>NW_025421987.1:30000000-40000000 GCF_011764305.1 Mustela putorius furo
GTCATTTTGCATAGCCACTATCTGCCTTCATTACATAATTACCCATTAATTTTATACCCAGCAATTATAGTAATCCATGACATTCTAGAAGTACTGACTGCTTACACAAGAGGAGACAAATATGACACAGAGCAGGCTTTGTTTGAATTTAAAAAATATAATAAAATCTTGATAGTTTACTTTTTACCTATAAATATCTCAATTTCTGGATTCTTTGGAAAAATAACAAATAGTATATCAGGTAATGCTAATCCTAAATTATAACATGGCAAGAGTCACTTCAACATAAAATTTGGACTTTGCTTTTCTGTAATTTCTCGACAATCCTATCTTACCTCCTCCATCTTACTAACTGCCTGACTCTTGGAATCATTTAACTTTAATATCCCTACCTATAAATAAGATTAATGAGAGTTCAGAAGCTGACTGTCAGGCTTAATTGGGCAGAAAAAGTTTGGTAATAAAAATATAATTAATTAATTGTAAATCTCCTTGAATTATCTTTGAATAAAAATAAAGATATTTCTATTCAAATAAATAAAGAAATTTTCGAAATATGTTATTGGAAACCTAGTACGTATAATCACTATAAGCTTTGCAAAGAATTCAGTCATAGAGATATAAAGAAGTAAAACAAAAGTCTGGCCACCTTTTGGTTTTGGATAGAAATTTTCATTTAATATTTAATGGGATTTAAATATGATGTATCCATATATTTTTAATCTATTTTAACTAAAATAAACAAGAGTTCACCCATTTATTCCACCTCCTAGCCCTCACCTGTGAAAGCCACCCATCTGTTCTCTGTATCTATGAGTCTGGTTTTTGTTTTGTTCTGTTTTTTGTTTGGGAGTTTTTGTTTGTTTGTTTTAGATTCACATTTAAGAGAGATCATACGGTATTTTTTTTTTTTCTGTCTTACTTATTTCACTTAGCAAAATGCCCTCGAGCTTCATTGCTCAGAAACAATTTAGGTTGAAGCAAGGATTTTTTTCAATAACGGTCCTGTACAGAGTAATTATATCTCTTATTTTAATATATACACATATATACAGAAAATGTTATTTCATCTTGTAGCTATGTAAATAGTATGAAAAGTCTGAAAAATATGAAGTTGTATAAAGCAAAAGTGTCAGGAGCTTTCTAACTCTTGCTTATGCTATTATTCAACTGAACGATTCCAATGGTTCAATAATTGATCTAACACTGATCTTTTTGAAGAATCTACTACCTTAATAAGAGTTAACCATTTTAACCACTCTTTTGAAATGAGACCTATCAAAGAAGTGTTGTTAAGGGTTGAAAAAAATTCAAAATATAAAATGAAAAAGAAATTAATTATGTCCACACACCCATAATTCTTCTCTTTCTCTCCAACAGTTCTCCATATTATACCCCCCACTAGAAGTTAGAGCTACATGAGGGCAAATGAAACAACCTGAGGAGGCATGGAACCCACATATTAAAAATTTCTAAATATTGATGAATCACTTCAGAAATATTCACAGGAACCTTACTTTTCAAGTTTCTTTCCTTTTTTGCTACCTTTGGAGTTGTATAGAAAAGCGTAAAACTACAGGAAACGGTCATGGGACAAATATATTATTTTCAATAATCAAGTTAGAAGTAACACATCATCTTATGACAATTTTTAATGAATAGTACAATCTGATAATATTCCTCTAGTGTCTATGTGATGCATTCTATCAATATGCCAAATTGAGTTTGACATTTGTTTTGAGTTATATGTTCATGATAAACCCTTAGCATGTTTGAATCAAAGTATTATCTTTCAGAGAAGTTTTATGATGATAACTATAGATATTTTGAATAAGAAAAGCAAATTATCTGTGCTGATAAATCTGATTAAATACATAATGCAAAATGAATTTAGAAATGACAGGGAAAAAAAAAAAAGAAAGAAATGACAGGTAGCCCTACAAAACTTGTGGATAAATCCAGTCTTCCCTAACAACCATAATAGGAGATTTAAAATGAGACTGTATTTTATCACCATCATTGCAAACTATGCTGCTTGGCTTGTGATATATACTTCGGTTGTTGTAAAATGCTGTTATTTGATTATGTTTAACAACACTAACATGTAGAAAAATGGAGAAATGAAAGATAACTTCCACAAAATGATAATAAAACAAAAGAAGAAATAATGGTGGAAAGTTAGGATTGTTATTAACTTCAAATTTGCCTTCACTCACAGTTGTATGAAAAGAAGCTAACACACATTTTAGTAGGATAAATATGAAAGGGACTGGAGTCCGAAACATTATTGTCTGATAATTTATCTTGCTTTGGCCCACTTCTCTATTCCTATGCTGTCATCAGAGTTCAGGCCACTATTACCTATTACCTGGGATATTTTAATATCTTTCAATGATTTACTCACATTCAGTCACTTCCTGACTCAGTTCATTTCTCACACATTACTCGACTTAACACCCCAAAACATATTTGTGTTCATGCCTCCTCTCAGCTCAAAAATTCCAGAGGCTTCATTTTTCCAAACTTAGAATTGAAATACTTAAACTGAATCATTCGTTTCAAAAAAACTGATACAAATCTACTTGTTCATAAATATTACCCAATATTCCAAAGACCTCAGTTTTGGGGCAAACTAATCACTATAGTTCAATCACACTGGGATGGTTTTCTTGCCATCAAGATATGTGCAAATCCTACCTATCACTTAGAGCCTATATCAAGTGCCAATTCACCTGTTAAGTGTTCCTAGAATTCACACCTGTTCTGGAAGCAAACTTTCCTTCCTGTGAATACAGCCATTATTAAATAAAAGTGCTTTCTTCTTAAAATCTATTTAATCAACAAATATTTATCAAGTAATACCATGGGTGTGTTTATTTACTTGAAATATTTGTATATATAAACAAAACCAAAAAAAAAAAAAACCACAAAACAAAGTGGAAAGTTTCACAAGTACCTGGTAATGATACTACCTTTATTTTATTTAACAAGGCAACAGATCTATAGCCGTGTGTTGTACAAACCAATTAGCCAGGCAAAATGAGGTATATATGTTATTCTAAACTAAGGATAAGTGGGTAAGGGTTTGGAACAACAAAGTGAAGGAAAGCAATTCATAGGAAGATGAAAAAGAGGAAATGTTTGTTAAACAAATATTTGCAACAGAACAATGGGAAAAGAATTATAACAAAGAGACTTTGTTAAATTCCTCTTTGTCGACCATACCTAATTTATATTATAATGTAGGTATCTATGGTGATAGCTCCCTTCTTGGAGCAAGTTTTCTATCTAAATTATTTTAGGCACTTGGGCGAAGGTCAAAATTTCTTCATAAGTCTTTTGGCCTTGATTATTTTCAGCTCAAAATAATCTGCATGCCAGAGTGACACATCTTGGGACAATCATTCTGAACTACACATATAACTATAAATGAATTATAATCAGTAACTCAGCATATAAAATCATTACCTTCAATCATGTATGAAATTGAATGATTTTTTTAATGAATGATGTCTTTTTTCTACATAGATTACATATGAAAAATCAATATTCAAGTATGACTAATAATGTCAACATAAAACAAGTATACCAGTGTAAAGAAATACATCATTAGGGACGCCTGGGTGGCTCAGTTGGTTAAGCAGCTGCCTTCGGCTCAGGTCATGATCCCAGCGTCCTGGGATCGAGTCCCACATCGGGCTCCTTGCTCGGCGGGGAGCCTGCTTCTCCCTCTGCCTCTGCCTGCCATTCTGTCTGCCTGTGCTTGTTCTCTCCCTCTCTCTCTCTCTGATAAATAAATAAAATCTTTAAAAAAAAAAAAAAAAAAAAGAAATACATCATTAAAATATTTACGGAAGCTACTGATTCTCTTATGCATAGCTAAAACTGATGCTTTACTAAACAGCATTCTAAGACTTGGGTAAGAATCAACAATATGGGGGCACCTGGGTGGCTTAGCTGAAGCCTCTGCCTTCAGCTCAGGTCATGATCCCAGGGTCTTGGGATCGAGCCCTGCATCAGGCTCTCTGCTCAACAGGAAGCCTGCTTCCTCCTCTCTCTCTCTGCCTGTCTCTCTGCCTACTTGCAATCTCTGTCTGTCAAATGAATAAATAAAATCTTAAAAAAAAAAGAATCAAAAATATGTTTAAGAGAACAGATAAAACACCAAATAGAGGGAATATATTACTTTCTTCAACATTCACCATACACATAGTTGGGTATATTATTTCCTAATCTATTTTCACAGTATTTTATGAAACAGATGATGTGTTTGGTATTATTTGGTTCTTTTAAGGGATACACAAAATGTATGAAGATATCTCCCCTTCAAGGAATTTGTAAATTAGCAAACCCATGAAGTAGATGGCATTATACAATATTTAACTTTAAACTACATTAAGTTAAATGGATTGTATTGTTAAGTAGTTTTCAGAAAGTTCAGAAAACAATATTTGGATTATTTCTGTGCATCTTGACTGAATTATTGGAGAGTTTATAATAACTATATATTCATTTTGTGTTTCCTAGAACATACCTATCAAGCTGTCTATATCTACCCAAAAATAATTATAAGATACATAAAAGATCAGTAAATTACTATATACATTATATTACCAAATATTTATACTAAAATTTTAAAGAAAAATTAAGGGGTTTTGGTTTTGACCTAGTAAGTACCTGAAGTCATCACCCCCAGATGAATCAGAAAACTACAGTTGTAGGGAAAACTGCTACCTGGAAATCTAGAGAAACAGGCACATCCAGAAACACTACAAACACACTGTAACACAAATAAAGAATGCCTTTCATGGACTGACTCATCAATAGTCTCAACAACACCAAAGAAAGAATCAATGAGCTTAAAGATAGATCAATAAAAATTTTCAAAACTTAAAAGCAAATAGAAGAATTAATGCTAATTTTTTAAACAATCTCTTTCAGAATATTGAAGATGAAAAAATCTTTCCAAGTAATTTTATGATGCTAGTAGTCCCCTGATATCAAAACCTAAGAAATATAATACAAAAAGAAGGAAGGAAGGAAGTCAGGCAGGCAGGCAGGCAGACAGGCAGGCATGGAGGGAGGGAAGGAGAAGGAAGGGAGAGAGGGAGGGAGGAAGGAAGATGGATGAAAGGGAAAGAAAGAAAAGAACGGAAAAATGCTAGGCTACTATCTCTCAAGAACTTAGACACAGAAGTCCTCAACCAAATATAAGCAAACTAAATCTAAAATGTATAAAACAATTATATACCATGACAAAGTGAAATTTATTATAGGTATGCAAGGCTTGTTCAACACTTGAAAATAAATCAATGTAATCCACTCTATTAACAATAATATCAATTGACAGAGAATGAGCATTTAACAAAATTCAATACACATTCACACTGAAAATGCTCAGAAAGCTATAAATTAAGGGAAATTCCTCAAATTAATAAAGAATATCTACAGAGGGATCCCTGGGTGGCTCAGTGTTAAGGTTAATGCCTCTGCCTTCGGCTCAGGTCATGATCCCAGCATCCTGGGATCAAGCCCCGCATCGGGCTCTCTGCTCAGCAGGGAGCCTGCTTCCTCCTCTCTCTCTGCCTGCCTCTCTGCCTACTTGTGATCTCTGTCTGTCAAATAAATAAATAAAATATTTAAAAAAAAAAAAGGATATCTACAGAAAATCTACAGCGGATACCATAGTTAGTGGTAAATGACTGAATGATATCCTCCTGAGACTGAGGACAAAGCAAGGATGCCTGCTCTCACCAGTCTTATGCTACATAGTAATGGAAGTTCCAGCCACAGAAATAAGACTAAATAAGTAAATACAGGTCATGATAAAAGGAAAAACAAAACAAAACAAAGCCCTCTATTTGAAGATGGTGTGATTGTCTACATAGAAAAATTTTTTAAAAAGTAGTGAGTTCAACTGAATTGCAGGTTAATATAAGGAACACAGCAAAATCAATAACATTATTTTTTTAAATATTTTATTTATTTATTTATTTACTTACTTACTTACTTACTTATTTGAAAGACAGAGACAGAGACAGCAATAGAAATAGCTAGAGAGCACAAGTTGGGAGGAGAGGGAGAAGCAGGCTCCCTGCTCAAGTTACATTCCAAGACCCCGGGATCATGACCTGAGCGAAGGCAGAAGCTTAATGACTGAGCCACCCAGCCTCCCCCAATCATATTTATATACCCTGATAATAAACATGCAGAAGCTGAAGTTAAATACAAAATGTTATTACAGCCACACCAAAGAAAATAAATACTTAAGCATATACTTAGCAGGAAATGTACATGTGAATTATAAAATCTTAATAGAAGAAATAAAAAAGACCTAAGTAAAAGGAGAGTAAACCCTGTCTATGTATGGAAAGATTCAATGTAAGAAAAATGTCAATTCTTTCCAGATTGACTACAGATTTAATACAATCCCTACCAAACGACAAAAAGATTTCTGTACACATTTATAAACCTAATTTACAATTACACAGAAAGGCATGGCATCTGCTATAGTTAAAAAAAGAAAATGGAAAGAATCAGTCTATATGAAATTAAAGCTTATTTTATATTTATAGTAACTGAGATAATAAGGTATTGGTAAAGGGTTAGGTACATAGATCAATAAAAAATAACACACAAAAAAAGACTCACACAAATATACTCAGCTAATTTTTTATGAACTAGCAAAAGTAATATAATGGAAGGAGGATAGACTTTTCAACAAATAGTATTAGAACAATTGAATATCCACAGATAAGCAACAAAAATAAATAAAACCTTCAACCTAAACCTCACATCTTATACAAAAATGTACTCACAATGGGTTATAAAGATAAATATAAAATGTAAAACTCTAGAACCTTTGGGGAAAAAAGTAGATGATAAATCACTGGCATCTGTGACAAGAGTTCTTGAATTTGACATCAAAAGCACAATCCATAAAATGAAAACCTGATAAATTAGACCTCATGAAAATTATAAAGTTGTGCTCTATGGAAATCCATGTAAGGTAAATAAAATACTAGAAGAAAATACTTGCAAGTTACAAATCTGACAAAGAATCAGAATCTAGAATATATAAAGAATTCTCAAAACTGTACAGCTAAAAAATAATCCAATTAGAAAATCAGCAAATGATAAGAACAGACAATTCACTAAAGAGTTTATACAGATGGCAGGTAAGCAGATAAAAAGGTGTTCAACATCATTAGCCATTTGGGATGGCTAATGCAAATTAAAACCACAGAGGATATCACCACACACCGATCAGAATGGCCAAATAAAAAGTTATCACAATACCAAATACTGGCTAGGATGTGGAAAACTGGATTATTCATATGCTGTCAGTAGGAATATAAAATATTAAAACCTAGAAATTTTATATTGTGGAAAACAATTTGGCAGTTTCTGAGGAAACTAAACATGTAATTATGACATGATCCAGCAATTGCATTCTTGGACATTTATCCCAGAAAAATTAAAGCTTATGTTCACACAAAAATGTATACATGAATGCTTTTAATAGATTTGTACTTAAAATTATAATCAGCTCAGATGAATTTCAACAGCTGAATATTAAATAAACTGTGGCTCATACATACCATAGAATACCATTCAGCAATGAAAAAGAATTGTCTAGCAACACACACCTTGGATGAATCTACAGAGAATTAGACTGAATGAATACATCATTCACCAGGAACCAGCTTCACTAAGTTCAATGTTGGCTCTCACTTTCAAGCCCAATTTAAATATGAATGTCTTAATCCATAAATACAGCATATGTAGTAGGCTATCTAACTTAAAATTATGCTGTAGTTATAATTTTAATTCACATTGAATACTAAAACTCATGTGAATGAAAAGTTTAAGTCAAATATTTTATAGAGTCTTGTTATGTGAAATATGGTTCTAAGATTAACTGCATTGGCATCACCTAAGAGCTAAGAGTTACAGCAAGAAATGCAGTAACTCGGTCCCAAACCTAATCAAAATTTCATTTTTTAAGATCTTTCTCCCAAACATAAACTTTTGTGCAACATTGCCCTGGATTAATAGATAACTATATGGTGAGTAATTGTACAATATAATTAAAAATCTTTCCTATGCACTGTGGTTTCCTTTGTATATAGGAATTGAGCTACCATATAAATGCCATATTCTTGCACATCAAAGGACACACTCAACAAAATGAAAAGGCAATCTACAGAATGAGAGAAAATATTTATAATTCACATATTTGATATAGGGTTAATATCCAAGATAAAAAACACCTACAACTCAACAACAAAAAAATTCAAGTAACCTGATTAAAAAATGGTCGAAGAACTTGACTGACATTTCTCCACAGATGATTTACAAATGGCCAATAAGAACATAAAAAGATTATCAAACATTGTTAATCATTAGGGAATTCAAAACCATAATGAAATATCATCCCATTCCCATTAGGATAGTTACTAATGGAAGGAAGGAAAGGAGGGAGGAAGAAGAAAGAGAGAGAGAGGTAGAGAAAGGAGGAAGGAAAGAGGGAGAAAAGAGAAAATTACAAGTGTTGACATGGATGTGAAGAATCTGGAATACTTGTGCACTGTTGGTGGGATTGTTAAATGTTGCAACAGGTATCAAAAACAATATGGAGATTCCTCAAAGAATTAAAAAATAGAGATACCATGTGATTAAGCAATTCCATCTCTGGTATACATCCAAAAGAATTCAAAACAAAATCTCAGATATTTGTTTTCTTGTGTTCATTGCAGCATTATTCACAATAGCCAATACATAGAAACAACCTAACTAAAGAAAATGTGGCATATATATATATAATATATATATTATATATATATATTATACACACACACACATACATAGAGATACATAGATAGATAGATACACAGATATATATACAATGGAAAATTACTGAGCCTTAAAAATGGAAATCTTGTCATATGTGACAGTGTAAATGAACTGAAGAACACAATGCTTAGTGAAATAAGCCAGTCACAAAAGTACATGCATTGCATGATTCCAGTTATATATGGTACCTAAAACAGTCAAATTCATAGAAACATAGTAAAATGGTGGCTTCCAAGGGCTATGGAAGGGGGAGAAAGGGGAGTTGCTACTTAAATATTAAGTTTCAATTATGCAAGATCAAAGAGCTATGAGGATTTGTTTCATAATAACAATAAAATGAATACACTTAACACTACTGAAACATACAGTTAAAAGTGGCTAAGATGGGGGAGGAGTCAAGATGGCGGAGAAGTAGCAGGCTGAGACTACTTCAGCTAGCCGGAGATCAGCTAGATAGCTTATCTAAAGATTGCAAACACCTGAAAATCCATCGGCAGATCGAAGAGAAGAACAGCAATTCTGGAAACAGAAAAACAACCACTTTCTGAAAGGTAGGACCGGCGGAGAAGTGAATCCAAAGCGACGGGAAGATAGACCCCGGGGGGAGGGGCCGGCTCCCGGCAAGCGGCGGAGCAACCGCTCACAAAATCAGGACTTTTAAAAGTCTGTTCCGCTGAGGGACATCGCTCCAGAGGCTACCCGGGGCAAAGCCCACACAGGGTCAGTGTGGCCTCAGGTCCCGCAGGGTCACAGAAGGATCGGGGGTGTCTGAGTGTCGCAGAGCTTGCGGGTATTGGAACGGGAAAACCGGCTACAGAGACAGAGCCGACAGTAAGCTCGCAGCTTGGTGTTACCTTGAACTGGTCGCAGGCTCAGTGAGCTCAGAGCGCGGCCGGAAGTCAGGCAGACGGGAGTAACTGGGCGCTGTTCTCTGAGGGCGCACTGAGGAGTGGGGCCCTGGGATGTCGGCTCCTCCGGGCCGGAGACCAGGAGGCCGCCATTTGTATTCCCGTCCTCCGGAACTCTACGGAAAGCGCTCAGGGAACAAAAGCTCCTGAAAGCAAACCCGAGCGGATTACTCACCCCGGCCCTGGGTAAGGGCGGTGTAATTCCGCCTGGGGCAGACACTTGAGAATCACTACAGCAGGCCCCTCCCCTAGAAGATCAACAAGAATTCCAGGTGAGACCAAGTTCACCTACCAAGGAGTGCGGTTTCAATACCAAGGAGAGCAGCAGAATTCCAGAGGAGGAGAAAGCCAAGCACGGAACTCATGCTTTTTCCCTGTGATTTTTTTTAGTATTGCAGTTAATTTAATTTTTTTCTTTTTCATTTTTTGTATTTTTTTTCTTGCCTTTGGGCAAAATTTTTTTTTTAAACTGTTACCTTTTTCTTTTTTAACGATTTTTTACTAGTTTATCTAATATATATATTTTTTCTTTTTTATATTTTTCTTAGGTGTTTTCTTTTATTTTAATTTTTTTTCTTTTTTTTTTCTCTTTCTTTCTTCCTTTTTGAACCTTTTTTTATCCCCTTTCTCCCCCCTCACGATCTTGGATCTCTTCTAATTTGGTTAAAGCATATTTTCCTGGGGTTCTTGCCACCCTTTTAGTATTTTACTTGCCCCTTCATATACTCTTATCTGGACAAAATGAGAAGACAGAAAAATTCAACACACAAAAAAGAACAAGAGGCAGTACCGAAGGCTAGGGACCTAATCAATACAGACATTGGTAATATGTCAGATCTAGACTTCAGAATGACAATTCTCAAGGTTCTAGCCGGGCTCGAAAAAGGCATGGAAGATATGAGAGAAACCCTCTCGAGAGATATAAAAGCCCTTTCTGGAGAAATAAAAGAACTAAAATCTAACCAAGTTGAAATCAAAAAAGCTTTTAATGAGGTGCAATCAAAAATGGAGGCTCTCACTGCTAGGATAAATGAGGCAGAAGAAAGAATTAGTGATATAGAAGACCAAATGACAGAGAATAAAGAAGCTGAGCAAAAGAGGGACAAACAGCTACTGGACAACGAGGAGAGAATTTGAGAGATAAGTGACACCATAAGACGAAACAACATTAGAATAATTGGGATTCCAGAAGAAGAAGAAAGAGAGAGGGGAGCAGAAGGTATACTAGAGAGAATTATTGGGGAGAATTTCCCCAATATGGCAAAGGGAACGAGCATCAAAATTCAGGAGGTTCAGAGAACGCCCCTCAAAATCAATAAGAATAGGCCCACACCCCATCACCTAATAATAAAATTTACAAGTCTCAGTGACAAAGAGAAAATCCTGAAAGCAGCCCGGGAAAAGAAGTCTGTAACATACAATGGTAAAAATATTAGATTGGCAGCTGACTTATCCACAGAGACCTGGCAGGCCAGAAAGAGCTGGCATGATATTTTCAGAGCACTAAATGAGAAAAACATGCAGCCCAGAATACTATATCCAGCTAGGCTATCATTGAAAATAGAAGGAGAGATTAAAAGCTTTCAGGACAAACAACAACTGAAAGAATTTGCAAACACCAAACCAGCTCTACAGGAAATCTTGAAAGGGGTCCTCTAAGCAAAGAGAGACCCTACAAGTGGTAGATCAGAAAGGAACAGAGACCATATACAGTAACAGTCACCTTACAGGCAATACAATGGCCCTAAATTCATATCTCTCAAGAGTTACCCTGAATGTTAATGGGCTAAATGCCCCTGTCAAAAGACACAGGCTATCAGAATGGATAAAAAACCAAAACCCATCTATATGTTGCCTCCAAGAAACTCATTTTAAGCCCGAAGACACCTCCAGATTTAAAGTGAGGGGGTGGAAAAGAATTTACCATGCTAATGGACATCAGAAGAAAGCAGGAGTGGCAATCCTTATATCAGATCAATTAGATTTTAAGCCAAAGACTATACTAAGAGATGAGGAAGGACACTATATCATACTCAAAGGGTCTGTCCAACAAAGATTTAACAATTTTAAATATCTATGCCCCCAACGTGGGAGCAGCCAACTATATAAACCAATTAATAACAAAATCAAAGAAACACATCAACAATAATACAATAATAGTAGGGGACTTTAACACTCCCCTCACTGAAATGGACAGATCATCGAAGCAAAAGTTCAGCAAGGAAATAAAGGCCTTAAACGACACACTGGACCAGATGGACATCACAGATATATTCAGAATATTTCATCCCAAAGCAACAGAATACACATTCTTCTCTAGTGCACATGGAACATTCTCCAGAATAGATCACATCCTCGGTCCTAAATCAGGACTCAACCGGTATCAAAAGATTGGGATCATTCCCTGCATATTTTCAGACCACAATGCTCTAAAGCTAGAACACAACCACAAAAGGAAGTTTGAAAAGAACCCAAATACATGTAGACTAAACAGCATCCTTCTAAAGAATGAATGGGTCAACCGGGAAATTAAAGAAGAATTGAAAAAAATCATGGAAACAAAAGATAATGAAAATACAACGGTTCAAAATCTGTGGAACACAACAAAGGCAGTCCTAAGAGGAAAATATATAGAGGTACAAGCCTTTCTCAAGAAACAAGAAAGGTCTCAGGTACACATCCTAACCCTACACCTAAAGGAGCTGGAGAAACAACAAGAAAGAAACCCTAAGCCCAGCAGGAGAAGAGAAATCATAAAGATCAGAGCAGAAATCAATGAAATAGAAACCAAAAAAACAATAGAACAAAACAACGAAAGTAGGAGCTGGTTCTTTGAAAGAATTAATAAAATTGATAAACCCCTGGCCCGACTTATCAAAAAGAAAAGAGAAAGGACCCAAATAAATAAAATCATGAATGAAAGACGAGAGATCACAACTAACACCAAAGAAATACAAACTATTATAAGAACATACTATGAGCAACTCTACGCCAATAAATTTGACAATCTGGAAGAAATGGATGCATTCCTAGAAACATATAAACTACCACAACTGAACCAGGAAGAACTAGAAAGCCTGAACAGACCCATAACCAGTAAGGAGATTGAAACAGTCATTAAAAATCTCCAAACAAACAAAAGCCCAGGGCCAGACGGCTTCCCGGGGGAATTCTACCAAACATTTAAAGAAGAACTAATTCCTATTCTCCTGAAACTGTTCGAAAAAAGAGAAATGGAAGGAAAACTTCCAAACTCATTTTATGAGGACAGCATCACCTTGATCCCAAAACCAGACAAGGATCCCACCAAAAAAGAGAGCTATAGACCAATATACTTGATGAACACAGATGCGAAAATACTGAACAAAATACTAGCCAATAGGATTCAACAGTACATTAAAAGGATTATTCACCACGACCAAGTGGGATTTATTCCAGGGCTGCAAGGTTGGTTCAACATCCGCAAATCAGTCAATGTCTTACAACACATCAATAAAAGAAAAAACAAGAACCATATGATACTCTCAATAGATGCTGAAAAAGCATTTGACAAAGTACAGCATCCCTTCCTGATCAAAGCTCTTCAAAGTGTAGGGATAGAGGGCACATACCTCAATATCATCAAAGCCATCTATGAAAAACCCACCGCAAATATCATTCTCAATGGAGAAAAACTGAAAGCTTTTCCACTAAGGTCAGGAACACGGCAGGGATGTCCATTATCACCACTGCTATTCATCATAGTACTAGAGGTCCTAGCCTCAGCAATCAGACAACAAAAGGAAATTAAAGGCATCCAAATCGGCAAAGAAGAAGTCAAATTATCACTTTTCGCAGATGATATGATACTGTATGTGGAAAACCCAAAAGACTCCACTCCAAAACTGCTAGAACTTGTATAGGAATTCAGTAAAGTGTCAGGATATAAAATCAATGCATAGAAATCAGTTGCATTTCTCTACACCAACAGCAACACAGAAGAAAGGGAAATTAAGGAGTCAATCCCATTTACAATTGCACCCAAAACCATAAGATACCTAGGAATAAACCTAACCAAAGAGACACAGAATCTGTACTCAGAAAACTATAAGGTACTCATGAAAGAAATTGAGGAATACACAAAGAAATGGAAAAATGTTCCATGCTCCTGGATTGGAAGAATAAATATTGTGAAAATGTCTATGCTACTTAAAGCAATCTACACATTTAATGCAATTCCTATCAAAGTACCATCCATCTTTTTCAAAGAAATGGAACAAATAATGCTAAAATTTATATGGAACCAGAAAAGACCTCGAATAGCCAAAGGGATATTGAAAAAGAAAGCCAACTTTGGTGGCATCACAATTCCGGACTTCAAGCTCTATTACAAAGCTGTCATCATCAGGACAGCATGGTACTGGCACAAAAACAGACACATAGATCAATGGAACAGAATAGAGAGCCCAGAAATAGACCCTCAACTCTATGGTCAACTAATCTTCGACAAAGCAGGAAAGAATGTCCAATGGAAAAAAGACAGCCTCTTCAATAAATGGTGCTGGGAAAATTGGACAGCCACATGCAGAAAAAGGAAATTGGACCATTTCCTTACACCATACACAAAAATAGACTCAAAATGGATGAAGGACCTCAATGTGCGAAAGGAATCCATCAAAATCCTTGAGGAGAACACAGGCAGCAACCTCTTCGACCTCAGCCGCAGCAACATCTTCCTAGGAACAACGCAAAAGGCAAGGGAAGCAAGGGAAAAAATGAACTATTGGGATTTCATCAAGATCAAAAGCTTTTGCACAGCAAAGGAAACAGTTCACAAAAATAAAAGACAACTGACAGAATGGGAGAAGATATTTGCAAACGACATATCAGATAAAGGACTAGTGTCCAGAATCTATAAAGAACTTAGCAAACTCAACACCCAAAGAACAAATAATCCAATCAAGAAATGGGCAGAGGACATGAGCAGACATTTCTGCAAAGAAGACATCCAGATGGCCAACAGACACATGAAAAAGTGCTCCATATCACTCGGCATCAGGGAAATACAAATCAAAACCACAATGCGATATCACCTCACACCAGTCAGAATGGCTAAAATTAACAAGTCAGGAAATGACAGATGCTGGCAAGAATGCGGAGAAAGGGGAACCCTCCTACACTGTTGGTGGGAATGCAAGCTGGTGCAGCCACTCTGGAAAACAGCATGGAGGTTCCTCAAAATGTTGAAAATAGAACTGCCCTATGACCCAGCAATTGCACTATTGGGTATTTACCCTAAGGATACAAACATAGTGATCCAAAGGGGCACGTGCTCCCGAATGTTTATAGCAGCAATGTCCACAATAGCCAAACTATGGAAAGAACCTAGATGTCCATCAACAGAAGAATGGATCAAGAAAATGTGGTATATATACACAATGGAATACTATGCAGCCATCAAAAGAAATGAAATCTTGCCATTTGTGACAACATGGATGGAACTAGAGCGCGTCATGCTTAGCAAAATAAGTCAAGCAGAGAAAGACAACTATCATATGATCTCCCTGATATGAGGAAGTGGTGATGCAACATGGGGGCTTAAGTGGGTACGAGAAGAATCAATGAAACAAGATGGGATTGGGAGGGAGACAAACCATAAGTGACTCTTAATCTCACAAAACAAACTGAGGGTTTCTGGGGGGAGGGGGTTTGGGAGAAGGGGGTGGGATTATGGACATTGTGGAGGGTATGTGCTTTGGTGAGTGCTGTGAAGTGTGTAAACCTGGTGATTCACAGACCTGTACCCCTGGGGATAAAAATATATGTTTATAAAAAATTAAAAATTAAAAATTAAAAAAAAATGTTTAAAAAAAAGGAAGAAATACATTTTGAGTTAAATAAAGCTGTGAGAATTCAAAAAAAGTGGCTAAGATGGTAAATTTTGTTATTTTTATAACACACACACACACACACACTCACATACGCACAAAAAGGCAAACCAACTTAGAATAATTTTGCATAGTATTTGTTGTGCTAAAAAGGAAAATACAGAAAAGACAAAAATAAAACAAATTAAAATACCCTCCAAAATCTGACCCTAACTAAGTTTGCCTATTTATCCCGATATTTAGGTGTTAACATTTATTTTAGCCAATATTTTATACATTAATACACAACAACACTGAATTCCTTTATCTTAATGAACAGGATGACCTACCACTTGACTGTATCCTTTTCATTGCCTCCATTATAACACTTCTCTTACCATAATACATTATACATCATTGTGCCTGAATTATTAATCTTATTAATAACCAAATGTGCAGCATTTAGCTCAAAATTTGGAATCTACTAGGTTGTTAATGTTCCATTTAAAATACACACACACACACTCCACATTATTTACCCAACAAAATCTATTTTTTTAACAGCTCAGTTAAATCTGATCTTCCTGAACAATTTTGGCTCATAACTGCTTCTCATTTCTCCAAACATACTATTAGTGTGACATTAATTTCAAGCTGATATTACTATTTTTTTGTTCACTTCTATACAATTTATCTTTTTAAAAATGGTCAGAAAGTATCCTTTTTTAATTTAATGTAAATATTTATTTATGTATTTATTTATTTTTCAGTGTTCCAAAATTCATTGTTTATGCACCACACCCAGTGTTCCATGAAAATCATGCCCTCCTTAATACCCACCACCAGGCTCACCCAATATCTCACCCTCCTCTCCACCAAAACCCTCAGTTTGTTTCTCAGAGTCCACAGTCTCTCATGTTTGGTCTCCCCCTTCGATTCCCCCCAACTCATTTCTCTCCATCTATGTTATTCCTTATGCTCCACAATTAAGGGAAACCATTTGATAATTGACTCTCTCTGCTTGACTTATTTCACTCAGCATAATCTCTTCTAGTCCCTTCCATCCTGATGCAAAATTTGGGTATCCATCCTTCTGATGGAAGCTTAATACTCCATTGTATATATAGACCATATCTTCTTTATTCATTGGTTCGTGGAATAAAGAGCATCTTGGTTCTTTCCACAGTTTGGCGACTGTGACCATTGCTGCTATGAACATTGGGGTGCAGATGGCCCTTCTTTTCACTACATCTGTATCTTTGGGGTAAATACCCAGTAGTGCAATTGCAAGGTCATAAGGAACTTCTATTTTTAATTTCTTAAGGAATCTTCACACTGTTTTCCGAAGTGGCTGTACCAACTTGCACCAACTTCCCACCAACTGTAAGAGAATTCCCCTTTCTCCACATCCTCTCCAATATTTGTTGTTTACTGTCTTGTTGATTTTGGCCAATCTTACTGGTGTAAGGTGGTATCTCAATGTGGTTTTGATTTGAATTTCGCTGACGGCTAATGATGATGAATATTTTTTCATGTGTCTGTATAAGTCTTTGTTTTCCTGGGTCTTAATAAATATTATGAGCCAATTAATTTTTTTATATATGGTGACCTAAAATGATTTTGATTAAAAATTAAGATGTTTAGTTTAGTTTTAATTGGTTAATTATTTGATGATAGAAGAAATCTTTCTGATTTTTGTCTCTGTGATGCATGAATTTCCTAATTTATTTTTAATATTTTGAAATAAACCTATTGAGGTCTATTTATGGGTTCACTGGAACTCTGCCCTAGTTCAGGCTCAGAGTATTATGGCCAGAGTTAAGAGGCACTGTTCAGAGATACAAT
This sequence comes from Mustela putorius furo, assembly GCF_011764305.1. Classification (NCBI taxonomy): domain Eukaryota; kingdom Metazoa; phylum Chordata; class Mammalia; order Carnivora; family Mustelidae; genus Mustela; species Mustela putorius. The sequence continues at coordinate 30,017,456 of NW_025421987.1, forward strand.
TTTCCAAATAGCCCCTGATTCTCTGGTCCTTGGTAGTGGACTATTTTCCTAGAAGAAATCCCAAGTAAGGAATTATTTTCAGGAAAACAAATAAGACAACATGAAAATTTATTATCCTTCAGTCCCAAAAGCATAAAATATTTACTCAATGAAATGGAAAAACTGGTATTAAAATATCTACAACATTGGGGTGAAATATCAAAGCTAAAAAAGTTCAATAGTATAATACCATTTATATGAGAATAAGGCTTGGATGGATAAACTAAATTTATAGCTTTGCCCTTTTCCTTTTTTTGCATGGTTAATTCTTGTCAATACTGAATTATGTAGGCTATTGTGTTTAATTAATGTGAGGATAAGCTCATCATTGTTTCCATGAATAAAACCAGTTAGGATGGTGATTTTTCTGACATGAGTTTAATATATGCTGATTATAGTAACATTTCTACAAATAGTTTTTAAAAATCACTAATAATTGTAATATAATTGTAAAATATTTTGAATTACTCTTTGAATGATAAGCAAATATTTGTTTGAATCATAAGAAAGTATATTAATAAAGCACAAAATTTGTTATCCACTGTGGAAAGTTAAATTTCCATATTTTCATAACTGAAATCATCACCATAAGCAGTAGCATTTCATTTTATCACCTTCATACTTCCTATTTAAAGTATGGTCTTTGAATTAGTGACAGTAATAATACTTGAAAGTTTTTAAAAATTTTTAACTTCAAGTCCTATCACAGTTATTAAAGCACAAATCAAATGTCCTGGTTACATGGTATTCCATGGTTAATAATCAGTTTCTAATAATGCCCAATAGCAAAACAAGAGGTATTATCAAGGAATTACATTTAATTGCAAAAGAAGACATGCATTTCCTTCAATATCCTAAGGTATCCTGCTGCAATTCTCATTCATACAACAAAATACATGCTATTTCAGCAGAAGAAAATGGAGAAGCATAAAAGAAACCACCATACACCATTTTGACTCATAAAGCACCTGTGTTCTGGAATCTGGACAATTTCAATTGTCCTCATTTGTGAGCAAGAGCTAGGAATTAGGGGGTAGGGCAAGTAGGTAAAGGGGTCTCTAAGAAACTCCCTTCCTTATGCATTCGCATACAATATTACACACTGAGAGAAAAATTGCACCGGCCATTTACAAAGCTCATTAGGTACTTTTTGTTTTTATTAAATATGTTCATGATAATGACTTTTTTTTACAGTGTCACCAATACAATGAAATAGTTGAGAAGATATGTTAGGACAACAATAAAATTGTAGATACATATACATCAAATACTATTTATTCATCCTTAAAAATGTCCATAAGAAATTTCAGTTTCTGTTTTTAAAGTAGTATCTGTGTCATAAAAAGCAATCCACATATTTCTGGGCCTCCTAGATATTTCTCCAGTTAAAATAACGTTATAAAAAACTAGTTAGGTATTTTATAAAAGGCAACAAGATTAAATCAGCAAGCTAATCACAATACTCTTGAGAGGAACAACTAAGTTGAAAAAGAAATTAAAACTCATAAATTAGATAATTCCCAATGATGCATTTCAGAGTTTAGAAAAGGGTAAGTGAAAAAAAAAAGGCGGGGGGAGGGATAAGCAATGCTTTGATATCACTTGGTATGTTTTTGAATACTAGGGTAATAATGATATATTATTTGTTCTGAGTAAATGAAGACATACAAATGGCTATCAGACACATGAAAAAATGTTCATCATCACTAGCCCTCAGGGAGATTCAAATTAAAACCACATTGAGATATCACCTTACACCAGTTAGAATGGCCAAAATTAGCAAGATAGGAAACAACATGTGTTGGAGAGGATGTGGAGAAAGGGGAACCCTCTTCCACTGTTGGTGGGAATGCAAGTAGGTGCAGCCACTTTGGAGAACAGAGTGGAGATTCCTCAAGAAATTAAAAATGGAGCTTCCCTATGACCCTGCAATTGCACTAATGGGTATTTACCCCAAAGATACAGATGTAGTGAAAAGAAGGGCCATCTGTACCGCAATGTTTATTGCAGCAATGGCCACGGTCGCCAAACTGTGGAAAGAATCAAGATGCCCTTTAAGGGATGAATGGATAAGGAAGATGTGTTCCATATATACTATGGAGTATTATGCCTCCATCAGAAAGGATGAATACCCAACTTTTGTAGTAACATGGAAGGGACTGGAAGAGATTATGCTGAGTGAAATAAGTCAAGCAGAGAGAGTCAATTATCATATGGTTTCGCTTATTTGTTATGAGTACATAAATATACTTTTAAAAATATGGTAATGCTTTGAAATTAGACTCCATTTGCTTTACTCAGGTGTTTAGTGTCTAGAATATGTAGTCTAAATTTGAATGGATATCCTCAAGAGTAAGACTACATTTTTTTGTTTTAAGATTTTATTTTTCTAAGTCATCTCTATACTCAACATGGGGTTTGAACTCTCAGTCCCTAGATCAAGAGTCACACGCTCTGTGGACTGAGCCAGCCAGGCACCCATCCTAAGACTCCCCTTCTTAAATGTTTGTCATAACATTAAAAAAAAAAAAGACTTTGGGGGCGTATGGGTGGCTCAGTGGGTTGAGCCACTGCCTTCGGCTCAGGTCATGATCTCGGGGTCCTGGGATCGAGTCCCACGTCGGGCTCTCTGCTCAGCGGGGAGCCTGCTTCCTCCTCTCTCTCTCTCTCTCTCTCTCTCTCTGCCTGCCTCTTTGCCTACTTGTGATCTCTCTGTCAAATAAATAAATAAAATCTTTAAAAAAAAAAAGACTTCAAAAAATTATAAATACTATTAATTATAAACTATTCAATAGTTGATGAGGAAGAAATCTTTGGTTTTACACCTATTTTAACTCATTTTATCCATATCAAAAGCTTCAAATGAGTATTTGCTTATTTATAAAGATTTAAACCAATAGCTCTCAGAGAAAAACATTTGTTTCACACTACAGCCATCTTTAATATATTTTTTTAAGATTTTATTTATTTATTTGACAGATCACAAGCAGGCAGAGAGGCAGGCAGAGAGAAAGAGTAGGAAGCAGGCTACCTGCTGAGCAGAAAGCCCGATGTGGGGCTCGATCCCAGGGTCTTAGGATCACGAACCGAGCCGAAGGCAGAGGCTTTAACCCACTGAGCCATCCAGGTGCCCCCCACCTTTAATCTTGAAGTTATTTAATTGACTTAGCTCAAATCATAATGATTAGATTCTGAATGCACCAGGATTAAAAAAAAAAAAATCCTCCAAATCTTCTATAACTGGAAAGAGAAGATCAGTGGCCATGATCGAAAGAAAGGCTTAGCAGATTGCAACATTAGAGAAAAACACATTTTATGCAAGGGATTACAAGTAGTTTAAAGAGAGAGAAATGCATGGTTATGGTATACAGCATGGTAGAATTCAATGGAAAATATTTTTAAAAAGGATCAACAGTAACTCTTTGGTTTAGGGAGAAAATACAATATAGTCAAGAGGTGATGTCAAAGATAAAACATAACCAAAAGTGATTAACTAGGACTTTCTTGCTTTTCCCACAGGAGAGCCTTTGGCAAAGAATAAGCTGTGCAGCTGACAGCAGGCTGGATATAAAGGGATTAAAGCTGAGACAGGAAAAGAAGCTGTACTCAGTCTTTCTTATATTTAAGACATGTAGATGAGTACACAGAAATGGAGAGCTTTATTATCAAAGAAGATATCCAAATGGCTAATAAACACATGACAGTGTGCTCAACAGTACTAATCACAGGAATGCAAAATGCAACCATGAGATTTTACTTCATAAAACAAAACAAAACAGAAAGGATTAATGAAAAAGAAAATACAAAATGTTGGTGTGCCTGGGTAGCTCAGTCAGTCAGGAGTCCAATTCTTGGTTTCAACTCAAGTTGAAACCAGCCCTACATCAGGCTCCGTGCTCAGCAGGGAGTCTGCTTGAAGAGTCTCGCCCTCTGCCCCTCCCCCACCTCTCAAAAATAAATAAATAAATAAAATCTTTTAAAAAGGGGGCATCTTGGTGGCTCAGTCTGTTAAGCATCTGCTTTTGGCTGAGGTCATGATCCCAGAGTCCTGGGATCGAGCCTAGTTTTGGGCTTCCTGATCAGGGGAGGTCCTACTTCTTTCTCTCCTTCTGCAACTTTCCACCCCCTTGTATTCTTTCTATCTCAAATAAATAAAATCTTTTTAAAAATCTATAAAAAGAAAATACAAAATATTGATGAAAAAGTTTTAGTTCTCATGGAATATGAGAACTCCTTATTTATGCATGGGTAAAAGAAATGTGTATTTGTGGGGCACCTGGGTGGCTCAGTGGGTTAAAGCCTCTGCCTTCGGCTCAGGTCATAATCTCAGGGTCCTGGGATCGAGCCCCATATCGGGCTCTCTGCTCAGCAGGGAGCCTGCCTCCTCCCCTCTCTCTTCTTGCCTCTCTGCCTACTTGTGATCTCTGTCAAATAAGTAAATAAATCTTTAAAAAAAAAAAGAAATGTGTATTTGTATAATAACTTAAAAAATCATCACTAAATCTACACATATACATATACTTTGCTCAGCAAATCCCTTCTGAGGAATATACTTGTCTTTGTTTGCTAAGTGAGGCTATCCAAAGTACCACAGACTAGGCTTAAATCACACACACACACACACACACACACACACACACACACACACACACCCTGTCCCCCTCCCCCTACACTGGTAAAGGCCAGAAATCCAAGGCAGATGTTTTGGTAGAGATGATTTCTTCTGAAAGTCATGAGAAAGGATCTGTAAGGTCTCAGCTTGGCTTGTCAGTGCGATCTCCCTATGTCTTTACTTTGTATTTCTTCTCTCTTTTTCTGTCCAGATTCCTCCTTCTTATAAAGACACCAGTTATACTGAATTAAGAATTGTCAACCTAGTTACCTAGTTACCTCTCAAAGATCCTATCTCCAAATAGTCACATTCTAAGGTACTAAGGGTTAGAACTTCAGTACATGAATTTTGGGGGAGAAGAGACATGTATAGGCCATATTTCTCAACAGAATAGAATAATAGAACAGAATAGAATAAAAAATTCTGCACAATGATGTTTATTGTAGTACTATTCATAATATCTCCAAAATATCATCTACCCAAATGAGCATAAACAAAACAAGTAAATAAATTTTAAAATTTTTAGAGGCATGGCTCAGTGGGTTGAACCTCTGCCTTCAGCTCAGGTCATGATCTCAGGGTTCTGGGATTGAGTCCCGCATTGGGCTCTCCGCTCAGCAGGGAGCCTACTTCCTCCTCGCTCTTTCTGCTTGCTTCTCTGCCTGCTTGTGATCTCTTTGTCAAATAAATAAAATCTTAAAAAAAAAAATTAAAAAAGGCTTCTTGTTGAAAAAAAATAATTTCTATACCATAAGAACGAGTATCCAGCAATGAGAATGTAAAGATGACTGCCATAAACAGAAAGGGATGAAAAAAAAAAAAAAAAAAGGAGCACACAGTGTAGGATTTAATTTATGTAAAAAGGAAAAACTAATCTGCAGTGTTAGAAGTCAAGGCAAAAACTATTCTTGGTGGTAGGGGTACAGGGACTATGACTTGAGGGGGTAGAACATGAGAGCAAATATCTCAGTATTCATTCTGATGTCCACTTTGTGGCTATTCACATAAGAATCATGCGCATTACCGCGCATTTTTTGTAACAGAAGATTAAAAATACAATAAATGACTGAAACTGACTGACTGAAACCACTGATGTTGGTTTTAATAACAGGACATGTTATTCTGCAATATTTTAGGAAAGATTAGAATGATTCAACAAACATCCCCAAACTGAAATCTTGATGAACTATTTTGTGTTCTAGCTCTGATCCTTACATTTATGATTTTAAATAAATATTTTAATTCATTAAACCCTTGATTTCTCCTCCTTAATGATTTCTGTAGTAAACTCCTTTGAAGTACTCTTTCAACTTTAGAATTCTATTTTTTATTAATTGAGGGACTAAACTGTTGAATTGGAGTAAAAGTTATCTCTAAACATTTGACTAAAAACAAGATAAGTTTCCCTAGAGTGAAAACAACAACCTATTTCCAACTTGACTGTCACTGAAATATTAGGATTGTTTCATTATAGAATTCAAATTATAGGGTTATAATTTTTGTTATTAATTCTGACAGACTGTGTTTCTAAAGAAATTTTTATTTATATAAAAATAATTAAGATGACAAAGGTTTCCTAATTATAATTTAGTGATTTTAAGTAAAGAATGTCCACATATTGATAATTTTTCACCCTATTCAAAAATATATATTTTGTTTTTAAAAATCAATTAATTTTTATTGAAATATAATTCATATACAGTATTATATTGTCAGTGTTATAATGATTTTACATTTCTCTAATTACTCAGTGGCCATCATGATAAGTATCCTCTCAATCCCCTTTACCTATTTCACTCATCCTCCCATCTCCCCTCTGGTGACCACCATTTTGTTCTCTGCATTTAAAAGTCTGCTGTTTTGTCTTTCTTATTTGTTCATCTATTTTATTTTTTAAATTTCACTTCTGAGTGAAATGATACAGTATTTGTCTTTCTCTATCTGATTTATTTCACTTAGCTTTATAACCTTCTAGGTTGATCCACATAGTTGCAAATAGCAAGATCTCATTCTTTTCAGTTACTGAAAAGATTGAAACTCAGCAAATACTTTCTAATAATGTACATTCTTATGTGATAGGAAACCCCGGAACTATTGCTAAATACATGAAAGAAAAAGAAGTTCCAATGAAATATGGCTCAGAACCATCTCAAAGGCCAGATAAAAAAAGAAGCATGCAGTGATTTGCTGAGGATCATGACTAAAAAAAACTAGCAGTGATGGGAAGTCAAAGACTCACATGTTAAATCAACTTAAAATAATAGTGGGTTGCTGTGTAGAGGTGGAAAATCAGAATATTTACAACCAAATACAAAAGAAAATGAAACGGAACAGAAATCAATGTGTAGGCAAATAGAGTTGTCAGGTACACATATTGAGTGGTTTCTATAGCTAACAGGAAATAAGAAATTATAGGGGCACCTGGGTGGCTCAGTCATTAGGCATCTGCCTTCAGCGCAGGTCATGATCCCAGGGTGCTGGGATGGAGCCCCACATCGGGCTCCCAGCTCAACAGTAGGCTGGCTTCTCCCTCTCCCACTCCCTCCACTTATGTTCCTTCTCTCACTGTCTCTCTCTGTCAAATAAATAAATAAAACCTTCAAAAAAAAATGAAATAAGAAATTATAACCTGTGGGTTGCCTCTTGTACTGCACAGTAAAATTCAATATGAAACAGCTTTATTGAGATTTTTGCTTTTGGTACCCAGGTAATAATATTTTATATTGGGACCTGCTATAAAATAATATCAAAGTCCCAAAGCAAGAGAAAATAACAGGAAGGTAGATAAACTGACGTCACCCTTAAGCAGCAGTTACCTGGTATTGCTGCATTTATTCTCCGGAAATATTCACAGGACACAACTGATGTTGGATCCATCAAGATTACTGTTTGAAGACAAATGGAGAGGGAGAATATGAAATATAATGAGTAGCTTTCTGGTTCTAAATGCAAGCAGAGGCTTGTTTTACACTTCCCTTGAATGGTCATGCAGTAACCTTTTCAAACTTAATGACAAACAACCTCACAATAGGGCAATAATACTGCCATGTGAAAAATGCCAAAACACTTTAAAAATAATAACACTTATTTCCCATATTTCAAATACTGAATTTTTTCTCACCTTTTAACTTTAATTTATCTTTTACATGCTAAAGCAGTACAAATAAAGAGAGAATAGAGGTATAAATACTTATAATGGTTTTAAAAACTATATAAAATATTACGAGATTTGAGATGAAGAAAAGATTTCATAGTCTCACAGATGTAAATATTAGAAAAAAACTCTTATTTTATGGTTGAAGCGCACTATTTGTTCTTGGATAGATGATTTAATTTTTCTTACATGATTTTTTCATGATGCAATTAGCTCAATAGTACTAATAACCAACTTGGAAATGATATGAAGAATAAATATTGAATGGTATAAAAGTCAGTAGAAAAAAACTGCTGTTTAAATAACAGTCATAATAGTAGGGGACTGTTGTAATAGTTCAGTTCAGACCAATTTAGATTTTACATTCACTTGTGACATACTAAGACATTAAACCTATTTGATGTTATTTTAGAGATCAATACATGAATAAAATTCTTTACTTAGTGACTGTTATTTCCTCTTACTATCAGTAGCCTAGGCTATTAAAAATAGCTTTTACTACATAATGAGGGAAAATTAATCCATATACTCTGTTTTTTATTCCCAGTGCTTAGTCTTATTACTCACATATCTATGGGCCATGTGCAGATTCCATAATCTTTTATTTTTTTTTTTACAATTTTTTTTAAGATTTTTTATTTTTATTTATTTATTTGAGAGAGAGACAGTGAGAGAGAGCAGGAGTGAGGAGAAAGTCAGAGAGAGAAGCAGACTCCCCGTGGAGCTGGGAGCCCGATGCGGGACTCGATTCCGGGACTCCAGGATCATGACCTGAGGTATATTATCCAAATGTCCACTGGTCCCTGCTCTCAGTATGCTATAATGCTGAAGTGAATGGTAGACTGTAGCACTATTAAATGCTGCAGCATATTACATTACTTTTGGTTCAAGAGATTGATGTATGGGTGATTGGGTGGCTTAGTTGTTTAAGCATCTGACTCTTGACTTTTGGCTCAGGTCATGATCTCAGGGTTGTAAGATCAAGCCCTGTATTGGGCTCTGTGCTCAGCTTGATATTCTCTCTCTTCCTCTGCCCCTCCCCCTCCTCACGGCTCTAAATAAATAAATAAACAAATAAGTAAAATCTTTTTTTTAAAAGGGATTAATGTAAAAATTATGATGTAGAAATGAAGAAATGCATGATGTAAGTTTCATAGCATAACTAAGAATGAATCTGTTAACCTATGTATGGATTCATACATCCTTTCATTTATTATCAACAAATACTCACTAAGTGGTTACAATGCGCCAGTTCCTTCTTTGGCCCAGTTGGTTGAGTGACTGCCTTCAGCTCAGGTCATGATCCTGGAGTCCCACCATCGAGTGTCGGATAGGCTCAGCAGGGTTTCTGCTTCTCCCTCTGACCTTCCCCCTCTCATGCTTGCTCGCTCTCATTCTCTCTCTCTCTCAAATAAATAAATAAAATCTTTAAAAAAAAAAAAAAGCAGAGAAGGAAAAGAAATTGGCAGCACGAAGTAGTACAGGGTAGAAGGAGAGTTGCAATTTTAAACATGGTGGTCAAAGCAGTCTTCCTCGTAATATACCTTTGAGTTCTCATATAGACAAAAAAGTTAGCAACACAGATACCTGAGAATGAAATATTCTCATAAAAGGAACAGCCAAGGGGTGCCTGGGTGGCTCAGTGGGTTAAAACCTCTGCCTTTGGCACAGGTCATGATCCCAGGGCCCTGGGATCCATCCCTGCATCTCTGCTCAGCAGGGAACCTGCTTCCTACTCTCTCTTTGCCTCTCTGCCTACTTGTGATCTCTGTCTGTCAAATAAATAAACAAAATCTTAAAAAAAAAAAAAAAAAGGAACAGCCAATACAAAAATTCTGAAGTCAGAGCATGCCCACTGTGTTCAGGTACAACAAATAAACAAAGATAAGCAAGAGCAGGGGAAGGGCAAGAGATGAGGTTTTCAGGTAATAGAGGGTTATCTATATAGATCTGGTAAGATATGTGATGGTTAGTTTTAAGTGTCAAATTGACTGGGTCATGCAGCACCTAGATATTTGGTTAACTTTATTTCTAGGTATATCTGTGAAAATATTTACAGATGAGATTAGCATTTGAATAAATACAGTGAGTAAAGCAAGTTGTTCTATCCAATCCTGTTGGGTATCATCTAATCCACTGAGGGTCTGAAAAGAAAAGAAAAAAGGCAAAAAGAAAAGAGAAGGAAAGAAAAAGTAGAAAGTAGGAAAAGGGAGATTCCATTCTCTCTGCCTATTTGAGTCAGATGTCATTCTTTTGCCCTCACTCTGGAAACTTACACCATTGGCTCTCTGGTTCTCATACCTTCAAACAGATCAGCTTTCATAGGTCTCCAGATTGCAGGTATCAGATTATGGTACCTCTCAGCGCCATGATCATGACAGTTGACTCCTTAAAGTAAGATGTAGATGCAGATTTAATTTAAACACACAGATAAAATTTCTTATTGATTCTGTTTCTCTGGAGAACTCTAATACAGGCATTTTAAGGACTTCAGCTTTTATTCTCAGAAAAATGAGAAGCCACAAATCTTTGACTTTGTTTAAGAATATATTACAGAGAAAAATAGGGGTGCCTGGGTGGCTCAGTGGGTTAAAGCCTCTGCCTTCAGCTCAGGTCATGATTCCAGGGTCCTGGGATCAAGCTCTGCATCAGGTCTGCTCAGGAGGGAGCCTGCTTCCTCCTCTCTCTCTGCCTGCCTTTCTGCCTACTTGTGATCTCTGTCAAATAATAAATAAATAAAATATTTTAAAAATATATATATTACAGAGAAGTAAAGTAACAATTGATGCTACATATTGTAGTAGCTTGGTACAAGGAGACATTAGTAGAAATGATGAGAAGTGGTTGGTTTCTTGATATATCAAAGAACTTCCTCATGCAAAGTATATGAGGTGTGAGAGAGAGTGGTCAAGAATTTCATCAAGGTTTGTTTTTTTTGTTTGTTTGTTTTTTTAGATTTTTACTTATTTATTTGACAGAGAGAGAGATCAGAAGGAGGCAGAGAGATAAACAGGGCGGGGCAGGGGGGCTCGGGGGGCAGGCTTCCTGCTGAGCAGAGAGCCTGATGCGGGACTTGATCCCAGGACCCTGGGATCATGACTTGAGCTGAAGGCAGAGGCTTAACCCACTGAGCCACCCAGGCACCTGAGAATTTCATCCAGTTTTTGATCAGAGGAATTGGAAGGATGCTGCTGCCATGAGTACAGATAGGAAAGACTGGCTGGAGCAACACCATGTTATAATCTCTCAAATCCTCATGAGGTTTTCAGAGTAATGTGATTCAGATGAAAATAACTGCCCTGCAAAATGAAACTAAGCCCCGTATCAGGCTCAGCAGGGAGCCTGCTTCCTCCTCTCTCTCTGCCTGCCTCTCTGCCTGCTAGTGAGCTCTCTGTCAGATTAATAAATAAAATCTTTAAAAAAAAAAAAAGAAAAATAAGACTAATGTCATGGTACAAAGGCATTTACTTTTAATTTATTTCTATGCGAATAATTTATTTCTTGATGATTATTATATTTTCTTATTACAACAAAAATAGATAAAAACATATTAAAGGAAGACAAAAAGGCAAGATGAAAACTCTTTAGGAATCTGTGTTGACAGCTTTATAGAAATTAGAGGTAAACCTCTCCTTACCAATTATGACAACACTGCATATGTTTTTAGACCATTTCAATTTGCAGAATAAGCAGAAAATAATTTAGTTACTATTCTACTGCCAACAAGTGAAAAAGCAAATACTTTTTGGAACAGTGGTTTTCAAATGGCTTTTTAGAATACCAGGCTTCTCAGAGATCATGGTGTGTAGGGAGGGCCAACCAGGCAGGGCATAACTTCACTTCTACTGTAATTTACATTTTAGCATTGAATAATTGAATTTGTATACAAAAAAGGGGGGTACTGCTGTCTTTCACTGAATTGTGAAAAACACTGCTATATAGGAAGACTTTTCATTTTATTCCTCTACTTAAAATATACACTTGCATTTTTTCTTGAATATTATCATGACTTTTAAATTTGAAGTAAAGTAGGAAGCCAGGGTTGATAAAAGAAATGCATGCCTGTGTGTGAAATATTCATGAGAGTTATCTTTGACTACTTTTGTTATGGAGGATTGCCAAAGTCCAACAATAATTATTTTTTATCCTTACTGAAGAAATAACAATTGTATGTAAATATTATAAAATCTAATTGCCCTTGCATTACTTTTAACTTATGTATATAATGTTTGAATTTGAAATTTCCCAACTAAGAGCTTCAAGGTATTTCTCCTAAGTATACATGATATTTGCTTCTTAGGAACCTTGATGATTATTACAGAAAATGTAAATGGCATGTATATGGTCAACTGCCTCACAGGCATACATTTGCTCATTTCACAATCCATGAGATAACTTTTAATTTTTCTAAAGGTTGATTTTATTTATGTATGTATTTATTTATTTATATTGAGAGAGAGAGAGCGCACGAGCAGAGGCAGAGGGAGGCAGAGGGAGAGAGAGAATCTCAAGCAGATTCAGTGCAGAAGCCAATGCAGGGCTCGATTCCAGGACCCTGAGATCATGACCTGAGTCAAAATCAAGAGTCAGACATTTAACCAACTGAGCCACCCAGGTACCCCAGTGATAACTTTTAATTTTAAAAAGTATTTTTCAAGGGAAAAAAACAATTTTGATTTGGAGTATTATAAAATAAAATATATAATATTACTAATTATTAAAACTTCAAATTATATAAAGAACATATTATTCACAGTGTTTCTTTTATAACAGAAAATCTAAAAAGCATCCTTAGTAAAATAACTCCATAAAATGCTATCTGTCTTTGCTTATTCAGATCTGGTGATTTTAGAACATTTTATTCAAAGGAAATACTATGAAATTATAGATCAGTTAATAAAAGTGGCCCATTGATTTGCATCTGAGACAAGAAAAATGATTTGTTCCAGTCCAACTAAGATATAATTCAGCTGCAATCACATTATTCTCTTTGGAATGCATTACTCCAGCTGCAATATACTTATATTAGAAATATCACCTTGTTGGGACATTTGAATGGCTCAGTCAGCTAAGCCTCTGAATCTTGATTTCAGCTCAGATCAGGATCTCAGGGTCCTGGAATTGAGCCCCAGGAAAGGTTCCCCACTCTGTGGGGAGGTCTGCTTGTCTCCCTCTCCCTCCCCCTGCTTGCAATCTCCCTCTCTGAAATAAATTTTAAAATATTTTAAATAAGAAAAAAAATAAAATAAAATATTTTAAAGAAAAAGTATCATATTTTTTAATAAAAACAACCAAAAATATTTTTACCATTTTGTGTCAACAGTTAATACTTTATACATAGGCTATTTTCGACAGCAGGAATAGTTCTGCATAACTCTTTAGATCTTAATGAAAGTCTGCCCTCTGAAAATCTCATGGCCCTAATTTTTAATGAATATAAAATCTGCATTTACCTAAATTTTACATTATAAATTGCAATGCAGTGTATCAGTTAAGTTTTTAAGGTAATTCTGTAAGGAATGAATAATTTAGTAATACAGGATGAGAGTTTTAAAATTATTTGTTATTACTATTTATTATTATTATTTGTTATTGTTAAAGTTATTTAATAAAGAAGATAATGTTTTACAGGAAGGAATAAAATATTCCTTGGAGGATTTTCACTCTGTCATTTCATATTATGAATTCTGGTCATGCTGCTTATTCCAGGATAGTACTATCACTTGATACATTAAGATATGATTATTTATATGTTGTTCTGTATTATTGTGGCTTTGATAGTTTTATGTGACATAATGTAGCACTTAAAAAATTTACTTCAGCTGTATAAATTATATATAAAACATTTAAAGTAAAAAATGCATTGGGGTTCCTGGGTTGCTCAGTTGGTCAAATGCCTGTAACTCAGGTCATGATCCCAGGGTCCTGGGATCAAGTCCTGCATCAGGCTTGCTCAGCGGGGAACAGGCATCTCCCTCTCTTTTTTAATCTGTGCTCTATCTCAAATAAATAAATAAATAAATAAATAAATCTTTAAAAATGCATCAAATATTATTAGAACACATTGCACTCAATTATTTTTCCACATGCATTGAAAAAACAAGAATACTTAAGGTTTTGAAGAGGAAGCACTGAAATTCAATATTAAGTATTATAAGCTACTATTGATTAAAGAGCAGTAAGAAATTAAGGAGCCCCTCATTGGAGGTGGTAATGGGCAGAGAGTCAAATAAAGTGAGAAATGACATGGATTAGACCATGGGGATTAGCAGAGAACCAGGTATAGCTGGGCACCTTTGCCAAGTCTATGGGAGCATGAACATATATATGGACAGAGAAGCCTGTTTCACAGCTCTGTTAAGAGTTTGGGATTTATTTTGATATCTGGCAAAGATCTATGAGATTATTTTAAGAAAGGTCATTCATGATTAAATTTTAAATTTAAAATGGTCATGTAATGTTCAGCATGGTGACTACAGTTAATAGTATATTGCATACTCAAAGGATGCTAATAGATCATGAAAGTTCTTATCACCAGAAAAAAAAATGTAATCATGTGAGGTAATGATGTTAATTATAATGGAAATCATTGTGAATATATATAAATATCAACTAGAGAACAAGAGGTGAGAAAAAGGAGAGGGACACAAGAACTTACAAAACATCATCAGCAGTTATGGGAACAGATATAGACAAGGCACAGGTAACAAAGCAGCAAGCAGCTTTGGTCCTGGGTGCCAGAGAAAAGCAATAGCAGGAGAGCAGTAATGGTAACCAAGCAGAGTGACAGGAGTCCGGGACACATATGAAATGAAAGCATGAAAGATATAAGATTTGAGAACTCCATGTTTTTTGTGGAATGGAGCTTCAGAGCCATGGGGGATATTTGTTGGCATTTCTGTGCTTCACTTGTTGTTTCAAAAATAATTAATTCCCAGTGATGCTGAGAGATGTACTAGTAAATCAAAGAGCTAACACACACCAGCCTAAACATGCAGAAGATCCCTTCCTATTTCTCTGAAAGTAATAAAACCTTAGGGACAAATGTCACCTGCACTAGAATATTAGCCTTGTCCAATATTTTCTTTGACACATTACTTAATACTTTTGTTTTTCAGCTATAATTTCTATAGAATGGAGGTAGTAAGAGCTTACAAAGGTTAGATGCAATAATATATGCCGGGTATATATAAGTGTTCTATAAACATAGCTATCATTATTTTCATTAGAGTTATAATTATTATTTATTATATTATTCAATTAAAAAGAGCTCCTCATTTCAAACAGTAAGTCTAAGCTTAATTCCTATATGCTTTATGATATGACTCCTAGTTGGTCATTTCATAGATTTCCTTTTTGCATAAAGAAGTGAAATATATATTCAAACATCATCCAGTTTATTTTTTAATTTTTTAAAAATTTCTTATTTACTATATGGTGGAAACCCAATATTATACAATGAATATTATGTACAAACTCTCTCTTTTGGTGGTAGATTATTCTGGATATTGCTGGATTTGTTTTGGCCAGAATTTTTAATGTTTTCTCTATGCTTCTGATTTCCCGAGAACAAGTAACAGTTTGCAACTTTTATGAAGTATTAGTAAGACTTCTGAGTTAGTCAAGATGACTTTCTAATTTGTATTTTTTTTACCTTTTTAAATTTAAATTCAATTAATTAACATATAATGTAATATTGGTTTCAGAGGTAGAAATCAGAGATTCAATAGCCTTATATAATACCAAAGGCAAAATCCAGTTTAAATTTGTTTTTAAAGATTGTATTTATTTATATGACATACAAAATCACAACTAGGCAGAGACAGGCAAAGAGAGAGAGGGAGAAGCAGTCTCCCTGCTGAGCAGAGAGCCCGATGCAAGGGCTCGATGTGGGGCTCGATGTGGGGCTCAATCCCAGAATCCTGGGATCACAATCTGAGCTGAAGGCAGAGGCTATAACCCACTGGGTGCCACCCAGGCACCCCAGCAATCCAGTTTAAATGTAGACTTTTACCCTTGAAATTGACACATTACAATATTTAAAGTACCTGGGATAGTGATACAAAATTAATATGATTAAGGGCAAAGAACTACCAATTATTTATAATAAACACAACTAAATGTGTATTTATACTGATTATTTTTCTTAACTGTAAGTAATTCTGCCCTTATTAATAAGAAAAATCTCAGTCATTTATGTGCAAATGATGCATTACTTATATATAAAAGAGAGAACACGATGGCTATCTAACTATCCAGACACTGTCTTTGTCCAAAATGAACACACACACACGCAGGCACATATGTAATTTACATAGAAAAATGCATACACGTAAATTTACATGGGCAGTATTTTCTTAATAAACTTTGTGCTATGCACTCCTCTATGAGGAAAATAAAGTATTTCACATGCAATTTTTTTTTCCTTAATAACAGTGAAAAATCATAGGAAACCTAAGAGCAAGATCCAGATAATGGTACTATTACAGCCTTTTTGATTGTGGGCCACTCTACTGGACATGTACTTCAGGAATAAAAGATAATAATTATTATATAGCATTTACATCTTTCAAATTTATACTTATTTTAAATTTGGAAAAATTTTAGCCTCCCCAAATCTGTGCCTTTATACTGACTATGAAGTCAGTTAATCTAAAGAGTAAGTGAAGTTTTAAATATTTAATTAGTCAGCCTTTCTTTTGGATTAAAATTTTATAGCAATATATGGAACAATCTGGCCATTCTCAAATATAATATGGTTTATACTGTATCAGGTATTTATTATATTTACTAATCACTCTCCAAGAAGGTTCATTAGTAGATAGTGGAATTCCAACAGATTAAAATTAAAAAGTAGATTAAACAATACCATCTTTAATTTGTATACAAATACTCTTTCTCTTCTATAAACAGAATTATTATAGGTTATATAAGGTAGGAGTCTATAAACAGAATCATTATAGGTTACATAAGGTAGTAGTACAATCATTTTATGTACATATATTAAAATAAATTAAATGATGAATTGTGTCAATGGCTGTTTTTCTGACATGCTTTTAGGTTCTGATAAGGAATCCAAATTACAATGGTGCCTGGGTGGCTCATTCGGTTAGGTGTCTGCCTTTGGCTTAGGTCATGATCCCAGGGTCCTGGGATGGAGCCCCGCATCGGGCTCCCCGCTTGATAGAAAGCCTACTTTCCCTCTCCTAGTCGTCCTGCTTGTGTTTCCTCTCTCGTGGTGTTGCTCTCTGTCAAATAAATAAATAAAATCTTAAAAAAAAAAAAAAAGGGATTGAGGAGTCAAGATGGCAGAGAAGTAGCAGGCCGAGACTACGTCAGCTAGCCGGAGATCAGCTAGATAGCTTATCTAAAGATTGCAAACACCTGAAAATCCATCGGCAGATCGAAGAGAAGAAGAACAGCAATTCTGGAAACAGAAAACAACCACTTTCTGAAAGGTAGGACCGGCGGAGAAGTGAATCCAAAGCGACGGGAAGATAGACCCTGGGGGGAGGGGCCGGCTCCCGGCAAGTGGCGGAGCAACCGCGCACAAAATCAGGACTTTTAAAAGTCTGTTCCGCTGAGGGACATCGCTCCAGAGGCTACCCGGGGCAAAGCCCACACGGGGTCAGCGTGGCCTCAGGTCCAGCAGGGTCAGAGAAGGATCGGGGGTGTCTGAGTGTCTGAGTGTCGCAGAGCTTGCGGGAACGGGAAAGCCGGCTACAGAGACAGAGCAGACAGTAAGCCCGCAGCTCGGGGTGACCTTGAACCGGTCGCAGGCTCGGTGAGCTCGGAGCTCGGCCGGAGGTCAGGCAGACGGGAGTAACTGGGCGCGGTTCTCTGAGGGCGCACTGAGGAGTGCGGCCCTGGGCTCTCGGCTCCTCCGGGCCAGAGACCAGGAGGCCGCCATTTGTATTCCCGTCCACCGGAACTCTACAGAAAGCCCTTAGGGAACAAAAGCTCCTGAAAGCAAACCCAAGCGGATTACTCACCCCGGCCCCGGGTAAGGACGGTGCAATTCCGCCTGGGGCAAAGACACTTGAGAATCACTACTACAGGCCCCTCCCCCAGAAGATCAACAAGAAATCCAGCCGAGACCAAGTTCACCTACCAAAGAGTGTGGTTTCAATACCAAGGAGAGCAGCAGAATTCTAGAGGAGGAGAAAGCAAAGCACGGAACTCATGGGTTTTGCCCTGTGATTTTTTTTAGTCTTGCGGTAAATTTAATTTTTTTCTTTTTCATTTTTTGTTTTTTTTTCTCGCCTTCGGGTAAATTATTTTTTTTTAACTGTTACCTTTTTCTTTTTTAATGATTTTTTACTAGTTTATCTAATACATATATTTTTTCTTTTTTATATTTTTCTTAGGTGTTTTCTTTTTTAAAAAATTCTTTTCTTTTTTTTTTTCTTTTTTTTCTTTCTTCCTTTTTGAACCTCTTTTTATCCACTTTCTCCCCCCTCACGATTTGGGATCTCTTCTAATTTGGTTAAAGCATATTTTCCTGGGGTTGTTGCCACCCTTTTAGTATTTTACTTGCCCCCTCATATACTCTTCTCTGGACAAAATGACAAGACGGAAAAATTCAACACAAAAAAAAAAGAACAAGAGGCAGTACCGAAGGCTAGGGACCTAATCAATACAGACATTGGTAATATGTCAGATCTAGACTTCAGAATGACAATTCTCAAGGTTCTAGCCGGGCTCGAAAAAGGCATGGAAGATATGAGAGAAACCCTCTCGAGAGATATAAAAGCCCTTTCTGGAGAAATAAAAGAACTAAAATCTAACCAAGTTGAAATCAAAAAAGCTATTAATGAGGTGCAATCAAAAATGGAGGCTCTCACTGCTAGGATAAATGAGGCAGAAGAAAGAATTAGTGATATAGAAGACCAAATGACAGAGAATAAAGAAGCTGAGCAAAAGAGGGACAAACAGCTACTGGACCACGAGGGGAGAATTCGAGAGATAAGAGACACCATAAGACGAAACAACATTAGAATAATTGGGATTCCAGAAGAAGAAGAAAGAGAGAGGGGAGTAGAAGGTATACTAAAGAGAATTATTGGGGAGAATTTCCCCAATATGGCAAAGGGAACGAGCATCAAAATTCAGGAGGTTCAGAGAACGCCCCTCAAAATCAATAAGAATAGGCCCACACCCCGTCACCTAATAATAAAATTTACAAGTCTCAGTGACAAAGAGAAAATCCTGAAAGCAGCCCAGGAAAAGAAGTCTGTAACATACAATGGTAAAAATATTAGATTGGCAGCTGACTTATCCACAGAGACCTGGCAGGCCAGAAAGAGCTGGCATGATATTTTCAGAGCACTAAATGAGAAAAACATACAGCCCAGAATACTATATCCAGCTAGGCTATCATTGAAAATAGAAGGAGAGATTAAAAGCTTTCAGGACAAACAACAACTGAAAGAATTTGCAAACACCAAACCAGCTCTACAGGAAATCTTGAAAGGGGTCCTCTAAGCAAAGAGAGAGCCTACAAGTGGTAGATCAGAAAGGAACAGAGACCATATACAGTAACAGTCACCTTACAGGCAAAACAATGGCACTAAATTCATATCTCTCAATAGTTACCCTGAATGTGAATGGGCTAAATGCCCCTGTCAAAAGACAGAGGGTATCAGAATGGATAAAAAACCAAAACCCATCTATATGTTGCCTCCAAGAAACTCATTTTAAACCCGAAGACACCTCCAGATTTAAAGTGAGGGGGTGGAAAAGAATTTACCATGCTAATGGACATCAGAAGAAAGCAGGAGTGGCAATCCTTATATCAGATCAATTAGATTTTAAGCCAAAGACTATAATAAGAGATGAGGAAGGACACTATATCATACTCAAAGGGTCTGTCCAACAAGAAGATTTAACAATTTTAAATATCTATGCCCCCAATGTGGGAGCAGCCAACTATATAAACCAATTAATAACAAAATCAAAGAAACACATCAACAATAATACAATAATAGTAGGGGACTTTAACACTCCCCTCACTGAAATGGACAGATCATCGAAGCAAAAGTTCAGCAAGGAAATAAAGGCCTTAAACGACACACTGGACCAGATGGACATCACAGATATATTCAGAACATTTCATCCCAAAGCAACAGAATACACATTCTTCTCTAGTGCACATGGAACATTCTCCAGAATAGATCACATCCTCGGTCCTAAATCAGGACTCAACCAGTATCAAAAGATTGGGATCATTCCCTACATATTTTCAGACCACAATGCTCTAAAGCTAGAACTCAACCACAAAAGGAAGTTTGAAAAGAACCCAAATACATGGAGACTAAACAGCATCCTTCTAAAGAATGAATGGGTCAACCGGGAAATTAAAGAAGAATTGAAAAAAATCATGGAAACAAATGATAATGAAAATACAACGGTTCAAAATCTGTGGGACACTACAAAGGCAGTCCTGAGAGGAAAATATATAGCAGTACAAGCCTTTCTCAAGAAACAAGAAAGGTCTCAGGTACACAATCTAACCCTACACCTAAAGGAGCTGGAGAAACAACAAGAAAGAAACCCTAAGCCCAGCAGGAGAAGAGAAATCATAAAGATCAGAGCAGAAATCAATGAAATAGAAACCAAAAAAACAATAGAACAAATCAACGAAACTAGGAGCTGGTTCTTTGAAAGAATTAATAAAATTGATAAACCCCTGGCCCGACTTATCAAAAAGAAAAGAGAAAGGACCCAAATAAATAAAATCATGAATGAAAGAGGAGAGATCACAACTAACACCAAAGAAATACAAACTATTATAAGAACATACTATGAGCAACTCTACGCCAATAAATTTGACAATCTGGAAGAAATGGATGCATTCCTAGAAACATATAAACTACCACAACTGAACCAGGAAGAAATAGAAAGCCTGAACAGACCCATAACCAGTAAGGAGATTGAAACAGTCATTAAAAATCTCCAAACAAACAAAAGCCCAGGGCCAGACGGCTTCCCGGGGGAATTCTACCAAACATTTAAAGAAGAACTAATTCCTATTCTCCTAAAACTGTTCCAAAAAATAGAAATGGAAGGAAAACTTCCAAACTCATTTTATGAGGCCAGTATCAGCTTCATCCCCAAACCAGACAAGGATCCCACCAAAAAAGAGAGCTATAGACCAATATCCTTGATGAACACAGATGCGAAAATACTCAACAAAATACTAGCCAATAGGATTCAACAGTACATTAAAAAGATTATTCACCACGACCAAGTGGGATTTATTCCAGGGCTGCAAGGTTGGTTCAACATCCGCAAATCAGTCAATGTGATACAACACATCAATAAAAGTAAGAACTAGAACCATATGATACTCTCAATAGATGCTGAAAAAGCATTTGACAAAGTACAGCATCCCTTCCTGATCAAAGCTCTTCAAAGTGTAGGGATAGAGGGCACATACCTCAATATCATCAAAGCCATCTATGAAAAACCCACCGCAAATATCATTCTCAATGGAGAAAAACTGAAAGCTTTTCCACTAAGGTCAGGAACACGGCAGGGATGTCCATTATCACCACTGCTATTCAACATCGTACTAGAGGTCCTAGCCTCAGCAATCAGACAACAAAAGGAAATTAAAGGCATCCAAATCGGCAAAGAAGAAGTCAAATTATCACTCTTCGCAGATGATATGATACTATATGTGGAAAACCCAAAAGACTCCACTCCAAAACTGCTAGAACTTATACAGGAATTCAGTAAAGTGTCAGGATATAAAATCAATGCACAGAAATCAGTTGCATTTCTCTACACCAACAGCAAGACAGAAGAAAGGGAAATTAAGGAGTCAATCCCCTTTACAATTGCACCCAAAACCATAAGATACCTAGGAATAAACCTAACCAAAGAGACACAGAATCTATACTCAGAAAACTATAAAGTACTCATGAAAGAAATTGAGGAATACACAAAGAAATGGAAAAATGTTCCATGCTCCTGGATTGGAAGAATAAATATTGTGAAAATGTCTATGCTACCTAAAGCAATCTACACATTTAATGCAATTCCTATCAAAGTACCATCCATCTTTTTCAAAGAAATGGAACACATAATTCTAAAATTTATATGGAACCAGAAAAGACCTCGAATAGCTAAAGGGATATTGAAAAAGAAAGCCAACGTTGCTGGCATCATAATCCCGGACTTCAAGCTCTATTACAAAGTTGTCATCATCAAGACAGCATGGTACTGGCACAAAAACAGACCCATAGTTCAATGGAACAGAATAGAGAGCCCAGAAATAGACTCTCAACTCTATGGTCAACTAATCTTCGACAAAGCAGGAAAGAAATTCAAATGGAAAAAAGACAGCCTCTTCAATAAATGGTGCTGGGAAAATTGGATAGCCTCATGCAGAAAAAGGAAATTGGACCATTTCCTTACACCACACACAAAAATAGACTCAAAATGGATGAAGGACCTCAATGTACAAAAGGAATCCATCAAAATCCTTGAGGAGAACACAGGCAGCAACCTCTTCGACCTCAGCCGCAGCAACGTCTTCCTAGGAACATCGCCAAAGGCAAGGGAAGCAAGGGCAAAAATGAACTATTGGGATTTCATCAAGATCAAAAGCTTTTGCACAGCAAAGGAAACAGTTCACAAAATCAAAAGTCAACTGACAGAATGGGAGAAGATATTTGCAAACGACATATCAGATAAAGGACTAGTGTCCAGAATCTATAAAGAACTTAGCAAACTCAACACCCAAAGAACAAATAATCCAATCAAGAAATGGGCAGAGGACATGAACAGACATTTCTGCAAAGAAGACATCCAGATGGCCAACAGACACATGAAAAAGTGCTCCATATCACTCGGCATCAGGGAAATACAAATCAAAACCACAATGCGATATCACCTCACACCAGTCAGAATGGCTAAAATCAACAAGTCAGGAAATGACAGATGCTGGCGAGGATGCGGAGAAAGGGGAACCCTCCTACACTGTTGGTGGGAATGCAAACTGGTGCAACCTCTCTGGAAAACAGCATGGAGGTTCCTCAAAATGTTGAAAATGGAACTGCCCTATGACCCAGCAATTGCACTATTGGGCATTTACCCTAAAGATACAAACGTAGTGATCCAAAGGGGCACGTGTACTCGAATGTTTATAGCAGCAATGTCCACAATAGCCAAACTATGGAAAGAACCTAGATGTCCATCAATAGATGAATGGATCAAGAAGATGTGGTATATATACACAATGGAATACTATGCAGCCATCAAAAGAAATGAAATCTTGCCATTTGCGACAACATGGATGGAACTAGAGCGTATCATGCTTAGCGAAATAAGTCAAGCAGAGATAGACAACTATCATATGATCTCCCTGATATGAGGAAGTGGTGATGCAACATGGGGGCTTAAGTGGGTACGAGAAGAATCAATGAAACAAGATGGGATTGGGAGGGAGACAAACCATAAGTGACTCTTAATCTCACAAAACAAACTGAGGGTTGTTGTGGGGAGGGGGTTTGGGAGAAGGGGGTGGTATTATGGACATTGGGGAGGGTATGTGTTTTGGTGAGTGCTGTGAAGTGTGTAAACCTGGTGATTCACAGACCTGTACCCCCGGGGATAAAAATATATGTTTATAAAAAATAAAAAATTATATTAAAAAAAAAGTATTTTATTAAAAAAAAAAAAAAGGAATCCAAATCACAGAACTTGCAGTATGTTTCCACCTATTCTATAAGAGATGATAATTACTTCCTTTTCTTATCATTTCCTTTCCACACCCATATCTCCTTCTTCAAGAACATTATTATGCCCTTTTCAGTCTGCTCTGAAAACTCTTTCCAAGGAAGCCCCTGATGCCACCTTCTGGTAATCACTGATATAACTATAGGTGCTTCCTTGTCCCAGGCCAAGACTATTGAGATTCTCTTCTCTACTAAAAGACCACACATGGTGATTGCATTCAGGCTCTGTTGAACATGCAAACATAAAAACAGTATAATGCCAAGCAGCCATTTTTTACCATGTACCCTCCTCAACCAGTAAAAAAAGAGACCATGTGGAGTGATAAATACCAAAGAAATAAATGATCCTTGACTCCTAGTAGCTTTAATCTTTCTGGTCTTAGTCCTACCAATACTACCTTTGGTAGTATTTTGGAATCACATTAAGACTTTAGATCTCAGTAATCCTCTCAAATTTTTAATAATTATGGTAGTTTCCTTGGTTACTTATAACGAACCAGTATTTATAAGTAACCAATACTAGATTCTTAAAACAAAATGACCCTAGATTAAGACATTATGCATTAGAAATTGGATGTATATTGAATAGTTATAGGGTTGGAGAAAGAGAAATCACATAGAAAAGTAAAAGTAAAGGAATTAGAATTGATAATGTCTAAAATGTCAGGAAAACTGAATGAAAGTGCATAATTTCCAAAATTTGTCTTTTGACATCCTCACTCAATTATGAACCCATTAGCAAATTCTCTACTAGGTACCAATGGTTGCTGCTTTTGTCATGAGAATATTGGTGGGACTGTTTATCTGAGTTTCTGGAAGATCAAACGAGGAATAAAGAATCAGGGATAGGAAACTGGAGCTCTGATATTTTAAAATAATTATTTTTGATATACCAAGAACAGATGAAGAAGAGCCAATGGAATAAACTTATTTCAAGTATAAAGAAAAATTTGGATTGGATATATTCTTTCTGGAAATCATTATATGTACGTACTTTTTTCTAGGGAAATGATAAAAAGAAATAAAAGAAAATTAAGACAACATAGTTAAGAACTCAAATATTTAAAATAAGAAATAAAGATGAGCTTCTAAACATTGAGGAGAGGCTAGAAAAGTAGGAATAATACCTTAAGTATATGACATCATGGAACCAAAAGAAATATAATCAAAGAAGGAAGATAAGGTGCACTGAGAAATCAGAAGGCTAAAACATGTCCATTAGATTTAATGGCACTGATAAAACATGGGAAATTCTGTGGAGTGATAAAATATGGTAACAGAATACAATGAGTTGGAGAAATATAAGCAGCATAAATACCTATTTTGAAAAGATGGTAATGATGAGGAAAATGAAAAATATTATAATATTAAAAAGAGAATGGGATTAGGAGGATTTACATTGTGTATGTGTTTTTTTTTTTTTTAAGATTTTATTTATTTATTTGACACAGAGAGAGAGAGAGAGAGAGCACAAACAGCAGGAGCAGCAAGCAGAGGGAGAGGGAGAAGTAGGCTCTCCGTGGAGCTAAGAGTCAGATGCAGGGCTAGATCCCAGCACCCATGACCTGAGCCAAAGGGAGCCGCTTAACCATCTGAGCCACCCAGGTGCCCCGACACTGTGTTTTTTAAAAATATTTTCAGTAATAGAAACTGTGTGTTTAGGGGAATTTTTAAATAATAGGAACATTTTTACAGAGTAGGAAGGAGGAAGAAGATACAAAAGAGATAGCAATAATCAATATCAATCAGGTTTCTTAGAGGACAATATAGGATGTCATATACAGCCTAAGAGGAAAGATAGGTATTAAATGGATGAAGACATTTTGGCTCTTAGATTAGGGCTTCCAAATTTAGCAAATAAAAATACTTAATAGCACAAAGTGAGGAGTCCTTGGGACCAAGACAATATAGTCATGTGGAAGCCATGCTTAGCCATTCTAAAACAAAAGATGCTGCAATTCCCTCCAAATATGGATGAAAACTTACTTCTAGGCCTGCTTGTGTCTCTTCCTCACATCCTTCTTCCCTATAAGGGACAGCACTGGCAGTATGTCGCCCAGAACATAAGGTACAGCCGAGGGATGGGTCCTTGTGGAAATGTAGAAACATCCTGGATGTGCAGATGTCTCTCCACATATATGATCTCCAGATGAGAAACTGGTGACAGTTGGTACTGAAAAGGGAGTAAGAAGACAAAGTTGGTGGGGTAGCTTTAAAAGCAAACAAAGGCTTTAAGGACCACTCTCATTGTATTGCCAAGTTCTCCTGAGGGATTCTGAGAAGTTTTGATCCAAATCTGATTTCCTGGTTTTTCTAAAAATTACATTTTCTAAGGAAGAAGGAGAGAACATACATTGTTTAACAGCTTTCTAGTTTGATTTTGACGTTTCTTTCTCTGAGTTCTGGAAATGTAAGGAGTAGGCCGAGAGAAAGATATCATTTCCATAGTAACCATGTAAAGGAGAAGATGGTCATGTGTCCTTATAAGTTTATAGACATCATGGTGGAATATTGAGAGAGACACTCTCTGTTGTAAAATAGCAATCATAAGTTTGATGAGATCAGATATAATTTTCAAGAAAGTATGACTGAAGAAAACTAGTATAATTTTCCAGCTGTTAGTACTGAGAGGACTCAGGTTATGATATTGGATCTTACTTTATAGTGATAATTCAAAACTTCAAACTAGCTTCAATTAAGTTAAAGGGAGATAGATACATTCATGAAAGGTCAAAGTTTTACCAGGTGATTGTAATAAACAAGAGAAAAGCAAGAAAGTCCAAGGTACTTGAAAGAGACGATTGAAATGGTATATGATGATATCTAAGCTACTTTTAGTGGAATAAGGAAAACTAGGAAAAAGGGGAGTTGGAGTATCAATATGCTAATGGTGCTGCAGAGAAACATCTCAAATGATTGTTTCTTTTTTTTTTTTTTATTACTTGACAGAGGGAGACACAGCAAGAGAGGGAACACAAGCAGGGGGAGTGGAAGAGGAAGAAGCAGACTTCCCGCTGAGGAGGGATCCCAATTTGGGGCTCTATCCCAGGACTCTGAGCCTAAGGAAAGTGCTTAAAGACTGAGCCAGCCAGGCACCCCGCTAATGATTGTTTCTTGAGTTTACTTTCATTTTTCTTTTCCAAAAGTCCTATAATTAGCACTGTGGAGTTGGAAGACAGACAATAGCATTCAAGTCATTAACTGCTGATTTTAATTTCATGTTTCAAATATTATATGTGATCATAAAGAAAGCATAATTTATTTGATCCTGTTTCTTCATGTATTAAACTACTACATTAATACCTGTATCATAGTACTATTATGAGACATTAATGACATACATATCTAGTGCTCAAATGGTACCAAAATGCTGTTTCCTTTTTTCTTTCTGTGTATATTCACATGTATGTTTGTGTGTGTGTGTGTGTATCTCCAATTGCCCTCATTCATTTCACTTATAGGCTATTTATGTATTTGCCTCCCAGAGACTGAAAGTCTCCTTCTTGAGTGTAACATTTGTATTTCAGCCACCTATGAATTTAATCCTCCCCTGCAATGCTTCAGGGCTATCTTAAATTTGAAATTGACTCATTATTAATTTCTCCCAAATCACTTATATTCCCACAAGCTAAGAGTCAGTTTTATCAAAATTTTGCACTGCCACAAACATGCTGCAACATCATCCCTCCAAGTCTTAGCATGTTATTATTTTTTTTTCTTTGACTTACTGGTAAACTCAAAACAGTTTGAATGCATTTTCTTATAGTACATGGATTCTACCTCTCTCTGAAGTCTCACAGAGAGTTTTACTTAACGCATTTCCACTCTTAAACAGTTTTGAGTTAGCCAGCTCTGCATTGTGCAATCTGATACCTAACCCCAGATACGCACAGGTTCCTAGGGCTCTAGATAGAAATAGGGCTCCATGTTGCTACTTCACTAAAAAGGATGGATATTTATCAGACAATGCATTAAAAATCACCTTTTTACATATCAATATTCCTTTTAAACCTAACTTTTTAAGTAGCAGTGGATATGTCTAAGCCATTTACTTTCTAGTAATGATGATGCCAGTGATATCATGATGCTTAAGTAGTAACTTTTTAAAT
The DNA here is from genome assembly GCF_011764305.1 of Mustela putorius furo. Taxonomy (NCBI): domain Eukaryota; kingdom Metazoa; phylum Chordata; class Mammalia; order Carnivora; family Mustelidae; genus Mustela; species Mustela putorius. The sequence goes on from NW_025421987.1 coordinate 30,045,113, forward strand.
AAATGGGTAAATAAAGAAAAGGATAAAACTCATGTCCTATTTTTTTTTTTTTAATAACTCTTCTGGCAACAGTTTTTCTTGTTTTGTTCCTGGCTTTACAAAATAGATATACACCCAACCTGCCTTGTCCTTGCCAGTAGGCTCAATTCCTGTGAATGCAGAGTTCCCTCTAGGACTTAAGGAATGTGTTAGGTACTGGTTCTTCCATCTCCAGCATATCTTCCACTTCTTCTCACTAGGAGCTCTCTTTTATATTTCAAACTTACAAGTTTATCATTTATAACTTTATAACTTATAAAGTTATAAACCTATAAATTTTTAATAGCTTTGAATGTATGGTGTGGCAAGGGAAATCCCACACTTTTTCGGTTCACCATCATGAAGGATACTTTCCACTTTCTGTCTTCAGTGGTAGTTGGGCTAGGTAGAAAATTATAAGCTCAGATACCGAGTGATATGGAGCACTTTTTCATGTATCTGGATGTCTTCTTTGCAGAAATGTCTGTTCATGTCTTCTACCCATTTCTTGATTGGATTATTTGTTCTTTGGGTGTTGACTTTGCTAAGTTCTCTATAGATTTTGGACACTAGTCCTTTACCTGATATGTCGTTTGCAAATATCTTCTCCCATTCTGTCAGTTGTCTTTTGGTTTTGTTAACTGTTTCCTTTATTATGCAAAAGCTTTTGATCTTGATAAAATCCCAATAGTTCATTTTTGCTCTTGCTTCCCTTGTCTTTGGCAATGTTCCTAGGAAGAATTTGCTGCGGCTGAGGTCGAAGAGGTTGCTGCCTATGTTCTCCTCAAGGATTTTGATGGATTCCTTTCGCACATTGAGGTCCTTCATCCATTTTGAGTCTATTTTTGTGTGTGGTGTAAGGAAATGGTCCAATTTCATTTTTCTGCATGTGGCTGTCCAATTTTCCCAACACCATTTATTGAAGAGGGTGTCCTTTTTCTATTGGACATTCTTTCCTGCTTTGTCGAAGATTAGTTGACCATAGAGTTGAGGGTCTATTTCTGGGCTCTCTATTCTGTTCCATTGATCTATGTGTCTGTTTTTGTGCCAGTACCATGCTGTCTTGATAATGACAGCTTTGTAATAGAGCTTGAAGTCCGGAATTGTGATGCCACCAACGTTGGCTTTCTTTTTCAATATCCCTTTGGCTATTCGAGGTCTTTTCTGGTTCCATATAAATTTTAGAATTATTTGTTCCATTTCTTTGAAAAAGATGGATGGTACTTTGATAGGAATTGCATTAAATTTGTAGATTGCTTTAGGTAGCATAGACATTTTCACAATATTTATTCTTCCAATCCAGGAGCATGGGACATTTTTCCATTTCTTTGTGTCTTCCTCAATTTCTTTCATGAGTACCTTATAGTTTTCTGAGTACAGATTCTGTGCCTCTTTGGTTAGGTTTATTCCTAGGTATCTTATGGTTTTGGGTGCAATTGTAAATGGGATTGACTCCTTAATTTCTCTTTCTTCTGTCTTGCTGTTGGTGTAGAGAAATGCAACTGATACAAATCAAAACCCCAATGAGGTATTACCTCACACCAGTCAGAATGGCTAAAATAAACAAGTCAGGAAATGACAGAGGCTGGTGAGGATGCACAGAAAGGGGAACCCTCCTACACTGTTGGTGGGAATGCAAGCTGGTACAACCACTCTGGAAAACAGCATGGAGGTTCCTCAAAATGTTGAAAATAGAACTGCCCTATGACCCAGCAATTGCACCACTAGGTATTTACCCTAAAGATACAAACGTAGTGATCTGAAGGGGCACATGCACCCGAATGTTTATAGCAGCAATGTCCACAATAGCCAAACTATGGAAAGAACCTAGATGCCCATCAACAGATGAATGGATCAAGAAGATGTGGTACATATACACAATGGAATACTATACAACCATCAAAAGAAATGAAATCTTGCCATTTGCGACAATGTGGATGGAACTAGAGCATATCATGCTTAGCGAAATAAGTCAAGCGGAGACAGACAACTATCATATGATCTCCCTGAAATGAGGAAGTGGTGATGCAACATGGGGGCTTTAGGGGGTAGGAGAAGAATCAATGAAACAAAATGGGATTGGGAGGGAGACAAACCATAAGTGACTCTTAATCTCACAAAACAAACTGAGGGTGGGTTGCTGGGGGGAGGAAGGTTGGGAGAAGCGGGGGTGCGGTTATGGACATTGGGAGGGTATGTGCTTTGGTGAGTGCTGTGAAGTGTGTAAACCTGGCGATTCACAGACCTGTACCCCTGGGGATAAAAATATATGTTTATAAAAAATAAAAAATTAAAAATTTTTAAAAAAAAGAAAATTATAAGCTCAAAGCTACTTTTTCACTTCATAGGTTAGTCTTCTTTTTCCTCTGACATTTGGGGCTACTGATGGCAAATTCACTGTCAACTTTAATATTTTTTCTAAGAATCTGATTTTCTTCTGGTTTAGCTATTTTTTCTCGTTTATACATTATTTTTTAAAACATGATGATATAGCTAGGTGTAGAGATTTTTTTTTTCCTCATTCCAATCCTACTTGGCATTTATCGAAATGTTAACCTCATAACTCAAGCTGTTCTCTACATCTGGAAAATTCTCAGTCATTACCTCTTCAAACAGTATCCTTCTATCATTTTCTTTCTTCACTAATTTTTAAGTTATTAGTCACATGTTGAACTTTATGGGTCTATCCTCTATTCTTTAAATTTTATTTGATATTTTTCAACTCATCTGGTAATTTTCAATAATGTAATCTTTTACTTTACTTTTGTGCTCTTCAACTGAGTATAATATAGTATATAATCCTTCAAGAAAAACATTGACTCCAGAGCTAGAATTTCTACCTATAAAACAATCAACAACTTACCTAAATTCTCTGTGTTTCAGTTTCTTCCTTTTAAAATGAAAGGAATTATAGTACCTACTTTGTGGCATTATTTTGAGTTAATATTTATCAAATATTTATACATACATATTCCCTTCCTTTCTTCTATGTACATACATAGTCTACACTTTCAACTTCTCATAACTGGATTATTCTGATTGTTTTCCATTGCATCCCTTGGTGGAAAAAAGTACTTCCCTCTAAAATTCACCTTCATCATATATGTTATTGCCACAACAGGTTATTAATTTTGCACATAATCCATCTATGTGCCAGATTTAAAAAAGAAATCCAGGACTAAGTTATTTTCTCATAATAAAGTTTATACATGTGTCACGGAGGATCCTCCATTAGCTAGACTTATTTCTACTGATTTATATTTTCCTTATATCTCCACTCAACACTTCACTTAGATGAGTGTTTCTACTCAAGTCCAACAAACATGTCATACACCACGTTTTTCTTATTCATTAATTCAATCATTTAATTATGTATGCAACCACTATTTATTATTTCATATTTAATTAAATTTGTTGTACACACAAAAATGAATAAGTCGTGATTTTTGCTGTATTCTGAAGTCAAAGAAATGAAACCATGTAAATAATTTTACTACAAAGTGATATGTACTGTAATGAAGGTTTTATAACTCTGCCTATACTCTAAAACAAGCTTACATTTCTTTTTAATAATGAATTTTTTATACATACATAAAGTACAGATAGTGATATAACAAATGCACTTTTAACTACCACTTTGAATTAGCAAGTATTAATATTATGGTATATGTGTTTCAGATCTTATCATTCTATAATCGAATTAGTTTGGTCCATTTATCTAGTCATTAGAAATAGCCACCATTATAATTCACAAAGACTTTTTTTTTTCATGTGCTATTGCAAGATATGGAAGAACATATTTATAATTTAGCCAATTCCCTATAGCACAGCTGAGTACAAGTGTAAGTAATAATGACACTTTTTTTAAGATTTTATTTTTTTTAAAGATTTTATTTATTTATTTGACAGACAGAGATCACTAGTAGGCAGAGAGGCAGGCAGAGAGAGGAGGAAGCAGGCTCCCCGCTGAGCAAATAACCCGATGTGGGGCTCGATCCCAGGACCCTGGGATAATGACCTGAGCCAAAGGCAGAGGCTTTAACCCACTGAGCCACCCAGGCACCCCAATAATGACATTTTTTGTAAAAGTTTGGTAATAGCTAAGACCATATAAGTAATCTCCTTTAGGCTGGTTCTGACTCTTCTATACCTAAGAAATTTCCAAGGTTAAATGGCTCCTCATGTATACTTCATCTTCTAATCTTCTAAGACCTGTTACATTTCTTTTTTTTTTTTACTCAATAATTAAACCCTACCACAATGACTGATATAATGAATTTATTTCCTTCAGAAGAGAATTCCTTTTCTCTCTCTCTCTCAATAATGTATTCTGCCTCCAATGAGCCTGACATAAAGCTTAACTATTAAATAATAAAATCATATTTGCCTGGGATTTGGGATGATTCAATTTCAAATAAAATCACATTGGTTTTTCACCATCTTTTCTTTAGTAAAATATGAAATAAAGATTAAGCCTTAATATCCTACCTGTTCTTAGTTCAGTGTTTTGTTTTGTTTTTACCAATATCTTCTTAGCAATTTTCTGATCCCAAAACACAAACTCTAGACACCTACATCCATGCATTTGTATATATTTAAATGGTGGAAACCATAAAAATAAAACAACAGAAGGGAGGGGGGTAGGAGAATGGGGTAACTGGGTGATGGGTATTGAGGGCACATGTTATGACAAGCACTGGGTGTTATCTACAACTAATGAATCACTGAACACTACATCAAAAAGTAATGGTATACTATATATTGACTAACTGAACATAATAATAATAAAATGTAGCAGTGGCCAAAAAGCCAGTTTTGTGGCAATAAATAAATAAATAAATAAAGCAATACATTTTAGGCAAAGTACTCTCAAAATCAAAATATGGTATAAGTTTATTTCCCAAATAGAATATTGAATTACTCAACCTAAAGCATTCATATTTACTAGGTTGAACCATGTGAAATTAAGATATGTATTTTCAATGTATTTTTCTCTTAATGTAAATGTGATGGTAGGTTAGTCAGTTTGACTGGACTACAGGATGCCCAGATTAAAAATTATTTCTGGATATGTGGGTAAGGATATTTCCAGATGAGGTTAGTATGAGAATCAGTGGACTCAATAAAGTAGATTGCCCTTTCCAATATGGTGAGCATCATCCATCTGGTCCTCTGTTGAGGACCAGAGTAGAACAAAATGGTGGAGGAAGGAGAAATTCACACCTTTTGCTTCTTGCCTTACTGCTGAGTTGGAACATTGGTCTCCTCCTGACCTTTAACTGAGATTTAGACCATCAGCAATCTTGGTTTTCAGGACTTAGAATTTAGACAGGAATTATACCATTAGCTTTCCTGGGTCTACAGCTTGCAGAATACATTATATATTTATTATAATATATAATATTACATATCTCTCTCTCTCTCTCTCTCTCCCATTCCCATTAGTTCTGTTTTTTCTGGAGAAACTTGACTAATATAATGGCTAAATGAGACCATTTTCATATGCTTTAATCTAAGAGCTGGATTGCTTCATTGTATTCAAGGCTTTCTTGAGAACAAAGGTTTGAAAGATGTTTCTCTTTCTGAAAAAAATATTGGGGAATAAATCTACCTACAACAAAATTAATATATATCATCTACCGTAAAACACAGGCATATGTTTAATATTTTGAATGAATTATTTTATAGCCTTAAAACCTAAATTATGTCTTTGTAAGCATTCTGTTACAGACAAATGTATAGGATATTATAGGAAAAGTACACCCCAAGGTATAACAATGATAGAATATAGTTAAAATATGTAAAATATATATATATATATATATATATATATATATATATGCTTAAAAGCACCTATGTGGATAAAATAAAACTGAAATCCAATATAATAAGCAGAGACTAAAGCCATAAATGTAGGGTTTCTAGGGTAAGGATTTAAAACTGAATGTTTTGAGTGAAAGTACCCAAGACATACACATGACAAGAAACTGGAAAAACTGCATATATGAAAAATATGTATATAATGTACCAGGCACATATTATGTAAAATAAATTTATATAGTCACATTAATATATGAAAACTTGAATGTAATACAGAAGATAGCAATATAATAAAGAAAAAGAGACAAACATGTTAAGATTATAAATTCATAAACATAAAAAATCACTAACCTAAGGAACTTAACAATATAAACTTGATAGATACAAAGCAGAATGATATAATTATACAGAAAAAAAATTTAAAATTCATGAGCACTGCTGACACTTTTAATGTGCTAGTCTCAGAAGCATTTATGCTTCAAGAAGACCAAATTTTTGAAATGAGCTTGAGTGCTCGCTTTGGCAGCACAAATACTAAAATTGAAATGAGGTTGAGAAATATGGAAATCATCATTAATAATTCTATAATAAGTAAGATATATTAAGAATTTATGCTGTAGCAAGTACAGATCAAAAATATCATTTTTAAAGATTAATTGTTTAGGCATACTTATCAAAAGACTGATAAGGAGCTAAACAGAATATGCAAGTAAAAAACCCAAACATCAATGCACGCACATAATACAAGAAACAAAACCTTAAAATCATTTCAATATAATGTAGATAACTATGCCACTCATTCTGAAAGTGTAGACTAAATGACCAATTACTGAAGAAAAATGCATTTTCTAATTGTTTAGGAAGAAAAAAAAACATGAATTTAGGAATGACCATAACAATTATGAAATGGCTATTAAAATTAGGAAAAAAAGCTCCTTCTAACTCTTGTGAGAGACTCCAAACTCAAATTATTTTACCCAAATTGTATGAAAACCCAAACATCTTAATCAATGTAAAAAAAACAGATATGTATGCACCTCATCTTATGAGGTTTGAATTATAGTGGTTCGAATGGTATCCTTCCAAAATTCCATGACCACTTGGAACCTTAGAATGTGGACCTATTTGTAAACAGGGTCTTTGTAGATGTAATTCGGTAATATAAAGTCATATTGGATTAGGATAGGCCCTAATTCAATGACTAGTGTCTTTTTTGTTTGTTTGTTTGTTTGTTTTTAATATTTTATTTATTTATTTGACAGATGGAGATCACAAGTAGGCAGAGAAGCAGGCAGAGAGAGAGGAGAAAGCAGGCTCCCTGCTGAGCAGAGAGCCCAACGTGGGGCTTCAATCCCAGGACCCCGGGATCACGACCCAAGCCGAAGGCAGAGGCTTTAACCCACTGACCCACCCAGGTGCCCCGGCTAGTGTCTTTATAAAAGGAGAGGGACCTTCAGGAAAGAGCCAGCACAGACACACAGAGGGAAGAAGGCGATAGGGTGATGGAGACAGAGATTGGAGTGGTGCAGCTACACACCATGAGCATAGGATTGCCAGCAACCACCAGAAGCTAGGAAGGGAGCAAAAGGATTTTTTCCAAGATTCTTCAGAGGAAACATGTCTGTGCTCACACCTTGATTCTAGATTTTAACCTCCAGAAGTGTAATGGAATACATTTCTGTTGTTTTAAGCCATCCTGATTGTGATCATGTTTTTATGGCAGCCATGGGAAACAAGTAAGTGACGGGAGCAAATCTATGATTCTAAACCAAGGAAAGGATAAAATTAAAAGAAAAAAATTATGCTAATATTACTTACATTTCTAGATTTAAAAATCTTTCTGAAGAATCAGTTGGTGCTAGAACAACGTGTATGTTAGGGGTGCCAACCCTCTAACTCACGATAGAAAATCCTCACATAACTTTTGACTCCCCGGGCACTTAACTACTAATCGCCTACTATTGACCAGAAGGCTTACTAATGTAACAGAAAGGGTCAATGAATACACATTTTGTATGTTATATGTATTATATACTGTGTTCTTACACAAAGTAAGCTACAGAAATGTAATTTAAAAAATCAATCATAGAGAAGAACAAAATAATTACAGTACTGTCCTGAATTTATAAAAAAAAAAAAAAAAAAAAACCCGGCTATGAAGTGGACCCTTGCAGTTCAAACCTATGTTGTACAAGGGTTAACTGTATTAGCAAATTGAGTCCATCATGTATTCGAAAACTTTGTGACCAAAAGGAAATGAGGCAAAAAATTAATCAATAAATATTGGCTACCACAAAGACAGACTGAGGGACAAAAATTGAAATGGTTATCTCAACAATTGTGAAGGAATAATTCCTTAAAATCCAACATTTATTTATAATTTTAAAAAGCAAATCCTTTGGCAAAATAAAATTAGCAGAAAAATTGTTAGCCACATAAAGCATAACTACCAAAAACTCACAGCATAACACTTAAAGATTTAAGTATATTGTCAATAATTCCAGGAACAAATCAAGAAACCTTTCACATCACAATCATTTAACACTAAATGTTAAGGACAATGCAAGATGTCTACAAAAGAAATAAGAGCTATATAAACTGGGGTAGGGGAAAACACAAAGTTGTCTTATTTGCAAAGAACAGAATTTCCTAAGGAGCAAATTGTCTCTCACATCGTCCTCTCAGGAAATCAAAGAAAACCTATTTGTAACATTAAAACATTAAGCAGAGTTGCTAAATATAAATTGAAAGCACAAAAATTAGTATCATATATGTAAAAAAAAACATGGAAAATGGGATATTTTTAAAGGATACCACTAATAATAGCCAGAAACAAACCTTTTCAGAGTTTCTTGGAATAAACTAAAGAGATGCCTGAATAGCTCACTCAGAATAAACTACAAAAATGTGTCAGAACCTATTGAATATTGTAAAAGATATTGTCCATAGACATAGAAGAACACCTAAATATTGAGACATACTAGACTCACACATATAAGAAAGTACAATATTATAAAATGTAATAGTGCTTTACAGCCATGATAAAAACCACTATAATTTCAATTATAATCATCAGTATTTTTTCATAGAAATCAAGAAATTATTTTAAGTTAACATACAAGCACAAAGATATAATTCCTAAGGAAAGAAGAACAGGACAGGCAAACTCTTCTTATCATATATAACCACATTTGTAACACTATACAGTTTAAAAAATAATGGCTACTAGTACAGAATTAGATATGTAGATCAAGAGAACAGAACAGAAAAGAACATCTAGAAAGAGACATAAATGTTTAGAAACATAATTTAAAAAAAAAAACTCTATAAACAAAATTAAAAGACATAGAGTAGAAGATATTTGCAACCCTAAAACTGAGAAAATGGTAAAAACCAGACTATACAAGAGGAAAAGAATAAATATTTTATTGAAGATAACCTATTTTCGAACAGTCGGTCTATGAAAATATGTTCAATCTAACAAAGAGAGGCAGATTAAAATAACTCATTCACACCTTAAAAGACAAAAATTAAATTTCTCATAGCAATTATCTAGAAAGATAGAAGGAAATTGGGCTTTGCATACACCTGTCATAATATAAACTTTTAGAATTTTTTGGAAAACATTTTTCCAAATTAAAAAAATATATAAATTTAAAATATATTTAGGGTCATCTGGGTAGCTCAGCCAGTCATGTGGCTAACTCTTCATTTCAGTTTAGGTTATGATCTCAGGGTCCTGGGATGGGGACCTGCATCTGGCTCTGCACTGAGTGGGGAGTCTGCTTAAGGATTCTCTCTCCTCCTCTCCTCCCTCTATCTCTCTAAAATAAATATATATATATATATATATATATATATATATATATATGCGCACACACACACATACACACAAATACGTACATACACACTTTATTTATCCATTTGTCAGAGAGAGAGAAAGAGAGAAAGCACACACAGTGGGAGCAGCAGACAGAGGGAGAAGCAGGTTTCCAAATGAGCAGGAAGCCTGATGCTAGACTTGATCCCAGGACCTGGGGATCATGACCTGAACCAAAGGCAGACGTTTAACCGACTGAGCCAGCCAGGCATCCCTAAAATGAGTAAATAAGTCTTTAAAAAATATTTATCTGGTAATTTTACTTCTAGGAAGAAATTTTCTTTTTTATATATTTATTTATTCATTTTCATTTATATGAAATTTAGTTAATATACACTGCATTATCAGTTTCAGGGGTAGAGTTTAGTGATTCTTCAGTTGCATATAACACCAAAGGATCATTCCATCAAGTGCCCTCCTTAATGCACATCACCCAATTATCCCAATTATCCCATTCCATCCCTCCCCTTCAGCAACCCTCAGTTTGTTTCCTAGAGTTAAGAGTCTCTTATGGTTTGCCTCTCTCTGTTTTCATCTTATTTTATTTTTTCTTCCCTTCCCCAATGGTCATCTGTTTTGCTTCTTGAATTCCACATATAAGTGATACCACATGGTATTTATCTTTCTCTGACTGACTTATTTTGCTTAGCATAATACCCTCTAGTTCCATCCACGTCATTGCAAATGGCAAGATTTCATTCTTTTTGATGGGTGAGGTAGTATTCCAATTGTATATATATGCCACATCTTCTTTACCCATTCATCTGTCATTGGACATTTGGGCTCTTTCGGTATTTTGGCTGTTGTGGACATTGCTGCTATAAAATCAGGGTGCAAGTGCCCCTTCAAGTCACTATGTTTGTAAGGGAGACATTTTCATATGTGGAAATGTGCATGTGTTAATATTAGAATCAATCTTAGAATATAAAACTAAATATATGGAAATTATGGAATATATATTACATGAGAGTTAAAATGAATGCACTGTATTTAAATAGATTGCATATTTATGTATCAAAGATATATATGTGTGCGTGTGTGTGTGTGTATGTATATTTTTAAAGATTTTACTTATTTATTTGACATACAGACACAAAGTAAGAGAGGGAACATAAGCAGGGCGTGTGGGAGAAGGAGAAGCAGGCTTCCTGTAGAGCAGGGAGACCAATGCAGGGCCCCATTCCACGACCATGGGATCACTGACCTGAGCCAGAGGCAGACACTTAACAACTGAGCCACCCAGGTGCCCCAAAGAAGATGTATTTTTAAACTCAGTATGTTGAATGAGTGAAGGGCATTGAAGAACAATGCACACAATTTGATATGTATATAAATTTTAAAGTGATAATATTTTATAAGTTTTACATATATATCTCATAGAAAAAACGTATCAAACATGGATTAAACATGAAATTCCACTTGACAGTAATGGTTTCTCCCAGTGAAGGAAAAGGTTATAGGATTGTATTGAAGGGAAGTAAGGGAAAAGTTAAGTTGAATTCCTATATAAATTCAAAAAGTATTCTCAAGGGTTTTATGTTCTTTCCTCTTCATAAATATTTTTAATTTTCTTTTTCATATTACACTTTTTGTTTTTTATATGCTTTTAAAGTTTTCTCTAATTTATCTGATTTTAAACATATTTTCCTCAGTTGACTCTTCATTTGATACTGTGACACGTTTATATTTTTTATCATCTCTCTTTGATTTCATTTTAATTTTCTCCTGTGAGTTTTTCAATCTCCTTGAGTATACATAGTTAATGTTATTGAATTCTCTTTTCTGTTTTCTTTTAGGTTTTTTAATTTAAGTCTTTATTGAATTTCATCTTAAAATATCAGGAGAGAAAAATAAAACCTGGGATAATTTTCAAATTAGTCACACACCAGGGCTTACATTCATAAACTTTGAGAAAAAATGCTTATTATAAATCATTTAAGTTATATCCTAAAGAAATAGACAGAAAGTATGTAAAAATGGATAATGTAAATGTCCCTTCCAATAAGAAGTGAGATACTTGACTGAAGTTTACTCGTCCTTGGCACAGGTGTATATAATGCAGATCTCTATAGACTACTTTTTTCCAAAATCTTCATATATAAATTAGGACATTCCTTTATGTAGTGCGATAGAAATATAAAGGCTCCCAAATTATATTCTATTGACTAATTCACATTTTTATTTTGAATAATCCTAGGAATATACTTTTTCCATAAATTTCAAGGTAATTATATACAATCCTTTTCCTGAATTGTTTTGTTTTGTTTTTTTTAAGTCCATGGATTTATTTCCTGTGTCCAAATATCTGCATGACATCTTTCTCTTACTCACTGAATTGAAAACTAGCATAAAAGTAAAAACTATATTTTTTGATGATTCAGGATATATTTATTCTCAATATGACTGATTTTAGTAGATTTTCAAAGTGTATGTTTTAATGTAATTTCAAAGAATATGATTAACTCATTAAACATACTATCAAGAAAATAGAGCCATTATTTAATCTTGGGTTCTGGCAAAATATCATATTAATTAACTAGTTAAGCCACAAATCAAATAAAACTACCAGTCTTTTGTTTTCATTATCAAAATTTCTTCAAAACTTTTATGAAAATCCCTTGCACTTTCCCATTTAGGCTCCTTTTTTTTTTTTCAAATTTCCTTTAAAACATAAAGGTGCTCTCTTGGCTTTTCTCCCTCTATTTTTCTGGAATGTCCCCTAACATAAAATCTAGGGTATTATTTCAGAACAGAAATGATAGTACTCTCTCAAAATAATTCTGCTATATCTTAATTTTACATGAATCCATATGCTTTCCACAATGCACCTATGCTGAGCACGTCACGTAACATTGAAACACATGATATTTACGTGACTCAAACACAGATTTGTTTCTTTGAAGATGTTCTTTAATGTTGTATCCTAGTCAGAAACACCATTACCCTAGCTCTAGGTGATACCTATGAAATTCTACTCACCTTCTCACTTTAAAATTTGCCCTTCTCTCCAGCATTCACAAGTAATAATCCTGATTCCTATTATCTGGTTTTACTACTAAAAATAGTCTTTCTTCTATAGCATGCATGTAGTATGTCTTACCTTTCTACTCAAATACATGTTTCTAATCTTCATACTATGTAATCCATAATTTATAAGGAGCTCACTTTTTTGATACCAGAATCCATGGAATCCAATGTTATTTATGATATCATCTAACACACCATTTATGCATTTTCCTTTCTAAAAGCATCAATCAGAGAAGAGATAAAAATACTACAAAGGTTTCAAGGATTTTTGAAGCAGATTTCTATACAAAGCAACAAAACACTGGTTGTGTTGTATAAGGGTGATGAGCCTGTAGCCCTTTAGCCTTGTGTTTCTGATGTATAGTCTCTACATTACTGGCAGACCGTCTTTCTAAAGCAGAAGTCTTATTGTGCCAGTGCTTATAAAGACATGCATATGGCAACAAAATATTTCAAATATCTATCTTATTTTTCCTCTTATTTTATGCTTATTTTTTTTTACCAGTTTACCTAGACTGGTATTTTTGTAATCATAAATTGTGCTTACTCTAACTTGTATATCCCTCTTAGAACACACTAATTACTTCTAAAATTCTGTGGTCCTTGAATAATCAATATGTCATGTCAGGATCGCAAGTATTTCTTTATATGATTTTAGGATGTATTCCTAAAGGCATCCCAAAAGTACCACATAGAAATTAAATCAATACTGTCAAATTATAGGTTCTGGTCATGGCCACAGTTAATTCGCTCTATGTATAAAATAATGCCACCATTGGAAATTCTCTCCATAGAGAACAGTAACACAGTCCTATTTCTGTCAAGACCTCTTTTTTTGTGACTGGCACAGAGTACTGTTGAACAGAGAACCAAATTAATGAATGGAATGAAATGGAGTGAATAATGAGAGGGTTTAAAGTACATGACATGATATTTCTTTCTGCAAAAAACCCAATTCATTTGCTACAAGAAGATGTTCATTTACTTTGTATCATTCTGACCATGCAGAATTTTCCAGCTTTCTCTTCTTTCTCTGTCTTTGGTTCCTTTTTTTCAAACTTCGTGATATAAAGAAAAAAATAATAAAAATGATGCAAGTGACTTCAAGCTTTCATGGTTCATGTCTGTGATTAAAATATGGCGCAGAGCCTACATAGGAGTAGCAGAAGTATACAACATTGGGATGTTAAAGGTCAACTGGGGAAGGCCAGGGAATGCTTCACAGAGAAAGGTATCATCAGGACATTCCCAGGCAGTTCTGAAAGAGGAGATATTCAATGTGGACTAAAAGAGCATGTACAATGGACTGGAAGGGGGACTCATTCAGTGACTTCATCAGTTCTGAACTGCTAGAACCAAAGACGGCAGTTAAACGAAATAAGGGGAGGATAGGCTCCAGAGATGATAGTGTGCCAGCTCATAAAGAAATGAAAGAGATTCAGTGTTACTTTATAGGTAATCAGGTAATTTTCCAAGCATGGAGTGACATTATTAGCTTTACATTTTAGAAGATAACTCAAGGAGAGGGGGAGGAGTCAAGATGGCGGAGAAGTAGCAAGCTGAGACTGCTTCAGCTAGCCGGAGATCAGCTAGATAGCTTATCTAAAGATTGCAAACACCTGAAAATCCATCGGCAGATCGAAGAGAAGAAGAACAGCAATTCTGGAAACAGAAAAACAACCACTTTCTGAAAGGTAGGACCGGCGGAGAAGTGAATCCAAAGCGACGGGAAGATAGACCCCGGGGGGAGGGGCCGGCTCCCGGCAAGCGGCGGAGCAACCGCGCACAAAATCAGGACTTTTAAAAGTCTGTTCCGCTGAGGGACATCGCTCCAGAGGCTAAACCGGGGCGAAGCTCACGCGGGGTCAGCGTGGCCTCAGGTCCCGCAGGGTCACAGAAGGATCGGGGGTGTCTGAGTGTCGCAGAGCTTGCGGGTATTGGAACGGGAAAGCCGGCTACAGAGACAGAGCTGACAGTAAGCTTGCAGCTCCGTGTTACCTTGAACCGGTCGCAGGCTCGGTGAGCTCGGAGCGCGGCCGGAGGTCAGGCAGACGGGAGTAACTGGGCGCTGTTCTCTGAGGGCGCACTGAGGAGTGGGGCCCTGGGCTCTCGGCTCCTCCGGGCCGGAGACCAGGAGGCCGCCATTTGTATTCCCGTCCTCTGGAACTCTACGGAAAGCGCTCAGGGAACAAAAGCTCCTGAAAGCAAACCCGAGCGGATTACTCACCCCGGCCCTGGGTAAGGGCTGTGTAATTCCGCCTGGGGCAAAGACACTTGAGAATCACTACAACAGGCCCCTCCCCCAGATGATCAACAAGAAATCCAGCCGAGACCAAGTTCACCTACCAAGGAGTGCGGTTTCAATACCAAGGAGAGCAGCAGAATTCCAGAGGAGGAGAAAGCCAAGCACGGAACTCATGGCTTTTTTCCTGTGATTTTTTTTTTAGTCTTGCAGTTAATTTAATTTTTTCTTTTTCATTTTTTTTTCTTTTTTTTTCTCGCCTTTGGGTAAATTTTTTTTTTTTTAACTGTTACCTTTTTCTTTTTTATCGATTTTTTACTAGTTTATCTAATATATATATATATATATTTTTTACATTTTTCTTAGGTGTTTTCTTTTTTTAAAAAATTCTTTTCTTTTCTTTTTTTTTCTTTTTCTTTTCTTTTTGTTTTTTTCTTTCTTTCTTCCTTTTTGAACCTCTTTTTATCCCCTTTCTCCCCACTCACGATTTTGGATCTCTTCTAATTTGGTTAAAGCATATTTTCCTGGGGTTGTTGCCACCCTTTTAGTATTTTACTTGCCCCTTCATTTACTCTTATCTGGACAAAATGACAAGACGTAAAAATTCAACACAAAAAAAAGAACAAGAGGCAGTACCGAAGGCTAGGGACCTAATCAATACAGACATCGGTAATATGTCAGATCTAGAATTCAGAATGACAATTCTCAAGGTTCTAGCCGGGCTCGAAAAAGGCATGGAAGATATTAGAGAAACCCTCTCGAGAGATATAAAAGCCCTTTCTGGAGAAATAAAAGAACTAAAATCTAACCAAGGTGAAAACAAAAAAGCTATTAATGAGGTGCAATCAAAAATGGAGGCTCTAACTGCTAGGATAAATGAGGCAGAAGAAAGAATTAGTGATATAGAAGACCAAATGACAGAGAATAAAGAAGCTGAGCAAAAGAGGGACAAACAGCTACTGGACCACGAGGGGAGAATTCGAGAGATAAGTGACACCATAAGACGAAACAACATTAGAATAATTGGGATTCCAGAAGAAGAAGAAAGTGAGAGGGGAGCAGAAGGTATACTGGAGAGAATTATTGGGGAGAATTTCCCCAATATGGCAAAGGGAACGAGCATCAAAATTCAGGAGGTTCAGAGAACGCCCCTCAAAATCAATAAGAATAAGCCCACACCCCGTCACCTAATAGTAAAATTTACAAGTCTCAATGACAAAGAGAAAATCCTGAAAGCAGCCCGGGAAAAGAAGTCTGTAACATACAATGGTAAAAATATTAGATTGGCAGCTGACTTATCCACAGAGACCTGGCAGGCCAGAAAGAGCTGGCATGATATTTTCAGAGCACTAAACGAGAAAAAACATGCAGCCAAGAATACTATATCCAGCTAGGCTATCATTGAAAATAGAAGGAGAGATTAAAAGCTTCCAGGACAAACAACAACTGAAAGAATTTGCAAATACCAAACCAGCTCTACAGGAAATATTGAAAGGGGTCCTCTAAGCAAAGAGAGAGCCTACAAGTGGTAGATCAGAAAGGAACAGAGACCATATACAGTAACAGTCACCTTACAGGCAATACAATGGCACTAAATTCATATCTCTCAATAGTTACCCTGAATGTGAATGGGCTAAATGCCCCTGTCAAAAGACACAGGGTATCAGAATGGATAAAAAAAAACAAAACCCATCTATATGTTGCCTCCAAGAAACACATTTTAAGCCCGAAGACACCTCCAGATTTAAAGTGAGGGGGTGGAAAAGAATTTACCATGCTAATGGACATCAGAAGAAAGCAGGAGTGGCAATCCTTATATCAGATCAATTAGATTTTAAGCCAAAGACTATAATAAGAGATGAGGAAGGACACTATATCATACTCAAAGGGTCTGTCCAACAAGAAGATTTAACAATTTTAAATATCTATGCCCCCAATGTGGGAGCAGCCAACTATATAAAACCAATTAATAACAAAATCAAAGAAACACATCAACAATAATACAATGATAGTAGGGGACTTTAACACTCCCCTCACTGAAATGGACAGGTCATCCAAGCAAAAGATCAGCAAGGAAATAAAGGCCTTAAATGACACACTGGACCAGATGGACATCACAGATATATTCAGAATATTTCATCCCAAAGCAACAGAATACACATTCTTCTCTAGTGCACATGGAACATTCTCCAGAATAGATCACATCCTCGGTCCTAAATCAGGACTCAACCGGTATCAAAAGATTGGGATCATTCCCTGCATATTTTCAGACCACAATGCTCTAAAGCTAGAACTCAACCACAAAAGGAAGTTTGGAAAGAACCCAAATACATGGAGACTAAACAGTATCCTTCTAAAGAATGAATGGGTCAACCGGGAAATTAAAGAAGAATTGAAAAAAATCATGGAAACAAATGATAATTAAATACAACGGTTCAAAATCTGTGGGACACAACAAAGGCAGTCCTGAAAGGAAAATATATAGCGGTACAAGCCTTTCTCAAGAAACAAGAAAGGTCTCAGGTACACAACCTAACCCTACACCTAAAGGAGCTGGAGAAAGAACAAGAAAGAAACCCTAAGCCCAGCAGGAGAAGAGAAATCATAAAGATCAGAGCAGAAATCAATGAAATAGAAACCAAAAAAACAATAGAACAAATCAACGAAACTAGGAGCTGGTTCTTTGAAAGAATTAATAAAATTGATAAACCCCTGGCCCGACTTATCAAAAAGAAAAGAGAAAGGACCCAAATAAATAAAATCATGAATGAAAGAGGAGAGATCACAACTAACACCAAAGAAATACAAACTATTATAAGAACATACTATGAGCAACTCTACGGCAATAAATTTGACAATCTGGAAGAAATGGATGCATTCCTAGAAACATATAAACTACCACAACTGAACCAGGAAGAACTAGAAAGCCTGAACAGACCCATAACCAGTAAGGAGATTGAAACAGTCATTAAAAATCTCCAAACAAACAAAAGCCCAGGGCCAGACGGCTTCCCGGGGGAATTCTACCAAACATTTAAAGAAGAACTAATTCCTATTCTCCTGAAACTGTTCCAAAAAATAGAAATGGAAGGAAAACTTCCAAACTCATTTTATGAGGCCAGCATCACCTTGATCCCAAAACCAGACAAGGATCCCACCAAAAAAGAGAGCTATAGACCGATATCCTTGATGAACACAGATGCGAAAATACTCAACAAAATACTAGCCAATAGGATTCAACAGTACATTAAAAAGATTATTCACCACGACCAAGTGGGATTTATTCCAGGGCTGCAAGGTTGGTTCAACATCCGCAAATCAGTCAATGTGATACAACACATCAATAAAAGAAAGAACAAGAACCATATGATACTCTCAATAGATGCTGAAAAAGCATTTGACAAAGTACAACATCCCTTCCTGATCAAAACTCTTCAAAGTGTAGGGATAGAGGGCACATACCTCAATATCATCAAAGCCATCTATGAAAAAACCCACCGCAAATATCATTCTCAATGGAGAAAAACTGAAAGCTTTTCCGCTAAGGTCAGGAACACGGCAGGGATGTCCATTATCACCACTGCTATTCAACATAGTACTAGAGGTCCTAGCGTCAGCAATCAGACAACAAAAGGAAATTAAAGGCATCCAAATCGGCAAAGAAGAAGTCAAATTATCACTCTTCGCAGATGATATGATACTATATGTGGAAAACCCAAAAGACTCCACTCCAAAACTGCTAGAACTTATACAGGAATTCAGTAAAGTGTCAGGATATAAAATCAATGCACAGAAATCAGTTGCATTTCTCTACACCAACAGCAAGACAGAAGAAAGAGATATTAAGGAGTCAATCCCATTTACAATTGCATCCAAAACCATAAGATACCTAGGAATAAACCTAACCAAAGAGACACAGAATCTATACTCAGAAAACTATAAAGTACTCATGAAAGAAATTGAGGAATACACAAAGAAATGGAAAAATGTTCCATGCTCCTGGATTGGAAGAATAAATATTGTGAAAATGTCTATGCTACCTAAAGCAATCTACACATTTAATGCAATTCCTATCAAAGTACCATCCATCTTTTTCAAAGAAATGGAACAAATAATTCTAAAATTTATATGGAACCAGAAAAGACCTCGAATAGCCAAAGGGATATTGAAAAAGAAAGCCAACGTTGGTGGCATCACAATTCCGGACTTCAAGCTCTATTACAAAGCTGTCATCATCAAGACAACATGGTACTGGCACAAAAACAGACACATAGATCAATGGAACAGAATAGAGAGCCCAGAAATAGACCCTCAAATCTATGGTCAACTAATCTTCGACAAAGCAGGAAAGAATGTCCAATGGAAAAAAGACAGCCTTTTCAATAAATGGTGCTGGGAAAATTGGACAGCCACATGCAGAAAAATGAAATTGGACCATTTCCTTACACCACACACAAAAATAGACTCAAAATGGATGAAGGACCTCAATGTACGAAAGGAATCCATCAAAATCCTTGAGGAGAACACGGGCAGCAACCTCTTCGACCTCTGCCGCAGCAATATCTTCCTAGGAACAACGCAAAAGGCAAGGGAAGCAAGGGAAAAAATGAACTACTGGGATTTCATCAAGATCAAAAGCTTTTGCACAGCAAAGGAAACAGTTAACAAAATCAAAAGACAACTGACAGAATGGGAGAAGATATTTGCAAACGACATATCAGATAAAGGACTAGTGTCCAGAATCTATAAAGAACTTAGCAAACTCAACACCCAAAGAACAAATAATCCAATCAAGAAATGGGCAGAAGACATGAACAGACATTTCTGCAAAGAAGACATCCAGATGGCGAACAGACACATGAAAAAGTGCTCCATATCACTCGGCATCAGGGAAATACAAATCAAAACCACAATGAGATATCACCTCACACCAGTCAGAATGGCTAAAATCAACAAGTCAGGAAATGACAGATGCTGGCGAGGATGCGGAGAAAGGGGAACCCTCCTACACTGTTGGTGGGAATGCAAGCTGGTGCAGCCACTCTGGAAAACAGCATGGAGGTTCCTCAAAATGTTGAAAATAGAACTGCCCTATGACCCAGCAATTGCACTATTGGGTATTTACCCTAAAGATACAAATGTAGTGATCCAAAGGGACACATGCACCCGAATGTTTATAGCAGCAATGTCCACAATAGCCAAACTATGGAAAGAACCTAGATGTCCATCAACAGATGAATGGATCAAGAAGATGTGGTATATATACACAATGAATACTATGCAGCCATCAAAAGAAATGAAATCTTGCCATTTGCAACAACATGGATGGAACTAGAGCGTATCATGCTTAGCGAAATAAGTCAAGCAGAGAAAGACAACTATCATATGATCTCCCTGATATGAGGAAGTGGTGATGCAACATGGAGGCTTAAGTGGGTAGAAGAAGAATAAATGAAACAAGATGGGATTGGGAGGGAGACAAACCATAAGTGACTCTTAATCTCACAAAACAAACTGAGGGTTGCCGGGGGGAGGGGGTTTGGGAGAAGGGGGTGGGATTATGGACATTGGGGAGGGTATGTGCTTTGGTGAGTGCTGTGAAGTGTGTAAACCTGGTGATTCACAGACCTGTACCCCTGGGGATAAAAATATATGTTTATAAAAAAAAAAAAAAAAAAAAAAAAAAAAAAGAAGATAACTCAAGGAGAAGTACACATGATGGATTGGAGAGTTTGAACGCAGATTACTCAGATTGGACATGGTAAAAGCTTGAACAAAGTGGGGTAATTGAAACCAGCTGACTAAATTTTGAGAACTGTGTATAAATAAATGCAAGAGGACGCTGAGAAGAAAGCTAGATAATGTGATGTGTTTTATCTATAAACACATAAGTAGTAGTTCTACTAATAACTTCAAAATAAAAAAAGGAACAGAAATGAGATTACATTTTATCTCCTCTATTTTATCCCCTCTACATGTGATATTTATAGTAAAGCATAAACAACTTCTAAATTTTTTCTTGATTCCTTATACATTTACATTATCTCCAGTAGGTTACTAAAATTATTTCTTACTATAGTTAACCCCCATCTACTTCATACAATTAATCAACCGACTGTTAGAAAATACTTCATTTGTTTGAAAGTCACATTTCCAGCTTTTGTTGTTGTTGTTGTTATTAAGAACCAAAATCAATAAACGAATTTAGGAATTTAAGAGCCAAAGAAGACATGAAATCTGTGGGCCTGGAATAAGATTAGTGTGTGTGCCTTATGTGCTTGCAAAGATAAATATATGGCATAACCTCATACCCTCCTACAGAATGCACACATAGTGTCCTCAGGTATATTTCTGATAGCCAAGTTCTCAGCCTTGCTGAGACTTGAGGATACAAATTACTACCTGATTTCTCTCCTCACCCAAATTTTAAATTAAATGAGGAATCATACCCAGAGAGATAAACCCTAGAGTAACATAAATGTGTAGCCATTTGTCTTCAGAAGTAAACTTACTCTCCCAGTCTCAGATGAAAGCTTTTGCTGGTCTTGAGCCTATCCCCTAAGAGCTTATTACTCATAGAAATGGAGAAGTTGGCTTAGCATGGACAATATACTCCAAATGAATGAAATCAAGAGACTGAGTAGTACATGATCAGTTCCTTCTCCAAGTCCTTCTTCATTAGGAAGGGATGAGTAAGATGGGGAAGACAGGAAGAACTACTCATGTCTGAAACTTTGAAGAACTACTCATGTCTGAAACTTTGAGGAGTAGAAGATATGTATGTCTTCCTATCTGGTGATTTTCAATTAGGTTTAAACTCTATCCACCCCCCCGCCCCCAGAGAAACTCAGATATATGCAAAAGCAACCTAGGTTTGTCATTTGATGGGGAGATGCTATGGCATTTGTTTTCTGAATCAGGAAATGTTGCACACCTTCCCACATGCAGTATAAACTGACAAAATTAAAACCTATTCTGACCAAAATGCTAAGTTCCATTGAGAAACAACACTGGAACCTAACTCTGAAGGGTCTGTTAGGCCTTGTTAGAGACCATAAACTTCTTGGTTATTTCCTTAACAAAATATTGAGTAGATTACATCAAATATTTTCCTATATTTGTCATGTTTCAGCTCTCTTCTGTAAACTAGACATGTTATTGGAGATATCAAAGAATCTTACAATCTATTTATTTAGAAGTATCCATATTCTGTATCTATAATTAGGGTCATTTCAGGTACGTAAGATGATTCAGAAATGTGCTTCTAAGATGTGGAAGTTTTAAACATGAGCTAAATAAGGTACAATATAAAATCTAAAAGAATGAAAAGGACAAACTCCTAAATTGAATATGATTATACTGAACATTGCATAGTCACTTTAAACACCTAGCCCATCAGTGGGAATCAGAATAAGTATTTTGGAATTCTCTGTGATCAATTCTACTATCCAAATGACTAAAATAAGGTTGTGCTGTGTATCTATTATTAAACTTGTATCAAGCAGGGATAATTAGCTGTTTTGAATGTAGTAATAATTTTAAAATCCTCTTATGAATTAATCTCCTCTAATGGATACAGCTAAAATAGTCAGATAAGCTGAATTAGCTGTTCTTTTCTATTACTCTTATTTTGTTAAGCTTTCCACTGCATTTGAGCACTTGCTTCTTTTTTTACTTTAAACTGATCGCTATTTGAAATGCTTTCTGAGACTGGAGAAGAGTTCTTTACTCTCTATACAAACTTTAAAAATATTTCCTACTCTTGTGTTTCACAGTTCCATTGATTTTGACTTCAGAAATGTAATTTAAGGTAATTTTAAAGTGACCTGAAATAAAAATGTCTAGCATTTAGGATTTGGACAGAGAATAACATATATTTGGGAAGTTAGAAACTGTTTTTAATTTGATAGATAATAGCAACAGAGGAGTCTGAAATAACTTCAGCAATTTACCTACAGAGGGTAACACAGTCAAGAAAACAACTTTACAGGTTAATTAGAAAGCTCACTAGTCAGCAAGTGAAGTCACATATCAAAGGCATCAATGAAAAAGGAAGAAAATATTTAAAAGGTAAAAGGATGAAAGATGTGAAGATAAATATACATATATATAGTTTAAAAATCTCTTAATAAATTTAGCAACAATATATGAATTTATAATAAAAATTTAGTTATCTGGAAAAGAACATCAAAATTTCTATAATTTTGCATATTTGATCTTCAATGTCTTCATTTTTTTCTCTAACTCATTTTAATTTCATATAACAAAAAATAACAAAATAGTAATAAAATAAAAATTAGTTTTACAACTATGTAATATATATGCATGTGTGTGTATATCTTTAAATTCACCATATTGTAGACAGAAAATGGATAATTTTTTTTAAGATTCCTTCATTTTAGAGGGAGAGCATAGGGTAGGGGGAAGGGCAGAGGGAGAGAGAGAATTTCAAGCAGGCTCCCTGATGAGTGCGAGCAGACACAAGGTTCAATCTTACAGCCCTGAGATCATGACCCACCCAAAAATCAAGACTCCAATACTTAACCGACTTAGCCACCCAGGCACCCCTAGAAAACTGATAATCCTGAAATAATAAACATTTTGATAAATTGTAGACAATTGTAGACAGGAAAACTAGTATTTGAAAGTCTAATGCAATTTCTCCTATTTAAAGATTTCTTGATTTACTCTTAGGATATAAAGTTTCAATTCATCAGTCTGATGAATTAATTGGTTAAGATAAATTTGTTAGACTCAAGAATAAATCTATGGATAATGCAAACCCCATATTTATATATACCCCTATATATATTTAAATATCTAAATTAAAGAATTCAAGATAGCATCAAATTACCCATCAAAATAATCTTCTAAATACAGTATTATCAAATGCATCTAAGAATATAATCAAATATTATAGAACCTGTCCCCTGCAGGGGGATAAGCAACCACTTGACTATTCTGCCACAGTGTTTACATTTGTTATTGCACTTAGCTTTGCATTTGAGGAATATATCAGCCTCATTTTTACCTTTGTAGCTATTCTAAAATCATTACTAGAAATGATAACAGATATTTACAGTTCCACAGTCATTAACAGTAGTTACTCATATCGAGTCCATTTTTGTACTAAAAAAAGAGAAAAATATAATCCAATATAAGTTTCTATGACCAGAAAATTAGAAAGAAAGCGGCACCATTTTTATAAAAATAAACCTGTTTTTGCAATTTTACCTTCTGTGATACAGCACAAAGTGTGAAAGACTCAAGGAGCAGTAATGGATTTAATCTATCTAGAGGTGCTGGTTTTGGCTTTCTTAAACTTAAACTTAAACCAAACTTAAACCAAACTTAAACTTAAACCAGATACCTCTAAGAAATCTACCATTTGAATACCACTGAAGCAGTCACTGACAGCCAAGCTCTGCTGGTATATTGGGACAGCTGGTCCACCTGGATGTTTTTAAGCTAGTTTCAGCCTTCTCAGTTTTGTTTTTTTTTTTCCCCCTCAAATTTTTGACTAGGTGTCTTTTTACTTATGTGAGTGAGTTAGGGTAATTCTTATACATTCTGATTTTCTACATTTTCACATGGATATGTACGTTTTCATCACATAATTTCAAAGGTACCTATTTATTCCATAACCACAGAAAATTATATTATATTCACTGTATAAGTCTACAGCCCTACCATGGTCTTAAAGCTCCCCAAATCTGCTCTATGTTTCCAACAAAATCAGTATAACTCCAAGTGTCTCGTGACTTACAACTTTGATATAGCTCAGATCCCAAGAGAATAATTGAAAACCCTTCTGGAGATGCCAGTGATTATGCACATGTGAACACTAAAATTTCCATTAAAGAACTCTGTGATGTTTGGAGAGGTTATTAGATTTAACATACACACATTCTTTAATTGTATCATATGTCTTTAGCCATGCTTTGTCACAGGGCTTGAAGGGAGTTAGGTGAGATAAGAGAATCCACTGGGACCAGGGCTATTCAGACTATTCTCTGTTTATTACCAGCCCACATTACATAGGTACAGAAAAAGTTACAGCAGTACTTAACATATTGTTCAATAGGTTGCTGAGCAGCTTGGATGTTTCTAAAACTTGGTGGTGGGTTTATGAGGTGAGGGGAGAATGGTAACAGGGGTATAAAAATGTACCAAGAAGGATCCTTGTTAATAGAACCTTTCTGAATCTTGACTACATGGTGTTCACACAAATCTACACATGTAATAAAATTATGAAGAACTAAATACACACACCCAAATGGTTCACGTAAAACATAAAATCTTAGTAAGATTGATGGACTGTACCAATGTAAATTCTTTGAGAAGACTTTACAATTTGAGGATGGTTGTACCTGGTTACTCTGTATTATTTCCTCAAGTATATGTGAATCTAAAATTACATTTAAGAGGTAGAGCACCTGGGTGGCTAAATCAGTTGAGTACCCAACTCTTGATTTCCACTCAGGTCATGATTTCAGGATGGTGAGACAGAATCTCGCACTGGGCTCCATGCTGGGTATGGAATCTGCTTAAGATTCTCTCTTTCCCTATACCTCTGCCCCTTCTCCCATAAAAAAAAAAAAAAAAAAAAAAAAAAAATTTAAAAATTTAAAAAAATAAAATTACATTAAAATTAAATTTTAAAATATAAGGGAAATGGTTTTGTCAATTTTTAGAGAGTTCCCAGGGGGAAGGAAAAAATGGAACCCATATTTATCAATTTAACCTGATACTCTCTTCTTTCACAATGGCAAGGGATCTAGGTAAATAATAGAAAGTTTAAAAAGAAAAAAAAAATTCTTCTCACTACCAGCTATTTGCCTGAACTGATGTTAATTTTATGAATTTCTATAGGTAACAGAAAGGGCATAAATAATATCATAAAAATGTGATAGTTGAGAAAACAAAGGTGTGGTGGAGCTACAGGTAAATGCTGGGCAAGCAAGCATTCTTTCCTATGCATACCTACCTTAGAATGTGGAAGTATAACACTGAACACCACATGTAGAGTCACTGTACTGCTGATTCACTTGTATTTTCCTCTTTTTCTGGGTACTAAAACTGCAAATATTTTTAATCATTAAGAATTATCTTTAAAATTTTTTAAATATCTTTAACTTGAAAATGGGAAGATAGAAAATTATTTATGGAATCTGGGTATATTCATCTTCTATTGCTACTGTCATAAATTTACCACAAATTTAGTGGCTTCAATAATACAGATTTATTATCTTATACTTCTCATGCTCAGAAATGGGAGCTACTGGCTAAAATCATGCTGGCCGGGCTGTGTTCCTTCTGCAGGCTCTAGGGAAGATTCCATCCTTGACTTGGCTAGCTTCTAGTTTGTTTGCATTCCTGGCCTCATGGTCCCTTCCAGAAATGGCACCATTCCAACCTTTGCGTCTATCATCATCTCTCCTTTTTCAACTCTAACTCTCCTGACTCTTTGATAGGATCTTTTTGATTACATCAGGTCCATCTGGATAAGCCAGGGTAGTCTTCCCATCTCAAGATTCTTAATCACATCTGCAAAATCTCTTTTGCCACTCAAAGTAACATATTCATAGCTTTCTGGAATTAGGATATGGACATCTTTAATGGGTCATTATTTTGTCTACCACAGGTAAATTGATAATAAAATCTCATATATAAATAAATTAATTTAAATATAAAAATTTAATTTATTATAAAATATTTAATATAAAATCAATATAAAATTTTATATTTATTTTCTATATTTTATAAATTAATATAAAATTTTATATAATATTAATTATTTCAATATAATATAGTATATAAATTTATATATAAAATATATTTAAGTATATACATATATAAGGCCACGTCATCACTGAGTCAATGCTATGAGATCAACAGTGCATGACTTTGAAGCGTATCTCCATAATTCTATCAGAACTCAGTAT
The DNA here is from genome assembly GCF_011764305.1 of Mustela putorius furo. Classification (NCBI taxonomy): domain Eukaryota; kingdom Metazoa; phylum Chordata; class Mammalia; order Carnivora; family Mustelidae; genus Mustela; species Mustela putorius. Next base: position 30,072,045 of record NW_025421987.1, read on the forward strand.
TACGACCTCTCAATGTAGGGGTCTCCATTATAGAACATATGAATCTGAAATGACAGGCAATTACCAAAAGTAATTATAATTAAATTGTACCCTTCTAAAGTGGATAAACTGAGAAGAACTCTTCAGATGTTGGATAACCAGCAGGAATTTCCATAATGTGAACATTTCATAGTAATTCTTATATTTTGAGAAAATAAGGTGCAAGACTGCATAATCTAGCATAAATAAACATATATGGACGAATATCCTTGCATAATAGTTCACACAAGGTAATTTCTCATTTTGAATGCAATACTGCATAACATGTTTAATAATTGAATAATAAAATATTTTCAACCTGAATGATGAATGTGGTATTTGCAGTCATTAAATTCAAATTTTTATAAATGATTCATAATTCTAATGATAATTACTAAATCTTATCCTCTTTCTCCCTCAAATAAAAAAAAATGGATCCTCTTCAATGGTAAATTGTTCCACCATATTCCTATATATCATATTTCTAAAACTTACTATGATTGTTAACTCTCCTCTGACCATGTGGCTAAAACTAATTATTATGGAATATGGGTTTTTCACTTTCCTTCATTCATAATTAATGTGAACCAAAAAAGAAGAAAAAAGTCCCTGATGTGCCAGCTGTAGTGGTTTATAAGGTATCTGTATAAGTAGAGGCCTGTTATATATATATAAACTGCATTTACTTGTAATATTTGTAAGGCTTACATAGTAAGTCATTTGCCATTTCACTCTACCTCTTTAACCCCATTACTAAAGTATTTCAAAATATTTGGTTAGTGGGGTTCACTCTGTTATGTACTTCTGTGTCTACAATTCGATTTAAGTCAGAAATTTTCCCAGCGGTAACTGGGATTTTACCCCCATGTCCAAAAAATGAGTTTTGATAGTTTGGTCATGTACCTAATATTAAAATTAACAGTGGCAAGGTATTAGTCCTATTTTAGTGTTTTGAGCTGCATAGAGCCACACTTATTTATAATTTTATGTAAAATGATATGTATTTGCATAGAAAAGTACTGAATGTAAATAAGAGACCCAGAATGATGTACAAGCATTTAGGTCTAATGGCAGTGGAGAAACACTCAAATTATTACTTTTGGCTTGACTTTTTTTCCTCCTATTTTTCTAAGATAGAAATGAAATTTGTTATGAAATATTTTGTACTGAGGCTCTAATCCTCAGACAACCAAATAAAGTTCTCTTATAAAAGCAATGAGATTCAACCTTAGGCGACATAATTGAAACGCACCTTATTTCCTCAGGTCAGTCCATAATGTTTAGATAATTCATGATTTTGCATTTTCAGGAAAATTGAGAATTTAAAATACAGTTGGTACCACGCAATGGGTGTGGCTCTGTGTTTTAGATTGGTTAAAGTGTTTTTAGAATGTTTAAAATAAATAAAGGATCCTATAACCATAAATATTTTAAATGGATGGCTCCACAGACTGCACACACATAAAAAGCACTAGCTTGCCAGAATGACTGACAAAATGGCAGAGATGGATACAGACTCACCCTGAGTTCAAACAGTTCACATTCTAGGATATTGACAATTTTTGCACAAAAGAAGAACACTGCATTTTCTGGGAAGTAAGCACTCTCTGGACAAGGCTATAACAGTACCTAGTATGCCCATACCTGACTTGTCATCTTTTTTATCATTTACTTTTTGAGGACATTTTTAGTCTTTGAGTTAGTATTACCATGATTGATTAAATTGATTCTCTATGGAGAAAAGACTCCACACTACTTAAAAGGAATATAAACTGTTTCTCTTCTTTATCATTCTTTCTATAAAGTACAGCCTTCAGCAATGTGGCTACTATCCATATGCACTTTGTTAAGGGATATTAACCTTGGGATACTGACAAAACAAAGAAGGTAAAGTATAGTAAATTTAATATGGCTGAGTACATAGTAAAAAATAATAATAATAAAAATTAAACCATTTGGGAATTTTTGGGAGGATATGTCCCCATCATTTAATAAAGATTTTGTATAATTACATCATTGGTAGTTTCTACATCAGAGTAATGACACCATTAAAATCTAGTAGAAAAGGGGAAACCTTCTTGTGGTCTAATAGCTAAGGACTGAAATGAACTTCTACTCAATTAAGTGCAGACATTGGCTTGCCTTCCTCACTTCTTGTCTGCCTGCCTTCTTTCATTCCTCCCTTCCTTCATTCCTTCTTCCCCTTGTCACTCCTCACCCTCTTCCTCTATAAACCCGTTGCCCAAGTTCTCTTCCTTTTTTATTCTGAGGGGTTCCTGATCCTCTCAATATTACCAATATTTTTACTTCTAAAGACTCACTCAAGTATTTTTGATAGACCCTAATTGTAAACACTGCAACTCCTGTGGTGAGTCAAATAGGGGGATGAGGAAATTACACAGAGTAGTCAAATGAACTCTAATTTTTAAAGCTATTTCAAGTCTTTTACTAAAATATACATATGATAACAAGAGCAACTGATAACAAGTTTTGTTTTGTTCTGTTTTCCTGGGAAACTATTGGTGCCTTAAATCTATGATGATATTTACAACTGCATGTTAAAACTCCACGACAATTGGAAATAAATATTTCTAATTGTACTATTTGGATAAAATAAAACCTTTATAATACCAGAACAAATTGAAGAATGATATAAGTGTATATGTACTATTATCTACTAAGTATATGATTATGAACATCTATTCAATAATAATAGATAATAACATGCAGAGAGATATCATTGTATTGAAGAGAAAATTATTTCAGATAATCAGGGGTATATGAATAACTAGATCATCTAGCATATGTATTAATGGAAACTGACATTGAAAAGGTGCTTTCCTAAAACTTTATCTAAAACTTTGACCAGACACCTAATTCTATCTACCATTTTTCAGATTTAAACAATAAAATTTTCTGTTTTTTGGGTTTTTTTTTAAGATTTTATTTATTTATTTGACAGACAGAGATCACAAGTAGAGGCAGAGAGAGAGGAGGAAGCAGGCTCCCTGCAGCGCAGAGAGCGGATGCAGGGCTCAATCCCAGGACCCTGGGATCATGATCTGAGCTGAAAGCAGAGGCTTTAACCCACTGAGCCACCCAGGGGCCCCATCTTCTGTTACTTTTGTTCAATAAAAGTTAAGCAAAAAAAACAAAAAACAAAAAAACAAAAACACTTCACATCTCTTAACCTGGAGATCCTCAGATAGAAGACCAATTTTGAAAAAAGCAAAATGAAAGATTTGCTTATAATCCTATTATACATTATAATCCTATTAGGGATCAAACCAGTTTTCTCTTTAGAAAACTAAATAGCATGCTTATACATTTAAGATAAAAAATGGGGCCGACCCATCCATTATTTACCACTGACTTTATATAGATAATTTAAAGTCCCATGCTTCATAAAAATACCTCTTGAAATGCTATTTAAAATCAAATAGGATCTCCTTAAATCTATAAATACAGTTTGACATAAATTAATGATATCATGTATATGTATACAAGTCCACTTTCTTCAACAGATTAGATAGATGACAGACACACATACATGTAAATCTAGATGTCTGTATTTCTCCATATATATCAAGATAATAACTTTATCTTTAGGGTATTCAAAAATAATAGGATTAACTTTTATTTAAAAAGGAAGGGTAAATATCCCTTCTCTACATAAATTCATGTTCAATGTAGATAAGACCTCTGTTCTATTTCTCCAGTCTTAGGGTTTTTTTCTGCAGCCACACCTATATTCAGCTCAAAGAAAGATTTATTGATTAAGATTATAGCTTACCATTAATTATTTTTGTATCATTTCCCCAAGTGGATACCTAAGATTGCAAATTTGCTTCAACTAAAACCTTCAAGGGAAAAAAAGAAAAAAAGGGTAGAGTAGAAAGGATCAAGAAAGAGAAAATGAAGGAAAGAAAAAAAAAAAAACATTTGAATAGTAGGCTATCTTAGCTGCTGTATAAAATAGAACAAACCTATATATATCCTTCCCACTTCAGTTCCTATCACTTTACCTAAAATGTAAATGATTCTCCTTCAGGATGGCAGAACACAAGGTAAATGTAATGGTTATCACCATCAGTTTGAAGACATATTACATGGAAGTCAGTCTATTAAAAGATATTTCCCTGATCTAGTTTCCAAGATACATGAAATCTCAGGGTAGTCAACAATTAACTTTAAAATCAGAAAAAAATATGTTAGTGACATGTCAGGCTTTACTTATTTTGAGATAAAGGACTGTACATAGCAAAACTCTCTCGCCTTATAGTGGGGAAAACAAAAACAAAAACAAACAAAAAACTGTGATGCAACATGGGGGCTTAAGTGGGTAGGAGAAGAATCAATGAAACAAGATGGGATTGGGAGGGAGACAAATCATAAATGACTCTTAATCTCACAAAACAAACTGAGGGTTGCTGGGGGGAGGGGGTTTGGGAGAAGGGGGTGGGATTATGGACATTGGGGAGGATATGTGCTTTGGTGAGTGCTGTGAAGTGTGTAAACCTGGTGATTCACAGACCTGTACCCCTGGGGATAAAAAATATATGTTTATAAAAAATAAAAAATTAATAAAAGAAAGTGAAACATCAAAAAAAAAAAAAACTGTGATGTGGAAAGCAGGAGTACCCCAAAGAAAAGTCATGCCTACTGCATGATAGACCCTAAGAGGTGACTGTGAGATGAGTTTACATATTTATATATTTTTATTTTTTCAAGACTTATTTATTTGGGGGTAGAGAGGCAGAGAGAGAATCTCATGCAGACTTCCAGCTGAGCACAGAGTCTAACACAGGGCTTGATCCCACAACCCTAGAATCATGACATGAGCTGAAATCAGGAGTCTGACACTTAACGAACTGAGCTACCCAGGCACCCCCTACCTATTTATTTTTAATATCCCTGTGAAAGACTGAAACAAGTATATTTATTATATTTTTAGACTAAATGGGAATTAGAACACACATCTTACTTCTATTCCAAAGCCTTTTTAAAATAAATCTATAGAGACTACAAGCTATACTTGGCATTAGGCTTCTATACTTCATGGTTCTTAGAAGTATTTATAGAACATCCACCACCTGGGGAATCATTGAAAATGTATTCCATGTGCCTGCCCTGATGCATGTACTTCCTCACACTAACGTGAGGTAGAACAACTTTCTTATGATTGTTCTTTAGAAAACCACTACAGAGTACAGGTTCCTTAAAAATCATCAACAAACTATTTGGAGAGACTGGGTAAAAATATGGGAAAAGCAGAATAAAAACTGTTTCTCTATGAATCTAGTAGCTTTATTTTGAAGATGGTTACTAAAAGGAGCTCAACAATTATTTTATGTAATATTTTATGCATTTTTTATAATATTACTATTAAAGTAAATTCATGAACTCTGAAGGTGAGTACTTCAAAAAACAATTCAGTAGGTTCTCTTCTGTTAATTTGTAAGTAGGTTGTACATTTTTTAATTTATAACTTCACATTTGACAAAGCAACAACTTCCCAGCACTCTGGGCAAGTTTCCATAATGGCACTCCTAAGAACCCAAACGACTACTGATATCTCCGATGAAAAGTACACGGAAAGACTAGGGAATTAAGGAGAAAAAAGAAAATCCTAAAGGAAACATTTGTTCAATTACACTGAAGAATGTATAAAGAATTACCATTTTAGGGAAAGAGATTATTAATATAAAAGTATATGGTCAATTATATATGATAGATGCATATAATTATACCCAAATATTGTGCATTTATACTGCATTCAATATGTTGATCCCAGTTCATCACAACCATCATCACATTCCTTCATTGTTCAAAGATTACATACTTTATAATTTTGTTCTGACCCTTCATTGTTATTTTAAACTTTAATAATATTATCCTAAAATAGTAGGTAATGAATGATAAAAGAACCTCTTAAGAATAAAAGGTAGAGTCTGTATTTGTCTAAACAAGGAGAAACTTAAGTGAAATGTTGCAGAGCAGGTACAATTTACTGTGAGCTTTAAAAAGAGCCAAGCAGAAAGAATGTTATGCTTTTCAGGTATCAGAAGACCTTATCAGAGCAACTTGTTAGTAAATGAAACAGTCAATTTATGCTTACAGCTGTATACTCTCATTTATCCACCATGTTCAGAGTTTGCTCTGTGAACATCTGGAGCAAAAATGAGAAATCATTTTCAAATAAAACAGTAAACATTTGAACAGAAATCAGAGAGCTTTTGAATGAAAACAAAATAATTCCTTGGAATTGTAGTTTCAAGTAGTCCTAGGATGTTCAGAAACTAATGTTAACATGTTTCTTTAGATTTAGATAACATTTAATATAAATATTAATGACAATTTCATTAAAATCTGATTTCCTACACAGGTGGATTTTTCTTTTAATCATTTCTGCAATTTAAAACTGCTGTTTCCTGCTGACTATAGACAGCATCATTCAAAACTGCAATGTGTGGCATATAGTTTATTACATGCATGGAAAAACAAACATTTTTCAAATTATAGATATTTGCAAGCAGGGAGAATAGAGCAGACTCACATTTGATATTATGAACAAGAATATGTTCAGCCAATTTTGTAAGACGCTGTCCATGAGTAAAAGTGTCAGAATAGATGGGAGGTCAGATAATTTCTCAGAAAAGCAGACACAGATCATCTCTTTAAGAAAACATTCCTTCCGATTACCTACTCCATTATTTCAATTAATCCATACTAATGATCAATACCCCAAAGAAATTTCCTCATCACATAACCAATTAGTCATACAGAAGGATCTCTCCTGATTGTCTCAGTTTTAGTGACCATACTTCAGTCAGTATAATAGTCTTACTGTAACTGATCCTTTTACAGAAAACATATAAATATGATGGTTCCCAGCATTATGATATCATAGCACCTATAAATACAAGGGTTAGAGAAATACATCCTTTTAAATTAAGAGTTTATAGTTCTCTTGTGGATAACTTCCAGCTGAAGGATGAGCATCTATAATTCTTCTTTGACAGAATAAATTGGAATTCCATGATCCTAACAGGTATTATAGAAAGTTCCAGATATCCTAATCCATATAATACACTGTTGATGAGCTACCTGACATAATTTTCATGCTCTGGGGAAACTCCCAAACTATTATTGGTAAATGCACATGATACTAACAAGATAACAAATGTAACCCAGTAATCTCACTGGGTAATTACTACTTCTGAAATAGACCCTATGTTTTTTCACATTTACTCATCCACAGTTATAAACAGCAACTGAAATCTAAGATTGTCTCCAGGACAAGAAGAAAACAATAATGGAGTCTGAAGACATGGCTACCACAGATTTTTTTTTTCCTGCTTTAGAAAGCCATACTGTTGTTTATCACAGGCATGTCATTTAAAGCAAATTCATATGGTGTATACAGCCATTTTCTCTACATTCTAGCAGGCAACATTCTTTGAGTTTCCCATTGCCCCATCTGATAATTTGCTTTTTATGATATCCATTTCTGTTTTACAAATGTCACATTAATAATCTGATTATAGCTTTAAAATGTCAAGCAGCTAAATATCATGATTTTTGCTGTATACTACATATCACTCTTTTTATTGTAAGTGTGTAGTGGTTATTGACTAACCATATTAAAGGCTATTTCCACAGTAACCTGTTCTAGTTCATGAGTAACCATGGATATTCTGCTCATGTAAATATGCCATGCTATCACTCAGTTCTGTTGGCAACTGGCTATAAAACAGCTGACACATACCACTAATCTTAAATTTTACTGAAACAACTCTTATTCTGAGACCAATGGCAAAAATATAAGTGGAAGCTTACATTATTTTCAGAAACTTGAGGAAATAGCTTAAGGGATTTTATATGACAGTTATAGGATAAAGATGGACTTGAATCCAGTTCATAAGATATATATGCGCTTTAATTTGGATATGATTATGTGTGACATCCAGCTGCTGAATTTTTCAAATATATACATATGGTACTACTCTCTAGTTTTTAACTCCATTCATTTCTTTGTTTTAAAATAATCTTTTTCAATTGCATTTTGTTGTAGAAATTAACCCTTCAAAAACAAGCAAAACTGTTTTCTTGGTTTCTCCCTTTGAGGGAAATTTATCACTGTAGATAAGTAAATGCAAGAATATTGTATATATGAACAGCAATAACCAGTGAGATTCACTGGCTTAGGTTTGTTATCTTATTAGTATCAATCTTAAAAATAAAATAACCAGTTTTTACTTTAATAGCAAAATGAGTTGATTTGGGAATAGTAAAGGAACTACATACAATTTAGGACATGCAGGCTATGATGAACCACCGGCAAGTCTAAAGAAGCAAAGGGAAAGTCACCTTTTATTAAGTTCTAAAAGGAAACTGCGGTGAGGGCTGGTTCAAAGAGAAGTTCATTGGAGAAGAATAAGAGTACGCTTAGTTAGTGCAGTGTTGCTCGAGCACAGAGGAATCTTCCTTCTTTTTCTTAAAATCGGAGAAAACATTCCTAGGTGAAAAATGTCCTCCCTTGTCAAGTTAATTCTTCGCTGGTTATGCAGGCAGCAGTACTTGGTGCATGTGTGAGAGCTCCCCCTTCAGGGCTTCCGGGCTTCATTTGAAATGAAGTTTCCTTTATTTTCACAGCAGCATTTGCATTTACCAACCTTACCAGTCTTTAACAAAGATGGTGGTTAGGCAGGCAATTTGTAAAAGACTATATGTGTGTGTGTGTGTGTGTGTGTGTGTGTGTGTGTGTACAGATGTCAAAAGACAATAGATGTTTGAGGTATTGGTATTAATTATTCCAAGTACCTTTCATACTAACTACTGATTCCATGTCAATTCCTTCTTCATTTCTAGTCAGCTGTATCACCTCCCTATCATCTCCCCTCTTTCCCTCCAGGCTTTGTCAAAAACCACAGCATCTCTACTTTTTTTTTTTTTTTTTTTAGCATCTCTACTTTTATGGCTTGGATAGTCAGCTAAAAATGAGTTTTAAAATAAGTTGTGGGACAAACCATAAGTGACTCTTAATCTCACAAAACAAACTGAGGGTTGCTGGGGGGAGGGGGGTTGGGAGAAGTGGGGGTGGGGTTATGGACATTGGGGAAGGTATGTGCTTTGGTGAGTGCTGTGAAGTGTATAAACCTGGCGATTCACAGACCTGTACCCCTGGGGATAAAAATACATGTTTATAAAAAATAAAAAATTAAAAAAAAAATAAGTTGTGGGAAGGGTGCCTGGGTGGCTCAGTGGGTTAAAGCCTCTGCCTTTGGCTCAGGTCATGATCCCAGGGTCCTGGGATCGAGCCCCACATCAGACTCTCTGCATAGCGGGGAGCCTGCTTCTTCCTCTCTCTCTCTCTGCCTGCCTCTCTGCCTGCTTGTGATCTCTATCTGTCAAATAAATAAATCTTTTAAAAAATAAAAAAAAATAAAAAATAAGTTGTGGGAAAGGAGTATTATTTAGCTACTACAATGAGTAGTAGCCTTCCCAGAAAATTGACATGAAGCAACAGAGGGTTAAAATATCACCAACTGATTTTCAGAAGGGATTGTCGCATTGCCACTTTTCCTTAATTTCTTATTCCTATATACTCACTTTTACATTTTTATATAATAAATATAGTTTCCAATGCTTAATCTCATTTCTTCAACTGATGGAGACAAAAATGTATACATACAGAAAGACAAAATTGGCATTTTCATTTTCTAAGAAGGGAACCAACACTTACTAGGTCCTCTTCACTTGTAGTTACTTTACTGTATTTCAGTTATGTTTCATGAAGCTTCTACTATTATTACCTCCCATTTTATGGATGTAAATTGAGAATTTGATTTTATGATTTTATGATTTACATCCATTTTATGGATGTAAATTGAGAATTGAGAGTTATTCATGTTATAAAACTTGTCCAGGGGTGCCTAGATGGCACAGTCCATTAAGCATCTGACTCAGTTTCAGCTCAGGTTGTGATCTCAAGTCGTGAGACTGAGCCCAGCATCCAGCTCCAATCTCGGCGTGGAGTCAGCTTGGGATTCTCTCTGCCTTTCCTGCTCATGCTCACTCTCTCTCTCTCAAATAAATAAATAAATCTTTAAAAAAAAAAAAAAAGCTTGCCCAAGTTCACTACCTCTGAAATTCTTGCTGTTTTCTTTTTTTTTACTTAGGCTTGACCTAGTAGTTACATAGGTGTTCTTTTTCGTCTTTGGTCTCTAATGATTGTTATTATTTCTTTTTAATATACACACTTCGAACATACATCAAGAAAGAAAAAAAATAGTATATTGAACTTCCACCTACCTTTTCCTAATGGCAACAAATCAAATCCTTACCTCATTCTCCTTTGTTCTTCCCAGAATATTTTGAAGCAAATTTCGGACATACTATTTTACCCATAAATAATTCAGTACATTTGTTTAAAAAACTAAACATATATTTTAAACAAAACCACAATACCATTAAAATTATAATAATATCACACTTTCAAATATCCATCAGTGGACAAATTCCCAACTGAATCATTAAAATCTGATTTTATAGTTACCTTATATAACTATAGGTACATAATGTATAGAATCCAGAGAGGTTCTATACATTATGACTGCTGGTAGTTTTTTCACCTTCTTTTAATTCATATCCTCATCATCTATGTTTTCTTTTTTTTCCTAGAAATCAGATTGAAGAAACTAAGTCATTTGCTCTGTAGTTTCCTACAGTCTGAACCTTGCTCAGTGTCTTTCAATGCCATAGTTTAATATATTCCTTTATTCTCTATATTTCCTGTAAATTGCCATTAGAATTAGAGGCTTGAACCAATTCAGGTTTCAACCTTAAAACAAAAACAAAAACAAACAAAAAAACCTATAATTGGTATTACATTCTTCCACCAGGAAACACATAATGTCTTTTTGATTCTGTTTTTCTTTTCTGTTAGCAAGTATTGATACTCATTAGTTTAATGGAGTTACAAAACAATGTTCCTCAATTTTGTCATTCCCTTTATATTTGTTTACCTGTACATTTCTATAATAAGGACTTTTTGTTTAGTATTTAGTTACACAGTATACAATTTATATAGGAAAAGCAAGAATAAGTGCTTGTCTTTCCCATTAATTACCAGTTTTTGAAACAGTAAGTCATTCCCTCACACATAGCAATGAAAACAAGTTAGATTTTTTTTCATATTACAACCTCAAAAATTTTTATGTCTGATATGTTTAATCATTCACAATTATTTTTTATGCTAAAAAATGCCCTATTTTTGGCCTTTGGTATCTCCTGGTTGGCTCCTGAGTCCTTTACACATGTCCCACACGGACTTTGGTAGTTCTTTCCTACCTGAATTGACAATATGTTCCAGGTTCATACTATAATATTTAACATCCCAGAGTTAGAATCAAACATTTCTCTAAACAAGTCCTATTTGAGTAGGAAATACAACAGTATTTTAATGACCTCCAAATCTCTATTGCTAGCCGAAGCTAGAACTCTAAATGCATAGCATTACAGGTAAAAATTCATACTGACATATGCCCATGTGTTTCAAATTTAGCATGTCCAAAAGTGAAATGATCATATCCCCATGAAATTATAACTGTAACAAACATAACAGTAAATATTTTATTTTCTGTGTTCTCAATATTAACTGATGCTATTAACTTATACCTAGTTACTCATTCCAAGACTTACAAATCATTCTAGATAATCCTCCCTTCCTCATATTCGGTCCTTGAAGAAAATTACTTTCATTTCCAAATTTTTCATAATCCTACCCCTACCGTTTCATTTGTTCCCTCACCTTATCAATCTGTTATTTGTACCACTTTCATAGTCTCCCCACCTCCATGGTCTGGAATACAGAGAACATGGAGAAATGTAGACTTTTTTACATAGGATTAAGAAATATACCCATGTGGTATCCAGTCACTAGCATCTCCCACTTTTAAATTAGCTTCTACCTTGCAACCATCACCTATCACCACAGAATTCTTTAATGACTCCCCATTCCAACAGTTCCCGAGAATAACTCTTTCTATTTTTATTGATTCCTTCTGCCTCACAATGACAGCTAGGTAGACACTTTTTGTTCCCTTTCAGGCCTTTTTGGGAATTTCTGCTCAGAGATGTCTCATTAGTAATATAAGTCCCCTTAGCACTTGTACTGCTGAAACCGAGAAGTGTGGGAAGTTAATGCTCTCAGACTCAGTCTTCAGTTAATGAGAACAAAAGAGACTATGCATTTAGCTCATATCCCTGTAATCTGGAGATGCAATTCTAAGTGCATTCTACACGAATCCTCAAAGGGTTCCAAGGAGAATTGAGCCCCAGTTGTCTCCGCAGTAAGCAGATCAACCATGGTCACTTGTCACTTTTCCTCCCACTTCATCCTATTCTCTCCTCTCCAACCCACCCCCGATAAACTATCTGCTTACCTCTCCACTCTAACTCTTTGATATACAGACTCTGCCTGTACTGATATATAGATTCTGCTTTTGTGAGAACTTCAACTAAAACAAGTTTATCTTCATGGGCACAATGTCAGTAAGTAGGCATTTATTCTTCCTTTATGATTATTCTGCTCACTAAGGGAAGGTATCTATTGCTGGCCAAAGCTTCAATTATGGGTCTATAAGAAAGCACGTTGCTTTTATTGTGATATGGTGTTTTAGAAAAAGCAGTAATACCTATTTAAACTTTAAAAAATATTTTATTAATGATAAAACTGAGTCAAGAAAAAGTTAAGTGATTCCTCTAAGATTACAGAATTAGGTTGGAGGATTGGATTTGTGGCTCAACATTATTCCCCCAAATATGAAACAGTTTTGAGAAAAGAATAAATAAATAAATGAGTAAATAAATGAATAAATGATAAAATAATCAATTAATTAAAATAAATAGATGAACGAACAACACATGCTTCCCTGCTTAAAATGTTCTTTCCACTGTCCTTTGTATAAAATATCCAATCTCTATAGTGACCTGTAAGACATTTTGCCTTAAATGTGGCCTCATATCCCCTCAGATCATCTCCCACTTTGCCCTCCCTTATTAAAACTCTTCTGTTTATTTGAATACAACATCCTGCTAACATTATAGGAACTATGCTATAATGCTCTTCTATTTGGATGGTCTCTCATCTTTCTTCACCTAGCTAATTTCTTCAGAACTTTTAGATGTGAATTGTAATGTTCCTTCTATAGGGAAGTTGTTCCTAACCACACAGTTTAGGTTACATTGAACTGAAGTACTACCCAGAACTCAGGTAGCTAGGAGTCATTCATAAGTACTTACTTGTGCACTCAGTGTATGCCTGGCACTGCTCTGGGTTGTGCATCCAGCACACAAAACAATCTCTGACCTCAAGAAATTTATATACTGCTAAGTATTTGATTAAGGTGTATCTTTTGGCAAGACTCTAAGCTCTGAGAAAGGAAATCATCTCTGCCTTACTAACCACTTAAGAAGTTGCTCAGTAAACAGCTTGCTGACCTCTGCTAACGCCCATAACAATCTTTGAAAATACAGGCAACTCTCAGCAATATTTGTATTCTGAAAGTCCTTTTTTTCTCTTGTCAGGGTATATGAAGACACACATATTTAAAAAAAAGTTGGGAGAGTATCATATATGGGTTAGTACATGTATGGGCAAAGAGCATAATTCTTGCAGCTCATATTTACTTTGCTCAAAGGGAAAGTGTTATCCTCAAAATGTGGTCTTGTCAGTGAGCTGTGATTCTCAGTTTAGCTGATTATGACACTATGCTGGAGGAGACAAGTATGTATCTATGCAGGAGAAGGGATCATTGGAGATTGCGTTGTAATAATCTGTTCCTTAATACCATCCAGTGAATACACATGCCTCTCACTGTTCTTTAATTTTTTTTTTCAGTTAATGTTCTTAACGGATACAATTTCCAGCATGTGATAGCACGAAGTTTATGTGAGAGAGAAAAAAAAAAAAACACATTTTAGATGGCAAATGGAAGATGTAATTTACAGGAAAAACAAGTGGCTGAGAAGTAAATTATATTACTATGAAGCAAATGCAGTGGTGGAAAGATTTAATTTTTTTTCCTTGAAATAATATTTTAATAAAATAATTAAGCCTGATTTCAATAACTTGTTCTGAAATTTCATCTAAGTCATTATTTGATTCAGTCAGTGGCTCCCTTGATCCCACTTGCTCTTACAAAAAATATATATATATAAATTAATTAATTAAATTAAAAAAGAAAGCAACCTATGTATGCTTCACTTCATGTCCTTAGGCTATAAGGAAAGAAGTTAGGCTTATCAGAATTTTATAGGCATTCTGGGAATTGGCCTATTTTGCAACACGGGATCCGTCTTTTCATGAAGTGTACTCTGGCATATAGAAGATGCTGTTGGATCACTCTCCTGAGTTCTGGCAGTAATTGGTAAGCCACTATTTGGACATAAGCAATAACCTGAAAAATGTAGTTTTCTCATCTATGTGCCACTCCTGCAGGTGTAGACCCTTACAAGTCTCACTATACCCAGGGCTCCTAAATAGCTCTGGGCAGGCCACCCTGGTCTCATCTCCGAGAAGCCACACTCCTTCTCTGGGAGCTGGATGAATATGTTGTTGTTGCTTCATGGACTCTGAACAACTAAATCTTTACACATGGCAGCCTTAGTTTGCTGTTTAAAGGACTCCTATTTTTAACAATCCACTCTGCCATCAAATGTTCCCTGAAGGGTACATGTTCCTAAGGCACTTGATAATTGTGTTACATGATTGATTCAATAGGTGTTAATGATTATAAATCATCAGTAAATGTTCTTTATGAAATAAACAATAGCAATAAGCCCTATAAGAAACAGACTTCTATTCTGAGTCTGCTATTTCTATTCTGGAGAAAGAAAGGCTTATTATTTTGACACTTTTTATTTTTTGTTGATAAATATCTTTGAATTGGTTTTCAGTGTTATCACAGAAAAGTCCTACAAGGTCACTCAGCTACTATTCTTGTCTAACACACAGAGAAGGTAAAATTTCTACTGAATAACTTAAAATAGTTTGAAGCATTTCTTCAGTGTCTCAGAAATTCCAGAAACGCAAAGATGTGTAGGTCATGATCTTAGCTTCATTTTTACAACTTCAAAATTGGGTGTTTCCAGTTTCTGTGAGGTTAACTTTTCTTCACTTGAAAAGATTCATTCATACAGTGAATGGAAGAAGCAAAGACCTTAGGATCCCTGAGATCTGCGTTCCAATTCCATTCCTTATTTACAACCTATCAGATGCTGAAACTTGTGCATGAAGCTTATCTTCTAGTCTCATTGTTCTCTCCACAGCCTATAGTGTTGTTTAGGATATAAACAGTACAAGAAAATGCTAGCTTATTATGAGATCTTGATAAACAGGAGCCATTATGATATCACATATTAAGGAGTTTTCTGGGAGGATTTTGATAAATTGCTCTAACAAGAAGACTACGTAATTTGATGGCTTAAATGACACAGGAGTAAGTATAGAAAGTTAAGCATAGGGGCGCCTGGGTGGCTCAGTGGGTTAAAGCCTCTTCTGCCTTCGGCTCAGGTCATGATACAGGGTTCTGGTATCGAGCCCCACATTGGGCTTTCTGCTCAGCAGGGAGCCTGCTTCCTCCTCTCTCTCTCTCTCTCTCTCTCTTTCTCTCTGCCTACTTGTGGCCTCTATCTGTCAAATAAATAATAAATAATAATATTAAAAAAAAAAAGAAAGAAAAAGAAAGTTAAGCATACTAGGGTTGTTTCAGCTGCTCTGATGTTCTTGCCATTATCTGGGTCAAATGTGTTACTCTGGTTTCTATCATCTTTCTACCAATGGACAGGAGAATGGACTAAAGTAGGAAATACCTAATCCTTTTGCGGATGCATTCTAGAAGCAGAAACCATTCTATCATATGTGTTTGAATAGCCAAAATCAATTTACATGACCACATCTAGCAACAAGAAAAAGCAAGATTAGCATTTAGCTGGGTGATCACATGCTTAGTTACTAAGAGGAGAAGAATGAACAGTGGCAAATAAATAGCACTCTGCTAAGCTTGGATTTTTCCTGTTTCTATTTTCTTTATTTCTTTTTCTTTTTCTTTTTCTTTCTCATTATTTTCTAAAAACAAACTCTGGTTTGTAGATTATAGTGTTCTCTTTCCTGTGATAGTCATAGCCTGAGGATAATCATTAATGTTATGATTTTCTTACTATGCAGCAAATGGCATCTGTTATGAATACTGATGCCAGTTACAGTATGTGTGCACACTAAAAATGTTCAGCTTCAACTATTCATAGGAATGTCCTACACACTCGTCCATCTTATCCAGTCTGTGTCTGACAGCAGAGTTGGCGCTGGTATAAGTATGCCATACTTATTAAAATTATGATGAAAATAAAGCCTAATGATTTCCACTAAATGAATCCACATTCATTTCTGTTCATCTACGTCTACACAATAATATAAGGAAAAAAACAGTCTAATTTTTTCCAAACTACTATTCCACTTTAAATAATATTTAAAGGAATAAGGTCTTCATTATCTACAGCTTTAGAACCCTTTTCATATTATAGGATTCATATTTCTTCTATCCTGACATTTTTTGCATTTCCTCCAGTATTTTCTGCCCATGTCATGATGTATAAATCTCTATTAGCATCTCAATTAGTGTGCTATAATTTTTCTTCCTTTACTCTAAGAAAACTATGTTATAGCTTTCCTTGTCTCTCAAAGTCTCCTATCTTCACAAGTTATTGATTTCACTGCAAAATAGAATGTTCTCACTTGCCACCCCTAAAATTAAGTCCACTTGTATCCACATATCCCTGCCATCATTTATTTGCAATATGTTTTTCTTTCTTTAGTAATAATCCTACTTTTGCTCTGAATTTAATTTTATTTTGCCTTCTTTAACATTTCTCTCTTTAAATTAAACCCCATGCCCTATAACCAACTTTGGATTCTCTACTGGCTCATTCTCACCAACATAAAAACACGTTTCTCTCCAATGATTGCCATTTTGCAGACTTTCTATTTTTTAAATTTTAAACAAATATGTAGCAGTATAAATGGCATAAAATAAATTTCATATCATCAGAGTGCTCAAATTATTTTGTAGGCATATACACATGAAATCATAACCACAATCAAGATAATGAATATACACATCCCTGCCTAAATATAACTACATAACTAGTTCCCTTTTTTTGATCCTCTTTCCTTGCCTCCATCCCTGTTTTCAGGTAAACACTGATCCTCTTTCTATCACTACAGATTTTTTTCCTAGAATTTCATATAAACTGAATAATATAATAATAATCTTTTTGTCTGGCTTCTTTTTTGTGTGTGTGTGGTTTTTTTGTTTTTTGTTTTTTTAGATTTTATTTATTTATTTGTCAGAGACAGAGAGAGAGAGAGTGAGTGCAGAGGCAGACAGAGTGGAAGAGGGAAAAGCACGCTCCCTGTGGAGCAAGGAGCCCGATGTGGGACTCGATCCCAGGATGCTGGGATCATGACCTGAGCTGAAGGCAGATGCTTAATCAACTGAGCCACCCAGGCGTCCCTTGTCTGGCTTCTTTAACTCAATATAATTATGTTGAGATTCATCCATGTTTTTATATGTATTAAGTCATTTCATTTTTTTTTTAAAGATTTTATTTATTTATTTGACAGAGAGAGATCACAAGTAGGCAGAGAGGCAGAAGCAGGCTCCCTGCTGAGCAGAGAGCCCGATGTGGGACTCGATCCCAGGACTCCGAGATCATGACCTGAGCCGAAGGCAGCGGCTTAACCCACTGAGCCACCCAGGCGCCCCAAGTCATTTCATTTTTAATGCCAAAGTGTTCCACTGTGTTGGCAGGCCAAAATTTGTTCATCCATTCACCAAATGGACATCTCGGTTGTTTCCAAATTTTGACTATTGCAAATAAAGCTGGTATGAACAATGGTGCATAAGTTTTTGTATGGACAAGTATTTTCATTTTTCTTCAGTTAATACCTATAAGGAGGAACACTGAATTATAGGGAAATAAAATGTATATTTTGCTTTTTAGAAACTGCCAAACTGTTTTCCAAAGACATTGTATCGTTAACATTCTTACTAACAAGATACAGGGGTTATATTTCCTCTGAATCCTCACTAACACTTTGCATAGTCAGTCATTTTAACTCTATTCTAATAGACATATAGAGATGTTATATTATGATAATGTTTAGCATTTCCCTAATGACTAATAATGTTGAATATCATTTCATATGCTAACTGTCTTTGATCAAATTTCTATTCAAATATTTACCCTAATTTTATAGTTTTCTTCTTTCTGAGTTTTGAGATTTCTTTATGAACTATGGATAAAAGTTACTTATTAAACATATGGTTTCCAATATTTTCTCCCAGTTTATGGTTCGTCTTTTCATTCTAATCATGTTCTTCAAACACCAGAAGTTCTTAATTTTGATAAAGCCCTATCTTCTTTATAGACTATAGTTTTGGTATCATAAATAAATGTTTGTTTATGTCAAGTTCACCATATTTTCTTCTATGTTTACTTTAAAAGTTTTCACTGTTTTACGTTTTACATTTGGATTGATGAACTACTTTGTATTAATTTTTGTAGGTGTGACATGTGTCAAGGCTCAGTTTTCTTTATTGCATATGAATGTCCAATTGCCCCAGAATTATTCACTGAAAAGAATATTCTTAGGATACCTAGGTGGCTCAGTTGGTTAATGTCTGCCTTTGGCTCAGGTCATGATCCCAGGGTCCTGGAATCCAATCTTGCATCGGGCTCCCTGCTCAGTGTGGTATCTGCTTCTCAACTTCTGTCTGCCCCTCCTCCCTGCTTACTCCTTTTCCCTCTCTCTCTCTCCAATAAATAAATAAAGTCTTTCTAAAAAAAAAGACCAGTATCCCTCCTTTGATTTATAAAATAATAATAAATAATAGTAGTATAATATTAGTATAATTATATATAATTAGTATAATATATTATATATAATTATATTATACATAATTCACATAATAGTATGGTATAATAATAATCACATAAAATAATAATAATAATCAGGTAACTATTTGAGTGGGTCTATTTCTGAGCCTTCTCATCTGCACCATTGAGATACTTGCTTATCTTCTCACCAATACCACACTGTCTTTATTATTATAGTTTTATAATACCTTGAAATTGAATGGTGTGATCCTTCAATTTTTTTATTTTTCAGAATTTTTTTATATATATCTAGTTCCTGTTCTCTGAGTAGCTTTTAAAAACAGGTTTCAAAATCTAACAAACAAACAAACAAACAAAAACAAACTTGCTGAGATCTTCATCAGGGTTATGTTGAATCTATAGATTAACTTGAGGAGAATTAATACCATAAAAATACGGAGTCTATGGGTACAATATATCTCTCCATTTATTTAGATCTCCTTTGATTTCTCTAACCAATATTTTATACTTATTAGTATACATAGTCTGTAGAGATATTATTAGATTTATATCTAAGTACTTCATTTTTTCCGTAATTAGTATTTCTTAAAAGATTATTTATTTATTTATTTGACAGACAAGAGATCACAAGCAGGCAGAGAGGTAGTCAGAGAGAGAGAGAGAGGAGGAAGCAGGCTCCCTGCTGAGCAGAGAACCTGATATGGGGGTCGATCCCAGGACCCTAGGATCATGACCTGAGCCGAAGGCAGAGGCTTTAACCCACTGAGCCACCCAGATGCCCCATGTAATCAGTATTTTTTAAATGCTGTGTTCCATTCTATTTTTAATTTCTTTCTTTCTTTCTTCCTTTCTTTATATTGCTGGCATATAGAAATATTGTTCACCTCTGTATATTTACTTAAATTCTTGCAATCTTCCCAAATTCATTTATTAAGAGACTTCTTTTTTTCTTTTGTAAATTCTTTAGAATGTTCTATGTAGATAATTTTATGTCATTTGTGGAAACTGAGTGTTTTATTTGTTCCTTTTCTATGATTTTCTTTGTATGGACATATTGTAGGCATAAATTACTTCAGTACAATATTAATAGGAGTACTAAGGAAGAAAATACTTTTCTTGTTCCTGTACTTAGGGTAAAGCACTTATTGTCTCACCATTAAGTATGAACATAATTATAGATTGTATCAAGTTGTTCTTCTTAGGTTAAGGAAGTAACTTTCTGTTGCTAATGGATAGAGTTTGCTTCCACACTATTGGGTTTGGGATGTTCTTAATGTATTTTGAATAGAAGTCATTATATTATGTTTTTAGGTATTAGATGAGAACCAAGGTTTATTTTTTGGATATGCATATCCACTTTCAATGAACCATTTATTGGAAAGACTTATTTCTTAACTGATATGTCTTCAGCACTCTTCAAAAATGATTTTTCCCTTTATGTGCAGGTCTATTTCTCCTTTATTTTTTGCCATTGATCCGTCTGTCTTGATGCCAATACCACACTCTCTCAACAACAGAACTCTCTAATAAAATGTCAGAAAGGATATGTTCTCTACTTGTTCTTTTGGGAAGTGATTTGAGTATTTACAGGTCCATATGAAGTCCAGAATCATCACTTTCTACAAAAGGCTGCTGTCACTTTGATCGAGATTACATTGAATATATAGATTAAATTGGGGGAGAATTAACATTTTAACCATAATTTCTTTTCCAATACATAAATATTAATACATGACTATATTTCTCCATTTATTTAGGTCTTTAATTGCTTTTAGTAATGTTTTATCATTTTCCGTGTTCAGGTCATACACATTGTCAGATTGATTTAGATCATGTATTTCAAATTTTTGATGCTACCATAAATGTTATGATTCTTTTTATTTCAGTTTCTGATTGCTACTGTAATATAAAACTAAATATGTACTATAAATAGAGAATTAAGGTTGTCTTCACATACTGGTCTGGGGTCAAGCAGTTATAGTAGCTCTTTTGAAGATTTCATCACATTTGTTTTACATAGACCATCCCTTCATCTGCACATACTAGCACTGTATTATTTTCAGTATGATTTTTAAAATCAATTTTACTTGCCTTATTTACTTGCACCAGCTAGAATTTTCAAACGTTGAACAGAAGTAGTAAAAGTGAGTATCTTTGTCCTCTTCCTTAGCTTATTCAGTTTTTCATTATTAACTATGATGTAAATTATAGGTTTCCTTGTATATGCCCTTCATGAGGCTGAGAAAATAGGATTGTAGTGTTGTTTGCTGATGAATTTTTACCAAGAATGGACATTAAATTTTTTTTAGTTGTTCTTGTGGTGTCTACTGAGATAATACAGGTTTTTCTTTTTCAGTTTGTTGATATGATGAATAATGTCACTTGATTCAAATATAAAACAAACATTGCATTTCTTAAACACCATTTTGCCAAGTTATATTATCCTTTTTTTTAAAAAAAATCATTGAATATGATTTGCTATAATTGTGACAAATTTGTATCCATGTTCAGAAGAAATTTTGTTCTGTAGATTTCTTAAAATGTTTTCATCTATTCTGAATTTATACTAACTCTAGCTTTGTAGAATGTGTTGGGAAGTGTCTTTCTCTCTCTCTTTTTAAGGTTTTACTTATTTAGATGAGAGAGAAAGAGCATGTGCAAGCAGATGGGAGGGACAGTGACAAGCGGACTCTGCACTGAGCCTGGGGAGATTTCATGACCCTGAGATCAAGCCTGAGCCAAAAATCAAGAGCTGGACATCTAAATGATTGAGCCTCACAGACACCCCAAGTTGGGATGTTTTATATTCGATTTTCTGTAAGAATTGTGTAGGATTGGTATTATTCCTTCCTTAAATGTTATATAGGATTTCCCTGTAAAGCCACATGGGCCTGAAGCTTTCTTTGTAAGAATTTCTTAAATAAAATTTTAATTTCTTTAATAGATAGTAATTTAGGTTAAAGATTTCTTCTTGAGCAAGTTTTGATAGTTATTCTCTTACAAGGGGCTTTTCATTTTATCCAAGTTTCCAATTGTATTACTATAAAATTTTTCATATTATTTCTTTATTAGACTTTAAATATCTGTAGAACCTATAGCAATGTTCCCTTTCCCATTAATTTTTTTTCAGATTGGTCTGTCTGGACAACTGTCAATTTTATTGTTCTCATTAGCTAGCTTTTGCTTTCATTGTTTCATTGATTTTTCTTTGTTGTTTGGCCCTTTTCTATTTCATTAGTATCTATTTTCTATTATTTCCTATCTTCTACTTTTACATAACTTTTTTCCCGGTTTTGAGGATGGAAGGTGAAGCCATTAATTAAAGATTTTTCATATTTTTCTAATTTAGCCATTTAGAGCCGTAAATTTCCCTCTAAGTTTTGGCAGCATACTACAAATTTTCATATGTCATGGCTTTCATTGCCATTCAGCTGATTATAATTTCTAACCTCGATTTCACTTCTTTGTTGTTCCCCATATCATTTACAAAACTATTATTCAATTTGTAAATATTTGAAGATATTCTATATGTATTTTTATTATTGATATCTAATCTAATTCCATTGTGGTCAAAGAATATACTTTGTATGATCAAAGTACTTACAGGTGTATTAAGACTTGTTTTATGGCCCAGAATATGAATTTTTCTTGGTAACCACTGCTGCACTTGTAAACAACGCATATTCTGCATTGTTGGGTGACTTGATATAAATATCAGTTAGGTCAGAATGGTTGACAGTATTCTCTGAGGCTTCTATAACTTTACTGATTTTCTCTTTAAGTTATTGAATGCAAGATTCTGAAATCTCTCACAGTAATTATTAATTTGTCTATTTCTCTATGCAGTTATGACAGGTTTTGCTTCATGTATTTTTAAATTACCTTATTTAATTCATAAATGTTTAGAAGTTTTAAGTGCTTCATGAGTTGATTTCTATATATTTACGAACTGACCTTATTTATGCTTAGCAATATTTGCTCCTCTGTTTGAGGTATTACCATTCCAACTTCCTTTTTAGTTGTATAACCAAAGGTTATCTTTATCTATCATTTTATGTTTAACCTATTTGTGTCTTTATATATAAACTGGTTTTCTTTTAAGCAGCTAGCATATGGAGGCTTCAACTACTGTATTATTTTTTTCTTTTTTATAGATGCTAGTTCTCTGGTGAGATTCTTCCTTTGTGACCCATTAATCATAGTGATTTCAAAACCCAAGTCTAGTAACTCCAATACGTGTATCACCTCTTGGGTCTCTATCCTTGCCTTTTCTCTCTCTCTCCGTCCTTCCGTTCCTCTTTTTCTGCTCCCCCCACCCTTCTTTTCTCCCTCCCTTCCTTCCTTTTTATGCTTGCTAATTTGTTACTGATGTTAGTCTTTATTTTTAATATAAAAATTGTTGAGGCATTACAGGATTACAGTATCTTTCTCCACCAATATTTCACATATTTTTTCCAAGGAGCTACAGCTAAGGTGAAGCACCTCACTACACTTAGGTTCTAAGCTAATTCCAGATTAGAAAGGTTACAAACTCTATCAAGTTTGCCTACCTGTTTTGGTAAACTAATTCCACATTAGAAAGATTACAAATTTTGTCAAGTTCGGTCTACATGTTTTGGTTCCAAAAGGGATTCTTCCCATTTGGCAGGCCTTAATTCTAATTGCCATCTTGAGAGATTTCATTACCTTCTTCGCTTAGCTTTCCACCTGTTTTCTGCTGACCTTATTGGCCTTTTTCCTTGCAAGCTTAAATAATTGTTAACTGTTTCAAGGGTAAAACCTAACAGAATGCCAGGCCTGCTCCTTTACAGCTCTACTTATTAGGAAACTGTGATCCTGGAGCCCTGGCTTCTCTGACTGGTATAAAATACATTTTTATATGAAAAAAACATATAAAACAGGATTCTGTTAATGGCATTTGGAGGCCACTTTTACCCTAAGATATATGGGCTTTCTGAATGAGGTGGCTGGGAGTCTAAGAAACTCAGCAGTGCTTTTGATCTTCCCTGTACTGGAGGAAATGCCTGTTTCCATCTTTTCTCCTTGGTCTTTTTGAGACTCCAAGTAGATGTATGTTAAAGGTGTCATTTGTATCTATTTATCTCTCTACTGAATTTCTTTTATTTTTTCCCTGTCATCATTCTGAATGCTTTCTTTGAACTATAGGACAGTATACTAAATCCTCTCTTTAACCTGTCCAATCTTCTCTTAAATTTATCTGTCCTATTTTTTTAAATGTTTAAAATTTGATCATTAAAGTTTTATTTCTAGAACTTCTATTGGTTACTTTATATAATATCTGGTTCTTGCCATAATTCTCATTTTTTTAAAAAAAATTCCCTTGAACATAATGGCTGCTTTCCAAAACCGAGGAGATATAGCCATGCACAAATTGTAAATGTTCTATGAACTCAAAGCTGGATAAATAAAGAAACTCATACATAAGCAAATCATGGCTAAACTGCTGAAACTCAAAACAAAATAAATATAAAAAGTAGCAACAACAACAATAGAAACTCATCTCCCATGGTGCAACAATTATACTAGAAGCTGACTTACATAACATTTAGATTTAGGAAAAAAATAAAAATAAAAGCAGGTGTTCTACCAGGCCAGTGTTAACAGAGACATGTTCCACAAGAAGTACTCATGTAGAGAGGATATTCAAATGTGACTAAACCTGAGAGAGGTAGAGTCCATTCCAAAGCACACTGAAAATGGCAAGTTCCAGGTTCGCCTCAAAGACTGGTTTTAGATAGAGTGACGGTGGAAGTTATAACTGAACATCTAAGAAGGCCCAAAAAGGAATGGCTAGTGAAAGGCACATCTGAGAGTATTTTAGTCAAATTTCAAGAACTTAAGATATTTGTCTCTTCAAAGAAAATGCCTTTAGATTTGTAATAAATAAGAAGGATGATCCCCAATTACATCACCTTGGCCATTCTATCAATACTAAAACATTTTATGGTGTTGATACAAGGTATATATGGTGTTTTAGATCTTATATATATATATACATACACATGATTCTAGACATCAAAGCAACTGAAGTTAGAGAGGTTTAATTTTCAAATATGGAGTTTTAAAAATAACCTCTTTGCACATTGCCCTCATATTCTTTTCTAAAAAAAAAAATCATGTTTATCATTTCAATCTATTTACCAAGTTTGAAGATTGTATAACTTTTCTATATAATTAAATGCATACTTTAGATTGTGAAATGCATAATTATAACATGAAATATGTATGTCCTGTGGAGTAACGTGCATGCATCATTTACTACATAGTGAAGCAGATACACTTTTAATTAAACTCTATAATGTACAATATATGACCGAAAAATTATTCTTTGAATAGCCAATTCTATAGACAGTCATCAAGTTCATTAAATAAGTGTCTATAAATTGTTCACTGAACATTCCCAAAAGAGGAGCAAAGGGAAGAGGTGCTTGATTTTAATACTAATTTTATGATATAATTTTCTTTTTGTTCTAAGTAGTGCAGAAGTTGTGCATTCCTCTAAGGATACAGAAAACTATTGATAATAAATAAGAAGGCAGGGATGATCTAGCTCTCCATCTGCTGACTAGCATACCGTTCCTGACACTATGGAATGAAAGCATAATAAATGAAAGAAACATACTTTTTAGTCCTAGATTTAGGCATTAGAAAGGGCTTCATCTGCAAACAGTGCAGGACATCTGCTGTTGATTCCTTATGGGCCAGCTACATCGTCATTTCCAGGTGTGATTCAAGATGTTAACCACCCCAGGGGCTATAGATGTTTAGAGAAGCAATTCTTACACTGCAGAATGAGCAAGAATGATGAAGATTCTGCTGTTATATTGGGAACTACTCTGTCTGGAGAACTAAAAGTCTGAATGTTCACAAGCCACCAGGTGGTTCTAGTAAAACTGACATAAAAGGTCAGGACCTGCTGAACCTTAAACCATTTTTATGCCGTAGGTCAACAAGGCTGGGCCAGCAAGCAAATTGTGCATGAGGTGCATGACGGTTTTTGCCTCATCCTCCTTTATGTTTATTCTGTAAAAAGATATCATGTCACAGTTTATTAGAGAAAAACTGGGTACTATAAAAGACCCTCATGTATATATGTCTCATTGGAATCTTACTTAAGAAATACAGTAATATTCAGTTATCAGGCTGTACGTTCCTAATATCTACCAATATATAAAATTTTGAACAGGATACCAACTATGTGGCAATGAAGTGATTTTCATGGACGATTTGTCTATGAATTGACATTTTTTTTCATTTCTCATATGACTAAATCCTAGCCTACTTGTAAGGTTCAGAGAAAAACTATACTAGGGAGAAAAACTTTACTCTTTGCTTACTTATTATGGCTTCATTATACATAAATATGAAAATGAAAATAAAACTAATTTTCTAAATAGAAGAACTAAATTCGAAGTGGAAGATACACATTTTGAGAAAGAGATGTCTGCCTTTCATTTTAACGGCAAATCTTGAAATGGCAATCTTGAGGCAGTTCTTAAAATCGAGAGAGATCACTATACAATTTTTACAGATCATTATACAATTTTCAAAGAAATCAGCAGAGTAAAATTGCAGAATTGCAAGTTACTGATATTGATACAATAGGGCAATTTTAAAAGACAGAACTGTGATATTTTCATTATTGAAAGTTTCAGGAATTATATTTTATGCTTAAAATGCAGTGTCATATTAAGTAAACAAACTGACATTATCAGTGCATACCAGAAAGTTGGTAAGATAACTTAATTTTTTCCTCAAACCCTTTTTAAAGTTTATTATTCAAATTTTCATACCCATAAGTTATGATCTTGACAGAAATTGTTATATCACCCCCTTACTCCTGAATATATTTTGGACTTCGAGAGCAGCCAAGAGATGTATTCATTTTTGTTCTGGACTTAAAAGAATGAGTATATCACAAAAAGAAATTCAGAGCTCCAGATTTCCACCCTCCTATCCCTGGGAGATGAAAGAGCCCTGCCAGTAAGTATACATCTCTTAAAGTGGTCATGGGGAAAAAGGCAGGAAAGGATGAGTATTAAAAATGTATTTTTAATTTTAATTTTTAATTTTAATTACAGCATAGCTAACACATAGTGCTATATTAGTTTCAGGTATATAATATATTTCAGGTATATAATATATAAAATATATTATATTTTATGTTTTTATATATATATAAAAAGGATACATCTTGGTGAGATATAGATATCGAGATATCTAGATATCGATATCTAGATCTATCTAGATAGATTTCAGAAATATTATAAGGAGGAAACTGTGTAACTTAGAATCAGTGGAATCCAGTACATACTTGACTCCGTGTAGCAACAACACCTACAATACCCTTCTTGCTTTCCACAAACTCTAGTTCTATCCATCCTTTTATATATATAAAATATATCCATATATTTATATATTATATTTGTATATATTTATATATTATATTTATATAATACATAAATTTATATATTTATTTATATATATTTGTATATATTATATTTAAATACTTACTTATGTGATATGTATGTTTATCATATATATGTTAAACTTTGCTTTTTTCTAAGACACGAAGGATTCAGAAATTTTATTGGGGAGCTGGGGTCAACTGTCAACTTGCTCTTTCAAAATATTATCTTAAGCTTAATGAGAAATGGAGCATTATTTTAAAGATAAAGACTATATCTAACAGACCCTTGAATTATCAGTGCCGGTAATTTTCATTTCCAGCATCTAGCTCAGTAGCAGACATAAAGTGGCTGTAATTCAAAGGGCACGTATGCATGAGAGAGAGAGAAAGGAAGGAGGGAGGAAAGGAGGATTCTATGATTTGGAAATTCTTTGTATTCTTTGCATTTTACACAGGTAAAAGCCTGTGTGGTCCAAATCTCCGTTTTCTTTTGTACATCTTACAAAAAGGAAAACATCCTATAGAAAGGGAGTGTCAAGTGCATGGGCTCCCCTCAGTCATGAGGCTTCCAGGTCTGCCCTACCAGATGCTTGATTTTTCATGAAACATGAAGAGAGGAAACTGTATTGCTCCTGCTCTTTGTAAGCCCCAGTGCACTGAAGTACACTGACTGATGTTTACTAGTTATTCTCCAATGGTTTGGTCATCATGGGGCTAACTCAAGCTTCCTGGTGCCAGACACCTGGAATATTCTCCCCTCTTGTCCTGGAAGGTGACTGGCAGTGCCAGTGACAATTTATCTATTATGAGACTATGTGTGGGTCACAGATAATAACCCTAACTGGCCAGGTCACTAGACCAAGTTAATAAAGCCAATGTAGGGGAGCAGGTACTGAACTGGGGTCAAGAGCAAAACTTTGAACAGCAGATTGACAAATAATCTTGCTAGTCTGTGCATTCTGATACTGGTGAAAACACTTCATGTTTTTATTTCCTTTAAAGAGAAAACTTTAAAGATCTACAATAGTGATCAAATAGCCTTGATTTCTAATTGCTGAACGTATTTAAATATAGACGAGACAGACATTAGTTGAAGAAGAAGATTTATGCTGATCAGCATTAGCAAATTTCAGCGAATGATTCCTCATGCATTGGACTGTGATTTATCTTCACATACATTTTGGGGGAAAGTTTGGTAAAATATGTATATAGATAGTTGTGTTCATTATACTTCAATGGAAAATAATTTTTAAGAACTTGAACAGATGGATTTTAGGAATGAAAGAGTTGTTGCTGAATATAACTGAATTTTCTCTGTTATCTATAGCAAACCCACCAAGACTCCTTTAGGCAAATATGTATTATCAATTAAGTCACTGTACTAATCCTTTCAAGTGTCACTTTTTAAAAAAATTGCTTACTCTAAACTGTAAAATATATTAATATCTCTACCACATGTTCACTCCTAGATTATTTTCCAGTGGAATTACTTATTGTTACATGCATATGCTTGCTAAATTACTAAGTTTAAAGCTGCTCCTTCGGAGAATTTGAACCTAAGCTGAAAAATTCTTGAAAGGGTGCTGAGAGCCTTTCTGTCATATTAAGGATGTGGGTATCCATTTACTTATTTTATTTGTCTTCATTCCCACTTTGTTATGTATACATGAGAATATTTATCTGGCTGGCCTCTAACAGAGGGTTTGTTTTCCTTTTCTCTAGCAGGCATAATTACATTTCTGGAAAGAAGAAATGGTGTTTTAAAACAGCTCAGTATCTTCTGCATCTGTATAAGGATGCTCAGAAATGATGCACACTCACAAAAGTTTTCTCAGGGCTCTGACAAGGTTAAATTGGCTCCTCAGTCAAGGAGGCATTAAGCATAGAACAGCTCCATGGGCAAAGCAAAAATAACTGTTATGTGGGGGTCGTTAGACTGGCAGTAGATTGCTATCTGGGGATCCTCACTCTCTAAGTTCCCTCTCACACTATGTGGGAAATAGCAGGAAGAGATATTTTAGCCAAGATACAAAAGAAAATATATATTGCTCACAGTTAAAGGCACCAAAAATCAGTCAATTCTTTAAAAGCCCCTTGGAAAGTTCAAAGACCACATCGACTTTCAGAATTTCCCATTAGAAGTGTCCTAGACACAACTTATGGTCACACCTCCCCTGAGCTTGTGCTAGAATAACTGTGGTAAGAGTATATGTTCCTGGCCTCTGCAAGTTAAGGGATTTCCTTGTCCAGCAATGTTAGAATGCCTATATGTGCCCATCTCTCATTGTTTATATATCTTGGTTTTGGAATAACTGAATTATATTTATGTCCTTAAATTAAAATGGATGAAATTTTATAAAACCATTATGTCAACTGTAAACGGAAGGTGACTGTATAATTTATTGTCCAAACTTGGATGCTGTTAAAGAATGAAAAGGAACTCTTAGTAATTATATTTAGGACAGAAGTAGTAAACTAGATCTTTCTTGGGAAAACCAGGATATATGATCATCCCAATCATAAGAGAATGATTTAGACATGTGGTATGTTAATCAAGGATAATTAGGCCTTAATAGTGTCTATCAACTCTGCCTAGTGAATGAGGTTAGAATTAACAAGGATTCTCTAACAAAATGATTGGACTTTAATGGAGCAAAGCTGAATGTTAGACATTTTACTCTGAAAAGAGGATTTATACAGTAGGTGGCATTTAAACTCAAATAAAACAAGGTATTCAGGAATTGGTTTTAAATATGATTGAAAAACAGACTATCAACCAACTAATCTAGTAAGAATCTGACAATAAAGCTGCAAGTCTTAACTTCTAGTCATACCTGAACTCCTATTTTCAATTTTTAATTTATAAATTGAAAACTCAATTTTATGTACTCAAAGACATTCATTTGGCAAATGGCGGGTTTAATATCATTTTTAAGATTCCTTTCCAGTTTTGTTACTTCGTGATATCCACTAACTCTATTTTTATGGGTGAACAAGAAGATCGTAGGAGATACTAGAGATTCTGAGACACAGGGAACTTACGGGGAATGAAAACAGCAATGTGAAAAAAAAAAACAAAGTTCAAAGCACCCCTTATATTCTGCTACGGCATCATATTCCCTCTTCAGTTCGGGCATGTTGAACTACTCGAAATTCTCCACACATCCCTTATTCCTCCATGCAGTCTGTTTTCTGTGTTAAGAACATTCTCCACTCTTCATTCCCTTCCACTTTAGCTATATGTAACTCCTATTTGTTTTGCAAACATCCGTCCTCTAATTTCAGTTTGAACTCTTTCGCTGCAATGCCATAGCACTCCGGGCATAACTTCACCATAACGCTTCTCACAAACTCCATTATAATTGTTCATTCTTTTCATTTCCATCCTAAACTCTGAGCTATATGTCTTTTCTACCCCTGTATCTCCAGCAACAAATCTAGTGCTTCTCAATAGAATGTGTTCAATAAACCATCAATTGAATTATTCTTCCTTCAAACAGAAATAAATCTATAACCAAAAGAAAGAAAAGAAATATTCCTATAGATACCTGGAAAAGATATCCATCATGTATATTATCATATATGCAAATCAAGGTAAAAATAAGTTTGGACTGCACTCTATGCTTTATTTTACAGAAATCCTTATGATTTATGCCACTGAAGTCATTGCAAGAAAATACTCCATAAAAGCAAAAATGTGTTTATGATGACCAAGACACTGTATTAGGCATAATAATTTAGGAACTAAATTGACATGAATGGTTTCCAAGATGGCTCTACTGTACACTAAATTTTGCTCTATATTGTTTTACAGAGGTTTCAGAGAATTGAAAAAAAAATCTATTTTATTTTTTGCTGTGTCTTCATAGCCTCTAAACAAGCATTACATTTATTTTACCACTTTTTATAAAGCTCGCACTTTCCTCTTCAGCATATATTCATGCATCTGCACATGCAAGCTCTAATCTTAAATAGGCTTAACAGAAACTTTCTTTAAACAATATTAAACAAACTAAAAATATTATAGGTCTCTAATACCTCTCCTTACTTATAAAGTCATATGGAACTAACATCTTCTTAGTAATTAAGTTTCAGAAATTTCAATCATTTCTTTTTAACCTATTTTTAGCCTTCTTCTTAACCAGTAATCTCTAATCAATTGCTATGGTTGGTAAATTGTTAACTTACATTTCCCAAAATTATCCACTGCTTCCCCCACTGCTTCGGACCATATGAATTACACATTGATTAGTCATGTTTTCCTAACTGATATGATCGATATCAAATTCTACCCATTTAATAATCTGAACTCCACTCTGATTACTTTCCTTAAAACACTGCTTTTAGCATTCTGAAAGTATTCTAAAAAACAGAGTAACAACCTATTGTGTATAACTTATAGTCCAAATTCAATAATCTGGCCTTGTAAAGGTCTTCCAAAATCTGGCCCCAACCTATTTTTCAACTTTCCCCTCTGCTGCATCACATAAATTCTCCTCTTTTGAGGACTCATTGACCTGAAAATGTGGTTTGCCAGGATATAGTTACCCCTGTTTTAAATCTTACCAGAAATGTGCTCATAATTCCTCTTCAGCTCCCTAGACTCCCTCTCTTCCTCTAGAACTGACATTGTTTTGTTAGGAGCTAAAATGAGATGGTTGCCATTGGCTCCAGCCATCAGTCACTAACAATTGTTGCCTCCTTAACTGCTCTTCCTCCTCACATTGCTTCAAAAGCCATGAGGATCTCTCCTTAAATGAAACAGCTTTACACTCTAAGTGCAAGTGTTCATAACTGTGTTCCCTTCAGGCTGATGACTGAAAAAATACATCATAAAGAAAAAAAGGTGGGATCTTTGATTCCATATTTAAATGGTTTTTCTCACATATTTAGAAAAGCAACACCCTAATCTCAAAAAAATCTTACCTTTTTCTTCACTGCTAACTTCAACAAGAGTCTCTAAAGAATAGTGAGACTTTTCTTAATACCTATCTTTTGAAATGTACAAATCCTGGCTCTTCTAGTAATTTGGGAAGGATATTAAAGATAATGGTGGGAAAAGAGACATTTTGACATTCCTTACTTACACTTCTGTAGTCTGTCTTGTCCTTTATCCTGGTACCAAAGTCCTTACTTCTTTTCATTGTGCAAGCCTAATGTTATTAATGAAACAAAAGTAGGAACATGGTTCAATGTTAAATTAAATGTCACAAGAGCAGTGTTTGTGTCTGATCCGTATCACACAATTAAATTGAATACTCATATTTTCTTTTTTTTTCTTTTTTTTTTTTTTTAAAGATTTTATTTATTTATTTGACAGAGAGAGATCACAAGTAGGCAGAGAGGCAGACAGAGAGAGAGAGAGAGAGAGAGAGAGAGGGAAGCAGGCTCCCCGCTGAGCAGAGAGCCCGATGCGGGCCTCGATCCCAGGACCCTGAGATCATGACCTGAGCCGAAGGCAGCGGCTTAACCCACTGAGCCACCCAGGAGCCCAAATACTCATATTTTCTAAGATGAATATTATTTCTCTCTCTAAATAATGACTGGTACTTCTAACCCTGCTCACCTGTGAAACTGTATTATTTTTCCACAACTATCCATTTCCCTCCCTTTCCAACACCTTCAAAGGACTACATTTCTCCATCCTATTAAGCTTGTACTTGGCCCAGTTACTTGCTACTTGCTTCAGCCAATGAGATGTGGGAAGACATGAAAATGCATCAGTTCAAAAGTTTTTACTGGCTTTCTTGCCTCATATGAACCACCACAAGAAGTGGTTGTAACTGCTGCAGTAACTACTGTAGTTACTCCTCTTCCCCATATTTGTCTCCAAAAGACATACATATGATCAATATATAGCTATGATCAATATATAGGTTTCCATATAGAAATATAATTTATGAATGTTATGGTATAAAAATATCTTCCAACCATCATGCTGAGCAAATAAACTAAAGATTAAAAATATATATTGCAAAATTTTGCTTTTATGAAGTTGTAGAAGAGGCCAAACCAGTCCATGATGATAGAAAGTAATTAGCCCAAGGGTAGGATTAAAGAAGTTTGGACATTAATCTCATACAGTTAATAATCTACTAAGGAACTTTCTGTAATACTATAAAGTTTCTAAAATTTGTTACATAGCTATATACATTTGTCAAAATTCAACAAACTTAAATATTGTGCATCTTAGTAAATGTTAATTATAAATCATTAAAAGAAAGCCCATTAAATGTTACTGGCTCACCCTTGAACTTGACTCTTACATCTTAACATTTTCGCTTCAATGCTAATAGAAAACTGGCAATATACTGAAATATACTCAATATACTCAAAACCCAACTCCTAATTTCATTCACTCCTGCTTAAGAAAGCAGGTCCTGCAACCTTATGCCTCATGTAGTAAGTGGCAGTTCCATTTCCCTAGTTCTTCACACCAAAGATTTAAAATACAAACAAACAAAAAACTAATATTGACTCCATCTCTTAGATACTACATCCAACTCACTGGTCACTTACCACTACTCCTGCAAATACCTTGGACAAAACCACAGCCAACCCTTCCTTATCATTTATAAGAGTCCGAACTTCTATGACTTTCTTTTGTTTTTCTTAATATAGTAGCAGTTACCTTTTTAAAAGTATGTCAGGTCATACATTGTTTTCTACTCAAAATTATCAAATGACATCCATTTAATAACAGGCAGGGGAAAAAGAGAGGTTCTTAACAAATACTTTCAAAACTCTGCATGATATATGCATATATATCATCTATGTCCTTGATCTCATCTTCTACTTTCCTCCTCATCCCTCAGTTCCAGTCACACTAGTAGTTCCCTTGCATCCTCTAAATGTTAAAGAAGGCAGCCACTTCCACGACATTCCATGAATACTCTTTACTCAGATAGCTATAACGTATACATAGTAGGTTCTCAATCAATATTTACTAAAATGGTGAACGAAAATGCCTTTTCACATCCTAGGTTTTTCCATTTAGTTTCGCCCAGAAGCATCATGATCTCCCAGGAGTTATTCTGAC
Organism: Mustela putorius furo; assembly: GCF_011764305.1. Taxonomy (NCBI): domain Eukaryota; kingdom Metazoa; phylum Chordata; class Mammalia; order Carnivora; family Mustelidae; genus Mustela; species Mustela putorius. The sequence goes on from NW_025421987.1 coordinate 30,106,496, forward strand.
TCAAACTAGCACTTGCTGCATGTTCAACCTAATTAGCATTACTTACAAAGGAAATGTAGAGCAGCCCAGTGCAAGTGTAAAGAAAGCATTAATCAACCTGAGAGCAAAGCTTAAAAGCAAGATAGTAACAGAACCTACTTCCCAACTTCTTTAATTATTCCGGCAGCCACAAACAAAGTAGGCTGATGAGAGAGGATGGAGGCACTAAAGAAAGCACTGCCATGATTCTGTCCCAAGGAAGTCATTCTTTCTTTTATTTTCTTCCAGGTTTCTGGCACCTCCACTCTATCCAATTCCTTCATCCCCATATGCACCTAAATAAATAGCTCTAAATCTTTCAAAGTGAACTCAATCACTCTAGAGGGGAACATGTCTGCTTTCTAAAATTTAAAAGCCTGGCTTTGATCAGTTAAGTGAAAACAAAATCTCATTCACTGCTTTAACACAAAGAGAAGGGAGCAGCAATGAGCCAAAAACAATATAATCATGACAACCCAAGCACCTGAACACATGTTAAGACCAATTTTCCCTCTTTAACTTCTTACTTTCTTGTTCTTCCAGTCATTAATTCACTTAATAATAGCAGTAAAATATAATTCTCAAACAAAGATTAATTTATGATTCACATACAAATATAAAGTGAGTAACTGTCAAAGATTTTAGTCAACTCATTAATTAATGAGTGAGCCATGAGACACTGAAACCAGTTCAAATGAGGGTTTAATTACAGAGATTGCTATTCACTACAGGACACAATTCATTTGCATCACCATGAGCAAAAATCATTTGCATTGCCATCAGCATTATTGTTTTCCACAAATTAACTTCTATCTCCAGAGCTGTAGGATTGCTAGTGGAAGACATAGTTGTATCTTGAGTCCACTACACAATGCAACCGTGCCACTCAAAGACACCACAATTTTATTTGCCCATTTCCAAGTCATTGGCAGTTTTTCTAGAAATTAAAAGAGGAATTAGGGGCACCTGGGTGGCTCAGTTGTTTGAGTGACCGCCTTCTGCTCGGGTCATGATCCTGGAGTCCCGGGATCGAGTCCTACATCGGGCTCCCAACTCCACAGGGAGCCTGCTTCTCCCTCTGACTTTCTCCCCTCTCATGCGCTCTCTCACTCTTTATCTCTTTCAAATAAAATAAAATCTTAAAATAAAGAAAAAAAAGAGGAATTACCTTACTGTGCTATAATATAATAATTTCTTAAACAAGTTATACTGAAACGTCTCCAAAACAGTGAAATAGTTTGGACATCTCTATTGCACCAGAGAAACAGTCTGTACATTTTTCTTCTGGACTCTTTGTTGACTCATGACTTAAAAATTTACTCTCTAGCAAACTGACTTTTTGAAAAAACAACTGCATTTCTATTGCTGCAATGATCATTTCTCATCAGTGTGTGATGGCAAAAAGGGTGAGAAAGGAACAAGAAAAAGGCTACGTAATGCTTTATTTACATTTATTGTTTTTCATTTTTTTTTTCCATGTGTCTGTATCCTGAGTGCTCCTGCTGGCAAGAGAAAGGCTCTTTTCTCTTTGGCAAAAGTGAACTCATTGAACAATGCCACATACATTATATAATACTGTTACCACAGTTGCACTAAGGCTCATAAACTTAAACACCTTTACTCTTAAGAAATTGTTCTTTTAATATTTTACACACGGTTGCCAGTATTGGAAAAGAAAAATTTTCCCCTACCCCCCTAGGTCCTTGACTGGTAAATTGACATAAGACAGATTAACAAGAGAAAAACAAATTTAATTGCACACGTAATAGAGCCCCATAAGAAAATGAGACCTGCTCTCTCTCAACACTTACCTTCTCTCTCTCTCTCAAATAAATAAATAAAATTAAAAGAAGGAAGGAAGGAAGGAAAGAAAGAAAGAGAGAGAGAGAGAAACAAAGAAACAAATAAAGAAAGAAAGAAAGAAAGAAAAGAAAGAAAATGAGACCCAAAGACAAGCCAGCCAGTTGAGTCTTTCTTATATGCCATTCTGAGTTAAAGGGGATAAGGGCTGGGGCTTCAAAGACGAGTGTAATTCACAGGACAATAAGAACAGATGCTTGGTAATTGGATGTTTGCCCTGCCATACACATATGGGTAATTCAGATCGAAGTTATTTCTGGTAATTTCTCTTTCCCTGAGCCAGGCCCCCTATGTAAATCATTTTAGGTAGTTAAGGGGAAGGTAAAAGTTTTTCTTAAGTCGGCTGAGTCTTCATTGCCTTGAGCTCAACATAATCCATGTGCCAAATGGCATATTTTGGGGTCACATATTCTACCCCCCTTCACAATTAAGCATTTGGATTTCATAGATCTTTATACTCTCAAATAAAAAAATGTACAGAATTTTACATACACCGTTTTTTTCCTTTTTAAGTTTTTTTTACTTACCATACAGTGTTTTAGTTACCATACAGTGTTATATTACTTCCAGGTGCACAATATAGTGACTCAACAATTCTGTATATTATTCAGTGCTTATCATAGTAAGCGTACTCTTTAATCACCATCACCTCTTTCCCTCAGCTCTCCATCCACCTCCCCTCTGGTAACCATCAGTTAAGAGTCTGTTTCTTGGTTTGTCTTTCTCTCTCTGTCTCTCTCTCTCTCTACTTCCTTTATTTCCCTTTGTTCGTGTTGTTTAATTCCACACTGTGTGAAATCATATATTTTTCTTTCTCTTACTTATTTCACTTAGCATAGTACCATCTAGCTCCATCCATGTTGTTGCAAGTGGCAAGATGTTATTCTCTTTTATGGCTGAATAATATTCCATTGCATATACATACCACTTCTATGTCCATTCATCTATCAACAGACAGTTGGACACACTGAATTTTACATATCCTTTAAATGCCTTCTCACCACAATAAGTTAGAGAATGTCTTCATTTAAAGCAAATAAATTGAAATAAATTAATTAAATTAAAATTAAAATATTAGTATTTCAATAATTTGAAATTGGTTGGCCTGTAACACCACCACTACCAGCAACAGCAAAATAACAAGTGATTTATTTTAATGACTTAGTCAGTTTTACATATTGGTTCTGGACAATTTTTTTTACAGAATATCGAATCTTGGAAAGGGTTTCATAAATCATTACTATTTGCTAAATACACAGTCATTTTCCTGCTTCACCCTTCTAAACTCAACCACCCTCTTACTATGTTATATTCTCTCAGGGACAAATTGGCATTTTATCTTGTACTATAGGGAGTTTTCCTTTGAGTAACATGTATCTCCATTTTGTTTTTCTCATCTCAGTTGGATATAATGAAAATGATATATTATGGTTTACATAGACCTACATCCAGATCATCTATACTAGAATCAAAAAACAGTTCTTTTGATGCTGTATCAGCTTTCTCTTTTTAAATGAACCTAACATCTTACTCATTTTATTTTGTCTTTAGCTTTTCAATTATATTCTTACTACTCAGTAGTTTTATGACAAAATTACTAATTTAATCCTGACAGATGTTTCTGTATAACTGAATAAATATTGTATGCATCATTCATATTTCTTGATATGTCAATAATCCATGATGATAATAAATATTTAAATGCATCAAAGCATATTTAAAATGCTATTTATGGTTATACATACACATTCCTGTGTAAGTAAAAGCAGATGGCCACAGAAAGATGAGACACTTCAATTGTGAATGCCAGTGATTAAAAAATCTATACAACATTCATATATTCCGTAACAAAATAATGCCTTTTTAAGATATATATGATTAAAACCTAAGATCATTTTAAGGACAAAAATTAAAATTGTCTACTAGTACCATTAAATCTGACAGAGTTCCCATTCCTCCAAATACTTAATATTGCAAAGAGAATTCATCAGTGATGTGAGAGACAGGAGAGAAGACAAAAACAATCAGCAAAAATAAAAATAATCAAGTTATTTTGAAGGATTTATCTTTAAAATTACTTATGTTTAAAAGATTTAAAATACAGCATTTTTAAGGGATTGGGGGAATAACTTTAGTTTGAGACTTGCAAATTATTGGGACTTACCCATAATTTGTAAGAAAAAAGATAACAGACAGTCAGGATATTGTGATTCAAAAGTAATGATTAAAAATATTTCTTGCAGGCTTGTTAGCTTTGTAAAAGGCATTTCTCAGCTGACTAGCCACTGTATTGAAATTCATCCTGTAAATGCACTGTTCTTTATTTAAATGCTAACTTTAGTGAAAGGGTTAAAAAAAGTCAATTCAACTATTTGAAGCATTCATTCGGTTTACTCAGAGATTAGCAATCCAGTTATCTGCAAACTATGAGATATTGTCCTTCAAACTTAAGTGATATCCAAATGCAATGCAATCCAGTGATTATACTGTACTCTGTGTCAATAGGCATTACATTTGTTTCAATGCTATTTAAAATGTACAACTATAACAGTAGATATAAAGCACTTATAAGTATAACTTTAAGATTTTATTTACTTATTTGGCAGAGAGAGAGAGAGTGCACACAAGCAGGGGGAGTGCTGGGTAGAGGGAGAAGGAGAAGCAGGCTCCCCACAGAGTAGTGACAGTCCAAGATCCTGGGACTTGATCCCAAGATCCTGGGATCAGGATCTGAGCCAAAAGCATTTGCTTAACCAACTGAGCCACCCAGGCACCCTATGAGTATAACTTTAACAATAAAACAAAGTATAAATACAAATGATTCTGAGAAATAATTAAATTCAATAACACACATTATTTAATATGATTTTTTTTCCTAAAACCAATTCACCAGCTTCTAATATGAATTTTAAAAATAAAAATAGTAGCATCAATTTCAGGTATAGATTTATTCTGACTCTTTAATTAGACTTTAATAAAATTAAGTCAAAGTGGCAATTAACATAAGTATATTGTGCCAAACATTGTTAATAATTTGAAAATATACTTGCTAATGCAAGATAAATCCAACTTACATTTAGCCAAAACTCTTCATGTGAGCAACTCTCAAAGGCTAATGTTAACAAGGTATCTTAAAAAACTCTCTCATCTACCTGAAGATAGATTTAGTTTTATGGTTTTCCTGAAATCTACATTAAATGTATATCTACCCCATATTGATAGAATAAGGGACAAACATTTATTTTATATTGCCTAAAGTATTTAATGCCAATGAATTTTCAAAGGTTAATATTAAAGAAGTATGATTGACATACTACTTTTGCTAGCAATGTCAATACAGTACTGATGGTGATAGAATTTAATGTATCTTTGAATTTAATGCATCTATCAAGATTCAGAATACATTCACGCACAAAATATGCTGCTTTGGCATAGTGAACAATCTTAGCAGAAGGAATGTGAGAAACACTGGGCATAGAGAACTCCTTGAAGCCTCCCTTCTTCCCTGAAACAGGCCCTAGGACTATTAAGTGAGAGGTGCCTTCCCATATGCAAAGGAGAAAAAGGCATCCATATCCTCAAAGATGGACAGATGCCAAGAGCAATACCACTGAAGATCAGGTCTTGCTAACTATTTTGCTACTGAAATAACTATGATTGCATAAAGCATCTTTGCCCCTATGCAAGATGTAAAAATGATGGTAATCAAGCAGCTGAGTAACTTATGAAGATACTGAATAACTCAGTATTTATCCCAATAATTATTATATAAGCATATAAAATGTTTATTATTGATGATCAATGGAATACAAATATTTTTAAATAAATTCTTGTAGAGAATTCACTAACCTCTGAAAATATGTTTATGTATCTCAGCAGCCCATAATATCCAATTAGAGAACATTCCTATGAGGTTATAGTATACACAGACAGATGAGTCTCAGATGAGTCATGCTGAATTGTTGGCAGCTGAGGCAGAACAAAGATGAATGGATCCAGAGCACAAGATACCACCTAAGAAATAAGATTATTTTGAGTTCAGTATAGGGAACAACATATATCACAGTAAAATCTCTGGAAAATCAGGGGGAAGTATTAGAATTTAGGACATGTAGAGGACTGCACACCAAGAAAAAAAGTAAAGAAAATAGAGAGAGAGGGAAAAATTACCACTTAACCTAGGGTAGGCACTGGAGATTAGCCAATTTATCATAACTTGAGCACAGTCCTGAGGAAAAGCAAGGATATAAGTATTTTTTGGAGCTTATTTCTTTACTAAACAGAAGTTATAAAATAATTTAAAGAATCAGCAACTCTCAGCATTTTGCTCTTTTTTCCTGATAGAATCAAAATCTATTTATTCTCTGCAAGCCTATAACAATACTTTATAATGATGGAAATCAACTGAATTATGTAGATTTAATTAAGTATAAGCATAATTAAATAGAAAAAAGAATCCCTGAAATAGCTTTTAACATCTCAGTTAAAAAGGAAGACAGTATTCGGGTCAATGTTTTTGACTGAAGCTATATAAAGAAACTATTGAGCTTCAAAAGTTATTTGACCATCTGTCTTCCCTTAATCAGGTTCTAACAAGATAGGTCGTAGACATGGGGCATAGAAAATAGTCTATAAGGAAGTGTTTCAGAAAGAAAATAATCCTGAATTACAAAAAGCAGAAATAATTTTAAGGCCTTGGGTCACTTGTTTCAAAAAGGTTAAAAAACTGAATACGCTTTTTCTCTTCATGAGTGTTTCTTTATTCTTTATTCTTTTTTTTTTTTTAACTTTAGACTTTCATCTACCCTGCAATATTAAAATTTAATTTAAAATTTTCTACACATATTTTATCATAAATTTGGACAAAGCAATTGGGGTCACAGAATTAGGTGTGTTTCCACTACTGTACCAAGATGGAAGTCTCTGTTTTACATGTCAGTCAAGAGTTCACAGGAATCAGACAACTCATCTGTTTCAAACCTCTGAATAACAATGAAGAAGTTGTTAGCAGGAGACTCTGAGTGGCTGCTAATTAGTACTCTTGGACATCTTTTGGCCCCACCACTTGAGTACCTCCTATGTTGCTCTCCTACAAATTATGCAGGGAAATATCTATAACTCAGTAATACTACAGATAATATTAACACTCAATAATCTTGCAAACACTGGAACAAGTCTATTCATTTATAGGTCTCTCAAGTAGCTAAAGAGTTGATGTTATGTCATAGATTAACCCTATCATTCATTTTTTAAAAATTGGAATAAGGCAACATTAAATAAAGAAATTGAATCAATTATTAATAACCTTACGAAAGAGAAACTTCAGATTCAGATGGGTTCAAAGTAAATTTCACCAACAATTAAAGGAAGAGCTTATACTAATTATCTCTCTCAGAAGACACAAGCTGAAGGAATACTGCCTAACTTATTCTATGAGGCCAGCTCTACCTTAATAACAAGATGAGACAATAATATCGCAAATACAGAAAAGTATAGACACATGACCTCTCAAGAACACTGATGTAAAAATCCTCAACAAAATATTAACAAATCAAATCTAACAATGTATAAAAAGAATTGTATACCACAACCAAGTGAGATTTATCCCAGGTATGCAAGGCTGATTCATAATTTGAAAAATAACTATAACCACCATATCAAAAGACCAAAAACATACACAATTATATCAATAGATGAAGGAAAAATTATTTGACAAAAATATGACACCAATTTTTACTGATAAAAATCCTCAGTAAACTAGGAATAAAAAGGAACTTCCTCAATTTGATTAAGTATATCTATTAAAAATCTACAGCTAATATCATACTAATGATGAAAAACTTGAAGCTTTCCTACAAATGCCATATACTAGGCAAGTATGTCACTTCGCACCACTGCTTTTCAACATTGTACTGGCAATCTTAGGTTATTCAATAAGGCAAGAAAATGAAATGAAAAGTATTGGGAAGGAAGAAATAAAACTAGTTCTCAGATCTCATGGCTGTCTATGCAGAAAATTTTTTAAAGAACAGAAAAAAAAACTTTAGAAACTAATGAGTGATTATAGGATGTTTACAGGACAAGGTAAATATATAAATGTCAATCACTTTCCTATGTATCAGTAATTAATATGTGGAATTTAAAATTTAAAACACGATACTACTTAAATTAGCATCCCCAAAATGAAATTCTTTACTATAAATCTAAAAAAGTAAGTTTAAGATCTGTATGAGGAAAACGACAAAACTCTGATGAGAGAAATCAAAGAACTAAACAAAAGGAAAGATCTTCAATGTTCATGGACAGGGACTCAATATTGCCACATGCATACCATGATTTCATTTATATGGCATTCTGGAAAAGGTAAAACTATGCCGGCAGTAAGAAGATCAATAGTTACCAAAGGTGAGGGGTGAGCACACTGAACTGGTAGAACACAGAAGATATTTAGGGCATTATAATGATGGTATTATAATCTATGGTATTATATGGTATTATAATGGCAGATTCTATGGTAGATTCATGTTATTATACATATATCCAAATCCATATAATGTATCTCAAGAGTGAACTCTGAACTTTAGGTGACAATAATGTGTCAATTTAGGTTCATCAATTGTAAGAAATATACAACTCTGGTGGGAGAAACTCACAATAAGAAAGGGTATGCATGTGAGAGGCTGGTGAGTTCATGAGAAATCTCTGTACTTTCTCTCTTTCTCTTTTAATCTTCTCTAATGAAATTATATCATGGAACACACAAAAAAATAAATTAATTAAACACAAGTGGAGCTTCTCTTGGTGAAGTATGTTGAAAAAAGTAAAATTTTACTCACTCTTTTGTACCGTCACAATCGCTACCATCAAAGCAACTCATAAAATAATGCTGTTCTAATTCTCTCCAGAAATAGAAATAAGGAGCAATTAACTTAAGCAACATTTAAACTCAAGAGCTATACTTCATAGTTCTAGTGATTATTTTTATGAGACCAACTATAAGTTAATATCCTCAACTTCACACTCTTTATTTCTGTCTACTGAACATCTCTACACCTAGCAAAACACATAGTCACAAAAATTAATCCTTTACCTATTATTCAGTGAATACTTCCCAAAACCTAAATGTGCACCTTCAATTTTTCCTTCTGTATCTCTTCATCTTATCTACTATTAAATATGCTAGATATATTTTTCAAGTATCTCTCAATACAGCCACTCCTTTGCCACACTGCTTCTCTTTTAAGGCCTTATCTTCATTATCCTACTATACATTCCTCCCTCTAGTCTCTTCTTGTTCTGTACATTGTCCTCATACTGATCATTCTAAATCATATAGTAGATAATACAGCTGATCCATGGTGACCCTTTACCTATAAGAAAAAATATAACAATGTTCTAGTACTCATGTATATTTTTTCAGATTATGCTCACATGATGACTAATGGGGACTAAACTTATCAGGATGAGCAATGAGTAATGTATAAAATTGTCAAATCACAATGTTGTATACCTGAAACTAATACAACTTCATGTCAAGTATAATTCATTAGTAAATTTTTAAAAAGGAGGATACTGAGGGACAATGAAAAACAATGTCACCTGCATTACTTACTAGGAAGATTGTATTTTATTTTATTTTATTTTTAATGATTTTTATTTATTTATTTGTCAGGGAGAGAGGGAGAGACAGCAAGTAAGCATAGGCAGACAGAGAGGCAGGGAGACAGAGGGAGAAGCACGCTCCCTGCCGAGCAAGGAGCCCGATGTGGGACTTGATCCCAGGACGCTGGGATCATGACCTGAGCTGAAGGTAGCCGCTTAACCGACTGAGACACCCAGGCATCCTGGAAGATTGTATTTTAATGTGCACATTTTTATGGTATAGTTAATTAGAAGATGAAGTGCTTTCAGGAAAAAACATTTCACACAATTGCAGGAAAGAAAAAAGGTATTTGTTTTTAAAAGGTATTAAATAAAAGAATGGGGAAACAACGCAGATGTGACATTTAGTCTTAAGGATATAATCTAACAATTCTAAGTATTTGATGTTATTGCAAACAAGCATTTTAAATCACTTGAAACAAACATTCTCTACTAAAGCATGGTAATCATGAATACATAACTGTAAGATATAGTAAATGAAACAAAAATAGCTATTTTAATGATTTGTGAATGGATTCTTTATGTACCCATAGTACTACATTGATTAAAAAAATACAAGAGAAAATATCCATATTTAACATTTTAAAGGCAGAAGAAATGGTATTCTCTGGAATATGGTGATAAATGACTGAAGGCCTAATATCAGAGATTTAAGCACAGCATCTTTTTTTTTTTTAATTTTGTAAATATTTTGGAAAATAAAATACTTAAAATTACATATATAGAGGAAGAAGTCAAGATGGCAGAGAAGTAGCAGGCTAAGACTACATCAGGTAGCAGGAGATCACCTAGATAGCTTATCAAACCATTGCAAACACCTACAAATCCAATGGGAGATCGAAGAGAAGAAGAACAGCAATTCTAGAAACAGAAAATCGACCACTTCCTGAAAGGTAGGACCGGTGGAGAAGTGAATCCAAAGCAAGAGGAAGATAGACCGTGGAGGAAGGGGCCATCTCCCGGCAAACAGCAGAGCAATGGAGCACAAAATCAGGACTTTGAAAAGTCTGCTCCACTGAGGGACATAGCTCCAGAGGCTAAACCGGGGTGAAGCCCACGTGGGGCCAGCATGGCCCTAGGTCCCGTAGGGTAACAGAAGGATCGGGTGTCTGACCGTGTCTCAGTGTTGCAGAGCTTGCAGGTATTAGACAGGGGAAGCTGACTATAGAGACAGAGCCGAGGAGTGAGCTCTCAGCTTGGGGTTACCTGGAACCGGTCGCAGGCTGGGTGAGCTCTGAGTGCGGCCAAAGGCCAGGGAGATGGAAGTGATTGGGCTCTTTTCTCTGAAGGAGCACTGAGAAGTGAAGCCCCCAGCTCTCAGCTCCTCCGGGCCAGAGACTGGGAGGCCGCCATTTTCATTCCCATCCTCCAGAACTCTACAGAAAGCGTTCAGGGGACAAAAGCTCCCAAAAGCGAACCCAAGCAGATTACTTAGCTTGGCCCCTGGTAAGAGCGGTGCAATTCCACCTTGGACAAAGACACTTGAGAATCACTACAACAGGCCCCTCCCCAGGAAGATCAGCAAGAAATCCAGCCAAGACAAAGTTCACCTACCAAGGAGAACAGGAGAATTCCAGTGGAGGAGAAAGCAAAGCATGGAACTAATGGCTTTCTCCCCATGATTCTTTAGTCTTGTGGTTAATTTAATTTTTTTTATTATTTTTTTCTTCTGCTAATTTTTTTTAACTTTTACCCTTTTCTTTTTTAATGTTTTTTAACTAGTTTATCTTATTTATGTATATATATATATATATATATATATATAAAATCTTTTATATATTTTTTCTCTATTTGTTTTCCTTTTTTTTTTTTTCTGAACTTCTTCTTATCCCCTTCCTCCCATGATGTGAAGACTCTTCTGATTTGATTAAAACACATTTTCCTGGGGTCTTTACCACCCTTTCAGTATTTTATTTGCTCCTTCATATACTCTTATCTGGACAAAATGACAAGGCAGAAAAACACACCACAAAAAAAAAAAAAAAAAAAAAGAACAACAGGCAGTACCAAAGTGTAGGGACCTAATCAATACAGACTTTGGTAATATGTCAGATCTGGAGTTCAGAATGACGATTCTCAAAGTTCTAGACAAGTTCGAAAAAGGCATGGAAGATATTGGAGAAACCCTCTCTGGAGAGATAAAAGCCCTTTCTGGAGAAATAAAAGAACTAAAATCTAACCAAGTTGAAATTTAAAAAGCTATTAATGAGGTGCAATCAAAAATAGAGGCTCTCACTGCTAGGATAAATGAGGCAGAAGAAAGAATTAGTGATATAGAAGACCAAATGACAGAGAATAAAGAAGCTGAGCAAAAGAGGGAAAACAGCTACTGGACCATGAGGGGAGGATTCGAGAGTTAAGTGACACCATAAGATGAAACAACATTAGAATAATTGGGATTCCAGAAGAAGAAGAAAGAGAGAGGGGAGCAGAAGGTATACTGGAGAGAATTATTGTAGAGAACTTCCATAATATGGCAAAGGGAACAAGCATCAAAATCCAGGACGTGCAGAGAACCTCAAAATCAGCAAGAATAGGTCCACACCCCATCACCTAATAGTAAAATTTACAAGTCTTAGTGACAAAGAGAAAATCCTGAAAGCAGCCTGGGAAAAGAAGTCTGTAACATACAATCGTAAAAATATTAGATTGGCATCGGACTTATCCACAGAGACCTGGCAGACCAAAAAGAACTGGCATGATATATTCAGAGCACTAAATGAGAAAAATATGCAGCTAAGAATATTATATCCAGCTAGGCTATCATTGAAAATAGAAGGAGAGATAAAAAGGTTCCAGGACAAACAAAAACTGAAAGAATTTGCAAACACCAAACCAGCTCTACAGGAAATATTGAAAAGGGTCCTCTAAGCAAAGAGAGAGCCTAAAAGTAGTAGATCAGAAAGGAAAAGAGGTAATATACAGTTAACAGTCACCTTATAGGCAACACCATGGCACTAAATTCATATCTCTCAATAGTTACCCTGAATGTAAATGGGCTAAATTCCCCAATCAAAAGACACAGGGTATCAGAATGGATAAAGAAACAAAACCCATCAATATGTTGCCTACAAGAAACTCCGTTTAGACCCGATGACACCTCCAGATTTAAAGTGAGGGGGTGGAAAACCATTTACCATGCTAATGGACATCAGAAGAAAGTTGGAGTGGCAATCCTTATATCAGATCAATTAGATTTTAAGCCAAAGACTATAATAAGAGATGAGAAAGGACACTATATCATACTCAAAGAGTCTGACCAACAAGAAGATATAACAATTTAAATGTCTATGCCCCTAACATGGGAGTAGCCAACTATATTAACCAATTAATAATAAAATCATAGAAACACATCGACAATAATAGAAGGGGACTTTAACACTCCCCTCACTGAAATGAACAGATCATCCAAGCAAAAGATCAACCAGGAAATAAAGGCCTTAAATGACACACTGGACCAGAAGGACATCACAGATATATTCAGAACATTCCATCCCAAAGCAACAGAATACACATTCTTCTCTAGTGCACATGGAACATTCTCCAGAATAGATCACATTCTGGGTCATAAATCAGTTCTCAACCAGTATCAAAAGATTGGGATCATTCCCTGCATATTTTCAGACCACAACGCTCTGAAGTTAGAACTCAATCACAAGAGGAAATTTGGAAAGAACACAAACACATGGAGATTAAACAGCATCCTTCTAAAGAATGAATGGGTCAATCAGGAAATTAAAGAAGAATTGAAAAAATTAATGGAAACAAATGATTATGAAGACACAATGGTTCAAAATCTGTGGGACACAGCAAAGGCAGTCCTGAGAGGAAAATATATAGCGGTACAACTCTTTCTCAAGAAACAAGAAAGGTGTCAAATACACAACCTAACCCTATACCTAAAGAAGCTGGAGAAAGAACAAGAAAGCACCTAAACCCAGCAGGAGAAGAGAAATAATAAAGGTCAGAACAGAAATCAATGAAATAGAAACCAGGAAAACAATAGAACAAATCAACGAAACTAGCAGCGGGTTCTTTGAAAGAATTAATAAGATTGATAAACCCCTGGCTAGACTTATCAAAAAGAAAGGAGAAATAACATAAATAAATAAAATCATGAATGAAAGACGAGAGATCACAACTAACACCAAAGAAATACAAACTATTATAAGAACATACTATGAGCAACTCTACGCCAACAAATTTGACAATCTGGAAGAAATGGAGGCATTCCTAGAGACATATAAACTACACCACTGAACCAGGAAGAAACAGAAAACCTGAACAGACCCATAACCAGTAAGGAGATTGAAACAGTCATCAAAAATCTCCAAACAAACAAATGCCCAGGGTCAGACGGCTTCCCAGGGGAACTCTACTAAACACTTAAAGAACTAATTCCTATTCTCCTGAAACTGTTCCAAAAAATAGAAATAGAAGGAAAACTTCCAAACTCATTTTATGAGGCCAGCATCACCTTGATCCCAAAACCAGACAAGGATCCCATCAAAAAAGAGAACTATAGACCAACATCCTTGATGAACACAGATGCGAAAATTCTCACCAAAATACTAGTCGATAGGATTCAACAGTACATTAAAAGGATTATTCGCCACGACCAAGTGGGATTTATTCCAGGGCTGCAAGTTTGGTTCAACATCTGCAAATCAGTCAATGTGATACAACACATTAATAAAAGAAAGAACCGGAACCATATGATACTCTCAAGATGCTGAAAAAGCATTTGACAAAGTACAGCATCGCTTCCTGATCAAAACTCTTCAAAGTGTAGGGATAGAGGGTACATACCTCAATATTATCAAAGCCATCTATGAAAAACCCACTGCAAATATCATTCTCAATGGAGAAAAACTGAAAGCTTTTCCTCTAAGGTCAGGAACATGGCAGGGATGTCCATTATCACCACTGCTATTCAACATAGTACTAGAAGACCTAGCCTCAATCAGACAACAAAAAGAAATTAAAGGCATCCAAATCCGCAAAGAAGAAGTCAAACTATCACTCTTTGCAGATGATATGATATTATATGTGGAAAACCCAAAAACTGCTAGAACTTGTACAGGAATTTAGTAAAGTGTCAGATATAAAATCAATGCATAGAAATAAGTTTCATTTCTTGACACCAACAACAAGACAAAAGAAAGAGAAATTAAGGAGTCAATCCCATTTACAATTGCACCCAAAACCATAAGATACCTAGGAATAAACCCACCCAAAGAGGCTAAGAATCTATACTCAGGAAACTATAAAGTACTCATGAAAGAAATTGAGGAAGACACAAAGAAATGGAAAAATGTTCCATGCTCCTAGATTGGAAGACCAAATATTCTGAAAATGTCTATGCTACCTAAAGCAATCTACACATTTAGTGCAATCCCTATCAAAATCTCAACCATTTTTTTTTTCAAAGAAATGGATCAAATAATCCTAAAATTTATATGGAACCAGTAAAGACCTCAAATAGCCAAAGGAATATTGAAAAAGAAAGCCAAAGTCAGTGGCATCACAATCCCAGACTTCAAGCTGTCATCATCAAGACAGTATGGTACTGGCACAAAAACAGACACATAAATCTATGGAACAGAATAGACAGCCCAGAAATAGACCCTCAACTCTAGGGTCAACTAATCTTTGACAAAGCAGGAAAGAATGTCCAATAGAAAAAGGACAGCCTCTTCAAAAATGGTTTTGGGAAAATTGGACAGCCACATGCAGAAAAATGAAATTGGACCATTTTCTTACACCACACACGAAAATAGACTCCAAATGGTTGAAGGACCTCAATGTGAGAAAGTAATCCTCAAAATCCTTGAGGAGAACACAGGCAGCAACCTCTTCGACCTCAGCCACAGCAATGTCTTCCTAGGAACATCGCCAAAGGCAAAGGAAGCAAGGGCAAAAATGAACTATTGGGATTTCATCAAGATCAAAAGCTTTTGCACAGCAAAGGAAACAATTAACAAAACCAAAAGACAACTGACAGAATGGGAAAAGATATTTGCAAATGACATATCAGATCAAGGGCTAGTGTCCAAAATCTATAAAGAACTTAGCAAACTCAACACCCAAAGAACAAATAATCTAATCAAGAAATGGGCAGAAGACATGAACAGACATTTCTGCAAAGAAGACATCCAGATGGCCAGCAGACACATGAAAAAGTGCTCCACATCACTCGGCATCAAGGAAATACAAATCAAAACCATAATATGGTATCACCTCACACCAGTCAGAATGGTTAAATGGATAAGTCAGGAAATGACAGATGCTGGGGAGGATGCGGAGAAAGGGGAACCCTCCTACACTGTTGGTGGGAATGCAAGATGGTGCAACCACTCTGGAAAACAGCATGGAGGTTCCTCAAAAAGTTGAAAATAGAACTACCCTATGACCCAGCAATTGCACTACCAGGTATTTACCCTAAAGATACAAACATAGTGATCCGAAGGGGCACGTGCACCTGAATGTTTATAGCAGCGATGTCTACAATAGCCAAAGTATGGAAAGAACCCTGATGTCCATTAACAGATGAATGGATAAAGAAGAGGTGGTATATATATACAATGGAATACTATGCAGCCATCAAAAGAAATGAAATCTTGCTATTTGGTACGATGTGGATGGAACTAGAGGGTATCATGCTTAGTGAAATAAGTCAATGGGAGAAAGACAACTATCATATGATCTCCCTGATATGAGGAAGTGGAGATGCAAGGTGGGGGGCTAGGGGGGTAAAAGAAGAATAAATGAAACAAGATGGGATCGGGAGGGAGAAAAATCATAAGTGACTCAATCTCACAAAACAAACTGAGGGTTGCTGGGGGGGGGGTCGGGAAAGGGGGGTGGGTTTATGGACATTGGGGAGGGTATGTGCTATGGTGAGTGCTGTGAAGTGTGTAAACCTGGCGATTCAGAGACCTGTACCCCTGGGGATAAAAATACATTATATGTTTATAAAAAAATAAATAAAATAAAATATTTTTTAAATTGCATATATAATTTATCATACTTATCCGTAATACGTGATGAGAATTAATAAACCTTATATAGATGATATGACATATATATTTGGGTTTATATATTTAAAAATTATTTTAATATCTATCTCATTCAATTAAAATAGCTAAGGGCTGATTGGAAAATTTGGACATTCTTTTTATTTTGGAAGTCATTTTTCTTAAAATGTAATTTTGAATTCACAATGCTGAAAATGTTTCCTATCCCAAAATATACTTTTAAAGTCTCTTGCCTAAATACATGTCCATGTGAATGAGTCAAAAAAAGTCTTCCCAATGTACTACTATGGCTTTAAAAAAAATAATAAAAGTTTAGAATAATAAAGACAAGTAAAAACAAAAGGAAAATATTAGGAGGTCTGGCATAATGTTAAAATCAAGTGCTTAACTTTCTTAACTAAAAAAATATTAAGAAAAGGAAGATGCAACACACAGAGATACACACACCCACACTGGAATATTACTCAGCCATAAAAAAGAATGAGTTCTTGCCTTTTGTGACAACAAGGACTGACCTAATGCTTATCATGCTAAGCAAAAGAAGTGAGACAGAGAAAGACAAATACTATAGGAGTTCACTTATCTGTAGAATCTAAAAAACAAGAAAATAAACCAACACAGCAGAAACAGGCCCATAAATACAGAGAACAAACTGGTGATTGCCAGAGGGTGGGTGGGTAGAGGTACAGGTGAAACAGATGAAGAGAGAGTGGGAGGTATAGCCTTCTGGTCATAGAAAGAATAAGTCATGGGGATGAAAGGTACAGCATAGGGAATTGTCTATGATATTATAATATATTTGTATAGTGACAGATGGCAGCTATACTTGGGATGAGCCCAGCATAACACAGAGTTATTGAATCATTATGTTGTACACCTGAAACTAATATAACATTGCTTGTCTACTTCAATTAAAAAAAAAGGTTTCACTTCTAAGTTTAGTCATATTAGAAATGTTTCTATGCATCAAACCAACGATTTAATATTCAATAGATATGTTAATACATTATAAATACACATACATATATATATGCATATGTGTGTGTGTGTATATATATATATATATATATATATATACATATATATCGGTATCTATCCAAATTAATTTAATGAACAGTTGTCAACCAAGATGTATAAATTAAAAAATAGTAGTTTACAGAGTAATTATGTAAAGTGGAATAAAATAATTAATAAACAACAAAGAATATTCTTTTTTTCCCACAAGCATCACAAGTTCTTTATAAATGTATTATTCAAAATGTGGCTATAACTCAAAGCAGTAATTTAAAATGTTTTTTCTTTTTTTAAGAAAAATAAACTTAAGTGACTTTATATTAACAAGGGAGTGCCAAATCAATGGAAGTTTTTTTCCATAGTCGTGTTTCACTAGAGGAGGAGTTAAGATGAAGAGTAGTGGGAGGGCCTTATGTTTGTCTTGTCCCTCAAACATAGCTTGATAAACATAAAATAATTCTGAACATGCAGGAAATCAGTCTGAGGACTGAGAGAACAAACTGCGCAAACAGAGGGAGAGAAGAGTTCACATCATGGAAGGTAAGAGGTGATTTGGGGAGAAAAACATCACTGGTGCTGTGGAGAGGAAGGAGCCCTGTCAGAAAGAGAGGAGAGAGAGAGAGAGAGAGACAACAGGATGCAGGGCCCTGAATAAGAAAAACACTTCCTCAAAAACACTGATGGGGGAAAATGAGAGGGACTGAAAATCACAAGGTTTTAACAAGCAACACAGCTCAAAATCTGAAGTTTTAGAAGTGCACACATCACCAAGGTGGAGCTTTGTGGCTGTGGGCTGCTCTTGTAGGAATGGACAGTGTGGGCTGAGGATCCCCTGGGTTGCACTGGGAAAAACAGTTTCCCTTCTTTCAGAGTATTTGGGAGAGGAGGCACTGCCTCTCTGGAGAGAAAAGAGCCCATGGGTGCCACTGAGTTGCTACCTATTAGCATAGGGGCAGAGGCAGCTGCTGAGAGCAATTAACCTGCATGCTGGCTTTTTGCTATGCTTTATCAAAAATCCCAAGCCCCTGCACCTTGATGTGACTGCCCTTCTGGGACAAACCTGCACCAGCCAGAATGTGGAGAGACCACCTCCAGAGGATCAGCGTGGGTCCATGCCACACCAGGCCCCTAAAATTTGGGAGTTCTGAAACCCAGCTGGGGTGCCAGAACCAATAACACAGGAGTATAGCATTGCCAAATGGGTGGATGGCTGAGACACAGACAGGATAAAGGGAAGGACTTGAGGGAAGCCTGGGACAAACAAGGGGAGATAGTTCACTCTTCTGTGAGGCTTCCTGAACAGTGAAGGCTACAAATTCCCCTCTCCAGGATGAGAGAGCCAGCTGACACCACTGTACCCCTACAATGCACTGATGGACTTCAGAGAGCAGCACAGGACCCACAATAAAAGCTCCAGTCATTTACACAAAGCCCTGCTCCCCTGCACTCTCCAGGTGTCTTTTCACTAGGGCAAATGTGCCTAAGAGTCAGAGCAGCAGTGGGCTCCTCCCCCCGAGGACCCGCACAAACCCAAAACCCACCAAATCTACTGACTGTGGAGTGCTGTAAAGCTTTCAGCTTTAGGGGAAATATGACCTAGACTCTTTTAGAAAGCAGAACAAAACACACTTAGTTAAAATTCACCACACTCTGTTCAATGTCCAAACATATGCCATGTGGGCAAGGGGAAACTCTGCAGAGGACTGACTTGAGGGAAAGAGCAGCCAAAACACAAAGCAGAATGCACATAGCATACACCACAAACACCTCCTGAAGCATCAGGCCCTGGTCAGCACATGATCTCTTCTTAATATAGTCATTACTCTCAGGAGCAAGAAACATAACAGCCTTTCTTAATATACAGAAGACAGAGACCCAGACAAAATGCCAAGATGAAGGAATTTATCCCAAAAGAAAGAAAAAAGCACCCATGGCCAGGACTCTCTAAGTAATATGCTTGAACAAGAATTAAAAAGCAAACAAACAAACAAAATCCCACAATCAAAAGGATACTAGCTGGGCTTAGAGAAGCATAGAAAACACAGGGAGTCCCTTACCACAGAGATAAAAGACTTAAAAACTAGTCAGGCCAAAATTAAAAATGCTATAATTGAGTTGAAAAACCAATGATTGTAATAACCACAAGTATAGAAGGAGAAGAGGAATGAATAAGTGCTATAGAAGATAAAATTATGGAAAATAATGAAGTGGAAAAGGAGAAGGAAAGGACAATATTGGATCACAAGAGTAGATTTAGGGAACTCAGCCACTCTATAAAGCTTAACAACATTCCTATCATAGGAGTTCCAAGAGAAGAGAGGGAAAAGGGGGCAGAAGGTATATTTGAGCAAATTATAACTACAAACTTCCCTAATCTGGGGAAAGAAACAGACATCCAAATCCAGGAGGCAGAGAGAACTCCCATCAAAGTCAAGAAAAGCCAGCCAGCACCAAGACGTACTGTAGTAAAATTTTCAAAATATAGAGATAGGTAAAGAATCTTGAAAGCAGCAAAGGAAAAGAAAATCCTAACCTATAAGGGAAAACAAATCAGATTAGCAGTAGATTTCTCCACAGAAACCTGGCAGGCCAAAAGAAAGTGGCAAGATGTATTCAACATGATGAATGGAAAAAATATGCAGCAAGAATACTCTACATGGGAGCATGTAGAGTGCTCCCATGGGTGGCTCAGTCATTAAGCATTTGCCTTTGGCTCAGGTTATGATCCCAGGGTCCTAGGATCAAGCCCCACATGGGTCTCCTTGCTCAGCAGGAAGCCTGCTTCTCTCTCTCCCACTCTCCATGTGTATTCCTCTCTTGCTCTCTCTCTCTCTCTCTGTCAAATAAATAAATAAAATATTTTTAAAAACTCTCTTAAAAAATACTTTACATAGCAATGCTGTCATTCAGAATGAAAGGAGAGAGAAAGAGTTTTTATCTTCATCTTTATCCAAAAACTCTTTATCTAAAAACTCCTTATCTAAAACTAGACATTGACCAAAAACTAGAGGAGTTTGCAACCACTAAGCCAGCCCTGCAAGAAATCTTAAAGGGGAATCTTTGAGCTGGAAAAAAAGAGCAAAGTAACAAAGACTAGAAAAAAACAGAGAAAACCTCCAGAAACAATGACTTTACACATAATACAATGGCATTAAATTTGTATCTATCAATAATCATTCTGAATGTAAATGGATTAAGTGCTCCAATCAAAAGACAAAGAGTATCAGAATGGATTAAAAAAAAATAAGACCCATCTATATGCTGCCTATGCGAGATTCATTTCAGTTCAAAAGACACTTGCAGATTCCAGGTGAGATGATGGAGACCATTTACCATGCTAATGGACATAAGAAGAAAACAGAACTATTCATATGTATATATATATATATATATATTGCAAGGGCCCAGGGAAGATGGTTAGAAGAAACCCATTGGGAGACAGTTTCTACCAATCAGAGCTGTCTAACCAGGAAACTGGCTGCCTTGGAGGAAGGCAGTCTTCTGTCTCCGCAGTATATATATAAAAGAGATTTTACACCAAAGACTGAAACAAGAAATGAGGAAGGGCACTATTTCATTATAAACGGTTCTTTCCAACAAGATCTAACTATTATAAATAATTACGCCCCCAACATGGGAGCACCCAAACATAGAAAACAATTAATAACCAACAGAAAGGAACTCATTGATGACAATATAATAATAGTAGGGGAATTAAAGCAATGGACAGATCATCTAAGCAGAATATCAACGAGGAAACAAGGACTGGGAATAACACATTGGGCCAGATGGATTTAACAGACATATTCAGAGCATTTCATCCTAAAGCAGCAGAATACACATTCTTTTTGAGTGCACATGGAAAATTCTCTAGGACATGTCGCATATTGGGTCACAAATGAAGCCTTAACAAGTACAAAAAGACTGAGATCACACCATGCATATTTTCAGACCATAACACTATGAAACTTAAAGTCAATCATAACAAAAAATTTGGAGAGACCACAAATATATATAGGTTAAAGAATACCTTACTAAGTTATGAATAAGTTAAAGGAAATTAGGAAATTAAGGAAGAAAACAAATACATGACACAAATGAAAATGAAAAATGAGAGTCCAAAACATTTGGGATGTAGCAAAAGTGGTCATAAGAGGGAAGTATATAGCAACACAGGCCTTGCACCTAAAGGAGTTAGAAAACTAACAGCAAAAAAGCCTAAAGCCAGCAGAAAAAGAGCAAGAATAAAGATGACAGCAAAAATAAATGATATAAAAAACAACATGATATAAAAACAACAAAAAAAAATGATTTAAAAACAAAAAATCCCAGAAGAGATCAATGAAACTAGGAGCTGGTTCTTTGAAAAAATTAACAAAATTGGAAAACTCCTAGCAAGACTTATAAAGAAGAAAAGAGAAAGGACCCAAAGAAATAAAATCATGAGTGAAAATGGAGAGATTATAACCAACAACAACAAAAAATATATATAAAAGAGAATATTATGAAACATTATACGCCAAAAAATAGGAATTCTGGAAAAAATGGATAAATTCCTAGAAACATACAAACTACCAAAACTGAAACAGGAAGAAATAGCACATTTGAATAGATCCATAACTAACAAAGAAATAAAAAAAATCTCCCAATAAGTCCAGGGAAAGATAGCATCCCAGTTGTATTCAACCAAACATTTAAAGAAGAGTTAATACCTATTCTTCTTACACTGTTCCAAAAAATAGAAATGGAAGGAAAACTTCCAAACTTATTCCATTAGGCTAGCATTACCTTGATTTAAAAACAAAAACAAAAAACAAACAAACAAAAAAACACACTAAAGAATTTCAGGCATATATCCCTAATGAACATAAATGCAAAAATTCTCAGCAAAATACTAGCAAATCAAATCCAACAGTACATTTAAAGAATCATTCACCATGATCAAATGAGATATATTCCTGAGCTATAAGGGTGGTTCAATATCCCCAAATCAATCAATGTGAAACACCACATTAATAAAAGAAAGGATAAGAACCATACAATCCTCTCAATACATGCAGAAAAAGCATTTGACAAAGTACATCACGATTCTTGATAAAATCAATACAGTGGGGATTGAGGGAATATACCTCAACATTGTGAAAGCCATACACTAAAGACTCACATTGAATACCCTCAATGGGGAAAAACTGAGAGCTTTTTGACTATAGTCAAGAATAACACAAGGATGTCCACTCTCACCTTTGTTACTTAACATAGTACTGGAAGTTGTAGCCTCAGCTATCAGACAACAAAAATAAAGAAAGGCATCCAAAACAGCAGAGAAGAAGTCAAATGTTCACTATTTGCAGATGACATGATACTCTGTACAAAACCCGAAAGATTTTAGTAAAAAATCCCTAGAACTGATACGAATTTGGTAAAGTCACAGGATACAAAATCAACATACAGAAATCTGTGGCTTTTCTATACACCAACAATGGAGCAGCAGAAAGAAAAATCAAGGAATCAATCCCATTTACACTTGCACCAAAAACCATAACATACCTAGAAAGAAACCTAACCAAAGAGGTAAGAGATCTTTAAACTGAAAACTATAAAATTCTGGGGGCACCTGGGTGGCTCAGTGGGTTAAGCCTCTGCCTTCGGCTCAGGTCATGATCTCAGGGTTCCGAGATCGAGCGCCGAGTCGGGCTTTCTGCTCAGCAGGGAGCCTGCTTCCTCCTATCTCTCTGCCTGCCTCTCTGCCTACTTGTGATCTCTGTAAAATAAATAAATAAAATCTTTAAAAAAAAAAAAAAGAAAACTATAGAACTCTGATGAAAGAAATGGAAGAACACACAAAGAAATGGAAAAACATTCAATGTTCATGGATTGAAAGAATAAATAAAGTTAAAATGTCTATACTACCCAAAGTAATCTATACATTTAATGCAATCCCCATCAAAATGCCACCAGCATTTTTCACAGAGCTAGAACAAAAATCCTAAAATCTGTATGGTACCACAAAAGAACCAAATAGCCAAAGCAATCATCAAAAAGAAAAGCAAAGATAGAGGCATCACAATTAAAGACTTCAAGCTATATTACAAAGCTATAGTGGTCAAAACAGTATATTTGTGCCAATTTATGTACTAGCATGAAAACAGACACATAGATCAATAGAACAGAACACCAAGAAATTGACCCACAATTATATGGTCAACTAATCTTCAACAAAGCAGGAAAGAATATTCAATGGAAAGAGGAGGGGCAAGATGGAGAAGAAGTAGGAGACCCTGTTTCAAATGGTCATCTAAAGTGAGCTAATTATGTACCAAAACACTCTGAACACCAATGAAATCATCCTGAGATGTAGGATTACACACTCTGGATCTCTACGGGGGGCAGAAGACACCAGTGGAGAGGTACCACTGGTACCTGTTTATCCTCTGGACTGATACCAGAGGATAAACAGAAGAGGGAGGGAGCCACCAAAAGTGACACTTTGGAAAGTAATACTCCAATATGAAAGTGCCCTGTGCTTGGTAACCATCATTAATTTGGAGTCTGGTTAAAAGCATTCAAAAAGAACAAAAGATCTTAAGGAGCAACTGGTGGAATCTGGGGTCATGGGCATGGGCCTAAGCCCACAGAACCAGGACAGCCACCTCTCGTGACTACCTCTGCCAGATAGAGTGCAGCAGAGCCTCCAGTTCCTAGTCCCTGAACCCCCAGGACTGCGAAGTTTGCGCCACTGCTCAGCAGGGGGCACTGCTGCCCTTGCATGAAGGAGTCTGGTGTGGGTGCCAGCCTGTACTATCTAGAGCTATAGCCTTTTGTGCTCTCCATGCACTGCATGAACAGGGTCTGACCTACTTCCCACCTGCACCTGGGAAAGTTCTGTGCCGGTACTAGCCAGTGGTGTCTAGGAAGAGCTAGGGATCTGGATTCTCCCAGCCCCGGCCTGAAGGAAGTCAGCACAATCTCTGATTTGGATCCCTCTGTGGTGACCTCTGCAACCATGAGGTCTGGACACCAGGCAGCAGTCCCGGCAAAGGTACCCACCAGAAGCAGGTTAAAAATGCTATTAAATGAGGTTCAATCTAATCTAAATACTCCAACAGATAGGGTAACTGAGGCAGAAGATAGGATTAGTGACTAGAGGAAAAACTGTTAGAGAAAAAGGATCAGGAGAAGGCTTGGAACAAACAGCTTAGAAGCCATGAAAACAGAATCAGGGAAATAAATGATGCCATGAAAGATTCCAATATCAGAATTATTAGGATCTCTGGGGGGGGGGGGGTGGATGGAGAAAGAGAGAAGACTAGAAGATATAGTTGAAAAAATTCTGGATGAAAATTTTCCCAGTCTGGGGAATGGAACAAGCATTAGTGTCCTAAAGGTAGAAAGAACACCCCCACAAGATCAATGAATCTAGAAATACCCTGAGGCACTTGATTGTGAGACTGACAAATCATAATTTTAGTCAGGAGCTTCTGAGGACAGCCAGGGGGAAAATATTCCTTACGTACAGAGGAAGGTCCATCAAAATAACATCAGACCTGTCCACAGAAACCTGGCAAGCCAGAAAGGGCTGGTAAGACATATTCGGAGCACTAAATGAGAAGAACATGCAGCCAAGAATACCTTATCCAGCAAGGCTGACATTCAAAATGGATGGAGAGATAAACAGCTTCCCAAGACCGGCAAAGTTTAAAAGAATATGTGATAACCAAAACTGACCTACAAGAAATATTATGGGGGTTCTATCAAAGAAGAAAGAAATCAAGAGTGACGTAGAACATAAATTTACAGAGACAATCTATAGAAAGAAGGACTTCACAGGCAACAGGATGTCAATAAAAACGTATCTTCTAATAATCACTCTCAATGTGAATGGCCTAAACACTCCCATAAAACAGCACAGGGTTGCAGATTGGATAAAACGACAGGAACCATCCATATACTGTCTACAAGAGACCCATTTGGAACCTAAAGATACATCCAGACTTAAAGTGAAGATATGGAGAATTATCTTTCATGCCAATGGGCCTGAAAAGAAAGCTGGGATAGTGATTCTCCTATCAGATTAATTAGATTTTAAACTAAAGACTGTCATCAAAGATAAAGAAGGACACTACATCATTTTTAAAGGGTCTATCCACCAAGAAGATCTAACCATTGTAAATATTTGTGCCCCCAATATGGGAGTAGCCAACTACATAAGACAACTGCTAATCAAGATAAAGAGTTATATTGATATGAATACATTAATAGTAGGGATCTTAACATGTCACTCTCAGTAATAGACAGATCATCCAAGCAGAAAATTAATAAAGAAACAAGAGCACTGAATGACACTTTGGACCAGATGAACCTCATAGAAATATACAGAACATTACACCCGAAAACAATAGAACACTCATTCTTCTCGAGCACACATGGAACTTGCTCCAGAACAGACCACATACTGGCTCACAAATCAGGGCTCAACTGAAACCAAAACATTGAGATTATTCCCTGCATATTCTCAGACCACAATGCTTTGAAACTGGAACTCAACCAAAAGAAAAACTTCAGAAGGAATTCAAACACTTGCAAGCTAAAGATCACCCTACTTAAGAATGTTTGGATCAATCAGGAAATCAAAGAAAAACTTAAACAATTCATAGAAACCAATGAGAATGAAAACACTTTGGCCTAAAACCTATGGAATTTGGCAACCAAGCATCACTCAAAAAAACTGAAAAATCCAGAATACACCAGCTCTCTTTACAAATTAAAGAACTAGAAAGTCAACAACAAATTAAGCCAACCCCACACAGAGGAAGGGAAATATGCACGATTAAAGCAAAGAGCAATGAGATAGAAACTAGAGATACAGTAGAACACATCAATGAAATAGAAATTGGTTTTTTGAAAGAATCAGTAAGATCGATAAAGCAATGGCCAAATGAATCCAAAACAAAAGAAAGAAGACCCAAATTAATAAAATTATAAATGAAAAGGGAGAGACAACAACTAACACTAAGAAATAGAAACAATCATCACAAATTATTTCCAACAGTTATATGTCAATAAGTTAAGCAACCTAGAAGATATGGATGCATTCCTGGAAACCTATAAACTTCCAAAACTGAATCAGGAAGAAATTGACAACCTGAAGAGACCAACACCTAGTAACAAGATGGAAGCAGTGATCAAAAACTTCCCAAAAAACAAGAGCCTAGGATCTGATGGACTCCCTGGAGAATTCTACGAAATTTTCAAGGAAGAAATAATACCTATGCTCCTGAAGCGGTTTCAAAAAAATAAAAATAGAAGGAAAAGTTCCAGACTCTTTCTATGAGGCCAGCATTACCCTGATCCCCAAGCAGAAAAAGACCCCACCAAAAAGGAGAATTTCAGACCAATATCCCTGATGAATATGGATGCCAAGATTCTCAACAAGATCCTAGCTAATAGGATCCAACAGCACATTAAAAAGATTATCCAGGGGTGGGGCGCCTGGGTGGCTCAGTGGGTTAGGGCCTCTGCCTTCAGCTCGGGTCATGGTCCCAGGGTTCTGGGATTGAGCCCCACATCGGGCTCTCTGCTCAGCGGGGAGCCTGCTTCCCTCTCTCTCTGTCTCTACCTGCCTCTCTGCCCACTTATGATCTGTCAGTCAAATAAATAAATTAAAAAAAAAAAAAAGATTATACAGGGGTGCCTGGGTGGCTCAGTGGGTTAAAGCCTCTGCCTTCGGCTCAGGTCATGATCCCAGGGTCCTGGGATCGAGCCCAATGTTGGGCTTTCTGCTCAGCGGGGAGCCCACTTCCCCCTCTCTCTCTGCCTACTTGTGATCTCTCTCTCTGTGTCAAATAAAAAAATAAATAATCTTAAAAAAAAAAAAAAAAGATTATCCACCATGACCAGGTGCGATTTATCCATGGGAGGCAAGGGTGGCTCAACATTCTCAAATCAATCAATATAATAGAACAAATCAATAAGAGAAGAACCACATGGTCCTCTCAATTGATGTCGAAAAAGCATTTGACAAGACACAGCATCTGTTCCTGATTAAAACACTTCAAAGTATAAGAATAGAGGGAGCATTCCTCAACTTCATAAAATCTACCTATGAAAAACCCACAGTGAATATCATCCTCAGTAGGGAAAAGCTGACTGCCTTCCCTTTGAAATCAGAAACATGACAAGGATGTCTGCTCTCACCACTCTTGTTCAACATACTAGAAGTCCTAGCAACAGCAATCAAACAACAAAAATTAAAAGGTATTCAAATTAGCAATGAAGAAGTCAAACTCTCTCTCTTCCCAAATGACATGATACTTTATATGGAAAACCCAAAAGACTCGTCCCCCAAACTACTAGACTCATACAGCAATTCAGTAATGTGGCAGGATACAAAATCAATGTACAGAAATCAGTTGCTTTCTTATACATTAACAATGAAAATACAGGAAAGGAAATTAGAGAATCAATTCCATTTACTGTAGCACTAAGAACCATAAGCTACCTGGGAATAAACCTAACCAAAGAGGTAAAGGATCTATACTCAAGGAACTACAAATTACTCATGAAAGAAATTGAGGAAGATACTAAAAGATGGAAGAGCATTCCATGCTCATGGATCATAAGAATAAACACTGTTAAAATGTCTATACTGTCTAGAGCAATCTATACTTTCAGTGCTATTCCAATCAAAATTCCACCAGCATTTTTCAAAGAGCTAGAACAAACCCAAAATTTGTATGGAACCAGAAGAGACGCTGAATTGCTAAGGAAATGTTGAAAAAGAAAAACAAAATTCGGGACATCATGTTGCCTGATTTTAAGCTTTAATACAAAGCTATGATCACCAAGACCACATGGTACTGGCACAAAAACAGACACATAGACCAGTGGAACAGAGTAAAGAGCCAAGATATGGACCTGCAACTCTACGGTCAAATAATCTTCAACAATGTAAGAAGAAATATCCATTGGAAAAAAGACAGTCTCTTCAGTAAATAGTGCTGGGAAAATTGGACAGCTATGTATAGAAGAATGAAACTTGACCATATTCTTACACTCGACCATATTAATACACAAAGATAAACTCAAAATGGATAAAAGACCTCAATGTGAGGCAGGAATCTATCAAAATCCTAGAGGAGAACATAGGCAGTAACCTCTTCCACATCAGCCACTGGAACTTCTTTCAAGATATGTCTCCAAAGGCAAAGGAAACACAAAAGCAAAAATGAACTCTTGGGACTTCTTCAAGATCAAAAGCTTCTGCACAGCAAAGGAAACAGTCAACAAAACAAAGAGGCAACCCATGGAATGGGAGAAGATATTTGCAAATGACACTACAGACAAAGGGCTGATATCCAAGATATCTGATAAAGAACTTCTCAAACTCAACACACAGGAACCAGATTATCACGTCAAAAAAAAAAAAAAAAAAAAAAAGGGCAGAAGCTATGAACAGACACTTCTCCAAAGAAGACATATAAATGGCTAGCAGACACATGAAAAAATGTTCATCATCATTAGCCATCAGGGAGATTCAAATCAAAAGCACATTGAGATACCACCTTACACCAGTTAGAATGGCCAAAATCAACAAGACAGTAAACAACAAGTGTTGGAGAGGATGTGGAGAAAAGGGAACCCTCTTACACTGCTGGTGGGAATGCAAGTTGGTGCAGCCACTTTGGAAAACAGTGTGGAGATTCCTTAAGAAATTAAAAATAGAGCTTCCCTATGACCCTGCAATTGCACTACTGGGTATTTACCCCAAAGATACAGATGTAGTGAAAAGAAGGGCCACCTGTACCCCAATGTTCTTAGCAACAATGGCCACAGTCACCAAAATGTGGAAAGAACAAAGATGCCCTTCAATGGATGGATGGATAAAAAAGATATGGTCCATTTATACAATGAGTATTATGCCTCCATCAGAAAGGATGAATACCCAATTTTTATACCAACATGGACAGGACTGGAAGAGATTATGCTGAGTGAAATAAGTCAAGCAGAGAGAGTCAATTATCATATGGTTTCACTTACCTGTGGAGTATAAGGAATAATAAGGTATAATAATAATAAGGAATAATAATAATCTCCCAATAACTAAGGCATTGGGAGATGGAGAAGAGAAATGAGTTGGGGGAAACTGGAGGGGAAACAAACCATGAGAGACCGTGGACTCTGAGAAACAAACTGAGGGTTTTGCAGGGGAAGGGTGTGGGGGTGGGCTGAGCCTGGTGGTGGGTATTATGAAGGGCATGTATTACATGGAGCACTGGGTGTGGTGCACAAACAATGAATTTTGGAACACTGAAAAAAATAAAATAAGACTATATATACAAAGTTACAGGCAAATATTAAAATGGACCACTTAGACTGTCCACTCAAAAACAGTTATGAATATATTTGTATAAAATGTGTCATTTATGAAAAAAAAAGAATTTTCAAAGAAACAAGACAGTCTCTTCACCAAATGATATTGGGAAAACTGGACAGCAACATGCAAAAGAATGAAACTGAACCACTTTCTTACACCATACACAAAACAAATTCAAAATGGATGAAAGACCTAAATGTGATATAGGAAACCAACAGAATCCTGGAGCAACCTCTATGACCTGGGTTGTAGCAACTTCTTACTAGACACATCTCTGGAGGCAAGGGAAACAAAAGCAAAAATGAACTATTGGGACTTCATCAGGATAAAAAGCTTCTGCACAGCAAGAAAACCATGAATAAAACTAAAAGACAATCTACAGAACGGGAGAAGATATTTGCAAATGACCTATTAGATAAAGAGTTAGTATCTGGTATCTGTAAAGAACTTATCAAACCCAACACCCATAAACAAATAATCCAGTTAATAAATGGACAGAAAATATGAATAGACATTTATCCAAAGGAGACATTTAAATGGCAAAAAGACATTCAAAGATTCTCAACCTCACTCATCATCAGGGAAATACAAATCAAAAGCACAATGAGATACCACCTCACATCTGTCAGAATGGTTAAAATTAACAAAACAAGTAACAACAGAAGTTGGGCAAGGATGTGAGAAAGGGGAATATTTTGTACTATGTGTGGGAATGCAAACTGGGGCAACCACTGTATTAAAGAGTATGGAACTTTCCAAAAAGTTAAAAATAGAAGTACCCTACACACCCAATTGCACTACTGGGTATTATGTACCAAAGCACAAAAATACTGATTGGAAGAGACACCTGCAGCCAGATGTTTAAAGCAGCATTAAAGTAGCCAAACTGTGGAATAAGTCCAAATGTTCATGGGCTGATGAATGGATAAAGAAGTCATGGGGTGTGTGTGTGTGTGTGTGTACATACATACATATAAATGTGTATATATTCCTTTCTAAATATAATACACATACACACACATGCACACACACAATGGAATATCACTCAACCATCAACAAGAATGATATCTTACTATTTATAATGATGTAGATGAAACTAGAGTGTATTATGCTAAGTGAAATAATCCAGAGAAAGACAAACAGCACATCATTTTACTTCTTTGTGGAATTTAAGAAACAAAACATGAACATAGGAGTAGGGGGTGAAAATGAGAGGGAGGCAAACCATAAGAGATTTTTAACTATAGAGAATAAACTCTGGGTTGCTTGTGGAGTGGTGGGTAGGGGATGTACTAAATGGGTGATGGGGATTATGGAGGCCACTTGTTGTGATGAGTATTGGTGTTGTAGGTAAGTGATGAATTATTAAATTCTACACAGGAAACCAATATTACACTATATGTGATCTAGAGAGAATTTAAATAAAAACTTGAAACAAAAAAAATATAATGTTTCACTAGAGCATGGGGTTTCTTTTTTTTTTTTCTAGCTACATATATTTAATTTACTGGAGAATGTTGCTTAGCAAAATTTTTACATGACAGTCACACAGCTTTTAACATGACATGAACTTTTTTTCAGAAGTTATTGTTTTAATCATTAAAAACTGTAATAATTGAACATCTGAAATTTTATTCTTTTTTAATTTTTTTCTTCATTAAAACTGCACTCTTTAAACCCCATCTCCTATTTCTCCCATTCCCCCACCCACCTCCCCACTGGTAACCATCAGTTTGTTCTCTGTAGTTAAGAATCTATTTTTGTCCATTTGTTTTGTTTCTTAAATTACCCTATGAGTGAGATCCTGTGATATTTGCCTTTCTCTGACTAACTTATTTCACTTAGCATTATAGTCTCTAGCTCTATCCAGGTTACAAATAACAAGATTTCATTCTTATTGATGGCTGAATACTATTCCATCTTCTTTATCCATTTATCAATTGATTGTCAATAATGCTTTAATAACATAGGGGTGCATGTATCTCTTTGAATTAATGTTTTTGTATTTTGGAAGTAAATACCCTCTAGTTTGATTACGGGGTCCTAGGATAACTTTGTTTTTAAATTTTTGAGCAACTTCCATACTGTTTTCCACAGTGGTTACACCAGTTTGCACTCCCACCAACAGGGCAAGAGGGTTCCTTTTTTTTCTACATCCTTGTCAATACTCATTATTCCTGTCTTTGATTTTAGCCATTCTGACAAGCATGAAGTAGTATCTCATCATAGTTTTGATTTGAGAATGGGGTTTCCTGAAATACTTGTCTTAGTCAAGATATCTGAATTCAGGAATTTTCATTTTGATCAAAGACAGAAAAGGACAAAATCTACATAGACATTATTGTTAGCATAGAGAAGTTATTCCTGCCCAAGTCACATGATAAACTGGGAACCCCGACTTTAGGACAGAGGGCAGCCAGTATCATGACAAAGAAAATGCAATTTGATTTTAATGTAGGTAATTTTTTCCTATAAATACAACATTTTGCCCTCTCTAAAATTCAGAGGTACCCCTTTAAAATATATTAATATATTTAGCAATTAAATGATCTATGCAATTAATATTTTATTATTACTTTTTACCCTTTGTTAAAATAAATCCCAAAGTAGTCTTGAAATAAGAGCAGATAGCTCTATAAAAGTCAGAAATGCCATTGTCTACATTCATCCTCTAAGACTTCAGCTAGTTAAATTTTGTGATCCTAATGATCATTCAATTATACATTGATAAAGCACCTACATAAATATGCTATAGAGTTTCACATATATTATAATTTAATGGGAGTGGGAAGGACAAGTAAACAATCACTTATAATCATCCATGGATGCAATGAAATTTCTATGTATTAGGACACTGGTGTCTAAAAAATAAAATGTTGAAAACAGGAGTACACTGTCTCTACCTGCAAGGATGCTGCAGAAAAGAAGAAAGAAAGATGACCTGGTCCCATCCCTTTGCAAACACACTAACTACAGCCCTTTCGGTAACCACACACATATGGTACTTGGTAATGGAAGAGTCCTTAGATTTGAAATCCCTTTCCAATGTGCCTAGGCTGTTCAAGGCTGCTTGTGGAGAATAAATTTGTTATTTTACGATCTATTATGAAATAATTTGAGAAATGTAATATAAACTATGTAATTAGCAGGATATAACTTATAGATGTTTCATGAACAAAACAGTTTCCTTTCGTGTAATTGATGACCTACATGCATCATTTAGGGATCACAAATGTTAAAACCAAACTAGAAAACATCCTAATACAATAAGAAACAATCTAGGGAGTCAGTGGGGAATCCTATACTTCTCTGTAATTCTTCACCTATGTTTCAAATTTACTATTACTTTTGAAATTTTGAAATTATTAGTAAACTTTGGTATTGGCTCAGAGTTCCAATTTTTGTGAGATTGAACCATCTCAGATTATGATTTACCTGAGGGTGGCTATCTGGTTTGAAGGAGAGAATTATAAGATTTGTTTTGAAGATGCTAGAGCAAAGCAATTACACTGTATTTACATAGATTTTATATTCTGAGGGACTGCAGTGGATGTATTAACGGAGATTACAGAATTTAATACCCCAAGTCCTCTACTTCTTGGTTGTATCACTGTAGTGTAAATAGTATACATACCTAAGAGATAAGCAAACCTATATGTAATAGGTACATATCAGTTGCTTCGGAAGAGATGAGACTACATTGTCACTTTTCATTTCCTGTGACAATTTTATTAGTTTACTAGGTCACTAGGTGGGCAATAAAGGATACTCAATAAACAAATGATATATATGGATTTGTTTTTTAGGTAAATATATTCTGCAAGTAAGGGGAGTAAACAAATTGGAAAAGGACATAAGCAGAGACCAGGAGAGCAGTTGGCAGGGTTGAGGGTGGAGGACTGTAGTTACTAAGGGGAAAAGTGATACAGGATTTATATAATGATAGCAGCGAGAGATGCAGAGATAATATGGCAGATTGGCAAACTGTCCTATGCCAGGATTATGGATATGGGCAAGGTTCAGGATAAATCTAAGCATTTATCTTCCATAAGTAATATTTGTAGACAAGAGAGAAAGGAGTTTTAAGAAGAGTTCTAGAATACCACAGTTTTCTTTTTCTCTCTTCTCTTTTTAAATTTTTTTTCTCCTTTCATTTTTTAAAATGTTTTCATGTAACTCATTGGTATAGAAAATGGGGGAAGGGTGTTAGGATATCTGTCCTGTGGAACTAGTCTGTGTAAATGTCTCCAAAATATTAATATGGACATGTCCTGTACCCATCAAATCTCTCTTTGGCTACAAAGAAGATGTTATCAATAGCCAAACTTTTCTCTGAGCTCTTCTAAAGCTGTATCAATCACTTAACCTCTTGGCAAGTGCCTAAAATGGCAAGCATGTGGGAGGGACTGAAGCATAAGAAAAAGACACATCATCCTGAAAAGCCAGAATAAAATCATATCAAGAATACAATTTCAAAAGACAGAAAACTTAGTATAAATAAAAAGCATAGACAGAAAACTTAGTATAAATAAAAAGGGGAGGACCCACAGGGGTTTCCATAATCTGATAGTCTCTGGAAGCACAGACAGTAGTAGCAAAGAATAGACCATCCCCTGCTCTACCCATGGACAGCAAGGTGCACACACAGAGAGCTGGGCTCTTGGGGCTCTTTTCCCCCGGACCGACATGCTGGGGACAGGGAACTAGGTAACGCTGACGCATGGGGGGAAAAGGGTCATTTTTCTTGGCAATGAATGAGGATATGCTGAGGCCACAATGCCACTGCATATGCCCAGTGTCTGTCTGGGCCCATCTGAGGATCCTCTGTCCACTCCCTAAATTTGTGCACAAAGATGGAGGGTAGTCTAGCAGTTCATGGGCGTGGTCAGTTTTGTTAATGCATGGATCACTGAGGTCAGCGGGTAGGATCAGGGATAGAGAGCTGAAGCATGAGGTGGGGGACCCCGACATTCATGGCCTCACACCACTATGCTGCCTGGCGAGTTACCTGATTGGGAGGAGATTCCCTCTACCTCCGACTTGCTGGGTGACCTGGATCAGCGTCCTTCCTTCTGTCTGGCCTCCCTTTCCTCACTGTGAAGGCCTTAGCCTGGTCCAAATGCAGATGAGGCCCTCGGGACAGGCCGTGACAATGCAGTCCTCCAGGAAAAGACTATCTTGGTGAATTCCAGGGCGTCCAGCAGTGGCACCTCATGGATACACAGCGCTGTGCCCACGCCTAGGCTGGGGTCAGCGGGCTAAAGAGCACCAGGCCTCCTGGCATGTCCCCTGGTGCATGCCTCCACCACTGCCTCAGGCTGGTGTTGCCCAGAAAAACACTGAAGGCAGCATCTTCCTCAGCAGCCTGCTGCATTCAGGGTCTGTGCAAGCAGAACAGAGAGCATGCTGGGAGGCAGGGCGGGAGGCACCCGTGGACATGCGCAGTGTGCCGGCAGCGTGGCCCCCAGGACTGCGCATGCGGCTGCGCCTCAGCAGAAAGCGCATCCTCTGCGAGCTCTCACCTGCTTGTGCGTCCTGGCCGGCTGGAGCTGGCGGATAAGTAGAAGAGCCGATTTGGGCAGAGCAGAGAGCAGCTGAGCCTTGGTGGATAGCTGCAAGCTCTTCCTCTTCCTGTCCACTCCCTTCTCATCACCTGTGGCTGTCACTACCCACTAGGTCCTGAAGAAGGAAAGTACAAAGGCCACAGTTTTGACTCAGGACCAGTGGCCATGGTGCAGATCACCACGGGGCCCTTCTCTAAAGTCATCTTTGCCACTTGTCACCCTATAGCAGCTCGCTTTAGAACACGCAAAACCGAGCCTCCAAAGTAGCTCTTTATGAATGCACACAGGAGCGGGAAGTGAGAGCGGAAGGAGCTCTGGCAGCAGTTCTGGCCGACACAGGCTAGGTGCGGGCTGCAGGTGAACTGTTCAGTGTCCCTCACCCAGCTCCTCCTTGGTCAGTTACAGAGCCCTTGCTCTTGGTCCTGTAGACATGGAGGCCTGGGTCCCAAGTCAGCAGGCTGTATACTGGACCTGGCTCAGGTGCACAGGTCTCTGTCGTTGTACAGGTACCAGTAGCCACTGCCAGGTTATTCGGGACAGGCTCTGTGACTCAGGCAGCCCCTTCTGGTGTGTTCTTGGTCTTGTCCATGAGCCATTCCTCTTTAGCTTGCTGGTGTCCTTCTTGGTTCTCTAAGGGAGAACCCCACCAGCAGGGAGATGGTCTCTGTCACAGCAATGAACTAATTGAAGTCTTGGCAGGTTATCTGGGTGCCCTTATAGATGATATAAATAAGCAAAAGACAAGAAGACTTCTTTGAAAACTAGAGCTGACACCATAAGGAGAAGTGCTAGAATGAGAAGTCTACCTGACTCTCAGAGAGATGATGATTAAGAGATAATTCCCTTCGGGGATTATAAAGAAGATATAAAGAAAAATCAGGGAAATAAGAAAGGACTATAAGAAAACTCAAATTTCATGAAAAATATGTCCATGCTAAAGATAAAAAATCCTAAGGTAGAATGTAAGAGTAAACATTTTGCTCATTTTGGAGAGGAAAAAATGAAGTAATCAAAATTATGAAAGAGGTAATAAATACAAAAGATATCCCACCTATACTGGGAAATACTCAAAGACAATAGGGCACTGTCAGGAATAATTTCAGTTTATATCTCAAATTTTAAATATAAATATTGAAAATTTAGGAAAACGTACATTTTTTTTTTTTTGGAAAACACATTTTTTAAAGTAGTACTCAACCTGACTCTGATACTAAATTACAAACTCAAGAATGAAATAGTATGGCTAAAAATATGATACCTTTTGTAAATAATAAACTGTCATGAATAATGAAAAATCTAAAAAATTGTTTTACATGGAGGCATAAGGTTTAATTTAATTGCCAAAAATGAATATATAGTAAAAAAAAAAAAAAAAAACACTGTGTAATGACAAGCCAAAGGATTTATATTGGCAAAAACTAATTGAATGGTCTATTGATTAAAGTAACTAAAGTCAAATTCTCTTAAATTCCTTCCTATGCAGAGAAAAATTAGAGCACTTTAATTATAGCAATACAAGGGAAGACAGGATTTTTGAATATAGAGTAATTTAAAAACAAGTGATAAACTTCTCAGTTTTATCTAATTGTAAAAAAGCAAACCAATGGAAAAAATAAAAGATAAAGCAACAGCAAAAAATGTATGACTAAAGAAGTAAATATGAAAGTAATAGCATATTAATTATTCACATGCATTAAATATGTGAAATTTCATCATTATTAATAATTTTCAGATTTTATAATCGCATAGTACTTAAAAATCTAGAACAAAATAAGTGCTCATTAGATGATAGTGATGATGACAATGGTGATAATTATAATTGCTGTACATTTTTTAAAAGCACACCTAATATATAGATACCCATATACATGCATACATATATACACATATATATTAAAATGAAAAAATTGTCAATTAGAGCAAACCATATATGTGTAATAAGTGAGAGGGCTTTTTTTTTATATTAGTTGATACTCTAGGGAGAGGATTGTGTGGTGGAAAACTGATGGATGGAAATGTCAGTGATTTAAATCATCTTTCAGAAACCCAAGTCTTCAGTGGAACATAAAGGTTTTTTAAGGCATAGACAATAAATTATAATGAATTCTCATGAGTTAGAGCCTCTCTAACTCAAGAGTATACAGAGGTTTCTTATTCTGGAGAGGAACGAATCGGAGGTTCCTGAGAAATAGAACATGCTGGTGAGAATGGTGCTATAACTCCTATAATTTTCTGCACTCTAAGAGGGAAGGAGATGTCTATTACTTTCTGGGGTGAACTGGTAGTTGTATAAATATCCAATGGGAGAAATAGTTCCCTGTGTAAAGGACTCTTAAATCCACAGAGTTTTCTGACCTCTGGTATTGAATAAAAATCAATGATTCCAATATGCTTAAGCATGGCACTGAAGAACTAGAATGCTTACTGAATTTATAGAAATTGCTGTTGTGAACCAAGGTAAGTCATTAGCAATATGCATGGTATAATGATACAAATGCAAATGGACAGGTTTCTAAGTGATGTCAATATTGAAAACTGTATAGCAGAATAGAAAGTTCAGTGTTCCTTACTCTACATCTAAATAAAAAAACTGAAAAGGCAAAAAAGTTGTCCTTCTTATATATTTGAGTCTCTGAGATGAAATTTTACATCACTGGCAATTATATAAAAATATATGAATAATTATATGTTTATTCACACTATATAAAAATAAAAGTAAATTATATTTATGAATGACATCATTGTCTACCTATAAAACCTGACAGTTAGTAAAAACAATGAATAAAATTGGTGAATTTATAAGCATCCAAATTTTAAAGTTTCTAATTTATTAATAATAACATCCTAGAAAAATTATGAACAAAATATTTAGAACAGCCTCAAGAAAAAAAATATTCTAAGCATTTAGAAATAATTCTGATAAGAACATTGTATAATTTAAAGGAAATCTGAATAAACAAAGATAAAAGATGAGTCACAATTACAAATATATAATTACATCACAGACTAATGTATAAATAACTGCAGAATTAAAAGGACCAAATAATAAAAAATGGGAAATTCAAAAAAATTAAGTATTTTAGAAAGCTTGCCAAATATAAAATAAAAACTATAAAATCACTATCATTCATATACAGAAAAGTAATCAGCTAAAAATTACAACTGAAAAATATCCATTTTAGTAATGGCAATAAAAGAGCATATCCATAAAACAAGAGTGATCATTTTTCTTTCAGAGGAAGAGAATTATGAAAAACAGATATAGTCAATGTAGGACTGAACTAATCCCTTCATGAGGCTATCAATGATTCAGTTTTCTAAATTTCTGCTATGTCATCTTTAGTGCATGGACTCCATCCTCATGTTTCTCATCTCATAGTCCCAAGAAACTTTCTTGCCTCTATTACATATCCCCATTTCCCTCAGGGAAAAAGACTAAGACAATAGATAAAATAATGTCAGTCAAGTTATGCTCCTTTATAAGAATATTTACTGGGAAAATTGTCCAATATCATCTACTAACTCCCTTTGGTCAGAATTACTGTATCAGATACTTATTTTTAACTATGAATAATGGTGAGAAATATAGTATTAGTTAGTTTAAAGCTGAGCACGTTGTCCTCAAACTAAATATAAATTCTGTTAAGAAGGAAAGGAGACCAAATATTGAATCTGTAGTTTTCAGTGTGTGTGCGCACGTACACACATACACATTAACACAAAGGTTTGTGTAGAATATACTCTGTTAAAGTCCTCCCTTTTTTTCTCCTGTTCTCTGTCATTAACAATGTAAGTAACAAGTTTTGACTGTCTATTTTCACTGTTCATCCTTTGCCTAATACATGGCCTAGAAAATGGGGTTATTTAAAAAACGTATGTTTATATTTAATGTGTGGATGGATATGTGTAGGAATTAACTGAGCAGATTCACTTTGAAACTGGCAAGTATATGGTAATGGAGGCCTGACTGACTATGAGAATTCATTGATGGGGACTGTCAACTAGAAACTGTGTTAAATAAGGCCAAGGGGAGAGTCTGTTGAGAACAGAGGAAAAAGTAGAATCTTTGTATTTTTTTAAGCAAACTTACATAGCATTGTTTTGGACTCTTTATCAGAAAAGCAATACATATGAAAGGTTGCTGCCACTGCCTGAATTTTTGTGTTTGCTTTTAGATTCAGTGGGGGGGAAAAAAAACAAGAATGTTAAGAAATGAGTCAATTCATATGAAACTCACACTAAAAGTCAGCAATTTTCCAGGATAATGAATGTAGCGCAGCAGAGCACAAGAAAAATGTGTATAAAGAAAGAATTCATTTCGGCGATTTGAGTATTAATGTATGTTTTGTGCTTTTTAGGCTTGTTTCATTGAACGAATTCACAAAATAATAAACTTTCTTATAAACCGATTAGAAAAAAATTGAAGTATTTTTTTTTCTTTCTGATCAGTTTATAAGCAATTCACAACAAAGGGGAAGAGATATACCGAGGGGGGTGTGTGTGTGTGTATGTGTATGTGTGTGTGTGACAACTGATAATAGACTATATATTTAATCCCCCCAACAAACCAATAAGTAGGTATTCATATCCTGATTTCACAGATGAGGGAACTGAAGTTCAGAGTTTAGTAACTTCAGGTGTATAGACTGATGAATGAAGCATCTAGAATATATACTGAGGACTACTTCACTCTGAAACCTTTTTGTGATATATGACCCATTCTTCCTACAGTTTTCATACAAATGTTTCTTCTGAGGAATTGCTTGTTGCAGAATATATGGCCTTAATATAATTCCTGCCTTGGCTACCCACTGGGCAGGCCCATTCTTTAATAAGATTTTCTACTGGTTAAAAATGTGCTTTTAAAGAATTTTCCAAAGTATTTATACAAAAGTTCTATCTTAGAAATTTAGGATTTGTTGTATATCTGAATGTGTCTTAGTTTATCTCATCCATGACCCTCATGATTTGGCAGCTTTCTTTTTTCTTTTATGCTGTCATTTGGTCCTGAACCTTGCTATTGAAAAGTCATGTTCTTTTCTAACTCTCTTTTTTCTATTTCTCCTTCTACAACAGTTATTTACATCTATCTATCTATCATCAATCATTTATCTATCTACCATTTCTATATTTATATCTATATGTGTTTACCTGTGTATGGGTATGAGTGTATGTGTGTGTGTTTCTCACTAATCTTCCCCTACATACTGTTTGATTGTAACATTTGGAAGCTGTAACATTCAGATTTCAAAAGGGCATTCCAAAATTTTAGTATTTTCTTTTCTTTTTTGTGGAAGTCTGTGCTTCCTACTCCCTTTTACCCGTCTCTCACCCACCCCACAATTTCCACTTTGTTCTATGCATTTATAGGTCCATTTCTGCTTTGTTTACTTCTGTCCTTGGATCAGATACAGAAGAATTTATTACTCACGTATCAGCATTTTAACCAGTTTATGAACCTCAGTTCCCACAGAGTAGCTCAAATATATCCAAATGACACCTGTACACTAGTGACTGTGTTGTAGGGCAGAAACCCTTAGCTTAAGAAACCTGAATTTTTATAATGGGCGGCGAGCATGCCTACACTTGTTACCACATGTAAACATTATCTCTATTAAACTGGACAATAAATGCAGTTGCACTTTACTTCAGAAGGTGACATCTTTATCTTCCCAACCGGTAAGCAAACCTACCCTTTGCTTCAGAGAAATTCTGTTTTCCAAGACTATATACAAAAAATAAAATAAAATAAAATAAAATAAATAAAATAAATCTTCAAAACAATACTAAAAGAAAGAGCAGTCACTGCTTTGTTCATAAGACCTACAGAAATCTAAGAGATATGGAAAATCATCTCCCAATTATATGCATGTTACTTTCCCAAGCAAGACCTGCTCTTTTCCCAACATAACTTGCTGTTTTGATGTATGTATTATCTTAACACTCTTCAAGTATTGGTTAAAATATTTTACAAAGATATTTATATTGTTTCATCCCACTTTTCCAAAGTTCAACAGATCATAAAATAACATTATTGAGGGGAAAATATATGAGATGAAACAGTAAAGAACAACAAACAATAGACAAAAATTTCAAGGTATATGTACCTACTGAGTATGGGAAGTATAGAGTTGGGAATTAATTCACAGAAGTCCTGTCTGGGATTGGTAATATTTTATACTTAAGCTGGATACTGAGAAATACTTTCCCCTGACAGATGTTAGAAATCGTATTTTGTACATACTTATCAGTATTCAATAAAAGCAATCAAATTACTATTTTAAAAGAGTTAATTATCTTGATAATACTAGAATCTAGAAGCTAATTTTTCTAAGAACTACAGTACATAGATTGCATTTGTGTGCATACTATGGACTTTTTATCCTATTCATTGTAGTATGACTACATTGCCAAACTGAATTTGGGTTTTTCCAAATTCACAGTATTGATGGTAAACGGAGGTAGTTCCTTTTAGTGGCTTATTTGGTAGACCTTTCATGTATCCATGGAGTTCTGGTATTTCCTGTAAGATCTGTCACTGTGAGGAATCCTGCATGAGGGAAACCGCTGCACACATAATTACCAACATTACCAAGTTATAAAACCGATACAAATAATTTCCCCCTGACCAAGAACCAAAGCATGTTGTAGACAAAGTGGGATTAGATCTTAATAAAGGCATAACTCTAATTAGGTTAATTTTACTGGGAAATAACTTAGTTTTCTGTCGCTTAATTACTGTGCTATGAAATTAGAGAAATTAAACCTAAGGCTGTGCAACTAAAATATTCCAGGATCACATGATTGTTCCTCTGAAAGACTGCATATTTCCTCTGATATAGAATAATAAATGTTAGCACAAATTTTTAAGAGTGAGTTATACTATTTTGTGACAGGTTTTTAAGTTTTTGCCAACTTATCAACTTATCTTTATAAGTCTGTTTAAAGGTAAAATTACATAAAAGTAAATATCATTTAAAATTCTGAATTAACTTTATTCTAAAAATAACAAAAATATGTTACCATTTTTCTTATTATGTCAATCCCATTTGTTGTTTATATATGAATTCCCTCTTGTTTTCAGGAAACACTATTCAGCTTAGTCACCTCCTTAAGTATCCAGACATTCCTGGTACACTTAAGAAATGGATTAGAGTCCCATTATACTGCTTTATGACAATTTTTAAATTTTTTTTAGTGTTCCAAAATTCATTGTTTATGTACCACACCCAGTGCTCTATGCAATATGTGCCCTCCTTAATACCCACCACCAGGCTTTATGACAATTTTTATGAGACTCAATCACCATACTCATATTAAAATCATGCTAAAAGTAGCATAATACTTGAAATTATTGTTAAATTAGTGTGAAAAATTTAATATAAATATTGTACCATGTTCTAGAGGAAACTGTCAGTGTGCTCCTTTTTTAGATGTATGACTTTGAGCTAGTTATCTAAAAGCTTTGGGTCTCAATTTCTGACCTTAAGAAAGGGACTAAAAGAAATAGCATTATAGGGTAGTTTTGCATATTCAATAAAGTGTGTGCACATTAAAACACGTCACCTAGTGTCTGTAAAATGTAGATTTCAGTAATCAATGGATAATATCATGGGTTTTTTTTTTTTGCATTTCAAAAATTGCAAATAACTGAGAAAAATTAAGGTGGGAAAGGATGAGATCCCGTGTGTGTGTGTGTGTGTGTGTGTGTTCCAAAAAGGAATAAAAAAAATTTTTTGAAGAAAAGTTTAAGAGCAATAAAATTATGGAGAAAGTCTGTACAATGTTTGAGGGACCTTGTCTTCAGCACCGTTTAATTGGAGCATATACTGCACATTTATACTGCACATTTTGGATTTAATATTGAAAGCAAATAATGTACTTGAGTACACTGATGACATAAAAGATACTGGTTTGGAATTATATATTTGATTGATAAGAATTACTACCCTCTTAAATTTTAATTTACTGAAACAAAAGTTACATAAGGAATAAAGTTATCATGTATAGATAATATACTGGGCTATCTGCTATGGAGCATTTAAATGGTGTCATTGCCCCATATTCTTAGTATGTGAGAGGGAAGTATAACATTGAGGCCAACAAGAATGTAGGATTTTTCAAATTTGGTAAATGAATTTGATTGTTTAATATGTTTATGTTGAATTACATGGACTTTTTATATTTCATTTGTAAGACACATATATTTTGCTATTTTATTTTTTGTGTGAATCATAGTTGTGAAATATTTTTTGTACACTCACCAGAAAGGAAAAATTCAGGAGAAACAATAACAACAAAAAATCATGACCCTATATTTTGTTATAATTAAGCATTGTTTACTCACCATATTTATCACAGTTTCCAAGAGTTTAAATGTTTAGCAAGGGGGAAAAGTCATTACCCATATAGTCCCAGTTTAAATCTTAATGATTATGCCACTCAAAGTCCATTAAATATACCATGGACTAATTAATTGCCTATAAAAATAAATGTTGAATTGCACCTTGTATTTAATTGTGTGAAAAAAATTCAGGCCCCAAACAATTTTTAATAAAGTAGTTTTTGACAATGACCCATGTCATAATTAAAATTAAGATTAGTTAGAGCTTGACATGGTCAGTTATATTCCTAATAATTTATTTTACCAGAATTTAATTCCTATCAATATTCTATTAATATGAAGATAAACCTACTGAGAAGAAAAATATTTACCAACCTACTACATTGTAATATGACCTTGATTTCATCTGTCCATAAGCTGACACATCAAAAGGTCTATGGGAAAATGAGGAACAGAGGCAAATTATTAGTTTAAGGTTCTACCTTTTGAGAGTTGGAACTAGCAAGGAAGTCTAAGGACTAATTATGGCTCTCATTAGCTAGGTGGTCTTGAACAATAGAACTAAACTTTTTTTTTTTTTTTTTTTTTTTAAAGATTTATTTATTTATTTGACAGACAGAGATCACAAGTAGGCAGAGAGGCAGACAGAGAGAGAGGAGGAAGCAGGCTCCCTGCTGAGCAGAGAGCCCGATGCGGGGCTTGATCCC
The DNA here is from genome assembly GCF_011764305.1 of Mustela putorius furo. Lineage (NCBI taxonomy): Eukaryota > Metazoa > Chordata > Mammalia > Carnivora > Mustelidae > Mustela > Mustela putorius. The sequence continues at coordinate 30,151,075 of NW_025421987.1, forward strand.
AGGACCCTGGGATCATGACCTGAGCCGAAAGCAGAGGCTTTAACCCACTGAGCCACCCAGGCGCCCCAATAGAACTAAACTTTTTAAGTGTTGGTTCCTTCTCCAGTGAAATGAACATTATGATTAACAACTCTAAGCATATGGAGAGGATTCAAGATACTTAAAAAAAAAAAGGCATTTAGAACATTAGGCATCATAAACACTCAATAAATGCAAGTTTCTAAACTCACATACATTCAACTTTCTCAGACTCTATTTAAATTATATCACCCTCATTTTCCCTTTACAAAAGACAAAAGGCACAGATTAAAGCACTACTTCTAAATCTCTAGTGAGGATCTCATTAGATATGCAGATTCTGATACATTTTGACTGGGGTGGGATCTCATTTTTAACAAAATTCTTAGTGATGCTGATGCTCTGATCCTAGGACCACACTTTGAGGAGCAAGGCATTCAAGTTTCCCCTGTTTTATAAAGTGCAGTAATCATAGGAAGATCCAAAGATCATAGGCCAACACCACCATCTACTCCAAAATCATCCATTAGAAGGAAGCTTAGAGGTTGTGAAAAGTGTGAAGAGTTGTAGAAAGCAAAAGGCTCACTTGTGCTTTCTCTTTCGTTCCAGATGACTCCTTTTAGGATTACTGTGGGGATGATAATCTAAATGCTGCTCTGTGGATGCATGGTAGTGTGTCATTTGGCAAAGATTTTCACTACATTTCCTCCCATGCTGTGTAGGCATGCCAAAATAAGGAAGATAAAACCACTCTGAACTGTCAAATTCTGACTTACTTGTAGAAAATGTTTTAGATTGTATTTTAACTTTCCAAAACCCTTTTATTACAACAACCTTATTTTAAAAAATCATACCTGTGTCTGGGAGCTGTCAGTTGTTTCTTCATAGACAATATCATTCAGCATAGAACAATAAAATACACTCCCTAGCATGTAAATTCAATATGCTTTATTTACTCTGCATATGAATAGACATAATTTGATTCTATGTAGTAAAAAAAATAAAACTTGCTTCTTCCAGGGAAGATATTAACAACATTTGGTTTATTTATTTATTTTTTCTATTTGACAGAAGGAAAGAGCATAAGCAGTGTGGCAGGCAAAGGGAGAGGAGGCTCCCCGCTGAGCAAGAAACCGGATGCAGAGACTCCATCCCAGGACCCTGGGATCATGACCTGAGCTGAAGGCAGATGCTTAACAAACTAAGCCAAGAAGCAATCCTTAAAAATTAATTTTTTTTAATATTCTGTGCTGTTTGTATAATCCAATTCCTAGAACCTTGGAGTTAGATGTAGCCTAAGGAGTTAAAACTTCCCATTTACCTCCCTTCTCCAAAGGAGTAGTACCAACATATACACAAAATAAAACATAGAGATGATCAGGGATTGGGCTGTTGTTTCACTTTTATCCAATATGTTCAAGGGCTTTTCTTTATAAAAACTAAAGCAAAAGGTGGGGAAAACAGAAATATTTCTTAACAAAAGGTGGGGAAAACAGAAATATTTCTTAAGCTTTTACTGTCGATCATAGACTTCTGTCTTCACATTGTAGAGGACTCTCCACTGCCACTATCTTTGGCTAGCTGTCCCACTAACATATAAGCTCTATGTCCACTGACAGATTATTCAAAGACAAGATAGTGCCTGGCAACCAATATTTGTTGAATGAATAAATGTTCATTCAGGGATGAGATGCATACTACATCAAAGGGAAGCTGAATAACATTTGAATAAACAAATCTTTAGATACATTTATTTACAGGAAATCCTTACACTGAAATGAAATCATTTATTTGTAATATCTTCTCAATGGTTTCAGAATTTATAAAATATTTTCCCAAATGAAAGTAATTTAAAAATTTATCACTCTTACCGGTGTTCTCATGGTATATACATTCATAATTTTTCTTCATCATATGGCTTACCAGGAAGATACAAAGTAGATGTCTACAAAGTAACATCCCAACTTTGCATGGGCCTGTGTCAACTTAAGCACTTCTTACTATACATGTAGTCAGGCTATTTTTTAAATTTCATCTTTTTCTATATTACCTGCTGAGCTTCTGTCCATAATCACACATAAACCACGTGTGGAATTTTTAGACTACATGGAATCTCTTATCTTGAATTTCATACAAATTGCTCTGCTTTTTTAAAAAACTTTCAGACCAATAACAAGTTTATTAATAATGCATTTATAATGGATCATATGACTTTGCCCTGTAAATTTTATCCATATATATTATGAGCATGAATGTTATTATTTCATTCAAGTATTGACAGATATGTTGAGCTCTTTAAGTACAGGATCATATAGCCCTATATCTGAAATTTATTCTAATCATATTTAAGTATTCTATTAGTTACAGAACTCCACTAAAAACAATTGGAAGTGCCAAATGTAGTATAATGCTGTGAGAACCCTAAAATGACTAGACTGTCATTTCTTAAGTCTCTTATTAACCTTTTCAAACACAAAAAATCTTCTGCTTTCCTATACTTTGTTGTAGTGCTAGTTGATTTTGCTGAATTATGCACACATTCTATGTAGGTCTATTTAGTGTTCAATTGCAAAATAGCTTCAGGACAAGACTGTGGTCCCTGACTCTAAAATCAAGAACTTTATGCTTTACAAAGATGACTTAATATCCACAAGTGTAGCTCCATTAGTATTACAGTATAACCAACTATAATAAATAGCTAGAAACAATGCTTAACACAGATCCAGAGATAGCTATAAGATTAATAATCTTATATTAATCATCATCATGATCATTATCACCCTGACCAGGACTATGATGGTTATGAGTTGGTCATTTAGTTATGACTATCATCTTTCATCTTAATTCATAATGGTGTAACTATCTGTTCTATAAAAGACAAGGAGAAGGTGACCTCCATTGTCTTTTCTACCAGAGAATGTCTAATGACCCACATGCATTGCAAGGACATAATTGTAGAAGAATAATTCAATATTTGACAGTTTCCAGAGCATATTTCCTGGTCTTCTAGTCTTTCCCCCCTCCACGCTGACTTATCATAAAAAATTCCCTCATTTTTTTCCATAACTGGTGTATAACATCAGCAAAACCCCAATGCCCATATTGTTAATGTTGTACTTTCTTCTAAAAGGGACCATTTTGTGATATACTCATAATTTTGACCTTCAAATCAGTGGTTATGAATGCTATGTCTATACTGTAAATATTTAAAATCAATAGAGAGATTTTAAAAATCAGTAGAAGTTGAGCATATCAATGTCCAACCTTAAATATTTATGCCAATTTCCAACAATTTCAACATTTATTCCAGTACATATGTTCCCTATATCTCCTACTCCTTGGATTTCTTTGCTTATTTTCTAACCTCAATGACCACTTTATTTCCATTTGTATAAATTTAGCCCTATTTATCATTCTCATATATGAATGAGAGATCTTTGCCCACTAGATATTATAATATAATACAATTAAAATAGTTATAGTGATAATAGTCTCACAAATGTAGCATAATTCATAGCCAAGACTAGAATCTATAAACATTTAATTTAATAAAAACCATATAAAATAAGGCAGAAGTAGAAATTATTTAATAAAGATGATAGAACAAAAGATTTTATGGAAAAAATTAAATTTGGAGATAACATGCATCAAAAACAATTATATCTGGAGTCAGAATATAAATTTAAAAACATTAGATAAATAAAATACAACTTACTACCTAATAATATTTATTAAAACTTTTTTGAAGTTTGTCTTCAAAAGAAATATTATATGTCAGATATTAAAAAGTCATAGAAATAAGACAAACCATTTTGTTTAACCTGCAGCTTAAGAATTAATATATTAAAATATTTAAGTTTTGCATTTATCCTTTACCAAATAAAATATATATATGACCTGCATCCTTCTTTAGCAATCACTGCTGTATATTTTATATAACACTACTTCCTATTTCTTATTTCCTGTTATATTTATATAACACAGTCCTATTTTCTAAACAGGGCACACAGATTTAAGTATATTTAATATTTATAATTTTAAATAATGTCTCATATATTCTTTTGTAATTTGCTTGGTTTTGCTCAATAGCATGTGCAAAAGAGATTTATCCTGCATGTTCACCTAGTTTTACAGTGTGAAAATCTGTTAAAGGATTATGAGAAAATCAATTTATGTGTCAATATATTGATAAACACTTAGGATATTACCGATATTTTAACTTTTAAACAAATGTTACTTTCCCCATTGAAATTAAGGATAAGAAAAGATTACTATGCTGTAATAAGCACCAGGTGTTGTATGGAATTGTTGAATCACTGTATTGTACACCTGAAACTAATATTACAGTGTATGTTAACTAACTGGAATTTAAATAAAAACTTTAAAAAGTGATTACTATAAACAACTCTACATCCCCAAATTTGATAACATAGATGAAATAGATCAATCTGCCAAACTCACACAAGAGTCTTATGCCAATGAGACACCACTACACGCCTATTAGAATGGCCAAAATATAAAACACTGACAACACTGTTTACAGAGATGTGGAATAACACAATTGCCCATCCATTGCTGGTGGGAATGCAAAATGGTGCAGTCGCTTTTGAAGACAATTTGACACTTTCCTATAAAGCTAAACATACTCTGATGATGTGATCCAGCAGTTGCACTCTTTGTTATTTACCCAAGTGTGGTGAAAACTGTCTCCACAAAGACCTGCACAAGGGTATTTATAGCTTCCTAGCAGCTTTTAAAAATTGGAAGTAACCAAGATATTCTTTAGTAGATGAATGAATAAATAAACCCTAGTATACCTAGACCATAGAATATTATTTAGCACTAAAAAGAAATGACTTATCAAGTCAAGGAAAGATGTGAGGAATATTAAATACATATTACAAGGCTGTGTCTGTAAATGAGGAAGAGGTATGTGGGAACTCTCTGCACTTTCCACTTAAATTTTCTGTGAACGTAATAGAGCTCTAACAAATAAAGTTGTTTTTTCTTTTTTAAGATTTTATTTATTTATTTGACAGACAGAGATCACAAATAGGCAGAGAGGCAGGCAGAGAGAGAAGGGGGGGAAGCAGGCTCCCTGCTGAGCAGAGAGCTGGATGCAGGCCTTGATCCCAGGATCATGAGCTGAGCTGAAAGCCGAGGCTTTAACCCACTGAGCCACCCAGGTGCCCTAAAGTTTTTTTGTTTTGTTTTGTTTTGTTTTGTTTTAATCTACCTTCCAGTAGCTCTTGCAAGATTAAAAAAGTTAAAATAGAGAACCATCAAGTAAGTTTTTGACCAACGGACTGTTCAGTTCATGTGTTGACCTTAAAAAGTATTACTTTGGACATATTTCTACTTACATAATTATAGTAGTGACAGTGGAAATAAATATATATCAGCGGAATTATTTGGTAGTATGCTATGCACATACTATATACATCACCAACTTTACTAAATAGCACCAAATTGTATTTCAGAACATCTGTAACCTTCAGGAGTATAGAGATCCACTGCTTGTATCATTGAAAATGCTGGGTTATATGAGAAATTAAGTATTTCCTGTTAAGAAAAAAATTAGTTAAAAGAAAAAGTTAAAAAAAGTTTAAAAAGTAGATAAAAGAAAAAGAAAGAGCAAACTAGAAAGAATAGTAATAGACAATTCATAAAGGAAAAATACCAATTGACAATACAGATTATGAAAAATGTTCAATGTAAATAGTAATAATGAAAATTTTCATAAAAATATTAAGTATTAACTCCTACCCAAATGACTGGCAAAAACAAATAAGCAAAACAATAACCCGAAACTCTGAAATTTTACTTCTAGATGTGTTCACAGAAAAATGCTTCCAAGTGTAGATGATATGTACAGAAGAATGTTTATCACTGTACCTTTTGTTAGCCTGAAATACTAAAAACAATATAAGTGTCTATCTATAAATTGTTAATCTCTAAGAAAGTCAAATAGTGATATATTGTTTTAAAGATTTTATTTATTTGTAAGAGGGAAAGCACAAACAGGCAGAGAGTAGGAGGGCAGAGGAGGAGGGAAAAGCAGACTCCTCACCGAGCAGGAAGCCCAATGCAGGGATCATTCCCAGAATGCTGAGATCATGACCTGAATTGAAGGCAGACACATAACCAACTGAGCCACCCAAGAGTCCCAAATACTGATATTTTTATATGATGGACAGCCATATAGCAGTGAAAATAATGAACTAGAATTGCATGCATCTATACAAATATATCCTGAAAAAAAAAATCCACTGAAAGAATCATTATGTAATAATATATGCACAATAAACTATCATATATATAATATTATAAAACTTACAAAACTCTACTTTTGTAACAACGTACTAAGAGTACATTAAAAGATTGTGAGAATTTCCATCACCAACTTTTTGTTAATGATTCCTTTTTAAGAGTGAGGCAGAAGACTAAGATTATAGAGGTCTGCATAGGAGACTTCAATTTAGATTTCATTTTTTAAAGAAAACTACCACTACCCAAAATAATAAATGTTTTGTAAAGCAATACGGAAACCATGAAAATGCACCTGTCATCTCCTGCTGCCTCAGCTGTTGCACTTTGAAATCTATCAGTGAGCTTGTGCTAATGTGGCACTTCCTACAGGATACTCCACCAATGACTGAGCATAATAAGGAATAGTAAAGCAAATTAATACTTGAGAGATATGCCACTTAGGTTTTAGGTGACTTGGGCTCCAGGAATCCCTGTCAGACTTGTCAAAATTTAGAATGACATTGTAGTCAGTGGCATTTCTCCTGCCTTCCTTCCCTCCCTCCCTTCCTTCTTTCTCTCCCTTTCCCTTGCACTACATTCAAGCTACATTACCGTCCAATGGCACTCCTAACATCCTCTTACTTGCTCCATTTTTTCTCAACATTGTTTTCTCCAGTAAGTCCCTATGGGTCTAATTCCATCTGACATTCTTCTCAAAGGATCTAGATTAACACAAGCAAATTACATCCAGCCATTCAAATTAATCTCCATACTGGGTACACGTGCATTATATGAAATATTCATAATTTAAATTTTAATTTGAGTACTTGTATTATGGGTAATTTATATTTTCTTCCTTATAATCTTCTATATTTTTCAAACTTTTAAAATTATGCAATTATTGCTTTGTGATCTGGAAAAAATACATAAAAAAGACTTCATAGATCAAAACAAACCAAGATAGAAATGAAGCAGAACCCTATTTTCAGCATATAGTTATTTTGCTAAAATTTTAAAATGTGACATGAATATTTAATACTTTTGTCCTGAAATTTAACACTCATGAGCTCTTTCCACATCTGCTGACAGTGGACATTTATTCCATGAATTAGAAATTTGAGGCTGGGGGCACCTGGGTGGCTCAGTCAGTTAAGCATCTGACTCTTGATTTTGGCTCAGGTCATGATCTCAGTATCTTAAAATCAAGCATGGCCATATCAGGCTCCATGCTCAGTGGGGAGTCCACTGAAGATTCTCTCTCTCCCTCTCCTTCTGTCCCTTCCCCCTAAACTAAATAACAGAAGGAAAGAAGAAAGAAAGAAAGAAAGAGAGAAAGAAAGAAAGAAAGAAAGAAAGAAAGAAAGAAAGAAAGAAAGAAATTTGAAGCAGAATCACCTCTGTGTGCTGATATTAAAAAAATACTTTCGAATATGTGTACATGTGTACATAGAGTTCTCTCACCTTCAGTGAGATAAGGAATATGGACATATTGTCCCTCTTCTCTTATAGAGACATAAACCTTCCCTTTAGTAATTTCTTTCCTTGAACAAGTTTTAATTTACTGTTCATTTTAGCCACAATTTCCCCCAGTTTCCTTCTTTCATGGGTAGACTTGCAAGATTTATCAAAGATAAATCTTTAGGGGCACATGGGTGGCTCAGTGGGTTAAGCCTCTGCCTTCGGCTCAGGTCATGATCTCAGGGTCCTGAGATCGAGCCCCACATGGGGCTCTCTGCTCAGCAGGGAGCCTGCTTCCCCTTCTCTCTCCCTGCCTGCCTCTGCCTACTTGTGATCTCTGTCGGTCAAATAAATAAATAAAATATATTTTTTTAAAAAGATAAATCTTTAGACTTTATCCCACAATTTTTACACCACAATTCACAAACCCATTATTCCAGTTTCACCTGTAACTGTTTCCAATGAGAATCTTCCATGATGAATTACCTTGTAATACATCCAGTGCACATGTACTGCTATCTCTAAATATTTGCTTTTGTCATTCATGCTATTTGAAATGCCCTTTAAAAGCATTTATGTCAATTTGAATTTATAAATGTCTTCAAAATATATTTTTTAGCTTTGAAATAGTTTTCTCAATTACATTATCATTGTACATTTCTTTAAAGGATTAGAAGATAACTTTCTTGGATTTTATTTGCTGCTTCGCAACTACCTACTAATTGTTTGATATTCCTAACTAGTAAACACTTTGAAAGAAGGGACTATATGTTTAAAGTAATTTTTTCAGCCCCATATAGTATACAGCTAGAATTCTCAGATGCATGAATGTTTAATTAATGAGCCACAACACTATTACTCCGGAGAGAGCTCAGGATGAAGCATTCACCAGTCATTTAAAATGCCTTTGAGAATACAAATTAGCACAAACTTTTTTTGAAAAGGACTCTGTGAATATATATCCAAAATTTATTTAAAGATGCATTCTCGTTATGAAAGCAATATCATTCCCAGACAGTTTTTTAAAAAGTAGTAATGTATATGGTGGCAAGGATTTTGCTATATGGATGTTCTATGAAGCATTGTTTAGAATTTCTAAACTATGAAATTTTAAATTCAAAAGCAGGAATTTATTAAGATAACAGTATTTTAAGCATTCAGTAAAATACTACATAGTCATTAAGATAGTATTTTAGGGAATATTTAAACATGTTTAAATTTGTTAATGATATTTTGAGTAGAAAAAGTAAGTTAGAAACCATTATGTCTGCATATATAACTTGTTTTTTGATAAAATATTTCAATAAAGATGCATGCATAAGATGTTATGCAATGTACTTTAAAATAGTCTCATTAGTTATTCTAAATGATTGTAATTAGATGAGTTTTCTTGTGTTTCCTCACTTTTATTTTCAAGTTTTTGCAATAAGTGTGCCTAATTTCTCTAATTAAATAATTTTATACTAGGTAGGCATTTAAAAATACTTCAAAGAATATTCATGTACATAGGAAATGTTTATAACAATGTTAAATGAAAGTCTATTAACTGTATTTTGAGCCCAGCTTTATATAGTACATTAACAAGTTAAGAATCTCTTCTTTCTGGTTGGGTAATTAATGGGTACCATTTGTATATACTTTCAATTTTTCCTTCTCCTTTGTTAAATTTTCTGATGTATATTTATCTATTTTATTTTTACTTTAAAAAATACTAAATATTTAAAGAAAAATTCAATTCCTCTCTAGCTTATATTCCAAGTTCTTTCTTTTTTTTTTTTTTAAGATTTTATTTATTTATTTGACAGACAGAGATCACAAGTAGGCAGAGAGGCAGGCAGAGAGAGAGGAGGAAGCAGGCTCCCTGCTGAGCAGAGAGCCTGATGCAGGGCTCGATCCCAGTACTCTAGGATCATGACCTGAGCTGAAGGCAGAGGCTTCAACCCATTGAGCCACCCAGGGACCCCCAAGTTATTTCTAAAACAAGTTTGTGTCAGAAGAAAATTTAAACCACAATCATTTTATGGTAATTAAGCATACTAGTGATAAATTCGTTGATGTTTTTCTTTATACATGCAGCACAGAGAGCATCCACATTAACATGGTATTTGTCAGCCATAGGTGTGTTAAAGAAGAAAGAACGTTCTTGATGACGAAGACTTTTTTGTAACACTCACTAAGAGATGACTGATTTTTGTCTACAATGACAAATTTTGTGTTTAAGACTATTTGATTGATGAGAAACAAATATAGCTCAAACTTTTCAATTTCCTCTGTTTGGGCATCTTGATTTATAGCCCTAGAAGAAGGGTATTATCCAAATATGCAAACTACTTTTCATTTTATAGTTGTTTAAATCTGTATTCCTTTCTTTGCTTAGGCTTGTCTCTACTGAGGACCCTTTAATAATACTGAAGCCAGAAAAAGCCTCTGATCAAAAACAAACCTTTTGCTCTCAAAGAGTGTGAATACAATGCATTAAGCTTAATTAGTTAGTTGGAAAGAATGACCCAGCTACAACCCATAGCTTTAGTTTCTCCCGCTTGATTAGTGACCTAGTAAGAATTACACTGGTGCTCTTGAAGTGTAGCTGCGTATTCTGGGAAATACTACAGAGACATCTTATTTGTTCTAGGAGATTCAACCAGCAAGTTTGCTTTTTTCAGCAAGCTTGTGTGCAAACACAAGGATGAAAGATTTGTTCGGTTCCCACAATGCCTCTGTAAATGCAGGTTTTTCCATATACTGAAACACATCAGTAGTATCTAAGGCAGTAATATCTAGGCAATATCAACTTGGCACTATTGACTTTTGAGGCCAGATAATTCTTTGGTGTGGGTAGGGGTGGAGTGCCGTCCCATACCTTTCAGGATGTTTAGCAGCATTGTGACCTCTGCTCACAAGCTGCCAGGAGCATCCTCCAGTTGTGACAATCAAAGAAAGTCTTCAGACATTGCCAGTGTGCCCTGGGGGGTGAACGGATTCTCAGTTGAGAACCAAGGGAAATTATTTTTAAAAATTCAAAAACAAAAACTACAGTTTCGAGAAAGATGGGTATACCTGAATTTGTACCTTTATCCTATAATAGCAGTTACCTAAACTTACATTTTCTGACTCTCAGTTTCCTCATCTATAAAATTTGGGTAGTAATTTTCCTATCTACATCACAGCCTATAATTCATCTGCAGCTCCTGCGCAGTCTCAGTGTGGATAATTTCATTCACCATTAAGAATAAGTGTTCATTTCAGGAGAAATATGAGAAGACCAGAGTGATGGGTAGTCTCCTCTTGCTGCATACTTCTAAAGCTATCAGATGGAAATTTTCACACTAGTGTTAAGGTGCATTTGCCTTCAAAGATTCCAAAGGGAATTTTTTTCCTTGAACCAATGAAATCTGTATAGTTAACTCTATGTTCAATATTTCCTCTAGTTCAACTGAAGCTGAAAATACATGAAAACAACATTGCACTATGTTAACTCAAAAATAGGAGGAAAAAATTACTTTTCACTCAACTTTATGGCAAAGAGTTAAGACTTTCTTACTGGAAACAGAATCCCAATTCATAGAAGTCCACTTCTCCAAATTCGATAATGCTTTTATTTAAATAAAATTAAAATACAAACAAAAATATATTGAAACACAATTTAGTTGAAGTTTGTCTTTCCACATCCAAATGGACTCTGAAACATTGTACATTTTTTTTTAAAAAAACTTCTAGTTTAAGGAGTTTCTCCTACTTTGGTTCTATTTCACCATTCTAGGTCCTTACAGAAAAAGATTGTTCTTTGGCACATAAGCAATAAGTTAGCATTTATTTAAAGGACTACTTTGTTTCCATCTCGTGTAAACAGTCAGTTCTTATTATAATATTATTCAGACAGATTTAACAAAATATAGATATTATTGATGATGAACTGATACCCTGATGAATTATTACACTAGAAAAAGGAAACAGTCATCCTCAAAGAATTATAAACAGGAATTGGTGGGAACAGGGGCTCTTTTTTTTTCTCTGGATGAAACCTAGGAGTTTGATTCAAAGCAAGGCAAAGAGATAGCTGTGGAATGCACAGAAGTGAGCACACCAGAAGTCAGAGGACAGATGTCTTTGCCATCACATCAGAGGCACAGAGAAAGCCTAGAAGATAAGTTGTGAGCAATAATCTGCATATAAACTTAAAGATTTGGGGAATTAGAAGGCAGGATAGAGGTTGTTTTCCTTATATAGAATGCCTTTTCTCCTTTTCCCCTAGATCTTATTTCTTTTTTTAGATCTTGCATGCTATTATGCTGTAATGGAATTGTTTATCACAGCAGACGAAATATTCTCTGTTTAATCTGTCATTTACTCTGACTTATATGCCGCTAGTTGATGATTGTCTATTTTACAACACATATAGGTAGGATCTTTAGTGTAAAGGAAGCATAGTTCCTTTGGTGATCTATAACCCCCACCTGCAAACTGGTTAGTAATGCTTGGTGTGTGACTATCCCTGTGAGTTCATTTTTCACTTTGAGGCTTGCAATATCTGAGTGTGAAAATGTGTTTTGTGATAGGTAATCCAGCGATGGTCAAAAATAATTGGCTGATACATCACCCAGGACAAATGTCTCTGAAATTCCTTTACAGTGATATGGGTTATGATGCTGCACATCTAATTTTATTAGAAAGAGAGTAGGTATTTAAGCAAACTGGCTTAGAAATACTGACTAGATTTGTGAGAAGTATACACACATGAACTGAGGCTTGTTGTTGAGCAAGACTTAAAACAACTGCAGCCCATCATTGCTGTGGACACACCTGGGACATTTTAAATCATCTGGCACAACTCCACCTTTGAAATGATATGTTCAGATAGATTGATTTCATGACAAGTTCCTGTCTGTCTAGCTTTATCACATAGTTACACACAACACCACTGCTCTTTGACCTCACAGAGCTCTTTAGTCGTTCAGGATGGCTGGGTGACTCAGTGGATTAAGCCTCTGCCTTCGGCTCAGGTCATGATCTCACGGTCCAGGGATGGAGCCGCAGGTCCGGTTCTCTGCTCACTGGGAAGCCTGCTTTCCCCTCTCTCTCTCCCTACTCTTTGTCTACTTGTGATCTCTCTGTCAAGTAATTAAATAAAATCTTAAACAACAACAACAACAAAAATTAGCTACTCTTTTCTCGTTAGAACTGAACCATTGCTGTCCTTCTAACTTGGGTTTTTCTGTCCAGTGTTATCAACTCTTATATTGATTATATTGCCTTTTCAGTACAACCAGGGAAAATTCCAACCCTAGATAAATCTTTCCATCTCCTCTGAACCTAAGCACTATCCAGAGAAATCTACCCACACTCACAGATGGGTGCTTCTATATATTCATGGTCTTCAACATAAATTGAATGCTGGCAATCCTATCACGTTTATTTTTTCTCCCCTTTACATAGTAGATATTTCAAAAATTGCCATTCTTATCCAAATTTTTCACACCCTATACATCCAATTTTATTTTTAGCTGATGTGTTTGCATAATGTTCATAGAAAAGAGTTGAGCAATGAGATGAAATTTGAACAACTTCCACATACAAATCTACAGATGGAGTCAGCACCATTTTACTGCTCCCCTACTAATGTCTAGAAGGAGTGCTCTTTCTACCTATTACTCATTCCTAATCTCTCCCTCCCCATCAGAGTCTTGACTCTCATTCCATTTTACTACCTTTGGAAGCTCAATCTATTTGCTACTTCCTCTTTTTCTTACACTTAACTGCTTCCTTCTCTGCATTAAAATTGAAAGGAACAGGTTTGCCTGGGTAGCTCAGTCATTAAGCATCTGCTTTGGCTCAGGCCATGGTCCCAGGGTCCTGAGATCAAGCCCTGCGTTGGGCTCTCTGATCAGCAGGAAGCCTGCTTCTCCTTCCCCAGTTCCCTGTTTATGTTCCCTCAATCGCTGAGTCTTTATCAAATAAATAAACAAATAATCTTTAATAGAATTGAAAGGAACATATATATTAATAATCAGTGTTTTCTGTTTACAATCTCCCCCACTTCATGTTCAAGAACAAAATTCATTGCGTTTTATATCCAACATCAGTAGCCCATCGAACACAGAATGAATGTCCCACTAGACACAAAGAGAGAACCTCAGTAAAACAAGTCGGGGGATAAATACAGAAGTATCTACTTATCTGTGGACAAGTACAGAAAAGAATAACTTGGGGGAGAAGGTCCAGGGGTGAGGTTGAGGGCCAGATTTTGGTGCACACATGTTGCACCAGACTACAGCTTCATGACTGTAGATTAATTTGAGACAAAGTTGTTTTAGTTATGAGACTGCAGTGACATTTCAGACACACACCACGGGGCAATATTGAATTTGGAATTTCAGTTTTTGAAAAAAAATCTGAACTAGACATTTCATTAAGAAAACAAGACTTGAGTGACATTTTTATTTCATAGGACTGAGGGAGTTTAAAAATATCTTTTCCATTTGCAAAATAAGTACCTTTTTAATTAAATGTATATAGCAATAAAATCAATGTCAGATTTACCAAGGTTATTTTAATAATTCCATTCAGTGTAGACTGAATACTCAGAAATAATGTTATTAATTGTGGTACTTTAATCAGGAAAGCCTTAGAACTAGGGAAAGGAATACCACTACTAGAAATACACATTTAATGCAATTCCTATCAAAGTACCATCCATCTTTTTCAAAGAAATGGAACAAATAATTCTAAAATTTATATGGAACCAGAAAAGACCTCGAATAGCCAAAGGGATATTGAAAAAGAAAGCCAACGTTGGTGGCATCACAATTCCGGACTTCAAGCTCTATTACAAAGCTGTCATCATCAAGACAGCATGGTACTGGCACAAAAACAGACACATAGATCAATGGGACAGAATAGAGAGCCCAGAAATAGACCCTCAACTCTATGGTCAACTAATCTTCGACAAAGCAGGAAAGAATGTCCAATGGAAAAAAGACAGCCTCTTCAATAAATGGTGCTGGGAAAATTGGACAACCACATGCAGAAAAATGAAATTGGACCATTTCCTTACACCACACACAAAAATAGACTCAAAATGGATGAAGGACCTCAATGTGCGAAAGGAATCCATCAAAATCCTTGAGAAGAACACAGGCAACAACCTCTTTGACCTCTGCCGCAGCAACATCTTCCTAGGAACAACGCAAAAGGCAAGGGAAGCAAGGGCAAAAATGAACTATTGGGATTTCATCAAGATCAAAAGCTTTTGCACAGCAAAGGAAACAGTTAACAAAATCAAAAGACAACTGACAGAATGGGAGAAGATATTTGCAAACGACATATCAGATAAAGGACTAGTGTCCAGAATCTATAAAGAACTTAGCAAACTCAACACCCAAAGAACAAATAATCCAATCAAGAAATGGGCAGAGGACATGAACAGACATTTCTGCAAAGAAGACATCCAGATGGCCAACAGACACATGTAAAAGTGCTCCATATCACTCGGCATCAGGGAAATACAAATCAAAGCCACAATGAGATATCACCTCACACCAGTCAGAATGGCTAAAATCAACAAGTCAGGAAATGACAGATGCTGGGGAGGATGCGGAGAAAGGGGAACCCTCCTACACTGTTGGTGGGAATGCAAGCTGGTGCAGCCACTCTGGAAAACAGCATGGAGGTTCCTCAAAATGTTGAAAATAGAACTGCCCCATGACCCAGCAATTGCACTATTGGGTATTTACCCTAAAGATACAAACGTAGTGATCCAAAGGGGCAAGTGCACCCGAATGTTTATAGCAGCAATGTCCACAATAGCCAAACTATGGAAAGAACCTAGATGTCCATCAACAGATGAATGGATCAAGAAGATGTGGTATATATACACAATGGAATACTATGCAGCCATCAAAAGAAATGAAATCTTGCCATTTGTGACAACATGGATGGAACTAGAGCGTATCATGCTTAGCGAAATAAGTCAAGCAGAGAAAGACAACTATCATATGATCTCCCTGATATGAAGAAGTGGTGATGCAACATGGGGGCTTAAGTGGGTAGGAGAAGAATAAATGAAACAAGATGGGATTGGGAGGGAGACAAACCATAAGTGACTCTTAATCTCACAAAACAAACTGAGGGTTGCTGGGGGGAGGGGGTTTGGGAGAAGGAGGTGGGATTATGGACATTGGGGAGGGTATGTGCTTTGGTGAGTGCTGTGAAGTGTGTAAACCTGGTGATTCACAGACCTGTACCCCTGGGGATAAAAATATATGTTTATAAAAAATAAAAAATTAATTAAAAAAAAAGAAATATTTATGACTGTTTATTTCATGATTTTCTATTTTTGTTTGTAGATGCAATAACCTCTCATCTGAGAATATTAATTGAAATTTTGTAGCAGTTTTCTTCTGTTCCCTGTTTTATCTTTTTTACTTCATTGACATAAGATTAAGTAAAGGACATAACACCTTACCAATATTGGTAAGCATTACCAATGCTTTCCTCCACTCTTTATACCCAACCACAATTAAAGACTTGTTTAAAACTGTTGAGAAGATGGTTTCCTATTCAATCTTAAGTAAGGTTCTAGTATTTCCCATAGGAAATTATTTTCAAAGTTGCAATACAAACTCTGTGTTTCTAGGAATATTATAAAAGAAAAGGAGCAGCAGCCTATTACTACATACAAATTGTTTCCTAAAATAAGTAATGGCATTTAGAATTTATATTTGAATTTTTCTGGTTCTGACTTCTCTCTGCCATTGTTTTCATCAATTAGAAGGTACATGCCTTTATGTACATATGTAGAGATACATACATACTCTTTCTAAAAGACTGTGCCCAAACCATTATAACATTTTTCCTATTTAACATATTATTAAATATTTTATAATTTTATTTTCAAATTTTATTTTAATTGAGGTAACAATGACTTAATGCTTTCTATTAATCATATATTGGTAATATAACAATGGTGGTTAGAAACACCAAAGAGAGATATACAACTAACCAATCAATGTGAGTAAAATGATATATCTCAAAACATGTATATGTGTAAAGTGCTGGAAAGGGGCAAATTAATTATGTGATATAATTAGAGAAAACAGAAGGTCACCAAATGAGGCTTAACATATCTAAAAAAGGAAAGAGATGGAAGAACAAATTAGCAAGAACTTATTGTATGAACGAGACTCAAAATATGTTATTCCTTTTGTCTTTAAAAGTTAAAAAAATTATCACAACACAATTCCCAAGGTTGCTTTAAATTCTCAACAGGCCAGAGCATCTAGCATAAGCCCATGTGGGTGTCTCATTCACACAAATATCATTCATCTTCTACCCTATGATGGAACATTTTTGAGTACCTATAAAGAAATACAAAGTTTTATTGAAATCATACTAATAGGAAAACATGTCATTTTGGAGGTATTTTATGTAGCATCGCATTATATCACTAAGGAGAGTAATTTACTAAAAACCATGGCTAAATGTATGTGTGCATGGAGGCACAGGCACATATTTCTGTGTTGGAAGGGGATGCTGAGACATAAGGCATTATTTGCTGCTCCTCAGCGCAGGGAATTTGAGAACCTGATTTAGATTATTAAAGGGAAGGTATCTTCATGGGAATACAATTGTGTTGAAGAATAATAATCAAGCATAAATATATAACTTTCCCAAATTATTCTCTCAGGAGTTTTCCACTTCACTCAACATGCAACATATCATCTTGAAATCTGAGCAGACTTCCTGACACCACGAAGGTGTACTTTCTTTGGCTTTAACTGGAATATGCTTTCCTAACTACTCTTCCACCAACCTAACCATAACCCTTTTGGTAAAAATGCATGTTTTAAAATAAAAATGAGGCTTAAAGTAAAATTTAGGGAAGTGAATTCATTGCATATTGACACAAAGTTTATATCTATTGCAATAGCAAAGAAAGTAGAAAGTGCAGTTGTTACAGGAAAAAAATGCAACTGAAAACTTATCTGAGATCTTGTTCAAACTAGCAAGATGGCTCTTAAAAAGAAATACAAACCTATAAATTTCTATCCACATGTATTCTTATAAAGCAAGCCTACCTCAGTCAGATGCCAGGTAATGTCTCACAGATTAACGGAGATAAATCAAAATGGTCGTTTGTTTTTAATTCCTGCTAAAGTTTTCTTTATTTGAGAGAGAAAGTGTGTGTGTCCATGAGTGGAGGGGGGATAGGGATAGAAGGAGAGGGAGAAGCAGACTCCCCACTAGTGATCATACAGGGCTTAGTCCCAGGACCTTGAGATCATGACCTGAGCTGAAGTCAGATGCTTAACTGACTGGGCCATGCAGGCGCTCCCAAAACAAAGTCTATGTGCCTTTTGCACTTAGCATTCCTTACCTTATTTACCCACTCTGTCCCTTTGCTTGCCCCCCTTTCCTTAACAGTACAATTCAGTATAACTGGTTTCAACCTTGACTAACTCCAAATAGGTAAAAATATAAAACCTGATATATTCAATAACATACAAAATAGAGTTCTGTGAGTTGGAGCAATTAACTATTCCTACTTTTGTAACTGAACTAACAGAGGAATCTCTAGGATAGAACTAATCTTTTTATATACATTTTCCATCTTTAATTAAAATATTTATTCTCTAGGAATGGAGGCAAGAGATACTAAGTATTAATAAATTACTATATTACTTAGAAGAAAAGAAATCCTTCTTTCCTTTCCAAGAATGTGCTTCCTACCAGCCACACCTATGGAGAACACTAATTGTAATTCCTCTTTCTCTTGTCTCTTTGGGTTACATGAAAATGATTGATTATTCTACTTGGTTCCCCCATTCTAAATTAAAGCTCAGCTTGAAAGGATTAATTAAATATACCAACCACATTATCTCCATGTAATAGACATTTGTCATTCTTTTGGCCACTTGTCATGACGGAGTATTTTTTCACATGTTTGAGAATTCTCCCAAAGAAAAATTAAAATTTGCCTCTCCTTGCAGAGCACTTAGATTTGGCCTAGGTTCTACAAATCAGAATCGATGTGTGAAGTTTTCATCTGAAAATTGGTCATGTGGAGAAGTAAGCAATACATAGAATTCGTTATGCAGCAACACTCCATTTTCAAGGAGATTTTGGCAGTAGTTCTCGCAATGGTGCCCAATGGAAGCACGCACAGGTCAAGCTATAGTGCCTGTGCCTGGCTGGATCAGTATGTTGCTACTAGAACAGTCTCGTGGCATAATTTTCTTGATGCTGCTGATTTTCAGTCATGAAAGGTGGGTACTCAACCATTCCTTAAGATTCTGAGAGCTGCTTGGGAAACTTCCAGATTGCCGGGAGTGGGGGGATGGAGAGATGGGGTAATAAGGTGATGGGCATTGAGGAGGGCATGTGATGGGATGAGCACTGGGTGTTACATGCAACTGACGAATTACTAAACTCTACAGCTGAAACTAATGATATACTATATGTTAGCTAATTGAATTTAAAGAAAAAAGAGTGTGAACTTCTAACAGCAATTGATAAATTCATATCCTCTTGAGGTGATTTAAAGGATATTTTTGTTCTTTGCAAACAAAAGCCCTGACTCCTCTACTTTAATTCAAAATTTAAAGCATATAAAATAATTCATTGCTTCAGGCTACTTGAAATAAGTGATAGAGAACTTGTATTTATGAGAACAGAGAATAGAAACAATTTGAAAGCAGAGTACCCCTGCCCACAGATATAGGGAATGAACGAATATTTTCCCTGTTATTATGTTAGAGAAAATAATATTTTTCTCATAATTCTAGACTTTATGGCACTTTCATTGGATAGTCTGAAATGTATTACAGTTCATGTATGCAAAGAAAAAAATGATCTCCATTGAAAATGTGGTTAATGTGCAATTTTAGGTTGTGGCTTATTGTCAAAAGATGTCACCTTTTTCCATACCAGCACACTTGTAATGTTTGGGATAAACACCTGAAAATGCTGATGACTCTATTTAATTTTTATCTTATCTAGATTTTCAATAACTTTCCAAGTGGGCTGCAAGTTTTTGCATATATGGTTGTTTTGTTTCCTTGTTGTGTTTGTTTTTCATTTTTTGTTTGTTTTCTAAGACCATAATGGTATGGTCAACTTATTTTGTAAGGACTTTGGAAAGAAAACAATATAGGGACAATGTCTTGAGGCATTGTTAACTGTATGTGTGTATGTGTGTGTGTGTGTGTGCGCGCGCGTGTGTGTATACATATATATGTATGTATATATATAGTATATAGTTGACAGAACAGAATAAGAATAAGGTATGTAGTTGACAGAATAAGATCTCTGCTATGAAAGGAGATTTAAGCTCACTTTCACACCATGAGTTAAGGAACAATGTTAATCCCAGTTAGAGAATGTAAATAACAGACAGCACAGACCTCATGGGTTTGAGTTAGAAGAGAGATGCAATGTTAAGGAGGAATCCAAGGGAATAACGAGTCAATTCGAATATTTCTTGGGGACCAGCAATCAGAATCTCTAAAATGGGAAGCAGACGGTGTGAGTAAAGAGCAGATGGTGTGAGTAAAGAGTGCGGTGGGACATGACCAGAGGATCTTGACCAGGAATTCAGTGTTTGGACTACAAGCACTCAGTCTACTGTGGTCAACACCAATTATAGCAGTGTAACTGAAGATGGAGATTAGAAGTTAGTACACTTACCTCTTACAAATTTTCTCTACATTCACATATAAGTTGTTTACAGCTATTTACCTACCTGTAAAATGACAATCCTCCTCTTTCTATTTTAAACATGACACTTTGCCTCAATTCAACAATTAAAACAAGTATCTCTCACCTGAAGTTGCTTCCCTTCTGTGAAACAGAAGATATGTAAAATCTCAGTACATTATTATTCTTTATGCATCCAAATAGTTTTATTGGAATATGGAATACAAACTCAGTTTGATACTTATAAAATTAAAGAGCATAAGAAAGACATAAAATCAAATGTCCTATCATGAAGAATTTAATTTCATATGCAATTATTACATTACTGCTGTGGACTAAAGTTTGCCCCCCCAAAGAAATTCCTGTGTTGAAGCCCTAACCCCCAATACCTCAAAATGTGACTTATTTAGAGATAGACACTTTAAAGAGGTGATTAAGTTAAAATGAAACCTTTCAGGTAGAACTTAATCCTATCTCACTGGTGGGTTTTTTGGTTTTGTTTTGTTTTGTTTTAGATTTTATTTATTTGACACAGAGAGAGAGATCACAAGTAGGCAGAGAGGCAGGCAAGGGGGCGGGGAAGGAGGCTCCCTGCTGAGCAGAAGCCTGATGTGGGGCTTGATCCCAGAACCCTGAGATCATTACCTGACCTAAAGGTAGAGACTTAACCCACTGAGCCACCCAGGCGCCCCCTGACTGGTGTTCTCATAAGAAAAGGAAATTTGGACATTCAGAGACACCAGGGATAAGCTTTATCCACAGAAAGGAAAGCTCATGTGAGGACACAGTGTGAAGGCAGTCATCTACAAACCAAGGAGTGAGGCCTCAGGGGAAATCAAGTCTGCTGACACCTTGATCATGGAGTTTTAGCTTCCAGAACTGTGAGAAAAATAAATTTCAGTTGTTTGCCACTCAGTTTGTGGTATTTTGTTATGGCAGCCCTAGCAAGCCACCACTGGGTATATGTTGATGATGCACATTAATACAATCTATGAATAGTATACTGCATTCCATGAATATGACTCATTTCAGGTTATCATTGTCCACCTCTAACATATGTTAACACTTGGTACATATTAATTTTCTATAAACCTTGAAGTTTTACATTAATGTAAAAGAACATATCAAAAGGAAGAGCTAAAATATAAATATACTTTGTATATGCCCATGTTGAAAAGTCTACTATCTAGTTTTCTAACTTAGGGCACATTTAACTGTACATTCTCCTTGAATGTCTGCTCACAGCAAGATGTCTTTGCAAGATTTCTCTGTGTTTATACGTTGTGTTTATACACTGTATTTATACATATGGGTTTATAAATTGAGAATTAAATTCAACAAGAATATTTCTCATATTATTACAATCTCTATCACCATAGACTATATGTTCTAAACTACTAAATATCCTTAATGACTGAACAGTCTTTACTTTGGACAATCTGCAGTAGAACAACTGAATGTTAAAACACAGCTCCATTTGATGCTTACTGAAGGTTTTCTCGTATGATTTCCATTTACTACATTATTTACCAACTCCCATTTCAGAAAGGACCTATAGAGGCAGTACTTATAGAGAGAAGTGATGGCAAGTTTATAAGGAGGACTATATCTTCACCTACTTTATAAAAAAGAAAGAGATTAACAGTCCTAGATATAGTGGATCTACTGAAAAATTTTGGTAGCTGTGCTCAATTTTGAGAAAAGTGGTTTAATGAGGACTGGTATGGTAACAACTTTTCCCAATCCCTTCCCTACCCACACTTTGAACACATAGTTCCACTTTCAGGAAATTTCCCTAATGTATTGTATTCTGAATTCCAAACTGTTTGTGAGCCTTAATTTAGCACTCCCTATAGCCCAGAGCATAACACAGAGTCAGACTTCAATGTGTGTGTATGATTAGGTATTTTTATATATGTTGTATATATGCACGTATATAATGTACGATAAAATGTTTTGAAAAATTGTGCAGTATCATCTGAATAATCACTTAAATATTTATGTATTATAATATGAGCAACTCAATCAATTGAATATAGCTTAGTTTAGGTATGGATACTGAATAAAACTATGATCAAGTGAATCAAATGGTTCATTATGGGCTCAATCATGCTGCAAAAGTGAATTGTAAATCCGAATTCTCGTTTGGATATATTACTCAAATTTATTACTGACAAATTGCTTACCATAACTTAATTCATTGACAGCAATATATTATTTCATTTTCACATTAAAATGTGAGATGAAAATACTGAAACTATAATTCTAATTGTATTACCAGGTACCTATACTAAATTGAGAATTAATCGTGCATTTTAAACAGATAGAAGATACCCCATACAAATTTTACATACCATTTGAATGATAGATTCATGTAAGTAGCCCATTTATGAATTCCTGTGAACTTCTACTGCAATGCAGGGAGTCCCCCACAGTACTCTTCACACAGTTTAGCCTTCTGCTTTGGGGATGCTTACCACTAACTGCTAGCGATAGCTTCAGTTGCAATTTTATCGGCCTCTGGATAGCCTGATAATACTTGTGGAAATCTTTGAAGACATTCTACCTGTTCTTGGACGCATTTTTTAGGTAAATTCTAAAATTCAACCAAATGTCTCACTTTTGTTTCACTCTTCAGAGTTTTCCAGAAAATTGGGGAAAGAAAATGAAAAAAAAAAAGTGTCTATGGATTATTACATGATTTGATGATTATGACAATGTGTTTTATTTGATATTTCATGAATGCTGGGATTTAAAGCTTAATACATCTGTTCATTTACTCAAGAAATATATGGAATGTCTTATCTTTTCTTAGTAATAAGCTAGTGTATCTTTTATGTAAAGATTAATTTTTATTAAAAAAATAAAAATATAATTAAAATTTAAAAAATAAAGTATGGTTGTATTTTAACAACTTTTATTAATATTTAATGTTCTGATAATATGGCAGGCCTTCCCTAGTTATCTAAATAACAACCATACCTCCTTCTTTCCTTTGGTAGAATTCGAGTTTGTTTACTAATATGACTTAAAAGTAAAAATCTAATAGTCAAATTTCTTTGCTCCATTCTTCTTAGCAAATTGGGAAATTGGAGCTCTTATGTACCATGCTTTGAGACACCTCTCCTTTTCTGTTACTTATAACCAAAAGCCTCTTAAGAGAGGCAGATGACAAACAACAAGAAAACAAAATATTACTATCTTATATTAAAATATATATACTTCCTCATTACTTATGCTTAAATATAGCATAATGAATATTCTTGAGTCCTTTCTCCTTGATATCTTCAAAGGGTTTTGTTGGGTAATAGGTCTATTTATACTAATTATAAATGTCTTCTGACATTTTGTTTATTTTTTCTAATTCCTCAGTTTGGTTTCTTCACCTCACTTGTATATACTTTCAATTTGTTGGCTTTAAATATATACACACAAGTTTATAATTAGTAACAGTGGATCTTAGTTTCTCCCTTTTTTTTTTCAGTTTTATACTTTTATTTGACAATCAGCAATTAGTTCTCATCCACATTAACTGTCTGTAGATTTTTGAAAGTGGTGACAGATACATAGGTTACCAACGTGTACAGCTTGTTTGGTGAATCTCCATCCTCAGTACGTTTTCTGGACTACCGCACATGGATATGCTATGGAACATTCCGTGTTCCTTCGGACCAGACAACTTTGTTGAGCCTGATGTCAGTGAACACATCTGGAGTTCCCATCTCTTTCCTGGCAAATTTCCGGATGTCTGTCAGTCCCTGAGAGGCAGACTTCTCGAAACCCATTCCATGGATATGCTTGTGAATGCTGCATATGTATTCTCTGGTCACTACCTCATTGACGACAGAATGGCCCTTCTTTTCGTCACCCCTCTTAGTGGGAGCCATTCTGCTGGACCCTGGTTGGAAAAGTCTCCTATGGTTCAAAATAGCAGTGTTGTACATTTCATTTTCATGACTCCTAAGAGGTTTCTTTTGCTTATTTCTGCATTTATGGCAATATTTTTAAATGGCTAACTTTCACAGAAATCAAATCATATGATAGAAATTTAGCATTTAGTCTGTAATGTAAGAGGTAGATGGAGGCAACCAGACACTAAGGAAGACTATAGGTTAATTCAAGGATTTTTAAAATCTCTTTGGTCAATGCTCTAAATATCCCTAGGCATTCAGGCTCCTATTAATATCTCCCATTCTTATGGTAGACTCAGCTACTCAGACTTCTGTTTTGGTACTCATATGACTTGACTCCATTTGTATAGCATCCTTTTAGTGGTCATAGAAAATAGTCTTTGTTCATAAGCAAATAATAAATATTTGTACACCAAGCACATGCATCATCTTTTTGGTTACTAAATGAATCAGAAAGTTCCTTTAGATTCCTCCTTTTTTAACACATCTTTATTATTAAATATCTGTTTTGCATTCATACTGCTGTGAAGTCTTTTCTCCATTTTTTAGTATCTCACACTTCATTGATAATTACCATCCTCACTGTTTAACCTAATAATTGATATGTTACATTACTTCTGAAGTTACACCAAAATATTTGTTGCAAAAAGAAAATAAAAACACTTCCATTTTAAGCAGCCATTTTTTAATTAGAGAAGGTAAGGTTCTCTTTGCTGCTATCCACATTTACTTAAAGGCATGAACAAAGTGATGAATTTAGAAAAACAGGTTAAACAGGTATAACCTCCAGCTTTATAACTTAGTATCTCTTGTGATCATAACTCTGGCCACCACTTGAAATAGAGACACATGCACCCACAGAGGTAAATCTCTCTGGAGCTGTCTATCTAATTAGTTTTAAATTATCTTCCAAGGCTTATTCTTTTAGTTAAAATTCCAAGTTTGAGTAGAATTCGTGTACAAAAACACGAAAGTTTTTCTCTATTATTCCACAACATGTAACAATCGTCTACTATAACTGCAGATTGCAGACTTTTTTTTTTTTTTTTTACTTTCTCCCCCTATGCTGTCCATTTTTTATTCAGGTGAGCTTCTATTTTTAGATGCATATACATTTTCAATTGTTAAGTCTTCCTGATACATATTTTCCTTGTATCACTCTATGTCCCTCCATAGCTCTCATCTGATAATTTTGGGGGGAAGTCCTGTTTATCTGTATTTTTTAATATATATATATTTAATTTTTATTTATTTTTTAAATTTCTTTTCAGTGTTCCAGAATTCATTGTTTATGTACCACACCTGGTGCTCCATACAATACGTGCCCTCCATAATACCCAACACCAGGCTCACCCAACCTCTCACCCCCTCCCCTCCAAAACCCTCAGATTGTTTTTCAGAGTTCCTAGTCTCTCATGGTTCGTCTCCTCCTCCAATTTTCCCAAACTCCCTTCTCCTCTCCACACAAGCCATTTCAGACTTACGTTTTCTGTTTGCATTCTATATCTTTTTCTATTCCTTTACTTTTGATTCATCATTGTCTTATATTTAAATTGTATCTTTTTCTATAGAGTAATTCCTATTCAGCTGTGCTGTAGTATGAATAAAGGATTTTACCTTGGACATTTTGAATGATATGTTGCTTTTTAACTGGAGTAGTTCAATAATTACTACTTAGTGTAATTACTGACATGGTTGAATTTCTAGGTCTACTAAATTCAGTTATTTACCATTTGTTTTTCTGACTGTTTTCCCTTATTTTATTTCTCAGTTCCATCTTTTCTGACATCTTCTGAATTATATGAATAATGCTAAATTATGTATTGGTTTATGGCTACTAGTTGCCCTAGAAATTACAATATACATATCAAATCTTTCCGTGTTGGCTTCTTATGCTATTGCTATTGAAATATGAAAGGCTTGCAACCATGTAGATTCTTCCCTCCCTCTATGATCTTTATGTATAGTCATGCTATTTGTTACGTATGCATACATTGTATACCTCACCTCAACATTTTATATATGTGTATGTGTATAACTTAAATAGAAAAATACCAGCTGTTTAGTATTTCTCCAGTTATGGTCTCTAATTCCTGTAGATTCATGTTTCTCTTTGGTATTGTCTCCTTGTAGGCCAAAGAACTTCCTTTAGAAGTACTTAAAGAACAGGTCTTCTGTTGGTGAAATCTTTTAGTTTTTTCATCATTTGAAAATGTCTTTACTTTGCCTTCATTCCTGAAACATATTTTCTCAGGATATGGCATTTTAGGTGGAAAGGTGTTTTCCACCAAAATTTTAAAGGGCATGTGCTGGTATCATTGGTCCCTATGTATTTGATGAGCAATCTGAGGTGGTTTGAATTGTCCTATATATAATGTATTATTTTCTCAGGTTACATTGAAGCCTTTTCTCTTAAGTTTTGAAATTCAGGAGTTTCACTTGTGCTATGTCTGTATGTGTGCGTATACGTGTATTTGTTGTTTTTGTTTCTAAAGTTCCTCCTGTTTGGAGTTCATTGAATTTCCTGAATCTCTAAGTGTATGTTTCTCATCCAAATTTGGTAAATTTTGGCCATTATTGCTTCAATTTTTTTTCCTGTTCTAGTAACTTTCTCTTCTCTTTCTGATACTTCAGTAGCATTAATGGTAGTTCTTTTGATGTTACCACTATGTCTTTGAAACTTCATTCACTTTTTTTTTCTTCCAAACTGTTCTCTTTCCTGTCTTCAGGCTGAATACATTCTATAGATCTATGTTCAAGTTCAGTTATTCTTTTCACTTTCATCTCCATTCTCCTATTCAGTCCAACAAGTAACTTTTTAAAACTCCTATATATTTATTTTTTTATTCTAACGTTTCCATTTTCCTCTACTTTTTAAAATATTTTATATATTTATTTGACAGAGAGATTGACAGAACCAGGGAGCACAAGTGGAGAGACTAGGGAGTGGCAGAGAGAGAATGAGAAGTAGTCTCCCTGCTGAGGAAGGAGCCTGACATGAAGCTCAATCCCAGGATGCTGTGATCATGTGTCTGTGAAGGCAGACACATAAGTGACTGAGTCACTCAGGCACCCCTCCATTTTCTTACTTATAGTTTCTAATTCTATTCTGAGAACTTCCATTCTTTTATTAATTTAGTGAAGCATATTTACAATAGCTGCTTTAAAATTTTGTCTGATAATTACACTATCTAGATTTACTCAGGTTTAGCAACTGATTTTGTTTCTAGTAAGAGTTGGTCAGATATCTGTTGCTCTTTGTGTGTTCAACAATTTTGAATCATACTCTGTAAGTTTCGTTTTGAATGTTATGTTGGGCAGAGCCTCTCCTCAGGAGAATGTTAGGTTTTTGTTTTGTTTTGTTGGTTTTACTGGGCAATAAGCTGTGGTAGTTTCAGGAAATAAGCACTCACAGTATAATTTTTAGTTCATTTTTCAAAGCCTAGGCTTGTTTGGATTTGTCCATGCATGTTCCACTGAGAAATTAATCTGAGACCTGGGCCACTGTTAAATAACTGTGCAGTTCTCAAAGACTTTGCTACGTTGCTTGCCTTTTTATTGTTGTTGTTCATTGTATGAGCCCAGGAGTGAACTTTAAACTTGTTCTTATTCACATATGGAAATAGGGTACTAGACTTCTCTGTTTGCTCTCCAGGAGTCTCTCCACAGTCTTCAGCTTGAACAGACCCCCATTTACCATTTCTTTTCTTCAGAAAAATGAGGTATCTGAGTATTGTGGGCTGAACTGCTTCTCACTACAAAAATATGTTAAAGTCCTAACCCCAGGTACTTGTTAATTGTCCTTACTTGGAAACAGGGTCCTTGTAGATGTAATAAATATCTAAGTTAGATGATTTCTTATTGGAATCAGATGGGCCTTTAATCCAATATGACTAGAGGGGCAGCTCAGTCAGTTAAGTGTTTGCCTTTGGCTCAGGTCATGATCTCAGTGTCCTGGGATCAAGCCCTGCATTGGGTTCCCTGCTCAACTGGGAGACTGCTTCTCCCTCTCCCTCTGTCCCTCTGCCCCTCTCCCCTGTTCATCTGCCCCCCTCCCAAATAAATAAATAAAATCTTTAAAAAAATTCAATGTGACTGGAATCTTTTTTTTTTTTTTTTATCTTTATAAGAGGAGAAGACACACAGACATACACAGAGATGAGAATGTCATGTCATGAATGACAAGGACACATAGGAAGAAGATGGCCATGGGATATGGAGGCAGAGATTAGAGGGGTATATCTACAAGCCATGAAACACCAGATTGCCTGCAAATACCAGAAGCTAGGAGAGGCAATAAGTAAATAAAAATAAAATTAAAAATTAAAAAAGATTCTTCCCTAAAGGTTTAGAGGAAACATGAACCTACAAATGGGTTCATTTGGGGGTTCTGGTCTGCAAAGCTGTGAGAATAACTTCAATTGTTTTAAGCCATTGAATATGTAGTACCTTGCTATGGCATCCCTGGGAAACTCCTACGTTATATTTTCCTCTCCTGCAATACTGTTCTGCCAGGTAACTCATTGATAGCTGCCTACACTTCAGGCAGACCTAGGAGAGGAAAGGGGAAAAAATAACCTGGTAAAATCACCTTTGAGTGGATCACATTTCTATTTTGAAACCCCTTCACAGTTTTTCTATTTTGCTTATTTTTTAGAGTCTTTACCGGGCTCATTAGTATGCAACAGGCTTACACCAACATACGGATCAAGGATTGACTTGTCTTTAACTTTTAATTTCTAGAATTAAATCCATTATTCTATCCTGTTTATTTTAGGTTTTATCAAAAGCATAGCTATTTCTATCATATGTGTTAATCTAAAATTTGATAGGACTACCTCCTTTATCTTTCTCCAGTTCATTAAAAATATGGAAAAGGGCACGAACAGAGATTTGTAAAATGTCATTAAAAATAAATCCTCTTCCTAGTTAGATGTCAATCTTAATTAACTTTTGATGTCAAAGCCATGAGCAAATGAATTGATTAATTTGTGCTTCTGCTAGACCATGTCAAGAATCTCAAAAGATTTTTTATCAGGAAATTTTTGAATTCAACACACAACATATATGTGAGTTCATGTGTTCTACCAATAATTCTATGGCACACAAACATAAAAAAGAAAATAGTGTGGTGTAATTTGAACTTATTACATGTGTATATCTGTATTTTTTGATATGATGTATTCCAATAAAAAATGAAGTGTAATTTTCTATGGTTAAGTATATTTGGGACATTCTGGGCTATAAAATGATTTAAAAAAGATGATGTTTACAAACTGCAGGCATTCTGTGAGGTTTTTTTAATGTTAATATAAATAATATATATGTAAGAAAAACATGGATCTTATGACTAATTTGGACCAGGGAATTCTTTTTAAGAGAATATCTATTAATATTTAGAAAAAAATTAGTGTTCTTTGAAATATGTTGCAGAATTTACTCTTATATTAATCCATGTTAGCACCTAATGATACCTGTTACCTGTTTTTCTTTATCAGCTTTTTTTTTCTTTTTTTCCCTTTGTGTTCAGACACTAAAATTTAAGGGTAAATATTTGAGTTTGGCAGTGTAGTACTTAATGTCAGATATCATGTCATTTCTGAACTACTTTTTTTTTTTTTTAATTGTAGAGCATTTGGCAAAAGACAGTCACGTGGTACCACTGAAGTTCATAATTGCAAAGACTGTGAATGATGGTTCCTCTAGTTCATTTTACAGTCCTGATCTCCTGCCAGTTCCTATATGTCACGTGTATGGGTTGGAAATCTTATCTCTTCGGAAACAACTCTGATATCTCATGACTTTTTCAAAACATTTGTCTTTATTTCTCTCTTACTTGGTTGTAATTATACTTTCCATGTAACAGTTAGTTTGATTATTACACTATTTTCCCCAACTAACCAATTTTTCTTTCTGTTTCCTTAGAATCTCATTGCTCAAACTATTTTCCTTTTATTCTCCTTTCACTTATTCTTCTTATAGATGTCATCTTCTAGGGTTTATATCATTTATTCATATCAACATTTTTGTACATAATCTTTTTTTAAAGATTTTATATATTTTATTTGACAGACAGAGATCACAAGTAAGCAGGGGCAGGCAGAGAGAGAGGAAGGGAAGCAGGCTCTCTGCTGAGCAGAGAGCGCGATGCCGGGCTCGATCCCAAGACTCTGGGATCATGACCTGAGCTGAAGGCAGAGGCTTAACCCACTGAGCCACCCAGGTGCCCCTTTGTACATAATCTTTTAAAATCAGAGATTATCAATTAGTTTCATGTTTAGGCATTATGATTCATTAAATCCTAATTCACTGAGGTAATTTATCTTTGTGTTGTCAGATTTTTTTACTGATTTAGCTCTTGAACTTCTCTTTTGAAATCACTGGTCAATGAAATGCACTCTTATTTACTTATTTTTTAAATGTAAATATTTTGTGAGTTGTATTCCTTTTTTTAATGTAGATAATTTTATTTATTTATTTTTATTTTAATTCAATTAGTCCATATATAGTACATCAGTAGTTTCAGATGTAGAGTTCAGCAATTCATCAGTTGCACAAAACACCCAGTGCTCACCACATCCCATGCCCTCCTCAATGCCCATCACCTAGTTACCCCATTCACCCACCCATCTTCCCTCCAGCAACCCCCAATTTGTTTCCTTTAGTTAGGAGTCTCTCATGGTTTATCTCCCTCTCTGATTTCTTCCCATATGGTTTTCCCTCCCTGCCTTCCCTTTGATCCTCTGTGCTGTTTCTTATTTTCCACCTGTGATAATTGTCATTCCTTGTTTGAATTATTTTGCACAGCATAATACAGTCCAGTTCCATCTGTGTTGATGTAAATGGTAAGATTCCATCCTTTCTGATGGCTGAGTAATAGTCCACTGTAGATATATACCACAGCTTCATTACCCATTCCTCTGTCAATGGATATTTGGACTCTTTCCATAGTTTGTATATTGTGGACATTGCTGCTATAAACTGTGGGATGCAGGTGCCCCTTTGGATCAGTATATTTGTATCTTTGGGTTAAGTACCTAGTTGTGCAATTGCTGGGCATAGGGTAGTTCTATTTTCAACTTCTTGAGGAGCTTCCATACTGTTTTGTTTTGAACCAGAAAAGACCCCAAATAGCCAGAGGAATGTTGAAAAAGAACCAAAGTTGGTGGCATCACAATTCCATATTTCAAGCTCTATTACAAAGCTGTAATAATCAAGACACTATGGTACTAGCACAGAAAGAGACGCACAGATCAATGGAACAAAATAGCCCAGAAATGGACCCTAAACTCCATGGTTGACTAATCTTCAACAAAGCAGGAAAGAATATCCAATGGAAAAAAGTCTCTTCAACAAATGGTTTTGGGAAAACTAGATAGCCACATGTAGAAGACAGAAACTGGATTATTTTCTTACACTATACACAAAGATAAACTCAAAATGGATGAAAGACCTAAATGTGAGACAGGAATCCATCAAAATCTAGACGAGAACACGGGTGGCAACCTCTTGCTAGACAAGTGTCCAAAGGCAAGGGAAACAAAGGCAAAAATAAACTACTGGGACTTCATCAAGATAAAAATCTTTTGCACAACAAAGAAAACAGTCAACAAAACCAAAAGGCAACATATGGAATGGGAGAAGATATTTGCAAATGACACATCAATAACGAACTAGTATCCAAGGTCTATAAAGAATTCATCCAACTCAACACCCAAAAAACACATTGTTCAGTGAATTGCATTCCTAAAAACTAGGGTATTGTTTTAAATGCTTAGTGCATGGATTGCTTAAATAAAAATATTTTTATTAATTATTAAAAATTCCAGATGGACCCTAGGCCTACTGAACCAAATTCTCTAAGGAAGAGAATCTTATGTTTGAATTTTTAACAAGCATTTAGGTGCTAACTATTGAGAACCATTAGACAAGGATTGTACTCTATTTGTTTCTTCATTTGGTCTGTTTTCTCGGCTCTTATGACCAGTAATATTAAATCGTGGCTTCCTTCTATTTGATTTATTTCTTTTGAAAAAATAATACAAGTTGTTTATTCCAGTCTTATGTACTACCTAACAGTGTCTGTGAAATTGTTCTAAAGTAGTGTTCAACTTCATTTATTTAAATGTTATTTTCCTTTGTCAATAAACCATGCATTCTGTACTCAAATACTCTCAGTCATTGCTTGGGTCCCCAAAGCATTTTTTAAAATTCTTATGACCCTCACATTGTACCAAATGTTTGTTTATTTTGTATTATATTCTATACTATTCTGTCACATTAGGTTAAAAATTCCTTAAGGATGGGAACTATGTCTTTAGTAGCTCATTTTATAATGCTGGCAGCAAGTGGCACAATATTTTTACATAGGAGATGTTCAATATATTTGATGAATTGAGTTGAATTGGCCTTCTTGCCTGATAATTTCTTTTCATTATTACAAGGAGCTTGCTTCACCAGTGTTTTAATGTCTCATTTGCATTCATCCATCTTGCTGACTCTTCTGATCTTATGTGTGTGTGTGTGTGTGTGTGTGTGTGTGTGTGTAATTTTCTCCCTGATTCTCCAGATGCATTCTATCTCCTTTGCCAGAATATTCTCTATCATTTTTATATTATGAACTATGTTAAACTGTTGTGTGATGCACAACTTATTATTTTATTCACTATTAAAATGCATGTCAGAAAATTTTTCCATGCTATATCAATTCAGAAAACACTGAATTGAACTGAACTGAATAAAGTTGAAATGAAAAGTTGAAATGAATTTTTACTGAATTTTTTACTGAAGAACTTCCCAGGCCCTTCAAAGTATTAATCCCAGGTCCTTCAATGTAATTAACAAAGGACTACAGTATTTAATCTTTCAAATTTCTTTAACCCAGGAAAAAATTTTAAAAAAATAAAATAAAATAAAGTGAATAAAAAGAGAATTTATATCAATCTGTAGATATAGAATGACATACAAATATAGATGGATACATCCAAGAACATTATTAACTTTAATTATGTATTGATAGTACTAGTAACTTAGAAAATTATTATTTAGTAAATTAATAAATTGAATTTGGAGAAGGTCTTAGGAAAAAACTAAAACAAAATCCAATATCCTTAAAATATTTACTTGGAGAACACAGGTCTTAATTATAAAACAAAAACAAGAATAAAAATCAGAAAATAAAAGCTTCCCAAGAGATTCAGGGGCCTATATTATAGTCATGACTTCTGCAAAATTCATTCAACAGATATTTATGATAATTATTTTAAACCTCTACCCAAAAACATTCCAGTGGTAATGAAAACAAAATAAAACAAAACAAAACAAAAAACCTCATTTTTTGTCAATTCTTTCCAGGATCAACAAATTATACCTAACAATCATAGATGATTTCACATCATAGGATAAACCACTGCAACTAATTACATTAACTAGGAAACTTACATAGAATTCATCTTCTTTTTCTCCTTATCTTCAGGACTAGAAATAATATTTTTTTAAAAAATTGTGTACACCTAAACTTCTAACACAATGCTAAATCAATATTGAACATGCAATAGATGCTTGCTTGATTCTTACTCAAAAAACCATAGAACTTGGTCAAAAAACCATAGAACTGCCCTGAATTTAATTTTCACATAGTGTTTACAAACTTCCTAGTTAACAATATGTATAGTTTTATGATTTCACATTTATAGAAAATAAGTTATTATTAGAACTTCAGAAAGCATTTAACTTCTGTCTCTAGACATATGTCATCATTTGTATTAAATCGTTCCGTTGGTCTTCAGTTAGTCATTGGGTCAAGAATCCTTATCTTCCTTCCCACTGGAGGATCTAATCAATCTTAAACCATTCATTATTTTCCTCTCTCTCTTTCTCTTTTTCTTTTTTTTAACAAGGAGTTTAGTTTTATTTTCTCTATTCATTTGCAAAACACTTAGAAGCAAATAGGAAAAAATAAGTAAATAAAACCTCCTGTGAAAAAAATTACAATTAAAAAAAAAAAAAAAAAAGGATGAGGGGGATTAGTGCCTTAGCCCCAGGGAGCTACAGCAACTCTGATTGGTCCACATTATTACCCCATCTTACCTATCTGCATCACCTCCTTCATGGAGAAATTCCCAGTCTGTTAGAAGCCATTCATTATAACTTGTTATTGCCTCTTGGCATTGTTAGTGCACAATTAACTAGGAGTCAAATTAAGGACTGATGATGAAATTAATCAAAATGTTATCCCTGCTTAGGAATATTGTTAAAAATAGAGCTGAATCCTTGGAACAACAGGAGCATTTGGCAGACAATTTCAAGACTTAAGAATGTTCTATTGTTATACAAAGATGGCACAGTTCTCAGCAAATTTGATCTCAAAAGAAATGCTGTTCTGAGCCCTCTTCCTTACCTTATTAAGAGTTTGAGTAAAAGACAGAGTTTGGTTATAATTTTTGCCATACACTTCATTTTTACATTAAAAAAAAGTGCATTGTAACACATCAAGTTGTTTAGAAAGTACAATTTATTACAGTGTTTTCGATATAGGATTTCCATGAAATGTCTTTCATATAATTCTATAGAACTTTTACAAAAACCAAATAGCATTAAACAAACTTAATATTCTTTAGAACCTGGTAGAATCTGAAACCTACTTTTACCCAATCCTACCACATAATGTTATAACATTATAAAAATACATTTTTATGAGATGAAATATGTAAAAATTCAAATTAAACCAATCCTTTCACTAGATGAAGTTAAATGGGTCTTTGAAATCATTCACTCTTTCCTCACTCTAAATCCATAGATAAAGTATGACAACAATTTTTACATATACTATTACTTATGTTACTATTCATTTTTAGTTGTGTTCCTTAGATATTCATAGTCTCCAGTTTGCTCTGCACAACTCGAAATCATGCTTTGTTCAATGAATCAATTTGATTTTTTTCTGAACATAGACCAAATAAGTAACAGTCAACACAATATTTTTAAAAAATGTATAAGTTACAGAATTAATCAGCTGACTAGTAAAAACTGTTGAAGTACTCATGCATGTACGTAAAACTTCTTCTATTTGTCTAAGTCAACTGAGTTTCACTTTTGGTCAGTGAAGTGTTTTCTTCTGATAGTTTTTCTCTTAATCTGAACACATCTATATTTCTCTTTACTCATGCCAGTTCTTCAATTACCTTTCATGTTACCTCCTCAAGTAACAGGACTAAGCACATAACACCAAAAAATTCTTATATTTGTTTAGTAATAGCTGCAATTAATGCTGCATAGATTATTTAGCTAGTCTGCATAAATAACAGATCTAGTAGAAAACATATTTATAAGGAGTGATTATTATGTCTTCTCCTCTGGAAAAGGGTGGGAGTTAAATAGTTGAACAAAAGAATAATAAGCATCTTTATAAAACATGAAGGAAATATGCACTGTGCCTCCTTGAAGAGAGAAATGAGTTTGGCATGATTTTTTTTTTTTTTCCATAAGGTGTCTTCTCTTTGGGTTGGACCTATAATACCAAGCCTATAAATTCATTTGAAAAATCAAAAATAATAAAGTAGTCATGGTATTGAAACTGTGAAGTGTATAAAATGTATGTGGCTATAGATTTGTCTGAAGGGAAGCTTGATGTGGTTGTTTTGACATTATAACTATGAATGACCAAGAATTAAATTTCAAGGTCAGGAAAGAATACCAGACCTAAGTCAAGCTCCTCCTGAAATGAAATAAAATTATTTGGCCTTTCTCCCATCATTAAAACAAAATGTGGATCTGAATTTTTTACTTGTTGAAATGGTAGAGTAAGTTGTCACACAATGTGAGTTTTGAAACTTGATAGAAGTATAGTAAATTTTGCCTGATCGAAGCAAAATGAGGTAGAATGAAAAGATAATTCTAGACTGACAAAAATGGTAGGGTAGAGTCAAGATGATGAAAATGATTGAGAGAAATTTGACTGATAGATTTTCTATAGGCTTCTTTATTCTTCCAGAGCTTGACATCTTAATAGATTTCAAGAAACCTTTTAAAAATTCAAGTTCTTAAATATATGCATTATATCTTAAATATATATGTATTTATTCAAGTTTTTATATATATAATAAATAATTGAATAAAGGAATATAAGCATAACAAAATAATAAGCATAGAAAAAGAATAATAAGCATCTTTATAAAGCATATATATATGGCAGGAAATAGCATGTTTAATATCAACTATGCATATTATTTGTATGCATTTCAGAAAGTCTAATAAATAAATATTTGCTAATAATTGTAGATTGGGATAGTGTAAGAATTTTAATTTTTCTAATGCTTTATATCATTCACCAAATAACTGGCAGATATGCTGGTAAAATAACTAATGATATAGGGATATTCACAAAGAACAGTCCTAAAATATTTACTAAAAGTGGCAGATTCTAGAAGAAAGGAATTGTTAACAGTCTATAGTACCCATGCTAGGGCAAGCACAGGAGTTTTAAACACAGCAATCTGGTTCTTGTATCCAGGCATGTGGTTAATTTGCATCAGGCTATAAATTGGGAAATAAGTGAGACAGAAAAAGCATGTGACAGCAAAACTAAAGTTGTTAACCAAAATATTGATTTGGTTAAAAGCTGGAAATTTAAAATTTGAAGGTGAGGTTGTCAGAGTGATGCACCTGGCATTACATCACTGTTGATCTTCTAAGGGAGAAAAAAAATCACGGCAAGCAAAGCAGCCGAAATGCAAGCACTGAGAGAAAGAGAAGCAGCCAGAGGCTATGAATTATCCTTGCACTGGACTGGAGAACCAGCCACTGAATAATTGAGAATTGACTTCAGGTTGAACATTGAATTTCCATAGTGTGCAAGAACTCTGTAGCCCTTAGGTAAAGATTTGATTTACATAGATTAGATCGATAAATAAAAGATAAATATAGGGGATAAATAAAAATCCATCTCGGCTAGAAATCATGCTCTTTAGATTTGTTTAGTTGAATTCTTTGTTGGAGACCAGCAGGCAAACTCTTCTGGCTTTCAAAATCAATAATCTAAGCCACTCTCCTCCACAACACAAGAGGAAAATTAGCAAACAGTGAAAACAATTTGTTTATGCACTTAGAAGCTATTCTTCAGGCTCATTCAAAATGTAGTTTTGGAAAAAAGATACACTGTAACAGCAGTAGGGTTATAATTTTATGAAGCATATCTTTTATCAATCCCATACATAATTTTTTCAAGTTCAAATCTATATATAGTTGGGGTTTTTAAATTGCATGTTTAAAATTGTGCACTAATAATAATTCGTGTTGATAGTATTTATTTAGAAGTTGTATTGCTAAGCCAATTTTATTTTATTTTTTTAAAGATTTTATTTATTTATTTGACAGATCACAAGTAGGCAGAGAGGCAGGCAGAGAGAGAGGAGGGGAGGGGAGCCACTGATATGAGGCTCAATCCTAGGTTCCTGGGATCATGACCTGAGCTAAAGGCAGATGCTTAACCCACTGAGGCACCTAGGTGCCCCAGGCGACCTCTGTGGCTTCTTTAAATTGTGTCTTGGTGCATAGATGTTTGAATGCCTGACCTCAATAATTACATGCAGAATGAGGATGATCCCTGGAACTGAAATGTTAAATACATCATATGGGATTCTAGAATTGGGAATATTTTATTCTGGGATTCCATATTTCAAGAAAAACAACTCTCTTCTGTTATCTATGTCTTAAATCTCAACTCTGCACATCCCCACTTGTAGGTCAATATTTCTAGAGAAAAATGACACAACAGTGCGGGCTAGTCTCACTTGAAATTCATAATCATGAATCTCTTACGAGCACTCAACACAGTCAGCAATCCACGTATATATTTGTCGGTGAGCTTTTCTTCCCAATCCCTGATAAGGCTATTTCATACCACCTACTCCTTACCAAGTCATTATTCAATCCCCCTTGCATTCTCTCAGCTGATGACTTTGCCATATATATGTGTATATGTCTTAATTTCTGATGACTTTGCCATATATATATGTGTGTATATGTCTCAATTTCTTCATATATATACATATGTATGAAGAGATACATACATATGTACATATACATATACATATGTATGTATATGTACATATGTATGTATCTCTTCATACATATGTGAAGAAATTGAGAAAAGTCCTTATCTTCTCACAATTAAGTGAGTTGACAACCTACATCTGTACTGAATAATTATTCCTTTATCCCGGTTGTCTGCTGCAAGTTACAATTTGCTTGATTTGTGGGTTTCATCTCCCCTAGAACACTCAATATCTTGGTTATGCAATTACATTGTTTCTGTTCTGTATCACCATATTTTTCCCTGTCCTCAGAGTCCTTATTTACTTTGAAAATTCTTTTTATCTCCTTACCAGCAAAATGTCCCAAACAGAAATCAAGTTGTGTACAACGTCTCAGCTTTCTTACAGCGTCCGATTTTCCCACTTTATCTTCTCTGATTCAAAGAAACGGCTATGTGTCAGTCATCAGTGGCATTCATGTTATACTATCCAATGTTCATTTTGGTTTGTGTTTGACCTCACCTATAAGCAGCAGATGACATGATTGGACACTCCCTGTTTTCTTGAGGTACTTTTGGATTGTGCTCTTCATCACTACATACTACGCTGATTTTCTTCCTACCTGGCTAGCTTTCCTTATTCCTCATTGTCCCCTCTTTGCATACCATCAAATTCCGAATGTTGGCACATCTCAAGACTCTGCCTTGGAATTCCTTTTCATCTCTTATTTTGTTCAGAAACAGAGAGAAGGCCAGTGAGGTAGGGTAAGAAATTTATTGTCTTTGTCTAGTTTAGACATTCTTCTAAAAGTTAACTCCTTTTGAATATCAGAGTCCAGATCAGTCTCTTCTCTTCAAGGGGACTTAACAGACTGATCCATCAAAGATACCCACGTCGTTCCCCCACCATTACTGCTCTTTGTTATATCCATTTCTTTTACTCTCTCTTTGGACTTA
Source organism: Mustela putorius furo (assembly GCF_011764305.1). NCBI lineage: Eukaryota > Metazoa > Chordata > Mammalia > Carnivora > Mustelidae > Mustela > Mustela putorius. Next base: position 30,190,390 of record NW_025421987.1, read on the forward strand.
TTGCTATTGAAAGTATCTTGATTGTTTGCTTATCTACTTTTGTTTTCTTCCCTAAAATGTAAGCTTCTCTCTATGTACTACTTATTTTCAGAAAAATGACCAGTAAAACACCTGGCATATAACAGGTAGGCAACATATATTTTCTGATTAAATGATAATAGTTTGAAAATTCTAAAATATTAATATTGAAACATGTTGAAAGAAATATTACATTTTAATAAATAAGTAATGCTTTCAGTCTAGGAAGATAAAAATTAATATTTCTTAAATTTTTAAAAAATTGTAAAGGCCATGATTATAGTAAACACTCTCTTCTTCACTCTTTCACAAAATAGTAATGATTTGAGAAGTTAATTCCATGAACATTACTTCAACTTATTTGCTGAAAGGTACATATGGTGTGTGACACGTGCTCCACCACAGGTGAGGAAGCTGCCTGGCACAGGGAAGATACTTCACACATGGTAAAAATGAAAAAATCAGAATGGCTAACTTACACTGAAAAGAGTCTTCAGAGCAAATTTGACATAAAACAATCAAGAATTATTACAGGTGAAACCATATGATAATTGACTCTCTCTGCTTGACTTATTTCACTCAGCATAATCTCTTCCAGTCCCATCCATGTTGATACAAAAGTTGGGTATTCATCCTTTCTGATGGAGGCATAAAACTCCATAGTGTATATGGACCACACCTTCCTTATCCATTCGTATGGTTTCAATTATTTGTTGAGCATAAGAAATAACACAGAGGACATGGGGAGATGGAGAGGAGAAGGGAGTTGAGGGAAATTGGAGGGGGAGATGAACCTGAGAGACTTTGGACTCTGAAAAACAATCTGAGGGTTTTGAAGGGGCGGGAGGTGGGAGGTTGGGGGAACCAGGTGGTGAGTATTGTGGAGGGCACAGATTGCATGGAGCACTGGATGTGGTACATAAACAATGAATTCTAGTACACTGAAAAGTAATTAAAAAATAAAAAAATTAAAAAAAATACAGAATAAAAAGTACTTTGGGGTTGATTTTCAGTCTTTCTAAATGTTGTTGCCAAGTGTTTCCTGGAACAGGAGGAGGAAAAGAAAGCAGAGTTTTAAAACCAAGAAAAGAATCAAGCCAGCCTGAAGCAACGACATTCCTAATTTAACTGCAGAATAGGAGGGCTAGGGCACCAATATAAGCATGGTTCTTGCATAGATAGATAGATAGATAAATATGAATATTTGGAATATAGTGGAATTCCATATATACGGAATATTTATATATAATGGAATATTATGGAATCTTATCCTATGATATATATGTGTATTATATATAATAGAATAGTATATATTATATATATAATGACAAAATATTATTGAATCATAAAAAAGAGACAGTTCTACCATATGTAATAACATGGATGAATCTTAGACATTATACTAAGTGAAATATGTCAGAAAGAGAAATAGAAAAACTGTATGATCTCACTTACATGTGGAATCTAAAAGCAAACAAACAAAAACACCAAACTGATAAAAGAAAAAAAAAGAGAGAGATCAGATTTGTGATTACTGGGGGCAGAGGGCTGGGGGAGGGGAAATTGGAGGAAGATGGTCAAAAGGTACAAAGTTTCAGTAATAAGATAAATAAGTACCGGGGATATTATGTATAACATAATGGCTGTAGTTAGCATTGTCATATACTATATAGAAAAGGTGTTAAGAGAATAGATTTTAAGAGTTCTCATCACAAGGGGAAAAATTTTTTTCTTTTTATTGTATCTATGAAATGATGGATGTTAATTGTGGTAATCATTTCACAACAATGTAAATCAAACCATCATACTGTACACCTTAAACTAATGCAGTGATGTATAACAATTATTTTTTAATAAAACTGGAAAAAAATAAGAAAAAAAAATAATTATTAAGATTTTGAACAGCAGAGGGGCGCCTGAGTGGCTCAGTGGGTTAAGCCTCTGCCTTTGGCTCAGGTCATGATCTCGGGGTCCTGGGATCGAGCCCCACATCGGGCTCTCTGCTCAGCGGGGAGCCTGCTTCCCCTCTCTCTCTGCCTGCCTCTCTGCCTACTTGTGATCTCTCTCTGTCTATCAAATAAATAAATAAAAATCTTTAAAAAAAAAAAGATTTTGAACAGCAGGACACCATGAAAAATCCTAAGGATGATAGATCCAGCAAAAGCTGACAGATTGGAAGGAAACCTGAGGTGTTCTCTGCACAGTGAGGGTACAGATACATTGGTATATAGTATGTAGGAACTTAATAGGGGTTGGCAACTGTTTAGGATGTGGACAGGCAGGCCAAATTTAAAATGGACATAGAACTTTTAGGCCTACTGATAAATTAGATGTGGAAGAGAATGGGGACTAGGAGAGGAAGAGGTTTCAGTTTTGAGCTTGGGCAACCAGAGATGAATCATAGCAGGGGCAGTGAGAGGGGAGAAGTGTGACATCCAGGAATAATGATATCGTATGGGAAAGAGAATAGATTCAGGTGTCAGTGTCAATGTTAAGACTTAACAGCACATCAAAATTAAACTAACAACATGTCTGAGGCAGAATATAAAAAGTGGTGATACAAATAAAGCAGAATGAAACCTTTCTTCCATTCTATAACCTCCAGGCAAATTCAAACTCTGTTTAGTTGCCCATCACACTTATCTTCCTTTTAAGCTACATTGTTTTATCATTACAAGACATCAGATATGTTCTAAGGCACTCTAAAAATTTACTTAACTCACTAAAAACACCACTCTCCCTGTAATTATATTACAGCAAGCCAGATAAGCACTGGCTGGGTCGTTTCTCATCATAAACAGAGTTCTAGGTATCAGGCCTATTACACTCTAAACAGCTTGGTTTTCATTTAAGAGTATTTTATCCAAACTCAGTAATTACTACCCTCTAACCCCTTGTTACCACCAAAATTGGAAGCATCCCCTACATCAGTGTTTCACAGGCATGGGTATCAAATCACAATTCAAACAAACAAATAAACAAACACAGAAAGATAATTTTGCCTAAATATTTCCTATTTTAAATGGGTAGGATTTTGACTCACAAAGGTTTTGTTTAAAATTGTTATTAAATCCATCTCTACCCATGTGTGGGGGCACACACACACACACACACACACAACATAACATGAAGAAACTTTTTATCATAGAACTTCAAAATGACTATTTTTAGAAAAGGATTGAGGAATATAAAGTGTTACATTGAAGACTATATTTACCCTAGAGATTCTGCTGGAAATTCAATACACAGAGCAAAAATTTGGTTTGAATCCTACTTGAAAATCTCTCAGGGAATCCATGTTTGATATCAACACAGACCATAGTTTTTCTCTTATTGTTATATCTAATCACTCTTTCTTTATGTGGCAATGTCATGTGATATTTGTCTTATACTTTGATATTTATCTAAAATCTATTTCAAATTATTCAACAGTTCATGCATAATAAATACAAACATTTTACAGCCAATATAATAAACACCCATTTCTGCACAGATGGTTTCTCTACATGATCCGCCTGTATGCTCTGATGCATGGGTTACATGCCTTAAAGGAATGAGCTTTTTATAAACATCAGATTAACACCATAGTTACACTTAATTTGGAGAAATGCTGACATTAAGAAGGTGAAAGGCAACTATGAAAACTGATAAAATAGAGAACCAGAGATCCAATATTACACTGGGGCATAAATTCATCAAATGAAGAGTCACTTAGAATCAAGGATACTACACGCATTATTCTTTCTCTTTCTCTTTTTCAAGTGTATTGGGTTGATTTCACATTATTTACCTGCTTGTAATTGTGGTGTCCCGTTCCTCTAAAATCTTGATGTCTGCATTATGACAATATATTTCAATCTACTTCTTAAAAGAAGTAGACTGGGGGATGAAATAAGTGAAGAGTGAAAAAGACTACTTAGTGTTCTAAGGGAATATTAGATAGAGCCAATGAAAGAAATGCAACTGCTGACTCAGGGAGGTTGTAAATTCCTGAGACTGAGGAGATGATGTGGTGTTTATGGCACACTTCCTGTAATAGATGCAATTTAATATATAGAAAAAGATAGTCCATGCCCTAAAGAAAGGACAGTTATGGGGTCACTATATAACTCCTGCCTTCCCTTCCAGATTATGATATTTGCATAACAATTCCATATTGACTTGTTAACCCTATTGTGCTCTGTGATGTATGACTATTGCTGGATTCCTGACCTCAAGTCGTTTTCAGTCTGCTCAGGGAAATATAATGTGTAAAACAAATAATGGCACTTAATAAGGATTGCTTGGAAGACAAGGCATTATGGATCACTTGCTCACCTGAAGTTGTGAGATCTGACACTTGAAAATCCCAGACAGAAGATGATACTTTTATATGAAGGGTTGGCTAAAATTAGTGGCATGAATAGTTTAATGAACGTAATAGTTGATATCTCCCCTGGTATCAGATTCCTCTAGGAAAGAACTATCTTTTCCTATGAACCAGAAGCTTTTGTGTATGGAAAGGAAGGCTTCAGGTCAGAGATTAGAACCTCATAGGAAACACCAAAACTAAAAGAGGGTGGGTTACTCTGTTTAAATAGACAAAAATTTTTGGAATTTATTTTCTTCCTGTTTTTATTTTTTGTTTGTTTTTCATCTAGTGAGATAGAAAAAAGAAAAAGTAGAGGGGCAGATGATATTAGATGATATTAGAAACCAAAGATATTAGACACTAGAAATGAAGATATTAGAAACCAAATTCTGTCCTTGTAAAAGCTAGGATATGAAAAATTCCATTTTAAGTTATTTGTATTGCTACAAGCTGTAAGTTTCAAAACTGTGTGTCCTACAGCACAAAGCAAATATTTTGTTTTGTGTAAACAAGAAAATGTTCTGGGATAGAAGCAGCAATTGCAAGACACCGAGATCTCCATATTCTTAAGCAATCAAAGCAGAAACTCAGAATCAGAGGTGACATGAGAGTGTAAGTCACCTGAGAATTTACCTTATATTTTCCAGAGTAGGGTATTGGATTTGAGTTTATCTTCTCTAGATATTAAGGGATAAAATGGCCCTAACTTGCATCTGAAATTGTTACTTTCCTCCTGACCATTAAAAAGATAGTTAGGGCTACAGCTCAACCCCTGTGAGATGAAAGTGATAACATAAGCAGTCACAACATTTGCCTTGATATCACTGTCCTTCTAGCCACCTTTTGTTGTATTTTTCATTTCTAAACTTTGGAAGAAGCAGAACACAATGATTGCATTTACCTAATTACTCCCTACATGTTGTGTAAGACCCAGTCTCCTGGTAGTAATGCTATAAACTGGTGATGCCTCAGGCATTTGCCTGGCTATGATTAGTCTTAGCAAACTGCCACAGACACTCCCTCAGACCTGGGCTCTCTCTTTATTAGGTTTCAAAGGTGGACTGTCTCGTGTTCTGGGTTCACTCTTTACTGGCTAATTTAAAGCATATGAGTGGATCCTCTGACCATTTTTAATCAGTTTTTTGTTTATTTTTGGTGTTGAGCTACATAAGTTCCTTATATATTTTAGATATTAATCTCTCGTAATGTATATAATTTACAGATATCTTCTTCCATTTAGTAGGTTGAAATTTTCTTTTATTGATGGTTTCATTGCTGTCAAACCCTTTTTCTTTTTTATTTTTTTTTCAAACCCTTTTTCTTATGTTGATGTAGTTTTACTTTTTTTTTTTTTTTTTTTTTTGCAGGCTCCCTGCTGAGCAGAGAGCCCCATGCGGGACTCGATCCCAGGACCCTGAGATCATGACCTGAGCCGAAGGCAGCGGCTTAACCCACTGAGCCACCCAGGCGCCCCTTATGTTGATGTAGTTTATTTTTTCTTTTCTCTCTCTTGCTTTAGAAGACAAGTCAAGAGAACCTTATTAATGCCAATATCAGAGAAATTACTGCTGGTATTGTCTTCTAGGGTTTTTATGGTTTCAGGTCTCATATTTAACTTTTTTTTTAAGTTTTTATTTTTTATAAACATATATTTTTATCCCCAGGGGTACAGGTCTGTGAATCACCAGGTTTACACACTTCACAGCACTCACCAAAGCACATACCCTCCCCAATGTCCAAGATGCTCGACATCATTAAGCATCAGGAAAATGCAAATCAAAATTACAATGAGATGTCACCTTACACCTGTTAAAATGGCTAAAATGAAAATGACAAGAAATAACAAGTGTTGATGAGGATATGAGAAAAAAGAACCCATATACCCTATTGTGAGAATGTACATTGGTATAGCCAATGTAGAAAACGAATGGAAGTTTCTTAAAAATTAAGAATAGAAATGTCATATGATCCAATAATTCCCCTATTGGATATTTACCCAAAGAAAACAAAAACACTAATTAGAAAAGATATATGTACCCCCATGTTTATTGCAGCATTATTCACAATAGCCAAATATGGAGATAACCTAAGTGTCCAATAAACAAATGGATTAGAAAATATGATATTTATATGCAGATATATATATCATATAGATACACATGTACATAGAAATAATGCAGCCATAAAAAGAATGAGATTATAATTTTTTTAATTAAAAAAAAAAAAGAATGAGATTGTGTCATTTGAGACAACATGAATGCACCTAGAGGGTATTATGCTTAGTGAAATAAGTAGACTAAGAAAGATAAATACCAATGGAATCTAAAAGGAAGAAGAAGGAGGAGAAAGAGGAGACAAAGGAGAAGAAGAAACAAATGAATAAAAAAGAAAAGCAGAATTAGACCTATAAATGCAGAGAACAAACTGATGGTTGCCAGGAAAGATGAGTGGGAAGCTGGACAAAACAGGTGAAGGGGAGAAGAGATAGAGACTTCTAGTTACGGAATGACTGAGTCACAGAAATAAAAAGCACACTGACGAATATAGTCGTGGATATTGTAATAGTGATATAATGACACAGATGGTAGCTACACTTGTGGTGAACATAGCATAATGTACAGATCTCTCTATTCACTAAGTTGTACAGCTGGAACTAATATAACACTTTGTCAACTATGCTCAAAAAATCAAAAAAACAAAAAACTTTGCAGAATAAAAGAAATGTAATAATAATAAAGCATAAGAGCAGGAATTAGAGTGGAGAAAGGGATTACTCAAGAGGTAGTTTTCTTGGTTACTTTGGGCTTTCTAAAACAGAGACTTTTCTTAGGTGGGGACAGCCTGATTCCTGATCTAGTTGTTTTGCTGATGGCTATGTTAAGCCAGCAATATGTTTATTCAAGATCGATGTCTTTTGAAATGCATACCTTGGCAATCAAAACCTTAATGTCAGGTACTTAAACTACATTGTCCTAGTTCCTTAGTTTCTTTTACATTCTTTTAAGTGCTTTCGCAGTAAACAATATTGTGCTACTCATCAAATTCAACAACCTATTTTTAGACCTCACTTTCCGTGGCTCCCAAACCCTGCCATATACCTTCCGGAGACTCATGTCACCTGGCAAGCCTCATCTTTACAGCATTTGAAAAACTGACTAAGTGGGCTACAAATTAGATCACGAGTAAAATCATGTGAAATGGAAATTTTAGGGAGCAAGTTTCATATAATCATTCTGTCACATTAGAGATCATATGGAAATCATTGCTAATAAAATCTGATGTCCCACAAAACTTTATTACTGATTTTCTCATTTATTTATTTATTTATTTATTTATTTTAAAGATTTTATTTATTTGACAGAGAGAGATCACAAGTAGGCAGAGAGGCAGGCAGAGAGAGAGAGGAGGAGGAAGCAGGCTCCCTGCTGAGCAGAGAGCCCAATGCGGGACTCGATTCCAGGACCCTGGGATCATGACCTGAGCCGAAGGCAGCGGCTTAACCCACTGAGCCACCCAGGCACCCTGATTTTCTCATTTAATAACATTTAATCACCATTTGCTATAACCATCATGATTTTCTCTGATCAAACATCAATCTATAGGCAAATATAAATATCAAAAAATGTGGTCCTTCCAGAAATGATTATTTTCTTATTATTCATTATATTTTAATTCTTCACTTTATATACTGAGTTTAAAGGAAACAGAATGTCAAAGACAAACTTTCTACAAAACAAATAACAATAATGTCTATCATTGTTTTTAATTATACTTTTTTTTTTCTAAATAACATTTTGAAAAAGACTTTCCTCCTTAGTTAATTCTGTCTTCACTTTAACAGATTCTTGGAGTCCTTCCTATCTGTCATTGGTTATGGATGCTTCAAATACAAGTACTGAAAGAATAAATGTAGTATATGTTATATTTGTATGAACATACAAATAATAACTATAATGAAAAGAAATCAGCAACCTAAAATATTATATATGCCTAGTTACCTGTTGTGTTTATTATACTCCAAGTTCATCTGGTTTTTCAATCATTTTATTCTAGTTATAGATTTCCAGTTTAGTATTTTACATATAAACTATGAAATATAGATTTTTAATATATTCACAAATTTTAGGAGGTCTTTGGTTACTCTGTTTTAAGCTAGGGACTTGTTATTGAAAACTGTACCATTTGTATTAAAGTTCTGTCTGCATTTCCATTACCTGCTCTTATTTTTTAGTACTTCATAATTGGATTATAAAAAATGCACTTTAGCCACAACCAGAGCAAAAATGATTTTAGCTTTAGGAACTGTTTTATTTAAAAAAATGAAAATTCAAAAGCCAAAAATTTTTATGTGTTCATCAATTGGATTATGTAATTACAGAAGGCATGCTTTTTTCAACCCTTTTATTGCTAACTATTACCTCCATGTGAAGGCACAAATGGAAGTGTCATTTATTGCAGACAATGGCACAAAAGACCACTTTTGATTTTCTTTTCTTTCAGTTGTTTGTGACCCTGGGCAAGCTACAAAAAGATTCAGCTTTCCAAGTAAAGGAAAAACAACAACAACAACAACAACACACACACACACACACACACACACACACACACACACACCCTAATGCCTCCCTTCCTAGCATGACTTATAACAATAAATGAGAGCAATGATACAAAACTATAAAAGATAGGCAGTAACTCCTCTTAGGAGCATGTCACTAGATTTCCCACTTTACACATCTCCTTTAGTGCTACTCTTGAAGATGAATATCTTTTGAAATACAAAAACACTCAGTTGTCCTCTACACTCCTGTTTCCATTACTACTTTGTCAGCCTCTCTGGAAGCTGCATTGGTTCTCTGATGTCTGTCACAACTAAAAGTCCTCAAGCAATGGTTTTCTAAATGATTAGCAAAATACTTCATATCACTTCATAAAGATTTGAATGTACTCCCGAGTTATCATCAAATTTGTGAGATTAAGTCTTTCATCTTGGGGGAGATCCCTTTCCTTTATATCCATTAAGTTTCCATTTCTAGGCAATCAGCCCAATATTTCTTTTAATTGACAAATATTTACTGGAACTTACTAGATGTTTAGATACATGAAGTTATTAAAGAGAATACAAAGATATTTAAGAAGGTCCCTATGACTTAACATCTTAGTTGGTAAAATGAGTTTTAAATACATCAAGCCATTATATGACAGTGTAAATTACTTCTGAGCTATCATAGACATGATAAGACCTGAGCTGGGCTCATAAATAAATAAAATCTGCATAAACATAAGGAAGAGGAGAGCATTCTAAACATTTAGAATAGCAAAGTGTGCTCAGGATACAATGAGGACAACAGAAGCAGCAGCTGTCTGACTGGAACCAGTGCTAGGAGAACAGACAGAAGTTGATAACAAGACATGAGTTCTTGTCACATATGTGTTTTACATTTTTCCTATATTTTTAATACTGCATGGTCTCAGTATAATGAAACTTTTTTTCTGATGATAATCTTACACTACTTATTCTAAAAGTTTACCCTATACCAGAAATTTTATCAAATAACCCTTCCGTTCAAAAGCCTCTTTTGATTTACGATTATATCTTTGTTTAAGCTACTCCAAACATAATTCCCTCCTTAAAAATTAGATGACTTGGCAGGCTCTCAAATGGAAATGTACCAAACTGAATTCATCCTTAATACACTTCATGATCTGTTTCCTCTTCTTGCTTCCCCTCCATAGGAATTATATCACCATTACTCCTGTCACCTGAGTCAGAAATCAAGAAGTTTGTTAATATACCCATCTTTGGTTGTTCAAATTTTAATCATTTTTTCAAGTTTTAATTCCGTTTGCTAAATAGTTCCAGATTATCATTGTGCTTTTATTTGTATGCTTGTTTATTTAATCGAGTACTAATTTCTTTTTCTGGTTCTCATCAGTTATTACTAGGATTTCACTTAACATTATTCAATGACTACTTTTTTTTTTTAAATTTTATTCATTTATTTGACAGACAGAAATCACAAGCAGGCAGAGAGACAGGCAGAGAGAGAGAGGAGGAAGCAGGCTCCCCGCTGAGCAGAGAGCCCGATATGGGGCTCGATCCCAGAACCCCGGGATCACCACCCGAGCCGAAGGCAGAGGCTTTAACCCACTGAGCTACCCAGGCGCCCCTCAATTACTACTTTTATGTTTACAATAGAACAAATCTTTAGCATAGTTTATAAATCTTTCAAGAGCCCATCCCAGCCCTCTTTCTGGACTATTCTCCCATAGCTCTCTTTGTCCTTGATTACTCTGGACCGGCTATCCAGAGTTAATCACATGTCCATAATGAGCCATACTTTTTACAGATCTGTAAATCTGCCCATGCCAGCATGACATCCTACAACTTTATTCGTCTCCCTTCCTCATCTTGAACCAACTCAGGTCGTTCAACTCTGCTTAAATATCTACCCTTGCAAAACCTTTTGTGAACCTGATTTGGGGTTTTCTATTTATTTATCCGATTAGATGGTGACCCTTATCGTGGCCCTTCCAACATGTGCCAAATTAAAACGAATCAAGTCAGTTATTTGTTTCACCTGCATTCTACAAGCTTGAGGTCAAAGCCTCACCTTGTCTTCTTCTGGCAGAGGGCGGATGCTTGTCCGGTATATAATAAGTGTTCAATATTTATTTCCTTAAAAAAAAAAAAAAACTTACACAATTTCCCTGACATTTCCATAAGGGAAAAAGGGGGATGTGGTAGGGAATGGGTGCTCAAACAAGATTAATAGGCCATGACTCCACGCTATTGAATAATAATTCTCATCATAGGAAATCACAGAAAGTCTCTGAAAATTAGAAACTGTACATGCTAATCCTATGAATGGCTGATCAAGTAGAGCATTTGTGTGTGTGTGTGTCAGAGGAGTTGAAGCAAGTTTACTAACTGCTTGTGATTATGAAGATAATTCATACTTCAAACAATACTTCAATTTCATTTTTGAACTTCAGTTTTCTTCAAAATTTGTATCTTAGTCAAGTGCAAGATATATTTTTGATCTCTATCATATGCCAGGCATCATGTTATTCTATGAAATGCCCCACATACCTATGAGGTCAGATTCTAGACTCAATATTTTTGTTGCTGAGTTGTTGCTGAGGTCAAAAGAAGTTTAAGGGAAAGAGCTTCAAGGAGCAGATCTTAAGGTAGTAATTTGCAAATCCCAAACTGAAAGTAAAGAAACATGGAAATCATTACCTTCAGGGAGGAATGCCAGCATTTTTATATCAGACTCTACAAAGCATGCACAGTAGGATTTTTTTAAATAACTTCAGACAATTGTGTTTGCATACCCTGTAAAATAGAAGCTTAGAAGTGAAAGAACGCTGAAAGAACAGACAGGCAGCCTTATTTCATGGAGGAGATTTGAACACAAGGAATCAAACAAAACCTAACCATGCTTTTAGAAAAATAGAAAGTTTTACAGTTTAAACAACTCTGGGATGCCTGGGTGACTCAGTTGGTTAAGCATCTGCCTTCCGCTCAGGTCATGATCCCAGAGTCCTGACCAAATCCTGTGTAGGTCTCCTTGCTCAGGGGGAGCCTGCTTCTCCCTCTGCCGCTCCTCCTGCTTGTGCGCGCTCTCTCTCTCTCTCTCTCTGTGTCAAATAAATAAATAAATTTCAACAAAAGACGTGTTTAAAAAAAACACTCCTTTGTATTTTCATCACTTGTTTGAATATCCCTATTTGATCATTGGGGCATAAATTGAAAGGGTAAGGAAGGAAGCCATCTTTTCCCTCTTCTAGAGGATCAAATATTTTTAGGATACTTTATTATATAAAATATTACAGCTTTTCCATCTAAAACCACATAGTATATCTCATCAGAAGATAATTAGAAAACCTCCTGCAATAGTTAAATCTTTTTTTTTTTAAAGATTTTATTTATTTATTTGACAGACGGAGATCACAAGTAGGCAGAGAGAGGGCGAGGAGGAAGTACGCTTCCTGCTGAGCAGAGAGCCCGATGCAGGGCTCGATCCCAGGATTCTGGGATCATGACCTGAGCTGAAGACATAGGCTCTAACACACTGAACCACCCAGGCACCCCAACAATAGATATATCTTTATAATGTGTATCCATAACCCTGAAGAATGTTGATCTCATAAACGTAGAGCAAATAGCTACTCTTCTCTAATGTAGTCAAAATGAGGTAACTGATAGTCTGTCCATATTGATTGGCATTTGCTTGTGAGTCTAACATGCATAAATACTTTGAGGCAATCATTAATTGATTTACCCATTTCAGAATCAGATAGTTTCCCTTTGAATTATTTATAAGAAAAACACAATTTAAACAAGGGAAATTAAAGATGACAAAGGAATAGTATATTGCATATACAATAGATAGTTATTCCACTTCGATATTGACCTGCCAGCACCCCAAATTGATTCTTCTTATACATGACACCAACAATTACAGCTTTAAATACTACCTCCATTCAAAGGGCCAATGGGATTTTTTTTTTCCTAAATGACTACTGCTCAAAGTTGCATGAATAAGTTAAAGAGATAAGCTTATGACAGAATGGCTATATGTCTATTTGTTAGATAATCAAATGAGAAATATGTCTGAGCACCCAGAAATACCCCAATCTTAAACAGATACTCAGAGAAGTCTGGTCCCATAGAAATGGTGAATGATTTCCCCAACCTGCTAAATTCCTTCTTTTTAAAGATTATTTATTTATTTACTTATTTGAGAGAGAGAGAGACCATGAGTAGGGGCAGGGGCAGAGGGAGAAGCAGATTCTCCACTGAGCAGGGAGCCAGATGTGGGGCTTCATCCTTGGACTCTAGGATCATGAATTGAGCTGAAGGCAGACAACCAACTGAGTAGTGCAGAAATACTGAAACAGGTAAATTCCTTAGTAAATAGAAAAATATAACAGTAAATCTATTTTTAATTAAGATAATGATATCCACATGCTTTTACTAATTTTCATTTTGCCACATCCATAAAATTTATATTGTTCATATCAGAGCTATCCATCTTTCTCATTCTTTTACTAAGATTGACTTTAAGAACTCAGCAGGCACAGAGGTTTTTGGTAGTCCAACTCACTTATTTTTCCAAACAATAATTAATGTATTTTGAATTGTAAAAATTGAAAGGAAATTATATGCCTGCCAATAAATGAAATTATGTCATTCCTTGTGGTTCCTTTAATCCCTTTATTCTTTTAATTGTATTTCCTTCCAAATGTTGACAAATCTGTAAAATTCAGTAATCTCCAGATTGTTTCTCCAGTTACTATAGTGGCCAAATATTTTTGGATTTTGAAGCTGACCTTTCAGACACAGCATCCTTCTAAATGAGTTTAAGGTTTGAGCCTACAATCACTTAACAGCATACAAATTGGAAAAAAAAAAAAAAAACCCAAAACCCAAAAATCTAAATTGCACCCACAAGCAAGTAAATGCATAATTAGCCACTGGAACATCATGCCAAAATTACAAATTAGCCAGTCAATTGCACCTTCAACTGGTCACCTGCAGGCTCAATTAGACACACTTAGTTTTGCCTGGACAATAGATATCTGTCACAAAATAACCGACACACATTTTTAGACCAGGAAAAGGCAGTGCTTGACCTTTTAGAACTTCCCTGATAAAGCTCCGTTTTAGAGTATTTTCTTATACCTAAAATTGTCAGTGCTCAGGCAACTTTCTCCAAACATTGTAAAAATAGTAATGTATTATTTCTATGCTTTCTCTTCTCATATTACCTTTTTATTTTGGTGGGCCACACAGAGTCGAAAAAGCTCTGAGAATTAATACAACTGCACTCTACAGAATTACACATCTCATCCTTCAATGCAAACTGATTAGTAATTAGCAATGCTTGCTCAGGTAACACGTAGGTTTTCCAAACAACATATTTTCTATTAAGAAACTTTATATTCTGGACACACAATTTTTTTGTTTCAAGGAGAAGGTCAAAAGAAGACAGTGTTAATGAATCCTGTACTTATTTATTAGATGTTAGCATTTCATTACTAAATGTGTAGAACACACTTTTCTTGTTTCTGGGATGACACCACCTTGTCTTAAAGGCGTAAAAGCAAACTGAAGACTCACAGTCCAGGAAAAAATATCTTAAAAAAAAATTGTGAAATCATTTCTATGCCTTTCAAAAATTGTGTTTTAAGACATAATGCTACCATGGGCAAGCAACTGCCCGTGCATCATTTTTGTCTAGGCAATCAAATCAAACAGTTTAAACTGTTTGGGGAAGTTATCAAACATGAAAATAGGCAAAGGGATCCTTCATATCTTTTATGTGACTCTCTAGGTGTGTCCCTTTATTCGACTTGCTATTTTCTCATGCTTAGGATATTTCACAGCTCTTAAAGAAAGATGTTTAAAGAAAGATGTCAACTTGTAAAAAGACAATCGCCATGCAAATAATTCTTGTCCAACTTCATTCAGTAAAGATGTAAATGTTTTATAGAAAAAATAGCCTTCAAAATTTATAGTTTTATTACTTTGTAGGATATACATCAGTTTTTATCTAAATTAGAAATCTTTTTCAGGGGTGCCTGGGTGGCTCAGTGGGTTAAGCCGCTGCCTTCGGCTCAGGTCATGATCTCAGGGTCCTGGGATCGAGTCCCGCATCGGCTCTCTGCTCAGCAGGGAGCCTGCTTCCCTCTCTCTCTCTCCCTGTCTGCCTCTCCATCTACTTGTGATTTCTCTCTGTCAAATGAATAAATAAAATCTTAAAAAAAAAAAAAGAAATCTTTTCAAACTTAACTTTTTTCAGTGACTATAAATAATTTCATCTTTCTCTTTGAACCAGCTTTAACACTTTATGGGTCCTTCATTTAAGTCTGACACAAGCTCAATTTGCACTTTTTAGAGTCTCTTTTTAAAATATTTTAATAAAATAACTTTATTTTACAATAGTTTTAGAGTTACAAAAAAGTCACAAAGGTAGGAAAGATAATTTTCATATCCACCTCAGTCACTTTAACCTCATAAAAACCTTACATTAGTATGGTACATTTGTCACAACTAATGAACTTCTTTTGAAATATTAAAGTTCAGACTTTATTCAGATTGGCTTAGTTTTTCCCTAATCTTCTTTTTCTTTTCCAGGATCTTAAACTGGATACATATTACATGTAATGATTATGTTTTCTTGGGGACCTCTAGACTGTGACAACTGTCCCTGTTAATAATGACCTTGGCAATTTTGAGGAGTCTTAGTGAGATATCTTGTAGAATGTCCTTCAATTGGTATTTGTCTGATGGTTTTCTCATTATGCTGGGGTCGTGGGTTACTGGGAGGAAGACTGTGGAAGTAGAGTGACTCTGCCATCACAGCAGACTAAGGGTACATTTTATCAACATCACTTACCAGTGTCATTGACCTTAGTCACCTGACAGGGGTAGTTCTTGTCAGGTTCCCTCCTGAATAGCTAGTCCTCTCCCTTTTTCATACTGTACTTTTTGGAAGGCTGTGCAGCCCATACATAAGGAGTAGAGGTTCCACTTTTGCAGAGACGGTATCAATCAAAATTATTGGAAATGCTACATAGGAAAATTTTCTATTCTTCCCATTTATTTATTTAATTTTTAAATTTGTATTACTATGGAATCACAGATATTTATTTTATATGTTGGATTATAATCCAATGTTATATTATTTGTTCAAACTGTTTCAGGTTGGTCATTGGGAACCCTCTCATTTCCTTTTCATGTTTCTTTGACGTATCTTGTGTGTGTGTGTCAACATATGAGCATTTCCTCACTTTCTGGCACTATGAAATACTCGACTCATCTCATGTATTATCTTCCCCAGCCCAAAAATCAACCCTTTCTTTGTATTAGAAAATATTACAAGAAAGCCAGATCTGGACACTGAGTAGAGAGATTTTTGGTGTTGTTTTGTTTTTTTGCTTCTTAGGATTTTTTGTTTGTTTGTTTTGCTTTTTTACTTTTTACAAATTATACTTTCACAAAGTCAAATGGATTATTTATATGAGCCTGTTTTCCAAGCCTATTCTTTATGGGCAACCCAAACATAAGGAAATTATCACTTTTGACAGAAGAGCAGACTGCCTACAAGAACCATCAAAATGGAATGTGAGCAGGTCCTGATGCATCCCTTATGTTATCCATGGGTTTTATAATCAACTAAAGTGTAGCAATGGATAAATCTAGCATAGATATAGAGATAGTTCGATATACCTACTCAACTTCCTATGTTTCTCATTCTTTCATTCTTGTTTTATTTTGAAACACTGCACAACTTAAAAGAAGTAAGTGGACATCAGTATTTGAAGAAATACTTAAACAAAATCTTAGGTCTGAATCTATACTCATGAAAGAGCACATTTAATGTAATGTTAGAAGTCTTTTGTCCCAGGTAGTTTTTATTTACCTCTACCAATTCAAGTTTGCAGCCATTGCCAATCTCTACTTTAGAAAATACTTTTTGATTGTATTGGTCTATATTATCATTTGGGATAGGGCTTCATAGAACAAGAATTAAATCTGATATTTTCTAAATTTATGAATGTTATCACAAAATTTATGTGTGAGTATACAGAAATGATGTCCTGCCTCTGTTATGACAGATCCAAATTCAATACCCAACAGAATTTAATTGTATCTCAGGATGGATAGGCCATAAATGTATTAGTGTAAGTTGAAGTTCAGATGTCAGGGTAAAATAATAACAATAATTATAGATACAAGACATATTTTCAGTTGCTGGCTTCTTTCTAGTCATTCCTCATTTTATACGTTCAGCTCAATCTTACTTTGGAAATACAGGAGAATTTCCCTTCTCATTGACAATGGGGCATAATGAATATGATATTATTTTTCTTATATTTTTCATCACTTACATAATTTTTCATCACAATGTCTTTTCTCAGTGATTAGAATGGTGCCACCTACACACTCTACACATCAAATACAGTATTTGAAAATTTAGAATAATGTGGACCTCAGGCAAATTCCTGGTTTTTAATTCACAAAATGGGAGCCTACAACCTCACTACTGCTTTAAACAATTTCTCACTTACTTTGTTTTCAGAGGCATTCAATGTCAGGTAGTAGGTAAACAGTGTAATAAATTGTGCCATTATTTGCTATTAGTGGTGGTAAATTATTTAACAATCTTACTAATTTTGTTATAACCTTCATATGGCTCAGAGTCTACTGAAACCCCCTTTAAAAATAAATCTAGCTTCCAACCACTTTCTATTGCCTCTAAGTGCCCCTAATGTATTCCTGGGACCTTTGTGGAGGCAAGAGTCTTACCACGTCTATCCATTTCCCTCAAGGGAGAAACTTGATAAGAAGCATGCATATCTTCATCAGTGATCCTATAGCCCAATTCTTTTTATAATGGATGGAATAAGATTAAGAGTGCCATCTTACATATACTTCTTTGCATTGTGTCTCTCCTGTTAATACCAGATGTGGCTTCAGGAAAGCTACTAGTTGTAGCAGGTCAGTGCTGCACTTGGGATTTGTTCTTTTATAAAAAAAACAAAAAAAGATGGCTAATTGGGTAAAATACCTTGAAAAAGGAAAAAGAGACCTGATATCTGGCTTCCTAAATTTCAACAGTCCAAATATCTTCCAAGTACTTTTTGACATTTCAGAAATATATATTTTCTATTTTTAAAGAACTTTGAGATTTTTATGATTAGACACCATTTTTATTTTTATTACCACTTATCATTTTGAAAGCAAACCCTCACGGTTTAGTGTAGGACACGAAACATCCTCTATGTAGCCACTCAGACATGTGCAAATTACTAGGGACTGACTCAAATAAAAATCTCCTTTTAAGTATTTTGGGGGACAATCCTTCCCACAAGCTGAAAGTTGTTTCTAGTATATTAGGAGGTAAACATTCTTTTCAGGGCTTTCTCTCTTTCTATCCTTCGTGTCTTATTCTTTCAGTATTCCCAGACACTTTTTCAGAGTAAATAAACTAAGCTTATGCTTAATAATGTAGAAAGTTTTTTCTGATTTACTTCTTATTCACGTCTCTTGGTGTTTTCGGTAAATATTAATGAGCTTGCCATTTACAACCACTATATCCAAATGTATTACATCCAGTCATATTTAAGGTCATTTAATATTATATTTCTTAACATTCATACTCATGCTTTATCCTGTCTCAAGGGAAAAACATAAATTGAGAGACTACAAATTTAGAACCATTAAAATAAGATTATACAGTCAAGCTTTACTATTACTTTATCTGGACAGCAGAGAGCAGCACAAATCTAGCCCTAGGCAAATAAATTTTCTTTTGCATTAGGGTTCAACCAGGACACAAATCCAAAGAATGACTAAGATCCACATTTCTCTCTGGCTTAATAGCTCCATTTATGTTCTCCCCTCTTTCCTACATTAAAGGATAGTGGCTCAGGAGGGAAATAAAACAATGCTGTAAGAATGGAACCCTCTTTTTTCTCTCAGAAAATTGCCACGACATGGAATAGTATTTAATTCAGCCAACTAAACAACAGAAACTGCTTCCACATTAACAAAATCCTAGAGGAGAGTTTTTATTTATTTATTTATTTAAAAAAAATTCAAAGCTAGTTAGGAATACTAGTTTCAATGCTCAGGTCAGTGGAGTTTTTCTCTAACTTACTGGAAGGCAGCCAAACTAAACTGATCAGAAGATCATGTGCAAGGCTAGTATCACATTATCTAGAATTTTCTCAGTGGCTTTAAAATAATTTATATTCTAAGTTCTGGTGTTATTTCATTACTGGAGTTTTTAGTTTGAGCATGTCACTTCATTGAAGTATGGCCTCGTGAAAGTCGAAAAACTGAATATCCTGAGTAGCTACTTTGCCAAGAGTTTAATTTCTTCTTTGAAGCACTAAATGCTGCTTTTAAGGGTTAGAAGAGATGAGACACTTCAGAATTCATTTAAATTCTTTATTCTCAACCACTCAAAACATGTAAGATGAATAGATATTGTCATTTGATAGAAATAAAGTTACTGTGTGTGATTTAAAAGTACTGTCTGTAATTCTGAAACTGCATAAGAGATATAAGTGGGAGTCACAATGATACTGCTCCCTTGGGTAATTCTTCTGCTCTTTCTACATTTAATTTTATCTCATTTTTTTGTTCTTAGTCTAAATTTGCTATAGCAGGACATTGAACATTTCCATTACATGGTATGATACTATATTTGGCAATTCCAGACTGTAAATAGACATGACCAAGAATTAAGAAGGCATGAAGGGAAACAGCATGTGTTTTAACTGGTCTTACAAAAATTAGTTTGACTATAAATTACCTCAAGTATTAGTGTAAGCTAAGATTATAGCAAAAGTCAAAATGTTGACAGCAAACCTGAGCAAACATGCTTTTGTTAAAGGATGGTGGTGGATTTGACAGATGCTTGCAGGTTTTCTCCTGAATTTCACAAAGCTTGCTTCTATTTCTTCTTTTGAAAGCTCAACTAAATACATTTCTTCTTTCTGCAAACATGGTGTAGTAACAAGAGCATGGATTTTGGAGACTGATAGGATTTCCCCTGAATCCATAATTTACTATTTCTTTAAAAATATATGGTGGTCATTGCTCTCTGAGTCTTAATTTTCTCACAGTAAACTTGGGAAATTAACACTTTCTTCACAAAAATGCTTTGATAATTAAATATTAGGGGTATACAGCCCATAGTGATGCTCAAAAGGTTCTATTTCCCCCATCTCTTAAATTTGTACATGAATAATTAAAGCTTAAATATTATTATTTTAATTTCTGAAGGACATTTGGTCTAAAATAGCTTGAATTCAAATGGTGACATTTCCATGGTTTCATCTATGATTCATACAGAGACTATTTGCATGCTTTTTAGAAAAATCATTTCTTCTCAATTGATTTCAAATTACTAAAGAAGCAGCCCATATTTGACAAAACTTTTTATCTACCACTCCCAGACTGTGACAGACTATTACCTTGGGTTCCACAACAAACAACCCTCTAGTATTTACACTACCACATGGGTTCTAGGCTTGACATGCAATTAACATTGGCCAGTAAAAATCATATTAGGATGTATGCAAACTTGGTAAGCTCTCGTACATTGGTGCTTTTCTTGGAGCATACTTTCTTCAAATCCATGCTAAAATAAACCAAAATAGCTATTTGAAGAGTCCTACATGGGAAACAACCAAGGCTTACAGCTCCACCTCTATTCCTAAGGGGGTGACTTGCACTAACAGGTCTAGATAAGAGAGATCAGATATCTTAGGTTTTTCAGTCACCTCAGAAGCCAGAAAATATGAAGCAGAAGAATCAGTCAACTCAGAGAATCATGAGAAATAATGATAATTTTTTAATGGTGCAATCAAAGACATTAATAAAGATATTATGTATCAAAGACATTATGTTTCAAAGACATACAATAAAAACATTGTATGTATTTAAGAATAGTTGCCAAGTCTATGATTTGGAAGAAATCAGGAGGAAACAAAAAGCCAAATAGTAGTATTTGTAATAAAAGGGAAAAGAGAGAGTAAATAATAGAAATAATAGTTCTAATTAATATGTAATAGAAAATAAAAAAGTACATGTCAATGGAAACTCCTCTGCCTCCTGCCTTAGCAATGGGAAAGATAAAAGATAATACCATAAATATGAATATACATTTTGAGTGTCCTAGTTGGCTCAGTTGGTTGAACTTCTCTTTTGATTTCAGCTTAAGTCATGGTCTCACGGTAAAGAGATCGA
Source organism: Mustela putorius furo (assembly GCF_011764305.1). Taxonomy (NCBI): domain Eukaryota; kingdom Metazoa; phylum Chordata; class Mammalia; order Carnivora; family Mustelidae; genus Mustela; species Mustela putorius. Next base: position 30,211,530 of record NW_025421987.1, read on the forward strand.
GCCCTAGGTAGGACTCTGTGCTGGGTATAGCGTGTAATTGAGATTCTCTCTCTCCCTCTGCCCCTCCACAGTTCATTCTCTCTCTCTCTCACTCTCTCTTAAAAGTGAATAAATAAAATAAATGTGAATATACATTTTAAAAGTAAAAAGATCTATAGAATTTTTTAACTTGAATAATCATTTACCTACTAGGTCTTAGGAAAATAAAGATGAATAAAATAACTTCTCTAACCTTAAGGTATTTAGAGAATAGAAAGCTCCAGGATTCTCATGCCACAGAATTGAGAATTATTTCTCATTACAAATAAAAAATAATAAATAAATGAATGAATAAAAACATAAATAAATAAATATATCAGCCATTCCTTTGCCCTCTAATCCAATCAGCTAAATAAACCCTCAAAAATTTGCAACATCAATCTTATTACAAACCAAATAATTTTGCATATCTTATTGTTCATTTTCTCCCAACCAGAAAGCAACTAAATATATAACTGAAATAATAAAATACAGTGTTTTGAGACTCGATTATGGAGGGTTAACTGTAGTTTAGTTTAAATCAATGACATTTCCTGCTTTATCCATCTATGTAGGATTTACATTCATTTCCCTAGGACCCAGGAGCCAGAGCCACAAATTCCAACTCATTAAAAATAATAATTTGTAGCCTTTACGCTCCATCCATATTAAAGCACTGTGGCTTTACATAGTCAATGTTCAACCCAAGATGAGATATGACTGGAATTTCTTGTAATTCTGTAGCTTTTTACATGTGCAAAAATCAATAAGGCTTTATTCAGCCACATCATATAAACCCTCTTGTGCCTCTTAGGCCAATATATAATCACCAATCACTTCAGAGTGTTTAGTCATCTTGAATACAAACACACACACACAAACACACACACACACAAATGTACTGAGCATTTTGGTATTAGAGATAATAATCTTATCTTTTTATGGGAACTTTTTTCAAATATTTTCAAACATTTAAAACATCAAACATTTTGAAAAAAGTTTTTCAAATATTATATATTAAATGATGTAAATTGACTCAATATGGAAAATTATTTTAATATAGGGGAATATGAGTAAAATGTAATAGAACAAGTTAACTTCACACAACAAAACAATACATCTAAACATAAAACAAATCAAGTTTCTTTAAAGCAGTAAGATTGTAAGATTACATCTAACTTCCAATACATATATTATTCATTCATATAATCATATATACACATATACATACATGTTGTATATCTTGATTGTTTAGGCATACACCCTGCTACAAAGATTTATTTCTGTGCATTTGGAATAATACTTTGTTTTATATCGGCTTCTCTCTAACAAGTGGCAATAAAATCTTTACAGCACCCCATAGTGACATATTTCATTTATCTCTCTTGGTTTCTTTCCATTTTCCTTTTTAAATGAATAAATCAACACAAAAACAATGAGGTCATTGACAAGAACACAGAAGAACAGATTCAATTCAAAGCATTTAACTTGAAAAAAAATGAAGAAAAAAAGAGATGAAGTAAAATATAACATTGCCCTCCAATGGATGGTTGCCTATAACTCAATACTTATATCAAAAAATTTCTTTACATCTTGGATTTTGAAAGCATGTCTCAATATCTGTGTATATTCTTCTTAGTGAATTAACAAAGTGGCTCTGAACAGAGTCTGGCAATCATGGTAGCAAATATATTTTGGATTAGGACCTCTAATGAACTTGGACAAGTTATGATCCTCCCTCAATTCCTTTATCTCTCCATATTTTATCAACTTTACTCTTTTGGCCTTGTAATGAACCCTCAGAAGGAATTAAATAAGTCATATTTCCTTTCACGAGTCACTTGAATTCACAGTCTTGCTTTACAATCCAATTCTCTTCATCACCACACACAGTTATTAACTTCTCCAGGTTGGTCAGTCTACTTTAATTCTTAGGCAATTTTATATTCAAATCTCAATGTCCCTCTACCTCTACTGTCACATCTCTAGTACAAGTTCTATCACTTATTTGATAAATATCTAATATAATGTCTATATTTTATTCCAATGACTTTCTTTACCTTAAAATATTTAAGAAGGAAAATATAACTTGCATGAATCAAGGCTACCACTCCGGCACTGGCAGTCTTCTAATCACAAACTAACTCTCCAGTGGTAGCATATTGGTGTGATATCAGCAAAGCCTCACTCCAAAGCAGCTGCTAGGCCACTGCAAATGCTGTGAAAATAGAAAGAGAGAGAGAAAAAGAAAGAAAATTTATTGTTTTTTGAAGAGAATGAGGATGAAAGAATCCTATCTCAAATTCCTTCTCTTTGGCCTTATGAACCTTTTGTATGAGAGGTGACAGGAGAACCAAAAAAGAAGGTGTGGGGAATTTATTGAGTTTTAAAAACAGGTTATTTTATTTATGTTTGTCCAATAAAAATTTGACAATTTCACTGTAACCTTCTAGCCACCATTCTATTTCCTTTCAATTTCATTCTCCACAAAAACTCTCGGAAATTTTCTTATTACTTTCTTGTTTAAATTATTTCAATGCCTTCTGAATGCTTTTAGAACATGAACCAAAATATTTCCCACTTTGATCAGATCTCAGCATTCTCTCCACCCTAATCTCAGGCCATTTTCTCTCTTAATTGCTCTTTTTTGTCCACCCCCACTTTCTTTTTTAGGGTTCTTTCTACTCCTAGGACATATCTTTTCTCACCCATTATTTCTTTCATTTCATTACTATTTCATCATAACCTCTCTTCAATCTATTTTTTTTGTCTGGGTAATTCTTCAGCCCTCACACAAATATCTTTTGAGGGAAAACTTACTGAAAGTCCAGAGTAGCTTGAGTTCATATGTTAAAGCACACTGAATTTTTCTTACAGAGGGATCATTTTTGCCATGTTAATTGTTCTTTCCCCAGTGTCTAGTATTCTTTAATACACAGCACACATAAAATAAAATATGCTGAAGAAAGGATACAAGAGAAGAAGAACAGAAACAAAAAACTATCACTAAAAACCATTTACATATTTCATATGCTTTGAACAATAGCTCAAGACCAACTACTAACTTCAGTTCTTCCTTTAGCCTGTCTGTAAGAACTAAGAAGGAAACTAGTCCCACTTTCTGGTAAACTGGTCATTGCAAATTTAAGTTACTTCAGGGCCCAGGGATACTCTAGCAACATGTTAGCCATATTCCCCACCACTAAGTCTTTAACAAACTGTTTACAGAAAAATAAATATAAAAATAATATGGGTATTACATGAGTATGACTATATGTTCTTATTGTTAAAGGTCAGCCAAAAAGAAGGAATGGCAGGTAGGGAGAAAAAGCATATCTGGAGTGAGTCATGGAGAATATAAAGATATATAGAATTTATAGAATTTCAGAGTATACAAACAGAGTATAGAGGCTGAGGTAATGGGTCCTTTCAATTTGGCTTCAGCAAGGTCTTAGAATATAGTGCAACATTTCTGAGCTGGTCTTTAGACTCACTGACCACAATCCTTTTTCATTCCTAACTATACACAATTTATACACTTTTATAACAAGATCCATGTTCCCTATAAGATAAGAAAATGATAAGTTCCATGTGCATTGTATAGGGAGGAACTGAATGAGGAACAAAAAAAAATAGTTATAATAATTAAAATATTCAGTGCTGGTCCATTCAAGATGAATCCAGTCATACTAAACTCACTTGAAACCCTTGGAAATAATTCAAGGTTTTGAGATATGTCATAAAAATATTTCATAAATCAAAACATGAAATAAATTACTGCAGCCACATTACCAATAGCTCCCCAATGAGGCAAAAATCCATAAAAAAATCACCAAGAATCTGTTTCTTCAATGAACCAAAAACAAAGCTATATAGTTTCAGAAAGTAAATTTGGATAGTGGACTATTTTACTTTTCAATGTAATAAAAAGTCCTCAAATATTAATGGCGTATAGCACCAAGTATATAACACTACATGTGAGCAATTGTGGGTGATGGCTGACTCTTCTCCATGTATTTTATTCTGGGATCTAGGCTTGAAGGAACTGTCCCTAACTTGGACATGCCATTCTCTTGGCAGAGGGAAAGAGCAAGAGAGGTGGCTGAAACATGCAATAACTCAAAACTGTGGATCAAAACTAACATATGTTAAGCATGACACGCTCTAGTTCCATGGGGGGAGGGGGTTTGGGAGAAGGGGGTGGGATTATGGACATTGGGGAGGGTATGTGCTTTGGTGAGTGCTGTGAAGTGTGTAAACCTGGTGATTCACAGACCTGTACCCCTGGGGATAAAAATATATGTTTATAAAAAAATAAAAAATTAAAAAAGAAAAAACTAACATATGTTACTTCCTCTCACATTGCATTGAACAAAATAATAGGACAGGACAATGATGTGAGAATTACACTCCTTACACAGAAAGCTAGTAAGGCCCATGGCAATGGACAATTATATATTAACCATTTATAGTAGTGGCATGTGATTAAGTTATGAATATAATAAAATATATCACAAGAACATAGTCACAAACAACATTTCTGAAAAATAGGGTGATATTATTTGAGGGTTATAAATTGTGGTATATAATAAAATTAATATTTTAAACCCATGAGAATGAGACACATACCAGAAGTCTAAGGTTTGGCATAGATTCAGTATATGTGGAAAAAAACAAAGTTGATTTCTTAAACTTCTAAGAATTTGGAGATGAGTCTCAGTGAAATTCTACAACATAATTTTTAAATCATATTTAAAGAGCATTTAAAAACAGAAAGGCTAATTATCTGGATCCAGCACAGTTCAGTAAGAATAAGTCATACCAAACTTTGTTGATATAGTTTATCAGAGTGTAAAAAGGCATCTGACAGATTCCCTCATGATATTCTTGGACTGGGATCCAATGAAATAAACTATCATTCATCCCCTTCTCTATATTTCCATCTTGTCCATGAAAGTTTTATGAGAAAAGGTGGCAGATTCCTTCTGAAATTCAGATTCATTATGTCCACAAAAGTGGGCATAGGGAAATGAGGCAGAAGTAAAGCAGACTCAAAACATGGGTGAAAGAATAATGTTAAGGTTGAGTAGCACAATAGTCTAGAGTTACTCTAAGTCTTCCCTTCTAAATCATCCTAGAAATGTGTGCTAAGTTTGCCAGTAAAGAAAACAGACTCCAGGGAGAAAGCACCATGATTACTTGAGGACACAGTCTGAAAAATCCTCAAAAATAAATCAGTCTGGTTGTACTAAAATTCCACATTTAATAAGAGATCAGCAGTAATAAAAAAAAAAAAAGAGAGAGAGATCAGCAGTAATCAAATGGAATAAAATGTTCTAGGTAATTGAACTTACTCAGTTGCCATCCTTCCTGACTATAGCTACATTGGAGATCAGTTCCATTTGCAATGTTTTCCTGTCTAAGATCCCATGAACTATATATTTTTTTCACATATTACAATCCTGTATCATTGCTCCCAATGGATCCTTTTTTATTTCCATCATTTAACTCTTACTATTTCACAAATTATTGTAATTATGATCTGTTTTTTGATGTGATCATATTTCCCCTATCATTTATAGCAGTACTATTCCCACTTCATTATACTGAGCTTCTATTTGTTTCCCTTCTCCCTGTAGATGCCTTTAGTTATACTTAGCAGTATGACAATGTGACAAATGGAAACATGGCACTTAAGAAAAAAAAAAAAAGCTTGTAGCAAATTATTCACACCTTCTTTCAACAGTTTCCAGGTTTACGAACTAGTAATGAGACTGCCTTCAAGTTGTACCACCACTGCAAGGAGAATTAGAAACTAAACAAAACAAACATTTATTTGATCCAAAATTAATCCCATAAATGTTTATTATTCCAATCCCATTGTGTTTATATTGTCAGTTCCCACAGACTAGATTTTATGATGTAAATGCCCAGAAGTGGGGGAAAGCATATGTTTAAATAAATATTAGGGAAAAAGATGTATTAAAGAAGTACGTTGGAGTAAAAGTACTAGAGCGTTTAAAAAAAAGGTAACATTTAGGATGATCTTATAACACTTAAGAAATAACATATGTTAAGTATGTAACTGACATAGTTATAGACCCTTTTCATGACTTTAAAATTCCCACAATTATCTTATAAGTTAGGCATTATTACTTTATCATTATTTTAAAGATGTTGATATAGTAAATCTAAGCAAGTTGTCTAATGTCACACAATGATTAATAACAGGAAAAGGAATAAAACACAAACCAAATGACTCTGGAGTCAAAGATTTTAACATTACTCTAGTAATTCTCTGAGAAGGTAAGTAGTGGATTGGGCTTTCAAGTAAGGGATAAACTTTTGATTCATTCATCCCCCCACCACTCAACAAATATTTCTTTACCATTTCTTAAATCTCAGGCTCTTGGATTTAAGGATTTAGAAATGTTAAGCCAATCCTGCCTTCCTGGATGAAACCCACTTTGTTATTATAATTTTTTTATGTTTTGTTAGATTTAATCCCTTAAAGTTATGTTTAGAATATTCGTGGGTTTTTTTTTTTTTTGTAAGATTATTTATTTATTTATTTGAGAGAGAGTGAGAGAGAGCATGAGAGGGGAGAAGGTCAGAGAGAGAAGCAGACTCCCTATGGAGCTGGGAGCTCGATGTGGGACTCTATCCAGGACTCTGGAATCATGACCTGAGCTGAAGGCAGTTGCTTAACCAACTGAGCCACCCATGCGCCCCGTTTAGAATATTTGTATATAGGTTTTGTTTTGCTTATCTTTGAGGATAATATGTATGTATATAATTATCCATCTATCAATATCATCATCTGTCTTTGCTTTATGTATCTGGCAGTTCATAAAGGCATAAATGTTTATTATTTTTATGCACTTTTAAGTAATTGATCTGTTTGTCATTATGAAATGCCTTCTTATATTGGTAATATATACTCTGAAATTTACTTTGTCTGATATCAGTGTAACTACTCTAGCTCCATTGCACCTTTAGGGTAAAGTTAGCATTATATCTTTTCCTATCCTTTTAATCTAATTTTCTTTATGGTTAATATAGTAAAAAATTATATTAGCACTGTCTATCTACTAATATACCATTTAGTATATTTACTAATATTCTAAAATGTATATATAGTACCTATAAGTATTATATATATATACTATCTACTAAATATACTTAATACATACTACTTACTATATCTATCTATCTATCTATCTTATCTTTCAATTTATTTGTTTCTTCTTCAAAGACACTATACCTCAAAAGTATGTACCCTCAAAATTGCAGACTGATGGGGTACTTGGGTGGCCTTATTGGTTAAATGTCTGACTCTAGGTTTCTGAGCAGGTTATGTTCTCAGGATAGTGAGATCAAGCCCTACATTGAGCTTTGTGCTGAGCACAGAGTCTGCTTGAGATTCTCTCTCTCCCTCTCTCTATGCCCTTTCACTTGCGTTCTCTCTCTTTCTCTCTAAAATAAATAAACACATCTTTAAAAAAAATGCAGACTGAAAAAGAAGCAAATTCTTTCTCAAGTATAATTATTTCTCAAGTATACCTCAACGAAGTTGGTAAAAAAATGTGGAACTAAAGTTCTGCTTCAACTAACTGTGTACAAATCTACAGGAGAATGTCACTTATATCTTAACAAGCATTAGCTAGAAATTGTACATAATCAAAAACCCATCACAGAGCAAGTTAACAAGGTAAACTGAATTGAAAACCAGTGAGAATCTCCTGGAGAGAGATGGGGCATACAAACTGTTTCACTCCTGACAGAATACAAGAAGATGAAGCCACCACAAAAACAGGTAAGGTAAGAAGAAAATGGCTGAATGTTTAACAAGTTCAGAAGGTTTTGCCCAGATCTAAGGGTAGTCTGTACTCACCAGCTCTTTTCTACTGTTTTCTGTGTGGTTCTCAGGACAAGATAGAGAGAAGGGCAGGATAAATGACAGATTCATTCTCTGTCTGATTATGACACTTCAAGACTATGTTGAATTAAAGAACTAATAAAAACAGTCTATAAAAAAGTACATATACTGCTATGCAATGCAGATATAGTGGTTTTCAGAAGAAGAGGCATAGGTTTAAGATACATATCCTAGAGAAGAAATAAGAAGTTAATCATCTATCTCAAGATATTAGAACAAATAACAGCAAAATAATTCAAAGGCAACAGAAGTAACGAAATTATAAGTGCAATAATAATGATCTAGAATTATAATTGCAATAGTAGGGAGGATCAACTTACATAAAATTTGGTTCTTGGGACAGACTGATCACCCTGGAACCCTCTGATCAATTGATAAGAAAAGAAAAACCGTAAAAAAAGGAGAGGGTGGAGAAGGAATGATCATCAACAATAAACTAAAGCTGGCAACACTGTAGACATTACATACATTGAAAATATCAGCAGATATTATAAATAACTTTGTCAATACCCTTAAGTATTACCTACTTTAAAATTTAAATTGTTAAAGCATATTTTTAATTTTATGCGTGTTAGCACCATCACACTAAATAAATAGAACTGCTCCATCAACGTAAAAGGTTTCTTCATGCCTTTTTTACATCTACCCACCCTGCTCACCACAGCCTACACTAAGGGCCCACTGATCTACTTTCTGCCACAGTTCCATACCTCACAAATTTCTTATAAAAGATTTCTTATATATTATACAGAAGTATACATCTGTATTTTAGTTATTTCAGTTAATATAATATTTTTGAAATTCACCTATGACTGTGTACATTAATACTTGATTTCTATTTATTGTTGAGAAATAGTCCATGGTATGGATGTAATAAACTCTATGTATTCACCACTTGGGTTCTTACAGTTTAGAGCTATTCCAAAAAAGTTGCCGCAAACCTTTGTGCATGTGTATTTTTGCTCTGTTGTTTTCTGCTATATCTGCCCTCAACACTAAGAATTTTGCTAGAACACAGTAAGGCTCATTATATATTTGTTAAAGGAATGATTATGTTCTTCAAGTAGCATAGCACACAGAAAAAAGAAAATACGGCTCTCAAAGGCAAGAGAGCTTACTGACTCCAACAATGACACTTTGCACTTCCTTAGGTAAATCCCTTAAAACCTCAATTTAACCACTACTTGTCAAATGAGAAAAATAATGAGTTCCTGCCTTGAAGGAACAATGTGAGGATTTACAACAAAATACTACATGTAAAAATTGCTCTGTACTTTTAGGGAAAGGAGTACAATTTAAATACAAAAAAAATATTTTCATATTTTATATCAGCTTGCATCTGTTTAAGTTGTGGTCTGATTAAATCAGCTTTAACAAATGTTTAAAAAAAGAGACAACCCTAGTGTTGTTCTAATGCCACAGAATAATTCGAAAGATTCCCAAAAAAAGTACATCTTGAAGCAAAGTTGATAATTACACAGTAATATTATATTTTACAATGGAGATATCACTACAAATCTTGAGAAATACTTCCATTAGTTCATCAACCTCAGCTACTTACTGTGACCTAGAGATCTCTCTATGTATAGAACAGAATGGGTCCTGTAGGCCACACTGCTTATACTAGTGTATGTACAAAATGATTCCCAAGATGCACATTAGTTAGATCCATCACATAACCACATTTAATAGAATTCACATGCTTCTCTGCAATAAAGTGAAAATGCCAAAAATCCAATTTATACACTAATTTACTTTTCTCTTAGCCACAATGATAAATTAGAATTTCATTTTAGTACCAAATAATGCCCTTGAAGCCTGAGAGATGGTAAATTGGAAGGAAAATGGAAAGAGAAAAATATCAGTTAAAAACAATTTGGACAAGTGGACAGTTGGATACCATTAGAGTGAGCATCTTAAAATTGTAATGGCTGAAATTTACAGAATGTAGACACAAGTGCATAAGTGAGAGTGGAGATATAGCAAAACAGTGTTGTTGAAATATATAGAGTAAATGCACAAAAAATACTAAAATGATGGGAATTTCAACAGATTGCATATTTAAGTATAAAGCAAAATGAACATAACAACTGTATTCAGAAAGTGTAGTTAACCAAATAATTATTTTAAAGTTAAGTTTGATCAGTATGTCTTCATTCACACTGTAGGAATTCAGCACAAAAATTTCCCACCTTAGTGATTCTCAAAACTAGCTAAACATTACGATCACCTGGAAAGTATCAGAAAAAAAGAAAAATGCTTATTTCCAGGTATTATCTGGGATATTAGAATAACTTGGTAAGAATGAGGCACAGCCATCAGTACTTTTTGTAACAACTCCCCTACCCATGGGTGACTCTAGTACAAAACCAGAGGCAAGAACCACTGCTTTGGAGAGAATGAGTTATTTGCTCAGTCCTTAAACTATTTTAGTCTGGATATTAGATGGGTTTGGTAGCTGCATTATTTTGCCTGATTCCTGACTGACCAAAAGTGTAACATTTCTTTGTTTTGACTGATAAGCTCTATATTACGTTTGCCTACTTGTCTGTCTCACTATTTCTTGCAAAGTAACCTATACCACATGCAAAAATGACTATGATCAGAGAGGGGGACGGATTTTCTAGACTGGAATTGGAGCATGCAATCTAGACCAGCACAGTGGCCAGACCTAATGTTTTTTCCAAAGATGGGAAAGCTGGGTGTAAGTGGAGATAAAAAATTATTAGCTATGGGTGAAGGAATGCAGTGAGGGAAATTCAGTATTACATTAACATCTCTAGAGACTCAAAGCAAGAGATAATGCTGTCTCAGCTCTAGTATACCAGATACCTGAAAAAGTGAAGCCATATATTACTGACACCACATGAGCTTTTGGAACCTGACACGATCACACGGAGGCCTGCAAACATGAGTGGCCTTGCCCCGGGAGACATTTTCATATAATATGATGACCGACTGGATACTTATGAATAACTAAATTAGATCCTAGTAATATGTCAAATATATTTGGACTTTTGAGATAGTTTTGCTGTAAGAGATCTATGAGTTGGGGATATTATGATTTATAATAAGAATTAAATATTTGGTCTTTGTCCCTGAGTCAGGCATACAGTTCCTAAAACTGTTGTAAATTCCTAAGTAATAAGAACACCAGGAGCACCTTTTGTGGCAGGCTCTTGGTACACCACTGGTTAGGAGTTAGTCACCAGAAAGACTTAGACATGATTAGAAGCTTGGAATTTTCAGATCCACCCCGAATTTTCTGGAGAAGAGAGAGGAGCTAGAAATGGAAATCATAACTTACCATGCCTATATCAGGAAACCTGCATAACATCCCATAATATGGGTTACAGAGAGTTCCCATGTCAGTGAACTCATCACGTACCAGCAAGGTAATGCACTTCCAATCCCAGGTAGACAGAAGCTCCTATGCTCAGAACCCTCCTCACCCTGTGTATCTCTTTCTGGCTGTTCACCTGTATCCTTTATTATATCCTTTGATATACTGCTAAATGTGTTTTGTTGAGTTTTGTGAGCCTCTCTGACAAATTAATTGAATCCAAGGAGGGGATCATGGAAACTTCAGATTTATAGCCAGTTGGTCAGAAGTACAGATAACGGGCATCTAGTTTGCTCACTTGGATAAGCAGTTGACTCTTGATTTTTTGGGTCAGGTCATGAGTTCAGGGTCCTGGGACCAAGCCTTGCATTGGGCTTCCCTACTCAGTGGGAAGTCTGCTTCAGGATTCTCTCTCCCTCTGCTCCTCCCTCTAATTGCTCACTCTGTCTCTAAAACAAATAAATAAATCTTAAAAAAAAAAATACAAGTGACAACACAGACTTGCACTTAGCATCTGAAGTGGAGTGGGAGCAATCTTGCAGTACTGAGACTTTAACCTGTGGGATCTTATGCTATCTCCAGATGGACAGTGTCAGAATTCAGTTTAATTGTACGTCACTCAGGTGGGTCTCGGAGAATAGCTTGGTAGGGAAAAAGCCTGCATATTTGGGGTCAGAAGTGTTGTGAGTGTGATAGTCATGTTACATTAAAGGGGAAACACAGGAGCAAGACAGTTTTTTTTCCTCCTTTTTTTTTTAAGTTTTTATTTATTTATTTGACAGACAGAGATCACAAGTAGGCAGAAAGGCAGGGAGAGAGAGAGAGAGGAAGCAGGCTCCCTGCTGAGCAGAGAGCCCTATGCGGGGACTCGATCCTAGGACCCTGAAATCATGATCTGAGCTGAAAGCAGAGGCTTAACCCACTGAGCCTTCCAGGTACCCCTTTTGCCTCCTTTTTAATCAGCAACAGAGTAATAAAAGAATAGAACACCAGTAACAAAATTCTAGTTCATTATGAATAGTCCTCTGATTTTTCCTGCACAGATTTTCCATATTCATAATCCAATCTAAATTTAGAGCTTTACATTTCTTATGGTTAGGCTATTATTGTTGCTTATATCTGCAGTAGCCCGCCCCACCCCCCGCCTGCCGTCCTATACCATATAGAAAGCAAGTTGAAACTCTCAGAAGACTAACATCTATTTCAGGCATTGCCTATAGGTAGGCTCTCTGTTCTCTTGTTCAAACCATGGCTTCAAATTGCTAGTTTTGTTACACCTAGTGGAACTATATTTTCAAGCTTGCTAGATTTGACCAACCATTCAAATGTTTATTTCTCATGCATAACTCTAAGAATTTGGGGTTAAAAAAAATAACTGTTTTGAAGAAATGTAACAGGAAAAATCATGTCTTACTATAAGACTAGAAATAATAGGGGAATAATAGGGGAATGGTTTTCAAACTTTATAGAAGAGCTTTTTTTTTTTTTTTTTGGTCAAATAAATGTTTATAGAACACTAACACACACAGAATACACACTTGCATTTTTTTTCCTACACTTGCATTCTTAACAGATAAAGCTGAGTTACTCCAAAGAGTAGGGATTGGACAATGAGAGGGAAAAAAATCATCATTCAACATGCTTCTTACAGTTGGAAGACGGAAAACTGGAATTGTGTAGAAGTGAGAATCACAGAACTTGGGGGATACATGGTGCTTTAGATAAAGCAGGCTTGACATTCTCATGTGATTTATGTTTCATGATGAAATTTTATAAAACTTAAAGTGGTAAAGTTATACAGTGCAAGGGGACTTGACTAATGAAAATATGGATCTCTTAGACCTGAGTTAATGTGTTTAAAATCAATCAAATGTGAAGTGTTGAAACTGGATTAACATTCATGTTTTTGAGTCCCAAATCTATTAACTTAAAACTTGGTGTCACTTAGTCTCCTAAGGATTACTCTTGGTTTGTATTTGTAATTGACTTATTTAAGAAAAACAGAGATATACAAAGAATTCCTTAGATATATTAAATAGTTTACATAAAAAAAGAAAAAAGCTTTCATCAAAACCAAAAAGTGATGACAAGAAATAAGAACGATCAGTAGAATTTGTTAGAGTTTACATTGCAATTAGGGCAAGTCACAGTGAAGAGGCAAATAATGATCCAATGGAAAAAGATGTATCCTGACAAATACATGGAAGTCAATATTTTGATTATGCTATCATAAATCATTACATTGCTTTTCATGCTTAGAAACTATCACTTTGCAGAATAAGACACTGTAAGTGGATTAAAAAAGAGGAAAAAATTGATTTTCATCCTAAAGGTCACCTTAAAAATATGGAAATTTCCATTTTTATACCATCTGGATACAGACTGTACAATAAAGTAGTTAGATCAAGATCCCAGTTAATGACTCTGGTGACAGAGCCTTCCCTAAGGGAGTGCAGTTTAAATAGGGAAATGTCAATGCCCCATTCAGAGAGCACTAATTTGCTGGGAGATCTGATAGCATTTTAAGTGCTCAGCATTGGGACAACATGCTGTGCATGCTGATTTTTTTTTCCCCCCAAAGGACCAAATCAATATTACAGCAAAAGGGAGGAAGACTATAAAAGAAAACCCAAAACTGTACAAACTGGTGAAATGAATACTTGAACAATATATATTGAGTTTATTTTTTAAAGACTATAAGTTTAAGCCATTAAAGGTGTTATGAAACCTGCATGGTATCTCCATGGAATCTGTGTCTATTGACTACTCAGGCTGCGTTCTTATATCTCCAGGTCTTTGCTACTTCAGCTATTGCCTCTGGATCAAACAAAAATATCCTGGTGGTTCACAGCCTCCTTTATCCTCTAGCTACACATCTACCTGCTGAGATTTCTCCAGGTAGTATAAAGTTGCCCAAAATGAAGGTGGGAACTCAGGCCAATGTTTATGCTGCATTGCTTTAATGCATAATATTCAAAACAATAGAATGAACAGTTGCTACACTTGAGAAGGAAATCACAAAGTACCATTCTTCACTAATTCCTGCTGCTGTGCTATTCAAGGACAAGAGCATGAGCTGTGGTCCAACCATTCCTCCCTACACTGGAATTCAGCAAAATCTCTACATAGAGTTAGTTATGGCATAAAAGTCTGAGCATGTACTTAGTACTGCATTAAATGTAGGCATCATGTCCCTGTGCTAAATATGGCATAGAGGAGAAAAGAAATGTATTAGAATCAAAGGGGGTAAAACATAAGCACCATTAAAGTAATAGAGAAAATAAAAAATAAAAAATAAAAAAAGCATGGATTGCAAACTCCTTCCCTGAAAGCATGCTGTCTTTGAGGAGTCCTTTGGAATGACTAATATAAAATTCCCAGGGCAATGAGTCAAATCAGTGGTTCTCAATGAGGGTGGGTGGGTAGATATGACTCCCCTGCTTCCCCAATATATTTGGCAAGGCTTGGACATTTTTAGTTATTAAAACTTAAAGAGTGCTAATGGCATATGGCTGTTAGAGACCAGAGATTCTGCTATGGTCATATAATTCACAGGACAGCGCCATATTCAAAATGCCAGTGGTGCTGAGGTTGAAGAACTGTGATATAATATCAGCCACTAAGGAAAGTCATGATACAATTCTTTTAAGGAATAATCACATTTAAAACAGTTATTTTAGAAAGGTTAACATGGAAAAGTATAACACAGAAATGTGTTTTTCTACCAAATGAAATTTTTTACATTGTTAAAGCTGCCTGGATATGTATTTCATTCATTTCTAACATTGAAATTTAATTTTACAAGTCTAAGGAAAAGGTAAAGAAATTCCATTGACCTTAATTTTTATTTTTAATATTCCATTTCCATAGGGTAAATTTCAGTCCATCATTGCAATTTGCATCTCCCTCAATTGTCATGAAGGCTATGAAGGCTGTGAATAGTTTCCTTTTAATATTATTATAGTTTGTGATTAAAATATAAATGGTTACTAATTTGATAAAGAATTTAGCTTTATCTAATAGAGGCATGGAAAAGTGTCTTCTAGTTTCTTCTAACCATACTTCTTGTGATTCACAGAAACTGAAGTCTGCGTGTATTTATTCTACATTTTTAATGTCAGTTTTCTCATTTATGGCTTTCCACTTTTATTTTCTAAGTTCCCCTCAAAGGAAATCAAATTTGGTTGCATGTCACTTTACTAATTGCAGAGCTCCTAAATAACTGCTACCATTTGGGGTCATCATACACTGCTCTCTACACTGCTGTGTTTTGGTTGCCTTTGTTTTGATTTCTGGGATTAGCATCTGCTGTGACTATAAATGTCAAAATAGAAATATTTAAGGAAAAAGAGGGGAAAAAAGCATTCTCCACAAAAATGGGTCAAGACAACACTGACATTCTCAAGTGGATAATTAAGTTAATTTTCTGGATCATTCAAGCCCAAATTATAATTTGAATAAAACATTCAATTTAAACAACATTTGTTTAGCACCTGCACTGTACAAGTAATGTATAATGTGCTGTGGAAGATAAAAGATAATCAAATCTTTCCTGTACCAACTCTAGGGAGAGAATGCCGGTATTGAAATTCTCCTTTGTATTTAAGTCCATATGATCTAATACTAGCTAATTTCTCAATACTTCAATTTCATTATTTATAAAATAGGAAGAGCTGTCTATAGATATAGATGTAGATCTATCTATACATGTATTACAGTACCTATGTTTTTTCAAGGTATTCTGATGGTGAAATGCTTAAAATGGTTCTTAGGACAGTAAGACACCAAAAATTTTAGCTATTTTTAAGTATAATTTTACTAAGTGGAAAAGGACTTCCAGACTAACAAGTCATCATATGCCAAAGTCCAGAAATAGGAAAATGTAGGATGTATTGAGAAATGATAAATGGTTTGGTGAACCTATATTAATGGGACTGATTGAAAGATACAAACAATTCTAATGAGAAAAGCCAGGTTATGCAAAATCCTGAGAAGCCTGAATGACATACTAGTAATCTCTGGCTTCTGAATCTGTGTTTTGGGACAGGGGGCACATAATAAAAGGTTTTGAACGGGAACTTCATTTCTTTGAGTTTTTAAAAGCAACTCCAATGGCAATTGGAGTCTGAATTCAAGGATACAAGATTACAGGATACAGAAAAAGGTAGGAACTATTGTCATCAGTCAGATAAGAGATACCAATGCATAATCTAAAGTAGTGGGATTAAGAATGGAAAGAGCAGGTAATGGAGATAAAGGAGAAAAATGAACCAAGTGTGTTGTTTGTGAAAGAAGGGTTGGAGGGAGAGAAAGCCATCGATATTGTTCAGTTTATTTTCATTGTGCCCTGGCAATGTGCAATTTTACTTTATCGAGGAATACTTGATGGTAATCTCCCAATTTATACAGATTTGCTCTGGCCATCAGAAAGTTTACATAACTCTGTCCTGATTGTCTAGAGAGATGCAATTTGTCCATTTCTAACACTAGGAGAAAACATATTTGAAAAATTATAGCTCGTCTGTCTGTCCCATTTTTGGATACACATGAGCCTTGCCCTAATATTAGCCCATACTGTTAGGGGCTATAAGGGAACATAAATAATGAACACCGAGTTATAGATGCAATATGTAAAAAGGAAACATTAAAGAAGATACCCATATACTTATGAAATATAACTGATATTACAGAATCTTATATCAGTTCCAACGTTTTATGTATAAAAGCTTAATTTATGACAGCTTCCTTCTAACCAACTATAGGTTTAGGACTGTCAAGACAATATTTTAATGTGAGAAACAAGATTTCTTTTTTTTTTTTTTTTTTTTTCAAAGATTTTATTTATTTATTTGACAGAGAGAGATTACAAGTAGGCAGAGAGGCAGGCAGAGATAGAGAGGAGGAAGCAGGCTCCCCGCTGAGCAGAGAGCCCGATGCGGGACTCGATCCCAGGACTCTGAGATCATGACCTGAGCCGAAGGCAGCGGCTTAACCCACTGAGCCACCCAGGCGCCCCGTGAAACAAGATTTCTTATAGCATAGAAATTTTACTGCATACCATTATTAATTTCTATTATCTTAAATAAGGAGATATATGATCAAAACAATTTTGTGATCAATGAAGCCTAAAACACAAGCAGGCAAGAATGTTCCATTGTTCAATGACAATTCAAGCACACCAGAGAGTTTAATGTTACCAAGAATCAGTCATGCCCATGAATATTATTGAATTTTCCTATGGCTACTAGACTTACTGATAAAATCTTTGAAGAAATTCCAAGTTAAATTCTGCAACATGAAAGTGAAATGCTGTGGTCTTAAGTGAATAGTGGTCTAAAAATGTCCATAAGCTAATTAGAAAAAAAACAATACTTCAGCATAGAAAAAAAAAAAAAAAAAGGACATCATAAACATATGAAAAGACATTGGGCTACAGTTATGAAGATCATAAAAATTCTCACAACAAGCAACAGATTTTTTTTTTTCCTATCAGATTGGCAAAGACAAAAATAAAATATTTTGTTGTAAAACAGATACTCTCATACACTACTTATGGAATGAAAGTTGATAGCAAGTCGTGTAGGGCAATTTGGCAGTATCTATCAAGTTTAAAATGTACATCTCTCTATGGTATTTATCCTTGAAACACACTCCAAATAGAGTACTAGATATTTAGTACATAATTGTTTGGAAAACCAAGTGCTTGGAAACAATTTATATATTCAGCTGAGGGACTGTTAAATGACCCATGACATCTCATTCAACAGCATTGAAAATGTGGTGTAAAAAAAAAGTGTGAGGTGACTCTATATGCACTGATCTGAAATAATTTCTAAAAGATATTAAGACAAAAAATAACATAAGGCACTGATTTCTGAACATAGTAAGCAAATATTGGTGTGAACAATGAAAGAATGGTTTCATATATATCTGTATTTAATTAGAATATTTCTGGATGGAGTTACAAAAAAAAGTCAACAACAGAAAATGTGTTTCAGATAGAGAATTGAATGTTGCCAGTTCTAGAGAGAGAGCTCTGCCTTAGTATTCATTATATAAGCTTATGTCCATTTGAATTCTGTATCATGTGGTTAATTTACTTATTCAAAACACATGTTAAATCATGTTCATGAAAACATAAAAGAATAATAAATGCTGA
This sequence comes from Mustela putorius furo, assembly GCF_011764305.1. Lineage (NCBI taxonomy): Eukaryota > Metazoa > Chordata > Mammalia > Carnivora > Mustelidae > Mustela > Mustela putorius. The sequence continues at coordinate 30,229,989 of NW_025421987.1, forward strand.
CTTTCTGGCTTCCTTGTAAATATAAATTGCTACAAATAACAAGGGTTTTAATTGTCACCAGATTTTTAAGGGAATCAGTCTCTCTCCCTTCCCTCTTTTTCTCTCTCCCCATTTTCCTCCCCACTTCTTCCTATCTCCCTCTATCCCACCCCTCTCTCAAAACTGTAAAAACAACAATAAAAAAATTACTTTCTGTTTTCTTCAAACTCTGTGAATTTATATTTGCACATAATGTTGCTGTTTATTATTATTATTATTATATTTTTAAAATTTCTGAACCACAGCCCAGTACCTGCTATATAGTAAGAAGACCCTCCATAAATGGTTTAGAATCCTGGAAAACATCACAGGGAACAATCTTAGTATGCAAAAGAAAAAACACCTATCACTGAGCTCCCTTAATGGTGAAAACAAAACAAAACAAAACACTGAGATTTAATCAGATCACATGTATCATGTATTCTGAGATTTAGCTGAGAGTTTTGTGACTTCACATAATTATTATAATAATTAAATACATCTATTCTTCCATCTATATATTTTCTTAGAATACTTGTATAGAAAAGTAAGGACCTGTAATGGGTAAACAACAATTCAATAAAAACTGAGTGGCAGTATTATTTTAGATTTTGTATCACCAATAATTCTGTAAACAAAAATGTTATAATATGAAATTCAAAATATGTGTTTACAGGTGTGAATGGAATGCTCATGAGTGAGAAGAGCGCAAGTAACGATTCTGTGGGTTTGTTTAAACATATACTCCTGAAAAGACATCAAGTAATTTATTTAAAATGTATATTTTTAAAAAATAGAGAAAGTTAGTCAAATGCATTCACATCTTCTACTGTGCTAAGGTAGAATCAGCTGTATTTGACTATGAATTTTCCCTGGAGCATCCGAAGAATTAGGCCCCACCCCAGAGAGGCCCCACCAGTGCATGTGGAAAACATATGCTCTCCTTCCAGATTCTTGTATCATTCTTAATAAAACTTTGCCACATAAAATTCAGAGTTCTAATCTAACTTTGCAATGACATGATTAACGGCTGTGATTTGGATAGTGAAGTCTCTTCTCAGGCCAGCCTGAATCAAAAGCAGCCCAGACACTTCCAGGATGCTTGCTTGTTAGGGTTTTGATTATGTGTTTCTAATTTATCCTCTTAAAAAACTTCTTTATACCAAAAAAAAAAAAAAAAAAAAAAAACTCTTTATACCAATGAACATATTTTTGTTTTTCTGACATGTGTGTCCTCCTGTAAGTCTTCTATTCCAAAGTAAAATATCACTTTCCACTCCACCAAAACTCTCACTTGAGAATGTTGGTGCTCTTAAGCGAGTTCTCTAAACCTGACAATTACAATTTCAAGAACCACGGAGATTTAATCACAGTGTAATCAATGCTCTCAAAGTCCTCTTCTGACAATAATGAGAGTTTTTTTTGTTTTGTTTTTAAGCAATATTCAGAAGTAATATAGCTTGCTTAACATGATTAACTGATTTATCATAAAAAATTCATTTAACGTGGCACACAAGGTAAATTAAAAATTGTATTTGAAAATAGTCTATTTTTTTAATTCTCTTATGGAATGCCTCATAATATTTTTGCTGAAAGGTGGACATGTTATATGATACAGTAAATGGTGTGGTAAAAATTCTTTTTTATGTTTGGAAAGAAGCAAACTTTACTTCGGGTATGACTTCAGTGTAGGATTTTACTAATCTAGTCATCGATTGGGCTAGGTTTGAAGTTTTTGCTCATATGATTACTAGATTTGAGGTATTTGGGGTTTTTTCCTTACTTGGACTGGGTCCTTTCATCACCCTGCTCCCCAAGGGAAGTCTACCTCTTGCTGTTTTAACAACTGTTTTCCTGTGTTATTTTTATTAAAGACTAGTTACCAAAGGTGGTTGGAGAAGCAATTATCCTCTCCAATGATCTGGTTAAAACCTGTCCCACACAGGAACAACAAGGCTAGGTTTGTTGAGTATGGCCTTTGTAAGAGCTTTGTTTTCCCTCATTCTACTAACCCACTATAATGAGTACCTACCAACACTCTCAAGCTATGAAACAGATGCTCTTTTAACTTCAGTTTAAGGCTTTTGTTACATAAGGAAGGTAGAGGAGATGAATCTGGGTGAACTTTTAGTGGAGGGCTCCCACTCTCCTCCCAGGCACAGTAGTATTACTTTATTGCCCCAGGATACAGATTTAATGAGCCTTTCCCCACCCCCCACCCCACGTAGTGAAGATAGGACAAGTTGAAGCCGATTTCAGGAGTGATTACTATTTCCCAGCCCCAATCAGCTCCAGGGGAAACCTTTACATGGGCTGCCCCAAGTTTTCCTTGTAAGATCCTGTGGTATTCATGGAGGAAAAGGTATAAGAGGGTAGGGATGCTCCTGTGCCTGAGAACCACAGCCCTCACACTCTCAAGTGAGGTTACACTGGACTTTCAGCATCAGTTAAACATGGTTCGTTTAAGTTTCCTGTCCCCTTTTATGGCATGCTGCAGAATCTGCTCCCAGCGTACAGCTGTTCTTGGTGCTATTCCTTCCTTGAGGGACTCAACTCTCTTCATTCAAAGTTTGCATTAGTAGTTTATCCTATGGTCTCCGTTTCCCGATTGGTACAAGAAAGTTCATTAGTTTTTAGTCTGTTAAGTTTTTATGCTTGAAGTAAAGACTGGAACAATGTTCTTTCCAGCTTTTTATATCTCTGAGCTGAAACTGTACTCATGATTTGACATTTATACTCCAGAAGAGTTACGGTCAGACAAACCAGAGCAAGGATCCAATTCATTTTATTTAAAGCACCTGGAGTTTGTCAACTACTTTTCTAAGCCTTGTTTGTATCTATGAGATAGTGACTATATTCTTCATAGTATAGAAACATTAAAATACCTTATAATGAATTAATTAATTATAAATATCAGCTGGGAATCACTGCCTCTTGAGATTTGTTTAAAATTACACTGAATATCCAAACTCATTTATGGAAACACAAACTCTTACCAACAGTTATGCATATTCCCAGTTATGCATATTCTTCCCCTGAAGAAATAAATGTCATTACAGGTGTGATAGTTAACCTCTTTCCAAAAATCTAAGTTAGAGTTGTGGTCATAATTTAAGGAATAAGTTCCTAACACACTGAGTCTCCTAAAAATAACAGATTTTAGCACAAAACACAACTATATGATTACTTTGGAGGCTGCCTAAAAGCAAACAGGCTTCTGAAGAAGTCAAGAGGCCAACATAAAGTAACTTCCAGTTTTTGTCTTGGTTCATTTTATGTTATGGGTTAGAGCAGGAGGAAAGAAATAATAGAGATTTGATACTAAATTCAAATCTATTTCTGGATGGATGAGCTAAGATAAATAGGCCAATAAATTGGGGCTACTGGATAATTAGGGAGAAACATCAGAAGGGAAATGACCAGAGAAGGGGAGATCCTAATTCTCAGTAAAAGGGGACTTCTTTGATCTGATAAGGGCATTGATACCTATATGGTGCAAATTTAATCAATATATGTGATATAATTTTTTTTACTGTTTATTTTTATGGTTTTTTAAAGTAAGCTCTACACCAATGTGAGGCTTAAGCTCATGACCCCAAGATCAAGAGTCACATGAAATCTACTGATTGAACCGCCCAGGTGCCCCATCAACTGGTTAGAAAGCCACTACTTTTACAAAAACCTATTTATGACATTCTTTTTTTTTCTTTCAAATTCTTTTCTTTTTAAAAAATATATAATGTATTACTGATCTCAGAGGTACAGGTCTGGGATTTATCAGTCTTATACAACACCCAATGCTCATTAAATCATATGCCTTCCTTGATGGTTATCCCTCAGTTACCCCATCCCCCTACTTCCCTCCCCTCCAGCAACCTTCTAATTTGTTTCCTATGATTAGGAGTCTCCTATGGTTTGTCTCCCTCTCTGGTTTTGTCTTGTTTTATTTTTTTCCTCTCTTCCCCTATGATCCTCTGCCTTGTTTCTTAAATTCTATATGTGATATAAATTAGTTAAAAAGACAACCACCTTGAAAGACACAAATCACCAACATTCAACAAGAAGAAATACATAACCTCAACAATGTTATATTTATTAAATAAAGAAAATTCATCATTTAAGAAATTTCAAAAAGAGGGGTGCCTGGGTGGCTCAGTCAAAGTATCTGTCTTCGGCTCAGATCATGACCTCAGGGTCCAAGGACTGAGCCCTGCAGTGAGCTACCTTATCAGTGGAGAGCCTGCTTCTCCCTTTCCCTTGGCCCCTGCCCCCCACTCATGTCCCCTCATTCTCTCTCAAGTAAATAAATAAAGATTTTATTTATTTATTTTTCAAAAGAGAACCCTAGTCCACAATGGTCTCCCTGGTGATATCTACAAAATTTTAAGGAAAAAATAATCCCGCTTATATACAAAATCTTTCAGAAATAATTAGTAAAGTATGACAGAGCTTTAATTTTATGAGTCCAACATTATCATCATATAAAACCAAAAGCATTCTATAAGAAAATGACAGACCTAACCCTATTTATTGTACATGCAAATGACCTTACAAAATTGTAACAAATTTAATTCACAAATATATCAAAGTAATGGGTAATGAGTTGTGATCAACTGGGGTTTAGTACAGTACAGGTTAGTTGCAGAATTGCTGAAGCATTAAAAAGTCAAATAATTCACTATGGTAACAAAACAAGGTTAAAAAAAAAAAAGGTATGCTCATCCCTGGTAGCTTTCAGCTCTTCCCTAATATTGAAAACATGGTCTCTGGTCGTTTTCAGTTCTGCGCTAATCAATTCTGTTTGGTCACCCATGGCTTTCTCCAACCTAGCTATTGTTTGGATAATTGTTAGCCTGAATTCTCTTTCCGACATATTGTCTATGTTGATAGACGTTAGCTCTGTTGCAGAAGGTCCATCCTCTGTATTTTTCTTCTGTTGGGCATTCCTCCTCCAAGCCATTTTGATGAGAGATGGCTGAATGGGTGTAGCTGGGTGTATCGACTGTGGTGCAGTCAAGGTGCACCCTGGAATGCTTCTGAGCAATCAGGGTTCCCCACCCAAATGAGAGGAAAAAGAAAAGGAAAAGAAAAAAAGAGAGGGAGAGAGACAGGAATGAAAGGTGAGATAAAAGAGAAGGTTCAGCCCAAATGGGCCCCAAGATAAGATTTATGAAGTATACAAACAGACACAGACAAACAAAAAGACTGATAAAAGTATATGACAAGAGAAAAAAATATATATATAATTTGCATATATATATATGCAAATAAAGGAAGAACCTCATCAAAAAGAACCCCGAGAATAAGATTTATATACTATCAAGACAAACACAAAAACACAGAAATACTGGTGGAAGAAAAAGATGGGAGAGTGGTTGTAAATTCTCAGTGTGGGTGAGGAAGGTTGTTTTGATTCTTCCTGGATGTATCTTGATACCTTTGTTAAAGGACTCAACTTTCCTAAGATATGGGGGATTAGGAATTGGTTTACCTATAGGGGTGGCATTGATTGGGGAAAGGGGATTACCTTGAAGTTTAACTCTATATGATTATTAGAAAATAAAAATTTAAAAAAGGAATAAAATAGACTAAACTAAACTAAAATTAAAAAAGAAATTTAAAAAATAGAAATGCAAAAGGAAAACACAGGTGTATGTATCAAAAAGTTCAGGTTAGAAGGTTATTATGAATTTGATGTATTGGACATCTCACTGTGACGGTAAAGATATGGACAGACACTTCTTCAATAAAGACATACAAATGGCTATCAGACACATGAAAAAATGTTCATCATCACTAGCCATCAGGGAGATTCAAATTAAAACTACATTGAGATATCACCTTACACCAGTTAGAATGGCCAAAATTAGCAAGACAGGAAACAACATGTGTTGGCGAGGATGTGGAGAAAGGGGACCACTCTTACACTGTTGGTGGGAATGCAAGTTGGTGAAGCCTCTTTGGAGAACAGTGTGGAGATTCCTCAAGAAATTAAAAATAGAGCTTCCCTATGACCCTGCAATTGCACTCCTGGGTATTCATCCCAGAGATACAGATGTAGTGAAAAGAAGGACCATCTGTACCCCAATGTTTATAGCAGCAATGGCCATGGTTGCCAAACTGTGGAAAGAACCAAGATGCCCTTCAACGGACGAATGGATAAGGAAGATGTGGTCCATATATACTATGGAGTATTATTCCTCCATCAGAAAGGACAAATACCCAACTTTTGTAGCAACATGGATGGGACTGGAAGAGATTATGCTGAGTGAAATAAGTCAAGCAGAGAGAGTCAAGTATCATATGGTTTCACTTATTTGTGGAGCATAACAAATAGCATGGAGGACATGGGGAGTTAGAGAGGAGAAGGGAGTTGGGGGAAATTGGAAGGGGAGGTGAACCATGAGAGACTATGGACTCTGAAAAACAATCTGAGGGTTTTGAAGGGGCCGGGGGTGGGAGGTCGGGGTACCAGGTGGTGGGTATTATAGAGGGCATGGATTGCATGGAGCACTGGGTGTGGTGCAAAAATAATGAATACTGTTATGCTGAAAATAAAGAAAAAATAAATTTAAAAAAAAAGGTATGGTCATAGATGCGGGAAAATCCTGTGACAAAATTCAACACTCACTCAGAAAAGGAAGAAGAAGGAGGAGGAGAGAAGAGAAAAGGAAGGAGAAGGAGAAAATACCCAGAAATTTAGGAATAGAAGAAAATTTGATTCTGTAAAGGGTATCTACAAAAAGCCTACAGCTAACATCATATTTAGTGAAAAAATATTCAGGCATTTCCTCCAGAAACTGCTCTTTGAAAGGCTAGAATAAATGACTGAATGCCCATTTTTTACATTTACTATTAAATCATCCACTATAAAATTTTGCCAATGCAAAAAGGCAATAAAAATATACAAAAGTCATGAAAATCAGAAAGGAAGGAATAAAACTCTATTTTCAATAGATTTCATTATTTATGTAGGAAATTTGTAGTAATGTACAAAAAATGTTACAACTAGTAAGTTACTTATAATAAAGTCAAAAGATATAAAGTTAATTAAAAGGGGTAATAATATTTTATACACTAGAAGAAAAAAACTGGAAAATGAAATTTAAATATTCCAAAAATTTATAAAAATTGTATTTTTTAAATTGAAGTATAGTTGACACACAATTAATATTAGTTTTAGGTGTACAACATGGTGAATTCACAACTCTATACATTAAGCTATGGTCATCAAGTTGTATCTGCCATTTGTCACCATACAATGTTATTATAGTTCCATTGACTATATTCTCTATGTACCTTCCTTCCCATGACTTATTCATTCCATAACCAGTAGTCTGTACCACCCAATCTCCTTAATGCAATTCAACAATCCTACTACTATCCTCACTGGCAACCTCAATTTGTTCTCTGTATTCATGAATCTATTTATTTGTTTATTTTGTATATTTAGATTCCACACATAAATGAAATCATATGGTATTTGTCTTTCTCTGACTTCACTTAGCATAATACCTTCTAGGTCCATCCATATTGCCACAAATGGCAATATCTCATTCTTTTTTGAAAGCTGAGTAATATTCATCTGTGTGTGTGTGTGTGTGTGTGTGTGTGTATCACATCTTCTTTATTCATTCACCTACATGAATGGATAATTGGGCTGCTTCCATATTGTGGTTATTATAAATGATTCTGCAATAAACATAGAAGTGCATATAGCTTTTTGAATTGCTGTTTTTTTGTTTTCTTTCATTAAATATCCAGAAGTGGAATTCATGGATTATATGGTGTTTCTATTTTCAACTTTTTCTAAGGAACTTCCATACTATTTTCCAGAATGATTGCATCAATTTACATTCCCACCAAGATTGCACAATGGTCCCTTTTTTTCCCCACATTAGTGATTGTCTTTTTGATGCTATTTATTCTGACTGGTGTGAGGGGCTGTCTCATTTTGGTTTTGATTTGCACTTCCCTGTTGATTAGTGATATTGAGCATTTTTTAATGTTCTGTTGACCACCTGTATGTCTTCTTTGGAAAAATGTCTATTCAGGACATCTGCCCATTTTTTAAACCCACAATTATAAGACCAATTAATCTATGACAAAGGAGACAAGAATATCAATGGGGAAAAGATAGTCTCTTCAGTAAACGTTGTTGGGAAAACTGGATAGCTAGCTATATGCAAAAGAAGGAAACTGTACTACTTCCTTACACTATACACAAACATAAACTTAAAATTGATTAAATACCTAAATGTGAGACCTGAAACCATAAAACTCCTTAAAGAAAACATAGTAATTTCTTGGACATTGGCCTTAGCAATATTTTCCTGGATGTGTCTCCCAGGCAAAAATAACTTTTGGGACTATACCAAAATAAAAAGTTTTTCACAACAAAGGAAACAAACAACAAAACAAAAAGTCAACTTACTGAATGTCAGAAGATATCTGTAAATGATATATCTGATAAAGGGTTAATATCCAAAATAGATAAGGAACTTAGACAATTCAACACCAAACAACAGCAACAATCTTATGATTTTAACAAATGACGTCAATACCACAGAAATCAGATACAGATTCACACATATATGGTCACCTGGTCTTTGACAAAGTTCTCAAAGTAATTGAATAGGGAAAAGAAAAATATTTTCAAAAAATGGAGCCAGAAAAATCTATATCCATATGGAAAAATTAAAACTCAAACTTAAGGGGTGCCTGGATGGCTCAGTGGGTTAAGCCTCTGCCTTCGGCTCAGGTCATGATCTCAGATTCCTGGATCGAGCCCCGCATCAGGCTCTCTGCTCAGCAGGGAGCCTGCTTCCCTCCTCTCTCTCTGCCTGCCTCTCTGCCTGCTTGTGATCTCTCTCTGTCAAATAAATAAATAAAATCTTAAAAAAAAAACCTCAAACTTAATCCAACATGTACAAAAATACATCATAGGTCCAAGTCTCATGGCTAAAATTTTTAAGCTACTAGAAGAAAACATATGAAAGAAATCTCTGTCTGTAAAGCATAGGCATCGGTTTCTTAGATATGTCCCCCAAAACATAAGAAATATAAACAAAATATTGGTAAATTATTTTTCCTAAGTAAAAGCCTTTGCACTTCAAAAGCATTGTCAATAAATAAATAAATAAATAAAATATATATTTTATTAATTATTTATAAATATTTATATTCTCCCAGAGGGAGAAAATATTTTCAAATAATGTATTTGAGGGGCTCAGTGGTTTAAGCCTCTGCCTTCGGCTCAGCTCATGATCTCAGGATCCTGGGATCAAGCCCAGCGTGGGGAAATCTCTACTCAGCGGGGAGCCTGTTTCCCCCCTCCTCTCTGCCTGCCTCTCTGCCTACTTGTGATCTCTTGTCTATCAATTAAATAAATAAAAAAATCTTAAAAAAAATAATGTATTTGATAAAGGACTTATTTCCAGAATATATTTACCTATCTATCCTAATAACTTAATACTAATATGCTATTAGTATACTTTAATTGAAAAAAAAACCCCACACAGTTAAAATGGATAGAATATATGAATGGATACTTTACTTAAGAAGATACATGGATAGCAAATAAACACACAAGAAGGTGTTTAACAACATTTTCACTAAAAAGTGCAAATAAAGGTGCACTTGGGTGGCTCAGTTGATTAAGTGTCTGCCTTTGTCTCGGGTCATGATTGCAGGGTGCTGGGACCAAACCCCATGTTTTGCTCCCTGCTCATCAGTGAGTCTACTTCTCCCTCTCCCTTTTCCCCTCTGTCTGCTTGTGTGTGTGCGTTTACTCTCTCTCTCTCTCTCTCAAATAAATAAATAAATAAATAAAATCTTTTTTAAAAATGCAAGTAAAAATTATAATTAGATACCACTATCTGCATACTAGAAGAGTAAAGTGAAAATGACTGCTAAGTATTGACAGGAATATAGAGTAACTGGAAATTTTGTAAGTTGTGGGTATGTAAAATTTTCTGGCCACAACTAAAGTTAAATATTCACCTCCTATAAAACGAGGTAGCTGCCACTGTGCAGTCGTAGATATATAGATATAAAATAGAATTTTCTATTTTTATTGAGGTATAATTAGCACACATTATATTTGTTTTGGGTATATGATATAGTGATCTGATATTTGTATTTATTACAAAATAATTACTATAGTAAGTCTAGCTAAAATCCATCACCATACATAGTTATAGATTTTTTTCATAGCATGATAACTATAGCTAATAATACTGAAAATTTGAAAGTTGTTGAGAGTAAATCTTAAAAGATTTCATCATAAGAAAAACACTATTTTAATCATTATCACTTGAGAATTAGAAATTCTTTGTAACAGATGAGTGTCATAATATCTGTCCTGACATCTTACATTACTTTGGTGAAAATTAAACAAGATAATGTACCTAAAAATGTTTGTTAACTCTAACGTGCTGGAAAATGTAATATTAATGTTATTGTTCTTTGCACAGCATACAGTGTAGATATAATGAAATGGATACTTGTTTGAGAAGGTAAAATGACTTCTCAAAGTCTGATTACAAACTCTAAAATATGCTCAAGGGAAAGTATTCATCAACTGACATTGTATTTGCAGAGTAGAATAAATTGCTTACTTAAGGTAATTATTATTTTATGTATATTTGTGGTACTTTTTTTTCTTTTGCTTACTGTTCATAACATTTAAAAAGCAACCCAAATGATGCTACAATTGACAGAAAATAATCTTAAAGCCTTCATTAGCTTCCTTGACTTTGTGAACTCAGTTTAAAATACCTAAGTTTCTTCCTTTTTAACTACTTTTTCCTCTCAGTCACACTGGTCATCTGAATCTCTACACAACCACAAATACTGACAGATTGAGGCTGTCGCCTGGTCGAGTGGAAAAAACAAAGCTGTGATGGAGTGGAACAAAAACAGGAAACTGAGTCCAGTGAACAAAGTTTTTGTCTTAATTTTTCTAGCAGGTGAAAAGATGTTCTCTATACTTATTTATGTTAATCTGAAGCTCTTCATTTTTTAAGGCAAAGTGTTTAGATGTGATTCCGGATGTCCTTTAGCTTTAGATTTTAGCTTTATTTATCTATGATCTAGGACAAAAAAATAAATAGAAATAAGAGTGCAAACATTGCACTTTCCCTTGTGGCTGATTCTTGTTCTTTCTTTTTTCCCTATTGTTGGTAAGGTTCAGTTTTTATTTATTGATATAGATCTTTGAGGATTTGACATGCAAGAATGTCATCACTTTGAGACACTACATTTATTCTGTGAAAGCACACATTATTCATTAACAACATTATTTCATTCATCTGTAAAGACTGTCCCCATAGTCAGTGTTTTATGTATGTTACTTGTTTGGGGGCACCTGGCTGGTGCAGTCAATTAAGCATCTGACTCTTGGTTTCCGTTCAGATTGTGATCTCAGGGTTATGGCTCTGTGCTTGGTGCACTCTGCTACAGACTCTCTCTCCCTCTCCCTTTGCCCCTCCCTCTTTCTCCTTCTTTCTTTAAAATAAATAAATAAATCTTTTTAAAAAGATAAATTTATTATTATTTTTCTATTTATTATCAAAGCAAGATGAAATGGATTACTCTATTCTTTGGATCTAAGTTGCCATTATATTTTTATACACTATGAAATTTTAAAAATGCCAATTATAACTGAATACAATTCATTATTCTCATGTGTCTTTATATCCCAATTTGAGGAACATTACAATGAGCCTTAGATTCAAGGAAACATGTATATTAAAACTTCTATCAACTTATTTTATGTAATAAAGTTATAAAAAATCATTCCAAATTTATGTTATTCTTTCTTTTATTTATCACTATTTCTCTCCCAGTCAACAAATCACTCAGTATTATTATTATTATTATTATTATTATTATTATTCAGTAGGCCTCCAAAAATGTCCTTTTGAAGGAATCTTCTACTTTGCTATTTTTAAAATGTGCACTTGAGGAAACCTCACAATATGTACAAGTTTTTAAATTGTTCAACCTTATGTTAAAGCTCTTGCAATGATATTTGAACCCATTGCATAAGTTCTACACAGTCCCTTGTCTAGAGAAGTCAAAAACTAGCTTCTAACAGCTGTTTTTCCAGATGGCAGTATCTACTAAAACAAGACATGAGACCACACAATTCCAACCGCCCAAAGACACAAATATTTGAAAAGACTTTCTACACATAATCCAATATGCCTTGAGATTTTTGACCCTAAATCTTTATAGACATACACCTCTAACCCATAACCCTTTCCTTGTACATCAGTATATCAATGCTTTTCTGAACTTTTCTTTCCTAGTTACGGAGAATTAAAATGTCATTCCTCCTTTTATTTCCTTAGCTAAACTTGACTGATATTTTAGGGTTTTACCCAAGGATCAACCTCTCTGCAGAGCTTTTTATATTTTTCTTTTGCCACCAACTTATAATCCATTCCCCATATTATAACATTTATCAAAATGTATTATCACCATTATTGTTTTAAAGTCAATTGCATCAGTTTCCTATTGCTGTTGTCACAAGGTACCAAAAATTAGTGGCTTCTGGTAACAACACAATTGTATTATGATTCTGGAGATGAGAAGTCTGGAGTGAGTCAACAGGGCTGCATTCATTTTAGAACTTTTAGAAGAGAATTAGTTCTCCTGACTTTTCATGTTCAGAAGCTGCCTGCATCACTTGGCTCATGGTTATGAATAACTTTGACCTTCGCTTCTGTCATCTTGTCTCCTTCTCTGGCTTGGATCCTCCTTTCCCCCTCTTATAAGGACTTTAATATTATATCGGATCCACCTGTATCATCAATTATATTTTCCCTATCTCAAGATCTTTAACTTAATCTCACTTGCAAAGTCTTTCTTGTTATGTAAGGCAGCATATTAATAGGTTCTCAGGATTTTGATATGGACATCCTTAAGGGGCCATTATTCTGCCACTCACATTAATATCCTCAATTAAATTTTGAAAAAAAATGTTTTTAATTTAAATTCCAGTTAGTTAATATACAATGTAGTATTCGTTTCCCAAGTAGAATTTAGTGATTCTTCATTTAAATATAATATCCAGGACTCATAACAAATGTCCTCGTTCTCAATACCCATTAAAAATGTTACCTATCTTCCTGTCCACTTCCCCCTCAGAAATCCTCAGTTTGTTCTCTGTAATTAAGAGTCTGTTTCATGGTTTGCTTGTCTCTTTTTATCACCCATGTTCATCTGTTACGTTTCTTAAATTCCACATGTGAATGAAATCATATGGTATTTGTCTTTTTCTAACTGAATTATTTTACTAAACATAATGCACTCTAGCTCCATCTACATCTTGCAAATGGAAATATTCCATTCTTGATGGTTGAGTAATATTCCATTGCATATAAACATATGCAATGCATACATATACAGTTATATATATATATTCATTCCATATCTCTTTATCTATTCATCAATAGATAGATCCTTGGGCTCTCTCAATAATTTGGATATTGTTGATGATGCTGCTCTAAAGATCAGGATGCATGTGTCTCTTCAAATCGGTATTTTGGGTAAAAACCTAGCAGTACAACTGCTAGGTCATTGGGTAGTTCTATTTTTAACCTTTTGAAACACTTTCATACTGTTTTGCACAGTGGCTACACCAGTTTGTATTCCCACCAATAGTGCAAGAGGGTCCCCCTTTCTCCTCATGCTCATCAACATCTGTTGTTTCCTGTGTTGTTGATTTTAGCTGTTCTGACAGGTGAGAGGTGGTTTCTCATCGTGGTTTTGATTTGTATCTCCCTGCTGATGAGTGATATTGAACATCTTTTCATGTGCCTGTCAGCCATCTGGAGATCTTCTTTGGAGAAATGTCTATGCATGACTTTTGCCTATTTTTTAACTGGATTAATTGTTTTTTAGGTGTTGAGTCTGATAGGTTCTTTATAGATTTCAGATACTAGTCCCTTATCAGGGGCTAGTCTTTTGCAAACATCTTCTCCCATTCTGGAGGTTGACTTCTAGTTTTGTTGATTGAGCCCTTTGTTGTGCAGAAGTTTCTATTCTTGATGAAGTCCCAACAGTTCACTTTTGCTTTTGCTTTCCTTGCCTCCAGTGACATATCTAGTTTAGAAGGTGCTGTGACCAATGTCCAAGAGGTTGCTGCCTGTATTCTCCTCTGGGATTTAGATGGTTTCCTGTCTCACATTTTGGTCTTTCATCCATTTTTAATTTATTTTTGTGTATGGTGTAAGATAATGGTCCAGTTTCATTCCTCTTCATGCTGCTGTCCAGTTTTCCCAACATCATTTGTTGAAGACATTTTATTTTTTCCACTGGGTATTCTTTCCTGCTTTGTTGAAGAATACTTGACAATATAGTTGTGGTCCATTTTCTGGGTCTTCTATTCTGTTCCGTTGATCTGTATGTCTGTATCTGTGTCAGTACCATACTATATCGTCTTGATGACTATAGGTTTGTAATATAGCTTGAAGTCTGGAATTGTGATGTCTCCAGCTTTGCTTTTCTTTTTCAAGATTGCTTTGGCTATCTGGGTCTCTTATGGATCCATACAAATTTTAGCATTGTTTGTTCTAGCTTTGTGAAAAATGCTGGTTGTATTTTGATAGGGGTTGCATTAAATGTGGAGTTGGCTTTGGGTAGTATAGACATTTTAATAATTTTTGTTCTTCCAATCCATGAGCATGGGATATTTTTCCATTTCTCTGTTTCCTCTTCAATTTCTTTCAAAAGTGCTTTATAGTTTTCAGAGTATAGATCTTTTCCCTCCTTGGTTAGGTTTATTCCTAGGTATCTTACGGTTTTTGGTGCAATTATAAATGGCATCAATTTCCTGATTTCTTTTTCTGCTATTTCATGTTTGGTGTATAGAAATGCCACAGATTTCTGTAGGTTTATTTTGTATTCTATGACTTTACTGAATTTGTGTATCAGTTCTAGTAATTTTCAGGTGGAATCATTGGTTTTTTTCCAGAGTATCATATTTTCTGGAAACAGTGAAAGCTTGACTTCTTCCTTTCAATTTGGATGTCTTCTATTTCCTTTTGTTGTCCGATTGCTGAGGCTACAACTTCCAATACTGTGTTAAATAACAATGGTGAAAGTGGACATCCCTAACTTTTTCCTGACCATAGATGAAAAGCTCTCAGGTTTTCACCTTTGAGGATGATATTAACTTGGGTCTTTCATATATGGTCTTTAAGATATTGAGATATGTTCCCTCAATCCTTATTTTGTTGTGTGCTTTTATCAAAAAATGAATGTATTTTTTTCAAAATCTGTTTCTGCATCTATGGAGAAGATCATATGGTTCTTATCCTTTCTTTTATTAATGTGATGCATCATGTTGATTGATTTGAGAATATTGAACTGCCCTTGCACCCCAGGAATATATCCTACTTGAGCATGGTGAACGATTCTTTTGATGTACTGTTAGGCTCAGTTTGTTAGTATTTTGCAGAGAAATTTTGCATTTATAGTCATTAAAGATACTGGCCTGTAATTTTCTTTTTTAGTGCAATCTTTGGGTGGTTTTGAAATCAAGGTAATTCTGGCCTCATAGAATAAGTTTGGAAGTTTTCTTTCCATCTCTATTTTTTGGAACAGCTTAAGATGAATGTGTTGTGGATTGAATTACATCTCCCCCAAGATTAAAAAAAAAAAAAAAAACCCTCCCCTTCGACACCAAATTCTTATGTTGAATCCCTGTCTCCCAATGTGACTTCCTTTGGAGACTGGACCTTTAAGGAGGCCTTAGGATTAAATAATTTCATAAGGGTGGGCCCAAACTCATTAGAACCCTGTTCTTACAAGAAAATGAAGAGATACCAGAGGCACATATACACAGAAGAAAGTCCACCTGATGACACAACAAGAAAGTGGAAATCTGCAAGCTATGGAGACAAGTCTCAGAAGAAACCAAACCTGCCTTGGCCCTGGAATTCAGAATTTTAGAGCTATGAGAAAATACATTTTGGGGCACCTGGGTGGCTCATTGGGTTAAGCCTCTGCCTTCGGCTCGGGTCATGATCCCGGGGTCCTGGGATCGAGCCCCGCATCAGGCGTTCTGCTCAGTGGAGAGCCTGCTTCCTCCTCTCTCTCTGCCTGCCTCTCTGCCTACTTGTGATCTCTGTCTGTCAAATAAATAAAAATATATATAAAAAAATAGATTTTTGTCCTTTAAGACATACAGTCTGTGACATTTTGTTATGGCAGTTCTAGCTGATTGATATAGTATGATTTTTTATTCTTTTTTTACTTCAGAATTCACCTTAGTGGTCATACTTAAAAAAAATGCAGCAAGCATAAAATGTATAGTAGCAAACTTATATGTGCAGAAATATATCTGTAAGAAAATTTTAAATGATTTTAAATTACCACTGAACACTATTTTAAGACTTAAGTTGTTCATGTATTTCAATTACTGAAATTTAAAACCTCATCCTATTTAGGGAAAATACTCATATTCAAGGTTTTTACTCTTCTATATCATTTTCAAGATGACAGGTTCAGAGGAAATTTCTTACTATGATGTCAACAAAGGAACTGTGTGCATTTGATCTTGGGTTCTTGCTGTGCATGTCCCTGAAAACAGCAAATAATTTCATGAGGTCTGGACTCTAGAAATGAGCTGTTTCTCTGTTAAATGTTCTGACTATACAGAATTTATCTGCTGTGGTCATCTCAGAATCAGTTTTGCAAGCAGAGGCCTTACTTAAATTTATCTAGGTTTGCTGGCACAGAGGACTTTGAAAGGACCAAAGGGTCTCCCTTTGCTGTTTCCAGAAATACATTAAATATTCCCCAGGACAGCAACACAACCTTCCAGCTGAAATCAGTCTTCTTGTTTGGTATCCAGTTACTGGGTCAGGGAAGGGAGTAGGTGTCTGCCTCTCCCACCTACATTTCCTCAACATATTATCACTGAGCATTCAGAGGACCTCCATCAACTGGAAAAAAAGAGGTGAAAAATATTTCCAGCACTACATTTTCAAAGTTGTTGCCTTGAGCCATGAAAGATCATTTTTCTTCTTCATACCTTCCTTTAAAAATTAACCAAGTATACAATATACATACTCTCCATGTCCGTATCAACAATTCAGCTCTTTGAACGTTACTTTCCTTCATGTCATCTTTCTAACTTGATTTATTGCTATATAGCTCTTACCTTCTGTAATGGGACACATGTGAAGGAATGGAATGAATATGGGATTTTTTTCTGGCATATTCTCCTGCTTGGAGATGTATTTACTAAAATATCTATATTGTGGGATCCTGGAGGAGGAGGAGATGTTTATGAGGTATTTGTGAGATGTTTATGAGAATGAGGAGAGAAAAACAGATCTCATCATTCTGTTTCATTTGTTTTGAAGCAAGTAAATGTTTCATTATTAGTATTTGTGAAGTAAATGAATGATGAATGAATGAATAAATTAACTTACAATTACCACAAAGAAATTATCTGGGGAACAGAAAATGATCTCCCTGATATACCTATACAAATAACCCTTAGAAAGCATCTTTTGTAAAAATCTGGACACACTTGATTGAGTGGTAAATTTTTGTCATTTTTATCTTCACCATCTTTTTGTCCTAGATCTTGCTTCTTCCATTGGATATTTTTATTTCTAAGACCTGATCTCTCCAACTTGAAACTAATAAATACTAGTATATTAAAATATCTTTCCAAATAAAGTCAAGAGAAAAACAAAATGCTCCTTTTTATCCTTAAAACAAAAGAACCCCCTGCATGTCTTTAGCTTACACCTCTCTCCCTCTTACTTCACATTCAAGGTGGTTAACATATTTATAATACATAATTTGAGAAAATATTCAGACTTACTTTTTTTATTCTTAATTGATTCTGAAATCATATTTGATTCAAACTTTATTTATTAAGGATTTGTAAAGATACAGAAACAGTAAAAGTATCTGTACTTGGACATTTGATTCTATTCTTACTAATTCTTACCCAACTTAGATGTTACTTACTAAATTTTGAAGTATTTTTGTGAAAGATGTCATGTAAAAACCAAAGTAAGTATAAAATGTGAAGAGAGTAAAATCTATTTATATAGCCAGCTAAACATTAACATATTTTATTTCTTCTAAGGAATGGTAAAAATAGGTCAACAAGTACATTTCCACGAACTGCCACATAAATTGGAGTATCAGTTAAAAAATAGCAGAGTACTCATGGATCATCTGCTAAATCAAAAAGAACCAAGTAACCTTTCCAACTAAGATAGCCTCCTAAATCACTTTACTAACACGTTACTTCAAATTGACGTATTAAAAATAAATATATTTCTGCTTCAAAATGACTCTTATGACTTAGAAGGATATGTTAAGCTATGTTTTCAGAGAATTTCAATGTACTATAGTTCCACATTTTCAGCAAAGCATATATGGGATAAGATCTGACTTTAAAACTTAAATACAGAATATCTGTTTTTAGAAGTTCCAATCAGCTTTTATTCTCTATAATTCTTAAAACTTGTTAGTCATAAATAATAAGAAACTAAGTGTAGTATCAAAGAATATAAATTCATAGCTAAACATAAAGAGACTTCAAACATATCTATAAAATATGCAGAATTATTTCAATTTTTACCCCTGAAAACAGAGTGGAGATTAACATACTATCAAACAGACCACAAATTGGGGTACATTAATCTTGCCTTGATTAAGAGGGACAAATGTCTACTTATTCTCTACCCTGATTTTTCTGTCTAAAGAACGATCCACTTCGCAGTACAATGTTTCAGCTGAGAAACTGATGTTTTAAAAATAGTTCTAAGAGCTACAAGATAGATCAAATACCCATAAAACATGAATACCTAAGAAGGATTAAATGAGCATAGTTCCCCACCCTCACAAGGGAAATAACCAAGGGTGAAAGTTAACAGAACACCAAGATGTAACAGATTTCTTGCAATGACTTCCGTGATAAAGGACGGTTGGCTAGCTCTTTACTAGCCTCAAGGAATAGATGATTCAACCATTAGTGCAGATTCATATAATCAGGTCTAAAAATATTATGCTGTTACACGATTTAGGGAAAAATCCAACATTTTTTAAAGAATATTAAATGAATAGTTATGTAAATCACTTCTTATGGTAACTTGAATATAATACAAATTTAATAAAAGTTACTTTCCTCATAGTTTATACCATGGAATGAGAAAGCAGCCCAAACCGCATGCAAATATTTACATGCACTAAACTTTACAACTTTGGCATGATTTCCATAGTTTTTATTTATCCTCTATTTTAACCATTCTTACTATGCGATTTTTAATGTGGTGAAGTTTTTTGGATCTAAACACATATACACATACCCATATGCAGGTCTGCTCAAAGAGGGTAGTATATCTATATGCTCAAATGTTGCTTGAATCACTTGGACTGTGGACAGTTATTTCCAACTTTACTGCTTATGGTAGAATAATAATAGTGGACTAGCTCTCCCATGGCAAACAGCCATTAAGCTGGAAAAAATACCCAATGCAGGTGGAGTAAAATAGGAAACAAAACAAAATAAAACACAAAAAACCCCAAAACAACAACAACAACAAAAAACCTGCTACATATAAGAGAGGAACAGAAACTATCATGATCCCAGACCTTAGAGATTCCGTTCATACAGAGGTGGGGCAGAGTTACTAAGAAAGCCTCAAATTTAGACCCAGGAACACAAACACAGCCTATCTGAAATGAAAGAGAATGTCACCACTGCATCCATCTGCAGACTAACAAGTAGCAGTAATAAATATCATTTTATCCCTGGAGGCAAGGACACCATGCTGGAGTTGTAATCTCTTTAAAGAAAGAAATCACCAGAATAAACTAAAGCTGTAAAAAGAATAGAAATGTTGAGCAAAAATCTTCATTAACCCAGCCCCACAATATGCATGGACAACACTTGAGGAATTTGAAGACAGTAGTGTAATGATTTTAATGATAACAACAATAAAACACAAACACAGCTTGACTCCTATCTCCACAAAGACTTAAAACAGTAAAGTTCTAGCAACAGAAGCATGCCCATAATTAGTTCTGAAGATATAATGCATAGCATGGTAACTACAGTTGATAATAAAGTATTGTATACTTAATATTTGCTGAAAGAGGATATCTTAACTGTTCTCAACACACACACTGGCATGTGTGCATGCACACACATGGTAAATATGTGTGTGATAGATAGCTTGATCAGTTTGATTTGGGGAATCATGTCACAATGTATATGTATATAAATACATGTTGGTATACACCTTAGACATATGTAATATTTGTTACTCATACCAAAATAAAGCTAGGGAAAATAAGTATGTTCAAAGATAGCAGAGAAGTAGGAAACCGTATTTCAACCAGTTCCCTAAAGTGAGCTAATTCTCTACGAGAACACTCTGAACATCCATGAAATCAGCGTGAGATGTAGGATTATATACTACTGGATCTCTACAGGGACAGAAGACACCACTGGAGAGGTAAAGCAGAGTGGAAACTCTTGGACTGATATCAGAGAAAACAGAAGGAGGGCGGGGCCACCAGAAGCGACCCATGGGAAACTAATACCCCAATAAGAAAGTGCCCTGTGGTTGGAGACCAGCATTAACTTGGAGACTGGTTAAAAGCACTCAAAAAGAGCAAAAGATCTTAAGAGGCAACTGGTGGAATTGGGTGATCACAGGCATGGGCGTAAGCCCAGGAAACCAGGAGAGCCACTGCTGGTGACCACCCATGCCAGAGAGAGTAGAGCAGAGCCTACAGCTCCTGGTCCATGAGCCTCCAGGATTGCACAGCTTGCACCACTGCTCAGCTGGGCACACTCGCACCCCTGCATGAGGGAGTCTGGTGTGGGCGTCAGCCTGTACTCTCTAGAGCTACAGCCTTTTGTGCTCTGTATGCACTGCATGACCGGGGTCTGACCCACTCCACACCTGTGCCTGAGAAAGCTCCATGCAGGTACTAGCCAGTGGTCTCTCGGACCTGCTGAGGTTCTCATGCTACCAGCCCGGGCCCAAAGGAATTCAGCACAATCTCTGGTGCAGATCCCTCCATGGCAACCTGTGCAACCATGAGGTCTGGACCCCAGACAGCAGCCCCAGCAAAGGCAACCACCAGAAGAGGGCTCTCTCAATATTGCTTGTGGTTTTAGTGACACAGAGGTGCAGAGATAAGCGGGAGCTTCAGGTGGTCCCTGAGGCATGGCTGGGGACATGCACTGCCTGTGGGAGGTTGCACATCTCAGGGGCTCAGCAGATTTTGCAGAGGGGAAGTCTGTGTGTTCTGGACCACCCAGAGGGGAGCAGGTTGAGGTTTCTCTCTGAGACAGAGGTCTGGGTGCAGTTTGCTTTCCACTAAACCTTTGAGAAGCCACAAAAAGCCAATGAAGAACAAAAACCTCCAGAGAACAAAAGCCTGAAAAAATGGTTTTCACAGAGCCCAGCCTCTTGATGGAGAGCAGGAGGACTCAACCCAAGCAAGACTGACTGAAAAGCAATGCAGCAGGACCCTCCCCCAGAAAGGCAGACAAAAGAACTAGAGGACAACTACCAAAGGGTCCACAGAAAACCCCAATATCAGGGGAAAGCAATATATAAGCTGCCAGTATTGCCCTAAACCTGTATGTTTCATAAAAACAACTTTTATTTTTAATTTGTTCTCACTATTCTTGTTCTTTTAATTTTTTAACCTACTTAACATTACAATTAGAGGTTTAATACAGCATATTACATAATAACCTTTTAACTTGAGCTTTTCTCATACGTATACTTCAGTTTTTCTTTTTCTCTTCTATTTTTTAAATAGACATATATACAAAAGTTCAAGGTAATCCTCTTTCCCCAATCAACACTACCCCTATATATAAACCAATTTTAATCTCCCTTTATCTCTGGAAACTTGAGTCCTTTAACAAATATATCAAGATACACCCAGGAAGAATCAAAATAAACTTCCTCACCCACATCGAGGATTTATAACCACCTTCCCATCTTTTTCTTCTGTCAGTGTTTCTGTGTATTTGTTTTTATTCTGGTATTATAATATAAATCTTTGGGGTTCATTTTGGCTGGGTTCTTTTTTTTTGTCATTTACTATTGTGGATTTTTTTGTTTGTCGGTTTTAGTTATAACTAAACCGACAAATGATAATGATAAATGATAAATGATACTTTTGGGGCTCATTCTGGCTGGATTTTCTCTTTTTTTCTCTCCCTCTCTCTTTCTCTCTTCTATTCTTTTTTCTTTCTTTTTGGTGGTGACTTCCAATTGCTCAGAAGCATTCCAGGGTGCATCTTGCCTGGATCACATTTGATACATTCAGCTATACATCCACCCAACCACCTCTCACCAAATTGATTAGGAGGAGGAACACCCAACAGAGGCAAAATTCAGACTGTGCCCTCTCCATCAGAATTATTAGGTATGGACATAAACAGTATGTTGGAAAGGGAATTCAGAGTAACAATTACCCAGGCAATGACCAGGTTGGAAAAAACCATTAGTGACAACATGGAATCTCTAAGGGCAGATGGGAAAGCAGCCCAGGAAGAAGTTAAAAATTCTATCAATGAGATCCAATCTAATCTAAATACTCTAACAGCTAGAATAACCAAGGCAGAACATAGAAAGATGAAGAGGAGGCATGGAAGAAACAGCTTAGAACCCAAGAAGAAAGAATTAGGGAAAAAATGACACCATGAAACACAAAAACGTCAGAATTATTGGGATCCCTGAGGAGGTGGAGAAAGAGAGAAGACTAGAAGATATAGTTGAAAAAATTCTGGATGAAAATTTTCCCAATCTGGTGAACAGTGCTAGTGTTCATGTCCTAGAGACAGATAGAACAACCCCCAAGATCAATGAATGTAGAAAGACCTCGAGGTACTTGATTGTGAGAATGACAAATCATAATTTTAGACAAGAGCTTTTGAGAGCATTTGGGGGGAAGAATTCCTTATGTATAGAGGAAGGTCCATCAGAATAATGTCAGGCCTGTCTACAGAAAACTGGCAAACCAGAAAGGGCTGGCAAGACATATTCAGGGCACTAAATGAGAAGAACATGCATCCAAGAATACTTTATTCAGCAAGGGTGACGTTCAGAATGAATGGAAAGATGAAGAGCTTCCAAAAGAAGCAAGTATGTGACCACCAAGGCAGCACTACAGGAAATATTAGGGGGCATTCCTACAAAAGAAGAAAGAACCCAAGAGTGAGAACAGATATTTACATAGATAATCTATAGAAACAAGGATTCCATAGGCAATATGATGTCAATAAAAACTATATCTTTCACTAATCACTCTCAACATGAATGACCTAAATGCTCCTAAAAATGGCACAGGGTTGCAGATTGGATAAAACAACAGGACCCGGGGCGCTTGGGTGGCTCAGTGGGTTAAAGCCTCTGCCTTTGGCTTGGGTCATGATCTCAAGGTCCTAGGATCGAACCCCACATCAGGCTTTCTGCTCAGCGGGGAGCCTACTTCTTGCCTCCCTCTCTGCCTGCCTCTCAGCCTACTTGTGATCCTTGTCTGTCAAATAAACAAATAAAATCTTAAAAAAAAAAAACCCAAAAAACAAAAAACAAAAATGCCTGGACCTGTCCATATTTTGTCTACAAGAGACCCATTTGGAACCTAAAGATACATCCAGACTGAAAGTGAAGGGATGTAGAAGTATCTTTCATAACAATGGGCCTCAAAAGAAAGTTGCGGTAGCAATTCTCATATCAGATAAATTAGACTTTAAACTAAAAAGACTGTAGTCAGAGATAAAGAAGGACACTACATCATTCTTAAAAGCTCTATCCACCAAGAAGATCTAACAATTGTAAATTTTTATGCCCCAATATGGGAGGAGACAACTACATAAGACAACTGTCAATCAAGATAAAGAGTCATATTGATATGAATACATTAATAATAGGGGATCTTAATATGCCACTGTCAGTAATAGACAGATCATCCAAGCAGAAAATCAATAAAGAAACAAGAGCATTGAATGACACATTGGACCACACGGACCTTATAGATATATACAAAACATTCCACCTGAAAACAACATGATACTCATTCTTTTCAAGTGCACATGGAATTTTGTCCAGAACAGACCACATACTGGGTCACAAATTAGGGCTCAACAGATACCAAAGGACTGAGAGTATTCCCTGCATATTCTCAGACCACAGTGCTTTGAAACTGGAACCCTACCATGAGAAAAAGTTCAGAAGGAATTCAAACACCTGCAAGCTAAAGACCACCCTGCTTAAGAATGTTTGGATCAACCAGGAAATCAAAGGACTTAAACAATTTGTGGAAAAGAATGGGAATGGAAACACATTGGTCCAAAACCTATGGGATATGGCAAAGGCAGTCCTAAGAGGGAAATACATAGTCATCCAAACATCATTCAAAAAAATTGAATACACCAGCTCTCTTTACACCTTAAAGAACTGGAGAATAAACAACAAATTAAGCCAATGCCACATACAAGGGAAATGATCAAGATTAGAGCAGAGATCAATGAGATAGAAACTAGAGATACAGTAGAACACATCAATGAAACTAGAAACTGTTTTTTTTGAAAGAATCAATAATATCGATAAATCACTGGTCAAACTAATCAAAAACAAAAGAGCGAAGACACAAATTAATAAAATTATGAATGAAAAGGGAGAAATCACAACTAACACAAAGGAAATAGAAACAATCATCACGATTTATTATCAACAGTTATATGCCAATAAGTTAAGCAATGTAGAGGAAATGGATGCATTCCTGGAAATCCATATACTTCCAAAACTGAAGGTGTTTAAAAAAAAAAAATAGAAAAAGAAGGAAAAGTTACAGACTCTTTCTCTGAAGCCAGCATTACCCTGATCTCCAAACCAGGAAAAGACCCACCAAAAAGGAGAATTTCAGACTAATATCCCTGAAGAATGTGGATGCCACGATTCTCAACAAGACCCTAGCTAGTAGGAACCCACAGTACATCAAAAAGATTATCTACCATGACCAGGAGGGATTTATCCCTGGGATACAAGGGTGGTTTAACACTTGCAAATCAATCAATGTGATAGAACAAATCAATAAGAGAAGAGAGAAGACCAACATGGTCCTCTCAATTGGTGCCAAAAAAGTACTCAACAAAATACAGCATCCGTTCCTGATTAAAACAATTCAAAGTATGGGGATAGAGGGAACATTCCTTAACTTCATAAAATCTATCTATGAGAAACCCACGGCAATAATCATCCTCAATGGGGAAAAGTGACAGCCTTCCGTTTGAGATCAGAAAATTACAAGGATGTCCACTCTTGCGACTATTATTCAACATAGTATGAAAAGTCCTAGCAACAGCAATCAACAAAACAACAAAAAGAAATGAAAGATATTCAAACCAGCAAAGAAAAAGTCAAACTCTCTCTCTTTGCAGATGACATAATATTTTATATGGAAAACCCAAAAGACTCCACCCCAAAACTATGAGAACTCATACAACAAACAATTCAGTAATATGGCAGGATACATAATCAATGTACAGAAATCAGTTGCTTTCTTATATACTAACAATGAAAATATAGAAAGGGAAATTAAAGAATCAATTCCATTTACTCTAACACCAAGAACCGTAAAATACCTGGGAATAAACCTAACCAAAGAGATAAAGGATCTGAACTCAGGGACTACAGAACACTTATGAAAGAAATTGAAGAAAGACACCAAAAGATGGAAGAGAATTCCATGTTCATGGATCAGAATAATAAATATTATTAAAATGTCTATACTGCCTAGAACAATCTATACTTTCAATGCCATCCTGATCAAAATTCCACTGGCATTTTTCAAAGAGCTAGAACAAACAATCCTAAAACGTGTATGGAACCAGAAGAGACCCTGAATTGACCCTGCAATTGACTACTGGTTATTTACCCCAAAGATACAGATGTAGTGAAAAGAAGGACCAGCTGTACCCTAATGTTCATAGCAGCAATGGCCACAGTCACCAAACTGTGGAAAGAGCCAAGATGCCCTTCAATAGACAAATGGATAAAGAAGATATGGTCCATATATACAATGGAGTATTATGTCTCCATCTGAAAGGATGAATACCCAACTTTTCTATCTACATGGATGGAACTGGAGGATATTATGCTGAGGGAAAGAAGTCAAGCAGAGATAGTCAATTACCATATGGTTTCACTTACTTGTGGAGCATATGGAATAACATGGAGGACATTGGGAGATGGAGAGAAGTGAGTTGGGGGAAATTATAGGGGAAGAAAAACCATGAGGACCTGTGGTCTCTGAGAAACAAACTGAGGTTTTGGAGGGAAAGGGTGGGAGAGGTTGGGTGAGCCTGATGGTGGGTATTAAAGAGGGCACATATTGCATGAAGCAGTGGGTGTGGTGCATAAACAATGAATTTTGGAACACTGAAAAAAATTAAATAAAACTTTAAAATATTAGTACATTCATTTTGAGGCATAAACATTAGTTCCGTCTTTCTTAATCTGTTTCATCCAAATACTATGCAACAAATACTGTATAAAATATTACAAGGGTTAAAATGGACAAAACAATCTATAGAAGAGATTCATATATAACCAAGATGTTAGAAATTTCAGACAGGGAATTTAAAATAGGTATGATTAATACAACACAGGCTATACTGGGAAGGATGGACAATACACAAAAACATGAAGAATATCTGAAAAGTAATGGAAACTGTAAGTAACAACTAAAATGACATGTTAGAAGTTTTTACAAAGTAATGGTAACAGAGATGAAGAATATCTTCAATGATATTATCAGTAGACTTGATATTCCAGAGAACTTGAAGATAAAATTTAAACTGAACACAAATAAAACTTTGAAAATAAAGAAAAGAGCATCCAAGAACTTTAAGAAGATAGTAAAAATTCTAACATATATATATTTGGAATCTTAGACTGAGATAAAAGGGATAACAAGGAGAAGTAAATATTTGAAGAGCTGTTGGTCAAGAATTTTCTGAAAAATAAAAGGCATTAAGACACAAGTCCAAGAAGCTCAGAATACAGAGTGAAGGTTAAGGATAAACAAAGAAATACCCGCAAAGAGATTTTATTATCATATAATGATAATAAATTATGTTGAACTTCCTAGAGACCAAAGATAATTTTTTAAAATAATATAAAAAAGATACAATGAATACTGAGGAATACACATAAAATTAGAGCAAATTTCTTATCAGAAACCATGTGAGCAAGAAGATAATGGAGTGTTATCATTCAGGTATTCAAAGAACAGCCCAGAATTTTATATGCCAGTTAATAGTGAAAAGAAACAAAAAAATAAAAATATATGAAAACCAGCAACTCCAACACAAGCAAAAGCAAAGCAACAAGTAATTCCACTTTCCCACAGAAAAGGTCTAATTCAAAAGCAGTGTGGTTATGCTGAATACCTAAAAATATATAGGACTTACAAATATTTAAGAAATTTTATTAGTATTATGAAATATGCAATAAGGCAAGTGCAAAATATTTACAAAATACACAGACTTAAAGTTTTATTTTCAATAGATATGATCACAAGGCGGCTCAGGTAACATTAACTTAATAGGAGTATACTATTCTATTTTAATTTTCTGAAAAATCCACAAGTTCAGCTAATGTATTCACAACATTTCATTCCAGCTCTACAGCCACACAATTACTTTATCTATCAACTTCCTTTTGGGGGATGCAAACATGCATTCATTTGTGTAGTATGCAGCAGTTATTTATGAGAATCTCTTGTAAGAGTGCCATGTAGTTATGTACTTTATTATTAGTAGAATCAAATAGATACAAAATATATTGCTATCTGCCATTGAACAAGACTTAAAAATCCAGAGAGGAGAAATATCATGATCTCATTTCAGATATAATATGAAATATTTGGTAAAGTGTATTAAAAATAGAGCATTCAGTTTTAAGAAGAGAGTAAGAAATTGTGCATGTGTGTAAATGGGATTAAAAAACTGGCATACTGTATTAGAAATAAAAGCTCAAATTCCCACTTACATCAGTAAGGATAGTATATAAAACCAGTTTCAGTTGTCTGTTATTCACAATACTCATGTCATGGAGCTCATTGGTGTTCAGTAGCAGAGGCATTCTTATTTGTTTCATTTGAAAGCCTTTCAGGTTTCAGATGAAGTTTATTGAAAGCAGTTTCCAATACTAAATTTGTTCACATGCAATTTAGTTTTCCTCCCAGAGGTAACAAGCTTAGATCAACCTCCCCTCAACAAAAATAAAAAGAACAACTAGTCAACAGCCCATTTCCCATTCTCTGTAGTCATTACATATCCTTCTTTAAATTAAAAAAACTCAAAGCTCCACTTTTTAAAACACTGTATATGTACAGAAAAGATTTATATTTAAATAAAAGTATTTTGATTTTAAATAAGAAAACAGAATTGATCTGGAAGGGAAACCAGTTATATAGATATCATTTACTATTAATAAAACAAAATAAAATAGTTCTCTAATCCTCTATTTGATTTCCCTTACATTGACATAAATTGAGAGAAATATTTATTTTGAACTCACTAAGGGAAAAACATCTATTTGTTATTGATAACTATAGAAAGTACCTTAAATACCACTGGAAGAGTAAAGAAACAAAGTTTCATTTTCAGTTTATTTCTTTAATTTTAAAGTTGCAAATGAATAATAGTTATGCTCATTACAGTTGCTTAACTGTTTCATAAACTAGCAATTTAAGGTCCTAAC
The DNA here is from genome assembly GCF_011764305.1 of Mustela putorius furo. NCBI lineage: Eukaryota > Metazoa > Chordata > Mammalia > Carnivora > Mustelidae > Mustela > Mustela putorius. The sequence continues at coordinate 30,258,791 of NW_025421987.1, forward strand.
CTATTGTAAACTTCTCTGTTTAATTCAGATATTTTAAAAATTCATATTTCTTTTCTGCTTTGATTTCTCTGAATGCTAGCTTTGACTTTTGCCTATACATTTCTCATTGCACACCCAGAAAGGCAAATTTCTTGAAGTATTAGAAAAAAAGTAAACGCTGTTAAAAGGATTACTCTGGTTTAGAAATTCCTCCTTAGCAGCAATTTATTACATCATAATTTCTGCAAGCCTGTGAAATATGTAGTGGCAGTGAGGTTGAACTTTAGACAAACTTCTCTCTTTTCCTTACTGGAAATTTTACTTTGAAAATGGAGTATTCTTAAATATTCATAAAATTTGTTACTCCTCTGTGGTCATGGAAATTTCATAGGTGACATACATTTAATCTTTCTTAGTTTTATTAGTGTGTGTGCATGTCTGGGTGTGAAAATTTCTGTTGGAAAGAGAAATTGTAGGCTAGTCCTCTGAGGCAAATCTAAAGGAAATTGATAATAATAATTATTATTTTTTTAAATTCAAATGCCCCTAATTTTAAAATAGGGCTTGGACGATGCCAGTTATTAACTTTGTTAATATTGGCAAAACAATTAACTATGTTAACTATTGGCAAAACTGCATTTTAGTTCCTGAATTTTCATTTCTGCCTTACTTCTGGCTTTTGTACCAGGTTTTCTATGGTATGTCTTTCTCACTAAGTCTGTATAAAAAAAACAGTCAAATTCTAGTCATTTAGGTGGGAACTTCGCATTCGTTCATTTAAGTCTCTAAGAAACTCTACCCATTTGCTACGGTTATTTTTAAAGCAACTAATAGATTAAAATTTATATTTTCTCATAAAAATCTAAAACATCACGGGGCACCTGGGTGGCTCAGTGGGTTAAAGCCTCTGCCTTCGGCTCAGGTCATGATCGCAGAGTCCTAGGATTCAGCCCTGCATCGGGCTCTCAGCTCAGTGTGGAACCTGCTTCCTCCTCCTCTTCTTTCTTTGCCTGCCTCTCTGCCTACTTGTGATCTCTGTCCATCAAATAATTTAAAAATATATTTTAAAAAATCTCAAACATCAGATATATGTCTATATAGAGAGACATAGACATACCCCAAACAGTTCAAAACTATAGAAAATTTACTTTAAAATATTATGTTCTTAGAAATACATTAAATTACATGTGTATATAATTCTAGTATATAAAAGGAATGTTTAATACAGGTGAAGGTAAAACATAAACATAAATGATATTGTTTATAGCTTTGTAAGTCTACAGAGGAGTCAAGAGATAAGGAAGAAAGGCGGCTAACATTCTGAATTTTATGATTAAGTTCAACAGTCAGGTAGGTGTGAAATGTTTTTATTCGTAGTGACAGAGCTCTAGGTGCAGCCTATTCATGATAACTTAAATTTTTTTTATCCATCTTATATCCCATCTATAAAAAATAAAGTTTATTTCACTAAACTATTATTAATAAGTTAAATATCATTATGCATAACTCAGTTCAATCATACTTATATGAGTAAAGCAATTTATTCATGCTATATGAGAACTGTGCAAAAAGGAAGGAATGAGTAAGATGAGGATGGTGAAGGTATGTGGGATCCAATAAGGTAATGAGAAGAGAAGGGTAAGTGGATAAATAATTGTGATGATTCTGGTTACAAAGTACATGAAGAGCTCCAGTGTTCCCAAATTATAGTAGTTAAAACTATTAAATGGATCTATTTTAATCACTGTGGAGTTAGTTGATTAGCTATAACATTTTCTTTATTACTTATAATATCTAATTTTATTATTGAGATATCACTCTCCTCTTGGCTGACTCTGAACATCCCTCAACAAATGACAACTAGTTCTGGCTAATGTGCTGTATTGATTCTTTACAGTTTTCTAAAACACTTAATTTTACTTTTAATTTTGTAATTCTGTTTTACTGCAATTCTCTTTTTACCATATAATTGAAACACACTTTTGTTGGTAATTCCACATGCAGAAATTGTAGTCAAATTATGTTGTAATAAGAACTTGATAATTGTTTCCACAAACTTTTTCTAGCATAAGACTTTTTAGGTCAACATTATGTCTGATGATAGTCATTTATAGTAGATGGAGCCCCTAAAGAATATTTCAGATGGATGAATTTACCCAGTAAGATAGCTCTCTATCTAAAGAAACGATAAATCACATATGGAATTAATTTCGATTTATGTAATTTACATAGGTCTCTGATTATAATTTTAAATGATTGATGGGAAGGAATAGTTTAATGCTGTGGTAATAGGAATTGTATTATTTGATGAACTTACATTTCAAAATTTTATTTGTTTTTAGTAGAGTCTTGGTTTTCTAACTAAGAGTTTTCTAGGCACTTTACTTATTTATGTACTACTGTATTGGCAATCTAGTTTGAAAGGGAGGTTTAGTGTGATCACTTAAGTCCTTAATGTGGCAAAACTCAGATTTTGTTGGATAAACTTGAGAGAAAAGCATCATCAGAGAGGGTGATTTTATTTTAAATTTTTTATTTTTTATAAACATACATTTTTATCCCCAGGGGTACAGGTCTGTGAATCACCAGGTTTACACACTTCACAGCACTCACCAAAGCACATACCCTCCCCAATGTCCATAATCCCACCCCCTTCTCCCACACCCCCCCCCCCATCTCGTCTGATCTCGGAAGCTAAGCAGGGTCGGGCCTGGTTAGTACTTGGATGGGAGAGGGTGATTTTGATTACTCAATATAACTTAACATTTTCAATTTAAATATCTTCTCTACTCTCATTTTTACTGTCTTGCATACTATCTAATGGTTAAGCTTAATTTTCTTCATACAGCCAAAGATAAACCAAACCAACTTTGTCTTCTTTTTACTTTACCAGACTTTAAATGAATTTAACATTTAAATTTCTAATTTATGCAATCATATTTCTTATTGTATCTTCAGGAAATCCAGCAGACATATATATTGACCAGGTTCATGGTTCTATATTTTTAAATGATTTCAATAAGTGTATTTGAGCACATCCGAATTCATTTAAATTTGAATTCATTTAAAAATAGGATGGAAAAGGCAAAGATTTTCCTTCCCAGATAGCAACAAAAAGAAATCAAATAATTTTCTTACCCAGTGAAATAATAGACATTCATTACAAGATCTATGCACAGCCTAAAAATGGAGCAATAAGACCACTAGTTGTAAAATTAAATTGTTTCATAAGCTTTCATTTATAATCTACACCTAATCCCAATATTCACAAGATTGAATCCACATATTTCAGAATTTTGCATGAAAATACAAGATATATGAAAACTTCTGATTCCACTCCAGAGAGGAAGAAAAAGAAAATACTGCATTGAAAATTGAAAATTTTGTAACATTGGGTGCCTGGGTGGTTCAATGGGTTAAAGCCTCTGTCTTTGGCTCAGGTCATGATTCCAGGGTTCTGGGATCGAGTCCCACATTGGGTTCTCTGCTCAGCAGGGAGCCTGCTTCCCCACCTCTCTCTCTCTCTCTTTCTGCCTGCCTCTCCACCTACTTGTGATCTCTGTCTGTCAAATAAATAAGCAAATAAATAATCTTAAATAAAATTTTTGTAACTTTTATTTTTGGTTCAATCTAATGGCCAACTATTGTGTATATGAAACATTAATATTGGCAAAATACTTTTGCAAATATACATTTTACAAATATACAAGTAGTTCAAGAAAATCCCAAATCTGAGCATTCATTTGTTGTTCCTAGCTGCAGCTATGCTTATGTATTTCCAAGAAATGTGAAATACTGCCAGAGAGTATAATGACCTCAAAATTTGAACATGAAATATCTCTTTCTTTAAAAAATGATGACCATATATTTTTATTTTTAAAAATTGTAGTTTTCCTTTTAAATAAAATGATTTTTGTCTGTTTGTTTCAGGTTTTTATTTTAATTCCACTTAGGTAACATAAAGTGCAATATTAGTTTCAGGAGTAGAATTTAGTGATTCCTCACTTACATATAACACCCAGTGCTCATCACAAGTGCCCTCCTTAATACCTATCACCCATTTTACCCGTGTCTCCAACCATTTCCCCTCTAGGAACCCTCAGTTTGTTCTCTATAGTTAAGAGTCTGTTTTATGGTTTGTCTCTCTCTTTCTCCTCCTCATGTTCATCCTCTTTGTTTTTTAATTTCTGCATATCACTGAAATCATATGGTATTTGTCTTTCTCTGACTGCTTATTTCACTTAGCATAATACACTCTAGCTCCATTCATGCTGTTACAAATGGAAAGATTTCATTCTTTTTGATGGCTAATATTCCTCTCCCATCTCTCTCTCTTTGTGTATGTGTACACATACTAAATCATCTTTATTTTCTCATAAATCAATGTACATTTGGGTTCTTCTCATAATTTATTGATTTTGATAGTACTACTATAAACATCAGGGTGCATATGTCTCTTCAAATCAGTACTTTTTTTATCTTTTGGGTAAATACCTAGCAGTGCAACTGCCAGGTCAATGGGTAGTTCTATTTTTAACTTTTTGAAACACTTCCATACTGTTTTGCACAGTGGCTGCACCAGTTTGTATTCCCACCAATGGTGCAAGAGGGTCCCCCTTTCTCCTCATGCTCATCAACATCTGCTGTTTCTTGTGTTGTTAATTTTAGCTGTTCTGAAAGGTGTGAGCTGGTTTCTCATCATGGTTTTGATTTGTATCTCCCTGCTGATGAGTGATATTGAACATCTTTTCATGTGCCTGTCAGCCATCAGGAGGTCTTCTTTGGAGAAATGTCTATGCATGATTTCTGCCCATTTTTTAACTGGATTAATTATTTCTTAGGTGTTGATTCTGATAGGTTCTTTATAGATTTTGGATACTAGCCCCTTATCAGGGGCTAGTCTTTTGCAAACATCTTCCATTCTGGAGGTTGACTTCTAGTTTTGTTGATTGAGCCCTTTGTTGTGCAGAAGTTTCTATTCTTGATGAAGTCCCAACAGTTCATTTTTGCTTTTGCTTTCCTTGCCTCCAGTGACATATCTAGTTTAGAAGGTGCTGTGACCAATGTCCAAGAGGTTGCTGCCTGTATTCTCCTCTGGGATTTAGATGGTTTCCTGTCTCACATTTTGGTCTTTCATCCATTTTTAATTTATTTTTGTGTATGGTGTAAGATAATGGTCCAGTCTCATTCCTCTGCATGTTGCTGTCCAGTTTTCCCAACATCATTTGTTGAAGACATTTTATTTTTTCCACTGGGTATTCTTTCCCGCTTTGTTGAAGAATACCTGACAATATAGTTGTGGTCCATTTTCTGGGTTTTCTATTCTGTTCCATTGATCTGTATGTCTGTATCTGTGTCAGTACCATACTATATTGTCTTGTTGACTATAGGTTTGTAATATAACTGAAAGTCTGGAATTGTGATGTCTCCAGCTTTGCTTTTCTTTTTCAAGATTGCTTTGGCTATCTGGATCTCTTATGGATCCATACAAATTTTAGCATTGTTTGTTCTAGCTTTGTGAAAAATGCTGGTTGTATTTTGATAGGGGTTGCATTAAATGCGGAGTTGGTTTTGGATAGTATAGACATTTTAATAGTCTTTGTTCTTCCAATCCATGAGCATGGATATTTTTCCATTTCTATGTTTCCTCTTCAATTTCTTTCAAAAGTGCTTTATAGTTTTCAGAGTATAGATCTTTTCCCTCCTTGGTAAGGTTTATTCCTAGGTATCTTATGGTTTTTGGTGCAATTATAAGTGGGATCAATTTCTTGATTTCTTTTTCTGCTATTTCATGTTTGGTGTATAGAAATGCCACAGATTTCTGTAGGTTTATTTTGTATCCTGCAACTTTACAGAATTCATGTGTTATATCTAGCCTAATCTGCAGAAATAAACAGACATCCTAATCCTGGAGGCACAGAGAAATCCCATCAAAATCAACAAAAGAAGGCCAATACCAAAACATATTGTAGCAGAATTTGTAAAACATAGAGATTTTTTAAAAAGTATCCTAATAGCAAAAAGACAATAGAAGTCTCTAACTTACAAAGGAAAATGAATAAGGTTAACAGATCTCTCCACAAAAACTTGACAGGCTATAAGAGAGTGGCATGATAGACTCAGTGTGCTAAATGGGAAAAATAATCAGTCAAGAATTCTTGACAGCAAGACTATCATTCAGAATAGAAGGAGAGATAAAGAGTTTCCCAGACAAAAACCAAAAGCATAAGCAAAACAAAACAAACAAACAAACAAACAAACAAAAATAAAGGAGTTCATAACCAGTAAAGCAGCCCCTCAAGAAATATTAAAGGGGAGTCTTTGCATGGGAAAGAAAAACCAAAAGCAAAAGACTAGAAAGGAACAGAGAAAATCTCCAGAAATAATGACAAAACAAGTAATAAAATGACACTGAATTCATATCTACCAATAACTACTTTGAATGTAGAGGCACCTGACTATTGCAGTTGGTTGAGCATCCAACTCTTGGTTTTGATTCAGGTCATGATCGTAGTTATGGGAGTGAGACCATGCTCAGTGTGGAGTCTGCTTGGGAGTCTCTCTCTCTATCCATCTGCCCCTTCTGTTTGAGTTCTCTCTCTCTCAAATAAATAAATAAATTTTAAAAAATTATTGTTCTGAATTTAAGTAGATGAAATACCCCAATCAAAAGACATAGGGTAATAGAATGGATAAAAAATATAAAAATAAAAACCATCTGTGTACTGCTTACAAGACACTCATTTCAGACCTAAAGACACCTCCAGATTGAAAATGAGGAGATGAAGAACCATTTATCATGCAAATGAACATCTAAAGAAAGTTTCATAGCAGCAGTGGTCCATATACACTATGGAGTATTGTGCCTCCATCAGAAAGGATGAATACCCAACTTTTGTAGCAACATGGATGGGACTGGAAGAGATTATGCTGATGAAATAAGTCAAACAGAGAGAGTCAATTATCATATGGTTTCACTTATTTGTGGAGCATAACAAATAACATGGAGGACATAGGGTGATGGAGAGGAGAAGGGAGTTGAGGGAAATTGGAAGGGGAGATGAACCATGACAGACTATGGACTCTGAAAAACAATCTGAGGGTTTTGAAGGGGCAGGGGGTGGGAAGTTGGGTTAACCTGGTGGCGGGTATTATGGAGGGCACGTATTGCATGGAGCACTGGGTATGGTACATAAACAATGAATTCTGGTACACTGAAAAGAAATTTTAAAAATAAAAATATTTTAAAAAACGCAAACCCAGAATACTAATACCTATATCAGACAAATTGATTTTAAATCAAAAACTGTAATAAGTGATGAAGAAGGACGACAGTATCATAACAAAGGGGTCTAGCCAATTGGAAGATCTAACTATTATAAAATTTATCCCCCCAATCAGGGTGCACTCAAATATATAAGCCAATAACAAACATAAAGGAACTCATTGATAATAACACAATAATAGTAGGAATGTAACACCCCATTTATAGCAATGGATGGATTATCTAAGCAGAAAATCAACAAGGAAACAATGGCTTTGAATGACACAGTGCAACAGATGGACTTAACAGATATATTAAGAACATTCCACCCTAAAGCAACAGAATACATATTCTTTTCAAGTGCACATGAGGCATTCTCCATAATAGATCCCATACTAGGTCACACTGTCAGGCCTCAACAAGAATAAAAAGATTGATATCATACAATGCATATTTTCTGATCACAACCCTATGAAACTTAAAGTCAACCACAAGAAAAAAAATTGGGAAGACTACAAATACATGGAAGTTAAAGAACATTCTACTAAAAAATGAATGGATCAACCAGGAAATTAAAGAAAAAAAATTAAAAGTACATGGAAACAAATTATAATGAAAACATGACAGTCCAAAACTGTTGGGATGCTGCAAAAGCAGTCATAAGAGGGAAGTACATAGCAATACAGATCTCTCAAAAAGCAAGAAAAATCTCAAATACACAACATAAACTTACACTTACAGGAGCTAGAAAAAGAACAAGAAGTGAAGCCTAAAGCCAGCGGAAGAAGGGAAATAATAGACTAGAGCAAGCATAAATAACAGAGAACGCCGCAAAAGAGAGAGAGAAAGAGAGAATAACAAAAACAGCAGAACAGATCAATGAAACCAAAAGTTTATTCTTTGAAAGAATTACTAAAATTGATTAACCTCTACTCTGCAAAAAGAAAAGAGAATGGACACAAATAAATAAAATAACAAATAAGACAGGAGAGATCACATCCAATATCACAGAAATACTAATACTTATAAGAGAATATTACAAAAAATTATATGCCAACAAATTGGGCCATCTGGAAGAAATGGATCAATTCCTAGAAACACACAAATTACCAAAACTGAAACAGGAAGAAATAGAACATTTGACCATACCCATAAGCAGCAAAGAAATTTAATCAGTAACAAAAAATCTCCCAACAAACAAAAGTCCAAAGCCAGATGGCTTCCCAGGGAAATTCTTTTAAAGAAGCGTTACGAGTTATTCTTCTCAAAATGTTCCAAAAATAGGGAAAAAAATGAAATCATCCAAATTCATTCTATGAGATAAGCATTTCCTTGATTCCAAAGCCAAAGACCCCACTACAAAGAGAATTATGGCCAAGATCCCTAATGAACACAAATGCAAAATTTCTCAACAAAACACTAGTACTTTGAATCCAACAGTACATTAAAAGAATCATTTACCACAGTCAAGTGGAATATATTCCTGAGCTCCAACAGTCTGAATATTCCCAAATCAATCGACATGATACACCACATTAAGTAAAAGAAAGGATAAGAACCATACAATCTTCTCAATAGTTGCAGAAAAAGCATTTGACAAACTATAGCATCCATTCTTGATTAAAATCCCTCCACACAAAGTGGGGATTGAAGAAACATATCTCAATATCTTTAAGGCCATATACAAAGACCCATAGCTAATTTATACAATCCTCAATGGTGAAAAACTTGAGTTTTTTGTCTATGGTCAGGTAAAAGACAGGGATGTCCGCCTTCACCTTTGTGCGAAGGTGGAAATCCTAGTGGAATTCCTTCTGGAAATCCTAGCTTCAGCAATCAGAATGTGAAATATTTCTTTCTTTTTTTGAGATTTTATTTACTTATTTATTTGTTTGAGGGAAATTGAGAGCACAAGTAGGGGGAGTGGCAGGCAGAAGGAGAAGCAGGCTCTCTGCTGAGCCCGACATGGGACTTGATCCCAGGACCGTGAGATCATGATCTGAGCCAAAGGTAAACACTTAATTGAACAAGCCACCCAGGTGTCCCATAATATAAAATATTTCTAATAAAGGCTTGAGCCCACAATGATTAAAATCATTGAGGGGATGTGATTATGCTGACCACCACAACAGAAGCATTTCTTTTCTCATTGATAGTTTCTCAAAACATATTTCTTCAATATGAAAGTTTATAAAAGGAAAGAAGATAGGTAGTTGCAAGCCAGAACTAGAGGCCATTAGAGAGATCAAACATCAAATAAATATTTTTAATCAGAAATTTCTGTACTGAAGAAATGGTTAAGTGACATAGCTGACCAAGTTATATATTTCTTCAGGTAGACCTACGTTTAGTTTGCCAAACTACTACCATCATCTGTGTAAACCAAATTATCCTTCCCCCCCTTTTTTTGCCATTATATTAACTTAAGTTAAAGTCAAATATAATTTTATTTATCATATTATAGAAGTCCAGTAAAAGAATCTATACAAGTAAAATTTTAATTTCAGTTAGTCATTGTTTTTTAGTTACTCATTTTATTACGTGGAGAATAAAGATCTTAAAAGAAAAATTTTGAATATGTGATTCTGCCTTTATGGAAAATGGATGTAGCGGGTCACACAGTTATTTGTGATGAATTTCAGTAAAGATCCTCTCTTATCTAAAAAAAGGGGGGGACCCAAAGTGAGTTCCTTGATATTTAAAGTTACAAATTGGATACTTATTCCTTTGGTCTGATACTGATGCTTTGACTTTCATTTTCATTAAAATGCAGATATTCTAAGAAGGGGGCTCACTATTTTATTCATTCGTTTATACTTTCCTGTAAACAATGGTTATACAATCAATATTTCTTCATCTACACTGTCAGATCATTTATTATGAGAAATTGCAATTGATTTATTTTTAGAGGTTGGGGGAAAGAGAAATAAAGAAGAAATTCTCAATGAAATAGTACAGAAGAAAAAAAGTGAATCTGGAAAGAGTTCATAAAGACACAATTTTGCTGAGAGTTGACTTTGACTCTACTTTAGAGACAATATAGTTATAATGCAAAGCAAGTTCTATATTATTGTAGTTACTTATCGATAAAAATGAGCATCAGAGATAGTTAATACTAGAAAATGTATTTTATATTATTGGTTACTAAACATACTGAACAAAATATGAAGAATGAATAGAGACTGTAAAATTGCATAATATCTCAGTATTAAATAAAATGCATTTCTTCTCCGTATGAATAAATGTGAGAAGACCAGAAAAATGAAGTTTACTTCAAATCTGCATATGCATATTAAAATAAAGGAATTAAGCTTTCCGTTTCAATCTTCCATGAAGATTCTAGGGAGTGCTAAATGTAATGGCCATTTGTATTAGCTGTGTTTTAGTAGGGAACAACCTCCATGAGCTGCATTATATGAGGAGAGTTTAATAAAGGTGTTTTTTTTGTTTTTTTCTATTTCTTTATTTTTTAAATTTACACAGTAAGTTAACTTTTTTTGTTGGACAGATATATGAGTTTATATTCTTACACACACTCATAGCCACCATCACAGACAGGATACACAGAACAACTTCTTTGTTTTCAGACTTTCCCCCATCATCTGTCCCTGCAACTACTTATCTGTCTTCTGTTGCTGTAGTTTTACCATTTTTCAGAATGTTATAAAAATAGAATCGCACAGTATGTAACATTTTCAGGCGGACCTCTTTTACTTAGCATGATGCAGTTGAGATTCATATTGATAGTTTGTTTCTTTTTATTGCTGAGTAGTATTTCATTGTGAGGATGTACCAAAGTCCATTTATCCATTTACTTGTTGAAGGATATCTGGATTTACAATTTGTGGCAATAATGAACACTGCTGCTATAAATATTCATTTGAAGTTTTTTATATGCATGTCGAAGTTTTCATTTCTGTAGGATAAATAGTTAAAGTGGGTCAGTTGACTTATAAATCAGCCAATATAAATTACTATATCAAAAACCTAAGGAAGGGAAATCATATTGTCAAAATAATTCATGAACAGAAAGCATTTGACAAAATTCAACATCCATTCATGTTGTAAACTCTCAGTGAACTAGCAGTCTTTGACCACGTCAGGATCTACTAATTGTAGCCCTGACAAATATAAACAGATGACTATCGGAAGTATGACACATTTCCACATGTATTTTATTTCTGTCCCGTCTATTCTGATGTACATCTGGTAGTTTGGATTTAAATGTTTTAAAATAGAGTACAAATAAAATAATAATATAAAAAAATTAGCTTCTATTTAGTTATGCCCAAGATTTGCTGGTGTAGTTAATGTCTAGGAAAGAAAACAAAAAGAGAGAAAGAAATGGAATTTGGTGTTTCACCTAAATAATACAACAGACTTTTGCTTTTCCTCCTTGGGAAAGAACATATATTTTGCTTGTTTAGAAATTCAGAGTTGAGACAATAATCCTCTTAGTTCTATGACTGCAGGTTCTTTCATAAATCACCCAAGTTAAAAAAAAAAAATCCTCCAGGTATCCAGCTATACAGTATGGCAAAAACAAAATTTAAAAAAATTCTTACACTATTAAACTGAAATAATCATAATAGAACATTACTTAGATTTAGTGATTAATTTCAGTCATTCGCTTGAAAAATATTATTGATCATATAATATGTGGAAGGAGTATGGGAAGTATTAAATATTGTTTTCTGAATACAATATAAGCTTTCCCCCAAGTACTACTTTCCTCAATCGCCTCTTTAGAGCCTTCAACACCATCACTATTGATACTGGATATTACAGGATGAATGAATTAAACATGTTCAGTTCTACAACTACTTCTTAATTTCCATCTTAATCTCAAATTCAATTTGCTAACCAATGGGAACTTATTAGAGATGCTTGGAACTCTGCCATTTTTTTCTTTCATCTACATATTCTTACGTTCATTCCTTTCATTCATTGTTCTGCTCTATATTAAAGGAATTCGAACCCCCTAAACATTAAATTTCCTAGACTCCTCTGCCAACTGGAATCCAGTTAGTATTGTCTAGTAAGAGGAACTAGCAGGATTTATTTATGCATTTATTTTATTACTTCTAATTTTGAAATAATTATATTTTCATAGTAATTGGCAAAGAAAGAAAGCAGAGAGAGGCGCAGTATATTCTACACAGTTTCCCTCAACTGTCACATCTTACATTATTCTAGTTTAATATTAAAACCATGCATTGACATTTACAAAACATATATACACGTCTATTTCATTTTATCACATGCATAGATTTGTGTAACCACCACCTTGATTGAGATACAAAACTGCTTCATCATCACAAAAGATCTCCCTGGTTTTATCCTTTAATAATCACTCCCAATGCAGCCCTGCCCCTTCATCATCTCTGACCTCTGGGAAACACCACTATGTTTTTCTGTATCTATCATTTTGTCATTTCAAGAATGCTATCTAAATGGAATCATTCAGTATGTGACCTTTTGGGATTTGTTTACTTTACTCAGAATAATGCCTTTGAGATCATCGGTCGGATTTTAGGAGGAAGGACCAGCAGCACACCAGTGAGTGGTGACTGACAACTGTCTTTGGTATTCCAGCACCAGTAGCAGAGGGTAACTACCAGTAGTTGTGGGGGGTCACAGGCTGCAGAGGCTTTCAGCAGCCCTGAAAGATAAATCAGTGAGTAGCTGCAGGCTCAGCTGACTCTGGAGGGTCTGGAATTAGCAAAGTCCTGCAGGGTCAAGGGAACATGTTTACCTGGGCTCTGGAAGTACATTCTCCCTTTGTTTTTTCCAGCACTCTAGTATGGAGAAGCTTCCTGAAATTATTAATCTCTAGTTACTTTGGTGTAACTGAAGTAACCAGTCCCTAGTATTTAATACCTTCTGTGTGAATACTTTCTGTATGAATTGCTTAGCATAAATTCTACTTTTCTGAGTGGATTCTGACAGAGATATCATCAAACAGCATTGATGTGAACAATCTGGCTACATATAGTCCTATGAAAACATATTGATAGCATTGATATTATTATTAACATTAATAATAATAGGGCTACTATTTATTAGAAATCTATTTTATCCTAAGCACTCTGTATAATACTTTCTTTCAAACAGCTTATATGCACAAACACAATGAAGAAAAGTTCAGTAAGAAGAGTAGAGCTATGCCAACTTTGAACACATTTTTAATTATATAAATACTTCCTTTATGCATTTGGTAAGTAAAAAATTAAAGTCAATGCTCAGACTCAACTATTTTGAACTTAATATATATCTCAAGTGACAGCTCGCTTAGGAGTCCAATGGTCATCCAATGTTAGAGTATGGTTAAATTTATGATGTTTAATGACAGAACCAGAATACGTTTCTGTGAAATGTTCTGGTGCTATAACATTCACATTGTGAAATGCTGTCCTATTGAGCATTTCGGATGCCAAGTCCAGTTCAATATTCTTTGACTTGTGAAAATACTTTGGGCATTACATTTTATGTTTGCTGAAAAGTCGTCTCACTCAAAATGGTTTGGTGTTGCCAGTTGAAGCCTCATGCAGCGGCAACTTTTAATTGTTTCTTGTATGGCTTGGAATTGCAATGATGCCAGTGACCTATTTTAATAATTGATTACTTATTTTTTTTTTAATGTTTTGCTTTAACTGGCTACACTTAAAAAAAAGCTTTTTCTAAAAGAAAGAAAATTATATAAAAGTCTCCTAATACAAAGTCATGTTTTTATTTCTCAAATTTCTTTGGAAAAGTTTTAATCTGTACCTTAAACATTTAGTTATCTAAATATTCTTAATCAGTGACTATCTCTTAATTCCTTCAGGAATTTCTTAAGTGATAAATCTAGTCCAAACTGAATTTCTCCTAGCGACAAATTATATTTTATTTAATTATACCATATAATTTGTGTTATATTTTACTGCTTTTACAAAAACCCCACCATTTTTGTTTCTGAAATTGGTCAATTGTTAATAATGTCAAATATATATATTTCATATTTCTTTTTTTAATTTTTAATTTTTCTATTAACATAGAATGTATTATTAGTCCCAGGGGTACAGGTCTGTGAATCGCCAGGTTTACACACTTCACAACACTCACAATAGCACATACCTATTTCATATTTCTATCATGTGTACAACTTAAAGTTATGAATATATTAATCAATGTATATAAGTTCTCACACTAATAAAATATTCAACCAACTTGTTCCTATATCTTTATTTTAATGTTTACAACTACTAATTTAATAGTGAATTGCTAAAGTGTTCCCACTTAAAATCAAGAAGTACACTACATCAGAACATACAAACCCCTTTAATCATGGATTCCATCTGGTTTATGTGCTCTCTGCCTCATTGGCTAGTGATTACTCTGGATATTTATTCAAAAATAATTGTCTCAGTGCTAATCTCTAAGTAAAAACACTCAATAGGACAAACAAAGGTCCCTATTCTTAACAAACCTTTAAGAAATGAAAGTAAGAAAAATATTAAGTAAAAAGATAATTCCTATGCAATAATGATCTAGACAGCAAATCACAGAAATATTATCTGAATAAGAATTATTGTAAACAAGTTATGAAAGAAATCCTTTAAAGAATATGATATTCAAGCTGAGAACTGAATTTTGCCAACAACTTATTCAGATAATCAGAAGAAACAACATTTTGGTCCATGACTAGCATGAGGTACTAGAGGTGAGAAAAAGCTTGACATACTTGAAAATCATTGTTTTTTCTTTTCTTCATTTTTTAAAAAATTAAATTAAGTAGTTTAAATTTTTACCAAGAACAATAGAAAACTTTTTGTTTGTTTTGAATAAGGAGTAATCTTATTTTATTTGAATTTATGATAATGAATCTGTGTGTAGTGAAAAGTGAATTAAAGGTGGTGAAATATAATAATGCCTTAGTTATAGGGGAGAGACATAATTGCTTAGGACGGTATCAGTTGATTAAAAGAGAAACAGGCATATTTGCAATGTGTTTTGTTAGCCAAATTAAAAATACTTCCTGATGAATTAGATGTGAGGTGAGGAATAGAAAAAGTTAGGTGGGCAGATGAAAATTTTAGGGAAAGCTCTTCATTAATGTTAAAAAAATAATTCTCTCAAAGCTTTATGACTTATAATCACCTAAACTTACATAACTTAATCCTCTCAATAATTATATTAAATAATTATTCTTACTGTACTCTGAAGATAAATTCACTGAGTGTCAGGAAGATTAAGTAAATGTCTCAAGATCTCAGAGCTTTCTTTAAGGCAAAATTAGCAATATAGAACTTCAGAATCTATGTTAAATAGAAATGCCGTAGAAACATAATTAGGCCCAGTGTTTCTCCAATTGGGAGGTGGAATGTGTAATCGGTTCTTTAACATAAACAACTTGCTCATAACTATGTGGTTGTGAAATAAAAGTTAGCAAAAATCTCATTAAAAGAAATATTTTTACCAAGTCACTTGATCTGGATTTCTTACAAGTAAAAATTGAAATTTTATGAAAAATGACCAGAAAAATTCATATTTTACTACCATACAAAACTATGTGAATTTTTAAAATTTAAAAGGAAGTTCTTTAGGAATTAACCTAGTAAATTACAATTGGAGTATTGATATTATTTTAATATTTTTATGTTTGTTAGTATTAAACCTACTGAGTGCTAGTTCCTTTCCATAAGTTATTTCATTTGATTATTAAAAATATATTAAGAGATAGAAAGTTTATGGATTTTTCCAACCAAGATACTAAGGAGACAATTTAAGTAACTTGGTCAAGATCAGAAAATCATGTAAATAAACAGCCTCACTGGGATGATTCTCAACTTCACTGAATTCTGATTTATAATAAATATTTCTTAAGTACATACTACTTTTTTAGCATTATTCTATATCTGGGAGAATGTGGGTAGAATGTAACTGCTGTTTTGAGGTATGTCTAAAAGTATGTTTTGGTTTGTGTGCATTTAATTCATTTTCTTCATATCAATATGTCCATAACTTATTTAATAATATTTCTGGATTTATTTTTAATTGCTCATATTTGCATAATATAGAAATCCCAGAACTTCTGACACACACACACACACACACATATATATATACACATATATGCTGTATATATATATATATATATATATATATATATATAAAACAGCAAATGTCAGTATCAAGTGATATAAATACCAATTAAATTCTTTATTGAAAGTTTATCTTGTCACAGAGCTAGAAAAAACCATCCTAAAATTTGTGTGGAACCACAAAAGACCATGAATAACCACAACTATCTTGAAGAAGAAAAGCAAAACTGCGGGTATCACAATTCTGGACTTCAAGCTATAGTACAAAGGTATTTTTATCAAGACAGTAAGGTACTGGCATGAAACAGACACACAGATCCATGGAATAGAAGAGAAAATGAAGAAATGGCTCCACAACGATACAGCCAACTAATCTTCAACAAAGCAGGGTTTGGGAAAACTATCAAATGGAAAAAGTCTCTTCAAAGAATGCTGCTGGGAAAACTGCACAGCAACATCTAAAAGAATGAAATTTGACCATTTTCATACACCATGCACAAAAATAAATTCAAAGTGGGTGAAAGACCTAAATGTGAGACAGGAAACAATCAAAATTCTGAGGAGAACTCAGGCAGCAACCCCTTTGACTTTAGCTATAACAACTTCTTACTAGACACATCTCTAGAAGCAAGGGAAACAAAATAAAAAATGAAGTATTGGGACTTTATCAAGACAAAAATCTTCTCTATGGCAAATGATACTCAATAAGACTAAAAGGCAAAATTTGGAATGGGAGAATCTATAAAAATTTTTTCAAACTCAACACCCAAAAAAGAAATATTCCAGTTTATAAAAGGGCAGAAGACATGCATAGATATTTTTCCAAAGAAGTCATCCAGATGGCTAACAGCCACATGAAAAGGTACTCAACATCACTCACCAGCAGAGAAATACAAATCAAACCACAATGAAATACCACCTCACACCTATCAGAATGGCTAAAATTAGTAACACAGAAAACAACAGATGTTGGTGAGAATGTTGATAAAGGGGAACTCTTCTTACACTGCTGGTGGGAATGCAAATTGGTACAGCCAATCTGGAAAACAGTATGGCAATTCCTCAAAAAGTTAAAGAACAGAACTACCCTATGACTCAGCAATTGCACTACTAGGTATTTATCCAAAAAATACAAAAACTGATTCAAAGGGACACATGCAGCCTGATGTTTTTAGCAGCATTATAACAACAGCCAAACTACAGAAAGGGCCCAAATACTCAACTGATAAATGGGTAAAGAAGAAGTGTGTGTGTGTGTGTGTGTGTGTGTACATATAAAATAATAGCATATATGTGTGTATGTATGTATCTATATACACATATGCATGTGTGTATACATATATATGTGTGTATATATGTATATAATGAAATGTATATAAATATATATATACATATACATATAATACATATATATCAGTCATCAAAAAGAATGAAATCTTGCTATTTGCAAACATGGATGAAATTAGAGTGTATTAAACTAAGTGAAATAAATCAGTCAGAGAAAGACAAATGTCATATAATTTCACTCAGATATAGAAATCAAGAAATGAAGGAGATGAACATGGAGGACAGAAGAAAGGGAGAGGCAATCCCTAAAACAGATTCGTGATCATAGAGAACAAACTGAGGATTGCCAGAGGAGAGGCAGGCAGAGGGATGGGTAAAATAGGTGATGGTTATTAAGGAGGGCACTTGTGGGGAGCAGTGGGTGTTATATTTAAGTGAGGAATCACTAAATTCTATTGTTCAAACCAATATCACACTATCCATTAACTAACCAGATTTTAAATAAAAACTTGAAATGAAAAAAAGGAAGTTTATTTTGAAAAATGCACAAATCCTAAGTGTGGAACTCAACAGATATTTAGAAAATAAACATACCCATGTGACTACAATCTGGTTCAAGAAATATAATAATGCTAGAAAACTAAAAGCCTCGCTGCCTCCCCCATCATCTTCCAATCTTTATCCCTTCTGTACTGAGCAGACCTAACCAGGATCCTTATTTGTAACTTGAAGATTAGTTTTCCCTGTATTGGGCTTTTATAAATAAAATCATTTAGCATGCATTCTTATGTAATGACTTCTTTCATCCAACATTATGTTTGTGAGAACAAGTAATGCATGTTCATTATTTTATTCTCATATAGCATTGCATTTTTCCCATGCAGCAATTCATGTACACAGTCAACTTTTGCTAAACACCTGGGTTGTGTCCAGTTTGGTCTAGTACAGATAATTTTCCATATGGCAATCAACTGATAAAACAATTATAAAATAATTTATTCACCAGGGCATCTGGGTGACACAGTTGGTTAAATGTCCAACTCTTGATTTCAGCTCAGGTCGTGACCTCAGGTTAGTAGGATCAAGCCTGCCTGGGGCTCCATGCTCAGCAGGGAGTCTGCTTCTCTCCTCTCTTTTGGCCCCTCCCCCACCTCAATGCTCTCCCTCTCTTTCTCCAATAAACAAATAAATTCCCTTGTGTGTTTAGTTCTTTAAAAAAAAAATTCACCCTACACTCCTCTCCATTTATCACTTTTTGCCTGTCAATTCAAAGAAATAACTTTGTTCCTCTCCTCTGTAATTTCAATATATCATATATTCACTATCATTTAGTACAAAATATTTTATAATTACACTTATGAATTATTTCCTTAAGCTATGGATTATTTAGAAAAAGCTTTACATTTCTAAACATATGGTGATTTTCAAGTTATATTTTGTTAAGAATTTCTAGCTTACTTCCATTATTCTGTAATCAGAATGATTCTGAATGATTTAAATCCTTTAAGTATGTCAACATTTGCTTAGTGGCATAGCATATGGTGAAATTTTATTAATGCTCCATGTGTACTTAAAAAAGATGTATTTTCTACAATTGTTGGAAGCAGTCTTCTGTAGCTAAAAAATTATATCAAGATTATTCATCAATCTAATTTTCTATATTCTTACTTGTTTTTTGACTGTCTTATCAAGTATTGAAAAAGCTATGTCAAAAATCTCTCACTATAATTATAGGTTTTTATACTTACCTTTTTTGTTTTGTAAATTTTTACTTTGTTGTGACATTGTATTATGTGACTACAAATTAAAATCTGCTGTATTTCTTCATTAATTAAGCATTTTATCATCATGATATTTCCTTTTATCTTTTCCCTTTAAATTCAACTGTGCCTAATTAAGAGCTCCATCAATTACTTTTGATTGGTACATGCATAGTATTTGACTTTTCCATGCTTTTACTTTTGAATGCTCTTTATTTTTTGTTTCTCTTATTTGTAGTATATAACTTATTTTCTTTTATATCTGATAATTATTTTTAATATAAATTTCTTAATATGTTTTCTGATATTGGGCATTTAAATAAACCACTTTACAACTTCTGTTCTTCTATTTTGCCCATTATGAGTTTCTTTCATCACTGAGTTGTTAAATTTATTTTTAGAAAATCATTCCATTTTCCTCATAACACCCATATACTCATTCTTTTACCTTATATTAGTAGTTTCCAGATCATATCAGATATTTCTATCTTATCAAAATTTAATAAAAAGATCTAATTTCAATATGGAAATATCTAAGGCTTTGGATTATATTAGCTGCATTTTTCTTTTTCAGAATTTATATCATCTTTCTCTTGTATACCTTAAATTTTTAAAACTCCCCTCAATATCACTATATTATTTTAAGCTGTTGTCGCAGCCAGCGCGACGAATCCACCAGGGTAAATAACTGTGGGGGCTAAGAGGATGATGAAAAAAAGTTAAGAGACAAAGAGATGGGAGCAAGAGGGATACTGAAGAGGATGTCCAACAGTGCCAAATTTATTCCACGTCTTACAAGCATTTATAAGGCAAAGCAGAATAGGAGGAGCATTATATCAGTACCTAGTCAGATGACCGCAAGTTCCTATAACAAGTTTACATTAACTACAAGCAAACCTCATGAGCCCAGGTAGTTTTGGCTAAATCCATTAGCAAAACAATCACCTAGGGAGTGGGTCATGGTAGGTACAGAACAACAAGGATTAACTAAGAACTCAGGACTCTGGCCACATTGTTCCCTACTGCAGGGAGTGTGTGTGGGAAGTCACGCAGGCAAGCGCATGACACATAGCACAGACCCTTTCTCAGTGCACTCAACTTTCCTGTCCTTAATGTTGTCGAGGTGTCCAGACTTTGAAGGAGACACAAGTCAGAGCCTGTTTTGGTCCTCGACTCCAGCCGTGCGGTGGCCTCCAACAAGCTGTTAATGTTAATTTGATTTACCCAAATGCTTCTCTTTTATAGATCGTTATACTTTATCTTATCCTGATTGTCTGATCTTATATCTGGTTTCATTTATATTTTGTTTCAACAGTTGAATACCCTCTAATACTTGCTCTAACATCAGAAATGCTAGTGATACATTTTTCTCAGCTATTTTTTAAAAGATTTTATTTATTTATTTGATAGAGACATAGCAAGAGAGAGAACATAAGCAGGAGGAATGGGAGAAGGAGAAATAGGCTTCCGGATGAGTAGGGAGCCTGATGCAGGGATTAATCCCAGGACCCAGGGATCATGACCCAAGTTGAAAGCAGATACTAAACTGAGCCACCCAGGTGCCCCACTCTCAGCTTGTTTGTTTAATAAATTATTTTAATTCACCTTCCTTTTTGAGAATAAGTTAGCTAAAACTCTAGACTAGAAGCCCCTTCCCTACCAAACACACCCCAAATTTTTAAATATTATATTCAATCATATTATTCTATTGTTTTCTATAAGAGATTATATGTCACTATTGTCATTAATTATTTGAAAACACTCTTTGGTATCTCACAACTTCCTACTTTTTAATATATCTACTTTTTTCTTTGACATATTCTTTGTATGAGAAACATTGATGTCATTACTTTTCCTTAGGGAAGTGCATTTAGTTTGCCGATTATATTTTATGTCTTTGGGTAATGATTCTAAATTTTTCATGGGTGGGAGTAAATAAAATGGGGGATTTAAACTAAATCCTCTATTACTTATTTAACTTTCAGTTGTGAAACAATCACCTACATTAACTTAGTTTAAAAATATTGTTAACTTTAAGTTTACATTTATCTGTAACTTAAATACACATATGCACATTCACAGATTTCTAGTGACTCCATGAAATTCAGGTTTAGAATTAAATATGCATGACTAAAATAATTATTATATTTTCCATGCTTTAAAAACCCACTTGTGTGCTACTAGTGCTTGTTAAGATGTAGAATAATATTAGGCCTGTTGTCTCATGATAGCAAAAACAAAACAACCAAAAAAAAAAAAAAAAAACCTCAAACCAAGATGAAATATTTAAAGACAATAGACTTTTATAGGAGGCTAAGTAGAGTAGTATATGTAAGGATTCCTTAGAAACTGATATTTCAGAGAGGAACATGTGTTCCATAGGTGAGCAGATTGCCACAGCTGTTAAGGAAAAAAAAACACTGAGGCAGAATTTTAAGGACAATTTTAAATAGCAAGATAAATTAGAATCCAAAAAAAAGCTTCAAATGTAAAATTAAATCACTCAACCTAAAATTTTTCCTTTCATCTGAATTTTGCTGAAAAATTAGCAGCAAAAGAGTAGATAGAAATCTGAGAGAACTTATGAAGTCTTGATGATTTCTAAAGAAACTAGATTCATAGACTGGCATAAATCTTTCTAAAATAGCACTCCAATAACATGCCTGATCAATGTTTTACAAGATTACAGAGATCAGCCCTTCAGCAACTGTAGTGTGAGTGTAAAGGGGGTTTACTAACAAAAGATAAAAGAAAAAAATATCTAATTGAAAACAAAAACAAAACAACACCAACAACAAAAACAGTACCTAAACTGGTAGCATCTGAACATTTAGCTTCTTATTTTAGCTGTATCTCATAACAAGGAGAGAGCTTGTAAGGTCATGGATGCAAATAGAAAATGTCATATTTCCATAATACCTGTGCTGTTGCTTTACATTGATTGTCCAGAAAATAGGAGACAGAAAGTGAGAAGTATGGAAAAACAGGAAACTCAATACATAATTAAGAGAAAAAAATTCAACAGAAGCAGACCCACAGATGATTCAAGTATTGGTATTAACATTTAAACAATTATGATAAAATACATATTATAGGCTTGGAAAGTGACACTATCTGGTTGTTTTTACAGATGAGGGAATAAGGTACCTTGTGATGCTTCTTTCCTAAACAGAAAAATTTTGTCTTTTAATTATGGCTCCACAGAAAGAGAGAGTGTGAAGCCCACTTCATTAAGAAATAGAACTTGGGGGGCACCTAAGTGGCTCAGTGGGTTGGGCCTCTGCCTTCAGCTCAGGTCATGATCTCAGGTCCTGGGATGGAGCCCCTCATTGGGCTCTCTGCTCAGCAGGGAGTCTGCTTTCTCCTTTCTCTCTCTGCCTGCCTCTCTGCCTGCTTGTGATCTGTCTGTCAAATGGATAAATAAAATCTTAAAAAAAAAAATAAAGAAATAGAACATGGGTTAGAAGTCCCTTTCACATAGGAAGAAGATAAACTGCTTCATTCACCATTTCTGAAGTACTGAAAAGAAGACAGAAATAGAAGTAGCGCAGGCATGTCAGGTGGGACTGTGGAACTAAACTTTGGGGCTTCTGAATGTTGCTGCTATTCAAATATCCATGTTTGTATGGGAAAAGACAACAGACTTAGTGTTGCTCATCATTGACAGATTTACCAGCATTTAGCACCATTTAATCTGGAATGAGAATTATTCTGCATCATTGGTGGAAGAAGTAAATTAAAGGAATTTTTCTAATTTCCCTTACCTTCAAGTAGTAGCAGCAAGTAATAAAGAAATCCCTAAATTCTACAGGAAGGGAAACATGGAGTACTAAGGTTAAAGGGGCCTTAATGTGAACAGTTTTTGAATCCAGAGGCAAATCTCTATTGGCCCAGACATCAATAGTGGGCATCACATCATTCCAAAAGGCTAGACAGGATTAGTCTATGATTTGGCAGATATAAATTAAAAAACAAAAACAGATAAGACATTTGCATCAAAGAATCAAAGAAGAGCAAGGGATTAAGATATTCCTAATTGATTTTATCTCTTCTGTCATTGGCTTCTATGAAATTGCAAAATCTACCACAGGTACTTAATACTTGGAGAAAATGATGGCAGACATATGAAGAACCAAGCATTTATCTGTATGAGTCTGCAAAAACAAACAAACAAACAAACAAAAAGAAAAAGAAAAGAAATAAAGAAAGAAAAACCCAAACCAAAAGAAAGACCCTCAACTTGAAAAGGCTAAGATAACATAGGTAGACAAGTTTCTAGTTGTTTGTTTATTTGTACACTCGGAGGTTTATAAGACTCGAATAAGACTCGAATAAGATTAGTCCAGTTATTGGAAAATAAGCAACAAAAAGCTATCGCATTATTTTTGCTCACTTAAGAAGTTGAAAAGTAGTATGAGTAAATTTATAATTCACTATCTGAATAACTGCAGGAATATCTTAGAATATAATTTTTTTAAGATTTTATTTACTTTTTTGACAGAGAGAGACCACAAGTAGGCAGAGAGGCAGGCAGAGAGAGAGGAGGAAGCAGGCTCCCTGCTGAGCAGAGAGCCCCATGCGGGGCTCAATCCAAGGACCCTGGGATCATGACCTGAGCCAAAGGCAGAGGCTTTAACCCACTGAGCCACCCAGGCACCCCTACAATTTTATTTTTTAACATATATAGGATTTCTTTTTGAGAACTGTTTGACAACCTAAAGGGCACAGCTCTAACATGGCTTTATGCTCTTGTTTTTTATCCTTAATGAGTAAGAAAACAAAACAAAACAATGCATTTAAATAACAAACATTTAACTTTGTCCCAATCTCCCAAAACATAGAATAGGGAAAACAGATTCTCAGTGCATTTGTTTCCTTTACATGAGGACATCCAGGGAAAGGATATCCAGAGCAGGACCTTTAATAATGCAGGGCCTCAAACAAGGGCCCCTTTTGCCAGAGTCTAAAGATGGTACTATCTCACTAGCAGTCCTATGCTTTTTTGATAATATTAGTAAAAATTAAAGGAAGAAACAGAGATGTTTAAAAAGAAGCATAAATGGCTACGGAGCTAAGAATGTCAGGGATACTACACTTATGTAACACAGACTCAGTCAAATGCAAAGGGTATTTTAATTCTGTGAACTGCAGCTGAGATGTGTGATAGCATGTACATGGTTTTTATTAGGCCGTTAGTAATATGAAATTATAAAATTACGTGACTTTAAGGTCAACCTAACATTGTGCTACTGTTAATAAGGTATCTTCATGATTATCCATCAACCTACACACTGAGTCATCACATTTCTGATATCAAGCTAACTCATTAATAAGTGGATTGTTTCCCCTAAAAAGAAAATACAAGCTATAGTGACATATACATTCTAAAAGAATATGAAAAACTAAATTTTATGTAATAAATCTCAAAAAGGCTTGGCAATAATTCATCCCACTCAGTGTTCAGCAAATTTTAATATCTATTCAGAAACTTTAATAAAAAAATCTTCTGGATTGAAGAGAAAAGTACTTTCTCTGATTCTTGAGTGCCTTTCAAGCAGTTTGTTATTTAAGATTCTTAATGAAGACAGACCAACTCCATTCCTAAAGATACACTTCATTAACATCCATTATTTGAGTCCATGTAACATGTATAGATACAGTAAAAAAAAAATTATAAGGGAAAGACAACCCAAGAGTTTGAATAATTAACAGTTGTTTAAACATTATTTATTGCCTGTTTCATAAAGTTTACTCTAAAGTGTATTGCATTTGAAAAAACATAATAATGCAATTAATAGTAATATATCTTTCAACAAAAAGTCTCTCAGGCACCAGTAAGGTAAAAATGGCAAGGAAGAATGTAATTCAATTTTTTAATTTCTAGCATAATTGTAGTATTGAAATAGTCAATCATTTACTCCAGTCGACAAATCAAGCCAAAACTGTGAATCTAATCCAAAGCATGTTTTTCTGATATCCACAGTTATTTTACTGCCAACAAAAATAATCAGCAATTTTGGAATCAATTATGCATAGCATTTCTGTGTTTAAATCACCTTGTGAGTGATTATTCCAGAAGAAATAAATAAAAGACATTTTTAATATACTGTTCATATAAAATCTGTCTACTACCAACCCTACAATCTTTATCATTTCAGTGTACCTCACTTGTACCTGACATCTACCTCCACATTTACACTTGATTTTAGATTAATAATTCATTAAAAAGAAAAAAAGAGCACCGTGTTTTGCTCTACCCTACGGTCACACATTCTTCATTATTACACGTGATAAGAATTTAATTAGAAGACTTTGTATTATTACCCAAATATATTTTGTTCTCCGTGATAAAGATAGTTCAATTCAGTGTCAGAAATCTAATTGTCTTTTATTTAGTGGCTAGTTTGTGTGACACAATCAGTATAATCAGGATGATCTTGATGTTTAATGAAACTTCAGGAAAAAAAAAACCTACAGAAAATAGAAAGCAACAACTCTAGTAAATTATACTCCTTGGTTTCTTAAAAATCTGAGTTTTGTTTTGATTTCTCTGGTGGAAGAACAAAGTCCTCTTTTTTGTCTTGCTCTATTAGCCCTACCGATGATAAACAGAACATTTAAAGAAGTGAGTGCATGGCTGCTGTTATGGAGCCATAGCTGGAAGACTGACTGCAAATAAAGATAGTCGACAAAATATTCTCTGTCCCTTTGCAAACTCTTATTGTATTAGGAATGGAAATTAAAGTCAAATGAGGTTGAAAGTGAATTCTTTACAAAGGAAGTGTTTTTGTATAGTTAAGCCATTTTATTTATCCAGTGACAATTATAACAGATTATTTGATTCTTTTAATGATATAATACAAATTTTTCACAATTGTATTTTTCAATAATGTTATGTTAGAACAATTTTAGATTTATAGAAAAAAGATATAAAGATAGTAATATACTCAATCTCCCTGTTATTAACATTTTACCTTAGTATGTTACATTTGTAACAACTAATGAATTGATACTGATACATCATAAGTAAATGCCACATTTTTTAATACTTTATATTAAAGTAGCCATAGTTTTAATATAATTTCCTTTTTCTGTTTTAGGATATATTCAGAATATGACCTTTCATTGAGTTATCATGTCTCCTTAGGCTACTCTTGGCTGTAATAATTTCTCAGAATTTTCTTGTTTTTTTTTTTTTTAAAGATTTTATTTATTTGATAGAGAGAGAGAGAGAGATCACAAGTAGGCAGAGAGGCAGGCAGAGAGAGAGGAGGAAGCAATCTCCCTACCGAGCAGAGAGCCTGATATGGGCCTTGATCCCAGGACCCTGAGACCATGACCTGAGTTGAAGGCAGAGGCTTAACCCACTGAGCCACCCAGGCGCCCCAGAATTTTCTTGTTTTTGATGAACTTGATGGTTTTGAGGAGTAAGGTTTAGGTATTTTGTAACTATATTTTAATTGGAATTTGTTTGATAGTTTTCTCATGAGTAGATTTGGATTATGTGTTTTGGGGAAGAGCGCAGAAGGAAAGTGCTATTTTAATCACATCATAGCAAGGGTTTATGCTATCAACCTCATTGTTGATGTTGACCTTGATCACATGTCTGCAGGAGTGTTTATCAGATATCTCCTTGTAGAATCACTCTCTTTTTCCCTTGCTCCATACTTTATTCTTTGGAAGAAAATTACTATGCATAGCCTATAATCATCAAGAAGTGAGGTGTTACACTCCACTCCCTTGAAGACAGACTATCGACTTAAGTTACTTGGAATTATTCACATGGATCTGTCTATTTTCACTTATTTACTTATTTATTCTACCATTTTTTTATATCAGTAAGGATCCATATGTATTTTATTTTTTTTTACTTTTTCTTTTAATAATCCAACATTACAATATCTTTATTGTTGTTGTTCAAAATTTCAGATTTGGCCATTGGGAACTCTTACATATGACTACTATTTACTTACTGTATCTCTTTGATATACCAACATCATAGTATTTTGTTTTGTTTTGTTTTGTTTAGAACTTCCTTACTTTCTGGTACTAAAAGGCACTCCATGCTCATATTGAGTATTTCTATTCCAGGCTTGGAATCAGCCACTTCTCTAAGGAGCTCTGGTTTCTCTAAATGAAAATCAAGGAATATAACTCAGCCATTAAAAAAAATGAAATCTTTCCATTTGCAATGATGTGGATCAAACTACAGTGTAGTATGCTAAGTGAAATAAGTCAGAGAAAGACAAAACACCATAGGATTTCACTCATATGTGGAATATAAAAAACAAAATAGATGGACATATGCGAAGAGGGAATAAGAGGGAAACAAAACAGAAGAGACTCTTAACAATAGAGAAAAATCAGGGTTGATGAGGGAAGTGGGTGAGGGATGGGCTAGATGAATGATGGGCATTAAGGAGGGCTTTTGAGGAGCACTGGGTGTTGTATGTAAATAATGAATCACCGAATTCTGCTCCTGAAACCAACATTGCATTGTATGTTAACTAATTAAAATTTAATATAAAAAAATCAAGTCATAAACAATGATTTGGGTATTAGCTGTGTTTATTGTAACTGGGGAGTATCTTTGCTTCTAACTCCTCTCAAATGACAGAGTAAGGGGTTACATGTGTATATGCTAATTATTGTGTGTGCATGTATCTCTAAAATTTCTATGTGTAATCATCTATCTATCTATATGAGTGAATACTGATGTCATTAGCTCTAATGCATTATAAATAAAATCATTCTAGTTTCCTGCCTTTCTTATGTATAAACTCTCACTCCAGGCATGCCTGGGTGACTCAGTGGGTTAAGTTGTTCAGTGTCTTTCTTTAGCTCATGTCTTGATCCCAGGGTCCTAAGATGGAGTCCTGTGTTGGGCTCCCCACTCAGCAGGAAGTCTCCTTCTTCCTTTCCCTCTGCTCACTCCCCTGCTCATGTTCTCTGTCTCTCACTCTCTCTCAAATAAATAAATAAAATCTTAAAAAAAAAGTTAAAAATAAATTCTCACTCCTACAATAAGATACCTGGCGCCTACCACACATCATCCATTTACTTTATTATTTGATTCCAGTATACATATTTAAAAGTATCAAAATTGCTAAACTGTTTCCCCTTTGAGAAATAACTTTATCAGCTAGAGTGCAGTACTTATGTAAAATAGCTTCTGATTTACTCTTACAGGTTCTGCTCATTTCCAAAGTTACTGTCAGCACCATTTTTCCCAATGACCTTCAGTGGGGTTATTTCTTTAAGTCTGTAATATAATTAGAATATATTGTTATATATTAGAATATATTAGAATTATTACTAATATATTAGAATATATTATTGCATTCCACATTCCATTCAGGATCCTATGATATCCTACATAATTATCTTTAAAATTTATGTACATTGAGGTTCAATCTTTTTGCTATACATTTATATGGGTTTTTAGAAAGGTCTTTTATCATATATCCTCTATTATAGTATTATTAAAACCTAGTTTCACTGCCCTAATCCAATGCATTTCCCCATCTTCCAGAAATCCCTGGCAATATATATTTTTTTAAACAACCACTATAGTCTTACATTTTCCAGAATGTAAAATAGTTGAAATCATACAGTACAACAGACTGACTTTTCTTACTTAGCAACATGCATTTAAGATTCATTAAGGTCTTTTCATAGTTTTACAACTATTTATTTATTTATTTATTTATTGCTGAGTTGTATTCCAATGCCTGGATGCACCAGAATGTGCTGATCCATTCACTTATTGAAGGATATCTTGCTTATTTCCAGTTTTTCAGTTATGTTTGATATAAACCTCCAAGTTTTTATAGAGACATAGATGTCAAATTAGTTGGTTAAATACTCAAAAGGTGTTGATATACTGTATGCTAAGACTGTTGGGTGATTGGGTGGCTCAGTGAGTTAAACCTCTGCCTTCAGCTCAGGTCATGATCTTGGGGTCCTGGGATTGAGAGCTGCCTTGGGCTCTCGGCTCAGTGGGGAGCCTGCTTCCCCCACTCTCTGCCTGCCTCTTTGCCTATTTGTGATCTCTCTCTCTCTCTGTCAAATAAATAAAATCTTTAAAAAAAAAAAAAAAAGACTGTTTCCTTTGTAAAAAAAAACCAGTCATACCATCTCCCCAGCTATTCCACTGTGCATTCTCATCAATACTAGATGAAATTTCCTTTTGTCCCCCAATCTCACCAGTAATGGAATTGTCAGTATTTTGGATTTTAACCATTTTAAAAGTTGTGTTGCGTGCCATTGTTCCACTTCGTAATTTCTTAATGACAAACTATGTAGAGCATTTTTTCATATTCATATTTGGCATATGCATAACTTATTTGGTGTAATGTCTTCAGATATTTTCCCTGTTTTTTACATTGCTTTCGTTTTATTATATTTTAAAATGTTCCTTGTATATTTTTGATACAACTGTAGCATCAGATATATGATTTGCAAGTATTTTTTCTCACTTTGTGGCTTTTTATTCTCTTGAGAGGATTCACAAATTAGGTGTTTTTAATTTTAATAGAGTCCAAATTATCATTCTTCTCTTTCATTGATTATTTTGGGGTTTTATCTAAAACTCATCACAAATCCCATTGTCTCCTAGATTTTCTCCAAAACTTCCCTATCTTTCAGGAACCTAACAGTTTTCTGTTTTAAATTTATCTCTATAATCCATTTTAAGTTAATTTTTATGATACATTTAAGTTCTGTGCTTTGGTTCTTTGCATTCTGTCATTGAATTTTTCCAGCACTGTAGGTTTCTTTCCTTTCTCCATTGAACTATAGTTGCTCTTTTGTCAAAGATCAATTGATTTATATCAATTTTTTAATTCCCCACATGTTCTATTAATCTATATGTCTCCTCACCCACACTGGTATCACTTGTTCTCATTTACTGTTCACTTATAGTAATTCTTAAAAGTAAGTAATGTTAATCTTCCAAATTTACTCTTTTTCAGTATTCAGTTGGATATTCTAGATTTTTGCCTTTCCTCATAAATTTTAGAATCTGTTGGTATCAGATACATTGATCAAGTTGGGAAGAATTGACATCTTAAAAATATTGAATCCACCAATCCATGAACGCACATTATTTATGTATATAGTTCTTTGATTTATTTCATCAAAATTTTATAGCTTTCCACAAATATATCCTATAGATATTTTATTAGATTTATAACCAAATATTTAATTTCAGTGTTATTTTTTCCATTTCAAATTTCAATTGTTCATTGAACTCACATAGGAAAGCAAATGACTCTACCCTATTAATTTTGTTAATAGTTAATATTATATTATTACCTATTGGTATTGGAGTGGTAAGAGAGGACATACTACTTGGTTTTTTTCCCAGTCTTAGTGGAAAATCATCTGGTTTCTCCTCTTTAAATATACTAGCTATAGGAATTTTATAGATGCTCTTTGTTGAGGAAGTTCCATTCTATTCCTTGTTTCTTAAAGCTCTTATCATAAATGGGTGTTGGATTTTTTGTCAATTTTTTCAGGGGTGTCTGTTGATATGACCCTATTTTTTTTTATTTTTGTTTTTTGTTCTTCCTCTTTAGTCTACTGTGGTAGAATTTTGATAACTTCTATTTACCTTATTTTTTTAAAGACCATTCTTTTAGAGAAGTTTTTGAATTACAACACAATTGACAGGAATGTACAGAGATTTCCTACATTATCATCACTCGCCAAAAAGGAATTTAAACAAACAAAACAAAACAAGGATGAATTTGCATGGACAGATCATAATCACTCAACAGACATAGTTTATTTCGGGGTTCACTCTTTTTTTAAAATTTTATTTATTTATTTGACAGAGAGAGATTACAAGTAGGCAGAGAGGCAGGCAGAGAGAGAGGAGGAAGCAGGCTCCCCACTGAGCAGAGAGCCTGTTGTGGTGCTCAATCCCAGTACACTGGGATCATGACCTGAGCTGAAGGCAGAGGCTTTAACCCACTGAGCCACCCAGGTGCCCCTCGGGGTTTACTCTTGGTGTTAAACATTCTATAGGGTTGGATAATGTATAATGGCATATATCTATCATTATAATACCATATAGTGTACTTTCACTGTTCTAAAAGTCCTCTGTGCTCTACGTGTTGATCATTTCCCACCCACAACACTAGCAACCACTGACCTTTAAATTGTCTCCAGAGTTTTGCTTTTACCAGAATGTCCTGCAGTGGGAATCATATAGTATGAAGCCTTCATAGTTTGGCATCTTTCACTTAGTACTATGCATTAAATGTTTCCCCATGTCTTAATAGCTAATTTCTTTTTAGCACTGAATAGTATTCATTTTTTAGATGTATCACAGATTATTTATACATTTATCCATTCACCCACTAAAGGACAACTTGGTTATTTCCTGGTTTTGACAGTTATGAATAAAGCTGCTATAAACATCCACATACAGTTTTTTGTATGAATATAAGTTTTTAACTCCTTTGGGTAAACATAAAGAAGCTTGCTTAATGGATCATATGGTAAGAGTGTGGTTAGATTTGTAAGGAACCACTAAATTGTCCTCCAACATGGCTACATCATCTTACATCCTTACCAGCAACGAATAATCTTTTTGCTCCACAACCTGGCCAACATTTGGTGCTGTCAGTATTCCAGATTTAGACCACTTGAACAGTTGTACAGTGGTGTGTCCTTGCTGTTTTAATTTGCATCTCCCTTGTGACATATGATGTGGATGTATCTTTTCATATGCTTATGTATTTGTTTTGGTAAGATGTCTATTAAGTCTTTAGCTCATTTTTAAATCAGATTATCTATTTACTTATTATTGAGTTTTAAGTGTCCTTTGTGTATGTTGGACAACTGTTCTTTATCAAATACGTATTTTGCAAATGTTTCTCTTAGTCTGTGGATTTTCTTCTACTTTTCCTGATATTGTTTCCTGGGGAGCAGAAGTTTTTCATTTTAAGTAAGTCTACCTTATTAATTATTTCTCTCATGAATTGTGTTTTTGATGTTGTATCTAAAAAGGCATCAGCATATCCAAGTTCTAAGTTTCTCCTATTATCTTCCATAATTTTTACAGTTTTGCCTTTTACATTTAGATCTATCATCCATTTTGAGTTAGTTTTGTGAAACGTATAAGGTTTGTGCTAAGATACTTGGTTTTTTTCTTTGTTCTTTTTCTGTTTTTTTTTTCCTCTCTCTTTCTTTTCTTTCCTTCCTTCCCTTCTTCTTTCCTTTGTTTTTTTTTTTTCTCCATATGTATGTCCACTTGTTCAGACAACATTTGTTGAAGAAACTATCTTTGCATCATAGCACTGCCTTTGCTCTTTTGTTTAAGATCACTTCATTACATTTGGGGGTCTATTTCTGAGCTCTCTATCCTATTTCACTGATCTATTTGTCTATATTGTTTTACTAAATAATGCTATTTTGGTTACTGTTGATCTATAGTAAGTCTTGAAGTTGGGCAGTGTCCATTCTCAAAACTTATTCTTCCCTTCCATAGTGTTGGCTATTCAGGGGCCTTTGCTTCTCCATATAACCTTAGAAACAGTTTGTTGATATCTATAAATTAATTTGCTGGTATTTTGACTAGTACTATACTGAATCTATAGATTAAATGAAAAGAACTGATATCGTAGTAATATTAAGTTTAGTATCAATGATGGAATAGTCCTTGATTTATTTAGTTCTTTTTTAATTTTATTTTTCAAAGTTCTATAGCTATCCTCATATAGATCTTTTACATATTCTGCTAGATTTATAACTTAATTATTTTATTTTTTTCTACTAATGTATATTTATTTTGTTTAATTTCTGATTCTGTGTGTTCCTTGTCAGTTTGTAATATGGTTTTGATATTAGGGTAATGATAGCCTGATAGAATGAATTTGGAAGTATTCCTTTTGCTTATATTTTGAGGGAGAGATTGTAGAGAATTAATAATATATTTTCCTTAAAAGTTTGGTAAGATTCACCAGTGAAATCATTTGGATGCAGTGCTTGTTTTTTGTAATGCTATTAAATTTTTAAAATTTATTAATATGTATAAGCCTATTCAGATCATTGATATCTCCTTGTGTGGGCTTTGCTAGTTTTTATCTTTCTTTTCATTTTAAAGATTCTTTTTTTTTTTTAGAGAGGGAGAGAGAGAGTGAGTGGGCAGGGGCAAGGACCAGAAGGAGAGGAAGAGAAAGTCCCAGGCAGATTCTGTGCTAAGTAAGGAGTCTAATGCAGAGCTCAATCTTATAATCCTGAGATGACAACCTGAGCAGAAACCAAAAGTTATAATTCTTAAATCCTTCTTTTTGTGAAAAGAGCATGTAGTCTCACACAAAGGTAACTAATCAGGAAGCTTTATTCATGATTTTTTTTTCTATAAAGATTTTATTTATTTATTTGACAGACAGAGATGACAAGTAGGCAGAAAGGCAGGCAGAGAGAGAGGAGGAAGCAGATTCCCTGCTGAGCAGAGAGCCCGATGTGGGGCTCGATCCCAAGACCCTGAGATCATGACCCAAGCTGAAGGCAGAGGCTTTAACCCACTGAGCCACCCAGGTGCCCCAGGAAGCTTTATTCATGATTTTATGCTAAAAGGATTTGAAGAAACTTAGAAAGAAAGAAAGAAGGAAGAAAGAAAAGAGAAAAGGAATAAAAGAAAAGAAAGAAAGTCAGGAATGGAGAGAAAAGAGAAAGAGAATAGTAACTCTGACTAGATTTCTGTTGTTCCTATTTTTTAATAGCTGTTTTTAAATAATGCATTCTGTAACTTTTAAGACATCTATTTTAAAAATGTACCAACAAAGCAAATCATATCCCAAAGACAAAACATGGGTTTTGCTTCATGCTTTATCATGAAGCAAAAATTCAGGGAGTTTATGGTTGTAGATGGGAAAATAATAGATTTCTATTTTCATTTAATTCGAACTGAAATTTAGCATTTCCTTCAAGTATGAATGCAGGTAAAAATTAACTGTAATAAAAGCAGTAGCTGTGACTTTAGAACTTGAAATAAAAATCACACCATTTTTGTATCAGGTGATACAATTACTGCAGATTTTTGAAATATTACTGTTAATCAGTATTCTGAAGTTATAATAATTCTTAGACCCATCCTTAACATCATTTTATTTGATACATTAATAAATAACCACAGATACTTTTGCATCACAAATGTGATATTTTAAAATAGTTTAGTGTTTTAGTAAATTATTACTCTTTGCAATCCAATGTACTCTGTGTGTTTAAAATATGATTCCTGAAAAGAGGTACACAGTCTTTTTTTTTTTTAAAGATTTTATTTATTTATTTGACAGAGAGAAATCACAATTAGATGGAGAGACAGGCAGAGAGAGAGAGAGAGGGAAGCAGGCTCCTCGCTGAGCAGAGAGCCCGATGCAGGACTCGATCCCAGGACCCTGAGATCATGGCCTGAGCCGAAGGCAGTGGCTTAACCCACTGAGCCACCCAGGCACCCCAGAGGTACACAGTCTTAATTAGACCAAGAAAGGTCCTTAGCATGAGTAATGAGGCATTTTATACATACATACTAGGTTATCTTTTTAAATTTTTTAAATTAACATATAATGTATTATTTGCCCCAGGGGTACAGATCTTTGAGTCATTAGGCTTACACATTTCACAGCAGTCATCATAGCACACACCCTCCCCCAAGTCCATAACCCAACCACCCTCTCCCTACCCTTCCACCCCCCATCATGTTTCATTTTTTCCTTTCCTACCTCCCACCCTACCACTCAAATTCTTCATATCTAAGAGATCATATGATAACTGTCTTTCTCTGATTGACTTATTTCACTCAGCATAATACTCTTTAGTTCCATCCACATCATTGCAAATGGCAAGATTTCATTTCTTTTGATGGCTGCATAGCATTCCATTGTATATATATAGAACCTCTTCTTTATCCATTCATCTGTTGATGGACATCTAGCTTCTTTCCATAGTGTCTTTCCATAAACATCTGGGTGCATGCACACCTTTGTCACTACATTTCTACATGCTAGATTCTTGAAGGAAATTTTAAAATTATTATTATTAGGAGTATTTTCCACAATAAAATTCACAGTTATTTGTCACTTGGTTAGTAGCACTAAAAACAAAACAAAACAAAACAAATCAAACAAAAACTCAGCACCACCCTGAGTCATAGGATGTCATTTTCCTGTGTTCAGCATTCTGCCATTCCAGATGACCAAGGAACAGAGACCACAAGCTGTGTTACATAGACACACCACACAAGACATATCTTCCAAGGGGTCATGATAACTCCATAAACTTAATCTAGGAAGGTGATCCAGATCTCTTATTCCTTTGGATCCTCCAACTTTGCTGGTTATTTGGAATTTTAAACGAATCATCTGTGCCTATCTCAAAGCTAGGGCACAAGCAGAATTCAGAACATTCTCTTCAAAACCCAACAAATCTGTTTTCCTCACTTGCTTATGATTCTTATTCTCTTCCCTGAACAAGAAATATTGGTCTTCTGTTTAGTGATCTTTGCGGGAGGTACTTTGACAGCAGAAGTTAGAAGGTCCCTTCCCCTTTCCTCCCCTCCTCTGTTGCTTGCTGTGTTTATCTGAGCCAACGAATACTGAAAATTTAGTTGATTGACCATGGAAAAGGGCATTTGTAACATATTTTTCAGTAATTCTTTTGATTACTTTTCAAAATATTACCATGTTTTACTTTTTTTCATTTTTCTAATTACAAGAAATAATGTGTTTTTTCTAATGTTTCAATATCTGGGGGTTTGTTGGTCCTAGAGGTTGTCCCTGCCAAGACTAGTGGATTTCTAATAAGAGTAAAGAATTCACCTACAAGTACACCTTTCATATGCAAACCAATTCAAAGCCCATACACCCACAATTGCCTTTTTTATTCAACTCTTTCACTCTGGACCATTATTCTTCTACACTACCCTAGGGCAGGACAGGAAAATTAGGGATGGCATCTACATCCATAGCCTGCTAAAATTATTCAAGCCAGCCAATCTTAAAGCTATTTACGCTTTCTTGCTTTCCTATGGAAATGATAATAAAGTCTCTTGCCTAAGTTTTCCCCTCACTTTTTCTGCTTCCTGACAGAACCTGATGCTTGCTTTCCCATGTGGCCTTGCATTGTGATTATGTGTCCTCATCTCTTGGGGACTGTAACAAATCATCCTTTCAAATAGCAGATGTTTCCTAATCTGTTGGCCTTAACCATAACTGAGTAATAATAAAACCTACACTTAGGGATGCCTAGGTGGCTCAGTTGGTTAAGCAGCTGCCTTCGGCTCAGGTCATGATCCCGGCATCCTGGGATAGAGTCCCACATCGGGCTCCTTGCTCAGCAGGGAGCCTGCTTCTCCCTCTGCCTCTGCCTGCCATTCTGTCTGCCTGTGCTCGTTCTCTCCCCATCTCTCTCTTTGATAAATAAATAAAATCTTAAAAAAAAAAAACATACATTTAAAAACACAAGTAAGGATAATTATGTATCTATCAAATAATACATCCATTTATTTTATTAGGCCAGCTAACAGAAAATTTAAATGTTTTTTAAAAATATGTATATTTCTAAGATGTTTGATATCAATTGTCTAACAATCCTGAAGAAGTGAAATGACTTACACTCTTTCCCATGCTTCTTGAGTATTTATTTCCTCACATCTTAACAGTGTCTTGTAAAATAATTCATTATAAAATGTACAAGTATGCTGATATCAAAGAATTCTCCTTTTCAATGTGTATTTCTATTTCTAGTAGTGCTAAGTATTTATCATTTATTTACTAGCATTTTAAAAAACCTCTCTTTAAAACTGTATATTTTTTCAGGAATTTATTTATTTATCACTATTTCAGAGTAAAACACAGTAAACTTAATTCTAACAACTTTTTAACAAATAAATTTCCCCTGAAAAATGCCACTCTTCTTTTAATAATAGTTATGGAATTTATTGTGGTGGCTATGTTTTTATTTCATTTTTTGTTTTGCCTTAAAGATTCTTATTTATTTATTGGAGAGAGAGGGGGAGAGATAAAGAGGAGGGTGAGAGGGAGAGAAAGCCTCAAGTGGACTCCCACTGAACATGACTCTGAGATCAGGACCGTGAGAGGCAGGACCCTGAGATCCTGACCTAAGCCAAAATCAAGAATCAGATGCTTAACTGATTGAACCACCCAGGCATCCCGGTAGCTATGTTTTTAAATTTTATTTTCAGGGGCAACTGGGTGGCTCAGTGGGTGAAAGCCTCTGCCTTTGGCTCAGGTCATGATCCCAGGGTCCTGGGATTGAGCCCCGCATTGGCATTGGGTTCTTTCCATAGTTTGGCTATTGTGGACATTGCTGCTATAAACATTCGAGTACACATGCCCCTTTGGATCACTACGTTTGTATCTTTAGGGTAAATACCCAATAGTGCAATTGCTGGGTCATAGGGGAGTTCTATTTTCAACATTTTGAGGAACCTCCATGCTGTTTTCCAGAGTGGCTGCACCAGCTTGCATTCCCACCAACAGTGTAGGAGGGTTCCCCTTTCTCCGCATCCTCGCCAGCATCTGTCATTTCCTGACTTGTTGATTTTAGCCATTCTGACTGGTGTGAGGTGATATCGCATTGTGGTTTTGATTTGTATTTCCCTGATGCCGAGTGATATGGAGCACTTTTTCATGTGTCTGTTGGCCATCTGGATGTCTTCTTTGCAGAAATGTCTGCTCATATCCTCTGCCCATTTCTTGATTGGATTATTTGTTCTTTGGGTGTTGAGTTTGCTAAATTCTTTATA
Source organism: Mustela putorius furo (assembly GCF_011764305.1). Taxonomy (NCBI): domain Eukaryota; kingdom Metazoa; phylum Chordata; class Mammalia; order Carnivora; family Mustelidae; genus Mustela; species Mustela putorius. The sequence continues at coordinate 30,296,942 of NW_025421987.1, forward strand.
GATTCTGGACACTAGTCCTTTATCTGATATGTCGTTTGCAAATATCTTCTCCCATTCTGTCAGTTGTCTTTTGATTTTGTTAACTGTTTCCTTTGCTGTGCAAAAGCTTTTGATCTTGATGAAATCCCAATAGTTCATTTTTGCCCTTGCTTCCCTTGCCTTTTGCGTTGTTCCTAGGAAGATGTTGCTGCGGCTGAGGTCGAAGAGGTTGCTGCCTGTGTTCTCCTCAAGGATTTTGATGGATTCCTTTCGCACATTGAGGTCCTTCATCCATTTTGAGTCTATTTTCGTGTGTGGTGTAAGGAAATGGTCCAATTTCATTTTTCTGCATGTGGCGGTCCAATTTTCCCAGCTCCATTTATTGGCATTGGGCTCTCTGCTCAGAGCCCCCGCCCCCCGGCTGCCTCTCTACCTACTTGTGATCTCTGTCTGTCAAATAAATAAATAAAATCTTTAAAAAAATAAAAAAAAATTATTTTCACAAGTCTATTATTTCTTTTCTTTGTTTTCTACATTTGATGTTGTGATTTCAGAGTTCTTCATCACTAAATGCTTATATGAATTGTTACCTAATTTTCTATAGTATTATTTTATTTTTTACATCTAAATATTTAATCCCCTAAGAACTAGTGTTCTTGGATGTTGTGCTAAATGAAGCCAAGTTTTGGCTCCTGATGTTTGTCCACGTATCTATAAGAAACAAACTAAAATAGAAGATACTAAATAATAAGTTTTACTTTTCACCAAAGCACATAGAACATTACCCCATTTCTCTGTTTTCCTGTAACAAACACTGTTAACTGGTCTGAAACCTGTTTTCCATGCTGAGTACATATGTACATGACTTTCCAAGACTTACTAGATATTAGGCTATATTATGATTGGGAAATAGCCAGTGACACAGAAGATACAGCATGTGTTTCTTCTAGATCAGGCATGTGAACAGCTGGCAACGTAATCCTTAAAGGTTTCTCCATCTGGTGGCTGAATGTAGAGGATGTCACCGTATCCTAGAGGAGAGTGGTACCTGGAAATGTTAGAGGCAGTTAGTTAGGTTCTAATGACAGGATGCTTGGAGACCAGAAAAGAGAAAGTCATGGCCAGCTACTGGGAAAGTCAGAGGCTTGTCATGGCTGCACTCCAAGACTAGAAACCAGATCAAACTAGACAGGCTCACGATGGCTGATGAAATAGAAGAGAATGCCCTGACCAAATAAGAAAGAAAATGTGGGAAACCCTGTTTCCCCAAAAATCCCTACCTCGAGTAATAAATATTCTTCTCCCTTGTTAACAAATGTCAAAAAAAAGAAAGAAGCCTGAAGCACTGTGGGGGGAGGGGGAGCAGTTCTCACTCTTCCTTGAGCTTACCTTCACTCACATCCCCAGAGTATATTTTCACTGTAATAAACTTTCACACTTGGGCCCCTCATCATCTGTGTTGTATCTATCCTTGAATTCTTTCTCATGAAGAGACCAAGACCCTTCCACAGTATCTTTGGAATGTGTTGGCTCAAGGCCTCAAGGCCCAGGGTCTCCCCAGTTCACCCAGCAAAAGCAGGATCCCATTGATTTAGCGTAATTGTTTTTCTCTGAATTTTTAAGTATTATTTAAATCCTGCTTTCAGGGGGTCTGGGTGGTTCAGCATCTGTCTTAGGCTAGGATCATGATCCAAGGATCCTGCGATTCAGTCCTGCAACAGCCTCCCATTCAGCAAGGAGCCTGCTTCTCCCTCTCCCTTTCTCTCTATGTGTGCTCTCTCCCTCAAATAAATAATAAAATCTTAAAAAAAAAAAAAAAGCCCTTCTTTTTTTTTTTTAAGATTTTATTTACTTATTTGACAGATATAGATCACAAGTAGGTAGAGAAGCAGGCAGAGTGAGAGACAGGGAGAAAGAGAGAGGAGGAAGCAGGCTCCCTGATGAGCAGAAAGCGTGATATGGGGCTGGATCCCAGGACCTTGGGATCATGACTGGAGCTGAAGGCAGAGGTTTTAATCCACTGAGCCACCCAGGCGCCCTGCCCTGTTTTCTTCATAGCTGAAAATTATCATTTGTGTGGAATATGACTCAATGTTTTATGATTTTCAATAATTTTATCTAGTACATGGTGACCTCTTTGTTATTTCAGATTTTCCTCAGTTTTTCTATTTTCCCCCTTCCTTTCACATTCTTATGTTCAACTAATTGTAATAAACTGTTCAGACATAATAATTAGCCAAAAGTACTGATCTTCAGAACTTGTTCTCCATGGGATTTGGGGTCAAGATGATTGGATTTTAAATCAACCGTCTAATAACTCCACTGCCTTGGGCAAATCAGTTAATGTTCCTCAACATCAGTGTCCATATTGTCCCATTGTCCCTCATGTCTGTGTGTGTGTGTGTGTGTGCAGATAATGTTAGTTCAATTTTAAGGATTATGTATATGTCTTCTTTACAGAGAAACATTTACTAACCATTCTATCTAATGGGAGCCACCTCCTGTTGATGTATGTCTCAGTCTTTCAGTTTCTTATTTGGTAACATTTAAAATTTGGAATTTTTTTCTTCAAGAATGAAGAAATTATGAGGACTGGATTTTTCCCCTTCTTTCTTTCTCCATTTCTCCCCTCCGCAACTATCCACATCCCTATTAGGTAATACAATTCCAAAAATAGTTAGGTGTTTGAGAATACGTGAATTATTTGATCACCATACTTTCCCCTTTACTACAAAAGTTCTTTCTTTGTGTCCCTCTTACTTATTTTTCATTTGGCTTCACTACAGATTTTGTTTTTTGTCAATTTCTAAAACTCACTCCTCTAATAATCTATTTTTTTGGCATTATTTTCCTAACTCTATCAGTCTTCTAATTTCTGTCTTTGAATTCTTATTTCCTCTTTCATCTCTTTCATTTCCTTAAGAGGACTAAAATGATATCGTCAAAAATATATCTTTTCTTCTGAAAATATAATCATTTCTCATTATTGCTCTTCTTCATGTTTTGCATATAATTATTACCTTTATTTATTCAACTTTGTCATGGGTTCCATGTTGTCTTACCTTGTTATTTACTGATTCTTAAATGAGATCAAGTATTCCCAGGCCTGACCAAAAAGCATGAATGAATTCTTTCAGTGTCTATTTTTTCTTTCACTATTCATTTTAATGTTCATAAAGTCCTCCTATGATCTTAAGATGATACATACACATATATATACAAATACATATATCTTATGTACATATTTTAAATTTATATCTATGTATCCATTTACCTATTATCTACCTTTTGTTTAAACTTCTAGATAATGTAGTAAATAAATTCATGCCAAACATTTTCATTATAGGGGGCCCTCTTTTTGCCTGATTTTTCTCTCTCATTGCCCCAGGAATGATACTTCCAAATCTAGTATAACATAGTTTAAATTTTTACATTCTATCCACTAATGTGAAAAATAAGCAATTTTTTTTTTCTAACAGCATCTTGGCAAGCTCAGAAACTTATATTTCTGCTGATGGTAGTATAAAACAAAGCCAAAAGTTAACAACAAACACTAAAATCTTTCAGTTGAAAAAGACATCTGAGTTGTTTTTCAGGTTTGAGACAGTTTCACAGGATCTGAGGATCTTTTTTCAAGTGCTCTCTCTTTATTTATACCATACAACCTCCTCTGATCTAGTCTCTCTTTTGCCTAGACATTACTATTTTGGCAGTTTGCCTATATGGATTATCAGAAAGGAATCACAGCCTTCTGTTTCTATTTGGGTTGCTACTGGAAGTCTAGAAAGATTAAGGGAGAAAAAAGAATGAATTTGAGGATATTTATTCCTCTGATCCCTCCCTGCTAGATCACCTTGGCCCATTACATCTCCAATAGTGGCCCTCTACAAAAGATCATCTTCCAGACTGTGGTAACAGCTCCATTCTCATGCTCCTTCTGGTCTGAGGAGTAATAAAACTATTGCCAGCTCTAAAATTCTGCACTATTCCCTTTGCTTTTCCTACATCCAGCCAATGTCTTGGCATACAGTTCTATTTATTTATTGATTAATGCATTTACATATGTATTTACTTATATTGAGGTATAACTGACATATACCTTTATATTAGTTTCAGGTATATCACATAATTATTCAATATTTATATTACATAGTTCTTTTTAAACTGTCCTTTAATTACCCAATTTGAAAGTGTAATCTTCATCTGCTGAGTCCCTGATTGTTAGAGATAAATTATTTTTTCTCCAAAACCAAGTCTCAGAACAGGGTAATTATCAAATATTCTTATGGTGAAGTGGAAAGGATGTCACCACTATTGTGCTGACCTTTGAATTATCAATTCCTTAGTGGAATGATTATTTGATGCATCTGGTAACAGCTCACATTTCTATAATCTGTTACTCAGCTCTTTAACTAATAAAATTTGGGATCTGGTCTGTAACCAGAGTGGAAAGTACTGGCAGCACCAACGCAGATCTAACCCTCCATTTTTTTTAAATAGAATTTTTTACAGAAGTTTTAGTTTCACAACAAAATTGAGGGGAAAAATACAGAGATTTCCTATATAACCTCTGCCTTTGCACATGCATGACCTCCCATGTGATTAATATCCCTCACCAGACTGGTACATTTATAACAATTGATGAACCCACACCTACACATCTTCATTACCCAAAGTCCACAGTTTAAGTCAGAATTCACTTTTGGTATTGTACATTCTAAGGTGTTGAGGGTTTAATTAAACTACTCCATAGCACTGCTGCTTCGACATCCATTTTTGTGTGGCCAAGTGGCCTGTAGGGGCCTTGAACTGCCACTAGACCTTCTGATGAGCACATGCCCTAGATAATTGCCACAGAGTTACAGGTTCTGATGTGACTCTCAAACTGCCCTTGTGATAAGCACTTTCCTTTGCCTCCTAGGGCCTTCCTTAAATAAGATCCCTGCAAAGCTTCCCCAAAACTGGCTCTTTTTAAATTTGAACTGACCAATCTGGCCTCAGCTCAGGAATCCCAAAGCACCTTAATCACAGACCATAATAAAGGCATGTACCCAAGATTCTGCCCCAGCGTCTCTGCCTGCACCCTGCCCTAACCTCAGGTGGCTCTTCAAGGTGTGCTGTGTACCTCCTCCAGTACCTGTGAATAACAAAATACCCCTTTTCACTTCTCCTTATGGTCTTTTGTTGAACACTGGCTCACCATTCAAGGTCTCAGGGTTCTACTTAACAAGTGTTAATTTAACAAAGTCACAACATAAGGATTTGGACAAATATATTATGGCATGGACAAATATATAATGGCATGTATCAACCATTATAATTTTGTGCAGAATAATCTCACTGCCTTAAAAATCCTCTGTACTGCTTCTGATCATCCCTTCATCCCTCTTGGGCCCTGGCAACCACAGATCATTTTCCTGTTTTGCAGGTTTTCCTGTAGTTAGAATCCTATAGTATGTAGCTCTTTCAAACTGGCATCTTTCACTTAGAGGAAACTTAAATGCATATTACTAGGTCTCGTCATAGCCTGATAGCACATTTCTTGTAGTTCTGAAAAATATTTCATTGTTTGGATGTATAAGGTTATTTATTCATTCACCTAGTGAAGGACTTCTTGGTTGTTCCAGGTTTTACAATTATAACTAAAGCTTCTATAAACATATGTGTATAGGTTTTGGTGTGGGAATGAGTTTTTTTACCCCTTTGGGAAGGCAAAATGCCAAGTGTTTGTTGGATCATATGGTAAGAGTATGTTTAGTTTTATAAGAAACCACCAACTGTATTCCAAAGTGGTTTTACCATCTTGCATTCCCCCAAGCAGTTAAAGTTTCTGTTGTTCTACCATCCTCACCAGAATTTAGTGTTGTCAGTGTGCTGGAATATGGTCATTTGAATAGTTGTAGAGTACTTTCTGATCATTGTTTTAATTTCCATTTCTCTAATGATATATAATATGGAGCATATTGTTAAATATGTTTTATTTTGTTTTGTTTGCCATCTGTACTTCTTCTGTAGCCAGATATCTGCTAATCTGCTAAGGTCTTTCGCCATTTTTTAATTGGGTTGTTTCCTTATAAGGGTATATTATATATTATAGAGTAATTTGAGTATTTTGTATATTATAGGTAACAGTGCTTTATCATCTGTCACTTTTGAAAATCTTTTCTCCTCTATGTGGCATGTCTTTTCATTCTATCGACAGTGTCTCTTAAAAAGCAGAGGTTTTAAAATTTTAATCAAGTCCAGCTTATCAATTATTTTTTACATGGATTGTACCTTTAACAGTAATTCTAAAAAGTCATTACACCCAAAGTCATCTAGATATTTTCTAAATTATCTTCTACGTGTTTTATATCTTTGAATTTACATGCTCTACCATCTATTTTGAGTTAATTTGTGAAAGCTGTAAGGTCTGTATCTAGATTTATCTTTTTGCATATGGATATCCTTTCTCCATTGTATTGCTTTACCCTTTTGTCCAAGAACAGTTGAATATATTTATGTGGATATATTTCAGGTTTCTCTATTTAGTTCTGTTAATTAATTTGTCTGTTCTTTCACCCATATCATACTATCTTGATTACTAGTTTTATAGTAGTTTTATACTAAATCCTGAAGTCCATAGTCCAACTTTGTTCTTCCTCAGTATTCTGTTGGCTATACTGTCTTTTGCCTCTCCATTAACTTTAGAATCAGTTTGATAATATTACTTGTTTGAATTTTGTTTGGGATTATCTTGAACTATATACAAATAGATAAATCCAATTGGTTGTGGCCCAGGATTATTTTGATACATTGTTGGATGTGATTTGCTAATATTTTGTTGAAGATTTTTGTATCTATATTCCTGGGAGATATAGGTCTGTATTTTCTTTTCTTATAATGTCTGACTAGCTTGGTAATAGAGTAGTGCTGGCCTCATAGAATGAGTTAGGAAATATTCCCTCTGTTGCCTTCCTCTGAAGGAGATGGTAGGTAATTGATGTAATTTATTATTTTTTTAAAGATTTATTTCTTACAGAGCGAAAGAGAGCCCATGTGCTGGGGGGAGGAGCAGAGGGAGCAAGACTCTCAAGCAGACTCAACACTGGAGTGCAGAGCTCTATGCAGGGCTCTATCTCATGACTCCGAGATCACTACTAAACCCAAACCAAGAGTCTCACACTTAACCAACTGTGCCACCTAGGTGCCCCAATATAATTTATTTCTCAATTGTTTTGTGGAATTCTCCAGTGAGCCTATCTGAACCTGGACTTCCTGTTTTGGAAGGTTATTATTTATTCAATTTCTTTAGTACCTATAAGTCTAACATTTCTTGTAATGCAGATCTTTTTGGATCTTTTTAGATTTTTATTTATTTATTTATTTGACAGAGAGGGAGCAGGAACACAAGCAAGGCAGGTAGGAGAGAGAAAGCAGGCCTTCTGCAGGGCAGGGAGCCCAATGTGGGGCTTGATTCCAGGATCCTGGAATCATGACCTGAGTGCAAGGCAGAGGCTTAAGGCCTGAGCCACCCAGGCACCCCCTGTAATGCAGATCTACTACTAATTTTTTTTTCTCAATCTTTAAAAAGAAAGATTGAGAAAAAAAATCTAGTAGTATAAATCTTTTTTCTTTCCCTCATTTTTTTTTTTATAGGATAATTTCACAGAATACAGACGTCTTGTTTTGGATGGGTGTGTGTGTGTGTGTATGTGTGCACGCACGTGTGTGCACTTCTCTCAATTGTTTAAAATTTCAATCCCTTTCTTCTTGCTTATATGGTTTCTAAAGAGAAGCTGGATATAATTCTTATATTTGCTCAACTAAAGATGAAATGTGTTTTCCCCTCTGGCTTCTTTAAAGATTTTTTTTTTTTTCTTTATCTTTGGCTTTTTGTAGTTTTAACTTATGGCCAGGTATAGATTTTTGTCATTTATCCAGCTTGATGTCCTCTTGAGCTTTCTCAGGCTGTGGTGTGATATCTGACATTAGTTTGGGTAAATTCTTAGTTGATATTGTCTCAAATACTTCTTTTTTTTTTCCTTTTTGTTTATTTTCCTTCTGGTATTCCCGTAACATGTACATTACACATTTTGTAGCTGCCCCACAGTTCTTGAACTTTCTGTTATTTCTTTCTCAGTATTTTTTTTTTCCTCTTTGCTTTTCAGTTTTGGAAGGTTTTGCTAATATATCTTCATGTTCAGAGATTCTTTTCTCAGCCATGTCCAATCTACTAATAAGCCCATCAAAGGCATTCTACAGATCTGCTACAGTGTTTTTTTAAATCTCTAGTACTCCTTTTTGGTTCTTGGGATTTCCATGTCTCTCTTCACATTTCCCACCTGTTCTTGCATAATGTATATTTTATCCATTAGAGCGCTCATCAGAGTAATTGTTGCTTTTTAAAAAAATTCCTAATTTAATAAGTCCAATATCTCTGCCATGTCTGAGTCTTTTTCTGATGCTCACTTGGTGTCTTCAAACTGTGTTCTTTATCCTTTATTATCCTCTTTAATTTTTTTTTTGTATCACTGAGCATGACACCCTTGTTAAAAGGAACTGCTATAAATAGACCTTTATTAATGTGGTGGTGAAGTATAATGGTAAGGGAAAAGTTCTATAGTTCATTGATTAAGTCTCAGTCTGGTTAGTAAGCCTATGCCATTGGACTGTGAAGTTTACAAGTGCTTTTCTCTCCTGTCTGTAGGTGGGGCAGAAAGTCTGGATTTGGCTGGAGTTAGATATATCTCTCATCCCAAATGGAAGGTTATTGAGGCTGGCTGGAGTTGATTATTTCCCTCCTCCCAAGTCAGTTGCACTCTGATAAAACCACAGCAGGTTAGGTTCTTGTTAAATAGTTTCTCCTGAGGGCAGCCTCTGCTAAGAATAGGATGCTCTGGCTTTTTTTTTTTTTTTTCCAAAACTGTTAATTTTTTTTTTCTCTCCCTGCTGGAAATATGAGGTTTTTCTCCAGTGTTCACTGTGAACCAAGTAGAACTCCAGGATATAAATCACAAAAGTATTGGAACCATCAGATGACCAGGTTCCCTTGGAGGATTTACGCCTCACTGAGCCAACAGCAATTTGTCAATTACATTTCAAGTTTCCTAGCCTGACACTGGTTCCCATGGAACTTTTCCCTCTGCTCAGCTAAGCTGTAATTCTTTGTATATGCCTGTCTGTCTCTCCAACTTGGGAAGAGCAGTTTGCCCTGTGACTTTACTTCTCTTAGTCACCTAAGAAGAATTGTAATTTTTCAGTCTATTCAGTTTTTTTTTTACTTCTTGGTAGGATGTAACAGTGACCTCCAAGTTTCTCACATCCTGGTAGTGGCTTTTGGAGTTTGGCTACTGGAGTTTGGCTTTTTCAGCCAGGCAAACACCTCTTCTTCCATCCAGTCTATGACTAATTATGGTCATTTCATAACTTTCTATAGAATATCTCATCTTTGGACAGAATGGCTCTTTCCAGGTTTCTATCTCTTTCCGGTACCTTTTCTAATTCACCCAGGATAGTGTACAGAACACTAAGAGTCAGGTGAGTGCTCAGAAGAGCTAAGAAATCCATATTTGATGGAAATCTTTGACTTAGCGACTACATATTTATCCCCATCCATTTCTTTCTTTTAAAAAAAAAGATTTTATTTATTTATTTGACAGAGAGAGAGAGATCACAAGTAAGCAGAGCAGCAGGCAGAGAGAGAGAGAGAGGGAAGCAGTCTTCTGCTGAGCAGAGAGCACAATGAAGGACTTGATTCCAGGACCCTGAGATCATGACCTGAGCCAAAGGCAGAGGCTTAACCCACTGAGCCACCCAGGTGCCCCTAGCCCCCTCCATTTCTAAACCACCAAGTGAGAGGTACGTTACTCTAGTCCCATGATAAATACAAGGTTTTTCTAATGGGCTTTCAGTATTCCTGGGCTTCATTAGCTGAATCTATACTTCACAGAAGAATGTTTGAACTGCCTCCACTCGAACCCATTCCTGAGATTATAATGTTGAAAAATATACATGAACCTATTACTTTATGGGAGAAGAAACTTCAAATGTCATTGGCTTCATTCATGTATATTTTTTGAAAAAAGATACATGAACCTAATACTTTATGGGAGAAGAAACTTCAAATGTCATTGGCTTCATTCATGTATATTTTTTGAAGAAAAGATATATTACACTCATTTCTATTTGACTTGACCTCTGGTCTAGTTAACCATCACGTCCATATATAATCAATTTTCTTTGTTATTTTATTAGCCAATTTGGAGGGGACTAAAATTTTCTCATTTAGCTGAGATTTTATCCTTGATTTAGGAGCTCTTCTACAGAGAGCTGTTTTTGCTATGATAGGAATAAATTTATTCAGGGGAAATACCTGTTGCTTGCAGGCTCTGTTGTAATGGGTGCACATATTTTTGTTCCTCTATTTTTCTAAAATTTGTTGATTTTTTTTTTTTTTTGAGAGAGAGAGAGAAATTGAGCCCCCCTTGCTGTGCTCTGTGCTTAGTTTGGAGTCTGTTTGAGATTCTCTCTCTTCCTCTGTCCCTTCCTCCAATCACTACTCTCTAAAATAAATAGATAAAATCTTTTTAAAAAAGGGTGTGATTTAATAGTGTCTAATATTTGAAAGGCATCTTTTAACATATTAGGTAATCTGCCATATAATGAAGTACAACATGAGCATTATTTTCCCCCATGCAATCCCATACAAAAACTCAAAGTTGATTTCACAATATAAAATGGTTTAGCTCCTTCAAAGTAATTGTATTTTTTAAATATTCTTACTAAATTCTAAAAAAGTTTATCTCTTTTTAAAGCTGTGATCATGGGGTTCAAACAACTATTCTCCTGAAAACCATTCTAAAATATTATTACTAATAATCTTGTAAGAATTAACCAAAGGTTTTATTTAATTCAATTCCTCAACCTTCTCCATTCCTTAGCCTCCTCCCTTCAATGGTTTCTATCACTAGGCTCATAGTGAGATGAAATAATAAAGAAATATTATTCTTCCATGTGCACCACATAGAATACTACCTCATTTCCCTTTAGAACTCACACTGTTTTCTTCATGAATTTAATGTATCTTATATACATTTCTGGCAGGTGTTGAAAAATCTTACTCCCTGCTTATAGAAAAGTCGCATTTCACAGCTAGAAATGGGATAGAAATGGAGGGTTATATTTCACTGGAACAAATACATGTTTAAGCTAGTAATTACCATTTATAGTGCTGTCCTTAAAATGTCTAACAGCCTCTAGGCTTGCCTGCACCATTCATGCTAATTCATAGACAAGAATTTCCAAATGATAATAAACCTTATAAATCTTTCAAAGTGATCACAAAAATACTCTTTGTGAAACTACAAAAAACATTAAATTGTCAATGGTAATACTTTGTGCATGGACATATCTTAAACTCATGGATCTATATCATTTAGCAACAGGAACTCAATATGCTACATAAGTAGCAAGCACTGTGTAATTATCCCCATTATCAAAAGGGACAGACAGAGTGTCAGAAAAATGAAGGAGCTACCAAGAGGACATACAAAGAGAACTCATGTATTTCACAAAGAATTGTCTGTTTGTTATGAAAAAGACAGTGATGAAAGAAACTAATAATTATTGAGTGCTTACCAGTTGCATCTGTGACACCTGGTTATCTTTGGTATCTTGATTTTATTCTCAATGCCAGTCATATTTCATTATATTGTAATTGCATGGGTACATTTTATTATCTTCAAACCTCAAATTTAGTGCATATTGTATGATAAGAAATTCTATATTCTACTAAACTTTATAGCACCAAAAAAGTTTTCCCATTCCTCCCTTCTCCTGAATTTTACTCTTTGGGTGTTGTTAAAGATGAAATTCTCATAATGACTTATATGTTCAGTAATGTTCAGAACACTATTATATGACAAGTAATACCTCTTCATATTTATGGCCTTAGTTCCCTTATCTGTAAGTTGAAGGTATTTGGTTAGTGTATTCCCAAGACCCATTCTAGTCCAATATTCAGTAGTTTATAACTGTATTGTTCCAAACATTACCCCCCTTCAATATGGCAGCTTCCCAGTCAAAAAAGAAAAAGCAGTATTACTCTATCCTGCACACTTTAATTCCTCATCCATCCCTTTCACAAAGAACCAAATTGCTCCTTAACTGACAATACTAGTTTTATTTAATAATATGTTGAATAAAAAAAAGATCCAGTAACACAGATTACTTCTGCAACCCATTCAAACCACTTAAACTAGTAATGGGAAAAGAATGGTTTCTTAAAGTGATACTGGACAAGATATCACTCACTCACTCACTCTACTTTGGTAAGTTAAACAGAAAAGGAGGTTTATTTTATTGAATGTTAGTAGTTACAGTTAAGCATCATTATTACATAATAGGGAATATTTGCTTTGGAAAGAGATGTACTAAATTCCCATGTGTACAGGAGATAGTATTTGCCCTAAAATAATCCAAATCTGTAGTTTCAACAAGGTGCTACCTACTAGAATTTTACCCTGATAATAATTTAAAATTTCATTCCTAGAGCATAATAGAATAATAGTCATTTATATACACCAATTCTTCTAATGAATATGTCAAAATTTTTATTACAGTTAGTAACATAAAATTTTACTTTAGAAAAGGCTATTGCTTTATCCAGTTTCACCATTCCCTTTGTACCACAACTTAAATTTATCTTTGTGAAACTCAGATATTTTCAGAGAACACTTCAGAATAATATCATATATTCTTCCTTAGTACCTTGGGCATTTTGTAAATATGATTTCATTTTGGGCTTTTCTTTTTTCCCTTTAAATATTGATGCTTAATTTATCAATAACTAAGTAAGCAAAAACCTTTTCTAAACTTTTGGCCAGAATATCTGACTTCAGGGAATGGTTTTCTATTTTACTGATATTCAAACAATTTATTTCATGCTAAAGCTGCAAAATAGTTCAGGCTGTAACAATGTATAATAAAGAGTGTATGTTACCTGCCAATGAATTTATCAATGACAAAATTATATGATGTGCCTCCTACAAGAATGTGCCTATTATTCAATACAGCTTAACTCATTCAATAAATAAAAAAGGAAACAAAATAAATTGTACATATATTCCTGTTTTACAGTTAGAGGTTGTTAAATAAATGGGCCAAAGAGGGCCCTTGTGTGTTGGCCTATAGGGATGAATGTTGCTTATGTTTTCCTGGCAGACAGGACTATTAGGCCAAAGCTTATTGGTGCCAAAATCAAATTCCTACATATCAAATCAGTATAAATATAGTCTAAATAAACATATTTTTATCTATTTAGAGTTTATCAGCTTTGTATACACCACAAAGTTGTGCTTAATATCTGATAATCATGGATAAGACAAACCCTTTGGTTATGAAAACCCCAAACTACAGATGACTTCTAGAGCAATGACCTGGAAACTCTCCAACTTCCTACTAAGTGACATTGAGACGCATTTGCCCCCTCTGTGATCTTTCCTTTTCTGGGGAGGTCTACTTTCTTCCCTACTTCTCCTTCCAAGTGGTACCTCTTGCCACTATCTCTGGAAAGCCTTTTCCTAGGAGAAAATTCACCTCTCATACATCTATGTCCAAGGACTGACCAATAAATCTTGCTATGTATTACTACCTCTCCTGGTTTTGTCTCTTCCTTGATCAATTCCAAAATCCTCAAGCTTACCTCACAGTAATACACATTTCAAGTTACATAGTTTCTAGGTCTTGATCTAACACTCAGAAACTAAGATGAGTAAGAAAATATGAATTACTTAATTAAAGTACTATCTATGAATTCCTAAGTGGAAAACAAAAATGTAATGACAGCTGTTTTAGAAATATTGCAACGTGGCAATATTTTGTACTTGTTTATTGTCTGGCATTTCATTGAATGGAACAATCCAAGGATAAATATTTTGCAGGAGAAGATTTTATAAATATTTAAAATTATAAAGCAGAACACAAAATGGACCTATTGTCCTCCCCCATAAATTTAAGAAAGAAAAGTAAGGAGGAGAAGAAGGAAGAGCAAAATCAAACACTACCTTTATATGCCAGCATGGCAAAATTAATAAAACTGAAGTTTAATTAAGTTTAATTAAAGACAATAGTGTTTTAAGTCAAGAACCTCAAAAATAAAAAGAAACTTAGATCTTTTAATTTTCCTATAGTAATTAAAACATTTGATTTTATATTAATACAAAATCTTTGTAAAAAGGAGACTGCTTTAATACTAAAATTTCAGAACACTATTTGCATGTCCATCCAACTGCTATTCTGATCATTTATACTTATTGGCTCAATTATTTTCCTTTTAGAGAAAAAAGAAAGCCACAGGGAGACATGTTTAGTGATTAATGTTGTAGTTTTCAGGGACAATTATATTACACATATTTTTTTTCCTGGATTCTTTTTGGGAGACAAAAATAAAAGTAAAGCAGGTGGAAATAAACATCAACTTTAAAATTGTGAAATATGGATTAGAAGACTAAATTTTCCTGTCTGTGAATAGTGGAGTTATAAAGAGAGTCTAGAGGGTCTGCAAAATGTACGCTTATCTCATCCAACAGCCTAGAGATCAGATCAGATCATCCAAGCAAAAGATCAACAAGGAAATAAAGACCTTAAATGACACATTGGACCAGATGGACGTCACACATATATTCAGAACATTCCATCCCAAAGCAACAGAATACACATTCTTCTCTAGTGCACATAGAACATTCTCTAGAGTAGATCACATCCTGGGTCACAAATCAGGTCTCAACTGGTACCTAAAGATTGGTATCATTCCCTGCATATTTTCAGACCATAGTGCTCTGAAGCTAGAATTCAAGCACAAGAGGAAATATGGAAAGAACCCAAATACATGGAGGCTAAAGAGCATCCTACTAAATAATGAATGGGTTAAGCAAGAAATTAAAGAGGAATTGAAAAAAAATTCATAGAAACAAGTGATGATGAAAACACAGGTGTTCAAAACCTGTGGGACATAGCAAAGGCAGTCCTGAGAGGAAAATATATAGCAGTACAAGCCTTTCTCAAGAAACAAAAAAGGTCTCAAATACATAACCTAACTCTACAACTAAAGGGGCTGGAGAAAGAACAACAAAGAAAGTCTAAACACAGCAGGAAAAGAGAAATAATAAAGATCAGAGCAGAAATCAATGAAATAGAAACCAAAAAACAAAAACAAACAAAACAAAACAAAAAACAATAGAACAAATCAACAAGGAGCTGATTCTTTGAAAGAATTAATAAGATTGATAAACCCCTGGCTGAACATGTCAAAAAGAAAAGAGAAAGGACCTAAATAAATAAAATCATGGGTGAAAGAGGAGAGATCACAACCAACACCAATGAAATACAAACAATTATAAGAACATATTATGAGCAATTATATGCCAGCAAATTTGACAATCTGGAAGAAATGGATGCATTCCTAGAGACATATAAACTACCACAACTGAACCAGGATGAAATAGAAAACCTGAACAGACCCATAACTAGTAAGGAGATTGAAACAATCATAAAAAATCTCCCAACAAACAAGAGCCAGGGCCAGACGGTCTCCCAGGGGAATTCTACCAAGCATTTAAAGAATTAACTACTATTCTCCTGAAACTATTCCAAAAAATAGAAATGGAAAAAAAAATTCCAAACTCATTTTATGAGGCCAGCATTACCTTGATCCCAAAACCAGACAAAGACCCCATCAAGTAAGAGAATTACAGACCAACATCCTTGATGAACACAGATGGGGAAATTCTCATTAAAATACTAGCCAATAGGATCCAACAGTACATTAAAAGGATTATTCACCACCACGAAGGGAGGTTTATTCCAGGACTCCAAGGTTGGTTCAACATCAGCAAATCAATCAATGTGATACAATACATTAATGAAAGAAAAAACAGGGCTGCCTATCTTTCTTTAAACCTCTGCCTTCAGCTCAGGTCATGATCTCGGGAATCTGGGATCAAGCCCTACATTGGACTCTCTGCTCAGCAGGGAGCTTGCTCCCCCCCGCACCCCCTGCCTGCCTCTCTGCGTACTTGTGATCTCTGTCATATAAGTAAATAAAATCTTTAAAAAATAATAAAAGAAAGAACAAGAACCATATGATACTCTCAATAGATGCTGAAAAAGCATTTGACAAAGTACAGCATCCTTTCTTGATCAAAACTCTTCAAAATGTAGGGATAGAGGGCACATACCTCAATTTTATCAAAGCCATCTATGAAAAACCCAGCACAAATATCATTTTCAATGGAGAAAAACTGAGAGATTTTCCACTAAGGTCAGGAACACAGCAGGGATGTCTGTTATCACCACTGCTATTCAACATAATACCAGAAGTCCTAGCCTCACCAATCATACAACAAAAAGAAATTAAAAGCATCCAAATTGGCAAAGAAGAAGTCAAACTATCACTCTTTGCAGATGATATGATACTTTATGTGGAAAACCCAAAAGACTCCACTCCAAATCTGCTACAACTTGTACAGGAATTCAGTAAAGTGTCAAGATATAAAATCAATGCACAGAAATCAGTTGTATTTCTATACATCAACAACAAGACAGAAGAAAGAGAAATTAAGGAGTCAATCCCATTTACAATTGCACCCAAAACCATAAGATACCTAGGAATAAACCTAACCAAAGAGGCAAAGAATCTTTTCTCAGAAAACTATAAAGTACTCTTGAAAGAAATTGAAGAAGACACAAAGTAATGGAAAAATGTTCCATGCTTATGGATTAGAAGAACAAATATTGTGAAAATGTCTATGCTAGTAATCTACACGTTTAATGCAATCCCTATCAAAATAACATTCATTTTTTTCAAAGAAATTGAACAAATAATCCTAAAATTTTTATGGAAACAGAAAAGACCCCCAAATAGCCAGAAGAATGTTGAAAAAGAAAGCCAAAGTTGGTGGCATCACAATTCCAGACTTCAAGCTCTATTACAAAGCTGTCATCATCAAGACAGTATGGTACTGGCACAAAAACAGACACATAGATCAATGGAACAGAATAGAGAGCCCAGAAATAGACCCTCCACTCTATAGCCAACTAATCTTTGACAAGCAGGAAAGAATGTCCAGTGGAAAAAAGATAGTCTCTTCAACAAATGGTGTTGGGAAAATTGGACAGCCATATGCAGAAGAATGAAACTGGACAGCCATATGCAGAACAATGAAACTGGGCCATTTCCTTACACAACACACAAAAAAGACTGAAAATGGATGAAAGTTCTCAATGTGAGAAAGGAATCCATCAAAATCCTTGAGCAGAACACAGGCAGCAACCTCTTTGACTTCAGCCGCAGCAACTTCTTCCTAGAAACATTGCCAAAGGCAAGGGAAGCAAGAGCAAAAATGAACTATTGGGACTTCATCAAGATCAAAAGTTTTTACAGAGCAAAAGAAATAGCTGACAAAACCAAAAGACAACTGACAGAATGGGAGAAAAATTTGCAAATGAAATAGCAGATAAAGGGCTAGTATCCAAAATCTATAAAGAACTTATCAAACTCAACACCCAAATAACAAATAATCCAATCAAGAAATGGGCAAAGGACATGAACAGACATTTCTGCAAAGAAGATATCCAAATGGCCAGCAGACATATGAAAAAGTGCTCAACACGACTCCACATCAGAGAAATATAAATCAAAACTACAGTGAGATACCACCTAATACCAGTCAGAATGACTAAAATTAACAAGTCAGGAATGATAGAGGCTGTTGAGGATGCAGAGAAAGGGGAACCCTCCTACACTTTTGGTGGGAATGCAAGCTGGTGCAGCCACTCTGGCAAACAGCTTGGAGGTTCCTCAAAAAGTTGAAAGTAAAGCTACCCTATGACCCAGCAATCATACTACTGGGTATTTATCCTAAAGAAAAAAATGTAGTGATCCGAAGGGGCACATGCACCTGAATGTTTAGAGCAGCGATGTCCACAATAGCCAAACTATGGAAAGAACCTAGATGTCCATCAACAGATGAATGGATAAAGAAGATGTGGTATATATACACAATGGAACACTATGCAGCCATCAAAAGAAATGAAATCTTGCCATTTGTGATGATGTGGATGGAACTAGAGGGTATTATGCTGAGTGAAGTAAGTCAATCAGAGAAAGACAATTATCATATGATCTCCCTTATGTGAGGAAGTTGAGAGGAAAAGTTGGGGGGTTGGAGGGTAGGGAAGGAAAAAAATGAAACAAAATAGGATCAGGTGGTTACCAAGATAATTCTAAATAATTAAGTCTACATTCATTTCTTGAATACCACCATTGCATGGTTTCTAATGATGACTTTTCTTAGTTATAATGTTTTCAATCTCATGTATGTAACTCAATCTGGCTTAAAACATGTGTATTATTATTTTATTTCACATAACTTCATAAATTCATGGTTTCACAGGCCTCAGGATTAATTATTTTAGAAGCTCAGTCATATTATCAAGAAATCAGGTTTTTCTAATCTAGTTAGTTAACCACTGAATTTATTTCATTTTTAGACAAAGCAAATTGATTACTGAGGTTGTAGTCCTCAAAGAGCTCACATAAAATCCAGAGGAAGAAGAAAGAACATCTTGTCTTATCACCTTTTTTAGGAGTGAAATTATTCTCACAAAACCCTGAATAGTTTTCCTTTTACTACTCATTGGTTGGAATTAAGTGACATGATCATTCTTAAACTGATTACTTGAAGAATAATTGGTTGACACTTTGACTAACCCACACTTTCCTGGATGTGACAGTGGAGTTAACTTCTTCTGAGGTGCATGGCTTCAAGGACAATGTGAATACCTTAACAGTACTGACACTTGATTAGGAAGCAAAAAAAATGGCAATGGGCAGTGTTGGTAATCAGCATTATTACAGATTCCAAAATAAAAGCAGAGAATAGTGTACTTGTGCTTTCTCTCTTCCAATTGATACATTTAATTTTTAAAACATTTTACTCTGAAATAAATTTAGAGAAAAAGGATTGCAGAAATTGTACAGGGAGTTCCCATACACTATCTGGTTTCCTCTAACATTAATAACTTCCCAAACCACAGTACAATTACCAAAACTAAAAAGGTAACACCAGTAGGATACTGTTACCTAAACTATGCTATCTTTTATTTGGTTAATTATATTTTGTAGTTTGTCTATTTCTTTTTTCCAAAGATTTAAGTAGAATAAATTGACCTTTCTTTACTGTTTCATGAACTTCAATCCATGTTTCTTAATTCCTTATTATGTAAGAATAAGAATGTAATGCCCTTATTCCAGCACCTGCTTTTCCACTTCATCAGTTTCCTTCACTACTACCTTCTATACTATTGCTTTTACATCGACATGGTTTATAATATGCTGCACTCATAATTAAATCATTTGTTTCTTGTTTTCTTTTATTGGTCATAGAGAGATGCTGGATGGGCAATTTTAATCTTTATATTTGTAACAACTCCAACTATAGTTTTGAATTTCTTGGCCAATATTTGTTATAGTTATAAGTTGTTTTTTTGAAGAAAAAAATTCATGTTTTTGGTCTCAGAAAAGCTCACTCCATTAAACTTTCTAAATTTATGATAAAGAGAGTTGTTAAACTGGACCATTTGAACCAGATGTCTGTATACTTTGCTTAGTTGGTTTTTTGATACAATAATCTTCCTATTACCTCTATTTGCTAAATCTGCTGCTATCCCTCTTATATTCCATATTTTAGAATCAGTTTTCCTCAATATTCAGTTGAGTTTTCTCTTGTCTTCTCTTATAAATTTCTCCTTAGGTCATTTTATCCAATCTCAAGGATTCATACATCATCTAGTTACTAACTCCAAAATTATCTCCACCTAGACCTGTCCTCTGAGCCCCATTCTACACATTCATTTCATCACTTCACATTTATCTTAACCCTTCCATATCCCAAACTAAACTCTTGATTGATTAAATAAAAATGGCTGTGTCACTCACTTTCTATCACATAGTCATTCCTATCCCAATAAATTCTTTCCTTCTGAATGGCCACACACATCAAATTAAACACAAATCAACAAATTTTGCCAATTTTATATATCCAAATATATTTTTATATCCAAATAATATACTAAACATATACTAACTTATTCCATTTTTGTCCATCTTCCTAGGCATTTGCTTATTCCATTTTTGTCCATTTATCTAAAATATATATTAACTTATTCCATTTTATTCCATCTTCCTAGGCATTTGCCTAATGCAAGCCAGAATTATCTCCTCTGTTGCCCACACCCATCCTGTCATAAAATAGGGACATCCCTGTAGCCATTCTACATGAACAGTTGTTTCTCCTCAATTCTTTTATCTACTCCTTACTCATAGCATTGTACTTAGATAATAAATCAGATCCTGACTGTTGGAAGGCAATTACCTACGGGTTTCTTGCATTTCTACATGTCCTGTGAGCAGAGACACTGATCTCCCTTTGTTCTGGACTGTCTCTTCAAAGATGTTTGTATAGCAAAGAGAGAAAGTGTCTCCTACTGGAGAAATGATCAGGTATGTTTACTACTCAATATAATAAAAATCATGTCTTTTCCTGGAGAAAAGGGCAGATTTTCCTACTATCCATTACAAAAGATTAATATTCTATAAGTGCAGGGTCCCTCTCCTGCAACACAATCCATTGTCTGTTCCAGCATCCATCTGAGTCCATCTGCATAGCTGTGATGGGAACTGGAGGCAAGGGAAACTGGCACAAATATCTTGATCCTTGCATTGCTTGCTGTGCCATGAATAGTAATGTCTTTTGTCTCTAACTGAGGAGTCTCAAGTCCTCTACCAGTAATCTATTTAACTCTGACAGGCTAATTTAAAAGCTTGCAAGTGTGGGTAAAATTTCCAGCTATTCACACATTCTGATACTGTCACTCTCTTGCATCATTGTTAAATCACAGTAACATGAAGAAAAACTGGTCTCTTTTTCATGACCTGAGATGTCCAGCATGGTCTATAAATCTCTCTCATTTGATACAGTGCAACTTTCTAAATGTTAGCCTATACAACCTTCTTTTATTTCTTGCATTTGGGATGCCCCCTCCCCTCCTAATCTTAACTTGGCCTTCTTAACCTTTGAGAATCTGCCTAGTCACCTAAGGAAGTCTGTCTTAATTTACCTTGCACTTCTTCATCCTTACTCCCCCACCCCCACATCATTCACTATCAGCTGCTTGGTTCTTTTCCTTTTAGTTATCACCAGTATATATTATGTTATTTGACTGGTTATTTGTTTTTGTCTGCTTTTTCCACTAAATTATATATTAGATCTTAGTTCAGAAGTGAAATACAGTAGGTTTTCACTTTGTTTGCCCTTAATGGTCTCAAATACTTCTTATGCTAATTATGCTTCTAGAATAAAGAGGAAAAATGTATGTTATAAATGACATATTTTTTTTAATTTGCAAATATTTTTTATCATGTAGGAAAAATATAAACTTCCAGTAACACAGTTAATAACTTTCTGTTATCAACCAGAAGAGAAATGTAGTGACCTAAAATCAACAACAGTAATCAATATTTTATCTTACCTCTATATTAACATAGTAGCTATTCTAAGTGTGAAACACAAAGTGATCAATACATATTCTTAAACTTTTATTTCATTTTGGAAAGAATAACTGACATATTTATATCCTCTGAACAAATCTTTAAATGTAGAATGCATTATTGTTAACAGTAGTTACAGTGGTACACAGCATTCCATATCTTGGCTATTGTGGATAGTGTTTCAGTGAACATGGTTGTACTAATATCTCTTCAAGACCCTGATTTCTTTCTTTTTTTTTTTTTTTTTTTTTTTATAAATTCCCAGAAGTGGGATTTTGGATTCGGTAGTAGTATTATATTTAATTTTTTGAGGAAGTGACATACTATTTTCCATAGCATCTATACCGTTTTGCATTTTCACCAGCTACATCAAACTAAAATCCTTCTGCAGCAAAGGTAACAATCAGCAGAGTGAAAAGGAATCTACAGAATAGGAAAAAATATTTGTCAACCATATATCTGATAAGGGGTTATTTTCTAAAATATGTAAGAAACTCTTACATTCAATAGCAAAATCCCAAATCTGATTTTAAAATAGGCTATGGACTTTAGTAGACAATTCTACAAAAAAAAGACATAGAAATGACCAATAGGTACATAAAAAATACCCAATATCACTAATCATCAGAGAAATTCAAGTTAAAGCCACAATGAAATATTTATTTTAGGGGTGCCTAACTGGCTCAGTGGGTATAACACACAGCTCATAATCTTGAGGTTTGTGAGTTCAAGCCCTGTGTTGGGCATGGAGCCTACCCAAAAAAAAAAAAAAAAGGAAAAAGAAATATAGGTTTTCATTGATTGAGGGTATATGTACATAAGCACTTCACTAGACACAAAGTGGAGAATAGACTAGCATTTTAAAAAATACTGAATATATTTGGAATTACAGAAAATGACCACCTTAATGTCATTCGCTTAATTCAATTGTACTTGTTTGTCTGTAGTATTTTATTTCAAAATAATTTAATACTTGATTAAATAATACATTAATATAATAATTTATATATTATATATAATTTATATCATACATAATAAATAATTTCATACTTTTCAAAATAATTTAATATTTCAAAATAATTTAATTGGTGAGTTTTTTAAGTTGGAACTGAAAAAATCTTTTTTTTTTTAAAGATTTTATTTATTTTACTTAGAGGCATGAGCGATGATCATGATCCTAGATAAAATCAAGAGGTGGCCACTTAACTGAGCCATCCAGGCACTTTTGGAACTGAAAATTCTTAAATGACATAAGTTAAAAGTTTTGAAAGTTTGTTTGAAGCAATAGTTGAAACTCCTGAGTTACCCACAAATACAACATACTATTCAGTTGATGGTGGGAGGTACATGTATCATTCTGTTATAAACGGAGGCTCCTAAGATGATCACGTAACACTGGCTGTATGAAATGGAACCATACAGCAGGCATATCAGACTATCTAAGTGATAATATCTCCCAAGCTGCCAGTAGAAAGATACCTCTAAAAGGATGAGGAACTGACAATTGCAGAAAGGGTAACTTGACTCCTTCTGTTGGGAGAAATATTGTCTTTTGTTAAACTGATCGATTCAAAGAATTATGGGAGTTATGTGAACAGCAGTATTGCTGGAGGAGTGACAACTCCTTTAAAATCTCCATGATTTCTGTCCTATCTTAAGCCCAGCACTTACCTCGGTTTCCTCTGGGGTCCTTTTGCCTACAGGAAGGAAAGCCTGCACTAGGAGGTTTGGGTTGAGGACTTCTCTGAGGCTGCACTGTGAGAAGCACTGGTCCTGGAATATATATCAGGAAAAAAAAAAAAAAAAACCCTCAATGTTATTTTGTTGTTTGTTGTTGCTGTTTTAACTTGAAGGGAACCAAATATCATTAACCAGGCTTTATCAGGTTCTGATTTCACAGTTTCTTGAGATTTCTGAGAACGTAACATGGGAAAGATGTCACTAAACATGAGAAAGATTTATGATTACTGAAATGATGTCTCAAATCTGAGTTCAGCCAAAAGCAGGAAGGAATAAAACGTATATTTCTTTCTTTTGATTTCCATTAATATTTTGTTCAAGGAATCCTGAAATTTGTTTATTTCAGTTTCTCTATCCATAGGAAAGAATGCCATTGTGTACTGTGTGTGTGTGTGTGTGTGTACATGCATACATGTGTATCTGTCTGTGTGCATGAGTAGGAGAAGCCAAAGAATAGAGTGTTGATAGATTGTGTGTTGACTTAGTCATTCTTAATGATATATGCCTACAAAAATCACAACTGTCACACATATTAGATAATTAGAAGTAAAGGAAAGGAGAAGCCCTGGGGCGAACTCTCCAAAGTCCAATTAAATATACCTTCCTAGGTTTTCCATGGGGATAATTCTAACTATAAATTTTCAGAACATGCATGCATGTACGTGTGTGTGTGTATGAATATGTGTGTTTATGAATATGTGTTGAAGGCGTTCCTTCAACAGGCAACTTCATTTTAATGGCACTGTTTTGTTTTGTTTTTAAGATTTTATTTATTTATTTGACATAGAGAGACACAGTGAGAGAGGGAACACAGGCAGGGAGAGTGGGAGAGGGAGAAGCAGTCTTCCTGTGGAGTAGAGAGCAGGATGTGGGGCTTGATCCTTGGACCTTGGGATCATAACCTGAGCCAAAGGCAGACGCTTAACGACTGAGCCACTCAGATGCCCCAGTGACACTGTTTTTTCAAAGATGTTAGAAATTAAGCTATTGAAGACACTTTGGTTAATCTGTTGGTAGATCATTTTAGCAGACCTATGTTTCTTCTAAATTTATTCATATACAGTTTTGTTGTGCTTGCTAATTTAATTTACACTAATCAATTGCAACTTTCTCCAGAACTTAAAGGTCTACTAAATTTGGTTCTTTTTATGGCTTTTCTCACAGATGTCAAAAATAATTACTGGGAATTGACCAGCTAAATATTTTGTCAATTGTCAAATTTTATTTGCTTTTTAAAATTAATTTAAGGATAATTTTCCAATGTTTTCAAGATAAGGCTATCATACTCATATTTTAAATGTCATTCTGCCATGGTGGACACTTAGAAGGCAACTGCCTTCAACAAATTTTCAACAAACACCAAAAATGTTCACCTAATTCCAATCTCATCCTTAATTAAACCAAAAGTATCTGTATTAATTGGCTACAAACATATGTAAAATTACATTTATAAAAATTCTTAATATCCCTCCTTAAAGAGAAATGAAGAGTTAATTCATTTATGTGTTTTATGGCCCATCTGATTTGGGGGGAGGGTATACAATGTCAGAAGTATGGGCAATTAATTGCTTAATCAATTAGCAGGCTTAAATGATCTACTTTATTTATTAACCTCCATTCTGATTTATACTAAACTGAAACACATGTCACACAATAGCTCACAGGCTCCTAAGAAAATGTGGCACAGATAATTAAGTTTGGGGAGTTAGAGGTAAAAATTTACATATATGGAGTACTTGGGGATAGTTCTATAAGACACCCAAATAGGGCTACCAAATTAAAGATACCTATTAAATTAAGTTTATGTTTATACTTAAGTTTAAACGTAAGTTTCATATGAAGAGTAAAATAAATTTACTTAAGTTTAAGTTTCATATGAATAAATCATTTTCAGTATGTGTGTTCTAAACAATGCACGAGACACAACTATACTTAAAAATACACATGTTGTTCATCTAAATTTAAGTGTAACTGGGATTCCTGCATTTTTTGCTAAATTCTGCATCCCCAGGCCTAGGGCACCAAGAGTCTAACATGAGGCCATCAATTGTTGCTGTTGAGGGGAAGGAGCCATGCTTAAAAGTTATGGGTGTAGAGGTTACAGCAAACAATCTCTCAAATTTGTGTTGATTAGTCTAGGGTAAAAGGATATACAATTGGGGGTTTTATAAAATCTCAGTATTACTGGCTGACTGAAATATCTGTTAGGTGCATTCCTAATTAGGAATTTTACATCTAGAACTATATATAGTAAGCATTAGTAAATTTATAGTCCTATTTAGCTGCCTGCAAGTACTTGTATCCATTATAGAAAGACTTCTTTAATGTTAAACTATAGTTTTTAGGGACTAAGTTATTTCAGCACTATCTAGAAACTTCATAGTTTGGTTGGATTTCATTTGGGTATTTTCACAATTTGTTAGAAAATTAAATATGCTTTAAGAAATTATATATTTTTTATCATTTTCTTGTCATTTCAGTTAATGTCTTGGAAAACAGTACTATTTGGTTCTGTTGAGCATCATTTACTCAGTCTAGTCTGATTATAAACCTTAATCTCTTTCATGGTTGGACTGAAAAGACAGTAACAGATTTAGGTTTATCATTCAAGTTGTCTGGGTTAAACAATTTTCCAAAGATTTATTTTGATAAATGTGCTATTCAGAAAATAAGATAAATGTGTATATTTAATAGATGGATTCATTAATTTATAAGTCAACCAGTGAGTAAGCTTACAGTCTTTTTAAAGTCACTTGTCATATGGAGTGGTTACTATCTTTAAATAAGAATTATTTGTAATTCTTATTTGTACATCTGCATGTGCCAGAACTCTTCTAGAGTTTGAAGGTATAAAAGTGAAGGAAATAGAAAAAAAAAATGGCCTTTGTGGAAGTTGTTTGTAAAGTGAGTGTCAGACTATGAATGATACAAATTGATAAATGGATAAAATAAGTAAAATACATAGTGTATCAGATGGTGAAAAGTGCTATAGGGAGAACATAAATCAAGGAAGAAAGATAAGGAATGTAGGGACAAGTGAGTTTTCAGTTTTAAATTAGCATGAAAACCACTCACTGAGACGGTGACAAATAAAGACTTGCGGAGGATGAGGCAACTGGCCAAGTGAAAATATGCTGGAGAGTACTGCAGGCAAAAGAGCAGTATGTCCACATCCTTGAGGTGCAAGCATGCCTAGTGTGTCCTAGGAACAAAATGGAGGCCAGAGGGGCTAAAATGGAGTAAGTTGGAAGAGAGTAGGAGAAGGAAGTCATGGAAAAAGAGAAAGCCACCGTTCTGATTGTACGGCATTAGCTGGATCATCTACATGGACGCCGAAATCACTAAGAAAGATATCAGTACTAATGGAGAAGGACAGTCAGCTAGGAGCCTAAAGACTCAGTATTATCAGGAAATTATTAAGGATTGTTAGATTCTTCACAAAACAAGGTAGTGATTTGATAATATAATATTCATTTTCAGGCTCAGTGGTCCCCAAAGTATGGCTGAAAAAAAATCATCATTGGTGCAGACTGGATTGGACAGTCAAGTTTTATTTAGAGGAAGAGTGCAGGGGATCTTTCACAAAAGAAATTAAAGGAAATTTAATGGTTTCTAAAGGCATAAAAGAGAGTTTCAAGAGTCTAAGAAGAGTAAAAGATAGGATAGAAAAAGCAACGTGGAAAGGACATTAGATTCCAAGAGTAAGGAAAGGCCTGGGAGTGTTGTATTTTTACATGATGATGAGAAATTGCTCAAAACAGAGACAGGGAGCACAACAGTATTTGTGCTGATAATGGTTGTGAGGTTGTGAATGTTAGGAGAATATTGAGGTCTTTCCAGAATACTACAGAATTTGGAGCTCCTGGATTTGCACTACAGGAAGCATGAAATTCAGCAAGGGGGTGGCCTCTGGGGCTACCAAATGACACTTGCAGAGGTGAGTCAGACCCAGTAACAGAGACTCCTATATTGGACATTGGATAATTTTTTTAGCGCTTATTCTAGAAACTGAAAAGGATAATTCCCTACTTTATTCCTATATTTTCACTTTGAAAGTTTTGAATCTATTAACTGATAGTATAATGTCACTTAAAAAAAAATAACATATAGCTTAGTATATCTATCCTGGACTACGTCAACAAAGAGTCGATCATTTCAATTAGCCAGAGGAAAAGAAGAATGTAAGAAATATTTCCTCATGTGTGTCTCTATGTATCTATATGCATGTACATACTAATATCATTGTTATATGTGTTCATGTGATATGTGGGCAGATATTTTAGGGGAAAAATAAAGATGCCACAAAGCCATGTGGAAAGAAATGTCTTTTTGTCAAAAACTAGAAGATTGCCTTACTTTTTCAGAATAAAAATTGTTTTCAAAGAAATTCTAGAAATTTAAGTGCACTATTCACTAGTATTACAATAGCTACATCTGTTAACTGTATTTTATTTTTTCCCTCATGAACAAACTTATTTTTAGGAAATCATTAAGTCAGCCCGATACATGATAATAAACTATAACATCAAGGATTTTATGCAGGTATTATTATATTTGCATAATGGATTCTCTTTAAATTTGTTGCAGAAACATTTATTACCTTGAGCTTCTATAACAGCAAGGTATAATGCACCACACTGAAAATATTGATCCCCATCTGGTTTAAAGATTGCCAAATGGTATAATGATATGTGTGCTCTAGAAGATTTAGAAAGGATATTACATGGCTTGAAAGACACTTAGCTTTATGGGTTTTCAGCAGAAACATGATTGCTAGAACTTACTTATAGGGTCCAAATCTTGTTTATATCCATTACTTGCTGGGAAATACATTTTTCTTAACCTTTATGCTTCAGAAGAAATATCTACATGTTGCTATAGTGGCCTTTAAGACCAGTGAGTGATTTCCTGTCAGTAGTTAAAGAGAAGAAAGAATATATCAATGATGTTGCATGTTTTATTTCATGGGCTTACTGTGTGATTTTAGGCAATGGAGTATATATTATTCTTCAACAGAAAGTCATATGAGTGAAAAATTTTAAGTCATTGACTTGTAACTGGTAAAGCTACACAATAAATAAACTGCTATAAGTAAGCACAGTTTATGCAAACACGTGAGTCAGTAATTTGGTTACATATCAAAGATTCATAAGAAGCTCCTTCCTCTGGTCTACTGAAAATAGTTTTCTATCTAACCAGTGACTTAATGTCATAAAAGAGACTTTTTTTTTTTAAATTGGAAAAAAATGAAATAGGAATTTGACCTTCATTTTTCTCATTTCACATTCTAAATTCTTCCTCTTCTTCCTCTCAAATCTCCGCTTAGAGGAATAGATGTCATCTCATCCTTCCTGTCCTCTCCAACACCTTTCCTCATCTTTGATTTGCAAACCTCTAGTGCCTAACTGTGTGTGAAATTTAGAGTATGGCTTCTCAGACTTCAAAAATCTCTCCTGCATGAGCAAAGGTCTAGTAATAAGTTTCATTTCCTGATAGAATATCAAAGCTGACTTTGCAAGAGATCCTGGATTTGTTGATGAATGTTCCCTCTATCTCTACCATTATCTCACCTGCTCCCTTAACCATCTAGTCAAAGCTAGATTATTCTTCTCACTCTCCCATTTATGACTACATATCCAAACTACTCATTGAAATATATGATGAATAGATTTATTCATTTTCATGTATATTCCATGCAGCATTAGACCTTCAGGCACCCAAATTTCAATACAAAAAAAGTAGCTTGCATTAGAACAATGCTTTCACTCAGAATGCTTTAAAAATCCAGATTACATTTTTTAAAATAACTAAAAGTAACTTTCAAGATATTTGAGAATTGTCAAGTCAAAATAACATGAAGGAGAAAATAATTCAAGAAGAAATGTAAACATATTAATATATGAGGGGGTAGTTGACAACTGTTTTCTCTACTGGGCCACTGGACTAAAATTCCAAGTCCAGTGACTAAAGGTGCTTTGTACAAGAGAAAAAGGCCTCTACCAAGAAGCAGATAAACCAGAAGAGATGCAATGATCCTGTGGGGGAAAAAAGTTTTCAGTTTTAGCTGTCCAATAAGAAAAGAGAACTCTAGGTCAAACTGCCTAATGTACCTCTCTGCCCAGATATTTGTTAAACTGTGAAACTACACAAAGCATAAGGCCAAGAACTCAATAAAAGTGCCTACAAAAATAAGAGCAGGAATTTTGACAGTGTGCAGTGCTGGGTAGATAGTGATTAAAAATAATGACTGGAATCCAGGACCTATGTGTGGATAAGTGGCTGTCTGGCTTCATGAATCACCCTAAGGATCCAGATAAAACTATCCTATCAGGTTATGCTCTAATTAAATTGATTAAGCAATCTATATTCCATTTTTTTTTTCTTTAAGAAAGTGTGAATTATCCTTGTAGGAAGATACCATTCATATACTTCATAATTTTTTCAAATGCATAGGCAAGTATTTAAGGAAAAATGACTAGGCACAGAAAAAAAAAAAAAAAAGATTGATTCCTAGATATCTTCTGGTTCTTGGTGCTACAGTAAATGGAATCAATTCTCTAATTTCCCTTTCTATTTTTTCATTGTTAGTGTATAAGAATGTAACCGATTTCTGTACATGGATTTTGTATCCTGCCACATTATTGAATTGCTGTATGAGTTCTGGTAGATTGGGGTGGAGTCTTTTGGCTTTTCTATATAAAGTATCATGTCATCTGTGAAGAGAGAGTTTGACTTCTTCTCTGCCAACTTGCATACCTTTTATTTCTTTTTGTTGTCTGATTGCTATTGCTAGGATTCTAGTACTATATTGAATAAGAGTGGCGAGAGTGGACATCCTTTCTGTGTTCCTGATCTCAAAGGGAAGAATGTCAGTTTTTCCCCATTGAGAATGATATTCGCTGTGTGTTTTTCATAGATAGATTTTATGAAGTTGATGAATGTTCCCTCTATCTCTATACTTTGAAGTGTTTTAATCAGGAATGGATGCTGTATCTTGTCAAATGCTTTTTCAGCTTCAACTGAGAAGACCATGTGGTTCTTCTCTCTTCTCTTATTGATATGTTCTACCACATTGATTGATTTACAAATGTTGAACCACCCTTGCATCCCAGGGATATCCCACTTGGTCATGGTGGATCATCTTTTTTTTTTTTTTTTTAAGATTTTATTTATTTATTTGACAGACAGAGATCACAACTAGGCAGAGCAGTAGGCAGAGAGGGGGAAGCAGGCTCCCCACTGAGTAGAGAGCCCGGTGCAGGGCTCAATCCCAGGACCCCAGGATCATGACCTGAGCTGAAGGCAGAGGCTTTAACCCACTGATCCACCAGGTGCCCCTGGATCATCCTTTTTTGATTTCAGCTTTATTATACCAAAAGAAGACCCAGTTGTGTCTTAAACTGCCTCCATTTTGACCTCAGACTGTATTTTCTAACTTATTAAGTTCTTTCCAGCTTTAACTCAGGTGAAAGACCCAGCAGGTAAATTATCCATGATGGGGACAAAAACTACCCCCTCAAGCAATAAGGACTGCCCTGATGCATCAAGACCCTACATGACTGGCCCCAAGACAATGTTCAACCTGACCTTTGCTGCCTATCTGTAACACCCACTGACCTTTGTACCACATTCCCCTCATATACATCTAGAAGCATTTTCAGCACTTTGGAGACAGTCTTTTAGACATTAATCCACTGTCTTCGCTATGCAGGCTTCATGGAAGCCTTCATTACCACTTGTTTCTTTGTCTTTGTATTTTGTCACCTGTGAGTGGCTGAATCTGGTCTATTTGGGACAGACCCCTGGAACCAGGTGCTCTTGCACCCTGGGCAGTTTCCCAGGGAAGAAAACCCAAATACTCTGTGCTGGACTCTTGGCCTACAGAACTGTGCTAATAATGGTTGTTGTGTGAAGCCTCTATTATGGTGATTTGTTATGCAGAAAAGCAAAACAAAATACATAATTCATGATAAATAATTCAAATATATATTTTAAAATTTTAGGAAAGTAGAAAAATGACTTTAATGGCTACAAAAAATAATACATCAAGCATCAAACCTAATGTTGAGATGTTCAAAATTTCTCCCTATTAGATCAGAACTAGGAAAAATATTATCACCATTTTTATTCAACATTGTACTGGAGTTTCCACCCACAGTGATAAGAACATGTAAATAAATTGGAAAGGAAGAAATAAAAATATTGCATAAAATAAAATTGCATAAAAATGACAATGAAATATGTGGAACATTCAAAAGAGTCTATAGACAAACTATTAGAAAAATACCTTATTTTTTTCTGGAAATGCTTAACCTACAGAATTAAATTATTTTTGTATTAACCAGCAACAAACAAAATATAAAATAAAAATACTATTTATACAAACATAAAACATTCTTTTTAAAATTTTTTTTAGAGAGACAGGCAGAGTGTGTGAGGGGGGCAGGGAAGGGCAGGGGAGGGGGAGAAAATCTTAATCAGATTCCATATAAGTTAGCAATTCTATTCATGCTATTAGTTATCACTACTATAGTGATAGTTGAGGCTTGAATCAATGAATGAATGTATTGATGATCTGAGAGCCAGGTCTCTGACTTTGGGAAAACTGGGTCAAAAAAATTGAAAGGGAGAAGATAGCGTGCAACTTGTGTTTTTTGTTGTTTGTTTTGTTTTGCTTATATATTAGGATGAGGGAAGGGGACAAGAAGGATAGGAAAGAGACTGAATCTTCAAATACAAACAATAAGAATAGCTACAATATCTACCTTCTTTAGTTCTGTCCAGAAAGTAACCTGAAGCAATAATACTACAATACCAAAGACCACTTTATTACTATCAAATCATATTTCTCATTCAAAGAAACCAATGCTTCTTAGAGTAAAAGCAAAATCCAACACTGAAGCAGGGAAAGTACAAAATGATACTGGAATATATGAACCTTATTGTGCCTAAAAGTGCTCAAAGAATAATAGGAACACATCAAAAGGACAGAGATGATGTAATGAAGGGTCTCTATAATGAAGGGTCTCTATAGGTGCAATCTGGAATAATTTGCGTATCAAAATAAAGGTAATAATGGATTATAATGCACCGAATAATATAGAGCGATATGAATTCACATTAGTGTTAATAAATTAAAGAAAAAATAAATGTGGTAGACAGAAAAGCCCTTTTATACATTTATTTATTTATTTATTTATTTGAGATTTATTCATTTGAGAGATAGTGAGTGTGCACATTCATGGGAGGTGTAGGTGGGCGTAAGGACAGAAGGAGAGGGACAAAAGCCCACTGGGCCTGAGTGGGAAGCCCAAGGCAGGGTTTGATCCTGGGAGCCTAAGATCATGACTGAAGTGAAAATTGAGAGTTGGATGCTCAACTGACTGAGCCACCCAGGCATCTCACCCCTTCTTTACATTTAAATGACAAGTTAAAAGTATAGAGGAAGTGACAGAGTTAGAAATCATCCATTAATACTAAATTTAATGATAATTTGATGAAGAAAAGAGTTTGCATAAGCTCAAAACACTTATCAGTTTCAAGAGGAAAAGAGCAAATTTGCAGTGTAGAAAACCAGAAGAAGTTATCACACTTGACATCAAAGACATGAAGCATTATAAAATACCATGACTGTGGTATTACTCCCTAAAGTGCATAAGTTGAATCAAATGCTGAAAAACCATCCCACAAACATAAAATGGAGGACTTTTTACTATGCAGAAACATCCAGGTCAAGCAAGATTAAAAAAAAAAAAAATCTGAGAAATTCTTCCAAAATAAATGTACTAAATGTACAAAATAAATGAACTAAAGAGATATAGCAATTAAATGCAATGAATAATCCTCTATTGCATCTCGGACCAGGGAAATAATAAAACCTAAGAACATTACCGAACAACTAACAAAATTGCCCTTGTCCTTGTTTTTAAGAAAACACACACTATAGTACTAAGAGGTAAGAGGCAGTACTCTCCAGTGTAAGATTTATTTTCATATCTGATTGTGTCCATCTCTTTGTGATTATCCTTTCAGAACCCTCTGAATTTCCTGGACTTAATCCAGGAAAGAAGGGGCTATAAAAGCCATCTTCTTACAAACCAGTGAGATACTGGTCAGAGCTGTATATTTGATTTTTTGTACAAATGATGTTTCCCTTTAATGAAGCCCTATTTGAATTGGATCTAAAACAATTTCAACACTCGCTAGCTCAACTGTGCATTGTGACCTTAAATCTGCAAAGAAAATATGTACGTACAAACTCACCTTGAAATTACTATTTGGAGGCAGTTCATACTGAGCTTATATTTATGTGTTTATATCCATGTACTTGACATATTATTTATGTTAGCATATGCCACTTGAGTGCTGGATTGACTACACACCGAGGTTTAAAACAGTATACAGACATTTCAGAAACAACCCCTCTAGGTAAGAGAAGGAAATTACCATTATTGCCGACGAGTTATGTAAGTTAAATCTCACCTATAAATATAGTCTCAAGGTGATAGATTGCCTCTTTGTTAAATTAAGGAGGTTCAAAGAGTGCCATTTCTGTAAAACAAACAAACAAGCAAACAAATAAAAACCATAAAAACAAAACCTGTTGTTGCTATGCAGACTTTACTACTCATATTTGAAATCAGACTCAAGTATACAATTAGATAGAACTTATCTGGATTCAAAGCTCTGCTTTATATCTAGAGATTTTTTTTTGATGAATGTTGTGTTGTCAGTAAGCTCATTAGTGGTATGTGAAGTTAGAGTGAAAAACATTAAAACCATCACAAATCAATGACTAAAGTACTTTATCTTTTTATTGGGACAATCAGAACACATTGAACACACTGATAGGAAATGAAGATGATTGTGATATGTTTGCATATTGTTTTTTTCTTTTAGCTACTATGAAACAATAATGTGATCATGAGATCAGGATGGATGGAATAGTATAACATTGTCTCATATACTGTCCTATATGTATTTCTATAACCACTAAAATGAAGACTCTGGATATAAACATAAAGCTAAGGCACATTGTCTTATCTATATTATTACCATAAACAAATAAGAATAATAGGAATTTGCTACTTACTATATTTAACACTTGAATCCATACATTTCAGGGAACACTGAAAAATGTATTCAATTATTTGATGACTTTCAATTTGGTCTGACTCATCTGATCAACAGGAGTTATATACATACTTGTCTTCCAACACTCAGCATACATATGATAGGGTGTCAGTGTGTCTACTTCAGTAGACACTCCATTTGGGTGAGACAGAGACTGAATTAGTGATGTTTGTCAACATATTTCTAGAGCCTACCATAACATGATACCTAATACATAGGATTTACCTAATAGTTCTCAATAAAATTTTTTAAGAATAGATTAGGAGGGGGATGAGGAAGAAAAGTTAAATTATAAGAGCTGGTCAAAGATGGAAGATACTGCTCTGAGAGTCACCACACTCTAGTGGAAAATACTTAAGCATAGATACAACAAATGATGGAAAACAGAAACATGGAGTTAATTGGGGCTTGATGTACTATCAGTTTCTTTCAACTATTTTTAGTCTCTGAGCCAGTGGTATAACTGACTTCTCATGAAGAATTTTTATTTATAAATTTCGTTTTATTTTGTTGCTTTCTAAAAATTTTTATACATAATAGAAACTTTTCAAACTAGCTTAAGAAAATGGGATATGTGAGATGTGTTGGCTCATGTATGTAAAACAATCAAGGATGAGTTCAACCTTTGTCAATGGAGCTATAGTAACATTATCAGTACTTGATGTCTCAATCATAGAGCTTCCTAAAATATAAGTGCTCCTTAATTATTATCAATATATCAATCATCATTTCACCAACTTAAGCTTCTCGATTATGAAGTGTGTGTGTATGTGTGTGTGTATGTGTGTGTGTGTGCTCAACCATTATTAATTGGCCAACTTCAAATATTTCTAATATATATCAAACTTCATACAGTAACTAAACATTAGGCTAGTTAGGTCTAAAATGTGATCTCCATTTTACAAGTGTAGAACAAGCATACTAAAGAGGTAATTTATCACAGGTCATGAGGAAATTAAAACCAATGTCTAAAGTCATATTTGTATACCTTATGATGTCTACCTCATGGTCAGTGTTTGCAATTTAAATAACTGAATCAAAAAATGGGGAAAACTCCTTTAGGTTCTTGACACTACACAGTAAATATGTGCACACCTTCTTTCTAAATGGCAAAGCATCAAAGGAAAAGGCTTTTCTTTGTCAATTCACATGCACATTTTTCAAACCTACGTAGGAACTACTACCTTTCAAAAGTAGCCTTTTCTTTTGAGTCATGAGTCCTTGCTTCTATGTCCTACACATTTCTTTGAATATAATGCTTGAGAGAAATCAGAAAGAAAAACAAACAATTCTGTCTTCCTTAGGGTTGAAATTTGAAGTTCAAGTAAATTGGCTTGTCATTACTACTTTTTATTGGAAAGCATGGTGGATTCAATATGCACTCCAGGAATTCCCTTTCCTAAGAAATTGCATTTTTTTTAACTTAATACCATTTTTACTTTCCTTCCTTTTGTCATCTGATCACTCCAAATAGTTCTGACAGGTAGCAAATAGGCAAATACCTGTTTCCACCAAAACCAACCAACGAACCAACCAAAAGCATACAAATACTTCAGGCACTGACCAAATCGGCATCTTGCAAATTGCCTGAAGATAAGCTTCAAATGATTCACAAAGCAAAAAAATAGCTGAAAAAAAGTAGTATGAATCAGACTTTCCAAACTGTTGTAGGAAGGTGCATAGCTCTCTAACTCACTTATTTATTTACTCCTCCAACTGTGTTGGAGTTCTGATCTTAGAATTATCTTTTGTTGTCTTCTCTAGAATAATATTACCAGCTTGTTCCAGAAGAGATCTATGTGCAAATCAACTGATAGAGAATAAAGAAGCCTCAGAAACATCCAGAGATGAACTATCTACCCACTCTGTTACTCTTTATGCCTCTGACACTCACACATTTTCTCTAGGTTTGAGAAATGATATGACTAAGTTCCCTCCTCCCAACCTCATGGTCATTATAATCCCAGGTAGTGTTACTAAAAATTGGTAATATTCATTGAAAGTTTTTGATCATACATACTTTTCTTAGAGTTTTATATTCAGCATCTCATTTAAAATTTATAGTCTAGTCTAGTCTATAGTCACAGTCTAGTCTGTGACCTTTTTTATCCACTTGACATTATCTACCTAATTAAAGACTCACTTAATATATACCATGTGTTAGAACATTTACACAGGGAAGAGGAGATCTCTCAATGCTTTCTTAACATGAAGATGCAAAATGTTACGTGATTTGGTCACTGATTTTTGCTTTAGTCTTTCAAAAATTTGGTAATTTGTATTATAGACAAATGACCTGTAACCTGAAGGGGAGTGTTGGTATTCTCACAATGTCTGAGAGCCATTGTTCCAAATTTGAATATGAGTTAGAGATACAAGTATCATAATTCAATCAATCTTACATAAAGAGTAAGAACATATAAGTAAAAGGGTTTAGCTAGGACTTCTTAACTTCAAATAAAATTTGAAGAGGAAACAATTTAACCTATGTAGGCTTTGTCAGAGTTGCCAATGAATAAATATAATAAATTCTTAGTATAACTCATACATTTATCCTAATCTTCTACCTAACATTGCAAACAAGTCTTGTGAATTTTTTCCATCATTTATCCCTGAAACACAAAAGTCATATCACCCTGTCTCTTGATATTGTGTTAGGTGCTTTACTATACATTGCCCTTGATGGTGGTTAGTCATTTCTTAGCTGTTTGACAGATAAATATATGCATGGGTTATTGGTGATTTTAGTGAGGTAGTGATTTTTTTGGAAAGGGGTAATAGTTCTGAATCATAACCAATACTACCTAATTGTATAATCTCTAACCTGCCCATGAGAAGAGTGGTTAACTGTATAATCTAAATCTAAAAGTCAAGTTTAAAAAAATAGATTTTATAGATTTTGATATTTTTTTATTCTCTAAAATGCAAAGATTACATACTTCTGGTTATTAAGTAGGAGCTTATGAGGAAATATACCATTCCATATTCTCAAAATATATTATTGGTAAATATTTTATTTCATTTTGCTATTTGCTATTATACTTTATTTTATTTTTTGAGTATAGGTGACCCAAAATAGCACATTAGTTTTAGTGGTCAATAATTGTTTAAAACTAAAATGTTTATATTCCCTGTACTTTGGGATTTAAATAATGGAAATTCCACTAGATGGCTTAAAGGTGGGAAAGGGAACTGTCCCTTCCAAAGATGAGAAAGTTTAAGTATAAATGAAGAGAAGGAAAACAGTAACTATGGGTAAAGGAATTAATAAATATATCATATAATGAGGAAATTTATTACATTAACACTTCAAAAGATGCTCAGATCAGGAGATAATATTGTCTCTTACTTAGCTTGATTATACCAGATGCATGAAAGAATGAAGCCATGTGTTGCTGAGACCATTCCTGCTTTTGGAACCTGACCAAATCAAATAGAAGCCTGAAAAGTTGGGTGGGCTCACCCTAAAAAATATTTTCATAAAATGTGATAATGGACTAGATATTAATGACTGAATGATATTCTACTAATGTGCCAGTATGTTTTGACTTTTATGATTACTTTACTGCAATGGATCTATGCTCAACGACCAGGGGGTGGTCTTTGATACTGTTATTTATAAAAAATATGTATTTCTTACATATATATGTGCCTACATATATATTATATATATGAAGACCCGAATGACCAAATATATGTTTCTTACATATATTTGTTTTCATCCATAGTTCCTAGCTCATAGCTCCACAAATCCTTGGAATTTCCTGAGCAATAAGAGTATCTTCTATCATAATATTTGTTCTGTTTTTCTTGGTTCCAGAAATCCCTTCAGAACCATAAAGGAGAAATAAGTGTCTTGTTATTCATAGTAAGCTCCTTTCCATCACAGCTAAGTTTATATTAATGAAGTGACATTGGGAAAGCACCCATAAATAGGGTTGGTCGCCAGGGGAATCAACCATCTGGTTAGAAGGTTGGAACTTTCTGTCCCACCCCCTGGACCTCTGGAGAGTAGAGAGAGACTAGAGGTTGAATCAATTGCCAGTGGCCAATGATTAATCAATCATGTCTATTAATGAATCCCTCATAAAAATCCAAAAGGGCAGGGTTCAGAAAGATTCCGGGATGAATTCTATTTACTAGTATTTTATTGAGGATTTTTGTATCAATGTTCATAAGAGATATTGGTCTGTAATTTTCTTTTTGTGCAGTGTTTTCATCTGGCTTTGGTATCAGAGTTATGCTGGCCTCATAGAGTGATTTTAGAAGTGTTCTCCCCTCTTGAATTTTTTGGAAATGTTTAAGAAACACTTGATATTACTTTTTTTAAAATGTTTGGTAGAATTCACCAGTGAAGCCCTTAAGTTAAGGGCTTTCCCATGTTGGGATATTTTTGATTATTTATTCATCATCCTTACTCATTTTAAGTCTACTTAGATATTCTATCTCTTTGTGATTCAGTCTTTGTAGATTTTGAGTTTCTAGGAATTTGCTTCATCTAGGTTATTGAACTTGTTAGTATGCAATTGTTCAGAGTTCTCTTAAGATCCTTTCTATATCTGTATCATCAGTAGTAGTGTCCCCTCTTTCATGTCTGATTTTAGTAAATTAGATCTCTCTTCTTTTTTTCTTAGCTTGTCTAGCTAAAATTTTGTCAATTCTGTTGATCTTGAAGGACCAATATTTGATTTTATTGGTTTTTCTCTTTTTTTTTTTTTGCTTTTCTGTTACAGAAAAATTAATCTCTGCTATCCTCTTTATTATTTCTGTTCCCCTACTAGCTTTTAGTTTGTTCTTCTTTTTCTAGTTCCTTTTGTTGTAAAGTTAAGCTGTTGATTTAAGATCTTATTTTTTAATGTATGCATTTATAGCTATAAATGTTCCCTTGTGCATCACATTTACTGTGTCCTCTAAGTTTTGCTATGTTGTTTCCATTTTTATTCATCTGTAAGTTCTTTCTAATTTTTCTTGTGATTTCTTCTTTGATCTACTGATTGTTTAAAAGTATGTTGTTTTCCATGATTTTGCCATTCTTGTTGATTCCTATCTTCATCCCATTATACTCAAAGAAGATACCATGGTATCTATCTTTTAAATTATACTGAGACTTAATTTGTGGCTAAATATATGGTCTATCTTGCTTTTGAGAAGAATGCATATTCTTTTGTTGCTGGGTAGAGTGTTTTGTTTATATCTGTTATATCTAGTTGGCTTATTGTGATGTTTAGGTCCTCTGTTTCTTTGATTATTATCTGTTTTGTTATTCTATTCATTATTGTGAGTGGGGTGTTGAAGTCTCCAACTATTATTGTAGTACTGTTTCTCCCTCAGTTCTCTCAGTTTTTGGTTCATGTAAATTTGATGGACTGTCATTAGGACATAAATATTTATAACTGTTAACATCCTTTTACTAATACATAATGTTCTTGTTTCCTGTAACCATTTTTTATTTAAAGACTATTTTGTCTATCAGTAATATAGCCACCTCTGCTCTCTTGGGTTACTATTTTCATGGAGTGTCTTTTTTTCATCCTTTCACTTTCAACCTTTTTGTCTTTGTATTGCAAATGAGTCTCTGTAGACAGTAAAAGGTTGCCTCATGTGTTTTTATCCATTCTGCCAACCTTTGTCTTTTGAGTGGAGAGTTTAATCCATTTACACTTTTATTATGGATTAATTTCTGTCACTGTGTTATTTTTTTCTATATGCTTTTCCTATATACAGCTTTTTTTGTCCCTCATTTCCTGCAGTACTATATTCTTTTGTGTTTATTTGAGTATTTGTAATACAATAATCAGATTCCTTTCTCTTTCCCTTTTATGTATATTCTGCAGCTATATTCATTGTGGTTGTTATGGATATTATATTTAATATCTTAAAGTTGTAACAGTCTAATTTGAATTTATAGCAGCTTAACTTCAATTACAAAAAAAAGTATTCCTTTACAGCTCTGTCCCTACCCCTTTTAGTTGTCGAAGTCATAAAATTTCATCTTTATATATTGTGCATCCCAAAACATAAACTAATAATTTTAAAATGTGCTTGTTTCTGGGCTATCTGTCTGGTTCAATCAGAAGATCTCAATGTCAGAGTTTGAGCCCCATGTTGAGTATAGAGATTACTGAAATAAAACTTTAAAAAAAAATGCTAGTTTCTTAAATTATATAGAAAACCAAATTTGGAATTATAAACCAGTTATAAACCAGTAACACCAGCTTTTGTACTAATTTTTTTTTTCGCTAAAAGTATAAGTTTCTTAGGTCATGCAGAAAATAGAAAGTAACAGTTACAAACCATTGTTACAATATTAGGTTTTATAATTGCCTGTGTATTTACCTTTGTTCAGATTTTTATTTCTCCATATGGTTTTAAATTAGGTCCAGAATTCTTTCATTTCACCTTTTAGGACTCCCTTAAGCATTCTTTTGCAGGTCAGTTCTAGTGATCACAAACTCCTTTGGCTTGTGTTTACCTAGAAATATCTTAATATCTTAATTTTTCCCTTACTCTTGCTCAAATGAAGCCTGACGTTAACCACAGGCATGTTCACACTTTCACATTCCACAGTGTCACCTCTAAGTTACCTCTATAAGTAACTACCAGTAGGCTTCTGAAAGACAATGGTTCTTATTCTCCAGGAGTTCAGCTACACATGTTTTCTAGGTGTACAGAAATATATGTTACAGGACAACTCTTTGACCCTGTTAAAACATTGTAGTACTATTAGTTTAACAATTAGTGAAAATGGGAAACTAAAAGAATTAAAATAATACAAATTAGTAGGTGTGCAGAAAGTTCTAGGCCTTCAGCCTCAATACAGTCATTTGATTAAATACTGATTTACTGTGTATTCAAATATAAGGGGAAAAAAGTTTCTTTGCCTAAATCTAAAAAAATAGTTTAGATGGCAGGTGCTCAGAGATGGGCATTTAAAGGCATGCTCATAGCAGTGAATGATTGTACCCGGTTATATAATGAGTAGCATCCTGTCAGCTTTTCCTGATGGAAATTGACATAGACTGAGGAAGATGACAACTTTTCTAAGTTTGAGATCTGTGAAGTGTGCCTGTTATGCAGACTGCCTCTTCAATAGATTGAAAAAGACATCTAATAGAGAGCAGAACTGACTGTTAAGAAATATAAGGGTCCCGGCTCCCAATCTTCTTTCTGAGAGCAGCCATTTAACCTACTCACTGATGCAGAAGGCTTGATGCTTATAAGGTTTCTTACAAAGGAGTTTTGAATTGTTCTGAGTCATGCATAAGGGCTGATCTCCCTGTTAAACAGAATGTCAAAGGGTGGTTGGATTTCAACTCTTCTAAGAGAATTTTGACTGGACACAGCTTCACACACATAGCATTTCAGTATAACAGTAAAAATGTTATTTTGAGTAGTTCTGCCTAATTGTTCAATTTATGATATCTAGCAAGATATCATAATTGGGTTGTAAGTTTCCTGCTTGTGTGGTTTCTTTTCCTGAGCAGGCACTACTGATTGATTTTTTTTTTTTTTACCAGTTCCAATGTGTTGATTAAAATAACTAAATGGTTCTCTTATCTCGATAGTTTCATGTTGGCCCCCATCATTGTTGTTGGACTCTATCCCTAATAACTTATTAAACCTCAAATGAGCTAGACAAATCAATGTAGTTTGAACTCCTTGCTGTGAAAATAAGAGAGCTGGTCCAAGGAGATCAATCAAGTTGTTCAAAGGTGTGTCATGTTTTGTATTTGTTTATGTATATCCTGTTATGATCTAGAAAAGATTTAGGGCAGCTTAAAATGAGGCTTGAAACAAAGCAAGAGTGTTTAATGAGAACTATCTAAAAAAGAAAATAGTCAAACAAGATGAACAGCAATAGAAAGAAGATGGGGATTCATCTAACATAGAAATAAATACAGTGAAACCTTATACATTTTCTAGATATGGGATATTAATTAGTCTCTGAGTTTTTAGGAGGAATCTAAATAGGAAGACCACATGAGTAAAATAATTTTAGAGTGTTGAAGGATAAAAATCACAAAAATTACTCAAGGAAAAGTAAAAATTAATGATGTTATGACAGAAGTAAATCTCTCCAAACACCCTCATAATGAATAATTTGCGATAAATCTTAAATACATTTCTTATAGCAGAAAACAATGGGTCTTAAAATGTCTATAAATATAAATCAATGATGTTCTATAAAAACACAAATTAGTAAATATATTTATATGAAGACTAATAAGAAAAACTGTAGTTACCCAAGATTTTGCTAGCTTTGCTTACTAGAGGCTGATTTTATATTATTTGATATAGCTAAATGCCATACATTTTTTAACCAATTTTCCATAATTAATTGTGTCCTTCAGCTGAACACTTTATACCTTTGAGTAGCATTCCATTAAAATTATGGTGCTCAGTAATACAGAAAACTGCTTTGCAATCAGTTTATTTTTTCTATTGTGTTAAATTATAAATCTCTTTCTCCTTCTCTCTTACCATGAGTCACTGACTGTGCAAATGATCTGGTCCCAAGCCCAACCAAACTCTCAAAGCCATGAGTGAAATGTGTACAGTTGTAAGCACTTAAAATATAAGAACTGTTTGTTCTTTGGTATAATCCCAGAACTACCTAATAGAGTTATCAGACACAGAATCTTACACCCAATTATACACATCAGAGAAAAGATTGGCATTGTTTTTTTAATATAAAAACTATATCATTAAAATTTAATAAAAGGCTGTCCAGATTTGGTTTCAGATTTAATCTGAGGAAAAACATAGTGAGATCAAAACTAGTTTTGCAATGACTCCTAATTATCCCAGCCTACATTTCATTTCCAGATGTTGTCCTCCCTACCACAATTAAATATAACCAGGGCAGCTGAGATAGACTTCCCTCAGGGCTAGCTATCTACATCAAAACAACCTTCCCTGTCTGGGAATAGACTTCATAGTGATAGGTAGGATCCCAATGATCATAAGTCTGCATTTTTTTTTCCTAGATGATTTTTAGGAATATATATTTGGCCTAAATCAAGCTGAAATTTAAAATTTGGGATAAAAAGCTAAGGAACTAGCAGTAGATGAAATAATGTAAGGTCAGTTGGTAAACCTTTCTTCTATTTCAATAATCAATATTCTCATCATCTTTCTAAAATTCCATACCCTCTACCTTTTCCTATCTTTTTTTTTTTTAATCCAGTTGGGAACAGTTGATAATATGTGTAAAGTAATACAGCAAGTTTTGTAAAAAAAATTTTTTTTTCTGACAAGTGCAACTGGGATTAGTTCCTTACACTGAGTATTTTCTGAATGGTTTTTGTTTCATTTATATCACTTATAAGCCCTATTGCTTTTTACATTACAAAAACCTACCATGTCCAGGAAAAATAATCCTTGATTATAAAATACTCTAGATTTTATTTTTATATACTGTCCTTTAAAGGGGGAACTTGGTACAGAAAATGTCACACATATTTTTGTTACTGGTACCAAGGAATCAAACCTAGGTTGGTTGTTTCAATGTTATTTGGCAATAATAAAAAACAAATTTTATATTTTCATGTTTCAGTTGTAACGAAGATTGTTGTTTCTCATGTTGACACTATGCATTCACACAGGCAGTTAAACTATCACCAATCTTCTATTTGTCTCCAGGTAAAGAAATTAACAGCTTGTGGGAAAGCTAATTAGATACAATTATTCCTCACCTGACCTAATTTGACATCTGATGTCTGGGAAGAAGTCATCTGAACTAACTGAATAGAGATTTAGCTACTATATACACATGAGTTTCATGATAATTTATTCCTAATGAAACTTGTTTGGAAAAGAGGAATGTACTGATTAAGACAAAATAATCAAAAAGAGGGAAAAGACCTAATTCAAACTCCTAAAGGAATATAATAGTGCATTATTACTCATATTCATTCATTATTCTACTCATTTACTTATTTTTTCAAATCAGTCTCTTGTAAGTTAAAAAAAAAATCTTAATTTTATTTTAAGGAGTCTGCGCCTTGATTTGCTCATATGATAAGGTGATTAGGTGAACTGATCAATAAATCTTTTTTTCTTTGACATTTTTTGCACTATATGTCATTTATTTAACATGGTAACTATATGCAAGATACTTCTTGATTTTGTACTTTCTAGTTGGTTAACAAAATCCATACTAATTCAAATAGATGATTTCTGGGGTATGGCAACATCAAGATATCTTAATATCTGCTAAGTATATGATAGAGTACTCTGAGCAACATAAAATAATCAATGGTGTTAAATTTCCACCCAGGCAGCTCGAGCATGAAGAAATTCCCACATTGGCCTGAGCTTATAATGAGAGTTTTTCAGGGGAAAGCTGATGGGCAGATGGAAGAAGATCCACAAATATCTGTTCCCATCTATTGCATTATTTGTTTTCACTGGTAAGAAAACAGATATTCTGAACTACGGTAGCTTTATCAAATTGT
This sequence comes from Mustela putorius furo, assembly GCF_011764305.1. Lineage (NCBI taxonomy): Eukaryota > Metazoa > Chordata > Mammalia > Carnivora > Mustelidae > Mustela > Mustela putorius. The sequence continues at coordinate 30,341,840 of NW_025421987.1, forward strand.
GGCCAGGAATGACAGAGTAAAAATAAACTATGGAAAATAATAAGCCTTACCTCTCAAAAGCAGCTATTATACAAAAGGATGATAAAGGGTTAAAATTAAATGAGCAACATGGTATATGATTATAAATATCCCCTCAGATCTCTGAAGGAGTTAGCAAAGCATATCACTATAAAAGGAGTAAAGAAACAATCTCTCTTAAACCTTCATTCTTCTTAAGAATTAGCCAACTCTACACCCTATAGCAAGGAGAATCTTCTAATCTGTTCACACAATGCTGCCTAACTAGTAGGTGCAGTCCTAGTGGTATGTCAGAGGCAAGACATGGAGGGAGAGCAGTCTTATACCATGAAGAATTTGTGACATCCTATAATAGACACCTGACTCTGTCCTCTCAATTGCATCCTTTCAGTTTGACCCTTTATATAGTCTTAAAGGGCCAGTAACTTTGTGAAATTTAAACTGTCATTGGTCATATCTAACTTGGGATGATTTAAAGTTCTGAGAGTAGGTTTCAAGGAAAGATAAAGAAGAAAGACAGCATGTGTTTAATAGGATATACACATAGTTTTTAATGCAAAAAAAAAATTAGGATCCCTGTTTCAAAGACGACACTGTCACACAGAGAAGTTAAACTTATTCCAAAAGGACATAGGGGCCACTATAAGTGATGGAAGTCTAGGCTGTCTGGTTATGGGCTTAAACTGTAACTTTGCTGTGGTGTCTCATTAAAAAGACAAAACCTGTAGAATCAGAATATGAAAAGAATTCACCCAAAAGTGAATAAATAAGTACATTTCAAAAAATTTAGGTAGGGAATATATTTTTGACAAAACAGTAAGTTGAAAATTACATGTAATTTAAGACAAACTCATTACACTTAATACACTTATTTTCAGTCATACAGCAGCAGATTTCCTTCTGTCTTCATATTAGATGGATGGAAATTTTCAGCAACTTAATTTTTGGCTCTGAGTCACTCTCAGAAAACTGACCAGCAGTTTCCTTGATCTGATCAACTCAGTAGGCCAGCACAGATGGGCCTCCATAACCTCCTGTCATTGAGTGCATTAGTGTTGTCAGTCCCCAGATCCAATTACATGAATGCTACTTAGCCAAATACCACAGAGGCTTCCTTGTCTCCACTGTCTCTTTTTTGAGGTATGTACAATATCATTTTGCCTCCTGATGCTGGAGGTGGCCTTCTGTCTAATCTGACAAAGAGATCAGAAAAATAATGTGACTGAACACAATGCTGGCAATTACCTCAGTGTCGTTATTTTTAACGTTTGTAATCTTATTTCTTAATAAATAAGACACAGCTGTTTTCCCTTGCCAACTGAGACTCTAATGACTTGAGATACTATTTCTCGCTTAGAATCATGGGTGCAGTATGTCGATCTCTATTCTGCAAATGAGACTCATCACACAAGCTTTTATACTCCTTCCCCATCTGACCCCAATACATTATCCTACCACAAAGATAGGATTAAAGATAGGATTAAGGCTTTCCTTTGATATAATTTCAGTTTCAATATTTAAAAATAATTTTGCTTTTGATTTCTACAAAGTGCCAACATTATAGAAAAGCCTCAGGACTAGAAAAATACAGTTTTGTTTTGTTCGGTTTGGTTTTTAGTTTGTTTAGAATGTCTATAAGCCATATAAGCCATATATCACCAGCTAAACCAATATTTCTGCTTTTCTTTTTTTTTTAATTTATTTTTTATTTATTTTCAGCATAACATTATTCATTATTTTTTCACCACACCCAATGCTCCATGCAATCTGTGCCCTCTATAATACCCACCACCTAGTACCCCACCCTCCCAGCCTCCCCCCTGCCACTTCAAACCCCTCAGATTGTTTTTTAGAGTCCATAGTCTCTCATGGTTCACCTCCCCTTCCAATTTCCCCCAACTCCCTTCTCCTCTGCTTTTCTAATAAAGAACTAAAATAACTCAATAATTACACATTTGCCTAGAGGAACTCAGAATTTTTTTTAAGATTTTATATTTACTTGACAGAGAGAGAGACAGCAAGAAAGGAAACAGAAGCAGGGGGTATGGGAGATGGAGAAGCAGGCTTCCCACTGAGCAGGGAGCTCGGAAAAAAGAGGTCTATAACCTACAACAGTAAAAACATTAGATTGGCAGCAGACCTATCCACAGAGACCTAGCAGGCCAAAAAGGACTGGCATAGTCTCTAAACAAGAATATGTAGCCAAGAATACTACATCCAGCTAGGCTTCATTGAAAAAAGGAGAAGAGATAAAAAACTTCCAGCACAAAGAAAAACTAAAAGAATTTGCAAACACCAAACCAGCTCTACAGGAAATATTGAAAGGGGTCCTCTAAGCAAAGAGAGAGCCTAAAAGTAACAGATAAAAAGGAACAAAGACAATATACAGTAACAGTTACCTTGTAGGCAATACAATGGCAATAAATTCATATCTTTCAATAGTTACCTTGAATGTAAATGGGCTAAATGCCCCAATCAAAAGACACAGGTTCAGACTGGATTAAAACAAACAAACAAACAAATAAAAAATAAAAACAAGACCCATTAATATGCTATCTGCAAGAGACTCATTTTAGATCTAAAGACACCTCCATATTTAAAGTGTGGGGGTGGAAAACCACTTACCATTCTAATGGATATCAAAAGAAATCTAGAATGGCAATCTTTATATCCGACAAATTAGATTTTAGAACAAAGACTATACAAAAAATGAGGAAGGACACTATATCATACTTAAAAGTTCTGTCCAACATGAAGATCTAACAATTTTAAATGTCTAAGGCCCTAACATGGGAGCAGTCAATTATATAAGCCAATTAATAACAAAACCAAAGAAACACATTGATAATAATACGGTATTAGTAGGGGATTTTAACACCCCCTCGCTGAAATGGACAGATCATCTAAGCAAAAGATCAACAAGGAAATAAAGGCTTTAAATGACACTCTGGACCAGAAAGACTTCACAGATATATTCAGAACAGTCCATCTCAAAGCACCTAAATACCCATTCTTCTCTAGTGTACATGGAACATTCTCCAGAAGAGATCACACCCTGGGTCACAAATTAGGTCTCAAGTAGTACCAAAAGATTGGAATCGTTCTCTGTATATTTTCAGACTGCAATGCTTTGAAACTAGAACTCAATCTTAAAAGGGGAAAGTTGGAAAGAACTCAGATACATGGAGGCTAAAAAGTATCCTACTGAAGAATGAATGGGTCAACCAGGAAATTAAAGAACAACTTAAAAAAATTCATGGAAACAACACAACTATTCAAAATCATTGGGATGCAGCAAAGGTGGTCCTAAGAGGAAAGTATATAGCAATACAAGCCTTTCTCGGGAGACAAGAAAGATCTCAAATGTACAACCTAACTCTACACCTAAAGGAGCTGGAGAGAAAAGAGCAAATAATACCCAAACCCAGCAGGAAAAGAGAAATAATAAGATCAAGCAGAAATCAATCAAATAGAAACCAAAAGAACAGTAAAACAGATCAATGAAACCAGGAGCTGATTATTTGAAAGAATTAATAATATTGGTAAATACCTGGCCAGACTTATCAAAAAGAAAAGAGAAATCATGAATGAAAGAGAAGAGATCACAACCAACACCAAAGAAATACAAACAATTATAAGAACATATTATGAGCAACTATACACGAGCAAATTAGACAATCTGGAAGAAATGGATGCATTCCTACAGACATATAAACTACCAAAACTTAACCAAAAAGAAGTAAAAACCTGAACAGACTCATAACCAGTAAGGAAAATGAAGCAATAATCAAAAGTCTCCCCAAAAACAAGAGCCCAGGGTCAGACGGGTTCTCAGAGGAATTCTATCAAAAATTAAAGAAGAATTAATACCTATTCTTCTGAAAATGCTCTGAAAAAATAGAAATGGAAAGAAAACTCCCAAACTCTTTTTATGAGACCAGCATTCCCTTAATCCCCAAAATCAAAGACACCATCAAAAAGGAGAATTACAGGGGCGCCTGGGTGGCTCAGTGGGTTAAGCCACTTCCTTCGGCTCAGGTCATGATCTCAGGGTCCTGGGATCGAGTCACACATCGGGCTCTCTGCTCGGCAGGCAGCCTGCTTCCCTCTCTCTCTCTCTCTCTGCCTGCCTCTCCATCTACTTGTGATTTCTCTCTGTCAAATAAATAAATAAAATCTTTAAAAAAAAAAAAAAGGAGAATTACAGATAAATATCCCTGATGAACATGGATGCAAAAATTATCACAAAAATAATAGCCAGTAAGATCCAACAGTACATTAAAAGGATAATTCACCACAACCAAGTGGGTTTTATTCCTAGCTGCAATATTGGTTCAACATCTGCAAATCAATCAACGTAATACATTAGTAAAATAAAGAACAAGAACCATATGAACTTCTCAAGAGATGCAGAAAAAGCATTTGACAAAGCACAGCATCCTTTCTTGACCAAAACTCTTCACAGTGTAGGGATACAAGGTACATACGTTAATATCATAAAACCCATCTATGAAAAACCCAGTGAATATCATTCTCAATGGGGAAAAACTGAGAGCTTTGCCCCTAAGGTCAGGAACACAGCAGGGTGTCCACTATCACCACTGCTACTCAACATAGTACCTGAAGTCCTAACCTCAGCAATCAGACAACAAAAACAATTAAAAGGTATCCAAATTGGCAAAGAAGAAGTCAAACTCTCACTCTTCACAGATGATATAATAATTTATGTGGAAAACCCAAAAAACTCCACTCCAAAACTGCTAGAACTCATAGAGGAATTTAGTAAATTGTCAGGATATGAAATCAATGCACTGAAATCAGTTGCATTTCTATACACCAACACAAAGAGAGAAGAAAGAGAAATTAAGGAATTGATTCCACTTATAATTGAACCCCAAACCATAAGATACCTAGGAATAAACCTAACCAAACAGGCAAAGAATCTGTACTCGGAAAACTATAGTGCACTCATGAAAGAAATTGAGGAATACACAAAGAAATGGAAAAAGGTTCCATGCTCATGGATTGGAAGAACAAATATTGTGAAAATCTCTATGCTACCTAAATCAATCTACACATTTAATGCAATCCCTATGAAAATATCATCAACATTTTTCAAAGAAATGGAACAAATAATCTTAAAATCTTCATGGAACCAGAAAAGATCCCAAATAGCCAGAGGAATGTTGAAAAAGAAAGCCAAAGCTGGTACAATTATCAATACAGTATGATATTGACACACACAAAAAAGACACATGGATCAATGGGACAGACTAGAGAGCCCAGAAATAGACCCTAAACTCTAGGGTCAACTTTGACAAAGCAGAAAAGAATGTCCAATGGAAAAAAGACAGTCTCTTCAACAAATGGTGTTGGGAAAATTGGACAGCCACATGCAAAAAAAAGAAACTGGACCATTTCCTTACACCACACAAAAAAGACTCAAAATGGATAAAATAATGGATAAAGACTCAGTGTGAGACAGGAATCCATCAAAATCTTTGAGGAGAACACAGGCAGCAATATCTTTGTCCTCAGCCACAGCAATTTTTTCTTAGAAACAGGACCAAAAGCAAGAGAAGCAAGGGCAAAAATGAACTATTGGGACTTCATCAAGATCAAAAGCTTTTGCACAGCAAAAGAAACAGTCAACAAAACCAAAGACAACCATCAAAATGGGACAAGATATTTGCAAATGACATATCAGATCAAGGGCTAGTATCCAAAATCTATATAGAACTTACCAAACCCAACACCCAAAGAACAAATAATCCAATCAAGAAATGGGCAGAAGACATGAACAGACATTTCTGTAAAGAAGATATCCAATGGCCAGCAGACAAATGAAAAAATGCTCAACATAGATCAGCACCAGGGAAATTCAAATCTAAACCTCAATGAGATACCACCTCATATGAGTCAGGATTGCTAAAATTAACAAGTCATGAAATGACAGATGTTGGCAAGAATGGGGAGAAAGGAGAACCCTCCAACACTGAGGCGGGAATGCAAGCTGGTGCAGCTACTCTGGAAAATAGTGAGGAAGTTCCTCAAAAAGATGAAAATAGAGCTACCCTATAATCCAGCAACTGCTCTACTGGGCATTTGCCCCAAAGATACAAATGTAGTGATCAGGTGGGATATATGCATCCCAATGTTTATAGCAGCAGAGTCTGTAATTGTCAAACTATGGAAAGAGCCTAGATTTCTATCAACAGATGAATGAATAAAGAAGATGTGGTACATAAATACAATGGAATATTATCCAGCCATTTAAAAAAATTAAATCCTGACATATGCAATGACATGGAAGGAAATATAGGGTATCATGCTAAGTGAAGTAAGTCAGTCAGAGAAAGACAACTATTATATGGTCTCACTTCTTTTTCTTTGAAAAAGAAGACAGAGGTTCATAGGGGAAGAGAAGGAAAAAATGAAAGAAGGCAAAAACCAGAGAGGTTGACAAAAAACAGAGACAAACCACAAGACACCTTCAATCATAGGAACTGGACTGAGGGTTGCTGGAGTGAAGGCAGATGGGAGGGATGGGGTGACTGGGTGATGGACACTGGGGAAGGTATAGGCTATGATGACTGCTGTGAATTATGGAAGACTGTTGAATCACAGACCCATGTCCCTGAAACAAATGATACATTATATGTTAATAGAAAAAAAGAAAGAATTAATTTAAAGAATTTAAAACTGACTATATATACCCTTCCACAGAACCATAAATTAGTTAAAATCCAGAATTAGAAGTTACTATAACTTTGTGTCTCAAAATAAGTTAAATGAAAACCAAAAACAAAAATTAAAAAAAAACAAAAAGGAGGAAAGAAAGGAAGAAAAGGAAAGGAGAAGAAAACATAAACAAACTCTGGACAAGCAGTCAGAGACTTGGTGTAATCTACTTCTTGGTTTCATTAGTTATCTTTTAGATGACCTTAGGCAAAGTATTTAATAGGTTGGATTCTCCCTATTTCAAATATATCATATAAAAGATTAATAGAATGTTGCAACTTGAAGGAAATAAGAGATAGTTCAAAGGGATTCATGGCACTTTAGGTATTAAAAATTATCAAATTTATTTTAATCCATAGATTTTATTTTAAGTTAAAGCTTTAGTAATAAATAATAAGTAATATTTGGCCCTTACTAACTGCTAATTTCTGGTTGAATATGCATTTTGTTTTCAATATTTGGAGTTAATTTAGAGGCAAAACTTTTATTAAAAACATTCTTTCTTGTTTATCTTGGAAAATAGATCCTGGCACAAAACTGGTTGAAGGTAGTTTATGCAGGACATGATCCCAAGGAGAGTAAATTAAAGTGTTGGAAAAGTGAGACAGTGAAAGGAGAAAGATACTCAAGGAGGCTTATTGGAAAGGTCACTACTCTGACCACTTGGAAGTGTAACCCCTCTAGAAACCCTCAGAGGAATGGTGTAAAACACATTTCAGACTGGTTTCCTTAAGGATAAGTTCCTTGAATAATTTATCTACCAACTCCCAATTTTATTGACAGGGGGTTGTTCCTGGGGATGTTAAATCCCAGCACTTCAGTGCTATCTTCTCTATGGGCTGACGAAGGCTTCATGGCTCAGGAGAAAGCTCTCAGGAAGAAGAGGAGAGAGATGCACACTCCTTCAGTATACATAGAAAATTTTCACTGCAGCAACAGGTGAACTTCCAGATGAACAGAAGGGATTTGCACAGGGCTGGGAAAAACTGCAACACCATGTTACACAATTAAAAAGAAGGCCACATTACCCATAATATTAAAAGGTAATACACTATTATAAACCATGACAGTGTGAAAATATAACTAAGGAAAATCAAAAGTTATAAAGAGGAAGGAAAAGTGAATTGTAATAATGAAATGAACCTTAAGAGAACTAAAATATATAATAAAATCAAGAGTTGGGTATATGGGAAAAAACCAGGAGGTAATGTACATGCAACCTTTTCTGTGATTTTTGTCTGGACTATCAGCATCTTTATAGTTGATGTATCTATTAATAGAAATATAAATGTATTATTTCACCTTAAAATAGTTTAAGGGAAGTTAGAATGGCCCCGGAAATTATTTGCGCAGGAAAGAAGTCATAGCATTTTATATAATTCTTTTTCTAAAATCAGTCATAGCATTTTATATAATTCTTTTCTAAAATCTTTAATTTCTTTCTTTTTTTTTCCAGAAAAGTAAAAAAAGGGACATAAAGAAGTGAAGACTGTAAGGTTGTTTACATGATGATGACATACATGGGACTTGAATATGGTCCCATGGCTTGCAATGCCAAATTTGTGTATGTTATATAAGTCATACTCCAAGTTTCAAGTAATTTCTATTAAAAAAGGTTAAAAAAAATTCTTGAGCTTTCTTTTCTTTCTTCCTATCAAACTATCATCCTAATTTAACTCCCAAGCTTTTGGTTTTCCTCTTCTCTGTGTTTATATCAATCATTTTAGGCTAAAAGTATTACTACTTTTTCAAATGTTTAAATAATAATAGTTTTGGTTTCAAACATGAGCAGCATCTATGGGAGTATAATTGGGGCAGCAAAAGCAATTCTCTGTAAAAGTGAGAGTTATTTACCTGAGTGACACTGGCTCAGCTAATAAAATGGAAAGTGGTTTTCCTGATAATGACTTTTGATCAAACTTTCTGTACAGTTTCCCAAAAGGGCATATCTTGAGTGTAGCATTTATTCTGAAAGAAAATAAATAAATAAATAAATACAGAGGCAAGGAAGAGGGCAGCACTATTTCTGAAATTGTTACTAACCATCTCCTAGGAAATCCCACACAGTAGGATTTAAACATCGAGCATTTCCTGCTTGTCTCACTCCTGTAACATTATTGTCTTTCTCTTGTGCACTGTCTTCTTTAAAAAGCTATTGGGTAACTATTTGTCCTGGAAATCAAATGCCAAGTATGCTGGTATTTGAAGGCATACAGGAGCATTTTGACATTGGAAATGCGAGTATAAACAGAGAAATTGTGAAATTGCGGGGGGGACAATCTTAAATATATTGATATGGAATCTTGTATTTTAAATGCTAAAAAAAATTACTTTATGATATCCCCCCTTTTCCCCTTAGTTAAAACAGTACAAGCAATATAGAATGGAAAACTATCCTTTCTTCCACTCTCATGCCCCTCACAATGTTCTTAAGTCAGGAGTCACACAAATTTTAATTTAAAAATTATTCTAAAGTTAATACAAGAATGCAGATTTCAAAAAATTCAGTGTTTTAAAAGAGTGAAAAAAAAAGCATAAAAGTAGCCAATTCTACTACCAACCATGTCATCTCGGACTCTCAGTCCTAATCCACAAATGAAACACTTTCAGTCTTTTTTGGTTTGGGGTTTTCAAGTAGATACTTCCCTTTATTGATTTACTAATTTTACATATTATTTATGAGCTCTCCTATCTTAAGGTTGAGAATTTACCTAATTAATCTTACACCTCACATCTATTTCTTAAGTCTCCTGCCAATATTTTAAAATTATACCTACTTTTCAGATCTTTTGTCTTTATATAGTCAATCTCCATTTTATCCTTTAATTATAAATATATTACTCTAAATCTTGATTATCCATAGTAGAACAAACATGTCAATCATGCTACTCTCACCCAGTTTTCTCTGGTTCTGAATCCATTTGCTGTCCATTTTATTAGAACATTCTCATAGCCGAGACATTCACAAGCACATACATAATCAGTTTAAACAAATCACCGCGTTTTAACTATAATTGTAAAACCAGAAACAATGTGATTAATTTTTTTAAGACCAAAAACAAGTAATGTGTATAAGAATAAGAGAAATCCTTAAACTATTTTGTTAAGGAAAATGTTCCAAGTATTGAAGTAAATGGATTTCTCATGAAAAATTCATTTGCTCTAAATTAGAATTTACTTAATTTTCTTTATATTTCATCCTTTACTGATTTCTAATTTTTTTCTTCTCTTTGAGTGACAAGGGTATGCTTTTAGCATATCATCATAAGAATCACATCTTACTTCATTTTTTAGTCTTTTTTTTAGTTCAACTTCATTTTTTAGTTTTTTATTTTTTCATTACAACAATTATATTTTTATTGCTAACAACTCTTCTATTATACAGTGTCTCATATTTACATCAAACTTTTCTTGCATTTTGAATGACTTAGCTAAATCACTTCTCGGTCTTTTGGCTAAGATCAAGTGTGAATGACTTAGCTGTTTTGTTTTTTTTTTTTTCTTCTTCAAATTCTAGTGATCTAATTTAAAAAAAAATTCTTAAAGATTCTATTTCCTTATTTTACGGAGAGTCAGAGAATGTGAATGAGTGGGGTGAAGGACAGAGGGAAAAGCAGACTTGTTGCTGAGCGGAGAGCCTAATGCAGGGTTCAATTTCAGGACCCTGGGATCATGATCTGAGCCAAAGATAGACGCTTAACTGACTGAACCACCCAGGTGCCCCTCCAGTGATGTAATTTTAAAAGATTATCTTCTCTTCTTTGATTTCTATTTCATTATTCTGACATCTATTATATGTTTTCATCTAGCACTTTCTGTTGATTTTTCCTCAAATGTTCAGTGTATTTACCAATCCAACTACATGTGTAAATGGGATTTTAACTAGGTTTATAAATATAGGCCTGGGATTCCTATGTTATTGTGTAGCTCTCTTTCCAAAAAGCCCTTCTCTTAGGAATGAAGTTCTGTGAGCATGACGAGATCACACCAACTAGCAACCCCAGCTTTGCAGATAGCAAGCAGAGAAATAAACTGAACACCAAAGTATAGTTCATGAAGAAAATTTCACGTTCAGGTGATCAAACAATGATGACTTCTTTAACAGTCTTGAGAGAAATAACTGAAGAATTAACCTACAAGCTTTGAAAACTTGGAAGTGTAGATTTGTCTACATAAGACAATATAAGTACAAAAGAGGAAAAAACAGCCATTTAGAATCTTGTTGTTGTTAAACCTAACAACTTATATTTTGAAGCTCCATTTCACCTCATTGTATTGAAGAACAGCATTGACAATATCAGTGTTCTTTCTCTTTCCCTATCAAGTAGTAAGATTCAGGTATCTCAGTGTCCACTTGACATGATACTACTGTATCGCATACCATGGTGGGGGATGGTCTTCAACATTGCTTGAAAACAAATGGAGGGCCTCAATGAACTTCAAGAAAGGGAGAAGCTTGACTCTTTAAGACCTTTTTTTCTCTTTTTTTAGAAAAACAATGCAGACTGAGATAAGTAAGGATTAAGGTATAAGGGTGTAAGACTTGAAGCAGAAAACCAGAATTGAGGTCTTTTGCAATAGGGGCTTCCAGAACTACAAGACTCTAACCAAAGTGACAATTTTCAAATAAGGGTAGCTACAATATTTCTAAATTGAAGATACATATGGGAAAGTATTTGTTTGGATAAAGGTTAGAAATCTGTCATGAAGCTACTTTTTCTTCCTAAATTCAATATTTTCATGGATATTATACAGGTAATGGGGTGACTTTGAGAAAGTGGGTCTGTTGCATCCCTTCAGACTGTGATTCTCTCTGCAATTACTCTGACAAATAAGTAATATGAGAGGATTCTTCTTGTGGGATGGCTGCAATGATATTCTAATTAGAAGGAAAGCTTCTGCAAATAGTAATGGTCGAGCAATGAACTTGCAGGTAACAACAGCATTGATTTCCTATTATTCATTCAATTTTTCACCTATTGAATAGCTCCAATGCAACCTGAAGAACCAACTTTAGTTTATGGAGTAGGATGTATTGGACTAAAGGTAGTCAACCACATGATTCAGATGACCAATAAGATATGAGAAAACAGTTGCTATAGCTTCCGAAAAAGTTATCATTTTGCTTTTCAAAGGGACATTAGGAAGTCAGACTCTTTCTATTGAATATGATAACAGAGACATGCAGTATTAATTCTGTTCACTGCACATGGATACCAAGCTTCTCATCTAGGAAGGCCAACAAGAGATAAGTAAAGTATGTGGCTTCTTGATGCTCTGATGGCACCTGTGGTGAAGGAACCAGTCTTAGAAGCTTGGTCCTTCCTTTACCTCTCTTAGCTAATACCTTTATTTTTCTGCCACCTTGGTTAGAGTTTCTTTTGATTGCAATCTGAAGCATCCTAATTAATACTATAATTTTAGTTGAAACTTTGCTTCCCTGTTTTGGAGTTTTATCCTCCCTCCCTCAGTTATGTTTTTATTAGAGAGGAAACATGTGCCAAGTCCTTCCCAACAAACTGGAAATTGGGATAATCAGTCAATCCAAACATTAATTCTCATTTTAGCTGATCATATAACGAAAACTTATTTTACAAGCATGTGATCAAGTATCACATGAAACAGAAATTTGTATATATATGTGCTGTGTGTAATCTGTAAATATACATCTAATATCTAGAGACTTTTATAAAGTTTTGACAGACTTAATGTCCTCTTCAAATATCTTTGTTTCAAAAATACTAAAAAATTTGAAGGAGGGCTACACTGTTGGTGGGAATGCAAGCTGGTGCAGCCACTCTGGAAAACAGCATGGAGGTTCCTGAAAATGTTGAAAATAGAACTGCCCTATGACCCAGCAATTGCACTATTGGGTATTTACCCTAAAGATACAAACATAGTGATCCAAAGGGGCATGTGCACCCGAATGTTTATAGCAGCAATGTCCACAATAGCCAAACTATGGAAAGAACCTAGATGTCCATCAACAGATGAATGGATCAAGAAGATGTGGTATATATACACAATGGAATACTATGCAGCCATCAAAAGAAATGAAATCTTGCCATTTGCGACAACATGGATGGAACTAGAGCATATCATGCTTAGCGAAATAAGTCAAGCAGAGAAAGACAACTATCATATGATCTCCCTGATATGAGGAAGTGGTGATGCAACATGGGGGCTTAAGTGGGTAGGAGAAGAATCAATGAAACAAGATGGGATTGGGAGGGAGACAAACCATAAGTGACTCTTAATCTCACAAAACAAACTGAGGGTTGCTGGGGGGAGGGGGTTTGGGAGAAGGGGGTGGGATTATGGACATTGGGGAGGGTATGTGCTTTGGTGAGTGCTGTGAAGTGTGTAAACCTGGTGATTCACAGACCTGTACCCCTGGGGATAAAAATATATGTTTATAAAAAATAAAAAATTAAAAAAAAAATTGAAGGAGGGGAGAGGAGTCAAGATGGCGGAGAAGTAGCAGGCCAAGACTACATCACGTAGCAGGGGATCAGCTAGATAGCTTATCAAACCATTGCAAACACCTATAAATCCAACAGGAGATCAAAGAAAAGAAGAACAGCAATTCTAGAAACAGACAATCCACCACTTTCTTAAAAGTAGGACTGGCGGAGAAGTGAATCCAAAGCGAGGGGAAGATAGACTGCAGGGGGAGGGGCCAGCTGCTGGCAAGCGGTGGAACAAAGGAGCACTAAATCAGGACTTTTGAAAGTCTGCTCCAATGAGGGACATAGCTCCAGAGGCTAAACCATTTTCATTCCCGTCCTCCAGAACTCTACCAAAAGTGTTCAGGAAACAAAAGCTCCTGAAAGTGAACCCGAGTGGATAGCTTATCCTGGCCCCTGGTAAAGGCAGTGAATTCCACCTTGGGCAAAGACACTTGAGAATCACTACAACAGGCCCCTCCCCCAGAAGATCAACAAGAAATCCAGCCAAGACTAAGTTCACTTACCAAGGAAAACAGCGGAATTCCAGAGGAGGAGAAAGCAAAGTATGGAATTCATGGTTTTCTCCCCATGATTCTTAGTCTTGCAGTTAATTTAATTTTTTTTAATTTTATATTCTTACCTTCTGCTAATTTTTTTTAACCTTTACCCTTTTATTTTTTAAAGTTTTTTAACTAGTCTATCGTAACAATACCATTCATTAAGTATATATATAATAATCTTTTCAGAATCTTCTTTATTATAGTCATATTTTATTTTTAATTGTATCTAACATTATTTTTTTATACATGTAGGGTTTTTTCTTCTAAAAAAATTGTACCCCAATTTCTTCAAATAGATCAAAATATACCCTAATTCCCTAAATCTATCTCCAGGTTTGTTCTAGTCTCCAGCCAGAGCAAATTCTCTCGACTTTTTTTTTTCTTTATTCACCCAACCAACTTACTCTTATCAACTCCATTTTTAGAAATTAAATTTTTTTTTCATTTTTGTAGGCATATTCCATCTAAAGAGACCAAAGTACTCCCCAAATTAAGTGGGTGGCTCTGTTATAGTCACCAGTCTAATATGTATGTATATATATATTTTTTTTTCTGTTTTATATTTTTTCTTTGTTTTATTTTTTAAATTTTTTTCCCTGAGCTTCTTTTTATCCCCTTTCTACCCCAATGATTTGGGGTCTATTCTTATTTGGATAAAGTATATTTTCCTGGGGTCTTTGCCACCCATTTAGTATTTTATATGTTCCTTCATATATTCATATCTGGACAAAATGACAAGGCTGAAAAACTCACCACAAAAAAAAGAACAAGAGGCAGTACCAAAAGCTAGGGATGTAATCAATACAGACAGTGGTAATATGTCAGATATAGAATTCAGAATGATGATTGTCAAGGTTCTACCTGGGCTTGAAAAAGGCATGGAAGATATTGGAGAAACCCTCTCTGGAGAGATAAAAGCCCTTTCTGGAGAAATAAAAAAAGAACTAAAATCTAACCAATTGAAATAAAAAAGCTATTAATAAGGTGCAATAAAAAATGAGGCTCTTACTGCTAGGATAAATGAGGCATAAGAAAGAATTAGTGATATAGAAGACCAAAGGACAGAGAATAAAGAAGCTGAGCAAAAGAGGGACAAACAGCTACTGGACCATGAGGGGAGAATTTGAGAGATAAGTGACACTATAAGACGACAAAACATTAGAATAACTGGGATTTCAGAAGAAGAAGAAGAAAGAAAGAGTGGAACAGAAGATATACTGGAGAGAATTATTGTAGAGTACTTCCCTAATATGGCAAAGGGAACAAAGCATCAAAATCCAGGAGGTGCAGAGAACACCCTTCAAAATCAACAATAATAGGTCCACACCCCATCACATAATAGTAAAATTTACAAGTCTTAGTGACAAAGAGAAAATCTTGAAAGCATCCAGGGAAAAGAGGTCTGTAACATACAATGGTAAAAATATTAGATTGGCAGCAAACTTATCCACAGAGACCTGGCAGACCAGAAAGAACAGGCATGATATATTCAGAGCACTAAATGAGAAAAACATGCAGCCAAGAATACTATATCCAACTAGGCTATCATTGAAAATAGAAGGAGAGATAAAAAGCTTCCAGGACAAACAAAAACTAAAAGAAATTGCAAACATCAAACCAGCTCTACAGGAAAAATTGAAAGGGGTCCTCTAAGCAAAGACACAACGTAAATGTAGTAGATCAGAAAGGAACAGAGACAATATACAGTACAGTCACCTTACGGGCAATACAATGGCACTAAATTCATATCTCTCAATAGTTTCCCTGAATGTTAATGGCCTAAATGCCCCAATTAAAAGACACAGAGTATCAGAATGGATAAAAAAACAAAACCCATCTGTATGTTGCCTACAAGAAACCCATTTTAAACCCAAAGACACCTCCATATTTAAAGTGAGGGGCTGGAAAACAATTTACTGTGCTAATGGACATAAGAAGAAATCAGGGGTGGCCATCCTTATATCAGATCAATTAGATTTTAAGACAAAGACTACAATAAGAAAAGTGGAAGGACACTATATCATACTCAAAGGGTCAGTCCAACAAGAAGATCTAACAATTTTAAATATGTATGCCCCTAACATGGGAGCAGCCAACTATATAAACCAATTAATAACAAAATCAAAGAAACACATCCACAATAATACAATAATAGTAGGGGACTTTAGCACTCCTCTCACTGAAATGGACAGATCATCCAAGCAAAAGATCAACAAGGAAATAAAGGCCTTAAATGACACACTGGATAAGATGGACATCACACATATATTCAGAACATTAAATCCCAAAGCAACAGAATACACATTCTTCTCTAGTGCACATGGAACATTCTCCAGAATAGATCACATCCTGGGTCATATCAGATCTCAACTGGTATCAAAAAATTGGGATCATTCCCTGCATATTTTCAGATCACAATGCTCTGAAGCTAGAACTCAATCGCAAGAAAAAATTTGGAAAGAACCCAAATACATGGAGACTAAACAGAATCTTTCGAAAGAATGAATGGGTCAACCAGGATATTAAAGAAAAACTGAAAAAAATCAAGGAAACAAATGATAATGAAAACACACCTGTTCAAAATCTGTGGGACAGAGCAAAGGCAGGCTTGAGAGGAAAATATATAGCGGTACAAGCCTTTCTCAAGAAACAAGAAATGTCTCAAATACACAACCTAACCCTACACCTAAAGGAGCTGGAGAAAGAATAACAAAGGAAGCCTAAACCCAGCAGGAGAAGAGAAATCATAAAGATCAGAGCAGAAATCAATGAAATAGAAACAAACAAACAAAAAACAATAGAACAAATCAATGAAACTAGGAGCTGGTTCTTTGAAAGAATTAATAAGATTGATAAACCTGTGGCCAGACTTATCAAAAAGAGAAAGGATCCAATTAAATAAAATCATGAATGAAAGAGGAGATATCACAACCAACACCAAAGAAATACAGACAAATATAAGAACATACTATGAGCAACTCTATGCCAACAAATTTGACAATCTGGAAGAAATGGAGGCATTGCTAGAGACATATAAACTACCACAACTGAACCAGGAAGAAATAGAAAACCTGAACAGACCCATAACCAGTAAGGAGATTGAAACAGTCATCAAAAATCTCCAAACAAACAAAAGCCCAGGGCCAGACGGCTTTCCAGGGGAATTCTACCAAACATTTAAAGAATAATTAATTCCTATTCTCCTGAAATTGTTCCAAAAAATAGAAATGGAATGAAAACTTCCAAACTCATTTTATGAGGCCAGCATCACCTTGATCCCAAAACCAGACAAGGATTCCATCAAAAAAGAGAACTACAAACCAATATCCTTGATGAACACAGATGCAAAAATTCTCACCAAAATACAAGCCAATAGGATTCAACAGTACACTAAAAGGATTATTCACCGCGACCAAGTGAGATATATTCCAGGGCTCAAGGTTGGTTTAATATCAGCAAATCTATCAATGTGATACAATACATTAATAAAAGAAAGAACAAGAACCAATGATACTCTCAATAGATGCTAAAAATGCATTTGACAAAGTACAGCATCCCTTCCTGGACAAAACTACTTAAGGTGTAGGGATAGAGGGCACATACCTCAATATTATCAAAGCCATCTATGAAAGACCCAACGCAAATATCATTCTCAATGGAGAAAAACTGAAAGCATTTATACTAGGGTCAGGAACGTGGCAGGGATGTCCATTATCACCACTGCTATTCAACATAGTACTAGAAGTCCTAGCCTCACCAATCAGACAACAACAACAAAAAGAAATTAAAGGCATCCAAATCAGCAAAGAAGAAGTCAAACTATCACTCTTTGCAGATGATATGATACTATATGTGGAAAACCCAAAAGAGTCCACACCAAAACCACTAGAACTTGTACAGGAATTCAGTAAAGTGTCAGGATATAACGTCAATTCACAGAAATCAGTTGCATTTCTTGACACCAACAACAAGACAGAAGAAAGACAAATTAAGGAGTCAATCCATTTACAATTGTGCCCCAAAACATAAGATACCTAAGAATAAACCTAACCAAAGAGGCAAAGAATCTATACTCAGAAAACTATAAAGTACTGATGAAAGAAATTGAGGAAATGGAAAAATGTTGCATGCTCCTGGATTGGAAGATAAATATTGCAAAAATGTCTATGCTACCTAAAGCAATCTACACATTTAATGCAATCCCTTTCAAAATCCCACCCATTTTTTTTCAAAGAAATGTAACAAATAATCCTAAAATTTTGTGGCACCAGAAAAGACCTAAAATAGCCAAAGGAATATTGAAAAAGAAAGCCAAAGTTGGTGGCATCACTATTCCAGACTTCAAGCTCTATTACAAAGCTGTCATCATCAAGACAGCATGGTACTGGCACAGAAACAGACACATAGATCAATGGAACAGAAAAGAGAGCCCAGAAATAGACCCTCAACTCTATGGCCAACTAATCTTCCACAAAGTAGGAAAGAATGTACAATGGAAAAAGGACAGCCTCTTCAATAAATGGTATTGAGGAAATTGGACAGCCATATGCAGAAAATTGAAATTGGACCATTTCCTTACACCACACATGAAAATAGACTCAAAATGGATGGAGGACCTCAATGTGAGAAAGAAATCCATCAAAATCCTTGAGGAGAACATAGCAAACAACCTCTTTGACCTCAGCCACAGCAACGTCTTCATAGAAACATCACCAAAGGCAAGGGAAGGGCAAAAATGAATTATTGGGACTTCACCAAGATCAAAAGCTTTAGTACAGCAAAGGAAACAATTAACCAAACCAAAAGAGAACTGACAGAATGGGAGACGATATTTGCAAACGACATATCAGATAAAGTGCTAGTATCTAAAATCTATAAATAACTTATCAAACTCAACCCCCAAAGAATAAATAATCCAGTCAAGAAATGGGCAGAGGACATGAACAGACTTTCTGTAAAGAAGACAACCAGATGGCCAACAGACACATGATGAATTGCTCAACATCACTTGGCATCAGGGAAATACAAATAAAAACCACAATGAGATATCACCTCACACCAGTTAGAATGGCTAAGATTAAGAAGTCAAGAAATGACAGATGCTGGCGAGGATGCGGAGAAAGGGGAACCCTCCTATACTGTTGGTGGGAATGCAAGCTGGTGCAACCACTCTGGAAAATAGCATGGAGGTTCCTCAAAAAGGTGAAAATAGAGCTACCATAGGACCCAGCAATTGCACTACTGGGTATTTACCCTAAAGATACAAATGTAGTGATCTGAAGGGGCATGTGCACGCAAATGTTTATAGCAGCAATGTTTACAATAGCCAAACTATGGAAAGAACCTAGATGTCCATCAACAGATGACTGGATAAAGAAGAGGTGGTATATATATACAGTGGAATACTATGCAGCCGTCAAAAGAAATGAAATCTTGCCATTTGCAATGACGTGGATGGAACTTGAGGGTATTATGCTTAGTGAAATAAGTCAATCAGATAAAGACAACTATCATATGATCTCCCTGATATGAGGAAATGGAGGTACAACATGGGGTATTTGAGGGTTAGGAAAAGAAAAGATGGGATCAGGAGGGAGACAAACCATAAGTGACTTTTTTTTTAACCATTTCAGCTTATTTATTTATTTATTTTTTAAATTTTTTCAATTTATTTATTTTCAGAAAAACAGTATTCATTATTTTTTCACCACACCCAGTGCTCCGTGCAATCCGTGCCCTCTATAATACCTACCACCTAGTACCCCAACCTCCCACACCCCCGCCACTTCAAACCCCTCAGATTGTTAGATTGTTTAGAGTCCATAGTCTCTCATGATTCACCACCCCTTCCAATTTACTCCAACTCCCTTCTCTTCTCTAACACCCCTTGTCCTCCATGATATTTGTTATGCTCCACAAATAAGTGAAACCATATGATAATTGACTCTCTCTGCTTGACTTATTTCACTCAGCATAATCTCTTACAGTCCCGTCCATGTTGCTACAAGAGTTGGGTATTCATCCTTTCTGATGGAGGCATAATACTCCATAGTGTATATGGACCACATCTTTCTTATCCATTCATCCGTTGAAGGGCATCTTGGTTCTTTCCATAGTTTGGCGACCGTGGCCATTGCTGCTATAAACATTGGGGTACAGATGGCCCTTCTTTTCACGACATCTGTATCTTTGGGATAAATACCCAGAAGTGCAATTGCAGGGTCATAGGGAAGTTCTATTTTTAATTTCATGAGGAATCTCCACACTGTTCTCCAAAGAGGCTGCACCAACTTGCATTCCCACCAACAGTGTAAAAGGGTTCCCCTTTCTCCACATCCTCTCCAACACATGTTGTTTCCTGTTTTGTTAATTTTGGCCATTCTAACTGGTGTAAGGTGATATCTCAATCTGGTTTTAAGTGACTCTTAATCTCACAAAACAAATTGAGAGTTTCTGGGGGGAGGGAGATTGGGAGAGGGGCATGGGGTTATGGACATTGGGGAGGGTATGTGCTATGATCAAGTGTTGTGAAGTGTGTAAACCTGGAGATTCACAGACCTGTAACCGTGGGGATAAAAATACATTATATGTATCTAAAAAATTTTAAAAAAATCTTAAAAAGAAAAAAAAATTTGAAGGAAAATTGCCAATGCTAAGATCTGTCAGTTTTAAATTAATCCTCTAAGCACCAATCATTATCTCCCAAAATTTGCTCCCATCTGTTTGCTGTACAGTGTTGAACAATTCTCTTTGTAAATGGTAGTGTTAATATACTTTGAAGTCTTGTATTTGGTCCAGATTACCATGGGAAATCCACACCATGAGTCTGTATACAGAATTTTTTTAAGTATAGCTTTCAATATCACAGAGTTTACAATGTGGTAAACTCTTGGTATTAGTGTTCAATTTGAGCTTGGATCCACATTCAACTCTTTATGAGCAAAGGAGTTCTATATCTATGAGCTTTTATAGCAATGAAACAAACAAACAAACAAATACAGAAATGTTTTCTTTCATTATACACCCCTTTAAACTGCCATTCTTTCAATGATTCCAATCTATTCAATAAACAACATAAGAGGCTTTTTTTTTTTTTTGGGTGGGGGGTTTGTTTTGTTTTGTTTTTCTGTAGGTTGGCAGGATGATATTCCTATTAGGAAATTTCTGGAAATAGTTGGTTATGAGAAACATGTTTCTTACAATATTTTTCGTAATTTCTTCATGTATCTGACTATTCACAATTCTATGAACAATTTCAGATTATTTATGGAAAGTCAAAATATCACTTTTGTCCTAACCACATTTGAAGACCAGCATGGCAAGAAGTCAAAACATTATTCTGAAATCCTTTGGTAAGGTTTAGTTGCACTTAGATTGCACTTGAGAGCTACTCCTAATGGCATTGGAATATAAGGAAGAGAAGAACTAGACTGAATTTTGACATTGCAACTTCCCCAAACCCAACAAAACATCATTTCTGGCATTCACATAAATTCTGTACAATTTGGTGCCAGAATCTGTTTTGTTTTGGTTTGGCTTTAATCAAGAAGCAATCAGATTTTTGTCTCTCTCAAAGAATCATAGAGAATCATCACATATTATTGACAGTGAAAACTCTAGCATAGACTAAAACAAATCAATATTAAGAATGGAAAGAATGAAATTAGATTTCTTCAAACTTAAGCTTTTGTGGGAGTCACTAGATTTTATTAAGTTAAGACACCTTGAAATGGTAAGTCTAAGAAAGAGCATTGTTACTATATTCAAATGTGGTTTGTTTATAACTGGTATATACTAGAATTAGCTGATAATTCTGGCAAAAAAAATACTAAATACATTTTATTTTCCACAACCACCTAGATGGCATATATTTTAAGTGACCTTTCCCATAAATGAACAAATCTGAAAATGAATATCAGTAATATAGCCATCTTAACACTGTAAATCAAGATACATGCTTCTGATCTAGTATATGCTTTCTTGCCTTTATTGAAAAGCTCCCCTTTGGGTTCACTCTTTTCTTCTTGTAGAGGACAAAAATATTACATAAGTATCAGGGATATTTGAGTTCACTTTGTGAAAAGAAATCTTTTTTTTTTTTTTTTTTTTTTTTTAAAGATTTTATTTATTTGACAGAGAGAGATACAGCGAGAGAGGAAACACAGCAGAGGGAGTGGGAAAGGGAGAAGCAGGCTCTCCAAAGAGCAGGGCGCCCAACCTGGGCTTAATCACAGGACCCTGGGATTATGACCTGAGCTGAAGGCAGATGCTTAATGACTGAGGCACCCATGGGTCCTGGTACGTATTCTTTTTAAAGAACAAATCAACTAATGTCCACTAGAGGGGACAAGTTACTTTTAATAACTATATAGAGAAATGAGTTTTCCTTGAAAGGAATGAAGAACTTAGGAAATACATGAAATCCTAAATGCAAATTCTTTTTTATTCGTTTGTTTGAGGGGGGAGAGAGAGAGAAGAAGGAAGGAGGAAAAGGAAGGAACAGAGAGGGAATCGTAAGCAGGCCTCATGCCGAGCATGGAGTCCCAATTCAGGACTCCATCTCAAAAACCTGAGATCACGACCTGAGCCAAAATCAAGTCAGATGCTTAATTGACTAAGCCACCCAAGTGCCCCCTAAATGTACATTCTTAATCTCTAATATAAACTCTGAAAGAAACTGATGGCTCCTGAGAAAGTGAACATAACCCAATGAAGCTATTAGTCACAACTGGATTCTGAAAGGTAAACTTTGAAACTGACCATCAGTTGAGTGTGTGTGTGTGCGTGTGCGCGCGTGCACGCGTGTGTGTGTGTTTGTTTAACTGTTTTATAAGAGATTACAGAAGGACAGCAGTTAATTTATATAATAAGTGTCACCAAGTCATTACTCAATGTTCAGTAATAGAGGCCCCTACTGGTAACATGGTAAGGAAGGTGCCGAGCTGGTATGAGAGAAAACACATTTAAAAAAAAAAAAAAAAAGTATTTTATCTCCCAAGGTTTAAATTTAATTTGTAGTTTGGTAGCAATCTCTTGCCCAGTTAACTAGCTTCTAGTGGTAGTCTTCCTGAAGTTGCCTATATATTCTACTGTGAAAAGTAATCTTTTAAAAGAAGATGTATACAGTTATTTTATGAAGAACCCTTTAAATACATTGTTCCTAAATACAAGATTGTTTTTTAAGTATTCATGTCATGCATATTGTAAGCTACTAGATAGTGAAAAGCAGACAGACATGTTCTTCATATTAGTCAAAGAACAATTACTTTCAAATGTCAAAATACACTTTAAAAAATTAAGGTAGAACTTCCAGTTTCCAGTCTGTCATATAAAGAGCTTGGAAATTATTACTCTATCCACAATAAGTAAAAAAACTAAAAAATCAAAAAGGTTGCTCAATTTGTCAGAGCAGTGAGGTCACAGGGCAAACCACTGTTCTTCAGAACTGAAGAGACAGCCAGGCAGATTTAGAGAAACACAACTTAACTGAAGCAGAACCCTCCATGGGAACCAGTACAGGGGTAGGGAAACCTGAACTGTAACTGATGAATTCCTGGAGGTTCAGTGTGGACAAATCTAAGATTCAGAAACTCTAGCAGAGCTTAATTATAGGAGACCCACACACTTTTTTGAGTTTTATTCCCAGAAACTCAATCAAGTCCCCATATTGAAGATCAGAGAAAAATTTCATCCCCTTTGTCTTACAGAAGGAGGAGAGAAAAGAAAACATTCTGAATACACTAGAGTATTTTGTTCTTTATAAGGCCTACCCTCAAGAGAGATTCTTTTATCAGAGATGAACCTTATGAGGTTTTATAAGAGCCTTAATGACATGGGGGAAAAAAAAATACTCAACTCCAGCTTCCTCTAACTTTCGATGTAAAGGAAGAAACACACTATCTACCTCCCCATCCATGCTGCAGACATCCTGTTCTGCCTAAAGTTGGGGGAGAGGGGAAATTGACATTCACTTGTGCAGTTAACAGTCTAGGGGCCAGGTACTACTAAAAGACTGAGACCTATTCAAAGAACTATATATTGTTAAAATGTCTATACTGCCTAGAGCAATTTATACTTTTAATGCCATTCCAATCAAAATTCCACCAGTATTTTTCAAAGAGCTGGAGCAAAGAATCCTAAAATTTGTATGGAATCAGAAGAGACCCCGAATTGCTAAAGAAATGTTGAAAAACAAAAATAAAACTGGGGGCATCACGCTACCTGATTTCAAGCTTTACTACAAAGCTGAGATCACCAAGACAGCATGGTACTGGCATAAAAACAGACACATAGACCAGTGGAACAGAGTAGAGAGCCCAGATATGGACCCTCAACTCTATGGTCAAATAATCTTTGACAAAACAGGAAAAATATACAATGGAAAAAAGACAGTCTCTTCAATAAATGGTGCAGGGAA
This sequence comes from Mustela putorius furo, assembly GCF_011764305.1. Lineage (NCBI taxonomy): Eukaryota > Metazoa > Chordata > Mammalia > Carnivora > Mustelidae > Mustela > Mustela putorius. Next base: position 30,366,025 of record NW_025421987.1, read on the forward strand.
AACTGGAGAGCTATATGTAGAAGAATGAAACTCAACCATTCTCTTACACCGTACACAAAGATAAACTCAAAATGGATAAAAGACCTCAAAGTGAGACAGGAATTCATCAGTACCCTTGAGGAGAATATAGGCAGTAACCTCTTCGATATCAACCACAGCAACTTCTTTCAAGATATGTCTCCAAAGGCAAAGGAAACAAAAGTGAAGATGAACTTTTGGGACTTCATCAAGATCAAAAGCTTCTGCACAGCAAAGGAAACAGTCAACAAAACAAAGAGGCAACCCATGGAATGGGAGAAGATATTTGCAAATGACAGTACAGACAAAGTTCTTCTATGAAGAACTCCTCAAACTCAACACACACAAAACAGACAATCATATCAAAAAATGGGCAGAAGATATGAACAGATATGTATATCTGAAGATATACAAATGGCTATCAGACACATGAAAAAATGTTTATCATCACTAGCCATCAGGGATATTCAAATTAAAACCACATTGAGATACCACCTTACACCAGTTAGAATGGCCAAAATTAGCAAGACAGGAAACAACATGTGTTGGAGGAGATGTGGAGAAAGGGGAACCCTCTTACACTGTTGGTGGGAATGCAAGTTGGTGCAGCCACTTTGGAGAACAGTGTGGAGATTCCTCAAGAAATTAAAAATGGAGCTTCCCTATGACCCTGCAATTGCACTCCTGGGTATTTACCCCAAAGATACAGATGTTGTAAAAAGAAGGCCATCTGTACCCCAATGTTTATAGCAACAATGGCCATGGTCACCAAACTATGGAAAGAACCAAGATGCCCTTCAATGGACGAATGGATAAGGAAGATGTGGTCCATATACACTATGGAGTATTATGCCTCCATCAGAAAGGATGAATACCCAACTCTTGTAGCAACATGGACGGGACTGGAAGAGATTATGCTGAGTGAAATAAGTCAAGCAGAGAGAGTCAATTATCATATGGTTTCACTTATTTGTGGAGCATAACAAATAGCATGGAGGACAAGGGGAGTTAGAGAGGAGAAGGGAGTAATTGGAAGGAGGAAATTGGAAGGGGAGGTGAACCATGAGAGACTATGGACTCTGAAAAACCATATGAGGGTTTTGAAGGGGCGGGGGTGGGATGTTGGGGGAACCAGGTGGTGGGTATTAGAGAGGGCACGGATTGCATGGAGCACTGGGTGTGGTGCAAAAACAATGAATACTGTTACGCTGAAAAAACTAAATAAATTTTTAAAAATACTATACAAAATAAAATAAAATTTCAAGTAAAAAAAAAAAGAACTATATAACACTTCCCCTCCCCCAACACCTTATCAAAACATTAGTAATGGGACCTATTTATCATCCTTCTTTTGCCAGGCAGATTATGTTTACCTATTGAGTAAAAATTACAAAGCATATTAAAAGGCAAAACAAAGCAAAATCAAAAAACAAAGCAAAAGTTAAAAGAGTTACAGTTTGAAATAATTGAGCAAACACTACAATCAGACTCAGATGTGGCAAGAATGTTGGAATTACCAGACAGGGAAATTTTTAAAACTGGGAATAATCTGCTATAGCTTCTAATTGAAAAAAAAGAAAAGGGGGGGGGGACAATATACAGGAATAGATGTGTAAAGTAAACAGAAAGTTGGAAATTCTAAGGGAAAAAAATCTAGATGTCAAAACACTGTAACAAAAATGAAGGTCTTTGATGGATTCATTAGTATACTGATATAATTAAGGGAAGATTCTCTGAATTTAAGAATATGCCAATAGATACTATTAAAACTAAGACACATAAAGAAAGAGACTAAAAAATAAAGAATATAATATCCAAAACTGTGGGACAACTATAAGCATTATAATATATCCATAATGGGAATGTCAGAAGGGGTAAGAAACAGAAAGGGATAGAAGAAATATTTGAAGTAATCATGAATAAGAATTTTTCCAAATTAATCTCAGACACCAAATCAGAGATCCAGGAAACTCAGAGAATAGCAAGAAACTATGCCTAAGCATATGAGAGTCAAACTGCAAAAACTCAAAGGTACAGAAAAAAATCTTGAAAGAAATCAAGGGAAAACAACAATTCACCTACAGAGGACTAACATAAGAAATATGTTCCACTTCTCAGAACCATGGAGAAAATGTACTAAAACACACAAAGTGTAGAGAGAAACAGAACAAAACATCAACCTGGAATTCTGCACCTATGAAATTATCTTTCAAAAGCAAAGGAAAAATAAAGACATTCTCAAAAAAAAAAAAAAAATTGAGGAAATTTGTTACCAGTAGATTTCCTGGAAAGAAATGTTGAAAGTTGTTCTTCAAAGAGAAGTAAAAAAATACAGATTTAGAAAGCCAGATCAACATAAAGAACACAAACACACTGGAGAAAAAAATTAAATGAGGCAACATTAAAATTTTTATTTTTTCTTATTCTTAATTGATCCAAAAGAGAACTTTATTCAAAATAATAGCAACAATGTCTTCTATTTTATATGCCACACACACATATGTACACACATGCTTACATATACTTATATATAGTGAAATGAATTACAGCAATGTTACAAGAAACAGGAGGGAAGAATAAGGAATATCTTTTTATTATAAGTTATTACACTACCTATGAAGTAGTAAAGTGTTATTTGAAAGCAGAATTGAATTAGTTGTAAGTGTATATTGCAAACTCTAGGAAACCAGTATGAAACATAAAAAGTATAACTGTATAATCAATATGCTAATAAAGAAAAACAGATCATATAAAATGCTTAATTTTGAAATAAACAAAGGCAGAAAAAGAGTGAAAGACAAAATAGTGTATAAGAAAAAAGGCAATGAATGAAAAAAAGGTTACCAATTTGGTAAGTATTGATCCAATTATATTGATTTCACTTTAAATATCAGTGGTCTAAATATATAAATTAAAAGACAGAGATTGTCAGAGTGGATGAAAGAATGAGATCCAACTGGATACTGTCTAGAAGAAACTCACTTTAAAAAAAGAAAACATATTTAAAAAGTAATTGGATGAGGGTGCCTGGGTGGTTCAGTGGGTTAAAGCCTCTGCCTTTGGTTCAGGACATGATTCCAGAGCCCTGGGATTGAGTCCCACATCAGGCTCTCTGCTCAGCAGGGATTCTGCTTCTCTCTCTCTCTCTCTGACTGCCTCTCTGGCTACTTGTGATCTCTGTCAAATAAATAGATAAAATCTTTAAAAAATAAAAAAGTAATTGGATGGAAAGATATAGTCTATCTAATATAGCAAAAGTTGCTATATTAAGTTCAGATAGAGTCAATTTCAGAATTTAAGTTCTGAAGGATAAAGAGAAAAGGCATTGTATAATGACAAATGGTTCAATACTCCAAGATGACATAACAATCCTTAATCTTTATGTCCTAAACACAGAATGTCAAAATATGTGATACACAAACTGAAAGAACTTCAAGGGGAAATCCACTATCATAGTTGGAGACTTCTATACCTTTCCATCAGAAATGAACAAATGCAGAAGGCAGAATACCAGTATGCATAGGGTTAAAATGAACTCCACCATCAATCAGCTAAATATAATGGACACCTATAAACTACTTTAATCAACAACAGCAGAATGCACATTTTTCTCAAGCTCACATGGAATGTTCATTAAAATGTACCAAATTCTGAGCCACAAAACACACATTAAAAAATTTGAATGAATAAAAGTCACGGAAAGTCTGGTGTCAGTCTACAACAGAATTAAGCTAGAAACTGATAACAGAAAGATAACTAGAAAATCCCCAGTACTTGGAGATTAAACAAATTCTTCTAAATAACACATGAGTCAAAAAAGAAATCACAAAAAATTTTAAATATTTTGATCTAAATGAAATGTGTAATCAAGTGTATAAAATACTGTTGGTAGTCTAATATGTGGACTGAAAATTCTCCATTGTGTTAAACAATAAGGAGACTACTGGTAATTGAGGGTGTTTTCAAAACAATGGTCATGATGAACAGTTTTAAAAGAAAGGGGTAGGAGAGGAAGTGAAGGCAACTACTTTGGGAGTTATGCTGCAGAATAAAGCAGTGAAATTGTTTGCTAGGTGAAAGGAGTTATTACATTGAAAGTGCTCTAAAAAATGTGAGACATTATGTTTATGCTGATGAAAAGTAGAGGAAAATTTTGATGATGCTGGAGATGAAAATCTAGGGGAAAAAATAGTGAATGAGTTGCAGCACAAAATTAAGAAGGTCAGTCATAAAATTTCAAAAAATATATATATATATGTGGAAAACCCAAAAGACTCCACTCCAAAACTGCTAAAACTCATAGAGGAATTCAGTAAAGTAACAGGATATAAATCAATGCACAGAAATAAGTTGCATTTTTATACAACAACAAGACAGAAGAAAGAGAAACTAAGGAGTCAATCCCATTTACAATTACACCCAAAACCATAAGATACCTAGAATAAACCAAACCAAAAAGGCAAAGAATCTGTACATAGAAAACTATAAAGTATTATGAAAGAAATTGAGGAAGATGCAAAGAAACAGAAAAATGTTCCATGCTCACGGACTGGAAGAACAAATATTGTGGGGCACCTGGGTAGTTCAGTGGGTTAAGCCTCTGCCTTCAGCTCAGGTCATGATCTCAGGGTCCTGGGATTGAGCCCCACATTGAGGGAAGGGAGCCTGCTTCCCTTCCTCTCTCTCTGCCTGCCTTTCTGTCTACTGGTGATCTCTGTCGAATAAATAAAATATCTTTTTAAAAAAAGAATAAATATTGCAAAAATGTCTATGCTACCTAAACAATCTACACATTTAATGCAATCCCTATCAAAATACCATTCAATTTTTTCAAATAAATGGAAGAAATAATCCGAAAATTTTTATGGAACCAGAAAAGACCCCAAATAGTCAGATTAATGTTGAGAAGAAAGCCAAAGTTGGTGGCATCACAATTCCAGACTTCAAGCTCTATTACAAGGCTGTCATCATCAAGACAGTATGGTACTGGCACAAAAACAAACACATAGATCAATGGAACAGAACAGAGACCCCAGAAATGGGCCCTCAACTCTCTGGTCAACTAATCTTCAACAAAGCAGGAAAGAATGCCCAATGGAAAAAACAAACAAAAAAACAAACAAACAAAAAAACCCACAACACTCTATTCAACAAATGGTTTTGAGAAATTTGGACAGCCACATGCAGAAGAATGAAACTGGTCCATTTCCTTACACCACACACAAAAAAAGACTCAAAATGGATGAAGGACCTCAATGTGAGACAGGAATCCATCAAAAACCTTGAGGAGAACACAGGCAGCAACCTCTTTGACCTCAACCACAGCAACTTCTTCCTAGAAACATCTCCAAAGGCAAGGGAAGCAAAGGCAAAAATGAACTATTGGGACTTCATCAAGATCAAAAGTTTTGCAAAGCAAAGGAAACAGTTAACAAAACCAAAAGACAACTGACAAAATGGGAGAAGATTTTTGCAAATGTCTAGTAGATGAAGCGCTAGTATTCAAAATCTATAAAGAACTTATCAAACTCAATACTCAAAGAATAAATAACCCAGCCAATCAATAAATGGGCAGAGGACATGAACAGACATTTCTGTAAAGAAGACATCCAGATGGCCAACGGACACATGAAAAAGTGCTCAGTGTCACTCGGCATCAAGGAAATACAAATCTAAACCACAATAAGATATCACCTCACACTAGTCAGAATGGCTAAAATTAACAAGTCAGGAAATGACAGATGCTGGTGAGGATGTGGAGAAAGGGGAACCCTCCTATACTGTTGGTGGGAATACAAGCTGGTGCAGCCACTCTGGAAAACAGCATGGAGGTTCCTCAAAAAGTTGAAAATAGAGCTACCCTACGACCCAGCAATTGCACTACTGGGATTTACCCTAAAGATACAAATGTTGATCTGAAGGGTCACGGCCACCTGATTGTTTATAGCAGCAATGTTTACAATAGCCAAACTATGGGAAGAACCTAGATGTACATCAACAGATGACTGGATAGAGAAGATGTGGTCTACATATACAATGGAATATAATCCAGCCATCAAAAACAAAACAAAACAAAACAAAAAAGACAAAACAAAACAAAAAAAGACCACCAAAAACAAACAAACAAACAAACAACAACAAAACCCACACAAAATCTTGCCATTTGCAATGACATGGATGGAACTCAAGGGTATTATGCTGAATGAAATAAGTGGATCAGAGAAAGACAATTGTCATATGCTCTTTCTGATATGAGGAATTTGAGAGGCAGGGTGTAGGGGTGAGGGGGGTAGGGAGGAAAAAATGAAACAAGATGGGATTAGGAGGGACACAAACCATAGGAGACACTTAATCTCATGAAACAAACAGGATTGCTGGGGTTAGGGGGGAGGGATAGGATGGCTGGGTTATGGACATTGGGGAGGGTACGTGTGCGATGGTGAGTGCTGTGAAATGTGTAACCTGATGATTCACAGACCTGTACCCCTGGGGCAAATAATACATTATATGTTAATTAAAAAAAAGAATTAAAAAATTCCAAGAAAATATATGAAGCTAGAAGGTAGAATATATGGGAATAAATAGTGAATGGTAGATGTACTTGAAGGGACAAGTACAACTTCTTTTCCAGTTGCTTCTATTTTCTCAATAAAACCAGAAGCAAGGACATCACGTAGGAGTGAAGAGGAGATAAAACGTTTTGGAGATCTGAGGTAATTTAAACTACTAGACTTCTCTGTCTCCTATTCTATGCTGTTTATCTTTAAATGCATAAACAATACTGTTTCATGTGACCTAAAATGTCTACATGGATCTTGTCAGCAAGTTTAGAAAAGACATGGGCATTACTTCTCAAATAATTAAATATTTATAACTTGCTATTTAAAAATTTTAAGTTAGATTGACAAGGTTCAAGACTTCTCTCCTAATAACATTGAAATGTTTTAGAGAATGACTAAAGGTATTGGTGCTAAGCCTTCAAAAACCAATTTTGTGCCTTCTTTTTTATTTGACATTTTCCTACAGAGTAACATAGTTTTCTCCATTGTAAAGGGAAAAATAGGAGCAGAATGGAACTTAGAATGTTTTCTGTGTCCTCCTGTAAAAAAGAGAAAATATAACTCTCCCTTCTCACCAGTATAATGTAAGATGATAACAGCTATAATTGAATAGAAATAAGTATTTTAGTTGCAAATGTGTAAATTTAAAGTGAGTGAATTTAAACAAACATTTATTTAAAAGCCTTTGTCTCTTTGTCATTCAAAACTATTTTTTTTTGGTTTCGCTTTTTGTTTTGGTTTCTTTGTGGTCATTCTTGATTTTCACCTGGGCCAAGGTAAAAGAAAGAAATCAATGGGTCAACAGATAACTAGAGCCAAAGTCAGACTGTCTGAGTTCTGGTCTCAACTTGTAGGATACAGATTCTTTTAACATGATTTAATTCCATTGCCAGGCCCAGCCAGCGATTGGAAAATAGGTGAGGTACACTGTATTATTTCAACTTGATTTCATCTGGCAGCTCTGCTGTGCCCATCTTATTAACTAGAGAACTACTTAGCCATATAAATCTCAATAATGTCACTGGAAGACACACCCACTTTCTTTACTTCATTGCTTGATGGATAGGGAGTAATAGTGAGGATCATATGTATGATTCATAAACTAGGGAGCACTTAAAATAACTACAGTTCTATACTACATGTGCTTCCACACATTAGGTGAAGAGGCAAAAATAATACCTTGGTGAAAGATGTCACATTTTTGAAGAAGGCCATTGGAGATGGTGACAAAAATCTAATTAGGTATGAAACCTCAGCAAATCTGTTAATTGTCAGAACAAAAAGAGGATTCCTAACCTGTGTCAGTTAGAAATGTATGTTCAGACTTTTCTTAATAAGCCATTGAAAGAAGGTAAGAATATAACTACAAAGAGAAAATGGAATTCAAAGTAATTGGAGGAAAGATGAAAAAAATCAACAACTCCTATTAATTCAACTTAATATCTCAATTCTCTTCTCTTTTGTATTTATGAGATTACAATGGACAAAACTCTTAACCTTTATTCTGTCCCCTATAGGGTGGGCTTAAAGCAGCCTAAGACACAACTTATAGGGCTGGAGCCACAGTCATACAAAACAACTACCACAGCATTTACTTTTATGTTTATGTATTTTTATACATATACACATACACACAGAGAGACACACATATGATATCATACAACATACATAACATATATGATATCATATGTATCTTCCTCTCATCAAAGCAATGCATTAATATGAAAAAACAGAATTAACAATTTAACAAATTACAATGAGAGCAATAAGGAATAATGAAAAATTTTACCAGGAAGAGGAAACAGTGACAGTTATATAGACATAGCAACCTTTACTAAAATTACATTATAAAATTTGATATTTTTAAAAAATTATAAATTAACTCTAATGTTGCAGGATAATGGCTGCTCAATAAAGTATCTATGTATTTTAGGAAAAAAGCCATTATTCTAGATAGAAAACAATAGAACACATAATTCTTAAAAAGTAGAATAAAGAGTCTCAAGGTTAATATGAAAAAGTTTCCAAAATCATGAATAATTGTTAGTAATGATTAAGTTGAATAGGGCACAAAAAGTATGAGTTTCAAATTTACATGAACAATACTCAGATTCAATTTAAAATAAGTTGGCTTTATTTTTTATTTTTTTCTATCTGGTATTTGAGAACACAAAGAACTAATAATTTGGCTCAACTTCTTAGAAATGTAAAAATATACTGCTAAAGGTGGCTTATGAAACTTTAAATATCACTCCTTTTGGTAGTGCATCTTTGGGTAATGCACTACTTAACTAAACTTTCATTTGTACTTTTATCAGTGGTGGGCACCACAATTGCTGCTATCCATTCAAAGAGACACAATACTCTAATAACAATGGTTAACTTATAAACATAATTCAAGTACCTAAGCACTTCTAACCACAATTCCTATTTTTCTGCTTAGGAAATCTTAGTCAAGTATCTTGACAATGACAAACTTGTTTATGTAACTGCCATTTACCAAAGATGCTTGTGTTAAATATCTGATTAGTTATATTGTGCTACTCCTACTCTTTTGATTATATATTGATTTATGTGAGATCTGATCCATGCCACTGTTGGATTTATCCCGTTTGATGAGAAAACTTTCTCAGTATCAAAATGATGCCCTCTCATGGTTTCTTTCTTTAGCAATCTCATTCTTAACTCCTTTCTTTTTCTACATTTAACTGGTAGTAACAAGTTATCTATATTCTTGTTTCCAAAGTCTCCATGCTTTGTTTTTCTTTTATTTAAAAGAAGGACTGTAATGAAAAATAATAGAAAAAACTCCAAAACAATATTCAAAAAATTATTTTAAAATACAGATATGTCAGCTGGCATTTTTTTTTTAATGTTTTGTATTGGTCTCTTCTCCTCTTGTGCCATAAGAAAAAATATAGCAGGAAGAAAAAATAATTAAACTCATTTTTTAAAAATCACTTTTGGAAGATAAACATGATCGTTAGACTGCGGTACATATGAAGGTTACCCAAAATGACTGAAGTCTTAAGAACCCACACTGGACAAAGTAAAGAAGTAGACAAATGCAAAAAGGGATCATGGTGAGAATTTTTAGAAAACACCAGGAAGGAAAAAAAAAAAAAAGGAATGGTTAATTTTGAAGTACAAAACTTATCATTTGGCAACAATATTTGCTAGAACTCAGTATTGGGCAGACAGGGACTATATCAATATATTGAGCATCATTGTCTCTGGAACATCAAGAAGAAAGTATTTTAATTTCTGAGTTAGGAAGAGTACATTGCATGCATGCCAGAGAGTTTTTACAAATAAACATCTGGTTCTGGTTCAACATGACAGATATTGCCAGGGCCCCTGCAATAAAGAGCTCATTATTCAACTACACAAAGTATTAACAGCCTTTAATCAATGCTTCTGCAAAGGAGTGGTATAAAGGTCTAGCTATCCCACCTACTACCCTTTACCCTGCCACACACACACATAAAAACACAGAACTCCTCTAAAAGATGGTCTTTGCTCTGGAGCACCCTGATGGGCAGGCAGAATTAAGTCTGCATTTGGATTAGAATGTTCCCTGCCCAATCCTGCTTCTTCTGCTCTTCTTTCACTGGTGTGACTTTCTCCAAAACCTTTGCACTCCCACTCCCACAGTCTTCAGGCCAGAAGAATGCAAATTATTAAGTGGCTAACAACAACAACAAAAACACATACAATATTGATATAAAGGTGCTATAAGGAAAAGCAACATGGGAACTCAGCCCAACTTGCTTACAGTGAAAGATAACCATTAAAAAAATTCTGCTGGAGGGGAGAAGGGTGGAGGGATGGGGTAACTGGGTGATGGACATTAAGGAGGGTATGTGATATAATGAGCACTGACTCTCAGTCTTACACAACACTGATGAATCACTGACTTCTACCTCTGAAACCAATAATACATTATATGTTGATGGAAATTAAATTTTTAAAAAGTCAAAAAATGCTGCCTTTAGAGAGTCAAAGACTGAATATTTTATCATGAATTAAAAACCAAAAATATGGCATATGTACCTTTATAGAGTAAAGGCATAAATAAGAAATGTAAGAACTAAGATAGCTAGACAAAAAAAGGAAGAGGTAAAACTTGAGTCATCCAAATTTGAGCAAGAAGAAACATTCCAAAAACACAGAAATAAAGACAAATAACAAACATGGAAAAGTCAAATAGAGATAAATCCATTAAAGACATCAGAAGAGTAAATTAAATGAAGTAGGAACTGAAAATAAAATATTGAGAAAATTATAGAGAAAGCAGGCAAAGGGTATTCACTACCCACAAATAGTAGTCCCTAGAAAATAAAAACTTACTTGAAACTATTATTTGACAATGAATCTAATTTAATATTAAAGATACAATTCAAATGGATATTATTTTTGTGAACAATTTATATATCAAATGTTTATTTATATACTGAATTTCTATAACAAAATGTTATGCCAAGAGCCATGGGGGGAAAAATGATTGAAACTATCATTTTCAATGAATGAACCCCAAGTAAACAGAATTTTCCTAAGGAAACAGGGCAAAATGTTGGCAGTGAACACTAAGTGATAAATGAAAGTATGGATTCTTAAAAAATGAGGGAATTTTATAATAGGATAAGAGCATAGTATTGGTTCAATTAATAAAAATTGTGAAGGAAAGCAAAAAGATGGTACTGGTAGAGTAAACTTTCTGATTGCATTGTAATACTTACTTTATTTTTTTTTATTTTTTTAAAGATTTTATCTATTTATTTGACAGAGAGAGATCACAAGCAGGTAGAGAGGCAGGCAGAGAGAGAGAGGGAAGCAGGCTCCCCGCTGAGCAGAGAGCCCAATATGGGACTCGATCCCAGGACCCTGAGATCATGACCCGAGCCAAAGGCAGCGGCTCAACCCACTGAGCCACCCAGGTGCCCCTGTAATACTTACTTTAAATGAGTATGAAAGTAGTGGAAGAATAAGCATATTTAGCAGCACAAAGTTGATCAAAAATGATCACGTTACTGGTTAATGTTATATATTACAAAAAGAAGGTGGGGTTAGGGAAGAAAAAATGTGCTAATTTTGCCACTGACTCTCACAGCAAATTAAGAAAATATACTATTAAAGACCCTTATAAGAGCAATTAGTACAACAAAAATGGATGCTCCTCCAAATATTGAGATAATTTTTGCAAACAGCAAAGAAACCAGACATTTAAAGTACAATGAAGAGACTAAATACACTGTAAGAGAACTAAACCAAGTATATGTCATTTAAAACATAAATAGCTAAACCTCTTATTAACAGAAAATGATTCATCTTACATTAAACCACAAAGCAAGACCTAACTGTATTTTTGCTTTCAGGAAGTAAATCTAATTCAAAAGTATATAGAAGTGTGAAATTAAAGACAAAAGTAAAATTTGTACAACAAAATAATACCAGCAAAGTAGAAACCAAAATCAAACAAAAAGCATTGAATAAAACAAAGAAGGCCACAGAATGTTAAAGGGTTTAACTCATAAAATGAAGATATAACGAAGATGGCGGAGAAGTAGCAGGCTGAGACTACTTCAGCTAGCCGGAGATCAGCTAGATAGCTTATCTAAAGATTGCAAACACCTGAAAATCCATCGGCAGATCGAACAGAAGAACAGCAATTCTGGGAACAGAAAAACAACCACTTTCTGAAAGGTAGGACCCGCGGAGAAGTGAATCCAAAGCGACGGGAAGATAGACCCCGGGAGGAGGGGCCAGCTCCCGGGAAGCGGCGGAGCAACAGTGCACAAAATCAGGACTTTTAAAAGTCTGTTCCGCTGAGGGACATCGCTCCAGAGGCTAAACCGGGGCGAACCCCAGGCGGGGTCAGCATGACCTCAGGTCCCGCAGGGTCACAGAAGGATCGGGGCTGTCTGAGTGTCGCAGAGCTTGCGGGTATTGGAACGGGAAAGCCGGCTACAGAAACAGAGCCGACAGTAAGCTCACAGCTTGCTGTTACCTTGAACCGGTCGCAGGCTCGGTGAGCTCGGAGCGCGGCCGGAGGTCAGGCAGACGGGAGTAACTGGGCAATGTTCTCTGAGGGCGCACTGAGGAGTGGGGCCCTGGGCTCTCGGCTCCTTCGGGCCGGAGACCAGGAGGCCGCCATTTGTATTCCTGTCCTCCGGAACTCTACAGAAAGCGCTCAGGGAACAAAAGCTCCTGAAAGCAAACCCGGGCAGATTACTCACCACGGCCCCTGGTAAGGGCGGTGAATTCCGCCTGGGGCAAAGACACTTGAGAATCACTACACCAGCCCCTCCCCCAGAAGATCAACAAGAAATCCAGCCGAGACCAAGTTCACCTACCAAGGAGTGAGGTTTCAAAACCAAGGAGAGCAGCAGAATTCCAGAGGAGGAGAAAGCAAAGCACGGAACTCATGGCTTTTTCCCTGTGATTTTTTTTTAGTCTTGCAGTTAATTTAATTTTTTTCTTTTTCATTTTTTTGTTTTTTTTCTCGCCTTCTAGTAAAATTTTTTTTTAACTTTTACCTTTTTCTTTTTTAACGTTTTTTAACCAGTTTAATATATATATATTTTCTTTTTTATATTTTTCTTTGTTTTCTTTTTTTTAATTCTTTTCTTTTTCTTTTCTTTTTTCTTTTTTATTCTTTCTTCCTTTTTGAACCTCTTTTTATCCCCTTTCTCCCCCCTCACGATTTAGGATCTCTTCCAATTTGGTTAAAGCATATTTTCCTGGGGTTGTTGCCACCCTTTTAGTATTTTACTTGCCCCTTCATATACTCTTATCTGGACAAAATGACAAGACGGAAAAATTCAACACAAAAAAAAAGAACAAGAGGCAGTACCGAAGGCTAGGGACCTAATCAATACAGACATTGGTAATATGTCAGATCTAGAGTTCAGAATGACAATTCTCAAGGTTCTAGCCGGGCTTGAAAAAGGCATGGAAGATATTAGAGAAACCCTCTCAAGAGATATAAAAGCCATTTCTGGAGAAATAAAAGAACTAAAATCTAACCAAGTTGAAATCAAAAAAGCTATTAATGAGGTGCAATAAAAAATGGAGGCTCTCACTGCTAGGATAAATGAGGCAGAAGAAAGAATTAGTGATATAGAAAACCAAATGACAGAGAATAAAGAAGGTGAGCAAAAGAGGGACAAACAGCTACTGGACCACGAGGAGAGAATTCGAGAGATAAGTGACACCATAAGACGAAACAACATTAGAATAATTGGGATTCCAGAAGAAGAAGAAAGAGAGAGGGGAGCAGAAGTTATACTGGAGAGAATTATTGGGGAGAATTTCCCCAATATGGCAAAGGGAACGAGCATCAAAATTCAGGAGGTTCAGAGAACGCCCCACAAAATCAATAAGAATAGACCCACACCCTGTCACCTAATAGTAAAATTTACAAGTCTCAGTGACAAAGAGAAAATCCTGAAAGCAGCCCGGGAAAAGAAGTCTGTAACATACAATGGTAAAAATATTAGATTGGCAGCTGACTTATCCTCAGAGACCTGGCAGGCCAGAAAGAGCTGGCATGATATTTTCAGAGCACTAAACGAGAAAAACATGCAGCCAAGAATACTATATCCAGCTAGGCTATCATTGAAAATAGAAGGAGAGATTAAAAGCTTCCAGGACAAACAAAAACTGAAAGAATTTGCAAACACCAAACCAGCTCTACAGGAAATATTGAAAGGGGTCGTCAAAGCAAAGAGAGAGCCCACAAGTGGTAGATCAGAAAGGAACAGAGACCATATCAGTAACAGTCACCTTACAGGCAATACAATAGCACTAAATTCATATCTCTCAATAGTTACACTGAATGTAAATGGGCTAAATGCCCCTGTCAAAAGACACAGGGTATCAGAATGGATAAAAAAACAAAACCCATCTATATGTTGCCTCCAAGAAACTCATTTTAAGCCCGAAGACACCTCTAGATTTAAAGTGAGGGGGTGGAAAAAAATTTACCATGCTAATGGACATCAGAAGAAAGCAGGAGTGGCAATCCTTATATCAGATCAATTAGATTTTAAGCCAAAGACTATAATAAGAGATGAGGAAGGACACTATATCATACTCAAAGGGTCTGTCCAACAAAGATTTAACAATTTTAAATATCTATGCCCCCAACGTGGGAGCAGCCAACTATATAAACCAATTAATAACAAAATCAAAGAAACACATCAACAATAATACAATAATAGTAGGGGACTTTAATACTCCCCTCACTGAAATGGACAGATCATCCAAGCAAAAGATCAGCAAGGAAATAAAGGCCTTAAACAACACACTGGACCAGATGGACATCACAGATATAATCAGAATATTTCATCCCAAAGCAACAGAATACACATTCTTCTCTAGTGCACATGGAACATTCTCCAGAATAGATCACATCCTTGGTCCTAAATCAGGACTCAACCGGTATCAAAAGATTGGGATCATTCCCTGCATATTTTCAGACCACAATGCTCTACAGCTAAAACTCAACCACAAAAGGAAGTTTGAAAAGAACCGAAATACATGGAGACTAAACAACATCCTTCTAAAGAATGAATGGGTCAACCAGGAAATTAAAGAAGAATTGAAAAAAATCATGGAAACCAATGATAATAAAAATACAACGGTTCAAAATCTGTGGGACACAACAAAGGCAGTCCTGAGAGGAAAATATATAGCGGTACAAGCCTTTCTCAAGAAACAAGAAAGATCTCAGGTACACAACTTAACCCTACACCGAAAGGAGCTGGAGAAAGAACAAGAAAGAAACCCTAAGCCCAGCAGGAGAAGAGAAATCATAAAGATCAGAGCAGAAATCAATGAAATAGAAACCAAAAAAACAATAGAACAAATCAACGAAACTAGGAGCTGGTTCTTTAAAAGAATTAATAAAATTGATAAACCCCTGGCCCGACTTATCAAAAAGAAAAGAGAAAGGACCCAAATAAATAAAATCATGAATGAAAGACGAGAGATCACAACTAACACCAAAGAAATACAAACTATTATAAGAACATACTATGAGCAACTCTACGGCAACAAATTTGACAATCTGGAAGAAATGGATGCATTCCTAGAAGCATATAAACTACCACAACTGAGCCAGGAAGAAATAGAAAGCCTGAACAGACCCATAACCAGTAAGGAGATTGAAACAGTCATTAAAAATCTCCAAACAAACAAAAGCCCAGGGCCAGACAGCTTCCCAGGGGAATTCTACCAAACATTTAAAGAAGAACTAATTCCTATTCTCCTGAAACTGTTCCAAAAAAGAGAAATGGAAGGAAAACTTCCAAACTCATTTTATGAGGCCAGCATCACCTTGGTCCCAAAACCAGACAAGGATCCCATCAAAAAAGAGAGCTATAGACCAATATCCTTGATGAAGACAGATGCGATAATACTCACCAAAATACTAGCCAATAGGATTCAACAGTACATTAAAAGGATTATTCAGCACGACCAAGTGAGATTTATTCCAGGGCTGCAAGGTTGGTTCAACATCCGCAAATCAGTCAATGTGATACAACACATCAATAAAAGAAAGAACAAGAACCATATGATACTCTCAATAGATGCTGAAAAAGCATTTGACAAAGTACATCATCCCTTCCTGATAAAAGCTCTTCAAAGTGTAGGGATAGAGGGCACATACCTCAATATCATCAAAGCCATCTATGATAAAACCCACCGCAAATATCATTCTCAGTGG
Source organism: Mustela putorius furo (assembly GCF_011764305.1). Taxonomy (NCBI): domain Eukaryota; kingdom Metazoa; phylum Chordata; class Mammalia; order Carnivora; family Mustelidae; genus Mustela; species Mustela putorius. The sequence goes on from NW_025421987.1 coordinate 30,382,333, forward strand.
AGAAAAACTGAAAGCTTTTCCGCTAAGGTCAGGAACACGGCAGGGATGTCCATTATCACCACTGCTATTCAACATAGTACTAGAGGTCCTAGCCTCAGCAATCAGACAACAAAAGGAAATTAAAGGCATTCAAATCGGCAAAGAAGAAGTCAAATTATCACTCTTCGCAGATGATATGATACTATATGTGGAAAGCCCAAAAGACTCCACTCCAAAACTGCTAGAACTTGTACAGGAATTCTGTAAAGTGTCAGGATATAAAATCAATGCACAGAAATCAGTTGCATTTCTCTACCCCAACAGCAAGACAGAAGAAAGAGAAATTAAGGAGTCAATCCCATTTACAATTGCACCCAAAACCATAAGATACCTAGGAATAAACCTAACCAAAGAGGCACATAATCTATACTCAGAAAACTATAAAGTACTCATGAAAGAAATTGAGGAAGACACAAAGAAATGGAAAAATGTTCCATGCTCCTGGATTAGAAGAATAAATATTGTGAAAATGTCTATGCTACCTCAAGCAATCTACACATTTAATGCAATTCCTATCAAAGTACCATCCATCTTTTTCAAAGAAATGGAACAAATAATTCTAAAATTTATATGGAACCAGAAAAGACCTCGAATTGCCAAAGGGATATTGAAAAAAGAAAGCCAACGTTGGTGGCATCACAATTCCGGACTTCAAGCTCTATTACAAAGCTGTCATCATCAAGACAGCATGGTACTGGCACAAAAACAGACACATAGATCAATGGAACAGAATAGAGAGCCCAGAAATAGACCCTCAACTCTATGGTCAACTAATCTTTGACAAAGCAGGAAAGAATGTCCAATGGAAAAAAGACAGCCTCTTCAATAAATGGTGCTGGGAAAACTGGACAGCACATGCAGAAAATTGAAATTGGACCATTTCCTTACACCACACACAAAAATAGACTCAAAATGGATGAAGGACCTCAATGTGCAAATGGAATCCATCAAAATCCTTGAGGAGAACACAGGCAGCAACCTCTTCGATTTCAGCCGCAGCAACATCTTCCTAGGAACAACGCCAAAGGCAAGGGAAGCAAGAGCAAAAATGAACTATTGGGATTTCATCAAGATCAAAATCTTTTGCACAGCAAAGGAAACAGTTAACAAAATCAAAAGACAACTGACAGAATGGGAGAAGATATTTGCAAACGACATATCAGATAAAGGACTAGTGTCCAGAATCTATAAAGAATTTAGCAAACTCAACACCCAAAGAACAAATAATCCAATCAAGAAATGGGCAGAGGACATGAACAGACATTTCTGCAAAGAAGACATCCAGATGGCCAACAGACACATGACAAAGTGCTCCATATCACTCGGCATCAGGGAAATACAAATCAAAACCACAATGAGATATCACCTCACACCAGTCAGAATGGCTAAAATCAACAAGTCAGGAAATGACAAATGCTGGCGAGGATGCGGAGAAAGGGGAACCCTCCTACACTGTTGGTGGGAATGCAAGCTGGTGCAGCCACTCTGGAAAACAGCATGGAGGTTCCTCAAAATGTTGAAAATAGAACTCCCCTATGACCCAGCAATTGCACTATTGGGTATTTACCCTAAAGATACAAACGTAGTGATCCAACGGGGCACGTGCATCAAATGTTTATAGCAGCAATGTCCACAATAGCCAAACTATGGAAAGAACCTAGATGTCCATCAACAGATGAATGGATCAAGAAGATGTGGTATATATACACAATGGAATACTATGCAACCATCAAAAGAAATGAAATCTTGCCATTTGTGACAACATGGATGGAACTAGAGCGTATCATGCTTAGCGAAATAAGTCAAGCAGAGAAAGACAACTATCATATGATCTCCCTGATATGAGGAAGTGGTGATGCAACATGGTGGCTTAAGTGGGTAGGAGAAGAATAAATGAAACAAGATGGGAATGGGAGCGAGACAAACCATAAGTGACTCTTAATCTCACAAAACAAACTGAGGTTTGCTGGGGGGAGGGGGTTTGGGAGAAGGGGGTGGGATTATGGACATTGGGGAGGGTATGTGCTTTGGTGAGTGCTGTGAAGTGTGTAAACCTGGTGATTCACACCTGTTCCCCTGGGGACTAAAAATATATGTTTATAAAAAATAAAAAATTTAAAATTAAAATAAAATGAAGATATAACAGTTGTGAATTTTCATACACAAATTATCCTAGCAGCAACAATCATAAATCAGAAATTGAATGAGACGTAAGGAGAATTGTGGAAAACATACTATGGAGACAAATTTATCCTTCTCAGCTAATCCAATGGTAAAACAAATAAGACCCTAACATCTTGTAAGACATAAATGATAACATTAATAAGGTAAACATAATTGATATATATGTATATGTATGTATATATGAAATATATGTTTTATTTATATATTATTCATTACAGTTCCTGGTCAAATAAAATTTGTTAACAGAGTTTTAACTTTGCATACTACTTACTATTTTACTTAACTGTTTGAATCCTTTTTCTCTGGATTGCGTCACTTATTTTTCAAATTTTTTGTTTTCTTGAATCCTATTCTTCCTTTAAGTCCTTCCACCTAATTTATATGTAATTAAGGTATAGCTGGGCTTTGGCTATAACCTTCCAGTTATCATCCAGCAGAATAATCATACAGAGTAATGCCAGAATAATCTTGCCAATGTGTAATACTTTTATGGCTTTTCCCTGTAATAATCTTTGAAACCCCTTTATTTCTAACTAAATTAAGTACATGTTTCTCTACCTATTGCAAGTTTCTCCAAAATTTATGATGAAACCCCATGTCTAACTACCCTTATTATATTCTCTTGTATTTGTTTTACCCTTGTCCAGTATATTGTTGCTTTCTGAATGCTGCACTCATTTTCTAGGCTTCTTGCTTCCCCTTTATTAAAGAATTCCTTTACTTCAAATTCCCCCTTCTTTTCCCTGATAATTCACCTAGCATTAGACATTTGTTTCACAGTCATTGCAAAGCTGGAAGTTCTTGAGAGCCATATATATATATATATATATATATATATATATATGTTCTTCATATTTGTATAATAGGACATAATGTTGTTCTATTAGGTATTTAAGTGTGGGTAATATTTTGGGAAGAGTAGAATTCTGTGCTCTACTTCCTATGCTATAAATTGCATTCAGAGTCTGAGTCTCCCATCTTTATCTTTTCTTGTTTTATATTTTTAAGGAACTTTTAGACAAAGATACTGCTTATACTCTAGATGACAGAATACTGTAGATTTTATAAGGCTTTCTTTATATGAAAGCAAGTGAGAAAAGCAAACAGGTGTGAAAGAGATTTAGGATTTAATATTGACATACATTAGTTGTAGATGAGATCTGATACTTCAGTCCTCAGTCATTTTCCAGCCATTGTCTAATTTCTCTTCTGTGCTTTGGACACAATATTATTTAGAGAGTTATCCTGAATTTCATTTTCTCACCTCCTTCTTACTTAACAGTGTATTCTATTTTAGCTGTCACCAAAATAACCAATGTCCACATTGTAAAATTCAATGAATATTGAGTTTGACACTTTTGGTCACACTGTTGTTCTTAAAACGTCTGTGGTGATGATGAATACCAATTCAAAAATCTATATGCATAATTATGTAACCTTGTTTTCTATTAATGGCATCTTTAGTTGATTTCTGGACCTCATTTCAGCATACCAGTGAACAATGTAACCACTGCTATCCTTTATGAGGGTTTTTATACTTTAGAATTCTGAATGTGTGCTCTCATGTAATCACAAGGCATTTGGGGGATTCCACGTCCCAACTATTCCTTAATAACAACCCACATGGGTTGTTTTTGTGATGGACTTAGTCCATGTTTACAGGGCTCTCTCAAGTCTAGTGTCTCTCTGATTTTTCTATCTTAGTTGTAAGGCTATTGAAACTCTCACATGACTGGTTACAGTATGTACCAGGGATCCTTTGATACTGCTATGAAAGATCTTGGGAATTCTCTTCTCCAATTATTTCTATTTTCCTTTCCCTTTTTAACTCTTGCAAACCTATGGGGGAAAAATTTGAAGATTAATGGAAAATAGCTCCTCCTATTTTTTCAAGAAATTCAGTCTATGCCCATAGATCCCCAACTCTGACCCCCTTTGGTACCTGGCCCCACTTTCATTCATTTCCTCTAAAAAAAAAAAGTGTTTTGGCATTTAAAAGACAAAAGACAGAATGTTTGCTATAAATTTCTGATTTCCATTTGTTTCATACTTGTGAGCACAGCATTAAATATATGTTTGAATTGGGGAAAAGAAAAAGGAAGAACAAGTAATAGAGGTAAAAATTATTTAAAGAATGATTTTTTAGTATTTTGCCACATTTTTTTCTAGCTATCTTGTGTTCTCAGAAAAGTTTATTAATGTTTCTTTATGTGATTCTTTGTTTCTTTTATGTGCACAGGATCATTTTGACTATAGTTCTCAGCTTAAGGCACACTTTTTTTCCTAAATTTAGATTATTTTAAGATTATTTATTTATTTATTTATTTGACAGAGAGAGAGAGATCGTAAGCAGGCAGAGAGGCAGGCAGAGAGGAGGAAGCAGGCTCCCTGCCAAGCAGAAAGTCCAATACTGGCTCGATCCAAGGACCCTGGGATCATGACCTAAGCTGAAGGTAGAGACTTTAACCCACTGAGCCACCCATGCGCCCCTAAGGCACACTTTTGTAATCATGTCATGTCCTTCCTGTTTTGTTTTATTTATATTATTTATTATATTTTATTTATTTTCTTCTTCCTTCATCCACTATACACATTATATATTTAATGTATGTCTTCCAAATTTATTTTCAATACATACACAAGTATGTATAGCTTTATGTCTTTATATAGATATTATTAGATTTATACATTCATATATGCATACAAGAAAAACACAAGATATTGAAATGTTTTTTAAAAGAGATGCAAAATTGGGGGCACCTGGGTGGCTTAGTCAGTTAAGCATCTGCCTCTTGCTTTCAGTTTAGATTATCATCCAAGGGTCATGAGATTGAGCCTACCATAAACTCCACAAGGGGTGCGGAACCTATTTAAGATTCTCTCTCTCAGGGATAGAGGGCACATACCTCAATATCATCAAAGCCATCTATGAAAAACCCACCGCAAATATCATTCTCAATGGAGAAAAACTGAAAGCTTTTCCGCTAAGGTCAGGAACACGGCAGGGATGTCCATTATCACCACTGCTATTCAACATCGTACTAGAGGTCCTAGCCTCAGCAATCAGACAACAAAAGGAAATTAAAGGCATCCAAATCGGCAAAGAAGAAGTCAAATTATCACTCTTCGCAGATGATATGATACTATATGTGGAAAACCCAAAAGACTCCACTCCAAAACTGCTAGAACTTATACAGGAATTCAGTAAAGTGTCAGGATATAAAATCAATGCACAGAAATCAGTTGCATTTCTCTACACCAACAGCAAGACAGAAGAAAGAGATATTAAGGAGTCAATCCCATTTACAATTGCATCCAAAACCATAAGATACCTAGGAATAAACCTAACCAAAGAGACACAGAATCTATACTCAGAAAACTATAAAGTACTCATGAAAGAAATTGAGGAAGACACAAAGAAATGGGAAAATGTTCCATGCTCCTGGATTGGAAGAATAAATATCGTGAAAATGTCTATGCTACCTAAAGCAATCTACACATTTAATGCAATTCCTATCAAAGTACCATTCATCTTTTTCAAAGAAATGGAACAAATAATTCTAAAATTTATATGGAACCAGAAAAGACCTCGAATAGCCAAAGGGATATTGAAAAAGAAAGCCAATGTTGGTGGCATCACAATTCCGGACTTCAAGCTCTATTACAAAGCTGTCATCATCAAGACAGCATGGTACTGGCACAAAAACAGACACATAGATCAATGGAACAGAATAGAGAGCCCAGAAATAGACCCTCAAATCTATGGTCAACTAATCTTCGACAAAGCAGGAAAGAATGTCCAATGGAAAAGACAGCCTTTTCAATAAATGGTGCTGGGAAAATTGGACAGCCACATGCAGAAAAATGAAATTGGACCATTTCCTTACACCACACACAAAAATAGACTCAAAATGGATGAAGGACCTCAATGTACGAAAGGAATCCATCAAAATCCTTGAGGAGAACACGGGCAGCAACCTCTTCGACCTCTGCCGCAGCAACATCTTCCTAGGAACAACGCAAAAGGCAAGGGAAGCAAGGGAAAAAATGAACTACTGGGATTTCATCAAGATCAAAAGCTTTTGCACAGCAAAGGAAACAGTTAACAAAATCAAAAGACAACTGACAGAATGGGAGAAGATATTTGCAAACGACATATCAGATAAAGGACTAGTGTCCAGAATCTATAAAGAACTTAGCAAACTCAATACCCAAAGAACAAATAATCCAATCAAGAAATGGGCAGAAGACATGAACAGACATTTCTGCAAAGAAGACATCCAGATGGCGAACAGACACATGACAAAGTGCTCCATATCACTCGGCATCAGGGAAATACAAATCAAAACCACAATGAGATATCACCTCACACCAGTCAGAATGGCTAAAATCAACAAGTCAGGAAATGACAGATGCTGGCGAGGATGCGGAGAAAGGGGAACCCTCCTACACTGTTGGTGGGAATGCAAGCTGGTACAGCCACTCTGGAAAACAGCATGGAGGTTCCTCAAAATGTTGAAAATAGAACTGCCCTATGACCCAGCAATTGCACTATTGGGTATTTACCCTAAAGATACAAATGTAGTGATCCAAAGGGACACATGCACCCTAATGTTTATAGCAGCAATGTCCACAATAGCCAAACTATGGAAAGAACCTAGATGTCCATCAACAGATGAATGGATCAAGAAGATGTGGTATATATACACAATGGAATACTATGCAGCCATCAAAAGAAATGAAATCTTGCCATTTGCAACAACATGGATGGAACTAGAGCGTATCATGCTTAGCGAAATAAGTCAAGCAGAGAAAGACAACTATCATATGATCTCCCTGATATGAGGAAGTGGTGATGCAACATGGAGGCTTAAGTGGGTAGAAGAAGAATAAATGAAACAAGATGGGATTGGGAGGGAGACAAACCATAAGTGACTCTTAATCTCACAAAACAAACTGAGGGTTGCCGGGGGGAGGGGGTTTGTGAGAAGGGGGTGGGATTATAGACATTGGGGAGGGTATGTGCTTTGGTGAGTGCTGTGAAGTGTGTAAACCTGGTGATTCACAGACCTGTACCCCTGGGGATAAAAATATATGTTTATAAAAAATAAAAAACTAAAAAAAAAAAAAAAAAAAAAGATTCTCTCTCTTCCTCTCTTTTTAAAAAAATAATATGAATACAACAATTCACATTCCCAGCAGAAACACTTTTTCATGTCAATTCTCATGTTATAAAGATGTCCCCTCCCCCAAGGCCCCCATGGCATTCAAACACTAATCTAGGTACTGCTGTGATGTGACTTTTCAGATTAAAATTAAGGTTGTTTATAGTTGGCTTTAAAGAAGGAAAAATTATCCTGGATTTTCTATACAAGGCTAATGTAATCATATGAACTCTCAATAGCAGCAGAAGGCAAAAGTTTGAGACTGAGGTAGGAGGTAGAGGAAAGAGGACATAGAAGTGAAGTCATAAGAGATTCAGAGTATAAGCAGGCCTCCACCTGTTATTGCTGGCTTTGAAGATAGAAGGAAATCAGGAGCCAAGGAATCCATGTGGCCTTTTGAAGCTGAAAGCAGCCCCCTGGTTGACAGCCAGCAAGGAAAGAGGAACTTTAGTTGCTCATTCACGAATAACTGACTTCAGCCATAATCTGAATGAGCTTGAAGGCATATGTCTACCACCGCGTCCCCATAAAATCCCAACCTGCCAACATGTTGATTTTTTGGCCTGTGAAACCCAGAGCAAAAAAGCCAGTTGAGCCAACCCCAAGTTTTGACTGACATAACTGTGAGATGGTATATATTGCTTTAAGCTATGATGGTTGTGGTATTTTATTATGAGAGCAACAAAATGTCAATCCAAGTGATATCCCATTATTATTTTTTTAAAAGATTTATTTATTTATTTAAGAGAGAAAGAGAGATAATGAGAGAGAGAACATGAGAGGAGAGAGGTCAGTGGGAGAAGCAGACTCCCTACCTGAGCAGGTAGTCCCGAGACTCCAGGATCATGACCTGAGCTGAAGGCAGTCGCTTAACCAACTGAGCCACCCAGTTATTACTTTTAATTTGTATTCTATTTCTGAGGTTGTAAATATATTCAAATAATTACACATTCATGTTTCACCTCCATAAATGTCACGAATTGGGGTTTCCTCCTTTATTATACACATTTGTAAGACTTTCTTATGTCTTTATATTTTTATATTTTTCAGCAACTAGAAATACTAAAAATAGCCTTTCACCTATCTGCTAATATTGTCTATTGTGCCCATCACTGAACAGAATTTTTAAGTTTTATGAAGTCAAATATACCATTTATTCCTTTGAAATTTGTGCATTTAGATTCTTCTTCAAAAAAACTATTTATCAGTCCATTGTTACAAGGAAATGGTTTTATATTATGCACACTGGTATTAGTTTCACTTTTTACATTAAGACTTTAAACTACCCAAAGTGTTTTGCTTATGGTGTGACATTGCAGTCTCTTTTCACCCTAAATATAAGCCAATTTACTTGAACACATTTTATTAAATAATCTCTCATACTTTGTAATATTACTATAGTAGTGGTTCTCAATCTTATCATGCATCAGAATCACCAGCTAGGGTTCAGTCAGAAAAGCGGGGATTTGTCACAGGAACTTGACCTTACATAGTTGTAGAAGCTGGTTAAGCAGCTTGGAAGCGTAGTGTCTCTGTGTCTGATGTTGGAGCTTGAAGTCCACAGAGCAGGTGATCAAAAATAAAGTTCTATGTAAAGTAAAAGAGACTGAGAACGAACTAGATCTCCCAAGCACAAACTGGAGATCACAGGGAGGAAGTGAAACCGTAACAAGTCCTGTTGCCTTTCACCGTGATGGAGTGGGTACTAAAATTACACACACACCTTGGCTGGAGTTGAAGTGGAAGGTCAATCCAGGGAAGGGAGAGGGAGAGCTGCTGCAGACACACATACTGCTTCAGGTCAGTGAGGTGAGCCAGCAGGTAAGAGGTATGCTCTTACCTCATGAGAGGTATGAGCTGCAAAATGGCTGCTGCTCCAGTTCCACCCTACATATCTCATACAAAAATCTGTTTCAGTGCTCCCTAATCACATACATATAGAAAAGAGTATTCTGGGAAATTACTTCAACTGAGTGAAGTTCACACCTTACAAAGACACCACAGCTTGTTTCATGGAGATTGTTGGAGCGCAATATCAAACTTACTGATTAGCCAAATCAGGGTGAGATCACAAGTCTTTACTTACACAACAAATTCTCCAGAGATACTGCTGCCCTGGAAACTACATACTGACAATTATTACAGAATTAAGGTATGTGTAAAACTATTTTAACAAGTGCCAGGTCTGCTGATAATCCAGTATTTTAATTAATATGTCTAAGTAATACGTCTTGTTATTCTTTTATAAAAATGTCTTATGTACCCATAGACTACATATGCTCACCTGTATTTTAGAATTGTTAGGTGAACTTTTGCTGAATTTTTAAAATTAGAATGTATTGATACTAAAAATGTATCTCTCTGTCCATGTCTTAAAAAACTTTATCTTGCTTTTCAATAATGGTCTTATAGATTATATTTGTTATATAATTCTTTTAAAAAAAAAATTTATTTATTTATTACGAACATGCAAGCTGGAGGAGGAGCAGGGAGAGAATTTCACCCCTGCTGAGTGTGGACACAGCGAGGGAAGGGCTTGATTTCGCAACTGTGAGATCATGACCTCGGTTGGCACCAAGAGTCAGCTGCTCAACCTACTGAGACACCCAGGCATCCCTGTTATGTAATTTTTATTGCTCTTGAGAATACCATTTCTTATATTTTCTAGTATTTATTTTTCTAATAATAGATGCTGATTTTTTTCATGTTTGTCTTGTATTTGTCAAATTAGGTATAGTTCTAATAGTTTTATATATTTTTCACTTAAGCTCTTTTGCTAATAGAACAGTAATTTCACATTGTGGTTTTGATTCGTATTTCCTAAATCGTTGAAATCCTTTTCATACATTTTCCAGCCATATAGATATCCTCTTTAAAGCTATCATTTTAGGTCGTTTGACCATTTTGTTTTATTGTCTGTTTTTTTGTTGGTTTGTTTTTTTGTTTGTTTTGTTTTCCATTGTTGATTTGTAAGTCTCTACATATAATGTTCTTTTTTGGATGCTTATTTGCAATTAACTCTCTTGCTTTGTGCTTCTCTTGCTTTTCACTCTTTTAGTAAAGTCTTATGATATTTATTTAGTTCGTACTCTTAACCCAATGTGTAATTTCTTCCCTTTTATTATTACCTTTTCTGCCCTATTTAATATATCTTTGCCTGTCTGGGTTCATGAAGATGCTCTGTTTTTCTTTAAAGCAATTTTTGGAGATTTTGTTTTAAATGGGTGTCAGAGTTGGGAGTTTATAAATGTTCAGGCATCACACTTCATTAGACCAAAGTTGTAATAAATTGAAATGAAAGATTTTTCTCATGTTATACTGTGACAAACACTATTTCATACAATATATTGTCATTTTTTACATGCAAGAGACCTCAATTATTTTATTTAGACTTTTTACATTTATGTCTATATTTGAAATTGTAAATTCATTTTCTTGTATTCTACTTCTCAGGTTTTATTATCAAGATTATACTTACTTTATATAATTTTGTCAGCACTTTTCTTTATGTTTTTATTTCCAGGAAGTGTGGAATAGATTATCTATTCTTAAATGTTTGGTACAATTTGACTAAACTGCCTGGACATGGGCTTCTCATGGGTAGTTTAAAAAATTGCCATGTCAGTTATTTATGGGGTTTTTTTTCTATTTATGATTTTCATTTCATCTTGGACCGATTTTGTAATATATTTTTCTACTTTATCAGAATTTGGATTTTTAAATATAATAGGATTGTATTTGTTAAATAATTTTGATACATTAATGATGATTTTTTTCTCTTTTCTATGTTTTGTTTATTGTGTTATTTCCCTCTGTTTTATTTCTGATTAGTCTTTTCAGACTATTTTATCTTATTTTTTCAGCAACTAATTATACCAGCTTTTTTTTTCTTTCTTCCTTTATCTACTCATTGATTCCACATCTTTTGTTATCATTTCATCTCATTTGTTCTTTGGGGTTCCATGGTTATGTTCTTTGCCTGGATCCAATAGGGCATTAAATTTTGCAAACACATTTTTCTGTAGCCATTGAAATGATCTTATTACTTTTTTTCTTTTATTCTGTTAACGTGCTGAATTATAGACTGATTTTCAAATATTACACCAACTTGTTCTGTTTTGCCTCAAATAGTTCTAGGGATGCCTGGGTGGCTCAGTCAATCAAGCATCTGCCTTTGGCTCAGGTCATGATCCCAGGGTCCTGGGACTGAGTTCCACATTGGACTCCTTGCTTAGCAGGGAGTCTGCTTCTCCCTCTCCCTCTGTCTGCTGCTCCCCCTGCTTGTGACCTCTCTCTGACAAATAAATAAATACTTTTTTAAAAAGTTCTAAGCAAAACCATATATATGTGTATACACATAATATTTTTGTTCAAAGGCCTAGATGAAATATGACTGTCAAAATATTGATCATTAGAGACTTGGGTTCATGGCAGTATGTTATTCTTCCTTCTATCTGCGTATAACTGAAAACCAATCCAGCAGATAATATGGTATACTTGAAACATTAATCATCCTCTTTCACAATAAGCCTGTTTCATCCACACAGAGCAAACAGATAAACTGTTCTCAGTGTTTAAAAGGAAACAGCAAGCCCAAAATGGAGTCCCTTAGGCTAAACCTCACCAAGACTAAATAAGTAACCAACTGCAACTTCGGCTTCTTTCATATATGTTACCTCTAACCAGTCAAACTGGAATTTCCCAGTTAGCACTTGAAAGTATGTGCTTTCTGAAAGACCCTTTCCGTTTCCTTTAGGAGGCTGATGCCTAAAACAATACATTCACTACTAATAGTTTCCTTTTCTCCCACTCCATCTCTGCTGTAAAGTGGGTAGAAGAATAAATGAAACAAGATGGGATTGGGAGGGAGACAAACCATAAGTGACTCTTAATCTCACAAAACAAACTGAGGGTTGCCGGGGGGAGGGGGTTTGGGAGAAGGGGGTGGGATTATGGACATTGGGGAGGGTATGTGATTTGGTGAGTGCTGTGAAGTGTGTAAACCTGGTGATTCACAGACCTGTACCCCTGGGGATAAAAATATATGTTTATAAAAATAAAAAAAAAAAAAAAAAAAAAAAAAAAAAAAAAAAAAAAAAAAAAAAAAACATTTCCTTTTCTGCACCTCAATGGAGCTCCTTTCAATTTGTTAGATGGGATGCTGCTCAATTCATGAATCTTTAATAAAACCAATCAGGTCTTTAAAATTTACTCTGCTGAATTTTCTTTATGTAACAATGGTGGCACGGATTTAAGTTATACTTCTGTTCCATCTTGAGAGCAGCAGCAAAAAAGAATGAATACTTTTTATAGTACCATACCTTAGACACCAGGCAACGCCTAGCTGGTTTAAAGTGGAAAGCTGACATTATAAATAGGACATTAGTGGGGCGCCTGGGTGGCTCAGTGGGTTAAGCCGCTGCCTTCGGATCAGGTCATGATCTCAGGGTCCTGGGATCGAGTCCCGCATCGGGCTCTCTGCTCAGCAGGGAGCTTGCTTCCCTTCCTCTCTCTCTCTCTCTCTGCCTGCCTCTCTGCCTACTTGTGATCTCTCTCTTATTTAAATAAATAAAAATCTTTAAAAAAAATAGGACATTAGTTTATTACTTGTGGAACAAACACATTTTAGATCTGGGTGAATTTTGCATTCAAGTCTATGGACATATTTTTATCAACCTGTCAATTCCTTGTTACTGTTTTTCATTGGCTTTCAATCAACATTTATTTTTTCCTCACCAAAGTCAAGGGTGCTATCACTTCATATTTGCTTGGCAATGTGAACAATGCATTTCTCTTCTTAGTTAATACGTCACAAAGCTTTAATCAAGTCAATCAAGTTTTAGCTTCCTGTACTGATTATTCTAACCTGGGTTAATCTTTTACTCTAGGCATAAACTCACTAAAATAGACTTGAAAGTATTTTTTAAGTCTTCCCTCCTATCTTTCCATCTTCTTATGTATTTTGGCAGCAAAAAAATATTGTTAAATTTGATTCATATAAATGTAAGTAAAGGGGTGCCTGGGTGGCTTAGTGGGTTAAAGCCTCTGCCTTCGGCTCAGGTAATGAACTCAGAGTCCTGGGATCAAGCCCCACATCGGGCTCTCTGCTCAGGGGGTAGCCTGCTTCCTCCTCTCTCTCTGCCTGCCTCTCTGCCTACTTGTGATATCTGTCTGTCAAATAAATAAATAAAATCTTAAAAAAAATTTTAAGCATAAGACAAATCCAATGTAACATGTATTTAAGGACCCCAAATTTGATGTATATACCATATCTTAAAAACCATATTGGGGCTCCTGGGTGGCTCAGTTGGTTAAGCAACTGCCTTCAGCTCAGGTCACAGTCTCAGAGTCCCGGGATCGAGTCCTGCATTGAGCTCCCAGCTCCATGGGGAGTCTGCTTCTCCCTCTGACCTTCTTACCTCTCATACTCTCTCTCACTGTCTCTCTCTCAAATAAATAAATAAAAATCTTTAAAAAAAACCAGATATCTTAATGTTTTAGATATTTAAAAGCTATGTTCACTATATTATACACCTGAAACTAATATTACACTGTATGTTAACAAACTGGAATTTAAATAAAAACTTAAAAAGATAAATAAAAGCTGTGCTCATATTTATGTAAATCAAAACTCTGAAAAAACATCTAAATTTAACTTTAGATTTATATAATGTAGATTAAGAAATTATAGCACTACCAACTTTAAGTGAGAATATTTTCTTATATTTATTCTAAGAGTAAATTTAATATATTACTTTAAGTAATTTATTTGTTGGAGTAAATAAACTTCAACTAATTAAAACGTCAAACTACATTCTTGACAGGTCAATTTAAAATGGGAACAGTGAAGATTATCTTTTTTTCTCAATAAAATAAATAATTACACTTCCTTTGTAGGTGGCTTTGCAATTGCATTGGAGCAGTCAACATAACATATGGCTCACAGAACACCTGCCAACAAAAACATATTTATAGAAGCAGTAAACTAATTAATACCTTAAAGAGCCCCATGACTTTTGACACATTATGCTGTCCCATCAAATAAGACTTATATTACTTTCCTAGGGAAAACATTTCGTTACCAGCATATAATCACTGATTTAACTTGGAAAAATAATCTTGTTTCTTTAAAAACTACAAACAATGCTCTGGTAAACAAAAGATTATAATAGTGAAATGATCCCTTTCCACTATGCTATTATACATGTTATTTCCAAAATGTTGTATATATACCCAGAAATATATATCCAAAAGCCCATATCTCTCTTTGGGCTGTCTTTTATTGTCAATATATCCCTGTAGCTCTGATTTTCAGTGTATGTGCTTTATATCATTCAAGTAGAGATATTATTCATTATTCATTATTATCATTCAGGAGAGAGATTTAATGTCATTGACTAAATCCTTTATTTTTCAGATTTCTTCATATGTTTGGATTAACATCCTCAGCTTCTGCTTCATTCAAATACCCTCCACAAAAATAATGTTTTCATATGATTTGTATCTCTCCTAAAGTTACATTCATCCCCATCAGTCCTGGTGATCAATTTGTTTGATATATCATACATCTAGTTAGTCTTCTTCCCAGATTTTTTTTAATAGACTGCTTTAGCTTTTCCCCATTTAAAATAAGTTATTTATTTGGCATTTGAACAAAGACATTTTCAAAAGAAAAAACTTGGATAATGGCTGGACTACTTTTTTCAAGTCCTAAAATTCACTGCTCTATTTGGATTTGCACATAATTGTACTTATTTTTATGGCCAGAATCATTTGCAAAACTATCAATGTTTTATGAAAAAGAGGTTCTACCACTTACCAAATTCAATAATATTCAGGGATGATGAGCAGACATTATTTCCACATTATTTAATAGCATACTTTAGTTTGATATTGCCATGTATGTTCTCAAAACAATTGCAAAGAATAGGAGGCAACAAAGCAAGTGTGACATTTTTATCAGGGTATTTGAAACAAAAATTGCCACAACATTATACTACATAGGTTCATTACAGTAATTCTTACAACTATATGCAGTAGGAGCAACACCCTCTCACATCTCAGATAATTGTGGTGAATAGAATGTGGCAGAAGAATTTGCCTCAGCAAAAACAGTAAACAGATGAATTAATCACCTTTTCCCTATAAGCCAGCATTTGAAGAATTTAGAACATAGTTATTAGGATAATTAAAATAACTGCAAATTCAAGCAAAATTATTAAATACTTAACCATTTTTCAATAAATTCATATTTAGTATTTTAGGAAAATTTTTCTAAATGCAGTTATGTTCAAAGATGTCATATCTTCAGTTAAAATATGCAAATTATTCATGAATATAAATCAAGCATATTGTAAATGACACTGTTAGTCTACAAATATGTTCAATTTACTTATTCACAAAACCCTCAAAAATAGATTTTCAAAAATATTTTTCCTGTGTATCAGAGGGAATTTCTGTCTCTTTTCGTTGCATTTACTGGGTCTTGCTAAAGCAACTTCACACTTAGCCCTTAGCTGGTTGATAATCACCCTCAGACTTTTATTTTCTTTTGCTAAAGCATCTTTTGCCCTGAACAATAATCACCTAATTCTTCAATCCCTATAGTATCTTTCCCCCATAATTCTGGAGTCTGATACATTTCACCTCCAAGGCACATTCACTTTTACTAGTATCCCCTCTCAACCTAACACCTTTAAAACTTCTAACAAATGCATTGCTATTTTGCCAAGCAACCAGTACGTAATTCAGCTTCAAAACCCCATTTTACAGTGTGCTTCTTCAGACCACTGCTGGCACCAGCTATCACAGGTCTGGTTCCCCGGGAGCCAGACTGTGAGAAGGAGATTCATGTCCATGAAGTTTAATGATGAAGGAATTCAGAAACAACATCTGTAATGAAGTCAGAGAAGCAGAAAAGGCAAGGGAGGAATTGCATAAAGACCTCATTTGATCCTACAGAGATTTCTGAAGCTAAGAGGTCCCTTCAGGATTGTTGCAACCAAGGCAAACAGGAGGAATCTCTGTACTCTTACATGGATCAGTCACTAAATGTGGGCTGCCTCCCTGCAGGTGGTACATCTTAGGGAGAAGCAGATTCTTTGAGCTATGTCCTAGGGAGAGACATAGATGTGGGCTATCAGTAGACAACATTCCTGGAAGGTGGGGGTAATGAGTGCCTCCCTCCTGAAGGGGCAATCTGGTAGTGCTCTATAACATCCATTACAAAGGTTTTTAACTAAAATATGTGCTGCAATATGCTTTTCTGTTACTTAGCCTACAAATTATCCACATTGCTGCTAATTTCTGGATGATACATTTGTGAAAAGTAAGCTATCTCTGGTTGGAAGTGGTACTGTGTTCTACTTTTTAAGTTAGGAATATTGCATGAATGTTACTGGTCCTGGAATGAGAGTATACTTAATCAGGTCTGCAATTTATTGCTAAAGAACAAAGTGGATTTTCTTTACTCTTTCTTTCTTGTTTACTTTTTTATCATTAGAATCATCCTCTCACATCTTCCATGAGAATGCTCAATTTTATGCACATTCCCTAAGCCAAGTTTCTTGGGGTTTTGTTTTGTTTTGTTTTGTTTTAAATCACTTAGGTCCCAGAAATGTGATGACTTAAGCAGATACTTACTTGCCATTTGCATGCTATTATAAGGCCTATAATTTGAAGTAGCTTGTGCCCAGCATTTCAATATGTTAGAGAATGAATGTAGGGCAAAATACGCCCCTCTGATAATCTAATGGCTCTTTAAAGGTGAGTACTTTATTTTTGCTAAATTCTCCCCATGTGCAACTTCACTCATTATTCACTTCCATAATTGCTTAGATAACATGTACAAAATTTACACTTACATATTTGTTGTAGAAGAGAGGTAATAATGGATTATAGTGCAGGGTGAAAAAGCCCTAATTACCTGGAAATCTAACTATGAACATTAGTGAAAATCCACACCTTCCTTCAGTTGGAAAAGTGCCATCTCTTTGATATAATGATGATAAATGAAAGTGGGAAGACTTAAAATTTTCTACAGAATATTGCTTGGATCCCATCACTTTTCTGCCAGAGCCCACAGCTTCCTATTTGTTGAATAAAGTTTTTCTCATGGGTTCTAACATAAAACTGACTGATATACCTATATTTCTGGGCACTTAAATCTCTCAAAACTATGTGTTATCATGAGTATTATAACAAGATGGTATGGATATCAGAAATCAGTTATTATAACATATATAGGAAGCTTCCATATCCTTTTAAAAATGCTCAAACAAAAAAAGGAAATGTTTAAAATGAGAGAAAAATAAAATGTTACTTTATAAAATAAAGATCATAAAAATAGTACCTTTTGAATGAACTGTAACTGACTGTTAATTTGACAACAATTAAATACTTACTTCAGTTAAAAATGCAACAATTGACAATATCCTTGCCATTTACCTCTAAACAAAGCCACAAAGGAATAGCATAAAATGATAGCTTTAAACAGTCTTCAAAACCAGTCATCTGATCTAGATGTAAGACCTTTTCTCTATGGTACAATTTATAAGAATATTGTGCATCTGGGATGGGATTTTTATACTCACAGAGATAGACAGCATGGATGTGCATGTTAATATATGCGTCCATAAAGATGGATAATATTAATGTATATGTTAATACGGATATATGTATTAACTCACTATTTAAAGGGCTTATGGTGATTACTTTTTCTAATGAATACAAATTATAAGTTCTTTGCAGGATATTTCTTTTTTTTTAAGGGTTTCTTTTTTTTTTTATTTTTAAGATTTTATTTATTTATTTATTTATAAAGTGTGGGATGAGGAGACAGAGTGGGAGAGAGAGAATTCCAAGCAGACTCCCCACTGAGCAAGAACCTGAGGCAGGGCTCTATCCCAGGACCCCAAGATCGTGACCTGGGCAGAAATCAAGAGTCCCATGCTTAACCAACTGAGCCCCAACAGGATATCTCATATATCCAAACTCACTTGCTTTAAAAGAGAGGTCTTGATGTTTTCGTGTTATTTGCATGGCATTTGACTATGGAGAAAAATCACTTTATTCTAGAAAATGACAATAATATTCATTATTATTAAATAAATAC
The DNA here is from genome assembly GCF_011764305.1 of Mustela putorius furo. Taxonomy (NCBI): domain Eukaryota; kingdom Metazoa; phylum Chordata; class Mammalia; order Carnivora; family Mustelidae; genus Mustela; species Mustela putorius. Next base: position 30,400,834 of record NW_025421987.1, read on the forward strand.
AATGATTAGTATAATTATTGATATATTTTAATAGGGCTTATATATACTAGTCACCATTCTAAATGTTTTACATATATTAACTACATTTTATATGTATTAACTTAACTAAATTGTAATAGCTCCTTTACAGAAGTACAATAGCTCCTTGGTAGAAGTACTAATATTTTCACCATATTGAAAGTGATGAAACTGAGGAACAAAAGTTAAATTTTTCCCAATGTATAGAACGTAGTAAATATTTATTGTACAATTAAAAGAAATACTGACTGGTCTTTGTCCCTTGTTTCTGAGACAAAGCTTCTAAACCCTTGAAATTTCCAGAAGGATATGGAATGAAATTTCCAGAAATTTCCTGAGTTATCTTTGTTATTCACAGTGGGTTCCCAGGGACCATACTTGATAGTTTATGCTAAAAAGCTAGCCTATGGTGAGTCCCTAGATAGTTTATGTTAATGAGGTCACTTAGGAAGAGTTAAATTTACCTCAGGCCAGGTATCTATTTTGATGATATCATTTCTCTGGATAAAGAACAATGTATAAAGACCACAGAATATGTTTATCTGTCCAAAAAAAAAAAAAAAAACAAACAAAAAAACCTTATAATATCTCTTCTATATTTGAAGAAACTTGAAAGAGCTTATATTCTAAGTATATATTCCCAAATATACACAGTGCTACTTTAGGAGTCATGCTTTTTCAGCATACAAGTTTATCTTCAAAGACTTCAGAAGAAAACAACTGAAAAGTAGCAACAAGACTATAATTGAGGACCTACATTTTTTGTGGTTAGTTATAGAATTTCTGGAAATATCTATCTTCATACAGAAATATATGCAGAAGAGTCTCCTGTTTTTTCCCTTCATGAAGAAAAAAGAAAAATAAATAAACTAAACAAAAACCAAACAAAAAAATAATCTTTGAGAAATATTATTATCCTTTAAGCACTCTTCTGCACTTTTGTTCCACATGGGAAATGCAAGGCAATACTTAATTGTTTATAATGTATTTACATAAATTAAGCCAGGAGAATTGCATTGGGCTAGCTCTATTTTTAAAAAAAGGATTTACTATTTACAATTTAGGCATTACGACAGATTAATATGCTTCCTCATATCATCAGAAGTCCAATAAGACTGCAGTACTTTAAAAAAGAATCCTTAAGTAATATTTATATATGGCATGCCCTCATTGTTCTCTTTACTGAATTTTTGCCATGTTCATTCAAACGTCTCTAGAAAAAAGAAAGATGTATAGCAAACAAGAAGAAAAGGTGACAAGGAAGGATATATACAAGTTACATCTATTATTAAAGCGGGTGTTTACATCCACTCAAGGGAATAATAAAGCTGTAGAAAATACATGAAAACATTCAGTCAACTTACAATGACTTGAGATGAGTTTTTATCCTAATAGCATTGTTTTAGTCTTATCAAAATTAATTCAGGATAAGAATCCACATGAATCAATAGTAGGTACCGAACCTGAAATGAAGTGATTGCTTTAAATGATTTCCAATACATCATATCTTATTATATTAGGATATGACAGGTTATGCTGTGCTTCATTGAGTTACATAATATCATTTTGAATATAACTCCAAGTCTATCTAATATAAGATGATGAATCAGGAAATAAAATGACAAGGACTCATTTACTTCTAGGTCTTAAATTAGATTTTTCTGTCCACACAAAAGGAAGCAAGGAAACCAAAATGGCTTCCGGGAGGGCTGTCTCATTCATGTCAATGAGCAATCATCAACTACTGTTCCTAGCTCATTATGTACAGGAATGTCTGATGTCTCTGTAAGAACTTGTATAAATGACACTGCTTCTATGGGCACAGCATACATGTGGCTTTCTACTGTTTTGATGTGAGTGTGATACTGTTGGAAGCATTCTGTCAAATTTTGGGAATCAGAATATTTCATTAAACAATAGTTATAGAATCTGAAAACACCTGAAGACATGTTGTGATCACATTATATATTAAAGAGGAAATAAATTTAATGGAAATGTATAAGAAGAATCTAGTAATCATAACATAACTGAACAGAATGTGGTTTGGTATATATTCTGCAATATGAACACAAGAAGTAGAAAACTGTAAAAAAAACTTTAAATTTTTGTAAACAAGAAGAGATGAACATGTTTTATCTAGTCTAAGACTTATCTTGTCTAGTCTAAGACTTTATCTTATCTCATGGATAATAAATATCAAACTGTATTCCAACATAGTAAGGGTAAAAAATCTCATCACTAGAAAAATGTTCATTTTAATTGCTTGTATAGGGAGGGAGGTAATGTTAAGATGTTATAGATAATTTAATGTGAAAGATGTGTCAGTGGATTATTGGTACTGAAATGTTAATAGGCTTAATATAAGTGAAAGAAAATGTGGTATTTAATAAATGCAGATAAAAAGAAGTTGGATTCAACATATATTGATTTAGCTAATCCTCTCTGTTTCTCAGATATGCCTTTCCATGTTGCATACTCATTATATATCAAGTCTCTAGTGATCTACAAATGTAAAGAAAACGGGTCTCATTTAGACTTCAATTAAAAGTTACTTGGAGAGACAGGAGACCATGATGATGAAAAACACCATTCTTATATTATTATCTACTTAATTTATAAGGTAAACTATAAGGCAGAAATAACTCTGAACGTTAGATGACCAAATTTTCATCTGTTGGCACAAGCTGAAAAAGACTAAACAGGGACACCTGGGTGGCTCAGTCAGGTAAGCATCTGCCTTTAGCTGGGGTCATGATCCCGGGTTCCTGGGATCAAGCTCTGCATCAGGCTCCCTGTTCATTGGAGTCTGCTTCTCCCTCTCCCTCTCACCCTGCTTAAGTTCTCTCTCTCTTTCTCTGTGTCAAATAAATAAGTTAATTAAAAAAAAAAAAACTAAACAAACAAACTCAATTATTTGCCATGGTCTTTATGCTACAAAATTTGAATATATACATCTAACAAATTGTTACTGGTACAGAAAAAAATTAACAAATAGTTTTATATACTTGCCATAAAAAAGATACCTATGGTTATAATCACAAAAATTTTGAAGAATATTTAAGGAGAGAGGCACCTGGGTGGCTCAGTGGGTTAAAGCCTCTGTCTTCCCCTTAGGTCATGATCCCAGAGTCCTGCATTTGGCTCTCTGCTCAACAGGGAGCCTGCTTCCCCCTCTCTCTCTGCCTGCCTCTCTGCCTACTTGTGATCTCTGTCTGTCAAATAAATAAATAAAATCCTTAAAAAAATTTAAAAAAATATATTTAAGGAGAAAAAAGATGTTTACAATCGAAAACCAAGAGATGCAGGTGCACCTCCTATAATAGTGGGTAATACACATATTTATCTCTTCTACTTGGAATATGCTAGTTTGGTTGTTAAGTAATGAAATAGTGGATATTTAATTATACTCCATTAGCCAGAAAAATCAATACTGTTTTCAGTATATAAAATAATTTTAGTTTCAGTGTTCTGGCTGTACTTAAGATATATGATAACATTTTATTCAGTAAAAGTCCTGCTGTGATTTCAAACTAGTAGGTGCTGAAATATAACTGACAAAGAAATTTACATTGTACAACCTAAGGATAACTTCACTTGAGAGGTGGTTAAGGCAAATATCCTGTCATCTGCAAAGTACCACCTGATTCTTTTAGAAGAAAGACACTGGAAAATTTTAAAGCTTATTGTAGATATCTTAATAAAATTGATGTTTTGCTAAAATGCAGGACTAGGTGGTTGAAAACAAAAGCAACAAAGAGCCCAGCCCCTCTAAAATGTGTTATCATATGTATTATGCTAAGTGAAATAAGACAGAGAAAGACAAATACCATATGATTTCACTTACATGTGGAATATAAAGAAAAAACAAATTAACAACAACAACAACAACAAAAAGAAATTAACAAACAAAAAGCAGAAACAGACACATAAATACAGAAAACTGATGGTAGCTAGAGGTTGTGGGGGGATATAGGGGGATGGGAAAAATAGGTGAAGATGATTAAAAGGTACACACTTCAGTTTTAAAATAAATAAGTCATGGAGATGAAGAGTACAGCATAAGGAATATAGTCAATAATACCGTAATAACACTGTATAGTAATGGATGGTATCAACTTAATGTGGTGAGCGTTTTCTAATGTATAGAATTATGGAATCACTTTGTGCACCTGAAACTAAGATAAAATTATATGTTAACTATACTTATATAATAAATTATCTTTAAGTGAAAAAACATTTTTTTTAAATTTCCTTTTCCTTCTCATTCATCTTGTCTTATCTCAAAGGTGTGCTAAGTTGCTAAGTTACCAGGAGTTAGATTTTTTTGCATTTTTTTAAGTTGCATTGTTTTGAAAAGGATGAGTGCATCTGTTTTGTTTATTCAAGGGATTTCATCCATCATCCATGTGAAGGCATCAGGGATATATTACTGCTTTTCAGAAGATAAATACTCCATGTTGAAAATCTTAGATGTAACACCTAGATACACTGCCTACCTTTTTTACTTTATGCCTTCTGCATGGAAATATAGTTCTTTGCATCAGCTTAGCAAGGACAATTAACCATGACAAGAGGAAATTTGCTTGTTACTGTGCCTTGAATTTTGTTTTCTTCTGAGATTTTAGTCTTGGTTTAGTTTGGTTTTATTTACTAGTTATGCAGGAAGTTTTCATTTTTCTCCTATTCTTGCTCATGTATGCTCATTTGTCTTATTTCCTCATCTTCCCTCTCTTCTCCTCTTTTCCCATGTCTCCTCTCCTCTTTCCCTCTCTCACCCTTCCTCTGTTTTTTGTCCTCTTTTCCCACCCTCTTAACTATTAATAACATCTAACAAAAGAGCTCATAATTAGTTATTTAATTAGTTGACTTATTCATTTATAGTATTAAGGAGACTGGTATCTCAACATTTGATAAGCCATAGTACTTATGTGTAAGGCTTCAAAACAAATTTTTAAAATATTTTATTGATTAATTTATTTATTTGAGAGAGAGAGAGAGAGAGCGAGCAATAGCCTGCAGGCAAGTGGGGGAGGGTTAGAGGGAGAAGGAGAGAATGAGTCTTAAGCAGGATTTGTGCTGAGCATGGAACCTGACTGGGGCTTCATCTCACAACCCTGAGATCATGACCTGAGTCAAAATCAAGAGTCAGATCCTTAACCAACTGAGCCACCCAGGTTCCCTTCAAAACAAATCTTTTGGGTTATTTTCCAGGGACTATTCTTTGTGCTTTTATAAAGAGGCACACAGACTAAACATTATCAAACTGACTAGAAAAAAACAAAAAAAAACAAAAACAAAAACTGAGAATCAAAATAAACACAAGTTTCACTGCAAGCTAACCAAAGTCCCTCATTTTAAAAATGAGAATAAAAGAGCACCTGGGTGGCTCAGTTGGTTAAATTTCTGCCTTCAGCTCAGGTCATAGTCCCAGAATGCTGGGATCAAGCTCTATTACCAGCTCCCTGCTCAGCAGGGAATCTGCTTCTCACTCTCACTCTCCCTCTACCCCTCCACCCTGCTCCTGTGTCTGTATGCTCTCTCTCTCTCAAATAAATAAATAAATAAAATTTTTTAAAAAATGACAATTAGAAAAAATTTACCAAGCATCAATGTGAGCCAAAAGTAAAACTATATATTCTGAACTACCACAGAAACAAAATAACATCTCTACCTGAAAACAATGTTTTTTTATGAACACTTTTTAAAAAATGTTCTACACAATTTGACAGAATTATTGATTGACTATTAAGATCCAGTGGTGGTTTCCTGCTCAATAAAATTGTTTTTGTTTATAAGTTCATATTAGAAATAAATTTCACAGTGTAAAATCCATATTTCAATATTCAACATATACGTTAATATATTACATATACACATATATACATACATGTATATATAGGTGTCTATACAAATTGATTTAATGAAAAGTTGTGAACAAAGATGTAATAAGAAAAATAGAAGTTTACAGAGTAATTATGTAAAATGGGATAGAATAATTAATAAACAACACAGAATATTTTTATTTTTATAAGTATCACAACTTCTTTGCATATGTACTATTCAAAAAGTGATAGTAAATCAAAGTAGTTATTTGAATTTATTTTTCAAATTATTTTATATTAACAAGGAAATTGTCAAATCAATGGAATTTTCCTTTCTCATAGCAATGTTTTCCTGGAGCATGGGGTTTTTTTGAAACAATAAGTATTCTCAGTCAAAATACTTGGATTCAAATATCATGAGTTTTGTTTTGATCAAAGACAAAAAAGATGGAAAAAGATCTAAATAGATATTGGTGTTATTAAAAAGAATTTATTCCTGCCCAATTCACAAGATAAATCAGAAAAACAGCCCATAACACAGGGCAGATAAAAATTAAAAAACAAATATATATATATATATATAAACAAATATATATAATATGTATATATATGCATATATACATATTTATATATATACATATATATACAATATATATACATATACATATATATATTTCATATTAACATGTAGAGGATTTCCCTAGAAATACAGCATTTTATAGCATTTTTCCCCACTTTGGTTGTTTTTTTATTCTATTTATTTTTTTGGAGAGAGAATGAGAGAAAATACATGTGGGGGATGGGGGACAGAGGGAGAGGGAGAGAGAGAATCTTAAGCAGGCTCCATGCCCAGTGTGGAGCCTGACATGGCACTCAATCTCCTGACCCTGAGATCATGACAGGGGTTGAAATCAAGAGTCAAATGCTTAATGAACTGAGTCACCCAGGCATCCCTATAAATATACCAGTTTAAAGTCAGCTGTGTCTCTAAAAATAGGAGTTCCTCTTTTAAAATGTTTGAATATAACTGACAAATAAATGATCCATGCACTTAGTAATTTCTATTATCATTTTGTGTTAAATCCCAAAGTAGTCTTGAAATAAGAGTAGATAGTGCTATAAAAATCAGAAATGCCAGGGTCTACATTCATCCTCTGCTACTCCAGCTAGTTAAATTTTGTGATCCTAACGATCATTCAATTATACATTTAAAAAGCACTTATACAAAACTATATGCCGTAGAATTTCATGTATATCATAATTAATGGCAGTGAGATGGACAGGTAAACAATCATACAATCAACTATGGATGCTATGAAATTTCTACATACTAGGACATAGTGTATGGAAAACAAAATGTTGGAAACAAGAGTACATTGTCTCTTCACCTGAAGGGATGCTGCAAAAAAGAAAAAAGAAAAATGACCTGGTCCAATCCCTTTGTAAACGGGGAAATTACAGCCCTTCTGATAATCACACATGCGTGGTACTAGGTAATAGGAGAATCCTTAGATTTGAAATGCTTTTCCACAGTACGCTTCACCTGTTCAAGACTGCTTGTGGAGAATAAACTTGTTATTTAAGGATCTATTATGAAACAACTTAAGAAATGTAATATAAACTATATAATTAGCAGGATATAACTTTTAGATGTTTCATGAACAAAACAGTTTCCTTTTGTGTTAATGATGACCTACATACATCATTTAGGGATCACAAATGTTAAAACCAAACTAGAAAACATCCTAATACAGCAAGAAACAATCGGGGGAATGTGTGGGAAGTCCTGTACTTCACCATGATTATTCACCTATGTTTCAAATTTACTGTAAGTTTAGAAACTTTGAGATATTAGCAAACTTTGTTATTAGCTAAGAGTTCCAATTTTTGTGACATTTAACTATTCCAGGTTGCCAGTTATCTGAGTTTGGCAATCTGGTTTGAAAGAAAGGATTGTAAGATTTGTTTTGAAGCTGGTTGAGCAAAGCAATTACTCTGTATTTACATAGATTGTATATTCGTGGGTATTGTAATGGATGGTTTAATGGAGATTACAGAACTTAATACTCCAAGTCCATCTACTTCTTGGCAGTACCACTGTAGTGTAAATAGTGTACATACCTAAGAGATAAGCAAATCTTATGTGTAAATAGGTACACATCAGTTACTTAGAAAGAAAAGAGGAGTCTGGATTGATAGTTATTTTTCATTTCCTGTGCTATTTTTATTAGTTTACTGGGTTACCAAGTGGGCCAATAAAGGATATTCAACAAATAAATGACATATATGGATATGGATATTATAGATTTATATAAATATTATGGATTTATATTTTAGGTGAATATATATTGACCTTGATGTAGAGAACAAACTGGAAAAGAACATAAGCAGACACCAGTGACCAAATTTATGTATGCATTGCAGTGAGAGGTGCAGGGATATTATGATAGATTGGCAAACCATCCTATGTCAGGATTATGGATAAGTTAAGTAAGGTTCAGAATGGACATATTTACCTGTATTCCATAAGCAATACTTGTTAAAAGAGAGAAAGAAGTTATAAGAAGAGTCTTAGAATACCATAATTTTTCCCCACCCCACCCCACCCCTCCCTTTCCTTCTCCTATATCCATTGGTTTAGAGAATGGAAAGAAGGTTTTAGGATATCTGCCCTAAGGAGCTAGTTTATGTGAATCCTCCTAAATATTACAAATATGCACATGACCGCTTCACATCAAACTTCTCTATAGCTGCAAAGTGGACATTACCAACAGCCAAACTCTTCTAGGAGCTCTTCTAAAGCTATATCAATCCCTTAATCTCTTAGAAAGTGACTGCAATTGCAAGCATGTGGGAGAGACTGAAGCATAAGGAAAGGACACATCATCCTGAAAAGCCAGAGGAAATTCATATCAAAGTACAATTTCAAACACAGAGAACTTACTATAAATAAGAGGTGGAGGGTGGGGAAAGGGGAGCATTTACAGGGGTTTCCATAATCTGATAGTCTTTGGAAGCACAGACAGTAGTAGCAAAGAATAGACCACTCCCTGCTCTACCTATGGACAGACAGACAGATGCACACACACAGAGCTGGGCTCTTGGGGCTCTTTTCCCATCAGACCGACATGCTGGGGACAGGGAACTAGGTAACGCTGATGCATGGGGGAAAAGGGTCATTTTTCTTGGCAATGACTGAGGATAAGCTGAGGCCACAATGCCACTGCATATGTCCAGTGTCTGTCTGGGCCCGTCTGAGGATCCTCTGTCCACTCCCTAAATTTGTGCACAAAGATGGAGGGTAGTCTAGCAGTTCATGGGCGTGGTCAGTGTTAATACATGGATCACTGAGGTCAATGGGTAGGATCAGGGATAGAGAGCTGAAGCATGAGGTGGGGGACCCCGATATTCATGGCCTCACACCACTATGCTGCCTGGCGAGTTACCTGATTGGGAGGAGATTCCCTCTACCTCCGACTTGCTGGGTGACCTGGATCAGCATCCTTCCTTCTGTCTGGCCTCCCTTTCCTCACTGTGAAGGCCTTAGCCTGGTCCAAATGCAGATGAGGCCCTCGGGACAGGCCGTGACAATGCAGTCCTCCAGGAAAAAACTATCTTGGTGAATTCCAAGGTGTCCAGCAGTGGCACCTCATGGATACACAGCGCTGTGCCCACGCCTAGGCTGGGGTCAGCGGGCTAAGGAGCACCAGGCCTCCTGGCATGTCCCCTGGTGCATGCCTCCACCACTGCTCAGGCTGGTGTTGCCAAGAAAAACTGAAAGGAGTGTCCTCCTCAGCAGCCCGCTGCATTCAAGGACTGAGTGGACAGAACAGAGAGCATGCTGGGAGCCAGGGCAGGAGGCACCCGCGGGCATGCGCAGTGTGCTGGCAACGTGGCCCCCAGAATTGCGCATGCGGCTACGCCTCAGCAGAAAGCGCATCCTCCGCGAGCTCTCACCTGCCAGTGCCTCCTGGCCGGCTGGAGCTGGCAGGGTAAATGGAAGAGCCGTTTTAGGCGGAGCAGAGAGCAGCTGAGCCTTGGTCGATAGCTCCAAGCTCTTCCTCCTCCTGTGCACTCCCTTCTCATCACCTGTGGCTGTCACTACCCACTAGGTCCTGAAGGAGGAAAGTACCAAGGCCACAGTTTTGACTCAGGACCAGTGGCTATGGTGCAGATCACCATGGGGCCCTTGAAGAAGGGCCCCGTGGTGACAAGGTCATCTTTGCCACTTGTCACCATATAGCAGCTCGCAAGGCTTCATTCAGAACACACAAAACCGAACCTCCAAAGTAGCTCTTTATGAATGCACACAGGAGCGGGAAGTGAGAGCGGAAGGAGCTCTGGCAGCAGTTCTGGCCGACACAGGCTAGGTGCGGGCTGCAGGTGAACTGTTCAGTGTCCCTCACCCAGCGCCTCCTTGGTCAGTTAGAGTCCTTGTTCTTGGCCCTGTAGACGTGGAGCCCTGGGCCCCAAGTCAGCAGGCTGTATACTGGACCTGGCTCAGGTGCACAGGTCTCTGTCGTTGTACAGGTACCAGTAGCCACTGCCAGGTTATCAGGGACAGGCTCTAGGACTCGGGCAGCCCCTTCATGTGTGTTCTTGGTCTTGTCCATCAGCCATTCCTCTTTAAATAGCTTGCCGGTGTCCTTCTTGGTTCTCTAAGGGAGAACCCCACCAGCAGGCAGATGGTCTCTGTGACAGCAGTGAACTAATTCAAGTCTTGGCAAGTTAGCTGGATGCCCTTATAGATAATATAAATGAACAAAAAGACAGGATGACTTCCTTGAAAATTAGAGCTGACACTATAAGGAGAAATACTGGAATGAGAAGTCTACCTGACTCTCAGAGAAATAATAATTAAGAGATAATTCCCTTCAGGGATTATAAAGAAGATATAAAGAAAAGTCAGGGAAATAAGAAAGGACTATAAGGGTGGCGCCTGGGTGGCTCAGTGGGTTAAGGCCTCTGCCTTCGGCTCAGGTCATGATCTCAGGGTCCTGGGATCGAGCCCCGCATCGGGCTCTCTGCTCAGCAGGGAGCCTGCTTCCCTCTCTCTCTCTGCCTACTTGTGATCTCTGTCTGTCAAATAAATAAATAAAATCGCAAAAAAAATATTTAAAAAAAAAAGGACTATAAGAAAACTCAAATTTCATGAGTGATATGTCCATGCTAAAGATAAGAAAATCCTAACTAACATAGAATGTAAGAATAAACATTTTGCCCCTATTGGAGAGGGAAAAAAATGAAGTAATCAAAATTATGAGAGGTAATAAATACAAAAGATATCCCACCTGTACTGGTAAATACTCATTATCAGCAATATTTTCAAAGTTTATAACTCAAAATTTTTAAATAATTATGGATAACATTATGAAAACTTGTTTTTAGAAAACAAGATATTTTTTCAAGTAGTATTTGACTTGGCTCTTATACTAAATCACAAATCCAGGAATGAAATAGTATGGCGAAAAAAATGATACCTTTACTAAATAAGGAAGTGACATGATTAAACAATAATCTAAAGAATTATTTACATTGAGGCATAAGGTTTAATTTAATTACCAAAAAATGAACATATAGTAAAACACCCTATGTAATGGTTAACCAAGGTCTTATATTAACCAAACTATTCCAATGGTCCAGTGTTTGAAATAACTGAAGTCAAATTCTTTTAAATTCCTTCCTATGTAGAAAGGATTAGAACACTCAAATTAAAAAATATAGGTAGGGGTGCCTGGGTGGCTCAGTGGGTTCCCAAAAGCCTCTGCCTTCAGCTCAGGTCATGATCCCAGGGTCCTGGGATTGAGCCCCTCATCAGGCTCTCTGCTCAGTAGGGAGCCTGCTTCCTCCTCTCTCTCTGCCTGCCTCTTTGTCTACTTGTGATCTCTGTCTGTCAAATAAATAAATAAAATCTTAAAAAAAAAATAGGTAAAGACAGGGTTTTTTAATACAGAAAAAATGGATCAAAAGCACATGGTTTACCTCTTAGGCCTGTCAAATAGTAAAGAAAACAAACCAATGATAATGTATAAAAAATAGAAAATAAAACAAAAGCAAAAATGTATTAATATAAAAGTGGTAAACATAAAGGTATTAGTAACATTAATATTAATATTATTATATTATATATTAATAGTAATATATTATATATTATATATTTATATATAATTTTTATATTTTATATATTATATATTAATATTAATATATTCATAAAGGTATTAGGAATGTTAATTGTTAACATACATGAATATAAGTGAACTTTTATCATTATTAATAATTTTCAGATTTTTCAATTGTATAGTACTCAAAATTCTACAACAAAGTAAGTGCTCAGTAAATATAATAATGATGACAATGTTGATCATTATAGTTTTCCTATAACATTTTTAAAAGCACACCTACTATATACATACACATGCACATAGATATGGAAAAGAAAATGAAAAGAAAATAAAAATAAGGCAGGCATAAATGTGTAATGAGTGAAGGGGCATCTTTTAAAATATCAATTGATGCTTTAGAGAAAGAATTGTATGGTGCAAAACAGAGGTAGGTAGAAAAGCCAGTGATTCAATCTGCCCTTTAAAAGCATAAAGCCTCCATGGAACACGAAGTTTTCTAGAGCATAGACATTGAATTGTAAAAAATTCTAATGAATCAGAACTTCTCTGTCTCAAGAATGTATAGAGGTTTCTCACTCTGGGGCGTAGAAAATCTGAGGTCCCTGAGAAATAGAACATATTATTGAGAATGGTGGCAGAACTGTCACAGTTTTCTGGAATCTAAGAGTAAGGAGCATCTCTGTCACTCCTGGGGTGGATTGGTTGTTTTATCAACATTTTGTGGGAGAAATAGTTTTCCAATGTAAAGGACCCTTAAATCCACAGAATTTTCTGACCCCCGGTTAAAACCAATTGAGTTAAAACCAGTGATTTCAGTATGCCCAAGTATGGTACTGAAGAACCAGCATACTTTTTGAACTTCTAGAAACTGCTGTTATGAACCAAGGTAACTCAGCTGCAATATGCTGGTATGCTATTATGATATAATGACAGTGACCTTCTAAGTAATAGCAATGTAGAAAACTGCCTAGCAAAAAGGAAAAGTCCAGTGTTTCTCACACACCATCTTAATAAAGATTTGACATTCTATTAGTCCTCTTGGAAAACGGTGGAAAAGATCGATATTCATGGAGCCCAATATTGATTTGGATTAAGTTTTGATATCTGAGAGGAATGGTGACTCATAAAACAAATTGAGTTTCCAAAACTTAAAAGAAAAACAGTTCTCATTTTTGTATATTTGAATCTCTGAAATGAAATTTTGTATCACTGACAACTATATAAAATATATGAATAATTGTATATTTAATCATGTTTTATCAAAATAAATATAAATTATATTTATTAATGACATAATTATATACCTATAAAATGAAAAACAGCAAAAATATGAATGAAATGGATGAATTTATAAGTACCCCAAATTTAAGCAACTTTTTTATTTTTCAATAATACCAACATAGAAAACTTATTAAAATATTCCATAAGAGCCTTGGGAAAAAAATTGTGACGTACTTAAAAATAATTTTAGCAAGAACATTGTTTGATCTAAAGAACACTTGAATAAACAAAGATATAAGATGAGTCGTAGTTGTAAAGATATAATTACTTCACAGACTAATATATATATATATATAATTGCAAAATTAAGAGGAATAAAAAGAGAAATTCACAAAATTAATAGTTTTAAAAAGCTGACCAAATACAAAATACAAACTATAAAATCACTATCATTCATATATAGAAAATAACCAGATGGAAATTATAATTGAAAAACATCCATTTTAGTAGGAACAACAAAATAGTATATTCATTAAACAAGAGGGATAATTTTGCTTTCAGAGGGAAAGAATTATGAGGAAGGTGATGATGGATTAGATTACAAAAAGAAGAGACTTCTGGGGTGCCTGGGTTGGCTCAGTGGGTTTGGCCTCTGCCTTTGGCTCAGGTCATGATCTCAGGGCCCTGGGATTGAGCCCCGCATCAGGGGGGGGGGGGTGTCTCTGCTCAGCAGGGAGTCTGCTTCCTCCTCTCCTTTAAAAATATTTAAAACAAAACAAAACAAAAAGAAGAGACTTCCTTTTCTCTTCATTGTACATATAAATTGAAAATAAAATCATGCAGTCCATTTTCCACTTACAAGTAAGGGAAGGTAGTTTGGCGCAGACTTCCATCTGGAAACACTAGAATATCTGAATAAACTGAGAAAAAAATTATCTAGGAAAAGCACTAGTCTATAATTATATAACCAGCAAAATACATCCTTCAAAAAAGAAAGACCAAGAAAGGAGATGAAAAAATGGTAACTCGAGGGCGCCTGGGTGGCTCAGTGGTTAAGCCGCTGCCTTCGGCTCAGGTCATGATCTCAGGATCCTGGGATCGAGTCCCGCATCGGGATCTCTGCTCAGCAGGGAGCCTGCTTCCCTCTCTCTCTCTCTGCCTGCCTATCTGTCTACTGTGAACTCTCTCTGTCAAATAAATAAATAAATAAAATTAAAAAAAAAATGGTAACTCGATGAATCAACCATAGTAGCTATAGTAAATCTAGATAAAGTAGAAAATTAATCCTGTAGGACATTGGGCAAAGTGAAATATAAGGCAAGGAACATTAAAAAAGGGATGTCATCATTAATTTAATGTGTCAACTTGGCTGCATCATAGGGTGTCCAGGTATCAAACTATACATTATTTCTGGATGTGTCTGTGAAGGTATTTCTAGATGGAATTAGCATCTGAATTGGTGGATTCAATAAAGCAGTTTGTTCTCCCCAACATAAGTAGGTACCATCAAATCTATTAGGGGCCTGCATAGGACAAATTGATGGGGGAAGTTTTTGTTTCCTGCCTGCATGTTTGAATTGAGACATCTCATCTCATTGTCTTAGGTCCTCCAACTAGGATTTACATCAGCTCCCCTGGTTCTCAGGCTTTTAGACTTAGACTGAATGATACCACTGGTTTTCTTGGATCCCAGTCTTGTAGACAGCAGATCATAGGACTTCTTGTCCACCATAGTCATGTAAGTTAATTCCTGAAATAAATATATAAATATATATATATCCCCCCCCACACACACATACATGTTTATGTTTATAATATATTAGAGAATCCTGCCTTATATAAGGGCTATTTTACAATGATAGTGAACTTAATCCATCAGTAGGATTCTAGGTCAGTATTCATCCCAAAATATAGCTTCAAATATATAAAAAGCAAAAAAAAAAAAAATATATATATATATATATAAAGCAAAACTTAGAAAAATAGGCTAATTGACAACTATTTTAGAGACATCAATATCCCTCTCTCAAAAGTTGATCAAAAGAATAAATTTAAAAATTATAAAGATATAAAAATTCTGAACAACACATAAAAAATGGAAATAACAAATAACATTCAAAAATACTAGAAAATGCCACATTGAAAGTGATTATTTTGAAGTAATCATAGATTTAAAAAAACTCATAGCAGAGATTATAACATTTGTTGGAATGTTTGATAATAACTATATAATATATCCAATTTTTGCTTCTGGCCAAATGGAGCAACAGGGTCTGTATTTATCCTCCTGCGGGAAACAACTAAGAAACTGGGCAACCTATGTGAAACAATAGGTTTTTTTTTTTAAGGTTTTTGTTTTAATTCTAGTATAGTTAACGTACAGTGTTATATTAGCTTCAGATATACGAGATAGTGATTTAACAGTTTTGTACTTTACTCGGTGCTCATGATGGTAAGTGTACTCTTAATATCCTTCACCTATTTCACCTATCTCCCCACCCATTTCCCCTCTGGTAACCATCAGTTTATTCTCTGTTGTTAAGAGTCTGTTTCTTTCTTTTTTTTTTTTTTCTTTGTTAATAGTTTTGAAGATGCTGAACGTCAGGTGTAGTGTAAGCCCTGATTTTTCTTTTTTGTATTTCAAGTGTCTTACTTAGGCTTCAGTTGCCAAGGTATCCACTTTAAAGACAGTTATCTCAAACACACTGCCATTCACATAACAGATAAAGAGTTATCTTGATACTCCTTTGTTTAACAATTTTTGGTTGATTTAGATAACTGACCATTTAGATACTTTTTTTCTTCCCTTTTCTTCCTGTGTTTCAGTTTCCACTCTTAAGTTTTAATTTCACCAATAAAGAGTTGAACCCATGAACTCTAGGCCTTCCAATCCCAACTCCAGTAAAAGCAGAATCCCAGGCTAACTCACTTGCTCTCTCTTCCCCAACAACCAGCAGCCTCATTTTGGGGTCCTATGCATGCCATGTATGCTACAGGACTTGTGAGCTATAAACCTTGTTTCTTTCAGTTTCCTGATAGTTATAACTAAGGAGGCTTACAATTATAATAAGAACCATAAGGGTCAGTCCAACCACAATACTGGTCCCAAACTGGGAACCTAGGAACCTGGTCCAGGTGAGTGCTTTCTGGCACTCCTAGCCAATAGCGGAGCTGTCAATAAGCTGAGACCACACAACAATTCAGGCAAGGAAGCAGAATGATCTCTGAGAGACAGAAAGCAAATCTGATATGTTCTAAGACTCCCCCAGCTCACTGCTTGAAGAGATTTTCATGCTCTGAGGAAAAAGGACGAATCTAGGCTGAGCTTGGCCAACTCCTTAAATAGAAGTAAAAGAGCTGAGGGTCCAAGGATAGCAAGACTCCTTGATGGCAAGACTTCACAAAACAGAGTGCCAGAGAAGAGAGAACTGCATACACAGAGAAATCTGGGGATGTGCAGAGGACCCTATTGGAGTATTCAACAGCATACCCTATACATATCTGAGGGAACGTTCTAAAGTAAGGAAAACTACCCCCAAAAAAGATTAGTAGGACCAGTGTTTGAAAAGTTTCAAGAGCCCAGAGATAGTGCCTGTTTACTAATACAGCTTTATAACTCACAAGACATTGAGATTATTCAAAAGTGTCTTGCCTTTGTAATGGGGAATAATCACCCTTAAGGAAGTGTGTGCTCTGGTTTGATAATTATGTGAAGCTCATGGATATTTCATACATTGCTGGTGCTAGTAAATTACAGCCACAGTGGAAAAGTCATAGGAAGTATCAACTAGAGCTGAATGTGTGCTATGATTAAAAATTCCACATATAAACACCTAGAAAGAAATGTGTGCTGATGTTTACCCCACAACATGGGGAAAAAGAATTTTGCAACGGTACTGTTCATGATATTTGAAAACTGAGAATTGCCCAAAAGTGCACAAACAAAAGAATGGATTGTTATATTCATACACTGTACAATACTGAAATTAATATATTACAATTACCTATAATCACATAGAAGAATTTTACAAGTATATTTTAAGCAAAAGAAACAAGCCATAATAGATTATAAAATGTAGTTGTCGTTTACATAAAGTTCAAACAGACAAAATCCTAATAATCCTACTAGCTAATAATAGCTAATACTTATATTGATGAGCTTAAAAAAGGGTCAGAGAAGCCATGCCAAATTCTTTAGTTTAGATAGCAACCTTGTGTGTTTCATTTTGCTAAAACTCATCTTTCCCTTCACCGTGCTAGAGTTTATCACATATTCAACTTTTGGATAGCAATATCTGTATATCTAAAATCACACATAGCCTAAGAATTTCCAGAAATTAACTCATACATTTCTCCACTAACAAATTATCTCATTCATGCTCTATTCGAAGACTATATTCTATGCCTAGAGTATTTCACCTATAGGCAACTGTTGCAAGTAACTTGGAAAATAATTATTTAACCCCCTGTGATTTTCTCCCAGATGTCTCCAAAGTGTAGCTGTTCTTTTATTTATCCATAGTACTTCTGCCTTACCTCAGGTTCTTATTGTCTCTTAATTAGATTGATACAATAGTCTTTTGATTTATTAGCTTCTGGTATTAGCCCTTTTCTATCATATTTATACACTTTCTATCAGTATGGTCTAAATTTCAGATTTGTATTTTCAGTTCAAAATGGCCAACCACAAATTTAAACTACTTCTCTATCCACCCAAAGGCAAACATATGAAAACACAAAAGGCCTGAAGATACGAAAGCCAACTAAAATAAAATCTGAAGAACCCCTGAACTATAGAAAGAAGATTTTTATCAGATTTGAGTTGAAGAAACATGTGAAGGTACAGGCTAAGAATTGTTGTTAATTGTAGCAACTCCTAGGTCAAACCTAGAAAGTCTTCATATTAGTCAATAGTCTCCCTTTCTGCCTTGAAGGAGATTCAACATCAGCAGTGATTTGTATTCTCTAGGCTAATTGCAATTCACTATGGAAAGTAAGTACTTATCTGGCTGGGTCATAAATGGGAAGCAGAGCAAAAATGGGAAGCAGTTCTCAAAGGGTATAGAGAAAAACTAACAGTCCTTCCAAGCAGGAAAACACTTTGTTTTGTTTGTTTAAGTAGGCTCCATGCCCAGCATGGAGCCCAACATGAGTCTTGAACTTATGATCCTCAGATCAAGACCTGAGCTGATGAGACCTGAGCATCGAGAGTCAGAGAGTCGACCTACTGAACCACCCATGCACCCCCAAGGAGAAAAATATCTTAAACTGCTTCATTTTTAGAGTAAAGCCCTCTGTAATCTCTCAAATATTGACCCCCCCCAACCTACCTGTGTACAAGAAATTCTGTTAGTTGATAACTCCTGATTTCTTTTACTCGAATCCTTATTGGGAATCCATACAGGATCGTAAAGGAAATATGACTTGAAATTAAAATAATAATAATAATACCAATGTGGTAAAAACTATTGAGGATTAAATTAGGATTATTTGTTTCTATCATCAATGCCATCTCTTGTTTCTATTAATACACACAGGAAACAACTATTCAACAATTCAACAACTATTCAACAACTCCGTTGAAACTATGAACTGTTATTTTCTGTGTAACTATTACATTATACTTAATACCTTTCTTGAGGAAAGGAGAATTGATGGATTTGTTATAGGTGTGAGTCTGCATTGAGTGAATGGAGGTCTTTTGGATTCCCCACAAGATTTAGGTGGAGATCTGAGCTCAAATAAAGATAGCCAGAAGGTAACCAGCAAGCACAAATTAGTTTATCGAAGCAAAAGTATACTTCCAAGGTGGGAGAGAGGGCCGGTTAGTCAAGATGGAATGACCCCTTGGTCATCCATTTGAAATTGGATATTATTGGGTTTCTCTGGGCTGGGAGGGGCTGTGAAGTACATTGGGGTGGTCTCTAATGGTGGCTGTTTCCAATCATTTGGGAAATTCCTCCCACAGTTTGGGAGAAGGAATTTTTGGCCCTATAATGTTTTGTACCAGAAGGTCAAGGCAGCCTTTCTCCATTAGCCCAGCTGTATTAAAATGCAAATGTGTTATAATTAGTCTAGGGGTTACCCTGGGGCAGAGGTGGTGGAGGACAGCATATGTTCTGCACCTGTGTCTCTTGATCTGCCAGTCCCAAGTCTTGGAAGCTGTAAGGTCAAGATGTGGAATACTTGGGCTTATCATATGTAACTTTTTAAAATCACTTTCCTTGCCTCCAGCTCATGTCTCTATCATTTCCCTTAAAAAAATTGGAACTCTGCGTGGAGGCATTTCTTCCAGTGCTCATGTGTAGTTTCTACTTAACAGATTCAACATTTTCTTGAGATATAGTTAGCATTTTCGGGTGTCTTTAGCCTAGTGCAGGAGATGGGAAAAATTCCTTTTCCCCCGCAAGGTTCTTCCATCTAGTTTAGGAATTAAATTAACCTGAGACAGGTTAACAGGATAACAAACCAAAATTTTATTACCAGTGCACACAGACCTAATAATGAAATCAAGACCAAGAAATGATCAAGAAAAGCAGTTTTTTTTTCATTTACATAATAGCTTTAATTATTTAAACATAAGATATTTAAGCATAGTTTCATAATTACAGAAGAACTACATAGCACTAGAAAAAATTTTTTTTCTCACAGAGATATGTTGGGTTTTTGTCCTTTTTTGTAAGTTTTTAATTTAATTCGTTTGTTAACATAGTGTTATATTAATTTCAGGTGTAGGATATAGTAATTTAATACTTGCATACATTCCCCTGTGCTCATCACAACGAACGCTCTCCTTAATCTTCATCACCTATTTAATCCATTCCCCCACCACCTCTGAAAGTAAGCAGTTTTTACACATTTTAAACAAAGGGATAATAAATTTGTGAGGAATTGATACGATAAAGAAAACAGATCTTTGCGAGCTTTAATTAGTAAGGAATTCTTAGCAGAATTTGGGCTGAGGTAGTAGATTAGTAAAAAGTAAGAAGGTTTGTTTCTACAGCTTTCTCAGCTTTAAAGTCCTTATCTCTGGTAATAAGGATATCTGTATTTCTTTTTTTAAGATTTTATATTTATTTGACAGGGAACAAAAGTAGGCAGAGAGAGAGAGAGGAAGGGTCCAGGCTCCATGCTCAGCAGGGAGCCTTCAGGTCTCGATCCCAGGACTCTGGGATCATGACCTGAGCCAAAGGCAGAGATTTAACCAACTGAGCCACCCAGGTGCCCCAGGGTATCTCTACTTCTTAGGACAGAGAGAATCCTTTCCGTATGGGAGAGGTATTTCTTGCTTTCAGAGGGGCAGAGGAGAATCTGAATATCCCTGTTCCAGCTGTTTCACAAGTAACTTCAATTCAGAGTTATCAGTATGCTATTGTAGCACGTTTTGGGGTGACCTGTTTTGGGCCCCTGTGCTAGAGAGGATGTTTTTAGTTTTTAAGTAGACAAGATAGGCATTAGACACATATGAAATAAGCTTATACGATGATTGCAAAGTCATGGTTTTAAAAGTCAGTGAGGGGGCGCCTGGGTGGCTCAGTGGGTTAAAGCCTCTGCCTTCGGCTCAGGTCATGATCCCAGGGTCCTGGGATCGAGCCCCGCATCAGGCTCTCTGCTCAGCAGGGAGCCTGCTTCCTCCTCTCTCTGACTCCCTCTCTGCCTACTTGTAGTCTCTGTCTGTCAAATAAATAAATAAAATTTAAAAGTCAGTGAGTACCCATCAGTAAGTATTCAAGAAATTATTGCTGCTTGCTTGGGGGCAGGCACAGTCTTAATTCATGAGGACCATATGATTTATTTGGAAAATCAAGGCTAATATATGTGAAAGGATAGACATATACTGAAGGGCTATTTTGTAATACTAGCACCTAGTGCAATAGGAGTCAAATGTATACAGTTTTGCCTTTATTCATCATTAAAGATAAGAATGGAGATTGGTCTTAAAGGATGACTGTGATTAGAGCTTGGGAGATGTGGGAAAGAACCATGATTTTCCTAGAAAGAATAATGAAGAAGGTAAAGAAATATACATGTTAGATAAGGTTCCAGAAATAAATATTTTAAGTTTGTAGGCTGCCACATATAGCCTTTGTCATATGTTTTCCTTCTAACCCTTAATCATACAAAAATATAAAAAAGGAAGGAAAAAGGAAGGAAGAAAGGAAGGAGAAAGAAGAAAGAAAGAAAGAAAGAGAAAGAAGTCACATTTTTTGCTGTGGAACTCTTTATAAATAGTGTTTATAATAGTTTATAATCAGTGTTTATAATAGTTTATAATAGTGTTTATAAATAGTCAACTGTTTATGAATAGTCAGATTTGGCCAATAGACCATAGTGTGCCAATCCCAAATTTAGAATGACTGTGGAATTCTGCCTGATGGGATTGGGAGTTTAATACTGGACAATAATGGTAGAGAAGGTTGGAAAGAAAAGATGAAGTCATTATATTAAGCTATATCACTAGGAACATTGAAAGCCAGAATGAGGCATTGGATTTGAACTTTGATTTTATCCCCTAAATATAAGGTGAAAGTACTTATACTCCAATTAATTTCAGGTATCTTCTAGGTTAAGCCAAATTATTCTTCTCATTTGATCCTAGGAAATCAAATGGAGGGTGTTTAATTAAATGGGAACATTAAATCAAGTTTTGTTTTATCTCTTATTGGGTAGAGCCAAAGCATTCCTTTTTAAAAATTTCTATTGCTTCTGAAAGTACACCTTTTAATGAAATTCAGTGACTGCTGGTGTTAATATGTTGACCTTGGATGTTCTGATGCACGGATTAAATGAAGACCATATGGGTTGGTTTTCTTTGGAGATGTTGTGTATTTTGTACTTGTGATGTTAAGAGGACTGTTACTGAAACTCAAATCCTAAATTTTCTATTTGCTCACAGTTGGGATATCCCTAGGTGCTGATAAGAGTTGTCACAGCTCTCTGGTAAAATTTTAGAGGTTTCAAAAGTTTCTGAATCCTCACAACATTTTTTTTTTTTATCTATACTTGTGAATTCCCTAGGCAGTGACTTTCCTAGTAGGATATATGAGAATGAACATATGTGATATATAATCCATATTTTACACATGTGAAATTCTTTGTTAACATCTGGATTTTTCATTCTGTTAAATCAATTTCTTTTATGTTTAAATGTTATGGAAATATGGAGAAATATAGAAAATAGAGATAATCTCAGAAAAAGTTCTAGTAGTAAAACTTTCACAGAAATGAATAAATGATTTTGATGATAATATGAGAAAAATATATAATAGTATATAGAATTGCTTAGGAAATTAAGTGAAACAGAGTAATGTGAGATCATGATTGATAAAAGAGAGAGAAAAATACTGTTAATTGACATCAAGTTGCAATTTTTTAGTAAAATGTCTCAGTGAACTAATAAAAAATAATATCTGGATAAATTTAATTTCAAAGGGTCTGTCAGTAAGTATGAAAGTTTACAAATAGGGAATTAGAAGAGAAATCAGAAAGCACAGAGATGATTGAAACAAATTATAAATAAATTTGGTTAAAGTTACTTAGACATGTATGTTTTCTGTTTTTTAAGATTTTATTTATTTATTTGACAGAGAGAGAGACACAGTGAGAGAGGGAACACAAGCAGGGGGAGTGGGAGAGGGAGAAGCAGACTTCCCGCTGAGCAGGGAGCCCCATGTGGGGCTGGATCCCAGGACCCTGGGATCATGACCCAAGTTGAAGGCAGACGCTTAACGACTGAGCCACTCAGGCGCCCCAGACATGTATGTTTTAAATCTACAGAATTTAAGACTCTGCTAAAGCAAATTTGCTTACATATAAGTGTAAATCTTAGGCAAAAAATTTCCCTCAGAATCTAGACTCATGATTATTTTGTGAGTGCATGAGAGAAATGTAATCTGAGAAAGCTTTCTAGACATTTATCAGAAATGTAATGTTGTATTCCAGAAGTCAATTTATGGGGAAAATTGTAATGTTATACTTGTTCTGTCATTTATCATATACATATTATATATTATTTTGCCTACCTAAATATTTTCTATTTTTTAAAAGTTCATGATATGTAAAATGAATTTGAAAGTGCTAATTACAGAAATGAGAATGTCAGGATAATGAAAAATTGATAAGATTAAAAGGGAGAAACTAGGACATATTAAAATATGTAATAGATATTTTAATATAAATTAAAATATCAGCAAAAAGTGTGGAAATTAAGTTCTCACTATATAAATATAGTTGAAATTTTTTATTTACAAAATTTTGTAAGTGTGAAATAGTGATTTTTTAAAAGCCAGATAATTTTTCATGGCCCAAATAGTTCACTTTTCTTCATACCAGTGAATCTTTATTACCCAGTCATTTCAATCATCTGAATGCAGAGGAAAAGCTCACTGAAGTGGGAGTTAGGGATTGTGGAGGCTGAGCACAACCTCCTCACCAGCACATTCATTTGTAATATAGTCATCTTTTTATTTTCTTAATTATTAATTAACTAATATTTCTTTTTCCACTCTACCTGAAAAGCATACTTACTTATATTTTCTGGAATACCAATCCATAGTGTCTTGGAGGGGATGGACTAACAAATAAATAATTACAATGTGCCTTTATATTTTAATAGAAAAAGGTGCAGGTAAAGGAAAGACATAAATTATGAGAGTAGAGATAGGAGAGGGGCACCCGGGTGACTCAGTGGGTTAAGCAACTGCCTTCGGCTCAGGTCATGATCCTGGAGTCCTGGGATTGAGTCCCACATTGGGCTCCCAGCTCCATGGGGAGCCTGCTTCTCCCTCTGACCTCCCCTCTCATGCTCTCTCACTCTGTCTCTCTGTCTCTCAAATAAATAAAAAATCTTTAAAAAAAAAATAAAGATAGGAGAAAATCATCAGAATGTTATCACTGAATAATGACATTTAGGTAGTATTAAAAGAGTCATAGGATTTTGCCAGGGAGAAAAGATAAGTTGCCTATAATACTAAATATTTCTGTTTGAGGACAATGAATTGTGCTTCCAAAATCCAACTTTAGTGCAGATCTTTTATAAGTAAACAAAAATATATTTATATACATCTATCTATATAGGCAGATATATAAAACAATCATAAACATATTTAAACATGTGTACAAACATACATGTATATGTATTTTCATTTGCATTCTGATTTGCTATGGCTTCCATCATCAATCAAAATTTCAGACATTTCATTATTCAGTGTACACATTTATTATGTTTAATTCTGTCTACTGGAAAATTGACAGTATAGGGCAAAGTCCCTAAGCACTTTCAGGTTTTTTGTTGTAAAAGAATAGCTGAAAGAGTTTTAGACAATATAGGAAAACAATCCTTTTTTTAATTATTTTTCCTTTAGATTCCAGTTAGAATTAAGAAGTTGAATCAGCAATCTCTCTTCCATCCCTACCATACACAGACATAAATGTATTAAATATTAAAATGCAAAATAAAGATGAAATAAATAAAGCTAAAACTAAATTTTAAAAGGTTGAATCTATGGATAAGTTTAACTCAACTTTCCTGATATCTAATATATAATGTGTATATTTATTCAAGATGCTTTTTAATAAAAAATACCCTTTGTATATTCATTATCTGTGCAGTCCCTATTAATGTTTCTTATTTGCAGAAATCACCATATTTTGACCAGTGATTTCATTTTGGTATTACTTTTGATGGAAATTATTTTTTTTCACATCTTGAAAATAAACCATTTACCTTTCCAGAACAATTCTAGCAAAATCATTTAGTGGTGCCATCACCTTAATTTATTCTTTGATTTCTTCTGAATTTCATGAAGTTTTCATGTAGTTGACATGGTGAAGTTTCAATTCTAAGATCAGATTGATGTATGTATGTCCTGAAAAGGTAAATAGGCATATTTAGCCAGAGGGATATTAAAATATATTTAGTATAGATGACCAAGATTTTCTTTTTGTTCATACTTTTAAAACCTACTTAGTTATCTTTCATTTTTCCTTTGCTTCTAATTGTTAAAAATAAAAAGAGCAAGAAACTTACAAAATTTTGTTACCATGGTGATTAATATTTAGAGCTTATGAGAAACAAAATTCCAGCCAACCAAAGAGAAGCAAAAGAAGAGGGAGGAAGAAGAATATAATATAAATAAAATAGAACAAAAGAAAATAAACATTATAACATTAAGAAGAAATTTAGCCAAAGGTTTGTAAGTAGCATGACACTTCGGACATGAGAAAAATGACTTCTCTTTAACCATCTGCATTAGGAAATATACTTGTCTTTTCAGTGAGATGGCTGCTTTATCAACTGTTATATATTTGATGAATCTATTTCTCAAATTGATGCTAAAATGCAATTTTGAACTTTTTAAAGCAAGACCTGCATATCACAGCAGGGGTGAGAGAAGAAGTTGAAGGTCAAAGGGGAAATTCCTTGTGATAGATTTTGTTTTTGCAAGTTATGCCAGTATCTACAAAACCGCCAGTTTCGCTCTCAATGACGAGGACACAATAAAAGGATTTAGAAGAGGGCTTGGTAGCTACCCATAATCTGATGTAAAAACTACTATGCAAAAAAAAAAAAAAAAAATCCTCCCCATCACACCATATATATTTTTCATTAAATTAAGCATAATAATATTTCTTAAAATAATAATTAAAAGTTGGACTATTCTTTTTATTAAATATTCAATGTAATTTATTTTTTTAATTCTTATATATTCTGAAATAATTATCAGCAAGCCTCACATTAGTATACTTATTTTAAATAGAAGAGAAAGACCTATTAAAATTCAAGTGTATGGGATGAAACAAAGTATGTTCAACAAAGAGGGTACTGGAGAGATCAAGTACAGAAATATTTCATTGTATTTGGATAGAGTTAGTATTCAAGTTCATATGTTACTCTATTTAAATTAATGTTCTCACCATTCAAATGATAAATGTCTTTTATGAGAGCAAAGCCTCCTGAGTTTGTCATGAATATGTGTAAATATGCCTTCTTCAACCCTCAAATTCTCAGGCATTAGAAGAAAGAGTACTGTTGTATAATGGAATGATCAAACGATCAATCTACTAAAGGTTTGAAAGTTTAAGCTCTGAGGGCGCCTGGGTGGCTCAGTGGGTTAAGTCGCTGCCTTCAGCTCAGGTCATGATCTCAGGGTCCTGGGATCGAGTTCTGCATCGGGCTCTCCACTCAGCGGGGAGCCTGCTTCCTCCTCTCTCTCTCTGCCTGCCTCTCTGCCTACTTGTGATCTCTCTCTGTCAAATAAATAAATAAAATCTTTAAAAAAAAAAAAAGAAAATTTAAGCTCTGATACAAATAGTATAACAATTTCACCACACGACCTTCAAAGTTTATTTAAAATTTTGGAGTCTTTTTTTTTTTTTTTTTAATAACTTGAGAGCTTTGGTTTAAATAGTCTGCTTATATGCGAAGCTTGATCTTTTAGAAATTGACATTGTACTAATAAGAATCTTGAGTTACTTTTCATATTTTAAAGTCTTCTAAGAACATATCAAGTCTTATTACTTAAAACTGGAATTTTATCATGTAATATGATTTCTGATCATACGATTTTAGGTTATTGATTAATCAAGGATGGGAAAAAATACATGTGCTATTTTTTGGTAAATAAATATGTTGGAAATATTGCTCTTTGGGGAAGAGGACAATAAAAGCAATTTCTCTGAAGTGCTAAAATATAATATTTTTATATTTAACTGCTTTGCATGGTTCAAAGTTACTCTTTTTTTTTTTAAGTGTTATAATTTCCTGGGTTTTACTTATTTATTTGCTTTTAATTCTACATCAAATTTATCCAGTTTTGTATTTTCTTTTTTTTTAACTTTGAAGATATGTCTATTTTAATTAAACAAATGACATTAAAATATTTTGAATATTGAATAATTTTTCAGAGCACGTGAACTTGAAAAACATTTGGGTTAGTTTCTTTCTGAGAGTTTTAGAATGCTGATACTTATTAGTGCTTGCCTTTAAGTCAATTATAAACACTTGTATAAATTTTAATACCATCCAGAGGTAGAAAAAATACTACATTTATAACATGTATGGGCATACATTTGAACACACAGAACAAACACAAACCAAAATCTTATGCCCATTGTTTTTACTATTTGTGGAGAGGGAATTATAGATCTGATTTCCAAATACCTTCTGCTCTTTTTTCTGATTAAAAAAATGTCCAGGGGCACCTGGGTGGCTCAGTTGTTGGGCAGCTGCCTTTGGCTCAGGTTATGATCCCGGGGTCCTGGGGTCGAGCCTCGCATCGGACTCCCTGCTCAGTGAGGAATCTGCTTCTCCCTTTCTTTCTGCCTATTTGTGATCTCTGTCAAATAAATAAATAAAATCTTTAAAAAAAAAAAAGTCCATATTTCAAAGAATGGCTCTTAGGTTCCAGAGAAGGTAGGGGTAGAAAATTTGCATTATAAAGGCATAATGACCATTTATGAGCTTTTTCCCCCAGAGGAACATTTTGGGACATAATGCCTTCTAATCAGAGGTGCTAGAGCCTGGGAATAAGAACAAGTCTAGCAGTTTGTATTTTAAAAAGGTATCTTCCTTTGTCCCCTTTTTTCCTTCAGTCATGGGTGATTGTAGACTCTTTATATTTCAACAACATGAAAGAATGTATAGCTGTACGCAATAGAAAAAAATCCAAGTTATTTTTTAAGAGATTTGGTATAATTGCTATTAAAAATGTTCCCCTTAAGCACAAGATAATTTTGTTCTAATATTCTGATTTTTTGGTAATATCTATAAGCATTTTGAGAAGAAAAGGGGAGGTTTTGAGATTAGTGAAGGTACATAGGCTTACATTTGTTTTCAGAGTTACAATTCTGGTTTTGCTGAGATTTGCAAAACAAAGACATTTTTGGTAAATTCTTTCTAAAGAACTAGATTACATGTTGAATATTAAGGAATTGATGTAGCATTTTTCCCCCCCTTTGGTGTAAGTGTAACTTTATTTTCTTTACAATGCTATACTAGTTTCAGGAGTACAGTATAATGATTCAATAATTCCATACATCACCTAGGGCTCATCACAAGTGTACCCTTTATATCCCATCACCTATTTAACCCATCCCCCACCCCCTCCCCTCTGATAACCATCAATTTTTTCTTTATAATTAAGAGTCTATTTTTTGGTTCATGTCTCTGTTGCTCTTTTTCTCTTTTACTCCTTTGTTTCTTAAATTCTACATGGGAGTGAAATCATGATAGTTGTCTTCCTCTGACTTACTTAGCATAATACTCTCTGACTCCATCCATGTTGTTGCAAACAGCAAGATTTCATTCCTTTTTGTGGACGAATAATATTCTATTACATATCACTTCTTATTCATTTATCAGTGGATACTTGGGCTGCATTCATATCTTGACTATTGTAAATACAGTTGCTATAAGCGTAGGGGTGTATACATTTCTTTGAATTGGTGTTTTTGTATTCGTTGGGTAAATACCTAGTAGTTCAATTGCTGGATAGTAGAATGGTTCTACTTTTAACTTTTTTTGTGGGGGGGATGACTTTTTTTTTATCTTTATTTTTTTATTTTTTATTTTTTTATAAACAAATAATGTATTTTTATCCCCAGGGGTACAGGTCTGTGAATTGCAAAGTTTACAGACTTCACAGCAATCACCATAGCACATACCCTCCCCAATGTCCATAACCCCATGCCCTTCTCCCGACCCTCCTCTCCCCAGCAACCCTCAGTTTGTTTTGTGAGATTAAGAGTCACTTATGGTTTGTCTCCCTCCCAATCCCATCTTGTTTCATTGATTCTTCTCCTACCCCCCAACCCGCCCACACTGCATCTCCACTTCCTCATATCAGAGAGATCATATGATAGTTGTCATTCTCCGATTGACTTATTTTACTAAGCATGATACCCTCTAGTTCCATCCAGGTCATCGCAAATGGCAAGTAGTATTCCATTTGATGGCTGCATAGTATTCCATTGTATATACATATATCACCTCTTCTTTATTCATTCATCTGTTGATGGACATCTAGGTTCTTTCCATAGTTTGGCTATTGCTGATATAAACATTTGGGTGCATGTGCCCCTTTGGATCAATACATTTGTATCTTTAGGGTAAATACCCAGTAGTGCAATTGTGGGTTATAGGGTAATTCTATTTTCAACTTTTTGAGGAACCTCCATGCTGTTTTCCAGAGTGGTTGCACCAGCTTGCATTGCCACCAACAGTATAGGAGGGTTCCCCTTTCTCCGCATCCTCGCAGACATCTGTCAGTTCCTGACTTGTTCATTTTAGCCATTCTGACTGGTGTGAGGTGATATCATTTTGTGGTTTTGATTTGTATTTCCCTGATGCCGAGTGATGTGGAGCACTTTTTCATGTGTCTTTTGGCCATTTGGATGTCTTCTTTGCAGAAATGTATGTTCATGTTTTCTGCCCATTTCTTGACTGGATTATTTCTTGTTTGGGTGTTGAGTTTGCTAAGCTCTTTATAGAATTTGGACACTAGCCCTTGATCTGATGTGTCGTTTGCAAATATCTTCTCCCATTCTGTCAGTTGTCTTTTGGTTTTGTTAACTTTCCTTTGCTGTGCAAAAGCTTTTGATCTTGATGAAGTCAGAATAGTTCATTTTTGCCCTTGCTTCCCTTGCCTTTGGCAATATTCCTAGGAAGACGTTGCTATGGCTGAGATCGAAGAGATTGCTGCCTCTGTTCTCCTCAAGGATTTTGATGGATTCCTTTCTCACATTGAGGTCCTTCATTGATTTGGAGTCTATTTTCGTGTGTGGTGTAAGGAAATGGTCCAATTTCATTTTTCTACATGTGGCCGTCCAATTTTCCCAGCACCATTTATTGAAGAGGCTGTCTTTTTCCCATTGGACATTTTTTCCTGCTTTGTCAGATATTACTTGACTATAGAGTTGAGGGTCTATTTCTGGGCTCTCAATTCTGTTCCATTCATCTATGTGTCTGCTTTTGTGCCAGGACCATGCTGTCTTGATGATGACAGCTTTGTAATAGAGCTTGAAGTCTAGAATTGTGATGCCACCAACGTTGGCTTTCTTTTTCAATATTCCTTTGGCTATTCAAGGTCTTTTGTGGTACCATAAAAATTTTAGGATTATTTATTCCATTTCTTTGAAAAAAATGGGTGGGATTTTGATAGGAATTTCATTAAATGTGTAGATTGCTTTAGGTAGCATAGACATTTTCACAATATTTGTCTTCCAATCCAGGAGCATGGAACATTTTTCCATTTCTTTGTGTCTTCCTCAATTTCTTTCCTGAGTACTTTATAGTTTTCTGAGTATAGATTCTTAGCCTCTGTGGTTAGGGTAATTCCTTGGTATCTTATAGTTTTGGGTGCAGTTGTAAATGGGATTGACTCCTTAATTTCTCTTCTGTCTTGTTGTTGGTGTCGAGAAATGCAATTGATTTCTGTGCATTGATTTTATATGCTGACACTTTTCTAAATTCCTGTACAAGTTTTAGCAGTGTTGGAGTGGAGTCTTTTAGGTTTTCCACATATAGTATCATATCATCTGTGAAGAGTGATAGTTTGACTTCTTCTTTGCCGATTTGGATACCTTTAATTTCTTTTTGTTGTCTGATTGCTGAAGCTAGGAATTCTAGTACTATGCTCAATAGCAGTGGTGATAAGGAACATTCCTGCCATGTTGCTGAACTTAGTGGAAAAGCTTTCAGGTTTTTCCATTGAGAATGATATTTGTGGTGGGTTTTTCATAGGTGGCTTTGATAATATTGAGATATATGCCTTCTATCCCTACACTTTGAAGAGTTTTGATCAGGAAGGGATGCTGTACTTTGTCAAATGCTTTTTTAGCATCTATTAAGAGTATCATATGGTTCTTGTTCTTTCTTTTATTAATGTGTTGTATCACATTGGTTGATTTGCTGGTGTTGAACCAACCTTGAGCCCTGGAATAAATCCCACTTGGTTGTGGTGAATAATCCTTTTAATGTACTGTTGATCCTATTGGCTAGTATTTTGGTGAGAATTTTTGCATCTGTTTTCATCAAGGATATTGGTCTGTAGTTCTCTTTTTTGATGGGATCCTTGTCTGGTTTGGGGATCAAGGTGATGTGGCCTCATAAAATGAGTTTGGAAGTTTTCATTCCATTTCTATTTCTTGGAACAGTTTCAGGAGAATAGCAATTAGTTCTTCTTTAAATGTTTGGTAGAATTCCCCTGGGAAGCCATCTGGCCCTGGGCTTTTCTATGTTGGGAGATTTTTGATGACTGTTTCACTCTCCTTACTTGTTATGGGTTTGTTCAGGTTTTCTATTTCTTCCTGGTTCAGTTGTGGTAGTTTGTATGTCTCTAGGAATGCCTCCATTTCTTCCAGATTGTCAAATTTGTTGGGGTAGAGTTGCTCATAGTATGTTCTTATAATTGTATTTCTTTGGTGTTAGTTGTGATCTCTCCTCTTTCATTCATGATTTTATTTATTTGGGTTCTTTCTACTTTCTTTTTATAAGTCTGGCCAGGGGTTTATCAATCTTATTATTTATTTCCAAGAAACAGCTCCTAGTTTTGTTGATTTGTGTTATTATTTTGTTTTTTGTTTTTTGGTTTTTTTTTTTTTGTTTTTTGGTTTCTATTTCATTGATTTCTGCTCTGATCTTTATGATCTCTTCTCTTCTCCTGCTGGGTTTAGGGTTTCTTTCTTGTTCTTTCTCCAGCTCCTTTAGGTGTAGGGTTAGGTTGTGTATTTGAGACCTTACTTGTGTCTTGAGAAAGGCTTGTACCGCTATATATTTTCCTCTCAGGCCTGCCTTTGCTCTGTCCCACAGATTTTGAACAGTTGTGTTTTCATTATCATTTGTTTCCATGAATTTTTCAATTCTTCTTTAATTTCCTGGTTGACCCATTCATTCTTAGGAAGATGCTGTTTAGTCTCCATGTATTTGGGTTCTATCCAAATATCCTCTTGTGATTGAGTTCTAGCTTCAGAGCATTGTGGTCTGAAAATAGGCAGGGAATGATCCCAGTTTTTGATACTGATTGAGACCTGATTTATGACCCAGAATGTGATCTATTCTGGAGAATGTTCCATGTGCACTAGAGAAGAATGTGTATTCGGTTGCTTTGGGATTTAATGTTCTGAATATATGTGTGATGTCCATCTTATCCAGTGTGTCATTTAAGGCCTTTATTTCCTTGTTGATCTTTTGCTTGGATGATCTGTCCATTTCAATGAGAGGGGTCTTAAAGTCCCCTGCTATTATTGTATTACTGCCGATGTGTTTCTTTGATTTTGTTATTAATTGGTTTATATAGTTGGCTGCTCCCACATTAGGGGCATAGATATTTAAAATTGTTAGAACTTCTTGTTATACAGAACCTTTGAGTATGATATAGTGCCCTTCTCTTCTATTATTATATGCTTAAAATCTAATTGATCTGATATAAGGATTGCCACCCCAGCTTTCTTCTGATATCCATTAGCATGGTAAATTGTTTTCCACCCCCTCACATTAAATCTGGAGGTGTCTTCCGGTCTAAAATGAGTTTCTTGTAGGCAACATATTGATGGGTTTTGTTTTTTTATCCATTCTGATACCCTGTGTCTTTTGATTGGGACACTTAACCCATTAATATTCAGGGTAACTATTGAGAGATATGAATTTAGTGCCATTGTATTGCCTGTAATGTGACTGTTACTGTATATTGTCTCTGTTCCTTTCTGATCTACTACTTTTAGGCTCTCTCTTTGCTTAGAGGACCGCTTTCAATATTTCCTGTAGAGCTGGTTTGGTGTTCGCAAATTCTTTCAGTTTTTGTTTGTCCTGGAAGCTTTTTAATCTCTCCTTCTATTTTCCATGATAGCCTAGCTGGATATAGTATTCTTGGCTGCATGTTTTTCTCGTTTAGTGCTCTGACTATATCATGCCAGTTCTTTCTGGCCTGCCAGGTCTGTGGATAAGTCTGCTGCCCATGTAATATTTTTATCATTGTATGTTACATAATTCTTTCCACAGGCTGCTTTCAGGATTTTCTCTTTGTCACTAAGACTTGTAAATTTTACTATTAGTACTATTAGGTGATGGGAAGTGGACCTATTCTTGTTGATTTTGAGGGGCGTTCTCTGTGCCTCCTGGATTTTGATGCTTGTCACCTTTACCATATTAGGGAAGTTCTCTACAATAATTCTCTCCAATATACCTTCTGCTCCCCTCTTTCTTTCTTCTTCTTCTGGAATCCCAATTATTCTAATGTTGTTTCATCTTATGGTGTCACTTATCTCTCAAATTCTTCCCTCGTGGTCTAGTAGCTCTTTGTCCCTTTTTTGCTCAGCTTCTATATTCTCTATCATTTGGTCTTTTATATTACTAATTCTTTCTTCTGCTTCATTTATCCTAGCAGTAAGAGCCTCCATTTTTTATTGCAACTCATTAATGGCTTTTTTTTTATTTCAACTTCGTTAGATTTTTGTTCTTTTATTTCTCCAGAAAGGGCTTTTATTTCTCCAGAGAGGGTTTCTCCAATATCTTCCATGCCTTTTTTGAGCCCAGCTAGAACCTTGAGAATCGTCATTCTGAATTCTAGATCTGACATATTACCAATGTCTATATTGAGTAGGTCCCTAGCCTTTGGTACTACCTCTTGTTCTTTTTTTGTGGTGAATTTTTCCACCTTGTCATTTTGTCCAGATAAGAGTATATGAAGGAGAAAGTAAAATACTAAAATCGTGGCAAAGACCCCAGGAAAATGCACTTTAACCAAATCAGAAGAGACCCCCGAATCATGGGAGGGAGAAAGGGGATAAAAAGAAGTTAAAAAAAAATTAAAAAAAGAAAACAGATATAGAAATATATATATATATATATATATTATAAACTAGTTAAAAAACATTATAAAAGAAAGGGTAAAAGTTAAAAATAATTAGCAGAAGAAAAAATATATAAAATTTAAAAAAATTAAATTAACCACAAGACTAAAGAATCATGGGGAGTAAGCCATGAGTTCTGCGCCTTGCTTTCTCCTCCACTGGAATTCTGCTGCTCTCCTTGGTAGGTGAATTTTGTCTTGGCGGGATTTCTTGTGGATCTTCTGGGGAAGGGGCCTGTTGTAGTAATTCTCAAGTGTCTTTGCCCAAGATGGAATTGCACTGCCCTTACCAGGGGCAGTGCTAAGTAATCTGCTCGGGTTCACTTTCAGGAGCTTTTGTCCCCTGAACGCTTTCCATAGAGTTCTGGAAGATGGGAATATAAATGGTGTCCTCCCAATCTCTGGCCCGGAGGAGCCGAGAGCTTGGGGCTCCACTCCTCAGTGCACCCTCAGAGAAAAGAACCCAATCACTCCTGTCTCCCTGGCCTCTGGCCGTACTCTGAATTCACCCAGCCTGCGACCAGTTCAAGGTAACCCCAATCTGAGAACTCACTGCTCAGCTTCCCCAGTCTAATACCTGCAAGCTCTATGACACTGAGACACCCCCGATCCTTCTGTGACCCTGCGGGACCTAGGGCCATGCTGGCCCTGCATGGGCTTCACCCTCGTTTAGCCTCTGGAGCTATGTCCCTCACTGGACCAGACTTAAAAGTCCTGATCTTGTGCTCCATTGTTCTGCCATTTGCTCGGAGCCGGCCCCTCCCCCCACAGTCTATCTTCCTGTTGCTTTGGATTCACTTCTCCGCCGGTCCTACCTTTCAGAAAGTAGTCGATTTTCTGTTTCTAGAATTGCTGTTCTTCCTCTCTTTGATCTCCCACTGGACTTGTAGGTATTTGCAATGGTCTGATAAGCTATCTAGCTGATCTCTTGCTATCTGATGTAGACTCAGCCTGCTACTTCTCCGCCATCTTCAGTTTTGTATTTTCTACTTAAATTTATATACCACAATTAGTTTGGTTGCCTAGAATTTTATAACTTAGGACTATATTTCCTTTACCAATCTAATTGGAGCAGTTGATTGTTTTTTTAATATATAATCCTGAATTTGTACATATAATACAGTCTTTATCCATTTGATTAGGTTAAACTTTGACAATCCATCTTTAAACTATCCAAAAATTCTATGCTAAATAAATAGTATGTTTTATATTTAGCAAGTATATACTAAACATATAGATCATTGGTATCTTTCATTAAGCAGTATTCCTTTCACTATTTCTATGATCATGGTCAATGAAGTTTTCTTTATGCTAAGTGAAAATAGAAATTGTCATTCTGTTTTATCCTCTTATATGTTTGAAAAGTTTCTATATCAGTATGGTCTCTAATTTTATCCTCTTATAGGTTTGAAAAGTCTCTATATCAATAGAGTCTATAATTTCCAAATCCTTTCTTGCATATTTACTTGTGTATTTCCCGACATACCTTGTTAAATATTAAAAGCATGAAGTGGAAAAACCCTTGTATTAACTTCAAAATATCATACAGCTTGTGTGGTAGAAATAATTTTTCAATACTCAGCAATCGCTGATAGTTGCTTCTTGTCTCAATATGGAACATTTTGAAATCATAAATATTTAACAGTGCATTTCCAGACATTTATTTATTTAAATATTTTGAACTGAATTCAGATGGCATTTTAATATATTTTTATACAAGAAATTTGAATATTCTTTATTTTTATTTAACATCTGTGGATGTTAATCTGTTTAATTTATTATAAGTTAAGGAATAAAGAATTTTGCTTTGACTTAATATCTGTAATTTGGTCTTTAAAAACAATCTGTGAAACAATATACTCAGGAAGGCAACTTAGTATACTAGATCATAGGTTTGAGGTCAGATAAATTTAGACTTTTTTTCTTTAAGTTTACTAATAAAAACCTGAGAGATCTCAAAATATGTTACTCAATATTTCTAATTCCCAAATCCTCATTTGTAAACAAAAAATGATGACACATATTCCACAGGTCGTTTTGAATATTAAGTGAAATTATTTATAAAGCAATTATCAGGGTCTTATCATTTACTGAACACTAAATAGACTGTATCAATTATCAATAATCATGTTAATAAGTTGGATATGTTTAAATGCAAGATAAGACTGTGTGGCTGGTGAGATATTCTAGCACAAGTGAATAAAAGGGTGTATCTACTTCACACAAGCAGGTGTATCTACTTCACACAAGCGTATTCAGAATGACTTTGGCTTTGCTTTACTGCAGTAGTTCTTTGTTCATGCTTCTACTCTAGATCATGGAGTATATTACAATTAAGTACTGCAGTTTTTATCTTGATAAACAGTAGGTATCTTTTCCCTCATGTGCACTTGTGACCCATTGATTAGTACTTGGAACAAAACATTTGCTGAGGGAATAAATATGTGAGTGAGGTTGACTTAGAACTATGAATAGTGGACCATCAACTAAGTAGAAACCAAGAAGAAGCAGTATCTGGAGTAGTACAGAACTTTTTGGAAATAAGGAATTCATTTTGGATTGCTGTGTTTGAGGAACAAGCAAGAGAGTAGTGCGTAAAGTCAGGCAAACAAATGGAATTCATGCTTGAAGCACTGCGAGTGGTTGGGCAAAAGGATACATTTGAATGCCATTATCAAAGCAACTATAATTAAAGAAATAGAAGTAAATTAGATTTCAGGAGGAATGTATTCTTTAAGGAGAGCAAAGAGACATAGAAATAGCTTAAGGGAATCATATATTTCAGCCATAGGTAGAGAAAAGGAGTAAAACAGGATATCAGATGAAGACCGGATTGATAGGAAAGGGAAATAGAACCAAATCAGTGTCACTCACATACGGCAACAGAATGTACCAAGGAGACACTAGTCAACTCTGTTATCAGACACACAATTTTGGTAATGGAAGAAGTTAAAAGAGACAAGAAGGGCACCTGGGTGGCTCAATAGGTTAAGCTTTTGCCTTTGGCTCAGGTCATGATCTCAGGGTCCCCATCTGGCCAGCTTCCCCCTCTCTCTCTGCCTGCCTCTCTGCCTACTTGTGATCACTTTCAGTCAAATAAATAAATAAAATCTTAAAAAAAAAGAGAGAGAGCGCAAATGAGACAACAGTATTTTGCATGTAAATAAATAACTGCTAAAACTTTGTTGAGTTGATTTAGTGATTACTGATGAACACAGCATTAGTATAAGCTGGAGGAAAAGTGGGAGATAAGAAGAGTGAATAAGTATACTTTTTGCTTAGAGTACAGTGGTAAATACAAGGGGAAATGACTCTAAAATGATTATGAAGTTGAATGGTGAAGTGACTATGTATATTGATATAACAAGGGAGAGAGCTAACTTGCTTATTGAAAATTAATTACTATAACATGGCTACATTGTAGAAAGGAAATGAAAGAATTAAGAGCACTTCTTGAGAATTTAATAATGAAGAGTAGCAAGGGCATAGGTTTTGATAAAAATTACATGCTAGGAAGTAATGGGTAGTGATATCATATGCTGAATTAGGAGTAAATTATTTAGGAAATTCATAATAGATTAATGGCCTTTGAGACATTTTAAAGTGAAAAGGATCAGCATGGGATATGGGTATTGAAAATGGATATATTGAGAACTCTCTAAGAATTGAAATACAAGCTGTTCAGAGTTGAATTCTAGGATTTGTAGACTATATTGAGAAAACCTAGATGAAAATAGCAAGATCCTGGAAATTTTCCTGAAATCTCTTAACTACCAAAGGTAAATTATAAGTTTTACTGCATAAGGTTATTATCGGATATTTATGAAATATTTTTAAGGAACCTATACTAATTGAAATATGCAGAATAAATAAAACAGAATAAAATGTTTTGTTTCTGTGATACAATGTATCTAATACATGTTTGCAATAATTCACTGGTAACTCTAACTTCAAAATAAGAAAGGAAAGGGTTAAAAAAGCAAAGAATAATAATGGGTACTTAGGAAATTCAATATGAAATTGATGCATGTGAGAAAAAAGAAAAATATTGGTGGCTGTTGTTATAAAAAAGAAGTCTAAACAAGATAATTTTTAGAGGAGCAACATAAGTGTCTAGTAATATTTATCACATGGCTCTAATATCAAAGGTTGTTAAATATCAAATTTGTTCTTTTGTTGTTTCTAGGCTGTCCAAGTCCTAAAAGGTATACGTGTGTGT
This sequence comes from Mustela putorius furo, assembly GCF_011764305.1. Taxonomy (NCBI): domain Eukaryota; kingdom Metazoa; phylum Chordata; class Mammalia; order Carnivora; family Mustelidae; genus Mustela; species Mustela putorius. Next base: position 30,439,082 of record NW_025421987.1, read on the forward strand.
AAAATATCTTTTCCTTCCTCCCTCCCTCCTTCTTTCCTCCCTCCCTCCTTCTCTGTCTTCCTTTTTCTCCCTCTATTTCTCTTTTTTTTTTTTTTTAGCAACTGATGTAGAAGAAAGTATACCAAAATATGAAAGATGTTAAAAGATCTAGTGGAGACATTATCCTTGCACTTTTTGGTTTTAAACATGTAATTGTTTTATTGCTAACAATGGAGTTCTTTTATAATGTATTTTGAAATTATCTGTATAAAATAAATACAAGGGTTACTAATGTTGCTTTATTGTATACCTGTGACTCTGCCCGTATTTCACATAAACAAAATATATGGAATTCTGTCACACGCGATGGGAAGGGAGATTAATAGTATAGATACAGTACTTATATTCTAATGGGGAGAGGAACATGAATGATGTTCCAGACAGGAATTGGGGACGCATGTGAAAGAAAAAACAGTGTGCTCTGGTAATTCAGAGAGAACTGCTTATTGTAACTTGGGGAATGCTTCATGTAGGAAGTGGCAGAAAACTTCCTTTCGTTTTCTTTGTTCATTATTTGTCTTTTCTCTGTGTTCTTCTGGAATCCTTTCTCCATTTATATTTCTCCTTTTGGAACCCAATTTTGAAAATACCCCTTTTAGCATTGGAAGGAAAGTTTTTCACATGGTTTAGGAAGACCTCACCTCCCTTCCCTATTATCACTAGTCTTCAGTCATGATTATGAATAAGAAAAACTAGTAGGCAATTCTACCCTGCATTCCTTTTGCCTATTTCAAATGTACTATGTATATGCTAATGATCAAGAACATTTCTGGGTCTGGAAAAAATTAAAATGGGGAGAAATTTAAAAGAGGAATTATGTAAAATTGATGAGAAAATGAGACGTGTTAATCATCATCCTTTAACTCAAAGCCCTGAATTGAATGTTACACATGTTAGGAACAAGGTGAATCATCCTGAAAGGACAGACAGACGCGCACGGTAGTCCCCTCTAACCTGTGGTTTCAGTAACCTGCGGTCAGTGGTAGGTCCAGAAGCAGATGATCTTCTGCCATGAGAAGGTGAATAAGAACCATTCACTGAGTTGCAATGTCTCTGTCATTCACCTTATTTTGTCTAGTCACATGGGCACTTTGTCACCTCATTTCATCACAAGAATACAGAGTGAATACAGTATAATAAGATATTTTTAGAAAGAGGGAGAGACAACTTTCACATAACTTTTATTACATGTATTGTTCTATTTTATTATTAGTTGATGTTGTTAATCTCTTAATGTACCCAAATTATAAATTAAATATTATCATAGGTATGCATGTATAGGAAAAAATCAGTATATATAGGATTCAGTACTATCCATGGTTTCAGGCATCCAGTGGGGGATTGGAACATATCCCCAGTGAATAAGGGGAGACTACCTTACTTGCAAAGGAATCTTCTGGACATTCATAAAATCAAAATTCAGAGCTGGACTAGAGTGATGTCCCATTACATTATCCTTAATCTGGGGCCACATGGCACTACTTGTCATTACAAGTTTATTATAACAAGGTTGCATACAAATTATCCACTGCTTCCTTGCTTTGCATTGCCCTAGAATTTGATCCAGGATACTTCTACATGAAGTCCAGGTAAGAAAACTACTTAAAAATGGACCATATGAATACTTTACCAAGTGGGGTCATTGATTATCTGTAACTCGTTAAAAATAAGACAACAGGCCTGATATGAAGTTACTTATCCTAAACCCCATATCACCAAGGCAAGACGTAAGCTTTTGTTCTCCCAGAAATGGGATCTTAAACCACTCAATCAGGAATCACTAGTTAGGTAATCATCACTGATTGACCCCTGCCGTCACCTAAAAGAACGTAACTTTGCAATAACCAACCTCCTTTTTCACCAGTATAACTTTCTTGTTCCTGTTGTTTTCTGCCTATAAAAGTTTTTCATTTTGCTCACCTCCTTGGAGCTTTTTCTTATCTGCTAGATTGGTGCTGCCCAATTCAAATCAGGTTTTGTTTAAACTCAAAATTTTCAATGTGCCTCAGTTTATCTTTTATTTTTTTAAGATTTTATTTATTTATTTGACAGGGAGAGATTGCAAGTAGGCAGAGAGGCAGGCAGAGAGAGAGAGAGAGGGAGGCAGGCTCCCTGCTGAACAGAAAGCCCAATGTAGGACTCGATCCCAGGACCCTGAGATCATGACCTGAGCTGAAGGCAGTGGCTTAACCCACTGAGCCACCCAGGTGCCCACCTCAGTTTATCTTTTAAGAAAGCTAGTGAAGCTTCAAGGAAACCTTTTCCAGGAGCCTTTACTGTGCTTTCATTTGTCTGTGTCTGTGCTGCTGTGTGTGCCTTCCAATTCCTCTGAATAAAGAACACAAAGCAGAAAAATAATTCCTGGCTGAAGAAGAAAAAGAGATAATAAGGAGAAAACAGATCTTTTGAGATATGGGCTATCTTCCCTTTATCTATAATAAGCATAGGTGGGAAGACAAAGGGATCATCATTAAAATACTTAGTACTATATGACTGAAAATATTCTCAATCAATTTGCCTCTTTTTCTTAATTAATAACATTAATGTAGAGAGAATGCATTTATGAATGAATCATTCTGTTTTTCATTGTATTTGAAGGTTGTAGAATATGTTACCCCAAATAAGCCTCTTCAGCACAAGGGTTATTTTGATCTGATTATTTTGAAAAACAGCAGATTAAAATAGAGTAAAGCAGAGTAAAAGTTACCCTTTTGTAAAACACATTTACATCAAATCTCCATTTGTAATGGTACTACTAAGTACCTTCATACTAAGAAGGAAAGAATAACTCAGCAGAACCTCTTATCATAATGGAGAAAGCACAGATTTAAATCTATATAACAAATCTTACTCTTATTTACCTTCATTTATCTGGTGACCTCCCCTAATTGCACGCCTCTGTCACCTGACACACATACCTTTGTGGTTTATGCCACTCAGGAAAGGTACTCATTTTCCCTGGGCATCTCCCATAGATAGAAAGATGATAGATAGATGATATATAGATACGGTATATGTGTTAATTAACTTCTATGTTTTTTTTTCCTTCTTAATTTGTCTTTTATTATAGAGGGTCTCAGTCAAAAACTTAGAAGGTGAGAAGTAAAATTATTTTTCCTCCTCTACATATTTTACCAATGTTTTAAGATGTAATTTTCTAAGAGATGGCAAATTATTTGCAACAAAGTACATTTCCAATAATTCTAAAACTGTAGGGTTATACTTCTTGTGGGTTCAATTTGTATATCCTTATTTTAGCGTTAATATAATGTTTCACATTACCAATATTGGAAATCTTTTTTTTTTTTAAGTATATCCCTGCTTGTGTAATGATTTTTTTTTCTTGTGTAATGATTTTAAAATGAACATGCATGCTTATGTATTCTTCATTTGGTATGGGAGTTAGCATAGACTCACCAAGATTTAAAATAAAAAAAAATATATATATACATATATATGTATATATATATATATTATATGGGGCACCTGGATGGCTCAGTGGGTTAAGCCTTTGCCTTCTGCTCAGGTCATGATCTCAGGGTCCTAGAATAACGCCCACATCTCATCAGGCTCTCTGCTCAGGAGAGAACTTGCTTCCTCTTTTCTCTCTGCCTGCTGCTCTGCCTACTTGTGATCTCTCTCTCTGTGTCAAATAAATAAATAAAATCTTTTTTAAAAAATTGAGAATAAATATTAATTCTGTTTCAAATGTGAATTGCTCTTTCTAACAGTAGACTTTCTATGCTCTTACCTATGTGATTTGAAATGTTGGAACAATCTAACCCAGAAGGTACTTACATATCAATCCATTCATTTCAGAAATAGCTTTTTAAATTGGTCATGGCACTGATAATGTTATCTTAACAAGGGATTTCTCTGGTAAAATAAAGATACTGTATGATCTGGAAGGTGGCTACATTTAATATAAACTTCAAAAATTTTCTCAGAAAATCTCCCCTCTGCCTCCATAAGATAGAGGGGTTTCAAAAAAAATCAATCAATGAAGAATGAACTCTCTTGAAAGAGATTGATCTCTTGAGAACTATTATCAGTAAAGGCTGGAGACGAGTATTACTAGAAAGAGCTTTCAGATTGACTTGTTTTGTTGTGTACTTGTTCTTTTAGAAGTAATATTTTGGTCTACATTAAAAAAAATTGCTGTGATTTTGATGTAGTTGTAGATGCTTCATCACAAAGTAGGATTTTAGCTATATTGTATTGTGTTTTCAATCATATTTTATATTAGGCAATTTCTAATAATAAGATGAGAAATAGGTATTGGATCAAAGAGGTAGCTTAATTATTCTTCTAGCCACAGTATGTTAATCAGTATGGAACTCTCACTCTACAGTAAATCAGAAAACCAAGTAAAATATATGAGGCATGTTTTCAGATTTTGTGCAACTGTCAGCAAAGACTATGATCTCTTTCAAAGGGAACGCATGCAAAGTGAAATTTAGAATTTTCTGGCTTTGTCTGGGGGCCCAATTAGAGTGAAGTGTAAAGAGGTTGAATCCAAGTAGAACATAGGAATCTCAGGAATAAGAGAAACAGAAATTGAGTCTGGTTCTGCTATAGCAAAAAGAATTAAAAGGATAGAGTGTGGAGACACCTGGGTGCTTCAGTTGGTTAGGCATCTGCCTTCAGCTCAGGTCATGATCCTGGGGTCTTGGGATCTAGACCTGCATTAGGTTTCCTGCTCAGTGGGGAGTCTGCCTCTCTCTCTTCCTCTGCCCCTAGCCCACTTTATGTCCCCTCTCTCTCTCTCTCTGTCTCTTACAAATAAACAAAATCTTAAAAAAAAAAAAAAGTGTCAAGGAGAAGGAAGCTACCCAGAAGAGGAATTAGAGAAATGCAATACTGTCACTTTGTCTTTTGACAAAAACTAAGCTGTGCCTCTACTATTCAAGACTCTACAGTCCTGGAAGAATGCAGTGATCTGTATTGAATGGAAACTCCAAAAGCCATAGCGGTCTGAGAGATACAGGAGTTCTAAGCAGCTAGAGTAAAACAAAACAAAACAACGCTTATTTCAAATCCAGGACAAAAGCCTATACTCTAGAAAGCCATCCTTTATGAAAAAGGCTAGTTCAGCCATTTATATAATTTATATATGTCTTAAAATAGCTTTAAAAGGGGTTCCTGGGTGGCTCAGTGGGTTAAAGCCTCTGCCTTTAGCTCAGGTCATGATCCCAGAATCCTGGGATCGGGCCCCGAGTCGGGCTCTCTGCTCAGCGTGGAGACTGCTTCCTCATCTCTCTGCCTGCCTCTCTGCCTACTAGTGATCTCTGTCTGTCAAATAAATAAATAAAGTCTTTTTTAAAAATAGCTTTAAAACCAAATATTTTTATGAAGATTAATCTGATACACGAGTGAAAGAACTGTCTATGAGCAAAATGCAATACTTCTTAAGGAGACTCAAATATCCACACTAGTCAGCATACCATTAAAAATTAGGGAAAAAAGTTTTCCAGTTCCACATGTAAGGAGCTTGCATGTCACCACTCCCTCCTAGCAAGTAAAAAGCTTAAACTAAAAAAATCACCATCTCTTTTTATATCCAAAGAAGGGAAGATGCGGGGCAGAATGCTGGCACCGAGATTAGGAAGACATATGGTGAATACTGGGAGTCAAAGCTTGCTGGAATACTGGGAGTCAGCTTACTGGAGCAGAGTCGAAGGAGTGGAAACTTCTGTAGGAACTGTCGCCAGAAGAAGAAAAACTGTGACTGACCAATTCCTGGAGTACAGTGAGGACAACTCTGACAGTTGATAATTTTGGTGAGGTACCATCAGAGCCTAACTGTCCTTGGGGAGGGGAAATAACGAGCTCTAGCCCATTCTTGTCATTCTATTTCCCATCAAAGAGAGGAGGAAAAACTGAGAAATACTTGTAAAATTCACAGTCCAGAGGCATAGGCTCACTCAAAGCGCTATAAAACACTTCATCTCCCATATGCCCTACCACCACATTACTAATGACCTATTTTTAACAATTTGTTATATCCAATACCTCATGACTGGCTATCAAGAAAAAAAGTGCCAAAGCATACCAGATAGCACAAATCAAAACCAAAATCAAAGCCACAATTTGAATAGACAGAACAAACATCAGAACCAGACATGGCAGGGTTGTCGGAATTAGCAGGCTAAAAATTTAAAACAAGTGTAACTAAGGGCATTTGGTTGACTTAGTCAGTTGAGTGTGCGAATCTCAGGGTTGTGGGATTAAGCCCCGAGTCAGGATCTACAATCAGTGGGTAATTACTAAGAATGTAAAAAATAGAAGTATAAATTATTTGTTAGAAAGAAGAAAAAATGAAATCATAAAATGCTTAATTAAAACCACAAAAGCAGCAAAAGAATGAAACATATAAAAACAAAGAACAAGGGCAACAAAAAGAAAACAGTAATAAATATGGTAGATATTAATTCAACAATATCAGTAGTCACTTTGAATGTCAGTGCTCAAAATGCACCATTTAAAAGAAAGAGATTTAAAGAGGTTAGAAATACAAGACCTAATTATACATTGTCTATGAGAAAACTAGTTCAAATATAAAGATACATACACATTAAAAGTAAATGGGTGAAAAAAATATATTATGCTAACTCTAAGCCAAAGAAAGCAGGAGAGGCTGTATAAATATCAGACACCATTTTAGCAAACAGTATACAAATAGCAATAGGGACATTCTTCAAAATAACCAGCCTGTAGTCTTAAAAATTTCAATGTTAAGAAACAAAGGCTCAAGAAATCTTCAGATGAAAGGAAGCTAAAAACATGGCAACTAAATATAATGTCTGAACCTGGATTTAATCCTGGACCTGACTGGGGAAAACAAATAGCTATAAAATACACCATTTTGACAGTTGATGAAAGATGGATATAGATTGTGGATGAGATAATAGTGTGGCACCACAGCTAATTTCCCTCATTTTAACTATATTGTAGCTATGTAACAGGGTATTCTTGTTTTTTTAAAAGAATAGTCCCCAGAAAATTCTCAAATGTTTCAGAAAAAAAAATATATGTATATACACATACAGGCAAACATACACATGAGAGGGAGAGGGACACAGAGAGAGAAATAAAGGGGGGGGCAGAAAGAATGATTAGATATAAATAATAGGTGGATCTGGGTAAATGATATACAGGAGTTTCTTGTATTATTCTCGCTTTTTTCTCAAGTTTTCTAATATATAAGAATGAAAAGTTACAAAAATATCAGGTAAGTAAAACCACTGAAAATGAATATGTGAAACAATGACTAAATGAAAAATGGGAAAAATTGATATTATCACTCACCAAAGCATCAACTTTGAAGACCTGGAGCTTAACAGAGATCCTAGAAATAATTTTGTCCTAATCCTCTAATTTCTGCATGGGGAAACTCAGGTCTAGAGGAATTAAATAAATAATTTAGAGTACAAAACTAGTTAGCTGCAGAGCCAGGCTTATGATCTGAATCCTTTTACACGCAGACCTATATATTTTTCCCCATTAAATCTATTGTTTCTCCTCATAAGTTAAGGCATAAATGCTATCTATTGACTCTTCTTATGCAAATAAAAGGCACCATGTGACATGCAGAGCAGTCAACGGAGTCATTTGTAATTTCCTTCTTTTTTACTTGCCTTTCTCATAGTACCAGGTGAAATTACAAAATTCAGAGAAGTGGTATGATGAAAGATTTTTTTTTTTTGGTATTATATTGATCTCCATTAATTTTACATGTTCTCCCACAAAACCTTTTTATTCATTCAAAAATAAACTTTAAAATGCTATAATGGAATTATCTGTTTTCTGACACTACATTTTCAGACATACATGAATATTTCCTTAATACTTGAAAATAAACAAAGGCTCAAAATATCCATTAAAATAAGGGAGATGCTGGATAAATACCGTTGGTCGCTTGTAGACATAATCACACAATGCATTATGTGGACTATAACACAATACAAATAGATGCATATCCCACTTGATTTTATTCCTGCACTTTACTTTATTTTGATCACATTTTAAAAATGGATTTGAGGTTTAGACCCTTAATAAATCTTTGATATTCTCTCTACTTTGTGAAGTTCACTGGGATGATTTAAAATGTAAACCATGACACTTGAATGAAAATTGAAAGAAAGCACAAACAACTCTACTATTGTATTACATCTTGGCATTTTATAGTGTGCATGCCTGTTTATTAAAAGAATGAAACAGTAACTCTCTGAGAGCAGAAGGTAGGAAAACAATGCAATACAAAAAATATAATCCAACTTTAAAGTTATTCTGTTACTTGAGTTGAGGTGTTCTAAGCCGCTATATAAAATATCACTAAGAAATTTTCTTCAACTTGTAATGTAAGTAGCTATAAAAAAAACTGTGAAGTATAAAATGGTAAAGACTAAAACTGTGTCCAATTTTTTTAGCTTTTTAATTTTTTTATAATTTTCATAATATATGTTTCCTAGTAGTCCATTTTCAAAATTCCTGTGCTTTTCTACCAAAATGTTCTTATTATTTTTCTGTACTCATTTTTTAAAAATTTTCTTTTTCTCTACATCCAGTCTTGTAAAATCATGTCTATATTAATCATCCTATAAACATTTTTTTGTTAAGGGTTTTTTTTGTACAGTTCTATTAATTCTTTAGTTTATGATCATTACTACTTTATTCTTACATTTATTTTGTATTTTCTTGTAAAATGTTGATAAATTATTTTTTAAATTATAATTATGGTTATAAAAAACTACTTATGAATATCATTTAACATTTTTTCTTAATCAAACTTTTTTCACATATGTGGTAAAAAAATTTCAAGTTAAAAAAAAGCAAGAATAAAATATTGCTTGTTTCCTAATTTTTAAGTTCTAATTTAATTGCAAAATACTACCTATACACAATTTCTAATTTTTGGAAATTTTTAGTATGTTCCATCCTGGCAACAAATTCATAGTCTTTTTAAGTAAATATTTGAGAGATGTTTGTATATCAGATGCTTCTGTTTTTTAGTGCAATGATAACTTTTAATTATACCCTGCAAATATCTAGCACCCTCACTTAATTTTTATGTAAATGATATGATGAGCACTTTAATGGAATACTATGCAGCCATCAAAAGAAATGAAATCTTGCCATTTGCGACAACATGGATGGAACTAGAGGGTATCATGCTTAGCGAAATAAGTCAGGCGGAGAAAGACAACTATCATATGATCTCCCTGATATGAGGAAGTGGTGTTGCAACATGGGGGCTTAAGTGGGTACGAGAAGAATAAATGAAAGAAGATGGGATTGGGAGGGAGACAAACCATAAGTGACTCTTAATCTCATAAAACAAACTGAGGGTTGCTGGGGGGAGGGGGTTTGGGAGAAGGGGGTGGTATTATGGACATTGGGGAGGGTATGTGCTTTGGTGAGTGCTGTGAAGTGTGTAAACCTGGTGATTCACAGACCTGTACCACTGGGGATAAAAATACATGTTTATAAAAAATAAAAAATTATATTAAAAAAAATAAATTAAAAAAAAAAAAAAAAAAAAGAGATATTTAAGAATCCTAAAAATTTAAAGTTTGTCAAATTCTCTCAATTTTGCTGAATTTTCCCAGTACATAAAGGTTGTATTATATTTTTGGTAGATTATAACTTTTATGACTACAAAACATCTCTACCTGTCTCATTTTAAAATTTTACTTTAAGTCCATATTTGTCCAAATTTCACTGATGTTGCCAGACTTTGATTCTACAACATCCTTGTAATGTCAGTATTTGCAACCACATTGTGCTATTACTGATGCTTCCTTTTAAATTTCTAGCTTGATTTTTTTTTTAAGGGTAAGCATCTTTTTTTTTTAAGATTTTATTTATTACTTATTTGACAGACAGAGATCATAAGTAGACAGAGAGGCAGGCAGAGAGAGAGAGGGGGGAAGCAGGCTCCCTGTTGAGCAGAAAGCCTGATGCGGGACCCAACCCCGGATCCCGGGATGATGACCTGAGTCGAAGGCAGAGGCTTTAACCCACTGAGCCACCCAGGCGCCCCATAGCTTGATATTTTAAAATGCACTGAGAAAATTTATCTTATTAGACACAAATATTTTTCATTCCACTTATTTTAAGATGTGATATTTTTGTTAACTTTATTTCAGGTGTGGTGTTTCATTTAGGGAAAGGCATAGTCTTTTCTTAATCTATGACATATATTTTTTTCCTTCAGTAATGTGAACACTAAATAGTCTACTTTTATTGTTCAAATGGTTACCTTAAAAATTGTAATATTTTGTTAAATTTTTATCATATATAAAATATAGTATCTATATACAATATCATAATATAAAAATCATAAATATATTATGATGAAAGTCATATAAATTCTCCCACTTTAGATCAAACTAATCAATATCTCTAAGATGTTATGGTAGTTACCTTCCCCAGTGACCTCCAAAAATTTGTTGAAATGACCTGAAATTTTTATTGCTATCAATAAAACTTTTTACATTATTCCTTTGCATTTTTAGAAAATACTTCTTGCCACTTATTTTGAACTTTACAGTTATTTTATCAATTGTCAAAAACTTAAAGCTATAAATTATAATAGTTTCTTACTCAAATGTTTGTATAATGATCTTCACATTCTGTATTATTCTTTAATTAGTTCATTTGCTTGCTTAGAAACATTAATCAGTTCACTATTGATAGAGATGAAGATGGAGATTTGGAATTAAGGCAAATCTCCTTATACATAAGCAATCAGTGGTATATAATTGAAAACTATCTTCTTAGAACCAAATAATGTATAATATTTTAGCCTTAGCATAAAGTCCAACAAAAGGATGATGGGTCAAGTGAGCATGAAACACATATTTTCAATTAGTTTGTCTATAGAGGGATAGGTCAGCTCATGAAGAACTTCTGTTTCTTTTAGTAGTTTTAAAGAAATATGGTTATGAAACTTCTGCTACTGAGTCACAGTAAATCATATCTACATTTTTACAAATAATGCCCTTTCTTCTTCGTGTTGCTGTTTCTTAAGCTTATCATTTAACAGTGAGGTTGACAATCATAATTGTTGATAACTATTTTTTAATTTAAAAAATACATATACTTGCACTATTTACATATTAGTAATGAGATATAATTATAATTTTTAATTTTAAACTGTTATTGTAGTTAATGCAATTTGGATTAGTATTATAATTAAATGTTCATCAAAAATCACCAAATATGTGTATATTTAATGAGCTTATTGAAATATTTTATTATGTAAGCTCAGAACCTTTGGTAAAATAAACATGGATATAAATGGATTAAATGACTGAATTCAGCCATATCATCCTCTATGAAATTTGAGGCAACACAGGCAACCTAGGTGATATGTAAGTTTAATATGAACATAGCACAAATTAGGAAGAAAGGGACATAGATGATTAAAAACACAAAAATTTGAAACATGAGCCAGACAAGACTGTGATGCTTGTTAATTTGTGAGGCACTGAGTACACGCAAAAAAAAAAAAAAAAAAAAAAAAAAAAAAAGCTTAACAAAATCAACCATATGCCTCCTTAAACGGCCTATAAAAATAGAGAAGTTATGTGATAAATTATCACAGCAAATGAATAAAAAGTTTAAATGCATTAGAGACTCAACCAGGTGTGTACTTGAAATTGAAAACTGAATGTTGCAAGTACTATCATGAACATAAGCAAATAAGATACGTCTTTGTCCATCCATTCACTTTGTGACCTGTGAATGATGTTTATTCAGATTACTTCAGCATTGCACACAAAGGCCCACACCATGGATTCCAGGATCAAAATGTTATTGAAAATAAATAGTTCTACCAAATTAACTGAAATGTTCAATGTAAACAAGAGCTATGAAGTATCAACTAACCATGTAGTTTTTAATTCCAGGTGGTGATAAAAATAGCAAAAAAATAATGTGAACAGTAGAAGTGAAAACCAGGTTATAGACTCAAATTTTATTTTGTTATAGATTTATTGTTTTTTCCCCCAATTTCCTCATTCTGTGTGTGTTTCTTGAAGGGATCATAAACTTAATAATCAAAACCACATGCAACTGTTTATTATTATTATCCACTAATACAAATCAAATACTCACCTTTTTTCCCCTTTTCCACAATATTACCACAGATCCTTGTAGTAGATACAATCTTGACTCATTTTTTGGAGGGAGATATTACTGTATCTGTCACTAATTTTCCCTTTCTAACATTGGCTATTGAGGTAAATCGAATTATGGCTTTAGCTTCAGCATGGTCTTAGCATAAGTCTGGTATCCTTGTTGGCCTCTTGATCTAGGAGTTTTGGCCATAAGTATCTTGCTTGGACTAATGGCATGTCATGATCACTGACAGTGTGCCATTTCTGAATCTAAGAAACCCCACATGGTTCTGTGTGGTGTATTGTGCTTTTGCCATTGCTATGAGGAGGGCATTCTCTGGCTGATCTGCTGATTCAAGGAGGATGAGATACATGTGGAACAGACGAGAACCTGCAGATCTACATTTCTGCTCATATGAATCCATCCTGGAGTAGATAACCCCCAGCTGACTCTTAGGTTCATAAGGGGGCATAATCATATTTAGTTAAGCTGCCAAGCTGAGCTGGGCCTTGGTTAGCCACCCGAGTGTCAGCATCAACAAACCTCTTGTTTTTAAGATAGTTGATATGAAGACGTGTGTTTTTGTTTTGGTAATAGCTAATTAATACATAATTTTTTAAATGGATATTCCCATGTGTTTCTTCTGTCTCTTTTCTGAATTGGGTAACTGAAATTAAATAAGTTACTAAGTAAGTTACTAAGTTACTAATAAGTTACTAAGCTAATAAGTTACTAAGTAAGTTACTAAGTGCTCCTCATTAATTTGCTATAGTATGAGGAAATCACAGTATACATTTCACAAACAGTAAACTAAAAGGGCACATGATTATTATGTTCAGTTTATGGAGGTAATTCACAAAAGCAATGTTTTGGGAAAGCTTACTGTGTATCTTTGAGTTGCCTAGCTTTCTTTTTGGTCTAGTCATTGAGATTTTTTTTTTTCATTTTTCTTTGATGAAGGTATAAATAATTGGTGATAGTTCAAAATCATAAATCCAAACCTTTAAGTATTACTTTCACTTAAAGTCCACTCAAAACACTTTAGTAACTTTCCTTTTCCTAGACATACTCTATCTGGAAAAATTCTCCTAAATTCTGTTGCTCTCAACACATTTATAACTTGTAAACATTGCCCTTACTTTGCCTACTCATGTTTTATCCTCTTAAAAGTAAGGATTTTACGGAGTCACCTTTCAGAGTGACACAAAATTGAATTCATACTGACATTCGCATAAAGTTTCTCCTGGACTTTACTGTGCTGTGGCAAACATTTATGAGACTATTGACTGGAGTTACTAGTTCGATGTGTATTCAAACTTTAAATACCTCACAAAGAATCCAATCTGTATTCTCGCACCAGTATAGCAGTTGTATCTGGGAACCCAGCAGTAACCTGACCAGGATAGAGTCTGTATCATAAAGACAAAAGGAAACAATACCTCTTAAGTCAGTAATATAGCAGAAATCAAGATAATATTGCATATGCTTTTTGAACACGTAGTGAGGCAAGATACCAAAAGCAGGAATGAATATAAAATCAGTATAAAACTGGTTTCCCCAATCCAGAAAATTTAATCATGCTGCAAAAGAAGAAAGATTACTTGCTATTCTACTGTGTACAACTGTCAGTGCTATAGGTTAGAATGACTAGATTTAGACAAGTTGCTAAAGGGATAGACTTAAAATCATCAAGTTTTAATAGCATTTCTATTTTTGAAAGTATAAAAAAATTAAAAATCTTAAAATTTAAAAAGTTACTATCACTTTTGAGAACATCACTTTTAAGTAACTAGGCAGGAATCCCTACAAAAATTTTGTTTTTTAAAGTTTTTATTTTAATTTTAGTTAACATATTGTGTTATATTAGATTCGGGTGTACAATATAGGTATTCAACACTTCCATATATCACCCAGGGCTCATCAAAAGTGCCATCACTTATCTCATCCATTCCCCCAATCACCTTCCCTCCAGTAACCACCAGTTTGTTCTCTTAAGAATCTGTTTCTTGGTTTGTCTCTCCTCTGTTTTTTTTTCCCCTTTGTTAATTGGTTTTGTTTTGCAAATTCCACATATGAGTGAAATCATGTCTTTCTCTGACTGACTTATTTCACTTAGCATTATACTCTCTAGTTCCATCCATGTCATTGCAAATGGCAAGGTTTCATTCTTTTTTATGGCTGAATAATATTACATTGTATATGCCACATCTTTATCCATTCATCAATTGATGGAGAAAATTCATTTTTAGCAGGAATAAAATAAAGAGTGAGTATAAAATATATGTGTAATATGATAAAATTGTGTGTGTGTGTGTGTGTGTGTGTGTGTGTATACCAATACATCATCCCTGCCAAATGTTTGCCATATACCTAAAGGATGTGAAAGAACTAAATTTATCATGCTTGGAGGATTTACATTATAAATGCTGGAGAGCAGATTCCATTTATTGAGTTGGAATACCCGGTGTTCAGAAATAATTGAAAAAGTTTATCTGCCTAGTATCTTCCAAGGGACTAGGAGTGTGTTGATTATACGAGCTGAGTCATACTTCCTATGGCAATGAGAGATGACTTAGCATGAAAGCCATCACATACAAATTTATTTTTTTTTCTTTTTTCTTTTTTTTTCTCAAGACTTTAAACCAGGGGGCCTACTGCAGGGGTATGAAGGATGACATGAATTCTGTTTGGAGATATCTTTGAGCTCACCTAGTAGACACTGTGAGCAAAGTTCACCCTACCAATTTGAAAAAACTTACAGACAAGAAATTATCACTGAAATTAATGGTGGCAGATATGTCCAAGAAATATTGCAAGATTTGATCCCTTTATGAATCTTGTGATAGATGAATGTGGGAGATGACAAGTCATGGGCAACACACCAATACTGGAATGGTGCTAATACAAGAAATAGTGTCATTATGTTAGAAGCCTTGGAACAGGTATAAACAATGGATGTGGAAGAAATGGATTTCTGGAAGAAATAAACAGCTTCTACATGTCCTCTCTTCATAGCACCTGTAAAGGTAAAATCTACTCATGTGCATTTTCATATTGAACTTTTTTGTTAAATAAACTCTTGTTAATAGTAAAAAAGAAAAAGAAAAACAAGCCCCCAAAAACCTTAGCACCAAGAAGTGGAGCTTATAAAATGAAGGGTAGAGACAGCATAAAATATACATTAATTATTCTAAAGGAAAAAACTGTGGACATTTTATAATATAGAGTAAAAATGAGAAGAATATAGGTTTTTGAAGGTTATGATAAATTTGCAATTTTTTTTAAAAGTAAAAACATATCCAGACTGATTTTATTTGGTTCTTGTTAACGCATTGGTCCTCAAGAAGAGTTATACAGAAAACTGGATTTCAAGGAGGTATAGAGGTATATAGTTCAGGAGAGACACAGGCTTAGGTTATTGGATCCTAAACCAATTTTATCAAGAGAATTTCAGCACATGCTCATGTAATTAATGGATTTACCAAGTACCTCATGATGAAGAATTGGCTGGCCTAGTGCAGTAGCTTATTAAAGATTCAAGTTTGACATCAAGTGGGAGAATATATTGAAAGAACAGAGATCTTCCTTAGGATAGGTTTATTGTTCAAATTAGAAACCATTATATACTTTCATAGTCAGAATACGGGAACCAGGAAATCAAGAAGTGGTCATGGGCGTGGCTTCTCTCACTATTATCCTTAGTAAATTACTCAAAAGAACTGTTTCTTTTTATCTGGCAACTTTGAGCTCCACTTTTGAAAGAGGCTTAGTCCTCGAGAAGTGTATGCTTCCTCTATGGGTGGACAATACTAGTACTGTTGAATTGGAAAACAGTCTTGCCAACTGGCAATTTTGGGCTCCATATCCACTGAATGAACAGTCAGAAAGTTTATGCTAATGGCTGACGTGATTGACATTGATTGTCAATAGGTAACTATTTTATTTCCACACAGTAGGAACACAGAGGAATCAATACATTTAAGAGATACCAAATGTAGCATCATGATCAATTACAGAAGTGAGGGCTGTGGTAGTTTTGTGTATGTATATTTTTTTCTTATTATAGGTATATATTTATTTCTGTACATCTATTTTCATCGTTTCCTCCCCTCTTATAACTTTATAAACAAGTTACTGGAGGCTAGCCTTACATTTTTTTCTTTAGGTAACAAATATTCAATGAAATGGTCACTGGATTTGAGTAGTAACCAGTACAGCTCATGATGGGATACAATGACAATTTGACTTTGTGTCCCCTCATTTTGGGGGAAGATGAGAACCTCATCCTTTGTGCAAAGAAAAATTACATCTTGTTAAGTGAAAGCATGAAATTATTTTTATTGTTTTATGGAAATTAAAGCACATGTACAAAGGTGAATAGCTCTCAATTATGTGAATGTGAATTGACATTGAATAGCTGTCAATTTAGAATGTAATCAGTAATCAATGTACTATTAGCTGCAGATCAACCTTTTCTTTCCTTGTGTTGTTACATTAGACCTAAATACTAGTCTTTAGCCAGGTGATGTTGATATTAACCTTTGTCTAGAAAAAGATTGCAAAACTAGGTCAGCCTGAAGGGGTTGAGCTCTTTTGTCTTAAAAAGTGGTACATTGGAATGTGGAATGCGAAATGTTATGTTAACCTCAGAAGCCACCGTGAACCAGGTGAAGTTCAAACACTTTAGTGGGTTTCTCTGCCATTCAGTGGGCTGCTATGGTAGACCAACCACAGCTCATACACCTTGCAAGTTTCTCCACCACCTGAGGAGCTGATCCACAAGCTTTAGTTTACTTATCACAGTCTGAGTGTTCCTTTCCTCTACTTTCTCTAAAGAGGTCTTAATCCCAGACTATAGTCTGCCCCCATTAGAAGTTTCTAAGAAAGGTCTTATTTCCTTTTCCTCAGCCCTAGAGCGAGGAAGAACTTTATACATTTTTTATTACTATACTCCTGCATCTTCTATTTCTGCACATCCTATTTGGTAATCACCTTTTACTAATTAACAGTTCTCGGTGTTAAATACCCCACATTCATATTATTGATATAGTTTCTGTCTTCTGATGTGACCCAGACTAATACAATCATAGTTCTTGTTGTATCTCTATTTTCTATTTCTCCTGACACTTCTGTTGCTTTTCTTCATTCCATTTCTATTATCCCATTCCAATTATTGTCCTTAAGCTGAAATTTAAAATCTGAACAGTAATAATATTTATTGAGGATTGCATTCTTTAACTTCTAAGGCAAGAGAAACTGTGGCATTTTTTTCTCTTAGGAAAAATGGCATTTTAAAAAATGTTAGCTATATCCATTTTCTTATGCTAAGGAAACCTTAGACTATTAAGATCTTGATCCGGTATCAAAGTCCAAATTCAAAGTACTAACATGCCATTCATATCTAACCACTATCTCTCCAACTCTAGATGAGTTTTATCAGGTATCTCCCATACAGATAAGACATATAAATGAACGACCACTAGAGTATGAAACTATTCATATGTGATTATAAAATAAAGTTAGCTCAGTGTGATAAATTGTTTATGGGTAAAAGCTGAGGAAAAAATAAATACTAAGCTATAAATACAATTTAGAATAGGAGGCAAAGGAGGAGGACATTACCTGGTAATGTGAATCTTATTATTGACATCATGTTCAGCCCATAGAAGGGATCCAAATAACTACCCTAATCTATAAGTGTAGTCAGAATCTAAAGCCAGAAGGACAAAACTGTCATTTTGTAATAACTAGTTTCTTCATGTTCATTTTCTAGATATAAAATTCAGTTTTGTTCATACTTCTTTTCTCAGTATTACTGCAATCAGCCAAAATGTTTATTCTTTGTTTTTGTTCTTATTAAGAATTTTTCCTTTTTTTAAAGATTTTATTTATTTATTTGACAGAGAGAGACACAGCGAGAGGGAATACAAGCAGGGGGAGCAGGAGAGGGAGAAGCAGGCTTCCTGCTGAGTCAGCTGTGGGGCTCCATCCCAGGAACCTCGGATCATGACCTAAGCCGAAGGCATATGTTTAATGACTAAGCCACCCAGGTGCCTCCCAAATGTTTATTCTATCTAAAAATGCCAGTATTTCACAATGGAATGATCAAAGCAGAAATGTATGCTATATTATAGGAAAGAGCCTCCTAAATATGAGAAAATGAATTTTACTTTCATTGTTGTTTCCATCAAAGGGGTAAGATAAAGAATTAAGCAAAAATACATTGATATTTCAAGTGGAGAGGACATTAATAATATTGATTTAACCAATGAAGCTGCTTTTTTGATTTGGAATGGTAGTCAGGCTATATATTATGAAACAGTAAGTAGGAAGCATTTTTAAATCAATGTGACAAGTAAACTTTATTAATATTTTAACTACAATAAATGTGACAAATCCCTCTTTTCCCATTATCAAACTGATTATATTTTAGATTACTCTTTAGATCTAAAGATAAAGATATTTTCATTCCTTTAGATGCAACCAGATGAAGCCTGTGGAACAAATGGAGGGCACAACCTGGAATGGAGCCTTATGGAGACATATTTGTCATTAAATCTCCACAAATCACACTTTACCACTTCATGTGGTGTACACCTGTGGCTGCTTGATTATGTACTTTTCTGCCACACAAGAGACTCTGTAGCCCTGTAAATGCCTATTTTGTTGTCTTTATAATGTGCCTTAAAACAATAACAAAATAAGGGGACTGGAGTATCATAGGGAGATAATGTCCACAGGAGGTCATAAGATACTTTAACAAGACCTCTTCCTGCCAAAATTCCTGTTTTATATTCTAGCCCTATGTTCCCCAGAGGTGAAAATGGGAGTTTGCCATTTAAGATTGATTTTCTTAGTTTCTTATGATATAAATGTACCTGTTCAAAATAACTTTGTATTGATAGACTGAAGAAAAAATTTTTTTTTTTAATTTTATTTATTTGACAGAGAGATCACAAGTAGAGAGGCAGGCAGCGAGAGAGAGAGGAGGGAGCAGGCTCCCCGCCCAACAGAGAGCCCGATGCGGAGCTCGATCCCAGGATCCTGGGATCACGACCTGAGCCAAAGGCAGAGGCTTTAACCCACTGAGCCACCCAGGTGCCCCTGAAGAAAATTTGTTCTAAGTGTTCCTTCTCATAAGCCCTGTATTTTGCCTAGAACAAGAGTTGATCTTTGAAAACTGATTCTCAAAACAGCAAGTTGTTCAAGGGGTAGAATTTGTAGTATTTTATAAACATACAATCTTGGAACTCTCGGCTGGCTCAGTCATTTAAGCATCTGCCCTCAGCTCAGGTCATGATCCCAGGGTCCTGAGAACATATAGTCTCAACATACTAATCTCAAATTGAATTTTTGAAAGATCCCACCCATGCTTTTATGGCTTTTATGTTTTAAGGAGATGACTTTTATGTTTTAAGGGGATTCTGAACTCTGAAAATTAAAAATTACATATATGTATATTTTATGTTGCTCATTATATCTTATAAATGTAAATAATGTGATTTTTTTGTCTACTTCTACTGTATTTTAGGTCAGTGCAACAGTAAATCCTCAATTTATTATCCACAGGAGCAAAAATTGACACTGTATAGCAAACAGGTCCATAATTTCTATGAAGTTTTCACAGCATTAAAATAAACCGAGTAATGACTTTAGATTTCCAAAATGTAAAAACAATAGAAAATTAAAATAAATACAACACATTTTTTTCAGTTTGAGACACATAAAAATGTCTAAAAATGCAAGTTATATAAATAACTATAAGAACTTTAAATTTGAAATAAAATTCACAAATAAGAGGATAAGGCAGTGGATGGTTTAATATAAAAAATTAATTTGAATAAGTTATATTTCAGTTTGGAGAAGAGACAGATCAATTGAAATAGAGTCAAAATGTACAAGGAGACCTTGAAGAATTGAAAACTTGGTTTCTTTCTCTTTATGGTTTCAAGATCTCTAATGTCTGCTGATTTCTCCTCTTCAGTCCTTTGTGCATCTGTCTCATTTTTGTTTTTCTTCTACAGATAAACTGTTGGTCCTTCTTGCTCATGGTTTAATTTGTACCTCCTGCCCACTCCCCACATCAAATGGTAGCCTTTGCACTCGATTCTTCATCAATTGCAAGCTTTCTTGGTTAATTAACGTAGTTTCTCTTTACCTAAATTAAGAACTCCTATAAAATAGACTCTCACTGGTCCAGTTTGGAGAACTAAGATAATAATTTTCACATTGCTCTTTTAGACCATGCATATTTTTAAGTGGAAGTCAACAATGAGGAAATAATAACAATATAATAAAGTACTGAAGTTTGGTAAGATATGAGCAGATTAATGGGATAGATTTATGACAGTTAAACTTTGTTAGTAGAAAGTAAAAACACTTTTTCATTTACTTTTATAAACAAGTTCTTATTCATTGCTGTCAGACATATTTCTTTTCTCACAGCTGACCCAATATTCAACATTTAATTCTGTTTTCATGCAATTTCTTTCTTTGTTTTATATCTCTTTCTGGAAGTTTCTCTAATGAATCTACCAAATGTTTTAGTATGTTTGTGATACATAATTAGCATTTTAATATGCCATTCAATATTCTAATTGTGTCACATATATTTACTACTTACCATATATTCATGTGTGTACCTGGTCACACCTACACAATTGTAGAATTCTTGAAGTTGTAATGTTTCTCATACTTATTTCTCAAAAACCATAGTCACATTATAAAATTCTGGAATTAGAGCCTGGTGCTAGGCTCCTGTGACCAGAGATCAAACACTATTCTTCAAAATTCTAGAGGGAGTTTAGGGCTGAAACTATAGCTGTGGTTCAATAAAAATTTGTGATCAAATTATAGGAAGGTACTACAAATACACGTCCCAAAATTGTTTCAGAGTATTTACTTCCATAACTTTGTCAATAAAACATGTGAAAGAGTAAAAGCAAAAGCACCTATGATTTATTAAGGGCTCACTCATAAAAATAAATTGATGATGGATGAAAAGCAAACTTCTAACTGAATATTCAACCTTAAATTTTACTTACTTGGGTAGAATCATCTTAATTTCAGACATGCAAAATATATATTAATCTGAGGTTAAGTGCTTCACCATCTGGTTTTCAAAAGGAAATGCACTAACCAGAGATCTCACAAGATCTGATTGAGTTACAAAGAAAATAACTTAAGGAAAGGATATGAGAGGAGAGTATTTTTATGATAACTTATATAATTTGGGAAATCAATTAGAATGTAAATAATTGGAAAGAAAATATATTTTTCTGAGTAAAATATAGACTAACAAATATTTCACTATTATCTTGTGATGCAATTCAGAGACTAGTATAACAAAAATTTTAAACATTTTAAAGAAGTGAAATTCAGATTTTATCTATTTTATTATATTACTGTTTTTCTAATAAGAAATTCTAACGTTTAAAGAACTACATTTGTTTCATGAATGGAATTGTATGCAGTGCTACTCAATGTGGGGTCAGTAGATCAGCTGCCAGAACATAGGCTAATTATTACTGTGCCATGATGAAAAACAAAACAAAACAAAATAAAACATCATTGTGAGCTTAATAATACAGATGATTTTATTTCTGTCACAAACCCTTTCATCAAATTGTACACTATACTGTACACTTTTTTGTACTATTTGTGGTAAGGCAGATATAAAAAGCACAGCTTTGCTCATATACTCAAAATCTCTATAGTTTTATCTTATGGATCAGAATTACTAAGAAATGCTCTCCTTTTTTGTTTATCAGAACATATACATTGTCTTCATTTTGAAGGACAGTTTTACTGGATAGAGAATTTTTGATTGACTTTTCCTTTCAGCATTTTGTCATTCTATTGCTATCTGTCCTTTCTTCTTTTTGATGGGAAGTCAATGGGAAGTCATATAATTGCTATTATTCTATAGGTGGCTGAATCATCTTTCCCTTACAGTTTTAATAATCTCTTTGTCTTGTAGCAGTTTGTTATTGTTGGTCTGGCTATTGATATATTTTTGTTTCTCTTACACGAACTTAAATAGAATCAAATTTGAAAAATGTTTAACCATGAGTTCTTCCTAGTTTTTTTTGTATTTTTTTTCCTCTTTCTCCTTGGGAAATTCATTACACATTCTTTGGTATGCTTGATATTGTCCCACATATCTCTTAAATTTTTATTTAAATTTTTTTTGCAATGTGTTCTTTATATTGGATCATTTCTATTGATCTGTTTTTTGTTTGTATTTTGTTTTGTTTTTAATGTCAAAATGAGTATTTTAATTTAGTTTTATAAAAAGATGACACATGAATGTGGATTAGAAAAAAGTTTCGTTTTTCCAAAAATGCAGGGGAAAAAAATAACTCTTATTGGGTTCAATGATAATTTCCTGGATCTTGTCTTTGCCTTGAAATCTGTATCTTTTCCCCAAAGCATCTACTTCAAGAATCACCTGACCTTGTTTATCTCCCTCTAGCTAGAACAAGCTAATTCCCCTTCACCCCTCTCTTTTGCCATACTGAGTGGGTGCTGAAGACCCTGGGGTCTGACAATGAATAAGCTAGCAACCCACAGGCAGTGGCACCCAAAGCCCCACGCCCAGTCCCCATGGAGAGGTCACAAAGCTGACATTGTTTTCATGGTCTCATGACAAGGAGCCAAAAGCTGACTATAAGAACAAATCAAGGCTAAATATGGAGAAAAATGAGAGCTCCTAACACCAGAGTAAACTGCAAGCTGGGGCAGGAAAAGAGAATTTTTGAGTCATTCCATTTTTAGAAACAAGGGGAAACTTGTTTCTTTTCCACTGCTATGGCTCTATCAGCTACTCTACTGCTACTGAGTTCCCAGGTGATGGGCAAGCACAAAAGGGACTGAATAAATCAGGAGAACTTTGCCCTGGGTGGAGAAGGGAGTAGCAGAAGAAGTTAGGTCAATTAATCATTTATAGAAAGACATTGATGGGATCTTCAGCTCTTAACATGGCTGTCAGCCCTGCAGAGGACAATCCAGTAAGAACCAAGACAACCACTCCAGATTGGTATAGCTGGGGAATCTTCAGGCCTTTCTTTAGGTTCCACATCAAGTGTTAGATCCCATTCTAGGTATGATACATGAGAGGGAAGACAAGTGCAAATTCAGCTGTGTAGATCAGTGATGTCCCCAGACACATGGTCTTTACAAATTTCAAATAAGATTGAAAGTTGCCAAGAGCCAAGAGGGCCAACAAGCCAAAGAGAAAGACCTCTGTACTCAAGGTCATACCAGTACCAGAGTGCCAAAGGGATATTGCCATGGGAAGAGATCCACTGTAGATAGTGATATGCAGAGACAGAATACAGTTTAAAGTAGTGTTCTTTTTCCAGAACTTCTCCATCTTTTCTCTGGTTATAGTTCCCAAAGGAACAGCATTTCTGATACAGAGCCTAGGACTTAGATGGGCACAGAGGCAATGAGAGCCAACATGTCTCAACAAGAGCACAGCCATCTTCTCTACTGATCTACTTTTAAATTAAATGATTTGTGCTTTACATTTCTGTTCTGCTTTTAAATCCATCTAGCCAATGTTTTTCCATTATTTTGGTTATTACATATTTAAATTCTAAAATTTTCTTTTATTATATACAGTTTATGTTTCTCTACTAGAAGTGCTTTTGACAAACCACTACAATCATATTTTTCTTTAACTCCTGAGATAGTTTTCTTTAATTCCTTTAACATATTTATAAAAGCATCTATGAAGTATGCTGACTCTAACATACAGATCCATTTAAAGACATTTTCTACTGACTGCTTTTTTCTTGAGTGTGGGTCAACTTTTCTGTGTCTTTTATGCCTTGTAATTTTTTATTGTCGCTACTGAAAATTGGACATGTTGAACAATATAATGTAACAACTTCAGATTCTTTTTTTTTTTACTTACTCAAAGCTTTATTTTTTATTTTATTTTTTGTAACAAGTTTATTGAATCTTTCCCCCCATGGTATACAGGTTTTAATGTCACTGAAAATTTTTTGTTTTTTTAAACCGTTTTTTTTAAAGATTTTATTTATTTATTTATTTGACAGAGAGAGAGATCAGAAGTAGGCAGAGGCAGGCAGAGAGAGAGGGGAAAGCAGGCTCCCCGCTGAGCAGAGAGCCTGATGTGGGGCTCAATCCCAGCACTCTGAGATCATGACCTGGGCGAAAGGCAGAGGCTTAACCCACTGAGCCACCGAGGTGCCCCCATTTTTTGTTATTATTATTTTTACACTGGTTAGTTAGAAGTTACCCTAGTGTCTAAATTGATTAGTTGTCAGAGAGCTTAGTATTTTTTTCCCCTCAAATATCTGAGATTGTAAGGCTTCTTTTCTGACAGATGATTTTTGTGGATTGGAGAGTGTTCCTGTGATGGGTTAATTTTCAAGTCTGCCTGAAGCTTTTACTTTTTTCTGTGTCCTCTTAGGTTTTCCCTCTTCGTGTGCAAGGTTCCCAAATTATTGAGAGATATATGTAGAACTTCCTCAGTGCTTCTTTACCTTTACTATGGCCCCTTTAAAGTTTTGTTTTGTTTTGTTTTGTCTTGTTTTTACCATTCAGGACGTGGGATTTATGCTTTACCATGTGCCACTTACTGAGACTGAAAATATGGAAAACAGAGTTTAGTAACTTTTAACAGATGTTTTGATATTATTGAAAAACCAAACTCATATTTGAGTTTTTAGGTCAGTAACAGTCTCATTTTACTTTCCAACTTTAAGGACATTTGGGGTGGGGGGAAGACATAATGAGATTGGAATAGTCTGTGCCTTGATTCTGAAAGAGCTAAATTTGAAGCTTGGCAGCCAAGCTTACTTAATGTAGTCTCCTGGCTCCCGTTTATTTTTGCTGATGTCAGTGATTTACAAACTCTGAATGTTAGGTTATAAATGAGATCTAATTAAATTATTTAAATAAAGCAGTTGTCAGATTTCTAAGAAAAAAATGCTATCCCCCCATTTGATACATTATTATGAACAAGCATATGAATGTGCTGATTCCATTTAGAATGCAAGTTTACTAAATTATGTGCATGGATTACACAAAATTTTTATCAGGGTGGTACAGCCATTAGTAACTTTCTGGTTTACCTCTCCCCAGTCATTTTTCTGGGTATCTCTTGACATCAAGGATTAACGGTTCTAGTCCATGGCTATTCACATTCAAAAAGTTCCTATAATAAGGAGATTAAGGAAACACTCATGTTTCTTTCACTTAGGAATCACCTAGAGAATTGTTAAAATATTACTACATTATCTCCAATTCCTTGGGGATCATTTTAGTTTAGTTAGTCTCTTACAAGACCCCTGAGTGATGCATCTCTTAAAAGATTATTGGCTTCTTATTGGACCTCTTCATGAGACAAACTGAACTCCATTTATTTCTCCTCTATGAAGCAGCCATAAAGTCATTTGCATAGTATTTGCTTTTGACTGTATGTGGTAAAGGCAGTTTTGCTTAAGAGATCAGAAATATAATTCTCTCCATTGGTTGAATTGTATTTTTTTTAACTTAATAAGTAAATGAAGTAAAATTGCTACTGAAGCGATTGTTGAAGGATCTCATTGCTATTATATCTTAATAGCTTTCCTTAATTCCATGAGAGGTCTATACTTTCCCCCTCCTTCCATATTGAACAAATCATTCTTTCTGGGAGATTTTCCTTTTGAGTATCATACCTATAAAGCCTCGGAACATCTTTCTATTGCTTGTGTTGATTTTTTATTTTAAGTACTTAGAGAAATATACCAAGTTTCTAAACAAAGGATATTATCAGCGGAACACTGACCATCCTTTGACATACATCAATGTCTCTATAAATACCACAAACCCCTTTTGAATGTGTTTTCTAAATTGTGTGACAGTGTTAATTCTTTGTCTTAAAAGTTTATCCACTGAAAGAAATATACAATAAGAGAAACATGAATCCTGGTATGAGATATCATTTTTTGAAAAGCAAATTTCATTTTTATTTTCAATTTTTGAAAGATTTATTTATTTGAGAGAGAGAGGGAGAGAGCACAAAGGTAGGGTAGAGGGAAAGAGAATCTCAAGCAAACTCTGATCTGAGCATGGAGCTCATTGTGGTTCTGAGATCATGACCTAAGTTCAAACCAAGAGTTGGTTCTCAACCAACTGCACTATCCAGGTGACCTGCAAATTTCATTTTTCAAACTTTATTGCAAAGACTAATAAAAGTCTTAAAATAATACTTTAGTTGTTTTTTTTTGGAAGAAGTGTGTTCAATAATAACTATGTTAATATTTAACCATTAATGGTTAATATGTATTAAAAACTTATTCAATGTCAAGGTCTTTATAGTCACCATTTACTTATATCCTCAAAACACTTCTATAAATTAGATAGTCCCATGTTTTGAACATGGCCACTAAGATTTAGATAGATTAAGTAACTTGCCTAAAGCAACAGAGTTTAGTATTTAAATATAGACAGTCTGATTCCTGAGTCTGTAGTGTTAAATCTGAAGCAGTGCCATCTCCCCATTTTGGGCTGATATTTCTGAGGTAGTACATTTTAAAATAATATAAATATAATAATTATTACATATAGTCTTAAATTATCTTTTGGGGAGAAAATTATGGATCTATTTTTGCTGGAATTTTTCCAATTGTGTAAAAATTCCAGAGTTTATCTGGATTTTCCACTGGTCTTGTCCATACTGGACATGACAAAACTCACAAGGTTTCAGGCAGGTAGAAAGATACTGGACTAAAAATATGAGATTGAATTCTGATTCTTTCCTTTCATTCATTTTTCTAGAAGCTTGGATATAAATCTTTAAACATGATAAATTGTAAAATAAATGTAATATCTTCTATTTCATAACTGCTTCACAGAGAGGTTGCAAAGTAAAATTATTTATGCTAAGGGTTTAGAGAAAGAGTTTCGGGCAAATTTATTGGTCTTTAAAGAATATGATTAAAGTAGACCCTACTACTTGGAGAAAACTAGTATTGTAGCCTGTATATTTAAATTTTGAGGCTGAAATCCTAGTTTTAGAATTTTTTTGTCAATATCTTTCCCTTAATATCAAATTTATCCATGGATCAGTTTTCATTTTATTTATTTTATTTAATTAATTATTAATTAATTAATTAATTTCATTTATTAATATTAATTTACTAAGAAAAGTCAAAAGAAAATAATAATTATTGTTATTATGTTCAGTGTGTGCTGAGCACTTCATATAAATAATTTATGTAAACTTCTCATCTAGGAGATAAGAACTTAACATAAGAACTTGGTTAAGAGAGGTTCATTCCTCAACCTGTCCAAAGTCACATAGTTAGCAAGTCTTAGAACTAGAACTTAAATCTACAGTCTAATTTTGCAATCTCTTTTAATGTAGAACCCAAGGACTATCCAAGGGCATTGTTACTTCTTGAAAGAGAATCCAGTGAAAATCAATTCTGACAAAAGTAAAAGTAGCCAAGTGTCAATGGACAAGGGCAGTTAGTATTCAGGATGTCAGCATTTTTATTTTGCTTTTACTTTTGGTTCATACTGGTTTCTTATTGTTCTCCTACCTGAGGAATTGGCAGGACTTGTGCCTTCTTTCATTTAAAGCTCACTGGTATGCAGTCTTTTTTTATTTAAGGTACAGTTTTCCCAGTAGAATGTTGGTCTTTGTTAACTCCCGGTTGAATAACTAATACATGACACTTTTCCTGAAAAATTTCCATATGTTTCACACTGTGCAAAATACAGCAACTTAACTCCTAATCATAATAAGCAACTTTGACATTTGCAGTACTAGGACATTTTGCTCTACACAGGTATACTGGCTCCAGTATAATTTACAATTATTTTTTTTTCTCAATTCTTTCCAATAGGAGAGGTCTGCTTTTATACTGAATTCTTCATTACCGTTCTCTTCATCATCTTTGGTTTTGTCTCCATTCTACCTATCATATCTTATACATATATCCTTATATGTAGAGTAGAGGTTAAGGATTGGGCCTCAGGTATTGGACCACCAGTATCCAAATCTCAGTTCCATCTTTTTAATTATGTAGCTTTGGGAAAGCTGCAAAATTTCTCTTTCTTTCTGTCTCTCTTGTCTTTCTGTCTTTCTCTTTTTGTTTCTCTTTCACCTTTACTTTCTTTTATTTCTAAAGATTATTGTGAGTGTCAACAAATGCGGCAGATTCATCATCTGTTTCTAAAAACACCAAGTCTTGTAAGTTGTTTCCTTAGTTCTGACCTCCTCAGTGAAAGTGACCATTTATTATCTGCACCAATCATTGAACACAAAACTATAGATTGTCTGAGGCTTTAATTTATAAGTACAAGTACCATTGTTTAAATGTTTTCAGTCACTAATCATATTAGATAACAGACTATTCTATTTTTTAGATACTTCCAGTGATTAGAAATTCATTTTTTGTAGTTAAAAAAATTGAGTTTTTATTTTAATTTCAACTTTATATATTTTGGAACTAAATTTAACAACTCTAATTCATTTTTATAAAACATTCCTGTAAATGATTATCATCTTCTTTTTTTCCTTTTCATGTTAAACACTCTCATCTCTTTTACCAATGTGTTTGGGGTCACACAGTAATAATGACCAGCAGGTTTAGAAAAGTTTATGTAGTTTCAAAAAATGCCAGGTTTGTTCCCAGTAAACATACTAAAATAAGCTTAATCTTTAAATACTACAAAAAATGCAATAGGTAAAATTTAATATAAAAAATTAGAATTTTCTTTGTTTAATATTCCTACTAATAATTAGTTGCCCAAGGATTGTGTATTTTATGTAACTTTTATTTCAAAGAGAATGGAGCTATATTTTCTGCTGGAAACTAGGATGATTATTTTTATTAATATTATCTCATTATTATTATTATTATTATTATTAATCCAGTGACTATACAAAAAAAGAGAAAAAATGAACGGCTCTTTTAATTTTTTTTCATTATGCATATTTGTCTTTGTTATCTGCAACTAATCTTGCCTAAGGATTTGGTCTAAGAATTGTCACAAGTACATTCACACAACTTATTATATACATATTCTTTCTTCCACCTAAGTTATCAGCCCAGAGAAGAAACTTCCTTTGTTATTTGTCTTTCTATCCTATCTAGCTCCTAAACGAAGATGAAATATTTTCTATGAAGCAAAAGTTTGCCAAGTTTTGTGCATGAAGACCTCTATAGGATGAAAGGATTATTTGTTAAAGATCTACAACTGCTTTCAAATAGCTTGTAAATTACTTAAAAGAGAAATATATTTAAAATTAAAAATATTTGAATTTAAAAATTTAAAATTAGAAAACAACAAGTTCTAAATAATATGTCATAAGTAACAAGTAAAATAGAAGCTTATAAAAGGAAAATCCTAAAGCAGACTTAAAGATGAAGGTCAGATTTTGAAAGAAAATGAAAATGGGTTTAAGAATAAAAACCGGAAGTCATTCTGTGTGACAGAGTAACACAGGGTAAGTGATGAGTAGGATATGTATAATAGGTTTAGAGGTAAAATTGGCCTAAAAAGAGGAGGTAGAGTTTGGATAGGTAAAGAAAGGGTAGTTTTCAGAATATATCGAAATTCAAGAAACATTTATACCTGCCTCAGGAAGCAATAGGGTGTTACTGAAAGTTTTCGAGGTTAGTGCTGTGATGCTGGTTACGTTTCAGCAGATTGGTGTGGCAGATGTGTAACGGAGAGAAAAACAAGAAAAAGAAGTAGATTTGGTCCAAGAGACTGAATAAAAAGCTGATGCAGATATTAGAAATGAACAGAGATTTCTAAAAATCTCAAATGAGTGAATAAGCACATTTGTACATTGGAAGAGGGTGTTAGATTTCTGATACTTTTTTTTAGAGGTTTTGGTTTCAAACACTAAATTTTCAAAGCATGGATTTACCATACGTCTAATAAATCAAATTTCATGACCCCCCCTTTTTTTTAATCATTCTTAACTTGGCACCCGCTGAAACAAATAAGCAGGTAACACTAATTCAGGACATTCAGATTAACTTTCCTCTTATAATGTTTAACCCTTAGCTCTGGTTTCCTTCAAGTCACTATGTTTTCAACTCTAAATTGCAATGCACTTTATCAACATTATTGTTAGTAAATTTGAACTGGTTATTTATATAATTGAGGTTAACATCTAGATAAGATATTTTAAGAGTATGTATTTTTATTATCTGGTTACTTTCAATGTATTTCACATAGAATGCTTCCTTTGTCATAAGGAGAGGAATACAGCATAGCTATTACACTGGAGGGCTATAGTTTGAGAAAAAAGGAAGAAATAAAAAAACTTTTTAGTAGTTTGTAGTTTCTGAAAATAAGGACTTCTCTAAGAAATTTTGATTTCCCCAATTCTAACAATATTTATTCAGTTGCAAAAACTTGATTGAAATCTTTTGGTGAAAGAGGGGTAATTGAAGTTTAGGATTAAACCAGATGCCCATTGAGATGAAAGCTGTATGATAACTATGCCTTGATATGAGCGGGGAGGGTAAATTAGTCAGAAGTGAATTTCCAGGGGTTCCTGAAACTTGTTTCTCTGCCTTTTAAGGATCTCTCCTGTAATTAGGTCTATGATTTATTTAATATATAAAATGATGTTTTATTTTCCCATCTCACTATCTTAAGATTAAATTAAATAAAAAGTATAGGGTTCTTAAACATTCTACAAATGAACACTCTGATTGGTTCAAATAATAATCTATTTGATCTGATAAGAAAAAGTTTATAGCTCGAAGTTTGCCATAGTCACATAGTAGCATACCGATAACTATCATAGTTGGCTTTGTGGCTTAAACAGCAAAAATGTGTTTTCTCTAGTTCTGGAGACTGATACAGATCAGGTTGCCAGCACAGTAAGATACTGGTAAGAGCTCTTTTCCTGGCTTGCAGATAACTAACTTCTACCTGTGTCCTCACCTGACAGAGAGAAAGCTCTGGTTTCTCTTCTTTTTATAAAGGCATTAATCCTTATAAGGGCCCCACCTTCATTACTTCATCTAAACTTAATTATTTCCCAATCTCCATCTCCATTATTTCCCATCTCCAAATACTAACACATTTGGGGTTTGGACTTGACCATATAAATTTTGGAGGGGACACAATTCAGTCCATAAAATTCTGCCCATGGTCCTCCAGAACTCATCTCTTTCTTACAGGTAAAACACATTTATTCTATCCCAACATCTCAAAACTCTAAATCATATCAGTATCAGCTCTAAAGTCTGAAGTCCCAAATCTCATCTAAACATCATCTAAAGAAAATGTGAGTAAGATTGAGGTGTGATTCATCTTGAGGCAAAATTCCACTCCAGTGGAGATAGTATGACCAGTTCTGTGGGTATAGATCAACATTTTCCCCCCAGTCACCTCTGTTATTATTCAGTGGGCTCATGAACGAAGTGGCCATAGTGGCAGGGATAGAAGTTATGCATGGATTTAACAATATTGACTTCTACTCACCATGGCTCGCCTGTCTACAGCCACTGCTCTGACCTTGTTACCTTTATTTGAAGATTAAGTGTAGTTTAAGGAGATGTGTATGGGGGCCAGACTGACAAGGGGTGGATTTATGATGGTTAATTTTATGTGTCAACTTAACTGGATCACAGGGGGCCTAGATCCTTGGTTAAACATGATTCTGGATTAGTCTGTGAGGGGGTTTCTGGATAAGATTAACATTTGAATCAGTAGCCTGAGTAAAGCTGATTGCCTTCCCAAATATGTGTGAGCCTCACCCAATCTGATGAAGGCCTGAATAGACTAAAAGGTGAGTGAGTTAGAAGTTTCTTGCTCTGCCTGACTATTTTCATTTGCTTGTTCAAGAAATATTAACTTTTGTTTTCTATGTCTCAGGGGTAGTTCTAAACATGTGAAACATAACAATCAACATGACAGTTCTGATCTGAGCTCTACAGAGTAAATATTCTCAGGGGGTGCCAGATTAAACAAACACAACGATTAAGAGGTTACTTTTACATGGTAGTAACTGTTATAGAGGGCTAGCATCATGGCTTTGCAACCTGTGCCGTCATGCAGGAACCTGCCCTTAGAAGGGCAATGTACTTCATTTAATGCTCTGCTGCACTGTCTTAAAATTTTTAGTAGTTTTTGAACAAGGGTTTTTTATTTTTCACTAGACTATGCAACTTATGTAACCAGACTTGGTGTTATGAAGAAAACCAGAGTAGCAAGGAGTGATATTCTGGGGCAAAATAGGGCCATGCAAGATAGTAAAATTGGGGGAAAACTCTGTGAAGGACTGGTATTTGAATTCAGGCCTCAACAAGGAGAAGGTACCTTGTGAGCAAAGCATTTCAGACAAAGCAATGAGAAAAGTAAAGGCACTGAGTGTACTGGGAGTTGCTATTACTGAGTTTGAGAAAGCAAGCTAATATCACTAGATAATGAGGCAGGTGACAAATGGTAGGACATGAGCTGAGCTGAAACAGGTGATAGAGTCTAGTGTATGTATGATAATTTGGTATAAAAAAGATTTTTTTAAATGTATGCAATAGACATTCCTTAGAATGATCAAAGAAGAGAAACAGTAATAATTTGGACTTTGTGTTTGATGGTCCTATCATGAGAAAAAGGTCCTATTTTATTGTTATTATAAATATTATTTCCAGGTAAACATAATCAACATATTTATTGAAAGTTGGACAGTGGTATTGGGAAAGGAGAAATTTCAGAGTTAAGTAACAGAAATAAATGGTCAAATCCTGCCTTTTTTTTTCCTTTTATTTACTATTGGTAATCAATTTCTAAATCTTTTGTGTGAACTACTTACTTCCTTGAATAGCTCATTCTCAAGACTACCTCCAGGGGAAGGTAGGAGTTCAGTGCTTCAAATCAGTTGACAGGAGGAAAATATGTTCTTGTTAATCCTCTAGCTAATGTACATCCTATTATGAGATGAGGATTCTTGTACATGCCATTTTTTTTCCCCTGAAATGATTCATCAGCATAAGATAAAACTAAGATTGAATGAAACCAAAGCAGTTCATACTGATTAGGTACAGGTAGACCTTAATTTAATTAGATTCTCTGAATATATTCTAAAACATCACCACCTTTTAAAACGCTAGCCATTCCAAAAAAACATAACAACAACAAAAAAATTGAAACTCTGGCTATCATATTACTTAACATGGCCATATTATGCATTTCACAATTACTGGTGTCATATTCCTCCTGAATTTGAAAATGTTCCTTCTAGTCCCACTACAATAAAGATGATGTGTACAAAATGATATATAAAAGCTATAACTCATTCTTCTAAAACAATTTTTAAAGATTTTATTTATTTATTTGACAGAAAGATAGAAAGCACAAGTAGGCAGAGCAGCAGGCAGAGGGAGAGGAAGAAGCAGGCTCCCCGTTCAACGGGAAGCTTGATGCAGGGCTTGATGCCAGGACCCTGAGATCATGACCTGAGCCAAAGATAGCCACTTAACCGACTGAGCCACCAAGATACCCCTATAATTCATTCTTTAAAACACCATTTTCAGGCTTTATAAATTACAAAAATACACATATTTCAGTTAAAGCAAAATATTTTCCCCAATTTTTTTTTTTTATTTCTTCAGATTCATTCACCCCTGGTAATAGCTTGAGCAAAAGACACATGTAAAAAATGTACTTCCCTGAAAAGTAAGTGCCCTTACATTTTGCAATTGTGCTTTATTTTAATATTATCAATAGGTCAAGTTTAGGATTCATAGTGATATTTTTGAAAATTTACTAAGTATCATGGAAACCCACAATTTAGCTAGGAGAAATACATTTTTTTTTCTTGATCGTATTGTGCTGTTGGTAACTCATATAGTTCAAGATAAGTATTAAATGGTACCACAATTGTATTTTATGTTCTTGACATAAACAGAGGAATTTTATGATTCCATAATTTGACCAAATCAGCCTCTTTATTAGAAATTCAATATTAATGTTATCCTCATTTAGGAAACCAAGAAATGAGAAATATAATTATTGCTTTGTGTTTATGTAATCTAATGTCTTTCACGCTAAATTTTCATTATTTATGTATAGGGATAAAAGTGAATCATTACCTATTCCAACAGATTAAAGCCAAATCTCAATTTTCCACATATTATGTTTACGTTGATATCATCTCCCTCTTGCCTGTGAGAATTCCATAAGAAAAGGGCCAGTATATTTGAGAGTTACCATATTTCTATCAAATATTCTGAATACTCTTTAATATAGCCGTGGTCAGCAAAATTAACAGAAAATATGGCCGGTCATAGGTAGCCTTATGCCTGGACTCTACATTTCCTGGCTATTCCTTATATTATAAACTTTCAGGGACACTACAGCTTCTAATGTTTGCCCAAGGATGATGTGGAAAATCTAGAGACAGAGAATTTACAGAGGATTGGACCAGAGCACCTAGTACAACAAGTATTAAATAATGGAAAGAACATGGGTGACTTAGTCACACAGATTTCTGGCTTCAAGAATGAAAGACTGAGTGGATAAGTTACTTCAATTCTCTGAGGCTCAGTTTCTCATACATAGAATAAAGACCACCTTGTGAAAGCAAAATAATAGACCCCCCCAACAGATGTTCATGTCCTAACCTTGAGAATGTAGGATTATGTTACCTTACATGGCAAAAGGGACATGATTGTTAAAAATTTTGAAATGAAGAGATTATCCTGGATTATCTGTTGGGCACAATGTAATCACAAGAGTCCTTAGAAAGAGGGAGGCAGGAGAGGCAGAGGCAAAGAAGTGACAGCAGAAGCATAAGTCAAAGTGATTTGGTCCTTCTTTTCATGGTTTAAAAATTGGAAAAGACCATGTGCCAAAAAATGTGGGTGGCCTCTAAAAGCTGAAATAAAGGGAAGAAACTGATTCTCCCCTAGAGTCACCAAAAATTGTGGGTGGCCTCTAAAAGCTGAAATAAAGGGAAGAAACTGATTCTCCCCTAGAGTCACCAGTCTTAATTAGCCAGTAAGACCCATTTCATACTTGTGACCTCCAGAACTCTAAGTGATAAATTTATAAAATACAAGATTTATGGTAATATGTTACAGCAGCAATAGAAAACTAATGCACTCCCATTACAAGGTTTTGTAAGGATTACCTTTTCTCGGCCCAGATTAGGGCTTTGAGAAACATTGTATTACACAAGGTGTAAAGGGGATTTAAGAGATTTACTGAGGACTAGACATGTGGCTATGCCTTCTTCCAATTTCTTTTATCCACGCAAAAATGGTTATAATTATGTTGGGAGATGAAAGGACTTGGGCCCAGTAAATAATATATTTGTTTTCTTAGCATAAACAGTTGGGAGTGTGCTGAACAGTAATGCTACTTGGCCTTTAAAATGTGTTTAAAATTTTCCTGTGTGCTGTGCATTACAAATGAATTCTGAATCTCTCTAATTGATTTGCCCTGTGTTCTCCTTCTGCCACCACATTATCTGCTGTATCTTTTCTCTTTACCTTGTGGAGTTCAATCATAGGTTAGAAGTTTCAATTGGTTTATTGCCTCAAGTCACATTTAGACTCTTTCATGTTGACCAAGAAATCTAACCTGACATGATGAGAAACAAACAACTCTACCTCTTGGAATGTATATGATTATGTGTTACTGGTGAGAAACTTACTCCTAATTTCAGAGCAACAAACTGTCATGAGGGTTGCAGCTTCTTGTAGAGCTGTGAAACATTCCAGATGACTTAGCTATTCTCAGGTGCCATAAATAAACATGCTCATATCTCGACTTATGCACATTTCCTTGCCCAGAGTCTGGTTCTTAAACCCATCCCATTCTTATGCAGAATTAATGGTCTCAACCAGAAAATGAAACAGATTTTATTTAACAGATTGAAAGGCATTATATAGAACTTTACAGTGTGTTTTATCTGCTATCCTGAGACATGCACTTTAAATTATTTGAGACATATTTAAATGTAACAATGTCTCAGAGACCTAAGATATAAGATTAAAATTATAGTAATGATTTGTATTCATTTCTGCATGATCTGTCAGCCTGGAGGTAGAAGTGACTCTTGAGGCCCTGAAAATTAAAACAAAAGTAGATGTTTAATTAGAAAATAAATTAACTTCATACATTTATATTTTTAATGTATTACATAAATCACTCAATACAATTTCACCTGGAGATGTACACATTTTAATTGCCCCCCCCTTTTTTTTTTACTAGTAATCACCTTTCTTTTGCTCTGTGGCACTGAAATATAATTTGAACGCCTTTCTTATCCAAGAACCATGTAGATCCAGCATATTTTCCTAGATTCTTTTAAATTCACTAATGCATATTAAAATGATGAAAGTCAGCCTTACCAGATTTGACTTGTCCCATTATCAGGATATTTAATTTAACAGGGATTTTATGGAGAAGGGCTTTTTTAATAGTTACATTATTCAGAGTTGTGGGGGTGTGAGCACTTCATGGGGAATAACAGCCACTAGCAGATGGAGGACAAGCTGTGAGAGGGGTTATTGTTCAAACTCCTGCATTGGTTGAGAGAGTGAATTAAATGACAAATTCTATCCAATATTGTATAATCATTTTCCTGTGAGAATAAAAATAAAGTTAAGAAAAACTAAATAAATCAATTATACCTAAAGTAAAAGGAAAATAAAAAGAAAAAGTTAATATATTATATTATCACACAACCCTTGTGTTTCATATAGAATTCGGACAAAGGATTATGTAAATTTATTTAGTGGGAAATTAACATACCAGATACTGGATTCCAGGTATCCTTTCAGCATGCCTAGTGTACTTGCCACCATGCCATTCTACTTCTGTGTACCACATCCTCAGTTCCTGCAGTAAGGCTACAAGACTTCATGTATTCATGTATATATGTATGTATGTATGCATATAAATAAACAAATAATTTTAAAAGATGGTAATTATATGCACTTTATAGTATTTAGGGGAGAAATACTGTTGCCTATAACTACTTTGATGCATCACAAAAAGAAAAAAAGGATGGATAGATGTGTGATAGAATACAGCTATGGCAAGCTGGATAAAATCTAGACAGTGAATATACAGGCATCCACAGTAAAATTCTTTCAACCTAATTGCGTTTTTGTGGAAAATAGTACTTGAGGTCTTAGCCCAATGCAATAATATATATCTATATCTATATCTATATCTATATCTATATCTATATAGAATCTATATAGGTAGATTCCCTAAGATTATCTACATAATCACGTCATCTGCAAATAATGACAGCTCCTTTTCTTCCAATCCATTTATATATATCTAGATATATCTAGATATATCTAGATATAGATATAGATATAGATATATATAAATGGATTGGAAGAAAAGGAGCTGTCATTATTTGCAGATGACGTGATTATGTAGATAATCTTAGGGAATCTACCAATAAACCAGTAAACTTAACAAGGTTTTTGGATACTAGATCATATACAAAAATTACTTACATTTCTATATGCCAACAACAAACAGAAAAGGAAATGTTAAAAATGTATCATCTACAATAGAATTTTAAAAATCCACTAGTAAAAACTAAATAAAAATTAACAAACAATAAAACCAAAAAAGACTTGATCTAAGAACTGCAGATATAAGGGAAAATTCAACACTCTCAGTGACTTATGAAACCCTCGGGATTTATTTCTTCCTGAGGTTAGGTGCGAGTGAGGAAGAGAACAACCCTATTCTCAACAATGACCAGTAACAAGAAGACAGAAGCATGTCCTGGAAACCGAATATAAGTAATCAGAGAACAAAATTATATTTCCACAAGTTTCTCTAGATTGGAAATGTAAAGGCTTCTTTACTATATATAAACATGTTACTATAAATAAATGTTACTATATATAAATTATTTGCTACCATATTCAGAAGAAAAGTTAGGAGACTCAGCAAATAGCTGGTTTTGCTACATATAAGGACGTAACCTATGAGAAAGATGGCACTGAAGCATAAGAAGCATAATTGCTTTCCAGCAAATTAAGCTTAAGGGAATTTAAAGACACTCATAAAAATAAAATTGAATTTTAAAGAGTTAAAAGATTAAAGTCTAAATATCTACAGAATGTTTATGAAATTTCTGTACTGTAGGGAAATATTCTAACAAAAAAATAGAAAAATTCAAAATGAAAATTTTGACAATTTCTATAACATAACTTTGAAATTTATATCGTTGGAACATACCATGGGAAATCAGTGCAAGGAAAAGATTAGACAAGGGTTTGACAAGTTCGATGTTCATAAAAAGCTCATACACTTTGATAAGAAAAATGCTAAAGTACAAAACAATAACCAGACAAAGTGAGCAGTTAATTAACAAAAGAAGAAATATATTTATTTAATAAGAAATATGGGTGGACAATCATTTCCATTTATAGGCAAATAAATGGTAGTTAAAACAAAAGTGATATACCATTTGGTTCATCAAATTGCCATTTGTTTAATGAGAATAATTGCTGGTGACACAAGCACAATGAAAAGAGGTATAAAATCATGCAAAACACCTACAGTTATCACTAACTCTAATGCTTCTGTTAAAAATGGGCTTAAAACCAACACAACTTTACCTTGAGCTTCAAACTTACTTAGCATCCTTTTTTCCTCAGATTATCTTTACCAAGTAGATCCCAGAGTCATGTTATTTCATGAAATCACATATTCTGAATAACTAAAAGGTGTGAATTCAAAGGCTCCTAGAATGTTGCAGACTCTGACCACTCTAGCAGTCAAATCTGAGCAGCATCTACAGAACAGAAACAAGCCAGAACATTAGATAATGAATGCCTTCTTCAAGACTGCTAATTTAGAAGATACCAATGTAGTAAAGGGTATATTCGCCCGCCTTTTATCTTTCCCCCTAATCAAGCAGAATTACTCTATGATTCAAGGTTCAAGAATCAGAAGATAGGGTGTAAAATGGAGCTAAATTTTCCACCACCTGTTTCCTTTATTTATACACCTGGACCAGGAAATGTTGTAAAATGAACATTACAGAGCTAAGTAGCTGAAAATATGCTTTTACATCTAAGTGATTTAATGACAATATCTGAGGAAACTTTTTTTAAAAATTCTTATTGCAAGGCCATGACTAAGGAACAAAAAGGCAAAAGACATGAAAACATGAAAGAGTAACAAAGTACAATAAACAAAAGCACAATTCATATCAAAAATTTGGTTGGTCTTTATATCCACTAGTCAGTGACATTTTTCCAGTTAGGAGCAGCTCTCTTCAAAAATAACAAAATTTAAATAGTATGAATACATTTATCTGAAAAGGTTAAAGATAAGGGACAAACAGAGAAAGAGATGGCCCATTTTTTAAAATTAGCATATAATGCGTTATTTGCTCTGGGGGTACAGGTCTGTGAATCATCAGTCTTACACAATTCACAGCACTCACCATGGCACATATCCTCCCTAATGTCTACCACCCAGCCACACTGTCTTTACCCCCTCCAGCCCTCAGTTTGTATCCTGAGATTAAGAGTCTTATGGTTTGTCTCCCTACCCAGTCCAATCTTGTTTCATTTTCTTCCCTCCCTTCCACCTATGAGCCACTGGCCTGCCTCTCAAATCCCTCATATCAGAGAGATCGTATGATAATTGTCTTTCTCTGACTGACTTACTTTGCTTAGCCTAATACCCTCTAGTTCCATCCATGTTGTTGCAAATGGCAAGATTTCGGGTTTTTTATGGCTGCATAGTATTCGTGTGTGTGTGGGGGGGGGGTGTGTGCGCACGCGTGCACATGCATTCAACAGAAAAATGGATAAAAAATGGATATATATCCCATCATCTCCTTTATCCATTCATTTGTTGATTGTTGATGGACATCTAGGTTCTTTCCCTAGTTTGGCTATTGTGGACATTACTGCTATAAACATTCAGGTGCACGTGTGCCTTTGGATTTCTACATTTGTAACTTTAGGATAAATACCCAGTAGTGTGATTTCTGGGTTGTAGGGTAGCTCTATTTTCAACTTTTTGAGGAACTTCCATACTGTTTTCCAGAGTGGCTGTACCAGCTTACATTCCTATCAACAGTGTAAGAGGGTTCCCCTTTCTCCACTGAGCTCAAAAGCCTCCCTAGTTCTTTCCATTTGTACCACACTAATTATCAGCAATATTTGAAAGTCAACCTGTAGGCAGATGATTACATTGTGTTATTTTATGTGATAATGTTATATTATTTAATGTGTTAATTACAGAGAAATTAGAATTTCTCTTTCCATATTTATCTTCTCCAGAGATCTACCAATTGAAAATGCATATTATAACTGGAAGTAAGGCAGTGAAATAGATAGAACTCTTGAATTTTATACTTCCTAATACTCTTGCTTAAACATATTTTATTGATAAATATAAGAGTGACTCAAAAATTAGATTTATTTTTTTACCATCTAAGAAACTATTTAAGAACAACCTTCAATTTTCAGATCCTCCTTCAAACTATTGCATATTTAACTTTTATCAAAAACAATTAAATTTCAGAAAAGAAAATTGCAGCTAAGAACTTAATCAACAAATCAGCGTCCAAAGTGTGTTCTAGAACCAATAAACATTTTATTACAGCTTCCAATTATCTATTGCTACAATATTGTGCCATGAGATAGATGAGTCTACACTACTAAAAGATACTTAAAAAACTTAAAATTACTTAGAAAGAGAATTGACTGTAGTACTACATTATATTGTTTTCTTTAGAATGGTTCTGCCCTCACCATTGCTCCAGTTCATCTCCATCCCATTAATCATTTACTGCAAATTTTTTTTCATATTTTTATGCATCTATTTCTAACCCTACCCTTTCATATGAAAAATTGGCATAATTTCTTAAGTTTCTGAGATGGAAGTCATTTAACATGAGCTTCCTTAAATTTATTTTTGTCACCTCACACATACATGGTGTCTTTACCAATTTGTCCTCCCCTGCATTATAAGGAAACTACTCTGTTCTTTACAGAGCAGTTAGCTTGGTTTTGACTGATTCAAAAATTTCTCACACACCCACCTTGCTACATTAATTACCACATTCCTTTTTTTCCTCTTACTTTATTCATTTCTCTTCATTGCATCTATCCTCTTACAACTCCCCTCCCCTCCCAAAATCTGGCCATAAAATGCACAAGTTTATCTTATAAAAAAATTCATTCTAGATCACAAGTCCTATCAGAAATCCCATTTAAGGACGGAGAGATTAATATTTATTGAACATGCAACACCTATGGTTTGCAGTAGATACAATTCTTCAAGATTTATTGATGAGTTAATTAAGATCTGAAAGGTTAAAGGTTAATTGATTTGCTCAATGTCAAAAGTAAATGATAGAATTGGGATTAGGTATGATTCTGCCTGACCACACCATGCTGTCACATTTATTATTTTCATAATAGCAAGATTATTCCCTACATTACTCTATATAACATACCGCAAATGATTTTTTGCAGTCTGACTTCTGGTCCCGCATTTCTTTTTTAAATTTCTTTCTTGAAGATAACAGAGGATATGTTTGTCACTAAATGCTATAATTTCCTTCAGCATCTTATATAAAAATTTGGGGAATTATTACTTGTGACCTCTTCCTCATTCTTAAAATTATCTGTATTCTTCCTTTCATGACCCATACTCTCCTAGTTTATTTCACTCTTTACAGGTGATCTTTTCCTCTTCCTCTCCCTTCCTTTTTCTCCCCCATCCTCAAAAGTTCTGTCTTTCTGTTCTCTATTCTGTAATCTTTCATCTAGACTCTTATTATACCCTAACTGAGCTATTATAAGGACTGAACGATTGATAATTTTCTCTTTTCATTTTTTGAAAGGCCCAGCCTGAGCTTCTCTGTAAAATAAGGTCTGTGCAGTCAGCTAGAAATGAGAGACTGAAGATGAAAGAAACGCATTTTAAATTTTTTTGAGAAATAACTACTATTATTTATATCTTAAAACAACAAGTAAAATCTAATGCAAGGTGACAAGGGATATTCCAAATGCAAACCATTCCATAAATGGATAATTTAGCAAAGAAAAAATTAATTTACTGAAACAGTATTAAGTAGCTTACAGAATTGCTGAAGTAAGCTACCTAACTTGAAATGGGGTGCAAGAGCATGTTAGGTATCCAGAACAACAGCCCAGTTAAGCACAGAGGCAGGGCAGTAAGGGACCTCTGGCATAGCCATTGATCAGTAGACCAAAGCTTTATCCACTATTGCTTCTGACAGGAGGATATCACCCATATATCATTCATATATATATATATATATATATCAATCACCCATATATCATATATATACATACACACACACACACACACACATATACACCCATATATTATATGTAATGATGGTCAAATAACAAGGGAAGTAAAAAGCTTCAAGATGTACTGCTAGTGAGATGAATGGAAGCAAAGGATAGTATAAAAATTATATGAAATTATTTCATTCTTGAACAAAAAGTTTGTATTATCTCTACACTGGAAGAATCATAAAATAACAGCATAATCAAAGTATATAGGATGTTCAAGGAACTCTATAGAAAAAGTGAAAAAAATGTTGAAAAGTTTATAATTGGAGATGAAAAATGGGCATGGGAAGGTTACAGTAAGGAAATGCTGATTTTTATTATACAACTTTTTAGATATGTAAAAGAATTTCCTAAATTAAAGCAAGCAAATTAAAGCTAACAAACAAACTGTAACCCATGCTAAAGAACAAAAATTCAATGAAGTAAATTTGAAGATGTGACTGGCTTTAATAATTTATTCATCAATAGACAGGACCCCATCTAACAAACAAAAGGGTGCTTAGAAGAGTTCTATAAAATGGAAGACTTTCACAATCAGAAATGGAGTAGGACAATGGAGTTATTAGGAAAGGAAAGAAAGGATTGTTTCAGGCAACTATACCTTCCCTTAGAGGGAAGGGTGAGGGGTCTTACCATGCAGGTTGCATCACTGATGCTAATAAAAAGTCCCCAGACTGACCAGTTTAAAATTCCAGTGCTCTGAGCAGCACAAACTGTAGTTAGGTTAGCTAGTAAGTCTTGATGGGGCTTAGCAAAAGTGACTCTATATAGGGCCTTTTGTTTCTTTTTAACAACTATAAATGTCTCCATAGTTATCTTTCTTTTTCTGCTAAACACACGTACTTTTTCTAGGTGCCTCATCTACTTTTTCTTAGAATTGAAAAGGATACCTTATTGATTTGATCTCCTTTATCCCTATCAATATGAAAGAAGGTACTTCTCAATAGTATTTCACAGTTTTCTTGTCAATAAATTCTGTGTATGTATATAATATATATGTATATATAATGCATATATATAATATATGTATGTATATAATATATAATATACATATACAGAATTGAATATATATATACTGTTATACCATTATAGCTAAAACTTTCTCATATTTTTATCTCCCTAATTTAATTTGTCTTGTCTTTTTCTTTTTAGTTATTTAAATTCCAGTTAGTTAACATACAGCATAATATCAGTTTCGGGTATAGAATTTAGAGTTTAGTGATCCATCACTTACATACTGTCTTATCTCTTTCTAAAGATTGGTTTTACATATAGAATTCCAAGGTATGGAACTACCCAAGGGGCAACTTATTGGAGAAAATGCTTCTATGTCTTTCTCAAACAGAAGTTCCATTCAAGGGAAAAACACCTTTGCCATTGTATTGGAGTGGTCATATGTATTTGTGCATGCCTCTTGCCCAAATTCTGAAAAACTCTTTAAAGCTCAGTAAATCATATACTCACATCTATAGAAAAATTGTAGTTATATCTTTATAAAATCAATAAACTCACATACATCCCACTATGTTTATGTCAATAAATTATCGTTTGAGAAGGCATTACATACAGATTATGTCATTCAGACTCCCATCATTCCACCTAAGTCCTGAAAATGTGTTTCTCAGGTGGGCAGAGTTGAGCTCAAGGTCAACTTAGATAGTTGTTACCAAAACAGTTGACCTATGAAGTGTACTAGGATATTTAAAATCTTGATCTATTTCAAAGCATTTGGATAT
Source organism: Mustela putorius furo (assembly GCF_011764305.1). Classification (NCBI taxonomy): domain Eukaryota; kingdom Metazoa; phylum Chordata; class Mammalia; order Carnivora; family Mustelidae; genus Mustela; species Mustela putorius. The sequence continues at coordinate 30,483,309 of NW_025421987.1, forward strand.
CATTATCTTATTTGATTGAATTGTTTGATAACCCCAACAAGATTGTGTGACCATTTGAGAAAACATTATTTTCCCAGTATATAAATCTAAAATTAAAAAACTTTGCCAAAGTTACAGAACAAACTAGTGGGGCAAAATCAGATCTGTTTATCTCTCAATCTGTACCCTCTGTACTTTATCTTTCTGTTTTTCTATTATATGTAATTGGACAAAATAATACTTGATCTTAATATAGTTTCCCCTAAAATTTTCCCCATTTTTCAAATACTCCATATGAATAGCCCTTGAGCAAGAGGCAACGTTTAATATACAATAATATATTCATTACCCAATTACAAATCACTTTGGAATCATAAACCCCTTTCAATAAACTTACCTTTCTTTATAACAAGAAGCGATCTTATTTCTTTCCTTAGTGCTAAGTGTAGTACATGAAGCCTATTGCTAATTGTTAGATGTCTTTTTAATAACTTAATAATTTTGAATATTTTCAAAACTAAGGTCTTAATTTGATCAAAATGTGATTTGTTTTTAAAACTTCCCAAGTGATTTTGACATGTAGTGAGGGTTGTATATCATTCATTTGGTAGAGAGGACAGAATATAATAGAGTAGTAGTTCTCAGTCTTGGTTACATATTAAAATTACTTCAGGCCCTTAAAAAAAATGTTAAAAATCCCCGTAGACAGACTCCAACCCAGAACAATTAGATCAAAATCCCTGGAGTTTAACACAGGCATCTGTCATTTTAATGTTTCTAGTGAATCCAGTCTACAAGTTTGAGAACAAATGCAGATCGTCTTCCTTGCTATAATTGATTTACCACTATTTGAGAAGTTCATAACAAATTATATCATTTGCTCTATAATAAATATACATTTTAGCAAAACAGCTCTGAGTATGACATGCACAGATTACTTTATACATGCTCTTTTCTTAAAAAGACTCCAATTATCTCTTAGCCCATTGAGCTGCACTCAATAAGTTGTCCATTGTCTGGATGTATGCTTCCTTTAAGAGCTAGCTCTTTCTGTCTTCCTATCTTGATAGCATTCTGTGAGACATTGTTAATGCAGAAGTGCAGACTAATTAATTAGCTCATTTGTACCTACAACCCTACAAGCTGCAACCCCATTTACCTTTTACACTGCTTATCCAGACTGAGCAGTCATTCTATGTATAATGCGTCATAAGAAATCCTGCTGCTAATGGTGTCCACATCTGGTGTTCACTATGCTAAATTATGCTGCCATTCCACACTATCATTCTTCTGCATCTTGAGGAGATCCATTTATTAAAACAGATTTTTATGTGGCACAAAACACAAAACCACTCATTTTAGGCCTTCCCTTTTTCTCCCTACTCTGTCACATCCCATTTGAAAATCTAATCAAGAGACCATGCTGAGGACTGTTTTAAGACAGTCTTAGAACACAAGAGTCAGTCCCCTGTTTTACTGGGTTCTTAGAATGGTAATGCTTTTATGGGTCCTAAAAATGACTGTAGTTGGAATAGAGCAACCTCTAATTAAGATTTATGACTTCTTTATGCCATCTTGGAATGAAGAGAAGATAAATTATGGCATAATGTATGAATCCTAAGGGTCAATTCTGGGAGGGATAATACATGTTTGAAAACCATCCCTTCCTCTGAAGTCAACTTTTATTATTCCTTGTTAAAATTTCTCAGGCACTTTAAAATTCACATAAAATATTTATTTCTAAACCTTCTTTTGCAGTATGAATTTCCATTTTTCTGACACTTAAATGTTTTAATATTTTACATTAAAATTTATTTTTATTATAATTGGTTATCAGCCAAGCTGACGTACTCTTAGTAATATCTATGTCTTTTCATGGTTATTGTTTGCAATCTATTAAAAATATCTTATGATCTTTCACAAACCAGATTAACTAGAAAAGGCATATTCATTATCTCTCCTATAGGGGGTTGAATGATGGCTATGACCTAACCCTCAGAATCTGTGAATGTCTCCTTATTTGGAAAGAGAATCTCTACAGATATAGTTAAGAATACCAAGATGAGGGGCACCTGGGTGGCTCAGTGGGTGAAACCCTCTGCCTTTGGCTTGGATCATGGTCCCAGGGTCCTGGGATCGAGCCTCCCATCGGGCTCTCTGCTCAGCAGGGAGCCTGCTTCCTCATCTCTCGTCTCTCTCTGCTTGCTTCTGTGCCTACTTGTGATCTTTGTCTGTCAGATAAATAAATAAAATCTTAAAAAAAAAAAAAAAAGAATGCCCAGATGAGATTACTCTGGATTATACAAAGTGAGCCCTACATCTAATGATAAGCGTTTCATAAGGCATACAGAAAAGAGATACCTGAGAGAGAGAAAGATATGTGAAGATGGAGGCAGAGATTAGAGTTATGTAGCCACAGCCAAAGAACACTGGAAGCTACCACACGCTGGAAGATGTGAGGAAAGATTCTCCCCGAGAGTCTCCAGTGGCAGCATGGTTTTGCTGACACCTTGATTTCAGACCTCAGGCCTCTAGTACTGTGAGAGAATACATTTCTATAGTTTTAAGTATCAAGTTTATGGTAATTTGTCATGGCAGCCCTAGGAAACTAATATACCTTTTCATATCTTGATAATTCCATATAACCAATTCAGTAGTTATATATTAGCAAAGTCATATGGGAATGGGGAGGGGGCTTCCTGAATTAAGAACAGTCGCCTCATCTTAGAGAATAGGATCAAATTCAGACATAAGCTTTCATCAAGACCAGGAGGAGCAAAGGCATGGAGTCAAGAAAAAGAAGAGTTGGGGATACGCCTGCAACTTGACACTACTGTAAAGTAAAATGGGAGATGAGAAGTAATCAGGATGTGAGGCCACAAGGTAGTCATGTGACAGATGTGGGGTCTGTCACATTAAAATTTATTTTTATTATAATTGGTTATCAGCCAAGCCGACGTACTCTTAGTAATATCTATGTCTTTTCAGGGTTATTGTTTGCAATCTATTAAAAATATCTTATGATCTTTCACAAACCAGATTAACTAGAAAAGGCGTATTCATTATCTCTCCTATAGGGAGTTGAATGATGGCTATGACCTAACCCTCAGAATCTGTTCATGCGGAAATGAACTCACTCTACGGTAGAGGTTCCAGCTTCTGAGACAAGGCATCCGGAAACCCCTGGAAATAAAGCTGTAGGACACATGATAAACAAGCATGGTTTGTCCTCCTAGTATATTGTGTTTACCTTAACATTTGGAGGACATGAAATCGTGTTTTTGGTGCGTGAGTTGGAAGACATTTGTCAGCATAAAAAGATATTCAATGATGTAAAAGATGCAGTTAATGTAATTTGTAAAAGATACAATATGAGACTTTTTACAAGTGGCAAGATTTTGATTTAATAGAACTAAGGAGACAAGATTTGAGTTAGCTTCCAGATATACATAGAAAAAATTCACTCTCCTCTCCCATTAGCAAAAACTCTTCAAAAGAAAACAGTAAGAGGCATGAGCAGATCAGAAGGCAATTGGTGATATTACAACATTAACCACAACAGATACTAATTTTTGATCACTTACTATGTGGTGGATCCTATTCTGAATGCTTGGATAATATTTCTAATTTATTTTTACCAAGAGCTCATGAAATAGTATTAATACGACTTATGTTAAAGGTGAGGAAGTTGATGATTACAAAGATAAAGTCTCTGTAGGAAGGAACCAGGATTTGACCCCATAAATAAGACTGACTTCAAAGTTCTTAATCAATATGTTATATTGAAAAGACACTTGAGAACTTCATTTTATAACTTAATTCTCTAGTTCCACATTGATTTAGAAGATGTGCCAGGTGTCAGCAGAAATGTCAGATAATTGAAATTTATTGCAAGTAAAATTTTGTTTTAAATAAAGCTTTATTTTTTCTCTTAGGACAAGGCATAGTCATTCAAAAAGTTAATATTTATTTTATAGACATAGAAATTTAATGAACTTGGTACTTTGAAAAAAATGTATAAGCTAACTTTTGTGATTTTTATGTCTATGTAACAGAATAAGATTATAGCTGTGTGATGAAGGAAATAGACATTTCCCTTGTTTTAATCTGGGACTCAAATGTTCTTTTGTTTTTGTTTTGGTTTGGCTTTTCTTTAAGGGTAGATTTAAAGAAGAGATCTTCAAGCTCAGATGAGGCATAAACTTTCTTCCATCTTTAAACCTGTGATGTTTGTCTCGGTGGGAGTCCAGGAGGTGGAAAGGCTTAGAACATTTTCAGTAAGAGTGCATAGAATGGGGTGGGCTGAGATTTAGGGTTTCTGGGAGCCAGTATATAAAAGACTAGGCCATTGGGTTAAATGTAAGTCACTTGTAACAGGTGGATATAAGGAGCACATGTAGCTGTTAGAACTGTTTACTGTTTTATACTTCTCTTTTGGAAATCACATGTCTTTTAGTAAAGCCCCATTAACTGTTAAAAACTCCTACTCATGTGTAGCATGGAAATTAGAGAAAGCTATACTCACCCCTGGAATAAAATTATTTAATGGGAGCAAATTCAAAAAGTAGTTACTTTCTTGCTTATTGTTAAAGTAATACCACTACCCTGGGACAGATAGTGTTTATTTTTTTTTAGTATGCTGCTGTAGAGACAATCATTGACAGTTATTTTCACCAGAGAAAAGATCAGCATATTTGGAAATGAATAATTCACCATATATTTAATAACTCTTTTAAAAAATTTTGCCACAAGATCATCAACTTAACCATTGTGCAATAGAAACACTGTTCACCAGTACAGCCCTTCTTTTCTTCCAAAATGTTGTGATGAGCATATTGTTTTAAGATCTTATTTTATAAAATTAACCATGCTGTGAACTCATATTCCACTTTATGCATGCCTGAGTCTTGATCCCACTCTTCCTTCCAAGTACCCCCACAGATGTAATTTTTCCTTCTTTTATAGAAAAACTTCTTAAAAGAACTGTAGAAATTCACTGATTCTAAGCTTTCTTCCTTTGAATTTTCTTAAGCACCATTCAGGTTTTGGATCCCACCAAAACACTGACATTGTTTTTCTCAAGATCACAAATAACCTTGAAGTGGTTAAACCCTATAGTCATTTCTTAGACCCATTTTATTTGACCTATCTACACCATTATACACATATTAACCTTTCCTCCTTGAAGTATGTTTTTCATTTGTTTGGGAGACCACACTTTCTATGCCTTCTCAGTTTCTTTCACTGGTACTTTTTTGTTTCTCAAACCTCTGAATATTAGAATGCCCTAGTGCTATGGCTCCATACTTCTTCTTTCTTCTGTTTACACACCCTCTCTTCATGAGCCTCTTCAGGATCATGGCTTTATATACTGTTTAACTTCATGACTGCTCAGTGTATAACTGCCACTCAGAACTCTCTCCTGAAATAAAAATATATGTGTACATATTTATATACACATAAACATGTATAAATAATATATATAATATAATAACATATACTATAAATGATCAAATTAATAATATATAAATATATAAATTAAAATATGTAACTATGTAGTATAATATATTGTATATGTACCATTATAATATGCATACAAATTTAATTATATTTATATATATACACGGTTGCTTACTTGATATGTCCAATTCAATACATAATAGAAATCTCCAATCTCACATGCTCAAACTGAACTTCTGCTGCTCCCTTACTTTCCATCCAGCACCTTCTTAGATCTTACTGAAAAGTAAGACCTCTGTCTTTAGTCAAGAACCATTTTTGACTCCTAGAGGCCAACCATAGTAACTTGCTTTTTGGCATCTCCATATGAGGGCTTACATTTTGAATCTCTTTTTTCAAGAAAGTTCCAAGGCCTTTTAAGTCACCTGATTAGGCCAGGCCTACAGGATAACCAGCTCTTTTCTGATTAACTCGAAATCAAATTATTAGTAGACTCATCACATGAGTGATATCCATCCTGTGCAGAGATCAGCCCTACATTCTTAAGAAGGAATGATCCAAGGCATATATACCAGCAATCTAAGGGTCAGTTTTAGACTTCTGTCTACCAAGATGTCAAAAGATAACAAAAACAATAGGCAGCACAGTTACCTCTCAGTGTTACAGAACTGCACTCTTCCTTGAAGGAATCTTGGAACTATATGTGATCTGTGACTGAGTAAAGAATCTAGTTAGCTGGCATCAACCCTTGTGAATTACAGGTAAAACTCAACTTTTCTTATTATTTAGATAAAAACAATACAGGGGCACGTGGGTGGCTCAGTCGTTTCGGCATCCAACTCCTGATTTTGGCTCAGCTTATGATCTCAGGGTCCTGAGATTGAGTCCCCTGGGGCTCTGTGCTCAGCAGGGAGTCTGTTTGAGATCCTCTCTTTCTCTCTCTCTGCCTCTCCCTCTCCACCTGCATGCTGGCTTTCTCTCTCTCTCTCTAAAATAATAAATCTTTAAAACAAAACAAAAACCAATATAAACAGAAGCTCTAATATTTTATTCCCATATACAATGGCCCATCACATCTATATCCTGGCATATATTCACTTCATTTTTAAGTCCACCATATAAAGTATGTACATAAGAATTCTCAATTGTGTTGGTGGATTTGGATCCCACATTTTCACTCCCTATAAACATAAGCATGGTAGATGGGCCCTGGTGTGTTAAACCTGAACAGTGCCTGGGATATAGTAAGTACTCAATAGAAAGTTACTGCATCAATAAATAAGGAATAAAGGAAGTTGTGAAAGAAGCTTTCCTTAAGAGAAGGAAGTAGTGGCTATAAACTTAGGACCAAAGCAAGCCTTTTTTGTTAAAAGGAATTCAACATTGGAGGGCTTGTACAGGAGAACATCATGCAAAGTTTCATAAGATATGCCTCCTTCCCACTTCCTCTCATCTACCATTTTTTGGGAGAAAACAGGTATCATTTGAATGGACAAGCAGAAACAGGGTTTTTAAATTTCTGTAAGACACAAAGAACAGAGGACAACATTGTTTTGTGGTCTACGCCATTTTCTCTATTGCCCACTAAGAGGTGAAGTGACTGTCAAGAGAAGAATTACATAATGGAAATAGCTGAGTCACAAGGATCACACAAGAATGAGGAAAGTATGTAGAGAGAAGTCCGGGACCAAAGCCACTAAAATTAAAGAAAATGGAAATATCACCAGTAACAGGACCAGATTCTGAAGCTGGAGAAAAGCCTCATGAGGTGAACTCCCATAACTAATGACTTCTAAGAGCATGGGGAGAAAATTGGGATGATGAGTTTGCTGGTCCTAAATTTATACAGAAACTCACCCTAAGAGAAAATACTGTTATTATGAATCTGTTGTGTTCCCCTTCCCACTTTCCTTGTTGTTGAAGTCTGGGAATATAACTAGAAACATGAACAACAGGCTCTACAAAAGTGACCTCCTCTAGTCAACCTCTGAACATGACTTAAAGCCTCATGAACCTTTCAGACAATAATCTTTTTGTTTTATTAGAACAGAAGCTGGGAGGAAGGGTATTTTTTGCTGGGGGTTATGTTGTTCACAGACCAGGGACTACTTATCCTACGTAGAGACAATTTGTGATTTTGAGGATTGATCTATATATCTATCTATATATAGTAAGTACTCAATAGAAAGTTACTGCATCAATAAATAAGGAATAAAGGAAGTTGTGAAAGAAGCTTTCCTTAAGAGAAGGAAGTAGTGGCTATAAACTTTTCATTCACACATAACTTTATCTTACTTTCCCTTAACACAATTCTTACCATAATGCTATTTGCCTTCTATCTCATATGAATATACACAGATACTATTTTTAAATAAAAAACATTATTTTTTCCTTCATCTTTGTTTTATTCTCACATTCAGTATGTTTTGTACTCAGTATTTGCTTCCAGCAGCACCTAGTTACATTCAAAGTCTTATTATTGATTTTCTTTAAGTGCTCAAACACATTAATGATTTTGGTCTTGCTATTTTTCCAGTTCTGCATGCTTACATTGCTTTCATATAATCCAAACATTTCTTACCTCAGTACTAAAGGCACCTACATGTAGGTTCAAAACTTTAATGTTAAAACATGGCATTTTTTGTTATAAGTCCATGGTAATATCTCACATAAGATAAATAAATATTTATATATGTTAAGAGATGCACCATTGAGAACAAGGATCTTCAAGGAGTATCAACAAAGTGCTAGAAATGGAGCACAAGATTAACTGTAGACATGATCTTAGGGAACATTAGACAGAACTACCCACACAATGGAAGTTTGCTTTCTTGAGGATACAACTTTTAAAGAACAATTTCAAACTCTTAACCTACTTAGGGGCAACTTTTTAAGTCTTCAAAGGAATTGTGATTAGTGCTTAGATATACATTTATGTTTCATGACTCTAGAAACATAAAGTTCTATTATTATTACAAAAAAATAATGAAAAGTCTCCGTAGTACTCCAGAGTGTTCTGACTGATAATTCTCAGGATCACTTGTGCATCCTTGGAATTGGTGACACTTCCAATTGTCATTTAATTAACTATCCTCCCTTGCTTTTCCACCTGTAGCTGTAAATACATTTCTATGCTTCTAAAAGGCTATTTGTTTTCTGATACTAAACTACCTGTCTGTAAGTCCTATACATGTAGGGAAGCTGGATAAAGTGAAGAGCAAGTTTATCTACCCAGAGGCATAATTACAAGAGGATAGAGCAAATTTGAAAATGTTTATTTCATATGGTGTACTTGACAGAATCACAATTCATCCGGCCTTGTATTATTTATTACTTCCTGATAGCACAGTAGAAACCTTGGCATTTATTACCTCTCAGAATATGATTTATAGGAGGTGTTGATGAACTATAGTGTATGTAGAATGCCAAATTCTAAATTTCCAATTTCTTGGGTTACACAATAAAGCACTTAATTGAAAAGGGCCCTGGCTGCCTGGGGAGAATGTGAGGCCACCAAGAAACATAATGGAACTGCCCACTATCTTCTTATTTCAGTCCAAGGCCGAGAAGCTTGGGGCAAATTGACTAAAATTTTCTTTAAGGACAAAGATCAGAGTTTTCTGGAGACACTTTTAATTTAGAGATTACCTCTACTGAAATATGTCCCGGTCAGATTATCTGAGTTTCAGATCTCTGTAACACAGGGTCTCAGGTAGTACAATGGTTGATTCCATGGTTCTGGAGTCAAGCTGCTTGTGTTAGAATGTTGTCCTAACCTTCTTTGATTTTTAGAATATCACTTCACTTTGTGTGCTGATTTCCTCAACTGTTAAGGAAATAATATAACCCATTATATTATTTGGAAGACTAATAAATAATACATGTAAAGTGCATTTATTGATGCCTAATCCAGAGTATATGTTCAATACATGTTAACTATTATTATTTTTAGCAAAACAAAAACAAAGACCTAGTCTAATTTGTTTTGAATTGTTTCCATCTTTGAGCCCAATCATATTAGAATATGGTTATGTCTCAATTTTCCATAATCTTAAAATCATCACAACAGTAAGTTTCATTACATTAGGAACTGATACTGGCCCCAGATTCTCCCTTTCTCTTCCTTCACCTTCAGATTTTTAAGATTGCCGACTCAATTAATACCCAGTCATACTTTTTCTGTGAAAGCTGCTTTTTGCTCTCTCTAGCATACTGAAACTGTTCCAGCATTCACTACAAGAGCTTAGAAGGTAGTATAGTGTAATGGGAAGAGCAAGGGCTTTGAAATTAGATTGGCTGAAGTTTAAAATTCAGCTCTGGAAGTTAGCAACACTTTGTTCAATCTTCTTTGAGATCTTTACCAACCAGGGCATCATTCCAACATTTGAATAGCTCTTTATATTAGCCTTGAAGATCTCATTATCTTTCCTATAGAATAGGCCTTGATTTCCCCCAAGATGTATTGAACATTTCTTCCATGCTTCCCTTCTACCACTTTAGCTTTGATACTCAGTATCAAGTCCACATATAATTCTCTAACACTCTTTATGCAGATTTTATCCACTGATGACATCGGAATGCAAGACTTGACAGATGATTCCATAATCTAGACCATTAATCTAGAACTTCTCTAGGGATTCCAATACCCAAAGAGGTATCTCTGTTGTTAAACTATATTTAAGCCATGTTAATTTCCTAAATATTCTATAGTAATAGTATAAAAGATTTTGATTTTTAAAATATTGTGTTTTCTATATCTTCCCTATGATCTATGTTCCTTTTTATCCCATACAATGCTCTCAGATTAATAGACTAATTTTAGATGATTCAAAATTATAAAAGGTCTAATTACTTCTGGTATCACAAACAGAAAAGCAAACAAAAACCATAAATTTATTCTTCCAACATCTTCAAATATTCTTTCCCTATAGCCTTAAATACTTGGCTTTCCTTTTAAAAAAAAAAAAAAAAAAAAACATTCTTGCTGTGGTTACTTTAGACTTATATCCTGTACTCAATTTTCAGAACACCTATGTAATAAACACAGAGATGTGATTGTTTCCAACATATCCCCTCCCTCTTTCTCCCAGCTATTTGAGAACACCTATCATTAACTTTTTCTGTGGCTTGCTTTTCAACTAGAGTATAAGTTCCTTGAGCATACAGTGTTAACTATTTTTTTAATCTATATAATATAATGAAAGAACATGGGTTTTGAAATCAGACCTAAATCCAAATCCATTCCCTCTTACTGTCAAATTTTAAAACTTAAAGTTACTTTACCTTTTGAACTTCACTCTTCATCTATTAAAAAAAAGGTACTATACTCTGCATCAGAATAGAAGGGCATGTAGAAAGCAATGAACTATAGACCTTGACCTGTTTTTACCATCTTTTCTTTCTGCTATTAAAATCCCTGGATTGTTTGATAATGTGCCTGAACTGTAGTAAATACTCAGTAAATTTTGAGAGTAGGTATATAGTATAAATACACTGTAAATATTATACACGGTCTATTAAATGTTAAGTACAATATAACCTTAATATTTATTTTAATTTAATATTTTAAATATATGACATTTATTTAGATAACTAAGAAAATCTCATGAGAATTTCATAAGATTTGTATCATTTTCTTTTAAAAAATGGCCAGATTTACTGCTGATATTTTAATTTTTCATAACCAAGCATAGGTATTCATGAAATAACATTAAAATACAAGAGAGATTCTTAGGAAAAATTTCAAATGGGTATGCTGTATTTTCAAGAATTTTAGTTACTTTCTTAAAACTACCATATTTTAACTGAAACAGTGTAACTTCTAGAGTATCTTTCTGGCTTGTTCATTTCTTATGATTCTTTTTTTTTTTATTCATTTCTTTGAGACAGAGAGAGAGGACATGAGTGGCGAGGAGCAGAGGGGAAGGGGAGAAAAAGTCTGAACAGACTCTGTACTAAGTGTGGAGCCTGATGAGGGGCTCAGTGTGGGTGTCCATATGGAGGTGGATCCCATGACTGCCAAGAAATCGTGATGTGAGCCAAAACTAAGAGTCAAATTCTTAATTTATGGCACCACCCAGGTGCCCCTCTGGCCTGTCCATTTTTGTACCAGCTGGTACAAGAAACCCTAGGTATAGAGAATTTTCAAAAAATTACCTTTGGATAATAATTTTTCTCAGGTATTAGGATGATTTTCTGAAAGTACATCTATTACAAAAGTTGAAATTCTAGAAGATAAAAACATAATATTTACTCTCCCAGATGAGATGTAAATTTCTCATTCTCTCTCTCCTGTACATCACACACACACACACACACACACGCTTCTCAAAATGTCCATGCCTAGTTAGTACATTAGCAATATATATTACATTTTCAAGCAACAGATAATTTCCAGACCCACTGTATCTTTCAGGAATAGCAGGAATATCTACATGAGAACTAAATCCCATTACTGTGATATGGGAAAAGGCAGATCGGAAGCATTCCTTCCTTCTCCAGGGAAAAAGAAATGAAGGCTCTATCTTCAATGTTAGGAATCAGGAATAATCTGACCAGCTACATCAATTTTTATAGAATTAAGTGTATTATAAAATTGTTCAACATTGCATTGAGCCCAATAAATTAAGAATCCTTGAATTCTGCCCTATTTTATCAAATAGGATTGTTGTTATAACCAATATAAACTGACACCATTTAATTTAGAACAGAAGAATCAATTTCTTGAAAGGATGAAGGTGGCTGAAATAATAAAAGGAAGGGCCTAACAGGCAGATACAGAAAGGATAAGAATCAAGGCAACAATGGTGATCTTAGCAGCAGGAACTCATTAATATATCTCTAGACCTAGGGCATTGCCATCAGAATGATTTATCTTCTTGCATTCTTGAGTGACTTCATTTAAATTTCAAATTTCTATGAAAAGAAAGAATGAGAGACAACTTGTTTGAATCATGTCTGCTTCTTCATATTGGGTTCTGTCTTTCGACTTTACTCAGTTCTCTTGCCTGAAATGCACAAGATATTTGCCTTCTGGTAATTACCTAGTGAAAGAGTTTAGGAAAGAGGAAACAACTTAACTGGGCCATGTTCCTAGTTACATTCCTCAACCCAGTGGACCTGAAAGCCTTGTTCTCAGATTATGGGAATCTGATTAAAACTAGAGTATTTTGATTCCTTATTCATCATCTTAACTTAAATGATGACTATTTAGGAAAAACCATGGGAGCATGAGTGGTTTAAGAATGAGTTAGACTTTTCTCAGGATGAAGGGATAAAAGAATTGAGGTATAGGAAACCATTAAAAACACTCATGGTGGGGGAAGGTAATATGTGTGCAAATATAGAAGAACACTAATATTGCAGAACAATAATTGTATGTCATATGAAGTCTATAATGTCTGTGGAAGTAAACTATATGAAAACAATACCTCAAAAAGGAGAGGTTAGTTAAAAGAGCTAAAAGTATTATAGGATATTGCATTTTCTGTAATGTCACAAAATACTAGTTTAAAGAAGGTTATAATAAGTTGAGAATGTACACTATAAATATCTAGGTAACCACTAATAGTGTAACAAATATTAATAGAGGAGTAAAAGAGAATAACAAAAGTAATTCCTGCACTGAAGTCAGGGAAAAAATAATGAAGAGACAATATATGGAGAAAGAAGAGAAAATGTATAGCAAGGTGAGGCTTTTGTTTATAAGAAACTATTTTAAATAAAAACAAACAGATTTGTATTAGAAATATGGAAAAAAAAAAAAGGTGCCAGGATTGGAAAAGACATACCATGCAAACTGAGGTAACACAAAGGATTTTATTGTTAAAACAGATACATGAAACAATTACTTTACTAGTCAAGATCAAGTTGTAATAACATATTTTAAGAATGCAAATGGTCAGGGCACCTGGGTGGCTCAATCATTAAACCTCTTCCTTTGGCTCAGGTCGTGATCCCAGGGTCCTGGGGTTGAGCCCTGCATCAGGCTTCCTGCTCATCAGGAGCCTGCTTCTCCCTTTCCTACTGCCTCTGCTTGTGTTCCCTCTCTTGCTGTGTCTCTCTGTCAAATAAATAAATAAAATCTTAAAAAAAATGCAAATGATCAATGGGTAATACCAGGTGAAGTAGAACCAATAACACAGTTCTCTTTTTTCTTCCTCACCACGTCAGATGCACACTGGCTCAACTTAACACATAGGTTTCTAACAGATGTGTGCAGTTCATAGTACTTATACAAAAGAAAACACTCCTAGGGATAAAACATCTCCATTTTTAAATTGAAATAGGTATGCAAATTTCATTATAGTTTATAGGGAGTGATGCATAGAAATGCATAGATTCTAGCAGTGGTTTTCTATTAGCAATTCTAGACAACCAACTTTATCCTCCTAAAAGTATTCTAGATGAGGATACTCTTACTAACAAATATGTTTCTTTGTTTGCCAGGAGGTCTAAACATTAGCATGTTTGTAGGATTAGCCTGAGTCATCTGACTTCTTTATTACTCCCCTTTATCAAGAGAGCATGTGTTATAGAGCTACAGATTAATTCTTTCCTGCCCACAAATACTAACAAAAAGAAAAATGTTATGGATATATTATCATGAGACAGAATAGAACTTTAAAGCAAAGAATATTAATAGAGATGGAGACATTTTGTAAAGGAAAACAAGTACATTCAATTGAAGAATACATAATCATGATTAATATGCATGCAATAAATAATATAACTTCAATATATATAAGCTAAAAACTGACAAACATTCAGAGAAAAAAACAAAAAATTCTCAATTCAGTTTGGAGATTTTGATACATATCTTTTGGTAACTGAAATACATATATGAAAGAAAGTATAAGGATATAAATATAGAAACCAATACTCATCCTAATTGATATTTATTGAACACTGTGCTTACCAAATAATTTTTACACTTTTTTTAAAATGCACACTTAACTTACTTCACAATAAACAATAAAGAAAAGATGCTCAACATTCTTAATCATCTAGAAAAATTGAGTTAAAATTCAATGACATATCTTTACACAGCCACTAGAAATACTAAAATAAAAAACACAACAATAAAAAATATAGGATAGGGTACAAAGTAATCAAACTTTCATACACTGTTGATGTGATTATAAGATGGCAAAATACTGAGAGTTTTGTAATAAAATTAAGCACACAATTTATCCAACAATTTTTCTTAAGAGTTCACTAAAGAAAAATGAAAACATTTCTACAAAAAATTACAAATATTTGAGAATAAAAGAATGTTAATTGAAGAATGCTAATTGAAGTTTTATTAAGAAAATTTAAAACATTCTAAATATCATCAAAAGCAGGAAAGAAAAAATTAATTATTATATTTTCATGCAATGGAATATTACATGCTATTGGGAATAAAAAATAGCAAAATACTGAAACAGGTTATATTTTGTATATATTTTAGCAAGATTTTTTTGTGAAATAAAAATAAAATTCAGGGTGCCTGGGTGGCGCAGTGGGTTGAGCCGTGGCCTTCGGCTCAGGTCATGATCTCAGGGTCCTGGGATCGAGTTCCGCATCGGGCTCTCTGCTCAGGGGGAGCCTGCTTCCTTCTCTCTTTCTCTGCCTGCCTCTCAGTGTACTTGTAATTTCTCTCTGTCAAATAAATAAATAAAATCTAAAAAAAATAAAAATAAAAAAATAAAATAAAATAAAATTCAGATTCCCAAGAGTATATTTTTTATGAGATTCCATTTAGATAAGGTTAAATAACATGAAAAATGATCCTGTAAGGATAGAAATCAGAAAAATACATGCTTCTGGGTCTGAGAAGAAGAAAGAAAATAAAGGCAAAATAGATGAAAACAGAGATATGTAATATTTAAAAGGCATCATATAAACATTTTATAAGTGAAAAGTAAATTACTTAAAATTTAAAATCTCAACCAAATATGAAAGTTACTGCAAATTTTAAAAAATGATGAATCTAAAAGATAAGAAGAAACATAAATGGATAGTCCAATGAGAAAATAAGTGAGGATTTGAAATATAGAAAATCAACTTTGTAAGTAATTATAATCAATATAAATAGACTGCACAAATCAAGGAAAATGTATGATTTGAATAGTTAAAAATATAAACTTACCTTATTTTAATTAGAGAATCTAAAATATGCATTGTATTTTAAACATTTTATTTCAATTAATTATTTTTGTTTTGATTGGTAAAGATTTTTTTTTTTTAATGAAAGTGTAATTAGGATACAATGTCATGTTAGTTTCAGGTGCACATCATATTGATTAGGGAACCCTATATATTATTCAATGATCACCATGATTAAGTGTAGCCACTATCTGTCACCTTACATTGTTATAATATAATTGACTATATTTTCTTCTCCATGAATTATTTTAGAATTGGAAGTTTCTACCTCTTCACCCCTTTTATCTATTTCACCCATTTTCCCCTACCTCTGCTCTAGCAACCA
Organism: Mustela putorius furo; assembly: GCF_011764305.1. Classification (NCBI taxonomy): domain Eukaryota; kingdom Metazoa; phylum Chordata; class Mammalia; order Carnivora; family Mustelidae; genus Mustela; species Mustela putorius. The sequence goes on from NW_025421987.1 coordinate 30,499,222, forward strand.
TCAGCTTGTTCTCTGTATTTTCTTTCTTTGCTTTATATATTCCACATATAGCTAAAATCATATAATATTTCTTTCTTTATCTGACTTATTTCAGTTAGCCTAATACCCTCTAGATCTATTCATGTAATTATAAATGGCAAGATTTCGTTCCTTTTATGGCTGTATAGTATTCCATTATATATATCTACCACTCTTCTTTACCCATTCATTTAATGATGGGCATTTTGGTTCCTTCCATATCTTGGTTATTGTAAATAATGCTGCAATAAACATGGGACACATATATTTTATTGAATTGGTATTTTTGTTTTATTTGGGTAAGTACCTAGGATAGCATTTATTGGATCATATGGTATTTCTATTTTTAATATTTTGAGGGATCTCCATGCTGTTTACCACAGTGGTTGTACCAATTTACATTGTCACCAGCAGTGCATGAGGTTTCCCTTTTCTCCACATCCTCACTAACACTTGTTACTTTTTGTCTTTTTGATACTAGCCGTTTTGACTAGTGTGAGCTAATATCTCATTGTGGTTTTGATTTGCATTTCCCTGATGATTAGTGATGTTGCATGTTTTCATGTATCTGTTGGCCATCTGTATGTCTTTAGAAAAATGTCTATTTAGGTTTTAATTTTCTATATTCGATTGCTTATTTTTTTTGTGCTAAGTTGTCTAAGCTCTTAATATATTTTGAATATTAACCCTTGTTTGGGTATATGGTTTGCAAATACTTTTTTCCCATTCAATAGGTTGGCATTTTTTGTTATTGTTGATGGTTTCTTCTGCTGTGCAAAAGCTTTTTATTTTAGTGTAGTCCCAATAGTTCGTTTTTCCTTTTGTTTCCCTTGCCTGAGGAGACATATCCATAAATACATTGTTAAAGTCAATGTCCAAGAGGTTACTGCCTATGTTTTGTTTAGGAGTTTTATTGTTGCAGGTCTTACATGTAGGTCTTTAACCCATTTTGACTTTATTTTTGTGAATGGTTTAAGAAATTGGTTCAGTTTCATTCTTTTACTGTCCAGCTTTCTCAACACCATTTATTGAAAAGATTTTCTTTCCATTATTAAATGTTTTACCTCCTTTATCATAGATAAAGGGTTTATTTCTGGGCTTTCTATAGGATACGCATTTTAAATAGGCATAAAACAAGATTCTTAAGAATAGTTCCACAAAAGTTTTACAATCGCCATTTTTTTTGGCTGTAATATGTAATATAATTTTTCTAATGTTTCCTATTTGAGAAACCAGCTGAAAATGGAGATACAGTAATTTTATACAATATATTTAATTTTGTTTTTAATTTTGGTAAAACAGAATATGTTTAAATGATAAAAGATTAAATATAACAGTAATATGCCTAAATCCTAAATCTATAAATTTTAAAACAATTAGGACATAAGTCAATAATAATAAAAAGAATTTTAAATAATAGATCTAGTTATGACATTACACTAACTGGCATATATAGAATATAGTACACAAATATAATCTTTTAAAATGCACATAAAATATTCACCAAAATTAAATATATGAATTTTTCCAGCTTTATTGAGATATAATTGACTATAACATTACATAAGTTTAAGATGTGAAATATGATGATTTGAAATACATATATAATGCAAAATTATTAACATTATAAGGTTAGTTTACACAGTCATCATTTCACATAATTATTTTGTGTGTGTGTGTGTGTGTGTGTGTGTGTGGTGAGAGCTATTAAAATTTACTCTCTTAGCACATTTTAACTATACGATACAGTATTGTTCGTTATATTTGCCCTTGTACATTAAATCCTCAGAACTTACCTTCTAATTGGAAGTTTGTACCTTTTGAAGACCTTCACCTACACCCCCTACCCCACCTTTCACTTCTGGAAACCATTAAACTACTGCATGATTTTATAGTTGTTTTTCTATCATATATATAGCTGAGATCATACAGTATTTGCTTTCTTTCTCTGGCTTATTTTGTTTAACATAATGCCTTCAGGATTCATCCATGTTGGTGCAAATAGCAGGATTTTCTTTCTTTTTATGAATGAATAATATATCATTCTCTTTTTTATAGCTCTTAAAGCATTAATAGAGGAAAATGGATAGTTCCAAATGTATATATTGGAAAGAAAGAAATGTTAGAATTCAATTATTTAACTTTCTAACTCATGAAGCTAGAAAATGAAAAACATTAAGTCATACCTAAGGAAAGTAGAAGAAAACATAAAGAAAAATGCAAAAATCAAAAAGATTTTTACAAAATATGTAAAATAGAGAAAATAGCAATTATGAAGAAATAATGCAAACAAGCTTATACAAATAAATTTGAAAATTTGACAAAATAAACGTATAAATTTCTCAAAATCACTTAGGAAACATGCGACAGAAATAAATTTTAATGGTTGACTCTGTATAAGAATTTAGATCTGTTACTGAAAACCTGCACACACACATACACACAAACACAGAGCTTCATTATTTAATCCTCCCAAATATTTAAGGAAGAAATAACACCAATCTTAAGCAAAGTCTTTCAGAAAATAGCATAATAAGAAACATTTTGCAACTCTTCTTATGTGGCCAGGATCACTTTGATTTCTATATTTCATTAGGATATTAATAGTAAAGAAAATTATGGAGTAATCTGTGTCATGGACATAGTGGTAAATTTTTTTTACAAGCTACAGGTGATTCTATATAAAGTCAATGAACTAAAAATAAGAAAGGCAACCATGAGAAAAAATGTCCTGGAACATTCTATCATAATAATGAGACCAATATAAAGCATCATAATGAAAACATTGTAGTACTTGCATCAGATAAGAAAATTGCAAACAGAAAAGTTCAAAAGTATTCTCAGAACCAGTGTGCATCAGGGAACAAATGTTTGTTTCTTTTGTTTATTTTAATAATTAACATTTGAACAATGATATCATAGGACAAAGATATTTCTGGTCTTATCTGAAATAGACCTATATCATTAATAAAAATCAATCTCTGATATACTGCAACTAAATGTGAAATTTAAACAATGAAGTATCTTAGAAGAGAACATTTTAATGCTACTGAAGTAGACAAAAAAAAACAATTTTTTTTAAGATTTTATTTATTTATTTGAGAGAGAGAGAGTATGAGAAGGGGGAGGGTCAGAGGGAGAAGCAGACTCCCTGCCAAGCAGGGACCCCGATGAGGACTCGATCCTGAGACTCCAGGATCATGACCTGAGCTGAAGGTAGTCACTTAACCAACTGAGCACCACCCAGGTGCCCCCCAAAAAACAATTGTTAAGCATGGATAAAAAGCCACTAACTATAAAAGAGAAGGGGATTAATTGATTTATGTTGATATTGGGACTTCTGTTTCTTCAGTAAAAGGTAAAAATGCAACCCATAGAAAGGAGAGCATTTGGGATGTATGAACTTACATATCTATAGATATATATTTGATAAAAAAGTCATATCTAGAATGATCAAAAAACCACTACTATTGAATTAGAAAAAAAGAAAAAAAAGGCCAAAAAGCCCAATAGAAAAATAGGCAAAGACCTTGAAACAAACACTCAAAAAATAAGAGTATGCAAATTGCCAAAAATATGACTAGCTTCATTAGTCATCAAGGAAATGCAAGTTTTAATCAAAATGAGATATACAAATACATACATACACCCTCCAGAGAGTTATTAAAAATTTATGTAAAACAGAAAATGCTAGTGAGAATATGAAACAATAAGAACATTAATAGACTGTCAGTGTGAATGTGAATTGATATGGGTACTTAGCAAAAAAGTTGAATATACATAGAATCTAAGTCTCAACAACTATACTCCTAGGTGCATTCTAACAATAAGTCATACATTTGTTCAACAAAAAGCATATCTTTGAAATCCTGTGAACTCAACAAGAGCAACAAGAAAATTGAGTTCCTATTTTTTTTTATTCTAGCAGTAAAATTCATTGTATTTCTAAACTGAAATCTACTCAAATGTCTATAGTCAAGGAGGTAGACAAATAAATTATGCTACTTTCCTACAATGAAATATTTTACAATCATGAAAATAAATATAGTACAAGTAAACACAACAAGAGGTATGAATTTCACAAATACAATGTGGGACAAAAGAAACCAGAAATAAGAACCTGAGGGTCAATTTTATGTTTCAACTTAGCTAGGCTTTAGTCCACAGTATTTAAAGAGTAATCTGAGTGTTGCTGTGAAGGTATTTTGCAGATGTGATTAAAGTCCATATCAGTTGACTTTAAGTAAGAGAAATTATTTTAGATAATTTGGATGGGCCTCAGTCAATCACTACAAACCCCTTGCGAACAAAACTGAGGCTTCCCTGAAGAAGAAGAAATTTTGCTTGTGGTTTAGGGCTTTAGCCTTTGGTTGAGGGCTTCAACTTACTTTTTTTTAAGTCCTAGATTAAAAATTTTAGAATTCCCTATCTGGCCTTCTCAATCATGTGAGACAATTCCTTGAGATAAATCTTGTTATGTATATCTTATTTATTTTGCTTGTCTTCTTGAATTCTGATACAAATATCCTATTTATATAAAGTATAAAAGAGGGTAAAACTAATTTATGCTGTTAAAAATCAGGATAGTGTTTAACCTTAGTAGAATGTAGTAACAGGAAAGGAAAAGCAGTTACCTTCCAGGTGGCCAGTAATGTCCTATCTCTTGAGCTCAGTGCTGGTTAGATGGTTATTCACCTTGTTAAAATTCAGCATGCTCCAAGCTTAGTTACTATGTACACTATGGTGTACTATGTACACTATGGGTGAGCAGGGTACATACTACTCAGTAGGAGACATTGCCCAGATGCTGATAAAACTACTTTTGTGGGGCCAGAGGCTGTTTCCTTGTGTGTTGAAAGATTTGGAGGGTGCAATCAGCTGGCAGTATTGAAGTAACATGAAAAGAAAGAGTAAACCAACAAATTGAAGGAGTTCAATCTTACTGTCTTCCAATATTTCTTTAGTAACTCCTGTTTTCAGAACCCAATAGGAACCTGCTAGCAAAGCAATCTGGGCCTGTGGTTTACAAAGTTCTTGCTCAAGATCACAGAGGAGAGAAAGTTTGAAGACTTGAGAGGCAATAATCCCAACAAATAAAAACAATGCAATACAGTTTTTGTGAGGATAAAATGAGACAATGCATTTAAGGTTCTTACCCAGTCTTTGCAACACTTTTACGTACAAAAGAAAGAAAGAAAGAAGAAAAAAGCAAAAGAAAAGGTAAGAAATTAGGAGCTATGCATAGTATTACAACCAGGACTTAAGGAACATCAGATGTATATTGGGCTAAAACATTTGAGTAGGTAAAATACATTAATTTCAGTGTATAGACATATTTATTTGTTCTCACAATATACAACAAATAGTGACAAGGCAAGTCAGAAAAAAACACAAGAAATCCACAGGACAAGTCATTTACCAAGATTGTAAGGAGACAAATTGAGGCAAGAAGTTTACTAGTTTCTTTAATAAGGAGCTTTAATCTTCATAACTCTCCTGTAGCAAGATAACACTTGACCTCAAGAATTATGAGTTCAGTTTTTTAGAAATCGTAGTCTGTTAGCAACAGTCTAACACTGATCATTGATTTTTTTTAATATAATTTTTTATTTTTTATAAACATATATTTTTATCCCCAGGGGTACAGGTCTGTGAATCACCAGGTTTACACACTTCACAGCACTCACCAAAGGACATACCCTCCCCAATGTCCATAATACCACCCCCTTCTCCCAAACCCCCTCCCCCCAGCAACCCTCAGTTTGTTTTGTGAGATTAAGGATGTTGAAAAATTCTGATGATTTTAAATTTAGAATTAATAAATATCAAAACAATTTTGTATACAGAGAAGGCTACTATATCAGTCAACTTAGTATTTGCAGTAGTAACAAACAGCTTCCAAACTGTAGCACCTTACAATAAAATATTGTTATATTTCTCGTTCTATTATATGCCACTCATAGGTCACATACAGTTATGCTATAAATATTTTTTAACTAGCACCCAAGGTAAAGGCTAAACCTATATCTGTGATGTTCTGTTAATGTAGTAGAGAGAAAGAAAATATGACTCTTAAGATTTTGTCCAGGAAGTGGAAAAAGTTATTTTTGTTCTCATTTTATTTTACTTTTTTTAATTTTAAATTCCAGTATAGTTAACATAGAGTGCTATATTAGTGATTCAACAATTGTTCTTATTTTATAGGCCAAAGCAAATCATGTGGATAGGTTTGACATCAGTGGAGCAGGAAATTATAACTGTTGGATAAGAAAGGACGTGGATATTTTCAACAATATTGAAATCAACCATAGCTAATAGAGAATAGCACTAAGACAAAGCATAATTGGACTACCAAACTATGACCTCAAATTGTTTAAGAGTCAGGTCATTAGGAGCTTGGTGCAGACTTCATTTATATAATAGAGATGCATACATAATTGTTTCACAGAAGATGGATGAGGAAGTCAACAAATTCTTCACAAAACTGTGAAAATAATGCAATAGGGCAAAGAAGTCAAAGAAAAATGAAAATGGAGATAAAAAATAAACATAGAGTGGAATGAAAATTTAAGAAAAAATAAAATGATCATTATTTTTTAAATTTTATACTAAAACAAAAAAATAAAGATCAGAAAATAAGAAAAAGAAACCTAGGAGAAAAGGAAATAATTTAAAATTTAGATACAATTAAAAAATAGAGAAAGATATATAAATGTGCATTGTCCCTATTATCTTCAGTTTCCAATTTTAGAAGAGCTAATGTAGCATTGGAGGAAATTCCAAAGGGTAATAGTAAAAACTGGTAGTAGGATTCAAATTCATTTCCTCGTTTCTAAAACTGATGGTTAGGTAGGAGAAGTTTAAAATCTTGGGAACTCGACAAAAGCAACAAGAAAATTGAGTTCCTATTATTCGATTGTAGTGCTGGATTCAGGATAAAAGCTGAAACTTTTTACTGTTAATGAATCTCACCCACGGAAGACAGGAATCAGAAAAACAGCTATGGCTGGGGGACATTATTTTGTATTTCATTCCTGGATTCCCATTTGTTTTGGAGCTTTGCTTTATGAAAGGGAATTTAAATCACAAAATATTTTTTAGACCTTAATCTTGAAAGAGACCGTAATGACTCTAATTTTCTTTGGAATTTCACATTTTCATGAAATAGCAAATTGGAACATAAAGAGTCATAGCAATAGCAATGGAGATGATTGTTTGGGGGGTATTGAAATAGAGAACTGCAAGTGAAACTTGAATTTGGACAAATTGGGCCAGGAAATTGAGAATTATTTTGAATGATGATATTTTTCATGAGAAGCAATCAGACTAAATAGAATCCAAAAGTGGACAAGTCTGACTAAAGGGTAATGCAAAAGAGAAAGGAAAGGAAATAAAAATTAAATTCTCAGATAAACCTGAAAACACATTCCACAGAGACATTCCTCATAAACAATTAATATGATAACTATAATATAACTAACTGTGATTTTTATTTTAAATGATACCCTTTCCTCTATTATCTGTCTCATTCTCCTTGAGGTAAACAAATCTCTAAAGGTTGTGGTGGTCTATCCTTTAGACCTTTGACACCTTTCTCATGCAAAAATGCAAATTTTTAATGTCCTAAGAATAGCTTTTTTGCTTGTTTTCTTCTGTCCTTCCGCCCAATCTCCCACCTTCTCTCACTCTCCCTTCCTTCTTTCTTTCCTTCCCTTTCTTTGTTCATGAAAGTGATCATCATTTGCTTTTAAAAATTAATAGCACCTTACATATTTGGCTTTTGCAGGTATATTGCATTTTTCCAACATACTTTTTTCGACATAAATTACACATGAACATAAATCTAGGATAATTGATAGAGAAGGAACTCATTGCCTATAAGAGCTGCATAATATACTATAAATTTGCTAGAATTTATCTAACAATTCTGTTACATAGGACTATGTTAACTCTTTCTGTTGGTTTAGTTCCTTTTTTATACCCTACAATAATTTATATCTTTCTCATACAATAAGAAAGTCTCACATAAAGTATACTTATATGAGAAGTTACTCATTTCATGTTAAGTAATTTCCAGAAGTTTTATAGTTTTGAGAACTGTTGTGAATGGAATTTTTTTTTTCATTTTTCCTTCTAACTGATCATGACTCCTATGGAAAAAAATTCTTATATCTGGTTACCTTACCAAATTAACTTACTACTAATAGAGTATTTTATTATGTTGATAATCATACTATTTCCAAATAAGGATAATTATCACCTCTACTTTATGACTTTTTGTAAATTATTTTGTTTTCCTTTTAAATTTTATTACCTAGAAACAGCTCACAATGTTGAAATATAACAGTGTTTCTAAGTTTCATAATGCTTTTAAAGTTATTCACATGAATGTAGGTTTCCATTAAATATTTAGCCATATTTATATTGTTTCCCTCAGACCTGCTTTACTTAAATGTTTTTATAAGTAAATTGGAGAAAATGTAGTATATTTATAATATTGACACAGTTATAAAAAAAGAATGAGTTACAGCTACCCATTTAAAACCTGAATTTTGTCAGGTGACTTGTTTTCTAGCATATATTATGAAAGTAAACACCTTCTGTCATTGTCTTGATATATTGCATGGTATTCATCTATTACTTGATGTTGAATTATCTTTCATTCCTTAAATAAATGCTATTGTCCATAGGACAGTTTAATAGCAATTGACCTAGGATTTTGAATATGATGACTATCATATTCATGAATATGATGACTATCATATTCATGAATATGATGACTATCATATTCATAATGAATTGTTAAATTACAAATTAATCTGCAAAAAGTATCCATATGTTATCATACATCATTATTGTTAAAATATGTCAAGTGCTCCATTTAAAAAATGTTTGCTTATTTGATACCATTTAATGAATACTTAGATACTTTGATCATACAAATATTTTATTTCATACATTTGTATTTATATTTTGAATTGAGTTGGATCTTGATAATAATTCTGGACATTTCATAAGTTTGTTGATAGCACTAAATGGGTTTACTTGTATAAAGCACTTAGAGAAATCAAAACACATTTGCTTTCTTCTTGATTTTCTCATACATATTCAGCTGCTTTGGTGCTGACCAGGCAGAGACAGAAGTTTGGGGTTTACAAAGAATAAAATTTTTGTAAGTCAGTGTGACTGAAGGAAGAATGAAAAAATTTGAGAGTATTTGTAGAAGAGTAATGATAATTTCCTTCATAGAATCTAATTTGAATGAGCACAATTGTGAGAACAGGAATAGAAGATGGAGAGTGAAAAAGCATTGAGATCAACGGGTTTGAAGATCTAACAGTATAAAGGATTTCCATATTTGGTGTTCTAGAATGAACCTGTAAAGAAAGTGGGGCAGGGGGTGGTGTTTGAGAGTAATATGTTTCAAATAAAGATAAGGAAACAGTGTGATTTTTGATGATGATGAAGTATAGCACCCATAGGATTAAATACTTGAGATGAAATAGAAGTCACTATCTTTGGAAATGAGATTATCAAAAAAATCATCTACTGAAGGATATATTGCTTACTTTCAAGTTTTGGCTATTATGAATAAAGTCATTATAAATACAAACATAATGGAAAAGGAAAGGAAGTGACAATATTTATATCTATAGATACAGATACAGAGAAAGGGAAAGAATTAGATGAATGAATGAATTAGATATACTGCTTTGGGCAGAAGTGACTATATCCATATATTTATAGATCTATAGATACAAAGAAGATGATAGATAGATAAAAGAATAGGAAGAGACTATGTCTGTTGTATCTATAGATCTGTATAGATATATCGATTTATATCGATCTATATATATAGGTCGATAAAAAGATAAGAAGTGACCATATCTACATAGATATATAGATGTATATAGAGGGAATGAATGTTTTTGGCAGAAGAGATTATATCTATTCATAGATAGATAGATAAAAGGATAGGAAGTAACTGTATCTATATTTACATCATCTATATATCTATATAGAGATCTATATCTACATAAATATATGGATACATAGAGAAAAGTATAGGAAGTGACTATATCTATATAGATATGTTTGTATATGTAGATACAGTTATATATATATGTCTATATCTATCTACATATAGATATAGGTATATAGATATGTAGAGAGAGAGGGAATGAATTAGATATTCTGCTTCTGGCAAAAGTAGAGAAACTAATATCAACTAACAGTGTCATAGAAAACAACAATAAAATCTGAAATTAAAAAATTAAAATGAAGAAAAGGAAATAACTATTTGATGGGATTGTGTAACAACCACTAAGGCTGTTGCTTGAGTATTTATTCAGCACAGATAGCATTAAAACAATATAAAGGTAACCTGAAGAGTAAAATAGAGTATTTGCAATTATGTATTTGTACATACACATATACATGCAAATGACAGTTAATCTGACAAATAACTCTGAACCATAATATCTAAGAACTGTTAAAAATCACCAAGAAAAAGACAGACAACTCAAAATGAAAGTGGCAAAAGATTTGGACAGTCTTTTTTTTTTTTTTTTTTTTTACAAAAGAGGATATTTTAATGACAAATAAGCATATAAAATTGAAGTGTTATGAATTATTAGAGATATGGTAATTGAAACCACTTCATAATAACTCTGTACCTAACAGATTGGGTAAAGCAAAGAACAAAAGTGATAAGTGTGGAAAGGATGTGAGGTAACTGTAACTCTCATATACTGTTATTTAGAATGTAAGCTGGTATAGATATTTTAGACAACTCTATGGAAGTGTCTATTAAAGGCAAATATGTGCATACTCCTTGACTTGGCAATTCTTATTCTAGGTATACACCCAAAAGAAATACACACATATGCTCACTGGTAGAAATGTACAAGCATGTTCATATAGGTATTAACCTTAAAAGGCTAAAACTTAAAATTTATCAAATCTCTACCAACAGTAAAATGGGTAAGTAAATTATGGGGCCATCATAAAATGAAATGGGAGGTAGTAGAAGAGAATAAATAACATGGGACAATAAGGATGGATTTCTAAATATATTGAGTGAAAGAAACCAGGTACAAAAGAGTGCATTCTTTATGGTTGCCTTTGTATAAAATTTAAAAAACGGGTACAATTAATAAGGTAGAATCCAGAATAATGTTATCTTTGGTGGAATTAATAGCTGGAAAAAAGCTCAAGAGTTTTCTTGAAGCATCACTAATATTCCTTATATTGACTAGTGTGGTATTTTCTTAGATATGTTCATTTGTAGAAATTCATCCAAGCTATGCTTAAAATTTACTTTTTTCTTTATATCACAATAATATTACTTAAACAAAGGAACATATGTGAGGAGAATAAGGGTAATTGTAGTGGATCAGTTAAGAGGTAATATTTATTTGAGATAAGGTAGTTGTAGTGGAAATGTAAAACACAAAAAGGAACTAAGATTGACAGGTCTTGTTGAGTAACTGGATGCTAGATGACAGAGAGGAAAATTTCAATGTGTTTGTTGACCCTCTGTAGATTCATATGGATAATGGGTTAATTTCACAGACTGTGATATTGCCACCAAGAGATAGTTCAGATCTTGCATTCCAAAGAAGTTCTGAACTCACAGGCACAGATGTTTTCTGTATAATTGTAGGGACCAGCAGAATGGACCTCCTGGACCTCCTATTGGTTTTTATTGCATGATTTGCCTTGTGCACTGATTTTCAGGAAACTGTTTATTGTATTAGAGGAGAACTGATGATACTTAGGTTGAAACCCAAGGCCCCTCAGACTCTCCTTTATTGGATTCTGCCTCTCTAACTAAATCTATTACCACACCTGCTCTTACCCAGATTGTACTAACTTTCATAATGGTCTTCTCCCTCTTCTTTGAAACTATTTCCTCTTTCCTTCTTTAAATTTTCTAAACAAGCTATCCATTGTATTTAAAGAACTATTTCCTTAAAAAATCGGAATAGCTGACTCTTTTGTCATACAAATTACATTTGAAATATCACCTAATTTGAGAGACTCTAACTGGCCAAACATTTTAGAGTGGCTCCCCATTTTTCTCATTGTGATGGACTGTTTCCCTTCAAATTACCCCAAAACTCCAGTCCTCTTTGTAACTACACACTTTGCAATAACAATCTTTTTTCTCTTAAGAGTTGTAGTCAGAGTTGACCTTACTTTGACCAGTAGAATGGGGAGAAACTGACAGGATGTCAGTTTTAAACATAATGCTGAAGAAACCTTGTCTCTTGAGACCATGTGAATAATTCTGGGGTAGCCTGCTAGAAGATAAAAGACACATGGTCTAGTTACACCTGTCATGCAACCTGATAACAGGCCAGATGTCAAATATCTACTGTGGTTATCCTGGATGAATCAGCTCTAATCTCCTTATGCAGTCACATTGACAAGTACAACTGAGATCCACTGAGCCTTGCTCACATCATCAGAGCAGTCCAAATGAATCATAGACTTTAAGCCACTATGTTTGGAAGGGATTTATTATACAGTAATAAATAAATGATTAGAATAAATGTTTTATTTTTTTATTGAACACTTATCACTACTTGATATGACTTAATTATTTGTTAATTTCATTACAACCTTAAATGAAACTTATTAAATGATGACTGTATCTTTTTTACTGCTTTATCCTGAGTCTAGACAAACACATACACCTATATCTATATTTATATTTATATTAATAACTACATATATTTCCATTTATCTATCTATTATGAAGAAGTGATTTCAAAGAATGGTAACCAAAATATTATCATGATTTGTTTAATTTTGAAGACTTATGCTCCTGGTACATTTTGTTTACCTTTTTCTTTTTTTCCATGTAATATGTGTTTTTAAAACTGAACATTCATTTATTTCTAAACCATAAATTTATTCTCAAAAATACATTATTGCAGAAGTCATATACAAATCTCAATTAAAATGGTAATTGTAAATGGGTTAAATTCTTTTATTAATAGATAAAGAATTTTTAATTACATAAAAATATTTGAATATATAAAGTATATATGAAACAGACTTAAAAGCATTACTTGAAAAGGAAAATATTAGAATTATCTCAAAAATAGGTCAGGTACCTTTAACCAAGCATAAGATAAGATTAAAAAATTTATATTAGAAAAATAGAATTTAAAGGAAAGATATTAAACCCATTTAAAATATTAAAGGTGTTAAAACTCATTGGGTTTTATTAAACCCCCAAAGAACCACTTCATTTTCACAACATAGAACTCCAATTAAGAAATAATATTTTATAGAAGTATAATTGAGAAAAAAGCCCTAAAAATAAGAGTCAACAATATAATTTGCTCCTAAAAATCATATAAATAACAACAAAATCAATAACTAGATTTCATATATATGAGTATTTTAAATGGCAGAGAAGAAATCAAACAGTTCATAGTTTTCATAATATTAAGACAACAAAATATTAAGAAATAAAAAAGAACAAGTAAGCACAAAATAGGAAAACAATGAAAATAAATTAACTTAAAAATGAAAAAGAAGGATAAGAAGGAAATAAATCATGCATCAAGAATGAATTCAAACAGGGGCACCTGGGTGGCTTACTGGGTTAAAGAATGAACTCAAGGGTGCCTGGGTGGCTCAGTGGGTTAAGCCAGTGACTTTGGCTCGGGTCATGATCTCAGGGTCCTGGGATCGAGTCCCGCATTGGGCTCTCTGCTCAGCAGGGAGCCTGCTTCCCCCTATCTCTCTCTCTGCCTGCCTCTCCATCTACTTGTGATCTCTCTGTGTCAAATAAATAAATAAATTCTTTAAAAAAAAAAAAAGAATGAACTCAAACAAATTAAAAAAAATGTTATAGCAAGCAGAATAGTGGAATCTGGCAAAATATATATGTAAATTAAAGTTACAATTCTAAATATTTTAAATATGAAATGAAATGATAAATTTTCAAATCCAACAACCAACTAAATAAACGGGACAATGAAGAGCAAAACAAATAAAAATAACAAAAATAAAGTAGAATAGTTACAAAGAAGACATAGGTGATTTACAAAAAGTAGCACAAAACAATTCTAGAAACTAGGTCTTCTAGACTATAATAATTAGAGAATTTTCTTACACATAAAATAATGGATAAAGAAAATCACAAATACAATGAGTAATGTAATATAGCTGTATGGATTAAATACACTTCAAAGACAAATTACAGTTGGCTGTAATTTAAAAATGATAATAAACTGTAGAATATTCTAGGGAAATATAATTTAACAAAGTTTAATCAATTAAAGAAACAAAATTTAAATATATCACTATCTAGATAAAATAACAATGATCACAACAGCAAATTTTCTTTTAGTACCCCCATATGATAATGATTTCAAACTGTTTTATGTGAGATTTTCATAACATTTTTAGGCAATAGATTAAGCCTACCTAATTAAAATTGCTTCAAAAAATAAAATAAATTTGTTTGAGCATACAGAACAGTTAAAAGAATTTCTCACTGTAGTTTTGAACTCTGCATATACATTACAAGCTTTTAGAAGAAAGCACATTTAAAAGCACAGACAAAACTCCGTATAATATACTAGCGAATTAAATTAAGTACCATGTTCAAAATTAAATACACCAGGATCAACTTGTGTTTATCCCTCAAATTCAGGGCTGATCTAATTAGGAAATTCATTAGCTACAAATTAGATTAGAATAAGCTAAACTTAGATCTGATCAAATTCAACATCCATTCCTAGCAAAACAACAAAACCAGAACAGGCGATTTTCCAATATAATAAAATAAGAATTATATCAAACCAAAAGCAGTAGTCATGGTTAATATCTAAATATCCCACTGATAAAAACAGTAATATAAAAAAATCAAGAACAAGATTTAGGATGCTCACTCCTACTCTAAATCAATGGCAAAAGAAAGTAAAATAATAAAATAAATACTGAAAAATGAGGGAAAATTTTAATGTATATTTGATTGTCTATCTGAGCAGCTCAAAAAAGGTTATTAAAAATATTGGTCTGTACTGAAATATTTCAAATGCAACTTTCCTAAATAAAAGAAATAATCAGCTATATAAGATGATAATAAATGATTTCATTAGCAAAGTTATCCAAAATAAATAATAAACTTAATGACATCTATAAGTACACTAGAGAATAAAAATTTAACTGATGGACAAAATAATTTAAATAAATGTCATGGGATAGCAAGTCCCTTGATAAGAATGCTCAATATTATCAAACATATACTCTTCTCATATTAGCCTATTAATCTATTAATTAGATTTCAATGAACATTTCCATTAAATTTTAAAACTGGAAAATAGTGATTCTTAATTTCACCTAGAAACAAACCATAAAGATTCATATAAAAAAGGATAATGGGAAAGCCTGATATTTCATATAATACATAGGCAATAATTTTATAATAATTGAATCATCGGGTGCAATTATTATGAAGTTCCATAGTATAAAATAAATAAATATATTAAATTTAAATTCAGGAATATATTCAAGCATAAAATATAAACATAGCATTTCTTTTCAGTATGTCAAGGGCAGATTTATCTCAAACTTAATGCCAAAACAAAACTCAGTTGTATCAAATATTTCATATGAAAAATTATAGGTAGAGTTTCATAAGAAGTCCATATAGGTAAATAACTCTCAGTTCTCATCAGGTATGGAATAGCATTTAAAATAAAGAAATCTTTTGGCTATATAAAAAGCAAAAAATCCATACGATGAAAGATCATAGTTATTAAAAGAGAAATAAACATTAGGAAAACAATTTGCCACAAATATAACAAACATGGGATTAATGTTATATAAAAATACTTGTGCAAAAATAAAAAATCAGTTCCTCAATTTTATAATCCACTAACTATATATTATAACTCACTATTTCAAATAAGTAAAATCTTTTAAAAAGAGCACATCAAATAGCTAGGACTTAAATCCTCTCATTCTCTTTTAGCCTCATGTTCTTTCCATATTTTATGTGTCTAAATATGTTGCAAGACCAAGAACCTGGGGTTCTGCCTCAGTAGGGATGATCGCAGCCTGCGACTGGAGAAAGGGACTTTCTCTTTGAATTCAGTAGCAAGGAACGTGATGATTGGAAGAGGAAAAATATCCCAAAGAAGAATATTGAAAGGAGTAATTAAACACTTTTGAAGACTGAGGTGCTGATTTCACAAGTGTCTTGTGCTCCAACTAAAATGGTTGTTTCCAGGTACCTTATGGTTCTTGGTGCTATAGTAAATGGAATTGATTCAGTAATTTATCTTTCTATTTTTTCATTGTTAATGTATAAGAAAGCAACTGATTTCTCTACATTGATTTTATATCCTGTCACATTACTGAATTACTGTATGCATTCTAGTAGTTTGGGGGTGGAGTCTTTTGGGTTTTCCATATAAAGTATCATGTCATCTGTGAAGAGAGTTTGACTACTTCTTCACCAATTTGAATACATTTTATTTCTTTTTGTTGTCTGATTGCTGTTGCTGGGTTTCTAGAACTATGTTGAACAACAGTGGCAAAAGTGGACATCCTTGTCGTGTTCCTGATCTCAAAGGGAAGACTGCTAGCTTTTCCCCATTGAGGATGATATTCGCTGTGGGATTTTCATAGATAGATTTTATGAAGTTGAGGAATGTTCCCTCTATCCCTATATTTGAAGTATTATAATCAGTAATAGATGCTGTATCTTGTCAAATGCTTTTTCTGCATCAATTGAGAGGACCATGTGGTTCTTCTCTTTTCTCTTATTGTTCTATCAGATTAATTGATTTTCAAATGTTGAACCACCCTTGCATCCCATGGATAAATCCCACCTGGTCATGGTGGATAATCTTTTTTTTTTTTTAATTTTATTTTATTTGACAGAGAGAGAGAGATCACAAGTAGGCAGAGAGGCAGGCAGAGACAGAGGGGGAAGCAGGCTCCCTGCTGAGCAGAGAGCCCGATGCGGGGCTCGATCCCAGGACACTGAGATCATGACCTGAGCCGAAGGCAGCCGCTTAATCCACTGAGCCATCCAGGCGCCCCGGTGGATAATCTTTTTATTGTGCTGTTGGATCCTATTAGCTAGGATCCTGTTGAGAATCTTAGCATCCATATTCATCAGGGATATTGATCTGAAATTCTCCTTTGTGGCAGGGTCTTTGCCTGGCTTGGGGATCAGTGTAATGTTGGCTTCATAAAAATAATCTGGAACTTTTCCTTCTGTTTCTATTTTTTAAAACGGCCTTAGGAGAATAGGTATTATTTCTTCTTTGAATGTTTGATATAAGTCTCCAGGGAATCTGTCAAGTCCTAGGCTCTTGTTTCTTGACCACTGCTTCAATCTTGTGACTAGATATTGGTCTCTTCAGGTTGTCAGTTTCTTCCTGATTCAGTTTTGGAAGTTTATAGGATTGCATCCATTTCGTCTAGGTTGCTTAACATTATCATTTTCCAGGAATGCATCCATTTCATCTAGGTTGCTTAACTTATTGGCATATAACTGTTGATAATAATTTCTGATGATTGTTCCTATTTCCTTGGTGTTAGTTGTGATCTCTTTCTTTTCATTCATAATTTCAGTGATTTGGGTCTTCTCTCTTTTGTTTTGGATTAGTTTGGCCAGTGGTTTATCAATCGTATTGATTCTTTCAAAAAACCAGCTTCTAGTTTCGTTGATGTGTTCTGCTATATCCCTAGTTTTTCTGTCTAATTGATCTCTGCTTCAATCTTGATTATTTTGCTTCTTGTATGTGAGGTTTACTTAATTTGTTGTTGATTTTCCGTTTCTTTAAGGTGTAAAGAGAGCAGGTGTATTCTGCATTTTTCAATTCTTTTGAGGGAGGCTTGGATGGATATGTATTTCCCCCTTAGGACTACATTTGCCATATCCCATGGGTTTTGGACCAAAGTATCTTCATTCTCATTGGTTTCCATGAATTGTTTAAGTTCTTTTTTGATTTCCTGGTTGATCCAAACATTCTTAAGCAAGGTGGTCTTTAGCTTCCAAGTGATTGAATTCCTTCCAAACTTTTTCTTGTGGTTGAGTTTCAGTTTCAAAGCATTGTTGTCTAAGAATAGGCAGGGTATAATCTCAATCTTGGTATCGGCTAAGCCTTGATTTGTGACCCAGTGTGGTCTATTCTGGAGAATGTTCCATGTGCATGTGAGAAGAATGAGTATTCTGTTGTTTTTGGGTGGAATGTTCTGTATATATCATGAGGTCCATCTGGTCCAATGTGTCATTCAATGCTCTTGTTTCTTTATTGATTTTCTGCTTGGATGATCTGTCTATTACTAAGAGTGGTATGTTAATATCCCCTACTATTAATGTACTCATATCAGTATGACTCTTTATCTTGATTAACAGTTGGCTTATGTAGTTGGCTGCTTCTATAATGGGGACAAAAATATTTACAATTTTTAGATCTTCTTGGTGGATACACCCTTCAAGAATGATGTATTGTTCTTCTTTATCTGTGACAACAGTCTTTAGTTTAAAATCTAATTTATCTGATATGAGAATTGCTACCCCAGGCTTTCTTTTGAGGCCCATTGGCATAAAAGATGCTTCTCCATCCCTCCACTTTCAGTCTGGATATATCCTTAGGTTACAAATTGGTCTCTTGTAGACAACATATGGATGGGTCCTGTTGTTTTATCCAATCTGCAATCCTGTGCTGTTTTAGGGGAGCAGTTAGGCCATTCACCTTGAGAATGATTATTGAAAAATACGTTTTTATTGACAGTGTGTTTGCTGTGAAGTCCTTGCTTCTATAGATTGTCTCTGTAACATTTCTGTTCTGTGACACTCCTGGACTCTTTCTTCTTTGAAAGAAACCTCCCCCCTTTAATATTTCTTATAATGCTGGCTTAGCGTTCACATATGCTTTTAAACCTGTTGGTCTTGGAAGCTATCTCTCCATACATTTTGAATATCAACTTTGCTGGGTAAATTATTCTTCACTGCATGTTCTTCTCGTTAGTGCCTTGAATATGTCTTGCCAGCACTTTCTGTCTTGCCAGGTTTCTGTGGACAGGTCTGATGTTATAAGATACCTGGGAATAAACCAAACCAAAAAGGTAAAGGATCTATACTGGAGGAACTACAGAACACTGAAGAAGACAGAAAAAGATGGAATATCATTCCATGCTCTTGGATCAGAAGAATAAACATTGTTAAAATGTCTGTACTGCCTAGAGCAATCTATACTTTCAATGCCATCCTGATCAAAATTCCACTGGCATTTTTCAAAGAGCTGGAACAATCCTAAATTTGTATGAAAGCACAAGAGACCCCAATTTGCTAAGGAAATCTTGAAAAAGAACAACAAACCTGGGGTCATCATGTTGTCTGATTTCAAGCTTTACTACAAAGCAGTGATCACCAAGACAGCATGGTACTGGCACAAAAACAGACACATAGACCAGGGGAACAGAGTAGAGAACCCAGATATGGACCCTCAACTGTATGGTCAAATAATCTTCGACAAAGCAGGAAAAAAAAATATACAGTGGAAAAAAGACAGTTTCTTCAATAAATGGTGCTGGGAAAATGGACAGGTATGTATAGAAGAATGAAACTTGACCATTCTCTTACACCATACACAAAGATAAACTTGAAATGGATAAAGACCTCAATGTGAGGCAGGAATCTATCAAAATCCAAGAGGAGAACATAGGCAGTAACCTTTTCAACATTGGCCACAGCAAATTCTTTCAAGATATGTCTCCAAAGACAAAGGAAACAAAAGTGAAAATGAAATTTTGGGACCTCATCAAGATCAAAATCCTCTACACAGCAATGGAAACAGTCAAGAAAACAAAGAGGCAACCCATAGAATGGGAGAAGACATTCACAAATGACACTACAGACAAAGGGCTGATATCCAAGATCTATGAAGAATTCCTTAAACTCAACACACACAAAAGAGATAATCACATCAAAAAATGGATAGAAGATGGGGCACCCGGGTGGCTCAGTGGGTTAAAGCCTCTGCCTTCAGCTCAGGTCATGATCCCAGAATCCTGGGATCGAGCCCCGCATTGGGTTCTCTGCTCAGCAGGGAACCTGCTTCCTCCTCTTTCTGCCTGCCTCTCTCTACTTGTAATCTCTGCCTATCAAATAAATATATAAAGTCTTTAAAAAAATGGATAGAAGACATGAACAGACACTTCTCCAAATAAGACATACAAATGGCTAACAGACACATGAAAAATGTTCATCAGTTAGCCATTAGGGAGATTCAAATCAAGACCACATTGAGACACCACCTTAGACCAGTGAGAATAGCCAAAATCAACAAGACAGAAACAACAAGTGTTGGAGTGGATGTGAAGAAAGAGGAACTCTTTTAACACTGTTGGTGGGAATGCAAGTTGGTGCAGCCACTTTGGGAAACAGTGTGGAGATTCCTTAAGAAATTAAAAATAGAGCTACCCTCTGACCCTGCAATTGCACTACTGGGTATTGCCCCAAAGATACAGATGTAGTGAAAAGAAGGGCCATGTGTACCCCAATGTTCATAGCAACAATGGCCACGATCATCCAATTGTGGATAGAACCAGGATAGCCTTCAATGAATGAATGGATAAAGAAGATATGGTCCATATATACATGGAGTATCATGTCTCCATCAGAAAGGATGAATACCCAACTTTTGTATCAACATGGATGGGTCTGGAAGAGATTATGCTGAATGAAATAACTCAAGCAGAGATAATCATTTATCATATAGTTTCCCTTATTTGTGCAGCATAAGGAATGACATGGAAGACATTGGGAGATGGAGAGGAGAAGTGAGTTTGGGGAAATCAGAGGGGGAGACAAACCCTGAGAAACTGTGGACTCTGAGAAACAAAATGAGAGTTTTAGAAGGGGGAATGGGTGGTGGGGTAGCCTGGTGGTGGGTATTATGGAGGGCATGTATTGCATGGAGCACTAGGTGTGATACATAAACAATGAATTTTGGAACACCAAAATAAAATTAAATTGAATAAAAAAAAAGTTGTTGATGCAGGCTTGCTTCGGTTCCAAAGTGAAGGCAAATAATAGATTGAGACTTATGGAAATGACATTACCATTGCTGTCATTTATGTGAAGTTAGAACTTAGACTAAAAAACAATTTGGCTTCCTCCCTCTGTTCTCTGTGTATTGCCCCATTGACTGGAATTAACTTATCCATGATATGTGGGCACTGTTTAGTTAGTGATTAACATTCAACAGTCAGCAATGGTAATCACAATACATTCTTTTTAGATATAGGAGCTCACAAGTTTTAGTGAAACATAAACTTTATTAAAAATGAATTTTGTTGGGGCACCTGGGTGGCTCAGTTGGCTAAGCATCTGACTCATGATTTTGGCTCAGGTCATGATCTCAGGGTCATGAGATGGAGCCCCATATAGGGCTCCCTGCTAGGTATGGAACTTACTTACTTGAGATTGTCTCTCTCCCTCTCCTTTTGTCCCTCCCCCACACCATAAGTGTGCCCGCTCTCTCTCTATCTAAGATATATAAATAAATATTTAAAAAATGAGATTTAAATTTGACGAGGATTAAGGAGTGTGCTTATTGTGAGGAGTGCCAGGTGTTGTTTGGAAGTGTTAAATTATTGTATTGCACACCTGAAACTAATATTATGCTGTATTTTAACTAAATGGAATTTAAAAAAAAAAACTTTAAAAAATAAATTAAAAATGATTATAAAATGAAAAAAATAATTACCTAGAATTGAGTCATAAAAATTA
Organism: Mustela putorius furo; assembly: GCF_011764305.1. NCBI lineage: Eukaryota > Metazoa > Chordata > Mammalia > Carnivora > Mustelidae > Mustela > Mustela putorius. The sequence goes on from NW_025421987.1 coordinate 30,521,021, forward strand.
TTCATTTAGTGAACAATATGGCATTTAATCAAATTTGTGGGAAATCATACAAATCCTAATGTTAGATGCTAACATGAATGTTTCTGATTATGTTAATAAACATAATATATATAATAGTTCTGATTTCATAACTCTTTTTGTGTATGAATAATATTAATATTAGAGTATGATTATTATGGCATGTATTTAGAAAATAAGAATAATAAAAAATTTATTTTTAAAATGTGAAGTGTGTAAACCTGGTGATTCACAGACCTGTACCCCTGGGGATAAAAATATATGTTATAAAAAATAAAAAATTTTTAAAAAGTGAAAAAAAAAATTAATCTTAAAAATTTCTGGTTATAGGATATACATACCCAGTCTAGAAAATTTGGGCTACCTAACAATATAGTAGGACTCACTTTGGATCATATTCCTCATAGAAGTATAACTCTTAATACTTTAATTTGCTTCTAGCTAACTCCTCCCTTCTTTATTTCCTCTCTCTCTCTCCTTCTCCTTCCTTCCTTTTTTCCTTCCTTCCTTTTTTCTTTCTTTCTCTTTCCTCTTCATTCTTTTTTATGTACCAACCAATCTATTACCAATCTAACTTTTTATCTTTCAACCTATTTATAGTTAAGATCATACTGCATAGACAGCATTCAGTTTTGCTTGCCTTTAAAAAAAATTCACTCCATTAATGACCATTTTTAATATATTTAAATATTCGTTATAGATACAACCTTGAAAAAAAATACACACACACACACACACATACATACATACAATAAGCAGTGGTTAATTAAACCGTATCATTAATGTTGGGCTAAAATCCTTCTCTACACAGAAGTTTTTAAATTGCTTCTTTTTCTCATTCCTATAAAAAAAGGCAGAATTATTGCCTCCACATGATTTATTAATATTGCACACAGGAGAGTATGAGAATATCTATTGACTTTCTGAAAATACACAAATATATTACCTCAACATATAATTTAATGTGTGTTTGTGTCTGTATGTGTGTGTGTATGTGTCAGTGTTTGGAAAATTCACATATTCTAAAAGAGGCATTTCTTTCCTGGGAAGATCATACTACTTAGTTACACTTTAGAAATTATGAAGATCAATTTAACACTTACCTAATTTTATTATTTTTCAGCTATTTTCCCTAAAACTTTTCCAAATCGACTGGCCCAACTGACTTCAGAAACACTATAAAAGAAAAAAAAAAAGAGAGAGAGAGAGAGAGAGAGAGATTGAACTTTATGAGCCCAGTAGAATTATTATGAAATGGAACAGCTAATATAACTAGATGTTTTTCTCATATTCTTATTTTTCAAGTAAAATCTGTTATGCTATCAGAAATAAAATCATCTATGGGGTTGTAGGCAACAAAAGAAATACTATAGCCATGGGTTATTTCCAAATCAACACTGAAATAAAGAGTTTGAGACAGAAAATTGGGGCACATAGGTAATCTGTCTGAAAATGAAAGCTGTTGAGCCACTACTCAAAACCACAGTAGCCGTGTCTGGGGAATTCTAGACATTCTGTAGCTGTTTTCTGGAGTTCAGAGTAATCAATCCAAGCAATCTCACTTGCTTTGCCTGCTGTACGATGGTTGTGCCTTATTTTTTCCTTTATTTTTCCATCTGTGACTCAAGATTAAAAAGTACCAGACCGTGAAAGAATGCTACAGTGTTAGAGTTCATATTGCTGTAATTTCTCTTTGCTTTGTATTGTCAGTTCTCTTCCCTTTTGTTCTTTCTTTTTTTTTTTTTTCTTTTTATAAATGAAGTCTGAATCAGTTATTGCTGCATAAAGAGTAGGGCACTGATCTCAACATCAAGAAAATTGTGATTTAGTGAAATAATTATACATTGAACTTGGGTGGCACTTTTCCTCACAACCTTTCTTGAACATTAATCATTTTCACACTTCCCCCATCAGGAGATTGGCTCTCCCTACTTCACAGCAGGGAAATTCAACAAAGAAGCAAAATGATATGCTCAGAATTGTCAAACTTATTACAAACCAAAATGAAAACAGAACTCAGAGTTTTCAGAGTTTCTCAATAATAAACCACAGTTTTGTACTGGTAGCTGCAGGTACACACTTTTTTTTTTTTTTCAGGTAGACCATCCCAGCTAAGCAGAGACCTTACTTATTAACAAATTTATACATAGGTAATAAAAAGTCAAAAAGATGGTGTAATACTAACTCCTATACTTAGACATAAACATTTGTAAAGAGGCACAAGCAATTTTTTCAGAGGTCAGTATTTTTTTAATTGATTTTTATTTTTTTCTTTTTTAATGGGACACAGAGCTGGTTGTATGCTTAAAAACTACCTTCTCTCTACCAAAGCTGCATTGAAAATGAACTCCAAGAAATTCTGACATGATAGATCTGAATTTCAGAGACTTACTTAGAAAGTAGACCTGAGCTTAGAGCTTTTAGTGCAACACAACAAAGATTTCAAATATTTTGGGTATCCCTCTTGTGACTCATTTTGATAGTTCTAAGTTGTTTTGTATTTCTTTTCTCTCTCTGTTTGTTTTTTTTAATGTAATTTAATCAAAGATCACAGGGATCACACCCGTATTTCTACAAGTTGAGTGTATTTCTCATTTTAGCAAAGGAGAATGCACATCATGGGGAAATGTGGAGCAGCTCACTGTGGGTGGGGGTGTGTTAGAAAAAAGCTTATTTGAGTTTTGTTTAAGTGATATTGGGGAGGATTCTAGGAAATAAACTTTTTCTGGATGAGATGCTTTCAGGAAGTAGGGACAATCTATGGTTGGGTCTCGTCATAAGTTTTATCTAGAAGAAGGATAGATGAGAGCAAGTCTAACACTGTGAAGAAGTAGCAGTCACCCATACTAGCCAGGTTAGGCAAATATTTAGTTATTTCTGATTTAGACAATGTTCATGTTTTTCCTGAGAACACATATTATTATTAAGTGGTTTTTATATTTGTCTTGATGTACCATTGTCACAATGCAGATTTGTTTCTTGGTGATGTTTTTGAAATTGTTGATGTCCAACAGAAAAACCCCTAGGCCAAGTTATGCGGGCCCTGCTAGTGCATAGCAACACTAAAGCTTACCTGATACTATCAGGCCAGCTCCTGGAAATCAGGGGCTGCCATTCTCTCACAGTTACCACCCAATCCCAGTCCTGAAGAGGATGGACTCAAAATCAATTACATGAAGAAGAAGGGAAAGCAAAGAAAGGATGTGGCTTAAATTGCACTCATGCATGATTAAAGAAGGCATCAGTCTTCACAAGTAGTCCAGCCAATTTCACCAACAAAAAGGACTATGTATGTGTTTGGAGCAAAAACCAGCTATGGTCATAAGCAGTGTTCATTGGACTATAAGAAAAACTAAAAGACGGAGAGACAAGAGAGAAGAGGAGGAAGAGAGAGAAGGAGAGAATTTATCTAGAAACCTGGGGCTGATTTTAAACAACCTGATCCTAGTGATATAAAGATCAGATTCTTCCATAGAAATTAAGACCTGTCTAATTCTCATCTATATATATAGTGTCTAATTACAAAGCAAAAATATGTGTACAATATTTCACTGGTGAAACATGGAATTTGGACTTAATATTCAGATATGATACCTTTTCTATATGTTTAAACATTTGCATTTGTTCATTCCACTAGGTATTTATATATCAATTAATTCCATAAAAGAGTGACCAAGGACACACTACATTCTATATATAAGGGAGCAAATATTGAATGATGTAGTCAAATATGGTTCCTGCCCTTTCAAAGCTTATATTTAATGAAAGAGACATTTACTAAAAGGAATTAAAGAAACATAAAAGATTACTTGCTAGAATGGGCTGCTGTTTCCTTCTCACATTGCAATCTTGAAGAAGTCAGTAAAATGAGACATGTGAATGGATTTTGGGAAAATAAAAACCCATATTAAGAATTATGAAAAACTCCTGAGGAGAGAAAATTTGTAACTCAAGGGAAGAAAACTACAGACTATGGTAGGGGACAGAAAGCACAGTCAGGGAAGTGGCTTGCTTATGGTCATATTTGGCCTCTTTCCTTACACCACCGTGTTTTAGTAAGATAACTCCAGGAGACCATCCACTCCAAGGTGAGATAAGTAGATAATAATGAATGATGCTAGCCATCCCCCCTTCCCCAATCCTCACACACCCACACCTACACACCAAGGCTAAAGGATCATGATAAAAAGATAAAGAAAAAAGAAAAAGATATCTAGAGTGAAATTTCAAAGTTCAAGGAGTTATCATAAGGAAGTGGGAAGTGGTAGGATCCTGTCAAGGAATGGAACAACCCCTAGTCGTGGCTCTGATCAATGCAAACCTCATACAAAACACCCCCAACATATACTCCCACATACACACATACACACATAGACACTTCAAGTCAACTAGAGGGGCAAAACTGAGGCCCCAAATTTTGAAATCTCCCTTTAGTATATAAATTTCCAGCCAAAGTACTTGCCACAGGAAAATAGGAGCTGATAGGCAGAAAATTACCACAATCATGAAATAAATAAATAAATGGCTGGTCAATTCATACAAGTGAAAAAAAATAGGAAAGATCAAAAATTTAACATAAATATGATACCTGAGAAGATAGGAACTACAGGTAACATCAAGCATGAATAGCCATGAGATGAATAAGGCATAGATATAGATAAGGAATAATGGACTGAACTAGAATATCAAGTTGAGAAATTTTCCAATGCAAATACATAAATAAATAAAATATATAAATGTACCAGGTAAAGTAGGATGAAAAATAAATAATAAATGAGACAAGAAACATAGAAATTGACATGTTAACCTATATAAGAAAACAGTAAATGTAGGAAAAGAATACTTGAAAAAAAGTCACTGTGAATTTCCAAAAATTATTAATGATAGATCTCAGATTGAAAAGATACATATGGAGCTGACCAGACATCTGAAGAAAAGTTATGCCTGGGCACTTTAAAATGAAAATTAGTAGAACTAAAGAAAAACTAATAATTAATGTAAAATATTCCAAAAACAAAAGAATGTTCCACAACAGAACAAGAAATACATTTATATCATATTTGAAAAATCTAAATTGCATTAACAAAGACAATGGAGTAATATTTTCCAAACAGTAATGACAAATAATTATCAATTTTTATTTTGAGATAAATAAGCAATAAATATGAGGGCATAATAAAGATATTCTGAGGTTTATAAAGCTGCTAAAATTTAACTATATAAAGAATTTATTTTTGAAATATTCTTGGAGGAACTATTTTAACTGATGAGAAATAAAACCAGGAGAAAGCATCGAGATACAAGGGCAATAATAGCAAATTAATACATAGTGTGTTCCAAGATATCAAGTACAAAATAGAAAAGATATGTTTTAAATTACAGAACTACACTTCTCAAAATGTCCAAAAATATGTAAATTAGTTTTTATGAAAGAAAATAGAAAGGAAAATAGAAAACTTCCCTGAGCAGATAATAAGATAACAGCATATATTATAATACATGCAATGAATTTCTAGCAGCAAAAATAATATAGAACTAGTTTAGGAATAGCAAATTGATTATATGGAGTAAAGAGGACAGAAAAATCTATGTATAAGTAACATATGATAAAAATGGGAAATACATAGATAAGTTTAGTAGATGTTTTGGGGGAATTTCGTAGTATGTGGAAGTAAATGCAGCTGGATTTCTACATTTTACCATATGTGTAGTGGTCTCATGAGCGGAGTAAACTGGATTTGTGCTATGAATGGAAAATAATGATACACTCAATTTTTCTGAAAGTACATACTGTAGGAGAAAGCATATAGTCACAAAAACAAAAAAAGGTATTATGTATTTGGTGTTTTGCAACACTAAAGGGGTATATCAACCTTACTCATTCCAGGCTCATGAGAATTTTTAGAAGCATTTTTAGAGCCTATAGTCACTTGTAACAACAATCTAAGTGCCTCAATTTGATTGTCTTTTTTATCAGTTATGCATATAGCTATGATAACTGTAAAAAAAAATTCTCCTGTGGAAACCTAAAAATCTGTTTTGGTCTTAATAATTTCTACTAATATTCACTTTTCAAATAAGAAACAGCCTTTTTTTGCTTTAAGTTCAGAAATTTTAACATAATATGTAACTGAGTTATTTAATTAATTTATTATTGGTAAACTACTTATTTTAAAATTCAATGTTTATATACGTGTTATGTGGTATTTCATATTTAACTTTAGTTTTCAGAAGGATAGAAATAGAGCCAATAATAGTCATTATCATATGTTATAGGATAAATAATTTGAAATCAAATTATGTTTTTTTAAAAATAAATTAATAACAGTTCTAGCTTAGATTTTCCTCAATTTCATTCTATTTTCTTGGCTAAGATATAGTAATTTTTTTTCCTGAAAATGAGTATACAAAGGAAGAGTATTAAATTTAGAGAATAAGCCTTGTTTCAAATACTTACCAAAACTTCCATTAAACAAGTTTTTAATTCTTCCTTTTTCTGCAATGTATTCTTACCAAAGCTCAGAATGAAATCATGAATTTTTTCTTTTTTATTATTATTTTTTTATTTTTTTTAAAAGATTTTATTTATTTATCTGAGAGAGAGACAGTGAGAGAGAGCATGAGAGGTAAGAAGGTCAGAGGGAGAAGCAGACTCCCCATGGAGCTGGGAGCCCGCTGTGGGACTTGATCCCGGGACTCCGGGATCCTGACCTGAGCCAAAGACAGTTGCTTAACCAACTGAGCCACCCAGGCTTCCATATTATTTTTTATTTTTTTGAAGAATTTATTTATTTATTTATTTGAAAGAGGGAGAGAGCAGCAAGCATAAGCAGGGGGAGCAGCAAGAGCAAGAGGGTGAGGGAGAAGAAGCCTCCCCGCTGAGCAGGGAGCTGGACATGGGGCTTGATCCCAGGACTCGGGATAGAGACCTGAATTGAAGACAGTTTCTTAACCAAATGAGCTACCCAGCCACCCCAAATGGAGTGGTATTTAATTACCACCAAACGAGAGGTATTTTCTGTTTCTAGTTAGAATTTGGAAAAATATTGATTTTTTGACTCCTATTATTTCAAATATTTTAAACTAAATCTTTAAGCTTTTATTCTCAGCATTTTTTAATATTTAAAAAAATTTCCCATCACAGTTTAAATTTCTTTAGATAAAATGAAGCAAAAATGATAATAGGATTAGAATAAATGCATTATTATTCTAAGATCTTTTTAGGACATATAATTTGCTAGAAATACATACACATAAATATTACACTGGGGTCATTTTTCTTTTCACTTCTTTTTTTTTTTTTAATTTCAAAAACTTTTATTCCACTCTGGGTATATTTATTTGAATGAAATCTCTGTTTACATTTACTTTGTTAAGTGAGAGAATCTGGTAACAGATAATAAAATAATGCTGAATGTCAGTGAATCATCATAGGCTTCAAGCTCAGACAGTTATAGATCTGAATTCTTACACTTATTCTTCTACTTAAGGGTGTCTCTTAAAGTTGCGCCCAGATTTAAAATAAAGATTTTCAACAATTTCTCGATAATAGGCTTTCTTTTTTCTAGGTTCTAGACACTAAGCTCTCATAAAACTCAGAGATAACTTCTAAAGGAGGGATATAGTTACAGAAGTTACTAATTCTTGAAGAAATTTTGAAGTATATCAAAATAGTTTTGAAAGGAATACAGGACTATTTCTACATTAAAAACAAATGCATGTGATGAGACTGGATGTCATACACGACTCATTAATTGTTGAACTCTACATCTGAAACTAATGATGCATTACTATATGTTGGCTAATTGAATTTAAATAACAAGCAAACAAAAAACCAAATGCATGTTTCAAAAGCACCTGGAGAGTCTTTCTGTTACTTAGATATCTTAGATATAAAAAGAATATTTACATTACCTGACTAACAAGGTCAGCATCCCGTAAGAGCCGCATGGATATGTATTAAGTATATTTGTTTGGAAGAAGATTAAGAGGGATGAAGAACAGGTCCAATTAGGAATTCAAAAACTTTTTTTTTTTTAAGTAATCAAATTTGTTAACTTTTAGGTAGTACCATGTTTAACAATTGAAATCAATATATTGAACAAATAAATATTTAAAATTGGAACTGTGTCTTTAAAAGTACTTATATTCCAAAAGGCATGCAGTAAATTGCAAGCATTTACATTGAAGATTGTTGTAGAGTTTTGGTATTAATACATTCCCACTATGAGGTTAATGCAAGTTTAAAATTTCAATCTAGCTTTTCTCTAGTACTTTCTAACTTCTCTTAATCTTTCTTCATACAGCTATTACCAACTCTGATTATAAGGGAGAATTCAGGAAATTTTTAAGTAGAAACTATCCATCTATTGCAAGCCAGTCACAATGTTCCATGCAGAACAGACAGAAGAGACCCAGAGCCAGAAAATTCTGACATTTAAAAGGTCCTGACACTATTCAGAGACTCATACCCAGTTACAAGACAAGGGTAGTTCACTCTCATAATGGGGCTATTATGTAGCTGTGTTGTACAGCTCTGTTTCAGATTATTTCCTCTTTGATAGCATGACTCAAAAAGGTCAAAAGTTTGCCATTGTATTTTCATCCTACACTTTGAAATGGACTGTTTTCAGCCATTTATCATGATTATTCATTAGGAAATTCTCTATATTATTGGAAGGATATGTCCCTTGATTGAAAATAGTTTGGGGAACTGATTATTAATTCATCTACTTACAATGTCACGTTCTGTTTATTCATTTTAAAAATCCATACATTTTTCTTCATGTTAGTATGGTTTTCATTTTGAATTGGAGTATTGGAATGTGCCCCTCTATCTTCTCATATGGTCATTATTAAAAGAATGACATTTATTTATTAAATATAAATATCAGTAGTGTATCTGTCTATAACTATATGATAACTACTAGCTTCAAGTAATTTATCTAAGTGGAATAATTCAATTATAAAATCTGCAAATAAGAGAAATGCACTTGAACTAGTAGGATCTTCAGGGAATTTATGATAAGGACAGAGAGCTGCCTCAGAGAATCTCAGGGTGGAGATACCAAACCTCAGCACTGGATGGGCTATGACCTCACATGATTATTTCCATGATCTCAGTTATTAAATACTTCAGTTTGGATTTAGACTGTAGTTGGTGAGTCATAGTCTACTACTCATCCCAGTATAAAACTAGGATTAATCTAAAAGCAATCACAAGCCTCACGGGTATTGTATATAACTGAAATATGTAACTCCTGAATAGCCCATTTGATTTTTTTCTCCTTTTGAATTAAACTCTTATGCAAAGATATGCATTCATATTAGGAAATCCAGAAGGACAGTGGTGGATTTAATGTCCTTAAATAGTGATTACGATGAACATTTATTGACCTTTCCAAAATGCATTTATGCCTGTAGGTACAAAAACAATTGAAATAATAAAATAGTTACAGATATCATAGTTCCTTTTGTGAGTTCTATGTGACATAATATGTATACTTCCAAGAAGAGAAGCACGAACATTATACTCACACAAAACCACATACTCATGAAGCTCTGATATCCTTTGTGTAGGGCATGGGTTCAGGGAGAGACTAAAGAAGATAGGAGCCAAAAAAAAAAAAAAATAGTTCCAAGTCTTAGAGAACTTTTGGAAAATTGGATGTTATTTTCACATATTCCTGCATGCTACAAGAAATTCACAGCACACACACATACACACAGAGAATAAATAATAATGTTTTCCCCTAATTTCACAAGGTAAGAGTAAATGTTCTCATGTTCTTTAATGAGATGTTCTCTATGGGACTTTTTATTTTCTTTCTTGTGTACTTATATCTTATACCATGTATCCTTTATACTTTGGAATATATTGTAACTCACTTTTCCCATTAACTCTAAGATTTTTAAGGTAAAAAATGAGACTTAATTTTCTTTGTAACCACTGCAGTAACTGACTCACTGTGGCTGTTCAGCAAACTGTGCCATTGGCAATTACATGGATTATCGTGCATAGCCCCAGATAGATCTACTGTTCCAATAAGCAGGAATAAACAGTAGAGCAGAACTTGATGGTAGAGTCAGAAATACTGAATTCACAGATATAAAAGGATGCCTCCTTATATGTTTGCAGTAAACTACTGGTAGAAGAAAAATTGTGCAGACCTGGAGGGAAGAAGGGGGCATTCTCCAGAATGGTTGCTATTCTGGGAACAAAGAGTTTTACTCAGAAAATAAAATAGAAGAGTACAATGACTCCTATTTTTTTTTTTCTCTTTTGGAAAACGTGGAGTAATGAGTAAACTTGAAAGGAATAAAATCTTCAGGACATTCAAGAAATATTTGACATGTGACTCTATAGATGCCTTAACATAAGATTTAAAACATGCCTGGAAGTCCCTAAGATAAAGTAAAGAGTGGGCAGTCAGAAGGCTTTGTCTTTACATGAGAAGGTAAAATATTGATAGGGAAGACAAATAAAATGCAACAGAAACCAAAGATTCCTAAATGAATTTTGAGATGATATCACATGCAGTATATTTACATATTCAGAAAATAATACAAATGGTCTAGTTAGCTCAGTCTGTGGCTGAGCTTACAATCTGTCTAATGTGTACTTGCTTTTTTTGCCTGCAAAGTCAATTTACTTCTCATTTAGAAAGCAGGTTGGCTAAAGGAACAGAGAATTGCAGACACACAGGATGTATTGAAATGGGGTTTATTAACTTCACATTTTCTCACCAGAAAGCCTTTCTACTGTTGTGAAAAGAATAAAATCCAATACACAACTTTGGAAGCATTTTCTTATAAGCCTCCACCATGAGCCATTTATTTGTCTCAGAGGGAAATTGAGCTTTGTATTGGAAAATGTTATTGGAATGTATTCAGTTTTTACATTTCCTATGCTTTGATCTGGAAATGTAAGATAATATAATGTATTAACTAAATCTAATAGTAGATCATATGTGTACATTTTAAAATATGATGCCATTTTATTTTATAACCGCAAGTATGTGAACATTGAAATCAAACAATGGATAAAGGAAACCACAGAAGATGATTGAACTGAAAAGAAATCCATCTAATTAGAAATAGTTATAATACTTTTCAAGTGCTCCCAGATATGTTAGTTTCTATTTTAAAAAAATGGGATTTCAATCTGAACTTATTTTTTTTTAAAGATTTTATTTATTTGAGAGAGAGAGCATAAGCAGAGGGTGTGGGAGGCAGAAGAAGAGGGAGAAGGGGGCTCTCCACTGAGTAGAGAGCCAGAGCCGCATGGGGCTCGATCCTAGGACCCTGGGATCAGGACCTGAGTTGAATGCAGACACTGAACCAACAGAACCATCCAGGCACCCCTCCATCTGCTGGACTTATATATTTCATTTTTCCATAAAGACATACCGCTTGTAGCTTACAAATATATGAGAAGGGCTGACTGAAACACTAGACCTCAGTTCCCTGATGTTTAAACCCTCTTACTGCAGAGTATTATTTTTCTAAGTGTATTACACTGAAAATAAATAAAAGGAACCTCATTAAAATGGAGTGTAGAAGCCTTGAAGGGAGAGCTCTTATGCACCTACCCTTAAAAGGAAACCTAGTATTCTCCAACAGGTATATCTTACTTTAAATACCTCAGTAGGAGGAAGGAAGAATTAATTCCTCCTTGCCCAGCAATAGCCCTGCCAGTGAGAAACCTTCACACTCTGTCAATGAGAAGCTATAAGAAAGAGCCGCCTGCTTGCTTCTTTCCCCTTTAAAAGCAGGCCTTTTTGCCTTCTGTTCCCTGGATTTGCCTATGGTTTACTATAGTCGTCCTGAATTGCAATTCTCTGCTATTTCCAAGTAAACGAATTTTGCTAGTAAGAAGTTCACTCAAAGGCGAATAATAACTACAATAAGAATGGAAACAGCCCAGATTTCCATACAAAAGAGAATGGTTCAATTTGGTATTTATATACCACTGAATACTAGACAGCAAAGCAAAGAAAAACATTAAATACAACCATACGTATCAATATGAATGGATGGATCTCTACCACATAATATATATTTTTACCACATAATATTAAAGAACATAAACCAACTGCAGAGTACGTACGCCATAACCCAATGTACACAAGCTTTAGAAACATGAAAAAAAAAAAAGACTTAACAGTATGTTGTCCAGGAATGCATAAATATGTTAAAAATAAGAAAAGGAAGGAAATGATAAGCAAAGAATTCAGAAGACCAGTTACATCTGGGGAAGAATGAAAAAATTTAACCTGGGCACAGGGAGGTAGGTTGGAAGTGTAATAGAAAGACTTAAAAGTAGTGGTAATATTTTTAATTTAAGCCTTCTATAGATGCTTATTTTCATTACTATTCTTTAACCCACGTCCCTTTCTATTTGTGAAAAATACCACATTTTTCCCTTAAAACTAAATTCAGAGCAACCAAAAGAAACCCAACTTTTTAAAGCCAATTTGAGTTAAGTCATGTCTCTTCTCTGACAGCTTGCTAAAGGGTGAAAATCAGAACAAATTGTCAGTGTCTTTTACAAATCATAATCCTCTTTAGCTGAAATATTTACAAAAGTAAACTACCCTGGAGTCAAGTCACTGCAATAATTCAGTCACCTGTGTTTCTTACATGTTGAAAGGATAGAACTATGCATTTCAATTTATGCAAAAATGTTTGGAATCTATGTTATTTTATGGTAGTTTTAAGTCCAGGTTTCCACCTTCACTTCCTGGGTTTTGAAATATTTTCTTAAGTGTCTCATTTTCTTAGAACTAGGCTTTTTTTTTAAATGAGGTACATAAAAGCTTTTGAATCTCAGCTCTCCTGATTTTTTCCCCCAATTGTTTAAAGTCTCTGAGCCACAATTTAATTATTGTTAAAATGGTAATAATGCACACCTCTTACAGTATTTGTACATATTTTTAAAAATTTCTATCATAATACCTAGAAGTTAAGAGTTGTTAAATAGAACTCACTCTTTTTATTTTTTTTCTTATTTCAATTTCAAGTCTGGTCTTCTGGCTAGACCCAAAGGGGTGCTCTGACTAGTTTTGTTTTGTCTTCTGTGCACTTTATTATTCCTGTAGTATCCGTGATCAGGAGCTCCAGTTTCTAGAATATTTTTTCTTCCTTTTATTTTTAATTATACCATTATTTTAATAGCAATCTAGTTTTTGTCTCTCTCCCTCTCTCCCTTTTTCCAAACTTACTTTTTATTTTTATTTTTATTTTTTTTTAATTTTCTGAACTATATAACCTACCCATCTGACCAAATAGGTTGAAGTTTCTGTTTTGCTATATTACCTCATTGCTGCTGCTATGTTGGTAGGTGCTCTCAGGAGTCACAAATAGGATAAATATGTAAGGAAACCTTCATTTAGACTTTCCTGTTAATTATTGCAGTTATTCTCCAGTGACCATTGCGGGCTTGAACACACACATTCGTTATGTTAAGTAAACAATAATTTTATTATAAGTGGGGGCTTTTTTTGGTGAAGTAAAACTTCAGAATTTATTCACCAAATATATGTTTTAAGAAATTGAGTATCAGGGTATTGTTTACACTTAGAAATCAGAGATCTTATTTCAGTATTGCTTGGTGTGACATCTTAAGACTAGTTGTACTGTTTCTTCCCCCAAAAAACCACACTCAAATTACCAAAACAGAGTTCATCTTTCTGTTGGCATAAGAAGAATCAAGATTTTTCTACCACGTATAAAATTCAGGAGGGAAACCTTCAGAGCCTTCCACCTGGTTTAAAATTAGCCAACAGTACATTTTTTTCATATAGTGTTCTCACATACCAGTACAGTAGACATGTGTAGATAAAATATGTTTTGTTGGTATTTAACACTCCTATTCATAAGAAATCTCTTGTATCTTTATGGATATGAATAGTTTATATGGATAGTTTATATCACCAATACATCATTATTTTGATACATACTAAGGCAATTACTTGTGTTTATAAGCTTTTTAGGCTTATTCATATGTAATAAGTAATGTACAACAGATGAAGCTCACTATTTTTGAAACTTCCAAGCACTGAGCATAAAAAATATATTTGCCTTAGGCCGTAGAGCTCCTAAACTTTGTGCTATATAGAAATGTAGAAAATAATAATAGGAAGAAAGACAAAGTTAGGTAGCAAAGGTATGGAGCCTGCCAAATAGCTATGATAAGCTGGTACTGTTTACCATGCAGCAAATGAAACAGCATTCAGCAGTGCACAGAAGCAATTAGGGAGTGTGTTTCCTAAGCTACTTTAGTCAGCCCTATTTTGAAGAGGCAAAATAATATCTAGGATCACTCTTATTAAAGGACCCCTAATGAGATGTATTACTAATACTATATATATTGAATTTTTACTTGGAAAAAAAATTTTCTTTTCTTTTTTTTAACTTGTAAAGACCAGAAAGGATTATGGGTCAGGAGGCAATCACCATGAAAAGACCATATGGAAACAAGTGAAATAAAGATACTATATATTTAACTGATATTCAAACTTACTCAATGTAACCTCAGTTTTAGTTTTAGATATGAATTCTAAACAAGAAGCATTTTTTAGAATCAAAAGTGTGAAAATTAATATTAGCATTGACTTCTTTTTTATTGAACTAAAATTCCATCATTTGATTCTTTGCTTTTAGAAGTTTCTATGTGACCAAAAACAGTTAATACAAGTGACATGGCTGGGTTTCTCTTAGATTGGTTTAGTCTCTTCAGTCATAAAATGGAATCCTGTTATAGAAAAATATTTAATCAAAGTCTGTGAACAACTAAGCACCAAAACATGAAAAGTAATATAATTATTAGTTTCTACTCCATGGAGATTCAAGTTCTTTTAAGGAACTGAAACGACTGGAAGGGAAAACAAAACAGAACAAAACTTGAGAGCAGCATATGCAACCTTTATTGTTTCATAGAGTTAATAAGTATTCCAAAATTTTAGCAAGGAAGAGATGGCTGTAGCTGGAGCAAGAGGGTGAAGCTTCATAGAGGGACAATTGGGTTTTACGCAGGAGTCTGAGTACAGTTAAGGAAGGGATCATGGGTCAATGTTACTTGTTGGAAAGAACATGAATAAAGGCACAAAGGCAGATTGTGTCTAATGAGGGCAAGAGGGAGGCAAAAGAAATTCTGAACTGTTTGAAATGGAATAGCTCTATGGTGAGTAGAATAGTGTTCCCCCAAAATGTCCATGTCCTAATCCCCAGAACTTGTATTCAAGTTATATTAGGTTATATAGCAAGGAGAAATAAGACTGTAGATGAAATTAAGCAATGCAAATTAGTTGACCTTAAAATACAGAAATTTTCTTGGATTATGTAGGACAGCCCAGTGTAATCAAAAAGGTCTCTAAAAATCAACAAGGGAAACAGAAGTGTCAAAAAATTGGAGAGGAAGATGTAACCTCAGAAGCGAGAAGAGACTGTTGAGATGTGAGAAGAGCTCAACCTTATTTTCTGGCTTTGAATATGGAGGGAAAGACCACCACTTAAGGGACATCAGCAGTCTCTAGAAGCTGGGAGAGGTAAGGAAAAAAATGAACTCCTAAAGCTACCAGAAAGTAATGAAGGAGTGATAGGATCTTTACTTTAGCTGATTAAGACCTGTGTCATTCTTCTAACCTACAGCCATGTCAGATAAAAATTTGTATTGCTTTATACCATTATGTTTCTGATAATTTGTCTAGGACAAGTTATCAGAAAGCTTGAAAGTTTGGCTAGTCACCATCCCAAGGGTAAGGATCAATATTCAAATGAAGAGAGCCATATTATGTCAGTGGTGTGAAAATGGACTTCAATAGAATATAAGAAGAAAAATATACAATCTTCAAGTGAAAAAAATTACTGGGGACAAAATAGATGAAGACTTGTCAATGATGAATATAGTATTTTTTGCAAATTAGAGAAAATAACAATACATAAGATAATGTTACTTCAGTTGTTCTTCAATACAGTTTTCACTAGAGTTTTACCAAAACTCTACCAGAGTTCCTTTACCAGAAATTACCAAAAAGTTTAGATCAACATATAATTTGAAAATGTAATGTGTAGATAAAAATATATCATTAAAATAAGTGGAATTTCAGATACATACATATTATGTGCCTCATAGCACAACAAATATGTCTTCTAAAACGTACACATATATGTATTTCAATTTTATTTTTAAAAAGCATAACCATGAAGGATAAAGTAATGATAGTTTGAAAAGTGTATTTTAGGTTAGAAATAATAAAATCAATTCATAATTATTTTCCTTTAATGATAACTTGGGTTACTATGTACATAATTTAATCACTTAAACATAATCTACTTAATGACTATAGTTAAAAATACCAAGTACAGGGTCGCCTGGGTAGCTCAGTGGATTAAGCCTCTGGCTTCAGCTCAGGTCATGATCTCAGGGTCCTGGGATCTAACCCTGCCTGCATTGGGCTCTCTGCTCAGCGGGGAGCCTGCTCCCCTGCCTCTGCCTGCCTCTCTGCCTACTTGTCATCTCCCTCTGTCAAAAAAAATAAATAAATAAAATCTTAAAAAAAAAAATACCAAGTACAAAGAACATAAAGTGTTATAGCTAAACCAATTGTGGATCCATCCTTAGTCCACTATGGTTTTTCCCTTATTAACAGCAAATGCTTCATGAACTAAAAGTAACTCTTCGGAGTTTTTGTTGTTGTCCTTGTTTTTAAATTGTTTTAATGGGTACTAAACTTTTGCATTTCATTCTTTAGATGGACTCCTTCAGAAGGACATTTTAAGACTCAGTCATATTAACAAATAAGTATTCTAGACCACTAATCCTCAGGTTTTTTAATAGCCATGAAATTCCTATCTACAGAGTCAGTTGTTCCATTATATTTCTGTGAATAGAAACAAGCTATATTAATGAACATTGGCAGGTAAACTTCAATTTTTTTATGCCTTCCATTTCATAGAGTCACCTGTTTTATACCGGTTCTGTAGTAAACACTTCAATGACAAAGATATGTGTTAAAAGGGGAAGAACTTCTTGATTGAGGAAAGGGAAATAAAGGTTCTAAACATGTGTATCATAACGTCTCATAATGAATTACGTTACTTTTATTTCCTGTAAAACTATATATTTATGCATGAAAAATAAGCATTCAAAGCTATCAAAGCTACAGGAATGTGCTATTTAGCAGTTAAAGTTTTTTATAAGTAGTGTAAACTGCGTAATTGTTGAATATCACTTTTAGCATTCAGTTTCTTCTTTTTTTATTTCTTCACTGCTGTTCTCTTATACTCTGAAAATGTTCGTATTTACCAATAAAAAGATTGAAGCTACTAGATACCAGCTCTGGAAATTATTAAAAAAATGATTCAATTTGCCTAAAAAAATTATAGGGTATATATAACATCTTCTTTCCAACTACAAAGTATCAATGGGAGGAACACCAAGAGACATGGTATATGCACAAATTGAAATTAAAAAGAAGGCTAATAAGGATTTTCTCATATAAACTATTTCTTGCTTTATTTCTGGCTACAGTGAAATGTTTCTCATGACATCTGGTCTATGGATCCTGATCATCAAAACTATTTTCATAGTAACGCTTAGGTGTTTGTTACTTGCCTTTTTGATTCTTTGACACTTGCAGTGATGTGCCAAAGAAATACTGGATGAAAGTGATGTAATAAATCAGAGCAATGATACTAAACCATGATAATACTCACTTGCAGAAAAATAAAATACTAACTTCACTTAAGCCAGTGGTATTTATTCATTTGATAAATTAAAAAAAAACAAGTACGCTTTTTTTAAAAGTACAGATTTTTAATAAAATATTCTTTGCAACAAAATGGGAACAAATTGTGGTTATTCAGATTTCAGCACTTGGCAGGCATTATCTTAAAAAAATAAAGTGAGCAGCCACTTCAAGGAAAACAAATTACACTATTTATATTAAGTGATAAAATTAAACTTTTAACAGAAAATTAAACTTTTAGGAAACTTGCATCTTTCACTATGATCTTGGCAGCTTCCCAATTCTAGACTTTTCCAGTTAGGTCAGTGATGACATTAACAGATGTAGTTTTCAAACATATTGTTAAATGAAAAGTGATAACATTTGGAACTATGTGATTCAGTGAACCAATATTTTCTAAATGATAAGTTCATGGTGCTCCAAATCATTTATAAGTAAAATATTCCCTCAGATTGCAAACTATGTATGTTAATGATGAGCTTTCAGATTGTACATTGCAACCTATTTTTAAGAAATTACATGTTGTCTGGTATAGTATCATAAAAGAATATCCACTATTATCTTAAAAAACTATTAAAATACTTTCCTTTTACTATGTATTTGTAGGAACCCTGTTTTTTCTCATTATTTCAATCTGTGAAAATTATTCTCTTCTAAACCAGCAGTTAAAGATATTTACATAAATGTAAGTCTGTGCATTTATCTTAAACTTTTTATAGTTTTGAAATTATAGTTTTTTATAAGCTATGAGTTTTCATCAAAATATAACAGATTTTATATCATTATTAAATGAACTAAAAATTTAATATTTAATATTTTATTACTTTTATTTTTTAAAAATGAAAAATGTTAGTAGATATATCCATGTTAAGAAAAATCTTTTTGAGAACTCATTAATTTTAAGAGGAGAAAAATGTTTATTGAGAGGAGCAAGTTGTTTTTTATTTCTTGACCTAAGTATTTGTTAAGTTTCACAGAGGTTCACTTTGAGATAATTGAGCTATACATATTTTGCTTTACCTCCTCTTGTATATGTAAGCTATATCACACATTTCAAAAAGTTTTTATTAGAGAAAAGTCTTTTAGAGTCCTTTGGGGAAGAGTTTTCTATCCTGGGATTCCCTCTCTTAAGGGAAATGACTGAGAAAGAAGACAGTCCACATTGCCATCGCTAGCCACCTTGTGAAACAAAGCTGAATATTGAAAAGCAAGCACTAATTAATGCTAATAGCGTACTTGTACGTTCTAAATGCAGAATTTTATGATATGAACATAATGACTATAATATTATTTTTTCCTTACAGATGCTTATACTTTATTTACTTAATATTATTTCATTGGCTAGAAAATATGGTAGAATATTGATAAAAGAGATAAATGCGGTTATTCTTATTTTATTTCCTAGATCTCCAAAAGAACAGTTTTGACATTTCACTCTCAAGTATGATTATGTTTGCTGAATTTTTAAATTAAAGAAATCTTATTATTTTGAGGAAACTATATATATAACTTAAGAGTTCTTTTAAGCTATAAATAAATGTTGAACTTCATTAAATGATTTTCTCACTAATTGAAATGACTATATGGGTTATCTCCTTTTTTCTTTTATTCACTCCACTGTGGTGGATACTAAAACTGATTTTTTAAAAATGTTAAATCAATTTTGCTTTCCTGGAATTAATTCAGTCATAACATTTCAGTCATAACATATTACTTTAAATATACTTTGGAGTTTACTTTGTTACTTTGTAAAATATTTTTCAAGTATATACATGAATGATGACTGGCAACTATCCGTTCTTGTGGTATCCTTGCCAAGATTTATTTTTGAAATTAATTTCTCCTCATAAAATAGAAAAGGGCCCTTTTCATATTTATGACAAAAATTTGTGAAAGCTTTTTAAAATTAAACTTATTTTAAGATAATTATAAAATTCCAGGGAATTATAAGAAATAATGCAGAAAGGTCCCATGTATCCTTTAAGAGTTTGCCACCATGGTGGCATTTTTAAAAAATTATACAATATCACAATCAGGATGTTGGGATTGATATAATAAAGACAGAGAACAGTTCTATCAATAAAATAATACACTGTTGTTTTTCTAAACCCACACCACATCCTTCCTAATGCATTCCGGACTTCTGGATACCACTAATTTGTTCTTTACTTCTATAATTTTATCTTTAAAAATGTTATATAAATGGAATAATGAAATATGTAGTCAGCTTTTTTTTTTTTTTTGAGAGGGAGGAAGAGATGGGGCAGAGGGGCAGAGGGAGGGGGCTCCACAACAAGCATGGACCCCCAATGTGGGGTTTTGATCTTACAACCCTGAGATCATGACCTGAGCTGAAATCAAGAGTCAGATGCCTAATCCATTGAGCCACCTCGGTGCCCTTGTAACTGGATTTTTCAATCACCATAATTCTGTGGATATTCATCCAGGTTATTACCTTTGTCAATAGTTATTTCTTTTTATTACGGGGTAATGCCTTGGGTGTAGATGTTCTGCAGTTTGTTTAGCCATTCACCCACTGAAAGACATTAGATAGTTTTTAGTTTGGAGCTATTATGGATAAACAGCTGTGAAACATTTATGTATAGGATTTTGTGTGAACATAATATTTTCCCTCTCTGGGGTTAAATGTCCAGGAGGGCAATTTCTGTGTCATATGGTTTGCCTACTCTTATTTTTGTTTTTATTGAGATAGAATTTGCATAACATAAAATTAACCATATTAAAATGTACGGTTTAGTAGCATTAGTGCATTCACAATATTATGCAAACATTATCTAGTTCTAAAACATTTTATCATCCCCGAAGGAGACTTCATACCTATTAAACAATTACTCTTCACCCCTCTTTACTACAAGCCCTGACAACCACTAGTCTCCTTTCCATCTCTATGGATTTAACTATTGGGGGTATTTTATATAATGGAATCATATAATATGTGACCTTTTGTGTTTGGCTCCTTTCACTTAGCTAGCATAATATTTTTGAGGTTTATCCATACCATAATATGAATCAATACTTCATCCTTTTAGGGCTGAATAATTTCATTATACAGATATACTGCATATTGTTTAAACATCTATTTGATGATTTTTTTTGGCTATTGTGATTAGTGTTACTATTACTATTTGTACACAAGTATCTGTTCGAACACTTGTTTTTAATTCTTGTGAGTACTCCAAGAATGAAATTATTGAGTCATATGGAAATTCTATTTTGAGCCTGCTGAGGAACCACCAAATTGAGACAGCATCTGTGAGTCTGTGGTGTAGGAAAATTCACATTTACTCCTTAGGTACACCTTTGATGGGTCCTCATCCAAGGAAGAGATTTTTTTTTTTTAAATAGAGCTCATCTATAACTCATAAGTCCCTAGATTTCAATTTCCGATGCTGACAGCCTCGCAAAGTTGGCAAAAGTGTTAATCAGCTTCTTAGATTCTATTAGTCTGTTCCCATTTCAGCTGATTCCTACTGAACTGGCAAAAGCCCATAGAAGAACAATAGCTCTGATGACCTGGATAATCCTCTAGGTCTTCAACTTCCACCCTCCTCCTCAAGATCCTGGCCCAGTAAATTTCACTATTCTACTACTTAAAAAATAATTTGAAACAGAGTTTTAAAATATTTTACCTGATTTTTTTTTTGCTGTTTTAAGTAAGAATTTCTATGCAAATAATTAGCTTGCCCTTAATGAAAATGATTTATAGATACACCATTATTTCATTATTTAATTGCTTTAAGCACTGAAGATTTATTCCAAATGAGTGCATACATCAATTATCTACTATCTTCTCCAAAAGGAAGACTTTTCTTTTCTATTACACTGTTTCAACAGATTCCCCTGTGCAAAATAAATCATTCATCCCTTCCTTTGAGGTTTATACTATGCCAGTAACACTTTCTAAACAGTTATCTGCCTCTCTCAGATACCATTTAGCCAATGGCCTTCTATTTCCTCATGATCAATTAACAAAGATGTCTTTCTTGTTCTTTTGGGAACTCCTGAAGTTTTTTCCAACATATTTTTGAACATGAGATTCTCAGAAGTGAAATAATGTTTTCTGTATTCAATAAAGAAGACAAAACGGGGTTGAGTATCAAGAGGCATGAGGAAGTTTTACAATAATGGAATGACTCAACATCTTGGTGTTGTTGATGTTTAAACAACTATGTGTTTGTCAAAACTCACAGAACTTTGCAACAAAAAAGGTGAATTTTACTGTATATAAATTTTAAAAAGTGAGTCAAAATATAATTTGAAGAGAAAAAGAAGCCTATGGAATGCTCTCCTTGAGAAAATACAGGCAAAGACTGGCACCCATACTAGATACACCTAGTAAATTCATAGCAAAGTTCAAGGAATATGTTTTATGTAGCATTTGTTGTCTTGGCAGACTCATTCAATGCCCCCTAAGACAATCATCATGACTTTATGATTTTGCTCTGCATTGTTCAGCCTGCATTGTTCAATCAACATATGATTGTATACATTTAAATTCATTAAAATGAAATAAATTAAAAATTTTAGTTTCTCAGTTACACTAGACACATTTCAAGTGTTTAATAGGCAAAATACACTACAGTATAATATACTGGACTTTCTTATTTATGAGAAATTTTCTGACATATTTTCTAATAAGAAGAAGGGGTGCTCTGTAGACTATGATTTATGATGGAACAGAAATGTGATTGAGGTGAACAAAATTGTAAAACTATTGAAGAGATCAAGAGAGAACTGTTTTTAGAGGAGGAATTATTTAAGAGTGGGAATATCAAAATAACAAAAATGGATTGCGAGTAATGGTTTAGTAAAGACCAGATTTCAGAGTACTTGCTGATAGATTGGAAGTAGGAGTTAAAAAAAAGAAGTCAAAGGCAATACAAGGTCTTTAACTGAAATATATATATGCACATATAATTATACATTGCATTATAAATATAATTTTAATGTTATATATCTGTTATATGCAATTACCTTTTATTATAAATAAAATATTAAAATATTTTTACCAAATTATTATAAAGTAATAGCATTTACTGCAGTATTTGACATGTGACAGAGTTATTTCCAATTGTGCCACTAAATTTTCATTAATGAAATGTTTCAGTTGATTGTACCTATGGATGTTATAGTTTGGGATCCAGAAAAATGCCTTTTCCAGAAATTCCAACTCGTTAGTAAAATACTGAATACTTCTTTAGGATCAACAAGAATGAAATTCTCTTTAAAATGTCTCATTTGCATTTACCATCACACATGGTTTAGAATCTTCCAGTAGAACTTGTCTTTTATCTCATTCTTCAGTTCAGGCAATGTAAATCAACTTGAATTGTTTTTTATAATTCACTTTGATTTTCAATGTTTGTATTAGCTGAGGAAACTAACAACATTAAATTTATCCTCATACTTTTCTAATTTATTTATGCATACTGTGCATTTTTATAGATATCAAAATTCATAATTCCTTAAAAATTTTTCTATCTGTAGTGATTTATTTATGTTTAATGGTCCAAAGTTTTAAGCAGGTATGTCATAAGTAATTTTAGTAGCAGCAAAATATTTTAGGTGAATATGTTTGTGCTGTTTCTGAAACTATATACTTGTCTCTATGAAGAGATTCTCTGATATAAGACATTCAGCCAATATCAGAAGTTTCATGAAATTAAGTAAGGATAGAAAAAAAAAGGATTCTATTTCTTATTAAAAATATCTTTTCATTAAAGAAACATTAAAATTTGATTTTATATTTTCTTTTACTTCAAAACTCTCTTTTGCTTATGTAGGCACTGTTGGATTGAATTACTCTAAATATGCACAAACATTCACAGCTTTTCTATTTGTGGTTTTGGATAATGAATAAGAGATCTTACTCTCTAAACTGCAAAGTGCTATTTAAATGTAAGATCTTATTATAAAAATGTCATTTTACAAGTGACAAGGAAACTGCTGTGTGTGTTTACTCTAAGATAAATATTGCAGTTTTTTTTTTCTTTTCAGATCACGGTATTAACCCAGATTATCAATTTTTTAACTTAACTGCAAGGAGTTTATTAAGTAAGTGAGCAAATTTTGTATTTCTATCATATGAATGTCATGTGACCCAGACCATTTAAACGTGTTTGGCTCTCTTCTATCCTGGATTTAAAGAAGTTTCAATAGGCAAATGTCTTCTAAGGCTAATCTAAGGCAAATCTACTTATTTTCTCTACATTTTGTTTTTATTAGGTAACTTAAACTAATTGATAAAATTTTTGTTTCTCTTCAGCTCTCTTTCTTCTTTGGTATTTCTTGAAGTTTTTACCAGAGATACTTTAATAACCATTTAAATAGTGGAGTGCCACTGTTTGCACTGTCATTATTTGATATTATAGCCAAAATCAATTTAGATTTCTTGAGACAGATATAAATATACAGAAATAAAATACAAATGAGAATTTCTCAATAAGGCATTTTCAATGTATTACATAGAAATCTAATTAAACATATCCTAAAATCTCTGTATTTTATAAAATCTATAATTAAATGCAAACATTGACATCAATAATAACTCTTAATAACTCAACTTATTAAAGACCTTCAGAACTCATTAATCAACAATTATTCACTGAACTTTTATATTCTAGGCACTGCTCTGAGTAATAGGAATAGGAGAGAAAAGAAGGACTAATGCCAGCCTCTTAGAATTTCACCCACTGTGTAGGACTCACATATATAAAAGTTAGACATATACTCATGCCATAAGAGAACATATACTGAAAATCTCATCAACGCTTTGTGTATGTGGTCTCTTCCTAGAGAAGAAATGCCTGTTAATTGCTTGAGTCTGAACTGTACTACATCAGGAGAAGACTTGGCAGAGGAGAATTCTAGCCAGAAGGAGGAGAGCCTTCTAATACTATAGCTCAGAGGCCAAAGAGTAGTGGGAAAACACAAGGATTTCTAAATGGCTGGAGTGTATGTCACAAGAGAAAGAACCATGAAGTAAGACTGTAAGTTACCAGAAGCTAGGTTAAGCAGGCTGTGTTAAAGCATTTGGGTTTGACCCTGGGCAAATGGGGAGACAGTGGAGATCTTTATAAGATGCACACACATGTTGAGATAAGTGTGGACAATGCATTAGTGTGAACAAGGCAATCTCGGTTTATGAATTAGGAGTCCAGAAGATCAGGTGTGAGGCAGCCTTACTCTTACTTACTCTTACAAGGCAGCCTTGACTTTTGTAATGATGTGAGGTATGAAGCAATCCAGGTAGATATCTAGGTGAAGAGCAATAATAAAGTCTTTCCCTGGTCTTAGGTCCTAAGACCAGGGAAAGACTTTGTTGGCTGTGAGGTAAGTGGTATTTTAATAAATATGATGCCAGAAAGTTTGCCAAGTAGGGTTCCCCTTTTAAGACTTTGAGTTATGTGGTCTTTTAAATATATACATTATTCCATCTGCAAAGGAATAAAGCAGGACTTTTTTATCAAGTGTAAGCTCATATTTATCAGGTTTACTGATGTACATTGTCTCCATCTTCCTGAGGAAATTATTTTTATTATTTGACACAAAATAAACCTTAGCATTTTCTGTAAGCTATTGTGTAAATCAAGAAAACACCCCGTATTTAAAAAAAAATTTATGAACATTCTAAGTTCATGTACATAATTTGACCTTATTTTAATGATATAATCTTTTTAGAAAAGAATGCTTCATAGACTTCTTTAAATCATTTACTAAAGTCCACCTTTACCACATAATCACATGCTCCTTTTTATAATGGATTTTGTTGGTATAAATAGACAAGCGGAGATTGAGTTCCAGTCAGTGATAATAAGCTAACTGTACTTAGTATAGCTAATTTTTGTTACTAAGCAAAATGAATGAGGTATTGTTTTATTCTTGCTTAAGACTGAAAGCTTTTAGATTACATATATACATTAGTGAGCAATTATACTCTGAAAAATTATTGGCCATTTTTTTTAAGAGGCTGCAATTTGACTATATTTTATTAAATGTCTTTTTAAGAAATGAATCATGGGCCACTAGTTCCATTTTTAAGAAAGTTTCTAACTCTGTGCTTAAATGAAAAATAAGTCTAAAGATAATTGCAGTAACCTATCACTTTCTTTTTCAGAATCCAACATAAGTCCTACAGGATCATTTAATATTAATGCAGATCACTATTTTCCATGTACTTTACACACTAAATTAATTATCAAGGGGGAAGCATTAAATGAGAAGAGAAACCACCCCTACCCCCAAGCTTTCCTCTGTACCTGACCCTCTGCATATCTCTGTGTGGCATTTTAACCTCACAATTTCTATGCAATGGTATCTTACACTCCTATAGCATTCAGTATAATCCTTGAATTTGGAAAATGTCTTACCTAAAAATTATACCAGGCAATCAAAAGACAAACCTACGGCTTCTGTTTATTGGAAAGTGTAAGAGAATATGTGTTTCTTTTGTTTTTAGACTTGTGAAATCATATGTATATCACTAAAACAGGTGTGTGTATAAGGAGTTTGCATTCAGAATCATTAAGTAATAAAAATCATGTAAATTTTAGTTATAAAATGATATATATTGAATTGTTTAAATAAAAGAATTTCTATGTAAAATTATTCTTTTTGAGTGACTTGGCATGTGCTATTTGATATGTGACTAGTTCAGCCATTGACTTTTCATACATCCCTGTAGGAAGATTGAATTCAGTTATGTATATTTGAATTTGGACAATCATTTATTAACAGATCTCTTCTGTGAAAGATCTGGTCCCTAAACTCATGAAAATTCTCTCATGAGAAAGGAAGTCTGGTAAATAAACAAGCAGTCCCTTCACAACTCATTAGATAGTCATACTTTCTCTTTAGTGCCAACAGTAGCCACATCCATGGAATAGTAAAAATTGGAGCAAAAAGATATGGCAGGTTTGCTGGTAGCTGGTAGCAGCAGGTAGCTGGTAACTAGGACCATTTTCAATATCATGACAGAGGCTATTCTAACTATTACTTATCACTTTCCCAACTACCTGATTTACTCTCATAGTATGCTCAACGCACTGACCTGCCTGAATACAAGAAGCTTGTGACCAGTGGGAAGATCACCCCTATTTTTCAGGAATGAGATTCCATTAGCTTGAACAGAGTCGTGGCGCAATGCTAAATATGTTGTACAGTCCGAAGGTGTCTTCAACTTTAGAAAATTGAGGCTCACTTATAGCATGGGAAGAAGTGTTATTACGTGTTCTCATGTTGCTGATAATTCCGTGTTTGTGAAGGGGGAGAACCATAAAAGTGTGTCATCTTTTTCAGGATTGTCAGCTGTCTTTCCCACACTGACAACTGCTTGTGTCCTTTGAACAAGAACATCCAAGACAACTTCAGCATCATGACTGCAATCTGTGTACAGCTAACATCCAAAATAAAGTAGATGAACATTCTGGCAGACTGGGACTTGATGGCTGTTGTGTGACCCAGAACATCATCCCTGCATTTGATGACACTGCCAAATCTTTAGACAAATGAGAAGTTCACTGACATGGCCATCTGTGTTCCAATTCCAAACACGTCTTTAAAAGAGCTGTTCTATAGTTTTTAAAAAGTTGCCAAAGCACTTCTTTATCAGTAACGTTCAGAGGCAAACATTGGATGGACCACTGAAGAATTGCCTGGATTACACTGAGATGAGGTTATCGTCTGTGAATTAATAGTGAGGTCCTCCATTTCTGGTGTGCAAATCATTAGGGCTACAGTATAGTGGGTCATGATAAAGAATGGCTCGAATTATTTCATCCCAAGACAATGGAGAGCCATTGCAGAGTTTGGTCAAAATCGCATAGAAATGTACATTATATGCATATGTATACATATGTGTATATATATGTATATGCATATATATGTTCATATATTCATATATTTGTATAGGCAAATAAAAGCTTATATAAAAGATTACTACACAGAGCCTATATTGGAGAGAGATGAAATTGGGGTATTAGTCTGCCAGAGATACTGTAACAAAATACCACAGCCTGGGTGGCTGAAAAAGCGGAAATTTATCTTCTCACATAGGATTTCTCACATAAGCTGGAAGTCCAAAATCAAGTGAGTTCATAACCCCTGATGCAGGGTTAGTTTCTCCTGTGGCCTCTCTCCTAAACTTGCAGACAGCTTCCTTCTTTGTCTTCCTGCGGCCTTTTCCTCTGTGAGAATGCACTCCTGATATCTCTTCCTTTTCTTATAAGAACATCAGTACTATTGGTTTAGTGCTCCTATGCTAATGAC
Organism: Mustela putorius furo; assembly: GCF_011764305.1. Classification (NCBI taxonomy): domain Eukaryota; kingdom Metazoa; phylum Chordata; class Mammalia; order Carnivora; family Mustelidae; genus Mustela; species Mustela putorius. Next base: position 30,549,076 of record NW_025421987.1, read on the forward strand.
TTCATTTAGCTTTAAGTACCTACTTAATGGAGTTATCTCCAAAGTTAGACCTTCCACGTATGAATCTTTGGGAAGGTACAGTTCAGCCCATCATAGGAGGGAAGGGAAACCAATCACAAAGCTTTTAGAGAATCTCAGATAGTGGTGGAATTAAATGTTATCAGTAAAATGAAGAGAAGGAAGTAAAGGAACCTAAGGTACATGTTAGAGATGGTTTGGGTAGGCTAATGGTAGATGATGCTCCATCTTCCATGCTTTGATTAGACTGATAGGAAGATGAAGACAACAATTATTTCTATGAATCAGACAAGAAGAAAAGCATTCTGAGGCTAAGAAAGAAAGGATATATAAGTTCATTTGAGACATAATCAGATATACTGTGATTATGAATTACCCAAAAAAGGACTTCTGGAAAAAGGATTTAACCTAAACAGATTTCCATGTATGAAGTGAAATTTAACTTGTAAGGACTTAGAAGGAATGGGGGCAAGGGAATAAATGCATTTCATGAATTGAGAATAATATTTATAATGGCTCTTAGATGACAAGAACTTTGAAGAGTTTTAGAGTGTGGTGAATTAGGGACAAATTCTGTGAAGTCTAATTCACCTTATGAGAGAGAGTGGCTTAATTCTAAGCTTGGAGATGGGTGTTCTTTGGGAATTTGCCTAAGATTTGAAAGTACAAGAAGAAATACAAGAAACAGTCGACTTGGTATTTCTTCCAAATATACCCTCTTTATAACTAATATACTTTCAAGAGGACCAAAGAAAACAAAAACAAAAACAAAACTTCTTAAATGATTGTCTTACATGTAATCTAGACAGTAAATGATATATAATCTTACTAGCAGCTTGGTTTTTGGATGGAATAAACACATTGAATTTCCTTTCTGTACAAACTCAAAGAGCTGGATTATGCATGATACCAATACTATGAATACTTGATTCAGTCAGAGTACCTTGATATTTCAGACGCTATGTCAAAGATTAATTACTGGGCCCCATCATCAAAGCCTAAATGATACCTAACACATTTGTAACAACTAAGTATTAAGCTATAACCAGAAAATGATCCTGCATTATTAAATAATGCATTGTCATTTATATTAATCTAGTCTTCCTTTATTCATTTCTAAATGTATGATAATCAGCTTTGGAAGTTAAATCAGGCTTTCTCATACAAGCAGTGGTTGAATTAGATGCTAACAATAGTGCACTTCATCAGAGCAGCATTTTGGGGGGACAACAATGCAAATCTCAGCTGTAACTAGAATATTTAGACTGAGAACAAAAGGAAAAAGTTAACACTGAGCATCATTACAGGTAACTGTGAACTTCATCATTATGGGTAACAATAATAACATATTTAAAAATTAAGCTGGCTTCTTAAATATCTCAACCACTAATTATATTATCCTTGACAATATAATGAGCAGTTTTGCTCTTTTACTAAATACACCGTCTGTGAAGAAAAGAAGTTAGGGAGCTGTTGAGCTAGAAATGATAAAAAAATAAAGGGTGAGATTGAGGCCATTATACTTTAATGGAAGACATGTAACTGCATTACTTTCCTTCAGAAAGGTTTTACAAAAAGTAAAATAAAATAAAATAATTTAAAAAATAATAATAATTGGGTTTGGAAATGTTAGGTGAGATTTGATTGTGGTGCTCCATTTTTATCTGCTGTTTTTCCCCATATTTATACCTTTTCTCTTTACCATTTTGAATAAGGGTAAGCTGATTTCTTTTCCTAAGAAGTATTCGGCTTTTTCAAATAACCTAAATGGCATATATAACCTTGTAGACAAAAATAATTTGATCCAACTAAATGTGAATTTGTTTATCATGTATTTTTGTTCAACTTAGCACACATAACACTGTAATAACTGTGCTATGAGCACCAAATGTCAGTTACAGTAAAAACACTCAAGTTTAGATGTTATTTGATAAGGCTCCAGCATTATACTGAATACTAAAATAAAATGACTGTTACAAATGAGCAAGCTTGTGCTCAAATATCAATGCTCAGATAACTCTGTCTGATTAACAAGTCATCAAAGTTTACTGAATTGTGAGATGAGAGGAAGTTTTTGTAAACACAATGAACCATCTTTGGGAGAAGAAAAATTTTATATCAGAGGTTATATAAACTAAGGAAAATAACTTTAAGAGCAATAGACAACTAACTAAAGAGTATTCGCATCACAGTCACATGCATTCCTCTACTTACGTACACTTAAAAAAAAAAGATCTCAATTCAGCAATAAGAAAAATATAATCATATAATCTTAGATATGGGAATTTCTTTCATTTAGATATCAATTAGTTTCAGCTGCCTTCCAAAATAGAGATTCATCCACCTTTATTTTTGACAGATGCTTCCTCAATCACTATTAATAAGGAAAAAAAAAAAACCACCTTGAATTTGAGAGGACACTGCAGTGGAGCTTTTTACATTTATTCTCTTCTCCCAAATGAAGTATTTTTTTTTATTAATTTTTTATTTTTTATAAACATATATTTTTATCCCCAGGGGTACAGGTCTGTGAATCACCAGGTTTACACACTTCACAGCACTCACCAAAACATATACCCTCCCCAATGTCCATAATCTCACCCCCTTCTCCCAAATCCCCTCCCCTCAGCATCCCTCAGTTTGTTTTGTGAGATTAAGAGTCACTTAGGGTTTGTCTCCCTCCCAATCCCATCTTGTTTCATTGATTCTTCTCCTACCCACTTAAGCCTCCATGTTGCATCATCACTTCCTCATATCAGGGAGATCATATGATAGTTGTCTTTCTCTGCTTGACTTATTTCGCTAAGCATGATACGCTCTAGTTCCATCCATGTTGTCGCAAATGGCAAGATTTCATTTCTTTTGATGGCTGCATAGTATTCCATTGTGTATATATACCACATCTTCTTGATCCATTCATCTGTTGATGGACATCTAGGTTCTTTCCATAGTTTGGCTATTGTGGACATTGCTGCTATAAACATTCGGGTGCACGTGCCCCTTTGGATCACTATGTTTGTATCTTTAGGATAAATACCCAATAGTGCAATTGCTGGGTCATAGGGCAGATCTATTTTCAACATTTTGAGGAACCTCCATGCTGTTTTCCAGAGTGGCTGCACCAGCTTGCATTCCCACCAACAGTGTAGGAGGGTTCCCCTTTCTCCGCATCCTCGCCAGCATCTGTCATTTCCTGACTTGTTGATTTTAGCCATTCTGACTGGTGTGAGGTGATATCGCATTGTGGTTTTGATTTGTATTTCCCTGATGCCGAGTGATATGGAGCACTTTTTCATGTGTCTGTTGGCCATCTGGATGTCTTCTTTGCAGAAATGTCTGTTCATGTCCTCTGCCCATTTCTTGATTGGATTATTTGTTCTTTGGGTGTTGAGTTTGCTAAGTTCTTTATAGATTCTGGACACTAGTCCTTTATCTGATATGTCGTTTGCAAATATCTTCTCCCATTCTGTTAGTTGTCTTTTGATTTTGTTAACTGTTTCCTTTGCTGTGCAAAAGCTTTTGATCTTGATGAAATCCCAATAGTTCATTTTTGCCCTTGCTTCCCTTGCCTTTGGCAATGTTCCTAGGATGATGTTGCTGTGGCTGAGGGCGAAGAGGTTGCTGCCTGTGTTCTCCTCAAGGATTTTGATGGATTCCATTCGCACATTGAGGTCCTTCATCCATTTTGAGTCTTTTTGTGTGTGTGGTGTAAGGAAATGGTCCAATTTCATTTTTCTGCATGTGGCTGTCCAATTTTCCCAGCACCATTTATTGAAGAGGCTGTCTTTTTTCCATTGGACATTCTTTCCTGCTTTGTCGAAGATTAGTTGACTGTAGAGTTGAGGGTCTATTTCTGGGCTCTCTATTCTGTTCCATTGAACTATGTGTCCGTTTTTGTGCCAGTACCATGCTGTCTTGATGATGACAGCTTTGTAATAGAGCTTGAAGTCCGGAATTGTGATGCCACCAACGTTGGCTTTCTTTTTCAATATCCCTTTGGCTATTCGAGGTCTTTTCTGGTTCCATATAAATTTTAGAATTATTTGTTCCATTTCTTTGAAAAAGATGGGTGGTACTTTGATAGGAATTGCATTAAATGTGTAGATTGCTTTAGGTAGCATAGACATTTTCACAATATTTATTCTTCCAATCCAGGAGCATGGAACATTTTTCCATTTCTTTGTGTCTTCCTCAATTTCTTTCATGAGTACTTTATAGTTTTCTGAGTATAGATTCTGTGTCTCTTTGGTTAGGTTTATTCCTAGGTATCTTATGGTTTTGGGTGCAATTGTAAATGGGATTGACTCCTTAATTTCCCTTTCTTCTGTCTTGCTGTTGGTGTAGAGAAATGCAACTGATTTCTGTGCATTGATTTTATGTCCTGACACTTTACTGAATTCCTGTATAAGTTCTAGCAGTTTTGGAGTGGAGTCTTTTGGGTTTTCCACATATAGTATCATATCATCTGCGAAGAGTGATAATTTGACTTCTTCTTTGCTGATTTGGATGCCTTTAATTTCCTTTTGTTGTCTGATTGCTGAGGCTAGGACCTCTAGTACTATGTTGAATAGCAGTGGTGATAATGGACATCCCTGCCGTGTTCCTGACCTTAGCGGAAAAGCTTTCAGTTTTTCTCCATTGAGAATGATATTTGCAGCAAATGAAGTATATCTTTGCTGAATGAGTCTCCCTAGTAAGATTAGGCATGATCCAATAATCTCATCCACTATAGCTAAAGAAGTACATGTGACCAAACCATGTACAACAAGACATAAAGAGATACACATTTTAAATACATAGCCCCAGTTCCTAGCTAATCAGTGGTCATGAGAAGGAAGCTTAGAATGAAGCAAACAGAGAAGACCAAAAAATTAAAAATAAATAAATAAATAAATAAATAGAAATAAAGAAGCAGAGTTGCAAAAACCAAAATTGGCTCTTCGAAGACATAAGTGAGTAACTCTATCCCAATTTATCCCTACATGTGCTATTATGTGTGTGAATACATTTGCTTACAGTTTAAGACAAATTGAGTGAATTCTCTGTTTCAGTAACTGCAGCTGAAAAATGTCAAATGATAAGCAAAGCATTCTTCATTTTGATGACTCTTCTATATGTGCTTCCCAGCATGATTTTCCGCAAATAGTGGTATCTATAACTGATTACAATATATAAGAAGTGGTCAAATTATTTTAGAACATAGGAATTATTTTTGTCACTTGATTAGGAAACAAACATGACAGCCAGGGAAGGACATGCTGTCTGCCTGCGAGGAGTGTGGTCAGCAGATAACCTTCAGCAATTAGTACCTTTGTTATCTGTTTCAGCTGTAGAGAGCCATTTCATCCTATGTCACACCTTCCCAAGATGGCCTAAACCTGTTGGCTGACCAAAATGAGGCTATAAAATGACTTGTCATTTCAGTCTGTCAGAATGTTTGGCAGGCAACATCTGCTTGAATGTGCCACACTGGATTTGCTGAAGTTTTTGCTTGGCCTTTGTCACAGTTAACCTTCTATCTCATACCAGAATATCTGTGAATTGTACAAATCAATTAATTATTGCATAAGATGAAAATGATGACCCTCAAAAAATGAACTTAGAAGTTATATACTTCAGTAGGAAAAGATAAGTATAAATCATTTGAGAAATGGGTATAATTGTGAATAAATATAGACTCACACTGTATCAAAGAATAATGTCTAATTCACAGCCTTAAAAGTAATAGTTCAAAACAGAGCTGCAATAAATAACAATAGTGTCATATGAAATGCAAATAATGTGTGAAGAGATAAGAAATAGAATTGTCAGATAAATGATAAGAGCACTGATTACTTTGGGACCTTCTTATGGTAAGTATACATGAAAAATTTCAAGATATCCCAGTGAAGAAAAAATAATTCAAAAGAGATTTTAAAAATTATGGAAAATATAAAATAGAGAATACTATGCTAAAAATAAGTCAAAATATTGAAATAATTAAAGTAAATTTAAATACATTGAACTTTATAGTTAACAGTTTGTCAGATTGGACTGAAAATACATCTATATACCATTTGTAGGGGAAAAAAATCTAAAACAGCACACAAGGCACATAAAAAAGATGAAAAAAGAATAATACCGGGAAAATGCCAAACAAAAGAAAAAAATGAAGGAGCTATATTAGTATCATAAAAAAATGAGTCTTATCTTACCATTAATAATCAATAATTTTAAAGCTGATATACCCTATAAATTAGTCTTAAAATATATAAAGCCAATCTACATCATTGTGGAAGGGTAAAACAGATCTCTCTCAATTATGAATAGCCCCAGAAGAAGAACTGTAGGAATAACATTTGAGACTTGAACAATTAAAATGACCAACTTAAGAGATAATTGTATAGATATATACTTTTCTCAGGTATACATGGATCTTTTATAAAAATTGGATATATACAAGGCCATAAAACAATTTTCAAAAATAATTTTAGGATTGGATAGAAATTGTTGTTTCCAACTCAGTAGTATGAAAAGTAATAGTGAATCACCTCAAAAAGACACTAAGAAGAGAAATAACCCCTTCTTCCCCAAAAAGCCAACAAATAATACACTGAAGGTGGCTGCCCAGTTATATTGAGAGAGCTAGTAGCCTTTGGCTGATGAATCAATTCTGGAACTGATTTTGAACTTCTTATATAAGATCATAAATGCCTTTCTTATGTAATAATCTTTGTAGGTAATTATTAGATTAGATGCAACTGTAAATAATCTGTCTACTTTGTCTATCTATAAACCATTATTTGATAATACATAATCCCAGATATTGACAATGTTGAAGAAAATGGGCATTTTCCTTTATACTGACAGGCACATAGATGTGTACAGACATTCAGAGAAACAAGACGGATAATTACAATATGAAGTTAAGTATCTTTATATACATTTACTTATACTTGTACAAATTGTATTTATTGTCATTCTCTACCCCTGGTTGCCATATGGAAATTTTTTCTAAACTCTTTTTTTCCTCTTTCTAAAGTTTATCTTGCCTCAGGAAAATGAGTGAACAAACCAAGTTGGTGAATTTGAAAGAAAAATTGGACACACGGAGCTATGTACCCTATGTACCCTCCTTGTGGGTTCCAGGCTATCTGTGGACTTAGAATTCTCTTCTATTTATCTCTGACATCAGTGTTACAAAGGCAGACTGGGAATGACAGATGTGTTACAGTTTTGAATGGGAAGTTAAATTTAATAGGTCCTCAGATATTTTGTTTGAACAAGAATATTCAAAGAAAATATAAATTATGGAATTTGGGGCTATGAATTTTCATCAGAGTTTGAAACATTTGGCATGACGAAGGTGAGCAGGTTTATTCCTTGGTGGTGTTTTAATAATGAGCATAAAGCAACGTTTTGAATTTGGTGACTTGCAATGTCCTCTTATGTGTAGCAGGACTGCCTTTACAGTTGTTGATTGTTAATGGCTAAGACCTGGGCAATGTTGATAGATAATTGTTCACGGAGCTCTTGCATTTCTGTATGTCTTTTGTTCCAGACAATCTGTTGAGAGATGTTTATATAACATCAAATAACCTTCAAATGGAAAGATAGTTTCTCCCTCCAGGAGAAGTCAGGTTCATTTGTTTTTCAGAATATTAAAGACAATGCCTCCCTCTGGGGTAAAATCAGAGCACATTCACTACTAGTGTCCTCACAAGATTGAGGATACTCTAATGGGGTTCCTCAGCTGTGACAAAAATCCACTCTGTGTGTAGGTCCCACTAGGGCCATTTCTCATCTTTTTATGGGAGAGGAAGCAATGCCAACATGAAGCTCATACTGCACAAACTGTAAGTAATAATGTCCTTTGTCTCTGACCCAGGAAATTTATTTTTTCTGCCAGCTTCCATGAAAGTGGCAGGTTAATTTGCAGGTCAGGTAAAATCTCTGACCCTTCCCACGTCTTGAGAGAAAGGTATTAAGTCTTCGGTCATATGCTATTTTGATACGACAATTGCTGTTAACATTTTGGTGTTTATTTTTACAACTACTTTAAAAAAAATTAATAAGAAAGCCATGCTTTAACAAAGCCCAGTGGGTTTCAGCAAAAGAAAGTTCTCAAAAAGCTTTTTAAAAAGGTTATGGACCTCAAAAGTGTGAGGCCCTCCAGAAAAAAAGGAACCAAGCAGAGCTCTAGGCTGCAGAAAAAAGGCAGGGTTTTTGTTTGCAAGTGGCTGTAGGTCTGTAAGTCACAGTTTGTGTCTGGTTGACTTTTGCCACACAGAATTCCAGGCTTGATTTACAAATGAGGCTGAGGCAGGATTAAAAATCTTTGGCATCTGTTGAGGATAAGCACCAATGCTGTTTATAATCTTCAAAGCAGCTGAACTCCATTGGCTTATGAAGTTCTAGCTTTAAATCATTATTCTTAGTCATATAGACAGCAGTAAAATTGCTGCCCCCAAATTCTCCTTAAAATGGCCTTTAGGATAAAAAAGAAAACTCTGAGGGGAACGCCCTTGAATTTGTGTAGTTTGTACCAGTTGACTCTGTATTTATTCATTATATGACCTATCAACATAGCTTTAATGTCTGAGATGTAAATTATGAACGTACTCAAAGAAGGGGGGATATATTTTATTAATCAACATGTACAAAAATAGGAGACCTATTAGTAAGGAGAAATGATCCTCTTCTTAGGCTGAAGGAAATGAACAGCAGCAGGGAAATCACAGAAAACCCTAAAGTTTTTCTAAATTTTGCTCTTCAAAGTGTGATCCACAAACCAACAGCACTGGCATCAAATGGATCTTATATCTTGATATATTTCTCATACCCCAATCCATGAGTTGGAACTTGCACATTCTGAGAACCTGTGGTGATGTTCCTTGTGTTGAAGTTTGAAAATTTTAACCTTAAGTGACCTAAAGATTGTCCCTGGGAAATTAGGTATGTTTTGGAAATTAGAGATAAACCAAAGGATTTGGAAAACTGCTTCCTAGTATCAGCACAGAGCAGTGAAACATGAAAAAAGAAGAAGAAGAATAAGAAGAAGAAGAAGAAGAAGAAGAAGAAGAAGAAGAAAAGAAGAAGAAGAAGAAGGAGAAGGAGGAGGAGGAGGAGGAGGAGGAGGAGAAGAAGAAGAAGAAGAAGAAAGACAGGCTGCTTAAGCTAGAAGAAAAAGAAGTTTCCAGAGGACAAAGCCTGAGCTCTTCAGTAGCAGGGTGTACAAATAAAAAGGAGAAGGTGAAATCTTAAAAAAAGAAAAAAAAACTGTAATTGATATAAAAAGGTGAAAGAAGTGTCCCTGCTTGTATGAAAAGAGATTTTCATCCTCACTAGGTCAGAAATAGTGACTGGGACTCAGTGAAATCCAGCAGAGGACAAGAATCAGGTCTCAGAGAAAATGGGAACAACATTCTCAGAGAGGCCCTGGCCCAGAAAACCTGGTCCCAGAAAAATCTTCCAGCTACAGATGGAGAATACAAAATAAAAGCACACACAGTTACATAAGAGTTTCTATAAAACCTGGGCAGTTTTGAGTGAAATAGATACAGGGAGATACTGTAAAATATTTACAGAATTACTAGGAGAATTTCATGGTGACACAGTTTTTGACTTTGTGAATCACTCTGATTGAGAATCCTGAGGAAATACAAGAAACGGGTGAAATTTGTAGGGGTGGCAAAATTACCTCTACCTAATTTAGGTTTTTAAAGATTTTCTTTTTCTTTCTTTCTTTTTTTTCTTCTTTATTTGACAGACAGATCACAAGTAGGCAGAGAGGCAGGCAGAGAGAGAAGGCTCCCTGCTGAGCAGAGAGCCCAATGTGGGACTCGATCCCAGGACCCTGAGATCATGACCTGAGCCGAAAGCAGATGCTTTAACCACTTAGCCACCCAGGAGTCGCTAATTTAGGTTTTCATCTGGGACTAAACGACAGATTATCAAGAGGGAAACAACAACAACAACAACAACAAAACAATTTATTAACGTGGGAGAAGTCTAAAACAAAGAATGACTTAAAACTGTGGCTTAGAACTGCAGCTTACATAGCATCGTAATAAAGAACAATAAATTTGTGGAGAAATGACAGGACAAAGGAAAGCATTTTAGGCTTCTAGGGACGAAAGACTGCAGGAATGCAAATATGTGGGAGGGAGCTAATGGAGTGAAATCTGTTTGCAGGTTCCTTTGGTGCCATCTCTGGGTTGGTCTCTAGTATACAAAGGATTCATATCATGACTTTGGGCAGAAAAGAAGAAGGTAGAGAGACCTCTCCTGTATTTGCTGCTTCTTAATTGCTTCCTGCACAAAATAATTTTTATGCAAAAGAGGCATACTTTGAAATATCATATTTTAATTTCTTTGAAATTAAAGTTCTAAGAGAAGATATAGAATAAAAGATGTTAAGAAGTAACTAGATAGGATAATAATGGATGGAGAACAGACTGGAGCTACTTTATTGAGAGAATGCCTTATAGTTAGGGTATCTTCTGGGTAGAATTATTCAATATATGTATATAATGAATATAGACTTTTTTTAACTAGCATATGATTTTAGTAGATAGAGAAACCATTGATTATAGAATATTATTTGAATTATGGAAAGTCCCACAATTCAAACCCTAAAATAAGATGTTAGCAAAATACCTGAAACAGAAAGCATATGTAAATTAGAAAGACCTTGATTCCAATTGAATGTACTAATATTACATTGGGTAAGAGAGAAAAGAATCAAAATGCAAATGGTTTAGACTTAGAATTTCAACTAAACCTTCCAACAGGAAAATAAAAACACTGGAAACATAGTCTGCTACAGAAAAATTCCCACTGTAGAAGAATATGTAGCATTAAAGAAATACTATCAAAGTTCTGTTTATTTCAAAGGAAAGTGTGATAAGAAGCACATGGCAGATAGATGCACCAATCATGACTGTAGTTCTGAAAACCCTTGTAGATACATTTCCAGCTGAAACAAATAGAGGGTTGAGAGGAACTTGCCTAGGAGAAGGGATTGATAGGTTTAAACTGCTGTGATGGCACAGGATGGTGAGGCCTGCTCACAAGAGATAGTAAAGGCCATGTTACTAACAGAGACTACCTCCATATGATGTTGTCCTGCCAGAAATGTGAGACTCCAAGGGGAATTGTAAATTGAATATGCTGAATGGGAAAGAAAGGATTGTTAAATAAAACCTGGTGATTGAGGCTGTCACCATAGCAAATTTCTGAACTTTGCCAGAAGGCAGGAGTATCTCAAATGCTGTTCTTAGAGAGGGAATATTTGCATAATGGAATTTCCTCCCAGATCTCCTAAACATAGTGGTGGTATAATTAACCTCTTTCTGTAAGACTTTTCCTATTCCAGGCTATAGTCACAAACCATGGACTCTGGACACCTGGTATAACTTGACTGGTACATTGGCAAAGCTGAGACCCAGATGTTCCCTCTATGCCCTTTCACCAAGATACCACTGAGTTTGTGCTATGGTCTTTGGCAGGCCTGAGTATGGGCTTCTGAAAACAAAATTTTGCCACTAACTGCACCAAATCCCCAAGATTTGACATGTTTTCTAAGTTTGTTAGAAGGTGTGCCAGTGCTGAAATGATGCTTCATATTTTACTAACTCTGGGCTTTTTTTTTTTTTTTTGAAGTGAGGCATATCAGAGACTTGTCAGTAAGTCATAATTTCTGAAGAAAATAACCCATTCCAGTTACTCTTGTAGATGTTGATTCTTATGGTTTTAAATACCATCTATACATTAGTACTCTTAAATTTTTATTTTAAACCTTGGCATTTATACAAACCTCAGATTTATGTATTAAAATACCTAGGGTCACCTGGGTGGCTCAGTTGGTTAAGTGTCTGCTTTTGGCTCAGGTCTTGATTCCAGGTTCCCAGCTGGAGGGATGGGGGGAAGAGCCTGCTTTTTTCTCTCTCCCTCTGCTTGTGCGCTCTCTCTCTCTCTGTCTCTCTCTGTGACAAATAAATAAATAAAATCTTTTAAAAAGATAAAATAAAATACCTGTTTGAACTCAACCTGATAACCAATAGAAATCTCAAGCTTATATTCAAAACCAAACTTCTGATTTTATCACATTCATTGTTCCTACAATCTTTCCCATCTCAGTTAATTGTTATTTCAGTCCAAAATAAACTCAGGCTGAAACAAAATGAAGCAAACAAAACAAAAAACAGCAGCAGCAACAACAACAGCAACAAAACAAAAATTTGATGTCCTCTTTCATTCTTACTTACCTTTTTCCCTGATCCCATGTATTATATGTTTGTAAATACTCTTGGCCTTGCTGTCAAAAGTTACACAGAATCTGTTTATAACTCACCACTCCACTTCAGCCTGAATTGTAATAGTTTTCCAAGAGATATCACTGATTCCATCTTTGAGGCATGAAAGTCTATTTTTAAGACAAGAAGCAGAACAATCTTAAAAAAAAAAAAAAAAAGAAAGAAAAGTAAGTCATACCTTCAAAACTTTCAATACCTTTTGAATATAGGAATAAACTCAAAGATTTATGTGTTATATCTATGTATATATGTATGTATGTATGTATAAATCCCAGACACAAGACGTTATAGGATCTTTTCATCTCCTCACAGCCTCATTATTCTAATTCTGTTTCCTACTTTCCTCATTGTTCAGTCCACTCAATCTATACTGGCTTTATTACTCTTGCTCCAACATTCACATGTTCACTTGCTTCAGAAACTTTCTTGTCTTTGTATGGTATATCCTTCTTCCTTATTAAGTACACCTTTCTGGGAGAGGGGAGCAAGATGGCAGGGAAGTAGGAGACGCTGTTTCAACTGGTCCCCTAAAGTGAGATAATTATCTACCAGAACAATCTGAACACCCATGAAATCAGCATGAGACGTAGGATTATACACTTCTGGATCTCTAAGGGGGCAGAAGATGCCAGTCAGGAGGTAAAAAGTACTGGGATCAATCAAACTGATATCGGAGGATAAACAGAAGGGGGAGGGAGCCACCAGAAGTGACCCACTGGAAAATAATACCCCAATACAAGAGCACTCTGTGATTGGGGACCAGCATTATCTTAGAGTCTGGTTAAAAGCACTCAAAAAGAGCGAAAGATCTTTAGGGGCAACTAGTGGAATCAGGCAAGCACAGGCATTGGCCTAAACCCACAGACACAGGACAGCCAACACTGGCAACCACCCATGCCAGAGAGTGCAACTGACTCCCTGGGGTTGCATGGCTTGCATCACAGACATTCCCATCCATGAGGGAGTCTGATGACAGCACCAGCCTGCTCTCCCTAGAACTTTTGCACACTGTGTATCTTGGGACTGACCCACTCCTGCCACCCTGAGAAAGCTCCATCCTGGACCTAGCTAGTGGTTTGTAGGACCACTGAGGGTCTAGACTCTCCCAGCCTCAGTGTGATCACCCAAGCTGGCAACCTGAATTCTCCAGTCCCAGCAAAGGCAACCCTTCCTGGACCAATATTGCTTATGGTTGTGGCATGGAGGTGCAGGAGGTGGGGGGTGTAGAGACAAGCAGATGCTTAACGCGACCCCAGAGATGGTGGCTGGGGACTTGCTCTGCCTGTGGGAGGTGCTCAGCTGAACTTGCAGAGGGGGAGTCTGTGTGCTCTGAACCACACAGAAGGGAGCAGACTGAGGCATCTCTCTGAGATGGAGGTCTGGGTGCAGTTTGCTTTTACAAAAAGTGGCCAAAGGAAAAACAAAAAACTAAACAAAACTCCAGAGAACAAAAGCCTAAAAAACTGGTTTCCACAGAGCCCAGCCCCTTGATAAGGGATAGGGGGTCTCAACCAAAGCAAGACTGACTGAAAAACAACACAGCAGGCCCCTCCCCCAGAAAGCCAGCCAAGAGAATGAGAGGAAAACCACCACAGGGTCCCCATAAAACTGTAAAACCCCAAGATCAGGGGAAGACAATATATAAAGCTCCTGGTATTGTCCTAAACCCTGAATTTCATAGATACAACTTTTATTTTTAATTCATTCTCACTATTCTTATTCTATTTAATTTTTTTGAACCTATTTATCATTACAACAGAGCTTTAATACAACATATTCCATAATAACCTTTTAACTTGAACTTTTTTCATACATATACCTGTGTTTTTCTTTTTCTTTTCTATTATTTTAATATATATATATATATATATATATATATGTTTCAAGGTAATCCTCTTTCCCTAATCAATACTACCCCTATATATAAACCAGTTTTAATTTCCCTTTATCTGTGGAAAGTTGAGTCCTTTAACAAAATTATCAAGATATACCCAGGAAGAATAAAAGTAACCTTCCTTGCCCACATCAAGGATTTATAACCACCTCACATCTTTTTCTACTGTCTGTGTTTCTGTGTATTTGTTTTTGTTCTGGTATTATATAAATCTTATACTCAGGGTTCATTTTGACAGGGTTCTTTCTTTTTCTTGTCATTTACTTTAACTTTAAACAGGCTTTTTGTTTGTTTTTGTTTATATGCCTTATAATTCTTACCCTTGGGGACCATCCTGCCTGGGTCTACTCTCTTTCTTTCTTTCTTTTTTATTTTTTTTCCCAGTCTTGCTCTTTCTCTCTCTCTCTCCCCCCCTCTTTTCTTTTTCCCTTTCATTTTGGTGGTGACTTCCAATTGCTCAGAAGTGTTCCAGAGAGCACCTTGCCTGGATCATGGTTGATATATTCAGCTACACATCCCCTCAACCACCTCTCACCCAAATGACTAGGAGGAGGAATACCCAACAGAGGGAAAATCCAGAAACTGTGCCCTCTCCATCAGAGCTATTGGATATGGACATAAACCGTATGTCAGAATGAGAATTCAGGGTAACAACCATTCAGGCAATGGCTGGGTTGGAGAAAACTAATAATGACAACATGGAATTAGTTAAGGCAGAAGTGAAAGCCACCCAGGAAGAAGTTAAAAATGCTATCAATGAGATCTAATCTAAACTCTCTAACAGCTAGGGTAACTGAGGCAGAAGATAGAATTAGTGATCTAGAGGACAAAATGATAGAAATAAAGGATCAGGAGGAGGCCTGGAACAAGCAGCTTAGAAGCCATGAAAACAGAATTAGGGAAATAAATGATGCCATGAAATGTTCCAATATCAGAATTATTGGGAGGAGGGGGAGGAGAAAGAAAGAATATTAGAAGATATCATTGAACAAGTTCTCCATGAAAACTTTACCAGTCTGGGGAATGGAAGAACATTTGTGTCCTACAGGCAGAAAGATCACCCCTAAGATCATAGAATCTAGAAAGACATCAAGACACCTGATTGTGAAGCTTGAATCACAATTTAAGACAGGAGCTCTTGAGAGCAGTTAGGGGGAAGATATCATTATGTACAGAGGAAGGTCCATCAGAATAACAGCAGACCTGTCTACAGAAACCTGGCAAGCCAGAAAGTGCTGACAAGACATATTCAGGGCACTAACAGAGAGGACTATGTAGCCGAGAATACTCTATCCAGCAAGGCTGATATTCAAAGTGGATGGAGAGATAAAGAACTTCCAAGACTGGCAAAGTTTAAAAGAGCATGTGACCACAAAGCCAGCACTACAAGAAATTTTTTTTGGGGGGTGGATTCTATCAAAGAAGAAAGAACCCAGGAGTGTCATAAAACAGAAATGTGCAGAGACAATCTATAGAAACAAGGACTTCACAGCCAACATAATGTCAATAAAAAACGTATCTTTCAATAGTCACTCTCAATGGGAATGGCCTAAATGCTCCCCTACAATGGCACAGGGTTGCAGATTAGATGAAATGACAGGACCATCCATATGTTGTCTACAAGAAACCCATTTGGGACCTGAGAATACATCCAGACTGAAAGTGAAGGGATGGAGAAGCATCTTTCATGCCAATGGGCCTC
The DNA here is from genome assembly GCF_011764305.1 of Mustela putorius furo. Lineage (NCBI taxonomy): Eukaryota > Metazoa > Chordata > Mammalia > Carnivora > Mustelidae > Mustela > Mustela putorius. Next base: position 30,564,986 of record NW_025421987.1, read on the forward strand.
AAAAGAAAGCTGGAGTAGCAATTCTCATATCAGATAAATTAGATTTTAAGCTAAAGGCTGTAGTCAGAGATACAAAAGGACACTATATCATTCCTAAAGGGTATATCCACCAAGAAGATCTAACAATTGTAAATATTCATGCCCCCAATATGGGAACAGTCAACTACATAAGAAAACTGTTAATCAAAATAAAGACTCCTACTGATATGAATACATTAATAGTAGGGGATCTTAACACACCACTCTCAGTAATAAACAGTTCATCCAAGCATAAAATCAACAAAGAAACAAGAGCATTGAATGACACATTGGACCAGATGGACCTCATAGATATATACAGAACATTCCACCCTAAAACAACTGAATATTCATTCTTCTCACTTGCACATGGAACGTTCTCCAGAATAGACCATATACTGGGTCACAAATCAGGGCCCAACCAATACCAAAAGTCAGAGATTATTCCCTGCCTATTCTTAGACCACAATGCTTTGAAACTGGAACTCAACCACAAGAAAAAATTTGAAAGGAATTCAAATACTTGGAAGACCATCTTGCTTAAGAATGTTTGGATCAACCAGGAAATCAAAGAAGGACTTAAACAATTCATAGAAACCAATGAGAATGATAACACTTCAGTCTAATACCTGTGAGATACAGCAAAGTTGATCCTAAGAGGGAAGTACATAGCCATTCAAGTATCCCTCAAAAAAACTGAAAAATCCAGAATACACCAGCTCTCTTTCTACCTTAAAGAACTGGAAAATCAACAACAAATTAAGCCAACTCCACACACAAGAAGAGAAATAATCAAGATTAGAGCAGAGATCAATGAGCTGGAAACTAGAGATACAGTAGAACACATCAACGAAACTAGAAGCTGGTTTTTTGAAAGAATCAATAAGATCAATAAAACATTGGCCAAACTACTCCAAAAGAAAAGAGAGAGGACACAAATTAATAAAATTATGAGTGAGAAGGGAGAGATCATGACTAACACCAAGGAAATAGAAACAATCATCACAAATTATTTTCAACAGTTGCATGCTAATAAGTTAAGCAACCTAGAAGAAATGGATACATAACCAAAAACCTATAAACTTCCAAAACTGAATCAAGAAGAAACTGACAACATGAATAAACCAATATCTAGTAAAAAGATTGAAGCAGTGATCAAGAAACAAGAGCCTAGGACCTGACAGATTCCCTGGAGAACTCTAGCAAACATTCAAAGAAGAAATAATACTTATTCTCCTGAAGCTGTTTTAAAAATAGAGGGGCTCCTGGGTGGCTCAGTGGTTTAAAGCCTCTGCCTTCAGCTCAGGTCATGATCCCAGGGTTCTGGGATCCAGCCCCACATCAGGCTCTCTGCTCAGTGGGGAGCCTTTTTCCCCTTCTCTCTCTCTCTCTGCCTGCCTCTCTGCCTACTTGTGATCTCTGTCTGTCGAATAAATAAATAAAATATTAAAAAAAAATAAAAAATAGAAACAGAAGGAAAAGTTCCAGACTCTTTTTATGAAGCCAGCATTACACTATCCCCAAGCCAGACAAAAACTCTGCCACAAAGGAGAATTTCAGAACAATATCCCCCATGAATATGGATGCTAAGATTCCCAACAAGATCCTAGCAATTAAGATCCAACAGTACATTAAGATTATCCACCATGACCAGGTGAGATTTATCCATGGGATGCAAGGGTGGTTCAACATTTGAAAATCAATCAATGTGAAGGTATAAATCAATAAGAGAAGAGAGGAGAACCACATAGTCCTCTCAATTGATGCAGAAAAAGCATTTGACAAGATACAGCATCTGTTTCTGATTATAATGTGTTAAAGCGTAGGGAGAGAGGGAACATTCCTCAACTCCATAAAATTTATCTATGAAAAACCCACAGCAAATATCATCCTTAATGGGGAAAAACTAGCAGTCTTCCCTTTGAGATCAGGAACACGACAAGGATATCCCCTCTCACCACTGTTGCTCAACATAGTACTAGAATCCCAGCAACAACAATCAGACAACAAAAAGAAATAAAAGGTATTCAAATTGGCAAAGAAGTAGTCAAATTCTCTCTTCACAGATGACCTGATACTTTATATGGAAAGCACAAATGACTCCACCCCCAAACTAATAGAACTCATACAGCAATTCAGTAAGGTGGCAGGATACAAAATCAATGTAGAGAAATCAGTTGCTTTGTTATACACTAACAATGAAAAAATAGAAAGGGAAATTAGAAAATTGATTCCATTTACTATAGCACCAAGAACCATAAGATACCTGGGAATAAACCTAACCAAAGAGGTAAAGGATCTGTACTGGAGGAACTACAGAACACTCATGAAGGAAACTGAAGAAGATACAAAAATATGGAATATCATTCCATGCTCATGGATCAGAAGAATAAACAATAAAATGTCTATACTGCCTAGAGCAATCTATTCTTTCAACAATCAAAATTCCACTGGCATTTTTCAAAGAGCTAGAACAAACTATCCTAAAATTTGTATGAAACCAGAGGAGACCCCGAATTGCTAAGGAAATGTTGAAAAAGAAAAACAAAACTGGAGGCATCATGTTGCTTGATTTCAAGATTTACTACAAGCAGTGGTCACCAAGACAGAATGGTACTGGCACAAAAACAGACACATAGACCAGGGGAACAAAGTAGAGAATCCAGGTATAGACCCTCAACTCTATGGTCAAATAATCTTTGACAAAGGATGAAAAAATATACAGTGGAAAAAAGTCTCTTCAATAAATGGTGCTGGGAAAATTGGACAGCTATGTGTAGAAGAAAAAAACTCAACCATTCTCTTCTTACACCATACACAAAGATAAACTCAAAACAGATAAAAGACCTCAAAGTGAGGCAGGTATCTATCAAAATCCTAGAGGGGAACATAGGCAGTAATCTCTTCGACGTCAGCCACAGCAAATTCTTTCAAGATATGTTTCCAAAGCAAAGGAAACAAAAGTGAAAATAAACTTTTGGGACTTCATCAAGACCAAAAGCTTTTGCACAGCAAAGGAAACAGTCAACAAAACAAAAAGGCAACTCACAGAATGGGAGAAGATATTTGCAAATGACACTACAAAGAGCTAATATCCAACATCTATAAAGAACTTCTCAAACTCAACACTCAAAAACCAGATATAAAATCTTAAAAAAAAAAAAAAAAACCTTTAAAAATGGGCGGTTGGGTGTCTCAGTGGGTTAAATCCTTTGCCTTCAGCTCAGGTCATGATTCCAGAGTCCTGGGATCGAGCCCCGCATCGGGCTCTCTACTTAGCAGGGAGCCTGCTTCCTCCTCTCTCTCTCTCTCTGCCTGCTTTTCTGACTACTTGTCATCTCTGTCAAATAGATAGATAAAATCTTAAAAACAAAAACAAATAGATAAAAATTTCAGAAAATGGGCAGAAGATATGAACAAACACTTCTCCAAAGAAGACATACAAATAGCTAACACACATGAAAAAATATTCATCATCATTAACCATCAGGGAGATTCAAATCAAAACCACATTTATATACTACCTCACACCAGTTAGAATGGCCAAAATTAACAAGGCAGTAAACAACAAGTGTTGGAAGGGATGTGGAAAAAAGGGAACCCTCTTACACTGTTGGTGGGAATGCAAGTTGGTACAGCCACTTGGGGAAACAGTGTGAAGATTCCTTAAGGAATTAAAAATAGAGTTGCCCTATGACCCTGCAATTGCAGTATTGGGTATTTGCCCCAAAGATACAGAGGTAGTGAAAAGAAGGATCATGTGTACCCCAATGTTCACAGCTACAATGGCCACAGTCAACCAAACTGTGGAAATAACCAGGATGCCCTTCAGTGGATGAATGCTTAAAGAAGATATGGTCCATATATACAATGGAGTATTACACCTTCATCAGAAAGGATGAATACCCAACTTTTGTATCAAATGGACGGGACTAGAAGAGATTACGCTGAGTGAAATAAGTCAAGCAGAGAGAGTCAATATCATATGGTTTCACTTATTTGTGGAGCATAAGGAATAGCACGGAGGACATTAGGAGATGGAGAGGAGAAGTAAGATGGGGTCATCGGAGGGGGAGACAAACCCTGAGAGACTGTGGACTCTGAGAAACAAACTGAGAATTTGGGAGGAAGGTGAGGGGCTGGGTGAACCTGGTGGTGGGTATTATGGAGGGCATGTATTGCAGGGAGCACTGGGTGTGGTGCATAAACAATGAATTTTGGAACACTGAAAAGAAATAAAATGGAAAAAAAAATAAGTACAGCTTTTCTTCTCTTCCTTGCCTCTTAGAGTAACAGTTCTCAGAGTCCTTCTTATTGTGTTCTGTTCTTTTCCCCGTATCACTTGGTACATAATTTCTGTGATATACTCTGCATTTTATTTATGTTTTTACTTTCTTCCTACTCTTGAATGTAGTAACTATGAAGGGAGAGAGTTTTGTTGTTTCTATTGTAGTTTTCACTCAAAGTATCAGGCATTTAGCTGGTATGTAAAAAATATTCCTTGACTGGATGATTTCCTTTTTTGTGTCTTTGATTTTGGATAATCAGATTTATTTTGCCCAGATTAATTTTGCTTGATCTAGAATTTCACAGAAATAGAAAATACAATAAACATTCTTTTGAATCCAGAGTCTTTCACTCAGAGTTGTATTTTTGCGACATATTCATACTTTAACTATATCAGTTATTCACATATATTGGTGAGTAGAATTAGTTTGTAAGAATGCACTACACACACTATCTTTATCCATTTTCCCTTTAAGGAAGGAGAAGGCACTGTTGCTAGTTTGAGTCTACTATCAGTAAAACTACTAGGAACATTTGTGTTCAGGGTGATTTTGGTCATATATATCCATTTGTCTTGAATAAACACCTCATAAGTGGTATTGCTTATTCACAAGAATCTATGAAAACTATTTCCAAAGTTGTACCATTTGGAATTCTTGCTGGCAATATATGAGAAATTTAGTTGATTTGATCATCACCCAAATTGGTCTTTTTACTTTTATTCATTCTAAAACTGTGATGTTATTACATTGTAATTCTAATTTACCTATCTAAAATGAATAATGTGGCTGGGCACTTTTTCATGGTTTGTTGACCATTAGTATACAATTTTTGTATTTTTTTTTCTTTATGAAGTAATTGTTCAAGTCTTTTCCACATTTTCATTGGATTTTTTATTATCAAATACTTTGAGGAATACTTTATTTATTCTGAATATAAGACATTTATCAGAACTTGTATATGAACATTAATAATGTATGAAACTATTGCTTGCCTACTCATTTTCTTAGCAAGGTTATTGGAAAAGCAAGATTTAAAAACTTATTTTGTGGTCAAGTTTATCTTTTTTTTTTTTCCTTTATGAATAGTGTTTTCTGTATCTTGATTACATTGCCTATTCTGAAGTTACAAAGTCTCTTCCTCAGTTTCTTCCAGAAGCATTATATTTTAGCTTCGTGTTTAGTCTCATCATATATTGCAAAGTAATATTTTTGTACATAGGAGGTTGGGATTGAGATTCATTTTTTTTTTAACCCTTCTGGATAGTTTTTCTATTTTTTTTAATTGTTTTTAATAGACTTTCTTTTTTCCCATAGACTTGCTTTGGCAATTTTTTTTTGAAAACTAAATCACTTTGTAAATATAGGTATATTTCTGGACTCTCAATTCTGCTTTGTTGATTATTTTGGCTACCCTTAGATTTATAGTAGCCTTTTAAGTATGGTAGTGTTATTACTCAATCTCTCTTTTTAAAACTGATTTGAACATTTAAATTTGATCATACATTCATTCAAATTTTGAATTAACTTTTTAGTTTATAACAAATAAAAAATTTAAAAAAAATAAAAATAAAAATAAAATAAAAAAATAAAATGGAAAAAAAAAGTCTGCTAAGACTTTGATTGGAATTGTATCACATTTATAAAACAATATGCAGAGAATTGGCATCTTAAACCATTTTGAGTTTTTCATTCCATAAACATAACATAACATAAACATAGTATGCCTCTCCATTTGTTTGTATTTTCTATAATATTTCAAGATAATTTGTGGCTGTCAGATGCATAGATTTTCTCATTCTGTGTCACCTGTTTTCCAATGCTTTTTTCCAAGTGAGAGAACTCTTCTAGTACTAGAGACTCCATGATATGTGGAATCAGATGCCTCTTTTTGCAGACTTTTAGTTAAATTTGGTCTTTCATCCACTTTTCTTTGTCTCATTTATATCTATATTTATTTTACCTCTGTCAGACACCACCTTCTTATCTTTTATATATTGTATCTTCATGTACTGTATCTTCTTATCTTTCATATAATGTATCTAATACATTAGATACAAACCTCACTCATATTTCAGTTTCTTTATAGCATTCTCAATGTAAAATCAGTGCCCAGCTTCAAGACAGTGCCATCGATAATTTGCTAGTGCCCTTATCAAGCTTGCAGAACTAGCAGAAATTTGAGTCAAAGCCCTGAGACTTGAAATCCCATATGCCACAACCAAACCTCATTAAGAAAAATTACATACCATGGAGCTTAGGATTTAGCCCTACAGAGATTCAAATACCTTAATACACCTATAGTACAATTTCTTGACTTGCTATATCTTCCTATTTTCCAAAGTCATGAACAGAATTTGAAATTGATTTGCATTTAATCCACAGAGTAAATATTTGTTTTATATTTGTTGAGTTAATTAATGTGTTTGTTCAATATAAATTATTAATTGAATGAAAATTCTGTTTCTCAGATTTCTTCTAGCATTGTAATTGAAAATCAGTAAATATACACTCATCTCCTCATTTTAATGTTATTTCCTATAAATGGCTAAAGGAAGTATCAATCAGTAAGTTTCACAAATATTGACATTTTCTTCCATTCTAAGAAGACAAAAATACTTCCAAAATGTCTATAACAGTTACATCTATGAATCTTCCTATACTCTTCGACAATAGAACTCACGAAACCAATGTGACAAGGTATAGATTTGTGCATAATTGGGTTTGTCTTGACCAGTTTTCTATCAACTTGATTCTATGTACAGTGACCCAAACAGTAAATTCCATGCTATATTCATGACTCCCTCCTCTGAGTGTTAAGCTGAAGTTGCCATAGCAACAACTTGGTAGATCAGAAATGTATAGTAGGATTAAGACAGAGTCTAAAAAATTGGGCCAATATGTGTTAATTTTCCTTCCCCATTTCTTGAAATGTGCCCAAGTGGGGTTATGCTAAATTCTAGTTTTATACTGGTTTGTACCAATTGGAAAAGTTATTTAAACAACAGAAGATGATTGTTTCTCATTTGGAAAAATATTATAATATTGCATTGAAAGGGATATTATTAATATCTGTCAAAATTTGAAAATACAAGGTCTTTATTATAAATTCTGATCAACAGCAATGAAAGTGGTGAGCAACATAAACAAAATTTATTTTAAAGAACATTTAAAGAGTTTTACATTTACCTAATAAATCCAAGAACATAAATACTAGCTGAGAGAGAAATAGTAAAAGAAATTTAGGACTCTTTTACAACAAAATTAGTAGCATTAAATGGAAACAGATCCTCTTTAAAAAATGGTGCTGAATGGGGGCACGTGGGTGGTTCAGTCAACTGAGCATCTGACTCTTGGTTTCAGCTCAGGTCTTCATCTCAGAGTCATGCGATCAAGCCTGGTGTAGGGTTCCATGCTCAGTGGGAAGTTTGCATCTCTTTTTCTCTCTCTTTCTGTTCCTCCCCCTGCTCTCTCTCTCTCTCTCTCTAAAATAAATAAATAAAATATTTAAGAAAATGATGCTGAAAGGAATTACTGGTATAAAAAATATCAAGAACCAGATATGTTTGGATAATGTCTGACCTTCAAGAATGTTGTTGCCTCATCTCAGTCAAGCGAAAATCACTTAAGTGGGGCTTGTGGGCAACAGAAAATGAAATCTCTATGTTTTTTACTTATTTAGTGACATAAGAAAAATGTCAGGAGATATGGGATCATGAAGAATTAAATAGGGGAGAACTAACATTAAATCTTTTTTAAAAAGTAACAAATATGTCTCTCTATCTCTCTCTTTCATTCTTCCTTTCTCTCTCATGCTTGTTTCTGATCTAGTTCTCTTGCTCTTTCTTTATACTTTTTCTAATGCTTGACAGATATCCAAGTAAGGATAAAAAATTAATTTCTATACCAGTGTCCATCAAATGTGAATGAAAGGTGACAAGTCTCTGGTCATTTGAATTTTGTTATACTATTTATCATATGATTGCCTCCTTGCATATAAATTTATATTTTGGATGTTGATCTGAAATTTGTATTTTTAGTATACTGCATTTGAAAACCTATTTGTTTCTCATATTTATATCTAGGTCCTGGTTATGTGTGTGTATACACACACACATGCACACACACACACACACGGACATATATATTATATACATATAATTATATAAATTATATAAATATCTACACAATATTTACATATATATTTATATTGGGGTATATTTATAGAAGAGTTTAGCAATGAAGAACTTGAAGAACATTTTTGCTTGTTAATTTTTATTTTATTTTTATTGAATCCTGGAAGTTGTCACCATTATATTTGTTCCCACCTCAGGAGAGTAACAGAAAATTTATGGACTGTAGAGATAGAGACTCCAAACAAATCCCTACACCATGTTTAATATTTAAATCTGCCAGCACAGAAGTTCTTAACTTTAATCTCTGGATCACTAAGGTGTCCATGGAAGGTCTTTATTTTGTCATCCTTACGCAGGGGCCATGCTAATCTTCTCTGTATCGTTCCAATTTTAGTATATGTGCTGCCGAAGCGAGCACGGAAGGTCTTTATTTTGAATGAACCCTTTGAAACATAAGATTTTTTTTTCTGAAGAGAACATTTGGCCTATGCCAAAATATCTAAGATTTACTACTATAGTCACCTCTTCCACCATGTGTTCTGAATCAAATACCAGCTCTTTAAAAAAAATTTTAAGTTATTCTTGTTACAAGAAAAATAGCTAAAATATTGTTAAATCCTGCTTCAAAATTTTGCAGCGTCTCTGTTTATGATAATTTGTTCCATTTTCTAAGCTAAAAGGCAAAAAGTGCGTTTGTCTGACCAAGTTACATGTGAGTTAGAACTTGGAGCAGATTTAATATATGGTCATTGACAATTATACAGATGAAGAGAGACCAAGAGTGGATTCCACAATTGACTAAATCTAGAATTAAACAATGGTTTGAAAACTAAGGTTTAAAAAACTAAATATGGTTTAATTTAAAAAAAACTAAATAAGTTTTAAAAAAACTAAAACTTAGGTTTAAAAACTAAATATGAAAGCTTTTCCATTTATGGTTTTAGGTGTAAATTAAAAAAGTGTTTAACTGAAACCACAAAATTTGGTGGATGGACATTAATTCTAAAATATGATATGGTTGTGAAACTGGAGGACTCAATTATAAAAAATGACTAAACTATAAGGGACAGGAAAATAAAGGGAGTGATGAAATAAGAAGAACATTCCTGCAGAGAGTTCTCAATTACAGAAGACTTTTTTTGAGGGGGGAAAAGGTTTAACTATATTTTTATTGAAGTATAATTGACATACAATATACTATTAGTTTCAGGTGTACATCATAGTGACTCAATATTTTAATACATTATGAAATAATCTCCACTCTAAATTTAGTTATCATCTGTCACTATACAAAGTTATTACATTCTTGACTGTATTTCCTATGGGTATTTATTGAAAGAAAACACTAATTTGAAGAGATATATACACCTCTATGTTCAAGGCAGCATTACTTAAAATAACCAAGCTATGGAGGTGACCTAAGTGTCCATTGATAGATGAATGGATATAGAAGATGAAATGTTGCCATTTGTGACAACGTGAGTGGACCTAAAGCTTACTATGCTGAGTGAAGTAAGATAGAGAAAGACACTATGCTTTTATGTGGTATCTAAACAAACAAACAAACAAAACAAAACAGAAACACACTCATAGATACAGGAAACTATTGGTTACCAGATAGGACAGGTCTTGGTGGGAAAAGGTGAAATAGGTGAAGAAGATTAAGAGGTACAAACTTATAGTTATAAAATAAATAAATCATGCAGAAGACTCTTTTAAAAATATTGTTCTTATAGCTTAATATATGATTTCATCAATAGCATCTAAATGACAGGTGAAAAAACTACTTTTTAAAAATAGTTGGAACACAATATAATAATAGGCTATATAATAGAAAAAGCTGAAATTGAAAGGCAAGGTGGGCAGAGAAATATAAATATACCTAGAAAAACGGACCCTAATGAGAATTGGCAGAGGTTTTCTGGCCAGCATAGGACAAGTTATTTTTTAAAAATTGAGAGCAGTAGAGAAAGTTGTTAATTCTCAGGGGGATAAAAATACATTCCCTTCTCTTGGCAGGATTAGAAGGATTATTTGATGCAAAGCCACAAGTTGAGAGCTGGCTAAGGAGCCTGTGATGACTTCATGGCCCATAAATTCTCAGAAGGCAGCAACTACAGTGGACAAGCACCAGGCCAGCAGGCGGGCATCAGTAGAAAGATAGCTGCTCTTCCCGGAAGTAATGGAGAGGATTTTCAGCCCATTTCTAAGATCCATGGCCTGCTGTGTGGGCAGGAAAAGAAGCAGGAATATATGCTGATGAAATATTGTCTAGTACCTGCCTTAGAGAAGCCCAGAGTCAGTTTAGTTACTGGAATACTGAACAGAAGGGGGTTGTCAAATCTAACTCAAAAAAGTATCACACACCTCAAAGTTCCAGAGATTAGTAAAAGAAGTCAGCATTGCAAATACTGTGATGATTCCCAGAATGCTGTATCTCTCTGTAAAGACAGAGTTAGTGTCTGCTTTGGATGAAAAATGGTGTTTTACAGCTTTTCTTCTCTTTCCCCAGTTGTATTGAGAAATAATTGACCTACATCACTGTACAAGTTTAAGGCATAAAGCATGATGGTTTGATTTACATATATTGTGAAATGAATACCATAATAGTTTTAGGCTAGCATCCATCATCTCTCATAGATACAATAGAAGAAAAGAAAGTTAAGAAAAGAGAAAAGGAAAAAAAATCTCCTTGTGATGAAAATTCTCAGGATTTACTCTCTAAACAACTTACCTATATATCATACAGCAGTGTTAGAGGCATCGTATTGTATATTACATCTGTAGTATCTACATATCTTATAACTGGAAGTTTGCACTTTTTAACTATCTTCCTCCAACTCCCCCTCCATCTGCACCAATTTATTAAATTTTTTAATAAAAATTTGGGGTGTTTTGATATCCTGTATTTCAGATACGACAACTTTCACTGAGAGAAAAACTGCCATATAACAACATTTCAAAGTTTGAATTTCCTAAAGAAACTCACATAAGATAGTTTGAAGTCTTTCATAAGATATACGCCCTCCTATAGTTTAAGTATTCACTCTGTTGGAAGTTGAGGTTTAGCACGGTTCTGGTATAACATTCCATTCTCCTCTATAATCTTGCAAAAAGCTAAGATTTAAGTTTCTATACTGAGGGGAAAGAAAAGATCAGGTGTAGTTTGAAGCAATGCAAGATGAGAAGAAATATCTCTAACTCTATTGCAGGCATCGTACTCATATGCACAGGGACAACTTAATCCAAAAATTTATCCATGTATTAATTTAATAACAAATGAAAATGTGTGTAACTGAAACTATAGAACTTGATCGAAGAACATCAGTTGTAGAACATTCAGGCGATTTTGTAACTGAACTTCGTAGATATGAGATGAACATAGAGTGCTGGAGAAAAAAAATTCCAAAATTACGGGGCAAAATGATTTCTTTTACTTTCTGCCACACATCTAAACAGCAATTGAAGTTTCCTAAAGGCTTTCACCCTAGAGAAGATTCTGGTATTCTAATTTCTAAATAAGCAATTACAACAGGTTTAGATATTGGGCTTAACAATTTCAGGACAGTTGTATTTTGGCCAGGATTATTCTGTGTTGTAGATTCTTCTTGTATTGTAGGATGTGTAGCAGCATTCCTGACTACTACTCAAGAGACGCTCACACACCTTCTCAAGGAATTGTTAGAAACTTTCTCTGCAGAACAAAAAAGGCCCTTGCTTGAGAAGCACTGCTTTGAGCAAATGAGATTTGACAATGTCTATAGACTTTCTTTTTTAAAGACTTTATTTATTTGAAAGATAGAGAGTGAGAAAGTGAGAGAGCATGAGCAGGGGGTAAGGGGCAGAGGGAGAGGGAGAAGCAGACTCCCTGCCGAGCAGGGACCCAACATGGGGCTCAATCCCAGCACCCTGGGATCATGACCTGAGCCAAAGGCAGATACTCAACTGACCAAGCCACCCAGGCACCCTTATAGACTTTTTGTTTTTGCCCTTGGCATATGGGAGTGTGTGTTACAAGCATCTAGTTAATATAGACCAAGGATGTCACTAAACATTCTATAATGCACAGGCCAGCGCCCTAAAAAAAGAATTATTCAGGTCAGAATGTCAACAGTGGTGAGGATTAGAAACTCTAGAGTAATCAAACTAAAATCTATTCCATTAAGAATGAGTCTCTGTTGATGGACATCTAGGTTCTTTCCATAGTTTGGCTATTGTGGACATTGCTGCTATAAACATTCGGGTGCACGTGCCCCTTTGGATCACTACGTTTGTATCTTTAGGGTAAATACCCAGTAGTGCAATTGCTGGGTCATAGGGCAGTTCTATTTTCAACATTTTGAGGAATCTCCATACTATTTTCCAGAGTGACTGCACCAGCTTGCATTCCCACCAACAGTGTAGGAGGGTTCCCTTTTCTCCGCATCCTCGCCAGCATCTGTCATTTCCTGACTTGTTGATTTTAGCCATTCTGACTGGTGTGAGGTGATATCGCATTGTGGTTTTGATTTGTATTTCCCTGATGCCGAGTGATATGGAGCACTTTTTCATGTGTCTGTTGGCCATCTGGATGTCTTCTTTGCAGAAATGTCTGTTCATGTCCTCTGCCCATTTCTTGATTGGATTATTTGTTCTTTGGGTGTTGAGTTTGCTAAGTTCTTTATAGATTTTGGACACTAGTCCTTTATCTGATATGTCGTTTGCAAATATCTTCTCCCATTCTGTCAACAGATGAATGGATCAAGAAGATGTGGTATATATACACAATGGAATACTATACAGCCATCAAAAGAAATGAAATCTTGCCATTTGCGACAACATGGATGGAACTAGAGCGTATCATGCTTAGTGAAATAAGTCAAGCAGAGAAAAACTACTATCATATGATCTCCCTGATATGAGGAAGTGGTGATGCAACATGGGGGCTTAAGTGGGTAGAAGAAGAATCAATGACACAAGATGGAATTGGGAGGGAAACAAACCATAAGTGACTCTTAATCTCACAAAACAAACTGAGGGTTGCTGGGGGGAGGGGGTTTGGGAGAAGGGGGTGGGATTATGGACATTGGGGAGGGTATGTGCCTTGGTGAGTGCTGTGAAGTGTGTAAACCTGATGATTCACAGACTTGTACCCCTGGGGATAAAAATATATGTTTATAAAAAATTTAAAAAAATAAATAAATAATAAAATTTAAAAAAAAAAGAATGAGTCTCTGTGAGCAGACCCCCTTTTATGCAAACAAACATAATTTGAACTATAGAGGACTGAAATGCTAAGGAATCAACATTGGGTCCTGAAATTATCATCACAACAAAACAAAACCCTGAGGACATCAAACATAAAAAACTAATATTAGGAGATCAAAGTATCTGAGATAACACCGAGTTTTTTGATGTCCCATCTTAATTAAGTAAGAAACACAAAATTTTCCAATATGATGCATAAGAAGATCTGACTAGATTTTCCAACAAGTAAAAAGCAACCAAGGTGTGATCAATATTAGTTCTCATCATCTTAGCAAACAGCTATAGGAAATGTAGAGGGAAAAATGTGAAAATGCAAATTATTTTTAAAAGCTTGCTATGAAAGCATGCAGTTTCCTCTTCATCAGTCTTGATGGATCCAGAGATGGCTCTGATACACTCTTCATTGTTATCAAAGGACATTACAGAGGATAAGTGTCTGGAAATGAAAATTCTACTGAATTATAAATGATTATTTTCCTTCCCACATAGAATGCCCTGTGAAGTCCCTAGTTCTTACACAAGTTACTTAAAAATTCCAGGCTTCCTGTTGGCTTTTACCAGATAGCACAGATTCCTCTAGCACAATTTAGGTGCTTCCTCCTGTCTCATGTGCTCTGCTATGGAAACACATGACACAGTAACTGTTCCTTCATTCTTAAACATGCTCACAATTGGCAAAAACCATCTCTTAAAATAAACATTTTATAGTACTAGGCCCTTTATCCTATAATTTTAAGTCATCAAGAAATTTTCTACATATGTGATAGCCATAAAAAGCATTTTAGCCAAACAGCCAAACTTGGACTGTAAGAATCAAAGAATTCTAAACATTTGGCAAAAGCATTTCATACTACTATTATGCAAACCAGAAGCATAAAGCACTAAAGAAGGTGTGAAATCAAAAGGAATACAAGCAGACGATCTTTGATCCAGAAGCTTTGTTCTGTGACCTAATGAAAGCCACTAATTTTTATACATGATGTTTTAAGATCACTTCTGAGGAAATCAGATGACCTGAGTTTTTAACCCAACTCTCTGATATTTTGTACCTACATGTCTCAAGCATGTTAATTACCTTGTCTGAATCTCTCAGTTCTCAGATCTGTATAACAGTGATACCAAAACATGCCTTGTCCTCTCACAGCTATTCTTAATGAAATCATTAATGTAAATACCCTTTAGAAACTACCGAGTAGAGTGAAATATTTGAAATATATTCACTTTCAAGTTAGGACAAACACAAAAGTATCTTTTCTCCCCACTTTTATTCTACACTTTGTTAATGCTTTAAATTAACATATGTAAAAATATTAGTATATAACATCTAAATACCAAATAGCTTTTGAGTTTTCTTGAAGTTTCATCTCAATTAAACAAGGATCACACAATACTTTTTAATAAATACTGCATTGAGAGATTAGCTTTGAATTTCCAACAAGTACATGACAAGTATTAGTATCCACACTTACTGAAAAAACAGGAGACAAAATGCTATTATTTCTGGGTTACACCTTTGTAGGCTTAAACATATTAGACACACATAAAATTGTTAAAATACAATGGAAGTTCAATACAAAATAACACAGACACACCCACAAGAACAACAGCTGACTGCTCTAAGAAGCAATTGACTAGAAATTATAATGAAAACTGATTCTATTAACTATAACAAAATATTGTGTAAAAGAAAGAGATTTTAAAATACCAGAGGATATATTTTTATGAAGTTTTAGCCCAGACAATGAATCATATTAATTAAATGTTTAAATAGGCTAACATAATGTGTTCCTGGATGTAATATATTTGAAATATCAATTTACACACTCCTTTTTTCTGTTAGAATTTGACAGGTTATTTTTGCATGGAGAAAATATTTCACCTCTTGTCAAGCACCATTTTGGACCCTGATTTTTACTGGAGTGCAAGATTTTTACTGGAGTGCAAGATTAACCTATATTATCATTTATACTCATGTGGTATTCAAATAGAATTCCTTATATAACACCTGATATTTGATTAATCTTATCTTGTCTATTCTTCATAATGGAACCCATGATAAACAAATGGAACCCATTTGTTTAAATCAAATTTTTTGCAACCCCATCCTTCAAACCAATTCTTTGCAATCTTTACTTTAGCCACTCTTTCTACATATATTGTCTTATATCCAAAAATAATATATACTGAGGGATTGATTTCCATGCGAACAGTCTACTAATACGCTGGCTTTATTGTAAATTATAGTCCTAAAGTGAGTCTTACAGAGAAAAATTACCCACTGACTACAAACATCCTAGTTCTATATAAAGAGCTGTGAGTTGGGCAAAGCTAATGTTACTAAAGATTCACTATTGGTAAGAAATTAATGCAAGGTCTCAAAAGATCCCCAAGTCTCAAATTACAATATAGATCCCATATTCTAGGATTTTAAGGAATGGAAAATTGTTAAATGGAATATGTATGACCTTCCAAAAAACCCAAGGAAACAACTGTATAATTGTAGGGAGTCTCTTTTCTTGGTCTCTGAATGCATTTCCTTAAAAGGTTTTGTGTATACAAATGGATTCATAACACAAAAGAGCTTAAAATACTTTGAAGGTCAAATAATCCATCTCTTTATTTCAAGTGAGACCTAGCTAGATCCAAATCAAGGGTTAATTAAACATATTTTCTTCTAAGTTTGTCTATGGTATTATTTTTCTAATCTGTCATCCTTTCTTTGTCTTTTCTGACAATATGTTAACTGATGTCTTTTCTTTTTTTAAAGATTTTATTTATTTATTTGACAGAGAGAGATCACAAGTAGGCAGTGAGGCAGGCAGAGAGAGAGAGGAGGAAGCAGGCTCCCTGCTGAGAGGAGAGCCTGATGCGGAACTCGATCCCTGCACCCTGAGATCATGACCTGAGCCGAAGGCAGCAGCTTAACCTGGTGATTCACAGACCTGTACCCCTGGGGATAAAAATATATGTTTATAAAAAATAAAAAATTTAAAAAAAAGAAGAGACATTTAGAGATTCTGCATATATTTATGGCATTGATTGTGGTGATGGTTTCACAGGTATATGCTTAGCTCTAAATTCATCAGGTTGTATACATCAAATACCTACCGTTTCTTGTATATCATCCATACCTCAATAAAGCATTTTTTAAATTAGAAAAAAAAAATCTTATGACTGAATACTATCTTGAAAAGAGGAGTTTAATTGATAGTACTACAGGTAAGTTCAAGGATAATGTCTTATGATATGGCAACCATGATTTTATGTGACTTGAATCTCTAAAGACCTCTTACCCCATTCCTTTTTTTTTTTTATTATTTTTTAAATTTATTTTTGCAAGACAGAGAGAGAACGAGCGAGAGCATGTGCAGGCACAAGCAGGGGAAAGGGCAGGGGGAGAAGGGGACTCCCTGCTAAGCAGAGAGCCAGACATATGGGGTTAGATCCCAGGAACCTGGGATCATGACCTGAGCTGAAGGCAGATGTTTAACTGACTGAGCCACCCAAGCACTCCCTTTCACCCCTTTCCACAAGCCATGTTTTCTCTTCACACTGAGTGTACACTTCCTAAAGCAGACTTTATTGACAATGCTGTTGGGTGTTGTGGGTTCCTTTTCTTCCCCCTGACTTAGCTTATGCTTATTTTACATAATGCAACCTAGTGCCACTTTTAAGCACATGAAAAGAAAATTTAAAAATAAGTGTAAGTAAAATTTCCTATAGAACCAGGCAGATTCTTTGTAACAAAACAAAACAAACAAAACAAAAACAAAAATGAACAAACCAAAACCAAAACCAGCCTACTCTCTTCTGAGTAAAAGTAGGAGGAAATGGATAGAGTTCATAGTAACAGAGGGAGAGGCAATGACCCTCAGTCATGACTGGGCAGGAGGGCAATGTAGAAAACAGGAACTTGTCACTTGGACAAATTAGTTATTAAACTCCGAGCCTTCTATTTTCCATGAGACAGGCTGTAAGACTCAAACTAGATAATGGCCAGGCATTATGGCACATATTTTATAAAGAGCAGGATAATTTTTCAGGGGAGAACCCTTGGCCAGTAGAGCAGTTTGAAAGACTGCAGTGTGAAAAACATCAAATGCTTGAAAATTTTGGCTAATCTGAAGTAAAATAAAGCCTAAGAATATTGGGGGAGGGGTAATGGTTTTGTGTTCAAAAAAACCACAGTGTGTACATTATAATCCTTTGTATTACAACTATTTGCCAAGAGTCAAAGAGGAGCAGTGGCAATCAGATAAAGCAGTAGTTTATCTAGTAGGTTGTAAACTCTGATTAAAGAATTTGTGCCCCCAAAATAACCTGGGGAACATTATCTTTGACAGAAGCTTAAAATAATTGAAAATTGGGGGGTCTTACTGATTTAGATTTTCTTTTCTAAGAAAGGAGAAATGAAGGTAGAAAAAACTCATAATTTGGTTTGGGGATCCAGGAATGTTATGATCATGGTTTGTAATGGACAGCTTTTAAGGTTGTCCCCATAATCCTTACCGCCTGGCATTCACATTCTTGTATGCTACTCCCTTTTTAGTGTGGTTGGGATCTGTGAGCTACTCTTAGTCAACAAAACTCGGCAAAGATGATAGGATATAAATCTGAATACCATATTTTATAAGATTTCATTTTGGAAGACTCCTACTCTCCTCTGTCTTTGAAGAGACCATGTTGTGAGAGATCTGTGTAAAGATCTTCATGGCAAGAACATATGGATGGTCTCTATGAACAGAAAGTCTTGGTAACCAGCAAGAAGCAGGTGTCTTCAGTCAGATAGCCACAAGAAAGTGAACTTTGTCAACCAGCTCAGTGAATGTGGTAGTCGTTTCATTGCCAGTAGTGTCCAGATAAATAAATCCTTGACAACATCTTGATCCCAACCTTGTCTGAGACCCAGTTAAGCCATGTCCAGAATCCTGACTCAGCCAAACTGTGAGGTAATAGATATGTGTTAAGTTGCTAAATTCATGGTAATTTGTTACTTAACATAGAATACTAATGCATTGTTAAAAGACAGTGGGAAAGAATGAAAAATTTTTGCATATCTCAAAATAGGAATTATACACTGAACTAAATTAAGTTTTTTCTTATCATGTAATACTGAAAAACAATCCTATAAGACAAATTATTTTTTCATTTTATAAATGAGAAAATATTTTTTTCATTTTATGCAAAGAGATATTAATAAATGTATCTACCATACCTAACATAGCTTTAAAAAAGCCAACTCATATTTATCCCATCTATGCCAGGTCCTGGTTCTCTCTCAACATGAACCTTTATAACTGGAAAATCTGCCCCTTGTCTTCTGTACTGGCTGATATTTGCATATCCTTGAGGTTCAGTTCAAGTATCATCTGTGGCAAGAAACCTTTCCTTGATCTCTAAGTCTGGGTTAGGTACATCTCCTATTTATTTTGAATTCATTTATTTATTTATTCATTATTTTAAGCAATGTCAGTCAAGCATGAATTATCTGCCTTATATCTTTAGTATGATAATAATGAATGAAACATGCAAGGGTCTTGATTAAATGAAATTTCGATTCTAATGTGAGATATAGGTAATATATAAATAAAATAAGTTAACCTTTAAGAATCATGCACACTATGCAAAAAAAAATGGAATAAAAATTGATTGATAGAAATTGACCATGTGACTATTTTATTTTAAGCAGTTAGGGAAGTTCTAAATGAGATGACCTTTAGATTTGCTCTAAATGACAAAAGGAGTCAGCCATGTGAATTTCAGAAGAAAGAGAAGTCCACACAGTAGAAGCTAGCTATGCAAAGGCCCTGATATATTGAATAATCTGAGAGAAGACCAGCCTTGTTGAATCACAAAGGTTAAACAAAAAAGGTGGTAATAAATGATACTGAAGAGTAAGATAGTAGTAACCACATTCTGAAGGACTTTAAAACCAGTACTCACATACTTGAATGCTGTTAAAATGTCACTCATATTAAAAAGAAAGTGGAGGAGATTGCCAAACTTGACAAGAAAACATTCAATGGAGTCACAGAAGTGAAGGACAATGAAGGACTGAGGAGTGACAGTGAGATACACACGTAGAAGACGATTATTGTCAACAATGCTTTATTACATATTCTTTAAAAGAAAGAAGAAAGATACAGCAGGTAGGAATGTGGATTAACATTACATATGTATACTGAAGGCAATAATGTAGTAAAGAGCAACAACAACAAAAAAAAATACATTGATGCCACAAAGGGAGGACCTATGGCTATATGAAGGCCCTGGAGAAGAACAAAAGGAATGAAAGCCAAGTGCAAGAGTGGTGATCTTTGATGAGAAATTAGATTGGGAGGGAAGAAACTGAGGGGGCAATATTGGCCTTGCATTAACCTCAGTCCTGTTTATCATTTTATTGTTATATTTGGTTTAATTTTCTATTGTAACCATCAAAAGTTAAGTTTTATGAGAGTAAAATTTAGATACGTTGTCTACTAATTCACAAAGCCTAATACAATGTGTGGCATATAGTAGCTTGATTTTTAAATAAATGAATAGATGTGGAAACTTGATCTTTTTTCTGGGATAAATGGATTCTGAAATATGGGGTGGAACTTTGAACCCTGCTTACTGCTGGCTTGTTTCATTTAATTTCTTTACTCCATTTTTATTGAAGGGAAACAAGACTGTTGGGAGAAAAAAAATGACTTCCAGAACTATCACAAATAAATTATTCTTATCTTGAGTCAGAGTTTTATTATTTCTACTTAGAGAGCAGTGGGGGAAAAAAAAAAAACAGAAAACAAAACAAAAACATGCCACATTTATATTATGTTATTAAAAATTCTTTAACTCACTCTAATGTTACCTTTTCTATGACTTCCCTAAATTGAACATAATGCTTTCAGATAACTTTAAAAATGTCATTTTTTCTTCATTATGCACACATGTGTAATACTGTTCACTACCTATTATTATATGGATGCATTTTGAGGCCCCAGGTATGTATAAGTGTCTTCTATATCCTAAGATTGATAAATTGCTGAAGAAGAATTTCTGTTACTGAATTAATTGTATCCCTATTAGACCCATGATCTAATTTGCATGTGTGTCCCTATATCCACTTATTTCTTTGTATGTAAGTAGAATTAAAAGGGAATCAGATTTTTAAAAAAGGAATCAAATGATAGGTTTTTAAATGTTATAGATAACTTCTTAGTTACTATGAAAAATGCATATATGGCTATGGTCCCATTTAATCAATTTACTCTAAAGGTCAATATATTGGCAATATTTTTTTTAAGTTTTTATTTAAATTCCAGTTAGATAACATACAGTGCAATATTAGTTTCAGGTATATACCATAGTGATTCAAAGCTTACATCCATATATCACCCAGTGCCCATCACAATAAGTGTACTCCTTAATCTCTATCACCTATTTAAACCATTCTCTCCCCTCCCTCTCCCCTTTGGTAACCATCAGTTTGTTCTCTATGATTAAGAATGTGTTTCCTGGTTTGCCTCTCTCTCTTTTATGTTTCCTTTGCTTGTTTGTTTGTTTCTTAAATTCTACATATGAGTGAGATCAGATGGTAATTGTCTCTAACTGACTTATTTTGCTTAGCATAATGATCTCTAGCTCCATTTATGTCATTGAAAATGGCAAGATTTTATTCTTTTTTATGGCTAAGTAATATCCCCCCTCACATATACACACACACTCACACACACACATGCTGTATTCATAATTTGGCTATTGTAGCTAATGCTGCTATAAACATTGGGTGCATGTATCCCTTTGAATTAGTATTTTTGTATTATTTGGGTAAATACCTACTAATGCAATTTCTGGATCATAGGACATTTTTTATTCAATTTTTATGTGTTCTTAGAACTATAACTAGAAATTATTTAGAAACTTATCAATAATTTTGAGTTTTTTGAACTCAATTTCTATTCTTTAACTTACTGTCAGTTTCTTCAATCCTCTATTCTTATATAACTTTATGTAATAATGCAGGCAAGAACTTTATACCAATTATGAAACATCCAAGATTCAATATTCAGAAAAGTTTAGAGGAGTTTTGTGAGTGAATTTTTTCTTACTTTTAAAAAGGTGTTCTCCTCCACCCAGCAAACTCCTCTTAGCCTGACTTTCCCATTCTTGATTTAAGATTCCTCTTTTCTTTATTAATTGATTTCATACATTATTAAGAAAGTGGAATCCATGTAACAGAAGCTTTCTTTTTACCTTATACTAAGAAATTATAAATCTATATGCATTCATATCCATATTTTTCCATCTAACCTGTTACACTTGATATTGTGCTTCGCCTAATATCAAAATCAATTTTTTAAGGCCATGACTGAGTAATTACTACTTATGAAGTCATATATATATATATAATTTTATATTATATTTTTATATATTATATTTTACATTATTATATTATTTTATATAATTATATAATGTATAATTTTATTTATATAATTATATATATAATATATATAAAGTCCTTAATATATATTAAGGACTTGATAAGTAGCAATTACTCAGTCATGGCCTTAAAAAATGGATTTATATATATATATATACACAAAAAAATGTATATATGTGTATATATATATACATGTATGTATGTATATATGCATATATATAAAAAAATATGAACCTGGTGAAAAAAATGTGAAATTACTGTTTTAGAACACTGGGTAAAAGGTTCTGCAGAAATATGATCACCAAAAGAAGGGAAAACCATAAAACAAATGCATGGTTGTGTCAGATTTCTGCTCAAAGTCATTCTGGATGACAGCATTGGGATGCCGGGCCTAAGAAAATAGATGAGCTGGGTGGATGGAGATCAAAGTTCTGAAGCAGCTAAAATTTCTGGACAGAATTTAATGAAGGAGGAAGCTATGAAGAGAGGAAGATCCCAAAGTTTGCATGGACTCTTTATAAGTCTGTGACTGATTTAATAAAGTTGAACAGAGAAGACTCCCTAAAGCCTGGTAGGGAAAGGCACAGGAGAACTCTGATCAGAACAGAGATTCCAGAACTTGCATAGAAGACATAGGATTTCTAATTAGGCAGAGTGTAGAGACCTCATTAAACAAGACAGAAACTCAACTGACACACCAGATAAATGAGTAGGGATAACTTACTTATGCAGTAGATGCAAATCATCTCTGCCCTTAAGAAGCTTAAAATATGCTTCAAGAAGGTCAATCTGAGCTAACATTAAAACTGTCAGGAAAACAAAACCAAAAACCAAAAACAACAAAAGCCTCTCTTAAGGTAGGATAACAAATGTCCAGAGGAGAATACATTATTTTCAGCATTTAATTAAAAATCACTAAGATTTAGAAGAAAGTAAATGTATAAGGGAATTTTATTTTATTTTATTTTTTAATAAAAGAGCCTGTGGAAACAGACTCAAGATGTTTAAGCTTTTGTGATGAACAGATACGGATGGTTAGGTAGCTATTATAAAAATGTTTAAAGATATGATATGAAATATGCTTCACTAACAGAAAGGAAATCACAGCAAATACTAAAGCCATAAAAATAGAAAATTTAGTACTAAAAATACCACATCTGATATGAAAATTTTGCTGTAAAGGATCATGATCATATGGGATAGGCAGATCAAAGGATCAGTAGACTTGAATGCAATCTGAGGAAAACAGATTTTTTAAAAATTTTAATCCCAGTATGTTAACATATAGTGTTATATTAGTTTTAGGTGTACAATATAATGATTCAACAATACTGTACATTATTCAGTGCTCATCCTGAAAAGTGGACTCTTAATCCCCTTCACCTGTTTCATCCATTCCTCTACCCACCTCCCCTCTGGTATTCATCAGTTTGCTCTCTATAGTTAAGAATCTGTTTTCTGGTTTATCTATTTGTTTGTTTTTTTCTTTGTTCATATGTTTTGTTTCTTAAACTCCACATACTAGTGAAATGATATGATATTTGTCTTTTTCTGATTGACTGACTTTACTCAGCATTATACTTTCTAGATCCATCCATCTTGCAAATGACAAGATTTCATTATTGTTTATAGCTGCATCTACTTTATCCATTTGTCTATCCAAGGACACTTGGGCTGCTTTCATAATTTGGCTATTGTAAATAATGCTGCAATAAACATAGGGGTACATATATCTTTTTGAATTTGTGTTTCATATTCTTTGGGTAAATGCCAAGTATGGGAACTACTGGATCATTTGGTAATTCTATTTTTAATTTTTTGAAGAACAGAGATTCCAGAACTTGCATAGAAGACACAGGATTTCTAATTAAGCAGAGTGTAGAAACCTCATTAAACAAGACAGAAACTCAACTGACACACCAGATAAATGAGTAGGGATAACTTACTTATGCAGTAGATGCAAATCATCTCTGCCCTTAAAAAGCTCTGTTTCCCAGAATGGCTGTGCCAGTTTGCATTCCCACCAGTAGTGCATGAAGTTTCCTTTTCTCCACATCCTCATCAACATTTGTTGTTTCTTGTGTTTTTTATTTTAGCCATTCTGACAGGTGTGAGGGAATATCTCGTTGTAGTTTTCATTTGCATTTCATTGATGACGATGATGATAAACATCTTTTCATGTGTCTGTTGGCCATCTGTATATCTTTGGAGAAATGCCTGTTCATGTCTTCTGGCTAATTTTTAAATTAGGTTATTTATATTTAAGGATTGAGTTGTGTAGGTTCTTTATACATTTTGGATACTAAGCTTTATTGGATATACAATTTGGAAATAACTTCTCCCATTTAGTAGGTGGTCTTTTAGTTTTATTGATTATTTCCTTTGCTGTGCAGAAACTTTTTATTTTTATGTAGTTCCAATAGTTTATTTTTGCTTTGGCTTCCCTTGACTCAGAAGACATCTAGAAAAAGGTTGCTATAGCTAATGCCAGAAAAATTGCTACTTGATTTCTCTTCCAGGATTTTTGTGGTTTCCTGGTTACATATTTAGTCCCTTAATCCATTTTGAGTTTGTTTTTGTATATGTGAAATGAAGTAGTCCAGTTCCATCTTGCATGTAGCTGTCTAGTTTTGCCAACACCATTTGTTGAAGAAATACTTTTCCCCTTTGCATATACTTGCCTACTTTGTCAAAGATTAATTAACCATATAATTGTTGGTTTATTGGGGGTACTTTATTCTGTTTCATTGATCTCTGTATCTATTTTTGTGCCAGTACCATACTGTTTTGATTGCTATAGCTTTGTAATATATCTTGAAACCTGGGTTTGTGACACTTCCAGTTTTGTTTTTATTTTAAGATTGCTTTCATTATTCAGGATCTTTTGTGATTCCATACAAATTTAGGATTATTTGTTCTAGTTCTATAAAAAATGTTATTGGTATTTTGATAGGGATTACTTTAAGTCTTTACATTGCTTTTGGTAGTATGGACATTTTTAACAATACTTGTTCTCCCAATCTATGAACATGGAATATCTTTCCATTTGTTTGTGTTGTCTTCCATTTCTTTCATCAATGTTTTCAGTTTTTCAGAATATAGGACTTTCACCTACTTGGTTAAATTTAATCTTAGGTATTTTATTATCTTTTGTGAATTTGTATATGAGATTGTTTTTTAATTTCTCTTTCTGCTGTTTCATTATTAGTGTATTTTCTGTATATTGAGTTTGTCTCCTATGACTACTGAATTCATTTATCAGTTCTAGTAGTTTTTCAGTGGAGTCTTTAGGGCTTACTGTATACAGTATTATGTCATCTGCAAATAGTGAAAGTTTTACTTCTTCCTTACTAATTTGGTTGCCTTTTATTATTATTATTATTTTTCTTGTCTGACTGCTAATACTAGGACTTCCAATGCTATGCTGAATAAAAGTGGTGAGAGTGGACATTTTTTGTCTTGTTCCTTATGTTAGGGGAAAAGTTCTCAGTTTTTCACCATTGACTATGATGTTAACTGTGGGGTTTTCATATATGGTCTTTATTGTGTTGAGGTATGTTCCCTTTAAATCTACTTGGTTGAGGGTTTTTTTTTTTTTTAATAATGAATGGATATTGTACTTTGTCAACTGTTTTTTCTGCATTGATTGAAATGATCATATAGTTTTTATTCCTTTTCTCATTGATGTGTTGTATTACATTGATTGACTTGAGAATATTGAACCATGCTTGCATCTTGGGAATAAATCTCATTTGATCATGGTGAATGACTGTTTTTTACTTTATTGTTAGATGCAGTTTCCTAATATTTTGTTGAGGATTTTTGCACGTGTTTGTCAGAAATATTGACCTGTAGCTCTCTTTACTCATGGGATTTTTATCTGGTTTTGATATCAGTGTAATGCCAGCCTCAGAGAATGTTTTGAAGCGTTCTTTCATCTTCTGTTCTCTGGAATAGTTTGAGAAGAATAGGTATTCATTCTTCTTTAAATGGTTGGTAGAATTCACCTGAGAAGTTGTCTGGCCAAGGACTTTTGTCTGGGGAGGTTTTTTTGTTTTGTTTTGTTTTTGTACCGTTTTTTTGTTTTGTTTTGTTTTTTAAGTATTGATTTAATTTCATTGCTGGTAATTGGTCTGCTCAAATTTTAATTTCTTCCTGATCAGTTTTGGGACTACTAATATGTTTCTAAGGATTTACCTATTGTTCTAGATGGTCCAGTTTTTTAATATATAATTTATTTATACAATAAACATTTATACAATAAATAATTATACAATAATAAATATTTATACAATAAATAAATTTATTGTGTTTCTGAGGGGTGTCATTTATTTCTCCTCTTTCATTTCTGATTTTGTTTGAGTTCTTTCTCTACCTCTTTTTCTCTCTCTTTCTCCCACTCTTACTTATTTATTCATTTTGATGAATCTGGCTAATAGTTTATCAATTGCGTTCATGTTTTTAAAGAACCAGATCTTAGTTTCATTGGTTTGTTCTATTGTTTTTGTTTGTTTGTTTTGTTTTTTTGTTATTTTAGTTTCTATTTTATTTATTTCTGCCCTAATCTTTGTTACTTCTTTTCTTCTACTGGTTTTGCAATTTGTTTATTCTTTGTCTAGCTCCTTCAGTTGTAAGATTGGTTTGTTTATTTGAGATTTCTTGCTTCTTGAGTTAGACCTATGTTGCGATAAACTTTCCTTTTAGAACATTTTTTTCTGAATTCAAAAGATTTTGGACCATTGTGTTTTCTTTTTTATTTGTATCCATGCACTTTTTAAGATTTCTCCTTTGATTTATTTGTTGATCCATTCATTGTTTAATAGTAGGTCATTTAATTTCCATGTATTTGGAAAACATGGAAAATTTTAAAAATTACAAAAAGTTTTAATGGACAACGAAGCAGTATCAGTCTAGCATAATTGTATACGAAGTTGCAAGGACAGAAGCATGAGAACTGAACATTAAGAAAGACCAAATGAATAAAATTAAATATAAAAGACCAAATATTTTAAAACTTGTTGAAATATAAAATTTATAGATCCAAGAAGCTCAATGAATCTTACACAATACTAATACATAGATACCACAATGAGGCACAAAGTAGTCATATTACTGAAATATTGAAATATTGATAATGAAAACAGGAGAAGACCTTGAAAGTAGTTAATGGAGGAAAATTATAATAATATAACAATAGTTGACTTCTATTACAAAGAAGGCCAGAGGCAATGGAATGATATATTCAAAAGGCTGAGTGAAAAATTAAAAGCTGTCAATACAGAACCTTACAATCAGAAAATAATCACAAATATATTTCAATTTCCAAAGTGTAAAACATATATAAATATATAAATATATATATAATATATACAAACATATGTATGTGATATATATATAGTGACAAAATCTGTTTCTATAATCAATGCCTGAGGAAGTTCTTCAGTCTGAAGGAATTAATAACAAATGGAAAGTATCTAAAAAAAGAAATGTATTCATTTATTTCATTTCAAAGGAAATACTAAATATGTAGGTGAATATATAAAATATATCTTTTAAATTATGGATGATAATATAAGACAAAAGCTCCAGAAGTATAACATCATATTTATTGCTAATTGCACAAAGGTCAGGTAAATTAAATGAAAATATAAAGTTGAATTTTTTTATATATGTAAAATGGAAAACATGAACTCTAAAATAATGCAAAACATATAGCTAAATATCTAAATAAAATCATTAATATAAAACAAAGAAAGTAAAAAATCCTAAAGAAAACAGGAAAGGAGGAACAAATTTAAAAATCATTTAATCAAAAAATGGATGAAAATAGGATATTTCTAATCAAATGATGGAGTTCAAAACAATGATCTTGAAAAATTGCATTAAATGTAATGGATAAACACACAAATTTAAAGGAAAAGTTTGTCAAACTGATTTGTTAAGAAAGGCCAAACTGTACAAGATCTATCTGCGATGTATTTTTTTTTTTAAAGATTGTATTTATTTGACAGAGAGAGACCACAAGCAGGCAGAGAGGCAGGCAGAGAGAGAGAGGGGAGGAAGCAGGCTCCCTGCTGAGCAGAGAGCCCGACACGGGACTCGATCCCAGGACCCTGAGATCATGACCCAAGCTGAAGGCAGCGGCTTAACCCACTGAGCCACCCAGGCGCCCCTGCGATGTATTTTTAAAAAAAAGATGGTATAGGTTAAAAGTAAAAGAATGGCAAAATAGATATCATAAAAGCAGTAAGTGTATGAAAGTTTCAGTAACTATACTAATACACAGCAAAACAGATTTTATTTCAAAAATCCTTGCCGCTGCCAGTGGGGTAATTTTTTAATGATTAAATCCTCAATTCATCAAAACTATAAATGTATATATATCCCCTAATAGAGCTTCCGAATGTATGATGCATAGGGGCACCTGAGTGGTGCAGTAGGCTGAGCCTCTCTGTTTTGGCTCAAGTTGAGATTTTGGATTGTCGGATCAATCCCTTTCTAGAGCTCCATGCTCACCACAGAATCTCCTTAAAACTCTCTCTCCCTCTGCCCCCCCACATTTGAGTGTGTGCACTCTTTCTAAAATGAATAAATCTTTTAAAAAAGTTTGATACATAAATTGACAGAATTAAAGGGAGAAAAAGACAAATCATAACCGCATAATTAAATATCATTTCTCTTCAAAATTTATAGAGAAACTAAAGAAAAAGAAAAAGTATGAAAAAATCAAGAATGTTAATATTCTTGGCCAACTTGATATTTATAAATTTCAAGTCTCTCAAAATACCCATTTTTGAAGTAGAGATGTAGTATATACCAAGCAAGATCTTATCTTGAGTCATATAACAAATCTCAACAAATTCCCAAAGATTCATATTTTCAGAGAATGTTTTCTGTATTACAAGAATAATAAATTAGAAATACATAACAAATAGCTAGAAAAGCTCTAAATATTTGGAAATTAATAATTCCTGGGTGAAAATAATTCCCAATGAAAATAAGAACATATTTGGAACTAAATAATAATAAAAATATACCATATAATAGTTTGTGAGATGCAATGAAAGCAGGCCTGAGGGAAAAAAATTATAACTAAAAATCTTATTATAAGAAATAAACTTTTACAAATTAATCTGCCTTTTGCCATAAGAATCAATGAAAAATATAAAAATAACCTGTAAAAATAAAAAACACATAATAAAAGCAGAAGTCAATGAAAGAGAAAATGATCCAAGTCCTACGTTGTAGTTATCAAAGTTTTATAAACTAAAGAAGCTACTTAGATTGATCAATAAAAAAGAGAAAGAACACACATTAATACTATCAGGATAACATGTTGGAAAAAAAACAGGGAAACGTAAAATGATTTTATGATGAAATTCCATAAATTAGATTAAATAAATAATTTCTTTGAAAAACACAGCTTACTAAAAGTTAGACAGAAAATAATAGTACATTTTAATAGCCCTTCCTCTTTAAATAATTAAATTAATAATTTAAAGTTTATCACAAAGAAAATTCAAGAACCAGATGATTTTGCTGGGTAATTGTGAATTATTTCATACATTTACATAGGAAATATTAAAAATCTTACACAAAACTTATGAAGAAGGAGCATGTCACAACTTCTTTTATGACAGCAGCATATCTCTGACACCAACAACTGACAAGGATATTATAAGAAAGTCCTAATAAGGGGTGCTTGGGTACCTCATTCAGTTAAGCGTCTGCCTTTCAGCTCATGTCAAGATCTCCAGGTCCTGGAATCAAGCCCTGAATTGGGCTTCCTCCTCAGCAGAGAGTCTTCTCTCTCTCTCTTTCCCCACTGTTTGTTCTCTCTCTTTCTCAAATAAACAAATAAAATCTTAAAAAAAAGAAAGTCCTAATATTCCCTCATAATTAGACACAAATATATTTTAGAACATATTAATCAATTATAGAACTATATTTTAATAGGACAATACATCATAACAACTAAGGTTTATCACAGAAGTTCAATATTAGTTTAACATTAAATAAAATTGATATAATTTACCCTCTACGGCCATACCACCCTGAACGCTCCCGATCTCGTCTGATATAATTTACCATATTAACAGTATAGAGCAGAATAATAGTTGGATAATCCTCATAGATAAATAAAAAGCAATTACAAGAGAACATTCAAAATTGCCCCCAGTTAAGAAAAGGGTACCTTCACACAAAACAGTCATTAAATGTAGTCTGCTTCAGGGAAAGGATATGATTTTAAATAAAGTTCCTGACAGAGCTTATAACCGACACTTTCCGTAGATGAGGGAATTAAGGCCTAAGGGAGCATCTGGGTGTCTCAACAGAGAACTCATTATCATCTTCTACTTGCACGGGAGAGATTCACTTGCTTCACATTAAGTTTAGGAGCAGCTGGTCTTGAGGCCACAACTAATTTTTATTCTCTCCTTCCTCTGTTGCCCATTCAAGAGTCCCTTCACCCTCAGCTAGTGCCTTTGTTGGGACCAGAGGCTTCCCTGGTAGAGTTACGCAGAGACTTCTCCTTAAGAGGTCCGAATCCCTGAACACTGTACTTTGATTAGAAAGTGGCTGTTGGTGGGATTATGGACATTGGGGAGGGTATGTGCTTTGGTGAGTGCTGTGAAGTGTGTAAACCTGGTGATTCACAGACCTGTACCCCTGGGGATAAAAATATATGTTTATAAAAAATAAAAAATTAAAAAAAAAATAAAGAAAGTGGCTGTTGCACTTAATCATTTACCATCAAATCTGGGAAAGTAACACAATGATATTTTAATGATATTTTCAATTAAAATTCCTGGATGGCAAATACATTCCTTTCTCACCCTCATTGTATAATAGCAGATCTACTTCCTTTACATGAACAGGATAATTTCTATTTGCCAAAATGGTCACTCCTCTACTGCTCAACCCTTGGCAGACACAGTCCAGCATGTCTAGGCTGAAGGCTTTGTTTAAAAGTTCAGGAGAATTCTTGTTGTTTGTCTTGATGGAAGCACATTCCATCTATGAATTAGGACCTAAGAACCCACAGAGCTCAGATGTGTAAGGATAGAAAGCAAAGAAAAATCTCGAGTAGGTCTTTGGGAGCGATGAGAAACAGATCCACTTTTCTTTCCAGCCCTTAGTTGCTGGATCCAAGTATTTTACTTAACGGAACATGATACGATAGATGTTGACTTAGAGCTGTACAATAAATGCTGCAGGACCTTGCAAAGTACCATTTCTTAGCTAGCATCTCAGCTGCATCTTCACGTTTCTTCCATTGCTCTATTAGGAATGCAGCTTTTGTCTTGTGCTGTATGTAGTAAGATCCTACTCATGTGTCGATTGCCACACCTCCTTTTCTACTAATTGGCCCAATGCAATATGTGGCAATTCATGTGCATAGAAAGCTATATTTCTGAAGAAGGCTGAGTGAACTGGAGGGGCAGGATCTATTCTGTATCCATTTGTTCATTGGACAATATTAATCAGATTTGGAGTTCATTAGATATCCCAATCCAAACCTATTTGTCTACTAGTTTTCTGTCAGCTAATGTCATTACTATCCAGCACGATGACCATACCAGAAATTTTAGAGTTACAGTTAGTAACTCCCTTGGTCCTCATTCTGTATCCAACCCATACTCAAAGACCATCACCTGTATTTACTGCCCTTACCTTATTTTTAGGCACTGTATTTCTATTTTAGACAGTGGCAATACTTTGCTTGCTGGTCTCTTAATTCCATCCTTGCCTCCTCATCCTTTTTCTCCACTTAGCAGTGAGAGTAAACTTTCTATATCATAAACCAGATCATATCACTCCCACCCTTAAAATAAGGTAATGGCTTTTCATAACTATGCATAAATTATCAGGTCCATATTATGGAGCACTACACTCAACTTTACATGTTATCTCCCTGATCTGGTCTTTCTCATGCTAGTGTTCTATGTTTCCAATCTACCTATCTTTCATTGCCTCAAAAGCATTAAGTTCTTTCACATATCAGAGCCTTTGGCCATAATTTTCCCCTTTTCTGTTTTAGTCTCTCTCTAATTCTCAGTGTGTCTGATTCCCTCTCCTTCTTCAAGCCTTAGCTTGTTAAGCTAACTTAGAGAACTCTTCCATGCTTACTCTTGCTGGACAATGCCCCCACCTCTGAATCTGTTATCATGTGTGATGCACTGTGATAATTCATATGGTTTACCATTCTTTACTTTTTAGTTCCTGATTGTCTCTCTACTCTAATAGACTTTGAGCTTTGTGCAAGCTTTGACTGTATCTGCTTTGTTGTTTTTTGTTTGGTGTATGTGTGTGTGTTTGTGTATATCAGGATTTCCCTAGAACACAATAGACTTTTATTATATATTTTACAAATATTTCTTAAACATCACTTTAATAAACATTAATTAACTATTAAAATAAATCATAGAAAGTTTTTGTCCTCATAGAAATTTCTACATTAAACATACCATATATCCAGAAGGCAAGCACATATGCTTTTTCTAATTCATTTTTAAACATAAACAGTACCTTTGAAAGTTTCTTTACTCTTTTTGTGAGTTTAGGGCCAGAGTATAGCCATCAGAAGTAACATAAAAATTTAACAAAATTAACATTTCAGATATGACACACTTAGTGTTCTAACAATTGAAACCTTAATATCCTTATTTGACAGCACATTACAGAAAGACTTCAAGAAGGTTTATGTAATTTAGGATTCTCAGAAGGAGGAACATTTATGCTAACCTCAGTTAGAAGAGGAGCAAATGAAATTACTTATATGGCACTTAAAGCTTTTCTTTATAGTTTTCTGAAATGTAAATATTTTACAGTGAAATACATAATATTTTGAAACCAGCCATGTGGTTATTTATTAATGCTCTACCTTATTTTTTATACTTTTTATTGACTGAAGCCATGTATTTTCTTGAATGCCTTTGGTGTATCTTCCTTTTCTGCCATTTTTTTATCCTTATACTCAAGGACATTCATATGTATCTACATTTAAGCCAAACTCAAAGATATCCATGTATTATTTTGTACTTTCAACATTGACTCTGTTCTATTTATTCTTTTCATGTGGATGACAGCGTCTTCCTCCAGGATCATTTATAATATTTAAGAGGTCCACTCATGCCCTTCTCTGCAGGTCTGCATTATTGACTTTTTATTACTTGTCATTCATTGATTTGGGCTATTTGAAAATTTCCCAATTACTATATTTGGTTCTTCACATAATTATTTTTGTGGAGTACCTACTATATTCCAATCACTGTTCTAGACTTTGAGGTTACTTTAGCTAAAAAGAACAGATATAAATCCCACATTTAAGAAGTATTTTAATAGGGACACATAGACATTAAAACTTAATAAATGAAACAAGAACTGCTATTTAAACAGACAAACAAACAAAAGAACAGGTAAAATGAATTGTAGAGGCACCTGACTGACTCAGTGGATCATGCAACTTTTGATCTTGGGGTTCTGAGTTCCACCCCCAATTGGGATATAGAGATTACTTAAATAAATAAAAACCTTAAAAAATTGCTAGTGTTATGATAGTTGGGAAGGGGAATGTTATTATTTTACTGGTTTTTATTTAGCTATTTTATATGAGGGAAAGTTTCCTGAAAAAGTGATCATTGAACAGATTTGAACAAGAGCGGTATGGATTCATGCAGAAAATGTATCACAATGGAATGGACTCATTAGTGGATAGAGTCCAGAGAGCATCACTGCATTGTTAGAAATAACATGAGACAACAATGTTGAAAGGTTAAGGCAAAACAGGTCAGAATGGAGATGGCTAGCAATACAGCTAGAAGTGGGATTCGGGCAGAACTCTTAATGTCTTAAAGCTATAGTAAGGACTTCTGTTTTTATTATAAGTCAAGCTGGAAACTCTTAAAGGGCCCTGATGGAAGTAGTGTATGTGATCTGACATTTGAATGCACACTTAGCTGCTGGATAAGGGACTATTCGAAAATTTTAAGGGAATATGATAGCTTTGACCAGGACAAAAGTAGTGGAAAGTAGGTTCTGCATGTGTTTTGAAGCCAGAATCTAAGGTTTTCCTTTGGGAGATGCTATCAGTATGTGAACAAAAGATACTTTATATGTTTTATTCTAATATATATATATATATATATATATATATTCTAAAATATATATTCTATTCCATACCCATACCCATACCCATAAGATAACTATCTTAGGAGCATTAAGCACTTAATAGAAAAACTAAAGATAAAATACACATATTAGAGGAGGAGTCAAGATGACATCAGGTAGCAGGAGATAAACTAGATAGTTTATCAAACCATTCTGAACACCCACAAATCCAATAGGAGATCAAAGAGAAGAAGAGCAGCAATTCTAGAAACAGAAAATTGACCACTTTCTCAAAGGTAAGACCAGCAGAGAAATGAAGCCAAAGCAATGGGAAGATAGACTTTGGGGGGAGGGGCCAGCTCCCAGCAAGTGGCAGAGCAACAGAGCACAAAATCAGAACATTTAAAAGTCTGCTCCACTGAGGGACATCGCTCCAGAGGCTAAGCTTTGGTGAAGCCCACATGGGGACACCATGGTCTCAGGTCCTGCAGGGTCACAGAAGGATCAGGGGTGTCTGAGTGCAGCAGAGCTCACAGGTATTAGAGCGGGGAAGCTGGCTACAGAGATGGAGGTGAGGAGTGAACTCTCAATTAGGGGTTACCTTGAACTGTGATCCGTGGCAGAGTCAGACCACTGCTCTTTGAGCAAGAACCCCACAAGATCCAGAGAGACCCCCCTGGAAGAGTGCAGGGATCTGCAGGGTTTGGAGATTCCAGGCAGAGCTATGTGCCAGAAATAGAGATGCTTGGTCCTGGGTGAACTAGGCGGGCAGCCAGAAGCCAGGGAGATGGTGGTGACTGAGTGCTTTCCTCTAAGGATGCACTGAGGAGTGGGGCCCCAAGCTCTCAGCTCCCTGGGGCCAGAGATTGGTAGGTGACATTTTCACTCCCATCCTCCAGAACTTTAAGGAAGCATTCTGGAAACAAAACTTCCCAAAAGCAAACTTGAGCGGATTACTTAGCCCAGGCCCTGGTAAGGGTGGTGCAATTCCACCGTGGGCAAACACATTTGAGAAGCACAACAACAAGCCCCTCCCCCAGAAGATCAGCAAGAAATCCAGCCAAGACCAAGTTCACTTACCAAGGAGAATGGCAGAATTCCAGAGGAAGAGAAAACATAGCATAGAATTCAAAGCTTTCTCTCCATGATTCTTTAATCTTGCAAAATTAATTAATTATTTTTAAGTTTATTTTTTTCTTGTGCTAAACTTTTTTTAAATTTTCCTCTTTCTTCTTTTAATGTTTCATAACTAGTTTATCTTAACAATACCTTTCATAAAAAAAAATCTTTCTGAAACTTCATTACTATAGTCATATATTATCCTTTATTGTATCTAACTTTATTTTTTGTATATGCATAGGGTTTTTTCTTCTAAAAAAATTTGGGATACAAATTCTAATAGATCAAAATATACCCTAAATCTAGCACAGGGCTTTGTTCTAGTCTCCAGCCTGAACAAATTCAATCCACTTTCTTTTTCTTTATTCCCCCAACCAACTTGACTTATCAACTCCTTTTTTAGAATTTTTTTTAAATTTTCATCTTTATAGTCATATTCCATCCTTTCATCATGTTTACCCTTATATATGTTTTTTACTCTTTAAAATTTTGAGAGGTAATTTCTTCTAAGAGACCAAAATATTCCCAAAACTGAGTGGATGACCCTGCTCTATTTACCAGTCTAATATACATATTTTCTTTTTTTTTTCTGAACTTCCTTTTTTCCCTTCTTCCCCCAATGATTTGGGGTCTCTTATGATTTGGTTAAAGCACATTTTCCTGGGGTCTTTGCCACCCTTTTAGTATTTTATTCTCTTCTTCATATATTCTTTGTTTATTATTATTTTTTTTTACTCCTTCATATATTCTTATCCAGATAAAGTGACAAGGCAGAAAAATCACTGCAAAAAAAAAAAAAAAAAAAAAAAGAACAGAGGCAATACCGAACACTAGGAACCTAATCAATACAGACTTTGGTAATATGTCAGATTTAGAGTTCAGAATGACAATTCTCAAGGTGCTAGCTGGACTCAGAAAAGGCATGGAAGATATTAGAGAAATGCTGTCTGGAGAAATAAAAGCCCTTTCTGGAGAAATAAAAGAACTAAAATCTAACCATGCTGAAATTTTAAAAAAAGCTATTAATGAGATGCAATAAAAAAATGGATGCTCTTACTGCTAGGATAAATAAGGCAGAAGAGAGAGTTAGTGATATAGAAGACCAAATGACAGAGAATAAAGAAGCTGAGCAAAAGAGAAACAAACAACTACTGGACCATGAGGGGAGAATTTGAGAGATAAGTGATACCAGAAGATGAAATAATATTAGAATAATTGGGATTCCAGAAGAAGAAGAGAGAGGGGAACAGAAGGTGTATTGGAATGAATTGTTATAGAGAATTTACCTAATATGGCAAAGGGAACAAGCATCAAAATCCAGGAGGCACAGAGAACCTTCCTCAAAATCAGTAAGAATAGGCCCACACCCGGTCACATAATAGTAAAATTTATAAATCTTAGCAACAAAGAGAAAATTCTGAAAGCAGCCTGGACAAGAAGTCTGTAAGATACAATGGTAAAAATATTAGATTGGCAGCAGACTTATCCACAGAGACCTGGCAGGCCAGAAAGAATTGGCAGGATATATACAGAACACTAAATGAGAAAAACATGCAGCCAAGGATACTATATCCAGGTAGGCTGTCATCAAAAATAGAGGAGAGATAAAAATCTTCCAGGACAAACAAAAATAAAAAGAATTTGTAAACACCAAACCAACTCTACAGGAAATATTGAAAGAGGTCCTCTAAGCAAAGAGAGAGCCTAAAAGTAGTAGACCAGAAAGGAACAGAGACAATATACAGAACAGTTACCTTACAGGCAATACAATGGCACAAAATTCATATCTTTCAATAGTTACCCTGAATGTAAATGGGCTAAATGCCCCAACCAAAAGATATAGGGTATCAGAATGGATAAAAACAACAACAACAACAACAACAACAACAACAAAACTATCAATATGCTGTCTACAAGAAACTCATTTTAGACCCAAAGACACCTCCAATTTAAAGTGAGAGGGTCGAAAACAACTTACCATGCCAATGGGCATCAAAAGAAAGCTGGGGTGGCA
Source organism: Mustela putorius furo (assembly GCF_011764305.1). Taxonomy (NCBI): domain Eukaryota; kingdom Metazoa; phylum Chordata; class Mammalia; order Carnivora; family Mustelidae; genus Mustela; species Mustela putorius. The sequence goes on from NW_025421987.1 coordinate 30,602,342, forward strand.
ATCCTTATATCAGATCAATTAAATTTTAAGCCAAAGACTATAATAAGAAATGAAGGAGGACACTATATCATACTCAAATCATCTGTCCAACAAGAAGATCTAACAATTTTAAATATCTATGCCCCTAACATGGGAGCAGCCAAATATATAAACCAATTAATAATAAAATCAAAGAAACACATTAATAATAATACAGTAATAGTAGGTGACTTTAACACCTCCCTCACTGAAATGGACAGATCATCCAAACAAAAGATTAACAAAGAAATAAAGGCCTTAAATGACACACTGCACCAGAGGGACATCACAGACATGTTCAGAACATTCCATCCCAAAGCAACAGAATACACATTCTTCTCTAGTGCATATGGAACATTCTCCATCCTGGATCACATCCTGAATCACAAATCAGGTCTTAACCTGTACCAAAAGATTGGGATCATTCCCTGCATATTTTCAGACCATAATGCTCTGAAGCTAGAACTCAAGCACAAGAGGAAATTTGGAAAGAACCCAAACACATGCAGCCTAAAGAGCATCCTAGTAAAGAATGAATGAGTCAACCAGGAAATTAAAGAGCAATTGAAAAAATTCATGGAAACAAACGATAATGAAAACACAACTGTTTAAAATCTGTGGGACACGGCATAGGCAGTCCTGAGAGGATATAGCAATAAAAACTATTCTCAAGAAACAAGAAAGTTCTCAAATACACAACCTAACCCTACACCTAAAGGAGCTGGAGAAAGAACAACAAAGAAAGCCTAAACCCAGAAAGAGAAGAGAAATAATAAAGATCAGAGCATAAATCAATGAAATAGAAACCCCCCAAAAAGAAATAATTGAACAAAACTAGTAGCTGGTTCTTTGAAAGAATTAGTAAGATTGATAAACCTATGGCCAGACTTATCAAAAAGACAAGAGAAGGGACCCCAAAAAATAAAATCATGAATGAAAGAGGAAAGATCACCACCAATACCAAGAAAATACAAAAAATTATAAGAACATATTATGGGCAATTTATGCCAGCAAATTTGACAATCTGGAAGAAACGGATGCATTCCTAGAGACATATAAAATATCACAACTAAACTAGGAAGAAAAGAAAACCTGAACAGATCCATAACACGTAAGGAGATTGAAACAGTCATCAAAAATCTCCCAACAAACAAGAGCCAGAGCCCGATGGCTTCCCAAAGGAGTTCTACCAAACACTTAAAGAAGAATGAATTCTTAACCAGACTGGTTATAGCAGCACTGTCCACAATAGCCAAACTATGGAAAGAACCTAGATGTCCATCAACAGATGAGTGGATAAAGAAGAAGTGGTGTATATATACAATGAAATACTATGAGCCATCAAAAGAAATGATATTGCCATTTGTGATAATGTGGACGGAACTAGAGGGTAATATGTTTAGCGTAAAAAGTCAATCAGAGAAAGACAATTATCTTATGATATTACTTCAATGTGTTTTTACTATTGAAATAAAATAATAAATTTACATATCTCCAGAGGATGGGTGAAAATGACCTCAATATATGGAAATAACTAATTTGATTACAGAAATTACCTTTAGTGCACAGAAACACACAAATGCATTCACATACATACATATCTTCCATTTAGCATTTCGGTTCCAGTGTGTTGTTTAGATAGCTCTGACATTTATTTCCTTTACTTTCATTTCCTCTTTCCGTTAATGTTTGTCTGTGTGTCTGTCTCTCCTACTTGTTTGACTTTTATCTGTATTATCCACTCTTCTCAAAATTTGAAGTGAATCAGGAAATTATTTAAAAATTTAAAGTGAGTGAGAAAATGAAAAATACAGCTAAAATCATGTAGTCATTTTCATTAAGATTATTGAAATAGCTTAATTTTGATTGATTTTTTGATTATAGTAATTATTTTAATAATTGAATCAAATTATCTATTATTCAATCTCTACACAATTCTGAATTTAGTCTTTATAATGTAAAAAAACAAAAAAATCAACCATACTTGATATAATGTTTAAGTGTAAAATCCTAGATAGTTAGCAAAATAATATAGGAATTAAAAAAATTAAATAGCGTTTATCATGCAAAATACAAAATTAACTGTAGTATTATTTCCCTATATTATTTTATCTATATTTTAAAGTACAGCTAAATTTTTCTTCTTCATGCTACTAAGAAAGATAAGCAGAAGTGAAGTGAAAAGTGAATTTTTTTTAATAGTACCAATACCTCGTGGATAGAGTGAATTATTGACTTTGGTTCTTCATGCTGTCTTGTAGCCATAATCTTTACCACTTAACATCAAAATTCTTCCCATGGGTTAGAATACCCATTCCTCTACCTTGATTTTGAGTTTAGCTGTGTGAGTTACTTTGTTGGATGGAGTGCTAGTGGATGTGACATAGCAGAGGTTTAAGATGCTTTTGTGCGATTAGCCTCTCCCATTTGCATTTCTGCCATAGCCAAGAGAAGAGTTTCCCTTAAGCATCACCTGTGTCTTTAACCTAAGCTTAAGAATGATCTCCTATGGCACATAGCCAACCTAACTGAACTGTAAACAAGCAGCATGGAGTAAAGGTGCCTCAGCTATGTTGGCTTAAAGCAGTGCTGCTCCCAACAACCATACCTTACAGAGGAAATAAGTATTTTGTTTTGTTTTGTTTTATTGTTGTTTTGTGTGTGTGTATGTCTGTTCAGGGCTGAATTGTGTCATCTAAAAAAAATATTGAAGTCCTACTTCCTGGTACCTGTAAATGTGAACTTAGTTGAATAGAGTGTCTCTGGAAATGATCTAGTCAAAATAAGGTCATTAGGGTGGATCCTAATCCACTAATCCCTAAAAAGGGAAAATTTGCATACAAAGATCAAGGCAGGGAGAACATCATGTGAAGATAAAAAAAGAGATGATGGTTTTCATCCACATGTCAAGATATGCCAAACGTTGCTGGCAAACCACCAAAAACTAAGAGAGAGACAAGGAACACATTTTCACTCACAGAAGAAACCTCAGAAGAAATAAACCTTGTCTTGACCTCAGTCTTCTAGCCTCCAGAAATGTGACAATAAATATCTGAAGTTGCTAAGTTTGTGGCACTTTGTTATTGTTGAATGTGACTAAAATTTTGTGATTTGTACCACAGCAATAAGTGATTTAATGTTATTTCTATTTATGCCACTAGCAGTTTTTTATTTAGAAAATATAAAGAACAGTGAAAAAAAATCTTCCACAATGTCCCTACCCAGAGCCTCTTTTCTGGCCTGTTTTTATTTAATTGATAATTTTAAATCAAGGATATAAATATATCTATCCATCTAACTATGTATCTACTATATGTCTTTTTATGTCTATTGATTATATAACTCATCCAATTTTTGTCTTATATTAGAACATACAAATTTTATATGAGTCTTCATAAGTAACATTTACACAATGTCCACTACATTGTACAGAACTCTATAATTAACTGTACATTACCAATTTTCTTACTCAAAATTACTAACAATATAAATGTTGGCAGTGAAGGTCAAAATTCAGGCAACAGAGAAACAAATATCCAAAATAAAAATTGAGCAAACCGAAATGCTATAAATTTCATAAAAGACTCCTGTTCCATAGATTAAAACACATTTAATAATTAAATTATGATAATCATGTCTATATATTCAAGATTGCATGAAAATTACATGGCAAGAAAGACCTCAGTTTGAACAGCCACTTCAGAAAATCTAGAAAATTAAAGCAGACTCATTTACACAAAAACAATGAAACCTTCTAGAAATCTCATTGAGATTAATAACAGAGTGCTAGTAGCTAAAGGGTCTAGAGCTCGTAAAACAATATTTACTTAAATTCTAGGTAAAAGTGCCTGGATTAGGACTGCTGCCATATGAAAGTAACAAAACTGAATAGTAGTTAGAGGTTTATTTTTTCCCATAAATAGAAGTCTAGAGATAGTTGATTTCAGGCACTGATTCATGGCTAGCATCTTTACAATTCTCTTGACATTTCCCTCATGCTCCACATTTTATTGTTATAAGATGGTCTATAGCTTCAAATATCTGATGGAGATAATAGTAAGATAGAATAGATGGCAAATGTCTCATTTGTCACTTTTATTCCAGAAAAGAAAAAGCTTTCCCCAAAATACTAGGCAGACGTAAGCCTTTCTTTCATAAACTGAAAGTTAGCACATGGTTAACTCTAAAAATAGAAATTATGAGTCAAAATTTAGCCTATAGAGAAAGAAGTTTGCCAAATAAACAGAAATTACTACAATGAATAGATATCTGAGAATGTCAGGATAAGTTTTGCCAAATTATTTGAGAAAGAAGATTGTAAGATGTGAAGAAACTGAATGTTTTTTGTATTATAATGCAAGTGTTGTAATAGCATCAAGATAGAAAATCTATGTAAAAACAGCAATATTAGTATTTGTACCTTCTCTGGCAGTAGTAATGGAAGTTTAAAAAGGTAACCTTTAGTGTGCCTGGGTGATTCAGTTGGTTGAATGTCCAACTCTCAGTTTTGGTTCATGTCATGATCGCAGGGTTGTGCGATTGAGCTCCACCTCAGGCTCCACACTTAGCACAGAGTCTGCTTGAGGTTCTCACCTTCTCCCTCTGCCCCTCCCCCTTCTCATGCTCTCCCTCTGTCTAAATAAAATAAATAAATAAATAAAATATTTCAAAAAGGGGAAGCCTTAGAACAAAGATTAGACTCCAGTAGAGGCATGGGTGATTTCTGTGATGGATGAAGTGGCATAAACCCACAGGGATTATCAAAGAAAAAAGGACAACCTAACGGGTTTGGGATACCATGACTCTACTAATCAAGACTCAGAATTAATGATCATTGGATTTAGTGACCATACCCAAGATTCTCACGCCTCTTTCTTTCTCTGACCCTCTCTAGTCTCCCAACCAATTTTTACATCAACAAGGCCGTTGTATTCAGAATTCAAACTATATCCATTGAATTAAAACAAATGTGAGAGAAAGCCATCAATAATTCTTGTGCTAGGCAATTCCAAATGAACTCCCTTCAGTATAAAAACAGTTTCATCTTTGATTTTATATGTGATAAATTTTGTGATACCAATATTATTTGATATAAAGGAAGTTATTTCCTTAAAATGTATTTAAATGTAATCTTTAAAAATTGAGTTTTTTCAGTATATAATAGTTCTTGGAAATAAGTTTTGTGTCTTACTACCTACCTAACATATTTACCAGTCAAATATATCTATAATTTTAATACTTTGGCTTTTCTTATTAAGTTAGAGTTCCTATGAACTTCATTATTGAAAATATAGAATATACCTTATTTGTTATAAAAAAAAATCATCCAATCATAGTCTGGTAAATGATCTGATTTTTATAAGAATCATTTTCTTCCTATCAATCCACATTCTATTATTTAATTATAGTTTCCCATGTGAAATGATAATAATAATAATATCTAACATTTACCTTGTAGAGCCACTTGTAGAGTGGCTGCTCTACAAGAGGCACTATGTTGTGTATTGAGTTTATTAAGATAAAGAATATGAAGGATGCTTGAGTGGCTCAGGCAATTAGGCATCTGCCTTTAGCTCAAGTCATGATCCCAGGGTCCTGGGATTGAGTCCTGTATCAGGCTCCATGCTCAGCAGGGAACCTGCTTCTCCCTCTGCCTGCTCTTGCTCTCTCTGACAAATGAATAAATAAAATCTTAAAGAAAAAGATAAAGAATATGAAACTGGTCACAATTTGAAATTTTTAAAAAATATGATTTATAGTAACACCCTCAAAAATTAAACAGGTATAAACCTAACAAAATATTTATGGCTTATAACCATTTGTTATAAGCCATAGATATATGGTTTTATAACCATATATCTTATGACCATTTGTATGTTGAAAACTACAAAGCATATATAAAAATTAAAGATGTATATACATGGAAAAATATTTTTTAATGGATTAGACTATTTTTGAGCTGTTACTGCCTCCCCATATGACCTGTGGATTCAAAGTCCAACTCCCAGCAAGTTATTTTGTAGATATTGTCAGATTCTAAAGTTTATATAAAGAGGCAAAGGACCACCTCGAATAGCCAAAGGGATATTGAAAAAGAAAACCAAAGTTGGTGGCATCACAATTCCGGACTTCAAGCTCTATTATAAAGCTATCATCATCAAGACAGCATGGTACTGGCACAAAAACAGACACATAGATCAATGGAACAGAATAGAGAGCCCAGAAATAGACCCTCAACTCTATGGTCAACTAATCTTCGACAAAGCAGGAAAGAATGTCCAATGGAAAAAAGACAGCCTCTTCAATAAATGGTGCTGGGAAAATTGGACAGCCACATGCAGAAAAATGAAATTGGACCATTTCCTTACACCACACACAAAAATAGACTCAAAATGGATGAAGGACCTCAATGTGCGAAAGGAATCCATCAAAATCCTTGAGGAGAACACAGGCAGCAACCTCTTCGACCTCAACCGCAGCAACATCTTCCTAGGAACATCGCCGAAGGCAAGGGAAGCAAGGGCAAAAATGAAATTGGGATTTCATCAAGATCAAAAGCTTTTGCACAGCAAAGGAAACAGTTAACAAAATCAAAAGACAACTGACAGAATGGGAGAAGATATTTGCAAACGACATATCAGATAAAGGACTAGTGTCCAATATCTATAAAGAACTTAACAAACTCAACACCCAAAGAACAAATAATCCAATCAAGAAATGGGCAGAGGACATGAACAGACATTTCTGCAAAGAAGGCATCCAGATGGCCAACAGACACATGAAAAAGTGCTCCATATCACTCAGCATCAGGGAAATACAAATCAAAACCACAATGCGATATCACCTCACACCAGTCAGAATGGCTAAAATCAACAAGTCAGGAAATGACAGATGCTGGCGAGGATGCGGAGAAAGGGGAACCCTCCTACACTGTTGGTGGGAATGCAAGTTGGTGCAGCCACTCTGGAAAATAGCATGGAGATTCCTCAAAATGTTGAAAATAGAACTGCCCTATGACCCAGCAATTGCACTACTGGGTATTTACCCTAAAGATACAAACGTAGTGATCCGAAGGGGCACGTGCACCTGAATGTTTATATCAGCAATGTCCACAATAGCCAAACTATGGAAAGAACCTAGATGTCCATCAACAGATGAATGGATCAAGAAGATGTGGTATATATACACAATGGAATACTATGCAGCCATCAAAAGAAATGAAATCTTGCCATTTGTGACAACATGGATGGAACTAGAGCATATCATGCTTAGCGAAATAAGTCAAGCAGAGAAAGACAACAATCATATGATCTCCCTGATATGAGGAAGTGGTGATGCAACATGGGGGCTTAAGTGGGTAGGAGAAGAATCAATGAAACAAGATGGGATTGGGAGGGAGACAAACCATAAGTGAAGTGACTCTTAATCTCACAAAACAAACAGAGGGTTGCTGGGGAGGGGGGTTCGGAGAAGGGGGGTGGGGTTATGGACACTGGGGAGGGTATGTGCTTTGGTGAGTGCTGTGAAGTGTGTAAACCTGGCGATTCACAGACCTGTACCCCTGGGGATAAAAATATATGTTTATAAAAAATAAAAAATTTTTAAAAAAGATGCAAAGGACCTAGAATAGCCCTTAAAATACCAAAGAGGAAGAAGAACCAAGATGAATGACTCACATTACCTCATATTACCACTTACTTTATGGCTATAATAATCAAAAGAGTATGCTATTAGAGAAAAAAAAGACACAAAAATAAATGAAAAAGAATAAAGAGCCACTATAAAGACCCATATAAATAAAGTCAACTGATCTTTAACAAAGGAGAGAAGATCAAATAATGGAGAAAGGATAACCTTCTCAACAATGGTGTTGGAACAATTAGAAATGTTCTTCCCATGCAAAGGCAAAAGGTACCTAGACATATGCCATAACATTTCATAAAAATTAACTAGAAATGAAACATAGAATTAATAGAAAATGCAAAAGTATAAAACATCCTGAAGAAAACAGGAGAAAATCTTCCTGACTTTGGTTTTGGTGATGAGTTTTTAAATGCACCCCAGTAGCATGACTCATAAAGAGAAAAATGGTAAGTAAGTTGGGTTTTATTAAAATTAAAAACTTCTGTTCTTAAAAGATACTGCTAATAAAATGAAAAAAAAAAGGTCACATTGGAAGAAAACATTTTTAAAATACATACAGATAGAAGATGTATACAGACTATTTACAGAATGCTTAAAACTCAAAAATAGACAAATACTCCAATTAAAATATATACAGAAGAGATTAACAGACACATCGCCAGGGACGACACATCCATGGTAGCACTCAGAGGGAAATTTATAGCTGTAGAGATCTACATTAAAAAAGAAGAAAAATCTCAAATCAATAACCTTACTTTACATCTTAAGGAACTAGAAAAAGAATAACAAACTGAACTCAAACTAACCAGGATAAAAGAAGTAATAAAGAGTAGAGTAGAAACAAGCAAAATAATAGAAATACAATAGAGAAAATGAGCAAAACCAAAAGTGTGCTTTTAAAAATATCAACATAATTGGTTAACCAATTTTTTTTTGGTTTAATGACCAATAACAAAAGAGAGAAGACATAGATTATGAAGTCAGGAATGAAAATAGAACCATTTACTACAGACCTTGGAGAATTAAAAAGAATTATAAAAAAACACTTATATATGAACACTTATACACCAACAAATTAGATAGCCAACATAAACTAATGAAAAAACATCTGAATCAAACTATACAAAATAAAAAGGTTGAATTAATAATAAAAATCTTCTCATCAAATAAATTCCAGTACCAGATGATTTCAGGGATAAATTTTGCCAAACTTTAAAAGAAAAAAATCAATACCAATCCCATTTGAAATTATTCCAAAACATAGAAGAGAAGAGAAAACTTCCTAACTCATTCTATGAGGCCAGGAATACAAGGATACCCAGGTTAAATATTTGTTTTAATACTTCTTGCTAACATGTGTTATAAGTTCTGGTTAAGACATCTCAAGAAAGAGAAATAAATGGGATCCAAATACAACAGGAAGAAGTAACACTATCCCTTACATGTAGATAATTGATCTATATATAGAAAACATTAAATAAATCACACAAAGAAACTGATAACTATAAATGAATTCACCAGAGTTGTAAGATACAAGATCGACACTCAAAAATCAGTTGTACTTCTGTACAGTTGCAATGAACAGTCCAAAAAGGAAATTAAGAAAACGATGCCATTTACAATAGCATCACTATAAAAATTAAATAACTGGAAATTAATTTAAGTGAATGAAAGGCTCTACACCAAATACTACAGTACTTTTCCGTACAGTTGCAATGAGCAGTCCGAAAAGAAAATTAAGGGGCGCCTGGGTGGCTCAGTGGGTTAAGCTGCTGCCTTCGGCTCAGGTCATGATCTCAGGGTCCTGGGATCGAGTCCCACATCAGGCTCTCTGCTTAGCAGGGAGCCTGCTTCCTCCTCTCTCTCTCTCTCTCTGCCTGCCTCTCTGCCTACTTGTAATCTCTCTCTGTCAAATAAATAAAATCTTAAAAAAAAAAAAAGAAAATTAAGAAAACGATGCCATTTACAATAGCATCACTATAAAAATAAAATAACTAGAAATTAATTTAAGTGAATCAAAGGCTCTACACCAAAGACTACAATACTTTGCCCAAAGGAACTAAGGAAGACATAAACAAATGAAAAGATAATCCACATTTATAGATTGGAAGACATCTTTTTAAAGATGGAAATAGTCTCAAAGTGATCTGTAGATTCAAGGCAATTTCTACCAAAATCCCCAATTGCCTTTTTTGCAGAAATAGAAAAGCCAATCTTAAAATTTACAACGAATTGTAAAGAACTCAGAATAGTCTACCCAATCTTGTAAAAGGAGTTGGAGGACTTATACTCCAATTTTGAAACTTACTACAATGCTACAGTAATAAAAACAGTATGGTACTGGCATAAGGTTAGATATAGGGATTAATGGAATAGAATTGAGAGTCCAGAAATTAATCCATACATCTATGGTCAGTTGACTTTTGGCAAGGCTACCTAAATCAACCATATAGTGATCTCTTGAACAAATTGTGCTAAGACAGGCAAAACAATGATGTTAGATTATTACCTCACACAATATAACAAAAATTAACTCAGGTCTAAATATGAGTCTAAATATGAACTAATACAATAAAACTCTCTGAAGAAGACATAGAAGTACCTCCTCAGGACCTTGGTTTTGGCAAGACATTTTTAGATACGAAACAGAACATACAACCAACAAAATAAAAAATATACAATTTGTACCTCATCAAAATTTAAAATTTTCTGTATCAAAGGATACTTCAAGAAAGTGAAAAGACCACTCATGAAGTAGGAGAAAATATTTACAGATCTTATATATGATAAAAGTCTAATAACTCCTACAATTTAACAACAGTAATAAGATAAAACAATAAAACAATGAGGAAAGGATTGAATAGGCATTTCTCTAAATATATATATATGTACTACATTATATTATTGATATTATATATTTATATTATTTTTATGCTATATATCAAATATGTTATATATGTTATATATTTTACATATTATATATTATTTTTATATATATTTTACTATGCACATACACACACACACACACACTCATGGCCAAGAAGCATAGAAAAATGTGTATAATAGCATCAGTCATGAGAGAAATGCAAATCAAAACTGCAATACGAGTCCACTGCTCTAGATTAAATATAACAAAGCAAAAAGGAAAGTTAAGTGTTGGCAAAGATGTGGAAAATTTGGAACCCTCATACATTGCTGATGAGAACAAAATGGTACACCTTTTGTGGAAAATGCTTTGGCAGTTCTCCAAAAAATTAAACAGAGAACTACCATATGAGCCTGCCAAATCCTGCCCTAGATACATACCCAAAAGAATTGAAAAGAGATACTCAAAACACTTGTATACAAATGTTTCTAGCAACACTATTCAAATAGGAAAAAAAAAAAAAAGGAAACAACTCAAATGCCTATCAGTGGATTAATGGATTAACAAAATGTGGTATATCCATACAGAGAAATATTATTTAGCCATAAAAGGGAATTAAATATTATTACATACTACACCATAGATGAATCACAAAAATATTATACTGAGTGAAAAAAGCAGACACAATTTATAATTATGTTTACTGTATAATTATACAGTATAATTATTATAAAGTATAATTATACTTTACTGTGTAATTATTACTGTATAATTATATTTGTATGAAGTATCTAAAATAGTAAAATCTACGGAGTCAGAAATGAATAATGTTTGCCATGGACTGTGGGGAGAGCAAATAGGGAGTGGGTACTCAACCCATAGAAGACTTCTGTTTGGGGTGACAAAAATTGCTAGAACTAGATAGTGGTAATAGTTACCCAACATTGTGAATGTAGTTAAGGCTGCTGAACTATACATTTTAAAATGATTAAAATGGAAAATTTTATGTTATACATATTTTAACAAAATTAAAAGAAATCAAGTTTGTTCTTAGAATCAATCAAGTGTTTAGAACGCTCCGCAGAGGTCCAGAAGGAGAAGGAGAGAATGGACTTGGAAATAATTCTGAGCCATATTTAAAAAACTTAGATACCCCCTGTTCTATTATTTCCTAAAAGGGTTGTGGAATATGGGTTTTGGTGAGTAACTTAGGTTAGATTTATATGTAACCAAGATTCCCACCCTGAATGTAGACAAAACTTTAAAGCATCTTTCACCTTCTTTTTCCATTACACCTTTTCCTTGGTATTACTTTGCATTATGCTCACGTAGTTTTCAGATTATTAAAGACATCTACTGAATCCTCTGCTCACTGAAATACCCCAAAGGTTTCATTCTTCTTCTTCTTTTTCTTCATCAAAATTCTTTGGCCTTATTAACTTATTACCTGAGGTCTCTACCCTTTGGAGTGAATTGTATAAGCCAACTAATGGAAATATATTAGTGACTAAAAAATTCAATTGACATAATTCAATTCAATAAACACTTATTGAGTAGCTTCTCTGGTTAAGCTTCAGTTCATATTAATGGGACATAAAGTAAGTATAAAAGAGATGGTATAAAAAAAATCGTCTAATGGGATGGGAATTACATTATACCAGGCAGAATAAAAAGAAAAAAGACTCATTCTAAACAATAATATCAATGACAATAATAATAGAGTATATTTATATTTTTTCACTTTGTTCTAAGTTTAGTATTTGTTCTGTGTTTAACATTTTAATGTATTAGCTCATATTTTCAAAATGACCTAACAAATTAGATCCTAGCATTATCTTATTTCTACAGATGAGGAAATTTAATCAAGGACTTTCCATGATTTATTCAAAGTGACTTATTTTGGTAAGTGGAAAAATGGAATTTGAACTCAGAAATACCTAATCTTGAAGTGTTCTCTCCATTGACTCCATTATATTATCTACTGTGCCTAATTCATTAGGTGTGCATATAGAAAATACGGATATTTATTATGCATATCTGTTTTTTATATATCAGTCCTAATTATATTTTAAACCACCATTATGTTATTTAGGGAATCCAGTCTCAGCTAATTCAAGATGCTGTCTCTCTTTACTAGAATTGTTCTGAATTTAAGTGTGTTTCAAGGTGTGTGTGTATGTGTGGCAGAATATTCTAGCCATTTAATAAGAACTTTTATCTCTTTATTCAGCCATTGAATTTGATATCATTATTCTGTTCCAAAGATTAATCTGTGACCTACCAATCTGTTGTCCCTTTATCCTACCCAGAAGTTCCCTTCCCCTCTCTTCTGTCAGATTCAGAATCCAGTCTTCAGACCATGAGAATTTCACATACCCATTTAACATCACTCTTCAATTAATTTTTTCAACATAGTATCCCACCAGAGTGTGAATATGTGTTTTTATCTGTTCAGTAACCTTGCTCTTTATGTATCTTAACCATGTTAAAGAATAGAACAAGTAATTTTACATCCATTTTACAGAAAAGAAAATTGAAGCTTTCCATATTATGTAACTTTCTGAATGTTATGTGACTAAAATCTGGTAGAATGAGTAAAATGATCCAAATCTTTCTGTTTTTCCAGTGTAGAGTTTTGAAAGTAAAATAAAAGTGCTATGGAAATTTATCAAAAAAAGAGATTATGTGTGGTCAGAATGGTGAAGTAGGAAAAGAATAGGATCATTAAAATAAGATCAGAAGAGGCTTTAAGACAGAAGTATTACTTGAAATAGATACTGAAGAAAAAGGAACATTTTAGTATTAAAGGATTGGGTTGAATGGGTGCAGGAGAAAGAAGAAAGGGGCTATTAAAAAAAAGAGTAGAGAAGAATAGTACCAACTTTTCCAGGTTTTTGCATATAACAGGGATTTGTATTAGAGCACCTACTTTGGGTGCAGGTATTCTAATAAACCCGAAAGAATCACGAGTTCTGCTCTCTGTATCCAACTAGTTTACACTCTATTTAATCATGAATTAATGTTCTGTTTATGCTTCATAATACATATTCATGTTTACAGGGCCCTTCAATATTTAATTTAAAACTATGAATGATAACAATGCTCTATCACATGTAGCAGTGGAAAGAATATTTGGATACAAGGAAGCATTCTGAAATACCTAAATAGACAGCCTGCAGACTACTTATGCAAAAAGAGATAATGTTATTCATATTCTATGGTAGTAAGGCATCACTGAGAAAGTGAATTAGGGAGCTGAAAAATTTTACAGAAAATTTAGTGGACCATGTCTTAGGCATCCATTATATTAGAAGTACTTTACACAGGCTGATTAATTTAATCTGCATAACCCTACTAGTTTGGCATTGTTTTCCTTACTTTAACGGTAGGACAGATATGGTTTAAGCATAAGAACTTGTTAATAAGTTGGCTGGGAATTGAATGCAAGTCTTTTTTACTCCAAAGTCCTGTAGTTCACATTTATTTTAGCATGGCAGATTTTCAAACATAGGGAATAATTGAAAGAACGAAACAATGAGCATACATATGCACAACACTTTCCATATATTTTAACATTTTGCCCCATTTGCTCCATCTATCTAGAGAGAGATAATTTACATTAAAAATCCAACTTATTAATAAAGGAAGAGTTTAATGAATTTTGATGGGCAGATATAGTAATGTAAACTTTTTTTAAAAAATATTTTTATTCATTCATTTGACAGAGATCGCAAGTAGGCAGAGAGGCAGGCAGAGAGGGAGAAGCAGGCTCCCCACCGAGCAGAGAGCCTGATTCGGGGCCCAGTGCCAGGACCCTGAGGAGATCATGACCTGAGCCGAAAGCAAAGGCTTTAACCCACCGAGCCACCCAGGTGCCCCAGTAACATAAACGTTATTACAATCAAGATCTGAGATATTTTCATAGCCCTGAAAATTTACCATCAGTCCCTTTGTAGTCCATCTGTTTGCCTCATCTCCATCCCTGGTACATACTTACCTGCTTTCTTTCCCTCTAGTTTTACAATTTCTCAAATGTCATATCACTGAATTCAGGTCATATTTAATCTTCTGTATTTGGTTTCTTTCACTTAACATGTTTTTGAGTATCAATATTTTGTTGCATATATTACTAGTTCATTACATTTTATTGTAAAGTAGCATACCATTAAATAGTGATATACTAAATTTTTTTAACCACTCTTAAATTGTTAGACCCTGCAATTTTTCCAGTATTTACCTATTATGAATGAAGCTAATGTAAATAATTATTTGCAGATTTTGTATAGTCATATATTTTCATATCTCCTGAGTAAAACCTAGAAAGGATGTCACAAGTTAATAGGTTAATTGTATATGTAACTTAACAAGAAACTTTCAAGCTGTTTTCCAGAATATCTGTACTATTTTCTACTCCTACTAGCAATATATGAGAGTTCTTTTTAATATGCAACTTCATCAAAACTTGAAACTATCATTCTTTTTATATTTTAGCTATTCTAAACTGAGGGTTGCTGGAAGGGAGGTGGGCAGTGGAATTGGCTAAACGGGTGATGGGTATTAAGGAGGGCACTTCTTGTGATGAGCACTGGCTGTTGTGCGTAGGTAATGAATCACTAATTTCTACTCCTGAAACTAATATTACACTATATATTAACTAACAAGAATTAAAAGAAAAACTTGAAACCATAAAAATAAAATAAAATAAGCTATTGTTGCTATTTGGAGGTTTGGCATTTCTCTGATACATCATGATGTTGAACGCCTTTCCATGTGCATATTTGCCTTGGTATATCTTTGTTGATATGCCATTTCAAACATTATTTATATTTTTATTTGATTATTTTACTATAATTCCTGTGTAAAAACGATTTTAAAAATATTTTGAACACACTTCTGTTGCTAAGTGTATGTTTTTCTTAGGCGTGTGTGCTGAAGAATTAAAGATTCTAATTTTTATGAAACCTGTAAACTATGATAGAGTCTGGTTATGGTTTTCTGTCCTTATATAGGAAAGGGGATAAGAAATTACATGTGCTTTCTCATTTGGTGCTGACTGGAAGTTCAAAGAAAGCAAACTCTGCGCCACACACAAGTACCCTAGCCCTAATTCCACCTCCTAACCATGATAAAAGCCCAAAACCAATCTCCCTCTGCTCTCTCAACTTTTGAAGTTACTTGAGAGCCTACCCCAATCTCCCCAGAAAACCTTATTATGTGATTAATAAATCTTTTCATTCCCTCTTGGTGTGTATGTGTCATTGTAAGTCTTGATTATCTGTATTAATTGTCTTTTGTGGCTGTAACAAATTACCATGCTGTGGCTTAAAACAATACAAGTCTTATGGTTCTGTGTAATAGAAATTTCACTGGACTAAGATGAATGTGTTGGCATGGCTTTATTCCTTTATGGAGGGTCCAGGAGAAAATTTATTGCTTTGCCTTTTCTAACTTCTAGACACCACAAGCAATCCTTAGCTGATGGTTCATTTCTCTGTCTTCAAGCCAGCAACATAGCATCTTCAAATCTCTTTCTTACACTGATCCCTCTGCCTTTCTGTCACAGTTTTAAGAATTGCTATTTTTATATTGGGCTCATCCAGATAATCTAGGATAATCTCCCTATTTTAAGGTCAGCTAATTAAAAGGATTAATCCCATTTGCATCTTAACTCACTTTTGTCATATAACATAACCTACTCACAAGTCACAGGAATAGGGATGTGGACATCCTCGAGGGGCTATCATTCCATGTACCCCAACATCTGGAACAAATAATTTCCTCCACTGGATGAACACAACAAAATGCAAAGCTACAAAGATTCATTTTTACTATTTTCTTAAAAGAATGTTATAATTTTAGTTTTTGTATTTAGGTCTATTTTCCATTTTTGATTAATTTTTTTAATATGCCTTATTGTAGAGATAGAGTCAATTTCATATACGTATATTTCCAAAATTATTTCCAAAATAGTAGACATTTATTTATTAACATAATTATTTAATTATTCCATCAGTATTCGCTGAAAAGACTATCCTTTCTCCACTGAATTGTATTGGCATCTTTCTCAAAAATCTATTGACAATATATTTATGGATTATATGCTGTTCTATTATCTGTGTGTCTTTCTTGATAACTCCATGATGTCCTTATTATTATAAAATTTTGGTCTGTCTTAAAGTCAGTTAGTGTACACCCACAAATGATGTTGTCATTCAAATTATTTTGGCTACTTTTAGTCATTCTGAGTTTCCACATGCAGACTAGAATCAACTTGTCAAATTCTAAAAAACAAACAAGCAAACAAAACTAGTGGGAAGTTAAGGTCTTGTTGACTTAACAGAGTAATTTGGGAAGAACTGGAATCTAACAATACTGTCTTCTGATCCACTGCACAGTAAAATTATTTCTAAACATTTCTTGTTATTTTTTCCACTTTATTATATAAAGAATTTTTCAATTCAATTCCCAGTTATTTTGTTGACAGTAAACAGAAATTGATTTTGGCTTCATGATCTTTTATATGTGATCACATTTATAAACTGTATTTGATTTTTCTTCATCCTCTAGGATTCTCTATGAGTACTTCATGCTGGCCCAAGTGAAGCCTTTGATTTTTTCATACCAGTTGTAGGACTTTTACATCTTTTTCTTACTTTATTATGCTAACTGTGCTCATTGCATTCTGTCCAGTGTTAAAGAGAACAGGTAAGAGGATAAATCCTTGATTTGTTCCCAACCTTCACAGAGAAGGTTTCACCATTCTACTCAGTTCATCATTCTACTCAGTTTCCACATTAATTATGTTGGCTGTGCATTTCTCTTAGATATGTTTTTATTCTCATTTTTGGATTGTAGAAAATCTTTAATTTTGTTTTTTGAAAATTTTCGTTTTTTATTAAATGAATCAATTTCTACTTTGGGATCTAAGATGATAAGATTCTTTTGTTTTGCCTTTTGTTTCTTGATATGATGAAGTCCACTGACAAGTATTTGAATTTTCATGCAATCTTGAATTCCTGCCATAAACTTCCTACCTCACCCTTATTGTGGTCCTACTTAGAATTTTTTCAAATTTGCAATGGTATGAAAGTGATACACATTCAGTAGAGACTGCACTCTGAATTTTGATCTTTTCCTGGCCTAAGGAAATGTAGTAAAACACTGTGTCATAATGCAGGGCAGCAGTGGGGAGCTGCAACTCCTAGTTAGCCAGGGGATCATGAAAGTGAATAACTGATACAATTAAACCATTCTGTATTCATACAAACATTCTGTTTCTCACTTTCAGTACAATGTTAAAGAAGTTACATGAGCTATTCAACACTTTGTGTTAGATGAACTTTGTGTTAGATGATTTTGCCCAACTGTAGCTAATATAAGTGTTCTGAGTATATTTAAGGTAGAGTGGACTAAGCCGTGATGTTCAGTGAGGTGTATTAAATGGATTTTGACTTATGCTATTTTCCACTTATGATGGGGTTTATCAGAATATAACTGATTACTGATCTAATTTGCTAACATTTTGTTAAGAATTTGTTTTAGAGGGGTTCTTTTTTTTTAAAAAAAAATATTTATTTGACACAGAGAGAATAAGAGAGAGAGAACAAGAGCACAAGCAGGGGAAGCGGGAAAGGAGGAAGCAGACCCCCTGATGAGCAGGGAGCCCCTATGTGGGGCTCTATTCTTGGAACATGTTTCCTGCTGTTTGTTAATTGGGATTTTCTATAAATGCCAATTACATCAAGTTCATTATAGCGTTATCTCAATCTTCAATATACTTTTTTTTTTTTTTTTTGGTCTATTTGTTCTATCAGTTACAAAGAGAAAAGTGTCAAAATCTCAAGCCATAATTGTGTATTTGTCTATTTCTCCTTTTGGTTCTATCAGTTTTTATTTTTTCATTCATTTTGAAACCCTGTTATTAAGCACATATCCATTTAGGATTATTGTATCTTCTTGAGGAGTTGACCTATTACTTTTCTATAATGACCACTTTTATCCTTAGGAAAATTCCTTCTTCTAAAATCTCCTTAGTATGACATTAATATTTTCTGTTGATTAGTATTATCATGTAATAACTTTTCCTGCCCTTTTATGTCTTTCATTTCTTTACAGTTGAAATGTGTTTTTTATAGATGTCATACTGCTACCTTTTATTTTTTTAAAAAATCAAATCTTATAATATCTGCCTTTAATTGAAGTATTTATATAGTTGATATTCAATGTAATTTTTGGTATAGCTGGGTTTTAAGCCTATCATTTATCTATTTTATTTATTTATCTTTTCTTCTTGTTTGGGGCTCTTTTAAATTGGCTGAGCTTTTTTATGTTTCTATTTTACCTCCCTTATTGACTAGCTAACTATACATTTTAATGTCATTTTAGGGTTATTTAAAATTATAACATGCATCTGTAACTTACAGACTATCTTCAATTATTATTATATCCTCTTCATATGTAATGTAATAAGTCTACAAGAACATAATGTTATTTCTTCCTTCTCATGCATTGTAGTATTTTTGTCACATATTTTATTTTATGTATATTGTAAAATCACAATACATAGTTACATTTTTTATTAAAACAGTTGTCATTTAAAGAAATTAGAAGTAAAGAAAATTCAGTTTATATTTACCCACATTTTTACCATTTTCTATACTTTTCTTTTTTTCTATAACTCAGTTAATTTTGATCTGCCATTTTATCATTTCTACCTAAAGAACTCCCATTAATATTTGTATTAGTCTAAGAGCACTGACAATGAATTCTTTCCCCCCTCTTTTAATCCCCTTTTTAAAAAAAATTTTTTATTTTTTATAAACATATATTTTTATCCCCAGGGGTACAGGTCTGTGAATCACCAGGTTTACACACTTTACAGCACTCACCAAAGAACATACCCTCCCCAATGTCCATAATCCCACACCCTTCTCCCAAACCCCCTGCCCGCAGCAACCCTCTGTTTGTTTTGTGAGATGAAGAGTCACTTATGGTTTGTCTCCCTCCCAATCCCATCTTGTTTCATTTATTCTTCGTCTACCCACTTAAGCCCCCATGTTGCATCACCACTTCCTCATATCAGGGAGATCATATGATTGTTGTCTTTCTCTGCTTGACTTATTTCGCTAAGCATGATATGCTCTAGTTCCATCCATGTTGTCACAAATGGCAAGATTTCATTTCTTTTGATGGCTGCATAGTATTCCATTGTGTATATATACCACATCTTCTTGATCCATTCATCTGTTGATGGACATCTAGGTTCTTTCCATAGTTTGGCTATTGTGGACATTGCTGCTATAAACATTCGGGTGCACGTGCCCCTTTGGATCACTACGTTTGTATCTTTAGGGTAAATACCCAATAGTGCAATTGCTGGGTCATAGGGTAGCTCTATTTTCAACATTTTGAGGAACCTCCATGCTGTTTTCCAGAGTGGCTGCACCAGCTTGCATTCCCACCAACAGTGTAGGAGTGTTCCCCTTTCTCCGCATCCTCGCCAGCATCTGTCATTTCCTGACTTGTTGATTTTAGCCATTCTGACTGGTGTGAGGTGATATCTCATTGTGGTTTTGATTTGTATTTCCCTGATGCTGAGTGATATGGAGCACTTTTTCATGTGTCTGTTGGCCATCTGGATGCCTTCTTTGCAGAAATGTCTGTTCATGTCCTCTGCCCATTTCTTGATTGGATTATTTGTTCTTTGGGTGTTGAGTTTGCTAAGTTCTTAATAGATTCTGGACACTAGTCCTTTATCTGATATGTCGTTTGCAAATATCTTCTCCCATTCTGTCAGTTGTCTTTTGATTTTGTTAAATGTTTCCTTTGCTGTGCAAAAGCTTTAGATCTTGATGAAATCCCAATTTCATTTTTGCCCTTGCTTCCCTTGCCTTTGGCGTTGTTCCTAGGAAGATGTTGCTGTGGCTGAGGGCGAAGAGGTTGCTGCCTGTGTTCTCCTCAAGGATTTTGATGGATTCCATTCGCACATTGAGGTCCTTCATCCATTTTGAGTCTATTTTTGTGTGTGGTGTAAGGAAATGGTCCAATTTCATTTTTCTGCATGTGGCTGTCCAATTTTCCCAGCACCATTTATTGAAGAGGCTGTCTTTTTTCCATTGGACATTCTTTCCTGCTTTGTCGAAGATTAGTTGACTGTAGAGTTGAGGGTCTATTTCTGGGCTCTCTATTCTGTTCCATTGATCTATGTGCCAGTACCATGCTGTCTTGATGATGACAGCTTTGTAATAGAGCTTGAAGTCCGGAATTGTGATGCCACCAACGTTGGCTTTCTTTTTCAATATCCCTTTGGCTATTCGAGGTCTTTTCTGGTTCCATATAAATTTTAGAATTATTTGTTCCATTTCTTTGAAAAAGATGGATGGTACTTTGATAGGAATTGCATTAAATGTGTAGATTGCTTTAGGTAGCATAGATATTTTCACAATATTTATTCTTCCAATCCAGGAGCATGGAACGTTTTTCCATTTCTTTGTGTCTTCCTCAATTTCTTAATCCACTTATTTTTATTTCATTTGCAAAAAATAGGTTTGTAGGGCATGAGAATTTTCAAATAATATTTTTTAGTATTTTATGTCTTCCCACAGATATCTGACAGTTTTTGCAAGAAATTTAATTTCACAGGATGAAGTAATTACTTTTTTTATTTTATTCAAAATTTCTCATTACGTTTGTATTCCTTCAGCAGTTGAAAAATTAGGGGCACCTGGGTAGCTCAGTGGGTTGGGCCTCTGCCTTCAGCTCCAGTCATGATCTTGGGGTCCTGGGATTAGGCCCCACATTAGGATCTCTGCTCGGTGGGGAGCCTGCTTCCACCTCTCCCTCTGCCTGCCTCTCTGGCTACTTGTGATTTCGCTCTCTGTGTCAAATGAATAAATAAAATATTTTTTTAAAAATTATGTGGCTAGGGCGCCTCGGTGGCTCAGTGGGTTAAGACGCTGCCTTCAGCTCAGGTCGTGATCTCAGGGTCCTGGGATCGAGTCCCGCATCGGGCTCTCTGCTCAGCAGGGAGCCCGTTTCCTCCTCTCTCTCTCTCTGCCTGCCTCTCCATCTACTTGTAATCTCTCTCTGTCAAATAAATAAATAAAATCTTAAAAAAAATTATGTGGCTATTATTTGGTTCATTGGTTTGTTAGTCTTTTTTTTAGTGTTATTAGTTCTCCTACTTAGGGTTTTCAGATTTCTTCAATGTGGTTTTTAAATCTTTTGTTTATGTAGGAAAAATTTATTTCTTATTACTCTTTCATTCCTCTCTTTCAGTGATGGCAATTACAGACATTTTGGACTATTCAATATTGAGACAATGTTGTGTTCTGTTTTTTCCCCCATTATTCTGTTTTTGTGTTTCAGTTGGATTATTTCTATTCATATATATTCAAAACAGTTGATTCTTTTCTTTGCTATGTAAAGTATAAAAATAACTCATAAAATTACTACTCACTGCTCACTTATTTTTCATTTCTGCCATTTTGGATTTTTTAAAAATATCTGTCTATTGAAATTTCTTATCTATTCATTCATGTCTAGCTTTTTGCTAGATTTTTAAGCATATTCATTGAAGTTATTTTAAAACCCCTTAGTGATAGTTTTGCCATCGAGATCATCTCTAAATTTAATTGTCTTAATAATTTTTTCTCATAATAATGCACTTTTTTCTCTTTTTTCCCGTGTTTTGGAATTTTTGTATTAATTGCCAAACATTGTTTATAAAGGAAAAGAAGTGGCCTGCACAAACAACATTTATGTCCAGAAATGGACCCTTCCCTCCTTCTTTTAGGCCATTAGGGTAGTGAGTTCAATCAGTATGCTCTAGGTAGGATTGACTTTGTTGGTGCTGTGGTTACCTTGACCATATAACAGACTTCAGACCTTCTCAGTCTGGACCACTGCTGTTTCCTTAGTGTTTAGTGGAAGACCTAATGTCATGCAAGGTTTTTCAACAGGCTCTAGACATCTAAACACAATCCCAGAGGAACTTTTTCTATGCTCTTTCCCCAGCCCAACCCAAACAATAGACTATAGTCATTTTATCTCATTGAAAGTTTTCTTGTGGAAGTGGGCTGGGAATGGGGACTTTTCAATTCTGCTCTAGCTTTGGTTGCAGTCAATTCTTATACACCCGAGCTGTGGTGGTGAGACTTCCCAATATACTTGCACTTCTGTCAGTGACAGACAAGCTCTCCTCAACTCAGAGTAGGATCTAGAACTCAGGTGGGTGTCTTGGCCTTCCTTCAGTGACAGCAGACCTCTGCTTTGCATTAGTGAAAAATCCTGGACAGAGTCAGTTGTCCTGCTCTCCTCCAACAGCACATAAGTTTTGCTCAGTGTTAACGACTTGGTAAGTGGGGGTGGGTGCTGAATTTATTACTCCTCTCTCAACAGCAGTTGGCTTTTCTTTGGAGCATAGGTTGGGGGTTTTCTGCTTTACCCCCAGTAGTAGACAGACTTTGCTACATATTAGAAAATTTGGTGCATGGGTAAGGTTTGTTTCTGTCATTCAATGGCAGACATTTGTCGCTTTGGATTCAAACAGGGCCCTGAGTGGGCATGGAGTCCTCCAGAAACTCTAGATCCAGCCTCAAACTTTGACATCCCTGAATGCCTGTGACACTAAAGGGGATATTCTAATAAACTTACTGTAACTTTAATATTTCTAGTGGCTTCCTGACAGAAGCTTATTGAAAATAATTGTCCATGAATTAGATACTTCTTTTTGTTTGGGTCTCCCAAGGATTTTCAACTCTCACAATAGCCTACACTTTGCTTTTAAGAATTTAATAAAATTTCAGAGTTTTTCTGGGATGTGTGTGTGTGTGTGTGTGTGTGTGTGTGTGTGTGTTTCTATTTGCTTTTATGGTTTCCACTTCTTTTTCTTATCCTCTGCCAATGTTGAGACATTTTGTGTATATCTTTCTTTAGAGGGGTTTGGTACGCTCAGAAATTCAGTTCATATGGTTGCCTTGAAACCATAGCTTTCAGATAAGCTCAAAATGTATCATTTTGTAATTTATTTGATTTTCTTTTTCCTTTCTTCTTTTTTTCTCTTGTATGGCATTCACTTGAAGATTTCTTCAGTTTAAGTTAGAGATATGACCTGACAAATTACTGTTTAAAGTCCCTTTCAGTATTAACATTTGGGTCCACATGTAGAAGAATAATCTTATAAATCAAAGTTTTGACAGAGTTCTATGGCCTCACTGTATGACTAAAACCATTTTTTTTTCCAAGTAATAATAACACACATTTTTTGAAAAATTGGAAGAGCTGAACCCAGTGCTAATTGCTTTTCATGCATTTTTCTCATTTAATCATCAAACCAACCCCTTAAGGAAGTAGTATTATGATCCTCATTTATATAAAGAAATTGTGAAATGCCTACCGGTACACAGTTGAAGTGTGGCAGAAAAGGGATCCAAGTTATTTGATTTCAGATATGTATCCTTAATCACTAATTAATAAGGAGTCCCCATTTAATAATCCATTATTTTCCTAGATAAAAAGTCACCAACTTTTACTTCTTTTTGTAGGTCGTGACAGAGCCTGAAGCACAGATTTCTGAAATATGTAATCACACTAGATCTTTCAACCAAGCTTCCATAAATGTGTGAACCCAGTCTAAATCTTCAGTTATGAAAATAATCCTTGTTCATGTTTTTGTATCCTTCCTTTTAATGGGACTCCTGCCACAAGTTTCAGGTTTGTGCCAGATGGTTGTAAATTGAAAGACAAATAAAAAGAGAAATAAAATATCCTTATCCTTCTGCTCCCTGGCCACATGTATCCAATAAAAACAATAGAAAGCAGATTAGTTCTGATAATTAATAGACTATTTTACCAGCTAGCATTTTAGCTTAAGAAAAATCTGATAAAAATGTTTTATGCTTAACATAGGGAATATATGTCTTTTTTACAAAATAAGAAAAGAACTCCAAACAGTTATAATTTTTAAAATATATTTCTAGAAATGAAATATAGTTTAGGTCAGTTACATTCTAAGCAATTCATTGGTACTGAAGGTGGCTAAGATGGTGATACTGGAAGAGGGATTTTACTGAACCATAAAAAGCATGTCAAATGGTTGAACTCTCTTTTTGACCTGTTCTTCAGCTTTGTCAGCTTACTTTTTTCATTACATTTAAGAATTTAACAGAGAAGACGCAGAATCAATCTCCAAAAATGCCAGAGGAAAATGTATGTATGTGTCTTCATTCTTTTTGCAAATATCCCCCCTGTAATGGTTAAGGAAAGCCATTCTGACAGAAAAAAGTGAAGATTTTGCTTGCTGAATCTCTTTATTCAATCCCATCTCTTTTCTTCTGTCTACCTTGTCATATTTCATAGTCATTTCTTTACCTTTTCTCATCAAGACTTTTACCTTTTTCAGATCTTTCTTGTTCTTATCAATCTCTTTACTCCATCCACCTTCACAAGATATACCATATTTCATTTTTACCCAGTATGCCTTTCTTGTTTCTTCACCGTGACACTAATTCCTTACTTCTAAATTGAGTAATAGGAAATTGAATCGCTACCTATTTCCTTCTGGTCTAAGTGAAATAGCCAAAAATCAATAACTGGAGACAGGTCAACCAAAGTCCTTGTAGGAGCCTATTAATCAATGAAATAACAGCTGGTCTCTGTGTGTGTGTGTGTGTGTGTGTGTGTGTGTGTGTGTGACTATAGTGTAATACATATTGGTGTTTATTCACCTTTGGGTATATGGTGTTTGCACATACATGTGTCTGATTGTGTTGTGAGTACCTGAATGTAAAAATGCCCAATGCATAGGTATTTCATGACAGACCTTGCAAAAAATGGTAACTGACTCAGTCTTGAATACATTTTAAGTAGATTTGTGGTTAAAATTAGAAAACATGTTTGTCTTAAGTTTAAGCCTGATGTGTGGTAAAAACAAAACAAAACAAAAAGGTAAAAAAAAAAAAAGACTTGCAAAAGTAATTCTCTAATAAAGGCTACGGGAATAGATTATTTATGTTGTTTACATATTACAATTAATAATGCAATTTTACTAGCGAGATAAATTAATAACCCCAATTCTCCCATATATCAATTTAATATAGAAAAAGGCAATCTCCATTCACAGAAATAGATAGTTTGTTTTAGGTTTAGTCTCTTCTATATTGTTGTCATTGTGAAATCAATGCAATTCCTACATGTTTAATCCAATTAACAATTAATAGAGTTATGTAAAACATTTCTGTTAATAATAATGACCTTACTGGATTGCCTATAGTGAAGTTCCATTCATGAGATCTGAAAATTATTATAATCAGAACTGAAATACTTGCCTAGATACTAGAATCAATTTGGTATATGGACATGGACATGGCTTCAGTGTATGCTCTAAAATTATGTTTTAAATGCCACTTTTGGAGTCTATTGATTTGAAGGCAGCAATTTAAGAAGTGCAATTTTCTAGGCTAAAGGTGGAAAGGTAAAAAGCTCATTCCAATATATGTTACACCATTAATAAATGGTGTTTCTTTGAAAACTGAAAATAGATAGCAAGCAACATATTTCTCATAACTCAGAATCCTTGGTTGTTGTTTCTAGTGTACCAGCCTTATTTTAAAAACATCCTTACCCTTATAGATGCTGTTTTTCAGAGATCACAAATTTGTCAGGAAAAGAAAGAAAAAGAGAAGTATGATTGAACAGGTGAGGGTGTTGTCTGATATTTGCCGTGGCAGAAATTATGAAGACTTTAGTAATTGAACTAAGTAAGTTCTTTGGAAATTAAAGGAAGTTACATCCCTTATTTGATTCCATACAATTATTCTACATGAAAAATTACCACAAAACTGTAAACAGGTATTTCTGGTAAAGAGATCCTGAAAGAAATCTTTTATAATAATACAAACAATAACATGTAGAACTGAAATATTTAATACAATGTGCTTCCTTTATCTCATCACAGTGATGCTTAGGTAAAACTCAACACCATAATTTTTCTTTGAGTTTTAAGATACACATAAATCTAGTAACTAACAAGAAGAGCCAAGATACTCAATTAGAATATTAATCACATTCTGTTTTGTTTTAATAAACTTTTTTCTAGATAACTTGGTGCTTAATGTAATGGATAGACAAGTGTAGATATGAAGTTATCCAGAAAGGTTTAAGAAAGTAATTTCTTTTTCTTCAATAACTCGATTAGAAACATACAGATTTACAGATTACATTGTCTAAAATAGATAGTAAAGTGAGAAAAATATATGGATTTTCTGTGTCTATAATTGCTAATATGTGCTCTGAATGTAACAAATTCCATTATTTTGAAATTTCTGCCTTTTAAATATTTGGTAGGATTTTATCTGTCTTGGTTATGCAAATATATCTAAGTGAGACAAGGCTCTTGGAATGTAATTTTATTATATTCCTATAAAATACTCTCCAAATCTCTGTGTTGACTGACAATCAGTTCTGACAACTGTCATAAAGTGGTGAAGAACTCTACTGATCAATGCATGATCTAAGACATTTTTAGCTCATCCTCAAAACATCCATCATCTTTTTTTTCTCTCCTATGTGACATATCTTGGTGAATGACAGCAAAATTACATTTAAATAGTTAACATTGCAGACATTATTGAGGGCAATAAATCTGGAAACAAATTAAAAATCTTGAAATATTCAGTGAAGAGAAAGAGTAATTATGGAGATACTACGATGTTAGAATCAGCCTGCATTGGTCAATAATTGAAAGTGAGAAAGAAAGGGAAAAAAATTGAATAAAGTGACTGCTCTCTTATTTCACCAAATTAAGCATAATTATAATAAGAGTATATATTTATTTTAAAACTAAACTAATTTTTAAAATAAAATAAACCATCCCTAATTTGCTCTCAGAAAAAAAGTACTACTATCATTTTTGTAAATATTCTTTATTTTATTCCAATATGTGTGTATGTGTGTATGTTTTGTTTTATGTGTGCGTGTATAATGGGATGAAACTTTTGGTATGGGTCACACATTATAGGCACTCAGGGTTAGTTAATGATTCATATACAAGCAAATTTTTACAACCAATAACTATATGATACAAAATACTTCAGCAGATTTTAAAAATGTTAACAGTATATATAGCTTGTGCATCTGTATATTCCATTAATATTTTTTCCTTTAACATTACTTAAATAGCTATATATCAGTCAAATATTTGGATATATCATAAATTATTTATCTAATGCACCAGTTTTAGAAATGTGAATGGTTTTTAACTTTTCACTGTTATAAAAGTGGTATGGTATATATTTTAGCAAAAATTTTAGGATACACTCCCAAAAATGGAATTGAAGGGTAAGCATATTTCATATAATTTTGTTCACTTTTCTAAATTTTATATCCTTTCAAAATGAATAAAATTTATAATAGAATTATAAATTTGCTCTTATATAACACATCAGAAATCTAGTCTTGGCAAATATTTTTCTGTTGTGTTTGCCTCCCATTATTGATAATTTGAGGTACATATATTGTATTTAAAATTAAAAGGAATATTAATGGTGCAGAATTATCATCCCTTGTTTTAATACATGAATCCTTATTCAAATTTACCCCATGTAGAACTCAGCTTATATGTGGAAATAATCAGTGGTACAAAAAGTACTACCTCCCTGGTATACCATCAGACTGGGAAATTCTCTCATCATATTTTTCCTTAAATATATATTATCCTTTGTTTGGTCCTTGCCTATTTCTTTAGGGACCAACAAAACAAGTTTAATTTTTATTCTGTATGATACATAAATGTATTTAATGGTGTGTGGTAAGCAATGTTAGGGGTATGGTTCCCTCTACTTTTATTTTGTTTTGTTTTCTTTGTTTTGCTTTACTTTACTTTGCCTACTTCATATAACATGATTTTAAATATTACCAGAAACTAATTATAGTTCCCTTTACACCCTGATTTTTTTTTTAAGTTTTATTTATTTATTTGACAGAGAGAGATCACAAGTAGGCAGAGGCAGGCAGAGAGAGAGGAGGAAGCAGGCTCCCTGCTGAGCAGAGAGCCTAATGCAGGGCTTGATCCCAGGATCCTGGGATCATGACCTGAACCAGAGGCAGAGGCTTTAACACACTGAGATACCCAGGCACCCCTACACCCTGATTTTTTAATTTTATTAAAAAAACAATGCTCCATATAAATTTGCATTCCAATCTTGGTATAAACATCTAATTATTAAACTAGGATTCATTTCACTAAATCCCTTCCATTTTAACATGACTTTTAAAAGTCATAGATTTCTGTTTATAATCTGGGAATAAGGATGGAAGAGTAGGGAGTTTGGTATAGGATATTCTACTTTAAAAAAAGAAATGTTATTCTTTTCTTGGCTATTATGAGATATGGGACCATCTTTTCTGTACTACTTTCATAAAAAGAAGTGGGCAAATTTTTAAAAGAAATATTAAATGATATAGTAATTTAACTAATGATGTGATTTTAAGTATAACAACAAATGATATATGCAAAATGAAGATTTTATCTGCAAATTCACCTGGACATTTCCCACCCCCCTGTGGAAAACCACTGATTGACTATGTTCCATGCTACCTCATTTCTATTCTGAGATTTATAATTTTTCCATCTCATTTATTAATTCAATAAATGTTTTCCTCAGTAAACCAACTTTGTGACAGGAATTTTTCTAGGTACTGAGACTATGTCAGTAAACAAAATGACTCAATATCCCTATGCTCATAGAGCTTGCAACTTTGTAGGGAGAAAAAAGAGACAATACACAATTGAAACCTTTAGTCTGTCATATGGTGAGAGAGACTAGAGAAAAATTGAGCAAGGAAGAATATTAGCAAAGGTCAGAGTACAATTGTTAGTAGGGTATGCAAACAAGAGCTCACTGTCAAGATATCTTTTGTGTAAAAATCTGGAGCAATGAGGGAAATGAGCCATGTAGAGATCAGGTGTAGAGCATTCGAGAATGGGGGCAGAATCCATAGGGTGGGCACTTGCCTGGCAAGGAAGCCAGTATGATTTGCGAGAGAATGACTTGTGTGTTTAGAGAGGTAAGAGAAAGCTGAAATAACGCGTGTATATTCCTGGAGGGAGTTTACTCTCAGTGAGATAGGAAAGTATTGGGAGTTCAAGAAGCAAAATGCTGTTGTTAGCCATATTTTTTTCAGCTTTATTGAGATAATTGACAAACTTGTAAGACTTTTAACGTGATGATTTGATCTACTATACATTGTGAGAAGATTTCCTCCCATTGAACTAATTGACATATCTATTCCCTCATGTAATTACTTTCTTTTTCTCATGGTGAGAAATCTTATATATTTTTTTTAATTTTTTTTTAAATTTATTTGGCAGAGATCACAGGTAGGCAGAAAGGCAGGCAGAGAGAGAGGAAGGAAAGCAGACTCCTTGCTGAGCAGAGAGCCCAATGCGGGGCTCGATCCCAGGACCCTGGGATCATGACCTGAGCCGAAAGCAGAGGCTTTAACCCACTGAGCCACCCAGGCACCCCAAGAAATCTTATATTTTTAAAGGAATACTCTGCTCTCCGGCACTTAAGAATAGGCTCTAGGTAGGCAAGGGTAGAAGCTGACACAGTGACAAAGTCTGGTGTTATATTTTTTTGTAGCATTTCTATACTTGGGATTTTATCTTGCCAAGCATTGCCTTATGTTGCTACTTATTTATGGCTGCATAAAAGCCTTTTCCACAATTACATCACACGGTGTTCTGTGGTTTTCTTCTATATTACAACTGATAAAAAACATGGTCCCCTCGAGGGATATTATATGACAAAGGTGAGTGGCAAGGTAATTACAAAGCATCTCCCTCTATGTTTTCGAAGCTTTAATTAAGTCCTACAGTGTCCTTCTGTAATGCACAAACACTATTGAACCTATTTAGCAGAGGGTGAAAATGAGGCGAGCTGAAAACTAACCAATCAAAAAAGTTCCAAGATCAGAGTTATTTTTTTCTATAAAAAATGTGCTCATACTTTTTCACAGATGAAAAGCTGTTTCATCTACATCATTTATTTCATACTATATTCCCGAAGTCCCGTTTTTGGCTTGTAGACTTTCTCCTCCAGGAGAGAATTAAGACATACAGTCATGTGAGGTGCTGAATTGAGCTCTGAAGTTCATACATGGGAGGTGAACTGTTAGAGATTAATTGCTTACTGATGCTATCACTGCTGAGCATCCAGGATCTTTTAGCTTTGCTGGTTTCATTAAACCTGTAGTAAATATAGCATTTGGCCTATTGGAAAATTATTCATGCATCTGAGGAGGAAGATAAGAATATGAAGAGGCAAAGAAAATATCAAATCCTTGAGATTATTAGGTGTTTCTTTGTGAGAGGTGATTGAAATTATATAAAAGATGCTTCCAATCACCACATATTGATTATTTCAAGACTTATTCATTTAACCAAAAGCATTTAACATCTCCTTTATATTGAGATCTGTGGTCTGCACAAAGAAAATAAGAAGATAGTTTTTGTTAAAAGCATAGGCCCAAGTCAAACAACTTGTTTTTGAATAGAGCCTCTGCCATTTAATAGTATTCCTTTGTAAACATTAATAACCTCTCTGTGACTCATTTCTTCAGGTAAAAAAGTGGGAAGAATAATAACATTTGATTCATTGGGTTTTGCAAGATATAAAGTGTTGTTGCTGGTGGTGGTGGTGGTGGTGGTGGTGTTATCTTCATATAAGGCATATCTCTGTCTCAGGGGTTTACAGTCTACCCTGAATTTAAAGCTAAAACGTTCAACAGTGTTGTGACATATATGGTAAAACCATTAGTTTTGCAGAAATTCTGAATAGGAAGGGATGAGTAACAGGGACAATGATAAGAACAGGATATGAAAAACTTTAAATCTGAGCTACGTCTTAAAGAATTGTATTCGAACTGAGGTAGAAAGGATTCGGTTCAAGGAAAATGGCAACACAAAACAAAAGGAACGGGTGTAAAATTGAAAGAGCTACAATGAGTTTGCATCTTTTATATGAGAAGAAGAATATAAGATCATATGTTAGAGTATTATTAAACTATGAAGAACACCAAGACCATATAGATGACTTTGAACATAATATAAAATATAAAGGAGGCATTGGATGCTTTTGAGCAGAAAACTCACATAATGAAAGAAGTAGGATAATATGGCATCAGAGTGGTGGAGAGATGAATAATTTCAATTTGAGTAAGCAGTTCTGAGGTTGATTCAATAAAAAAAGTTTTCAGGTATGAGGATCCAAAACTATAATGAAAGCAGAGGTAAAGATTAGAAATATTTCCAAAAATTTCTTTACAACTGACTAATCAGATATAGAAAAACCAAGGAAGCATAGGATGAGTAGGAGAAGCTCCAAAATTTTGAACAAAGGTCCTCTGAAAAATGTTGATAGAGACTTGGAAATATGAGGAGTTATTAGAAGGAAGGGAAGGGAAGATATGCTGCGAGTTCCAATCTAGAATGTTAAGTTCACTATGACATAGAAGATTGAAATAGAAAATGTCATTCATTGGACTGGAGGTCAGAAAATAATAAAGATAAGAAATACAATACAGTAAAGGTAAACAGTTTCTATCATTCATTTAAATCAAAATACTTTCAATGTTTCCAGATATTTGTTCTTATAATAACATACAGAAGCGTGTGCAAAGTTTAGCATAATTAAAATTGATGAATATAGTGAAATCTTTTTGCATTGTTATATTAAGTAAATAATTTTTTAAGATAATGAATACTTTGGGGGCACCTAGGTGGCTCAGTGGGTTAAAGCCTCTGCCTTCGGCTCAGGTCATGATCCCAGGGTCCTGGGATGGAGCACCACATCGGGCTCTCTGCCCCACGGGGAGCCTGCTTCTTCCTCTCTCTCTGTGTCTGCCTCTCTGCCTACTTGTGGTCTCTGTCTGTCAAATAAATAATTTTTTAAAAAAAAGGTAATGAATACTTTTTAAAAATCTCTACTTTGAGCCCACTCTCTTCTTTTTCTATCTAATGTCTATATATAAACTAACTCACCACCACAAATTCCTTCATACCCAAATTTCTAGGCTCAGAGCTGCCTTCGGGGATTTAGTGCTTCATATCTAACTTGAATAGCCAGATTGAAATACCCCATAGGTGCCTCAAAATCAGTATTTCTTAAAGTCTCCTACGTCTGCTTGCTTCCAGATCCATGTTCCTCAAATCATGAATGATACCATAAAATTAGAGGTCCAAATTCTTCCCTAGTTCATCACTCTTTCTGTCACAGCACATCCAACTCATCGCCTAATCCAACTGACACTATTTTTCACACACATGTGCCTGACTCTTGTTTCTTCCATCTATTTCTTACCTGGCCTCACTAATTTCCCATTAGCCCCCTTTTGATCCATTTTTCATACTATAGTCCAGGTTGATCTCAGTATAAAACAAAGGTAAATTATGTACTACCCTTCTTGGAAGCTCTTCAATAATTTCCGGTGCCCTACTATATAATTTCTGGTTACCTTATTTCCATTGGGCTCTAGAGAGTAAAATCACAAGGGTAAGGCCATGCTTATTCATCTTATTTCTAACGTTTTCCGAAGACTACACTTAGGATATAGCACATACTAAATACTCAGTAAATATTTATTAAGTAAGTGATTGAAGAAATAATAAATGCAAAATTACTCAAGTTAAAATGATAGTGAAAAATAAAATACACACTGAAATCAGTTTAATTGGAAGAAAAGTGTTAAGATTAGATGACCTTTAAAGATCCAATGAATTCTAATTGAACCAGTGATATTTGTAAAAACTGAAAAAATACCTTAATAAAACCATCTAATAATGTTTATAAAATTTATTGCTTGCTAAAATTATTCTTTTGTCTCTTAAAATATCAATTCTATTAGGAAGTTCAAACTAAAAAAAAGTATAATAACCCATTTGGAGAACTGACATGGAAAATTGTAGCTTTGCACTGAGTATTTCATTGCATTCATTGATTACTATATCCAGAGAGGATTGAAATATTTCTTTTTGAAAATTTGTTCTGCCCCATGGGATTTCAGCTTGAAGGTGCAGAGGGTAGAGCAATATGGTGCTTGACACTAAATGGAGGAAGCCAGTTGTTTTTCGACTTCTTGAGATAGCTATATGGACTATGGGAAAGTAATGCCATTAGTCAAGTTTATTAGATGTATATATAATGAAAGCTAATAGTCTTGAGGGCTCTTCAATAAGGAAAATGCATGAAATTTTAAAGGTTAGACTTCATGCAATTTCTTTTGGTAGCTCAAACATATTTTGTATTTTTTGTTCCAGGGTAAATTTGGGAATAATTTAAATAGGATGTTACTATAAATGAATCTCTGCATTTCTTTTTTTACTGCCATGATAGATGCTTTATAAAAATTTCTTTTTAAATTCTCAAGTTATATCTAATACATGTATAAAAATGGAATTTTTGTTGTGCAAATTAATATTTAGTTCATTAAGAATGTTGAATTTAGTATTGAGTAATATTATGAATTGAAATACCCCAAATTTAAAATTATCATTTAAGACTATTAGGACATGTACTTCTGAGGTATTCAAAATTTACTAAAATTAGGGGTACCTGGGTGGCTCAGTTGGTTAAGTGGCTGACTCGTGATTTCAGCTTGGGTCATGATCTCAAGGTCCTGAGAATAAGCTCTACATTGGGCTCCCTGCTCAGCAGGGAGTCTGCTCTAGGATTCTTTCTCCTCCCCTTACTCCTGCTCACACTTTCTTTCTCTCAAAATAAATAAATAAATCTTTTTAAAAATGTACTCAAATTGGGGTGCCTGGATGGCTCAGTCTGTTAAGCGTCTGTCTTCCACTTAGGTTATGATACCAGCGTCCTGGGACCCAGCCCCACATCAGGATCCCTCCTTGGCAGAGAGCCTGCTTCTTCCTCTCCCTCTGTTGCTCACCCTGCTTGTGCTCTCTCGTTCTCTCTCTCAAATAAATAAAATCTTTAATTTTTTTTAATTTACAAAAATTATTTTAATCCCATTTGTAAAATTAGGAATGAATGAATTCTATCTTATACCAACAAAAATGGATGGGATTTCTCATGCAAGAGTGTTTCTTCACTTTTCAAATTACATTGGTGAAATTTCAAACCCCATCCTATGAGGTTGCCAGAAGGCATTAACTTCAGACTTTTCAGCCTTATACCACACATATATCTTCATCACATGTGGCTAGATTCTGGGAGATGAATATAGCACCAGTTAATTATTTGAAAGTGTCTCTGGTATAAAATTATTAGGTGAAATCAATATCAGATAGGATTCCCTTGCTTCTGGACCATTCTTGAACCAGGAAGTGATATGACTATTAGAAATTTCTGCATGGGGCAATGGTAACAGGTATTCTTCTACCATCTCTCATACCACACTCTTACCACTTCTACTTATTCTTCTCCCCAACCAGCAAATCCTTGTTTATAATGAGATTTGAGGTAGAGTTGCAAAGCCTTTTCTTGCTTCTTTCAAGTATATATATTTTTTTCTTTTAGAAATAGAATCCTCTTAGTTCCAATAAAAGCTATGAAAATAAAGTCATGGAACTCAAACTCCTTTATGCTTTATGCCATATAATATACCTCCCCCTTGGCAAGAACACAAGACCCAGTTCTAATCATCTACTTGTATTGGAATAGAAAAAAGGGACACCATGGGAAGGGAGACTGTAGGCCATGAAAGTAACACATTGAGAGTAAGGGGAAACAGAATAGGTTAATACTCAGAAATGTTTTATCAAAATAAAATTGGGCTTAAATATATTTTTAGATGAACTATGTACTTTCTGATTTAACACAATCCACTAAACCCCCATTTTCTTAAACATAATTGCTTCTATTTATTTTACACATTTGTCCTTATGTTCTTGTAGGTATTTTGGTTTGAAATATTATGCTGTCACATAACTATCACCAGAAAAAATAATACATGGGAAACTCAGCATGCATAAGAATTGTTAGGTTCATATTTGGCTCCCTTCATTTAGAAGCAGAATCTCTAAATCAGCAACTCTCAGTAGGGGAGTTTCATTCCACCATAGCATATCAGAATTACCAGAGTTCATGTCCAGAAAAACTTGTAGCAGTAAAACACTGCTGGGCTTAATGGAGATACCTTCACCGTCACAACATTATCTTTCATTTCCTTAAACTTCTCTTTTGAGGATTTCATATGCTTACATGTAATAATTAGAAATTATCTATTTATCTATTTCTCTATCTTTAAATAGGGAACATTAGATGGCCTGAGATAATTTATTTTAATATAGGTTACTGAACAACAGCTCTAAGTTAAAATGATTCTAAAACATTAGGACAGCAGAAATGGGTGGTCTTATTGTGATGGAAGGAGTGATTCTAACAAAAATTCCCCAGACATAGATGTAAAAAATCCTGCTTATTCATTCTTATTCCTCTTTCAAATCACCTTCTGAAACTAAAGAGGGAAAAACACCAGCTATAATAGTTTATTTATTAGCAATAAAGCCAATTTGGCTTCTGACTGAAACTCAAACTAATAAACTCTCCATAGGCAAGGTCCCTGCCCACACGCCCATTTATATTAAATATTAGAAATTAAGGTCAGTGAGACTTTTATTTTTTGGTTTACTGATCCCCCATACCCAGAATAGTTTTTGGCCTGTAGTATTCATTCAGTAAATACTTGAGTAAATATATACATGTATTTTGTTCTCAACCTATAGAATACTGTGACATTGTAGGTAAGGATGCAGATGTATTATAAAAATGTAGTTCATGTGTATGTGTGTGTGTGTATAGACACGCATATGTGCACATGTGTATCTATGAAGGGATGCAGAGTAGATTTGAAATCTTTATGTTTTAATTATACAAGTAAGATATGAAAGCATTTTTCTTCCATAAATATTGAAGCATTATTCTATATATAAATTTGGCTTTAATTCCTTGTAAGTGGTACTGGTATTATTTTGGTACCATTATTTTCAACCTTTATTTGGAAACTTTGGTATGTTTAAATATCATGTATATTATAGATCATATACCATACAGAAATTTTTGTAGGAAAGTGGGAGGTATTTGTTTTACATTAATGTGTTAGAATATTTTTTATCAACCTACAGATTCTTTTGTTCTCAACAATATATTCTAGAGATCCATTAGTGATACTACATATATCTACCTTATTTTAAAAATCTACATGACATGCATATGTTACTGTTTGTATAGTCTTTCTCTAATCTAGATGCACATTGATATCTAATATGTCTTTGCAAACAATTAGAATAAGTCCAAATGTCCATTGACTGATGGATGGATAAGTAAGAAATGGTTTGTATATATTATATACTATATATATATAATATTATATATGTATATATATGTGTGTGTATTTATATATACACATGCATGTGTGTGTGTGTGTGTATTATATATTACCGAACCATCCAAAAGTATGAAATCTTTCCATTTGCAATGACATGGAACTCGAGTGTGTTATGTTAAGTGAAATATGTCAGTCACAGAAAGACAAATACCATACAATTTCACTCACATGTGGAATTTAAGAAATGAAAAAGATGAACAAATGGGAAGGGGAAAAGAAATAGAGGGAGGGAAACAAACCATGGTAAGATTCTTAGTGATAGAGAACAAACTGAAAGTTGATGCAGGTGTGTGGGAAATGGACTAGATGGGTGATGAGTATTAAAGAGGGCATTTATTGTGATGAGCACCAGGTGTTTATGTAAGTGATGAATCACTGACTTCTGTCCCTGAAACCAATACTGCGCTATATGTTCACTAACTAGAATTTAAATAAAAATTTAAAATAAAAAAAATAGAGAACAAAAATATTCTGAAAAATAAAGTCTAACTTAGCCACTTTAAAAAATATAATGAATCCACTTTTATACAACTTCATGTGCATGCTTTTTTTTTCTAGAAAATGTTCTGAAAATTCTTAGAGTCTATGCATTTTCTTTTTTAATTATACAGTCAAATTGACCTCCAAAATGTATGCACCACTTTACTTTCTTACTCTGTAAGAGTACTATTTTCCCCTCCTTAGCTAACCATTATTTTATTTTTTGAAGATTTATTTAATTATTTTAGAGAGGTGGTGGGGTCAGAGTGAGAGTGTCACAAGCAGACTCTGCACTGAGTGCCAAGCCACACAACAGGGCTGGATCTCACAACCTTGCGATCACAGTCTGAGCCAAAACCAAGAGCTGGAATCTCAACCAACTTTGCCACCCAGGTACCCTTTGCTAACCATTATTTTAAATGGAAATTTAGATTAAATTAAACTTGTATCAATATAAGAGGTTATATCATTTTAATTCCTTAATTACTTTAAAGATTTGTTTAAATTTTTAAAATGCATTTTGACTTTTTGAACTATCTATTAATAATCTGTGTCGTATGTCCCTTTTTTTTTTTTTCTTGTGGATCTGTAGTTTGTGGCACATTAAAGATATTATTCCTCTATCCATTAGGGATGTCAAAATTATTTCTAAAAGTCTGTGTTTCTTTTTCTTTTAAACTTATTTTTGATGAGTTTAGAATTTATAAATTTTTATTTAAATTTTATAAATTTTTTCTTGTCTTCTTTTCTAGCTTGTTGAATATGAACTTCCTTATTCAAAAGTTAAAAACATAACCTCTCTACATTATGCTAATATACATGGCATATGTGCATAATATTTAATATACATACATTCATAGGTAAGTACATAATTGAGAAATCCAATAAAATAATTTTGTCTTTTATAATTTTGTCCTTTTTGATATATTTGATTTCATAATATTGTATTCGTGACTTTTGCAGTTATGTTTATAAGTGAAAACATCTGTTTTTATTTTCTTAAAGAATCTTTATCTAATTTGGGTACTAGGAACACACTAGACATGTAAAATTAATTGAGTCGCCTCCATTAATTCTCGTCACAAATTGTATAACATGGAATTGATCTGCCCCTGGTGACTTGGTGGAATTTGACTTTAAAAGTGTTTCTGCCATGTCTTATTTGTTCAATTTGTAAGTGTTTGGCTCAGGAACTGGCAATTTTACATTTTGATTTAATTCCTTCAAATAACTTTATTGTATAAAACGTTCTACTTATTCTGGTAACTTGAAGATTTATAACATTTTCTGAGTTTTCATATTCACTATTATAACTTATTCATGGAATTCAATTGTAATTTTTGGTTCGTTTAGAAAGAGAGAGAGTGCACATACCCAAATAGTGAGTGGAGGGGAGGGGCAAAGGGAGGAGGAGAGAAAGAATCCCAAGTAGGCTCCATGCCCAGCCTGGAGCCATATGCCGGGCTTGATCTCCCAACTCTGAGATTATGACCTGAGCCAAGATCAAGCGTCAGATGTTTATCCTACTGAGCCACCAGGGGTCCCTCAATTATAATTTTTAAATCAATATCATATGTACAGTAATGTTCCTTTTTAGGAATTCTAATACTCCAAACTCTGCTTCATGGTGGACATTGAACAGTATTTCTGAAGGTTTAAATTATAAAACTTTTCAAAAAAACCAGCTTTCAGTTTCATTTATAATAACTACTTTCTTTTTTAATTTTCCATTTTTTTCTAAATATTTTACAATAAAGTACATGTATAATAATTATGCGATGTAGTTGATATGAATGGAAATATGTGAATGTCATCTTGTCATTTGGTTTGATTTTGCTTGCTATAGTCAAAAGTATATTGCTGGCTGAATATTTCTACTTTAAAATTGTGTCACAGCATATTGCAATTTTTCCTTATCTTTCTTTCTGATTAAATTTGAGATCTTTGAAGGCAGGAATTAAATATTTATATGCCTGGTGTTTAGCACAGTACTTGAACATCTTAATTAATATGTTTTTGAGTGAAGGAAATGAATTACCTTAATTAAAAATTGTGTACATTTTATACAAAAACACTCTTTTTTTGGAGACTTTAAACAAATTATCTTACCTCCCCTCCATCTCACATGTAGTGGGTATTCCAAAGCCTTCCTCCAAATATCCACAAATCATGAAATGTTTATAGTAACGGGTCCATTCCAGTTCTGGGTTTTCTTTTTTTTTTTAACTGATGAAATGTTAGTCTTCAGGTTTCAGTGTCTCAGTCCTGTTGTCTCTAGCATATAGCCAATAAAGTCCTCAGCTCCTTTTTTGATTTGCTACTCTCACCCCAACTATTCCAACAATTCATGTTTGTGGCAGATTCTACTGAAAAGTTAGGGGTAATGCAAGGTTTTTAAATGCAGCAATAACAACAATTTTAAATAAAAGAAAACAAACAAAAAAAGTTAAAACCCAATCCATACGCTATCCACAATGCATCAGCCCAAATAATTCATATATTTTATCTCATTTGATTCTCAAAACAATTGCATCAGGTAGATACTACAATGATTACTTTCTTTTTTCCATGTGAAGAAATGAACACACAAAGTAAAGCGAGGTTGTACAGCTAACGGTTGTAGTCCTAAGATAAAAACATATTAATATATGTTGTAGATTAAGAAGTTCTTTGAATCCACGCTTGGATTTTGCCACCATTTAGAATTTTTCACCAGTTAACTTCTCCCGCAGTGGTCCCGCAGTGGCAGCCTCCTATTATGTATTTTTTATCTACTCCCTCCATCTCCAACCACCTGCCTACTTCCTTCACTCACCATCCCTATGCATTTCTCTTGACTAACAGGGAATTTAGCCATCTCTTTTTTTCTATCTACTTCATATATCAGAGCTTAAGTCCACAGACTCAATAGTACTTACAAATTTATTTCCAATACAAAGATAGGTTCCCTACCTATGAAGAATTCAAGCATTACCTGTTGAAATAGTAATATTTTTTTCACCTATAATATGTGGATATAATTTACATTGTTTTATTCAAGATCCAGTTAGCTATATTTCTTTGCATTAGCACAATATAACTTCCTGAAAAACTGCTTTTTTCTTTTTTTTAAGATTTTATTTTATAATTTGACAGAGACAAAGAGGGAATACAAGCAGTAGTGGGAGAGGGAGACGCGGGCTCCCAGCAGGGAGCCCAATGCTGGGGTCTATCTCAGGACCCTGGATCATGACCTAAGCTGAAGGCAGACGCTTAACAACTGAGCCACCCAGGTGCCCAGAAAACTTCTTTTTCTTTTACTTCCTGGGAACTTGGAATATATGGTTGATCACTCAATAAGACAGGTCTTTTATTTCTTAGATGTCCAATGTCACACAAACTATTGAAATTAATTACGGTATTATCCAAGTCCATTCATACTGACATTGTCCTAATGAACATGAGTATCCTTTGCATCTCACTGGAAATATCCTTACAGTTTTTATCCACAAAATCTAAGGGATATATTGCCTTAACAATTTCCAATAAAATGAAACAAGAAAAATAGGTCTCTGTGGAAATAAAAGAATTCAAGTTTATGCTACTAACACAAATTTGTAGTTTATTGACATGTGTGAAAGAAATTTGGGGTTGTTATCTCTGCAAATGGATAGATTTAGTAGGTTTTATGATAAATCCTAGTGAAATGCTACAGAGTGGCAAAAAAGGAACGAAGTTTGTTTACAGGATATTTCAGAGTAAATAGCCCTAAACCATATGTGGTTGTTTCTAGATGCTAAGTAGAAATTACCTTCATTTGATCAAGAAATGAAAAAAAAAAAAAGGTGAAAATAAAACAAGCACAGTGATCAGAAACCAGAGCATAATATGAAATGGAGCAAAACTTGGATTTATACTTAGTGTTTCACACTCTTATTCTATTATATGCACTTGAAATAAGTATTGGCATTACCCTCTAAATGACTGGATAAGACTATGACTAACTTGACACTGACTAACTTGACACTCCCTTCATCTTAATGATATCACTCCCAGTTCCCCCAGACAACCCAAGTTAATAACTTAGTGGGTCTCCTCCTTTAGTTTCCCCCATGTTCATTAAATACAGACCAATTGTACAAATAATATAGCTATACAACTTTGTGTCACAATTTGCTTATTTTCAAGATGGAGTTATTTTACACACACTTCTCTGCATTTAATTTTTCTTTTTCAAAATTTTAAAATTTTTATTTATTTTTTATTGAGGTATAATTGACATATCACATTGTATTAGTTTCGGATATGCTTAATTAACAATATACATAATTGTTCTATTACTTCTGTGTATTGCAAAATGATCACCACAATAAGTCTATTTAACATCCATCACCACACATAGTTAGAATTCTTTGTGTGTGATAAGGACTTTCAGGATCTATTCTTTAGCAATTTTCAAATATACACTATTGTTAACTATACTCACCATGCCATACATTATGTCCCCATGACTTAAGTATTTTATAACTGGAAGCTTGTGCTTTTTGACCCTCTTTACCCATTTCTAACAAACCCCAACCCTCACATCTTCATACCACTAGTCTATTCTCTTTATCTATGAGTTTTTTTTTTCTTTGCTGTTTTTGTTGTTGTTATCTTAATTCTACATACCAGTGAGTCATACAGTTTTTGTCTGTCTCTGTCTGACTACTTTCATTTAGCATAATTCCCTCCAAGGTCCATCGATGTTGTCACACATGGCAAGATTTCATTATTTTTATTGCTGAATAGTATTACAGTACGTGGGTAAACCACATGGTCTTTATCCATTCATCCATCCATGGACACAAAGGTGGTTTCCATATCTGCAGGGGTGAAAATATATTTTCAAATTAGTGTTTTTATTTTCTTCAGATAAATACCCAGAAGTTGAATTGCTGGACATATGATAGTTCTATTTTTTTTTATTTTTTGAGAGATCTCCATATTATTTTCCATAGTGACTGCACCAGTTTACATTCCTGCCAACAGTGCATGAAGGTTCCCTTTTCTCCATATCCTCACCAACAGTTTTTTTTTTTTTCTTCTTGATAATAGCATTCTGTGTGAGCTAATATCTCATTTTGGTTTTGATTTGCCTTTTTCTGATTATTTGTGATGTTGAACATCTTTTCATGTACCTGTTGGCTGTCTATAAATCTTTGGAAAAATGTGTTGAGATTCCCTGCCCATTTTATTAATCACATTGGTCTTGTTTTGTTTGTTTTTGCTGTTGAGTTGTATGAGCACTTTATACATATTAACCCTTAATTAGATATCTCATTTGTAAATATTTTCTCCCATTCTGTTGCCTGCCTTTTGATTTTATTGATGAACATTTTGCTTTTCTTTATAAGATCTTACAAAATCTAATCCACTACCATCCTTAGCCTGTCTACTTACAGAGTGCTTCTTTATTCTTGTAAATAGTTATATGTTACTTAAGAGTGGACATACAACACAATTTATTTATCCATTTCCCTGTTACTGGTCATTCATTTTATTTAAGTTCTGGTCACAATGGACAAATAACGTTGAACATATAATCTGTCCAACTGTTGCATTATTTTTTTAAGAATAGATTTCCTGAAGTGGGTTCTTCTGAAGGCACAGCATTGTTTTTCTTAAAAGATGTTGTGAGAATGCTCTCCTAAAAGGATGTAAAATTAACTAAAGGGATGTAAAATTATAGTTTCTGTGAAATGTACATGATATTATACTTCTACCTACATCACTGCATGTATTTTAAATTTTTTCCAGTCTTAAAGGTATAAAGAAAGATCTCACTTTGATTGAATTTTCTTTAATTCTAGTGAGTGTATTTATCTTTTTATGTTACTTGACCATTTGCTATTTTATATTGTCTTATATACCCATTTATAGACTGTAAGCTTTTATTTTGTATTATAGACATCATACTTTATGTCATTTTTGTTGCACATTTTTTCAAATCTATCATTTTTATTGACTTGTATGTTTTACCACACAAAGACTTTTCACGTTTATGCAATCAAATATAACTTTTATGTTTTTGACTTATGACTTATGACTTTTGTGTTTTTAATATTCTCTGTCATAGAGTATACACCACCGATTTTTGTTTTTTTGTTTTAATCTATTTGGAACTGACTTTGTAAATGGTTTAAATAGTATTCCAATTTTGAAGTCTTTTAAATACGTAGCCTGTATTGATTTATTTCTAAATAATCTATTCTTTTTCCACTGAATCGAAATATCACATTCTTCATATATTAGAATCTCATTTTGGGGAATCTATTTCTGAATTGTATAGTCAGTTCCACAGGTCAGTGGATTAACAACTAAGTTCTGATAACTGAAAAAAAAATTAACACTCCATCACTCTAATTCTTCACATATTACTTAATTCTACCAGTGTTTATCTTTCTATTTGACTTTTAAGAAGAATGAACAGCTTAAAACAAAGGATATTTTA
This sequence comes from Mustela putorius furo, assembly GCF_011764305.1. NCBI lineage: Eukaryota > Metazoa > Chordata > Mammalia > Carnivora > Mustelidae > Mustela > Mustela putorius. The sequence goes on from NW_025421987.1 coordinate 30,646,231, forward strand.
ATTAGAACTGTTTTAAATGTGTATAGTATTTCAAATTTAGTTGAATTATTATGCTAAACATACCATCTTTACATGCAAGAAAGTGGTAAACATAATATGCACTATTCACTTGCTAAGGCTAGTTTTCCTTCAACAGATTTTTAACTTTCTTTATAGGTCCTAGGCCTTTATTAAATTTAATCTTTTTTAATTTTTTAATTTTTTTTAAATTTAATCTTTAAAGGCTATAAATTTTTTGCCATTATGACAGCAACATTTCCCATTTTATTTTTGTGTTTAATTTAGTATAAAGTTATTATTTTTATTTTTCCTCCAGTTTTATTGATACAATTGACACATAACATTGTATGAGATTCAGGCATACAGTGATATTTTAATACACATATTATTGCAAAATTATTAACTTTATTACCTCACATAACTTATTTTTTCTTTTTTGTGGTGAAGACATTTAAGATCTTTTAGAAAGTTTTAATTACATAATACAGTATTTTTAACCATATTCACCATGCTGTAAAGTAGATCCCCAGAATGTATTCATTTTTATCTGGAACTTGGCACCCATTAGCCATCTCTGTATTGTATCTCTATTATCATCTCTCTATTTCTCCCATTTCCAGTTCTTTATAATAATCACCATTCCTCTCTCTGCTTCTATAAGTTCAATATTTTTAGATTCTGCATATAAGTGACATCATACAGTATTTGGCTTTTCCTCTATGACTTATTTCATGTAGTGCCACATCTTCATGGCCCCAAATTGCCATACATGTTGTCACAAATCACAAATGGTATTATTACCTTCTCTCTCAGGCTGAATAATGTTTATAGGTATATAATTTTTATATGTATAAAATATAATACATAAATATGTAAAATATATAATATAAATACATATATATATAAATTCTTCTTTATCTATTCATCTGTAGATGAACAGTTAGGTTGTTTCCATATCTCGGCTAGTGTGAATAATTCTGCAATAAACATAAGACTGCACATATCTCTTTGATACATTGTTTTCATTTGCTTTGGATATACCCAGAAGTAAAATTGTTGGATCATATGATAAAGTCTGTTTCCTGATTTCTCTCTCTTTTTTATTTTGTTCCCTTTGCTTGTTTGTTTCTTAAGTTCCACACGTGACTGAAATCACATTGTATTTTGTCTTTCTCTGACTGACTTATTTTGCTTAGCATTATACTCTCTCCTTCCATGTTGTTGCAAATGACAAGATTTCATTTTTATGGTGGAATCATATTTCATGTATATGGATACATATATGCCACATCTTATCAACTGATGGACATCTGAGCTGCTTCCATATCTTGGCCATTGTAAATAATGCTGCTATGAACAGAGGTGCATGTATCCCTTTGGAGATAGTATTCTTGCATTCTTTGGGTAAATACCCACTAGAGCAATTGCTAGATCATGGAACTATTTTTAACTTTTTAAGAAACCACTATACTGTTTTCTTTTTTGTTTGTTACAAATTTTTATTTAAATTATGATTAATTAGCATAGAGTATAATATTGATTTTAGGAGTAGAATTAGTGATTCATCACTTACATGTAAAACCCAGTGCTCATTGTAACAAGTGCCCTCTTAAATATCCATTACCCTCTTAAATATCCATTACCCATATAGGCCATCCCCCACCCTCCTCCCTCCAACAACCCTCAGTTTGTTCTTTATAGTTGAGTCTCTTATGGTTTGCTTCCCTCTCTTTTTTTCCTTCCATATGTTGATCTGTTTTGTTTCTTAAATTCCACATATGAACAAAATCATATGGTATTTGTCTTTCTCTGTCTTAGTTCACTTAGCAAAATATACTCTAGGTCCATCCATGTCATTGCAAATGGCAAGATTTCATTCATTTTTTACTTAAGCAATACTCCATTATACATATACATATATACCACATCTTATTTATCCATACATCAGTAAATGGACATTTGGGCTCTTTTCATATGTTGGCTATTGTTGATAACACTACTATACACATTGGGATGTGTGTGTCCCTTCAATATGTATTTTTAAATATTTTGGGTAAATAGCTAATAGTGCAATTGCTGGGTAGTAGGGTAGTTCTATTTTTAACTTTTTGGGGAACCTCCATCCTGTTTTCCAGAGTGGCTGCACCAGTTTGCATTCCCACCAAGAGTGCATGAGTGTTCCTTTCTCTGCACATTCTCACCAACACCTATTGTTACTTGTTAATTTTAGCCTTCTGACAGGTATAAGGTGATATCTTCTAATTTTAATTTGAATTTCCAAGACAAATAGAGATGAGAGCATCTTTCTATGTGCCTGTTGGCCATCTATATGTCTTCTCTGGAGAAATGTCTGTTCATGTCTTCTGCCCATTTTTTAATTGGATTTTTTTGGGGTATTGAATTTTATAAGTTCTTTATATATTTTGGATACTAACCCCTTTTCAGGTAGATAATTTGCAAATATTTTAATCCATTCTTTTGGTTGCCTTTTCATTTTGTGGTTTCTTTTGCTGTACAGAGTTTTCTAGTTTGATATAGACCCACTTATTTATTTTTTGTTTTGTTATTTGTCCTTTTGAGGTCATATTCAAAAACAATGATTGCCAAGAGCTATGTCAAGGCAATTTTCCTGATGTTCTCCTCCATGAGTTTTGCAACTTTAGGTCTTATGTTTAAGCTTTTAATACACTTCAAGTTAATTTTTGTGAGTGGTGTAGAGTAGGAGTCCAATTTTACTTTTTTGCATCTGTATATGAAGTTTTTCCAACACCATTTATTGAAGAGACTATTTTTGCCCATTGAGTATTCCTGGCTGCCTTGTTAAATATTAGTTGGGTTTATTTTTAGGCTATCAGTTTTATTCCATTGATCTATCTGTCTACTTTAACGGCAATTCCATGCTCTTGTGATTACCATATCTTTGTAGTATAATTTGAAATCAGGAAGCAGGATGCCTCATGTTGTGTTTTTCTTTCTCATGATTGTTTTGGTTTTTTAGGGTTTTTGTGGTTCCATGCATATTTTAGGATATTTTCTTTCTATTTCTGTGAAAAATGTCATTGGACTTTTTGTCATATATAACCTTTATTATTTTGATGTACCTTTCTTTTGTATGCAATTTGTTGAGAATTTTTATCAGTAAAGGGTATTGAATTTGGCCAGTGCTTTTTCTAAATCTACTGAGAAGATTATCTGATTTTTGTCTTTCATTCTATTAATGTGATATAATACATTTATTGATTTTCATATGTTGAGTCATCCTTGCATCCTAGGAAAAATGCTATTTGATCATGGTGTATGATGCTTTTACTATGCTGTAGAATTTGGTTTGCTAATATTTTGGTGATAATTTTTAAATCTATGTTCATTAGGAATTTTGGCCTGTAGTTCTCATTTCTTGTAGTGTCTTTTTCTGATTTTGGTATCAGGGTAATGCTGGCCTTGTAATATCAGTTTGGGGGTTTTCACTTCCTCTTCAATTTTTGGAAGAGTTTGAGGAGAATTGATATTAATTATTTAACGTCTTGCAGAGCTCACCAGTGAAAATATGTGGTCCTTTGCCTTTGTTGTTGGTAGGATTTTTACTACTGATTCAATCTACCTATTTGTTATTAGTCTGTTCAGATTTTCTATTTCTTCATGATTCAGTCTCAGTAAATTGAATATTTCTAGAATTTATCCATTTCTTCTAGGCTATCCAATTTGTTGGCATATAATTTTTCATCATAGTCTCTTATTATCCTTGATACTTTTATGGTATCAATCATAATCTCTCCTCTTTTGTTTCGGACTTTGAATCTTCTTTTTTTCTTTTTAGTCTAATTAAAGATTTGTCACTTTTGCTTATCCTTTCAAAAACTCAGCTTTTAGTTTTGTTTTTCCTAGTGTATTTCTGATCTCTATTTCCTTATTTCTGTTCTGATCTTTGTTTGGTTTATTCTGGTAACTTTGGGCTTAGTTTGTTCTTCTTTTCCTAGTTACTTGAGGAGTAAGTTAGATTGTTTATTCCAGATATTTATTTTGTCTTCATATAGGTGTTTATTACTCTACACTTTCCTGTTATAATCACTTTTACTTCATCCTGTAAGTTTTGGTATGCTGTGTTTCCATTTTTGTTTCTTTAAAAATATATTTTTTAAATTTCTTTGATTTCTTTTTTGACACATTGGTTGTTCAGGAGAAAGTTCTAAATTCCTCTAATATGTTTCCCTTACTTAGTTTGATATATTTTACCTCACAAATATTAAACAGTGTGGCAATAGTGGACACACTTACCTTGTTAGCAGGGAAACCTTAAATTTTCTTTTTTCTATCATGTAAGTGGTCTACTTTTGAGATTACATGCATTTTTTAAAATTTTAAAACAACCCATTGGTTACAATTAGTAATGCGTGTTAAATTTTCTTCAATGCTTTTTAAAATATTCTTAAAATCAAGTATATATATATATTTTTCTCCATAAAGTAACATGACTTTTGACAGATTTCTTAACGTCAAATAATGTTTGTTTTTCTGGAGGAATTACATGATCACAATGTATTATTTTAAAAGGGATATTTGACTGTATTTGAAATTGTTGCAATAATATTTAAAAGTGAGAGTATAGTGTTTTAGTGAACATTTATCCAGTTTTTGCATTAAAATTATACTTGTCTTACAGAAAAAAAAAGTGGTTTTCTTTCTCTATGCTCTGTTTCTTTGTTTTTGTTTTTTTGTTTTGTTTTTTAGAAACATTGGGTTTATCTCTGTAAGTTTGGTCAAATTTAACTCTGATACTACCAAAGTCTAATATTGGTATACAACTCTATTTCTATTATAACTTGATATTTTGACTTTCTATCTCCTGTGGGTCCATATAGAAAAATTATTTTTTTCCTAGGAAACTTCCCATTTTAACTAATTTTTCAACTCTATTCACTTAACAATGCAGAAACAATTCTTTTTTTTTAATTTTTTAATATTTTTTTAATCTGGGAGGTTTTCTTCCACCTTGCTATTTTTCATTTTCTCTATCTAGGCTTTCTCCATCTTCTCTTTAAGTAGGCTGAAATAGTTTGTCTTCTTTTGTTGATTTTTGATTTTATCAATGCAATAAGTTTTCAATGTATTTGTTAGTATTATAATTTTCATTTGTTCTCTAACACAGGACTCTCTTTACTTTATTAACTCTTTACTTAGGCTCTCCCTTCTCCCAAGAGAGGGGACCCATTTTTGGTTGTTGTTGTTGTTTCTCTTTCTTTATAAAGAAAAAATTAATAATTTCTAATTTTGTTGCTGTCATGGGACAGGAGATCAAAGATTATATCACTGCTGAAAATACAGATAAAAAGTAGGGCATATTGGGGGAAAGCATAGAAGCAGAGAAGTAGCAGAGCACAAACAGTCCTGTGAACTCTCAATTCACAGCATAGACTAAACATAGTTGTGCCAAATGCTCTATGAACACAGATGCAGCTACCTGGGCATCTGACTCAGAGGAAGCTGAGATCAAATAGGAGTTCCACTCAATATTATGTTTGTAGTTTAGTCTGAAAGAGACTAGGGGACATCTAGTTCCTCCAAGTAACAAAGACTAAATTAAGGCATCTTGGGTTCAAAGGTGATACTAGTAATTCTACATCCTAAAGACTGTGGTCTTCTACTAAGGTTCCAGCAGAATGAACTTGCATGCCAGAAATGATGACAAAAGCCAATGAATGGTCTTATCTTTGTACAAATATCTTCAGTCAAACTGACCAACTGTCTGCTAAGCCACCAAAAAGAGAAAGGAAATAATTTTCCCATGTCATCTAGTTATGTCTCTTTTCAGCTGCACTGCAGTCAAAGAAAGTTGTTTGAAATATTTACATGTTTTGCGATTTATTAAAATTCTCTTGGTCCCCTAACATGATCAAATACATTCTTGAAGAGAAGATTTATTCCTCATGCTGATGTATAAAGCTTCATATGCATCTATAACATCTACCTAATTAATTATATCTGAGTGTAAGAGAAGTGTATTAAAATGTGTTTTTTATCTATAGTAGGTATCTATTTTTATTTTTTTAATTTTTCATAAAATACATTGTTACTTTAGCTCATACGGTGATATTAATAATTGTTATACTTCATTGGAAATATAGCTTTTAGTATCCCTATGATTTCTTTCTCTTATTTAATACTTCTCTTCTATTGAATGTTTTTTAGTCTTGTGTGGTGCTGTTCCCTAGTAAGAGAACTACTAGGTGAGGGTGCTTGTGCAGAGGTAAGAGTGAGCCAAAGAAGCTTTTACAATTTTCCAAATTTATATCTTCTCTGAGGTTGTCACAGTGAGGAACACAAAACATTAAATCTTTTTGTGACCTTTTCTGTTTCACAGTTAAGTCACATTCAGGAATGTTTCCCTGCCTCCGGATCTGTGATTCCCAGTCATTCAGGCCTTGTTTTCCAAAAAACTTCTCCCACTTTCAGACATTTTATTTTACTATTATGGGAATTTCTGGACTTTCACTGTCCTTGGCTCCTCATCCCTAAAAATCTGAACCTACTCTCTTTTCTAACTATGATGTTTTTCTCTTGGTTCTTCTTCTTCGAACTTGGTTCTTCTTTCAATTCCCCCTCTAAATTAATCTCAGTCCTTATGAGAGGGAGTATTTTTTTTTTTATATTTCTGAAAATCACAGCACTATTTGATCTTCTTATGTTAAATAGTTAAGGTGTTTCTTGTTATTTGTTTGTCATTGCTTACAACTTACAGTTTATGAGAAAATAGCCCAGATTTGCCTAATTTCCTTGGGCTCAATCAAGCTTCTACTTGAAGTTGATTTTTTTTTCCATTTGGTATTTTTTTTTTATTTTTGGCAATTATAGAATTCCACAGCTCAGAGTGCAGATCATCTCCTCTTCCACTCGTACTACTCCTTCCAACAGATTGCTCATTTTGTGCTGGTCTTGCTATTGGTGGTTTGGGCATACAGGCCCCCCTCTCCACCTCCTGAGGTTCATGGAGTTAATATTTCACAGTTTTCATTGAAGATATCTGTAAAGTTTTTTCCGGCGAGATAAACACAACACCAGGCAAAGTGGGTGCAAGGCAAGATTTATTAAAAACGCTCTCCGGCGAAGTTTCAGGGCTCAGGAGAAGGGGAGCCAGGAAAGTTGCGCAGGGAGGAGGTGGGCACCCTCGGGCGAGGTTCCGCCACTCTGGAAAGCAGAGTGGCGGAAGTCGCACCCAAGGCAGGGAGGAGGGGGCTTTTAAGGGGTCTCGGAGGAAGCTCAGGGGTCTTTTGGAAGTTTCCCTTATTTGGATATCCCGCCTGCTCATCGGGATCCCATTGGTCCACAGGAGCCCGGGGCGGGGGTCTCAGATTCCTGCTTGGGCCTTTGTTCTCCTGTCCGAGCTCAGGTCTTGTGGCGGGAACTTTCGCCATCTTTGGTAGCCCCCTTCCTGCCAGCCCAACATTCCGACCTTTTGCTTAATATAATGGTGTCAGGGGCGTCGACTCGGTTCTGGCTACTTCCTGCTGACAGGGGGCGTCGTCATAGGGGTAGTCGGAAGTGGGCAGGCGAGAGTAGGGCTGGAGGAGGAGTTGATTGACAGATACTCAGGCAAGTTCTTGTAGGCGACCCACTGTGCTTGGATCCGATCCCTGAGTTCTTTGATCCTGGAGGTAACTATATGATTGGTTAACAAAGTAACAACATTCTTCATTTAATAATAGGCAGGTCTCCCCTTTTTCGGTGGTCAGAAGGTCTAAGGCCCGTCGGTTCTGTAGAGCTAAGGCTGCCAGGCTGGTGACTTGCGTCTGTAGGGCTGTGAGGGAGTCAGCAACCCGTTCCGTGTCATCATTCAGGGCTTGGGAGAGTTTGTAAGAAAAAGTCTATGGAGGTTCCTATCCCCGCTGTTCCAGTTGCCACCCCTGTGGCTATACCTGCCCCTGTTATGAATGGGAGGTGGGCAGCCCTTCCTCCATGGTGTTGGGGAAATAGGATGGACAGCAGCTGGGATTCAGAGTAGATGGTGGTAGGAGATAGTAGAATGAATATACAGCCCAGGGAGTCATTAGTGGTCAGGCAGCGATAGATTCCCTGAGGGCACAAGAGAAATATTCCCGAGGGAGTACAGTACAGGAGGGAGGAATTAGTGATATGGCAGCTGCGGTGGTAAGGGAGGACACATTAATAATAGGTATGTTTCCCCCATGGGGCCCATATGGACCGTATTATTTGTGGCCCTGAAGTTGGGGAGTGGCCAGTCAATAGGGTGGGGTATCCCTACGACAAGGAGTGAGGTAAGGTAGATAGGATAAAAGAGGTGGGGAAATGGCTGGAGGGCTGTGATTTCTAAGAAAGGGCCGGACGTATAGTAATTCAAATGGGCTTAAGCCTGAAGACCCGCGGGGCGTAGCCAGGAGTCTGGTGAGAGCCATAGGCAGAAGTGTAGGCCAGGAAAGACGGGTTTCTAGAGTAGGTTTGGTGAGTTGGGCTTTGAGCAGCCCATTGGCCTTTTCTACCTTACCTTACCAATGACTGTGGGTGGTATGGGATGTGAAGTTTCCAGGTTATGTTGAGGCTCTCAGCTACCTGTTGGGTTACACTGGAGATGAAGGCAGGTCCGTTGTCCGACTGGAGGGTCTGGGGCAATCCGAACCTCGGGATGATGCGCTCGATGAGTATTGTAGCCACTACGTCTGCTGTTTCCTGGGCGATGAGGTATGCTTCGATCCAGCCTGTGAATGAATTTTATGGCAAGGCATGGGAGTGAAGTCCAGGTGTCAGTCTTCCCCAGGCTGATGACCTCGGAGCTGTTGGTTAGGCCCTGGTCTGCAGATTCCTCCTTGTGAATTCACGGCAGAACAGGGTTTTGCAAGCCCTGTGGACAACTTCGATTACCTTAGATAAGGAAGGATGATAGAACAATGGCTGAAGAAATTAGTGGAGAGCCTATGGGCCACTATGGAGGGATTGGTGGATGTCAGTAATCAAGGTGTGCACCAGATTGCCTGGCAGGGCAATCCTGTCCTGGATCCACCCCTTATCTGGCAAGGGTTTAGGCAGTAAAGTTGCAGGGTTTAAGCGGGGGGAGGTAGTAGAGAGAGAGAGATGCGGGTTCTCTAGGAATAGCAGATGGAATAGCTGGAGACGGGAGTCAGATGGGCCAGGGATCGGTGGCTAAGGAGCTCTGTGAGTCAGCAGGAGAGTAGACTGTGATGGGCTGCCCTAAGGTCATGTTGAGGGCCTTAGAGGGGGGGGTACTTGATATCCCTTGGCCCCCAGAAAGCTAAGTAGGGTGGAGGTGTCGTCTTGGGAGACTGAGAGGGAGGGGCTACAGAGGAGGAGGTCATCCACATATGTAGTAGAGTCCTGGCCTTAAGGACGCACTGCTGTTAAGTCTGTAGGCCTGGCCGAAAATGTGAGGGCTGTCCCCGAACCCCTGGGGGTAGAACAGTCCAAGTTAATTGTCCAGAAGCATGCGTGTCAGGATCCTCCCAGGTGAAGGCAAAAAGAAAATAGGAATCAGGGTGCAAGGGGACAGTGAAAAAAAGCGTCCTTTAGTTCCAGTACAGTAAAGTCATAGGTGTGTTGGGGGGGGAACGCGAGACAGTAGGGTTAGGAACGACTGGGTGGAGGGGGACCACGACCTCGTTGATAAGCCTAAGGTCTTGTACCAGTCGATAAGCCCCTGAGGGCTTGCGTACTGGGAGGATGGGGTGTGTTACAGAGGGAAATGATGGGGATCAGGAGTCCCTGATGTTAAAGCCGTTCTATGATAGTTTCAGGCCCTGGCGGTGGGCTAAGGAAATAGGCAACTGAGCTTGAGGGAAACTTAGAGTTATCCTTAAGCTGTACTTGAACCGGGGTAAGGTGGGAAGCAATGATGGGTTCTGAGGTGTCCCACACCTGAGGGTCTACAGTAGGTAGGTCATCTGGAGCGGGGGGTCGAGGGAGTGGAGAGGTGTAGGATGAGACGGGTTGAGGTGGATAGAGGGGAGGAAGGGGAGAGGCAGATAGTTGCCCTTAGTTTCTGGAGAATGTCCCTACCCAGTAGAGGGACCAGGCAGGAAGGAATCATAGGAACGAGTGGGGGAAGGGAAACCCATCCAGGTTACAGGTAAGGGGAAGGGTCACCCTAGGATTGGAGGAGGTCCCATCGATCCCCATAACAGTAATTGGTGAGGTTCGAGTAAGTCCCGAGTAGGAAGGCAGAACAGAGTAGGTAGCCCCCGTGTCCAGCAAAAAAGAGATGGACTTACCCGCTACCTGGAGCATAACCCTGGGCTCGGCCTGGGTGAGAGGGGTGGCTGAGTCTGGGCTTCGTCAGTCGTCCTCCAATCCAAGCAGTTGAAAGGCCAGACTTACTATCTCGGGGGGTCCCCCACGTTGAGGCGTCGAAGATACCCCGAGGTTAGGGCAGTCGGATTTCCAGTGGCCCATCAAATGGCATTGAGGGCAAGGCCGAGTTGGCGGCTTTGGATTGGGGCACTGGCGAGCCCAATGTCCCTCGGCCCTGCATTTGAAACAGGCCCCCCGACGGGGTGCGATTGGTTTCCCCTCTCTGCTGGCTCCCAGAGCCGGCCGGCCGCAGGGCTGCTACCAAGGCTTGGGTCTGCAACTGAACCTTTTGCTGGAGTCTGGCTTGTCGTTTAAGCTCAGCCGCCTCCTCACGGGAATTAAAGACCTTAAATGCCATTTTCACCACGTCAGAAATGGGGGTCTGAGGGTCCTCCTCAGCCTTCTTTAACTTTCTCTGTATATCTGATGCCAATTGAGAGATAAAATGAGTAGCCAGTACCGTGGCCCCCGCAGGAGAGGCAGGGTCCAAGCGAGTGTACTAGGTTAAAAGTTAGGTCAACTGGTTAAGAAACATGGTGGGGTTGTCGTAGGGGCCTGGACAATATCCCTAATCTTGTCGTAATTAACGGCCTTATTAGAGGCTGCCCTCATGCCGGCTATGAGACACTGGACCATGCGGTCGCGGTGCCAGTGGCCATCTTGGCCATCCTGATAATCCCAACCTGGTTCTACAGCTGGGACCGCCCGGGCTCCAGCATCAGTGAGCTGGACCTGATCCACGTGCTCCTGGGCAGCAGCCTGGATGCGTTCCCTCTCCTCTACGGTGAGGGTGGTGGTCTGGACCACATGTAAATCATGCCAGGTGAGGTCATAGGCTTGGGCCAGATACTGGAATTCTTTAATGTAGTTATCAGAACTGGCCGAAAAGGAGACCAAACGTTTCTCAATTTGGGAAAGGTCCTGTAGAGAGAAGGGCGCATGAACTCAAACTTCCTCAGCTCCAGCAACCTCCCTTGGGGGTCAGACTAACTCAGCGGGGGGCTTTCGAGCCCTAGTGCGGCTGGAGCCACACAGACACATTCACGCAGTCAGGCACTCTTCAGATTCAAACAGATTGGACACCCTCCCCTTTGGGTATCCCTGGCTAATGGGAGGTGATCAGTCTCCCCTTCCATTCTTTACGAAAGCATCTAGCTCAAACAGTAGCCCTGCGGCGGCTGTTACAACAGAATTCAATTAAGCACAAAAGGTGTTTACCAACAGATTTCAAAAGCGTAAACCTAGTTCTGGCGACCAGCGCTCGGGTATTTTATCCCATTCTGTTAAAGGTTACCAAAGACTTTGAATGCTACCTTAAGAATGACCCATTAAAACTCTGAGACACAAGTAACCAGCAGTTCTAGTCATCTCTTTGCTAGCAGATTTTAACAAATAACAAGAGCCTATTTGACCTTCAGTAAGCTTTGATTGGAGTTTCCCGTTTACTGCGGATAAATTTGTCAGGAGTTCGGATAGGAGTGGGAGGGGGAGAAGAGAGGGGGTAGACGAGAGCGCTGGTTCAGAAATCCTGAATTTAAGGGACCTTGGGGTGAAGGATCGCGGTAAAGAGGAGGAGGAGGAGGAACCAGAGGCCCTCTTGTCAGTGGATGGGTGAAGCTCTTCGGGGGTTCAGAGAGAGGAGACGGGGAGGAGAGGTCCGAGTCTTTGGGAGCAGTGGGTGGCAGGGTGGGGGAGGGGAGCGGGCCAAGAGGACCTGTGAGGTGGAGCAGTGAGAGCAGAGGAAGGGGCGAGAGTGCAGAGTCCAGAAAGCTGGACATAAGGGACCTTGGCCCATCTGCCTTGGTGCCTGCCGAGGTTATTTAGGTCCATGGAAGTCTGATAGTTAAACGTGCCTTCTGGAGGCCATTGGGACTGATTGTCTAATCGGTATTGTGGCCAAGCGACAGTACAGTAACGTCGTTTTCGCAGGTCCTGGTCCAGTTCCAGGGTTTTAAGATTGGCCAGCAGGCCTAAAACACCCCCGGGATGTTTTAGGGTCGAATTTGGATTGGGAGGTCCCCACGATTCGTTGCCGGGCAACCCGAGGGCTGGAGGAAGGCGTCCCCTCGTCCACCACTGGGTTGCGGAAAAACTGTGTCGACTGCCGTAGAGGTTAGGACGTCTCCCAGCCTCTCGGAGTCACGGAGGTCACCTGGTGACCGGCGGGGTCCACCCTGACGCGGCCGCGATTAGGGCAGGGCTTTCCAGAAGGAGGCGTGGAATCGGGGAAACTCACCACAGCTTCGGAAGTGGCGTTCGGAAAGGCAGGTCCGGTTCAGCCAGGGAAAGGAGAGAGCCTCCCCACTGTGTGGGGGCTCAATCTCCTTCCCGGGTCTCGGCACCAAATGTAAAGGTTTTTCCGGCGAGATAAACACAACACCAGGCAAAGTGGGTGCAAGGCAAGATTTATTAAAAACGCTCTCCGGCGAAGTTTCAGGGCTCAGGAGAAGGGGAGCCAGGAAAGTTGCGCAGGGAGGAGGTGGGCACCCTCGGGCGAGGTTCCGCCACTCTGGAAAGCAGAGTGGCGGAAGTCGCACCCAAGGCAGGGAGGAGGGGGCTTTTAAGGGGTCTCGGAGGAAGCTCAGGGGTCTTTTGGAAGTTTCCCTTATTTGGATATCCCGCCTGCTCATCGGGATCCCATTGGTCCACAGGAGCCTGGGGCAGGGGTCTCAGATTCCTGCTTGGGCCTTTGTTCTCCTGTCCGAGCTCAGGTCTTGTGGCGGGAACTTTCGCCATCTTTGGTAGCCCCCTTCCTGCCAGCCCAACAATATCATCTGTGGAGTATTTCCTTTGTTAGCCAGACTGATCTCTTTGGTTTTAGGAGGAGTTTGGGGGAGATTCCAGAATAATGTTGCCTTTGTAATCCCAACATCTATGATATAATTTTGTTTTTGATTTTATAACTATTAGAGACTTAGAGTTGCAAAAAACCAGATTATTTTTTCCACACAACAGTGAAAGTTTCTGCCTTCTGTTTCATGCTTTAATTTGTAAACTGTTTCTCTAATCCTCTTTCTCTTAAGTTTTTCAGTATCATTAAAAGAAGTCATAGTCCTCACATTTTTTTATGGCATTCATAGTGTTCCAGTTCAGAGTCTCATCACTTAACACTAGCTAGCTGTTTACTTTCTATCTCTAACCAAATGAAAATTCCCTCAAATCCCTGATGATCATTGTTATAATCACCACCAGTAGCAATTTTTGAATCAGTGAGGTTGTTTAAAAGCAAATGAAAGCAACTCAGTTGTAAGCAAGACTTTTGTTTATTAAAATGATAGTGAGAAAAACACTTAATTTCTTAAAAAGACTAGAAAATCGGGCTTAGAAGCCATGTAGCCAGGAGCTATGGCCCAAATCATACAGACTTGTTCAATGAGGGTCTTTCTGCCAATGCACCTGGGGAGATATTATAGTTTGCCCTGCTAATATCACTCACATTGGCACTAGAAGCTGCTTCTAGAAACATTATCACTGGTGCCTCTGAAAACCAATTGTATATGGAAGTACTGCTGTTACTCATTACCTAAATGGATCTTCATGGTCTTCTGATTCAGTTTCTGGAATGAGCAATCAGCTTGAGAAGCCTTTGATATATACTCATTTTCTAGCTGCAACAGTAAAAAAATAAAAATAAAAGTCATATTTTTAGCCTCTCAAGTGGGAGATGGTAACTGCTTTTTAAGTTAAGGATTATCTCAATAATATCAGTGTATTCATGTATTAAGCAGAGAGGAATGAAGAATGCTATTACAATTACAACACTAATTTGCTTCTGCATATTCTGATTCACTGAAAGAAACATGGATTTTATTTGGTCATTATATGTAGCATGGCTTTGAAAGAAAATATGTATGTCTATGTGTGTGTGTATATACACATATATGTACATATATGCATTTATTAATCAGATTAATGCTTAAAGAATGTTAAAAACAATGTAATAAGATTAGGTAAATACATTTAAAATTCCTTTGAATACAAAAAGATAGTAACTCAAAGTACTATAAAAAATTTAAATGCATAAGATTTAACTGTGACCCAAAATACAATTATTCATGTTTTCATTTTGGCACTTATTTAGCATTACAAATAATGGAAATAAAATCCTAAAACATAAAATGTTATGTCTGTGAAATGTAAAGAATGTCAGTAGACAGGATAGTTATAAAATTTAATGCTAACATGCTATAAGTACACTCATTTCTAAAACTTAAAGGAGATATTTTCACAGTCAATTTATTTCTAGAAATTTTCTTCCTAAGTAGGATAACACTTTGTTTTAAAGGGCTCAATATTTTTTTACTAGTGAAATATAATGGTATTTCAAAATATGTTGTCTTAAATGTAATAAATCTGAATTCAGAATAAAATGGGGTGGCATCCATCATATTTGTGGTTGTGGTTGAAGAGATAATATTTGACATCAGTAGCTCAATTTTTGCATTCTCTCTTTGCTAATGGTATGTTTAATTATGTACAAAGATACATAATGAGTCACATTTTATTCCTTTTGCTGTTGTCTTTTTTTACTTAAATTCAATTATCCAATATTTAGTACATCCTTAGTTCAAGATTCAGTTAATCATCCATTGTATGATGGTGCTCTTCACATTACATGAACTCCTTAATTCCCACCACCCAGTTATCTCGTGCTCCCCACCCACCTCTCTTCAAGCAACTCTCAGTTTCCTACAGTTAAAATTCTCACATGGTTTGTCTCCACCTCTGATTTCTTTCTTTCAGTTTTCTTTCCCTTCCCCTATGATCCTCTGCACTGTTTCTTATATTCCTCATATGAGTGAATCCATATGAAAATTGTTCTTCTCTGATTGGCTTATTTTCTCAGCATAATACCTTCCAGTTCCATCCACATCGATGTAAATGGCAAAACATCATCCTATTGATGGCTGAGTAGCATTCCATTATAGATATATACTGCCCTTTTTTTTTCTTTTTAAAGATTTTATTTAACAGAGAGAAATTGGGAAAGCACAAGCAGGGGGAGGGGCAGACATAGAGAGAAAGAAACAAGCTCCCCACTGGGCAGGGAGCCAGATGTGAGGCTTAATCCCAGGACCTGATATCACAACCTGAGCCAAAGGCTGTTCTGTAGCTTAACCAACTGAGCCACCCAGGCACCCCTACTGCATCTTCTTTATCCATTCCTCTGTCAATGGATATCTGGGCTCTTTCCATAGTTTGGCTATTGAGGACATTGCTGCTATAAACATTGGGGTACAGGTGCCCCTTTGGATCAGTACATTTGTATCTTTGGGGTAAAGACCTAGTAGTGCAATTGTTGGGTTGTAGGGTAGCCCTATTTTTAACTTTCTGAGGAACTACCATACTGTTTTCCAGAGTGGCTGCATCTGCAATAGTATAAAAGGGTTCCACTTTCTCTGCATCCTTGTTGTTTTCTCACTTATTAATTTTAGTCATTCCACTGTTTTTTGGGTGTTGAGTTTGATAAGTTCTTTATAGGACTTGGATACTAGCCCTTTTCTGATATGTCATTTGCAACTATCCTGTCCCATTGTATAGGTTGTCTTTTAGTTTTGCTATTTCCTTTGCTGTGCAGAAGTTTTTATCTTGATGAGGTCCCAATAATTTATTTCCTTCCTTCTTTCTTTCTTTCTTTCTTTCTTTCTTTCTTTCTTTCTTTCTTTCTTTTTTTATTTCTCTGTCCTTTAGAATCATGTCTAGCTAGAAGTTGCTGTGGCCAAGGTCACAGAGGTTGCTGCCTATGTTCTTCTCTAGAATTTTGATGAATTCCTGTCTCATCCATTTTGAGTTTTTCCTTGTGTATGGTGCAAAAAAATGGTCCAGTTGTTGGACGTCCAGGTGTCTCAGTTGGTTAAGTGTCTGCCTTTGGCTAAGTCATGATCCCAGAGTCCTGAAATCAAGTCCCACGTTGGGCTCCTTGCTCAGTAGAGAGCCTGCTTCTCTCTCTGCCTGCCACTTCCCCTTCTTGTGCTCTCTCTCTGACACATAAATAAATAATACCTTGAAAGAAGGAAGGAAGAAAGGAAGGAAGGAAGGAAGGAAGAAGGATAGAAAGAGAGAAAGAAAGGAAATTGTCCAGTTTTATTCTTCAACATGTGGCTGTCCAATTATCCCATCACCTTTTGTTGAAGAGACTGTCTTTTTTCCACTGGATTTTTTTTTTTTTTTTTTTTTTTACTGCTTTGTCAAAGAATTGTTGACCATAGACCTGAGGGTCAGTTTTTAGGTTCTCTGTTCTGTTCCATCAATCTATGTCTCTGTTTTGTGCCAGTCTTGATGATTACAGCTTTGTAATAGAGCTTGAAGTCCAGAATTGTGATGCCACTAACTTTGGTTTTCTTTTTCAATATTTCTCTGACTATTCAGGGTCTCTTCTAGTTCCATACATATTTTAGGATTATTTGTTCCAGCTCTATGAAAAATGTCAATGGTATTTTAATAGGTATTGCTTTGAATGTGTAGATTGTTCTAGGTAGCATAGACATTTTCACAATATTGGTTCTTCTGATCCATGAGCATGGAATGTTTTTCCATTTCTGTATGTCTTCCTCAATTTCTTTTCTTTTTTCTTCTCTCTCTCTCTCATTTATTTATTTATTTATTTTTTGGGTAAGGGTTCTGTAGTTTTTCGAGTACAAATCCTTTACCTAAATCAAATCTAAATACAAATACAATACCTAAATACAAATCCTAAAGGATTTACCTCTGGTTAGGTACATTCCTAGATATATTATGGTTTTGGATGCAGTTTTAAATGGAATCAATTCCTTAATTTCTCTTTCTTCTTTCTCAGTGCGTAGAAATGCAACTGATTTCTGTGTGTTGATTTTATATCCTGCTTCATTGCTGAATTCCTGTATGAGTTCTAGGAATTTGGGGGTGGAGTCTTTTGGGTTTTCCACATAACGTATCATGTCATCTATGAAGAGGAAGAGTTTGACTTCTTCTCCATCAATTTGAATGCCTTTTATTTCTTTTTGTTTTCTGATTGCTGAGTCTTAGGCTTCTAGTACAGTGTTGAACAACAGTGGTGAGAGTGGACATTCCTGTCATGTTCCTGACCTTAGGGGAAATTCTCTGATTGTTCTAGTAGGTCATACTCACTTTCCTGTTGACTCGGGAGAAGATGAAGAAAGGGGTTCACCAAGGGTTTCACTTAGGATACTAGTGTCATAAACTGATTTTTATTAAATACTTTTTCTTTCATTCATTTCTTTCACTTTGTTTCTTTTTTTCTTTTAAGATTTTGTGTATTTATTTGAGAAAGAAAGAGCAAGCCTGAACCCTGGGGGATGGGGGTACAGAGGGAGAAAGAGAAGCAGACTCCCTACCTAGCAGGGTGCCCTCGAGATCATGACCTGAGCTGAAATCAGACAATTAACCAACTGAGCCACCCAGGGGCCCCTTTCACTTTGTTTCTATAGTAGTAGAGATTACAAAACAAATTACCCTCTGATCAGAACCAGGCAATGGGGAATGAAATGAGTCAATAACTTAAGAAAACCGATCAAAATCTGATTGTTTTTATTGTATACAAAGAGACAGTTTATTCTTAGTAAATGACACAATAGACTAAATGACAATTTAGAGTTTATCAGATCTGGTTAGGCATGAGTATGCGTGTGTGTTGGCATGTGCACACATGTGAATACATATTTCCAACACTAGAAAGGGTACCTTTGTGTTCAGAATGATTACCCTTAGTAATGTCAAAGTACCACATTTTACACTAGATGTAAATATTTGGTGTGTTTGTAAATTACATGCCGAATTTCAAATTGCTTTACTAGATAATGGTATTTTTTAATCCACATTTTATCTCCCAACCATAAATTGTGTATTTACACAACTCCCAATAGATTTTAGGAAGATAGCTCACAATAAATCTCAAAGTATTCAGTATGGAGGAAATTTATCTAAAATGTGTTATATTTTACTGTGCTTTGCAGTACATTTTTTACATTGAAGTGGAAACATTACTTGTTCCAGTAATTCAATAAGTTATGCAGCCTTATAATAAAATGTTTTTATTAATTATTATTTTATATGCATATTATCTTGGTCGTGGATGCATGTGCTTAAATTCAAATACATATTAATTCATGAGTGAAATATATTTTATGACTTCACAAATTATTAGCCTTTAAACACAATTTATATAAAATGATTTCTATGAGCATGTATTTAAATTTAAAAAGGCATTAGTAAGTAAATATCAACTTATTTTACTTACTAGAATCTAAGGAACTTTCTCATTGTGGGATGCATGCAATCAATACTGATGTTAAACAGCATTTCACTTGTCTTATTAAATGGTTTCACTTTTTGTAAATTTTACAGTCATCCCTGAGACATAAAACCAATGGAGCATATCAGTTTGGATATTTTAATATCCACCGTGAATGTAGATATCTGGTACAACCCTAAATATACATATGTAGACATAGAAATATTTATCAAAATTCACCAGGTCAAGGAACAATCTCTTCTCACTCTCTTAATAGCTATGGGAAAATCTTGGTTTCAGGCAACTGTAGAAAGTAATATTTCATTGTTATGATATAATCAGATGACTCTATTGAGTGATGACAACATATAGTCATACATAATATTTTTATGTGTAGCAAAATTCAGAAGCATCTTTTTTTCAATAACATTTTACCTATTAGTGTTGCTACTGACAGGACTTACTTGCTACTTGACAGCATGTAAACCATGTAAAGGATGTCTGAAATCCTCTTTGATAGCCCAATTTTATTTCCCAATACAAGTTAGCATGCTATACTTTATTCTTTATCAAATGACAGAATGATATAGTGAATATAAACCTCTGAGTTATTCTTAGATCTCTGTTTCAAATGAAGCTCTACAAAAGAAATAAAATAAAATAAAATAGAAGGCAGTTATAAGTTTTCATTTTTATTTCATATTTTTTTCTGGGCAATGCCACTCATAGCTAAAAGATTGACAGAAACCAGGCTGGCATGATCTATGCTCCTTGGCCACCAGAGACAAGTCCCATTTTTATCAAATTAATGCTTCAGGCATTGAATTTATCGTAATAGAAACTAAAGAATTAGTGAGAGCAGATCTAACCTGAGGGCTGACTTCATGGTTTTTGTGATATGAGGAGTCACCTGAGGCACTTGCTTAGAATGGTCCACACTTAGTGCTCTGTTGTTGCCATTTTGAAATTCATGATAATTACTCAACAAATGGTCACCATTTTTATATTACACTTCCCCTGAAGATTATGTAACTTGTCCTGCCCAAACTGTATAGAAAATCAGCAACCTTTACAGAAATCCATTGTTTGGTAGATTGTTCTAAGGGCTAATTGATGAAAGTATCAGTTGTTCAGTTCTTTGTTTTTCATTTTCCCCTTGCATCTTTTTTTAAACAAAGATTTTGAGCCTCTCCTTTAGGCGGGAACATAGAAAGGAAAGCAAGTCTTACTTATCTTTATAGCCTCAATGCCTAGCACACACATAGAAATTATTAGTCAAATGTTTGCTTAAATGAATTTAATTGCCCAGCTGTAATGTTAGAGGGCATTTATTAGAAATGATCATTGTTCTGTCACAGATTTATTTTTGCCACATTAAATTATGGTGGTAAAGTTTGTATGAAATATGTATATTTGGGGCACCTGGGTAACTCAGTGGGTTAAAGCCTGTGCCTTCAGTTCAGGTCATATCCCAGGGTCCTGGGATGGAGCCCCGCATAGGCTCTCTGCTCAGCGGGAAGCCTGCTTCTCTTCCTCTCTTTGTCTGCCGCCTCTCTGCCTACATGAGATCTCTGTTAAATCAAAAAAATAAAATAAAATAAAATATGTATATTTAATGAATAGATAGCAATACCAATACTAACACTTAAAAATATGCATGATAAAATAACAAGTATCATTTCTGCTTTTGAAAATTCTTAAACTAAATAGAGGCAAAAGAATGTGAAAAATAAAACTTTAAAATGAGTTGATATGACTTTTCCAATGTGGAGACTAAGAATATATAATATATATATTTACAAAATAATTTTATAGAATTTAGAATTTGAAGAAATTACCCCACTCAAAATTATTGGAATATTTCCTGTGAGTTTAAACAAACAAAGCAAATATTCATATTTCTTTAATAGTCCCATAGTCCCATGACAACTGCCTATTTTCCTATATTCTTTGAATCCCAAGTTTCTATGAGCTTCCTTCAACACATTCCTTCATAAACAAGTAGCTTAAGACTCACATCAAAAATAAGTAAATTTTGAAGCAAGTTAATCTTCAATTTTGTTTGTTCCTTAAGTTTTTTATATTTTCAGAAAAGTTATTCAACTCATTTGAAGATTGCTTTATCCAACCAATGGGAAATTTTCTTCAAATGGGTTGATTAATACTATTTTTCTTTTTTTTTTTTTTCAATTTCATTGAGGTCGAATTGACATATATAGTTGTCAGATATTTAAAATCATCATCTGAAAATCAGATGAATGAATACATTGTGAAAAGATTTCCTCTTCAAGGTAATTAACACTTCAATCACTTCACATATTTATCAGGTTTGTTTTGTTTTTGTTCTTGATTTGTGATTTTTGTGGGGTTTTTTTGAGGGCGTGAAAACTCTCAGCAAATTTCAATTATACAATCCAATGTTATCAACTATGTTATATGTACTATGTGTACTATGTTATACATTAGGTCCTAAGATGTTATTCATTTTATAGCTGAAATTTCATGCCCTTTTACCAAACTCTCCCTATTTCACCTACTCCTAGCCCCTGGCAACCACTTTTTCTACTGTTTCAGTGAGTTTGAATTTTTTTTTAACTACACCTATATGTGCTACTGTGTAGTATTTGTCTTTTTTTGTCTGACTTATTTCACTTAGTGTAATGCATTCAGTGTCCATCTATGTTGTTACAAATGGCTGGATTTCCTTCTTTCTTGTGGCTGAATAATGTGTCATTATAATATATACCACACCTTTTTTTATCCATTGATCCATAGATAGATACAGGTTGTTTCCAGATCTTGGCTATTGTGAAAAATCCTGCAATTATCAGGGTGTAAAGATATTTCTTCATGATCCTGATTCATTTCCTTTAGATATGTACACAGAAGTAGGATTGCAGGATCATATGATAGTTCTATTTTTAATTTTTTGAGGAGCGTCCTCATGGTTTCCATAGTGGCTGCACCAATTTACATTCTCACCAAGAGTGCACAGGTTTCCCTTTTCTCCACATCCTTATCAGCATTTGTTATCTAGTGCCTTTTGCTAATAGCAGTTCTAACACATGTGAGGTGATATCTCATTGTGGCTTTGATTTGCATTTCTCTGATTATTAGTGATGCTGAGTATCTTTTTATGTACCTGTTGGCCATTTGTTTGTCTTCCTAAAAAAAGTCTCTGCTCATTTTATAATCAGATTTTTTTTCTTTTCTTTTTTTTCTTTCTTTTTTTTTTTTTTTTTTTACTCTTAGGTTGTGTGAGTTCTTCATTTGTTTTGGATATTAACCCATCAAATAGATGATTTGCAAATATCTTCTCCTATTTCATAGTTTACCTTTTCATTGTAATTGTTTCCTTTGCTGTGCAGAAGCTTTTGAATTTGATGTAGTCCTATTTCTTTATTTTTTATGTGTTGTCTTTAGTTTTTATATCAAATTCAAAAAATTTTTACCAAGACTGGTATCAAGGAACTTTTTCCCAGTGTTTTCCCTTAGGATTTTTATGATTTCTGGTCTTATGAATAGACACATAATTTTTCTAGCATGTGTATTTAAGTTAATTCAAAGTTTTAATACTGTTTATTAATGGGATTTAGAAGAAATCTCATGATGAAATGGAAAATTTTTTCCTGTAGTTCCCTAACGATCCTTTTTATAATTGTAATTTTATGTAACAGGACTTAAAAAATAATAATGAGAAAGAGGAGAAAAAATAGGAAAGAAGGAAGGAAGGAAGGAAATGACCAAAATTTCCATTGATATATAGAAGAGTCACAATATCATTACAGTGTTATTTATTATCTGCATGTTAATTGTTAGTTTTCACTTCATTTAAGTGAATTCTTCTAAAATTGGTCATTATTAATTACAGTTATAAAATATGCTTCTGGAAGGTTTCTTTATGTGAACTGATTTATAGGGAATTATTCTCTTGAGACAAATTATATCCCTTAATTATGATTTGTTAAATTACAAAAAGGTTTCATTATGGGGGTGCCTGGGTGGCTCAGTGGGTTAAGCCTCTGCCTTTGGCTCAGGTCATGATCTCAAAGCCTTGGGATTGAGCTCTGTATAGGGCTCTCTGCTCAGTGGGGAGCCTGCTTCACCCTCTCTCTCTGCCTCCCTCTCTGCCTACTTGTGATCTCTCTGTCAAATTAATAAATAAAATCTTTAAAAAAGGTTTCATTATGAACATTAATTTTAATGTGAAATACACACATTTATAATTTTATGATTTACATACTTCTATAAAAATACTCATCTCCAAGGCTTTTCACAGATCATTTGCTGAAATCAGAAGGAAGATTAAGCTGATCCTGGGCATAGCCATGTTTGTTTGAGGAGTCATCTGGAACCATTCTAATTAGGAAAATAATGGACAAATCAATTTTATGTCTTCTTTCACCCCAGATAAGTCTGATACATATGAGTTACAGAATGTTTTCTGAATTCTGCATTTCTAGACAACAGTTTGGATCTTGAAAAAAACATCAAAATCTACTGACAGGAAGTAGACCTCCATGCATCCATGAAGAAAGAAAGGTAATAGAAAATGTGGATTATTATAGATTTAGTTAATACATACTGCACATACAACTATCATAAAAAATAAATGCAGATGAATTTGGAATAACACAGATTATACACATGAATTCCTGCCTTCAGAAAATAATCAGTTGCCAGAAGTCTTATCCTAAGAAATCTACATAGAATTTAGACCCTCAAATATATTTCTGACTATAATTCATGAGTGAAATGTTAGAAAAACTTAATCTCCTTATCACAATCCCCTAAAACTGGGGTGCCTGGGTGGCTCAGTGGGTTAAGCTGCTGCCTTTGGCTCAGGTCATGATCTCAGGGTCCTGGGATCGAGTCCCACATCGGGCTCTCTGCTCAGCAGGGAGCCTGCTTTTCTCTCTCTCTCTCTCTCTCTCTGCCTGCCTCTCCATCTACTTGTGATCTCTCTCTGTCAAATAAATAAATAAAATCTTTAAAAAAAAATCCCCTAAAACTCCTAAAACCAAATAGATCTTCATTCTGCTTAATTACAAAAAAATGAAAGTTTCTAAAGTGTTATGCCTGAACCTGTGTGGGTGACCTCATTTATTCTGTATAAATCACAAAGATATGCTACAGCAAAAAGAAATATTTGTGTGTGTATATACATATGCAAACATAGGTATGTGCATAAGCTTGTGTGTGTGTAAATGGATATATAAGTAGATAAATAGGTAGATAGACACAATTTTGTCATTTCAGGCTTATATGTACTTGCTTTATCTTAATCTTAGCTCATTTCCTTTCTTTACACTGTTAGAAAGAAAAATAAAACAACTTGTTCATTATGTATTTTTATAGTAAGTAGGGTATTTTTTTATTTTTACCCTGGAGGTCAAAGCTTTGATTAGAGATACAAATATATCTTCATTCGTATGCTACATCTTTGCATTACACTTCAGTTTTGACTTTGGGTTTTTTATAGTGAGTCCTTGGTGACATTATTTTGTTAGGCTACTCAAAAAGAAATAGAGATGAATACATCATTAAAAACACCAGTAAAATAATATCAGACAAAAAGTTCAATGTGTTATCAAGGGAAAAAATAGTAAGGTAATACATACATTCCAACACTTTCATCCAAGAGACTGGGAGAATTTTCAAGAAACTTACCACAGGAAAATGTAATAATGTTTAGAGTATAGATGGCAGTAATTGCAACAAAGGAAGGTATCTAAATTCTATACATGGTTTGGTAATAACATATGTTGTCCAAAAGTCTGTTTACAATCAGTAGCAAAGCATGGCTATCAATAGCAAATAACATTAACTGCAAAGAGCCTTTACTTAGAAACAGGCATCTGTTTCAGAATAAGTGAGCACATTTCTCAAAACATTAAAATCAACCAGTTAAAACAAGATTCATATATATGGAACTAGTTGCTACCATGTATATTCATGAAGGACTCACCTATTGAATAGAATGTTATTAATGTTTGCAAAGATGATCAATTAACAATCAGACCTGCCCTCTGAATATTGATCCATTTTTTATGCCTTTGATTAAAAAGTTTCCTGAAAGAATAACACTCAAATCTAAATTCTGAATATTGAATAAAGCTGCAATTTGAAAACATTGAAAAATATGGAAAATTTTACTCCTTGATTGAAAAGGTTAAGATATATTTTAGTCGTCTGTCACAGTCAGCTTTCTTCCCTTCACTTTGTGAAAAATTAGACATTTACAACACCTTTAAGTTCCCTTTATTGATTCATATTATAGTGATGGGCTGAGGAAGGACACATAAGACAGAGAAAAAATGCAAAAACTTTATTCAAAATGCAAGTGATGAGGAGAGCCTGGGTGGCTCAGTCTAGGTTAAATGCCTGCCTTCGACTCAGGTGATGATTCCAGGGTCCTGGGATAGAGCCCCACATCAGACTCTCTTTTCAGTGGGGAGCCTGCTTCTCTCTCTCCCACTGTCTGTGGCTTCCTGTGCTTGTGCTTGTGCATGTTCATGCCTTCTCTCGCACAAATAAATAAATAAAATCCTTTAAGAAATGTAGGTAATGAATCACTAAATTCTACTCCTGAAAACAATATAAGCCTATATGTTAACTAACTAGAATTTAAATAAAATCTTGAAACAAAAAAAAAATGCATAATACATCCAATGTTCTATATATACATATGTAAATTTCCAACTGATTTTCTAAGGTATAGAATAGTATGGAGTTAATAGCGTAGACTCAAGCCACACAGCATTCAAAACAGATTAGAAGGATCATCTCACAATGTATATGTTGCAATTGTAGTCTCATGTTGGGTGGTATGGTTTCCCTAAAATAAGACCTAGAAACAGGTTTACCCAACCACTCTTACTATCACAAAGGACCCACTGAAAACCCAACTGGACACATTCTAGGTTAAAAAAAAAAAAGATTCAGTTAAAAAAGAAAATGTTATTTGCAATATTCTGTATCACCAATACTACATTTGCAACTACAGAAATTCTAAAAAACTTAAAATCATGACTCTTACATTCAAGAAGCTTAAATCTAGATAGATCAAATAAAATAAATGTAATGAACTTAAATAAATTAGGGGCTTAACTAATTCAGAGAAGTGAGTTATTATTAATATTGAATTTGGCATCAGTTCTTATTCATAATATTTATCTTTTTCAATGACAGGATTTCAAATATTTTTAAGCAAATATGACATGTGACAAAACTTGTGAGGTTGATATTAGGCTACATTTATGAGAAGATCTGCTATTCTTTACACATTTAAGTATAGTGTCCCTTAGTAAGTTGATGAATAATGAGACAGACAAGAAATTTTTTTTCAGTAAGTACCTAATAAAATTAATACTAACACTAATTTATTCACAAATTTCAGTTCAGTGCTTACCATGATCTTATATTGATGTTTGGCACTGGAAAGATAACAATGAATAAGACAAGTGTAGCTCTTGTTTTATAAGGCACACAGACCAGTATCTTTTAAAGGACAATGTTTATTAAAAGGCAGTAAATAGGTGAACTTATTTATTTATTGAAAATAATCATTTTTATTTGAGGGCTTAACTATGAGTTACCATAAAGATGTATCTAAGAACTTGGAAATAAAGAGATTAAAACTGTCTTCTGAGTTAAAATTTAACTCAATATATTCTGGTTTAGAGAAAAGAGCAACAAAGTCATCTTAAAAATAATGGCTTCAAACTTTTATGACAAACTGTAACTTACTTGAATATACTAACATACTGAGGAAAGGAGTCATTTGAAAATAGGCTGTCAGTCTTGGAAGGAAGAAGAAAGAATCTTGAAAAAACTTTGGCAGACCTCATCCAAACCTGCTTCTGAAGCAGAAGAGAGTATGTTCTTAAACAATGCTTTCTCAAAACCAGAATTAAGATGTAATAGTATTAAAAGTCTGTAACTTAATAATATGCACACCAAGCAAATTTCTAGATTTAATTTGCTTTTTAATTGGATCTACTTTCAAGGAAAGATGTGAGTCACGTTGATGAAAGTACTATAGTCTGTGCTATGGCTTAAATGAGACATTGGCATTCTGACTTTATATATCAGTCTCTGTGACTTTAGTGGATGTGAGGCTAACTCTGAAAGCGATCCATGCTCTGTATGCTGAAGGAATGAGGATTCAAAATCTGAAAACCTGAGCTGGATTAAGGTAATAAACACAAAATCTGAAAACCTGAGCTGGATTAAGGTAATAAACACATTCTATCAAAATACATTATTTGGCTTTCCCAGGCCACAGTCTAGTTTAACAGGTGAATTATTGAACATACATGACATTATTACCATGAATTTCTATAATTTATAATTTTTAGGTTTTTGCATGAAAAATAGAACCACAACTATAAGTATTGCATGCCATTTTGAGATGTATACACCTAACTTAAACTCCATGGGGTGTATTACACAAATCCTCTCTGAGGTTGTGGGCATTGATAGTCTGACTGTCACATTAGTGGGCTAGGTAATATTTTATAAATCACAGTGTATTGGCAGAAGTGAACATGGGCAGAGGCCTATGGAAAGACAATTTCAGAAAAGGGACTCTGAATAAATATGTTTTCATGGAGCATAGTATATCTTAGGACCTATTGAGCAGAGTGATTCTAGTAAATCACTCCATACAATTGTGTTTAATAACAAGTATTTGAGTTGGAAGGCCTTTTTGATCCCAAGTGAAGCCTTCTGAAAAGCTTATCTTTTATCAAGCTATTTCTCTTTTACTTCTAAATTCTCTGACATGAAATTTAATCTGTCTATGATTCTCAAAATTAGGTGGCAGAGAGGAAAGAATGCTTCTTAAATATATATATCAATAATAATAATAATAATAATAAAACAAACTTCACGGGTTGTCCTTGTTTTCAGTACTTCTTTCAAGCATCTGTTTTTCTATTGTTTGAATTTTTTCCAAATAATTTTGTTTTAACTTTCTTTCTCTCTCTCTCTCTCTCTTTTAATCTTCCTGGTGACATTCCATTAGTCAAATTATCATGGCAAGAGTTTGTCCTCACAATCCTTAATTGAAAATTCTAGAAGGAAGCTGTTGTCAGTGTTCATTTTATTGTTTTAGTCATGACTGCCCTGGCAGAATGCTAACTTAACCAGCAATATCAAGCAGCTCTGTCCACAAATTAGCTCCTTCATGGGGCAGGGGTTGGGGAGAGGGCAGAGTAAAGAAGAAGAGAAGGCTCTAATGAAGTACAGATCCACTGGCCTTCTCCCAGTGATTACCAGGAGGATTTTAAGGGCAGAAGGTCTTCGTTATATTCGTGGCCGATAGTAGCAGAAGTAGTATTACTAGCAGTACTAACAAATTGTGTATTAATTGAGTGCAAAAAGTATTTTCCCATGCATTTTTATCAATGAATAAAACCAGACCATAAAATTTCGTTAATTTGGTAGAATGTGCTAGAAGCTGAGGATAATGAAAAAAAAAAAAAGTGTCTCTATGTTTTTAATGTAACGTTTCTAGCCCTTCACTATTAATCATTGAACAGTCTTTTAATGTGCATCCCTAATGGGCATGAAGAACATCAATTTCAAAAAGGCTAAGAAATGAGTAGCCACTGGGGCAGAGCCACCCCCCTAGCCAAGTGATGAGGCATTTCTAAAAGAGACTAAGGAGGTCTGGACAGTGTGTAGAATCTGAGGTGGTTCTGGCTCCCTCACCAAGTGGATGCTGGCTAGTATCTCCAGCCTTGTCAGTCAGTCTGCCAAAGTTAAAATAAACCCAGGACAACTTATCTTTTATTCAGATTAATTAGCTCCTGGGTAGCATGATGAAAACTAATTAGGAAAACACTGGAAAAGATAATGTACAATGTTATCATTGAGAACTGCAAAGTCTTACAGTGTTAGACCAATAAAAAAGAACCTGCTTCCACATGTTTGGGATAATCTTCTGTTTGTGCTCTGGAGTTATTTGCCAGAGGCATTAAGTCAAAGTCACTGATTCAGTCCTGGTGATTTCTGATTTCCTGTGAATAGTTGTGGGTGTGTTTTCTGAACTGTCTGCCAGAAGCTTCACATAAGACATTAGGTTCATTTTCTGGGTTTGTTTGTTTGTTTGTTTGTTTTTGTAGGTTTTCTCTCTCTCTCTCTCTCTTTTTTTTAATATACTAATTTACTGAAAACAAAAACAAATTTAAAATCCTTAATTTCTGGGTAAATGCTTATTGGCAGTAAAAATATAGGAGTTGAGGTTAAAATCACTATAAATGAGACACTTCCAGGTAATTTTTTTTATAAAAAATATAAGAATGTTTCTCCATAACCATATTTAAAACACATCATACCACAGAACTTTCTTCACGTCCCCCACTATTACAATAAAAACTGCAAAGATATATTGAGTTTGTAATTATTCATTTTCAATACCTGAAAATTATCGCTGGAAATTGCTATTAGATCTAAAGCTCTCACCTAATTCTGTTTGAACACAGCTCGCTTTAACAGATTCTATTAAGTTTCCAGGATAATTATGGTT
Organism: Mustela putorius furo; assembly: GCF_011764305.1. Classification (NCBI taxonomy): domain Eukaryota; kingdom Metazoa; phylum Chordata; class Mammalia; order Carnivora; family Mustelidae; genus Mustela; species Mustela putorius. Next base: position 30,675,306 of record NW_025421987.1, read on the forward strand.
CCTAAAATATAACTCCACACAGTAAAAGCTGCTATACGTGGAGCAGCAGCTCTAAGCCAACTCCCCGCAACAGTGTTTTAAAGAGCTTCCAGTGTTATTTTCCATAATAAGGCCCACTAGTTGGCAGAACCCCTGGAAGCTATGCAAACAGCAACACATCTGTTCTCTAAGAGGCAAAATGCTGTGTCTCAGTTGAGATGTTTATTCTCTTTACCAGCAACATTATGAAAGGGCAAAGCCTGGAGCTGGCTAGAAGAAATTTTCCTTTATAGGCTTGCATATTTTTATAGGAAGAGAAAAACCTGGCAATGGCAAAGACAGTGAACTCCTGCACTTCGATTCATGATACTTAAAGAGTAGCCTCTCTTTCACATTGGCAAAATCAAAGGTGTATGCAATGTTTTGTGTGTGTAGTCTTAAGACTGAAGACAAGCTGAAGTCCACAGCAGGAAAGGAAAATTTTGAAGTTCATTAATTAGCTTATTTAAACTATTATTTCCAGAACTGATTATTTGTTTAAATGAGATCAGCTTTGAGTTTTAGTGCTTGTGAGTAAATAAAATGTTTTTGCATTTTTGCATTTGCAAGCGTACTTGAATTTCGTGTCTTGTTTTTTTTAACCAAGGAACAAAGTTTAGCCAAGATTTTCATGTAATTACACCTCTTCTAAGATATGACTTAACCGGCTGCATAGTATTCCATTGTGTATATATACCACATCTTCTTGATCAAAAGAAATGAAATCTTGCCATTTGCGACAACATGGATGGAGCTAGAGCGTATCATGCTTAGTGAAATTAGTCAAGCAGAGAAAGACAACTATCACATGATCTCCCTGATATGAGGAAGTGGTGATGCAACATGGGGGCTTAAGTGGGTAGAAGAAGAATCAATGAAACAAGATGGGATTGGGAGGGAGACAAACCATAAGTGAAGTGACTCTTAATCTCACAAAACAAACTGAGGGTTGCTGGGGGGAGGGGGTTTGGGAGAAGGGGGTGGGATTATGGACACTGGGGAGGGTATGTGCTTTGGTGAGTGCTGTGAAGTGTGTAAACCTGGTGATTCACAGACCTGTACCCCTGGGGATAAAAATATATGTTTATAAAAAATTAAAAATTAAAAAAAAAAGATATGACTTAACCGGAAGGAATAAATAATTACCCTTTACAATAAAAATGGGGAGCTCCTGTGGAAAGTGCATCATTTCTACTTTACAAATACGAACTCCATACTAGAAACTGTCAAAATCATATTTACAGCCTTACTATACCCCTGAGCTTCGATGCTCCATGTCTTGCTTCTTCCTGAATTTTAGATATTTTCCCAGCTATTCAAAAGACAAAAGGTTCAAATCCAAATTTCTTTTTTTTTTTTTTCCTATCCCCCAATAATGCTTTCTTTCTTGTTCCTGCCTGCATTGCTTTTCTTGGTGTTTTCAAAAGCGCATATTATTTTAACAACACTGTCACTCTCAGTCATCCGGGTGAAAACACAGCACTCTTGCACATCTCCCTATCCAGTCAATCTTCTTCCCTGTTACTACCTGCCTGCTTTGAAGCTTCGTTTCTTACCTTCTACATACAAAGATGAGTCTTCTATACTGTTTTTTCCCCACCAGCATCTGCCTTTCTAATCTGTTACAAACAATACAGTTAGATTTCTGATTCCTTACTCAAGGACACTACCACATAACATGCAAAGCTCAGAGACTTTAACTCCGTTATCAAGGCTCAACCCCTACAAAGAATCAGATGAACTGTTGAACAAACATAGATGTGGAGCAATTCATTCTATCACCTGGTAGCCATCAGGGACTATGCTGTGCACTAGAACATAACGCAAGCTGAACCAAAGTGGCCTTTCTCCTTATGGAGCCTATAGCCTACTGGGAAGCTAAACCTGTGTGAAGTTTCTTGTTCCACTCACTCCTAGCTGGGTGACTGAACAAGTGGTTTACCCTCTCTGACTTGCTTTGTGTATTTAATGGTGATTAAGGCAAAGAAAGTACTTACCCTTATTGAACTGATGTAAGAATTAAATGTTTCTGGTTCAGGGCATTTGTTCTGAGGTTATTCAGTGAAGGCAAGTACTTCTTTCCATTCTCTCCAATTGGCCACATACCAGACTTAGCGACTTCTGCCCTGAAGAGTCATGCCAGCTGTTGTCTCAAGGTTTCCCCCAATGCTGCTAGTTTCGTTTTCTCTGGTATCTAAATCTCTATCATGTGCCTTCCCTTATTATTTTAATTAACTTTAGCATAGTCATTATTATGATTACCGTATTTATTACTTCTTTCACCATAATTGCTATTGTTGTTTTTGAAATTCTTACTGTGATCTAGGCCTTACTTTTATTTAATCATCATTAAAGAAAGTATAATATTATACCCACTTTACAGATGAGAAAACTAAAGTGTGTTGTTAAATGGGAAGGTGTTAAGTAGCTTACTAGCTCATACCACATCACTTAGCTAATAAATCATGAAATTAGGATTCAAATCTACATCTGCTTGACTCTGAAACCCACACCCTTATCCTCTGTTTTATGGGACTTGTCACAGGCTCCTGCAATGTCATGGGCCTGTCTTAGGCAGTCTATTAGCAGACACATCTATTAAAATATATCTAAATGATATAATAAAATGATATCTCTTAATGCCTTTATTAAAAACATAAATTATGTTTTTGTATAACACTTTTGTATCATTCCCTCTCCCAGGACCAGGCCTATGGTAAGTGTTGAATACATATTTATTGACTGAATAAACGTATGGCTGAAGGAGAGAAGTTACATTTGTGGAATAGAAACATCAGGGGGAATGTGAAGGGAAACGGGATTTATCAGGTTTTCTGTGTGCCTCATCCTCTCTAACAGCATAGGCAAAAGTGAAATGGAGGGAAAAAAGAAGTACAGACCACGATGAAGATGATTAAAGAGAGTACAGAGCAGCTGTCAAAGCAAATATCAAGCAACATTAATAACTTTATAGCTCACCATGAGGTTGTCTCAAATATTTCCAAGAAAACAGGATCCTTGCTGTTGCACAGAGTAAGTGAGACTAATAATCAAGTACAGATTCAAAGAATATTTTTCGTTGGATACCTTAAGCTGCAAAATTAAAAAAAAAAAAGACCCTTAAACTAATGGAAAAATACATGACTCAGAGGAAAATATTATTGCATTCTTGGTATTTTAATTTGATGCAGAGTTGATAAGAAACAAGATCTGCAACATTCACCACCTATTGTCGACATTGTTTGAATAGTCAGATAACATCCTCAAACTTCTGACGCTTATCCAAAAATAACTGTGTTGGGAGACTTACCAGTGAAATGCTTCAGGACTCCCAAGAATTGCTCTTAGGAGCATTTCAACCTGTCCAGTAGATTTGAAAGTTGACCTCCATGGATAAAAGTGTAAATTTGAGATCAGATGCTACCACACATGAAGTTATTTAAAATAGTTTGTATTTTTTAAGTGGCAGTGACTCCACATATAAGTTTCTTGTACATTAATAACAACTTAGCCGCATGATTTCTTGACTGTGGCATGAGTCTGTTTATTTGCTCACTGACACAGTTTTTCACTGAAATAAGCTTTTGTGGGTTTTGTGTTGTGACATCTGTGTGTCCCTGGCTGTAGATAATGTGAGCAACAGAGGAAGCAGTAGATTTGGTCTCTGGTCCCCTTGAGCTGACATTTATAGTTTATAGGCATTAGGAATAAAAAAGCAAACACTTTTAATTATACTCAGATTTGGTGATGTGAAACAATAAATATTACTGTTCTTCTCAACTTTCACTGCCCTATTTGATTTTGAATTAAAAAAAAAAAAACAGGGAGAAAAAAGAGGAATAAAAAATGGGAAAGAACAAAAATGTCTAAACCAGTGGGGAGTAAGGTGAAAGGTAGATGGTGTGAAGAGAGCTGTGGTCCTGCTGGACAGCAGCTCCTGCAGTTTTCACTGGTAGTGTAGAATTGCGCTATGGGTACCTTTACTCTCTGCTTGAAATAGTCTTCTTTATCTGGTTATTCCTTACATTTCAAATCTGGGCTTACATGTTGCCTTTTATGGATACTAGCTCTAACTAAATTTCCTAAAGGGATCCATTTTCCACTACCTGAAAGTACCATCACACAATCAATGATTGGTCTCAGTCTTTCCCAGGAAAATATCTGTCTCATGAAGCTAACTACCTTCTTACTGTGTTCATCTCTATATCCTTTGGGCCTGGCATATAATAGGTGCTCCATAAATTTTTGTCACATGAATAAATGAATGAATGAATTAACATTTTATGTACTACTTTTCAAAAGAGTATGTCCATACATAACATTAGAAAGTTCTTTTGTTTGGTTGTTTTGTTTTGTTTTTCTCTTACACATTGTGGAACCTACAATCGTGTAAGGACCTGGTCCTTATTTATTTAAAACAACTATTTCCAACAGCCCAAATGTCTTGGAACAGAATGAGGTATGCATACCATAGTCAGGAAGGGCTTTCGAGCTTTTATCTACTCTCTCTATGTAGCAGACTTCTATACCAGTTGCACAACTGTCACATAAGATAGTAACTTGACCTTGAGTATATTATGTGGAATCCATGTGTTGATGTACCTCATAGGCCTTTTCTTTTGTAATACTCAAATTTACAAAGAGAAATATCATAAATTTATAGAAGTTAGACTAACAGTATGCTCAAAGAGAAAGATGTAGAAAAGAATGGTATTTCAGAATTCAACTCTGAATAAAATTAGTCTTAAAAGCAGTAATCATCCAAACAAATGGTAGAGAAAATTGTACATCTTTTTTTTTTTTTTTAATTTCTGCAAGGACAAGTAGAAGAGACTGATGCTATAACCAGAAGAGTTCCTGAGATTGTCAAGACTAGGGTTCCAAACATTCTGTAGGAAAATAAAGCTCTCAAGTCTTTTTCCTGCTAGTTAGGACCAAAGAATTAAGGTAAATTGTGCCTTGCTCTTATTTAGCTGTATAAGCATGTATACCCAAACTAAAATGGTAAACTGGAACTTCTATCACAGGTGAAGACTTTTTTCTTGTATAAGTGGCATTTCTTTCAAGTTAGTAAAGAATACAGTAGGAAAAAAAAAAAAGAATGGGTAGGAAATTGTTAATAAAATGGTTATTCAATTATCTGACCTTAGGTTTATAATAAAACATTAAAACACTAATCCCTAGATCCTTAATCCTTAATCCTTCTAGAATAGAATCCTACTAGAAACAAATTTGCTATTTCCCTTTTTAAGAACTATATAATTCAAACATTTGAAGCTTCAAACAAAATGAAATATTCATTTGGTTGGTGAACAAATAGAGATGAAGAAAGTATCTGTTTACTAAAAATATAAATAAGGGAATGAAAACATATTAATTGCTCTTCAGATGTTTGAGAGAATAAGAAGGATATTTTATATTTTATAGGTTAGCTTTGGAATAAAGTTAAAAAAGTGTAGATCAGACAAATACATAGTTTACATATTTAGAAGGCTTCATCCTTGAATGTAGTGCTATCTGATATTTTATGCCATAAATTGGTATAATTTGGTAAAATTAATTAGTTGCAAAGCAGAAATGGATTTGATAACAATATCTTCTATCACTGAGCTTCAATGAGATCATCCTAAAAAGGGTGTTTATGCATAGAGCTGAGAAAACCCAGAGATGTAATGATGCCTTATTTTATGTCTCTGTTAGACAAAATTATGCTAGTTCAGGATTGTCTGAATATCTCTCTTTAGTCCCAGAATAAAATAAGAATTTAGGGAGTATGAAACTGATATTTGAAGACAAAAAGAAAAAACAAAACAAAACAAAACAAAAAAACCCTTCCTTTTTACAACCTCTCTGTTATCAGTGAGAACTCTTACTATTGTCATTATAATCATAAAGACTGATGTTCCCTTTTCCTTCTTATCTTTTCCTCTTGAAATAACAAAAGATGCAACATTAACTTTTGTGGATCATATTTGATTTACCTCTTTCTAGATACCAAAAATTTGGGGGATTTATTTTGTAAATCAATTAGAACTGCACAAAAATCCTATTCCTTCTGTTCATGTACTGAGGGATGCCTAAAGCCACAGGATATGGGGATTATTAGATATGCTTTTCTAAGGAGGAAATAGTAAGACAAAAATGGCCTGCCTGAAGTTACAGTTTATAGATTGGAAAAAGGCACAGACAATTAAAAGATGGAGCTACTTAGGGCAAATTACTTGCAATCAAGCTGCAGCTAAATGAGCTTCTTGATGAGGAAGCCAAATTTATGTTGTTTCAAACCACGGAGAGACGTTAAAGAAGTTGAAAGGTGAGCAAAATGTTACTACAATTGGGTCCAGATAGGTTGATAAGAGAAGTTATAGAGGCAATTTAAACAATGTCTTCTGAAACACACATGCACACACGTGCATGCTAGCACACCCACGACCCCACAGAATCATACACAAAACACCTCAAAATGGAAGACTGTATGATTATATACACTTTCAGTTTCCGTTTATATTTTACGTAGATGCCCCTTCTCATCATAAAAGCCCTGTGGCTTAAGAAGCTCAATCACAGAATGTAATCATTTTCCCCCAAATCTGCAATTTACCAGAGACATTTTAATTGAAAATGATGTATTGTTTAAACTCCAAACAACTGTGTTTTCACTTTGTTTCTCCCTGCCCTAAATTATCCCTTGGCAACTCTTTGAGTTGATTTTGAAAGAATATATTTGATAATGAATTCAGAACTTACACAAAGCACAGAAACCATGTGAGAGCTTCAAATGTGTAATATCACATTTCTTTCTTTATTGCTAGATATAAATTTTTGCATTCAGGGCTGCATGCTTCATTTTCACTGAAAGCAGAGTATTGTCTACATATATCTGAATGGAATGACTTTAAGGATTTTGTAATTTTGAAAAGGCATCTAGCTAGGCTATCCTTCATCCCATTTCTGTTGCATTGGAATGTTAGGCATAACAAGGTAGACAAAAGAAAGGTATAATGGAGATCCTAATGGGCCATTAGCAAGTACAAGTATATGTAGAAAGAGATACTTTCCTGCTGGCATTTTCCCTTATCTTGATTTCCTTCTTTTTCCATGCATTCAAGTTTTTCATGAACAGAATCAGGGAGGGGAGGACGGAATTAACAGTTCTTGTCTGAAAAAGACAAAAACGAAACAAAACACCTTTCTTCTTCAAATGGTCCACTTCAGGAAGTGAAACTTCTCTAATAATTAAGAACCGAAAAGGACAATAAAGAAAATGCCCATATTTAGAGCAATAAATGCAATTCGATGCTGGCAGGTTTTCTTACAGTTGAAGTGTAATATTGTCAGCATTGCCCTCGTCAGGTCTGCCATTGAAAAACAGTGCAGGAAAGTGCCCATTGGCCCACAGTAGTAACAAAGGGGTCCTTTCTCCATCTGACTTTGTCCAGCTACCTCTCTCATTTAATGAAATGTGGAGAAATTAAATAGAAAATACTCTATAGGGCACTGGGGAGAGGTTTGGCCCTGAAAATGTAATTTGTATCTTTGTTTCTTCGCAATGAGTTATACATTTTCAGTGGCATGTTTTAAGCATTTTTGAAAGGTGTCTCATTATATTAAACACTGGCCACAGTAGCATCTGGCCATTCAAACCATATCACCTGAAAGTGATGGGATTTCCAAATTCTCCCTGAATCAGCCCGGTTAGATCTTAAAGAAAGTAGGACATAAATATACAGGATAAAGTCCGTTATTAACTGTCCTATTAACAGTTAACTGAGAGACCAAAAATGGGCATGAGTGACTTTTTTATTAATGACATCTTAATTGTGAGCCTAGTGAGGTAGATCTGCTTTTAATGAGCATAAGGAGAACCTGACCAAGTACCCCTCGAGTCTAAAGCAGCTAAACTAACAACTGAAGTAAATCCTAGTAAAACCATGGAAGCAGAATCAAGTGACCTGGTTTCCACTCTGCACGCCGTCATTATCTGGCTAGAAAACTCCATGCAGATCAGTCTATCCTTCCGAAAAATGCTGCTTCATGCACAAAATGAAAGGGTTGAACTAAGTAATCACTAAGATTCCTAAAACTTTGTGAGTCTAAAAATACTTCCATTACCCTAGTTGTTAATTAGAAGGAAAAAAAAAACTGATAAAAAGTGAAGATATCGCGGTGCCTGGGTGGCTCAGTGGGTTAAAGCCTCTGCCTTCCGCGCAGGTCATGATCCCAGGGTCCTGGGATTGAGCCCCGCATCAGGCTCTCTGCTCAGCAGGGAGCCTGTTTCCCTCTCTCTCTCCCTCTGCCTGCCTCTCTGCCTGCCTCTCTGCCTACTTGTGGTCTCTGTCTGTCAAATAAATAAACAACATCTTAAAAAAAAAAAAAGGGAAAATCTTTGTATCTTTTTTTAAAAGAATTATTTATTTATTTGAGAGAAAGAGAGAGTAAGTGGGGGGAAGGGCAGAAGGAGAGAATCTTCAAGCAGACTCCCCACTGAGCACAAAGCCCAAAGCTGGCTCCATCCCATGACCTACGTATGAGATCATTACCCAAGCCAAAACCAAGAATCAGACACTCAACCAACTTAACCACCCAGGTGTCTCGAAAATCTTCATATTCTTATGTGGAACTTGGACCCATATCTACTTTAGGAATAGCTGGTTCAATAACGAGTCCCTGAGGTCCTGGGTTACAGGCTGCCAAGAAGATAATTTCATAGCATTTGGACTAATTGCCTCTTTCTTCTATACCTAAAGTCCGTAGAAGTTATTGTAAATTGATTATTTTACCCAGGTCTGTAATACATTATATCAAAATATGTTTATACTTGCCCTGCCCCCACAGTGCTGCTATATCATGCATCTTTAGGGAAATGGCTATGCCTTTTAACTTGTATCTCATTGTACATAATAAAATTCCCATCACAACTTCACTGGCCTTATTTCTCACTACTTTCCTCCTTGGTTTCTGTCATCCAGTCATGCAGTTGACTTCTTTCGGTTTTCATTTATTGTGGTTTCTTAAATCTGTGACTTTGACTCCAGATTATGTTATTTGTCCTGTTTTGAATGGTATCTTACCCTTTTAATCCCCCAACTCCAACATATACACCCTTCACCTTGCAAATTCTTCCTCATCTTTCAGAACTCATCTTTACTTTCTCTCAGATCTCCTTGAACAAGATCTTCTTAATAATTCTCCTTTGTAAATAATAATAATAATAATAACCAATTTTAATTATCTAATTGGTTATGTATATCACTTATGTACTCCTGTGTAACAACCCATCACAAAATTCATTGGCTTCAAAAAAAAACCAAAGAAACTAAAATATATGTATTATTGCTCACATTCTATAGGTTGGTCATGGATTTCATTTTCTGGTCTCCCCTAGACTCATTCAACAACAAGACCAAAATGCTTTATTCATATGTCTGGAAGTTGGTGATGATTAACTCTCTTTCTCCAGTATATTAAACTGGCTTTTATACATCATGGCTGTCTCAAGATAGGATTATAGAAGCACAAGAACAGAAATTGTGAGGCAACCTAAGATCTAGGATCCAGAATTCACACACTAAACTTGTGTTTCATTTTCTCAGCTAAAGCAATTTACAAGGCCAACCCCCACCCCCATTCAAGGAGATGGAGAGACAGATTTCACTTTTTCTTGGAAGAAACAGAAATATCATACTGCATAGGGCATGGACAAAAAAGGCATGGTTCATTTGGGGCCGTTTTTTAAACTCTGCAACATTATGTATAATTATTCTTTTAATTTCTATTTTCCCCACTGGAAAATCAGTATTTGTAAACAGGTACTATGATTTTTTTTAATTGAAGTATAATTGACATACATTATTTTATTATTAGTTTCAGGTGATTCAACATTGTATATATTGTGAAGGGATTGCCACAATAAGTTGTGGTCATCTATCACCATATGAAGGTAATAAATACTATTAACTATATTCCCCATCCTATATATTATATCCCCATGACCTATAATTTAATAACCAGAAGTTTACACATCATCTATTCACCCATTTCACCCCATCTTTCCAATCTCCTTCCTTTCTAACAAGAACCAGTCTGTTCTCTGTATCTATGAAACTGTTTTTTTTTTCATTTTTTAGATACCATGTATAAGTGAAATCATGCAGTATTTGTATTTCTCTGTCTGACTTATTCCACTTAGCATTAAACCCTCCAGTTTCATTAATGTTTCCATGTTGTTTGAAATGGCAAGATTTTATATTTATGGTTAAATCATATTCCATTCTGTGTGAGTGTGTATGTATGACATCTTTTTTACCTATTTATCTGTTGATGGATGCAGGTGGTTGCCATATCTTGCCTATTGTAAATAAAGTAAACATGAAAGTGCATATATATTTTAGAATTGGTGTGTTTTTTTTTCTTTAGATAGATACCTACAAGTGGAATTTCTGGACCTTATTGTAGTTTTATTTCTATTTTTTAAATATTCTTTTTTTATTTTTTATTAACATATAGTATATTATTAGCCCCAGGGGTACAGGTCTGTAAATCACCAGGTTTACACACTTCACAGCACCCACCATAGCACACACCATCTGCAATGACCATAACCCAATCACACTCTACCTACACACCCCATCTCCCCCAGCAACCCTCAGTTTATTTTGTGAGATTAAGTCTCTTATTGTTTGTCAACCTCCCAATCCCATCCTGTTTCATTTCTTTCCTTCCCTACCCCCAAACCACCTGCCCTGTCTCCCAAATTCCTCATATCAGAGAGATCATATAATAAGTATCTTTCTCTGACTGACTTATTTTGCTTATTTGCTTATATATATATATATATATATATATATATATATACACACATACACACACACATACATATATACACATGTATATACATATATACATATATGTGTATATATGTATGTGTGTGTGTATATATATATACCACGTTTTCTTTATCCATTCATCTGCTGATGGACATCTAGGTTCTTTCCATAGTTTGGCTATTGTGGACAATGCTGCTATAAACATTTGGGCACACATTGCCCTTTCGGATCACTACATTTGTATCTTTAGGATAAATACCCAGTAGTGTGATTCCTGGGTCATAGGGTAGCTCTATTTTCAACTTTTTGAGGAATCCCCATGCTGTTTTCCAGAGTGGTGGCATCAGCTTGCATTCCCACCAATAGTATAGGAGGGTTCCCCTTTCTCCACATCCTCACCAGCATCTGTCATATCCTGACTTGTTAATTTTAGCCATTCTGACTGGTGTGAGGTGGTATCTCATTGTGGTTTTGATTTGTATTTCCCTGATGCCGAGTGATGTTGAGCAATTTATCATGGGTCTATTGGCCTTCTGGATGTCTTCTTTGCAGAAATGTCTGTTCATATCCTCTGCCCATTTCTTGATTGGATTATTTGTTCTTTGGATGTAGAGTTTGATAAGCTCTTTATAGATTTTGGATACTAGCCCTTTATCTGATATGTCGTTTCCAAATATCTTCTCCCATTATGTAGTTGTCTTGGTTTTCTTGACTATTTCCTTTGTTATGCAAAAGTGTTTGATCTTGATGAAGTCCCAAGAATTCATTTTTGCCCTTGCTTTCCTTGCTGTTGGTGATATTCCTAGGAAGAAGTTGCTGCGGCTGAGGTCGAAGAGGTGGCTGCCTGTGTTTTCCTCAAGTATTTTGATGGATTTCTGTCTTCATCCATTTTGAGTCTATTTTCGTGTGTGGTGTAAGAAAATGGTCCAATTTCATTTTTCTGCATGTGGCTGTCCAATTTTCCCAGCACCATTTGTTTAAGAGACTGTCTTTTCCAATGGGCATTCCTTCCTGCTTTGTCAAAGATTAGTTGACCATAGAGTTGAGGATCTATTTCTGGGCTCTCTACTCTGTTCCATTGATCTATGTGTCTGTTTTTGTGCCAGTACCATACTGTCTTGATGATGACAGTTTTGTAATAGAGCTTGAAGTCCGGAATTGTGATGCCACCAACTTTGGCTTTCTTTTTCAATGTTCCTCTGGCTATTCGAGGTCTTTTCTAGTTCCTTATAAATTTTAGGATTATTTGTCACATTTCTTTGAAAAATGGATGGGGTTTTGATAAAGATTGCATTAAATGTGTAGACTGCTTTGGGTAGCATAGACATATCACAATATTTGTTCTTCCAACCCACGAGGATGGAGCATTTTTCCATTTCTTTATTTATTCCTCAATTTATTTCATGAGTACTTTATAGTATTCTGAGTATATATTCTTTGCCCCTTTGGTAAGGTTTATTTCTAGGTATCTTATGGTTTTGAGTGCAGTTGTAAATGGGATTGACTCCTTAGTTTCTCTTTCTTCTGTCTTGTTGTTGGTGTAAATAAATGCAACTGATTTCTGTGCATTGATTATATATCCTGACACTTTACTGAATTCCTGTAACAAGTTCTAGCAAATTTGGAGTGGAGTCTTTTGGGTTTTCCACATATAGTATCATATCATCTGCAAAGAGTGATAGTTTGGGGGCGCCTGGGTGGCTCAGTGGGTTAAAACTTCTGCCTTTGGCTTGGGTCATGATCTCAGGGTCCTGGGATCAAGTGCCACATCAGGGTCTTTCCTCGGTAGTGAACCTGCTTTCTCTTCTTTCTCTGCCTATCTCTTCTGCCTACTTGTGATCTCTGTCTGTCAAATAAATAAATAAAAATCTTAAAAAAAAAAAGTGATATTTTGACTTCTCCTTTGCTGATTCAGATGCCTTTAATTTCTTTTTGTTGTCTGATTGCTGAGGCTATGTTGAATAGCAGTGGCGATAATGGACATCCCTGCCATGTTCCTGACCTTAGCAGAAAAGCTCTCAGTTTTTCTCCATTGAGAATATTAGCGGTGGGTTTTTCATAGATGGCATTGATGATATTGAGGTATGTACTCTCTATCCCTACACTTTGAAGAGTTTTGATCAGGAAAGGATGCTGTACTTTGTCAAATGCTTTTTCAGCATCTATTGAGAGTATCATATGGTTCTTGTTCTTTCTTTTATTAATGTATTGTATCACATTGATTGATTTGTAAATGTTGAACTAATCTTTCAGCCCAAGAATAAATCCCACTTGTTCTTGGTGAATAATCCTTTTAATGTTCTGTTGGATCCTATTGGCTAGTATTTTGATGAGAATTTCTGCATTTCTGTTCATCAAGAATATTGGTCCATAATTCTGTTTTTGGATGGGATCTTTGGTTTTGGGATCAAGGTTATGCTGGCCTCATAAAATGAGTTTGAAAGTTTTCCTTCCATTTCTATTTTTTTAGAACAGGTTCAGGAGAATAGGAATTAATTCTTCTTTAAATGTTTGGTAGAACTCCCCTGGGAAGCCATCTGGCCCTGGGCTCTTGTTTGTTGGGAGATTTTTTAATGACTGTTTCAATCTCCTTTCTGGTTATGGGTCTGTTCAGGTTTTCTATTTCTTCCTCATTCATTTGTGGTAGTTTATACATCTTAGGAATGCATCCATTTCTTCCAGATGTCAAATTTGTTGGTGTATAGTTGCTCATAATATATTCTTATAATTGTTTGCTTGTATTTCTTTGGTATGTTTGTGATCTCTCCTCTTCCATTCACGATTTATTTGGGTCCTTTCTTTTTTCTTTTTGATAAATCTGGCCAGTGGTTTATCAATATTATTAATTCTTTCAAAGAACCAGCTCCTAGTTTCATTGATTTGTTCTATTGCTTTTTTTTTTTTTTAATGTTTTGTTTTGTTTTGTTTTGGTTTGGTTTCTATTTCATTGATTTCTGCTCTGATCTTTATTATTTCTCTTCTGCTGGGTTTAGGCTTTCTTTGTTGTTCTTTCTCTGGCTCCTTTAGGTGTAGGGTTAGGTTGTGTGTTTGAGACCTTTCTTGTTTCTTGAGAAAGGCTTGTATCACTATATATTTTCCTGTCAGGACTGCATTTGCTGTGTCCCACAGATTTTGAACCATTGTGTTTTCATTATCATTTGTTTGCATGAATTTTTTCAATTCTTCTTTAATTTCCTGGTTGACCCATTCATTCTTTAGAAGGATGCTCTTTAGCCTCCGTGTGTTTGGGTTCTTTCCAAATTTCCTCCTGTGCTTGAGTTCTAGCTTCAGAGCATTGTGGTCTGAAAATATGCAGGGAATGATCCCAGTCTTTTGGTACCACTTAAGACCTAATTTGTGATCCAGGATGTGATCTATTCTAGAGAATGTTCCATGTGCACTAGAGAAGAATGTGTATTCTGCTGCTTTGGGAGGGAATGTTCTGAATATATCTGTAATGTCCCTCTGGTCCAGAGTATCATTTAAGTCCTTTATTTCTTTGTTGATCTTTTGCTTGAATGATCTGTCCATTTCAGTGAGGGAGGTGTTAAAGTCCCCTACTATTATTGCATTATTGTCGATGTGTTTCTTTGATTTTGTTATTAATTGGTTTATGTAGTTGGCTGCTCCCATGTTGGGGGCATAGATATTTAAAATTGTTAGATCCTCTTGTTGGATAGATCCTTTGAGTATGATATATACTCATCTCTTATTATAGTCTTTGGCTTAAAATCTAATTGATCTTATATAAGGATTGCTATCCCAGCTTTCTTTTAATGTCCAATAGCATGGTAAATTGTTTTCCACCTCCTCATTTTAAATCTGGAGGTGTCTTTGAGCCTAAAATGAGTTTCCTGTAGGCAGCATATTGATGGGTTTTGGTTTTTTATCCATTCTGATACCCTGTGTCTTTTGATTGGGGCATTTAGCCCATTTACATTCAGGATAACTATTGAGAGATATGAATTTAGTGCCATTTTATTGTAAGGTGACTGTTACTGTGTATTGTCTCTGTTCCTTTCTGGTCTACTACTTTTAGGCTCTCTCTTTGCTTAGAGGACCACTTTCAATATTTCCTGTAGAGCTGGTTTGGTGTTTACAAATTCCTTTAGTGTTTGCTTGTCCTTGAAGCTTTTTGTCTCTCTATTTTCAATGATAGCCTAGCTGGATATAGTATTCTTGGCTGCATGCTTCTCTCGTTTAGTGCTCTGAATATATCATGCCAGTTCTTTCTGGCCTGCCAGGTCTCTGTGGATAAGTCTGCTGCCAATCTAATATTTTTACCATTGTATCTTACAGACTTCTTATTACGGGCTGCTTTCAGGATTTTCTCTTTGTCATTAAGACTTATAAGTTTTACTATTAAATAATGGGGTGTGGACCTATTCTTGTTGATTTTTCGGGGGGGGGTGTCCTCTGCACCTCCTGGATTTTGATGCTTGTTCCCTTTGCCATATTAGGGAAATTCTGCACCTACTGGATTTTGATGCTTGTTCCCTTTGCCATATGAGAGAAATTCTCTACAATAATTCATTCCAATATACCTTCTGTTCCCCGCTCTCTTTCTTCTTCTTCTGGAATCCCAATTATTCTAATATTGTTTCATCTTCTGGTATTACTTATCTCTCAAATTCTCCCCTTGTGGTTCAGTAGTTGTTTGTCTCTCTTTTGCTCAGTTTCTTTATTCTCTGTCATTTGGTGTTCTATATCACTAATTCTCTCTTCTGCCTCATTTATCCTAGCAGTAAGAGCCTCCATTTTTTATTGCATCTCATTAATAGCTTTTTTTTTTTTTAATTTCAACTTGGTTAGATTTTAGTTCTTTTATTTCTCTAGAAAGAGCTTTTATTTCTCCAGACAGGGTTTCTCTAATATCTTACATGCCTTTTTTCAAGCTAGCACCTTGAGAATCATCATTCTGAACTCTAAATTTGATATATTACCAATGTCCATATTGATTAGGTCCCTAGCCTTCTGCATTGCCTCTTGTTCTTCTTCTTCTTCTTCTTTTTTCTTTTTTTTTTTTTTGTGGTGAGTTTTTCTGCTTTGTAATTTTACCCAGATAAGAATATATGAAGGAGAGAATAAAACACTAAAAGGGTGGATAGACCCCAGAAAAATGTGTGTTAACCAAATCAGAAAAAACCTCAGATCATGGGGGGAAGAAAGGGGCTAAAAAGAAGTTCAAAAAAAATTTTTTTTGTTCTTAAAAAGAAAAGAAAATATGTATATTAGACTGGAGACTGGTGAATAGAACAGAGCCACCCATTTAATTTGGGGAGTATTTTGGTCTCTTAGAAGAAACTACTGCCCAAAATTTTAAAGAAACACACACACATACACACACACATACACACACACACACACACACAAATAAGGGTAACCACAATGAAGGGATGGAATATGACTATAAAGAAGAAAATTTTTTAAAAATACTAAAAAAAAAAAAAAAAGGAGTTGATAAGGTATGTTGGTTGGGAAAAGAAAGAAAAAGAAAGTGGAGAGAATTTTCTTAGGCTGGAGACTAGAACAAATCCCTGTGGTAGATTTAGGGTATATTTTGATCTATTAGAAGAAGTTGTATCCCAAAATTTTTTAGAAGAAATAACCCTATGTGTGTACAAAACATAAAGTTAGATGTAATGAAGGATAAAATATGACTATAATAATGAAGGTTCAAAAAGATTTTTTTTAATGAATGGTATTGTTAAGATAAATTAGTTAAAAAAACATTAAAAGAGGGACGCCTGGGTGGCTCAGTTGGTTAAGCAGCTGCCTTCGGCTCAGGTCATGATCCCAGCGTCCTGGGATCGAGTCCCACATCAGGCTCCTTGCTCCATGGGGAGCCTGCTTCTCCCTCTGACTCTGCTTTCCACTCTGTCTGCCTGTGCTCGCTTTCGCTCGTGCTCTATCTCTGACAAATAAATAAATAAAATCTTTAAAAAAAAAAAAACATTAAAAGAGGAAAGGGTAAAAGTTAAAAAAATTAGAATAAGAAAAAATTTTTTAAATTAATTAACTTTGCAGGACTAAAGAACCATGGGGAGAAAACCACGAATTCCATGCTTTTCTTTCTCCTCTGAAATTCCACTGTTCTCCTTGATAAGTGAGCTTGGTCTTGGCTAGATTTCCTGCTCATCTTCTGGGGTAGGGGACTGTTATAGTGATTCTCAAGTATCTGCCAGAGGCAGAATTGCACCACCCTTGCCAGGGGCTGGGCTAAGTAATCTGCTCGGTTCGCTCTCAGGAGCTTTTATTCCCTGAATGCTTTCCTTAGAGTTCTGGAAGATGAGAAAGAAAATGGCAACCTCCCAATCTCTGGCCCAGAGGAGCTGAGAGCTCAGGGCCCCACTCAGTGCACCTGCCCTTGGAGAAAAGTGCTCAATCACTCCTGTCTCCCTGCCCTCCAGCCACACTCCAAGCTCACCTGGCCTGTGACAAGAGTGTCTCTGTCTCTGGCACACATCTCTACCTGGAGTCTCCAAACCCAGTAAATCTCTGCTGCTCTTCCAGGTGTCTCCCCAGATCTGTCATTTGTGGGGCCCTGCTCAAAAAGCAGTGGTCTGACTGTGCCATGGATCAGTTTAAGGTAACCCCGAGTTAAGAGCTCATTCCTCAGCAATGTCTCTGTAGCTGGCTTCCCTGCTCTAATACCTGTGAGCTTTCTGATACTCAGACACCCCCAATCCTTCTGTGACCCCGAATGACCTGAGACCACACAGTCCCTGGGAGGGCTCCACCCCTGCTTAGCCTCTGGAGCTATGTCCCTCAGTGAAGCAGACTTTTAAAAGTTCTGATTTTGTGCTCCATTGCCCCACTGCTTGTGGGATGTCCTCTGCTACCTGATGTCCTCTCAGACTGCAAGTCCTCCACCATCTTGACTCCTCCCTCCTATTTCTAATTTGTTTTAGGAACCTCTATACTGTTTCCATAGTGGCTGCACCAATGCACATTCCCATCAATAGTGCACAAAATTGCCCTTTTTGCCACATCCTTGACAACACTTGTTATTTCTTGTCTTTTTCATAATTGCCATTCTGACAGGTGTGAGGTGATATCTCATTTTGATTTAGATTTTCATTTCCCTGATGATTAGTAGTGATATTAAGTATCTATTTATATGCCAATTTGCCATCTATATGTCTTTGTTCAGAAAAATGTTTGTTTAGATCCTCTGGCTATTTTTTTTTTATAACCAGATTGTTGTAGGACTTTTGTTATTGACTCTTCACGAGTTCTTTATTTATTTTATCTATTACCATCTTATCAGATATACAATTTGAAAATCTCTTCTCCCATCCAAAGGTTGACTTTTGATTTTATTGATGGTTTCCATCACTTGCAGAAGCTTTTTATGTAGTATCATTTGTTTATTTTTGCTTTTGTTTCCCTTGCTCTTTGGAGTCAGACACCCTCCCTGCCAAGACTAATGCCAGAAGCTTACAGCCTATGTTTTCTCCTAGGAGTGTTATAGTTTTAGGTCTTACAATCAAGTCTTTAATTTATTTTGAGTTTATTTTTATATATGGTGTAAAATAGTGGTACCACGAATTTTTTAATCTCTGCCACATTACCAGGATTCACTGTAGTCTTTGGCATGTTCTAGGCATTTATAAATATTTATTGAATGAATAATTCAATGAGTGAATCAATGAATGAGTGGCAAATTAATAAAAAATAACAAACATTTCACAAACTTTTGCTTATCAGAATAAAGTCTAATCCACAGAGAGCTATTTCTCTTCTTGACCCCAGGAAAGTAGAAACCCCATTGAGCTATCTGAGTTTACTTACATTTTGTTGAGTGTCAGAGTGTTACATTAGTTTTTTATTGCTGTTGTAACAAAAGGCCACAAATTTAATTCACTAAGTTAAATTAATTCAATGTAAATCTATGAGCTCACACTCTGTCAATCAGAAGTATTGCATGACTCCACTGGGTTCTCTGTTGAGATTTTTACAAGGCAGAAATCAAAGTATCATCTTGCTGGGCTTTTATCTGTAGGAAGTGGAAAGACTTAACTTCCAGAATTAGTGAAGCTGATTAAAATCCAGTTACTTCCAATTGTCTAAGTCCAACTGACTCAGTCCTCCTTTCTTGCCAGGTGGTAGCTGGGAGTCATCCTCAGATTTTCTAGGCTACCCATATTCTTTGTCACACAAACCCCTCCATCTTTAGGTCAGTGACATTCATAGAGAACTTCTCATGTGCAAATTTCTCTGACTCTTTCTTCTGTCCTCAACTGGGAGAATCCTTAAAAAAGGTTTTATGTAATTAAATTGGGCCTACCTGGATAATCTATGCAAATTGTATGATATTAAAGTCAATTAGTTATTTTTTTAAGATTTTATTTATTTATTTGATAAATAAAAAGTAAAATAAATAAATAAATAAATAAATAAATGAAAAGACAGAGATCACAAGCAGGCAGAGAGGCAGGCAGAGAGAGAGGAAGGGAAGCAGGCTCCCTGCTCAGCAGACGCTATGCGAGGCTGGATCCCAGGACCCTGAGATCATGACCTGAGCCGAAGGCAGAGGCTTTAACCCACTGAGCCACCCAGGCACCCCTAAAGTCAATTGGTTAAATAGCAGTAAAGTTAAAATTCTAGGAGGTTAAAAAAAAAAAAATTAGGGGATGAATTTAGGAAAAGATGATTTCAGAATTCCAAGTCAGTCATGTTGTTTCTTCCCTAGAATCAACTACCATTTCATATGTCCACTGTAATGTATCCTACCTATTGATCCTGTAATCTGTTAAAATATTTGTCACACTGAATGAATTTAACCTAAGGTCTTGTCTCTGATAAGGATATATACAGTTTAGCACACATAGAACAAGTTGTGATATGAAAAGACAAAAGCCATTCAATGCTTATAGAATTTGGATTACACAGTATTGGGAGCTGATGTGTGCCTCTTAAAATACATATGTTGAAACTCTGTACTCCAGTATCTCAAAATTTTGCAGATAGAATCTTTAAAGAGGGGATTAAATTAAAATGAAGCCCTTAAAGTGAGCCTTTACCTAATCTGACTGGTGTTCTTATAAAAAGAGGACATTAGAAATGCAGAGAAACACCAAAGATGTGCATGCATAGAAGCAAGACCTTGTGAGGACACCCAAGAAGGTAGCTATCTGCAAAGCAGAGAGAAAGGCTTCAGGAGAACTCAAATCTACTTAGACCTTGTCTTGGACTTCCACTCTTCAGAATTAGTGAGAAAATAAATTTCTGTTGTTTAAGGCATCCAATCTCTTGAATTTTGTTACAGCAACCCTAGCAAGCTAATACACAGGTGAAGGGATATTAAAATTGAACATCTTATGAATGGTCAGTGGTAAAAATTTATCAGAAATTTTATTAACATCATTTCATCTATTATTAGATCTTTTTTAAAAAAGGAATTTAAAAACTTGGAAGAAAATTTAGATTGATTAGTTATCACTTCATCATTATTTTAAATTTCCCAGTGTCAAAGAAAAGAAAGCTAGATGATTAGACAATTATATAATGTAACGTAATAACTATTATAGCTGAGAAGAGTGAAAGACCAGTATTGCTGCTTATTCACATAACATTGTTCAGAACGATAAAATGATGGGACTTTTGTTAACAGAACCACAGATAAATACTACCTGTGACACTGGTTGTCTATACATTTAAAGCAATGTATTTTATAATAAGTCTCTAATTGGAAATGATTTTGTACTTAGGATTCATTCCTTCCTTCATTCATTCGACTAATATGTATTAAGTACCTACTTAATGTGCCAGTCACATATTTAGGCAACATTGTTAAGTAATGTAGATTAAGGCCTTAATGTATTTATGTTCAAGAAGATGGGAATAAGCAAACAGCAGGCACTATGATGTTATTAGAATATAGAGAGTAAATATGGGTGTTATTTTATATATAAAACATATAAAATTTGTTTATATATTTTTATATATGGTAAAGGAGGGATACAGTGGTGCTCATGCCTCAACATAGACTTTGATAAAGAGGCAAATATTCATTCAAATATTTGGGGAGAGAACTTTTCAGAGGCAGGGACCATCCAGTGCCAAGGCCTTATACCAGAAACAGTCTAAACTCGTGTGAAAGAAATAGGAAGACAAGTTGCTTGAGAAGATGGGGAGAGAAATAATAGATGGAACTGGACTCTCAGGGACCAGTTCTTGTAGGGCCATGAAGCCTGTAGCAAGGACTTTGGATTTTCTACTTATTATACCAGAAGCCATTGGAAGGTTATAAAAAGGGGAGTAACATGATTTGACCTATTTTTTAAAAGGATTTCCCTGGATACTAGTTTAGATTGTATTGGAAAGGAAAAAAGATGATTTAAAATAAAGCAGTGGCCGTGGTTGGACTTGGGATTTATTCTAAGTTGACGCTATATTTAAAGAAATCAACTGGTCTCATTGGGTATGAGAAAAGTCAGTCAGAGCAATTAATATATTTGACCTGAGCAAGTAGGCGACTGGTGATGCCACTTTATGAAATAGGAATCAATAAAAGTAAATAAATTTGGGGAGAAAAGTTAAAAATCTTATTTGGCCATGTTAAAGTTTGAGATAGCTGCAAGAGGTTTAACTATTGATAAATTGGCAGTTCAAAATAGGCCAGCATCCAGAGAAGTGGTTTGGAGCTAAAAATAACTGACAGTTTACTAGTACAAAAAAAGGTACTCGTAGCCATGAAAGCTAATGCGATCATCTAGGAGGGGAAAAAGAGGAAGAGCTGAAGTTTGAGGATAAAATTCCAAGGAACTCCAATTTGAAGACATTTATAGTAAACTTGACTTTTTTTTTTTAATTACCGTTACCCATGTTTTTGTTGTTGGTGGTATATTTCTGAAGTGAATGTCCTGCATCATTTTGAAACAGAATATTTCTATCTTCCATTTATTTAAGCCACTCTTGCTCTCTACATATACAGTATTTTCCTAAGAAAAGTTGGGTGGATCTGAGAGAGACCATGAAATTTTTGCATGTATGATTTTAAAGAGAAGCATTTATAGCTTTCTTTAGTGGTCTCATAAACTCTAAGACCATGGTAATTTTGCACATGAAAGAAACAAAGTTATTTAATGCAATATCACCAAATCCCTAAAATAGAATTGCTTTATTCAGCAAGTGTTTTTGAACATTAACAATAAATTGCACACACCAATGTTTATTCTCCACACATTTTACTGTGATATAATCGAATAGGTTCTTCATTTAAACAGCAAAGCAATGTATTATTTTTTTTATTCTGAAGGAAAGCAAAAATAAGAAAAAGAACTGTTTGAAGGAAATAATTTTAATATTTAAATAAATCTCCTCACTTGATTTTATTTATTACATATTGAGTACATCTTATAAGAAAACAAACAGTTATTTTTCTCCTTTAAAGGAGGTTATATAATTGTAATTGTATGTAAGAAAACTGTTGTGGATTGAAAATGAAAGACAAGAGCAAAGAGAGACAATAAAATATATTTTTGAAAGAAGGAGTGGGAGTTCGCAAATTAAAAATAAGGGGGGTGGTTAAGATATCTTATTGCTAAAAAAATAGTTTTAGAATAATTTTAAAAATACAAAAAAGCTGCCAGTGCATTAGCATATGAGAAAATGTATTCTAAATTTGATTTTAAAAGTGGTCTCTCTTAAAACATGAAGGTGAGAGCTGAATGTTTATCTACATTAGGTTTTTACTGTTTATTTTATTCTGCAAAGTTCTGAAAAGAGAAGGTCAAAGTCACCTCTCTGAGGTTGTCCTCCAATGTATTCACTGATTTCCTGAGTGCAATTTTATAACTTAATTTCACTTACTCCAACTTGAGATTTTTGGGAAAAAGGAGGGGACTTTAAACCCATTAATAGCATTTAATAAGGTACTTTAGACATGAACAATGTTTCATAGTCCATAATAATTAAAGTTACCAGTAAATGTATATGTGTTCCAACTGGAAGATGTAAATTTACTTCAAGATTCTTTCAAAACCCCATTGAATTTAGATATTTAAAAAATGATTTAAGTTTTATATCTATTATGTTAACTAGACCAATTGTTTATTATATGACTTCAGAGAGTAGACACCACAACCATCATTTTGGAGGTGAATACATTCATTAGTCTGAAAATTTCCCTTACATTTGATTTTCTTTTAACATTACCTAGAGTAGTTACTTCCAAATTATGAACTAAAACTAACTCTATTTCAAATCCAATTCAGGACACATTCAAACTTTCTCATTCTAAAGTCAACAGAATATTATAATTTGGTCATTATTTCATAAAATTTTTATTTCATCAAATATGCAGAAGGAAAAGGAAGCTTCTTATCTATTAACAAAGTTCTATTATGACATAATATTGTAAAAGTTGTGGCAGAAAGACGTAATATAAAGTCTACTTCA
This sequence comes from Mustela putorius furo, assembly GCF_011764305.1. Lineage (NCBI taxonomy): Eukaryota > Metazoa > Chordata > Mammalia > Carnivora > Mustelidae > Mustela > Mustela putorius. The sequence continues at coordinate 30,698,555 of NW_025421987.1, forward strand.
CCAATCATTAAATGGTATTACAAGTGTTCGGAGGCTCCATTTTATTAATTTTTTAAAGTAAGTCCACATATATTTCATTTCTATTATTGTATTAAGAAATGATTAGAATATATTTCTGAAAATATCAATGATCAAGTTTCTCTTTAAAGACTAGCTTACCTTGTTTGGGGTCTCTAGGTTTAGCTGTCATATTGGAGGCTGCCAGTAGGTGGCAATGTAATTTATGAAGACATTAGAAGAAAGAAAGCTGAGTGAAGGAAAACGTCTCTTAAAAAAACAATGCAATTTATTATTGGTCACGGAAACAAGGCCAAACTGTAAGTTTTTCTTTGAATATCTTCTTAGGAAAATCTTCTTGTGTTATATTCTAGAATTCTTTTTCACTTGGATGGAACAGACTAAAATTTATGAGCAGATGAAGAGAACCTTCTGAAAAGTATATGAATCTTCTAGCTCAGATATTTCAAATAAATACCTGCAATTAAATAAATTTAATTGGCTTGATTTATTTCTCTAATTGAATTGATAAATCTAAATAGACTTTGCATAGAATCAGCCAAAGTCTAGCACTATAGACATAGACATTGCTAAACATAGACATTGCTCTCAATCTTTACATTGTGCTTTACCCTTTAAAGGTGAAAAGGCTACAACTTTGTACCTCTCTTGCTCAGACAATCTAGTTGTTAATTAGCAGTGCTCTACATGGTTTAGTATATATATATATATATATATATATATATATAATTTTTTTTTTGCTAAAATAAATAACCTCATTGACTTCTTGTAACCATGTAATCTGTAATTCAGAAGTTGTGGTAATGCTTTTAATAGTGTTCTCCCATTCCCACTCTAAAAATAGTTCGCTGTTCTTATTTAGTAAATTAGACCAAACTTTGAGTACTAAGTCATACTCTTTTAATTTCTACCACAATTTTATTTCCTACCCAGGAGAACTATAGCCTTTCTAAGGCAAACTTATGTAGAAAAAGAACAGATAAGAAATAACATCTTAGACCAGCTCTTATTTTTTTTTAAAGATATTATTTATTTATTTGACAGAGAGAGAGAGAGAGATCACAAGTAGGCAGAGAGATAGGCAGAGAGAGGGGGGGAACAATCTCCCTGCTGAGCAGAGAGCCCGATGTGGGGCTTGATCCCAGGACCCGGAGACCATGACCTGAGCTGAAGGCAGAGGCTTAACCCACTGAACCACCCAGGTATGCCATTAGACCAGCTCTTAGACCAGCTCTTAGACCAGCTCTACCTTTTATTAGTTCTATCACCTGGGCCAAATCATTTAACATTGTGGAGCCCCGCATTTCTAGTCTGGAAAATGAAAGGATTATTGTAAATAATCTCTAAACCCGCTTCCAGTTCTGCAACATTCTGGTTCTTTGTATAGGATTTCAAAGTGAGTCATCAACTTTATACTTCCTATATTTTCTAAATCAGTCTATGAATGAAATTGGCTTGAAAATAGCTTCACAAGAATAAATTGGTAAAACAGTATTTGAGTGGATCACTTGGAAGAGTTTTCTAAATTGTTATTAAAATATCTGTCTTTAAACTATAATCAATGTCAGATGGTTAGTTACATATATGAAATAATTTTTTTTGTACTGCCAATCTTCTTATTAAGAAAAGTAATCATAATTTTGCAATTTAAATACTTAAATATGGGCACTAGGGTTCACATGAATATCACATATTATTATCCTTTATATTTTCTTCCCTCTTGTAAGTTTCCTTTCTGGTCCTTATATAGACTAGCTATTCCATCTAAACGATTAATGAGGTTATTTTAATCTACTGAATCCTACACCTCCTAGTTCTTTCTATGTGTAAAGAGAATTAGAAATTATCTTGCACTAACAACACTATCTTTAAAAAGCAGTCTACATAAATAAAAATAATGCATTCCATTTGTATGCTATGGTCTTTGGAAGGTACACATTAAATGTTTACAAATAATATATTTGATACTTGTCAAGTTACAGATATATAATATTATTAGTTATGCTTTGTCTTCTACTTCTCTTGATTATGTTACTTTAACAAAAAATATATATTACATTATTGGGGAAAACACTGACCTATATGAGTTAAGGGGGCCTTGGTTTCCTTCTTAGATCTTACTATGTAATATCTATGTGTACTTGGTCTAGACATTTGAGATTTTATATATACATCATGAAGACCTAAATTATCCTTAAGCTTCTTGCTAGTTCTTATTTCTGTATATAATGAAATATAACTCTTCCACTTCTCTTACTTCATTCAGTATATTTCATAAATTTTCCTTTGTAGTGAAGAGAAAATCACAGAGATACTCACAAGGCTATCTCATGCACTCCCTTACATGGGTCCTTCAGGGACAATTTATGTGTTTGCTCTTCTTATATTGGATCCAAAGACAAGACCAAGCAAAATTGTGTATGATTCTTATTTTAGTTAAATTTAAATATAAATCATTAAGTCTTTAGAAAACTTTTACTTAGCAATTAAAATAATTGTATTGTATATCCAAGGAAAATAAAAATTGAAACTGGAGAGAATGGTTGAGTAGTTGAATCACTACCTATGAAGATATTGCCAGTTCCTGCTAGAGAAGAAAGCATGTTCTATAAAGTCCCCACAGAAACCAACATCTTTAGCATTCTAGTAAGCATGGAAATGGATCCAATAAAGATAATGTTTAAGAATGAATACCTCTAGGGATGCCTGTGTGGCTCAGTTGGCTAAGTGGCCTACTCTTGGTAGGCCAAGATCTCTTAGTCATGAAACTGAGCCCTGCATTAGGCTCTGCACTCCACATGGAGTCTGCTTCAGAATATTTCTCCCTCTCCTTCCAGCTCGTGTTTTCTCTCTCTCAAGTAAATAAGTAAAATCTTTGTGTGTGTGTGTGTGTGTGTGTGTGTGATTATAATTTTTTATTTTTTATGAACATATATTTTTATCCCCAGGGGTACAGGTCTGTGAATCACCAGGTTTACACACTTCACAGCACTCACCAAAGAACATACCCTCCCCAATGTCCATAATCCCACCCCCTTCTCCCAAACCCACTCCCCCCAGCAACCCTCTGTTTGTTTTGTGAGATTAAGAGTCACTTATGGTTTGTCTCCCTCCCAATCCCATCTTGTTTCATTGATTCTTCTCCTACCCACTTAAGCCCCCATGTTGCATCACCACTTCCTCATATCAGGGAGATCATATGATTGTTGTCTTTCTCTGCTTGACTTATTTCGCTAAGCATGATATGGTCTAGTTCCATCCATGTTGTCGCAAATGGCAAGATTTCATTTCTTTTGATGGCTGCATAGTATTCCATTGTGTATATATACCACATCTTCTTGATCCATTCATCTGTTGATGGACATCTAGGTTCTTTCCATAGTTTGGCTATTGTGGACATTGCTGCTATAAACAATCGGGTGCACATGCCCATTTGGATCACTACGTTTGTATCTTTAGGGTAAATACCCAATAGTGCAATTGCTGGGTCATAGAGCAGTTCTATTTTCAACGTTTTGAGGAACCTCCATGCTGTTTTCCAGAATGGCTGCACCAACTTGCATTCCCACCAACAGTGTAGGAGGGTTCCCCTTTCTCCGCATCCTCGCCAGCATCTGTCATTTCCTGACTTGTTGATTTTAGCCATTCTGACTGGTGTGAGGTGATATCTCATTGTGGTTTTGATTTGTATTTCCCTGATGCCAAGTGAAATGGAGCACTTTTTCATGTGTCTGTTGGCCATCTGGATGTCTTCTTTGCAGAAATGTCTGTTCATGTCCTCTGCCCATTTCTTTTTTTTTTTTTTTTAAAGATTTTATTTATTTATTTGACAGAGAGAAATCACAAGTAGGCAGAGAGTCAGGCAGAGAGAGAGAGAGAAGCAGGCTCCCGCTGAGCAAAGAGCCCGATGCGGGTCTCGATACCAGGACACTGAGATCATGACCTGAGCCGAAGGCAGCGGCTTAATCCACTGAGCCACCCAGGCGCCCCCTCTGCCCATTTCTTGATTGGATTATTTGTTCTTTGGGTGTTGATTTTGCTAAGTTCTTTATAGATTCTGGACACTAGTCCTTTATCTGATATGTCGTTTGCAAATATCTTCTCCCATTCTGTCAGTTGTCTTTTGATTTTGTTAACTGTATCCTTTGCTGTGCAAAAGCTTTTGATCTTGATGAAATCCCAATTTCATTTTTGCCCTTGCTTCCCTTGCCTTTGGCGTTGTTCCTAGGAAGATGTTGCTGCCGCTGAGGTCGAAGAGGTTGCTGCCTGTGTTCTCCTCAAGGATTTTGATGGATTTCATTCGCACATTGAGGTCCTTCATCCATTTTGAGTCTATTTTCGTGTGTGGTGTAAGGAAATGGTCCAATTTCATTTTTCTGCATGTGGCTGTCCAATTTTCCCAGCACCATTTATTGAAGAGGCTGTCTTTTTTCCATTGGACATTCTTTCCTGCTTTGTCGAAGATTAGTTGACCATAGAGTCTATTTCTGGGCTCTCTATTCTGTTCCATTGATATGTGTCTGTTTTTGTGCCAGTACTATGCTGTCTTGATGATGACAGCTTTATAATAGAGCTTGAAATCCAGAATTGTGATGCCACCAATGTTGGCTTTCTTTTTCAATATCCCTTTGGCTATTCGAGGTCTTTTCTGGTTCCATATAAATTTTAGAGTTATTTGTTCCATTTCTTTGAAAAAGATGGATGGTACTTTGATAGGAATTGCATTAAATGTGTAGATTGCTTTAGGTAGCATAGACATTTTCACAATATTTATTCTTCCAATCCAGGAGCATGGAACGTTTTTCCATTTCTTTGTGTCTTCCTCAATTTCTTTCATGAGTACTTTATAGTTTTCTGAGTATAGATTCTGTACCTCTTTGGTTAGGTTTATTCCTAGGTATCTTATGGTTTTGGGTGCAATTGTAAATGGGATTGACTCCTTAATTTCTCTTTCTTCTGTCTTGCTGTTGGTGTAGAGAAATGCAACTGATTTCTGTGCATTGATTTTATATCCTGACACTTTACTGAATTTCTGTATAAGTTCTAGCAGTTCTGGAGTGGAGTCTTTTGGGTTTTCCACATATAGTATCATATCATCTGCGAAGAGTGATAATTTGACTTCTTCTTTGCCGATTTGGATGCCTTTAATTTCCTTTTGTTGTCTGATTGCTGAGGCTAGGACCTCTAGTATAAGGTGAATAGCAGTGGTGATAATGGACATCCCTGCCGTGTTCCTGACCTTAGCGGAAAAGCTTTCAGTTTTTCTCCATTGAGAATGATATTTGCGGTGGGTTTTTCATAGATGGCTTTGATGATATTGAGGGATGTGCCCTCTATCCCTACACTTTGAAGAGTTTTGATCAGGAAGGGATGCTGTACTTTGTCAAATGCTTTTTCAGCATCTATTGAGAGTATCATATGGTTCTTGTTCTTTCTTTTATTGATGTGTTGTATCACATTGACTGATTTGCGGATGTTGAACCAACCTTGCAGCCCTGGAATAAATCCCACTTGGTTGTGGTGAATAATCCTTTTAATGTACTGTTGAATCCTATTGGCTAGTATTTTGTTGAGTATTTTGGCATCTGTGTTCATCAAGGATATTGGTCTATAGCTCTCTTTTTTGGTGGGATCCTTGTCTGGTTTTGGGATCAAGGTGATGCTGGCCTCATAAAATGAGTTTGGAAGTTTTCCTTCCATTTCTATTTTTTGGAACAGTTTCAGGAGAATAGGAATTAGTTCTTCTTAAAATGTTTGGTAGAATTCCCCCAGGAAGCCGTCTGGCCTTGGGCTTTTGTTTGTTTGGAGATTTTTAATGACTGTTTCAATCTCCTTACTGGTTATGGGTCTGTTCAGGCTTTCTATTTCTTCCTGGTTCAGTTGTGGTAGTTTATATGTTTCTAGGAATGCATCCATTTCTTCCAGATTGTCAAATTTATTGGCGTAGAGTTGCTCATAGTATGTTCTTATAATAGTTTGTATTTCTTTGGTGTTAGTTGTGATCTCTCCTCTTTCATTCATGATTTTATTTATTTGGGTCCTTTCTCTTTTCTTTTTGATAAGTCGGGCCAGGGGTTTATCAATTTTATTAATTCTTTCAAAGAACCAGCTCCTAGTTTCGTTGATTTGTTCTATTGTTTTTTTGGTTTCTATTTCATTGATTTCTGCTCTGATCTTTATGATTTCTCTTCTCCTGCTGGGCTTAGGGTTTCTTTCTTGTTCTTTCTCCAGCTCCTTTAGGTGTAGGGTTAGGTTGTGTACCTGAGACCTTTCTTGTTTCTTGAGAAAGGCTTGTACTACTATATATGTTCCTCTCAGGACTGCCTTTGTTGTGTCCCACAGATTTTGAACCGTTGTATTTTTATTATCATTTGTTTCCATGATTTTTTTCTATTCTTCTTTAATTTACCGGTTGACCCATTCATTCTTTAGAAGGATGTTGTTTAGTCTCCAAGTATTTGGGTTCTTTTCAAACTTCCTTTTGTGGTTGAGTTTTAGCTGTAGAGCATTGTGGTCTGAAAATATGCAGGGAATGATCCCAATCTTTTGATACTGGTTGAGTCCTGATTTAGGACCAAGGATGTGATCTATTCTGGAGAATGTTCCATGTGCACTAGAGAAGAATGTGTATTCTGTTGCTTTGGGATGAAATGTTCTGAATATATCTGTGATGTCCATCTGGTCCAGTGTGTCGTTTAAGGCCTTTATTTCCTTGCTGATCTTTTGCTTGGATGATCTGTCCCTTTCAGTGAGGGGAGTATTAAAGTCCCCTACTATTATTGTATTATTGTTGATGTGTTTCTTTGATTTTGTTATTAATTGGTTTATATAGTTGGCTGCTCCCACGTTGGGGGCATAGATATTTAAAATTGTTAAATCTTTGTTGGACAGACCCTTTGAGTATGATATAGTGTCCTTCCTCATCTCTTATTATAGTCTTTGGCTTAAAATCTAATTGATCTGATATAAGGATTGCCACTCCTGCTTTCTTCTGATGTCCATTAGCATGGTAAATTCTTTTCCACCCCCTCACTTTAAATCTAGAGGTGTTTTCAGGCTTAAAATGAGTTTCTTGGAGGCAACATATAGATGGGTTTTGTTTTTTTATCCATTCTGATACCCTGTGTCTTTTGACAGGGGCATTTAGCCCATTTACATTCAGGGTAACTATTGATAGATATGAATTTAGTGCTATTGTATTGCCTGTAAGGTGACTGTTACTGTATATGGTCTCTGTTCCTTTCTGATCTACCACTTGTGGGCTCTCTCTTTGCTTTGACGACCCCTTTCAATATTTCCTGTAGAGCTGGTTTGGTGTTTGCAAATTCTTTCAGTTGTTGTTTGTCCTGGAAGCTTTTAATCTCTCCTTCTATTTTCCATGATAGCCTAGCTGGATATAGTATTCTTGGCTGCATGTTTTTCTCGTTTAGTGCTCTGAAAATATCATGCCAGCTCTTTCTGGCCTGCCAGGTCTCTGAGGATAAGTCAGCTGCCAATCTAATATTTTTACCATTGTATGTTACAGACTTCTTTTCCCGGGCTGCTTTCAGGATTTTCTCTTTGTCACTGAGACTTGTAAATTTTACTATTAGGTGACGGGGTGTGGGCCTATTCTTATTGATTTTGTGGGGCATTCTCTGAACCTTCTGAATTTTGATGCTCGTTCCCTTTGCCATATTGGGGAAATTCTCCCCAATAATTCTCTCCAGTATACCTTCTGCTCCCCTCTGTCTTTCTTCTTCTTCTGGAATCCCAATTATTCTAATGTTGTTTCGTCTTATGGTGTCACTTATCTCTCGAATTCTCCCCTTGTGGTCCACTAGCTGTTTGTCCCTCTTTTGCTCAGCTTCTTTATTTTCTGTCATTTTGTCTTCTATATCGCTAATTCTTTCTTCTGCCTCATTTATCCTAGCAGAGAGAGCCTCCATTTTTGATTGCACGTCATTAATACCTTTTTTTGATTTCAACTTGGTTAGATTTTAGTTCTTTTATTTCTCCAGAAAGGGCTTTTATATCTCTCGAGAGGGTTTCTCTAATATCTTCCATGCCTTTTTCAAGCCCAGCTAGAACCTTGAGAATTGTCATTCTGAACTCTAGATCTGACATATTACCAATGTCTCTATTGATTAGGTCCCTAGCCTTCGGTACTGCCTCTTGTTCTTTTTTTTGTGTTGAATTTTTCTGTCATGTCATTTTGTCCAGATAAGAGTATATGAAGGGGCAAGTAAAATACTAAAAGGGTGGCAATAACCCCAGGAAAATATGCTTTAACCAAATTAGAAGAGATCCCAAATCGTGAGGGGGGAGAAAGGGGATAAAAAGAGGTTCAAAAAGGAAGAAAGGAAAGAAAAAGAAAAAAGAAAAGAAAAGAAAAGAATTAAAAAAAGAAAACACCTAAGAAAAATATAAAAAAGAAAAAATATATATATTAGATAAACTAGTAAAAAATCGTTAAAAAAGAAAAAGGTAACAGTTAAAAAAAATTTTACCCAAAGGTGAGAAAAAAAAAAACAGAAAATGAAAAAGAAAAAAATTAAATTAACTGCAAGACTAAAAAAAATCACAGGGAAAATGCCATGAGTTCCGTGCTTGGCTTTCTCCTTCTCTGGAATTCTGCTGCTCTCCTTGGTGTTGAAACCGCACTCCTTGGTAGGTGAACTTGGTCTCGGCTGGATTTCTTGTTGATCTTCTGGGGGAGGGGCCTGTTGTAGTGATTCTCAAGTGTCTTTGCCCCAGGCGGAATTATACCGCCTTTACCCGGGGCCGGGGTGAGTAATCCGCTTGGGTTTGCTTTCAGGAGCTTTTGTTCCCTGAGCACTTTCCATAGCGTTCCCGGAGGATGGGAATACAAATGGCGGCCTCCTGGTCTCCGGCCCGGAGGAGCCGAGAGCCCAGGGCCGCACTCCTCAGTGCGCCCTCAGAGAACAGCGCCCAGTTACTCCCGTCTGCCTGACCTCCGGCCACACTCTGAGCTCACTGAGCCTGCGACCGGTTCGAGGTCACCCCGAGCTGTGAGCTTACTGTCGGCTCTGTCTCTGTAGCCGGCTTTCCCGTTCCAATACCCGCAAGCTCTGCAACACTCAGACACCCCCGATCCTTCTGTGACCCTGCAGGACCTGAGGCCATGCTGACCCCGTGTGGGCTTTGCCCTGGGTAGCCTCTGGAGTGATGTCCCTCAGAGTGATGTCCCTCAGCGGCACAGACTTTTAAAAGTCCTGATTTTGTGCACGGTTGCTCCGCCGCTTGCCGGGAGCCGGCCCCTCCCCCCAGGGTCTATCTTCCCGTCGCTTTGGATTCACTTCTCCGCCCGTCCTACCTTTCAGAAAGTGGTTGTTTTTCTGTTTCCAGAATTGCTGTTCTTCTTCTCTTCGATCTGCCGATGGATTTTCAGGTGTTTGCAATCTTTAGATAAGCTATCTAGCTGATCTCCGGCTAGCTGAAGTAGTCTCAGCCTGCTACTTCTCCGCCATCTTGACTCCTCCCCCAATAAGTAAAATCTTAAAAAGGAAAAAAAAAAAAAGAAGAAGAAGAAGAAGAAGAATGAATCTCTCTTTATGTTCCAAAAGATTTTTTGTTAAATTTCATAGGATGTTAAGGGCTTTGTGATTAAACTCGATGTGTTTTTGCAATAAACCAGTTGCTTAAATTCAGAGAAGACATAAAGAAACACTAGAAACAATGTACTCTATTGTTATCAGGTCTTTAGAAGCAAAGCTGAGAGTAGAGCACAACATTTCTTATTCTTATAGATAAGAGAAAAAAGATCACACCAAAAAAAAAAAAAGGAAAAAAAAGAAAAAGCTAATAGTCTTATTAAAAAGTAGGCAGAGGACAGCAAAGGAAACAGTCAATAAAACCAAGACAACCGATAGAATGGGAAAAAATATTTGCAAATGACATATCAGATCAAGGGCTAGTACCCAAAATCTATAAAGAAATTATCAAACTCAATATCTAAAGAACAAATAATCCAATCAAGAAATGGTCAGAAGATATGAACAGACTTTTGTGCAAAGAAGACATCCAGATGGCCAAAAGACACATGAAAACGTGCTCAACATCCCTTGGCATCAAGGAAATACAAGTCAAAACCACAGTCATGTCACACCAGTCAGAACAACTAAAATGAACAAGTTGAGGAAATGACAGTGTTGGCAAGGATGTGGAGAAAGGGAAACCCTCCTACATTGTTGGTGGGAATGCAAACTTGTGTAGCCACTTTGGAAAACAGTATGGAGGTTCCTCAAAAAGTTGAAAAAAGAGCTCCCTATGACCCAGAAAACACATTACTAGGTATTTAGCCTAAATATACAAATGTAGTGATCTTAAGGGACACGTGCACCCAAATGTTTATAGCAGCAATATCCACAGTAACCAAACTATGGAAAGAGTCTAGATGTCCATCAACAGATGAATGGATAAAGAAGATGTGGTATATATATGCAATGGGATATTATGCAGCCATCAAAAAAACCCCGAAATCTTGCCATTTACAATGACGTGGATGGAACTATAGGGTATTATGCGAAGTGAAATAAGTCAATCAGAAAGACAATTATCATGTGATCTCACTGATATGAGGAATTTGAGAGAGGAGACAGAGGATCATAAGGGAAGGGAGGGAAAAATGATACAAGATGAAACCAGAGAGGGAGACGAACCATAAGAGACTCCTAATCTCAGGAAACAAACTGAGGGTTGTTGGAGGGGAGTAGGGTGAGAGGGATGCAGTGGCTGGGTAATGGATACTGGGGAGGGTAGGTGCTATGGTGAATTGTGTAAGACTGATGAATAACAGACCTGTGCCCCTGAAACAAATAATACATTATATGTTAATTTAAAAATAGGCAGAAGAATTGAATAGACATTTTTCTGAAGAAGACACACATAGACAGTAGACACCTAAAAAGATGGTCAACATCTCTGATCATCAGGGAAACAAATCAAAACAACAATGATATACCACTCTACATTGGCCAAAATGACCAATATAAAAAAGACAAAAGATAACAAAGTGTTGGTGAGGATGTGGAGAAAAAAAGAACACTTGTGTGCTATTGGTAGGAATGTGAATTGGTGCAGCCACTGTGGAAAACTCTATGGAGTTTCCTCAGAAAATTAAAAATAGAAATATGCTAAGATCTAGTACTTCCACTACTGGATATTTATCCAAGGAAAATGAAAACACCAATTCAAAAAGATATATGCACCCTTATGTTTATTACAGCATTATTTACAAGAGCCAATATATGGAAGACATTAAAAAAGAATGAAATCTTGCCATTTAAATCAAAAGGATTGGCCTTGAATGTTTTAATGCTAAGTGGAAAAAAAAGTCAGATAGAGAAAGATACCATTTGATTTCACTTCTATGTAGAATCAAAAAACAAAATCAGTGAATAAACAAAAAACAAAAAGAGACTCAAATACAAAGAACACACTGGTGGTTGGCAGAGGGGAAAGTCTTGGGGGAGGTTAGGCAAGATGGGTAAAGAAGGAGGTATAGGCTTCCAATAAAAACAAAACAAAAAACTACAATATGAAAAGAATCAGAAGAAAGCTCCTATACTAAACATCTGAATATGTAGCGTGATAGCTAACCACACACACACACACACACACACACACACACACACACAGAGAGACCACAAAATTATCCAGAAGTCATTTTGAGTTTGACACATTTAGTTTCTTCTTTAATTAAAGTAGAATAAACAAATGGGGAGAGATGTATATGTTGGGGATATGAAGGGGTGGGCTATGAAGATCTATGATAAGATAACAAAGAATTTTAGATTTGATTTTATGTGAAATTGGGATTTTATACTAAGGTTTTATTTTTCAACATTATTTAAAAATGTGTAGCCCTTTTTTTTGTTTATTTTTCTTATTAGATATCTTTAGTTTGCAGAGCCAAAGCAAATCAGAATTTTGAGGTAATATAATTAATCAGTTTATTTGGCAGTCAATATTTTGGTCAAGAGAAGGTCCTGGATTCAGAGTATTTGGATTCTTAATTATTAATGACTTAGGAAAACAACTCGGTTTTTCTGAGCCCTCCCTGTTCTCCTCATCTGTTCTTTTCAAAGTTCCTACTTTAATCACATGTTTGACAAAAGGCACAGAGTGATGGTTATATGAAATGCATTACCTAGCAAAAAGAACTAGACACATGCAACATAGTATTATCCCAGTGCCATAAATTTTGGCATGCTTGATGTCGAATCTGAATTTTCTATGAAGACCAATCAGTCATTGGATATGCAGACATTTATATAGTTAACAATTCATAAGATGTGGTGCTGATTAAACCTTTAATTGTTTTCCAATTTTAGGCTAATGATGACTCTTCTAGCCCTTAGGTCTTTTTGTTTTTTGTTTTTATTTTCACCAAAATCAGGACTGACTTAAAATTAACTACATGAAAATGGGTGAAATCTGTTTAGTTTATACATATATTTCATTAATGTTGGTAGTGTGTTAAATAAATGTCTCCTGTACCATTAACAATTACAGTGAAGTATGATTTTTTCAATTGGAAATACAGACGACACTGACACATAAGATTTTTTTTTTTAAAATATACTTTAAACAGGGGAATTACCATCTATTTTAATCCGGCATTTTTGAAACAAAAGTAGTGAATTGCCAGATTTTTTTACACTGCTTCTTATTATGTCCACAAACAAGAAATGTGCCCCCAATTAAATCTTTAGACATTTGTAAGAAATATAATTTGAGTTTGTCTGGTTCTGACTTTAGAATGATACAGACAACCACTGATGGAAAAGATGATTTGGTTTATAAAGCTTGAAAAACATTATTTAAAATACCAGATTTTAAAAGAGTAAGTAAGAAGACATGTTTAGAGTACACCAATACTTACATGCTTTTGCTCTCCAAGCATCTAGTTTGGCCCTGGAAATGGTACCTTTAAAGTTTACATTATCGTTTATCCAAATGTTAAGTGATGTGGAAAGTGTATTTTTACATTGAGTAGATAAATACTTAGTTTTTATAGAGGTCTTAATTTTGTAGTGCAATTCCCAGAGCTACAAATAAATAAATCCTAATAATTTTATGAATTAATTAATTTTAGCTTATTTACCTTTCATCTCATTTTTACATCAGGATAGTGACTTTAAAAAATTCTTACCACAATATTAATTACAGAAGCAGGCATCTTTATTCCAAAGATTTTTTCAATGCATGGATACTATGCTCACACATTTATATCGGGTATAAGGATACTCAAAATGGATAATGGTTTTTTAATTTTGAAACAGATATAAATTAATATTATTTGTAGGTGGTCAAGTTTTTTTTTTTCCAAATAAATCTCAGGTAATTAGATTTTTCAACAGTATAAATGTTGAAAAATTATTTATAGCCACACTTCTACTATAAGAGATGAGAAAAATAAAATAAATTACAAACCATATTAACCAGCCTACTGACACTCTTATTCTAAATGTAGAGATTTTAAAAATTTACCTCCAATATTAATTTTTTTTTTTTTTTAGTGCAGCATGTTAGGAATGTAGATAAAGTGATACTGTGGAAATTTTTTTTATACTTAGTAGATTTAACTAATATACCTTGAAAAGAGAAGTAGTGTAATTAAGCAACTGTTAGCCTCCCTCATTAATCTTGCCTTAGATCTTCTTAGTGAGTCTTTATAAAGTGCTTTGGCTTTATAGGATATAATCTATAGGAAAAGATGACCACCACTTACTAAAAAAGTTTGCTGTCACCACCAAACTCATCAGTGCCCCAATACAGTATCTTTCATCCAAGCTAACTATTTGCCCTATTTGGATAAGGGAGAAGCATTTCCAGATTGTTTCTATATGAGAAGAAAATCTCTAACTGCCTCTATCTACTTTAATGTTATCGTTGCCAGGGCTTCCACATAATTTCTCTTATCCTATAGTAATTCTTGTCTATTCATGGTTCAAGAGACACTTGCTATAATCCTGTGCAAGGAAAAGGAGAGCTATATCTGCTCAACCTCTGGTCTTGCAAGGCATTACTAAACCCCAGTGTGGTGGTGTTCCTGTTGTCATTATCATGGACTCATTCTTCTCTTCATATCTATGCGGAAGTAGATATTTTAGCTTTGCCTGAGGAAACCTCATATGAGCTTTTGTAACCATAAGGACCATAAAAGACTTGGAAGCTCAAATTAAAAGTTAAAAAGTGAAATGATTCATCAAGGAAAATAAAAAATGAAATTCACATTTTAAAAAGCTGAAATAAAAATGTGATAAAACACAGAAAGAGACTCATGATTTACAACACTCAAAGAAGGGGGGGAAATGTCCTCTACATCCTAGAGATGGGATAACACAGTAGTTGAAGTAAAAATTTGGCTTACTGAGATTTACCCTTGGCCATTTTCTACCTTTGATAAGGCATATCTAATGCTATAGGAAAAAATCTAAAACTTACTCTGTAATAATTCACAAAGACTGTCTCTATGAACCATATATTGTCTATTAAAACAGTATATTCTGAACCTGTCTGGTAAGATTGTAGTCATACTGTTTGCAGAAGACTTGCTTTTTTTCAATAGGTAATGGAAATATCAAGGTCACTAGCTAATTCTCTTAAAATTTTATAATGTGAGATCTAGTGCACTGTAATCAGAAAACTGAATTTACTAGTTTAGTGAAAGAAAACTCCATGTTCGCTTAGTTTAACTGACTATGATTAAGTTACCTACACTTCCCAAGACACATAAGCCTAAAGGTAACATGGAATCATGAAGTCATTACTTCTCTAGCTCTGCTTGTCTTTTCTTGGAAGCTCCAATCCCCTTCGAAATTCTCCTAAAATTTAAAGGAACTCTCTTAATGTCTCCCTTTCAGCTAAACAATAGTACTAACCTATGGTATTAGACATTTTCAACTTTCTTAATGTGGACCCCATTGTGATAATATTCCCTCTTCTCAAAACCAGTAAATTAAGTTCATGAAAACTGAACTTATGAAACTAACAAGTAAGTTTTTTTGCCTATGATAAATCCATGAGATAGTGCTAAATGTATATGGTCAATGACTGCAAGGATTTTAAGGTTTACTAGAGAAAATGAATTGTAAGTAATTTGCTGTGAGAAGCATTGGGAAAAGGCAGGAACATTACACAAAGATAATTATTCTAATCAGGAAGTCAGGAGAGACCTCTCAAAAATGGGTGATTCAACTTAACACATGAAGAATAAGTAATGATCAGTTTCTACTCCAGAAATATGGCAGGATAATATTTTAAATAAGTGTACTTTAAAGTACAAGAATATCACATGCTACCAAAATAATTACTTTTCAAAGCTTATTGGGCTTGTAAGAAAAAAAAAAAATAACACATAGCTGATACCAGAAAACTGATGTTTTCTTAAAGCCAATTACTGATATCTATGCTGAGATCTGGAAACAACAGGCAAGCTTCAAATATATAACAAATAGAATTGTCAAGAAACATAATTATTGAAACTGGAAACTCTATGTCAGGTTCTGTTTAAACAAAATTTTGTTCTCCTACTAGAGAATTATATGCTGAATCTGAAAAGAAAAATATTACCCAAACATGGCAGAGAAAGATAAAAATATTAATAAATAACATGTGTCTGAATATGTGTGCAAGTATGTGTAACAGAATGAGAAAAATGATTACATAAGTCTAATAGGAATCTTATAAAGAGATACTACAGAAAATGGAGGAGAGTAACATTAATGCTACTTAAAAATATGCCAAAATCAATGAAAGACATGAATACACCAATACTGAAGCAGGCAAGCATCAAAAATGATACTGAGAAGGAAAAAAAAAAATACTGTGAAAGGAGAGACGACCAAAACATGAATGGGTTAAATATTCAATATAAGATATAAAGGAAAGTACAAAGAAATACATTAAAAATGATAGAAGGAGAGAGAAAAGAGAAGAAAAGCTCTACTACTACCAAGACTTTTTATAAAGTTGGGAGAAGATTTTGACAGCAAATACTAATATGACATAGTTATTTATTCAAATTTATAATAGAATTCTTAAATAAATACATAAAGGGTAAATAACTCAAAAGAAAACAAAAAGCATTTCATAGAAGAAAAATAAGAATGGCCATTTAGCCTAGGAAAAGCTGTTTAATTTCATTAAGATTCAGAGAAGTTTTAATTAAGACATAAAATAGTTTATACCCCCCAGATTGGCAAAACTTAATTCTGCGAATACTAAGTGTTGGAGTGGATGTCAAAAGGGGGAATCTTTTGACATAGCTGGTAGGAAGTTAATTGGTAAAATCATTGGAAAACAATCTGGCATTATCTAGTAAAACAAAATATGCCCATATCTTAGAAGTCAGAAATGCTCCACCCACATATACTGTTTAAAGAGGGAATCTTGCATATATATCTGGAGACATACAAATTAATGTCAGAACAACATTATTTATAACAACTAAAACAACAGGGGAAAATAACAGAATATTCATCAAATCTGTGAGGCTAAATGACTTACAGATTTACCTATAGAATATTATACATCAGGGGTGCCTGGGTGGCTCAGTGGGTTAAAGCCTCTGCCTTTGGCTCAGGTCATGGTCCCGGGGTCCTGGGATCAAGCCCCATATCGGGCTCTCTGTTCAGCAGGGAGCCTGCTTCCCTTCCTCTCTCTGCCTGCCTCTTCCTACTTGTGATCTCTGTCTGTCAAGTAAATAAATAAATCTTAAAAAAAAAAAGAATATTATAAATCAGTGAAAATATGTGAATTAGAGGAAAAAGCCACAACCGGATAGATCTTAGTAAATAAAGCTAGTTACAGTATAATAATATTTATAAAATTAGGCATAAATAAAATTAAGCCACACATTAGAAATACCTGAACATGTAAAAACTAATTTAAAAAGGAAGAAATTAATAAACACAAAAATCAGAAAGTTGTTTTCTCTAACAAAGAAGGTAATGGGATATGCGGGGGGAATATGGTCACCATAGAGGTGATGTTTTGTTCTAGGTTGCGTGATAGACTCAGGAATGCATTTTTATTCCATTTTATTTTTATTTTATTATATTTTATTATTCTTCCTCACATATTTTATTTTACTGGAACAACTTTTATGATATAAAAAATTGTTTGGAACTATGCATGTGAAGGGAGAAAGGAATTTCACAGCAAGACAAAGAGCATTAATGACTATAAATTCAGGGCCAATATGAGGAAATAGTTGATGGTGCCAATGATGCTATTGATCATCAGAGGAACATCTACTTTCTGAACTCTATGCAAGACTTTCTAATATCAAGGGCAAATATATCTGAATTAAAAGCCCTGACCCCTTCCACTGCCATTGCCAATATTATTGCCTCTTCCATTGTCATTGCCTAGAGTTGCCAAATAAAATTCAGGTTATCTGGTTAAATTTTAATTTCAGATGAACAATGATTTTTTTTTTTTTGGTAGTGTAAATATGCCTTAAATATTTTGTGGAAATTACTTATACTGAAGAAAACAAAAACAAAAACTTCTCCTTACCTGAAATTCAACTTTAACAGAGCATCCTTTATTTTTACTTGCCAAATCTGACAACTTTTGATGTATCCCCTCCTTTCATAGCTGAACGTACCATCTCCTGTCACTGAAGAACCCACGTACTTGAATGCTGCTGAGGCTTTATCTCTGAATGTCTAAGCTCTTATATTCTTCACTACATTTTGTTACAGTCTTTTTTTTTCTTTTAATGAGTCAGGCATTAATTCATCAGCATGATGCCAAAGAGCAATGAGAATGACTGAGAGCATATTGTATATCACTTTATCCTCCTTATGATTCTCTGTGAACCAAAAGCATGTGCCAGACTCTCCTGTTGGGATGAATTCTTTCCCAGGAAGCTCCCAGCACTCCCATGTAAATAGAACCACTGAAACACTTTTGATAGCATTTTTCAGACATACCGACACATGGCTAAATCCTTGAATAAATAAAGCATGAGTTCAAAGTAGGGCCCAAGTTAAATTGAATGTTCAGTTGATAAACAGCTGCAATTAGTAATAGGAATTTTGCTGAGTAGCCTCATCTTTAAAACTTTCAAGAAGAGTTTTTCTTTGTCAGGATTTAAGTTGTCTTTCCAACCTTTTGGTCATTTTCTTTAGTGTGTCCTTTATACATATAATGAATTAGACCAAAAAAACAAAACAAAACAAAACAAAACAAAAAAGTAACTTAATATTTTATAATTTAAAGCTAAGCATACATTCTTATTTTAGTTTGATTTTCTCTACATATACATAACATTTGCTCTCCTGTAGGCCATTTACAATTTTTTCAAAAGTGTTCTAAAATCAAGATTTAAAAACAAAGACAACAACATATTAACTAATAGAGGAAAATTAATATCCCAGAAAATATTAAATAAAAAGACAAAATTTTCTTCTTCTATAAAATTCTGCTTTCAGCTTTACTATGTCAATTTTGTAATTACATACTATTCAAACTTCAATATATTATTTCTTAGGTCTTTTACCTAGTTATATTTATGTCCTTCTGCTAATAATCAGCATTGATAGGTAAAAATTAATCAAGCAAAATAGAATGGCTAATAAGTCTAGACAATAAATGAGACACTTCAATGGACCTGAGATTGGAAAAGGTAAATTTTTTGTAAAGTTTAAAATTTACTTGTAAAATCTGCTCATATTGTTAAGTTTCATGGTTGACAATTGGACTATTGAATAATCTCAAAAGATCTTATGACCACTATATCTTTCTGGGAAATACATTCCTATGATTTTAGAGATACATATTTATTATGGGATGACAATTTTCTATTGGGCTTGTGGATTTGGGCTCAGGAAGGAGTGAAAGAAAAAATTTCAAAAATACTAACACTTCATTTGTCATAGAACTTATATGACAACTAAGCAAGGGGACTAAACCACATTTTTTGCTTTTGGTAATTAGGAAAACATACACAGAGTGTGATCATATAGACTACTATGAAATACAGAATTCACCTAAATCAAAACCTGAGTTGAAATGATCAGAATCTGTATCCCTGGTCTATTTCATCCACCCTAGCAAGAAGGCTTATAAAATGTAGGTTGAAAGAATTATTAGACTGGCTGATAAGGGACATGCATTAAACATATTGGCATTTGACAAGATGTTTTTATGAGATTAAAGCTCAAGTAGAGTTCAGTGATATTTCAATTAGGTGGATTAGAAACCGAATGGTGGTGGTCAAAAAATGCTGGGTAGGAGATGAATATCAGTCTGTAATGGCATTTCACAGAATTCTGACCTTGAATATATTCTGTTCGCTATCAAA
The DNA here is from genome assembly GCF_011764305.1 of Mustela putorius furo. Classification (NCBI taxonomy): domain Eukaryota; kingdom Metazoa; phylum Chordata; class Mammalia; order Carnivora; family Mustelidae; genus Mustela; species Mustela putorius. Next base: position 30,717,894 of record NW_025421987.1, read on the forward strand.
TAGCATGATTGGAGAATAGCATCAATCAAGAGAAGAATGATAGGCAATATGATAAAAATCAGTTTTCAAAAGCATCTTGATAAGTAACAATGGTGGGCCAAATCTTGCAAGTTATATGCAATATGTATTCATACCTAAAGCCTGAAGTGCAATAGAATAGTACATTATAGATAAAATGTAAAAAAATTCAATATGTGTCCATTTTTATGATATTAGTGTAATCATGTATTGCATTACATTGTAATACTATAATCTCTTAATACTATAATTTCTTGATTGAAGGAGGAGGTGGACCTTCTATTAGTTGCTCAAACTCCTCCCAGACTGATGTGTTCAATTTTGGGAAGAATATATAAGAATATATATCTAGGCAACCAGAAATGTGCTATGAAGTATATGACAAGGATGGTGATATTATATTTTAAAAACTCTATCTGAGAAAAAGTTCATTATAGGGACTGGTAATCTCTAGTCAGGATTAAGAACTTTCAAATTGAAGAACAGAGATAAAATGTCTGTTTTTCAAATGTTTGAAGTACTGCAATACAAAGAACTAGATTTTTTTTTTTCCTTAACATGAGATGTTAGTGAGTAGAATTAGGGACAAATGGAAGCCTACATTGATACAGATTTTCATTTAATGTAAGGAAAAGATTAAAATCTGACCAACCAATCTGTATTTGGTTATCCATGTCTAAATAATTATTTGTTTGGGATATTATGGAGATGTGATACTGAATGACAAAATGGGCTAAATGACATGTAAAAGCACTGAGTCCTGACAAAGTGATATTTGTTATTTAACTAGATTTTATTTTTTTATAAGTTTTGCTTTTTTTTTTTTTAAGATTTTGTTTATTTATTTGACAGACAGAGATCACAAGTAGGCAGAGAGGCAGGCAGAGAGAGAGGGAAAGGGAAGCAGGCTCCCTGCTGAGTGGAGAGCCCAATGTGGGGCTTGATCCCAGGACCCTGGGATCATGACCTGAGCTGAAGGCAGAGGCTTTAACCCACTGAGCCACCCAGGTGCCCCCCTTAACTGATTTTAAATTCATCTTTACCATGATCTTCTCTCTCTGCAATATATTTTGAGTATTTTACTTCAATATTCACTCTAGTATAATAGATATACCAAGAAATCCCCAAATCTATGTGTGGATGGGAGATCATTAGTTGTATGATTCTGCCCTAATAAATAAATATGTTGATAAAGGGAAACAGTTTTTTTTGTCACATAAATGGTACTTTCCTTGAGGACCATGCTATATGTACATAGCACAGATAATGACAATATTCTAGGAAGCAATAGAGCAAGACTGAGGACAGAAGACTTTCAATGGATCTCATTATGAAAGCAAAATAAAGAGACCAACAATGAACCAGAAAAGGTAGTAAGAGTGAAAAACTCACAGAAAACTTCATCAACAACAAAAGAAATCCGCTAAAGAAAACACTATCAAATAGGAAGGGAGGATTGACATTAGAAAAGGAAGAAACCATCAAAAATGGGGAAATATGGTACAAAAGGTAAATGCAGCGCTCATCGGGTGACTGGAGCATTTCCAAAACAACTAGAAATGAGAGAGTGATGAGAGGCAGTATGTACAGTGAAGTTTACATAAAAATTCAGCCACTCACTGTAGAAAGGAAAGAATTTTCGCAGGGGAAAGTAGGCCAGATAAAGGGAAGCCTCAACGGAAACAGACAACATAAGCTCCAAAGATGTGATACAGATAATGTGTCCCATAAACAAAGGGAAACTGCACAAAACATGAAAAGGAAAGGCCAGTCCACAGGCAAAAAAGAGGAACAGGATTTTGTACAAAACCGCACTGTGTGAACAGAGATAATAAAGAAAAGAGGAGGAAGATCAAGTTGGAAAGGAATTGAAAGAACTGATGAGATTGAAAGTATTTATAAAGAATACAAAGAAAAATATCCGAGTAACTCTCTTCGGCTTTCTCCCCCCATCGCCACCACACACACACACACACACACACACACACTTGAACGGTTACCATCCCATTTAAACTGCATTCTACATTCTGAATTATCACTGGTTACCTAATTTAGATAGACAAAACCATATTCTCATCATCACCAGGTCAAGTGTTACTATGGAGTCTTATACTTGAGCAAAGATTTCAACTACCCACAAAAAAGTTTGATGCTATAAATGATTGTAATCTATGCATTAGTTATTAGAACAAATATAAAATTACTACTCTTTCTATTAATATGAGCTTCTACAAAAATGCTGAAACACGAGTGGTCAGAAAATTTGTGATGGAGTTTTCCTGTATGAGTTTTTACAATATAGAATTAATGAAAATTTCTGCTTAGAACTCTATCATAGTGTTCTACGTAGAGTACACAGTCTAAAAACTGAACACTTACCCTTTAATAAGCTCTCTAATAGATAGCACACATATAACCATTAGTAAACAAAATTACAACATACCTTAGTCATAAGTTTAGTGATACTGGTGAGAATGTGAGGTAATAGGTGTTCATTCACACTGTTGGCAGGAAAATAATTGGCATAAGTATTCTAAAAGACAATTAAGCAATATTTAGGAATGTTTAAACTGTACAACTCAAGAACCCCCCCCCTTTCAGCAAATTACACATAAAATATTAAGTTTACAGGGACAATATAAGAGATATTCATTATAGGGCGGTTAAGTTAGCAACATAATAGAAACAATCTAAATGTTAACCAAAGGAAGATGAGTTAAATAAATTATGGTAGATTTGTAAATGAAATAGCATACAACCATTCAAAATGATGTAAATGAAGCAAAGTACTTGCAATAGAGTGATGTCTATGATAACACATTGGGAGAAAAATGCATGCTTTGCAAAAGTTTTATACAATAATCTTAATTTTTGTGATTAAAGAGATTATATTTTATGTAAATGCAAAGGAAAAATTTGAAAGACAATGCACTCAGGCTAACAGCATACTTTTAACTACTTTGTGAACTCTTTAAAATGGTTGCCAGGGGCGCCTGGGTGGCTCATTTGGTTGAAGCCCCTGCCTTAAGCTCAGGTCATGATCCCAGGGTCCTGGGATCGAAGCCTGAGTCAGGCTCTCTGCTCAGCGGGGAGCTTGCTTCCCCCCTCTCCCCCGCCTGCCTCTCTGCCTACTTGTGATTTCTGTCTGTCAAATAAACAAAGAAAATCTTTAAAAAAAAATGGTTGTCATGCTTTTGTAATCATAAAAAATTGTGTCATATATATTTTATAAAACAGGAAAACACCATCATGGCTTGGCTAGTTTTGACAAAAGGAAGTAAATAATTTGAGGAGGGATATGGGATATTTTAGATCAATCCTAAAATGGAAATTTAGAACTAACATATGTTTTTAACTTTATGATAAGGGGTAGGAGTTGGAGTTAAAGTAGGACACATTCTGAAAGCAATAATGAGACCCTATCCTCAGTGCTTACATAAAACCATGTTTTATAGAATGGAGCAAGGATGAACTGGGTACACATGGACGCTATTTTAACTGTGTGTCAATAAATGCTTAGAAATAAAGCCGGGAAAACTCTGTCAAAATCTATTAGTGGTTTTACTAACACAAATGTTGAAAACTTATTCCAGATGTTGGGACAGGTTGAATATATTATCAGGGTCGCTTGCCCAAATTGTTGAGATATTTACCTTTTGGATTTCAATGTCCATCACCCTACATTAGCTCATGTTCTAACTGCTACACTTATTATTAATGTCTTTAAATTATAATTCATTTTTAAAATCAAATAATTCCAATTATAATATTTGGTTATAGAGCTGTGTGTGTGTGTGTGTATATATGTACATATATATATGTATATATATATGTGTATATATATATATATCTAGCAAGATGCAACTTTCAGTGAACTTGTAATTTGTAAATGATCTCTGAAATTGGGACTGTTTATTTTCTTTTACTCAAACTTTAGAATAGAAGATCCTCACTTAGTTGAGGTTACAAGCAAAGTGAAGGAAATGTCCTAGAGCCCCTATGAAAGATTTATTTTGATTTGACTAAAAAGGGCCCTGTTAAATTATGAAATGATTTTTCCTTTATTGAAAGTCTCTTATAAGTCTTTATTTCAATTTCAAAAATGAGAACTATTTTATAATTATATAAAAAGAGGGTGCAGATTATTTTGAAGTGAATGCATAGTAGCATACAGTGGAAGAATTTATATTTTTCTAATAAAAATAAAATTCTTATACATATAAGTGGAAGAAAAATCATGATATTTCATTTAACTGGATATAAATGAATATTGAATGTCTAGCAACAAAAATAATTGATCCCAGACTATATGGTCCTTGGAAATTGGGATTGATAAGAAAGTGAAAATATTAAAGATTACATAACGCATTAGCAGATGATTGAAAAAGTCAGTAGGACCAGAAACGTAATTTGTTAAGACATATAAGGTGACAGATCAGAGGAAGAAGAAATAATAAGAGCATGAGAAATCCTAATATTATTTTTTTTTAATTTTTAAAAATTTGTTTGACAGAGAGAGAGAGCACAAGCTGGGAGATTGGCAGAGGGAGAGGGAGAAGCAGGCTCCCTGCTGAGCAGGGAACCCGTTATGTGACTCCATCTCAGGACTCTGAGATCAGGACCCAAGCCAAAGACAAATGTTGAACTGACTGAGCCACCCAGGCACCCAGGAAGTCCTAACACTTACTGAACAGAATTAAAGGAGACTTTGTAGACTACATTCATAAGAGCTAAGGACCTAAGACAAAATCCAGTATGAGTTATTTTTTTTTCCCACTTTGGCCTCTTTAAACAGGATAGAGCCATATAAAAAGTATCCTTTCATATGTGTGATCATTATTTTTGACATTTTCTTTACTTGACATGAAGGATTTATGTGGTTTTGGTCTTCTTCTTATCTTGCAGAGGAAAAAGAACACAAATAACACTCTAAATACCAAGGTATCAGATTATACACAGCTCCATCTAAGTTTTCAGTGTTCAGTTGGGGGCCCTGGGTACACCGAGAAGCTGAACGATCACAGACAAAATGTAAGTCCAAGCCTCAAGGTCTGAACTGGGAACTAGTTAAAACTGTGTTTGTGTCAGTGTGAGTTTTTGTAATTTGAGTTTTCACAATATGAAACAGTGCTGTCCCAGGGAAATAATTATATGTTGAAATAAACACGTTTTTCTTTTCTCATGACTTCATTATACTCATTTAAAATATTTTCTTTTACCTGAGTTTGGACTGTTCACAGGATTGCTCCATATTACTGGCTCTAAACAAATTCTCATACAATTCTGTCATTCCTACATCATCCTAAAACCCCAAATACCCATGACTGCCAAAAAGAGAGGCGTTGGTATTGCTCAAATGCCATTTGAGCTCCATCACTACTCTGAGGGGAAGTGTTGTCATCTCTTCTTGTCTAGGAAAAGGATTGGAGAGATCCAGTTCTTGCCTGGAGGAATACACACCTGGCAAGTGGCAGAACCAGGGTGAATGATAGCAGAAATGGTGGGAGTTTGTGAGTATACTCATTAGCAATTAGCCAAATCAAAAACAGTACCCAGCATACCACTACACCCAACGTGAATAAAGAGCCTATCGTCCAGATTTCTTAATTCAAAATAAATCAGAAGCACGCAGAATCACTGGAGATCATCAGCTCCAGCCACTTTGATTTTTTCTTCTTTTACTCATAAGGAAGCTCTAGCCTAGAAATCTTCAGTCACTCTTTAAGAAGTGACTACTTTTGTCAGAAAGTGGTAAAGCTAAAAACTTCAAACTTTCCAGGGTTTTAGGGTCCTGTCCATTTCATGATGCCAGTTTGCCTTTCTAAACCAGAGTGATGTAATTCTTATTCATCCAGTAGGTGGAGGTAGGTCACTTGATCTCCACAAATCACAGAGAAAATGCTGAGAGAATACTGATCAAGTGTAACATCCAGTTGGCCTTAACCCGTAGAAATGCCAATGTTTCTATATTAGGAAAGTTTAAATCGTTCTGTTTCTTCTGTCTTATGCTGATTGAAAATCTATAACTTTAACCATTAGCACTAAAATATTTTTCTTTTTGAGGGTTCTCTTAAATCAGCCCATCTCTGGCTACTCTGTTAAACAGAGGAAGAAGAGAATTTCTTATCTGTGGTAAGTCCTGAGTTTTCCTTTTTTTTTTTTTCTTTCTTCTTATTTCCTTTTTTCCTGAGAATCTACTGTGTATCAGCTTGGAAAATGATGTCATTTTAGACCCAGGAACATATGAATGTGTGTGGAATCATACAAGCTCATCAGACAGAAGCAAATGTCAACCCAGCATTTATCCCTGTCTCTGGTCAACACATATCATTCACATTAAGCCAAAGTCCTAAGTGTTTCTATGACCAATCACCACAAATGCCAATGACATAAGTGGTGTGTTCCAGATGGGACAGAGCAATGTGTACATGATAGTGTTGGTGGCTGGAGGAAAGATGTTTAAAGACAAAGAAGATCCTGGAACCTATGTGCATTGTGGAGCAAATGAGGTATTAATTTCTGATGAGTGTCATGCGTCAAATTCTATAAACAACTCTTGGATAAAAACAACAGTTCCCAAATATTCCTTATGGAGGAAATAATAAAATCCTCATGAGCTAAAGGTTTCTAATTACTGCCTCTGTTCATCTCAAGGATAGTATGTAGGATGATGTGTAAACTAAGCTCATGGGATCTAAAGACTCATCTGTTATAGGGCTGGAGAAAAAGAAGAAAAAAGAAAGAAAAGGGATTTAACTACAGAAGACAGATAATCTTGGTGTTAATGCCTGTAGCTGCTTTATTAGCAACTGCTTTGTACGTAATAATGGCTTATCCTGCTTTTCCCACTGGCGAGGGGGAAATAAAGTTAATGTATGCCCTCCCACCAGGCACATTAAATCAAATCCTTTTATTCTGAGCCCTTATTTCTCAAGTGCGCAGAATGGGGTTAGATGTAGAAAAGGAGAAAGGAAACAACCGATATTACATTACAAAAGACATTTTTTTTCATACATGTACATTTCTGTATACATAAGATAGGCAAAGCACGTTTAGTGAAAAAAAAAAAAAACTATTTTCCCAACCTTATACATTTTTCAGTCTAAAGCATTTTATTTGCATAGTGGGAAGCCAGGGTTTCCCCTAGATTGATTAGACCAGAAGCTGGTGCTCCAGCACTAACATGAAGAAATTCAGCAATGGGCATGAACATGAATGACAGGATGGTAACAGCATATGGGAGAAAGCTCAACTATAGGCACAAACCCAGTAGTATGAGTTTTCATCCAGAAAAAAAAAATCATGTAAGCTCTAAAACCTAAATCTTTGGCAGGCTCTACGAGGAAGGGACAAAGTGCACATATAATATTTCCAAAGATGTGAGAGATGATTTCATTGTGTTCTTTTCTATCTTTGTACATAGGTAACACTTATACATACCAGTTTAATATATATAGCAATTTAACTAATATTTAATTAACCCTTATATGTAAGAAAAAAAGAACAGAATGAACACAAAGAATTGGACAGAAATAGGAGAGGTATTCACATATAGGTCAATAGTTTAAATAGAATTTAAACAAAAGTTACCCCAAAATATTCTTGTTAGCGTATGGTTCTGAAACCTCCTGGCACAGATTTTCCGCTTTGTCTTCCTGTTCCCACCTACCAGATAGCTTCTTTTTGTATGTTTTTTGTTCTTTTGTTTTTATCCAGACAGTTATTCTTGATAGCCGCTTTCCTTCTTCTACTGTACACTGGATGGTGAGACTTTTTCTTTTCTCAAGAGACTCCCTTGAAACCTTGTTTTATTCACCGTCTAAGCATAGAACATAAATTTGACCTTTAGCAGATTCTCATAATGCTTTTAGCTATGGAAAGGCACACTCAGCAAACTAATTTATGTCTAGGAAGCAAATGGATTAACTAAGTGTCCTGCAAAGGACACTGAAGGACATTCAATGACATTCTTCAGCAACATTAGGATGAAAATGAAAAATTAATGTTTCCATTCCAGGCAAGGTTATGATCTTCATCAAATGAAATTTGGTACATTCTGTATCCAATGGAAGCCTCCAGGATTTGGAACAGCATAGTTAGTATCAACCTTCATTTAATGAAAATCAGCCATTGTGGAAAGTAGGAAAATAGGGGTGGCATTTTACACAATTTCATCTGTTGTGTTACATGGTAATGTTTTCAATCAACAGGTGTGGTCTTCTTGGTCTGTTCTTACAAGAACTTCTGGCTGCTGTCCAGGTTACTCATAAGCTGCACCTGTCAGACACCAAAGCCTTCCATCTACCCCTCAGAGAGAGAATAAGTAAGAATGTTTTGACTCTTTTATTCTTTTATGAGTTTCAATTTAAAATGTTTGTTTTATCCACACAGAGGCCCAGACTTCTTTCAGAGAACAAACTCGTTGCCAGTGTTGGAACTCGCAAAACCTGCTGCTGGGTCTGGAACACACACAAGCTTACCTATCAGCTTCCAACCCCTCCCTCCACCCACCCACTTTCAACCTGTTTCCAATGTACACCCAACACTCTCATAGAGATTTGGCAGGGACATGCTTTTTATATTGCTGTAGTTCAAACAGAGCAGAACAACAAACAAAGAACTTCTTTTTCTATACGTAACTGTAAGGAAAATCATTTCCCTCAACAGGGCACCCCAAAACCATAGGTGAAGAAAGTGGAATAAGGAGAACAGATTACTGCCTTACTTAAAGACCACACTCTCGGGGCACCTGGATGGCTCAGTTGGTTAAGCCCCTGCCTTCAGCTCCGGTCATGATCCTGGTGTCCTGGGATCGAGTCCCACATCGGGGCTCCCTGCTCTGCAGGGGGCCTGCTTCTCCCTCTGCCTCTCCCCCTGTTTGTGCTCTCTCTCTCTGTCAAAAAAAATTAAAAAAAAAAAAAAAAAGACCACACTCTCTACCACATTTAAACTTTTCCTTCTCTTGCGGAGTAGCTTATCATGTCACTGAAGCCTTTCTTTTGTCAGTAAGCTTTCCCGTGGCATTCCACATTCCAAAGAAGCCACAAACAGACACTGAAGGGGAGATGCTATAAGGTATTTAAAAAAAAAAAAAAAAAAAAAAAAAAAGAGGACAATAAAAATGCATTCCTATGAGTCAAAATCCTTAATTCTGCCTTTAATACATAGTTTCAAAGAAACCATCCACATCTTCATAGAGAACAGATGTCCAACATATTATGTAGTTCATTTTCAAATCCCAAACAGATCAGTAGGAGTGGGATTTATTCTCATGACTCTTGGGCAGAGTTCCTTGGTACATTTTTTCCTTTCTAGTGATCCCATCTTATAAAAATTCTCTAGCTTCTGACAAGTGTTCTGAATTCAACTGGATAGCAGCTTCAGGCGAATTCATCTGTCATGGGCCCTGAAAGACATTTTTGGCTCTTGTCCTTGGTAAAGTATGATGCCAGGATGGTGGCACTGTGTCAAGTTTTCTGGCTTTTGCCTTTAGGTCCCTACCTTTGGTCATACTCTAATCTGATGTGAGTGATTTAGCAAGATTTAGGCCTACCATTTTCTTGTTTTGAGTGTATGAGGCAATAAGCCATGCAATTATCTCCCAGCAAACAAACACAGTAATTATAACCAAGCACTCTAAAGGATTTAGATAACACCTTTCATCTAGAGAAGGAAAAGTCCCAAGAACTTTTTAGATAGTGTCAGACCTTAAATTTACGTATCTTATTAAATGAATGGAAAGCTGTAATTACAGTTGTTGCTAATTAAATTAATCTGTGTCACCTAGCCTTGCTCTGAAATGGTGATATGCAGATGACCCTTATGTTGGAGATTTAGATACATGTGTCTCTCACATTAGAAACAAAGCTGTCATTAAATTCTAAGCTCATGAAGTTTTTCCATGCATTGTTTGGGCATTTCAAGTTATGAGGTCGTTGTAAGCAATATGAAGTCTTTTCTAAACAGAAATAGTTTTATAGAATTAAAGTGACACAAATCAAAAAGAAAATATCAAAGAAAAAACTCATTATTTCTGATTGGTTTAGAAAAGAAATGATCATATCACAGCCACTAAGAAATGCATTCTAGAATTTAAAATATACCCATTTAAAGAATGATTCTGTACTTACTAAATGTTAATAGCAAAGTTAAACCAAGTACAAGTTTATAATAGAAGTTTAGTGATCAATCTGGGGAAGCATGGAGGTATGGTAAGGTAGACTGTTCTGGAGAGAAAAAGGAAGGCCAGAGGGGTTAATAAATGATGAATAATTAATAATCATTAATAAATGATGAAGAAGTTAATAAATGCATCCACAGCAACATGTCATCAATAGTATATTAATAAAATTATAATCAGCAACTTCTACACTTTTCTGTGCTTTCATTGCACTTATTTTAAAAACATTTCAAGTCTAATGAGTTAACTTTTCCAAACATAGTTCTCTATCAGCAAGAAGAGAATACAGTTATGATAATATATCACCTGTGTACGTTGTTGTACTCTGCTTCAAATAATAAATGATCAATAAAATGCAAATTATATAAAAAATGCATTTATGACCGGTTGGGGCTCTGAAATACATACACTCTGCTTTTATGTCTCCTCCTAAGCGAGGGTTTCCTTCACACTAAAAATTCTTGCTGAGTTCACCACTGGGGATTTTGGCCTAGATATGCTGCATGATACTAGTGAGGAGACCAAGTAACAAAAATGGCAAAATGCTATGCATTTTTCTCCAAGGGAGCGAAAGAAAGAAAAAGGAATGAATTGGGATAACCTTTTAATCCCAACAGTTTACTCTGTGAGTTTCCAGCTTTCTAAGCAGGAGCCAAATCCCTTCAAGGTGGGAAGCTCTTTAGAGCGAAGGAAAAAGGGAGGGAACAGATACCTGCTTTGTCCCACACTTGCATTATTTGATGAAACCTGTTGTCAGCTCACACAAGGGGAGTCTGGGAAACATTTCCTCTAACCCAGCAGTGGCTGTTCCTAGTTCTCATGTATCCATGTGACTATGCTAGAAGCCAGCAGACCTGCTCTTCCGTTCTTTCATTGCCATATACTCATCATGGCTACAACAGTGAAAGTTTGACTAAAACAAGACTCAAGAATAAATGAAGATGAGGATTGCATCTTGAAGGACTTCAAGTCAATGCAATGATGTCTCTGAACTCTGAATTGTAATTGTATCACTGAAAATGCAGATGTTTTCTCAACCTTCAGATCAGAGTAGAGCAGAAGTCAAATCAGGTTTTATATCAAATTTCCTTGCTTTTTATTTCCTGTAAAAATGTGATTTCAGTAAGACTTTCCTTGAATAATTTGGCAAGGTTCTGGGATCTATAAACATTGAAACAGGAATTCTCTGGCAAAAACTCTGTATCATGTAACTGGCTTTGCTGTCTCTTCATCCAGTTCTTCCCTGTCTCTCCACAGCTTGTTCTTCCTGCCACCTTTTTTAAGTAGCAGATCTCCACTCTGTTTTAAACTTTCATGATAAGTCCCACCACATTCATTCCTTGAAACCCTATGACAAGAGAACTGTATCTTTGTCTTTTTCTAAAATAATTTATTTGAAGAGTCACAGTTCCCTGATTAGTGAGGAAGCTGAAGTCATTTGTCTATTTCTTTACCTGTAGACATAATTACAATTAATCAAATAATTTATTTTGAAAGGCATCTAGTGCCTCAATTTTGTTCCATCTGTCCAATGAGTTTATTGTCTAATAAGAATTGAAAAAATAAAGAAGAAACAATAATCAGAAAACATTAAGCACCCATACTTTTTCTCCTTTATTCTTTCTATTTTGGGGATTTAGAATGTTATAGGTGTGGTTTGATAACCGGATGGCAAACAGATCAAAATCATTACATTTGATGAATTCCATTCATTAGCCACCTTCTGAAAATAGTGCTGGCTACCCTTCTGAGTAAGCTTCTAGGTTTCTTTCCTGGACTTTGGGAAAAAAATGAGATCTAGAAGGTCATAGATTTATTCTGAAATTTAAAACCTGATGCTCAGAGCAAGCTTGAAACAAGATGAGTGAATTAGACCCTTAACAAAGGAAAGCAGGAAATCAAAGGTTGACTAAAGTTTACTACCGGCACAAGTGACCACAGTCATCACCCATGAGAACGAGAGTCAGTTAAGCCAAAAAAAGAAACAAAATTTAGAAAGGAAGGGCTCAGAACTTCAGCAGAATCTATACTAACTTGTTTCTATATTTGCCTAAACTTTGAAGCTCTATCTTGCTTAACCTCTAGCTTAATAAGGAAGATCTAAGAATGTTACAATGTTCACTGTAAGATCAATTGTTGCTAGTTGTGGCTAGACCATTTACCTTAGATCTCAGCTAAGTTTTCACTGTTAGGAATTTTGTTACAGGTATGAGCTTTGATATTAGACAGTTAGGTCAGACACTTGCATCTCTGTGTATTTTGTGACCTGGACAATTTAGTCAAACTTTTGAAACCTTGGTTTCATTGTCTGTGATACTGAAGTAAAAATAATATCTTCTGCCTCACAGGACTATCATAAGACATATATCTGATAATCACTCATTTTTACAATCAATAAATATTTGTCAAGAGCCAGCTTTACACAAACCATTGTTCTAAGCACTATGAGCACAGTGAGCAAAGCAAGACCCTTATCTTTTTAGCAGTTATATTTCACTATGTGTAGGAAAAAATACAGCAGTAAATACAAGGAAATATAGTAAACATAATATCAAGTCTGATAACCATGAAAGAAGATTTCAATATATATAGTACATTTAGGAGGCAATACCAGAGAAGACTCTTAAGTAAGTGAAAAAATGAGACTGAATGAGTAATCAGCCAATAAAGCATGTGTTGTGAAGAAAGTTACCCTTCCAGAAACTAAAGCTTAATCCCTCTGGGAAGAACATTATGGCCCAGTGTCAGTGAAGAACACTATGTCTCAAGAACAACCCTTCACAGTCTCAAAGAAGCTGACCATCAATCACTGGTTGGGTGACACCGAGGGTGGGCTGGGGAGTGAGTTAATTTTGTCCATAATTTTGACCTGCTGTGTCCATGAGTAATTAGAAAGGACAGTGAGAAGAGATCAGGAGAAACAGGGATAACATAGGAATAGAAGGTGCTATTCTCAATAAGGAGAGAAGGAAAGGACTATTTGAGGAAGTAGCATTTGAGCAGCGGCCTCAATAAAGAGATAACTCAGGCAAACATCTCAAGAGAATCCAGGCATAGAAAACAAAAAATTCTAAGGTCTTGGGGTGAGATCGTATTTGATATATTTGTGACACAGTAATAATGTCAGTATGGCTAGGACATAGCTATTGGTAAAGATAAGATTGAGAAGGTAATAGGAAATGGGGCATGTAGAGTATTATAGGTCATGCTGAGAGCTGTAAGATTTGGCCTAACTCATAGAGAGATTCTTAAATAGGAAAGTGATATAATCTGAATAATATATTTTAAAAAATATTCTGATTAATAATATGTGGAGGTAGACAATTAGGGAGTTAGAATAAAACCATTGAGACTGATTAAGGGATACTTATGTAGAGTATGACAAGGGTGTTCAATTTTTTTTTTTATTAAATTCTGACAATTATTTAGAACCTCAGACCATTGTTTATATGGGCTTTGTCTTTCTACCATATTAGAAATCCCAACTAAAAAAAAAAAAAATTGAACCTAAGTAGTCTTTATTGAGATTTAATACACATACCATAAAATTCATCCATTTAAAGTACACAGTCAAGTGGTTTTTGGATATTCGGAGTTGTAAAATCACTACCCAATATAAAAATGTTTAAAATCACTCCCAAAATAAATTTGCATCTATTATCAGTCACTCCTTATCCCTCCCACCCAACTTTAGGCAACCACTAATCTAATTTTTGTCTGTACAATTTTGGTTATTCTACATATCTGGATATATTATATAAAATGAGTTATATAATATATGACGTTTATAATTGGCTCCTTAGGATGTTTAAGGTTCATCCATTTATACCATGTATCAGTATCAATACTTCATTTTTATTGTTAAATAGTATTCATTATATGGATATACCTCATTTTGTATGTCTATTTATTATAGACATTTGGTTTTTTTTCCACCTTTGACTATCATGAATAATGTTGCTATGAACATTCATATTCTTGTTTTTGTATTTACATGTTTTCATTTATCTTGGATATGAAATAAGAAATGCAATTTCTGGATCATATTATAACTATTTTTAACTTTGAGGAAATGTCTGACTCTTTTCCATTTATTCTTCAAAACTGAGAAATGTTTAAAATATAATAATACACAAACAACTATTTCATTAAGTCTAAAGGCAATACTATTATATTTTCTACTAGCCTCTGGAAAACTCCACCATACAACTGTGAGAGAAAAATCATAAATAAGGCAGTATCTTAGTATAATTGTGAAAATACTGTATAGGGAGTATGGTAACTTTCTTACATGTGGAATACTGGGAGTGGAATAGGATTGGAGTCAGTTTAGAGGTGGAAATATTACATTTGTGATGCTTATTACATAATGAAAAATATTTTTTCTTAAAAATATAGATTTTTTAAAAGAAAATTTTAAGATATTTTGAGTTTTTTTTATAGAAGATATTATGTATTATTTGACAGAGAGAGAAGCAGGGAGAGAGGGAACACAAGCAGGGGGAGTGGGAGAGGGAGAAAAGAGGCTTCCTGTTGAGCAGGGAGCCCGATATAGGGTTCGATCCCAGGACTCTGTGATCATGACCTGAGCTGAAGGCAGATGGTTAACTACTGAGCCACCCAGGTGCCCCAGATTCTTGAGATATTAAGGAAACAAACAGATTGCAGGATAAGGAGGGTACCTGGTATGTAAATTTGGAATGTATCAGCATACATATGCCATATAAATTATGGGAAAAAATAATATTACCTAGGGAGTGAGTATAGATTGAGAAGACAAGAGGCCCAAGGACTGAACCTTGTAACATTCCAAGAGGTTTGGAAGTGGTAAGTCTTTAAATACTGAGAGTTAAAAGCAGTAACCAATAAGACTTGGGAAACAGTCAATAAAAGTAGTGGTGTGTTAGAAGCCAGCTGAACAAAGAGCTTTAGAGTTATCCATTGTATTAAATGTAATTGAAAGTTTGACTAAGAATTAATTGGTGATGGGCTTTCTTTTAAGCCACATACAGATCATATATGACCTTGGGTGGTTTCAGGGAGTGGCGATGAAAGCCTAATTGATGTATTTTCTAGAGAAAATAGAACTGTAGGGATTAGACATATCTTCCATAAGTTTTACTCCAAAAGGAAACAGAGAAATGGAGCAAAAAGTAGTAGGGAAGTAATCAGAAGGGTGTTCTGTGTTTTTCTTGTTGTGGTGGTTGCTTAATTGAAGGGATTAACTCATGGTTTTATAATGAAGGAAAAGATAGAATAGAGAAACAATACTTGAAACAAAACAAAGGATGATGACTGGAGCAAGTCCTTGAAAAAAAAAAAAAAATACAAGGGGAAGGGACCCAGGGCATAAGTACAAAGGTTAATGTTAGACCACAACATGGACAGACAAGTCATCCATGGTAAAAATTAGGAAGGCATAGTGCATGGACGTAAGTGGAAGGAGGTAGACCTGAAGGTGCAAGTAAGTGGAATTTTACTTCTGTTTACTTCCATTTTCTGAGTATAAGGAACAGGATCTTCAGTTGTGAGTCACAGAGGAAAGGATATATTAAAAGTCTGAGGTACAAGGAGATGGGAAATATTCAGAGAATGGGAGAACAAATGTGCTCAGGAATTAAAATGGCTTTGCAGTCAACCAAAGTAAATGGTTAAACCCAATCAATGCATGGTAGATTGAAAGGACTCAATATTTGTGAGTAATTTATTATTACATATACCCACATTTTTTGTAGCCACTTCTGTTATATGACTATCCATATTAAACATCTAGACAACCACATGCTTCTTTGGTTTTGCTTACATTTTTCTTCAAATGTGAATGGACTTTTTCTATTTTATTTACCTACTTAACCCTTAAACATTAAGTTGCAACTCAAAATCCTTCTGTAGTAAAACATTCTTTGTTCCCTTTTAGTAGCAATTTTGTTTTATTTTCATTCTTCATTGTAGGCAAAGTGAAATTCATTAACATAAATTGTTTCATAGCACTGTTTTTTTTTTTTTTTTAATTCAAAGCTCTCCATGGAACATAAAATGAATTACATTGCACTGTTTACAAAGGTCCTCACCTTCCTCACTGGTTCCTTTTCTGTCCTCTGGACAGACAGAATTTTTTCCTGCCTTACAGATTTGTACTTGATTTCCCCTTTTCCATGGAACACCCTCTCCCCAGGTCTTTGCATTTAAACATCTTCTCGTTATGCAGGTTGCAGTTCAAATGTCTCTTTTTACTCATTTTTCTAAGGCACTGTCCCTGACTACACTATCAAAAGTTGTCTAGTAAGTCACTTTCTATGAAGTTACTTTTTATTTTGTAACAATTATTTGTTCTAGTATGTAAGTTTCACTGGGGTACATTCCATATCCATCTTGTTCACAGCCATAAACAATAGACATAGAACAGTGCCTGGGACAAAAATAGGTTCTCAATAAATACTTTTTAAAGAAATGACTGTTGCATGAGGCTTCCATGTATTTAATGTGTTTTATGTGCCTACATACTATGAGCAAGTTTTTGCTAGTAATAGTGTGTACTCTAAATATAATAAATTTTTACTCTTCTGCAATAGGTGAACATTTAGCCCAACCTTCAGCAGACTAGCAGGGACTTCCGGATAACAGTGAAAATAACAATGAAATCTGGACTACAAGAGAGAAATTCCACTGCAAGCTTTTCTAAAGACAACTCAGTTTTCAATTTGATCTCAATGTGTATAGTACAGTAGTCATGCTAGGAAAAGTCTCAACGATCTTAGCAATTAACTCAAACTCCTTAACATAAACAAACCCTCTGGTGGGGGAAACGCCTTCAGGGATGCTGAGCCCCCAAACAGACAACAAGAAACTTGAAACATCTACTGGCATTTTCCATCTATTATCTTCAAGAATCAGTGCCCACAGTTTTCTCTTAAAAATTCCCAGGACTGAATCTGGAAGCTGCTCCTGGTCTGACTGTCTCTCTTGGATACTGTCAACACAATAATCTTAATAGATATAAATACAAACATGGCTAGAGGCCAACCAGATCTTTCTCGACTCCCTTGTTCCTCTCTGGCTCCATGCCCAAAGAGCTCACAGTGCTGACCTCAAACTCCGTGTGCCACCTGACTTCACCTTTTCTTCTTTGATTATCAAAGGAAAGCTCTATTTGTCTCTAAACATATCTCATTTTCATAGCCAAATCTTTTGGAACACATGGTTGCCTATTACAAAATCCACAATGTGAGTTACCGGGGGTACTTGGCTATAAGATGCCAGTTTCTCTTCCCTTCCCTCCTTCCCTTTTCTTTCCTTTCTCACATACTCATTCAGGCCCTACTATATATTAGGAACAGCAATACACATTTAAGACAGAGAGATGATGTGACTACTTTGCTTTTAGTTTATAGTTAAAAGAGAAGGTGGAGGGGGAAAAAGAATAGAGGGGGGAAAAAGAAACATAAACAAATAATACTAAGCAATATCATCTTTTCTCTGATAGCAATGCGAATAAGGGCTTATGGGGAAATGAACTTCCTGGGAAAAGGCCTGACAGGGAAGTTCACATTTGAACTGGCTATGAGCATGGGCTTCCCTTGAGTTGTTTTCCTAACTGAATAGCAGTATCCGCGGGAATGCTCGGAAGGACCCTCAAATTTCCACTGCACCTTAGATAAACAAATTTATTGTCAATAACTTAAAACCAAGTGCTCAATGCCTCTTTGTTTGAAAATTAATAGGAACTGGTTTCTAGAAACATGGTTAGTCTTAAGGCAAATGCTCAAAATCCTGAAGAGATGTCATACCTAAGTAAGTAACAAAGTTTGTGACAGGAACATAGCCCATTCCTGTGATACATGACTGAAAAAGCTAGGGCCCAGATTCTGAGATTCCTTATAAGCCATGCTGAACAATTTGGAATTTCTCTTTTTAAAAGCATAAAACTAACAAAGACCCTTAATTGTTGATTTGGTTTTTTTTTCCAGTTTTTCTTTTGATTGGGTAAAAATGTCAAAGTTTATTTTGTCCCTAATTGGTAATATAGGTAGATTCCAGGCAAACACTTGCAACTCAGTATGCAAATATTTGTTGAATTAATAAACAATCACATAGTATTTATGTACTGCATCTTTATTAGCCAAATATTTGTTGTGTACTTCATCTGTTTCATATAAATTTGCTTTGTTCATTGCTCTAAATCAAGATTCCTAAAATTCAATTCTTTTAATATCTTCCAACACGATAAGTAATGTGAACTTCACCTCTCAAGCTCAGTAAACATTATTCAGTAATACTGCTAGTAATACATATCTTGAATGTATATTGCACTTTATTGTTTTCCAAATACTTTGATAGCCTTTATCTCATTTTATCCTTACAATGATCCTATGAAATTACTATTACTATTTTACCAGAGGGGGATTCTGGGTTTCAAAGTGGTTAAGTCATACAGCTAAGACAGGACTAGAATCAAAGTCTCAACTCATAGGAATTTGTTGATTTATTTGCCTTTATTCTTTACGCAGAATCCTTACCTTTTTTAGAGACTGAATATGATAGAAAAACAGAGTTTATTTTGAAACAAAGATTACTTGGTATTCAGAGAGAGCTGGTCTAGGCCAGTGGATCTCAAACTATTATGGGCATAACAGAAGATAGAGGGATTTGGGGCAGAGACATCCCAGAATAACTTGGATCCTGGTCTAGCCCCACCCAAAGGAAAATCTCTGAATGGGCCCTGATATCTCTATATTTTACATCTTTTTGGTGACTCTGGTGATCAGACATGTTTCAGAATCCCCGGGCTTGTTGATGTCTATTATTATTTACTTTACTAAAACTCTTCAGCCTTAAGTTTCTCTTATTTCAGGAGTGGCTATGTTTCTTACCTAATCTCAGAACCTTTTTCACGAATTCTATCTAAGCCCATATTTAGTCTTATCTTCTGTGACACAAATGGAAACTCATAGGAGATTTTCTGGGGCAAAAGGAGAATTGTCAAATGCACAGACATGCACTCCAGCATTCAGGCATTAGAAAGTATATAAGAGGGGCGCCTGGGTGGCTCAGTGGGTTAAGCCGCTGCCTTCGGCTCAGGTCATGATCTCAGAGTCCTGGGATCGAGTCCCGCATCGGGCTCTCTGCTCGGCAGAGAGCCTGCTTCCCTCTCTCTCTCTCTCTGGCTGCCTCTCTGTCTACTTGTGATTTCTCTCTGTCAAATTAATAAATAAAATCTTTAAAAAAAAAAAAAAAAAAAGTATATAAGGGAATTGATCATTGTACATTTACCTAAGATATTTGAATGTAAGCCAGTTAGCCCAGCAATCTGACCTGGTGTCTCGTGAACCAAGAGGTACTCCACTGGTGTAACAAGGTAGTACTGAAATACGTGCCTTGGCTATAGAAACAATAGGGCAAACAAATTATTTGTATCAGCCATCCCTGAGTCAACTCCCTCCTTCTGACTTGGACTATATCAGACTGTCATGCTGCCAAGCACCCTCTCTCATCCCATAGGAAAACTGGAATTTACAGCAGTGAGAGGGTTGCAGCTGGATAAGCAGATTGATCAAATATTTCACAGCTGGTCAGCGTATCTGGCAAAGGCTGCAAGTTACCTCGAAGCCAAACACAAGAGCTGGCTCTGAGTCAGGTGCATTTTCTGTGAATCCAACACCTGGATATTTATTCCTGCCTGTAAGGGAATAACAACTGAACCAACTTATATTCCAAGTCAAGTGCCTATGACAGTAGAAGATAAATGGAAATTTTTAAGCTTGATTTCTAAACTAAAACTAACTTTTCCCCACAGCAAACCATCAGATAAGAGGATATCATTGAGAATAAAACATTGCTTTACTGCATTAGCAAAATCTAGCACATACTTTTTTTTTCCCTGAAAAATCCATTCCATCAAGTGTGAGCAGATGTGTCATGGAATAATTGGATGGGAGTTGGATCTAGAGCAGTAGCTCTAGTAGATAGAATCAGCATCACCTGGGTACTGATTTGAGATGCAAATTAATTTCCAGCTCCACTATAGTGCTTCTCAAACATTCACATCCTTCCTAATCACCTACAGGATAAGAAAGATTAAATTATAAACCCCACCCCAGAGTTTCTGGGAGTAAGATCTGGGGTAAGA
The DNA here is from genome assembly GCF_011764305.1 of Mustela putorius furo. Classification (NCBI taxonomy): domain Eukaryota; kingdom Metazoa; phylum Chordata; class Mammalia; order Carnivora; family Mustelidae; genus Mustela; species Mustela putorius. Next base: position 30,738,218 of record NW_025421987.1, read on the forward strand.
CCCTGCAATTTGCATTTCTAACAGATTCCCAGGTGATACTGAGACTGAGATTCAGTATCAAAATGTGGATTGAGGGACACCTGTGTGGCTCAGTTGGTTGAGCAACTGCCTTTGGCTCAGGTCATGGTCCTGGACTTCCAGGATCGAGTCCCACATCAGGGTCCCAGCTCCTTAGGGAGTCTGCTTCTCTCTCTGACCTTCTCCTTTCTCATGCTCTCTCTCACTCATTCTCCCTCAAATAAATAAATAAAATCTTAAAAAAATAAACTGTGGATTGAGAACCAGTGTTTCAGATTAGTGGACTTCAACCTTGGCTAAGCATGAGATTTACTAGGGGAGCTTTTATAACTCCTCATGCCTACGTTGCAGTCCAGATTAATTGCAATGGTTAACTTGATATGTTAAATGGACTGGGCCATGGGGTACCCAGACTAAATATTATTTCTGGATGTATCCTGAGGGTGTTTCTAAATAAAATGAGCATTTAAATATGTGGACTCAGTAATGTAGACTGCTATCCCCAGTTTGAGTACGCATTTCCAATCCATTGAGGGCCTGAATAGAGTGAAGCAGAAGGGAGGATACCTTCCCTTCCTGCCTGCTTGGTTGAGCTGGACGTCAGTCTTATACTGCCCTTGGATTAGGATTTGCACCATTGGTTCCTCAGCTTCTCTGGCCTTCAGACTTGGACTGGAATTACACCACTGGGGTCTCCAGCTTGATGATAGCAGATCTTGGGACTTCTAAGTCTCTATGATCATGTGAGCCAATTCCTCATAAATCTACACACACACACACACACACACACACACACACACACACTATGTACACGTCCTATTGGTTCAAGGTATCTAGAGGATCCTGACTAATACACCTATTAAGTAAATTTTTCAGACTGGACTGTGTTAGAACCAAGAATCAGTAATTTTTAAATCTCCCCAGGAGATTCCAATGTGTAATCATATTTGAGAACACAAGAGTATAGAAGAAACACAACCATGGAAATAGAAGGTGAATAATATCAGGTCTGATAAGGAAGAAAAAAATCTAGTTTTATGGACATAGACATTATTTGACATATATTTTGTCTTCAACTGCAACTTTTATCTCGGTTACATGTAGCTATGGATTTTATAGTTATTGAATTAAACTCCTTGTACCCCCAAGCCATATGGTCATGCACTTTCTCTACTCGACCCATCCCCCCCACACAAACTCAACCTATCGAAAGGAAACATCAAAGAAGTAAATACCCACATTACAAAATGATTTGATGCTATAGCTGATTATGTTATTACCAAAGGAGATAGAGATCTTTAAATACATGCCACTAGAGAGTGTGTCCTATTTTTGTTCACCATTGTGTAACTCAGGATAGGACATGGTGCATAGTAATCTTTCAGTAAATATTTTTAAATTTAAAAAATGAATAAATCATTGAAGATGAATTAGATCTTGAGTAGATATTTCCAGAACTTTTATATAATGATTTGATGTTTTTAAAGACAAGTTTTTACTAACTGTGTGCTCCCCTACCTTCAGTTTAAGACATTAACAATGCTTGGAATGGTACCTTTGTTATTTTATTACCTTTCAGAAATACCTTTGCTTATGTGGAATAAAAATACCAAAAAAGGCTCATGTTTCTCTTTCCTCTTTTTTCATCCTGGGAAGTCATTCTTTGATTTGATTTTTAGGCCACTGTCTGTGAAAACAAATCAAACATTCATCATCTGCCATCTAACTCAAAGACATGGAACCTAAATTGCTGAAAGGGTCTCTTTATATTATATATTTTTTTCTTTTGCAACAAAAACCATCCCACTCCCAATGCTAACCTAGCATGGCTATTTGAAAACTAAATGGATAGATTACAATAGAGGAACATACTGTTACCATCAGGTTCTCCCTTGAGTTAGGAATACACAATTAGAAAAATAATTCTCTAAGTGCAGCTACAGGCATTTTCCCTACAATTTCCAGAAAGCTTTTATTATGGCACTTGCTGCCTGTTTGGTAATTTCAGTGGAGCCTCATGTTGCCACTAATGTAAAAGATTTGTCAGATTTTCCATTGTGAACTTCATTGCGTTGAGTGTTTAAACATTTCCAACTGTGTCAGCCTAAAATTCTTCCCTGTAAGTTTCCACCTGGAATGCATTTTTCAAAATATCGAAAATGGTCAACAAATCAGTTTAGCATTTGAAGTTCAAGAAGCAACTAAAAAACATAAACCCAGATAAATATTCTCGTGTTTGCTTCATCCACCAATGCACACAAATTTATGGGTTCATGTATACATGTAGGTACATACATTTCATCTAAATTCAAGAGAAAAAAAGGAGAGATTTTTTTTTCCTGATAAAGAGGAAAACATTATATACATTTTTCAGTGAGCTTGGTCATTTCTCAGGTCATATGAACCATGAAAATATTTGTTCAGTGATAATACTGTTTTTACTGAGAACACAAGTCATGGAAAAAAACCCGATGAGATCTGCTATAAATATTTATTAATGATTTGTAGTCTAATACAATGTATCATTTAATTATTTGGCACAGCTCCAACAGAGCACTGTTCCTTTAGAGTAAACACAATGCTTTTTTAGAATGTTACCTAACCGTATTTTCTCCAAATCCTAACCTCTGTCTAAACTCTCTTCACTTATGGCAGGGTTAGTATTGAGCTTCCTACCTAGAGGCAAATTTCATCTAAAATAGGATAAATTGATGTAATATATTATTGTAATATATTGAAATATATTGTAAAGGCAGAGGAGAAAGGAGAAATTGTTTTCCTGAAAATATTTAAATTTTATATTTTCAAAAGACAATAAAATGGGAAATATCTAAGATCTCTCATTATCCTTGAGTATATGTTTTGTTTTGTTTTTTATTTTTAAAGATTTTATTTATTTATTTGACAGAGAGAAATCACAAGTAGTCGGAGAGGCAGGCAGAGAGAGAGAGAGGGAAGCAGGCTCCCTGCTGAGCAGAGAGCCCGATGCGGGACTCGATCCCAGGACCCTGAGATCATGACCCGAGCCAAAGGCAGCAGCTTAACCCACTGAGCCACCCAGGCGCCCCATATCCTTGAGTATATGAATGAAAGCAACTTAATGTATTTTGATGTTCAATAGCTTAAATTCAGCACTGATTCTTTTCTCTTAACTACTCCTTTGACATCGTATAGTAAATGAGAGCCTGTCATTTTATTCCGATGTTTTAACCCTTAGAACCTTACTGACCCTGGGGAGACTTTGCCTCCTAGGGCTAGCCAATTTATAGAAATAGTAAAGGATGTCCCTGCACGTGTGCCTTCATGTACAAACAGACCAATTTGAAACCTATATTCCAACCACTTCCTTTGTTTGGCTCTCACAGAGCTCCCACACTCAGGGCAACTATCCCTCTGCCCTAATCACTCCAGGGCCAGGTACCAGATAACATAGAGGCTATGACACAGATCCTGCCAAAATTATTCAAGGTAGCTAATCCTGAATCTGCTTACCGTGGTTTGCCTTGCCTTCCCATTCAAATCACACACACAGAAAAAGCCTCTTACCAATGACTGCACCCCATTTGTTCTATCTTCCAACTGACCCTGGTGCTTTCCATGTGGACCCTCTTCTTGGGAACCATAACAAACTGACTTTTCATTACCAATCATCTCCTGATCTGTTGGCCTCACTATACCTGAATAATAATGACATCTACATTTGAAAACACATGGTATGGAAGAAGAAGTATGGTTTAGGGTCAGAAACATAACTAATTTTTTCAGGTCAAGTAATCTTGTAATTTCACTCATCCAGCAGCCTTTACAGGCCAAGATATTCCTATTGAGATTAAAACAATAAATAGAGAAGATATAATCTGAGTCTTCAAAAATTGTATATACTCAATTTAAATATGCATATGAATAACAAGACAATTATAGTGTAGTACTTAATATAAGCTCCAGTGTTAAAGGAACTCTTTCTTTCCAAAAGTTATATTTCCAAAAGTTTATATTACCAAAAGATAAAGTATTAAAAATTTGATATGACCAATATTCTTTGAATGTCATATCATTAGAGATAGCTCAATATCAGTTAATACCTGAACATCATCTTCCTCATTTTCAGGACCAAGAATGATATCTCTGGAATGGCTGTAAGGATGGCTGAAGTATTATATTTACAGTGCATGGTACAGGATAGACTTCTACCGTTGCACTTACTAAGCCCATGTCCTTTTCTCCCTGACTTCTTTTCTATTCTTCACTTTTCTAAAAGTCTTGTATTTAACAGCAATCTAGCCAATATAGAACCAGCTTCCCTTGCGCTTTTCACTGAGAATTCAATTTGGCTGATGCTATAGCTTCAAACTGGATACCCTTGGGTTGGAGAACATGTGTTAAGTATTCTTTTAGCAGTCTGCCAAATTGATTCAATTGCATGTTTTGGAACACTAGATTTCTATTTACTTAAAGTAAAACAGATCAGCAAATCATCTCTAATCAACTTGATACCATGTGTAGCAAATACACTTAGAAACTTAACTAGATGACCAAAGTAACAGCCAACATTTATGATCAAATACAACCATTAGGGAAATTGGGAGGTAATACATTTAAATATTTAGCTCAGACAACATACTCCCTGACTACCATTCTGTACACACAGACAAAATATTTTGCTAGAGCTGGGGAGCTCCATTCTGCTGGAGGAAAGGACATTTTTACAAGTTGGATAAACTAAGTCTTTCAAGGCAAGACTTCATTAAAACACACTACCAAGACAGTAACACATAAGCCTTTTAAATACACCTTGCTCATATGAAAAAAATTATTTAAAGACTGTAGTCAGAGATACAGAAGGACATTACATAATTCTTAAAGGGACTATCCACCAAGATGATCTAACAATTGTAAATATCTATGCCCCCAAGATGGGAGCAGCCAATTACATAAGAAAACTGTTAATCAAGACAAAAGTCATATTGATATGAATACATTAATAGTAGGAGATCTTAACACACCTCTCTCAGAAATGGACAGATCATCGAAGCAGAAAATCAATAAAGAAACAAGAGAATTGAATGACACATTGGACCAGATGGACCTCATAGATATATACAGAACATTCCACCCTAAAACAACAGAGTACTCATTCTTCTCAAGTGCATATGGAACCTTCTCAGGAATAGAACACATTGGGTCACAAATCAGGACTCAACCAATGCCAAAAGACTGAGATTATTCCTTGCATATTCTCAGATCACAATGCTTTGAAACTGGAGCTCAATCACAAGGAAAAGTTCAGAAGGAACTCAAACACCTGGAAGCTCAGGACCACCTTGCTTAAGAATGCTTGGATCAACCAGGAGATCAAAGTACTGAAACAATTCATGGAAACCAATGAGAATGAAGACACTTTGGTCCAAAACCTTTGGGATACAGCAAAGGCAGTCCTAAGGGGGAAATACATAGCCATCCAAGCCTCCCTCAAAAAAAGTGAAAAATCCAGAACACACCAGCTGTCTCTACACCTTAAAGAACTGGAGAATCAACAACAAATCAAAGCAACTCCACATATAAGAAGGGAAATAATCAAGATTAGAGCTGAAATCAGTGAGGTAGAAACCAGAGATACAGTAGAACATATCAATGAAACTAGAAGCTGGTTTCTTGAAAGAATCAATAAGATCGATAAACCATTGGCCACACTAATCCAAAAGAAAAGAGAGAAAGCCCAAATTCATAAAATTATGAATGAAAAGGAAGAGATCACAACTAACACCAAGGAAGTAGAAACAATCATCAGAAGTTATTATCAACAGTTATATGTCAATAAGCTAAGCAATCTAGATGAAATGGATGCATTCCTAGAAAACTATAAACTCCCAAAATTGAACCAGGAAGAAATTGACAACCTGAATAGACCGATATCTAGTAATGAGATTGAAGCAGTGATCAAAAATCTCCCAAAAAACAAGAGCCCAGGATCTGATGGATTCCCTAGGAAATTCCACCAAACTTTCAAAGAAGAAATAATACCTATTCTCCTGAAGCTGTTTCAAAAAATTGAAGCAGAAGAAAAACTTCCAGACTCTTTCTATGAAGGCAGCATTACCCTGATCCCAAAACCAGGCAAAAACCTTCCAAAAAGGAGAATTTTAGACCAATATCACTGATGAATATGGATGCTAAGATTCTCAGCAAAATCCTAGAAAACAGGATCCAACAGCACATTAAAAAGATTATCCACCATGACCAGGTGGGATTCATTCCTGGGCTACAAGGATGGTTCAACATTTGCAAATCAATCAATGTGATACAACAAATTAATATGAGAAGAGAGAAGAACCACATGGTGGTTCACAGCAAATATTATCCTCAATGGGAAAAAGCTTGCAGCCTTCCCGTTGAGATCAGGAACACGACAAGGATGCCCACACCCACCACTTTTGTTCAACATATTATTAGAAGTCCTAGCAATATCAATCAGACAACAAAGAGAAATAAAAGGTATCCAAATTGGCAATGAAGAAGTCAAACTCTCTCTCTTCACAGATGACATGATTCTTTATATGGAAAACCCAAAAGACTCCATCCCCAAACTACTAGAACTCATACAGCAATTCAGTAACATGGCAGGATACAAAGTCAATGTACAGAAATCAGTGACTTTCTTATACACTAACAATGAAAATACAGAAAGGGAAATTAGAGAATTGATTCCATTTACTATAGCACCAAGAACCATAAGATACCTGGGAATAAACCTAACCAAAGAGGTAAAGGATTTGTACTCGAGGAACTACAGAGCACTCATGAAAGAAATTGAAAAAGACACAAAAAGATGGAAGACCATTCCATGCTCTTGGATCAGAAGAATAAACATTGTTAAAATGTCTATACTGCCTAGAGCAATCTATACTTTTAATGCCATTCCAATCAAAATTCCACCAGTATTTTTCAAAGAGCTGGAGCAAATAGTCCTAAAATTTGTATGAAATCAGAAGAGACCCCAAATCACTAAGGAAATGTTAAAAACAAAAATAAAACTGGCGGCATCATGTTACCTGATTTCAAGCTTTATTACAAAGCTGTGATCACCAAGACAGCATGGTACTGGCATAAAAACAAACACATAGACCAATGGAACAGAGTAGAGAGCCCAGATATGGACCCTCAACTCTATGGGCAAATATCTTTGACAAAACAGGAAAAAATATATAGTGGAAAAAAGACAGTCTCTTCAATAATGGTGCTGGGAAAACTGGAGAGCTATATATAGAAGAATGAAACTCGACCATTCTCTTACACCGTACACAAAGATAAACTCAAAATGGATAAAAGACCTCAATGTGAGACAGGAATCCATCAGAATCCTAGAGGAGAACATAGGCAGTAATCTCTTCAACATCAGCCACAGCAACTTCTTTCAAGATATGTCTCCAAAGCCAAAGGAAACAAAAGCAAAAATAAACTTTTGCGACTTTATCAAAATCAAAATCTTCTGCACAGCAAAGGAAACAGTCAAGAAAACAAAGAGGCAACCCAGGGAATGGGAGAAGATATTTGCAAATGACAGTACAGACAAAAGGTTGATATCCAGGATCTCTAAAGAACTCATCAAACTCAACACACACAAAACAGATGATCATGTCAAAAAATGGGCGAAAGATATGAACAGACCCTTCTCCAATGAAGACATATAAATGGCTATCAGACACATGAAAAAATGCTCCTTATCACTAGCCATCAGGGAGATTCAAATTAAAACCACATTGAGATAACACCGTACACCAGTTAGAATGGCCAAAATTAGCAAGTCAGGAAACAACATGTGTTGGAGGGAATGTGGAGAAAGGGGAACCCTCTTGCACTGTTGGTGGGAATGCAAGTTGGTGCAGCCACTTTGGAGAACAGTGTGGAGATTCCTCGTGAAATTAAAAATAGAGCTTCCCTATGACCCTGCAATTGCACTACTAGGTATTTACCCCAAAGATACAGATGTAGTGAAAAGAAGGACCATCTGTACCCCAATGTTTATAGCAGCAATGGCCACAGTTGCCAAACTGTGGAAGGAACCAGGATACCCTTCAACGGACGAATGGATAAGGAAGATGTGGTCCATATACACTACAGAGTATTATGCTGCCATCAGAAAGGATGAAAACCCAACTTTTGTAGCAACATGGACAGGACTGGAAGAGATTATGCTGAGTGAAATAAGTCAAGCAGAGAGAGTCAATTATCATATGATTTCACTTATTTGTGGAGGATAACAAATAGCATGGAGGACAAGGGAAGTTAGAGAAGAGAAGGGAGTTGGGGGAAATTGGAAGGGGAGGTGAACCATGACAGACTATGGACTCTGAAAAACAATCTGAGGGGTTTGAAGCAGCGGGGGATGGGAGGTTGGGGGAACCAGATGGTGGGTATTAGAGAGGGCATGGATTGCATGGAGCACTGGGTGTGGTGCAAAAACAATGAATACTGTGATGCTGAAAATAAATTTAAAATAAAATTGTCAATACCTTGCAAACTTAATTTACTCATTAGTAAATATGCATTAAGGGTCAGGGGCTGAGGACTATGCTAGGCATAGTCCTAGTGGCCAAAAAAAAAAAAAAAAAGAAGAAGTCATAAATGTCCTTAGTGTCATAAAACTCACAATATAGGGAAAAGTTAGCAAATAGCCATGGAAACGAAATTTTCATCATTCTAAGGACAGTTAATAAGTAATTAAAGCTCATCATGGAGGGTTGGAAAGATTTCCTTAGAATCGGACAATTGAAATGTAATGTTATGAATAATTAGAAATTACCTGGGAAAAGAAGAAATTGTGTCCTGGCACTAGCAAAGGACATGGCAGAAAGGCTATGGAGTATTTAAGGAGTCTAGAGAAAGACAACATAGTATAAATGGACCAAATTAAGGAGAATACATTGTGAGATGCAACTTGAGGGGTAAAACCAGATCACCACAGCTTTGTAAGCCTTGTTAAATAATTTATTCTCTATCCTATGAGCAACAGAAAAACATCGACCCGACTTAAGTAAACATGTGATTTAATTACATTAACATTTTTAAAAGATCACTCTGAGTTCTGTGTATAGATTAAATAAGAGGGCAAGAAAAGATAAAGGTATATTTGTTAGGAGGCTCTTTTGAAAGCCCAGGGTTTATATGAATGCAGCTTCAACTAAGGTAGTAGTGGGAAGGTGAGAAAGAAATGCACATACTTGAGAGATATTTAGGAAGCAAAATTGGCATAGTTTCTTCTAATTTGAATAAAGATTGTGAGAAAGAGGGAAGTTTGAGAATGACTGCAAGATTTCAGGCTTGTGTAACTATGGAGTCACTGAAGTAGAAATTATATTATCTGAAATTGGCAATGTTACAGATGACTAGGTTTGAAGGGTGATACAGAGTATGATTTGATTTTGAACATGCTGACTTAGGGGAGACTGAGTCATTTCAGTGAAGATATCTAGGGGACATTTAGATCTGATGCTCAGAGGAGGCATCTGGTCTGGAGATATAAATTTGTGAGTCATCTGTCCATGGAGGGAATTGAAAAGTAAATGTCAATACAGATGTCTAATCAGAGAGTATGGAATAAGAAGTGAAGTGAGACTAGGACCAAACCCTGAAGAATTCCAAAATCTGGTGGCTGATAAAGGAAATTAAGGAGAAAAATGCCCAAAGAAAAAAGAAAATCACTTGGGGTTATACTACTTAAAAAACAATAGCTGAGAGACACCATTACTTTCCTGGAAAGAGCATGCAACCTGTGGAGTGCTGCTGACAAGTTAGTTTTACAAGCCTACATGTTGATTCTGTGATGCTAATGAATTCTAAGTGGAGGCACCTTTCATATGCCAAGTGGGGATCTAGGAATCCTGGAAGATGTATGAAAATTATAAAGTGTCTATCTCAAGAGACAGTCAGGTTAGAGTCAGAAAACATTTTTTTTAAAGAGTTTGTTTGTTTTTTAGATCAGTTTTAGGTTCACACAAAATTGAGTAAAAAGTACAAAGATTCTTTGTATCCCCCCCTGCCTTCAACATTTTTTAATGAAAAAATTTTGGGGAAATATCTAAACAATTCCCAGAAAAAGTAAAGAATCTGAATCTCTCAAGACAAAATACCTTGTTGAGATTTCTTTTCTAAGTAATCAGATTTTTAAATCATTAAAATAAATAAATGATTTTATATTTGTTACTTTGGGTTTTTTTTTTTTCTTAGAAAGGGCTCCACTCCCCTAAATTATACAAGCTTTATGTTAAAATCTGACTCTGTCCCTACATCAGCCCCTTCAGAGTCCCTAGTATTTGGCCATGGACACAAGGCTATGCAATAACATCTTCTTTACCAGTCACAACTTCCTCCTAACAGCAAATGAGGTTTTATATAGCCCTGTCACTTCTTGCTGCCTTGGTTCTACCCTTCTGCCCTAAGTGTCTTGGGTAGATAGTGAATTAGCGTGGCATAAAGTGTAAAGATTTTGTTAAAACCAACCAGAAGCCAGCCATCATAGAAGAGGAACAGAGAAAACATGTAGACAAATACACTCAGCCAGTGTATTGATGTAAATCAAACTTCATCAAAGCTAGCACAATGACCACCTGAACAGAATGGGTCAGACAGCAAAGATGAAGATTATGTGTGGGTCCAATAGCATGGACTCCCATTTACCAAAGCCAGTCTTTCTCTGGTCCCTTCTGAATATACAACATATCAGAACAAAGATTAATGTTTGAGCCGTATTATATGGCATTATATATTGCATTATATCTTGAGAAGACCAAATGGCCACTTGGTGGCAAGTTGACTTCATTGAGCCATTTTTACCACAGTCCAATGGTCCAGTAGTTATCTTTACAGGGATAGATACTCAATTTTGCATATGTATTGTATCAGATAGCACCAGGCATCTAAGTCTTACAAAATACATGATCTATGAGCTTGGAATGTCGCACAATATAGCATCTGATAATGAGACCCACTTCATAGCAAGGGAATTGTGGGATTAGGTCTAAAACAATGGAATCCACTAGTCATATTATGTACCATGTCATCTAATGGCAGCTAACCTTAGGAATGTAGGAATAGCCTTTTAAAAGGTGCAGCTGAAAGACAGCTCAGAGGTAGTACTCTGAAAGGATGGTGTACCATCTGTCAGGATGCAATACATCTTTCAAGTCAGAGGCCTTCGTATGGTACTGTGCCCCAAAAGGAAAAACATATAGTCCAGGATCCATGATAAAGAAGCAGGAATGTCTCCATTTACCTTTACCAACACTGTCAATGACTCACTGAGATTTTTCTTTTATCCTCCTTACAACTCTGGTTTCTTCAGAGACACAGCCAGAGTCTTAGTTTGGCTACAAGTTAAAGCTCTTTGTGCCCAAGGGCAAGCAGGCAGAAACAGGAATCAACATACCATGAGGGGTAATTGACCATGGTCAGCAGGAAATACTCCTGCTCTTACACAATGGACACTGGGAGGAATTATTTGTGTAACCCAGGTGATTTACTTGGGTGCCTTTTGATACACCATTTTTCCATTGTCATTGTGAATAAACATGTGATGCAACCCCAAACTGAGAAAGGCATGACTATCAAGTGTTCTGTCCCTTAATTATAAAGCCACCAAAACCTGAACAGGTGATAGCCGAAGGCTTAAGGAATTAAGAATGGATAGTGGGGAAGGAAGAGGAGTGCCACGGCTGGACATTGACTGAAATGACTGGAGTTGTAGTTTATCCTACTAACTTTTTCCAGTGTTTATTCTTACAATGAAAGGCTCACAGGAACAATGGAGTAGCTGTTCCCAAACTGCATGTATGTGTGCTCACATCACGTTCATCAACTGTCGGTCATTTCCATACCCTTATTTTCTTCCCAATTATACTGTTTTGTTTTGTTTTGTTTTAAAGATAAGAAATGAGTCTTATTTGTATGGATCATCTCCATATCCCCAGAAGCTAAAGCAATTACTACAACAGAGCAAGTACTAAATACAGGGAAGTTAAATGAATGAATTCCTGCCTGGGGGAAAGCATTGCTTAAGGAAAGCCAGTCTTAGCTGCAACATCTTTAGGCAGGCTTAGTGAGAATCTGCCATGGACTTAATTGTGTTCCTCTAAAATTTATACTGAAACCCCAAACTTCAGCATGACAGTATTTGGAGATGGGGCCTTTGACAGGAAATTAGGGTTAGATGATATCATAGAGGTGGGTCCTCATGATGGTACTACAGGAGTGAGAGTGAGAAAGATGGTTCTCATCCTGCCATGTCAGGACACCAGGGAGAAGGTGACCGTCTGCCAGCTCCAGGAACGAAATTACCTAGTACCTTGATCTTAGACCCCACACAGTCTGCAGTATCCTGTTTTAGCAGTCGAAGCTAGTTAATACAGGCCTAAGACACAACTGTAAAGCACCAGTCTGTGTCAGGGCATGATTTTAGCGGTAGTTTTTTGAAGTGTAATTAAATAGGCAGAGATCAGGGTCAGCCAGGATCATGGGCATAGCTGATACAAAGGTTTATCAGCAACAGGGTACATGGCACACTGAGATATAGTCAGGAATAGAAGTCAAGGTCACATCAACAGAATAGACAAGTTGATACTTAATAAATGAAAGAAGTCAAGACTAGAGCTGCAAACTAGCACAGCTATGGAACCAGGGTCAAGAAACCATCTGTTTCTGAGTCCTCGTGCTCTGACTGGCACTTTCTCTAAAGACAGATGTATCTTTGTTTGTGGCTCATCAGTGCACAGTCATGCATTCTCTTCTGTTAGGCTCCCAAATCCCCATCAAAATACATCACCATTTGTTTGTTCCACTATCTGATTCCACCTTTTTAGATTCTTGCATCTCCCTTTGTCAATAGCCAATTTCACAAGTTTTGGACAGGACCTTATCCTTTTTATCATGTCCCATTGCAATAGGAATATTATTCTAAAATGCAAGAGGTATTTAGGTACCAGTGATTTTCAAGTATTTCCCATACATTTTAGGATAGCATATTTTGCAATTCACATATGTCCTTAATGATTTGGCATCATTTTGGCTATTCCATCTCAACCTTTCTCTTCACCCCACCTTGCATTTTATATTTCAGCAATACCCAGCTTCCTGTGACTTTCCAACCACAAGTTCTTCTGTCCTGCCTTTGGCTTTGACCTAGAATTCTCTCTATCCCCGTTGTGCTTCTAACAAACTCTTTCTTAGATGTCAGACATCATATCAAAGGTTATCTAATCTGCCCAGCTGTTTTTGATGCCTTCAGGCAAATTTAGGAGCTTAGTCTTCTATAGTTCTGTTGGATTTCATTTTCAGAACACCTTATACTCATGTATAGTACTTAGTACTTAGCTCATGGTGTTATTATTGTTGGGTTGTCCTCTTGCTCATTAGACTGTCCTATGGACTGCATGTTTGTGCCTTTCCATGTACAAAAATTCAAATGTGAAATCTTAATCCTTAATGTGATAATATTTGGAGATAATGCCTTAGAGCAGTAATTAGATCATGATGGTGGAGGCAGATCATGATGGTGGAGGCTTCTGAATGGGATTAGTACCCTTTTAAGAGAGAACTGAGAGAGTTTGCTTAATTTCTTTGCTCTCCAGCATGTGAGGACCTACATGTCAGGAAGCAGGCCCTCACCCATGTCTCCTAGTGTCTTGATTTTGGACTTCTTAGCCTCCAGAGCTATGAGAACTAATGTTTGTTGTTTAAGACATCCAGTGTGTATTTTTGTTATAGCAGCCCACATTGACTAAGACAGACTAGAAACATTTTGAGGGTAGGGACAGTCTTCTTTTTAATAAGAAATGTTAGACAGTTCCCTGTTACATAGTAAACTTTCCATAAATGTGTCTTTAGTGAGTAAACTAATAAAGAATATTAATTTAGAGCCTTTATCACTCATGAATCTGATTCTCTCAGTCGCCTTTTTAATGTTATGCTTCTCTCTTCATCAGATGAATTTTGTCTAGCATGGAAAGGGAATACAATGGCATTCAATTGAGGAGGTGGCCTACATGTCACCAATGGATACTTATGGAAAGATGTTCTGGGAAAAAAAGGCGGGGTGGGGGAGAGTGTGAGATCCCTTAAATTATACTAGAGTTTTTTGTTTTTTGTTGTGTGGGGGGTTTTTTGTTGGCTGGTTTGGTTTTGGTTTTGGTTTTCGTTTTCGTTTTTTTTTTTTTCTTTCCACATGGATCTCTTGTAATGGGACTATCATGTAAATATTGCTCATGAGACCTTCCAGCTCACTGTGAGTGGATAATATTCTTAGGCCACTAGGGGGCTACAGGTAATCATTCATTTTTTGGTACTTTATTTTCTTAGCTACTGCTGCATATACTAAAAAGATAGGAAGAAATCACCAAAACACATATAAGGGGAAGTTTAACAGAATCTGTACATCCTAATAAGTAACATTTTTAAGCTTGAGATTAGAGGTCAACACTATTTTGCCTTAAATCAGTCTTTAGGCAGCAATAGCAAAAGCTTTGAGATACAGAGACCTGGATTTCAGATCCATTTCTGTCACTTAGAAGTTATGTGACCTTTGGAAATAGCCTATTATATTGTGAATCTCAGTTTACTTACTCATCTGTAAATCCAGATCCTTTTGAAACTAAATGACAAAGGAGGTTAAAAGTATGAATGGATTATGTAACAAGTACTCAACAAATGTTAGCCATTCTCATTATTATTGCTTCCATACTGAGGAGTATGGAGCTATGGTCCAGGGACCAAATCAATAAAAATGTCCTAAGATTACAAAACAGATTCTCAATGTGTGTTGTTTTCTTTGTCCCATGGGTAAGCTTCTCAAATGATTAAAATGAATAAGACTTCTGTCTATCCTATACAGATACCAAGGAAAGAAGAAAGAAAAACAGCAACCAATCCACAAGAATTCACAGGGAAACAGAATTCAGAAGAGATGGAGTAGATAGGGCAGGCATGAAAAGAGAAAGAGCAGGTTGAAGCCTGGGGCTTGGTTTGCCTTAAAGGAGGAAAAGACAGTAAGGGGAATTTGGCAGTTCTTGTGGATATGCAACACATTCAGAGGTCTCACTTCTTCCCTCCATCTTCCACTAAGTCTTGGAGAATTTTCTTTGGAAATTCAGCCCTAGACTGATTCATATCTTAATCACTTCCTGTAGTTGTCTTTTCTTGTCCATTTAATTTTGAGATAGTAATTGAACAACTATAGTTTTTGTCATATACTGATTCAAGAAAGGAGTTGAGATCTTTTTAATAAATATTTTATTCCTTCATGCAATAAATGGCTAGCATACTTCATGATCTAGTACTATGTTAGAGGCAGAAGCAAAAAAGACAAGTATAGTCCCCACACATGTGGAAATTATAGCCTTTTAGTAGAGACAAAACACTATAAATAGAAATATCACAGAAATATTCAATTATTCATTCTAGTAGAGTTGTGGGAGTCAGATGGGAGGAAGTGAGAATGAACCATGAAAGAGTAAGGTGCCACAGGCACCCCTAACCCATTTCCAGCTACCCTATTTCTTTTTTTTTTTTTTTTTTTTTTTTTTTTTTAAAGATTTTATTTATTTATTTGACAGAGAGAGGTTACAAGTAGGCAGAGAGAGAGAGGAGGAAGCAGGGCCCGATGCGGGACTCGATCCCAGGACCCTGAGATCATGACCTGAGCTGAAGGCAGCGGCTTAACCCACTGAGCCACCCAGGCGCCCTCAGCTACCCTATTTCTTACCCAGTCTTGCCAACTGCTAATCATTGTCAACTCTAATATAAAACTCTAATTTTACTCTTGAGGCAAATTTTTCCAACATATTTCTGTGAAGAACTTACGGAAAAGACACTGTTCCCAAAATGCATACCATTGATAAAGTCTTCTGGCACTCTCTGGAATGAATGAGTAGTTTTTACATAAAAATGTGATAGGGAGTCTGTGGAGACTTGCTCCTCAAAAAAGGGAGGGATCAGGTGCCTGGGTGCTCAGTGGGTTAAGCCACTGTCTTCTGCTCAGGTCATGATCTCAGGGTCCTGGGATCGAGTCCCGCATCGGGCTCTCTGCTCAACAGGGAGCCTGCTTCCTCTTCTCTCTCCCTCTGCCTGCCTCTCTGCCTTCTTGTGATCTCTCTCTGTCAAATGAATAAATAAAAAATCTAAAAAAAAAAAAAAAAAAAGGGAGGGATTTTCAGTTGTAGGATTTTTGAAATGTGGAGGAAGGTTCAACCTTTGCCAACTGATATAATCAGTTTACCATCATGCTCTGGCCCCCAAAGCACAAACACATTGGCGATCTATCTTAAATTTTGTGGTTTATAAAGAGATTATTCAAGGAGACCTCATAATAAAGTGATTAGGAGTATAGGCAATGTTGGCAGACTGCATGGGTTTGATCATGACTCTACAATTTACTGGCTATGCAATCTTGAGCAAGTCACTTAGCCTTTCTGTGCCTCCCTTCACATGCACAATAAGAAAAAGCAGAACCTACTTCATGAGGTTGTTATGAGGATTAAATGAAATACATGTAAATAGAAAAATATCCTTGTGCACCAAGAAAATGCCTTATAAACATTATGTATTTGTGTGTGCGTGTAGTGTGTTTGTATTAAGGGTAGAGAATATGTATTCAACTTATGATATTTGGGAGTATTTTTTGTTGTGTAAGAACACTATACTAGATAAGAATTTCTGCAAACAGACTTGCAGGCCTTCCTAAAAATAAAGACGGTGATTACCACAAATAACAAAATAACATCATTTTAGGATATAATTATAAATATTACATAAAATATGAAAAAAGTTGAATAATGGCTATTTTTAAAGGGGCAAATCATACAGGAAAAACAGAAAAAAAATATTGAATCTCCTTGGTTTCTGATAACCATGCAAGTGTCTATACTTAAGCAAAGCCTATTTCTAACATGGTTGTCACCAAAGCCTTTCTTCCTAGAAAAGAGTATCCTGAAATCAGGTAGATACTACACATTTTTTGATAGAAGAACAGGTAATTAAGTGTTATTCTGAATTCTCTGTATAGTCTTTGTATACTTCATGTTGAAAATTTGAGAATGGATTAAATACTTTTAAGATAAGCCTTGCTTTTTCTTCCTCCCTCAAATACATTTATAAAGATTAACATTTGTAAAACAACACTGTATAAAACACACAGACCTGGGGCGCCTGCGTGGCTCAGTGGGTTGAGCCTCTGCCTTTGGCTTGGGTCATGATAGGGTCCTGGGATCAAGCCCCGCATCAGGCTCTCTGCTGGGCAGGGAGCCTGCTTCCCCTTCTCTCTCTGCCTGCCTCTCTGCCCACTTGTGATTCTGTCTGTTAAATAAATAAATTTTTTAAAAAAGAACACACACACACAAACCTCTTTCCACATCCCAGTTCTGTTTTCTAAACTCTTACATCTTTATAAATTATTTTTGTTTATAAAAAGTTATGCATTTATTATCTGCTTATTTCCCAATGGCCCTGCGAGATAAACAAGTCAGATCTTAATATTCCCATTTTTCAGATCAGGAACCTGAGGTTATATAACTTTTCCAAAGTTAATAAAACTTGTGGGGTGCTTCATCACAAGTAGAGTTCAGATTTGCTCATATCAGCCCATTTTTCCTTGTATTGTATTTCATCTTTTTTTCTTTTACTTCATTCTCTATTTTATCTCTTGATATTAAGTTATATATTTAGCCCTGTCAATATCACTCTCAAAGAAATCATAAATATTAAATATTTGAGTCACAAAAAAATCTTATTAGCCATGAAGTATAGGTCTGATCACAATCTTTTTAGATTATTATCTTACCAGTAATATCATAGAATCCTAAGGTACAGAAATAATGTTTGGAAAGCATTCCTAATTCATTGGTGTTATTTATTTTACATGCTATAAAATGTCTTCTTAGCTTCTCATATGTTTAAGCATCTGTGGACTTTTTTCTACATAGAATGAACTAAAATACTGGTTCTCTGATTTTTATTCAAGGATATGGCCTTTGAGCAATCATACAGAACTGAAGTATTTCTTCTATTTCATTCATGCCAGAACACAAATTTCTCTTCATTTTATATTAAGAAAATGCAAGCTGAAATTGAGGGGGGAAATTAGCTTTGTTCTTCCTTATGTTGAATAATATTCATTTAATGGGTTCATAAACACAGGAGGTAGCTGACAGGTAATACTCCAGCTGTGAGTTTGGCCTCTGGACTTGCTGAACTGTGTAGTCATCACCCAAGAGGCCATGTGTTTACACACTGAATCTGAGAACTGATGATGTATATTCTTGGAAGACACTTGTTTTCTGCTTCTGCACTTATAATGTGGATGGGATTAGAGTAGGTTAAGGCAAGATAAAAATGAATCCCTGCACTTTATAAGATTTGAGAAGCACTAAATTGAATAATGATGGGAGGCTGGGGATTTAAGAGTTGCAGAAAGAAATGAGAATAAATTTAAATACAGGAATCTTCCTTCCCTGATCCTATTTGTTGCTCTTTTCTCCCAATTAATTCTTTGGTATCCTGCTCCAAACCCTAAACCACAGTACTTCCCTCTGTCCATGTTCTCTCAAATTTTCTTATCTTCCTGATAATTTCAGAATCCTTTAAATGCTATTTCTTTGCCTTTAGCCAAACAAGCTGCCCACTAGGAAGTACATAAAGACCACCCAGAGCATTTCAGCAGATCTGCCCAACAGAGAGCTGATGTTGATAACTGCCAATCCCAATTTGCTTGGCTTCAGGGAACCTTTGTATTAAAAAGTGCTGTCACATATTTTTAATTTCCCTGGTGAGTCAGCTCCCTCTTCATGCTGCCCCATCAAAGAATTGGATAATATCAAGATATAAAAGAAGACATGCTGTTCTGGAATTTGTGGGCTTTTTTTTTTTTTTTTTTTTACCTTCTTGATTCAAGAGCAAATTTGTGAACATGGGGCATTGTGTCGCATGAGCAAACGAATTAGATTAACAAAGAATTAAGAACACAATATTATATTCACAGTTAGACCACTCTCATGTAGACTGAGTTGTACATAACCATTATAATGTGATTGAATTGGGAAGATTCAAGCACTGAGGCTAAATCTGTATAATCCTTTTTGTTCTTGTTGAAGCAGTTACTTTGTATATTTGAGCATTGTCTTTTCCTCACCTACTTGATCCAAATTTATTCAAAGTCAGCAAGATTTTCTACTTCTAAAGATACTTTGGCATTTTAAGTTTTCTTTTTTTTTTAAGAAAAAAATTAAAGTCAGTCAGCATAGTAAACTAAATATAAGTCAAGTTAACTATAAATGTTTCTATTGGAGAAAAATAAATTAAAATGAATCAATGTTTTTAATATGTTTACACTAGCATCAGAGCAACTTCATGATTGATCCCTTCATTTGAACAGGATGCAGTTTGTAAAATAGCCAGTTTACAGAAGAACAAAAATAGAATGGTGCCATTTAGCCTCTCCTTGTACTTCACTACCCAATCTTTTTAGATGTGCTTTCTTGAGCTCTGCTATAATTGAGCTATTGATCTCTTCACTAACAAAATCTACTCTGACCCAGTTTTCAAGCCAATGTTGATTTTTTGTTAAATTAGAATGAGTATATCCAATCTCATTTGCCTGCATTACTATCAATTCCCTTTCTTCCCACACCAACGCTAACATGCGCACAACCAGGAGGGCTTAGAATCACTGGGAGTTAATTAAGTTTGGTCTTGGGACTTCTACATTTAACCAAAGATACAACTCATCTCTGCTGGAACTCCTACTATTAAGTTCCCTAACACAGTTTCCCTCAATTTTTATGTATCCTGAGTTATTCAAATGGACTGTCACTCTGGTTCTTGTTCTGAGTTCTTGTTGTAGAGATTCCCCTAGCTCGTAAATCCCCCCCAGAGCTGGGGTCCTTCCTTCATTTTGCCAGTCATTTTCTTGCTTAATTACAGTTCCTTTCCCTGAGTTCTAGTTCATGTTTATGGTCTTGACCAAGGATGAACCACCCAGAGATTTTGCCCCCTACTTTCTGTTCTCTGCCCAACTGGGACCACACAAAGGCAGGGTGATATACCGTCCTAAATGAACTATTAGTAGTCGTTAGAGGTCTACTCGCCTTGTTTAAATTGCTATATTATCTCAATCACAGACTGAGATTCTACTCATTTTCAGATATCTTCAGATTTTAGTATTGTAGAAATAGCTTTACAAATCCATGGTACTGAAAATTTTAAGTTGAACAGCACTCTTAAGTCTAGCATATTTTTTTTCATCAATGAATGGGAAGAAGACTATATATTAACTACACTATGATAAATAAATGTAAAAATGAGGAGGGGTGCCTAGGTAGCTCAGTCAGTTAAGTTTCCAAACCTTGATTTCCACTCAGATCATACTCCTGGGTTCTCGGATTCAGCCCTGGCTGAGGCTCCGCGCATCAGAGGGAGTCTGCTTGAGATTGTCTCCCTCAACTTCTCCCTCTGCCCTTCTGCACTCTCTGTCTCTCTCTAAATAAATACATTTTTTTTAAATGGGGAAATGTGGGGCACCTGGGTGGCTCAGTGGGTTAAGCCGCTGCCTTGGGCTCAGGTCATGATCTCAGGATCCTGGGATGGAGTCCCGCATCGGGCTCTCTGCTCTACAGAGAGCCTGCTTCCTCCTCTCCCTCTCTCTGCCTGCCTGTCTGCCTGCTTGTGATCTCTGTCTGTCAAATAAATAAATAAAATCTTAAAAAATAATAATAAAATAAAATAAAATGGGAAAATGTGAAAGTTTTAGCACACAATGAATTAACTAAAGAAATTTTTTTCAAACATGATGAGTGAAAATAAGTAAGTCAACTTCTATCAACCCTGTATGTTATTTAAAACAACTTCTTTTCCTTTATTCTAAAATTACTTGGCATAATGAGGATAGAGTTGTTAAATGGTGAAAGGAACATAAAATATTAAATAAATAAGAAATTAACAGTAGAGGAGTGCCTGGGGGGGCTCAGTCGGTTAAGCACCTGCCTTAGGCTCAGGTCATGATTGCAGGGTTTTGGTATTGAGCTCCACATCAGTTTCCCTGCTCACAGGGAATCTGTTTCTCCCTCTCTGTCTGCCCCTCCCTGCTGTTTGTAGTCTTTCTCTCTCAAAATAAATAAAATATTTTTTAAAAAATTAATTGTAAAATTAAAAATTTTAAGGATCTAGGACACCTGGGTGGCTCAGTGGGTTAAGCCTCTGCCTTCGGCTCAGGTCATGGTCTCAGGGTCCTGGGATCACGTCCTGCCTTGGGCTTTCTCTCAGAGAGCCTGCTTCCCCACCCCCACCCCGCCTCTGCCTGCCTCTCTGTCGACTTGTGATCGCTCTCTCTCTGTCAAATAAATAAATAAAATCTTAAAAAAAAAAAAGGTTTAAGAATCTTTAAATGATTATTGCAATGAATTTAAAGCTAAATTATGAAAATATATTTACTAAAGTCAAAGTTATTGATTCTTAAAAATGATCAAATGAAAAAAATAGTCTGGGAATTCTGTTACCACATATTACAATTTAGTAAGAAGGCAAAAAAATGATCTTAGTAAAAATGTATTGTGTTAATATAGGGAATATCCAACTAGATCAATGAAATAACAAAACAAGACATTCCAGAAATAGATATGCCATATACATGGGATCTTAAAGAATGATAAAGCTGCTATTTCAAATCAGTGGATAAAACATGGTTGATTTAATATATGGTTCTGGAACTAGATTAAACCCATTATGATTTTCCTTTTGGGGTTATAAAGGTTGTCTGCTTTCCCTGAAATATTTGGTTTTCTGAAAGAAGGTAGATGCCTGATGAAAATCATCTCCAAGAAAGAGGATGGGGATGGTGAGGGAGCTGTCTGAGAAGAAAAACTATATGCAGACCAAACTGACTCCATCACTAAATTTTATGTCTTCAGCAAATTAACCATTTTGGCTATGCTTTCAAAATTGTTGATATAAAGTTGTTTATAGTATTCTTTATACTTTAATGTTCTCTATTTATATTTATTATCTTGTTCTCATCCTTTATATGTTTTCTTCATGTTTCCTTGATTCTTTTATTTTTTTCAGACTTCAAAGCTAGACTGTCCCTATAGATCTTTGCAAGGAACCAGTTTTTTTGTTTTATTGCTCAAAACTAGTTTTGATTTGTCATTTATCAGCTTTGTCTTATATACATAAAATTTCCTTTTAAAAGACTACTTATTTATTTGTTTTACAGTGTCAGGCAGGGACAGAGGAAGAGGGAGAGAAAAACTCTCAAGCAGACTCCAGACTGAGCATGGAGCCTGATGTGGAGCTCGATCCCATGATCTTGAGATTATGACTTGAGTGGAAACCAAGAGTTAGACACTTAACCAACTGAGCCATCCAGGGTCCCTATAATTGTCCTTTTATCTATTATTTATATTTCCTTCTTTTTAGAGTTATATGAGATAACATCTAATGAATATTGCCCCTCTATATTAATTTTCTCTATTAGAGCTTACTCATCTTTGCATTGGTTTTTGTGTGCATGTGTTTCTTTTCTGTTTTCTTTTTTTGCTTCTTGTGCAGTTGGAGTTCTTCAAATATTTATAATTTGAGTTTATCTATACAATTGCATATAGATACATAGATAAATATATTTGGTATTAGTGGTATTAATAGCCTATGCATATGTCACTGGTTCTGCATGTACATGTAGCATCTGATCAATGTATTGCAATGGCAGCTCTGCTGGATTTACGCATGACCATTTCCAGTTTCAGAATTATTTTCATAGCTCTGTTTGTGGCTTTATATCTGAAAATGGGAACAATCAGCTCTTCATTAGCCTTTAAATAGTAATTGGATCAACTTTCATTAACACCTTTATTATCCCTGGCTCTACTGCAGGGATCTTGGAAATTAGGCTCTATAGTTCTGGGGGGAAAAAAACAAACATTTAAAAAAATTTACTATTTTAATTGTATATGGTAAATAATTCTTCCTATGCATTGGGTTTTAGCATCATTTTGATCCTATCTATATCTTCTTTTCCAAAAATAGCTCACAGATGGAGTCAGTTGGTAACTTCCCAGTATGTTGGTATTGCTAAGTATTTATTTACTAGTTGTTCTATTTATAATTTTTGCTCTAAATATTTGTCAATTTGGTGGGATTTTGGAGAAAGAAGCAAACCACTTTGCATTTGATACTTCCTGTTTTGTGTAACTATAGAATCATACCATGATTGAGAGTAGTGGTTCTCAAATTTCAGTCTGTGTTGAAATCACCTGAGTTTCTTGTTTGATTAGTAGGAGGCTTGGGAATCTGCATGTCCAGCAAGTTCCTGAGTGAGGCCAATGCTGCTGGTCAAGGAGCCGCATTTTGAGCATCCTGAGTGTTCCTGCAAATAGGTCTAAAAATATTTTTTTCCACAAATCAAACTGCTGAAATGAGGATTTTCTCCTTATGAATTATTTGATTGAAATATTCATTTTCAGATGAGGAAAATTAGAGTCATTGAAATTGAGGGACTAGAACAAAGCTGACTGGTTGACTCAGGAACACCAGAGTAAGACATTTAATCCAGTAGTTAAATTAAGTGACCAGTTTTCTTTTTTAAAATACAGGGCTTTGTGATAAATAAGTGTTTGAACATTCCACTTAGGAAGGCAGTCTTGAATTTTAGTAGATGATGCTTGGGAGTCTGAAATCAGTGCTGTCTTCTAACATCCAAGTGACAATTCTGTTTGTTGGTACAGCCATTTTTCCATTTGGTCTCAGAGGCACCACTGCAAACTTGTAGTGTTGGCATAGTTAAACAGTAAGTTTAATGGTTATCAACTATTATCAACTTCCTCTTGTTCTTTTGATCCTTTGGCTTTTTTCCTTCTCCACTTCAGAAAAGATTTCCTTATAATTTCTGTTCAGGTCACAGGACTTGTCCTTTTTCACTGCTGTCACTTAATTGACAGCTTAAACTAGATTATATTTAAATATTACACACACACTACTTATCATTAAGTTATAATTGCAGTGAAATTTAAGCTAGAATCAATATTAAGTGTTCACCCAAACCATTGCATTCAAGTTGATTAATGATTGCAATTGACTGATGTGAATTAAGAATGGCAGCACATTTAAAAGCATTACAATGATCAGCTACATTTAATTTTCACAGCAATATCCTCTTAGAATGTTTCACATGTTAATGGTTTTAGAGTTCAGAATTTTATACTAGGTTCTAGAAATAGCAGTCAGAAATTTAGTATAATACTGTTCTCTCCATTGTTTAAAATATCTAAATACAAGAAACAAGTCCTCTAATTTACAATGAATATTTTGGCTTTTTTAACTCAATTACAGAAGTATTTTCTCATATCTACAAATTTATTCCTGAAGTGAGTTGTCAGATAATGATGCTTCATGAGACTATACATAAGAAGAAAGGAATATACATGGGGTATGTTAAGGTTCCCATATTTCAAATGTTCAGGGAAAAGTTCAGGTTTTACTAAACTTGTCCATAAATAAAATCAAAAGACAATAATTTATTACCATGCTTTCAAATTTGGGTAGCATGTAACTTGTCTAATAAATAGAGACCAAGGATGAGTGCCTCAAGACTTGAAACTTAAATCACAAGGTGATATACTGCTCTGTGTGTATATGACATTTGGAATTACATTTGTTCTTCCTTTCTCAAATACTAACAGAAAGGTTGCTTACTTGATTAGTGTAGGTAAATTAAATTTATTTTTGTATTTATAGTGAATTCAACAGATTCTCAAGGGAAAAAATAAAAATAATCCAATTTCTATCTTAAAATGAAATTAGATTGAAAAATCAATACATTGAACATATAACCAAAATTTTATCCCTAGAGTTTTATTTTTGTTTTGTTTTCTTTCTCTCTCTCCCTCTCTTTGTTTTTTCCTGACGTTTCCAGAGTTGAAAAGAATTCTGGTTTCTTAGCTAACTTGTTTTGGCTTTCATCATATCAAAAATGGAAAATAGCCAGTTGTGGAGAAAATGTTGATGGTTTTGCAAGGTAAAGGAATGTAGTTTAAAGCTTAGCTATGTATAGAGTCAGCCTCTTCTTCTGCCAAAATGAATAAACCTCTCAGTGAACCTATGAAGTTCATCTTGAAGTTCATGGTGAAGTCAACAGAACATTTAAATACAAAGAGACAGCAGAGTAGAAGTAAACAGATTTCTACCAATCGCAAGATACAGTGGAACATTATTAATTTTAACCCACAGAATTAAGATCTTATAATGTCAGTTTAAGTGTACTCTTGGTGTGTGGAAGTGGGGGGGGGAGTGGAATATGTTTGCTAGTGGAAAATATTCCCTGGATATTTAAAATATTTATATAGCACACTTTCTGGCTTAGATGGAAGAAATCAAACTCTTTTCAAATTCTTAATATAACATCAATCTGTATTTGAGAAATTAGGTAATCTTATTCTTCATCAATTAAAAACAGTTGAAGATGGTATCCTACAGATGGCTTCATCAAAGTTCTATATATTCAAAGCTTAAAAATGTCAATATTTTATACTTATTTAATTATCTGTCTTCAAACGTATTTTTGAAAATATATTAAAACTAATGATATTTTATTCAAGAAATATTTTTGGAAAATTTTGTTTTTTGAAATCGTATTATTTTTCTTATTGGCTTCTGTGATTAAAAAACTAAATTTATTCTCTCTATATAATAAGATGTATTAAAATTTTAAATGTATTTTATATATGGTAAGAAGTATAATAGTTACTTATTGGTTCTGCATATTGTTTCTTTTGTATATCTATAGTTTTAGGCTATAGAATTTTAGAATAGAGTTATCCTATAGTAATTTGTCATTAAAAGGACTTTTGTTGATATGTGCTTCTTTCTGCCTGATTAGAGAGAGAGTTACAACAATACAAATCTTATTGATAGGAGAATGAGATTCTACTTTTAAACTTGAATATAAGTTGTAGTATAAATCCACTTTTAAAACTAAGATATTATTCATTAATTATAAAAATAAGTTCAAAGAGGAAAATATAAAGATGAGAAAAATTCTCCATAATCCACAAAAGAGATATTTTAACATGAGAATTATTTTAACATTATTTATTAGTCTTAAAATATGTATACCCTTCAGTAGACTCTCTATTTAAAATGGGAGTTTTCAGACATGTATTATGATATAAGCACCTAATAAAATGTTGAGAAAACTTGAAAAAGTAAAATAAAATTTATAAATAAAATTAAAACATTTACTACAACATAGCAGAAAACTTGTTAGGAAGTTAAACACTTCCATTTAAAATTGGAAACTGCAAAAGATAAATAACTGCATTTGCATTTTACACTTGTTTTTGCCAATCACATTAGTATTTTACCAGACAGTTATCTGCAAAAAGATATGGTACCTAAATTACATTCTCTCACCCACAGCTTCAAGAAATGGAAGACATTTAGATAGAAATACAAAGGAAAGGATAATACTGCAGAAACAAAGAGCTGTTTGCAAAATAACTAAGCAGGGGACCCAGTGACTCGAGTGTGTATCCTCCACTTGGTGCTCTCTTATGTTTGGTAGTCTTGGTGCAGTCTGAACCCAAAGAAACCTGCCTTCAGAGTCATCTTGGGAGCTTTGGAGTCTTTGCGTACTCTGCAAGGCTGTCAGTTCCCAGCGTTGTCAGAGCTCAGCCAAATTTCACAATTGGGTGCCACATGGTAGTGTTTCTAATGTATTTTTTCCTGAATATAAGTGCCAAGTTAAATTCTCAAAAATGGAGTTACAATTCTCACAATACGCACATACACATTATTAAAACTTGCTTGATACAGTAATGTTCTTAACTTGGGAAATAATATCTGAAGATACTTAAGCTATTAATTATGACTGAAATTATGTTTCCATTTGATGATAAAATACATATACACATGCTAAACCTAATTTAAGTAACAATATTATAATAACCCATTCTTTTACTAACTCACTATAACTAATACAAGTATTTTAGGAATTATTTCTTATCATCTGTTATACTCACATTCTCCATGGCAAGTATTGAGATGTGTTTTGCATCTAATCACGATGAAATCGTTTATGTAGACCAGAGTATTGATTATTTGTAAGTACACTAGTATTGTGTTTTTTTTTTGATGATTATTATCATTAAAATCATTTCCTTCTCTTTACTTATGGACTACAAATTACTCTTATTCATGAAAAAAGAAAATTGCTTTCTAGGATGCATTAATATTTCAATGTCACTATAGCAAGATAAAATGGTCTCATATTAATAACAACATGATGTCCTTTCTTGGGTTTAAATAACAAGTACTTTTAGATTGCAATACGTTTAGTGACTTTTTGTTTAGTAGCATGTATTCCTTTTGCATTGTTTATTTTCTGCAGTGGTATTTTGCTGATTCAAATTATATTTATAAAATAACATTTAAACCTTAAGAATTAGGGCACGCAGATGGTGCATTTGGTTAAGACTCCAAGTCTTGGTTTTGGCTCAGGTGGTAGTCTTATGGGTTCCAAGATCAAGCTGGGAGTCAAGCTCTGCACTCAGGACTCAACATGGAGTCTGCTTAAGAGTTTCCCTCCCTCTCCCTCTGCCCCTCCACCATCTCTTTCTCTCTCTCTCAAAAAAATAAATAAATCTTTAAAAAAATAAACCTTAAGAATTTCTTAGGGCTAAAAATTAGATTTCTTTGTCATAGGTTTTAGGAGTGTTGGAAATACCTTCCTATTCCATACAGCAAAAATAAAATTTGCTAGTCCCAGTAATATTATAGGCCTCAGAGATTTTCAACCAAAAATTGAGTTTAGTTATATTATTGGTTGTATGATGACTCAAATTAAATTCAAATATTCCAGAATGGTAGGCTAATGACATACAGTTGTTTATTTTAGCTGCAAAAGGATAATCAAACCATAAGAGACACTTAACCTCAGGAAACAAATTGAGGTTTGCTGGCAGGGTGGGAGAGTGATGGACATTGGGGAGGGTATGTGCTATGGCGAGTAATAATAATATGCTATGAAACATAATATACTACATGAATAATTATATTAGTAATACAATATTACTATTACCATTATTATTATTATGGTGAGTGCTATGAATTGTGTAAGAGTCATGATTCACAGATCTGTACCCCTTAAAACAAACAATACATTATATGCTAAATAAATAAAATATAAATCACTACCAAAAAAAAGGATAATCAATAACTGAGAGTTCCTTAATTACAGTGATTTGGGAAAAAAAAAAAACAGCATGAATTTTTTCTAAAGTTAGTTGAATCTTTAAAGCATTTTTCCCTGTGAGGCAAAGCATTTTCTACCACAATGTTTTTTATATCATCCAAAGAGGCAAGTGGAATACATGAAAATTGAGACAACATTTGTTAAGAGACAATAAATCATGCTCAGAAAAAGAAAGGATAGATCTATTGTTTGAGGAAGAAAGAGTACTGTTAATAAGTGAGAGAAAGTAGAAAGAACTTTGTAACAAATTTTACTTCCCTTTCTTTCAGTTAAAAAAAAAAATAGAAAAAGCAGAATAAATAAAGCAGAGGTATAAGTTGAGTGAGGAAAGTATAAGAACACGTGTAATTGTTTAAATGAAATAAGGACACTAAACTCAGAAAATATATCCAACAATGTCAAATGAATTCATAGATGTAATTTCAGAACACCTGTCAGTAATCCTAACAAACTCATAATAAAAGGAAAATATGCCATAAGACTAATGATGGGTAAATGCTTTCTAAATGAAGGGAAGAATAGAAGCCAGAAATGACAGGTAGATTCTAAGAAAATTCTAGAATAGAATATGTTTCAGAAAGTTTCATTAGCATAACTTTAGAGCTGTGATTTCAGAGGAAGGAAAAATATGAGATATTCAAGATTCAATGGGATGTCATTAAAATGAATATGGAATTGTTGCCTAAAGCTAAAGACATGCAGACTCCACTGAGAAATCAATGAAGTTTACTAAATCTGCATAGATGTGAAGATTTTCATCTAACCATATCAGATTAAAGAATACCAAGTGAATAACATGCAGACTTGAGGACCCTTATTTATAAAAAAGAGGTATCAGAGTGTTTATGGCTGGAGAAAACTGTATGTATACTATCCCTCAATCCCATTCTTTGTCTTCAATCTTGGGTAAACAATGTCAACGTGCTAAGAAGTTGGGATTTTAACAATCACAAATTATCATCTTAATAGCCTCAGTTTGCCTGAGTTGAGAGCATTTCTTCCAGAATTGGCAAATTATCTTTCAATCCCCACAATGTTTTAAAGTTAAGTATAAAAATAAAGTAAATTCAAAGGACTAATTTAGTGGTTAAGAGATTTGTAGTTGTCAGAATTAATCCCACTAGGTAATCTTTCTGCTTTTTAATTTGAATTAAAAAATACTTACTGGATTTGTGATTTTGTCAGCCAAAGAGTATAAGATATTTGAATGAGTTTGTAAATGACACTGGGCTCTTGAAGAGATTTGGATTAACAATATGTATGCTTCTAATATGTGAATTTTTAAGCATTTGGAAGGATTTTCTTGCTAGCCTTATAAACTAACCCAGTTCAGCACTTCTAGTTGCTATTATGATTTTGGATATGTTTAAGTTTAAATGCAATAAAAAATGTTTATGGATATTTGATGAATCTAAGTAAATACATGAGACTAATTCTTTTGAAAGGGAGTTTAGTTTGTTCAACAAATTAATATATTATTAATATGAAATAGTAAAAATAATTGTTCCTATTTTGCTATATCCAAACACAGAAAAATAAAATATATAATTTAAGGGACATCTGTGTGGCTCAGTTGTTAAGCATCTGCCTTCAGTTCTGGTCATGATCTCTGGGTCCTGGGATCAAGTCCTGCATCAAGCTCTTAGCTCAGTGGGGAGTCTGCTTCTTCCTCTGGCTATCTCTTTCTCTCTGATAAATAAATAAATAAAATCTTAAATACACACACACACACACACACACACATAATTTAAGTTTTTCCCACCTTCTTTGGAATTATAATTGACAAATAAAATTGTAAGATAATTAAGGTGGAATGGGATGATAAAGTGGCACATGAGATGATATGATATACATAGACACTGGGAAAAGATTCCCTCCATGTAGTTAATTAACACATCTACCGTCTCAGATATTTACCTTTTGTGTGTGTGTGAGAATATGTAAATTTTATTCTCTTAACAAGTTTCAATCACACAAAACAGTGTTATCAACTGTAGTTAGTAATTACACAATAGATTCTCAAAACGTATTCATCTTATAACTGAAAGTTTGTACCATTTTACCAGCTTTTTCCTATTTCCCCCACTGCCCAACCCCTGACAACCACTTTTCTACTCTGTTTCTATGAGTTTACTTTTTTCTTTTTCTTTTTTTTTAGATTCTGAATTATAAGTTACACCATATGGTATTTTCTTTTCTCTATTCATCTTACTTTACTTAGCATAGGGTTTTCCTATTTCACTGATGTCACAAATAACAGGATTTCCCTCTTTTTTTAAAGTTGAGTATATACAGATATATCATATATATATATATATGAGATAAATATATGCATACATATATAAAGTATACTATATATGTCAGATTTTCTTAACCTATTTATCCACCAGGAGAAATTTGCTTGTTTCTTTACATTGGCTACTGTGAGTAATACTGCTATAAACACGGGAATACAGGTATCTCTTTGAGATAATCATTAACTTCTTTTGGATTTATATAGACAGAAGTAGAATTGCTGGATCACATGGTAATTCTACTTTTGATTTTTTGATTAACCACTGTACTGTTTTCCATAGTGGCTGTACCAATTTATATTCCCACCAATGGTGCATGAGGATTCCTTTATCTTCACATCCTCACCAGTGTTTGCTATCTCTTCTCTTTTTGGTAATAACCTTAACAAGTGTGAGGTGATATCTCATTATGGTTTTAATCTTCATTTCTTTGATGATCTCATGTTGGGCACCTTTTCAAGTACCTGTTAAATATCTGTGTGTCTTCCTTGGAAAATGTCTATTAAGGTCCTTTTCCATTTTTTGCTTAGGTTATTTTATTTTTTGCTTATTGAATTGCATGAGTTCCTTGTATATTTTGGATATTAACCACTTAGCAGATATGGCTTGCAATTACTTTCTCTTATTCCATAGGTTGCCTTTTTATTTTGATAATGGTTTCTTTTGCTGTGTGGAAGCTTTTCAGTTTAATACAATTCCACTTGTTTATTTTTGTTTCTGTTGCCTTCCTTTTGATGTCAAATTCAAAAAGTCATTGCCAAAATCAATGTTAACAAGATTATCCCCTTTATTTTCTTCAAAGAGTTTCATGGTTTTAGGTCTTACATTCAAGTCTTTAACTCATTTTGAGTTGATTTTTGTGTATGGTTAAGATAAAATATGTAATTTGAACTTAAGAATTTAAAGTATGAGATCCTGAATTTTTAATTTAATAAATTAATGTTAATTTATGGCCTGGGTAACTATTAATACTTTTCTTTGCACCTGAAGACATTTTTAGGCCTATAGACGTTCATGCAGAAAGAATGCCTTAGAATTCTGCTTCATAATTGCTATCATACCATAAACAAAGTATCTGACAATTTAACAGTCATACAAAATGACACAACCATTTTCAGACATTGAAAAACAAGTCTCATGAGCTGTAATCCCTGAGAGAAGAGAGCTGTGTCTACAATACCCTAGCTCATTGCCAGTAGAGTTTCCAGGAGAAAGCCAGGTAGTCTTACTGAGTTGAGGATACAGAAATTAAACTTTCAGAATATCTAGACAGCTAGAATTTATGAGACAGAATTCAAGGACTAGAAGAATGGCACATAGACAGGTCATTGAAGAATCTAAGATGGAGACGCTCAAGGCATTTGTTGAGTTGATGTGTGAATGCTGAAGGAGACTCCCATAGTCCAAGCAAGAATCACTGATTAACAATACTGCTCAAAGCTCACATAAACTATAAATAAGTTGTGTTGCTACTGGCTGCAGTAAGAAGACCTTGTAATATAAGGAATGTTGGGTAGGGTTTTGATAGACATGTCATAACTTAGCATTTGGGGTTACATTAGTCCCAGAGATCAAATCTATGTATAATCTGTCAAAACAAAACTTGGTGTTTTGAGTTTTCATGGATCAAACTCCCAGAAGCCACTTATCTTTGTATCAGAACCAAATCCGACCTTCTTTAAAGGAATTCAATAAGATCCAGAAACAACAGAAAATTTAAAATTGTCCAATGCTTCATGAAACATTAACAAACATGTAAAGAAGCAGGAGGATATAAACCAAAGCAGGAGATAAATCAATATTAGAAACAGACCCTCAAAATAATGGGGATGATAAAAATTTATGGAAAAGTTTGTTAAAACGTCTATTATAAATAATAATGAACAATATCTATACAGTCCTGAAAGAAATAAAGAAAAGTTACAGATGGGTCAACTGAAAACTCTCTCCTTACCTAAATTATTTTACCTAGATGGAAGTGAAGTGAAGATTTTTTTTTTTTAATACCAAGAAGAATGAAAAAAAAAAAAAAACCTTAAAATTTAAAGGAAGTTATTCAAATAGAAGAAAAATGATACCAGAAAGAAAGTCATGTCTACAAAAAGAAATAAATAATCTCAGAGATGGAAAATATGTGGGTATATATAAAAGAACTTTTTGCATTTTTAATCTATTTAAAGGGTAACTGACAGTTTAAATAAATAATACCAGTGTATTGAGGGTTTATAACATATCATTTATTAATTATATTAATTATAAGACATGACAGAAATGATGGGTAAAGGAAAATTAATGTATAGATCTTTTAGGTCCCCATCCCATATATGGAGCAGTATATTATTATTTAAAGATAGATAATAATAAATTAAACATGCATATTAAATTCTAGGTCAATCATTAAAAAGATGAATAAAACAAAGATGTGTAGTTAATAAGTCAATAGGGGACATAAATGAAATCAGAATATGATTCAATTAATCCAGAAGAAGTAGAAAAAATTGAAAAAATATTAAAGATTAGAAATAAATGGAAAGAATATCAAGATTTTTATAATTGGAGATATTATCAGATGGAATAAAAAAATAAAGCCCACATATATGTTTCCTAAAAGAAACACACTTTGGCTCTGTTATTCTGAAATCGTGAAATGCAGAAAAGTATTCAGAGTATTGATGAATGGGTTCAGTGACTCAGTTTGTTCTCAAGAGATGTTTTATGAAATACTTTTTGGGTCTCATTATGCTCAAACTTTTTATTAATGATTTGGGTGAATATATAAAAAACAAAATGAAACGAAGAAAATGTGGTACCACAATGCGAAGCTGCTTACCTAAAGCCAGTAGGCTATAAATATCTTAGAATCTGCATTGCAAAAATTAATATATACTGAATGTAACATGGTATACTGAATCAAATCCTGAGAAAGAAAAAGATCTTAGTGGAAAATGGTGATATCCGAATAAAATCTGTAGTTTAGTTAATAGTGTTATATCAATGTTAATTTCAGGGTTATATAAGATAAATGAACCATGATAAATGAATGTTTAATGATAGATGAACCATGGTTGTGTAAGAAGTCAGCATTAAAAAAGTGCAGTGTAGGGATGCCTGAGTGGCTTAGTAGTTAAGTTAGTTAAGTGTCTCACTCTTAGTTTTGGCTCAGGTCATAATCTCACAGGTTGTGAAATTGAGCCCCACATCAGTCTCGGTGCTCAACAGAGTTTACTTGAGATTCTTTCCCTCTGCCCCTCCCCCCTTGCACACACATGCATTCTCTCTCTCTCAAATAAAAATAAATTTTTAAAAGAAAGTGTAGTATAGGGCATATGACAACTCTGTATTGTATTAACCACTCTCTATAAATTTAACTTAATTCAAAATAAAAAGGTCTAAAAAAATAATATCCTTCAGTGAAGTATAGTGACATGTAAAACATTTAGGAGAATGGTTATTTTACAATACAGAAGTAAATTTTCCTTGGAAAAGGAGCAAATAAATGGACAAATTGGTAAAGGTAATTGAGTACTATGTACTCAGTGTTTAAGTAGATTATTACATTTTATTTTCATGATAACCATTACCACTAACATATTACTCTCATCATTTTACAGAGAAAATTCAATCAATTGATCAGAGCTAGTAAATTCCAAATCTAGGATAGAAAACTAAGTTTGTACAACTCTAAAGACCAGGATTTTTCCCACAATGCTATGGTAGCCTCCAGTACTAAAATTTTAACTTTCTTGTACACTAATATTAAGTTGTATTTTTATTTTACACTAACTTTCATTTGGATGTTAGAAAGTAAAGTGTATTGGGAGGATAGTCAGAATTATAAGGAAGTCAAGAAACAATAAGGCTTAGCCCAAACATTTTTTCAAAAGGTAGATATATGAATAGATGATACTATTATCAGTAAGCAGGGGTTTTTATTCCTTCAGAAGGAATCCCTACAGGTTTTATGGGAATGGTGAATATTTCATTTTAAGGGAAATATGCTCTAGCATGAGATCATTTAGTAATAAAACAAACTTTTATTTGAAAGCTTGTCAGTGGTGTTATTTAAGTAGAGGCAAAATGTCTTCCTGTGGGGGTGCCTATCATTCTAAGAAGAAATAATTTAGGCAAAGACATAGTGACATTAGTGATTTGAAATGCACTGAATATTTGGGAAATAGAAAATACTAATAGCAGGATTGCACGTCCCAGTAACAATGGAAATTGCTCAAGGATCTTGCTGTCATAATGAAAAACTGAGAAATATATTATCATTCTAATTAAATTTTGTTATCATGATTGGAGTGCTATTAGATCCACTTAGTCATTAAGTAGTCACAAAAATAGTAAATCAAAATAATTCTAGCCAGCGACAAAATTTGATGATAGTTGGAAAAATCCAAATTAAGAATTAATATCAGCAATTTCTCTTGCAAAACAAGAAAGGATGAAAAAATGCAATTAAAATTAAGCACTTATTGTGGTGTTTGGGTGTCTTAGTCGGTTAAGCATCTACCTTGGGCTCAGGTCATGGTGCCGGGGTCTTGGGCTTGAGCCCCACATTGGGCTTCCTTCTCAGCTGGCAGTCTGCTTCTCTCTCTTCCCCTGTCCCTCCCTTTGCTCCTCTCTTATTCACTCACTCTCTCTCAAATAAATAAAATCTCTTTTAAAAATTAAGTACTTATTAGGCACTAAGTATTATTTTTGATTTATTTTATGCAATTTATGAATTCTGTTTTAAAAGAGTAAAGTTCAAGTCATAAGTCTGGGAGAAACACATGCATTTACTAAAACAATTCTACCTCACCATCCTCTTTCAATTCCATTTCACTTCTGGCCCAAAGTCATACTATGATTCTATGATACTATAATTGGTTGAGCCAAAATGGGTACCAAATAAAAACATTTTCTTAGGAAAACCACTCAGACTACAGGGAAGCAACACTATTTGGTTCATCTAACATTGAGTTATTTTCAGTAACTCACTCCAGTAGCTTAAAACTCTGATCTCTCATATCATCAAGGGGATGCAATCCTCTAAGTCTTTATCATAACTGACCATTACTATAAATGAAGGGTCTGAAAGAAAGTTTTGATAAGGGATGCTGGGAAGAAAGTTGATGTTGCTGGATGGTTGAATGTGAATCCATGGGTGGAAAGGATGGACAAGGGACAGAAGAGACCTGAGGGGCATACATGTAAATTGCCTTAAATATTGTCCTTGAATATTTCATTTATTACTTTTCAGTTATCTATATGACAGCTGAAATTATAATCTTGTGTGTTGACATTATTCTTAAGGAAAATACAAATATTATGGCCCTTAATTCTTCCCTGGGATGAACTGGATATGTGATTATTGGGTGTTCACACTATATTTATAAAAGATAAATTCAGTAACTAGAAGTTATATTTTTTAGGAGGTGTTTTTTAAATAAGGGTTAATTCTTGACTAGTTTTATTTATAATTAAACTGAAAAATGTCACAAATTTTCCTTTTAAAATGAATACACATATTCAAGTAATCATAGTAGTAGATTGAGATTAATAGAGGTCTAGTTGTGGTCTTTATTATACCTGTGATGGTTAATTTTATGTCTCAAATTGGCTCGGCTTTGATGCTTGGATGTTTGGTCAAATAGCAGTGGAGCTTTTGCTGAGAAGATGTTTTTTAAATGTGATAAACATTTATATTAGTGTACTTTGAGTAAAGCCAATTAGTTTCCACAATGTGAGTGGGCCTTAAACACTCATTTGAAGGCCTTTAAAAAAAAAAAAAACTGAGGGGAAGGAGAGAGGAGCAAAATGGGTAAAAGGGAGTGAGAGATATATGCTTCCATCATGGAATTAATAACTCACTGGAATCAAAGGTCTAGCATAGAGAATATAGTCAGTGGTATTGTAATAGTGTTGTATGGTGACAGATGGTAGCTACACTTGTGGTGAACATAACATAGTGAATAGATTTGACTAATCACAGTGCTATATGCCTTAAACTAATGTAACACTGTGTGCTGTGTGTCAACTATACTCAAATTAAGAAAAAAAAAGGAAAGGGAAAAAAAAAGACCAAGATCCCCCCAAGAAGAAAGAATTCTGCCTTGAGCCTTTGAGTTTGATACTGCGACATCAACTTCTTCCTGAATCTCCAGTCTGCTATCTTGCCCTGCAGATTTTGAACTTGCCAGTCCCTACAATTGCATAATCCAATTCCTTAAAATATCTATCTCAATAGGTGATAGATAGATAGATAGATAGATAGATAGAAGATAAATACATGATAGATATAGATAGATCAATTTGAGGAAATCTGATTAATATAATACATCTACTAGAAAATATATCATTGGTTTTGTTGTGTCCATTGCTTTGACCAATGGCATGCATATTATCATGGTACAAACAGCAGGGATACAGTGAGCCTGAAAATATGTCCTGAGTGATCAACAAATACAATCTGTGAACAAATGTCTTTTTAGTATGTGACAAACATAAACACTTTTTGTCTTTAGTCTTTACAGAAATACTGATTTCCATTCTATATGATATAACTCCTTGTGGTTTTTGTTCTGATTCTTAATTTTCACCCCAGGGCACTGCAGCCTAAGAAAACTGTTGTTTTGGGTTTATCACTAATAACAGTCTCCATAGCAGAATTTAAACAATTTGTAATCTTGGACTCTATATCTTTCATTTAACAGACAAAAGAACCATTTCCAGAGCTTTAATTTTCAAACACAAATAAATAAAGGGGCAAAAACAAATGCACCCCACTCTCTTACAGATATAAAACATACAAAGAACACACACACACACAGTTTTAGGGTAGTAGATGTCTCAGCATGAGTCTTATGCAAATAGAATACTCCAAAAAATATGTAATATTTTCAATGCATTTACTTATATAAAAATAAGTCAAGCAAATAATAAAAATGTAAATCTCTACATAGAAGCCTAAAAGCAAATGTAAAGTCCACTTTACCGTCCAAACCATTTCCTCATATTACTCCCTAGAGATATTCCC
Organism: Mustela putorius furo; assembly: GCF_011764305.1. Taxonomy (NCBI): domain Eukaryota; kingdom Metazoa; phylum Chordata; class Mammalia; order Carnivora; family Mustelidae; genus Mustela; species Mustela putorius. The sequence continues at coordinate 30,775,827 of NW_025421987.1, forward strand.
ATTAGAAAACTTTAGTATAACATTCTAGGAAAATATATGTATACAGATGATCTTCAGCATATGATGGTTCATCTTAACAATTTTTCAATTTCAATTTACAATTTAGTGATATGCTATGGGACACTCATGGTGCTGGGCAGCAACAGTGAGCCACAGCTCCTAGTCAACCAGAAAGAAATTGAAGATGACACAAAGAAATAGAAAAACATTCTATGCTCCTGGACTGGAAGAACAAATATTGTTAAAATGTCCATACTACCCAAAGCAATCTACATATTTAATGCAGTCACTATCAAAATACCACCAGCATTTTTCACAAAGCTAGAACACACAATCCTAAAATTTGTACAGAACCACAAAATACCCCAAAGAGCCAAAGCAATTTTGGAAAAGCAAAGCTAAAGTCACAATTTTGGACGTTGAGCAATTTTACAAACCTGTAGTCATCAAGACAGTATGGTACTGGCACAAAAACAGACACAGATCAATGGAACTGAATAGAGAACCCAGAAATGGACTCACAACTATTTAGTCAACTGATCTTCAACAAAGCAGGAAAGAATATCCAATGGAAAAAAGACAGTCTCTTCAATAGATAGTGTTGGGAAAACTGGACAGCAACGTTGAAAAGAATGAAACCGGACAACTTCCTTACTCCATATGCAAAAATAAATTCAAAATACTGAGAGATCTAAATGTGAGACAGGAAACCATCAAAATCCTAGAGGAGAACACAAGCAACAACCTTTTTGACATCGCCTGAAGCAAATTCTTACTAGACACACCTCTGGAGACAAGGGAAACAAAAGTAAAAATGAACTATTGGGACTTCTTCAAGATAAAAAGTTTCTGCACTGCAAAAGAAATAACAAAACTAAAAGGCAACCTACAGAATGTGAGAAGATATTTGCAAATGCTGTATCCAATAAAGGTCTAGTATCCAAAATCTATAAAGAACTTATCAAATGCAACACCCCCAAAACAAATAATCTCATTAAAAAATTGGCTGAAGACCTAAATAGACATTTTTCCAAAGAAAACTTCCACATGTCCAACAGACACATGAAAAAATGCTCACCATCACTCCTCATCAGGGAAATATAAATCAAAACTATAATGAGATACCACTTCACACAGATCAGAGTAGCTAAAAGTTATAATACAAGACATAACAGATGTTAGGGAGGATGTAGAGAAAGGGGAACACTTTTATACAAACTGGGAATACAAACTGGCACAGTCACTCTGAAAAACAGTATAGAAGTTCCTCAAAAAGTTAAAAATAGAGGTACCCTATGACCCAGTAATTGCACTACTAGGTATTTACACAAAGGATACAAAAATACTGATTCAAAAGGACACATGCAACCCAATGTTTATAGCAGCATTATCAACAATAGCTAAATTATGGAAAGAGCCCAAATGTCCACCAAGTGATGAACTGATAAAGAAGAAATGGTGTGTCTGCAATGGAATATTATTCAGCCATGAAAAAGAAGAAAATCTTGCATTTGCAAGAACATGGATGGACCTAGGGAGTATTATACTAAAAGAAACACGTCAGTCAGAGAAAGATAAATGATTTCATTCACATTGGAATTTAAGAAAAGAAACAGATGAACATAGGGGAAAGGAGTTAAAATGAGAGGGAGGCAAACCATAATATACTCTTAACTATTGAGAACAAAGTAAGGGTTGTTAGTGGGGAGGTGGGTGGAGAATGGGCTAAAAGGGGTGATGGGTATTAAGAAGGACACTTGATGAGCACTGAATGTTGTATGTAAGGGAGGAATCACCAAATTCTATGTCTGAAACAGTATTACACTATATGTTATCTAACAAGAATTTAAATAAAAATTTGAAATAACAACCCAAAAAAGACTATATGCTTTCAGAAATATCTTTAAACATTTTTTTCATAAATTATGGAATGAGTATTTAGCATTGATATCAGCATTCCTGTGGCAAAGCAGTATGAATGAGATTACAGCCAAGAAATGTATTGAGTTAGCCTTCTAGCATTGTTTAAATTGTTCTTAGTTAAATCTAACTTCCAACTTCATTATTGTTGAGGTAAGCTCTCTCCATACACATTGTTAAAATAGTAAGTTGGACAAGGTTTGTAAAGTAGCAGTATCTGCCTCAAATCTTTCAGGGCATACAGTTGAATAGTGGGTCAGAGCATCCATACTTTGGTTTGTGTTTTATTCCTGTTGTTATTGTGGTTATCACAGTCATGTTCTCCAGCCAATATAAAAAGCCTACTTCAAATTAATCCCCTTGGCCACTGTTATCTCCCTCTAAATGAGATCTTCAGACCAAAATCCTAGCTATGTAGTATTTGTGGATAAAGCTATTTTGGACATCTGGATTTTTCGTCAAGTGAGGGCTTTAAGGTAAAACTATTTTTAAACATTCTGCCAAACACTTAAAAATCTAGTCCCAAAGTCACTCTTTCATTTCTAAAGATACTTACAATACCAGTTATCTTTGTTAAGATTAAAAAAAAAAAATGAAGTTTATGTTCCTTTTCCTCTACAAATGAAAACAACCCAAATTTTACCTTAAAATTTATGTATGGTGAAGAAAACAAAACTTTATGCAAAATATCATGTGTATAATAGTGCATATTGTCTAGGCTGAGACAGTTCTCACAAAGCCAAATGGATTCCCTAGGCTGTCCTTTCCTGGATGGAGAGGTCTACAGGCATCTTGCAGAGGAGCTAAGGAAACAGACCATTTTGCCAATTACCACTTTCCATGCTTCATTTAAGTACTACCAGATTTAATAAAGGAATCTGGTTATTCTCTAAATTGAGATGTAAAAACAGTAATTATACCTTACATTAAAACCCCTGATAAGTTGAATATCAAAAGTATGACCCTTTCTTTGCATTCTCCAATGTTTCCTTTCCAAAACATATATTACTTTTCAAATTGAAACACACAACACCACACAAATATTTTAAAGTGTTTCTTAAGTGGTATGTCCCATGGTTAATAAACAATTCTAAGAACATTTCCTTTTGCCAGGTAAACAGATATAGGAATATCTAATAAGCACAATCACATTTTGATTTTGATAATAAATTTAGTCACATACTCCTTTAGTTCAAAACTAGAAAAGGAAACAGTAATTTTATTTTTATTTTTAAAATGTTCAGATAATAGAGGTTATTACTCTAGAAGACATACTACTGTTCCCTTTACTTCTACAGGTATGTATAAACTTGATTATTTAAGACAGATTAATATATGTGGGAAAAAAAGTAATATTTAAAACATTTCTTGCAGGTTAAAAAAACAAAAAAGTTTTTTTGAACAAATTAACATACAACGTTACATTAGTTTCAGGTGTACACAGAATGATTCCATAAGTCTATATGTTATACTATGCTCATCACAAATTTAGATACCATCTGTTCACCATACAACACTGTGACAATAACATTGACTATATTACCTATGCTGTGTCTTTTATTCCTGTGACTTACTCCATAAATACAAGTCTGTCTGTCCTATATCCTCACCCCTCTCTCATCTGGCAATCATCAGTTCTCTGTACTTATAAGTCTGATTCTCCTCTTGTTTGCTTATTTATTCATTTCTTTTGGTTTTTAGATTCCCTATATAAATGAAACCATATAATATTTGTCTTTCTCAGTCTGACTTATTTCACTTAGTATAATACCTGCTAGGTCCATCCATGTTGTCATGAATGGCATGATCTCATCCTTTTATCTCTACATAATATTTATATTATTTATTTGTCTTTTGATGGACACTTAGGTCCGTATCTTGGGTACTATAAATAATGCTGCAATGAACATAGGGGTGTACATATCTTTTTGAATTACTGTGCACAGGTTGTTGGCTTTTTGTTTTTTATTTTTTTAAAGATTTTATTTATTTATTTGACAGACAGAGATTACAAGTAGGCAGAGAGGCAGGCAGAGAGAGAGGAGGAAACAGGCTCCCCATGGAGCAGAGACTCCAATGTGGGACTTGATCCCAGGACCCTGGGATCATGACCTGAGCCAAAGGCAGAGGCTTTAAATCATTAAGCCACTCAGGTGCCCATTTTTTTGTTTTTGTTTTGTTTTGGTTTGGTTTGGTTAAATACCCAGTAGTGGAGTTATTAAATTGTATGTTATTTCTACTTTCAATTTTTTGAGGAACTTCCAGAGTTCCAGTTTTCCACAGTGGCTGTACCAATTTTCATTCTCACCAATAATGAAAAAAAGTCCCCTTTTCTTCAAATCCTCATCAACACTTATTATATATCAATGTTAGAAATAACATTGTTAGTTTTGGGGAATGGTGTGAGGTGATATTTCACTGTGGTTTTGATATGCACTTTCCTAATGATGAGTAATATTGAGCATCTTTTCACATGTCTATTGGTCATCAGTATGTCTTCTTTGGAAAATGTCTATTCAGGTCCTCCGTCTGTCCATTTTTAATCATAGTGTGTGTGTGTGTGTGTGTGTGTGTTGAGTTGTACAAGTTCTTCGTATATTTTGGATATTAACCCTTAATAGGATGTATCATTTGCAAAGATCTTCTCTCATTCTGTAGGCTGCTTTTTTGTTTTGTTGGTGGATATTCCATACTCATAAATTAGAAAAGTTAATATTGTTAAAATGTCCATACTACCCAAAGCAATTTACAGATTCAATGAAATCCCTGTCAAAACACCAACAGCATTTTTTTTTTGTAGAATTAAAAGAAACAATACTGAAATTTGTATGGAACCACTAAAGTCCCCAAATAGCCAAAGAAATCTTGAGAAAGAAGAACAAAACTGGAGGTATTATAATTCCAGATTTCACGATGTACTACAAAGCTGTAGTAATTAAAACAGTAAGGTACTGGCACAAAAAGTAGACACACAGATCAATGGAACCAAAAGGAAAATAGAGAGCCCTGAAATTAACCCACTTCATGACAAAAGAGATAAGAATATCCAATGGGGGAAAGACAGTGTCTTTTTTTTTTCCAATTAACATATAATGTATTATGTGCCCCAAGAATATAGGTCTGTGAATCATCAGGCTTTCGAATTTCACAGCACTCACCATAGCACATACCATCTCCAATGTCCATAACCCAGCCAACCTCTCTCAATCCCCCTCCCCCCAAGCAACTCTCAGTTTGTTTTGTGAGATTAAGAGTCTCTTATGGTTTGAAAGACAGTCTTTAATAACGGTGCTGGGAAAACTGTATAGGTACATGCAAAAGAATAAAACTGGACCACTTTCTAACACCATAAACAAAAATAAACTCAAAATTATTAGAGCCCTAAATATGAACTCTGGAATTATAAAAATCCTAGAAAAAATGCAGGCAGTAATTTCTCTGACATTGGCCATAGGAACATTTTTCTAGCTATGTCTCCTGAGGCAAGGGAAACAAAACATAAATAAACTATTAGGACTACATCAAAATAGAAAGCTTTTTTACAGCAAAGAATATTCCTTATCCAGTTCTTATGTGTTCTTGAACTTTTTGAATGCTATACATTCTGTATAAAATTTAACAGATAAAATACATATTAACGGTACACTTTTCTTTTCCAAAGACTTTATATCTGAAAGGGGAATACAAGACATTCAAAGAAATGACATTTTACAAAAAAGCTTGATCTTTCATGACATGTCATCTAACTCTCATAGTGGGTGTAATTTACCAGATTGGTTTGAAGGCATTTCAGGAAAGTACAGAAACCATAGTCTGCATTACTGATAGATTTATCTGAGTACTTGATAGTCCATTAGCAGAATTATTCATCTTAGAGCAAGCAGACCAATATCCACACAGTGCTCCAAACACACAACCAATTTGAAAAACAACCAGAGAGCCGTTATTTACTTAGGGTCCTCTATGACCACATAAGTAATGCTTCAGCTTCCCACTTCTAACAAGATTGTATTTATTACTTTAAAAAGATTGCTACTTTTGTTTTTGTCTTTGAATAGATGAATGTCACATATCCATTAATTAGAAGACTGCTAAAGAATATCCAGTTCAGTGAAAAAGGGTAGAGGTGGGGGAAGAAGAGCTCTACTACAAACAAGAATATCTGAACTGAAGAACCAAAATTGCCTGAAAAGTCTTAGATGTTATTGTTATGTATCTTAAATTACAATATTCTTTTTTTTTTTAATTTGACAGAGAGAAATCACAAGTAGATGGAGAGGCAGCCAGAGAGAGAGAGAGAGAGAGAGGGAAGCAGGCTCCCTGCTGAGCAGAGAGCCTGATGCGGGACTCGCTCCCAGGACCCTGAGATCATGACCTGAGCCGAAGGCAGTGGCTTAACCCATTGAGCCACTCAGGCACCCCAAATTACAATATTCTTAAAATCTCTGTGCCTCCTTTTTTCCTGCTCCCTTACCCTCTAATTTCCCTGGTAAGGCTCAATCTTTCGTTTCTATAATATCCCATCATCACACTCCAGGATCAGGTATTCCTACAAATACATTTAGTTTTTCCATGACTTATTTTGTGTTAAGAGAGAAAGTGTTTTTTTTTTCTTTTTCAGGCTCAGTGGTGACTAAATTCTAAAAAAAAAATGATATAAGTATCTTCAAATTTCATTTTTAGCTTTTGAATTCAATTTTCTAAATAATTCATAACTATCCATTTTTATATTAGTGATCTAATCAGCTTCGTTTGCAAATTAATAATCCATAGCTCTGTATCTTGTAACCTCATACTACAGGTAGTTATGGACTCACTCCCCACATTCCCTCTTCAAGTAACTACAAATAGTTATCAATAGAACCCTGGGAGGTGGGGGTGGGAGAAGGGGGGTGGGGTTATGGACACTGGGGAGGGTATGTGCTATGGTGAGTGCTGTGAAGTGTGTAAACCTGGCGATTCACAGACCTGTACCCCTGGGGATAAAAATATATTATATGTTTATAAAAAATAAAAAAAATTAAATTAAAATTTAAATTAAAAAAAAAAAAAGAACCCTGGGGTGCTGGGTTGCACAATTCCAATAGGTTCACTCATGTAAGCTATGTGAATGACACCTCCGGGAGTTTTGAGAGGCACAGTTGTTCATATGGACCGCAATGGTAATATGCCTTCTGGAATTATGCACTGAAGTAACATGGCAAGATCCATCACATTTTTTAAATTATCTGTTCTTTTGTTTCCTTTATATATTCTGTGCCAGTAAATCCACTCCTAACCTCCAGGCTACCTAAATGAGAGTAAACCCTCTTTGTGTTTCAATCACTGATTTAAAAGTTGTCATGTCTGTGAACCTACCTGATGAAGTTGAAGTTGGTATGTCCTCCTCTGTGTCCTCATGGACATTTGTTCTAAGAGGTCAGCATTCCCTCTATTGCTCTGTGTGTGTGTATGAGTGTGTGTGTGTATGTGTGTGTGTGTGTGTTTGCCTTTCCCACTTGATAATGAGATGTTTAAGAACAGGGAGCATGGCTTGTTAATAATCTTTGAATAAGTACATTATAGTACCTGCTCCACAATCAGGTTTGAAATTGTTTGCTGAAATGATTTCAATAAGCTAGAATACTTAGACAACTCAAGAAAGTACTTCCAAAAACCTATTAAGTTTTAGGGCTAAATGACAAACAAATACCCCAAAACACCTACCTAAAATTTTGTATTTAAAAATCATTCTAACTTCAAAAAAAGTCAAACTCCTTCTTGTACAATACCAAATACAGAATCACCAGACTGATAAACAGTTTTCCTGAAGCAATGCCTTGCTATTTCCCTGCTTGATTATTCCTCCCGTGGTCACAGCAATGCAAAACTAAACCCACAAAACTTAAATGTTTCTCTTCTTCAGTAAGCCTTCCAAAGCCTAGGCCTGCTTCTTGTCATACAAGTTAAAACCTGTGCATGAGATTTTCAGAACATTACCTTGAAGACTCAAAAAGAAAAGAAAAAAGTTTCCTTCCACCAAATACAGATATTGGCTCCTGTTTACACAGTTGTCTATGATCAGCTATAGGTCAGGCAGCTGCCAGGGTCCTACCTTACATAGGAAATTCATCATGGTAAAAGCAAATAGATCAGGTGACAGGCCATCTTTAAAATAAATCATATGCGGGGCACCTGGGTGGTTCAGTGGGTTGAGCCTTTGCCTTTGGCTCGGGTCATGATCTCGGGGTCCTGGGATTGAGCCCCGCACCGGGCTCTCTGCTCAGCGGGGAACCTGCTTTCTCCTCTTGTGATCTCTGTCAAATACATAGATAAAATCTTTTTAAAAATAAATAAATAAATAAATCATATCCTGGAGCATGTTTAGAGTAGCTCTAAGAAAAAATATGCCAAGACAAATAGCTAATGGATCTTTAATTATTAGAAATCCAGGAAGATCTTTGAAGTACTATTTAATGACCCTTTTTGTCAGCTCCCTCCATAAAATTGATACATGGAGAAATGTATACAATAAAGAGAAAGCCAGACCTGAGATGTAGGTAGACAGGTTTTATTTAACAGATATTTGTTGAGAACCTATTATACACCAGGCTGTATTATAGAACTAGAGTTAAAAGTGAAGAAAATAGACAAAATCTTGTCCTTCATGGAGCTTATAGTCAAGTAGGAAAAGAAATTAACCCTGGAGAAATCGATTGGGGCTTTACATTATGTGAAATTTTATTCCGTTGATGTCAACCACAGTCCCATCTTTATAACAGAAGTTTGTGTTTATCTTACTCTAAGGAGTTGTCAACAAGGACTAGCAGAGGTGCCCATGCTTCCTGGCACAACACTGTATCTGGCTCCGTAGTTCCAACTGCCGCCTCATCATGTGACAGCATGTGATGGAAGTGCCAATAGATTCCGGTAGTTTGTGTACACTGTGAAAGCCAATTTCAACATTTAGAAGCCGATCTGGCACAAGATCCTTCCCTAAAGACCCCTTCTAACATCTGAACATGCAGTTTTCTAGATGCCTGCCCCTTTTCACACTATAAACACAAGCTTTCTGTCAAACGCTGCTGTTAAATAATCAGCATCTTTCCCCAGCCAACACTTACTAGTATAGCAGAACAACAAATCTCCCAACACTGATTACTAGCCAAACCATTTCCCAAGAAAACAGGATGTTAACCCTTAGAATTCATTAACTATCTCTCTCTCTCTCTCTTTTTTTTTTTTTTTTAAGATTTTACCTTTTTATTTGACACAGAGAGAGAGATGACAAGTAGGCAGAGAGAAGGGGTGAAGATGACCCTTCGCTGAGCAGAGAGCCCAATACAGGGCTTGATCTCAGGACCCTGAGATCATGACTTGAGCCAAAGGCAGAGGCTTTAACCCACTGAGCCACCCAGGTGCCCCCATTTTTTTTTTTATTTAATAACATTCATAACAAAAACCATATTGAAATTGCTTCAGGGTCTGTTTCTGCATATGCAAACCAAAGAGAAAAAAAGATGTTTTTCAAGAAAGTGTGAGCTAAATAATTTAACTGTTTCTGAAGACATTGAAAGGTTCACTTACATAAGTAAGATACAGTAAACAAAAATGATTACAAAGTACCAAAAACCTGGTTAATGTTCCATAAGTTTGCATGACTGCTTAAATTTGCTGTGTCTCAGAATCTCTTGTTACCTACTTCTGGAACATAGCTAGGACTAGAGATACAATTATCTTGATCTTCCTAGAAAATGTTCTTCCTCTTATTGCATCTTAATATCTCAGACTAACACTATTAGAAATATAATACAAGCCATAAATGAATTTTTAAATATGCTAATAGCCACAATAAAAATAGTAACAGATAAAACTAATTTTGAAATGTATCTTATTTGGGGCGCCTGGGTGGCTCAGTGGGTTAAGCCGCTGCCTTTGGCTCAGGTCATGATCTCAGGGTCCTGGGATCGAGTCCCGCATGGGGCTCTCTGCTCAGCAGGGAGCCTGCTTCCCACTCTCTCTCTCTGCCTGCCTCTCTATCTACTTGTGATTTCTCTCTGTCAAATAAATAAATAAAATCTTTAAAAAAAAAAAAAAAAGAAATGTATCTTATTTAACCCAATCTATCCAAAATGTCATCATTTAAATGAGCATTCATTATTAAAAAAATCATTAATGAGTTTTCTTTTCTTTTTTATATTACCTTTCAAATTCTGAGGCCAATTTTATGCAAATAGCACATTTAAATTCAGACTAGCCACATTTTAAGTTCTCAATAGTCCCGTGTTACTGGGGGCTACAATATTAGATAGCACAGACTTATGGGGTGAGACTCTATCTGTGTCACTGTTTGGCACTATGTACTGGACAAATTTGTGTGCATCTCAGGGACTAAAAATAACGTATTATTATGGCAGGAGATGTTTGTAAACTAATATATAATTTAGAAGCACATCATGTGGGAATTTATCACCTCATCCCACAGTGTTTCAAATTATTGATTCACATTCCAACAGTAAACAATTGACTCCTTGTTTGTCGAGGAAGCCTAGAATTCATTAACACCAAGAGTTCAATGGGAAAAAGACATTTAAAACATCAATACTTCTCAAATTCCTTTCCTCTTTTATGCAAACTTAAAAAGACCTGAGGCAACTTATGTTTGAGTTTTAGAACCTCAATTCTCAATAAGAACTACAGATGGGGCGCCTGGGTGGCTCAGTGGGTTAAAGCCTCTGCCTTCAGCTCAGGTCATGGTCCCAGGGTCCTGGGATCAAGCCCCGCATCAGGCTCTGTGCTCCCCGGGGATCCTGCTTCCTCCTCTCTCTCTGTCTGCCTCTCTGCTTTCTTGTGATCTCTGTCTGTCAAATAAATAAATAAAATCTTAAAAAAAAAAAAAAAGAACTACAGATGAAGTAAAATAACAAAGGAATAGTCAACTGTTTCAGAATTACAGTTCCTCAAGGCAGATGTGTCAAGTTTGGGGCCTTCCTGTCTAAAATTCAAGATTTATCCTTCCCGAAAACTTTCCCCTGGAAAAATTACTTTTGCTTTCTCTTATGTGCAATCAAAATGCCCTCACCCTCATCATCCCGTGGTTCTAAATGATTAGTCATAAGTAGATTTCGTGCCTCTTGCTCATGCTTGCTCATGCAGAGTTCCGGTTTCCTGCAAATTCTCCTTTAAAACTTCTTTCATGAATCACAAGTTACGCTTCATTGCTGCTCAAAACCAGCATGTAGCTTCTGTCATGCTCTTCCTCAAGTTCAGCTTCCCTCTTGGGTATCTTGCTTTCTTTAATAGGCTGTTTGAAGGTGACTTGCTCTTTCAGTGGGCCTTTCTATAGGATATATTTAGCAGTTTAATTTAGCAGCATATTTAGTGTTATGATTGCTGTATCCTCCAGCAATCAACTAGGCAAAAACTCCTCCACCATAGCTGTATTGGTAATTTATGTTGCCAAAACTTCTTAACAATTCAGAGAAAACTATATTCTCTTTAGTGGTTTTGGCCCTAAGGTGATGCTGACTATGCTTTGTGTCTATTATAGTTCCTGTCAAAATGGCTAGTTGAACTTCTGCTCACAGCTTATCAATAGTGGGTCAGATCAGTTTCCGGGGGCCAAACCTGTTATCACCGACTCCCCTGTTTGCCATTTCCTGAGAAACCAGTCTATGTCCTACCATACCCTGCTTACTCTGTCTGTGCCCACAAAGGAGGCAAACTTAAAGTAGGCCATTAATATTTTGAATGAATAAATAAATGTTTTACCTTTCATAATTCCATTTTTATATTGTCTATATATTGCAGTATTTATTTAAAATGTGAGAGTTGAAGTATTTTTTTAAATATTATTTCACATAAGTGGTTTGAAGATTTGCTTTTTTAATAGAAGCAGTTTTATTATTTGTTCTATAAAAGTAATAAAATTCATTGTAAAAAAATAAATCAAACTATAAGGATTTCTATAATATTTCTTGCAGACCATAATGGTGAAAATTTCTGCAGTAGTTTGTTTCAAAAAATCCTTTCAAAATTCTTTGTGCTTTCTCTTTCTTACAAAGATTGTATGATACATGTTGTATAGCATACCTTTTAATATACTTGTATAAAGGAGTTATAATATCTACCTTTATGTTTTTATTAATATTCCATTATATATATATATATGTATACCATTAATTATCAACCAACTCCTATTGGTGAATAACTTGTTCCTAATTATTTCTCATTAAAATCTTACTGTAAATGATACATTTTTATATAAGTCGCAAATTGTTGCAATTTTAACAAAATGTTAAAATAATACATAGATTTTTGTCATTCAAAATGGCAAGTTTAGAGTATGTGTTTATCCCTATTGATATCTTAGAAAACTCAGTCTTAAAAATAACAATAAAAAAAGAGTAGGGGTGCCGTCAATAAATTTTAAGAAGTAAGTATTTGAGTAATATTATATATATATGTTTTTAATGAATACTTTGGGTGGTTATGTCTTAGTATGGACACATATAGATCTATCTAATTCTGTTCAATGACTTCATAGTATTCCATTCTATACATCTAACCTATCTCCTAATAACTGACTTTGAAAATATTTTTATTTTATAGCCTATTAAACAACACAATATCTTGATTTATATATATATATATATACACACACATGTAGCTTTGGTAAATATATATTTGTATATTAATTATATATTTATATATTAAATATTATTGATGATATTAATATTATTATATTATAAATGACATAATAATATTATTTATATATTAAATATTAAATCATGTATTAAATATATATTTACATATTGATTAATATAATATTAAAGAACACAATATCTTGATTTATATATATTTATAAATATATATATAAGTCATCAAAATAAATCCAATAAATCAAATACATATATATATATAGCTTTAGTAAACATAACTATAGTTTATACACTTAGCAATACAACTGTTACATCAAAGACATGTTTTTTCATTTGTAATGTATATCACAAATATGTTTAAAAATACTTAAACACTAGCCAAAAACATGAGTGCTTATTTCTTTATACCTGAAAATTGAGAAAAAAAAATCATTTTTTTTATATTTGCCAGATGGGTAGGTGGTAAATCACATCTCATTCTCACTTTGGTTTGCATTTCTTGATGTGGGACTACTATGCTACATTTTAAACTTCTTTCCCTAGTTTTTAAAATATTACATATGCCAATATTTGTATTACTTAATTTTAATTTTGTAAATTCTTTTTTTTTTTTTTTAGGTTTTATTTACTTTTTTTTTTTGTGAGAGAGAGCACAAGCAGTGGGAACCGCAGGCAGAGGGAGAAGCAAGCTCTCCACTGAGCAAGGAGCTTGATGCACACTGGATCCCAGGACTCTGGGATCATACCCTAAGCTGAAGGTAGACACTTAACAATCTGAGCCACCCAGGCATCCCTAATTTTGCAAATTCTTGAAGTTCAAATACTGATGTCATACTAAATTAACTCTTTTGTGATTTGCTTTATTTTATCAGTATTTTTTGGTGAAATTCAAACATGAACTATTCATCATGGTAGTTTATTAATTTCCCTGTGTCATTCTGTCCCATTGTTGTGTATATTACATTTGCCTTAATCTATCCCCTTGTTTTACATTTGGATTGTTTCTAGTTTTTTAACTATAAGAAATTACTCTGATGTCAAAATTCTTCTGTTTCCTGGTGAAGGTATGTAAGTATTTTACTACATATATATATCCAGAAGTAAATAACTGGGTCTTTATAGAAGCACATTTTTAACAATTTTATATTTTATTAAAAAACCAATTTTACAGTTGATTGAAAGGAATACAAATTGGTTGTAACAAATAGCCATAACTATTTTCTGACTTTAGTTTTTTCCAATTAAGTGATTGAAATGGCTTGTCACTACTTTTTTAAAAATTATCATTTAAATACAGTTGACATATAATACTGTATTAGTTTCAGGGATACAACATGTGATTAGACAATTCCATACATTACACAATGCTCACCAAATTAATTGCAGCCACTCTCTGTCAATATACAACATTATTGCAGTATTATTGACTATATTTCCTATGTTGTACTTTTCATCTTTGTGACTAATTTATTTTATAACTGGAAGTTAGTACTTCTCAATACCTTTATTATTTCACCCATTCCTCACCCCCTCCTCTCTGGCAACCACCAATCTGTTCTCTGTATCTGTCTGCTTCTGGCTTGTTTGTTTTTGTTATTTGTTTATTTGTTTTGTTTTTTAGAGTCCACATATAAGTAAATCATATGATATTTATCATACTTATTTCAACTAGCATAATACCCTCTAGATCCATCCATGTTGTTGCAAATGGCAAGAGTTCATTCTTTTTATGGCTGTGTAGTATTCCGTTGCATTTTTATCCTACATCTTCCTTATCTACTCATCTATCAACGGACATTTATGCTGCATCCATATTTTGGCTATTGTAAAAATGCTGCAATGAACATAAAGGTGCACATATCTTTTTGAATTAGTGTTTTCAGGCTTTATTTGGTTAAATACCCAATAGTACAATTACTGAGTCACATGGTATTTTTATTTCTAATTTTTTGAGGAAACTTCAGACTGTTTTCCACAATGGCTGTGCCAGTTTACATTCCCACCAACAATGTACAAGTGTTCCCTTTTCTCCATAGCCTCACAGACACTTGTTTTTCTTGTCTTACTGATATTAGTGATTCTGACTGGTATGAAGTGATAGTTCATTGTGGCTTTGATGTATATTTCCTGGATGATGAGTGATGCTGAGCATCTTTTCACATGTCTGTTGGCCAACTGTATGTCTTCTTTAGAAAATGTCTATTTAAGCCCCTTATCCATTTTTAATCAGATTATTTTCCTCCTTTTTGGTGTTGGATGTTGTAAATTCTTACACATTTTGGGTATTAAGCTCACTATCAGATCATCTTTTGCAGATATGTTATTTTGTTCAGTAAGTTGCATTTTTTGTTTGGTTGATAATTTTCTTTATTCATAGGCTTTTTATTTTGTGCAGTTCCAATGGTTTATTTTTGTTTTGGTTTCCCTTGCCTTAGGAGACATACCTATAAATATATTGCTAAGACCGATATTTGAGATTACTCCCTGTGTTTTCTCCTAGACATTTTATAGTTTCAGGTCTCACATTTAGATCTTTATTTTTTTTTATTGTGTTATGTTAGTCCATTTTGAGTTTATTTTTTGTATCATGTAAGAAAGTGATCCAGTTTTATTCTATTGTATAGAGTTGTGCAGTTTTCCCAGCACCATTTTTGAAAAAACTGTCTTTTCCTCATTGTATATTTTTGCATCCCTTGTTGTAGATTAATTGTACATGTAAGCAAAAGCTTATTTTTGAGCTATCATCTTCTATTGATCTATGTTTCTATTTTTCGTCAGTACCATACTACTTTGATTACTATAGCTTTGCAGTATGTCTTGAAATTTTAGGATTGTGATATTTCCAGCTTTGTTTTTCTCTCTTAGGATTACTTTGGCTATTTTAGAATCTTTTGTGATTCCCTAAAAAATTTAGGATTATTTGTTCTAGTTCTGTGAAAAATTCTGCTGGTATTTTGAAAGGGATTACATTGAATCTGTAGATTGCTTTGGTGGTATGGACATTTTAACAATATTAATTCTTCCAATCCATGAGGATAGTGTGTCTTTCCATTTGTTTGTGCCATCTTCAATTTCTTTCATTAATGTCTTATAGTTTTTAGAGTACAAGTTTTTCACGTGCTTGGTTAAATTGATTACTAGGTATTTTGTTCTTTCAGGTGCAATTTTAAATGAGATTTCTTTCTTAATTTCTCTTTCTCCTAACTCCTTATTAGTGTATGGAAATGCAAGAAATTTCTTTATACTAATTTTGTATCCTGCAACTTTACTAATGAATTTATTAGTTTTAGTGGTATTTTGGTAGAGTCTGTAGGGTTTTCTGCATATAGCATCATATCATCTGCAAATAGTGACAGTTTTATTTTTTCCTTACCAATTTGGATGCCTTTTTTTTTTTTTCCTTGTCTGATGGCTGCATATTTTTTGGTGGAGTTTGGGGGCAGAAATCACAACATATCAACCCACCATGGGCCTTCACAATGCTTTAAAGACTCAGATTGCCCTGCTCTGCACTAGTTCTACGTTGGCTACTTCTAGGAAATGCCGCTTTTCATATTTTGTCAAAGTATTTTGCATTGTTAAATTGATTTTTTAAATGTACATTCTGTATATTGGCTTACTGATAATTATATGTGGCAAATGCCTTCTCTGATTAAGTTATCTTTCACTTATTTCTATTTGTGGAAAAATAATATAATCAGTGTTATTACTGTTTTACTTTTTGTTCTCTATTTTACTTCAAACCATTATGATATTATTTCTCACAAAGAAGTATTTACTTCATAGGGAGCCTGTTAAGAAATAAAAATCCTGTTCATTGTTCTATGTGGGTAAGCAGTGTCCAAGTACCATTATTGGATAGATCATCTTATACTCGTTTCTTTTCAGATCACATAAATCTTGGCCCTTACACTAAAGATCATCTTTTGCCACTGATCTCATTGTTCTCATACTGAATCTCCTAATTTTTGTATTAATTTGTTGATAAAGTTCTATTTAATTCATTCTTGTTTTTTTCTGTTTGTTGTCACTTGTCAATATCCATCTTAGATAATTTGTTTTATGACGTTTGCAATTTGATATCCCTGTGCCAGTACCATCCTATGTTTTTAAATTTAGTTTTATTATGATTTTTAAATTTGTTAGGGCAATGTCATTTTAATCTTTTGCTTCAAGAATATTTTGGCTCTTACATGGCCTCTGCTAACTCTATAATTACTTTAGAATTAGTGTGTCAAGAGCCATAAAATTATTTTGGAATTTTGATTAGAATTTAATTGGAACTATCAAATTATAAATCAAGTAAGAAGAATTAATATATTTACTAATGCATCATATCTCCCATGAATGTAGATATATGCCTTCATAGTTTTAGCTCTTTTGTAATTTTACTCATAAACATATAACATGTTATTTGTTAGTTTTGAAATTTTTTAATTTCTTTTTACATCTTTTATGATTATTAAATTTTATAGAAAGTGTTTCAAATTTCTAAAATTATTGAAGTTTTTGTTTATATTTTAATTTAACTAAAATTTAATTTTTCAAATTAAATGTAAATATTTTCTTTGGGTAACCATGCATGTTTTCAGTAATTTACTTGATAACATTTGGATTGTTTTTTATAAAAGTTCTCTGCTATTTTAATGAATTTAAGTGAAAAAGAATTAATAACCAATTTTTGAGCATTTACTATGTTTTGAACAATGAATTTATTACTTGATTCACTTGGTTAAAATTCCCCAAAATAAAAGTAATTATTTACTTTTTAAATGGAATGACAGGAGATAACAGAAGCAAGATAAGTTAAAGAACTAGTAAAATATTAAACTAATAGTGTGTGGGATAGCCAGAATATTAAATCCAAATCAGTTTGATTTCAAAATCCGTGCCCCCATCACATGGTATAATGAACATATTAGCAAAATTATAACATATACTATTAAAATTCTCTGATTTACAAGTGATATAACACAAAATGAATTTGGAACTCCTTGAATTTTATGAATTCAATATTAGATTTGATGAATCCTTGTGAAGTAAGAAATAGATGTGATAATGAACACGTTGTTTTCTTGTCTGACTTCAGGAGAATTTTGATACTGTACACAGAACATTTCTATGTTGTCTTCTAAACTGTGATAGTGAAGGATAATTTTCTATGAAGTATTTTTGTTAAGTATTGGAATTAAGGGTTTGTAACCTAAATACTGCATTGCAACTAAAGACTTCTGCATTCCTTTTTTTTAATATAATAGGAAATTCAAGTGAGAATAAATTATTTTAATACAATAACAAGGAAAGAAATTATTTTCAACTAATCATATATGATGATAAAAAGCTGAAACAAACTATTAGATTTAATTTAGTGTCATTAAATTTAAATACAGTTAAAATTCTTTCTTTTTCATTTAATAGCAACTCAAGAAAGTCACCATACATGTCATTAAATAAGATTAGATAAGATATACAGGATATACCACAAGAATGAATCAATGTTGCCATAAACTTCTCTTGGGAAGTTCCTTGTTTTTGGCTAATGTGATTTGTCATCTGTAACACTAAGTTACTTTTCTTGCTAAAGCTTATGGTCAGACATGAAAAATTACTTAAAAGATAAATGACTTGTCAAATTTCTTATTAGGTAAATCCCAGGGGATACAATTATTCACTGAAGTAAATGTTTGACAATAATAAAAATAATACCACAAAATTTTTTCACAATTTCACAAAAACCAGAATGCTAAAGAATAACATCTTATACAACAATGGTGAACAGTATAGTACCAACACTCAGTACTCCATAAAGGGGGAGTTTTATTCCACTGGCATCAGAAAGCTCTGATATAAAACAACTCTATGTGCCTTAATAATTTCTTGGCACAGAGCAGTAGTTCTTTGCCATCTGTACAGCAAACCAATGCTATATAAATCAAGCATCACAAATTCAAATGCCTGTGGGTCCTGGCCTATAACATAAATGAGGAAGCAGCCAGGTGTGAGACAAAGGAGGCAACTGAACCTCTTGCACACTTCAGAATGCCCTGTTTAAGGGGCTGCCACTGTTCAGCCAGCGCAGATGGTTATCATGCTGAAATGTGGGTCTACTGCTGTCAGAACTTGTCAATCTTCAAGAGAAGTTGTGAACCTGAAATTTTAATAAAATGTTATATTTTGAAAATGTTCTGCTGAACAAATACAGACATCCTTAGGCATTACAATATTTATATATACTATATAATATGGTAAGGCATATATGTATAATGTAGTATATATAATATTACTTTATATATATTTTAGTACTTATGCAGCCTATAGGTGTATTATATTTCAAATATAAATTATTTACATAAGAACAGGGAGTAGAGAAAAAGAATATAAGAGGAGAGAGAGAAAAGTACTTTTTGGTAGAGGAATTGGCCTCAAGGACTTAATATTTGTTGCAAAAAATAACAAGGAAAAACAAGAACAAAAGTTTTGGTAGAAGACTTATTAACAGATAAAAATGGGATACTTGAAATTATATTTTGGTGGATTTCACAGTTTAATAATTCTGGCTTACTGACTTACTGGGATATTTTTTTTTTTCTTGGACAGATTGGCTTTGATCACCTAAGAATTTCCTTATTTGTAAAATGAGAATGATTACTACAATTTCATTGGATTTATGAGATTACTAGAATGAAATGTTATAAATATCTAAAAATAACAACAAACATGTCTGCTACAGAAGATAAACTTTATGGTTGTCAGTTTATCTTTCTCTTCCTTTTCTTGTTTGCTATTACTTAGAATATGGCTGGGATTATGAAAGGTTGTTCTCAAGAGGAAATAGGAATAAAAAATTTAGGTTGTACTAAAGGAGGAATAAGACATTAGGAGAGTTAGCAAGCCAAAATTCATATTTAATGATATTGTTATTTTCTCCTGAACAGTCATTCAAATAAAGAAAGAAGAAACAGACTTACGAATAAGTTCAGTGGTAACTCTCTGGACAATAGCAGTGAAGACAGGAGACAGAAAAATTGGTGTGAATTTTGCATATTTCAGAAACTTATTTCAAGCTTATGGTGCTGTTTCCATTAAGCTAAAATAAAATACATCTTAAACACTTTTTTATTTGTTTATTTTTTCTACATCCTGGAATATATACCTTAGGTGAAATACCAAAAAGTTACAAGATAGCATATGAGATTACATGAGTATTCATAACAAACATACAACTACGAAGTTCTACTTTCTGGCTTTGAGGCTCCTCTACCTTAAACAAGGCTTCATCTTGCTGGTCGACTGGCAGGGACTCCCAGGACTTGGTTTCACTTTGCACGTACTTCAATTATAATTCAACCAATGATCAACATGTCTATATAGCCCCTTTCCTTGGCTGAGGCGCTGTGGACCAAGCACTTTGTTTGGTTTAATGTTTACTCTTTAATGCTATGCATGGAGTCAGCAAAGTGCAGACTAAAGAAATACTGTTAAATAGGTTTATGTCCGTAAAATGTACGTGACTTCTATTTTTCATTGTGGAGAGAGAAAAATATGTATTGAGAAATTCAAAAGGCTGTAAATATTGAAAATTGGACACATTTATCTTGGAAGATTGAATTATTTATTAAAGAATATTGGGGGAAAATTCACCACAGTTTATGAATGTCTTACACCCAGGTTCTATCATGTTTCTGTATATCTTGTGAAGCACTTACTGTCTTTGTTCTGACAATATTTTCAAGAATGTATACCAAACAGCTTTGGAAGATAGACATAGTATCTCCTGCTAGTCAAAGGACAAGTTTGTGATTATGAAGCAAAATAGTTGTCAGGAGATATCAAATTTGTGATTATGAAGCAAAATAGTTGTCAGGAGATATCAAATTTGTGATTATGAAGCAAAATAGTTGTCAGGAGATACCAAATGTTCAGAGAAAGAGAATAAACATTCAGAGAGAAGGGAATGAAGAGAGCACAGTCTCATTTAGAGTGGAGGAGGTTCAGAGACAAGGTGTTTTCAAAAGAGTTTGACTCTGATAGATGAGGTAATATTTTCTACAAATTATGTCAAATAAAGGATTTTCAGTAACCTTAGCAAGAGCCATTTTAAAAGAGCAGTCGGAGATATGCTCAAGTTGTGTAACTATGATTAAGACAGTAAGAAGAAATTAAATTACTTTTTCAAGAAATAAAGCTATAATGTGAGATAGAGAGATAGACAACTAGTGGGATACAAGGTCAGGGAGGATTTTTTTGTTAGTTTTATAAACAAATATGTTTATAAATATTTCAGAGAGAGGGAAAGGTACTAGTATAAAATGTTAATTTCAAGTTAGGAAATAGGGTATCATTTTTGAACCACAAAGTTTGAGGATAGGACTAGAACACTAATATTCCATTTTTTAAAGAAAGCTTACAAATTATTATTTTGGGGGGAGACTGGGTGGTTCATAGGACTCCTAATCACAGTTCAGGTTTTGATCTCAGGATCATGAGTTCAAGCACCATGGTGGGCTGAATAGTGGGTGTAAAGCCTACTTAAACACAACAAAACAAAACACAACTTACTATTTTTAGTTCAAAGATGGGAAAACAGATATGGAGCAAAAATCTCTAACTAAAGAACATAAAAAGAGAGAGAGAGAGAAAGAAACTAAGTAGGATTTAAATTACAAACTTTGTTTCTCCATTGTATAATGCGACTTCACTAAAAGATAGGATTGCCAGAATCAAGATTTCTATACTGCCATATTAACATACACACAAATCACACTGCCGATATAAAAGCTCACTTCAGTAAAGAGTATTTTGTTTAAGCCGTACTTCAAGAGGAATCAATTGTTTCTCCCCCACACACAAATTTTTGTAACCCAGTGGCTTTAAATTTTCAATTAACTATATTCCCTCAAATTCACTCCTTTGATATTAAATATATTCAAGTTTTTTGCATCTGTGTACTCAAGAAAACGTAGGTTTTTAAGTGATCACTATTTATTTTAGCTTATTTGCAGTAGAGATATTTGTATTGTATTAGTCATTCACCCATCAACAAAAATATATGTAGATGTGTTTAATACTACATTAAGGAATGTAAGGGACATAAAGGGTGTAATATACCACCCTTCCCTCAAATGACTTGCAAACTACTTTGAAAAAAATATCAGCATTTGTAGGACATTGTTTTCATCCAATTTTGCTTGCAAATAAGTTTATCTGGGTGACTTATTCAATGCCAGGTGTAAGCACTGCTGATGGATTTGCATTGATTTATTTAAAGTACCTTTCCTTGTGATCAGATGCAAGAAGCCTAGCCAGGATGAAAAATCTATTTGTAGCCATGAGACAAAGTGAGGGAAGCCACATCCAGGACTTTGACCTTATTAGCGTGATGTTCCAAACAACTCCACTAAGCAGCCACGGAGAAGATATTGATATTGATGCACATTTATAAAGACAGAGTACTTAATACAATGTGTCTTACTCATACACTCAGATTCCCCTGTGAAGCTATTTATATTTTCTAAAATACATGAATCTATTGGTTTTTTTCAGAATTGGTAAGAAGAGCGCCCCTCCTAACTTTCTAACAAATTAGTGCTAATGAAAATTAAGTATGGAATTGTTGTAATCTATGTTCCTTGTTTAGATGAAATTTTTTATCTATTATAAAACACAAACACCAGATTTCTAGTGAATTATTTAAATCAGATGATCAATACAAGGGTCAGAATTTCAGATTCTGTCAAGCCAAAACACGAAAGAAATAAATGACACCAAGCACTATCAAGGAGCAAAATGAGTTGCTGCTTCTTTAGGCTCCCCCATCACATGCTTTACATTTTTGTTAGCAAAATTTTCCATGTGGCTTTATAATTTATCTGCTTACTTTTTGCTTCACCAAGATACAAGACCCTGAATAGCAGTATCATATATTTGTCATCTTGATATTTCAGTCATTAAACAATGTTCCTGAACATAGTGTATTTTCAGATGTTTATTTTATAAAAGCAGTAGATTCAGATTTTATTCTTTTTCTTTATTCCAATCATCCTCACCTTCAGTGAGTATACACAGGTATTACAATATAGCCTCTAGTTATAGAAATTATTATAAAAACATATTTATACATCATAAAGATATATTTGTAGTTACAGTTTCAGTTACTAACCTGGTCTGATTTAGAAACTAACATTTTTAGAGGTTACTCCAGTATATTATTTTTTCATGTTAAGATATCTAAGAATAGGTATTTTGTTTGTTGTGCAAGTTCTGATAAATTTATTTATTGCTTATTGATGTACCCAGAATAATTCAAATTGGTTGCTTACTGTTACTTACTGTTATTTACTGTTCTATTTTTTTTTTTTTTTCCTTCCACTGAAGGATTAGGAAGTCTTACCAAGGAATCCTTGTTAAGATTTTTCTAATTGTTGCTTTTCTTTTTGATTTTTTTTTTTTTTAGTGTGCTGTAGTAACATGAATCAAACACAGAAATACATAACTATTGACATTCGCCTAAGTAGCATAAAGAAAAGAAATGCACTTCTGTCTTACCCTTGTGATTAGCTACATTGAAAAGAGAACAAATGTTATTTAATTTAATTTTGGTTAGGACATTAGAACTACTTTTTTCTAAAGACCATAAAATCAACTGTCATAAGAGGATTCTGATATTGCCCTAAAAAAAAAAAAATCAGAGTAATTCCATTCTATGCCACAAATGACAGATTTCTGAGATTTATTTTATATACATAAGATCCCTGTACTTTTAACACATAAAATACTAAAAATGAGTCATGACAGTGAAGGCAAAGAATAAAAGTAAATCAGAACAATTATTTCCATCTCCATGAAACGCCAACATTGCTTAGTCTTATAGGGCCCCTGTAATGGACAAGGAAATTAGAGTAATTCTCTATACAAGCACACGTGTCAAAGAAGTCAATTTAATCTGCCCCTAGCCCAATTATCTAGCTTTGGCTTTTAGGAGCTGATGATCAGCTAATTAAATTGCCCTTGAAAGATCAACAAGAAAACAGCTTCTACCACATTTACTCACCTCTTTTTCAGCAATGCCTTATGACCTAATGTCAACATCATTGACGTAATAAAAAGATCAAAGAAAATCCCTAAAAAGGTCTCCACTCAAAGTTCATTACTATAGATTTTTTTTTTCCTTTTTACACTCCTGAAATAAGGATAAGAATCACTTCTTTAGACTTACAAGTTGAGTCTAGGGCCAACAGGAGAGGGTTTACAGAAGGAAAGGAGGCATCCAAATTGAAATCCATTTTTGATCTGTGAGGTGGGAAATAATAGAGTATTGCTAACATTTCCTCATTCTAGAAATCAATGGGAAGGCAAAAATAGAAGAGTTATTTTTTTCCTTTCTATATAGCTAATAATAGTGGACTAGTCATTAAGTCTTCTACCTGCATCAAAGATCATAAACTAGGGATCTATGAATCTTAAAACTCTAAATCCTTCACGTTAAATTATTTTATTTCTGTTCATTTTTAGGTATTGTGCTCATCATAATTATCATCATAATCATCGATCCAAAATATATTTGTTGAATATTTATGTGTCAAACTATGCTAAATAATTCAAATGTACTAAGACTTTTTCCTCACTTTACTATTGTTTCACACCTGAAGAAACTGACACATCTGAAGACTAAGTCATGAATCTAGAAAATGGTAGATGATGACGTTGAACTCAGATCTGTCCAAGATCTTTCTCTTAGCCACCCTGCTACAAAAGAGTATAAATGGCTAGGCTATATCATGAAGGGAGAAAGGAAATTGCATGCATAGCTAGAAATACAGTGTCTTCGTAATAAGAACTTATCAGTAAGGAAAGGCACAATAACCAAAATCCGTTCTGTTTGTCTTTGCTTTTAGCCTGTGTAATGGTGCTGTACATCTGTCACTTTTGGCCAATTCTAATGAGAAATTAAAATGATCTGCAATAGTAAGAAGTCACTTGTTAACACAGTTAGATTTCTCTTAACTACAGAAAATAGAACTCTCTAATACTTTACACTATTATAATGTGTATCCATTTGTTACTTTAAAGAGCTTTAAAGGATAAAAACTGATCTGCTAGGAAAAGTATATAAAGATTGCCAAACAGGACACACGTGCCTTGACTCCAGAAGAGAGCATTCCCCAAGATATGTTTCTGCTTTTTAGCTAAGTGCTAAATATTCTCTCTATATTCTTCCCCAAAGGGGAGATTTAAAGCACTAATTAATGCCTATTCTAGATCACATCGTGTGGTCTATAGCTCCCAAGTGATAGCTGGAAAATGAAAAATTTATTTCTACAGACCCAGAATACACTGAAAACACACTGATGACTACAAATTTGTTTAGAGGAATGTGGCTAGTTGTTTAGACTAGAGTAGGGGTGGAAGTGGAGGAGTATCCAGGACGATCTTCTGCAGTGGAAAAGTTAGGTTTTTTCTAGAGTGGAGCTGGGATAATTTTCAATAATAACCAGGAAATTTAATGGAAATTATTAAATCTAATCACTATGCGAAACAACTATGATGCAGTATTTTGTTCATTTGCATTTATAATAGTTTATTTCTAACTATTTATGATACTCTTTTCATAACATAGTAATACAGGTTATGTGAACTGAATGAACCCTCAAGACTAGGAGTAACTTATTTAATAATTATACCTGGAATTGAGTTAGCATCTGCTAGCAAACAATCAAAGCCCTTCACATGTATTTCACATGCACTATCTTGCAACAACTTCCACATATACACACAAACACACACACATACACACTCAAACTCACTTATAAACACTCCACATTAAGATAAAAAAAATACATATATACTTACTGTGTTTCAGATTAAGACACTGAAGCAAAGAAATGCAAATAAATAGATAGCCATTTGGTAACAGTATTATGACCTTAGGTATGCCCTGTTTTTTGGTCTATACGATTAAACTGTATTTCTTTTTTTTAATTGGTTTCAACTATTAAATCTTTCTAGAAGGCAAGAATAAATGTATATGTGTAGATGAGGGTAGTGCTGCTTTGCTTAGAACAGATAAGGTAGAGACATGCAGAATTATCATGTAGAATTAAAAAAGAGATTTGAAATGTAAAGAGAATTAGCAAAGAGCTCTATTTTATATAAATTTATGCTAAAAGAGTGTACAAAAAAGGATGCAAAAGATTTCTCAATATATGTAGTGTCCTTTTTGTTATTTCCATCTTTGACAATTCTTATTGTTTCTAAAATCTCAAATGCAGCAAATGAGGAGATTTTTAGTTGTATGGTGTAGGTCTCAAGGAAAAGAATATAATTTAAAATAAGGGAAGATGACAGGAGAAGTTTAACAATAAATAAAATAGAGCAAATTAAGTACTTCTTAATCTAGGAGCATCTAGACTCTATAAGAAGTCTCCCTAATTTTACTTTTTTTCCAATAATTTATCTAGCATTAATTGAATCATACTTGGAAAGTCATCTACTCCATTTTAATTTTCTTCAAAAAGTCCAGGGACATATGTATGCATCTACAATCTGAAACACTATACTTCTGCCTACCAGACTTAGCAAATTCTCATTATTTCTGTAGTTGCTAGAAAAAAAAAATTAAGAATGCTGGCAATTGGCCTAAATATCTGTTAAACTCCAACCCTCAAGAAACCCTAAAATAGAGTTGAACTCTTAGTCCAAAGAACATGAAGGAAACCAAGGTGAATGCACAATCAAGCAGAGGCTGGAGTCTGCTCTATAACAAATGTACTCCCACAGGTACTTGTGAACCCCCAAGGTAATTCTTAGTTCTGAGAGTTTTTCTCTTTAGAATTATTTGAGTCTCTTATAGACCAAAATCCTGGACAACAAATTAAAATTCACATGCAGTTCTTCTTATTCATAAATCAGACTTAGAGAATCTCTGACCCAAAAGGATCAAATAAATCATCTCTTTTTTTCACTCACTGTCAATTTCCCCTTACTTTTGAAAAATACATTTCCCAAACATCCATTTCTATCCTTTCCAGTTTCCACTCATTAATTCCAAATTATCTTTCATTCAAAAGTTCTTTTTCTTAAATTTATTCTAAAAAAATAATTGTGGGGAAAATATATAGTGCTCTTTCACAACGAGAAGGTGACCTTGAGGAACTGCTCCTGTGTCTATGTACATGAGGAGGGAGAGCTAAGTTTGAACAGGTTAAAATCTGCAACCCAAAGCTTCACCTGTTACTAAAAACTACCCTTCAGCCCAATGTCATGGTACTTTCCCACCTTTCATTTCTTCATCATGTTTCTTTCAGAAAAATCACAGTTGCTCCAAAAACTGTTATACTTCATCTATAGTAATTGCCAAATGAATTTTTAAAAAAAGAGTGACACACTATTGATTATTACCTGAATCCTATATTTTTATAAGAGCCCAAAGCTTACATTTACTCCATGTCAAATAAAATGAGCTAAGAAAAGAACTTATAAATTTGACATTATTTTCAGGTTATGGCAAATACAGAACTGGTCATGCCTGGCAAATTGACTAAGCATATTTACTCTAAGATGTCTTCTAGAGACTTTCAATTTAATACTGCACCTAAGTTATATTTCATAAGGTATTTTATTCCTTATAAACATTAGTAATATTAAATAGCTACTCAAGGATATTCTTATTATCTGATGACATAAAATATACATAAATAGATAAATAGATATAGGTACCATAAATCATTTTGTGTATTCTCTAACACTGTTTTTAAGTTATTGTTTAAATTATAACAACAGAATGGAAATAAACTAGTCTGATCTTTTCCAACCAAGTTTGAAGATAATTGTGTTCTCCATAATAAAAGGCAATGGCATTCATTCATTCATGATTTTAAAAGTAAGCCATACAGTTGTGAAATCAGTGAGTTATCTTTGAAACCTACTGGATCTACTATGCTGAGCTCTGAACTATTTTATTAATTTAAATTTAATATTAAATTTTATTAATTTAAATTTAATATTAAAACTATTTTAATAATTTAAATAAAACAATAACAATCATAATATTGATTTATTTTGCTTTTATCCATGTATGTCAAAGCACTTAGTAAACATAACGAATTTCCCCTATTAATAAAATACATATAAATAAATAAATAATAAATAAGTTGAATTATTGAGAATAGAAGACTGCCTCTGATAGAAGCGAAGATCACTAAAATGGTTATTCCTTAACTTGATATTCAAGACTACCCCCATTCACTTATCCATTGACCTGCCGTCTCTATGGCAATGAGAGCTGTAGCATAGCATTGTGAGCAAGAATCCACTTAGAAAAATTCTTCTAGGACAAGAAATCACATCTGACTCTTATACAGATCCTGACAGAAGAGACCTCAAATGCTTTTGAAAATTGCCTTGTTTCCATTAAATGAAATTATCCTTAAAGTATGCTTGCTGTATGCAATAAGGCAATTTATACCCAGATATGGTGTTTGTTCCTTTTGAACATTTATCTAGGGCCTTGTAAAATACAGAACCATATAAAGATGCCTCACTTTTATTCTTACAGAAAACTAAGATTGAATTTTAATGGAGTTTCCAAAGATAACAGTAAAAGTTTTCATTGACAGTTTATACTATTCCAAAGAACATATAATCTTTGAGGGGATGGATCAAATTACTATAATCAAAATAAACACTTAGGATTAGCTCAACTAGAATCATTAAAAATACATATCTCAGATCTTCAAGTAAGAAAGTAGCAAATATCTCACATCAAAAGATATAGAAAAGCACAGATTAACCTGTTGCCTATAGAGTAAGCTATGCATTACCATAAACATTTTTTATTATGCTTTAAATTTGAGAACTTACTATATGGAAATTATATTTGAAGACTGTTATATATTTTTCAAAAATTCAGCAAGTAGGGGCACCTGAGTGGCTCAGTTGGTTAAGCATCTGACTCTTGATTTTAGCTCAGGTCATGATCTCAGGGTCATGAGATGGAGCCCCACATGAGGCTCTACATTCAATGGGCATTTGCTTGAGATTTTCTCCCTCTCCCACTTCCACTTCCCTAGCCCCTCCCCCTGCTCCCGCTGCTCCTGTGCTCTCTCTCTCTCAAACAAAATCTTTAAAAAGTATCCAGCAACATAGCAAAATTTAATGTTGTATAAATCAAAAAGGATATATGTTGCTATTATTGTGAACTATCTGATGGTGAGACACTATCTTACTTATTTATCTTTGAACTAATTCTTTTCTTTTCTTTTTTTTTTTTTTTTTTGGTGAACAGTAAATTTTATTTTAGCCAATGGGTTTAAATGTAAAACATACACATAATTTCAGAATGTTCAAGTGATTTTATTTTTTAAAAACTAATCTAATAAACATTAAATATGGTGACTATTAGAGAAAATACTCTGAACATTTTCAAGTACATTCTGAAATTCTTAAAATTTGTATAAAAGCTTACATAAACAGAAGGCTTCAAAGTTGTTTTAGTTATTGCAGTGGGACAAAATGGATGCATAAGCTTAATTTTAAGTGACCAAATATATATATGGACACACACACCTGCACAGACACAAACATACAATCCAAACATATGTGTTTGATATCTAGGTAAAAGTCTGTCAGAGAGATGTTCATGATACATCATTAAATCATAAAACATGTTACAAAGGCCATGTCCAGATGATCTTCCACAAATTAAAATATTTGACATATATAAAAACTAAGCACAGGGATAAAATTTTGAAATATTTTTTAAAGTGCAGATCTTTGTTGTCTAATTCAGCTCCATGTTTTCCCACACCAACAACAAAACTGGAAGCTAAAACTTTTTGTAATCTTAAAAAAGATTACAAAAAATTATATTAAATAAGTAAGAAGTAAGTAAATAATTTTAAAAACTGGAAGTTGTTGCTGGGATATTATAGAGAAAGGATAATAAACATGGTAAACTGGTAGGAAATAAGCTTACTGATGGCATTTAAATTCTAGGTATGCTTTCAAATTCTAGTTATTATTGAGAGATTAAAAAAATTGTCCTATAAAAGATTTTAAGCCTTAAAATGTTGCAAAGTAAATAGTAGAATCTATATGAAGAGGTAGTATATGCTACCACATAAAGATTTTTTTTTTTTAATATGGGTATGAGAGGAAGAAAAGAATGAACTGAAAGGTCCTACACTCTACCTGATTCCTCGCTTCCACCCCTTTTCAGAAATCAATAACTGGAGGAGGGATTATAGAACAAGAAGATGTGTTTGAATATCTAAATGCAAAAGAGATACGCATTTTCCTTTCTTGGGGTAATGTGTAGAATAATAGTATCCAGAGTAATGTCCTAAAAAGAATATCCAATAATCTAGCTGATATGCTGTGAGTATAATAGACATAAGTGGCACAGAGTCCCTAGATAACTAGGTCAAAAATAGTCCCCTATGATTTTAGGGTCCCAGAGTGATATAGACCATCATTTAAAATTTTTATACCCTAAAGAATGGATGGAAAACTCAAGACAGAAATTAATCCCTGGGGGTGCCTGAGTGGCTCAGTGGGTTAAAGCCTCTGCCTTTGGCTCAGGTCATGATCTCAGGGTCCTGAGATAGAGCCCCGTGTGGGGCTCTCTGCATAGCAGGGAGCCTGCTTCTCTTCCTCTCTCTTTGCCTGCCTCTCTGCGTACTTGTGATCTCTGTCTGTCAAATGAATAAATAAAATCTTTAAAAAAAAAAAAGAAAAGAAATTAATCCCTGATACGGAAAAAGAATAAAAACTGCAGTTGTTGCCATCTTCAGCTTGTGATGTGAGAAATTTATGTTTGTGTGTGTGTTTGTAGTATGTGTATATTTAGAAACCTGGAAAGGCTGCTGAAAGGCAAACACTGAAATATTAATAGTAGTATTCTCTAGATAGGCAATCATGTATGCTTTTTATTTTCCACTTTTATACATCTGTATCTTCATATATTTTGTCTGTAATAATTATAAACTGATATGAAGCTAAAGACAGAGCTGCAAGGATTGACTTCTTCATGCTCCTTGTTAACATATACTTGCTTTTGATAAATATAAATTAATAATTGAAATTAAAAGGAAAAGCTGTAACTAACATCAAGGAAACAGAAAGAATGGGCTTCTTTTCTTGTAATAATTTACCAGAGCTTAGATAAGTTCCTTTTTTCCTATCAGGTAAAAAAAAAAAGAAGGGGGGGGAACGAGATAGGAATAAATTTTTGCTATGTGTCCTTAATTAATCAGGAAAAAGGGAGAAAGATAGAAAGTTCATCCAATGAACCAACCAACCACTTCTTTAGAGCAATCTTTAGGAAGTTGTCAACGAATACAAAGTAATAATCATGGATGATGATAGGATAATGTCAATATTTTAAGGACAAAGACCTATACAAGTTTATACATTAAGGCAGGTTTTTTTAAAAAGTACATTTAACAAACATTAACTTTAGTGCACTAGTAGTAACTTATTATGTTCCAAATCTTCACAGTATTATGCAACTTTCTATATCACTAATTTCTAGGGTTTATCAAGTCACTGAGTATACACACACAGAGTATCAACATATTTTCCCAATTTTTAAAAGATGACACATTCTTTACTCTTTATCTTTTTTGGTGTCATATTATGCCCCCATATGTCCTTTGCACAGAAGCTAAGAAATTATATTTCTTGTTTGCATGTATCATATTAAGATCTTTATGTTATCGATTATTTATTTATTTATTTTGTGTTTCAATAAAACTTTATTCACAAATAGGTTGGCAACCAGACTGGGCCCCTGGCCATAGTGTGCTGTTGACTCCTGTCCTAGACTTAACTTCCAGTTCAAAGACAAAACAGGAGATTGAAGAACAAGTAGAATGATACCAGAAGGAAACACCCAGGGAGCACTGAGGTCTGAGGCTTTCTACAGGATAGCTGACCGCATTTATATACAATATGATTCATTGGGTTTTGGTTTTTTGCTATGTAATTTTATTTTATTTTTTTTTAGTGTTCCAGATTCATTGTTTATGCACCACACCCAGTGCTCCATGCAATATGTGCCCTCCATAATACCCACCACCAGGCTTACCCCACCACCCATTCCCCCCTCTAAAACTCTCATTTTGTTTCTCAGAGTCCACAGTCTCTCATGGTTCATCTCCCCTCTAATTTCCCCCAACTCACTTCTCTCCAACTCCCAGTGTCTTCCGTATTATTCCTTATGCTACACAAATAAGTGAAACCAGATGATAATTGACTCTCTCTGCTTTAAACTCAATTATCTTTTTTGGTAATTCCTGATAAGTTCATGTTCTTTCTGAATAAAGAAGTTAATATCTTGTACATTAAAGTGGAAAACATCAGAAAATCATAGAGAACACATGGTTTATATAAGGTCATTGCTGAATAAAAGTGAAAACATAAAACATAGAACTTTTATTTCAAGTCTCTTGATTACACAGTACCTTTCTATATAGTCAAAATCTACATTTGAGTGTTCATATGCCTTTTGGTGAAAATAGTTTAAGTGGACTTATGAAGATAAGCATGAGCATAATAAGCAGAGCAAATAGGAAAAATACAAAATTTAAGGCTTTGCACTTTATCTTTATGAAAATAATTGAATTTCTCTGTCTCAAACCAGATACAATGTAAGTCATGAAAATATTGGCTTTAAGTATCTCCTTAGCTTAACCCATTGCAGCAAGGATGGGTAACATAAATGGAAACACACAGAATATGACTACTAAATGTCCTCCATTTTGAAATGCATAAACCAAGTGTTCTGAGACATTGAATGAAACCCTTTCAGAATCAAAAATAGAATCATCATTAGCTCTGTTTTGTTTTTATCATGCTACTCTGTGCTTGTTCTTTGCAGAAAAGACACAGAAAGCTGTTCTTTGAATGTCCAAAAGTCATGAGGAAATAAGAACCAGAAATATCACCAGAATGTCTGTTTTATGGCTCTTGGTCCCATTTTTTTTTTTTTTCTCACTTGACAGCTTTGTTGTAGATAAGCTCTAAGTTATCCAACATTTTATTTGGCTGAACTGAACTTAACCCAGTCTGTAGACTGCTATGTGCTACCTGAAGTTTGTTTATCTAGCAGATAAAATTTAAGCAGAGAATATATGTAGAGAAAAATATCAATTAAGAAGCTGGCCAGAATTACTTATCTCAAAGAAGAATGTGCACCATGTGGCTGTTTTGTTCTGAGCTAATATGTTAGGATTGAATCATCCCCTTGTCTGATGAAACAGGAAGTCAGGTTTATCATGTATATGTAAAATTTAGCAAGCATATTGTATGGTGGAGTGGGGGAAAGGATAGTGAAAGTTTAAATTACACTTGTTTTCTTCAAGAATAATGGTTGAATCCCAACCCTAGTTTCTAAAACAAATCAATGTAGTGACTTCAATTTCAATTCCCAAAAGCACCTACTTACGTTGAAAATTGCTCCCTACACATGAAAATCACTATCTACATCCAAAGTATATATGTAATTTGAATATAGGAAGACATAAATTGGAAGGTCAGTGCTAGAACACATGATAAAATCCCTTACAAGATTAAGGTCAGACATCATAGAGAAAATTGTAATGTGATTAGGTACATTTATTGACAGTGAATAAAAGGCTATCTTCACTAGAGTCACCATAGATATAATGGTGGTTGACATGAATTTTATTTCATGGTCTCTGGCTATTAAACTTTAGGAAATGCAAAGATCAAGTCACTGAAACTTTCAGGGGATACTTATATAGATCTCCAAAATGAAAAGCTTGATAGTATGGTTCAGGCAACTGACTACTTTCATGGAAGAGCCACTATGCTTAAGGTGTGTATAAGTGAAATATGCTCTATTTGATCATGCTAAACCTGGTAGATCAATATGGAGCTGGGACCATAAGTAACCTACTGTGACTACTGTTTTCTCTTCTGCCAATTTTATAAGCAAGACAACAACCACCTGGTAATATAGATACATATCTTAAAGTAAACATATATAGAGCTGATAATCCACCCAAACCTGCTTGTGATGGATAATTTTATGTGTCAACTTGCCTGGCCATAGAATGCTGAGATTAAAAATTATTTCTGGGTGAGTCTGTGGGGTATTTCCAGATGAGATTAGCATTTGAATTGCTGGATTTAGTAAAATGGATTATCTTCCTCAATGTGGGTTGGTATCATTGGATCCTTTGAGGGACTGAATAGAACAAAAGGCAGAGGAAGGAAGAATCTGTCCCTTTTATGTGCCTCACTGGTTGACCTGAGACATCTATCTCAAAATCTCCTGCCCTCAACTGGAATTTATAGCCTCATTTCCCATGGTTCTC
This sequence comes from Mustela putorius furo, assembly GCF_011764305.1. Lineage (NCBI taxonomy): Eukaryota > Metazoa > Chordata > Mammalia > Carnivora > Mustelidae > Mustela > Mustela putorius. The sequence goes on from NW_025421987.1 coordinate 30,809,725, forward strand.
AGTATTCAGACATGGACTGAATCCCATCACCAGTTTTCCTGAGTCTCCAACTTGCAGATGGCAGATTGTGGGATTTCTTAGTCTCCATAATCATGTAAGCCAATTTCTTATAATAAATCTCCTTTTTCCTTTTCTGGGAAAAACTCTGCCTCAGTGTATACACTGCCTCACTACTTTACCTACATCCTTCCAACTTTGTGTTGATAATTATTCCATCCATTCAGTTGTTGAAATTAAAAAACAAAACAAAACAACTTAGGAGTCATTCTTGATTCAGCATTTTATCTCACATCTTCCATCTAATATCTCAGGAAATCCTCTTGTCCCTAATTCCAAAATATAGAGAGATTCATGTCATTTCTAAATACTCCCATTATTAACTATACTTTACATGGAGTCTGCAATAGCATATCCTAACAGGTATCTCTATTTCTGCATTTCTCCTTCCAGACTAATCTCTACATACCAGGGATCATTTAAAAACACAACATCTGAGGAAGCAAGATGGCAGAGGAGTATGAAACTGAAATAGGATCAAGTCCCAGGAGTTCAGCTAGGTAGTTATGAAACCATTCTGAACACCTACGGACTCATCAGGAAATAGAAGAGAAGAAGAGCAGCAATTCTAGGAAAAGAAAATCAACCATTTTGGGGAAGTTAAAATGACAAGGTGGAAAAACTCACCACAAAAAAAAAGAACCAGAGGCAGTACCAATGACTAGAGACCTAATCAATACAGACATTGGTAATGTGTCAGAACTAGAGTTAAGAATGACGATTATCAAGGTGCTACCTGGGCTCTAAAAAGGCATGGAAGATATTAGAGAATCCCTTTCTAGAGAAATAAAAGAACTAAAATCTTACCAAGTTGAAAATTTTAAAAAGCTATTAATTAGGTGCAATTAAAAAAATGGAGGCTCTTACTGCTAGGACAAATGAGGCAAAAGAGAGAGTTAGTGATATAGAAGACCAAGTGATGGAGAATAAAGAAGCCAACCAAAAAATAGACAAACAACTACTGGACCATGAGGGGAGAATTCGAGAAGTAAGTGACACCATAAGATGAAACAATGATAGAATAATTGGGATCCCAGAAGAAGAAGAAAGAGAGAAGGGGGCAGAAGGTATATTGGAGCAAATTATAATAGAGAATTTCCCTAATATGGCAAAGAGAATAATCATCAAAATTCAGGATGTGCAGAGAATCTCTTAAAATCAATAAAAATAGATTCACACCCCAACATCTAATAGTAAAATTTACAAATCTTAGTGACAAAGAGAAAATCCTGAAAGCAGCTCAGGACAAGAGGTCTGTGACATACAATGGTAGAAACATTAGACTGGCAGCAGACTTATCCACAGAGACCTGGCAGGCCAAAAAGGACTGGCAGGATATATTCAGAGCACTAAACAAGAAAAATATGCAGCCAAGAATACTATATCCAGCTAGGCTATTATTGAAAATAGAAAAAGAGATAAAAAGCTTCCAGGACAAAGAAAAATTAAAAGAATTTGCAAACACCAAATCAGCCCTACAGGAAATATTGAAAGGGGTCCTCTAAGCAAAGAGAAAGCATAAAAGTAGTAGACCAGAAAAGAACAGAGACAATATACAGTAACAGTCATCTTATAAGCAATAAAATGGCACTAAATTCATATCTTTCAATAGTTACCCTGAATGTAAATGGGCTAAATGCCCCAATCAAAAGACACAGAGTATCAAAATGGATTAAAAACAAAAACAAACAAACAAACAAAAAAACAACAACTAAGACCCATCGATATGCTGTCTACAAGAAACTTATTTTAGACCCAAAGATACCTTCAGATTAAAAATGAGGGGTAGAAAACCATTTTCCATTCTAATGGACATCAAAAGAAAGCTGGGATGGCAATCCTTATATCAGACAAATTAGATTTTAAGCCAAAGACTATAATAAGAGATGAGGAAGGACAATATATCATGCTTAAAGGGTCTGTCCAATAAGAAGATCTAATAATTTTAAATATCTATGTCCCTAACATGGGAGCAACCAATTATATAAACCAATTAATTAGAAATTTAAAGAAAAAAAATACAAAGAAACACATCAACAATAATACAATAATAGTAGGGACTTTAGCACCCCCCTCACTAAAATGGACAGACCTTCTAAGCAAAAGATCAATGAGGAACTAAAGGCCTTAAATGACACAGTGGACCAGATGGACATCACAGATATATTCAGAACATTCCATCCCAAAGCAACAGAATACACATTCCTCTCTAGTGCACATGGAACATACTCCAGAATAGACCACATCTTGGCTCACAAATCAGGTCTCTAGTGGTACCAAAAGATTGGGATCATTCCCTGAATATTTTCAGACCACAGTGCTCTGAAGCTAGAACTCAATCACAAAAAGACAGAAATAGCTCAAATACATAGAGGCTAAAAAGCATCCTACTGAAGAATGAATGTGTCAACCAGAAAATTAAAGAAGAATTTTTAAAAATTCATGGAAACAAATGTGAATGAAAATACAATTGTTCAAAATCTTTGGGGCACAGCAAAGGTGGTCCTGAGAGGAAATTATATAGTGATACAAGCCTTTCTCAAGAAATAAAAAAGGTCTCAAGAACACAACCTAACCCTACACCAAAGGAGATGGAGAAAGAACAGCAAAGAAAGCCTAAACATAGCAGGAAAAGAGAAATCATAAAGATCAGAGCAGAAATCAATGAAATAGAAACCAAAAGAATATTAGAACAAATCAACAAAAGTAGTAGCTTGTTCTTCAAAAGAATTAATAAGATTTATAAGCCCCTGACCAGTCTAATGAAAAAGAAAAGAGAAAGGACCCAAATTAATAATATCATGAATGAAAGAGAAGAGATCACACCAACACCAAAGAAATACAATTATAAGAACATATTATGAGCAACTATACGCCAGCAAATTTGATAATCTGGAAGAAATGGATGCATTCCTAGAGACATAAACTACTAAAACTGAACCAGGAAGAAATAGAAAACCTGAAGAGACCCATAACATGTAAGGAGATTGAAACAGACATCAAAAATCTCCTAATAAAGAAGAGTTCAAGGCCAGATGGCTTCCCAGGGGAATTCTACCAAACATTTAAAGAAGAATTAATTCCTATTCTCTTGAAACTGTTCCAAAAAGGTAGAAATGGAAGGAAAACTTCCAAACTCATTTTATGAGACCTGCATTACCTTGATCCCCAAACCAGACAAAGACCCCATCAAAAAAGAATTATAGACCAATAACCTTGATGAACACAGATGCAAAAATTCTCACCAAAATACTAGCCAGTAGGATCCAACAGTACATAAAAAGGATTATTCACCACAACCACATGGGATTTATTCCAGGGCTCAAGGTTGGTTCAAAATTCGCAAATCAACCAATGTGATGCAATACATAAATAAAAGAAAGAACTTGAACCATATGATTCTCAATAGATGCTGAAAATCTTTTGACAAAGTACAGCATCCTTTCTTGATCAAAACTCTTCAAAGTGTAGGGATAGAGGATACATATCTCAATATCATCAAAGCCATCTGTGAAAAACCCACAGTGAATATCATTCTCAATGGGGAAAACCTGGGAGCTCTTCCTATAAGGTCAGGAACATAGCAGGAATGTTCTCTATCACCACTGCTATTCAAAATAGTACTAGAAGTCCTAGCCTCAGCAATCAGACAACAAAAGGAAATTAAAGGCATCTGAATCAGCAAAGGAGAAGTCAAACTCTCACTCTTTGCCAATGATATGATACTTTATATGGAAAACCCATAAGACTCCACTTCCAAAACTGTTAAAACTCATACAGGAATTCAGTAAAGTGTCAGGATATAAAGTCAATGCTCAGAAATCTGTTGCATTTCCATATGCCAACAGCAAGACAGAAGAAAGAGAAATTAAGGAGTCAATCCCAATTTTAATTGCACCCAAAACCATAAGATACCAGGATTAAACCTAACCAAAGAGACAAAGAATCTGTACTCAGTACACTTGAAAGTTCTCATGAAAGAAGTTGAGAAAGACACAAAGAAATGGAAAAACATTCCATGCTCATGGATTGGAAGACAAATATTGTGAAAAATCTCTATGCTACCTAAAGCAATATACACATTTAATGCAATCCCTATCAAAATACCATCATTTTTTTTCAAAGAAATGGAAAAATAATCCTAAAATTTTTATGGAACCAGAAAGGATCTTGAATAGCCAGAGGAGTGTTGAAAAAAGAAAGCCAAAGTTGGTGGCATAACAATTCCAGACTTCAAGCTCTATTACAAAGCTGTTATCATCAAGATTATGGTACTTTCACACATAGACCCATGGAGCAGAATAGAGAGCCCATAAATAGACCCTCGACTCTATGGTCAACTACTCTTTGACAAAGCAGAAAAGAATGTCCAATGGGAAGAAGACAGCCTCTTCAACAAATGATGTTGGGAAAATTGGACAGTCACATGCAGAAGAATGAAACTGGGCCATTTCCTTATGCCACGTATGAAAATAGACTCAAAATGTATGACAGACCTCAATGTGAGACAGAAATCCATCAAAATCCTTGAGGAGAACACAGGCAGCAACCTCTTTGACCTCAGCCACAGGAACTTCTTCCTAGAAACATCACCAAAGGGAAGCGAGTGCAAAAATAAACTACTGGGACTTCATCAAGATCAAAACCTTCTGCACAGCAAAGGAAACAGTCAACAAAACCAAAAGACAACTGACAGAATGGGAGAAGATATTAGCAAATGGCATATCAGATAAAGGACTAGTATCCAAAATCTATAAAGAACTTATCAAACTCAGACCCAAAGAACAAATAATCCAATCAAGAAGATGCGGGCAGAATAGATGCATAGACATTTCTGTAAAGAAGATATCCAGATGGCCAACAGACACATGACAAATTGCTCAACATCATTCGGCATCACATATACATATATATATATATCACATACAATGGAATACTATGCAGTCATCTAAAGAAATGATATCTTGCCATTTGCAAAGATGTAGATGGAGCTAGATATTATGCTGAGCAAAATAAGTCAGTCAGAGAAAGACAATTATCACATGATCTCTCTGATATGAGGAATTTGAGAGGCAGGGCAGGGGGTTTGGTTGGTAGAGAAGGAAAAAAATGGAACAAGATGGGATCAGGAGGTAGACAAACCATTAGAGACTTAATCTCATGAAACAAACTGAGAGTTGCTGGAGGATGAAGGGTGTAGGGAGAGGGTGGTTGGATTATGGACACTGGGGAGGGTATGTGCTATGGTGAGTGCTATGAAATGTGTAAGCCTGATGATTCAAAGGGCAAATAATACATTATATGTTAATAAAAACAATTTTTAAAAAATATAATTTTTGTAATTATTTTTATTAACATATATTTTTTTAAAAAATGTTTAAACCCACAAAACCTGTAATTCCTCTGTCCGAAGCTTCCCATTGCTTCTCATTTCATTTTGAAAAAAAAAAATTAAGTTTAGAAAGTGAACTAGGAGATCCTACATGAATGTCATTTCCTACTCTGAATCTCATTTTCTATTATGTGCTCACACTGCTCCAACAATATTGGTCTCTTTGGTTCCAGTCCCATGGCTTTACACATTTTTTTCTGCCAGTGACACCCACATTCACATTTCAGTCATACTTGGCCTTTATTTTCTTGCAACAATATTAGTATCCTCAAATCTCAAATATTCAAAACAGAATTTTGGTTTACTGTCTTTCCAATTCAGCTCTCCTCCAAGGTTTCTCCATCTTGGAAAATGGTACTATCTTCTCCCAAATTTGTCACAGCATAACACTTGGAATCACCTTGGTTACTCTCTGTATCTTATTCTTATTGGTTCAATTCTCTTGGTGTTTCTGTAACCCGTGTTCCTCCCTCCATTTCCACTACTGGCACACTACCTGGATCTACCATGCCATCTCACCTGGAAAACTGCAAAAGCTCCTTCATAGGTCTTTGCTTTTACCTTTACCTCACATAGCCATGTGACTCAGTCAAAATATGATCAGATTATATTATTCTCTCCTACTTAAAATCCTGAAGTGGTTTTCTGTTCCCTGAAAAAAAAAAAAAAAAAGATAAATTCATCTACCATTTATAGGCCTTATATGTCCTTATCTTGTTGACCACTCTAGCCTCATCTTTGATCACAGTAGCTATTTAGTTAACTGATTAGTTAGTTAATATCTCAAACTAAAAACTCAAACTTTCAAACTCACTCACATCTCAGGGATGGTTTAGTGCCTGTTATTAGCATGAAATATATTTTCCAAGATAACTAACTGTATGCCTACTTTCTTCTCATTTGTGCCTTAACTCTGATCATTCCTGCCATTTAGAAAGGATTCCTTGACCACATATCATGTAGTTTTCCTTCCTTAATTTTTTCTTACATCCCTCTTCTTTTTTCTTAGCATTTAATCATAATTCTATTCACATTTTATTCTTTTCATTGTTTTACTTGTCTTCATTACCAGTTCCAAAAGAATAGGATAAGAATAGTGTCTTTCTATCTCACTGTTGTGTCTCCAACACCTAGAACAATGCCTAGAACACAGCAGGTTCTCAGTAAACATTCCTGGCATAAAAGGAAAACTTCAAGAGATGAGTTAACGTTCCATAATTGCTTGGTTTTAAACATGTCTTCTTTTGGAACAGTAAACGTTAAAACAGCAACAACCAGTTACAAACTTGTTATTTGTGATTATCAACTTTTGTAAGAAGTATTCCAATATTTTATGGGAAAAAAATTCATGTTAGGGCTGATTTATACCTAAGGTTTTGCACCCTTTTTTTTTCCCCGCTCATTTTAGGTTTATAGTAGCTGATCTTCATGAATACTAGATGAGACTCCATAAGCAGACTCCCTATAGTTCATGCTTTTCATGTTTTACTCCTGAAAGCCTGGGGAAGAGTGCTTTGTAATTAATGATTATTTTGTCCTTCCAATTATACCATCTGTCATTGATAATATAATACATAAGAGTATGATACCCTTCAGAACACTCTCTTCATCTGGGCACTAGTTCCTACTTAGATGAAGAATATGATCTCAGCTTTTCTCAACAGCTTTTCTCAACAGCTCATATTCCTTTTATCCTTTCTGTACAATTTCAATCACAGGATTAAAAAAAAAAAAGGAACGTGATATCAGCTGCTTCCAATTTATCTGTTTATTTATTTTATTTTTTTATTATGTCAATTAGCCAGCAATAGCACATCATTAGTTTTTGATGTAGTGTTCAATGATTCATTAGTTACATCTAAAACCCAGTGCTCATCACGGCACATGCCCTTCTTAATATCCATCACCCAGTTACCCTATCTCCCCACCCCTCTCCCTTCTGTAACCCTTAGTTTGGTTCATAGAGTCCAGAGTCTCTCATAGTTTGCCTCCCTGTCTAATTTCTTCCCATTTAGTTTTCCCTCCCTTTCCCTGTGGTCCTCATGCTTTTCCTTATGTTCCACATGTGAGCCGAGATGCCCTTCAACAGATGAATAGATAAAGAAGATGTGGGTAATATCCATTTATTTTATTAAAAGTAATTATTTAAGAACAAGAATAAAATACCTCTTCAACTGCACTCACATCTTGCTCAAGATAACTGGTAAATTTCAATTTTTATAGCAATCTGAAAATGTCAGAAAGTCTTACAATTAAAAAGAAAAACACATACACAAAGTTAAATACTACCTGTTATAGACAGATGGTTGGGTTGATATTGCCTAAGTTTGGAAAGAATTAGGGGAAAATACCTAGCCCTACTCTTTATCCCTATATTATATCCATGCTACAATTCCTTAGTTTTCCAGGTATCCAAATGAATCTATACTAATGACATGCTGGAGGAGTAACTCTACAACAGAAACAAGTTGACTCTGGAAAAACTTAGTTTGAACTGTGTGGGTCTACTTACAGTCAGATTTTTTTTTTCAATAAATGCAGTATAGTAATGTATTTTCTCTTCCTTATGATTTTCTTAATAACATTTTTCTTTTCTCTAACTTACTTTAGCATACATTATATAATACATATACAAAATATGTGTTAATTAACTGTTATTGGTTAACACCATCAGTCCATAGTAGACTATTAGTAGTTAAATCTTAAGAGAATCAAAGGTTATATATAGGTTTTTACTGAGTGGGGGGTCAGCACCCCTAATTGCCCTGCTGTTTGAGGGTCAACTGTACTTTTTTTTCCACGAAATTTTCATATCCATAAATAGCCAACTACATTAAAGTATAATCCTTTGGGGGCACCTGGCTAGCTCAGACAGTAGAGCATGCAACTCTTGATCTCTAGGTCATCAGTTCAAACCCATGTTGGAGGTAGAGATTACTTAATAAATACAAGTTTTAAAGTATAATCTTTTGATTTTATCATTTGTTAACAAAGACCTTCAAAACAAGACCTTCAAGAAGGAGCCATCACGTTTATATATTTGAATAAAACTCACAAAATGTCATTGCAATATTAATATCTATCAAATTCACAGTCCATTAACTCAAGACTCCATATTTCACACAGTAATATCAGCATTGCCCTAATGATGATGGCCATCATTATCATCTTTTTAATTAAAGACTCCATTCTTATAATTGGCATGCATTTGTGGACTCTTGAGAATAGGACAGTACAATGTTGTCTTATTCACTCAGAACTGATACCTTTTGTTTGGAATTCATTTGTTCAGGAATAAGGGCTTGGAGCAATGTTTTTAAAAGACAAATATGATTGAAATTTGCCTTTCAGATCAGCTCTTCAAGGTTGGAAAAAAATTCTGTGATTGAGGACTATCATGATTAATTTCTACATAGAAATCTTTTGTAGTATTTGTATTTCACACTTATTTCACATGCAGGGTATTTGTACCAGAATATACCTTAAAATTCAATGGAATAAGTTAAACTGGTAGTAATAAAATGGCCAGAAATTGATAAATATGTACTTGCATAGAAAGACATTTGCATTATATTATTAAGCCAAAGAATAAAAATGAATTACAAAATTATTTGAAAAAATAGGAGCCAATTCATGTTTTAAAAACAATATGTATTAATATGTATTTGAATAACATGTTAAAACAATTATTTCTGATTGGTAGTATTGTAGTTGTAGAAATAGACATAAGTAAAGTATAGATATTCTTCAGTACATCACAATGTATCTACAATGAATACATACATGTGTGCAAAGTTTTGAAAGCCAAAAATTTTTTTAAAATTTAAAAAAAGAAAACACCACTTTAAAGACACAAAAAGCTAATTCCATTCTCTATTTTCCTGATTGTGCTTCTAAGAAAAAGACCCTCTTTGGTGTAATGCTGAAAGGTCTTCAAAACTTGGTCAGCAACTTCCCTCAGTCACCAGAATCAAGCAGAAGGGGACTTAGCCTAACATCATAACTGAAAGATGACACCACTAAAAGAGTAGTGTTCACTCCTGCTTCTAGAAAGGTTCTGCTGTGCTGTGTCCACATATGAATAAGCAGGGAAGAATGAAAACAGAAAGGACTTTATACACGGGTCTGATATCCTGTTCTATATGGCCCTCACCTTTATAAAATTGTTTTTATCATTGAACATTAACCATGTTGTAAGCAGGAAATATAGGGAAATCACTGCATATACTATAATAGTTCATGTATTTTATTCTTTTCATATAGAAACAAATTTTTGCATTGAAGCATAGAGAAAGAACATTTGTGTGATTTTGTTTTAGTCAGGTTGCATGTGTTCTCATTGTTTAAACTTCAGCATGTATATTCTCAGTAAAGACATTTTTTAATTTTTAAGAAAAACTATTTATAAATTCTTCCCACTAAATTATTTTTATAACTGTGCTGGTAAAGGTTGAATTTGGAGCATCTGGTTTATAAATGTCTCTTGAAATGACCCTTAGTAGAATACATATCAGCACTAAAATTCTTAGACTTTCTGGAACCAGAGTTTCATTTCCTGGCAAAACTGACATAGCTCCCTAATTTTCTGAGCGATAAGGTACATTCCTTATAGGTCAACTTATTTGAGTCTTTGGGGAAAAAATTATTCTACTCCCAAAGATTTGTGTTAACCCCCTAATTAGTGAAGAATTCTGGTACAGGATTTTTTCTTAAGAACTATCTTTTGTAAATTCCTACACCTCATGAGGGCTGAACGATTAAGTTTTTTGAAATATTTAAATGCACAGAAATATTTAAAACTCACACTCTTATGCACCAACAACTACCAGTACATTAATGTTAATACTTTTTTTTCTATTGGTTTCACTCCTTTTTTAAGCTATTTTTTCAAAGGCATACAATATTTGAGATACAACTTAAATCTCATATCCCTCATCAGCCCTACTAAATCCAGTGTCTATTATTTCCAAATATGGCTTTAACTTTTACCTCACATTCATGTTCCTAAACCTCACAGTTTTATTCCTAAATGAAAATGAAGGGTTTTTTTTCTCTTACTTTTTGTTTATATTTACAAACAATGTTTCATACAGTTTTAAATTTATATGAATGGAATCAATAATAGCTGTATCTTTTGACCCATTTTAAACTCAAAAACATGCTTTTGATATGTGTCCATATTGATACTTGCTATGCCATTTAAATTGTTCTATTGTATGCATTATCTTTTCTCTTACATTCTACTTGGTACAGCTGACTATAAGATTTACTTTATTTCATCATTTCACTTTTTCATTCATTCATCATCTCAGCCTTTATGCCTAATTATTTCTCTCCACTTCATTACCCTTTTCTCCCAATTTCCTTATTATGAAAATCTTATTTGACATGTATTAGCAATTTATACCTTTATTCCTCAGGTCTCTTAAACTTACTTCCTTATTTGTCATTATCCTTTTGTTCATGGTAATTCTATACACAGCTGTATCTATTTTGCTGGTAAATTCATCTTTATGTTTTCATTATATGCATACACCCATATAATAATGTACTGGTGAAATACACACACACACACACACGCACACACATAATGCATATAATACAGACCTATGTACTAGTATAATAATGTACTGATATCATATGCATATGATATACATAATATACATGATATCAGTACATTATCATGTATTTGTATATACATGTATCTTTATATATAATACTAATAAAATGAAGAAATACTATTTTTACTTTTTTCCTTCGTTTTTATATATTTTTAAGTATTTTTATCCATTTTTATGCTTTTAGGCATTTTAACAAACATTTTATTGTTTCTAGCACCTTGAAGTCTAGCCAATGCTTGTTTTTTTCTTTGCTTCTCCAACATGGAATTATAATACAAGTGATGATAATAATATTAATAAAGATGGTATTAAATTGTTTTTATTGACCACTTATTTTATGTCTTTCTAAATGCTTTAAATTCATATCCTTTTTCAATTCTCACAACTCTATGTAGTAGCTCTTCTTATTATCTAATATTACAGATAAGGAACTGAAGTTACGAGAATCACACAGCTGATAAATAGATGTGAAATGTATCCTCAAAGTTCAGAGTCCTTACTCTTAATCAGTATGCAATTGTCTCTCTCAATAAATGTGTGTATGTACATTTTATTAGTTAATAGTCCTTTCTTGACTCTTAAGGATGTATCCATTAATCAGAAGACATTCAGCCAAACCAAATAAAGTTCCTCTCTCTTTCTCCTTCTTTCTGTATATATAAATCATATTATATAAATAAAAAATTTTATATGTATGAACACATATATAGAAATTATGTGTAACAAATCATGAAAACATTATGTTCTATTCCTTAGATTCTAAGTTGACTAGAGCCAGAAGAAACATTGTGTACAGCAAGGAATAAGTCCCAATTATTTGGTATTTCTATTTAATTTACTTTATAAAATTGTATGTAGACATCAGATACTAGATTTAAACATAATCTGAATTACAGTCCTGATGAAAATGTTCAGATGTTTGTAAATGTTTCTTCATTTTTAAACAAAGTATTGGGAATAATCCAATAGAACCAACCAGATATCAACCATATATAGATCATTGTTCTTTGTTGCAATGTCCTTTCTACTAATGAGTTTGAGCAGAATCTTAATTGTAACACACATAATTCACAAAAATTAACCCACAGAATTATGTCAGTCTTAAAGAGAAAACCCTTTGAGCTTAAACTCATTTATTCATAATCCCAATTTTCTTTCTTCCCTAAGTTTATATAATATAAATAGAAAAATAAATAAAATATACTTTGGCCCAAGAGAAACCAGGAAATTATCCTTGGCTGTCTGAATTCATTCATGAATAAAATCATGGTTATGTGTTTTTAAAATTTTTAGAAAAAGAACATTTAAGCCATTTGTCTTAAGAGAAATTTTAAAAATATATGACTATGACTTTTCTGCCTATCTTTTTATTACCAAGGGAAAATATTTTTGCTCAATTAGGTTTACACTTTGAAGTTTAAATAACTACAAAGAAGCTTTACCTAATAAGCAGCAGAAAAGGCATATGACTTGTGTTTATGTAGGCATGTTTATGTCACTAAAACAGTGCCCAATTGAAGCCAGAGTGAGTCTGCTGGAGGCTTCTAGGAAGAGGATTTCTCTCTAATAGAAAGAATGCACTCACATATATCAAAAATAAAATACTTTTCTTCATACGTGGGGGATGTAACATGGTTTGTATAAGTTGCCTTAAATAATTAAAATAATCTTGTGACCATGTACAGAGATGTTATAGACCAATTGAGTCCTGAATGATACCATTTTGGCACAAAATTATTCATTTTAGGATCCACTTATTTCAGGTTACATGATATAATCAGTCCCCTAGATTCAAAACAGTTTTCAATTGAATACTGTGTTACCAAAGGTCTAACACAGGAGTCAGCAAACTTTTTCTATTAAGGACCATATTGTAAGCACTTTAGGCTTTGTGGCCCGTACAGTCTCTGCTATACCTACTATACCCTGTTGTAGTGAAAAGGCAGCTTGTTGAACCCATGTTGAACATGCTAAATGTTACACAGTTTGAAAATATCTCCACATATCTGGAGATTTCCAAATAAGGAAGTTTATTTTAATCCTTATTTCCTAATAAGGAAGCTGAATTACAGTTTAAAAGGCTTTATCACAGATACAAGTGTATCTATAAATGGTGTAGAAGTTATCTCTTATATTGAAGTTAATCATTGTTACCTGGGCTTGCACATGATAAAGGATTATACCCCAATCCTTCGGAATGATGGAAAAGGCCTTGGGTTTTCTAACTAAATATAAACTTTTGTCATTCTCCTATTAAAATGATTGATGGATACACAAGATTATTAAGACTTGCATGTTTCTCTTTTCTGAAGATGATGAAAATATCTTCATTGTACTTAACAGGAAAAAAAGTATGAAAACATTAGGCATTCTTTGGTTACCAAAGGAGGACAATTTTCACCGATACCATCAACTTTGGTTCAAAAGAAGTCAGTATGTGGAGCTCTGAATTGCTGTTTTGCCACAAGCATTTTATTGCTCTTTCCCCCATTATAAAAGTGGCAAAGTGTTCTGAAAATGAAAATTTTTCCTCAGGGACAAATTCATAGAGATTTATTATCTTGCCTCAAAGGGATGGGATTGAGCCATTTTTACAGCCAAAAGTTACTTTTATTTTCGGCATTGGAAGTATATCTCTGCAGAATCTTACAATGTGCAAAAAGATCATTTTGCTAAGCACTTCTGCCACTGTTACAGCCACAAAGAAGCCATCAGTAATATTAGCCAACTGCTTCGATAGCATTCCAGTAACTCCCAACCAGAAATATGCATTTGAAATTTGCGTGAAACACTTAAAAAAAAAAAAAAACAGAGTCCTGGGCCTTACTCCAGTAATACTGAGCTGCACTTTCCAGTGATGATTTTTGGATAGCAGTATATTTTACACAATCTTAACCAACATTGAAAAACATAGCTAAAAGAGGAAAGAAAAAAAAAAGGCAATTTTCTTGATAACATGCAATTTTAAAAAGTCAGGGTCTAAAAAATGGTTATTTATCAGCTCACAAATAATGCTGTGTGTCTACAAAATATGCAAAAATACACACCTCTATAACATTTATCAGACTTTCAAAGGCAGCATCTGAAACTGATGGCATTGGTCTTGTCAGACCTCCAGTGAGATCTGCCCTTGAATCATTCCCTCAGACTATCTAACACAGTGCTGATTTCATCTTGTTCTGGGAAGGCTAGTGTCAGAAGAGTCTTCTGCTTTCCATGCAGGGTCCCTTAGGGCTATGTTTAGGAAGGGGAAATTTGAGCATTTCCAGAAAGTACCCATACCATACATGTACACAGTAGGCAACAATAAACAAAATGCTTTGCCAACTGCCTATCATGTCTACAGAATCATTAGAATATTTTTGAATGCTGATGAGAATTTGCTGATTAGAAAGCAAGAATGTCCATAATATAACTATTTTAAAGCCCAAGGGATCCCAGATAGAAGATGCCTAACTAGCTCTGGGGTGAGACTCACATGGAAGGATGCATTATAGATTTATCAGGCACATATAAAGTAATAGTTTATGTTTAACAGTATCATCTACCTTGCTTCACAAATATAAGGGGTACTGTGTGAACTGGTAGGCTTTGAGTGTTTAACTAGTTGCCTGTTGCCATGACTATGACTGAGAACTGCTGGATGTTATTCTAACAAATTTAGATAAAGTAGCAATTGAAATTGAAGCTGAAAGTAATCATATTAGTCCCAGTAAAACTAAGTCATACATTTAGGAAATGAGGAGAGATTATCTTTGGAAGAAGTGAATAACCACATTACTAACTTCATTGGCTGTCGATCCATCCTTACATTATTTGCCCTTTCACTGAAAACTACATTATTGCAACATAACACTGTGCCTCTAGCTTTCCCCTACTGCGCATTTTCTTTCCTACCTCTTTTCACGTCTCAGTCTCCTTTAAAGGAAGCTCTCCACCAAGCAACACTTGCAGTTCCTCTGTGTACAAGGCATTTTTCTCCTCTCCCTATACACTTACTACGCAGAGAAACTCATCATTTTGTAGCAATTCAGTTTAGATCAATATACTAATGATCTCTAAGTCCATACAGAAATTACACCTCTATTGAACTCTAGACCATTATAGGCAACTGCTTCCATTGTACCTTCATTTATTAATCTTTTAGACATCTCAAACACATATCACAAAGTGAACCTGCCATCTCTTTCCCAAAACTACTCTTCCTTCAGCATCTCTACACTGAACAGGTGCCACCATGGTCCACTTAAACATTCCAGTCAGAATACAATGAGTTCTCTCAATTGCTTCCTCTTTTCATCTTTAATAATCTATTCATATCTCATTTAACTTCCATTGCTTCCTTTAACATTGTATGATCATAGTTCAAACCACCATCTTTCCTTCTTGAACTACTGTAATAACCTTCTACAACCTTTCCATTCTTGTCCATTTCTAGTCTCTATTCAGCAACTGGGGTATAAATGAATCATGCTCATTAATGCTTAAAAGATTTCCATTGACTCCCATTCTCAATATACTTACCATAGTTTAAAAGGAATGCCACTGCCTAGTTCCTGCTTTCCTCTAAAGCAGTATGGTTTGCCATTCTCTATCTGCCTAGGTTCCAGCTGGACTGTATTCTTTCTGTATCTCTTCCACTGACTGCACAAGCTGTTTTTTTCTGCCTATATCATTCTTCCCTCAATGTTTCTCTTTCAAAGCTCTTTTCTATTCTAAAGTTTTCAACTTCAATCCCGTATTCTTCAGGGAAGTGCTCCCTGCCTTTCCATAGAAACTTAGATCCTTCTGTTCTGCCTCCCAGAGCATCTTTTATTTCTCTTTAGTTATACTATATCTGTATTTACTGGTGAACATTCCAGTACATCAACAGGTATCAATGATACTCATTGGATGCATTTTTATTAAAGTAGTGGGCTCTGTGAGTGTAAGGAACACGTTTGGTATGTTTTCTGTATCATTTCTTAGGTCTACCATTATTAGCTCAAATTAATATTTTTTGACTGGATGAGTGAGTGAAAAATTGATGTTTCAATATTCACTGGTTCATGTTTATGGGACAAGTATTTATGCTTTTTGGTTCATTATTGTTAGGAAAAAATTTATGAGCATATTGACTCTTCTAGGACACCACTGTCAATAAGCTCTCTAAATTAACAATTTATGAGAGATTATTTATTTGTTTGGAGAATATGATGAAGAAGGAAGACCTGAGAAATACTGAAAGGGGAGATGTGGAAGGATAATAGATGAATAGCCTGTTACATGATCATCAGTGAATGCCAGTTACTTTACTCTTCCCAATTCATGTCTCAGATTATACATACTCTGTGTGCATGTGTGTATGTGTGTGAAATCTGCATGAATAATAACACTATGGTCACTTCAGTTACATTCTTTCTAAACCTGTTTACTTTTCGATAAAATGGAGTGTAATAGTGCTACTTAATCCATAGGTTTGTTTGGTTAAGTGAAATAATTCATTAAGCGCGTAACATGGAGCATTGCAAATTTTAAGTGTTAAATAGATATGGTGACAACAATTAGGATAATGTTAAAAATAAAAATGTAGACTCCAAATAATTCAATGGCTTTATTCAATGATGGCATATGTAATAATAAACCATTTCAGAAAGTATTTAGATAGAGCTCTCTTTATAGTGTCTCTAATAGATAATGTAACTGAGAGTCAGAATTTTCTACATAAACCAATGGATAGCGAACATTGTTTAGTCTACTATATTACTGTGGTCTCCCCCCATATTTATCAATGATACCCATTGAATTCATTCCCACTTCCTCTAGCTACTCCATAGAGAATGAATATAATGATATGTTTTTAATAAATATAGAACATAGTTAGACCAAAGAAAACTTTAAAAATAAGTTGATTGAAGACATATTAATTATGTGTTATGTGTTTATTAACAGAACTACCTAGGTATATACTCTGTAAATTCTCACCAACTTAATTTTAAATCTCTAGTTGTATCAAAGCGTACATGATTCAGTGGGTTAAAAACAAACCTCAAAGCAAAAATTGAAGTAGCTCACACACTGCCGTCTAGATCTAAAATAATAAATCTATGTGGAGCAGTATTTTTGTGAGAACTTATAAAGAAGAACTTTGTCCTTTTACTCACCCCTAAAACTTTGGGTAAAATGTTCATAGCTTTTTTAAACTGTTTTTGAAATGGATAGGTTTTAGATCTTTTTATTATCAAATTCATTTTTATTCAGAGGATTTTTTTTTTTTTTTTTTTTTTAAAGATTTTATTTATTTATCAGAGAGAGAGAAGGGGAGAGAGCAAGCACAGGCAGACAGAATGGCAGGCAGAGGCAGAGGGAGAAGCAGGCTCCCCGCTGAGCAAGGAGCCCAATGTGGGACTCAATCCCAGGACGCTGGGATCATGACCTGAGCCGAAGGCAGCTGCTTAACCAACTGAGCCACCCAGGCGTCCCTATTCAGAGGATTTTTAAATATGTCTGTTTATACTACAATTTTTGTCATCAAAGGACAAGGGCTGTCAACACTCTTTGACTATCAGAACCTTGCTGTGGAAGCCTTATGTGGTGCTTCTTCACTTGAGCTAAATAAAAAGATGGATTGGATGCTTTTTTGGGCACTGAGTGTTAATTGCATCCTAATAAAACCATCTAGTTAAACTGTCTGCTTTGTGGTACAGTGCCATAGAGAAGGATTTCTAAAGGAAGCCTACTAAGTTGATTGTGCTTCTAGATAATTAATTGAAATGAGGAAAGCTAGCAAAAAATGAGAATTTTATAATGTTGGTTTTCACCTCTTATCCATAACAAAGGTCTAATATTACTTGCAACAGACAGAATTCTTCAGCTGTGTGTGGGTCATTTTTTTCAACTTAACAGCCATTACCTTTGCATTTGACAAAGTTTAGGAGTGAGGAATGAGTTTAGAAGTTATTATAACACCTTGAAAAAATTACTAATTGACTTTTACTAATTGATAACATGTCTGTAAAAAACTATTATCAAGTTCAGATCGTCTGTGGTTTATTGTGTCTGTTTCTGTGATTGCTTTGTTTTATTTTAGTTGTTGGAGTTCTATTTGTATGCATCTTTCAGGGACAATTTAGCTTCATCTTTTTTTTTTTCTTTTGGAAACAGATGATCAATGTGGCTATTTTCTTAAATCAATGTTAATATGTCATCAGTGTTTTATGTCCTAAATTCCTAATATGCTGATATTGATTTCTTTTTTTTCTTTTGATCCTAGTTAAAAATTGAAATTACACTTTTCTGTTTCAAGATGTTTTAAATGATGTGCTCTGTCAGCAATGGATCACACTCAAGGATAAGTCTTTCTTCAGTATGCCTCTTATTTCTTTTTCTCTGATGTGCAGTAGTCTTTAAAATATTGAAGTCTTTACAAACCTTGCTCTGATATGGTGTCTTTAAGGCACACATTTTTGAAGTTGATAGCCTACTATTTAATAACAATTCACGACACTTATCTTACTCTGATTACACTCATCTGTATTCATACAGGTATCAATGTAAATTCAGACCATATACCTTTATATGCTTTTATTTTACAATCCTGTCCCAGGTAGATAAGTTCTATAGACTGAATTGTGTTCCTCCAAAATGTATTTGTTGAAGCACTAACCTCCAGTGCAATAGCATTTGGAGATGGTGCCTTTGAGAGATAATTAGGTTTAGATGAAGTCAGGATGATGGGCCATAATGATGGAATTGATACCTTATAAGAAGAAACACCAGAGTACACAAGAAGAAAGCGTACCTATATCATCCAGGAAGAGAGCTCTCACTAGAATACAAACATGCTAGCAAACTGATTTTGAACTTCTACTCTCCAAAACTGTGAAAAAATAATTTTCTGTCATTTAAGCCACTCAGTCTATGGTATTTTGTTATGGCACCTGAGTTGATTAATATGAAATACATTACCTTCAATGGTATTGTTTAAACAATGAGAAAGAAAACCTACAAGGAAATGATATATGAATTCCCCTCATACTTTGCTTCTTACTTGTATCAACTGTCCCAATTAGGTAGATGAGAGACAAGCAGACAAACACATATATACATATAAGACAGATAAAAATGTGATCTAAATGCTTTCAGATCTAGATATGAATTTAACATATCCAGGCATAGAATGCCATTACTCTGGTTGGTCATCAGCCATTTTTTACAACAAATTTTGCTATTTACTTTTAATGAAATTTCCTTTATAATCTTGTACACAGTGCTATTTTAGTAAATTTTAGTATACTCTTCAGTTGTTAAAATTGTTATTACCTTAATCCACTTTAAGTAAGCTTTGTATTACACTGCTCAACAATGTCTCTCTAAAAGGTTTGTTGATATAAAACATTGCCCCAAAGCTTTTAGATTTATATAAAGTAACTTCCTTAGAAACCTAGACTGGATATCTAGATTAACAGATATCCAAGTGAGATGCTTGCTGGAGAAAGGAAACTTACCATTCAAAGTATGAACATTGGAAAAACATTTAATCTTTTTTAGACAGTTCCACAACTGCAAAAAGCACATGGGTATACTTTGTTCTTTACTCATCATCTTTGTGGAAGCTCCACATTTCATTCTACACAAAAATCAATCCTGAGAACTCATTTGTAACCCACTAAGCTATACTCCCATTGATGGAGAAGAGTAAATCTTGCTTTTTTTTTTTTTTTTTTTTTTTTGTATCCCCAGTCTGATCTATAACTGGTACTCAATTACTATGTTAGGAAATACAGTCAGTTCACAATTGTGATTTTGCTAAGTCAAAAAATTTGAAAACATAACATACAATGAGATAATTATGAGATTGACAGCTATATAAGGAAAAGAGCAAACATCAAAACCAGCTGTTGACACATGACAATAAAATCCAACTTTTCCCTTTTCAGGATATGAAAGGAACTTTGGGAAACCAATTAGGGGTTGGTTAAATGTTAAAATTAAAAATTTAAAATTAAGGACAATGTTAAAATTAAGACAATTGTTAAAGAATTTAAGAATAAAGAATTTAATTTTAAGAATTTAAAATTAAAGACAATGTTAAAATTAAGACAATGTTAAAATTAAGAAATTCTTCATCCTCTTAGCATTGTCCTCCATTGAATTTGGACCTTCTCCCCATTCTCCAATTTTTTTACCTTCTTAAAATCATAGTATGGATAGGGAAAGCCTAATCAAATTTAAAGTACCATATATAACTATTTCCTAGATTGATCATATAATTATATATATTTTATATATATATATATATATATATATACACACACACATACATACACATAATTAGAAGAGATTGCTTTTAGTGTATCATGTGAACCTCACGCAGTTAGAGATGTACATTGACAACAGGGTACTCTGAAGCATGACTGAGTTTTAAAGTATCTATTAAAGTTCTTTTCAGTTTGAGGAGATTGGATTTTTGAAAGGCAAGCTGACACACTGCTGAAGCCAAGTTAGCTTCTGGAGGTAATGAATACTTAGTTGACTAGAGAACATTAAAGAGGTATTTCATTCAAACAACAGAAGCACTTACATTGAAAATTAATACTTCTACCACCTCATTGACATATTTCATACCCAATTATACATAGCACTTTTAAATTTCATTTGACAATGTCAAGTATATGAGAAATAGCTATTTCTTTTCAGTAATTCAGTTTAAGATGTCACTACTGAGTCTATAGGACTACAACTTTAGTCATTCTTGATTTTGATTGTTCTCTTTTCTTAGGTCATCCCAGAGGTTTAGAATCTTAAAAAATACCAAGGCAGCGGATAGACATGAACTAGGTGTCTGGGTGGGGCTCTCAAATGTTGACATTAACTAGCTGTTAACATGTATTACTACAAGACTTCCTCTGTCCCCACACCAGAAGTATTCAGGGCCTTAGTGCCTTTATAATCATGTGTGCAAAAAGCGTCTGAACCAGTTCCCTTAGAACAACGATTGTGTATCCATCCCTTTTTCCCTGTTCTTAGCGAACTGCACTAAAGCTATCTTAATTTG
This sequence comes from Mustela putorius furo, assembly GCF_011764305.1. Lineage (NCBI taxonomy): Eukaryota > Metazoa > Chordata > Mammalia > Carnivora > Mustelidae > Mustela > Mustela putorius. The sequence continues at coordinate 30,830,831 of NW_025421987.1, forward strand.
CCCCAGGAGTTCAAGATTTCTCTTTATTCTGCATAGCCATGATAAATCTCTTTTTTGACTTACAAAGAATCTTTCTCTCAGCATGATATTTTTCATGCTAAACTTCCTCCACACACTCTATTTCACTTCTATCTTAACTAACTGAAGAAATTGTAAGAGCTCAGATTTGGGGGATGACATGTTCAGGTATTGGGAATTTCAGGTTTTGATCACTGTTATTGGCCTTGCTTCATATATTCTTGAGAACCTGCCATGCATCATTCCTGTGGAAGGAAAATGTCAAAATATAGAGAGAGTAAAAACATGCGAGTTCATATTTTAAAATATTTTGAACACTATCATCCACTTGTAGGCATTTACCAAATACAAGGTATTCATTTAGAATAAACTACAAAAATATAAAGAAATAAAAATATATTTAAAAATAAAATAAAATAAACTGTGCATAAAAGAAGTAAGTTAACACAAATATTTGTAAAGGTTTACTAAGTACACCAAATATTGGATATGCTCTACTACTAAACTATATTGCATATACAGTTAGATGCCTGAGGAAACTCAAACGGTGATATTAACAATCCCTTCTTGCTTTGGAGTACAACTAAATCAGCAGAGGCATCATTATCTTCTCTTGCTATGAGCTACTTCAGTGAATTTTCAAGCAGCCTTAGCTTTCTTTTTTTTCTCTCTCTCTCTTAGTCCTGCCTTTTTAAAATCATTCAATATTCAATGACCACTTTTTCCAAAACAAAGTCATGAAAAGAATTTTTTCAACTGTCCTGGTGAAATTACCTATAGCTTTTTTCCCACTCTACCATATACAACTTTATGATCCTTTTGGAATAAAACCTTAAGGTTTACAAACCTAGAGACTTGAAATGTTCATAATAGTGTAAAGTATAAAGATATAGCTGTTTGTGTTTATGAGAATTTCAGGATTATTCATTTAGTGAAATCACTTATGAACCAATGGTTATGATTTTGAAAAGCTTGGTGTTTAGGTATATATTTTCAAAACAACATGACTCCCAAGCCTCTGGAAAGAAAGTTGGGTACCATTAGATTATTATCAAAAAGTATCTAGTTTTAAATTTAGGTAGAACTTTCAAGACTTATAACTTTTGTAATAAGAATAACAGTCAATATACTGAAGAAAGTTATCTTAGATTGTTTCTAACTCAGGAAAAAGAGAGAGAGAGAGTCTCTTCACTCTAATATTTTCTTTCTTCTCATAAGAAAGCTATAGAATTTCAGAGGCAAATATTTCTTTGACAGCAGTCTTCAGGCTATTCTTTCCACATAAGAAATTATATGTATCAGAATAAAGGTGAAATTGTTTTGAAATATGAATTATAATTTGATTCATGGTTCAATACCATCAGGTTTTTTTCATTAATTAATAAAATAAATAATTTTTATTTCTAAGCCACTGAAATATCTGGGGACATTCCTTTCTCCCCTCTTGTGTTACTATGAAATAAAATCAGTTATCCTTTGAAGCTCTTCTCACAAAAGAGTAATGGCAACAACTGGGAAAAAAAAATGCAGCTCTTGACAGAGTGTTAGCTAGAGAGATGACAGAACATTGGGAAATGCCAGGACAAATATGGATGATCTCAAATAAATAAAAAATAGTGTAAACTAAGGGAAGAATTGATTGTTTGGTTCACTTACCAGAAAGCAAAAGAAATAGAAAAATCTCCTGAGGGGTAAAGACAGCATGTCTGCTTTAGAGAATATTAGATGAAGGATTGCAAGCTATAAGGGTTTGTCTGTGTCAGATCAAATAGTAAGTTTGACTTACAACAAGATAGCAAATGCTCTAGAAAAGAAAAAAATGCATATAATTTTGTAATTGAGAATTGTGTTAAACAATAGATATGTGAAGACCAGGTGAGAAGGAAATCATTGTAAGTCAATAACTGAACAGGGTAAATTTTTTTCTTACCAAATAAGGTGGTTTTTCTACCAAAATAAAGGAAATTTAGATAAAAATTCAGTGTAATTTAGCCTTCTAAATTTAATCATCTAGTTCCTTTATTTATTGGCTTTTGCCAATACCATCTGTTATAACTAAATGACCTAGAGTGCTTTATATGTTCATTACTATTTAGAATATTAAGTGGGAACATGCATCCGTTTCTAGATATATCATGTGTAGGAACTTTCTCCGCATGTTTTTAAATAGAAAAATAATAGCTAGGACAGAAAAAAACTGCAATTACCTCATTGTGCAATTAGCTTCTTAGCTCAATCAGTTCACACAATTGAAAGAGAAAATGAAGATAAGGTCAACACAACTTTTAAGGAAGCAGATTAGATTTCACTTTCAGTTTAGGAGATAGAAAGTTGTGAAGAGTGTTATTCCCAGCCTTACAATGATGACCAGTCAGATAACCAGAAACTTATAATTTTGGTAAAATTCATCAGGGAACTAAGGAAAAAGAAACCTGAATGAACTAAAATGCAAAAAGTTTTAATCCTCTATTAGGAGAAATAATCTTAATAATAATCTTAATCTCCTTCATCTGTGGTGAAGCAGTGAGAGGAAGAAAAAATGTCATGGATGAGGAGAAGAAGAAATTAAACCTTTTAAAGGCCAAGCGTGATGTTTGAAAATTCCAAGAATTCTCATCAACAAAGAAAGTCTATATCCCCTCTCAACTCTTTCCCTATTACCAAGTATTAATGCGAAGCTTGAGAGCAGAATGAGAGCTGAAGGGATCACCCAGCTGAGGCACAGATGTGCAGGATGGCTATGGACTAAGGGCATGGCAAAAGAACCTAATTGAACTATTTGAAATCTCGGCTCTCGCTGAGAACTAGAAGAGATTGTTAGAGAAAGTCCTCTGAGGTAGAAGTGCACAGAGCTAGAAAGGATCTGTGTGCAGAGCAAGGGGTCTAAAATAAAAATCTTTCTGAGCCATTTAAGACCTATACTGACCACTCTGCTTCAGTTTCTGCCCACCCTGAGTCTGGGCAAGGAGTAGTAGAGGGGAGATCTTCTGAGGGGCAGACAGCCACAGTGGGTCCAGAGAGCAAGATAATTCCTCACAAGACCCAAAGACTGGCAACCTGACTCAAAAGCAGAGTGGGGACTCCCACAGTCCTGAAAGCTTGTAGATAGATGGTCTATAAAGCATAAAAAGATCTTTGGAGTCTTCTCAGACTCAAATCTGAAGGGAGATCCCCATCCAGTGCTAAAATTACTTGTAAATGTAGTGGTAAATGGTTCTAGTCAAATTAATAACAAAGCCCAGATTCAGATAATTATAAATAGGACTCTGTTCCTCACACAAGAGGCCTGACAGAAAGGCATACCCTTTTCTAAGTGAAAATATAATTTACTATGATCCCTTTTTTTTCCTTTTACATCAATTATTCATAATACAAATATTACTGGACACTTAAAAAAAATGTAACTCGAGAAAGAAAACTGTCAAAAGAACACTTGGAGATGGGCCATTTGTATCAATTGCCAAAAAAGGGACTTGGAAAATAACTATGATGCTATCCAGGGGAACAAATGGATAATATCTTTGAGTAGCTGGGAATTTTCAGTAGCAAGAAGAAATCTTTTACAAAGACCTCCTTAAGGGGAGCCTAGGTGGCTTAGGTAATTTCCTCTCAGGTTGTGATCTCAGGGTTGTAATCTTAGAGTACCTAAGGAAGTTCCTTAGACTGAAGCAAAATGATCCCTGATAGATATGCAGGTCTGTATGAAAAGAAATGACAAGAACAGCAACAGTAGTTTGGTGAATATCAAAATTTTGACCAATTCACTATATATTTGTATATTAATTTTCTGTTGCTGCTGTAACAATTACCATAAAGTCAGTGTCTTAAAACAATATAAATTTATTGTGTCACAATTCTCTAGATTGTAAGGACAACATTGCTCCTATTGGGCTAAAACCAAGGTGTTGGCAGAGCTGTGGTCATTTCTGAAGGCTCCAGGGGAGAATCCATTTCTTTCCTTTCCAGCTTCCAAAGCCTGCCTACATTTTTTGTTTCATGGTCTTTTTCCCTCGCATCTTCAAAGCCAGCAACAGCAGGTGGTCTTCCTCATGTAATGTTGCTTACCTCCTCTTCTACCTCCCTCTTCCAATTTGTAGGACACTGTTGATTACATTGGGACCATTAAGATAATCCAAAAAAATCTCCCTACTTTAAAGTCAGATGTTGGGGGCGCCTGGGTGGCTCAGTCCTTAAGCATCTGCCTTTGGTTCGGGTCATAATCCCAGGGTTCTGGAACTGAGTCCTGTGTGGGGCTCCCTGCTCAGTGGGGAGCCTGTTTTTCCCTTGCACTTTCCCTCTCCCCCCACTTGTGCTCCCTCTCTCACTGTCTTTCTGTCAAATAAATCAATAAAAATCTTTAAAGAAATAAAATAAAATAAAGTCAGATGTTTACTACCTTAATTCCCCCTATGCAGGTAACCTAACATATTCCCATGCTCTGTGGATTAGTCCATGGCCTCTTTTGGGGCTATTATCCTGCTATCAGAAAATTCACATATTTTGTATGTATTTATAAGATGTTTATTAGATATTATTTTATTTGAACTCTTTTAAAGATTATTGACTGTTAAAAGTAATAAAAATAATAATATGTTATGGTTTTATTGAATACATAGAAACATAATATATGACAATTAGGGATAGTTTTTTTTATCATTCTATCATTTTTATAAGGTAGTTGACAATTTTTGAAGCTAGACTGTTCTAAGTTAAAATGTATTTTGTACTTTCTAGAAAAACCAACAGAAAGAGGCATACCTAAAAAAGTGATAAAATTGATAAAATAAATCCTTAGTTTTAATTTTTTTTAAAAGTGGGCAGAAAAAGACACAGGAATAAGTGATAGATAGGACAAATAGAAAACATCCCAGAAAACATTGTAACTATATCTATAGTTACATAAATGCAAAAGGTCTAAACCACTACTTAAAAGATAAACCAATGAAAAACAAAATTCAAATATATGCTAGTTTCAAGAACTATAAACATAAAGATAAACATAAAGATAGATAAAGATAAGTAATAAAAGAAAGCTAAAGATATTTTATAAAAACACTAAACTTAAAATACCTGTGTGGCTATTTTAATGAACAACAAAATAGATTCAGAGATTAAAAAACAAAAAGCAGCAGCACATTCAGTTATACGTTCTAAACTGCCCATAATTCATCTTCCAAATACTTAATTATTAACTTTAAGTTAATATATAAATAAATTTCCTTTTCCTACTTGGGGATTTTAAAATCCCAGACTTTGAGTAGATTGCAAAAACCTTTATTTCAAACCCCAAATCACCAGTTAACACTCAGTTAAAAGGTAAGAGTATATTATATAGGCCTTTGTACTATTCAGATAGAATAAATATTTTAGATATTGATTTTATTATATCCTATGATTCTTTTAAAGGGATCCCTTCATTTGTGTTGGTGTTATCTTCAGATTACCTTCTACTGTTCAACATGTAAAAAAAAGGATTCCTCTATCACCAATATTTTTGTCTCTAAGATTTATGAAAAATACAGTGAGCACTCAAAAATGAAATTTGAAACCAGTAATAATTTTTCCTTACAGTTCAAATCTATAAAAGAAACATATATAATAAGAATTCTATGTGGACTACCATTATCATATAAAATAAATATAGTTTTGGTAATTGCTAGTTATATGACCCATAGGGTACTTAAGAGTTTTGTTTTTTTTTTTTTTTTTTTTTTTTGGTGAGGATTCTTGGAATTTTGTGATGTGTGTATTGAGCAGTGAGGGTGTGAGTCTGTCTGGTGGTTGGGAATGTATAAATAGTTTCAGAAAGAGAGGGTTTCTAGAACTATATTGTTCTTCACCATGCACACTTCTGCTCCTATTATGGGATATCCTTCTGTAATATTAGCCACTCACATTTGTATAAGACATATATTTATATGTGGTTACAAAATATATTACATATAGACATATTATATTAGTAAACATTTAACAGTATGTTAGTAAGTACAAGTCACAGCAGGACACATTTAAAACAATTAGGGAAAACTTGTCACTTTTTCAAGTTTGTAATAATTTCCAATATTTCACAGATCTCAAACTTCCATTGTGATTTTGGAAAGAATCTAGTTATATATTTACTGACAAAGCAACACTTATATAAATTAGCAGATTTTTCCCTAGAGGCGAAGGCTTAATGAAGTCTGTCAGAATACTTGAGATATACCTCTTTTACAACAATCTTCTATAACTTCTAGCACAAGGGACTACTATTATAAACTAAAAGAAGACCCACTGTAACATCACACAATCTTTTCCATACCTATGGGCATATCCTCCTCAGGGCCAGTCACAAGTAATATCTTTTAAAGGAGCACATGTATGTAAATGCATAGGTAAAACTAAAGTATCTTTTCCCACATTATATGTATGTGAACTTGAGGTAATCTCAAAAAGTTTTGAAGGAACCATTTCTCTTCTAATGTCTCTTGTTTTAAAAAAGAATATTAAAATTATTTTTATTTGTAATTCTTCAATATAGCATTGATCTTTTTTTGATGAATGAATTACCTCTATTTATGCAATTATTGATTGGTAATATGATACTCCATCCCCATAACTGGCCCAATTAATTTTTAAATGGTATTTCTCATTGAATCACTAAATTTCAATAGTGATGCCCGTTAAAATTATTCTTTTTAATTTATATATTTTGATTGTGGTAAAAATTCTAGTGTCCCCACATGAATTCTGGTTCTCTTCTCCTCCTGGATACATGCTTTTTGTGTTTGCTTTGGAACTAATTTTGAGCAATGATACACGTAAGTCATATATGCTACTTTTAGGTGGAAGATTTATGGAACCAGTATGCAATTCTCCATTTTTCTTCCAATTTACAGGGAATGGGATAGCAGGTTTATATGGAAATAAAATCTAAGCATCCTAGGATGCTAAAGCAATCACTTAGGATGAAGGACATCGGTGTGTGTGTTGGGGAAAGAAGTATGTATGCACACATTCATGTGTTTTATTTATTCAATAAAGATTTATTGAGTCTCTACTGTGCACTATCACTTTAGGGATGATAGTGGATAAGCCTCTCCCCTGGATGAGTAGTCTTTTTAGGAGCAAGAAATAAACATTTTCTGTATTAAGCCACCAGTCTTCAAAGATTATTTGTTATATGTCATAAACTAAACTGAAATGACTAAACCATGCTAAAGTTTAACCAGTGACTTTTGAGATAAAGTGTTCCAATAGTGACTCTAGTTTTTCAGGTCTAGATAGACCAAATAGGTGACCAGTTTTAAAAACGTAATGTTATACTTTTAACAGAAAAAAAAAAAAAAAGCAAGGACAGTATAGGGAAAAAAAGTAGAAATAAAGAGTAACACAAAGGAAAAAAAATCACCTATAATCTCACTATCAGAAGAAATAACCATTCAAATTGTTTGGTATATCATACACACACACACACACACACACACCACACACACAATATATATAGAATATATATACTATAGGTAGATAAATATGTATAATATTAACTCTTCTAAAATCAAAATACAAAATTTGTAAGTTTATAAATAGTTTATCATGCAAGGTTATTTTGTAGTGATTATAAGGGGTGCCTGGGTGGTCAGTGGGTTGAGCATTTGCCTTAAGCTTGGGTTATGATCCCTGGAGTCTTGGGATGGAGCCCAGGGTCAGGCCCCCTGCTCAGCGGGGAGTCTGCTTCTCCCTCTCCATCTGCCACTCCCCCAGCTCATGCTCTCTCTCATTCTCTCTCTATCTCAAATAAATAAAATCCTTAATTAAAAAAAGAAATAATTTTAAGTTCCTTGAATTTCTCTTTCCGGCAAGACACTCCAAAAGTTGAACATTTGTAAAATTTACATTTAAAAAGTCTTTTATATCTGCCACTGTGTGGAGCATTCCTTTTCCAGAGTTTGACTTGAAGTATATCCTAGCTACCCAGGATAGTAATCCTACATGGATTTTGACATATGTTTTATTAAACTAATGTCCATTATTCTGTCTGGAAACATGTCTTTGTGAACTGAAACATACCACATTGTGACCAGTTTTAAAAACCTAATGTTATACTTTTAACAGAAAAAAAAAAAAAAAAAAGCAAGGACAATATAGGGAAAAAAAGTAGAAATAAAGAGTAACACAAAGGAAAAAAAATCACCTATAATGTCTCCACAATGTCAATTCTTTTAGACTTTCTATTCACCCATTTATTTTGTCAACACTATAGTTCTCTTACTTTTTTTATTTAAAAAATTCATTTCTATTTTGTGTCTCTATAAAAACAGATAATCTTTGAATAATAATTTATGTTTAATTAAAATAATCAAAAGTAAGGAAAAAAGAAAAATGTTTCTCTCGGCCTAGCAGTCTAATTTACCATAAATTGAATTATGTCAAACAAACAAGAAAGTCTAATTGTTGGCCATATTTCTTTCTTCCTCTAAATATGTACAGCACTGCTCTTGCCAGCAAAAACTCAGTTTTAAAACCACTCTCTGTTTTAGAACTCTGCTCTCAAGTACTCCTAACTCTAAATTATCAGCAAATTTCTACAAATTTCCATACATGGCATTGAGCACTCTTTTGTTCTCCAATGAACAAATAATTTAAGGTCATTGTGACCTACATTGAAGATAAAGATTTTTCTCTTTTAAAAGAAAATACTTTGTTTTAAATGTTGAATAGAAAGATAGGTGAAAAAAATACCAGTTAGCTAAAATTAAGTTTCCACTTACAGGGATCATGCTGAATATGCTTTGTTTTTGTATCTTCACAATGTTAGATAATGAGAAAAAGATAATTTTTCATTCTCTTTGAGCTCTGGTTCAGCATTTTCTATTTCTGCAGTTGGCAAACAGCCATCTGTTGTTTTGTTTATAGTTGTTTAGAAATAGGGTTCTTTATATTAACCATAATTTTTAATAATATTATAGCTCATGAAACATATCTCAACATTCTCTGTTACACCTTCAAAAGAGAACTTTTTTCTCATAACTTCTCCACTTTAATTATTGGGCCTCCTTTTTCTGTCCTGTGCTCTTCAAATGTCCTTTTTAACTTGGACAGAGGTATCCTCCTTGTCCTGTCTAATGTGATGGGTTACTGCATAGAAACAAATTTTGTGATTCCACACTCAGACCCTCGATGCCTGAGGAACAGGCTATTAATTCCTCACATCTACTGAGTGTTCTGTATATATTTTCCTCTGGTAAAGCTGAGTAGTTTGGGGTTCTGTTTTTTTCTAGTGGACTCATTCTCTTGATGCTGACTTTGGTTCCCTGCTTTTCTCGGCATCTTTCCTGAGTCTTCTGTTCAGTTTGCACTTTTATTCTCTGCCTCTGGATTGGTTCTTCACATCCTGATTTCCCAACTTGTCTCTTCAATCATTTGTTAAACCAGACAGCACATAGTCTGTCTTGAAGTTCGAAAACAAACACTTTCCTACTTAGTAAGTTATTAATAGTTGCTAAAAATAAAAGGACATTATGAGTTATGGAATAATGTTTGCCACCTAATGTCCAAACATGAAAAATTCACTTTGGAAAGAATGATGTTTAGTGTAAACAAATAATTCAATTTACATACCTTACTATACACGTTAATATGCATCCTTCAGTCAGTTCTTGACTTTAGCTATTTTGCATCTGTAACCTCCTCTCTGGTCACCATGCCATCATAGCAGAATTTATTTGGGGATCCTGCTTATCAAACCAGGCTTTTCTTGATGCTTTTTCATATCATGTTTGCCCCCTCTCTTCTCATGTTTTCTATCATCTTTCTGCTTTAGTTCCTACTGTCCTGCTGAGTAATCAAACAAATCTCTAGACACTGTGGTCCTGCTGCTCATCTCAGTAAAGGAAAACAACAATAACAACAACAAAAATAAATAAAATAAAATAACAGCTGCTGAAATTGTGAACTTTCCTTTCTGGCTGTCAAATTTAGTGAAAACAGATGCTTCAAGGAGTTGTTTGTAATTCAAGTAGGCACAGAAGAGAAAAAGAAACCTTTTATTTGCTGAAACTAAAGAAGTATTGCTAGGTCAACTTAGTTTCTAGCTTACATTCTGGAAGAAGCAGCACACTGTTAGTTAATGGCTTGCAAGTGCCCAGCACTATTTTCTAAAATAACTCATGACTTCCACTGACAAATATAAAAAGATGCTCATGAATTGTATATGTCCTGGAAGAAAAATGATTAAAACCAATTGTAATGAAATGAATTAAATGTTTCAGAATGTTAAACCTTCCTCTGATGAGGTAAACTACTTTGATTTCTACCTGTCTGGGCAAGAGCTAGGCCACTGGAAAGAAGACAGGGCCGGCCACTGGAGAATGTCAGATCTGGTTAAGTAAACTTCGACAGTCATTTTCAACTTTGACTCATTTCTTCTCAGTGGTGAAATGAGGAGCATTGAATTTAATGACGTAAAATTCCTTATATCACCAAGATTCCATGATTCAGTCAATTCAATGTTACTGCTAATATCTCACTAGCAAATTATTGTCAAAATAAGAGTCATTCTAATCAGGCCAAAAGCTTCACAATAAGTATTAATAGAAAATGTTATTCAATTTACTAAATTGTTGCCTGTTCACACTTTTTTAGTAATGGATCTTCAGCATAAAGCCTATTATATTTGTAGTTATTCTTGTGGCTAACTCAGTCTGCCAACCTAATAGGAAAGGTAAAAAATAGCCAAAATCAAAACCCTGAAACTAAAGACATATACTACCTGATTGGTCTTTTAAAGATAGGAACAGATATCATGAGCTTATTTGTGCCTATTATACCAGTAAGGACCTTAAGGAACCTATATGAGATCTTAGCATTTGGGGAATTGGGGGAACAGAGGGAGAGGGGCTGGCTATGATTTCATTGGGATTTCAGGAGGAAGAAGAGTGCTGAGAAATGAAGCAATCTGAAACTGGTTGGACCTGGGAGAAAATCAGATTGGAGATTGATGAGGGAAGAACTAGAATGATGGAAAGAGAAAGAAGAATAAATGAGAAAAGACGGAGGTTACACCTGAATTATAGGTAAAAACTATCAGTAAGATTTTTTTAATTCATACACATTTGTTGAACACTGGAGAAAGTCACCTCTAGACTCCCTGTCATCCTCAACCCCCATTCCAGGTACTAAGAAGTAGTATGATTGAAATGCATAGTCATAACCAAGGACATTTACTGAATTATATTGCTAGATATTGAAGCTTAAGTGTCATTTTAAAACCTCATACTTCCATAGAGATGTGCTTGTGATGTTTTTTCATGGGATCCAGCCTCTTTGAAATTCTGGACATTGGGGCTTATATCTTAGGAGTTCTAGCTCCTTAGTGGTTTGATGCAATTAGATAAAGTTTTAAATCTCCTTTTTTCTAGAGGAAGCATTCTTCTCCAACCCTCTTCCCATAAAAAGAACTAATAAAACTTGATAGGAATCGGGATGGGCAACAGGATAAATAAACTTCCATAGCCTTCTATGCCTTAGGGAGAAACTCAATTTTCCACCAATTTTCCTGTCTGTGCTTTTCTTAGTATTACATACTGTCACTATTCATATTAAGCCAACTACAAAATAGGAAAAGAGGCTGGTTTTCTTACATTTGTAAAGGATTTGATTTAGCAAAGGGAAGTATTTTGCTTATATTTCAAAGATCCTCCCTAGATCACCAATAGATTCCTTTAGAGATAGAACCAACAAACAGAAAAACAAAAATAAAATACAACACTTATGGTTTTATTTTTCCTCAAGTATCACATTTGCATATTCTCTTCAAAAACTTGCAATCCTAATAGGTAGCTATTTGAAAACTACATTCAAAGATCTTAAATGACAGCCAAATGCCATCCTTTTATTAGTAAGGGCTTTCAAAGGAAATAAATAAACATCTCTCACTGTAGTGTTTCCCTTGACTTAGATTTGATCCAACTCCCTGAAGACAAAAAAGCAGATGCAACTTCAAAAAGTGCAACCTTACTACAGTCAGACTTTTGCCTACAAAGCTTAAGTCAATTATCATATGGTTTCACTTACTTGTGGAACATAAGGAATAACATGGAGGACATTAGAAGAAGGAAAGGAAAAATGAATTGGGAGAAATCACAGGGGGAGACAAACCATGAGAGACTGTGGTCTCTGAGAAACTAACTGAGGTTTTTAGAGGGGAGGGGGTAGGAGGATGGGTGAGCCTGGTTGTGGACATGAATTGCATGGAGCACCGTGTGTTGTATGTAAACAATGAATCTTGGAATACTGCATCAAAAACTAACGATGTATTTTATGGTGACTAACATAACACAATAAAAACAAAACAAAGCAAAAAAAGCTTAGTTGAAACTACCACTCCAGAGATTACCTATGGCCACCAATTTACTAAATCTAATGGCAAATTCTCACTTCTCATATCATCTACCCCATCTGCAATATTTGGCACAATTAATTACTCTCTACTTCTGGCAACTCATTTTTCACTTTGATTCCAGGACACGACAATTTTTGAATTTTCCTCTTACCTAATCTTACTAGTAACATTTCCTGCCTTGTTGCCCGGTTCTAACTTTCCTCTCAACCTCTTAACAGAGAAGTTCCTCCATTGCTCAGTGCTAGGATCTCTTCAGTAATTATACTCACTCCTTTGTTGATAGTATTTAAGGCACTATAGTGCCCAAATTTGATTCTATCCCAGACCATTCTGAACTCCAGACTTATATACTCAACCGCCAACTCAGTATCACTACTGGGTGTTTAATGTGTCTCAATTTGAATCTCAGATTTAATATCTGCAAACCTGAACTCCAGATCTTAATTCCCAAACCTGTTCTACCTATAGACTTTCACGTCTCACTTAAAATCAATTCCATCCGTCCTAGCTGCTTAGCCCAGAAAACCTAGGAATCATCATTGTTTCCCGTTATTCTCTCACATACCACATCCAATCTCTCAAGAATTCCTATGGGTTTCACACGCAGAATACATTTACATTCCGATCCTTTGTCAGCACCTCACTGCTATCATTTTGGACCAAACCTCATTCTCTCTTCCCTGGATTATTGCAGTAGTATCTTAAGTGGCCTCTGTTTCTATCCTTTCTCCCATCTGGAATCTATTCTCAATGTAACAGTCAAAGTAATCTTTTTAAGACATATATCATATTATGCTCTCCTCTGGTCAGAATCCTTCAGGGCTTTCTTCTCTCGCTCAAAATGAATGGTCAAGTCATTACGATGGCATGTAAGGTGCAACACCCTTTACTCAGCTAGCATTTCTCTGACCTTATCTCTTCTACCTATTCTCTTCATTCCTCTGTGTGAACTCATCCTCCATGTGTCTGCATGACTAACTCTGTCTACTTTAAAATTTTGCCTACCGTCTTGCGAGGACAACCTTGACCAACTTATTTACAGTTGCAGTCCTTTTGATGCGCCTTTGGTTTATTCTTCTCCAAAGACCAAATCAAATCATCTTCTAAGTTACATAAATGATTTATATATTGATTAGCTTATCATCTGACACCCACTATGAGGGCAGAGATTATTATCTGTCTTATTTAAGACTGCAATGACAAGCACAAAGTAGGTACTCAAAAACATTTAGGGATAAATGAATAAAGAAATGAAACCATTCTACAGGGGAATTAATCAAATACCTGGTACAGCAGCACTGACCTAAGGAGCAACTCCAGTAGGAGTGGCCCATTAAAATCCCAATTTGTCCCATCAAATTCAACAAGTGGTAGCATTAGAAGAATGCTTCTTTTTTTTTTTTTTTAATGATTTTATTTATTTGACAGAGAGACAGTGAGAGAGCACAAGCAGAGAGAATGAGAGAGGGAGAAGCAGGCTTCCTGCTGAACAGGGAGCCTGATGCAGGACTCAATGCAGGGCTCCATACCAGGACTCTGGGATCATGACCTGAACTAAAGGCAGTCACTTAATGACTGAGCCAGTCAGGTGCCCTTAGCAGAATTATTCTTGGCTAGCTAGTTATCCTCTTTTCTTGAATGTGGTCTGCTTTTCATCATTCACACATTCATTTCACCATTCATTTTCTTCCTTAGTATAAATTTTACCTCACATTAATTTCCCCTGCATCCCTGTCTATCTTGGACTTATACTTTGCTATTTTCCTTAGTTCATTTCCCTAACTTAAATTTACTATGTCTGGCCTGTATCAGTCTCTGCCTAGGACTTCATCCCTTACTTTTTATTATTTATGATCACTTCCAGCTGAAAAAGCCCTTCCTTAGCTTTCTATGGTTCTATTTAGAATAACTAGACTTTAAAACCTCTATAATCTACTGAGGAAGTTGTGAAACTGGAAAAAAAAAAGTAATAAAATAATCATTGATTTTTAAAGTGACATCCGCGGGTGCCTTAGTGGCTCAGTGGGTTAAAGTCTCTGCCTTCAGCTCAGATCATGATCCCAGGGTCCTGGGATTGAGTCCTGCATTGGGCTCCCCACTCAGTGGGGCGCCTGCTATCCCCCGCCCATCTCTCTGCCTGCCTCTCTGTGTACTTATGATCTCTGTCTGTCAAATAAATAATTAAAATCTTACCAAAAAAAAAAAAAAATATATATATATATATATAGTGACATCTGCACTATGGGCTGGATAATATTATCACCATTTTCCAGATTTCCAGATGAAGAAACTGAGATCTAGTTTTTAATTGACTTTCCTAATCTCAATTAACTTGTATACAGTGTAGCTAGTCTTTAAATCCAGGTGTGTGTGCCTTCAAGATCACTGCTCATTGTAAGAGTTACATTGCCTCTTTAATCCAGATATCCCAACTCACAGTCCAGTGCTTTTCTGCTACATATGCAGCCTTCCTTCATGTTTTAGAAATATACTGTTTGTTGCCTCTTCACCATTAGGCATTTAATAATCATTTATTCCTCACACTTCACTTCAAAACTCTATTTTATATACAATGCATTCGTTATACATACTGAAATCACACCCAATGTGGGAAAACATTCAAATACCTGCCAATAAAATTATGTGAATATTTTCTAATATTAAAAACAGTCACTCTTCCTTGGACAATTTTTTTAATTAAGTTTACTGACCAACCCAAACATGATTTCACTAATAGTTTTAGACTCTTTTATAAATCTATTTTTTTATAATCTTCTTTTCCTAAGTTGAAGAAATAGTCCAGTTATCGGTAAATATAACACAGATGCTCATATCAAGATAATATTGGAGCTCTCTAAATTTACATTATTCCCAAATCGGGAGACATGTATCTTCTTCCTTTGACCTCAAAAGAAAAGAAAGCAAGCCTCAAAGTTGAGGATATTCATACTGTTCTTACAGAAAGTGGGGAATCTCTGAATGGGGACCAAAGCCATATTTTCCCTTTCATCTAAAGTAACGGAAAGAGGCTCTTTGGATACCTTTTAATCTTGTGTCTGAAAAAAAGTGTAGTCGATTGTCACTTTGAATTTTTGCAATGACTAATTGCTCACTCCTTAGAGCTTCTGATTCTTAAGAAAGTGAAATAGCGAAGGACTGAAAATCTAACCTTTTATTCATTTACCCCACTCCACCACCATATGATGAATCCAAACTTAAATGACTTGTTTATAGTAAATCTAATTAAATCTAGAACTTTCTGAAATTTTGAAAATTTTACAGTTCCTCTAAATTTTTCATTTTAAAGCCAAGCCTCATCTGCAACTTTTGATTTTTAAATTAGAAATTCTATTATCCTGATTAATCACATGACAGCTTAACTAATATAACTAATATGCTAATTTTTAAAAGTAATCAATAAATACATTTTGTTGTCTATATGTTTACTTTTTACTTGACTCTAAAGGGAAATTAAATAAAATACAAAGAAAAGCAATCAACATGGATCACTAGGGTGGAGTAGTTAGAAATCATTCTATTAAAGATACAGATCTCATTAGAGAAATGAGGAAAATTTATATTAGGAATGAGAAAAGCAAAAACCACTGAAAACAAGAATGAGCATAGATTAATTTCATTGTTCTAATCAAATATATAAGATAAAAGTGATTGTTGAGGCAGGTGAATAAATAATATGATCTAGAGAAAGAATGCAATTTGCTGAATCAGAAGAAATTATTGTAGAATGGGAAATTCAAGATTGGAGTTATGGTAATGGCAACAAGATTTAATTTGAAAGGGGAACATCTATAAAACTTGATGAGAAATATAAAGAGCAAATATGAGTCAGAGAATCTGAAATAGACTCTTACTGAAGATAGACTAGATCCAGACCCAGGCAAATAGTCCTGAGTTTGGGTTAAGCACAAGAATGGAATAAAATTTATAGTCAGGGTGGATAAAAGGAAGATCTGAAAGGTGATACTGAAGGATGAAGCCAGAGCACAGAGTGGGACACAGAGTAAAACGAGCAGCTATCAAAAGGAATTCAGGCTTTAGATTTACACCACTTTTCTGAACTTGATAATGATTGTGATCCTTTTAACTTTATTTTATCATTTTATTTTAATTTTTTAAAATATTTTACTTATTTATTTGAAAGAGAGCATAAGCGAGAAAGCACCATCAGGGTGAGTGGCAAAGGAAGAGGGAGAAGCATACTCCTCACTGAGCAGGGAGCCTGACCCTGGGCTCCGTTCCATCCTTGTACCCTGAGATCATGACTGGAGCTGAAGGCAGACGTTCAACCAACTGAGCTACCCAGGTGCCCTGTGTTTCTTATTTTAAAACACTCTGTGTGTGCCTTGTACGGACCTATTTTATATTTTTATATTTTAGCCAGAGGCTTCCATTATAATAACATTATAAACAATAATGTTATTGTTTAACCTCAATGGAAGCTCCCTGCTCCCCTTCCCCCAGGAGATTTACTTAAAAACAAGTCCCGGAAACCAGCTCCAGGTAACAAAGCCCAGATACAAGGGTGGGTCAGGCCAGGTGTAGACAAATCAGAGGGGGGTTGTATACTGTTTCCCTAGCTACCAAGGAGTATGGGCCCCACCCTTTGGGTACCTTCCCGGCAGGAATTCTGACCAAGGTGTGATAGGCTGGTACAAATGTCCACTAGGGTAAATTGTAATTCAATTGGTCACCTAGTATCACTGTGGAGTTTCCTGTGTGTGTTACAATCTCATTGGCCACCTGTGTGTGGCCAGGCCCAACCGCATGGCCTTTGCCCTTAATAGCTAGTCTGTGGGGACACCTGGGTGGCTCAGTTGGTTAAGCAGCTGCCTTTGGCTCAGGTCATGATCCCAGCATCCTGGAATCGAGTTCCACATCGGGCTCCTTGCTCGGCAGGGAGCCTGCTTCTCCCTCTTCCTCTGCCTGCCATTCTGTCTGCCTGTGCTCGCTCGCTCTCCCTCTCTCTCTCTGACAAACAAATAAAATCTTTAAAAAAAAAAAAAAGCTAGTCTGTGAAACAGAGAGGGGTCGCCCTCTCTGGTAAGAAGTGCGTCCCCGAACGTTCCATTAGATTCTTGATGCTTGGCGCAAAATAAAGCTTTGCTTGACTTTCGCTTTATATCAGTTTCACTCCTTTAATCACAGACCCATTATTGGGGCATAACATACCTAAAAATGATGATCATAACATACAAGTCAGTAAGTTAGAGACAAAAGAGAAAATTGAAATTTAAAAAAAAGTAGAAAGAAGAAAATAACAAAAGAAGGAATTAATAAAAAATAAAATTAACATTATGGAGAAATTGAAAAAGGACAAAACTTGTTTTTTTTTTTTACCCAATCAAAAGAAAAAGGAACAAGACACAAAGAACAAGAATGAAAAATGGAGAATTTCTATAGTTCTAAAAGTATTATATAGATAACAGAAGGACGTAATAAACAAAGAAAAAAAACTTGAAAAAATGGATAAAATAAAAATGTTCTGAAAAAAAAGTAGAGGATCTGAGTATATATCTATGCAATAAATTATACTTGTTATAAAAGAACACTTTATTGGATAGTTCTAAGAAAAAATCATAAAAGAAAATCAATCTTATACAAAATGTTCTAGGGTTAGAAAAGGTGGACAATTTCTCAAAACATGCTATGAAGCCAGCATTGATATTATTGATACCAAAACATGACAAATCATAATAAGGAAAAATGAACATAAAAAGTTTAATTAATTTCAAATGAGGTGTGTCCATTGTAGGAATGCCAACTTGGCTTAATAGATTAAAAAAAAAAAAAGCTATGTAAGTCACCATGAAAAATGTTTAAAAGAGTAATATAATCATGTTATTAGACAAATATTAAACACTTGAGAAAATAATGCAAAATTCTGAAATGATTCTTATCTTTCTATAATCACTTCCTATACAGTATGAACTGAGCTTGTGAATATGATATTACTCCTGTGATTTTTGTTACTTTATGCAGCAAGAGAGATTTTGCAGATGTTATCAATGTCACAAATTCACTGACACTAAAATAGAGAGTTTAAATGGGTAGGCCTTACCAAATCACATGAACCTTTTAAAACTGGGTTTAGAGGTCAGAGAATGAGGAAGTAGGAGTCAAAGTACAACAATTAGGCATGCTAGCTAGCTGCCTGCTTACAGATGGACGGGGCAATGTGAATAGGAATACAGGCAGCCTCTAGAAGACGAGTTGCCCCCAGCTGATAGCTAGTGGGGACTGGATTCTGACAACTGTAAGAATGAGCTTTGGAGCAGATTTTTTCCAACAGCATCCAGTTGGGAATTCAACTTGGCTAACACCTTGATTTCAACTTTGTGATAACCTGAGCAGGAAACCCAGGAACTTCTGACCTAGAGAACTGTTAGCTAACAAATGGATGTTATTTTAAGCCATTAAGTTTGTGGTAATTCATTATGAAACAAGAGAAAGCTAATACAAATAGCTAGAAATAAGTAAATGGTATCTATAAAAAAACAAAACAAAACACAACAAAACAAAAAATTACTACAAACTACATCCTTAATAATGATCAATCAAAACTGTTTGCCCTGAAATTGGAAATAAGACAGGGATGTTTTTATCAGTGCTCCTCAACGTTTTACTGGAAACCTAGGCAGTATAATAGGAAAGAGAAGCAACTGAGATTTTTAAGAAATTGAAAGAAAAAAACTAAACTGTCTTTTTTGCAGATGACATAATTGTGCTAGTAGAATAGCTAAAATAATTTACAGATAAATTATTAAGGTTAATAATTATTAATAATTATTAAGGTTAATTTAAGTGAACTTAAATGGCAGCTGGATTAAATTCAACACAACACCTACAATACATACAAAAGCAACAGAATTAGAAAATAAATATTCTCACATTAAATTATTTCTAAGAGCATAAAAACATTAAAAACCTAGGAAGAAATTGAATATATTTTTTTCAGAGAATTTAAAGAAGGTAAGTAATAAGGGGGATAGAACTTGTTCAAGGATCACTGATACGGTATTTTAAAGATATTCTCCAAATTGACCTATGTATTCATTTCGATCACAATAAAAAATTTTAAAGGTCTTTCTTTTTTCTGGTGGAAATTGATGAATTGAATCTAGAAAATACACGCAAACACACACACAGAGGAGTAAAAATATCTAAGAAAATGGTGAGAAGGAACAAAGTGATAGCATTTACATAAATGAGAAGTAAAATGAACTTGAACTATCTTGAACTATCTCTTGAACTATCAAGACAAACTGATATTAGTATCATGATAAACAAACGTGCATTGATGTAAGAAACAGTCTCCAGAAACAAACCCAGTCGTATATAAACTTTTTAACCTACGAATAAGTTGTTGATGACAAAGAAAACAGTAGAAAAGAAGTCGTATTGATAAATGGTGTAATACCTTACACCATTCACAAAACTGAAATGTATATGGACCTTAAATCTGTTGTGGGTTAAACTGTATCCCCTTAAAATTAATATGTTGAAATCCTAACTCCTAGTGCCTTAGAAGAATTTGTCCTTGTTTCAAAATAGTGTCATTGCAGATGTAATTAGTTAAGATGAGGTCATACTGGAGAAGGGTAGGCCCCTAATCCAATATGACTCCTGTCCTTAGAAAAAGATGAAATTTAGATACTAACTTGCACACAGGAAAAACACCATGTGAAGATGAAGACAGATATGAGTGAAATGCTTCTGCAAGCTCAGAAATGTCAAAGACTGTCAGAAAACCATCAGAAGCTAGGGGAAAAGGCCAAAGATTCTTCCTCAACAGACGTCAGAAGGAGCTAACCTTGCAGACATCTTGATTTCAGACTTCTATTCTCCAGAAATAGAAGACAAAAAATATATGTGTTTAAGCCATCCAGTTTATGATACTTTGTTACAGGAGCCCCAGTAAACTAATATAAAACACAAACTAAGGGCGCCTGGGTGGCTCAGTGGGTTGAGCCACTGCCTTCGGCTCAGGTCATGATCTCAGGGTCCTGGGATCGAGTTCCGCATCGGGCTCTCTGCTCAGCAGGGAGCCTGCTTCCTCCTCTCTCTCTCTGCCTACTTGTGATCTCTCTCTGTCAAATAAATAAATAAAATCTTAAAAAAAAAGAAAAAAACACAAACTAATTAAGTATCTAAAAGGACACAGAAAAAAATCATGGCTTCTACTTTGGAGAAATAATTCTTACAGAGGACAGAGATGCCAGTAACCACAAAGGAAAAAACTGATTAGTTAAAAAAATATAAAGATTTCCCAAAATCAGTTGGAAACAGAAACAGCACAACTGAAAAATAACAAAGTTTAAACTAAACTAAAAGATCTGAATGAGTACTTCACATAAAAGAATTTCCAGATGACCGAAGAATATTCTTTAACATTCTCAACTTCTGACTCATCATGGAAATTTAAAAATAAAAATATAATGAAGTATGAATACACAGTGATCAAAATGATTAAAATGAAAAGGAATAAATATTCCATGGGTTAATATTTGCAAAAGTTGTATTTCTCATACTACTAGTCGGGGGTAGCTTTCCATAGAAAAGTTATCTACTAATTGATCTTATACATGCCCTATATACAGTAATTCCACCCCTAGAAATACATATGAGTGTGTGCGTGTGTGTGTGCTCTAAGATAACATATACAAGGATGATTCTAACTGCATTATACAGAATGGCCAAAATTTGGAAACAATTTAAATGCCCACCAATAGTAGCACGAATGAATGCATTGCTATGTATTTATATAAAAAGTGCTATGCAACAATGAAAATGTCCAAACTACAAGCGTATTAAACAATATGTGTGAAACTCAGCCCAAAATTTTGAGCAAAGGAATGCAGACACAAAATAAACATACTATTTGATCCCATTTGTAAATATTTCTAAAAAGGATAAAATTAATATGTAGGGAGGTAATTCAGGAAAGTGTAGGATTGAGATGAGTCATAAGAAGACTCTAGGTGCTGTTAACACTGTCTTCTTGATGAAGATGGTGATTATACAAGGGTGCTCATTTGAGAAAATTCATTAACCATTTATGCAGTCAATGAGTGTAATTTCCTGTATTTCTAGTGTGATTTAATATAAAAGTTTATTTTAAAAGAGCCTCTGGAGGGGCACCTGGGTGGCTCAGTGGGTTAAAGCCTCTGCCTTCAGCTCAGGTCATGATCTCAGCGTCCTGGGATCGAGCCCCGCATCGGGCTCTCTGCTCAACAGGGAGCCTGCTTCCCTTCCTCTCTCTGCCCACTTGTGATCTCTGTCAAATAAATAAATAAAATCTTTAAAAAAAAATAAAATAAAAGAGCCTCTGGAAAATAATGTTGGTTTTTAATAATAACAGTAATTAAATTAGGTAAAGTAATAACCAAATAGTTATTAATATTCACTAAAATAATACTTTAAAGTAATTGTTAATATTGTTGTAATTTTAAAAATATATTATGAATCTGAAAAAAATCTTTGCGGCAAAAGCTTTGTCCTCACTGTTTGCAAATATGATTTAAATACAGCAGAATCACATCCTGCATTCTGAAAAACTCCCTGATTATTGCTTATTTTCCTTTTTGTTTTAAAGATTATATTTATTTACTTGACACAGAGAGAACACAAGTAGGGAGAGCAACAGGGAGAGGGAGAAGCAAGTTCAATCCCAGGACTCAGGGATCACAGCCCGAGACCAAACCAGATGCTTAAGGACTGAGCCACCCAGACTCCCCTGTTTATTTTCAATAGCAAAGTTTTAGCTCTAAGTTCTGTAGCATGTCACCAGGATAATTCTTAATTTGAACTCAGTGAAAATATCATGAGGAAGACTTATTAGCTAAGAACTGAAATTTAAAATATGACAGGAAAAATGTTCATCTTAGCCCAGGTAAAATTAAGTTGTTTTTTTTCTTCAAAGTGTTATAAATTGGATCTTCATTAATCTGCAGCTTTCTTAAAACTATCAGGGGAAAGACTAGTGAGCTGATTTTGAATATAATATGATATATTATAATATAATATAAATTTTAATATTTTATGTTATATAATATTTATGTTTTATATGTAATGTACAATTATTTAGTGTATGTGTATTTTATATATGTATGTGTGTATATACCTGTGTGTATAAAATCTGAAGTACAAAATTAATTATAAGCTTCAAAGAAAATTTAGCATAGTCTTAGAATTCAAAAATCTTCTTAAAGATAATGCATTACCTGTAAAAGTATGGGAAATTGTTATGTTGTCTTCAAGAAATCCACACCAACTCAAAACAAAACGAAACAAAAGGCTGGAATAGCTATGTTAATACTAACTAAATCAGATTTTAGAGCAAAAAAAAAAGTTACCAAGGATAAAAAGGACTTTTTCAAAATGATAAAGGGTTAAATTTGTAAGAGGACATAAAAATTATAACTGTACAAATAACAAAGTTTCAAAATATATTGAAGCAAAATTAATAGCAATTCAGTGAAAAATGGATAAATCCATGATTATAGTTTTTGATTTCAACACTCTTCTTGCAATATAGCAGAATAGGCAGGCAGAAAAAAAGAAAAGATATAGAATACTTTCTATACTATTATGAACTGAACTGTATATCCTACCACCCAAATTTATATGTTGAACCCCAAACTCCCAGTACCTCAGACTGTGAGTGTATTAGAGATGGGGTTGTTGAAGAGGTAATTAAGTTAAAGTGAGGTCATTAAGGTCACCCCAATTCCAATATGACCAGTGTCTTTATAAAAACTGGAGATTAGGACACGGACATGCACAGAAAGAGACTATGTTAGGGCACGGGGAGCAGAGAGCCATCTATAATCCAGGGAAAGAGACTTCAAAGAAAAACAATCCTCATGACACCTTGTTCATAATTGTGAGAAAATATATTTTGATTGTTTAATTGCCTGTTGTGTGCTACTTTGTTTTGCCATAGAAAACCTATACACGTACTATCAGTCAGAACTAGTTGACTTTTACAGAATATGTCACTAAACAACTAAAGACTCTACATTATTTTCAGTCTGTACATGGGAGCACCAACACAGATAAATCACATTCAGAACCATAAAATAAGTCTCAATATTTAAAAAGGATTCATGTTATACAAAGTATGTTCTTTGGGCATAGTGGAATTACATTTAAAGTCAGTAACAGAAAAATTCCCAAAACAATTTGAAAATAAATTCAGTTCTAAATAATTCATAAGTCAAATTGGAAATTATTTTCAACTGAGTGAAATTAAAAACAAATCATAGCAATATTTAGATAAAAGTTTGTACCACAAAAGAAGAAATACATCAGATCAATGACCTCAACTCCTATTTTAAGAAACTATAAAAAGAAGAGCAAATAAAAAGGGGCCTATGTGGTGCAGTTGGTTGGATGTCAGATTCTTGATTTGGGTCAGAGTCTGCATATTTGGGATAGAGTCTGCATCCAGCCCCACACTCAGCACAGTCTTCACGAGAATCTCTCTCTCTCTCTCTCTTGCCACGCTAGCTCCACTTTTTCTCTCTCTCTCTCTCAAACAAATAAATAAATCTTAAAAAAAGAAGAGGAAGAAGAAGAGCAAATAAAGTAAGGAAAAGAAAAAATACATAATGACCAGAGTAGAAATTAATGATAAAGGAAACAGAAAAACAATAGAATTTTTATATTCACTTAGGTTTATTTGTGGGTTTTGTATTTTGTTCCATCAGCTTCTTATTATATATCAAAAACACATTGTATATAGAGGGTTCATGATAATTTTAATAACCAGTAGTACAAATCTTGAATTTTTATTATATCTTTCAGGAGAGTCCTGTTTTTGATTATTTGTTATTTCATGTGAACTGTAATTCAAACTTAATGGCATTCTTTTGGGATGCCTTTAGTTGACATACATATTGACTTAGAAAGAACATATATATTCATGATTTTCCATGTTCTGATGCATTTACAGTATTCCTTTCCTTTTTTCAAGGTCATTTTTGTGTTTTTCTGTAGTATTTTTTAAATCTTTACTTATGTAGGTCTTGCAAATTTCTTGCAAGGTATATATCCAGGTGTTTTATCTTTCTCAATGTTGCTTTAAATGAGGTCTTTTATTACATCTCATAGCTGTTTATAATATATAGTAAGGGTAACGATTTATCAATACATCCCTGGAAGGAATGGGATCGTGAAAGTAGGTGTGTGACGTTACCAGTCTAAATAGGTATTTTCTGTGTTTACGTGTTTGGTTAAAAATATGACAGTACATGGTATTACTTTAGATTACATAAAAACTTCCAAGTTCCATAGATTTACAGAAAACGAAGAAACAAAGATAATTGGGTAGTGTCCGGAATTAGTGATGCTTACTCATGCATTCCCTCACCCGTACTTGTCATTTGGAGTTGCAAACCTATGTTAGGTTAGCATTTTGGAGAGGAAATGGTTATTATCTCCCAGGAACAGTACAATCATCACAGCAACATTCCCTTGTTCTTAATGAAGTTGGAAAATCCGCCCCCCCTTTTTTTTGCCAAGAAATGGGATCTTTTGCTATATTTAGAAGTGGTTTAGAAAGAGAATAGAAAGAAGGAAGAAGGTGGCAGGTTGGCAGTGTTTCTTCTTCTACTAAAAAAAGAAAAAAGCTCACAACTTAGGAACTAAAGGGAATCCTACCCTTGCTTCTTTCCCAGGCTCAGCTTCCTCTGGGAAAGTGGTTCTCAGGGAGAAACCCTCAGTGGCAGCTACCCAAGCTCACTGCTCTGGAGACTAAAGGAGTGGGCAAAGTGCCCTAGTAGAACTACCCAGAGAAAAAGATGGCTTATAGAAGAAACGCTCCTCTTCCCCATTCAGCAAAAGCATCAGCCCCCAGGGAAATATTCCACGAGAGCCAAATGCCAGCACTGAAGAACTGGAAACTCCTGCTTAAAATTCAACTGAAAGTAATGATCCATTCAAATATGTCGGTGTGTAAAAATTGAAAAGGCAGGTTTATTAGAATTTGAAGGAGACGAGAAACACTTTGAGGCAGGCAGATAACACAGAGTGAAACACAAAATCCATTAAGACAAGATTTATAAAAACTTTCTGCAGTGACTAAGAGTATTGTAAGGAGCTATAGGCAATAAGAAAATTGTGATTCTTTAGAGAGGAAAAAAAAAATTTGTGCTTTATGTTAGTGATGGCATTTCCTGGATATCTGAAACTGTTTTCCTTCTTTCACATTCCAACAAGAATGTTTTGTTTTTCATTCACAATTTTGTCTTTCAAGTCAGTTATATTTGGAAAAGAACTACACTTTAAAATATGATTTATTTATGTCATAGGGCATTGAGACACTCTTCACTATCATGGATTGGTTCTAATTTTCTGAAAGAATCCAAGGTAGAATTTCAGAATGATCATTGAAAGCCCTATGTATTCCAAGCCCCTCCCCAACACACATAGGAACATATCACACGTCACTCTTTGGCACCAAGTCACCTCCCTTGAAGGAAAAGGGGGCATTTTATGAGAATAGCATGAAATATTTAGCAACTTGAAGATAGGAATTTATGGGAGTGAGTTCTCAAGAAAATAATCTGAAGCTCCATTTCTTTGGAAAGGCAAAATGTTTATTTTGGTCCCCTTTCTATTCTAATAATGTCCAGTTTACTTTCAGCTACAATAGCTTTATTGCAAAATATTCTAACAGCAGAAGAAGGAGGCAAGTAAGAGAGACAAAGTTGGAGTCCATGCCTAATTGGTGGTGGGAGCTTATATCATCAAGAAAATCTGCCTGGCCTCTTCACTTAAGAGATAATGAAAAGCATATATTGCATTCAAATTCTCTTGAGTCTAATACTAGGTTATGTCTTCTGACTTCAAAGAATCAGTCACTCCTTTATCTGACCACACATGGAGTCTCTGAGCCAGATGAGAAAAGGTAGTTTCCAAGGTGTTTACTGCATAAAACTTGAAAAATAATGTGTGCAATTGTGGGAACCTTAAGGGGCTTAGAACCTGATGCTTGTTTTTCTTCTCAAAACCTCAAGTTATTTCCCTATCCTTAATAATATTGCGGGGTTGAACCTATTTTAAGAGAATAGAAAAGGAATAGATGACAACCTCAAATAAATAACAAATTGATGTCAGAAACAACATATGATCCAGCAAGTGTTAGACACCAGGCCACTGCACAAATCCAGAATCTGTCCTTTGTTGTTATACTCCAGTGACCACATACAGAAATGCTTATGATCATGTATAAGGTTCTGCTGTAACATTGGAAGGCATTATCTTATTTATTTTTAATTACCTTATGCAATATTATTTCAGCTTTGTGCTCTGATGGCTTCTGCTCAAATGAGATTTTTTTTTTTTTTAACAAAATCCCCTTGGGAATTATACCAAAAGGAGAAATGGTACACAGATAACAATACTTAGAGCAATAAGAGTTTAAAGTACAGTAGTTATAATTAGCAATGAGGTAATGACATAAAAAAAAATCAGAGGACATCTGAGCATGAATTTACCAGAGTATGCTGTGCTCAAATGTTTTTCCAATAATCACCGTAAAGCTATAGCTTTGCACCTTTGCTTCTGAGATACAAATCAGTTACAATTATGCAAAAACTAACTCACTGGAAAAAGACATTCTCAGGGCAGAAAGATTGTTTGTGTAGACACCATGTGAACAATGGAAAAGTCCAAAGAAAGAGCTCTGGGGTTCACAGTACCTCCTATTACCCACACTATTGTTTGCCATCCTCCCAAGTTCTAATTCAGTCTTGAAATATAAATGCTATGGTAACTGTCATCATTTCAGAATTTCTCCGTATAAGGGACTTAAGAACTACAAATTGCTTGGAAGAGGGATTGCAGATGTTGATGAAAAATGTGGCCTGAAAGTACACTAGCTTCTTTTGATTTTTATGACATAAATAAACAAATATCATGTTAGTAAGAATAAGAAATACAAAAATGATATAAAAATACTATAAAATTACCCTTTACCTGTTTGACTAGCTGATTAAACAAAACAGGGAAACAACAATTTTTAAAAATTATAGTGTGTTTCCTTAAATGTGGTACTTAGTCAGGATTTTTAGAATCAAAAAAGAGGAACTTTCCTTCCTAATGATCAGCTAATTATTCTAATGACAAATTAAGTAATTTCTTTTTTGTCCACATTAAGCCATAAAATCAATTAGTCTAAGGACTTCATATGAACGGTTTGGCAGTTTTTAAGTCAATTATTATTGTTGTCATTATTCTCATTATTTTACTTTCATTTGAAATGGCTTGGGTCCTTCCATTACATGCAAAATTATCTCCTATAGCTATAAATTACGTAAGTCTTGATTATCAACAGAAGGGCCATTTCTGATCTGAGTATGCCTATAAAATAGAATGTTGTCCATGCTTGTGGCCAAATGACCAAACAACTGACAGAGATTACTCTTTTGCTCTATTTCTGGAAACTTTGGGCTGGAAAGTGGTTCAGCCTTGAAAAGAATCTATAAGTCATCGTTAAAAGAACAGACTAAACGAATATCGGTATAGTGGGAGAAACTGCTAAGGTCCACCTGTAAGGGAATTAAAGACAGGGCTGAAAACTATGTCATCTTAACAGCTTAGGTCAGAAAGAGAAAAATTATTATAATGTTAATAATTGTGTAAGTATATAAGTATGTAATGTTATAATATTTGTTTTTTAATTATTACCCATCAGTTTTTTCTGTAGAAATTTATATTCAAAGACTCAGAATCAAATAATGATAAGTTTATTTTTAAGGGAAACAAGGAAAAATAAGTATGGTAAGAATATATTTTCTTACACAGATATTCTTCATCCATTAAGGAGGGAATCTTAATGCAAGCATAGGAAAAATAGCCATGGGAAAATTGAAAAGGAATTTCTGGGGCTT
Organism: Mustela putorius furo; assembly: GCF_011764305.1. NCBI lineage: Eukaryota > Metazoa > Chordata > Mammalia > Carnivora > Mustelidae > Mustela > Mustela putorius. The sequence continues at coordinate 30,859,145 of NW_025421987.1, forward strand.
GCTCTTTGAAGGTGTTAAATATATTTTGGGTATTCCTATTGGGGTGGGAGTATGAGTTCTCCATCCAAAAACTTCAAGGCAGTTGTTATGTCTTAAAGAAAATGCAAATAAAAGTTGACTGTTTGTCTTCTGAAAATCTTTTCTTCTTTTACATTGACAGTTGAAGTAATTTTTAAAAATATATTGATATTGAGCTTTAGCTGAACATAGTTAGATGCTCACAATTTTATATTTCACTTTATCTCAGAAAAACATGGAAAAGTCAGAATTATCATCTATTTACCAATGAAAAAATAGAAAAGTAGAACTGAGTTATTGCCAAGTTTACACAGTATGGTGGAATTTGAATGTACACGTGAGGTCACTGATTCCAAAGTCTATTCCAAAGCTCTAATGGTCATCCTGAATCAAAGGCAAATGTCATAAGGAAATTATCAAATCCCAGGGATGAGATTTGCTATATTACTCAGTGATTTATTTATTTATATATTTCTTCATTCAAATATTTATTCATTCATTTATCCATTCATTGCACAAAGGTGTATTGAATTAAAAATCATAGAAACAAAATATTTAAAAAAATTTTTTTGAACTCCAGTTAGTTACCATATAGTATAATATTAATTTCAGGTGTACAATCTAGTGGTGTAACAATTCCATACAATATCCAGTCCAGTGTTCATCACAACAAGGGAACTCCTTAATCCCCATCACCTATTTAACCCATCTTTGCATACACCTCTATTCTGGTAACCATGTTTTTTTCTCTATAGTAAAGAGTCTGTTTCTTGGTTTTCCTCTCTCTCTCTCTCTCTCTTCATCTCTCTCTCTCTTTCCCTTTGTTCATTTTTTTGTTTCTTAAATTCCAGATCTGAATGAAATTATATGGTATTTTTCTTTTTCTGACTGACTTATTTCACTCAGCTTAATACTCTGTAGGTCCATCCACATTGTTGTAAATGGCAAGATTTCATTATTTTTATGGCTAAGTAGCATCCCCCATCTTCTCATCCATTCATCCAGCTGATGGACATTTAGCCTGTTTCCACAGTTTGGCTATCATAAATGACGATATTATAAACGTCAGATGCATCCTTTGAATTAATATCTTTGGATTCTTTGGGTAAGTACCCAATAGTGCAATTGCTGAATCATAAGGTAGTTCTATGTATAACTTTTTGAGGAACCTCCATACTGTTTTCTAGAGTGGCTGCAACAGTTTGCATTCCCACCCACCGTGTAAGTGCTCCCCTTTCTCTACATCCTTGCCAACACCTGTTGTTTCTCGTGTTGTTGATTTTAGCATTCAGACAGATATGAGGTGACATCTCATTCTAGTTTTGATTTGCATTTCCTGATAATCCATGATGTGGAGCATCTTTTCATGTGTCTGTTAGCCACCTGTGTGTATTTTTTGGAAAAATGTCTATTCATGCCATCCGTCCATCTTTTAATTGGATAGTTCATTTTTGGGCTGTTGAGTTTTACAAGTTCTTTGTACATTTTATATACTAATCCTTTATCAGATATGTCATTTACAAATATAGCCTGCCATTCAATAAGTTCCTCTTTAGTTTTGTTAAGAAACAAAATATTTTAATTGTATGCTTCCTAAGAGCAAAGTTAAAGTTAAAACTCTCAGTATAGGTCTCCATATGCACTGTTAGTAGAGATTAACATTCCATAGCATTATCAATCTAAGAGATGGATATTTTCTGAATTCCAAGTAACATACTGCATAGATCAGAGAAGAAAGAAAACATACTTTCAACCCAGAGAGTGTGCAGGTTTGTACAAGTTCCATCTAAAAAGGGAAAGAAAACAGAGCAAAAAATATATATATATACACATATGTATATACATATCCACGTAAGTCATCCCTATCACAGACTGTATTTTCTTACAATTCTTTTTTTTTGCTTGCTTCACTGACTATAACACACAGTGCTTTAGCAAAACAAGTCTCTTAATTTATGAAGTATAGTACAATGGGAAGAGAAGGAAGGAGTTTTAAAATCAAGAAGATTATCGTTTCTTCTATTGAAGGCATGTGTTCTTCAGTGGACTCAAGAAACTACAAAATCTCTCAAAGTTTGTATTATTGAAACTTATGAACCTATATTCACGCCACCTCATAATCTATAAATAATCTTTGAAGCTGAAACACCTAAAATTGATTATTCTTTTATTAAGATGAAATAGAGCTTTATTCCCCTTAAAGTTGTTTCTTCTTCGTGTTCCCATACATTAGAAACCCATGACAAGACTTTCTAAGGGCACTGCAATGTATATTAATACACTGTAGTACTTTATTGACAGACTGCTAGTTTCAAAGTCTGAATACCTAGCTCATCCATCACCTTGTGAGTGGTTAAGTATCACTAAACCTACCAGACTTACAGGGATCTCTACACCCCAGCCACAGAATACACCTAACAGGACCTAACATTGGCATTCACCATCAGTAGATATTAGAAGTCACTTGTAGAAATTCTGTTATGACCTTTCAGAGAAATATCCATGATTATGAGTCAGCCCGACACCTTACATAGCTAACTCTTTCCTCCCAGATTTTAGAGAACATTTTATTACTTAAAATTTAAGAGCGTCTCATCTGATTTACACAGCTCTGAAGGGGAAGGAAAATGGTAAGTATTATCTCCATTTAAAAAATGGAGATAAAAAAATTAAAAGTAAATAAAAAATGAAAAAAAATAAAGAAGCAATATGATCAAGTTACTTGTCTGTAGTCACTGATGATGTGAACCCACAGGCCAGTACAAAATCTGAGCATGCTAAGAAGATGGTATAACTGAGCAATGAGCCTGAAAAATTGACCATCAGTCAGCCCTCAAGAGCATGTTGGGACAACCCGATGGGAGGAAAGCACCTAAGCAGAGTTTTGATAATTGCAGAAACGAGTTGAGAGGGGAGAAAAATATAACCTGCAAGGATGTCAACACTGGGTGTTCTATGCAACTGATGAATCACTGAAGTCTACCTCTGAAGCTAATACCATATATGTTAATTAATTGAGTTTAAATTAAAAGAAGGAAACCCTCCAAAAATAAATGACTTTTTGATGAACTTTAATGAAGCAATTTCAGCAATATCTACAACACTTTGTGGATAACTGAAGTCCAGAGAAACTTGCCAAATACGTAGGAAAGGGTGTTCCAACAGTAAGCCAACAATCCTCCTCCTCCAAAACAAAAACTGAGACATAGATTGTAGACTTAGAAAATGTAGGGGTAATGGAAATCAAAGTAGAGGCTCACAGTGGAAACATAGATCTATTTGTTCCATCTCGTTAAATTACCGATGAAGAAAATAAAATAGAAAAGAGTAAGTACTAGGCAATATTGATAAAACAGGTTCATGGCAGAGCTCTGACAGGAGCTGATTCTCTGAGTGTTAGTCCCAGGCTCTTCTGCTGTCTTCATGAAGGGAGTTAGGACATCTAAAATTCCTCTTCTGTCCTGGTCTTGTATTTTTAGCCTCAGAGATATGCCAGGGTGGTCTTTTCTTTCTACCTCTCTTGAGAAGATAGTGCTTTGGCCTGTTTAGTTTTGTTTTATATTTTTAGAAAATGTAGAGAAGGCTTGCATTGATGTGCAAAATAGCCATTATTCTTATCTATGTGAGATATCAAACTCAGATCTCTGTTTAATTCGTGGCTTAGATCAAAAGAAGAAAGTTCTTACAAAGCCTTTTCACAAGAGGTAGCGCTTGTCCAAAAAAAATGATCTCTTCTGCTCACTGACTAATCAGGTAGAGTGTCTCTGAGTACATGCTTCGGGGAGGTGTATTTTCTTTGTGTGCTGGCACAAATGCAGTGGATTTGGCAGCCTTATGGAATTTCAGGGGTTTTCCCAGTACCAAAATGAATGGTTCCTTTCTTGGTAGAAAAAAGAGGAATGGCAGGTATTTTTTTTTCTGATTTTCCCCTAATTCATTTTGTACTTTTCATGAGAAGATCTAAAAGAAAAACTGAGGTGCCACGAAAGTTGCTGTTGGCAATCATTTAGTAAGTGTGCTTTGGTAGCATGGAGACACATAAACATTATAGAAATATATAGTTTAAATGTTCTATGTTCTTCCTGAGGGGGGAAAATGGCAATTTAACTTAATTGATGCCCTGAGAACATAGCTGGAATGTAAAATGAGAGCCAAGGACCCACCACCAACAAAACAACTCAGAAATGCATCTCGTAAAAAGAACCTTTGAAATCAGAACTAGAAAAAATAATAATCTATGGAGATAAGTTATGCTATATGATTAGAAAGTAGGTACAATTAGATATAAAAAGGTGTTTTTAACTTGTGACTTGGTGCTAAGGATTTGTTAGGTGCTCAGTAAATATTTGTTAAAGAAGCTAAATGAATTTGTTGCAGTGAAATCACAATTGACCCCTGAACAATGCAGTGTTTAGGGGCACTTCTCCCCTGGGTAGTCAAAAATCCATGTGTAACTTTTGACTCCCACAAAACTCTACTACTAGTCTTCTGTTGGCCTGAATAACATAAATATTTAAATAACATATATTTTCATGTTATATGTATTATATGCCATATTCTTACAATAAAGTAAGCTAGAAAAAAAATGTATTTAGAAAATCATAAGGAAGGGAAAACACACTTACAGTTCTATTCTGTATCTATCAAAAAGAAAAAATTGACATGTGGGGGACCCATGCAGTTCAATCTCTTGTTGTTCAAGGGTTATTTCTATGTATGTATGGATACATAGGTAAATAGATAGATAAACACATTTGTTACATGAATTGAGCGCATAAACTGTGCCAGTTATAATGCTAAATGTTTTAAGCACTATTCCATTGTAACTTCATGAGGTAGATACGGATTATTGAACTGATTTTATAGCTGAAAAAATGGTTTTGAGGAAATACATAACTTGCCAATATTTGCCGGAAGAGTTGGTGTTAAAATCGAAAAGCAAATCCAGGTCTCCTAACTCCAGAGACCAAAGAATTAACCTAAACTGTATTGGCTGGCTTCCTTTAGCCTCCATACCTAGGTAAACAATTTTCTATCAATGCTCTTTGCTTACAAATATCACAGGAAAGAATCCTTGCTATTTCTATTTTAATAGCATATGCAAACAATTGTCCTTTGCTTTTACAGCATATCTTCCAGGCATACCCACATTCAAGTTCACCAGGGATAAGGGCTGAAAAAAATTAATCTAAGGAAGAGAAAGCTGTGCACAGTCAAACCGTTCTACGGTTTCTCGAATACATAAAACTGTATAATTCGTTATGTCTGACTATCCCATTATTAGACATATTAAAAAGATGGATAGTCCAAGTTAAGTGTCTGCTCCAGGGTATGTTGTCTCTTGTTCAGTCTCAAGCTAGCATGTCTACAGTGCACCAAATGATTCATACTGTAGACCTTTAGAGAAGCTGAATGTAAGTAAAACATGAAATAGGTTTGGCATATTAAACTAATCAGCTTTGGTCAATGCCCTTTCTGTAGCCAACAAGCAACCATTCTGCAGGTCCCCTCGTGACGTCTTGATGGACTTCCATCACATAGTTTTATCTTCAGGTTCTACAGGGATCATTTCCCTCTTGCAATAATGTGCTCTACATTTATGTAAATCACAGTGATACTCTCTGGGTTACCTAGTGGTTCTGTTACTGTTGCCAAGGTTTAAATGTAATTTTTCCTTTAGTATCTTATTACACATTGACAACATGTAATTAAAAATAATAATATAACATAATATAATATAATATATAAAATATTATATATTATGTATAATATAGAATAAATATATAATATAAATATATATTATATATATTATATTATATTATATATAAAATAAATAAAGTAAAAACAAAAAAAAACACTGTTTTGATTCTTTGGTCTTGAGAAACATCTGGAAATGTGTTTTAAATTCATCCATTAAAAATATTCTACCCTTAAGAAGAATAAATGAAACAAGATGGGATTGGGAGGGAGACAAACCATAAGTGACTCTTAATCTCACAAAACAAACTGAGGGTTGCCGGGGGCAGGGGGTTTGGGAGAAGGGGGTGGGATTATGGACATTGGGGAGGGTATGTGATTTGGTGAGTGCTGTGAAGTGTGTAAACCTGGTGATTCACAGACCTGTACCCCTGGGGATAAAAATATATGTTTATCAAAAATAAAAAATTAAAAAAAAAATATTCTACCCTTGATTTACTGATTTCCAACTATGTGCCAAGCACTAAGCAGGATTCTGGAAATGTTCTGTTCTATTGACCCCTTTGTTGTGTTTCCTTTTTTACCCTTAGGTATCAGAATCAAAATTATTCATTATTAAACATTTAAAATATATAGAAGCATCTAGGAAAAGAATTTTTAAATCACCTTTTATCTCATAGCTAAAAATAGCAATATTTATCATTTTGTTGATATTCACCCATTTTTAACACATGTGTTTAAGTGTGGGTATGGTTTCATTTACACTAAAACTTAGATGACACTTCACTTTATTATTATTTAGATCATTTTTTTCTCATCCATCTATACAGCAAGATTATATTTGCATGTTTATTGGGTTTTCTATTGTTGGATATAAAATTACTCCAGAATTTAGCATCTTAGGGTAACTCACATTTATTACCTCATGACATCTGTAGGATTAGAAATCTGGGTATGGGTAGCTGAGTTCTCCAGCTCAAGAGGCCCTACAAGGCTGAGAACAACGTCACAAAGGACTATAGTCATATCAAGTTTCAGTCAGGGCAGGATTTGATTCCAAGTATTTCCACAGGTTGTTGGCAGGATTCTGTTCCTCATTAGGTGTTGCACTTAAGGTTTAAGTTCTTGCAATGGTTGAATGGAAGCGACCTTCAGTTCTTTGCTACATGGATCTTTTCATAAAGCAGCTCAAAACATGGTAGCTTATTTCATCCAAATCATATAGTGTGAAGAGTCAGGGAAAGAATGTAAGCAAAAATGAATTCACAAACCTGATTTCGGAAGTTACACATCATCATTTTTGCTGTATTCTCTTCATTAGAAACAAGTTACTATGTCAAGCTCATACTCAAGCCAAACAGTTTCCCAGGACATGGATACCAGCAAGTGGGGATCATTAGAGGCTATGTTAATAGGTGGGCATAATAATATTCCTTTTACATACATTCTTTAAGACATCTATTATTATTTCCCTTTGATATATTCTGTCAAGGAGAATTATTTCCTGAAAAGGAAGATATGTTTTAAAGCCTTTGAAACATTCTTCCAAATATTGCTCCCGAATTGTTTTGCTAATATATAATCCCATTAACAATAAATGAGAAAAAACCCTATTTCCCCAAACCCTCACTAACAAAGTTATTATCACAGTTTTTAATATTTTGATGAAAAACTTAGCTTTGATCACTTTAGTATTTTAGGGAAAACATTAAAAATGTTTTAATTCTCATCTCTTTAATAACATTAAACTGAATGCTTTTTTATATGTTTATGAGCCATTTGGATTTCTTCCATCTTTTTTTAAAACTTATTTATTTGTTTTAGAGAGATTGAGGAGGGCAGAGGGAGTGAGAAGCCTTAGCAGACTGCACTGAGTACAGAGCCGCACGTAGGACTCGATCTCACCACCCTGAGATCATGACTTCAGCCAAAACCAAGAACTGGGTACTTCACTGACTGTACCTCCCAGGGACCCATGTCTCTTCCATTTTAAATTGCTCTTATTGTTTGTATATTTTCCTATTGGGTTGTCTTATGATAGAAAAATATTTAACTTCTGATTTCAAGTTTCTTAATTGCCTTGTATATAAATGACTTGCCTATTAACATACATACATATTTTCCTCATTGAACTATAAAGCAGAGAGTTACCCCACTAGCATTCCAATGATACTGTTTATTGCAGTAACAACAAAACAAACAAAAACCACATGTAGAACATGAAGCATTCAGTGTTTTTCAAGGGCCCATGGAACAGAAGCCTCAACTATATAGAATGTTGCCCCTAGGACCAGTGTAGCCTGAAAGGTAGGAATTTATGGAAAGAAGAAGAGTGGTTTGTACAAGTGACACATGATATAAAAGTTTGGAAAGAGAGAGGAAAAAAGACAAGCAGATTTGTCTCCACGACGGTCAAAACAAAACTTATAGTAGCGATCTACATTATTTAGGAAAGACTTCAGGGTGATTTCTGAGTTTCTTTTTGATACAAAATTGAATTAAAATGGCCATAAGTGGTATAATGTCTTTCATTTTAAAGAAGATTTTAAATGAGAACACCGATTTGTTCATTATATTTGTGACAAATATTGACTCAATTATACTAGACAATGTTGAAGGATACTATTTATTCTTTTAATAATTAAAGTTCTAAGTTCTAATTAACCAATTTGATTCATTAATTGAACTTCATTAATGGAATACAATAGTAACTGAACAAACCAGTCAAATCTTTTTCCTTTAAATGTTGTAAACACAGTGGTGAAAATGCACCATTCTCATTATTTCCACCACTTAGGGAGATCCTCCACTTTGTACACATGTCAGTCAAAGCATGATTTAGATATCATCATACTGGTACAATTGTTCTTATTCTTACATTCCAGGATCAGAACGGTCTCATATTCAAGATATTCATTTCTTTTTCACTCTAATTCAGATTAGGCTGTTATTCTTAATACTTTTATTATTGCCTAAAACTATATTTAAGAATGAAACTAATTTAATACATTTTGGGAGCCACTGAAGCAAAGAGCTGTGACCAATGCTCAAAACAATGTGACACAGTCAGTTGAAGATTGCAGACCGAGCACGTTTTCACCTTTATTCTCTTCCAAACTGTTGAAATGAGTGGTGGCATAACCCCACGATGGAGTGTTAAATGTCTGTCATAAAGAAGAAGACTATTTTTATATACATATAAAAATATTTTATTTCTATGGAACAATTCTTGGGCTCTGTTAAGTGATAAACAGCAAGGGAGAAAGAAATATGAATAGTAAACACTTTTAAAAAATAAAACATTGAATAAATGTGTCTCCAAATACATGTTTTCTTCTTAGGCATCAGAGAGGAAAGCATTCCATCAAAATGATAATATAAAGATATGATATGGCAGAGACAACTGTATGTGTACACAAAACAGATGCATTTTTTTTTCTCCATAACACACAGAAATATTTTTCAGCCTGTGTTACTGTGTAACTGTGTCACAGTTAGCTATGGCCATATGACTGAGTTCTGGTCAATGTGTGTAGGCGGAAGCAGAGTGTGCCACTTTCCAGTCCGCTCAGGAGGTGCTCAGTCCTCCTGAAGCTTTGCCTACTCATTTTTTTCTCTGTCAGGCAGATGCAGAAGATGCTAGGAAAGGAATCCAGATGTCTACAGAAATACACAACAGAGGGAGCTGGTTTCCGCAGGTCTTTGGAGCTGAGTCCCCACACTGACCCAACGCAGACATGCAGTGCGTGTAAAGTAGCTGTTTACTATGTAAAGCCACTAAAAATGTCCCGTGGTTTTTTTTAGCAGTTAGCATAACATGACTAACCGACATAAGTTAGCATACCATGACTGACAGACATAAGATTCAAATAACAAGATCGTACACAGAAAAGAGCTGAAAGGAAGTCCAAGATTGAATGGGGTTAATTCGACCTAAAACACAACCAATCCACCTAAACGATCTGGGAGCGGAGGGTGCTGGGCAGCGGGAGGAGGAAATGTTTAACTGATAGTTTGTGTAGAAATTTGTTTTGAAAGATTATTAGAGAGAATGAGAAGAAATTCAGAATTCTTTTCTTTTAATGAAGAAGTAACTCCAACAAAAACATGCAGAAGAGAAAACATAATCATAGTCTACTACTTCGATCGGCAATGACTCACATATAGTCATAAATTTATGATTGAGAAGAGGAAGTCCATACATGATTTTAGACTATGTAAATTAAAATAATGCATGCATATTAATTGGAAATGTGTATGTAAATATCAAAAGAAACAATGAAAATAATTTCAAAGTGGCTACAGCAAGATAGCAGGTTAGTATGGTGGACAAGAAAGAGGCAGAGGACTGTGCTGCTTTTTACACACTATGTAGTATTATTCAGGCTATGCGTGTATATGTAGGTTTATATGTATGTATACCTATATATGCATACATATTAATTCACATTTACATATGTATGTATTTTATTAAATTATTAAATTTACTTTATATTAAAAATTAATTTTGAAAAGACAGAATAGTTTGGAGCAATATTTATAAGGTAATGTAGAGTAAAACTGTCACCTTTGTATTCATAACCCTATCAAATTCATTGTTCTATCTTCTATCAACTGAACATATCTGGATGATATCTCTTATTGTCTTATTAATATATTTTTCTCAGTTGTTCCTTTATTCACACCAATAAATTTTTCTGGGAATGTCCTGTTTTTCCCTATCTCCTATTAAGTTATATTTGTTTGCAAAATACAACTACATAGGGCACCTGGTGGCTCAGTGGGTTAAGGCCTCTGCCTTTGACTCAGGTCATGATCCCAAGGTCCTGGGATCTAGCCCACATCCCGCTCTCTGCTCAGCAGGAAGCCTGCGTCCCTTCCTCTCTCTCTGCCTGCCTCTCTGCCTACTTGTGATTTCTGTCTGTCAAATAAATAAATAAAATATTTTGAAAAAATACAACTACATTACCAACTCCTACGAAAAAACCAAATCCCCCAAGTCTAAAAGCTGATGTACTTAGTGTCGTTTCCTATAAGCTTTATTGTATACATTTTGGCATCTGATTATATAATATTTGGAAATAACTTTATCATGAAATCTTTATTCCCCAATAAGAATTTTTTTCCCCAATAAGAACATAAGGTACATAGGAGACTGTGTTGCTTCACAGTACACACTCAATGAATGTTGTTTGAAATTATATTAAATCAAAGAGTAGGTGGAGGGAAATGGGCTGAAGGAAAAGAAAATAGTACATTTGAGTCACACTCAGCATCCAGCACATTTTTAGGCGAAAACTTCATTGAAAAAAAATATTGAAAATAAAACATGAACTTAAAGGAACTAGGAACAGAATATCCAAGGGTAAAGACAAACAACTCCTAGAAATCTACAAATCTCCTTCTCCCTATCAGGTTAGAATATAGCTGATGCACAACTGCACTGATAATTGTCTTTCATGATCATGCCCTGTAATTCCTTTCTTATATGTCTACTATTTTAAAAGTCGTTGAAAATGTAAGCAGATTGCAAAGAAAAGGAGTCAATGTGGGTTAAAAAAAAAAAAAAAATGAGGCAGCATTTCCAGAAGAAAATTTTTTTGTCTTTGGCAAAATTCCCCCAATAACAAACAACTACAGATACACAGTAAGTATTATTACTCTTAATTTATATTTGGACATTCTGTTTTTCAATGTGTTAACTCTCCCAGAAGTACCCCAGAATGGGGCCTCTATCAGCAGTGCATATTGTATCCAACACTGAGAACCAAACAATGTTTTCTCTCATTGAAGTTTATGGTCTTTAACTAATTTCAAACAAAGTTATATAGTTAATATTAATACCAGGAGAGAGGCACTTTACCAATTATCTGTGGGGGGTCGGGGGTGAAAAGAGCTATCAATGTCAATTTCAGTTTTAAAATAAGAAGTCTGTTCTGTGTTTGAATACAGGTGTTGAGCCTCTAAACACACAAATACTTTCTTATAGCCAAGGCTTTATTTTTCCTAAGAAGGACAAGTATGTTAGCAGCTTGTTTATAAGGAAAAACCAAAGTGAATGTAGAAACGCATAAGAGCATGTGGGCTAAATCTGACAACATGTGTGCTACATAAAGGATCTATTACAAAACTTCATAAATGTGCTATATCTCACTTAAGAAGTGAAAGTAATTTCTCAAGTTCTTTTCAGTTATAGCATCTGTGGAGGTTCCACACAAGGATGGGGAGATTGCAAGTATCTTACTGTTGCAGTAAATCCACTAGATGAAGACCAAAGCATGATTTAAAAGGACATTCCTGCCACTCAAGAAAAGTGAGTAGAAAAAAAAATTAAAATACTTTTATTAAATGATTACAGGCTAAAAAAAGTTTAAGTATCAGTTTTTATGTCCTTACCCTAAGGTGGAACTCAGCCTGGTATGCTAATTGGAAATTATTGCATCATTAAGAAACCCAAAATTACAAAATCAAGTTGAGATCAGAGTTGGTCACAAGGGTACAAGTACATTCTTATTGATTAGCCAATATGTATATTTTTCTTTTTACAGATTTCATTTATTTATTTGACAGAGAGAGAAAAAGATCACAAGTAGGCAGAGAGGTAGGCAGAGAGAGGGGGAAGCAAGGTTCCCATTGAGCAGAGAGCCCGATGCAGGGCATGATCCCAGGACCCTGAGATCAGGACCTGAGCCAAAGGCAGAGGCTTAACCCATTGAGCCATTCAGGCACCCCACCCAATATGTATTTTGATCTATGTTTAGCACTCTACCTAAGTTATGACTGCCTGATGATTAGCTCCCAACAAATTTCAAATCTCAACAGCCAAAATGTTGACACATTGAGGCCAGCAATTCTTTGCTCTATAACGAGAGGAGAGCATCCTAAGGATTTCTAACAAAGTCACTTGTCTATCCCCATGCAACAAAAGAGGGTCCTGGTAAAGGAGCAGCTGTATTGTTGGAAAGTGAAAGGAAGAAATATAATCCTAAGTATAGATGCAGGGCCACTGATAATATGAATGTCTTTGGAGTATCACTAATCAATCATTTTCCTCCCCTTTAGGGATTTCTGCAAGTACAGATGTAGTGCAAGACTTCCCTTATAAATACCCTGCTAGGTAGGTATTCAGTTCCCTTATAGACATCTCACTCTACTCAGGTAAAGTGGGCAATTTCACAGCCCACTCTACCTGAGCTGTCCACCCAGGGCAGACATTGCAAAGGTATGTCATTTCTTCTATTCAGTTAATAGGTAACATGGGAGCATAAGTAGCGAAGAGCTCTCATACATCCAACCAAGGAGCCCTTAAGCTGAGACAAGGCGCAGGGATGAGAAGTTCCTGTCTAAGTAAAGTTGGGTGGTCTGGGACACTCCATTTCCCTTTTCCTCCAGGACATTCAAGTAAGGCCCCTCACAGAGATCCTTCTCCGGGTCAGAACACTTAACTTGCTCTGGGAAATAACATTAGTTCCCAGCCCTTGAAAGTGCTTTTGTCTGCTCTCTTTTCCCTAATTTTTCCTGTGGTTTCTCACAAAAGTCTGTTATTCTTTCACATCTCTCTCTTCTTCAGTGTCCAACAAATACCCCAAACCTTACTTTCTTCAAATAGTATTTCCTTTTTCATTTTCAAATTAAACACTAGAGTCCATTAAAACAGGAGTAGGTAGGAGATTAGTCTTTAAATATTGCCAGAAGGTAAAATAGAATATTTGTTTCATCACGCAAGTACATCATAGAACACAAAGTGAAACTGAGTATTTGTTTTTCTACTAATCTAGTTGTCCCTTTATAACCTGTCACGGTAATAACAGCTTTAATAAATTCTAGGTTCTAGAACACATGATCTCCAATTTAATGATAATGGTGAAGATGGCCAGTAGACATTGTTAGATATAGCCCAGAGATTAGGAAGCTGAGGCTCACTAGAGTAAACAGTCCCAAGTCTCAGAGCAAGAAAAAAGACCAGCTGGATGCAATCAGTAGGTTCCAAATTTCTGTTCTTTTCTTGAAAGTTACTGGTTTTGAAAGAAAGAACAGGAAGGAAATCAAGCCATATACCTTCAAAAATACAAAGATTCTAATGGCAGAAATAGAGGCAGTTCTCTTTTAGAAAATGATCTTTTGGAAAATGTAGTAATAACTTGTAAAATTCTCACCAAATATTGAGAAAATGTGGTGTTGTGCTAAATGCCTCCAAGAAATGAGTGAGAACTGCAGAAGCCTGACTCAATCCAAGCCTCATCAGAGTCAGAGAGTTTCTGAGAGCTTATGTGCAGGAGATATACTTACACGTATGCAAAAACTGTTTTGTGAAGCCACAATGACTTACTCAGTTACTTTCAATGTTATCAAACATATTTTATTGTTATTCTCAAGTACTATGTGAAAGAATATGATTAATATGATTGCTTGAATATGCTATGGCCATAAGAGTATTAACCCCTTAAACTATAGAGAGGATGAGTGCTGAGATGATCATGGTCACAACACTGTTAACACCATCAGCTCATAAAGTTAAGATGACCACTTACGTGGAATGAAACTAGAATCATCTAATTCTCCAGAAAAAATTATCTGTACCAGACCAATAATGTCTGAAACAAATTGTCCTTCACTGGAGACAGCCTCTGATTTGAGGAAATCAATAGAATAATAAGTATTTAAGATTTAAGCTAAATACTCAAGTCCACTTCTTATCTCATTGTTATTCCTTAAACTTTAAATTGGACACGATTTCATTGATTTAATTGGTCATTTTCAGAAGGACAAGAATAGTCTTTATCAAATAAGAGTTAATATAATGCTTGATGAGATTATCTCCACAGTGACCTCAAGAAGATTGTTTCCTAAACAGTCATTAAAATTAACATGTCCATCACACCAAAGATACAAAACCATTGCTTGTAGCTAAAAACTTTATACATTAAAGGAGTTATTTGATGAATAATTTGAATACTGGAGTGCTATTCTTACTGTCATCCATTATTTAATTGAGAATATTGGGTAAAAAGCCAAAATTACATTTTGCTGAGTTCACATATAGTTTCAATTTTCTCAGAAAACTCGTAAAAGCAGATCGACAGGGACAGAATTATTATTTATTCACACAGCAAATGGTCATCTGAATATTTCCTTATCTTTCTGAAGTAGTGAGAATAATGCACAGAAAGAAATATGCTTTCCTATTTTCCATATTATCTAGCCAAATTATTGTTACTACTTTTTGTAACTCAGATTGCTTTTATGCTACCTATACATTGAGTGACAACGTCTTCTTGCAATACAATATGGTAGCAACCTAGAATCATACGGTTTTTGTGCTCCAGTGAGCAGGGAGAGCAGTCATTATTATTAATTATTACATATGGCAGGATTTTTAAATTGAAGAGTGTGTTATTCTAAAAAAGATATAAAATTGTGTCTTAATTATACTTTCAATAGTTGAGTGTTGTCAGTGAATATATTTAATGATGACATAACACACACACACATACATAGAAGTATATTCTGAGTGAGAAAAGAAAAAGTCTTATTATCAGAGTAAAATGATAGTCTCTGGGAAAAATATTATAAAACAAAAAAAAATTGACAATATTTTCTCTGCGGAAAAAATACATAAATTTTAAGCCATTATATCCTTTCTTCTAAAAAATTACCAGTGCATTTTGTTTCTAGGACAAAGGGCTATTTCATCTCCAATACTTATACTTGTTATTATTTAGAGGTTGGAAGTATAAAGTGGGATGATATATTACAATAATTAGAGTAAAAATTGTATCTCAAGTTTATGACTATTAATGAATACAATACTCCTCTTCAGAGTTCCTAAGTATGAAACATCCATATATATATATATATATATATATACACACACATATATATATACATATAACATGTATATATTTTTAATTCGGATATAAAATTTAAGACAGCATCAGAAAATGTGTTATTAGTCAGCAACATACAAATATAGAATATCTACACAGTGCACTTATACTTTTATTTTGGGCATATTTGAGACTCCAAGTATACCCTACAGTCTCTAGCTTATTGGACACAGTTCTGGTTTTTATTTACATTGATCTTCTTCCTTAACCTAGCATTACATATCACTAAATATTCAGATATGTCAAATGGAAGATCACTTGTGAGCTCAGAGCACTAGTTGAACCTGGTTATATAATTAGTGACTCGTTTCAAAGCGTTTTCATCTACATATTTAAAAGACTTCACTGATAGCCCATTCCATAGGCATTGATCCAGACTTTCTCAATTTCTGAAGCTTATGAACAATGTTTCTTAATTGTATTAGCTAAGAGATATCTCCCGAGAAAAAAGTTAGAAGCATATTCTGCATGTTCCATTTAAAGTCAAAGTCAGTTTCCAATTATTTTATTCATTTATTTATTCATTCACTCATTCATTATCTGGAATAAGAGGTAGGGAATTAAAAAAAAAAAAGTACAGGTGCTCTATAATCTTGTAGAATGACTATGTTGGTGTATTAGGGAGAAACATGCTTCCTCCCACCAAAGGATGCTCAAGTCAAATCCTTAGGACTAGTGAAAGTTACCTTATTTGGAAAAGGGTTGTTTTCAGAGGGCATTAAGTTAAGGATTTTTAGAGATCATCCTGCACTACCCGTGTAGGCCATAAAATATCAGTATATCAGAAGATGCGTTTCTCTCTGGGGTACAAGGTATTGGTGGTGGAAGGCTATGAATTCTTGAAGTCACCTACTCATGAATTTTGTTTATGTGTGTATTATTTTCTATAATACTAAAGGACCATAGATAAATAATTCCAGGACCTCAGAAGTTTTAGTAACCAAACCAAGTTTTTTTTTTTTTTCTTCTTCTATTCAGCAATGAAGACTTTCATTAGGGGCCATCAAATGATAATAATAATGTTACGCTTTCCCCATTATCTTTAAGTGCACTCCTTTTCAATCTGCTATAAACTGAGATTATACCCTAGTTGTATGGAGCTAGAAGTCAGTTGTATGAATTAGTCACTTTAGCATGTACCATTAGCATTAAGTTTAAGACCAAGTAATAGGTCAGAAAATCAGGGTCTATGGACTGTGTTGTAAATGTACCAAATATCTCTCCTTAATATTATTTCCTCATTTGTGAAATAAGGTGATGGAGGACAGTTAACATTAAAACAAAATCCACCAAAGTAATAGATAATTCCACTTTGTCAATCTTAAAATAAGCTGGAAATGCATACAGTCTGCTAAAATGTATTGACAGTTCATTTCATCTTGAAATAGGTAGTATCCAAGGGCCCCAAATTCAAAATGAAATATCAAGGGTTGAATACAGGCATTACCCTTTTCAGATAGCCAGCTAATACAAGGACAATGACAACTACTGTCTCTCACACAAGCCAGAATATCAGAGCAGCTTTTGTGTGTCCCTCAGTAGAAGGATGAGGAATTTGGGAGCAAATGTTAAAAGTTACATGATTAACGGTCATTTTATGCAAGATTTTGGAGGGACGGTTTTCCTTCGTAACACAGGAACTGGTAGACTTCAAAAATAAACAATAATTTTTATTGAATCCCTGTGGATAACAATCCCAGGTCCATGATGTAACTATTGTCCGTTTTCATGGCATGTGTACTGAACACTAAAATGCATGAATTAGTGAAATTATACATATATGTATATATATACATATATGTGTATATATATACACATTCATATATATATGTATATATACACATTCATATATATATGTATATATACACACACACATATGAATGTGTATATATATACACATATATGTATAATTTCACTAATTCATGCATTTTAGTGTTCAGTACACATGCCATGAAAACGGACAATAGTTACATCATGGACCTGGGATTGTTATTAGTATTTAACAGGTTATAAATTTCAATATATGATAAAGGAAGGAGACCCAGCTTTGGAAACTGGCCAGAAAAATAAGTAAGAAAAAAGTTCTCCCTCATTTTTATTGAGTAGCTGAGGTTTCTTTCAATATGCTGAATAAAGAGATAGTATACAATTTTTTAGGTATTTAAGCATTCAAATCTTTTTTTCTTCCAAATGAATTACAAGAGATCTAGAATTTAAAGACATTTCCTCATATTTGATCAGAAAAAAATATCTTTATAATGAAAGACTTCTGGATGAAAATGTTTCATGACACACAGAATGAATTTAAAAATCAAAATTTACTAAATCTTCTTGGGTGGCCAAATGAATAGAGATTTATGTTTCAATTTGAACGTGACATGTGTTTTTAAGATAGAATATGATGATAATTTACTGTGGTGATACATTAGAATGATGTTTAACAAATTAAACATTGCACAGTAAAGTTTCATGCAAATGTACAGGGGAATGGTTGAAAATGCTTGAAAAGCATTTCTAGATAACGAAGAATAGATAACGAAGAACACAAAACTTCTCACATAATTTTAAAAATACCATTAAAAAAAATAAAGCTTATACTGAGGAAAACTTACATTTTAATATATCAGACAATTTGCTCTGAATGCAAATTCGTACTTGTTAAAATACTAACAAATATTTAATAAGTAAAATTACAGGAGCACCTGGGTGGCTCAGTTAGCTGAGCTTCTACCTTTGGCTAGGGTCATAATCCCAGGGTCCTGGGATCAAGCCCCACATTAGGCTCTCTCCTTGGCAGGGAGCCTGCTTCTCCCTCTCCGTCTGCCTGCCACTGCCCCTGCTTGTGCTCTCTCTGTCTGTCTCAAATTAATACATAAAATCTTTTTTTTAAAAACAAGTAAAAATGTATTTAAAGAGGAATACAACTAGTTAAAGAGTTAGAACTTTTTTTTAAAGATTTTATTTATCTATTTGAGACAGAGAGGGGAAGTAAGGGGAGAGGAGAGGAAGATGAGCAAACTCCCCACTGAGCAGCAGCCAGACGCAAAACTTGATCCCAGTACTCTTGAGATCATGATCTGAGCCAAAGGCAGACACAGATGCTTAATGGACTGACCCACCCAGGTGCCACAAGAGTTAGAATATTTTTATGAGTATTTCAAATATACGAGTCAGGGTCCTGAGTGAGAAGTAACCATCCTCTGATTTTTCTTCATGGCTTCAGCAGAATAAATGTTCTCAACTACTTTAAAATGTATAGGACACCTAAATGCATACACCTTTAACCATATTCTCTGAACCATCATTTTCATGACCATAACTGGTATTTAGTCAATTACCAATGTACCAGCATATTTGCGATTCCTCAAAAAGTTAAAAACAGAGCTACCCCATGACCAAGCAATTGTACTACTGAGTATTTACCCCAAAGATACAGATGCTATGAAAAGAAGGGGAACCTGCGACCCAGTGTTCATAGCAACAATGTTCACAATATCCAAACTGTGGAAGGAGCCCAGATGCTCTTCAACGGACAAGTGGATAAAGAAGATGTGGTCCATATATACAATGGAGTATTACTCAGTCATCAGAAAGGATGAATACCCATCATTTGCATCAACATGGATGGGACTGGAGAAGATTATGTTAAATGAAATAAGTCAAGCAGAGAAAGGCAATTATATGGTTTCACTTGCTTGTGGAACATAAGGAACAACATGGAAGACATTAGGAGAAGGAAGTAAAAAATGAAGGGGTGAGACATCAGAGGGAAAGATGAGCCATAAGAGACTATGGACTCTGGGAAAAAAACTAAGAGTTTCAGAGGGGTGGAGTGGGAGGATGAGTTAGCCTGGTGATGGGTATTAAGGAGGGAATATATTGCAATGAGTATTAGGTGATATACACAAGCAATGAATCATGGAATACTACATCAAAAGTATTGTATGAAGTACTGTCTGGTGACTAACATAACATAATAAAAATAAATAAATAAAATGGATGTAAGTTTCCAAAAATAAAAAAAAAGAGCTATAGTATTTAATAACAACAATTTCATGCTAGAGGTGCAGGTGCTGATGGGTCTGAAAAGAATAGTACATCCAAGAGATGTAGAGGTGCACACAGCTGCTGAGATAAGAGAGGCAACAGGGACAAGTATATGACCACTTGATATTTAGGATTTTTGGATGGAGAATCAAATGTGGCCTTTCCTAGAACATATTCTCCTATGTTAGTATGGCCAAAGGATAATCAGCTTTTATATGTTCTGAATTTAAGTCATAAATGTGATTGGTTATTCCTGTATCTTCAAACAATCCTACTTGGAACAGTTAAAACCAGAGCAATTAAATCTAAATAAGGAGCACCTGAATTTATAAATCAAATAGGCAATTCGTAAATATATTCATAAAATGTGTACAATATACAAGGGATAATTCTAGAAGCCATGGGAAATTCAAAGAAAAAATAAAAACTAACATTTATTAAACACCTATTCTATGTCACATTCTCTCTCTCTCTCTCTTTTTTTTGGGGGGGTGGTGGTAATATTGGAGTAGATGAGTAGTAAAGACACAGAGAAGTAAACTAGAAAAAGCCCTTGAGCTCAGTGATGTAGGTCTGGGGCTCATTGTTCTGATACCATACTAATCTATCTCTTTGACTACATACTATATACATATATATCAAAGGATATCATAAATCCCATTTATAAGGAAACATCTATCCTAACCTGTAAAAATAGGGACTATATAATAAGTTATTTCCCTAAAACATTTTTTAATATCCTGTTGAAAAGTAAACATCATAGTAGTGATAACAGAATATAACGTATTCGCAACTATGAGACTCATAGAAGAGGACAGATACGAACTATGGACATAGTCAAGGGAGAAAGGAATTAAAATGAATAGTGCTGGGCTCCTGGGTGGCTCAGTTGGTTAATGAACTGCCTTCAGCTCAGGTCGCAATCCTGGAGTCCCGGGATCAAGTCCCACATTGGGATCCCTGCTCAGCAGAGAGTCTGCTTCTCCCGCTGACCTTTCTCCACTAATGTTCTCTCTCTCATTCTCTCTCTCTCTCTCAAATAAATAAATAAAATCTTAAAAAAAAAAATGAACAGTGCTGCTGGTAGACTCAGCCATAAATATGGACACTCACTTCACCTTGTACAACACTAATTATCCAATTTTACTGCTCTCTTTTTAAATATATATAATTTTTTTATATATGACATTAAAATTAATCACAATAACAGTAAATCTTTCAAGCTATTCTATTATGTTTTGGTTTTCTATTACTACGTTGCAAATTACCACAAATTTAGCTTAAAACAATACTTATTCATTACCTCACACTTAGGTTTAAGGTTTTACTTATTTATTTGTCAGAGAGAAACACAGAGAAAGAGGGAACACAAGCAGGGGGAGAGGCAGGCAGAGGAGAAGCAGGCCTCCCACTGAGTAGGGAGCCTCATGTTGGGATCCATCCTAGGACCCTGGGATCATGTCCTGAGCTGAAGGCAAATACTTAACGACTGAGCCACCCAGGTGCCCCTACCTCACACTTTTGTAGTTCATATTAAATAAGCTCAGCTGGGTTCTAGGCTCAAGGTAAAAATCAAAGACTCAGCCAGAAAGGGCTCTTACCTTGAAGTTCTAGAGAGAATCTGATTCTGAGTCCATTTCAAGTTTTTGACAGAATCTAGTTCCTTTCAGTATTAGGATTAAGATCTCCATTCCTTGAGTTTTCAGGGGCCTCTCTCTGCTTCTTACTGCCCTTCATGTTTCTTCTCCAGTGCCTTTCCCCATCTTCTAACAAGCAAGGGTGTGTAGAGTCCCTCTCAGACTGCCTGTGTCTATGACATTTCCTTTTGCCCCCATCCAAAGAAAGTTCTCTGTTTTTATGGATTCATGTAATTAAACAGAACTCATATAGATAATCAGGGCAATCTCCCCACTCTAGGGTCAATCATGCCATTTAGCAAAACTGTCATGATCATGATATCATATTCTCAGGTTCTAGGACTCGTGGCATCTTCAGAAGGACATATAAAAATGTTTTACTCTTGTAAAATTGCATTCCAAGAAGTACAAAACACAATGACCAAGTAATACCAGTTTATTCTAGGAACTTCAATCATGGTAATAGCACATAGAGGCTATCCATTTACCTATTGCTTTCTTCAGAAATGAAGAATGAAAACGTAATTGTGATTGTCTGGCCCTGAAACATCTTATAGGTGCCTCCACAGGAGTGTTACCAAGATCAATGACTCTTTCCTTCATGTCTTCCCACATTCAGATTCATAAACCTTCTAAATTACTGGGGCTTCTAATATGTTCTTTGGGAACATGGATTTAAACTTCCACATTTAATGAACTTAAATGATCAATATAGAGATGTCTTGTGATCATGAAAGGTTCATTTCACCCTGTAATTACAGTTTTTTTCTGAAATTGAGAGACAGATAGAAAGATTCTGAAAATGAACTCATTAAACCTCAGCCCAGTCCTTATGCCCATACATTTCAAAATGTGATCTTCAAACCCCTAAAAATACTTTTAGGACAGACACTATGAACTTGTTTTTTAAAAAATAAAGCTTGTTGAAAGGACTCTTTAAAAATATGTTTTTCATACATTCTTCCAGTGTTTTATCTACCACTCAGAAAAGTGCCTTGGAGAAGATGACATAACAAAATATAAAGTATATCTTCTCTTCTACTTTATGTCATGAATGTAACATATGCTCAAAGGAACACCACAGAACTTCCAGTATACAGCATTTTGTTAGTTTAACAGAAACACAGAGAATACTTAGAGACACAAAATTATGTGTGTGTGTATTCACATATATATGTTTGTATATATGATGCATATGTATAATGTAATGTATATATATGTATAACATATATATCATATATACATTATTATAATAATCATCACATTCTTTAATACACGTTTTTATTTGCATAATTATCTGAAGAATCATTCATTCAGAAGTATTTGGGCAACCAATTATGGGTGGCCAAAGTATACTTAATTTTTCTATGTATATTTCAAAAATTAATAGTAAACACATGGCAATAGATAGAGTAAATGACATATTTCAAACAGATAATTAATCAAAATGACATGTTCAGAAGAGAAGGGGCAAGATGGGGAGAAGTAGGAGACCCTGTTTCAACTGGTCCTCTTAAGTGAGTTAATTATCTACCAGAATACTCTGAACACCCATGAAATCAGGCTGAGATGCAGGATTATATACTCCTGGATCTCTGTGGGAGCAGAAGACACCAGTGGAGAGGTAGCATGGAGTAGGAACACTTGGACTGATATTGGAGGATAAACAGAAAAGGGTGTGAGCCACCAGAAGTGATCCATTAGAAAGTAACACCCAATATGAAATGACCTGTGATTGGGGACCAGCATTAACTTGAGATTGGTCAACAGCACTCAAAAAGAGCAAAAGATCTTAATGGGCAACTGGTGGAATCTGGTGGCCATGGGCATTAAGCCCAAGGACCCACGACAGCCACTGCTGGTGAACACCCATGCCAGCGGAGCCTCCAGTTCCTGGTCTCTGAGCCCCCAGGGTTGCATATCTTGCACCTCCGCTCAGCTAGCTGGGTGTATGCCCGTGCCTGCATGAGGGAGTCTGGTGAGGGCACCAGCCTGAGCTCCCTGGAACTACAGACTTCTGTGCTCTGCATGCACTGTATGACCAGGGTCTGAACTGCACTCCCCACCCATGCCCAAGAAACCTCCCTGCAGGAGCTAGCCGTCGTTCTCTAGGACCAGCTGAGGGTCTGGACTCTCCTAGCCTGGGCCTGAAGGAACTCAACTCGATTTCTGGTTGGGATCCCTCAGTAGCGACCTGCACAACCATGAGGTCTGGACCCCAGACAGCAATCCCAGCAAAGGCATCCACTAGAAGTGGGTCCCTGGACCAATATTGCTCACTGTTTTAGTGGCATGGGGGTGCAGAGACAAGTGGGCGATTGGAGCAACCCCTGAGATGGCGGCTAGGGATGTGCACTGCCTGTGGGGGGTTGCACTGTTCAGCAGAGTTTGTGGAGGGGGAGTCTGTGTGTTCTGGATCACCCAGAGAGGAGCAGACTGAGGCTTCTCTCTGAGACAGGGAGGTCTGGGTGCAGTTTCCTTTCCACTAAACCTCCAAAGAGCTGCAAAATGCTGCCAAAGAAAAACACCTCCAGAGAACAAAGGCCTGAAAAACTGGTTTCCACAGAGCCCAGCCCCTTGATAGGGAGGCTGGAGGACTCAACCCAAGCAAGACTGACCAAAAAAGAATGTGGCAGCCCCCTTCCCCAGAAAGCAAGCAAGAAGAACAAGGGGACAACCGCCACATGGTCCCCATAAAATTGCAAAACCCCAATATCAAGGGAGAACAAGATAGTAAGCTCCCAATATTGCCCTAAAACCTGTATATTTCATAGATACAATGTTTATTTTTAATTCATTCTCACTATTCTTATTCTTTTAAATTTTTTAACCTACTTACCATTACAACTAGAGGTCTAACACAACATATTCCATAATAAGCTTTTAACTTGAACTTTTTCATACATATACCTGTGGGTTTTTTTTCCTTTCTATTTTTTTAATATACATTAGATATAAGCTTCCAGGTAATCCTCTTTCCCTAATCAATACTACTCCTATATATAAACCAGTTTTAATATCCCCTTATCTCTGGAAATTTGAGTCCTTTAACAAAGATATCAAGACACACCCAGGAAGAATCAAAATAATCCTCCTCACCCACATCCAGGATTTATAACCACCCTCCCATCCTTTTCTCCTGTCAATGTTTCTGTGTGTTTCTTTTTGTTCTGGTATTATATAAATCTTATCCTGGAGGATTCATTTTGGCTGGGTTCTTTTTTTTATCTTGTCATTTACTTTTGCTGGTCTTTTTGTTTGTCCACTTTTGTTTGTTTACCTTATAAATCTTACTTTTGGGGCCCATTCTAGCTGTGTCTCCTCTTTTTTTTTTCTATCTCTCTCTCTTTTTTTCTTTTTTCTTTCTTTTTGGTGGTGACTTCTGATTGCTCAGAAGCACTCCAGGGTGCACCTTGCCTGGATCGCAGTTGATATATTCAGCTACAACCACCTCTCACCAAAATGACTAGGAGGAGAAACATCCAACAGAGTAAAACCTCAGAGACTGTGCCCTCTCCATCAGAACTATTGGATATAGACATAAACAGTATGTCAGAAAGGGAATTTAGGGTAACAGTTATCCAGGCAATGGCTAGGTTGGAGAAAATCATTAGTGACAACATAGAATCTCTAAAGGCAGAAGTGAGAGCCACCAGGGCAGAAGTTAAAAAAGCTATCAATGAGATTGAATCTAATCTAACTACTCTAACAGCTAGGATAACAGAGACAGAAGATCGAATTAGTGATCTAGAGGACAAAATGATAGAGAAAAAGGATCAGGAAGAGGTACAGAACAAACACTTAGAAGCCATGAAAACAGAATTAGGGAAATAAATGATGCCATGAAACATTCCAACGTCAGAATTATTGGGATCCCTGAGGGGGTGGAAAAAGACAGAAGACTAGAAGATATAGTTGAACAAATTCTGGATGAAAATTTTCCCAGTCTGGGGAATGAACCAGCCTTTGTGTCCTAGAAGCAGAAAGAATACTCACCAAGATCAACAAATCTAGAAAGATCTTGAGGCACTCGATTGTGAGACTGACAAATCATAATTTTAGACAAGAGCTTTTGAGAGCAGCTAGGGGGAAGAGATTCTCTGTGTACAGAGGAAAGTCCATAGAATAATGTCAAACCTGTCCACAGAAACCTGGCAAGCCAGGAAGAGCTGGCAAGACATATTCAGGGCACTAACTGAGAGGAACAGGCAGCCACGAATACTTTATTTAGCAAGACTGACATTCAAAATGGCTGGAGAGACAAAGATCTTCCAAGACTGGCAAAGTTTAAAAGAGTATGTGACCACCAAACCAGCACTAAAAGAAATAGTAAGGGGGGGGGGGTTCTATAAAAGAAGAAAGAACCCAAAAGTGACATAGAACAGAAATTTACAAAGACAATCTATTGAAATAAGCACTTCACAGGCAACAAGATGTCAATAAAAACATATCTTTCAATGATCACTCTCAGCATGAATGGCCTAAATGCTCCCATAAAATGGCACAGGGTTGCAGACTGGATAAAACAACAGGAGCTATCTATATGCTGTCTACAAGAGATCAATTTGGAACCTAAAGATACATCCAGACTGAGAGTGAAGGAATGGAGAAGAATCTTTCATGCCAATGGGTCTCAAAAGAAAGCTGGAGCAGCAATTCTCATATCAAATCAATTAGATTTTAAACTAAAGACTGTAGTCAGAGATAAAGAAGGACACTACATCATTCTTAAAGGGTCTATCCACTAAGAAGGTCTAACAATTGTAAACATTTATGCCCCCAATATGGGAGCAGCCAACTACATAAGACAACTGTTAGTCAAGATAAAGAGTCATATTTAGTCTTTTCAATAAATGGTGCTGGGAAAATGAGACAGCTTTGTATAGAAGAATGAAATTCAACCATTCTCTTACACCATACACAAAGGTAAACTAGAATTTGATACAAGACCTCATTGTGAGGCAGGAATCTACCAAAATCCTAGAGGCAGTAATTTCTTTGACATCAGCCACAGCAACTTCTTTCAAGATACGTCTCCAAAGGCAAAGGAAACAAAAGCAAAAATGAACTGTTGGGACTTCATCAAGATCAAAAGCTTCTGCACTGCAAATGAAACAGTCAACAAAACAAAAAGGCAATCCACAGAAAGGGAGAAGATATTTGCAAATGACACTACAGGCAAAGGGCTGATATCCAAGATCTATAAAGAACTCCTCAAACTCAACACACACAAAACAGATAACCACATCAAAAAATGGGCAGAAGACATGAACAAACACTTAACAAGACAATAAACAACAAGTTTGGGAGAGGATGTGGAGAAAGGGGAACCCTCTTATACTGTTGGTATGAATGCAAGTTGGTACAGCCACTTTAGAAAACAGTGTGGAGATTCCTTAAGAAATTAAAACTAGAGCTACTCTATGACCCTGCCATTGCACTACTGGGTATTTACCCTAAAGATACAGATGTAATGAAAAGAAGAGCAATCTGAACCCCAATGTTCATAGCAGCAGTGGCCACAGTCGCCAAAGTGTGGAAAGAACCAAGATGCCCTTCAATGGACAAATGGATAAAGAAGATATGGTCCATATACACAATGGACTATTATGCCTCCATCAGAAAGCATGAATACCCAACTTCTATATCAACATGGACTGGACTGGAAGAGATTATGCTGAATGAAATAAGCCAAGCAGAGAGAGTCAATTATCAGATGGTTTCACTTACTTGTGGAGCATAAGGAATAACATGGAGGACATTGAGAGATGGAAAGGGGAAGTGAGTTGGGGGAAATTGGAGGGGGAGACAAACCATGAGAGACTGTGGACTCTGAAAAACAAACTGAAGGTTTTGGAGGGGAGGGGGATGAGGGGTTGGGTAAGCCTGGTGGTGGGTATTATGGAAAGAATGTATTGAATGGAGCGCTGGATGTGTTACATAAACAATAAATTTTGGAACACAGAAAAAATAAAATTAAATTTTTAAAAACAACATGTTGAAATAATTATATATCATTAAAAGTATTTTTTTAAAAAATAAAGATATTACCACTTCCACAACAGTCTTTGCACTTAATCTTTTATCTATGTGTACTTGTATACATAAGTTCATTTTTTTCAAATTTTATTCAAATAACATTATACCAATAAATATGGCTTATGTTTCTTCATAATTTCCAAAGAT
This sequence comes from Mustela putorius furo, assembly GCF_011764305.1. Taxonomy (NCBI): domain Eukaryota; kingdom Metazoa; phylum Chordata; class Mammalia; order Carnivora; family Mustelidae; genus Mustela; species Mustela putorius. Next base: position 30,886,617 of record NW_025421987.1, read on the forward strand.
GACATAGTTTTCATTAGTTCCCTAAGCCATGCACTTTTCATTACATCTTTAAGTAATTTCCAGTTTAGTTTCATTTTTCTGTATGTGTTCTTGTCCATCTCAATTATTAAATTACAGCAAACTTAAAAAATTTCCTATGAGAAGATTTAGAAAGTGCCTGCTTAAAATTATTATTTTCTATATTTCATATTTATCTGTTTTTATCTTGTAGGTTCCTTTCCTGTTTCTCTCTACTTGATCACTGGCCCATCTGATTCTGCCAAAGGCTTCTCACTTGTAGAATACAAAAGAGCACACAGTTGCCTTGACACTGTTTTCCAAAGTGTGGTCAATGCTTGCTGAAATAGAAGCAGCCCTGGCCCCACCACAGATTTATTCAATCAGAATTTCTGTGTTGGGAGTGGGAGATTCATATCCCTGCAATCTTTATTTGCAAATATTTTCCCAAGGTTTCTCCCCTTTATATGTTATGAAAGCATGTTTATTTCTTCATCTGGCTTCTTCTATCCATTGTAATTTATTGATACAGGTTTCTGTAGGAATTAATTTTTAAAAACAATCTACTCAAAGATCATTCATTATCTATTGTTCACTGCAGGGTACATTTTGTAAAATTATCTTTTATGAAATCTCCATCTATATTTAGAGCTATTATTTATAAAATCATTACAGGAAACCAGTCTACATTTTTCCTCTAATGCTGGGTTTGCTTGATAATTTTCTTTGTTTTTAAGTGCAAAACTGACTCTCAAGGGGGTTTTTTCAATGTTTCAACATCTGCTATATCCAAATCTGATTTCTTGGTTTCAAATTTATTAAATGACACTACCTCCCACAACAGCATCTATAATCCGTTTTTTTGTTTGTTTCCAAAAAATGCCCCTAAAAAATACAAGACACTTACAGTTTGTCTTAAAGGGGCCATCTCTACTTAAATAACTGTCCTAATCCAGACTCCCCCTCAAAGTAGATCTTAACTGCTGGAGATAAAATACAGAGAGAGAGTTCAGGAGGCTTCCACAATCTTATTCAATTGAACTATCATAGTTATAGCAATAAAAAATATTACAAATACGTATTTTGTCAATGACTATTCTAATTGCTTTTCAAATATTAAATCAGAAGACTCAAAACAATGTTATGATAAAGGCTATTAACCTCATCGTCCCCATGATTCAGGTGAGCAGAGTGAAGCATAGAGAAGTTGAGAAATTGCTCAAGGTCCCAGAGCTCATTAATCACATAACCAGGATTTGATCTCTGCAATAAGACTCTAGTCAGTACTCTTAACCATTAAGATATGCAACAAACTCCTGCAAGAACTGGGTTGTGTTTGTGAGTATAATCTTTCCTTAGTCAGTACATTTTCCTAAATGTGATATGGGATTTCCCTAACTATTAAACATTCTTTATCATTTATTCCACCTCATTCCAAAAGTTAGTTGAATTTTGAAATTTTATGGAAAACAAATAACAATTGTATTCTGCCACCTTTGTTATTTGTAGGCAATAATTAAAAAGGGATAGTTTTTGTTGTTGTTGTTCATTTGCATTTCACAAATAATTTATCTGATTCCAGAGATAAAAACTATGGGTTAGGCCATTGTAATCTCTCACACAGTGACTAGCCCAGTATTTGTTCATAGCAAATGTTAAGAAAATAATGTCGTTCAGGTAGCAGTTACTAATTTTACTAATTTTAAATTTAGAGAAATACTCCCTAAAATGTATATTTTGTGATTCTGGTCAAATAACTTGAAATTATATTCCTTCTATTAACAATTTTTATTTTAATTAAATTTTCTATGTCAAAGTAACTTGCACATGGTTAAGCATTTACTACAAAAAAGTTTATGCTATCATTGATGTCACATTTACTACATAAATTCAATTAAAATTTTGTGAAAAGTGTTTTTCTTTGTACAGAAAAAAGAATCTATGTTTACTATAAAAATTCATACAAAACATAAAAGTATAAACAAAGGAAGAATTATCCATAAAACAGCTATTCAAATTTATATATTTTCAACAGATCAGATGTTTGTTTAAATTCCTATTCTAAAAGTCCTTGCTATTTATTTTTATACTTCTGTGGATAATCTCATTTTGTTTCATTTTCCTAAAGCAATGTGAACTATATATTTTTTTCAGAATTATCTGAGAATTTTTTGTTTGTTTAGTTTCTTCTGTCATGGCATGTCAATTATTCCAGGGTCTATAAGAAGTGTGTATGCTCTATCAAAGGCAGCAAAGCTATATATGAATATGCTCATTATTTATTAACTTATCTTACATTATTTGAACCACTAAAAAAGGAAAATAAAAGAAAACTATATTATTCATAATAGTAACCAAAATATAGACTCTTTATATCTACTGCATATGAGGACAAATATAAAAATATATAAAATACAATATATAGTAAATATAACATGTATTATATATTTATAGTATTTATGTTTACTACATAGTTAATGTATAACATTTAATAAGTATAATATATATAAGATCTATTAATATATAACCAAATTTTACAACAGGTAAAATTTTGAATAAATAAAGAGACTAAATATAATTAATGCCATTTGTCTTCAAACTACCCTATAGTATTTACATAATCTCAGTGCTTCATTTACTTATATATTTTATTTTAATTTGACAGGGTAATTCAAAAGTATCCCTGGGGATAAGAAAAGGTGATGATTTCAGTGAAAATTCTGAAAAGAAGAGTAATAGAGAATTGGAAATGTAAATTATTATAAAGATATAATAATTAAACTATGACATCACAACAGAAATAGAAAATACATAAAATGAGAAAATGTAGGATCAAGAAACACATTCTAGCTTGAAAGGAATTTATTATGTAAATAAAAAATGACATTAAAAATTCTGTGTTTTAGGGGAGGCTGGGTGACTCAGTCAGTTAAGCATCTGCCTTTGGCTCGGGTCATGATCCCAGGGTCCTGGGATTGAGCCCCACATCAGGCTCCCTGCTGAGTAGGAAGCCTGCTACTCCCTTTCTCAGGCCCCCTGCTTGTGTGCCCTCTCTTGTTGTGTCTCTTGCTGTCAAATAAAAAAATAAAATCTTTTAAAAAAAGAGATAGGTGTTTTAGGGACATCTGGGTGGCTCAGTTGGTTAAGTGTCTGCCTTTGGCTTAGGACATGATCCCAGGGTCATGGAATCAAGTCCTGTATCAGGCTCCTCCTTCCCAGTGAGGAGCTTACTTTTCTCCCTCTGCCTGCAGTGCCCTCTGCTTATGCTATTATTTCTCTCTCTCTGACAAATAAATGAATAAAATCTTTAAAAAGTAATCTGTATTTTATTTTCAAACTACCATTAGTTTTCATCTGATTATCAACGTTAGAATTGAAATTATTGATAGTCTTTATCTTTATACTAAAAAAACCTTGTAATTTTATTATTTTCTTCCTTCCTTCCTCTACTTCATATTTCCAGAGTAATAAAGAATTTAATCTAGAAATTTGTAGCCACATGCTTATTGTTATTACAGTTTTAAATTTATACATCTGCCTCAATATTTTTGGTATTTTTTGTTATTACCTTTGTGTTTACTAGTTTCGTGGTTCATCACTAATATTCCTACTTTGACTTCCCCTGACTTAAGAGTAGGATGTTTAGGTATTATACAGATACAGATTGGTATTATATGTGTTCTAATTATTGGTTGTGTGAACTTCACTTTCAAGATTAAATTCCCTTTTGTATAAAATGAGGTTAAAAATAACTACCTCATTGGGCTGTTTTGAGATTTAATTAGACAGTGCCTCTAAAATAGTCATCATTGCTAGGTCCCCCAATAATGGGTCTGTGATCAAAGGAGCAAGACTGATACAAAGCGGAGGTAAAGCAAAGCTTTATTTCATGCCAAGCATTGAGAATCAAACTGGCTGGTCAGGGCCGTCTCTTACAAAGAGGCAACCCCTCCCCACCTTACCGACTAACTTTTATAAAGCAAAGGCCATGTGGTTGGGCCTGGCCATGCACAGGTGGCCAATGAGCTTGTAACACACAGAGAAAGCTACACAGACATGCTAGGTCACACACGGGTGGCCAATTGAATTACAATTTACCCTAGTAGATATTTGAACTAGCCTATCACCTTGGTCAGAATTGGCACCCAAAAGGTGGGACCCACACTCCATGGTAGCTAGGGAGACCGTATGTGTGCCCCACTGATTGGATGTCTACACTTGGCCTGACCCACCCTTGTATTTAGGCTTTGTTACCTGGGACTGGTTTCCCAGACTTGCTTTTAAATAAGTTCCCTGAGGGGGCGGGGGGCAGGGTCAGTTTAAGTTTTACTGCATAAACAACAAAATCACTGTTTAACTGGATGGAATCGCTCTGGCTAAATAGGACCTTATAATCATATGCCTGGGACATAAGAAATGACACTTACTAGCTATCATAATTGTTTTTTATATATGCTTACCTTTCTTTCTTTTGATTGAAGTTTAAGTAATTTTTGCAGAAGTTTCCAATACAAAGAATGTCCAAAAATATTTCCTCTTATTGCCTTTGCCAATGAGTGATAACTTCTTGCTACAATTATTGGTTTTCTATTGCTGCCATCACAAATTACCATCCATTGAAGGGTTTAAAACAACACAGATTTATTATCTTACATTCCATAGGTGAGAAATATGACACAGGTCTCAGTGAACTAAAATCAAAGTATCTGCAGGACTATACTCCTTTCTGGAAGATCAAGGAAGAATGTTTTCTTCCATTTTACAATTTCTGAAGTTTGACAACATCCTTGACTTGCAACTCCTTCTTCCATCTTCAAAGCCAGAAATAACATATTTTTCTGATTCTTCTTCCATTGAAACATTTCTCTCTCTCTGACTATAACCTAGAAAATTTCCCTACTTTTAAGAACTCATGTCATTATATTGGTCCCACTTGAATAATCCAGGGTAATCTCTCATCAAAATCCATAATCCTAATCACATCTGCAAAGTACCTTTTGTCATGTAAAGTAACATATTCACAGATTCCAAGGTTCTGAAATATAAGTATCTTTGGCCACCATTTTTCTGCTTCCAAAATGCTATTACTTACTTAAAAATTTTATCATCATAATTTTGTAACAGCATCTTTCATACCATATCTATTCCTACAGAGGGATGTCTGAGGCTAGTCAGATTTTTGGTTATTTGCAATTAAATTGATAAGGATGATGATGTTTTTCTTACTGAGTTTATGTAGAAATGTCTGATTTTCCATGGCATTTAAAACATTTAAAAATTAATGATTATGATTCATTTGTATTCTTTCCTTTCTAGTTCTTGATATATAAAATGAATTCCCCATATCTGTGAAACTGTCTCCTCTTTTCTATAAATATTTTCATTTGTGTATTCTTTTCCTATAATTCCCACTAACTTGAATATCTCACCTCTGTTTCCTCCATCTCTAATAATAATAATAATAATAATAATAATATTCTTCTTACAACAGAACTGGAAAAAGGACCACATATGTTTTAGAAACTTATGCAGATTTGTCCACACAAGGAATTCCAGGAATATTTGGAGCATGGTTTGCATAATACTTGGGCTTTGAGTAATCTTTCAGCTCCATAAACTCCACATTCATGGGAAGAGGAGAGACATAGTGGGGCCTCCTACAGTGTGATAACTACAGTAAGGGGACTCTAATGCCAATGTCTAAGCCAGGAGGTGAGATTTTCAAGCAAAGCAAAAATAAATGATTTTGAGGACCAGGAGAATACAGAGTGAATACTTGACATAACTGATTGATTCTCCCTTTCATTGGATGCCCAATTTTCATTTCAGGAACAAATGAAGTGTATGTCTTCATGGTAATAGGATTGGCTATTCTGTATAACTAGGTGTCTTCAATCTGACTTGTTCCCTGGAATTGCCTGCTACTCAAGTTTTGCAAGATATGTAATTTATATCCCTAGATCCATGAAAAATAGAATACATTCTACCTGGTCAAAAGGCAATGTAAGACAAGGGTCAATTGCATTTTCTCTGCTAGTTGGCTAGGTAGCTGTTAAACAACAGTAATGATTCTGTGAAAGCTAGGTATGTATGCACAAGTAGTCTGCCCTGTAACATTCTATACATAATCAAATCATTCCACCTGGTGTTAACTCCTTCAGTGTTAAGTTTCAATGAGGGGAGGGGAGGTGTTATCGTGAGTGCTATGAAGTCTGTAAACCTGGCGATTCACAGACCTGTAACCCTGGGGCTAATAAAACATTATATGTTTATTAAACATTTTAAAAATTATTTTTTAAAAAGTTTCAACTAGGAACACATAAAAACAACAAACAGTTGTAGGTTTCTCATTCCACACTGCCTCTAAAAAATATTAAATTCTAAGTATTGAAAAGTAGCCAGAACCTAAGGCAAGACTCAAATACCAGCAGTTTGGTAAAATATGAAGTTTTGTCCAACCTGCTCATTTATTAGTCAATCTGTCTCTACGAATGCCAAAAATTATGTTTAGTTATTATGTGTAGTTAGCTGCTGCAGGTAGAACTCCAAATACAATATATTAACTTGTTTGCCTTTCCCTTTGATAGAGTGTTATTGATTCAGTTTTTTTCCTTATGCCTGGTTGATAGATTATTAAATATTCCACTTTGGGCAACATGCAATCCTAATACACCGCTTTGGGACAGTAAATTAGAAGTGGGGGCAGGGCAGATTGGTATATTTAGAACATTTAAATTCAATGACACAGCAGGTCCGAGGTAGCTCATCTTTCTTTAGCAATTATTTTGGCCAATGTAAAAACTAATCACCCTGGTGGGGTTAATTGCCAGGGGTAGTTCCCACTTGCTACAAGATTATATTATTGACTTGATAAATTACAGCAATGCAAAAATAAAATTGCTTTCTATCATGTTAGCCTAGGGGGCCTCTAAAAGTTGTAGCTTGACTTCTGATTTCAAAGTTCAGTGATTCACAAAATTCCTGAGGCCAGAAGTTAAAACTTCAGAAGAAAAATTATTTTTGAAATGGTCATCAGGTCATGTTTTCAATGATTTATCATTTTTTACACATGCATTGGATCCGTTTATTTGCTATCTACAATTGACAATTCAATTTCTGAAACACAAATGTACTTATTCTTAATAATGTAGCTGGCTTTGTATCAGTGGCTGCCTTATTGTTGGGCATAGTAATCAATACTACATGGTTTTATTTGAGCAGAGTAGAGAAAGCTCCCTTTTGAAAAGTACCTTTTCAACCTATTGCCAAAGTGATGAAATTCTATCACTCAAAACTAATTTTGTTGGGTAGAGCAGTGCCCTTTCCAGGTATGTTCTTAAATGAAAATATGCCTCATGGGCAAACACATCAGGTCACTAACACTTCAGAGTTATATATTTCTCTTTTCTTCTCATGTTGGTAGCAGAGAGCTCAGCATCATTGGAATCCTGAACGTGGACAGAAGGGAAAAGAAAATTAAAAAACAGACAAAACAAACAAACAAAAAACCCAAGGGGTAAGTCATGGGAAATTTTTAAGTTTAAGTAGTTCTTTGATTATATTTAGCCATAGAGCCTCTGCAGCTACCTATGACCCCAGTATCCTTTAATCTCTCCTGGTGGAGAGTGGGTCACAGCTCTTCCTAGAATTTCCCATAGCCCTGTTGATAGTAGCCTGTAACATTTCACCAAAATTTTACTTACCATTCTCACTTTAGAGATGATAAAGTGGATCTAAGGAAGTTAAGCACAGAAACTAACCTCATAACCCTTACGGCCAGATATGCTGTATTCTCAATAGCCTGTGGACCATGTCATCTTCTTAAATCTTAAAATCTTGAATGTGTTGATAATTCTGGAGGTTATAAACTTTTAACATTCTTCATCTATAGTGTCTATCACTGTACAGTTAATGGGGTAGAGAAATCTTGGATGCTATTATTTAGCTGAATTGTCCATGCCACTATATTTATTAAGAAGCAGTTTTTAGGAGAGTACCTGTATCTTATATCTCTCTCTGTAGCAAAGCTGAAATGAATAATTAACAATTATATATCACTAACACAGCTAACAGAAATGTACTCAGAGTCAAGGCAAATATTATAGAAACAGAGATCAGTAAGGAAGATAGAAATATTCTGGAACAGTGGGTACCTTTCGTTTTCTTGATAACATAATCATGGATTTCTAAATTGAAAAACATACATCTTTAAAGGGATTGCAATTTCCATCCACCTAAAATATGGTTCTTTAGATATCTGAGGACCAGTGAAATTCAGCTATTGTAACATCTGCGATATACAGATCCTTGGTGATTTCCGATACTACAGCCTGGTATCAATTCTAAAAAAATTAGTAAATAAAACAAGCAACTAAGTAAATATTTTAAAAAGTTTCCCCTGCATTGGTTCTATTTGGATTCTGTTTATTAAACTTTATTTTTTTGTCTAAAAATTTTATTTCTTTATTTGACAGAGAGAGAGATCACAAGTAGGCAGAGAGGCAGGTGGTGGGGAGGGAGGAAGCAGGCTCCCTGCTGAGCAGAGAACCTGATTGGGGGGGGGGGGCTTGATCCCAGGACCCTGAGATCATGACCAGAGAGTGAAAGCAGAAGTTTAACCCACTGAGCCACCCAGGCATTCTGTTTACTAAACTTTAAAACATTGCTTTTCTTCTTTCTCCACCTTACTTCTGATGACATTGGATTTCAGAGCTTTCTGATGAGAAATATTTCTATCTGCTTTTAAATAAAGCATTCAGTGAAGGGTTTAAATGCCTTGGGGCTTTCCTTATTCCTTCAGTGCTTGATTGAAGCCACAGGTTGGAACAGAAAGAAATGAGTGATCTCATTTATACTGGATTCAGGGATCCTGCTGTGCTTGATGCACTCTTGATGTTAATTAAGTACAAATTTGACCTCACCAATAAGGAGATAAAAAATTACTGAAGTCATAAAAAAAACCTTATTGCTCATTTAGCCAAAAGTGATATAATAACCACTCCTTTTGTTATGTTAGTTTCTTTCTTCCTTATCACTGATCTGTAATGTAGTCATTTGGTACTTGATCTAAAATCTAGATTTTGACAAAAATAAAGTGAACATATATGGACTCTTTCCTATTTCTTGCCACCTCTCCTAACCTGAATGTTTGCCCCCATTGTTCACATAAAAACAAATACCACCTTCAAGACTTCTATTATCACGAGCTTTCTCCAGAACGATGCTGTCATTGATTATCCCAGGCCAGAGACTCTACTATGATCCTCAGTCCTAGAGTTGAACATGTAAACATCCAATACTAGTGTCATACACTGTACCTAAACTAGTTTATAGCAATTGTTACTCATTTTGGTTAAGCTATTTTTTTCTGTCCCTAACCTATCATCTTTCCCAGCCCTGCTGAACTCACTATAATTGAACATTCAGTCAAGTTCATTGCAATTATGAAATTTCTAGTATTAATAATATATAAAATATGATAGGCTAGGCTCTACATTTCCAAATGGAAAAACTGAGATATGGGAAAGAAGTTGATGTAACAAATGGCATCATTATCAAATATGAAGAAAAAACAAAAATAAAAAATAAAGGAAGGAAGGAAGGAGGGAAGGAAGATAGCCATGCCAGAAAAAGCTGGCTCCTAAGGCACTTAATTAAAAACCTGAAGCAAACATTTTTTAATAAAATTTAGCTAAGCTTCTTAAGCCTCAGCTTTAAAAGTATGATATGGGGTTTGCTAAAAATCATCTTTAAAATAGTTTGCTGATTTTCTGGAAAAGACCACGACTTATTCTAATAGTTTTTTACTCATTTGACTTAGGACTCTCAGTAATGACACCCTCCACTCCATTCCACAACTGATCACATTCAAGTCTGAAAAGGAGAAAGAAAAGATTGGGAAAAAAATTGAAATTAAAGGTAGGAAATTGAAAATAGCTAGGAAATCTATTAAGCGGGAAAAATAGAATTAGAGCCAATGGGCAGATATTCAAGTCTCTATTGTTCTAGTTACTGATTATATGATCATTAACTAGGAAAGCATTTTGCTTTGCTGAGTATCAAATGCTTATCTGTAACATTAGTATAATAATGGGGCATATAACAATTCTTTTATAAATATTTGTGAATGTTGACCCAGGACTATCCACTGTGTTTGGCCCCTGAGAAACAATGGCAGACAAAAATGATCAATTCCTCAGCACTCTATGAATTTACAATAGAGTAAGGAAGAAAATAAATACAATATTCAAATATTAAAACTGAGATATGTGCTATAGTAAGGGTACATATGGTACAAATATTATTTATTTATTATTTTTTAAATTTATTTATTTATTTATTTGAGAGAGAAAGTGCAGAGCAAGAGAGGGAGAAAAAGTAGGACCCAGGCAGAGGGTCACAGAGAAATTTATGAGCACATTGCATAAAAAGACAAAAGAGAAATAAGAGCCAAATTATCAACAGTCATTTACTTTGTATTTACGTCATTGCTATGATGCCTGAAGTAAAGTTAATCTAAGTGTTTGGAAAACATACCATTCTCTATGAATGTTTGGTGTTTTTTCAATGCTAATCCAGGAAGTTTAGTTTCGCTCCAGCAAGAATGAGGTTGCAATGTAAGAGCACAGAAATTAATTTGAAATTGACAGTTTATGATGTGATAGATTGGGACAGCATTCATTGTGGTAAATCTTCAGTAGATCCAAAACCAGGTTTCATAGTCACTTGGAAAAAATAACCTTTCCCCATAGAAAAATTGCACAAATAATGCCCAAACCTGAGTTGGTACATTATGTTAATGTGCCTGAAGAGGAATACAATAAACTCTGAAAAACATATGCAACAATTATGATGGATATGTAATTACTATTATTTATACAGGATACTTATAAATATTCTTTAAAAGTGGGCTTTCTGTGGTGTCTGGGTGGCTCAGTCACTAAGCATCTGCCTACAGCTTAGGTCATGATCCCAGAGTACTAGAAGGAGCCCTGCATTGGGCTCCCTGCTCAGCCGGAAGACTGCTTCTCCCTCTTGCACTCCCCCTTCTTGTGTTCCCTCTCTCACTATTTCTCTCTGTCAAATAATAAATAAAATCTTTAAAAAAAAAAAAATGGGCTTTCTCGGGTCACCTGGGTGGCTCAGTAAGTTACTCATCTGACTGTTCACTTTGGCTCAGGTCATGATCCGAGGGTTGTGAGATCAAACCCTTCAGGGGCTCTACACTGGGGTGGACCCTGCTTAAGATTTGTTTCTCTCCCTCTCTCTCTGCCCTTCTCCCCTGCCCCCCCATGTGCATGTGCTTTCTCTTTCTCTCTCAAAAATTAATTAATTAATCAATGGAATAAAAAAGGTGGGATTTCTAACAGAAAAGTAGAATAACAATATACATAAGTTACCTCAAGGAGAAGTATGAATAGCAAATAAGTATAGAAATCTCTACTTCACCAGTTTTCATAAATAAGAAAATTAAAATAAAATAAATTAATTAATATATAACATATTGGTATAATATAATTTGCTATAGTAATATATGTTATATATTATGTGTTATATATTTTGTTATTTAATATATATTATATATTTCTATGTATATATTATTTTAATTTTATTATCTATTAAAATATATTGTATTATATTACATATAATATATGTTACTTTATATATTATTTTCATTTTCTTATTACATAATACTATATATATTTACAAAGTATATATTAAATAATATAACATATAGAAATGTATGTAATTAAATTAACACATATAAAATAATATATATTTTATTATAAAATATGTATTTTTATCCATTAAACTAAAAAATTACATAAAATTAACAAAAACTGAAAAGAAATAATGATGACGGATATGTAAGAGTCTGTTCACGAGCTCCTAGTAGAAGTATAAGTAGCAAAAGTGTTTCTGTTTTTTTTTTTTCATTTTATTGTTTACTTCACTTTCAGAGAGAAAAAGAGGGAGAGAAAACACAAGCAGAGGGAGCAGCAGGCAGAGGGAGAAGGAGAAGAAGCAAGCCCAATGCAGGTCTGGGCAAGGCTCCATCCAAGGACCCTGAGATCATGATCTGAGTGGATGGCAGATGCTTAACTACTGAGTCACCCAGGCGTCCCAGCAAAAGTATTTTTTTAAAAGCAGTTTTTCAATATATGGTAAAATAATGCACCATTTTAGGAATTTCTACTAAGGAAATTATAGAAAAGTAAGGAAAGATACATACAGATGCACCCAAACACACATACATTCACATAAAAATGTGTATGGCTACAACATATGTATATGCATATATGCATAAAATGTTTATCACGGTAGTTTTCAAAACACCAAAATCTTAGAAATAAGCTAAATATTCTACAATAAGGAGTTGGCTAAATGAGTTGTTGTATATATCTATATGAGACAACATGCAGTCACTAATGTTGATTAAGTGAGCATTCTCTGCAGTGTATATTATTAGATATTTCTTGATGAGAGACTTCTCTTATGTCATTTTAACAAATACTCCACCCTAACTCCCCTCTTGCAGATTCACAGTGCACATCAACGCATTTACAGCTCCAAGTCTCACCTATTTAATATAAAATAATGTAATCATAGAACACCATTTTCTACATAACACCCACAGAACCTGTCAATTGACACCTGCCTTGTTTTTTCTTTTCCAAAATATTAAAAATAGAATTTTTAGTAGTTACAAAGATTTTAAGAAGCATATAAGAAAACTATATAGGGAAGGCTGGGTGGCTCAGTTGTTAAGCATCTGCCTTCGCTCAGGTCATGATCACAAAGTCCTAGGATTGAGCCCTGCATCACGCTCCCTGCTCCACAGGAAATCTGCTCCTCCCTCTTACTCCCCGCCCACCGTTTGTGTTCCCTCTCTCCCTTTCTCTCTCTATCGAAAAAATAAAATCTAAAAAAAATTTTAAAAAAAGAAAGAAAGAAAATTATATAGAGAAACATATTTTGGATATGCATGATTCATGGAGATGCAAAAAAATTAATTTTTAATTATTGGAACATAATATCTATGGGTAATATTAGTATTTTTTTAAATCCTAAAAGTAATCCATGGAAAAATAAGTAACTTCATCTATTAGACAGTGGTGAAAATAAATATCTTGAAGGTGTTTCTGAGACTTAAGTGAGATAGTCTAAGTGAACCACCATGTGACTGAGGTCAAGTCTATACCATGCAGGAATCTTGTACTGTATCTTTGACCCATGAACAGTGCCTTCCTTTAGGTTTCTTCAAAAACAGGTCATTAAACATTGGTTTTTTTTTCTTTTTTTTTTAAGTTTCTCCCTTTTTTAAATAAGCACTTCCAAGTTCAAACCATCTAATAAGAAAAAATCATCAATGTTTTATGGTCCATGGGTAAGTGGCTGTTATTTCAAGGCTTGAAAGACTAGAAAGTAGTCTACTTTGAAAAAGCACAGTGAAAATTTTCTTGTCCTATTTTTGGCTTAAAAGAATATTTTTTCTCATGTATCCTCACAGTTTCAGAAAAGGACAAAGTTTTGGTGGAAAGAGTCATACCCTCATTAGATTAGTGATAACATGAGTTGAAGATACTTTCAAAATAACATTGAGAATGATTTAACTAGTTTAAGTATCTTGTTTTATTAAAGACAACAGGATAGAAAGAACTTGGGCAATTTCAAGTGTCAAAAACATCCTTGAAAAGGAGTATTTAAATTTTAAATTTTAATTTTAAATGCCATATTTTAGAGTTCTTTGGTTAAGGTCAAGGTATACCTTGAAGACAAATGTATTTTCAAGGTTAGTAGAAAAGAGACTTTGAAAAAGATGTCAATCAACCAAAGGAAAATATTGAATGTGGACACTAGAGATAAAGGAAAGTATATAGATGTTCTAATAACAGCTGAGGCAGGAAAAAAAAAGAGAGCTCAAAATAATGCGGCAAAACTTTTGAAAGGGAGACCTATAGCTTGAACACCCAGATCTTGATTCCGTCTGGTCTCTTTCCACCTGACATGCAGCCTGACAGATCTATTTTTTTAAGATTTTATTTATTTATTTGAGAGAGAAAGAGAGACAGAGAGAGAGAACATGCATGAGGAGGGGGAGGGGCAATGGGAGAGGGAGAAGCAGACTCCCCGCTGAGCAGGGAGTCTGATGTGGGGCTCCATCCAGGACCCTTGAGATCATGACCTGAACTGAAGGCAAACACTTAGCCGACTGAGCCACCCAGGCACCCCTAGCATGACAGATACTAAGAACAAATCATTCAAGCACCTTAGCTCCAATCAAGTGTCCCTCCCCCTTTTCTCTAGTAAAGGGCCAGTTGGTTGGGCAGTCTCCAGTCTCTGGTTATATATCAGTAAGATCACCTATTCAGAAAGATCCTTTGTCCAAATGTTCTTTGTGCTCAAAATCCTTCATTGGCTGACCTTGCCTAAATAAATTCACTTATTTAATAGTATCCAAACCCTTCTCAATTGAGATGCTGTCTTCCTTTTACATTCCATAAAGGGAAAATTTAAACTAATGTTGAAAAGAAGAGTGAGTTCAAGAAAATGTAAAACCATTGGAAGGTTTCAGAATGATTGCCTCATTGCCCTGTGAGCAGTACACATTTGATAAATGTTTGCTAACTAAATTTAATTGAGCATTCTTTCCTATTTTTTCCTGCCTAAATATTTAGTTGCTATATACATTTCAATGTACTTTTCTTGCCCAAAGCATTTACTGTGAAAGAGTCATATTCTGCACTATATTCACTCACCCCACCCACCACTCCAGCTGTGGAACCATCTGTGGAAATTTTTATTTGGAGGGTGGGCCCTCTCTGTATACTTTGCTCAAAAATCTAGTCTCTGGTCTTCTAAACAGGAAGACGTAATAAACTCAGCGTAGATTGTAGTGATTGGAAGGGAGAGGGATATGGTACATAAGCAAGTTAGTTCACTTAAAGAGAAGAGAAGAAACAAACAATACTTTAGGATGTGAAGACCCTTCCTAAAGTCTTTAAAAGCATATTAAATTCAATTATTATTAACATGGATTAATTTCTTTCTGAAAAAACATTTTTATAACTCTGAATATAAGAAAGTGTGTATTCTCTGATTGGCTTAACTTTGATTTTTGTTTTTGTTTTTTGTTTCTTCTTCTTCTTTTTTTTTTTTTTTTTTGAGCAGTTCTAGGTTTATGACAAAATTGAGAAGACAGTACAGAGATTTCTGGTATATACGATCACCCCTCAACACACATATAGCCATCCCAATTTCAACATCAATCACAAGAAGGGTACATTTTGCAAAGGCTGAATCAACAATGACAAACCATAATTATACAAAGTGCATACATAATTTTTTTTCTTTTTTTTTTCAAAGTGCATACATAATTTATAGTAGAATTCATTCTTGGTGCTGTACATTTTATGGGTTTGGACAAAGGTCTAATGACATACATATATCCATCATTATAATACCATACAGAGTATTTTTACTACTCTAAAGATCCTTTGTGTTCTGCCCGTTCATTTCCCCCACTCCCACCTTCAAGGATTATTTCTTTTGTCTCCATAGTTTTGTCTTTCCAGAGAGTCATATGGTTGAAATGATAAATATGTAGGCTTCTCAGATTGGGTTCTTTCACCTAGTAATGTGCATTTAAGTTTTATCCATGTCTTTCCATGGCTTCATAGCTCATTTCTTTTTAGCACTAATATCCTGTATCTAGATGTTCCACAATTTATATATTCATTAACCTACTGAAGGATATCTTGGTTGCTTCCAAGATTTGGCAGTTATAAATGAAACTATAAACACCCATGTGCAGATTTTTGTATGGACATAAATGTTCAATTTCTTTGGATAAATACAATAGAGCACAATGTTTGGATTTATGATAAGAATAGGTTTAGTTTTGTGAGAAACAACCAAATGACTCTCTTCTAAAGTGTCTGTACTATTTTGCATTCCCACTATTAAGTATGAGACCGTGTGTCATCCCACATACCCACCAGTATTTATTATCAGCGTTTCAGATTTTGACCATTCTAGTAAATGTGTGGTGTTAACTCCTTATTGTTTCAATCCCTATTTCTTTGATGACATATGATGTGGAGTAGCTTTTTGTATACTTATTTGTCATTTGTATATCTTCTTTGGTGAGATGTCTTTGAGGTTTGGGCACATGTTTTTCATAGGTTATTGCTATTTTCTTATTGTTGAGCATTTTTGAGAACCAAGTGCTCTGGCTAATTTCAAAAAGTTATCTCCCCCAACCCCTGCTGGAGGCATATAGGAATTTTTCCCTCCCATTATTTACTATGGGAATCTAGTCAAGTTCCTGGAAGTAAATCTCACACTATTGTGGAGGTCCCCCTATTACTGGGTCTCTCTGGAATTTTTAACTCTCCCAGTGGGCCATACTGAGCAATTTGCCAATTACAGTTCACATCTGCCTACCCAGGCACTGGTTCACAGTAGTTTCTGTTCTTGGGCGACTGTTCTGGTAAGCCACCACTCCCTATATTCACTTGTATTCCTCTCCAATCTTGGAAGCTGTGTTTGCCCTATGTCTCCTTTCTAATGGATCAAGAAAAGTTGTTGATTTCTTAGCTTGTTCAATGTTTTACTTGTTGTTAGGACTGAGTGATGACTTCTAAACTTCTTATGTGTGGAACCAAAAACTGGAAAATTCTCATTAAGGTTCATAAAAATCTAACACTACTGTTGTTATACAACAAAATATTTGTCCCAGTTATTAATTAAGTCACACATTACACATACACAGAGAGAGATAAAGAAGTTCTGAATTTACTTATCATGAATATCTATGAATATATTGTTCAACAAGAATCTATAGATCTGTAGTATGGATAGGGTACTTCATTTCATCTCAAACAAATAAGCATGATATACTATGAGATGAGGACCAAGTTAGTGCTCATGGGAGTGATGGAGAAGGACAGAATAGAAAGCAGTTTGAGGAAAACTCACTGATGGAAGAGGAGACCTCATTTCTACAAGGCCCCTAAAATAGAGAAAGTGAGTCTTTTGGGTGCTGAAGATTTCTAAATCTCGGTTTTCTTTTTCTATATTTAATTGGCCTTTGCTCCTCTTACACCTCTAACAAGATTATCCTATCATTTCCCCTCAGATAGTCAATATCCATTTCCATGTCTATTCATTTGTGGATGCCTTTTGTTGGTATAAAGTTTCATTTCCCTTCTTTCTGGTGATCACATCAAGAATAAATAAAGTATTTTTCCCAGGAAGTCTTCCTCAACATCTGAAATCGTAAGTGACCAATCTCTAACTCAACTCCAGTAACATTCTTCTATGTGTCATTTGTACAGCACTTTATTTCTGCTACTTCATCTTATGATTTTGTTGGTGAACATCTGTCCATCCATTACCTAATGGTGATTTCTCAATTGCTAAGCATTAAGCATGTTTCTATATCCAATGTCAACTGTAGTGCTCTCAAACTTCTTGACGCTTCATAAAACTTAGCTGACTGTGAAGAGGATATGGAGATGACAGAAGATGATAAAAGACAGGAAAAGAAGATAAGGAGATAGAAGATGATAGAAGACAGGAAAAGTCATAGACATCTCAAGCGACTTTGTGGCAATGTTTCTCAAAGTATGATTTGCTCAGTACCTGAATTAATAACTCCTGGAAATGTATTAAAATGCAGATATTTTGGCTCTTCCATAGACCTTATAAAATAGTGTCTGAAGGAGTAATGTGGAATCTACGTTTTTAACAAGCACTTCTATGTGCTTCATATGTACTCACGACTTCACTGACCAGTTAACCTAAAACCAGAAAAAGCCATAAAGGTTTTCTAATTGAAATTCTCATAAATAATAAATAAACAAATAAATAAATAATGGTGAATCTGCCACATTGTATTAATGAGATGCAGAAGAAGTAAAATTTGGTCATACGGGACTTCCAGATATCTTACATCATACTGTGTAGCATCTTATTTCAATTCTTTTGAAAAGCTAAAATTACTTATATCATACAAAAAATTTAATACCATAACTTACAATAGAGAACCTACTATTTTCCAGCAACTTTCTAGAAGGTGCTCTAGAAGAATTTTAGAAAAGAGAAATAGATTGATTTCCAATATCATTGTGTTTTGCTTACAATGGAATTTTCAGAATTATTTCAAAGATTGGAAACAGAAGATGAATACAAATTTTATAGGAGTATAAGGGTTTAAAGAAACAACAAGAAATATTCGATTAGGTCCTTGACCAAATACAGCTAACAGAGCAAATGTTTTCACTTCAAAACTCCATTTCAATTATTTTGCCTATTGTTATGTGGTATTCTCATTCACCAGCTGTAGATGAATCAATTGTTACAATTAGAGATGGTGCTGTATATCAAATGACAAGAAACAAAGAAAGGATAAAATCAAACCCACAGCTAGAGAAAGTGGCAGATGATGGGTGGATAACGAAACCCATTACACTTGGCCATTAAGTTGGACAATTAACCTGTACTGCTTAAATTTTCCATTTTCACATGAACCCAAGTAAACATGCACGGATCTCTCTTTCTAAATTGTCAAGACAGATGTTGGTATAAAGCTAGCTTGACAGGTATAAAAATATGCTGAATTATCCATTAACTAATTGCAGGAGTTGGCTGGAGCAGAGGTCAGCTCCAAATAGCCAATCAGACAGCCACACAAACAGTCTATCATTTTTAAAGGAGAAAACAAAGCACAATACTGTCAACAGATTTAAAGGAAAAGTCTTCTGTTGTATATGCAAAAACTAAATAAATTATAAAATGGAGATACTTTGCCACAGTGACAGAAACAAAATTAAGAGATTTAGTTTCTCACACCCATTTAATTCACTAATGTCCCTACTGAAACAATTAGCAGGGCGGCATTTGCTGTAATTGTAATTTTTTCCCCTACATGTGCTTAATTTGCAGGAAGTTTAGCATCTGTGAGGCTGCTCATCTGACAGCCCCAGAGACTAAAGTCTGTTTATTGGCAAAAGAAAGAGGCCGAGGCAGCCTAAAATTCTAAGCTAAAATTATCACCTTTGCCATGCATGTTTTTCTGGAGGCTAGTGAGCTGGAAGAAGGAGGTCTATAAGAACCATTAGACAATGATTACTCTCATCTCCCAAAGTATGCTTTTTCAGGCTGGACATGATGTAATAAATCAAATTTCATGTTAATTCCAAGATTAAATATTTTCTTCCAGAAAGATCTTTGTACAGACAGAAGAGCTAGAAATTGAGGGTTTGAAATTTGTTACTAGGGAATGTTGAATTAGATTTCTGGGTCATAGGACAAAAGTTTCATGATTTTCTGTTCAAAGTTTGTTTTTGCTAGAGAGGCAATAAAGTGAGTATTGGTCAAAGCCCAGGCTGTTATCAATTCACATGGTAGAACCTTCTTTCCAGCAATGACCATGATTTTTGCCAAGTTGTTCTCTATTTCTGTGTCTTTCTTTTTCTCTAAACTAAGGGATAATAACTCATAGCTACATCATAAATAAGATTTTGTGAGGATTAAATGGGTGAATACACATATGACACTTAAAATAATGCTTGTCACAAGGAAGAAGTAAATGTCATATGAGCTATTTTTGGTATTCTTATCAAACAAAATCAGTAGCTATCTTAACAGTTACTTTACCTTTAAATGAGTCTTAATTTTTTGTCACATAAATATTTTATTTCCTCATGGTCATCATGAATATTCAGGGTGAAGCGAGGACATTCTCATTCTCTCTCCCTCTCTTTTTCTCTTAATCTTAATTGAAAACTATTTTTTCTTTAATGTGAAATTCTCAAGTTTTGAGTCTCTTCAGCTCGCTCTTTTTCTCCCTCTAGGTGTTGATGAAGAAGAAACAACTCCTTTATATCATTTTGTGAGTTCATGGAATGAGGTGATCGTTTGCGGCCTGGAATGGTCCTACATGATTATTACTGAATATTTTTGGCTATATTTTACATCCACTGGGGCTGTGTACATTTTCTATTCTTTGCTGCTGATTATGCTGGTAACTGCATAACATTGCTCCCTTTATTTTCACTTAGTTCTTGCTTAAACAGGTGCCTGAATAATTGATTGTGGACAGGAACAGCTACATAATTTGTGGGGCCAAGTGAAAAATGAGAATGTGGGTTCCTTGTTAAAAATTATTTAGGATTCAGCATAGCAGAGCATTAAGAAAAGTAGTTTCTTCTGAGTACATGACCTTATATGACTGCCCAGGTCACATGACTATGAAGCTGGTCTTGATATGAGATATTTGGACTATTTTACCCAGAATCTAAACTAATCATCTCTGGTATTTGCATTAGTGTTTTACCAATAAGTTTTTGTTTTTGTTTTCCTGGCATATGGATATAGACTTTTAAAGTTATTTTGACAGGCTTTAAATTGCAAATTAAAATATCCTTATTTTCTATAAGCTGTGAATTTTGTTGGTTTTTCAGAAGCTTCCCTGAATGTTTTAGAAAGAGAAAATTAAAAAAAAAAAAAAAAAAAAAAAGAACATAGATTTCATTTCATACCCAAACATGAGCTCTTCGTCTCCATTCTGAAAGGTAACTACTGGTTGATTGGTTGGGAGCAAGAAAATTTACAAGAAAAAAAAAAGAAAAGGAAAGGAAAGAAAAACAAGTGATGTGTCTGAAGATCTACAAATTCTGCTCTCATCCAATCTTTGTTTATATACAAAAACATTTTGTAGACTGATCTAATTCTTTTATATTTAATGGTATTTATTAATATGGTGCCTTAATTCTTTTGATTCTAATGACAGACTATCAAAATACTTTTGTGTGTGTGACATTGCCTTAATTTTTCTGCAGTATTTTTCCTCCTTTATTTTTACTGTGGGGCTTTTACATTAAAACAGATTTTAAAAAGATAATACTATTAATGGTTTACCATTTTAAGTTAAAATGCTCACTTTGTTTCATTATAATCATTTCCAAGCCCAGAGCCTGACAAAGGGCTAGATCTTATGACCCTGAGATCACAACCTGAGTTGAAACCAAGATTTGGAAGCTTAACCCACTGAGCCACCCAGGCACCACCTACAACTTTAATAGAAAGACATAACTGCAATTATTCTGCTATCACTGCTCTATCGTATTACAGTAGTTAGTTTATGTGTACATCACCTTAAAGTTTGTAAAGGACTTTATATACATTTTACACACATTTCAAAGAGTCCTGTGAGGGCATAATTATTATGCCCCACTTTATAGAAGATGAAGCTCAGAGAAGATCAGTGATATTTTCCAATGTCAAATAGTTAATAACAAAATGCCCTTTAAGATCCTGTGGAAGAGGTTAGCAGAATCAAAGAGCAGAAGTGACATAATTTCAGTGTTGGAGTTACTTGGAGAGTTGGAGGGAATGCACGATTGGTGAACAAAACATAAAAGAAAGACAAAAGTCATTCACTGAATAATTCATGTTTGTATGCATTCACACATTTATCAGACATTCTTTTCTTTAATTAATGCATACTGATGGAAACCACAACCATTGAAGATAGTTTCTTAGTCAACTAAAAGTAAAGTAGCGACCTGAGGGGCACCTTGATGGCTCAGTTGTTAAGCATCTGCCTTCAGCTCAGGTCATGATCCCAGGGTCCTGGGTTGGAGGCAGGCCTTAGGCTCCCTGCTCACCAGGCAGCCGCTTCTCTCTATCCCACTCTCCCTGCTTGTGTTCCCTCTCTTGCTGTCACTCCCTGTTAAATGAATAAATAAAATCTTTTAAAAAATAAATAAATAAAAGTAGTGACTTGAATACATTCTTGACTTTTCTTGACAATTTTTTCATTGTGAGGCTCAGAGGTGATGAGAAAACTGCTGCCCTGAATGGAATTCTGCTAAGGAGAGAAATGCTGCTTTATGGAAAGCAGATTTGAAAATCTTTAAAATATTTTTCCTCAGACTTGGCTGCAAATTAGACTAATATGAGAATGTTTTTCAGTTTATTCATAGAAGCCTTCCCCAAAGGTTCTGCTTTAATTAGTCTAGGGTGAGACTCAGGTAAGAGTGTGAATTTATATATGTATGTGGTCCATGTTTGTTAGCACCCTTTGTTTTGCCAAAAGAAACTAAGGAAAGGTAAACCAGAAATTACTGAAAACATTATCTGAGTGGGGAAAACAAAAGGGGAAGAGGAATAGGTCTATGAAATAGAGTATGCTAAGAAAAAACTTGAGGGTTTTTTTTTTCTTTTGAAACATGTAAGTGTTTTATACATTTAAAAATAAAATTACATTAAAAATACTGGAAAAAAGCAAATATTAAAAGTAAAAGTAAATGGAAACTGGTGAGCACAGAAACTGAACTGACCAATTAGTAGCCTACAGTCTAGGAACAAAAAGAAATGCAAAGATATTACAACCCAGTATAACGTGAATCTAGATTACATCATGGAAAGGCAAATGTTTTTCTAAAAAGCTATAAAGGAAATTCAGAAGATAAATAAAGTAAATGGAATATAAAGTAAATGTCTGATTATATTATTTTATCAGTACTAACTTTTGGGATGTAATAATGGCATTATGTAAAAGAACATCCTTGTTAGACATATGCTGAACTATTTAGAGCTGAAAATACTAAGATTCCTTTTTGTGTGTATGTGCATGTATGTGTATAGAGGTTGGGGGTGATAGAAAGAGAAAGAGGCAAAGTACTTAAAATTGATGAGTCTAGGCAAAGGCTATATAAGCATTCATTTGACCATTATTTGAATTTTTTTCTGAAACCATGAGAGTATTCAAAAAATGTTTGGAAAAAATCACATATAAATCTAGTCGAAAAGAAAAATGAAAGTGTATAATCACAAAAGAACAATTAATATATTTACTACACTAAAATCAAAATTATCATGTATAAAATTTAAAGACAAATGCAAGACAAAGGATATCACCAAAAGTAATTAAGTATATTTAAAGGTCCTTATTAATATTTAATGTAAAGAGCAATATAATTTCTCATTTAATATAGACAAATTCAACAATTATATTTATTGATATAAAAGTTTACAATGTGGAAGAAGAATAAAAGGTTTTATATCAGTCAATACAAGTCCCTTTATACTTAAAAAGGAAAATATGCTCTTAATCCCCTTTGCCTGCTGCACCGGCCCCTCCAACCTACTTCCCCTCTGGTAACCATCAGTTTGTTCTCTGTAGTTGGAGTCTATTTTTCGGTTTACATCTTTTTCTTCATTTATTTATTTCTTAAATTCAACATATGAGTGAAATCATATGATATATGTCTTTCTGTAATTGAGTTATTTCACTTAACATTATATTCTCTAGATCCATCCATGTAATCACAAATGGCAAGATTTTATTTTTTTTTTAATGGCTGAGTAATATTCCATTATACATATGCCACCTCTTCTTTATCCTTTCATCTATCGATGGACACTTGGGCTACTTCTATAATTTGGCTATTGTAAATAATGCTATAATAAGGAGGGGTGTGTATATCTTTTCAAATTAGTGTTTTCATGATGAGCACTCAGTGGTGCATAGACTTGTTGAATCACGGTATATTATACAGCTGAAATTAATATATTATTGTATGTTAATTATATAGGAATTAAAAATTTAAAAACTGAAAAAGAAAAAAAAAGATGTGTGTATGTGATATATATGCATATAAACAGATGGAAAGAAACTTAATAATGTATTATGTGTAACTATCTTTGTAAGACTGTAACTGACTTTTTCTTGTTACTCTAGGTATTTTAAATTTATAATGATTTTTCATAAACTAATATATGGTCTATTTGAAAAATACTTTGAAAAAAAAAAGAAGCTTATAAAATAGGTTGAGAGTGCTACAAAGAGAGCTCTAAAATTAATTCAGATTGTAAAGACTTTATTCAAATCCAATAAAGGAGCATTTTCAAAAGTATCACTAGGTGGTACTAAGTGCAGTGGTAGAGGATCAAGGGCACAATGTGTTTAGACTAATGCAAAATAATGACAGTTAAAAGGGATGATGCTTTTTGTTTAGAGTAGGGAGCGAAGGGAAGAACAGACAAAGAAGAAAAGGAAAAACGAAAGATAGAAAATAAGAACCACTTACTGAATTTCCCTGTCAATAAAAGTGATCTTTAGATTATTAAGGCAAGAACAACTTTGTTAAGAGAGAATCAATTCCATCAATATGGGGGGGAAAAATAGGAAGCATATAGACTCTCTAATTGTGTTTGTTATTTGGCTCAAAAAAATTATTCCTTGAGGACCCAAATAGAAAAGTTGTTGAAAAACTGAGACCAGTATATGTATTCTCAAGAACACAAGAAGAATATGATTTTTTAGTCTTTGAGGAGGCTGCTTTTAGGCAACAGGCTTGAGTGATGGAAACCAGAGCAAGGCAAAGGGCCCACAGTGATCACTGAGCTGAATACAAACAGATTCATTAAATACCCCCCCCCATAGCCATTGACTCTAGCTGATTACTTATAACCAGGCACAGTTCTGAAGATTATCAAAAAAGGGAAAATTTCCTACATCTCCATACTCCTTCACTCAGTCCTATAACCGTGACCCCTCACCACTCACAACCCCATGACAGATAGCCTCTCCTTTGCCATCCTGCCAGCTGCTTCCTTGCAGTATATTCAACAAATTTTTATGTCCTATGTTCTGCCTTGGGTGAATTCTTTCACCTCCTGTGCCACTGACCGCCATCTGATTGAGATGCCACACAGTATTGAAATTTTCAAGGTGTCTCTCAATTTGCCAGTTCATGAAACTCAGTTCACAATGTGCAGAATAGTTAATTTTTGAAAAATTATTCAACAAATATTTTAACAACATTTGGGATGATCTGCTGCTGCTGAATACCCACTTTGGGCAACAGCACAGGTGGACTGGGGAAAGGGTGGGCTAAAGGCAGGAGCAACTGCAAAGAGATTCAGTGCAAGGGGAAGACGCCAAGATGGGGCTGAAGCAAGTAGGTACTCGGGCAGGGTAATACTGGCAGGGTCAGGGGCGAGGAAACTGGGATGTGTTGAATAGTCCTACAAAAATAGAGAAAACAGGGGAGGCACTATGGTGAGTATGTGGGAATTCTAGGAATACAAGACCCTTGAGACATTAAATCTGGCTGCTTTCCTGTGGCTCTGGAAAAACACCTTCATGGCAAGTCTCAGCCCTTAAAGCTTCAAAATAATTCTCTCTAGTTCTACAAAGTAGCAATTCAATGCCTGGTAATTTGACCTTCTTCCTCTCATGTCACCACCGGAATATCATGTGCTAAAATGAGAATAATCCCTCCCCTATAGAGGCCAATGGCCAAGATTTAACATGAAGATTATTTTCGAGTTAAAAGCAACTAAAACAAACAAACAAACAAACAGATTCAGTAAAGCTCTTTACCTCCCCTCACATCTTCTTAAAAGATTTTAGATAGAGGACCTGCTCCAGGAAGAGAGCTATCCCCATAGATACCTACATTATGATATGAACCAGGTGTGGTAGACAGGCAGGAACCTAGCCAGGCCTATTTAAGAGAAGTCCTCCTCTATGTCTCATTGTTTCTGAGTGGCCCAGCAAACATTTGTTTACCAAACATTTACCTTTTCATCTCCCTGTAAATTGCTTTCCTTCCCTTTGAAGTCATAGACACCTAACCCCTTCTACTTCAGAATGACATACACACCATTTGCCTGACTGTCTCTGGTACTTCCATTTCTATGTGGATTTCCCAGAAGTACAACATTAAATTTGATTTTCTCTTATTAATCTATTTCATGCCAATTTGATTCTTAGTCCTGTTAGAAATACCTTGAAGGGCAGGGGGTATTCAGCCTTCCAAACAGCCCAAAGAAAGCATGACTTTCACTTTACATCATTACTAATATGTTATGAATTAGAACATGTAATATTATACGTAATTTATAATGTATGCTACCTTGGGATTAAGTGTAGTGAGCATTTACTGAATGGTCATTTTATAAACAAAACTTGAGAGGTGTGCTTTTGTTTACAGTATAACATTGAATTTCAGAGCAACACTGTGAAGTCTGTTCAGTTAAGTTCTTCACTTTTCAGATGAAAAAAAAAAAAAAAAAAACCCTAAGTTTATTAGTCTAGTGAGTCCAGACATAAACATACGTTGAAATGTCTCTGCAAATGGGTGCCTGATCTCCATGCCATTTTAGCAGTTGGGTTTATACCTTCATATTTTTAATTCTGAGAGGTTGGAAATTTATGGGATGACTGGCATTTATCAGAGTTTTTAACTGTTTTGGAATTCATACTCTGTAAAAGAGACATAAGCATTATCTATATATTTGGCAAAATTGTCTAAATTGTAGGAGAGAGTTCCACATCATTAAAGACTATAGAGAAAGAAATACTGCCAAGCTTCTCCCAAGTTCTGCATTTCTCCCCTCTACCCTGTTGTGGAGGGTTAACCAGGGCAGAGAACAATACAGAGCTCTCCAGGAGAGTGCTGTGAGATTCACCTTCAATAGCTTTGTCAGGAATAAAGGTTGTCTTGTGCTTTGATGGTGAGTAACTACACATCTACTTCATCTCTCTATTTTGTTAACCAGACTGAAACTTTTACACATAGATTGCTCTTGTTAGTGAACCCAACTTTACCCCAGACTGAATCCTGGCTCCTAAATCTTAATCCAGAAGCAGATATTCCCTAGTAGCCTAGACACTTCCCAGATTCAGGTTTTTTAATTTTCATTGACTGTATTTTTAACTCTTGTCTGCCCCAGATCATTCAATTCTGTTCATTGTTCCTTGATCTAAGATTACAACACCACAGGGAACATTTTATTTTTGATCTTGTTTGTGTAAGTCAACAACCATGTATAGATTCCCAATTTCATGCTAGCTACTAAAATGGTTTTAGGAGAGAATATAAAAATGATATACTACCAACTCTCAACTGATTTCTAATCTATAATAGTTTACCCTGGACATCTCAAATTCAGGATTATATTCTAAGTATTTCAATTATATTCACTTACTTTCCATCACTGTATAGAATATTTTGCTTTCTGTGAAGATGGTACCTGATATATCAGGTTTTTTAAAAGATTATTTATTTATTTATTTATTTGACAGAAAGAGAGAGAGAGAGTACAAGCAGGGAGAGCAGCATGGAAAGAGAGAAGCAGACTCCCGCTGAGCAGGGAGTCCAGTGTGAGGTTTGATCTCAGGACCCTAGGATCATGAGCCAAGCCAAAGTCTTAACAGATTGAGCTACCCAGGCACCCCGATATATATTATTTGTGGGATGTACTGAACAAGAGTATTTTTCAAACTATCTAGCCTAAGATATCTGAAAGAAAAATGGAAGAATATAGGAATTTCACCATACAGAAATACAATATTTACAGATAAATGTAAGTCAGGTTCCTTCCTAAAATTTTACATATGGAAAAATATAGATGACATATTTTCTACTGGTACTTTTTCTGCATTAATAAAGAAATAAGACATCTTTATACATGATTGGACAAAGCTCACCATATTCCTTCAGGGAAGGTCAATCTGCCCTTGGTTGAAGGATCAGATTCTAATTCTTATGACTTTTTAGACTGGTTCAAAATTATAGGGACCAAGGATCTTCTACTAGACTTCCAGAATCTTGGCACTAGTTAGGAGCCATCAGTTCTTTCTCATAATGGGCCCTGGTTTGTCCTCAGGTATTCAAAAATGTTCTCAGCATTCTTTCTGAGATCGCACTTAATATGAGGAAATTTCATAGGATTTCTGAGACCCTGAACCCATTATTTTGAAACCAATAACAAAAGAAGACCAAATCTTAAACATACTGAAACAAAAATCAGCCAAATAAACAATAAACAAACAAAAAAAAAAGGCAATCAAATCCATAGTCTGTCACATTGTATTTTGGCAAAGTCAATCTGAATCATTTGTGAGACTCCCAAAATGCCTCTTTCTTTCAGATAAGGGCTATGATAAGATATTTCAATTTCTTCATTGACTATTAACTTCAGACTTTTGATCTTCCTTTGGGATGTGCTATAGCTCAAGAGTGATTATCTTTGGTGCATAATTTAAGATGATTTTGTTTGTCCTGGCAGTTGACAAACATTTTGTTTCTATTAGTTTCTTTATTTGCTTTTATCTTTGCTTTTTTTGGTCTGTTGACTCATGCTCCATTGCATAACACAGGAATCCAATTGATTATAAATCATAAACGTGCTGATATGCAGACTACATGATTAATTTTTAACTTGGAGATTCTCTCATAAGACAGTTTTTCAGGAGATTTTTCGGTTAATAGCAAAAATTAGGCCTCTTTTTCTAATAAAAATATTCAGTAAACCATTGCTCTTTCTTGACTGTGAAGTGGATAAGCAAAAGAGGAAGTGTATCTTTCAGCAAGTTGTTCTGACATATAAGCTCAATAATGATACCATATATTAGGTAGTCAGTATGCTTGTTAAAATTAGAAAATAAATGTATTTATTCCTTTTTAATATTACTTTTATTCATACATGATATTTAGAATCTTGACAGCTGACTCGAAGGAAGTGATGTTTGCTTGATTTGGTCTTTTTTAAGTGCGGGATTCTCTATCATTTCAGCTCAGGAGATATTTAGTGGAACCTAATGCTTTCTTTCAGAGCTAAATGAAAGTGAATATTGTCATGCAGCTAGAACTAGGGGTATGTAGGGTGGGGGTATAAGAAAGTGCTCAAAGTATTACCCCAAGAGAAATCTTAACAGAGGGAAATTTCTACTTCAAACCCTTTTAGCTTAAAACTCTTGGTAGGGAGCCAGTGCACCCTTGGAGAATTCTCCAAACTCCAGGCATTCTACTTGTCTTACCCATTCAACATGATGTTTCACAGTGGGTGGATTGTAAGGGAAGTTTTCACAGCACTTGAAATAATTGCAAGAATAATGATTGGTTTGGACAAAAGAATGCATTGCCAAAGAATATTGAATAATGGATGTTATGAGTAATTTCCCAGTTTAAGCTATCTTCCACCCAGTGTCAGAATGATTGCTTTTTTTGTAGTACGTAAACAGCATACGAGCAACCATCCATTTACTTGCAGTGGCATTAAATCCTCTTTCCTACAAACTGTAAAAGCTCCATTTTCCCAGCTTGCCAACTTTTATCCTACCCACCAACTATGCAATCAGAAATTGTAAAAAAAAATGTGGGGCCAACAAATTGCTGAACTCTTCTATCAAACAATATATGTCAAGGTCTCAGTCTTTACTGCCCTTTAAGAAAAGTTACTGCTTTTCTTGTGAGTGTTGATCATTCATAGTTCATACAGATAGCAGTTATGCCACTCTGGTTGCCCTCCATTCACTACCACCTTAAAAGACACACTGATATTTATGAACACATAAAATCATATGTGATCTATTTATCTAACCAGATAAGTTCCATTATAACATCAACTCAATTAACAGCCATGAATCTTTTTCTGAAAAGTTGCCAGACTATAAGCATTCTCTGACAAATGTGCCAAGGGTTAAGTAAGTAGTTGAAATTATCCCAATGTATTCAGATTTGACAAGGAAGTGATAATGTATTGAAATAAAAATTAAACTGTGATCACTGTGATCAGAATGTTAAAAATGTTTTTCTTTATAAGGAAATGGGAAAAGATAGAAAATCATGAGTTATTATTTTTATCATTTTATAATTTTTGTGTAAAGTCCACATTTGATTTCACATGCTAAAAATGTAAAAAATGTAAATATCTCATTAATAAATTTTAGATTATTTGTTGAAATATTTTTGATATGTTGTATATATTGAATCAAACCATCATAAAATTAATTATACTGCTTCATTGTACTGTTTTTAATGTGACACTTAGAAAATTTTAAATTACATATGAGCCTCTCATGTTTTAAAATATGTGGATGGTACACATTGTCACTCTTGTTTTCTTTGTAGTATAATATGTTAGTCTTTATAGATACTGTTATCAAAGTTTATGTGCAAAAGTCCAGAGATATGAGGCTTTAACAAAGCACAAACTACTATATAAATAACTTTTTTTTAAAAGACTTCATTTATTTATTTAACAAGTAGGCAGAGAGGCAGGCAGAGGGAGAGGAGAAAGCAGGCTCCCTGCCAAGCAAGGAGCCTGATGTGGGGCTCGATCCCAGGACCCTGAGACTATGACCCGAGCTGAAGGCAGAGGCTAACCCACTGAGCCACCCAGGTGCCCCTATATAAATAACTTTTAAAATGGAAATTAAAAGCCCATAATTTAAATTAATAAAATTTTTTTAAAGATTTTATTTATTTATTTGACAGAGAGAGATCACAAGTAGGCAGAGAGGCAGGCAGAGAGGAGGAGGAAGCAGGCTCCCTGCTGAGCAGAGAGCCTGATGTGGGACTCGATCCCAGGGCTCTGAGATCATGACCTGAGCGGAAGGCAGCGGCTTAACCCACTGAGCCACCCAGGCGCCCCCAATAAATTTTTTTGATAGTTGTAACATGGAAAACTATCTGCAAAAAAAAATGTTTTTAAACTCTCAAAAAAAGAAAGAATAAACATATTAAATGGAACACAGAAAAATAATCATTGTTATATGAGAAAATAGTCTTTTTGGGACCCAATTAATTAATAAACTTGTCATGAAGCCACAATAATGAAAATTTGAACAATGCATACTAAGGCAGTGCTAGTGGTGGAAAGGGGAACATGGTTTCTGCCTTTAGCCTTCATTGATCTTAGATTTGCACATAAGTTTCACGTTCTTGCACTAGTTATTTTCTATCTTATTCTTGGTTCTAATCAAAGTAAAGTCTGAAACAGAGGCTTGCTTGTTAGTAATTTGCCTAGTTACCTGATCTGAGGGAGGAAAGCATGCAGCACAATGGAAGTAAAAAGGAAGAAAAGAAAGCTTATTCAAAAATGTCTTATCAAATTGAAAATTGATTTTAGGGCCTTCTGTGTAATCTTATGAAGTATGTTTCAGAACTGCCTGCAGTGGGGTAAAAAAGTGGGAGAGGAGGCAGATATCCCGTTGTCTCCTGACCCCATGAGTCACGAATAGATGCACAGGCATTTAATACCATCAGACTTCATTGGTCTATATCCTGGTAACATGGGTCTGGGTTGTACTTATACAAAGCCAGAGCTGCAGTTGGTCCATACTGTGGTGTAGAAGAAGCCTAGAGGCAAGAAATGAGAAGTATGCTTAGTCCAAGACATGGGGGACTTCATCTTTGTGAAGCCCATGGTCATTCTTTTGGAATCGGTTGCTTCTGTAGCATCAGTAGCTAGAAGAAAATAAGAAGCAATAAAACTTTTAAATGATGCAGGAGAGACCTACTAGTTACAGTTTTATCACTTTGAAATGGGGATGAGAATAGTGTCTTCTACATACCATTATTATGAGTATCAATCAAGATAGTAATGACAAAGTGTTTAGCACACTGCTTGGGACAATGCTCCTTCCCAGTAGGTCTTAATTCTTTGATTACTCAAGATCAGCTACATTATGCTGTATAACAAATAATTCTAAATGTTAATGCTTCAGAAGTAAATATATGTTATGTATATAGTCCATTTTGTGTTGGCAGGAGGGATCTGATCATTGCAGTCACCCATGAATCAAAGCTGATAAAGGAGTTACCATTGTGATGGTAAGACTGGCTAAAAAAAAAAAAGGCAGGATGAAGAAATATGAAACATATTTCAGAAGGACAGAAGGTAAACTTTTATTTGATAATCTTATCTGCAAAAAGTAGCTCAGAGAATGAAATAATAGCTGCTTTCCAATTACCTTCTCTATCTCTGTGCCCAAAAGACCCTGATTTTCAATCTTGTCAAGGACATTAAATACTGTGTAGCCAAATTATATTGAATACATTTGTATTAAAATCAATATCTACCATGAGGAAAAATAAGGATAGATTACATATAGCATAGGTAGAAATTTGTGGCAATTTATGAATACTACAAGGGTCATACTGATGAAAGGTCAGAAAAGCAATGGGTTGCAAGGTAAGTGCAGAGTTCGAAGGAGCACACAGCTGGGTCCTTTCTCTGTTATTCAAAAAAGACAGAGCAAGCTCCAAGGCTTCATCTGGCATCTTGTTTTCCAGAGCCCCCTCCTGCTGTGCTAATGAGGTGAAAAGTGACCTGCCTGCTCATTTTCTGGCTCCTTATTCAGTAATGGTGTGACATGCTGAAAAGCTGACTGCTTACACTGTGTTAGAGATTAGATCATGCAATACCTAACAGATGCTCTTAGGGTCTTTGAAATAGCATATCTAAAGTTTCAAAACTGCATGTGCTTTTCATCTAAAATGCTAAAGGAGTAACAGTGCTCCTGTTAATTTCACATACTTTCACATATGGTTCCCTCATTACAATGTGTCACAAGCTAGTTGCCTACAAATTACTCTGTTTGCCAGTCCAATCAATAATTATGAGCTACGAAGAGCCTGCAAGTGTCTAATTTCATTTGGATATATTTTGCACTCTGATTACTCTATAAGAAAGTATCTTTCTTTTGATAACAGTAATATCACCGTTTCAGGTTAGCCTTGCAAACTTCAGGCTCAAAGGGCTTTTCTTTTGTTTTGTCACCAGATGAAGGGTGTCTCTTTGGTTATGAGGTTAGTATAGACAGAACATATGTGTGTCTGTGAGTTTATGCTTTTGAGGGGTAGGGGAGGAGGGAGAGGAATATCCCTAGAATTGGGAGCAGCATACTTTGTAAATTATACTTAAAGAAGTATACAGTGAAATAGAAACATAAAACAAATGCCAAGTTTGCCTAATCATACAGTAATAGAGCAATATGAAAACAACCCTGACAAGCTTTCACTGCTCTCCTTGGTCAATAGTGAAATAAGTAACAGTTTCCTGCATCAGAAAGGCAATGGCTTAACTATGACTGCTGAGGAAATAGGTGTAAAGGCTGAGTTATTCAGTCTTCTAAAAAAAAAAAAAAAAAAAAGAATTATCTTTATTGTAATAAGAGTAGTAGCAAGGGGAACACCACTAATCTCTTCAGGCAATGAAACCTCATAAATAGGAATGAAGAGAGTAGAGTCTAAAAAGATAATGTGCCATTTACTAGTGGGAGATAAAAGTAACATTCTAGCTTTTAAATAGAAGAAAATTCTTGAAAAGATGGCATACTTTTAAATTCAGAGAGTAAAAGACCTGGTCCCTGAGTGCAAAAGAATGTAAACCTTCATATTTATTGAATGAGATGTTTTCCTTTCCTGCCCTTTGCCATATTACAAGTATTTGAAGCATAAGCTCTTTTCATCATGTAGGAAAAGAATGTGAAATTCCTAAAAAGATAAGATTCTTTGTTTGTTTAGAGCCTGGATCTAATTAGCCATCAAGTATTAATAAAGAAATAGAAAGAGTAAAGGGAATTTTAAAGAAGAAGTAAAGGCAAGAGAATACATGGGCTTAGAAGTCTTAGTGCTCAGAAAGAAGACTGTTTTCCCAGAGCCAAAAGAAATAGCTGGAATATGATCAAAGGAGAGGAAAGAAGACAAGAAGTAAAGAGAAGTAAAAAAAAGGAGAGAGAGTAGAAATATAAAATTATCTGCAACTAAAAGAATCTTCCTAAACACTATAAATCTTTTAAAAAGAAAAGAAAAAGAAAGAGATTATTGGGAAGCTATTGTTCTTGTTATTGCAATTATTGAACTCACCCATATAAGGCCTTCAAGATGCAATTTGATCTTGATGCAAAAAAATGATCAAACTGTGGATCCATAAGATTGAGCAATTGTTTCAGGGTTTTTGGTCCTAGAAGCTCCCTCCTTCCTAACTTTGATCATCAAGTGGTTTCACTACCACATTTGGAAAATTGTAAACAACTTTCATTATAACAGAATTTTTACTTCGATGCATCTGAATTCCAAGGAAAAGACATGATGAAGGAACATCCATTACAAAATGTCCTAGGCTAGGCATCAATCAGTCTATGCAAGTCAAAAGGAGAGAGAGAAGAACTAGGAAACATATCTTGCTTCTCCAGTCAACACTCACTGAGGAAAATGATGCTTATTGTTTCTTGATTCACACAAACTGAGCTTTGTATCAAAGTAGCAATGGATCTCATGAGGGTCATTGCTGATGTGCTTTGGAGCCAAGAGAGAGCTGATCCTACATGAACAGGCTAGCCTAACACTTAAGTACCACCCACTGCCTAGAACATAAGAAGTCTAACTTTACTTGTTTAGCAGTCAAATTCTTTTAGTCCATGGTTTTGTAGGAGATATGCCCAAGTGTCTGATTCCTGTCTAACTTATTCCATTTAAATATAGCTCTTCAACACTTCCAGGAAACCCATATGCCCAAGAAAAAGATTTTTTAAAAATTCCTGCATCTAGGGGTGCCTGGGTGGCTCAGTGGGTTAATGTCTCTGCCTTTGGCTTGGATCATGATCCTGGGGTCCTGGGATCAAGCCCCACGTTGGGGATCCTGGGGTCCTGGGATCAAGCCCCACGTTGGGGATCAGTGGGGAGCCGGCTTACTCCTCTCTCTCTCTCTGCCTGCCTCTCTGCCTACTTGTGATCTCTGTCAAAAAAAAAAAAAATTTAAAAATTCCTGCATCTATCTATATCTTATGGATGAAGAGAGAACTAATACATCTTGAAGTTCTCTGAGCGGGTAATATGGTTAATGAAATTCTTTTATACAAACATGAAAAACCACTGTTGACATGAAAATAAAAATCCTTTACTCATTTCATGTGACTTTTTGAGATAGTGTGATGTCAAATGGAGGACAGGAATTTGCTAAGACATAAAACTGCAAACATATCACCTTCTTGGAGAGGATCTGCTTGAAAAAAAAAGTATAAATGGTTATCTTATTTTATGAATTTTGAAGGTTTTTAAGGAATTGAGGACATGTGGATATTTTCATAGGGTTTGGATATTGCCCTGCCCATACCACGTCTCCTGACCAGAGGATTTTACATGGCCTTGGCTCCAGTAGAGGTGGTGACAGGTCTTATTTCACAAGCAGACTAGAGTACACCTAGTTAAAATCCACCACATTCAGGCCAGGGACCAAACACTGCCCACAGTAGGCAAGGAGAGCCTCTGCAGATGACTGGCCTGAAGGATAGAGCAGCCACAACATAACAACAGAGCACACACTGTAGAAACTCCCTGAAGTGCCAAGCCCTCAGCCCTACTTGACCTCTTCCTCTTAAAACCATTATATTCAGAAAAAAGAAAAAAAAAAATTACATCCGGGAGCAAGAAGTATAATTGGTTTTTCTAACACAGAGAACCTGGCAGAGACTTGAACAAAGTGAGAAGACAGAAAATTTACCCCAAATGAAAGAACAAATAAGGCAATGGCCAGAGATCTAAGTGAATCAGATGTAAGTAATATGCCTAATTAATAATTTAAAGCAATGATCATAAAGACACTCATTGGGCTTGAGAAAAGAATGGAAAACATTGATGGAATCCTTACCAACAGACAGAAAAGAATTAAAAAAGAATCAACCAGAGATGAAGAGTGTAATTAAAAAAAAAAAAAAAGAAACACAATTGATGCAATCAATGAACATCAGGCTCAAAGAAGGAGAGGAATGAATTAATGACCTGGAAGACAAATAATGGAATGAATGAAGTTGAATACAAAAGAGAAAGAATTATGCCACATGAGAATAGACTTAGGGAACTCAGTGTGATGCCCTCGATGTACTAAAAATCATATTATTTTTAGATAACAAAAGAGAGAAAGAAGAAGAGAGAGAAAAGGAGACAGGGAACATATTTGAAGAAATAATAGCTGAAAACTTGCCTAATCTGGGTAAGGAAACAGATATCCAGCACCGAGAGGCACAGAGATGGAGAACTCCCATCAAAATCAAAAAAAGCAGACGCACACCAAGACATATTATAATTAAATTGACAAAATACAGCTATAAGGGAAAAAAAACTTAAAATCAACAAGACAAAAGAAGACAGTAACTTAAAAGGGAAAACCCATAAGGCTATCAGCAGATTTTTTTAGCAAGCCAGAAGGGAGTGGCAATATATATTCAAATATATTCAAACATATATATATATATTTTTCATAGCTCTGAGTGGGAAAAATCTGTAGCCAAGAATGTTCTGTCCAGCAAAGCTAACATTCAAAATAGAAAGAGAAATAAAGTGTTTTATAGACAAAAACTAAAGGAGCTCATGATATATCATGATATATCATGGTGTAATATTTCCACCCTGCAAGAAATATTAAAGGGGACCCTGTGAGTAAAAAAGAAAGACCAAAAGTGGTAGTTTAAAGGTAAGAAACACAAAAGTAGTAAAAATGAATATTTCTATAAAAAATCAGTCAAGGAATTCACAAAAATAAAAGAATGTAAAATATGACAACATATACCTAAAACATGGCGAGGACAAGAGTAAAGAATGGGTTCAAACTTAAGTGACCATCAACTTAATATAGATTGCTATATGCAGAAAAGCTTATATAGAAACCTAATGGGAACTATATATCAAAAATCACTAATAAACATGCAAAGAATGAAGAGAAAAAAATCCAAGTATATCACTAAAAAATCAACAAAATATGAAAGAAAGACAAGAAAGAATCAAGACAAATCTCTAGAAACAACCATAAAACAAGTAACACAATGACAATAAATACATATCTATCCATAATTATTTTGAATGTAGATGGACTAAATGCTCCAATCAAAAGACACAGGGTGTTAGAATGGATAAAAAAAAATAAGATCCTTCTATATGTTGCCTAGAAGACACCAATTTTGACCTAAAGACAAAACAGAAACTGTAACAAG
Source organism: Mustela putorius furo (assembly GCF_011764305.1). NCBI lineage: Eukaryota > Metazoa > Chordata > Mammalia > Carnivora > Mustelidae > Mustela > Mustela putorius. Next base: position 30,923,413 of record NW_025421987.1, read on the forward strand.
AGACAAAGAAAGATACTATATAATAGTAAAGGAGATATTTCAACAAGAAGATCTAATAATTATAAATATCTATGCATCCAACATGGGAGCACCCAAATACATAAAACAACATAACAACAAACATAAACTAATCAATCATAATACAGTAATCATAAGGGACATTAACACTCCACTTACATCAACAGACAGATCACATAAAGAGAAAATCAACAAGGAAACAATGACTTTGAATGACAGACTAGACCAGATGGACTTAACAAGCTATATCCAGAACACTCCATCCCCAAACAGCGGAATACATATTCTTTTCAAGTGCACATGGAACATTCTCCAGAATAGATCACACATTAGGCAACAGAATGAGTCTCAACAAATTAAAAAATATTGACTCATACAATGTACATTTTCTGACCACAAGATATGAAACTAGAAATCAACCAGAGGAAAAATCTGGGAAGACCATAAGTACATGAAGGTTATATAACAAGCTACAAAACGATGAATATGTCCACCAGAAAATAAAAGAAGAAATAAAGAAATACATGGAAGCAAATGAAAACGAAAACACGATGATGCAAAGGCTTTGGTAGGCAGCAAAAGCAGTCAGAAGAGAGAGGTATACAGCAATACAGGCCTGCCTCAAGAAGCAAGAAAAATAAAAATATGCAAACTGATCTTATACTTAAAGGAGCTACAAACAACAGTACAAATGAAGCCTAAAGCCAATAGTAGGATGGAAATAATAAAGATTAAGGCAGAAAGAAATGGATATAGAAACTAAAAAGGAGATTAATGAAACCAAAAGGTGAATCTTTGAAAAAATTAATAAAATTGATGAGCCTCTTACCAGATTTATTAAAAAGAGATGAGAAAGGACCCAAATAAGTAAAATCACAAATGAAAGAGAAGAAATAACAACCAACACCACAGAAATACAATTATAAGAGACTATTATGGGGACACCTGTGTGGCTCAGTGGGTTAAGCCTCTACCTTCAGCTCAGGTCATGACCCCAGGGTCCTGGGATCGGGCCCCACATCAGGCTCACTGCTCGGCAGGAAGCCTGCTTCCCCCTTTCTCTCTGTGCCTGCCTCTCTGCCTACTTGTGATCTCTGTCTGTCAAATAAATAAATAAAATCTTTAAAAAAGAGAAAGAGAGAGAATATTATGAAAAACCATATGCCAGCAAACTGAACAACCTAGAAGAAATAGATGTTTCTAGAAACATACTTTACCAAAACTAAAACAGGAAGAAATAGAAAATTTGAACAGACTAATAGCCAGCAAAGAAACAGAATCAGTAATCAAAAAAAAAAAAAAAAAAAAAAAAAACACACAAAAAACTATGAACAAAAGTCCAGGGCCAGATCCCTTTACAAGCAAACTCTACCAATCATTTAAAGAAGAGATAGTATCTATTCTTCTTAAACTATTCCAAAAACTAGAAAGGGAAGGAAAACTTCCAAATTCATTTTATAAGGCCAGCATTACCCTGATAGAAAAAGCAGGTAAAGACACCACAAATAAAGAGAACTTTATTTGTTCTCTGGCCAAGATCTCTGATGAACATAGATACCAAAATACTGAACAAAATACTAGTCAGCCTAACCCAAAAATAAACTTTAAAAAATCATCACAATCAAGTGGGATTTATTCCTGGGTTACCAGGGTGGTTCAATATCCACAAATCAGTCAATGTGATACATCACATTAGTAAAAGAAAGGATGAGAATCATGTGATCATTTCAAGAGGTGCAGAAATAGCATTTGACAAAGTATAACATCATGATAAAAACCCTCAAGAAAGTAAGTTGATAAGGGACATACCTCAACATAATAAGGGCCCTCTGTGAAAAACCACAGCTAACATCATACTCAATGAGGAAAAACAGAGCTTTTCCTCTACTATCAGGAAAAAGACAGGGCTATCCTCTCTCACCACTTTTATTCAAAAAAGTACTACAAGTCCTAGCCACAGCAATCAGACCACAAAAAGAAATAAAAAGTGTTCAAACCATCAAGGAAGAAGTAAAACTTTCACTTTTTGCAGTTGACATGATACTCTATATAGAAAACCCTTAAAACTCCACCAAAAAACTGCTAGAACTGATAAATTAAGTAAAGTTGCAACATCAATGTAGTGAAGCACAAAATCAATGCACTAAAATCAGTTGCATTTCTAGCCGCCAATAATGAAGCAGCAGAAAAAGAAATTAAGGAATCAATTCCGTTTACAATTGCACCAAAAATAAGTAAGTTACTTAGGACTAGATCTACCCAAAGAAGTGGAAGGCATATACTTGGAATACTATAAAATATTCATGAAAGAAATTGAAGATGACACAATCAAATGGAAAGACATTCCATGCTCATGGATTGGAAGAAGAAATATTGTTAAAATGTCTATATTATCCAAAGCAATCTACATAATTAATACAACCTCTATCAAAATACCAACAGCATTTTTCACAGAGGTAAAATAAATTATCCCAAAATTTTTTAAAGATTTTATTCATTTATTTGACAGACGGAGATCACAAGCCGGCAGAGAGGCAGGCAGAGAGAGAGAGTGAGAGGAGGAAGCAGGCTCCCCACCAAGCAGAGATCCCGATGTGGGGCTCGATCCCAGGACCCTGAGATCATGATCAGAGGCTTTAACCTACTGAGCCACCCAGGCACCCCAAATTATCCTCAAATTTGTGTGGAGCTAAAAGTGACCCTTAATAGCCAAAGCATCTTGAAAAAGCAAAGCAAAGCTGGACTTTGCTTCAGAATCACAGTTCTGGACTTAAAGTTATATTACAAAGATGTAATGATCAAAGAAGTGTGGTAGTGGCACAAAAATAGACCTATAGATCAATAGAACAGAGTAGAAAATTTAGAAATGAAACCACATTATGGAGTCAATTAATCTTCAAAAAAGCAGGAAAGAATATCCAATGGAGAAAAGACTATCTCTTTAACAAGTAGTGTTGTAAAAACTGGCAGCAACATGCAAAAAAATGAAATGGGACCACTTTCTTACATCATAGATAAAAATAAATTTAAAAAGGATTAAAGATTTAAATGTGAACACAAAGCCAAAAAGTCCTTGAGAAAAGCCCCGGCATTAATTTTGCTAACATCAGCTATTGCAACTTTTTTTCTAGATAGGTCTCCTGAGGCTAGGGAAACAAAAGCAAAAATGAACTATTGGGGGAGCCCAGGTAGTGCAGTCAGTTAAGCATTCAGCTCTTGGTTTCAGGTCAGGCCATGATCTTAGGGTTGTGAGATCTCCAAACTCAGTGAATAGTCTTTTTGAGATTCTGTCTCCCTCTTACCCTGTCCCTCCCACTGATTATCTCTCTCTCTAAAATAAATAAATAAATCTTAAAAAAAAAATTAGGACTATATCACACATCTGCACAGCAAAGGAAACAATAATCAAAACTAAAAGGCAACTTATGGATTGGAAGAAGATATTTGAAAATGACATATCTTAGAAAGGGTTAGTATCCAAAATATATAAAGAACTTATACAACTCAACACCCCAGAAATGAACAATCCAATTAAAAGATTCACAGATGACATGAATAGACATTTTTTTCAAAGAAGACTTACAGATGGCCAAAGTCACATGAAAAAATGCTCAATATCACTGATGTTAGGAGAAATGCAAATCAAAACTAAAATAAGATATTGCCTCACATCTGTTAGAATTATTATTATCAAAAAGATAAGAAATAAAAATTGTTGGCTGGGATATGAATAAAAAGGAACTTTCTTGTGTTGTTGGTGGGAATGCAAACTGGTGCAGGCACCCATGGAATAGAGTTTAGAGGTTCCTCAAAAAGCTAAAAAATAGAACTACCCTATGATCAAGTAATTGCTCTAATAGGTATTTATCCTAAGAATATCAAAATACTAATTAGAAAGAATACATGCACTCCAGTGTTTATAGTAGCATTATTTACACTACCAAATTATGGAAACAGCCCAAGTGCCCATTGATTGATGAATGGATAAAGAAGATGTGGTGTATATATATATATATATATATAGAGAGAGAGAGAGAGAGAGAAATATTATTCATCCATAAAACAGAATGAACTCTTCCTATTTGCAAAGACATGAATGGAGCTAGAAAATATTACCCTATGTAAAATCAGTCAGTCAGAGAAAAACAAATACTATATGATGTCACTCATATATGGAATTTAGGAAGAAAAACAAATAAGCAAAGGAAAAATAAAAGAGAGAGGCAAATGATTCTTAACTATACACAGAAACAAATTCTTAACTATGGAAAACAAACTGATGTTTACCAGAGAGGAGGTGGGTAGGATGATATGTTATTTAGGTTCTGGGATTAAGGAGTGTACTTTTTGTGATGAGCATTCCAGGTAATGTATGGGATTGTTGAATCACTATTTGTAAACCTGAAACTAATATTACACTGTTATGTTAACCAACTGAAATTTAAATAAAAACTTAAAAAAATCAGGCGTCTGTGAAATCCTATGATGTCAGAGATTGGGGGAGGTCAAGCGGAGGGTATAGATCACATAGAATGTTCATGAGTTGATAATTATCGAAACTGGGTGATAAGTAGATGGATGTCCCATACTTTGCATATTTTGAAATTTTCCATAATAAATGAATAAAAAAAGAACTGGAAAATTATATTTTTCCAAGTCTGAAACTGTGTAATATAAAAAAAGAATTGTCAAATATTAAAGACATGATTGAAAAGACAAAATTTGAAAGCAAACAATGCTCATGAGCAAATGCAGTCCAACATGGCCTTTTTTAAAAAAAATACAAGAACTCATATAAATACCTACATATATATCAATATGTATCAACTAAATCTAGATTTCAATCCAGAAAAATTTTTAGAAATATTTTAGTGTTTAAGAAATCTAGTGATATTAGTACATACATTAGTACATAATTAGTACATACATTAGATGGTGTATACACAGACACACACAGACACACACACACCCCTAAAATCTCATCTTTTTCTTGTCCTAGGTTCATTATCTGCAATTTATCTAATGCAATCATCCTGGACACCATAAACCTTAGAAGAGGAAGAAGAAGAAGAAGAAGGAGAAGAAGGAGGAGGAGGAGGAAGAGGATGAGGAGGGGGAGGGAAAGGGGGAGGAGGAGAGAGAGGGAGGGGGGAGGGAGAGGGAGAGGGATGGGAGAGGGGTAGGAGAAAAACCACAGTTCTTATTATTGCAATGCTTGAACTTACCTATACAATACCTTTAAAATGGGATTTGATCTTGTCACAGAAACTTATCAGACTGTGGTATCACAAGAAGGAGCAATCATTTCAGGGCTCATCATTCCTGAGAAGTGCCGTCCTTCCATTCTCTGTTTCCACCTACTTGTCTCTTTAATCTATCAAACGCATTTGGTAATATGATGAATAGCATTTCTCTTTATACAGAATCTTCCCCTTGATATGTTGGGGTTCAGGATATGTTACTCCAATATATGACACTTTAGCATATTGAATATCTTAAGCTGAGGAATTTGAGAAAATGGTAGAAACTGGAATGTCACTCTGACCCAGCCCCACCCACCTTTCTTCCCTGACATAGCCCATAAAACTCTCAAGTGAGAAGTGATCTGCTTGAACCCACAGAAAAGGAACATCATTATGTCTGTAGACAAGAGGAATCCTAACAAACAAGTTGCCTCATACTTTTTGTCTATCACATTCCTCCACGATTCTGGGTTCTTCATGAACCTTAGCATGAAGGACTAAGAAACAGGACTGTTTCTCTGGATCTTCATTTCCTCACAAGGACTCTGTTATCACATAAAACTTATAGTAAATAAACATGTATGCTTTTTTTCCTGTTAATCTGTCTTTGTGAGTTTAATTTTTAGACCCAACCAGAGACCCTAAAAGGATGGAGGAAAACTTTTTTCTCCCCTACAGATGATGTATGTGCATTTCATGGAGATGACACGATAAAGGAAAATATACTGGATATGGTCTATTCTGGGCATCAACCACTCTTTTGCAAAGTAAAAGGACTAGACAAAGTAAAGACCAAAGTTTCTTATAGATCTAATATTATTATTCATTCCTTTAAATTTATATTATAACAACTTATCAAACACATTCTATATTTCCTTTAAAGTGGGGATTCCCATCCTTTGGGGCAAGATTTTTACTTAAAGTTTATAATCTTAAGATAATAGTATCATAACAGCATTACTTCTTTAAGTTTCTATGTAGTTTAGTGTCATTTTGTAAAAAGCAATAATGATGTACTGTATTAACTGAACAATTCATGGAAGAATTCAAGGAGAGCCATAAAGTCTAAAAATGGGTTGATGTCACTTAACAAGTTGGCCGGCTATCTACCAAATTGTTGGTCCAAGTTCTTCACACAGACTGGATATTCAGGAAATTTTCATCCATTGATACCTAAGTTGAATTCCCAAAATATGTTTCCTCAAAACATGAATTGGTTTATGTAAATGAATATTCTATACACAAAATGCAGGCAGAAACTTCCATTTAGGCATAAAATTGCCTTTTTGATGTGCATAGGAACATTTTGTAAACACAGATACTGTACCTAAACTTTGAACATTTCAAAGCAGTAAAAAGTTCACCAACTAGCTAACTGGTTTAAAAAAAAAAAAAGTTAGAGTTTCCAGTGCATATTCTGAGATATGTTCAGAATGGTTTTGATTTTATCATTTAAAATCACTCCTGAATTTCTTAATTATCCCCTCCCCCAAATAGACTCATTACCTCAAACTTGATGCTAGGCTGGATAGGCTTTTAATCTAGTTTCCTTTTTCATTCTTTCTGTAACTACAGCTAATACCCTTATTTCCCCTTTGGTTCATCTGTAAATCATATAGGGTATAATCATGTGGGAATTTAAATAGATCTTTTATTAAGTTTTTCCTTTTTTGAGCCATCCATATTCAATTTGATTTTGATGATTGAACTAATCTTTTCTAATGATTTTCATTATCTCTTTTGTTAGCTGCTCCACCATCAATAACTTCAGGTATAGCAACCTTCTACATTATGATCTTCCTTATTCAGAACAACTTTTCTCAAAATAATATCTTTATTCTAATAAAGACATTGTGTTTTTCAGAAGTCTCAAAGTTTGGGGAAAAAAATGTTTTGCTAAAAGAGAACAAGGTCTGTTTTCTACTGCATCTTATTATACCTGTAAGTTCATTTTCCGTACATTGCCTAACATACATTAGGTGCTCAATGAATATCTAATATTTTACAGGTTACACTGACCTCGTGAAAGCCGTGTTAAAAAATATATGCCACACTTGGATCAAAAAAGTATAGGTCTTACTTTTATAGAAGCTGTGTCCATTTCTAAACTAGATTACTACTTATGTATTTTACTATACCTTAAATAAAGCTAAAACTAAAATACCTCTCCAAAAATTACCCTGAAATTTGCTATCAAAGAAAGAATCAAAAGTAGAAGAGTGCTCAGATCAAACATCAGGATAAAAAATGGAAAAAGCCATAGATTTTATTTTAATTTCCATTACCAAGAGGTTTCAGACATTTTTGGGGAGAAGGGGCTGGGAGCAGTAGCAGACATGCATAGCTACTTATAAGGACATGGAATAAATTTGCATATGGTATATGTAGGTTTGATACCTTAAATGAGTAGGTTTGTGACTTTAAAAATTCTTGGGATGTGTCAGTGGCTCAGTTGGTTAAGTGTCTGCCTTCAGCTCAGGTCATGATCTAGGGTCCTGGCATCTAGTCCTGTATGGGGCTCCCTGCTCAGCAGGGAGTCTACTTTTCTCTCCCTCTGTTGCTTCCCCTGCTTGTACTTTTTCTCTCTTGCTCTAACAAATAAATAAAATATTTTTTTAAAAAATTCTCACAGTACTTCCTATAAACACTATCATATAAAAAGCATGATTTAATTGAACGATGTTTCTAGGAAAATCACAAAGAAATGTTATTCTTATGCAGTAAGAAATAATTATGAGAAATCTTTTTTTTTTTTTTAAAGATTTTACTTATTTATTTGACACACAGAGATCACAAGTAGGCAGAGAGAGGGAGAGGATGAAGCAGGCTCCCTGCTAAGCAGAGAGCCCGATGAGGGGCTAGATCCCAGGACCCTGGGATCATGACCTGAGCCGAAGGCAGAGGCTTTAACCCACTGAGCCACCCAGGTGCCCCGAGAAATCTCTTAATAAATATATTTTTGTAATATAACACCACTGACTTCACATATAATAATTATTATTATTATAATTAAAGTAGTAGAATAAATGATTCTGTGATGATAGAATTGATCTTTTTTATATAGTAGTACGTGACCGATGGTCAAATGTAAAGCAAACCAGTAATTGACCCCAGCAAATTATACATACATTTCAAGTCATCACAATTACTTGCTTTAACTCAAAGGGATATATTTTGATATGATTTTAGTTGTAATCCAATTAAAGAGCCCCTAATTCAGTTCAACTTAACCCTCCATTCTGGGTGTTGGTAGATATATCCTGGGATTTGCCACTGGCTGGTGAGACAGCAAACCTTTTTCATTAGCATGCAGCCCAGTAGAAGATGCTCAAAAAGCCTGTGCATGAAACAGTGGAAGGATTTGTAGTTCTGCATACTGATGGCCTTTGAGGAGTCTATGAGCCCTAGCCATTTTGCGAGCAGCTTAGAAAAATACGACATTCTGAGTTTCATCCTCTATCATTGGACAATATATTTAATTTCCATTGGAAAAATTACACAATTTTCCCTAATAGTTTACAATTAAACTGTGTGATTTCCCTAATAGTTTACAATTACCTACCCACATGAAGTATCAATTAAAATAATGTTGGCTTATGTCCAAAAATTTTGCATAAGAAAAAAAGTAACAGGAAGGTGGGGAAGTGGTTTTAAAGTTGTGTCCTTAACTATGAAGTATTAGAAGTTTTATAGCAAAACATTATTACCATTCAGTTGTACATTTATTAAAATGCAAACAACTTTCCTGTTGAAAAGGTATTTTCAAGCTTTCCACTTTCTTTGTACACTAGATTGGTCAACAAACTCAAAAATCTTAGTCCTTCCTGCCACTGCTGACTCACTAAGGATTCCTTTTTGAAAACAGAAAAGTCAGCTAGAAGCATTTAGACAAAACTGTCTTTAGAAATCCAAAATTCTCATTAGACAGAAAACCAGAAAACATTAGGATGAAATGTTAGGGTTTGGGTTTTTTTTTTTTTTTTTTTTTTTGACAATATAGGGAGAAATTTTTGTGCAGATAATTTTTTTAAAAGGCCTTTCAAAACAACTAGAGCTGCATCCTATAAGCAGATTTCATCACCTTTAACCCAGATGATAGTGGTGACATTTTCCTTACTTTTCTCAAGTTTGAGGAAACCCCAAAATAGATCAGAACTGAACACAGAGGACACTGCCAAATCCCAAAACTGCAGCCCCAACAACACTGTAAGTATTTTAAACATTTTACACACAAGTAGCATGGTTACCCACTGCTTTTCAAAGCCATTTTTAAAAGCTTAATAGAGGATTATCTTGGATGAGGTCCTGCTCTAACACCTCTAGCACATTTCTGCTTCTTAAGAGAAGTCATGTTCAGGGAAGTATTACTTTATAGTCTGGAATTAGGCTTAAGAAGCAATTGGTTTATGCTTGACTGATACAATTTACTACATCCTCTGGCATCTACATCTGCTAGAGACCAAGAAAGAAGGAAGTAAATTAATATTTTGCTCCACTTTCTATTCAACTCCTGGTTATCCCCAAAGGAGTAATCTAGAACCCTGTTTTTCTCACCTTTAGTCATTTCGCTGCTTATTAAAATGGTGATAACATTTGGAAAGCAAACACTATTTTCTTCAACAAATGTTTTCTGAATGTTCTGTAAGCAAACGCCATTATGCTAAGCATTGTTGTAGGGATTCTACATTCTGTGAAAATATTAAATTGCTTCTGCTTGAAAAAGGGCTGAGTGGTTGGACATAGAGGGCGGATGGTGGTAATTGGAGGAGGCACTCTGGACCACTTTAATTACCTGTACTATAGATCCTTTTCCTAGATCCTTTTCTTCTCTCACTCTTTCTCCTTCTTTTCCCCTTCCCTATCTCTCCTCTCCTCCTCCTTCTTTTACTCCTTTTCTTCCATTATAAATGAATAATTAGAAAAAGAATTCATTTCGAACACATTAGAAAAATCTGGCCCTACTGAGTACCATAGAATCTATTCACATGAACTTTTTTTTTAACCAATTATGTTTTAAATTTTGGCTTAAAGGATTAACAAAATTTTAAAAATCATGCGCTTGAAATTTTGAAATACATGTGTTGTTTAGATTTTATAATTTGATTACTTATTGAGTAAATCTGACTCTCAATGCAGAGCTATTCTCACAAACTTCCTCTTATATTCCTATTAGTTAAGGGAGTCACACTTTTGTCCACCCAAAATATCTTCTCTAGATGACTCTTCTGATTTCTTCATTGTACAACTCCCTTTATATGTCATGTCAAATATTTCTAATATTCTCTTTAAAAAAAATATTTTATTTATTTGAGAGAGTGCACAAATGGGGGTTGGGGCAGAGGGAGAAAAAGAAGCAGACTCCCTGCTGAGCAGGGAGCCTGATTCAGGGCTTGATCTCAGATCCCAGCATCCTGGGATCATGATCTGAGCTGAAGGCAGACACTTATAACTGACTGAACCACCCAGGCACCCATCTAATATTCTCTTTTATTTTTCTCAACCATCTACCAATCTTTAAGCTCACTGCTACCTAATTTATTTAACACTTGTTTTCTACATTTTTCTTTCTCCTATCCCATAATATCAATTTTGGAAACTTCAATCTCTTGCTAACTTTACATTTTCTTGACATACTTAATGCCTCTTAATTCCAGCTCTATTCTTTTCCTTTTGAGACATCTTATATCTTTTTTTTTAAAGATTTGATTTATTTATTTGACAGAGAGAGATTACAAGTAGGCAGAGAGGCAGGCAGAGAGAGAGAGGAGGAAGCAGGCTCCCTGCTGAGCAGAGAGCCTGATGTGGGACTCGATCCCAGGACCCAGAGATCATGACCTGAGCCGAAGGCAGCGGCTTAACCCACTGAGCCACCCAGGCACCCCAAGACATCTTATATCTTTTATCCTATGTATTGGTCTGGGATTTTTGAGCTATACTCTACATAAAGTCAACACAAATTTTATTAAAAGAAAATATTGGCTCATGGAATTATGACACTGTCATGGCTGGATCCTGATCAACCAAGGACCATAGGAATCTGGTTTTTTGTTTCGTTCTTCCCAGTTTCTTGATTATGCTTTGTTCTGTGTCATTTTCAGACATGAGCTTTTCATTAATGCACAGATATTCTTTTATTCTTTTTTTTTTTTTAACTCAGCTTTATGGGTCCTTTATAGAAAATATTCAAACAGAGATCTTTCAAACATCTCTCCTCCAGGATTTGTATCAGTCAATTAAAATAAATAATAATAATTTGTTCTTGTTTGCATCACCAAAAAAAGATAAATAATTGAGAATTAGTTGGTCTGAAATAATTCCTTTGAAAAGGAGGGTTTAATATGTTGATGAGTATATTAGCTTCCTATAGTTCTCATGACAATATTATAAATTTAGCAGGTTAAAGACATATCAAATTATGCTGTTATAGTTCTGGAGGTCAGATGTCTCAAATGGTTTTAGTCGGCTAAAATCAAGGTGTTGGTAGGGCAGCATTTCTTTAGGAGACTCTAGAAGAGAATCTGCTCCTTGCCTTTTCCTATGTTCCTTGGCTCCTGGCTCCATTTTCTATCTTTAAACCCAACAGCACAGCATCTTCAAATCTATCTTCTCATCTTTTTCTCTGATTCTCCTGATTCCTTCTTATATGGAGCCTTTTGATTATAATAGGCCCATCGACATAATCCAAGATAATCTCCCCATTTCAAGATCCTTAATTTAATTACACATGAAATAAATGTCCTTTTTGTTAATAAGGTTTCAGAAATTAGAACATGGACATCTTTTGAGGACCACTTTTTCTGCCTACGACAATGAGCAAACCTAGAAATACCTTACCCTTCCCGGTATAACAGCAATACTTTTGGCAACCTCACAAATGGGGATAAGCTCGTGTTTCCCCCAAATTGATATGTTGAAAGTCTAACCTTCAATAAGATAGTATTAGAGAGTAGGTATTTGAGAGATAATTAGGTTTAGATGAGGTCTAGAGGATGGAGCCTCTATGATGAGATTAGAGTGTCCTTGCAAGAAAAGAAAGGGACTAGGGCTCTTTTTTCCTCTCCTCTGTTGTTTAAACTACCAAACCTGTGGTATTTGTTACCAGAGATTCAACTGACTAGGATTGGATAGAGCACATTCTTAAAGGAAGACAGGCATTTCCAGAGGAAACTCTGGCAGCCTCACATAACTATTTTATAATATGATTACCTGTCTTTAGTTGACTGACATCATCTGGCATATTTAGTAGGTAATCTGCAGGTCTCAATATTGCTCATTAATTCTCACTTTCAACAGATCTCAAAGGTGTATGCTATCAATTAGAACTTTATCAACATCACAGTGGCCCTATTCATGCACCTTTACTTTTTTAGCACTGTCTATATTCATTTTTTTTTAAGATTTTATTTATTTATCAGAGAGAGCGAGGGGGAGAGAGCAAGCACAGGCAGACAGAATGGCAGGCAGAGGCAGAGGGAGAAGCAGGCTCCCTGCTGAGCAAGGAGCCCGATGTGGGACTCGATCCCAGGACACTGGGATCATGACCTGAGCCGAAGGCAGCCGCCCAACCAACTGAGCCACCCAGGCGTCCCTATATTCATTTTTATTGCATTAACTGAAACTAAAATAATTAACAAATGATTCCCAAATCTTCATCTCTTTCCTAGATCTCTCTATCATGCTTTATTTTCAATCTTTGCTGCAAATTTCTTACCTGAATATCTCAGTGGCATCCTTAATTCTGCATTTCAAAATCAAATTCATTCTTTCTTCTAAACTCTTTCATTCATGGATTTCCTTATGAAGAACATATCCTCATCTAAGTTGGAACCCTGGAGTCATCTTTGTCATCTCCCTTTTTGTTTCATTTCTAATCCTTTGCTAAAATTCGATACAGCCTATCTCCTAACTACATAAAGCTGTGCTGTATTTCTCCTTATCTCTCATTTGAACCATTGCAGTAAACTTGTGGCTTTCATGTTGTGTCCCTGCAAGTTTGCTCAATAAATATTTCTAAAATGAGTTTATGATACTTTTTAGCATCTCGAAATTTTTCAAGTGCTCCCCAATGCATTGAGAATTAAGTAGTGATCCTTTACAGTTGCATACTAATGTTTTATAATTAACAAAGCACTTTGCATCCATTATCATATTTTTTGTTACAGGAATAAGCTTGTAAAATATTTTAGTTTTTATTGTGATTGAGAAAACTGAGATATACAGAGGTGGAGTTTTGTGATATACTTATTTGGTTGGTAAGTAACAGAGATTTACATCATACCTATTGTACTCAAATCTACTTTTTTTGAGACAGAGACATTCTTCTCATTTTGCCATTTGATGTTTTCCATTAGAAAGAATAGCCACACCCTTTAATAAAATTCTACAGCTTAAACCTTTCATTTTGAGTCATTATAATGTAACTTCTTTGTAAAATCTCCATCTTTCTCTTTTGTTATCCTGTACATTCCTCAAGTTCTTCATGAAATATAGATATTCATTCAATCTGATCTCTTCCTTGTCCTTTTGTTCTCTGTGAGTGTATATGTGTGTGTATGTATATGTTCTTATTTTGCCCTTAAGCATTTGAAGCAGTGATTAGCACAGACAGGACCTTTTATATTCGGGACAGAATGTTAATGTATTTTATTCCTATCTATAATATGTTTTAAAAGAACACGAGAATTCCTATGCTGGGTTTGACCCCGACATTCTGTCTTCAGGAGAAGAAAGATCAGACATGTATTCTGACACTTATTAAAACAGTAAGGAATACCTTATCAGGTCTATTTGCAATAGGTGTTTCAATGGCAGGGCCCAAGGATGAGGCCTAGTAGAGAAGAACGCTCAGGAGAGCCTGCCTAAAGTTTGGTCAAGGAGAGTCTTCTTCCCATGGTAGGGAAGATAAGAGAGATATAATGGTTTTCTTCCCTAAATGACCATATTTCCCATTATAGATTAATGATTTCTGTTGAACTTCTTTCAATCCATTTATAGTTTTAGTTCATCCTGATTTCAGGAGGTATCAACAGTTTTATGAAAGATAGATTCTCAGAAGTATTAAGGGAGGGATGTCCATTAGATAATATGCTAGGCTTGGAAATGTGCCCTATGCTCTGTGTCCCTACTTTTCTTGATATTTATATACTCCTTCTTCCAGAGTTTGCCTTTCACAACTAAGGAATACCTTCACATCTAACTCCATATTCTCTTTTGTTACATTGTTTTTTCAACCTTTCTTTGGACTTTTCTATTTCAATTTTAGCTATCTCACACTGTGACAATTAAAGCTGTAAACATTTTTCCAGATGGCAAAACATCAAAATAGTTTCAGTGTTTGAGATAATATCTTATGTGTTTTTTTTAATATGACATATGCTAATGCTTGATATTTTAGTTGTGTTCTTGATTAAGTCAAATTTTAAGCTTTTAAGACTGAGGTCTTAGGGCGTCTGGGTTGCTCAGTGGGTTGAAGCCTCTGCCTTCCACTCAGGTCATGATTCCAGGGTCCTGGGATAGAGCCCCACATCAGGCTCTCTGCTCAGCAGGGAGCCTACTTCCTCCTCTCTCTCTCTGCCTGCCTCTCTGCCTACTTGTAATCTCTGTCTGTCAAATGAAATAAATAAAATCTTAAAAAAAAAAAAAAAAAGACTGAGTCTTAAGTGATAGCTTAGAGTTGAAAATTATAATACAGATTATTTTATTTTATACGTATTTTATAATACAGATTATTTTCTCATTCACTGCTTCTCCATACAAGGGAACTTGTATATGCCACTTGTATATGCACTCAGAAATTGGTGAAAATTTGGTTTTGTCTATTGCAGTAAATTAATACTAATTTCATTTACCCCTATTTTTCTGAAACTTTAGTCATCGGAAGATTTTTACCTTCTTAAAATTTCAGGATGTTATAATTGAAAAATTACTTTTGTACCTCTCCAGTTAACACATTATTTTAATTTAATTTATATGTTATAAATTCAAATACCTACAGAAGAACAGAGATCAATGTTCATAATATTTAGCCACCACTGAGATTTTTTAAAAATTTTATTATTTTGCCATTTTTTAAAGAGAGTAATTCAATTCACATCTTTATATCCCCCCCACCCCGAAACCCATTCCCCTCATCCCTTTCTCAGAAATAGCTACTTTGTTAAAACTGTTTTCCATGGATTTTGGAAAGACAGTCTTGGGAAACTGACAAAATGCAGTTTCTCAAGACCAGACTTCTATATTCTTATCTTTACCAAGCTTCCCTATGGTTTTCCAGAAAGACAAATGAGCCTTTTAAAATTATGGACACATAATGGTGTTTGATTTTCATGTGTCACATGATTTCACCTCTTGCTTCAGCTTTCACATTATAATTAACCAACCTTCTCCAGGGTGTGCATATCTTAAGGAAATGAAATGTCATCCAAGTTCAGCCTATGTGACAGCAGAAAACTTACCTCTAAATTATAATCAAGTGCAGGTCACATGCCGAGAGAATGACAGAACAAAAGCTGTGAGTATATTAGATTGCCACCTGATTTATCCTTTTTCAAGCTAAATTAACTTCAGCAATTATCATTTAAAATATCAAAAATATCTTTTTAGAATGTAGTTTCCGTACTTAGTCTGACCCCCATCAAGAGTTACAGGTAAAGTAATAATGATTCATGTTAGAAAAACACATTTAAAATGCAAATAAAAGAAAATGATATATCTTAATCATTACTGATAGAAAAGATGAAACCTCCAAGTAAAAATAATATTTCCAAATCTTTAGAAATATAAGAATTAAAGTTAATCAATATTTATTATCTTTTTTCTTTTAATAAGATGAACATTCTCCATAGAGAATAACATTCTTCACAATAAAAATAACCAGTGAAAATTAGAAATGCCATGGGGAGATTATAGTTAGTGATTACCTCTATCCAGGCACAGATATCTACAATAAGACAGCTAATATTAGCCACTGCAACTATGCAGGAACCATTATAACATGAGAAGGGTAATGTAACAGAGGCCAGAAAAACAAATCTGTACATGTCAGGGTATTACTCATTATTACTAAGTGATGATTATTAACAAATAATAATAAGACGCTCAAAAAATGTATCTACCAAAGCCCATCTGGAGTTACCTCATGATTATATCAACAAAAATATGTGTAGTGCATAAAATGCAAAAAGCAAATATGACATGAAGCAGTCCAAATCCAGTTCTGGGTTTTGAACATCATCTACTGTCATAACCAAGCTTTCATTTTTTATAAAACCTTTGTTTTAGTAAGAACATATCCACTGCAAAGAAAAAACTACAATTTTTAAATTATCAGGACTACCCTTATACTTCATTAATGAATTTACAAAGAAAAAATATTTCCCACTGGGCCTAAAGGCTTGCCTGTACGATTTTATGTTTGGCTTCATCTGGGTGATTGATATAAAGTCTACCTAGACAAAACCAATAGGAGCAACTTACATAAGATTTTTCCGGTAACAAATCAGGTGATAATCTGGAACTTTTCAATTACTAATCACTTATCTAGGCACTAAGGGCACAGAATGAATAAAGGATATGTTATTCAAAAGTTAGAAGAGAGGAAATGTATTTAAAACAAATAATAGCATTCCAATACGCCAAATGACTCTAACAGAGGAATATACAAAGTATAATGAAAACAAAAGAATCCTGGTGGTGTCCAGGAATAAGGTATTTTTCTGTTTTATTTAACATATATGAGGACTTTGGGAATTCAAAAGAAGGATTTTCAAATAAGAGGTAAAAAAGAGTTTAATCATCTCTATTAAACAGTGTTACTCACTACAAGAGAGCTATGCTTTTGATTACATAATGTCTCTCTACGCTTCTCAACAACTCCATTAAAGAGTGACACATGTCAGATTGTCTTGTTACAACCATGCACCTGAACTCTGAAACATGGATCTTTTATTTAATCTATTAGAAGTTCCACAAATCTGTACCTCTACTTTATTTATTCTTAGGAATAGCTTTCATTCTATAAACTATTAGCATAATGTGAACTAATTTCAAACAGATTGATGAGTCACTTGTGTATGTTTATTTTCTAAATAGCAAAAACATTCTTAATTTATTCACTGTTTATAAAGTTTTAAAAGTCTTTCTTATATAAATCCCTTGGAAACAGTAGATGTTAATAATCCTTCTTTAGACAATTGAATGTAGGACTGAGGCTGAGTAATTTTTGTAAATTGATGTGAGATTAAGAAAGTAGAGGACAGGGGCGCCTGGGTGGCTCAGTGGGTTAAGCCACTGCCTTCGGCTCAGGTCATGATCTCAGGGTCCTGGGATTGAGTCCCGCATCGGGCTCTCTGCTCGGCAGGGAGCCTGCTTCCCTCTCTCTCTCTCTCTGCCTGCCTCTCCATCTACTTGTGATTTCTGTCAAATAAATAAATAAAATCTTTAAAAAAAAAAAAAAAAGAAAGTAGAGGACAAAAATAGAGAATTTACTTATTATCTTAAAAAGCTGTCTCTTCACAGTTCCATAGACCTGTTTTTTTTTTTTAATTCAAGTTTACTTTCCATACATCACTGATGCAGGTTTTGTAGTTTTCAGTTGAAATGTAACATTACACATTTGCATTTAAGTAATATTGGACTGTTCTTTATTTTATTTTTCATCTTTGATATGTTATTTGCCAATCCAATAGGCAGTAAGAAACATAAAATAATGATACTAAATAGAGGAAAAAGGGAAATACCAAGAAATTCAAATCAGTGAAGCAAGAAAATAGGAGTAACATGAGCATGAAGGAGAGGAGGGCAGAGGAGGGTTATTTATTAAGGAAAAAAAAATAGAAAAAAGACATTGATAAAAAAATAAATATTATAATTGGTAAAAATTAAGATTGCTTTAAAAAATGTAAATTTCTAAGAATATATTCCGAGGACACAATGAGACAAATGTATATGTGTGTGTATATATATATATATATATATGAAATGGATGTTTAAAGAGAAGTATTTCAACATAATATCAATCTACATAATATGATATAACATAATACAACATAATAGAAATTTATCTTATTAACATGGAAAAATATTTATGACATCTTTCTCAGAAGGAAAAGGAGGTTAGAGGATAATATACAGTAGATCCCTCCTTTCATAAAAATAATTATATACATTTGTATTACATAGTATATGTCTAGAAGAACATAAATAAAAATTTTCACAATCTTATCTCTTGTTCATAGAATTATATGAGTTTTTTTCTTTTTTGTGTGTTTATATGAATTTTCTATTTTAGTTTTTACAATGAACATGTAAATTAATTATTCTTAAGCCTGTTCTTGATAGCACACCTGGTGGAAAGAAAACGCTAATGTGGCACTGAGTCATCTAAGATTTCAAATGAGTTACAGATATAACAACGTTAATGCATTAACTTTCTATTAGATGTGTGCTAACTAAAGTTGATTTGAACAGTATAAAATGAGAGGCAGAGTTGAAAATCTCAACTTCCTCAAATGTGAAATAAATAAACACTGTTTCCATCTGTGAATGCAGGACCACATGTGATATTGTCTATGAGGTGATCTCTATGAAACACTGAGTAGTGATTCCATTTAATAAGGAGGCTCCAGAAAAAAATAAGGATTCAGTAATGAGCAGGTTCTCTCTCACACTGCTTATCTGCTAACACCAACTTTCCTGAATCTCTAACCTGTGATATCCATTTCTTTTAAAAGAAATGATGCTTCGTGGGGCACCTGGGTGGCACAGTGG
Organism: Mustela putorius furo; assembly: GCF_011764305.1. NCBI lineage: Eukaryota > Metazoa > Chordata > Mammalia > Carnivora > Mustelidae > Mustela > Mustela putorius. The sequence goes on from NW_025421987.1 coordinate 30,942,441, forward strand.
GTTAAGCCTCTGCCTTCGGCTCAGGTCATGATCTCAGGGTCCTGGGATAGAGTCCCGCATCGGGCTCTCTGCTTGGCAGGGAGCCTGCTTTCTCCCCCCTCTCTCTCTGCCTGCCTATCTACCTAATTGTGATTTCTCTCTGTCAAATAAATAAATAAAACCTTAAAAAAAGAATGATCCTTAGTAAGGTGAGAAAATATCGATACCAGTAAGCTCTTTATTCAGAGGGAGTATCAAACATTTTAACAACTTGTCCCAGATCATGAATTATAGTGGCTGAAGAGATCCAAAATAGGCCTCTGTGGCATAAAAATTATTTTGAACTGAAAACATTTGAGAATAGATTTTTTTCTGAACTCCTTTATTGTAAAAGCAGAGACTCCCTCAAAGAACTCTGTCATAAGTCCCCTTCCCTGGAGTTGCACAACCATGGAGATTGATTCTTACTACTACAGAGGAGAAGTCAGCATCACACCTAAACAGATATTGCCTCAAACCTACCTATCCCAACCTGTTCTCTTAAGGGCCCATTTTTCTTTCCTAAAAGTCATTTGTTTTCCCTTAAGTTCTCTTGCTTCCTCACCTCTTCCCATATAATAAATCATTCATTTTCCCAGAAATGCCCTTTTCTTCTTTTTTTTTGTACTCTTAATATGTTATATAATCCCCAAGTTTTAACCACTTCTTTAAGTCATATTTTCCTATGAACTTCCATACATATATTAATGAAAATACATAATACATGACTAAATTTTAGCTTTTCATAATCTGTCCTCTGTCAGTTTAACTTGCAGTCCCCCGCCACTTGCACCCAAAATGAACATAGGAAGGTAGGTACTAAAGTTTTTCTTTTCTAAAAGTGCCCTTGCTAACATAGAAATGTTTACTTAGAAAAGGGCCAGTAATTTTTAAGCATATTTTTTATTTTAATTCCAGTATAGTTAACATACAGTATTGTATTAGTTTCAGGGGGACAATACAGCAGTTCGACAATTCTGTACATGACTCAATGTTCATCACGATAAATGCACTTTTTTTTTTTTTAAAGATTTTATTTATTTATTTGACAGACATCACAAGTAGGCAGAGAAGCAGGCAGAGAAAGAGGGGGAAGCTGACTCCCTGCTGAGCAGAGAGCCCGATGCGGGGCTCGATCCCAGGACCCTGGGATGATGACCTGAGCCGAAGGCAGAGGCTTTAACCCACTGAACCACCCAGGCACCCCAGGATAAATGTACTTTTAATCTCCTTCACAATTTCACCCATCCCCTCACCCACCTCCCCTCTGGTCATCACCAGTTTGTTCTCTAGAGTTGAGTCTGTTTTTTGCTTTGTTTCTTTTTTTCCTTTGTACATTTATTTTGTTTCTTAAATTCGACATATGAGTGAAATCATAAAGTATTTGTCTTTCTATGAGGGATTTATTTCACTTATCTTGCATCCATCTTATTGCAAATGGCAAGATTTTATTTTTTTAATGGCTGAATAATATTCCATTGTAGATACTACATCTTTTTCTGTTCATCTGTTGATGGACTCTTAGGCTGCTTCCATAATTTTGCTATTGTAACTAATGCTGCAATAAACATAAGAATGCATATATCTTTTCAAATTTGTGTTTTCATATTTCTGGGTAGATACCCAGTAGTAGAATTAATGGATCCCACAATAGTTCTATTTTTAAGTTTTTGAGAAAATGTCATACTGTTTTCCACTGTGCAAGTTTGAATTCCCATCAATGGTGCAAGAGGGCTCTTTTTTCTCCACAGCTGTGCAAGTTTGAATTCCCATCAATGGTGCAAGAGGGCTCTTTTTTCTCCACATTCTTACCAACACTTGTTTCTTGTGTTTTGTTTTGTTTTGTTGTTGATTTTAGCCATTCTGACAGTGTAAGATGGTATCTCATTGTGATTTTGATTCACATTTCTCTGATGATCAGCGATATTGAGCATCTTTTCATGAGTCATTTAGAGTTCATTTAAATATCTTCTTGGGAAAAATATCTATTCATAGCTTCCACCCATTTTTAATTGGATTATTTGGGTTTTTTGGGTGGTGAGTTTTTATAAGTTCTTTATATATTTTTGATACTAACCCTTTATCAGATGTGTCATTAGCTAATATCTTCTCCCATACAGTGGTTTTGTTGATTGTTTCCTTTGCTGTCCAGAGACTGTTAATTTTGATGTGGTCCCAATAGTTTATTTTTGCTTTAGCTTCCCTTGTCCCAGGAGCTATATCCAGAGAAAAAATTTGCACGGCCAATGTCAAAGGAATTACTGACTATGCTCTCTTCTAGAATTATCATGGTTTCATGTCTCACATTTAGTTCCTTAATCCATTTTGAGTTTATCTTTGTGTATAATACATGTAAGAAAATGGTCCAGTTTCATTCTTTCTCAGAGAGCTATACAGTTTTTCCGACATTTTTTGAAAAGATAGTCTTTTTCTTATTGTATATTCTTGCTTCCTCTATTGAAGATTAATTGATTATAGGTTTATTGCTGGGCTTTCTATTCTGTTCTGTCTGTCAATCTGTATGTCTCTTTTTGTGTTCTGTTCTGTCAATCTGTATGTCTCTTTTTTTGCCAGTGCCATACTGTTTTGATTACTACAGTTTTGAGTTTATCTTGAAATCTGAGATTATGATACCACCACTTTTGTTCTTCTTTTTTAAAATTGCTTTGGCTATTCAGTGTCTTTTGTGGTTCCATTCTAATTTTAGGATTATTCATTCTAGTTCTATGAAAAATGCTGTTGGTGCTTTGATAACAAAGCATTAAATCTATAGATTGCTTTGGGACATTTTTAACAGGTACTTCAACAATATTTATTCTTCCAATCCATGAGTATGGAGTATCTTTCCATTTGATTGTATCACTTTCAATTTCTTTTGTCAATGTTTTATAGTTTTCAGAATACAATCTTTTCACTTCTGTGGTTAAGTTTATTCCTAGGTATTTTTATTATTTTTGGTGCAATTGTAAACAGGATTGCTTTCTTAATTTCTCTTTCTGCTGCTTTATTATTAGTGTATAGAAATGCAACAGATTTATATAGATAGACTTTATGTCCTTTACTGTACTGAATTCATTTTCCAGTTTTAGTAGTGTTTTGTTGGAGTTATTAGGGTTTTCTATATAGTGTATCATGTCATCTGCGAAGGGTGAAAATTTTACTTCTTCCTTACTAATTTGGATGCCTTTTATTTCTTTTTCTTGTCAGATTGCTGTGGGTAGAATTTCCAATACTATGTTGAATAAAAGTTGTAAAAAATGGACATTTTTGTCTTGTTTCTAATATTAGGGGGAAAATTCTGTTTTTAGCATTGAGTAGGTCAGCTGTGGGTTTTTCTTATATGGCCTTTATTATGTTGAGAGATGTTCCCTCTAAACCTACCTTAGTGAAGGTTTTTATAAATGTACTTTGACAAATGCTTTTCCTGCATCTGTTGAAATGATTATACAGTTTTTATACCTTTTCTTATTAATGTGATGTATTACATTAATTGATTTGTAAATGTTGAACCACTTTTGCATCCCAGGAATAAATCCCACTTGACTGTGGTGAATGACTTTTAAATGTATAGTTAAATTTATTTTCCCAATATTTTGTTTAGGATGTGTGTGTGTGTGTGTGTGTGTGTCTTTATCTAGTTTTGTTATCAGGACAATGCTAGCCTAAAAATGAATTTGGAAACTTCCCTTTCTCTTTTATTTGTTGGAATAGTTTGAGAAGAATAGGTATTAACTCTTCTTTAAATGTCTGGTAGAATACACCTGAAAAGCCATCTGGACCTGGACTCTTGTTTGTTGGGAGTTGGTTTTGGGCAGGGGTTGGGGGCTTTTTGTTTGTTTGCTTGCTTGCTTGTTTTTACTGATTCAATTCTTCCCTGGTAATTAATCTCTTCAAATTTTCTCTTTCTTTCTGCATCAATTTTGAGAGGTTATATGTTTCTAGGAATATCCATTTCTTTCCCTATTTTTATATCTTTGTTCAGTTGGCATATAATTTTTTCATAATATTCTCATAATTGTTTGTATTTCTCTGGTGTTGGTTGTTATTTCTTCTCTTCTATTTGTAGATTTTATTTATTTGGGTCCATTTTCTCCTCTATTTTGAGAAGTCTGGCTAGGGGTTTCTCAGTTTCATTAATTCTTTTAAAGCATTATCTCCTTGTTTCATTGAATTGTTCTACTATTTTGTTTCTGTATCATTTATTTCTGTTCTAATCTTTATTATTTCCTTTCTTCTGCTGGCTTTAGGCTTCATTTGTTGTTCTTTTTCTAGCTACTTTGCATCTCAGATTAGGTAGTATATTTGAGATTTTTCTTGCTTCTTGAGGTAAGCCTTTCTTGCTATCTACTTTCCTCTTAATGTCTGCTTTTGCTGCATCCCAAAGACATTGGATCATTATGTTTTCATTTTCATTTGTTTCCACGTACTTTTTAATTTTTTTTCTTTAGTTTCTGGTTTGAACTATTCGTTCTTTAGTAGGATCTTCTTTAACCTCTATGTGTTCTCAGATTTTCCAAAATTTTTTTTTGTGGTTGTCTTCAAATTTCATAGCATTGTGGTTGGAAAATATGCATGGTATGATCTCAATCATTTATTTACTTGTTGAGGTCTCATTTGTGACCTAGTATGTGATCTATTCTGTAAAATGTCCCTGTGCATTCAAAAAGAATGTGTACTCTGTTGTTTTAGGATGGAATGTTCTGAATATATCTTTTAAGTCCATCTGGTCTAATGTGTCATTCACACCCCTTGTTTCCTTGTTGATTTGCTGCTTAGATGATCTGTCCACTGATGTAAGTGGGGTGTTACAACCCTTCCTTTTATTGTAGGGGTGCTCCCAAGATAGGTGCTCCCAAATTGGGGTCATAAATATTTACAATCATTAGGTCTTCTTTTTGGATAGACCCCTTTACTATGATACAGTGTTCTTCATTTCTTGTCATAGTTTTTGGTTTAAAGTCGGTTTTGTTCAATATATTTATTGCTACCCCAGCTTTCATTTCACTTCCACTTGCATCAAAAATGCTTTTCCATTCCTTCACTTTCAATCTGCATGTGTCTTTAGGTCTGAAATGAGTCTCTTGGAGACAGCACATAGATGGGTCTTGCTTTTTTTTTTTATCCATTCTATTACCATATGTTCTATGCTTGGAACATTTAGTCCATTTACATGCAAAGTAATTATTGATAGGTATGCATTTATTGCCATTGTGTTACTTATTTTATGGTTGTTTTATGTATTTCTTCTATTTTCTTTTTTTCTCTTACTTTCTTCTCTCTTTTGGCTTCCTTTAGTGATATATTTGGATACTTTTTTTCTTAAACTTTGCACATCTATTACTGGTTTTTGAATTGTGATTACCATTAGGTTTGTATATAACATATGCATGTAGCATTCTATATTAAGTTGATGGTCCCTTATGTTTGAACTCATTCTTTACTCCTCTCATCCTCACATTTAGGTATATAGTGTTATAGTTTAGGTCTTTTTTATTTTGTGATCTCTTGACTGATTTTACACATATACTGATCTTTACTGCTTTTGTGCTTCCTGCTTTTCCTACCCCTATTTATGGTCTTTCCTTTTTAGTCAAAGAGTTCTCCTTAACATTTCTTGTGGGCCTGATTTGTGGTCACGAATTCCTTCAACTTTTGTTTGTCTGGGAAACTCTTTATCTTTCCTTTTATTCTGAATGATAGCCTTGCTGGTAGAGTATTCTTGGCCGCAGTTTTCTGGTTTTGTTTGTTTGTTTGTTTTTATTTTTGTTTTTTGTTTTTTCTTTCAGAACTTTGAATGTATCATGCCACTTTTTTTTTTTGGCATGCAAAGCATCTGCTGAAAAATCAGCTGGAAAATTAAGGGAGTTTCCATTATATGTAACTTTTTTCTTTTCTTGCTTTTAAAATTCTCTCTTTATCATTGCATTTTGCTATTTTAATTACTTTGTATCTTATGGATCTCCTTGGGTCAAATTTTGTTGGGGACTCTGGTCCTCCTAGTCTAGATTTCAGTTTTCTTTCCCAGATTTGAAAAGTTTTCAGCTATTATTTCTTCAAATATATTTTCTGCCCCCTTTTCTCTCTCTTCTCCTTCTGGCATCTCTATAATGTGAGTATTACTATACTTGATAGTATTGCTGAACTCCCTATTTTTATTTTTTTTCTCTCTTCCACTACTCCAATGCACTGATCCATTCTTCTGCTTCCTCTAGTTTATAATTTATTCCATCTAGTGTATTTTTAGTTTCAGTTATTAATTTCTTTATCTCTGGTTGGTTCTTTTTATGTTTTCTATCACTCTATGAAGGGTCTCATTGAGGTCCTCCACTTTTTTCTCCAGTATCTTTATGACTGTTGTTGGGTCGGCGGTTCCAGGAATGCAGGAAGAACAATAGAAATGACTGCCAGGGCCACCATCTTTCAGTCCCTTCTCCCCCTTCCTTAACCCTAGACTATCCCGCCAAAAGGGTGTAGGCCCAGGTCATGTTTCCATAGGTAACCCGATACCTATGCAGGAAACAGGAGTATCAGGAACCCTCACCCCATACCTTCCGATCACCAAATATGGATGTAAGCCTATCCCCTACCTTAACCCAATAAAAGAACCCCACCAACTCCCTCCCAGTGTGACTTCCCCCACTCCCCTTTCCAGAGTCAAGAACCTCGCTGGAGGGTGTCCACCTCCTCCCCTTGCAACTTTCCTGGCTCCCCTTCTCCTGAGCCCTGCAACTTTGCCAGAGAGTGCCTTTAATAAATCTTGCCTTGCGCCTACCTCGCCTGGTATCGTGTTTATCTAGCCTATAAAACTTTACAACCGTTACTTCAAATTATCTATCAGACATATTACTTATCTCTGTTTCATTTAGATATCTTGTGATTTTTGTCCTGTTCTTTAATTTTGGTATACATTCTTCTATCTCCTCATTTTGCCTAAATCTCTCTGTTTTTATGTGTTAGGAAAGTCAGCTACATCTCCTGCTCTTGAAAATAGGGGATTTGTGAAGAAAAGGTCATGTGGTGTAGTGCAATGTTCCCTGTTTGCCAGAGCCTGGTACAACAGGGGTGTCTCCTATGTGTGTTGCATATGCTCTACTGTTGTGGCTGAACCATATTTGCCCTCACTCCAGTCATCAGCAATTGCTTTTTGCCTATTGTGGGCAGGGTTTGGTTTCTGTATTTTTAGTGGGCCAGTCTGGAGTCACCTTGGGCTTGAGTTGATTCAGTCCAGGCACTTACTGGAGCAGCAATAGCGCTGTACTACAGGGTGAAGTCCCTGTGTTGTCCCCTGAGGAACTTTCACTGGTAAATGGGTTCTGCAGTCAGACATGATGTCTGCCCCCAGCCACTGCTAGTGCTGCAGTGGAACTGGGGCACATGGTTATCTCCCCTCATCGCCAAGGCGGAATTCACCCTGCAGTCATGCTTACCCATGTTGGGGTTGCTTGCAAACTTCCAGGCTTATGGAAGAAAGGTGGCAGTAAATTTTGTCAAACTTTTGCAGAATAAAGATCAAAATGCTCTGTATTTCCTTATCCATTTTTCTAGTGGATATATTTCACAATGAAAACAAATTGTTGCCATTGAATTTTAACTACAGTCTATCTCTACTTAGTCAACAGTCTGATGAATAACATTTATTAAAGGAAACCAAATAACCTGGTCTATTCTAGTTAATTCAGCCCACTTTATGTTGAAATCAGATGACAACAATCAGTACTTCTTCCATGAGCCTAGAAGTTGTTTTTTCATTAATAAATAAGTGCGTGGCTTTATAATTGTTAATAAATAATGTTAAAATTCTGAATTATATAAAAAATATAAAGAAAAAATAACAATCACCTACTATAATTACACTTGAAGAAGATGGTGTTAATGATAACTGATGATAACAGAAATAATGACAGTGGTGATAATGAGTGTAGCTGCTAGTGTATATTGCACTCTTGCACTGTGCCAGCACTCTGCATACTGTTTTATGTACATCATTTTATTGATAATGTACAGCTACTATTGTCTTACCTTCCAAGTTAGAAAACTCAAGTTTAGAGAGTTGATTTTTGAATCAGAAGAGGGTAGAAACATTGAAGTAGAGGACTAGAGATCTCCTTGACAAACTATTTTAACAGATGATACAGTGTGCCAGATAGGCTTAAGAATTTAACTAAGGCTTGATGTAGTTCTTAAATGTGGGTGAGGTTTGGTGCGGTGAAGGCTACAGTCAATGACAAAAAAAAAAATTTTTTTTTTGAGATGCTCTCAATGCAAAAATGGTGGTTTTAATAAAGCATGGGGACGGACCCTAGGGCAGAAAGAGCTGCTGCACTGGAGTTGTGAGGCAAAGCTGATTATATACTTAGGAGTTGGGGGAGGTAAGGAAAAGAGAGGTTTTCAAAAGAACTTTCATATGCTAAAGAACACTTATAAGATACTTTAGGCCTTGCCATTGTTTAGTTAATGCTGTTTCTCTCTCCAGTATGGCATTAATATTAAGACATTTGGGAGCTTCCTGGAGGAACATTATACTCTACCTGCCTAAAATATTTGTCCATAGGTTGCAGATTTTAAGAACATTTAATTTTATCTACATTTCCTTTGGAAGTTGGGTTATTGATAAGAATGTGGTTTTTTTTGTTGTTTTTTTGTAAATCACTAAGACATTTGTAAATTGAGGGATATTCCTATCTCATAGGACTGTAATCTCTATAAATTAACCATCTGTTTTCCTTTTCTTTACTTTAGCCCAGACCAGAGTGTCTGAGAAATATCACATGCATCCCACCTGGGAATGGGTAGGTTGCAGGGTGTCAGCTTGTGCTTTGTCCGCAGCTTGCCTCCTGCTCCCTCAACAGATGGATCACTGGTTAGCTGCAGCAGTAAGATTAAACCCTCATTTTTACATCTCAATTTTGAACTATATGCACTGCCAATTTATATTCATATGTACATGTGTAATATTTTTAAAAGAAGGATATGATCTAAATTTCTACTATAATTTCCAAATTATTTCATTTTGGTAATTTTTAAATCAATGAAACTATCTATGTTTTGCAAAGATTTTCCAGTTCATTTTCAAGAGTGCTTGTCAGTATATCTAGAAGTTATGCCTTCACCTGGCTCCATCCTCCCAAAAAGAAATCATTATTCAAAATACGTTGAATAATAACATCCATGGGCTTATTATAAAGTTAACATCTTTTCTGAGTTTTAAACAATTCATTTAAATGGTATCACATCATCTGCAATAACATCCAAGAAAATAAAAAGTAGTGTGTGTTCTAGAAGTTGTGCTGCTTGTTAAAGTGTGAGAGGTTGAGGTACAGTTCCAATCATGTTCAGGGTCAAGTTAATAGGTTCATTTTTGTTTTTCAGTGGAGTACACCAGGTGCTGAAATTGTTCCACAGTGACCTCTTGTCCTGACACCCCCATCTACTTTGATCCATTTTGTTTAAATGAAAAGACCATGTTTAACTTTGTGATATAAAACACAGCTGAATCATTGACACTTCAATCAGCCATTATTATGCTGAAATCACAGTAGGATATCCCTTCTACCCAGAATGTACTAACACTAAAGGAGAATTGATTTCAATCTGAAAATGAAAAGCAAACACATCAATACATGACTAAATCTACATAATAATCTAGTGTACTTTCATTATAATTGTGTTCACTCAATAGCAGGACTCATCATGAGATAGACCTGAATCTGACTATATCTACTTACAATTCTAAAAATAAGAAAAATTTAAAAAGAGGTTGATAACTTTATTTATACACGAGCTTAATAATTGTATACTGAAGGAGTATGCAGTGCAAAGGATGTCTTAAATTTGTAAATCACTTGGCTTTCTCTGACCTGGAGTTATTTATTGTCATAAATATTGAAAAGCTTACTGAAGGTTATTTTGACTTCTCAGATAAGTACAGACTTTTACAGATGGCACAGTTAGAATAGTTCATCAGACACAGGGCCACCAGTGTCAACCAAGAAAGAATTCACTGAAAATTAAGCAAACTGGCATTTATTTGGGCAATTAGAATTACAACTCTGGAGATGCAGATTCAGATAGAAACTTGAAATATGTTTCAAGGGAGGTAAAGAGGGGGCTGTTATATATGCAAAAAGCTACAAGTGTTATTCTCATTCTGGTCCTCTATGTGAAACAAGAACTGAAACTGAGCTAACTGGGATTGGTTGAGTTGATACACAAACAAGGGATTGAAATTTAGCAAAAATTCCATTGGCTCCTTTGGAGGTAAAGAATGCAGTTGTCTTGGTAAGGAAGTACATTCAGGCTGAGGGCTTATGGCTGGCTGCCTGAAAGGCCTTTTTAAAAGTTCATGGTTTCTCATCTGTTGAAGTATATAAATTCCTTCCTCCCCTATGAGCTCCCAACACTATTTATAAAGAGCCTCTTTTAGTTAGGCTTGTTTGCTCCATTTTGGAAATCACAGGTTCCCTGACTTAGTCAAAAGGAGATTCTAAACCTATTGCCAAAAAAAGAGATGAATGAACAAATACATACATATATACATGTATTTATATGTATACAAGTCTATGTGTATATATGTATATATATACACACAGACCATTGCAATAGAATCAAATTTAGATCTATATATCAGTGAGGTTAAGCAAAGAGAATATAAAATAAATTACCATGATTAATTAACTGCCTATTGTCTGGAATCAAACCCCCGCTTTTCAGAGGGAATCATTAGGAAAAGAACATCTCCCAGAGTTTAAGTCTTCCTGCATTTTGGCTCCTAACTAAACTAGCAAGATTCAGTGTTTTTAAAGCATATTCCAAGTTCTGTTTGCTTAGAATGAATGCTGCATAAAATGCCAAGCAAGTCTAGCAGTTTGTGAGGAATGCGTTGTCTTTTGTCCACTAATAAAGTTGAAATAAATCATGTTGTTGCCTAAAACATTTTCCAGGCCAGATGAAAACAGGGACTCCTGCATAATACATATGTTCCATTAATTGCAGGAAAAGAAAAAAACAAAAACAAAAAACAAGGGCAACAACAAGAACAACAACAAAAAACAAGCTGTAGCTTAGAGAGAACTATACTCATAGTATAAAAATGCCAGCATGAGCAAGAAAAATAAAAAGAGACTTACAAATGAGTATATTTACATGCAGAAAAAGAAGAGAATTTAAATAACTAAAGCAGGTGAGCTGTTTTAACAAAGAGATAAGTATGTTATTTAACAAAAGGCATTACATCTAATTCCACAGTTAAATCCTTATTGCAAGATGAAGTAAAATCAGAGCAGCAACCCAAAATTGTCTAATGGAAAGTATTCCTTATGCAGAAACATCAGATAGAATAAAACCTGAATCCATAACTTATTGAAACACAAGGAGTCTTATTTTGAGAATGTGGATCTTGAAAAATCAGTAAAAATCCATCCATAGTTAATGAAATTAGCTCAGATTTGCTAACTGTATAGAAAGATGATGGGGAAGGATAGTTGGGACTGCTTATAACTCTTTCAGAGCCTCATTTTCATCTATGAAACAGCAAAAGTTGAACTAGCAGTATCTACATTTTTAGCATAATTTAGCGTATAGTTTGGGCAGTTGGCAATAACTGATCAGAAAATTATACGAAGTCATGTTATTAAGTATGATAGAATCTGATTAATAAAGATATAGAACAGATCATTTTCATCAATAAAATAATTTTTTGAAGTGAATATATATTATTCAGAAACTGTAGGCTGTAGTATGCTAATTAAATGAAATTGGCTCCCCAGCTATTTACATGGCTTTCAATTCTCCAAAGCCAGTGACCTAGTCAAATTAATGTTGGCCTCAACTTAAAAGTCATCTGTATAAATAAATAATTCACACCCTTTGCATACTTATTGCCTTAGCAGTTTCAGTGCAGAATTCTGCTGGAATTATGAAAAACTTCAGTAGGGATAATACTGAGAATGCAAATAAACTATATTTTATAATTCACATTAAAATGTGAATTATAAGATCAATGTTGTATCATAACAAAGAGCCACAACCAAACATAAAGACTTACTTTGGTTTTATTGTCAGCCTAAGACTAAATGATTAAAATATATGACTAAGGAAATTCAATATATAACAACAACATCTAGAGGGGAAAGGTGATTTGGATAGTAGGGTATCAAGAAAAAAATGCAGACTCCTGGATGGAAAATAAAAGCACAAGCTGAAATAGAAATTTATGCCATATTTTGTTTTCTTTTTTTTTGCATTTTTAGCTCTGTGTTAGAAACCGCAGTAATCATTCTAACATGGAAAAATTAAATTTAAGTCATTTAGATAATTTAGACACTTGTATATGTGTATTTTATGTAATCTAAACAGATCATTATATCAAGCTGAGATTCCTGAAAATGCATTGGTTGACCATCGTTTAATTTATACTTTCCATGTTTTGTTTTAATGACTAATTGTATTTTAATTCTCATGCAGATAGATTTTGAAAGCTGGCTAAGGTAAGATGTATTTAGCTTGACTCCTATTAAAAAAGAAAAATCTATACTGACTTCACAGTTTATGCCATTTTGTTCCTTGTGAGATGACTATAATCCCTAATCTACTCAGATGAAGGGAGTCCTAATTGCTTTCTCATTTGCTTTAGCAAACACTCCAAAATGTATATACATATATTTTGTATATGAATATATGTGTGCATGTGTGTATATATATGGTATTAATATAAATTAATATAAATATATGCTATAATATTAAGAATATATATAACATATATACCATAGTAAATACATATATATTGTATTATTTATATATACATACACATACATATCAAAAGAGGACTTCAACTACCTGCATTTTGATCACAGTCTGTGCTCTCTAATTGATTAAATTCTTCTTTCCAGCTTATCTTTTGAATCAGGCAAAGTGTCCATGATGGGAACTGAAACTACTCTCCCAAAGCAGTGACCACTGCCCTGAGGCAGGGAGACCCCATGTGATTGACCCAAAATAGTGATTGAACTGATCTTTACTGTTGCAATCTGCATGTACCCACCGACCTTTGTCCCACATTTTTCTTTTTTAAACCTGAAAGTATTTCAGCACTTTGGAGACAGTGTTTGAGACCTTAGTCCTCTGTCTTCCCCCTACTGGTCTCACTGAGATAAATTCCTTTCTTGTTTGACCACCGCCCATCTATCTATCTGCCTTTGGTTTTTGTCAGTGGCTGGTGGCAGAGACCGGTCTGTTTGGGACCAGCTGGAACAGGGTCCTTTGACCCCTGTATTCCAGTTACAATATTTACAGATTGATTCATGATTTTTCATAGATAGTAACATAATATCTGAGATAATTTATTTGCTTAATATTAACAACATTTTTATTAATTAGTATTAACAATATTAATTATAATATTAGTATTATTCAATATAACAACTAATAAGATGATAAACAATCCTTATCAAATATTATTCAAATAACTGAAAATATAAAAAGGGTGTGTGTGTGTGTGTGTGTGTGTGTCTGCATGTATCTGTGTTTGAGGAAGCATCATATTTGGGAAAGCTTTAGCAGTTTCAATAAATAGGGATAAAAATGATTGAATCAGTAAATAAAATGAATCTTCAGATTTCTTAAAATAAGCAAAAATTACATATTTATTAGTTATAAAAGGACAACATTTAAACATTTCCATTGATTTTAATTTGTATGGAGTCACATGAGATATGTAGTTTTAACAAACTTATGTCAAGAAAATTAAGAATATAAACAAAATTTGACTTCAAAATTATTGTAGAAAATAAGAAGTAAAATATTCTCGTCTATTTTAAAGGATGCACATGGGGAAGAAGTTATTGTAGGCTTTTCATAGCTACTACAAATATAGTTTTTTTTGAAGTTTTATTTTATTTATTTGAGAGAGAGAGCATGAGTTGGGGGGGAGGGGCCGGTGAGAGAGAGTGAGAGAATCGCAAACAGACTCCCTGCTGGGCACAGAGCCCAACACTGGGCTTGATCCCAGAATCCTGGGATCATGACCTGAGCTGAAGGCAGATATTTAACTGACTGAGCTACCTAGGTGCCCTAAAAATATAGGTTTTAATGTAAACATTAGATTATTTGTTCATTTCCTGAGTTTAAATTTACAACATTTGATTGACTATATGGAATCCTGACTTATATGCCACAACAAAATTTGGCAACGTGTACTATCTCATTGACTATTTCATTTGGGCCACTGGGCGCTATTTATGAAGATTAAAATTAGCTGCTCCTAGGCAGCTTTGTCATTCAATAACTGTAAGTTCTACCGCCTTCTGAGTCATATGATCAAGTTCAAATTCTGTTAGGGATTTATTGTAAAGTCTAGGCTGCACATAACTGCACAAATTCGTAAAGGGAAAAAAAATTAAAAATGAGACATGAGGGGCATCTGGGTGGCTCAGTGGGTTAAAGCCTCTGCCTTCGGCTCAGGTCATGATCTCAGGGTCCTGGGATCGAGCCCCGCATGGGGCTCTCTACTCTGTGGGGAGCCTGCTTCCTCCTCTCTCTGCCTGCCTCTCTGCCTACTTGTGATCTCTCTGTGTCAAATAAATAAAATCTTAAAAAAAAAAAATGAGACATGATCACAGTTTGGGATATTACTGTGAAATGCCAATCTAAAAGAGCTGCAATGCTGTGTTATAACATCACTATAAGAAACATCGATGGCTAGTAGTAATAAAAGCTAATATTTGAGTACGTATATACACTAATCATTCTTCTAAGAATTTCTATTAAATTTCTTCTATTTTTGAAGTTTGATATATGAGGAAACTGAGAAACAAATACATAGAGCAACTTGCCCAAGGTCATACAAGTTTGGTCACTAGTAAAGCTAGGATTTAAGTAAAGAATGGGGAGACATTAAATTCAGAGAAAAAATTAATCAGATCCTACTAAATGATTCAGATAAATTATGAGGTTTGAAATAAGATACTAATTATAGAAATGAAAAAAAAGGAGTGCAAGGTGAAAAAATTATATTGTCAAATTATGCAGCATTTATCAGTAAAATGGATAGGAAGCTAATAAGTACAAAATGGACAAACTAGAAAATATGAAAGAAAAGAAGGCAAATTTCATTTTTGAACATTTTATGGTTAAAGAGAGACACCATCTGTATATTTAAGAATAAAATAATTTTTCCTAAATCACTGAGGTGACTATTGCTCCATGTGGCTGAGATTATTACTGTAAACCAAATATCCCTCTCTTGATTTAAATTCTCCAGTGGCAATCATCTGGTTGAACTATGTGACTAATTCTTACCGATGGAATGTCAGGAAAAATGATACAGGTCAGAGGAGGCAATTCCTGCCCCTGCTCTCATTCCCATGACTAGCAACAAAGGATACCTTCATGACATTGTTGCAAGAGGGTAGTAGACTGGATCACTGACTCAAACTTTGAAGGAAAGCCTGATGAGAAGCACATAACTTACACTGATTTGTGAAATGAGTGAAAAATAAAAATTTGATGCGTTGCAGTCATTGGAATTTTGAAATTTGGTTATTACTGCAGCATAGCATAGGTAATTTATCTTGACATATATACAACAGTAAAAATGCCCAGTTCTAAGACTAATTTTGAGATCTCTGACTTTAAAATGTCAGATCTCTGACTCTGCTCTTTCACTTTAAGGAATAAGGATAAAACTATTCCAAATTGGAATTCCTAATTTTAACTAATGTGGTTAAGATTTAGTAAACTAATAAGATATGAATGTGCTTTGTAAATCAAAACCACTCTGTAATATTCTGTTGTTGAATATCAATCAGATGTTATTGTAAGCAACAAAAATATTAGGGCCACCACAGTTTTTTTTAAAGGAATTTACTGAAGTATATTGGGCTCTGAAAAATTCATTAGAACCTGGGAGAACTGCCTTGAAAATTAGCAGAGTCTAGGATAATTATCAAGCTCCAACAGTCCAGTATGGAGGCTAATATTCATATATAGCTATTCAACACTTACTATGTGAACAGTTTGAATTGAGATGTGTTGTAAGTATAAAATACAAACCTGATTTGAAGAATTAATGTAAAAATATAAAGTAAACTTATTAATTATTATAGTGATTATCTATTGCAATGAAGATATTTTGATTATATTGGCTTAAATAAATTGGATTATTAAAATTAATGTCCCTTGTTTCCTTTTACTTTTTTAAATGCTGCTACTATAAAACTTAAATTCCATAAGTGGCTCTCATTTGGGGCTTCTATTACTTTTCTAATGGGGAGCACTGACCTAGACTGTTCACATTTCCTAGAATAAGCTGAAAGCTATCTTGCACCAAATGGGGGATCTCCAAATGGCAGATTCTTTTGACTAGCCTCCGACTGGAAAGATACCCTTGAGGTAGAAGGTAAAGAGGTAGAAAACAAAAGAAGAATGATTGTCTCTCTTCTCAACATTGTTAAGAGGTCAATTTTTTACAAAGGATAAAATCATAATCTGTAACAAATACGGAATAAACGCATATCAAAGATTTTGTCTAACTCATTGTAATGTGGGAGTCAGTAAGATGCTGCAACCGATTCAAAAGAGTTTTCTAAGAACTACATATATAAAAAGAGAATAATACATTCTGAAATTAACTTATGAAAAGATGCAACATGGGTTTATCCACAGGGTAATAGTCACTTTATTGGATACAACTTGTTTGGATTTCTATACACAAGAATAATTTGCATTATGGGGGCGCCTGGGTGGCTCAGTGGGTTAAAGCCTCTGCCTTCGGCTTGGGTCATGATCCCCGCATCGGGCTCTCTGCTCAGCAGGGAGCCTTCTTCCTCCTCTCTCTCTGCCTGTCTCTCTGCCTGCTTGTGATCTCTGTCTGTCAAATAAATAAAAAATCTTTAAAAAAAAAAAAAGAATAATTTGCATTATGATCAGTGTTCTAAAATTTACATGTTCACGCCAATGATAGAGATACCCATACAGGTGAACCAGAGAGAGCACACATTGAACTTTTCGCACAACTTCAGAATATTGCAAAATTTTTCATGGCAGGATGAAAAATTTAAGAAACAAAGGAATTTCAATTTTTTTCAGCATTACAAGGACAATCGATGGAAATTCTGTAATCTAAACCATGATCTCTGCTTTGTAATATATTCTGTGTCAATGATGTATTTTTCACTTTGTTAGAAAAATTTTTAAGTCTTTTTTGCAGAAATAGATCAGAAATTGACAAAAGTTATACATTTTAATAACATTTATTTAGAATTACATGTTTTTCCTAAAGCTCCAATCTAGTAGGTATAATATCCCCCCACTCCAATAACCCTGCCCGCCCCACCCCCAAAAACAACCAACCAGCCAATCAAACAACTAACCAAAAACTGTCCTTTCCCTAACTTCTGGAACCTGTTACTTTACTTTGTTACCTTATTTGGCAAAAAAGAGGGAGTGGTTAGTGAAGAATTTGCATATGTGATTAAGCTTAACAGGTCATAAAATAGGGAAATTGCCTGATATCATCCCTGTGGGCCCAATCTAATCTTACAAGCACTTAAAAAAACTGCAGAAAGTTCCTTTAGCCAGAGGCAGAAAAGATAACAACAAAAGAAGTCAGAAAAGCTCACTCTAGGCTGGCTTGGAAGAAAAAATGACAGGGCTACTTTGTGAACTGCAGATAGAGATGGATAGCCTCCAGAAGCTGAATGTGACCCTGAGTGCGCAATCTGCAAGAACACAGGGGCCTTAGCCTACACCCACTAGGAAACAGAGTCTGTCAACAAGCGGGGAGCTTGGAAGAGACTCCCAGGCCTCGTCTGAGAACGGCAGACCCAGCCTAAAGCCTAATTTCAGCCTGTGCGATGTGATCAGAGGAACCAGCTAATTAGCACCCAGACTCCTGAGCCATGGAAACTGTGAGATAATGAGTTTGTCTTGTTTAAGTGTGTGATAATTTGTTACAGCAACAACAGAAAATGCAGATAGTCATTCTCATGCCAAACTGCTTTTTTTTTTTTTTTGGAGTTTTGGTCATTATTGTTTAGATTGCAATCTCTTTTATATTTGTGAGTGATACGGCATCACCCATAAAATGAACTGAAAGTGTTTTCAGGCTTTCTAATCTAAACACCTGAATTCTCTCATGTGCCCAGAAAAGGCTAGAATCTAACATAAGAACTGCCAGATGCAGTTTCCTTTTTGCTTCTCTCAGGCAGAGCTTTGCTGCTCATGTTGAAAGAGGAAAATAACACTTTTGCTGGTTGGAGTGATAGGGCTACTTACCAGAAGCATTTAAGTGTTTAATGCCTACAAATGGCAGGATCATGTTACTTGATAATAACTTTCTACCAACTCTCAACTACTATAAAGAGGTTGGGTACACCAGTCTTAGAGGGATGTTGTCAGATAGGAGAAAAATCAGAAGTGTTCAGGGATAAAGTACCTGGATATAGGCTAAGGTTGAAAGTATTAAATATTAACAAATTGGCTAACTAAATTAGGGAATGGGATTAAAAGCCCACTTTATATCTGAAGTTCATTAAACAGCAGATTTAAGAGGTAATTGGGAAGAATATTGCAGCTGGATTTTAGGTTAGATCATAACAGGGTTAAGCATTAGATACAAGAGGATATGTCAAGGTAGAGAGACTTACAGAACGAGCAACATTCCAATCTCAGGGGTTTAATGCTTTCTAGCCTGCATCATAGTTCCCTCCGGAGTTGAAGGGAGGGCTGGGAATGGTGCCTTTGCAAGAAGCCATTCAGGAATTCAGTATTCCGCAACGTGGTTCATCCACCGTCTTCTTGAGTGGAAGTAAGGAAACTAGGACCCATGGGCCAATTTTGGGGTCAAACCTGTTTTCATATGGTATGTGGTATATGGTATATCAGTGAATTGCATTTTTAATGGATACAAAAAAAACTTATGACAAGCACAAAATTTAGAGTCTGGCCTTTTCAGGAAAAAAAAAAAAAATCGTGAGTCACATCTGCAGAGCCTTGGTCTCCTCAACCAGAGTTTCAGTATCCAGCGGGCAAGTAAGAAAAAAGAGAGACCATGGAGGTGTGAGTAAGAGGCTTCAGAGACTAGTCTGGAAATGACAAATACACTTCTCCTCACATACTGTGGTCATATATTTAATGGGACGCCTCGTCTCTTTAAAGCACAGTTGCAGTTACAGTCTAGCTCTATGCATAGCCGGGAAAGTAATAGAAATTAAAGAATTATTAGAGATGTTTTACTGCCAGGGAAGGAGTTTTTATAACCTGCCATAAGACCAATTTCTGGTTAACAAAACATAAAATGGAGACATTTGGAAAATGTATAATAGAAAATAACTATTTTAACAAATGTTAATTTATAGAAAAAAATAATAGAAAGGCCCAGATTATCCAAATTATACATTGGATGCCAGGTGATTGTGGTTCCTGGTATTAAATATATATATGTATATATATATATTCATTCTAGTCATAAATTGGCCTAATTTCTGAACACAAAGTTTCTGGAAATATAATGTAGAATGATAGGACTTTCCAAAGGAAAATTAGACCTTTTCAGATGGCATACCAAAAGTGGAAGTGAGATTATTCACTAACTTTTACATGATCTGTCCCAAACACATATTGAATAAAATCATTAGATTCTTCTTGTTCAGTTAACTCTTATTGTCTAAACATTATTTTTAATTCTAAACTTTATAAACATAATCATAAGTTTAGTTCTAAATAACAAAACACACTGAGAAATGAACAGTGTTTTATAAACATTGAATATAAGCCTAAATATGCAGAAAAAATATATAAAAATATGAACATCACTACACTGTGATTCTTATGCTAACTACAAATCATTCTTCCTTGGGCTTTGGTGGAAACTATTAGTCATGAGTGTCTGAGAAAATCCTTTGTCCCTACCTTGTCAAGATGTTCTTCCTTTATTGCATTATTGTGTTTCATCTGCTTTTATATACATTGATTCATATCAGATAACAGCAGACCTCTTGTTTTCTTTATTCAGAGCCAGTATATTAATTTAAAAAAATCTTTCTGTCTGAAACTGCTTAAGGATTTGTCTTCAAAGTAGAAGAAATAGTTGACTACATATATTCATCAATCATTTCTCTTCTTCTATCAATATCTATTACAATTTATATTTCTTATACCTATGAAATGGCAAAGATAAGTAAGAAAATCTGTCAATATATTTTCAGAAAACCTTTTCAATTAAATGTCTTCCACAAAGCACTCTCTGTAAATTGTCTGCTTCATCTGTGGTGAGAATGAGTATATTTTTTTCCTTCCTTCTTTGTGGGAAAATATATCTTAGATGTTAAATGTTGCTTGCAACAGTCACTTATGTTTTTCGTCCTCTTTTCCCTTTCTGGTTGTTTCCTCCTTCATTTATCAGAAAACTCCAACTTCGTTCCACCAAGGCAGTGGCTGGGACTTCACCTTATCTATCTGCTGTCTTCCAGGAGTTAACTGTCAAAGTGTTTAATGTTCACCTGCACGTGGATTAAACAAACACCCTTTCTGTCATAGATAAGACATATGTATCATCTGGTGTCACCACGTAGTCTCCACAACTGGCATCTAGGAAAAGCAGTGAGGTAAAAACACAGGAAAGAATATCTTACCAGGATTTTAAACCTGCCAATCTAGTTCTTTCAACCATGTCTCAGCAATGACTGTGGAAACACTCATTATAGGGTTTCTTTAGTGTGAAGGAAAAAAATGATTTTGTGTCATAAAGCCCTTGACTTTCCCTCCTAAATTTTGCAAAGTAGACATTCTCCTTTGGCTGCTAACATCTCCTGTAGATTGCAATTTGCCACATTGCAAAAGCACATTGTGTCTTCTTGACAGGCTTGTGCTTTCCCATGCTGTTCTGTGAATGGGTTCACAACTATTAGCCTTGTGCATGTGCGGTGATTTCACACCAACCACCACCAAACCCTTGTCACGAGTCACATCCTTGGGGATTTCGTGCAGTGTGTTTAGAGATGGCCTTATGGAGGAGTAAGATCAGCCTTTAAGTCAAAGAAAAGAAGGGTTATGGAGATTTTCTTTGGTACAATGCTAGCTAGCTTTGTGTGAAACAAATAGGTGCAAGTATTTTATGAAATCTGGGTCACTGATTTGAAATATTTGTTAGTATTGTTTTAATCTATAAAACTTGGGATGGCTATTTAAGTAAAGAAAATCTAAGATTGTTCCTCTTATACATTCTCACAATCTCAGTCAAGAAAACTAGCCACCTATATCCTGGTATCTGTTCCTATCTAACAGTAAATATAAAATATATATAAATATTTATATATTACATATATTAAAATTATATAATATGTAATTTATATTTTACTTATATATTATATAAATACAAAATTTTATAATATGATTATTTTAAATTATTATATAAAATGTATTATATTACAAAATATATAATTCACTGTTCTTTGAACTACTCTTGGTGGAGGCATAATCTCAGCACTAAACCTGCTCATACCAGAAAAGGACTTCCGTATGTTCCCTGTTTCGAAATTAAGTGGTGAATAATCAGCTGACTAAAGCTCATTTAGCAAATCCCATATCTGGGTGATTTTACAACCCCTCCCATCAGGTGCCTGAATGTCCAGGTCATGTAGAATGTGCACCATACAAATATAAATATATAAATATATATATATATATGTATATATATATATATGTATATATATATATATACATATATATATATATTGTGAAGTTAAGTGGAAGCTTATATATAAATATATATGATGTATAAAATATAAATATATGATATATAATATATAATAATTATATAATATATAATATAATAATTATATAATATATTATACATTTAATATATATTTAAAGTAGTTTTCACTTAAATTTATGTATATATGTATATATACATATAAATATGTATATATTATATTTAATATATATATATAATATATATATATTTTTATATATATTTTAAATAGTTTCCACTTAAACCCTTCCACTTAAGCTCACCATAGAGCCCGACATAGGGCTTGAACTCATAACCCTGAGATCAAGACCTGAGCTAAGACTGAGCCATATGCTCAACCTACAGATGCTACCCTGGAGTCCCTCCTTATATATTTTTGAAAGAATTAAAGTACAAAGCTGGAAATAATAACTATATTAAAGTATAAGTCAAATCATTATGAATTTTCTGTAAGAGAAAGCTTCTCTGAATGTCACTTGGGGCAGTGGGACAATTTCTCACACAGTCAGATTATTTTATTTTACTTTATTTTAATTTTATTTTATTTTTTCAGTGTCCCAAGATTCATTGTTTCTGCACCACACCCAGTGCTCCATACAATACATGCCCACCTTAATACCCACCTTAATACCCACCACCAGGCTCAACCATCCCCATACCCCCTCCCCTCCAAAACCCTTAGTTTGTTTCTCAGAGTCCACAGTCTCTCATGGTTCATCTCCCCCTTCAATTTCCCCCAATTCACTTTTCCTTTCCTTCTCCTAATGTCCTCCATGTTATTCCTTATGCTCCACATGTTACTGAAACCATATGATGATTGACTTTCTCTCCTTGATTTATTTCACTCAGCATAATCTCCTCCAGTCCTATCCATGTTGATACAAAAGTTGGGTATTCATCCCTTCTGATGGCTGAGTAATATTCCATTATATATATGGACTATATCTTCTTTATCCATCCATCCATTGAAGGGCATTTTGGCTCTTTTCAGTTTGGCGATTTTGAACATTGCTGCTATGAACATTGGGCTGCATAAGGCCCTTCTTTTCACTACATCCATATCTTTGGGGAAAATACCCAAGTGCAATTACCAGGTCATAGGGTAGCTCTGTTTTTAATTTTTTGAGGAATCTCCAGATTGTTTTCCAAAGTGGTTCACCAATTTGCATTCCCACCAACAGGGTAAGGTGGTCCCCCTTTTTCCACATCCTCTCCAACATTTATTGTTTCCTGTCTTGTTAATCTTTGCCATTCTAACTGGTGTAATGTGGTTTTGATTTGAATTTCCCTAATGGCTAATGATGATGAAAATTTTTTCATTTGTCTGTTAGCCATTTGTACATCATCCTTAAAGGATCTATCCACCAAGAAGATCTAACTATTGTAATTATTTATGCCTCCAACATGGGAGCAGCAGCTACATAAGCCAACTGTTAATCAAAATAAAGAGTCATATTGATAAGAATACATTAATTTTAGGGGATCTTAACATGCCACTCTCAGCAATAGACAGATCATCTAAGCAGAAAATCAACAAAGAAATAAGAGCTTTGAATAACACATTGGACCAGATGGACCTCATAGATATATACAGAACATCCCACCCTAAAACAACAGACTACTCATTCTTCTCAAGCACACATGGAACTTTCTCTAGAATAAACACACATTCTCCTGAATAGAACAATATGAACATAGAGCTCATAAATCAAGGCTCAAATGGTACCAAACATTTGAGATTATTCCTTGCATGTTCTCAGACCACAATGCTTTGAAACAGGAACTCAACCACAAGAAAAAGTTTGGAAGGAATTCAGTCAGATCATTTTTTAAAAAT
This sequence comes from Mustela putorius furo, assembly GCF_011764305.1. Taxonomy (NCBI): domain Eukaryota; kingdom Metazoa; phylum Chordata; class Mammalia; order Carnivora; family Mustelidae; genus Mustela; species Mustela putorius. The sequence goes on from NW_025421987.1 coordinate 30,966,041, forward strand.
GCTGTGAATCTGAAGTGACATCTCCTATCAAAGGTTGTAATCCTGAGAAAAGTCAAGAACACAGGGTGATGAGGAGGATAATGTGGGGCAGTATAGGGAGCAGTAGCAATTTAATCGTGATGTAGGCATATGCCATGATAAAAACCTGTTAGAAAGTCAAGATGAGAAACATGGCAGACATGATGTGAGGTCCAAAACTTCTCTGCTTACCTGAATAAAGTGTAAAAAAGGGATCACTTACTATCTACAATTTAAAAAAAGGAAAGAAATCAGAATAATAGAGACTGGAAGAAAAAAGGTAAGTAGATTGGGAGGAAAAAAACCAAAACATTACAAAGTAAGAAGGAAAAAGAAAGAAAAAAGGTGCTATTTGCCAGGTTTCTTCCTTAAAAGATTATGGGGATGAGGTTTGCCAAGAGGAACAGAGAAAAGTAAATGACATAGAACCCTGATGAAAGAGAAGAAGAGAACAGAAATATTCCTGTGCAGGAAGACATTGTCAGTGCCATTTTTAAAAGTTTTATCAGTTTCCCAAAAAGAAACAATGTACTGTGTCACAATGTTCAGTTTTAATAAATCTGAAACTGCTACTACTAACATAAGTCTGTTTCTTAAGGGGTTAATGAAAGATTCATATTAGGAAACAAAAAAACAAATACAAATTTTATCATTGTAAAAGGACTAGTTCAATATTGAGATTCAACTTAATATGTCAAAATTTTAAAAAATGTTTCTTTTTTTGTAGTGAAACAGTGGACACAGGAAACGTGAACTAGTTAAGGCAAATTGAGACAAAGAACAATTACATATTAAAAATAATAATTACTAATTAGAGCATTTTTTACTAAGTGTTGATAATGTGCCAGACATTCAGCAAAGTGTTGTATCATTTCATTCAGATATCCACATACACAAGTTGTCATATGTACTAATAATATTACAAATGAAAAAAAAAAAAAAACAAAAAAACACAAGCTGCAAAAGGTTAAATGAATTTCCTTGAGACCCCAACTCTGTAAGTGTGAAAACAGGGAGTACAAATGAACTTTGAATCCAACGCTGGTGCTCTTAATAATCATTTAAAGTGAATGTCAGTTCTTCCTCTCAAATTGGAAATGGCTATAAACTTTGTGATTAAAATATATATATATAACTACTCACATTCCCCCAGAATATTTCTTAATAAAGCTGGTGTGGCTAGTTTCCCTGGCTCAAGGGAAAAACACACAGTAAATATCTCAGTTCATATCATCTGCAGGGGAGTCTCTGGAGACTCTAGAAGATAAAAGAAATAAGAGAAGTTTTAAAAACAGACGGGAAAAATAAAGGAAATGGCTTTCATGTTGTAATGAGAAAAGATAGGAGGCATCATGTAAAGTAGCTGAGCGTACTCAGGAGGTGCAGCGGGAAGGAGACAGCTCTTGCAGAGTAAGTGAGCCAGAGCATGCTTATTTTTGAGCGCTCAACTTTGTGTGAAGTCTAAATATGACGGAAAGGGGGAATGAAGAAAGAAGATGTTAATTCAAACAAAGGGAGGATAAGCCAATGAAAATGAAATGGGGGTCACCCAGAGATCGAAGCCAGCTTTCTGATACAGGGTAAGAAACAAACTCAGAAATCAGGTAATAGAAAATACTTGGAGAGCGGCAGGTGAGGAAGAACAGTCTGATAAAAACATACAAAGTCACACACTTACAGGTCAAGTAGTTCTTGAAGTAGGATCGTGTAACCTAAGCAACATAACCACAGAGAAGGCACACAGTTTATGGTTCTTTAAGAAAGGAAAAAAATAAATTAAAAAAATGTCAGTACAAGAAAAATTCATATGAAAAGAAAATAGTATATAGGAAGGAACTAATATAGGAAGGAACTAATTTGGGGGTTCTTCAGAATGACTAGTAAAGAGAAACACAAGCATAATAAAAGGAAACTGGCATTTTACAACTATTTTTCAATTTAAGTTATCCCCGTGATGTGAATCTGTTAGATTGAGTATATTCATAACTATCTCTAGCATGTTTTCATAATCTATATGTCACCTTAAAGTAATGCTAAGGTAAAACTTTCTTAGAATAGGTTATTTTTGTGTACCTGTATAAGACATATGAATTGGGTCATATTCAAACAGAAATTTAAAAAATGAATAGTCTAAAAGTGACCTATGGAGAAATTATTTGATATCAGTTTCAAAATAAATAAGTTAATAATTTACATGTTTGTCCATTCATTTATGGATATAATTTCAAAAGCAATCTATATCAATTGTTAAAATTTTAGAAACCCTTTTCACAGTAGCAGTGCAAACCTACAGGTGTGACATGGTATTCTCCAGACCGTCTGTGCAAGTATCTATATATCCTTGCACGTACTTTCAGTAGTTTATCAAAATGGTGAGGATACCCTTTGGGTCATCATTTTGGGGTGGTGAACTAAATGCCCACAGATCAATTTGCAGAAAATCCATTCACCAATAGCCATTCATCACAAGACCAATTTGCTGCATGACCAATTTGATAAATTATTAACTCCCCCAAATGTGTATCTACTCACTAGTTATGAAGCTGATAGCAGTCTCTATTTCACCAAGACCACTCAATTTTCAATATCAGTTTAGCTATTGCAGTTTCTTTTGGATTTTGAATTTTAGGTATAGAATATACCGTTTGTTTCTAAGAATTTTAAAGCTATAGCATGGGTCTGTTACAACATATTTTCAATCAAGTCCACAATGAGTTAATGAGGAGATGCTGTCTGGGGAATTGTGAATCTTAATGTTATGTTCAAATTGCCATAAGAACTTAAACTAGATTCATATAAATGATAAAGCTGAAGTAAAATAAATCACAATCCAAAAGAAAAAAGTTTATAAATGCAAGTTTCCCAGGCTCTTTGAGACATAGGAAACTAATGTTGTTTATGTTTAGTTATTCCTGCAACTTGAAGAGTTTGATTTCCATGTATTTCCAAAAAATAAGGTAACTGAGCTAAATCAATGAGTAGTTATTTTTGGCAAGAGTTGTTTACACAGAGAAAGTGTGTAGTGTTTTAAATGTTTAGTGTTTTATAAATAGCTGGATAGCTTTTCCCAAAATTACAATTTAGATTGACAAGGATATGTGAAAATAGACACTCAGATGAAACTCCCACTTGATGGTTTAAAAAATAATAAATCTTCTTGTGCATACAATCAAGTGTGCACAAATGAGGGACAGTATTATTTATTGGTTAAGGATATTAAGCAAATTTCTATTACACGTTGGATTTATTAGATCATATATTTAGGGACTATTTTTAGAAAAATATAGACAAGTTGAGTATAATTATTAAAAAGCTTTCAAACTTATTTTGGAGGAAGGAGCAGAAATAAAGAGTAAATACATAGTGGTTTTCATCTTTCATATATTTATAAAGTCTCAATGTAATTTTTTAAAATTATAAAGATAACTACACACAAAAACAAAAATTGGAATATTATGTTGGTAAGAATGTAAATTGGAATAGCAACTATGGAAAACAGTACAGAAGTTCCTCAAAAACTTAAAAATAGAACTACTATATGGTCTAGCATTTCTACTTGTGGGTATTTTCCACAGGAAACAAGATCACTATTTCAAGAAGATATGTGCACTCCCATATTCATTGCATCATCATTTACAATAGCCAAGATATGGAAACAACCTAAGTGTCTACTGACAGATAAAGATGTGGTATATTTATGTAATGGAATATGGAATATACCGACATAAAAGAAGGAAATCCTGCACTTTTGCAACAACATGGAAAGAACTTGAATGAATTATGCTAAGTGGCAAAAGTCAGAAAGAGGAAGACATGTTTGGTACGATTTCACTTACATGTGCCGTCTAAAACAAACAAACAAAAACCAAACTCATAGACATAGTGAACAGATTCCTGGATTCTAGAGAAGGAATGGAGGTAGAAATGTGGTAAATGTGGTCAAAAAGTGCAAACTTCCAGTTATAAATAAGCTCTGGGGATATAATGTATAGCATTGTGACTATCATTAACAGCATCTTAGAAAGTTGCTAAGAGAGTGGATCTTAAAAGTTCTCATCACAAAAAATAATTTATAGTTTTGTGTGGTGATAGATGTGAACTATACCGGTGGTGATCATTTTGCAATGTAAACATATATATACCACAGACCTAAGAAGCTCAGAGAATCTTAGAAAGGTAAATACTATGCCCAAACACTGCACTTAAATACCTTCTAGGACAATACCTAGAAATGAAAGATAAAGCCGTGAGAAAATAAAACGCTAGCTATGATAACCAAGAAAAAAAGAGAAGACACAAATTACCAGTATCATTCATGAAAGAGGAGACATAACTATAGATCTATAGACATTTAAATGAACCAAGAGATTTAATAAAATTTAGATAGAGAATGTTATAACAAAATTATGCTAATAAATATGACAATGTAGATAAACATATGTGTGTGTGTGTGTATGTGACCGTAATAGTTCCATACTTCTAAAGATACCAAATTTATAGTTAAAAACCTTACAACAACAACAAACTCTATGCCCATATGCTTTCTCTGGAAAATCCTAATAAATATTTAAAAAGAAGAAAGCATACCAATTTTATACAAACTCTTCCAGTTTTAAAGTGGGAATATGACCTAACTCATGTAGTGAGGCAAAAATTATTTTGATATCAAACCAAAAACAAATACTCCAGTAAAACTACAGTCCCAAATCCCTATTGAACAAACATACCAAAATCCTCAATAAAATATCAGCAGATCTAATGCAGCAAAACAGAAACAGATAAATATATCACGATCAAATGGGTTAATCCTAGAATGCAGGGCTGTTACAACACTCTAAAGTCAGTCAATATATTTTCCCATTTCAATAGGTAAGGGAGCAAACCACCTATATATGTGTAGATATAGGTAATTATGGATATGAATAGTCTTTTACTAAACCCAAATAGCTATATCCAACTTTCTGTACCTTGCCTTTTTCTAATCACATGTCTTAAAAATTGCTTTACAACATAATATGAATTTCTCTAAGATACCACAGTGTATGTCATTGTTTGAATGCACTATAATTTTACCTGATAAAATGTTTTTTAAACTTAGCTGGTCAAATTAAAGTCATTTACTAAATGTAGCTGGTGAAATAAAAGTCATTCTGATCAATTTTATTAATTTGCTATTAAAATCATATTATCACTTTAGGTTATCAATTGCTCCAAAAATGCTACATTGCAAATGACCTCCAAACCCAAAAGCCTAAACAATGATTATTTAAAATTGCTCATGAAAATATAGTTTAGACAAGCCAGTCTTCCAGCCTTGGCTAACCTCATTCTCCTGTCTGCGATCAGTTGCAACTTGGGGACACAGTTTTGTTCTTGTCTGAATCCTCTGGTATGTTCTACATGTCTGAGAGTTAACTAGACTTTGTCTCATCTAAGATGTCCTTTGACTAGACTAGATGGGATGATAGCAAAGATATGGAAATCTCAACTTTCCTCCATGTGTCTCTCACACCACTTCCCATACTAAACAGTTTTAGTTTTATGCAGTAAAGACCTATTGAATGTTTCTGGGGACATTAACTGGAATTTGCTTTTATGTTTATAGCTATATTATCTTTTTCCCTAGAGTCTATCTCTTTGCTCAGATTGGTGCTTTGCTTTTATGCTAATGGTTTCCTTAAAAGGCTGTATCCTTGGTTATTCAATTGTATTTATTAACCAAATTCTGTTGCAGTTATTCTATTAGAATAGGTAGCTGACAAAGGTTAATATTAGACAGGTTATGGGAATGCTTTCCAAACTAACCTCTCTCTTGAATGAAGTGTGAACTATGTATTTATAACTATAACTGATATTTCAGCAGGAAGTGTTCACAAACTGGAACTGGGGAGGAAAGCAAGCAGAATGAACACAGAATCTGACTGCCAAATACATGGGGCTTTGGTCTGGAAAGATGAAGCTACTCAGTTTATTTTATTGCTCTGCCAAATTGTCTCCCCTGTTCTCCCACATATTTTTTCCTCCTTCTCTGTTGAAGAGTTTCAGTTAATACCTTACTGTATTCACTGCCCTGTTAGGACAAACACCTTCCTAATCTCCCATCTGTACATATAATCTATCAAGTCATTGAACAATAGTTCTCAAGGTTTGCACTAGGGGCAAGAGTTACTGCTGTATTTACAAAGAGTAAAACAAAAGCCAAGTTATTTTAATACAATTCTTCAGTGAATTAATCTGATGCTTCCCCTCTCAACTAGTTTTCACAGTCTGCTTTGTTGATTCTTGACTTAAATTTCTCTAAGGCTTCCTTGAGAAGAGCCTCACTTAGCTGCAAAGACTCAGGCCATTATTTCCTTTGCTCTAAGTCTTTCTTACTCGCATTTATCTGCTATCAGTACTGCTAGAATCATGCAAAATTTCCTATGGTAATCTTTCTTGTACCTCAACACTACTATAGTTGAAATAACTTTGTAATTATTAAGTAACACCATTTTTATGTAACTTCCATAATGATTTAGGATTGAGAGAGAAGTGCTCTTGCTTCACCATCAAGAGTTAGAAATATGTAATATAAATTTTTTTTAAAAAAGGCTAAAATAAAAGGAAACTCTTAATGAATCAATGGCAAATAATCCAGAATGTGCATTTTTTTTTTTTTTTTTTTTTTTTTTTTTAAAGATTCCATTTATTCATTTGACAGAGAGAAATCACATGTAGATGGAGAGGCAGGCAGAGAGAGAGAGAGGGAAGCAGGCTCTCCGCTGAGCAGAGAGCCCGATGCGGGACTCGATCCCAGGACCCCGAGACCATGACCCGAGCCGAAGGCAGCGGCCCAACCCACTGAGCCACCCAGGCGCCCCCAGAATGTGCATTTTTAAAGTAGAATACTTTACTGAAGATATATTTAATCAAATAACTGATTCAGAACAATAATTTTTCATTGGTATATTTTCTAACAGGTAATCCGCGTTCTATTTTCCCATTTGTCAGTGGCAAATGACCTGCTATAATCTGTACTTTTCCAGAGCAAATAGATTTTAATTCTGCCAAATAATATTTTCAGACACAATTAAAAGAACTGTAAAATATTATCTTAATTGCCTAAGATTCCCAAGTTTGATGACATAAATTATGAACTAATTATAGAACTAGATTTGTTTTATGTATAGTATGATGGAAATTACCTCTTTTATCCTAATGCCCATATGCATCTAATACACTTATATCTAAAAGTGCATCTTTCTTTAAAATAGATGCAAATCTTTAGTCAGCTAACTCTTTATACAGAGAATCAAGCATTTAATTTTTCATCAATCTGATTCTCACAAAGTATTGTTACCACACTTTTTGGAAATGACCATTAAGACATAGCATGTCCCTATCTAATAAACTTGTAACAGATACAAAATTGCTTGTGGGAATTCTTCTTTGAAGTCCATATCTAAACTGGACAGCGGGTAAGAAAACATCTCTGTCATCTTAGAATAAATCATTTATTTTTCAGCCTTTTCAAGAGATTACACCTTTGGCAACCAAAAACCTGTTGCCATCTGCAGCAGATGGGAAACATGGATAGTTCGTGAAATCTCGTTCATTTCAATGGTTAAAGTAAGTATCTGCAGAAAAAAAATTTTTGTCTTTATGATAGAAATTTTATATATTTTTAATAAATGTTCCCTCCCCTTGATCTCTAGCAGGATGTTGTCCCTTTTCCAACAATATTGCTGCTTTCCTTCTCGGAGATATCTAAGATGGTGTCAGGAATTAGCCATTTAATATAATCATAAATTACCCAGGAGTTATTTAATAACCATATTTCAATTTGTGACTTCTGTTTTTAATTCCTTTATTATCTTATATCAACTCAGTTAACATCCAAAAGATTCAATCCTATTTCAAATTTCACCATTTTTTTTCACCCACTTCTCTGTTTTCTCACCCTGTTCAACTCTTAAGCTTATGGAAGCATTGTACACTATCCATACAGGCTAGCAGGGACTCAAAATTACCATATGGTTTGGAGAATAATAATTTTTATGTTTTTCTGTTTCCTAAAACCTTCTATTGTAATGCATAAAAGATATATATTTATATAGTTATTATATATTTCTATGCATTAATAGTTATTATTTACATATTACATAAAATATATTATGGACTCCTTGAATTAGTACCTAATTAACTGCTCTCAAGGCAAATGAATGAGGGATGCCTGGGTGGCTCAGTCAGTTAAGCGTCAGCCTTTGGCTGAGGTCATGATCCCAGGGTGCCAGATGGAGCCCCCTATTAGGCTCCCTGCTCAGCGGGGAGCCTGCTTCTCCCTTTCCCTCTGAAGCTCCCCCTGCTTGTGCTCTGTCTCTGTCAAGTAAATAAATAAAGCCTTTTAAAAAGAAAAATGAATGAATGAATAAATATTTCAGAAAGAATCTAGTTAACCATACAAATCAAAGTATTCTCAAGCAAGATAATTAAGGTTCAGCTTTACAGCTGAGTCAAGGTCCAAAACATTAGAAAAAAATATAAGGTGATTTTCAACTTTTCAAGCCATTCTTAAATTGATGCAGCCTTTTATACAAACGAAATATTGCTTGGAGTTTCAGTATGTAAAATAGAAAAAAGTTGAGTACTTTCATTGAGTAGGATAAAATGAGAGGGCTTAGGTTCAACCTTCTATCCCTATTATCTAACTTTGTGACATGATTCACTGCCTCTAAACTCTGTAGAATTATAGAGTCCAGTTTAAAAACTTGTGTCTTGGGGCGCCTGGGTGGCTCAGTGGGTTAAGCCGCTGCCTTTAGCTCAGGTCATGATCTCAGGGTCCTGGGATCGAGTCCCGCATCGGGCTCTCTGCTCAGCACGGAGCCTGCTTCCCTCTCTCTCTCTCTCTCTGCCTGCCTCTCTGCCTACTTCTGATCTCTCTCTGTCAAATAAATAAATAAAATCTTTAAAAAAAAAATTAAAAACTTGTGTCTTATGGGAAAAATTGATTAATGCTAATTACTATGGTATATATACAATTTACATTATATGCAACTTGAAGAATAAAACTAAGGCAACATATATTACCTTGAAAGTTAAAATTTATTTTATGTTTGATCTGGAAAATATAATTCAATATGGAATAATTCTGGATACCAAAAATAATATAGCTAAGAAGTTAAGCTTTTCAAAAATTTTGGTTTACATTCATTTTATGAAAAGGAAAAGTGTGGAACTTATAAAATGGAAAAGGATGTCAGCACACTAACTTCTTTATAAGGACCAGCTAGCTGAGCTAGTGATGGATGAAAGGAAACACCCTATTAGCAGTAAATGCTGGAAAGTGAATACCAACGAATTAGTGAGCCCTAAAAATTCATTAGCACTAAGGACATCTGCTCAACTCTGGCAGCCTGGAGACACCAAGGGCTTTCACAGGCCTTTTGGCAAGGGGTTTGGTAGCAAATCATGGAGTCCAAGAAGAGGCTAACTCTCCCCCCACTTGAAACTTGTATATAATTTAACACATCATTGCATAAGGAAAAACAAGAACAAAAGGCAAAATTCACCAGATAACAGAAGATTCTCAGAATGAAAACTATTTGTAGTTTTAAAGTCAGAATTTCTACCATTATGGGTATAAAAACTCCAAGTCAAAAAGTTAAATAGTGGTAAGTTGGTCAAATTTTTAGGCAACTGATTGAAGTAAGTAGAAAAATTATTTCTAGAACAGGGCACTTTAATACAATCCTCAAATAATTCAAACATAGAAGTCAGAGGAACAAGCACTTACAAATTTTTTTTTTTAAACAACAAACAAATGAAATCTACCACCATAAATGTCAGCACAAAAAAAATCCATGCTAATTGAATTAAGCTCTTGAATCTCTCATACTGAAATTGTAAGCTATAAAGTACAAAATAAATGTATTTTACATATTTAAATACATTCTTTAAAAATAAAGGGAACATTTAAATACAGAAAAAATTGACAAGCTTTTTGGGAAACAACCAAATTTAATTTTTAGAAGTCAAAAATATAATAATTGAAATTTAAAAAAAAAATGATGTGATCAAGCTGCAGATAGGCTCAAAAAATGATTTAATAAAGTGAATAATGTATATATAAAGAAATTATATGAAGTAATGCATAAAAAGATCTAGAGAAATAAATATAAAAGAAAAATTAAGAGAGTAAGCACAGAGAGACTGGAAATTAAATTTCTAGAAGCATTATAAAAAAAAGTGGTAAGAGACAGTTATCAAAGGGAAATAGGCTAACAGTTTTCTAGAACTGAGAAAAGATAAAATCAGATTCAGATGGCTAAATAAAGTACAAGAAAAACAAGTACAAAATGTCCTTCAGGATGGAGTGTGTAAAATGACAGAATACCAAAGAGAAAGAGAAAATTTATAAGCAGTTAGGGATAAGATGGATTACCCACAACTAAATGACAATTGGTCCAACAGCTGCCTTCTCAATACTGTAATGGAAATACAAATACAATTGATAATATATTCATAGAAATTTGAGAAAATAATCATTGAATTAGAATTGTATATTAATTAAATTACCTTTCAGGAAAGAGGTCAAAGTAAAAACATTTTCAAAATAATAGAAGTTTGTATTCACTATCCAAAAAATGTCACGAAGAGAATTTATAAAGCATTGCTATCCAATAGAACTTTTTTCAATGATGGACATACTCCACATATGTCCTGCCTGATATGGTAACCATAAGCCATAAGTGATTTTAAGCTCTTGAGATGTGGTTACTGTGACTGAGAAACTGGATTTTACATCTTAATTTTAATTAACTTAAATTTAAACAGTCACATATGTCTAAACTATAAGTTATATAGCCAATTCTAAAAATATAATTTAAGAGGGAATTTTGTACTAAAATAACAGTAAAATTCTATATAGATATTAAAATATATAAAACAATAAAAGTGTCTTATTGTATTGTGAAGAGAATCGTGAGAAAATGTAATCACAGAGAACAATATGATCTGAGAAAGAGATAATTACAGTTGGAATGTTTTAAAGCCCTTGTTTAGGAGAAGAGTAAAATAATATTGACCTTTGTTCAGCTATAATAATTGCAGTAATTTCTAAGAAGACTAATAAGAGGAAAACACTAGATACATAATTTCCAAACTGGGAGATATATGAAAAAGAATGGGTAGAAGTGAAAACAAACTCAATCAATGTAAAATAAGACAATGAGAGAGAGAAGATCCATGTAATATGAAAAAAATAAAAGGGCAAAAGAAGTTGAGTAATAGCCATAAATCTAAATCTATTGGTAATAGTACTAAATGTAAAAATTTTTTTTCTACTTAAAAGATAAAAATTACCCAACTCTGTTGAAAAAAGGCCCAGTTATATGCAGGAAGTGTACAAGAATATAAAATTATGTAAGACAAAGTAAAGAAAAATCTATACCAGGCAAATAAAAACTAATAGAAATTTGTTGTAGGTATATTAATATAAGGAAAAAGTAAGATTTAGAGCAAAAATTTACTATAGATAGACTTTTCTGTGTTAATAAAATGTTTAATTCATAAGGGTGGAATTAAAATGTCTAAACTTCTAAGCACATAATAAAATAGCTTCAAATAAGTCCGAAAGTATTATAGGAGAAATTCATAAATCTGGCATCATTATAGGAGATTTTTCATTTTTGCTCACAAAATTATTGATAAGGGAAAAACTCAAAAAAGACATGGGAGTTAAAACAATATAATAACAAGAAGGACCAGAGAAATATGTAAATACCATCATCAATTTATTTTCATGCATACATATAAGTTTTTATGGAAATTGACTATGGTCAGAGCCACCAAACAAGTTATACCAAATTTCAAAAGAAGGATATCAGTAGTGTTAGAGACTGTTAGATGATCATCAAACCTGTATCTTTCTCTTTTGAGAAAGTAGTCGAATTGCATTTCCTGGACTTAATTCCAACTGAGTAAGTACATGCAGTGTATATTGTCACAGATGCTATTATATTCAGCTAAATATGAACAGAACTAATGTATGTTTCTTCCAAGCTAGTATTATGAACACCTCTCACAAATAATTCTTCGTGCTCATTCCTATACTACCTTCATGATGATGTGCACAGAGATATGGAAGTCCTTTGTAAAGATACAATAACCATGATTTGAATGGAATCTTGAACCACTGCTCAGAAAAGAGCCTCTTTGTAATTAAGAACATGTATGTTGGAGGTTTCACATAAAAGAGGAATTTTTTTTTTCTTAAGATTTTTATTTATTTGACAGGCGGAAATCACAAGTAGGCAGAGAGAGAGGAGGAAGCAGCCTCGCCACCAAGCAGAGAGCCAGATGCGGGGCTCAATCCCAGGACTCTGGGATCATGACCTGAGCTGAAGTCAGAGGCTTTAACCCACTGAGCCACCCAGGCACCCCAAGAGGAATTAATTTGTATTTTGTTAACTCACTGAAATTTTAGAATTTATCTCTTATAAAAACTAATGTTATTCTACCTAATACAGAAATAGGTTTCAGAAATGGCACACTATAGTAGAAAAACCCCAATGTATATTTTATCTTAGTAATTAAGCATTTGGTGGTTAATTTCTTACCAAAGACTAAATAGATGGAGAGCTATAGGACGGCTACCAAAACACTTGGAGATATGTGACCTATGATAATTTGGGAGGCAGACCATATGTCTTCTGAGTCAGGTGCTCTAAATGTAGGGGTTGGAAAGAATCAGTATAATAATGTATATCAGATTCTGATTTGGGTGAGGTATTACAGGATAGATATGCCTTCAGGTAAGCATTTTTAATTTTTTGGCCAAAATTAAAAAAAAAAATTAAAAAGAACCGACAGAGAAATAGTAAAAATTCAACTGTTGCTAGACCTCAAGCAGTAAAGGCTAAGTCTAAACCTATGAAGATTCAAATCTGTAAAAATCAGTGTATTTGTTATCTGTTATTACATAGTAAATTATCTTAGATAGTGAACCCAAAGACATCAAATCTTTATCTATGGAAGCCATGAATGTTACTTTATGTGATAATTTTTTTTTCAGATGCGATTTAGTTAAGGATTTTGAGATAAGGAAATTATCTGGATTACCAGGTGGGCCTTAAATCCCATCACAAGTGTCCTTATAGGAGAGAGGGACAGGGAAATTAGAGAAAAGGAAAAAGACCATGTGAAGACAGAAGCAGAGATTGAAGTGATGCAGTTAAAAACCAATGAATGTGGCAACCACCAGAAGCTAGAAGAGACAAGAAACAGATTATCCCTTAGAATACCCAGAGACAATGTGGCTTGGATGATACCTTGATTTTGACCCAGTAAAATTGTTTTCAGGTTCCTAAGACTCCAAAACTCTTTTACATGCCTATTGTTTTAAACTACCAAGTTGTAATCTGTTATAGCAGCTAATACACACTAAGACTTAGCAGCTAAAAACATTTATTTTATCATTGTTTCTCTATGTCAGGAATTCAAGAGTGGCTCAGTTGGATTTTTCTGGTTCAGGGTCTCTTCCACATTTGTGATCTAAGTATCTTAATCATCTCAACTCTCAACTAGGGGAGATCCCTCTCCAAGCTCAGTCCTATGGCTCTTGGCAGGTCTCAGAAGATCTGCTTCTAAGCTCATTCATGTAGGTAGCACTTTTCACATAAATGCATCATTTCATGGCAGTTGGTTTCCCCCAGAGGGCAATCAGAGAGAGCTAGATAAAACCCCTAAATGGAACCACAATCTTTTTCTAACTTAATCTTGAAAGTGAAATCCCATCACATATTAGAAGTGAGTCAGTAAGTCCATCCTATATTCAAGGGGAGTATATTGCCCAAGGACATCATAGCAGGAGTTGGAATTACTGGGGGCCAATGCTAGAAACTACCAACAATATAAGCATAGATTTTATGAGTAAATACTCAGAAATACTGAAGAAAGTTGTTTAATCTTAGCCTAAAGATGGCTGGGCTAAGAGGAGAGGATGTTTCTTATATTCAAGGTGTAATTCTGGATATTCTGAAAGAGGCAAAAGTATAAGAATGAAAACAGAAAATCGAAAACAGATAATTGGCTGCCAGGGGCTGAGGGTGGGATAATAGACAATTAACTAAGAATAGCAGCTTGGTGGTGATAAAATTATTCTATATTTTGATTGTGGTTGTAGTTACCACTGCTATTTATATTTGTCTGAAGTCATCAAATTATATTCTACAATGGATCTAGCTTAGAGTACATACATTATATCACAATAAACATAGCACCGCCCCCCCCCCCAAAATTTCCTCAATGTAAAATAAGGACAACATTCAAGGAGCAAATTAACCATATACAAAAGTTTCTGGGGAAAGAAAAATGAAAATACCCCTCAAATTATTTTATGATATTAGAATAACCTAAGTCCCCAAATCAGAAAAGGACACTAAAACATCAGAAAATTAGAGGCTTATCTCATTCATAAACATGGATATAAAGTTTTTAAAGTAGAATGTTAGCAAAACAGGTATTTTATTTCATTTTTTTAAAAGATTTTATTTAATACTTGTCATCTCTGTCTGTCAAATAAATAAATAAATAAAATCTTTATTTAAAAAAAAGGGGGGCGCCTGGGTGGCTCAGTGGGTTAAAAGATTTTATTTATTTGGCAGAGATCACAAGTAGGCAGAGAGATCACAAGTAGGCAGAGAAAGAGGGGGAAGCAGGCTCCCCGCTGAGCAGAATCTGATGTGGGGTTCGATCCCAGGACCCTGAGATCATGACCAGAGCCAAAGGCAGAGGCTTTAACTCACTTAGCCACCCAGGCACCCCCAAAAACGATTATTTTAAAATATAAAAAAAAGGTAATATGTCATGACAGAGTGGAATACATCCAAGGAATGCAAAATCAGTTTCTCAGTTTAAAAAACAAAAAAATTGATGTTATACACCAAGATAATCTTAATAGATAATGAAAATAATAACATTTACTTTTTTTAAGTACTTCTCACAAAATTAGTAATAAGAAATTTCTTTTTATTGATCTGAAAAGACTGTAGTCACTGTTGCCAGAGTTTTGCAAGCAATAGCTATCATGGATTTAAAAAAGAAAAAAAGCAAAATATTTTTTGACAAAGCAGAATAGTTGGGTACTAGTATGAAGGAATTCATCCAATTTGCCAGATCTTTTTGGTTGCTTATTTATCTTCCTTTATTTCTCATTATTCTTTATTCTCACTTTTTCTTAGAGTTGCATAGAGTCCTTCCCAGAGTTGCATTGGTGTTCTTCCACACATTGACAGAACAAAACCAGTCTAAGCTGTCATGATAATTGTGTACTCCTTTGCCAGACATGAAGTTTTCCAGCTTCCCACTGCTGCCAGTTATGGCTCTGTGAAATCTTTCTTGCAAATGGAATATAGCATATGACTATAATTTGATTGAAATTGCTTCTAGGAAAATTTATTTTCTATCAAAAAGAAGCATACACATGACAGCACCTTTCTTGCCTTGACACAAATATAACATCTAAAATTGAGGCAAGTCCTCTTATATCCATGACACAGAAAGTAACTGGCTGAGGATGAAACACAGATGAATGAAAAGAGCCTACTTATTTGAAGACATAGTGAAGACACTTGAAGACATTGTGAAGCCACTATACCAAGTATGTGTTCTTTTTTAATTAAGTTTATTTATTTTTTTCAGTAATCTCAACACCCAACATGGGGCTTGAACTCACAACCCTGAGATCAAGAGTCATGCTCTTCATGTCTAGACTTTTTGTCTAGACCTTATTAGTGCCTTTTTTTTTTTTTAAGCACATGTAGGTAAGGAATTTTGTCCTTGCAGCTGAAAGTGCTCTAATAGGTATAGTTAGTAATCACCCCAATTCCTCTTATAATTAAAGTTTCTTTCCTTCTAACTCATGAGAATGGAGATGGGGTAGTTTGGTCCTTTTTGCTTGTAACAAAATGATTTCGTTCAAAAATCTTATACTTGAAAATAATGCATCTTCTCAAAGAAATCATGCTTCAGTTATAGATATCCCTGTAATAAGCTAATCCAAAATCTACTGGCATAAAACAGTAATGACATTATTTCTCATTATTTCTTATAACTTTGTAAGTTGGCTGATCTAGGTGGACTTTTTCTTCTGTGCCATGTAATGTCTGAGGATATAAACGTGTGCTTATTTGGCTGCCTTTGGCTAGAAGCATGGTTGAGACAGCGCATTTAAGATGGTTTTATTCACACTCATGACACCTCCACTGTGGTATCTGTAATGACTGGAGGCTGGCTGGGGCTGTTTCTCTCTTATCAGTCAGTAATCCTGCCATAGCTTTTTTACTTTTAGCTATCCCAAGAGAGTGAAATGAAGCTGCCTAGCTTTAGAACTCACACAATACCATTTCTTCCTCATTCTCTTAGTCAAAACAAGTCATAGGGCCAGCAACAATTCAAGAAAGGGAAATACCTTCATATCTTGATGAAGGGGTTTGAAAGAATTGTTGGTGGCCATCTGTTGATAGGATAATCCACCTTTAAGCCACTTGTAATAATATCTATCTATTCCCATTATACTTTTATAGCATGTGTCATCTTACTATAATACTTGAGATAAAAATGTATGCTAAACAGTGAAGAATTGCTTTAAAAAAAGTGAAAGATATGTATAGACTCAAATACATGTTCTTCATTTTATACTAATTCAGCCTAAGTTATAGTTCATTGCCGCAGGAGGATTATTGGAAGTAACCAAAAGAGGCAAAAGTGATCTTAGTGTACTTAGTGAATCTTAGTGCACTAAGATTCAACTATTTTTTTCATGTTATATATTTTCTCTGCATTATTCCTCCCAGACATCTGACTTGACTTTAGAATGCAGATACAATATGACATTTTTTTGCATTTCTATCTTATAATGTAAATTTTCCTTCATTCAAATATAAAAATTACTTTTTACAGTTTCCATAAAAATATATAATATAAAGATGATTGGAGAACATTTTTCTATTACCCAAAAAAGAACTTAAAGAAGTAAAACTACAAGTTATAAGACAGAGTCCAGAAATGTCTCGTATGATTACACATGCATAGATCACATTGATAAAATACTACGTATTTCTTCTCTTTTTAAAGAACTATTACCTACTTTAAAAGTTATTAAGGACTTATCTATAAAATTGAAATAAATTTATTGTCTTCTGTTGTGTTTTTGAGAAAGCTCCTTTATGGGGCACTTGGGTGGCTCAGTGGGTTAAGCCTCTACCTTTGTCTCAGGCCATGATCTCAGGGTCCTGGGATGCAACCCCGCATCATGCTCTCTGCTCAGCAGGGAGCCTGCTTCCCCTTCTCTCTCAGCCTGCCTTTCTGCCTACTTGTGATCTCTGTCTGTCAAATAAACAAATAAAATCTTTAGAAAAAAAAACTCCTTTATGTATGTATATTTGTATGCCTATACACACAATGGGATATTATTCAGCCTTTAAAAAGAACTTCCTTTTCAAAGAAGAAAATCCAACAACATGGATGAACATGAGGGCTTTTATGCTAAGTGAATTAAGCCAGACAGAGAAAGGCAAGTACTGCACAGTATCACTTAAATGTAGAATCTTTAAAAAAAAAAAAAGAGGAAAGAAATCTCAAACTCATTGAAAAAGAAGTGGTTGTCAGGAGGTAGGCAGTGGGGCTAGGAGGCAGGAGCTATGAGATTTGAAGAGGTTGGTAAAAGGGTACAAACTTTCAGTTATAAGATGAATAAGGTCTGTGACTATAATGCATAATATGGTGACTAAAGTTGATAACACTATATTCTATAATTGAAATTTGCTAAGGGAGTACAACTTAAATTGTTTCATTAAAAAAATAATAAATATGTGAAGTGATGGATGTGTTAATTATTTTGATGATGAGAATTCTTTCACAATGCATATACACATCATATATACATCATCATGTTGTGCACTTTAAGTGTCTGGAGCTTGATTTGTGAACTATACCTTGATAATCCTAAGGGAGAGAAGAAAGCATGGAAGAATTATCTAAGGCATCATAACATGCAAAATTCAAATATCTTTTTAGAGATATAACAAACAACTTTTAAATTATAGAATTCATTTTCTCCAGTACAGTTAATCTTAATTTTCATTTTGTTACCAATTTTTAAAAAATGCATAACTTTTTATTTTTACTTTTTTACTTTTTTGATATATTATTTGTTTCAGGGGTACAGGTCTGTGATTCATCAATCTTATATCAGTCCTATATAATATCCTGTGCTCATTACAATACCCTCCCCAATGTCTGTCACCTCAGTTTGTTTCCTATAATTAAGAGTCTCTTATGGTTTGTCTCCCTCTCTGGTTTCATCTTGTTTCACTTTTTTCCTCTCATAACTTTTAAAATCCAAATTATCAAAAATTAATACCTAGAACAGATAACATTTTATTGGTCAGTACTACATCCATAAACTCTTAGTCTCCATCTATATACATACACATGCACACATGTACTTATATACATATTTATGCACATATATATATGAAAGCATACATATATACATACTATAAGTACATATAAAGAAAATTGTAAGAAAATACATTTTAAAAGAAAATTGAAAGACACCGGACTTAAAGAATTACTGTCACGACATCTAGTCAGAAAGTACAGCCAAGTTGGTAATTAAACAGCCACACTCCTACTAACAGGCCTGCAGCTATGTGGCACTCATCCCAAGAATATGAATGGACCTAGACTCATACTGAAGACCACCATTAAACAGACTTACTTCAGACAAGTTCAATCTTTCTGGTCAGAAAGTACAAATTATGAAATTAGCAAATTATGAGATAGAGGAGTTGTGAAATTCCCAATCTTTATCAATTTCAGTTAGTAAATACAGGAGAGTACATACAGGAGTACTTTATCAATTAGTACATATAGGAGAGAAGCTGAAAGGATATTATATATTTTAAAATGCTGACATTTCATAATGGTAATATTTGATGATATATATTAATAATGTTCCAACTGCACTTTTGCCTCAAGCAAAGTAAATTGGAATCAATTTCTTCAATCATTTCTAGAAAAAGTTAAACTAAAATTCAAAATGACCAAAAATATTAGTGTATACACTGCTACTACCAATAAAAGTTTCACTCCTTATAATCCCAATGAATTCTATATAGTTTCTAATAATAGCGATTATATTATAGCTCTTAAAATATAGATTTGCAAGGTGATTATTTGTCCAAAGACCCCAATTTCCTTTTATAGATGTTATTCTGCTCTACATAATATATTTATGAAAGTATGAAAAAGTGGCATTCTCACTTGGAATGGACACTTATGCAATCTGACATTTTTATAATTATCCCAAGATCAAAGAAAACCATTTTGTATGTGTGAAATGACAGCCCTAAAACAGATGTTTCTCTCTCTCTTTCTCTCTTTTTTTTTTTCCAAGATTTTATTTATTTGTCAGAGAGAGAGAAAGAGAACACAAGCAGGGGGAGTGGCAGGCAGAGGGAGAAGCAGACTCCCTGCTAAGCAAGGATCCTGATGTGGGACTCAATCCCAGGACCCCGGGATGATGACCTGAGCCGAAGGCAGATGCTTAACCAACTGAGACACCCAGGCGCCCAAAACAGATGTCTCTTAAACTCCTGGCTGATGCCTCCACTCCAAGTTTATCTTCACAAACTACCTTTATATTGAAGATTCTTAAAATATTCCTGCATGGTTTTCTGCCACTCTGTTCTGTCAAGACAGTAGGTAGCTGTAAGTCAGTGGTCATAATGTGAATTTAATATATCCAAATGGGTGCCAGAGGATTTGTTACTAATACATTACTATCTTCAGCTGATTGGTTCATAGCATGATCTCCAAGTAATAATTTTGCTTCAAAAAATTATTTTGAGCTAGGTAGTTCTTTTTGGGCTTCTGACCTATGAGATGAAGGACCACAAAACACAAATCACAGTAAGATTTTACTCTATCACTTTAAGTTCTTCCCTATTGACCTCTTTACCTGTCTTTGTATTTATAATCCTGTCAATTTTTTGGCCTAAATGATCCTTGATGTAATAATAAGAATTTTCCTATTCTTTCTCTAATAGCCTGATTTTGACCCATAGACTTTCTCTGACTTATGATGCTAAATACCAGACTCATATTTTATGTTTGGATCCAACACCATTTTGACAACAATCTGTTAAAACTTCCCAGGCCAGACTACTCCTCCGGCCTCTCCCACTTGGCCTTTCATTAGTCCTTTCAATCTCAAACTTGAGCAATCTGTTTTTGCAAGTGGAATTTTGACACTATCAAGCAGTTAGCATTTTGACCTTTCTTTCTCACCACCATCTCTTCTAATAACATATTTACCATCACTTTCCTACAATGCAGATTGAGTCTGTATATATGTTCCAATAAAGCACACTCTTCAAATCCTGCTTTCATTTGGCCTAAGGAAGGTAAATTTTCCATAGGATATATTTTCTATAATGGGGATTCAGTGCCATATTTAATACTTGGATACAATTTGTTTAGTTGGCACAATGCTATTAACAAAAATCAAATTTGGGGAGTTGCAGGAAGACCCAAGTCTTGCCTCATCCCTCAAACACAGCTAGATAAAACCAAATCATTCTGAATACCCAAGATGTCAGTCTGAGGACTGACAGAACAAACTGCACAACTAGTGGGAGAGAAAAAGCCACATTGTGGAAGGTAAGAGGTGCAGAGATGTGATTTGGGAGAGAAAAGGATTGTAGGTTCAGTGGAGGGGATGGAGCCCCAGTCAAAAAGGGAGGTATATAAGAGAAAGAGAGGAGCCCATGGAGGATTGCACAAGGAAAACCCTTCTCCGAAACCATTAACTAGGCAAATGAAAGGGACAGAGTTTTGTGAGTTTTTCCAACTAGTAGGGCTCAAAGACTGGAGTTTTAGAGGTCCCTGGTATGTTTGGAATGGAGCCTGGTCGATGCTGCAGAGAACAGATAGCCCAGTAGCAGATGATGCAATCTGAGGATCCCCGGGACTCACTGGGAGAGACAGTTCCCCCTTCTTGGAGTGCATCTAGAAGAGGTGGCATTGCTTCCCCAACGAGAAAAGAGTCAGTGGGTGCCATCTCCCTCCCCAAACCCTCAGTATAGACACTTGCGGAGGGCTCCTAACCTAGACCCTGGTTCTTTGCTATGCTTTAGTCCAAACTCCACACCCTCACACTTCGGTGCGACTGCCCTTCTGGGACAAACCTGCTTCAGTCCCATAGTAGTGAGATCCTCCCCCAGAAGACAAGCAGAGGTCCACACCATACCAGATCCCTAAAGTTTAGAGTTTTAGAACTCATCGGCCTGCCTGGGATAGAACACAGGTGCACTGTGCTTCCTGGTGGCCAGATGTTTGGGACACAAGGTGAAGGCAGCAATCTGAGGAATGCCTGGGACACACAAGGGGATTGTTTACTCTTCTGGGAGGGCTTCCTGGACAGAGGCAGATGGGAACTCCCTTCTACAGGGCCCAGGAAGTTGGCTGAAGCCATTTTCTTCCCCCACCCTTCAGCATAAACTAACTTCAAAAGCCGCACAATGCCAACAGTGGCAGGAGAAACCACTTACATCAAAGCCCAAACCCCCAGACTCAGCAGGTGCTGCTTTCCTGGACAAGTGACCCTGAGAAACATAGCAGCAGGCCCCTCCCCGAGAATACCACAAACCACCCCCATCACATGCATAACTACTGACCATAAAGTTCTGCAAAGCTTCTGCTCTAGTGGAAATAGCATCAAGCCCCTTTTAACAAGCAGACCAGAGCACACCTAGTTAAAACTCACCATACTCTGGCAAAGGTCCAAAGAAACTCCACTGTAGGCAAGGAGAAACTCTGCAAAGGACTGGCCTGAAGGAAAGAGCAGCCAAAATACAGCAGCAGAGTGCACACAGTTTACACCAGAGAAACTTCCTGAAGTACCAGGCCCTGGACAGTATATGGCCTCTTCTTTATAAAGCCAGTACTCTCAGGAGTAGGAAACATAGATTTTCAGAACACAGAGAAGACACAGACCTAGACAAAATATCAAGACAGGAATTCATCCCAAAAGAAGGAAGAAAAGGTCATGGCCAGGGATCTAATCGAATCAGATAGAAGTAATATGCCTGATACAGAATTTAAAGCAACAATCATAAGGATAGTAGGTGTGCTTGAAAAAAGCATAGATGGCAGTAGGAAGTCCCTTATCACAGAAATAAAACCTAAAAATTGGTCAAGCAAAAAATAAAATGCTGTAACTGAGCTGCAAAGCCAGTTGGATGTAGAAGATAGAAGGATAGAAGCAGCAGAGGAACGAATAAGTGATATAGAAGAAAAAATTATGCAAATAATGAAGGTGAAATGAAAAGAGAAAGAAAATTATTGGATCAGAAATGTAGACCCTAGGAACTCAGTGACCCCATGAAGTGTAATAACATTCATATCATAGGAGTCCCAGAAGAAGAAGGGAGGGTAAAATGGATAGAAGGCCTATTTGAAGAAACTATAGCTGAAAAGTTCCCTAATCTGGGAAGGTAACAGACATCCAAATCCAGGAGGCACAGAGAACTCCCAACAAAACCAACAAAAGCAGGCCCATATACCATATTTAAATTCACAAAATATAGAGATAAAAAAATTCCTAACAGCAGCAAGACAACAGAAGCCCCTAAGTAAGGGAAGACAAATAAGGTTAGCAGCAGACCTCTCCACAGAAACTTGATAGGCCAGAAGAGAGTGGAAGGATATATTCAAAATACTGAATGGGAAAAATACACAGCCAAGAACACTCTATCCAGCAAGGCTGTCATTCACAATAGAAGGAGAGATAAACACTTTGTCAGGCAAACTAAAGGACTTTGGTACCACTAAAGCAACTCTGTAAGAAACATTAAAGGGGACTCTGAGTGGGAACAAAAGACCAAAAGAGACAAAGACTAGAAAGGAACAGAGAAAATCTCCTGAAACAATGACAAAACAAGTAATACACTGACACTAAATTCATAGCTATCAATAATCACTCTGAATGTAAATAAACTACATACTCTTGTCAAAAGATATAGGATATAAGAATGGAATTAAAAAAAAAAAAGACCCATCAAAAACAAAAACAAAAGAAACAACAAAATAATACCCATTAAAAAAACAAATAAACAAAAACCACGACCCATCTACATACTGTCTATAAGAGATTCATTTTAGACTTAAAGTTGCCTACAGATTGAAAGTGAAGGTATAGAGAACCATCTACATGCCGATGGACATCAAAAGC
Source organism: Mustela putorius furo (assembly GCF_011764305.1). Taxonomy (NCBI): domain Eukaryota; kingdom Metazoa; phylum Chordata; class Mammalia; order Carnivora; family Mustelidae; genus Mustela; species Mustela putorius. Next base: position 30,989,334 of record NW_025421987.1, read on the forward strand.
AAGCCAGAGTAGCCATACTTATATCAGAAAAACTATATTTTATTTTATTTTTAAGATTTTATTTATTTATTTGACAGAGAGAAATCACAAGTAGATGGAGAGACAGGCAGAGAGAGAGAGAGAGAGGAGGAAGCAGGCTCCCTGCCGAGCAGAGAGCCCGATGCGGGACCCGATCCCAGGACCCTGAGATCACGACCCGAGCCGAAGGCAGCGGCTTAAACCACTGAGCCACCCAGGCGCCCCAGAAAAACTATATTTTAAAGCAAAGACAAGAGATGAAGTAGGACAAGTAACAAGAGATGAAGAAGGACACTATATCATAATAAAGGGGTCTACTCAACAAGATCTAACAATTATAAATAATTATGCACCCAATGAGGGAGAACCTAAATTTGTGAAACAGTTCATAACAAACCTAAAGTAACTTGATAATAATACAATATACCCAGGGACTGTAACACCCCATTTACACCAATGGACAGATCATTGAAGCAGAAATCAACAAAGAAACAAGGACTTTGAATAGCACATTAGACCAGATGGACTTAGAGATACTCAGAACATTTCATTCTAAAGCAGCAGAGTACACATTATTTTTGAATGCACATGGAATATTCTCCAGAATAGATCATATCCTGGGTCACAAATCAGCCCTCGACAAGTACAAAAAGATCAAGAGCATACCATGCATATTTTCCAACTACAACACTATGAAACTTGAAGTCAAACATAAGAAAAAGTTGGAAAGACCAAAAATACATGGAGGTTAAAGAATATCCTACCAAAGAATGAATGGGTCAGCCAGAAATTCAAGAAAAAATAAAAAATACATGGAAATAAATGAAAATGAAAACACAATATTCAAAAACCTTTGGGATGCAGCAAAAGCAGTCATAAGAGGGAAGTATATAGCAATACATGCTTACTTCAAGAAGCAAGAAGAATCTCAAATATACAACCTAATCTTACAAATAAAGGATCTGGAAAAAGAACAACAAATGAAGCCTAAAGCCAGCAAAATAAGGGAAACAATAAAGATTAGAAATCTTAAAAATAAATGATATAGAAACAAAGCAATAGAACAGCTCAGTGAAACAAGGAAATAATTCTTTGAAAGAATTAATAAAATTGATAACCCCTAGCCACACTTATCAAAAAAAAAAGATATAATGGACCCAAATAAATAAAATTACAAATGAGAAAGACATAACAACCAACATCAGAGGAATACAAACAATTTTGAGAATATTATGAAAAATTATATGTCAACAAATTGGGCCATCTGGAAGAAATGGATAAATCTGTAGAAACATATAAATACCAAAATTGCAACAGGAAGGAAAAAGAAAACTTGAACAGGCCAAAGCCAGCAAAGAAATTGAATCAATAATGAAAAATTTCCCAATAAGCAAAAGTCCAGGGCCAGATGACTTCCCAGGGGAATTCTACTCAGATATGTATGTATCTTTAAAGATTTTATTTATTTATTTATTTATTTATTTACTTCACACACACACACACACACACACACAGAGAGAGAGAGAGAGAGAATACATGTAGTGGCAGAGGGAGAGGGTGAGGGAGAAACAGACTCCCCACCAGACAAGGAGCCCGAGCAGGGCTTGATCCCAGGACACTGGGATCATGACTGAGCCGAAGGCAGATGCTCAACTATTGAGCCACTCAGGCACCCCTTTACCAGATATTTAAAAATGAGTTAATACCTATTCTTCTCAAACTATTCCAAAAAATAGAAGTGGAAGGAAGACATCCAAACTCATTCTACAAAGCCAGAATTACCTTGATTCTAAAAAGAGTTGATGACTGAACTAAAAAAAAGAATCACAGGCCAATACCCTGATGAACTAGATGCAAAAATTTTCAACAAAATACAAGCAAATCTTGGGCACCTGGGTGGCTCAGTGGGTTGAGCCTCTGCCTTCAGCTCAGGTCATGGGTCCTGGGATCGAGCCCTACATCGGGCTCTCTGCTCACCAGGGATCCTGCTTCCCCATCTCTCTCTGCCTGTCTCTCTGCCTGCTTGTGATCTCTCTCTCTGTCAAATAAATAAATAAAAATATTTTTTAAAAATACAAGCAAATCTAATCCAATAGTACATTAAAAGAACCATTCACCATGATCAAGTTGAATTTATTCCTGGGATGCAGGAGTGCTTCAATATTTGCATTGTGATACACCACATTAATAAAAGACAGGATAAGAAAAAAGTGATCCTGCCAATAGATGCAGAAAAAGCATTTGACAAAATACAATATTCTTGATAAAAAGTCTCAAGGAAAGAGGGAGGGAAGATAGCTCAACATCCTAAAGGCCATATACAAAAGACCCACAGCTAATATCATCCTCAACAGGGAAAAACAGAGCTTTCTGTCCATGGTCAACTTTGTTTTTTAACATAGTTCTAGCCTTAGCAATCAGACAATAAGAGCAACAAAAATAAAAGGTATCCAGAGCAGCAAGGAAGAATTCACTTTCACTATCACAGACATGATACTCTGTGCAGAAAACCCAAAGTCTCAACCAAAAAATTGTTAGTACTGATACACAAATACAGAAATCTGTTGCATTTATATATACCTATAATGAAGCAGCAGAATGAGAAATCAAGGAATCAATCCATTTACAATTGCACCAAAAACCATAAGATGCCTAAGAATAAATCTAACCAAAGAGGTAAAAGATCTATACTCTGAAAACAATAGAACACTGATGAAAGAAATTAAAGAAGACACAAAGAGATGGAAAAACATTCCATGCTTATGGATTGGAAGAACAAATATTGTTAAAATTTTTATAGTACCCAAAGTAATCTACACATTTTTTGAAGTTTTATTTAAGTAATTTCTGAACTACACGTAGGGCTCAAATTCCAAGATTGAATTACAGGCTGTGCCCACTGAACCAGCCAGTTCAGCAATCTACACATTTAACACAATCCCTATTAAAATACCACCAACATATTTCACAGAGCTAGAACAAAGAATCCTAAAGTGTGATGGAACTACAAAAAGCCCCAAATGCCAAAGCAATTTTGGAAAAGAAAGCAGGGGTGCCTAGGTGGCTCAGTGGGTTAAGCCTCTGCCTTTGGCTCAGGTCATGATCCCAGGGTCCTAGGATCGAGCCCCACATTGGGCTCTCTGCTCAGCAGGAAGCCTGCTTCCCCCTCTCTCTCTGCCTGCTGCTCTGCCTACTTGTGATCTGCCTGTCAAATAAATAAATAAAATCTTTGGAAAAGGAAAGCATCACAATTCCAGACTTCAAGCTATACTACCATGCTGTAGTGATCAAGACAGTTTAGTACGGTCACAAAAACAGAGAGGTAGATCAATGAACAGAATAGAAAACCCAAAAATGGACCATACTATGTGGTCAACTAATCTTCAACAAAGAAGGAAAGACTGTCCAATGGGGAAAAGACAACCTCTTCAACAAATGGTGTTGGGAAAACTGGACAGCAACATGCAAAAGAATGAAACTGGACTACATTCTTACTCCATAAACAAAAATAAATTCAAAATGGATGAAAGACCTAAATGTGAGACAGTAAACCATCAAAATCCTAGAGGAGAACACAGGCAGTAACCTCTTTGACACTGAGCATAGCAATTTTTCGTTGGACATATCTCCCAAAACAAAGGAAACAAAAGCAAAAATGAACTATTTGTACTTCATCAAGATAAAAAGCTTTTGCACAGCAAAGGAAACAATCAACAAACTAAAAGGCAACCTTCATAATGGGAGAAGATATTTGTAAAGGACATATATGATAAAGGTTTAGTATACAAAATTTATAAAGAACTTATAAAATTCAACCCCCCCCCCCAGCAAAAAACAAACCAGTTAGGGAATGGATAGAAGACATGAATATACACTTTTCCAAAGAAGACATCCAGATCACCAACAGACACAAGATAAGATGCTCAATGTCACTTACCATTAGGGAAATACAAATCAAAACTAAAAGGAGGCATTACCAACAGTGGAAGCAAGAGATGTTGGTGAAGAATTGCAGAAAGGGGAACCCTTTCACACTGTAGGTGGGAATACAAACTGGTGTAGCCTCTCTGGACAACAGTATGTATGTTCCTCAAAAAGTTAAAAATAAAACTACCCCATGATCTACAAATTGCACTACTAAGGATTTACCCAAAGGATACAAAATTCCTTTTCAAAGGGACACATGCATCTTGATGTTTATAGCACCATTATCAACAATAGCCAAATTATGGAAAGAGCTCAAAAGTCCATTAACTGATCAATGGGTAAAGAAGAGGTGGTATATATTTACAATGGAATATTATCCAACCATCGAAAAGAATGACATCTTGCCATTTGCAATGATATGGATGGAGTTAGAGTGTTTTGTGCTAAGAAAAATAAATCAGTCAGAGAAAGACAAATACCATAAGATTTAACTTGCATGTGGAACTTAAGAAATGCAACAGATGAACACAGGGGTAAAAAAAGACAGAAGCAAACTGTAAAACAGACTCTTAACTATAGAGAACAAGCTGAGGGTTACTGGAAGGGAAGTGGGCAGGGAGATGACTTAAATGGGTGATAGGTATTAAGGTCATTATTTGTTATAAGCACTGGGTGTTACATGTAAGTAATGAATCAGTAAACTCTATTCCTGAAACTGATACTACACTCTATGTTAACTAAATCAAATTTAAATAAAAACTTGAAAGTGAGGGGCTCCTGGGTCGCTCAGTGGGTTAAAGCCTCTGCCTTCGGTTGGGGTCATGATCCCAGCATCCTGGGATCAAGCCCCGCATTGGGCTCTCTTTTCAGCAGGGAGCCTGCTTCCTCCTCTCTCTCTGCCTGCCTCTCTGCCTACTTGTGATCTCTGTCTAATAAATAAGTGAAGTCCTAAAAAAACAAAAAACCTTGAAAGTGAAAGAAAATCAAATTTGGATGCCTTTTGCCACTACTATTTACTCTCACCTTTTGCTAAGCCCATTCACAAATGAAATTATCCTTTGAATTTGCGATTCTAGGCTAATGATGAAAGCAAGAAAGAGTACCAAACTCTACTTCACCTTCCCACCCTCTTATTAAATTCAAACATTTGTCAACAGTGTCCCAGGAAATACAGACTTACCGTCAGGCTAGAAAAATCTACTTTCTGACTTTGAAGGATTGGAATATTGAAAAAGAACCCTTGATTCCACAAGATCAGTGGAAAACAAGCAAGTAAACAAAGTAAGAAGACATTACAGAGACCAACTGAATGAGCACTGGATGGTGAAGAAAAAAATTTTCAACTCATTTCAGGACTTCCGTCATTATTGTTACCCCAGTGCATTCTGGGGGAAAAAAAAGAGTATGAATAAATATTTAATTGAATAGAATAAAAATATTAGAATACATCTCCTTAGAAATTGGAGGGCTACATATGCTTACATCTCCCTCTGCTATTATTTTTTTTATCCTTTTTAAAATCGATTGAGCTGTATTGCCTCAAGAGAAATCTTACAGGTAATTCCAATATTAAGAAATGAAATAGAGCCACTCTGGTTGAGTAAAAGTGGGAGGAACTGAGCTTCTTCAGCCTCTTTCCTGACACTCTAAACCACTACAACCTTGCTATTTCCCCTGAAAAAAACACGATTATCTCCATTTTTCTTTGCCTTTATTTTTGTTTTTTACCAGTGCCTGATACCAGTCTCCTGTCCTGATTTGCATCACACTTGCCTTACTTGTCTTTTTAAGCTATTCCATAACCCAGTTCTCATCTAGTCTATTTTGGCTAAACAAACTGCTAGCTAATAAATACGGTCTTTAACTGTCACCCACCTTTACCATGGGTTAGATTTAAAATCCATTTTCTCAACACAATGACTCCCCCAATTTAACTGAATGCTGTGTCTGTGTGTGTGTGTGTGTGTGTGTGTGTGTGTGTGAGAGAGAGAGAGAGAGAGAGAGAGAGGTGGAAATTATTCATTACAATTGAAGGGAATTATGAAATTCAGTTTGACTGTAATTGAGAGCAATTACATATTTACCCAATTCATGTTACTTCATTAGGTTTAAAGCACTGTTTTTTTGTTGTTGTTGTTTCTTTGTTTTTTTGGTTTAAAGCACTGTTGCAGTCTCTACCATCAATTCCAAATTTTCCAGGTGCCTCTGCCTGACCTTGCCACTAATGACTGTGGTTCTGTGGTTGACTGATTTCCATGTTTCCCCCTAACCCTTGCCATGCTGAAATACACAACTACTTTATGATAAGCTGCTCAGAGCTCATCTAACTCTCTTTACCCCCACTTGTATTCTAAACAATTTTGCCTTACCAACTTGACTTATTGTCCTCAAACATCATATTGATAACTTTTTCACCTGGGTAATTAAATATCATATCTCTTAGAATGTTTTTTATGAGTTTTGTGAAGTATTCCCTTATCTCTCAAAACTCTGGTCTTTCTGAATTTTTCAACTTATGTGAATTTTTTTCTACTAAAAAATAATCTCATAGGCTTGTGGAATAGATTTAGGATTTCTCCAAAATCCATTCTCCATCTTCTCTTTTATTTCTTGTGTTTTCTTTTTTAGCAGTGGAACCCTTAATTTTCAAATAGGCCCATAGCACAAATTTAGAGTAAGTTTGAATGACAAAATTCAGAAGATAAAATATGAAATGAAATAATGCGATGAATTGCTGGGTCATGCTGCTACAGGGAAGTAACATGCACATTTTTTTTTCTTCTTCATCTTCTTATTGATTTTGTTCTTTACCTTTGTTGTGTGCTTCCCCCAAATAAACTTTACTTTAGGACAGCTGGCAATTTATTTTAGAACAGCTGGAGATAGTACAAAAACTGTCACACAGTTTCCACTGTTACTAATATCTCACATCATTATACTTTTGTCACAGTTAAGTAACTAATATTAATACATTATGAGTAACTAAAGGCTATTATTTGCTCATATATACTTAGTTTTGCCTAATGCCCTTTTTCTTTCCAGGATTTTATTACAGATACCACATTACACTTACTACCCATACTTAAATTTCTTTTGGTTGTGCGAGTCTTGCTTTTGGTGATCTTTACAATTTTGAAAAGGCTGCTTAGTTATTTTGTAGTATGTCCCTCAATTAAGATTTATCTGATCTTTCGTTTATGTTTAAAATGGGGTTGTATGTTTTAAGGAGAAGAAGAAAGAGGTGAAGTGCCATTTTTACCATATTATATCAGAAGTGCGTATTTTTATAAAATTACTTATTAATGTTGACGTTAACATTTGCCACTTGGCCATAGTAATATCACTTCATTTTTTCAATGCCCTTTTTAGTATGTACTTTTACAAACACTTTGGGAGGAAGTCACCTGTGCTACCCACACTTAAGTGAGAATTAAGCCCAAAGTTTTAAATAGTGGAGTATCTACATAATTTTTTTAAAATCATCTACACAGTTTATTCATTCTCAATTTATTCATGTATTCAGTCGTTTATTTATATAAGTTTGGACTCAAAGTATTTATTTTATAAAATGTCACACTATTTTGTTGCTAAAATTGTTCCATCTTTGGCCATTAGTAATTCTTTCAGTCAGCTTCCATGCATTAGTGCAATAGTTAGGACTTCTAGTATAATGCTGAATTGGAATAATGAAAAAGGGCACCCTTGCCTTATTTTGATCTTACAGGAAATGTATCCAATTTCTCTCCATTAGTTGAGAACAACGTTAATTATAGATTTTTTGGCAGATAATCTCTATAAATTTGAGGAAGTTCTTTAATCCTAGTCTGTTAAAAGTTTTATTATGAATGAGTGGTCAGTTTTGCTAAATTCTTCTTCTACATCAATTGATATGATCATATGATTTTTTTTGTCCTTAGCCTGCCAGTATGGTGGACCGCATTGATTGATTTTCTAATGTTGAATCAGCTTTGTGTACCTGGAATAAATCCCACTTGATCTTTTAATACATTGTAGTATTTGAATTGCTAATGGGTGCTTACTAGAGATATTCCTATGTACTTACTTGTTCTTATAGCATCTTCATTTGGTTTTGTTATAAGAGTAATGAACCTCACAGAATGAGTTCAAAGTGTTACTTATGCTTTTGTTTTCTGGAAGATATTTTGGAGAATTGGTATCATATTCTTTTTAAGTGTTTGGTAGACTTAACCAGTAAATAATCTGGGCCAACTAGTTTGCTTGTTTGGACGATTACTGATAACTGACTCAATTCATTGGAGAGAGATACATAGTTATTCAAGTTATCTATTTCTCCCTGTATGAGTTTCAGTAGTTTGTGCCTTTCTGTTGGAAATGGAATTGACCCATTTCATCTAAGTCACCAAATTAGTAGGCATGAAGTCATTTGTAATATTATTTTATAACCCTTTTTATGTCCATGAGATTGGTGGTGAGACCTCTCATTGATTTATGATTTTATTAATTTGCATCTTCTCTTTTTTTTCTTAGTTTATATGGGTAGAGGTTTGTAAATTTTATTTACCTTTTCAAAAAACTAGCTTTTAGTTTTCCTGTTTTTAATTTCATTGATTTGTTAGTATTTTATTTTCATTGATTCTTTCTCTTTATATTTTGTTTTTCTGTTTCCTTGAGATAGACTTAAACTATTCTTCTTTCTCTTGCTTCCTGATATAGAAGTCGAGGCTAGTGACTTTAAGTTCTTTTTCGCCCATAATATATAAATTCAAAGCTATAAATTTTTCTCTAAGCCCCTTGTGCTACATTATACAAAGTTTGATAGATTCTCTTTTAATTTTCTTTTAATCAAAAAACATGTATTAATTTTTGAGACGCCTCCCTTAACTCATGTATTACCTAGAAATGTGCTGTTTAATTTCCAAATCTTTGGAGATTTTTCAGCTATGTTTCATTTGTTGATTTCTAGTTCAATCCCATTGTGGTCTGAGAACATATTTTTGTATGACTTCAGTGCTTTCCAACTTATAAAGCATTTTTCACTTACTGCAATAGTATAATCAAGAGACAAAAATAGATTCTGGCTCCCCAGTGTTCCATTTTCCCCATGGAATAACACTAAATGATGGTAAGATGATAGGTAGCTTAGGTAGGGGGATGCATGGTAGGGGAAGAAGAAGGTTGTGATTCCAGAAGAAAAGTATTGATTTAGAGTGGGGGAAAGTGCCTCAGCAAAGGTATTGTGATAAGGAGGTATTAGAGAAGGCACCTGAGAAATACATCAGTTAAGGCCCCAGTAAGGAAGTCTCCAAATGGAGGTGCTTAGGCTAGAAATGCAGGGGTTGAGTAAGTGTCCTCAGTGCCTGACTGCAACTCCTTCTAGAGAAATATAATTCACTGGCTATGCACAAAGCCTGGTATAGAGAGAGTTGCTTTTTCTTCTTCCCTGCCCTGACAAACCTGCCGGGAAAGCTTGTAATTGCCTGTCTGGGCCCAAAGATCACAGCTAGAATTTTGGCCTAGAGTCAGAGAGCATCAATACTTTATAATTTTTTGTTGAAAATTAGACATCTTATTTTCTATAATAGAAATTGAGCTAAGTAGACCTTTCATATAAGAATTTATGTTAATTCAGTTAGGATATGTTTAACGTTTGTTCTAGCTATAGGTACCAAAGTCTTCACATTCCTCTAGTGTCCTTGCTTTTGTATACCTTTTGATTTGGGCTTTCCCTAAGTGCTTCTCAGAAAGATACTGTTTTGTAGCTCTTTCAGCTCTAATCAGCTATACAGAGGCTCTCAGTATGATGATCAATCTTTTTTTTGTGACGGTTAGTGAGCCATCAAATATCTCTCTGTTAATACTTCTTCTCTGCTTACTACTGGCATTGTGCCAATTTAACCACAAAATGAGAGTCATTTTTGGAACTGGCAGTGCACATCGGGACAGTCATACTGAAGGGAAATGACTGCATGACAGCCACTCAAATCCTAGCTCTTACTAGAATATGTGTGGATTCTTTGGAGATTATGAAGAGGGAAATTCTTGCTACAGTTTCCTGATATGGAAGAACTCCACCACTCCACCACTTCTTCTTATTGCTGGGGTACCTTCAGTCTGCAGTTATCCTTGTTTGGGATATTGAGAAGACAGACCCCAGCAGTCTTCCATGCATTTATTTGACTCAGATCTTCATCTATCCAAGTTTAAAGAGCAAATGTGAGGAAGAGTATAGGTTCCTTTGCTCTTGATTCCCCTACCTCTTTTCTAGTCCTTTTTCTGTTTAACTAACACAAGAGCTGTCAACAAGTTTGCTGGTTAAACAATTATGTCTCTGGAGGTCTTCCTTGTTCCATCACTTTGAATTCTGCATGCCCCAAGTGCTGTAGACTCCTAACTTTCCAGGTGTCCTTTCATACTGATTTGGGTTTGGAGTGGTGTTAAGTGTTGTTAGGCCAATTCTGGAAACTCTTAAGGCCAAAATGGAGAAATGCTTAGTTCCAGCTGCTAAGGCTTCTCTCAATTTAGAATATTGGAAAACTTAGTGCCTTCCAGTGTTCAGTTTAGTCCTTAATTGTAATTCAAGGAGAAACAGAAGAACATATTAGTCTTTTTTTTTTTTTAAGATTTTATTTATTTACTTGACAGAGAGAGAGAGAGAGAGCATGAGCACAAGTAAGGGGAGCTGCTGAGGAAAAAAGAGAAGCAGGCTCTCCGCTGAGCAAGGAGCCAGAAATGGGACTTGATCTGAGGACCTGGGGTCTGACCTGAGCCAAATACAGATGTTTAACTCACTGAGCCACCCAGGCACCCCAGGACATATTAATCTTATTATGACTTTTAAATAAAGAGCTGTGCTGGTAGTTGCTCTTTTCTATTGAAACCAATTTCTGATTATATAAGCATATATAATAAAGGATTTGTTTATTTAAAACAAATTCCCAAATGCCTCTGAAATATAATTCTTCTTCCAAACACAGAGCACCTATACTTTGACCTCCTTTTTTCTATAAAACAGTATTTAACTTTATCTTACTAGTAGGCAAGAATTGAGAGTCTATGTTTGTTAAGGGTCTGAAAATATTTGGATTATTTTTTTTAATTAAATGAATTTTATTTTTTTAATAAATAAAATTAAACCAAAATTAAAAATGTTCTAAATCTTTTCAAACCTCAAAAGCCTTTCAATAGTAATTATTCACTGACAGATCAACTTTCTGTAATCATCTCATTCAGAGCATGGGATGCAAATCCAGTTTCAATTAGTTGCAAAAATACTTGGTAATTTATGAACTGTGCAGAAAATAAACCATGAACATTCAGTCTGTCAGCAGTCTGGTTAAAATAGTAGCCTAATATGCCATACACATTGCCTGGAGTTTTACCTTCTCTAATCAGTGAAGTGACCTTATAGATATAATCTTCATATCCATTTTCTTACATATCAAATGACCAAATTCTACTGAACAAGGAACGGGAACTATCCAGAAAACAATACAGAATCATTGTAACTCACCAAAATATAAACTTGTGTTAAAATCGTAACTAAAAAGCAAAGTATAGCAAGTAAATTCTTGATCTTGATCACTTTTTCTTTTTTTTTTTGATCACTTTTTCTATATGAAAATATAATTTCATATAGATAATGTATTCATTTAAAAAAAGTCAAATTATAAAAACATCTCTAAATTTGACCCTTAAACATTTCATATATTTACCAAAAGTAAACCAAACCAGTTTTTTTTTCAAAATAGTTTAAACATCAATCTTTATAACTATATTTCAAATGACTTTGTATTTTTTAATAGTGCATTACATACAAAGAAGTCTCATTTATATATAATGCCTAAATCATAGATAGAATCTGATACTTTAGGATCACTTTACAGAATCTTAGTTCTCTCTTACAGTAAATGAAGTTCCATTTATCCATTTAAAATGCTGAATTTTTAATACGTTCCTCTGCTTTTCCTCTGTCTCCTCTTCTCTTCAGTCCAGAAAACCCAGTTCACATCTTAAAAATCCATTAACTTCACAACATGTCACAGGATAAGAATGATATAGGGAGGAATAGGAGCTTCTTGACCTACCACTAACCTTTGGTCAACTGTAAAGATAAACTTACAATTTTTTCTTTGTTCATCATGTACATTTTACATGATTTAAGTTCCCTTGCACTACCTTTACCTTTTCCAAGTAAGATTTGAGTTTGACCTGAACTGCTGCCATAGACACAAACTTTCTTACAAAGGTAATTTAGGGCAATTTAGGAAAAGTATCTATCAACTAAAACTTAAGGAAGTTTGTTAGAGAGAATTTGGGAAGTTGAAATTGTTATGCCCCAATAATGGGTCGTGATTAACAGAGCGAGACTGATATAAAGCGAAGGTCAAGCAAAGCTTTATTTCACACCAAGCATCAAGAATCTAACCAAACGTTCGGGACGCACCTCTTACAAGAGAGGGTGACCCTTCCCTATTTCACAGACAAGCTTTTAAGGGCAAAGGCCATGCGGTTGGGCCTGGCCATGCACAGGTGACCAATGAGGTTGTAACACACACAGGAAACTGCACAGTGATGCTAGGTGACCAACTGAATTACAATTTACCCTAGAAGACATTTGAACCAACTTGCAATGGGGATTGGCACCCAAAAGGCTCCCAAAGGGCAGGGCCCACACTCCTTGGTAACCAGGGAGACAGTATGCATCCCCCCTCTGTTCTGATGTCTCCACCTGGCCTGACCCACCTTTGTATCTGGGCTTTGTAACCTGAAGCTGGTTTCCAGGACTTGTCTCCAAGTAAATTCCCTGGGGGAAGGGGAGCAGGGACAGTTTCTAAATAGGTCCTTACAGATATCAAATATAATAGTGTTTTTAAGAAGAAATGTGAGTAATTTCTTCTCAGATTTTTAAAGTTAATTACATAAAATTATTCAATTTTTTAAAAATATTTTATTTCTTTATTTGACAGACAGAGATCACAAGTAGGCAGAGAGGTAGGCAGATAGAGAGAGGGAAGCAAGCTCCCTGCTGAAAAGAGAGCCTGATACGGGGCTCAATCCCAGGACCCTGAGACCATGACCTGAGCTGAAGACAGAGGCTTAACCCACTGAGCCACCCAGGTGCCCCAAAACTATTCAATTTTTTTTTTTTAGATTTTTATTTATTTATTTAACAGAGAGAGATCACAAGTAGGCAGAGAGGCAGGCAGAGAGAGAGAGGAGGAAGCAGGCTCCCTGCTAAGCAGAGAGCCTGATGTGGGACTCGATCCCAGGACCCCGAGATCATGACCTGAGCCAAAGGCAGCGGCTTAACCCACTGAGCCACCCAGGTGCCCCAAAACTATTCAATTTTTAATGGTACTTTGAAACATACTTTTTCATACAATATTAAGTCATGCAAACATTTCCCCCAACAATGCATATAAAATTTTATTTTAAAATAATTGAGATAAGAATAAAGCGTGAAGAATAATAATAGATATTGTATAATTAGTACTTACTACATGATGGCTCCTCCAAAAATTTTACATATTTTATATGTTGTTTAATCATGATAATGACAGAAAATGGTAGCTACCATTGTCCGAATTTCTAGATGCTAAAAAGGAAACTTGAGAGGTACCTGGTGGGTCAGTTGGTTAAAGCATCTGACTCTTCATTTTGGCTCAGGTCAAGATTGCATGATCATGAGATCAAGCCACACATGATGTTCTATGCTCAGTGTAGAAGCTTCTTGAGATGCTCCCTGTCCTCTAACTCTTCTCCTCCTCCTCTCTCTAACTAACTAACTAACTAACTAAATAAATAAATAAATAAATAAAATCTTGGGGGAAAAAAAAGAAGCTTGAAAAGACCAAGTAACCTGGTAAAATATAACACATCAGGAATCTAACCTAGTTATGCTTAGCTCCAAAGGCTGCTCTCCTGACCACTCCCCTAATATGTTTTTGGTTTTTTTTTTTTTTAAGAATTTATTTATTTATTTGACAGAGACAGAGAGCACAAGTAGGCAGAGAGGCAGGTGGGGGGTCAACGTTGGGGAGCAGGCTCCCTGCTGAGCAGAGAGCCCGATGTGGGGCTCGATCCCAGGACCCTGAGATCATGACCTGAGTCAAAGGCAGAGGCCTAACCTACTGAGCCACCCAGGCGCCCCTCCCCTAATATGTTTATAAGTAAGTGTGGCTTGTAAGCAAATTTTAGGAGCACAAATGTTCATAAAGAGAAATTTTAAGATTTTAAAATATCCCTTAAAGACTTAAAATTTAGGTTATATAATACAAAATGAGAGTATTTTCTAACACAATTTGGATTATTTGATGTATCATTATTATAAGATGTATTTTTTTTTTCAAAGAGCCATCTCTAACATCATTGATAATAGTATATCAGCAAATTGGCCTTGGAAAAAATAAAATATTTTAAGTCGTCTAATGACTGACTTCTTTCTCACCTTGATCAGATTAATGAATTTATTGACTAAATATATATGGCCAAAACAGTTTGTTTATTAAAGACCTTAAATATACTCTGCAGCCTGATTTTTATCTTATTAGTAGGATTCCACTCAATCCTCAATCTCTCTCTCTTTTTTAATATAAATTTTAGTTAGTTAACATACACTGCAATATTGGTTTTGTAGTAGAATTTAGTGATTCTTCACTTAAGTACAACACCAAATGTTCATCAACAGGTGTGCTCCTTAATCCTCTTCACCCATCTAGCCCATCCCCCATCTGCCTCTCTATTAGTTCCCTTCTTATACTGGCTTTAGGCTTTGTTTGTTCTTTTTCTAGCTCCTTTAGGTGAAAGGTTTGGTTGTGTATTTGAGATTTCTCTTGCATCTTGAGGTAGACCTATATTGTAATATACTTCCCTCTTAGGACTGCCTTTACTGCATCCCAAAGGATCTGGACTATTTGGTTTTCATCTTCATTTGCTTCCATGTTCTTATTATTTTTTCTTTAATTTTTTGGTTGACCCATTCCTTCTTTAGTAGGATATTCTTTAACCTCCATGCTTTTGTGGTCTTTCCAACTTTTTCTTGTAGTTGACTTCAAGTTTTATAGTGTTGTGGGTGGAAAATATTCAAGGTATGCTCTCAATCTTTTTGTACTTGTTGAGGGCTAATTTGTGAGAATGTTCTGTGTGCAGGCTATTCTGCTGTTTTAGGATGAAATGTTCTGAATATACCTCTTAAGTCCATCTGGTCAAATGTGTTATTCAAAGTCCTTGTTTCTTTGTTGATTTCCTACTTAGATGATCTGGTTATTGATATAAGTGAGGTGTTACAGTTCCTGAGTGTATTGTGTTATTATCAGTGAGTTTCTTTATGTTTGTTATAAATTGTCTTTGGATGATCCCAAGTTGTGTCACAAATATTTATAATTGTTAGATCTTCTTGATGGATAGACCTCTTAATTATTATATAATGCCTTTCTTCATCTTTTGTTATAGTCTTTGTTTTAAGATCTAGTTTTTCTCATATAAATGTGGCTACTCTGGCTTTCTTTTTATGTTCTTTAGCATGATAGATTATTCTCCCTCCCTTCACTTTCAATTTGCAGGTCTTTAGATCTAAAATGAGTCTCTTGTAGGCAGCATATAGATGGATCTTGTTTTCTTTTCTATTCTGATACTGTATGTCTTTTGATTGAAGCATTTAGTCCATTTATATTCAGAGTGATTACTGAAAGATATTAATTTATTGTCATCATGTTACATATAGAATTGGTGTTTCTGGTGATGTTCTCTAGTCCTTTCTCGTCTTTGTTCCTCTGGTCTTTGTTTCCCCACTCAAAGTGTCCCCTTTCATATTGTAGGTCTGGTTTAGTGGTCATAAACTCCTTTAGTTTTTGTTTGTCTGGGAAAGCATATTCTATTCTAGTCTATGTGAAAGCCATATTGGATAAAGTATTTTTAACTGCATAATTTCCTCATTCAGCACGTTGAATATATCTTTCCATTCTCTTCTGGACTAGAAGTTTCTTTTTTTTTTTTTTTAAGATTTTATTTATTTATTTGACAGAGAGAGATCATAAGTAGGCAGAGAGGCAGGCAGAGAGAGAGAGAGGAGGAAGCAGGCTTCCTGCTGAGCAGAGAGCCTGATGAGGGACTCGGTCCCAGGACCCTGAGATCATGACCTGAGCCAAAGGCAGTGGCTTAACCCACTGAGCCACCCAGGCGCCCTGGCCTATAAGTTTCTTTAGACAAATCTGCTGTGAACCTGCTCTGTCTTCCTTTGTAGGTCAAGGAATTTTTTTTTTCTCTTGCTCCTTACAGGATTCTTTCCTGTTTGTGTATTTGTGAATTTGACTATGATAGGCCTTGCCAATTGTTGGCATTTGTTGAACTTACTGAGAATTCTCTTCTTGGATTTTGATGCCTGTATCTTACCCCAGATTAGGGAAGTTTTCAGCTTATGCCCCTTTTTCTATCTCTTATTCTTCTGGGACTCCTATGATATGAATGTTATTCCATTTTATTAAGTCACTGAGTTACCTAAGTCTATCTTCATGATCCATTATCTTTGTTTCCCTCTTCTTTCAGCCTCATTATTTTCCATAATTTTATCTTCTTTGTCAGTGGTTCATTCCTCTGCTTCATCCATCCTCATATTTACATACATTCAAGTTTACACCTTGATTATAGCATTTTAAATTTTGGCCTGACTAGATTCTAGTTATTTTATCTCTGCAGTAAGGCTTTCTGTACTGACTTCTATGCTCTTTTTCAAGCCCAGCTAGTATCCTTATAATTGTGGTTTTAAAATTCTAGTTCAGACTTCTTACTTATATCTGCATTGGGTTAAATCTCTGACTGTCATTTCTTCTTGTCCTTTCTTTAGGCTGAATTCCTCTGTCTTCTGTGAGCCATTTTTTTGGTTTGTAAACATGCAACTTTGACTAAGACTTCTGACTGATTTTTCAGCTGTTCAGAATGATTTGATATTTATCTAGTTGTATTTGAGGGAGGAGGCAAGCTTAGAGTCACCCTACTCCTCTGCTATCTTATCAACACTCAAATCTCTTTTAATAGCTCTGATATACCTTTGAAATACAGAAAATCTTGTTATTATAGCTTGTTTTATCCCTTACCCAATTTTGTAGGAAAAAAAGTACAAATTTTAAAGGACAAAAACTTTCAAATGGAATTATAAAGGTTTAGAAATGCTTGGTCTTTCCCTACAAAATCGGTCGCCACTCTTATTTTTCTAAGTTTCTGTATCAATGAGCGGATTTTTGTTAGAGGGACAAGGCAGACATTTTCTTTTCTTTATGACTGAAATTACATGATGATCATCTTAATTCCATATGATTATAACATAATTCACTTAAAAGAAAAAAGATGTCCTCCTAAATTCCAAAGGTAGCCTACATGTTGTATTAAATGACAACACTTCTCTGTTTCATTTTTCAAAATTATTTTTAAAACAATACATAGAATATGTCTGTGAAAAAGAACAGAGATAACTTAGTTTAGACAGTTTCAGTAGGGGCTTGATATGTATGTAGAATGCAAAGAATGCCAAGTTCTACCTCAAGTAGAACCCCATACCACAAGGCATAAAAGAACTGATCCAAATCTCCCAAAAGAAGAAGCTCACAGAGAAATAGCACCAAAGTGAGAATAACAGTATATGGAGCAAGATTGATTTTTGGCAAAATCAAACCAAATTACTTTTGTTTCCCAATGTTCCTTTAAATTTTATTAGTGGAGAGGGTCATCCCTTGACCTTGGATTAAAGATAAGAAAGTCCCATGATTTTAGGACTTTCCTTCTTTCTCTTAGATAGTGGAATATGCAGATTTTATAGGGCCTAAATCTTACATAATTTGAAGTGATTTCCTTAAGCAAACAAACACAAAAATACAAATTACATTAAAAATAAATATTTGGTAAGAAAGAAATAAGAAATCATAAGAATGTACACATTTTTAAAAGCTTTCAAATGCCACAAACATCCTTCTCAGCTTTTCTCCTAGGATCAAAAACAAAACAGGGGTGTCCTCTGTAACCACTTTACTCAACATGGTACTGGATGTTGTAGCCATAGCAATCAGACCAAACATAAAAGGAAAAGGTATGTAAGTCAATAAGGAAGAAATAATCAGTATTTACAAATGAAATGATACTATATTTAGAAAACTTTAAAGACTCCACTAAGAAACTGCTAGAACCGATAAACAAATTCAGTAAAATGACAGGATACAAAATCAACATACTGAAATCTGTTGCATTTTTCTAAACCAATAATGAAATGGCAGAGAAGAAATTAAGGGATCAATCCCATTTATAATTGCACCAAAAACCATAAGATACCCAGGAATAAACCTAACCAAAGAGGTAAAAGATCTGTAGTCTGAAAACTATGGATCACTTATGAAAGAAATTGAAGATACTAAACATACTAAACATACTAAATTTGTATGGAACCACAAAAGACCCCAAATAACCAAAGCAATCTTGAAAAAGAAAAGCAAAACTGGAAATATCACAATTCTGGACCTCAAGGTTTACTACAAAGCTTTAGTAATTTATACAGTATGGTACTGGCATAAAAATAGACATATAGATCAATAGAACAGAATAGAAAACTCAGAAATGAACCCACACTTATATGGTCAACTAATCTTCCACAAAAAAGGAAAGGATATTCCATGGGAAAATGACTCTCTCTTCAACAAGTGGTGTTGGGAAAACTGGACAGCAACATGCAAAAGAATAAAACTGTAACACTTGCTTATACCATACAAAAAAAAATTCAAAATCGATTAAAGAACTAAATGTGAGACCTGAGACCATAAAAATCTGATAAAAGACGACAGGTAGTAACTTCTTTGACATCAGCCTTAACAACTTCTTTCTAGATAAATCTTCTGAGGCAGGAGAAACAAAAGCAAAAGTAAACTATTTGGTGCTAGCATCAAAACAAAAAGTTCTTCTACACATCAAAGAAGACAATCAGCAAAACTAAAAGGCAACCTACAGAGTGGGAGAAGATATTTGCCGACGATATATATCAGTAGGTGGTTAGTATCCAAAATCTATAAAGAACTTATCAAACTCAACACACAAAAAACAAACAGTTCAGTTAAGAAATGGGCAGAAGACATGAATATATACTTTTCCAAATAAAATATGCATATAGCAAACAGATACATGAAAAGATGCTTATCACTCATCATCAGTGAAATGCAATTCAGAACTACAATAAGATGTCACCTCACACCTGTCTGAATGGCTAAAATCAACACACACAAAAGAACAGGTTTTGGTGAGAATGTGAACAAAGAGGAATCCTCATGTACCATTGGTGGGAATGCAAACACATACAGCCACTGTAAAAAAAACAATATGGATGTTCCTCAAAAATTAAAAGTAGAACTACCCTATGATCCAGCTATTGCATTGTTAGGTATTTACCCAAAGAATACAAAAATATAAATTCAAAGTTGTACATGTATCCTTGTGTTTATAGCATCATTGCCTGCAATAGCAAATTAATAAAACAGCCTAAGCATCCATCAGTTGATAAATGGATAAAGATGTATTAGATTGGGACACCTGGGTGGCTCAGTGAGTTAAGCCTCTGCCCTTGGCTCAGGTCATGGTCTCGGGGTCCTGGAATCCAGTCCTGCATCAGGCTTTCTGCTCAGCAAAGAACCTGCTTCCACTTATCTCTCTGCCTGCCTCTCTGCTTACTTGGGAACGCTCTCTCTTTCAAATAAATAAGCAAAATCTTAAAAAAAAAAAGATTTTTTTTATACTATATTGTATACCTGAAATTAATATTACACTATATGTTAACTGGAATTTAAATAAAATTTTTAAAAAATATTTATCTCATGAAAATTCTGCTATATTCATATCAATAACCAGCTTGAAACACTCATGTAGTACCTATTTTTGTATATTTTTTAGCAATGTGTTCTTTGATTATCTTCACATTCCGATCTTGTAATGACATCTTTTTCATAGAAAAATACATCAGTTTTATCATAATTTAGCAGAAAAAAAACCCCACATTATTATTTGCAAAGTTTCTTCAGCTTTACATTTTCTGTTAAGTTTTTAAGATCATTTTGATTTTGGGGAAATTTCTCAGGTTTTCTTGGGTCATCAGATATTGACACTTTATCAAATTTCTGAATCTTCCTGCTGCTTCTTCCACTACTCACATGCTTCTGGTGCCGGTAATAGCAGGGAAGCATTCAAGTCACAATGTGATGTGTGGCTCTACTCTTTTATGTAATGGTGCCAAATGAGTCTGTGCAGTGGGCAGCAGAAGGATTGCTGGGAGTCATTGTTATACCTGGATAGCCAGCAATACATAAACTATTCATAGAACTGATTAAAAATATAAATATATCCCATAGAACATGAGTGAAAATAATTTCTCAACTCGACTTCTCTGCAGCTGGATCCCGAAAGTAACCGTGAACACATCAAATCCATGATTAGAAAAAAAGTGTGGTGATGACAAGTCAGGGTAGACTAAAACAGCCATATGTATTGCCGTTAAAACATAATTTACAAAATTTACAAAACCAATGACCATGCTACCACATTGCTAAAGCTGATTCCAGGCTTGTGGCATTAATGACCTGAAGCTTGATGTGTGCTTCAGTAAATCCACCTCTGCTCTTTGTTTTGATAATATCACAGGTGGTGTGCTGGAACCAATCTACAGACATCAGGGGCACAACTGTGCATCTCTTTCCAACTCTGTTTTCAGTAACCACATGCTGAGAGATAGAAATCAGTTCATGGTGAGAGAACGTACACCAAGAAAAGGGCAAATGATACAAATAAAGGCTTTTATTAGGGGGTAAGAAGGGGTAAGGGAGCTATTGTTTACCAGCAGAACATTGTCCCGTTGTCACTTTAAGTAACACATTTAAAATGTAGAATGAGAGTTCAAGATAATAATCATTATTTGAAACTTGAATTAACATTAAATATCCCCCCCCCCCACTCCAAGCTTCAGCCTTTTTCAGACTAGAAACCTATCCTGGGAATGGGTTTAGAACTCAGGATAGTTCTCTGTTTTCCAAATCTACTTCTCCAGTTTCCAATAGCTGTAAACTCTAAGAATATGGAGTAGAAGAGTAGAAATGAAGCAGAAAGATCTATTTTCTGGTAGTTTTGCATTATTTGGGCTCAGATTTTAAACTGATCTTTTTTTTCTTAGAGGTATTTTAAGTTTTTTATTTTGTTTTGTGTTTTGTTTGTATATTCCTATTGCTAATTTCTCTGCTTCAATTCATTTGATTTGAGCTGATGAGTGTGGTGTCTATTTCTAGAAACTTATTTTTAAATTTTTCCACAGCTCTTAATAATGTCAGAGTTTGCCTCCAGTTCTCTACCACTAGAGTTCCCTACCTCATAGGTACTCTCTTGAATAGAACACCAATAACCTTATACTTTTTCTTTTTCCCATGTGGCCCCTTTCTCATTCACAGAAAATAAGCATACCTTCCTTTTCCAGAAAAAAATTTTATATCTTAATGCATAGGTCATATAGTTTGCTGAGCCTTGAGTCAATTATAAGGCCTCTGTGTTCATTTTCCAGCTTCAAAGAACACCTTTTTTCTTTTTCTTTTCTTTTCTTTTTTTTTTAAGATTTTATTTGTTTATTTGACAGACAGAGATCCCAAGTAGGCAGAGAGGCAGGCAGAGAGAGAGGAGGAAGCAGGCTCCCTGTTGAGCAAAGAGCCTGATGCGGGGCTCGATCCCAGGACCCTGAGATCATGACCTGAGCTGAAGGCAGAGCAGAGGCTTTAACCCACTGAGCCACCCAGGTGCCCCCAGAGAACACTTTTTTTAACATACTAAGCAGTATTGTGGATGTCCCTTTCCCTTATCTAGAAAAGTTTATAGCTGCTTATTCCACAGTGCTTGACTAGAAGTTTGTAATGAGCTGAATTCATATGTGGACGATGTTCTCCCCAAATCCATATGTTGAAGCCCTAACCACCAATACCTCAGAATATGAATATATCTGGAGGTAGGGCCTTTAAATTGGTGATTAAGTTAGAATGAGTCCTTTAGGATGGGCCTAGTTCATTGATATCCTTAAAATAATAAATTTGGATACAGAGATACTAAGTGTGTGAACACCCAGAGGAAAGACCACATAAGGACACAAGGAAAAGGCAGCTTGTCTGCAAACTGAGGAGAAACCTCTGGAGAAATTAAACCTGCTGACACTGATTTGGGCTTCTAGCCTTCAGATCTGTGACAAAATAATATAGGGATTAGGATATGAGTATCTTGGGGAGGAGATGGCATTATTCTACCTACCAGATAGGCCATCAACATGCTCAATAATGTCATAGCTAAGAGTCTGGGTTTTCCATTTATACTGATCTTTGTTTGAATCCAGTTTGGTAACAAAACATTATCTGTGGCCTTTGGTAAATTGTTTAACCTAAATCCAAGCGTCCTTTTAATGAGAAAATAGTAGTGTCTACCTAGTAGGTTGGTTGATAGAGTTACATAAGAAAATGTTAATAATACTTTTAGCATAGGGCACATAGTAAATGCTCAACAAAATTCAGCTAATATTTGTTGTCAGTAACTGAATTAAGGTGGACTTACTTCATGTCTTCAACCATTTTATTATCAATGTTTAAATATTCTTAGACATCAATCTTTTCCGTGCACCAGAGTAAGCTATGTCATACTTCAGACTTTCCTCAAAGCATTCACATGAGTGTCCAACTGCCTTTGAGTTTCTGATTAGACATCTCACAATACAATGCATATGTTCTAATTTATTCCGGTGATAAATGTTTCTTTAGAATTCTTAAACATTATAAAATGTCAATCATGATAGACAAAAATATGAATTTTCTACCTATTTCTCATCTCAGCCAAATAGGCTTGCTAAGCAAATATCTACAAAGGCAGTTCTGGTTTAACAACCTTTTAGCCTCTTCTAGGATGAGGTCAGCCTCATGTCTTCTATCTGCTTCCTATTAGCATAACAGGTCCATATACCTTCACATCTTTCTTATTTATCATTAATGAAGTCATTTATCCAGGACTTTCCCTTAAAACACACACACACACCCCACACAGAGTGTGCTGCCCCTTAACCACCCTAATGAGGGTGATGGCACCTATTATGCTCAGTAATAAACTGTTGGAATAATTTGAGAACAGAGTGTTTCACAAATGCAAAACATCACATTGATCATTAATGATTCTTCTCTTGATAATGGAGATATTTGACATATTGAAGTGGTTAAGTATGACTGTCTTACCACATGTATACACACCTCTCTAAAACCTTACTAGCGGGGTGTCTGGGTAACTCAGTCATTAAGCGTCTGCCTTCAGCTCAAGTCATGATCCCAGGATCGTGGGATCGAGCCCCATATTGGGCTCCCTGCTCAGCAAGAGGTCTGCTTCTCCCTTTCCCGCTCCTTCTGCTTGTGTTCCCTCTCTCACTGTGTCTCTGTCAAATAAATAAAATCTTCAAAAAAATAAATAAATAAAACTTTCCTAGCTACTCCTACTTTAATGACTAAAAGGGAAAATCTGTTGTTTTCCTGGGAAAATGATTAGCTTGGTTATCATATTAAGTAAAAATAAAAATTAAGAAGGTTCTTGAAGTGCTATTATATTTAACTCAGAGCATGACTGTTGCCTCCATAGAAGTTAAAAGAAATCCATAATAATGTATGCTATTTGGCCTATTTATCTAGTGCTACAGTTTTTCATTGTTCATTCTTACTTAAAATTAAATATGGAACTAAATAGAGGTACTACTCTTCTTTACTAGTCCTTCTTTTTAAAATGTCCCTTCCATGTTTCTATCTTGTCAACACAACCGTCATATATAAGACCACCTTCTTTGTGGGAAAGTTTGTCTGATTTCTTTGGGAAATGAGTTTATAAGAATATTTACTAATGCTGAGTGCTATGTTCCTGCCTGGTAGGAAACAAAACAGATAATGTTCCCATTATGCTTACATGTCAGTGAGGATATAAATAGTGTAATAATAATGTTTGTGTGTGTATTTATACATGTAAGTACATGCATATGTACGTGTCACTATATGTATCAGGTATACGTATGCAAGCATACTTGTATGTATAGAAGTACTGTCAAAAAAGGGGGGTAGAATAAGAGTTAGAGTCCTAGAAAGTATTAGGTAAGTAGTGGTATTTGAAGATAGGCTTAAGGGAAGATTGGAAAGGACCAAGTAATAAACTGAGGAAGAAGATGCTTCAAGGGTTGGGGGAGAGGCAAATGCCCTCAGATGGGAAGGGAACATATTTGAGGGTAGCAAGGAGTCAAGTGTAAGTAAATGATGGCAAAATGGTTGAAACTAAGTTGAAGAGGTAGTCAGGGTTCAGATTATTTAGATTTATAGGTTGTGATGAGGATTTAGAGTTTTATTCTGACCACAGCCGAATTCTGAATGTGACACAACGACATGATCATACCTAAATTTTTAAAGTGTCACTGAAACTGTTTTGCATAAATAGCCACTGGTGAGGAGTGCAAAAGTTGAATCAGGGAAACTAGACAGAATTTTATTGTAAGAGCTCTGATGGAAGATGATGGCAATTTTGTCTTTAGTTTTAGCAAGCAGTAAAAAGTGGTCAGATTCTGTATTTTATTTATTTATTTATTAAAGATAGAGAGAAGGGAGTGGGGAGAGGGGCAGAGGGAGAGAAAGAATCTTAAGCAGTCTCCACACCCAGTGTAGAGCCCAACATGGGCTAACAACCCTGAGATCATGACCTGAGCTGAAATCAAGAGTCAGATGCTTAACCAACTGAGCCACCCAGGTGTCCCCTATATTTATTTTAAAAATAGATCAAGAGTATGTGCTCACAGATCAGATAAGAGGTATAAGAGAACGGTCAAGGATAATTCCAAGCTTTTTGGTCTATACAACTGAAAAGATGGAATTGCCATTTACTGTAATAGGAAGTCCACAGGAGATAGATAAACAGTTTTCTGAGTTAAAATACAGAATAACTCAGGTTTGGAGCAGATACATTGCTTCAGACAGTCTGGAGTTGACATTTGTCAAGATGGGGAAGACTTCTGGGTAATCAGAAGTTTACTCTGGATACTAAAAGCTTGAAATTCTAATAGATGCTCAGTTGGAGTCAATGATTAGGAGTAGATTAAATACACAGAACTGGATTAAATGCACAGAACTGGAGAAAAAAAGATCTGTGTTGAAATTACACATTTGAAAGTTGTCAGTGAAATTATGGTATTTAAAGCCATATGACTGCATGAAATCATCTAGGACACAAATGTAAACAAAGAAGAGAAAATGTTCAAGGACTAAGCCAATTTATTTTGATGAATATGTTGAAGCACTGACTAATTAAGGGATTTCCTCTAGTTTAGCTAATGATCTCCAGGGCCAGGATTAGAAGGGCAATCTCCTTAATCTCTAGCTGGTGCTCTTTCCAATAAACTTGCCTCTATCTTGGGTTAAAATGTAAATATATGTTTCCTATGTAGCCACATATTAACACACCCAAGGATAAAAAAATTCTAAAGCATCCTTATAGCATTGAATATATACCTTTGTGTGTCTTCCCAAAGGTGTTCTTCAACTAAGAGCATACAACCAACAGTCGTTGTGTAATGGAGATCAACACACTCTAAGACAAGGTCCTTTCATTGAAAGAAAAGGTCCTTGCTACCAAAAGAAAAGTGCAATCATCCACTAAACCTCCAAAATAAAAATCCTTCAAAGAAAGACATAAAGTTTATGGCATCAAAGAAATAGAATAATCTTACTTATATCTTTTTCAATTGAATGATCAATTTCCACTTCTAGTACAGTGAAATTAACTATATATATATCACCCACCACATAGGAAATTCCTGAGTGTCAAGGATCTTTCGTTATAGGTATTTGTACTCTCTTGGTTATAGAAACTGGCACCTGGCAGGTTTTCAACAAATGACTTTTGAGGGAAGAATATGGAAGAATGAAGGAAGGGGGAAAAAAGATTAAAATACTGTGCTTTTAACATGAAGAAGAATAGGAATTGAAATAATTTGTTAATTGATAGTCATTAGTCCTGTGAGAACAATGACAGTCAAATAGAGAAACAGGAAAAGATAACCCTAAGAAATAGAAGAGGCTAAAAAGGAGGATTATGGACGAAAGGGCAAGATCAGGACAAGGAGAGCCCAGAACCTTATTAAAACAAGAACAACACCAAAAAGCAAACAAGAAAAATCCAGTCATGAAGAGAGAGTTTAAAGGTGCAAACAAATGTAATGGATGTCTCAGGTCCTGGAGAATATGGAAAGAAAGAAAGACTAAAGAGGGTTGGTACACTGATTAGTTAAACTTACAAGAGCATAAGAAATTTTTCTTATGATACAAGTGGGGAGTAAATAGGTCAAGAACATTTTGATGCAGAGAACAATTCGAAGAGAAAGGTAAACCTAATCACAGTGAGGTGGGAAACAAGGTCATTCTTTTAAGCGAAGAAGATGATGGCATGATTGACTAGTGTTTGAAGTCTCCTAAAGTATTAGAACAGCCACTGTGAGAACTCTGATAAAAAGTCCCCAGAAGACAGATAGATGGTTTTCTAAGTTAGAATAAAGGATGAGAGCAATCTGAATTTAAAATGGAAATAATATTGTTTCAAACAGTGTTTGGTGAAAAAGTTTCACTAGCACTAATTTTATAAAATAATTATGCAAGTACAATTGAGAATAATCCCCATCTGTGGAAAGATAATTTACTGAGAGTTTAATATGAACATATCATTTCTTGAGTAATTTACTCTCTGTTGAGGTTTTAATTTAAGCCTCTCTCATGAAATAACTTACTTTATCCTCTACCAAATTCTATTAGATAGTATCTATTAACATCTCCATTTTAGGCATGACTAACTGAGGCACAGAAGTAGGTGAAACTTTGAGCTGGAGTTCAGATGTCATGGTCTTAAACACCGAGTGATGTGTGAGTGACCAAAATTAAATAAATTTGTGTTTGGATGTGCATGAAACCTTCTCTTTTCTTATCAGTCCTGCGGTGGCAAGAAAAATGAAAGCGCTAAATCAAAAGCAGATCAAAGCTGGACAACCATAAGACAAAGAAATGAAATGAGACATCAGTATTCTGAAAAATGGAAAATTTCAAGTAAGAAAAACACACATAATGATTTAAAAGATGAAAAATACATAAATATGTCAGTTAAAACAATATCTTTGGTAGAGGGAATCTTTGGGAAAGGGTTTCATTTAAAATGAAAATGTCCGTTATAGTTCACAATATAGAAATTTTAATCAGGTTAAAAGTGAGCCTTTTCCAGGATTATGAAGCAATATGTATGAACTGGAACATAACTCATTAAAGATTACTATTTTTTTTTAATGTCTTGGAATAGTTTGAGAGAAGTTCATTTACTCATTCATTCCTCTAATTCACTTAACACGTACATTTGTGCTTAGAATTATGTATCAGCAATTTAATTGTGGGGTAGTTAGCAAATGAACAGACAATTTTTATTTATTGATTTTAGATGCCACCTGCATAACTTTACCAGGGAAGCATTTTATCTAAAGGAAAAGTCTGCTCTGATTGCTTAAATAGGAAAATGGGGGACTTTCTACCATAGTAGGTAAGAAAGGACTTAGCCTCTGGAAACCTATATCTAGTAGGTCTCTCCCACCTACGAGCGTGTGACTTTGTGCAGATTGCTTATAGCCTCAGTTTTCTCATGTGTAGAGAAGGAGTTGATGTTTCAGGACCTTTCTGGCTCTAGAGTCAATGGGTTATCTAATATTAAGATTTCAAACTCAAACACAAAGTATACAGTGATGACACACTGATGACTAGGACTCCCTTCTTGAACAAATTTCACTAGAACCTCTCTTTGGCCTGGTGACCCCATTTTGTACGGAAACCATAGAGTTGATACCTAATCAGGATCTTTATCTTCTCCACCTTGATAACTAATCAAGTTCCTCTGATAATTTTCTGTCTACTACATTTCTCAATCCATACATTGACCATAAATCCCCAGCTGTCTTTCCTGTATCAGAAGTTGAGCTCAATTCTCTACTGAAGTCTCTCTCCTTCTGCAATAATTCAAGATAATCTCATCTGCCATTTTTATGAGATGTCCAGTGCAAATTCTTTTTGACACTAAAGATACCAGAAACTGATCTTTACATCTATTGGATGTAGAAATTTGAGATGAACACAAAGACAAGATAGAGGATACGTGGAATCTGATTTCTTAATATTAACAAGATTTAAAAAGTAATATTTATGTGTATGGGTGGT
Organism: Mustela putorius furo; assembly: GCF_011764305.1. Classification (NCBI taxonomy): domain Eukaryota; kingdom Metazoa; phylum Chordata; class Mammalia; order Carnivora; family Mustelidae; genus Mustela; species Mustela putorius. Next base: position 31,017,554 of record NW_025421987.1, read on the forward strand.
TGTTGATGTGTGTGTAGTGACAAAGAGATAGAGATAGAGAAAAACAGAAAGAGATTTTAATAAGGAGTTATTGTGCAAATCTTTCTGGAACGAAGGTATGAGCTTATCTGTTTTTCTGAAAGATTTTGTGTACTGGCCACTGTGGAGAGCTCCATTTATCCCCTTTAAAATGAGATTAAATTGTGTCTCTGTTTTCATTTCTGCTGGCTAAACGGTATTTTCATTTTCCTTATTTGAAATTTTCTAAGAATTAGATGAACTGTTGCACAGATTGTGGAATCCTAGGTAATATTTATTGCCTTCTTTGTTATATCCATGCTTAGGCATTTAAATTAACATGTAAACAATATATTTAAATATTATTTATATTAGCCCAGGATGTCATATTTAAATATCCCTAATAGTGTTTAGCTCCCTTGTCCCAGGTGGAATGACCTGTTCTGGCTTTGGTGGGATTTTATGAATTATATTTATTGTAAAAATATATGTTTGAAAATAAGACAATTTGTGCTTTCATTTATGATCTTAGAAAAGATATTTGCTATTATGGAGAATTTTTTCAAACACATGCATAGAGAACAAGTTTGATTCCTAAAAATATTCTGTGCTAAGAAACCATCTGAGAAAGGCTGCACAGACATGGAGACTACTTCACAGGTATGTTGGTAAAAATTGCCCTGGTGATTACAAAGGTTATAATTATGGAAGAAAGACCTTTACTTTCCATGAGCAGATTTTCATATATTTATTTCAGACAATAACTTACTTGAGTTTGTTTTTTTTATATTCTTACACAGGCCAATCATAATTTAGGGATTTAAGAATACCCCAAAACATTTTCTTATATTAAGAATATTGAAAAAAAATTTGAATGCAAACTTCCTGAAATATCTGGAGCTCATCCAAGCTGTCACCTTGGTAAACTTATTCATGATTTAAAATGATATGGAGGGATAAATGGAAAGAAAATCTAATTCACATTGGAAAGGAAGACTAGAAATTCAAATGGCAACTAAAATAGATTTATCACAGGATATTCAATAAGTGAAGAAACAAAAGAAATGCATATAAAAATCATAAAGAAATATTTAGAATATAAAACAGCAGCATGCTAAAATGTTTATATGTAGCACTTATATATTTAAAGTTCATACATTTTTTTGATATTGAAATAACCTAAAAGAATGACTTGTAGAAAAAAGGTACACATACGTATGGGTAAAGTAGGACATATAAGAAAACTTCAGTGTTTAAAAGGTGAAATATAGCTAATGCAACAACTACCAACAAGGTGACTTTCACTCATTTTAAAACTAAGATGAAGATCTTTATTACTTTGGCTTTACTCAGTCTTGGGTCAAGTTTCAAAGTAGAACAGGTCTGAATTTGGTTCACTAACAGTTTCCTTTCAAAGCTTTTTTTCTTTCTAATACTTATTCTTTTCCTAAACAATTCTCTATTCTGCATCCAAAAAGCATGCTAGACTGATCTAGTTTGTTGTCAACAAATCCCTGCTAAGCTTATTATATCTCCTAGGAGAGTTGCAATTTTAATAAGATTTCATATTATAAAAAATTCTGTCTCTTTATACAAACTATTATTAAAACAATATAATAAAAGAGAAATTTTGAAAATAAAACCAACTAAATAATAATCCCAACACAACAGGCCAATGGTGCTTTTGTAATTTGTGCTACCTTTTACTCTTTGACCATATACAAAACTAATGTTCACATAATTTTGGACTCCACTTCTTTTTTTTTTTTTCTTATTTAATGTTAAATGAAAAACTGCATTATTAAATCATTTTCCACTGTTTGGGTAATTTTTTAAAATGCAGAATAAAACATTTTAGAGATGAAAAGTTTTGTTTTGCTTTTGCATCTTTTTTAATTCATTAAAGAATAACTTTAAGAAATCAACGTGCAGGAACAATTTTCAAGGTCTTTGAGTAGTGATACTGCTTTTCAAAAGCTTTGAGCCAATTTACAGTGCTACCAGTTAATGTATAAGTGTACAGGTTTTACCCCAACCTCATTAGCATAGGGTATTATGTTCTTTAATTTAATAGGTTTTAAATGTACCTTTTCATTGTTTTAATTTGCAAGTCTTTAATTACTAGAGAACTTATTCATGTTACCAGATGTTTATTTTCTACCTGGAATTTTTATAAATTAATTATCTACTTCTGTTATAGGTTCACTTATCCACAGGTATTCACGTTTCATAACTTTGAAAATATACTCTTTATTTTAAACAGAATCTATTTTTAATGTTTGATGCATTTTTCATCTACTTCTAGTTTTCTATATTGCTTAAATTTATTGGTGTAAATTTAAATGAGATTCCTACCGGCTTTAAACTTTTTTGACCATGGTAATGTGATATTTTGAAAGGCATCTGGATTTTTCCGCCACTGTTCAAAACATACCAAATAGGCATGCTTCATTAGCATCTTTAGCATTACAGATTCCAGTAATGAGTTCTTTTATGCAGGTCTATGGTACATGAAGATTCCTGATAATGAAATGCATTCTAATAAAAATATGTATTTAAATTAATAAAGGCACTGAGATAATACAGGAAAATGGCTAAGCTAAAAGGATTGAGAAGGAAAGTAATGGTAAATGTATAAAACATATAGCTTCTCAAATTGGATAAAATCAGGCAAAGGCAAGTGACATTCTAATGCTTGGAGAATGTAAGCAAAATATAAAGGAATAATATAACTATAGTAATGAGATGACCTAAAGAAAAATTAAGCAAATATCAAGTATTTTTTAGTCAGTTCACATGTATTATGTATGCATACAATAGCTATTCAAAATGTTTTGTTTGAGTGTTTTTCCAAACTTTTATGAGCCGAGAGGAAAATGAGATGCAGTAACTAACTCATTAAAGTTCACAGCTCAAGACAGTGACAAAATCAACCCCTAGTTCCCAAATGCATTATGTTTGTTTTGCTTTCAAACCTTGGTTCCAGGATTTCCCTCACATTATATTATACTGGACAGATGCAGGGAGGCAGGGAGTAATAACAGCCAAATAAGAAGAAACAATGAACAGTGAGAAACGTTCTTGCAGTGGTTTTGATGGTTTGGCTAATTAGAGGAATGAGTGTGGTGAAACCTGTTTCAGTGCACCTGGCACATCCCACGCATACCTCAAACCCCACTGCCAAGGAAATCATGTTGGTTTTATTTCTTCATTGTCTTCATCTGATGTAGGATTCATAGTGATAATGTCCATACTTATTAATTAGTGAAATTGTACTAACTTCACTGGTGTTGTTAGGTTTTCATTTTTGTTTCTAACATGTTTATGTGAAGTTGCTATATAATTAATACACTATTTGCAAGTCCTTGAAGAGCCACAAGACTTAATGTGACATCTGACTCACCTACATTTAGTGGAAATCTGGACTTAAACTGAATTGGTTCCTGACTTACTTGCTAATGATCTCTCTGACAATATTTATAAGGTTTCTTTTGTTCTAAATTCTTCCATATTCGTTCACTATACTTTTTTTTTTTTTAATTTCCAAACAGCTCCAAATTTTCTGATTGAATTTGTACTATTTAGTCTGTGATAAAATTTCCAGGAGCCCAGAATATATTGTTGAAAACAGTATACATTTTATATTTCGTCTCTCCTTCAACTACTGTGAAGCTGATTCTACTCCAGATAACCTAGAGTTGACTGGAGACAAGCTTCAGATAACTATAACAGAACTGAGGGAGCACCAAAGGGAGATAAAATGAAGTGGGTACAAAAACAAAACTAATCTGGGACATCTTTTGAAGAGCAAGAAAGAGAGAAAGGGAGAATTAGTACTTTCTAATTGCTAGGACTCAATTCTTTATCTTCAAGTGCAAATTCCACAGAAATATTTTAGTTTCATGGTTATATCCCTCCCAATTTTCTTAACGGATGTAAATTGAAGAGTACTCCTAAAAACTTTTAAGTATGTCATTGTTTTTCCGATGAGAATATTACTTATTTTGGACCATACAAAAGTTTAGCAACACCTGTGGTCTCCCCCAACAGATTCCTAATTAGATCCTGAGGTTGAAGTCCTAGATCTTGTATCCTAAAGGATATGAGATCAAGAAATGTTGGGTACCAATTCTAAAATTAAAATAGATACCTAAGAAAAGGAAAAGCATGTCAAACCTGGCCCATCAAAGAACTGAAAATAGAAAAAAAATAAAATAATTGAGATAATAATAAAACTGAAGGAAGAAATTTGTTCAGGAAAGGAGATTTAAAGTGGCTTAAAAAAGAAAGCAAACAAACCCAAACCCTAAAGATACAAGTATGTAAAGGCATAAAAAGAAGCAGAATGAATTTTAGGTAACTCAGTGTTACAACCCAAGAAAATTCAAGAGAATACTGGGGAGTGAAGAGATTCAATATACTTAAGGATTTGTTCTTTCACACACTAGGGAAATAAATTAACAACACAAATAGTCCCCATGGGTTCTCTTTTCTTTGCAAAGCAACTAATCATTTTTACTTTTGCCTGGGGCTCTGAAACCTCCAGAATGAACTTAAAGCAGGTTATCAGTGACTGTTTTTGGTTGCCTGTTTGAGTCAAAAGGGTGAAAGAAAATAGTTAATGGACAATTAAGATGTCTGCCATTCCAGGGCCACAGATTAGTTTTTATTCTAATGTCTCTTAATTAGCTGGTGAAAATTCAGTACAAAACAGACTTGATATGTTAGAGAGTAATTAGCACTTTCATACAAACATGGATTAGGGGCAACCTTGATGTTAGCAGGAAATTGGATGCTAGTAAAAGGTACCTTGAAGGAATAGTAGAGATGCAAAGCCTGCATAGATTTGATAATGCCACAGTCTTGACGAACAACTCTCTATAGCCCAAATTGGGAGTTACTAAACAAACTTTCTGACTGCTTTGGAGTAATGCAAGGTCATCATGACTGATGTAATAACAAAAAACAAAACAACAAAAAAAGCCAAAAAACCAGACCTAGAACTTTTTTGAAATGAACTTGAGAATGAACTTTTGTGTTAAATGAACTTTTGAAATAAACTTGAGAGGCATCTGGATGGCATAGTCATTAAGCGTCTGCCTTCAGCTCAGGTCATGATCCCAAGTTCAGGGATGATCCCCACTATGAGCTAGCTCCCTTCTTAGCAGGAAGCCTGCTTCTCCCTCTCCCACCCCTCCTGCTTGTGTTCCCTCTCTCACTGTGTCTCTCTTTGTCAAATAAATAAATAAAATCTTAAAAAAAAAAAAAAGAAAGAAGAAATGAACTTGAAACAATTAGTGAAATTTCTGTGGGAAGAACAAAGCTAGTTACAAATAGCATAAGGATCCCAGTTCTAGAAAAATAAAATTCTACCATCATCTCTCCCTGTAATTCTTTAGCATTGTACTGAATCCACAGGAAACTTACTTGTCTTTGACATGATGGACACTAAGATCTAGTGAAGATCTGGATTCCCATGATTCTGTAACTGAGGTTCTCAACCTTTTCATAAACATTGCTTTTATCAGTCCCACTGGAAAAACTTATACTATGAAATTACCAAATATTTAATACTCAAATCAAGGTAAAGACCATCCAGTCTGATGTATTCCATGGCACTTATGAAATACTTAAAGACCCTCAAAAAAGATGATGAGTAATAAATCAGACTATATCCCCAAATTAGAGGACTTTTTAGAATGGTTTCTGGGTTTTTTTGGGGGGGCGAGATTTTGTTTAGAGAGGAGAGAGAAATGGGGGGATGGGGTGTGGAGGAGCAGAAGGGAAAGAAGAGGGAGTGGAAAAGAATCTCAAGCAGACTCCATGATGAGCGTAGAGTCCCAGGTGGGGCTTGACTGCAAAACCCCGAGACCATGACCAGAGCAGAAACCAAGAGTCAGGAGCTCAACCAACTGAACCACCCAGGCATCCCTGATTTCTGGTTTTTTGATGTGCCTAACTTGTCTAACAAGTATGGTAAATAGAAACATTTTATTTTTTAAAATACAGTAAAATATATTTACGCTATGACATCAGGAAAGGAAAAGGAAAGGAAAAACTTGTCTAACAAGTATGGTAAATAGAAACATTTAATTTTTTAAAATATAGTAAAATATATTTATGATATGACATCAGAAAAGCCAATTAAAATCATGTGTTTTTCCTGATGGGTTCTAGATAAAATAATTTATGATATAATAATAATTCAGATAGAATAATTCATGCAGCATACTAACTGAGCATAATAATAGTCATTTGATGACTTTTTATACCTTATTATAAACATCTTTAATTATTCACTCTATCATTTTATTGATTTAATGGGTACTTACTAGGTGTCAACAACTATGCAAGGTATGGGTTGGAGATACTCAACTGCAAAGACCATTGTTCTTGACTTCAATAATCTAAGTATTTAACTGACTTTAATATATAAAGTATAAATCTTTCAGAGAAAACTCAATCATTTTAACTTTTGTTTTCCTATAATAATAGGCTCTTTCTTTATAAACAATAGAAGTGATGAAACTGCTTCCACTCAGACAGCATTCTTTAATATTGTTTCCACTATTCATTTCTCTCAGCAATATTTCAAGTCAATTTTATCATCAAAACTCATATACCAACCAAACTTAAGGTTATTTTGACTGAGGAAAAAAAACACATATCTTTCATCTTTTATCGATCAATTGTTAAGAGAGGAAATGCTGGTAAGATATACATAATAAAAATAATAAATAATACATTTTAATTTGTGAATAAAGACACTTGCATGAATGTGTAAAATAAAGAAATACATAAGATAGATATATAGATAGATATAAAAATCAAAAGAGAACCTGGCCATGAGAAGTGAGAAAATCAGAGAACAAAAAATAAAAGACTACACAAAACAAGGGCAATATTAAAAATAAATCAATACATACATACATAACATATAGTATAAAGTGGGCCTAACTTCTCTTGGAAAGATGCCAAAAACCTATTCTTGTGTCTCTGAGTAGCAACAGATGAAGTAGCTTGATGAATGTTGCTCTGGGCCCCAGCTTCATCCACAGAGGTCACTGAGGTTTATTGATGATCCAGGAGGGATAAAAGAGTTGGGAAGAAGAATTATAGTACCAGGAGTGACAGACTCAATCTGAGTACAGAATCTAAGTCTCTATCATTCACCAGATTAATACTGAATTGTAGCTATAATAACCTTACTTAATATCAGAGTTATTAATTTAATTATAAAGGAAAGAAAAAAAAAAAAAGAGAAAATAAAGTACCTATAATTTTGAAAGATGTAGAAGGGGGAATCAGTAAATAAAGTTTTGTTTTCTTGGACAGAGCTCCTGGAAAGTTTTTCTAAAACTCGAACTGCTTGATCATGAATGTTCTAGAAAGTTCAGAGGAACAAATAAAGGACCATGTTTCCATTTTGATTTTCCATGAGTTTTATGGGTTCTCCATAGCTTATTCAGCTACTGAGTATAAGCAATGAAAAAGTAAGCACGAATTTTAGTAACATTTATTTTGACCAGTATAAGTGCCACTAAGCAGTACAGATGCATTTTTTTTTAATGGAGAAAAATATTATATGTTAGACTTCTTCATGAAGGTAGTGACAATTTTTTATTCCAAAGTATCTTTTACTTTTCCTTTTTATCTGTATTTCATACCTCCCTAAGCTTAACTATGCTATTTAAGATTATCGAAAGGAGAAAATATGTGTAAAAATTAGATAATTTTACTCATATAATATTAACATTGCCATTATTTATATTTTTTGAGTTATTTTCAGCAACTGTACCAATAAAATTAAAGTACAACATCAGGAAAATAAAAAGCCACATTATATAAAATTATAAAAAATTCAGCAAAGGGAATATAGTCAATAATATTGTAACAAAAAATTATAATTTTAAATACTGTTTCAAATTTCTGCATTTGCGTGATCTCAAAAGGTAAAGTATGGGCAGTCCCAATTCCATGTTAATCATTGAGTGTAAAGACACCATAGATATTGCACATTTCAATTTCCCATTTTCTTCTTCAATTTCTGGACAATGAAGATCAAGCTAATATTGCTTCTAGTGTGGACAGTATGAATAGTGGTTAAAAACCTAGACTCTGAATTAAGGCTTTGTGGTGAGTCCTGTTTTTCTACCTTGGACAATGCACTAAATCAACTTTTGCAATATTGGACAAATTACTCAATTTTTGTGGCCCATAGTTACCTCAGTTTAAAAACAGAGATTGTTATAGTACCTACCTCATTGGGTCAATAAGGGCGTTAAATGAGTAAAGCTCTTAAAACAGTGCCTAACTCAGCGTGGAGCCTCTAAAATCTTCAGTCACTATTAGGAATGTACCTTGTGTTGTCCCATCCTTTGTTGGCTTTTTAAAAATTTTATTCATTTTCAAGACTTTATTTACTTATTTTTGTTGGGGGAGGCACAAGCACAAGCTGGGGTAAGGGCAGAGGGAGAAGCAGACTCCCCGCTGAGCAAGAAGCCTGATGCAGGGTTCCCTAGATCCTAGAACCCCGGGATCATGACTTGAGTAAGAAGGCAAACACTTAAACCAACTGAGCCACACCGGCATCCCTGTTGGATAATTTGTAATATAGAAAAGTATCCCATGTATTGAAGAAAACCTGTCTGCCTGAAATTTGGTCCCATCTTTCCCTTCTTGGCCCCTCCTTTCCAAAGAAAGGAATTTAGTGGTTCTTTTACTTAATAGTTATTCATAAATAGAAAGCATTGCTTATGTCCCTTCCTTCTCTGCCTTCCTTCTGTTTGTTGTTTTTATTGTTGTTGTTGTTGTTGTTGTTGTTGTTGTTGTTCTTCTTCTTCTTCTTCTTCTTCTTCTTCTTCTTCTTCTTCTTCTTCTTCTTGGGGTGAAACACATCCAGTTTCTTCATGTATCATTTTTCCAAAATCTTTGCCATCTAGCTTCCTTCTTAGAATTCCAATTCAGTGATGTCATTCTTCCAACATAACATTTAGGAAGTTATATGAAAATTCAGTTACATACACATTTATCATCATTTCACATTAGAAGTCTTCTTTCCTTTAATCCAATTTAGTTTCAGATTGCATTGTTTTATATCTAGAACATCAAATTTTTATTTTTTGATTTACTCATAAAATTATATAAAAATAGAAATATCAGAGTTAGGAAAGAATTTTAAAAATTAAATAGTCCAAAGCCCTTGTTTACAAATGAGGAAATCATAACTGAAGATTAGAGAGGGGAAACAATTTTAATAAGGCAATCAGGATTATTTTCCTAATATCAATGGAACCAGGACCTGGTCCAGAATCCAAGACTTGTAAGTCAATACTTTAACTCCAGTGCCAACTCTAATTGATTGGTAAATCATCCTGGTGGGGAAGATCTAAAATTTTAACCTGGCTTCAAAAGCAAGAGTGCTGAATATTAGAAATGTCTGCCTTAGCAAAGGAATGGGAAATGGTACATTCCACCACATATTTCCCATTTTTTAATCTAAAATTCTCTTAATCCAGACCACTCCTATACTGATTAAGCAATTGATTTTTTTCTGAATCCAAGTATGAAATTTCACATTTATATTTATATTATTTTGAGCCCATTCTAGTCTGTTGACCTGTTCTCAAATCTTGATTCTAATGTGAAATATATTTGCTTTTCTTTATGAGACACAGCAAATTTGATAAGCACAACTGTATCTTTATCAAAATCATTCATTCAAATGTACAACGAGGATATTTTTAATACTTCCATAATATCTATCTCACATATTTCCTAAACCAGAACTGAAAACAAATATTCCATCTACCAAGGGTATATCTAAGAGCAATCTGGGAGCCGATCTAATAAACAGGTCATATTCCAGCAACTCCAATTTCCTTTTTAATATGATTTCATGGGAATATGAGTGTGAGGAGAATAATTACACATACTTACCTTAGGAAATACTATTGTTTGTTCAATAAAAAGGAGTAAAAGAAAGGATGAGTAAGCAGCTTAGGGGTGGGATACATGGGAACAAAATTGCTAAGGGCAGACAGCAGCAGGGAGAAGAGGAGACATATTTCCAGGTAGACCATTTAAAGATTTAATTTTTTAAAAAAATAGATTCAGTATTATATACATAAAAACAAGAACATCAATTAGACCGGAAAACTCAATTACAACTCTGAAAAGGACTTCTCATTTTCCTTCACCGTGAGGTAGGACAAGGCCTAGAGCATTCAGGTAGGCAGCCTCTCGTTTTGAAGTGGAGCAGGTCACAGCAATACCTAGTGACTTACCGGCCAGTTCAAAACATTTCACTCCTGGGACCAATAAGTTGTGAATATTGAAGCACTAGCCAGCATGACACCTGGCTGCCCAGGAAACATTTCATTTGCTGTGCCTTAAAGGCAGCTTGCTATGGGTTTTTAAAAGTCTGCACCACATCTCATTGCTATTAGAGGACACGAATAAGAGGACACAGAAAACAAAATTAAATTTCAGCTCCTTTTTCCATTTACCACAGAGTGAAATACTGGGACTCTTTTTACTATATCTGTATAATGTTCTAGGTTCTTATTATTCCCTCTTTGCCTGTCCCAAAACGATAAAACAAAAACAAAAGAAACAAAACAACAACAACAACAACAAAAACCCCAAGAAAACAAAACAAAAGTAATCAAGAAATGTGCTTCTTTCTTTAGGAGGAATGGGGACAGCAGCCAGAACCTGGGTGTATATATGTACACAAGGGGCCATTGTGGTCTGTGTATTTCTACTGCTCAGTCAAGGCAAACAGCAACCAGCTGGCTGTGACTAGCTCAGACTAATAAGCATAAAATCACCATAGGCTGATCCAGGCTGAATATCAGCATCTGTTAGGCCATTGTCTCTGCTGCTATGTCTGAACAGAAGGAAGAGCTGAACAGACAGCCTGCTATGAGGCAGAACACAAGATGAGGAGCCCCTAACCACCTGCCAAGTTTTTGGTGGAGGAGCCATGGTAGGAAGGCGAGGCAGTCAAACCCACAGAGAAGGCGCCTCATTCAACCTGTCAACTCTGTGCCCTTCTCCAGTTAGACTTTCCCATAGCACACTGCTTTTACCAGGTTTTAAACAAAACACAGTGGAAAAGAGCCATTAAGGGGTCAGGAATTAGTATGAAAGATCAGGAGATGTAATATCGTTTGTCGTGCTTCTTTACACTTAGCAGAGAGAGCCAGATGAACAAATGAGGCAGACCCTGCAAATCGGCAACAAACCATGAGGTTTCTTTCTGATCTGAGGAAAGAATATTGAAAAATAAGGTGTTTATTCTCACATCAGATATGGGGAAGAATTCACTTCTCACCTACTGTTTCCTCATTCTGCTGGGTTTCCTGCTCCTAGCTCCGCTTTCTCCCCCGGGCGTATTTGCCTCATCCTGTAACCTCAGAAGCACTCAGGACCTTACCATATGCTCAGATTCTCCCAATGCTTGATTACTCCACAAAGTAAACTCTTCATCTCTCTTGGCAGGACAGACAGCCTCTTGAATCATAATGTAAAGGCCAAGGCAGAAAACTGACAAAGAGACAAACAAGTGGTGTCCTTTCTAATTCCTTGCAACTAGTATGCCAGATTAGACATTTGAAAATAATTATTTCCTCTTACTATTATTCCTCAAATAAAAATAAACTGAAAATCACTTGATATTTTTTTTAATAGGGTAGGAACCTCAGATTTCTGCAGAGCATTTTCTAAAATGGAAGAGTGTGAATGTGGAAGCTTAGTGCGGTGAAAAGTTGTGTTTCAAAAGTGTAAGCTAGAGGGATGTGCATGATTGCTATGGAAGAGGGCAGAACACACCACTCCAACATATGCCACTTTGTTATATTATTTTGGGTTGCAGGCTCTTGAAAAGCAGCAAATATAGGGAGGCTTCCTCTGCACGCCCTTTATCTGCCTAAGAAAGATCTTCCAAAAAGAGCTCAGTTGTCATAAATCCTCTTCTCAGGGGTTCAATCAACCAGGGAGGATCACAGAAGAGGGGAGTAGAAGTCAGTGTCATATCCAGACAAACTTTGTCACAAACTATCATACTCATCTCTTCTGCTAAGTGTCCATTTATCTTTCCTAAAAATCATTTACTCTCCCCTATGAAGCCAAGATCTCCCTCAATGTTCTCTTTTAAGATGGATTTTTTTTTTTTTTTAAAAGATTGAGAGAGAGAGCACGCACACCCAACTTCCCTTCAAGATTGGATTTAATCCTAAATTCTAACCCACCGCCAGTAGTTATTCATTTTTCCCTGGGTGTTTCTCATGTATACAATAGGTATACATGTTAATAAATTTCTGTTTGTTTTTCTCCTATTAAGCTGTGGTTTATTACAAGGGTCTCAGCTTAGAACTCAGAAGAGTAGGGGAAATAATACATTTCATTCTTAATATTATGCAAACATTCAAAAATTTGTGTGGTGACTAAAGACTACATGTTATGAGTCTTTTTAAAAGCCAAGAGAAACTGCTGTTTGGGTTCACTAGGAAACGTTAAAGATCATATCAAGGAGAAGCAGAAGAGATCAGAGACATAGAATTTGCGCTGTTTAGTATAAATGCAAAGAAAGGCATTTTTTTTTTAACGAAATGTGACAATTCATAAACTGTGAATCACTGTGAAAAGAACACATTTTAAAAATCAGAAACTTCTAGATCATTGCTTTTCCATTTTCTCTGTGAATCAAAATTAGATGGCAAAAAAAAAAAAAAAAATCCCAAATTTTATATCCCTCTTCCTCTTAGCCTATAGTTCAAGTTTAATTTAGTGGTGGAGCCCAAGGACAATGGGGAAAAGATGTGGGGCACCACATACAATCACCTTTACAGGATTTCAGAAATCATGTGTGTGTGGTTTGGGGAAGTTTCCACTAGATGATGACAATATAGAGCAGACCCCAGTCTCCTCAGTTACTTGAACTTGAGATACCAAACTTTATAACACCAAATAGAAAGTAAAGCTCAATCAATTCAATTGCCACACTGAAGGATTAAGAGACTGATCCTTAGAGAGTTGAAAGGACTTGACTTACTACCTATGAGGAACTATATCTCCAGTTGGAGGTCTGATAGCCTCTCCTCAGGGCCTATAGTTTTTTGCCCAGGGCTAAAATAAGAAAACTATCAATTCTAGAAATGTCATTATGAATTTAGAAAACACTTACCCTACACTGTAGGTCTGAATGCCATGTTTCCCATGTGAATTTGAAGGAGAAGTTGACAGGACAGAGGGGAAAAAGAAGACAGGGGCCATTTGAAAGCTCAGTTACCTCAGAGCCAACGTGGTCATTTAGTTTAGAAACTTGAATGAGACAACTGGGTATCCACATACAAGAAAAAAAAATCAAGTATTTATAAGGATAAATTCTAAGATATAAATTATAAACTTATAAAAATAAATTATAGTTGTATAAAAAAGACCCAAATATAAAAAGATAAATTAAAATAATTTTAGAGCAAAATATAACACATATTTAGGACTTTTGGGTAAAAAGAGATTCCTTAAATCAAACACAAAATTCACAAGGTATAAAATAAATAAAATGTAAATGTGACATTATATTTACACACACTGGAAATTTCCATTAAAAAATTGAAAATTCAAAAAAAATTGAAAATTTATGACACTAGCAGGAAGAGAATATTTCAATAATATATAACAGGGAAACAATAGTGTCCAGAATATACAAATAAAATTTAAATGTTTAAAAAATAAATGAAAAGAAAAAATGGACAAATTTATAATTCAAAGGAAAGAAAATTCTAATCACCAACAAACATTTCAAAGTATGCTCAATCTTCCTTAAGGAAATGTAAGTTAAAACAGCCAGAAAATACTTTTAAGCACTATCATTTGGCAAAATAAATAATATCTGATAACTTCAGATACCGACAAAAGATAGAATGTGAACTGTGAAGCATCACTATTTGGAGTATAAACTGCTCCAACCCCTTTCAGGAGTAATAGGTAATATTAGTAGGTGTATATATAAAAGACCAGAAATTTCACATGAAGGTATATATATGAAAGATAGAGGAGAGTTTCTTATGAAACTCTCAACAGCACACACACACATACAAATGCACTAGATTATTCACTGAACTATTAATTTTTTTTAACAAAACAAAATGTAAATTCTCCAAATACTCATCAACATGAGACTCAGAAAGTAAAATGTGGTATATTCTTTTTCCTTTTTTTTTTTTTTAAACTGTGGTATATTCTGTATTGGAATCCTGGACAGCTGTTAAAATAAACAAAGTCATTTGAATCAACATGTATATTGTATATTTGAAAGTTGCTAAGAATAGATCTAAAGGTTCTCATCACAAGAAAAAGATTGCAGCTTTGTATGATGATGGATGTTAACCAGATTTTTTTGGCAATCATTTCACAATGTTTACAAATATTGAATCATTACATCATAAAGCTGAAACTATTATAATGTTATACATCAATTATATATGAATTTTTTTTAAAAAATACATTAAATAATGAAAAAAAGGAAGGGACAGTATAAAACAAAGAGAAAAGGCAAAGTTCATTGCCATTAGCTAAACAACTTCCAGAGTTGTTTAAGCTCTAAAGGAAGGAACTGAAGGAAGGAAGGAAGTACTGTAGTAAATTAGTATAATAGCCTGGTCTTTGAAGTCAAGCAGATCTGGGTTCAAAATCCTTATCTGTTAGTTTCAATATAATTATAGAAAATTGCCCAATCTCTATAAATCTATTGTGACTAGCTCTTATATAAGAATAATAAAGTCTGGGCGCCTGGGAGGCTCACTTGGTTGGGCAACTGCTTTTGGTTCAGGTCATGACCCCGGAGTCCCAGGATCAAGGCCCATATCAGGCTCCAAGCTCCATGTGGAATCTGTTTCTCCCTCCAACCTTCTCCCCACTCATGCTCTCTCTCTCAAATAAATAAATAAAACCTTAAAAAAAAAAAAAAAAAAGAAGAAGAAGAAGAAGAAAATCTAATGTATAAGAATGTTCCATCATTTAAATTAGACTAGGGAATATTTAAAACTTTTCTTTGTTTAAGGATATTTGAATTAAAACCAATGAAATTGATTAAAATGATTTTTTTCCATTTTTGTTTTGATTTTTCACATATTCTGCTAAATGCTAAAAATAATATGTTGAATAATAAGAACATGATCTCTATCTCTACAGGATGTATTTGACTTTTTATGTATTAGACCTTCATGACAAAGCCACACCAGCTGCCTCAGAATCTCCAATATGGAACCTTAACTACACATGCTTCATTCAACCAGCTGAGCAATCAAAGGACCTAAAACAATCTCTCAAACTAGAAAATCCATGATCTTCAAGAGCATCTCACTCTTTGGAAATGGATGCTGCCCTTATTGTAAATGTCAGTTCTTCAGACAAGCTTTAGATAGGAAGTCTTTTAGAGGGGCTAACATATTAGACTAATACCTGGCAGTAGCCAATGATTATATGACATTATCAAACTACGTGTATATTAAATGCTCTAACATCAGCTAAATGAGGTAAGGTGCTCCAGTTTTAATTAGTCTATGTTTATTGAAACTTTGTGGACCTAAAACCATTTCAAAGCATTAAGTTCATAAATAAATAAACTACTCTTTTGTGGTGTCTAACTACCAAACTTAAGATTTGAGTTTCTCACCTACTAATCACCAATATCCTAAGAAGAAATAAAGGTGTTGAGAAAGAAGTTTATGTATGTATTATTGCTGTCCTCAAGCTCTCTATATCTCTATCTCTTTCTCTCATTAGAAACTTCAATAACATGGTTTAACAACAGCCCAACACAGAGTAAATTTAGGAAATAGATTGAAGGGAATAGATTATTTTACTTACATACATAGGAGGAGTCAAGATTAAACATCAACAATATGCTTGTATATTACAAGACAAAAAATAAGCTTTTAGAAGATCAGAAACTGTGTTAGCTGACACTAAAAACAACAATAACAATAACGAAACACAAAAATCCCACACATTCCTTCCTATTCAATAAAGACTAGTTCTACAATATTTTAGTTTCTGAAATGACTCAAAGTTGAGCAAAAGATAAGCACCTAGTAATACTATATAAAGCGTTTTGAAAAGCTGTTTGACTTGAGCAGGTCCTTTGTTAATACATTTAAACAAAACAAAGAAGATAGAAAAAATTGTAAAAACAAAATAAAGAAAGGAGAAATGAAAAATGCTATATTAGATAAAGTAGCATTTAAATATATATGGAATAATTATTTCAAGAGAACTTTTTCAGATTACTTAGGTCAAAGTCACACACAGGTAACTTGAACATTTTGTTGGAAATGGTAAAACTAATTTTCAGTGAACCAAAAATATGTTCAATCGCTTAGAATGTATTCATTAGATAAATATTTATAGAAAACATTCATCAGATACAAAGATGAAAAAAACAGTCATAACCCTCAAATAGCCTACACCTTATATTATGTAAGGAAAACAACATGCACAATGCAATAGCAAATAACATTTAGTAGAATTCTTTTCAGATATGGCTTTTAATCAAGTGTTGAAGGATGAAGGTAAGAGGATTAATTAAAGAAGGTGGCAGGGGAATCTCATCCCAGAGAGAAGAAAAGGCACAATTGTAAAAAGATATAAAACTTTGGCATGTACTGGAGTAAAAATAAGTAGTTGTATGTAGTCTCCTCATGGCGTTCACACTAGCCTTCCAGTAGCAGTCTGATTTCTCAATCCTACTATCCACTTGAAGGGAAATGTCATTCTTTTTCTGTCACAACATCTCATCTCTCCCAGATCAATGTATGCATTGTGAAATATGGCCACTTTGGCTTCATACTCTGGTCTCCCAAAGAGAGGTTAACGTTTCAGCTTAATGGTTACAGCAAAGATCACCCAGAAAATTTTAACCAATTTCAAGTGGCCAAGAGGGTAAGAGGCTCACTTTACTAATTGCACATTTGCTCTCTCTCTCTGCATCTTGTCCCACTCATCTACATGTTCTCAGCTCCATGTGACCTAAAATCAAACAATACAATGCCCCTAAATGCCAAGTGACCTGCCAGCAATGACTTGCATGTAGGGTTTTTTTTTTTTAATTTATATCTTAAAAACAGTTTACCCATCCTATTTTACACTCTCTAAAGTGAAATTATTAGAAATCATTAGAATGTCATTAGTGTTGACTTTGAATGGTATTCTCATAAACCATGATGAACAACACATTTTTTCATAGGTCCAGATTGTTTAAATTCTTTTTTTAAGATTTTATTTATTTACTAGAGAGAGAGAGAGACAGCACAAGCAGTGTCAGGGAGAGGGGCAGAGAGGGAGGGAGAAGCAGATTTCCCACTGAACTGGGAGCCGAATGTGGGACTTAATCCCAGGAACCTGGGATAATGAGCTGAGCCAAAAGGAAACGCTTAACATACTGAACCACCCAGGTGCCCCAGAATGTTTAGATTTTGTTGCAAGTTCTTATCTGTGCTTTATGGTGTGGGGAGAAGTTTTGCAATGTCCCTCCTTATTGTGCTAGATTTCTCAAAGTTGCAAAAAGGGAATTTTTATTCTCTTTCTTTTACTATCTTAAATCTGTTTAATGGGCAAATAAAATGAACATTGTGTTAGAGTTGGGGTATACAAATAAATACCAGATCACATATGGCACTAAGCTTTACGAGAAATGTAAGGATGCAGTCCATGATTAATTTTTCATTAGTTCTATGAATTTAATGGAGGATGAGATCATAACAGAGAATTTTTAAACAATGGAATGAAATGAAGTGTTTTGAATTATAGAGAGGTAAAGTAAATTCAGTTCTTGTTAGGTAGTTTGGATTAGCAGTCTTTATGTTTCTTCCTGCCTCTGAAATAGAGGCAAATCACTAGAAGAGCCACTCATATACCTATGAGCTAATTTTAGGAGGAATAAAATATTGGAAGAAAGTCCCATTTTTTATTAACATATAATGTATTATTTGCCCCAGGGGTACAGGTCTGTGAGTCATCAGGCTTACACATTTCATAGTTCTTTTCATAGCACATACCCTCCCCAATGTCCATAACCCAACTGCCCTATCCCTACACCCCCACCCCCCAGCAACCCTCAGTTTGTTTCACAAGATTAAGAGTCTTTTATGATAAAGTCTCATGTTTGATTGCTATAAGTTTTTCAGGGTTAAAAGGCAATTTCTAAGCAGGACAGCTTCATTCAGGGAGAAATTTATCTAATCGAATCATCATGATTTGAAACAAGTTCTGGATAGTAGTTTTTGCTTGTTTGTTTGCTTACCACCTGTCATTTCATAAGAGACCCATGTTTCTGGATCTTAAAGGATTTTATTTTCAAGAATTTCCTTGTATAATGCAAATTTTACTTAACTGATACTTTAGGTTTATTAAATTATTTTCACAATTAGTTGGTAGTGTTGTTTGAGTAAGATTGATGAAAATGAGTCTCAGAATAATTTTGAGTTCTGGAGAGTTAGAGAGATCTTTGGGAGAGGAAAGAGTCTGAAGCCATAATATAGTCTGAATTTACAGGACATCCAATGGTCCAAACAGAAAACACCTGACATGTTTTGGTCAGAAATATCAGATATTAAAGAAAACTCGGGAAAATCCTTGAACTAGATTGATGATTTCAATCTGAAACCTCATTTCTTATTGACAGAGTATAATAAAGCTTCAGCCTACCTGTCTGACAGACCAGATCACATGGTATTTAGGAACCAATCATTTCTATATTGGATGACAGTAGTTGGCATAGTGGGCTAACCTGATTTTTCAATCAGACCATCTGGATTCTAATTTTTGCTCTATTGCTACCAAGCTAGGTAGCTTAGACAAATTACTTAATCTCTCCAATTGTCAGTGTAAACTTGGGATTTTGCTGGAGTGGCAGAAAGGAAACAAACCTGTAATAAATATAATGACTGCTTTCATGGGAATAGAAATAGTACCATAAGAAATAGAAGCAACTTGGGGCGCCTGGGTGGCTCAGTGGGTGAAAGCGTCTGCCTTCAGCTCAGGTCATGATCCCAGAGTCCTGGAATCTAGCCCCATATTGGGCTGTCTGCTCAGTAGGGAGTCTGCTTCCCTCCCTCTCTCTGCCTGCCTCTCTGCCTACTTGTGGTGTCTGTCAAATAAATAAAAATAAAAAATCTTAAAAAAAAAAGAAAGAAAAAGGCAACTTAGTTTGCTTAGAGGAGTTGGAGAAGGCTTCTGAGAAGAGGTAAATTGAACTAAGATCTGAATCATATGTAGGAATTTGCTATAGTTGAGTTGTGAATTTCATGCAATGAAAACATCATACAAAGGCAAGAAGGTATGACAGAGCATGGAGCCAATAAGGAATTTAATATGGCTAGAGTATAAAAAGCAAGAGGGACATAATATAAACAAAGAGGTAATGGGGAACCAAAAATTATTCAGAGCAGGGGAGTAATACTATTAGATTTTCTTGTTGGAAAGGTCACTCCAGTGACACTTTGAATGAAGTCAAAATAATATTACAAAATTCTAACTGAGCATTGACAAGAACTTGAATTGAGGCAGAAGATAGAAAACAATAGACAGATATAGGAAATATTTATGAAATAGAATGAATAAAACTCAAAAATAATAGGATGGAAGAGAGGAATAAGGAAACATTCTGGAATAATTTCTAAGTTTCAGCTGGAGCATCCTGGTAGGTAGTGTTGAGCTTCACTGAAGTTTAGGACCACAGCTGTGATGCAGCAAACTGATCCCATGGAGCCACGAGAAAACAGAACTGTCTTCCCAAGGCCATGAGCAGCTATTGCAAGCATTTCTATGAAGAAGCACTAAAAGAAAGCAAATCTCCAATAATGAAAAATTTGTACCTAACAAGAAGCAACAATAAAAGTTAAAATTACACAAATACAACTCTTACTGAAGTCTGCATTTTGAGCAGCTGTAGAGCAAAAGTCTCACATTTCTGTAATCAATATGAACATGGATGGATTAAAAGCCATTAGCCTCAGGAACCAAAGATAATCAGGCAAAGAAGGGAGTACAGTTACCCTGATGACTGAGAATGCCCTCAACCCCATCAGATTAAAAATTTCAATTCACGGTACAGTGATGAAAAACTGAGAGCTGCCCAATTCTTAGAGTTATCTGTAGTATGTTATTTATAACCAAAAGCAATTTATTGTTCAGTAAAATCTACATGGTTATCATTTGATAGAATAGATTAAAATACTCTTAACAAAAGTTGTTTTCTTTATGGAAAACAAATTAAGCATTTCAGATATCTTTTTTTTTTTTCAGAGTTCCAAGATTCATTCTTTATGCACCACAACCAGTTCTCCATGCAATACGTGCCCTCCTTAATACCCATCACCAGGCTCACCCCTCCCCCTACCTGCTTCCTCTCCAAAACCCTCAGTTTGTTTCTTAGAGTCCACAGTCTCTCATGCTTCATCTCCCCTTCTGCTTTACTCCAATGCACTTTTCCTTTCATTCTCCTAATGTCCTCCATGTCATTCCTTATGCTCCTCAAATAAGTGAAACCATGTGATAATTGACTTTCTCTGCTTGACTTATTTCACTCAGCATAATCTCCTCCAGTCCTGTCTATGTTGATACAAAAGTTGGGTATTCATCCTTTCTGATCACTGCATAACATTCCATTGTATATACATCTTGAAGACAGTTATGTGGCTGACAATTCAACTGACAAATTTTCCCCAACCTAGAGAGACCAGACCAGTAACTCCTCCCAACAATTTGAAAATCCATTCAAAATAAGGATATTTCTTCCTTGGTAAGCTGAGGTGGAAGTGGAGAGTTACCAAAAATAAGGTTTTGTTTGTTTGTTTGTTTGTTTGTTTGTTTTAATCCCAATACCATGCCTAGGACTTGCCCTATTCTTTGATTATAAGACTAGAGTGTCTTTCTACAAACCTTTGAACAACTCCCAATAGAAGTCCAATATTAGCCTGATAGTAATGAGAAACCTTTTTTTTTTTTTTTTAAACCAGAGAATGATCAAATGAAATCAGAGCTTGACAGGATAATTCTATCAGTTAGTTGTAGTGACTGTTGGGTTACATGTGTAGTTTCAAGAGAGGGTCCTAGGTAGCTTTATGCTTCAATGTCTCCCACCTACAATATTGTGTGTCTAACAAATGTCTGACTGCATTATGTGAGAAAGTAGAAGGCAGCATGCTACAGCATCAGATGTAGTGCTATCCCTTTTCTGACATGAACAGAAAAGGGAACACAACGGTGCAAATTCAACTGGATAGGACCAGTATAATTTATCCTTAGACTGAAATCTCCTGATGATAGAGCACATTTCTATTAGGTCTGCTTTTTGAATTAACACCAAAGCATATCAAACAAATCCAATAAGTAACAAACAAGGAAATTACTTTTGCCTTTGAAGTTTCTCATTACACTTTAAATCCTTGTAGTGGGCACCTATTTACTAGACCACAGATGTGAACATACTGAAATTTCACTTTTTTTTTTAACAACTAAACTAAAATGTCTTTTCTGAGCCTCCATTCTGTCTGATACAGAAACCTTAATCTAAATGCTTATAGAAAACTCTCTTAACTTAATGATTTATCAGTTTTCTCACTCAGGTTTAAAACTCAGTCACTTCTAGGATGTTCTTTCTCTCTTAGCTAGAGCTGGTTCTAAACACACTGGCTTATTCAGTGGAGTAATTGCCAAACCATCATCTCTCTTCCACATTTCATCCCGAAGGAGCAAAAGAACACAAAGATGTTCTTCA
The DNA here is from genome assembly GCF_011764305.1 of Mustela putorius furo. Lineage (NCBI taxonomy): Eukaryota > Metazoa > Chordata > Mammalia > Carnivora > Mustelidae > Mustela > Mustela putorius. The sequence continues at coordinate 31,039,335 of NW_025421987.1, forward strand.
ATATTATTACAATAAAGTACTGGAGAAATAAGGAGGTTTGGGAAGATCTTTGGTGTTTGGACAAGTCTCAGGGACTCTCCACAGGGCTCACCATCACCTTGGATGCCAACCAAGAGTCAAGTATAGGTGAATAATGCTGCTGTGAATATGGGTACATCGTAGCTCTTCAAGACCCTTCAGTTCTTTTGAGTATATAACTAGAAGTAGATCTGCTGGATTATATAGTAATTTTATTTTTAATTTTTTCAGGAAAGTGATGTTCAACACTTTTCATGTGACTTTATTGGCCATTTTTGCATCTTTTTTGGAGAAATAGCTATTCAAATTCTTTGCTCATTTTTTTAACAAGCAATCTGTTTTTCTTATTGTTGAGTTTCAGGAGTTCTCTGTATATCTTGGATATTAATCCCTTGTCAGATAGATGATTTACAAATATTTTCTCCTATTCTATGGAAATCTTATTCTGTCAATAGTGTCATTTGATGCATAAGACTTAAAAAATTTTCATGATTTCCAATTTCTCTATTTTCCCCAGCAACATTGGTTGAAAATACTGTCCTTTTGTCCTAAATGGTCTTTGCACTCTTGTTAAAACTGTTTGACCATAGAGCTGAAGGTTTATCTCTGGACTTTCTTCAATTACATTGATTTATATATCTGTATTTATGCAAAACCCACTTTATTAGTGTAGCTTTCTAGTAAGTTTTGAAATCAAGAAGTGTGAGTCCTTCGGGTTTGTTCTTATTTTTCAGGATTAATCTGTCTATTCAGGATCACAATAGATTCCATGTGAATTTGAGGATGGGTTTTTCTATTCCTGAAAAAAATAATATTACTGGAATTTTGACAGAAATTGCATTGGATCTGTTGATCATTTTGGGCAGTATTCACGTCTTAGTAATATAAAAGTCTTCCAGTCAGCAAACATGAATGTCTTTCCATTTACTTTTGTCTCTTTTAATTTCTTTAGAAATATTCTATAATTTTTGTTGTATAGGTCTTTTACATCTTGGTTAAGTTAATTCCTAAGTTTGTAAAACATTTTTAATGCTATTGTTTTCTTAATTTTTTTTCAGATTTTTTATTGTAACTGTATATAAAGGCAACTAATTTTTGTGTGTTGGTTTTGTACCCTGCCACTTCACTGAACTCATTTATTAGTTCTAACAGATTTTTTCTGGACATGTAAGGTTTCTAACATGTAAAAGCATATCATCTATGTTCACATAATTTACTTCTTTCTTTCCAATTTGGATGCACTTATTTCTTTTCCTTCCCTGATTGCTCTGACTAGGACTTCCAATACTATGTTAGCAGAAGTAGAGAAAGCAGGCCTCTTTAAAAAAACTTTTAGACTTTTATGATTGAATATGGTATGCTGTGTGTTTTTTGTATATTGTATTGAGGTAGTTTCCTTCTATTCCTTGTTTGTTGAGTGTTTTTAATAATGAAATGGTGTTGAACTCTATCAAATACTTTTTTCGTGTATAAAATGGGGAGAGCATGTGGCTTCCCACCGCCCATATTTTGTTGATATGGTATATTATTCTGATTGATTTGGGTATGTTGAACCATCCTTGAATTCCAGGAATAGATGCTACTTGGCCCTGGTATATAAAACTTTATATGCTTCTGAATTTGGTTAGCTAGTATTTTGTGAGAATTTTTGTATCAATTTTCATAAGTATATTGGTCTATGGTTTCCTTTTCAATGCTGTCTTTCTCAAGTTTTATTTTTCTTTTTCTGAATGAGCCATGCTTTCCTATTTTCATGTATTCCTTATGATTTTTTTGTTGTTGTTTTTGAAAACTGAATATTTGAAACTAATAATGGAGTAACTCTGGACATTAGAGTCTCCCCTTCCCTATAGTTTGCTGTTGTTGTTTTTAATTGTTGTATATTACTTCTGTGCCTGAGGTATAAACTTGAGGTCTTCTCAGTTCTTTTATGAGCCTATAACTTCCCCTAGATGTGTGTGATGTCTTCTAATTTCCACCAAAAATGTAGGGAAAATACTTCTCAAATGAAGTCACTTCAGCCCAAGAGATAGCCCATAGCCCAAGCTATGGCAGAGGTGGGACAACAATAGTTGCTAACTCATTGTCTGTATCTCTGTGATCAGAAGTGGCAATCAGTGATCAGAAGATAGATACTCTTTGTTTCTATGAGTTTAACTTTTTAAAAAATTCCATATAAGTGATATCATGCAGTATTTGTTTTTTTCTGTTTGGCTTATTTGCCCTTCCAGTTCATCTATGTTGTTGCAAGTGACAGGATTTGTTTTAAAAACAAAACAAAACAGAAGAGTATTTATGTGTGTGTGTATCACATTTTTTTTAATTCATTCCACTATTGACAGACATTTAGGTTGTTATTATAAATCATCCCTTTCTTTACATGGTTTACATTTTTAGGTTTTACCCTTATGTTTAAAACCTGCATATGTTTTAAAAGACAACCCAGTCCCTTCTGGAATGTAAAAGTTTATAAATTATAAGCAAGAAAACTTACCACGAGCATAGCAATATGTATCAGTGTATCAACGTTAGCTTTATAAAATGTAAACTTAAATGATATCTTGGGGAGGATTTATAACCTATTATAATAATCTTATCACAGTGCATTCTGTATTAGTTTTATTCTGCATCATTTTAAAAATTAAAATTACAGTAAAAACTTAATTCATTGATCAGTTTATTTTAGAGCTGATTGTTAGTATACTATATTAGCAAATGTTTCCATGCTTTCTCATTTAATCCTTAGCTGTTAAGCTTCAATATATTCGCTTGTTTTTATCTTCCATTAATTCCTGAGTACCTCTTATCTATACCTCACAGGAAGATAGTTTCTCTTTCTTTATACAAATGTTGCTTTACTTTATATTATGCTGTCTCTCTGAAACTTTGGGTATAAGCCAATCTTTTAAGATTCAATTATATTTAAATACAAAAATTTTGTATTTTAAAGCATTAAGCAGTGTGTGTGTGTGTGTGTGTGTGTGTGTCAATTGAATCATCATTTTATAAGGTTTCTTAATTTAGTAGTTTGTAATGGAGTTCAAGAATTTTCAATTTGGGGGTGCCTGGGTGGCTCAGTGGGTTAAACATCTGCCTTTGGCTCAGATCATGATCTCAGGGTCCTGGGATCGAGCCCCCCTTCGGGCTCTCTGCTCAGCAGGGGGCCTGCTTCCCCTTCTCTCTCTGTCTGCCTCTCTGCCTACTTGTGTTCTCTCTCTGTGGGTCTAATAAATAAATAAAATCTTTTAAAAAAGAAGAATTTTCAATTTTATCTGTACTTTTGAAATTTATGTTAGGTTATTATTATTACTATCTTTGTTGCATTTTTTTCAAGCCCAAAATATTCATTATCCTGATTGTTTCATTCTAAGAAACCTTAATAGATGGTCTGTATCTCCAGCAGTTTAGGAGGGAACTTGAGAAGTTTGAATTAAGGTTGAACTTAAGTATTAACATTTACCTGAGCATGTCAGAACAAGCAATTTGGAATTCATTTAGTGGGTGACGTTGGAAGGCAAAAGATGGATAGAGAACTGGTTATTTATTGGAGAGCTAAAATGTAGCTTCAGAGTTTGAAGAAACTGTAAAAGAAGAATCTGATGTTTTGCTGTATGCTGGCATTGGCTGACATCAATCTGTACAGCTAAAAAACACGTTTCGTGAGGATACAGGAAGTAGGTTATTAAATGGCTCCATGAATATATACCAGAATCATAAATAACATCATGGCTATTAAAGTTGGAAAGGATTATATCTAATTATATCTAATATAAGATTTCCATACTTTTGATTAAAAAATGACAGACATAAAAATAAAGTGATTTATGAAAAATGAAGTGATTTCTCAAGGGATAAGTGTATTTGTAGCAATATTTAAATAAGAATTTCACTTAGCTTTGTCCAAATATTAAATCTCTCTCTCTTCTAAACTCAAAACAGAAAGATTTGCTCAAGTCCTCCTATTTAACACTCCACTGTTTCTATGATATACTTCTCACTGTCATTAAACATCTCAGAAAGAATATCAAGATGATACCAATAAAGATGTCCACACTTGTCATTTCCAAGACTGAAATCAGTTTCAAAATAGAGCATGCATGAGACAAACTGGCTAGAACTTTGGCTAATTTTGAACTTTCATTTTCCTTTGGAGTTATTGTCCCTCATATTTTCCTTTCGATTTACACATTTGCTCAAACATATTTTGTATCCAGTCTTCTGAAACAATTTTCCTAGTTTTTTTTTCTTTACTAAGAATGAGTGATATTTTATCAATGATTGAATTTCCCATAGACAAGTTAGTTCTATAGTAATATAGTTTATGGTTCTATAATTATAATTTTTCAGTGGGAAAACATATCAACCACACTTTTGCTACCCAAGCATGTTCCATAGATCAGCCATAATGACATATCTGGAATCTTGTTAAAAATGCAGATTCTCAGGTTCTGTCCCAGAATTTTTTAATATGAATTCACATTTTAACAAGAAATCTAGGGGATTGCTACACACACAAATGTTGGAAATTTACTGACAAAGATCAATAATTTTTGCAGATACCAATATACCCACAGTAAAGCTCTGTTATTCGTAATTTCCAGTAAAAAGAATAATAAAATAAAAAAGGAAACTGCTAAACCTGGGACATCACATATAAATGGGTTAGATTCTTGAAATTTTTTATAGTTCCCTCTGTTATTAATTTAGGTAAAACAGCACTCTTGTCTTCCCCAAAGCAGCATTATCTGTGTTAACAACATAGAGTTTTCATATTGCAATAACCAAAGTTATGCAGATTTCTAGAATCATAGTGGTTATTTAAATTACTGAAAGAGGGGCACCTGGGTGGCTCAGTGGGTTAAGCCTCTGCCTTTGGCTCCAGGTCATGATCTCAGGGTCCTGGGATAGAGTCCTGCATCAGGCTCTCTGCTCTGTGGGGAGCCTTCTTCCCCCTCTCTCTCTGCCTGCCTCTCTGCCTACTTGTCAAATAAATAAATGATCTCTCTCTCTGTCAAATAAATAAATGAAATCTTAAAAAAAAAAAATTACTGAAAGAATGAAAAATGGCCACCCCAAGGTAAGGCTATAGGTAAGAAGTGGGAAGAAATAGTGCAAGAGACTGAAATGTAAGAAAAATACTTTTGAAAATTAATCATTCATAATAAATTCATATGTTATTATCACATAAATGGAGTATCCTGTAGACCTGAATACTTCTACTCTTGGAACACATGCTCCTCTAATAGCTTTGTCAACATAAACATAGATATGTTGGTCAAAGGAATATCCATTTTTATTTCTATTGTATTGGTGAATATATGTCTTTGAATTGATTGGGTATTTGTAATAAGTCAAAGTGATAATTCTTTTAACATGTTTGGGAAAAAAAATTGGTGAAAGAGGTATTGAGATGGCCATAGTTTTGCTTATTTTTAACTGAGTTTGCTCCAAAAAAAAACACCCCTTTAGGGAGTTAGTAGGTTACCTGTTTACTGCAACAATAGTCTATTATGGTGGGCGGGGGGAAGACCTATTTTAAACCGTTTCTATATTTGAGTAGCTGCATGGCATATCTTCCAATCTAGGGAGTCTGAAAGATAAGTCAATGAGAAATTCTATAGATGTCTTTTTTTTTTTTTTCAAAGATTTTATCCATTTACCTGACAGAGAGAGAGAGATCATAAGCAGGCAGAAAGGCAGGCAGAGAGAGAGGAGGAAGCAGGCTACCTGCTGAGCAGAGAACCCAATGTGGAGCTCGATCCCAGGACCCTGAGACCATGACCTGAGCTGAAGGCAGAGGCTTAACCCACTGAGCCATTCAGGCGCCCCTCAATGAGAAATTCTAAAGGGACTGATGAAAGTCATCATATAATTCATCATATAATTCTAGTTAATGAGGACAATGATGTGCCACTCTTCTCTTCAGCAGATACAGGTGAACAAGTATCCACTATTGTAATAGTTTGGTTATAACATGTGGAAAAAGGGTTATGAAATGGAGTTTCATTTCTAGGAAGAAACACATTGCTTATACTCTTACACCAGCACATGCCACAGCTGAGGAATTATAATTGAAAGGTCTTAATTTAGAAGATTGTCTATTTTAAATGGCTGTTGTTCCTATCTCTAGTCTGTATTCAACTCCAAATAGAATGAAGTCTCTAAACACACAGGTGTAATGGGAGTGGCTACAAGAATTATTATTTTCCCACATACAACAAATGTTAGTCATTCAAGAGCAGAGGACATTATCATTGTAAAGGCTTGTGGAGACTTAAAGGGCATGAAACAACATCAATTTCTATGCTGCCTTTTCAAACAAGGCTGTAAAAAAGAACAGAGAATCTAGCTGTTTTTAACAAAATGAGAAGGCCAAAATAAATGTTCCATTAAAAGAAATCATTTGACTTAATGTGTTATCCATGTTAAAGTACTCCATAAGTATGTGCTGAGATAATGAATAATGAATAATGAATGAGTGAATAGGTTTAGTCTCAATAAACTCAAACTTAAAGAAAAGCTCTTTACATTATCTTCTATTAAATAAAAATGATAAATAATTACTTCAAATCTTTGATTAATAAGCAAGTGTACCAGTCAGTTAATAAAGGCTGATATTCTATTCATTCAGCAGGAAGTTGTTAATCTCCTACTAAATGTCGGGCATTGTCTTAGGCTCTTAGGCTCATACTCACTGACGTAAGAAGCTCAGAGTCCAGACAGAGTGCAATTAATGCTATGGCTATCTCTCTCCATTATACACAAGGCACTTATTTTCTTAGCTGCTGGGAGAGCTGATGACTCTGACCTGGGTTCCTTTGAGAATTTCCCTTAGCTGAAGACATCTTTTGATGTAATATCATACTCCTTCTCCACAGGCAGTCCACATCCAATGACCACTTGCTATGAGTGAGCAAAATCCTGGCTCCCTTGCTTCAAGGCACATAACTGTGAAGAACAATCCCAGGATGCCCAGAGCTTACTGGGCATTTGGCTGAAGACTGTGTTGTAACTGACTTTCACCATGATTCCTTTTGCCAAAACCTGTATTCCTTATTCCCTAATTAGTATTTCATCCTAGAGCTCCTCTAATAAACTTCCTGTGCAAAAATCTCCATCTCAGAGTCTATTTTGTGGCAAACACAAACTCAAAGACTCTATATCTGGAAGATGTCAGGTCTGAGAGAATAGGATTTTGGAGACAGCTGCAGGGCAATGAAATGCCATCACTAGTGTAAATGGAGCACTAATTGCTCTTGGGATGTTGTAGGAGTACAACTGTCAGGATTTTCATGAGCGGTAAGCTAGGATAGGACACTGGTAGGAGAGAATGTACTGGCAAGTACAATATCTCGAGCTTTTAAGAGGATACACAAAATATTAACCATATGGGTAAGAGGAATGTTATGACTCCTTTTGAGTGACCTGGGAGAGAAATACTGAAAAGTTTAGGTTACTGAATCACCAATAAAGCATAAAGATTAGAGCTGCTCTTTGGCAGCATAATGAAATTCCTATCTTCTGGAACCACAGCCCCAAAAAAGCTGAGGGTCAGGCTTGGGACATACTTATAAGAGTTTCAGAGCTCCAAGGAAAGTTGAAATTCCTGCCCCAACACATGTGCTATGCTAAGACCATTGTCTTGGGCAGGGAAGAATTAGGACCTTAAAATTAATTAATTAACTAATATTTTGAAGTAGACTCCATGTCGCATGGAGCCCAGCACAGGGCTTGGACTCACACCTCTGAAATCAAGACTTGAGCTGAGATCAAGAGTTGAAAACTTAACTGACTGAGCCACCCAAGTGCCCTGGAACCCTAAAACTAGAGTTGGGTATATGTCAGATGATGAATTCAAGGCACTGGAGAACAAGAATACCTTGAACTCTGTGAACTTGTACTAAGTACAAGAGTACCAAGTACTCTGGAACTTGGATCCCAGAAGGCTGTGAAGACAAATAATAGAACACAGTGCCCCATGGTTGTGATAAATGGGCAATCAAGTAGATAATCAGGAAGTTAAGCATTGTTATCTTCCCCAACAGCCACAATGTCCCATGTACCTTCCATTACTAAGAAAAAAGCATAATGCATAGTAGGCCTATTTAGGTTTTGTAGGCAGTATACTCTAATTTGGAAATATATTGCTCCAGCCCAATTTCCAAGTGACACAAAAGGCTGCCAGCTTTGACTGTCTGATGGACCAGACCCAGAGGAAAAAGTCCTGCAGCAGGATCAGGGTACAATGCAAGCAGCCCTGGCTATAGATCCTATGATGTAGGAGTATTCGTGATGAGAAAAATGCTGTGCAGAGTTTATAGCAAACAAGTAGAAAAATCCCCAACCCAGACTCCTAGGTTTCTGGGTCAAAGCCATGCCATATGGAATAAATGGTTTGCTACTGGGCCCTGATATAAAACACATAACCCTGAGATGACAATAAACTATGTGTCCAGAACTGCCCATCTAAGAGTTAGGTAGAGTCAGACACATGAACCCATAATAAGTTCAATAATGATCCACTGTATGATAGAAATGGGACACCAGAGGTCTCAAGCAAATTGCACAAGTAAGTGATCTAATTCCCTATATCATTCATTTCTGTTTTATTGAAGCCTCTTTCTTAAATCAGAGCCATAGTTATATGTGGGAAGGGGAGATTTTGATGACCTGCTGATGGAGAACAAACATGACCAAATTTGGTTCATAAGTGGATTGGCTTAGTACCTGATTATGACTTAATACTATTATATTCTCCTGCTGTATAGTTTCACTGGGTCTTTATGAAAACATGAGTGAGGGAACTCCACCCAATGGACAGAAATTCAGGCTATACACCTGCTTATCCTTTTTTTATGTAAATAAAAATTGTGTAAGGAAGGTATGTGTGTATGTTTGTTTATATATCCTGAACAATAGAAAATGGCTTGGTTGATGGCACAAAGTGTATAGAAGGAGTAAGTTTACAAAACTGAGGATAAGACTTCTAGGGGAGAAGAATGTCAATGGATCTTTGGAAGTAAAAAATAAAAGTGTAGTAATCATTGCATGTTAATGAACACTACAGAGCATCCATCATGCAAAAGGCAATAAAGTACCAAGTAGATGGAATGGCTTATCTCACTGGCATTAGCTAGCCTTTGGTTATCATCTAACCTGGTGTCAGTCAAATAAGGCCAACCTGGCAGTACTGAAGGTCATATGTTGGTCCAAGAGCATAGGCCCACAAACCAGGGCCAATCTAGCTATTACTAGTATCAATTATCTAACCAGCCAGCAACAGAGACCAACAAGAACATATGATGTGGTTTGGCATTCTTCCTAAAGAATATCAAACAGCAGTTTGGTGACATGTTGATTACATTGGGCCTGTTCCATCTTGGAAGGGACGCCAATTCATCTTAACTCGAATTGGTCTATATTGCAGGTATGAGGCTTTTCCTACTGAAGAGTTCTTAGACAGTGTCACTATCTAAGTGCTTATGAGTGATTGGATCTACTGATGGAATTCCATTTAACACAGTATCAGACAAAGAACTCACCTCAGAGGGGTGCCTTGGGTGGCTCAGTGGGTTAAGCCTCTGTCTTCGGCTCAGGTCATGATCTCAGGGTCCTGGGATCGAGCCCCACATCAGGCTCAATTCTCAGCAAGGAGCCTGTTCCCCCTTCCTCTCTGCCTGACTCTCGGCCTGCTTGTGATCTCTGTTTGTCAAATAAATAAATAAAATCTTAAAAAAAAAAAAAAACTCACCTAGGAGCAAATAAGGTATATCAGAGGATCGATGACTAAGGGATCTATTGTTTCTATCCAATACACCACCCAGAAGCTACCACAAAAATAGAATGGTCCCTTCAAACTCCAATGAGACACTAGTTTAGAGATGATACTCTAAGAATGAGGTACCATCATCCAGGAAATAATATCCCCCTTAAATCAAATCCCCCTTAATGGAGTAATGGTTTTGTAGTGCTATTTTCAACAGGAAAAATAACATGGATTCGGGTACCAGGATGTAGGTATAGAAATGACTGTGCTGATTTTCAGTTCCAGTGATTTTATAGGTTATACTTCCTATCCTCATAGCTCTGGGTTCTGCAGTCAAGATACTCTGATTAGCAAATGGGAAGCACTTCCCTAGGAAACAAGGTAAAAATTCCAAGAGTTCCCTACACCTGCCAACAGGCAACAAACCCTACACCTTGGGTTCCTTATGTCAGTAAACACTCAAGGAAAAGAGTCACCATCAGGCAATGGTAAATAGCTCTGGTCATCCTTAGAAAGTGGGGCTTACTGTTACAGAGAGGGCAAGAGAATGTGTTTGCAACTTTCTGGTCTACTAAGATGACTTTTAGTATTTGTTTTCATAATGCTGAAGGTAACTGGGGAAATGAAACAGCCCTGCCAAAGAAAAGCATGGTTACCAGGTATTCAGACCAGAGATGAGGGTCCAGATCAGTGGTATGTTGGAGCCAGTTCATACTGTCCTTCAAGCTAGAACCATTTTTGTACATCTCTTCCAAACTCCCTGTTCAGTGATATAACACTGGTAGCTTGAAATTAGCCACAATGAAAGTATTTACATCACAGAAATTGGCAAATGCTAGACACCAGAGTATTTATTTGTTTAGGAAGAGCCAGTTTGTCAGCATGCATGGGTCTGGATTGGCAGAATTGATCATTAGGTAATAGAAACTTAGAACGGGTAGTAGAGAAGGAAGTTGGTAAGAATTAATTGTAGTCTCAAAACCAGTTGCAGCAATGAGGCTGCTGTTCCTCCCACTAACTTTTGTCTTGTGAGTTTCTTCAGTAAAAGAGGTCACCAGAATGGCTGGGAAGAGATGCACAAAAAATGATTCTCAGCTAGAAAGTTGATTGAGTTTGCAGGTTTTGCTCTCCAGAGAGCACACTCTGAAACTGAGTTTAATGAGCAGGATGTTGTTTATTAAGGAACGTCTTTAGGATCAATGCTAGTGGAAGGCAGAAAGAGGAAGTAAGATTGACCCAGTGTAGAAGGCAAGCTGTGAAGCAGGCTTGGACAGCCTCCATCAATTCCATGGGGGAACTCTGAACCTGAAATACCCTATTAGACTCCTAATTCTTTGGGCTAAAACAGTCAGGCCTTAATATGCCATCTTGATCAGTCACTGGATGGAGCCCCTAAAATTTGGCCGAGACAGCTCTTTGCAGCTGAGGCAATCCCTAAAGAGACTGATCGATAACTGTTCAGTGATTACATTACCAGCTGCCCAGCAGCAAGTGCTTCCTTAAAGGTGAGTTTGAACAGAGCCTCTCCATGCCTACCACCTCCTCTCTTCAGGACTCATTCCCCTAGCTGCTAAATGTTGGAAGCTTATGGCTGTCAGCCAAGAGTCCCTCTGAGAATTGCCCTCAACCAAAGAAAGCCTACCTGCCAAAATTTACATTCCCTTCTTGGGAAAAGCTCATATACAAAGACTGGTTGTCCTTAACCCAGGACTGGGATGCAACAGTCCAGTCCTCTTGTCTCAAAAAGGTCCACTGCAAAGCACTATCCCAGCAGGAGACCCCTCCTGGGATTGTGTGCAGCCTTTGTTGTGATGATACTACAAATTGATTTTCCCACTCCCAATTCCCTTTTCCTTTAGGCCTTCCTAAGTGCTAATCAGAGGACAACACAGGGCAATAAACATCTTCCAAGCAAATCTGCCTCAGTGTTTGTTTCCCAGGCAATCTCATCTAAAATGTGATGAAAGTCAAAGGAGCAACTATAAATCTGCAAAATAAAGGACATGACAGAGGTAAACAACAGTGCCACTGAAGCACACTAAGAGTATTCGACCCAAACCCAAGAGGCTGTGGAAAGACAAAGGGTCAGAGCAACCTCCTGGGGTAAGATATTATCCATCTCCAGTGTTGCCCAACTAGAATGGAGCCCTTAACCCACCTCAGTTATGATACTATAATAGTTAATTTTTACATGCAGATATATGTAACTGAAACCTTTCTTTGTTAGCTTAAAAGAGCTAGGGGTTATTTTTTCTCATCTATTAACAAGTTTTCAGGTAGGTGGTCCAAAGTCAGAAAGGCAGATCCCTAAAGTCATCAGTGACCCAGGTTTGCTCTCTATTTCAGCTCCATTTTTAATGTGTGACTGTTTTCCTCAAGTTCACAGCATAATCGCTGAATTCAACATTGGTTTTCTTTTTCCATAGGAAGAATGAAAGAGAATAAGAATGGGTAAGGTCAAAGGGCAAATGGCAACGGACAAGAGTCAAATGACTTTGTCCCTTTTAAAATGCTTTTCCAAACACCTTTCCCAAGCAATTTCTGGTTCTGTCTCATCGACCAGACCAGTTTCTGGGCACACCTAACTGCCAAAGAGCCCAGGGAGCAGCTGGCCACATTGCTTCTCAAGCAAATTCAGATTCTGTTGATCAGTGAACAGATAATGGTTAGGCAGCTGGTAGTATCTGTAATAGATTACCCTAAAAGTAAAACCAAAATGAACACCAGAAATATTTATCACTGTTACTATGGATTATATATGGCTCAATAAATTTGAAACCAATGCTATTGTGCCTATTTATGTAATATCATAACAAGCTGTTTCCAAATAACTTAAAATATACTGTAATGTTTAGAAGAACTCACTGAAATAAAGAGGAGGGCAGTTAACATATTTGATGATCAATCAATTATATATGTAAAATAAAAAAGCTTAAGTTCATAATGTAGGAGCAATTTTTCCTTCCCTGTATCATGTTAGTTTAAATTGAAAACACTAAAGATCAGGAAAGAATCCAACTTATTCCAACTTCTGTTTAAGTAAAACTTTCCATTGAACTCACAAACCCAATTCGATGAGCATTTTATGCACACTGTGACTTACACAGAATCTCAAAATGATTTATAAAGTTAAGTAATACAATTACACAGTTAAATAACCACAAAGGGAGAAGAAAATTAAGAGAGCTTTAGGCAACAGAGAAGACACTTTCAAGAACTATATGAAAAGAAGAAGAGATAGCGTCAATGATGCAGAGAAACGCAAGAAGTTTCCTCCAGATGCCAAGAGCAATAAAGGAAAAGGCTTTGGATCCTATCTCATGAAAAAGCACCACGGAAGGAAAGGAAAAGTAATGTCAGAGGACTGGGGGAACCGGTTGGAATGGAGACAAATATTTCTTGAAATACATTTTCTAGCTACAAGCAGATATAAAATTTTAAAGAATGTTGGGTATAAAAACATCTTGAGATACTGAAATCATTTGATAGCACATGTATGTATCTGGTTCCAAAATTCCTACCATACAACTAGACACAGTTCCCGAAGCAGGAAACATGAGAACGTATCCACTTCTCAGACATGACAAAACCAGCAGTATTGGATTAAATGGGCCCTCTCCCTCCACCCTGCTGTCCTTAAACCACAGTGTTTGACGCACTAGAAATAAATCTGCTATGTAAACCTTCTTCTTCTTTTATGTTAAGGGCAGTCCACACCTCAAAGACCATCTCTGCTGCAGGGAGGAATGCAATATATGTGGCTTGTTGGTTTGATACGTTTCTTTACTCAGCTTCCCTATCTTCCATACCCATTCCACCCAGTGCTATTCCTTCTTTATGTGGACCTTTCGGCCACAGCCTATTCTCCTGGCTGATGTCCTAGTTTTGCCCTTTTGAATATGATTCTGAGGTATCATGGACACGATACTGAATTTGAAGATTAAAAAAAGGAACTTAGTAACTTTTCTCAGCTATTCTAGAGTTCGTTTATCAATGTGCCCCTTCACTGTTTTGAGCTTCATTGTCCTCATCTATGAGAGAGGATAACAGTTCAAAGATCACTGAGACAGAAACAAATAAAATGAGTTTTATGGCAGAGAAGAGACAAATGAGGCATAGTTAAGAAGGAAAGATGGCATCAGCTAAGACAAAAAAAAATGGCAGAAGTTTATTCCAATATTATAAGAGGAATTATATAAAACCTATGTGAGGGCTCTGAGAATTTTAAGTATATACATCTAAACTAGTCAGTTCAGGAAAGTCAGTTCTAGAGGAAGTAGAATCAGTTATGAGGACCATCTTTGCAGACGGAGAAGTACCAGGGTCATCTCTCCCACATTAACTAAGCCATCCATATCTGCTTTTAGAAATCGTTAATATGGGTGCCTTCTGAAAATGTTGTATTACATCATCTTATTGTAGCTAACCTGTAGGATGTCCTCACACACCATCTTTTCTAAAAGATATTTTGAAAGTATAATCCTCTTTCATTGGCTATTATACCGGATGTCTAATTAGTGTAAAACTGTGGGATGCTAATAACAGGTAAAATTATATGTAATAGATTCTGAAATAGCAGTTTTGGGTTACTCAAAACCCTGTCCTGTGCACTCTGTTTGTGTTAGAATGTGGATTTAATTAGCAGTTTCCTTTGTCTTTTGTTGTCCTGCTTGGTGGAGGAGGCTGGTCGCCTGGGTGGCTCAGTGGGTTGGAGCCTTTGCCTTCCCAGGGTTCTGGGATCAAGCCCCACATCAGGCTCTCTGCTCAGCAGGGAGCCTGCTTCCTCCTCTCTCTCTGCCTGCCTCTCTGCCTACTTGTGATCTCTGTCTGTCAAATAAATAAATAAATCTTTAAAAAAAGAAAAAAGAAAGAAAGAAAGAGGCTAAGTTGAATTACCTGTCTACGTCAGAATGGAATAAAACCCACAATGAAGAGGGAAGAGTAGAAAGAGGCAGGAGAGCCAGCAGAGATGAGGGTGGAGAGGACATTAGGAAAGAGGGATTGACAGCTACCTGGGGAGCAGATCCAGTGATGAATGAGGTTTTAGGGACTCTGATGAGATAGGAGAAATTAAGACATTTTATTATGTGTCATGCAAAGCATTTCTCTATTTTTCCTCTTTTGTATAAAACACAGCATTCCTTTCAAGCCTTTTATTTTAATGTCTGACTTGTATTTTCTTTTATAAATGACACTCTGCTGAGATCAATCATGAGACAATGTAGGTGAGATGAACATAGAGATATCTATATAGAGACCCATATTATTTACATGTACGCACACACACACACACACACACAAAGTTTTACAATAGTGGAAGGTTATGACTTTAGGAAAAGAAATACTGACATACACTTACAAAAACTTTAGAGACACCATATGTCCTGATTCCTCTGGGACCTGTGATAATTTCTAATCAGAGTTCAGTACTGACAATCCAAGACTGTTCTAGTAGTGTTTCTAATGAAACAGAAGGATTAAATGGAACAAATAATGCCTAGAGCAATATAATGAAATCAAATTCTAAAAACAAAACAAAACTCACCCAGCTCCTATGACCACATCATAAAACTTGCCTTTAAATCTTATTTCTCCTTCTTTGAAAGAAGGGAGTATTCATATGGGGAATTTTCCCTTCTAGGTCTCTCTGGCTACCAGGTTGACCCTTCCTCTGAAAAATTCCTAAGGCCCCAAATGTACTATTTACAATAAATTATAATCCAAAACTCATAATTTTAATTGCTTTAGGATGATTTATTTCACCTCAGTTTGCTGTTCTCCTTGGCTTCCACATGATGTTTTCCTAAAGTTGTTATCCAACAGAGTTTGTTTATTAAAAATGTTGCAGTGAGAACAAGATAGTGATGGATATAAAGAGCCAGAAGGAGTCACTATCACTGAAAATTGCTTTAGTCAGTGCAGTTAAGTGAAAACATATGTTGATAAGAGTCATATTTTTCAGTAAAGCATATTTTGTGGCTTAATTTGTTCTACAAGCCCAACCTCCTCCTCCCACTGTTTCTGTCTAAGCACAGTATTACTTTCTCTCTTTAATTATCTTAACAGCAGCCTGTAAATAAACACAATAGCTTAATTGTACTTATTTGTGAGCTATCTGTTTTAGTGTGGTTCTAAATGATTACCTTTTCCAATTATTTTTGTGAAGCTGCTGCTCATAAAAATAAGATAAAAGCCAGTGGCTATAGTTACAAAGAGTTGAAGAGTACATTAAGAAAAGCAGAGAACTGCATTTTAGGACGAATGGGAAGAGCTTCAGATACCGGCTAATCCTACCTACCAATTCATCACCCTCGTTAGAGACTAAGGCCTAGGTAAAGGACTAGCCAAAACATTCATTGATTATTTGCTGTTTGTTGCTGAGATGTCACAACTCAGACCTCCTTAGGAAGTGTCCATAGAGGAGGATTCTATCTCACTCAGGATTACACTCCTTTTCTGGAACATCCCAATCAAAGACTAGCCTCAGTTTCAGACATCTCCAAATGGTTCGTACAAGCTCTAGGACTCCCTTTGAGATAAGCCAAGGCCTTTGCTCCAACTGCACCATAATTCAACTTCTTTCTCTACACAATCCTGCTTCTCTTTCCTCCCAGTAAGTGTTCCCAGTAGCATTCCCCCAATAAATAGTCTGCGTAGAAATTCCCACCTCAGAGTTCATTTCCAAAGGAATCCAGTCCATAGCACACAGTGGGACCAATCTAACAGTGGTCTAATTGCCACTTTCAGAAACTAATGAATATTCTAAAGTGTCTGAATTTTTAATCACATTTTAAAGCTCAGGAGATTAAAGAAAATAATAAAGTGACTAATTTGAATTCCTAATCAATTACTCTTCAGCATTAAACTAAGAATTATAAGTTCTCATATCGTTGGAAGTTAGGCAAAGACTAGTTTCTGAACTCAATCACTTGTATTACGCAAAGATTTACTGAGTCTCTGCTATGTATCCCACATAGCGAAATGAACTAAGAATGTTGAAACAAATATGATAAAGGCCCTGTTATCAAGGAGCAGATATTTAATCAATTATTTGTGACAAAGTGTGACAATAAAGCAACTGAAGTATGTATCATATAAAGACATAAGACAAAGGAAAAATGACTTTTTTAGTTTTGGTGATTCCAAGGAATCTTCATATAGAAGATATTTTAGGTGTAACTATAAAAATCAGTAAAGAGTTAATAGGGTAGGGAAAAAAAGGTGGGAAGAGTAATTCAGGCAACTATAATATCATGTACAAAGGCATGGAGATAGTAAGGACATACTGTGGATTAAAGGAGATGGCTTAGAATTGGAAGAAAAGAAAGAATTCTGAAACATCCAAATCCATATTTTAAAACTTCAAGAACACTGGGTCCTTACATTCCAACTTTTGAAATTTATGCAATACCATAAAAATAAAGTAATGAGTCCCACGATTAAGTAACTTGTTCACATTGGTGAAAAATCTAAAACAATAATTCAGGTCACATGTATTCAATATTTCAATTGAGTGTTTTTCCAATACTTAAAGCATAAAAATTCTACCACAATTCTATTCCACTCTAGAGGAACAAGACATATAATGGTGACGTGGTTGGGATTACAATAACCAGTTGTAGTAATTTCTTTTCATGCCATTTTAATAGAGTTTTTAAGAAATTCTGCACTACCCCATTCAGCCTAAATTTTATCTTCTCTAGATTTCTTTCTAAATTATGTTACTTGTCAAAATTATGCCTTGGAGGGGTGCCTAGGTATCCCAGTCTGTTAAGCATCTTTGTTTTGGCTCAGGTCCTGATCTCATGGTTGTATAAGCGAGCCTGGAGTGGCTCCAAGTTTAGCAGAGTCTGCCTGGGATTCTCTTTTCCTCTTCCTCTTTCTTTGCCCCTCCCCCCACATGCAGACATTTACTCTCTCTGTTTCAAATAAATAAATCAATAAAATCTTTATAAAAAAAAAATTGTTCCTTTGATCATTTCTGACCCCAGAGATGTGTGCTCCTTCGGGTCTCAGAACTAAGTCTTCAATAGGAAGGCACTTGAGGGCCTGGCTTCAAATCCTTCTTAATAGAAGTAGAGTATAAATAGACCCAAGTCAATCATACTGAGTTTTTTAGGCCTCTTTTTTCTTATTTCCAACAATTCTGGTTACTTAGAGACATGAAGACCAAATGCTGAAAATTTCTCAAGTTACAGATTCTCAAAAGATAAGTGGATAAGGCAGGTAGAGGCAGGCGTCCAAAGAACTCTGTCCTCTGACTTCCCACAAATAGAGTCAATACACATACATAGTCATGGTTAAAAACTAAAGTGCTCGCTGTATAAACTAACTGTAACATATATGAACTCTCAGGGAGGTTTGTGGTGAAAATAGAGGAGAACAAAGAACAGTTAGTAAAAAAAAAAAATCCAATAGCAAGAGATGCCTGGGTTATACCAAAGAGCTATAAAGCCTTCTATTAAATGAGTTAAAATTAATAATATTTGGAAGATTTTATTGCAAAATTTAAGTACACTGAAAAGTTTATAATAGAGTTTATAGTGGTATTATTGACTGATCCACTCATTTTGAAATTGTTATACCTGAGTTACATATAAAAATGCATCATTGCCTTTAAATGAGAGAGCTTCAAAAAAAGACTCACTAGGATTGCCTTGGTGGCTCAGCCAGAAGGTCAGTTAAGTCACGGCGTTTGGCTCAGATCAGGATCCCAGGGTCCTGGATGAGTTCCACATCAGGCTACTTGCTCAGCATGGAGCCTGCTTCTCCCTCTGCCTGCTGCTCCCCCTGCTTGTGTGCTCTCTCTCTCTCTCTCACAAACAAATAAATAAAATCCTTTTTTTTTAAAAAAAAAAAAAGGAGGCTCACTGAAAAAGAGTCAAGTTACTATCTTTCTTATGGAGATAAGTGATATATGTATGTCAAGTGAATTATCAAGTGGAAAATCCCAGAGAATCTATTACAAATTAGCCGTTCTAATGAGATAAACACTAGATAGCACAATCAATATTTTCATATATGATATCACATAGCTTTATAACACACAACTGATACAATAATTAAACCAATGAAAATATTAACAGAAATTACATTCAGTATTGGGCACGTTTATAAAAGTATGTATCAGTTACAGTATATTTTTAACTATAATTAATGCATAAGATGAGAAGGATTTGACTTTTCTTTACAGAGTGCTGGCTTACAACCATTCAAGGTGAGTTGAGACACATAAAGTAAATATTTAGATAAAAATGTGTGTTTATGTATATGGCATTACTATATCAGAAAATCTAATGAGATCCAGTTTGCTGAAAGAAAAGGAAAGGAAGAGGAAAGCAGTCACATAAATGATATAGTAATTTTTAATTCAGAAAAAGAGTTCTAAGTTGATCACCAGTATTTGACATATATCTGTCAACTAGCATTGTTAAAAATATACATGTTTTACTGTGATCTAGGAATGAGAATATTATCATGCTTTTCATTAAACTCTAAGAGAATTTAATTCTGACTCTATTATATTGATTAATAATTAACATATGGAAGTTTTATCCAATTCTGATAAAAATTTTAGTCAAAAATTTAAGATAGGTAGTCACTCCAAGTTAAGTAAAAGGTTCAGGCTGTATTTTTATTTAATGTAATGAAGTTTAAAATACCAGTATTGAGTATCTGCAATTTTTTTGGTAATTTTTAAAGAAAGAATTTATAAATCATTTTTAAGATTTTCATGATTCACAGTATTTTCATGTAAATCATTTCATGACTCACAGTCATGCTGGCTTCAGAATGATCAGATAGCAAGAGATTGTTAACAAAGACGTGAAAAATAGGTGGAAAATTGTTCATGTTAATTGTTTTGCCTACATTCTATCACAAACTGAGAATGCAAGAAGAGGGTAAAACACATAAATTTTACCATTAAAAATAATTTAGGCAATAGTTACATGAGCAAGAATGATGAAAATGGTATGTTCTATAATGTCCTGCTACAAAGACTAATAACACTTTCTTTAAAAAAAAAAAAAAAAAAGCACATTGATATCCTCAAGTGTTCTATTCCTCCACACCACTAAAGGAATCAGATGTTAATGGGGAGATGGGCTGTATGTTCTAAGTGTGTGTGTGTGTTGCGAGCATGTGCGTGCATGTGAGAAAGATAATAACAGATATGCTAAAAGCTAATTTTACATAAGCTATTTAAAAGAATATTTAGACCAAATAGAAACTGGGAAATTAGAATACAGAACTACATCTATAAATAAATATTATGTAGAAATCATGTTAAAATGTATTTTTTTAATGACATGATAAGATGTATGTAAATGCCTGCTTTGTGGAGACAGTGGATGAAGAAAATGAAAAGCAATCCAAAAGTACCTTGTAGCTTTGTAAATATTTCTAAGTTGTTTTCAGAAATAAAGTAGACTTCATCAAAGAGAAAAAGAATGGACATCCCCCAATTTTGGTAAAATGGCAAAGGCTGGTAAGCTTTGACATGATAGGATATGAAAAATTATGGACCAGGTAGAAGGGAGCTAAAGGAAAGGGCTCTCATCTTCTCAAACTACAGTTCAGAAACTGCCTCACATACAGCCAGATCTATTAGGGGGAAGAGAAATAGACTCAAATGCACAATGATTTCAATGATATTTAGAAGAATTCTGCCAATTATAAGGCAGGCAATTAAAAATTTCATGAAAGGTGATGCAGTTGAAGCCTAAAGAAAGTTTCAAATAGTGCAAAAGAGCCATCAAAAGCAACTGATGATGTAGAGGAAGAAAATGAGATACATGAAGAGGGAAGAGATAATAATAAATAAAATTACATAAAATGAAATACACACCAGTCTCTATGTGAATATCTTGAAACAGGATAAAGAGCACAAATGAAGTACTTCAGTTTTGAGATGCTATGTACCCACCTCATTAAATATACTTTCTTTTTTTTAATTTAAATTCAGTTAGCCAACATATAGTACATCCCTGCTTTTAGATGTGGTGTTTAATAATTAATCAGTTGCATATATCACCAAGCTACTCCATCTCCCCACCCACTTCCCTTTCCTCAGCATTCAGTTTGTTCAGTTTGTTTCCCAGAGTCATGAGTCTCTTGTGGTTTGTCTCCCTGATTTCTTCCCATTCAGTATTCCCTCACTTCCCCTATGATCCTGTGCACTATTTCTTATATTCTGCAAATGAGTGAAATCATATGATAATTGTCTTTTTCTGATTGACTTATTTCACTTACCATAATACCCTCCATTTCCAACCACGTTAATGTAAATGGCAGGTATCTCTCCTTTCTGATGGCTGGGTAATATTCCGTTTTATATATAAACCACATCTTCTTTATCCATTCATCTGTTGAAGGACATCTCAGCTCCTTCCACAATATGGCTAATGTGGACATTGCTGCTATGAATATTGGTGCACAGGTGCCCCTACATTTCACTCTATCTGTATCTTTGGGGCAAATACCCAGAAATGCAATTGCTGGGTCATATGGTACTTCTATTTTTAACTTCTTGAGGAACCTCCATACTTTTTTCCAGAATGTCTGCACCAGTTTGCATTCCCACCAACAGTGTAAGAGAGTTTCCCTTCCTCCACATCCTCACCAACATTTGTAGTTTCCTGTCTTGTTAATTTTAGCCATTCTAACTAACATGATATGGTATCTTATTGAGGTTTTGATTTGTATTTCCCTGCTGACAAGTGATGTTAAACATTTTTTCATCTGTCTGTTGGCCATTTGTATGCCTTCTTTGCAAAAATGTCTGTTCATGTCCTCTGCCCATTTTTGACTGGATTATTTGTTTTGGGGGTATTGAGTTTGATAAGTAATTTATAGAATCTGAATACCAGCCCTTAATCTGATATGTCATTTGCAAATACCTTCTCCCATTCCATAGGTTGTCTTTTAGTTTTGTTGACTGTTTCCTTTGCTGTGCAGAAGTTTTTATCTTGATGAACTCCCATTTTTTAGTTCATTTTTGCTTGTGTTTCCCTTGCCTTTAGAGACATGTCTTACCAGAAGTTGTGTCTTCCAAGGTTGAAGAGATTGCTGCCTGTGTTCTCCTCTAGGATATTGATGGATTCCTCTCTCACGTTTAGGTCTTTCATTCATTTTGAGTTTATCTTTGTGTATGGTATAAGAGAATGGTTTAGGTCCATTCTTCTGCATGTGGCTGTCCCATTTTTCCAGCATCATTTATTGAAAAGACTTTCTTTTTTCATTGGATATTCTTTCCTGCTTTGTCAAAGATTAGTTGACCATAGGCTTTCAAAATGGAATTATGGTTGCAGTATAGTTGCTATAGGAAATGAAGATGCTTTAGATTGTGTGACCAGAGGATAGAAAACAACCATGCTTCATGAACATTTTGTATATCACTCAGCATTTAAAAAATCAAAAGGTGTTCTTTTTTCCTCATTTGGTGTGCTTTTTCTTGGTTAACACAACACATAAAATGTTTTCTGATTTTTAGAAAATGCTGCAGATGTCCTTGACAGTAAATTCTCTCATGTAATTTTTAAAAGCTACAAGATTATTGAAAACATATTTAGAATTTTGATAAATTAAAGGGAAAATTACCTTGATGTTTTTATAGCTTTTATCGGGTAACATTGCCCTTTGAACAAATTACGTATAATTATGCCCCAGTGCGCATTCATTAAGTTTAGAGTCATTCTGTATACAGAGAATTTGAATTTTATTTTCGTTCTTAGTTTTGGAATGGGGTTCATCTGACATGATAATTTATTTTATTTAGTTAGTTAAGTGCAGAGTTTTATAACTAAAATGATAGACCTACTTTAGCAAATGAAGAGCCCATTTAGCTATTAAAATTCCTATTAAAAACCTGTATTCAAAACAATATGTACAATGCCAATTTTGTACATGAGGAATATTGACAAGTTTTTGAAGCAAAAAAAAATGGAGTTTCATTAAAAATATCAGCATGTTTTTATGCCAATATAAGAGGCTGAGGGATAACAGAAAAAGGAAAATTTAAAAGAAAAAAGGAAAATAAATCACTGGCTTAAGTCCTTAAGATATAGAAGGATACATGACCAAGCAGATTGTTGGATTAGGGTTGTGGATTTACAGGTAATTTTCTGTGTTTTCCCTTTTTCTAAGCTTTTCTTTATTATAGTAATAGTGTCTTCGCAAATATAAGAGAAAAAATTAAAGCAATGTATTTTTAACTCTTTACAAGTAGCTCCAAGCTTAAGACATAAATGTTTATTTAGACCAGAGCAATAGCAGTGCAAAAGATCTTTGGAAATTCAAACAGTAGGAAAGTAGATGATTGAGATTACCTCTGCGATTGATTTTACTCAGCAAATATGATTTTTCATTAGTTTTTAAGAAACAAAGTAAAAAAAAAAAAGAAACCGAGTGATTTTCCTTTATTATTATATTATATGTGTGTATCCTGCTTTCTTTCCTTCAAAGTACTCTCATAAAACATGTGTTTTTGACACCAAAGCTTAAAATCACTTTCCTTGCTAATTCTGTAAAGAAGACAGTGAAGGAGGTCCCTCCTAACCACCTCCGGCCACCCACATTGGGGTGTTGAAAGTATTTCCCTATGTACCAAATAACCCCAGCAGGAAAGAAACAAGATCCTATACTCAGTGTGTATCTTTAGACATTTCTGACGAGTAGAAAGAAATTTCAATACCAGCAGAGTGTTTCCACAAACTGACTACATACAAACATTTTTGCTCAGGAACAAAGCTACACCCCTCCTGAAGCATCTCCTTTGCCAGTTACTCTGTTCAACGCAATTTGTTCTTGAGAAAATATTTTCCCTGTAATTCTATCCAGCCAGTGGGTCCTTAAACACTCTGTCTTCTAGGTGTGGGTTGTTAAAGTTAAACCATCTGCCTTTCCAGAATATTTTGTATAATTATGTTATGGGTCAGAAAAAAATAACTTTTTCTTATTTGTACCATTTTTCTGTTGTTCACTGCTTCTCAGAAGTAGATATGTCCGTTGCCCATTGGCCCATCAGGCATCAACTTGATCTTTACTCTCAGTTACTACTTCATACTTAGAGAGTGCAAACTTCTATTGCACATGTGCTTTCTAAGTAAGTTATCATAATACCCACAGGGCAGCTGCATAGTTTCAGTTATTAATAATAATGTCCTGAGTGAGAAGGAATTTACTTTTTGAAGTTAGATTATTTACATTCTCAGTTGCTACCCACACATTTTTGGGGGGTTCGGTTTTGGGGCATGTTTTATTATTATTTTTTCTTGAGTTTAAATTGTCTAAAATGTGAAGCTCAGCAGTTTCAGAAGTCATATTTAATACCCATAATTCAAAGATGAAAAACATTTATGTCCTCACAAAACAATATTCTTACCAAAGTATATTTCATCTGGTCTAAATGCGTTTATAGCACATTAATCCTTATCAAAACCACATTGTCTTGAGTGTCACTTACTATTCTGTTCAGCTCACCCTTCCCCTTCTTTCATGATTAGCACTTTTTAAAGAAGTGTATAGCTTTATAACTGATGTTCTCTGTTTGCTATGTATTTTCTAACAAAGCAAACAAAGTTTCTGGAACAGCTCCTCTCACCACTATCGACCTCATGCCAAGCCCAGAGAATGTTCTCAGGGAGGAGGCAGCCACTCCTTCCCCTGGGAAACACTAAACTAAAGATATGAATAAACTGAAGGAACTTTAGTCCACTGAGACAACAAATATCTGTGAATCATTCTTTGCTGATTCTATTTCATCTCTTACTGTCATTCCTATAAAATAAGAAAGTCATTGTGGTTCCACAGATCCAAATCTATAGTAACAAAGTTAGGTATTATGTTCAAGTATATGTTCAAGTATATGTTCAAGTATTATGTTCAAGTATAAGTTCCGAAACAGAAAATTCAAATGAGTTGTCAGGTAGTGCAAGAATGTGGTATCCCCTTGAGTAAGATCCGTGGATTGATACAGCTTTTGGTTCCCAAACACAAATTACTTCCTTTATCAAGATGTTGGTATCTGAAAGATTGACACATGTGACATCTGTCTAATAAGAAAGAATGTTTCTTTATGTCTAAGAAGTATTCTTCCCATATAAAATTAAACTTGGACACAGCTGAACAGAGGCAAAGAGAGGTCAGGAATTATTTAAGATGAGAAAAAGTGAAGCTAAACAAAATATAACATAACAAATGTATAAATAGAATAATAAATGAAATAATGAAAACATGATTTCCAACAAGGATATGGTCCATTACATCAAATAAATTTCTTACAGTATATCACAGAATTCCAATTAAATTGTGAACCATTCTTCAATTTAAAAACAAATATTTGCATTTTCACCATGGCCCACAAGATAAAGTAAAATATATATCCCTTCCTAAAATATATAAGACCCTTCATTATCTCCTCTCATTCTGTTTTTTCTAATCCCTCCATACTGTGTTACAGTCATATCAAATGATTAGTTAATCTCCAAAAATATCATTCATTTCAAAACAGTGTTCCTTCTGTCTAGAATGCTTTGGCCATTTATCTCCTTGTATTTCTTTTATATTTCCTAGCCTGATATATTTCTGTAATATAAAGACTATTTAAATGTTCCTTCCAGTGCAAGTTCCTTCTCTTTTAAAAAATTTTATATTTTCAGTGTTCCAAGATTCATTGTTTATGCACCACACCCAGCGCTCCATGCAATATGTACCCTCCTTAATATCCACTACCAGGCTCTGAGGTCTCTGTAAGTTCCTTCTGATATATTCCTGTAACATATCCTACATATCTTTATTACAGTCTTTGCCACATTACCATATAATATCAACATGTCTATGACATCGCCTAATCCATGTAAGGCTGGAGATCATATTTTGTTCATTTTAGTTTTTGTAATATTGTATGCCATATTGAAAACAAATTTTTTGTTGCTGTTGATGTGTTTAAGAGAAAACAATGATTGAAGGACATCTGTTTGGATACTTTTCTTATAATTAGTTTAGTTTGTCCGTAAGAACTATTCTAATTATTCAAAACTCATTGGTAAGGGGAAACCGTCTTAAGGCTTTCTTCTGATTAAGACATTTATAATTTTCCTACAAAGAGTACTTCTTGACATCAACTCATTTCTGATGTAGCTGTCAAGCCCCAAATTTTTCAAAAAAATATATATATATTCCTATTAGTGATCAAAGCAAATATGTTTCCTCAGGAAACAGTACTGTATATATCACTTAGCAATTTTTATACTAGATACTATGAAGATACTGAAGTGCTTACTAAGTCATTAATAAACCACTTATGAAATGATAATACTTAGAACTATTGGTGTTGCAATTGATTCAACGGTATGATTTTCATAACATTTTGTCATATATAACAAACAATTATCTTCTCTTTATCAGACCAAAATACTCAGATTTGAAAATGTAGGTCCACAGAGAAATCTACATATAAATGTTTATAACAGCCGTTTTCATAATTTTCAGAAAATGGAAGAATGAAGATGACCTTCAAAAACAAATGGATAAACAAGCTGTGGTACATTTATACAATGGGATACCATCTAGTGATAAAAAGCAATGAGCCATCAAGTCACGCCTTGATGGATAAATTTTTAAAGCATGCGGCTAAGATAAAGAAGCCAGTCTGAAAAAAACTGCCTAATACATGATTCCACTTATATGATACTCTGGAAAAGGCAAAATTATAGAGATAGTAAACAGAGCAGTGGTTTTCAGGGAATTGAAGGCAGGGCATTGAAAAGGGGATTTCTTTATAGTGCTCTGTAACTATTTGGAATGGTACTATAATGGTAGGTACATGATTAGAATGATCCACAATGACTTCCTCCCAAAGATAACGATATGAAAAGGTAGAAAATAACTATACCCAGGTGACCAAAGTTAAAATCAATAGAGATAAATCCTATTGGTAGTATGTACCCTTGGTGTGATGTGACATGAATAGCATTTTTCCTCTGTGATTTTTCTCCCCGAATACATAACCCTATATATCGATGAAAGAAAAAAGACAAATCCCAGTTGAGGGATATTTTGCAAAATAACTGACTCACACTCCTCAAGAATGAAGTCAAAAACAAAGAAAGTCTGAGAAAATTTCACAACCAAAAGTAGCCTAAGGAGAAATGATGATTAAATGTAATGTACTATTTAGAATAGGCCCCTGAAACACACAAAATAAAGACAATAGGGAAAAACAAGGGAAATCTGAATAAAGTGTGGTCTTTTGTTTATAATAAGTTATCAATATTGCAAAATAATATTGCACTAGAGAATCTCTTCTTATTAACCTGCCCTTTCTCATCTCTCTCTCTCTCCGATATAAACACACACATATGGAGCATACACACACTAGTGACTCACACAATGCACAGAAACTGACAAACTATGGCATTGTTATTGTCCACCTTCCGTTACTCCATTCTTACTGCACTGCAGAGAAGACATAACTGAGAAAAATTGGGAGTATTTATCTACCATCTATGATAAAGGTTACCTCTAAACTACTATGCTTCCAAATGTTGGAGTCTTAAGTTAGAAAGACAAAAAATCAAAATCGTTTTTATTCTTTTATAGATCTTGTTTCTGATGAATCTTCTCAATTGATTGGGACTTTGTATGATTTTTTAAAAAGCATGTATCGCAATCAGAAGGAAATTTTTTAATATTTCCATCCTTCACAGAAATGGGTTTGAATATTACTTATCTTTCGAAATCTGCCCCCCCCCCCCCGGAAATAACTATTTACACCTATAGTGTCTGAATGCATGCGGGAAAGGTTTCTAGGAAAAACATGAAGTCACAAGATTACTTTTAGTGCCTTTAATCAAAAACTTTAGACCAACAAACCAGTTAGCAGATAATGAGCATAGCATTAAGCATCCAGTTTCTGTAAAAGCTAATTCTCTGAGACTCATCTGTTGTTATCCCATGTGTGCATTTCAGAACTCATGCAATGCATAGAGTAAGTTGGTAGAGGCCATGTGTTATATCAAAGCTCAGGGAATGTGCGTGTTTCAAAACAATTGAGTGTGGCCTTAAAAAGCTAGTAAAATCAGTATGCCACCACTAGTGAAGAAACAAAACTGTGGCTGCGTAAAATTAAGCTTTTTGCTCAATTTTCCTAAAAAGCTGGCTAAGAGAACCTGGGTGGCTCAGTTATTTAATCAACTGCCTTCGGCTCAGGTCATGTTCCTGGAGTCCTAGGATCGAGTCCTGCATCAGGCTCAGAGCTCCATGGGGAGTCTGCTTCTCCCTCTGACCTTCTCCCCTTTCATGTGTTCTCTCCCTCTCTCTCAAACAAAGAGATAATTTTTTTTAAGTGGGCTAAAATATTATTGAATTAGAAAACACTTAATTTGGTGCTGAGCTTCCATTATGGAACCTGTATTCAAGTAAAACAGAAGAAATAAAATAATTCAAGGAATTGGGCAATAATATTTGGAGTACCACTCAAAACTGTAACTAGATAGGCATTTTTAAGATCAAATTACGTACATACACATATGTGTATGCATATGTGAGAGATAGAGAGACAGGGACAGAGGAAATACAGCTGGAATATTTAAATGCAATCTCAATAGATCTCTCTACTTCGCAAAGTAAACTGCAGAAGTCAGAAATTATTTTTCAAATAACATTTCTTTTCTTTTTTTAAGATTATTTATTTATTGATTTGACAGACAAAGATCACAAATAGGCAGAGAGGCAGGCAGAGAGACAGAAGCAGGCTCCCCGCTGAGCAGAGAGCCCGATGCATGACTTGATCCCAGGACCCCGAGATCACAACCCCAGCAGAAGGCAGCGGCTTAACCCACTGAGCCACCCAGGCGCCCCTCAAATAACTTTTCTAAAGCGTTTATTACCCTGTTTGTTTTTGTTATTAACAAAAAAAAATTCAGAAGTCTTAGGTTTAACTGGCAAATGCAAAGACACACCAGAATAATAGATTATCTTTGATATTTGGCTCCTTTTCAACTGACAAGCTCTGGAAGTATTTTTGTAATCAGATATATGCAAGGATGATGTCATCGTCATAATTTAAAATTATGTGAAGAAGTGTTTATTATCACATTTCTCATATGAAAAACACTCTGGGTCAAATTGGAAAGCATTTAAAAATTTTGCTTCTGTTTCCTGATATGCTGAGAGCCAATATGACAGCTCTGGTCTTTGGTAGTTGATTAGAGAAAGGGTAACAGTTCATCATTTTCTATCCTTTAATCTATCAAAGTTTCAAGAGCAATGTAGAGCTGTTGGTTTATTTGCTATTTGTATACTAACAAATAATTAAGATAAAAGAGGATCACACTGAAAAAGCCATGAGGCAGATAAAAATTTTAAATGACTTATCAAATCATTGGCAATGCAATTAAAACTGTACATTATAAAAATTAAATTGAGTGATTTATATTATGGTAAAATTATTATAAATCTCTATGCATGACAATTTTCTCTGTTCTTTATTGATCTTATTTTTTAGACCTTACTGATTAAACATTGATGTAGTAATTCTGATCAGTCAGATATGGTCCCCTGCTTTCAGCACTATGTGCATTTCTGTGAAGTAGATACCATTCACCAATTTTTACAGATAGCAAAGTGGATCTCGAGATCAGGGAAAACTCATCCCAGTACACGCAGAGAGAAGTGGTAGAGCCAACACTAATGACCAGTTAGTTTGGCTCCAGATTCATGTTCTTAACTATTTTTTTACCTCTTTTTATTTGTCAATTATACTTCAGTAAAGCATGTTTAACTAGTATGTTAAATTCTTTCAATTCACTTAGACCCTTATTGATGTTGAAAATAAGATAGAATCATGTCACCAAAACAGAACATTATCTCTCCATGTTAAATTACAACTATAGGATAGAATACTTAAAGTATTACTCAGCATTAATGCTTAATTTTGAAAATACACAATGCAGATATTATTTTAAAAATTTCTACTACACAGAACATGTTAAGTTGTGTTTGAACTGAAAACATCAAATTGTTTATCATGTTGTCATTTTTTTCCTTGTGGTTTTGAGCTTAAAAACAGTCATTTAGTAATAACTTACTCTTACTAATATTAAGTAATTGTATGTAGCTAAATGAATACTTGTTCTTGCCTGTGGAATTATGGTATCATTATAAATTTGGGATCCAAGGTCAGAAGTTATACCTTAAGTTCAGTGGGCAATCTCTTTTATAAGAAAACCAGTGACTGACTAATTATCTCTAAATATTTATAATTATTTTAGCAGATAAGTAAATAAATATGTAAAGTCATAATAACAAAGCTTCACTCCATCCTCCTTGGTATGGAGAGATGTGAAGATAAGTTTTTTTCATAAACTATTTTGATTTTGTCCCAACAAAGTTAATAGAAGGAGAAAATTTTCTAATAATTTATTACCTTTCATTTTTACCTTTCAAAAATTCCTAATGGTGAATTTATTAATCAGCACTATTATATAAATATTTTATATATATGCTGCATTTGCAAACTAATAAAATTATAATGACATTATTGAATGGTGGTATTAAAAAGTATGCATTTCAACTTTTCATAACTTACCATTTCAAAAATGTATTTTCCTGAGCAAAATTTCTGAAAATGTGACATCTTTTCCCCTAAGTGGAGTAATATCATTATAGAATTTCTAAAATTACTGAATATTGTAGATAATCACTGCCTTTTTCTAATAACCTGACAGACTCTTCACAAAACATTTGATCATAACACCAGATGAAAAAATTAACTCTCAGTTCTATCTTCTTTGCAGAATGTGATTGTAGAAAGAGGTTATTTTGGAAGGTTGGGGCAAAAGGAAATAAGTTTAGGCATATTATACTTGATGTCCAGATGAAAAGCTTCCAGAAAAGATGGGAGTCACATAATTGGGATTCACAAACATAGTAGAGACTGAGTAAGTGAAGTTCTTTTTACTCCAGAGTATGCAGGAAAATTATAACCTGGGTTAAATTATATTGGGTGTTTCTGTTTTTTTATTCTTTTTTTTTTTTTTTTTTTTTTTTTTTTTTTTTTTTTTTTTTTTTTTTTTTTTTTACTTTGGGGGATCCATACTGCTGTGCCTGTTGTCATAGAGTCAGTGTGAGAACAGAATTTTTTTTGTTTATCTTTTTTAATTTTTTAATCTTTTCTATCAGTATCAAATTTAAACTCTTAAAAAAGAACCAATTGAGGGGCTCCTGCATGGTTCAGTCAGTTAAGCATCTGCCTCAGCTCAGGTCATGGTCCAAGGGTTCTGGGATTTCACTTGGGGAACCCTGCTCAGTGAGGAGCCTCCTTCTCCCTCTCCCTCTGCCACTCCCCTGCTTGTGAGCACGTTCTCTCTCTGTCAAATAAAATAAATAAAATCGTTTAAAGAAAAGAACCATTTGAGGTTAAAGATGGGGAAAGGATGAAGGGGTAGAGCACAGAGGATTTTGAGGGCAGTGAAAATACTGTATATGATACCATGATGATGAATACCCCTCATTGTACATCTGTCCTAGCCCACACAATGTACCCCACCAATAGTGAATTGTAACATAAACTATGCACCTTGGGTGATTATGCTGTGTCAATGTAGTTATCATCTGTAATAAACGTATCACTCATGTGGGAGATGTTAATAACAGAGTCTACGCAAGTGTGGCAAGGGCTACCCTAGAAATTTCTGCACCTTCCTATTCATTTTGCTGTGAACCTTCCTGCTTAAAAAAAAAAAAAAAAAAAAAAAAGTCTCAATATTATTAAATGTTAAAAAAAAAAAAAGAGCGAATATCTTCAGATGTCTTTCAAATGGAATAAGCCAATAAAAGACAGTGTCTTTTGTCCAACTTGTAAGCAATCTCTGTGTCCACTCCTATTTGGATGCCACCGTGTAAGATTCAATTAATCCTGATCATCAGAGGTAAGCAGGTTCTATTAAAGAGACACCAGTAATTTAGGCATTTCTACCTGACTTTACCTTTTCCTTTCATGACAACTTTGAAATCTGTAATCATTATTCTTGGGGTGCCTCGGTGGCTCAGTGGGTTAAGCACCTACCCTCAGCTTAGGTCATGATCCCAGGATCCTGGGACCAAGCCCCCACAGGGCTCCCTGCTCCACAGTAAGCCTGCTTCTCTCTCTGCCTGCCACTTCCCCTACCTGTGTGTTCACTCACTCTCTCTATAATAAATAGATAATAAGTAATAAATAATAAAAATAATAAATAAATAATAAATAGATATAAAAATAAAAATGTATAATAAATAAATAATAATAAATAGATAAATCTTTTTAAGAAATCATTATTCTTGAAACATTTGAAAAAACTAACTTCTCACGAATGTTTTCATATATTACAGTTTGAGAAAAGACTAGTTTATATTCTACATTTCACAGCATTCACTCCACAATCTATTTAATTTCCTATAAATTTGAAATTGAAGAATACTTTTTGGAAACCAGCAGAACCCAGGGAGGTTCATGCTAAATATTCCAAACAAATAAAGGGTGAATATGTCTGACTCTTTGTTTTGCTATTTGTACTATAATGTAACAATGATATTGAAGCCAAACAATAGGAACTTTCTTTCAAAAGTTTCCTTTCTTTGCTTGAATTTTTCAAACTCTTTAACAAATTCTTTAGTTTCTTATTAAAATACCAAAAATAGCAGCCAACTTGTTCTTAAGCAAATGCTCAGTTTAGGACTGTGTCCAATTATTTTCTTTTAAACTTCTGACCTGGTGAAGGAAATAGGGCCTCTTTCCAATAGGAGAGTTTACTTTTTTTTGTCATTTTTAGGTGGGGGAGCACTGGGAACAGGAATAAAAACAGGCTTCATCTCATTTGTCTCTTTCCATGGGCATAAGGCCAGAGAGTCAGCATGCCTCCCAGTTAAAAAGAGCTGAGAGTGTTATAAAACATATTTCCACCTTTCTGCCCTTTTTGGGTTGAAAACAGGGTGGATTGTCTGCCTCGGCAGCTCCCAACGTTAGTCATAAAAAGATATGGGGGGGCTCAGAAAATCCTACTATCTAGAATGACATTCTTAGCTACGGGATTGAAAGCTACATTAGAAAAAGGCAAGATTTAATAACATAAAATACCAAACTTCATGGAAATATTGTTTTGGGGAAAGGTGAGGACTTCACAGATTTTAAGCATACTCCAAAGCATACCGCAGGGGCTCTGGACACACCTCCTCCACACTGACAGTTTCTAAAATGAACTTTTTCACCAGCCCTAATGGCAGATTCAATGGACTGTATCACTCAATTAAAGATAATTCCATTTGCTTGGTTTTGTTTCACCAAAAGTCAAACTGACCTTTGCCTGTGTAAGTAAATTGCAAGGGCATCTAGTCCTCAGGTCCTCATCAATACTTACAGGAGATACATCTTCCTTATATAGCAATTCAATAGAAAATAAGACCCATTTTTTGCTATATTCTGTACCTTACCAATTTCATAGTCATTTCAGTCTCTGTGGAATTAATTTCTTTATGCCATGATACAATAAAAAAGAGATAATAAATTATGACTTTTCAAATTAGGAAATCAAGAAATAGAGTTAAGATTTCCAAATCAGAATGACTTTCTTAGCACCAATACTGGTGTATGCCAAAATGTAAAGGGATCATAAGACAGAGACAGGAGTATGATAAAAGTGAATTTTAAGGTATCTAGAAGTAAAGGACAATAAAATATTCTCAAATGAGTTGGTGATTCGAAATGTAATGTATTGACACTAAATGCTCTCATCTCATCTCACATAAAAATGTTATATATTTAAGAGTTTTAATGCCTCCATCATTCCCTCCCATATATTCTAGTCCTTTTTCTTTTTTACAATAAATCACATAATAGTCTTTCAAAAACTTATTCTATTATCCTTTCTCAGATGTCTTATTCTTTTCTCTTATTTCATGGTTATATATCTTTCCAACCTGAGTCATTTCCTAACCTCGCTTTAGAATTGCCTCCGGCTAAAATTAGTTTCGCTTTGTCTCACCTAGGATCAGGTAAATTAAACATGCTGGGGAAGGTCCACCAATACCACCAAGCATGAGCAGAAATTTAATTTGGGCAAAATAGCAGAAAATACTGAAGCCTAATTTATCAAATAACACAATTTAAGGTCAAAATATTTCTTGGTGTTAGCACAATCCTAGAATTATAAATTTCTTGGTGTTAGCACAATCTTAGAATTATAAATTTCTTTCTTCATTTTCCAGTTGTTAATGTTCAAAGCATAAAACAGTGGTATAAAGAATGACCTTTTCAAACTTTTCTTCTAAAGCATCTCTGACCAACCTTCCCAAATGGTCAGGAATTGAAATATTTTTCAGCGCTGACTTTTAGCTGTGAACCCCCCAAAGTTCCAGGCAAGCCAGGCATACACCACTAGTTTGTATGTGTGTGCATGTGTGTGTGTTTGTGTATGTGTGTGTGTGTATGTTCAGTTGAGGAGGATGCTTGGAATATTTTGGGTGGGTTTTGAAAGAATATAGTTTGAAGTGGCATATGAAAAATAGGAAATTTTTTAACAATGAAAAATATTAAAAGAAAAATATTAAAGACCCAGGTTAGCTTTAAAAGCCATGCAATCTTGCATTCTTTACTGAATCTTTGGCCAGTTTAATATAAAGTCATGGTGGATTTGTAGTGACGAAAATTCTCCCTTTCCATCCCTGGACTTCAGATAAAAGCAGTAGCTTTCAACACCCTGTCAGCACACTGCAACATGCCTTGGCAAATTTAAGGAATTACTATTCGTACATCCCAACTCTAATAAAATATAGACTACTAAACTGTTGAGATATATATTTATAGCTAGACATCTATATACAAATATATAAAATAACAGGTATTTATTTTATTGTGAAATATAACACATATGAAAAGTACACAAATTATAAATACACGTATCAAAGGATTATCTTAATTTTGCCACTGTCAGCCTGGCCAAGAAGTCATCGGTACCTTAGAAGCTTACCTCATTTTTACTCCCAAATACTAGCCCCTTTTCTCAGAAGTAGATCACTGTCCTGATTTCAATAATAATTGCTTGTGTGCTTTATTCTTGTCTTTATCCACCAAGTGTAGACCCTATATATCTCTAAACACTACTGTTGTACATTACCAGTCTTTTCAGCTTCTATAAATAGTATCGAACACTATGTATTTTTTGTGTATCTGGAATCTTTTGCTCAATTTGATGCCTGTGATGTTTATCATGATGCTATGTGTTGTGGTTCATTCATTACCACACAGAATTCCATTTTATAACTACAACAAAATTTATGTAACCATTTCAATGACAATGAACATTTGGATTGTTTCCAGTTTGCAACTGACAGAAAAAAAAATCTGTACTGAAAATTATTGTAATGTCTTTTGCTGCCCACGTGGACATTTTTCTGTTGTGCTATACTTACTAATAAAATTATTAGATTATAGATATGAATAACTTTCATTTTCAGTAGATGATATAAAGTCATTTTCCAAAATAGTTCTGAAAATTTATATTGCAACCACCAGTGTAGGAGTCATCATAGTTTTACATTGTTTTCCACTTTTGGTATCGTCAGTCTTCTTCACACTGGCCATTTCCTGATTATTCTCTTTCAAATATTTCATTTTAACAGTATCTTTTCTGGAGTGCCTGTTCAAGTCTTCTGCACATTTCCTTAGTAGAGTGTCTGTATATATTTTTTATACTTTGTAGGAATCCTTTATATGAATCTTTTCTTAGTTATATATGTTTCAAGTATCATCTCCCACACTACAGGATTTTGAAAAAAGAAGTTGAGTACAGTTAGCTTTGCCTAACATTTCCTCTATGGTTAGTTATTTTCTGTCACTTGTAGAAAAAATATTACCTTACCCTAAAGACATGAACATGTTTTCCACTACCACCTTATAGAAGTCATTTGAACCTTTAATCTACCTGAAATTGATTTTTACATATGAAATTATATAGAGGTTACATTTTACTTTTTAAATCATGAATTTTACAATTTTTCCACAGATCATTTCTTGAAAACACTACCCTTCCCCTCTTTATCAAACATCAACTGTATAAATATTTATGGGTCTGCATATGAAATCAATATTGTCTTATGTTCCTTTATCAGTCTTGTCTGGAAACAGAGCCACACTGCCTATATTACTGTAGCTCTAAAACAAATCTTGAAATCTGGTAGAGCAAGTTGTTCCACTTGCTTATTCCTTTCATAATTAAAAAAAAAAAAACTTGTTTTTGGAATTTGTATATAATTTTAGCATTAGCTTACACAGTTCTAAGGACATGCACACAAACTCACATGCACATTCACACACACAAAGCAATTAAGATTGCTTTGAAACTATAGCTCAAGTTTGGGATAACTGACTTCCTTACAGGACTGATTACTCAAAACTATAAATAAGGTAGATCTTCCCATCTGGCTAGGTTTTTATTTAATTATCTCTATAATTCTATAGTAACTTATTAAAATAAATTTTTCTGTAAGAAGATATTGGATACCTCTGGGTAGGATAATTTGTAAGTATGTCATATTTTATGGTGTTAGGTGACATATTTACATTTCATTTTCTGTTTGCTGCAGTTTATACAAATATAGCTGATTTTTGTATATTGACTTAGTATACATCAGCCTTATAAAATTGCTATTAATTCTAATATGTTATTCATATGTTCCCTTGGTTTTTCTATATACATAATTAAATTTTCTAAATATTCACATAATTCTCACCTTCCTAATACCTATTATTTTAATTTCATTGACATATCTTGATATATAATTACTGAAATAGTTGGACTTAGATCTATGGTATTATAGTTTCCTTTCAGTTTGTCCTATCTCGTGTATTTCTTTCTTTCCTTTCTTGCATTCATGTGTGCTTTCTGATCTCTGTTACCTTTAGGACTATGATCCATTTGGAGTTAATATTTGCATATCATGTGAAATAAGGATTGAGACCCATTTTGTATAAAAATAGAAATTGTTTAGAACCTTCTGTTGAAAAGACCACACTTTCTCCATTGATTTAATGTGGCACTTTGCTCTAAAATCAATGACCAGGTAAACCATGTCTATTTACTATCTGTTTAATTCACCTGTATTTATATTTTGTATTGGTTAGAGTGGATTGATAGTAAGTCTTAAGATCAGGTAGTAAAAGTTCCCCAAATATATTAATCACTTTCAAAAGTGTTTTATTTTTTCTAAGAGATTTTGCCATTTCATGTATATTTTAATCAGCTTTTCAACTTCATAAGAAACTCATTAAGATTTTGATTGAGGTCACATGAATGTATAAATCAACTAGGAAAGAATTGCCATTTTAGCAATATTGAGTCTTCAATCCATGATCATGCACATCTCTCTACATATTTAGGTTCACTTAACTTTCCATTTCTAGTGTTTTATAGTTTTCATAATATAGGCCTTTATTCCTAAGTAGTATTTTGATGCTATCATGAATAAAAAAATTTGTTATTTTCTCAGTTTTCATTGGTAGAACATAAAAATACAATTGACTTTTATGTATTGACCTTATATCTTGGACCTTGCTACAGTCAGTTAAGAGTTCTTTATTCTGATTTCCTTTAGAGTCTTCCGCATATTAGATGATGTCTTATGCCTTTATTTCTTTTCCTCACCTGTAACACTGGATATGACCTCTGGAACGATATTAAAATGGTAAGAACAGACAGACTTGTCTTGTTCCTGGCCTTAGTTAGAAAGCATTGAATAGGGGCACCTGGGTGGCTCAGTTGGTTAAGCAACTGCCTTCAGCTCAGGTCATTATCCTGGAGTCCTGGGATGGAGTCCAACAACTGGCTCCCAGCTCCGTGGGGAGTCTGCTTCTCCCTCTGACCTCCCCTCTCATGCTCTTTCACTCTGTCTCTCTCTCTCTCAAATAAATAAAATCTTAAAAAAAAAAAAAAGAAAGCGTTGAATCTTTCACAATGGAATATGAGGTTAACTGTAAGTATTTCATAGATGCTGTTTAATCAGGTGAAGAATTCTGCTTTTATTGTTAGTGTGTTCGGAGTTTATGCAATAAAACTTTTGAAATTTGTCATTATTTTTGCATCCATGGAAATAATCATACATTTTTCTTTCAGTCTACTAATATGGTAAATTACATTAATTGATTTTTACATGTTTAGCCAAACTTTGCATTTTTTAAATAAACTCCACTTGGTCATGATGAATTTTCCTTTTAAATATTGTTGCATTTAATCTGTACATATTTTTAAGGGGTTTTGCATCAATGCTTTGTGAGATCTTGGTTTGTAGTTCTCTTTTATGGTGTTAATCTCGGTCTAATTTTTAAGTAGGATAATCCTAACCTCATAAAATGAGTTGAGAAGTGTTCTCTCCTACTCTATTTTATTAAAGAATTTGTCTAAAATTGATATTATTTCTCCTTTATATTTTGTATAGAATTCACTAGTGAAGCCAACTTGGTCTGAAGTTGTCTTAGGGGAAAGATTTTTAGTTAAAAAACAAAAGATTTTAGTTTTTTTAGATTTTAAAAAGATTTTCTCATCCATTTTTTTTTACTTTCATCTTGTGTATGTGTTGAAAATGTCTCATAAAGACAGCATAGAGTTGCATCTGTTTTTGTATCTGTTTTTTGGCTATTCAGATAGTCTCTGCATTTTATTTGGAGTATTTAGTCAACTAAAGTCATAGGTCTAACATTTGACTTCTTGTTTTGGATTTGTCTATTTTTTTTTTTAATTTTCTGTTTCTCCTTTCCTAATTTTTTACAATATAATTTAAATATTTTCAGAATTCTCTTTTAATTTTAATTTTCCCACTGCCTTTTTACTATTCTTTTGTGCATTATTTTCATAGTGGTTCTCATATAAATATGATCTTTAACAAATCCTCATTACTATATGTAAAATGTAAACTATAAACATTTTTAAACATATATCTGTATCTACTCCTTTCTTTATGTTATAGTTATATAACATAAATATAATTATAAATATATGTTATATATATAAATATATATGTTATATTACAACTATATATTTTATAAATCCCTCAGGCAATGTTAACATTTATTTTCTAGCAGTTATAAGTCTTACAACAAAGTCAGGAGAAAAAAAGGCAAAAAATATTGTCACTTATTTGTCATTTTCCATTTTCTTTCAATATTTCAACTGCTATCATTTCCCCTTTCCTTAAAAGAACTTCCTTTAGCAGTTTTTACAATTCTGCTAGCAACAAAATTTTATTTTATCTTTAAAAAATTATTAATTTGTCTTCTTTCTTGAAAGAAAATTTAGCCAGATATAGAATTCTAGGTTAAAAGATCTTTTTCATTCAGCACTATAAAATATTTTTCCATTCCTTTTTGGGAGATTTCACGACATCTGATGTTAAGTTAGCCACAAATTTGGACATTGTTCCCTACCTGAAATATGTTTGTTTTTATTTTAATTTTTTTCCCTGCTACTTTGATATACTGTTTATCTTTGGCTTTTAAGAGTTTAACTATAATATCTCTTAGCATAGGATTATTTGAGTTCACTCTGCTTAGTGTCCATTTAATTTTATTTTTCTTGCTGCCTTTTTGGCTATTCTTTTCTGCACTATTTTCATGGAGGTTCTCATATATATATGGTATTTAACACAGTCTCTGCAAGTATCTAACTTTCATGAAGTTTGGAAAATTTTCAACCATTATTTCTTTAAATATTTTTCTGCCCCAATATCTCTAGTCCCTCTGGTATTTGAATTACACATTCATTTAATCATTTGGGATCATCTAACAGATTCATGAAACCCTGTTCATTCAAATTTTGTTTCTGTTATCCACCTTGTAATATTTGTAGTGATTCCATATTTAAGTTCATTTTTTTTTTGCATGTTCATTTGGCTATTAAGTCCACACATTGAATTTATTTTGGATATTGTATATTTTTAGTTCTAAAATTTTAATTTAGTTCTTTTTCTATGTTTTTATTTTGCTATAAGTATATTCATGCTTTGGAAACACATTTTGTTTTTCTCATTGATGATAGTTATAATAACTGCTTTAAAATTTATGTCTTCTAGGGACGCCTTGGTGGCACAGTTGGTTGTCTGCCTTCAGCTCATGTCATGATCCCAGGGCCTTGGAGTCAAGTCCCTCATCAGGCTCCCTAACCCGCCAGCAGCCTGCTTCTCCCTCTGCCTCTCTCTCTCTGTGCCTCATAAATGAGGTTAAAAAGTTTTTTTTTTTTTTTAATTATGTCTTCTAGCTTAAACATTCAGTTTCATATAAAGACCAGAACAATTGATTTCCTTTTCTCTTGAAACTGGGTTTCATTTTCTTGGTTATCCCCATATCAGCTCATTTTGAACTTCATTCTGGACATCATCAATGCTAACTTGCAAAAATTCAGGATTTTACTACACTGAATATTTTTGTTTGTTTTAAGAGATAATTTTCTTGGCTGCACTTGAACTGAAATACTTCGTTTAGTATGCAACAGCCCTGGGTTTTGTTCTGATAGTTTTTCTTTAATTAGGTTTCTTTTAGTCTGTTCTCTACATGCATGTTTTGTGGGTCAGTTAGAGATATGGATAGGCAGATTTGGGGATTCCTTTCTCTAGTTCTCTTCTCTTCTGGAATTCCTACATGGTTTCCTGGCTCTACTTTTCTCATTCTCTAGCCTGAAATATGGCAAGGTTTTTCAGGAAGTCCACCAGCACCATCCTCACTCTTGTGGATGCTGTGAAGATAGCAATAATCTCTAGTTCAAAAGTTATAGAAGAGAGAACTTACCCGACAGCCCTCATTTCAATTCTCCCAGTGTGTACTCCTCACCACATCTACCCTCCATTATTCACATACCCAAATGGACAAAGCAACAGCCTAGACTCTTTTCAGATTTTTCCACTAAGTCTTTTTTGTACATGGTTTTGCATGTCAGAAACTCATAAGACAATGTTATATTTTTAGTTTTTCAATAATTATATGTTTCATAAATTAAGATTAAAAAGCAAATATAAGTACTTTTGTATTTACTCAGTTCAGGGCCAACTACATAATTGGTAACACCAAGATAAAATGAAAATGTGGAGCTATTTTAAAAATACAGGAAAAAATCTTTTCCTTTTACCATAATCTCTGTCTCCTAACTTGTTGTGGTGGTTTTTATTTACTATTTAATGTGAGCTCTCCCTATCTCAAGAATATTCACAAGGTGAGTGGAAACCTTCACAGACTGCAGACCATCTCCCACTCAACTCAGTGTGCAGGTCACATGCACCTGATCCTAAACCTTTTTACACCTGGAGCCAAGGCTGTGCTAAAGACAGAAATCAGTGATTTCTGGGTGGTGTGGGTAGACAACTGAGAACCCATCTTATAGCAGTGTTGGAAATGGGACCATGTGGGAGCTGAGGCTTCAAGCTCCCAGTTGCTTCACATGCTTCATTATCCTTCAGACATCACAGACAAAAGAAAAATTCAAAGTTAAAATTATTAGAAAATTCAAGAAGGTGACTACAGAGTATTTATTGACAAGCATCGGGCCTCCTTCTGAGCTATAAAACTTCATTTGGTCTTATGTCCATGAATTTAGCCTCTATCCAGATATTTTCCATTTCTAATGTTCTTCATTCTTTCTTGAGGAACTATTTTCCCTTCATTCTGAAGAGCTTCCTTTAGAATTCATTATTGTGCAGGATGGCTGGCAACAGATTTTGTTGCTTGCTTGCAAAGATCTCTGCTTATTCTTCCATGCCTCTGTGAACTCCCTACCAGAGTCCAACTACTTCACTCCACTCCTTGGGAGTTTCAGATAGTTAATTTTTGCACTATGTCTAGGTCGTTAGTAATTTTCTACAGAGAAAAGTGTTCTAGAACATTTAGTCTGTCATTCCTGAAAGTGGCACTTGATAATTTTTTATTATTTGGTTCAATTTTCTAGGTGACTCAGTAAAAACAGTTATATGAATTAGATGGCTTTCCATCCTCAGAATCTGAAGACTTTGAAAAACAACAGAAATATTGCAATAATTGTTTTCTTTCCACAGAATAATGATTGTTTCCTTTCTCTCTTTCTTTCTTTGTTTTCTACTATAGAACACTTCCTGCATATTCTTGGTCACCTTTTGGTCAAGACTGGACATATTTTTAGAAACTATGGAAACTATGTGGTCTAAGCCTGGTTAATTAAATTTCTCCAACTTCCCAACTATATCCTTTGATTAAGAGACTGTTAAATAACCCAAACTGAGGCAACTGTACAGAAAAAAACCTTTTTTTTCCTACCAGGATCAAGAGTTGAAAAAATCATATTTCTCTGCGACTAACATTTGGTGAGGGACTACCTAAGAATGTCGGCAAAGAAATAAAGCTATATATGAATTAAAAGACAAACTTCACTTACTGAATGACAAAGTCCGTGATTTGAACCTCTACTATAGCTGTGCCAAAGCCAACATCATGGCT
This sequence comes from Mustela putorius furo, assembly GCF_011764305.1. Lineage (NCBI taxonomy): Eukaryota > Metazoa > Chordata > Mammalia > Carnivora > Mustelidae > Mustela > Mustela putorius. The sequence continues at coordinate 31,081,601 of NW_025421987.1, forward strand.
GAAGCTTCCCAAATATATAAACCAAAAATTCACTTTGTTTTGGATAGAGACATTTAGATTTTATCACTTATAACAAAATGAACTCTGACTAATGATTTTTGTCACTAAGAATGAATATACAAAATTATATCTCAAGCTAAGAAATGAAACTAAGGCACTTTCAAGGTGTATCTTTTTTTAAAGAATTATTTCTCCTACTACTTACCATAAAATAAAATTTAAAAATACAGTCCTAAAAAAGTTATTTCTTACATACATATTTTAATGGAGTGATACTATATAAGCTAATTATTTATCTAAAATATGGTAGACGTTTTATAGTAGATGTTTTTCTAATGACAAATCTGATAAAGATTTTGGTATCCCCAACTTCTATAATCATAGATCAGGCATCCATTCTGTAAGAACCAGTAGTAATAGTTTAGGTGAAATATTTTGATTCTATAGATTTATAGGTATAATGATGTAGTGTTATATATTTATACAGTATTATTAAATTGTTAAATACTAATATAAATACTAATAAATTGTTAATATACTAATAAAGTACAAGCATGTCTTATTTGATACTCTAAAGTTATTCTTTACAGAAAACTATATATATAGGCCCTTAGAGAAATAGTAGATTCCCTTGTCTTAATAAACAATGTAAAACTATTTCTCACTGATAAACAGAACATAAGATGAGTAGAATCTCTTTTAACTACTATTTAAAAATTTGTGTGTGATGTCAACTAAGGGTCTGATTTTAATTTTGATCTTACCTCTTATATTTTTTTATTGTCTAGTAAGCAAAGTTTAATGATTTTCATTCTAGAATTAAAGGCTAAATTATACCTTTCCCATGGCATGCAATTTTTCTAGATGAACATTAGTTAATAATTCTTAAGTTCTGTAATACATTGTTTAAAAAGCACAATACTTAGCATGCTGTGACATTGTGCATTAAGCACATAAATTGGCAGACTAACTGAAAAAGTACGTGTTGCCATAGGAATGTTGACTCATCCATGCAGCAAACAAAGTACTGCATATTAAAATGTATATTCTTTTAATAAGTGAACCGAAAGTTTAACTTTCTTTTGGAGCTCAGCAGACTGTGCCTTACACCTAACTTTCCTGTTGTCTTAAATCAAAACAAAGAAAACGTAAGAACAGGAAAAAAATTCAACAAACTAGAAATAAAGGGAAATTTCTTCAACATGATATAGATCATTATGGAAAACCCACAGCTAACATCATATAAATGGAGAATGACTGAATACTTTACCCTAACATTAGGATCAAGACAAAGATACCTGCTCTCACCACTTCTATTAGACATTGTGCTGATGGTCCTAGCCAAGGAAATTATGCAAGAAAAAGAAATAAAGGCATTCAGTTTGGAAAAGTAAAAATAAAGTGATTTCTACTTGCAAATGATATAATCTTTTATATAGAAAATCCTAAAGCACACAGACACAACTAGAAATGATAATGAAATCGGCAAAGCTGAAGAATACAAGATCACATAGATATCAATTGTATTTCCATATTTGAGCAAAGAATAATCTGGAAACAAAATTAACAGAATAGTTCCAATTACAGTAGCACCAAAAAGATTAAAATTCTTAGGAATAAATTTAACAGAAGAAATATAAAGCTATATGAAAACTATAAAACACTGTTGAAAGAATTGAAAGTGGACCAAAATCAATGGAAAGACTTCCCATTTTCAGGGGCAGGAAGAATTACTATTGTTAAGATGACAATACCTTCTAAATTGAGATACCACTTTACACCTCCGGAATGCCTATCACCATAAAAAGGAACAATAACAAGTGTTGATGACCATATGGAGAAATTGGAATCCTCATACATCGATGGTGAGAATGCATAATATTGTAGCAGTCTTGGAAAACATTTTAGACGTTCTTGAAAATGTTAACTATGGAGTTACCATATGATCTAGTAGCTCCACTCTTAGATTTGTACCCAGAAGAATTGAAAACATATGTCCACCAGAAAATTTATGTACAAATGTTTTTCATTATAGTCAAAATAGTGGGAATAAGTGTTCATAAACTGATGAATGTATACACAAAATGCAAAATATCCATACAATCCATTGTTTTATTCAGCCATAAAATATAAATGAAGTACTCATACATGCTACAGCATGGATCAAACTTGAAAATATATGAAGTGTATGAAGCCTTGCAAAAAAAGGTATATAATATATATACCTATATATAATAGGATTCCTTTTATCTGAAATATCCTGGATAGGGAATTCCATAGAGACAGAGAGTAAATTAGTGGTTTCTAGCAGCTGGAAGCAGGGCCTAGGGAGGATGACTGCTAATGGGTATAGAATCTCTTTTGGGGATTCCAAAATCGTTCTAGAATTAGATAGTGGTGTTGGATGCACAACATTGTTAATTCCATTAAAAAACACTGAAATACATATTTTAAAAGGATGAATTTTATGGCATATGAATTATGCCTCAATAAAGTTATTATCAAAAAAAAACCAGGAAAAAATAGTAGGATGAAAGAATCTCATCCTGATCTGGACATTACGTAAGTATTAAGTAGAGTAATTTTTAAATGAGGATTCTTTCTCTAGATATCTGAAAGTAAATACACCTTCTTCATGGTTGAGGTAGAGATTGCTGACTGTTCACCAAACTCATTTCCTTCTTTTTTAGACAAAGAATCAAATTATTGCTTGTGACCAGCGGCGTAGTCCTGACCAGTTATGGAAAGAAAAGTACTGACATACACATCTTCCCATTCTGGCCAAATAAACCTCTCGTGCTTTTTCCTATTAGCTTAATACAATGTCACCTAGCATTCACTATATAAAGAAAAACCAATAGTTGAACATTTAGATGTTGAGTTTATAATTTAACTTCTTAGAAAAAAACTTTTCAATTTTCTTGCTTGCAGTAATTGGTAATAATACAGACTTTTCTTTTACTTCAATTTCGTGAATAAAAGAAATTACCAAAACTCTAATGTGAAAATACTTGAAGCACATTTTGCAATACGTTTCTTCTTAAATCATTCTCTCAAAATTTAAAGATTTTTATGTTTCGTTTCATAAGTTCAACCTATAAAAAACAAAGAAAAATTGCTACAGCTAATTCCTTCATATAATTTTCAAAATTACTTTTCAATATTTTAATTACTTAAAATTACTCTGGAATTATTCCTCAAAAATAAAGTGCCTTGGCGGAAGCTCCTGCAGCGGTCACGGGTGGTGGGGTGGGGAGCAATTCTGTGCTCCTCCGACCCGACCCTTTCAGCGCTCTGCTCCCGCTCCAGCCTACCTCACTCCTCGCCACCATGACCACCACCACCCCCTTCAAGGGAGTCAATCCCAACAGCAGGAACGGCTCCCGGGTATTGCGGCCTCCAGGCGGTGGATCCAATTTTTCATTAGGTTTTGATGAACCAAAAGAACAGCCTGTGAGGAGGAACAAAGGGGCATCGAGCATCTTTGGGACACCTGAGGAAAATCCTCCTTCATGGGCCAAGTCGGCAGGTGCCAAGTCTAGTGGTGGCAAATAGGACTCTGAGTCATCTGGACCCCAGAGAAGGAACTCTTCTGAAGCATATGCTGGAGACTTCTTAGATCTGAAGGGAGAAGGCGACATTCATGAAAACATGGACACAGACTTGCAGGCCAGCCTGGGGCAGAGTGAGAAGCCTGTGCCTGCTGCCCCTGTGCCCAGCCCAGTGGCTCCGGCCCTAGTGCCGTCCCGAAGAAATTCCCCTGGCGGCAAGTCCAGCCTCGTCCTGGGTTAGCTCCGATTCTCTTGAACACTGTCGTTTTGTTTGTTTTTGTTTTCTCCATGCTGTGAACTGCACAACTTGAGCCTGACTGTACATCTTTTGGATTTGTTTCATTTAAAAAAAAGCACTTTAATAAATAAATAAATAAATAAATAAAGTGCCTTATTGTAATAGAAAATCATACTTCAAATTTGAGAGGAAAAATTTTACTCAAATTTCTGTAATGCATACTAAATTGAGTACTGAACAATTAACCCAAATTACACATCATTTTATAAAAATTGTGGTCCATTTGCTTATTTCTTGTCAACTATTTAGAATGGCTATTATGAATCAATGGGGTAATATTTTGCAATCCCAAATAAGAATACAACATTTTAAGAGTGAAGAAACTTGACATGACCATTTCAATACAGCTTTATATAGCCACCTGAAAGACACAAAATTATTGCTTTTGACAATTACAATGTGTATGCATTAAACTCCCCCGAGCTGCATCCTATCCATGGCTCCTTCTTTTAACCATAATTCCTAAGGTTGAGACTTGTGTATTGATTTAGAATTGTGTTCAGCCTTGGGCTGATAAGTAGGAATGGGATAAGGATGTTATTTATTCATGGTACTTGCCAATAAAAATGTCAAAACTCTAGTGGTCCAAACACGTCCATTAACTAGGAAGTTCTACTTTCAAACATATCTCCAAACAGACCACTTTTTTACCACCTGTCTGCACCACTCTTGCTTCCATAATTTCTTGCCTGACCACTGTAAAAGCATCATACAATAAGTCAACATAGAACATCCTCTAAAAACATAAATTAATTCCAGTCTCTCTAATACTCAAAGCATCCATTGACTCAATAAACATAAAAATGTCTAAACTCTGATCCCAAGGCTTCAAGTGATTACGTGATAAGGCCACTGGCTCCATCGCTGATTGTTCCCGCATGGCTCTTTTCCTTCTTTGTTTTATAAAAGCCCCATCGTCCCCCTCTCTGTTTATCTTCTTTCCTTTTATTTTTTTTTTACCTGCTTTATTGAAGCATACATTACACACCCCCAAATCCACCAATATTAAGTGTACTTTTTGATAAGTCTTAGTATGTTTACACCTTTGTGCAATTAGCAGTGCAGTCTAGTCTTAACATAATTTGTTAATCCAAAAAAAGGTATCTTGTACCCATTTGCAGTTCATTCTTATTCACACCCAAGTTCTAAGAGACTACTGATATGCTTTCTATATGTATATTCCTTGCCTTTTCTGGTAATTAAATATAAAGTCATACAATATATTACCTTTGCCTCTGGTTTCTTTCTTTTAGTATAATGTTTCTGAGACTTCTATATTACAGCATATATCAGTAGTTTATTTCTTTTTATTGCTGACTAGTATCCATTTTATAGCTATGCTATATTTTGTGCTTCTATTAATCATTTCATGGACATTTGACTTTTCTCTATTTTGACTCTTTTGAATAGTGTTGCTGTGAATGCTAATGTCCAAGTGTTTGTGTGGACATACGCTTTTGCTTTTCTTTGTAGATCACTAAGAATATGATTATTGTGTCAGATGACAAGCTTACATTTAATTTTTAAGAAACTGACAGTTTTCCAAAATAACTGTATCATTTTTTTTCTACAAGCAACAGTTTCTAGATTTTCCGTAGCTTAACAATACCAGGTATTGTCAGTCATAATTCTTAAGTATGTAAGGGGTCTCATTGAATAAGAATGTTAAATGTTGAATGTGAAGTTTCCTAATGACAATCTTTAAAGCCTTTTTTATGTGTTCACTAACATTCCTGTATCTTCTTTAAGTGTCTCAAATATGTTGCCCATTTAAAAAAAAAAAAAATTGGATTGTCTTATTATTAACATATGTCTTTTAAGTTTGACATGTGTCCTTTACTAAAACATAATTTACAATTACTTGCTCCCAATCTACAACTTTCTTTTTTACTTTCCTATATTTTATTGGTTGTATATTCTATTTGTTTATTTATTTATTTTTATGAAGTCTTAACTCCTTTTTGAACAAACCAAATGGGCTAGGGTTCTCTTCCCTGTTCTCACTCCCTCATTTCCTTCAGGTCTCAGTTCAAATGTTACTTTCTCAGAAAGTTCTTTGACTCACATCCCTTTTTGGTGGTCATTAAAGCTATTTAACAAAGATACCTCAGTCCGCTTACTTCCTGGCTATCCCGTGGCAGGGTGGGCCATGAAATTAGCTCTGGTAATGAGTTATAGGGGAAGAGAGAAAGACCACACTTCTTTCTCCTTCAAGTTCCTCTAGAACTATCTTTTTTTCTTTAGCCCAATGACCAGCAACACGCAAGATAGTGCCTAATTCTTCAATCTGGATCACTGAAAGATTTCAGTAAGTAGAGGCTGCTGTCAACCTACAACATACATAGAAGATGACCAGGAACCCTACATTATTTTTGTTTGTTTGTTTGTTGATTAAACCATTTTATTGAGGGACTTCAGGGAAAAGTAAAAGGGGAGGGGAACAGTAAGAGCCAACATCCTCAGCCCGGCCAGAGTCTCACCTTTCTAGCATCAGAGCTGCCAAAAGAGGAAACCTATGTTTTTTTTTTTCTTTTTTTAATTTTTTTTTTATTTTTTATTGACATATAATGTATTATATGTTTCAGGGGTACAGGTCTGTGAATCATCAGTCTTACACAATTCACAGCACTCACCATAGCACATACCCTCCCCAAGGTCTATCGTCTAGCCACCCTAACCCTCCCCTCTACCCTCAGGAGCCCTCAATTTGTTTTCTAGGATTAGCAGTCCCTTATGGTTTGGGAAACCTATGTTTTTAAAGCCACTAAGCTTTGAAGGTTAATCTGTTACTGCAGCACATTCTCATCAATACACCTTTTTTTTTCAATTCCCATTGAATTCAGTTTTCAATTCCCATTGAATTCAATTCCCATTGAAATTCTCTATCCACTTACTGGCTTTTTCTTTGTAGTATTTAGTATCTGACATGCATTTTGCTTTGTCTACTAGCATATGAGGTAAGGACTTAGTTTGGATCAGTGTTATATCCCTAGCACCTAGAACAGAGTCTTACACATAATAGGTTATTGTGACATATTTGTTAAATGAATGAATGTGGCCCCACATCAGCAGAGTTGCGCTAAATTGGGCATATAAAAATATAATGCATTCTTTAAAATAGCATCTATTAATATTTCCAGGTTTAATTCTGCTCTAGTTATTTATTAAAAGCAGCAGAGTTTGAATGTAACTATAATTGGATTTTCATGGCTAAAAGTTCCTGTCTTTGATAAAACTTGTAAATAAAACACTAAATCAATTGAAATGATTTAATTCTTCTAAGACTGTTAGTCTATATACTGTATACACTGCTTACTAAGCAGAAAGCTTGGGCCAATGCTTTCCAATGTAAATACATGTTGGTCCTACATTATCTGTAATCACTCCTCATTAAGGAATTATATCTTTAGCTAGATATGGCAAGGCACATTATTTTACCTTGCGGTCTCAGCATCTTTTCTTTATCTTGGTTCTTCATGGTCTGCTGATCCCCATCTGTGTACCATGTTAATCTGCAATAGGTTGATCATGTCAACTATTTCCTTCCATTATAAGTTAGAGTCTTGACTAGGCTGGAGAAGGAACATTAAGGTTGCTATTCTACCTAGCTAATATTGTAGTCCTATGATCTATTCCTCCCTTAGCCACCAGGACACCCCCCTCCTCAGGAACTATACTTTTTTGCACACTCTTTCTGGAATGATCTTTCAGACATCTTGTCTCACTTCCTCATTTTCCTTCTATGCTGACTCAAATGTGCCCTTCATGTGTAGGAGATCCCCGAAAACTGCATGTAAAACTAAAAATCTTCTTCACTCCTAAGAAGGCTTATAATCCACGTCCTGTCTTAGTTACCTCTTTAGCACTTACTACCATCAGACATGTCATTTTTTACTCATTTATTCTATCATCACTGCAGAGAAAGAGATACAAGTTCACAAATTTTGGCGTCTCACTGTTTAACTCTGTATTCTCTATGCCTACATCACTGCCTGTGTATGGTGAACAATGAATACATGTTTCTTGAATAAATGAATTGATTTATTCAAATAAGGAATGAGATGCTTCCTAAAATGGTAGGCAGAGGAGATAGTGATGGAAGGCTTTCCACAACGATGTTCAGACATACACGTATATGCTTACTAGACTGGAGTATACGGAGAGAAAACTTGCTATAAGGCGAGGTACAGCGAGGCGGGCTGCGGAGAACACCGACAAGGCCTGAGAACACATTTCAGTGCCAAAGTCTTGGATTAAACATTAATGTAGTCCTGCTCTGGCATCAAGGTCCCTTACTCTTGGGTAAAGTAGTGGCACTATTTTGTTCTAAGAGTTGTTGAAAGAGCTGCATCTTTGACATTTGGAACACTCATAAAAATTTGCTTTGCCAAAACCTTCCTCTCCCTTCATGAGAGCCTTATGATCAAGACAGGCTTTCATAACCACAGGTGACATCTAGTGACAATGACAGGGACAGGTGGCAGAATTTAAACTCTACCAGCACTAGTTCTCAAAGCACGCAGCAGATTTATACTCTGCCACCACTTGGGTTTGGACTCATAAAGACAGGAACAGTGTGGCTTGAAGCTGCACCCCCGAAAAAGTGAGACTGCAGAGTCCACACCTGACTAACTGTGAAAGTGCCTTGAAAAAAACCGTCCCTGGTCACTGGCACATTAAGGCTGAAGTAATCTGTGCAAACCCTTGAGGAAGTCTAACAAAGAAGGAAAGTTCTGCTTCCCACCTGTGAACAACTTGAGTACAAAGATCTGTGATTGAAGCACAACAATCTGTTACTGATAGCACTGGCCCTGGGCATCATTTATGTCAAATTATACTCATACGCACAAGGAGAAAAAGTAGGTGGCAATACTGGCAGTGTTGATGACAGCAACCTTCTAGCTGAGCGAGCACTGTTGTGGAAATGTTAGAGAGGACTGGCCTGAGTATCTTCACTCAACAGAAACCAGTAACAATCAGAACAGAACTCTGGGCACTTAGGATTCCTAAAATTACTAACTTAGGTCATGTGTGGTGGGGAACCCTGAAAAAAGTCTATATTCTTTCAACCATGCGGAAAATGGCAAAGAACCTTTTATATTTGGGGACACAAACGTAGCCACTGACTGGTGAACACAGACACTTGAAACTCAATAGAAATCATAGTAAATTCTCGGGAATCTATGCCTTATGTGTTTATGTTTTAAACATAGAGGCTTTATTAACTGAATTCTCATAACCTGGTGGTTGTCTGTTCTAACACTTAACTGTACAAAACAGGGAATGTAGAATCTTAGGGAAGTATGCTTTTTAGTGTAGCACTGGAAAATACATGTTGTCTGTCTCTTTTCTTGAAAATGGCTGCAAAACATTGCCTGCTGTGGCATAAGTGGTGGTAATAGGGGGACTTAAAAAATTCCCTGGTGTTTTGGTTGGAAAATTAAAGGTAATAGGCAAGTAACAGTACTTAGTCCTCCTCAGTGAACATAAATTATTACTGTGATAGTTTCTATATCATACACTATTAAATAATCCTGCTCTGTGTAACAGTCCTCAATTTGCTTTCTGGTTAAACATTTAATCCTATGTTTGTTATGCTGGCATAGAAGAATGGAAAATTGTATTACTACCTCTTTCCTCAACATGGATTTATCTCCATGCTGAAACTACATCACCAGTGTTAGCAATTATGCCAATACAAAGCTATGTATACTCAACTCAATTTGCCTTGGTGAGGGCACTCCAACTTGAATGAGATCTGGAGTGAATTTTAACCATTCAGCCAAACTTTATTATTTCTAGGGATACAGAGTGTATTTCCCTGTATCTTCTTACTCTAGTCCTACCTATATAAACTCTAGCCTTTTGAAAATTAGGCAAGGGGTAAACTTGAACTTATTTGCCATTGGAATGGGACACAAGTATAGATAGCAGAAGACCTCAAGTTCAAATCATTAAGTAAATCCAAGGGTTATTTTGAAAAATCTAGAGTTTAAAGTGCCAGGGAGAGTTTCTTGTAGTCAACAAATCTGTGAAAAAAAGATCCAGGATTAACTTTCATAGAACTGAATCTCTGTAATTAGTGAGATATTTTAATCACTAGGAGATAGGAGGCAATGGTGAAGCTTGGAGATTTTTAAACAAAAGGCTAGGATCCATCCCTAGCTTTCACTTAAAAGTAAATTTAGACATGGTGCATAAATGGACAGGCGTGATTTAAAAGGCCAGATGCAAAGTAGCACTCATATGGTTAGACATATTTGTACTGGTATTTGATTCAGTAGCATCGGATTGAATACACTTGTTTTAATTATTGAAAATGTATGCAAGCAATCATTCTTAATTACCTTGGCCTGATCTCTAAAAGTGAAAAGCGTAAAAGGCCAGGTATGTGGAGAATTAGGAAATAGGTTGAGAACTGAAGTTAATCTCAAAAATGGAGAGGGAATGCTGTTTATTTACTTTTTCCTTTATTCAACAAAATATTTTTGAATATCTATCATTGCTAAGCAGAGGCATCTGTTACACAGTTCATTTGGCATTGTTTTTATCAGGATAGAAGTTTATAGTTTGATTTCAAACCCAGTTAAATAATCTAGACGTTTAAAAAGGAAGAAAAAATAATTGTGAGAAAATAGGCCATATCAAAATATCAGGTATCTACCTCCCTATATTTCTTTGAAAAATGCCTACCAATTTATTCTTTGAAATGAAGAAAATAATTCAGACATGAGTAGTTAGATTCTTGTTCCCTCTAATATCTGCTAAGGAAAATTTTTGTTTTTGCCTGATTGACAAGGAGCAACCCTTCCTCCATATGTGTGTGTGTACCTAAACACTCAAGCCTTATCATAAAGAGTGGCCTGAAGGGAGGGAACACTAAACATGGATTTGGATTTAGGAAATTGCATTAGAAAGAGCCAAACTGGTTGCAAAAAAGAAAGGGAAGTACGGCAAATGAGAAAGGAAGAAGGAAACAATTAAAACTGGGTTGGCTGAAGTCTAAGACAGCTTTTTAGCAACTTCTGACTCACAAAAAGAGGAACAAAAAGATTTTACAAAGTTTTCCTAGAAATGTGTATAAAGAGTAAAGATACTTTTTTTTTTTTTTTAAATCACTGTGAGTTGCCATCACAATGTCAATTTCACTAAGACATTGGGCTACCGGTAAGCCCAAGGATTGCAATTACACTGAAGATGACCTAAGAAAGAAAGAAATGTAACTATGGCATTTTAAAAAGATCATGGAATATATTCCAAAGTTTTTCATTCTATTTTTTTTTCCCCAGTGAAGTGAACAATCAAGAACTGTTGTTCTGTTGGGTCCTACACTTCTACATTTTTCTAAGAGAAAAATATTTCTTTAGGGAAAAAAAAAAATGATTATTTATTTATTTATTTAGAGTCGGGGGAGGGGCAGAGGGAGAGCCTGACACCAGGTTTGATCCTATGACCCTGAGATCATTTCCTGAGCTGAAATCAAGAGTTGGATGCTTACTTGACTGAGCCACCCAGACACCAAAGAAATATTTCTAAGTGATTAGACAACATAAGCATTTATAGGCTCTAATACCTTTTAACAGAGAGATATCAATTTAACTAGAAAAGCATGAAGCTTCGTGGTTTCTTTTTAAAATCCATTTTGCTTTTAACCCTCCCATGACAAAATAATTTTAAATGCAGAGTTTTTAAAGTTCTTAAAATATTTGGGTGCCCTTAGGTTTAAAAATACGTATATATAGTTTTTTCCCTAAGCAAATAAATTATTCTGCTTTTAAGTCTGTGAAGAGGCTAAAACAATGATCCAGTTGACTTCACATAATTAAAAACAACCGTATTTTAAATTCTGACATATACTTAGTCCAAGTATCACCTAAAATTTCATCCCTAGTTGTTGTCATTTTACCAAATTAGATTTTGTTTATTTACTCCACAAAATATTCACCATGTTGATAATGAGAAGGGGACATAGCAAAAGTAAATAATGAGTGCCACAGTTCACATTGCCTTTTAAAAATACAAATATGGAAGCACAGACAGCATTTGAAGTCACCAAATGTCATCACTCAGGAGTACTTAATTACTCACTTGAATGTGACATCAGCCCTCCTCTCTGGTTTAGCACATCTATGGGAAGAGGGAGCTTCTCAGCAAGTCAGATTGCTGCTTTCATTCTAGCCATTTCATAGTAATCCATTATAAAGAATTCACAGTAAAGATTCATGAGGGATGTATAGCAGGTGCCTTTTCAACCTTAAATGCTCCACTTTTAAAAATTCTACCCTACTAGAGGTGATAGAATTATGCCTTTATCAAACATCACATAACTGATAGTATGGTTTGGATTGATAAAGTAACAACAGTATCTTGCCAAATATTTCCACTTTTAAGGTTTCAACTAAAACATATTTTCAAAGAGGAGAAAGTTCCCACGTGTAATTTTGATTCATTTTATGTTAATTCATCTAAGTATTAAAATTATGGGAAACATTTTTTTATTCATGAAATCACTTGCAGTCTCCTTATTTCTTACAATCATGACTATTTACATTTGCCTGTGTAAAGCTAATTTAAATTCCATACTGAGAGCTACAGAAGATACTTGCTGTTATCTTTAGTACCTAAAAAAATGTCTAAATTTGATAGTCCACACTTGGGTCAAATATTACAAAGGAATTTGTTAACTCTGAAATATATGAAATGTGATTATGAAGTTATAGAAATTGGTTTTTGTTAGATGATTTTTCCTAAAGAGTACATATATTGATTATTTAATATAATCAATAAAGATAAAAGTCCCTAATCTTGAGTCAAAGATCTCTACTCCCAGTAACTTCTTTTTGAAAGGGATCAGCAATAATATTTTGTAAATAAATACATTGTGTCACTTAATTCATAAATGTGACAATATTGTTTAGTCACATACTTGCCCAATAAATTACTGCATAGTTATAAAAAAGAAACATTAGAGAGTTATACACCAAAATGTTAATAAAGATTATTTCTGGATTGTTTACCTTTGCTTCCTTTATTGTCTTTGTTTCTAAATTGAAAGTGGCCACCATAAATAATTTTTAAAAAGTAAATCTAATTTTCTACCCATTGGGGCGACTGGGTGGCTCAGTGGGTTAAAGCCTCTGCCTTCGGCTCAGGTCATGATCTCAGGGTTCTGGGATAGAGTCCCGCATTGGGCTCTCTGCTTAGTAGGGAGCCTGCTTCCCCCCCACCCCGCCTGCCTCTCTGACTACTTGTGATCTCCATCTGTCAAATAAATAAATTAAATCTTTAAAAAAAAAAAATTCTACCCATTAAAATAGCCTGAGAAAGTAGTTTAAAGATTCTGATATATGCTTTTGAAAAAAGGAAACAGGTAAATACATAATAAAAGTTTTCAATTTTCTACTAGCCAATGACCTTTTTAACAGTCTTGCAAGTGAAAAAATGTACAGTGCATCAATTTTACTTTAAAAATGGCAAAATAAGGGACACCTGGGTGCCTTAATCAGTTAAGTGCCTGCTTTCAACTCAGGTCAAGATCTCAGGTCCTGGGATCCAGCCCCACAACAGACTCCCTGCTCAGAGGGGAGCCTGCTTCTTCCTCTCCCTCTGCCTTATTCCCTCTGATCATGTTCATGCTCATGCTTATGCTCTCTCTCTCAAACAAATAAAATCTTTAAAAATAAAATAAAATGGCAAAATAAGAAACTGGAAAATAGTTTTATCAAAATATGACTCGCAGCATTTCAGGGCTATGTCATATTTTTATATACTAGATCTTTATAAGTTTGTTTTTTGTACTTTCCAAGCCTTCCTTTGTTATTACTTGCACTCTTTTGTCTTCTACACACAGAATTCAGAATGTTGTACCAGCAGACAAACCAACATTTCAGGATTTACCATCTTTGATATTGCTCCATTATTTTTAAAGCAAATATAAAGCAGTAGAAAAGAATGTGTTGTTCTAGTGATAAAAGGTATTCTCTTAAACTTAATATAATTGAGATAATCATTGCAATCATCAGATATGCCAAATATGAAAATCATTAGGTGTGAAAAAACTTCAGTCATAAGACTTAAGCTTGTCAAATGTGGATTTAAATATGAATTAAAAGAACAAAACTAAAACATAGGTATGAAATCCTGGATATATCATCAAAGACCCTAAGAGTTGGGATATAATTAAGAAAATCACAATTGTAGTCATCTCAGTAAAGAACCTTTTTTTGTATAACATGTAAATACAATAGTCCCCCTTGTCCATAGTTTCACTTTTCATGGTTTCAGTTATCTGCAGTCAACTGTGGTCCTGAACCAGAAAATCTTCCTTCTGATGTATTGTCAAATGATGAATAGCAGTCTCAAGACTATTCCACAATGCATACCTCCACACTCGCCTCACTTGACCTCATCAAGCAGGTATTTGATCATCTCATATCATCACAAGAAAAGAGTAGAAAAGAACAAGAAAACAAGATATTCTGGGAGAGTATCACAGAGAAAGGGGGACTATTCTATATTTTCTGACTTCTATTTAAGTCACCCTTACATTTGCAAATGGTCCATGGTACGTAGCAATAGAAGGGAATGATGGCTCAAATCCTGTCTTTCTAATCCCAACCAGTAGGCTCCCAAAAAGTGTACTCAAGATCTAAATTTCAAGGGAAGTTATCTAATCCACATAACCCATTTTGTGACTAAAGAATTAAGAACTCAAGACCTGAAGGCTAGAGTAACACCTTCTGACTCTCGGTCTGGTTCCTCAACAGCAACAGCCTGGGTTTTCACCAATATGAAGGTGCAGTTGCCGCGAGGTGTACTTTCAGGTCTTCATTTCCTTCTCTTATCCTTGCCTCTGCTGATCCACTCACTCTTAGTGGTTCAGCAGGGGCCAGTGATTGCTTGAGATGTCATTTTAAGCTCTGTCCTGCAAGTGTCCACAGGAGATTCATTCACCCCACTGCAGAAATCTGTGTGACGAAGCACATATGCACATCACGGTTCTGCTGCCATGACGACTAGTGGAGGACAGTCATGAAGAACACAGAATAGCAGTTGGAATTCTTGTACATCTTCGTGCCTGCCAGTTGAGAGACACAAATGCTGTTTTCCAAACCCAACTTACCCCTATTAGGAGTCATCAGGATGTAGCGTTTTAGATGGACATGGAAAATGTCTTTGTGCAGTTTTAGAAATATTTGAGAAGTAATACATGTATTCTGGTTTTTGTTAGTGTGCTCTAAACATCATTTAGACATTCTGATGTAATGATATTTAGGTTTGCATGTTAAAGGATAAATATATTTTCAATTTTCTCTGTGTGTTCATATATACACATGATAAACTGTATATATATTTGGAAATATTTTTAAAAGGTTCACATAATTTTCTTCAATTCAATTTTAGATCATTTAACTAACCTAGACACATTTGAATCTATTGTTTTTGAAATTTATGTAAAAGTAAAACATTGACTAGATGTTATCCAATCAAATAGGGGCAAAATTACAATTAATACTGGCATTTTAAATGTAATGATTTAAGAAATTATCTTTTTCTTATAATTTTATCTTTGCCATTCATAGGCACAATCTAGATCTGGATTATAAAAATGATATACAATCAATAAGACCATGTAAATAAACACTCAATATCTACCCATTTGCAAACATGTATATAGGTATGTATGCATACATATATTCATTACATTTGGATTGAATACATTCATATATATAAAACAATCTTATATAATATGTTTTACAGTTTTATTGAGGTATAACTGACAAAGAAAGATTATATATATTTAAGATGTATAATGTGATAGTTTGATACACATATACTCTGTAGTGACTACAATAATCAAGCTTATTAATACATTCATCATCTTACATAGTTACCTTTATGTTGTATGTGCATTTGTGTGGTATGTGGTACAAACACTTCCATCTACTCTCAGCAAATTTCAATATACAAGATGGTATTATTAACTGGTCAGTGTGCTGTACATTACTCCCCAGAAATTATTCATCTTAAAGCTCAAAGTTTATACCTTTGACCAACCTCTTCTCAGCTTCCCCACTCTTCCACCTCTATTAACAATCATCCTATTCTTCGGTTCTAACTTCAACTTTCTTAGATTCCACATATAAATGCCATCATACAATATTTGTCTTTCTCTGTCTGACTTATTTTTTTTAGCATAATGTTTCCCAGGTTCATCATGTTGTCACAATGGCAGGATTTCTTCTTTTTTATGGCTGAATAATATTCCACCAGAATATACATACCACATCATCTTTATCCATTCACCTGATGATAAACACTTTCATATCTTGGCTAATTTGTGAACAAGAGGGTGAAGATGTCTTTTTGAGGTAGTGATTTAATTTCCTTTGGATATATACCCAGCAGTGGGATTGCTGGATTATATGGTAGTTCTGTTTTAATTTTTTGAGGAAACTACCTACTGTTTTCCATAGTGCCTACACTAGATTACATTCTCACCAATGGTTTTGGTTTGCATTTCCCTGATGGTTAGTGATGTTGAGCCTCTTTTCCTGTACCTCTTGTCTATTCATATGTCATCTTTGGGACAATGTCTATTCAGGCCCTTTGCTCACTTCTTATTTATTTATTTATTTGACACAGAGAAAGAGATCATAAGTAGGCAGAGAGCTAGGCAGGGAAGTGGGGGGAGGCAGGCTCCCTGCTGAACAGAGAGCTGGATGCAGTGCTCAATCTCAGGACCCTGGGATCACAACCTGAGCCGAAAGCAGAGGCTTAACCCACTGAGCCACCCAGGCACCCCCTTTGGCTCACTTCTTAATTGGGCAATTTGTTTTTCTGCTCACTGAGTTATATGACTTCCTTGTATATTTTGGGTATTAATATCTCATCAGAATGTGGCTTATAAATATTTCTCCCAAGCCATAGGTTGACTTTTCATTTTGTTGGATGTCTCCTTTACTATACAGAGCCTTTATTTTGATGGACTGTATGTTTATTTTTGCTTTTATTGCCTATGCTCTTGGTGTCATATCCAAAAAATCATTACCAAGGTTTTCCTCCATGTTTTCTCTATAATATCTTAAGGAGCAAAATAAGTTTTGAAGATAAAGAAGCCAAATTAGAGAAAGATATGTTTTTAAAATCCTAATTCTTCCAAATGTGTTTGTTTATGGCCTTCTCATTTGAGAAGGAGAAGTAACACATTAGAGAGTCTCTCACCACCTTTTAAGACAATATCCACATAACTGTCTAAACTCTTTCGGAAATTTTAGGAATGAAGCAGATAATGAATAAGAATATGAATATAGTAGTTGGCATGGGTATTAGATTAATTGAATACATATCCATTTCTAAGAGAAAATCAAAGGAAGGAATCTCATTTATACTAAAAAATATATTAAAACTAAATGTACCTTCAATAAGATAATCAGTCAGAAAAAATGTTTGCTACAACTATGCTTGAACTATATTAACTTTATTAAATATTTACAATTGTTTAAATGGATAATATAACTAAAATCACCAAATATATATTGGCGGACCCATTAATATTTTGTTCTGTAAAAAAGTAAATATCCTATAGGCTCATAAAGATGAATTTTTAATGGTTTCAGGCAGTTTGATAAGTCTTGAATTTAAATTCTAACATCTGCTTTGAATAATTGTCTAAGTACTTGAAATAAAACAACCCACTTTTGAGAAAATTTCAGACTTACTTTTAGACACAACTATTTCCACACCTATGCATATTTTAGGTGGTCTCTTCATCATAACATAAACCAATGTTGTCATTTTAATATCAAGTTCATAGAATAAGTGATCCCTCTTTAACCAATTTCTCTTTAGGACAGTGCCAAAGAATTCAATAATGCAATGACTGACATTCACCACATGCTCTCTCTGATATTTGAGAAAGTTCATCTAAAAGATACGTTAAATTTCCATTTCTCTAGGCTGGAGCTGTATTTCTATATTATTACATCTGGTCTGTATTATCTTGCCCCCCTACATGCAAAGAGTTATGCCTTCACTGCTGAGTTGTAAAGCTATATCTTCAGCTTTTTTTTTTTTTCATTGTATTTCACTGGAAACATCACTTTAAAGGTATATATCTTTCGTAATCCTGCTGTCATAGATATTTGGATATTAAATTATGTTATATTTATCGTAGAACCTGCTGTATGATTGATTTCTATTGAAACTTGGCATTAGGGAAAAAAATCTCACCTCTGAAAATGAAATTATACCTCTTTATTATACAAGAATTATTTATAGCTTCTATGTGTGTGTATATATATTTTACTTCAGAATTTTGAGAGCTGAATCCAATACTCAATGAATGTAACTAACTATTCTGGGTTACAGGTACAGTGATCTTTCTTCGTTCTCTAAAGTAGTGGTCTCTAACCATTCTGGGCCTGCTAAACCTTTGTGAACATGATCAAAGTCATGAAGCCACTCCCAAGATTAATGAAAACCTACACATCAAATTGAACATAAACTTTTAGGGGTTTCAAGGATCCCAACTATGGATACTAAGTTAAGAGTTCCACTTTTCAAGCACTTCTGATTTGCTTCTTCCTTTTTTTTTTAATCTTTGCAGTACTGATTTTGATCTTATAAAATTATTTACAAGTTCTTTAGTAGAAAATGAGCTATAAGTTATAAATTAAAATGATCTTTCAAATTATAAAATAAATAGGAATATTAATATAAAAACGACAATAACAACAAATAGTAATAATTTATTAAGGTCTCAATCTCAAACAACATTAATAAATTAAAGTCTCATTTATACTATTTTCCTTCTTTCCTTTTGTTAAGGGCGGGCAATGATAGGGCAAAGAAATAAATAAAAACCCAAGGTTCTATATACTACATCCTGAATATTAACAATATATCCCTTCATAGCTCTCATTCAAGCTGGTTATGCCACACAATAGGACCCAGATTCCTTGATTGTTCACTGTGCCCCTTGATTTGGATGGACCCTCAGAATCACTTCCCAAGTTCTAGACTTAGAAACCAATGCTTGTTTATAAACTGAAATTAGATATGAACAATCTCTTTGAAATCATCATTGTAGCTCATAATACGCTTTGTTATCCCATTCAATATATTATAATACTCTAAAGTGACAGGTATGTATTTCATTCTTAGCTTCTCAGTTGGGAGTTTTATGGCAAGTGGTGATTTTTTTTTTTTAAGAAGCTGTTTGATTTAGAATTTCAGATAGAGTCCAATTCACATCTTTACTGAATACTTGAAAAAATATTATTTGCCATTTTGGATTTTAAAAAAGAAGAAAAATTAAAATTCTGCGTGAAAAAAAACAAAAAACAAAAAAGACCACCCACTCCACCACTAATATATGCAACACAGTATGTGAGCACACAGTATGAAAGAACAAAATAGCTTGTTGAAACATCATTCACATATTAAATTTCTCCCTTATTCATCTCTGCATATCCAACACAAAGGAAATAAAGCAAACACTTTTGTAATTTTTTCTCTTTTAGGCATAATTTTTCTATCACCATATTTTTCAGAGTTGATAGTCATGTGATTGAATATTTCCTAAAATATTATGAAGTAAATCCAAAGTAGACTGATCATCCAATGAACGTGTTCCTGGTTCTTGTTATATTAGTTTCCAAAGGCTGCTATAATAAATCTTCATAAACTTAGAGGTTTAAAACAGCGGGCATGTATTTTCTCATAGTTCTGAAGGCCAAAGTCCAAAACCCAGGTATGGGGATAGGAGGTTAGTGCCCTCTGGAGACTCTGAGAGAGAAAGTATTCTCTTCCCTTCTCCTAGCTTCCGGTGGTTGAGGCAACCTTGATGTTTCTTGGCTTGGGCCTAGATACTACCAGTGTCTGCTTCCATCTTCGAATGACCTTTTCTCTGTGTCTCTGTGAGCTTCAAATCTCCCTTTCCTTTATTTTATAAGGACCCCAGTCACTGAATTTAGGGGCCATTTGAATGCAGGAAAAATCTCATTTCAAGATCCTTATCTTAATTACATGTTTACAAAAAAATTAGAAAGACATTTATATCATATAAGGTCACATTCTGAGCCTCTGTGTGGATATGAATTTTAGGGAGACAGTATTCAAACCACTACAGCCATCTTAGAAATTACCTCTAAAATGTGATTTAGCATCACCTGTTCTTTCTCCTCATGATGCTGTTACTGACTCCATCAGATACTGCTGTAATAGTTAACTTTTAAAATAGCCTTTGTCTTTCAGTTCAAAATCCTCTAAAATGCTATTTTTTTAAAAGGCATTCATTCTTGTTCTTTTTACCAAAGCAATAAATGTTCATTTTTGAAATTTTGGAAAATGTGGAAAACCACAAAGGAGAAAATAAAAACCACATGTAATCTCAGACCTAAAGTTTCTTAATATATTTCAGTAAGCGCTTTTACTAGTTTGTGCAAACATCCATATGCATTTCTTATGAGATGAATCATAACAAGCATATTTTTTCACATAATTTATAGTATCCTAAAAATCATTCAATTTTAGACCAAGAATATGCAGATTTTTTCTTACATCATAGATAGTATAAACTTTAACAGGCTAGAAGCAATCTGGCAATAACCCTACATAAGAGGGCTAACTGCTAAGGCATGAGGAACCCAGGAGAAAGGTTTCTTTAAGATATGTCATCTGAGTGCAGGACCTGAGAGATATGATGGGAATTTAATCAAGAAGTCTGTCATCGGGGCGCCTGGGTGGCTCAGTGGGTTAAGCCGCTGCCTTCGGTTCAGGTCATGATCTCGGGGTCCTGGGATTGAGTCCCGCATTGGGCTCTGTGCTCGGCAGGGAGCCTGCTTCCCTCTCTCTCTCTGCCTGCCTCTCCATCTACTTGTGATCTCTCTCTGTCAAATAAATAAATAAAATCTTTAAAAAAAAAAAAAAGAAGTCTGTCATCTATGTAAAGAATGCACTGTAGGAGTCCCTAATGAGAGGGCTCATGGAAGAGTTAAGAAAAATACCTCATAAGACATATGGACACTTGGCTACCTACTACAAGTTGGACATATGGACACACAAAGGGTACCTTCTACAAGATTCCAATACAACTAGTTGCCTTGCCCCGCTAATACTCCTTATTCATTCGCCATCCTGGAGGAGTTGGAAGTAGTCTAGTGGAAGTGGACAGTAGAACAGATTATTATCTGTCCCTTCACATTTCTGAGTGGGCTGGTAAGGAAAGACAAAACGGAACTGGTGAGAGGAGAAAAATGTTTGACTTACATAGAGCTAAATTTTTTTACTACACATGAATGAGATAGTTTTAGCTCTCTAAATGATCAAAAAGTACTGAGATCTGCAAGAGATTTTGCTAAGGGAGGGAAAAGGAAGATACAAGAGAAACTATTGAAAGCTTTGGGAAAGGACAGATTCCTAATTGTATCTTTCTTATTTCAGTTTTTTCAGTGAACAGTTAACAGTTAGGTTTTTATTTATGTTTTTTATACTTTCAGATAAAATACAGAATCAATACACTAAATTTCAAATTCTATTGGGATTTTGGAAAAATAAATTTACCTTTAGAGATTCTGTTTCCAAAATTTATGGATAGATAAAAATTACATCATCTATAAAATGATACTAACAATTACCATAACATAATTATGCCTCATACTTCTCTGACATTACATTCATACTCTGGGTTCTACCTTTTAAAATGCTCTCCATTTTTTAGAACAGCATTCACTCTTAGAAATGTTCTGTCATCAGGGTGCCTGAGTGGCTCAGTTGGTTCACTGTCTGCCTTTAAACTCAGGTCATGATCTCCAGATCCTGGGATTAAGCCCCACATCCAGCTTCCTGCTCAGCAGAGTCTGTTTCTCTCTCTTTTGTTCCTCTGCCCCCTCCCCACTGCTCATTCTCTCTCTCTCAAATAAACAAAATCTTATCTTAAAAAAAAAAAAGTTCTATCATCAAAATTATATGTTCTTTCTGATTGTTCATTTATATTAGCTTACTATTTAAGAAAAGGTTAACGCAGAATATATTTTTCAGACTAGATTTAATCCATTTCTCAACTAATGTTTATTTTGTGCTTGCTCTCATCATTGTGCAATCATCTTTCCATGGATTCAGGGAAGAATAAAATTCTAGTCTCAGAAGTTTATAGTCTCATAAGAAAAGATATAATATATAAATATATAAACAACAGCATGTAACAGAAAGAAAAGAAATTGAGTGCAATGAAAATAAAGTTTCATGAGAGAGAAGAGGAAAAGCAATTAATTTTGATGAGGGCAATCTAGGGACTTCAAGATGAAGTAGCCCCTTCTAGAGACTATTAAAGTTGATTATGGAGGCTATGTAGATAAATTACCTACAAATTGACAGACAATAAATTTTATATTCTCTCTGCTGCTGTGATTAAGAGACATCCTGGAAATTATATATTTCTTTAATTTTGAATTTATATGTAATTCCTAATATATGGCACATTTCCTTCAGAGGAGTCTTCTTTGCTTTATCTGTTCATTTCTTGTTTGGCTAAATCTTTGTGTTTCACGTTGCATCATCAATTTTGACATTTAGATTGAGCCCAGATTAATAGATAGAAAAATATTTCCTCCAACATAAGTTGGCAAAATAAATCATCTTTACATAGTTTCATTTGGAGAAATGAGGCATACTGTACATTATTCCCAAAGCATTGAAAATAAAACCTCTGTGTACCTCTGTGTTCTCAGAGGGTATTAAGGATGCCAAAGCTATTTTTAAGGACATGTATAACTAACTGCCTTTGAATACAGCTCAGAAGCTCTAGAGATTCCAGTCTACTAAGAAATGCTGTTCTCAGTCACCAAAACTAGCAAACTTCCTGAAAGAGAAGAATTTTTATTGGTGAGGAATGTTAAAATATTAAAAATGTAACCTCAATGTGGTGCCATTTTTCACCTTTGAAAATACATTCGAAAGAGTGATGGTTTTTAGAAGGTACCTCTACCCCACTTGTCAAAGGTCAAATTTTCTTAGAATAAGTAACATATTCCCATAAATAAATCTGAGTTTACAAAACACATAAATTAGGAGGTAATTATTCACACTACAAGTGATTCACTCCAGGGTTCTTTTAAGGCTCTACTAGCAATTTTAAGTAATTGTTTATAGTTCATTAACTACTTCTAAGAGAGACTAGAGGAAACAGAGAGCCTAAATACTAAAAAAATTCTGGAGATCAACCAGAAATAAAGAACAAAATATTTCTGGAATTGGAAGAGCCCTAAAGGAGCATAAACACATTTTATTTTTGGAGATAAGGAGCGAAGAGAAGGTAGAGTTGCCCTGTGTCACCCAGCTAGTTACCCAAATGGGCAAAACAAAAACTCAGCCTTTCCCACCCATAGCCTAAAGGTCCATCCATTACACCAAAACCAGCTAGATAGGGTTCAGTATGCCTGGAATCAACTCTTGTGGATGCCTGAAGTAGGAATTAAAGTCAGGCTGAGGGGGAAGCTGACCTATATAATACAGGTAGGCAAGAACTTCAACTAAGCACGTAAGAAACACTGGGATTAAATTAGCCCATTAGAGTTGTCTCCTGTCCCAACAAAATACTGGAATTATTTTTGTTCCCATCAGTCAGTGAGTGGATATGGGCCACCTGGAAAGGGCATAGCCTTGAGCAGAGAAGCCCTCTGTCACTGAAGGATTCTTTAAGGAGCAGCTGGCACCACATACTATTAATCAGAGGGATCTAGGCTGTGCATCAACATGTTTCTCAGAATCTCCAATTTAGAATTTCATGCATGATCTTTGAAGAGAGCTAAGACTAGATTGAAATTTCTGTTTTCTCATGACCAGTAATGTAACTTTGGATGATTTATCTAAGCACTCTGAGCCTCAGTTTCTTCATCTTTAAACCAAGGTCAATAGTACTTATCTCATAGAACTAGTTAAGTATCAGTGCTTAGCCCCAAAACATGGTTAACTAATAGTACCTATTAAGGATGTGTTTTACTGATTTTTCTCTTAATGGATGAGACTGTGTTTTTCTTACTTTGTATGTGGTAAGTAATAATTTTTCGTAATACTCGTCTCTTGGAAGAAATATTATAGACTCATATGGTCTAGAGGGGCTTGGACTGGCATTATAAAATGATCCTAAGATCTTCAAATTACAAAGCAGAAATGTAAGGTAATAATAGTAATAAATATATTACATACTAATTACTACTGATAATATTTAATATATAGAACAGTATGTATACAAATCACATATGTATACATACACAGTATATGTATATATACATTATATATGCATGTGTGTGTGCGTGTATTACTAAGTCTCACAAATTACATTAACTCGTTAACTATCTCTAATGACTTAATATGGCAGGCACCCTTATTATCTCCATTTTATAGTTGAAGAAATTCAATTTTAGTTAGATTAAATGATTTGCCCAAGGTCAGTTTGAGTTCCATATCTGATACACTGTACTTCCTGGACAAGGCTGGAGGACTCAGATTATCTCTGAATGTATATTTTTTTTACTTTTTTTTTTTACTTTTTTAATATAATTTTTAAAATCATATTAAATATTCAAAAGCCAATTGTTTTACTTGAAGAAAATATTTTACTTTTTGCCTATGCCAGTTGAGTTTCCTTTTATCTAAATTTAAGTTTAAGTTGAAAATCACCCATAGTTGAAATAGTTGTAGTAAATAATTTAAAATCTCATATTTTAGTTTTATTTTTTTAAAGATTTTATTTATTTAAGAGAGAGTATGAGCAGGGGGAGGGGTTAAGAGAGAGGGAGAAGCAGGGAGACTCAATCCTAGGACTCTGGGATTATGATCTGAGCGGAAGGCAGACACTTAAATAACAAAGCCACCCAGGCACCCTAAAATCCCAGATTCTAAATGCAACTGTCCTAGGACTGTGTTCTATTATATTTTTGTTGGAAATACATGTATGTTTATCTACTGGATTTCTAAATTACACATTTGTGTTAGTATTCAACACTATTCATTTCCAAATAACCAGTTAAACTCTTCTTGAAGACATTATTATCAACCATTTGATATAATTCTATGGACTTTATCTATTTTATTTACTCTTATATCTTAAATGCTTGGAACTATAGCTGACACATAATAAATATTCAGCAAATTAATAACCATTTTTCACATGTTCACATATGTGTCCTCATCTCTGCAATGAAATTTCCAGGTTCGTAAGGTAATGGTCATGCTTTATTTTGTTTATGCACCAAACCAGTGTCTTAAATATAGTAAATGCTCAGTAGTACTTTTGTTTTGATAAAGAACTCTGAAGAGCTATTTATATTACATTCTTATACCAATAAGGTCTTTTTAAATTTAATGTTTCCTAAAAGATCTTCATTCACTACAATAACAGGTGACCCATAAACACATGTCTCTATAAATGCATAATGAGAACTAATTAGGGATATTGATTAACAAGTTCAGCTAGAGTTTCCCATTGAATGATACAAAATAGAGTATGGAAACACTTTTGAACAGCCCTAATTCATATAAAAGGAAAGTACAAAGTAAAATAAATGTAACTTAATTATTCAACTTTATGTACTTTAAAGTTTACTCTGTTTCAGATTTTCAAATATGTATTGGTTTGGATTTGAGTGTACACTAAATCATTTGACTTATTACATTTCTCTCTGGTGGCCTTTAGAAAGATTGCGCTCTTATGCTTGCTGTAGTTGTTGCTCTAATTATAGGGACTGGATTCGTCTATTAAAAATAAAAATATAGGTCTTTTATTTGTATGAATATATAAATTATATATTACCCTATAGAATTTGAGTGAAGAAAAAGTGTGGGAATCTACAGCAAGCAATAATTTCTATATTACATTCGGTGTAAATGGGATTGTCCACCAAGCTATAAGTTTTTAAATAGAGAACAAAGAGATAGTTAAAAAAATAAGGGGGACAGTTCCATCATGGTCTTTTTTTCTCCCAGGAATGTTACTTGTCTTCTGATACAGAGGTAGACATAAAAAGAAATCATAATGTACTCTTTAAAGTAGAATTTTTCAAATAAAAATATCAAAACCTGTAGCCCTTTCAAAAATAACACTATATACAGCTACTCTTAATAATTTGTTGTTTAAAATAAACCAAATGAATGAGGAAAATACTAAAATATGTAAAACAAATAATAAGTAAGAGTAAAGTCCATATTAAAAGTGATGAGTGATGAATTTTATTATTTAATATGTTTCAGTGAAGTAGAGATTGGAAAACTTAGCTTGAGTAGTAAGTAAAGAATACTTTAAAATACACAATTATAGAAAATATTGAATGAAAAGCAAGAGATATTTTGACGAGCTGTAAGAAAAGAGTGTTTGCTAGACACATGAACCACAAAAAGTCTTTGCAGTAGACATGAGATGAAAAAATGAAAGCCATGTAGGACAAATATTATTGAGAGGACAAAATACACATGTATATATAAGAAATGAAAGGCAAAAAATAAGAAAGGATATGACAATCAAGGTCTTGTTTTGCACTGAAATTTTGTGACTACAGAAATATCTAAAGGCTATTCTTGAAAGGGATTTGCCATAGTTCAATATAGCAAGGAACGACATTTGGAGAAAATTTGTATAGAGGAGTGAAAAATAATAATAGACACAATTAATTGAGTTTATCTTACATAATTTTATGATCTCCAGTTTTACAGGTAACAAATATGAAGGACAGAGTGATTAACAGAATCCTTATAGACTGAGAATGGTAGAGTCATAATTTTATGCCACTTTGTAGCACCAAGATCAGTATCTTGATATCTTTATATTCCAACTCAAGGAGTTTGAACATGATTCTTTAAGAAATAAGGAGCCACTGCAAACTTCTGAGCAGGCTCCAGGATTCTTCCAACAGTAGTCGTGCTCTATTCTTGGTTTGTGATAACTTAATTACTGTAGCATCAAAATATCTTTCCAGAATCTCCTCTTGAAATAAGATATGAACATTTTAACTTTCCATATGGATATATTCAGAATGTTTAAAAGAAAGAGAAAGACTCTACCATAGTCTTTTCACTGTTGTATTAAAAGCATTGTCCTAAGAAGCTCCCTTCTTTTTTCTCCTGATGATCTATCACTGTTCATATTTATTAAAAAGCCCAATGGCACTCATGGCATAGCATGTCCAAAATCAGTAGTTCAAAATAATGTCATAATTATATACAGTGTACATATCACTATGAAAATGTATAAACAAAATATTTAATAATAAAATATATTAGCTATAGGTTATTAGGAAGCTCCCCTCTTCAGCAAACAAAATAAAACAGAATTCAAGATAAATATTTGGAAAGAAGTATTTATTAAATCAATTTTGAATCTAGACTCCCAACAACTAAGTGGGGAATAGAGCCCCCAATTACAACTGAAACTATACTCAACAGTTCGTAACATCTCTTCTGGTTCCTAAATTACATAACAGAAACCAACTGTACTTATGAAAAAATTTCATTTTTTATGAATATATTATAGAGAACAGATAGGAACAAAGGGCATCAGCATATAACCTAATCCCATAAGTCATTTTATTTATATCTGTGTATTTGACTAAAACTAGATAACAGACTCCTACTTCCAGGCAAGATGGAGTAACAGGGACCAGATTGACCCTCTCACCTGAAACATCTGAAAATCATGGACAAAATATATGAAAATAAAGCACAATGAAGACTGGACATCAGGCAACAAAGGACAGTAACCCCTTAGATACAAGGGAAAGAATGAGATGAGTCTTATCATTGCCCCCATCTTTCTGCATCTTAAGATTTCCCATGCAAAGATGGGAAGCCCCGACAGCCAGAAAGTCTGAGTTGAAGAGGAAGAGGAAAATCCAGGGAAATAAGAAAATCATCTGCCTACAAAGGCCCAATACCACAGAACATGAATAGATTTGGGTATTTCACTTTCCTGCTTATAATCTCCATTATAGCTATAAATACTAATCTTTAACTTCTCATGTGTTTTGTGTCACTCTCAGGAGACAATGTTGTAATTTCCGGGCAAGACAATTATTTCCCCTTTCTTCCCACTCTGGGACAGGCTTTTGGTCTCTATATTCTCTTATTTTCTTTTGTGATCTCCCCCACATAAGAAGAATATATGATTGCTGGGCAGCCAAAATAGTAAGTGTCTCCTACAAGCATGAAATTAATACAGCAAGTACTACTGAGTGCTTCCTATGTGGAATCACCATATGTTTTGCATAGACAACCTTATTAAAACCCTTCAACAATACCATAAGATAGGTATTGTTATTACATTCGTTTTACAGAGGAAAAATAAAAAATATTTAGACAAGTCAGATAAGTGTACCTATATTGTGAATGGTGAATTCAGGTATAATGCATGAAGTTGGACTATTATCTATTATATCTACAACCTTTCAAAAAAATTGTAATATTGGTTACATAGTTGACAAGGAGAAGATATGTGGCTCCATCAGCCCCAATACATTTCCATCCCCAGAAAAACAATTCAAAACTAAGTGAAAAGTTACTTTCTTACTAATTTTTAAATCTTGCAATGCTTGAGCTAAAGCATTACACATACTACACACTTAAATTGTTCTACAATTATCTACTAAAATTAGAATATGTGATAATATAAGAATTGAGAATTATTTCTAAGTCTTCAAAAAGTCCTCCCTTCAACTAATGTTTAATGAAGACTACGGGCCCTCCAAACTTGGCCATGATAAAACCTTAGGAACAAGTCTAGAAACATGAAATCACCTATATTCTCTTTCTCAGGTCAAAAGGAATTTCCGCCTAAGGAAAAGACACAATTCTGAATAGCTTTGGAACATGACGTGGACACTTAAACCATCTCCTGACTATCACTAGCATTACAGAAAAAGGAAAATACGCAGGTGGTAGACGTACAATACAAGGACTACATGACAAAGACGCTGTGTAGCAGATGAATAGCCTGGGCCACTTAGTCCTAGCGTGACAATTGTGGTACAGACCAAACCCCTGCAGATTAATGAAAGGGACTGAAACACCTGGAGGGGAAAAGGTAGCAGAACTGACAAAAAGGTTGAATGATAAAAAGTAGAGAAATACTGAGAGGGCACCCTATCTCTCTAGGAGGCCACAAAAAAGATCACTAGTAGACACTTGATCACAGTCTGTAACTTCAAGTTAAAAATATAAATGAAGTAAGGGAGTTATTCACAATCTCTGAATGTAGTAGAGAAAAGATCAGTGTCCTGGAGCTAAAGAAAAGGTACTTTAAACTTATATTTGGGGGAAAAAATTTTTTTTAATCTGTGAACAATTGGACAATAGGCTTGACTCCCAAGGGTAGTCCATGAATTGATCTTCCTACAGACACAGTATGAAGGGTCAGAGAAAAAAATCAGCCAGACCCAAGGGCTAAGTTGTTATCACAGTGATAGGAGTAGTTGAGATCATCTTTTTTTAAGCAACAAAGACTCTATGACTTTTTAAAAAAAATTCCAAGTATTGACTTTTCTTGAGGAAACATGGTTAACACCTTTGGTGCCTTCTGATGATCACTATATCGCAAAGCAAGTTCAACTGTAAATGTGTATGAATAAAAATTGGCCATGCATTGGACATTAAATATATAGCCAGACGATTCTCCAAAATGGATTGTATATAGTGAAGATTGCCTTCTTTATTTGTAAGCATGTATGTGGCTCCGCTGAATACATGCTAATCAGCCACATTAATATAATAATATAACGGTACTCCATTATCTGTCACACTATCTACTCTCATTTGAAATGTTTACTTCATTCTGTACTTTTCTGGCAAAGAAAGTCTTTTGAATATTACTTAACACAGATACTGGCAATTTCATTCAAATTCCATATACCCATGGATTATGAAATATTTTAGCTAGAAATAGGTGAATGGGAAGTGTCTTGTCTTTATTTTGTCAACTGCAAACTAAATTCATGCATATGAGTTTTGATTATAAGAAAAAGTCTTCATATCCATTATTTTCTTTAGGCGGGGACTGGGTCTTTGGGGAACTTACATAATTGCAATGGTATGCTATTTATCAGAGAACCCTAATCTTTGTTTTTTAAAAACTAAATGAAACCAAAACCACTTCCTTCCTTTCCTATAAGCTGCAGCTTTTGTTAAGTTCTCCCTTGCTTCATCAACCTAGTAATTATCTACTTTATTTTGTGTACCTAGTATAGCCTGTACATAATAATAACTAATAATAATAGGCACTTCTCTATGTGAAAGTCATACAACATCTAAATTATCTTCAAAATAGTCACATGAGGGAATGTGTTATTATTTTCCCAGTTTTACAACAGAATAAATTGATGCTAAGTGTTTATAATTTGTCCAAGTTCTAATATTTATTTGAATAACAAGGTCAGCACAGATGTCTTGAAGTCAGGTCTGTCTGATACCAATGTTCACTCTTAAATACCTCTTATATGTCTCATATATGTGTCTTAGCTACTTATAATTCCTAAAGCAGGAAATGTATTTCACTAAATTCCCATCTGCTTCCACTAAAGTAATAAACTCCTTTTGAAATCACAGATGATTTCTTATTAATCTCCATATTCAGTATAATATTTGACAAACAGAATGCAATAAACAATCAGTATATAAATGGTCACTAAACACCTAAAATAAAAAATCCCTTTTCCTCCCTTTATATTATGCATAAGACTACTTCCTTTGGTTATACTGTGCTGTGTCCTTTTAGAAAATATTGGATTTTTTTAAATTGCCAATGACTAGCCAACAATTGTGTGATAGCATGATGACTTTGGAGGGTTAAAGTTATTATTTCAAATTCTGACTCCTTAAGACCTTTGTGAAACTGAGCAGATTTCTAAACTGTGTTAAGTAAAAACTTCCTAATATTAAAAAAAGTAAAGTGTGCTATCACTTCTGAGATGTTACGATGGTGACTAAATGAGGTATCTACAAACACTGCAAGCAGTTGGCATTCAATAAATACTAACGTCCACTTGCCATTTATCCCAACATATTCTCTTACCACAGAAACTTTCATTCAATCCATGAGGAATGTCTAATATAGAAAACTTGCAGGAATGTGCACCAGTACATGTTCCAAGTCTTCTGGATTCTCACGAGAGTTAGATGTTAGCTTATTAACGATAAAGTTTTCCAGGTCTCGACTCTCCAAGTCTAATGGGGAAACCAGATAATGTAAATAGATATTCTAGGGCAGTGTGTTCTTTGCTACAATGGTGTGAACAAAGTGTTATGGGAACACAAAGAAAGGAACAATTAACTATTCAAGGACAGAGTAACTTCAGGTAGGCTAATTTAAAGGAACAATTAGTAAGACACCCATAATTTTCCAAAGTACAAGTAACATCTCTTATGGGTTCATTAGACAAAGAAAGTACCAAAAGCCTAGAATTTCCCGTAAGCTAAAATATAACTAGCTTTTACTGTAGCACAAAGCCCCAAAAGTAAAAGAACACTTTCAGATTAATGTAGATTAATACAGCATTAATTTTATAAGTAATTTATAGGCAAACAGTACTGAGGTACACACAGGCCAAAACTCATGAAAAAGGTTATTGAATCTGCAGTATGAAAGGCCAACATTGCTGACTTAAAAGCACCAAACCTCTCATCAGGGAACAATGGTTTTGACTATATTCTTTGAGAATGCATCCTATGAGACTTACTTTCATGAAATGTCTCAAATTTTGACTTAGTGCCACCATGGATTTTTATCAAAAATCTTGTGTAAAAAAGGTAATGTAAGTATCATCAAAGAGGGAAAGGGAGGAGTTTTCCTAAGCACAGAGGGCCAAATTTGAAATGTCTTAACAGTATGAGCAAGTGGTATGAGAATGTCACTAGAATTCACGGGGTTTACATAAATTTACCTCCTCTTTTCCTGGGTTTATCTTTTGTGGATTTAAAAAGCACTGCATAAAATTAAACAGATGTCTAAAGAGTATTAAGAAAAATTATCTGTTTTCTTTCAAATTTTAAATTATAGACATCATTAGACAAATTTATGTCTTGTATCCTTCATGTCCCATCTCTCTGTTTTCTCATCTCTGAAATAAGGTGGTTTTGACCACCCTTCTGATGCTACAATTTTTATCTATTTCATCAATAAGGCTTTTACTGCCTCCACCCACACAGCCTCTTTTGAAGCGTCATTAGAGGCACTGTACTCATCACAAATTTTAAGTGAACCATGATGCTGGAATACTTTTTAAAATCTTGCAATGATTTGAGCTTTTCCCACCAATTGGGTAAGAAGGTGATTATTATTATTTTAATTTCTATTGAGTTGAAGTAAGTAATTTGTTTAAAATACAAGGATGGGGCACATGAGTGGTTCAGTTGGTTAAGCATCCAACTCTTGTTTTTGTCTTGGGTCATGATCTCAGGGTTATGAGGTTGAGCCCCATGTCTAACTTTGGGTTCAGTGGAGTCAGCTTGAGTCCTCTCCCTCTCCTTCCCTCTCTCCCCGTCCCCTGCTCTCATGTGCTGTCTCTCTCTGTCTCTTTCTAAAATTAAAAAAAAAAATCTTAAACTGCAAGGATGTATCTGTATGTTACATATGCTAGATGAGTTATTCAGGTGATTTATAAACTGTTTTTAATAACGATTCTTTATAGAATGTTTGCTATGTGGTAGACATTGCTAATCTTTTAATATATATTATTTCATTTCATCTCAATAGCAACTATATGTGGTAGGTATCATAACTGTCTTAATTATAAAATAATAAAAATAAGACTGAGAGAATGGAAATGACTTGCCCAAGGACACAGAACTAATGCATGTCCATCGCAGGATATGTACCTGGATCTTTCTGATTCTATACCTCAAATCCCTTTCTTAGTCATGAACTTTGGGGATAGCCTTCATAGCATGCTTTCATTCCTTACAGTTCTGTTTTATTTGGATGTAGCCCTAATAGCTTATATTTGTGGACAGGAACAATAATGGATAGTTCTAATTTTGAACCATTAAATCTAAGATAATACATGTTTAATAGCACCAGGAAGGCAAACATTTGGCCTGGTTTTGCCACCACAGCATTTATCACAAGTAACAAACAGTAAGCACATAGCAAACCCATAATGGACACATAATATGCACATTTGCTAAATCATTGGACTTTAATGCATTAATTACAATAAAAAAGAAAAGCATGAGAAGATTTACCCACTCTGCATCATGGAATTCATATAAATAGAAAAATGGGCATGGGTTTATAAACACAAACCAAATTCATTTAATAATACAGCAATATTCAACCAAACTTTAACCAAACTATCGCCTATAGAAGAGAAGTACTCCAATGACTAGTAACTAGTACTTGCTTTCCACTCATGTATATTAACTATATACTCCATATATAATGGTGACTTAGACATTAATATTTCCCTAAGTTAGTTGTTTTACTAAAAAACAAAACAAACAAAAAACCAAGGCAATGGAAGTTAAATTTTTTTTTCATGTGGATTAAGTGAGTAAAAATGGCAGCAACAGACCCAAAGTACTGGGTTCAGAATGTTAATCTTCACTTTCCCTCTATCTCCATATTCTACCATGGCCATGTGGAACCTATTAGAAGTCTGAATTTCAGTTTAAAAATCACTCTATCTTATAAAGTCGAAATAGAATAAAGATCTCTTATCATAAAATTACTCTTAATTAATTTTTGTAACAATACAAAATTGTTGACAAAGAACCTGGCCTTGTTCTCAGATTTCCACAAATCAGTTTGTTCCCTCCATCAAAGTCCATATATCCAAATAGTCTGCCTTACGCATTAGAGCTAGATAATATTCCCTATTAACTTCTAACTAATAGGAATCCCAGCCCTCCAATACTGTGAGGACACTCCTTTCTACCCAGGATGTTAACAGAGAGGATTATGTCTGCATGATATTCTCAGACTTGCCTCCCCCAACCCAGGGTTGAAATAGCTTATTAAAAATTCCTTACTGACTTGTATTAATATAAATTAGTAGGTAGAGGACATAATCCACCATAAAGTACAAATTTTTATTCAAGTAATTCTATTAGCATAATTATCCTTTTTTTTAGGAAATTAAATGTACATTATTATCCTTGATGTGCCACAAATTATAGAAGCAAAATTTCCCTTGTAAGGTTCTGCAGTTCTCAAGTAATTAGCCATATTGCACCCTGAAAACTAAAATTAAATACATAAATTAAACTAGTAGGGGAGATAATAACATTGTAAGGGGGGGTCTGGATATATACAATGTGTCATACCTTCTAAGCTTAGCTCAGCCTTAGAAGAGCCACTCTTGGCTTGGTCACACTAGAACCAAACCAGGTTTCCTAGTCCTTAGTTTGTGACTGAAGTGATCACTTGGCAGTCCTCTAAAGGGAAAGTCTATGTCTGATGAAATACTACTTATGCAAATAGGTCTCTTTTGCATACTTTCTGAACATTGTTCAGTTCCTTAATCTCTGCAATACTCAGGGTGTGAATTCAGCAGCAAGGTGTTACATATATTCGGTTATAGTTAATATCCTTTCCAATTTATAAAAATGAAACTTTCATTCAGCTCTTAGTTCTCTGAAGACACACACATGGAGGCATAACAAGGACATTCACTCTTCCTCTTACTGGAAGTAGCTTGAGGTTGAACTTACAATATTTATATTAGCTACATTTAGTGATAATTGCTCCCTAGTTCACAAGCTTAGGACTACTCTTTCTGCTAGCTAATGCTACTTCATTGGATGGAAAGATTAGTCTGACACTTGAGACTTAAAAGCAAAATGCAAAAAAAGCAACATGAAATCCCCACAACATTTTATTCTCCTCCATATGCAGTCATTATTTCTGAAATTATGAGAGGTAGGTAACAAAATAACACTATATATTAGGTTCTTCCTATTTTATTCCCAGATGTAGAGTGAGACACAAACTCTGATTCCAGAAGACAAAGCAGAAGATGAAGAGGTAGATTACCTCATTAATAATATTGGTACCACAGCCTCACTCAATAGTCCCCATATATAACTGAATACCCAATCCATAAATCTTCATTTCAACCACATGCTCTTTTAGTATAAAATCAGCATTTCTAGAGAAGAAGAAATTTCAGGGTATAAACCACTTACCATCAAGTAAATCATCTTTTCATCATAGTTTAATGCCAAACCCAAGGGAATGGGCACAAAGTAGGAAGATTTTTGTAAATCATTTTAATGCCCACCAGAAAGTACCCTTCACTGAAGAGTCAAAAACAACTAAATGAGGTGGGTGAGAGGGTGGAGGAAATATATGAAGGCGGTTAAAGTACACTTACCTTGATGAGCACTGAGAAATGTATAGAATTTTTGAATCACTATATTACACACCTGAAATGAATATAACACTGTATGTCAATTATACTTTAATAATAATTTTTTAAAAGTCTACAGATTAGAAAGGGAGAAATAAAACTATCTTCAGATGATATGATGGTCTAGGTAGGAAATCCCAGGGAATCTATTTGGAAAAAAACGAACAAAAAAACTAAATGGTTTTACATAGTGAGTAAACTTCAGTTAGCCTTTGTTTTTGGCTTGTGCTAGCACAATGAATACATGGTGACCCAAGTATGGAAACTGTATATGGGCCCAACATCATGGGCTCACACTTCCCTGACCTAGGTACTATCACTGATCTAGGTATTATTGCTTCCTCTTGTCCAACTTGCCAGCCACGGATTCCTCAGATCCCCACCCTCCTCTGGATTGAAGCATTCATTTTCCCAAACTGCTGAAAGTAAGTGATGCAGGAATAAAAAAATCTAGCTTTTTTTCCATAATTTGAGATAATTGCTAAGGTCATTCTTTCCTCAAAAATTATTATTAAGAAAATGATAAGTAATCCAAGACATGGGAAAATATATGCCCAATACACATATGGAGAAAAGACTGTACAGAGAAAATAAAGAACTTTTACAAATCATTAACAAAAATATAAAGAAGCAAAAATGATCTATAAAATATTTAAACCAAAACTACATAAAAGAAGAGGGAGACAGTGATTTTTTAAAACTTATAAAAATATGTCCCACATCATTAATTATTGAGGAGATCAAAATCATTAGGGATAGAGGAAATCCAACTTAAAACACAGGGAGGGGCTCCTGGGTGTCTGTCTAATGCAGTTAAGTGTCCAACTCTTGATATCAGCTCAAGTCTTTATTTCAGGATTGTGTGTTCAAGCCCCGTGTTGGGCTCCACATTTGGTGTGTAGCCTATTTAAAAAAACACAAGGATCTCCACCCATTGGAATGGAAAAAAATTAAAATTTACAAGAGCAAATACTGATGAAGAGGAATAGTGAAAAATGATAAAATCAGTTTGAAATATTGTTTGGTATTTTCTTATAAAGTTAAACATACACCAACCTTATGATATAAAATTTCTACTTATCTACAAAAGAGAAATTAAAAATATATCCACAAAAAGAATTATACAAGAATCATTATAGCAGCTCCATTCATACTTTATAGTAGTTGAGATAGTGTGGATTTGTGTAAGGGCAGAAAATAATTCAAGGAATAGTTCATCATCTAAAAGACAAATTCATTCAAGGGGGAAAGTCTTTTCAACAAATAGCATAGGAAAAACTTGATAAATATGTTCATAATAGCTTGTACCTGAAAACAACTGAAATCTACATCAAAAGAAGTTAGATAAAATATCATCTACAAGGTAATTATACGCCAATAAAAAAAGAATGAATTTTTGTTACATGTAAAAAATACATGACTCTCAAAAACATTATTTTGATAAAATAAAAAAGAAAATATTCTACGACATCACTTATATGAAGAACAAAAATAGACAAAACTAATCTATTATGTTAGAAATGGGAATAGTTACCTACAAGGGTATGTGTAGAAGTGATTAAAAAGGCACAAAATGGAAATTCCTGAGCTCATGAAAATGATCTACACCTTGATTAAGATGTTGGTTACATGGATATATATTTGTCAAAACTTCGAATTGCCCATTTAAGACATTTGCATTTGTATGTAAATATTTTTCTCAATAAAATAAAATAAATTAAAGAAATAAAAATTATTCCAACTCTAGGAAGTGAATTATCACAAAAAAAAATTTCAGATTATGCCAAAGCAGTCATTTGGTGGAACAGAGGCATTTCAAATAGAAATAATAAATAGAGTTGAGGATTTTTAACAAATAATCTAAGTAATAAAATAATGAATCATTGGAAAATGATTTTAATTTTTTGCTGATTTGACATGAAAACTTCTATCAATGAAGGTAACACAATATGTTCCAACAAGGTCATTGAGGACATGGCAGGGTGGTTTATGAATGTCACGAATTCAAGAAGTAAGATTAATTATTACACAAAAGAAACTTTAAATTCCCAGTTCACACTTAAAAAGATAATTCAAAGAGCCTTTCTCAAATTTGACAACAATGGTGAAACATGGCACGACATTACCTGTATGGAATTATGGAAGCAGAAAGAAACTTTTTAAAGCTACCAATAAAAAAGAACAACTTCAGGGATACCTGGGTGGCTCAATAGATTAAGGATCCAACTCTTGATTTCACCTCAGGTCGTGAGCTGGTGGTCATGAGATCAGCCTTGTATGGAGCTCTTGTGGGACATGGAACCTTCTTAAGATTCTCTCTCCCTCACCCTCTGCCCCTCCCCCATAGAGCACTCTCTTCTCTCTCCCTCTAGCTCTCTCTCTCTCAAGAAACAAAAACAAAAATTTCAGACCAACCTTCCTTGAGGAAAGACTTAATTGTCATCCTATTCTCCAAAGAAGATATTATTTCAAAATATTTATCATATGAAAAAAGCAATCAAAGAATATGCTGCCAAAATGTAGAAAAAATGATTACAGATGTCTATCAGTACTTTCATTAATGAATATATTAGGTTATTAATCTGGATTTTGAGATGATTCTGGTATATTTTAACATTTTACAATTTGTAATTTATTACAATTTCTCATTTTAAATACTCACTTTCCCATCCAAAATTATAATCACAATTTTGCGATCTTTTTTCTTAAGGAAGGCATGCAAAATAATATGAGATTCAGTCTCCACAAAACAAGAGGGATTTGGCCCTCTGAAACGTCCTTTCAAGGGCTATTCTTATAGGTGGTAATAATTCTCCCTCCCTACATTCCCAGGATGGCACACCATCCTTGTTTTGCTGCACCCATCCTCAGCTACTCTTCACTCCTTCCCTATTCATGTTAATAGATTAATTCCTTTGAAACACTTGAGGGGTGCCTGGGTGGCTCAGTGGGTTAAAGCCTCTGCCTTCAGCTCAGGTCATGATCTCGGGGTCCTGGGATTGAGTCCTACATCGGGCTCTCTGCTCAGCGGGGAGCCCGCTTCTCCCTCTCTCTCTCTGCTTGCATCTCTGCCTACTTGTGATCTCTCTGTCAAATAAATAAATAAATAAAATCTAAAAAAATAAATAAATAAAACACTTGAATCTAAAGTTCAAGAAAGGACTGATACTTTCTTTATCCCTCGTTTCCCTCGAAACCCATAACGAACATTATATCTTGTAACAATTTGTCAATCAACTATAACGTTGTTTATATTATTGCCTCTAAATCTCTGTAAAAAAGATTTCCATTCATGGGGAAAGAAATAAAATTATGACACAAAATGGATATCACCAGCTAGTCCATAGCTGATTTAATGATCTTAAGACTGAATAAATAGTCACCACAAGTAACAATAAGAAACCATAATACAACACTGAACTCCAAAGAGAGAAAGATAAAGTACAGAGGTCTATTCTAAATTTTTGTTCTCCTTTTTCATCTGGACCTTACTAAAATCACAATGAGCAAGAAATAGTTAAGATTTGCAAGATGGTATTGTTGCGAGGAGGTGAATAGATTTAATCACTGTTGCCTGTGCTTGGTTGGCAGAAAAGTTTAAAAAATGAAGAATTGGATTATTGTGCAGTTACTTAAAATGATGTTCACATTAAAAAATTATGACAAAAACATTTAAAATAAATTGAAAAAAATGGTTTCTACAGTATTCTATTGTTTATTTTTAAAACATTCTATAAATGTATGCAGAAGTCCAGATAAATCAGAAGAAAATGTTACCAGTGAAAGATATCTCTGGGTGGTGCAACTATAGCCTGTAGTGACCGTGTTTCCACAACTACATGTTTCTTTTTATGTAAAGAAGTTTTAAATTAATGCTTTCTTAAAAAAATTTAATCAATTTAAAAAATCATATATACACTATGATGTTGGGATACAAATATATGTGTATTGATATATACGTCCATGTATATACAAATGCATTTCATTTAAATGTTTTTAAATGTGCACAAGCTAGCACTCACATTTACTGAGAAAGGATCAGGAAGCAGTATGGCACAATAGTTAATAGGGGTTCTTTCTAGGACTTCAACATTGGAATGATTTCTATTTTTCTTTTATACTTTCTATATTCATTTTTTCTGTAATTATATACTTCTTTTTAATGAGGGAGCAA
The DNA here is from genome assembly GCF_011764305.1 of Mustela putorius furo. NCBI lineage: Eukaryota > Metazoa > Chordata > Mammalia > Carnivora > Mustelidae > Mustela > Mustela putorius. The sequence continues at coordinate 31,121,012 of NW_025421987.1, forward strand.
GAAAATGTATCTAAAATTTTCTGTTTTGTTTTATAATAATACTTCCTAGTAAGATTTCATAAAGCCAGACCTTTCCTACCTCAAGATGGGTTTTTCCCAAATTTTGAATGAAATCTCCCAGTCTCATTGAGAAAGTGGGAAATAACAAAGTTCAGACATGAAGAGTGTTCAGCCCTAATATGACAATGAACGACTGGAGAAAAATTAAGTGAGTGTGGGGTGGGGAAAATGAAACAACACAAATGACCAAACAGAAAAACAACAATATTTGTAAAGATTTCCAGTTAGGTCAGCAAGCTCAGGAGCAATTACTGGTTTGACGTTGAGAATTTGTAGAAGGTGCCTGAGGGACTCCAATACACATACAATCTGAACAAAGACATTGCAGGAAGCTGTTACCAGCTTAGCCAATAGGATCAGCAAAATCCGAAACACACACACACATAAGTACATGCACATACATTTATACACATAAACACACACATACACACATCCACACCCACACAAAAGGCTATGAATTGTGAATTCAGCCCCCGAAGTACAAATCTGCTGCACTAGCAGACTCTGGGCTGGCAAATGACTACCTACTCCTTAAAGGGGCAAAGGGGTGGGAAGATGAAGGTGGTGTCAGGTATGCCTGGTAAATTAAACTCACCCAGAGAATATATAGTAATAATGATGCCCACTCTTAAATAAAGATGTTAGCCCTTTAAATTATGTTTGATTTCTAATTTCCCCCAAATTGTGCTTACTGATTATTCCTAGACGTCTTTGTTCGAATTTGACAAATATAAACTGGAACCGTTTATTAAAGAAATATTGGACCCTAGCAAATTTTAAGAACCATCATTAACACACCAGTGTCCAAGAAAGGATCAATTAATTCTCCCTGATTAAATTCAACTACAATTCAACCTACACTCCATGGAGAGAAATTGGAGTAAGGAAGATTTATATATACGTGTGTGTGTGTGTGTGTGTGTGTGTGTTCACATGCCAATGTATATCTATTTAAATATATACATATAATATATATATACATATAATATATATATATAAAGCCATTATCAATGGAAGGCTATAGCATTCTAACAACAAAACATAAAATCTGAGATAAGAGCCTGCATGTTGATATCTTTAAATAATACTTCTTAATATTATTAATCTCTGTGTGCATTGCATGTTATTGTGTATAAGTACTTATTTCATCTAACTGGATGGAATTGAGAAGGTTACATATTATGAAATTACCAAAAGTTTACAAGGAAAATTTTCATCTGCCCTTCATTCCTGAGTTAGAATGGCTCCCTAGTATCAGACCCCAGGGACTATTCACATGTTCCCTCTCAGGGGAGGCTCCCATCAACAGTGCTGAATTACTGTTGATGCTGGGCATGAGTCCACGGAGAAACTAGGAACTGGACCAAAATCACCACTGAAGTTTTAGAGGATAATAACTTCTGTTCATTTCTACCTTACCTATGATTCACCTCTGAGAAGCCATTTTTAAAAATCACATTAACCATTTAACTCTTCACAAAACAAGGGCTTAATCTCCTTTTAAATCTGCTGTTTACACTAATATATATAATTCTTTCAAGTGTGTATGAAAGATCTAATTCTGGGCTGGGGGTGAGGGATAATGTAAGGGGTAGGGCTTGAGTGCATTAGCTTTCTGTTTTTTTCAAAACAGATTACCTCATGTAACATAATCTCTGTCTGCAAATTGAGGAGATAGCAGAAATGAGATGGGATTTTAAACAGGCATATAAAGAGCATGGCAGATAATGTTTATCCCAAGGATATAGTCAGGAGGGCAAGTGGGTGTTAAAATGAGCCATTCTCTAAAATAGTTACTTGAACGCGTTTGTGATTTTTAGAAGAAGCAATACTATTTTAATTCTACTTTCAAAGGTTAAATGTCAACTACTTTGAAACTAAAAATTCTAACTTCAAGACCTTAGAACTTAAACTTAGTTTGATAGAAAAAAAAACTCTCTCTTACAGGAGAATATTTGGATATACAGATGTTTGGTAATTAATAATTTATTGAAACTATTCTAAAGATCATTGCTTTATTTTATATATTGTTCAAAGGATCATTACTTTTCTTACACATGGATTAAGTCATGGAAAAAATATGGAAAAAGTCTCAATATTTAATATTGTAAAACTTTAACAGATTGACACCCAAGGTATACAAGCAAATAATGATAGTATCTACCATTAATTGAATGGCCAATATTTTGCTAACTTTATTAACGTCATACTTAGGTTTCAAGTCACATATGATTTTCTTAATTTTATCAAACATAACCAATAAATATATAATAAGAAATAAAGTCGGGATTCTATCATGAGATTTTTTTTTTCCGTTTCCTCTTGTATTTTTTTCATTGTCAAAACCCAGCAAACTGCCTCACTTAGGCTGCATATAATACTAGAGACAACTTTCCTAGTTTTTAAATTTCCTTTTATCTTATTCAGGTAAGAGACGGCAAACGCGAGAGATCTCTTCTAGCTTTTTGTATACCTTCATGCTATTCTTCCAGATGATACTGAGCTATTGCATTAACACTCAATTCATTCATTCATTAAATTCTACCCGTAGAGAAATAGCCATAGTGAGGGCATTTATAGTTCTCATTTTCACAGAGTTTATTACTTAATAGAGAATATAGATGGATGAAAAGCTGGTACAGCACATGGTAAGGGAATTTGAGACTTGAGCAATATGAGGGGCACCCCAGAGGAAACAGACTTGAAGATTGAGTGGATTTAGTCATGTATGCTCAGCAGAAAAAAAAGAAAAAGAGTCCTGTCCCCTGTACTTCACTGTCAGACAATCTTGCTCAGTCAACTTCTGAGGTATCCTACACTCAAAAAATTTACTGTCCTCTACCCATTCTTTTGATGTTCCTAGTCAATGAACAATTTCATAATCTTATTTATGTAATTGAATGATTTTCCAGAGAGCATCCAAATTTATACAGAGGAACTGACTTAATGCACTGAAACCTCCAAAATGTAAAAAAGCAGATGAAAATTTAAGTGGTCTTGTGCATCTAGCTTATTCATATTTGCTATTCAACCTCATTTTACCAGAAGTGCGATGGAGTTACATGCTACATGCTTCATAAAATTGCTGGCCCCTGATATAGATATTATACTATTCTCTGTATCTATACCATTCTCTAGATAAGGATATACACGAGGGTCAAGAATAATAGAGACATAAAGTCAGGATGATTTTAATTCCTGGTTCTTGAGAATCCCATTAAGCTATATGGTTTCCCACAACCATGATTCTCCCAATCAATTACACTAATAGTCTAAAGGAAACAACCAAACCACAATATTAAAGTAACAAATAAATGTTTCTGGTTAAGGGAATGACATGTGCACCAGAGACAATTATATATAATTAAAAACTGACAGTTATATATAAAAGCATATATTTCAAAGAGATTTGGGCAATATTTTCAAAAATGAAAATATCAAATTAATCCTCAAATAATAACATAATAGGTATTTAATAAATTTGTATTAAAAAAAAGATGTGTAGATAGATAAATAAGATACTTATTGAACATCTCTTGAATGCTATATTCCAAGTACTGTTTCCAAGCATAAGCCAGGCCTCTAAAGTGTCTGCCCCCAAGAAAAGGAACTGTGGTTCATGAGAGAAATGTGGAGACTACTGTCCCTGAAATATGCAGGGAAAATAATACACAATGAGTTTGGAAGTATAGATAGGTATCAAAGAATGTATGATCATCTCAGTAGTTGAATATAAACATAGTTTTCAAAAAGTTACTCAGATCATTGTCAGGTTTACAGAAAGAAGGCAAGTATGGACATGAGAAGACTAGTCAACAGTCTTGCCAGCAGGAGACATTGGTTGGTAGCTTACGCTACAGTGGTGTCTGAGCAGATGGAGGGGGAGAAAAGACTCCTACTAAGTTTATACGTTCAAAACCATTGCTAGCTGATGAAAAGCACGTGAAATCTAAAGGTAAAATAATCCAAGGTGATGAGTAACTGACTAGATGATGGTATCATTTACTGAGCTCATAAAGAGAGAGGGCAGCACACTTAGAAAGTCAAGGATTGCATTTTGGTCATTTTAATTCTGAAATGCCTGTCAAAGATCTAAGATAAGGCCATTGAATATATAATCTAGAGGTTCAAAATGGAAATTATATATTGAGGGAAACGAAGAGAGAGAGGAAGAGAATGTATAAAGAAGATTTGAGAGACAAGTATTAAGTTTTTGATCCATTCCAACATGTGAAGATTTGGTAGAGGAGGAATCAGCAGAAAAGAGACTAATAAACAGCCAACAAGGTGGGTGATTAGTGAGGAGAGTGAGAAGTCATGGACACCAAGAACTCCAAGAAGGAAGGAATTGTCAAGTATGTTGAATGCTGCACAAAAACCAAGTGTGATGGGGACCAGATAAGTGACCACCGAACTTGGCATTAAGTGGTCATTTGGTAATATAATAAGCAATTTCAGTAGAGTCATATGGACAGTAACTGGGGTGAGTGGAAATGGACTGTAGTGAAGACAGGGAGGTAATGAGTGCACACAGATCTTTGAGAACTTTTGCTGCAAAACAAAGCAGAGAAATGGAAAAGCAGCTAAAGGAGAGCTGCAGAGTCAAGAGATTTTCTTGTTTTGTATATGGTTGTTGTTGTTGTTTGTGTATGTTAACCTTAAAAGTGCATGTTTGCATACTAATGGCAATCATACAAAAGAAATGAAAAATCTGAAGATTTCATGATTCAGATGAGAGAGAGAATAAATAAAAGTGTGACCCCTGATAAGAATATGAGTAAAGGTGCAGAATATAAGAGGATAGATTGGCCCAGGATAGAATCAGGGACCCTTTTTCCATTGTAAAAAGTGGAAAGAACAGAGTACAAACGCAAAGTATGGGTAACTCCTCAACAGTTCTCGTATTCAGTGAATTCCAAGGGTGAAGGGCATTGGGTGAGGTGAAGCGGAGATAGATATCTTGTATGAGCAGGATGAGCCACATAAATTGTAGAGGTTAAGTACAAAATAAAAATGCAAGGACCTTTGTTGAAATGGCAGGAAACAAATATTAAAGTTAATAAATATAAATTTTTCTTTTCTTCTTCTCTCTCTCTCACCTTGCCATTATGTGTTTCCTTTGTTGTTTAATGTCTCTAAGTAAAGAAAAATTAAAATATTAAGTTACGGCATGAATTTAACCATTAATTTTTATAATGTCAATGCCAGTTTTAATTGGAAATGTAAGAGCATTAACTCATTTAAAGAATTACTGAAATTTGGGGCAGATGGGTGGCTCATTTGGGCAAGCATCCAGTTCTTGGTTTCTGTCCAGGTCGTGATCTCATGGGTCATGAGATGGAGCCTTTCATCAGGCTCCACACTCAGCAGGGATTCTGCTTAAGATTGTCTCCCCCTGATCCTCTCCCTATTCATGCTCTTTCTCTCTCTCTCTCTCAAATAAACAAATCTTTAAAAAATAAAACTAAAGAAAGAAAGAATTAACAAAATTCTACTAACTGCCTTCATCTCCCACCTTAGGCCTTTGCATGGAAAGAAAGAAAGCATAAAACGAGGGCCTCCCCCAACTAACACAACCCAATCGCTGCCTCAGAGACAGAAAGAGAGAAAGAGCAAAAGCCTTCCTAAGGTTGGGAGGCTGGGCGTGGTATGGGCTGTTAGGGAAATGGCCTGGTACTCATTCCCAGGAAGCAGAGAGGTGGACAAGAGGCAGAGAGGCAGGGGTATGCATGAGCCAGGACTCCAAGGCCCTTGCAATTTAGTCTTTGATCTTATAGGACTTCACTTAACAAAACATAATGTCTAAGATAACATTATTAGGAGTTTCAAGACAGCAACCAGAGGAAATCACAAACCATTAAACTACAGAAGGGGATGGGATTCTAAGCATAAGGTTTTGTGTGTTTGTACTGGCCGTGCATCCAGAAAGATGATCCTGTGTGAAAAGCCTTTAAAAAGAGCATTGAGCCAGGTTCAGGTATGTTGGCTTACTCTCTGTGAAACCTAACCCATTAGCACAGTTTAACTGAGAAATATTTCTCCTTGAATCGCTCATATTTCTGCATACCTTGCAAGCAGAGTCACTGATTACCTTTTGTTCAGGACCATCTTTTCAAGGATGTTTATATAGTGACCAGACTTGAAAAACAGAGATAGTGTCTTTATCCAAAGCAAAAAGGAAGCATGCTTCTTCCCATTATGATAGATCTAGGCTCCCTAAAGTTGGGCTTCCACTCCCCTAAGCATTTCATGATATGTGCAGCTGTGATCTAGCCATCCTCTTGTGTCCCTGTGAGAACTGGAGCTTAGAGAACTGGCAAAATCAATCAATCCATCCATCCATCCATCCATACATACATCCATACATACATATATACATACATAAAATAAATGCTGATACTCTGGCTACCAGTTAGATAGTCATTCAGCTCTGACCCAGAGACCTCATGTCTTTTAACAGCATCCATTAAAGTTTGGCAGGCAAACTTGTTGGGTTGCAATTAAGATAAAAATCCTGCTTTTTGATAATTTTGCTTTCATTCTGTCCTCTCTGATCAAGACTTTCCAGGAATAACTGAATTTGCAAAACGCATTCTAAAATACACAGACACAGTAAATGGAAGCATGCTGTCTAGAATGAAAGCATCTGGCTTCTAAAAAACAGTGACTCACAAAATGTCCTTCATTGGGTCATAATGGATGGAATATACATACTGTAAAAAAGAAATAACAGGCCCAAAATGGAGTCACTGTTGCTAAACCCGACCAGAAGTTAATGCCTGACATAAATGCAGTTTCAGCCTCTTCCAGTAGAATTTTAAAACAATCAGTGTGGAATTTCCTGATCAGCACTAGTGAGGCAATCTCCATGATAAAACCCCTGCATTTCTCCCTAAGTAAAGGCAACCTTGACTAAAATATTCCTCTTTCCTTTTGTTAATAACTTCCTCGTCCCTCCCCATTCCTGTCTATAAAAGCCTTCCATTTTGTACAATTCCTCAAAGCTCACTTCTTTTTGCTAGATGGGATGTTTCCTAATTCATGAGTCTTTGAATAGAGTCAATTAAATCTTTAGAAGTTTACTCAATCGGATTGTCTTTTTAAAAATAATACACTTAAAGTCACCTAAGTAGATATAAGTTTAAGGTAATGTTGTTTTACTACGAAAAAAATCTAAGATTCTTTAGTGAAGAAGTCCAAATTTTTTTTTTTGGTCTTCAGACACACAATAACAATTTTGAACACATAATCCCAATAGATGTGTAGATATTCAAGCATTAATTAAATAATTACACTCTTGTGATAATGTTATATATAATATAAAATATTCAAAAATAAAAAGACTTAAAATATAATAAAAATAAAATTTTAAAAATGTCATCAAGAAAAAAGAATGTTGTCAAGTTTCCTGCCTACCTCCTACTGAATTATTTTGTGCACCCTATGATGTAGATGCACGCCATCTGGAGAGCTCTGCAATGTGTTGGTATACATTATAAATCTGCAAAAGGGAATCATTATGTGCAGTTGCTCCAACACATAATATGACCATGGAAGTTTTGAGCTTTTTTCTTCTTTGTTTTTCCTCATGAATCTTCTAAGGTGAGTGTAACTTAGAATGCACCTTAAAAATATTAATCTATTTTCCAACAGTTACAAACTCTAGAGTTGCAAAACTTTGGTGGCCTGGTGCAGTCTCATTGACTTCAGATGAGTTTTATTCAGCAATGTAGTCAGTCCTCAGTATACTCAGTCTTCAGTATTTCTTTCTGTATTATAAGTCTCCTTTACTCATTCATCCATCTAACATATAAAGTTCACTGAGTTTTTTACTATCTCTTGGATTAGTTTTAAACGCCATACAAAGTTTAGTGGGAAGCTTCAAGACCTTAAAGGAGCATAATGTCTTCAGAATGAGCAGACATTTTTGGCCAGACATAGCTTGCTTGAATTGGACCTACACCAAATGGTTGTGTAAGGTAAGAGAATCTTTTAATACCCCACTACCATTTTAGGGTTACTTGTGCCAAAAGATATGATCCCTATATTATTTATGATTTTCACATTTAAGGTTATAACTTCAGCCTACACCCAAGTTTGAGAATAGACAGGTTGATGACAGATACAATAATTAAAAAATAAGACACATTAATTTATCATTTCTCTTTCTTCACCAACCCCATCCGCTAGAGGTTCAAATTTTTCATAGAAATTAAAAATTTTAACTCTACTTTAGAGTTATCTTATTGGATTTTAAACCAGTTACAAAACAAAAGACGATTTAAATATTCCAAAATTCTTACAATGAAGGTAAATTAAACACTGCAGAGTACAATAACTGAATCATATTAATACACATAATTTGCATTACTTCTGTGATCCAATGAAAGAAATGGAAGAACTTATGTAAACACTAGAGTTAGTGCTTTATTTCACTGGAAATGCTTTCAAATGTTAGGCAGAAAAGGGAGACATTTTGCAAGGTTTTTAGCCAACTGGAATTGCATTACCATGCCTCCTATGTCCACAGGGAAAGAGCAGATGAGATAGTAATTGATTTCTTCCAAATGAAACCATCACCTATGACTCAAACTATTCTTATACAACATTAGCCAAGCAAAAGAAAGTTTCTTAATGGGATTTTTAGATTCTCTGGAATCTAGAAAGAAAACAGAACTATTTCTAGATGTTTTAATTATTAAATTTCAAAATTATATGATACATCATGTTTTGGTTATTCTCAATGAACTAACAGAAGTAATTATCTTGAAATTTGATTAAAACTTAGAAAATAATACTGGACAGAATCAAAATAGAAAGTCTACTTAATAAGGTATCTAGAAGGAAATATTTGTCATAGGTGCAGTACAGTTATGGAGTGGTCAAAAAATGTAATTTAATTACCCTATAGAGGAGAATGTATTAAAGACAGATTTTTAAAAAATAAGATATTTAAATGACAGACCAAAAGAAGGTAAAGAAGGCATTAAAAATGCCCATTATAAGTGTTTTTAGTTCTTACCTAGACTTGTCTCTGAAACCTTTAAGAGTTAAGAGGGACTGTTAAGTACACCCTAATCTATTCTAGCACTTGAATTGAAAAACTGGAAGAAAGAACTGAAAGGAACCAGAGACAGAGAGTATGATGATAAACATGCAGTCTCATATTAAAAAAAAAAAAAAAAATCAATAGACTTGCATTAGGTTTGAAATGGTTCCTGTTACACTCAGTAGAACCCCAGAAAGCAGACTGTGAACTTTTATCATCTTACCAGTGTGCATTCTCTGTTTCTGTTTATTCATACATTTCTATGTATGTACATACAGTTCCGTGCATAAATACTTTTATATGTGTTATACACATATACAATATATATATACTTTTGAAATGTAATAAAATAATTTAAACAAGCAAGTAAGGGAAAAAAAACAGAGAGGCAAATGAAGAAAGCAGACACTTAACTAGAGAACTGATGGTTACATTTGATTGAATGTGCTCTATCCACAAAGTGCTTTGGAGCAAAGATCGTAGGTGATATATAATAACTGAAAAGGCAAAATGACACTGGGGCACTTAGGGCAGGAACCATGGGAGGTGGGTGGTGGATAGGTTAAGTAGGGGATGGGAGTAAGGAATGGACTTGCCGCAATGAGCAATGGGTATTGTAAGGAAGTGAGGAGTCACTAAGTTGGATGCCTGAAGCTAATATTAACAGCGTACATTCACTAATTGGAATTTAATTAAGTAGAAACTTAAAAAAAAACAAGTTACCAAAAATAACTTTACAGACTATATGCACAGACTTTTTAAAAATATGTGTCTCAGTGGGAGCAGGCTATAAGCCTCTCTTTGAAGTTTCTATCACACTGTATTTTTGTGGGCTTCTACTTTTAGCAGGCTTGGATGGTCTAGGATGAAGAATCTTATAAGGTAGAGCCACTTGTCTATAGCAAAAACAAATGCAGGGGACAAAATCAAGGTATCAATTGAACAGTAGGACTTTTTCTGTCCTCAGGTATTGATAATATAACCAACACCTTAAAGGATTAAAGACCTACTTCTTGAAATGTAAAACACCAACTGTCTCGTTTTTAGCTACATGCTGCTAAGGTGGTGACTAAGTTAATAATTTGGTTGAAAGGTACGAAATTTATTAATAGCACAGGAGAGAGAAAAAAAAGCAGAAAAAAAACTAGTAGCACCAACTAGTAAAACTACTCCCTCTGCACAACTAAATTCAGCGCTGAACCCTTGCACAGAAGAAACCAATAACAAATTTACTTAGTCCCACCCCCGACAAAATGAGGAAAATGTAAACCTATGAAAATATTTCCAAGGCTGTCTAAACACGCTGTGGAAAGGGATGAGGGCAGAAGTCAGGGCAATGGGCTCACGAATGAACAGACATGAAGAATCAGCTAGAATAATACAATTTCAAAAAATATTAATAACACTGACTGGGCATCCAGAAAGTAATCTATGCTGATTCAAATACTGAATACCCTGATTTGAGTTTTTAACTTGGCTCCTCAGAGAGATGCCAATCTTCCAGTACCAGTGTTATTTTCCCCTTTTCCTTATCCAGGAGCCACACCACAGACTGCATCCACAGTATCAGAATGTATGTTACAATTATAATTCATGAATCTGGCAACACTTGCCCTGCTTTGAAAGAGCAATTGAGTATCTCTGATCACTGTTAATACAGAATTGCCATGTTAACCTAGGCAGTCCTAACTTTATTTCATTTCAGCATAACTACTTTCCTGCTGAGGAATTAAATAACAAAATGTTGTTTCAGGTTGAGTTTTAAGGCTGTGCCCTAGAGAGAAATTCACAAACCAGCTTAGTCGACAGAGCTGCATTTCCTTGCCTATGTTTGATTGAATGTGCCTTGTCCACAAAGTGCTCTGGAGCAAAGATGGTAGGTGATACATAATAACTAAAAAGGCAAGATTATATTGGGGCACTTAGGGCGGGAAACAGAAGAAACATAACCATTTATCGATATTGCCATCAGGCTGCTCTAAGGGAACTTTATACAAAATACGTTGTCGTTAAGAGCAGATTCAATTACTCGGTGTTATTAACATAGGCAAAAATCAATTACCTGTGGAAATATTATTTTTAAATATTTATTTGATCATCAGGCTTTGCATCAAAAAGTGCCCATATTCATAATTCCCTTCTGTGCCATTTTAATCATCTATATTAATACCTTAAAAGCACCTAATTATTTCTTTTTATCAAATTTAATTTGCTCTCAACAATACTGATAATCTCTAAAAAGATCAGGGGAAAAAATATGCTGTTGATACCAGTCAATCAACAGAATTATTGGAGATAATAAATTACTGTTTTTAAGCCACTAAGTTTTGGGATGGTCTTTATGTTACGATATGCATCTAAAAAACTGGCATAGAAAATATGGAAATTTTGAAATTTGCTATGTGTTTTTTTAAATATTCCTACATTGATATCAAAATGGGAAAACGTTTAATGTCACAAATCAGTCTCTCATGAAATAGTACTGGAAAGGCCATACACACACAGATATTGTTAACTATTCATTCAATCTAGACATCAAATAATTAGTCCTAACTCGTGTGATTTTACTACAGATATATGCATTTATATGTGGTATTATTTGCCAGTGCTCTGCAATATTGACTACTTGACCTTCTCAAAATGCTTTCTTCCCTCAACCCCAGAGTCCTATCAGTTCCAATTACTTCTGCCAATTACTTCTCGAAATGTCCATTTCTTTCTGTTCCCATTCCCCCATATTAATCCAAGCCACAATCATTTCTCCTAATGAGTCTTCACTTCCTTTACTCCTTTCCAATCTTCTTTTTTACATTATACCAGAAAGATATTTTGAAATATAATTTGGATCCTGTCACGCACCTTTTGATATCTTCCTACAAATATGTAAGACAAATGCCAAACTCCTCCTATCCTCATATATAAGGTTATGCATTTGTAATAACCTTGTCTGTCTTTTTCTCCTCTATATAATTATCTTATAAATATATTATGTTGTATTTGTCGAAAGAGTAGATTGTCCTATTATATGGTCACGCCATGGCCCTATAAATATAACTATTCTCTTTGTAGTTCAATTTCTTGAAACTACTCCTCCTCCCACCCCTCTCATTTAAGGACTTTTATTCATGATCTTTTTTCTGCCTGCAAATATGCTACATTTTTGCCAGAGGGGGCCTTAAATGAGTTCTCATACTAAGCTCACCCTATTGTTTTATGTTTCTATATTACTCTATACTTCAGCTTTTTAAACATATTACAGGTCTAATTTCTAGTTCAGTGTTTGTCTTTTCCATTAAACTGTAAGATCAATCACCATTTGTTCACCGTTATATCCCCAAGGCTGAACACGATGCTTGGAAAACTGTAGACTCAAAATTGCTCACTTAATTAATTAATACTGTATTTTGTTTTTAAACTTTCATTTAGTTTAGATATAATGCATTTTGCCACATCTGCTAATCTTAACTAATAATAAAAATACTAGGCAAAGTTGTTTCTTATTTTAATGTTTATTTTCACATAATTTGTTTAGTTGATCTAAAAGAAATGAACTATGGGTAACTTTATATTCAAGAACTTCCCTGATGTTTAAGCAAATACTTGGCACAGAAAGGGTACACCATTTCATTATTACTTAACACCATGGTAAAGCGGTGTTTATACCATTTTGGATCAAGGAAAACTGAGCTACAAAGAGGTTGCTTAGCCAACAAGTTCTCTAAGTTAGACACTGGTAGAAAACAGGCTGTAAGTCAGGATGAATAAAGAAGAGTTTGAATAATACATATCAAAACATTGTAGTTTCAAGTATCACTAAACAAGGGAGGCAGAGATGAACACTTTTCAAGCACCATTAATAATCCTATCATATACTTGTGCCATTTAGAGGGCTAGAGCATTTCGGTGATTCACCACACCCACCACTAATCTTTCATTTCTAATGCTATGTACTTTGATGTAGAATATTAATATTAATTAAATCAGTTCTATACAGACAGAATCTCATGAAGTGCTAAAGCAAACACCTCAAGTAGTCTCACTGAGACCGTTATTAATATCAGGTTCATCTACAGAGTCCCCTGAGTACCTGAAGAATACATACTTCAGATTCTGAAAAATACTGGGTCCCGACACTTCAATTTATTCAAGTATTTTGTTTCATTTCCATAATCTGTTTTTATGCACTGCTTTTTCATTTTTAAAAATGTGAGTGAAATGAAATTAATTGCTTGGTTATGTGAGCCTTAATAATCACAAAAATTTCATATGGTTTATAAAGCACTCTCCATTTTTAGAACCACTTACAAGTAAGAAAAACTGATTATGATATGGTTTTATATATGAATGCCCTTTTGGCTAAAAAGAGTGTCCAGCACTTTGGCCAATTATAATAAAACTTCAAATTTTCCCATAACCACACCCTAGATGTTGTTGACTTTCTTTTTTATTTAAATTCTCTGTCATAGAAGCCATGTTACATAGTCTTTATGAAGTCCATTTCTACTAAGTTCTGCACTCCACACAATTTCTGAGAGCCTCTAAGGCATGCACACATGCTCCTCAAATCCATCCTGCTTGTCATTTTCACCACCTGCTTTCAATTTGGACCAATAATGTTCTCAACCTGCAGGTCACCCCCTGCTACAAGTAAGTGGCTTCCTGATGCTCCTGTCATTCACACAATACAAATATTGTTAATGAGTTGTGTTTTTTTCATTCCTCAAAGCATGCCTTAGATCAAGCCATAATATTTTTAAATGTCTTCGTGGAAGGGATAAGAAAAGTAAGCACAGCCTATGTCCTAGCCTCGCTCTCGGCAAACTGACATGGGAAAGCCAACTATGCCTATACCAAAGCTATACCACTTTACTGTCACAATATCACTCTGCTCCTATCTCAAAGCAAAAGAAATTCTCTCTGTTACAGTCTAAGACTTCAGCATACCCTACCACAGAATAGAACCCTTCTCAAGAGGGGCAGATTTTAATTCTTTTCTAGGAAAATTTCTATTTTCACCTACAAAATAGGATCTGGGAATCAAGATAATCATACTGCTAGTAATACTTGACATTATTTCCTGTATCTGGCTTTTAAAATATTAAATAACATGGTGTGTGGCATACTAATAAAGCCCCACAAGTCAGACCATGGCAACCTCAATCCCGCTTACAGTCTTTCTAACAATCCGGGATGAAGACACTATGCGTTTTACACATCCTTCCTAGAGGGATCTGTTCTTTTAAATAAATGTGAATAAATGTTTGGATGTAAAAGAACACCATCTCCCAAGGACAAATACTAGTTGTCAGTCATGGGATAGGGTATTTCCAGATTGAAGAAAAAAAAATTCATTTCTCTATCTCAGCAGGGATACAGTTTTGCATAAGATAAGCCTAACTTCTGTCATTAAACAAAACACATCTTGGTTGAAAGCAGCTGAATTTTGATTACTTCTTTTTTTCAGGGTTACACTATAAGGAAAGGGTAGATATTTGCTTTATATATGAATGAGTGAAAGAAAAAACCAGAGTACTAAGCTTCCTTCCTACTCAATGCAAGCAAACACAAGGTCCAATTTCTACCCCCTCTCCCCACAATTGAAACTTCTAGCAAAACTAAAGTTGCAGTTTTTAAGTTTTAACGTTTTAAAATTCATTTTTTTTGTACACTCACACACACACACAAAAATTCTGAAGAAAGACAATAGTCAGTGACTACCTTTGCATTATCCTCTGATAAAGCTGACATCTGTATACTTCTACTAACTTCTATTACTTCCTTCCTGGCCACTGCCAATTAACCTCTTTCCTTTTAAATCTTGTAAATCATTAAGCAATTAATCACTCACTGCCTTAGTAAATCGTTTCTATTGTTTTCCAGTACTGCTTTTAATCCTACATTATGTTTCATCTTCCCAATTCAACTGTATACTTGGAGGGTACAACTGTAGAGGGGAAACAGATTTGTGTGTCTTTCAAATCACCTTGAACTGTTTCTCTGCCTTCAATAGGTGAACAGCAAACATTGGTTAATCCTATTCTACGGACATGTTCAGAATACTATGATCTCGATTGTCTTTTATCAATTCCATCCAGTTATCTATATTCTAGTACCACTGAAGATTGAAAATGCTATCTTAGTTAATACTGTCATCGTATCTACTAAATTAGAAATAACCTGAAGTTTTAGTAACTCCCTCTTTCTTTTTGTCTCAGCTAATTATTCTAAAATTTCTGTAAAATTCTACCTCAGAAAGGCCTGTGTAATTTTTTTTTAATTTTTTATTTTTTATAAACATATATTTTTATCCCCAGGGGTACAGGTCTGTGAATCACCAGGTTTACACACTTCACAGCACTGATTCTTCTGTCTTTACCTTAGCTTCGAATTCACCTGGAATATTCTAAGGATGGCTGATAATTCCCAAAACCTCCAGTCAATTAACATGACTGCTTATCATTGCTACTAACCCCATCAATATATTGATGAACATAAAATGATTCTGTCATATTCTTGCTTAAAACATTCCAAAATTTTGCTATTATAAACTTAGTCTGGCAGCCAAGATCTGCACAATCTGGTTCCATTCTTCCTCTCCTGTTTCATACCTACCAAATTATATTATATACACTGAATGCTGCCATACCGAAATTTCCATTTCCTCTTGGATACAGCACTTACTTGGTGTATATATATGTTTTGGCATAAACAAAAGCATGTCAGCACACCTTGTTCCTGCAAAAACCCATTAGTACTTGAAAATACCAGTTAAATATTACTTCCTCTGTGAATTCATTTGTGTCTTTTCCAGGTGGAGATATTAACAGCTGTATTTCCATAGTACTTTGTTCATATCTGTGTTATAGCACCTATAATGTTTATTATTTGCTATTTGTTTATATGTCTTTTTCTTCTACTCTTCAGTGGAAACTACTACATACTTACATACCATAAACCTTATTCCATTTCTGGGAAATCATTGGTCTGATGGCAGAAAAGAGCATATAATTCAAAGTTATAAAGATATAAGTTGAAATTTCAATTCTATCACTATGTTCAAATCCAAGATCCAACATTAACCAAATTTAAGGAAATAATTCAACTTCCCTATAAATGCTATTATCTACAATGCAAAGCTTATAATATTTATCTAATTGTGTCATCATAATTACCAATGTGATTTTATATCAATCAATTTTCTTAAATGAAAATTTTATTATTTCATGTTAGAAAATATTTAAGTAAGTGAATACTTTAACTTCAATATTTCTATAGTTTTACTATGTTATTTAGCTTCTGGCCAATTAGTTTGCTACCAATAACAGGCCAGAAACAAGAGATGTAACCATTAGTTCTCCTGCTTAGATGTAAAAAGCTGCGTAGAATGTTGCTCCTACCTCAACAATGGAAAAAAGCCTGGAAAAAACATAAGATCACAATTTCCTGAATCTATCAGAGAGCAAAAATCACAAGGCACCCATTAACCAGGAAAATTCCAAAGAAGGACAAGTCTGTCGGAGGGAAAACAAGATGCAAAAACTCCGGGCGCCTGGGTGGCTCAGTGGGTTAAGCCGCTGCCTTTGGCTCAGGTCATGATCTCAGGGTCCTGGGATCGAGGCCCGCATCGGGCTCTCTGCTCAGCAGGGAGCCTGCTTCCCTCTCTCTCTCTCTGCCTGCCTCTCCATCTACTTGTGATTTCTCTCTGTCAAATAAATAAATAAAATCTTTAAATATATATATATATATAAGATGCAAAAACTCCTACCTGTGGCAGAGCACAGGATAAAGAGACACCAGCCACCATGTAAACAGGTAAGCCAAAAGCCAACATTTTATTTAACTGCCAAAGCCCAGGAGTAGACAACTTTGAAAAAACTGAGTCTCGGACATAAGGAAATTCTCCATTCATTTGCAAAATTTTGTTATAGGTCTGTATCAGGTGATACAAGAAAGATTGGGGGAAGGACATAAGACAAGAGTGAGTGATACAGGTATCCAAAGATAGCTGCAGCATGGAAGGAGCAGTAATTAAACACTGACTATTTCTCTAGACCTTTCTCTCCTATGAGGCAATCAGTTTTTAGCCTGTTGATGTTGGGCAACAAAGTTTGTCACATACTAAGTACAGGGAAAGACTCCATAGGTGGGAGAAGAATAGAAAAATAAACTCTTTAGAAGATAGAAGGAAACCATCTTGGGCCTAGGATACTATATTGATATCAAGCAATGATCTATTAGTGCTAACTGAATAAAATGAAACTTTCATCAAAATGAACAACAAATGTAAGACAGTATTGGACTGTTGTGGAAATGAAGTGCTGGAGTGCTGGAATGCTGGAATGTGCAAAGCCAAGGCACACAAGGCCTCCATAACCATGAGACTGGATAGAAGAGGAGAGATAACCCTGCTGCAAAGATAATGTTAGTACATAGCAAAAAGCAACAGTAATTTACTGTGGGGGATGTGGCAAGAACAGGAAGACCAGCTGCCAGCTGTGGCACAGATTTGCAGGAATAGCTCAGAGCTGAGAATGGAGTACTGAGACTAATAAAACTCATCCAAAAACACAACCCAAGCCATCAGAGCAAGACAAGAGCAGCCCATATTGAAGAAAATTGAAACAAGTAGTACACTAAAGCTTATCACTGCAAGCATAAACCCCTATTCATCTCAACTCCTCACTAGATTCACTTCACCCCATACCTAACAACCTGACAGAAAAATGGGCATGACTTTTCTGAGAATAAAATGTATTGACTTCCACTCTGACTATTCTAACATGATATCTGGCATTCAATCAATGATTGTAAGACACAAATAAAAAGCAAACAAAAAATTATACATACATAAGTAATTGCATATATATTTTATAAAAAATTATAAAAATATTGCTTATACATATATGAGATGTATATTATATATAATAAGCTGAACCAGAATAAGAAATGACCATATGTTATAACACTCTGAGAAAGATTCCAAAATAACTATGACTAATTTTTTAATCTACTGCAAAAACAAGAGACACATGCATTCACAGATGTAGAATTTCAACAGAGTGGAAATGATATAAGTCAAGTGCAAATGCTGACAAAAATTTCAGATACACAGAAAAATCATTTGGCTGGCTCATAAGTAGATTTAAAACAGTTAATAAGAGAATTGGTGAACTTAAAGGTAGATCAATAGAAATTATTTAAGCTGAAACAAAAAGTAAAAGGAAGGAGGAAAAAAGGGCAAAGAGATTATCCAGGAACTGTGGAAAATTTCAAATGGTCTAACATAGGTATAATCGA
This sequence comes from Mustela putorius furo, assembly GCF_011764305.1. Lineage (NCBI taxonomy): Eukaryota > Metazoa > Chordata > Mammalia > Carnivora > Mustelidae > Mustela > Mustela putorius. The sequence goes on from NW_025421987.1 coordinate 31,139,418, forward strand.
GTTCCAGAAGAAACAAAAAAAGAATGGAGTTGAAGAAATATATGAAGTGATATTGGTAGAGAATGGTAGCACAATGAAGTGTTAAATGACATATTTGAGAATCTTACTCTGGATAAACTCACACACACACATATATATACATAAGAACATCATGAAAAATCTTAAAGGCAGGTAGAGAGGGGGTGAATGCACATTGCATACAGTGGACCAAAGATTTGCATAATGGCAAACTTCTTGTCAAGAATTACACAAGTTGAAAGACAAATGAGGGACATTTTCAAAGCACATAAAGTAAAAAGCTGTCATCCCAGAATAATATAACCAATGAAAATATGTTTCAAAATGAAGATAAATGAAATGTTTTTAGACCAACAAAAGTTAAGATAAAAGTCATTTCCAACAGACTTATACTATGAGAAATGGCCAAGGACTTTAGTCAATCAGAGAAATATGATACTAGAAAGTTGTTTGAAATCCACAGATAATAGAAAAATCAAAGTAAGTTTAAAATAATATTTTTCATTTTTTATTCACTTTAAGAGATAATTTATAATCTAAAGGGTAAATAATGAAAACGTACTGTTGGGCTTATAACATGTATAAGTAAAATGTATGAAAACAATAAAAAGATATGAGGAGGGAATTAGAAATACTGCACATTTTTTATATGTAAAATGGTATCCTTTTACATGAAGGTTATCTGTGATACATTAAAGATATATATTGTTAATCTTAGGATAATTGTTAACAATTTATCAAGAAGCATACCAATAAGAAAAAGAATCATAAAAATACAAATAATCCAAAGCCGGAAGAAAATTGTACCCCAAAAGATGAGACAAATAGCAAAATATTAAATTTAAACCCAACTATATATTGTTATGTTGAATGGAATTAAGCAAAATAAAATCATATTTGATTAAAATCAAAACTAAATGCAGCTTATAAGAAACTCATTTTATTTTTTTATTTTTTTTTAAGAAACTCACTTTAAATATGAAAATATAAATAAGTTAAAGGTAAGGAGATAAAAAAAGTAAAATGTTGAAAAATTGTCATTTCATCAATATCGAAAAAGTGAAGTAGCTATATTAATGTTAAAAAAAACACTGACTTCAAAACAGGAAAAGATTCTCAAAAAAAGAAGAAGCACATGGAAAGGATAAAGGAAAGTGATAAAGGAAATAATTCACTAAAAAGATATAACAATCCTACATATGAATGAATGAATCGATCAATCAAATAAAAGAACGTCAACATGCATGAAGTAAAACAGAACTGAAATAAGAAAAAAGAGAAACGCACAATTATGGAGACAGCAATATCTCTCTTCCACTAACTGATTAAACAAACAAACTGAAAATCAGTAAGGATTTAGAAGACCTAAATAACAATAACACCAATTGGCCCAAAAAATTTACAAAAGAGTTACAATAGATAAATCAGTAGCAATGATAAAATAGAATGATCAAAAAACAGTACAAAAGAATAGAGAAAAAATAATAACTAGAACAGATAGGATGAAGAGAAAGTAACAAGATGGTATATTTAAATACAATTATATCAGTAATTTCACTAATTGACCTAAAGTTTCAAAATAAAAGACAGAGTTTATTTTATCAGATTAAAAAGAAGAAGAAAACAAGACTCATCTATATGCTGTCTATAAGAAATCCACTTTACGGGGCACCTGGGTGGCTCAGTGGGTTGAGCCTCTGCCTTCGGCCCAGGTCATGATCTCAGGGCTCTGGGATTGAGTCCCGAGTTAGGCTCTCTGCTCAGCAGGAAGCCTGCTTCCTCTCTCTCTCTCTGCCTGTCTCTCTGCCTACTTGTGATCTCTCTCTCTCTGTGTCAAATAAATAAATAAAATCTTGAAAAAAAAAAAAGAAATCCACTTTAAAGGTAATGACCTAGATATATTAAAAGTAAAAGAATAGTAAAGGGGTACCTGGGTGGTGCAGTTGACTAAGCTTCCAACTCTTGGTTTCAGCTCAGGTCACGATATCAGGGTCATGAACTCAAGGCCCTGAGATGGAGCCTCATGTCAAGCCCTGGACAGGGTCTGTGCTGAGCCCAGACTCTGCTTAAGACTCCTTCTCTCTCCCTCTGTCCCTCCCTACTACACTCTCTGCCTAATACAAATAAATAAATCTTTTAAAATAAAAGGATAGAGGGATGCCTGGGTAGCTCAGTTGATTAAGCAGCTGCCTTTGGTTCAGGTCATGATCCCAGGGTCCTGGGAGCGAACCTCGCAGCAGGCTCCCTGCTCAGTGGAAAGCCTACTTCTCTCTCTCCCTCTGCCTGCTGCTCTGCCTACTTGTGCTCTCTCTCTAGCTCTCTGTCAAATAAATAAATAAATAAATCTTTTTTTAATGCTATAAAAATAAATAAAATAAAAGGATAGAAAAAGATAATTCAGGAAAAACTTTAAAAAGCAAGATTTGTTATATTAATAATATGAAAGAAACTTCATAACAAAGAATATTGACAGGGATATGAAAGGAAATTACAGAAAGACAAAGGATTAATTTCATCAAGAAAACTGAACAGTCCTTATTCTGTATGTACCTAGTAACAGTCATCAAAATACATAAAGCAAAAACTTACAGAGGCTACAAGAGACAAACAAGTGCATGATTAAACAATAACACCAAACAATGGAAAAAATACATTCTTTGCAAGTACACATGGAACATTTACCAAAAGAGAACATCTTCAGGACCACACACAAAAAATACCCTCAACCAACATTAAAAAAAAAAAAAAAAAATTGAAATCATACAAATTATGTTGTCCAACTACGTAATAATTAAATGAAGCCAGTAACAGAAAGATACCTAGAAAATCCTTAAATACTTGGAAATTTCAAATTAACTTGAGTCAAAAAGAAATTATAAGGAAGGGCAGCTGGGTGGCTCAGCTGGACAAGTGTCTAACTTCTGATCTCAGCTCACATCTTGATCTTAGTGTCATGAGTTCTAGCCCCATGTTGGGGCTAGAACTACTTACATGTAGTATGCGTGTAGCCTATTTACAAAAAAAGAAACAAACAAACAAACAAACAAGGTGGGACTGGGCAGGGAGACCAACCATAAGAGATTCTTAATCTCAGGAAACAAACTGAGGGTTGCTGGGGATGGAGGGAGGGATAGGGTGGCTGGATGATGGACACTGGAAAGGGTATGTGCTATGGTGAGTGCTTTGAATTGTGTAAGACTGATGATTCACAGACCTGTACCCCTGAAGCAAATAATATATTATATGTTAATTTAAAAAAAAGAAGTCACAAGGAAACTTTGAGAATATGTGTACTGAATAAAAATTAGAATAAACCATAAAAATCTGTATGAAAACTAAAGTAGGGCTTAGAGTAAACTTTACAAAGTTAAAGTTAAGCAACATTAAACCATTAAATGGTTATATTAAAAAGAACAAAGTTCTAAAATTAATGATCTAAGCTCTTATCACAGGAAACTAGAAAAAGGAGAAAACAACTGATTTTCAAAATGATTTATTAAACAAAAGCTGAGAAGTAGACATGAGCACACAGAAGAAGTGAGAGAGTGAAACAAGCAGAATTTCTAGAATGGTCTCATTTCTGAAGTGTGATTGCAGTCAATTCTTGAGGCGATATTGGTAAAAATTAAAATGAGAAGTTTAATATTTAGGGAAATTACGACCTGTTATCAAGATGCTTGAGATGTACCACGGCATTGCTTTCATTATGGGGAAGGATCGGTAAGGCTGGTTGTAGGTATACTGGCTGTAGTCGTAGTAGCAGATGGTGGTTGTGTGCTGCTGTCAACAGCAGAGGTGGTTCCAACTGAGCCTGCAAGTGTGGGAGCCTCAAGGGGTTGTGTGGATTGTGCAGAAGGAGTCGTGGCAGCATCAGTAGTATTATCTGCTGTGGTATCAGTGACCTCCTCAGTGGGGGCAGTTGTTGCAGGTTCTAGGGTGGTAGGGTCCAGTACAGTGGTTAAATCTTCAGATACAGTGGTGGAAGTGGAACCCAATGGAGTTGTAGTGGCAGTTGTCCCTAAAGATTCAGTAGTGTCCTCCTCCCCTGGAGATGCAGCTTCAGTGGTTGAAGAAGCAGGTTCAGCAGGAGTAGTAGTGGCTGCTACACTCATACTAGCAGTAGTTGTGGCATCTGTGGCATCTGAAACTGCTATAGGAGTTGTGGTTGCAGATGATGTAACTGTTGCAGTAGTACCAACAGGTGTAGTGCTGGCTTCTAAGGTTGTGGAGCCACCTGAACGGGTTGTGGCACCTTTAGCTGGAGTGGTGGTAGCTGCAGTGGTTCTATCTGCTGACTCAGTGGTGGTCTTATCCCCCAGAGTTGTAGCATCAGGAGTCTGGGTGGTAGCTTCACTGTTGGTCAGGGTACCAGATTCAGTAGTAGAGGGAGCACTTGGTACACTTGTGGTGGCACCAGAAGGAGATGTGGTACCAGTGACTGAAGGTGAGGTGGTGGCATCAACTCCTGGAGTTGTGGAGGCTGCTATGGTTGTGCTGGTTGCTTCTCCAGTTATTGTGGTTGTAGATGAAGCAGTTGTACTCACAGCTGGAGCTGTGGACTCTGCTGGTGAGGATGTAGGGTTAGCTGTTGGGGTTGTGGCATCAGCAGGTGCAGTTGTAGAAGCTCCAGTGGTTGTGTCTTCTGTTGGTTCAGTGGTAGCCTCTTCCCCTGGAGTTGTAGCATCAGGAGTCTGGGTGGTGGCTTCCTTTTTTTTTTTTTTTTTTAAACTTTCTAGACCTTATTGTGTCTTCTTCTTTTTTTTTTTTTTAAGATTTTATTTATTTATTTGATAGAAATCACAAGTAAGCAGAGAGGCAGGCAGAGAGAGAGAGAGAGGAGGAAGCAGGCTCTCTGCCGAGCAGAGAGCCCTATGCGGGGCTCGATCCCAGGACCCTGGGATCATGACCTGAGCTGAAGGCAGAGGCTTTAACCCACTGAGCCACCCAGGTGGTTCAAACATATGGAAAGAAATAACAAAGATAATACCCTAAATCAATAAAATTGAACACAGTTTAAAAATACATAAAATCAATTCTTACAAAATTTAGTTCTTCTAAAAGCTCAATAATATTGATAAACCATTAGACAGGTTGTTCAACAAAACACAGAGAGACAGAGAGAAAGTGAGAGAGCGAGCTCTCTGATGTCTCTTCTTGTAAGACCAACAATTTTATTGGATACTACCTTTATGACCTCATTTAACTTTCACCCTTGTTTCAAGGCCCCATCTGCAAATAAAACCACATTGAGGGTTAAGGATTCAACATAAAGCATTTTAGGGGGACATAAACATTCAGACCATAACATCCCATCCCTGGTGCCCACTGTAATTCTTGTCTTTGTTGTAGGCAAAATAGATTAATTTTATCCCAACAGCCCAAAAGCCTTAGCATTAATTCTAAAGACTAAAGTCCATAGTCATCTAAATCAGATATGGGTGAGAAGGTAAAGTTTCTCTTCAGTGGTATACCTGCGAAATCAGACAAGTCATATGCTTCTAAAATGCAAAAGTGGGATGGGCATAGGCTAGACATTTGCATTCCAAAGGAAAACAATCAGAAGTGGTGGGTCCTAAGCAAGTCCAAACCTAGCAAAGCAAATTCCATTAGATCTTAAGGCTTGAGAATAATTCATTTTTGGTTTGATGCTCTGCTCTGTAGGCCCACTGGGGTAGCATTGGCATGCACACAGTCCCTTTGGAGCATCTGCAACTCCATGGCTCTCTGTGAGGTTCTTGTCCATGCTGCTAACGGTGGCTGCCTGGCTGGCTGAAAGGGCAGAAATGGGGGAAGTGCCAACCCTGAAGATCTCCGATGGCCTTCATTGTCATTTTTTCCTTTTCTTGAAGGATTAAATATGTTTGTAACTGAATAGCTCTACTGACCTTTGCCCAGAAATCCAGGAAGTCCAATAGCTGACAGACAATACCTTCCTTTATTTCATCTCCTCTTCTCTAGTCCTGTTAGTTGGCAGTATTTCTGCTGGCATAATCACATCTCTATTCCTGGCTTCTGCAAAAATGGCTTAGTAAATCATGTCTCACTCATGAGCTCCTTATCAAATGGTTATTCAGCTGTATTCTTAGTCTTCTCTTCAAAACATGCTTCTTTAAAACAAAACAAAACAAAACAAAACAAAAAAACCTTTTGTAATAAGGATAGGCTATAAATTTTCCAAATCTTCAAATTCTGGTTCTTTTTGACTTAACAATTATTTCATTTTATCTCCCTCCTTTCATATTTTACTATAAGAGATAAGAAGAATACAAAGCCACTCCCTCAATACTTTGCTTAGAAATAGCCTCAGCCAAATACTCAATTTCATCAGATACAAATTCCACCTTTCAAGAAACACTAGAACACAATTCAGCCAAATTCTTCACCATGCTATAACAAAAATTGCCTTTTCTCCAGATTCCAATAACAGGAACCTCATACCCATCTGAGATCTCAACAGAATAACCTTTTAATGTCTATATTTTACCACCATTCTGGTTTTGATGATACCTGTTTTCTCTAAGATAATAGAGGCTTTTTCTATAGCTCTCTTCTTTTGCTTAGAAGCTCTTACCAGAATCACCTCTAACATCCGTATATTACCAACACTCCCTTCAAGGTAATGTTGGCTTTTCTAACATTTCCTTCAAATTTCTTCCAACCTCTAACTATCACCCAGTTCCAAAGCCATTCCACATTTTTAGATATTTTTATATGACCTCTTCATTTTAGCAACTTTTTTAAAATAATCACCAACATCTGGAAAATATCTACATATTCTTCAACTGAGGACAAATGAAAAAAATGGTGGGCTATGACAGAATACTACCCAACAATGAAATATGCAACAACAGGGTGAAGCTCAAAAGCATTATGCTAAATGAAATAAACCAGGCTCAAATAGTTAGATGCAGTTCCTTCCATTTCTATGACATTTTATAGAAGTCATAACCATGAGAATGGAAAAAAACTGATTCCTAGTTGTCAGGTTGTCAGCTTCTTAAAATGGGGAGATAAGATGGACTAAAAACAGACATGTGGGAATGTTCTGAATGATGGAATATTATTGATTATAGTGCTGATTACATCACTGCATACATTTTTCCAAATTCTACTATATATAAACCATATCAAAGGTGGGGGGTTGGTGAGAAGGATAAAAAGAAGAAGAAATAAATGAAAGAGGGATGAAGGCCATAGAAATGTGGTAACCTGACTCCAAGATTGTTCCCAAGTGATCTCTGCCCCCGATTCTCATGCCCAAGGTAGACCACTTCATCAGTGAATTGAGATTTACCTTGTGTGACCAATGTAAGCCATTGGTAAACCAATGTAAGCACAAGATACATTAATTTTTTTTAAGACTTCTGATGCTAGGTTTATTTATAGAGCCCTCAACTGCAATGCAAGTTTATCTTGAAGTCACCATGGTAGAAAGAATACAAGGAATACATAGAAATATGCTGGAGAAATCCTGAGACTTTAAAAAAGAGAGAGAGTTGCCATTGTAGCCCTATTTGTTCTAGCCTGTAGGTGTTCCAGTCACCCCAGAAACTAGGGATCAGAGACAATTTGTCCCACTGTTCCTCTTGCCCTAACAAACTATAGATTTCTGAGAGAAAGAAATGATTGCTGTTTTAAGCCACTAGGTGTTGGCATGATTTTTTATGCAATAATAGATAAATGGACCTGAAAATAATGGTCAGTAAGTGTATGTAAGAAATCAGAATAAATATTAATACCTCAGAGGCAAAGAAAATAATATAGGGCAGAATTATCAAGAAAAGAATTCCTATTTTCCATGCCTTTCTTCTTCTAAAACTCTCTTGAAACTTCTCTTAATGGAGATCCCAAGATAAAACAAAAACAAAAATCACCTCACTACTTAAAGTTAACAAATAGACTTAAAGCTTTTAAATCCTAAGGGAAAGTAACCACAAGCTTAGATATAGTATTCCTGAATTGGGGTAGATACATTATGATTCACAATCAAAAAACTCAAGCATCACATCAAATCCAGCCTTGAAGTCTATGAAATATAGTTAAGCATTTGTACGATGAATTGTAGGACAATCTTCAAATTGCCTATATATTTGTAATCACCTTACTATGCACAAAAAAATTAAAACTACCTTTTTGCTGATCCCAAATACCAGGATTTGGTTATAAAAACATTACAGTGATTGGCCAGCAAGGAAAACATAAATACCTTTTAGAAAGGGTCTGGCTTGCTCTTTCTAATGGTGCATGTACAAAATTGTTTCTATCTGCCAAATGATAGAAATTTGTCTGGGTTACAAATAATACCATGCAAAGGAGCCCTGATAAAACCAGGAACAATCGATGCCAGCAGTAAAATTTCTGACACAAAAGAGACCAACTGAGTCACTGGTGGCACGGCTAGGCATAAAGATTGAGACCTCACCAGTGTGTGTGCATAATCAATCAAGTGACATTCCATAGGAGAATGTCAAGTCAAGATGATCCCAGGTAGAACAGTACTGAGTTAGAAATCAATATATAAAAAGTATTATCTTGCTGATTTAGAAGACAAAATGGACTCCATTCAAATAAAGACTGATTTCTCCTCCATTCTAAATGCAACATTGTATTCCACCCATATTTTCCAATCTGTGATATCTTACCATCTTTCCTCTTTAGCCATCCCTGAGTGTTAGGATGTACTATTTCTCAAATTTCTCCTTATCCTGACATAAAATCTTTCACAGTGCAATAAACTAGAATAGAAATTCATAGCAAATTTATTGCACTAACATTTATTGACCTCCTGTTAATTGCTGTCATTTTAAGGAGCTCAGAGTCTGGTATGGAATGTAAATTAATAATAATAATAATGAAGAAGAAGAAGGAGGAGGAGGAGGAAAGGGGGAAAGGGGAGAAAGGCGGGAGGGGGAGGAGGAAGAGGAGGAGGAGGAAAAGAAGTAAGTTGTCTAAATGCAATAGCAGAAGCCTGTACAAGGCACAGATGTGGCATCAATGCATGTCTAATTACCCCAGGCTACAGCAGTCTTGCTGAAGACATCAGATGGACATTTATTGGAGATTTATATGAGTTTACCAGGAGGACGAGTTGGAAGAAGGACGTCTCAAGCAGAAGGAATAGCATCTGCAAAGACAGGAAGCTAAACCTGTATAATGCTTAGTATTTGATATGTTATAAATTATGATGAGGGGAGTAGCAGAAGATAAGAAAGGGATCAGATCAAAAAGGGCCTTATATTTTAATACCAAGAAGTTTGAATTTATACTGTAGGCAATAGGGAGAAAATGAAATGTCTTCACTGATGGAGAAACATGATCAGATAAACAGTTTTAAAAGGTTACTTTGGCAGTAGTGCAGAGGATGGCTAGAATGAAGGAAACAAAAACAAAGAGACTGCTTAGGAGACTGTAACCGTTTTTTAAGAGCAATGTAGTTTTTAAAATATAACCTATGAGAAATTATACTAGTTACCAAGCATGCTTAGATACAGTTTCAGTAAAGCATATACTGGCAACAGGCTTCTAGGGAGAGGATGATATACATTCTTAAAGCCGAGCAACTGGAAATGCCCACCTCACTCAAGGCGGAACACCGCCTGCTTCATTTTTCCATTATCTCCTCTTCCGGGGGGGAATGTCAACAGCTAGTCAAACAATCCTTTCATTTGGGCTTACTCGTTATAGGTCATGTATTACATGACCAGACATGTTTTGCCTTTCTTCTTACGTATCTACAAGACTCATGGCCAATGTGTAATCTACTCCAACTTCTTTGTTGGAAAACAGTTCACTCTCCAATAAATATAAAACTAAAAAGTTGTTCCTCAGAATAGTCTTTTCTACTGCCGCCCCCTGCTCCCATTCCCTTACAGCAGACTTTTTTGTGCCTCATTCTTCTCCCAGGCGCCATCAGGAGGCGACAGGAGACAATTTAACTGTCTCATCATAAGAAGGCAATGCCTGAAAAGTGGCAATAAAAGTGGCGATGGCTTAGAGAGAAGCCAGTTTGGGAAATACTTAGTAAGATTTGGGAACTAATTATATGTAGACATTGAGCATGGGCAGAATTCTGGAATAATTCCTAGATTTTACCTAAGGTACTGAATGACTGGTGAGTCATAATCTAATTCAGTGTATATAAAAGGAACACATTAGAGTGGGAAGGTAATGAGCTCAAGTTTAGAAATTCTGAGTTTAAAGTGACCACAGAAAATACAAATGGAAATGAAACTAGGCAAAGAAGGGATGGGATTTTCTCCAGAATTCTCAGGAATCCTACCTAATCAGTGGCATTCTCTGGTTGTATTCACTATTAAGGCATATTTTTTTTTATGACCAACTGCATAAGAATATCATGGCTTAAGAGTGTGGACTCTGGCTATGAAATGTGTAAGCCTGATGATTCACAGACCTGTACTCCTGGGGCAAATAATACATTAAATGCTAATAAAAAAAAATTTTTAAATAATGAAAAAAAGAGCATAGACTCTGAATCCAATATCCCAGGATTCCTATTCTTGTTCTGCTACTTTTGGGCTGCATGAACTCAAGCCATTACTTCACCTAGCCTCAGTTTCTTGATCTATAAAATGGTGACAACAATGGTATCTATTTCATAGAGTTAGTATAAGAACTTATAACTTATATTAGCACTGCACTAAGAAGTGCCTGATATACAATGAGGACAGTATGCTTACTACATGAGATGAGTAAGTCCATTTCAATATGAGATTATTTGACGTGGTAGGGAAACATACCATAGGCTACATTCTGTCCTGATTAAATTCCAGGCAGAAAGGGTTTTTTGATATTTAAATTATTAAAAGTTGATAAAGCACTTGAATTATATGCTTCTAAAGAAATAAGGTACAGAGCTTAATCTTTATGAATTTTTTTTTCTATTGATTGCACTGCGGTTTACAGGAGACACAAATCTTGTTAAAGCTGTTCTGATTTGAATTTTAGCATTTAAGTGGTTTATAATTTTTCATAGGATGTCATTAAATCTGCAAAATATTTTTTCATAATTTAAATTTAGTCTAATTTAACATTGGGCCATGGAAAAAATACCCTTATTTTAGGCCAATAATATTGTGATGGAAAGGATATAATTTTCAACTCAGTGGAAATGTACCCCAGGGTTCTTTTTTTTTCTAGAAAAATTCATGTCTCCTGAGCTTACTCTATTGTATAACCCAGAAGAATGGTTCATGAACCTTTTTTTTTTCCCTGTCAAGATCCCTTTTCATCATCTTATTAAAGTTCAGTGATTCCGTTCAGAATCCTTCTGACTCCCACTCTTTTTCACTCTTGCCACCTCATCAACAGCTAACTTCTGCTTCTTGCCCACTACCCTTTGGTTTGGCATTTCAATCTTCCTCTCCCCAAAGCCATCAGGAGTTAAACATCTGACTCCCCTGGAGACATCACACAAAATTAGAAAGTTATGTCAAAAAAAAACAAAAAAAAAAAACCCAAAAAACAAAACCTCTGCCTTTGGAACGACTATTATAAATGCCACAATTATAAAGATGAATCAGAACACATGACATATTTCCAAAATTGGAAGAGATTTTATCTGAATTAATGGCACTTTTTGGGAAAAGAATCATGTAACTGGTTAACTTTTCACCTCAACTCATATCTAGAATATTATTTGAGTTTATCTACAAGTGATTAAGTTTGAGGAATCATTCCCTTGGTACTTGATGTAAGGAGAAGCAAAGATCAGAAAATAAGGAGGAAAATTGGCCTTTGGAATATAGTCTCAGCTGTTCAGCCCTCTCACCTTTACCTAAAATTCACTTCCTTAAGTAAGTTCGTATTTTCTTAGGGAATAAGTAATTTAACACTACTACATTCTTAACTGTTTCTCAATATAATATAAAGCAATAGCTACAATGAACAAAAAGGCAACTTGAAAAACTTCCTGTTTTAAAATAAAACAGTGATGGCATCTTTGCTAGATACGAGTTACACAATGAGCCGCAATGTTGAAGGCTAGACAGGGTGATTACAAACCGCAACTCTCTCATATCATAAATTTAAAATAGAATTAATGTTACTTATATTAAGGAATACATTTGTTTCCATTATAAATATTTAGCAGGCTTTTAGGGAATAATTTCCCTGGCCCAGGTCTTTTTTTAAAAGCTGTCCAAAGGAGCAGGAAATCGTGCCATCTTTATATACATTTCCCTGTAGCAAGCAGAAGCATTCAAAATCATTTCATTTGTTCAGACGGTAAGTACTCTCTGAAGGGACTTAGACCTTTACTGCAATCACCAGCACCTGCAGAATTTATTCTGGAGCTCAGCACACACCTGTGAGCCTCATCCATCCACATCAGTAAAACTGCTTAAAACCAGGGCAGAGGGATTATAAACCTCATCATGGGATTTGCTGTCATATTTCCACTGCACACACTAGTTCAGGGCTTTGATCTTCTAGTACCAGTACTTTTGCCACCTTTTCCTTCTTGATTGCTTAATTCCCAAGTCTGTCCATAGACACCGTTGCAGCTTCAAGTTGCCCTGCTTACCTTAGGTTACCTGTCACTGACCTCGGCCCTCACTAAGGACATTGTGGATTCTACCTCTGGAAGTTTAGTTTGACAATTTGACAAGTACACTTATTTTGGAAAGAAAAATTATTGGCCCTGGGAAATATGCTTGATGATAGTAATTTACAAAGCTCTCTTATATATATTGTTTAAACTGATCATGTTAACCATCCAGTGAGGTAATCTGTCAGTCTTGTGTCACAGTCCTGTATATAGCCTCCATGTTCCCTACATCCCCAGCTTCCAGAACTGAATCCGCTCACGGTTCCCACTTAGAGACCTAAGCTGATTCAGTCCCTAAGCTAATCAATAGTAGTGAAAAGTAAAATTACATTTTATTGGAGGTTAGAATTAAGTCATATATTTTAAAATATGATTTGGCCAAAATATGTGGGTTTCCTGGTGTCCCGAGACTCACTCTACAGAGCTGAAGTTTTAGTCTAAAGAAAGCCCGAGATAACCTTGTTGCCACAAAAGTGCAGCCAAGATTTGACCCCTTTCATAAACGTGTCCATGTGATTGGGTTTCCCTCTATTACTTTTGCTAATTTGGCTCTGTGTTTCTTGGCCCCCAAGTCAGGGCTCTGCTTTACACCTCAGACACTGACAGGTCCCCTACCTCTTGTCAGCTCTTTCAAGTCATCAGCTTCTTTTCACGGTATGTCTCTTTTGTGTGCTCCCCAGCTATATTGCTGAAAAATGCAGATTGATTCCTGAAACTTAATGAATCCCTCTTGAGTTCCCAATTTTACTTATGACTAAAATGTATCTGGCTTCAGAACAGTATCCCCACACTCATCCATAGTACAGGTAGATATATTTTAAAAATAAAATAATAAATACTTCTCCTGGTTTTTACTACTTTCCAGCAACTATTCTAAGATGTTTACCTATAGTATTACTTAATCTTAAAGATAACCACTGCATGAGGTAGAAAATGTTATTCTCTTTATTTTTTAGGCTAGGAAATTGAGGCACAGATGAGCTTAATCACCTCGTCAGAAAACAGTGAGCTAGATTTTAACCCCAAAGTTGTTTTGCTTCCTAGAGTCTGTGCTGTTAACCAAGATTCATCATGTTCTGCCTGGGGTAGGGGTAGGGGAAGACTTTGAATATTTAACTGGCAACATGGTTTCCTTTGCAGGGAGGGTTACTGTTACCAGTCTGTGTCCCTCAGCACCACCGTATGTCCAAGTCCCAGCTTTAGCACTTGCCTTCTTTGATAGATTATTTCCAGATATGGTCATACTAATACCTTCCATCTTGGATACCTTCTGTAGTGAGACCTCACCACTTTTTTCATCAAGGGATGGGTCTGATTTTTTTTTTCCCCTTGAATGTGGGTTGGCCTTGTGACTTTCTTTGTCCAGTAAAACATGGTGAAAGGAATACTTTAGGACTTCCAACATTACACTTCAAGTGCTTTGTAGCTTCCATTTTCACATATTAGAAATCTTCTTTATCGGTACACTGCTTAAGACCAATAGGCAGTGAGAAACCCCAAACTAGCTCCCATCCAGCCCTCAGGATGAAAACTGGGTACCCTAGCTCACAGTGGCACCTGGTCAATCCCAAATCTAGATACAACACAAATGGTCTATATCAGACCAGTAGAAAACTCACTCAGTCAAACCACACAATCATGAGAAGTAAATTGTATTGTTAAGACAATAAGGGCTTTTTTAGATTTATTTATTTATTTGGGGGGGCCATGGGGGGTTGGTCAGAAGGATAGGGAGAGAGATAATCATAAGCAGACTCCCCACTGAGTGTGAAGCCTGATATGGGGCTTGATCTCACATCCCTGAGCAGAAATCAAGAGTCTGACGCTTAACCTACTGAGTCACCCAGAAACCCCAAGACAGTAAGTTTTAGGATGATGTGTTATACAGCAATAAATAAATGAAACACATTCCCAGACCTGAGGTACCTAGGTGGAGCATACCTCATACTTGAGCTACCCTAAATAGCACAGGTATGAGTTTTACAAAAGATGAAAACGAAGCTTAGAAGTAGAATGATCTGTTCTACATTATATTGGTGAGACACAAAGCCTAGACTCCAACTCTGGTCTTCTAAATTTTAATGGCTATACATATTTAAATCTACTGACTTCCCAATAGCAATATACCATCACCACTACTCTGTGTTCAAAAAGGACAACACAGTCTAGCCGCCATGAAAGGTCTCTAATCAGCTTATGGTTAGGCCCTTGCATTTCACCTGAGATGTTTCCCAGAGGCAGCTCCTCCTAGAACACCCCAGGAAAGGGCGGGTACCATTAATCTTAGAACTCTGCTCCAAGAATGAAAGTGAATGCCTTTAGCTGGAAAACAGGAAGATACTTGTCCCATTGACAACCATTCTTAAAATAAGAGATTTACACAAGATTTTTTACTCCTTTGTTCTCCAAACTCCTCATCCTATTCAGAAGAACAAATGACCTCATTTAGGACAAGCTCATCAAAAGTTAAGGCTTATTTATTGGTTATCATTGCCCATGTTTATTGCCTATTCTACCACTTATTCACAAAATATCAGAGTCCTTCAAATGTCTTTGAAAGGCCACAGAAACACAATAGTTTAGTCTTTTACATAGAATTTTAAAGCAAACTCCTGAGAAGTTTGCATTCTAGCCATTCAAAGGTTCTTGGCTTGGAATAGCTCAAACCGTCTGAGGAATGGGTGCTAATTAATGAAGCATCATTAGATAAATAACATTAGTGAAACTAGGAGACTATGTAACCATGCAAAAATGAAAGGAATAAGTAAATTTCATTGAGTGTTTTTGGTGGGAATCTGGATTCTGTGCTACAGGATTACTTTCTAAAAATGCTTAGATTTTCTAAGATAGCAATACAGATGAAAGAGAGTAATATTACATTGTCCTCGTTATTTTTCCACATTAACTTTCTTCATCCTGTCACAGTTCTGGCACAATCATTTGTGCCAAATATTCTTTTTTTTTTTTTAAGATTTTATTTATTTATTTGACAGACAGAGATCACAAGTAGGCAGAGAGGCAGGCAGAGAGAGAGAGGAGGAAGCAGGCTCCCCGCTGAGCAGAGAGCCCGACGCGGGGCTCGATCCCAGGACCCCGGAATCATGACCTGAGCCGAAGGCAGAGGCTTTAACCCACTGAGCCACCCAGGCGCCCCTGTGCCAAATATTCTTGGACAATCCCAATTTCATGTGATTTTATGTATTATTATAAATAAGATTCACTAAATGTAAAGCTAAACCTGATATAGGTTTTCTACCTTTGTAAAAAAATTTTTTTCATACTAAAAAAACAATTTAAAAAATAGTGTAGGTCAGATTATATGATGTTATTTTTGATTCAGAAAATGTTAGAAAAATAATATACCCTTCTTTCCTCATGCTCCAACAGAAACAAATTTAGAAAAATAGATGTACCCTATACTCTAAGACTTAAGTAAGATTAAGATTAGTCTTCTGTCCAGGAATATATTCTTAGAAGGAGTATTATGACAGAATCATGAAGACTACTCTGCCAAAAAGAAATCCCTCATGTGTTATTTCTCTATTTTAAATAACACTGTCATGCTTTCTTCTCCTTTATTGACATACAATAGAAAATCCATCCCAGCAAAATATTACTAGAAATATTTTAAATTGCATGCTCAAATACAGCCAGAGTGATGAAGTTGTCATAAATGATTCATACATTTTAAGAAATATGAACTAAAAGTAATAAAGATAAAAATGCACATTTCACATGGACATCTCAGATGTAGTCACGGATAAATCCCTTTATCTGTAGCTCAGTTCCTGATTTTCTTCTCCTAAGTCCTTGCATATGCTCATGTGTACTTGCTGTGGGCAGCCACAGTGTTTCCTCTGCAAATAATAATGAAAGTAACAGCTGTTCCACACGTATATAGGCTTATAATAAAAATTAAATAAAACTGTGTTTGTGAATGGGCTGTGTACACTAGGTTTGAAAGCTCTAAGAGTACTTCCAATAGTAGCAGCAGCAGACATTCTTCAAACATTTATCTGTCATTTAAATGCAAAGACTGCTGCTGGTCAGCTCTGGGCATCTCATCACCCTCTCTGACTGAAGTACCAAGATTAAGAGGAGAGTCAAATTTTAACAAAGCGGGAAGCATTGACTTTTGTCTTTCTATGTCTTTCATTTTCAGAACAGCTTTGCTCCCCCAGCCCTCATCATGGCCATGTTCTCAGAACTGGGTGCTTAATTGGCATTCACCTGAAGGATTGACAGATACTGCCTAATATTTTCTAAGATAAATTGCAATTTAATAGCTGCAATTTTGACAACTAAAAGCTTTCATACCAAAGGAATGAATCTGTAACAGTGAAATGACAAGCTCTTGGGACTTAGCACAATGAGTCCCACATGAAACTTCATCAACTCCTAAAACGTAGATGGGATCCTGTTCTGCTTTCTCTTGAGGTCAGTTCTGACAAGGTTCCCATTAATATCTCTTCCCATGATGAGAAGCACTTCTCCTTTTTCATCACTAAGAGAGGCCATTAAAAATCTAAGCAAGCTCACACATAACTTAAAAAAAAAAAAAAAAAGATGAATTAGGCAAGCATGCTAAGTAATGAAAAACTGGGCAACTCTGTCGAAGTTCTCTGACCCTGCAGAGGTGCACACTTAAGTTGACGTTTCTGTCTGTATGGTTTCTTACCTGCCACGTGTCAGTTACTTCCCTATTAAATAGAACCTGGGGGCGGGGTGGGGGGGTTGCGGTGGGGGGGTTGCAGAAGGCAAAATGTGATGAACCTGGATGAAAGCTAATGACTCAGGGCTCCTATAAGGCTTAGCTTCAGAAAGGTCTTGGAGGCTCCCACGTGATCACATCCAGCATGAACAAGAGCAGATGGCACATCACAGCAGACAGGGGACCGGCACTGTGGGATTAGTGTGGCATCTCTGTAAGTGTTCAGAAATGGGGATTAAAAACTTCCAGGTTGGCAGATACTTTTTGTGCTCCTGAACTTTAAATGTCATATAACTTCATTCTCACGAAACATGACAAATGATGTTTCAATACCCCTTGGATTCTGCTTTGCAGTACAATTACAAGAAATGCAGAAACAATCAAGATAGCCTACCTTTTGCCATCGGCTTGATCAAGAGCAGCAGAAATACAAAAATGACTTGGAAGCAAAATATCCATAAAGAAAAAATCTGACAGCTCTCTTTGGGTTTATTCTTTGGAGGTTAATCTTCACGTACTCTCTACATGCATCTCCGAGCCATAAACATAAACTTTGGAATGTGTGCTTGGGAAGGAGAAGGAAGCTGTATGGGTCAAACAGAAATCAGGCAGAGAACAAAATGAAAATCAGGCTGCAACCTAATTGATCTGATGGAACACTGCCTTTCCTTTATTGTCTTGTAGCATTGTGTCCTAGTAGAAAGTATCTGTACATCTGCAGCTGCCATAGGTTTGTAGTCTAATAAGAGAAGGTGGAAGTAGCCAAAGGGGAGGAAAGAATCTGGAACAAATACTGGAGGGTCAAATGCAGATGTTAGTGCAGGGAACATTTTAGAGAATCAGCTTACTTTTTAAATGATTTGCAAAGTAGTCCCAAAGCCTAATGTGAGAGGAGGAAAATAAAAAGAAGCAATAAAGAAAATAGAATTGATTCATGAGAAAAGGAAAAACACAATGGAGATCATTATAACAATACCTAGGTCATATTGAAGAACCATGCAGCTCTGCTACTTGCCAATACCTGAGCTACTGTTCTACGTCTTTGCCCAAGTATAAAATCATCAGGGTCGTGAGCACAGGCACATCAGACATAACAACCAAAAGGGAGAACTTCACAGCACTGAATGGTCTCTCAGAAGAGTAGAGCCCTGAAAAGGAATGTCAGTGCAGTCACTTTCTTTAAAACAAAATATAGCATCATTATCTGATGTTCTCGTTAAGTTCCAGACTGTGCTCAGCATCTCTATGGAAAACAGAACAGAACAGAACAGAACAGAACAGAACAGAAAAAACAGACCCACATTCTGGAACTAAAACAGTCTATGAAGGGGGTTGCTGTCAATAATGGGAGGTGGATATTTAAATGCCAATCCCATCACTATTTTGTAAGTGAAAAAATAATAATAATAATATCAGATTTGATGCACTCGTTTTAACCTGTCTTCATTGGTTCCAATGATGAGCTTGAGGTAGTGAAAGAAGCCTCTGAGATAGAATGCTAAATGCCCATTTAATTTGGGGGGAGAAAGAGTGCTCCTTGCCTTTCCTCAGAATTCAAAAGTATCTATGATCCCAACTAATTTAAGAGCTCCTAAGCCAGACAATTTCTGAAGTCCTATCCAGTTCTATGCTTCTGAGTTTTATGCTCTTCAGATCAAGATAAAACTAGTTGATATGTTTTGCAAAGTATCATTAGAAATTATAATAATATAGAGATGAATAAGCAATTACCTTGAGTATTTCTAATATGCCGGGTATTTGTCTTGATGTTATTTCACTTAATGTGTAGAATCGCCCTATGATTGGGCATTTTTCTTGCCATTTATACTAGGAAACAGAGATTCAATGTAGAAAAATGATTAGTCAAGATCAAAAAACGGGGAAGCAGCAGAGCCTGTCATAAAAGCTATGGAAGTCTGACTTCAAAACTGTTGTTTTCATGACTATACCCTCTAACTTTTCATAAAGACATGATTATGTAGCCTTTCCCAAGGAACAAACAAAACTCAGAATTTCCTTGAAGGTCCAGGGCCATGCATGAGACCATACAGGGAAAGGGAAAAAACACATTTTGCCTGCCAGCATTTTAATCTATGTGTATTTGGACTAAAATGAATGTCAAAGGGTAAAAGATGAAAACAAAGCCCAGAACAATGTGTGCGGAACTGGGATACGGTCCCCACAACCAAGGCCGTCAAAGCCTCGGGTTCGGGGCACCACTCACAGGCAACGACAACATCTTAACTTTCCAAGTCTCTCAGGATCCCGTCTTCCCTCTAAACCGCATGAAGACACTTATTTGTTCTAGCCTAGGGACAACTCTACTACTGATGTTGGGGAAACTGCAGAGTGGAGGGCAATCTTTGCAGGGCCAGTTTCACAGCAAAAGAACTGCCAGTACACAAGCTTCCATCCTCCGATGGGCCCTGAGATTGTTTTAATGCTCTGCTCTTGCCATCGTGAAAATTGTAATACTTTATGGCAAAGAAGCATTGCATGTTGATTTTACAATATGCCCTGAAAATTGTGTAGGACTTGGTTTGACATTTATGTAGGACCCATTTTCTATTTCATTTAAGTTCAATTGTCAAGTTCTATTCACATTAAGCGTTCCAGGTTAGGGGCGCCTGAGTGGCTCAGTCAGTGAAGCGTCTGTCTTGGGCTCAGGTCATGATCCCAGGGTCTAGGAATCGAGCCCCATGTCCTCTGGCTTTCTGCTCAGCAGGAAGTCTGCTTCTCCCTCTGCCGCTCCCAGACTCGTGTTCTCTCTCTCTCTCTCTCTCTCTCATTATGAAATAAATAGATCAACTTTCCAGCTGACAAACAACGGTACCACTCACTGGCCAACCGTTCATACTGCTTACCACATCCCGGTTCACCACTTTCATCGGATGTATACTAAAGGTGGGGAAACGCCTTAATCTTCATCAAACTGATACTTCCTTTTTACGGATAATCGATTCAGTTCAGTGAAGTTGATTCAAGTAATGAAAACAGATTCGCCTAAGCCCCTTTCCCCTCCGGTCCTGAAGACTGGCGGTCATGCACAAAAACGCAGTCTGATGAGGGAGGCTTCATGCTTGACGGGTGAACTTCCGCCCATGAGCAAGGGCTACTCATCGATGTCCGCACTTGCCGAAGCTGCTTCAACCACCTACAGTCATGTCACAGTACCTAAAACACAGAAAGAAAACGCTATGTGCTCCATTAAACATCTATGTCCTGGATATCTGTAATTTACAGGGCATTGGAAACTTTATTCTAATTCAGTTTTTCTTAACCTTTCCAATACAAGAATGATTTCAGTAAAGCAAAAAAAGTCTACCTCTTCTAAGTAGTCCTGGAACGTTTATTCTCACAGCCATTATAATTTAATTTAAGATATAGATGAAAATATATTGAATCTATTTTCTCGGGAAAATATACATTAAACTCAAGAAAGCTAAATGTATTTCTTTTTTTATACTTGCCATCTGACCATCGTAAGTATCTTAAGAGAAATGCACAGAACTCTCTTAGAGAACGGCTAATCCAATATTTTTCATATATGATACCATGATGGGAAGAATATGTTTTAAAATGCCTTATAAGCTGTAGAGAGTAATAAAACATTGATTACTCTTCTAAGAGTGATTCTTTTGAGTTCATTTCCCAGAAAATTACATCTGTAGGAAATGTCAACTTAGACACACTGAATAGTTTATTTAAAGTCATATAATTGCTTTGTATGTTGAAATAAGTTCTACACTGAACAATTAAAAAAAGAAAAGTTTTTTATTACTTGGGAATAAGGGTAAGGTCTCCCTGTGAGCAAAATTCTACCCCACATGCCGGTATAGTATCTAAAGCACAGGAACACAAAGAACCCAGTTTTTACAGCTCAGAAGTCCGAGTATGGCTTACCTGGGTCCTCTGCTCAGATTCTCATAAGGCTGCGATGCTGTACTGGCTCTGTATTTTCATCTAGGGGCTTGACTAGGAAGAGATATGATTCCAAGCTCATCAGTCTCTCCTTGCTTGCTGTCTTCTGTGTTCAAGCACTATATCTACTAGTTTCTCTTGGGAGAGCTAACATATTAAGATTATCGCGTTAGTTTAAGCTTTTCTAGCTCTGTAAGTGCAAGGCTCAGGGGTAGGGAGTGGTGTGGTAGTAAAAGAAAGTTTGTTGTTCATTTGATTTATAGTAACAGACTCTTTTTCTAAGGAGACTGGGCATGAAGGAAGTGCCTAACAGGGTCCCAGAGCATCCAGAGTCTTGCAAAATTCCCCTGGGTGTTAGAGAGAGAGAGAGAGAGATTTATTACCAAAGTGTGTGTTGAGTGAGGATATCAGGAGCAGAAAGGGGAAGGACTGTGTCGTTTTTCCCTCTTCATAGATTTTTTCTGAAAGTCAGTCCCAGGTGAGATCTTAGCCTAAACCGGTCATAAGAAACAAGCCTGACCCCTATTAAGATGGGCATAGAATATTCATTGGTCATTCTGAGTTGAATCCGTGAGATGAGGCAGAATCAAAATACCAGTTATTGCCTCCAAAGAGCCTTTCTTCACTAGAAATGTCAGAGGGACACAGTACTGGCTACTATATAAGTAATACATCACATGGACCAGGAACTCGATGTGCATAATCTCATTTAATTCCCAAAGAACTCTGCGGGTATTACCATCCATGGCAGACACACCCAAAGGTGACCCCCAGTGAGTCACGTTCTTTTATCACTCCCTCCCCTTAAGTTAAACTAAAATCTATGCCAGGACGCCTGGGTGGCTCAGTTGGTTGGACGACTGCCTTCGGCTCAGGTCATGATCCCAGAGTCCCTAGATCGAGTCCCGCATAGGGCTCCCAGCTCCATGGGGAGTCTGCTTCTCCCTCTGACCTTCTCCTCGCTCATGCTCTCTCTCACTGTCTCTCTCTCTCAAATAAATAAATAAAATCTTTAAAACAAAATAAAAAAAAAAAAAACAACTAAAATCTATGCCTTTCTTTTTACCAAAAAAGAAAGACAGTGTGAATCAACAGTGATGGGATGTCACTCCATTGATTAGGTTACAGGAGATGTCACTCCCATAATTATGTTATGCTATAGAAGATTCTGTTTTAGCAGAATCCAGCCAGCGTCTTTTCTTGGTTGCTTGATTGCAGGCCTATCTGACTCTGAACAAAAGACCCAACTAAGCTGTGCGCAGACTCCTGATTTACAGAAATCCTAAGACCATAAATGGGTGTTGTTGTTTAACCAGCAAGTTGTAATAATGTTTTATCCACATAATAAAAAGATAACATAGCATTTATTTTGTAATGGGACTAAAATATTAGATTAATTATTCTCTGCCACCTAGAGACGGAAATCTAACCTGCGTTTGACCGGTACCCAAGTTTGGGTTTCTTTAATTCTCATTTACATAACTCTCAAGCAGTGAACTCTTGCTCTTTCCCTTAAAAAAGCAATTTCAGAGTCTTACAGTTATTTTGCTTTTTCTCCAGTTTCACAGATTTCAGGTGTCCTTTACAAGACATTCTCTACCACTACTCACCATGACTGTTTATTGAACCCAAGCCCAGGATTAAGTTTTGGGTGCTGATACACTCCCTTTTGATTTGGTTAAAACCTGAAATTATCGCAGATGTTTTTTCATTGCCTATCCTTTAAATTTGGAACAAGAACAAAATATAAATTGGAAAGATTATAAATTCGGTGTCTGTTCTAAAATGCAGAAGCTTAACAGAACTATTTATAAAGTTTGTTTCTTTCAAGTTTTCCTATCTTTATAGACAGAACTAATGCTTTTTGCTATTACATTTTTTGCAGTTTTACTGAAGAAACTAGTTGACAAAATATATTGTATGTCTTTATTGACTGAATGTTGGCATGTCCCCAAAATTCATGTTAAAGCCCCAACATCAGTGTGGCTATATTTGGAGATGGGGCTTCTAATGAAGTAATTATGTCATGAGATCATCAGTAGGGCTCTTATCCAATAGCATTGGTATTCTTATAAGAAGAGACCCCAGAGAGCTCACTCTCTCTCTCCTCATGCATGATGAGCCAAGGAAAAGCCTTGTGAGGACATAAAGAAAAGGTGTCTGTCTGCAAGCCGGAAAGGGTCCTCATCAGAAACTGAAGCCTACTGCTACTTTGACCTTGAACTTTTCAGGCTCCAGAACTGTGAGAATATAAAATTCTGTTGCTTAAACCACCCAGCCTATAGTATTTTGTTACGGCAGCTTGAGTAGACTAATGCACACACCTTTTATATAAAATAAAAATAAAAAATAAAAACCTTCAGAATCAGTATTCAAAAAAATTATCTCTGCTATAATAAGCTTGGAAGTAGTCAAAACTTATCACACCAAACTAGCTGAAAATCATCTATAAAATAAAGTTCCCTGACCACAACCCCCATTAAGATTCTAATTTAATAAATTTCAGTAGGAACCCAGGTATCTGTATTTTAAGAAGTACTGAAGAGCAGAGTACACTAGCTGATTCATTCTGTTGAAGAAATTCGTGAGCCATGCATTGAGAATTATTACTCTAAGTGTTCTTAGAATACTGAGAATATCTAAGTATTGTTATCTAAGTATGGATCTGTAATGAACTGTGATGATGGAATAGGAAGTATTCTAAGCAATTCAAACGTATACTTGGTTATTTTTCAAGATTGAAGAAGATATTTATTTAGTGCTAATAATATATGGAAGTATCTATGTTCAAATTTAATAACAAGTTTTCCCTGACAATAAAACAATGAAATTATTGTTTAAATTAATTTTTCTATTCCATTTGTCATACTGGCTTTTACCCCCAAATTAAATACACACAGGAATACTCCTCTTCATGCTTATTTTACAAAGTTAATATACATTTAGCATTATGGTAAAGAATCCCAGATCTGGAAACTGAATAAGAAACAGATGTTGGGAAATTAGTGAGATCTAAAATGCAGCCTACCTTCATTTCTATTATAAAGAGACCCACATCAGGACCCCTGTTGTGGCTATATGCGCTCAACAGAAGTTTCATTTGGATGTTTTTCCAGTAATGAAACCCAAGTCAGGAAGTTTTCAAGCTGCCGATGGATTCTTTTAGGCAAGTGTGATTTTCAAAATACCTGCCCCATTCAAAAGATTGCTGCAGGGTACCAAAGCAACAGAAATTCTTCAAGCCATGCTGCCCCCATCACACCCCCTCCTGGTACCCAGCAGGATTCTCCAGAAGGAAATACATGAGCTACTTGCTAAAGAAGAAGTGCTCTTTCTAAAATTTATTATTTACTATCCTGGAGTTTCTCAGAACATTCCTTATATGTGCCCTTCAAATCTTCAGTTGGTAGATTTCCAGCCGAGAAGACAACCACAGGGATATTAAGAAAGACCTGCTTTATTAAGACTCAATTGGGTTAATTCTTCTTCTAAAAAAGGTTGACTGCCAGGTCAAAAGGAAACAACAGGGCAGCTTTTATACACATTAATTTTCAATTGGGTTTGAGAACCATACCATTTCGTGTCCTGATTTTTCAAAAGAAATGGCTAGCTTAAATTGATTAATGAGATAACAAGTCAGGAAAACAAGCAAAGGGAAGGAATATAGCAGACATACCAAACATTAAATATTTATTTTCCCCACATTCAGAAACATTTTTGAGTTTTTAAAAAGAGTCTTAAAAATACAAGCCTACACAAAATAAACTTATGGATTTCATACAATATCAGGGTTTTTATTTTCTCTTACCTTTTACTTTTTCCCCCTTTTTCTGCATCTTTTAATTGTGGTTGATAAATTTTTAGATTGCCTACCTCCTTTAAGATTTAGACCCAGTCCTTGCTTTCTCTCTTTGTTCTCTTCTTTTTTAAAAAATCAATTTGAATGCTCTTTTTCCCTCAGGTAAAATCTCCAATTTTCAGCACAACTTTCCTACAAATTGTATTATTTTTCTACTATTCTACACCACTACTGCAGCAATTTCATAGATCAGTTAACCAACTCCATCTTCTATAAAAATAATCTTCTTCTAAATTTGTATCATGATTTTTTTAGATAAATATAATTTCCACTAACTTATTTATTAACTAGGAGACATTTCTCCCCACAGTAATAATAGCAATAACACAAACAAACAAACTGGGTCCTAATTATGAGACAGTGATTTTGATGTCTACAATGTTGTGGTTGATGTTTCTAAACAGTCATACATCTTCTCTCTGGAGCTAAAGCTCCACATCCTAAAAAACTTGTTTGATAAAATAACATTTCCATAGTATGTTAATTGGTATTAGGGAAAGGAAGAGTATACAGCAAAATGAATGCAAGAAATATTGTTGTAGTTAAACAAGATTTAACAGATTTGTAAGTTTTTACGAATTGGCTTGAAATAAGTAAGGTACAGAAACATAGGATGCTTCAGAATTATATGTGTCATTCCTATAAAAGGAGATGATATTATTTTGTACTTCTTTACAATTTTTTGGTATATATGGTGAGGAAGCTCAACTGATTTACTTTTCATATTGTAAGGCATCTTAGGTCATTGAGCATATTAATATATTTTATGAATTTTCAATAGGAGGAAGAGAAGGTGGCCAAATATTTACCCACAAATCCCTCCCATTCTCCCATTTGTTGCCCTCATCCCTTTCCTCTTACAACACTTGCCTAGAAAAATAATCTCTTATGCACAACCGAGAAAATCTCTTTCTAGACTGAACCTTTAGAGAGTGATATGCCAAAGAAAACACCATAAAAACAACACAGCACAGTGGATAGAGCTTTGGAGTCAAACAGAATTGGTTTTGAATTCATTTCTCAATTATGCAACTTACTTGCTAAATTACCTGAGGATGTCTTTTAAATCTCTCAGAGATACTGTTTCTGCATCTGTAGAACAGAGAAGACACTGATGTGCATCTCATTGACTTGTCATGATT
This sequence comes from Mustela putorius furo, assembly GCF_011764305.1. Lineage (NCBI taxonomy): Eukaryota > Metazoa > Chordata > Mammalia > Carnivora > Mustelidae > Mustela > Mustela putorius. The sequence goes on from NW_025421987.1 coordinate 31,165,634, forward strand.
CTTAATGAGATGAGCAGAAAGTCCCAGTACATAATCACAGTTAGCATTCGGGGAGCACCTCGAAATACTGTAGTCAGCTTAGAGTATATTAGTAAGTATAACAGTAAATCAGAGAAAAATTAGATTAGAGGTTATTGGTTGTAAAATTTTGCTGGATTTCAGCAAATGCTCACTTCCTTATAATAAATTATCATCCTTTTTAATCAAGTTTCTTTTTTTTTTCCCGAGTTTTAAGCTCCTTTAAAACAGAGGTCAGGTGCCCTTTATTTTTTCATGTCCTTGAACAATAGTAGCTAATCAATTTGGATAAATTTAGTTGAAAAATGCTATATCACAATGTCCGTGACTGATCTTTCCTGAGTACCTAACACAACAAACATAAGTTATTACATAATAAACAATAGTTGATTTATCTATTTATGTAATTATAATTTAAAATAAAATTGCCATGAGACTCAATACCTGTTGAACTCTATTTTTTTTTTTCAGTTTCTTTAGAGATTAATAGGTAGATATCTGTGTTTAAAGACGAGGTCATAAGCAGAAGTAGAGTCTGTCAAAATAATGTTCTTGCGATTTAGAAGCATTTTAACTGTTATAACAATTGTATTCACTACCTTAAATTCAAAATAGATGACTTGTTTAACATTATCATTTATTAGAAATTCTAAAATCAATTTAAGAAGACTCAGTCACTAAATTCTCAGAAATGAATGAGTATCACAAATAACCACAATTTATAAGGCCCTAAAGTGTCACCATTTGTAAATCAACAAGTATAGCTTCCACATGATCAGTGATGCATGTGTATTAATTGCCTACAAACCACACCCAAGTTAACTATTGAAAGGAAGATAAAATGATGCCAAGTGAAACAGTGAAAAATGGTACTTAAGTGCTTTCTAGAGAGAATTTTGAATACTATAGTTTTTCAACTTCAACTCTGAGGTCTAGACATCCTCTGAGGCCTTCGATTCAGGCTCCTTGATTTCAGCACACTGAAACTTAACACAACATACATTCCACACATAAAGATGGAGTCAGCAGCAGAACGTGGAAACGGTGTAGTCATTTCAGGGTCCTATGTTTGATTTAAAACTCTGCTTTTGCGGTCTCAAAATTCTTCAGAATTTTAATTTTGAATCTGTATATTACACGTGAAGTCCCATGGGATCATGAAACACGCACGTGAGCAGAGGAGATACATGGAGTGTGCACACAAGCTCAGGCCAGGGAGCACCCTGGGCAGCATGCAGACCAAGCAGGAGACCTGGCCATGTGGAGTGTATATCCAGACCAGTCGCTGGCACCTCCCCTGGTGAGGAGGCTGGGACTGGGCACGGAGCCAGACTGCTGGCCATGGTAGCAGGAATGGCAGCTATAGCAGCAGCAGGGACAGCAGGGATGGAACAGCAGCTAGCCCATGCGTTCCCACAGCCCTTCCCTGCCACATCTGCACAAATATTCTGCAGGAGCCCAGGCAGTAACTTTGTCAGTCAATTACAACAAAGTCAAAGCGTATACACGAACATTGCAAGAAAGAACATATGAGAGCTAACAGAATTCCTTGAAGAGTTTAGACTCAGGTTTCGAAAACTGCTACAACATTGCAAAATAAATATCCATAAGCATAGAAACAGAAAGTAAATTTAAAGATTGTCACCTTTGATGGAAAAGAGCACTATTATCATATGAAGCTGGGGACAAACCAATTATTTACAAGGAAGATAATTTTTGAATTAATTCTTCTCGTAATTGAAGACATAGTGTTGGAGAACAATTAACAGACATTTTGAATTATAAACAAATCATGAAGTTACTTTTTTTTTTATAACTTCCACAAGTTACAGAAAATGCCAAAAGACACTAAGATGCCACTGTACAAATTTGCATTTGAAATTAAATTTAGACTTACATGAAATTGATTCTTATGAAGAGCTAAATATTTTTAGGAAAAGTACTCCTCGGGAATCATCAGCTCTGGATATGCTAAAAATTTTATTTTGATAATTATTACAAAGTTGTTCCAACTCCAATAACAGTTGTCATTAGCAAAAAGAACCTTCTCAAAAATAAGAATTATCAAAAATTATTTGTAGTTATTTGTAACTGATTTTACTTTCATTTATAAGGTTAAAATTAAAGTTGTTAAAAGTATAAATTTGATGGCCTAATAAAATTTAGAAAAGCAGTTCAGAAAAATTAAGATAGCATATCAATAAAATATTATCATCATATAATAAGGTATATCATTCTATATGTCATAGTGAAAACTACGAGACCAAACTATTATTTTTCCTGCAAGTTTTAAGACTGTGTTGTCCTTTGTATATCTCTCCTATACCTATTACATTTTATAAGCAATATTTTTACACAAAAAAATTTATATTTTAGTATTTTTAACTGAAATTTTCCCTTCCTCATTTTTGAATAAGGGGTTCTTAATTTCATTTTGTGCGGGATGCTACAAATTCGGACTCCGCTCTGTATAAAGATATCTGAATTCATTTCCAACTATTCTTGCTTTCTCGTGTGCTATTTTATTACTTCTAAATTCTCCACATAAAAAAATTTAGAGTTTTTAACCTAGAGTGTTTCCCCTAAGATAAAGTAATTTTAGACATTATAGAACAACCCCAAGAATGCACTTGGTATTTTCAACATCTTAATTTCTTCACCTGTGAAAATTGGATGGTGATTATACATTGTAACCTCCAGTCGGTCAAATACATGCACCAGAAGTGGCGAAATACATTCTGTATCTTGTATCCCTTTTTATCTCTCCTTGGAAAGCTGTTATGCACATCAGCACACCTAAGTCTCTGCAGAGTCTTGCAGAGTCTTTGTGTAACCCAGATGCTTCAGTATCTGTCCATGAGCCTTCTTTTTTTTTTTTCTTATAAAACATCTTTTAAATTTAAATTCAATGAATTAACATATAATGTATTATTGGTTTCAGAGATACAGGCCTGTGATTCTTCAGTCATATGTAATACCCAGTGCTATTTACATCACGTCCTTTTTAATGTCCATCCCGCAGTTATCCATCCCTTCTTTCACCCACCTCCAGCAACCCTCGGTTTGTTTCCTATGATTAAGAGTCTCTTATGGTTTGTCCCCCTCTCTGGTTTAGTCTTGTTTTATTTAACACTATCAACTCTATACATAGCTGGACACTGTGAAAAACATGAACAAATGCAATGGTTTCTTCACATTTTAAATTCATATATATTTTTTTAAGTCAGAATGCTCTAGAATCTAGGCTGATTGCTATACTGCTCAGGTAGGATGGGTGTTTGGTTTTGGTAGTTCGTAATAAATCAAACTTGAAAGACATTTATGCATATGTGAATTTCCAACCACTAAACTATACCAAAACAATTTTTCTTCCTGTCATGAATACACCAACTCTTAGCAAAGAAATGCAAGAGAGGAGACCATAGTAGTCATTGTTATCTTTCTCTGTAAGATACATAACAAATCAAAAGGATATGTTGGGGTGCCTGGGTGGCTCAGTTATTTGAACGTCCAACTCTTGATTTCGGCTCAGGTCGTGATCTCAGGGTTTTGAGATTAAGCCCTGTGCCCGGCTCCACAAGCAGAGAGGAGTCAGCTTGAGATTCTCTCCCTCTCCCTCTGCCCTTCAGCAGCCCCCTCTCTCTCTCTTTGTCAAATAAATAAATACATCTTTGAAAAAAAGTTAGGATATGTAAATTGCCCATCTACTAGAAATCATTTGCTTCATGGAAAATTGATATGGTCATACAAATGTTTATTATGAGAATAATTGTCTTTTCAAATACTTATGAAGGGGCAACTGGTTGGTACAGTCAGTTAAAGCTCTGACTCTTGGTTTCAGCTCAGGTCATGATCTCAGAGTCAGGAGATCAAGCCCCACCTTGGGCTCGGCTCAGCTTGGAGTCCACTTAAGACTCTCTCTCTCCCTCTCCCTCTGCCCCTCCCTCCATGCATATGTGCTCTCTCTCTCTCAAAAATAAATAAGTAAATCTGTAAATAATAATAAAATAATAATAATAATAAAATGCTTATGAAATTTTTGAAAGGTAATTGCTTAGACAATTTTTAAAACATTAATAAACCATATTTACTTGGGGCACCTGGTGGCTCAGTTGGTTAAGCATCTGCCTTCAGCTCAGGTCATGATCTCAGGGTCCTGGGATCAAGCCCCAAGCTGGGCTCCCTGCCCAGTGAGAAGTCTACTTCTCCCTCTCTCTCAGCCCCTCATCTCCCTCTGCTTGTGCACACACTCTCTCTCTCAAATGAATAAATAAAATTTTAAAAATATATATTTACTTTTCTCTTTGACTATGATCAAGGGTTATCCTTTCAACAATAATTTCTCTACTATAGTCAGTCCTCCATCATCAATGTGGGAAAGGCAAGGTTAATGCAGCTTAAGAGTGAAGAGAGCTAGTGTAGAGTCATGTTTTTAGCTTGACTAAATCACTTTCCTGCCAACTAATGTGGGGCAATTTATTTGAAGGTATTTTATTTGTATATAAAGCAAAGTTTAACATATTTCCTACCTCTTAGAATTACTTTGAAAAGTAAGTTAAATTAAAAGATAAAAACACAAAAAAGCGAGTCACCTGGGTGGCTCCGTCAGTTAAGCAGCTGCTTTCAGCTCAGGTCATTATCCCAGAGTCCTGGGATCAAGCCCCACATTGGGCTCCCTGCTGAGGGGGAAGTCTGCTTCTCCCTCTCCCTCAGCTGTTCCCCCTCTTGCGCTCTCTCTCAAATAAATAAAGTCTTTTAAAAATAAAAACACACAAAAAGATCAAAACCAAAAGAATGAAAGTAGGAAGAAATTGAGACAAAACAAATAATAGATAAAAACCAAATGTAATATAAAAACCTAACAGATAAAAATCTTTTAATTATTTTCAAAGAGATAGTAAAAATGTTCATGAAACATGTTTTAAATATACATATTTAAACATGTATGTTTTAAATATTCATATTTTTGTATATATGTTGTAAAACATATGGCTATGTTCTAACTATACATATATAATGATGTTTTATAAGAATTTAAATGATGAAAGCAGAAATAAAAAGATGATGAATAGAAGAGGTGTAGGATAAACCCAGGAACATCACTGAGGAGGCAGACAAGAAAAAGAAAAGAGAAGAAAGGGAAAATAGAAATGATGATTAAAATCAAGAATCAGTCTAGCAAGTAGAGAAAATAGAGGAAAGAGGCAATGAAAGACATAATAAAAGAGAATTTCCCAGAATTCCCAAGGAGATAAAGTTCCAAATTCAAAAGGTCAATTAAAATAATAAATAAAAATGATCTATATTAACTCATTTTACATGTTTTAGAATCCAGTCACTGAGAGAAGAACCTAAAACTTTTAAAAAGAAAAACAAATAATTTGTATAATGTGTAATAAACTGCAGTGATACAGTATTTGAGGGAAGAAAAAAGCATATTCATTCATACATGCAAATATTCAAAAAAAAATGTACCTCTGTTGCTTGAAGCTACAGAATGCTTCAAGAAACAAAGAAGTGAAAAAGAATTAAAAATTACCTTGAAATTACCTTGATCTTAACATGACCATAGTGAAAGACAGACCTAGGAAAACATCCATCCACCTGGCCAACAGAACATTCAGTTTAGATCAAAGCAGGGACACTTATGTCTCAAGGAGGAATCTCTAACAGAAAATAATTGAAACTGATAGATTACCTTAGATATTAGACTACTGGGTACAATTTTGCAGGGTTTTGTTTTGTGTTGTTTTGTTTTTTCAGAAATTTGAGACTAAATTAGTAATGTAAACCCTAAATGCTAACTTACCAGAAACTGCAATGTGTTTTGGAAATATAGGGCAAGAGGACAGTAGGTGGTGGTCAAAAAAATGATAACAAGAAAAATTAAATCTCGGTGTTAATTTAAATTAATCAAAAGACTTCTTAAAAGTTTAAAAACAAGGAATAAATATGAATATTATATGTGTGTACATGTATGTACATATATACATATACATATATGTATCTATATACATCTATATACATATACATATCTATATACATATGCATATATAGACATATATAGACATATATACATATATAGACATATATACATATGCATGTATAGACATATATATATCTATATATGTCTATACATGCATATGTATATATGTCTATATATGTATATGTATATAGAAAATGTATATGTGCATATGTTTATATACACATATGTATAAGTACATACATACATTTTCTAAACACATATATACACATATGTTTAAGTAATACATATACACATATGTTTAAGTAATACATATGTGTATATATGTGTTTAGAAAATGTATGTATGTATATATACATATATATACATATATATACACATATTACAAAACAAAAATAATTAAAAGTGGTAGCCTCTGAAAATAGAATTTGGGAGTAGGAAGGAATAAGGCAAAAAAAGCACTATTTTTTAAATAAAACTAGTAGTACTATCTAACTCTGTTTAAACTGTACACATATATTATTGTGATAAAATTAAAAATTAAATTTGAAAACTAAACAGTAATGCCATGTAAAACATTTACATAGTTGTGCCCAACTAGAGGCTAAGTTGTCAAAACGAATATATTTTGAACATTAGTCTGCGGGAAATTTTTAAGCCCATGGGATTTTTTCCATAGCACTCATAATAATTATGATACATGTTCCTTTTAATCCATCAGTATTTAGTCAAAGAATACAGATTCATTCAGTTAAAACAAAAGAGCATTTTTATACATTGCAGACTGTAAGGAGATCAATGTTATTCTAATACCATAATATCTACTCTTTTCCAATACTTTCGTGACTTTTTCTTAAATTCAGTGTACATGTAAGTCACCATAGGATCTTGTTAAAATGCAGATTCTGAATCTGGAGGCGTGAGGTGGAGCCTGAGATTTTCCATTGCAAACCGATGCCCAGCTAACGTTGATCCTGATGGCCCCAGCACCATACTTCTACTATCAACACAGCTCTACACTATGTTTCCTCTCCACACTGAAAATAATTTAAAATTAATTATATTCATTCCATTTCAAAAGGATGTAATGATCAAATAAATTTTGGAAATTCTAGTTCAAACATTAACTTCAGGATTCCTTCGGGTTCTCAAAATGCTGAAGGGGAGTATCAGTCACCAAGATGGAGACGTAATATACCATGGTTCCAAAATACACTATTTTCCTGGCTACTGTTAAAGAAAAAAAAAAATTCATGACACTTGTTAAAGAACAGTAAGGCATGCTTTATTCAGGGGCAGCACTATGCTGCGGTTTCACAGTTAGGAGAGAAAGATTGAGCTCAACTCCAAATACAATAAGGAAAAGTCGGGATTTATAGCCAAGGAGCAGGGTGAAGGGTCAGTGGATGGAAAATTATTAAGAGGTTGGGGTAGTTTTTTGCTAAAGTCACCTTATAGGATTCTTTCTGGAGGCAGCCAGGGTGATCACATTCTGAGGGGGCAGGATTTTTGTTGAACTGTCCCAGCAGGACTCTTGCTAAAACTGGAATAAATGCAAGAAGTGGAACAAGTCAGAAGACAAGTTGAGACTTAGAAAGAGGACTCAGAGGAGTCTGACTAGTTAGGTCAAGAAACAGTCTTGAATCTTTTTTTTTTTTTTTAAGGATGAGCAAGGGAAAATGATGTATTAACTTTTGGTATTACTTTTTACCAAAAACTTAAAGATATTAAATATCATTGTATTTCATTTTACTTGGAGAATATCAATGGGGGGGGGACATTTCTAATCCAATATCTAAAGAAAAAAAAGTATAAAAAATTAATTCTTGGGCGCCTGGGTGGCTCAGTGGGTTAAGCCGCTGCCTTTGGCTCAGGTCATGATCTCAAGGTCCTGGGATCGAGTCCCGCATCAGGCTCTCTGCTCAGCAGGGAGCCTGCTTCCTCCTCTCTCTCTGCCTGCCTCTCTGCCTACTTGTGATCTCTCTCTGTCAAATAAATAAAAATTAAAAAAATATATATCCTTTTAAAAAAATTAATTCTTTCTATAATTTAAGCTTCAATTAGCAAATACTAATTGAATTCTTCCTTTTCTCAAGTGAGTTACACCTAAAGCTAATACAAAAGAAATGAAAGCAATCCTAATAGGAAGAATCTTACACTGTTTTTGAAAAAGCTCAGATCCCCAGCTGGCCATATTTTTCAGTTTCGGTTTTCACTATAGCAGAAAATATGAAAAGGATTTCCTTCCTTTGGTAAGCTTTGCCTCAGCTTCGAGGAGCTGTTGTCTCAGCTGGCTTGTGTGTGCCTGCTGTTGCTTTTTTCATTTACTTACAAGCTCTTTGACCCCAAACTGAGCCACTGGTTCCTGCACACACTTAAGAATCTGAAGCACTTGGAGGAGAGAGCACTGAGGGAGAGAAAGATTTAACAACTGAGGACTCTAGGTCTGGGTGAAGGATATATGTACTTTCCATACAACTGCTTTCAAAGTTTCAAAATCCTTTAAAATAAAATGTTGAGAAAATTTTACAACTGCCCCCACCTCCCAGCAGCACCTGCTCCATTTCTTCCCTCCACAGCATTTTTCACCTTCTAGTGAGCCATATCACTAAATATTGTACTTACTCACAATGCTTGTTGTCCATGGTCTGTCTTCCCCCACTAAAAGGTAGGCTCCATGAGGGCAAAGACTTTCCCCTCTTTGGTTTCCCAAAAGCTTTGATCAGAACCAGGCAAAGAGTAGCCAGTAAGCATCAATTTTCTTATCTCCAGAATAAAAAGTATAATTCCAAAGGTATAATATGGTTATCCATATTTACCTTCAAGATTTTTGTTATATTGTTATAATTCTTTTACTAGTTACTTAGTATTTTTAACATTTTAGACTGATTTGCTTTTATTTACTTAGCTTCATTTTGCATAAAAATATATATGAAATTATTATTTTTATGTTCTAGCTATATTTTTAGTAAATACTGAAATTTAAATTATTAAAATCATAAATATTAGAATGCTCATTAAAATCCCCTCACATTCTACCTGTAGTACTGAGCTATGTGAAAGCACTGAATACAGTGAGCTGTTCATGATAGTTGCTCAATAAACATTCAAAAATACATTGAAAACTTTCAAAACTCAATGCAAAAAATGGAAGAAAACTTGTTCAGTCAAAAAGGGAAGAAGGGGGCACCTGGGTGGTTAAGCATCTGCCTTCAGCTCAGGTCATGATCCCAGGGTCCTGGGAGTTGAGTCCCACATCGGATTACCTGCTCAGCGGGGAGTCTGCTTCTCCCTCTGACTCTCCCCCTCATGCTCTCTCTCTCCTTCTCTCTCTGTAATAAATAAATAAAATCTTTTTTAAAAAAGGAAAAAAAAATAAAGATATAAAATAGAAAGTCACTTAAATACAACAAACATAAATCCAAATATATTCATAATAAAAATATGAGTGGAATATATTTTCCTACTGAGAGATTCTCAATAGGATTGAGTGCTTCGGGGATGTCTGGGTGGCTCAGTCAGTTAAGTGTCTAACTCCTGATTTCTGCTCAGGTCATGATCTCAGGGTCATGAGATTAAGCAGCACATATCAGGCACTGCCCTGGCACTGGGTATGAAACCTGCTTAAGATTCTCTCTCTCTCCCTCTCTCCTTCTTGTTTTCCTCCCCGACCTTGTCCCCTCCCCCAAGCCCATCCCTTCCCTCATCTCTCTCTCAAAAAAGAAAAAAAAAATGCTCTTCTTTTGCTCACTTTAAAAAAAAAAATTCATCAGTATACTGTTTACAGTAGGGAAAAAATGATACAAAAATGTTTAAAATGAAGAGGAGATACAACAGATTTAACAAATCAAAGCCACCTAATAGAAATTGAATATAACACTGCTAATATCAAATGAAGTAGAATTAAGACAGAAAAGTTTAAATAGGATAGGTGAAGCAAAATATTAAAAAAAAAATGTCCAGATCCATTATTTATCAAATACCATGGCTTGCAATAATGACTTGCAATATCTAATGCAAATTAAAAATTAACATACAATGTAAGATTTTAATATACGTTTCTAATGAAACAAAGGGGATTAAAAATATCTAAAACTACAATCTGGGTAGCACAATTAAATGTATTTACACACACATAGACTTTTCACAGTCCTATGGAACAGCCAGAATCTCAATAAATTGTGCCATTAGAAATTTGCAAGTAACATTTAGTCAGAAAATCAATTTTCCACTAAGAAATTTATTAACATTTTTAGATAACTCTGGAGGAAAAAAAGAAGTAATTGAAATAGAAACCATGGATTATATATAAGTAAAGATATGAATAAGGAACTGTATGGAACAAATTATATAGCTATATAGAAACTAGACATACATGTGTATATTAATGGGGAGGAGGAGGTGAGACACAAATTAGCTATGCTTTTAAAACACATTAATCTAGGAAAAAAGCATATTTTAAAATATTTTCGCATGCTAGGCTATTCTGAAAATTCCTCCATAGATATCTTCTCCAATCCTCCTTCTCACCCATCCGTCAGTCTTGCTTCTTCCCTTCCCCAAGCCTCGTAGAAAATCATTACTCACCACTCATAAGTCAGGTGACTCCTGTGTCCCACATGACTTGATTACTGAGAGGCTACCGCAATGAGTGACACTCTTAATAACCAAATCAGCAAGGTGAAAAGCTAACTCTTTGCCCTAGACACACTAGTACTTTTTCAGTACATTAATGATGAAAGTAGCTCCAAGGGCAGGAAAGACGTGTATGAACTTAAAGCTCAGAGTCTCCCTCAACAAAGATGACCCGGCCATATCTCCGCAGAGTACCAAATAGTTCAGCATTAGCAACCAACCTCAAGATAATAATTTGGTACCAAATACTAGGGTTCAGGGCCACATAGAGTTGATCAGATAGTGTGTCACATTGATTACCTTGTATCTATGAGCAAAAAAGAATGGAACTCACTGAAATATACAATATTTGGAAACTCCATGGCCAAAAAGGACTTATTCCAGGAATTCCAAAATGTTTCATTGTTTATTAATCCATTAACCTAACTAGTAATTTAAGGACCCAAATACCTAATTGTTCCAATATATGTCCCAAATTTACCTAATAAATTCATCATTACCATTAAATGTAACAGGTAAAAATGTAATAAAAGAAAACTATCTAAAGTAAAATACCATTTCCCCCAAATTTCTGTTAAGATAAAAAAATGGGTCCACAATCTCAGCCCTTGTTTAAAACATTTCTATAAGTGTTAGCCCATGTAATTAAAAATATTAAAATGAATAAAATGTGTAAATGCCATATAAATTATTTTCCAATAAAAAGAAAATATATGTGGAAAACATAGAAAAATTAACTCAAAAAAATTAGTACAATTTAGAGAGATCAGCATGGAAACAGAACAATTAACACAGAAAAATGTCTGAGCTATTTCTAGTTTTAAAATGTTATAGATGTGCAGATTACAGTAAAAGAGTAAAAAATAATACTGAAATTATAAGAATAAACATTCCTAAAACTGTACCAATTTGGTTGAAAATTTGTTTGAAATTCCCATAACAAAGGGAATCCTTCACAGACAAGAAGATGTATGACATTCCTGGGTGGGAATCGAAGGAAAAGGGTTAGCCTGAGTTCTGGGGACAAACACTGATTATTCTTCATTATAAAACTTCAATTAAAAGACAAATAAATGTGGGGCTCTGGATGGCTCAGTCGTTAAGCATCTGCCTTCAGCTCAGGTCATGGTCCCAGCATCCTGGGATGGAGCCCCACATAGGGCCGCTTGCTCCGCGGGAAACCTGCTTCTCTCTCTCTCTCTCACTCCCGCTGCTTGTGTTCCCTCTCCTGCTGTGCCTGTCTCTCTGACAAATAAATGGAATCTTAAAAAAAAAAAAAAAAAGACAAATAAAGGTGATAGAGTAGAAAGACACTGAATATGTTTTTTTAGAAGTATAGAAACATTACTAACAAGAAACTGAAAAGAGGGGTGCCTGGGTGGCTCAGTGGGTTAAAGCCTCTGCCTTCGGCTCAAGTCATGATCCCAGGGTCCTGGGATTGAGCCCCGCATCGGGCTCTCTGCTCAGCGGGGAGTCTGCTTCCTCCTCTCTCTCTCTCTGCCTGCCTCTCTACCTACTTGTGATCTCTGTCTATCAAATAAATAAATAAAATCTTAAAAAAAAAAAAAGAAAGAAAGAAAGAAATAGAGTGAAGAAAAAGTAAAAAATTAGGTTAATCTACCAACTTCTTCCTAAGTCTTAAAGGAGAATACAAGGAAATTCTTTGAAGTTGATAAATGGAATCACTTTGTACCAGATCCATTTCTAAATTCACTGCAACATGCTCCTCCCTATTCATAAATTAGTTTTGTAAGCAGGGCGTTACATTCTGGGTTCGTCAGTTATCAACATGATCCAAGGAGTCTAATGGCCATTGATGGTAATACCTGGAGAGAAAGTTTATCTACAGACTTTATGGACACAACTGAGCAGTCACTATGGATGCAGTTTTCATAATTATAACCAAAGTCTATATCGTAAGGTTTTTGTTACTATCATCATTAATTTCTAATTCCTCCTGGCTGGGAATTAATGAAAACCTACTAGAAGATCTGAAGAACTTTCCATTTCTAGCGCAGACTGGCTTTCTCTTCTTAGGGATCCACTTTCTTTTGTTTCTCTTGTAAGAGCCTCATATCATTCTTCCTGAAATGACTTCAAGTTTGCATCATGACTCTCACTACTGATCCCAGAAACTTCTTAATTGTTACTTAGATCCTTGTTCTTGTCAGTGGTATAGAACATACTGCCCTCAAAACCTCCCTGATAAATACCTGCCACCTGTTACGTATGACCTTGAGAATGACTTCTCTCTGGGTGCAGGCTGAATCTCTCCTCTATCCTTGCAATACAGCACATGCTGTTCTCTGGCCACTGCCGCTGTTCACCAGGCTGGAGAAATGAGATGGATGTCTAAACTCAGCACTTCGTTAGAAAGAATAATAAGTTCTCCTGGGTAGGAAAATGGACATCAGGAGTTACTAAGACACATTTAACCCTCTCCTTCTTAAGCTCCCCTACAATACAAGAGGTTAAATATTTACCTTTAACCGTTTCATGTCTATTTCTGTGTGAGCCTGAAAATGATTCATCTAGTGTCATGTAATTTTAATACAGATATATAACATTAATTCCTTGAGGAATAGCATGTTTCCTCTAATTCTTCCTGCTAGAGTATCATAAACCATGCATTGCTTTTAACAAAAAGAAGAAATACGCAACAATTGAATAAAATGCAATCAATTCACACTGTCAGAGATGTTATTAAATCAGTGCTTTTCAAATTTTAAAGTTAACAAGATTCAACTAGGGATCTTGTTAAAATTCAGATTTTGATTCAGTAGATCTGGGAAGAAGTCTAAGATTCTACATTTCTAACAATTTCCCCTGTGATACTAAAGCTACCTATCTATTATGCACACTTTGATTTACAAGGATTTAAGTAGACTCTAAGAAACATCTGTGCCGTATTATTGTTATTGGAGAATTATGCATGTGTGTGGGTGTGTGCACACACACACTAACACACTCATATATAGAAATACTGACAAAGACATTTGAAAAATAAACTTCTCTGTAATAAGGAACACGCTGCTTCTTACAGATTTCCTTTCTCTGATACTTAAAAAAAAAGGAAGATGGGATACCTGGGTGGCTGAGTCGGTTAAGCATCTAACTCTTGATTTTGGCCCAGGTCACGACCTCCATGTCATGGAAATGAGCTTCACATCAGGCTCCACACTCAGTTCAGAGTCTGTTTGAAGATTCTCTTCCTCTCCTTTTGCCCTTCCCCTCGGTTCTCCTTCTCTATCTCTCTCAAATGAATTAATTAAAAAAAAAAAAAAAAAACAGGAAGGGGCTTCTGGGTGGTCAGTGGGTTAAGCCTCTGCCTTTGGCTCAGGTCATGATCTCAGGGTCCTGGAATTGAGCCCCACATCGGGCTCTCTGCTCGGCGGGGAGCCTGCTTCTCCCTCTCTCTCTACTTGCCTGTCTGCCTGCTTGTGATCTCTCTCTGTCAAATAAATAAATAAAATCTTTAAAAAAAAATTTAAAAATTTTAAAAAGATAACGTATTTCTCTACTAGAGAAAAATAATTCTATGGAAAAAAGAGGATAAAATCCTCATAAAACATAAAATCATGACATCAGAAGTTGACGATTTTCTCTCATAATTCCTAGTGGACGTCCTTAGATCTTATGGCAAATTTTGGAAAAATCAAGGTAATCTGCTGCCATAGAAATCATGAAGTAATATTCACTTTTACGTGAAAACAATCACAACAATAAGAAGGATATATGCACGATACCACTCACAGGAATGTAAGTAGGCCTCAATAGCCAAAAAGTTTTGTTATACATGTAGACATTGCAATGAAGTCTGGGAGAACTCATCCAAGTAAATGATACACTTCAGGAATTACACATTGATTTAATAAAAATACTATTATCCTATTATAAAAATATTATTTTACAGTTAAAATAGATTTGTGTCGTTTTTATAGAGTAAGTGTACTTCTATTAACATTCTAACAATATTTTAAAGGAACTGAGAGAAGATTTAATATTTCACAAATTCTTTTCTGAATCTTTATTGTTAAAAAAGTTGCTATAGAATATAGTCATATACTGGCTCTGTAGCTCAAGGGTTAGAGCACTGGTCTTGTAGAATATAGTCATATAATGATAATACTATCATTTGGGGGTACTTAGTGCCACACACTATGCGAAGCACTTTACATGCATTATTTAATACTCGAAACATTCCTTTGAAAGAGGAATGGTGGTGTTATTATTTTCCCATCTTACAGTTGAAGAAACTGAGTCTCAGAGAAATTGTGTTTTCGAAGGTTATACAACTAGTTAATGGCAGAATTGAGATTCTAACCTAGGTTGGTATGATTTGAAATAATTTAAATATGTTGTGCCATGTTCTAACACCATTCTATATCAATGGTTCTCAAAGTTTGTTTTTCAGATCAAAAACATTAGCATCACTAGGCAAATTGTTAAAAATGTAAATTCTCAGACCTGTCCCAGAGTCACTAGAACAGAAACTCTAGGAACAGAACCTAATAATCTGTGTTTTAGTTCTCCAGGTAATTTTCACGTGTATCAAAACCTGAGAACCAGTGGTATATATTAAGATCAGATGTTAGTAATTTGAGTTTCCTTGAGTGAATCATGATCAGAGATATGTTTTTGGACAAAGCAGAAAAATACCTAAAGGGAATGATGTTAAAAATTCTGGGAAGTTGTGCCTATCCAAAGGAATTTCTCCTTGACATCTTAGCCCACTGTTAAAATTCTTGAACAAGAAAAAGATGATTTTATACAATTAAAGGTGAGGCACAAATTGTACATTCTTAACCACATTACCTAGAACCCACATTCCATGATGTTACTTATAATTTTTTTTTTATTTTCTTTTTCTTTGTTCCCTATTTTGTAAATCAGAGTCTCCTAAAGCTTCTCTTGGTTGGATACACTTATTCACCATCAATGGAAGTGTGCTTTCCATCCAGAACCATGAAGGGTTTGAGAATTTACCATACTTCCAGGCTAACTAGTTAGCCTGCCAGTCTCAGGGATGCCCAGAAATCATAAGACTTCTAGGTCAAAGACAAAAGACTTTCTTACTCACAGACACAATAGCCAGAGAATATGCTATTTTTTTTTTTTTTTTTTTTTTTTTTTTTTTTTTTTTGACAGACAGAGATCACAAGTAGACAGAGAAGCAGGCAGAGAGAGAGGAAGGGAAGCAGGCTCCCTGCTGAGCAGAGAGCCCGATGTGGGACTTGATCCCAGGACCCTGAGATCATGACCTGAGCTGAAGGCAGCGGCTTAACCCACTGAGCTACCCAGGCGCCCTGCTATTTCTTATATATGTTCCCCAAGCACAAGTTCCCACAGGGTGATGCAGAGAGCCAAGTGATACTCGTACACACAGTGAATTACATTATCATAGGGGAACACAGAGCTTAGAGAACTTGAACCTTCTATAACAGGCAGTAAACACACTTGCCCTTCACTCCAGAAAGAGCCACTGTTTCTATCTTTCAAGCAAAGCTGCTTTTGCTCTACCTGGGACACAATTTCTACTTTCCCAAAATTGTTTGCTATGCAAACATCCTCAAAAAGATAGCCTACTTCAGTGTCTTCGCTAATAACAAATATCGAAACACAAGAGACCGTGGAGGATTATCTCTCAACACTTTCATTTCATAAATGTTTGGTAAGAGTGCCACTCTTCATGAAAACATTAGCTGTATATAGCTAACTGTTGCACAACTATAAAATACTAGATTTGTTTGGGGCACCTGGGTGGCTCAGATGGATGCTTAAGTCTGCCTTCGGCTCAGGTCATGATCTCCAGGTCCTGGGATAGAGCCCCATGTCAAGCTCTCTGTTCAGCAGGAGTCTGCTTCTCCCTCTCCCTCTCCCTCTGCCTCTCCCCCTGCTGTGCTCTCTCCGTCTCTGTCTCTGTATCTCTCTCAAATGAATTTTTAAAAAAAAATCTAAAAAGAAAAATAAATAAAATGCTAAATTTGTTTATAATGAAATTTCTTACTAAGTTTTTTAAAGAGGACACATGCTCATGTACTTTAAAGTCTTTTGTAACTTGAAATAAATCACATTTTTTAAAGTAATCACATTTTGATCAGAAAACCGGCTAGATTATCTAAAATAAGTTCTATCTTCATGTTTATCAAAGATACCATATAGATGTACATGTTATTTAATATTAAATTATAGGGCAAGAATTTTTTTTTAATCTGACACTAAAACCCTAGAATTCAGCTTTTCTCACTATGTGGTGTTGCTTAGCAATGAGGTGTCGCAACACATTGCTTCTAGAAAGGAGCCAAAGTATCAAACTGAAGAGTCCCAATAAGAGCCATTTAGAAAAACAGCAATTATTTGCAATGCTAGATATTAAGGTCTGATACAATTAAGACCAACACTTATATCCCAGTTTGGAATCAATTCTCTGATTTAAGTGCTCACCACGTCTGCCTAAATCAGGAGAAAAGACAAGAGGGGTGAGAAGTGGCTTCAGAAGCCAGGGTAAATTAGGGTGGCTTCATTTATATTTCTTCTTTTGTAAATAATCTCTTTATTCTAGCCCTATAACCTATGAATAACTACTTTAGAGGTGTTTTAGAATTTGATACCAGGTGATAATTATTCTTTCTCGCCCTCTTTTCCTGTACTAACTTAATTAACATGGTAAGTTGCTTTCTAAAGTGACATTTATTTACTAACAATATGATTAATTTCAATATCCTACCACTCTTCAAAACCCTTCAGGACAAAGAGCAAATAAACTGAAATGATAGATGGAAAGGAATAATGGGAGGTAAGAGAGAGGAGAGGAGGGGAAAAATCAGAAAATAAAGGGAAATTGAATTTAAAACAATTTAAAATACATAACTCTTTCTTTAATGATTTTGGTGAACACTGAGAGAGACATATTAAAAGAGAAGAAATTTTTTTCTAAGTTAAAGCAAGTCCTGTTCCCAAAAAACATTTGTTTGGGATTTTGGCAATACCTAGTGTAGAAACAATGATTCAGCCATCAATGAACACAACAAAATTTATATAGTGTGCAACAGTGCTGAAAGTTTATTAATAGACACTTAAAATAATTTTGAGGCTTCTAAGCCTTCCTGGGAACAAGTTCTAATTTTCCTTGACACTGTTTATTATTCAGAATTTCATTAGTACACCAAGCTTTCCTTTCTCCAGGCTCATGTCAGAACTCATCCTTTAGAATTCCCCCGATATCCTTTTGCTTTTCTTTACAACCTTCTAATGTTAAGTCTTTGGTAAATATGTCCTTGTATGTGGCAGACTGAAATGTAAATTATCCTATAGAATCTTAAAAGGGTGTTCTTAAGCTGCAGTGTTGATTTACATATCAATGTGTAAGGTCAGAAACTCTTCTGGATATTTCCTTTTATTTTGTTTGTTTGTTTGTTTGTTTTTCAAGCTTTGCTTTATTTCACTACATTAAGTTAAGCTGTAAGGAACAGGAACCTGTAATTCATTAAGATCAAGGAATGCCTCTCATTCCTGATTATTTCCTTTGTAAAGCCCAAAAAAGTAGG
The DNA here is from genome assembly GCF_011764305.1 of Mustela putorius furo. Classification (NCBI taxonomy): domain Eukaryota; kingdom Metazoa; phylum Chordata; class Mammalia; order Carnivora; family Mustelidae; genus Mustela; species Mustela putorius. Next base: position 31,183,817 of record NW_025421987.1, read on the forward strand.
TGGTGTACAATCACACACTGAATACAGAAAGTACTCCACACACATTGCTACTTGATGCATTAGCAAATGAAGTACTTTCAAGTAAAAATCAAGGTAAGGTTGTTACTTAAGAGACAACATGAAGGAAATTCAATAAATTAAATGCAAGGAATGTATTTCAACCATGTATTGCTGCCTAACAAACCACCACAAAATGTGGTTTAAAACAACAAATTTATTTAGTCCCAATTCTACAATTTGGGCTAGGTGTTCATCTGGGCAATTCTTCTGCTAATCTTTTCCAGGGTCGCTCAAGTGGACGAAGGCAATTGGTGGTTGAACTGGAGCTGGACATATGCTAGCCTCAATCACATTTCTGATGATTACTGCTGACTCTTCAGCTGGTCCCTCTCAAATGCATTACCTGCAATGATTCACCTCTGCTCCATGAGGCTCTTCAAATTATGGTAGGCAAGACGTCACATGATGGTAGCAGCTTTCCAAAAGGGCATGGGGGAAACTACAAGCTCTGTTGAGAACCAGGATCAGATGCGATTTTTCCCACATTCAATTGCTCAAAGCAAGTCATAAATGAGTCCAGATTCAAGAGGTAGGAAAATAGACTCTATCTTTTCACTGGAGAAGTGGTTAAGTCACATTGCAAAGGAACATGCATAGAGAGGTAAAGAAAATTAGTGTAGAAATCATCACGGGCAATCCAGTACAGAACTGATTAGAATTTCATCCTCAGATTTATAAGGATAACATGCCTAAAAATCAGAAATAGAATAATGACACACAAACTCACACACAAACTGCTCTGCCAAATTTAGAAAGCTAGCTATTCCTTAGAGTCATCATTTCTTTTTATATCATACTCAAAGAGAGAGTGCAGACTGATGTTATCCAAACATCTCGAGTCCAAATTTCACTTCTGAAGTACATGTTTGGTGACATGGCATGGATTTCCATAGGTTGGATCACTCAACATTTTCAAACATCAAGTTACAAATGAAGAATCCAGAATTTTTTTTTAATTTTTTAAATTTTTTTAATAAACATATAATGTATTTTTAGACCTGTATCCAGGGGTACAGGTCTGTGAATCACCAGGTTTATACACTTCACAGCACCCACCACAGCACACCCCCCCCCCCACAATGTCCATAACTGCACCACCCTCTCTCGAACCCCCTTCCCCTAGCAACCTTCAGTTTGTTCTACGAGATTAAGAGTCTCTTATGGTTTGTCTCCCCCCAATCCCATCTTCTTTCATTTATTCTTTTCCTACCCCCCATATCCCCACGTTGCATCTCCACTTCCTCATATCAGGGAGATCATATGATAGTTCTCTTTCTCTGATTGGCTTATTTCTCTAAGCATAATACCCTCTAGTTCCATCCACATTGTCACAAATGGCAAGATTTCATTTCTTTTGATGGCTGCATAGTATTCCATTGTATAAATATACCACCTCTTCTTTATCCATTCATCTGTTGATGGACATCTAGGTTCCTTCCATAGTTTGGCTATTGTGGACATTGCTGCTATAAATACTCAGGTGCATGTGCCCCTTCAGATAACTACATTTGTATCCTTAGGGTAAATACCCTGTAGTGCAATTGCTGGGTCATAGGGTAGCTCTATTTTCAACTTTTTGAGGAACCTCCATGCTGTTTTCCAGAGTGGTTGCACCAGCTTGCATTCCCACCAACAGTGTAGGAGGGTTCCCCTTTCTCTGCATCCTTGCCAGCATCTTTCATTTCCTGACTTATTAATTTTAGCCATTCTGACTGGTGTGAGGTGGTATCTCATTGTTTTGATTTGTATTTCCCTGATGCCCAGTGATGTGGAGCATTTTTTCATGTGTCTATTGGCCATCTGGATGTCTTTTTTGCAGAGATGTCTGTTCATGTCCTCTGCCCATTTCTTGACTGGATTATTTGTTCTTTGGGTTTGAGTTTGCTAAACTCTTTATAGATTTTGGACACTAGCCCTTTATCTGATATGTCATTTGCAAATATCTTCTCCCATTCTGTCAGTTGTCTTTTGGTTTTGTTAACTGTTTCCTTTGCTGTGCAAAAGCTTTCGATCTTGATGAAATCCCAATAGTTCATTTTTGCCCTTGCTTCCCTTGTCTTTGGCGATGTTCCTAGGAAGAAGTTGCTGCAGCTGAGGTCGAAGAGGTTGCTGCCTGTGTTCTCCTCAAGGATTTTGAAGGATTCCTTTCTCTCATTGAGATCCTTCATCCATTTTGAGTCTATTTTCATGTGTGGTGTAAGGAAATGGTCCAATTTCATTTTTCTGCATATGGCTGTCCAAAGGAATCCAGAATTTTTATTAACTATATGAAAGTATCCATCTTTAGGTTGAATGGTTTTTTTCTTTCTTTTTTTTTTTTTTTTTTTCCCCAAGATTCTTTATTTATTTGACAGACAGAGATCACAATTAGGCAGAGAGGCAGGGGATTGGGGGTGGGGGAAGCAGGCTCCCTGCTGAGCAGAGGACCCAATGCAGGACTCGATCCCAGGACCCTGAGAGCATGACCTGAGCTGAAGCCAGAGGCTTAACCCACTGAGCAACCCAGGTGCCCTGAATGGTCCTTTCTGATTCTAAGAGTTTTCATTTTTTAGAACTGTATGTCAGAGGCAGTTCAAAAAATTTGTTCCCTCACCACCAACAGCACCGTCTCTTTCTAAGTTCTCTGCCCTCACTTCCAAAAATAGATCACTAAACAGAGGCCTCAGATCATAAAATATGCTTGTAAATATTTGCAGAATGAAGTCTTAGCCACTGTACTAACCTACTTCCACTGCTCAGGGAACTTTACACTATTTACTCATCAAACTTATTCATGAGTAAAGCCCTCAATCAAGGCCAATCAGCTATTTTAGGAGAATTTTCAACATAGGCTTCTCCATAAAGACAGAAATTACAAAATCTAAAACTTAATTCAGAAAGCATCCTGTCAAGGTGTGTACTTTTGTATTTTTAATCATATCTTGTGATGGCCTTTTAAGAATCTGACATTACAACCCATTTTCTTGAAGAAGGTTCATTCTGCAGAAAGCTTGAAATAGATAAAACAGACAATTGAAATTTTATTATATAGCTCTTCCTATATTTCTCTATTATTGTAGTATTTTCAGTTAGAACATTGCTTTCTACCCTCACCATCTGGCATCTCTTTTTCCCCAAATCTAGCAATAATCATCTGTTTATAAAATGTTGTCTATTGAGATGGAAAGAATCCAAATTTCAAATTCTGTGTTCAATTCCTAAGTATTCTTTCTCAAGAGAGGAAATATAAAACTTAGACCTCACCTGATCCCATCAGAGCAAGATTGAATCTGAAAAGCTAAAAATTCTAGCAATGACCTTAAAAGGATACATAAATATAAGGAAGTAGGCCTTTATACACCTCCACCCACACAAAATTACTCCAATCCAGTGTTAATATGATTTATTAAATATTAGCATGTTCTCTGATGCCATGCATAACATGAAAGAAATCAATCCATGGCCTAGGGCATATATCTTCAAATTATGCATGTGAATCCAACACATGATGGCATGAGTACAGATTCCTCTTCTATAGAGTTATATTGTGATTTCCTTTGTTAATATCCCTGACAAAATAAAACATTTTTTTCTGGACCTGCAGGTTAAATAAATAAGGATGAGAAATAAAGAGGGTTTGTCATTAAAAAAAGAAAAAAAGACAAATAAAAATCCAAAATCTTTACTGACATTTCTAGAATCAGTGTAGAAGAGTAGGATTAGTTGTGGAATCATAGATTCTAACTGGTAGAGTTTACTGTGTTCTGTGGCATTCTCGGGTTTTCTCTCTTTGACAAGACGTCAAACCTATTTCCTTTTAGGTGAGGAACCTAAGCAAGGTTCCACATTTTTATGGCCTGCATGTTCTTCCATGTTCTGAGCACCCCTGCTTCATATCTCAAGAAGGAAATGGAGCCTGTGGGAGCCTCAGAGAATAAGAACCTTTTTAGAATTCATCATGGTAAATGTTCTGATGAAAGAGGAGAGCCAGTGACAGGAAATGCAAAGACTGAGACCCTTCTGCCCTTTCATGACTTCAAATAATTGACACACACAAAAATCCCTACCTTTTTTTGTTTTGTTTTGTTTTTTTGTTCTTTATTTTTAAATACAAAGTAAGAAATGTAGTCCCAAGATGGTAGGGGTTGAGGTGACAGTTACATGAAATAGTATGTGTTATTTGTTAACTTTTCATTATATAGAAAATAATCTGTCACATTTTGCACAAAAATTGATTTTAAACCAATAGAACACAAACACAAAGGTTATATTTTTTCATTCAATTTTGAATGATTTCTCCCTTATACCTCCATGAAGGGTAATCTATGTGCTGACACTGATGTTTGCATTGGCTCCCTATTATCTGGCAAAGTAACCTAGGATACAAACCCATTCAGGCCACAATCTATAAAAAGTGCTGGGCAACATAAGGATGGCTACAAATGTCCACAGTCCATCAGTTTCCATGCCTCTGCCTAATAATGAGAAGTCTTTTTTCCTCATGCTATTAGGAACATAACAAAATAATCAGTTTCTTATTATTAGACCCATTATGGCCTTATCTACATGCAATTTACCAAGTAACAGTTACATCAGTAAACTAAAGCTACACACAATTTTTGAGGTCCTTTTCTTCTAATCATTGAATGCCTACTACTCCTTATCTTTGATTTGCTGTATTTTGAATATGATATGCTTAGATGTAGTATCTTTTTTTATATTTGTTTTTTTTTTCCTCATTTATCCTTCTTGACGTTCTCTGAGTTCTTGGATCTGTGGTTTAGTATCTGACATTAATTTGGGGGAAATACTCCATTTTGTTTTGAATATAAATGTTCTTGTTTTGCAACTTGTTTTTAACCTTGTAACTTGTTTTGTAACTTCGAATACATGTGTTACTTGTTTTGTAGATGTTCCATTGTTCTTAGATATTCTATTTGAGGTTTTTTCCCCCAGTCTTTTTATCTGCTTTTCAGTTTTAGAGGTTTACAGTGAGATATCTTCAAGCTCAAAGATCCCTTTCCCAGCATCCAATCTACTACCACAGCTAGGAAAGGCATTCTTCATTTCTGCTACAGTGTTTCCAATCTCTAGCATTTCGTTTTGTTTTCCCCCCGCTTCAGGATTTCCATCTTCTGATTATAGCATTTGTCTGTTCTTGCTTGTTGTCTACTTTATCCATTAGAACCCTTAGCACATTAATAATCATACTTGTTTTTAATCCCCATCTCTGCCATATCTGAGTCTAGTTCTGATACTTGCTCAGTCTCTTCAAATTGTGGGTTTGTTGGGTTGTTTGTTTTTAGTTTGTTGTTGCGGGGGTTTTGCTTTGGTTTGGTTTGGTTTGCCTTTTAAGATGCTTCGTGATATTTTCTTTATAACTGACCATGATGTAAATTGGCCTTTAATAATGTGGTGTTGAAACATGAGTGGGGAAGCATTCTACAGTCCCATAATTAGGACTCAGTCTTAAATTTAGTGATCCTGTGGCTCTGAACTGTGAACCTCACGAGTGCTTCTTAGGGTCTTTTCCCTTTCTTAGGTAGCACAGGATGGCTACAGCAGAGTGGGGTATTTTTTTGAGGTAAGTTAGGCCCTGATAAAACCCCAACAAACTAGGCTTTGTTTAAATAGGTTCTCCTGAAGGTAGACCTTATTAAGAATAGAAAGTTCTGGCATATTTCAAAATAGTTCATTTTCCCCTTACCTTGCTGGAAGCTCCTGGAGGTGAAACTCACAAAAATGTGCCCCTCCACTCCCTGCCCCATGACTCAGTCCCCTGGACTTTGTAACTTTCAGACCTATCCACACCAATCCTCCAGCAATTCATCAATTATAGTTCAGGTTTTCTTACACTAACACCGGTTCTCACTGGTGTTTCTCTTGCAGATTTCTGCTCCAATAAGTTCTGATTTTCTATCTTCACCTATTAGTTTCTCCAGTTTTGGAGACAGTGGCTTGTTCTGTCACTTCACTTCCCTTACGGATATAAGAAGAGTTGTTTATTTTCAGTTTCTTCACCTTTTCACTTGTTGTTAGGACAGAGTGGCAACTTCCAAGTCTCTGATGTGCAGACCAGCCTACTATACTTTATGAAACAATTTACATTATTTTCTCCTCATAAAACCTCACAATATTCTGTTAAGAAGTATCACTAGCCCCATATCAAAAATAAAGAAACCAAAGCTTATGACAATTAATTATCTTGACCAAGATATCCCAGGTGGTACCCAGTGGAGCTTTCATCAAACCCAGGAATGTCTAGTACCCAAACTTCCACGCCATGTCTTTGTACCCATCCTTGCCCAGCTTTTCCACTACCCTAGTCTATCATCATCTTCTGATTTCTTTCTTAAAGTGGTCCATGATTCAATCTTTGGAGCCAGAAAACCTTAAAATAATATTAAGCTACATACAGTTTTTAAGACTTACTGAAACTATTTCAGGCCCAATTTTTTTATGTATAAAATGAGGGAAATGGTCATCATAGAGAGACATTTTAAAGATTAGAAACAGAGATAGCAATATATCAATTAAATGGATTCATATATATCTATGCAATCTATATATATTCTACCATTTTTTTATATTCATATATGTGTATTAAGGGCTAAATATATATAGGTTAGACAGAATCTGTTAAACATCACTTATTTACCCCAATCTGTGTTATTCCAAACGAGTCCACTCACCTCCACTCTTCATGCTTTTCTCCAAAGCAAAGTGGTTCTGCCATTACCTAGTATAAGTCTTTGCCTTACTGAGTTCAATGGTGAAAAACATATCTTCTAGACTGAGTGCTGACTAGAAGACCATTCTTTGTTTAAAAAAGATAAGTTGCCTACTATCTCTAAAAACCAAAACAGTACCACCCTGCCCAACCCATAGCTGAAGATCATATTATTAATAGTAATACTACATTCAGATAATTGCTGCCTCTTTTAAAGCATTTACTATTGACAAACAGAATGTGCCTCATTGAACAGGCTTTATCTTGCTGAATTTGTCTAGGCTGCTTATTGACTGATGGAGATTTTGCCATATAATCATTTCATGCCTACTACTGCTTGAATTATAATAGAAAATTAAAGAGGAGGGGTAGGAAATAATGAGCATTTTAATTCTCAGTAAAGTCTTGAATCCAGAGTTTCAAGCAAGAGATTCTGCTTCTACCCTTTAGTGGGCCAGATTCTCCAAATTCTCTTTTTACAAAGTACTGGATCTAATCTATATTTGAAGAGACATAAGGTAGATTCTGGCTCCTAAAAAGGCACCTAAATTGAGAAATATGAAACTGCTCTGACAACAACCCATGAGAGCTGTTCACAATCAGCCTTCATGATTGAATCCTGCAATTGGTACTGAATGTGTTTGTTGTCTTTTTGACTCACTGATATTCCAGAAAGGGCCTTGGGTTTTAACTCCCTGACAACCTAGCCACCAAGTACTAGATTACATTTCACATGTCTGATGTGACAAACCTAATGATGTGTCACTATATGTCTTGTGCTGTGTTTTTTATAAAGGCTGTGTGTTTCATAATTTGCCAGAGCCTTTATTTTAAATATTAGACAGATCATAGTCTTCCTTTCCACAAAACTGTGTGATTGTTGGACTTACCATTCTTAGTATCTTTGTCAGTTCAAACTGAACTCCTTTGTTCTTACTTGTTTACAAAAACAAAAACAAAACAAAGCAAACCTGTAAAGCCTTAAGCAGAACATTGAAGTCATTTTTTAAAGGTTTTTATTTATTTATTTGACAGACAGAGATCATAAGAAGGCAAAAAGGCAGGCAAAGAAAGAGAAAGGGAAGCAGGCTCCCTGAATGCCGGGCTCGATACCAGCACCCTAGGATCATGACCTGAGCCAAAGGCAGAGGCTTTAACCCACTGAGCCACCCAGGCACCCCTAAAGTCATATTTTTGAGTGAAGGGATAGTCTCTCACCCCGGGCTTAAAGAGAAAAGCATTTCCTGAAAGGGCAATGCACTAACTAATTAGCTCTTTCTATAGTTTGAATTTGTTAATCAGATTAAGCAGGACCACTGATGGGGGAGGTGGAGTGGGAAAAGGAAGAGAATGTCACAGCATCTGGCACACTGCCAAAGAAAGATAAAAATGAGGAGCTAAAATGTTAGACCTTTAGATGCAATGGATTAGCAATGTCAAAATAAAGGGAAGCACTAATACAAGATCCACAAAGATAATTCCAAATATTTCAAAATTTTGCCTAAGGCTAATTCTGAAAGACCAGAACATATCTCAGAAATGTTATCAACATCATAGAAGAATTTATACTTTATCTCATGGAAGCTAGTAAAAAAAGGAGGGCTAAACTGCATTGGAAGGATGTTTTCTTCCTCTAGATCAAATAAGTGTTAAAATTTTTTCCAACTTCTTTCTAAACATGTCCATACTTCCTGCTCAGGAGGCCTAGAGATTTTAGGCTTTAATTCACAGTTGTGAAGTCAATGCAATTCAAAGGAAAACCATATGAGCTATCTTGATCTTATTAAGTTAGTACCTTTAAAGAACTAGAAAAAATGGGGAAAAATTATTAATACCCAACATAAAGGTAAAGAGGTTGAAACAAGTCCTACTTTTGACTGTGTTAATGCTTATGGTAGCACAGGCCATTGCTTTCAAATACAAACACTGAAAGTAGAAAAGATACATTTTGAGATCCCAGAATTCTTTTTTTTTTTTTTTAAGATTTTATTTATTTATCAGAGAGAGAGGGAGAGAGCGAGCACAGGCAGACAGAGGCAGAGGGAGAAGCAGGCTCCCTGCTGAGCAAGGAGCCCGATGTGGGACTCGATCCCAGGACGCTGGGATCATGACCTGAGCCAAAGGCAGCTGCTTAACCAACTGAGCCACCCATGCGTCCCAAGATCCCAGAATTCTTAAGGGACAATTTGGCTCCACTGTGATTACACTAACCCCAAATTAAATTTCAGAAGATTCTGTCACATTAGTTTAAATCTTTGCCCAGTTTTACTTTGTTAGAAGGAATAGGCAACTTGTTCTCAAAGTAAAGTGAGTAGAGTGATGAAGAAAACAGAAAAACCATATTCCTACTGATTATTGACTTAAAAGACACACTTCAAATTATAAAAGAAATTATTTTGAGCCATGTTAGAAATCATAATCACTGTTGCATTTGGTAATGTAAGAAGTGGTTTTAACAACCTAAACCCAAAGTGTCGCTGGAAATTTCCGGACCCCTAACTTTAAGAATGTGTTTATTTATTTTAAAAATATTTGTTGAGTGACTGCAATGTATCTAGCACTCTTATAAGTCCTGGGGATAGGGCAAGGAACGAGAAAGTCTTCATGAAAGGATTTTTCTAGTAGGGTGAGGCATGTGTGCTTGTGCGCACACACACACGTGTGTGTGTGTGTGTGTGTGTGTGTGTGTGTAGGAGTGACAGATCATGGACTGTAAATAAGTGGACAAATGGGAAAAATACCAAATTGTGAAAAGTACTGAGAAGAGAATATCTGAATCACTGGTTGAGATTTGAGGGACAGGGAGATTTGGGCACCATTTAAGCTAAGATCTCAAGTGACAAAAGGAGTCAATCAGGCAAAGATTGAGGGGTACAGTTGGCCCATGAGCTTCTGGGTGGAAATGAGGGAGGAGCATCCAGTGTGGCTTTATGGTACTGGCGAAGATAAAGAGTGCTAAGGGAAGGTCCTGGATTAGCTAGGGGCTAAATTGGGAAGGACTTTGTAGCTAAGGTAAGGAATTTGGGTTCATTTTAATTATGATAGGAAGTCATGGGGAATTTGAAGTAAAGGCTAAAATGACTTGATATGTAATATTAAAACATCCCATTGATATGAATTGTTAGCTAAAACACAACAAACATTTTATGTTAAAGAAAAATGTATGGTAGCTTATCCAAAGCATTCATTCTTTTTTGTTCATTCTCAAGATAGTTGAGTATCAATCTGAGGACAACCACTGTACTGCTTGCTAGAGATACAATGTAAACTAACTCAAACATGGGTTCTTACTCTCATGGAGCTTATTTGTGGAGAAGAAATATAAACATTAATTAAATAGTCACACTAAGGATATATAATGACCATCTGCAAAAGTGCTCTCAAGAAAGGGAACAGCACTATATCTACGTGTGTAATAAAAGATTCAAATCCAAATAGGAAGTCACTGACAGCTTTATGGGGGCTGTGATCAAAAGAAAGAGTAGGAGTCAACCGATGATATTTACTTTAAGTGCAATGAAAGTTTTAAGCAGGCTTTAAGCAGAGGGATGACATGATTCAATGTGAGCTTTAAAGTGATCATTCACTCAGGCTTCAGTTGGAGAACAGATTGGAAGGAGAGAAGAATAAATGTGGAGGGAGTACATTAGGAGGTCCACTTAAAACATAATGGTAGCTAAGAACAGAATGAAAGTAATGATGAAGAGAAAAACAGATTTCATGGATATTGAGACGATAAAAGTAATTGGTCTTGGTGACAGATTAGATAGGAATTGTGAGGGATAGAAAGAAGAAAATGGCCTGAGCAAGTGGATAAATGGCCATGTCATCTACTGTGAGAAGGAATAGCAAAAGAGGACCAGGTTTAAAAAGAAAGACCATGAATCTGGTCATGTACATCATGAATTGTGGTATCTTTGAAATATCCAAGTGATATGTCAAGTCAGTAGTTGGAAATACTGATATACCAGAGAAGAGCTCTGGGCTAGAGAAATAAATCTGGGCATCACCACAGTAACCAGAGCTGGCAATGTACTGAAATTTCCTAGCAAGATACTATAAGAAAAAGGCCTATTTCTGCCCTTTAAGAAACCCCAGGATTTGATGACCCAGTAGAAAGGAACGTCTTCCAAAGGAAACCTGATTATCATCACCAGAGAATGTCAAGTAATGTCAAATGATTATCAAGAATTATGAAAGGTCTGGGAGTTCTTCTTATAACCAGCCTAATAAGCTAGTCTGTTATCATCTTATGAATACCAGAAGAACACACAAGACTCCCAGGCTAGAAACAAAGGGCTTTATTATTCATAGCAAAAAAAGAGTAGTCACAGGGGCAGCACGATGGCCATACTGGCATCCCATATGCTCTCAGTGTCATGGAGTGATGTGAAGTGCCCATCATGGATACCAATACCGGCAGTGGGTTATATTAGAAAAGAGCAACATTAAGCTTAAAAGTTTAACCACTTTCACAGTTAGATGGAAGCAAGCATGCTCTTTATCGGAAGGAAAATGTTACCTTATTCCTCAGGGTTGTTTGCTGGAAACACAACCTGAGAATTGTCCCAAGAGTAGTCAGGGACTTACTTTTTTGGCATAGTAAGGAAGAACACATAGCAATCCTCACCACCCACTGGAGATTGTATCTTCCAATAATGATCTGAAAAGGCAAACAAATTAAGGCCAGAAAAAGATCTCAAAAAGATTTAACAAAATGGAGATCATCATTAACTTGATCAGGAGCAAAGGTGAAAACATATTATAGTGAAGTAAATGTGGGGTGTGGAAATGTAGATCACAAACACAAAGGAGTTTTTTTTAAGAAGTTCAACTCTAAGAACATAAAAATAGGAATGAAAGTTTGAGGTGGTATACTAAAATGAGAGATGTTTTTGTTATAAGATTGGTTTTGAGTAAATGCTGAGGGAAATAATCAAATGAAATGTTCAAAACATCTGAATGTAAGATGATGTTAAGTTTTCATTAATCTTGTTTAAGATATTGCTATCAGTTGAATTGTGTCCACCCCCCCAAAAATAGTAAAGATCTTACTTTAGTACTTCTGCACGTGGCCTTATATGGCAATAGGGTTTTCAAAGAAGATCTAGTTAAAATGAGGTCATAGTCCATATGACCTGTCATAAGTATGAAAAGAGGAACTTGTGGCACACTCATAGAGGAAGGAGGACGCGAAGACATAGGGGAAATGTCGTCTATAAGCAGAGGAACCCCCTCTGAGGCCACAGGATTAGGGCGGAGGCATGGAACAAATTCTCCTTCACAGCCCTCAGAAGGAATTAACTTTACCTGCATCCTGATTTAAGACTTCTAGCTTCCAGGACTGTGAGAGAATAAATTTCTATTGTTTAAGCAGCCCAATCTGTGGTACTTTGTTATAATAGTCCTTGGAAACTAATATAGACATTATTTTCAGAAAGACTGAATTCTGATTATAAGAAACAAAAAGCAAAGATGAAAACTTCCTGAAAACTTTATTTCACTGCATTTCAGTAGGATAATGGTCATAGTATATGTCCTTTTTAAGTGTATCATGTTGAGAGAACTACTGAGATAATCATTCTTAGAGAAATCCCAAAAAAGGAAGTAAAAGAAGAAGGAACAAAAAAAGTCCTGTGGAAATATTCCCACCACAAAATAAAAATTCCAGTGTAAATTAGTTTAATTCTTAGATATGCAATTATCAAACACTCTGCATTTGATAATTTTTTTAATGGAGAATATAATTTCTGTTAAGTTTACCTGGATGTTTAAGTTTACCTGTACTTTAGGATGTTTTGGGAATTGGCTTTCTAAAATAGTCTATGCCAGTTTGTAGGAACAGGAAGCTTCAGCAATGACTCCTCCAGACTTGAACAGAATGACCTAACCACTATGGTTTTATGTTTCCTCATGTTCAAATAAAGAACTAGATTAGATTGCCTCCCAGAATTATTATAGGAATTATGTCAAAAGCATATGTTTTCAGGATAAGTACCTTCTCCTGTACAAATTGAACATGTAACAGGCTTTCTTGCTGCTGAAATAATTCTTGATTACTTACCAATAACTTCTTCTGATATGTGATTCTTATGCTTTTGAGACAGATGTCAAGAATTTTCTCTTTTTCTTAATTCATATTTTTCTCCTAGTCTGGTTTCCCTCAGTACAACTTTCTGAGGTCTGCATAAGACTCCATCTGGGCTCTCTTTAATTCTTTCAGAGAATGCTCAACTACTCACAGGGCTCCAACTATAGCGAGCTAATGGAAGCACACATTTGCACCGATAGCTAGACAAGGGCTCTCCAGTCAGCAAACTATGGTCAACCTTCTGCAAGTTTAATATAGCTCCATTTCAGGGGCACCTGGGTGGCTCAGTGGATTAAAGCCTCTGCCTTTGGCTTAGGTCGTGATCCCAGGGTCCTGGGATCGAGCCCCGCATCGGGCTCTCTGCTCAGCAATGAGCCTGCTTCTACCTCTCTCTCTCTGCCTGCCTCTCTGCCTACTTGTGATCTCTGTTTGTCAAATAAGTAAATAAAATCCTTAAAAAATAAAAAAAAAATTAAATTAAATTAAATTTAAAAAATATAGCTCTGTTTCTACAGTCTCTGGCACTAAAACATTCTGTATATCTTAACAATATTGTCATTATTTCTTTGAAGAAGTGAAAATACCTCATACTTCCTCTCATGAAACCATCTTGGGGATGGTTCCACTTAGCTTTCCCAATGCCCACAGATATCACATGAGCTTCTACTTGTAGCAGAACTGAATCATAAGTTAAAGACTCTGACCATGTGATGAGAGAAATATTCCAGCCAAACCACAGGTAGAGAGAATACTCATGGACAACCCGAGGAGTATCTATCCACTTGAGCAAATGGAGAAAGAAAACTTGTCTGAGCTGTTGAAGTCATTTCAAATTATTGCCAGTTCCTTGGAACGCCAATTCCTCATCATTGCAGTGATGAAAACAAAATCAAACATTCATAGGATGTTTCACAATTATCTATCTTGGTCCCCTAGCTTTTTGGAAAAACATTCCAGAGTGGGCAATGAAGGCTAAACTCTCATCGTGCAGGTGAGTGCTTATCAAGTAAAAAATGATTCAATCATCTGAAAAAAATCTTCCTACAAAAAAGCAAAATAGCAAGCATACCAGCCTAGTCTTGCACACTAGCTATGTGCAGAACGTAACTTCAAAATAGCCTCTGGTCATAATAGTTCTGGAAATAATGTTGTGATGTTTTTAAGACAGAGAAAATATGAAAAGTCCATTTATTTATAAAAATAAACCCATCTTAACTTTTCATTTATACAAGTATGCTTTTGTAAAGTGGTTTGCCCTTCAAAAATATGGCTTACATTTAAGAATTCTATAATATCAAGATCCTAAGAATTAGTTTTATGTTTATTAATAATTATCATCATTACTATTATTATTTAAAAGCTATTTGGAGTATTAGCAACTAAGGACGTAATATACACATATGCACCCTTTGGCATAATTGTATATTCTATACTAAATTGTTTTAATTACATCATTTGGGTATAAGTAAAATTCTAGGAATAATCTAAATATTTTTCTCCATATTGCAGTAGTTAGGCTTTGGGGATGAGGAGAGAGGGGGGTGGTATTCTATATAAAAATAATTAAAATATTTCAGAAAAACTTCACTCAGCTCAGTACCCTAGAGATCACATTCAATATTCTTTCTTAAATGTATTTCTCTATATATTACATTCACCTAGTAACATACCATGTCCATTATCAATTACTTTCCAGTAGCTCAGGGTATTCTCAAGAGAATAACATACTATTAAAATTATATAGGTATTTGTTATATTTATTAAAAGGAATGGTTACTTAATGCTCTTTTTAAATGCATGAATTTTACTACCTAATTAGGCTTATTTGTAATATGAATATAATCAGTCTTAAGTATACTGAAAGAATATTTACAATACAATTCTATCATAAATATTTTGAAATCTAACTGAGAAATATACCAGAGCTCCTTTGATAAAAGTATGGATAATATATCTTCCTGGGTTTTTTGTTTTTGGGGTTTTTTTTTGGTGGGGTGGGTGATGGGTGGTGATCTGCTTCTCACATTGTTTTCATTGATAACTCCATCAAAAGTAAGGAATAAGGGCCATTAAAATTAAATATATACTTTCTTAAGCTGTCCATATGAAAAAGAACCAGAGATGACTATCCTCATATGGTATCATGAACACATTCCCTTTGGAATAATTCAGCAATCACTTGAAAATGAAAAAAAAAAACAAAAAACAAAAAACAGTATTCAAGAGGATGAAGGGACTGGGACAGTTTTAAGAGTTATCAAAATAATTAGGAAATTGAAACATTAAAAAAGGAAGAAAACATCATAGATGAAAAACATTAGGCCGATGTATAAAGCTTGGGAAAATAGCATCTGGGTCAGGCAAATCTATATCAGAATATGGACAGTTTGGGGTAGTTTGAAAAAATTTTCAAGGACCAGGCTTCTATGACAAGCCTAATGAGCTTTTGATGGAAAATGAACAAAATTATTCTTTTTCCCCTTTTCAAAAAATACAGATTTATCATTGATTTTACTTTAAATGTTTATACATAAATGCCACATTTGTTTTGTTTTGGACAGTGTCTGCTAACTATACAAAAACTAGAATAATTAAGCTTATAATATTGTTCATTTTAACATGCCAGAATTGTGGATTCCAGCTCTCTCTATATTTATAGATGTCCCATACATTCCAGCCATGTTGCCAGTGCTCAAAATACCCTTAAAAATGCTTCTCAAGCCTGTAACATAGCCTTTTGAGTACTTGAGTTGTGACAAACTTTCTTCTGAGGGTATGCTTGATCTTTTTAAACAACTATATAAACATAGTTTATAGTTCAAACTACTATAAACAAAATACTTCTTAAAATACTGATAGTCCTCACCATTCCTTCTTCCCTCCTTTTATCTTTGCCTTTCGCCCTTTCAAATACCAAACGAGATGTTCTCAAGTCTGTCTACACTAGAGTGCCTTAAAAAAAAATACACTCTTGCCTGCAAGGTACATCTGGGGTGGGGCTCATACACTAGTATTTCTCAAAGTTTCCGCAGATAGTTCTTTGTGCAGCCAATGTTGAGAAAATTGATTTAGACAATTTTCTTCTTACTGCCTCGAGGAGACGATCTGATAGGACGGACACACACACACACACAAAATCTTGAGTCCCTTTCTTTGTGCTTCAGAAATCTACATCCTTATTAAGAGAAAGATTTAAAGAGCTGATGCCTCCCCGTGGACTGGAAAAAGACAGGAGATGTGAAAGGAAGTTTCATACCTTCCCAGGAAGAGAAGACTAAGACGAAAGAGAGAACATCACAACCAAAGGACAATGTGAGGAGCATAAAGCCAGCATCAGTAGGCTCTGTAGTCTCTTAAGTCAGCCTAGAAAGAGGATCCCAGCTCCACATGTTGGAAACCCTTAATAACCCACACCGGGGATCACATTAGCTGCTTCTTTCCATCACACCCATCAGCAGCCACCTTTTGTAGCACCTCACCCTTCTGGGTGAGTCAGTCTGCATCTTGAGAGTTTGGGTCTGTCCTCTCTCTTCCAAACTAAACCTTGCAGCTTCCTACTTGTAAATTCCAGAACGCTGAATGCAATAGTCTTTTCCTAGAGAATGAGTTTGGTCAAAAAGAATCAGTTAGGTCAAAAGGATGAGAAAGGAGAAAATGAAAATTTCAATTTGGGGAACAAATCATAAAGTTTCTGTCC
Organism: Mustela putorius furo; assembly: GCF_011764305.1. Classification (NCBI taxonomy): domain Eukaryota; kingdom Metazoa; phylum Chordata; class Mammalia; order Carnivora; family Mustelidae; genus Mustela; species Mustela putorius. Next base: position 31,200,374 of record NW_025421987.1, read on the forward strand.
CTTTCCATTGTTAAAATGTGTGGGCAATGAAATTCTTTACAATTATTTAATGCCTATATTACAACAGGTTATCTCATTTTATAGATGAGAAATATAGAGAGAATAATCAGGAATTATCCTTAGTCACAAAACAAAACAAGCCCTGAACCTATTCTTTGGCCTATGAAATCTCTCCCATTTGGGAACTGAATTTTATGCCATCTGGCTCCAGATCCAGAGCCTGCAATGTCAGGCAGCACTTGGAGGAAACAGCTGCATACAGATCACTCTCCAGCCCTCATAAAAATATATGGTAGTAACATTTTTTTTTCTTTTTAAAAATGTTTTATGAGATCCCCCATAGAATCTTTTGCTAGTCTTGCTGTAAAAATAATGTTTATGGTGATTGAATATACTTTCAGTAAATAGCTTCTGTGGCTATCAAATGACTGTTTTTCTTCTGCATTTAATCACCTGGGAGGAAAGAAATGATGGCAACAGATTTCACTGCTTTAAACAATATTTGTTAAAGAAGGACTTTTGCCCTGGAGCATCTTACTCAGAAAGTAATTTCCTGGTCACTGCTTTAGAGCCATTGCCTTATTATTTAGGATTTTCTTTTTCTTTCTTTTTTTCTTTTTCTTTCTCTCTCTTTTTTTTTTTTTTAAGATTTTATTTATTTATTTGGCAGACGGAGATCACAAGCAGGCAGAGAAGCAGGCCCAGAGAGAAGAGGAAGCAGGCTCCCCGCCGAGCAGAAAGCCCGATGTGGGGCTCGATCCCAGGACCCTGGGGATCATGACCTGAGTCGAAGGCAGAGGCTTTAACCCACTGAGCCACCCAGGCACCCCTCTCTCTTTTTTTTAAAGCATGAATCAGCTCTTTCTTCTTTTTTCTCCCTTGTCACGCTTCTATCTACATAGCTCTGAAATGACATCATAGCCTCTTACTATCACAGTGAGTGAGCAGCATTCCCAATTTGTTTGAGACTAACCAGACTCAGATATTTCAGAGCTGATGAGGTTGCAAGTATCCTATTTTGTATTCTTAAGCGTCCAAAGATGTCTCATAGGTTGTAGATTCACATGGTTCTGTGTGGGTCAACTTAATCATTTGGTTTTTGAAATAAAACCTATCCTGAGCAGTCTTAGGAACTTGTTACCCAGAATTAAAATGTGATATATTTGAAATTACTTACTAAGCAAACTAACACTAAAAGCCAAGTAATCCATTTTTCAGTAGATTTAATATGTAGGGTTTTATGTAGACTTCAGGTAGATTTTACTGGCTTTAGTAATAATATTAACAATAACCATAATAAAACTGCAGCAAATATTGTGTTATTTTATATAAAGTAGATTAATATTATCACTGAATGACAAAAAATGAATTATAAAAAATATTTCTAAGGGAAAAACCAAATATTAGTCGAATGAAATTTAAACTCAATTACAGCTTCCTGAGAAGTAACCTGGCCTTGTAAAGAATGCTGCCAATGTGCAATAATATTTAAATGAAAAGAGAGTATCATTAATCTTTGCATTGGTAATCTTCTGGTTATTTGGATATTATCACTATGTTTTTGTACCAATTGCTCTGTAAATACATTCTTGAAATGAATTAAAATATTGTTTAGATAAAAATGAACTATTGGGTCTTCATCAAGATCAAAAGCTTTTGTATAGCAAAGGAAACAGTCAACAAAACCAAAAGACATCTAACAGAATGGGAGAAGATATTTGCAAATGACATATCAGATACAGGGCTAGTATCCAAAATCTATAAAGAACTTAGCAAATTCAAGACCCAAAGAACAAATAATCCAATCAAGAAATGGGCAGAAGACATGAACAGACATTTCTGCAAAGAAGACATCCAGATGGCCAAGAGACACGTGAAAAAGTGCTCAACATCACTCGGCATCAGGAAAATACAAATCAAAACCACAGTGAGATTCCATCTCACACAAATAAGAATGGCTAAAATTAATAAGTCAGGAAATGACAGGTCTTGGCGAGGATGCAGAGAAAGGGGAATCCTCGTACACTGTTGACGGGAATACAAGCTGGTGCAACTACTCTGGAAAACAGTATGGAGGTTCCTCAAAAAGTTGAAAGCAGAGCTACCCTATGACCCAGCATTGCACTACTGGGCATTTACCCTAAAGATACAAACGTAGTAATCCAAAGGAGCACATGCACCTGAATGTTTATAGTAGCAATGTCTACAGTAGCCAAACTATGGAAAGAACCTAGATGTCCATCAACAGATGAATGGATAAAGAAGACGTGGTATATAGCTACAATGGAATACTATGTACTCATCAAAAAACCCTGAAATCTTGCCATTTGCTACGTGGATGGAACTAGAGGGTATTATGCTAAATGAAATGAGTCAATCAAAAAAAGACAAATATCATATGATCTCTCTGATATGAGGAATTTGAGAGGCAGGGCAAGGGGTTTTGCAGATAGGGAGGGAAAAAATGAAACAAGATGGGATTAGGAGGGAGACAAACCATGAATCTTTTTTTTTTTTTAAAGATTTTATTTGTTTATTTGACAGAGACAGAGAGGTCACAAGTAGGCAGAGAGGCAGGCAGAGAGAGAGAGAGAGAGGGAGAAGCAGGCTCCCTGCCAACGAGAGAGCCCAACGCAGGGCTCGATCCCAGGACACTGGGATCATGACCTGGGTCGAAGGCAGAGGCTTAACCCACTGAGCCACCCAGGCGCCCCAACCATGAATCTTTTAATCTCACAAAACAAACTGAGGGTTGCTGGGGGCAGGGTGTAAGGATAGGGTGGCTGGGTGATGGACATTGGGGAGTGAGTGTTTGAAATGTGTAAGCCTGATGATTCACAGACCTGCACCCCTGGAGCAAATAATACATTATATGTTAATATAAAAAAAAAAGAAAGAAAAAAGAAATAAAATACTGCCTAGAAAAAAATTCGTGAGAAAATTACCTTATTTTTATAGTAATATTTGTGTACTGCTGGTTTAAAGAAAAGTTCACAATGATTTTATAGACTGTACGATTTGATCTTGGCTTGTCTTATCTGCTACCCCCCTACAAAAATTAGATTCTCAATTTTAGCTCATTTCTTTTTCATCAAAAAATATGGGTTCACTTTTGCTCTTTATGAGTTGGTCCAAAATCATAGCAGAAATCCTAATAGTCAATTACTTCAACTTGAGAACATTTATTACTTTTAAGAATACATGTAACAATCTAATACATGTGAGGCAGAGTTGGACACAGGGTTACAGTGACCTCTGAAGAATGCAGAGATCTTTCCTAGCATTTCATTCTTCCTGCCATGGCTACATCATTTAAGTCTCGACATTCCGCCTTCTGGATACCTCAAAGAGCTGGTTCTCTGTAGTGGTGACCCTAGCAACTCTGGCCAGTTGTATGGCTTTTGCAAAACAATAAGGCTGTACTAAACTGAATCCCCTGCCGCATATTCATTGGTGCACTACATTTGCTCCTGTAATCTCTAGCTAGCAAGGGAAGGTGTGAAGGTCATCTGGGCAATGGTCTTTAGGGACTAAGAAAAGTCAAAAATTAGCCGCTGCCATTCACAATATTGATTGGATCACAAATGGACCTGGAAAGTAAGTAGTTAGAATTAATAGGAAATGGGGTTTGGGGAAAATAAAACCTGGTCCTTCTATCTCCTAATAGAGAAACAAGGGGGTTTAAGAACCAGGTCCATTTCTGAAGTTCCAGAAGTGTAATTTTTAACGAGGCAAAGAACAGAGTATTTGTGGCTTCACAGTTTTGGTTTTTGCTTTTTGTTTTTGTGTTTGGGTTTTTTTTTTTTTTTCCTACTTTGACATCACAGTATTTTTACAATGGCAAATGCCAAACATACGTGTTTGAAACAGACATTCTTGACATTATTATACTGATCAACTATTACCAGTTTTAAAGATACTTATTAGTCAAGTTACTGACAAATCTATTTTAATACAAAACAAAACTGAGACTTTAGAAGACTGCTGTGTTTATACATCATAATCAACATTATCTTATTTAGTTCCAAAATAATTCCTTGTGAAGGCAACACAATGCCAATTATCAATCTGTTCCCAAGTCAGTGTTTCAGTATCCAAAGTATACTTTAGGTGAGAGCCAGTATTTTCATAAGAATGTGTTTTCAAGTTTTACTTAAGAATGATGATTCTGTTATAGTTTTTGGCATATCAATATTAAACAATATCTACCAAAAGTAAAGGTAAGAGCAAAGGCTAGCCATTAAAAGACTACACAGATCATGGTTGAAAGCAGCCCAGAGTTGATACACTGACATATTACCAATACAAATAGGGGCAAGTATGCTACGAAACACACGAATTAGTTCTATTTTTCATTTCCACACTAACATCTAACTTCTTAGGTAAATCCTGTCCTCTAAGGTTCTCAAACAACATATAGTAGGTATAGGCTTCACACTAAGATTAATGGTCATAAAATGCATTTTGTAACTAAAAAAAAGAATTTATGTAGTTTATTTTTTTTAAGATTTTATTTATTTATTTGACAGAGATCACAAGTAAGCAGAGAGGCAGGTGGGGGCGGGGCGGGGGGGGGGGAGCAGGCTCCCTGCTGAGCAGAGAGCCAGATGCAGGGCTCAATCCTAGAACCCTGGGATCATGACCTGAGCCAAAGGCAGAGGCTTTACCCCATTGAGCCACCCAGGTACCCCAGAATTTATATAGTTTAAAAAAAGAATATGAAAGCTACCAAATACAAATTCCAATTCTGTAATACCTCAACCCATTAATTTAAATTAAGGACAATTGCCTCCATACGCTTGCTATTTTTTTCTTTTTAACATTCTACATTAGCCAAGACCACAGACAGTGATGTATCTCCATTATCATCTAACCAGTGTGTGTTGTTTGGATAGTTTTGAGGTGAATACAGAATCAAGTTTATTTGAGAGAGAGAGAGAGAGTGCACATATGCGTAATGGGGGGTTAGCGCAGAGGGAGAAGCAGACTCAGCACAGAGTAGGGAGCCCAACACGGAGATCTGGAGATTGATTATAGGATACGGGATCACAACCTGAGCTGAAAGCAGATGCTTAACCCACTGAGACACGCAGGTGCCCCCAGAATAGAGCTTGATAAAATTTTTTCAGAAGGGGTTCAAAGGTGGCTCAGTCATTAAGCATCTGCCTTCAGCTCAAGGTCCTGGGATGGAACCCCACATCCAGCTCCCAGCTCAGCAGGAAGCTTGTTTCTCCCTCTCCCACTACCCCTGCTTGTGTTCCCTCTCTCACTGTGTCTCTCTCTGTCAAATAAATAAAATCTTTTTAAAATAAATAAATAAACTCCTTTTCCAAAAATAAGTTCCTACAGGAAGGGGCATTTTTCAATTAGGGATTAGGTTATGAATGATTTTATAGCCCAGTTTAATTGTCTCAGAGATGTTACAAAAAGTTATGTAAATGTGAAAAGCACTGCTAATTTTCCCTTGCTACTTCTTATCATAAAAGTATGTAAGGTAGACAAGGCAGAAAGTATTATCCTTAAACACAGGTGAGTAGTTTAAGGTTTACAAAGGTTTAATGACTTGCTTACAGTCTCCAGATTTTTTAGTGCTGCCAAAATTTAAGTCAAATGATACTAACGTAGTAGCATCAACTTGTAAAAAATATGACAGGATAGCAGTCTCTACCCTCCCATTGTCCACCATAAGACTGTCTGGAATTACATACACACACACACACACACACACACAAATTCTCTTAGGTACAATCATGGATAAACTGACCCAGGTTTCCAGACCCATGAAAGTATCTTAATGTATAACTAAGAGCCTTTCATGAACCAGAAGTTCTATCAATGTCCTCAAAATGATTACACTCTAATAAACTATTAAAATACAAAAAAAGTACTTAGAGAACCTAAAAAGATGAAGAGAATTATTAAAATAATTTTGGTGTGAGCTTTTTATCACTCACGCACTCCTCTTCTCACACTTAACTTTCTACATTTAAAAATCCTCTGGATACTTGGCCACCTCACAGACCAAAAAAATTTGTTCTATACAGAACAATCACCATGAAAAAAATTGTTCTATACAGAACAAATTCTCTGAAACCACCAGAACAAGCTTGTTCATCCAAATAAAAAGAGAGTGATAAAAACGGGTTCTTCTTCCTGACAAAACCTGAAGTATCCAATTGCTGGTGCTCTACAAGACACAAAGGTGTAAGAGGAAGAGATAAGAACATAGAATAAGAAAGAAAGATTCCTCTGTGAGAGGAAACAAGATTATAAAAACAAAACAAAACTGAAAACCTTAATATCTAACTATCCCTCAGCATTATCCCTCAGTACCAACCTCCTCAGAACAGTTACTATAGTAACTCAGAATAGTTACTATTTCACCTGGCTTGGATTACCTATCCCTGCCTCCATGCCCTTTCTCTCATCATTTTCCTTGATTAGAATATCATCATGGTAATCTCTAGGGATAGATACTATGAAGCAGATATGCTGCTGATCCTTTAACCCACACCCATGGTAGACACAATGAAACACTCCTCTCTTTGCCTTCTTACCCAGGCTGATAAAATAGCATGAAAAACACTGGAACATTTCCATTTATATATATATATATATATATATATATCTTGAGAATAATAGGGGGGAAATGCTCCTTTTCTTCAAATGCCTTGTTTGTTCCTTCTTGTAGCACAGGAATTCCTTGGTGAGGTTCAGGTAAAAGACACAGCTCAGCCATGACACCACATTTTCACTCTTGTTCTGCCTCCAGAATTCACCTGCCTGCAATGAGCATATACTCCTTTTCTGTTGTTAACATTTTTTTTTCCCTATTCATGTTCTCTCTCTGGATTTCTCAATCCTCCCTCAACAGGTTGTGAAGAAGCCTGAGATTCTCCAGGCAACTGGCTAGAAAAGGATTTGTTCTGTCCACTCACAGTTCTCTATAGTCAAGTTTCAAGGCTTAATTTTTAAGAGAAATTCCTATGATAGCTTCAGATAAGATATACATTCTGCATTCCATTTTTCCTAAAAATAAAGGTAATGGGTTGTTGTGTGTTTTTTAACAATTTTATTTATTTATTTGAGAGATAGAGGGAGTGAGTGAGAGAACATGGGAAAGAGAAAGAGAGAGGAGCAGGGGGAGGGGCAGAGGGAGAGAGAGAAGCAGACTCCCCGCTGAGCACAGATTCCCAACTTGGGGCTCAATCCTAGGACTCCAGGATCATGACCTGAGCCAAAGACAGATGCTTAACCAACTGAGCAACCCAGGTGCCCCAAAGGTGATAGTTTTGTATACTGATTGAATTAGTCTTACAATGTCTAACATTAGTCTAGGAAGCCACTACCTATTAATTAGAATTTTCTCACCCAGTTAAAAATCTATTTGTCAATTCTAGTCTAGGGCATACTTTTGCTTTGAAGACCAGCTTATGTCTACCTTTTTAATGAAACTTCCCCCCAATTACTCCAACCTGTTTTAACCTCTCATTACTAAATTCCAGTGACCCTCATTGACTCTACCACTTATTTAGTACTTAACACATCCTAACTCATTATGTGAGCTATATTTTTAAATGTATCATCTCATTCGTTAAATGAATCATAAGCCCACTCAAGGGAAGCCCCCTCTGTTTCTCTTTATACCTCTGGAGTCTGATACTCATTGGTCAATTAATACTCCCTGACATTAATGATGAAATTCTGAGGAAATTACTATGACTGACATTGGCAATAAGTGATTTGTGGGCTGAATTACCCTTGACCCATCTTAAGCACATCAGCCTGAACTTCCAACCTTCTGGACGGATTAAGTAAAACAACATAAGGAAGGCTTCTTTAGAGAAGCCTCAAGTGCAAGGGTAGTTAGCAGTTTACTTTGTCTAAAATAGAAGCAAATCTATTTTCCTAAATATTTTTTAGGAATATTTGGTTGGTTAAGTGTCTGATTCAGTTGGTTAAGTGTCTGATTCTTGGTTTTGGCTCAGGTTACAATCTCAGGGTCCTGGGGTCGAGCCCCACGTTGGGCTCCCTACTCAGTGCAAGTCTGCTTGTCCCTCTTCCTCTGCTCCTCCCCTCCCCTTTTTGCTCACTTGTGCTCTCTCAAAGATTTCATTTATTTATGAGCAAGAGAGAGAGAACATGAGTGGGGTAAGGGGCAGAGGGAAAAGGAGACTCCCTGCTGAGTAGGAACCCTGATGCAGGTTTCAATCCTAGGACCCTGAGATCATGATCAGAGCCTAAGGCAGATGCTTAACCAACTGAGCACCCAGGCACCCCTAAATCAAATCCTAAAAAAAAAAAGAATTTTTTGACTTTTATTCTGTCATCTCTCACAAATACTAAGGAATATGGCTTCCAGAGTATATGAACATTAAAGATGGGGAAAAAATTCTGATAAAAAGTGACTATATAGTTCTGAAATCTCTAAGCAATATTGTTCTATGTTTGGGTAAAATTGTAAAGGAATATGAAAGTAGAACTTGATACAAGCTACATATATCCAAATGAAAACTTTTCTGATGACCTCAAGCAAAATGTCATTTCAACTCAGATGGTCATTGAATTTGCCAATCCAAATCATCAGTTCTCCCACTGATTTACTATATAATTTGGAGCAAGTCTTTCTACCTTGTGTTGACTCCTGTTATCTAGTTGTAACATGAAAATATTAATGCTTACTATTTGCCAGATTTTATGAAAATGATATGGAGCTCAGATTTCTTTAAGGAACACTTTGTATTCTTCAAAAGAAAGATGTTTAAATAATTACAAATCTTTGCTTTCAATGGAAAGATTAAGAGAATAATACTACCTATGAGCGACTAATATGTAACCTAATTGGTCAATGGATTTTACGTGTTTTAGAAATTTAAAAACTAAGTAAATAAGTTTTATCATTTTCATAATTTCTTCCTTAGTGGTTGTCTTTGTAATTAAGTCTATTGAATTCATTTAAACCCTTTTGTAGGTTTCTATGGAAGAGAGGATTTATCCTGTAACTTGCTGTGGAACAGGATAAGAGAAATTTGTGTCATAAAAACATAATAGGGTGCATTTTTACATGTTGACAGAACATGTTTCTGCATCTAGAATCTAGATAATTTTTAATATGCAAAGTCAGCAGCAAACAGAGGAAGTAAGGATAGTTACCCACCGTGCATCACCTTTGGTATATTTAACTTGTATATTTACCCTTCCCTGAGTGACATGAATTCTTCTTATGCAAATATTTAATAAATACTGTCCAAGGTTAACTCTAAAACTCACAAGCCAGCAGAATGAACTCACATAATGTTGCTCCTAAAATGAGCCACATGTTAATGTGATATCAGAGAGGGTAAACAAGCAAACAAAAAAATAAAATCCTTAAGCACTAAATCAAAAATTCCAGAAACTTTCCCCCCAAGGACTCTACAACCTAAATGTTCTCAGAACATGAGCATATGAACCCACAGAAATATTAACAGAAGGGAGAAAGCATCTACCCTTTAAAATGATATCAGAAAAGTCAAAGGACTTAGAATCAAATCAAGGACATTTGTAGCGAGCTCTTAATAAGAAACTTAATAAGTCTCTTATTCATGGATTCCTTTTTTTTAAACTATTTATTTCTTTTCAGTGTAACATATTCATTGTTTTTGCACCACACCCAGTGCTCCATGCAATCTGTGCCCTCCCTAATACCCACCACCGGGTTCCCCCAACCTTCAAAACCCTCAGGTTTGTTTTTCAGAGTCCATAGTCTCTCATGGTTCACCTCCCCTTCCAGTTTCCCTCAACTCCCTTCTCCTTTGCATCTCCCTATGTCCTCCATGCTATTTGTTATGCTCCACAAATAAGCAAAACCATATGATAATTGACTTTCTCCGCTTGACTTATTTCACTCAGCATAATCTCTTCCAGTCCTGTCCATGTTGCTACAAAAGTTGGGTATTCATCCTTTCTGATGGAGGCATAATACTCCATTGTGTATATGGACCACATCTTCCTTATCCATTTGTCCATTGAAGGGCATCTTGGTTCTTTCCACAGTTTGGCAACCATGGCCATTGCTGCTATAAACATTGGGGTACAGATGGTTTTTCTTTTCACTACATCTGTATCTTTGGGGTAAATACCTAGTAGTGCAATTGCAGGGTCATAGGGAAGCTCTATTTTTAATTTCTTGAGGAATCTCCACACTGTTTTCCAAAGTGGCTGCACCAACTTGCATTCCCACCAACAGTGTAAGAGGGTTCCCCTTTCTCCACATCCCCTCCAACACATGTTGTTTCCTGTCTTGCTAATTTTGGCCATTCTAACTGGTGTAAGGTGATATCTCAATGTGGTTTTAATTTGAATCTCCGTGATGGCTAGTGATGATGAACATTTTTTCATGTGTCTGATAGCCATTTGTATGTCTTCATTGGAGAAGTGTCTGTTCATATCTTCTGCCCATTTTTTTGACATGATCACCTGTTTTGTGTGTGTTGAGTTTGAGGAGTTCTTTATAGATCCTGGATATCAACCTTTTGTCTGTACTGTCATTTGCAAATATCTACTCCCATTCCCTGGGTTGCCTCTTTGTTTTTTTGACTGTTTCCTTTGCTGTGCAGAAGATTTTGATTTTTATAAAGTCCCCAAAGTTTATTCTCACTTTTGTTTCCTTTGCCTTTGGAGACATATCTTGAAAGAAGTTGCTGTGGCTGCTATCGAAGATATTACTGCCTATGTTCTCCTCTAGGATTCTGATGGATTTCTGTCTCATGTTGAGGTCTTTTATCCATTTTGAGTTTATCTTTGTGTACGGTGTAAGAGAATGGTCAAGTTTCATTCTTCTACATATAGCTGTCCAGTTTTCCCAGCACCATTATTGAACAGACTGTCTTTTTTCCACTGTATATTTTTTCCTGTTTTGTCGAAGATTATTTGCCCATAGAGTTGAGGGTCCAAATCTGGGCTGTCTACTCTGTTCCACTGGTCTATGTGTTTGTTTTTATGCCAGTACCATGCTCTCTCGGTGATCACAGCTTTATAGTAAAGCTTGAAATCAGGTAACGTGATGCCGCCAGTTATATTTTTGTTTTTCAACATTTCCTTAGTGATTTGGGGTCTCTTCTGATTCCATACAAATTTTAGGATTATTTGCTCCAGCTCTTTGAAAAATACTGGTGGAATTTTGATTGGAATGGCATTAAAAGTGTAGATTGCTCTAGGCAGTATAGACATTTTAACAATGTTTATTTTTCTGATCCAAGAGCATGGAATGGTCTTCCATCTTTTTGTGTCTTCTTCAATTTCTTTCATGAGTGTTCTGTAGTTCCTCGAGTACAGATCCTTTACCTCTTTGGTTAGGTTTATTCCCAGGTATCTTATGGTTCTTGGTGCTATAGTAAATGGAATCGATTCTCTAATTTCCCTTTCTGTATTTTCATTGTTAGTGTATAACAAACCCACTGATTTCTGTACATTGACTTTGTATACTGCCACATTACTGAATTGCTGTATGAGTTCTAGTAGTTTGGGGTGGAGACTTTTGGGTTTTCCATATAAAGAATCATGCTATCTGCAAAGAGAGAGAGTTTGACTTCTTCCTTGCCAATTTGGATACCTTTTATCTCTCTTTGTTGTCTGATTGCTGTTGCTAGGACTTCTAATACTACGTTGAATAAGACTGGTGAGAGTGGGCATCCTTGTCGTGTTCCTGATCTCAACGGGAAGGCTGCAAGCTTTTTTCCATTGAGGATGATATTTGCTCTGGGTCTTTCATAGATAGATTTTTATGAAGTTCAGGAATGTTCCCTCTATCCTTATACTTTGAAGCATTTTAATCAGGAACGGATGCTGGATTTTGTCAAATGCTTTTTCTGTGTCAATTGAGAGGACCATGTGGTTCTTCTCTCGTCTCTTATTGATTTGTTCTATCACATTGATTGTTTTGTGAATGTTGAACCATCCTTGTAGCCCAGAGATGAATCTCACCTGGTCATGGTGGATAATCTTTTTAATGTGCTGTTGGATCCTGTTTGCTAGGATCTTGTTGAGAATCTTAGCATCCATATTCATCAGTGATATTGGTCTGAAATTCTCCTTTTTTGGTAGGGTCTTTGCTTGGTTTGGGGATCAGGGTAATGCTGGCTTCATAAAAAGAGTCTGGAAGTTTTCCTTCTGCTTCAATTTTTTGAAACAGCTTCAGGAGAATAGGTGTTCTTTCTTCTTTGAAACTTTGGTAGAATTCCCCAGGGAATCCGTCAGGTCCTGGGCTCATGTTTTTGGGGAGGTTTTTGATCACTGCTTCAACCTCGTTACTAGATATTGGTCTATTCAGGTGGTCAATTTCTTCCTGGTTCCATTTTGGGAGTTTATAGTTTTCTAGGAATGCATCCATTTCATCTAGTTTGCTTAGCTTATTGGCAGATAACAGTTATTCATGGATTCTTGAACTACTTATATCTGAGCATTCACCTCCTTCTGAAGTGTTATCTTGAGCTCCTTTGCCCCCTTTTTAGTAGCTATTAAATTAATCCCTGACCATTAATCTTCCTTACTCATCCTCATCCTTCTGAATGAAAACAAAAAGGTGCTAATTTCATTCAAATTGTTCTAGAGTTAAAACGTTTGCAACCTGTCCATTGTCCTTCTTCCTTTTCTTCCCTCTTTTTCAATGTAATTACCATTTATGGCTGTAATTTACTTCCATGGAGTACTATGTGTCCAGTACTTGGAATACTCAAATACTAAATCATATATATAGAGAGAGTGTGTATATATAGACAATCACAGACATGTATATATGCAATCATATATGCATATATATATTCATGTATGTACATATAACCATGTGTACACCTTCACCTACACATATACACACACACACAATTACAGAGTCCACAATCACATAAAATATACAAGCACTTAACTTTTCATAACCACATACACAGTTACACACATACACAGTAACATAGGCATAAAATTACATATTCATATACAACCACACACGTGTATACAATCACACATAATATACATTTTATCCTCCTAAAGTCCTAGGAGTTTGGTTCCTATTATGATTGTCCTCATTTTTCGAATAGGGTAGTGAAGTACAGAGAGTTGTCAATATTAAACAGCTTATCAATGAGAAGGTCTGTACTCAAAATGTAAGCCTCTGATTCCAGAGTCCACATTCTTACTCAAAATGGTATATGGTTTTGCACCAAAAACATATCTTTAGTATTTAATTCTAGTAACCAATTTCCCTGTCACTGCTCTGTGTTTAGCTTATAATCACTCATTGTCTGCAGTATTTTTTTAATCATGTTGTTAGTCCCCTATTATGACCTTCAGATGGCTGAATCAGTTTTTTATTTAATTTCTTTTGTAAAATACACTTCCCCAAATTGATAAATATTTAGTAAAGGGTATTTTGACCATTGCTATAAATTTATATAAATGAAAAATCATCTCTGAATGTTAAATACCTTCAAATTAATATTTTACTAAATTCTAAATATTGAATGATATCTATATATAAGCATATAATCATTTCTTCCATAATATCCCAGTTTTATCTTTTCTTTTCTCATTCATTGTATTCTCCCCTCATTTTGAGATCTCTCTTTTCCGTATCCTCTTCTGTTTCTTTTATTCAAGCAAAGAAATGGGAAACAGATAAGGATTCATGTCCACTCTGGATCTCTGGATTCTGTGTCAGGACTGATTGATTAACTGATTAGAAAAACCAGTGAAACCAGTCGCTGGAATATGTGATTCCTTTATTAAACTACGGTTTTAATTTCCTAAGTTGATTCTAGTAATTTTGGCTTCTCTTGTCTTCTCTTTTTTTTTTTTTTTTTTTTTACAATACGTAAAGAGTTTTTAATTGCTTCATCTATCAACTTATGTTTTCTTTGGAGCAATATACTCCCCACAATCCAGGAATATAATACATTTTATCATATCATTTTACAAAAAGAAAATGGAGACAAAAACAAAATACAACACTTCTTATAGAGCACTTTACCTCTCAAGCAATATAGTAAAAATGGCAACATTGGGTTGTTAAAAACATCTTATTTATCATTATTATCTTATTTATCAACTTGTTTGTCTCAATTTCACTTATTTGTAAATTTACCAATTGTTATAATACACAGGCAATGTCTAGCACAAACAATTATATCAAAAAAAAAAGCTCTCTGCTTATCCATTTGGGAAGGAAAATATGTATTTCATGAGAGCAAGAAGCTGTCAGATAACCAATTTGTAAACCTAGAGAACTATGAAAAAGCATGAATTCATGCTCAGTTTAAACTGTCCCTCAGAAATTTATAATCCTGTAAAAATAGACAATAGCTCAAGTAATATTATTCAGCTCACTCTCCAGTCCTCTTTGTCAAGCCCCATTTTACAGACCAAGAAATCAATGTGCAGAAAAATGTATATCACTTGTTAATTTTTTAAGAAGTAGTCATGTATCCCAAATTCCTTGTCATTCTAGAACAAATTTTTTCCATACTTTTTACAAAGCAAAGCTTGCCTTAAAATCAATCACAAGACCCACTTTCTTTAAAAAAAAAAAAAAGAATCTCTGTATGTTTTATTACAAATAATTATACACACACACACACACACACACACACACACACACATGTATCTAGATAGATAGATACTATATTCAAACTACAAAATCTTTAGAAAAGACCAGCTACTTACAGAAACATCGACAACGACCTCACTACAAATCCCAAGGTAAATCATTAATTTGAGACATTAATTTACCCACAATAAATGTATCTTACTGAGTGCACACTATAATTTTAACTATTCTTCTAATTAGTACATATTTTCCTTTAAACAATAATGCATATAAGTGCCAGAATATAATACCCTTTTTCAAACTGTTTTACCAAAATACATGGAAACAAAACAATTCAAAATATTTCATAGAAACATTTACCTCTTTAGCAAAGTAGCAGTTGTCTTTAGTGTAAAAAAATGTCCACAATGGGCTGCTAAATAAAAAGAAAAACTTTGTTTAAGAAGTTGTGTCATGGGGCGCCTAGGTGGCTCAGTGGTTAAGCCGCTGCCTTCGGCTCAGGTCATGATCTCAGGGTCCTGGGATCGAGTCCCGCATCGGGCTCTCTGCTCAGCAGGGAGCCTGCTTCCTCCTCTCTCTCTCTGCCTGCCTCTCTGCCTACTTGTGATTTCTCTCTGTCAAATAAATAAATAAAATCTTTAAAAAAAAAAAAGAAGTTGTGTCATGGAAAACACTCAAGTTTCTAAGCTTGATGGAAATTCTCATTTATTCATGTGCAAGTGATATTCTGTGCTGCCACTCTTCTTTGGTATTTTGGGTGTTTTCCCCCATGTCAGCCCAGGTGACAACTAATTAGGAAATGTTTTCTTAGCAAGCATCTTTCTAGTTTAGGAAATTACATATCCTCTGTAGCTGAGGTCAGGAACTTAAACTCTTTCATAAAGGAAAAACCACTTTTAGGGTCACATAGGAATGATTCCGATAAATTCAGTGATAGAAAAACTAAACTCGTGTTTTGATACTGTTTTCAAATTTTTTAGTATTGCTTGAAATTTATGCTTGTCACACAACTGGGCTTGGCAGAGGACTAAGGAGGTATACATTATTTCATTCCAACACTTCTTTTAAAAATTTATTATTGTTTGTTAATAAAATTAATGCTATTCTTACTGGTTTAAAAAACTGAAATTACCGAAAAACAGAGGAACAGAATAAAATTATCCATCTTACCACATTAAGAAGTTTTGTATTATCCTTTAAATGGATTTCTTTCAGTCTGCATATGACACAATATACCTTCTGAAAGAGAAACAATGCAAAGGAAGGAGATGAAGAAAAAGACCAAAAAGAAAAATAATTATGAAACTACAGCAAGCTTCTATATGTATGTTATTTGGGCACTTGGATCCTGACATCAATAAAATACATTTTAGTCATTAATTTCAACTGTGTTCTTCATCAGACTTTTGAAAGATTTTTGGAAAAAAAGGTGGTAGGAAATGGAGAAACTTTTAAAAGTCAAGAAAAAGGAAGTTAAAGAAAATAACATTATGAAACCAGGATAGTCCACAAAGTAATCAACCTCCAGATTTTTTTAAAAATGACATTATTTATCCTGTAGTGATCATTATGATTTATTTCAGTTTAAAGAACTTCTTCCCATTTACAACGTAAATCCAGTTTTCTCTTGATGCCAATAATTTCCAAAGTATTCATTGCATAATGGCTAACAGGAAAATCTAGAGTGATGTTTCGTCAGACTGAAATATCCAGGTGCTAAATTATTCAGGTGACATGAATATATTTGAAATTTAGTTCACTGTTGGCTTTTTAACAAGAGGCTTCTACTTTATATGTATTTCGGAATCATTCCACTAATTTTAATCAGAGGGATATTCAATTATCGGTGACACTCCACTACATGTCCCCACACTAAGCAATGGAAGAGAAGAGCAAGGGGTGTGTAAAATATACGTCAAGAGTCTGGCCCACAGTGACTGGCATTTAGTATGTGTTCAGTAAATTTAGTTATTTTCCTTTCTTTCACGAAATACATTTGAATTCTGTTGATAAGGCCTGTCTTTCTTGCCTGCTGCTCTATCCTCTTCACCTAGCCCAATGCCTGGCACAAAGAGGTAAACACATATATGTGAATGAATCAATTAAACAAGAGAGCCTCCTAGGGATTTAGCTGTATAAAACACCAATTTTTAAAGTCTTTTTCATATACCTTCAAAATTTTGAGAATTTGTATTCTGTTGCTTAATAAGTTGGTACTTGTTTTAAACAAAAATATTTAATGCATGGCCATAAAATAAATTGTCTAGGAAAATGTGCCATGTTTGCACTAACTTTTCGGGGACCCCCAAGAACACCATCACATGCATCTGTGCAGCTATGCCCCAAATTGAAGAATATCTCACAGAATTGTAATGGCATTAATGAAAAGATTATTACTTGCTAACTTCTACATAACGCCAAGATAATCCCAATTTTTAAAAGATTTTATTTATTATTTGAGAGAGAGATTGTGAGAGAGAGAGAGAGAGAGAGCACGGCAGGGGGAGGGTCAAAGGGAGAAGTAGACTCTCTGGAGAGCAGGGAGCCTGATGTGGGACTATCCTGGGACTCCAGGTTTATGACCCGAGCCAAAGGTAGTCGCGTAATGAACCGAGCCACCCATGTGCCAATAATCCCAACTTAAAAAAAAAAAAAAAAGTCTATCTTTGTTATCTAATGGGAAATGACTTTTTAAAGGATCTACAGATATTAATTAACCCAAAATGAATATAGGATCTTGGATAACAAAATACAAATTTTATCATATTTTGAAGGCCAATCTTCACTCTAAGAGTTGTCTGCATGGAAGCACTAACAAGTTGCCTCAAATGCCCAGTAAAAACCTGAAGTTCATTTTTGTAAATTTGAAGACCTATATCAGTTTATTCTCAGGCAATCTATGACACTACTGCATTCACCTACCAATTTTACAGCAGAAAAAATGACCCATTAACACCATTATTTCATGGGGCTACTGGGTGGCTCAGTGGGTTAAGCTTCTGCCTTCGGCTCGGTCATGGTCTCAGGGTCCTGGGATCAAGCCCCTCATTGGGTTGTCTGCTCAGCAGGGAGCCTGCTTCCTCCTCTCTCTCTGCCTGCCTCTCTGCCTACTTGTGATCTGTCAAATAAATAAATAAAATCTTTTAAAAAAGAAAAAAAGAAGAAGAAACCATTATTTTAATGAGTTTTGATTGAAAAATTCTCCTTCCTGCCATAAGCAGCAGTAGATTCTAGATGAGGTAGAAAGTTTTTTAACACTAAGTCAAGCCAGTTTTTATTAAGGAAAAAAGGTAATGTATACTTAAGGAAAATCCATCTACCATATTGGAGTGATCTTCTAAATCTCAGTATTAGTCATCTCATATCCTCAAAAACCCCTTTATCTAACAAGAAAGTCCAAGCCTATGAAATATGTCCGGATAGAGTATGGGAGTATGGATAACAAAGAGCTGACTATGAAAGATGAACCAAGTAGACATTTTCTTTTTCTCATGTACCATGAAGTCCAAAGGTGAGGGAAGGAGAGGTAGAATGGCTCCAAAATGCTGGCCTGGATTAAAGGTTCTTTCCATTTACTCATGTGAAACTTCTGTCCTCACAATTCTTGTGCTGTGACTGCAAGACTGCTGCTCTGCCTTGTCACTGCACCCAATAGCCGATGCAGGAAAGACTGGGAGGGAAATTTCCATGCGGCCCAGATATCCTTCTTGGCCCATTCATTTCCTCTCTACCAACCAACAAGGGCTAGTTCATAGGTTCTCCTCTACTTAAGCCTCCACAACTCCATAGCACATCTTCACTTTCAGATCATGACCTTGCTTCGTATTTCCCTGAGGAACCTGAAGCAAGCCACAGAAAGTCTTGATAAGCTTCCATTACCGTATCTTCTCACCTTTAAGAACAGGTAATTTCCCAAACTTTCTCTTGTATACAAGATCCCATTCCATGTCATCCACCAGAGAACATTACTCACTGACTCTATTTCCAGTCAACAAATAAACATGTTGTCATTGTTTCATCTTAGGTAAAAAGAAACAAAACCTCTCAAGCCTACATACCCCTTTAATAGCACAATTCCTAGAAAGAATGACTTAGGTATGAAAACTGTTTTAAATATTTCCCTTCTTACTTTCTCTTGACCACAACTAAAGCAGATTTAATTTCCACCACTCCGTGAGTACATCTCTTGCCCAGCTAACCAACAATCACATCATCAAACCTAATGGGTCATTTTCAGTTCTCTTTTTAGCACATGATATAGTATAGTATAGTATCATATAGTATCCATTTGAAATAGTTAATCTCTATTGTCTTTGAAACTTTCCCCATTGACATCCAGAACATCCCCTCAGCCTAGTTTTCTTCCTCCCTCACTGGCTGTTTCTTCTAAATCCCCTTTGCTAATTTTCCTCCCCAGCCTGAACTCGTGATATGAGAAAACCCCAGGACATAGCGTTGTATCTCTTCTCTTCTCCTCTATACTTACATGCAGTCTTTTGACAACCTTTTGCTGTCTTAATGCTTTAAAATTGTCTTTATGCTGACCACATCCAGATAAATATCTCTAGTCAAGATTTCTCCGCTGCCTAAATCCAAATGTCATTTTGACAGCTCTATGTGAATGTTAATAGGCCACCAAAATTTTAAAGGTCTGAAACTAAATCCCTGATTTCTGCACCTTAGAAAAATAAAGAACAAAAACTGAACAATGACAAAAACCCTATTTTCCCAAATCTTTTGCATCTGGGTTTCCCAATTAATAGTTATAATGTCCTATCACTAGCTTAGAACAAGTTCTCAGAGCTTTCTTCAAATCCTATGTTTTTTTCACCCCCTATATACCATCTCTCGGTAAATTCCCTACCTTCAAAACACAACATACAAAGACTCTGACTACTTTCCTCCACCTTCCCTACTCCCACGCTGGTCTGATTCCCTAACATTTCTCACCTGGAGACTCTAATAACCTCATAACTTGCCCCTCTGCCAATAGCTTTGATCCCTTGCAATCTACTATCAACAAGACAGCCAGAGACATCTTATAAAAAGGATGTAAAGTCTTGTCATTTCTCTGATCAAAATTTCCAATGGCTTCCAAACTGATACAGAGTGAAATGCCTACAGAATTCTGGAGCATGTACCCTCTGAATTCTCATCTGATCTTCCTTCCCACTCTTTTTGATTTTTCTTGAACACACTAGACACATTCTGACTCAGGGTATCAGTACTCCCTCTTCCTTCTACCTTGAATTCCCTCTTCTCCAAAACCAACAAGGAGTGCTTCCTCACTGATAAATTTTTGCTCCAATAATGAGACTCTTTATAACCAACCTATTTAAAAGTAAAATGTTTTTCCTACTTGTTTTTTTTCCATATAGTACTTATCATTGTGTAACAGACTACATATTTTACATGTTGTTGTTGTTGTTGTTGTTGTTGTTGTTGTGATGAATATCTTCCTTTTCTCCCATTAGAATTAAGCTCATCTGGATAACAGATTTTATCTGTTTTGTTTTGTTTTTCTCTACTACTGTATCCCCAGTGCCTAGAACAGTGTCTGGCTTAGAACAGATACTAATAAATATGTGTTCAAATAAATAAAATACATGAAAAGTTGCATAACATGGCCACCCTCAGAAGTCTTAAAAATGCATGTTTCGGGGGCACATCATCGCTGTGAGGGAAAGAGGTTGAAATGGATGTTGTCTATGCAGCCAACAGAGTCTTCCATACACAATGTTTTCAGAAATGACCCAAGCCTCCTCTTCCCCTACCTACACAATAGATTTAGAGACATCGGACAGCTTGCCTTCTTTCAGAACAACATACAGTGGGGGCTTTTTATTATATATTTCTGAACTTTTGCTCTAATTCTTTTTTGTTGTTCAAATTCCCTCTCCATATATCTACCTAGAGAAATCATTTACCTTGTCTAACATTCTATACTTCCCTTTCTGAAGAACTCAGATTCAAATATGAAGCTCCAGTTCAAGTATCACATCCTCTAGACAGCCTGCCTGTTCCCTCTGTGGGTTTTTAGAAAACATTAGTATACATGATTCTGTTATTGTACCCACAGTGCTAGAACTGTCATTTCTGACTTCTTAACTATAAGTTGGTAAGCTCCATAAATAAAAGAACTGCTTTTTTATTAATTTCTTAATTTTTATTACGCCACTTTTTTCTAACTATGCATAATTTTCCCTAAATAAATAGATGCACATGAATTTTAAAAGAATAAATTATTTTAAAGATTATATTTATTTATCTGACAGAGAGAGAGAGCATAAGTAGGCAGAGTGGCAGGCAGAGGGAGAAGGAGAAGCAGGCTCTCCATTGAGCAGGGAGCACAATGCAAGGCTTGATCCCAAGAACCCGGGATCATGACCTGAGCCAAAGGCAGACGCTTAGCCAGCTGACCCACTCAAGCACCCCAAAAGAGCGCTTTTTTTAAAATAAGTTTATTAGACTAATCTATGTCTAATACAGAGTTTGAATTTAGATTTCTCTTTTCAGGGTTAAAGCTTTAAAGTTAGAAGAAAATCATTTTTTTATTTGTCTTTGCCCAACATCAAAATTTTTACTTTCTCCCTTGTTGGGTCCTCTCTGTGAGGACCACTTCACTCTCCCCACCCTTGATGTTAATGTCATATTCATCTTCACTACTGCACTATTTAAATCTCAGGCTCACAGAAAAAGCTTAAAAATAATTTGATTCACTAGATTAAACTAAGCTAAGCTAGGTGGGCTAAACTAGGATAAACAATGTATAGTTTTCAAAAGAACCTTGAGTTTATTGGGGATGGAACTAGTTGTCCCAATACCATTCAACTAGTACAGTGCCTGGTACGTAGTCATATCCAGTATTTGTTAGATGAATGACCAAATGATTAAGTGAAACAAACATGAAACAAGAAACAGCACCAAGTAGATAGGGAAATTCAGCACATTACAACAGTGGCATTTCAAGGCAATAGTAATTGGTGGTTGGAATAACTAAGGAAGAACTACAAAAAGAAATGCTGAAGCCAGTCTCACATAAAACTCATTTAATCCATGAAGGGAATTTTCTTAAAAAGGTAAAAAAAATAAAATCTTAAGGTTAGGAGAAAAAAAATAATTCGTATTGCCTTGATACATTCTAAAAGAGAAGAAAAAGCAAACAAATAAGTATTTTATTACAAGGTGATAAATACTACAAAGAAAAATGTAAGAAGGAAAGGAAATTGAAATTACTGGATTATCCCTAGAAGAATAATCAAAAAATGTTTAAGAATGGCTATCTAACAGATGTAGTGAAAAGGGCCATATGCACCCCAGTGTTCATAGCAGCAATGTCCACAAAGTCAAAACGTAGAAAGAACTGAGATGCCCTTCAGCAGACAAATGGTTAAAGAAGATGTGGTCCTTATACACAATGGAATACTACTCAGCCATCAGAAAGGATGAATACCCATCTTCTGAACCAACTTGGATGAGACTGGAAGAGAATATGCTAGGTGAAATAAGTCAAACAGAGAAAGTCAATGATCATATGGTTTCACTTATTTGTGGAACATAAGGAAGAGCATAGAGGACATTAGGAGAAGGGAAAAATTAAGGGGGAGAAATCGGAGTGGGAGACGAACCGTGAGAGACTGTGGACTCCAGGAAAATAACAGAGAGTTTCAGAAGGGAGGGGTTAAAATGGCTATTTATATGTATGGTGTTTTCTCTTTTATATTTTTACACATTAGCCAGTTTTTTATAATGTATTATTTACATTTAAAAACATTTAATTTCCTTATTTATGAGGAAAAATATAGATTAAAAAATCTAAAAGCAAACAAAATTTAAAAATCTCATTGTCACATTTTCCTACAGGATTGAGGTTTTCCTAGAATAAGGTGATTTTCTGAGAATCGGAGGAGTCTCACTTTGAGACATGAATCAGTCATCACAGTGATGTATATTGAGAAACTGACAAATGTTAAGAAGGATGCTCAGAGAACACTCGGTAAGCACCCATCCTGCTTCCCTCACAGGATTATTGGGCAGCTGCCCCCCTATCTATATAGTGCCTATAGTTCCAAAGAAACTCAAGGGGAAAAAAATCAAAGTAACATATTATTATGAAAGAATGACAGAACAAGCAAATCTTCCCAAACCATTAATTTTGCTATTTTATTTTCTAACTGAAGTCACTAGCTTCAATATTTTTAGCTTCTATTCATTGCAACAGTTGCACACTCTGATGTTGCTAAGTGGTAGCTCTTAATCTTATAAAATATTTCAGTTGCATCCCGCTATCTCTTACTGGAACCTAAGCAAGTACCGCTTCTAAAACCTAACATGCAATGCAGTGATTTGCTTATAAATGTTTAAAAACATTTGGCTCTGTGTGTGTGTTTAGGAGTGAGGTGCAGCCCTAATTTGTACCATTTACAGATTTCTATAGTGCAAACACTTACATCATAGCTGATTTTCTGGAGGTGGAAAGAGGTACATAATAGGCTCTCAAGAACCAATTCAAACCAGTTCCAGCACACTACTGAGCCAAGCTTTCCATCATCTGTTCACTTCATATGCTTAACCTCATCTTTTACTATTGCACGCAGGAAGCTCTCTGCCCCTATGAGTATCCTTTTCATGCTCACTGTGCTCCCTGGGCCCACGTTGTTTCCCTCACTGGGATTATCAGGCAACCTGCTCTTGATCCGTATACTACCCATAGATTACAGTCAGAGATTAGTAAACTCTATTCCAATTCATTGATGTCACGTGATGAAGTTTTCTGTTTCCCCATTTCTCAGTGGTGTTTCCTTCTTCAAAACTCCAGCTCATATTTCTTAAGCACTCATGCACTTAAAAAAATAAAACAAAAAGGTACTCAGACGTTAGACACTACCAAGGATCCACAGACCATGTCCTCATGGCACATAATTTTAAGACTTGGATCGAGTAATCACAGCAATATTTGTAATGTACATCGTACAATGTAATGAGAAACTGACAAATGTTGAGAAGCATGCTAAGAGAATGCCACCTAACATATGACTTCACCTCTTCTGAGGGATCCTGTGTTCTGCCTCTGGATCATATATAACTTTTTTCTGAAAGTGTATTGTGTTCTGGAATTTCAGGGTGTACATCTGTTGTCTACACTGGACTGGCTGTGCCTTGTCTCAGCATTACCTCTGCCCTTAGTGTGTTTTCAGGAACAGACAGAGGACTTTAAAAGTCTCGACCTGACTTGACCTGACCGCAGCTAATGCCACTGGAAGGAGGGCAACAGAGACTATGGATCTAAGAGAATGTCAGAAGAAGAGCAGAAGCTGCCCAAGGACTCTGGCCAGAGCAATAATTTGGGCCAAAGTAGAACAGGTTGAAACTATCCATGGAGCTGATAGCCAGAAAGAGGTTCACAAGGCTGAAGGGCACTGAGAGCATCTCCCTAAAGATCAGATGAAGAAGATTCTCCACCTCTCATATAACCAGCTCTCCAAATTCATAAGTCTAAAGCGGCCACTTTAATTTATTTTTACAAAACCAACATCCTAGAAAAACTGGATATTAACAAACTTACATCATTCCATTAATGATAATAAATCAAAAGGATGAGGGGCAACAGTAGGGTTTTAAACAATCAATAGGTGACTTCATAGTTAGAGGCACCTACTTTGCAAAGATCTATTGATTGACCAAGGCAGGCCTTCTACCCTCTCCAACACTCACAGTCTCATTTTTAATATCCTTTATGGTTTGTTTAGAACAGAAAGTTATTGGGAGAAGAAAAAATCCTTTATAGGTAGAAAAGTCCTGGTAGCTTTTATAAAAGAGATTTTTTAAAAAATCAGTGTGAAATTACTGAGCGTTCCTTCCTCCATTTTCGCAGAAACACGTAATAATGGAGTGTAACTGATATGTAATATTTTCTTCCTACCTTAGACTGATAACATGCATACTACAGATGATATAACAATGCACATCACTACGGTTTTCTTAAAGACCAATTCTTCTTAGATTTAACATAGTCTAAGACACTTTCCCTTTTGGATTTATTAGGAAACGGATATTGAAGGAAAGGGAGATGTTGAAGAACATGAATAATTTAGTACAAGACTTGAAGGTAATTGCAACAAACTTACAACTTTGCCCTCACTTGGCCAAAACAACTACTTTAAGAACCCTGGTATGCAACCAGCAGCATTCAAACCAAATCTTGGATACATTTGCCAATATCATTGTTCTTCTTCTATGCTAGTATCAGCAACATGGTTCAAACTACTATAACTATGAAAATAATTCTGTCCAGTGCTAAAGTAACTTTATTTTATAATTCTCCTTCCTTGAAAAATAATGATTTCTACTACAAAAAAATTTACTACAAGAATATAAAACATTAATATCCTTATAATGAAGCTAATTTTTTTTTATTTTATCAATCTCAAAGAACTAAATTAAACCTCAAGATTATCATTAATTTAATACTAAATCACACTCATTTATAAAAACAAATGCTGAACACGAGTAACCCTTTCAGATTATCATTATCTTTTAACGTGTGCCTAATCTTTCAAAATGCCCTGCACACTTTCTTAGCTTTCATGTGTGCACAGAACAAATTATTAGATTCTAATATCAACATCTCAGCAGCAACCATATTTTCCTTAATGACCTCCTGCTGCTATTTTCAATACCTTATTGCTTGGCTACCAAACCTTTAAGATTTCCCTGACTTCTTTGAACATTTTCAATGACATGCTGAAGTCAGCATAAGCAATCAATGGGGACTTAACACAAAGTCTCTTGTCCCCCTGAGCAGACATCAAAAAATATATACAGGTGCCAGGGGCGCCTGGGTGACTCAGTGGGTTAAAGCCTCTGCCTTCGGCTCAGGTCATGATCCCAGGGTCCTGGCATCGAGCCCCGCATCGGGCTCTCTGCTCAGCAGATAGTCTGCTTTCTCCTCTCTTTCTGCCTGTCTCTCTGCCTACTTGTGATCTCTATCTGTCAAATAAATAAATAAAATCTTTAAAATATATATACATATATATATGTGTGTGTGTGTGTGTATGTGTATATATATATATATATATATATATATATATATGGCATACATTTTGTTGCCAAGTCTGAGATGATTTGACTTGTATGAGTTTACCTTATTTTTTCATTTGTTTTAGTGTAGACTAGTGGTTCTTAAATGTTAGCATGTATCAAAATTAGAGGTAGAGCTTGTTAAAAACATGGATTGGTGGGGCTCGACCTTCTAAGTGAGTGTGCCTGGGGTAAGACCCAGGGATTTTCTTCCTAACAAGTTTCTGAGTCCCAGTGCTTCAGCGAAGGAGACCACACTTTGAAACCCACTGACTTAGATGATCACAGAATTTCATTCTAGGATAACCTCAGCCATCTACTAGCTGCATTTGACCAAGTGATTCTTATGGAAAGTTCAGGGCAATAACTGAAATTCCAGTCTGAGAATTAATTTTCATTTATTTTGGGGCATCTGCATGGCTCAATTGATTAAGTGTCTGTCCCTGGTTAAGGTCTTGATTCCATGGCCCTGGGATTGAGCCTCATATCGGGCTCCCTTCTTAGCATAGAATCTGCTCCCCGTCTCCTTCTGCTTTTTCCTTGGCTTGTTTTCTCTCTCTCTCTCTCTCTCTCTCAAATAAATGAAAACCTTTAAAAAAAAGTAGTAATTTTCATTTATTTCTCAGTCCTTTCTACAGCCCTGCTGGAAGGATATTAAAAAATATTCAACCCAATCATAAACAAAGATACATCAAGGATTTTAATATTTCAACAGAACAGAAATCAATGAGTGCACAACATACTGGTTAAAGGTTAACAGTCAGAGGGCAGTGATTATCACCTCATTGCAATAAAGAAATATAAGTGCTAATAGCTTAAGGGACTTACCCATAGTCATTTTAAAACTTTTGAGTGGTATTTAGAAGAGGTTCCAATCAGCATTCCTTATTCCTTGTAATCACAGGATAATGCTGTCTTCTTTTGGATGACAATAAAATCTTCTCTTTTCTTTATTTTAATAATTAAAAGATACTGTTTTGGAAATATTCTGTTTTTAAATTATGATTTTAAAGAGAATTTTACCTAACACCAAACATGAAAATGTTTTAAAATGTTGGTCATACATATTATTAGAAATTGACAATAAATTAAATTGTTGTGATTAAATACTTGCTCACAGGAGGTCTACAAATACAGAAGCGCTTAAAATAAATAAAACAATGAGAACAAATTCATCTTCACCAAGTGTTAGCCAAACAACTCCCCAAAGCTATAAAGGCCTCACCTCTCACTCCCAACCATGATTCCAAGGAGCTTTTATGAAAGTCAGACCACCTCTCAGGACAGAAGTATCTTCCCCTGTAACAGAGATAACAATGAACTAGGCAAGCTCTAAATTCATTCAAGCCTTACAGTTTATAGTTCACATAACAGTCTAGCTAGCAAAAATTTAAAAGAGAAAAAAAGTCTAGCTTTTTTCCTCTTTTAATCGAAGATTGCAATTAGTCTCAAATAAATAGCAAAGCAAATTTTAAAAGGTACATCGCTCTGACCACATACCTTAAAAACAGCAGTGAAGTGATTGGTTCTAAAGTAAATCTTGTAATAAAAAAGAAACAAATACATACATCTCCTTAAAGTTATTGCACACTATAAGAATGATGAACAATAAATGCATAATAATTTTTAAAACCCTGCATAAGTTGTTATTATCATTGTTTGTTAACATTTATGAGCAAATATTTTTCTTTCCTGGTAAACCATCAAACGCTCCTTTAAAATATTATCTTGCTTTCCCCTCTCTCTCCCACACACATGTGCCTTTTGTTTCCTCCACTATGTCAACTTCAAACTAACTATGCAAAAAGATTTAAACTGAAATTACAGTCAAGGTCTGATTACAATCCTACAAAATACTCCAATTACTAAATTCAGACACCCAGTAAAGGGTGCTCACCAGGAGTCAAGCAGCTCAAATATTTATTAGGGATACCATATCACCATTATATAAACACAGAGCATTGTCTCAAAACAACAGACCTCAAATACGTTTCATGAAAACCATTAAGCTGTTTTATCATCTAAACAGATACATGAATTTTCTGTTTAATTCCTGCTTTCAAAATAGCTTATGTGAACTCTAAGGCCCAAAATAATCACTAATGTTTCTCCTATAAAAAGGCTTTTCAAATATAAATATTAGTCATAGACCTTTTTATTATGAGATATTAAAATATGCAAGATAGATGACTTCAAAATACACACTGACCTCTACTGATTTGTACTATGTCAATTCATGCTGGCCGGCATCATTTATGCTAAAAGCAATAAACCTGGTCATAGAATTCAGTCTACCATTATGACTAGGGGGAAAAAAATAAAACTCTCCATCCTAGAAAAATTTCTTTCTACTAACCATTAGATTTTCTATCATGAACATTTTTACTTGAAGAAAGAGTTTAGATTTTATGAAAACTTAAAACACTTTTGAGTTGGAGATACAGCCATTTACAGTAAGCCAGACACACTGGCCACTTGAAAGTCACATTGGCCAGGCTACCACCCCACTGTAAAAATTGGAAGAAGGGTGGTTAACTGAAGAAAAGAATCTAATTGAAGATTGCATCATTCTTAATGCATTAAGATCAAAATATAGTATTGATTTACTTTTATAGGTGAATGATGGATATTCCACAAATTATTTATATCATCACCCCAGATTTCCATTATTCCTTTATGATTCCATATTTAACAATTATCATGCTAGTGAGGAAGACAAATTTGAGGTGTTTTCTCCCATTCTTCACTGACTGAAACAATCTTGTGAGACACATTTGTCTCTCTTCCTTTGTGATCTCTCCAGGTCAATCACAGGAGAGGCACATGATCTCACTGGTAAAGAATGTAATAGGCAGGGGTTCTGTCCACTGCCTTTCCCAGAGATGTGCAACACTCCTGAATGTTCTCACAGTTCATTACAGGACAGCCCATACAGGACAGCCCATTATAGAACAGCTCCTTCATAAACTATGATTATTTGGAAATCCATTTAATTAACAATAAAAAGATGCTATTCTATAAGGGAAAATACCATGAACTATTAAAAATGTTTTTTTTTAGATTACTTACTGATGGGAATATTCACAAAATATAATATAAATTAAAACTGCCTGCTATTATGTTCATAAAGTATAACTCTATTTCTCCAAAATTTTTTTGTAAAAGAATTAGAAAAAAATACATGAAAATGCTAGGTGTGGTTTCCCTTGTTCATAGATTATAATGGATTTCATTTTTTTAACATTTTTTTAAAGATTTCATTTATTTATTTGTCAGAGAAAGAGCACAAGAGAGAGGAGTGGCAGACAGTGGGGGAAGCAGGCTCCCTCTGATGACAGAGCCCAATGTGGGACTAAATCCCAGGACCCTAGATCATGACCTGAGCCAGAGGCAGCCACTCAACTGACTGATCCACCCAGGCAAGTCACAGCAGTTTTAAATTATTATCATTATTATTTTTAGAATAAACATTTTAAAGTATCATCATAAGAGGAATGACCTTTGGAAGGATCCATTAGAAGCAAGGGGCCAGATCCTCACTCTCTTGTACCCGTGTAGAATTTGTGTCTGGCATGGCCTTGTAGAGGGCAGCAGAAGCTCTGAAGAGACAGAGTAAGTGTGTGTTAGGGGGAACAGTTTAAGAACTGAGAATCATCAGTAAATGGACACAAAAATATAAGGCAGAGAAAGAAAGGGAAGCAGAAAAGGTGATAGTTTCAAAAATATTCATGATGTTCTGGATATTCAATTTGCCACCCATGTAAATATTAACACAAATAAAAGGTGATGATACTGGACACAAAGTGAATGGTTAAAATTACAACTTCATGATAAACTCTGACCTGAAACAAGAGAATATTAAAACTACTACTTGATAAGAGTATTTATTTTTTGGTTTGTTCTCAGAGTCTTTCACTTTTGTTAATTTTCTAATTTACTTTGAAATTGTGAAATAGGATTAAAAGAACAATTTAATTACTGATCTCCTTTAGTTTGCCTATGTGCTATTGAATGTTGGATAAAAATATTTTTGTCACACAAAAATATGTGTGTGACAAAAATATTTTTATCTGTCTAAAATATATTATTAGAAATTCTGGCTTTTAAGGTAGGATTTATTCTAACTTTGGTGAAATGCTCTGATACACAGTGCTCCCCAATGATTGAAGATGTCCTAAAGATAGACATTTATTTATTCAACTTCTAAAGTCATCAGAACTCATAAACAAATTCAGCCAAGGCTTCTTATTAAAATTCCATCAGCTAAATGTTCAAGCTATGTCGCAATCAGGTCCTTTTAGATTGTGGTCTCATTTCTCATCACCCATCATTCTAGAAAGTGAAGTTAGAAGGTTTCTGCTGAATTATAATCCAAAAAGATTTGGGGATTTTTGTGTAAAGACGAAATCCCTATAAGTGCAAAAATAAAATTATAAATGTGTGCTCTGGAAATTGAGCTTCTAAAGGTCACTAGAAAAAAACTTGTTCCAGAAGATAGAGGGTTCTAGTAGCTCTATCGAAGTCAAGTTCAAACTTGTCCACATGGTCTTCCTCCTTATATAGCTTTAGACACAAATATAAAAACTGCACAAAGAACATTATCTTCTGTTTTCAACCCACAGTCGACTTGGCAATAATATCCAAAGCAGGAATTAGTTGGAACCAAACTTACATTCTTATCTCAAATTCGCTACTTGACCAAAAACCTCTTGAGGATAAGAACTATATTTAAAACATCACTCCATCTGTAGCTGCAAGCAAGGTGCTCAATAAACATTACTTAGTAAATTCACTCACTTTAATTCAATTCACATTTAATAAACATTGATTCTATGGTAAGCAACAATGATACAAAATAAAGTGGGCAAAATAGGGATCTCAGCATAATTGCAGTTATTTTGGCCCCAATTTCCACATCTGAATAAAAAAGATCCTAGACCGAATCACTTCTAATGTTCTTTCCCACCCTAAAATACTGTGATTCTACTACCCTAATTATTAATGATTTATCTTAAGAAAATTCAAAGCCACATTATTATCAGCTTTAAATTAGCTCTGCTAGTGGTAAAAAGCAGTACTAGGTAGCTGTTTAAAAGCATGGAAATTAAGGTCAGACAGCCTTGAGTATAATCAAGACAGAGTAATCACACAGTAATTTAAAAAGGGAAAATATAATATAATGAATTATTAACTATAATGAGGGATTGAAATAAGGAGATAGATACTGACTAGTCAAAGGCAAAGAAAACTCTAAGAAATATAGGAATAACAGGTATAAGGAACAGTCGCTACTCCTAGTGCCGAGAGAAAACACCCTCCCCTGTCCCCCAAGACAGAGATACAGACCTCATAGCAGAGAGCATGGCTGTGACCCACTGAATGGCAGAGAGTTTGCTGTGGTGCCTTGCTGGCAGAAATTGCTGGAAATGTGCTCTCATGTGCCTGTGAAAGCTGTTCACAGGGAGGTGCCTCTCCCTCCCAAACCACCGAAGGGGAAGTGGTGGCCGTGAGGTGCTGGGAACTACTGTCCTGCAACCGGAGCTGGATGCTGGAGAATCTCCCCACCGCACTGGAGGTGTATTCTGGAGACACAAAAGCCCACTGCAGGGGCCTCAGAAGCAAGGCAAGAACGAAGCAATCTCTGCTATGGAATGTGCAAATCAAATGCTCCAAAACCAGAAAACAAAACCCTTTCCACCTGGATTCTCTCTCCATCACGCTTTAGTGACAAAACCTAACATTGTGTCAGTTAGCAAAAGGCCCAGATCCATTTTCACGGAGCAGGCAAAAAGGTGCATTGGAACTGATTAGCAATAAATCAATAAGGGAGCCCCCCCACACTCCTTTGCCTCTCAACTTCCCTGTTCTTGACTCCACACACTTTAGCTTCCCTACAGCAACAAAACAATTTTACATACCATGTACCATTACCCTTCTTAAAAGAGATTTTATTCTTTCCCCCAAATGAGAAATAGTCTGCAAAGTCATTGCATCCATTACTAACTATAATTATTGTTTCTTAAATTCAGTAACAGTCCCACCATCAGGGGCGCCTGGATGGCTCAGTGGGTTAAAGCCTCTGCCTTCGGCTCAGGTCATGATCTCAGGATCCTAGGATCAAGCCCCGCATCAGACTCTCTGCTCAACAGGGAGCCTGTTTCCTCTCTCTCTCTGTCTGCCTCTCTGCCTGCTTGTGATCTCTGTTAGTCAAATCAATAAATAAAATGTTAAAAAAAAAAGTCCCACCATCACTTAAAGTCAAAATTGTAAATGTAATCACCAAATTGCATGCATATAAATACCCTTAAGAGAAAGCAAGAGATGAAGAAAATGGTTAGCCTACAAACACACACACACACACATACACCACACTCCCAAAAATCACACAAACTTCTACAGCATTCGTTTCTGTAAACGTTCATCTTATTTATTTAGTATCATTAATTAGTATCTTTGGCTTCCTTCTTCTATTACCCATTGGTTGTTACCTCCACCATCAGCCAGAACCTCCATGAGCAGGGTTTGAGTGACTCAAATGTTCATTCATCAATCATCAACTGTCCCCTTATTACACCTTTAGTAACTTGCTTGATCTCTCTAAACTCCTGTTACTTCATTCATAAAATGGCAACAAAGATAGCTAGTTCTGATTTCCAAACTTTCTGGTAAGGATGAAATAAACATAGAACATAAAAGGAGTTCTTACTACACAGTAGGAACTATTATGAAAGTCTTTGTGTATGTTACATAAATCAATTTTTCCTCTCTTAATAGAAGTGTCAGGGCACATGCTGGAAGAGTTGTATGTGCAGCAGTATTTTCCTTTTGACTTCCAAAATAATTTTAAGTACTACATTTACAAATATTTGCATCATGGTCCCTATTTTTGAGTCCTATTTGAAAATTGTAGGGTAAATGTTACATTCCTGAAAGATGGAATCTTTCCAGAATAAGACAGAGCTAGATTTTCATTTTTTCTTTATATGTTTCTGTGGGATTTAAATTAGTTACTACAAGTATGCATGATTTTAGTCCTAGCCCTGTGTCTGCAAATTTCTAAACTTATTTTACCTGGACAAAATCACTTATAATATCTGGAGTTCTTTTCTAATCTACAAAATAAGGGAATTAGAACTAATCCCTTTAAATTTTCCTCCAATGTTAACATATATGAGTCTATTTCTACAACTTCAGAGTTCTGTCCAGATGACTTCACACAGAGCGAACAAATGAAACTTTAGTTTGTATAAAAAGCCCTCTTTGGAGTAGAATAATATCAGTTCAAGTGCCACCTTTTACTAGATATATATCTTTGAGTGATTAGCTTATCTTTGAGGCCTAGGCTTCCTCATCTGTAAAATAGAAAAAAAAATAAAGACCTCATGAACATTAGCATGCAGTAATAGTTCAACTAATCATAGCTAGACTATCCAAATGAAAGTCTGCATTGATTCTAAGACAGAGTGTCATTATAATAAAAAAAGAAAAAAGAATGAAGGGAAGGAGAAAAAGAGGTAAGAAGAGAAAGAGGGAGAAAGGAGGGAGGAAGGGAGAACAAGTAGGAGACAGGGAGACTTTCCAATTCATTCAAGATTGTAGATGTTTGATGGGAGGAGTCAAGATGGCGGAGAAGTAGAAGGCTGAGACTACTTCAGCTAGCAGGAGATCAGCTAGATAGCTTATCTAAAGATTGCAAACACCTGCAAATCCATCGGCAGATCGAAGAGAAGAAGAACAGCAATTCTAGAAACAGAAAAACAACCATTTTCTGAAAGGTAGGACTGGAGGAGAAGTGAATCCAAAGCGACAGGAAGATAGACGCTGGGGGGGAGGGGCCGGCTCCCGGCAAGCGGCGGAGCAATGGAGCACAAAATCAGGACTTTTAAAAGTCTGTTCCACTGAGGCACATTGCTCCAGAGGCTAAACCGGGGCGAAGAATATGCAGGGTCAGCATGGCCTCAGGTCCTGCAGGGTCACAGAAGGATCAGGGGTGTCTGAGTGTCACAGAGCTTGCAGGTATTGGAATGGGAAAGCCGGCTACAGTTGAACCGGCCACAGGCTCGGTGAACTCGGAGGGCAGCCGGAGGTCAGGCAGACGGGAGTTACTGGGCACTGTTCTCTGAAGGCTCATGGAGGAGTGGGGTCCCGGGCTCTCGGCTCCTCTGGCCGGAGACCAGGAGGCCGCCATTTGTATTCCTCCAGAACTCTACAGAAAGCGCTCAGGGAACAAAAGCTCCTGAAAGCAAACCAGAGCGGACTACTCAGCCCAGCCCCTGGTAAGGGCGGTGCAATTCCACCTGGGGCAAAGACACTTGAGAATCACTACACCAGGCCCCTCCCCCAGAAGATCAACAAGAAATCCAGCCAAGACCAAGTTCACCTACCAAGGAGTGCGGTTTCAATAACAAGGAGAGCAGCAAAATTCCAGAAGAAGAGAAAGCAAAGCACAGAACTAATGGCTTTCTCCCTGTGATTTTTTAGTCTTGCCGTTAATTTAATTTTTTTCTTTTTCATGTTTTTTCTCTTCTTTTGCTAAATTTTTTTTAACTTTTAGCCTTTTCTTTTTTAATGTTTTTAACTAGTTTATCTAATGTATATATTTTTCTTTTTTATACTTTTCTTTATTTGTTTTTTTTTTTATTCTTTTCTTTTCTTTTTTTTTTTCTTTCTTTCTCTTTGAACCTCTATTTATCCCCTTTTGACCCCCTCACGATTTGGGATCTCTTCTGATTTGGTTAAAGCATATTTTCCTGGGATTGTTGCCACCCTTTTAGTATTATACTTGCTCCTTCATATACTCTTATCTGGAAAAAATGACAAGGCAGAAAAATTCACCACAAAAAAAAGAACAAGAGGCAGTACCGAAGGCTAGGGACCTAATCAATACAGACATTGGTAATATGTCAGATCTAGAGTTCAGAATGACAATTCTCAAGGTTCTAGCCGGGCTCGAAAAAGGCATGGAAGATATTAGAGAAACCCTCTCGAGGGATATAAAAGCCCTTTCTGGAGAAATAAAAGAACTAAAATCTAACCAAGTTGAAATCAAAAAAGCTATTAATGAGGTTCAATCAAAAATGGAGGCTCTCACTGCTAGTATAAATGAGGCAGAAGAAAGAATTAGTGATATAGAAGACCAAATGACAGAGAATAAAGAAGCTGAGCAAAAGAGGGACAAACAGCTACTGGACCACGAGGGGAGAATTCGAGAGATAAGTGACACCATAAGACGAAACAACATTAGAATAATTGGGATTCCAGAAGAAGAAGAAAGAGAGAGGGGAGCAGAAGGTATACTGGAGAGAATTATTGGGGAGAATTTCCCCAATATGGCAAAGGGAACGAGCATCAAAATTCAGGAGGTTCAGAGAATGCCTCTCAAAATCAATAAGAATAGGCCCACACCCCGTCACCTAATAGTAAAATTTACAAGTCTCAGTGACAAAGAGAAAATCCTGAAAGCAGCCCGGGAAAAGAAGTCTGTAACATACAATGGTAAAAATATTAGATTGGCAGCTGACTTATCCACAGAGACCTGGCAGGCCAGAAAGAGCTGGCATGGTATTTTCAGAGCACTAAACGAGAAAAACATGCAGCCAAGAATACTATATCCAGCTAGGCTATCATTGAAAATAGAAGGAGAGATTAAAGCTTCCAGGACAAACAAAACCTGAAAGAATTTGCAAACACCAAACCAGTTATACAGGAAATATTGAAAGGGGTCCTCTAAGCAAAGAGAGATCCTACAAGTGGTAAATCAGAAAGGAACAGAGACCATATACAGTAACAGTCACCTTACAGGCAACACAATGGCATTAAATTCATATCTCCCAATAGTTACCCTGAATGTTAATGGGCTAAATGCCCCAATCAAAAGACACAGGGTATCAGAAAGGATAAAAAAAAAAAAAAGCCCATCTATATGTTGCGTCCAAGAAACTCATTTTAAGCCCGAAGACACCTCCAGATTTAAAGTGAGGGGGTGGAAAAGAATTTACCATGCAAATGGACATCAGAAGAAAGCAGGAGTGGCAATCCTTATATAAAATCAATTAGATATTAAGCCAAAGACTATAATAAGAAATGAGGAAGGACACTATATCATACTCAAAGGGTCTGTCCAACAAGAAGATCTAACAATGCCCCCAACTTGGGAGCAGCCAACTATATAAACCAATTAATAACAAAATCAAAGAAACATATCAACAATAATACAATAATAGGGGACTTTAACACTCCCCTCACTGAAATGGACAGATCATCCAAGCAAAAGATCAACAAGGAAATAAAGGCCTTAAATGACACACTGGACTAGATGGACATCACAGATATATTCAGAACAATTCATCCCAAAGCAACAGAATACACATTCTTCTCTAGGGCACATGGAACATTCTCCAGAATAGGTCACATCCTCGGTCCTAAATCAGGACTCAACTGGTATCAAAAGATTGGAATCATTCCCTGCATATTTTCAGACCACAATGCTCTGAAGCTAGAACTCAACCAAAGAGGAAGTTTGGAAAGAACCCAAATACATGGAGACTAAACAGCATCCTTCTAAAGAATGAATGGGTCAACCGGGAAATTAAAGAAGAATTGAAAAAAATCATGGAAAGAAATGATAATGAAAATACAATGGTTCAAAATCTGTGGGACACAACAAAGACAGTCCTGAGAGGAAAATATATAGCGGTACAAGCCTTTCTCAAGAAACAAGAAAGGTCTCAGGTACACAACCTAACCCTACACCTAAAGGAGCTGGAGAAAGAACAAGAAAGAAACCCTAAGCCCAGCAGGAGAAGAGAAATCATAAAGATCAGAGCAGAAATCAATGAAATAGAAACCAAAAAGACAATAAGAGCAAATCAACGAAACTAGGAGCTCGTTCTTTGAAAGAATTAATAAAATTGATAAACCCCTGTCCAGACTTATCAAAAAGAAAAGAGAAAGGACCCAAATAAATAAAATCATGAATGAAAGAGGAGAGATCACAACTAACACCAAAGAAATACAAACTATTATAA
Organism: Mustela putorius furo; assembly: GCF_011764305.1. NCBI lineage: Eukaryota > Metazoa > Chordata > Mammalia > Carnivora > Mustelidae > Mustela > Mustela putorius. Next base: position 31,237,055 of record NW_025421987.1, read on the forward strand.
ATACATACTATGAGCAACTCTACGCCAAAAAATTTGACAATCTGGAAGAAATGGATGCATTCCTAGAAACATATAAACTATCACAACTGAACCAGGAAGAAATAGAAAGCCTGAACAGACCCATAACCAGTAAGGAGATTGAAACAGTCATTAAAAAATCTCCAAACAAACAAAAGCCCAGGGCCAGACGGCTTCCTGGGGGAATTCTACCAAACATTTAAAGAAGAACTAATTCCTATTCTCCTGAAACTGTTCCAAAAAATAGAAATGGAAGGAAAACTTCCAAAGTTATTTTATGAGGCCAGCATCAACTTGATCCCAAAACCAGACAAGGATCCCATCAAAAAAGAGAGCTATAGACCAATATCCTTGATGAACACAGATGCGAAAATTCTCACCAAAATACTAGGCAATAGGATTCAACAGTACATTAAAAGGATTATTCACCACGACCAAGTGGGATTTATTCCAGGGCTGCAAGGTTGGTTCAACATCCGCAAATCAGTCAATGTGATACAACACATCAATAAAAGAAAGAACAAGAACCATATGATACTCTCCATAGATGCTGAAAAAGCATTTGACAAAGTATAGCATCCCTTCCTGATCAAAAGTCTTCAAAGTGTAGGGATAGAGGGCACATACCTCAATATCATCAAAGCCATCTATGAAAAACCCACCGCAAATATCATTCTCAATGGAGAAAAACTGAAAGCTTTTCCGCTAAGGTCAGGAACACGACAGGGATGTTCATTATCACCACTGCTATTCAACATAGTACTAGAAGTCCTAGCCTCAGCAATCAGACAACAAAAGGAAATTAAAGGCATCCAAATCAGCAAAGAAGAAGTCAAATTATCACTCTTCGCAGATGATATGATACTATATGTGGAAAACCCAAAAGACCCCACTCCAAAACTGCTAGAACTTGTACAGGAATTCAGTAAAGTGTCAGGATATAAAATCAATGCACAGAAATCAGTTGCATTTCTCTACACCAACAACAAGACAGAAGAAAGAGAAATTAAGGAATCAATCCCATTTACAATTGCACCCCAAACCATAAGATACCTAGGAATAAACCTAACCAAAGAGGAACAGAATCTATACTCAGAAAACTATAAAGTACTCATGAAAGAAATTGAGGAAGACATAAAGAAATGGAAAATGTTACATGCTCCTGGATTGGGAGAATAAATATTGTGAAAATGTCTATGCTTCCTAAAGCAATCTACACATTTAATGAAATTCCTATCAAAGTACCATCCATCTTTTTCAAAGAAATGGAACAAATAATTCTAAAATTTATATGGAACCAGAAAAGACTTCGAATAGCCAAAGCAATATTGAAAAAGAAAGCCAAAGTTGGTGGCATCACAATTCTGGACTTCAAGCTCTATTACAACGCTGTCATCATCAAGACAGCATGGTACTGGCACAAAAACAGACACATAGATCAATGGAACAGAATAGAGAGCCCAGAAATAGACCCTCAACCCTATGGTCAACTAATCTTCGACAAAGCAGGAAAGAATGTCCAATGGAAAAAAGACAGCCTCTTCAATAAATGGTGTTGGGAAAATTGGACAGCCACATGCAGAAAAATGAAATTGGACCATTTCCTTACACCACACACGAAAATAGACTCAAAATGGATGAAGGACCTCAATGTACGAAAGGAATACATCAAAATCCTTGAGGAGAACACAGGCAGCAACCTCTTCGACCTCAGCCACAGCAACATCTTCCTAGGAACATCGCCAAAGGCAAGGGAAGCAAGGGCAAAAATGAACTATTGGGATTTCATCAAGATCAAAAGCTTTTGCACAGCAAAGAAAACAGTTAACAAAATCAAAAGACAACTGACAGAATGGGAGAAGATATTTGCAAACGACATATCAGATAAAGAACTAGTGTCCAAAATCTATAAAGAACGTAGCAAACTCAACAGCCAAAGAATAAATGATCCAGTCAAGAAATGGGCAGAGGACATGAACAGACATTTCTGCAAAGAAGACATCCAGATGGCCAACAGACACATGAAAAAGTGCTTCATATCACTCGGCATCAGGGAAATACAAATCAAAACCACAATGAGATATCACCTCACACCAGTCAGAATGGCTAAAATCAACAAGTCAGGAAATGACAGATGCTGGCGAGGATGCACAGAAAGGGGAACCCTCCTACACTGTTGGTGGGAATGCAAGCTGGTGCAGCCACTCTGGAAAACAGCATAGAGGTTCCTCAAAATGTTGAAAATAGAACTGCCCTGTGACCCAGCAATTGCACTACTGGGTATTTACCCTAAAGTACAAGCATAGTGATCCAAAGGGGCACGTGCACCCAAATGCTTATAGCAGCAATGTCCACAATAGCCAAACTATGGAAAGAACCTAGATGTTCATCAACAGATGAATGGATCAAGAAGATGTGGTACATATACACAATGGAATACTATGCAGCCATCAAAAGAAATGAAATCTTGCCATTTGCGACAACATGGATGGAACTAGAGCGTATCATGCTTAGTGAAATAAGTCAAGCAGAGATAGACAACTATCATATGATCTCCCTGATATGAGGAAGTGGTAATGCAACATGGGGGCTTAAGTTGTTAGGAGAAGAATAAATGAAACAAGATGGGATTGGGATGGAGATAAACCATAAGTGACTCTTAATCTCACAAAACAAACTGAGGGTTGCTGGGGGGAGGGGGGTTGGGAGAAGGGGGGGTTATGGACATTGGGGAGGGTATGTGCTTTGGTGAGTGCTGTGAAATGTGTAAAACTGGCGATTCACAGACCTGTACCCCTGGCGATAAAAATATATGTTTATTAAAAAAAAAAGATTGTAGATGTTTTCCAGTATGAGAGATAATAAAAATGTGTTTGGGAGGATAATTTTAAAATTAGTCAAATAAGGTAGTACTGTTATTATTATCTTCTGAACATATGCCATTCTGGTTGAAAAGGCAACTGTCATTTCTCAAGCTTCAAATCCAGCAACTAAAACACTAAATCAGTACTATAAAACATGGAACAAGCCAGTACTATGTGTCCTTTATGGAAGGGTTGGATTGGTGTGTTTTATGATGAATAATTGAGAGCCTGCTATGTGAAAGACAGGATGTTGGGTGATTGAGATACAATAGTGAGCTAAAAGAGAATCTCCATTCATACTGCAGCGCACAGCCTGGAAAGGAAAAACAAAAAAACAAAAAACAAGTATTCTAATTGTGGTGAGGTTTGAGGAAAGATGGGAAGTATTTGGAAAATAAAATTGTAGGACAAAACTGCACTGTTTTTCCTTAAAATAGAATATTAAATCTTGAAAACATTTTTAAGTACTTATTCTGGAAAATTTTACATGTCTAGGATGAAAAAATAGTGTCTTCAGTTGGATCGATATGAAGCAAATGATTCAGTGACTAGGGCAAGGTGCTTCTAGGATTTGAGTAAGAAGACTAGAGCATTAGAAAGAAAGAAGCATTTATAATGAAAGTTAAAACATCCATCTCTCTCCAAAGAAGGAAGCATTATAATGAAAGTTAAAATATCCATTTCCAAAATATCTGTTGATTTATGAATCTCCTGTCTTCAAGAATCTTAGGTCTTGATTCTTGAATTAGACAAACAAAACATATAAAGGAAAATAGATTTGCTAGTCCCAAAACAAAAAGACATGGAAGGTGATTCTGTAGACCAGTTTCTAATCTGGAAACAACATGACGAGCTCTAAGGTTTTAGTGTCATATCCCTCAAGAACAAGCCAACATTCTTTAAGCAGGTAATAGCAGACATGGTGACACTGGACCAGCAACAGAGCCAGAGGCATTTCATAATCTTTTATTTGCTTAAAAGCGTATCTTATATAACTGAGGGGGGAAAAATATTCATTTTTTCTTCTTTATTGTATAACTCGTTCTATTTTATTTAAAGCTATTGTAAAATCAATAGGCATTTTGCTTAGTGTTTTTCACAACAAAACAAGTCACTGGCAAAATGGAAGTGAAAAATATACTAATGAGACTTCTAAAGGTAATTTTGCCAACTCTTCTCTTGACAGAGAGTTTCACAGACAGAGGGATATTAGCATAAATTGTATCGACTTCTGGAGAAAGGAATTCTCCATTTTAAGTAGTCCGTTGTTATTTACACGGGGAGGCAAATGTTTTGCTTATGTTCCATAAAAATTAGAAAAAAATATGCAATATACTTTGGCTTCTGGTCCCATCACATTAACTTCTTTTTTTCTTTTTTTCGCATTTATTTATTTAAAATCTCTACCCACAATATAAGACTTGAACTCACAACCCTGAAATTAAGAACCATATGCTCCCCTGAGCCAGCCAGGTGCCCTTTCATGTAGATTAACTTCTTAAGGTGTGAAGTTAGGTATGAAGTTCTGGATTTCATTGATGATCTTGTAACAGCATACATGATTTAGCAATAATTTTCCAATATTTAATTTTAAAAGACAAAAAAAAGTCAGATTTTTATGTGCTATATAATATAGTTAAATGAAAAAAAAAAAACATTATTTTGCCTCAGAAAATAATGTGACCCATAATAACTACCCCATTATTTTTCTTCTTTTCTTTCTTTGCCTCTCTCTGCCTGATAAATCTTCATTCCCTACTCTTTCTACACTCTTGGTTACCATCTATCTACAATCTTAAAACTGCTAAACACTTAAAATTTGTTATTCGTTAGAAAGGAAAATAAGGGAATAGAATGCCTTATTTTACAACTAATAACACATAACAGTTATACAAATATTACCTAGCATTTGCTTATTATCTTAAAATAAAATCATCTTATAAAGGAAATAAAACCTCAGAGAGTGAAGAAAAAGGTATTTCTGAACATGGATTTTGCAGAAGAGCACAGATTCAACTAATGAATTCAACTAAGTAAGAAAATACGCAACTAGAATTTGGTATGTGAGTGACGAGAGTTATAATCCTTTGTTAATAATGATCGTATCCATAGAAAGAGGGTTAGAAGTGAGGCATAGAAGATAAAATAATAACGACACATTTCTAACTCTGAGTAGAGCAAAAGCAAAAGCAGGAAGATAAACAATTCTGGAATAAAAGAAACCTAATAAGTGCCAATCTATGAAAAGTAGATTCATGAAAAAGCCCAGGGAGAGTTTATAGAACTCAGAATTTCCATTCCCACTATAGGCTTTGGTAGCCAATCTGCCCACGGAAACATTTTTCAGGTCCTTGATTTTTTTTTTCTCACGAAAGAAATGTACTTAGAATTTTCTGGTTACGCCTTATGAATCTAACACTGCATTTATTCTGATCCCTCTAAAACACCAAAAAATTATAGCAATTAAAAGAGGATAGGCTTACAGAGTGAAAAAAAAAAAAGGAAGAAAGAAAGAAAGGAAGGAAGGAAGAAAAGAAGGGGAAAAAAGAGGGAAGGGGTGGGCAGAAGGAAGGAAGGAAGGAGGGACAGAGCTGGAGGAATGAAGAAAAGAGATATTAAATGGTTTTGGAAACTGGAAGCTAAGTAGGTAGTTATTATCAACTTAGGAGACCCGAACAGAGATGTGTACGTGTGTTTGAGAAGAATGGGGAATTACAGCAAGAATCTAGCTGTTTCATACCACAGGAGCCTGAAGAATTGAAGGGATCAGTTCCTTCAGTGAAGGTGCAAGGCAGAACAGAAAGCAAGATAAGTGGCTAAGTCTTTACAAAGAGCTGCTCTATTTTTTTTCTATCCCAAGCAGCCAAGTAATTATATCTCTCTTACCCCCGCTAAAGATAAAGGGTTTAAATTCAGAAGTTGAACAATGAGATAAGGATGAGATCCTTAGAAGGATCTCATCTAAGGATATAATGCGTAAGTGAGAGGAAGAGGTAAGTGAGGTACTAAAAGTAGAATTGGGGTGATAACTCATTCTCTAAATACTGAGTCCACCAATCACTTCCCCATCTCTGTACCTGACCTACTAGCATCCAATAGATCCTACTAGATCAAACGGGAAAAAACAAAAAAACAAAAAAAAACCCTATTCATACCGACAATGGGAGAGCCCCTTAAACACAACGAAAAGCCTGAATTCTTCCCTGGGTAAAACTCATCAGTAAACCAGCCCCACCTGAGAAAACAGGGCTCAAATAAACTCTTGGTGCCTCACTCTTAATATAAATGAGAGGCCAAGGACCACCAGCCAGTTGTTAAAAGTCTCTAATGTAAAGCATGAAAATGAAAACATACAGAAAAACAAACAGCAATAGCAACAGCAAAAACAAGGAAATTTAAGGAGTAAAATTTTTAAAAATTTATTTTATTGTCCTTAAGGAAATAAGAGAAATATTACACCTATGTGTAGCCACCAATCAAAATGCTACCAAAAAAGGAAGTTATTTCGGATACCAAGAAGAAAAGTCTTAGAAAGTTAAAATATAATAGCAAAACTAAAAATGAAAGAAATATTGGAAAATAAAGTTGACGGTATCTCCCAGAAAATAAAATAAAATAGAAGAAAAATAGGATGGAAAACATAAGAAAAAAAGATTGATTCATTAAGTCCAACATTTGTATGATAGGAGTTCCAGATAAAGAAAGCAGAGAAAATGGGAGGGAAAAATTATCAAAGACACAAGATAAAACAAGAAAGATTCTCCTAATTAAACCGGTAAATGTGGATCTCCATGTTGAAAAGAGCTTAAAGTATCCAACAATATCCAGAAGTGAATGGAGAAACAAAGCAAAAACAAGTCACATCGAAGACCATCACAGCAAAATGTCATCCCCTGGGAGATGAAGGAAGAGCCTAAAAATTTCCAGAGAAAGAGAGACAAGTTTCAAAGGCATAGGTCTGTGTGAAAGTCCTATCAGCCTTCTGAGAGCCATGTTAAAAGCAATAAAACAAATGTAAAAATGCTTTTAAAATCCTGACACATGATTTGTTACCTAAAAATTTTAATCCAAACTATCAACTATGAGAAAAAGGAAAAATTTTTAATATAACGTTCTCAAAAATTTTTCTCTCTCCATATAATTACTGACAGCTGTTAGGGAGAGGTCTCCAGCAAAACAAGGTAGTAAAAGAGGAAAGTAAAAAGGTAGTAAAAGAGAAAAGGAAGGTGTAATCTATCTTCAAGATATCTTCAAGCTTTCTATCAACCAGAGATCCTAGTTCCAAAGAAGAACACCATGGATGATCTAGATGAAGAGTCTATCCGGAAAATGTGGATAATTTATAGTATCACTGCGAGGGCAACAAAACATCCTGTTGGGTCCATGATCAAAGGAACAAGTCTGATACAAAGCAAAGGTCAAGCAAAACTTTATTTCACGCCAACCATCGAGAATCAAACCTACTGGCCGGGGCCGTCTCTTGCAAAGAGACGACCTCTCCCTGCCTTACAGACTAGCTTTTAAGGGCAAAGACCATGTGGCTGGGCCTGGCCACACAAAGGTGGCCAGTGAGATTGTAACACACAGAGAAAGCTACACAGTCATGCTAGGTCACACATAAGTGACCAATTAAATCAACTGAATTACAAATTACCCTATAGTAGATATTTGAACCAGCCTATCACCTTGGTCAGAATTGGCACCCAAAAGGCACCCAATTCCTTTTTTTTTTCCTTCTTTCCCACCAAGGGTCTAGAGCCACGTGTATCTACATTGCAGTTGTGGAAGGGGTCTGTCTGCAGGCAAGATCTCTGGTGATATGATTACAGACTGGGGTTCCAGCCGGGTTCCTCACAGTCAAGCCTGGCTTCTGTCACAGTTCTAAGAAAGCAGCAAGAATATCACAGGGGTGGGAAAGGGAAGGTAGGTAGCAGAGGTCCTTGTATGTATGGGCTTGAGGGTGGAGAGCTGCCCCTACCCAACCAAGAACCCCACCTTACAGAACTATCTCTGCTACCATCAGAGAAAGCATTCCTTATTCCTTCTTTTATGCACCAGGAGCCAAAGGTAAAATCTGCCACAAATACATTTGACTGAGCCATCCTAGCTCACACATTTGTCTCCTGGATTTAAAAAAATAAAAATAAAAATTAATTAATTAATTAATTAAGATTGAAATAAATAAATAATAAAAATTTAAAAAGTCAGTGAAAATGAGAATCTAGTATTTTCAGCTACTGTACAGCATGTTAGTCTTTCTTGCATTGTCCTTAAGAGTGAGGCTTTCCTTATCACAAAAAATGCTTCACATGTTAGGCATGCAAAATTCACAATAAATATCCCTTCTATGTGATATCCATGAAATAGTGGATCAAACACAGGAGAGGTAAAGAGAATTTGCCGGAAAAGAGCACAAAGTGTGAAGATACACATTGAGCTTTAGAGGAAAAACCAGGTAGACTGAAGCAGAATAGGTAGTAATTAAAATTCTGGGAGGAATTTCACAAAATTCCTATTACAATAAATATATTTGCAGAAATAAGAATGAGCGAAAAATAGGACTGAGAAGTGAAGATTGTGAGAATCTTTAGGCAGAGGTCGTAAGAAAACTAAATAACAACAAAAAATAAACGACAAGTAACTTCACAAAACACCAACAAAAAAGTTGTACAAGAAAGAAAATTTAACAATAGTGTTCAATTTGGTTCTGAATTAAACAGTTTATACATAACCACAGTAATTTTAAACTCTGAATACAGATTTCAATTTAAGTGTTAAAAACTGGGTTTGATGGGAAGAGTAGATATGTATCTGTGAGAGGGACATCAGAGCGTGAAAGGGATTTAAAAGACCTAACTCTTCAGTTTCTTTTTTTTTTTTTTAAAGATTTTATTTATTTATTTGAGAGAGAGACAGTGAGAGAGAACATGAGTGAGGAGAAGGTCAGAGAGAAAAGCAGACTCCCTGTGGAGCTGGGAGCCCGATGCGGGACTCGATCTAGGGACTCCGAGATCATGACCTGAGCTGAAGGCAGTCGTCCAACCAACTGAGCCACCCAGGTAACCCATAACTCTTCAGTTTCTATAGGTGGAAGTCAATACACGAGAACTGAAATTTAGAAAGATATTGAAAGTAAGTTATTTTGGAACCTAGCTCAACACCAGAGAAATTAGCTAAAACACTTTCTGGAGGCATTCACTGGGGGAGAAACGCTGGAGGGAGGGATGGGCAGGAGACTGCAATTTTGCACCTTCTATTACTGACTTTTTGATTTCTTCGTTGCCTTTTAATTTTTTAATCCATTTCTAAGAATTACTTGCAGAGAACAGCACACTTAATCTGTAAAAAATAAAAAAATTTTAAAAATTTAAATTCCATAATAGGAAGAGAACAGTACTTACTGCCCGTGACATTATAAATTACATTATTTGAAAAACTGTATGTCAAAATATAGCAAAAACTATAAAGATTTTTATATGTTTTGACTCAGTAATTTCATTCATGATAATTTATCATAAGGAAACAGTTCGATAAAGCAAAATACTGTTCATTGTAGTATTATCTGTAATCACAACAAACATGAAATAAATGCTCAAAAAGAAAGGATCTAAAAATTATGGTAAACTTAAGGACATCAAGGATTTGTAATTAAAATTTGAAATTATAAGCACCACACAGAAACATAGGAAAATATGTATGATATATAATCAAATTAAAAAGGAAAAATATAAAATCATATGGTCAATGCAATGGCTACTATTTAAAACTATGTTGTATGTGCCGGGAAGACAGAAAGGATAAGTAAAGCAAGGCTAAGAAGCAAAATTAATGTAGAAATGCAAAGAAAAAAAAAAAAACAGATCGTTCCACCATTTATAAAGACAATGTACAAACTATGCAAAGTGTTTGCAATACTTCTTGAAAAAGAGTTATTATCCTCATGTAAGATTTGCTACCTGACAAAACCCAAAATTTGTAAGTTTAAGACAAAAATAACTTACTTTTAGCATGTGATTCTGAGGTTGGAATTCTGGGGTATTTAGTGCTTTGGGTTTCTGCTGGGCTCAGTCATGTTGCCAGGTCTTACACAGCCTAGGGAATGATGGTTCATCTCTGCTACATACGGACTTTCATTTTCCAGCAAGGTAACCAGCACTGGTTCACAGGGTAACTAGGCAGGATTCAGAAAAACTGAGAGAAGCACCCAAAATCTTTTAAGGGTAAGCTTGTAACTGGTACAAGCTCACTTTTGCTACATTCTATTGGCCAAAACAAGTCCCAAGTCCAACCTCAGTACAAAACAAGCAGGAAAATGAACTCCAAATCTTTAGAGAAGGAGGTGAAAAAGAATGTTGCAAAGAATATGGACACAACCTTTGCAACCAGCTGTAATTCCCAATACATTAAAATTATAAAAAAGAGAGAAAATAAAAAGGCAACAACTGTACCTAAAGTAGCCTGGAGATACCATCTAACTCACTGAAACATAAACATAAAACCCATTAAAGATGGGAAATTCAAATCAAACTATATTGAGACACCATCATTTTGCTTATCAGTATTATAAATTTCTAAATGTTGAGAATTTACTGTTGATGAAGTGGGGAAAGGTGCCCTTCCATACATCATAGGGGAGAATGCAAACCAGTGGAAAAGAATCTGCCAATACATAAGCAAATTACATATGCATTTATTCTTTGATCCAGAAATCCCACTTCTAAGAATCTATCCCAAAAGTTCAAGGGCAAAAATATGAGTAAAATTATGTACAAGGCTATTCCTTAAAGCACAATTTGTAATAACTAAAAACTGGAAGCAAACACATGTTTATCAATAGGGAATTAGCTGAATAAATGTTAGTAAATCCACATAATGGAAAACACTGCAACTGTTTAAAAAAAAAGAAGAAGAGATAGCTCCACAGACAGTTCTAGAATAACCTCTAGGATTTGATATTAAGTGGGGGAAAAAAGTCATGCTAACATTTATCTAACAAGTTATGTGAATATATATTTGGTTTCTAAAGAGAATGAGAGGATAAATCATAGTATTGTAAAAATGTTTCTCTATGAAGGAGAGAGAAACATGGTTAAGAAACCCATGATAGAAGTTAGACTTCTTTGAATATGCTTAACTTTGTACATGTATTTTGAAACAACAAATATTATATAATTATAAGGTAAAATTATATTAAAATGAAAAAAAAAAAAACCTGCAATCCCCCAAATTTAGAAGTAAATCCAAACTCACAATACACTTACTTAGTTGCTGGCTTATCGAACAAAGAAAAATAATTTCAAATGATGAAAAAAACAGTGGGTTGCCTGCCCTTCCTGAGTGGAATTTACCTTAAAGACAAAAAGAACTAAAGGGAAAACACACACACATATATATACATATATATGTGTGTGTATATATATATATATATGATTAGGTAAAGCAATTATTTATAAATGTTGGATATACAAAAAAAACACAAATATATAATTAAGAAATTAATGGAGTTAATTAGAATTCCATAATGAAATCTCACTACAAACTCATGGTTTATTTTCTTTTAAAAAATTATATTCATAAGCTTGTCCACTAAAGAGAGAAAGACCTGTAAACAACAAGCCACCGCTATTTCAAACCAACAAGCAAACAAAGAAAACCCTAGGTTTCTTTCTTTCTTTTTTTTTTTTTTTTTTTACTCACAAAATGCCATTTCCCACTATATACTATTTCCCCATTGAAACAATGGCTAATTCCAGGTTTGGATAAAGATATGCTGAAGAGGATTCTGATGTCTTTGGGTCATCCTAATAGTAAGGAATCCATGAAAGCCTAGTTTGATAAGACTAATTTGGGCACAACTCTCAAAAAAGAGGTCATATCCAATGGATGGGAGAGCAAACTTGAAAAGCCTCATTGTGCCAAAGATGGACAGTGTGTGTATCAGTAAAAAACTAAAACTGCAATGGGTTGATAACAATCAAATATGTTAAAATCCCCAAGTTGAAAAGGACATTGAAAATAAAGTAATCACTTTGCATGATGGTGGAATACAAGTTTATTATTTAGAAAGTGGTAATAGAGGGATACAACCAGGCATTTAACATGTCTTTCTCATATAAAACATTCAACTTAAAAAAATACTTGACTGCTAATCTCGAAAGAGAGACACAACCAGACATTCTGTGCCTCCAGATGAGAGATAAAACACCACGTTGAATGCATTTTTGCCAAAAGTAACAAGCCTGAATCAGATCAAGACAGATAAATATTGTTTACAACAAATAAATTGCAAGAACAAAAATTAGGAGAAGTAACCTACAGATTAAAAAATACTAAGAAGACATATCAATATACATGCAACGTCTTGACCTTATTTGAATACTGATTTAAACAAAATTTGTAACCAGAAAATAGACTTGATAGTATTAATAGAGTATTTCTAATCTTTTTTTTTTTAGATAAAAAGGGCTATGTTTAAAAGGGAGTCTTCACCTTTTTAACAATACATGCTGATACATTTACAGATAAAAATATGTAATACCTAATTTTTTCCAAAACAATCCAATTTTGAATTAGTGGAATAAAAGCAGGTAGAAATGAAGCAAGATCATAATTAAGAACAAGAACAAGTTAACCTATCATCTGTAAAATGCCTCTACCCATTCCCAAAGTTAGCAAATGCCAGTAATGTTTTTTAAATTTTCTTCTTGGAATATTTCCTATATAGAAATGATGGAAATGAAATGCAGGATTTGTCTTTCATTCACAATATTAAAAATCAATTGTGTAAATCAAAGAGAATTTTAGATGTCATCATTCCCATCCAATTAACAATTCAAACTAAATAAAATTGTATCTCTCTTTTTCCATCCTTTCCTTCTCTCTTATTCACTTTTTCTTTTTTCACATATACTCTGTTTTTATATTTTACCCTTTACTCTTTTATTATATTCTTTACTTTTTTGCTCACTATTTCTTTCTTTATCAAATAAATTTATCTATAAAGGAAGTGCATTTTGGAAGAGTATTATGAAAGCTAAGGTGAGCATCAAACTTCAGAAAGTTGAACCTGTTAGCAACAAAATTCAACAGAATAGTTTTTCCATAGTTATCTACTGACGTATGTATAAAGATTTAATCACAACAGTAACGCCAGAGTTCTCACATGGTCCAACTGTTAAATAACTCAGCATAATAAATTTAGCTGTTTTCACATGAACCACTGATGCGCAAAAATAATTTCCTGCTAATCAGTAATAATGACTATATACCCAGTGAGTCACCGTTACACTTTAAGAAGAAGACTGTGGTAATGCGTGAATAATTATTGACCTGATTAAGTGTCCAATCTTACTCTTGGGGAAAAAAGTGCACATCATTTAACAATTCAGCTCTATATTGTGTGTGCGATAAAAGCAAGAGGTAATTTGGATAACTAATGCACCAGCTAAATTCCGTTAGGCAGTTCCCAAAAGTAGATGATTTCTATCTCCCTTAAACATTTCAGGAAACCTACATTTTTCTCTGCCTTGTGTCCTTAATGTGCTGCCAACTATTTTTTTTCTTTTTTTTTTTCCCTAGAGGCTAAAGGAAAAAGAATTAGAGGAAATGAAGTAGATGATAGGGTTTTATGTATCTCTCAGTTAAGAGGGCTTGGTGTTCAGAGAAAAAGCTATTACTAGTTAGCATCACAGAACATTCCTCTGCAAGGCCACTCAGTATTCAATGCTATTAGAAACGTAAGCCTCTTTGAGAAATGAGAAATGTGCATGATTCCATATATTTAGCAAAGACCAAGTTGGAGTGTGATGAAGAGCTAAGAGCTATTATTTGTCAGGTTACCATTGTCTCTGATCAAATTGTTACTTGCCCTTGCTTCCCATTAAATACAAAGATTATCTCACATTAAGTACAAAGAGAAGAGTTCTGCTTTCCAGAAATGTCTTGACATTGTAAATCAGGTCAGAGGCATAAAGACGAAAAGAGCGATGCAATCTGGAAAGGATAGAGTGCTCCTTCATTTATGAATGAGTGTGGTGAGATCATGAATGCGACATTATTAACAGCCAGAGAAACACTAAGTCAGAAAACCTTCTGAAAAATTAAAATTAGAAATAGTTTGAATCCTGCAGCAAACCTGTTGACATAACATTGTAAAAACACTCACTGTTACAATTTTTAGTTCTACCAGGAGAAGAGGAATTAGTCTACAATCAGATTAAGGGATATGGACAGCAAAAGGATGTTCTTTTCTTCAAAGGAGGCATTTGTTATCCACAATGATACTGTTTATCGCCCCAACTATATCAGAGCTATGTAAGAATACAAAGTATCCCTGAAACTGATATTAAATCAAAGGACCTCAGTAATCCTGATGAACGATCCAAGGGCCCTCCAGGAATAACTGAAAAATGCCCGCAATTCTGAGAAGGGCAGAATATTTTCACAGAATGTGGCAGTTGGGCATAATCAAAAATGGCAAACAACAGAAAAGCCTGAGCCATCTCTTTTTTGGAGATGTTATCTCTGTATCCGTTATTTCAAACCATTCACTTTAATTTTAATGGGAAGTGTGAGGCTACCTCAGAAGCACTCTGAAACAACAGAGTAATATTGAGTTTTGGTCTCACGAGGCAAGTATATCTATAAGTTGTTTGCACCTCGATATTAACTCTGGGCCTTAATTGTTTAACCTTTCAACTTCTTATTTATTGAATGCATTCTCTAATATCATGCCATAAAAATATGGAGTTCCCCACTGTACTACACTAATGAGTCACAGAGATGGTTCTGCCCACTTTAGACTCTAAATAATATCTCTGTATTATATCACAAATAATAATTATTCTTCATCTCATGACTTTAGGTCATTAATAAAATGAGTATATAATGATCATTATGCTCTGTTTAGAAAGGTAAAGCAGTATATAATATACTTTAGAATTATTTCCATCCCAAATGATTAAAGTATAAAGCGATAATGAAGAAGGATAATTTCTGTCATCAAGAAAACTTAGCAGCCTGAAACCATTTATATTCCATTATACTGTATAAATTACTGCTGTATCAGCATAATAATATTTATCAAAATGTTTATCCCAATATAGATTTTTCTAACTCTAAAGAGATCCAATATGGTATTTTTTCCTCTGAAACAGACTTACCCATATTTGACTGGATTTAGGTCAGTCAGAAGGGATTCTCAAAGGTACAAACAAAATGTTCGCTGAAAATAGTGTAATGTTTCTGCCCACAGAGACAAAGTTTATGTTTCCCTAGGACTGATTCATTATGGCAGAATGGGTATTGCTTATGAGTTGTGGGGCTTCTATCAGTTTCCACCTACCTTGATTCCGAATCCCTTTCTTCAGGGATTGCATGTGAAGAGACCTGACATAGGTATCCTATTTCCTGCCCAGGTAAGCCTCTCGATTCAGGGAATTCCTACAAACACACATCCTTCATCTTATCTGTGAAATAAAAATCTATCTCCCTTACTGGCACTGCATTAACATTTCTGTGTCTTCCCTTCAGTTTGAATCTGACATGGTGAAGTTTGCCCTCATGATGCTGCAGGGAAAGAGGGGGTGACTTTCTAAAGGCGAGTGTAACTATGAGACTTCATTGCAATCACACAATCTCAGGAGTGAGCAATATTTAGTTCATGGTCTGGAGCAGGAAAGGGGGGGCGAGTATGTTGGTGAAAAAAAATTTTTTCTTTGCCTTTATGATTATCTAGAGTGAGGTATTTGCTTATAATCATAGGTCAAGTTCTTTAAAAAATAATACAGGGCCGCCTGGGTGGCTCAGTGGGTTAAAGCCTCTGCCTTCGGCTCAGGTCATGATCCCAGGGTCCTGGGATCGAGCCCCGCATCGAGCCCCGCATCGGGCCCTCTGCTCAGCAGGAAGCCTGCTTCCTCCACTCTCTCTGCCTGCTTCTCTGTGATCTCCATCTGTCAAATAAATAAATAAAATCTTTAAAATAATAATAATAATAATAATAATAATAATACAACTTCCAAAAAAAGTTTATGAACTTGAAAATCAGAGAAATTGTAAAATTAAAGACATGTTTTTAAAAAACTCACTAGAAAAACTGAATTGGTTAAACGAGAAATGGGAAAATAAAAATATTATACTAGAAAACCTAAGCTCAAGAAAAATCCTACAGTGGTATGAAAACATCCTGTCTACTAAGAGAAAGAAAGGGAAACAACCAGCTGTGGCATAATTCTCATCACCAAAATTTAGAAAGTTCATCTGATTATTAGAAGAGACAAGTTTCTCCTCATGTGAGATTTGAAATAAAATAGTAGTTGACTGATTTATTCTCTGGATCAACAAGGGTCCTTTTTTTTTTTTTTTTTTTAATTCCTGACAGGGACAGAGGGAAACACAAGAAGGTGGGCTTCTCAAATGTACACTGCAGACTAAGACAGAGATGTCTGGCTCTTTGCTTTAATCTATATGGCCAGATTTCTTTAATATGAATTATTATCAACTATTTCTTTAGCTTCTGTGGTATTTCCTGGACTGTGTGTATATTATTTCTCCAGAGAAAGCAAAATTAGCACAGAGATTCAAATTAATGAGAATAATTTCACTGATCTAATAGCTAAACGATTCTCTTTTTCTATCACAGGCTCTTGCTCTTTGGTGAGTCTTACTGGCATCTCCAATTCTACAAGAAGAAAAAAGGAGATAAAAGTTAGGTTTATAACTTCACTGAAGCTCTCTTCAAAGATTTAGTGGGAAGAAGATTAGAAACATAGACCTAATTGAGCTTTACTACACAATATAGATTTCTATTTTCCATTCTCTCTAAAGCCTCTTACAATCCAATTCAGCAAATATTTATGGAGCACCCACACATTATGGACACAGACAGTGTTAGGAGATAAGGGACTGAATAGAAATATGTAGAATGGTTTCTTCCCTAGAGAACCTTAAGTTCTTATTAGAGAAGAACACACAGAGATACTTATTTCTTTCTTTACTTATTTAGATTTTGTTTGTTTGAGAGAACGAGCATGATCAGGGAGCAGAGGGAGGAGGAGACTCCCCATTGAGCAGGGAGCCTGACACAGGGTTCAATCCCAGGACCCTGAGACCATGTCTTGAGTCAAAGGTAGATGCTTACCTGACAGATGCCCAAGGATTTTTTATTAATTAGGAAACTTTCAGGCATGAAATGATCAAGGACATGAATAAATACCAATACCAAAAAGAAAAAAAAAAAAAGAGAGAGAGAGAGATTAGAAAAGAGCAATCCATAGAAGACCTAGGATGTGGACCAGACCTTGAAATAAAATTTGTAATCTAGGCCAGGGAGCAACTTCAGCCAACACAAGGAGAAAAGAATAAGTGAGAGAGTATTGTTGGAGATTGAGAACTGTATATGAGAGAACTGAAGGACTGACAGCAGGAGATAAACATGGGTGACAATAATTAATAGTAAACAGAAGGCTAAGGATACACAATGAGCACAGAAGGAAGTATACAAGTTTCCTGAGATTAGTAAAAGTACATAATTTATATATTATATGACATCATGTAAATTTTTACACTATAAACTGAGATGTTTTGTTTCCACATCTATGAGACTCTGAGGAAATTGCAGAGGTAAATTTTATTTCCTCTCCACACTAACTGGCAAAGTGAGTCAGAAACCCTGGCAAGCTCTGAGGGCAAGACATGTTTTACTTTTGCTTGAAAACATTAGCAGCTATTAAAATAATTCTCTTCATTTCATCTGTTATACAATAGACAGGAAACGCATGGAAGAAAAACACACATACCCAGGATCCATTAGTCCTTTCACAGCTGGTGAGAAATGAATCCTTGCTTTATCAAAGTAATTGGGTTATTATGTGAGACTAACTTCATTCCACACCCCCTTTCTTTCTGTGGAGAATACGTAAGCGATCAGCATGTTATACTTCCACCTCGCTACACCCCTTTTAGGAATATTGTGTTTATACCTCCATAGATGACATGTCTATTTCACAGCTTGAACTTATCTAAGCGTACTAATCATTCAATGATGATGGGAGTGTACGTCAGGTGTTTTTATAAGTACTAGAAATAAATGATAAAATGGAGACTAAGGTCTCAGCCATTGTGGAGCATACATTCCAGTAAAGGAAGACAGCAAAAAAACAAAAGACAAAGAGGAGACATGATGATTTCATCATTGATCTAAATGAAATAAAATAAGGTCACATGACAGAGGGTCACATGGTCCATGATCTAAAGGAAATAAAATAAGGTCACATGACAGAGGGTGAACGGAGAAGAAAAGACCTTCCCTTGAACAGGGTGGTCACAGAAGTGATCCCTGAGGAGGTACCCTGGAGTTTAGCTGAAGGAGAGAAGCACTTGTTGGAAGAAGTCAGAAGAAGAGCCTTCCAGGGGAACAGAATCGCAAACGCAGCTGCCAAGAGCCTGGTGCGCTGGAACAGAGAGGGAGCAGGCAGTGTCACTTGGCTGAGGGTAGTTAGAGAGAGAATGGTGGCATAAGCTTGGAAGTTGAGAAGGGACCCCACAGTGTAGAATTTTGTAGGGTTTGGTGAGAGGAGGGAATAGGAGAGAGAAGAGTAGATCATCAAGAGGTTGAGGACTGTGGGGGAGGAAAGGAAAATGGTCCTCTTACAAGGTTAAACCAAATCTTCTAAGATCTTACTGTCTTTAGAAAAAGTGTACTCTTTAGTTTGCCAGTTTCTTAAGCCGGGAATTTTTTATTTTGTTTCATTTTTATTATTTATTTTGAGAGCGAGTGAGTGGAAGTGAGCAGAGAGATGGGAAGGAGCAGAGGGTGAGGGAGAGTTTGAGAATTTTGAGCAGCTTCCATGCTGAGTCCGGTGCCTGGCACAGGGCTCCATCCCATGACTGTGAGCTCATGACCTAAGCTGAAGCTAAGAGTCAGATACTTAACCAACTGAGCCAGCCAGGTGCCTCAGGAATTTTATTTTATTTTTTTTAAAGATTTTATTTATTTATTTGACAGAGATCACTAGTAGACAGAGAGGCAGACAGAGAGAGAGGAAGGGAAGCAGGCTCCCTGCTGAGCAGAAAGCCTGATGCCGGGCTCGATCCCAGGACCCTGAGATCATGACCTGAGCCGAAGGCAGAGACTTAACCCTCTGAGCCACCCAGGTGGCCCTGGAATTTTATTTTTAATTCGCTATTTTAAGTTGTGAGAAGCCAAGATAAAGTGAATTGAAATTTCCTTTTTCCTTTCTTTGTCTTAGACTTTTTCCAATAACGATTATACAAAGGAAACTAGGTAGAAAACTTCCAAACTATTTGTCAATTAAATTAGACAAATGTTTATTAATCCATTACTGTCTACTTCACTGTCCAGGCATGCTGAAATTCTAAAAGAAGGCAGAAGTCATGGCTCCTCAGGGAACTTATAACCTGTTTGAGAAAACCTGCATCAATGCACTAAGAGTAATGCTATCACAAATATCTAAATCAGCAGAAGGGAATAGACCACAAATTGTACACTTCATTTTTTTTAAGTTGTGGAATTATATAAAAACCTCTGTGGGGTGGATTCATCCGAGAATATTGTGTGAAGTAGTTGTGGCAAAGCCCAGTTATGAAAGGAGGGGATTGGATTTCTAAACCAGAGATAACATTCACAAAATCGGGATTGGATACTGGGTTTCCACGGGAGAACAGAGACTGCAGCTGAATGTTTATCTGTAGTGAAGGGGAAAGGTTAAGAATAATTAGGCAAGGAAGGATGATATAATGAAGTTTTGTACAATCAGACTAAGCTATTTGTATGTCTCCAATAGTTGGCAGAAAATTACTAAACTTTCAATCAGCAGGCATGAAAGTGGATTTTTTCACAACAAACAACAAAAATAGCAAACACTTGTAGTGTTTCTCACATGAGAAGTACTTTGAATTAGTCTCCTTAAAATCCTTACAGCAACACTGAGGTAGATCATTAATTTCAGGTAACGGACAAAAAACTGGGGCATGTAGGGTTAACTAACTTGCTCGTTGTCACCCTCTAGTCTCTCATACAACCAGACAATGAAACCCACGGGGTATCTCTAACTGCCCGAGCGTCTGACTTCTCCAAATATTAGACATTGCACCTGTTCTATGAGCAAATGCAATGAAGCGAAAAGGGGCCAGAGATAAAAAGACCAGGTAGAAGTGTTTGCTACCTATGAGTGGGAAGCCTGTATTGCAGTGCTAACAGTGAGAATGAGGAGGAAAGTATAAATGCAAGAATGCTTGTAAAAGATGACTGTCTGAGCTTTGGGAAAATATGCATAGAACCAGGGAAATAAGGAATAATACCAAAAGAGCTCAGTTACAAAATGGGAAGGAAAATTGTATAGTTGGCTCAAATGTAGAAATTGGAAAAGAAGGTTAATTAGTGGCAATAAATAAATAAATAAATAATGAAAATGGTTGTCCAGACATAGAGTTTAAGCAGAAGTAAGAACTTCACTGAGAAAGAATTCACAGGCAATTGTAAAGCACACAGAGAATAAATTTAGAGCTTCATGCCAAGTTGACTTTAAGTCAAAGTAACTTTTCGATCACTGTCTTTTTTAGCTTTAGATTTGACTGCAAAAAATGAGATCCAGAAGAGATCCTGGTTTAATTGCAGATGAATAACTGTAGCAGCTGTGTCTAACTCTAGTCATTCTCAGAGGTGATGAGGTCAAGCTCCACAGTGAGCTTGACATTTTGTTCAAACTGAGCTGCCCATCTGCCCT
Organism: Mustela putorius furo; assembly: GCF_011764305.1. Lineage (NCBI taxonomy): Eukaryota > Metazoa > Chordata > Mammalia > Carnivora > Mustelidae > Mustela > Mustela putorius. The sequence goes on from NW_025421987.1 coordinate 31,257,681, forward strand.
GCTAGACGAATAGAGCTGCTGTTCACAAAAAAGAGAGTATCCTGGTCACCTATGAGTCTATTAGGGAAGCAGACATATAAGAATTGATGGATGGCTTTACTTCAGCAGAGTGCAGAGGAGAAGTGGGAGAGGACAAAAGTGAGGGAGTGAGGAAAGTTTACCAGAGACTGCGAAAAAGGCCAGCTTTCCCTTAATTAAGCCTGTGGTTCTTTACCGTTGCACCCTCTTGTCCTAGGGGTGAACCCCACTGAGACCCTCCATTTCACTTTGGTTTTAATTCTAATGCACCACAGTAATGACACATAAGGTAATCAGATACTAAATTTTCCTATTCTTCTATCTCAGAAGACCCATGGCAATGGAGGGTAGTTGGTACTGATGTACACTCCACCCAAATCACAGGTGCATGAAAATCATTTATTTTTCAAGATAACCAATTTGCTTATGATCTTCTCACCACCCTTCTTTTCCTTCTCACAGAGAAAATGCAGGGTAGTACAGAAACTTCCTTGAACATTAGCTCAGTTTAAACATTTTTGATCTGACAGAATTCCTATAAAAAAGGTATTGCAATATGGTGTCAGAGAAGGGACTCCTTCCCTTTCAGGCCCCCGAGGCCATATGCTTTACACTTCATGAAAAAAAAAAAAAAAACACGGAATAAATCTTGAACAGCCATCCCAGTTTCATTTCAGCAAATCACTGATCTACAGACAATAATCTGAACAAAACCTAGGAAGATCTCATTTTTTGATGTAGGATGACAGTAATGCATATACTTTAGCACCGGAGTTTAATGTGTTACCAGATTTTATTCAAGGTCTGCATTTATGTAAGAGAAAAAGCAGAATCTTGCCCCACATGTCATATATGTAATACTTTCCTTGCCCGCCTATTAGCAATATATCACTTTTGTACAGTGCAAATGAAATCTATAAAAATGTGGACTCGGGGCACCTGGGTGGCTCAGTGGGTTAAAGCCTCTGCCTTCGGCTCAGGTCATGGTCCCAGGGTCTCTGCTCAGCAGGGAACCTGCTTCCTCCTCTCTCTCTGCCTGCCTCTCTGCCTACTTGTGATCTCTGTCTGTCAAATAAATGAATAAAATCTTAAAAAAAAAAAAAAATGTGGACTCGTAGGTTGTTTTTGAAATTCGATAGCCAGAAAGAAAATAGCTAACTCCTATCCACAATTCTCAAATCACTTTGCTGGGTTTTTTGCCCAGTCATTCAATAGAATAATGTTTGAAAACCTTTAGGTTTCACAAAGCCTTATTTGATTTTCTATTAGCTCCACAGATAAGCCAGCCATCAAAATAAAATGTACAAAAACATCAAGCTATTATTTTATACCTGAAGAGACTACTAACTCTACAGTTCTGTAAAACATATTCAACAGACAAGTGTTTCCTTTTGTACTGACTTGCAATAAATTTGGCATTTCCTTTCTGAAACAGCTTTCAGGTTTTTCAAAATGGTTGCAATTTGAAGTAAAAAATGGTTTACTTATGTCTTTATAAAATGTTTACAAAGACCTAGTCATCAGACTGTGTGCTATTCACAAAGGCAGAACATACTATTTCGAAAATATAATATTCCTTAATCTCTTGTGGCACCCTTTTGTCTGACAAACTCACTCACTTAGTCTCTGATTTAAGTTAAATAATATGATAATAACAGCCTTAGAGTTCTCTCCACCTTAAGGAGGCTGAAAGCAGCTTGGTCTTCAGGATGCCTGACAGCTTTACAGCCCTCCAATCAACATTCAGTATGTGGAGCCATTTTATTACTGTGTTCTTCTATCTTACCTGCTAAGTGCATGTGAAAGTAACTCATGTTCAGGACAGCCGAGTTTCATAGAGAAAAGTTGCTTTTCCACAACAGAGTGTGTGCGTGTGGTGAGAGTGTTGATGAGAGCACAAGCAGAGCAAGTTTCAATCAGTTTTTGTTGTTTTGCTGTCAAAAAATGCTAACAGTTCCACTCAGGTAAATTAACTTAACCAGATTGCCTCACTTGGTGGAAACAGCATAAGAAAAGCTTACTACAATGAACTTCCCATCAAATATTTAAAAGATTATCACATTATCATTTTGTTTTCCTATTAACAAACATTAAACATGGTCAGGTTTATTTTAGTTTTCTTTCTTTTCATAGAAATACCCATTATTCTGCATTCTAGTATATACTGGTGAATAAAAGGGTAGAAAATTCTCGTAGTTTTATCCCAGGTCATATGTTGATATAAAAACCTGCTATTCATGGGTCATATTGTTTTAAGGATAATATCTGTGAAGACCTGAATAAAGTTAGATGAGTTGACAAAAGGTTTTTTTTTTTCTTTTTTCTTTCTTTTGGCCCCTCAGAATACAGAGAAAAGTGGTCCTACCCCCCACTTCCAGGGATGAATCTTGATTGGACTTAGACAGTCATAAAACCACCACCCACCTTTCAATGACTCATTTTAGTAAGGGCATTTGACACATTTAAGCCAATGAAATATGAGGGCGGGTCTGCTGAGAACATCTGAGGAAAGTTTCTTTACTGCTATAAATGACATTGTCACAATGACACTGACATTGTCACATCTGCATCTAAGGCCTGGAGCCATAGCAGCCAAAGGTTAAAATCCAACCTTTCCCTAATGGCTCCTCCTATTCTTAATTCAGTAAACACAACTGAGTAAAAATGAATACCTAATTTCCTGTAGGACCTACCTATGGAAGGCTGATGGATATTCAGATCCATCATGACCACCTATGAGAGTAAGGATATGCAGGGGTTATTTAATAAACAAAGTCCTGACCCATGTCTGTTTTCTACAGACCTGTAATTGCTTTACAGTTTCCGAATGTGAAGTCAGACTGCGCATGCTCTGCGGCTGGTGAAACTCTCAGACTGGAGTCCAAGAGAGCGAGAGTGTTCCCAATTTACCAAGTAATAGCTAGGGATGAGCCCAGTAGAAATCCATTCTAAAACAGATATAGTACACCTAGGATTATCCTCGAGCAGGTCGAGAAGGCACAGTAAGCTGCACAAACAGACCCTGACCTCCACGTCACCTATCACTTTCACATCTCTGCCTCTCCCTCAGCTGGTACCTCTGGCCTCATAGAAGATTCCCTAAGATCATCTCTCAGAGGAGGATTAACTCAAGCTTAATAACTGGAATGAGTTTCTTCCCCTATAAATCCAGACTGTAACCTGTTACTCCTGTAGCCATGATAAGGGGTAAACTTAGAAATAAATGAGGAAAATTCCCCCTAGGCACAGAGCTCCAGCTACTTCTTGTAAAGAGAAAAGTTGTACCGTGGTTAGAACTTACATAGATGCATGGCAGTGCCTCCTTACTTGACTGGTTGGTTAGGAATCTGAAGAAGCACGATGGGATACTGGGAATAAGTGGATCAAGAGAAATGTAATGCAGAGAAACCACATACCAAAGACCGTTATTAAGTGGCCGGCTAGAAAGAGTGATGAAATGGACTCTTTGAGGGGTAGGTGAGACATCAGCTTGATCATAACAGCTTGCACTGACAGGGACCCTTTGGGCTGCATAGCCCAGTGGCCATTGTGTGGTATAGTAACCCCATTAGATTGAATGTATTTGTCCATGAACCAAGATGGGTAATTAAGAATGACTCTACTCATCTTACTCATCTTCAATCCCAACAACCAATTTGGGCTTGATCCTGTTCTCTCAAATTTGGGCTTTAAAAATATATACATTGTTTAAGTATAGTTCATAGACACTGTTACATTAGTTTTAGATGTACAACATAGTGACTTGACCATTCAAATTTGGGCCTTTTAAAGGTAAATTAAAGGCTTTTTAAAGGTCAGTTTCCAAAGCAATGATGCCTCTACCAGGGAATACACTGAGAGGCCAGCTCAAAATAAAAATAAAGCCGTGGCTGCAGCCAGTTTGAGATCCTATTTTAGTAGAGCAGTAGTCAAAGAAAGGAGTTATCATACCAATAGGTGCAACTGATCCTGGTCATAATCAGGGGATAAGATTAAGATTGCTGCTGGATAACAGGAAGTCTAGGAGGAATATGATTGGAACTCGGGTATCTACACTACATAGAGCAGCTTTGTGAGATGGGAATAGGCAATAACTGTGTCTGATTTGGAACACATCTGCTTCTCTAGAACGGACCACGCCAGCATGGGCAATCAGGATGGCAGGGTCAATTAGGATGTGTAGAAAACTAGAAACATTTTCCCAAATTTTAAAGATTTTATTTATTCATTTGACAGAGATCACAAGTAGGCAGAGAGGCAGACAGAGAGAGAGGGGGAAGCAGGCTCCCTGCTGAGCAAAGAACCCGATGCAGGGCTGTATCCCAAGACTCTGGGATCATGACCTGAGCTGAAGGCAGAGGCTTTAACCCACTGAGGCACCCAGGTGCCCCCATTTTCCCAAATTTTATGGACTAGGTAAATCTCTCAAAACTCATGAATGATCCTGGAAACAAACAAAAAACGGAAACAGCAGTTGTCAGTAATCGTGACTAAGACTGCATTTTCTGCTAACAGTGAAAAAGAGGGATCAAGTCAGATTTTTTAATTTAGAAAAACATCAAAATGTAAGATATTTTATTCTTTCTGCACAACATTATGTTTGGGGGGCATACCTACCAGGTGTGTATTTAAATACTATATATAATGCTATTTCCCCAGGTACTAAAAACCACCAACTCTGCTAAACAAGAGTTTTGCTTCAAATTGCTAAAATCCATGTAACATACTAAAATACTTTTTCTTCTTTAGAATTTTTCTAAGTATGTGATTCGTTCCTATTTATATGTAGAAAGACAATATAGATAAAATATTAAATGACACGTCATATTATTTTATAATCAGGTATTCAAGATTTAATTATTTATAATTTTTAGTACTTTTCTTTAATGATTTATAACATGTAGGAAGTAATTTTGTATTTTATTCATGTTTTCACATGTTTTCAGCAATAGTGGATGCTTGGAAAAGACAGACCTGTGTTTTAAAGCTAGATTGCTTATGGTTTTTCTAGCTATGTGACCTTGGACAAGTTACTTAAACATTTTAACACTCGGGTTTCTTTATCAATATTATTTTTTATCAGTAACAATCCTACCTCACAGGTTCTTGTAAATATTAGATGAAATAATCTATGCAAAACGCCTAGCAGGTTCTTGACATTAGGTGGATGTTATTCTATTAAAAGAGAAAAATATTACCCAACACACACTAGGATTTGAATTTTTTTAAATATCTGACCAGCTGTTCCCAGAATTACGTCATATGCAAGACAAACTTATTGATAGTGTTTCTTAACTCCTTGTCAAGCATAAAACATCTATTGTGAGGCTGACCAGGTTCTATCACCTAGGTATACCATGAAGTCGTTCCTTGCTGGATTAGAAAAAGTGCAGGTTCCTTCTGCTCCCTCTTCACTTCCTAGTTGTAGAGACTATCTCTGTGGTCTGTGTGAGAAGTGCCTGATCTCCCTACTTGTTTTCAAATGTCCCTCCTCTCCCACAGACCCACATATTAATCAGCAATAGGCTAAGCTCTGAGTAATAGAAACCCCAAGTGACAGTAACCCCAAATTTTATTTCACAGTAGTTAAATACAATATAATCTCTCTCATGCAAAAGTCAGAGGTGGGCTATCCTGGAGTGATAAGAGTATATCTATTACACCTAATCTTCTTCCGTCTTATCCTGCCATGCACGGCCACCATCACCAAGATTAACTCATTGTCTCTGATGGCTGCACTGGCTTCAGTCACTGTGGCTACATTCCGAGTGTCAGGAAGACAGAAGAGACAAAGTAAACAGAGGTCAAGGGTACACGAAGACCTACTTTGAAGGAAAGTCCCCAAATTTGTTAGATGATACTTTGCTTACAGTACCTTAGACAAAATTTATTTCCATGTCCACACCTGGTTTGCAAAAAGGGCTAGGAAATGAATTTATTTTTCTAGAACTAGAAGTGGAACTATTGCTGTGGAAAGAGAGGAGAAGAAATACTGGGGAAAATTAACAGTATCTGACATGGCCCACCACAAGCCTCCTGATTTAGACAGTTTGAAAAGTACCTAAATCTTCCTGAAGGCTTTGACTTAATGGAACATAAAAATCTGTTTTTACCTTCTGGCTTTCTTCATATCTCCTCTAAGGCACTAAATGGGAGCAGGCCTCCTTCATTAAAATATAAAGAAGAAAATTCAAAGGAAATGAAGCTTAAATTGGCATCTGAAGTATTAGGGAATTATATATGTCAAGTAGCTCCCTTAATAAGTACTCAACAAGTACTCAATAAGAGGTAGTCATTATAAATTATTATACTGATTAGTCCAGGGTATTACACATAGGGACAAGAAATTTTTCAAAATCTATATAATGATGACACATTACCCTTCTCAGATTTTCCCTGATAAATTGTTTCTATTATTTCACATTTAACTTTAAAGAGGAAAAATAAATGAATGACTATATAACACTACTTACAACTCACAAAATTCCCTTTTATAAGCATATCTAACAAATCATCTTATGAACATCAGAATATAACAATATTTTTTGTTAGTTTTATTTACATATCATTGTCAGTACAATCCACACATATATTAACATTAATGACAACACGATATGGTGAAAAGAACCCTGGATTAGGAAGCAAAAATTAATGACAGAAATAAAAGTCATATTGCTTTTAGTTATTAATTCTCAGACTTTGGACAAGTTATTTCTTTTTCATTTCCTGCATTTATTTTTTTAGCAAAAGTAATATGCGACAAGAAAATTTATAAAAAGGTGTATCTTTTTTTAAAAGTTAATCTCCCCTCACCTACTCCATTCTCATTGCTCAGAGATATTAATATCTCCATGCATATCTTCCCATGGTCTTTTTTATGGTTTTACAAATATATACAAATACATAAACAACACTGGTAGAAATTGTGTATTTCTACCGGAAATGAAAGAATTGATTGTATTTGCTTTTCTCACAAATACATTTTAGTCAACATTTCAGATATATATGTATATACCTGAAATATATACATATATATTTCAATGCATTCTCATTGTTCATGGCAGTTACATTCTATAGAGTCACCTGAGCACTGCATTAACAAAAACTGAATCATTGTTCTAAGTGAAACACAGGGTTATGTTCCTGAAAGCCTCTAGCCACAAAATTTTCATCAACCGAACAGTATATAACCTTGTTTTATATGTGTTTCTGTTTCAAGCCACCTTAGTTAATATATATTTGTGATGAATTACCATTGAACTCACAGACAACAGTACTAAAACTCATGCCTAAAAGAAGCCTATTGAACATACATACTTTTTACATACTTTTTCCATAAGATACATCTCAAACTTCTTGCATCTGGGAATGCTACACAACACTTCTCCACTATATTTGAGGGCCATTTTAAAGAACAAAATCACCAACATATGGCACAAAAATGCAAAAAAACATGGCACTAAATAAACCACAAGAAGAACACTTGTTTACAGTGTTTAGTTTAAACAAGAAGTTTAAACAAGCAGGCAGAACTATCTTTGTATTCAATGTCAACTAGAAAAGTGTGCAGAGGGCAATTCAAATTTTCTGCCATTTTGAACACATACATGTCCACAAATGACTGTGAAAGTGTCGTGAGTATTGATCTGAGTGTTAGAAATGAATTTTGGAAAGAAGGAAAATTTGGAAATACAGATGGTCTTCAAATAGACTATGCCCAGTACATCCTCATTATTTGCAAATTCTATATAATCTCTATACACACACATGCATATATTATATACATATACCTATATAGAACTAATTCATATCTTAATAACAATATAATATTTCACAGTATGAGTGCACCACATTTATTAAGTGAAATTGAAGATACATGTACACTATGCCAATACTTCCTTTTGAACATTCAGGTTAATTCCAATCATTTCATCATTATAAGCAATGTTGCAATAAATATCCATGCATATTTATCCTCAAAACATTCATGTTTATAGAGATTTATGGAAGGTGACATTGCAAAGCAAAGGAGTAGGTGTTTTTTTTTTTTTTTTTAAAGATTTTATTTATTTATTTGACAGACAGAGATCACAAGTATGCAGAGAAGCAGGCAGAGAGAGAGGAAGGGAAGCAGGCCCCCTGCTGAGCAGAGAGCCCGATGTGGGACTCGATCCCAGGACCCTGAGATCATGACCTGAGCCGAAGGCAGAGGCTTAACCCACTGAGCCACCCAGGCGCCCAGTAGGTGTTTTATTTTATGTAAATATATAGTTCTTTAAAAACAACTTTCAAAAAAAATTGTAGCAATTGACTCTCCAACTGTATAAAAGGGGCAGCAATTCAGAGAAAAGTTACTAAGTCTAGTTTTTCATGCTTCACCTGTAAAAAGCAAAAATGTATCAATTTCTCAGGATTGTAATAAAAATGGAAAATAATATGTGGAAATATCATATATGTTTAAGTGCCACTTGTTTACTCACCTGAAACTGAACTGTTAAGAGTATGCCATTAAAATGATTTTTCCAATACTTAACCATTTTTTCTAGTGGTCCATCAGATTTATCATTATCATATCCTTCTGGATATTTTCTTTAAGAGATTAGTAACTTTTCCTTTATACATTTTGTTGAATTATTCTACATATTTTAATTTAATTTTACAGTGGAATAAATTTTTCCTAGACAAAACTCCAAAGCCAAATAATGATCAAACATGTAGTTGAATATACCAAGATATACTTAAATTCCCTTACTACTAGACATTTAAATTTTTTCCCAAACATTATTTCCAATTAAACTTATTACTGCATAATTTGTATACAATAACCTGAACTCACTGAAAGAGCATAATTCAATGAATTTTTGAATGTTATATACATTCGTAAAACCATTACCAAATCAAGACACAGAACACTTCATTTTCTTAAAAGAATCTTCTTATGCTTATTTCCAGTCAATTCCCTTCATCATCTCAGGATGCCAGAAAAAACAATGATCTACTTTCTGTCATTGTAAATCTGTTCACATTTTCTAGAATCTCATGTAAATGAAATTTTGTAGGGTACATTTGATCTGAGTCCTTTACTGAGCATACTTTTGAAATTCATACATGTTATAGCCTGTATCAGTAGCCTCGTACTTTTTTACTGTTGAGTAGTATCCTAGTTTATATGTACTATCATTTTAATTACCCATTTACATGGTGATAGACATTTAAGTATTTCTCATTTGGAGGACTATTTTGAATAAAACTGCTATGGACATTGATGTACAAGTCTTTGTGTGGTCATATGCTTTATTGTGGAATCGCAGGATAGTATGATATGTAAAATTTTATAAGGAAACTATCAAATAGTTTTTCCAAGTTCTTGTGCCATTTCCCATTCCCATCAGAAGTGTACAAGAGTTCCAGTTTGTCCATATCATAACCAACCTTACTTTTATTAGAATTTTTAATTATAGCTCTGTTAGAGTGTTTATAATGGTGAAGGAGTTCAGAACAAGAATCCCTAAATTGTGCCACTTTGGCATGAGGACTATTTTGAGCTGAAGGCAATCAAGACCCAACAGACTCAAGGAAAACTTTTACCCCTTCCTTACCCCCATAAAAGAATTTAGATGGGGGACCTGTTTCAAGAAGAACTATCCCCAGAGGTAAGTAAAAAGAGTATGGGCTAGGTGTAGTAAGCTCCTAAGGGGGAAGAAGAATAGCTCAGAAAGCCCTGGAAATCAAAATATTCTCTGTGCCTATTGTCTCAGCCTGAGAGCACACATTTGCTTACTAAACATTTGCTCCTCCCATTTTCCAGTGAATTGTCTTCCTTCACTTTGAAGTCCCACCCGCTTCTTAGCTCAGAATGGCACATAACCTTCAATTACCTGACTGCCTGTGGGCCTCATATTTTGAAAGGACCCCTGCACATTTGTAATTAAACTTGTTTTCCTCTTGTTCATCTGTCCTGTGTTAATTTGATTATTGGAAAAGATAAAGAATTAAGAAAGGTAGAGCAAAAATTTTCCTCCCAAACAATGGTATTTCATTATGGTTTAAATTTGCATTATCCTAATGGTTAAGGAAGCTGAGCATCTCTGCATATGTATTTTGGTCATTTATGTATCCTCTTTCATGAAATGACCATTTAAATACTTCGTCTACATTTTTATTAGATTGCTTCCTTAGCACTAAGTTTTGAGAATTCTTTACATATTCTTTACACAAGTTCTTTGCCAGATAAATGCATTAGGAATATTATCTTTCCTTTTTTAGTAATGCCTTTTGAAGACCAAGGGTTTTTTTAAATTAAAATCCAATTTATCTTTATGCCCTTTATGGTTTGTGCTTTTTGCGTCCTACAAAGTAAATATTTACCCTCTTTCCAACCCCCCACTTGAAATTGTATAGTTTTAACTCTTACATTTAGGCCTATGCTCAATTCAAATTAATTTTTGTGAATGGTATGAGGTAAAGGGTAAGGGTATTTTTTTTCCCAATAAAGATATTCAAATGTTTCAGAATTACTTTTTTTTAATTTATTTATTCCAGAGAGAGAGCGTGAGTAGAGATAAGGGCATAGGAAGAGAAAGAATCTGAAGCTGACTCTGCACTGAGCACAGAGCCCAATGTGGAGCTCTATCTCATGACCCTGAGATCATGACCTGAGACGAAACCAGAGTCAGGTGCTTAAATAACTGAGCCACCCAGGTGCTCCCAGAATTACTTTTTTAAAAAGAATCCCCTTTCCTTCATTGAATTGCCCTAGGACATTTCTCAAAAATCAGTTTACTACGTATGTATGGATCTGTCTTTGGACTCCCTGTTCTGTTCAATTCATCTATATTTGTCCTTTAATTATTATAGCATTAATGTTTAAGTCTTCAAATCAGGTATTATGTGTCATAATATTGTGATTTATAACACGAAATATGTATTTTGTGTTCCTCCCCATTTCTGGCACAGAGCTCCTAAAATCCTTGAAGATTCCTCAGCCTTAGGAGTGACAGGGAGCACCTTTCATTATGACGGTTGGTCTCTTGTTCTCAGTTCCTGAAATCACTTCAGAGCCATAAAAGTGAAATGTGTGTCTTATTATTTATTCAAGCTCCTTTCGACCATAACTGAGTTTATGTTAATTAGGTGTCTTTTGGAAATTCCTTTACGATGGGGGTTGCTGTTTGTTAAGGGAGCCAACCTTGTAACTGGACTTTCAGTCTCATCCCACCACCACTTTCTGGGAAGGGAGAGGAGCTAAAGACTGAGTTAAATCACCAACAACAAATAATTTTATCAATCATGACTGTAATGAAGCCACCATAAGACCCATAGGACAGAGTTCAGAGAACATGTGAAGATTTGGGGAGAATGGGGCACACCTCAAGGCATGAAAGTCCCATGACCTTTTCCCATACCTTGCCTTATGCATCTCTCCCATCTGGCTATTCCTGAATCATATCCTTTCATAATAAGCCAGTGATCTAGTAAGTAGGATGTTTTTCTGAGTTCTGTGAGCCTCTCCAGCAAATTAATTGAACCCAGTGAGATGGTCCTTGGAAATTCCAACCTACAGCCTATTGTTCAGAAGCCCAGGTGACAACTTGAACTTCTGAGAGACAAAGTGGGACAGAGGGGTGAAGTCTAAGCCCTTAACCTGTAAAATCTGATGCTATCCTTGGGAAGATCGTGTCAGAATTGAGTTGAGCAGTAAGACACACAGTTAGTGTCCCATAGAAGTGTCTGGTGATGTGGGGGACTCCTCCTCCCACCTACACACATACTGCAATTGGTGACCAGAAACATTTCATGAGTCCTCCAACCTTGTTTTTCTCTATAAATTGTTTTGTCTATTCTAGGATATTTTAATTTCTATATAAATTTTAAAAATAAACCTGTCAAAATTAGCTTGAGGTAATATGTTTGGTACACGAGGTATATTAAAATTTTTTAGTTCTTCTGTCAGTTTTATAATTTTTATCTTCCAAAAATTATGACTTGCTTCAACAAGTTTAGTAAATAAATTTTTCCAGAGTATATAGTCATTGTTCTTTTAAGTTTTAAAGGCCTGTGTTAGTTAGCATACTCTTTCATTCTTGATGCCAATAACATGGCCTTCTCTTTTCTTTTTTTTTTTTTTAAGATTTTATTTATTTATTTATCAGGGATAGAGGGAGAGAGAGCGGGCAAGCATAGGCAGACAGAGAGGCAGGCAGAGGCAGAGGCAGAGGGAGAAGCAGGATCCCTGCCAAGCAAGGAGCCCAATGTGAGACTCGATCCCAGGACACTGGGATCATGATCTGAGCCGAAGGCAGCTGCTTAACCAACTGAGCCAACCAGGCGTCCCAATGGCCTTCTCTTTTCATTGTGGTCAGTCTTTTTAGGCAATGAATGGTGAACTATAATCAGTGGACAAATCTGTCTCATTATTTTTTATAACCCACAAGCTAAGAATGGCTTTTACACCTCTAAATATTTGGAAAAAAAAATCAAAAGTTAAAAACTATTCCATGATATTGCAAAATTATATAAAATTTAAACTTCACTGTCAATGAACAGTTTTATTGGAATTCACCTGTACACATTCATTTTCAAATAGTTTATACTTGCTTTTATGAGAGGTCAACAGAGAGGAACATTTGTAACAGAGACCTATTGCCAGTAAAACTTTAACATATTTAACATTTGGCCCTCGATAGAAAACGTCTGTTTACACCAGTTTAGAATTTTACCAATGTTATTGGCATTTTCAGAGAAAATTAGATTTTGCTTTTATTGATTTTTCTCTATCAAACATCTATTTTCTGTTTTACCAATCTCTGCAATTATCTTTATTCTATCTTTCTATGAGACTTGGGTTTAATTTTCTCCTCCTTTCTTACCTTTACAAGGTGGAATAATTGATCATTGACTTGAGATCTTTTTTGTTTCCTAGTATAAACATTTAAATATATGGAATACACTATAAGGACACATAAGTTACAGTCCATAAATGTGAATATGTTGTGTTTTCATTTTTATTCAATTTAAAATATTTCTTAATTCTTTAAAGAAAAAGAAGGTAAGCAAAGGAACCCACTCTATTAAATATGGGCATATGGCAAAGCTATAGCAACAAAAAAGGAGTGAAATTAACTAATCAATGATAAGTTTAAACTCATTCAATTAGGGACAGATTAGATCTAGTCAATGGTATGTTGGAGTCTATTGTTACATAACAAATTGCTCTAACATTAGTGACTTAAGATAATAAACATTTACTGCTTTACAGTTTCTAAGTATCAGGAACCCAGTCTTGTTGCATTTTTTCACTCAGTTTCTCTCTCTCATAAGACTACAAATAAAGTATTAGCCAGGGCTATAGTCATTGTAAGACTCCACTGGGGAAGGGTGCCTGGGTGCCTCTATCAGTTAAGTGGCTGCTTTCGGCTCAGGTCGTGATCTGGTTGAGATACCTGCTCAACAGAGAGTCCGTTTCCCCCTCTCCCTCTGTGTGCTCTCTCTCAAGTAAATAAAAAAATCTTAAAAAAAAAAAAGAAGAAGGAAAGAAAAGACTCCACTGGGGATCAGTCTGCTTCCATGTTCATCCATCTGGCCATGGCAGGCCTCAGATCTACTTCAAGGTCATTTTGGGGGCTGTTGACAATGCACAAGTCCTACTCACCGTTGGCCAGAGATGTCAGTCCCTTCTCATGGAGACTTCTCTGTAAGGCAGCTCACAACATGGCAGCTTGTTGCCCCAGAGTGAGAAAAGCAAAAAGGAGAGGGCAAAAAAAGACAGAAGTCACAGTCTTTTATCACCTAACCTTGGAAGTGACATCCCATCACTAGCCATATTCTGTTGATGGGAAGCAAGTTACCAGATACAGCTCATTCTCAATTGAAGGAGATTATACAAACATTGAGTGACACGAAGTAGGGTCATTTGAAGCCATTTGAAAGGTTGCCTACCAAAGATGGTGTTGAAAGTCTGGCTTATTGTATGGATAACAGTAAAACTAGATGCATACCCCACACCACATAAAAAGATGAAATATATATGGATTAAAAATCTATACAAAAAGGTATCATAATATAATTATTATAAAATGTAGAGTTAGAGATTGGAAAGAATTTTTTAAATGGAAGTTCAAAAAAAACTGTAAAGAAAAAGTGACTTCTACATTAAATTAAAAATAAGGAATTCTGTAAGATAAAAGATGATGAAAAAGATAATTACAAGAAGAATGAATGGAGGAAGATACTCAAATTCTAAACATATGAGGAAATGGTATTTAAAATGTACTGCAAACTTATCTAAATCAACAAAAATCACAGAATCACTAAAAGAGACGAAGGATATCAAGATGCAATTCAAAAGAGGAAACCCAAAAGCTGACAACATAGAAAAAAGATGTTCAAACTCATTATTAATCATTGAAATGCAAATTAAAAGAACAATGAAATAACATTTTAAGTCTCTCAGACTTCCAAAAATAAGTACTCTGAATAATGCAGGAAGTGGAAAGGAAGCATGGATATAGGGACTTTCTTTCTTTTTTTTTTTTTTAAGATTTTATTTATTTATTTATTTGACAGAGAGAAATCACAAGTAGATGGAGAGGCAGGCAGAGAGAGAGAGAGGGAAGCAGGCTCCCCGCTGAGAGAGAGCCCAATGCGGGACTCGATCCCAGGACCCTGGGTTCATGACCTGAGCTGAAGACAGCGGCTTAACCCACTGAGCCACCCAGGTGCCCCCAATATAGGGAATTTCTTACAGTAGAAAGAATATCACAACCTGACTCTGTCTAGCCATATTAAGTATATGCATACCTTATCACATCATCTATTCAATTCCTAGTCCTTTATATCTCAAAGTCTTATAAAATTCCATAAGAGGGGATTTATAAAAGGACTACTATCACAGGATTATTCAATTTAGCAGGTAATTAGAGGCTATCTGGCATCCACTATTGGGAGAGGAAACAGATATAAATATGGAAAATGTACCCTTATGGAACATTGGCAACAGTAAGATGGAACAGATTTAATGTTCACATAGTCACACAAAAGGATCTTATAAACATAGGACTGAGTGAAAATAGTAATAATAAAAAGGAATAGAATGAGGGGCACCTGGGTGGCTCAGTCAGGTGTCCAACTCATGATTTTGGGCTCAGGTCATGATCTCACAGGTCATGAGATTGAGCCCCACATCAGGCTCCATGCTCAGTGGAGAGCCTGCTTTACGATTCTATCCCTCTGTCCCTCCCCACTCACTCTCTTTCTAAAAATAGATTAAATAAATCTTTTTAAAAAAAGAAATAAAATGAAATAGCCAACATAATACTTTTTAAATGCGGTATATTCCATGTATGCACCATGATTCATTTTAATAGCTAACATTTGTTGAATATTTAAACTGAGCATATTATATACAATTGTTTGCCACATCACTATTTTATTAATGTTCATTCTGAGAAATGACATTGAAGAATTAAAGAGTAGAAAATTTGAAAATATCCCTATGTACACTGTCCAACTTCTCCAGAACTAAAGTTCCAACTTATGTTCCCATCAGCTGTGCAGGATAATGCTCTTCTATAAACATTTAGAATTTAATACTAAAAAATTTTTCCAATTTAATAGATAAATCTTTTAATATGCATTTCTTTGATTTTCAGTGTAACTGAAAAATTTCCATAACTTTACTGACAACATATTATTTTCTAATTCATTAAAAAAACAGTTATTGAGGTATAATTGATGTAAGAGTTCTGCATATATTCAATATGTACAATTTGATGAATTTGGATATACACAGGCACACACAATGCCACTACCACAATCGAGGGAATAGACATATCCAACACCTCCAAAGTTTCCTTGTACCCCTTTCTTTTTGTTTAGTTTTCTTAAGACTATTTCTTAGAACAGTTTTAGGTTAATAGCAAAATTGAAAGGAAGATAGAGATTTCTCAAATACCCTCTTTCTCCCTACCTGCATAGCTTCCTCTACCACCCTTGATTTTTTTTTTTTTTTTTTTTTTTTGGTGGTGAGAACACTCATCGCAAGATCCACCCTTTTAAATTTTAAAGTACACAATACCATAGTGTTAACTATAGGCACCATATTGTACTACAGATCTCTAGAATTTATTTATCTACCAAACCAAAATTTTATACCCAATGAACAACTCACTCTTTTCCCCATAGGTCACGCTCCACCTTCTGGCAACCACCATTGTATTCTGTGCTTCCAGGAGTTTTACTCCTCTAAATACCTCATATAAGAGAAATCATGCAGTATTGGTCCTTCTGAGAATGGGTTAATATCCTTAGTGTAATATCCTCCACGTTCATCCATGTTGTCCCAAATGGCAGGATTTCCTTCCCTTGGAAACCTGAATAATACTTGCCTATGCATATACCATATATTTTTTCTTCATTCATTTATCAATGGATACTTGGTTTGTTTCTGTATCTTGACTCCTGTGAATGATGTCATAATGAACATGAGAACACAGATAGCTCTCTGAGATCGTGATTTCAATTCTTTTTGATACATACCCAGAAGTGGGATTGCTGGATTATATGGTGCTTTGAGTTTTTGAGGAACCTCCATACTGTTCTCCATAGCTGCTGCACCATTTCACATGCCCAACAACATACAAAGGTACCAATTTCTCCATATCCTCACAAACAGTATTCTTCTTAAATGTATAATACCCATCCTAACAAGCATGAAGTGATATTTCATCATAGCCTTGATTTGCATTTTCTTGATAATCAATACTGTCAAGTATATTTTCGCATGTCTGTTGGTCATTTGTATATCTTCTTTGAAGAAATGGTTTTTGCCATTAACTTCTATGAGTTTCTTATATACTTTGGAAATAAACCCCTTACCAGATAGTTTGCAAGTATTTTCTTCCATCCATTTGTACATTGTCTTTTCATCCTTTTGATTGTTTCCTTTTCTGTGCAAAGGGTTTACAAGGTTTGACATAGGTACTTTGGTACATTCACTTTTGTTGCCTGTGTGCTTTTATTCTTATATTCAAAAAATCATTGCCAAGACCAATGTCAAAAAGCTTTTCCCCTATGTTTACTTCTAGGAGTTTTACAGTTTCAAGACTGGGTTTAAGTCTTCAATCCATTTTGAGTTGATTTTTGTGTATGGTATAAGGTAGCAGTCTAATTTCATATTTTTGCATATGAATATCGTCTTCCCAATACCATTTGTATCCTTTCCCCATTTTGTTTTCCTAGAACCTTTGTTAAAAGATTAGTGGACCATACATGTAGGGGGTTATTTCTAGGCTCTCTGTTCTGTTCAGTCAATCCAAATGTTTGTCTCTATTCCAGTATCATACTGATCTGCTTAAAATAGCTTTGCAGTAGGGGCACCAGGGAGGCTCAGCCAGTTAAGCATCACACTCTTGATTTTGGCTCAGTCCATGATTTCAGAGTTATGAGATCAAGCCCCACCTTGGGTTCCAAGCTTGGTGTGGAGTCTTCTTAAGATTCTCTCTCCCTCTCTCTCTACCCCTCACCCCCATCTCCTACTCTCTCACTCTCCTCTTAAAAAAGAAAAGGAAAAAGAAAAAGTTTGCAATATATTTGAAATCAGGAAGTATGATGTATCCAGCTTTGTTCTTCTTTCTCATGATCTCTTTGCCTATTCTGGGTCTTTGTGAATTTTAGGATTGTCTTTCTATTATTATAAAAAATGTCATTGGATTTTTTCCCTTTTTTTTTTAAATTTCTTTTCAGCGTAACATAATTCATTGTTTATGCACCACACCCAGTGCTCCATGCAATCCATGCCCTCCAAAATACCCACCACCAGGCTCCCCCAACCTCCCACCCCCCACCCCTTCAAAACCCTCAGATTGTTTTTCAGAGTCCATAGTCTCTCATGGTTCATCTCCCCTTCCAATTTCCCTCAACTCCCTTCTCCTCTCCATCTCCCTATGTCCTCCATGTTATTTGTTATGCTCCACAAATAAGTGGAGCATATTATATTATATTATATTATATATTATACTATATTATATTACTGTATAATAATTGACTCTCTCTGCTTAACTTATTCCACTCATCATAATCTCTTCCAGTCCCATCCATGTTGCTACAAAAATTGGGTATTCATCCTTTCTGATGGAGGCATAATACTCCATAGTGTATATGGACCACATCTTTATCCATTCATCCATTGAAGGGCATCTTGGTTCTTTCCACAGCTTGGTGACTGTGGCCATTGCTGCAATAAACATTGGGGTACAGTTGGCCCTTCTTTTCAATCCATCTGTATCTTTGGGGTAAATACCCAGTAGCGCAATTGCAGGGGCATAGGGAAGCTCTATTTTTAATTTCTTAAGGAATCTCCACACTGTTCTCCAAAGTGGCTACACTGTCATTGGATTTTTAAGAAGACAGCACTTCTTAAAGTGCAGCCAAAGTGGCGGCACTGTTATTGGATTTTTAAGAAGACAGCATGGGATGTCTTTCCATTTATGTTTTCTTTAATTTATTTTGAAAATGTTTTATAATTCTCAATGAAATCTTTTACTCCCTGTGTTAAGTTTATTCTACAGTATTTTATTCTTTAATGCTATTATAAATGAGATTGTTTCTTAATTTCCCTTTCAGATGGTTTGTTGTTAGTATATATAAATTCAACTCCTTTTTGTTTTTTCATTTTTTTAAATATTTTATGTATTTATGTGAGAGAGAATGAGAGAGAGTGAGAGAGAGAGCATGAGAGGAAAGATGGATGGTCAGAAGGAGAAGCAGACTCCCTGCTGAGCAGGGACCTCGATGTGGGACTCAGTCCTGGGACTCCAGGATCATGACCTGAGCTGAAGACAGTCACTTAAGCAACTGAGCCACCAGGAGCCCTCAACTGCTTTTTGTAGTTTGGATTCATATTGTATAAATTTGCTGAAATTCATTTACTTGTTTTAACAATAGTTTGTGTGTGGAATCTTTGGGGTGTTTTTCATATGAGATCACATTACCTTTGAAAAGATAAATTGTACTTCTTCCTTTCTGATTTGAATAAATTTTCTTTTTCTTACCTAGGACTTTTTTGGCATAGGATTTCCAGTACTATGTTAAATAATTGGATAACATCCTTGACATCTTGTGTTATTCCTGATCTTAGAGAAATAATTTTCAATTTTTGACTATGATGTTAGCTGTGGGTTTCTCATATGATTTTCTTATGCTGAGTACATTCCTTCTATACCTAGTTTCTTAAGAGTTTTTACCTGGGGGAGTGTTAATATTTTAAATGTTTTTTTTTCCTACATCTATTGAGGTTATCTTGTGATTTTTCCTTTGTTCTCTTAATGTGATCTATCACATTTATTGACTTGCATAAGCTAAACCATCCTTGCATCTCAGAAATAAATCCCACTTATGATGTACTTAGTGTACTATTGAATTCTGTTTACTTGTATTTTGATATATTCATCAGAGATAATAGCCTATAATTTTCATTTCTTACAGATTTGTTTTGCTTGATATCAGAAATACAGAACTTATAAAATAAGTTTAAAGTATTCCCTCCTTTTCAACTTTTGGGTGTCCTTTTCTTTATTTTATTCTTAATTTTTTCCTCATACTGTGCTATTGCAGAATCTGGAAGAGGAACGAGCCCAGTCCTATGACCCTTCCCCTCTCTAGGCAGAATGGAGCTGAAATGACACGAGAAACACTCTAGAGACACAGGCATAGCAAAATCCTATACTCTAGGACACCTTTAAATAGTGAAGCCCGAAATTGCTGCTGGGGGTAGGGTGGCCTAGGGATGGGGAGGGTCAAGCCTGGGTATATAGCCCACTTTTGAGGACTCCTCAGGCACCCAGAAGAGAACTAAAGCATCTAGGGAAAAGTCTAGATTGAAGGAGCCTGGGTTCCAGAGTCCAGGTTTGGAGGTCTGGGTCTAGAGCCCTGATCTGAAGAGAAGGCTTGGTTTGGGAACCCAGACTATAGGGGAGAGGGCTATAAATTATGAAGCTTAGGCTTACAAAAGGGATTTGAATCATGGAGCTCCATAAGAGCTCAGGTTTGGGGGCCCTGAGTCAGGGAGTACTGGTCTGGGGATGTTGGAGCGGGGAGACTGAATCTTGGAGCCCAGGAGGAACTCCAATTTGGGGAAGGGTGGCGTCCCAAAGGTAGTTTGGAAAAAGCTGCTTGGCTGCTGCCCTGGCACAGCATTAGGTCTCTATACTGGTGGAAGGAGAAGCAGCTATGGTGCCAGTGGTGATCTTCAAAGGACACATACTTGCCTCCACCATGTCTTGTGATGGGGCCCTTGCAGCTGCTGCACTTGGGTACAAAGAGCTCTCCAAAACAGGCCATGCAATAGGGATTATCATCCTGGGAAGGGCATCTGGCACCCTGTGTAGACCAAGCATTCTCAATGCCAGGACTGAACATGGTATGTCACGTCCCTTGTGTCAGCGTCTTGCTACAATACTGGGCATGCCTTTTGGGCATGAAGAATGGGAGCCCAGCAGCTGCTTACAGCCACTGCACAGGAAACAGTGCTCATGCCACTTCTGGCCTCTGTATTCCAGCTTCTGGGACCCAGACATGAGGTCTTCCCATAGGCAGAGCACTGGGAGGAGAAGTCACTGCAGTAGCAAGCATTACAGAGCAGCTCATTATCCTGACAAGTGAAGGGCTCAGTGGCCAGGGAGCGAGGACAGCAGCAGCAGCCCTCATGGACGTGGCAGTCTTCATAAAAAGGCTCCATTGAGTCAGCCCCATAAGTTGCTGACACTCAGCACAGGTGGTAGTGAAGTGTTTTCATAGCAGGACACAGGGGACGGGCCATCATCTTTCTGGATGTACTTGTGGCCTTCCAGGGACTCGCATTTTGCACACAAGCCTCCCTCGTGGTGGCTGTGAGTGAGCCCTCTAAGTGGGCAGCAAGAGCAGGAAGCCGACAGGGCTCTAGGCCACTAGTATCGGTGGGCCAGGCAGAGGGTGGCCCAGTGAGCACCTGCGGAGGCTGCCAGCTGTGCCTGGATGGATGGGCTAGTGGGGTAAATTCTTCATTAGATGCCTCCTGGATGTGCAGCCACTCTGGAAAACAGTATGAAGTTTCCTCAAAAAGTTGAAAACAGAGCTACCTTAGGGCCCAGTAATTGTATTACTGGGTATTTACCCCAGCAGTGGTATGAATGCAGTGATCAAAAGGGGCACATGAACCCCAATGTTTATAGCAGCAATGTCCACAATAGCCAAACTATGGTAAGAGCCCAGGCATCCATCAACAGATTAATAGATAAAGAAGATGTGAGATATATATATGTATAGACATATATATAGATATACCTATCTATCTATCTATATATATATATATGATGGAATATCATGCAGCCATCAAAAAAATGAAATCTTGCTATTTGCAATGACATGGATGGAACTAGAGAGTATCATGCTAAGCAATAAGTCAATCAGAGAAAGACAATTATCACATGATCTCTCTGAGATGAGGAATTTGAGAAACAAGACAGAAGATCCTAGAGGAAGAGAAGAAAAAATGAAACAAGATGAAACCAGAGAGACAGACAGATGATAAGAGACTCTTAATCTCAGGAAACAAACTGAGGGTTGCTGGAGGGGAGGGCTGGGAAGGATGGGTGGCTGGGGGATGGACATTGGGGAGGGGATGTGCTATGGTGACCCCTGTGAATTGTGTAAGACTGATGAATCACCGACCTGTACCCCTGAAACAAATAATACATTACATGTTAATAAAAAATAAAAAGTATTTTTTTAAAAGTCTCCTGGAATTCACTAATGAAGCCATCTGGTCCATTTACATTTTAGATTTCTTTATAATTCCGTCTTGATAGGTTGTATGTATCTAGGAATTTATCTATTTCTTCCAGGTTATCTAATATTTGGGCATGTAATTGTTTATAGTAGCCTTTTATCATCTTTTTTATTTATCTGGCATCCATTAAAATGTCTTTTATCCCTTTTGAATTTTCTCGAGTTTCCTTTGCCTTTTAAGATAGCTCAAGTTTTGTCAAATGTGTTTATTTTTTCAAAAGAAGGAACTCTTGGTTTTGTCGATTTTTTTCCCTACTGTGTATTTTCTAATCTCTCTTTTGTTTATGCTCTAAATTTTATTATTCCTTTCTTCTGTTAATGTTGGGCTTCATTTGATTTTTTCTAGTTCCTTGAGATGTAAAGTTAGGTTGTTTATTTGAGATCTCTCTTTTTTAGTGCAGGTGTTTATCATTATAAACTTCTTCCTTAGTACTGCTTTTACTGCATCTTATAAGTTTTGACATGTTGTGTTTCATTTTCATTTCTGAAGATATGTTCTGAATTTCCTTTTTATTTCTTTTTCAACCTATTGGTTGTTCAGGTCTATTTTTAAATTTCTGCATATCTGTAAATTTTCCAATTTTCCTTTGTTACTGATCTCTAATTTTATACCTTTATGACTAGAAAAGAACTGTGGTATGATTTAAATTTTCTTGAGTTCGTTAAAAATTGTTTTGCAGCCAAAGATGTGTTTTTTCCTGGGGACTATATGGTGTGCACTTGAAAAGAATGTATATTCTGCTCCTATTGGGAAGAATTTTCTATGTAGGTTTGTTAGATGCAGTTGGTCTATACGGTTCTTCAAGTCCTCTGATTCTGTATCAATTTTCTGTCTGGATGTTCTATCTATTATTGAAAGTGTGATACTCTGTGAAGTGTATAAACCTGGCGATTCACAGACCTGTGTCCCTGGGGCTAATAATACATTATATGTTAATAAAAAATAAAAAATTTTAAAAATATATTAAAAAAAAGAAAGTGTGATACTGAAGGCTCCTAATGTTATTGCATTTCTTTTTGTTCCTCCAGTTCTATTAATATTTACTTTATATATCTAGATATTCTGATGCTGGATATATACAGAGATATAGACATAGATATATATAAATATATAATTGTTGTATCTTCCTGACATGTCTTTTTTGGTCCCTTGAAATAGTTTTTGATTTAGACTCTATTTTACCTGATACAAGTATAGCCACGTCTGTTCTCTCTTTTCATCATTTGCATGGAATATTTTTTTTTATCTCTTCATTTCCAGCCTATAAGTCCTTAAATCTAAAATGAATCTCTTCCAGAGAGCATACGTTTGGGTCTTGTTTTATTATCATTCACTGGGACTGAGAAGTTTTATCAATTATGTTTAATTATTGATGGGGAAGAACTTACTATTGCTGTTTTATTGTATTCTGTCTGTTTTGCAGGAGCTTGGTGGGGCAGTGGTTTACAGGTCAGGGGACTGGGTTGAACAAGAGTTAGAAAGGAGCCCACAGTGGGGCTGAACAGAAGCCCACAGTGGGGTCTGTGCCTCCAAAATTTGTGCTTTACAATAGGTATTGACAAACTGGAAGACCAGCCAAACCCAACGCACCAGCTGTTTTTGTGCAGTTCTCAAGTAAGAATGGTTTTTAATTTATTTTTTTATTTAAATTCAATTGGCCAACATATAGTACATCATAAGTTTTTGATTTAAATAAAAAAAGAAATCCTGTCATTGACAACAATATGGATGGAACTAGAGGGTATTATGCTAAGTGAAATAAGTCAGTCAGAGAAAGGTAATTATCATATGATCTCTCTGATATGTGGAATTTAAGAAACAAGGCAGAAGGTCATTGGGCAAGAGAGGAAAAAATAAAACAAGACGAAATTAGAGAGGGAGTCAAACCGTAAAAGACTCTGAATCAGAGGGTTGCTGGAGGGGAGGGGGGCAGAGGGGTGGGGTAACTGGGTCATGGGCATTCAGGAAGGCACATAATGTAATGAGCATGGATATTATATACAACTGATTAATCACTGACCTCTACCTCTGAATCTAATAATACATTATATGTTAATTAATTGAATTTAAATTTTTTAAATAGCAAAAAAAAAAAGAATGGTTTTTATACTTTTTTTATAAATAACTTTTTTTAAGATTTTATTTATTTATTTGACAGAGAGAGAGAGATCACAAGTAGCCAGAGAAGCAGGCAGAAAGAGAGAGGGAAACAGGCTCCCTGCTGAGCAGAGAGCTTGATACAAGCTGGATCCCAGGATCCTGAGATCATGATCCTGAGCCGAAAGCAGAGGTTTAACCCAGGTGCCCCCGTTATTACACTTTTAAATGGTAGAGGGAAAAAGAGAAGAGAGGAAGAGGAAAAGCTTTCTAACATGTGAAGTTCTATGAAATTCACATTTAAGGGTACATAAGTTTTATTGTAACTAAGGCACACCCATTCATTTACATGTTGTCCATATACTTTCATGCTATAGTAGCTAAACTGAGTAATTGGACAGAGACCCTATGGCCCATAAAGCCAAAAATTGTATGATCTGACCCTTTACAGAACGTCTGCAGACTCTTTCCATAGAGCTTTGCTGCTCAAAGTACAGTCTGTAGACCAGGAGCAAGAAGTATCATACAGGGGTTTGTTAGAAAGACACAAACTCAGGTTCACACAGAAGAACTGCTGTATCCAAACCTGCGTTTTACAATGATTTGTATCTACATTCTACTGTAAGAAACACTGTTATATTAGTGCGTTGTTTTGGCAGATGGATTGAAGAATAAGTCTAGGGACTAGGATATCAGTTGGTTTAAGACTAGAAGACAGAGGAGGAAGAAACAGGGTTGACAAACATTTAAAGAATGTCTGCCTTTTGGGGGTGCTCAGGAAGGCACACATTCTTCACCCAGGCCTCTGAGATTCCTGCATATAAATAATACAGAGAATAGGAAGTCATAATCGGGTTAACATAAATGTCTGCATTTAGTACCATTAAAATGTGTTTTGTCAAAGCTGATCAACAGGATAATTAAATTAGCCAATATCCAACTTCCCATCTCCAGCTTCAGTATAGACCAAAAAAAAAAAAAAAAAAAAAAAAAAAAAGGAGGAGGGAAGGGGTTTCCTGACAAGCAGAAATGCCATTTCTACTAGAAACTGTCCTGAAGCATTGCTGTGGGGAAGTTTCTCAAGTGACAGTAATTCAAATATTTTGCTAAAGCATCGTTACAATACTAGACTAGTCATAAGATAACTACATAAGATGGTACAGAATGCAGCTCTTCCTCAAAAATACTCTACAAAAAAATGTTCCATTTGCCATTTTTTTCCTTCTTTTTTCTTTCTTGCTGTTTCTTTTGTAATGAGAACTTTTAAAATTTACTCTTTTAGCAATGATACATTGATACATGATACAATATTGTTAACTTTATTCACTAAGTTAAAATTCACTAAAATTTACTCTTTTAGCAATGATACATTGATACATGATACAATATTGTTAACTTTATTCACTAAGTTATACATTAGATCTGCAGAATTTACTTATAACCAGAATTTTGTACCTTTTGATCATCTTCCCACATGTTGCCCATTCCCCACCCCATATTCCTGGTAACCACTAGTCTTTTCTTTTATCTTTGATTTGATTTTATTTTTTTTTAAGATTCCATACAAAGTAAGATCATACAAAATTTGTCCTCTGCCTTATTCCACTTAGCCCTCAAGGTCCAACACTGCAGTTGTTAATGGCAGTATTTCTTTTTTTTAATGGCATATATATGTATATATATACACACACATCCATTCAACATTTTCTTTATCCATTCATTCACTGCTGAACACTTAGGTTGTTTCCATGTTTTGGCTATTGGCAACAATGCTGCAATGAACATGGGGTATACATTTTTTTTAGAGATAGTGATTTCATTTCCTTCAGGTATATATACTCAGAAGTGAAACTGCTGGTCATACAGTAGTTCTATTTTTAATTTTTGAGTAACCTTCATTCTATTTTTCCACAGTGACTGCACTAATTTTCATTCCCACCAACAATATCCAGATTCCCTTTTCTCCACATCCTGGCCAACAGTAATCTTCTCCTGACTTTTTAAGAATGGCCATTATAACAGTTGTGAGGTGTTATCTCACTGTGGTTTTGACTTGCATTTCCATGATGATGAGTGACGTTGAGCACCTTTTCATAGACCTGTTGGTCATTTGCATGTCTTCCTTGGAAATATGTTTGTTCAGTTCCTCTGCCCATTTATTAACCAAATTTTTGGATTTTCTTCCTTACTGAGTTATATGAGTTTTTAAATACGTATTTTGGATTTTCACCTCTTATCAGATGTATCATGTAAAAATATTTTCTCCCACATCTAAAATATCAGAGTATTCATGGTAAGCGCCACCTATTTCCTTTCCTATTTCAGGGGAAGATTCTAGGTTGTGTGCCTTTTTCTCTCAGAATTGTGCTGGCTGCTCAGCCACCTGTGCCTTTTCTTGAGGACAATACCCTGAATGATGTTGGGTGCAAGCGCTACTTCTCTGCCTCCCCTCTGGAAGAGACATCTCAGGACTGTGCCTCTTCTCTTAATCCCACAGAATCATGCTGTTTAATGAAAACTAACCACTTTCTTTCCCTAGGCAAGCACACTGAAATGCCCCAAAGGTGGGTGCAGCCATCTTCTTCTTTCTGATGGAGAAGTCTCAGGATTGTGCACCTTCTCTCTAATCCAGCAGCACCACGCTGACTGCTGAAGAGTCGCTCCCCTCTTTTCCCTGGCATCTGGGCCGACTGCCAAGGGGTGGAGGCATGCTCCACTTTTTTCATATCCTAAAAGAGAAGTCTCAAAATTGTGCGCCTTCTCGCAAACCCACAGAGCCCTGCTGGCTACTGAGAGCCACACATCTTTTGTCTTTGTTCTTAGAAGCCTAAGGCATTCTAACTACGCCATCTGTCTCAGCAGTCTTTATAAGGTTGTATACAGAAATAAATATCTGGGGCAGCATCCTCAAAGGCTGAGGATATTGAATACACGCTTCCCTCACTCCTTCCCACACTGGAGAAATCTGAGGCCAATGGATGTCCCTTGACACCCAACGGTACCAGCTTCAGGGAAAAGCTAAACAAGGTAAAGTGAAACTGCCATTCTTTATCTGTTTCACCGTTTCACTGTTTTTGTTTTGTTTTTTCTCATTGTGCTTATCTGGGATGTTACAAATTCTTAACTGGTCCTCGGAGTTCTCAGAAAGGTATTTTGGCTCAAATATTATTGTTGCTGTGCGTTTATGTGGAGGGACAATGATTGGAACTTTTTCAATGCTGCCATCTTGGTAACGTCCCTCTTCAGTAATTTTAATATATTAAAATTTGATGCACACAAAGAGCATATTTCTCACTTACAAACACAATTTTAAAAATTAGAAGTACTACCAAGGGAGGAAAAATAAGAGAAAATATAAAAGAAGTATAGCAATAACCCTACAAGCACGAATTTCTCATCCAACTTTAAGGTAGTTGGGTACTGGAGAAAATAAACAGCCTGTAAGAGGCTAGCAGTAATTTCCTCAGAAGAAAGAAAAATTTAATAAGAAGTGTTTGTGAATATAGATAAGCTTGCTTGAACACAGGGAGAATTTCATGGGACACTGAGAAATTTGGGGAGGATACAGAGCGGTAAAAATTGAGTTAAAAGAAAGGCACCACTGAGCATTTGAGAAATACATGTAGGGATCAGTTTGTGCAAGAATACACATTTTGGGTGATGACCAAGGACAAAAAGTTAGGCAGGATGAATTTGGTTTTAGCAGTCTCCTAAAGATAGGAAGCAATCCAAATTTATAGGCTTCAGCCTTAGGTGAGTAAAAAGACAGGTGGATCTAATGTAGGATAAAACATTTCTGATCTCTTAGTCTACAGGAAGAGTGCAGCTAGGGAGCATAAGCTTTCTGGTGTAAGAGGTAGTTATGGGAGCTGGCTTTAGCATCCCCTTCAGGAGAGACAGCAATAGGTTAAGATCCCTGCATTGGCATGCTTCAAGTTGGAGCCCAGAGGACAGCATGATCAGCAGAGCAATTCAAAATATAACCCTCATGGGGAAAGGTACCACGTCTGCTGTGTCCATCACTCTGTCCACAAAACCTAAGACATCAATTAATGCAATACATACCTAGTAAACGAGTGAATTAGATAACAGTGGAAAACTGCAAACAGAAAGCCAACAAAAGGGGATTAGTAAAATACAGTATGATATATCTCCACAATGGAATTTGATGAAATAAGTGGAAATTATAATTTGGAAGTATATTATTAATATGGAACACATTGATGCTACATAATAAATATTAAGAGATTGCAAACAATATTTTGTATGATTCTTTTTTAGTAAATAATTATTCATAGAAAAAAAGCTAAGGAGAACATACACTAAAGTATTAGCTATAGTTATTTCTGGATGTTATAAGTGATGTTTTCTTTTTGCTAATGTAAATTTATGAATATTTCAACATGGATTACAATGAAATTTTGAAGGTACAAAATGTACATGGATTTTGATAATCAATATGCAAAGTGAATGAATTAGTTTTTTTTTTTTTAAAGATTTTATTTATTTATTTGACAGAGAGAAATCACAAGTAGATGGAGAGGCAGGCAGAGAGAGAGAGAGAGAGAGGGAAGCAGGCTCCCTACTGAGCAGAGAGCCCGATGCAGGACTCGATCCCAGGACCCTGAGATCATGACCTGAGCCGAAGGCAGTGGCTTAACCCACTGAGCCACCCAGGCGCCCCAATGAATTAGTTTTTAAAAATCACCTATACTACTGGATACCCCGGTGACTCAGTCAGTTAAGTCCCCGACTCTTGCTTTTGGCTCAGGTAATGATCTCAGAGTCGTGAGATAAAGCCCCAGGTGTGTGTGTGTAGCCGGGGTGGGGGGGTTCCATTTTTGGATGAGCTGGAAGTCTGCATGTCTGCTTTACTTCCCTCTCACTCACACCCCTCCCCACTTAATGCACTCACGCTCTCTCGCTCTCATGCTCTCTCTTTTAAATAAATAAAATCTTTTAAAAATACCATCTATTCTAAGAATTTATATTTAGTTTTAATTGCACCAGTTAAGTAGGTATAAAATGGTTTAATAGTCTTCTAATTTGCATTTCTTTGCCATATGCTTATGTGGTTAGCATCTGCAAGCTCCTTGAGGGCAGTGATAATATTTTTCTAAGTATCCTGAGAGCCTAGGTGTTCAATAAATGTCTGTTGAACTAAGTAACTACTTTACAATATCCTGTAATTATTTGCTATGGTGTTGAAATTTTTCTGAAAATATTAAATGAACACTTTACATAATACTAATTTAAGTTTTTTCCATTTTTCCTGGAACTGCTTCTGCATTTGTTCTTTTAACTTAGGTGCAATCTTTTCTTTGCAGAGAAGTTAAAAATTATAGTATAATCTGTGGCTGCTTTTCCATGTTAATATTTTCTTCTCTGCTTACAAAGTGACCACTCCAAAATTCTAGTCAATAGTCATTTTTTTCTATTTTTTCTGTAACATAAGTTTAAGCACTTAAAATTCTTATATATCCAAAGTTTATTTAGATATTTTAGTTTATTTCCATAGGAAGGAAATCTTGTTTTTATTTTTATCATTTTACCCTGGATTTTAACACATGGGAGTTAATAATCCTTAATTCTTTTTCAGAAAACTCTTTGATATTCTAGCCTATTTATGCTCCCAGATGCATTCTTAGAAATTTTTTTTGTCAGTTTATAAAGAAAATCATGTTGATGCTTTCACTAAGATGATATCAAAGCTATAATGAAAGTTGGGAACTTCTGACATATTTCAAACATTATTGTCTTCATATACAGAAATACAGTTTGCCTCTCCATTTATTTCAGTATTCTCCCAATAAACCTTGGTAATTTTATGCATCATTTTCAGTTCTTGAATTTATTCCTAAGTATTTAATGTTTGCTTTATTGTGAATTGGATCCCTTTTCCATTTTTTGTTCCCAAATATTTCTATTTTTTATCACTTTTTCCTACTTTTTTTTTTCCTTTTTGGCATGTTGGTTTATTTTGCTCCTAAATACTTTAAACAAAGGCTTAATTCATTGTTTTTCCCTTCTCTCCCATACAAACAGAGGAATCTGAGTGATAAATTTTCTTCTAAGTGCTATTTTGGCAGCATTCCATACTTTTTATGTATATATTGTATTTATATTTTCACTGCATTTTCTTGTTATTACATTCTGGATTTCTTCCCTGACCTAGGCACTTTTAAAGAACACTTTTTCTTAAGTTTTCATGCATTTGGCACATTTTAATTCCATTCTCATTATTTGTTTCTATTTTTAATGTATTGTAGCCTAAAATGTAATCAGTAGGATATCGGTTTTTAAAAAATCACTTGGGTACATTTTTGTTCCAGCATGTGATTCTTCTGAAAAACATATTACTATATTTGAAAACCAAGTGCATTTCCATATCCTGTTCCTATGTCCTCTCCAAATAATGGCTAGCCAATTCTATTCTACTAATCATTTATTCGGGTAGAGTTTTTAAAAATCATTTATTCGGGTAGAATTTTTTAAAATTAATTGTCTCCTCGCTATCAATCTAAACGAGAGAATCTTGTAGGGGAGTTTCACTTATTTTTCTATGGCTTGGATCTGTTACTGACTAATTTAAGTTGGCAGTCCTTTACTGGCTAGCCAGTGGCCTATGAACAAAATAATCATATGATTTATCATCTAAACTGGGAAAATTTTGATAGTCAAAAAGGATGCTGCTAATAATCATGCTGGATCAACAGGCCTGAACCAAAACTACGAGAGCAAATCCAATATAAATCTACCCCACCTGAAGGGAATCTGGCAGGAGAGCTCAATTCACTAACAGTGCTCCATGCTACTCATTCAACAAAAATCATTAACTGAATAGCTTATGTGTCTCTAACTAGAAACAACAAATTCTAACAACATTTCATATATATATGAGTCTTTACAATGTAAGAGCAGCCCAGTGGATATAAGCTACAGGGGTTATTTCCATGTCCTTTTTTTTTTGCTTGTGTGTATTTTCCAAATTAAATACAATTACTTTTTTTTTTTTAAGATTTTATTTATTTATTTGACAGACAGAGATCACAAGTAGGCGGAGAGGCAGGCAGAGAGAGAGAGGAGGAAGCAGGCTCCCCACCGAGCAGAGAGCCCAATATGGGGCCGGGGCTCGATCCCAGGACTCTGAGATCATGACCTGAGCTGAAGGCAGAGGCCCCAACCCACTGAGCCACCCAGGTGCCCCAAATACAATTAACTTTTGAAGAGAGAAAACAATGAAGTTACCAAAATAACCAGGTGATTTGAAAAGTATGGCTCTTTGGAGCAAGTCCAATGCTCCACTTTCATAGAGAGTGGGAATTTAAGAAAAAGAATGGAAAAATATTCGGAAGGAAAGGTTATCAGAAGGCAGGTCTCCAGAGTCAAACTGCTGCATCATTTACTAGATGTGCCGCAGTCGAACTTACATTCACTCACTTTGACACAATGAAGATGATAGTAGCACCCTCCCCTTGACGGTGCACCCGAGGTTGCAATGAGTATTACTAAAATGAGATAATGCTAAAAAGCAAAGCCAAGTGGGCCTGGCTAAGTGCTCAAGGCGCCAGCTATTAGCTCAGGGCTAGCGAGAGGGGGGTGAAGGAAACAGCAGCATCAAGAAAAAAGAAGAATTGGCATAAAGATAGAAAAACCGTCCTCAGACTGGGCATGTCTTCCTTTGCTCCACTAAACCTTGGTCCTCAGCAGCAGGATGTGAAGATTCTGCAAACCCGCAGACCTTTGTTTAAGTTCAGAGAGGCCTTCCTCTCTTAAGTACCCCCCAATCTACTCTTCTCCTTTTCCAGGCTCCAGAGATGCAGTAGCCCTGCTCTACCCCATGCTGCCAGCCAGATCTTTTGCCCCTTGAGATTGATCATTTGCCACAGAAGGAGAAGCAAAATCCTGCTGACTGTAGAGCTCTCACATTTTATCCAAACAGCACAGAAAGCCTTGCTGCATGTGGCATGTATTCCTTTCTTTCTTTTTTAGCCACTAGCCAAATGGAACAATGTATAAGAAAATACGCTGGGGGGGAAAAATGCAAAAGGAAGAAGTATCTAGTGCACGTGAATGTACAGAGTCTGGGAATTAAAGGGATACAATGCCAAAGAGGAAAATCATTGGGCCCTAGCATCAATATGCGGTATTCTACCTATATTTTCTTTGCAAGCATTATGCAATGAAGGCTAGCGTTTTAGATATTGCCCACTAAAGCATATTGCAAAGATAATCTTTGTTTTTCCTAAATTCGCGAGACTGAAAGCCCCAAAGACACAGCCCACATCTTTTCCATATCATTATTTTACGCACGTGGCACGATGCCTGGCACATAATGGGTCTTTAATATATAGCTGTTAAAAACAAGACAGAACAAACACACACTACAGAACGAATTTACAAGATCGTATGTGATCTATAAAAGGACTCGAAAGACTTTAATATGTTTTGGGGACTAAGATAGCTATAATATACCTGGGTCAATAATTAAAGCTAGATGAAAAGGTAAGTATTTAGTAAACTGAATTTATTGTTGTTGTCAGTGCCTCTAATCTCCTTGCTCTTAAATCTAATACTTGACTCTAAAGCTTCTAGGTTGGGCCTTTCATTTTCTTACCTGTTTAATTAGTTCTAGAATTCCACACTAGAGAGTCCAGGCAATGCATTAACAACAGCAAAATGAGCAAACAAATACTACCATCTGAAATTTTATTTAGGATATTCCTCTAAGCTCAAATTTCTTCTGAAAGCTCTTAAATCCTACATGTATCAACTCCCCTTGTATTTAACTTGTCAGCATCTAGTATTTAACCAAGATTACAGAGAACCCACCATGTGCTGAGAACTAACAGTCCTAGGTATTTTGGATTAAAGAATAAACAATTTTTGTAACATTTCTGATTTGTCTTTGCATTGTTGGAGTTTAACTGGTTCAGGGCTCCCACTTCCCATCTCTGACTTTTTTTTTTTTTTTTTTTTAAGATTCTACTTCTTTGAGTGAGAGAGCACAAGGCAGGGGAGAGGCTGAGGGAGATGGAGAAGCAGACTTCCCCCTGAGCAGGGAGACTGGAATCATGACCTGACCCAAAGGCAGACACTTAACCGACTGAGCCACCCAGGCACTGCCCTGATATCTGACACTTGTTGTAGCAACAGTAGTGCTAGCTTCTCTAATCAATGAATTCTATATCCTTGGTGGCCTAACATGGTAGAAGTTTCTTCCTTTCTCACATAAGTTTCAAATGAATGTTCTCTGTCAGTGAGTGGCTTCCTCCAGTCATGTATTCAGATAGCAATGAGCCCTGCCGCATTGAGCACAGGCCTCACAAAGCTCCCCCTTGAGTTTATCTCCATCCCATCCAGCCTGAAGTGGAAAAACATATGGAGGACTGTGCATGGGAGTTTTTGGAATGGGGTTTACTAACTTCTCTGTGAACTATTTTTTCTGGAACTCGGCAATATGTCTACACATACCTGCAAAGAATACTTGCAAAGATGGACTAAGATGTGCGTCCAGGAAGAAAAGAAAAAGGGTTTGGTAAATAACTCTCCAGTCTCTGATATGTCTGTCACTCTGTTTACTGCAACTTCGAAAAAGAGGCATTACCTCCCATATCCCACCCAGATATCTGGAATGCAACCCACAGAGCCAGTCCTGCGCCCTAACCCAGGTATCCCTGGGCCAAGACAAGACAATTTTCTTTCAGGGTTTCTCAATATTTTCTCATAAAAATTATGCTCTATGATCTACCTAGAATGACTCCCCAAGATCCCCACCTGCTGTTATGCATGCTCCGTGTTCTTTCCTTGAGTGTCTCTTGACTCTAAAGACTAAATTCTACAAAACAATATGGCTGAAGTGAAGGGATGTCACTTCCAGGAATAAGTTCTAAAAAGACAGGGTTCGTTGGCCATTCGCTTGCTCTCACGCTCTGTGGGAAGTCAACTACCACGCTGTGAGCTTCCCTGTGGAGAGACCAAGTATCAAGGAACAAGGGAGGTTTCTGGGCAACTGCCAGTGAGGAGCTGAGGACCTCATCCCACAACCAGCGAGGAACTGAATTTGGCAAACAACCACGGGAGTGAGCTTGGAATTAGATCTTCTACGGGTTAAGCTGTTAGTTAAGTCAATTAAGTTAACTCAGGTAAGACTACAGTCCCAGAAGACAACTTTATGACAACTGAGAATTCTCAAGCTGGAGGCAGCCAAATTTCTTATTACACAATAGTAAATAACTAATAAGGTTTTGACTTAATACCCACTTGGGCTTCCATCTTCCCTTTCTCTTTGTAAAATACCCATATTCATACACTTGCACAGTGCCCTCATTATGTGGCCTGGCAATGCCATACATGCATAATTTATACACATGTACATTTTTTTTAAAAGATTTTATTTATTTATTTGAGAGAGAATGAGTGAGAGAGAGCATGAGAGAGGAGAAGGTCAGAGAGAGAAGCAGACTCCCCAAGGAGCTGAGACCCCGATGTGGGACTCGATCCTGGAAGTCCGGGATCATGACCTGAGCCCAAGGCAGTCGCTCAACCAACTGAGCCACCCAGGCGCCCCTACACATGTACATTTTAATTGAACTTATACATGTGTGCAAATGCATATATATAATTCAAAAAAAATCCAGGTTTATACAATTTAATTTTATCTTTAACAAAGTTAATTTGTTCACTATGGATTTGTTTATCTTTTGTAAAACTCAAAAACTTCACAGTTATCTTTTGTCTAATATTTGGTTATAAAAATATGATGATGCTCAGATATATTAAACTTTAAGTATGAAATGCCTATACGATGGATACATTGCCTAATTAAGGTTTAGAAGAAAGAAGGCATAGAAAATGCATAGCCAAACCCCTGAGAGCAATAATCTTAATGCATTCTTCATTGTATTGCCCATAACATCTATCACAGACTATTGTATATTGAAGAAAATAATAAAAGTTAGTCTGTTAAGGTGAATTTTCTCCCAGAGTCTGGAAATTCTTATTGTGAAAAGAAGAAAAATCTTAGAGCTTTGCCTTTTCATCTGCAAACTACAGAAGTCAATGTTTACTCTTTTATCTCCTTAAGGATGCTATGAGAAGTAATGTAATAAAACGCTGAGAACAAAACTTTGGCGCAATATCTACAAGACTTAATTTTTTTTTTAAGTACAATTTCTAGAGAGCTTGCAAGTGGAAATTGCCTCCACATCAACCATATACTGTTGAAAGAACACAGGCTTTGAAATCAGAACATGTATCTCACCTCTGGTATTTCTTTATGATCTCCAGTAACTTCTTTGACCTGGTTTCCCCATCTGTAAAATGGGGATTATACTATATCAGAACAGCTTGTAGTGATGTGGTAACAAAATTTTTATTTTTGTTTTGTTTTAAAAACTTTCTTACTTTCTAGCATAACATATTTTAAAAATTACATTAAAATAATAATATTTCCTGTAAGTCCTTATTTTCATCGCTGGTATATCCCAGAAATGGGGTAGGATGTGTGAGCCTCCTCCCACTCCCTCTAGCCCTGTCTGCAAACTTCTCTCCAGACCCATAGAAGTAGAGTCTGTCTTACACTTCTCTTCCTTAAGGCAATTGTTTGGGATCATAAACTCCTTTGAGAATCTGTTTGAAACAGAAACAAAAAACCCAGAAAATCCCCCATGATCACCAGAAAATACATGAAGCACTCATCCATTAAACTTGGACAAGATTTCTTGCCTCCTGAACCACTTGAGGCTTACACAAGCACCCTGCGTTAGGGCTGACCCTTGGTTCTCAGAGTAAATATTCTGGAGAAACATATACCAACCCCAGAAGGAGAAAAAAACACAATAATCCCTACTTAAAATCTTGGATTTTTTAGGCTAAGAACCCTGAAAGGTAGATCATGCTAGTACATTGGTATAGATAAGGAAAATGAGGCCTGCCAAAATAAACTGACCTGCCCCAGGACACTGTTCCCACAAAACCCACAAGGATAATAGCCTTGACCTCACTTACGACTCTAGAGCCATGGCTAGTGTGGTATAGGAGGACTGCATCTTGCTACGGTGAATGTAGGCCAACTTAGCTTTGAATCTCTTTGCTTTTTCCTGAGTTGCTAAATGCAAAACCCCTTCTGATGGATGCTATTATTTACCAACGCCTTTCTCCCAAATCACTTCAGGAAACCAGAGGAGGAAACAAACCACCATCCTTAAACAGGCAGATCTGCTGATCTGGTTCTTCCATTCCCTTCTCCCCTAGTCTTGCTCTCCCCAACAATATATACAGTTTCCTTTCTCACAGAAGTTCAAAGAGTTGGAACAGCAGAGAGGGAAATGAAGGTTTAGGCATACCTTCGTTGGGGAAGAACTTAAGAAAATAAGCATCATATCCTTTTTCAAATTTATGTCTTGCCCAGTTTCCACTGTGAAGATGAATGCCAGTCTGGGATTTGGAGATTCTATTGCTATGCCTGGGGTAAGAACTAAAGAAGCCAGGTTGATTATTCCAGGATTGAAAAAGGCATTTCAATTTACAATATATGTATCCTCTAAAAAAGTATACATAATGGCTTCTTTCCCAACCTCTCGCTTAAAGTGTCCTGCGATCCCAAATCCAAAATCTTCTGAAAAGAATACAATTAGTCAGCGAGACTATTTTGAAAGGAAAGTTCTCTAAAGGGTAGTCCTGCCCAAAAAGTATTCTAGGAAAGAGGCACTCTTCAGCTAACACAGAAGGATGTAAATGTCCACGTACTTGGCTGAACAGAGCAATTTTCTCATATACTAACATACTCTTCAGTGAGGCTGACCGGTATAGAGCAGTAGAGAAACACAGGATAATAACACGAATGTACTGCACATTCAGAGTCAGGAGTTTTATCAGGAATAAGAAGCTGCAATTCTATTACTAAATGCAACTCTGCGTTATCTGTGGACACGAGTCGAGACCATCTGTCAACTACTACTCTTATTTCTACCTTCCGGTTAAAAATTTGGGCTTCCAACAATCCAACGCTTCCCATGGACGTTGAAGAAAATAAACACTGCTTCATTGACTGACCATGAGAATACCAAGTAAAGGGGCCATGTCACAAATGCAGGTTTAATACAACTGATCTCCAACCTTGTCACTTTATTTCAAATTTAAACACATAAGGAAAATAGCTTGCCTTAAAGGAGTAGAAACAAAGTTATAGCTAAGGCTGAATAAGGCTTATAGAGGTTATTTTTCCTTTAATGAGATTAAATAACGAAAAAGTAAGTATGGTCATGCCAAGGCATAACACTTGACCTGACAAAGACCATTGCAAGAAATCACCTAAACCCAGAAAACAGATCATTTAACCCCTCAAAGACAGGATCACTTAACCAAAAATTAGAGAAGACCACTGTCTTCGAAATTTTTCAAATCAAAACACACAGGTTAGACTGCCATTTTAGGTTGAACAAAATTGAACTATGATGAAAAAGAAAGACAATTTTCAATAGGTTTCGGTCATGTAATCCATAAAAATCAACAAAAACATACGAGGTTCTGACATCTTCCAGCAAGCAGGTAAAGTTCAAGGTCTGTACAAAAAGCTGGAGTATTGACCTGCTGTACTGTTTCTCACAATGTGCTCTGAGGATCTTTATGGGAATTAGCCACATCAGAATGACATGGTGTGGAGGAAGAGGACATGATCTAATGCTGATTCTTAAATCTGCTTCTGCAGGGGTGTGGTCTCCCCAAGTGATTTCTACACCCCAAACGTAGGAAGTTGGGCCCGAACACTATGGAATGTAGGGGGAAATGCCTTTTTAACTGTTAGTGTGCATTCTTAGACAACATCAGTTTTGAGTTTATGATATGGTATATAGTTCAACCGCAGCACATCACCATAAATTTTTAAAACAAAATGATTTTTGTTAAGACCAGCAGCCACTGAGACAGTTGAGGAGTTTTATAACTGGAGAATCTAGAATATTCATGTAAAATGGGAAGTTGTACTCTTCATAAAATGTTCAGTTAAGGTTTTTTTAAATTCTACAAGCATTTATCTACCTAAAATACAGGGAAGTTTTAGAGTAGATGACATAACTTCCTCCTTAATTACGTTTCTATGCCCCTTTCCAAAAAATATCCTTAAATGCACATTTGCCTGCATTTGGGTTTTTGTTGATTTGGCATACTCAAATGTGATAAAAAATTATTTCACAAGTTGAAGTTCTTAGTTTTCCAGTTTTCTAGGGGCATGATATTCCATGCATCCTAGACACACCCGTCTTTAAAAATTGCTCTGTGCACAAAGCACTATTTACAATAGCCAAGATATGGAAGCAACTTAAGTGTTCATTGATAGATGAATGGATAAAGATTTGGTAGTGTGGAATATAACTAAGCCGTAAAAAAGGAAAAGAATGAGACCCTGCCGTTTGTGACAACACAGATGGATCTAGAGGGTATTATGCTAAGGGAAATAAGTCAGACCCAGAAAGATAAATACCATAAGATTTCACTCCTCTGTGGAATCTGAAAACAAAACAAATTGACAAACAAAACAGAAACAGACCCTCAAATACAGAGAATAAACCAGTGGTTGCCAGAAGAGAGGTCGGGGGAAGGGCAAAATGGGTGAAGGGAGTGGGACATACAGGCTTCGAGTTGTGAGATGAATGAATCATGAGGATGAAAGTGTCAGTGTGAGGAATACAGTCAATGGTATTGCCACAGCGCTGTATGGTGACAGGCGGTACGTACCTTTAGGGTGAGCACAGCACGAAGTATAGAGCTGTCCAATCACTGCGTTGTACACCAGAAATTAATGTTGCACTGTGTGTCAACTCTACTTCAAAAACAACCACAAAAAAAAAGCTCTGTGACATTCTGAACCATGCATCAAGCTAAATTTTTACCAAGCAGTGAATGGAAATAAAAGAAGCTGTAGAAGTATAAACAAGTCTTGTTAAAATGATCACTAGGTTTGGAATCCTCAAAACTATTTGTAGAAGCAAAGTACCATGATGCTCCACAAACCACCACTTGTAGGTTAACAGTAAGCCCCAGAACCAGCGCAAAAAGCCCTGACCCATTCCGAGTTCTTAAAGTTCTGCTTTAAGATGCAGCAGGTAACCAAGGTAAGAAAGTTCACCTGCTCTTTGCATCTTAAGTTGGAAAAAAAAAAAAAAGATATAGATATATAGATATCTCTTATGGGCTTTCACACTTTATTTGAAGATTACCATAAACTGTGAATTTCATATTATCAAACCTCTGAACAGTAAACCTTAATACAGCCTGTCATGCATCACAAAGACTTCTACGAAACAATGTTGTCTGGATTTCTCCTGCAGCGTTGAAAGATTTAGACTTAAAGGTAAAATTCCACATTCTGAAATCAGGAATTATTGTGCCATGAGCAAAGCCCTCCTAAGACCAGGCTTATTTACACTGATCATGTCAGCATATTTTCCTGGGTTTTTAAAAATGTATTGATTTTAATAACTATTATATTTTCATACAGTATCCATTGGTGAATTTCAAGGTGGATTTGATTTCCTGCAGCTCTGGAGATGAGACTTTGCTTATCAAGAAAGAAAGGGAGGAATCAGTGTAATCGGAGAGAGGCAGTGCTACATACATCTGTTGTGTTAGCATCTTAACTGATCTATAGAAACAACGAATGGGTTTGGTAATCAAGTAGTGTTACAGCTCATTAGAGAGACCTCAAAAAGAAGCACCGTACATAAAAGGGGATGTCACATGCCTGCCATTTATTAACTACAGTCATTTTTTAGCTGCTGCTTAGGAAACTGTACTTCCAATTTGCTTAATTGCTACTGAACAAGACAGCTGAAAACGCAAAAGCGGTTGTTTTTTTTTTTTTTAAATATCTGATAACATGGGAAGTAAACTAATCCCCTCTTGAATGAATAAATCAAAATTTTAAAGATTCTGAAGGTGGTAGGCAAAACCAGCCCAAGGAGAAATGCAACCGCGAGAAATGGTATGAAGTCAAAGAGAAAAAGAGAACGGTGTTTCCTCAACGTGAAGTAATGGCACATTGGGCAGATAAAGAGTCAGATCTCAGGGGTTGAGCAGCTCAGATCTCAAGAAATCATCCCGTGGAATAAAAACCTTAACAAAGAATTAAAACAAAGATGGAGGGCTTTAATTGAAAACCTGATCAATTAGCAGAGAGGCCATAAGACGGAGGCAGCAGAGCATGAAATCTGATTAAACAGAACCATACGTCCCCCTTCATTTCCAGCGATGTAGTGAAACAGACGACCTTGAAAAGAGAAGATGTTGGGCAAGTATGAAAGAGCCCAGAATGGTGGTTAACACATAGTTCTCGTGTGAATCTTTGTACATAAGAAAGCCTAAATTAAAATTCACATTGATATTCGAAGGTGAGAGTACAGAGAAGTAAATTCGGATAACTGACATATAACCCAAATTTATGACACCGTATTAGGGCCGATGGGATGCAGAAAATGGCTTCATTTCATAAACGTGAAGAACTGAGCTTACTGTAGTTCACTGACTCGTCAGATGCTCTCTCATTCTGCCCCTATTTTCATGCATTTTCTAATGGCCGAATGAAACAGGTCCAAATATAGGCCTGAATCCAGTTAGAACAAAAGTAGGTGGTAGACCCCTTCCAGGAGACCCCTTTGCAGTGATGCTCAGTTTATTCTTTCAGAAGAAGGTGGTGAGGAAAGAGAACTAGAGCAAAGCTAGAATGTTCTTTTGCCCCTCCTACTCTTTAGGGTGACTCTGTGTGCTACTGATGGTCAAAAACAGAAGCAAAAGTAGGCATGCAGATCTTTATACATTCAGATACGAAAGTCAATATTAGCAACATGTACTAATTTTTGTAAACTTTTTTTCCCCCTTAGCAGCTATTTATAGCTAAATATCCCTGCCCCTTGTCATCACCTCTCCACCTACTTCCTTTCTAATTTCATGTTGCCTTCCTTCTGTGCAATGTTCTCCCATCTCTTCCCCAGTGCTTGTACCTGAAGAGGAGAGAGAGGTTTTCCTATTGCCTACAGGGTATTTATGGAAATGGTCTCTTATTATCAGAAAAAAAAGAGGATATACAATGAAAATGGGGGAAAAATGAAAATGAAAAAAAACAAAGCAAAACAAAACTTTAAATCTATATAAACAAGATCTTTGAGGAGGTAATGGGAAATTTTTACTTAAAAAACTACTAACCACTGTAAGAAAATTTCTTCTTGTAAAACGAAAAAATGTTCCACCTGAAGAATAGAACCACTCACCGTTCTGGTCTACAGAGAAGACAGAGAATATAAACAAAAAACCACCGGGGTTCTTTACTGTGTAAG
Source organism: Mustela putorius furo (assembly GCF_011764305.1). Taxonomy (NCBI): domain Eukaryota; kingdom Metazoa; phylum Chordata; class Mammalia; order Carnivora; family Mustelidae; genus Mustela; species Mustela putorius. The sequence continues at coordinate 31,298,949 of NW_025421987.1, forward strand.
AGCAAACCCTTCTTCCTTCCCGCCCGCCCCGTCACACTCCCTAGCTGCAGTGGAAGTGCCAGGGACTCAGGGCTGTCACTAAGGGGGGCAGTGGCTCTGTCAGCAAGGATTAAAATGTATCTGCAGGCTCAGATGTATATTCTCTGCCCCTAAGCCCACAGTGTCTCCAAAACAAAATAACGTGCTTTCTTCTCTCCCTCTCATTTTAGCTGCCTTCCATCTCTCCTTCTGTGAGCCCATCCATAGCTCATTGCTTCCTCATAATTTTGCCTGTATAAAAACGCTAATGCAAGACCACAGAGCAGCCTCCCCTACCTAGCCTACACTCCACCTCTGAATATTACACAAAGTACTAGATTAGAATATTGAGAGCACCTCAAATTTTAATAGTTCCTGCTTTTCTGTATAATGAGGATACAGACCCAAATGCAAGTCTCACAAGTGAATTCAATTTTACTTTGGAATCTCCAAGAGACTCAACTGCTTCACCTTCATTCTAGGGATAAATTTGGACTCTTCAATTGGGTAATAAATCTTAAAATGAATTTTGTAAAGTTTCTCCCACAGTGATTCTCAAGTTTTAATGTGCACATGCATCACCTGAGGTTCTTGATAAAAGGATGAATTTAAAGCAGTAAATCTGGGGCGGGGCTGAGATTTTGTATTTCTATCAAGCTCCCAGAGGAGACTGATACTTCTGGTCTGAGTAGCTCGGTCCTGTGTTGTGGCATGTGGCTCATACTCCAAAAAACCAAAAACAAACAGAAACAAAGAACAAAACAAAGCAAAACAAAAACTCAAACCCAAACCAAAAACTAACAGTGTTCTCAAATACCAATTCTCTGATTCTTTGTCCAACTGGTTGTCCTACAATTCAGTTCTGACACTAACCACAAGGAGTTAGTCTAGATCCCATAGGATAAGGACTCAGCAACCAGAGAAAGACAATTATCATATGATCTCACTCATATGTGAAATTTAAGAAACAAAATAAAGGATAAGAGGGAGGGGAGGGAAAAATAAAACAAGACAAAATCAGAGAGAAAGACAAACCATAAGAGACTCTTAACCATAAAAAACAAACTGCAGGTTCGGGGTTGGGGGAGTGCAGGGGTGTAACTGCCTGATGGACATTGAGGGCACGTGATGTAATGAGCACTGGGTGTTCTATAAAACTGATGAATCACCGAACTCAACCTCTGAAACTAATACTACACTGTATGCTAATTAACTGGATTTAAATTTAGAAAAAAATAAGTAAAATGGAAAAATTAAGAGTAAGGACTCAGTCCCACAAGACCGCCCCCAATTGCAAGTTGCCAGTTCCAAGTTCCCGGTTGTGACCAGTACTTCTGATCAACCAGCTATAAACTGGGGGTTCCAATGACCCTTTCCTGTATTTTGATAGTTTGTTAGAATGGCTCGCCGACCTCAGAAAGACACTTTAGTTAGGTTTACGGTAAGGCATACAACTCAAGAACAGCCAAACGAAAGGTTCAGAGGGAAATGTAGTGAAGTCTTCTCCAGATTTACTGCCCTCCAGCACCTCAATGTTCACCAAACGAGGAGCTCATCAAATTTGGTTGTTTAGGGTTACCTGGGTGGCTCAGTCGGGTGAACATTTGCCTTCCGCTGAGGTCAGGATCCTGGCCTAGGATGGAGCCCCGCAGGGGGGCTCCCTGCTCAGTGGGAAGCCTGCTTCTCCCTTTCCTTCTGCTGTTCCCTCTACTTGTACTCCCCCCCGCTCTGTCAAATAAATAAAATATTTTTTTAAATGTTGTTGTTTAAGCGTTTTTATCAAGTTTAACTCCAGCCACTCCCTCCAGTTCTCAGAGGCCAGTGAGTGGGGCTGAAAGTTCCAACCCAACTCACTTATCTTTCTGTTGAGCAGTCCCATTCTGAGCCTATTGAGGGGACCACCTCCCCCCTCCTCCCTTTCTCCATCATCTCATTAACATAAACTTGGGTGTGATCAAAAGGGACTCCACGTGCATCACAAAAGACACTACAATTACTTGAGAATTTCCAAGGTTGTTTTTTGTTTGTTTGGCAGAGATCACAAGCAGGCAGAGAGGCAGGCAGAGAGAGAGGGAAGGAGGCTCCCCCGCTGAGCAGAGAGCCTGATGCGGGCTCAATCCCAGGACCCTGAGAATAGGACCTGAGCCAAAGGCAGAGGCTTAACCCACTGAGCCACCCAGGCGCCCCTCCAGGGTTTTTATAAACCTTATTCTTCCAGGAACCAAGGACAAAGAACAAATATTTCTTATTATACTACGACTGGTTACTGGAATGTTGCAATTGATATTTTTATACCTTCTAATATAAAGTTTTCTCTGAGACAGTTCGAATGAGCTCCTAGAATCAATTCCTACCACCTTTGTCTTGATCCCTGGACTTAGGTGCATGTCATTTTCCTCTAGAGATTGGCCCAACAAATGTTAAAGACTGCGAGCACAATGAACAGGGTTAACTAAAATAAAAGCTGCAAGGCTGACTGGTCACACAGAGCAGTTTCTCGCATAATGAAAGCTACTTTCCTTTGAACGCGGCCAGCGGACACTGTACATTCTCATTCCCATGTGGTAGCACTGACAATTTCTGTTAAACAACATCTAGATCAGATGGAAAACCTTCCCTTCCTTCTTAGAAGCCTTGTGCTCATCTATATCCTCTTCTCAAATATAAAGAGAACAATTAAAGGACAGCCAGGTGAATTTTATTTTTTTTTTCCACCTTCAGAATCTTGTTTGCCCTTTGATTCTGTGTGGTCAACACTCAGTCTACCTGGGAGCTTCTTTGTTTTCACTCTCACAGACATCTGTTGCCTCCCTCCCACCTTGTATATTAAAAATGTCTCTATCTGCTGTGCACGAACAATGCTTGAACTGCATCACACCAAGCGAACTGTGCACGTGTGCACGATGCTCTAGGAATAACGGCCCCCACATCATCACAGAAACCTGTCAATAAAATTAAGAAACGTGGTGGAATCAGTGGTTGAGCGCTTTTGGTTCAAATAAAGGAAAATCAGTGTTTTGGAAAAAACACACACACACAATAAGCAAAAGATAGGGGTAATGGCAGGGCTCACGGGATGGGAAAGTTTGTAATGGGCGTAGGGGTTTTTTTTAGATCCACTTATAAGCTAACCGAATTAAAAGATTCAGAGTGTGAGCAAGCGAGAAAGCAACTTCGTGAAGGGTGCCAATGTAATTACAGCACAGCACGTCCCTCGAGGCCCATTGGAAACTCATCACTTATGTATGTCACCTTAAACAAGTTAACTCCGATGGTTCCTCCATCTAGACAGGAAAATAACACTGCCTGACAACTCTTCCTGGGTTGCTGTTAGTAACTTTATATGTTTATAGAATCACTATTCTTCCTTCAGGTTTCCCATAAATCATGATAGAACAAAATTAAAATTCAAAGTTTCCAGGCTCTCGCCCTTACTTTTCTAGTCATCATACTTATCTTTAACTGAAATTTGGTTCTGGAAGTTACCTTCCTTGTCACAGATTGGTCTGTCCCTCATTAACAATCTCTTTGACTTTAAGACCCTTTCCCCACAATCATGTTGACTTCAAGACCCTTTCCCCCTACCTTGAAAAATTCAAAACATTGCCAGTAAAAATTGCCTTTTGTCTTGAGGCTGATCATATGCATTACTTTTTGTATCTGTCCACCGATATATACACCGGGTTTCCTGCCTTCACTTTACTCTCAGAATCTGAGTTTCATGCCTATTGCTTTGACCTTAAAACTATATCTTGGCACTGCAGTATTCTGATTCATCTTCAGAGCAAACTTACCAAAATAAATGTAGTCTAGTCCCACAACCAATCTACGTAACCACAGGTATTAATATCTTCAAGGGTACAGAGGACAGTGGCAATCTCCAACTTTAACTCTGTAATATTCTAAAAGTTGGTTACTAAATTTGCTTTTTTAAAAAAACATTTTATTTTACTGGGAATTGGATTTCAGACAGTGACTGCAAGAACAAATATACTCCTGCAGGTCATGGTTTTAAAGGGAGTTGAGCTGCTACTGATTGGATACCCATTCTCTCCCAGTTCATTACAACAAAATAACAGCAAAAACTCTAGGATAAGCTACTCTTGTTCAAGCCTCTACAAAACTTCCCAAGGTAGTTCAATACCCTGCAAAATATTTCCTGTTTATAACTGTATCTGTTTGGTAGGAAACAATTAGATAAAATAAAATGATGGGAAGAGGAAAGGAAAGAAAACTGGAAAAGGGAAAAAAAAAGATAGGATCAGAGCTTGCGGAAGTCCAAGCAAAATAAAGGAGAGAGAGTACACACAAAACTGAAGGGGGACAGAATGCAATGTGGCATTCTGTGTTGGATCATGGAAAAGAAGTGGATATTAGTGGGAAAATGGGGAAATCCACATAAAGTTGGTAGTTCAATTAATAATCATGTCTCAATGTCAATTTCTTGGTTTTGACAGAAGTACCATGATTTCATAAGATATTAACTTAAGGGAAACTGAGAGGAGAGCAAAGGAAGTCTCTACACTATCTTTGCAACTTTTCTGTGTATCTAAGAGTATCACAAAATAAAAAGCTTATTTTTTAAAAAAAGAAGGAAGTAGAGGAAGAAAGAAAATGAAATATAATCAACTCATTTTCTTTCCATTTTTAGAAAGGCAGAAGAACACAATAGTAAGAACTCAGATTTATTCTGGAGTTACCATTTGAGTGACCTGATGAGTTTCTAAACTTCAGTTCCTCCATTATTGTAAAATAATAACAATACTTACCTCAAAAGTATTACATGAAATGAAAAACAGAATGTAGTGTTAAAAGCAGTGATTGCCAACTATTAGACTTGTATTCATTCATAATAAAGCAATTTATCTTTAAAACAAAGTTGACTTGGGCACCTGGATAGCTCAGTGGGTTGGGCTTCTGCCTTTGGCTTAGGTCATGGTCTCAGGGTCCTGGGATGGAGCCCCTCATCATGCTCTCTGCTCAGCAGGGAACCTGCTTCCCCCTCTCTCTGCCTGCCTCTCTGCCTACTTGTGATCTCTTTGTCAAATAAATAAATAAAATCTTTTTAAAAAAATAAAATGAAATTGACTTAATGGTAGATTTATTCTTATGGTCCAGTCCAGTGAAGTTTCTCCTCTTATTTTCTCTATAAATTGATTTTTTAAACATTTATTTATTTTGGTAGGGGAAGGGCAGAGGGAGAGAGAATCTCAAGCAGATTCCCTGCTGATCATGGAGCCTGACATGGGGGCTTGGGGCTCAATCCCATGACCCCTAAGATCATGACCTGAACTGAAATCCAGAGTCAGTCACCCAACTGAGCCACCCAGGTGCCCCTATCTCACTAGTCATTCTCTTCTCCTTCCTTCCTATCCTAGGGTATAAAATTACCTAAATTATTTTTTTTTTAAGATTTTATTTATTTAGTTGACAGAGACAGAGAGAGAGCACAAGAGAGGCAGAGGGAGAGAGAGAAGAAGGCTCCCCGCCAAGCAAGTAGCCTGATGCGGGACTTGATCCCAGGACCCTGGGATCAAGATCTGAGTCAAAGGCACCTGCTTAACCAACTGAGCCACCCAGGTGTCCCAAGATTACCTAAATTATTTTTAGAACTATCGTCTCGTAAGGAGAGGTAATATTTAAAGTATGTCACACTCAGTTTCAAGCAATTGTGACAGATGCCACAGCCAATTAATATGAACATCGGCCACAATCAATCAGTCCAGCCAAAAAGGCACATAAAAATCACTAGCGACCTTGATTGTAAGAGTCACAGATCACAGGGGCTGCCAGTTCATAACAATCCTCTCAACAGACCATTCTGTATCATCTACTACCTCTGCTTCTCCCCGTTCTAAGGATTTGGAATTGAAGCTCTGCCATGATCTTGGACACACAATGATAGACCTAAAGGAGGACATGACCCAAGTTGAGCCAATCCTTTACCTCAATGGCTTAGCAACAATGATTAGTTGGAGAAGAGAACACATGATTGAAGCCTCGACATAGTTAGGACACAAGGAGTAGGTATTTATTCCAGGGTACAACATGTGAATCAAATTAAACCATACACAGAATTTTCTTGCAATTTTCCCAAGTAGAGCCTTTCCTTTTCAAATGAGACTTTGCAAGGATCTGTGCCAAAGAGCAGGGGGCAGTGTATAGGCTATTACATGTTTGTTTGTTTGTTTGTTTGTTTTTATGAGAGAAAGAGAACAGTTTGGTTACATGAATAGTTTCCCTCCTTTTGGTCATGGCTCGTTCAAATTGGGTTTCAGCCACTTGCAGCCAAAAGTGTTCTGTCTAAAAGTCCCCTCCATCTGTGTTCCTAAAAGCTATCCAGTGCCAATTCCTTTTCCCAAAGGAAATCTCCCGTACACACATGTACACGCATTGAGTTATCCTTTCCTCTCACCAAAATATTTCACCAGTTTTACATCAGTGACTTCTTCCATCTGCCTTGAAATATTCACTTGTCTACGTCGCTTATCTTGAAATAAATCTTCATGTGATTCCCATGCCCTTCAAGTTACAGCATATTTCTTTATATCTATTTAAAACCAAACTTCTTGAACATGTTTTTATTTTCCCAACTCCCATTCCTTTTACCCTCCTGTAATCTGAGTAGTTTTCAATATTCTGAAATATACTTTAAGGAATATTTCAAAAGGCCTCAGACTTTTCTTTTTTCCTCTTTATCATTAAAAGATGCCCATCAGAATATATATCTTATATCACAAAATTTTAACTATACTACTTCTACTGAAAGGCCATCAATAGAGTAGGCTTAGCCTGGAACATTTTTGTAACTTTCAGAGACCTTGTCAGCCACCTACTACATGTTTCCACTTTGATATCCCACAGTTACTTCAAGGTCATGATTTCAAGAAATGAACCTAAACTTATTCTCTCTGACTTACCAGACTTTCTATTTTAAGGTTTTAATCTCCTAGGAAAGGGATCAGTCAGGGTTTTTTTGTTTGTTCTTACTGACAGGGGCCCAATAGTAAATACCATAAGTTTTGCAGACCAGAGGGTCTCTGATTCAAGCACTCAATTCTGTTGTTGTAGCATGAAAACAACCATAGGCAAACATAAATGAGAAATTATGACTTTGTTTCAATAACATCATATTTATAAAAATAATAAGTGGATCAAATCTGGTCCTTGGACTAAAGTTTGTCACTCCTGCCTGAGGAAAATGAGCAAATGTCACCTCACTGGGACAATCACCAATTACACCTCCATGATGTCTTCTGTCACACTTGAACCCAGTGCTCTTATGAATTTGTACCAAACATTCTGACAGGATTATTCACTTAGACCTTACTAATTTCTTGGCTTGATATCCTTATATTGCTATCCACATCACTGTTGTCCATACAAGTAGGCTTACTGTGCAAAACTGATAAGATTATTAATTCCTTAAAAGAAGGAACGATCATTTATTCCTTTTGCATTATAACAGTTCATGATACAATGACTTGCACAGACTGGATGGATACTTAACCAAGATTTTCCAGGGTAACCGGTCACCATATTCATTCCTGGCCTTCTCTGCAGATGGTTCAGGGAGTTATGTGGAGTAGACATTATGAAAAGAAAATTCAGTTTCATCCTGAACTGCTCAGTATTGCTTAGAGAGTTGTGAAAACAATAATCTCTTACTTGCTAATTTTTGCTTGAAGATGTGAAGAGTACTTGGTGAAGAAAAACTGAATTAGTGAAAAGGACATGGGGAACATCAGGAACTTCCGCTTCTCCATAGGTTTCAAGTTCATTCACAATCTACTGATTCTGCCTGATGATGTCATCTGAAGTTTTGGTATTTTGTTAGCATACTCACTAGCAGTATAACCATATGCCACACATTTTAAGTACCATTCTTTTTATTAGGGAAGGTCATCATGACTTTTTATAACTACCGAAGGCTAAATAAATCCTCTAGTCTTCAAAGCTTTGACTTCTTCTGCAATTGCTTATAATTTCATTTTCATTCTGGGTGAAATCATAGCTACATAAAACAACAAGTAAGATGAATTGTAATCCATCTGAACCAGAATTTAATGTAGTGGAAATGAAAAGAAAGCTCCATCTTTTAACAACTTCCTAGATCAAATCAATCTGAATGAACACGCTATAAACTAGACAACTTTGTTTCCCATTGGGTGTTATTGTCGGATTTCTTCTAGCTTATGGCACATATGTATATATAGAAATCCAGCAATTATTTTTTAAGCATCTTATCCATAACACTTTCAAGTCCACTAGCAAATAAGAACATTTGCATAATAGATCATACAAATAATGATCTAGGACCAGGAAGGAAAGAGGTTAAACCTTTATATTAGGGGTAATTTTCTGCTTTTAGACTAACCACTCAGTTAGCACTGAACAAGCTTTAAGACGTAATTTACTAATTGCTACCAAACGACCTACAATTTAACATTTCACAAAAAAATTGACCAGAAGGTTACAACTCTTTAAAATGTTAAATCATTTATTGGGCATCTGCTGACCTTGTCACATTGACATTAAAATTCTTTAGAACTCCAAGTTGCCCAAAAGCATTTATGTTTTGATAGACTGAAAATGGAGTATCTGGTATTTCCCAGTCATCTAAATTGTCTCTTCTCAAAATGTGCCTCTACACCTTTCACTTGGTATAAGCCACATGTCAATCTTGATATAAATTTACATATACCAATTTTAAAATTCCTAACTTCCAAGCATACTTAATTAAATATTAATTGATTCAAATAAGATAAACGGAGCAAATACATGGGGAAAAGAAGAGAATTTTACCATGCAGTATTGTGCCAAATATTCTTTCTATCAAACTTTCACAAATGAAAACAGATGCTATATAGCCTAAGCTTATTATAAGAGAGATGAACCTAATTATGGCAAGATATCACCTTATATTTTGTCCAGAAACCAGTAATAAGAAAGAAGAATACAATCCCAACAGTGGTAGAACAATTCAGGCTAAGATCGTACCATGAGCAATCAGCTCGTGACAAGAAATTTCTAACGCAATGATAAATCAGGAAAAAATATTTGGTTAATTCATCTGTGACCAAGAAGTTACCAAAGTGAGTCATAGTGTTAGGGGAAATAATCTTGATTGTAGATTCCATGATGAAAATATGGTTAAAGGCATCACCAAATACAGGAAAGAAAATAGGAAAACTTACTGTGTGTGTTAAAGTAATAAAGGCCAAGGGAAAAACAGGTTTCCTCTAAATTTTGATATAAAAAAGAGTGAGGTAATATTGAAAGCCTTAAGAACTCAAAAGTATATTCACTGTCCTGGGAAGGAACCCAGGAATGGTTATTAAAGAAAATCATCTTTACTTGTACTAAGTAAAGTTTACTTACTTGTACAAGTAAGTACTTTACTTGTACTAGCACTTGTACTAAGATGGGTATATGAATTGATCTAATCAGAGCACTTATTGTGAGACTATAAATAGGTCAATTACTTACTGTTGTTGCAATTAATTGCTGCAAGTAAATGAACAAAAGTTACTGTCCCCATAGGACATAGCTTGGTCACTACTCATACTGACTTACAACACGTTCACGGTGCTTCCCAAGTAGAAAAAATATTGATGTAAGAATGAAAAATGAGTTTCCTAATCTCAGATCCTGCCTTGTTCCAAGCTGATTAAACTATGTGAGAGATTTCAAGGTAAAGGCAGCCAAACAGAAAAGAATATTTATTTTCTATGTTGTCCTAAAAACCATAAGGAGTTGTGAAATTTTCTTCAAATCATATGGATGAAATAGAAGCTGTAATTCAGCTATTTATAATGAGCTATGGTTCCATCTGAGCCTGAGAGTTTATGCTTTGATAAGTTTCTTTAAAAATACATTTCCAGAGATACACTTTTATAATGAATAACTTATTTTGTATATATGTAATTTATGTGAAAGATGAGCAGGAGAAAAAAATATAACTAGCACAGTCTTTATCTCATAAGCTCTTTCTCCTTTATCGATAGATTTGTGTGGGCCCCTAAAAATCACTGCAAGCACCACAGCTGTAGACTCCTGTCCTTAGGTGTATATGTAATATGCACACTTTGATGCTCTTATTGCTTAAGAAGAATACTTTCCAGCTGTGTTTTTGCACTAAAGAAAATGGTTCCATTAGTATAAAGCTCTCTGTTCTCGAACCCCTTGAGGATTCTGTGGCATATGGAACATCATCGGTGGAGTAGAGAATGGTGGGTGTGGCCCTCAGGTTACGTCTTTGGAGAGGCGCCATTTCCCTTTCACTGCAGGAACCACAGTCAAAGTATAAATTTGCTTTATACAATAAGAAAGTAAATGCCTTTGCCAACCTTTTGGCAATATCTTTTCCTCAAGCTGGCAAACAAAATTCAGCAGATGCTTCCCCAGATGACTCCACACTGATGAGCATATATATGCAATCTATCTCATATGATTGTACAACATAGATCATCATAAACATTGCATGTTTCACAGTTTGTCTGCAAGTGATCTATGATTCTGGAGGCTTCCTGGGCATGAAATCACTACATTTGATGGCCTGACCACTAATCCAGGGTGGACAGATAAAGCTTGGGACCACAAGCCTTGGCTCCCTGATTTATCAATGCAAGTGAAGATGAAAGGGATGAGTTTTGAGCAAACTTTCTTACAGTGCTTAGCACAGAAGCAGGAGAAAGCAAAATGTAAATAAAAACTCAGATATCTTTAAAAAAAAAAAACCTCAGATATCTTGACCAGAAAAGGTTTAAAAGGTCAGATGATGAAGTCATCTTTTGCTTTGTAACAAAGAAGAAAACTCCATGCATACAATTCACAAGTGTACTGACCAATTGAGGGATGAGCTTGCATCTGCCCTCTAAGTGGTTGCTTCCTCCAGTCTACCTGTGGAAGAGGTGGCACCACAAGGAAAAAAGAAAGGTTAAGTTTGGAACTCTGGTGGCCTGCTATCCAATTCCATATCTGCCACTTATTGGTTAAGTGACTTTTGGTATATTAATCCACTTGAAATGTATAATAATAATAATAACTATCTTTTGTGAGGCATTTTATGAGGTCCTGGCCTCTATGAAAAGGACACTATGAAAAACTCAGTTATCACCTATTTTAAAATTCACCATAGTATTAGATATGGGTTAATATCACCTCTATTTTAAAGTAAGGAAGATAAAGTTTAGTGCACTTAAAGTACCCGACTAAGGTCATGCAACAAATAAATCACAAATCCTTCCCAAACTTGTGTTTTCTTCTACATCCAGACTACCACTGACTAAGATCAGAGCCCAACATCCCTTGCCTACATAGCAACAAGAGCCTCTCAGGAATGAAGAAAAAGGAATGTTCAAGAATGACTCCTAGTTTTCTGCACTGGGAAAGTAGACAAATGACAGTGTTCTTCACCAAGATATGTCATATAAAAAGACTATATATATCGGTTGTAGTCAGGTAGAGGAGGATGATGAGTTCAGTTCAGGGAAACTTTTAATGTTTAGATTCTAAAGACAACGAATCTAAATTAGAAAAAAGGAAATCTTATGAAAAAGAAAGGATTTCTTCATAATTTTTCTGTTATATAAAAACTCAACAAACTCATTAAGTAAAGCAAAAACTTGAAGATAGGTATTGAAGTAACAAAAGATATGAAGGGGTGATGTAAGACCTAAAGAAAAAAACTAAAGACTAAGTTTATCTATATATAACTGACAAGTTAAATTAGAACAAAGAAAGCAACAGAATAGAGATACTTAGAAATTGAAGAACTGACAAAGAGGAAATACTGCTATCACCAAACAAAAAGAAAATGAATTTCAAGAAATTCAAGAGAAGCAAGTGATATAAGAAGATGTTCCATTATAATGATAATTGATATCCCTATAGTAAGGTTCCCATCCATAAAATAAATAAATATATAAATATTTATAAATATATAAATATATTCAATGATATAGTTCAAGAAAATGTCCTTGGAAATAAAAGAAGAAAGATTGTAGATTTAAAGAGCACACAGGAAAATTTGGCACGGAACAGTCACACCAAGATAAATTATTATATTGAGGTGAATGTCAAAAACTTGTGTTTTTTTTTTAGGTATTAAAATAAGCTTCTGGTTTCTGCTGGGAGAGGTAGGGAAAGATGATACATAGTTGAAAAGAGACAGGTGCCTGCAGAAATAGCATGTGAGCATTTGTTTCTCTGAGGCAGACACAGCTCAACACCTGTAAGAATTCAACTGGAACAGTGAACAAATTGGGGAAGTGAAAATGGGCTGCTAAGAGAGTGTGGGAGTCCATTCAACCGAAGATACAAGGAGAGTTTGTATTATCATCCTGATTTTGCTCCATGAGCCCCAGTATTGAGACTCCCGGAGTATATGGTGTAAGGCGGCTGGGAAGAGGAACAAGTAACCACTATATGTGAGGAAGCAGAGGGTACAAATCTCTACTGGGACCCTTATACTCATCATCCCTATGAAACAAAAGATTTTGTGTGTAAGGGAAGAGTAACAAAATCTGTCACTTTCCGGGCACTGAGCATGAAATCACTGCATTTGATGGCCTGACCACTAATCCAGGTGGGACAGATAAAACTTATCTGATAAAACTTATAATGTCCCGTTATAGCTAAGGAAAGTAGAGAGGGGAAAAAGTCCTTTCCTCTGGAGGAGGAGCAGAAATGTAGGCTGCACACAGAACTACAGCTGGGTTAGGAATATGAGCAAGAGGGAGGCCACAACACTGATACCCAAGGACACAGCACCTGCCTAAGACTGAGGCTTCATCAGGACAATGAACAACGTGACTACCCATCCCCACCATCACCAATAGAAAAGGGCACCAGGAACATGGAGACGACCTAAAGTTGAGAGCAGAGCAAACACTGAGAGAAACTCTCTGATCCATCCACCCTCTTAACCACAAAGTATCCCCCATTAGAGGGGTTTGAGGCCCATGGTACACGGAGGATAAACTGAACAGACTAAAGCAACAACAAACCTCCAACCTAGCCCAGCTCCAGACCAGATTAAGTCAAATACCCATTCTAAGGTCCATCTAGAAAGTAGGATGTATCCATTTCCAGAAATATAAACCATTTAGCAATGTCTACTGTCTTACAGAAGATGGCTGACATCAACAAATAACAATTGGATGTGTGAAAAGGTAAGACAAAACAACATATCCAAAGAGCCAAAAGAATCAGCATAACCAGATTTAGATATGACATCAATGTTGGAATTACCAGGGAATTTAAAATGACTATGATTAGTACGTCAAAGGGCCTAATAGACAAAAATAGGTGATATGCAAGATAAAAAAAAATTCTTTTAAATACATACCAAGGTGTAAAAAACATCATCTACAAAAGAAAAAAATAAATCAGGCTGGCCCCAAACCTCAGATCAACATTCAAAAACAGCAAAACAGGCTGATGTCTACAAAGTCCTGAGGGCAGAAACTGTGACCCATATATCCACGCAAAATACCATTTGGTTATAAAAGCAAAGATGTAAATATCAAATGTTAAAAAAAAAAAAAAAAATCCAGGAATGTATTATCTATAATCTTTGTTAGGAAAAAATAGCAAAATGCAGATAATTTAGATTTGAATTAATACATGCACATGAGAAATAGAGACATAGTATTAAAAGACATGGGAACAAACACTGAAATGTTTCTCTAAAAATGTAACCATCTATTCATAACAACTGAGTAAATACTATTGAGGTAGATAAAACTCAGTTGAATAAATATTGAGTGCCTACTATGTTCCTGGCACTACCCTAGGTAAAGAAACTAGAGCAGTAAAAAAATAAATAAATAAAAATTAAAAATCTGGGTGTGCATGAAGCTTATCCATTTAGACATAAATGACCAAACAACCGGGGGAAATACGGTTACAAAACTAAATGCGAATTTTATAATTCCAGAAAATTCAGAACCAACTTTATAAGCAACAGGAACCAGGGAATAAGAATAGGAAAGCTGCTTTCATAGCAGGGCTTCATTGTTTAAAATGGTGTTGTTTAAACAACAAAAACATGTTGTTTAAAAAAAAAAAAACATGATGTCTCCAAAGTCTTAACTATTTTCACAATTGTTTTCTTGAAGAAGTTTTTTAGGAAAATCTTTTGTTAAAGACAAATTTATTTGAGATTTGATAGCTTCTTAATTTCCTTATAGTCTCTTTTTCTCCAGTGATTTCAGGTAAAAGTGAAATTAATGTTCTTTGACTTTTAAAGACAACCATAGTATAATATAATATATGTAAAATTATCTTTCTTGGGTTTTTTCTGTTATTTATTTGGACTATCTCTAGAATAATATTTGCCCAGACTAATGAGGATTATTCCTAAATAATGGGACTTGGTTTTTTCCTTAATGTCATTTTGTACTTCTCTGTACTGCTTAAATTCCCTACAGTGAGCAGAAATTACTTTTATAAAAAAGCACTGTAGTATTTTTTCCTTTTAAAATGGAAAGTTGTGGGGCGCCAGGGTGGTTCAGTCAGTGAAGCAGCTGCCTTCGGCTCAGGTCATGATCCCAGAGTCCTGGGATTGAGCCCCACATCAGGAGCCCTGCTCAGCAGAGAGCCTGCTTCTCTCTCTTCTCCCCGATCATGCTCTCTCTGTTTCTTTTAAATAAAATCTTTAAAAAAGAAAAGAAAATGGCAAGTTGTTTCTGGGGGGTAGAAATACAAATGATGGTTATGTTCTCTGTGTTTTTCTGTATTTTTAATTTCTAAAAGATAATTAAAATAGAATAATTAACAGTGGAAATGCTGAGAAATGTTAAATGTGGCAATGACTGGGAAAAAAAAAAAAGATTAACTGGCAGATTGGTAGAAAAGAAAATCCCTTGTAGGATAATGGGATACCTACTCTGAGCATCCCATTAAGGGTGGCCAGTAGTTTCCCCATAAGCATCTTTGCCATAGACATCTTTGTAACAAACATTTTTACTGCAGACAATTTCACAACATAACTAATCAGCCATAAGGCAACTTTACAGTAAAAGATAAAATCTGGCTAACAGCTTGATTTGACAGTTTGGTTTCATTTTTCTTGATGCAATACTCCCCTCTTTATTTTATATAAATCTGAGACCTCATATTGGTCCATACAATAGCACAGAGTTTAGAACCCACATCTCCCATTGAACTTTGGAACAGTTATCAACAAACATGTAACAATATGCCAAAGAACTAACAACAGTGTAGCAGGCTTTCACAATACAAAGCTCAATTACAAATGTATGTCTTTATATTTGCTAACTGATTATCTTTCTTTTTTTTTATTTTTTTTAAATTTTTTATTAACATATAATGATTATTAGTCCCGGGGGTACAGGTCTGTGAATTGTCAGGCTTACACACTTCACAGCACTCACCATAGCACATACCCTTCCCAGTGTTGATTATCTTTCTTAATGAAAGAATAAATTTCAGCAAAACAAGAAAAAGAGGAATACAGAACAATATGAACCAAGAAGCAAACAAACAAAAAGTATAATACCATGAATGATAATCTTTGAAGATAAGTACTTAGTGACAATCCACAAAATAAAATCTGTGTTTGCTTTATAGTGCCATGAATCTACACTATACGTTTTGAATGTACTCAAGTATTTTGTCCCTCACAATAAAGTCAATTTTTTTTTTGTTTTTTAATTTTCCTATTTCATTATGCCCTTTTGAAGGAACATCCTTTATTATTTTCTATGATTTTTATTTTTTAAAGTTACTTTGAGGCCGATTATGCCGAGGAAATATTTGCAGCAAAGAGCTTTTAGTGAAACTACCCAGACCGCCCCCCGACCCATGAAGGGTCAGGTAATGGCATTTTCTCTCTTTGCGTCTTTAACATTGAGTGAGGTTGTAGTCACAGACCTTTGAGTGATACTTCTTTTTTCAGCAGTGATGAACAAAAAGTCCACCCCGGGAACAAGGGCTACTGGGTTCATCTGCCTGACCCCTTTAAGAGGTACACGCGTAGTATTAGTGTCTGCCCCACAAATGGTCTGTATTGTCTCTGTTTTGGTAATAGGATCCAATATTCTGAACTGGTGAACCAGACTAATACCCAAACTGCTTTTCTTAAATCTTTGTAAAGAGAAACAAGTCACTTCCTTTGAAATATTATTATTTAATATACCTCAAATCTACCAAGCAGGCGCTTCTGTTCTTCTCTCTCTGAGATATGTTAATGGCTCTGTGGTAGCCTTCCCAGGAAATGATTAAAAGGAAACAGGGAATGAGTCCAGATTCCCTTTCATTGTTTTTGTCAACTGATAGCCCAGATCCTCTTGAAACCTGCGGCTCATCCTGCTCATTATCTAAAGTGGAACAAAAACTGCCATTAGTGTTCCAAAGGGGGACTGGGGTGGGAGGGTCGAGAGAGAGAAGCTTTATAATGTGGAACATTGAGTGCAGGCTGGAAAATGCCTGAAGTTAAAGTTTTTTAAAAGAGATTCACAGTCAAAAATAGATTGCATATTTTCATAACATAAATTTTCTGAGTGATATATAGATAAAAAAGAAAGCAGTTCTGGTTACCTTCACAATGTGCCTAGTGTTCTGAACATATCCGCTGTCAGAAGCTGTCTATACATGAAGAGCAGTGCTTCAAATTCTCTGGCCATAGGATTTATTTTAAAACAATAGTGAAAGTCATCAATTAGCAATGAAAAAAAAAAATGAAAGCCATTCCTCATGCAGCAGGGATGCCTTTTAATGCTTTCTTGTCAGACCCCTATGGCTCATGAGCTCTGTCAGTTACTTTAGGTCTCAGACATGGAACCTTTCTTTCAAAAGGTCATCCCGACATGGCATTTTCCCCCATTTATTTTTAGATGTTCTAACCCCAGTAAGTTTAACCACCTAACAGCCTGAGATTGACAACATATTTCAGTGCTACTGAAAGTAGGGTTGGATTAAGCACAAACCTTCGTAGGTATTTTCCACATATCTCTGCAGTTTCAACAGCATCTCAGAAATCACCTGCTTTCTAGGCACTGAGGGTCCCGGTGCATTGTGAAAATTTAAAAGTACCCCAGGATTTGATTTTTCCTTCAAAGTCATCGCAGTCTGGCAGACGCACACCTGCCAGAAGTCACTTTTCAAGTCATTGTTCGCCTTTCCCTGATGGAAAAGGTGAGATGTACTTCAAAGCTTTAAATGTGTTCTAAGGATCTAGGGACTTGTAACCACTTAGAATCTGTTTAAGGACATTGAGGGTTGGGAGGCTTAGGCCCATAAATCCACCCAGAATTTGAAAACAGAGCCAAGGAAAGCTTAAGAATTCTTCAGCCAATGGTTGCCCGATATGAGGAATGGTCAGTTAACCCATCTGTCCTAAACTTGAGGCAGAAAAATAGATTCCAGACCTGTAGTACTTTCCTCAAGTCTGAACAGGGCCTAACAGCACTACCCTTAAAAAGCCCCTATGGCAGCATGGGGTGTGTGCGCGTGTGGTGTATGTGCGTAAGTGTTTGTGTGTGTGAGTGCGTGTGGATATTTAAATTAAGAGGTAAAAGTTAATCAGGGGCTGGAAATCAAGAACTACATGTAATTGAATTCAGTAAGTGCTCATATGGTAATACATCCACATAAGCATCCCATATGAGGCACCATGTTTCCTGCTGGATGGAGGCAGTGAGATATGGTGACATTTCTGACAGATTTCAAAGATATTACATTTTTTCTAAGATTTTATTTTATTTATTTATTTTTATTTTTTATTTTACTTATTTATTTATTTATTTATTTATTTTGACAGAGAGAGAATGAGGGAGCATATGCCCACACACTAGCAGGGGGAGGAACAGAGGGAGAGAGAGAATCTCTAGCGGACCCTCTGCTGAGCACAGAGCCCAACTCGGGCTTTATCCTACAACCCAGACATCAGGACCTGAGCTGAAATCGAGTTGGATGCTTTCAAGGAAATACAAATCATTATCCGCAATGAGATATCACCTCACACCATTTAGTCAGAATGGCTAAAATTAATAAGTCAAGAAATGACAGCTGTTGGCGAGAATGCAGAGAAAGGGGAACCCTCCTATACTCTTGGTGGGAATGCAAGCTGGTGCAATCTCTCTGGAAAACAGCATGGAGGTTCCTTAAAAAGTTGAAAATAGAGCTACTCTACGGCCCAGCAATAGCACTACTGGTTATTTACCCTAAAGATACAAACGTAGTGATCCAAAAGGGTACCTGCACCCGAATGTTTATAGCAGCAATGTCCACAATCGCCAAACTATGGAAAGAACCTAGATGTCCACCAACAGATGAATGGATCAAGAAGATGTAGTATATATATTCCATGGAATACTCTGCAGCCATCAAAAGAAATGAAATGAAATCTTGCCATTAGCAATGATGTGGATGGAACTAGAGGGTATTATGCTGAGTGAAATAAATCAATCAGAGAAAAACAATCATCATACGATCTCTCTGATATGAGGAATTTGAGTGGGGGGTCATGGGGGTTAGAGAGAGAAAAAAAATGAAACAAGATGGGACTGGGGAGGGAGACAAACCATAAGAGACTTAATCCCAGGAGACAAACTGAGGGTTGCTGGGGGATGGGAGGGGAAGGATGGGGTTGCTGGGTGATGGACATTGGTGGGGGTATGTGCTATGGTAAGGGTTGTGAATTGTGTAAGACTGATGATTCACAGACCCATACCCTTGAAGCAAATAATACATTATATGTTAGTTTAAAAAAAAAAAAAAGTTGGATGCTTAATCAACTGAGCCACACAGGTGTCCCAAGATCTTATACTCTTTAAAAAGGCAGATTAATTATGTTTTTCTTGTAGTAAGAGGAATAGAAAATAAAAACTTAAGTCTTATTTAATAAGCACAATAATGCCTTAGTTTATACCCTAGCACTATTAGTATGTGAACGTAAAAGTGAAGAAGAGGAAGGAGAGAAAGAGAATGAGTAAGAAAGGAAAGCAGAAACAGAGGAAAGTGGCAGAAGTATCATACACATGCAGAGGCTGACCCAGAAGAAGACTCCTACCAGGCAGGAAGTAATATGAGAGGAAGTCAGAGAGAGAGGACAGATGGAGGAGGAAAAGTCAGAATGATGCGAAAGACAAAGAGGTAGAAGAAACAGTGTATATAAAGAAAAAAAAATGTTTTAAATACCTTCAAAAAAAAAAAAAGAGGTAGAAAACAGATTGAAGTCTAGACTGAGAGGAATGCGGAGATGCTGAACAGATTCTGAAGCTGTCGGGGAAGGGGGGTCTGCTCACGTCCTACGGGGCTGCTCTTTGGCATGGCGGATTTCCAAGACGTGGTCAACTCGCTTTGCGGTCCTCACAGAACCCTGCTCAGAGCCCAGAAGACCCCCTCCGAGTTCACAGTCAGACTGGCTCAGTCAAATGAAAGGCTTTTTTCTCTATTACCAAAGGTATGGCTGGTGAGATGGCCCTTTAAAGAGTACCTTCCTCCAAAGTAGAAGGGGTGGGGGTCTAAATTTGGGTGAGATGTCCTACTATTTGACTCTTCTCTAATTCAGAAATTTGACTCCTCCCTAATTCAAGGTTCCTCAGTTTCGGCACTGTTAACATTTTCAACAGAGTAATTCTTTGGTGCAGTAAAGCGTGAGCAGAATCCGGAGCCTCTACCTACCTACTCGAGGCCAGTAGCACCCCCCCCCCCCCCCCCCCCCCCCCCCCCCCCCCCCCCGGCAATTACAATTAAACCTGTCTCCAGACCTTGCCAATTGTTTTGGGTTGGCGTTCTCGGTGGGAGAGGTGAGGGGTGTGGCCGTGTGGGAGTGAAATGCCCCGGGCAGAGCGCAGTTGCTATAACTTATTAACACTGGGGAAGTTACAAGACAGCAAAGAATAGGAGAGCCTTGTTTCTTGGATAAGGGGCAATGTTGAACAGAAATTTGGTCCCAGTTCCTCCCCATTTATCTTCATAATGCCATGATGTTAGCTTAGCTCTGTGTGCTCCTTCTAGGATACCCAACAACCTCTCTGTTCCATCCAGAGTTTAGGCAGAATCCCCAGACCACAGGAACCCAGTCAGGGCAGTCTATTGGTTCAACGCTGGACTGAGAGCGTTGGCCACAGAATCAGACAGGCCAACATGAATAGTGAATGACAAATGATTTCGAGTCAGATTAACCACGGAACAGCAGGGGAGCAGGGCTTTCTGGCGCAGAATCCTCCATTAGAGTGCAATTTTCCTCTCTCACATCTTCTATTTGAAAGCCCTCAGAGAACATTAAAAACCTTGTTTTAGCAGGCGCCTGGCTTTGCCCAACTTCAATTAGGATGCACAATTTCTAAATTGCACCCCTGGATATCAGCTATGGTCTATTGAAACACAAACCACGCAGGATGCAGGCTAGGTTCTGAGGATTCAAGGTGATCCAAAAGGAACTTCAATTCCCAGCGATCCTTGAGCCTTACCAGGTCCTTTTATTTCTGTTGTTCTAATTGCATAGCACTATGAGGAGGCATATCCAGCAAAGCATAACTACATTACTTTTTCATAAGCAACTGCCTTGCTTATGTCACCTTTATGTCAGCCTTTAGCCTATGCGGGTCTTGTGCACAGATCTGACTTTTTAGTACAACATTTTTTAGTATGGAGAAAATACATCTAACTAGCAGATAACGCTCTTGATAGTGTTGAAGAAAACAAATAAAGGTAATAACATATATAAAGGTTAGAAAGTTCAAACTGTACCCAAAAGGTACAAAATGAGAAATGAAAATCTCCTCACATTCCCTCATCCTTTCCTCAAAGGATAATTGTTCTTTAGCTTTTCTAATGGTTCTGGCCGCAAAGAATCATTGTACCTAAATACATGTATATATCAAATTACAATTTTTTATTAAAATTTTTTTTATTAAGCATCCTATTCTCTACTTTTAGTAAAATCTATTTTAGAGATTATTTTTTCTATTTATATAGCAACCTAGCTCATTCTTTTCAAGGACTGTTTTGTGTGACATTGTGTGGATATATAACTTTCATAATCTACACACTCTTGCAAGAAAGTTTTACATTTGTTTTTTATTCTTGTTGTTGGTGTTGATATTGCACAGAAAGCAACAATGAATATCCTTAGACATAAATCTCAGTGAACTTTTGCAAGTATATACATAGCGACATTTTCTAATGACTTCAGAAATGCATCATCCTTAGACTTTCTCCTGGAATCTTCATTACAAGACAAATTCCCAAAAGGTCTCTCATTTCCTAGTCAACATATACCTACTGAATGGTATAATTTGTACGGGCTCCTGGGCGGCTCAGTCTGTTGGGCACCTGCCTTTGGCTCAGGTTGTAATCTCTGAGGAGTCCTGAGACCTCGAAATTTCAGAGCCCCTGCTCAGTGGGGAGTCTGCTTCTCCCGTTCCCTCTGCCCTTTCCCTAACCCCGGCTGTGCACACACTCTCCCTCTCTTTCTCACTCTCTCAATCTCAAATAACCAAAATCTTTTAAAAAAATGAATAGTATCATTTGCATCAATTTGGTCCAGCAATTATTTATACTCTGGAAATTTCATATCATTGTATTTGAACTTATAGGTTTAAGACCTTGCTATAATCTGAATATGTGGGGTAAAAGTTTGTTTTTCAGTAGACTAATTATAACAACTTGGTAATGCTTTTCTAAGAAAACTACTATTCTAATAATTGTAAATATTCAGATCAAAAATAAAAATGTATTTATTATTTACATGGGTACTTTCCTCTTAGTATTTTAAAAGAATATTTAAATATATTATTAAATGTTTTAACTCCTCAGACATGGCTAATGGGAATGTAAAATACTGCAGCAGCTTGGAAAAAATTGGCAGTTTCTCAAAAATTTAAATGTAGAATATGACCGAACTATTCCACTCCTAGGTACATACCCAAGAGAACTGAAAACATGTCCAATATTATTCAGCCATATAAAGGAATAAAGTGCTGATATATGCTACAACATGGAGGAATGTTAAAAATATTATGCTAAAAGAAAGAAGTCAAACACAAAAGGCTACATATTATTGTATGTATCTATTTACATGAAATGTCCAAAGGAGGCATAACCACAGAGAGGTAGAATAGTGGTTTCAAGGGCCTACATGGAAGCAAAACAGGAGAGTGACTGCTAATAGGTGTATGGCCTTTTTGAGGGGGTGAAAAGAGTGTTCTGGAATTAGATGGTAATGATTGCACAACTTTGCAAATATATTAAAAACCACTTCTTCGTATACTTTAAAAGTATACGATTTATGGTATATGAAATACATTTCAATAAAGCTGTCAATAAAAATATGCATACTTACATATAATTAATACATAAATACACACAGATTTTTACATATAAACATGGTTAAGAAAAAGCTTTGAGATCTCTACCTAACTGGGTTTAGATTGCTCCAGAGAGAAAAGGGATATTGACTTTGGCTTCAACAAAGGTCAGTCTATACTCCAGGATCCCCAACATATTTTCAGTATTCAAAGGGCATCTCTAGCTAACTATGAAGGGTAATTATATTTTCTGAACCAATACTCAGAGATCTGATGCAACTGGTACATGCTTACTCATAATCGGACTTACAGTATTCTTGAGAGCAGGTCTGTTCTGGGAAGTTGAGAAATGAAGTTTGGACACAGACAAGGAAATATTTCTAAAAGCTAGACTTACACTGGAAGTTAATAATAAGAAGTAACACTTCAAACCAAGACCATAGTACCTCTTATTAAATGTCTATTGGAAATTCCAATTATGTCCTTCACTTGAAAGGGTCAATTGAGATACAAAAACACTAAAAGTTACCCAAGTCACAGTAGTCAACCACAAAGAGGAGGCTAAACATCAAAATTAAAGCATATATATCCATGATATGTTATTCTACAAAGAACATTAAAGAATATTCTCTAACTTTTATTATAAGAATCTTTGACATCATCTGATTTACATAAAATCAAATTTGGAAACTGAAAAGAAAAAGATAATTATATGCAATTACTTTGCCTTGGAATATGGTTCCTATTACTAAATAGACTTACATTTCTTTTTTCTTTCTCAATTATTACTACCTGAAAAGAAAAAGAAAAGTCCTTCACATTAACATTCTTGCATAACCACATTTATCATTTGGGGATAAAGGAAAGTTCCTCTTTGATGATTCACTCTTGGCTGATGATGAGACTTTGGTATGATGCATATTGATAGAAAATAAAAATCAACTCATTTACTATTCCAGGTGTGTGTGCTAATTTGAATCAGGGTGTGTCGTTGTCAGACCAAGTACTTATTCATAAACGTTTTGCTCTTTCTGGCTACAGAATGGTATCAGCATCAGTGCGTTCTTGCCTTACACTTCCGTAGTCTTGCAATTTTCCAGGCCAGAAAAAAAATTTTCTGAATCATAAAAAAAAAAAAGAAAAGAAAAGAAAAGAAATCTACTGTATTCTTTGAAGAAAAAGGAAGAAAACAATGACAACAGCCTTAAAAGGCAAATTGAGTATTATTACAATTTTTAAAGGAAATTTCAAAATACATTGAAATGCAAGGAGTTACCAACTTACTAATATACATACATATGACTTTAGGATTTTGTTTCTCCTTGCTCATTGGAATAACTTTAAAAGCCTTTATTTTATTTTATTTTTTATTTTAATGGGATTAACTATAAAATATACATATTATCTATTCTTTAGAACACCAGATTTATAAATAGAGTATACAACTATATATGCATACACACACATATATATGCATATGTGTGTATAGACACACACACCCACACACACACACACCTATACACACATAAAATATGTATAGTTGTGAGCTGACTGGATTTTATTCACCAGGAGAAAGAAATGCATAGCATGCCCAATATTCTAGATTATGTTATTAAAAGATTTTTCTCACTACCTATAAACCAATATAACTTACATATCATGCCCTATAATTTATATGAAAATTAACATTATACCTTCCATCTACATTTCAATGGGCTGAGTTAATAACCTATTCTTTACTTTTCAGAAAATAAAACCTACACTTAACATGGAGTTCATTGAATTCAAAAATCCACTGTCACCTTTTAAGCTTTAATTCCTACCAAAATTCCATATTAAAGCCAGGAGAGTAACATTCTTTAAACACCTTATCTGCTCATAGAAAAATTCACTACTTATAATTAAGAAGAGCAGATGTGTACAGCATCTTGATTTTCCCATTCATGAGGAAGCAATGAAAAAGAATAGAAAGAGTAAACTTTGGGGGAAAAAAAAAAAACATTTTACACTTGTGAAGCTTCTTCTTGTATTAAGTGAGACAAAAGAATTGTGTCCCTAATCATGGACATTGTGCACCTATCAGGATGGAAGAGTTTCCAAGAATAATCTGGCCATGGAGCAGGATCCAGAAAAAGAAGGAGACAGAAATGAATTCTGCAGCCAGCTTGACTGTTAGATGGACCTTCTTTTCTAAGAAAAGTCAGAATGATTTCGTCCTCCCCGCTATTCCAAAATTGAAGCAGGATGTACAGTTTTGCTGAATTACAGCCACTACCAAAATGTCTGCAAGAAAGAATTTTTCCCCATTTGCACTGGTCTCATAATTTTGCACACACACACACACACCAGAAAAATCAGAAGGCATCCTTCTATTTGTATTTATTATTACCAGTATAAAATTTTGCTACTAAGTTATTTTGTTCACATGAGAGCACAGTAGGAAGAATGCAATATTGATCCTGACATATAAAGACAAATCAGCATAGCCTTGAAAATTAGCACAAGCCTGTAGTTACAAGGACAGCACCACTAGAAAAGAAATGAGAGTAGAATTTTCATAAATAGGAAAATGCACAAATACTCTATTTTTCCCAGCTTCTTCACTAGTACTAGTTTCATCACTGCCAAGGCTTTAGGAAATGTGGAAAATGTCTTCTGAGAACATCAGTTAAGGTCTATCAATAATGTGTATCTTAAGAGAAAAGTAGCCATCATTAAATTTATAAAATACTTCAGTTTGAAAAACAATTTCATCATTTGTTCTTTCTTTTGACTCTACACAGGGCAGGTTATTATCCCTGTGGATAAAGAAATTATAAACTGTAGATAAAGAAATGGTGAGGTAATGTGATTTACCTGAGGTCACACAGCTTATGATGACGGTTCTAGTCATGATTTCTCCCCAGGACTTTCCATTCCAAATGACTTGTTGCTAGATAATAGAAAGAGGAAAAAAAAAGCACACTGTGCTTTAAACTTTGGTTTTTATCTTATATAGTTATACACATGGTGCCGCATTGATTATTTTATATAATAGACATCACTAATGGGTTAGATATGGTTACCAAGCAATTATTTGAACTGAATTTTAAATTCAGCCAAAAATTAAAAATCTTTTTATGTCTATGGATACAGTCCGAATAACCACTCCTCAATTCCCAATAAATGTAATAGAATCATCGTTTCACAAATTTTGGCAAAATAAGTTGATTTGCCTTTTTGTTGGGTGGGTAGTAGTTATTTGTTTTTAATTAAGTCAAATTGCAGATAATGTTTTAAATAAGAGGATAGTATCTGTAAGGATAGAGAAGGTTGAGAAGTTGGAGTCATCCAAGATATAA
Organism: Mustela putorius furo; assembly: GCF_011764305.1. Taxonomy (NCBI): domain Eukaryota; kingdom Metazoa; phylum Chordata; class Mammalia; order Carnivora; family Mustelidae; genus Mustela; species Mustela putorius. Next base: position 31,324,591 of record NW_025421987.1, read on the forward strand.
GGGAAAGTCTACTATGCAATTCCAATTTAGCTAGTGAGTTCATTTCTTCTGGACCCTTGGTTTTGTTTTTTTATGAGACCATTTCTCAAAGGTGAAACCTAAGCATATCATACCTCTTAACAATTGGGAACATTATGAATAATAAATGATATTAGAGAAGCACTTAACTGAGTGATATGTAAGTAATGTATGGGGTTTTTTGTTTGGAGTTGTTTTGGGGGGCTTTTTTTGGGGGGGGGTTGAGAGGAAAAAAATTCATATGGGAATTAAATGTGATTTCCTTTTAGCACCATGTGGTGGTTCCCATGTTAGTAAAAAGAATAGCCTGATTTTTTTTTTTTAAGATTTTACTTATTTATTTGACAGAGATCACAAGTAGGCAGAGAGGCAGGCAGAGAGAGAGAGGGGGAGGGAAGCAGGCTCCCTGCTGAGCAGAGAGCCCGATGCGATGCGGAGGTTCTGTCCCAGGACCCTGAGAACATGACCTGAGCCTAAGGCAGAGGCTTAACCCTCTGAGCCACCCAGGCACCCCCTGATTTTTTTTTTTTTTTAATGAAATAAGATTTCAGTTTAGTGCAAGACAGGATCCCACTGAATGAAAGCTCTAGAATATCACAACAATCAAAAATAACTAAAAGTCACCAAATAATCTATATTCAAGTCCATAAGTATAAAAATAAGAACACTAATAATATTGAGATACTTAGAATATGATAAGGTACATTTCCAAGTTAATGACATTCTTTTTTTAAGGCACAAAAGAGAAACTGTCATTCACACAATATGTACTGAGAAATTCTTGGCTGGAAAAAAAGGAAAACCATAATGTTATTCATACATAAAGCATTAAACAAAAGAGTGAGTTCAGGAAATTCATTTCTAAGTGTGCTTGGTTCAAGGCGTCTTCTAGTTAACCAACATATAACGAATTCCAACCATTAAACTTTAGAAGTAAAGATTTAGTTTTAAGAAGTATCTAATCTTTCAGAGGTGCCTGGGTGGCTCAGTCTGTTAAGCATCTGCCTTCGGCTCAGGTCATCATCCAAGGGTCCTGGATTGAGTCCCACATTGGGCTCCCTACTCAAAAACAGGAGCCTGCTTCCTGCTCTTCTCCACACTTGTGCTCTCTGTTGCTATCTCTGTCTCCATCTCTCTCAAGTAAACAAAATCTTTAAAAAAAAAAAAAGAGTTTGGGACGTCTGGGTGGCTCAGCCAGTTAAGCCATTGGCTTCATCTCAGGTCATGATCCCAGGGTCCTAGGATCGAGTCCCACATCGGGCTCCTTGCTCAGCAGGGAGCCTGCTTTTCTCTCTGCCTCTGCCTGCCTCTCTGCCTGCTTGTGTGCTGGCACTCACTGGCGCTCTCTCTCTCTGACAAATAAATAAATAAAATGTTTTTTTAAAAAAAGTTTCTAATCTTTTATCTGTCAAAGGCCCAATCTATGAATGGAAAAAAGAAGAATCTGTGAATGGATTCTTGATGTACATAATTGGTAACTTTTGTATATTATTTCAGGAGATTCATGGCACCTGGTGAAGTCTACTCGTGAACCCACTAGAAATCCAGACCTCTGAAGCTTTTGTTCTCTTCTCCAACCTTCCTCCTTCATATAATTCATGAAGAATGGCTCAAAAAGGGTCTAGGGGAGGGGGTTGGTGTCAGGGCAGAAATATTAATAAGGCCTAAAGTGTTCCCAGCACATGCAGACTTGGAATGGTAAATAATTGCTTAGCAGATCTAGGCCGCCTTTGCCTGGGGGATGCTTAGTGGGGATACACAAGGGGTCAGGTGCTATGGGAATAGGCAAACTGCTTCCACTTCAGACGCATTGGGACTACAGGGATGTTGAATCATTTCTCTTCAGATCACATCTATACATACACACAAAATCAAAAGCCAGCTGAAATGCTTTGATCCTAGAAGTAATGAAGCCACCCCAAAGCACTTAAATACAGAGCACCCAGATTTCAGTGGCAGACCTACAATGTCACACAGCTATTGCTGAAGTTAACAATTAAAGATGAAAAAATATCGGTTTCAGCAATAAGCCTCCTAAAGCTGGAAAAAGACACGTCACCATAGACAAGATGTTGCAAGAAAAGAAGAAGCATGAAGGGAATCTAGACAAGGTCAACACAGTTAACTGTAGTACTAATCACAAAAGTGAAGAAATAATACCAGGAAAAGAATTAGACTGATATCAGAACCCACCGTACATCTTTCAGAATATACTGAGTATTATATCTTATGCCATTTGTTTTATAGATGTAGTACATTTTGTACAGTTTTTATTAGAGAGCAGTTTCAGTAGTTTTCAGAAAATTATTTTGTCATCTTCATTTAAGTCCATATTTAAAGAGTCTTCAGAGTATTGTTATGGTTAGATAAGGACCCTTAAGTGATCTATCCACCTTAAAATTCCTCCATTTTCCTGCATTATTTCTTCGTTAAATTTATTTAGATCATTTTTTACATGCAAGTCTTTACTTTTAAATCCTTTTAATCTTTTAAAACATAAGCCCATGATGCCAAGAGTTCATAGCACTAACATAGAAAGCTCATAATAATTAACTAGAAAAATCAGAGGCAACCTAAAAGGATAATTTGCAACCTACATATTATTGACCTCCACTTTTAAAAGCCTAGTTTACATTCCCTACTGAATAATTCTTTCCAAATGTAATAGCCCAAAAAACACTATTTAAAAAAAAAAAGAAGTGAGAAATAATAGAAATAAAAGATAAACCAAGGGTTATGCAGAAAAGAGGGATAGCATAAAACACCATTATCTATAATGCTTTTACTTTACATTTAATCAAATACTCTTATCTTTTGTACTTTATTCATGAGTTTTTAAAAAGTAACATCATTATTTGGGTCTGGTCCATTTGAAACATCACGTCTATGCATATATTCTTTAGAATTGATAAGTTCTTTTTATAATCTTCTATAAGTAGCATAAGACATTAGTGATTTCTAACAACATGTAATAGGTCTTAAGACAAAAATTAAATGGTAAGTTTAATTCTTAAAGTTAGTATTTTAGTACTAAAAGTATCATTGTTTCTTTTTCCTTTTTGTTTTTATGATAGCACAACTCGATTGTGGTGGAGAGTGGTTGTTTTCTTCCTTTCCAACATCACTTCTTGCTACTTAAGTAAGACTATCTCTCAGTTCTCCTCTTAGGGAAATCATTTAATAAGCTTTGAAAATAAAGTTGATCTTCATCTACCTACCCATCTTGAAAACATGGTAGAATCATGAGCATACCTTGCCAAAAAGAATATTTCATCTTCTTTGATAAATTAACTCAAGGCTTTGTACCTGATCTCACTCAAAATCTCCTCAGGAGTTTTTGACCAGAGGTATCAGAGAGATGTTCTTTTGCTTAAGGTAATCTGAGTTGAGTTTCCATTGTTCACAGATAGAGTCTTTAGGGAAACCTTCCCCGTACATAAAATTAATACTTCTTTGAGTGCTGAACGTGGAGCTGGAAAGAAATGAAAAGATTTTTCTGAATTATATACATTTAAGCTCTAGCATGATCCATTTTCTTTTCGAAGAGTTGGCACACATTTACAAGATGGAGATAAGAACACCATCTGTGTTTATAGAAATTTTGTTTGATATCATTCAGCATTCTGAACTACAACCATGAAGCAAGAAGAATATAAAATCCTTACCTGTATGTGTATGAAAATGAGATACATAGGAGTTGTGATAGATGGCTGAAACATGAGTTTTTCAAACTGGGAAATTGAATCCTATAAAGATTTGGTTGCAAGCATTAAGATGTTTTCTATAAATCTGTTAAACTGAATATCTGTTTCATGTTTAAATATTATAGGAGTTAAAATTAAAATGCAAATTAAAATACAAGTAAAATAATTATGACTAATACCATTTGTAATACTAATGAACAAAATATATTGCTTTGAATTCAACAAATGAACATTAGTTAAGAAATTCATGAACAGGCACAGTTAAGATGACAAAACAAAAGGAATTTTTCAAATCTCAGGTAATTAATAACATGACCTATACATTGGCTTGGATTTTCTTTTTCTTTTCTTTTTAATAATTTATTTATTTATTTGACAGAGAGAGATCACAAGCAGGCAGAGAGGCAGGCAGAGAGAGAGGAAGGGAAGGGAGCTCCCCACCGAGGAGAGGGCCCAATGTGGGGCTCAATCCCAGGCGCCCCTGGCTTGGATTTCTAACCAAAATTCAACCCATTCTTTATTGACAGATTCAAAAGCATTTTTCATTTTTCCTTTTGGAAGGAACAGTCAAATGCTGCCAGCTTAGGCAACTGAATAGATGAGCTTCCTCAGGAAGAAATTATGGAAAGCCGCCACATTCTCCAAATTGAGTGAACATGAGTCAATTTAATTAAGAAATTCTTTCTGATCATAAGATCTTCCTCTGTGACCCAGTGGTGTTTTCAAACACAAAGTAGACATTTTCAGATTGAAAAGAGAAAACATGCTGTTTCAATTTCTGAAAAAAGATAGATGGGTTAATTATCAAAGATAATAAGATAAGAGTAATATTATATGAAAATCAAAAAAGCTTTTGAATGTGTATAAATAGATAACATTCGAAAAGTTTAGTGAGTTTATGTAATTCATGCAGCTTAATATGCTTGTGAGGAAGCTTCAGTAGAAGCATGAACAACATTTTACCCAAATGGAAAATAAGTCTTATTCCGTGCTTTTTGCATAGAAAATAACAAATTACTCTGATGCTCTGACCCCTGGGCAGAAGGGGTGTATGTAACTAAAAGTAACAATATCCCATGCTCAGAATTCAGTGTTGTTAAATCTTTTCCATTATTAAAATATTCAAAAAGTCTCATTAATTTTGGTATCCCAAAGTCTAAGCCAATTGTTCTCAACCCTGGCTGCAAATTAGAATCATCTAGATAATTTTATAACATAGATTCCTGGATTTACCATCACCTCCATCCTGGAATTCTGTTATAGTAGACAGAGTGTAAGACCCAGACATTTTTATTTTTTAAAGGTGCCCCAGTAACTTCAATGTGTAGCCTGGTAACTTCAATTAAGAAATACTGGGGTATGCCTGGGTGGCTCAGTTGGTTAAGCAGCTGCCTTCAGCTCAGGTCATGATCCCAGTGTCCTGGGATCAAGTCTCACATCGGGCTCCTTGCTCGGCAGGGAACCTGCTTCTCCCTCTGCCTCTGCCTGCCATTCTGTCTGCCTGTGCTCGCTCTCTCTCCCTCTCTCTCTGACAAATAAATAAATTAAAAAAAAAAAGAAGAAGAAGAAGAAGAAGAAGAAATACTGGTCTAACATGAAAAAAATGCTCCATATCACTCGGCATCAGGAAAATACAAATCAAAACCACAATGAGATACCACCTCACACCAGTCAGAATGGCTAAAATTAACAAGTCAGGAAATGACAGAGGTTGGTAAGGATGTGGAGAAAGGGGATCCCTCCTACACTGTTGGTGGGAATGCAAGCTGGTGCAACCACTCTGGAAAATAGCATAGAGGTTGTTGACCCAGCAATTGCACTTCTGGGTATTTACCCTAAAGATACAAACATAGTGATCCAAAAGGGTACGTGCACCCGAATGTTTATAGCAGCAATGTCCACAATAGCCAAACTATGGAAAGAACTTAGATGTCCATCAACAGATTAATGGATAAAGAAGAGGTGGTATATATACACAATGGAATACTATGCAGCCATCAAAAGAAATGAAATCTTGCCATTTGCGATGATGTGAATGCAACTATTTCACTATGCTTAGTGAAATAAGTCAATTAGAGAAAGACAACTATCATATGATCTCCCTGATATGAGGAAGTAGAGATGCAACGTGGGGGGTTTGGGGGGTAGGAAAAGAATAAATGAAACAAGATGGGTCTGGGGAGGGAGACAAACCATAAGATACTCTTAATCTCACAAAACAAACGAAGGATTGCTGGGATGGGGGAAGGGAGGGACTGGTGAGGTTATGGACATTGGGGAGGGTACGTGCTATGGTGAGTGCTGTGAAGTTTGTAAACCTGGCAATTCACATACCTATAGCCCCGGGGCTAATAATACATTATATGTTTATTTAAAAAAATAAAAAATTAATTAAAATACAGAAAAAAATACTAGTCTAGATAGAAACATTAAGGAGGTACAAGTTTTTTTGAGTGAAGGAACAAATAGGTGAATTGATAAAGATAGAACGATATTTTTTCCTTACTTAGAACAATTCTCTTTCTAGATCCTTTGTTACTAAACGTCACTTCACACTATTTTATATGGGTTTGACCCTGTTGTTCCCTAGTAGTCTGCAATTATGCAGCATCCTTTAACACGGCAAGGCAGTAATACCTTTAAGCGGTTCTGCCTATCTTGATTGTGAATTTCCAATATATGCCAATATTATACTCTTGAAACAAAAATACCATGGATGCCATCTATTTCACAACAGATATAGGAAAAATATTGAAAATACTGTCCACTTGCAATGCTTGAGAAAATAATTATTTCTCTCTAAGGAGACCGGGATTTGGTAATTTCAGTTTAAGAAATTAAGGGAAACATAATTTTGAGAGGAAGAAGTGTTTTTTGTTTGTTTGTTTGTTTGTTTTTAAAGATTTTATTTATTTATTTGACAGAGAGAGAGCCCAAGAAGGGGGAGCAGCAGAGGCAGAGAGAGAAGCAAGCTTCCCGCTGAGCAGGGAGCCTGATGTGAGGCTTGATCCCAGGACCTTGGGATCATGACCTAAGCCAAAAGCAGATGCTTAACCAGCTGAGCCACCCAGACGCCCCGGAAGAAGTGTTTTAAAAGAAAAACAACTTCCCCTTTAAATTATGAAATTCTTGAATATAGCAACTATAGTTTATTTGCACATAATTATCTGTTTAAAAAAAAAAACTATGGATCTGTTAAAAAAAACTATGGATATTAAAATATGCAAAACTTTTAATCCCACTTGAAAAATACACCATATATATGCATATATATATACTAATTTACATTAAATTCTTACATAATATTTTAGAAGACAAATGATGTTGAAAAGAACCATGACCAATAGGAAATTTTATCATTAAACTACAATATTGCCTTGGTACTTTTTGTCTCTCTCTCTTAGAAAAATGACAAGGCATTTCACTTTATTTCTCAGTCACCAAATATGATCTCGTAGTTTATATGGTCTTACACATTGCAAGTCATCCAAATATGCCCTGATCAGTTGCCTCCATCTGTATTACCTTCCCTCTGGAAACTTGGGATAATTTTTCGTCTTTCCTGTCAACCGAATGTACAGAAGCTGCTCAATATTGTGAAACATGTTCGTCCCCTCAAGACGGCAGTTATTTCAAAAATGTTGAAATATCACAGAATATATCCAACTGCAAATCAGTAAACCTCGTATGTTTCTATAGTTACTAACTCCCCATAAAGAAATTCATGTATGTGCATAAACTCTATATATGTGAGTATGTGTGTATAGAATACATAGTTTTAGTTTTAGAACTTTGAGGAAGTCAAAAGAATTACACTACAACAATGGTTTTCAATGATGAAATAAAATACCTGGATTTGTGGAATTACTTACTTTCCCTTGTTTGTAAACTCTCTACATTTCTTTTTCAAGGCAGTTCTGCAAATAAAACTACAGAGAAAAAGGTAATATTTTTTTTAAAAGGTAATATTTTAATTCCAAAACTAAAACTGTAAATCTTCTTGTGATACTCTGCTAATTATGAAATAATTTATAATGATAAATCCCCTGGAGTACATATCTTTTGTATGAAAATTATGTCAAAATATTTATAAAAACCCCAATATGCTCTTTATGTAATATATAGAAGCCTACTTTCTCAATTTGAACTTGTTTGATAATGTGTGTGTGTTTGTATATGTATTCAAAGCTTTTATTATCCTAATTCAAGGAAATATAAACAGGGTTCACCCAAATCAAAGTCATGAAATCTTTAAAATTTGCCTTATTTGCTTCAATTTTTTTCAAATATGAAAATCCCTCTACAAGATTATTCTCCACATGTCTTGCTTTTTCAACTTATTTCCTTTATTGAAGAAATAAAAGATATAGCAACCAATTACTTTTGGCTATTAGATCCTTTATATCTTTAATAATCTTTAAAGTTTCTATAAAAAACTGTTTTTAATATTTAATGGATAAACTAGTGGCAAAATGTGTTAAGTGAACAAGAGAGCACTGAAATACTACAGTGTAAGTATTCCAGATCTTTGGTGATGATATGTCAACTGGACTTATTATGGTAATTATTTCATAATACAAATAAACATTAAATCACTAGGTTGTATACCTGCAACTAATATGTCAATTATAGCTCAGTAAAGATTAATAATAAAGTAAATTAAAACTTAAAAATTTCTTAGTTGAATAGACGCCTGATTGATACATTAAATGAGCAAGAGTTCTAATTTGTGGTCCATGGACCATCAAGTTTTACAAAAATAAATCGAGGACATTTTGGAATCTCCTGAATTTAGAATTTCCAGTGTGTTTGTATACATGTGTGTTATAAAATGTTTAACAGGATACAGTCAGGGAAAGAATCTATAATTTTCAAGATATTATTTAAAAGGTTTTGGCTCCAAAAATTAAATTACTGCTACATTTTTTTTCTTACAGATGCATACACAATCTCTGTCAAAGTTTGTTCATAATTTACTCATAACTAAGGTTCTTTTAAAACGATTTTTGTTTTGTTTCAATTTTTTTTCTAATTTACATACAGCCAAATTCACTCTTTTGGTGTGCAGTTTTGTGAGCTTTTTAAAAATAGGGTTTCATAACAACAATCATGATACAAAATAGTTTCCTCACTCCCAAAAAAACCCTCATGCTATTGCTGTATAGTCAAATTTTTCTCCTGTGTTTAATCCCTGGTAAAAACTAATCTGTTCTCTTTTCCTATAGTATGGTCTTTTCCAGAAGAACTTGTCATAAAAATGCAATAGCATAGTATGTAAACTTTGGTGTCTGACTTAATTCACTTAGGATAATGTAGTTGTGGTTGGACAGTTTGTTCTTTTTTAATTGATGTGAAGTATTCCATTGCACGGAGGTATTCATTCACTCAGTGAAGACTATTTCAGTTGTTCCCAGGTTTTGTAAATTATGGATATTGCTACTCACGTACTGGTTTTTATATGTATATATGTCTTCATTTACCAGGATAAATGCCCTGGAGTAAGATGGCTAGGTCATAGGTTTGACTTCCTGAAAAATTGCTACACTGTTTTCCAAAGTGTCTATATAATTCTTCATTCCCACCAGCAATGTAGGAAAGTCAGATTTCTCCAGGATCTCATCAGCACTTGATACTTTCAGGTTTTATATTTTGGTCAGTAGGATGCTAGGGAATGCTACAAATGTGGTCTTAATTTGTATTTCTTAAAATCGAAAGTTCTTGAGTGCCTTTCATGGGCTCATTTCTCTCTTTGTTTCCCCCTATTCTTTGGTGAAGTAGCTTTTAAAATATTTTGCCCATTCTTAAAAGGTTGTTTGCTTTATTGTTAGTGAGCTTTAGATGTTCTTTCTGTATTCTAGATACAAGTCCTTTATTAGATAATGTTTTGCAAATATATTCTCCAGTCTTCTCAGTCTCTTAACAGTGTCTTTTGCAAAGCAAAAGCTTTAAATTTTGATAAAGGCCATTATCTATTCTTCTTATATGTACCTTGCCTTTGGGATATTTAAAGACACTTTGCCTAATCCAGTGTTCCCAATATCTTCTATTCTTTTTCCAAAGAGTTTTATATCTTTACATTTTACACTGAAGCATATAATTTATATTTTATTTTTGTGTAAGGCATGAGATATATATTGAGATTCATATTTTTACATATGGATTTCCAATTGAAGTGACATAATTTTTTGAAAACACTATGATTTCTTTTTGAAATTGCCTTTGCATCTTTGTCAAAAATCAGTCAACCTCATTGGTATGGATCTATTTTTATACCCTATTCTGTTCTATTGATCTATGTGTCTATGCTTTTACCAATACCATACTGAGTGTTATAATGTTAGAGTAAGTCTTAAAATCAATACTATGGATCCCTAAACTTTGTTATTTTTCAAAACCATTTGGGAGCTTCTAGTTCCTTTGCCTGTCCAAATAAATGTTAAATCAGTTTCTCAATATCTATAAAACATCCTAGGGCATTCTGGTTAGGATTGCTTTCAATATTTAGATCAATTTGTGAAAAATTATATCTGAAAAATATTGAGTCTTTGAAGCCATAAACATTGTCTCTCTATTTATTTGGTTTTCTTTTATTTATTTCAATCAGTGTTTGATAGTTTTCAGTATATTGATGTTCCACATATTTTTGCTAGATATATACTCAGGTTTTTTTCATTTTTTGCAGCTAATTTTTACAGAACTGCCTTTTAAATTTTGTTTTGCAAAGGTTTTTTGCTAGTATATAGAAATATAAATGATTTTTTAAATCTTAACTTCATATACTATAACACTGGTAGACTTGCTAATTAATTTAGTAACTTTTTTTTGTAAATTCCTTGGAATTTTCTACGTAGCAAATCATGTCATTTTTGACTAGGCAGTTTTATGTGTTCATTTACTATCTGTAAGTCCCTAACTTCTTATTTTTTCTTACTGTACTACCTAGGACCTCTAGTAGGACATTGAAGAACAGTCATGAGAGTGGTTATCCTTACTTTTTTTGTTTTCATTTTTGTTTTTTTAAACATAAGAGGAAATCATTCAGTCTTTCGTTCTTCAGTATGATATTAAATACAAGTTGTATAACAGACATGCCTTTGATCAGGTTAAAGAAGTTCTATTCTATTCCTAGTTTGCTGAGTTTGGATGTTGAATATTTTCTTTTTCTTTTTCTTAAGATTTTTAATTTATTTGTCAGAGAAAGAGAGAGAGAGAATGGGCACAAGCAGGTACAGCAGGAGAGGGAGAAAGAGGCTCCCCACTGAGCAGGGAGTCCAGTGTAGGGCTCAATCCCAAGACCCTGGAATCATGACCTGAGCCAAAGGCAAATGCTTAACTGACTCAGCCACCCAGATGTGGCAAATGTTGAATATTTTCTAATGCATTTTTATCTTTAATAGGATAATGAAGATTTTCTTCTTAGATCTGTGAATATGATGACATTGATTGATTTAATGACATTTTACCAGCCTTGCATTGTTGTGGTAAACCCCATTTGCTTATCAGATGTTAGGATTTTTATGTATTACTGAATTTGATTTCTGTTACTTTGTTGACTTGTGTAAATGTCTATGAGGGATGTTGACCTACATTTTTCTTTTCTTTTGTTGCTTTGTTTTTATTTTTGTTTTGTTTGTTTTTTACTAGTTTTGGCATGAAGATAATTCTGGCCTTGTAAAATGATTTGGAAATTGTTTTCTATTTTATGAAAGCAACTGTGTAGACTTGGTATTTTCTTCCCTTAAATATTGATATAATTTGCCAGTGAAATCATTTTGTGGGGACGGGGCACTGGTAGGAAGCTTTGAATAGGAACTCAATTTCCTTACTAGATAGAGGACTATTCTGGTTATCTATTTCCTCTTAAGGAAATTTTGGTAATTTATGGCTTTCAGGAATTAACGCAACATGCCTAAGTTGCATATTTATCATTATAGAGTTGTTCATAGTACTGCTTTATTGTCCTTTTAAAATTTGTGGGGTCTATTGTGATATCCCCTCTTCCTTCCTTCTCAATGTTCATAATTTTTCTTCTCATCTATTTTTCATTGGTCAGTTTAATATTTATCAATTTTATTGTTGTCTTCAAAAAACATCTTTTACAGGTGCCTGGGTGGCTCAGTGGGTTGAGGCCTCTGCCTTCGGCTTGGGTCATGATCCTGGGGTCCTGTGATTGAGCCCCGTGTCAGGCTCTCTGCTCAGCAGGGAGCCTACTTCCTCCTCTCTCTCTGCCTGCTTCTTTGCCTACTTGTGATCTCTGTCAAATGAATAAATAAAATCTTTTAAAAAAACATCTTTTAGACTCATTAATTTTTCTTTATTCTTTTTCTGGGTTTTATTGTGGGTGTTTTTTTGTTTTGTTTTTTGCTCGCCTTTATTATTATCTTTTTTTCTGCTTGTTTTGTGTTTAGTTTGTTTACCTTTTTCTAACTGCTAAATATCAAAGCTTATATGTTTGATCTGAAAATTTTCTTCTTTTCGAATACAAATCTGTAATCTCAGAAATTTCCTTCTAAAGTCTTCCTTAGCTGCATCCCACAAGTTTTCATATATTTTAATGTCATTTTAATTTAGTTCAAATATTTCCTAACTTCTCTTGGTAATTATTTTGTGACCTATGGATTATTTAAAAGTATGTTGTCCATATCTAAATATTTAAATATTTTCATTTATCTTTCTGTAATTTAATTCTAATTATGATATGGCCAAAGAATACACTTTGTATCTCAATCTTTCTAAGTTTGTAATGCATTTTTATAATACAGGGACCCTGGTTGGCTCAGTGGGTTAAGCAGCTGCCTTCAGCTCGGGTCATAATCCCAGGTTCCTGGGATCAAGCTGCATATTGGGTCCCTGCTCCATGGAGAGCCTGCTTCTCCTTCTTCTGCCTGCCATTACCCCTGCTTATGCTCTCTCTCTCTCTCTCTGTCAAATAAACAAATAAGATCTTTAAAAAAATTTATAATGCAGAAAGTGGTCTACTGTGATGAATGTCCAAGTGCACTTGAGAAGAACGTGTATTCTTTTGTTGTTGGAAAGAGTTTTCTATAAGTCAGTTAGATTAAAGTGGTTGATAGCCCTGCTCTGGTCTGCTATATTCCTTTTGATTTTTTATCAACTTGCTCTAGTCATTACAAAGAGAGGCATGTTGAGTTTTCCAAATAAACTTTTGGATTTATCTATTTCTCCTTCAATTCTATTAGATTTTGTGTCATGTATTTTGAAACTCTGTTGTTAAGTGAATACACATTTGGGATTATTATATCTTCTTGGTGTACTGACGTTTTTAACTATATGATGTTCCTTTTGATCTCTAGTAATCCCTTGTTCTAACATCTATTTTGTCTAGTATCACTCTAATCCAGTTTTCTTTTAGTTAGTGTTTGTATACTATGTATTTTTCAATCCTTTTACTTTCATCTTATCTGTATCATTGCCTATAAACTGAGTTTCCTGTAGACAGCATAAAACCAGTTGGGTGTTATCTTTTTCATTTGTTGTTTTGTGTTTCATCCAACATAGCAATCTCTGTTTTGAATTGATGTGCTCAGAACAATGTATTTAATGTAATTATTGATATGGTTGTATTTATTTGTATCATTTTTTTTCCTGTTTACCCTCTTGCTTTTAAGCTCTCTGTTTTACTTCTCCTGCCTTCTCCATATTGTTTCAAAATTTTTGATGTTAAGTGCTGGGTAACTGCTTTCTTGGTTCCCAGTGTTCACTGATTCCCAGTACTGATTCCTAAATATATCAGAAGAGTCTATACTCTAATACCCAAAACCTGTGAATATGATGAGATATTACTGCCATAGTTATGGTATGGCATATGCTGTAGTTGGTCTTAAAATAGGAAATTATCTGCATGAGCCCCTTTAAAAGCAGAGTTTTCTCCAGCTGGTATCAGAAGAGGAAATCAGAGGTTTGAAACAGAAAGGTGATGTGATATGCCCACATTGGCTTGAAAATAGAAGTGGCACATGAGAAAGAATGTGAATAGTATTAGGGAATCTAAGAAAAGCACCCCCCTGACAACCAACAAGAAAATGGGAAGCTCACAACAATAATCACAAGAAAGTGAATTTGATCAAAAACCTGAATGAACTTGAAAATGGATTATCCCACACAGCCTATAGATAAGATTAACCCAGACTGCAGCTTGATGTGAATTTTCTGAGACCCTGAGCAGAGAACACAGACTGGGAGAATTCTAACCCATAAAATGGTAAACTAATAAATTTGTGTAACTTTCAGCCACTACATTTTTTGTTACTTACTAAACTTTAAGGAAAAAAAAAAAAAAAACGAATAAAATGTCTTTGTGCAAATCTCTCTTCTTAAGTTTGAGTTGGACCTAGTAACTTGCTTCTAATGAATAAAAGATAATAAGTGATGGGATGTCAATTTATGATTAGGTTATAAGACTGCCTTCCACCTTGCTGGCATTCTCCTGTTAGTGCCTGCTCAGCTGATACGTTGTGAAGAAGCAAGTTTCCCTGGGATAGAGGTCCATGTAGCATGGAAATTAGAGTAGCCTTTCATTAACAGCCATGGAGTAACTGAGGCCCTGAGACTACCAGCCCATGACCACCTGACTGCTGCCAACAAGCCTATGAAATAAGAAGCAAATCCTTTGCCCCAATTCAGCCTTCACAAGAGAGTCCAGCCTCAGTGGACTGACCCATGTTTATGTTATGACCCACAGAAAATATGAGATAATAAATGTGTGTTGTCTTTTTTTTTTTTTTTTTTTTTAAAGATTTTATTTATTTATTTGACAGAGAGAAATTACAAGTATACTGAGAGGCAGGCAGAGAGAGAGAGAGAAGGAAGCAGGCTCCCCGCTGAGCAGAGAGCCCGACGCGGGACTCGATCCCAGGACCCTGAGATCATGACCTGAGCCGAAGGCAGCGGCTTAACCCACTGAACCACCCAGGCGCCCCAAATGTGTGTTGTCTTAAGCCACTAGATTTTGAGATAATTTGTCATGAAGCAATAAAGATCCAATGCATATTCCATTTTAGTTTATCTACCAGCTTTTTAACTATACTTCACATATTTATTAGTAATTAATCGAGAAATTACAATATACATAAATAACTTATTAGTTATTAATAATTTATTAAAGTCTAGTGAATATTAATATTTTATCACTTCATGTAAAAGACAAAAATCTTACAAATATATAGTTCATTTTGACCTCTCTCCCTTTATGTTGTAGTTCCACATGGTGTGATAAGCAGAATAACCAGTTCCCTACTCCACCAAAGATGCCCTAATTCCTGGAATCCTTGAATAAGTTACCTTACATGATAAAAGGGGCTTTGACTCTTTTTCGTGGCTCCTCGGAGGCAGTAGGCTGCTTCAGGATGAAGCTGAACATCTCTTTCCCAGCTACTGGCTGCCAGAAACTCATTGAAGTGGACGATGAACACAAACTTCCAACCTTTTATGAGAAGCGTATGGCCACAGAAGTTGCTGCGGACGCCCTCGGTGAAGAATGGAAGGGTTATGTGGTCCGAATCCGTGGTGGCAATGACAAACAAGGCTTCCCCATGAAGCAGGGTGTCTTGACCCATGGCCGTGTCTGCCTGCTGCTGAGTAAAGGGCATTCCTACTACAGACCAAGGAGGACGGGAGAGAGAAAGCGCAAATCTGTTCGGGGTTGCATCGTGGATGCCAATCTCAGTGTTCTCAACTTGGTCATTGTAAAGAAAGGGGAGAAGGATGCTCCTGGACTCACTGATACTACTGTGCCTCGACGCCTGGGGCCCAAAAGAGCCAGCAGAATCCGCAAACTCTTCAATCTCTCTAAAGAAGATGATGTCCGCCAGTATGTTGTGAGAAAGCCCTTAAACAAAGAAGGTAAGAAACCTAGAACCAAAGCGCCCAAGATGCGGCGTCTTGTTACTCCACGTGTCCTCCAACACAAACGTCGGCGTGTTGCTCTGAAGAAACGGCGCACTGAGAAAAACAAGGAAGAGGCTGCAGAATCTGCTAAACTTTTGGCCAAGAGAATGAAGGAGGCCAAAGAAAAACGCCAGGAACAGATTGCCAAGAGACGGAGGCCGTCCTCGCTGAGAGCTTCTACCTCTAAGTCTGAGTCCAGTCAAAAATGAGATTTTCTAAGAGTGACAAATAAATAAGATCAGACATTAAAAGAAGGGGGGGGGGCTTTGAAGTTGTGATTAAGGTTAAAGACTTTAACTTTATCCTGGGTTGTTTGGATGTGCTCAGTGTAATCACTTCAGTTCTTAAAAGTGGAGAGCCGATCCTGGCTGTAGTCCGAAACGTGGTACAAGAAGAAAGAGAGGAGATTTGAAGTGCGAGGGGGATATGAATCACCGTTGCTGCTCTAGGAGATGGAGGAAAGAGGCCATAATCCAAGAAATTTAGATGTCCTCTGGAAGCTAAGAACAACCCTAAGCTGATAGCAAGAAAGGAAATAACTTCAGTCTTACAACCACAAAAAAATGAATTCTGCCAACACTCTAAATGAGCAAGAAGTGGATTCTCCTCTACAGTTTCCAGAAAAGAACACAGCAAATGCTGCAGTTTTAGCCCAATGAGACTCATCAGATTTCCGATATACAGAAAGTTAAGATTAAAAATTTGTATCATTTAAAAGCTGCTAAAGTTGTAATTGTATGACAGCAATATAAAATTAGTACATATGAATCAGATCTACATACATTACAGGGAAGCCTAGGTGGCTCAGTCGGTTAAACGTCTGCCTTCGACTCTGGTCATGATACCAGGGTCTGGGGATCGAGCCCTCATCAGGCTCCTTGCTCAGCAGGGAGCCTGCTTCTCCCCCTGCCTGCTGCTCCCCCTGCTTGTGCTCTATCTCTCAGGAAGAAAGAAAGAAAGGAAGGAAGGAAGGAAGGAAGGAAGGAAGGAAGGAAGGAAGGAAGAAAGAAAGAAAAACTTAAATAAAAGAAAACACTACATACATTATAAACCCCACCATATTATATTTTGTCATATACAGTTTTACTTTTAGGAATTTTACATAGTTTAAGAAACACAAGAGGATAGAAGTAATCTATTGTATTTACCCATATATTTATTATTTCTGTTGCTCTTCCTTCATTCTTAGGTTTCTATGATTTCCCTATTGTTTTTCTTTGGCCAAACGGTATTATTTGACCTTTCTTTGAGAGCAGGTCTAGTGACAATTAATTCCCTTAGATTTCCTTCATATGAGAATGTCTTTATTTCACTTTTATTCCTGAAGGATGTTTTGCTGGTTAAAGAATCTTGAGTTCACAGCCATTTTCATTCACTACATTAAAAAATATTGTTCCATTCCCCTTTGGCCTCCATGGTTTCTCATATTTTTCTTTATCATTGGCTTTGTCAGTTTGATGATGATGTGTATAAGTGATGTTTTCTTTGAATCTGTCTTGTTTGAGTTTCACTGACTTTCTTGACTCTACAAATGCATGTCTTCCACTAAATCCAGGATGTTGTAAACAAGTAATTCTTCCAAAAATTTTCTGCATCAAAAAATTTCCCCTCTCCTCAGTCTCCAATGACATGGATGTCAAACCTTTTGATATTGTTGCACAAGTTCCCAACGCTCACTTCATTGCTATATCATTTCTTCCTCTGTTATACAATTTGAACAATTTATACTAATCTATATTCAAACACACAATTATTATTTCATCTACACTGAGCACATCCAGTGAATTTTTCTGTTATTATGTTTGTTTCATTCTAAAATTCCATTTGATTCTTTTTTGTAGCTTCTGTCTCTTTGCTGAGAACATCTGTCTTTCCATTTATTTCAAGAGCATTTGCCTTCACCTCATGGAGCAAGGTTATGGTAGTTGTTTGATAATATTGTCTAATTCCAACATTAGGGTAGTCTCGGGGTATTTGTTGACTGCCTTTTTCTTTAAGCAAACTGAGATTTTCCTGCTTCTTTGTGTGTCAAGTAATTTTGTAATGTAATCCAGACATTTTAAATATTATGAGTACTATTAAAAACCTCCAAAAAACATTGACTTCTTTTTCTTGTTTGTTTTAGCAGGAAATGAACCCAGTTAGGTTCAGACCATGAGTTTTAAACTTTCTTTTGTGGATTGTTGTTCCAATATCAGTTTAGTTTTCAAACTGAAAAACTGTGAGTTACTTTGGTGCATCTTGCATGGCACTACCCAAAAATAAGTCTGGGATATGGACAGTGGTCTCAGTCATAGTTGAGTTCCCAAAGCTTTCCTATGGTGCTCTGTTTCATTTCCATAGTGTGACTAAGCAGTTAGCCTTGGACTCCATTTGCAGCTTTCAAGTATCGAATTTTTTTCTTCTCCATGGTTTCTCTTATACTTCTGGTTTCCAAAAGTATTCTTTTTACCTGATATCCCACTAGATAGCCAGGGTATCTTATACTTATATAGCTTCCTTATGTAGCCCTTACTTCTCTCAACAAGATCTTACCCTGGACAACGTAGTGAGTGAAAAGAAAATAAAAATCACTAGGATTCCCTCCAAACACTTCAGATCATATACATATCTTTTCCAAATGCCTCTGGTCAGAAAGAAGGATTTTCTCGTAGTGTGGTAAGTACCTACTCAGATGCTGCTGCCACTATAGCTGTGAGCATAGCACTGTAGCTTCACGACCAGGGTTTGCCTCAGGCCAGGGTCAGGAAGAAAGAAAAATATATATATGTGGGGATCTGCAAGTGCCCATGTGCACATGCACACATGCATGCGCACACACACACACTTTTCCCATTGCACAGGGGCTGACTTCCTGGTCCTCTAGCCTAAAAAACAGATTTTTCCTAGCGTTTTTTTCTGTATATGCACAGTGAAATTCCATGATCTAGCCTGCCTAGAATCTAAGCCAGGAGAAAAGGAAAAGAAAATAAAATATAAAATAGTAAACTTACCCCTGTACTACTCATTTTGTGGGTTCTGATTTCTTTCCTGAATCTGCCTTCTATTATTTACTTTTCAGAGTCATCAGATAGTCACTTTATAAATACCATCCAGGTATTTTATTAGTTAATGGTGGGAGAAATAGGGTAGAATGGATTTATTTCCCCTTAGCTGAAACTAGAAATTGCCATTTTAAGATGAAAATAGAATGTTTTCTATTGTTTCCTTTTTTACTACTTTAAGGCTTTAAATAACCAATATCTTACATTGTGGTTCATTTTATTTGTAATAAACCATATTTCAGCACTTGACTCCCTAGTACATATCACACTGTTATTTTCATTTCTTAATGATGAATATCTCTTAAAAGCAACCTATCTTTGTTTTCCAAATCTTTGAGAAAAGCTAGCCCAGCAAAATTTAACAATCCCTTCACTATAGATTTTTTTAGGGTTTTTAATACAGTAATCTGCATTCTGAATTTCCAAAAGGGCAAGATAACACACTGCATTTCCCAAACATATTTAACTTCTGAGATCTTTTTCCCCCACAAAACTGACATTCTACAGAACAGAATTTGGAAAATATTCTAACCACTAGCACTGACTCTTTATATCTTACATTACTCATGTTATGCACTCCAACTTCTCTTCCTTCTGTACTTATTAAATGCTATTCCAGGACCTCCGTGGGGTGTACCTTTTGTGGATTTAAAGTGCTATTCCAGACCTTTTCTAAAATGACTCTGCTTTTAATAACATTAAACATATGCTATCACCTAACATTGCCAAGTATTCTGAAGACAATTTCAAGAAAGAATGTATAAAATGGCTTAATTTTAAACATAGCTTGTGAATGCTGTAGCTAACTCAGATAAAGATAGGCATATTTACTATGCTTTATAGAAATAAAGGGGATTTTGAAATTAAAAGGGGAAAAGATTGTAGATAATAGTATTGCTTGTATATTAACAAGTGAAATAGTAATAAAAAGATAAAAAGATTAGGTGACTGATGAAAACCAAGGTAATACATGAGAAAACATTTAACCTTAAAGACAAACTAATAATCAAAACAATCATGTATAAAGAACTCCACATATCAAATATTAGATCACATGTTTATATTGGAATTCTATGGTTGTTTCCATAGTATCTATTCTCTTTGTCCTGATAACCCCTAATATAGGTTTGAGAATTTCTGTGATTCCAAGGATGAGGAAAATATACCAAGATAAGCCAATGATTATATTCCATATGCCTAGACCTCACATTATTTTATTTTTTTTTAAGATTTTATTTATTCATTTGACAGAGATCACAACTAGGCAGAGAGGCAGGCAGAGAGAGAGAGGAGGAAGCAGGCTCTCTGCTGAGCAGAGAGTCCGACGTGGGACTCAATCCCAGGACCCCGGGATCATGACCCGAGCCAAAGGCAGAGGTTTTAACCCACTGAGCCACCCAGGTGCCCGACTTCACATTATTTTAGATGGGTCATGTCACTTAAAGGAGCTCAATCATATTGAATTTCAGATTTCCTTGTGGGAATGGTTGAACAAAAGTGATCTCTTAGCTCTGGACCATATATTATACAGATGTGAGACAGTGAAACAAATGTAGCTATTTTTCTTTCATAATTTGATAAAGTCAACACACAAACGAAACCAGAACTTAGGGAAAAATAATCACAGTGGAATACAACCAATTCATGATCATGCCTAAAACTTATACCATCTTTAGATTTTTTTCAACGAAGCCAGTTGTATTCGTTATGTATTACTGTAGGACAAAATACTCTAAAATGTATTGCTTAAAATGACAATAAATTTATTATCTCTTGCTTCTGTAAGTCAAGAATTCAGACAGAGCATTGTAGGATGGTTTATCTCTGCTCCATAAGTCCTCAACTGCAAGAGTTAAAGGCTTAAAGACTGTGGGGTAGAGTCATTCGAAGCTTATTCAATCACGCATTTGAAAACATTATGGCTGTAGGCTGGGAAACTAGCTCAGGCTGTTGGTGGGAACACTGTTACAGGACCTGCCTGGGTGGGATCGGCTTCCACCCACTGTGGTAGTTAGGATCCCAAGGAAAGGAAAACAGAGAAAGGGAAAAGACACAAACAGACAGATACACACACACACACACACACACACACACATAGGCATGCACACACACTGAAAGAGAGAAGCTATGTTGCCTTTTATGATCTAACTTAAAAATTCAGGCAGGATTTCTTCTGCTTTATTATATTGGTCGTGTCTCTTAGAGAAGTTTATCACCTTCCAGGGGGAGGAATCATAACATGTACTTCTCTGTAGAAGTATGCCAATGTCAAGTTATGAAAAGAGCATTTGATGTAGAGTTTGTATTGGCTGGCAATAGCCCAGTTGGCAAATTGGGACCAAATCTGGAAAAAATAACCTACCATACAATCCGTGAATATACATTTATTGTGTAAACCAATTTGAGTCAAATTATTTGTTTCTTGCAATGAAACAGCCAACTCATATCACATATATGTTATTTCATTTAATGTGAACAAAATCTACAGAAAGGAAGACTTTAGCACCTATATCAGTCAGGGTTCTCCAGAGAAACAAAATTAATAAGATAATAAGATAGATGATAGATGATAGGTGATAGATAGATAAATTGACTCATGTAATTGTGGGAGTCAGCACACCCAATATTGGTGCAATATGTTAGAAACTCAGGCAAAAGTGATGTTATAGTGTTTAGTTTAAAATCTATAGGACAGACCAGCAAGGTGGAAACTCAGACCTGAGTTGATGTTGTAGTCATTTATCTGAAGTCTTTAGGGCAGACTAGAAGGCTAGAGATTCAAATATGATTTCTATGTTACAAGTCAACTAATTATATATGCTAATCACATCTGTACAATATCATCACAACAACATTTAAAACTAATGTTGGTCAACTGGATACCATAGGCTAGCCAAGACGACACACAAAATTTAATCATTTAATATGAGAAATTTGAGAGGCAGGGTGGGGAGTTGTGGGGGAAAGGGAGGGAAAAATGAAACAAGATGGGACCAGGGAGGGAGATAAACCATAAGAGACACTTCATATCAGGAAACAAACTGAGGGTTGCTGGAGGGGTTGGAGATGGGAGGGCTGGGGAGGAGAGTGATGGACACTGGGGAGGGTATGGGCTATGGTGAGTGCTGTGAAGTGTGTAAGACTGATGAATCACAGACCTGTACCCCTGAAACAATTAATGCATTATATTTAATTAAAAAATAAATTTAAAAAATTTTTTAAAATCAATCATTTATAGTCACCCTTTGTCAACTTGGCACCCAGGCACATGTCCTTAAACTACACTTAATCTTTAAATAAAGGCAATAACAAAGTTGTAAATCCTTCTCACAGGATACAGCTATCCTGTGTACAACCCAGAAAGCATTAGCCCCTTCCCTGAAAGGATACAAACCTTTGACTGATATATATTATATTCTTCTCCTTGATGCCCTATGACTTAAATACTATGATGTAAAGCTAACAATATTTGAATACAATAATGGATAGTTAATGCATCTTATATGCTATATGATAAGAGAACAAGAAAGGGGAAAAAACAAATATATTTGCTTAATAATATATACACACAAATGTATTCATAACAAAATAAGGAAGAAATAGTCATAACAATTATAGTCCTCATTTCTGCAACTGGCCGTTCTGTCATAAGTTATTTATAACTACTTTCTTCTATTTCACATTCCCTTTTCCCTTAGCAAGTACCTCAGCTGGTTGTGATTCTTTGCCTGGTGGGATAACTCAAATTTTCATTCCTGAAGGATATGGACCATTAACAGCCCTGCCTGAATTGGGTTGTTGCAGTTTTCCATTAACTTGAATCACCAAGCATGGTAGTACTAAAAAAAACCCTAAGGGATCTCCTGTATTCCGGATATATTCATTCTTCCCTACCTTGTGTAGTAAGAGTCTGACCTGCCTTTGGTGACGAGGATCAATTATTCCAAGCAGTGTAATAACTGCTTTCCTTGTCTGTTGTTTTGGCAGCATGAGGAGCCCAAAGTGACCAGGTGGCTATCTCAATCTCCAATTCAATGGGCTTGTTGTTGCATCTCCTGGTAGAAGCACTATTGTCTTTGGAATGAACACCTCTAGGACAGCAAATATAAGGTCATGGGGAAAGAAATAAAAAATTTTGCTGATGGATCAGTAAGAGTGAGTGGAGCCTCTCCCATTTCTACTCCTTGATTTCTGAACTTGTGAGTCTTGATTATGGAAGAAACAAAACTGCATATTGAATGCTGATTTAGAGTATGTACATCATCAATTTTGAAAATATTTTAAGATTAAAAATCAGATTGCTTTAACTGTGTCCAGGGTAACTCAACTAATAAATAGGAGAGAAAGGATTTGAAGTAAAACTCTCTGGCATCAAGACATGTTCTATGTTAATTCAACATGGTTTGTTGAGTTTAAGAGTCTTTAAAAGGCTTTCGGCATTGTGGCTAAACCCAGATTTGACTCTGGTTATTCAGGGAACTGTTTGACAGTTTGAGAAGTTTTCTATTTACCTCTTTAGACCCACTCTCCATCCTTCTCTGCCCAGTTCCATAATCTGTACCGTGAACACTCACTTATGGATTACATCAAATAGACTAGCCCTCTGGCTTCTGTTGTTTGTGGCCAGAAGGAGAAATAAATATGGGAAGAAAAGATAAATCAGGGTATTCACCCTCTAGCTTTTTTAATGATGCTCTGCAATGTGTGAGTATTTTTCTAGCATTCATTGATGCTGGTAACTTTCTCTCCTTTTTTTTTTTTTAACATAACTGTTGAGTTTAAGGGAACCCCTAATATGACATCATTCATTAGGGAACCAGCCAGATACAGTAGATACTTCTATCAAGGCAATTATTTTTCTTTAGAGAAATAGAGATATTACAGATATACCTTCACTGCCTTCGATGGTTTTGCCACCACCATCTGTAGACGTATACAAAGCCTATTCCTTCACCATAGAATCACATATAACATCACCTCTGGCAAAGCAATATGTTTAAAGTGTTGTAATGTGTTGTAAAAATGAGTTCACACCCATATTACCATATGTGCCTTACCATGAAGAAACAATGGCTTGGGAAAAAAAAAAAAAGTCAAATAGCCACTTGAAGACTCATCTGATATACATCTGAGATACCATCCTGTGAAGTTTCTGAAATGTAAACTCATTTGGGATGCAAGATAAATATTTAATAAGTAGCCAGAAGTGCTGCCATAACTAGAGTCAAAATTAATACAACTTCTAGCAAAAAGATGGAGATGGATGACCCTTCTTAACATTACATCAAACAATTTACTTAATAAATTTATACTTCTGGTACCTGAAGCTTGGCGAATGTGGTGGTCCTTGTGCCTAAGAGAGGCATTGTTCCACTAGAGAACACGGTTATGGTTATCCTAAATAGTAGTTCAGACTGGCAGGTGGATATTTTGTGTGCCACATTAAATCAACTAGGAGAGAAAGACATCCTCCCACTGACTGGGTGATTGACTTCAGTTAACAAGTAGAAAGTGGTTTTCTGCCTCACAATGAGAGCAAGGAAGACTATGCTTGAACCTAGGGATTCACTGGGAACTTCTTAGTACCTCCTTACCCGATACCCTGCTAATAGAAAATAATCTAACAAATATAGAACCAGTAAGAATTAGTACTCTGGGATTTGTATTACTCAGGATGGTAAAAACTTCAGTCAGAGTGCTGGGAGATGGTAAGGGGATTGTGCTACTTTATATGAAATGCACTGGTGATAGTCAATGATTTATATTTCTGAGGAAAAGTGTGACTGAATTACCAGCACCCCATTCCTGTGTAAGGACACAAGATTTTCATTCAGACAATGCATTGAGAATGAATGCTGAGAAGCAACAGAGGTAGTCTGTGCTGTCCCTCCATCTTCAGCCTACATCCTTCCTCACCCTATATCTTGCTCTGGAAATGTCCCTTTTTTTGTGGTTTCTATTTGGGTTTATTTGATGGAAGGAACTGAAGGTAAGAGAGCAAGGACAAAGACATCAGCAAAGTCTATTTTGTGTGAGTGGAGGCCACAGCTCTTCTCAGGCTTCTCTCTCTCTCTCAGTTCTGATAGCCACTGTCGCCCCTTGTCCTTCATGCACAGGAGTGGTAATACCTTCCTGATGTTATTAGCCCCAAGGTTCTTCACCACCCTTGTTAGTTTCACTTAACCATGTCCATAAATGTAAATAGTGCCTTCATTAAACTCTTTTCAATCACCCTTTTGAGGATGCCATCTGTTTCCAACAGGAAGTATTACAGGAAGTGACCTACTGTATTCTAGAAACAGTTATCCTCATATTTAAACTACAACCCATTATCACCTATATCCATACCTAAAGGTGCTGTGCTTATATGAACATGGTTAGGTGGTTATTACCCCAATAATCTGGAGCTTGGCCATCTTTGCAAAAGATGAAAATTGGACGCAGGTAGCATTATCACTACTTCAGGGATTAAAGATTTCTTTCTTTTTTAAAAAAGATTTTATTTATTTCTTTGACAGACAGAGATCACAAGTAGGCAGAGAGGCAGGCAGGGGTGGCCGGGGGTGGGGGGAGCAGGCTCCCATTGAGCAGAGAGCCATGCAGGGCTCAATCCCAGGACCCCTAGGATCATGACCTGAGCCGAAGGCAGAGGCTTTAACCCACTGAGCCACCCAGGCGCCCCTAAAGATTTCTTAATGCCTCTTAAATTAGCCATGTTTGCAAAAACCAACAACCAAAGTCACAATAATTGCAATTAAAAATGAAAGGAGCTCAATTGAAAGGTGACCTTAAGTCATCGTGCTTATAAATCAGAAGGATAAGAAATTTGAATTTGTGCCTTCTGGTGGGAGATAACAGAGTAACAGGACCCTAAGCTCTTGTAGTTCCCAGATACAACCAGATAATGCGCACATCATTAAAAACAAAAGAAATACTGGCAGAACAGACTCTCTAGAACTAAATGTAGAGAAGAAACCACGCTGAAGAGAATAGGAAGAGCAGAGACATGGTAGGGAGTTAATGACCTATGAGATTGTCTGTGGGAGGGAGGGACACCACTGGTTCAGAGAAGGGAAGGAAATCAACCTTCACAACATGGAGCCTGCATAGGGAATTCCCGTATCATTTGGCTTTGAAAACCAAAGGGGCCAAATTTGAATTTTGCAAGTTCTCACAATCAGCAGGACTTAAAACTGGGAACTTTAAAATTCAGTAAGCTCATCTCTGGAGAATCAGGAGGGTGAGGGGAATGGAGTCCTCAGTCTTAAAGAGAGAGCCCAACAAACAGCCCCACAGACAGCCCCACAGACATACAACCTAGAAACAGCAGTTTGAAAAATGTCAGGGTTTTGTGGAGGGAGATTTGTTTATGAATCTCAGAGCATGTGCTGGCTGAGCAGATATCTTTAAAAGATTCTCCAGGAACAAAGGATACAAAGGATACACAGGATACCCAGATACCTGGAATTGGTGCGGGGCCAACACTAACTATCTACCTTTCTAACAGGGTCCTGCACCCGTGTTCTACTACAAACAAGCCCCCTCCATCCAGGAAAGGGCTCCAGGTCTCCCTCCCGTTGGGCCAGTGCAAAACTTGCTAACACCACTCATTCTATCTCCATGTTCTCCTGTGTCTTGCCCCATCCAACATGCTCTTGGCCTGAGTCTATCCAAAGCAGTGTCACTAACCTTGTAGGGTGCAAAGTGACTCCTGCCCTGGGGGGAGGAGAAGATAACTACACACAGCAGTCTACCATAGTCAAGGGAGTCACAAAATAAAAGGATATAAAATACGATGCCATATACTTAAAGTGTGGGAGGGGGAGGAGGAGAAAAGAATGGGTTCAGGGGCCCAGGCTGTTAACCATCCCATTCTTGATTTCTGCTCAGGTCATGATCTCAGGGTCCTGAGTATTGAGTCCCACAGTAAAACTTTTCCCAGCATAGAGCCACTTAAGACTCTTATTCTCCCTCTGCCCCTCCCCTCCACTCTCACGTTCTCGCTGAAGAAGGAGGAGAAGGAGAAGAACGAGAAGATGGGGGGGAGATGGAGGGGGAGAGGAGGAGGAACTGGAGAAGGAGAGGAGGAGGGGAAGAGGGGAAGAAGATGGAGGGGGAGGAAGAAGGGGCAGAGGAAGGACAAGGAGGAGGAAATGGAGGAGGAGGAGAAGGAGGAGGGGAAGAAGATGGAGGAGGAGGAGAGGGAGAGGAAGGGGAAGAAGAATAGGAAGAAGGGGCAGGGGAAGGAGAAGGAGGAGGAAATGGAGGAGGAGGAGGGGGAGGAGAAGAAGAAGAAAAAACAGAAGAAGG
The DNA here is from genome assembly GCF_011764305.1 of Mustela putorius furo. Lineage (NCBI taxonomy): Eukaryota > Metazoa > Chordata > Mammalia > Carnivora > Mustelidae > Mustela > Mustela putorius. Next base: position 31,351,574 of record NW_025421987.1, read on the forward strand.
AAAAGAAGAGGAAAGAGGAGGGGAAGGAGAAGTTCAAAAATGAAAAAAAAAATGGCTAATCTCATACTCAATGGTGAAAAACAGAGCTTTTCCCCTAAGGTCAGGAACAAGACAAGGACAAATACTCTCACCAATTTTACTCAAAATAGTACTGGAAGTCCTAGTCACAACAATCAGATAAGAGAAAGAAATAGAAGGCACCCGAATTGGTGAGGAAGCAGTAAAACTTTCACTATTTGCTAATGAGCTGATACTATATATAGAAAACCCTAAAAACTCCACCAAAAAACTACCAGAACTGATAAATGAATTTAGTAAAACCTCAGGACAGAAAATCAATGTACAGAAATATGTTACATATCTATACACTAATAATGAAGTAGCAGAAAAAGAAATAAAGGAAAAAATCCCATCTACATTTGCATCAAAAATAATAAAATAAAAAAGAATATATCTCACCAAAGAGGTGAAAGACATTTACTCTGAAAACTATAAAACAATGATGAAAAGAAATTAAATATGACACAAATGGAAAGACACACCATTCCATGCTCATGGGTTGGAAGAAGAAATATTATTAAAATTCTGCAGTACCCAAAACAATCTATAAATGTAATACAATCCCTATCAAAATACCAATATCATTTTTCACAGAATTAGAACAAACAATCCTAAACTATGTATAGAACTATGAAAGACCCTGATAGCCAAAGCAATCTTGAAAATGAAGAATAAAATTAGAGATATCACAATTATAGACTCCGAGGTACATTACTAAGCTGTAGTCATCAAAATAGTAAGGTACTGGCACGAAAATAGACACACATATCGATGGAACAGAATAGAAAACCCAGAAACAAACCCACAATTATACAGCTAATTAATCTTTGACAAGAGGCAAGAATATATGATAGTAAAAAGTCTCTACAACAAATGATGTTGGGAAAACCAAACAGCTACATGGAAAAGATCGAAACCAGACCACTTTCTTACACCATACACAAAAATAAACTAAAAATGGATTAAGGACCTAAATTTGAGACATGAAACCACAAAAATCCTAGAAGAGAGTACAGATAGCAATTTCTCTGACATCAGGCGTGACAACATTCTTCTAGATATGTCTCCTGAGACAACGGAAGCAAAAGTAAAATAAACTATTAGGGCTACATCAGAATAAAAAGCTTCTGCCCAGCAAAGGAAACCATCAACAAAACAAAACGGCAACTTACTGAATGGGAGAAAATATTTGCAAATGATGTATCAAATAGAGAGTTATTATTAACATATATAAAGAGCTGATACAACTCAATATAGGAAAAAATAATCTAATTAAAAAATGGATAAAAGAGTTGAACAGACATTTCTCCAAAGAAGACAACCAGATAGCCAACAGACACATAAAAAGATGCTCAACATCACTCATTATCAGGGAAATGCAAATCAGAGTTACAGTGAAATGTCTCTTCAGATCTGTCGGAATAGCTAAAGTCAAAAAAACAAGAGACAAATGTTGGACAAGGATGAGGAGAAAAAGGAATTCTTACACTCTGCTGGTGGGAGTGTCAACTAGTGCAGCCACGATGGAAAACAATATGATGGTCCCTCAAAAAATTAATAATAAGGGTGCCAGTCAGTTAAGCCTCTGCCTTCAGCTCAGGTCATGATCCTGGGGTCTGGGGATTGAGCCCTGCATCAGGATCTATGCTCAACAGGGAGTCTGCTTCTCTCTCCCCCCTCCCCCCACTCATGCTTGCACATGCTCTCTCTCTTTTTGGAATAGATAAATAAAATCTTTTTTAAAAAATTAAATATAGGAGTGCCTGAGGGACTCAGTCAGTTGAACATCTGCCTTCCTCTCAGGTCATGATTCTGGAGTACCGAAATCAAGCCCCGCGTTGGGCTCCCTGCTCAGCAGAGAGCCTGCTTCTCCCTTTAACCTTCACCAGACTGAAGTTATCTCTCTCTCTCCCTCTCTCTCTCAAGTAAATAAATAAAATCTTTAATAAAAATTTTTTAAAATTTTAAAAATTAAATATAAAGCTACTATATGATCTGGTAATTCTACTACGAGATATTTACCCAAAAAAATACAAAAACACTAATTCGAAAAGATAAATAAATCTTTATGTTTATTGCAGCATTACTTACAACAGCCAAATTATGGAAGCAGCCCAAGTGTCCTTTGATACATGAATGGATAAAGAGGTGGTATATACGTACAGTGGACTCCTACTCAGTCTTAAAAAGAAATGAAACCTTGCCATGTGTAATAACATCTAGAGATGTTAGAATGCATCTAGAGAATATAATGCTAGGTAAAATAAGTCAGACAGAGAAATACAAATACCATATGATTTCACTTACATATGGACTTTAAGAAACAAAACAAAGAAAGAAAGAAAAAAATGAGACAACCAAAAAGGAGTCTTAAATATAGAGAACAAACTGATTGTTACCAGAGGGGAGATGGTGGGGTAATGGGTGAAACAGGTGAAGGAGGTTAAGATTACCCTTATCTCAGGGCGCCTGGGTGGCTCAGTGGGTTAAAGCCTCTGCCTTCAGCTCAGGTCATGATCTCAGGGTCCTGGGATCAGCCCCACGTCCAGCTCTCTGCTCAGCAGGGAGCCTGCTTCTTCCTCTCTTGCTGCCTGCCTCTCTGTCTACTTGTGATCTCTGTCTGTCAAATAAATAAATAAAAATCTTAAAAAAAAATTACACTTATCTTGATGAGTAATGTATAGAATTATTGACACTGTATTGTACACCTGAAATTAATATAACACTGTATGTTAACTATACCGGAATTAAAATTCGGAAATATAAAATAATTCCTTTTTTAAAAGATTTTATTTATTTAGAGAGAGAGAGAGGGAGAGCATGTGAGAGCATGAAAGGGGGAGGGGCAGAAAAAGAGGGAGAGAGAGAATCTCAAGCAGACTCCATGCTGAGCTCTCAGAGCCCAATGTGGAGCTTGACCTCATGACCCTGAGATCATGACCTGAGCTGAAACCAAGAGTCAGACAATCCACTGAGCCACTCAGGCACTCCAGAAAATATAAAATAACTCTTTAAAAAAAGAAATTTGAATTTGTAATTCAGGAACAACCACATACTCAAAATTTGCTAATTTAAAATAAAACAACACATTTCTAAATTAAGTACCAATTTAAATCAATAACGTGTAGAATCAGTTGAAAAATTGCTAATAGATTTAAAACTAATTTTTTAAAAAAAACTTTCAGAGAAAATTAATTCTAGGACTATAGCTTAATGTTCTAAGAAAGCAATAGTGTAGAGTATATACGCTGTGATGCAGGGCACCATGTGGGACTTCCCATGCCCCCACCCACTGTACAAATGCTAACAGATGGGTATCAATGCAGAGGACACAGATGATACTAAATAAAAGGTCTCTCTGAAAATATGCTAAATGTTTTAAATAATACATCTCTCTGAACATGGGAGTGCCTTGATCTCAGTGAGTAGTAGCCAGCTTTGCCCTTCCTCCCACCCAAAGTTAAAACAGTAGGAAAAACCTGAGGTTTCTCACTAACCACATCAAATGATAGGTTTCTGTGCATCCAATTCTACAGAAGATATGAATTATACATCGATGTTGAGCTGAAGCATTTCTGAGACAAATTAAGGAGTGAACATGTAGGATAAACACTCCTCTTACAGATAATCAAATGGAAAACAGAATTTATATTTTAGTATTTATTGTCTTAAGTGAAACACTTATTGTCTAGCATAGGCTGCACTTTACTGACAGTTTACACGGATAAAGATATAATGAAATGGAAATCCCTCTATATGAGTTCTTTTAACTGAGTCAAGGAAAGACCATGCATGGAACCAGGTACATTCACATATGATAAGATAAATTTAGACTTCCTCAAGTTTATTATGCCATGGTGAATTCTTTTTTTTTTTTAATGCCATGTTGAATTCTTAAGCATCATAAAATAGGTTACAAACATGACAGTGTAAGTAAAAATTTTTACCTGCTAAGTTTTACTTCTCTTGTTTAGAGCAGGTTCATGTGTGACATGGAGGATAATCCACAGCAGAAGGTCTGATCCCAGTCCCTCTTACTCTCTCCGCTTTCTACATCATTTTATTATAGCAAGCATACTTTTTTTTTTAAAGATTTTATTTATTTATTTGAGAGAAGGAAAGAGAGCACAATGAGGTTGCAAGGCGCAAAGGAAGAGGGAGAAGCAGACTCCCTGCAGAGACTCGATTCCAGGACTCTAAGATAATGACCTGAGCTGAAGACAGATACTTAACTGACTGAGCCACCCAGGTGCCCCCTTATGACAAGTATACTTAAAGGGGCCTTTAAACAATAGCCTTTAGTGAGGGCAAGTTTAACACAAAAGGACAAAGATGGGAACAATAAATTAAGAGTTTGCAGTCTGGTCCTTTTTACTTGATGAAATGAGAGTTGGTCTTATGGGTACTATTCTGAAACTGTAACAACAATGTGATCTAAGGAAATCATATCTAGTGCTTAAATCTTGCTACTACATGTGGGCTTTCTCATAATTTTTTAAATTCTGATTTTTTTTAATAAAGCGGGAAAACCTCATAGGATCCTTAAGGGAATTTTGGGGGGTATATATTCCTGCTAGTAACAACAACAATAAAGATTCCAATTTCTGGCATGGATCTACTGTACAGAAATAAAGTTTCTAGGATTAAAATACCCTAGAATGAACTCTTTTCTCCATTACTTTTGTAGGTATTTTCTTATATTCAGCATGCACTTATGTAAAAATTTGTAGACTTTTTCTAACAGAATTCTTCTGTTTGTAGAGCCTGGAAACCAACATGACTGAAGTCACTGAGATTAGTGAGACATTCTGAAGGGAGTGAATAATATATTTATTGCTTGTAGGGAGTGTTCATTCTTAACTCTTTACAAAGGACTCATAAAATTTTTAAAAGAAGTAAGTAAAAAGAGCAATAAAAAGATGAAACTATTTGAGAAATAACTTAACGAGTTAACAAGTTATAATGAGTTAATAAGTTAAGATATGGTGACTTTATAGCATATTTTACTTACTTCCTCAGCCATTTCAAAGTGGAATGTAAGAAGCATACAATAGAATTGAGACTAAATCACAATGATGTAATTGTGAATAAGCATCAACTGGCTGTCCACTTCCAAAAGCCATTCTTTTGTTTTTTTTATCTTTTTTTTCCATTTTATTTTATTTCTTTTCAATGTTTTAAAATTCATTGTTTATGCACCACAACCAGTGTTCTATGCAATACGTGGCCTCCATAATACCCACCACCAGATTCACCCAACCCCCACCCCTCACCCCTCCAAAACCCTCAGTTTGTTTCTCAGAGTCCACAGTCTCCCATGGCCAAAAACCATTCTTAATGACATTATACACACTTAGCCTTTCAGTTTCCTAGGATATGATAGAAAATGGAAAATAATTGAGGAAATTTCTACACAATAACAAATGTAATGACTAAAAATTAATCCCTGGATGCTTTGAAATAACCAAATTGTAGGCACCATAGAGATAGAGACAAAATTCTGCAAACTTGACTTCCTAAATTTTCATCAAATTACGAAATCTGTGAACTACATCTTTTCCATTTGTTTTATTGGAAATGACCTGATACTTACACGAAACTTCTACATTTAAAGATGAGGAAAATGAGTCACTGATTTTAGGTTAGTAATGTGTCTAGCTTTGATCTCTCTATCATCTACATAACCAGCTCCCTAAATCAGTTATAGTACTCATCATGTCCAATGAGATCGAAGGAAACCAACTACCTAGAAAAAGGACAGTGGTTTGGTTTTGTTTTTTGTGCGGTTTTTTTGCCTTCATTTTTTGGGGAGGGATTGGTGTAGTCAGACTAATCAGGAATATGTCCTAGGTATCTTTATCAAGTAAGAGGCAATACCAAGAAGCTCAGAGAGGATAAGCAATTTGCCTAAGGTAGTAGAGCCAGTAAAAATACTATGCCAATGTACTTCACTATTGATATAAGTATGGGAAGAGCCTTCAATAGTTTAACAAAGTTGGAATATCAATCTTTGGATTTATTGTCAATGAATAGTATAAAAATTACATGAAATGAATCAGGGACTACTTTTTTGTGAGAGTGCTGATAATAACTAAAGATAACTACAAACAGAGGCTGTATATTTGATGTGGCCTGGTGGTTTTAAGAAAATAAAACACTTCTAAGTAGTTTGGCAGCAAGATTTATCTTAATCACCTTAAATAATGTCCACAGACAATATCAAGGATAAGAAAAAAACTGAAAATTGAAACATTTCCTCATTTTTTTCCATGGTGCTTTACACCTGCACCATGAAGGGACAACTTGGTTTCAACTAAATGCTCAAAATCCTCAATGAGTAGCTTGACTTGTGGATTAAATTTCAATTGTGCATACTGTAGAATTCTATAAATTCTATGTAATTCCTCAAGTGTACTCTGAATACTTTATATGTGCCAAACATAGTGGTAGGGATTGACATCTTAGAAAAATATTTGAAGTACGATGGTATTGCTATATATTCACCTCCTCTAGATTTTGAATGAATTTATGAGAATTCTGTGGCCAAAAATAATGAAAAAAAATGGTAGCTGACAGTAGTAAAACATGACTGAGTTTTGATCGATCAGTCTTACAGTCATACACAAGAGAGGCTTTCCTTCAGTGTTCACTGTGAGAACATTAATAAAAAACATAACACAAGAATGATCAGCTCTAGATTGTTGCCAAAATATAAAGAAAACATAGGTAATTTTTCTACGGGTATTGCTAACCACCATTACTCATCTTTTTCTTCCAGGCAAACATTGCATTTAGATCTACCTCTTGGTGTTTGGCAATGCACTTTGTGGTTTATGTGCGTTATTCAAAAGGCCTGGATTCATATATGGTGGAGCAAATATTACATATATTATGCATAAATCCAGTGATTTTCATTTCTTATGATTCCTTTCCTCTTCGGCTGCCCACCTTCTTTTTCTGCACAATACTTTCTAGTGCAGTGCATATCAAACTTGAGTCTACATCAGATCCCCCGGAAAAACCTGTCAAAACACAGACTTTAAGGACAGACCCAGAAATTCTGATTCATTTGGACTGGGGCAAGGATCAAGAATTTTCCATTTTCTGCAAGTTGATACTGATGCCACCGGTCTACCAGTCATAATTTGAGAAGCACGGCTTTAGTGGTTTACTACTGCAAGTGTGCTCTGCAAACCAACAGAACCACCATCACCTTGAAGTTTGTTAGAAATGCAGAGTCTTGGACTCCGCTACAGATGCTTTCCTCAAATAGTACCATGAGGTGAAATTACACACCCATACGGTAAAATCTGTGCTTATTCAAGAATACACAATAAAGACCCTTTAGATGTGGAGGACCTGTGCTCAATTTGCTTGCTTCCAGGTTCAGTTTCTACTATCAAATACAGTTCTTGAGTGCTTGTGGTAGTTTATAAAATTAGCCATTTTACTGGTAGCTCCTCCTATCAAGGGATGGAGTCTCACTTCTTTAAACAGGACTGGCTATGTGATTGGTTTGGAGCAATAGAATGTGCTGGAATTGACACTGTGACCGTTACAAACCAAGGTCTCAAAAAGCCTCACAGCTTCTTCTTCTATGGTTCTAGAAATTTCAGCCGCTGCAACCAGGAAAAGAAGCTGAGGCGAAGGTGGTCAGGATGTTGTGGAACATGTGGGCCACTGTTGCCCCATTAAACAACCAGCCAACCTGCAGAAACAGAGCAGCTGAATTCAGGTACATGAGAGAATGTAGCTGAGATCAACAGAAGAATCACCTAGGTGATCACAACCTGTATAGCTAAGCCAAAAACTTATGAGCTAACTAAATGGGTGTTGATTTTTACCAGTGAGACTGGAGGTGTTTTGTACAAGGAAAAGGTACTGACACCTGGTTCACCTTACTAATTCTTTTTAAGACCTATAAAGACTTATTAAAAGAGTATTAGGATAAACCAGGCTCTGAGAGTTCTGCTATTTTTAGCTGCCTTGCTCTGTTTTTCCTCACTAAGGCAAGCTATAATCATTGATAATAGATCAAGGACTAAATCATAATTCTTCTAGCAAACAAACAAACAGCAACTTAAAAAAAAAAAACACTTCTAACATGACATAGATGAAAAATCTCAATCTTTGAATATGTTCCTGAAAAATACACAAGAACTAGTTTGGATATCTTAAGAAATTCACGTAGGTGACCCAGAGAAGTCTCGGGGGTAGCTGATATATAGGTACTCACAGCCTCTTACTTCTTGGTGTCTCTTCAGTACCAAGGGCTTGGAAGCTCCCACTCATATATTCAGGTTTGTATGAGAAAGTTTAGCTTCAGTGATAGATATGTTTTTCATACAGGATAGTACTAAGTGTAAAAAGATACCATTTTTCTCAAATTCTTTATGTTAGCAAAATTACCACCAATATTCTAATAATTTTTTTCAATTATAAGAGCTAATATTCAAGTTCATTTTGGTAATATATACATGGGGAAATAACTTAAAGAAAAGAATTTTAAACAATAGTTATGATGGAAAATTAACCTGAGAAAATATTACAAATAATAGGAAGCTACTAAAATTAAGTCAATGCAAAATTTTTCAACAATAGATGAATTAATGTTTAAAACTAATATCTGAGGGGCACCTGGGTGGCTCAGTGGGTTGGGGTCTCTGCCTTTGGCTCAGGTCATGATTCCAGGGTCCTGGGATTGGGCCCCGCATCGGGTTCTCTGCTCAGCGGGGAGCCTGCTTTCCTTCCTCTCTCTCTGCCTGCCTCTCTGCCTACTTGTGATCCCTGTATGTCAAATAAACAAATAAAATCTTAAAAAAAAAAAAAACTAATAACAGAAAATAGATCCTACTCATATGAGAACTGAACATATAATAAAGGATGCATTTTAAATCAGCATTCTGTAACATGTTGAAAATAGTATGAAACTATACGTAGCCAATAATGTAGTACTCTCATTTGATTAGGAAGACAGAATAATGAAAAAGAATATAGATCAGAACATGACTAATTAAATATATGGTAAGTAAAGTTGGCATTTTATATAAGTGGATTAAAAATGACTTGGGTGCCTGGATGGCTCAGTCTGTTGAGCATGTGACTCTCGATTTTGGTACAGGTCATGGTCTCAGGGTAATGGAATAGAGCCCTGTGTTAGGCTCTGCGCTCAGCATGGAGTCTGCTTAAGATTCTCTCTCTCCCTCTCCCTCTGTTCTTCTCACCCTGTGCATTCTTTCTTCCTCTCTCTCTCAAATAAGTAAATAAATCTTTTAAAAAATGACTTGGTCATTAAGCAGTATTCAGACAACTGGGTACATATCTGGAAAAAAAATGTTATTTTTCTATCACGTCTTACACATAAAATTTATTCAGATAATCAAGGTTTAAATCTTAAGAAAAACAAGGTTAAGTATTTTAAATGAGGAGACTTATTATTATTTGACTTGAAAAGACATTATATAGTATGACAAAATCTGAAGCTATCAAGGAAAAAATGATACAATAAACTACACAAATGAACAAAACATCCACTTGGCAAAAAATAACATAAATATAATCCAAAGGAAAAAAAGAACAACTCTTGAAATACATAAAAAAGAATTTCTTTTAACAGAAAAAGAAATAAAATGGCTCTCAAATATATGTAAAGATGCCAGAATCTCATTCATAATAAAATAAATGAAAAACTTAAAAAAAGATATTCATTTTGTTTTGTCAGGTAATCAAAGATTTTAAAAATGTTTTATTATTCAGGGGATATAGGCAAACACAAGAAAGTTAACAGGTATAACCTCACAGATAGCAATCTGAAAATATCTGTCAAAATTGCAATCCATACAGCTTTTACTCAGACTTGTAATTTGTGTCCTGATTCCTCCATGCCCCCTCCTTAGGACACAAACTGATTAACAGAAAATGAAAACAAATGGGAATTTATCAAAAAAGGAAACCCAATGAGTAAATAATACGTAAAAAAAAATTCACCCAAATTTATAATTAAAAATGAAAAATAAAGTAATAATAATTTTCCTATCAAATTAACAAAAATTTTTAAAAATCAAATTAACCCTAAAAAGATATGTTGTTACTTATATTTTCAAAGAAAATGATCAGGCAATATATTTCTCTTCTCTGGATCTCTACTCCTGAAATAAAGTAATACTTTTAAAGAATTTGTACATGCAGATATTCACAGTAATTTTATTTATATTATCAAACAGCTGGAAACAACTGAATAACTGTTAAAAAAATATTATGTGATTACAGGTCACTGGAGTTGGGATTTAAGGTTGGTTAGAGAAGAATTAATTCAATCATTCTCTACTAAACTATTGTCATAAACAAAGGTTATAAAAATCAGAAACACAGGTATTGACATGGAGTCTTGAATCAGAAAAGTAGTAAGACTGAGGTAGCACAACTCAGCCTATTGAAGTTAAGTATTTTGAAGAAAATCAAGAACAACTTATGTAAGTTTTGCTTGGTTAACGCATAGGTCTCCTCATCTATAGTAACACCGTTACTTAGTGATTCTCAGCTTTTCCCCCAAAGTCCCAAATTCTGAATTTGTTATGTCAATATCAAACAACTCCTAATTTTTCCATAGAGTTTTTGCTGATGACAACTATCTATCACTTTCTGGCCTGGCCAAGAGGTGTGTAGGAAGTTAAGAGTCAACTACCTCAATTAGGAGATAGACATACCGTGGAATATTCTGCAAACATTAAACATTATGTTTGCAAGGAGTTTTGGATAATATGGAAAAATTTGTGATCAATAAAAGCAACTTACAAAGAAAGAAAAACACTAAAAAGAATTAACAGTGGCTACCTGTGATGGCAAGAATTATAATTGTTTATATATTTTCATCAAATATCTCAGATCATTTTAAGTTCTCTCCTTCATCCTCCAGGAGCAGCTGTTTATCTTGAACACTCTCATTCATGCTATGACGATTTCTAACCATTGTGCATATTGCTGCAGTAAGGACCACTGAGTAATAAATGGCACAGGTTTCATTTACAGTGTGTAAGTCTGTTTCCCCAGTAGGTCTCCTCCATAAATGGTAAAACTTCAGTAATCTTTCCTTTCTCTGGACCTACATAGCTTCTTAGCAGTATTACAGCTATAAAACTTCTTCCATTTTACAGATTTTTTAAATGTGTATGTCTGATAGCCACTCTCTGACAACATGCTTCTTGTCTGAGTCTTTATTTATACAAATCATACAAGCTAACACAGGAACTGGTAGGGTTGAAAATAATTTTCATTAAAAAACAATAAAATGGGATATCAATTACTTGCCTTACTACATGAAATCACTGAGTTAGAAATTATTACAATCCAGGTAATCCAAACTTTATTAATCATTGGCCTCCTAATCATTCACTATTCACCTTCATAAAATATGCATATTAGAAGCAAAAAAAGAGAGAGAAATTAAAGAGCTAATTTATTAACTGATCTTCTTTTGAATAATAAAACATACTTCTTTTTACACATAGTAAAATCCTAGATGATAGTCTTTCATTATTCATAGTTATATAGATCTGTTTATTTGTGTTTATTTGTTGGTTTTTTTTAATTTGTTCTACTCCTTATATTTATAAGCAGTCAAAATGTATAATACAAAATGAAATTTCACTCAGTCATTGACTTTACCAAAGAAACGTATTATGAAACTTCAAGCATAATCTTTGGCAGATACTGCTCAATAACTGTTGACTATGAACCGAAATTCTTGTGCAAGTATTCCTCACTTCGAAACAAAGCAACACATTTAAAAACACATGTTTTCATCAATGATGAATATTAGATTGCATTAGAAATGGGCTCTTACTGCCTTATGTCCAAGTCCAAAAGGGCAACATAAGAGCCACATGAACTTACCTCCTCCTATGGATACACAGAATCTACACATGAAGAAATTCATTCTGAAAAAAATGCAGAACCTAGCTGAGTGACTCCTACACCTTGGGCAAATGAGAAAATACCCATGTCACCCACACTGAAATGGATAGGACAGGTGAGACACATTGTAATCATAAATTCCACCCCTGACACAGTGCTATCAGGAGGAAACTCCCAACTCCCAGCTTCTTCTGAGGAATAAAGAAGTTGGGTCCCTACATCTACCATCCCAACTTGTAAGACTCCCACACGAGGAACAGACCCCCCCAAACAACTAGCTCTGTAAGCCAAAGGTGCTTGCTTCCAGGAGACCCACAAGACTATTGCAGAGATTTCAAGGGGCTTTCTAAGGACTCACAGTGTCTATCCCACCAGGGCTTAGCACAGATGGAGCACACAGAAAACCAATCTCCTAGTCCTTCCCTCAAGGAGGTCTATTGGTATACTTTAAAAGCTCCTGCTTAAGGAGGTCAGACTTCTAATTTAGCATGCATTTAGGTTCAAACTGTGCTCTTCCCCCAGGGACTAGGGAAACCTTTGCAGGGCTCCTTCTCCCTCTGGCCTGCTCTAATTGCCAGTACATCCCTGGAAAGAGCCTACATATATGTCTGGCACCTTGGCTTTTTCTGGCTACGGAACAAAGGATGGGCTGCTGAATCACCTGCCTCTGATCGCCAAAAGGGCTTTTGCATTCATGAATCCCACAAAATTATAGGAAACAAAGAGGCAGTTATTACCGATGCAGGAACATCATAATCACCCCACCCCCACAGCCATATACCAGAGGAAACAGGCAAAAAAAAAAGTTCACCTCTCAGTGTCTTCGTTCCCTTAAATATAAGTGTACTCAATTCTCCAATCAAAAGATATAGAGTAGGTGAATGGATAAAAAGAAGAAGAAGAAGAACTATCTATATGCTGCCTGCAAGAGGCACATTAAATGTAGGGACACACACAAACTGAAAGTGAAGAAATTGGAAAAGATACTCCACGCAAATGGAAACCAAAACAAAGCAGTGGTAGCTACACTTAAAACAAACAGAGAAGAGATAGGAAGGTCATTACATAATGATTAAAGGTTCAATCCAACAAGACAATATAACCTTTGTAAATATTTACGCATCCATATAGGAGCACCTAAATGTATAAAGCAATACTAACAGACCTGAAGGGAGAAATAGACAGCAATACCATAATCGTAGGGACAACAGTACCCTACTTTCAATGATCAATAAGAAAAGAAAATCTGAGTGGGGCAATTACTATTAAAGACATTGACTTAGTAATCAAAAACCTCCCCCAAAAAACAAAAATGTAGGGCTAGATGGCTTCACTGGTGAGTTCTACCAAACATATTCAGAAGATTAATACCAATCCTTTTCAAACTCTTCCAAAAAATAGAAGAGGAGAGAATACTTACAAATCATTTTATTTTATTTTTTTTAAGATTTTTTTTTTATTTATTTATTTGACAGAGATTGAGATCACAAATAGGCAGAGAGACAGACAGAGAGAGAGATGAGGAGAAGCAGGCTCCCTGCTGAGCAGAGAGCCCCATGCGGGACTCGATCCCAGGCCCCTGGGATCATGACCTGAGCTGAAGGCAGAGGCTTAACCCACTGAGCCACCCAGGCGCCCCACAAATCATTTTATGATGCCATCATTACCCTGTTACCAAAACCAGACAAGGACACTACAAGAACAGAAAGTTGCAGACCAATATCCCTAATGAACACAGATAAAAAAATTATAAACAAAAATCCTCAGCAAAAATATTAGCAAGCTAGGATGCCTGGGTAGCTCAGTCAGTCAAGCATCTACCTTTGGCTCAGATCATGTTCCCAGAGTCCTAGGATCAAGTTTTATATTGGCCTACGTGCTTTGCAGGGAGCCACTTCTCCCTCTGCTGGCCACTCCCCCTGCTTATGCTTTTCCTCTCTCTGACAAATAAATAAATAAAATCTTTTTAAAATAAAATCTTTTTAAAAAAACATTAGCAAGCTGAATTCACCAATACATTGAAAGGATTATAAGCTATGATTAAGTACAATTTATTACAGATATGCAAGGATAGTTCAACGTTCATAAATCAGTTTCATAGACCACACTAAGAAAATGAAGGATTAAAGTCGTATGAGCATTTCAATAGATGCAGAATAAACATTTGACAAAATGCAACATTCATTCATGATAAAAACTCTCAACAAACAAGTATTGAGGGGTATACTTCGACAAAGTCTATAAATGGCAATCGCACAACTAACATCATACTCAACAGGGTAAAGCTAAAAGCTTTTTCTCTAGGCTCAGGAATAAGATAAGAATGGCTTCTCTAATCATCTCTTTAGTACTGGAAGTCCTAGCCAGAACAAGTAGGCAAGAAAAAGAAATAAAAGGCATCCAAACCAACAAAATGGAAGGCAACCTATAGAATGGGAGAAAATATTTGCAAAGCATCTATCAAATAAGGTATGAATATGCAAATATATAAGGATATCATACAACTCAATAACAAAGCAATCAGACTAAAAAATTGTCAGAGGACATGAGTAGATATTTCACCAAAGAAGATATACGTACAGCCAACGGGTACATTTAAGCATACCCAACGTTACTAATCTTCAGGGAAATGCAAATCAAAACCACAAAGAGATATCACCTGATACCTGTTGGAATGGCTATCACCAAAAATACAAGTGATAAGAAATGCTGGCAAGGAAATGGAGAAAATGAAACCCTCTTACACTATTGGTGGGAATGTAAACTGAAACAGCCACTATGGAAAACAATGTAGAGTTTTCTCAAAAACTTGAGAGTAAAACTTCCATATGATCCAGCAATGACACTTCTGGGTAACTATTCAATTAAAATTAAATCACTATTTCAAAACATTATCTGCACCTTAATGTTCATTGCAGCATTATTTACAATAGCTGAGACCAGGAAACAACCTAAGTGTGTAAGGATGGATGAATGGATTAGAAAATGGAGAAATATACATATAATATACCTACAATGAAAGGTCATCAGCTACAATAAAAAAGGAAGTTCTTCTATTTGCCACAACATGAATGAAACTTGAGGGCATTACATTAAGTGAAATAAGTCAGACAGAAAATCAAATGCTTTATGATCTCACTTATATTAGGAATTAAAACAACAACAACAACCAAAAAACAAAAAAAATGCATGGAATTAGAGAGTAGATTGATAGTTTCCAAGGGTAGAGGAGTGGAGGAAATGGGTGAAGGTGGAACATAAACTTCCAGCTTTAAGACCAATACATTCTGGAGATATGATGCTTAACATGATGACTATAGTTAACAATACTGAATTGTTCACTGAAAGTTGCTAAGATCTTAAAAGTGCTTACCAAAAAGAAAAAAAGATAGCTATAGGAAATGATAGATGTGTTAACCAACCTTATTGCGATAATCATTTCACAATATATATATCAAATCATCACTGGTACACCTTAAAATTGCACTATGTTATATGTCAATTACATCTCAATGAAGTTTGACTAAAAAGGAAAATTTTAAAACAAAACACAGACTTGGATAAAATATATTAAAAACATGTCTAATAAAGATTTCTATTTATGTATGTATAAAGAATTTTTACAGAATCCTCAACGTATAAAGAATTTTTATCAGAACAAAACTATCCCTTAAAAATGGGCAAAATATTTAAACATTGTATCAAAGAATGTATACAGAGGTGAGAAGTAAGTACTTATAAGGCTGCTCAAAATCTTAAGTCATCAGGGATTTTTCAGCAGAAACAATCTTGAGGAAGAGTGTGTTAACTTTTACATAATTAATGGTATGTTCCTAAGGTCATTCTTTCTCGTAAAAAGAAAATGAAGAATGAGTGGTAACCTATTGCATGTGTTTGCATTTATCTTTTAGACGGATAGCTATTGAAAATGCAACTATTGAAAAACCACTGGAACCCTGTACAAAGACATTATATTTTCTGAGGTCAGCCCATTCACCCAGAGTGAACTATTGTTAAATATGAAAAATGTCAGTGATCGTTAACTGATAATACACTGTAATTCTTCAATTGTTTAATGATTATATCATCTTAGAAATAACTGTGTTGAAAATATGAAAGCAACCTTCTAAAGTTTCTAGGAAAGATATCAAATGCCTCTCTTACTCTCCCATTTTTATTTGGGCAAGTTTTGGCAAATATCTGCTAGAAGCATCTGGAAGGACACAAAAGATGATACGGTTTCCAAGAACAAGCTAGACCAGCTGGCTTGCCAAATGTCAGCATATGGGGGTGGGGAGGGCTGTTGTTTTGATTTATCATGGTCATGCTATGTGGGATGAGTGGTGAATACCTCTGTCAAAGAACACCACTGTTATGTCTAAGTTTAAATTCATCCTCATAGTTGTACAAACAACTTAAAGGTGCATATAAAGATGTAACTTCCCCATGTGGAAATTGTTGCTAAAAACCAATATTCTTATTAAAATAGTCAACAACATATGGCAGGCCTAAATGTCAGTTACACATTTATGCCAGTAAATATTACTTTAGGATCTACAATTAAAATGACACCACTGGCAACTCCTTTAGAATGGATTTTCAATCACAGAACTTTATGAAGATGAAAAAAACTTTTTTTTTTTCAAGTTGACAGGTTGTTGGTGGTGCTACCATCAGAAAAGTGCTTTCCCTAAGTAAATCTAAGTCCAGATTGAACACTACTGTGACAGCAGAGATGTTCAGCAGACTCTCAGAGTCCCGTAGTATACATCCCAGGAAAATATATTCAGTCCTGACTTACCAAAGGTATAGGGAAAATATCTAAGACATCCAGCTGTTTACTACTCTGTAGTGAACAGCTAGACTCCAGCCAGGATGCAAATTAATTTGTAAAGCGGTTCACTATAGGCATACAACTCAGTAATGATCTAACAAGGAAATGTATACTCAGAACACATTGTATAGTGGATTTGGAGATATCCCCACTGAATACTAAAAAATAAAGACAGCAGGAATGAGAAAAAGCTTTTCAATTGTGGAAAAATACACATAAGAGATTCTCAATTTTTTTGGCAACTGTAGTAATAAATGCTTTTCCCCCCATGAAGTATTGACACCGAAAGGGAAATGTCATTGCTTCCTATAGAACCACCTCATGTCCTGCATTTTCCTAGAAGAGAGAAGTCATATGTCAAGCAAAATATACTGTCACCCTGGTGACTGAAATATTGCAAAAACCATTTCAAAAACAAGCATACTGCATGTGGCCTGGAAAACTCCCCCATGTGGTACATTCTTTCAGGAAATTCCAAACCTTGCCATTCTATAGACTATTCAGGCCCAATAAAAAAACATATGTTTCTAAACATATCCCTTTAATGCATGCAGTATCTCCAAATTTACTAGGCCTAAGAATCATATAAGAATATTTTTTAAATGTGGAATTCTAATGCAGCAGGTTTAGTAGGGCCCAGGACTGCATTTCCAACCAGCTCTTAGTTGATGTCGATGCTGCTCTTGGAGCCCTAGAAGGACTCAAGGGAAAGCCTATTGGCTATTGGCTATGAAAACAAAATGGCCACGGTCAGTATCCCATCTTTCTTTGTTTTCCAAGATGACAATATAATTTATTTTTTTTTTTTAAGATTTTATTTATTTGACAGAGATCACAAGTAGGCAGAGAAGCAGGCAGAGAGAGGAGGAAGCAGGCTCCCCGCTGAGCAGAGAGCCCGATGCGGGACTCGATCCCAGGACCCTGGGATCATGACCTGAGCCGAAGGCAGAGGCCCAACCCACTGAGCCACCCAGGCGCCCAAAGATGACAATATAATTTAATCTTGATCTCCCTCTATACTTCTGTGCTGCTGCTTGAAATTCTTTTAATTGCGCCTGTATTAGTTTTCTGGGGCTGCATAATGAAGTACCACAGACTGGGTGGCTTAAACAAAAAATTATTTTCTCACAGTGTGGTGGCTAGGAGTCTGAGATTAGGATGTCAGCAAGATTAGTCTCTTCGAAGGCCTCTCTTTTTGGTATGTAGATGGCCCTCTTTTCCCAATATTTTCCCATGGTCTTCCTGCTGTATGTGTCTGCATCCTAACCTCCTCAGACCTAGAAAGACATATTGGATTAGGGTCCAACCTTATAATCTCATTTTAAGTTAATTAACTTTTAAGGACCCTATCTCCAAATACAGTCACATTCTAAGTACCGGTGATTAAGACTTCAGCATATGAATTTTGAGCGAACACAATTTATGCCATCAAAGTCCATAAAAATACAGAAAACTATAAAGGTAAATAATTGGTATATATTTAACATGACACACTGACTGACTTATACTGACCAAAACTAATTAAATAAACACAAAACTATAATTTAAAAAAAATCACATCAGAGTCTTCATGGTTGGTTCTCCTGGCCTTGGTGCCTAAAATGAGAAACTGTAAAGTCTGATCTATCTGATCTGCAAAGTAGTAGAAAATGGGGGGCTTTAGGTGACACAGTCTTCACCCACGTTCTTGTGAATCCCTGCCCCAAATCTCTGAATTCAAACTCCACATAATAGTTTATCAGCTCATTTAGTTTTCCAAAAATAAGACATAGCAGTTCATACTAATACTAGGATATTGCTTGTCTATTTCGCTGCGTTAATATTTGCTCTGATGTTACAAAAACCGAGAGCAGGTGAAACCATGAATGTCTAAGGACAAAACAAAGCAGTAGCACCAAACAGAATTAGTCATCATTACATTCTTCACTGCTACACACTTGCAGTAAAAATGTCAGTTTCACTTAGGAATGTCCTTAATGAAGCAGTAAAGATTATTAATTTTATTTCATTCCAGCCCTTGAGTGCATGACTTTTTAAATATAAATCACTTTCGCTGTACACTGACATATGATGGTTATCTGAAGGAAAAGCTCTTGTGCAATTATTGGAGTTGCAAGCTGAACTAGCTGCTTTTTTCATGGAGCACTAAATTTACTGGACAGGACTACGGACAGACAAACCATGGTAATTCAAACTTGGGCATTTGGCAGGTATTTTCTCAAAAGTGAACATAGTGAGCCTGACACTCGAAGGAAACAACTGACAGCATTTATTGGCAAAGATAAAATTTGAGCTTTCAAGCAAAGACCAGGATTTTGTAAAATTTATATCTGTCTCTATGAGCTTGACACCTTGTCAATACAGAAAGACTTTTCTAATGAGATTAACAAATGTTACTATTTAATAATGCATAATAAAATGTCTCAACATTTGGAAATCTGCATAATTCAGTGGACCAACATTTTGCAAATGACAAATGTATGATGTTACAAAATCAAGCATGGTAGTATATGCAAAGATGGTCTAATGATTTTAATATGAGAGTCAAAAAGCTCATTGATAAAGTTGGAGTTTGTACATTGCAACTAACCTTTAAGAAATGACCACTTGTACAGTTGGGTAATGCAAAAAGAATATACAAAATTGTTTCAAAAATATTAAAATATTTCTTCCTTTTTCAACTATGTATCTTTGTAATATTGGCTTTACTTTGCTTACTGTGCCAAAACAACATATCTTAATCAACTGAATGCAGAAGTAGATAGGTGAATACAGCTGCCTTCTATGAAATCAAATACTAAGTAAATTTGAAAAAAAAAATAATTCCACTATACTCCTCTTTTTTGCTTTGGGAAATACAATAATTTTCACAAAATGCAATTTTTATATTAACATGTTAATTAATTACTTTTTCAAATGAGTTAATTTTTAACTTTTTCAATATTAATTTCTATTACAGTAAATATTAATAACTATAAACCACATGAACAAAACTCTTTGTCATCTTCAGTAATTTTTAAGAGTCCTAAAGGCCAAAAAGTCTGCAAATTACTATTCCAAGTTATATGCACACTTTTATTCTGGTCAGGGGTTCTATACAAATTCCTAGGTAGTGGCCCTTTCTTATGATATGGGCTAGACCAAGAATGAAGTTCAAAGAGCTCCTTTTATATCTCTTTCCCCCAAAACAAAAAGAGCTTGGTCATTCCTTTCCCCAAGATTAATCCGACCATAGTTGTCTTTTCAGAGCTGGCAAGAAGCTCAGAGAAGAAAGCGTGTTCAGTCTAAATCATTGTCCTCCAGCTGGAAAAAGGAAACTTCTTTTTTTCTCTAGTAAAAAATTATAAAAACACTTTTTATACTTCTCCCTGCCAATTTAGCACAGAATAATTCCTGAGGAAGACTTTGTTCTTCCTTCCTAGGCCTATTCAGCTTTCTTTTTTTTTTTTTTTTTAAGATTTTATTTATTTTGTCAGAGAGAGAGAGAGAGTGAGCACAGGCAGACAGAGTGGCAGGCAGAGTCAGAGGGAGAAGCAGGCTCCCCGCGGAGCAAGGAGCCAGATGTGGGACTTCATCCCAGGACGCCGAGATCATGACCTGAGCCAAAGGCAGCTGCTTAACCAACTGAGCCACCCAGGCGTCCCCTATTCAGCTTTCTAAAGGCAGGTGTTTCCTCCATGAAAAGCTGAGGATGAAGCACCATGGTTAAGGGTCAAAACGATTATGAAGGAAGAGAGATCTGTCCTCATCGGGGTCTACCCTCATCATCATGGTCATAATCATCACCGCCGACCCAACACCACCTACCACACCCATTTATACAATACCCATAGCTACCGAGTCTTGTCTCTTACCTGCCAGGGACAGAACTAAGTACTTTATAAGAATTAACTCATTTAATCTTTACCACAATCCTAGAAGCCAGATACATCATTTCTACTTTTCAGATAGGAAACTAAAACTGGGAAGTAAATAAATAGCTCACGGCCTCAGCTAATAAGTGGGGTTATCTGGGATTTAATTAAGCCAGAGTCTTAACTACTCAGTAGAAAAGCTCCACTGCCTCCTATTAAGTTTATGTACGGGAGGGATTAATGAACATCATTCTAAGAGGCTTCACTTGCATTTTGTTTTTGTCAAAGCCGCATTTCCCTAAAGGATGGGGTAAGAAAAGGGGTTACATTCAAAATCAATGTTCGCAATTTTGAGAAGTTATTCTGGGGGACTCCTTGCTATGACAGAAACTTCATTCTGAACAATTTTATGAAGTTTGGTTTCTTTGTTTGTTGACAGGCTAACATTGTAAATGAGCCCCATGGTCACATATGGCTTTCACTTGTTGGTAAAAAGAAGCATAAAAGTTTGCCTGGTAAGACTTTTTCTTTTTTTTTTTTTTTTTAAACAACACAAAATTTAAGGAGGTTTTCATCATGTGGAGTCTTATATGAGAGATTTCAGGTTACATAATGGACAATGTCTTCAACTATCATTTCTCAAGCAATAGAGAAGTGTTGTTCAAATGGCAGTTTCTTATATTGACCCTCTATAAAAGCTGAGAGCATAACATTAAATCATATATCCATGAAAGTCTTTCTGAAAGGAACAAAGCTAATATCACTCAGGTATGTTATTCTGGCTGACCTGACTTGATACAGAGACATAGCTTAGAAAACCTAGAGAAATGAATAGTTAATATATTCTTAGCCTCCATTACTACAGCTCCATAGAGCTGATGGTAAGTGTTGGCTCACAGTCAACTCGTGATTAGACTTCCTGACATTGCCTGAAGAAGTGATACTATGTTTTGTTTATTAGAAGAAATCCTATGCTTTAGATGCCAAACATTCAGGCAGCTGAAAATCTCTGTTTTAAAAATTTAGGAGCCTGTCATATTCCTAGCAAGAGAAACATCCTGAACTATATACCTGGTAACTCTTAGGCATGCCTTGAGGTTTAGCCTCATTTTTTTTTTTTTTCTCTCAGAAGGACAGACATTGAATCTATCTAAATCCTCCATATAGACATGCAATAGCCTCAGACCTTGAGCCCGAGTTAGGGTGAGACTGGCCCAGAAGGGGCGGATTATAGAAGGAAGGATGCCTAGAGTTAACCACAATCAAAGAATCACTGAGGTTGCCATTAGAGGGGGCTCAGTGGAGAGAGAGAACCCCAGGAAAAGTCAGGGACACAGAAAGCAAAGTCACCACAGTGGATAAAGGACTTCCAAATAAGGAGGAGATGCTGGGGCCAAGGTTCATTTTCAAATGTGTCCAGTCCCAGTGTACTTGAAGAAAGGGATTTATAGCTAAAGCAAGACTGTTCAAACAAATTCGATCAAGATGTCAAAGAAATATTCAGGTGAGACCACCATCACTATCAAATCCCCCTTCCTCACCTGGGGATATAGAGAAGAGAAAGCCCTATTATTTCCAGAATAAAGTCATATTAGGACAGGTTAAGTTAAAGATTATAAGCTTCAGGGACACCTGAGTGGCTCTGTGGGTTACGCCACTGCCTTCAGCACAGGTCATGATCCCAGAGTCCTCCGATCGAGTCCTGCATCTGGCTCCGTGCTCAGCAGGGCGCCTGCTTCTCTCTCTGCCTCTGCCTGCTTGTGTGTTCTCTCTCTCTCTCTCTCTCTGAAAAATAAATAAATACAATATTAAAAAAAAAAAAAAAAAGATTATAGGGACGCCTGGGTGGCTCAGTTCGTTAAGTGGCTGCCTTCGGCTCAGATCATGATCCCAGCGCCCTGGGATCGAGTCCCACATTGGGCTCCTTGCTTGGCTGGAAGCCTGCTTCTCCCTCTGCCTCTGACTGCCACTCTGTCTACCTGTGCTCGCTCTCATGTCTCTCTCTGTGACAAATAAATAAATAAAATCTTGGGGCGCCTGGGTGGCTCAGTGGGTTAAGCCGCTGCCTTCGGCTCAGGTCATGATATCGGGGTCCTGGGATCGAGTCCCACATCGGGCTTTCTGCTCAGCAGGGAGCCTGCTTCCTTCTCTCTCTCTCTCTCTGCCTGCCTCTCAGTGTACTTGTAATTTCTCTCTGTCAAATAAATTAAATAAATAAATAAATAAATAAAATCTTTAAAAAAAAAGATTATAAACTTCAGATATTTTTTATTTGAACTTACTTAAAATTAGCAGGAAAAAGGCTACAGAATAGAGTCATGCCTGCTGTATTAATTTCCTAGTGCTGCCGTAATAAACTACTACAAATTTAGTGAATTCAAACAGTATAAATTTATTATTTCATAGTTCTGGAGGTTAGAAGTCTGAAAGGACCCTCAGTGGGCTAAAATTAGGGTTTTGGCAGGGTTGCACTTCTTTTTGGAGGTTCTAGAAGAAATTCCATTTCCTTGCTTCTTAAAAAAGAAAAGATTTTATTTATTTATCTGTGAGAGAGTGGGAGGGTGTGAGAGCATGAGTGGGGGAGGGGCAGAGGGACTTGCAAACTCCCTGCTGAGCAAGGGCCCAACCCACCCTGGGCTAGACATGGGGCTCCATCCCAACTCTCTGAAATCCTGACCAAAGCTGAAGTCAACCGCTTAAATGATTGAGCCATCCAGGTACCCTTCTCTGCCTTTTTTAACTCCCTTACTTACTTCCTGTCTCCTCATTTATGTATAATGACATTTGTGATTACACTGGGCCCACCTGGATAACTTAGGAAGCTCCCCCATCTCCAAGATTAACTGATGAGCCAGCTTAATCCCATCTACTACCTTAATTCTTCTTTGCCATGCAACAAAATACATTCTTAGGTTTCATTATAAGGAGGCCATTATTCAACCTACGAATAGAATTTACTTAATGATACTTATTAAAATGAGGCCATAGCCACAAGCTAGTAGAGGGAGATTTGAAGGGATGCAAAAGCTTTTGACAATGCATTGCTCCTTGAATCTATTAAAACAAACCTTCAGTTATGATAAGAAAACTCTTTGACCTTTGCAAACAAACTAAGAAATTCAAATTTATCTTAAGAAGATACAACATTAACTTAAATATTATAATTAACTCATGTAAAGATAGCACATATTAATCAATAGGTAATTTTTGACTATATATTAATAAACTTGGGAAAGACCTTTACACTGCTCTTATATTTCTCTTAACATAGTATTATTCATTTTTGGTATTATAAACAATTCTTACACTTATTTACTAAAAATCTGTAAGTAATTAATAATGGATTATTATCCATCACTGTGGAAGATGATATGTCAAGATTCAATCTTAAAATTTGTTGAGAAAGATGTTAGGATTGCATTCTGTGGGAATATTAGGACAAAGTGGGATTCTAATCTGGAGTGGATAAAGAATCCTTCATTAATATAAAGATACTAAACTTTGAGTCCATCTTGAAGAAAATATGTCTGAATTTTATTTATAGCAACATAGTTGGTCTAATCATTTTGTTTGAGACTGAGAAATTCTTTTGACAAAAAAATTTCTTACATCCCTTGCAGTTTTAAAATTTTAAAATCAATGAGATTACTGGATCAAGCTGTAAGAAAATCCTGGAAGTTAGAAAATGCAAATGAATATGTCATAAAACTATAAAACCTAGAGAAATAATATGCCCAGTCATCATTAGATGATTTCAATCAATCATTTATCTTCAAGTAATTCCACAAGAAATAGCATTCCCCACTGTAACTTCATTATTGAATTGGAACTGATGGCTGAGCCCAAGACTCCCATTGATTTAATTCAATTTTTTAAAGAATAAGTTACTTATAAAAGGATTTTAACCTAATACATTTATGTGTGACTTCATCTGAATTCCATTTGAGGTGTTGTCCCTCTAACTTTGCCAATAATTTTCATTATATTTTGATTTGTTTTGTTTTGTTTTCAACTTCCTGGAAATCTTGATCAAGAAATGAGGTTGGGAGGTACAGTTTAAGCATAGGGAAGTCAAAGTTAATTTATTGACAGTTCTCTCTAAAACACAACTGAGAGGATTTGTCATAATCCCTTGGACTCAGCTGTTATTTGTGAAACTAAAGCAACCATTTCTGTAATTTAACTTTCTTCTGTCCTTCAGTCAGACTCAGGGACAATATGTAGGACAAGATCAATAGTTATGGGGATTGTGGTCATTCTCAACCTTGAAAAAAATATTCATTTCTAGAATTAAACCAAACAAACAAAAATGATGATTAAGAAATAGTATTAGGCTTCTAATTAGATAAAATCCTTTAGATTTACCCCATACACCATCCATCGGAGAGAGAGAATTTTTAGTGCACACTGGTGATTAATCACCTGACTATAGGCATCAATATCACCTTTCCTCACTACAGTGTTCCAATTTCACTGGGCTTTCACCTTCCTCACTGTAGTCATGTGCTCAAGGAAGGTGACTTGATCCCCAGCCCCAATCACTGCTCCCTTCCCCACGAGCAAGGCAAAAGCTATAACATGGCCTCCATTATCGTTTCTCCTGTCATTTATAAAACCCTGAAAGAACATGTAAACTTTGGAAGACCTTGAAAAGAATACATGAGTAAAGACAGCAAAATAAACAGTGTTCCTCTACTCTTTCAATGTCACCTTTAAACCACCTTCCTCCTTTTATATATCCCCATGAATCATTAAGTCATAAACTCTTGTCTCAACCTTGTAATAGAAACAGAGACACAAAAGAGGTTGAGTTACTTACTGTGTCTCTCAAAAATATTTTAATTTGCTTAGCTTCTAATTCTTTCATTTCTAGATACCTACTGAACATTTTGGAATTCTCATTCCTACCAGGGCAAGGCTCTGTGGTTGCTTCAGCTTGAAGACAAGAGAAGTTGGCAACTCCATTGACATACACCTTTTCATAGTGTAGTAGAAAGGGGGAGAAATCCTACTTAAGTAAAAAGACGATAGCAGACACTTTCATTGAAGAAAACCCTGTGATGAGCCATGGCAGATCTTTCAGGATAAGAAACATCAATATGCCGAGGAAACTCGAGCTGTAGCACCCTATACCCTTCATGGTAGTAAGAGGGCAATACAAGAGAGGAAAGGTACAAGGAGAAAAAAGGGAGAAAGAAACAAAAAGAAAAAGAAATCTGATTAGCAGTCTTCTTGCTACCCATCAAACCCTTCCAAAACCACTCTAGCTCAGTCCAGAAGAAAACTTTCAGGGTCATGGAATATAAATTGCCTCTCTTTGTTTGCTGTGGTTTAAGTAAAAACACAAGAAAAAGAAAGAGCAATAGCACCACAGCCTCTATGGCTAAGACCAAAAGGCTAATATTTTAGAGACTGAATTCTAAGCATCTGTGAATAGAAATAGGTTCATTACAATGAGCATATCAACTCAAATTGAACCAGAATGGATAACATGGGTTACAACAGGAACAACATGGATTGAAGAAACAAAAAGACCAAAGACTGTGTTAGAGGTAACAAAGTTGGACAGATACACTAGTAGATTCACCAAGTAAGCAAGAAACAATTTGTACAGAAAAGCAGAGTAGTACAACAAACTGGACATGGGGTTTGTCTTAGACCTGAAACAGGCCCAGGTTCGAAATGTTATCATTAAGTATTTGCACTAATAGCCAGACATCTCCAGATATACCTTAATTTTCAAAACTCTACATTTAAATTTTGCTTCATATATTTTTATTTATATCAACCTACCAGTTTTATGTAACTGATTACAATGTATTTATATTGACTAATTCTTTTGTTGCCAGTATATCATCCTGGGATAAAGAATAACTTCAGCTCTTGCTAAGGAAAGGTAGTTAACCATGTTGGACTTAACCAACATCTCTTTACCCTGGTGCTCTAACTAGGTAGACATAGCCCTTACATTTCATTTCAACACAAATACTGTGGACTTGAGAAAGGATAACCGGAGGCATGTTGTATGTTCCTGATGTACAACAAGTCTTAGTAAATTATGTCCTCTTTAGGCTGCAGAAACCCCCTGAACAACAATTGTGCTGAAATTTAACATAACATATACCAAGGGGCACGTGGATGGCTCAGTCGGTTGAGAATCTGACCTTGGACTTCAGCTCAAGTCATGATCTCAAGGCCATGATCTCAGGGTTGTGAGACTGAGCCCCTTCTCAGCCTCTAGGCTGGGCATGGAGCCTGTTTAAGATTCTCTTTCTCCCTCTAGCTCTGCCCTTACCCACCACCCCGCACCGTTCATGAAGGTTCTCTTTCTCTCTCTCAAAACAAGCAAACAAACAAAAATATAATATATACCAAAACATTTCCTC
This sequence comes from Mustela putorius furo, assembly GCF_011764305.1. Classification (NCBI taxonomy): domain Eukaryota; kingdom Metazoa; phylum Chordata; class Mammalia; order Carnivora; family Mustelidae; genus Mustela; species Mustela putorius. Next base: position 31,378,621 of record NW_025421987.1, read on the forward strand.
CATTTGCACATCTTTCCTCATATAGATGTTCACTGTGTGTCTCTTTGGTACAGCTTTTACTGGCATCCATTATCGGAAAACAAGTTCTGGCATTCTCTTTACAATGCAGACATGTGCGATGAAAGAGTAGAACTTAGAGTTGCAATAAGCTGATACTAAGCCATACTATTTCAAATGAAATTGTTACAGTTGTGTGTGTGTGTGTGTTTTCTCAACTGGGACCCTGCCCTCTAGTATCTTTCACAACTCCCCACCCTGTCTGCCAATATTCAGTTTATTAGATTTGATTGAAATCCTTTGATTTGCATTAAACAGTTTGTGTTTGTTTCTTTTGGCTTGAGATTCTGTGATCATTGAAAAAATGCTAATGTCATGTAGACCAGCCAAACACTTTTGCTCATAAATATTGGATGTGCTAGTATTTTGCATGTTTCATACTTCTTTTAAATTTTAACATTTAACTGAGCATAGAGTATCATTTACTGTCATTGCTCACTGAACTAGAAATAGAAGTGTAAAAGTGATGATATGATTGCGATCTTTTTAATATTAAATATCAATAATTATGTTGTAGTAAAAAAGAAAAATATATACTTCTTTTTTTAAAGACTTATTTATTTATTTATTTGACAGAGATCACAAGTAGGCAGAAAAGCAGGCAGAGAAAGAGGAGGAAGCAGGCTCCCTGATGAGCAGAAAGCCCGATGTGGGGATCAATCCCAGGACCCTGGGATCATAGCCTGAGTGAAGGTAGAGGCTTTAACCCACTGAGCCACCCAGGCACCCCAAAAAATATATACTTCTTTTTGTGCTTAAGTTAAGGCAAAAATGTCTTGAAAAGAAAATATTACTTGCTGACATTGCTTGTCAAAAATTTCAGTAAATGATTTTATTAAGGATAACATCATTTACCTTCCACTCAATCATCATTCTCTTACATGATTTTTTTTCATGTTTAGAAAATCCCTATTTTTAGTCAACAGGTTGACTTCATTCATTATCTACAATGTCCCTGAATCAGTAATAAAGTAGAAAGTTGCATACCAGAGGTTTTATAATATTCTTAAGTACTTATATGAAGCTTTGTATATGACAAGCAATTTGTAATATTTTATATTTCTTCTCAGCATCCTAATCTATAACCTATATTTTAAAACAAAAGCCAATAGAAGGCTATATTATTTTCAACAAAATAATAAATGCTAATATATTACAATAAAATAAAAATTATAGAAATGCAGATTATGTTTTCAATTTAATGGTAAGAGTATAATAGACATTCATAAATAGGCACTCATTTCATCCATTTATTTCATTTTCCTCACATAGTCTCAATTTGAGTCCATATGTACGTATTTGCCTGTGATTTCCAACTCACCCTGGACTCCGAGCACTGCAAAATAGTAATGCCTTCAGATTTCTCCCAAAAGAAAACCTAAAAAGTTCTAAAAGGCCGCTCAGACAATAGATGTGGGAAGCCTTTGAGTACCACCTGGAGTGCCCCACCAGATACAGGATGGCCCTGTCATAGCATGGGAGTCAGCAGCCTCTGGCTCCTGGGAAAGGTGTGCCCAAGCTTGTTTTGACCCTCCATTCTTTCAAGCCCCCTGTAGGTGGAGGGAACATGTTCCATCACCAACTACTGACTGAGGTTGAATAGCGAAATAGACAAGAATGAGAAGTGAGTACAGCTATATATAGTTCCTGGTTCTGGCACTTACTTTGGGCCTGTTAACTTGTTTAACTTTTCCAAACCTCTGATTCTTCCATTGTGTAAGCTGGAAAAACTATCATCTAACTAGTTCATTCTGATAATGAAATAAGAAAATATAGGTACAGGATAGCTGCCAGAAAAATTTCAATAAGCATTAGCAATTATAGCACTTACCATTATAACACCATTAGGGACATTCATATTAGTAGTATAAGTCATGAACCTGGACCTTAAGTTTCTTATCATCCACTTGGGAGCCTTAAAACTTGCATCCACTTATTCATTGCAATCATGTTTTTGGTATACCCGCTTGATCAAGGATTTTATTAAATCCTGATATCACTTAATAATATATCACTTAATATAAGACAAAAACTTCAGCATATACTAGAAAATGACACTTCTGGAGTCAAATATTTTGAATATTAGATCTGTCTTTTACATGTGACATGGGGAAATAATTTAAATATCCTAATTTAAATGTGCCTAGTTTTCTATTCTTTAGGAGTAATACTAGGGATTCTTTTTGAGGATTGAGATAATGTACTTTTTAGTATACAGTAAACATGAAATTGATATTATAGAACAGATGGAAAAAGAGAGAAAGATGAAATGTATGGCACAAACTATAGGATTTAAGAGAAACAAGAGACCACATAGGCTAGAATTACTGGGGGAAATAACATTAAAAGGTAATATCATTACTGGGCTTTAAAGCCAGAATAGAATTTGACACAAGCAAAAATGGGGCCAGGCTACAGAAGCAAATTACAATCTGAAATCAGATTTTGGACCATCTTGAATGACCCACTTGAGAAGAGTGAATTCAAACTCCATTATCTCCTGCTTCACTGAGTCACTAGGCTTTCATTCTCAAGTCCTATCCAGGCAGGAGGCAGTGATCTTCTCTTCTGTTGCTAACACTAGCCTTTCCATTATGCTGTATTGTTCTGATTTTTTGAGTTTAGAAATAACAATAAGATTCCAAGCACCAAAGATAGTGTTTGTGACATTATTACTCCTGAATAACTCCCAAAATATCTCTTAAGATTACTTCCCTGGGATGACATTAATTTCTATAAGTTGCTTACTAGTTTAGTGTTAACAGTTCCCAAAACTCATTTTTTAAAAAGGTATCCTTTGAAGCCATGCTAAAATACCTAAGATTTAAAGGGAAATAATTGTGGAATGTTTCTTCAGTCTAAAAGAATTTTTCAGACTCCTTAGTATTACCACACAGATGCTGAGAAGTAAGAGTAGCATTTCATTTACAAGCTATTACCCATCTCATGAGTAAGAGGTACTATCATGTGTACACCAGAAACACAACTTGTCAGTAGTATAATATGCTGACTTTAAAGTGTTTTCCTATAATTACAGTACGTGGTACTTTGAAATAAATTACAACAATTAAGGAAAAAAAAGTTTTACTTAAATTGCTTTTAAAATGGTGACTATAGAAATAGCCATAATTAATGTTATTTCACTGAAAATTATGACAAGAACGTCATTATGACAACCATTGTTAGTCACAATGATACATATTCTGAGTATTTCTCTTAACAATGTTATCAATTAATATAAATATCCTGCCAATGAAGTGATGCATATTTATATTCATTCCTACTTACTACATTATGAGAATCTTATATATCCTTGTTTTATCATACACTAGACGTAGATGTACTGAAAAGTTAGAAATCCTCAAGAAAAGGGGATATTTACTAACCAGTACTGTCTTCAATAAATATCTAAAATAGTCTATAAAAACTGGATATATTTCTGTAGAAAAATCAATGAAGCTTTACCCATCCACTAATTTGACTGGCATTTTGTTTTTGAAAGAGCAAATGAATAGAAGATTACTTAAAGGCTTGTTTTGTGCCCTGATTTCTGTAAATATGAATATGAAAGCGGAGGGTGATATATGTGAGCAGATTTAACTTCACTAATTTATTCAGATTAATCAGGGTTGATTATCAACAATGCACAAAGAATCTTAATAACATGAGAAAATATACGGGTAATTGCCAGGCATTGTCTTGTTAGAATAAATAGTAGTTTATAACACAAAGTGACTCATCAAAAGAAAATTAGAAAACATGCAACATACCCAGGAGATACAAGTAATCAGCAACATGTCTTGAATGGTTTTATCCTAGATTTCCTTAAATCATGGTGTCTATAACAGAGCAAATGTTATTACTGCTACTTTTCCATGGTCATAATCTATTTTCTAATTTTATTTGTCATGGTCTGTGCATTCATACTCAATCTCTTATTTTAATGCCTTAATACATTTATTCTTCCTCATGCCAAAGTGGTGTCCCAGTTTGACATGGATACTTTTGCTACTTTCCCTTCTAATGCTTCAACTTCTACTTCATGGCTTTGAAAATAAAATATGGAGGGGAAAAAAAAAGTTGCCTTCTGTGGCCTACTACATCATCATCTACCACAATCTTGCATGTTTATTTACTGGTCTTCAAAAACATATGAGCCAGGGGTGACTGGGTGGCTCAGTCAGTTAAGGGACCAATGACAAATGGAACCTACCTACCCCTGGTTTCTGTTCAGCTTCTAATCTCAGGGTCAGCACTGAGCCCCGCCTCAGGCTCTTCCCTCAATCTAGAGTCAGGGTGAGATTCACTCCCTTTCTCTCTCCCTCTCCCTCTGCCCCTTTCCCTGCCATTCTCCTGGCTTGCATGTGAGCATGCTCTCTCTCTCAAATAATAATAATAATAATAATAAAATCTTAAAAAAAAAAAAGCCAGAGTCTTCAATTAGCACAAAGGGAAGCAGTTTGTTGCAGATATTTCTACTTATCTCTCACAATACCCTCTTGATACCTTCTTTGTTGTAAAAATCCAGTGATTTTTTTTTTGTTTTTTCCCCAACTCATTAAAAATTCCCTATGATATCTAGCTTATCTTTCTGAGTTTCTTACCATATGTTCTTAGTCACTCATTCAAGTCTGCATCTGCTCATTATCTAGTAAACCATGTCCTCGATATCAACTCTGAAACAACTGGAGTTTGGTGTTAAGTATTTGTGTGTTGCAGTAATGAATCAACTTCTGCTTCAAATTATTATGGTGGTTGTTTTTTTTCCCTTAGAGAGAATTACAGCAGTACACTTACTATACTAGTGAGTGATATTGGTACATACTTGGTGTATTAGTGAGTATTTCAACCTGGAAAGTTCAGCTACAGGGAAATTTATTACCATTACCTTTCTCTGAACTTTATACTATTGTATCATTATCTCTACATGAAATATAATGAATAGCATAAAAACATAGTTTTCCTGATCTGTCAGGAAAAAAAGGTTCCTGTCCACCAAAATATTTTTAAAAATCGAAAGACGTTTGAATACATACTTTAGAAGTAGGGCATGCTTACAGATTTTGCTTTCAATGTTTTTTCAGAAAATGCTAATTTTGATGTGAAAGCAAACAATTGAGCATGATGCATCAGTTCCCCTTTAAGAGTGCTGAGTATTAAAAAAAAAGAGGAAGGATGCCTGGGTAGCTCAGTCAGTTAAGTGGTTAAGCAGCTGCCTTCCAGTCATCATCCCAACCTCCTGGGATCTAGTCCCACATCGGTCTTCTTGCTCTGCCTGCTACTCTGCCTGCTTGTGCACTCTCTCTCTCTGACAAGTAAATAAATGAAAAAAAAAAATTTTTTTAAAAGAGTGCTGAGTATTTCATATACCTTAGCTACATATATAGGAAAATTGTATTTTAGGCATGAATATAAATTTCCAGAAAAAAATTACTAAAGGATATCACAGTGGAAGTTAGATTTTTAGATATGATAGTTTCAGTTTGTCATTTTGACAGGTGTCTACTAAGACATTTAATGGTACACAGAACCTAATACAAATTTGTTGAAAGAAAGAAAGAGAAAGAGTGAGTTTTAGGGTGATTCTGGCTTTGTCTGGAGTCTGGTAATCTTTGAGGTCCTGCATCTGGTGATATGCAAATTGTCCACTTTAAAATAGTGACATATTGGGCAACCCAGACACATGGGAATATGAACTTGTACAGAAGGCTTGGGACTAGGGATGGGCAAGCAAGGTACTTATATGAGGTACAAAATGTAAGTGGTTATAAAAAAACTCAGTCATCAAGAAAAAGTATACTTTAATGCAATATTTTTTAAAAATCAAATTAATGCAAAAACATCCAAAATGAAAAAAAAAAAAATCAGAATGCTAAGTGATGGCTGTTCCCACTACTCTGAGGATCAGATGAAGTGCTGGCCTTTGGGTTCCAGAGAACAATCCTAAAGTGCAGAGAGTGGTAACATCCAATGGGTCTCACTTTAAACACTGAGAGACAAGATATAGGAAGAAGGAAGTAAACAAACTTTCTGTTCTTCCTCCATCTGAGAGGATTCTTCCAAGGTGTACTGTTTCTCTATGGTTGCCCTGAAAGACATCCCATGTGGCTGAGTAACCAGCTGTGTCATCTTGTGAAGCTGTGATCAGCTCAGACCAATGGCCTCATATTTTCTTTCCCTCCTTTCCTGTCCTACTTCCTCTTCCCCACACTCTTTCTGCCCTGAAATCGCACCTTTCTATAAAGCAGAGCACATAACAGATTGTTTTGTAGGGAACCCCACCAACTAAGACTACAGGTGACTGCGACATTGTCCCTGCCCTCAGCGGTTTAACAGCCAAGTGAAATCTACCACAGATAAATTCAACAGATAAATTCAGTGTGGTGCAGTAAGTGCTCTGTGAGCCCTCATGAAGAAGAACGGAAGCACTGGGTGAGATGAGTGAGTTTTGAAGAATGAAAAAGAGTTTACAGACAAAGAACCAGCAGGTTAAGTATATTGCAAGCCGAGAAAGAGAGTAAACAAAAGCAGAGGAGTTGGCAGGAAACAGAACCTAGAAGAGCTTATTATATTCTCATCCATTACAAGGTGCTTGATTAAAGTATCTGTCTAGAGACCTGGTTCTCATTAGCTCTAAGACAAGGATTAGAACATGTCTACTCCATAGCATTACTAATTGATTAAATAAGGGAATATATGAAAAAGCCCTTAGAAAAGTGGCAAATACCAAGACTTCTCTCCCATCTTCCATACATGGCTGACACCCTTTTAAAATCTTATTTTCAAAGAAGTACACTGAGATTGCCACTCCATCGAGTCTTTTCCATCTTTGGACAAATTGTATTGCATGTTAATAATTTGAGCCATTTTAATATGCATTTTATTTAAAACTGACTAGTAAACATCTGTTGAACCACCTAGAAAATGGAATCTGAAAATGAACTAGTGACTTAATTTAATAATGTGCAGGAAGTCATCTAGCTATCAAACCTCAAACTTGACATAAATAGATTTTTTGACATTTGTGTTTTTCCAGTTTTACCTTTTTATTTAAAAAATCTATACTTGTGCTTTATGGAACACCAAACAAAAATTAACAATGTTGCAACTCTGTACTGTTCTCTCTTCTTTTAATAATCATTTTCTGAAATTATTTTTACCATGTACATTTTTTTTTGTTTGCTTTGTAGGGGACAGAAGTGCCAAAAAAGTGGGGCTTTTTAACCTATAGCTTTTCTGGTTAAAAATATATTTAATAAATTAATATGTGTACCTATTCTTTTCTACTAAAGGACAGAACATGAGCACACCTTGTAAAGAGGCTTTAGGTTGGCTAAACTATGTGTTTTTATTACGTCATTCAATAAATATTAATTGCTAGGTTTAACAAGAGGTTGTTGGGGATTTTTAGTATACATTCTCTTACGTCAATTGAGTTCTTATGATTTGAAATGTGGAAACCTGTTTAGGGAATTTTAAATAAAAAGCAGGATGTGACAAAATTAATGTTACAAATAATTATGCTTCAAGAGTTTAGAATAAGATACAGCTATGGACTGAAGCCCAGGAGGGAGAGTAACATAAACACAGTTGAAAAGATATTCTAGCTGCAAGTTGTAAATCCACATAATCTGTCACATGGTGATTATATATATATATTCATGGTTTAATCTCAAACGCCCTGGGAATATGTATAAGTGAACTGGTAAAAGTATTAACCATTGCCCAAAAAATACATATATTTGAATAATCTACGGTCTGTATATATTCTATTACTAGGTATTTGATGTTACAGAAAACCAAACAGTAGACACTTAAAAGAGGTGGTGGGAGAGAAATTAATTCTATAGCATGTCTTATGGCTTTGAATTTATCTTTCTCCTCTTTTTTCCCTAATCCTTTTGAATATTTTTTCATCACATTATTATAAGGAACACAGGAAAAGTAAATAATCTGCAGTAACATAAATTCATGGATCTTTTAGGCAAACTCTAAGTATCTATACTTAGTTTCTCCATGCATGAAGAAACAGCAATAAATCTTGCAGATGTTTTTTCTAATATCCCTATCTATACCAGTAATTACAAGCAATATCTCAAAAACACAGTTACCATGTTTACTCTCATGTTATAATATCAGGCTTCTGTAATCATAGCTTAGTAAGTTAGGAAAGAATTCAAATAGGATTTTGATTCCAACAAAAATTAAGTTCTGAATATGCCACTGTTGGTTTGCAAATTGGCCTCTATACACAGAACATGAGGAGAGACCAGAAAGAGGCAGCCACTCCAGATTGGCAGGTGGCGGGTTTAAGGCGCAGGGAACTTACTTACAGGCTAGTGTCTACAGCCACAAGAGGACCTCTGCATCTACAGGCCAGGAACTTAAGTTCATACAGAGGCTTTACCTAGGTTAAGTCAAGTGAACCGTCCAGATTGTCTCAACTCTCTTAAGGCTGAGTCCCAGAAGCTCTAACACTGGGAAGGCGGGCAGATCGGGCATTCCAAGGATGGGATGGGGGAGGAGCTCCTCCGCCGGAGGCTAGTTTATGGATCAGCCAGCGGTCCCGTTTTCTCAATGACCTCTCTCCAACACTCCACCCCTAGGGACCAGCTCTTACAATCTCACACATACCCCTCTTCTGAAATGTGTCCTGAGCAGTCAGAAAGGGTTTTCATTAGCAAGGAGGTGACTCCTTTGGCGGCTATCTGGCTGTAATGGGAGATACCACAGCAGCCTAGAGGCAAGAGAAAACACAGGTAAGATAACGATTCCCAAAATAAGTAACAAGTTTTTCCACCGAGAGACTCATGATCTGAACTACTGATTTATTAAGTCCTACCTAAGCTGAGTTTTGGTCACTTGTGTGATTTAATAAAGATGATACATTAGCAAACTCATCAGGTATGAACGCACAACATTTTGTTTGGATAATAGCAAAGGTGCCTCCTTGTGAGGCAGTAATAACGTCCAAGGCCATTCTATTTGGAGGTCAGCTTTTCTCATTAGAGACGTTGCAGTCTTCGATAAAGAATGCCTTTACCAACTGGGATTTTTTTTTTTTTTTAAGATCATATTTACTTATTCGGGAGAGAGGAAGTGAGCAAGAGAGAGCACCAGCAGAGGGAGAGGGAAGAGTACACTCACCACTGAGCTCTTGATCCTGGGATCAAGAGGTGGGGCTTGATCCCAAGACCCTGAGATTATGACCCAAACTGAAAGCAGACACCTAGAGGACTGAGCTACCTAGGCACCCCACTGGCTGTCATTTAAAGTTTGCTGGATGAATTTTTTTTAAGGGCTTCTATGTGTGCCGTAACATCCTTCCAGGCCAATGGAGCGAACAAAGATGGCAGCCAAATTGTTGTACCAGTGGAAAACGATGTGCCCACCTGGCTTTGAGGAGAGGGAGGTTGGCAGCTTTAGGAAGTTATCCTGGTTGTATATGCCATACATGTTGGCTGGCAGAGGCAGCATTGTCAAGCAGTGGCCTGGGAGTGGGACACACCAGACCAGGACTTCTAACTTCCATCTTTCAGTGGTGTCTGTTCATTCCAGCTATAGAAGTTTAAACAGGGCAAGCTTGCAGCCAGACAATAGGATCCCAGTGGAAACTGAGTAGTTCCCCCTCACCGAGGAGTACAAAGTAAAACACCCATCCCAGTGGGACATCCCACTGCAAATTCCAACAGATAGCACCTTTCCCAGACGTGATGGAGCTTGATGCTTTCAGCAGCATAACTCATTGAACCAACGTGAGAATCTGGGCAATGGCTACTTGCTGAGATTTCCATAACTATATAGTGTTGGATGCCTCAGCAGAGCTCCCCACTCTGGCAACAGGCCTACTGGTTGATCATTTGTTAGTTCACCCAGCCAAGGTGGTTTTACCTGTTAGTAATTTAAACTGCTGCTCTAGGGGCACCTGGGTGGCTCAGTGGGTTAAAGCCTCTACTTTTGGCTCAGGTCATGATCCCGGGGTCCTGGGATTGAGCCCTGCATCAGGCTCTCTGCTCAGCAGAGAGCCTGCTTCCAGCTCTCTCTCTATCTGCCTGCCTCTCTGCCTACTTGTAATCTCTGCTTGTCAAATAAATTAAACAAACAAACAAAAAAACCCTGCTGCTCTAATTTTGCATTTTCCTTCCGGCCAAACCTGCTGCTCGTGGGTCATGGGCAAGACAGAATCTCCATCGGTGTTGTGTTCTTTTACCTAGTCCTGCACATTATGACCTTTGAAGTGTGACCCCTGGGGCACCTAGGTGGCTCAGTCAGTTAAACATCCGACTCAATTTTCTCAGGTCATGATCTCAGGGTCGTGAGACCAAGCATCACGTTGGCCTCCATGCTGGGCCTGGAGCCTGCTTAAGATTTTCCTCTCCTTTCCCTCTCTGCCCCTCCCCACACCCCATGTGTGCACTCTCTCTCTCTCCTGCTTCTCAAAAAATAAATAAATAAATAAATAAATAAATGAGTGACCCCTGCTCCCTGTCTATTCAACAAGGGTAAATGTATATGGCACTTAGCTTCTTTAATCCCCTAATGGTGGTAGGCTGCTTTGTGCAGTTAGAATCCTCAGTCGGAGGTGGTGGGGCAATGTAATCAATCCCTCACCGGTTAGGAACTCCAATGGATGGCCCCAGCCTCCTTTGGCAGTCGCATTGGGTGTTCTTTAGAATACACAGAACATGTCGGTACTACTACATTAATTAAGTCACTGTATTTCAAGGGCAATCCAGCATCCTTGGCAATATACCATCCCACCCAGGTTCTATATGTCACTCAGACTTTGCATGCAATCTGCTGTACCTACTCAAAGGTCAACTGCCCAGGTCAATTATACAAGCTAGGATAGCAGTTTCCTGATTGCCTGGGAGTATCAGTGTCTTATGAGCTGAGACATGGAAGAGAGTGAAGACTGCATCAGGTTCTTACAGGTGAACACAAATGTCTTCCCACATATCCTAACCCCACAAGGGCTTATTCATGATTATTCATCCTTCGGCTTCCCATTGTCCAAGACATAAGGCTAATCCCTTTAGAACAGCACAAATATCAGCACAAAGGGGCAACAGGCAGAGCTCAGGAGTGATCATCAGCCAATCTGCTTTGATCTCATCCCACTGGCATCGTTTGCTGTTTCCAGTTTGGTGTTGGGCTGAATAGTGATGGCAGTCCCTGGGCGGCGGGGGCGGGGGGGGCCTGCCCTGAACTAGACTAGTGTGTTTACCAGACATCAATAGGAAATCCCTCCCCTCCTTCTATAGGCCATGGGGGCCCCCACAGGAAGAGAGGCTGGGGCATTTGAAGCCTCTACATTCTGTACAGGGCCTAGTACACCTGTTTCTAGAGACAGTGGGCCAGCTGATAGGCTTCTCTGCTGCAGATGGGCACACCATTTCCTCAAAGCGGGACTTTGAACCATGGCAGAGGTCAGTCAGTGGAACATATTTTCAACCTATATTTTAATATAAGGGAAGCTCTTATCATGAGAGTTACTCCTTCATGAGAGGGTCTACCTAGAGTATCGCTTGTGTACTGTTAGGAGCTGTTGCTCTAAGGAGATAGACCATGTACCTGCCCCTTCCAGTACAAGGACCAAAATTCTAGGGGTTCTCTCTCCTTCTGTTTTCTCTGCTAGTGTCCACTTGTAGCTCCTGGGGTCACAGATACATCTACCTTAAATGGTAGCCTTGCTTGAGGGATGCCTAGAACTCTGCTCTGCATCACTGGTATTTCTGCCTTCTCAAAGGGAGCTGAGTGCTCTGATCCCCAGTCCCACACATGACCTTTCTTTACAAACTACATAAGAGGCAGAGGTACTGCCCCAGGTGAGGAATCAGCATGGTCCCAAACCCCAAAAGGTTTGTGTCTCTTTCATGTTCTTAGGGGTTGGTTAGTCTTGTACCTTATCAATCATAGCTTCTAAGACAACACAACTCCTGCCCAACCAATGCTCCCCAAAACTTGATGGCAATGCCTGGGCCTTGACTTACCTGTTTCACAGCTTCTCTTCTCCCTCACAGATGTCCAAGCAAAGTCTTCACAGAGCAGATCAATGTTAGCATAATGATGTGAGGAAGGAAATCAGGGACAGATCTCAAGCTATCATCCCATAACATACCATCAGGCTGTGTAGCTTTGGGGAAGCACTTGCAAGGTCTACTGTTGCCCTTCTCACATGAAGGCAAACTCATCATGTGACTCGGAGGCCAGGAGCATAGCTAAGTCCAGTACAGGCTGGAACATGGCAAGGACCATGGCCAGGGTATCTCAGATGGAGGCAATGCTGGGCACAGCTGCGTGGACGGGAGGCACTGCCTTGTTCAGTTCTCCACAGTCCAGTCTTCCACCATGAGCTGATCATCTGGCTTTCTTACTGGCCATACCAGGCTGTTGAAAGCCGTAGGGGCAGGGCATAAAATACCCACTCAGTGCAGTTCCTGTGTAGTCTCCCCAGTTTCCTTATCCCCCCCCCAGCAACTAATATTGTTTGACAGTTAACATTTTTTGTGGGTTCAATAGAATTACTGGTTCCCAGCTGGCATCTCCCCTCAGCACTGGTTTGATTACTCTAATCCAAAGGTGCACTTTAATGAAGAGATTTGCAGAGTTTGGTCTTGTAAGATATCAATGCTCTATACATTCTCTGGTGTTCGAAAGATAAAGCCTCATATTCTCATGGGAGAGAACACCCAATTTGCAGTGTCAAAGGGATGTTTCTGACAATACTGTTTGCCCCTCAAAACCCATACATGATGTTGAGGGGGCCTGAAAATTTCTTTTCAGTTACCTTGTATTAGAGCACAATTGGCTCCAATATCAACAGGAGCCATCATTTTTCATTTCTGCATAGATATTAGCATCCCATGCCAAGGGCTGAGGGCAGACTAGTGTATCTAGTGTACTTGGTATTTATTCTAGTGTATCTAGTACTAGTGTATCTTGGCTTTTATTCTTATGATGACCTGCTTATAGGCCTGAAAAGGGCTTTCAAAGACAGGGGCATAGGTTGCCTGTTTCATTCCCAGCACCCTAAGGATTTGTCATACAATCTCTATAGACTTCCCAGGTCCTACATGCCCAGTGAGATCCCCTCTCATTGGGCCCAGCAACCCTGCAAGTTAGAACAATGCAATCTGTAAGGAAGTGAGTTCCTCGAACTCCTGAGAACCATAAAGGTGTTGCCCGAGGGCAATGTGCGGTTACAATACTCATTTTCTCTGACTTATGTCCAGTCAGAGAAATGCCATCGCCCCCCCATCCTATAACCAATTAACCATGCCTGGATAGTTTCTTTGGCTTTTTGCTGGAACTTGGTAGCTATATCCATAAACTGAGAATCTATTCTTTCATCATGAACATTTCCTGAATTACGGGCTGCACCCTAGTTGGGGTTATTGCTACTAGGTTTCTCTTTTCCTTTGTATTAGGGGTCAGTCTGCACAGGGGTTTGCATCTGTTTCACCATCCATCACATCCTCCTCTTTGTTATCCTCACTTTCTCAGGGATTCCACCTCTTAGTGTCCCAATCAGGCTTTGTCACAGATGGTTGGACCTGAATCCACAGCAGCTTGAACCCCACTAGCTTTGCAAAACAGCCAGTTAAGGTCTCCAGCCCATTATCCCGCTCTCCCAGCTTGTCTGCCAGCCCCAAACTAGCATAGTAGCAGACACCAGCATGTCCTTCTCTGATCTCAGAGCTTCTTCTAGCTTTCTAACTTGAGCTTCAGTCTCTAGCTGGGCGTCCATATCCAGCTGAGCAGCCCACAAAGAGGCCAGCCCACTGCAGCACCATTACCTCCTTCTCTGCTTTAGCGTACTGTGCACAATTCATCAAATAAATTCATTAGACCAGCCAGCAGTATCAGGGCGTCTCTGTACTCACAGAGAGGTCCACAAGAATCTAACAGAAGGGTTTCCTCTCCCAATAGAAAGGTCAGTGGCCAACATGGGGTTTCCCCCAGGATGCCTTTTTCCTAAAACCCGTTTCTTAGGCATCCTGGCTGGCTAACCAATTATTGGTTCTCAAACAAGCCCCACAGACAAAGTGCAAGAGAGACTGAAGAAAGAGGCACCTCTCTCCAGTTGGTAGGTGGCAGTTTTAATAGGGAACTTACATCTGAGGCTTGTCTTGAGTAGCTGGAAGTATATCTCATCATCTGCCCACCAAAATCTCAAAGTTCATATAGAGGCCTTCACTGAGTTCAATCATGTATTCAGTCCAGATGGTCTCAGCAACACCTACTCTTAAGTCTATGTCTTTGAATTGGTTCCAGCTATGGAACAGTGGGCAGACATACATCCTAAGGACAAGAGAGGCTCTGAAGACCCTCTGATTGCCTGGGTCCAGCTCAGAGGTCAACCAGTGATCGTGTCTTCTCAATAACCTATTCATCATTAATTATATTTGACTAATCTTTATTTATATATTTAGTTGTTGTTCTGTTTTCCTTCTTTCTTTTTTGCCTTTTTAAAACGTAAAATCAACTCCCTTTTGTACATTTTTTAGGGATGAACCATTTTCTTATTATATAAGGTTCTTAATTACCTCTCTCTGACCACCCATTTTTTCAGAATTTGAAGAGTTCAAAAATAATATAATTGATGACCCCATCTATTGCAGTTCTGAATTAGGCTGGTCTAGTACATCATTCATTAGCCGTATGATGTGAAATTCCTTAAATGATGTGAAATTCCTTAACTTCTCAGAGTCTCATCTTCTTCAATACACAGGGAAAAAGTAGATCCTCCTCAAGGAGTCAGCGTGAACAGATGAAATGAAATTCCACACATTAAATAGCACCAGGCCTAGCACAAAGCACACTCAATGCATTTTAGCCATTGTCATTATTTTTTCAAGTATTAATTATTCTAAAGAACTTTTATTGGAGTGGACATTGAGAGTTTAGTACGACTCAACAATAGAGAACACATTTTAAAATAAAATCGTGCAAAAGATCATAGTTAAGCACATTAATTTGAATAATCATTTGTTGGTATGTTAATAGGAACCCAATAAATTTTAACGTTATTGTTGTCATTATTTTAAAAAATTATCTAAGCCACAACCCCTTTTTAGTTAAAATAGATAGTTGAGAGCTGAGTACAAGAAATTACATTACAGAAAACAAATGGTCTATTACAATTGTGGTAGATTAACATGAACATGTGCATATACAAAGACACGTATCTGATTCTTGGCATATTGCCAGATTAATGGCTGGGAAACACCATGATTTGTCTTTCAGATAATGTAATAGGATTTATCAATATCTAACTATATTTATCCAGTAAACTGTGAATTCTATCTCTATATTCTACTGTCCCAGTATATCTAATCAAAAGCAAAAACAAAAGCAAAAACTTTCAATAAACATTTTCTTCTTCTCTTTATACTAAACCTGATTCTGATGATTATTTCAGATCCCCAGAGTAGCAGTGATCACTCAGAGCAATCATACTCACTACTCTGGGGGTATGGGCATCATTTAAGAAGGCTAGAAGATATTTTAGCCAATATATTTCCAAGAATTTGAAAATAAAGTGATTTTGCAACAAACTAGAAAATCAGTATGTAAGAACAGTGATTATATGCTAAGTCACCTGAAAGAGACCCAAGAAACTTAGTAAAACATAGTGTCTTATCTATATATTTACTTATGTCTATGGCATTTAGGATATATCCACAGTATACTATATATATCTATAGTATCTTTATACATTCATAGTATATATAAATACATGTATAATATATAGTATACTCTATATATGCTATATGTATATGTGCTGCCGAAGCGAGCACTATATATGCTATATGTAAACATACATACATATATATACCTCTATATACGATATATACCATACTTACCTTAAGACATATATGTATATATGCTATATAGAGAGATAAATATATATTTATACTCATATATATCTGTACTATATATACATATACACATCTCTATATACTATAGATATACCTATAGAGAGATACATTGATATGTATATATAAATATATATATATATGTATACCTATGGTTGTTCAGTCATGTACATACAGTCATGTGTGCATATATATAGATAGATAGATATAGCTATACTATAGATAGTATAGTATCTGCCTGCCAACAACAAGCAACAACTTGCTACCCATGTGAGTGAGTCATCTTGGAAGGGGGATCCTTCAGGCTCCATCAAGCCTTCACATGACTGTAACCATAGCCAACATTTTCACTTAGCCTCATGGGAGATTGAGAATTGCTAAACCAAGCAACTCTCAAATTACTGATCTACAAAAAGACAGAGATAACAAGTATTAACTCTTACTAAGCAATCACATAATATGTTATGCCACAGGGAATAACTAGTACCTCACTGGTTGGCTGGTTGGTTTTTACAAGTAATGAAACCATGACCAACTGGGAAACACTAAATTTGTATTCTCAAAGAGATCAATGAAACTATACAATATTTCATAATACTTCTATATGCTGCTGTGTTGAGAACCACATTATTGTCTAGGTTCTATCACTTTGTAACAACTCCCTACCCCCAGGCCCACTCTAGTGAATTCAAAATGCAGCATTCTAGGAGAGCGTGGACTTTGACATCTTCATCCCATTGTTTCACCCCATAGCTTTTAAATTAAAGCGGCTCTGTTTTTCAGTTGAGAAAGCTTTTGACAACAGAGCTCAGAAACTTCCTATGTACGGTCTACCATGCAGTTTTCTCAAGTTAGAAATTTAGCTGGGGAGGGTCAGGGGCCTTGATTGCTCCAAACTCCACTCTCGGCTACCACAGGGTCTGCAGTCAAGAGTTCCAAAATTCTAACTTATGCAAGTACGGAAGGCACATTGTTTCTACGCCTACATAGTTCTCAACTCACTAACAATAGTTGATTGAACACCTTTATGTGCCAGGCACTGTGTTAAGTACTGGAGACCGGGCAATCTTAACGTTCTTTGGTTCTATTTTCCATTGCTTTTTCTTGTTTCTCTTTCCTGTAAAAGGCAAGGGAAAGAAAAAGGAAAGCAGAATAACTTTCAAATGTATATAAAGAAACATATTTTTAAAAATTATAAAAATTTTTTATAACATGTTTTCTTTATAACATTTATAACACAGTGCTCACTTCATAACACTGAATCTTTGGGGTTAGTGTAGACAAGCTGCTACTCCAGCCTCAGAGTGGGGTCATAGGCTGTCAATCAATGCCAAATGAAACCCTATTTATGACAAAATTGAAACAACCACCATTCTGTGACCAATAAAAATATCAATGAGATGAGTACAATGGGGAACAACTGAAAATTGTGAAAGAAAGTAAACAGACCATAAATATTTAAATGGCTTTTCCAAGATTTTTTTTCCTGCTATGTCTCCAGATTTTACTGATCTATACTATCTACCATATAAGAATCTAGGAATTTATTTTGCTTATTTTTTTTTTTTAGCATACAGAGGAATCCCATAGTTATTACTGGCTGAATTAATTATGTCTTAACATCTTTAAGGTTGTTGGAATTCACTCTAGAAATATTTAGGTTTCTTTCCTATCTGTCCTGCAAACAGCAAGAAAGCGTTTATTTGCTGATGGTAAATATCTCTCAAGCTTTAATCTAATGCATGTAGCACCTAATTAAGGAATGAATTTTGAAAGTGATCAGTCATTCCAAAGAAGAACTACTCATTTTCTGTTCTAGCCTCCTCAGAAAGATGTTGTTGTTGATGTTATACAAACTACCCAAGCTTAACATCCAAATGAGCACTGCCAGAACCGTGAAATTGCTGGTCAGACAGTATGACAGACAGTGGTAACATTCAAAGCCTCTAGCAAAGTGAATGGCTTTGGCATCAACCAATCAAGACTGACATTGGCTAGAGTGTTAACGTGGAGCTTGAGACCCCTTGCTATTCCATGACTTAACGCAGTGTAGGAAGGAGGCAGCTGAGGGTGGGGAAAATGGATTCAGTGGAATTAGGTCAGAAGCTATTAGTAACAGGTATAGAGTTGTTTTATTATTTTAATAACTGATATGGCTATATCACCTATGCGTAGAGTCAACATGGCTTGATGAAAGGCAAAAAGGAGTCTTTAAAATTATTCCAAAGATATTGTCACTGCCCAAGATATGTGTGGAACTTCTTTTTGCAAGGGCCCTCACAGCCAGCGTATAAGCTTGTACAAGTAAATGTCTCATTAATTTCATCACAACCCAGTTTTGACCAAAAATGGTATTACACAGCTTGTTCATTTATATTATTCACTACACTTGGCGCTGAGTGGCTTTTAGCTATTTCCAAAAATCTGACTCAAAGTCTAAAGACAAAGATACGTTAAGGATTTATTTTACAGTGTTTTATATAGCATCTAAAGCAAATACAAGTGAGGAAAAGAAAAAATCAAGTTTACTAAGTTCCTGTTACTTACCATTATAGTAATAGAAGCTTATGTATAGTTATCTCATTTAATTTTACATTATTTTATTTTACACTGTTGGTCCCTTGGGATTCTGACCTCCAGACGTAAACAAAAATTTTGGAACAAAATACACAACTCTCTAGAGAGACTGACTTTCTCTTGTAGGATACTCTACCTCCTAATTATAACTTGTGACTCTAATTAGTAGGTTCATGGATAATAACATTGGAAGAAAAAGGATAAAAGCTTCCAAATATCTTAAATAAAAGGAAGCTAAGATTTATTGAGTGCTCACTACATGCCAGGGCTATCACGTGTTAGAACTAGTTATTGCACATATGTAACAAATTTTAGAAGACTCTATATTTGGCCTGGCAGTGTGTTACATTTCTACATCTCTTGGTATTAACCAATAATTAACTGAAAGAAAGTTTCTATTGTCGTATTTTTTAACTTAACATTTTGAAGCACCTATTATATAATAGACATGTGTGAAATGTTTATACATTATATTATTTAACCTCCACAATAACTGCTATAAAGTGATATTAAACTATTAAAATCCCCGTTTTATAGATGAAGAAAGGGAGACCTAGTGATGTTGGGAAAATTGTCTATGGTTACAGGGCCAAACAAAGATTTTAACCCAGATTACTTGATTCTAGAATGTTGTTCTCATCACTATGCTGCATCAAAGGAATCGATGAGACTATTGACACAAGTTTGCTATTTGTTAAAATCAGAATTGTTGGTTATATGCTTAGTACAGAGTTTGTGGTCTCTTGTATGACTTGCATACAGATGGGCACAGATGAGCTGACCTACCCGGAGGACAGAAGAGAAAAAGATGGAGCTTGCATTATGTGATAAAAAGAGTACTGAAGTGCCTGGATTGCTCAGTCAGGTAAGCATCTGACTCTTGTTTTCAGCTCAGGTTATGATTTCAGGGTCCTGAGATTGAGCCCTAAATCAGACACCCCCAATCAGCAGGGAACTCTGCTTGGGGTTCTTTCCTTTCCCCTCTCCCTCTACCCCTCTCCCTTCTCACACACACTCTCTCTAAAATAAATAAATAAATCTAGAAATAAATAAGTGAATAAAGGAATAAAGGAAAGAAATGAAGGAAGGAAGCGGGGAGAGAGAGAGAGGAAAGGAGGGAGGAAGGAAAGAAGAAAGGAAGAAAGAAAGAAAAGAACTAATTCCCCAACATCCCCAAAGTATCTTCTCTGACATGTGCTCCCAGAATGGCTGATATTCTATGAATCCATCTTCTACGTAAAATGATGATTATGCTGTCTTGACACATGTATGGTGAACTCCGTGTCGCAAATAATTAGTTACTTATGTACTTCAAATACAGAGTTTTAACTTACTTTTTACATTTTTTTTCCAGAAAAGGTTTTGTTATTCAATATACACACACAGAAAAGAAGAAACTTATGTAATCACCACCCAGTAAATAAGTACATCAATGCTAGTAATATTGAGTGCTTTTTCCCCAATCTTTTCTACTCCTTTCTGCACAAAGACAGCTTCTCCTTGTCCTGGCTTTTGAGATTTCACCTTATTTTTCTTCAGTTTACCACTCATGTAGTTATCCCTACACATTATTACTTTTTAGTTTTGTCCCCTTTTAAAACCTTACACAAATAGAATCATCCAGTGTATATTCTATGACTTTATTTTTTAGCATCTCTGTGACACTCATCTATGTTGATGTGTAGCTTTGTTTATTTCTGTGCCTATGTAGTATTTTGTTGTACATCTCCATTCACTTTTTCTATTGCTGATGGATAATTTAATTATTTCCAGATTTTTTTTGTTACTAAAACAATGCTGTTATGAGTATTGTTGTACAAAGTCTTCAAGTGCTCATTTAGAAACAAATCTTTTGAGTAGATACCTACAAGTAAAATTGGTGTGTCATAATGTGTGATGGAGATTGCTCAGTACTATCCACTCTCTTCCTACCCCGTAAAAACAGAACACCAGGGGAGACATTTCCCAGCCTTATTATAGCCATTTGCAGTCATGTGACTAAATTCTTGTCAATGGAGTCTAAGTGAAATGGAAGTAAGTCTAAACCTTAACAAATTGATGTGTACTTCCTTATACTCTCATTCACCTTTCCACACTTTGGGACATTGCTGTGCCTGCCATCCAGATTATAGACTATACCAACATGGACAGTAGCCTAAGAAAGGGTCAACTAATGAGATAGATGAATTCTCAAATGACTGTGGAAGAGGCCACCCCCAAAACTGGACGATTGTCTTGGAGCTTTATGTGAAAGGTGAACACAACTGGAATTTTATTTTATAGCCTCGTAGCCTCTTTACTATGTAATATATAGTATACGCTCATGTTTAATTTGACTAGGTCATGCCCAAATACTTTCCAAACTGGTTTTGTCAGTTGGCACACCCATCCCTAGATTATGAGAGCTTCCGTTACTGTAACTCTTCCCTTATATTTGTACTGTCATTCATTTTAACTTTTACAGCTCCAATGGGCATCAAACACTAGCTAGCTCATTGAGTTTTAAGTTACATTTCCCTGATGACTATTGTTAAATTTTTTCAAGTGATTTTCTTCCAAACACATTCCTTCTTCTGTGAAGTACATGTTTAAGTCTTTTTGCCCATTTTTTAATGGATAACCTTTCTCTTTTATTTATTTATTTATTTTTTAAAATTTTTTTTTTTAAGATTTTTTTTAAATTTATTTAACAGACAGAGATCACAAGTAGGCAGAGAAGCAGGCAGAGAGAGAGGAGGAAGCAGGCTCCCAGCTGAGCAGAGAGCCTGATGCGGGCCTCGATCCCAGGACCCTGGGATCATGACCTGAGCCGAAGGCAGAGGCTTTAACCCATGAGCCACCCAGGTGCCCTGGATAACCTTTCTCTTAATAACTTATAAAAATTCTTCACAATTTGGGGGCACATACTAATCTTTTGTCAAATATATGGATTGCAAATATCTCTCATTCTATTTATGTGGGTTGGTAATGTCTTTTGTTTTAATGAAACCAAATGTCTCAGCTTCTTCCTTCATTATCTGTGCTTTCTTTTCTTTCTTTTTGACACTGTGGAAGGAATTCTTCTCTTCCCTAACACCATGAAGATATTAATCAATGTAATCTTCGAAAAGCCTCACGCTATTGATTTTCACATTTAGTTCTTTGGTTTACTCACTCAAGTTCTGATATGCTTTTTTGCACGTAATATAATCATGAGTGAACCCATGGGCATTTGTGTTTTACATAAACTGTCATTAACATGTATTGAGAGGGGAAAAGAAAAAGATTGGGAACAATAGGTTGAAGGCATCGTCTCCAGAACTTTCTTTAATGTGAATGAATAAAAATAAATATTAAGGGGCACCTGGGTGGCTCAGTGGGTTAAAGCCTCTGCCTTTGGCTCAGGTCATGATCCCAGAGTTCTGGGATCCAGCCCCGCATTGGGCTCTCTGCTCAGCGGGGTGCCTGCTTCCCCCCTCTCTTTCTGCCTGCCTCTCTGCCTGCTTGTGATCTCTGTCAAATAAATAAATAAAATCTTTTAAAAATAAATAAATATTAAATGCTGCTGCTGGTTTACTCATGTACATAGCAAGCTGGACCTGGCTTATCAGTGCCTCATGTGAGAAAGATGTGGGGTTTTTACTCCACTTCTAAAGTGTTGACAAGCTAAACATACCCTCAACTGTGTGACATGATTACCAAGAAATCTAATAAGTTATCAGCCTCCATTAAGAATAGAATGCACGGGCGCCTGGGTGGCTCAGTTGGTTGAGCGACTGCCTTCGGCTCAGGTCATGATCCTGGAGTGTTGGGATCAAGTCCCACATCAGGCTCCCAGCTCCATGGGGAGTCTGCTTCTCCCTCTGACCTCCCCTCTCCTGCTCTCTCTCTCTGTCTCTCTCTCTCTCTCAAATAAATAAATAAAACCTTAAAAAAAAAAAAAGAATAGAATGCCCAAATCTTACCTGTAATCTGTTAACAACAACAATCTGTTGTTAAGACAATAGTTGGGGGGGAGTGCCGCCTGGGTGGCTCAGTGGGCTAAGCCTTTGCCTTTGGCTCATGTCTGGATCTCAGGGTCCTGGGATGGAGCCCTGCATCAGACTATCTGCTCAATAGGGAGCTGCTTCCCCCCTCTCTGCCTGTCTCTCTGCCTACTTGTGATCTCTCTCTCTCTCTCAAATAAATAAATAAAATCTTAAAAAAAAAAAAAGACAATTAGGCTATTGCATCTTTTTCTGGTTGAGCTCTTGAAGAGGTACAGAGGTAAACTAGGTATCATCATGAGGAGAGTAGTCAGTTACTGATGGTGTGAGAAACCACTACAGGTAAAGGGCAGTGAAAGGAATTGGAAAATCATAGCTTGAAATGGAGAAGATAGGGATGGGCTATAATCATTGTATTTAGAAATTTCAAAGATGTCCCTGTGAAAAAGAAGGCACATGTCTTAGCCAGCTCAGGCTATTATAACAAAATACCATAAACTGGGTGGCTTTAAAAAAAGATGTTTATTTCTTACGATTTTAGAAGCTGGGTAGTCTAAGCCAAAGTGCCAGCAGATCTGGTTCTTTGTGAGGGCTCCCTCCCTGGTTTGCCATGGCCCCCATTTTGCTGGGTGTTCATATGTCCTTTCCTCCATGTGTATTTATGAAGAGAGAACTCTCTTATTACTTCCTCTTTCTTCAAGGCACTACTCCCATCATGAGAGCACCATTCTCTCGACATCATCTAAATTTAATGAGCTGCCCAAACCCCATCTCTAAATAAGATCACATTGAGGGTTAGGGCTTCAACACATGAGTCTGGGGAGACACCAATATTCAGTCCATAGCAACACACGCATATATATACTGTGTAAACATTAGGGACCAATGGATGGAAGCTATAAGAAAGCAGCTTTAGGCTAATTATAAAGGATCTCTATAGCAGGGGGACAATGTATCTTCAAATAGAACTAACTGACTCAAGAAAGCGGTGATCTCCTTCCCCAGCATCGATAGCATTGAAATTGAGTCTGAAAGACCATTTGTCGAATATGTTATTAGTCATAGATAATATTTATCAGTGGTTGCTACTGGCAAGGAATTTGTCCATGCACTCTCCCTGAATTGTCCTATTTAATATTCACAGTGGCCCTAGGAGATAAGACCAATGTTGACATCATTCTTAAATGAAGGGCTTAAAGCTTGGAGAGGTTAAGTAATTTGCCCAAAGTCACATAATTTGTAAAAGGCAGAAAGCACATCTGTCTTATGTCCAGAGGTTGAATTCTTACCCCCATTGCTTTTCACTAGCCGGTGTTGTAGAAAGATTTGCTTCACTAGGAGAGAAGCCATAATATGTGGCCTTCCAATTCTGAAACCACTTGCTTCTAACAAAATAAAAATTTATTACCTAGGAGGTATAAAACAGTATGGAAAACAGACACTAGAGAGAATGGGAAAAGGGACAGGTAAAATTTAATGAGGGAGGAAAAAGTCTGGAAAGATCACAAGTTAAAGGCACTGGTCCAGGAAAAATACATTCCTGGCTGGGTGTAGGTAGGGGGCATTTCCTGCGGGTTGTTCACATATGAGAGCAAAATGAAGGGGAAATAGGAGGCAGCAAAGACATAAGACATACAGAAATACAACCTGCCCATAGCAGAGGCATCATTTGGATGGAGATCTGGAGTTAGAATCCAAACATCGCCATTTATTGATACTCAGAAAGAACTAAGGGAAACAAGATTCCAAACATTACCTTTTATTGATACTTAGAAAGAACTAAGGGAAACATCTCCATATCAAGAGTCCAGGGAACTTGTTTTTATTCAGTGAGCTTGTTTTTATTTTTTTTTTCTTGTAAGTAATTAATTAGAACCCCTCAATTGCAAAAAGAAGCAGCAAAAAGATACTAATCAGATTCAAATGGGCCATTTTCAGGCATTCATTCATTTATGCACGTGTGTATTCATTTAACAAATGTTTACTGAGTGCCTACTATTTTCTTTGGGCACTGAAGTACAGCAGGGAAAAAAAAGTAGTCCCCCCACCCCCCCCACCCCACCCCCCACCCCGCTGCATCTTCCCTCCTAAAATAATTCCTTGTTTTCACTGAGTGTATTCTCTGGAGCAGGAAAGCACGTGTGAAAAACGAGGATGAATATGTAAAATGTAAAGTGACTTAAATAAAAGTGTTAAGGAGAAAAACAAAAATAAGAAAAAGAACAGGAAGTGAGCATGTATGGAGAATTGTTGAAAATTCTGATAGAACTTCAGTTAAATATACTTTTTAAAACGTCCTCTGAATCTCCAAATATGTACACACATATGTATATTCAACTATATATATATTTACTCTGAATTTCTGAGTATATAGATATATATATACACTCACACACATACACACGCACACACGCACACACACACATTGCATCCCTCCATCTCATAGCTCATATAATCCACCTAGCACAAATATTCTGACAAGGAACAGGCACATCTGTGGTGGAACAGGGTCCTTTGAGGCTTCCAGGAACCTCTCAGCAGAACAAGAGCAACACATTCCTTTTCCATTCAGGTCTTCTTGGATTACTGAACACTTTGCAGAGCATTTTTAGTCACCTCCTGAAATGCTGGTTTCCTTCCTCCATCCAAGATACTCAACAAAATGGAACTTGTCAACTGTGCTTACGGTAATAAATCTCCTTTCCAGCATTTCTCCTGACATTCTAATGCCTTCCTGAATGTAATAAAAAGGTCATTTTCCACCTGAATTCATCTTTTCCGAGCTACTTTATATTTCTGCAAATCCAAGTTTCAACAAGTTTGATTTCATTTCTTCTACAGTATTTTATTTGCTTTAACCAAGCTAAAAATCCCAACTGTAACTGCAACCCTGCGCTCTCCTCTAATTGCTTGAGTGGGGATTATATTTTATTGGCTGACTGTATAATGTAGATACATTGTGAAAGCTGAACTGCTCTTTCTCTTGAGTGGCAGAGAATTAACTTTGAGATATTGTCCAAGGATTTCTTATGATTTTGTTTCCCACATCGGTTCAATAACTTTCTATGTATCAATTATGCCCTGGTCAGTATTCTCACCTAAATGTAAAACAGTCTCCAGGAACCTCTCAGACAGAAGCAGGCTTTTCACTTGGTGCAACCTACTAGACTGTAGGGTAAGGCATTTTGCAAGTCTGTCTTCAGTTTTGGTCTGGAGAGGAGCAATTCAAGGAGCAGACTTCCAGAAGTTAAATATTCTTGGTTCCCAAGGAATTCCTTCCAATAAAAGCGGGTGCATGTATTCTTGGTAGGTCCAGGGGTCTATTTAAGTGCGGTCATCATTTGTAGACATTATTAAATGGGAAATAACTCTATTTGTAATGGACGTTTAGGTGAGTGGGGCTCCTAGAAGGGGTCCCAGGCAAAAATGTGGGAAAACCTTGGACTTCTTGCCAGTGATAATGACAGGACACACAATACCTCTTTATTCTGTTTAACACGTTGGTAACATTCCTCTCGGTAGGTCAGTCCATCCACTCCTGGGACCTGATGAATCAATGACTGCTGACCGAGAAAGCAGGCGCAGCGGCCCTTTTCCTACAGGAATAGGATCCCAGGACAAGCTGCCCACGACCTCTGCCGCGCAAAGCAAGAGCCACGCGATCCCAGGGGCAGGGGGTGCCCTTGGCGGCCAGCCCAGCTCGTCCTCTGCTAGGGCGCTCCCAGTCGTCCGGAGCCCCTGCCTCCGCCGTCCGGAGCCAGCAGCCAAGGACAGCGCTGGCTGTCTGTACCCTGGGACGTAGAAGACCGTCATCGGCCATGCAAATCACTCTTCTGAAGTCGAAGGTGGGAGTAGCCTGCCAACTCCCCAGTAGTACCGGCCGGCTCTTCTGGTCGCCTGGTCCGCGACGCCGATAGGCAGAGGATCCGAGGGACCCGCGGGGAGCGGAGGGAAGGACAGAAAACCGGAGGGAGAGAGACCTAGGTTAGCTTCCTGGCCTGTGCGGTTGCCGCACCGCACCCAACTCCGGTCTGCAGAAAGGATCCAGTGGCAAGCTGCTGGGGGCCCCGAAAGACGCAAGCCTTGGACAGCAAAGGAGAAAAAAACCCTGAAGACCCGTTGCAAGAAAGAAGGAGGAAGAAAGGACGAAAGCAACCCTCTTTTTCTTACTTTTTGTTTTGTTTTCCTCCCCACCCCACCCCCTTTTTTTAAACTACCAAATGCAAGAGGGAATTCAGTCGCCACTCTTGACCTGGGGAACATCCATTATTTAATGAAAACAGAAGAGCGTTTTGTTGTTCTTCCTCTTTGAAATAAATTCAGTAGCACAGCTTCTCTGCCCACTGCCTTCTTCTGCACCAATTTATTTCTCATGTACCACCCTCACCGCACCCCTAGTCTAATTCCCTGGTCTTTGGGACTAATTGAAAGAATTTGTTTCAGTTTTTAAGTCCTGTGTATCAGGTTTTTATCTGCTTAAATGGGTTCAGAGTAAGCTATCCCACTAATTTGGACTTCCAAAGTTCCAGCCCTTTCTAGTCTAAGGGTTTTTTTTTTTTTTTTTTTTTTTTATTAAGCGAACTCTGTCCCTCCCTCCACCCCTCCTTCCCGGCAGGAACACACATTTGCATTCCAAGCCCCTTGCATTCCAACCCCTTGCTGGGTTGCTTGCTGTTTTGCCCTCAGGCTCTGCAGGCACATCAAAGAGGTTTGCTTTGACTGTCCTTAGACCCAGGTGGTGCCTAGTGGTGGGGCTGCTCTCCCGACCAGGAATCAGCACCTCTTCACTCTTCTTTATTTTTTTTCCCCCCTGCTGAAGCCTGTTTCAGTTCCTGATAACACAAACAATCAAAATACTTAGAGCTGCGAAGTAGGGTGATTTGATTTACAATCTGCGCTCCCAATGTGATTTGTCTCCCTCCTCTCCTTTTCCTCCTCTACCTCCCCTCTCCATCAGCACCTCAGTTTCTGGCATCCCAAAAGTTAATTCGAAATCGTGGACAACCATAGGAGAAAGAGCTGGTAACTATCTCTCTAGTTGTGCTGTCAAGAAGTACAACATTCAATCAAGGAACACGCATTGAACACTTCCTAGGTGCCAGACACTGGGAAGTGGTCCAGGGACTGATAAGTGTGTCTCTCTCTTTTCTGCATCACACTCTCTCTCCTCCAGCCACTCTCCTCGCTCTCCTACCTCCCCTATTGTTAATCATCAACATCATCTTTTATAACATTCATTCAGGCCTTAATGTATGCCAGGCACACAGGTAGGAGCTGTACATGCATTTTCTTTTTTAATTATTATGCAGACCTTTATAATGGAGGATTCCATTTTATAGGTGACAAAACTCAAGATTAAAGAAGTTGAGTAGCTTCCTCAAGCTCATATATATAGTGTGTGCTGGTGCAGGAGTTTGTAAACCAGACAGTCTGACTCCAGACTTGTGATACGTCGCTTCCCAAGAGTCAGTGGAGGAGCCAGACTTGTAAACAGATAAATATGATTCAAAGAGGTAAGTGCAGGCATTGTGGAAATACAGAAACTGCATGACTAACACTGCCTGGGGGATCAGGAAAGGCTTAAAAGCTAACTGTGACTTGTGAGGTGGGTCTTGAAATAGGAGTAGGAGTATCCCAGGAAAACAAAGGAATGGGGGCGGTTGGTGCTTTTCAGGCTGAGGAACTATACCCGCAATGCCTCCAGTTGAGAAAGGCTGCCACGGTGTGTTTAGGAAACAGTTCAATCTGATTACAACATAGGGTTCATGAGACAGTGTTGTGATATGAAACCAAGATTGTCAAGTAGGAAACCAGGGGCAAGAATGTCAAATACTAGAGATTTTGCTGGGAAATTAGCTTTCATCTTATAAGTAAAATGACTCCAATGGAGATTTTAAAGAGAGGGAGTGACATAATCAAATTTGTCTTTCCGTCAGACTGTCTGTCTTAAGATGACCAGAGGAAGTCTGGAACAGGGAAAGTAGAGCCAGATGGCAGAGATACTGGTTGGAAACTTGCTATAGAGATGATGGGGGCTTGAGTTGGGAGTTATGAGACAGAAAAGGAGGGATTTTGTTCACCAAAGAATATTGGCATTATGTATGCTACCTGTTTCTCGAACAAAGGACTTTAGGCACTGAGAATTCTGTTCAAAATAAAAAAGGCCTCTTAAGAGAGCACCAAACCAACCCTTTTATTTTTATAGACATAGTTAAAGTCAGTG
This sequence comes from Mustela putorius furo, assembly GCF_011764305.1. NCBI lineage: Eukaryota > Metazoa > Chordata > Mammalia > Carnivora > Mustelidae > Mustela > Mustela putorius. Next base: position 31,407,324 of record NW_025421987.1, read on the forward strand.
AAGCTTAGGAAGATTAAACCACACAACCAGCTAGTGGAAGAATGATCATAGGCACCTTTTATTTAGAGACTACTGTCCACATTCTTAGCATCTTTTAAAACATTTGACCCTCCTAACCTTTGAAAGTAAGTACAAAGCTACTCTTAAGTCTATTTAACAGATGAGGAAGCCGAGGTCAGTAACTTGGTAAAAGCTGCACAGGCAATTAGAGACAGAATAGGAATTCAAACTAGAGTCTTCTGATTCCAGAGTTCCCACAGTTTTGTTATGTACTGTTTTGTTATGTTGCTGCCTTTCTCTTCTGCAATGCGCCATTTAGGTATCACTGATCACTCACTCCTGATATCTGAATGCCTATGCTGTAAATATGCTCTAAAGTAGCACTTATTGGGGATTCACTATCACATACACTAAGTAACATACTATAATGATCCATCTTTAAACTGTAGCTTTTACAGGGAAAGAAAGAGCAAATTACAAGTGACATCAACACACAACCAGAAACACAGCTGATCGGATTGGTACAGACCTGAAGGATCTTGGATTGGTACAGACCTGAAGGATCTTGGAAGGTACTTGGATTGGTACAGACCTGAAGGATCAAGGGCTCTTGGAATAATGGCTGATGTTAGTCAGCACTCTCCTGTGCCTGAGGCTTGATGTGTACTATTTTATTTAAGAACACTGACTTAGGTGAAATAAATTGCTCAGTGTCACATAAGGACCAAATGGATAAACCAGAACTGGAACTCTGGTTTAGCCGACAGCCAGCTCGGGCCCTTCAGCTCTGTTGGAGAGGGTGGTGAAGACTGAAGTTGGATTCACAGACGTAGTAACCCAGTAAGCATTTCGCAACCATCTCTCAAATATGAAAACTAAAACACCTCTGATTTGTAGTGCTGCTCATTCCAGTTTTCAGAGGGTATAATTAGCCCACAAGAGTACATTTCAAGCTGCCAGTGTGACATACTGAAGTCAACATTGGGAAGTGATACTCGCGAGGGGCTCTGGAGAGCCTCCCGCGTGCACCTGCACCGTCGGGGAGGAGACACTTGGGCAGTGAGGTAGAAGAGAGGTAGAAGAGGTTTGGGGTAATTCTTGGGAGAAAGCAGTGGTAGTGAAGGCTGGAATGACGACTGGGTCAGTTATATTCTGAGAAAGTGGACAGACGGAGCTGATTTGTGGTTAGATTAAGTAGAAAGTGCAGTTTTAGAATTGGCTGCCGGCAGCTACTTGCTTCAACTTGACTATTCCTGAGGGGTGGAAATTTGTTTGAAAAAAGAGACCTAAATGTGACTTATCTGAAACTTTCAGCAGACGCTTGTCTAAAAGACCGATACAACCAGAAACAGACTCGAAAGACTGAAATCAGAGCTAGATAAATCAAAAAGATTGTCCAATATGGATTTCTGGCTAGTTATCTTCTTTTCTCTGACTTTGTGGCAAGGGCAACAGACTGATGAAGGTGATAAGTTGATGGAAAATGAGCCTTAACAAATATATAGACAGTAAGTTGAATAAAGTTACTTGGTGTCATTTTCGAAAGAGGTCCTGAGGGGCACCTGGCTTGCTCAATTGGTAGGGTGTGTGACTCTTGATCTTGGCGCTGCAGGAGTTTGAGCCCCATACTGGATGTAGAAATTACTTAAAAATAGAAAATCTTTGAAAAAGGAAGAAAGAATATAAGAAAGAAAAACACAAGACAAAAGAGGTACTGAAGAAATACGTTTGCTCTGTGAGACTATCTCAATGTACCTTATAGTGACCTTGTATCCATGGAAAATCAATATATTTGCAAATACTTCATATATTTATCTTGTTACTTTAATTCACATCTTATGAGTATAAAGCAGCATCAATGCTTCTCTTATTCCTACATAATCAGATAGCTCATAGGATAGTAAGGTGAAAAAAATGTTAGCAAGTACCTGCAAATGATGCCTGTTTTCCCTCTGTAGCAATAATATAGCCCTTTGAAAGGAGAAAGGATGAAAATAAAATTAGTTTCCTCATGACGCAGAAGATTTCTATCTTCTCCCCCATCCCCCAATAACCAAAAGCTCTTGTACACAATCTCAGCAGAAAACATCATGATCCTAAGAACCCATAAAAAATAATACAAAGGAGATGAAGTGGAGGTCTACTGTTTTTATCTGCTCTTTGGAGAATGGCTCCCATTCCTATGATTCTGAAATACTGTCAAGCGTGATGCCCACCTGCTCTGGCTACAAGGGTGGACATTTGCCTCAGGCCTGGTCAGTCATGGTTCTGGATCTTCTAATTCACAGTAAATTACTCACATGAGCAAAACCAGTCACAATTTTTCTTGAGTGAGAGAGTATTTCTTCCTTTAGGATTTCAGTCTCTGTGGATAAAGGCTTCGGTTTGAAAATAATCATCTTTCTAGGATGTGGGCTGCAAAAGAGGAAACTGAGAAAACAGTTGAAGACACGCAAAGACATGTCAAGCTAAGATATAAAAAAAGGACAAAGAGCTTTGACAACTTTGCTCAAATGCCTTGATCCTGCTGTGCCTAAACATATGCATACTTTTGGAGTTCCCAGTCATTTAAACCAATAGGTTACCTCCTGGTCACTTTCTTTCTTTCTTTTTTTCTTTCTTTTTTTGGTTAAACTCCTTGGACTAGAGGTTTTGTCACTTTCAGTTGAGCGTAACCATTACAAAAACTTAGTAAAAAAAAATCTGATGATAAACTCCTGCTCGCTGACTGGGATTATGAAAATAATGTCTCCCTAACTTAAAAAAAAAGGCAAAGGAGAGGGAATGGGAGATACCAAGACATATATCTCTTTCTTGGCCTGTATTCTAAGATACGTTAATTTATTTTATTTAGTTTCTCTGATCTGTGACTCATATCTCTCTGGAAATCCCTTTCTTTCATTGGCACACAGACCACAATATAGTCATTTCTTTATTCATAAATTATCATGGCTTTATTATCTACCTCAAAATGCTGAGCCTTCACAGAACAGGCAAAAGACAAGGTATTAAGTTGGGAGGGAAAAAAAGGAGAAAGAGATGCTGATCCTTTTAGAAATGGAAGAACAACTCAGCACCGCTCTTCTCTTTTTAAATTTCAGGGCTGATATTTGAGCAGATGGTGAAGAATCACCTCAGGATAGAGTCATTTGGGATTTTTCTTAGTTTTTCTGAGACGATCTCAAAAGTTGAAGACTGTAGGAGGTACAAAGTGAGAATAGAAGATGATTCAGTTGCTGGTCTGGGGAAAAGACCTGAGTAACTAAGGGATACTTTCTCAGGCCCTGTGAGTATAATTCCCCCTCTCCTCAAGGTTCTCAAGCTGCCCTTTGATGTGTCTTTGCCTTTAAAGGTTGAATTTAGTGACTAGTCCTGAAGTCAAAATTTGTCTAAGCTCTGAAAAAATCCGAGGAATAACTCGGGACCTCGCAGTCTTTTGAAATGTCCTTGAGCCTAGGAAAAATAATTGAGAGTTATACTCTTTGGGGAATCTCTTGTAATTTGATATGTTAACCACCTCTGAACAAAATACTTCACTCTATAACTTGGATGTCATTCTCTATAAAGAAGCAAATCACTTTCCTTAGGAGATGTATCAATTAATCAGTTTTAACAGAATTTCAAAACTAGAAGCAATAATAAAAAAATTATTTAATTTACCAGCTAGAATATGTCACAGAATTCTGCCACCTAGAATATGTCACAGATTCTGGTGATTTCAATGGAAGCATGTACATGTTTATAAATCTTTTCTCGTGTTGGCTTATATAGCTTTTTAAATATGCATCGCCTTTTCTCACAAGATTTTCACCTTGAGTCACAATTATTAAGTGAATTTCTTGCCCTTCCAAAGAAAAGTAAACACATTAAACAACTCCATGCAAAGTTAAAATGCTGGACATTAAATTAAATATTTGTCTTATAGCACTGTTAACTTAATAGGTTATGAATCATCTGTGTTTGTGGAATACATTGCTTTATATTATAATTTTGCCAAATCCACCCTGTAAAGAACAAAGTGTAAAGAACATTGAGGCTTAAGATCTTGAATACTGAACCTCCTCTGTAGACTTTGCAATATTGGTACTGCATCCATAATCATGCCTTAGCGAAATGTTATACAGAACATTATTCAGAATATTTGTTCTGAAAAGAGTTTGGATAAATGCACCATATTTGAAATTGATTAATTCTGTCTGATATGCATCCAAATTTTTTATTATCCTGAGAATTTGACTTAAAAGTTATAGAGTATCTTGTGTATTTACTGTAACTGAAAGTGGCTCATTTGCATTTGAGCAAAAATGGTAGCCAAAGCTGTGTTAATTCTGGTTAAGTCTTCTGACTTCTGGGACCTGTGTTACCTCATCTGTCCTATGATGTAGGTGGATTGGCCCAGTGTTCTTTTTTTGTTTGTTTGTTTGTTTTAAATTTCTTTCCCTTTAAAATATATTTATTATTGAAGTGTAGTTGACATACAATGTTACATTAGTTTCAGGTAACAATATAGTAGTTTGATAATTCTACGTATTACTCAATATTCAGCACAAGTATAGTCACCATCTGTCATCATACAACATTGTTACAATATTATTGACCATATTCCTATGCTGTGTTTTTAATCTCCATAATTTATTTATTTTATAACAGAAAGTATGTACCTCTCAATCCCCTTTGCCTCTTTTTCCCATCCTCCTACTCCCCTCCCCTCTGGCAACCACCAGTTTATTTTCTCTCTATATAAGTCTGTTTCTATTCATTTGTTTATTTGTTCATTTGTTTTGTTTTTTAGATTTTACATATAAGTAAAATCATATGGTATTTATCTTTCTCTGTCTGACTTACATCACTAAGTATAACACCCTATGGATCCGTCTATATTGTCACAAAAGGAAAGATTTCATTCTTTTTCATGACTGAGTAATATCCTATTGTGTGTATATGCATCTTCTATCTCCATTCATCTACAGATGAACATTGGGTTGTTTCCATCTCTTAATTGTTGTAAATAATGCTCAATAAACACAAGGGTGCATATATCTTTTCAAATTAATGTTTTTGTTTTCTTTGGGTAAATATCTAAAAGTGAAATTAATGGATCATATGGTATTTCTGTTTTAATTTTATGAGACACCTTCATACCATTTTCCACAGTGAATGTACCAATTTACCTTCCCACCAACAACAGTGCACAGCGGTTCCTTTATCTCCACATCCTTGCCAATACTTATTATTTCTTGTCTTTTTCTTTTCTTTTCTTTTCTTTTTTAAGATTCTGTTTCCTTTTATTAATTAGAGAGAGAGACAGACAGAGAGAGAGAGCACCTGAGTGGGTGGAGTGGCAGAGGAAGACAGATCTCAGGAAGACTCCATACTGAGTGTAGAGCCTGACACAGGGCTCAGTCTCAGGACCCTGAAATCATGACCTGAGCTGAAATCAAGAGTCAGGCACTCAACTGACTGAACCACACAGGCACCCGTCTTGTCTTCTTGATTCTAGCTACTCTGACAGGTGTGAGGTAATATGTGGTTTTGACTTGTATTTCCCTGATGATTACTGATGCTGAGCATTTTTTCATGTGTCCATTGGCCATCTGAATGGATAGTTGGAAAAAAGTCTCTTCAGGTCTACTGCCCAGTTTTTTAATCAGCTAGTTTTTTGGTATTGGGCTGCACAAGTTCTTTATAAGTTTTGTTTCTTAACTGTTTATCAGATGTATCATTTGCAAATATTTTCTCCCTTTCAACAAGGTGCCTTTTTGTTTGGGTTTTCTAATTATTCTGAAAAGCCTTAAGGTCTAAAGAAGGCAGTAAAACTTCAGGTTGCTTGTCAAACTTTAGCTAAAGAAGACCCACCTGTATCAGTTTATTGATTACCTTGCATAATTATTTATTATTCATTCATGTATTCATGGATTGCTTAAGTAATTAATCAAATAGTATTGCATGCCTCCTATGTATCTGCCTATTCTATGCATATAACAGAGAATAAAACAGACATACATTTCTGTTCTTCTTGAACTCTCAGTCTGGCACAGAGAGGACGATATTCAATATTTGGTGTTCAAAATACCTAAGTTAAATATATATTATGTTATACGGTAATAGAGTCTGTGGAGTAAAAATGAAGCAGAAAAGGGAGATAGAGTTTTGGGGCTGGAGATTGAAATTTTATTTTAATTATTTATATTTTACTTTGTAAAAATTATTATTATTATTATTATTATTATTATTATTTTTAAGAGAGAGAGCGGTGGAGGGTAGGAGAGGGAGAGACAGAATCTTAAGCAGGCTGCAGTCCCAGCATGGAGTCTAGATTTCACAACCCTGAGTTCATGACCTGAGCCCAAATCAAGAGTCAGATGCCTAGCCTACTTAGCTGACTGAGCCACCCAGGCGTCTCTGGGGTTGAAATTTTATAGTTGCTCAAGTCAATAAGAAGATTACATTTGAAGAAATACCTTGAAAGAGATGATGGAGTAAGTCTCACTAATAACTGTGGGAAAAAATTTCCAAGGATTCGAAACAGAAAGTCTCTGACATGGGAATGTGGCAGGTATATTTAGGAACAGTGAGGAGACCACCATGGTCTGAATGATTAAACAAGGGAGAAATAGGAATTTGGACTTCAGAATAAGCCTACATTGAAAGTAAAAGATTTATATTTAAATAAAGATTGAAAACTCTTCAACTAAATTACTTGTGAGGCTCTGAAAAGCATTAAAATTTTAAGACTCTTTCTTATATTGCATAATCAATAAACCTTTATTCAATGTTATTAAGCCTTTTTTCTCCCCTAATTATTATCACTCCTTCAGGATTGTATGTTTATCTAAGCATTTCTTCTTGATACGTCCCTTAAAGTCAGCCATCTTACTTATTTTAAAGGGAAACTATATGGATAAATTGAAACTTTAATTAATTTAAATAAAATAAATTTAATTTGGCTTTCCAGAAATCCATTAAATCTATGGTGATTTGTTTGTTTTAAAAAATCAAATATACATTGTTTTCACATTTTTATAGTCATTATATGTCCACCTCAAATTCCTGAATGAAATTTTAATAGTCTGCAATGCTAGTAGGTACATGATAAAACAAGTTGGGGTAACTCTGGAAAATTTCATGAGAATCATTCAAGTTAAAATTTCCTTTAACATATCAAGCATCTGAATAACCACGCTCTGAGTCACATTTTACTTACTCAAAACTGAAAGAGCTGTTTATCTCAGTTGAAAGTTGAAAATATGCAGAGAACTCTGAAGAGAAACTCTCAAGTTATAAGGTGAAAATAAACCAGTCTACTTTTTGAGTAAATTTTATGCACCTACTGAAATCACTAATGAGTTATGAGAGTTTGATACACTAAGAGTTTTTGGCATTCATTTTATAGTTATAGCTAAGTTTCCTGGTTAAATAGCTTAGCCAGACTCTTTTCTCCATTCCTCCTAAGACAAGAAGGCAAATGACCAAGTGGATTTCTACTTTGCAATAACTGTGCATTTCTTTTTGTACCTACACGCTGAGCAATCTACAGTCTGAAATAAGAACATAGTGTTTATCATAGGCTTTGGAAGTTTTTGCCCTCCTGAGCTCCAGGGATAAGTCTTTATTAGCTAGCATTACTGAGGATATGAGTTGCAAAATTTATCAATACAGTGACTGCTATTACTATTAACAACTGAGATTAATAAAACTCAAGGGACTATTTCTTAGTAGGATGAATACCCATCTATCCTCCAATCTATATCTAGAGTGATTTTAGGAACTACTGACTTTAAAAAATCTTGGGGTCCAGAAATAAAAGTTTTATTTTACACCTGCAATATCTCTATGACTCTTTAAAATAGTCAGATCTTCCTAGACCTAATATAAATTCAATTTAACCCTCTGTTTCAATCTTTGTCATCAGAGCATTAACCCAGGTCCCTGCCCATCTCCTGCCTGGTCACTTAGAAATTTTACTAGTCAGACTTCTATTCTCAGCATGCTGCCCTCCTCTCCCCTCTGTCCTTTTTGTAAATAAAGAGGCAGGGCCTTTTAGGCTCTATTCTCCATTAATGTCAAATAGTTTTTATCACTTCCTTCCTCCCATAGATTAAGTTTCTTCACTTTATATTTCAAAGTTCTCACTAGGGTGACTAAGAGTTGACTCATTTCCCTTGCCTTTCCTAAACTTTAGTCTGCCTAGTTGTGATATTGCGATTTATAATAAATATGTATTTGGTCTTGGACCAATTCCAGTCACAATGCTCATAAAACCGTTGGAATTTTTTAAGCGATAAGAGTGGTAAAGGTATCTTTTGTTATGTTAATGAGAGAACCACTGGGTAATCTAGGGATGGAGGCTGGTTGCTAGGAGACTGAACCTCGTGATTAGAGGGTTGGAACTTTTAGTCCCACCCTTTCTGGAAGGGGTATGGGGCGCAGAGATTGAGTCAAATCACCAGTAGGCAATGATTTAATCAGTCATACCTATATAATAAGGCCTCCACAAAAACCGAAAGGACAGTGTTCAAAGAGGTTCTAGGCTGTTGACTATGTGGAGATTTGGGGAGAATTGTGCACTCAGAAAGCATAAAAGTACTGCTCTCCTTCTCACACACCTTGCCATATGTATCTCTTATATCTGGCTGATGGCTATCTCCAGGTAGATACTGTCAGAATTGAGTTGAATTGTAGGACATCCAACTAGTGTCTGAGAATTGATTGGTGGTATGGGGAAAAATACTACACATTGGAACTGTTACCAGAATCATACTAGTCTATTTAAGATCCAGTTGAAATCCTTTTCATCTCCTTATATCATTCTCCTGTATAAGTTTGTTTCAAGGTTTATGTTCTGTGGAAAAACAAAAATAACAACAACAACAACAAAAAACCCAAACCCAACTCTCTCTCTCATCACTTATCATTCAAACATAAATATTTATAGAGTGCTTCCTGTATTTACAAAGTATTAGCTAGAAATGTGTACTTGCCAATGGGGAGGTGGAGGGTGAGAAAGTGAATTAGATTTGTTGTATGCCCTTGAACTGCATACATGTTTTGTTCAAAAACTAGGAAGGCACACAGAGCACTGTGATATGAAGTGGTAGGAACAAACGTCACCAGTCTCCAATACCATCTTTGGTGAAATTTCATTTCCAGTGGGAAATCGTTTACACTAGAACAACAACAAAAAATCATCTCACCTTTTCAAATGTTCACATGCCTTCTCTGACTATGTTGTCACATACTGTTGGTTAATGTTTTAATACAGGGCAAAGGATCCTGGACTGAGACTTAGAAGTCCTGAGTTCTAAGTTCTTATCTCAATGCATTCTAAGTAGGAAATTAGAGATTAGACTGTTCACTGCTTTGAACACTGTCCTGACTGATGATTTTTTTATAATGAAGATGCAAAACTCTTCTCATGTTCTAGGTAACATGCAATATGTTTTTCTCTGGCTGAATATTGTTCATTTTATCTCTTGTAGTAAGAACTACCCAGCGTGATGCTCTGATGCATGACTAAACTGGTAAATATCATTGGAATTCTATGTATTCTCAGTTTTAACAAAAGCAATTGTGATCCAGATGCAGCTGGAAAAGTTCTTCCTGTTAAGAACAAGATAAGGTGGGGGCGTCTGGGTGGCTCAGTGGGTTAAGCCGTTCGGCTCAGGTCATGATCTCAGGGTCCTGAGATCGAGTCCCTCATCGGGCTCTCTGCTCAGCAGGGAGTCTGCTTCCTTCTCTCTCTCTCTGCCTGCCTCTCAGTGTACTTGTAATTTCTCTCTGTCAAATAAATAAATAAAATCTTTAAAAAAAAAAAAAAAAGAACAAGATAAGGTGGATCCAGTCCTCCATTCCCTAGATTTTGAAGGACAAATACTCTCTTCACTACATTATTTTGTGAGGCTTATATTCTTAAGGTTTCTTAACTCTGAGTTTTTGCTTATGGTAAATTATTTCAGTCTAGAAGTGGCCTTGACATCTCATATGCACTTTACCTGACTCATACAGATAGGATGCACTGCCTGATTAGTTAATTTCCCCAAGGAAAAATGTGTTTGAGTGGAGGAGACTTCATTAAAGTTTTCAGAAAATGAGGAAATTTATATCCAAATCAAGCCCCCCCCCAAAAAGTCATAAATTTATTGTTAGACATCTCTGATAAGCAAAGTGGATAATGATGAGCAAAGTGGAGAGGAATGAAGCTCTAAAATCAAATATGTTTTCCTCTGGCTGAATATTATTTATCTGACCTCTTGTAGTAAAAAGTAGCCATTATGATGCTCTGATGCATGACTGAACTGGCTGGTAAATATCATAGGAATCATCTAGAATCAAAGTGCCTGGGGTAGAGAAGAGGCTTTACCATTACTCTGAATCATTATGTGACCTTCATGTCTCTAGGTTTCAGTTTCTTTATAAGCAAAATGAAGAAGCCAACAGCACCAGTTTTTGAGGGGGGTGGTTATTTCATTAGTTCATGTAAGTTGCTTAGAATAACCTAATATACAGTAAGTGATCAGTAACTGTCAGTATTTAACTAAAGTATATTTAGAGGACCTCAAGTAAAGTATTTAACTAAAGTATATTTACAGGACTTCAACTATTTCCAAACTCCTATGATTTGGCCTTCATCTTCCCTTCCTCTCTCTTAGCATCTTTCCCTTCATTCCCCTGCTAAACTCCTATTTATTTTTATTATTTTGTAACTCCTATTTTAATTTTTATTATGTTGTTTAATATAGAGTAGCATGACCATCACTTTTGTGGTCTCAGCTATATATAACTAATAGCCTTTGGAGTTATTGTTACAAGAGGCTTATCCAGGCATTTTCCTAAACTAGGACATATTCTTCTGTAAAAGGGGCTCTACAAATAAATACGTATCATACATACACACGTGTGTGTGTATATATGTTGCTTTCAGAATTCCATACATTTGCATGGGTGTGCAAAATATCCTTAATTTATAAAATGTTTTGATCCAATCTCACTGTATACTTTTGAAGTTAATATTCTACTATGTCATCAAACTTTATCAAAGACTGACTTTTGTTCCAAGTCAGTCACTGAGTTAAGTGCAGTGCAGAGATTTTAACTAGACTCTGACTACTCTCCAAAGCCAGAGCATCTTCTATTATACCTAGCCAGTTATTTGTGTGATATCACTTAATCCTCACTAGTCTTAAGAGTTACGTTTTACAAGTAAGGACACTAAGGCTTTGAGAGGTTAAGTGAGTTGACCATCCAAGATCGTGCAGCTAGTGAATGTCAGAGCCCAAGTCAGTCTGTCTTTATCTACATTTTTTTTTAAAGAGATTAAGATGTTTAAACACCCACCCCAAAGCAAAGAGGGTCAGGTAGACAGAGTGGGGGATCCATGTTGACTATATAGTTAGGAATGATTTGTTGCAGTAGAAGCTACTTGAAAGTTTCTGTTAAGAGAAAAACAATTTCCTAAAGGAATTCTATGAGATCCCTTCGGAATGCCAGCAATTCAAACTTAGCTTATGAAACACTGAATTAAAAGGCATTTGTCTCCTAGCATTAGCCTTCCTATTGGCTCACAAGATGCAAATAAAATGTTGATATTAAATCGAAGCAGGAAAAACTACTTATTTTGAAAGGGAAAATGTTAAGAGCTCTACTTTAAAATCTTGTTGTTATAAAGAGAACTGGGAAGACAAGACAGGCAGGCTTTTGACAAAAAAATCACAACTGAAGATGGAGCTTAATAGTTTCCATCATAAAAAGATAAAAGAATTCAGAGATCACTGTGAGTGTGTGTGTGCGCGTGTGTGTGAGCTCGCATGTGTATGCTTGTTTTAATAAGCTTCTCTGGCCTCCAACTCCCCTCACCCTCATTAGCTGGTGACTTGAAGCCGCTGATGAAAGCGCCTATGTGACGATTACCAGTTGGCATTCTCTGCTGGAGACTAGCCTCATGCAGGGGTGAGTGACCCTGTGATGCACGAAGGGCTATTTAATGCCCTGGCGAAGTGGTTCAGGGACCACGCTTTTATCATGCTTCCTGGAAGAGAGCTGTGATTCCTCATCCCTGATTTAGAGCCACTTAGGGCTCCGGCAACTCTACCGCGGAGTTCCAGAGGAAAATACTCCTCCATGGTCTCTCTCTGTCTGATCTGAAAAAGACACAGCTTCCCGATGTTCCGCCTGGGAGACGGTTCAATCCTTAGAAACTGCCAGAGAAGCCTGTCCATCTGCTGGGATGCCCGGCTTTCTGGAGCGGACGAGGAGGAGCTTGGCTTTTCATCTGAGTAACTTGAGAGGATTTTGTTTGTAACTTAAAAATCGCCGCTTAATTCAAAAATTTAAAAAAAAAAAAAAAAAAACCAAACACACCACGCTCTGGCAAGTAGACACACTGGGAAAATCCGTGTGACGAAGTACAGTCTAGAAATTTCTCATTTATTTCCCCCGGGAAAGAGTCAATGTTTTCTATTTGGTACTGGGCAGTCGACTCAAGGGATCTGCCTTCAAAAGATGCTGGAGAGGTGGGTTTGGCGGAGGAGCCCACTATTTGGATTGCCCCCGGCCGACCAGTAGCTGTTCCACTTCACTCTCCGGAGGCGAGTGACCACCTCTGCCACCCCTTCTCGATTTTTCTTCCTGCCCCCGCCCCGGGAATTCTCCACCCCCACCGTCCTGCCCACCACTCTTCATTGAAGATGGAGCTGCAACCTCACCGCCGAAAAATCCCCGAGGAGCGAGCCACTGAATGGGAGTCTGGGACAAGCGCTTTTTTGAACCCTGTCGAGGCTGGGTGGGCACCAAGACATGAGCGTCCGCACAGAGAGGGCGCGGGTAACGCTACTGGAAAGAGGCTGTCCCGCGGGCCCTCCGGGGCGCGCGCGGCTCCGGCGTCTGCTCTCTATTGGCGCGCGCGGCCCCGGGGGCGGAGCTACGGGAAAGCCCCTCCTACTCGGGGGGGGGCCGGGATCCGGCGAGCGTCTCCCCCGCGGAGCGCCGGAGCTGGACTCGGTCTGCGACTCGGTCCTGCAGCGCCTCTAGGCTGCAGGTCGGTGCTCCAACCACCTGCACGGCGCCGCGTCCGGGGAAGAGGGGAGGAGAGAGGAGGGAGGAGGGACGCGGGGGGAGGAGAGAGGAGGAGAAAGGCAGCTTACACACGCCTTCCAGTCCCTCCACGCAGAGCCGCCCGAAGACCGCTGCCGCCGCCGCCGCGTTCGCTGCTACCGCTCTGCCACCTGAGGAGACCGCCTGGACTCGCCTCCCCGGTTGCCCTCGGCGATCCCTTCCTAGCTCCGGGCTTTTGACGCACACTGCCACTACCATTATTACTCTTACCCCGCGAGAAGGAGAATAACAGACCCGCCTAAAAGACCCACGGACACCTTTCCGAAATACTCAAGTGTCTCCGGGGAAGAGAGGGTCGTCGGTGCCGGGAGGAGCAGCCCAGGGGCCGAGGACAGGGGCTGAAGCGGAGGGAGGAAGAGTTGGGGCACTGCGTGGTGGAAAGTTGCTCGCGGCGGAGATCCGAAGGTCCGGCGCGCCACAGCCCAGGGGGGCGGTGGGTCTGGGAGAAGCCGCTGCCCCTGCGTTCGGACCTGCGAGCTCGCGGGCTGCGCGGGGCCGAGGACGACGCCCCCTCCTGCGGCGCGGACTCTGTCGGTGGCCCCAGGAGGAGGAGGAGGAGGAATATGGAATCGAAGGCGGGCCCCTCCTGCCGTCTAGTCTTCTGCCTCTTGATCTCCGCCGCCGTTCTCAGGCCAGGTGAGCAGGGGCCTCCGGGCAGCCCCAGGCCGACGTGGGCCGGGGGTAATTTTCTACGTTCCGGGCCAGGGCCTCGCACCTCGGGGGCAGTGCGCGCGGGCGTGTGGGGGGAGGTACGGGGACGGCGGTGCAGGCACCGGGCTGGCCCTGGGTTCAGTCACCTGTGCCGCACGTGTGGGCCCGGCCGGTTGGCTCAAGTTTGGGCAGGGACTGGGGGGCATTGGGTAAATCTCCAGGAACTTTGGGTGCTGCCGGGGTTGGGGCTTCAGGGCCCCGCGGGCAGGATTCGTCTGGATCTCTCTCCTTCCCCCTGCGGCTCCCGCCTAGGCGGCGAGCCCGTGCCCTCTGACAATTCCTTCAGTCTCCGAATATCAAAGTCCACGTCACTGCGCTCGGGGCAGTTTTCCTTTCGCTTAGCTCGGTGGCAGTAACTGCCCGCACTTTTTCGTATTAAATCCCCCGGTAACTTCCCCTCCCTCGGAGGTGAAGGAGGGAGGGGTGGAAGAGAAAGGGAGGACTTTGATCACTCCCTTAAAAACCTCCTATAGCTTAAATCCTGGTTTGAACGCCCCCTCCCCCATTGTCTGGGTGGGTAGTGAGTGTAGGGGTGGGTGGTGGTAGGCAGAGAACACAGCCTCAACTGGAATTAGCATCCAGGGTTCTGAGACCTTAGTGAGCGATTTGTGGATTTTTTAGGACCTGTGATTCAGCCTCAGTTTTCAGTTATGTACTGAGCCTCGGAAGAAAAATAGGCAAAATCCCCAATAACTAAAATATATAGTCGGGAATCCCTTTCCTGCTCTAGGGACGGCCCCTGGGGCTGTCACCCTGAGACCTACCGGTCGGCTGAAGCGAGTTGGTCCTTACGGGGCATCTTGTACGTTCGCCTTCGGTTGGTGGAGCGTCAGGTTCATTTTGTCGCTAGACTTGAGAATTTTTTGGAATTTTTTTCTCCTTTTGAAGTTTTATCTCCAGCCCTTCGTAGACATTTGCAAGTAAAATTCCTACTTCCTGGTTAGTGTGTGTGTGTGTTTCGGCTTCTGTTTGTTCTGGTGCCCTTTTCTTTAGTTGTTATTAAAGAAAGATTCACTTCCCTTTCGCATCTTTAATTTCTGCACATCCCTTCAGCTGTTGGCAAACTGAGGCCAAAAACGCAGGTTTGAAAGCCTCTGGATCTCTCCCAGGAAGAGAGGGAAAGTGAGGCTGGGGGCTAGAATCCGAAGATCACAAGTGTTTGTGAACTGCTGCTACTGGGTTTGCTAGTGGTGGTGGTGCGGGGGAGGGGGGCCCCCTCTCCGGATCTCTTTATGATAAAGTTACATTTCTGGGTGAGGTAATGAGCTCACCTGCAGTTCTGAGGCTAGAGAAAGAGGCATCTGTGACGATCTCTGGCTCTGGGGCGGAGCCTGTGAAACGCGAGTAGAACCGGATTTCGAGCAGGTGGGGTGGGGTAAGAACACCCGGTGGTGGGAATGGGAGACCCCTCCCCCCGACTTTGGCACATTGTGTATTTCACTCTTTCAAGGTCCCATTGTCCGATGTGGGAGGAGAGGGTACTCACTCTGGAGCCCAGGGGAGAAGAGGGTGGAAGGGGTGAGGTCGTTAGCCAAAAGCAAAGATCCCACCCTCCCACCGCTGGTTTTCAGTTTAACCCTCTCGTCACTTGGAGAGGGCTGTCTCACCTACACCCACACCCCGGGACCACTCGCACACGCCTAGTTCCCCTTTCCGTGCGGTCGCTCCGGTATTTATTTTCCGTTGAGCCACCTCGGGGGACAGATTCTTCCTCACACTGAACTGCTAAAAAGGGACAGGTTCCCCTTTCAGGATTCCTTCTACGTGATTCGTTTGGAGCCACAAGCTCGCGTCTCCAGCCAGTACCCAGTGAGCGCTTTGGGAGTATTCTTGCCGCGCTCGGCCGACCTCGGCCGATCTGAGGGTCAGAAACCTCAGCCTCTCAGATCAGTGCTTTCCTTGAATTTATCGGGCTGGCCTGTGTGCGTGTCACAGTGTTTTAAAAGAAAGGGTTGTGGCACTTAAAAGCGCCTTTTCCATACTCAAGTCCTGCAAGGGAAGTGCGCCTCCTTCGGAGCCCTCTGCATAGCTGAGCCCGGTAGGGCTGCAGAGCCCGTGGGCTGGCTTCATCAAAGCGACTAACTGACTTACCCGCCTGCTGCCCTTCATTTCCGGAGCACTTTTAGTAGTGTGTGTCGAGACCTAGAGAACAAAAATTCGAGTTTGTGAAACTGCCCCTTCAGGTCTTTCGGTCTGTAGTGGCTACACAGTCGTTGAATGGTGTAGGCACGACATGTTACCTGTTTTGAAGGGAGGGGAGAATATGCAGGAGCCACAGAAACTGAATTCGGAGATGAAGGCAATTGAAGTTAAGTGCTCAGCATCGGAGGAAACAAGAATCTCATTATCCCTGTAGAAAGAGCGTCAGCCTGTGGTGACATTTTGTATTGCTTTAAAAAATGCTTTCCTTGATTATTTTCAAGGAGGTGGGACCCCTGCAGTTGACTGTTTCTTCTCTTGGGTAATTTGTGTTCGAGCCCTCAGGAATTTTTCTTAATTTGTCATTGATACAAGGTTAATTCTAAGACATAAGCACACTTAAAGGCCTCCCCGCCCCCCACCCCTGCCCCAGTTGGATATTGTGTTCTCAACACATGCAGTTTTACCTCAGTAGGCCTTGGGGAAAGCATCAACTCAAATGATGTCCTTGCAGACTGCCTGATCTGGGACTACTAAAATGTATTAATTTAAAAACTGCAAACTGCTTAGTTGCTGGTAAATATTGCTTTTTCCTTGATGATTTATTTAATCCAATAGCAGTTTACAACTTAATGGGGTACTCTTTTCAGTAAACTGCTTTTCTAGGCTTGGCTCAGCATCATTCACCTTTGGGCACTTGAGCAAGTTATTTCCCATTTTCAGGCTTCTGCTGTCTCATGTGTAAGTAAAACAGTGGACTAAAGATCTATTCTCTGAGATCTCTTTAGCTCAAAACTGTTTCTGATGACCTAAGGTAAAAAGCTGATTTGGGCAAGGCAGAGTCATTATCCAATTGTATTTTTCTAATGCTTTCAGACAGACTGAATGGATACAGTTCATATAAATTGTGTTGCTAGAAAATTGCTAGGGAACCCAATTGCAAATTTTCCATCTTTTTTCCCACTTGTATAAATCCATTATAATATCTTGTGCTTAGTCCTTCATGCCTGAACAGGGCTATTAAAAAAAAAAAAAGTGTGATAGAGAGGAATTTGTCTCTCACTGTCCTGGGAAAAGAGACCCTAACAGTGGGAAAGATTATTAGGTCTCAGAAAACTCCATTAGGGTAACCCATCCCTCCAGGAAGATTGCCTCTGTTTAAACTACATATGCAGTTCCGAGAATGAAACGTAAGCGATGATTGATGTTTGTATGTTCATGTGACAAAGCCTGTGTGTATACATACCCTAAAGATGCCCCTAAGCAAAACAGTTGACTTGCAAGGTGGTTTTAAGTGCAATATAGAAGGAAATAGAAAACAAAAGTTTTCCTATGGTTTTAATATCTACACAATTCCAAAATATTTTTGTGACACAATTCCAAACTTTTTTGGACTTTTTAGAAAATTCAGTCTAGCTTATCTTTTTAAATAGAATTTTGAAAGAGAATGCTTGTTTCCTGTTAACTTATTAAAAAGAGAAAAACCTACTTTCATAGTTTTATGTGTTACCAGAAATTACTGTTTTTTTTTTTTAATTGGAGTCAGCACTCATGTTCGGTTTTCAGTTATGCCATATAAGAATGTTCTGATTTTGGGAAAGCTGTTTTTCTGTTCCTTCTTATTTCCCATTTGTAAATTTTCTTCCTTTTTAATGTATGGTTCTGATTTTGATGAAATTAGTAATTCCCTTGCTCAGCATTTTGAATTTTTCAACGAAAACATGCTATATTAAGACTTCTATTTTATTTTTCGTGGAAAAACACTGTTAGATTTAATTATCACCTTGACCACTTTTTAAAGTCAGGTAAAATATCTGTTTTCTTTTCCTTTTTTCCCCCTTATGTTTTCATGTCACTAAACATAGGCCTTTGTAAAATTGAGCACTAAATTGTCAGCATTACTTGGTGTTAGATGGCAGTGTTTTGTCATATAGTATCTTTTTTTTTTTTTAAAGATTTTATTTATTTATTTGACAGACAAGAGATCACAAGTAGGCAGAGAGGCAGGCAGAGAGAGAGGAGGAAGCAGGCTCCCTGCTGAGCAGAGAGCCCGATGTGGGACTCTGATCCCAGGACCTGAGATCATGACCTGAGCCGAAGGCAGTGGCTTAACCCACTGAGCCACCCAGGCGCTCCTGTCATACAGTATCTTAAATGCTTTATAATCACCTTGTCTCATAGTCTTAAACACCTTTTTTTTCTGTTCTGGCCATTTATTTAGCATAAGACATCACCAAAGAGAACCAGCTTTCAGCAGCTGTTAACTCAAGCAGACACATGCATATATATCCCAAATATGCAGGAAAGCAACACAGGTGCTGCTATGATAAAATAGTATGTATAGGGCATATGGGTGGCTCAGTAGGTTAAGCATCTGCCTTTGGCTCAGGTAATGATCTCAGTTTCCTGGGATCTGGCCTCACATTGGGCTCTCTCTCCCTCTGTGATCTCTCTCACTCTTGCTTTCTCTCAAATAAATAAATAAAATCTTCAAACAACTTTTTTAAATAGGGTGTACACATAGAAACTTGAATTTAACTTTTCTCAAAGTCAATTTTATTCTTCATTGTTAGATTTTCACAAAGTCCCATTTCATTTCTTATACTTAAATGTATATGGCATCGCTTCTCGGCCTTTTGGCTAAGATCAAGTGTAGTATCTGTTCTTATCAGTTTAAATGTATATGGCATATTAGGAAATGAGCTAATTCGGTGAAATATTGAAGAAAATTTCTTTGAGAGTGGTGGGTGATGACTTTATTTACTCTTGGATATCAGCTCCTTTTTATTTTCGATAAGAAATGAAAAGGACTGGAAAAATTCATTTATATTTCTCTCTCTCTCTCTCTCTTTTTTTTTTTATTTGGGGCAGAATTTTCCCTGTGAAGAATAAAGTCAAGACTAACATATATCTTCTATATTTAAGAAGAGGATATTATTGTCTGTTGGATAAGGTTAAATCCTACAGTTATTGCAAGTATCCTTATAGTGTACAAAGTATTATATATTTGGAGTTATTGATATTTTCATCCAGTTGATTTCTTTGTTTAAATAACAAAATTTATATGCTTTTCTCCCCATCTTATTACTAGTTGTAATATCTTATATATTTCAGCTAGGACTAGTTCTGAATGTGCTGTGATATTCAGTAATTGTTTTATGATAACCTATTATCATAGTCCATTATTGTAGTGTATGTTCCAAGAATGAAATTAGCTTTTAGTGCTTACTCTCTTATTTATCTAGATTTATCTAGTCGGTTCTCAGTTATCCATAACATTCAAGGATATGATCAAATCAGTCCAATCCAGAGCAGTTCTAATCGAAGGATTACTTAATTTGTCTTTGAGTTTAAGTATTTCAATAAACATGTCTGTGTCTAAGAATTTATAGTATTGCAATGTAATGAAACTAAACTCAGGAGAATAATCAGAAATGAGACTCCTATCCACCCTCTCTGGCTTGTTAGCCAGCCCTGCCCCAATACTTTTCCCCCCTAAAATTTCCTCCTCTATTACTTCGTGAGCCATACATCCCAGTATACACACGACAGTCCTGTTTATCCTGATGTCCTGATTCAGTTATTAATGATACCTTTTTTCACCCTCAAAAGTGCAATTTGGAGGACAAATTATATAGCCATCATGATTATTAATGGCATGCTTGTTGATATGTCTGTCTTAGACTACTTAACTATAAGTACTCTCATCCTGACAAAGTGCATATTTCTAACTTTTTAAAATTTATCAGGTACAATGAAATATCAACAAGAGGTCACAGAACCCCGTTAATATCAAGTATAGGAGAGATGTGAGGTTATTGCAGTGGATGTAAAACATTAAGGATCCCATGGTTTGGTGTGGAAACCAAATTGACCTGATAGACCAAGAGAATAATGGTGTTGGAAATTCACCTGGGAGCAATACTTCTTACCGGGGAAGGCTGGTTTCAGTCTGATCCTGAAAGCCCTTCTCAGCCATTTGTACAATTCCAGTTCTGTTTCTCTTTGAAGTTTCTCAGTAGCTCCACTGTTATTTGGATTTAAAAATAATTATCAGGGATAGCTGTGCAATTGAAGGAAACACTTAAGTCTTTTTGTACATGTAAACTACAGTTCTATCAGCTACAACTGGAGAACTGGCTTGGGGCAACCAACAACATGCCTATTGCAGTTCGTGCCAAGGCTTTCTAATTAGGCATCCATGTGTTATTTGGTTCATCTATATAAATGTTTCAGATACTCAGAAAACCCCCAAAGGGAGTGGCAGTGGGAAAGGTCGAGAGAATATTATCTAAGCACACAAAGTAAGGGATGCTGTGGTTTTGTCCTCATTAATAAGGCAGAATGAAGGGAGAGGACATTGGTCACGGTGGCTAAAACTCTTGTCAGCACATTCCCAAGTATTTTCCCTAATGGTGGGGGATTTATGGGTATGGAATTTACCTACTTCCAAATCAAGAAGAAAACATAAAAGCATGTGTAGCTAGTCTTACCGAATTTTTGAACCATAGTACATCAAATAACTAGGTTGTGTAATAGAGCACTCCAAAACGTAGTGGTTTAAACAGCAACCATTTTATGTACTTCATTATTTTGCATTCTGGCAATTTAGTCTGGAGAGTTGGGTGTTTTTTTTTTTTTTTTTTTACTTTAGTTAGACATCTTCATTTTACTATAATCTGCTCCATGTCAGGCTAGGCAGCTTTGCTTCTGGGAGTTCACTGATTGTAGTTCAGGGAAAATCGACTCTTCTCTAATAGGCTTCCCTAGGCTTGTTCTCTTGGTGGAAGCAGGGTTCTAAGAAAAAGCAGAAATATGGAAAGCTTCTTCTGGCAAACCATCCTTTCTGCCACAGTCAGTTGGTGAAAACAAGTCCCAAGTCCAGCTCATATTCAAGAATGGGGAAGTCATCTCCTCCTACTGACTGGAAGGAGCTAAAAAAACACTTGGCAAATAGTGTGGATAAAGACCAGGAGAGAGAATTAGTATCATTTTTGCAGTCAATCAACCAGTGAGTGATGTGACAGCAGCAAGTATCCTTACGTAGCCCCATATTCATTGTTTATATCTTCCTCTTCTAGCTCCTTCGGCAAGAAATATGAGAGATGATAGAGACTCAAGCACTGTCAATTAAAGCACTATACTATGGCTGAACCCTTATCTTCTCCTGAAATAAAATTATGGAAAGTGTGAGTGTGTGTGTGTATGTGTGTGTGTGTGTGAGAGAGAGAGAAGAGAGAGAGGGAGGGACAGAGTGGAAGAGAGTACGCACAGCGTTGAAGGGTTAAAGGCATGCAAATCATGGTTAGAACTAAAATGCGATAGAAGAGGTATTGTTGGAAAAAATGAGAAATTGTAGGGCGCCTGGGTGGTTCAGTGGGTTAAAGCTTCTGCCTTCAGTTCAGGTCATGATCTCAGGGTCCTGGGATCAAGCCCCGCATCAGGCTCTCTGCTCAGCAGGGAGCCTGCTTTCTTCTCTCTCTCTGCCTGCCTGTGATCTCAATCTGTCAAATAAATAAATAAAATATTTAAAAAAAAATTTAAAAAAAAGAGAAATTGCCATAGATGTTCATCTGGTTCAGTTTTCTTATTTGACAGCTGAAATAGATGAAGCCACAAGTTAAAAGATTACCTAAAATTCCGTAGCAAATTAGCTAGTTGTTTGAGACAACAATGTTCTTAGTTTCATTTATGTCTGAACTCATAGATTCAAGGTTTGGAGCTATAGGACTTTAAAATTACTTAGGTACTTGCCTGCGTGTCACATTGTTATTCAGTCCAAGATTAAAACTCATGTAAATTAACTTGAAATGAATACATCACTGTATCTTAACTAAATGGGATTAAAATAAAAACTTAGAAAAACTCTAGAAATTAACCATGTGTAACACCATTCAATAAATGTTTATTGAGTGCTCAGTATGTACAAAGCATTGTGCTTGGTGTTTCGGATACTGCAATAAACCTAGTGACTAGGTTAGACTGTCTAGGTTAGACAGACACCTAGTGACTTAACTAGACAGTTAAGGTCTTGTCAAGCCAAGAAATTATGTTCTCTTTGGGAAATAGACATCAGTCAACTAATTATATAATTTGCTAGAAGTTTTGCTAGGTACTACAAGAACAGCTAAAGAACATTTTATATCAGAATGTCCAGATTTGGTCTGGACTTCAGGAAAAATTTGGAAAGGTTCTTTCAGGAAGTAACATCTGAGGTATGTGTTGAGGAATAATCAAGCAAAAAGGTATGGGCTGAGAGGATAGCACGAGTTATGATGTCAACATGGGAAGGAACATGGCTTCTAAGTCCTGGAAGTCACCAGGAATTCTTTGAAGTCTTTTGAATACTTTAACTATGATTTCCCTAATTTACTCACCAGTTGAAGAGTTCAGAGAGGATCTGTTTGATCTTATTCAAATACTTATATACAAGCAAATATTTGCGTATATACTTCCACCTTTAAAAAAATCAAGTGGGAACATATTATACATGCCATTTTGTACCTTTCCTTTTTTACTTAACAAGCACGTTTTGAAGAATAAGAGATTATCCCATATCAGCACATACAGCTCTACTTCATTTGAGAAGGTATATTGGATTTTATTGTACATACCATAATTAATTTAACCATTTCCCCGGTTCTTGGAACTGTAGAATATTTCCAGCCTTTTTTGTTACAGACATGACTGTAGTGAACATCCTAATACGTGTTCTTGTGCATATGTTCTGTTACATTGGTAGGAAATGTCCTGAATGTGAAATTGCTGAGTCAAAGAATATATGCATTTTTCATTTAGAAAAAATTCTAAAATTACAATTCAAAGAGTATATACTCTATTATATATTTGGAAGCTGCTAAGAGAGAAGATCTTAAAAGTTCTTATAATAAGAAAGACATTGTAATTGTGTGGTAATGAGGTGATAATCATTTTTCAATATATACATATATCACTGTATTATATATAAAATGAATACAGTGGTATATATTAATTATTTCTCAATTAAAAAAGAGTGTATATATTTAAAATCCCAACAAGAGCACATGGGGATGCCCCTTCCATATATTAATAGTATAGACTTATGGAGAAAGTGTAACTTCAAAAAAACCCAACAGGATAATAAGTTGATTCTTATTTATTTAAAACAATGGGAAAAATGAGAATTACAGGAGTAATAGGCACACACATGCTCACATGTTAGGCAAAACCTTTAGATAGTTCGGTGCTTAGCTTTATGACACATGTATCAGGGCTGAAAATGGGTGAAAGAAGTACATTTATTATGAATTATTATCATTGCTCTTTCCACATAAGATGGCTAACTTTTAGAACATAAACTATTTAAATTTAAGTTCATATTTCCTTTCATTTTGGAAGATTCATACTCTGTGGGATCAGATTAACTAAAGCAGTGGATTAAGAGACAATAGCATGTGAGCCTTAAGAATAGTTGATATTGTTTTATGTTACACAGATGGTTCCCAAATATTTGTGTTAGTTCATTGTAAGTATGATATACGTTGTGTAGGTGAATTAACCAATGCCATTTCGTAAACCCTTCATAATGCGTCTTACTAAACAGATTTCAGTTATTTTTAAGTAAGTCGTATTTTAAACAATCTTCAACAAGTTTAACAGGCTCATCGGAATTGCTTACTAGTGGATAAAAAGTATCATCTGAAAATTTAGTGTCATTAAATATGTTTTACCCTGTAATTTTTAGAGCTTTTACAGAAAAGAGTAAGACATAGTTTTATTGCCATGTCTATATAAAAAATATAACAATGTGTCTATGCAGAGTTTTTAATGAGCATGTGCTGAGAATGTTTTTTAAACAAAGTAACAAATATTCATAATGGAATTAATATTCATATGCACAACTGTAATTTCAAAAACAAAGCAGTTTCTGCCTAGCATTTAGTTTATTTTCAGCTTGTGGCATTTATACCTTATTTTGCAAGCACTTTCTCTACCCGGTGGTAGGTATGACACTTTGAAGAAAAATGCTTGTGTTGGTTATAAGACATAGGTTTTATATTTTTTTTTTGCAGAGATGGGCTTGGCTTTAAATATGAATAATGCTTTAAATATGAATAATAAATATCAGATCTAAGAGTAAAATGAAATACATATTTGCATTTACTCTGTTGGATTAATCCTTTACTCAACCCAACCGTAGTGGATGGTAATCTAGTTCTCAAATAGAAATTTTCTTTTGGAAATGACTATTTAGTATGAGATAGAATGGCTTTTCTTATCACAGTAGAATGACAAATAAGTATATGTTTATTAAAACAAAACCTGCATTTGCTCAGTTGTTTTTCTCTTTGCTAATAAGAAGTATGTTTCTTTCCTAAAATAAATGATAAAACAATAAAAAAGTAGAATTTCAGGGTATAGTTTAGAGGTTATTATTTTTTAGAATCGATCCAAAATATTTGGTTAGAAAGGATTTGAACTGCCTGAATAGTGATTTTATTGTAGATAGTATGGTTATACCTCTATGATATATTTTTTTAAATATTTTATTTATTTATTTGACAGGCAGAGATCATTAGTAGGCAGAGAGGCAGGCAGAGAGAGAGGGGGAAGCAGGCTCCCTGCTGAGCAGAGAGCCCAATGTGGAGCTTTATCCCAGGACCCTGGGATCATGACCTGAGACGAAGGCAGAGGCTTAACCGACTGAGCCACCCAGGCGCCCCACCTCTATGATATTTTAAAAAATAATTCTTTGCTTAATTTTTATGGACTGTCAGTGCTCACAGATTTCACAGATTATCAATACATAGCCTAGGTCCTATTGCACCAGAGTCCAAGGGCTTGGATGGTGGAACTGAGTATTAATTTGATTTTCTAGCTCTTGTCTCTGTTTTCTGATTTGTAGTATGAGGATAACAATATTACCAAGTTCATTTGATATGGATATTCCAATCAGATGAGTATATAGCATTTCTCACTGCCTGACACCAGTGGACTCTCAGCGATAATTGTTATGAATCACATTTTTTAGTAACCATATAATTATGTCAGTTTATTCACACCAAAAAATATGTGAAAATACCTCATTTCCTGATTGGAAGATATATTTCAGTTCCATCTACGTGCATTTTGGGAGACTTCCATAACAAAGTTGGACTTCATATTCTTGTTAGAATGTTTTATAGTCCCAATATCTGTCAAACAATTTCAGTTTTATCAACTCAAGGAAAACAAAACAAAAAACCTTCCACAAATTGAAAATTATAATCT
Source organism: Mustela putorius furo (assembly GCF_011764305.1). Classification (NCBI taxonomy): domain Eukaryota; kingdom Metazoa; phylum Chordata; class Mammalia; order Carnivora; family Mustelidae; genus Mustela; species Mustela putorius. The sequence continues at coordinate 31,432,533 of NW_025421987.1, forward strand.
TAAATGTGATCTCTGCAAGCCAAAACTATTAAGAAAGAATATATGCTCTAAAATTATAAGGACATCTGTAGTTTATAAAGTTATCCTTAGAAATTGATATTGTATATGTGTTTCTATAATTTAAACCTATTAGACCTTAAAAAGAAAAAATTTTACTATTGTAATTTACTATTATAATTTTATGATTACTATATAATTTTGATGATAAAATTAAGATTTTTATATACAAGGCACATTTACTCAACTATAAATCAATAGAGGGAGCTCCACTACTTTCCTTTTATGAACACTGTAGGGTGCTTCTATTTATTATGATTATCTGGTGGTGTCTAATTTAATAGTGAGATTATTAAGAATCTATAATTTGAATATTAATGATATTTTAGAAATTGAGTAATCTCCTTATTAATGGGATTCAGAAGTGCTTCTACAAATAATATATGCTTTAAAATCCTAGTTTTTAGCGCTCTGTATCCTTTGGATAATAAATCACTAGAGGAAATTAGTTATACTCCTGTAAAGCATACTTCTAATATATAGCAAGGCATCAAAGGAGAACAAAGTTTATTTCCAATGAAAAAATACTGAATTTTTTGATAACTACTTTTGTGTTCTCTATTACGTGGAAATGTCTATATATTTGGATAGGAGAGGAGAAATAGCTGTTTTTTTTCCTCACTGCCTAGACTTTTAAAAAATATACATTCAGTTGGCCAACATATAGTACATCATTAGTTTCAGATGTAGATGTAGTGTTCAATGATTCATCAGTTGCATATAACACCGAGTGTTCATCACATCACGTGCCCTCCTTAATACCCATCACCCAGTTACCCCCGTCCCCCAACCACCTCCCTTTCTGCAACTGTCATTTTGTTTCCCAGGGTAGAGTCTCTGATGGTTTGTCTTCCTCTCTGATTTCTTCCTATTCAGTCTTCCTTTCCTTCCTCTATGATCCTTTGCACTGTTCCTTATATTCCACATATGAGTAAAACCATGTGATAATTGCCTTTCTCTGACTGACTGATTTCACGTAGTATAAAACCCTCCAGTTCCATACGTATCGATATAAATGGTAGGTATTCATCCTTTTTGATGGCTCTGCCTAGATTTTTAACCAAATGATTATAGATTTCTACATGGAACCTGTCTATACTTATATCTTTCTCCCTTTTTTTATTTTCCCAGTTAGCCGCTTGATTTAGAGTACCCCAACTATATTTTTAATCTAAGTTGATCCATTATCTCTCTGTGATTCTGACAATTAATTTACCTTTTATGAGATTCCCTTTTGTCATGGAAGTATTGTATCATATGATTTCTAAGATCTTTGAAGCTTAAAAATGCTAAGATCCAAAATTATACATTCATTTAGAGAAATTTGTATAAGTTTGAATTGATGGTAAGGAATAACTCTTATTGGAGTTCCAATTAAGGGAAAAAAAAACATTTAAAATGATAATCCCTTTTTTTAAATTCAAAATGGGAATTATTTTTTTGTTCTACAGAATATTGTGTAATCCCACACATTATTTCTCCTAACTTATTACTAAAAATGCTGTAAGTTAAAGAAAGGGCCCAGCTCTTTGGCATTTTTAAGAATTGCCAGCACAGAGACAGCTTTTAAACATTTCGTCTTGAAATAAGTTGTGCTATTAAGAGAGCAACCCAGGGATTCAGGCGTGTAGCTTATTCTTAGTTTTAAGGATTCTTTCAAGTAAGTAATTGTCTTATTGTGCTTACTTTCCATTATAGATTAGAGTTAGAATATGGCTCTGGAGCCAAACTCTGTGGTTTTGAAACCCATGTTTCTCTTTCCCACCTAAGAATCAGGTAACATTGGGCAAATGGCTTAACCCTTCTGTCCTAACCTGTGGGGTAGGGATAAGCCCATTCAACAGTGTGATTGTCAGATAATAAACTCTTTATAAGTTGTTAGTATTATTCAGTTATTTAATCTCAATCTTTCCACCTTACCCAAAATATGATTATAAATCCAATTTACTCCCATGAGGACATAAAAAAGAGAGACCTCAGGTTATTCAAAATTATAAAATTGCCAGCTATAGCTCTTCTTCACTACACCTTTTTTCTCCCATTCAAGAAATGGCACATGAATGATAGTGACATCATATTATTTTTTGGGTATAACCTTGAATCTACTCACTTTATAACACAAATAAGACATCCACAAATTCCCAGACTTTATCCACTAACTGGAAGTACCATATTACTTATGACATAATTCTCATCTGATAATGAAACATCATTGCATTGAAATTCTGAGGTTGAAACCTAAATTTAAAGGTAAATTTAAAGGTGAAAATGAGACACCTTATAGGCTGTTGTTCACAGCGTCTGAGAACATATTGTTGTTTTAGGTCATTAGTGGAAGTAGGTCATTAGTGGAAGTAGGCGAGAAGTAATTTAGGATTATGAAAGCATGTGTGTTTAAAAGGCAGGTATATGTAGACTCTGTGGATTCAGAGTAAAATGAGAGCATGGTGATTTAATATTTTAAGGAAGTATAAAAATAAGCATAGTCTAATGTATTTCTCAAAGTTCAGTCTAGCCCTTCTCTAATCTCTTCTGCTCTCTGCCACCAAAATGATGTAAGATGGATAGATTCTTCCTCTGCTTAAGATAAGTCTGTGGCTCCCCATTAGAATAAGTATAAAATACAAAATACTTAGCATAGCATTAACGGTTCTAGTTATATTTTCAACACAATCTTTCTTGGAATTTCATGCCCCAGCCATACTTCTAAATGTGCTATGGGTATATTGTTCCCTGTCACTGTCTTATTCTGGAACACTCTCTGTCTGTCACACCCTCTCCCATAGCCCTTTCTTTGTCTGAGTAACTAGTATCCCTGTCCTTCAGAACAGAGCTTAGATTCCATCTGTTCCAAAAATTTCTTCCCTGATCTTTTGCAAAGTGTCTATCCTCTGTAGTTTCAGAGTTCACTTCACTTATTGCCCATATATATTCTTGCCCTTCTTCCCTTAGAGAATTTTGAGATCTGGTAGGCAGGATCTATGTCTTTTTAATCTTTTTTTTTAACTCCATGTCTGCTGATACATAACATATCCCCAGAACATATATGTTGATTGAATAAATGGATTAATAAAAATTGGAAATCTTGATTAATGAAAGTTCTTCCTGTCTTGATTTTTTAAAGATTTTTAAAAATATTTATTTATTCATGAGAGACAGAGAGAGAAAGGCAGAGATAGAGGGAAGCTGGATGTGGGACTTGATCCCAGGACCCTGGGATCATGACCTGAGCCGAAGGCAGATGCTTAACCATCTGAGCCACTCAGGGACCCTAATGGAACTTATTTAAAATTGGAAAATATAGTATTATGTGAATAGGAAATAGTTAGAGTGAGATAAATTTTCAGTTGCTTTTAGAAATTTAAGAATGATAAGTCTCCTGAATTACGGTTTTTAACAAAACCCACAAAAACAATATTTGGCATAGTCTACTCAAGCTAAGCAAATGAAGTATAAAGAGAAATGGAATTGAGTTAGTATCTACCCAAAGATATTCCATACTTATGGTTTGAAAGAACCAATATTAAAATGCCCATACCACCCAAAGCAATCTACAGATACAATGCAATCTCTGTCAAAATATCAACAAAATTTTCACACAACTAGAAGAAGTAATACTAAAGTGTGTGTGGAACCACAAAAGCTGCTGAATAGACAAAGCGATCTTGACAAAGAGGTATCATAATCCCAGATTTCAAGATCACTACAGAGCTGTAGTAATCAAAGCATTATGGTATTGGCACAAAAGTAGATATATAGATCAATGGAGCAGAATACAGAGCCCAGAAATAAACCCATGCGCAAATGGTCAATTAATCTACAGCAAAGCAGGTGAGAGTATACAATAGTGAAAAGACAGTCTCTTCAACAAATGTTGCTGTGAACCTGGACAACAATATGGAAAAGAATAGAACTGGACCACTTTCTTGAACCATGCTCAAGAATTGATTAGACCTAAATAAGACATATTCATAAACACAAAACATAAAATTTCTAGAAGAAAACATAGGCAATAATTTTTTTGACATCAGCCATAGAAACATTTTTCTAGATATGCCTTCTCAGGCAAGGGGAACAAAAGTGAAGTCAACCTATGTAAATAAAGAGCATTTTATTATAAAAAAGCACAGTGAAATAAATCATTAACAAAATGACAAGGCAGCCTACTGATTGGGAGAAGATATTTGCAGATGATATATCTCATAGAGTTAATATCCAAAACATATAAAGAACTTACAAACTGAACACCAAACAAAACAAAGCAAATTATCCAATTAAAAAAAAAATGGGCAGAGGACCTGAATAGACATTTTAAAGACACACAAATGGCCAACAGACACATGAAAAGATTCTCAACGTCACTAGTCACAGAATCGCAAAATGCAAACCACAGTGAGATATCACCTCACTCAAGTCAGAACATCTAGAATAAAAAAGACAAGACATAACAAGTGTTGGCAAGGATGTGATGAAAAGGAAACCACGCAGTTGGTGGAAGTGTAAATTGATGCAGCCACTGTGGAAAACCGTGTGGAGGCTCTTCAAAAAATTAAAAATAGAATTACTATATGGTTCAGCAATTCCTCTCCTGGGTATTTACCCAAAGAAAGCAAACACACTAACTCGAAAAGATAAATTCACCCCTGTGTCTATTGTAACATTTATTTAGACAGCAAAAATATGGGAGCAACCCAGATGTCCATCCACAGATGAGGGCAACAAGATGTGGGGTGTATATATCTTTGTCTATCTATATCTATATGGAAATGACTCAGACATATAAAGAATGAACTCTTGCCATTTGCAGCAACATGGATGAACCTAGAGGGTATAATGCTAGGTGAAATAAGTCAGAGAAAGACAATTACCATGATATTTCAACTCATATGTGGACAAGATATAAAACAAATGAACAAAAGGAAAAAAAAAGACAAACCAAAAATCAGGTTCTTAAAATACAGAGAACAAAGTGGTGGTTGCCAGAGGGGAGGTGGAGGGAAGGGATGGGTAAAATAGATAAAGGGACTTAAGAATACAGTTCAAGCAGGTTTCCTGCTGAGCAGAGAGTCCGATGTGGGGCTCGATCCCAGGACCCTGGGATCAGGACCTGAGCTGAAGGCAGAGGCTTTAACTCACTGAGCCACCCAGGCGCCCCTATTTCTCTTATTTTTAATTCTTAGATTAAACCTGTGGATCGGGACATTTTCCAGAATATGGCGAAAAAGAGTATAGAAAAGATCTCATGAGAAGGTGTTAACTAGTCATGCAGGCAATATTTCTGTACTGCAGAAAATACTTGTGTATTGTGAGTCATCCCTTGAATGCTGTTAACAGTAAAATACTAGAGATAATTTGGAGAAAGTCTGGTATTACTTTTGCAAAAACATTTAAAATTCAGACACGAACTCAAGACATATTCATAAAAAAAAGGAAATCTTTTATTTTTACTGCAAAACAAAACTTGTGCTCTTGCAACTAATATATCATTTTAAGAACTAGGCCATTGTTTTTAATCTAAAATGTTCAGAATTGGGGTTATGTCTGTATTTCATTATTTGATGATATTTGATAGCTGAAAAATCTAATAATTTTAAGTCTGATGCTTCTTCACTGGGCAAAATAATTTTAATTTTTTTAATCCTTTTCCTTAAAGCTTTGTTCAGTCAGAGTTCTTGATTTATTTCTTTGCCTTACTTTGTATCCCTCCCAGTTACTCTGAATTTTAGCATCTTCTTCTTTTTTTTTTTAATATTTTTATTTATTTATTTGAGAGACAGTGAGAAAGAGCATGAGAGGCGAGAAGGTCAGAGGGAGAAGCAGACTCGCCATGGAGCTGGGAGCCTGATGCGGGACTCGATCCCGGGACTCCGGGACGATGACCCAAGCCAAAGGCGGTTGCTTAACCAACTGAGCCACCCAGGTGCCCCTGAATTTTAGCATCTTTATCTTGGTTTTATTCTTTTAAGAATTTTTTACTTTTTTTTTTTTTTTGGAATTTTTTACTTCTTAAGTCTTATAGTCAAGTTGTCTCCTGAGTTCCCACCCAGGAATTGTTATATTTTTCTAATATGTTATAAGAGTACTTACCCAGATAAACCAAAATAAATCCAGCACAATGTCAATGGCAGGTCCCATTTATTGAAAACCTTCTATACTACATGTATAATAGTACTTCACAAAAGAATTATCAGTGTATTTGTATTGCCAGTTTTACATTTGACAACTGTACTTTTTTAGTTTTTGAATTATAAAATAAAATCTCACGTTTAGCCTTTTCAGTATAGGACTTCGAATGCAATATGACATATGCATCAAAACGTAGTCAGAGTAAAGGTATTGTCAAATAAATCCAAGAAAATGGAACTTTCTCTTTCTTTAAATATACAAAACTGGTTGGATCATATCAGTGATCTGTAAAGGGTCTGCATTAATCACATAGTCTACATGACAGTTAGAAAACAGTATTATTATTTTTTTTTAACCACTAAAAAAAATGTTATCCATTCCTATGACAAATATTGCCTGGATTCTTGGAATCTTTCTTTCTTTCCTTTTTTTTTTTAAAGATTTTATTTATTTGAGAGAGAGAGTGAGTGAGTACTGAAGAGGGGAGGATCAGAGGGAGAAGCAGACTTCTCGCTGAGCAGGGAGCCTGATGTGGGACTCAATCCCAGGATTGAGGCAGTTCCTTAACCCACTGAGCCACCCAAGTACCCCTGGATTCTTGGCATCTAGTATAGATTTAACATTAACAGTATATGACCCAACAAAATAATCTTCCCACAAACATATAAGACAGTATATAAATAATTGAGTGGAAACAGGGTCCAGGAGAAATGTGGTGAAATAATTTTCATCATCAACAAGCCTTATTTTATTCTGTGTAAATAGGTTTAACAAGTTAAGTTTTATGGTAAAGGATGTGATCACAGGACAAATAAGTATTCTGTAACTGGAGAGGATGATGTTTAAGAGGACAGGTTGTTCTGCTGAGGAAGGTACAATAGGAAATGAGAGGGCCTCTCTACAGAAAGAAGAGAAAGATGAGACTTGGAAACTAGCATGAGAAAGGGAAATTGCGATTTAAAAAAAAAAAAAGTTACTGCCACAGATTATTTATGTGGATCAGTAGCATTATGCTAGAAAACAATTATTCTTTTTCTGCTTTGTTGAGATACCTAGGTGATAATACATTCTAGTAATTCCAAGTTTGGATCTCCTGCTAGTAACAATCACTAAATTTCTTATCTTGAAGCTGGAAGAGCAATGGCTGTGTAGCAACTTCTTACAGATAAATTTTGATGCAAAGCTCTCTTGAAGTCCTGGGAAGTATTGACCAAATTTAGCAGTGCTTGTCAAAGTCTACAGTGTGAATACATGGTTCTTAATCAAAGTTTAGGAATCTGAATGGCATTAATTTGCTGAATTCTAGAGATAAACAGAAGTTGAGTTAAGTAATGATAAGGAATTTCATTTAATAATAAAATTAAGTAAATATACAATGTGCCTTTCAGTTTCCAACGGAGCGTATGTGTGTGTACTCAGATCTGTGGGGAGTGCAGAAGTCTTATCTCTACAGGTTCATGCCTGAGCCAGTGAGAATGTAGGAAGACCGTGTTTTTGAAATCCCTCTCCCATGGAGGGATGGAGCGTATATTATTAATACACTATTGGGTGATCTACTCTAAATCCAGGGGTCAGTGTGACTGTGGTAAATTTGTGGGTTTAGGGCTGGAATAGAGTTTACTTCCCAAGTTTGTAGAGGAAGTGAAAATTAGAGAAATTAGTCTAAGAGAGAGATAAGTGGGTGTTTACTCAAGTTCTAGGAAGGGAAGTCTGATGACTGAATAGATTTGAAAGAACAAGAAATGGATATTGGAAAAGCAGAGTTAGGAAGACAAGGATGAACCAGTAAAATGCCTGGTTACAACAGGTGCTCGTGCATCTGTTTGGAATCAACTGCTCATTGGCTCACGCATGGGCCAGTGGAATAGAAATATTCAAGAACAGCCATAAACTAGAAATTTGGTTTTAGTTACCAGTTCTTCTCCTTGGTTTATTCACAAATAGAGCCCAATGAAATCCTTTTTCACTGGCTAGGGACATTATTTCCCATTTTGCAAGACCTCACACCCTCCACCCTCCATCCTCACAGCCTACCTTTTCTACTCCTTTCCTCATATTCCCTACTCCTGGATATTGACTGTTTCCTGACAGCCTACACCTGGCCTGTCATCACATTAAAGTAAATATATATATTTATATTTACTTGCTTTGTCAGTGAGTTTTGGCCTTTTTTAAAAAAATTAAATTCATGTGGAAAAGTATGTTGTATTTTTTCCTATCAAGTTAGGCACATTTATGAAAAGTTTGCTCGCTTCTCATAAAGATCTAACTCAGGAACTATGAAATGATTAGTATATTTCCTTCTTCCTGCATAGTCTCAAATGTTTAGAATGCTATCCTTCTGAACTTAATCCTTGAATTTGAAAAGCAAACATCAAAGGTACTGTGAGCAAGTCATGCAGTAAGCATGGATTTTCCCAATAGTTTGAATCTCACTGTGGTTAATATTATATTAAGCATTAATGATATTTCAAACTGATGAATTTTGAGTTTTGACTCCTCTTTTTATACAGGTTCATTTTAAAAATAGAAATTTAGAGATTTCTCCATAAGAGAAATGGAGTAAGAGAGAAGTAATTACATTCCCACAGCAATATTTAGTAGTCAAACAGACTGAGCTTCCAAATGAGTTTGCTATAGGAACGGCAGGCGGAAATAAAAATAAAATAGGCTTCTTCACCGACAGAAAGAAAAAAAAACAAAACAGAACCCAAGAAACTATCAAACAGAACCCAGAAACAATTTCAAGCATAAGATTATCTTTTACTTTTATTTTTTTTAGTTATTTACTTTGCCTTCCGGAAATATTGCACAATCTATTAGCTTTTTCTCGTTGGATGTTGCAGGATACAAAATGTACTACTTAACTTTTAAAAAGTAAACATTAATTCTTACAACAGAATCAGTGAGGACTTTTTAACCACATAACTACATTGTTCAATATAGTTGCTTCACAAATAATAAAATAAAATGAAAAAAGTTACAGAAAACAGGCCCTATTCAAACAGTCTACACACTCTACTAACTTATTATTTTGTGGTTAAACTGGAAAACATTTAATAGTGAGTGTTGGTTTATTACTGTTGAATCAATAGCAGTAACCAGGACCAGGAGCTTTTCTTCTCAGTGAGGTCTGACCTCCAGTGAGCTTTGGCTCAATGAAGCAGATGACCAGAGAGGGAATATGACCCCCAGGTTTCAGTTCTGCTTTTGTCAGCAGCCCTGAAATTTTGGTTAGTCACTTCTTATTCCTGTTTTCTGTTTCTTTGCTTATTCAGTGACGTTATTAGGTTAGAACTGAGTGGGCGTCCTTCCATGTGATTATGAGTATTGTGTGATTTTATTCCACTGCCAAATAAAAGTGATGTTTGTAGTGTCTCTTTTTGTGTACTTTATTCTTCTTTTGTTCTCATCAGTATGCTCAATTAAGAGCTAGCCATGTAACATTTTCCAGATTGAGATTCCCAGTCACAGTAGACCATAAATAACGTAATTGAGCCATAGAAATAAAAAATACAATATAGGCAAGTGTTAACAGAGTATGAAATTATGATAGACAAAGAGACACACAACTTGTACTTTACTCAACACTGAACAAACTTTATAAGAGTACAGTATTGGGGTGCCTGAGTGGCTCAGCAGGTTAAGCCTCTGCCTTCGGCTCAGGTCATGATCTCAGGGTCCTGGGATCGAGCCCCACATCAGGCTCTCTGCTCAGCAGGGAGCCTGCTTCCCTCTCTCCCTCTGCCTGCCTCTCTGCCTACTTGTGATCTCTCTCTGTCAAGTAAATAAATAAACTCTTCAAAAAAAAAAAAGAGTGCAGTATTGTATTTCATTTCAGTCTCCCTGTTTTAAATAAAGATACAGAGAAGCTGAATTTGGTTTAAGAGAAAAACAGTAAAATTGATAAACCTTGTAGAATGCTATGAAGAAAGGTCTGAAGAAGGAAGGGGAGAGGTGAATTAATAGTTGTGATGAGGGTACAGATCCTTGAGTTCCTATCTCCATAGATAGCTGTCCTCTAACTGTAAAAGCTAAACAGGATTCAACTACTGAAGGAAAAAGCTGGTTCCTTGACCTTGAATTTGCTACTTTTGGACAAGATTCAGAAACTGCTCTCTCTGATAGTGTTACAAAATGTTATAGCCGCTTGTCTGTCTGAGATTTTTATATGTATTCCATACTCTAGTCAGAGACTTTCTGATGTCTCTTTCAATTTAGAGATGAGTATGAAAGGATAATAAATGTGTTGATAAATGCTTTTTCTTTTTTTCTTTTCTTTTCTTTCTTTCTTTCTTTCTTTTTTTTTTTTTTTTTTTGCTTTTTCTTATTTGTAAAGTGATAGGAAGAAACTAACTTACTTGGTTCACATGTTCTATGATCTTTGAGTGTTGGGATGTTGAAGGTAAATCTTAGCTTAATATTGGATTATAGAAATAATTCTAGGAAAATCTATTTTAGTTTAGGAAACTCTATTCTAGTTTAAGAAATCAAGTTTTTCTTCCTTTCTCTTTTAAAATATAAAATGGGTATATTTTGAATTTAGTCATTGGATTCCAGATGGTTCTAACCACAGTGTGGGTCTTTTGTTCTTGAGAGCTCAAAGTCCTGAAACTTTACAGTCAAGATTTATAGACAATAAATTAAATGATTGTATTAAGGATTTTGTGAAAGAAAAGAGGAAGAATGAATAACTGAAATAAATTACTTAAGTGCACAATTTCCATATCTGTCAATTTCCTTATCTTCATCTTATCTGTAAAATGGAAAGAGTAATAGTAATTATAGCAGACATTTGTTGAAAGAACTCAGAGAGGTAATCTTTGTAAAGTGATTAGCAAAATGACTAACAAGTAGTGTACAGGCTTTGAAAATGTTAACTGTTATTATTATTGCCATTATTGTCAACATCTTATACTGAATTTTTTTTTTAAAGATTTTATTTATTTATCTGAGAGAGCTCATAAGCAGAAGGGAGATGCAGACTCCCAGCCAAGCAGGGATCCCAGTGTGGAGCTCACTCCCAGGGTCCCAGAAACATGATTACAGCCAAAGGCAGATGCTTAACAGGCTCAGCCTGTTAGGTGCCCCTAAACTGAACATTTTAATATACTGTATCTTCCAAGAGAAAGCTCAAATATGACACATATTTAAGTATAATTGAAAAGAGGAAAAAAATTACGATGTAAAGTGGAAAATTATCCCACTACAGTTTTCTGTTCTTTATTAAAAGTATAAGGTGGATGGGGCACCTGGGTAGCTCTGTCAATTGAGCTTCCATTTTTTATTTCAGCTCAGGTCGTGGGGTGGAGCCCCATGTTGGGCTCCACGCTCAGTACAGTCTGCTTGAGATTCTCTCTCTCTCACTCAAATAAATGTGTACTTAAAGATTTTATTTATTTATAAGGTTGAACAGCAAGAAGAAAGGGGTTGCAGGACAATATATATGGTATGCTCATTTGCATGAAAATGTATTTAAACAGACATAATCCTTTAACATGCTTGTGTATGCATTGATACTTTATCCTGAAAAATACACAAGAAGCTTTGAATGGCTGTGAAAGGAGAGAGTGGGGATAGGAAATAGAAGCGAAACCTTTTTTTAAAAACTACATACTCTTTTTTAACTAGATCATTCTTCCTGTGATGTGACTAATTTATAATGTGCAGATTATTTTTAAATGAACTACTAGGGGGAAACTAATTGTAACAGTGATGCTATTGCCAGAACTGTTGAAGAGATACACTTCCCGAGTAGTGACTTACTTATTTGAATCAAGAAATAAGGACGTTTATTTACATATAGTGCTATCCATGATTATGAAATTTTAGAACCAATTATACTCATTTTTATATGTTTCTTGCTTCTCTTTCCCTTCCTTTGGCACATGAAAGTTTTCTGATTTATTATAGGAAGCCTACGAGCATACTGAAATTAAAATGATCCTTCATGTTTATTAGCATTTAAAGAAATATCAGTCCACATTTAAGTTTAAATCACATTTAAGATGAGATTGCAGAGTTTGCTTACTGATTGGTGTTTTGAAGTGATTTGCAAATGTAAAATTGTAAGCCTATTTGATGACTTGTAAAGATAGCTCAAACATATCGTTAACAGATTTACACCTGTGATGCAAGCAAGTAAATATGGGAAGAAAACTTACACAATGAAAGGAATTTAAGTTTTGTATTAGTAATAATTTTTTAATACAAAGGTTATTGAACTCTGTTTAATGGAGTGGATTATTTTAGCAGCTGGTGGCATAGTAGTCCCAGAGAATTGTTTCTCAGATTCTTGGGATCCCAATAATGAAGCCATGATCAAATTCATTTGTGAAATGGTGTATATTTACACATACTCTTGGAATTCACAATACAAATAAACTTTGCTTATTCCTGATGTAAAGAGATTTGTTTAACATTGTTTAATCTGATGTCTAATTAGAGACACTTTGGGAACCAGTGTGTAGGAAACATTACTGTAATCATGTCTACAAATAAAATACGTTATATTAATATATTACATAAATGAAACATATTTTCTAGATTTGGGATTATTTAAAATCTGGAATCTTCTAGAACTGTATTTCTGCATTATAAATAAAAATACAATAGAGAGGAACAAAACAAAAGAAACCTACTGTTCATTTCTGTGAAAATGCATGTAAGATTTCTTCATGATTTGGAATTTATTCATCCAAATTTTTAATTTTATGCTTACCTAAATATGGGTAATTTTAAATTTGAGGATATAGCCAATATTAATTGTATTATTAAAAGACAATAATTATATTATTATTTTTTGCCTGGTGAATTGAATACTTCACACCCCATAAGTAGATGCTAGGCCTGAAGAGATTTTCAAGGATATAACCTAATACACAGAATATAGAAAACTTGCTGCCAAACTATTTTTCTCAAGCACAGAATGTTTCAAAGCACAGATATCTACAAGTAAAATATTTTTGTTACTCTAATTTAAGGCTTGCTCAGAGAAGTAGAATAATATTAGATCTTATCTTTTCATTAGAGTTGCCATGGAGGAATTTATCAGGGTTAAGTTCTGTGAGATAGACTTAACTCTAGAAATCTTTGCAACATCAAGGCTGATTCTTTTTAAGTATAGATTGATTAAAAAAAACATGTTAAAAAGACACCCCTTAGCCACAGTCTACCTGTAACTGTTACCTCTGGCATTTTTTAGATCACTCATAAAATGATTCTTTTAGATTCTGACAGTCCAAGTGATGGTGTCTTACTTTTAGATTGTATTCTGGCAATAGGCATCTAAATTGTTCTGATTTCTAGGTCCTCCTTTCTATCTGAGATTTAGTTTACATCTAGTAGAGGGCTAATTTAAAGGAGATTAGACTTTGAAAGATATGTAAACATGTTTTAAAAGAAATGACTGAAAGAATAAAATACTATAATTAATACAAGGAGTGAAAGTTTTGTTGTTTTGTTGTTTGTTTTAAATTTAAAAAAAAAAAGGAACACCTGCTTGGAAGTAATCAACAATTCCAGAGTATTTAAATTGACCTCACTGTCAAGCTTTGAAGCCAGACCTATTTAAGTAAAAGTACTTTAAATTTATGAATTGGGATGAATAGTTTATGAAGGGCACTATGAATCCCCTCCGACTGCAGTAGTAATCCTGCAGCTTGAGGAGCAAACAAAACGGCTTTGTGTGTTTTCACAGTATAGTTCCAGTCCATTTCCCCAGGAATGCTCCATCAGTATCTAGGGTATCATAACATTTCATTAAGTGTAGTAAGAGCATGTAAAACACTTAAAACTGAAAAGAATTAAAAGTAATCCTTAGATAATCGAACCCACTAAGATGTACAGAATGGTTTGGGACCATAGGTTGATTGGGTTTAGTTCTTTTACTTCTCACATGTGTGCCCATAGCACTTGACTCATTTACCTATGTCTGTGCTTATCGGAGATGTCAGTACCTAACTGGATGTGTGAGAAAGGGAAACACTGACACTTTGAAACATTTTTGGTTTCTTGTTGCAGACACACACAGTCATGGTCAGAAAGCCACTGCTCTCGCTCACAGATGGCTTAGGCTTTTCTAAGTCCCTGATTCCATCTTCAAGAACATTTTCTGATTCTTTGCTGCCATTTGCTTTTTACTAAAGGCCTCAGAGATTTTCTTTGACTCCTTCAACCTAGGCAGACTTCTGAAAACCAACTTTTGTCCCAGAGGATTTTTAGAAAATTGTCAGGTTTTTCCCCTTTGTTCTTAACTCTAGAGAGCAAACGGATGGTTACCAGAAGGGAGGTGGGTGGGGGATGGGTTAGAGAGGGGGTGGGGATGAAGGAGCGCACTTGTGATGATGAGCACTGGGTGAGGTATGGAAAGGCCGAATCACTACTTTGTACTCCTGAAACGAATGTTACACTGTATGTTAACTAATTGGAATTTAAATATAAGCTTGAAAAAGAAAAGTTGTCACTGTTCTTAAGAAAATGCAAGACATTAAAAAATGTATTCCACAAGGTACTCCTGAAAATTATTTTTCTTATTTCTTAGTTACGTTGAGTATACGTAAAACTATGCAGCTCTGCGGCCTCCTGGAACTCATGCATTTATTGCCGTGAGTCTTTATTTAGTCTGGGAAATGATTTATTTTTTTCATTTTAAGATTAACTGCAGCCATATATAAAGTGTGGCAAGCCAATGACTACAGTTTGGAAAATAATTTAATAATTCAGCTTGCAGAGATTGCCTTTGCTTTTTTTGAATTTATCATAGGGCTGGTCAAGTTTTGGCCTATGTAGTTATCCTTTCCATTAATGTGGAAAATACATTTATAATTGGTGAAACAAATGCAGAGTAGGTAATAATGATCATGGTTTATATAGAGTTTTTGATAATATTATAATTGGAAGCATATTAAATAAAGTATGTATCACATGCCACAAATATTAAACCCAAAGCTTATACTTTTATCAAATGACCTTCCTGCCAGCCAGTTGACAAAGGATTTGTGCTCTTAAAAAATTGTAATGATTACTCTGGCCCCTTCATATTTTTCACTAAAAAATATGGTTGGTATTCACAAGGAAGTACGATTTTACGTTTTAGGTGGAACAGTATTCAGTGGACCTTTTTAAGAATGATGTTCCATACATTGTCCATACATTGTCAGTATAATAAATACCTAGAAATATTTGTCCTTGGAGAATAAAGAAATAGAGAAATCCAAAGCAAAAGTTAGGCTCCTAAAGCAACAGTTAGGCTCCCACTTCTTACATGTAGATATACATTCTTATTGAATTGTTCTCTGTGTATGCTAATGCATTTTATTTTATATGATTTCAAGTGACTTTTCCCTATTAGCTTTCTATTTAGATTATTTCCCTTGGAAATATGCTTTTTTCTTACTAAGTTATAAGCAAAAACTAGATATGACCCATGATTTTGGTACCTGTATTACTTAGGATATTTTATTCCAGTGACATTCAGGATCTAGTCTACAGAATCTAGCCTAAGCAAAAAGGAGGAATTTATAATATATATTTTATATAATATATCTTATTTAATAATCTATTTATATAGTGATATATTTTATATAGTAATATATTTTTATAATGTATTTTATAATAATGTAGTCGCTATAACCTTGTGAGGTAATATAGCTAGAATTCAGGATTTGGGAACTAATTAGAATCAAAGGCATGAATGCTGCAGTTCTTTCTATCTTTTATTTCTCAGTTCTTTCTTTTTACATGCCTTCTGTCTTTCTGTAGACTGTTGTATTTTGATTATAATGTCATATGGTGGTCTATAGCTTTTGAATTTAGTTTTCTTCCACTCATAAATGATCATTGTTTGCCTTGTTTTGATTTCAGATTTGCATAGAAAAAATTCTGATTGGCTCAGTTTGGGTCAGGGACTGACTTAGGACCAATCAACTCTAATTGTAGAAGGGGAAGTTGGCAGATTCCTGTGCAGTTTCTAGAAAACTTTAGTTGTGGTAACAGAAGGGACTAGGCAGGCAAGATATCATGTGCTTACTATAGCACTTTTTAATTTAACTCAGTTACCTTAGGATTTATTGGATGTCTACTATAAGCAAGCCATTGCATATAGCTATTATGCTGGATAAAGATGAATAGGATATAGTATTTGTATTCAGAAAGTGTAGGAGGACTTAGCTGCTGCACAGGTCATTAAAGTATGGTGCAGACAAAGAATGGGAGTAGGGGATGATCATAGGGAGAGAAATAGGAGGTTAAGAAGATAAGAGGTTTGATCCTCTTGAGGATTTTTGGAAGAAGAGATCTAAATATGTGTGGGGCCCAACAGAAAAAAGGAGCAAGCCAAAAGGGCAGAACTAAACTTGGAAACAAATCGGGTTTGATTGAGCAAAGTGTTAAAGTTGGAGGAAATGGAGGAACCAAGAAATGGAAGACTGCCTAGGAGTTTGTTGGGCTGCTTCTTCAAAGATGAAATCAAACAATGGATAAAGGCATTAGTAACAGTTGAGTCATTAAGTAGAATTGTTGTGGACTTAATAAAGTTTTGGACATTGGTTACCTAAAACATGAAATATCATGGAATCATATTTTCCCACTGCCTGGTCCTCTCTTTCCTTGGTTCTTTTCCTCTGTTCTTGATGCTCATGGTGTCAGTGATTGTTGGCATGGTTTACCCTATACATGACATCCAGGAAAATAGATGATCTCCTTATGGGTTACCGTTTCTTTCCAAAGATCAGGGCTTCTGGATTCCTTTCTTAGCAATTCTCTTGTTACATGTTAGCATGTGAAATACTATTTATAAAAAGGATATGCATATCATTGGGTGCGTTAAAGTGTTTGTTAACTTTCTATTTGTTGGCCTTCAGCAGACAATTTTTAGCTCATGGTGACAGGTTTCCTACTGCAGATGAATTAAATTAATTTTTTTAAGTAACATTTTCTGGTGAGGCTTTATCAAACGGTATGTTAGAGTGCAAATGTATTACTTTGCCTAATTCTCATTTTTCTACTAACGTTTATAATTCAAACAAAAAGTATAATAAAAGCATGTCTTTGAAAATTGTACTTTGAGGAATGATGATGGCCATTACTCTTCCCTTGAGATTCATAAATTTTCCTTTTGGCATTATTCCCTTAGTTAACTGGCAATATAAGTTTACAGTTTACAGATACAAATCCTATTATTTTTTTTCAAGTTTTTATTTTTCATTTTCTATAAACAATGGTTTTGAAAAATAAAGCATATCTTTTATACACATGTATATATGAATCTACCCATACATAAATTTAAAACTACTATGTAATGATTTTCACAATACCTTTTTAAAGAATATTTTGTTTTTCAAATCAACTGACTCTAAATTTGAATAAGAATTCACCCATTTTAATGAAGCCTTTAAAAAAGTTTAACTTTTCTTCTATAAATAAAATTATTTGCCAGCACTAAAAATAGCAACATTTTTTTAAGAAAAAATTTTCTTTTGGGGCGTCTGGGTGACTTCAGCCTCTGCCTCTGCCTTCGGCTCAGGTCATGGTTCCAGGGTCTTGGGATCAAGCCCCGCACCAGCCTCTCTGCTCTGCAGGGAATTTGCTTCCTCCTCCCTCTCGGCCTGCCTCTCTGCCTATTTGTGATCTCTGTCTGTCAAATAAAAAAATAAAATCTTTAAGAAAAAAGAAAGAAAAAATTTTCTTTTTAATTAATTCATTCAACAAGTATTTATTATTTTGGGTTAGCTGTTGGACTAGGCTGGGTGCTGGGGTTACAGCAGTGAACACAGTATAGTACCATGAACATTCATGTCAATGGAATGGTCATTCTGGAACTTGGACACAACATTAGAATCACCTGGAGATCTTGCTAAAATGTAGATTGTTGGGCCCAACCCTTAGAGTTTCCAATTCAGTATTTTTGGCTCCCAAATTTGCATTTCTAACAAGTTCCCATATGTTTCTGATGCTACTGGTATTGGAGCCACACTTTGAGAACAGCTGTGCTAGAGCAAGGCAATGCTGTCTGTCCACCAGCCTACCCTCTGCTCACCCATGCCCACTACAGGCCTACCCTCTGTCCACCCATGCCCACTGCAGGACCCCCTTTGTACTTAAACTTCCAGCAATAAAAATGTTTTCTATAAATCCAATTTGCTGTGGGGATAGTGCAGAAATTATATAGGTGCTTATCAGACTATCAAGAAATTTACAAGGTCAGATAGATGTAACTTTCAAAGACAAAGCTACCTTGTTTATCCCAATGTATAAAAATGTATAATCAGCATATGGCCTGATTTCTAATTTAATCATCACTTTATTTCAACATAAAGCTTTTCTTTCTGATCTTTTGGTAACCGTCCAGTTTTCCATAGTCTTTTAAAAGTGATGGCCAGCGGTTCATTTATTGCAATAATTAAGATGGATAGCAGCATGCCAGCTGGAATGACTACACTTGTGTTTGTTGTATAAATTATTTTCCTAGCATGAAAGCCTCTTTTATGGTTCTTTATTTGGTCATATCTTTTGTACCCTAAACCATTAAACATAGCATGTTTTGAGGAGGTATTTATAAAGAAGCTGGTAATATTTACCAATTTTTAATTACTGTTATTTCATGTCTGCATTTTTCTTAATACTGGAGATTGCCTTCCACTTTGTTTCTCCTGCCAAGAGCAGCGGAAAGGCCTTCTAGTCTTCATACCCCCCCCCCCTTTTTTTAACTACCTTTACACTCCTTTTATTTTGTTCTGATTCTCAACCCTTTCCCTTGTGAATTTTAAGTAACTTTGGGCAGTTCACCCAAAGTACATAGATACACAGCTTCCAATGTGAATTTCTTACAAGGCATATTGAAATGCCCTTAAAACACAGATAGCCGTAGACTTTTATCATTTAAAAAAAGTGTTACTTGAGTTTGATGGTCTTTTCCATTACAAAAATAAATGGATCTTAGATTCAACAGAAATTGTTCAGATAAAAAGTTTGGACACTGGTCGCCTTATTTCTGTATCTGTCATAGTACCTAATACATTTCAGTATGTATTTGCTGACCTGACTATTTTTGTTCTGTGCATTTTAACTTCAAAGGAAATTGGATGTCTGTTATCATTCAGAGACTTAGGATAGTCATTGTTACTATATTTACAATATTCATCTTCACTTTTAAACTATGAATCTGAAAAAATAAATAAAAATAATACTATGTCTGAATATTAATTTAGTTATTATCCATATGCCAAATTACTAGTTAAAATAATTTAGAGTAGCTAAAAATACTTAGTTGTAGTAAGTATATATTATTGTGTATATATACACGTATTAGACCTAAGTAGATTTATGTCTGCAACTCTTTTAATATCCTTATCAGATTTCAGTATAAAGAAAGACAGTGGAATGAAAGAAACAAAAGACTGTATTTGGTTATTGTCATTAATATTAATTTCTTTATCTTATAACTATCTCTGTATTATGATAATTCTGTGCTTTTGGTCCAGTCTTGCAGGTTAGACTTTTGTGACCACCCAAACCATGAAAATTTGCCTTCCTTAGAAAATCTGAAAGAGCTGGTCAGTTCACACAAAGACAACAAGGGTCAGTCTGTTTGGAAAACTTTGGCTTTCTTTCAGCAGAGTTGCCATTGGCCTAAGAATACAGAGTATTCTTACTCACTGCTGAAAATTAACTTGTTTAGCAGACAGGCTGTATCCCTTTGTGTAAACACTGTTTTTTAAAGGTAGCAAACATTAGCAAACATTGTCCTAAATCCCTTTACCTCATCTCCTACTACCTTCATCTGCTTTTCTTACTGACTTACCAGTGTCTCTATTCTTATTCTTATATCAAATCTGTCATGTTGTCTTTACTCCTGTTTTCAGTTCATTCAACTTAAAAGCATAATAGTTAAAAGGAGTAACTGCATTGTTTTGTGAAGACTGATAAAGTTAACTTAGGTATATAGAAAAGTATAAAGGAAGAATGAAAAAGTAAGTATCTCTCTTTTGGATCATTAGTGAAAAGATGAAGTGTTTTCCTTACAGAATGTCTATAGATACCTGAAATCTTCTAATTTGCTGTTGGTAAAATAGATATTTTATTATTAGGTTTTGGAAACTTATTTTAGATGTCTGCTCTAAATGTTTAATTTGTAAATAATAAACAGAAACAAAGGATAGTCATTGTGGCACTACAATTTTTTAAAAATTTAAGATAAAAAAATTTAATGTTACTCATTAAATAGTGGTGAAGGAGAACATTTTGGTAATAGACTATTCAAGCATATCTCTTTTTTTTCTTAGCTTGATTTAGATATAACTGATATGTAACCTTATAAATTGCAAAATGATTACCACCGTAACATTAACTATACCATCTCTATCCTGTCACATAGTTATCATTCATTTTTTATTATAACAATATTTGAAGTCTAGTCTTGACAATATTCAAGTATGTAATGCAGTATTATTAGCTAGAATCACTGTGCTGTACATTAGATCCCAAACTTGTTCATTTTAAAACTGGAAGTTTGGGGGTGCCTGGGTGGCTCAGTCTTTAAGCCTCTGCCTTTGGCTCAGGTCCTGATCCCAGGATCCTGGGATCCAGCCCCATCTCAGGCTCCCTGCTCGGTGGGAGGCCTGCTTTCTCCCTGTCCTACTCCTCCTGCTTGTGTTCCCTCTCTCGCTATGTCTCTCTCTGTCAAATAAATAAATAAAATTTTTTAAAAAATAAATAAAACTGGAAGTTTATGCCCTTTGATCAACATCTCCTCTTTTCCTCTACCCTCAGCTTTGGGCAACTATCACTCTACTCCCTGTTCCTCTGAGTTTGTCTTTTTAAAATTCCACATATAAGTGATAGTATTCAGTATTTGTCTTTCTCAGTCTAACTTATTTGAGTTAGCATAACACCCTCCAGGCCCATCCATACACTTATATGACAAAACGTCTCTCTAGAATTGGCGTATTTTAAGACAGAATTTTCCGCCGAGAATAAATGAAATCACTAGATTATCTAAGAGAAGTTGTTTTACTTACTTTTCATATCTTGGCTATTGTGAATAATGCTACAGTAAAGAGAGGAGTGCCAATATCTTTTTGAAATCCTGTTTTCATTTTCTTGGATATATACCCAGAAGTGAGATTGCTGGATCATATAGTGGTTCTATTTTTAATTTTTTGAGCATTGTCCATACTGTTTTTCATTGTGGCTATCCCCAGCGTGGTGTATCCTTTGCATTTATATTTTCTGTAATTTGATAGATTCAGAAGAGTAATACAATGATAATAAGAATGTTTAATGTTTTCAGTCACAGTGTCAGAGATGAATAGTAAAATGCCCTCAGACATTTGATATAGAGGAAGAAGTTTTCCTAGACAGAGTTGAAGAAATAATCAAATGAAAGATTTTCTGAAGACAGGATGGTGGTAGGTAGTGGAGGTAGTGGTGGGATTTGTTGGGTGAGCAAGAAGACAACAGAAACTTGCTCAGAGACTAAGCTCTGGGATTAAATTCCTGCCCATTCATCGGCTAGCCTTGGGCTTTTGAGGAAGTTACTTCAGCCTTAGATTCCTTTATTCCCATCTCTAAAATGAGGAAGGTAATACCTTTTTATGATGTTGTTTGGATCATTAATTTTTTTAAATGTGTGTTAAAGCATTTTATACATGCATTGGGCACTCATTAATGAGAGCTCTTATTAAAGGCTCTTATTATTAAAGAAAAGAGAGCAAACTACCATGAAGGAAAAAGGAGCAGTCTCTGAACTGTCAGAATTTTACAGCCCGTGTAAGATGTTTCCCGTGGAAGTAGAACCTTAATCAGAGTGTAATGAAGAATTGCTGTAAGCATGGATGTTTGCTGGCTTCACAAGGAAGTCCCACATCCTACTCCGTGGTGATTCCCTTTTGTGTTGAATAGAGGTGACTGGAAATAGACATTAAATGGCAAATTGAGATATGAGTCATCTCTCTGTAATTTGTATCTAGTATTTGATGGAGTGCCACTGAGACTTATCAACCTTGCTGACTTCTGCATACGGCTACCTGGGAAGCTCCTTCAGGGACTACAGGAGCAGCAAAGCAGAGGAACAGGACAGAATTTTCAGGGGAAGATACTATTCAAATACCTTTGTCATTAGAAATAAGCGTTGCTTCTAGTACATTCATGGTGGCTACCAATACGGTTGTTTGTTCATTCATTTTTTAGTAAGTTTTTGTCAAGGGTTTATTATGTTATTCATAAGGAGCTATACCTGGAAATATAATGATAACCAAGACAGTCATAGTTTCTGCTTTCAACAATCTTATAATGTGTCTAAAAAAATTTATAAAAAAATCATCCCAACTCTTAAAGAGTGTATTCTGCATCCTAGGTAGAAGAAATTATGTAAAGTTGCCACTCCCTTCTTATAACCCTTTTAATAACCACTGCCTTTCTCATTAATAGATAGGACCAGGTGACTTAGATGTTCTGAAGCAAAGTAAATGCCTTTAGATCAGTGGTTTTCAAGACTGCACTTTGAGAGTTTGGAAAAAATACTAATACCTGAGTCTCACTGAAGACAAATAAGAAGCCTGAGGCCTCCAGCATCAGTATTTTTTTAAAAAAAGTTTGGAATAGATTCTAATGGGTAGCCATGATTGAAAATTACTTCTTCTTCTTCTTCTTTTTTTTTTTTTAAAGATTTTATTTATTTATTTGAGAGAGAGAACATGAGTGAGAGAGAGCACAAGCAGGGGGAGGAGCAGAGGAAGAGGTAGAGCGGGTCTCCTCGCTGAGCAGGGAGCCCCATGCAGAGCTTGATCCCAGGACCCTACATCACGCCCTGAGCTTTGGGGGACACTTAACCAACTGAACCGCTCCACGGGCCCCAGAAACAACTTCTTGAGAGAGAAAAATAGAAAAGAGAAACAGCAACAACTATACAATTCTGGGATAGTGAATAATGACAAACACCAAGATGATAAAAATAATACTTCTGAAACTTTGCCAAACTTCCCCTCTTATATAGAAAAAAAGTAAAATAACTTACTCCTAGATAATCTAGTGATTTCATTTATACTCAGTGGAAATTTCTGTCAAGAAATGTGTCATACCAGGTACTTCCTATGTATCCAGTAAGTGGGTGATTGAGTCATACTTGGCCAACAGGTGCCATATGATAACAATGGATTTAGACCAGACTGATCCATATATTTAAGATAATAATACCTATATGAATTTGAATTTGGCACTAGTAACTTTAAACTACTGGCTTTGTTTGATCCTCAGAGTCACCTTTGATGTTGTAACAGGGCCCCCTGAACAGCAGTACCATTTGCAATTTCAGTCTCCAAGGTTGCCAGGCTGGGTCACTCAGAATTAGCACAATGGAAAAGGCACGCTGAGCAGGCTGCGTTAGGAATTGCAAAGGCGGGACGCCTGGGTGGCTCAGTGGGTTAAGCTGCTGCCTTCGGCTTGGGTCATGATCCCGGGGTCCTGGGATCGAGCCTCGCGCCAGGCTCTTTCCTTAGCAGGGAGCCGGCTTCTCTCTCTCTGCCTTTGCCTGCTTGTGCACTCACTCTTTCTCTCTCACAAATAAATAAATAAAATCTTAAAAAAAAAAAAAAAGGAAAGAAATTACAAAAGCAAGTTGTCTTAAGCTGGAGGAAAGGAGGTAGTGTCTGCTGTGATGAACACCATAAAATCCACCAGAGACTCACTTCAGAGCCAAATCAGGGCAGAAGAATTAGTGTTTATTTTTCCTTTGTGCATGTATGTGTGTGTTTGTATGGTGTGTATGTGCGTGTGTACCCCAGTATTGTTTGTGCCTCCATGGAAATAGGCTTTACTAACTTGGTTTATGGTCCACTCTTGGTTTATTTGTAAATCTGAATGCTAACTCATTTATTCTGTTTACCTTCCTGAGGCAGGCAGGCTTCAATTCACTTAACAGCATGCTAGCGACTCAGAGAGTGTGAAATCTAATCACATTTTGACCCATCCTTAAATTGCTTCATATCCACACTTTAGACTTTTCATCTGTGAAAAAATGTTTGATGATGCCATACTCCCCCGTGGGGATTTGTTTGAGGAATAAATATTAAAATGATTGTGGGACACTTTGAAAATACAAATTGTTACGAAAAAATAAATTATTTTCGAATTTTTCCTTTGACATCAACTTACAGAGAAAAACAATATTTCCCATTATAGGCCTTTTAGTGTAATTTAATATTTGGTTTCTCTTTATAATTTTCCATGTACTTGCATACAATACTTCTAAACCATTAATGGAGTTGGTAAACATCATATAATATTGAAGGATATTTCTATTAGGCAAACTTTCAATTATTCATGTTAATGGAAGAATGTTAATGCAGCTCTTACAAAATGACAGACTGTCACAAAGATCTCAGGAAGGATGATGGGCCAGAAGCCCTTAGAGGCCCTGATTTGTATAAATTTGTTGGACTGCCTTTGTCAATTGTGGGTAATCATTATGTTAGAGGTCTTATGATCTGGGAGAACCCTGCTCAACTGGGCAATCAAAGGGAGATGGGAATTGGGAAGAGGTGATCCCCAACCCTCCAAGGCATTCCAGTTCACTCTGAATGCCCCACTTGGTAGAAGAAAGCTCATCAGGGTGTAGTAACAGTAGGAGAGGAATCAGAGACGTAATAGAAGTAATAGTAATAGTAGTGGTACTAATAGTCGCAGTAATAGTAAAGGTAGTAGTAGCAGCAGCAACAGTAACTGGAGCAGTAAGAATATATCAGTGGCAACAGGAGAAATAGCTAAGATTTATTAACTATTTATTGACTGCTGTATGCCAGGCATGGTTCTAAGCTCCGTACACATTCTAACTCATTTAGTTCTCACAATAGTCCATATAACATGGGCTGTTCCCATTTTGTGGGATATTATGCATGAGAACATTATTCATCAAACACAGCAAAGGGCCAAAGGGAAAATTGGTATGCAGTGTTCCAAGTTTAAAGATGCTGGTTGGTCAGCATCTCCAAAGGACTTCTTAGCGATGCTGCCTTTCAGGCAGCGGAAGTTCTCAGGTGAGTCAGAGTATGTGGCATAGATGGCTTCTGATGTTAAAGAGCAGAACGTTGTAGAAAGCTCTATAGTCCTCTGTGTTTGGGGGTGTCATAACCTAGGAGAGAAGTATTACCTAAAAGGTAGGAGTAAAACATATTTTACCTTGAAAACAAAAAGTGTAAGAAATGACTTAATCACACATGAAAACTTATATTGTAAACAGGATCAAAGGGAAAAATTTCATAGTGGCAAGGGTGTTTCATGAGCTGAAACAGATTGCTGAAAGAGGAAATGGAATCTGTTCCCCGGAGATATTTAATGTCAGGACTAATGCCATCAGTATAGGATAATATGAATAAAATTTGGAGAAAGAAGGGATGAACCTCAAGAGTCCTTTCAGACTTATGATTTTATAAAGTAATTCATAAATTTTTAATGTCTTGGAATAGTACTCATAATGAAAGAAAGAGATCTATGTGTCCAAATAATTAGAACTTCAGTTTCTTTCAGCATTCTACTTTAACAACGTTAAAGACTGTGGTAAAAGAAAATAATGTGAAGGTCACAAACCATTAGAAATAAGTGTGTTTTAATAAAATAAAATAAAACTGTTAAAAAAAAAAAAGAAATAAGTGTGTTTTATTCTCATTGTGAATTCCTATGGGAGATATGCTTGAATTGTATAATTATAGTTAATATGAAATGTAGTCGTCAAAGTTAAAACCAACAATTCTTTTCCATAGTAATACTATTAGAGGTAAAACAAAGTAGAGTGATTTTGAACTTAAAACCATGAAATTAATGATCAATAAGCACCTGTTTTCATACAAGCTATTAATCTTATACTTTTATGTGTGGGAAATAGTGAACTTCAATTTAAAATTATATTTTTTAAAGTGTCATATTACTTCCTTTGTACATGAGATGACTTACAATCTTAAGTGCTATGTTCTTCTGATGAAAAATGACTTAAATATTGTACCAGAAATCAACATGAGCAGAAAACAAATGATTTTGTTTAGCTTAAGAAAAAAATTTCCCTATCCCCCTAATTTTGGAAAACGTTAGGAGAAAAATGTGAATAAAAATATGAACTATATATTAATGTTCATCCAATATGTTTAATATTTTATATTAGGTACTCAATAAGAGCTGATGGGTATGTTAATGCATATATTAATTAGAATGTCTCCAACGAAACATTTTAAAGCAAATGATCATAATCATGCATATATACTCCTCATTATATGAAAAGCAGTAATAAAAGGTTTTATCTAAATTTAACATCTTCAGATGCTTAAGATTTGCCTAGATTATATGAATATGTGAATATTGTTAGGAAATGTATCTTGCCATTCTAGCATGCTGGATTCTAAATCAGTATTCTACCACTAGCTAGCATTATGACCTTGGATAGGTTTAATAACATCTTTGAGTTTCCATTAGTTCATCTATAAAATGTATATAATAATAGCACTTACCTTATTCTTAAATTAATTAGTGACTTAAATGCTTGGTGCAGTGACTGATGTCTAATATGCCAGTGAAGGTTATATTTTGTAATTATATAACTTAAAATACATCTGATAACACCATAAATTTTAGATTAAGTATAAAAGTTAAACAGTTACGGGGCACCTGGGTGGCTCAGTGGGTTAAAGCCTCTGCCTTCGGCTCACGTCATGATCCCAGGGTCCTGAGATCCAGCCCCCGCATTGGGCTCTCTGCTCAGCAGGGAGCCTGCTTCCCCCCCCCCCCCCCCCCCCCCGCCTGCCCCTCTGACTACTTGTGACCTCTGTCTGTCAAATAAATGAATAAAATCTTTAAAAAAAGTTTAACCGTTATAGAAATGGTATATTTGTATAGTAATTCTAGTCTTAAATTTATGTACAAATTTGCTATATAAATCAGGATACGAAATAGTTTCTTCATTTCCTCTGTACACATTCTTACATTATTTCAATCCTGCAGAACTGGGAATTTGTGCTGTAACCTAAAACATGTCTAGACTCTATAGGCAGACATATCTGACTTCTAGTTCCTGCTGTGGTACTTAATAGCTGGGCACAGGAGAGGTCACCTATCCCATCTCTGACCTTCAGTTGTCATTTGTAAAATGAGAGAATTGATATTTAACTAATATATTGTTTGAAATTATACACGTAACAATGTCAAGTATCTACATGGTTAATACTGAATAGATGTGTGTCTGTAGCTCCTCCTTTTTGCACCATGTGTTTGATCATTGTAGGCTTCTTTTAAATTGTAGTCTCTTTATTGAAGTAACACCAAAGAAAGGTAATTAGAAAATAGAATGTGCAATATATTTGGCTGAAATTTCACACTCATTAAGTGGAGGAAAATGGTGGTATAGTACATCATTAAATTTACTTAGGCCTAAAATGGACTTGGGCTATGATGTTATTTATCAAACATTTTTTCAGTTCAGTTTAGCAAATGTAATGTCTACTATATGCAAAACATAATGTCCAATGTTGATGAGGGGGATAAATGTAAATTAGATACAGTTCTGCTATTTAGTGACTTAAAATCCAGTGATGGACAAAAACACAGTAATATAAGCAGTAATAATGTTTGAGGAGGTGCACAAAGTCCATGAGTTTGGAGGAAACATACAGATTTGTTCTAACTAGAATGAATTGGGTTGATCTGGGAAGGATGGGAAGACTGCTGTAAAGTTTAAGGGCGTTCTAGAAAACAACTTGAACAAAGACTCAACTTTGAGAAAACTCAAGAGTATATTTGCAGAAATGGAAAAAAAGTCTGTATGTGTGTGTGTGTGTGTGTGTGTGTATTTGTGTTTATTTGTAAGAAATGGACTAAGTTAGAGTGTAATGGGAGATAAGTTTCCAAACTGAAGTTGTAATTACATTGAATATGGATTTGAATTCTAGACGGAGTGGCATGGAGCTAATTTTGAGAACACATCCAAGACTTTTTGACCATGTGAATGAGAAGAGCCAACTTGTGTTTTAGAAAGGCAAGTCTGATGGTTGTATTTAAGAAATATTTTCAGAGAGAGAGAATGGAAGGAGGGAGAACATTCAGGAAGCTATGGTAAGGGTAGGAGCACGAGGCAAACTTGCCCTGATTGCAAGCAGTGTGAGTGCAGCTGGTGAGATAGAGAAGCAGCAGGATCCATGTCAGCTCTGATAGTTTTGACTTCTCTGTAAAGTACTATTTTGCGTGAACTGTCAAGCTAAGCACCTGAAAATGTTGCCATGTTCTCTTTAGAAAGCATGTTGGAATAGTTGATGGATGTCCATTTTTCCATGCTTATGTACTAAGAGACTCTGGGCAAGGTGCCTAAATTTGCTCTTTCTTAGTCAACATAAATTACTTGTCTTCATCACTTTGGTCTCAGAGAGATTTTAAGGATTAATTAGTTGAGATAAAGTTCTTTGGAAAGAAGAACTACAGAACCATATGGTTGTCCTGAAACAAATAAATCTTATAGATGTCTCTAAGTCTGTGCTTTGGAAGTAAATTTTGAAAAGGCAGAGATTGTGTCAAGTGAAAGATAAGCAGAGATCAAGCCCCCTCCCCCAACCCACTTTTGCATAGGAACTGAAAATTTATGTCCAATGACAATAGTTTGCAGATAAACCCTTAAGAAAACAACCTGCTGATTAGCCTCAGAGCCACATTAATGCCAGCCATGGAAACATTTATTGGTTCTCTTCTGGAAACAATATAACTGAGTATATTGAATCAAAGTGGCCATATATAAATCAGTTTTGTTTGAATGTATATTCTTTTAGTTATTACTGATAGAATTACATGTTGTATTTTTCCTACCATGATATTTGTTTTAGCCCCCCCCTTATCTTTCTAAATCATCTCTACAAATACATGTCCAAAGATGTATCTTCATTATATTTTTATCAGTAGCTCTTCTTTGATGCCACCATAAATGAACACCAGTAGACATTACAGAGAACATTTATCCTATGGTTTTTACTGTAATTCTATAGGTTATATGGTCAATAATATTAAGATATTTCAGGGCCTAAATTCAGGGTATGTTTTGTTTTATTATTTTATTTAATATTTTCCTATTTGTATTCTTCACTGTATCTCTTTAAGACAAGCACACTCGCTTCCACTATCTACCTGCCAACAGACAAGGTAGATGTGCTAGGTAATGCTCTTTGAGGTAGTCTCCCAGCTCTCCTGCTTGTTTCCAAATTTGGCCCATTTCTATTAGCTTCTACCTGGCTCCTGATTCTTTGCTCCATCTGTCATTCCCAACTTGACCTTGCTCTGTCTTTTTCAAGGACATAGTGTGGACTCTTCTTACCAGTGATTTCCATTGGAGAATAAATTCATTAAGATGTCACTGTAGGACCTTAGACCGCTAAAGGGAGACTTCGGCCATCCCTTGAACTTTTTTCCAAATACAGCATTTAATCTCTCTTTGATACTTCTTTTACCTCCTGTCCAGCTGTGTAGTTAACTAAACTTTTCAGTTCTTAATTTTTCCACTTAAAAAACTGAGGGAATAACTACTTCAGAAGGCGGTGGGTTGTAAGACAATTACATAACACACATAAAGCACCTAGCACAGTGTCTGCCACAACAGGATTCTACAATTGGTTAAGCGTTATCATTAGTATTAATAATAGTAACAGTGTTATTATTCTGAAATTGCCTCTTTTTCTCCTCTTTCTGTGGCCCCAACCTTGATAAGTGGTACCATATCCAACCAATTTTTAGACCAGTATTTGTAATTATCCTTGACACATCTCCATCAGTCATGTCCCATAGTCAAACCACAAATTCTGTGATTCTATTTCCTAGATATCTGTTGCATCTCAACACATTTTCTCCATTTTTGTACATACCCATACTCTTAATTTAAGCCACTGTTATTTCTTCCTTGAGCTACTACAAATAGATTCCTAACTCATTGTCTGCATTTCTCTTGTAGACCTACAATTTATTCTTACATTATAGTTGGATAGATCTTGAGAATTCAAGTCTGATCATATTAACTTTGCTTAAAATATTTCAGTAACATCTCAGAACCTCTTACAGAATATCAAACATCCTTGATATGAGTGATAAGAAAGACCAGCACCATGTGTTCTTTAGGGCCATTCATCTCCTGTGTACCCAAGTTTCAGCTTTACTGAAATTGCTGTATTTCCCAAAAACTCTGTCTACCCCTCTCCTACCCAAGGCCTTGACTTACACTAGCTCCTCTGTCTCTAAAGGTCCTGTTTCACCTGATTAACTTGTATCCTTAAGGTCTAGTGACTTTTCTAAGAAATTCTTACCTTCCCCCTTTTCCGCTCTACCCCTGCCAACCTATTATTAACTCTAGAATTTTTCCACTATCTTCACTGTGTTGTATTTACTTATTCCAGGTCTGGTGTTCTCCAGATGATTCTTAAGTTCCTTGAGAACAGTGACAGTTCCATTTCACCACCTTTAGCCAAATATATAACAAGACGAGTAATGGATATTTAACTTAAAAAAATATTGGATGAAATTAATGAAGTATAGTGAGAAGATAATAGATTTATTTTAATCATTCAGATCTGAGCTCAAATCCCAGCTTGATGACTTGCAAACTCTGTTACCTTGAACAAGATGTTGAAAGTTTTGTTTTGTTTTTTTTAAATCAGGAAATTGGGAGATAATTATACTCTCATGATAGTTATGAAAGTTAAATAAGGTAACATATGTAAAGCATTTAACATTGTGTATTTTCTATAAATGCTACTTCTTCTTTTTCCCATTTATACTTAGAATTGCTCTTTTGAAGTAGTAGTAGTGACTTTGAAGTGTGAAACATTCATGCCCTGTTATTGTATATTCTCCTAGGACATACAGAACACAGTTTCCTCCCTCTTTTTGTCAGTATTCTTTGAGTGAGTGATGATGAACCATTTTAGTGTCTCTAGGAATGGAGGAATTATTACCCTACCTTTTATTTTCCAGGAATGAGTATTATTTTCTTTGCTATAACTCAAGGAGAAGAGGTGCTCTAGTGGTTAAAAAGTACAAAAAAAAATTGTTCTTTCCCTGATTAATTTAAGAGGTCTGATTATATTGTACTTTGGTGCTGACTCACCCTGAGTGAAGAGTTGTGTTTCATTCTCATTTCCTTCTATGGTGTGTGGCTTTGTTTTCTTTCTCATAGAAATCTTTACATTCATTGTGTATCACCTTTAATGCAAATCAGGTGTGTTTTGAAAACCTCTCTCTTTTTTTTTTTAAAGGTAAAACAGAATAAAGGGGTTGAAGAGGTAACTCTTTTGGTTTTAAGAATATTAAAATATAAACTTCAGCTATCCATTTAAAAATTAAGTTTTTATTTCTCACATTGGGGTGCTGTGTACACTGGCTAGCTTTAGAGTGAGAATTAAATGCTCAAAAAGCTTTGAAGTTAATTCTCCATGAAGAAACAGCTGAGAGATTGAGTGTGACACCATTTCTTCTTGAATCTTCAGTCAAGCAGATGTGCTTCCTTCAATCAGTTTGCACTACCATGAGATTAAAAAAATTAATGACAGTTCAGGTTCATTTCATAGAGCAAACGTTTTTAAAAGCATGGATTGGAATTTTTTTTTTTTTCTTCCTATCTGGTGTGTGTGTGTGTGTGTGTGTGTGTGTGGTTTTGTTGTTGTTGTTCATTTGGTTGGTTTGGCTTGGTTTTGCTACTAAGTTAATTTGATGTTATTAAGGCTCATCTGCCTCAGAATTTGTAGGGTTTTAGCATTAGAAAGCTGTAACCAAAATACAAATGAGGGGTTCAGTGTTATAAAACCATATTTAGGACAAAAACTAGTGTTTGATATTTTATGTATTCAGTTGTATCTTTGGCTTCTTTTTTTTCTCCTTTTTTTTTTTTTTAGATTTATTTATTTTTTTTTAGATTTATTTATTTGAGAGAGAGTGAGAGAAACAGCTGAGCAGGAGCCTGCCATGGAGTCAGTCTCACCACCCTGAGAACATGACCTGAGCTGAAATCAAGAGTCAGATGCTTAACCCACTGAGCCCCCCCAGGCACCCTTGTATCTTTGATTTCTTCAGTTTCCTAAGTATTCACTCTACAAAAAAATTTTTTAAAAAAATGTTAATTTTGGAAATGGAGTTTTTCCCAAGTTCTGTTATTTTATACCAAATCCCAAAACATTTCCTTACATTTCTTTCTTCCTTTTTTTTTTTTTTAAGATTTTATTTATTTATTTGACAGACAGAGATCACAAGTAGGCAGAGAGGCAGGCCGAGGGGGGGGCAGGCTCCCCACTGAGCAGAGAGCCCTATGTGGGGCTCGATCCCAGGACCCTGAGATCATGACCTGAGCCGAAGGCAGAGGCTTTAACCCACTGAGCCCCCCAGACGCCCCTTTCCTTACATTTCTTATACATTTCTTACATTTCTACTCTTTCATTTCTACCTTTTTTTTTTGCTTTCTTACAAATAAACTTTTCTTATCAGTTTCTACTTCTGTGTTTCTTTGAACAGTTGATACATTCTTTCTTTTGAGATTATTTCCCCTTTCCCCCAAATTCCAGTACATCTACACACCTGTGATTTTTGTAATTCTTTAAAAGAGTATGCTGTAAGATAAAAAATTACCATATAATACCTATATATACACAAAAATAGTAATTTTCCCCCCATTTCTCAAAAATGTGAAATAAAATTTTTGAATTATTAATATTTGAATTATTACTTACTTCCTTGAAGGTTACAATGAGGCCAAAGAAACTGAATTTAGGCAATAATTCTGGAAAGTGTTTAAATTCAATAGGGAACTTGATTTCTGAGTCACATTCAGATTGGCACTGCTTCTTTTCAATCCTTATTTCAGAAAATTGTGACAAGTAGTTAAGTTTGGGCTATATAAGGTATATCTAATAAAAATGAAAACAACAACAACAAAAAAAACAGGTCAGGGAACACTAAAGTTTCTGGAGCACTAATGGGAAAATGAGGTAATAAGTCAAAAGAGAGCTGTATTACATTTGCCTTGAGAATTGGTCAAAGTGGTGCAACAGATTACATAACAAGGAGCACAATAACTCTGTGATGTTTCAAGGGCTATTTTGACAGGGAGAGTCCAGAGGTAAAGAGAGAAAATGAATATAAAGTGTTGAATTTTGTTAGGCCTTAAAGTTGATGGTCATAAAATTTCCTGTAATGAATTTTTTTTTAATGTAGCATGCTAGAAATTATAAGTGGTCCCAAAAGAGTCTTATTTTTCCAGTTGAAGTAGTTGCTACCGATCTGAGACTTAAATGTATGTTGTAGTCAAAATAAACAGGTGGTTATGAAAAATTAAATTTCCCTGGAGAAGTGAGCAAATAATAATGACATGCAAATAAGTATAATAACACATGATTCACATTGTGAAGAAGGTCACATAGTGAAGGTAAATTCAACTTTATTCCCCCAGTTGAATGTTTGTTGTGTGCCTACTGTGTGCCTACCATGGCTATTGGCACTGTTCTAACCATCTGGTTATGTACATTGGAGATGGATGGGGCAGAGAAAGAGATAAAGCCTTTTTATATGTGTACACATAATACAAAAGCTTTTTTCTTGAATTTTTAAAGAATCACAAATATGAATTTGTATTTTAAAGTCAGAAAGATTAGCAAATATTAAATACTTTTTATAATTCCCTAAAAAGTAAGTGCTCCAGTTTTAGCATAGACAGTTGATTTAGCTAGCTTCTTGGAAAGAGCCACTGTTGGATGTTCTCCTTCCTCTCTTCCATTTTTTTCTTTTCATTCTTCCTTTCATTTCTTCCATTTCTTGTGATTATTTTTTCACCACTTATGAAGGTGAATTTAAGTTGCTTGCATACATATACATTAACACTTACCTTTTACCTATAGGGTAAAAGATCAGAAATGATTTGAAAGAAAAGTAGGTATTATTATGCCAGGTGTGTGTCTGTTTGATCTGCCATGATAAAAATCCCATAGATTGGTGGCATAAGCAACAGAAATTTATTTTCTCACAGTCCGAAGGCTAGGAAGTGCATGATGAAGATGCCAGCCAGTTTGGTTCCTGGTGAGGGGTCTCTTCCTGGCTTGTATATAGCTGCTTTCTAGCTGTCCTCTAATTCAGGGACAGAGAGAAAAAGAGGCAGAGAGAGAGAGCTCTGTGGTTATTATATCACTTTTTATAAGGACAGTAATCCTGTGGGATCAGGGCCTCAATTTTATGAATTCATTTAACCTTAATTACCTCCTTATAGGTCCTATCTCCAAATTCAGTCCCACTGGGATTGAGGACACCAACATGGATTTGGGGGTACAATTCGGTCCGCAGCACCAGGGATACCCAGGAGGTAGTAATTGTCTTTGTTCACTCATTGTGTCATTAGGTAACATGCTGTCCTTGAAAGAACCTTAATGTGTTGAAATGTTCTGCCATATGCCAGTTAAGTAACTTTGGGCAAACTGCTTAACCTCCCTGCACCTCAGTTTTCTCATTGTAAAGTAGGATTGACAAAGCCTACTTTTTTGTGTTACTTTAGTAATCAAATAAAATTAGATCTATGTTATACTTTCTGCAGTGCCCAACCTGTAGAAGGCATCTGTGAACTTCATACGACTTACTCTTCTTGAATCTAGTGGAAAGAAAGAAAACAATTATGTAGATTCTATTTTTTAAAATAAATGGAAAAAAGATTCACGTAAAGAGAGCATATTTAGCTCAAATGTTAAGGAGGATGTAGTTCCTTTTTTTATTTGGAATACTTTGAAAACATCATGAATGCATGATTTTAGCCATATATGCATATGTATATATGCACACCCATTGTATACATGTATATAATATATTTTTCAAGTGAACATTTTTTATATTGGTTCTCAGTAAACGCTTAGGACAGATCATCTACATGTAACTCAATTTAAGTCGTGCTTATGGACATCTAAACGATGTGATGCATATGTGTTTCTGATGACCAGTGGAATGTAAGTACAGGACTTCTTTGTATCGATTCCATACGTAGGCTGCAGTGTCTGCTAATTCTTTGAAAAATCTCTGGTATCTAATCCCTTGCATTTTTGTGAGGAGAGTTTTTATTGCTTTTCTTCCTTTTTCAAAAGTGACTTTACCCCTGAAAGGAGGAAAGGCAATATAATAGAGCTTAAAGCTCTGAGAGGAAGGGACAGCTCACACATCTCTGTGGCCTCTTCTCTCAAACACCAGATACGAATTGTACTTCAGGAAGAACTAGCTAAGTAAGAGCTGAGTTGGGGCTGTGCTCTCTGAAGTCCCTGAGGTTTTGTCATTCCACAAAGAGCATACAACCTAGAAAAGAGTTACCAGAAACTCAGGACCCAAATGTGGAAAATGAGAAGTCTGCTCTTTCTTTTTGCTCCAGAAGGGGCAGATTTCTCTTGTTCAACTTGCTGTATGTAGAATACTTGTGGCTTCTGATGCGACACTTACACTCTTCTTCAAAAAAAATTAAAAAAATAAAATGCTCCAGAAATGTTCAGTCCCTAGATGTGTCATGTCATTTATTATAATTCTCAGTTCTAATTGCAAAATATTGAGAAGACCATTTTAGCAGAAATTCAAGGATGAATTCTACATGCTGGTATCCGCTATAAAAGAACCGCTTTGGCTCTAAGAATGTTTGCCTTAAAGAAATAGTGTGTCTAAACATCAGTCAGAATGAATTAGCTACAAACGAAACTCCTGGGAGCTGAATGATTTGATTTGCTGGATGAGAATATTTGGAATTATATACTTGAAGTTTGGAAATTACGTGTCTCATTAAATAGTATTTTTTGTTGTAACAGTCTTTCTTAGTACACAGAGCACCGATTTCTTAATGCCTCTCCTGGGGCATTGAGTTTGCCAGTCATTTAGGGAGGGCCTAGCAGAAGCAGGTACGGGGTTTTTCCCTTGATGCACTCATAGTACTGCTGAAGTGACTGACACACGTATTCACAACTAACTACAATGCATTGGGAAAGAGGATTATAATGGGGATATTGCTATGGGAACATAGATGAGGGAGCAATATATTTTGGTGGAGGTGTGGAAGGTGTCTGGGCTGGAGAGAGGAGGGTAAAAGGAGGGAGATTTACCATCCCTGTGGGAGTATGGAGTCAGGGGTTTTAGGCACAATTTGGCTGTCTTTTAAGCTAGGAAATCAGTGATGGATTCGTAGTAACTTTAATCTGGAGCCTCTTTGTTCCCCCTCCCCCCCAGGTTGGTAACCTGTGAGCCAATGACTAAGTAGACATTTGTTTATATTCCTCAGACTCTACATAAAACATATTTTTAGATGTTAGGTGTTTTACTTATGTTATCTCCCTTAATAGTGGTAACACTCTGAAGTAAGACTTGTTAGCTTTACTTTAGAGAGAGAGAAAAATAACTTTGGAGAGAATAAGCAAAATGGTTCTGGTTACACAGTTAGTAGTCACCACTAACATTCTAGCTGGTTGAATTAAATGTAAGAGAGAAACCTATAAAAATGAGGAGACAGATTATGGAATTGGTAGAAAAAATAGTATCTGTGCTGTTTCTTTTGAGGTCCATAAAAAATAAACTTAGTCTTTGTGTTGAACACAACATTGAAAATACCAGATCTTAATGACCACATAACCTATTTATAATAAACCTTTATCATGAAATGCCAGTAAAATTGATAACTTGAAGAGTTATTTTTCTATTTTTAAATAGTGTCAGCCTCCTTTAGCCTAATGAAGGACTAAAAATGGGATGGTGTCTGCTAGAAATGTGCCACTCTGAAAAGTGGATTAGGACTAGTCACCCATAGAAATCCTGGTTTTTCACAACCTTGCCCAATCTGTGGCATTTAAAATGGAGCTCCAAATAAGTGCTCTAGTTGAAAAAAATTCCTCGGAGATTTTTGTTTATTTTTGAGTGAAAAGCTTGATGAGTATAGATTGTTTTATTCCACTTCTAGGACCTCAGTTTGAGCAATTTTGACCTTTGCAGGGTGACAGTACTTTAAAACAACTAGTAATTTCAACATTATTTTTAGTGGAATGGTGTTGCAGTTGAGTCAGAATGTGTTGACTTTCCTGTTTTTACTTGGATCAGTGTACTTTATGGAGACTGATTAATGAATTAATGCTTCTCACTTTTTGATTTTCCTTTGAGGTATTTTATAGCCTTAGGCAAAATATGCACTCTTCCAAACCACAAATGATAAATGGAAAAAATAGTGTCTTTCTTTCCTTTATGGGGGATATAGCAATCATTTAATGTGTGCAAAATGCTGGATGTTATCATTATGGTAAGTATTGAATTTCTTTGCTGTATTATGGAGCAGAATATCAAACAGTAATAAGATAAAACAGCTTTTCAAACGACTGGTGTTCTAGTCACTGAGAATTAAGAAATTATGCCAGACCCGCTTGTGTTTTCTCTAGTCACTTCCCAAAGAGTCAGTGGGATACAAAGTGTTTGAGTTGGGGAAAGTAGTAATAGAGAAAGAGCAGGAGTAGTCATTAGTCTAGGGAATGTCTAGTTCAATAATTGAATACACTTTCCAAGAATTATTAGACTCATAACTAACAGTTGTACAAGTTCTGTTAAATATGGCAGCTATCCCACTTTGCAATATTGTATATAGTAGGTCATATAGTTTTACTATACTCTTCTAATATAAGTTTCTACTGTTGGTAATGAAAGCAACAGCTGGCAGCTAGTGCATTTTTGAAAAAGGTGTATGAAATAGAAAGGTTGTACAAGATCTTTATTTCTGTATTATAGATGGCGAATCAAAAGGTCTTTTGAATAATAACTTTATCGTGATAATTTACAACATTGTACTATACTATCCTTTGTTCTTTACTATAGTATAGTTGGCTCTTTGCCAAATCCCACTCCCATACACAAATACCCAATTTGAATAAAAATATGTAATGTTTTTTAAGGCCTGTGAAAAAAATAAATATTGTGACAAGTGACTGTTAGCGTTCTCTATGGAGTCTCAGTTATGTACATATTCCTTCATTGGAGTACAAATGGACAAAGATTTAATAAACACACTAGGCTGAATCAGGTATCCTAGGATTTCAGTACTGAATAATTTTTTTAATTGTAGGAAGTATTTAATCACATCTTGTTGGGTATTTTTTTTTTTAAAACAACTGTTCTTTCAGAAAAAAGACAACAGCACTTGATTAGGTATATTCCTAAATTCTGTACATTGTGCTTCTGTCTAATTCTCTGTCAGGACTATATTTATTTCTCTAATAACCAAGATTTGTATTAGCCCAATATTCATCAAAATATTTTAGTTGGTAGCCCCGTATTGTCACACATTTAAGTAAAACATTGTATATAAACATATCATTTTATTTTTACTAGTTTGGTGCTGTTCTCATTCAATAATATAAAGGAGAAAAAAAGTCCTTAACTCTCTGAAGTCTGAAGCAGTCACCACTTCAGTAAACCTTGAGCTCATAGTGAAGAGTTTATGCACTTTTCAGAAAGGGAAAGTAGAGCCTGTAAGGGCCTAATTACATACTCAGTAACTGATTCGTGGTGACTGTTTTAAATTGACTCAAATGAACTATCCTTATTGACATAGTTGGGGGAAAATATAACTTGTAATTTTTTTCCCAAAGAAATGAATTTTTTTAATTTTATTTTTTTATTTTTTAAAAAATATTTTATTTATTTATTTGACAGAGAGAGATCACAAGTAGGCAGAGAGAGAGGAGGAAGCAGGCTCCCCGCTGAGCAGAGAGCCCGATGTGGGGCTCAATCCCAGGACCCTGGGATCATGACCCAAGCTGAAGGCAGAGGCTTTAATCCACTGAGCCACCCAGGCGCCCCAGAAATGAATTTTTATTAAAATTTCAGATTGCTTATTTATTCATAACATTTCTGGTTACCAGGTACACTGTTTTAGATACTTTTTTTTGAAGATTTTATTTATGTATTTGACAGAGAAAGACAACGAGAGATGGAACACAAGCAGGGGGAGTGAGAGAGGAAGGAGCAGGCTTCCCACAGAGCAGGGAGCCTGACACAGGGCTTGATTTCAGGACTCCCAGATCATGACCTGAGCCACCCAGGTGCCCCTAGATACATCATTTTTTTAGTAGTTCAGAGTGCGAGCTTGGAAGCCACATACTGTGTACTAGGAAATTGCTCTAGCTTTCCATGCCATAGTCCCCTCATGCATGAGAAATAGTATCTTCTATACTTCATAGGGTTCTTGTAGCAATGTTAGAATGGGGCCTGAGCCACAGTATGCTCTCACTAAATTATATGTATATATTATTAACTATTATTATGTCATTTAATCCTCACAGAAAGCCTGTTGAGTAGTTGTTCCCATTTTACAAGGAGTCAAGCTATCCTAAATTACGTATCTAGTTAAGTGTTGAATTCAGATTAACATCAAGAGTTTCTTAAATCCAAAATCGTGTTCTTTATATTACGCTGAACATGAGAAGGCATTTCAGAGCAAAAACGTGCCTCTATAGGAATAAGAATTTTTACGGTACAGTATGAAAGAATTAGCTGCTTGATTTTGGAGTTGTGGATAAATAATATTGAGTAGTTGTAAGGGCAGTTTAGAGGATATCTTAAAATACTGGCATTATAATTTGGGATTTGTTAAGGCTGGTATTTGAAGGCATTGATAACATTTGGATATTCCTAATGGTGACAGGAAAAGGCAATTTTTTTTTTTTTTAAAGACAAGGTTAGCAAGTGAAGTGAGGATGACTTTATAGGAATCTTGATGTGAAGTGACAGCCAGACTAAAATGGCATCAGACAATGAAACCATGCAGAATACCATAGACATTTCAAAGAAACAAAAGCTTTGTTGATAGACTGGCTATGATAGGTGAAGAAGAGGAAAGCATAATTTACTTTCTAACCCAGGAGACTGTTTCATTCACTTAGGATGAACAAATCAAAACTGCTAGGCCTTTGCCCTTGTGCTAAGAGCTGGACCTTGAACCCTGGTGTTTTCCATGTCACTACTCTTTGTTTCATGGGACTGTCTCCAATCTATGGGTGGCAGCATCAGCTCCTTTGAGTCTCATTTTAGAGCTAGGAAGAATGAGGCTCAACGATACCTCAAGTTATCTTAACGATAAAATGAAGGAATCAGTGCTAAAATTCAGAACCTTTGCAGTCTTCTGTTCTTCATGATTGTTAAAATCTTCTACAATTCTTTTAGCATAAGTGATAGTCTCTCTGAAAAAATTGAGTTCTTACTTAAGTTTGGGTTGTCCTATAGACCCATGTTTGGTGACACACTGGTGATACATTGACCTGTGTGTGTGTGTGTGTGTGTGTGTGTGTGTAGCAGCTAGCTAGGTTTGAGCAGAATAGGGAAACCAGTATTCCCTCCTGTTCCAGAGTGAGCCTTCTCAGTCTATCAGAGGCGAAGCTTCCATTAGAGGACTCTTGCACTTTTAGTGCTTCTGCTGAATACTTTTTTTTTTTTAAGATTTTATTTATTTATTTGACAGATAGAGATCACAAGTAGGCAGAGAGGCAGGCGGAGAGAGAGGAGGAAGCAGGCTCCCCGCTGAGCAGAGAGCCTGATATGGGGCTCCATCCCAGGACCCTGGGATCATGACCTGAACTGAAGGCAGAGGCTTTAACCCACTGAACCACCCAGGCGCCCCTGCTGAATACTTCTGATTCTGGAGAACTGGTTTTTGTTCTCCAGCAATGATTTAAAGAATAATTTATCATAAAAATTAAATAGATTACACTGTAAAAATCATATAATTACTCCTGCAGAACTACACATGAAAGCAAGCACAGAAAATTATTGTGTAAAGTTTTTAATTAGCTTCTGATTAGCTGTAAGCTTATGTTTTTTTAAAATTTATTTATTTTATTTATTTTTTTAAAAAAGATTTTATGTATTTTTTTGACAGACACAGAGAGGGAACACAAGCACAGGGAGTGGGAGAGGGAGAAGCAGGCTTCCTACAGAGCAGGGAGCCCGCTGCAGGGCTCGATCCCAGGTCATGACCTGAGCCGAAGGCAGATGCTTAGGACTGAGCCACCCAGGCGCCCCTAAGCTTATGTTTTCAATGTATCATGCAGTACCTTATAGTACGTATGCAAAAATTAAGTATCCACTAATATGTACATGATAAAAAGATTAACACTGTAGCGACTAGATGTTTTTGCTGGCATAGTTTTGATACTTTTACCCTAAATGCGCATGGGTTCTGTAGAGTTGGAGTTTCCAGCACATGATAATTGGAATGGCAAAATATTCTTTCCCAACATGGGCAACAGTCTTACATAGTTTCTGTGCAGTTGGTGATTTGTTCATCTCTTAGACAATGAGGAGTCTCTCTTTCAAAATGAGATTGTTGGAAGACTTCTTTCTTTTCAAGTAGGAGATCTGTTTCTCCAGTTGAAGGGAACACTAGCCCTAGGATCATAGCAAAACTAAGCTCTATTTTACTATTTTTGTAGGAGCTGTCCTATCTATGTTCCTCTTTTTAAGGTTATAAACTGGAAACTTAATTTGAATGAGAGGGTATTTTTTTCAGTCTATATTTAGTGACTTTTAATTGCTGAGTGACCCTGGGCAAGGCATTTAAGCTCTCTGGTTTAGTTTTCTAATTTTCAAAATTAGAAGGTTAAATAAAGCAAATTATTTTTATAGTTAGTGTTAAATCGAAGGAATCATGTTTCTATACTCATTTTATTTTTGAAGGTCCTTGGCACCTACGTTCTTTAATATTACCTTAGCAATAAAAAATACAGACTTAAAAAAAAAACAACCTCAATACTGACATGAAAAAAAAAACATTCATTTGCTTTCCAGCTATGCAGATTAGCTTGTTACCTGCTTAAGCAACCAAGATTCTTCTGAATTACACTTTGATCTCATTGGGCAAAATACCATAAAGTTCATAAGCCTGCCAGAATTCAGTTATAGTTAGATCCAATCTCTGGACATATATACTGGGACAATGATGATTATTTACATTTAATCTTTTAGGATGAACAAAAATAGAGGAAAGACTGTAGCAGCTGACAAAAATGTATATCATTTCACGTTTTTGAAAAGGATTTTCCACAGGGTTGTTAACTGAATTTGATTATGGTAAAGGAGGTCGGGGCAATGTAGACTCATGACTCACTTCAAATACAAAACGTAAATTAGCATATGAATGTCCACCCCCCACATTATAAATATGGCTAGGATTAACAGCAAAAAAGAATCATTAGAAAGAATTTTTTTAAACTTATTTTTAATGTTTTTATTATTGATTAAATAAAAACACAGTGTAACAAAATATAGGCAGTTTTGCACTTTATATACAGTGATTGGGATATTTCTCTAACATCTCCTGGAGAGATGCGGAGACCTGGCTACCTCTTGGACAGCAGATGGAATTGTCCTGTCCTCGATGGGATCCTTAAGGAGTGGAGAAGAAAGGGGGACAGAAGCAAATCATTTTCTTATTGTCACCACTGTCCATACTTTCCAAAGGACCTTCTCTAGTTCTTAGTAATTCCTTGCACATTGGGAAAATGGAGGGAAAGAAAATACAAGGGGGATAGGATGTGGGGAGAGAGAGAGAAATCAGGGTAATTGGGAGAGCAGAATGGCTGGCAAAGGGAATCTCTATCAGTCTTTTGCAGTGTTCCCGTTGGCTGTTCTCCTTTACTGAGAAACTTCAGCTGTCCCTGGTCCTATTGCAGCTTTCTAGTAAAGAGGTAGAGAGGGAAGAAGGAAGAGCTGGGAGTCAGAGAAAGAGCGGGGTGAGGGGAGAAAGGCACCCTAATTTAGGTCACCTTAAAACTTCCATTGCTGCCACTTCTTGCCCTTTGTCTCCACAGCTTTAACATCTTAGGCTGAAGAGTGCCTTCAAGTGGTGAAGGAAATGAAGGGGAATCTGGAGACCTGAAAACTCTATAGTCTTCTTCAGTATCCACCATTCTTCATCTGTTTCCCTGCCTCGTCCAATGCCTTCTCTAGAACAGGGGCTCCTAACCCCTGAGATTCCTTATCCTTATTCCGGTGCTTCACAATGATCTTTTACTTCATAGAAATGTAGGCAAAGCTTGGAGTGTTTTTGAGGGTTTGGAGGGTAGGCCTATAGTTTATCAGATTCTTAAATGCATTCTGGACTTCATTTTGGCTCAGCATAACCTAACCCACAAGTGACTGTTAACTCTTTTTTGGCTTCTCCTTACCAACTCTTCATCAGCCCTTACCTTGCTTCTGTGGGCTCTTCTGGAAACTCCATGTGCACTAAGTTGTTTCCATTGGAAAACGTCTGCAAATGATACACAAGTTTCCAGACAAAGCATTTCAAGATTAGAGACAACATAAGATATCATTTAAAATAAAATAGGAGGGAGGGAGGGGCACCTGGGTGGCTCAGTGGGTTAAGCCTCTGCCTTCGGCTCAGGTCATGATCTCAGGGTCCTGGGATCGAGCCCCGTATCGGGCTCTCTGCTCAGCAGGGAGCCTGCTTCCCCCTCTCTTTCTGCCTCTCTGCCTCCTTGTGATCTCTGTCTGTCAAATAAAGAAATAAAATCTTAAAGAAATAAAATAAAATAGGAGGGAGATCAAATGCTGTCTTGAAATAATAATGTATTTCTTCCTCCCTCCCCACTGCCCACAAGAATTTTAAAAAAGAAAGATATTTAAAAATCCTTCATTTGTAATCTTGAAGTATCTGAACTAAATATTTGAAGGCTTAAAAAGACCTGGAGTTGCTGTGTGCTTTTGCGATCACACTATTCATATCCTTTGTAAACTCCTCATGACTGAGTAAATATGAGACAAACCTCGAATTAGAAGCTTAGGTTTTTGACCAAAAGATTTTCCAGGGTTAAAAGGCCCTATTGACAGAATGTTCCCCTTAAGGTTTAATGAAAGTGGAAACAATAAAGTCTAAAAAGAAAGCCATTCATATCAAGAGTTTTCTTTCTAACTTGTACCTTAAATTCTCACCCTTACATCCTTGAACCACATTCTTTTCTTACCTGAAAAAAAAATTTTTTTTTCCAAATGTTCTTTCCAGAATATTGTGATACTCATGTTTTCAGACACTGGAAGAGATCAGGTGAGTATTCTGTACATATTTTTAAAGTACTGCATGTAATGCATGTATTATCGATGAGTACTAGGAATGTGCATACAGACACCATTATTTAATTTTCTCCTAATCTTGTTAATGAGGAAATTAGATATTAAGCAGTATGCAAGGACTAGAAAGTATAGTCCTGATTTCTTTTTTTTTTTATTTATTTTTTTTATTTATTTTTTTTAAAGATTTTATTTATTTATTTGTAAGAGAGAGTGAGAGCAAGCACAGGCAGACAGAGTGGAAGGCAGAGTCAGAGGGAGAAGCAGGCTCCCTGCGGAGCAAGGAGCCCGATGTGGGACTTGATCCCAGGACGCTGGGATCATGACCTGAGCCGAAGGCAGCTGCTTAACCAACTGAGCCACCCAGGCGTCCCTATAGTCCTGATTTCTGATAAACATTTTAACTAAGTATTTTCAAAGTTAATTTATGAAAGACAGCTGGTTGGTCTGTAGATCCATTATGCCAAGCAAAGGAAGATTACTGTTACTAGCATCTGATACAGTTAACCAAGAAATTGTATTAAAGTGGAAAATGTGGTCACCAGGGCATGCAAGAAAATGGAGCAGCTCAGCAGGGCACTGAGGTTG
The DNA here is from genome assembly GCF_011764305.1 of Mustela putorius furo. Lineage (NCBI taxonomy): Eukaryota > Metazoa > Chordata > Mammalia > Carnivora > Mustelidae > Mustela > Mustela putorius. Next base: position 31,477,401 of record NW_025421987.1, read on the forward strand.
GTCTCCAGACTGGAACTGGCATAAATACGCCCTGAGGAAAGGAAGGAAGGAATCTTTAATCTTCATAGCTTAGTAACTTATATTTCTCTAATTATCATCAATAAAACTTTCACACTGGGCATAAAAGAAACACTTTTAATGAATTTATGTTGGTATTCTTATTTACAGAAAAAAAAAATCCAACATAGTGTGGTTCCATGTAAACCTACCATTGGAATCTGTCATCTTTGCTTTCATATCATGCTCAATTTCAGCCAGTAAATGGTAAACCAACATTTTAAATTGTTCAACACTATAATTCTATCTGCAAAAAGTCTATTTTGCTTTTTCAAACTTAATATTAGGTTTTAATCATACTTTCTACCACCCTTCCTTTGGTTGCCACCTCAGTAGATGAGAAGAATAAAAGCATCTGCCTGAAGCAAATACACAGCAGTTCATTGCCAAACAGAGATTCCCAAGAAACCAAACAGAAAAGGGATAAAAATGAGAGGCATATTTTATTAAATGTCTTCTACACCTGCTTCTTTAATCTTTTAGACCTCTTTACCAAAGCCCATTGGATATCCTTAATTTTCTTGAAGCCACAAGGCATATGAGCTAATGGTTATTTTTGTCACTGCACTAAACACTTGTCTTATAATATTAAATTATTAAGGATAATGGCATAGAATGTTCTATATGTAGGGGAACTCTACAAAAGTTTCTTAGCTGAAAAAAGGTTATAGTTGCTAGGCAGATTGGTTATTTATTAAGCTAGCATTGTAAATAAAAAGAGTATTTAAACAGCTGGTATCTCCGTGATCCTACCATTAATCTTTTCCAAAAAAGTGTGACAAGAAGTGATATTTGACAGTAGTTTTAGAAAATGATAGGGAAAATCAATTGATTGTGCAATTTGTATTTTATTTTCAGAATAGTCTTAAAATAATATGCAATCTAGTAATTTAAATTCATTTTAGAATTCATATTATTCTAACCTACAAAATCTATTTTATCTTTCAGAATGAGATACTATATGTTATTAATGATCTAAATTAAATTAGCACTCTGTTAAAATTTACTTTTCTGTAATACTGTTTGTGGAATTACAGATTTACTGATTTTGTAAAAAACTATGCCTGAAAGTCTGATAGAACCTGAAAGATTAAAAAAAAGCAAATCAACAACATATAAACAAAAAAGTTGTTTAAAATCAACCAAAACTTTTGCTCTGTGCAATACAACAGTGAATGATAATTTACCAAAAAATGCATACTTTATTGATTTCTTAATGGGCACTGTATTCTTAAATGAAAGGTTAGTTTTAGAATATTTGGGGGTTTGTAGAAAAATTGTGAAAAGGTAGGGTTCCTATACACGCCATACCCAGTTTCCCCTATTATTGACATATTAGTATGCTCTGTGGCACAATTAGTGAGCTGATAATTATTACATAATTACTAGCTAAAGTTCACACTTTATTTGAGCTGTCTGAATTTTTACCCATTTTTCTGGAACTTCAGGATGCCACATTACATTCAGTCATCGTGTCTCTTTAAACTCTTCTTGGCTGTGACTTTATCCAGATTCCTCCCCCTCTTGTTTTAATGGTCTTGACAGTTTTGAGGAGCACTGGTCACGTATTTAACCGAATATTCCTTTACTGAGATTCGTCTGATGTTTTTTTTATGATAATATTGGGATTGGAGTTAAGGGTTTTGGAGAGGAGAACCACACAGGCAAAATGCAGTTCTTATGTCAAAGGTTAATACTCTCAACATGATTTATTACTGCTGCTGTGAACCTTGATCACCTGGTTGAGTGGCATTTGTCAGATTTCTCCACTGTATAACTCTTTCCCCCTTTCTCTGTAGTGTAATCTTTGGAAGGAAGGCACTGTGTGCAGCCCATACTTTAGAAGTGGGTATTTATGCTTCACTTCCTTGAGGGTGGAATATTGATGTAAATCATTTGGAATTATTCTGCATGGGAGATTTATCTATTTTCCCTTTTTAATTTTTTTTTGTTTGTTTAATTGTGGACTCGTGGATATTTATTTTATGCTTTGGATTATAGTTTGTTACTGTTCTATTCAGTTGCTCGAACAGTTTCAAACGGTATCTTTTGAACTATTTATTTAGATTTGGAAGTTTCTAGCGCAGTGCCAGAAACATAGTAAATGCTCAGTACATGATAATTTATTGTGAACCTAAATGTAGAAATATGCTCAAGGGCTATTTCCTAATTAAGAAATAGATATGTACTTTATTTGAGATGAACTTAATCCTTAATTACAGATCTCTGTTTATGCCCTTGGAAAGAAAAAGAAAATGAAAGGAGACATAGTATATAACTTACATATTACTGCGTAATGGCGCATTATAAATAACCAACAAAACTTAGAAGCAAACAACAATAAACATTCATTTAGCCCATGAGTCTGTGGGATTCAGCTGATCTGGGACGAGTTTGGCTGGTTTTGCCTGGGTTCACCGATATGTTTATGTGGCAGGTGTGGGAGGGACGGGAAAGTGGTTGGCGTGGATCAGCTGTCCCTAGTTATGCCTCACGGGGCATAATTGGGGACACAAAGCTCTGGTCCACTTTTTGCTTCTCATGAAGGATAGCCTGGGTATGTTCTTATGGTGATGGATAAAGGTAAGAGTGAGCAGAAATATGTAAGTGCTTTTCTCAAGCCTCTGAAAGCCTCGAGCCGCTTTCATTCCAGTGGCCAAAGCAAGGTACCAGCTGTGCCCAAATTTAAGAAGTGGGGAGAAAGAGATTGTGCCTCCTTAGAAGAACTACAAAGTCACATGGTATGTGTGTATAAAGAAGGGATAAAGCATAGGTCTATTAAAGCAATCAATCTACCATACCTAACTATACAAGGGAAAATGTCTAAACTCTCTTGGGTGTGTGTCTATTGGTTCTGAAATACGCTTCCACCCTGTTTTTGTTATGAATTGTGACAGTAAGTAAAAGTACAGCATTATCATTAACTGTCATATTTCAAAAGCTGTTCTTTCCAAACCGACAACCAAATCATTTAAAAGTATAAGATGGTAATTTGCTTTTCAATTCCACACACATCTTGGATTATAGTGAAATCTTATTGAACAAGTGCTTTTTAATGGGGTGTATTTCCAATATGAATGAGAACTTCATGCAGTAAAACTTGAAGTATAGCAAGGAACACGTCTATAAAATGAAAGAATTAGCTAAACCGATAAATCTCTTCCGTATACATTTATGCTAGAATTAGACATATGAATAATCTATTTGTAGATATTTAGGAATATTTAGGAAAGGATAAATTCTTACTTATAAAGAGGTCTCCATGGAAATGATCTTTCAAATAGTTATTGACAATTGCAAAATATACAGCTTGCAAATTTGTTGGTTTAGTGTTTGTTTAAGATAAGCCTTTAAGAATTCATGCATATCAAATCCTAATTTTTTCTGTAGAAAAAATGAAGTAAAACAAGCTGAAATAAATGTGCTTTTCTCAAAACCATCTGAAAATAATGTATAACCTATAATTAAACATAAACTTTTATGTTTACATCTTATATGCTAAATATAGTCCTGAAAGAAGCAGTTTCTATTACACTTCCCTTAGGAAGCTGCTTATGTTTGAGGCAGCACTTTGTAGGAAAAAAAAAAAAAAGATAAAACTTCAGATCTACAGACATCCGTGGGTTGCAATCCTGATTCTCTCTTTTGGTTTAGCAGGGATTTTTAACCTCTGTGAGTCTCAGTTTCCTTATCTGTGAAAAGGAAGTATGGTGTCTATCCCATATGATTTTTAATGAGAATTTGTTGATATATAAAATGTCAAACCTAGCACAGTGCTTCACATATAAAAAGCCTTTACTAATCTTCTGATATCACTGACTTCCAAGATAACACACATTTACATTTATTTATTACCTGACATCCAAATAGCTACCTTTCAAGAAGTTTTTTGTCATATGCTGGGATGCTATTCTCACTTTTAGGTTATCTATCATATACAATCACTTTGTAGGCAAATGCAGGCTTAGGAAAATGTATCCTAGGAAGAAATTCATCCTCAGAGTCTAAGCAAAACCAAGGACTAGCGCAAACAAGGATTTATATACACTCTTGTCCTAATCCCGTTCTCTGAAACTTAACAGGGGCATACATTAATTAGTTTGATAATCAATCTACCCCATTAATACCAACATGGAAAAGGTTTTCATATATATGAATGTGCGCACACACACACACACACACATACACACGAAGCTGGAGAATTTTGTTCAGAACAATTTGAGCTTTGAGAAATATCTACATAGGTAAGAAAACAGGATTGCAAATATTCGACTTCAGTTTAAATATCACTTTTTCCTCTTTCCAGAGACAATGAAAAACTCTTGCTTATGGCTATAATAATCAGGCAGTTCTGTGATATACATTTCTAAGAACTGTTCTTAGTTTAATTCTTTTAATGTGGCCACATGCTTGTCACAGGATATCCTAGATGATGCCAGGTCCTCAACAGCAAAATCAGTAAGGGACAAACAGGCTTAGTTGATGTTCGTTTTGCAGTTTTCAAATCAGATCTTCCAATTGGTTCAGTGAAACATTCTGGTATCCCAGCCAGGTTTTTTCAGTCCAAGAGCCTGAGTATCATATTGCACAGAATCTGTGAACAAGAGTTGTCTCTAAGCCACCACATTCCTCCTTACCTGTTTAGACAGTGCTAAGGAGAAGGCTTAGGTCTCCAGCAGAGCTTGACATTGCTTCCATCATGGTAAGAAATACATGCACACTCCCAGACTAGCTGACACACTGAAAATTGGCCTGTAGACCATGTATTTAAATTTTTTGATGGGCCTATGATGAGCAAATCTACCTGGTAGACTGTATCCCATTGTGAAAAAGTGCTCCAGAAAGAAGACTGAGTGAGAACAATGGAAGTGTTTCTTTATACTCTCATTTCTCTCCCTCAACATCATTTATTTCATTGTCCAGCCAGTGGGGATATATGGAAGGGTCTCAGTTATTGGATGGAGTGGTCTTAGAACATGACTCAGGTTCTTTTGATATTAAGAATTCCTTATGATTCATATCAACTTAAAAATCTATTCTCCCCATGAAATGACTTTCACTTTTAAATTCTTTGGTATTTATGGAATTAATAATGGATTGCCCTAACACAAAGCCTTTCATCCAGAAACTTGAAAGCACTTTTTATTTGTCACATACTCTGGTTATTTCATATGACTATAAATATCTTTTATGATTGATACTGAAGTGATAGAAAAGAAACACAAAGCATAATTTTGGAAAAACTTTCAAATATATAAGATCTCATCTTAATTAACTGTATTAGTTTTTTATAGTTCATGACTGAAATGTGCTTCTACTTAAAAGTTAGCTTTGCTAAGATCCATTTCTTTTAAATCAGATTTTAATTTAAAATGGTTTGTCCTTATTTCAAAAAATATAATATGGAGAATATTTTGTCTCAGATTTTGAATTTCCATCACTAAAAATTTCATATCTTAATATATGTAAATGTATTCTACATTGGCCTTTAATCCTCTTGGGCAATTACTAAAGTAATTCATAGTCCTGTTCTTCCTGGTATGTAGGAATAGATTAAATTTGTTAGGACACTTAAGTAGTATTAGATAAATTAAGTTCCATTGACCTAAAGATAGCTAATTCTCTAGAAATGAAGCAGTTTATTTCATAACTCTTGTACAAGTTTATGTTGGAATTTTGAGGGTAATAATGAAATCATTGTTTAATGGGTTCTTAGTTCATAGAGCACACTATGAAAATCCTTATCATTCATCCAAGTGATAATACATATATGCAAAAATTGTGAACCAGTCTTCTGCATGTGAATAGCATTCTAAGCTTACATAAATACTTTAAACTCTTGTGTATTTGATTTAAAAGGAAGTTTCTGGAAATAAACTATAGTATATGAATAAGTAAGATCATAGTATGGTTTGCTATATTGTAGTTCTTGCCTCTGCTACTAGCCAGGATAGGACATTAGACACGTCCTCTAGCTTCCCTCAACTGTAAAATGAAAGCATATTGTGTTGATAATTGCTGAAGCCATTTTAGGTTTCTATATGATATAGTAAATTGTAATTATTTCTAAAATATGAAGCATTCTTTTTCTGTTTTTAAACCATGCATTTGGTTATCTGCTATTGAGACAAAGTTATGATTAATTATAACTAATTTCATTTTTTTATGTGATGTTAGTCACCATGCAGTACATCGTTAGTTTTTGGTGTCATGTTCCATGATTCATTGTTTGCCTATAACAGCCAGTGCTCCATGCAATACGCGTCCTCCTTAATACCCATCACTGGGCTCATCCATCCCCCGACCACCCCCTCCCCTCTAAAACCCTCAGTTTGTTTCCCAGAGTGCATAGTCTCATGGTTCGTCTCCCCCTCTGATACCCCCCTTCATTTTTCCCTTCCTTCTCCTAATGTCCTTCATATTATTCCTTACGTTCCACAGGTAAGGTTTCACTTACTTCAGTTTTATAGTCAGCAGTGCTGAAACCAGTAGCAGGTCACACAGAAAAATACACCATCTAGAGCTGTTGTTGGCACCAAAATAAATGTTATTCTTTCTTCTGAAATTTTATCTGAGTAAATTAAAAGGAAGACACAAACACTGCTGGACAGTTTTTAAAAATTTAAATTCAAATTAGTTAACATATAGTATAATACTAGTTTTAGGACTAAAATTTAGTGATTCATCACTTACATATAATACCCAGTGCTCATCACAAATGCCCTCCTTGAAACCCACCACCTATTTATTTGTTTATTTATTTATTTATTTGACTATTAATTTATTTGAGAGAGAAAGAGACAGAGAACAAAGGCAGGGGGAGAGGCAGAGAGAGAAGCAGACTTCTGCTGAGCAGAGAGCCCGACACAGGCTTGATCCCAGAACCTTGGGATCATGGACCTGAGCCCAAGGCAAACATTTAACCAATTGAGTTAAACATCATAGCATCTGAGTTTAACAGACTGAACATTCTACCCAGCACCCATTTAGCCCATCCCCCTGCCCACCTCCCCTCCAGCAACCCTCAGTTTGTTCTCTGTAGTTAAGAGTCCATTTTATGGTTTGTCTTTTCTTTTTCTTTCCCCTTTATTCATCTGTTTTGTTTCTTAAATTCCACATATGAGCAAAATCATATGGTATTTGTCTTTCTCTCACTGACTTACTGTGCTTAGCATAATATACTCTAGCTCCATCTATGTTGTAGCAAATGTCAAAATTTCATTATTTTTTATGGCTGAGTAATATTCCATTATATACATATATCACAGTTGCTTTATCCATTCATCAATTGATGGACATTTGGGCTGTTTCCATAATTTGGCCATTGTTAACAATGCTGCCATAAATATTGGGGTGCATTAGCCCCTTCAAATAGGTATTTTTGTATTCTTTGGGTAAATACCAAGTACTGCAATTGCTGGGTTGTAGAATAGTTCTATTCTTAACTTTTTGAGGAACCTCCATCCTGTTTTCCAGAGTGGTTGCACCAGATTGTATGAGGTTGTATTATCTCCAACAGTGTACGAGGATTTCCCTCTCTCTGCATCCTTGCCAATATCTGTTGTTTCCTGTGTAGTTACATTTAACCATTCAGACAGGTGTGAAGTGATATCTCATTGTAGTTTTAATTTGCATTTCCCAGATGATGAGTGATGTTGAGCATCTTTTCACATGTCTTTTGGCCATTTGTATGTCTTCTTTGGAGAAATGTCAGTTTATGACTTATGCCCATTTCTTAACTGGATTATTTGTTTCTTGGGTGTTGTGTTTGATAAATTATTCATACATTTTGAAACTAACCTTTTATCAGATATATCATTTGCAAATATCTTCTCCCATTCTGTCGGTTGCCTTTTAGTTTTGTTGATTGTTTTCTTCATTGTGCAGAAGCTGTTTATCTTGATGAAGTCCCCATAGTTCATTTTTGCTTTTGTTTTGTTTCCCTTACCTCCAGAGACATATGTAGTAAGAAGTTGCTTTGGCCAATGTCAAAGAGATTGCTGCCTGTGTCACAGGCCCTTTATCCATATTGAATTTGTTTTTGTATATAGTGTAAGAAAGTGGTCAAGTTTCATTCTTCTGCATGTTGCTGTCCAGTTATCCCAACACCATTTGTTGAGGAGATTATCTTTTTTCCATAGGGTATTATTTCCTGCTCTGTCAAAGATCAGTTAACCATATAGTGGGTCCATTTCTGAGTTTTCTATTCTGTTCCATTGATCTATGTGTCTGTTTTTGTGCCAGTACCATATTGTCTTGATGACCTTAGCTTTGTGATATAGCTTGAAGTCTGGAATTATGATGCCTCCAGCTTTGCTTTTCTTCTTCAGGATTGCTTTGGCTATTTGGGGTCTTTTGTGGATCCATACAAATTTTAGTATTGTTTTTTTCTAGCTCTGTGAAAAATGCCAATGATATTTTGATAAGGATTGCATTAAATGTGTAGGTTGCTTTGGGTAGTATAGACATTTTAACATTGTTTGTTCTTCAGTCCACGAGCATGGAATGTTTTTCTATTTCTTGTGTTATCTCCATTTTCTTCCATAAATGTGCTATAGTTTTCAGAGTAAACATCTTTTACCTCTTTGGTTAGGTTTATTTCCAGGTAACTTAGGGGTTTTGGTGCAATGTAAATGGACCAATTCCTTGATTTCTCTTTCTGCTGCTTCATTATTGGTGAAATGCAACAGATTTTTGTATGTTGATTTTATTTTTCCCCGCTGGACATTTCTTTCTTTTTTTTTTTTTTTTAAAGATTTTATTTATTTATTTGACAGAGATCACAAGTAGGCAGAGAGGCAGGCAGAGAGAGAGAGAGAGAGAGAGAGGGAAGCAGGCTTCCTGCGGGGCTCGATCCCAGGACCCTGAGATCATGACCCGAGCCGAAGGCAGCAGCCCAAACCACTGAGCCACCCAGGCGTCCCCCCCGCTGGACATTTCTAAGAGTATACTATGACTATCACTATTTTTCTTCCATGGCTATTTCATGACTCAACATCAGCATGGTACTATTAATTTCTTCTGTGTATAGGGAGAATAAGTAATCAAGTAATTAATGCAATGGTATTGGAGGATATATTTGTTATGATTCTTTCAGTTGCAAATAATAGGAATGCAAGTCAAGTGAGTTTTATAAAAATGAAATTTTTTGGATTACACCCAAGTTCAGAATAATGCGTTAAAACTGGCTTCAGGTCTTGGACTCTAGAGCTCTCTTGGCTTGATGTTCTTTTGATTTCATTTGGACAGCTTCCTTGCCATGGTATGTTAAGGTGGCCAGAACAATAGTGCATCCTCTCAGCAACTGTAGTGTAAAAAAGCTCCGTCTTAATAGTTTCTGTAAGATTTCTTTAGCTGAATCTCCTTTGCCTCGTGTAAATCACCATTTGTATGGTTCAATTGGAAGACTCTTAATATTGGCCAAATTGTGTGTGTACTTCTCTCTGGAGCCTGTTGAGGTTAGGAGTGGCAACAATGTCAACCTGCTTGAATTAACATGGTTTTGGGGACTGGCGGGGAGTGAGGATGTAGTGAAATCAAGTTACTTTTTCAGAAAAGTGAATGACTGCTGGGCTGGCTCAAGTAGTAGATATCCATTTCAGTAAAGAGTCAAAGAATATGAAAAGGAGAAGTCAGAAAGGAAAGCACCATTCTTTCAACAGCTATATTTTGGGTGTTACTATGTGTTCTATACACTGAGAGTGCAGAATTGAACAAAACAAAGGTCCTTGTCCTGTGTTGCTTATTTTGGTGTGCGAGATGGTGTTGTATGTTGACCTCTGGTGAAATAATTGGTGTCTTGGTCTCTTCAGCCTGCAATAACAGAATGCTATAGACAAGGTGGTTTATAAACAACAGAAATGTATCACTTACAGTTCTGGAAGTTCAAGATCACGGCACTAGTAGATTTGGTGTCTGGTGAGGGCCCACTCTCTATTTCAGAAATGGACATCTTGTGTTCTCACGGAGCAGAAGGAACAAGGGAGCACTCTGTGATCTCTTCAGTTCTATAAGGACACATTTCAGTCATAAGAGCTCTACCTCATGTCCTAATCACGTTCTAATTGCTCCATCTCCTAATACCATCGTACTGGGGGTTAGAGCGTAAACATATGAATTTTGGGGACACACATTCAGTCCATTATAATTAGTGTAATACACTTCATGATATGGGAATTATTTGGACTTAAGTTTGATTTAAGACTGCATTTGCTTACTTAATTCTTTTCTCACCTCTATCCAATATAATTTTAAGGACAGATCCTAAGGAATGTATTTTATTCTCTTAACAATAGATTGTTGTTTATAATAGTTACAAACCTCTGAAAATTTAGTGGAGTTTTAAGCTCTAAACTATGTCATACATTTTATTAAATATAATAGGCTTTATTATTTTCTTGAGATTCTCAGTACTTAGATATTACATCAGTCCTTAACTATCTGACAAGTGTAGATTAATGAGAAAAATGTCAAACTCCTGTCTGTATGATGAACTGTTCATGTACTAAAGACACTACATTAAAACATATGCAGATAATGTTATATTACCAACCAAGGTATATAGAATTGGGATGTTATAAGTCAATTGCAAAATAGGTGAAAGTGTTTGTTCTTCATGCCAGGGTGAGATGGTTGGAGAGTTTCAGATGGTGAGCAGCCAAATGTTGAAAGCAGACTTTGGCTCTGTGCTTGCTAGTACCTAGAGTAATGAATGAAGAAATTAGGATGAATGACAGAGAATTTGTACTTCTCAGTAGTCAGAAACAAAAGAATTTTAGAATCCCTAGGTCTCAGAGTTTTTATTTAGTTATTTATTAATTATTATAAACATGTATAATCCCAGATCACATAGATCACTTGAGAGCCTTGTGCAGTTGATGTATACCTCAGTTTCATTATCAATAAAAGTGGGAAAACAGGGGAGCCTGGGTGGCTCAGTGGGTTAAAGCCCCTGCCTTCGGCTCAAGTCATGATCCCAGCATCCTGGGATTGAGCCCCATGTTGGGTTCTCTGCTCAGTGGGGAGCTTCCTCCCCCGCCCCCCCTGCCGTCTGCCTCTCTGTCTACTTATGGTTCCTGTCTGTCAAATAAATAAATAAAAACCTTAAAAAAAAAAAGTGGAAAAACAAAACATCTTATTTGCTTGGTTTTTTTGTGTTGGTTTTTGTGTGTGTGTGGGTTTTTTTTTTTTTTTTTTTTTTTTTTTGGTTTATAATAGAAATCATGGAATTTATCTTCCACATGGTAAGTACTTAATAAATTATACTTACTATGATCTGGATAAAGAAATGGTCTCTTTTTAATATGAACTTATGATTCTGTTGAGAAGTCATAATACAAGTAACACAAATGAATGGCTTTTGGGGATGTGTTGGGGATGTGAAGGATTTAGGCTCAGTGTGGAATTTTGAGCTTCTTGTATTCTAAAATGGGAAGCTGGAGTAAGTGTTGATCTAGAATTTAAAAGGTCAGGTGTACTACATTCTGGAAACAAGTATTCAGAGCTCAGAATGAATTCAGTCCCAAGACAGAGTGAGTAACTTCTGTGATCTGTTTTGTATTTCCTGAAGGAGTCTTCCAGGCTGAAGGTCAGGGCAAAAAGTACAGTTGCTTCATACAGAGCAGAGTCCCTGTGGTCGCAGAACTTGGTATTATTGTTGTTGTTCTTATTGCTTAATGTTGTTCTTATAGCTAATGTTCGGCTATATCATGAAAGTGTGGTTATGGGCATGTTTTCACAGTTCTAGTCTGTGAATATCATTAAAAAGTAAATATTGTTAATATATTATCATCCTAATATTACAACTTAGTTGTAATATTAGTTATTTTGTCTGAAATAATATGTGTTGTTTTTGTGTGTAACAGTAATTCTCCTTCTTTGTTTTGAGTTTATCTTTAAATAAAATTAGTTATGTGAAAGTTCCTAGCAGAATTTGTGGAACAGTGTCCTCTCTCTCTCTCTCTCTTTTTTAAGAATTTATTTATTTACTTGAGAGAGAGCATAAGAAGCCGGAGGGTCAGAGGGAGAGGGAGAAGCAGGCTCCCCACTGAGCAGGGAGCCCAAGCTGGAACTCCCATCCCAGGACCCCTGGATCATGACCTGAGCTGAAAACAGATGCTTCACCGACTGAGCCACTCAGGCGCCTGTGTCCACCTTCTTTTTGTTAGTTTTCTTCTTTATTCTACATCTACGTAAGAAGAAAATGCATATCAATAATTACTGTGTAAAAAATAAAATAGGAAATGTATAAGTTAAGGTTTCCGTGATTACATGTTAATGAAAGTGATGTAAGTAAAAGGAAAACTAGATAAAGTTACGTGGATAGCATCACTTCTAATTCTTTTTTTAAAAACAAAGATGGTGGGACGCCTGGGTGGCTCAGTTGGTTAAGCAGCTGCCTTCGGCTCAGGTCATGATCCCAGCGTCCTGGGATCGAGTCCCACATCAGGCTCCTTGCTCCGCAGGGAGCCTGCTTCTCCCTCTGACTCTGCCTTCCACTCTGTCTGCCTGTGCTCGCTCTCTCTCTGACAAATAAATAAATAAAATCTTAAAAAAAAAATAAAAAAATAAAAACAAAGATGGAAAGAAATGAATAAAAATAAATTACATTTTACTTTTTACTCTAAAAATTTTAATAATAATATTCAGGTACTTTTTAAAAGATTTCTTAAGAATAAATTTTTATATGATACTATTTATTCTTGAAAAGAAAATTATTTTATTTCAGCATCTTTGCAGTTTTGTTTTCAAATCCTTACATTACATTCAGTAATTTCTGAAGGTGCATGCTATTTCTTTTCTCTCACTTCATTACTTATTTAGTTCAAGGCATAAATCAATATGTTGAATTAAAAACCCTCAACCTATAGCATGGGCCATCTTAAAGATGGTAATTACTTCCTATTTAGCTTTAGAAGTTCAAAATAGCAAGTGAAACATACTATCGTGGTCTTTCCCTTGATTTATGATTATAAAATAAAACATTTAGAAATAATTTCTCAATAATTGGTCATTAGCCCTGTAAATAAAGTGATTCTAGCATTTTTTTAAAAAAAGATTTTATTTATTTATTTGACAGAGAGAGATACAGTGAGAGAGGAAACACAAGCAGGGGAAATGGGAGAGGGAGAAGCAGGCTCCCCGATGAGCAGGGAGCCTGATGCAGGCCCTGATCCCAGGACCCTGGGAACATGACCTGAGCCGAAGGCAGACGCTTAATGACTGAGCCACCCAGGCGCCCTCTAGCAATATTTTAACAGCAGAAATTTTTAAATGAATTTTGTCAGAAAGCACTGTTATGGTTGATTGAAGTGCTATCCTTTAGTCTTTAGTCTCATTTGTAAATCTTAAAAAAAAAAATGACAAAATTTAGAAGGTGTTCTTTTCCACTGTTGCCTTCGTACAGATAAACAATATCAAATGTTAATGCCTTAGAACTAACTCATCAACTTGCTGAGTTGAAGTTTCAGCAAAACTTGCATAGTTTTCTTTCAGTAATGATTGTTTTATCCTTATTTCTACTTTAGTACAAATTAGGACATAATTTTTTTTATTAGAGTACAGCATTTGGCTTATCTTGAATTCAGAGGATATGTTATTGGGTGCCTGAATGGTACCCAATAACATTGTCTGGTTGCTTAAGTATCCAGCTCTTGGTTTTGGCTCAGATTCTTATCTCAGGATCTGAGATCAAGCCCCATATGGGAATCCGTGCTCAGCATGGAGTCTGCTTGAGATTCTCTCTCCTTCTCCTTCTGCCCCTCTTGCTCATGCTTTTTAAAATAAATAGATAAATCTTAAAAAGATAATATGTTATTGTGACACATGAGTAAGCTTTTTCTTTCTAAAGATTATTTCGATACACAGTAGTATTTTATTCTTATAGGGAAAATATCAGTTATATACATCATTTATTTGCACAGTATGTAAAGGCCACTTAGTATTTGCAAGTAGCTCTACTAATCAATGAAGATTAAAGTGATCACAGTAAAACTCTTGAACAGATAAGGAGAGAACACAGGGAGGAGTTGCTTAGCTGTGGATTTATATGGAATAGCACCTAAGTCAACCTCAGGGCAGGAAAATCAAGAGAGCAGGAAACAGGAAAGGAAAACTCCACTTAGGAGGTAGTACTTGTGATAAGAAAAATAAATAAGCCATTTGCCTTATGCAAATGAGTTTTTGATTATCTACTGTCCATTCTGGAGTAGAACAGGTGTTTTCAGATCTGCTGTATTTTGTTTTGCTTAATTTTTGCTGGTTGTAGTGGGAAGAGGGGTATAGGTTGAGAGAAAAACGTGTACATGTGACAGCTGCTCAAGGTTAGGGGCTAGAGAATACCTCCTGTATGTCTCCGCTTTCAGTACTAAGCTGAAGACCAGCAAATTAGTAACTTTCAATTAAAAACAAAAAAAAAAAAAACAAAAAAACTTGGTACAGTTTTTAAAGGGTTGTCAAGTTACTGACCTCTTATCTCCAATAAGCCCTGGGGAAAGTTAGCAAAGAGCTACTATGCCTACCATCTCCTGTCACTAATCAAGATCCATTTATGTTAATAATCCCCTTTGTTTAAAAAAAAAAAAAAAAAAAAAAGCAAGTCAGGCAGGAAATTTAAGTCATTCACACTTCTGCATAAATTACCTCCATCAGATAACCAAACAAATTGCTTTCCTTTTTATGTTGTCTCATATTTTTTTTTCAACCAGTAGAGGAGAGGCGTAATTTTCTTTGGGAGTCATGGCCATTTGGGTCTTGGTATATTTGCTTGGGGAACAGAATGAGGGCATTGAAACACAAGAGAAATGTGAAGGTAAAATAGAGAAAGAACTGAGAAGAAACTTTCTTTGTTTTATTTTCATCTAGTATTGATGTATAACTTAGAAAATCCTTTCAAGATCATTTGTTGTAAGTTCCTGATGCCAGAGCTAATGTAAAATAAAAAGACCCAAGTTTTTGACTTCGTTCTGTACAGCAACCGTAATCACTGGGTAATAAACAGAAGTCCAGATATCATTTGAACATTTGCCAAAGCCTATGACACTTTGTGACCAAGCAGGAATAAAAGGAGATGTAAGTTCTAAATATTTGACTTTTCCTGTGGGCATTTTTCAGTCCAGGACTAGCATTGGTTCTGTTTTTCATGTTTACACATATTATTTAACTATGGTATCTAAATGGTCTTGTTGCAGGGTTTCTTTTCCTTTAGTGCCTGTGGTTCTTGGTCATCCCACTTTGAAGAATGAAGAGGTAGACCAGATGAAGAGTGGTGGGCAGCAAAGGAACGTTATCGAGTGATAGTAAATTTATTGAGTGATAGCACAAAGCTCCCAAAAAGAGAGGGGACCCAAGAGGGTTGCCACTGGAGTTTCTAATAAGTTCAGGGGTTTTTATGGACTTGTTGGCTGGCTATTTTAATCTGATTAACCCTCCTTGTGTCTGTCACCCCATGAGGTTTTTGTCAAATATCTATCACATGGGAAAGGGTGGAGAGCTCCTTCCGGGGTGGTGTGAAACCCTTTTAAGGGTGGTTTCCTCTTAAGTTGGTGAGGGAGAAGGATGCCAATGTCCCTGCCTAACTTTGATCCAACTATCCTTCTTTAGTCTCAACAATGTAGTTGCTTCTGTTGCAGAGGAAAAAAATTACCTTCTTTTTAGGATTCTTCTAGCTGGACTAAGAATTAAATTGACATCAGGCAGACTAATAGGAGAAAATCAAGTTTAATTTCATATATCCAGGGAACTGACAGATAGGAGTTTCTAAAGACTGTCAGGTAAAATGAGGTATATATGTCATCCTGTACTAAAGAGAAGGGGTTAAGTCTGGGACATTAAATGGAAGGAATGAATTTACAGGAAGATAAAAATAAGTAAATGTTTGGTAAACAAATGTTTGCTGGGCCATTCAGAAACAATGGGACAGAGAGAGGACTTTAATCAAGGGAACTTTGCTAGGTTCCTTCCCATCTACCACATGTATATCCAATATATTGTAGTTATCTATGGCGATAGTTCTCTTCCTGGAGTAGCTCTAAATTCTTTTAAGCAATTGTGAGGATTCCAGGGGTAGGAATCAGGGTTTCTTCCTGAGTCTTTAGAGCCTTAATTGTTTTCAGCATGGCATAATCTACTGGCCTAAGTGGCCATATTGGGGTGGCCAACCCTTGGCCCTTACACTACAATAGCCAAAGTGGGGTCAGCATCTGTGACAATGCATTGAGTAAGGTTTCTGCTCCCATTTATTTTTATAAAAAGGAAGACTGACTAGAAGAGAACATTGTCATCTATTTCATTATGTATAGCTCATTAGTTCCCTTGTCAACTTTTCTTTGCTTTTAATCAATTGAAGGAAAAAGGCTTCACAGATTTTCAGTAGGAAACATATGGAGCTGTAGCTCATCAGTAAAGTGTGAACTTACATTTAAAGGTGCAGCTGACCTTGGCCATGCATCCTTCCCAAGTTGCCTCTTGTAAATCCTGTGATCAATAAATGAAATAGTATTTCAGTGCCTTCACAACTCACCTTCAAATGTCTGTTTTCCCACAGATCATCTAAGCTTCTGTAAAACTTTTTTTCCCCTTGTAACAGGCACCAATTCTCTTTACCTTACAAGTTTCATAAAAGACTTAGCATTTCTCCTCAATATCAAGTTATGACTAAAATAATGAGTTAACAGTATCAGCATTTTAAGAAATCTAACTCTACTCAAATATCTAAATAAATGCTTTGTCCTAAGGAGTCACCCTGAATGGCAATATATTTATTCTAAGGGTGTTCCCTTTGCATGTACGTTATTGACGTTCCTTTGGAATGGCATTTAGAATCTATTTTCAAGCTTCAGTACTTTATACATAAGCCCTACTTGTCATTATTTACTCAAGTGAAGCTTTCTCTTCATCAGCTTTTAAAAAATAACCAAGGGTATTGAACACACAACAGTATATTTTTTCTCTGTGTGTATTTGTGAATGTATTAGAAAAAGGAAAAGATTAGAGGTGGGTTGATGCTGGATTTGAGATTGGATGAGATTTTTTATTATTAAATGGGATTAAAATATGACTAATACTAATTTCTCTTGGGCCTTTATACTCCTTTTTTTGTCTCTTGATTGTGAGGTATCAGGGCATACCTAGGGCCATCCTAACTCCCAGAGACACCATGGGCTTAAGTAGAATGAGCTTTATTATTTTCAAAGTATATTAAAATATTGAGATGTTGGCTAAGTAACTTGTAAAACTTTCTTCTTTCACTATAAGGGAATAAATTCCTTTGAATAATGGAGAAAAATATCTAATTGAGGGAAAAAGGATTTTTAAACATTTTAAAATTTTAAATTTCTTTTAAGATTTTATTTATTTGAGAAAGAGAGAGAGAGAGCACACAAACACTGGGGAGGAACAGAGGGAGAGGGAGAAGCAGACTCTCTGCTGAGCAGGGAGTCCAACACAAGGTGTAATCCCACGACCCCAGGATCAATGACTTGAGCTGAAAGCATACACAGCCAGCTGAGCCACCGAGGCACCCCAAAGAATTTTGTTTTAAAGAAAGTTCATTTTGAAATAAGTTAACTCTAAGTGCTTAGGTTGGAAGAGGCATTTAATACATAAAAACTTATTATTAAAAGAGGTAGAAATTACATTAATAAAAATAATTCTTTCACGTTTTTTTCCCTCATTCCTATTTGGAGTGTACTCTTAAGATATCAAGTATACAATTAAAATATTATATGTATTATTTGGAAAATAAAATTGAAACATTATCCATTTAATCACTGATTTTCTCATGAAGACAAGCATACCATGAAGACAACCCCCTGGTGGGGGTTAAACCCTGATCCTCAGAGATTTTTTTTTTTTCAATTTCCTGTCTCCTGATCTGATATGCCTCCTCCCTGTTCCCTTTACTTCTGTGTTGAAAATCGTACTGTGCACCTGCAGTGTTTCTGAGTGGAAAATGTTCTACAAATAAGCTTTCTAAAAGCTGAGAAAATATTGAGAACCAGTGAATTAAACCATGCCTATCTAAAATACATTGAATAATACTAAGAGGTATACAATAGAATTTAATATTCATTAATTAAAACTATAACTGGGTTTCCCCCCCAAAATAATAGTCTTTTAATAACTAGGACATATTTATATATATTTAAATTATATATTTATATATTATTTATATATTTATATTTATATTATATATTTATATATTTAAATTATATATAATACATATATAATTTAAAATACTTTTTCTTAAAATTGTAATAAAACATATATGTAGGCTTGGGCCTTAAATGCTGGACAAAAATAAAATGAAATTTCTTTGCTATTTAAAATAGGCATAGACAAATTTCAAATGGTTCTGCATATAAACTTGCTGATATGCATAATTTCATATCAGACCGGTTATAGCTTTCATTCTTTGAACTAAATTCAAAACTCTATTACTTTCACAGTATTAGAGAGAAAAGTCAGATGTTTCTTTAATGCCTACTTTCATTTGATCCATACCCAATTTTGAAGGACTGTTGTCAACAATTACAAAAACATGTACTGGACATTTAATAACATTCCTGATATGATAAAGAGAATCTGGGGTAATTGTATACCATTGATAAACTGCTAAACCCATTTTATACCTTTCAAATAAAACTAAACTACCACTAATTTCCTACAGAGCCTTTAAAAAAATTGTAAGAACAGCATGACTTGTTCATCATAGAGCAAGGTACACCATTTTTACAGTGCATTCAAAATAGAAGTGGTCATGTTTATTTCTAAGATAGTATTGTGATTTATTTTCTGTAAGTGAACAAAAATTTTGGCCAAGCACAATGTAATATCAGTTCAAAAAGCCCAAAAATACTTTCTAAAATTTGGTTGAAAGATCAAAAAATTATTAAAAGTGCTGTAACTGTTTAAATCAGGACACTCCATTGTACAAGGTATTTATCTTCACAATTAGAACCAAAATGCTTAGTAATGTTATTTTAGTTTATATATACCTTTAAAATGTGTTTATGCTCTTTATCTTCCTGTCCTTTTATCTTCTTTTTTAAAAAAAGATAGGCAATTAGGTAAGCAATCACTGATGTAGTTTTATATTATAATAAATTATGACACCAGTTCTGTTTTACTGTTTTATCTTAGCAAATATGAAAAATGGTCTTTCCTCTGAAAATATTTAAAGCATTCCTGGAAAAAAGTTACATATATATATATATATATATATATATATATATATACACACACACACATACACACATATACATATACATGCTTATGCTAAGTGTGTGTGTGTGTGTGTGTATGTATATATATAATTTTTTTTAATGGCTCATATATTCCAAGTACATTCAGGAGACAACCAAATGTTTCATTGACATATTGTATATTAAACAAATTACTTAAGTGACTTTCATATATCTTAGCCTAAAAGGTAATAGTGGTATTTATAATGAGTTCAAAGAACAACATTAAAAAAAAATTGAGAAATTAACATTGTAGTTATAAAATAGTCTGTCATTACAATTTCTAAATAGTTATATACAGTAAATATTGGTTAAGTAATACATGAACTGATAATTTTTATCTTTGAAATTTGAAAGGATTAGCTAAGAGGGAAAGATGTGAAGAGTTTTAATTTCAGCGAAGGAGTAAATTTCAGAATTTTAAAGAGATTGAGTTATATAAAGGTAAATTGCCACCTGTCCATTGAAAGAGAGAAAAATTTATGTTTATAATTTTAAAAAATAAAATTCTGAAAACTCTAGCACATTTTTGACAAGTGTTTTTGCTTTTGTTATCAAATAATGCTGATATTTGGCAGTGGAATAGGATTCATTTTTCCTTATAATATTGTTACCAATAAGTACCTGAATAGAATTAAAGGATGTATTTAATTTTGTCTTTATAATGTTCTAGGAGTAGACAAAAAATATGAGCAAGGAGTTGTTGGAAAATTCTGAATTTATTTTATTTTTTATATAGATCTCTAGATTTCTGCAGTTGGATGTATTTAACATTAACCCCTGACAGAGAGCCATCAACACCACCCACAAAAAGCAGTTGTAATCCTGAAGTTCTAGTAGAATAGGAGATGCTTTGTTTTTGGTGGTGGAGGGGGTCAGCTATTTAAAGATCATCTGAAGTTGAACTGTTAGTGTTTTAGTGAGTCCTGAAAGCATTTTGGTTCTAATTCAGAGACCTACTTTTTGTGATCAATTTAAAGCATTTTCTGTATGTACACACACACATGCACATACAGGTATCCATATATATTTCTTTTAATTACATATTGATAAACTTATAAGTATATAGAAATATATATGCTAAATATACATTTCTAAAATTTATAAAATTCTAAAGTTGAAGTTTCATAAGCAGAAATAAGTAACATAGAAAATTTTACATAGTATAATATTATTGGTAAGTGACTGATCTGATTAAATTCCTTCAAGCTAAAAGAAAAAAGTCGCTTGCAGTTCTTTATTAAAGAAGCAATTCCAGTAATCTCCTGAGTCCCTTTTCAGCCAACAGCTCTGTAACATCTTGCTTTGACACGTGATACTGCCATGTTAGCTAATTCCAACTTAGAGAGATGAGTAACCATGGCTCCATCCAATTTTCCACGACATCTGTGGCAGTAGAGGCATTCACAGGACCTCTTTCCTGGAGAGCTCTTCCTTAGGTGGAGTTTGAATTTCTGTAAGAAAGTCATTGACACAGGAATCAATCAGGACTCTGCATTAGGACTCGAAGCTTCCTGGGTTCAGATGCTCACAAGGCCATGTTTCTTATCTTAGAGATTTCCTGCCCTTCCCCCATAAAGCTGTTCCTGTAGGCTGGCAGAGAGCTTGCCTGCGGACTAGAGGGTGACAGACCCCCTTTGATGATGAGCATCCACAGGCACAGGGAGCAGACTCTTGCTATTCATTGAGCTGCACAGCTGTGGCAACTGGATCCTGCCCGGGTGTCAAAACTTGGGGGCAGGGCTTCAGTTTAAGCAAAAGAGAAGACCATTTAAGTACAAATGAGCTACTTCAGGCCCTCTGAATTTATTGCCCTCCAGTTGCCCAGATTTAAGATATACCCTTTGTTATACTGAAATCTCAGAGTTGGCCATCTTTTCCATAGGCTCATATAAAAAAACAAAAGACAAAAGATAAAACACCACTATCATGTTTTCACACCTAAAAGAACATAATTTCATATATGAATAGGTTTGTGAATCTTTGACATTAATATTTTCATGACTGTGTATTTTCTCTTTCTTATTAAACCCTGGGTTCAACATGAAATAAATTCTTATTGATTCATCTTCAATACTGTTGCATGGTTTGCCTTGCTGCAGGTTGTGTGGAATAATATTATTTGGTGGATTTTTCACCTTTTTTTGTGAACGGAAATTTGCTGTTTAATAAACTATTCAAATCTTGAAGGAATACAGGCATATTCACCAGGCATTTTTAGAATGACACTACAGAGAATCTGTAGCAGGTGGCTATTTCTAGCTGTCCAAACCTTAAACAGCACATACAGAGTTAACAACTGTACAAATGAATATGCTAATCAGGGCATAATTTATCTCTGAAGAAACATATTTATTGTGTCTTCTATTTGATTAGATGGCTTCAATGTTCAATTAATCAGTTACCTTTCAATATCATTCCTGAGAGCTGCTTAATTAATCTGTTGCACTGCAACCCTATTCATTCTACTAGCAGTTCCTCGCCCCATTTCAAATGACAAAACCCAGGAACTGTGCCACGTAAAGAATTTATGTCAATGTCAGGTGAAGGTTGATAAGTGGCTGACTTACTTTTTCATTATTATGTTAGTCAAACCAATCAGCCTTAGAGGATTTACATTTGTCAGAAATTTTTAATGCATTGAAACTAATGAGAAATAGAGGAGGAAAAATCATCAAGAGAATGGTGGCATTATTTGTTTGTCTCAAGGGCAGTGTTCTCCTTTCATCAAATGGATTGTTTTCTTGTCTTTTTCCAAATGGTGAATTTAAAAAATAGTGCTAATTGAACCCAAATTAGTGTTCTACATGTTTACTGCCTACTGGCCACTATTTATTGCTTCCCAAATGCTATCAATAATCATCCGAATAATAGTTCTGTGAATATTTATCCGATAGTAATTGGTTTGAAGTTGCTCTGTTCACAACATAGAGTAGCCATTCCCAAGTAATTGTTGAGATAACCCATCAAGTAAATCACAGGTTCCCAGGTTTTTCTCTTATCTGCTCCCCACACTTGGAATCTCCCTTCTCTTTCTTTTCTCTTGATACTGACTGAGACTCCATATTATATCTCAGTGTCACTCCCTTTTGCTCTACAGAAGCAGAAGCATTTTGGTAGAATTCGGACCAAAATTGGTATGCAGATCTCATACTGTGTTCTTTGTCTTCCCAATGTCCTAGGCCAACTCTGATCTCCCAACACTACCTCTCTCATAGGTCCATTTAGCTTTCCAAGAAGAGATTAAAATATTGAGTTAGGGCACCTGGGTGGCTCAGTCAGTGAAGTATCTGCCTTCGGCTCAGGGGCTCAGGTCATGATCCCAGGGTCCTGGTATCGAGCCCTGTGTTGGGCTTCCTGGTCAGTGGGGAGTCTGCTTCTCCCTCTGCCTCTCCCCCTGGCTTGTGCGAGCGCTCTCTCTCTCTCTCACTTACTCTCTTTCTCTCAGTAAATAAATAATATCTTAAAAAAAAAAAAGTCACAAATTGCCAGAGACAAAATGCAAATAGATCCTGGTCACTCACTAATTTATGCCCTTTAAACGATTTCAGTGTAATATTGGGAACAAATAATCCCTTCCTGCTGTTTCTCTATGCACTTTCAGCAATAGCATATTCATGGTTTTTGTAGTAATTGTTTATTCAAGCTTGACTAAGACTTGTCCAGCAACTATGTGGGGTTTCCCTGGACTCCTGTTTGTATTTTACATATGGATATCAAACCAAACATATGGACAGTCAAACCAAACTCATTCAAGTGTAGGAAGGTGTTACGTTTCTTCTTACTGTGAATACAGTAAAGTCCAGTTTGGCACCCCACTCTCTTTTATTGTTTATGCCAAAGGAAGGACTTACTGCTTTTTATACAATATATTTTAAAAGACTTTTAAAAATGTTAAGAAAGCAAAGATATCAGAACACAAATGAATTCACTAAAACCAGTAAGATGTGGCTGGGGATGATACTAGTATCAAGTATGTGTTATGAGATGCTGTCCATTTGCTAGAGGAAGGTACAAGTGACTAGTGGCCTGCAAAAATGGGGAGATGTCACATGTGCTCCACGTGTCCAGGTTTGGATGTACAGAGGAATCAGAATCAGGTACTGAGAAAAACTTTTAAAGTTTCCGTGTCTTCCTGTATGTTCTCTAATTCTGCCTGGAATGTCCTGCCACTCTTTCCTTAGCTGACTTGAAACACTTCACAAGTCCCTCATCCATCCCTGGGATGGCATTGTTGGGTGCCTCTCCTCTGTAATATTATCATTTGAGACATATTGCTATCATGGTGCTTATGGTATTATAGTGATTTGTTTAATCATCTTTGTCCACAATGGTTTTCAAAGCCCCTTAATGGCAGTGCCTATGTATTATTCATCTTTTAATCTCCAAAACTTAGCACAGCATCTGGAAAATTATAAATCAATAAATATATCTTGAATGGTATTATGCTAAAAAAAAAAAACCTTCTTTTTTTTTTTTTTTTTTTTTTTAAAGATTTTATTTATTTATTTATTTGACAGAGCTAGCACAAGTACAAGTAGGCAGAGCGGCAGGCAGAGGGAGAGAAGTAGGCTCCCCGCTGAGAAAGAAGTGCAATGCGGGACTTGATCCCAGAACCCTGTGACTATGACCCAACCCAAAGGCAGATGCTTAACTGACTGAGCCACCCAGGCACACACCCCACCCCCCCGCAAATAAAACCTTCTAAATGACATATTGTTATAAATGCTAGTTTCTTAAAGCTATTTCTTACAGCTTTCTTGACCGAACATGCTGTTCAGAAAAAAGCAGAACAAAAAAAAGCATAACTTTATGGTCGAATCAGCACATTGCAGCCTAACATCTGCAATGAGGGGGACTCACTTAATTCAAAAATAAGTTTTGGAAGAATGGTTTGATCATAAGTCATATAATCTTAAGTTATTTCAGTGAAACGTTTGATATATTTTAAACAGTAACAAGTTCAAGGTTATTTACTCTAGAAATTTCCTTGAGTGCAGTAGTTCTTTGCTGCTCCTTTAAGTGGGGAGCCATATGCTTTACCCATTAGTGAAACTGAGTGTACCATTGACTTTTGTAAGAAAGCCACGCATATGTGGGCCAACCCAGGATTCTACTCCACTATGCAGAGAAGTGTTAAATATCCTTAAGCATGTTAGAAACAGTGTCCTTGTTGTTTTTTTAATTTTTAATTTTATTTTTGTCTCTTGCTTTGATTAAGCTGTTGGCTATCACTTTTTACTATTCTGTGAACACCAACCTACCCAAACATTTCAGCTTCTAGCTTAAGTTGTATTGGTAAACTAGATATTTAAGCTGATTTTTAAATTATCTAAATGAAAATAATAGTATGTCAGTTGATGCCTGAGAACTTTTTGCTAAGCATGTCTTAACTAAGGTGGATATTAAGCCCATTTTTCTTCTTGGATTTCCTATCTAGATAAAGCTTACCACATCCACTGAATTATCCAAATACAAAGCTGAAATATTTATGTTTCAGTTTTCTCTTACTCCTTCATATCCAGTTATTCAACAAGCTATGCTATTTCACTTCTGAAATAGCCTGCTCCAGTTTTCAACTGTCCCTTTATTTGAGGCTCATACTGTCTTACGTGAACTCTGCAGGAATTTTGTATCTGGTCTCTTTACCATTTATCTCAACCCCTCCAATCCAACCATTACACTCACCTCTTAGAGACTTTTCCCAGGTGCAAATCCTTCTGTAAATATCTAACATCCTTAGGATAAAAGTCAAACTCCTAATTCATTCATGGATTCACAGAAAAATTTAACACGTATTATGTACCAGGCACCGTTGTAAGCACTTAAACACATATAAAAGCTTTCCAGAATCATATTTCATTCCTGCTTCATCTTCTAGTATCTTCCTAGGCAGGTCCTGAAAGTACACTTACCCTTCAGAACTTCAGACTCTTCTTGAATGCAGAATGTTCTTTCCTACTTCTAAGCCTCTGCATGTCCTGGTACTTTGGTGTAAAATGCCCTTCTTTCCTTGCCCTTCAAGATGTATTTCCTGCTCTGTGAGGACTTCCTTGCACTGCTGCCATATCTGGGCAGAGGGAAACCTTTTTCCTTTTCCCTTTTATCTGCTTTCTAAACTTAGATCCTCATTTTAATCATAATTGTAGCTATTTCCTTGAATTACTTTCCTAATTGGCTAGGAAGACCAGGGATATTGCTTTTTCATCTTGGTATCCCCAGGGATTTACACAGCATCTGATAAATAGTGAATGTTCAGTTAACATCTTTTTATTTTTTAAAAATATTTATGTACTTATTTGACAGAACGAGTGCAAGTAGGCAGAGCGAGAGGGAGAGGGAGAAGCAGGCTCCCCACTCAATAGGGAGCCCAGTGCAGGACATGATCCCAGAATCCTGGGATCATGACTTAAGCCAAAGGTAGCCGTTCAATCCACTGCACCACCCAGGCACCCCAGTTAACATCTTCTTAAGAAGCTGCAGAATGGCCACCTGCCTGCTTTAGATGGGCAATAAATTGATGGTGTTACCATGATCCAAACCATGGTTATTTGTAAAATTGTCTTCTTTCTCTTCCAGTTAGATCATAAGCCTCTTCAAGGCAGGGAGTTCTCTCCCCTATGGTACCTAGTAAAAGCCTTTGCACATAGTAAACACTTAGTCCACAACTATTGAATTGAATTTTAAAATCACTCCAGTAAATTTCCCTGTAGTCTGTTTGAACTTCCAAAATGATGACTTCATTGCTGTAGGCTCATTAAAGAGGTACAAAGAAGGAATTGCAGGACTTCCTAGGGAAATCATTTCTTCTCTTACTTCCTGTTCTCCTCTGGCTTCTCACCCACTCTGATTAAGCATTATGCTTGAGCAGAGAAGGAGCACAAAACTGGGAGGCAAAGCTGTACCATATAATAGAGGCTCCACAGAAGTCGAATGAATTTTTTGATGGCAGAAAGAGATAGCAGGAAATTGTTGGAAATACTAATTCAAGGAGCATCTAGGGTGCGAGGAGACCATAACAGAGAACAGTGTCGGTGGGAAGGAAGGAGTCAAAGTGAGGCAGTTTTGACAGTCTGTGGTGGATACTCTCTCTGGTATGACTAATTGAGAATTGATTGTGCATGCAGAAAGGTTATGTTTTATTAAGGGAAACCTTTTTCCCTTTTGTCTTTATGAAATCCGCTCTTCTGCAGATGTTACTCCCTTCCCATACTAAAGCCTCATTAATTTATAATTCACCACATTGCTTTAAAAGTGCTGTGCAGATTTCCTGTTTCTCTCACATACAGTGCTTCTAATAGAGAAAGTCAAGTAGGATATAACTTGAAATGTTTCTTGTCTTGAGGGCTGCATGCCAGACTTGCTGGTGCCAAAATATTTCACCAATCATCTCTTAGATCATTGTAAATGTTTCCAAGTACCATTTTGCAAGCTCCATGAAAGTGAATTTGGGCTCTAACACAACTCTTTTACTGTTGACTGTAAATTGACTCTGGTTTCTACAACCTTAAGTCAAAGCTAAATGGAGTCTTCTATTGGGGCTCTGTTAATTTTAAGGACAGGTACCCTCACACAGAGGCACCACCTCACCAAATGCAGACTTAGAAATGGGAAAAAGGAAATTAACCCCTGTTCTACCATCCTAAATGTTGTTTCTGTCAATAATTTTGATAGAACTTGGGAAACCATCGCATACAGATTGTTGAAGAAGTTAAAATGGCTTTTCAGTTTCTAATTGTCCAACATGCCATTAGTGAAGATATAAGTAAAGAAGGAATAGGTTGACATCATTTTTCATCGAAACCCACTTTATAGATATAAAAAAAACAGGAAAAACAGGAAGAGAAGTTGACAGTTTAGGTAATTTTTGGAAATTTTAACAGCTTGCATATGAAATGCGTCAGATATATAGAAGGAAACCTCAGGTCTCTTTAGAGACATGTAAGTTTGGAGGGTGTGTGTGTGGGTGTTGGGGTGGATATATTAACATGGACTATCATGCAGGGGTTAAAAATCTCACATGCCGCACAGATTCCAGGGAGAGAACATAAGTAAAGCAAGCGAGGTGGGGACTGATAGAAATGTGTGCCTGGATTAAAGGAGTGATAGCCATTCAGCTCTGGTTGATCACTGCCAAACAAGAATACAGATCTTATTATTATTATTTTTTTTTCCGAGAGAAACTAGAAAACTACTTTTCTGTTGTTGTTGTTGTACATAAAATCTCACATGAATATCTGTAACTATCCAAACACTGACATTTTGTGATGGTCAAATAAAACACAGGATACAAATTCAGCTACAAATTTTGAGATCTCTGGGTTGCACTTTTATTGGGGAATGAAGACTTTAACAGGTTAAGCAATTCAAGCATAGTATAAGCCATTACATAATTAGATGTTAAATAGAATGAGGTATCAGTTGACGAACTTGTAAGTGTAGACGAGAAGAGATCAGTGTTGGCTGAAGTTAAAACAGAATCATGTGAAGATGTGGTACCTCATCTAAACCTTGGAAAATGGGTGCCTATCAGTGGCAATAAGAAAGGGAGAAAGTATTTGAAGCAAGGAAAGTGGTATGGAGCGTAGAGATGATAATTTGGGGACAGTAAATAGCTTATACTAAGTGGGAACAAAGAAAGACTAGAACCGTTTTTAAAACTCCTAGTCCATTGTTTTCTCTACCATGCTCTAGCACCTCTTGTCTTGACCTAGGAAAAATAGAGGTAATTATAAATTAGGTAAATATTTGCTGAATACTGATTATATGCCAAGCACTACTCCAGGCTCTGGACAACAGTGCTGTATATATGTGATGTATACATACTCTCTCTTACAAATGGACACAGATCAAATCCAACTTTATTAACAAATTGGTCACATGAACAGTCATATTAAGTACATTTTAATTATTCTAGAAGGAAGTGGAAACAATTGAGAACTTTCATAATGCTGGGAAAGTATAACCAAAAATAAATATTTTGAATATGAGATTCTATATTAAGTGTCAAATACTCATATCAAATATTTCTAGATGCAAATGAGTATAAAATAATCTCAGTTCCTCAACAGTTTATAAGAAATTAGTCATGGGTAGCCAAGCCAACATAATAACTTGGTCAGTTAATGAATACAGCCCATTCAAGAGTCATCACATGAATACTTATCATTAGGACAAATATTAAAATCAGTATAAAAATATTTTTATATTTTGCATTCTTGCCTCTCATGCCCTTTGAGAAGGAGGTAATAGAGTTTCAGAGAGAGAAGCAGAGAGAATAAAAAAAAAAAATAACTGTTTTGGAGAGGCCAATACTGATATCTCCCCCCCTCCAAATCTTTGCTTATATATAACTTTTCATTTTATGAAAAAATACTATGCATGTATAAGTATAAAGGTTACTTATCTTTCCAGCTTCAACAAATGCCTTTATACTCTCTAAAATATATGTGATGAATCACTACATTCTATAACCTCTGAAACTAATTATTATATTCTATGTAAAATAACTAGAATTTAAATAAAAATTTGGATAAAAATATGATAACCTGTTTTTACAGTTGAAGTATATGTCAAAGGGCTCAGATTTAGCAGTGTAAAATACAATGGATATAAAAATAATCACATTGTTAATCAATGAATATGAATAAGTACTAGGGGAAAAATTTATTCATGTTCATTGTCCATATAAAAGTATATTACAGAACATAAAGCTAACTGAAGTCTATTTTGATGTTTCAAACTCAGTTTCATTCTTAAAACATGATCAAACAGTTGAAAGCCATTTCCAAAGCATTAGTTAAAGTCTAGGTAGTTTAATATAAAATATGTACTTACAAAGCTTGTATTGCCTGGTGACATTTAGTTCAAAAATATACTGCTGGCCTAACCTTTCTATCTGTTTCTCATAGTCTTCTTACCCAGGCACATTTCCAAGACACACAGAATATTTGCTGTGCACTCTTTAAATTTAACTTGAGAATTGAGAGAGATCAAATCCATATGTACAAGAAAAATAAAGTGTCAGCATAACCATCTTAAATCTGTATCTTGGATATTATTTTTAAAACTGCTCTTCAGAGCTGATACACTACATAACAAATATAATGCAATTGAACCTTACTTTGTTGCATATCTTTCACAAAGCCATATTTCAATCATGAAAAAGAATACAAATCAATATCACTTAATAATTTTGATTAAAAACTATATATCCAAAAGGAACATCCCAGTATTTGAATTTCAGTTAATATTTCACCTCCCTCAGTCTGAGTTCTGCTGTGTCAGCACAACGTTATCTCGGGCAGCAGCCATTAGGGTAGTTGTTTCTTTAATGTTGGCTCTCTCATATACGTTTTACTGCTTGCTGTGATGGAATTTAATCTTCACAAATATATTTCCTCATTTGTCTGTTTCTGTGTCCAGTAAGCCTATATGGTAAGAAGATAAAGGTGCAGAAATCTTTAAGTTATTTAACTTTAAAAACAGAATTTTCCAATAGTGAATGACTCCATACACTCTTCTTAAGGCATTTTGATAAAACATGAAACTTTCTTGTTAAGGTTTTTGTTTTGCAATCTTCAAGAATTGAGAGTTTGGAGGGTTTTGAGATACCACCTGCATCACAAGGCTAGCCTAATTCTCCTGAAGTTTAAAATTTGCAATTACCCTAAAAAAATCCTTTGTTGACTTTTAGAGATAACACAGATGTGTACTAAATTTTTTTATGGTGAGTATATTGTAATATGTAACTGTGGAATATTAAGGCCATGGATTCAGAGATTCAAAAAGCAGTTTTAGAAACTTGGGGGGATTTTGTTTGTTACTTAAATATTTTCCCTGAAATCACTAAGTCAATAGAAGGAATAGCAATTTCCCAGGGACTGCAAATTACTTTATCTGGATCATTGGCAATTTATAAAATTTGCATTTTTCCTAAGGAAGGTTTTTCTATTGCACAGATATGTTTTTCACTATAAGCAAGATTAAAATAAGCTAACAAAATGTGCAGGTTTTTTTTTTTTTTTGTCATATTTAGTGCCTTTAGAATATCTACTACTCTCAAAAGAGTCAATCTGTTAACCTCAATAATCAGTGCAAGGGAGTACATGAAACAGTCATTTCTAAAATAGTTAAATGCATGAGTATAATATTATAAAGTTGCAGTAAATTTAAAATTTTTTAACCCAAATTTTCATTGAAACCTTATACTTAGAGGAATATTTGACTCTATGAATTCAGTGTAACAGAGCAATAATTGAAACATTTAGTGATTTAGTAATTGTTCATATTGCACATAATCCTGTTTTCCAAACATAAAACTTCTGTGTATAGGTCTTTTAGTTAGTTAAAAAAACAAAAATAGTACTTACTTAGGAAACTTTTTCTGTTTAACTAATATGTATAGGGAACTCTTGGTTACCCACAGCAGGCAAATCTCAATCCACAAAGAGATTATAGCTATCTTTGAGTGAGGGATTATCTTTTCTTTATATTTTCATAATTGTAGGCACAGTAAGACAGATAATAAATTTCATTGCTTTTGATGCCCTTGGATTAATAAGAGTATATTTTCTACTTTATAGGAAACTGTATTTTATCATCAAAAGATAAATAAAAAAGCTGTACCTAGGAGTAATCCTTCCCAGAAGAGGTGACTACATTTGTTGACTAATGGGGTTTATTTATTTATTTTTTTAAATTCTATTCATTTATTTGACACAGAGAGAGAGACCACAAGGAGGCAGAGAGGCAGGCAGAGAGAGTGGGAGAAGCAGGCTCCCTGCTGATCAGAGAGCCTGATGTGGGGCTCCATCCCAGGACCCTGAGACCATGACTTGAGCTGAAGGCAGAGGCTTAACCCCCCAGGTGCCCCAACTAACAGGGTTTTAATATGTGCATTCTGGTTGTTGTTGGAAAAGTACCTACAAAATAATATTGTGGTGGATATAGTTAACAAGAAATGAAAGTGTAAGAGAGTAGTTTGGTGGAGGAAATACCAGAGAATACATGCTATACTTTCTGAATTATTTTTGAGACATAATTTGCATTTAGATCTTAATTGTACAATTCGATGAGTTTTTTTTTTTTTTTTTAAAGGTTTTATTTGTTTCACACAGAGATAGAGGGTACAGGTAGGCAGAGCAGCAGGCAGAGGGAGAGGAAGAAGCAGGCTTTCCACTGAGCAGGGAGCCCGATGCGGGGTTCAATTCCAGAACCCTGGGATCATGACCTGAGCCTAAGGCAGAGGCTTAACCCTCTGTTTTAATGAGGCATTCAGCAGTGCAACCAGCAACTTAATCAATATATAGAACATTTCCATCACTCCAGCCAATTCCCTCATGTCCCTTTTCAGTCAGTCTCTCCTACTGCCTGCCCAAGGACAGTATTACAATTTCTGTCATCACAGATTAGTTTCGTTTATTCTTGAGTTTTTTTTATACATGAAATAATACAGTACATAGTTAGGAAATTTTGCTAATGAAAGAACTGAGAAACAAATGCTAACACCTAGTCATTAGGAGAGGCCAGAAAGGTTTTGTCAAAGTAGAGGAGATTTATTTATATTGTTCATGGGCTCAAGGAGAAGAACCTGTGTAGGGAAAGAGCTGGAAGATTATAGAGGGTGTAAGGTGTGTGGTTTCCCAAGAGTAGAAACATGTCTCTCCTGAGCTGGAGATAATAAGAAAATATGTAAACCTGAATTTATAATGGTGTCAGTCAACACCGTTACATTACTTTTTCTGGGAAATTACTAGCCACTAAGGAGAAGGTTCGAGGGAATCAGAAGACATGATTTAGCCAGAATTGGTTATGGGCAAGATGGGTTCAACAGATAATAAAAAATGTAATGATAATTAGAGGAGAGAGAGAGAGAGAGTATGTGTGTGTGTGTATGTGTATCTATCCATCCATCTGTCAAGAATTGGTAGGGATGAAGGGAATGGCGGTTACTCTGAGTGAGACATTTACACCCACTGGTTATTTGTGATTCGAAGCTTGTGACCACTTTTAGCATAATGTCTGGGAGTAGCTATTGGCAGTTTATACTGAATTTTTTATTCTAGCTTAAAAGAGGCAACATGTTTATTTGAAGATAGCATGGTTAATAATCCTTCAGCAAGTTTAGGATATTTTTTATTTTGGTTTCTACTCCTACTGTTACTGTAGATGAACATAAAAATGCATTTGTTGATGAAATCCTTCCAAAATATATGAAATTTTTGTAGTTTCTAATCATAAAAAATACCTGGATCCTAGATTAAACCTGCCCAGAGATCTAGACTACTGTATACTACCAAAGAGGTAAATAGATTCTGACTTTAAATACCAGGAAGAATAGAGGAAGAAGGCAGCTGTCTTTCAAAACCCAGCTCTACAATGGTTTCACTCACAATCAAAGTGATGCCAGTTTCTAAATTGCTATCTATTCCAGAGACATTAATTTTACATTCATGTTTTACTGAAAACATTCTTTATGGACAGTCCCTGATATCTAATTTAAAAAATTTTCTTCCACTATTTATTTATTTATTTATTTTTTTGGTCCATGATTTCTAATTCAAAGAATGTGATGATAGCTGCCTTGTTATCCCTGTTCAGTGATTATCCTTTCTTAATTCTTCAACATTTTG
This sequence comes from Mustela putorius furo, assembly GCF_011764305.1. Taxonomy (NCBI): domain Eukaryota; kingdom Metazoa; phylum Chordata; class Mammalia; order Carnivora; family Mustelidae; genus Mustela; species Mustela putorius. The sequence continues at coordinate 31,510,333 of NW_025421987.1, forward strand.
GGGGGGAGCTTCTGCCCTTGTAGACCCAGATTTTCCTAATTTTCAGTGCTTTCTATACCTAAAAAATGCCTTTCTTGCCATCTTGAATGTTCTCCAAAAAGCATGGAAGAAAAGGCCAGGGTGACTATACTCTTAAGTGCAAATTACAGCCATTTCATGAATCAGGGGCCAGAGATCAGGCAAAAACATTCTTTAAGATTGTGCCATCTTCACATTTTTATTTAATGGTTACTCATTTATTAAGGTTGCATATGTTCTAAATATTCTGCTCCTTGTGTAAGAAGTACTTAAGTGCTTTTCTTATATCCATTTGTTCTTTTTGTATTAAAAAAAATTGTCTCTTCCCAGCTCCATTAGTTATCAAAATCATTCTTTCTTCATGTGCCGGGATGCAGCTCAAAGGTTAACTTCTCCATCCAGCTTAATCAAGAGGTGATTGTCCTCTGCTATCCCTGAGACACGCAGAATGAAAAGGTTATACACCCTGAATGTTTAGAACATTGTTTCAGCACATATTAATTAGTGACAAATAACCCGAATTGATTCTGTCTAGATCCAGGTCAAGTGAGCAAGCAGATATTTGACTTCTAGCCTTAGATGCTAGAAGCCTGGCTTTTGGATTTTTCCAGCAGTAGATCCAGGGTCTAGTATCAACAGCTTGAATGAGTTAGACATTTGATTTTATCAGTCCCATGGAGGGTGAATGAGTAGTGTAGGCTCTGCAGAAGTGATTTACACTAAGCAAGCTCATCAGAAACTGATTTGTGGAGCAAAATGGCATTTTATCAATTTGCAGTGGAGTAGAAAGAGCATGGACTTTGGATTCTCATAGAACAAGGTTTAATTTTCATCCTCACTGTTTAACATCTGTGTAATTTCAGAGATATAATTTAATCCCTCTGAATTTAATTTTTCTGTTCGTTAAATGAGTATAATACTTACTCAGGACTCTTCTGAGACATACATTCGCTATATATGAGAAGGGTAACCTCCCTGGAATCTGTCACAGATTGTCTGTCCTGGTAAATACTGTTTTTTTTTCCTTCACTACTGTTGAGAACAGAAATGTGTATCTGATAAAAGTTTGCACTTGTGGATAGATTCCTTCAGAAAGTCGGTCTACAAATTAAAGAATTATTTCATGAACATAGAATTACATAAAGGGCAATATTTTTTTCTAGTAATAGCTTAATGAATTGATCTTCAACCTAGGAATATTTCTAGATAGACAACTAATGTTAGTCATTAATCTTATTTTTTTTTAATTTTACTTATTTATTTATTTGACAGAGAGAAAGAGAAATAGCAGCAGAAGCAGAGGGAGAAGCAGACTCCCTACTGAGCAGAGAGCCTGGTGTGGGACTCTGTCCCAGGACCCTGGGATTATGACCTGAGCTGAAGGCAGACACCCAAGGACCTTAATTTTAAAAGCCTCATCTATGTGGGATGATGTCAGGTTTGTGAGATCAAGCCCCATGTCAGGCTCTATGCTCATCAGGGAGTCTGCTTAGGATTCTCTTTTTCCTCTACCCCCTCCTGCCATGCTTGTACTTCCTCTCTATCTACAATAAATTAATAAATCCTTTTTAAAAAGCCTCATCTGTGCTGATTGTGGTAAGCACATAGGAAAAATTTTTACTGTTTAACTCTCCTTTTTCAATATTCCTTTTTTTTTTTAAGATTCCATTCATTTATTTGACAGACAGAGATCACAAGTAGGCCAAGAGGCAGGCAGAGAGAGGAAGAAGCAGGCTCCCTGCTGAGCAGAGAGCCCAATGCCATGCGGGGCTCTATCCCGAGATGTTGAGATCGTGACCTGAGCCGAAGGCAGGGGCTTTAGCCCACTGAGCCACCCAGGCGCCCCTCAATATTCCTTATTAATGCATAATTCTCATTTTGTAATCTTTACTAGAAGATGACATTCTTAGCTAATGGGCTCCTAATATATATATATATATATATATATATATATATATATATATATATAATTTTTTTTTTTATTTAATTGACAGACAAAGATCACAAGTAGGCAAGAGGCAGGCAGAGAGAGGGGAGGGGGCAGGCTCCCTGCTGAGCAGAGAGCCGGATGCGGGCTTGGTCCCAGGACCTTGGGGTCATGACCTGAGCCAAAGGCAGAGGCTTTAACCCACTGAGCCACCCAGGCGCCCCTGGCCTCATAATATTTTGTGACACATTTTTGATTAGGCAATTATTTTAGGATGTTCAGTCAGGTTTAAAGATACCTTAAATTTATCAATAGTGAGTGAGGTGTGGTTTCTACAAATTTATATTCGTTCTTATTAACTTAAATTTCAGATGATTTTCAAGCCCTCATTCTGAAATGAGAAAACTTACTTGGTTGCAGTACTCAGCCTGCAGTACTCAGTTACAATTTTGGTTATGAATGGAATTTCATTTTGCAAAATAGCCCTGTGGTTTTTAAAATCTTATTCGTGATTAGCACTGTCTCAGACGTCTTGTAAAACTTCTTTCCTCATTTTTCATCTCTCATTTTTTAATCTTTCAGCTTTGTTGAGGTCTGAAAGTAGGAATCAATGTGGAAATTTTGCCTGTGGCAAGGAAAGTAATTATACCCATTCTCAAGAAGTTTGAGTATGCTGTGGCATGTGGGCAACAAAATGACGATTACAATAGAATGTGCTAATTTCATTATTGAGCAATGTATCTGGTGTGATAGGAGCACAAAGTGCAGGTTTAGAAGAAGAAGAGTGATTCAGACTGAATGTGTATCTGAAGCTTAGCCAAGAAATAGATACGTTTTAGCAAACTCCTCGCTTTACTACCCTTCTTCTCGGCCATTGTTACAGACCAGGATACCTATAAAATATGTAATAAAACAGCTTTAATTGCCAATTAATAAAAACAAGAGGTTTGATTGCTCAACTTTGGTTGGTTAGATAGTAATGCTAAGAGATCTAATAGCATAGCTCTGACTACTTTGTACCCTTCTCATGTAATATCATATAGTGAATTCTTTTTAATGGCCGGAGTGTATCTATAAATTTGACCAGCATCCATTCCTTTATATTAATTTTTCATAAAGGGATAGAAAATCTGATTTTCACATCCTGTCAGCATTGCAGGAAAGTGAACCCACAAATAAGCATGCCCATGGAGAGAAGGCTGTGGTTCCATATCTATGATGGGTAGTACAGGTGAAAAATTACTAATATAATTTACTTTGCCGTCACTATACCTTTCTGAAAAATAATTCCTCACTAACAGAGTTGAACAAGACCATAAACAATTACCAAGAGCACATAAAAATAATATTTAGTTCAGCTTTTTAATGTGTTTATACTTAAAATGTGAATCTGGCTTGTTTGAAAAAGTGCTGTTTACCTAAGCGAATGCTGTATGTCCACCCTGACCTCTTACTTTAGATATGATATTTTTCATTTTTTTTTTTATTTATTTTTTTAATTTTTTTTTTTAAAGATTTTATTTATTTATTTGATAGAGAAACAGTGAGAGAGAGCATGAGCAAGGAGAAGGTCAGAGAGTGAAGCAGACTCCCCATGGAGCTGGGAGCCTGATGCGGGACTCGATCCCGGGACTCCGGGATCATGACCTGAGCCGAAGGCAGTCGTCCAACCAACTGAGCCACCCAGGCGTCCCAGATATGATATTTTTCAAAACCATAATTTTATTTGGTTCTTTCTTATTTATTGATGTTACTTCCTATTTGTTTATTGATTTTTAGCATAATTGTTTATGTCTTCGAGCATAGTTATGATAGTCACTTTAAAATCCTTGCGAGCTAATTGTAGAGTCTGAATCTCAGAAGAGCCAGTTTCCTTTGATTGTCTTTTCATTACATGTGAGCCACATTATGTTGTTTCTTTATATATGTGGTGATTCTGAATTATATACTGGATGTGTGAGCAATACATTGTAGAGACTCTGGATCCTGTTTTATTCTCCTGAAGAATGTGTTTGTTTATTTGTTTGTTTGTTTGTTTGTTTTATGAGGCAGTTTATTCCAAACTTCATATCCATTGCTATGGGTAGTAACTGAAATTTCTTTTCAGATATTTTAGCCTTAATTGGGCTTTTTAGAATCTCCGAAGTTTAGGTATATAGGTCGGGTTTCTGCTAGGTATTAGGCAGAGTTTATATACAGTGTTAGTCTCCCTCCTTCATCCAGGTCTTTCTTTTCTAAGACTTTTCCTCCTCAGTCTCCAGATGCTATTGTATCCCCATACTCAATTAGTAAACCAGTTTGGGTCTTACTATTATTTATAACTTGAAGAAACAGAGAGAAACCAAAGAAAGCAGAAAGCAGAGAGGAGTTGCCAGTTGAACTAAGAAACAGAAGATGGCACTGGGTGAATTCAAACAAAGTTCTGGTTTGTATAGGTCCCCTGGCCTGAGAGCTACATGAATAAATAAGATATGTGCAATATTTAATTTCACAATTTGTCAGTTTGAATTTTTTTTTTTAAAGATATTTTTTATTTATTTGACAGAGAGAGAAGGAAAGCACAAGTAGGCAGAGAGGCAGGCAGAGGGAGAGGGAGAAGCAGGCTTTCTCCTGAGCAGGGAGCCTGATGTGGGGCTCGACCCCAGCACCCTGGGATCATGACCTGATCACCCTGGGATCATGACCTCAGCCGCTTAACTGACTGAGCCACCCAGGTGCCCCTGTCAGTTTGAATTTTTATATGCAGGAAAGTTGATCTGTATGAAACTCTAGAATTAGAACTCTACTACAGGTTTTAAACTGCTATTACATCTTCTAGAATGCTACCATTTAGTATTTGTCAAATTTATTTGATATTTTCTGAGTTTAGCAATGTTTTTAGGACCTAATTCTGGTCCTGAAAGAATTTTTTTTTTTAATGTTCCAGCTGGCAATGTGATTTCTACCTCATATTGGAACATAAACTTACGAATTCCCTGGCTTTTGAACCTCACTGAGCTTCAGTTTTCATATCTGTAAATATAGAATGAATTATTGTCTCAGTAAACACTATGAATTTATTAATGCCATATATATGCATGCATGTGTATGTTTTTGTGTTTAGATATGTGTGTGTGCTGTGTGTTTACATAATATATATATGTAATATTTGGCTGTGGTTGATAATTGGTAAGTACTTAAAAAATGAAGTCTAATTTATGCCTATAATTTTTATCTAAATTGAAAATTAGGCATTTTTAATTGCTCTCTAAAATCTTAGAAAGCAGGAACCAGGTACCAAAATTCAATATCTCTTTATACAAACTACGTTAATAATATCATTAATACATAGGTAAACTGAAAATCATTCTAAGAAAAACCCAGATTACTATGTAGCTTTCCTGTCCTTACCTTTACATAAGCATTCCATCTCTGTACACTTCAGATTAAGAAGGTATATAACCTTTCTCATCCTAAAAGCTCTTTATATTTTCACCAGGATGAGAAAGAACTTAATTGTAACCTGAAAGAGCCCTTATTCCAGGTTCTTCCATGCCGTAAATGGTGAACTCATAGGCATATCTTGTTTTATTTTGCTTCACAAATACTTTTTTTTTTTTTTTAACACATTGAAGATTTGTGGCAACCCAACCTCTAGCAAATTTATTGGCTCCATTTTTCCAGTAGCATTGTTCACCTTGTGTGTTTGTGTCACATTTTGGTAATTTTCTCAGTTTTTCTAACTTTTTCATTATATCATTATGGTGAGCTGTGATCAGTGATCACATATAAGATGGCAAACTAAATTAATAATTGTGTATATTCTGACTGCTCCACTCACTGGCTTGTCTGCCATCTTTCCCTCTTCTCAGGCCTCCCTAGACCCTGAAACACAATATAAAAATTAGACCAGTTCATATACCTATATTGACCTTTAATTATTCAAGTGAGAAGCAAGAGTTGCACATTTCTCACTTTAAATCAAAAGCTAAAAATGGTTAAGCTTTGTGAAGAAAGTTGGTGAAAGCTGAGAGAGGGTTTTTTTTTTTTTTTTTTTTTCAAAAAACCTCAACTCAGAAGGTCAAGTTCTAGGTTCAATCACAAATCAACCTTTGTGATGCTGGCAGGAGGATGGGTGTGGGTGTGGGTGTGGGTGTGTGATGGTGGTCCATTGAAGGGAAGGGGGCAAGAGAAAAGAGCGTCACCAGTGTTTCGTTTCGTTTCTTTTCTTTTTTAAAAGCTTTTATTTATTTATTTGTTTGTCAGAGAGAGAGTGAGCACAGGCAGACGGAGTGGCAGGCAGAGGCAGAGGGAGAAGTAGGCTCCCTGCTGAGCAAGGAGCCCCATGTGGGACTTGATCCCAGGACGCCGGGATCCTGACCTGAGCTGAAGGCAGCTGCTTAACCAACTGAGCCACCCTCTTGCTTAAAACGGTAAACCTGCAAGCAAAGGAAAAGTTCTTGAAGAAAATGAAAAGTGCTACCTCAGTGAGCACCTAGGAAAGCAGGACAATTTTACTGCTGATATGGAGAAAATTTTAGTGGTCTGGAGAGAAGATCAAACCAACCACAGCAGTCCCCCAAGCCAAAGCCTAATCTAGAGCAAGGTCCTAAGTTTCTTCAGTCCTAGGAAGGCTGAGAGAGAAGAAGCTGCAGAAGAAAAGCTAGCAGAGGTTGATTTGTGAAGTTTAAGAAAAGAAACTGACTTCATAACATAAAAGTGTCAAGTGAAGCACCAAGTGCTGATTTAGAGCTGCAGCAAGTTATCTAGAAGATCTAGTTACAATCATTAACGACGGCAGCTATGCTAAACAACGTATTTTCAATGTAGAACAAAATAGCCTTCTAATGGAAGAAGATGTCATCTAGGACTTCAGTAGCTAGAGAAAAGTCAGTTCCTAGCTTCAGAGCTTCAAAGGACAAGCTGATTCTCTTGTAGGAACTAACTTGAAGTTGAAGCCAGTGCCCATTCTGAAAATCCCAAGGCATTTAAGAATTATGCTAAATCTACTCTGCCTGTGCTCTAGAAATGGTACAACAAAGTCAGGATGACAGCACAGCTGTCAGTGTGCTGTTACGGTATGGTTTACTGAATATTTTCACCCTGCTTTTGAGACCTCCTTTTCGGGGGTGGGGGGTGGGAAACCCTTTCAAAACTGACTGCTTATTGACAATGTGCCTGGTCACTCAAGGACCCTAATGGAGATACACAATTAGATTTATTGTTCTCATTCTTGCTAATAAACCATTCATTCTGCAGTCTATAGATCAAGGAGTAATTTTGACTTTCAAGGAAAGCTACATAGCTTATGAAACATCATGAAAGATGTTTCATACAGCTATAGCTTCCATAGAGATTGAGTGATTCCTCCAATGAATCTGGGCAAAGTCAACTCAAAATCGTCTGCAAATGGTTCACCATTCTAGATGCTATTAAGAACAGTTTGTGATCTGTGGGAAGAGGTCAAAATATCAACATGAACAGGAGTTTGGGAGAAGTTGATTCCAACCCTCATGGATGACTTTGAGGGCTTCAAGACTTCAGTGGAGGAAGTAACTGCCAATGGGGTGAAAATAGCAAGAACTAGAATTAGAAGTGGAGCCTGAAGATGTGACTGAATTGCTGCAAGTTCATGACAAAACCTGAATGGATGAGTTGCTGCTGCTTATGGAAGAGCAAAGAAAGTGGTTTTTTACAATGAAATCTACTTTGGTGAAGTTGTGAAGATTGTCAACATGATAATAAATACTAAGCTTAATTGATAAAATAGAAGTAAAGTCGACAGGATTGACCCCAGTGTTGAAAGAACTTCTACTCTGGGTAAAATGCTATCAAACAATATCTCATGCTATACAGATATCATTCATGAGAGGAATAGTCAATCAATGCAGCAAGCCTTATTGTTGTCTTATTTTAAGAAATTGCCACAGCCACCCCAGCCTTTAGCCACCACCACCTTAATCAGTCAGCAGCCATCAACACTGATGCAGGATCTTCCACAAGCAAAATAATTATAACTCACTGAAAGCTCAGATATCATTAATATTTTTTAGCAAAGGTATTTTTAAGTTAAGTCATGTACATTTTTTTAGACATAGTATAATTGCACACTTGGTAGACGATAATATAATGTAAACGTAACTTTTATATGCTTGGGAACCCCCCCCCAAATTACTTGCTTTTATTGCCATATTCACTTTATTGCATTGTTCTGAAACTGAATACAATATCTCTGAAGCATATCTGTATTTGTGTCAAATGAATAATTAATAGGATAAGCAGCCATCTTACGGGAAGTTAGGAAACAAATATTTAGAGATTAAATATGAAAATAATTCATATTTTGAAAATCAAAGCATGTGTATGTAAAGTTTACATTTATTATAAAAAGGCTAACTCTAGTTTATCATAATTTTGTAATACTCAGATTTGAAAGAAAAAAGGGGAAAAAAGCAAGTTATAAACAGGATTTATGCAGAAGAGAATCTTGTGTTGCATTTCTTAAAGATTATATATAATCAGTTCTGACTCCCAAGTCATCCCGGAAAGATACAATGAGAATTGTTATTCATAATAATGATTAGGTCACATGATGTAACTCATCAAACATGTACATTCTCCTTCGCAGATTATACTTAATAAGTCAGGGAAGGGATTAGATCATTTTCAAAAGATTTTTAAGAAAGATTAAAATAAAAAAAATTAAGATATTTATCTATTTCTTTGAGAGAAAGTATGAGTGGGAGGGGCAGAGGGAGAGTGTCACAAACAGACTCCATGCTGAGCACTCAGAGCCCAGTATGGGGCTTGATCCCAGAACCCTGAGTTCATGACCTGAGACAAAACCAAGAGTCAGATGCTTAACCAGCTGTGCCACCCGGGCACCCCAAATTTTAAAAATGTTTTGTCTCCTAGGTTTACTTTAAGTTCATAAGAAAAGTTAATCAGAACATCCCTTTTTATGAGCATTGTATGATTCATATATAAAGAATTTTTAATTTCTTTCTGCTATTTTCTTACTAGTGTATAGAAATGCTACCCATTTTTTGGCATTCATTTTGTATCCTTTCACTTTACTGAGTTTCTTTATTACTTTTAATAGTTATCGGTGGGGTTTTTAAGGGTTTTCTATGTATAGTATCATGTCATCTGCAAATAGTGATAGCTTAACTTCTTACCAATAACTTAACTTCTTTACCAGTAATTAACTTAACTTCTTGTCTGATTGCTGTGGCTAGGACTTACAGTACTAAGTTGAGTAAAAGTGGCAAGAGTAGCCATCCTTGTCTTGTTCTTGCCCTTACAGAGAGAACTTTCAGTTTTTTACCTTTAAGTGTTATCATATTTGTGCATTTTTCATATATGGCCTTTATTATGTTGAGGTATGTTCTCTCTAACCCTAGTTTGTTGAGAGATTTTATCATGAATGGATGTTGAATTTTGTCAAAGGCTTTTTCTAACATCTTTTGAGATGATCACATGATTTTTATCTTTGTTTTGTTGAGCAGTGTATGATGTTGATAGATTTGTGAGTATTGAACTATCCTGTATCCTTGGAATAAATCATTATTCATTGTGGTGAATGATCTTTTGAATGTATTGTTGTGTGCAGTTGCTAACATTTTGTTGAGGAGTTTTGCAGCTGTGTTCATCAGGGATATTGGACTGTAATTTTCTTTTTTCTTTCCTCTCTCTCTCTCTTTTTTCCCCAGTGTCTTTTTCTGGTTTTGGCATTAAGGAAATGCTGGCTTCATAGAATGTATTGATAAGCTTTCCTTTCTTTTTTTTATTTTTTATAGTTTGAGAATGATAGGTATTAACTATTTAGATATTTAAAAAATAAACTCTTTAAATATTTTAAATAGAGGGGCTATAATTACCTTCTGGAACCACGTGGTCCTGGACTTTTGTTTGTTGGGAGGTTTTTGATCACTGATTGAATTATTTTTTTTACTAGTAATTGATATGTTCCAATTTCCAGTTTCTTCCTGATTCAGTCCCAGGAAAGTGATGTTTCTTCTAGGTTGTCCAGTTTCTTGGCATATAATTTTTATCAGCATATAACTTTTTATAGCAATCTTTTATAATCCTTTGTATTTCTGTGGTATCAGTTTTAACTTCTTCATTTTTTACTTATTTCAGTACTGTATCTTTTTTTCTTGATAGATGTTTTTTCTTGATAGTTGTTTGTCTTTTCAAAGAAACAGATCTTGGTTTCATTGATCTTTTCTATTTTTTCATATCTCATTTATTTCTGCTCTGATTTTTATTATTTTTATTATTTATTTCCTTCGGTTAACTTTGGGCTTTGTTACTTCTTTTTCTTTCTCCTTTACGTGTAAGTTTAGACTGTTTATTAGGGATTGTTCTTGTTTCTTGAGGTAGATCTGTATTGTTATAAATTTCTTCCCGAACTGCTTTTACTGTATCCCAAAGATACATCTTAGTAAACAACCAATGGATTAATGAAGAAGCAAAGGTAAAACCACAAAGTATCTGGAGAAAAATTAAAATGAAAACACAATGGTGTTTTTCTCCAGATACTTTGTGGTTTTACCTTTGCTTCTTCATTAATCCATTGGTTGTTTACTAAGATGTTATTTAGCTTCCCCGTCTTTGTGTTTCTTCCAGTTCTTTGTTGTTTTTGTTGTTGTTTTTCCTTGCAGTTGATTTCATTCTTTTGTGAAGAGAAAACATGCTTCTTAAATTTATTGAGACTTATTCTGCGACCTCATATGTGATCTGTCATGGAGGATGTTCCATGTGCACTTGAAAAGTGTGTATTCTCTTGTTTTGCGGTGGAATGTTCTGTATATATCTGTGAAGTGCATCTATCTCATGTGTCATTCAAAGCCACTGTTTCCTTATTGATTTTCTGTCTCAATGATCTATCTATTTATGTAAGTGGGGTGTTAAAGTCTCCTACTATTATTATATTACTGTCAATTTCTCTCTTCATGTCTGTTAATCTTTGTTTTAAACAGGTGATCGTGTTTGGGTGTTAAATATTTACAGATGTTATATCCTTTTGTTAGATTGACTGTTTTACCATTATGTAATGACCTTCTTTTGTCTCTTATTACAGTTTCTGTTTTAAAGTCCTTTTTGTCCAATATGAGTATTGCTACCCATTTTTTTGTTTTACTTCTATTAGCATGAGTATTTTTTTTTCTATGCATCCACTTTTTTTTTTTTTTTAAGATTTTATTTATTTATTTAACAGGGGGAGAGAGAGAAAGAGAAAAAGAGCAAGTGCAAGCAGGGAGAGCTGCAAAGGGAGAGGGAAAAGCAGGTTCCCCACTGAGTAAGGAGCCCAACATGGGGCTCCATCCCAGGGCTCTAGAATCATGACCTGAGCCAAAGCCAAATGCTTAATGTGCCAGCAAGCTGTCCCTCTGCCCATTCACTTTTAGTCTATATTTGTCTTTAGGTCTGTAGTGAGGCTCTTGTAGGAACCATACAGATGAGATGGATCTTGCTTTTATCCACTTAGTCACTTAGTGCCTTTTGATTAGACTGTTTAGTTTTTTTACACTTAAATTATTTATAGGTATGTACGGTTTGCCAGTTTGTTAGTTGTTTTCTGGTTGTTTTTGTAGTTCTTCTCTGTCCCTTTTTTCTTTTCTTCCTCTCTTCTGTTGTGGCTTAATGGCTTTCTTAATGTTATGCATGGATTCCTTTCTCTTCATTCCTGTATATCTATTAAAGGTTTTTGGTCTGTAGTTACCATGGGGATCTTATACAACATCTTGTGTATGTGGCAGTCTATATTAAGGTGGGGGTCACTTAAGTTTTAACACATTATGAAAGCACTAATTTTTTGTGTACTCTATGTTTTATGTATATGATGTTATATTTTGCATTTTTAAATGTGTATAATCCTTGACTAATATTTTTGATATAATTGATTTTACTATTTTTAAATTTTTTACTGACTTTATGAATGATTAATCTACTGGCTTTACGTTATATTTGTTGTTACCAATGAAACGTTTTCCTTTCATTATTTTTTTATTTCCAACTTGTGGCCTTTTTTTTTCACTTAAAGAAATCCCATTTACATTTCTTGTAAGGAGAGTTCATGGTGATGAACTCCTTTAACTTTTGTTTGTCTGGGAAGCTCTTTATCTCTGCCTCAATTCTGAATGATAGCCTTGCCAGGTAAAATGTTCTTGTTGTAAGTTTTTCTTCTCAGCACTTTGCCACTACCTTCTGTCCTGCAAAATTTCTGCCAAAAAAATAAACTGATGTTCTTATGGTATTTCCCTTGCATGTAACTATTTGCTTTTCTGTTGCGGCTTTTAAGATTCTCTCTTTATCTTTAGTCTTTGTCATTTTAGTTATTAAGTGTCTTGGTGAGGACCTCCTTTGATTCGTGTTGTTTGAGGCTCTTTTTGATTCCTGAACAGACATGTTTATTTCTTCCTCAGATTAGGGAAGTTTTCAGCTATGAGGTTTTAAAATACGTTTTTTGCCCACCTCTCTCTCTCGCTAACTTCTGACACCCTTATAGTGTGGATGTTGTTATGCTTGATGATGTTGCAGATTTCCTTCAGCATACATATAGATATAAATGCATATATAAAATAGATGCTGTTCACCTTGGTTTCTTTCCATTACCCTGTCTTCTGAAGCACTGATCCTTCTGCATCCTCTAATCTGCTACTGATATGCTCTAGTGTCTTTTTCAATTCAATTATTAATTCTTCAGCTCTGCTTAGTTCTTTTTTTTAAATTCTGTATCTCTTTTTGAGGTTCTGAATTCATCTACTCTTCTCTCAAGTGCTGTGAGTATCTTTATGACTATTACCTCGGACTCTTTATCTGGGAGTATTGCTTATCTCTGTTTCATTTAGCTCTTTCTCTATGGTTTTGTTTTATTCTTTCATTTAGAACATATAACCCTATCTCCTCATTTTGTGTAACTCTCTGTATTTATTTCTATGTATTAGGGAGGTCAGCTATATCTCTGGTCTGAAAAATAGTAGTCTTGAGAGAAGGAGCCCTGTAATCCCCCTGTAGAGCAACTCCCCCTGGTGACCAGAGCAAGGTGCTGCAAGAATGTCTCTCATGTGGACTCCATGCACCCTCCTATTGTGGCTGAACCATGATTGCCATGGGTACACTGATGGGCAGGGCTGGACCTTACCTCAGCTGATTGCAAAGACCTGCTTCACCTGCTGTGGTTCACTGGTGTTCAGCTGTTGTCCCCTGTGTGGCCTGCTGAGAGGGTCGGCTACAATGGATACAAGCTTGCTGGTGGGCAGGCCTAGCACTTAGCCTGTCTATCTACACTTAGTTTTGGGGACAGCTGTAGGGTACTATTGGACAGAGTTTGCTCCTTGTGCAGCCGAGAGGCTCAGCTATGGTAGCTATGGATACACTGGTGTGTAGGGTTAGCTTTCCTGTTCCCGAGGACAGGAGTCACTTCCCAGGGGCTTCAGTTTCAGCCAGGGCTGCCTTCAGGTGTGGTGGCATGGGAGCTGCTTTGGGAATGCTTAGGCAGGGCACTGGATACTAGCAAGGTAGATGGAGAGTGTTAGCACTGGGTCCCACAGTGTCAGGCTATCTGGACTAGGGGAGGACAAGAAAAGTGGTGCTTACCAACCCCTTTGCTCCCTGAGAAAGCTTCTGTAGACTCTAGCCTCTCTGGCACACATCCTAAAATTAGTCAATAAATCTCCTCCAGACTTTCAGACTACTGTTTCTATGCTGTGTCTTGGGCTGAGTTATTTGGTGTGCTGGTTCTTGAAAGGCTTGGACCCAGTTTCCTATTGCCCTCAAGCTCTCCTGGAGTTAATCACTGCTGGTTTTTAAAGGTCCTGGTTTTGAGCCCCATTGGTTTTTAAAGTCCCTGGAGTTTAGCTTCCCCCCTCCCCAGGTTTTCAAAGCCAGATGTTCAGGGACTGTCTCCCCACTGTGGGTCTTGGAGTGGGTGTGCTTGTAAGGGGTCTAATCCCTTCACTCCGATGTGCTAGTGATGTCTCTTCTATTTGTATTTAGTTGCACTGGGGTCTGGTACCTGACTGTTTCCATCTCTCGTACCATTTTTGATGTGGACTTCTCTCTACATCTAGCTATGGAGATACATATTGCAAGTCATTAGGTTGTTTTCAGAGTTAATTGCCATGCATGGTGTGTCCATGGGACTAGATGAGCTCAAGATCTTCTGCTCTGCATCTTCCTTCACCAATATTTATTATACTTACTTTGATGTTAATTTGCTGTTTTCCCAAAAGAATGGGACTTAGGGAAAGGAGAAGAAAGAAAATAAGAAAGCCATTTATTCTTATATATGTAGGTCAATTTACTGGTTTATCTTTGTTTCATTTGAATATTGCTTGGAAGAGTTTATTAGCATAGAACAGATCAAATTTGATAGAATGGGGAATAAGATTCTTTATTGTTCAACAATTAAATAATTCTCTTTTGGAAGCTGTAATTTAAATCTTACCTGGCCAAACTGTTTAGAAAAGATAAAAAAAAAATCCTATGAAAAGGAAATTTATGAGAAGGAAAAATGTCATTTTCTAAGAACATCTTGGCTGTAAAAAGCCTGATTGTTATCCTATAAAAAGGTCAGCAAATGGAAAATGGGTATAAATAAAAGGAGACAACTTCAGCAAGACAAATTTGGTGGTGTGAGAACTACATGAATGCTACTTAATGTTAGACTAGTTGTTTTCTGGGGAGAAGGCTGTTACAGTAAGACAACTTACAAAAGTAGTACTGGAATTGGTCAGCTGAAATTTCAAGTATCATATTTTAATAACAATAGTAATAATAATGAAAATAATAATAAAAGTTTCTTTGAAGCCTAATATTTTACCTCTTTTCCTGTATAGGTAAAGTGTTTTTTCCTTTTGGTATCTTTTAAGATTTTAAAAATTGATTTTCTGAAGTTTGAATATGATATACCTAGGGATAGATTTTTGGCATTTAATCTACTTGCTATTCTCTGAAATTCCTGGGTCTGTAGTCTGTGTGTTGAAGGTTATTTTCAGTTTCTTATGAAAACATCCATAATAAAACTTTGTTTTGATAGTTTTGATTAATATTTAGGAATGTTAGGAAAGACTGCAGCATACCATTAAATTGATGGGTTACTTACCTGTTTTCTTCTCTAAGCAATGGAGAAAAGTGGTACAACCTCACTTTTTAAAAAATTAATTAATTTGGGGCACCTGGGTGGCTCAATGGGTTAAAGCCTCTGCCTTCGGCTCAGGTCATGGTCCCAGGGTCCTGGGATCGGGCCCCGCATCGGGCTCTCTGCTCAGTAGGGAGCCTGCTTCCCCTCCTTTCTCTCTGCCTGCCTCTCTGTCTACTTATGATCTCTGTCTGTCAAATAAATAAATAAATCTTTTTAAAAATTTTAATTATTTATTTTTAATTTATTTTCAGTGTGCCAGAATTCATTGTTTATGCACCACACTCAGTGCTCCATGCAATATGTGTCCTCCATAATACCCATCACCAGGCTCATCCAGCCTCCCACACCCCACCCCTTCAAAGCCCTCAGATTGTTTTTCAGAGTCCATAGTCTCTCATGGTTCATCTCCCCCTCCAATTTCCATCAACTCCCTTTTCCTCTCCATCTCCCCGTGTCCTCCGTGTTATTTCTTATGCTCCACAAATAAGTTGAAACCATATGATAATTGATTCTCTCAACCTCACTTTTTGTAAAATTTTATCTTGGCACTTAAAAAAATTTTATTTATATATTTATTTACTTATTTATTTGTTTAGGGAGAGTGTGTGTGCATGTAAATGGGGGAGGGAGTGGGACAGGCAGCTCTGTGCTGAGCATGGAGCCTGATGCAGAGCTCAAGATTATGATTACAACGCTGAGATTATGACCTGAGCCGAAATCAAGAGTCTGACCTTAAACAACTGAGCCACCCACGCACCCCTGTCTTGACGTTTTATGCTTAAAACAGGGTTATCTAGAAATTGAAATATTAATATCCATCTACATTTTGAAATATGCAACACTTTGTTACATTATGTTACGTTATAACTTACACATGTCTAAAATTGAGGTTCGTGTAGACTAAGCAAAGAATGTAAAATTCATGTGGACAAATAGCACATTTATCTTGGTTATCCCCCTGTCCCTACCAATTAACACAGATCCCTATACATAGGTACCTTTGTACTATATCATAATCAGTTGCTGCGCATTTAAAATCTTGGGTTCAAAAATCCCATTTTCTAACCACAATGACATGTCCTTCTAACTGAATTTCTCTACCTTACTCAAAAAGTCTTGACATGACAATAGGAAGATCTGTCAGCCTTCTTCTTTCTGGTCCTTACTCCTTTCCCAGCTTCAAACCCATGGTCTTTAATTGTGATTAGATCTTTAGAAATTACAACTTTTATCTTTCCTTTTTCTTAAGTAGCAAACTCCAAATACCTATAAATTCAGCTATCTACCTACCCTGGACTTACATACAAACTGAGCATAACTAGAGAAAAAGTATACAACGATTATGCTTAGTGTGATATAAAGTGCATGATCACGAATCTCAGATGAACATTCCACCACTGCTCAGAAATCCTACAATATGGCCCTACTAAGTTCTTTTCTCATATGCTTACATTTTCTCATTGAAGCAAATTAGGGCGAAGAAATGTGTTTATAAATTATCATATGATCTCCCTGATATGAGGAAGTTGAGAGGCAAAGTGGGGGTTTTGGGGGGTAGGGAAGGAAAAAATGAAACAAGATGGGATTGGGAGGGAGACAAACCATAAGAGACTCCTAATCTCACAAAACAAACTGAGGGTTGCTGCGGGAGGGGAGTAGGGAGAGGGTGGTTGGCTTATGGACATTAGGGAAGGTATGTCCTTCCCAAAGGTGAGTGCTGTGAAGTGTGTAAACCTGGTGATTCACAGACTTGTACCCCTGGGGCTAATAATACATTATATGTTAATAAGAAATTAAGAATTTTTAAAAAATTAAATTGAAAAAAAAAAAAAAAGAAACGTGTTTATAAGACTCTCATCCATAGAGTTTTATGGCACATTTCATCTCCTACACCATCCTCTCCTACTGTAGCCCTGGAATGGTATTTAGGTCAATTAATTTATTAGCCCATGTGGACTGCTAATAATAATGGGAACAAGACAGTTTTTCCTTAAAAGTTAAGGTGGCCGTCTTCAAATGTCTGTCATACCAGATAAATCGATCAGAGAAAGACAGTTACCATATGATCGATCTCACTGATATGAGAAATTTGAGAAACGACAGGCTCATAGGGGAAGGGAGGGAAAAATGATGCAAGATGAAGCCTGGAGGGAGACAAACCATAAGAGACTTCACAAAACCTCTCCACAAAACAAACTGAGGGTTGCTGGAGGGGAGGGCGGGTGGGAGCGAAGGCCTGGCTGGGTGATGGACATTGGGGAAGGTATGTGCTATGGTGAGTGCTGTGAAGTGTGTAAGACTGATGAATCACAGACCTGTACCCCAGAAACAAACAATACATTATATGCTAATAATAGTAATAAAAAAAGAAGGGTTGCCCTCAAGGTTGAAGCCATGGTTTTAAGTGTCATTGACTACTTAATTACCAACTCCATCACTGTGGATATGTACCTGCAGTCCTGTCAGTACCACAGGTAGTGGTTAGGTTTTATTGCATTTGGTTTCACTCTAAGTAATTTGGGAAGGTATCCTTTGAGGTTTTAGCAATTACCCAAAACATATGCTGTTTTTCCAACAACATCAAATAGATTATGTAGAGTTTGTTACAAGAATTTCGATGCTGTTCTGTAACTTGCCCTCTCATAATTTTGAATTAAAGATGTAATTAGACACTGAATTGTTAGTGTGTATGCTGCATGTCAACTCTTCTCTGCGATGTTCATGATGCAGCTTCATGTGTTTGTGTATGTACTCCTGTTTGTTCCATGCTGCAATTCTTAGACTAGATTGAGGTATCATATGGAAAATTTTATGAGAATGTATTTTCTCCCATTTTGTGAGAGTGTGGTCAGTCTGTTAAAATTTCACCAGAACATAAGGTTAATACCTAAGGGATCTACAGCAACCATATGTAACTTCATTCATAATTGGTCTCATTTGCTAGGTGGCTCTGTTTTCACTGACAAATGAAAACATTCAGACTTAAGACTTTTCTTATTAAAAAAAGAAAAAAAAGAAGAGAAGTTTTATTACCATTTTACTTTTTAAAGTCATTTTGGGTCGCCTGGGTGGCTCGGTTAAGCATCCGACTTCTGGTTTCAGCTCAGGTCATGATCTCAGGGTCCTGGGATGGAGCCCTGACTCATGCTCCCTCTCAGTAGGAAGTCTGTTTGTCTCTCTCTGTCTTTCTGTCCCTCCCCCCAACTCATGCTCTCTCTCTTTAAAATAAAGAAAGAAATCTTTAAAAAAATTAAAACAGAAAAGTCAGTTTCTCTTTTCATATTTGGGACTAAGTGATAATCTGTCTGCTACCTTGATAGGAAGAACATTGAGATCATTGACAGTAGACAGGCTATAATTCTAAATTATAATATTTCACTTCTTATTATAGTGCATTTATAAAAATTACTGTTTTTAAGTCTCCTTTGGCTACCCACTTCTCTTTATTTGTGTAACATATTAAATGCTTTCCAGGTTCCAGCCAGTCCATTGATTCAACTGGCCAGTTGAAGATCATCCCCATAGCAGCTCAATTAGAGCAAATAATGTCTCATTATCTAGCAGCTGTGTGGAACCGTGTGGCTGGTGGAGTCATCTAATCATACAGCTAGAATAGCTCTGCCATGTTCTTGTAGATACAGCCAGAATCACCTACCTAGCCCCCTACTGTGGCTAAAAACCCTGCAAGGCATTTTTTAACCTACAGTGTCCTTGAGAGTATTTGATTACATTGTCAATAGGTGAAGGGGTTATATTTTGGAGCCTGGATTTTGAATTTAAATCACCAAGCAAAGTCTATTAATGCAGAAGTTTTAAAATTTATAGTTTCCTCAATGAATACATTTAAAAATTATACAGGTAACCCTATATAATATCCTTCCTGTGAGGTTAGCTTGTATGCCAGCAAAATTTAAAATGAATGAAAAAAAAAAACACTCTGGTTGCTCTGAGGAGAAATCACTCAGGTAAATCTACAGAAATAAGATACTAAATTGCAATATGTGTTCTGTTCATCTGTTTCAGTTGTGTATTTGCTTGAAACTAATTTGCTGGTTAAGTTAGCATTTCCCTTTAAAATAGCCTTTTATCTGAGTAGATAAAACATATCTATAACTTTTCATTAACTGGGGCATAAACTTTAAATACATAAGACTTAACGACACACTCACACGCAGAGTTTGGCAGTTAAATTTTTCAGCATCAAATATAACTACTTTATAAATTTCATGCTCAGCAAAAATACCAGATTATTTGAATAAGTCTCAGAGAAAACTCCTCTGAAATGTTGTCTCTGATTATTGGACTAACTCTAAAAATTTAAATAACGCTTATCTAGTTTCTCTCAATTTCTCAGAAACTTCACACTCTCTTATGTCTATATTCTCTTCCCCTGAACTGCATCTTTGCCATCATCGCCGTGCTCAGAATTCTCCGTCTTAGAAAATGTATTTCCATAACCCTACTTTCCTCCATTCTTTACACTGCCACTTTCTTTCTCCTCTTCCTTTTTTATAGCCAAACGTCTTGTAAATGTTTATCTATAATCAGTTTCATTTTCTTCATTTCTAATAATGCCTTTCTGTTCAGGGTCTGCTTTTTCTTCAAGCTTCAGCCCTCCTTTAGCATTCCCCCCACCAAACCTCAAAGATTTCTCTTAAGATCTCCAGAGTCCTATACTCCTAATGCAGTGGGCCTTTTAAGTTTTCATTTTACATGATTTCTCTGGTGAATTACAAGCTACTGACGGTTCCTTCCTCCAGATTCTGTTTTCTTGCCTTCCACACTGTACAGCCCTTGCTTCTTTCCTACCCTTGGATTTCCTCTGCTGGCTCACTTTCTCATCTGTCGATACTTCATATGCTGGAGTTCCTTGAGCCTCAGGTGGCATCTATCTGTACCAGTTCTTTTGTTTCTCTCACGTCGTCATTTGCACCCATGGCTCCCATTGTCTCATGTGTGCTAATGATCCTCAAATTTACACCTCAAAACCAAAACATTTCTCTGACACCCATTTCTGTATCTGTCCAGCTATATACTTAAAAATCTTCCTCTGAGTGTCACATAGCACTCCACCAAAATTTAGTTTGTCCCAATAAGTACTCTGTAATTCTTCCACAAATTTTTACCCCCCCACCGGTTTTTTTTTTAGCAAGTGCCATCACCATCCATTCAGTTGCATAAGCCAGAAACCTGGGAGTCATTGTTTATGCTGTCCTCTTTTCATTCTCCAAACCAGAATATCTACTATTCCTTTCATGTTAAAAGCCCTGTCTAAATGCCTCAAATGGCTCTCCATGGCCCCTGGGGGAAAAAAAAACCCTTCATTTGGTGGACCCGACTCAGCTAACTGCCTGTTAAATTGGCAGACCCTAGTCCCTTTCTCCTGTGCTCCATTGACAGGCTTTTTCTTGGGTCTCTCAACCAAACGTAGTCTTGTCTCTACTCAAAACTCTCTCCATTGATTAGCTAATTTTTATCCATTCTTCAAAATTCAGTTCCATTTTTTGTCCCTGGAGGCTATCTACTACATGTTTGATATCACCAACTTTCATAGCACTGTTGTAATTAAGTAGTTAGCTGTTTTTATATTTGTATTAATGGTCTTACTTCCCCACTAGAATATAAAATTTATTAGAGCAGAGAATATGGTTATATCCCTAACTCGAGACGTAATGCCTCATATGTAAGTAACATAGAGGTTACTTTTAAAAATAACTAATTAATAATTTAAAAATAACTAATTAATAATTTAAAAATAACTAATTAATAATTTAAAAATAACTAATTAATAATTACCTAATAAATAAAATTCTTCTCTGTTTAGATTTCAAAAAGATAAATGTTACAAAAACTAAAACAATACAAATACAGTGTTTGATTTTATGCCTAATAAAATAGCTTGTTTAGAGTTTTAACTATCACATTTTTTTTTAAAGCTCTCTGTTAGTCACACTTAAGGAATTGAAGTAAAACTGTTTTTGTTGATTAGGTTGCAAATTGTCCAGTTACTGTATTTTAAATTGTGAATTAATAGTTTATAAAGACTTTCTTCTTTTACTCTACAACATAACATACATATTTAACAGGTTTCTTTTTAAGATTGATTGGATATCAACAAATAGATTTACAAATAAGTACAATCAATGAAAAATAATGCTAAAGACTAATGAATTTTGCAAAATTAAAAAATTTTTTTGAAAGTATAGCAAAAATAGGTAAGCCATTTCATAGGTGTTTTGGGGGGGGTTATATCCCTTTCTTAAAGCAAAAATACAAATTCTGAAAGAAAATACTAGCTCATTGACCCCACATATTTAAATATCCTAAAGATACTTAGGAGACCCTAGTCTTTTATTTTCCTCTGGGCTCTTTTCAGCTCTTAAGTTCTGTAAGTACTTGAGCATACTAGAGTAACATCATCATATGTATTGTTTGGAAAGGTCACTTTATTCATAAATCTTTCATAAATAACTAAAGCTTAGCACTTTAAGTAACAAATATTTTTTCTATATATTTTATTGTTTATTGATTCTAATTTAATTCCATGGTGATCAGAGAACACATTTTTTATTATTTTAATACTTTTACATTTGAGACTTATTTTATGATACAAATATGTCTATTTTGTTAGTAATGTGTGTCCTTGAAGATTGTACATTTTATATTTGCTAGGTTTAGTGTTATCTAAATACCAATTAGATTAAAGTAGTTGATAGTATTGTTTAGATTATCTGTATCTTTACTTTTTTGGGGGGTAGTTACTCCATCAGTTGCAGAGAGGATATTAAATATCTCCAATTATAATTATAGAATTGTTTATTTTGCCCTATTAATTGTATCACTTTTTGCTTCATGTACTTCCAATGTCTGTTATTAGGAGCAAACACATTTATGATTCTGATGCCTTATTAATTCTTTTACCATTATGAAATACCTCTCTTATATTTAGCAGTACTTTTGTTTGGATCTATATTATCTTATATTAAAATAGCCACTGTGTAATTTCTTTTTTTTTTTTTTAAAGATTTTATTTATTTATTTGACAGAGAGAAATCACAAGTAGATGGAGAGACAGGCAGAGAGAGAGAGAGGGAAGCAGGCTCTCTGCCGAGCAGAGAGCCCGATGCAGGACCCGATCCCAGGACCCTGAGATCATGACCTGAGCCGAAGGCAGCGGCCTAAACCACTGAGCCACCCAGGCGCCCCCACTGTGTAATTTCTTATCTTCACTCTTAACATGTGAATATTTTTTTCCATAAACCTGTTTTGAAGTGATCTGTCTCTTTGAATTTGGATCAAAGAGCCATTCCTTATGAAATTAGATGGTGTGTATTGACTCCCTAAAACCCAATCACACCTATGGTCTGTATCTGCAAATCTTTGAAGCAGATCATTTAGTATGATGGTTCTATTCATGTGGCTAGTCTATTCCTACTCCATACCATATACAATCTGAAATAGAAGGTCAGCTTTTACTCATAATCTCTTTACATCCCAAACTACTCATCCTAATGATAGGAATATACACAATTTGGTATAATATATTAACAAACAAAGACATCTAGGGGAAAAAAAAAACAGACGTAAGAATATTTTGAAAGTTTTTTCATTCATTGACTTGAAATTTCTGGTCTAGTTAATATTTTTTAAAGTTCTGGTTGCTGGAAAGATAGAGATAGAGAGAGAGAGAGAGAGAGAATGAGAGAGTGAGAGAGAGTGTGTGTGTGTACTGTGAAATCTTTGAAATAGTTCCTAAGAAGTGGTTTGAGAAGGGAGCAGAATTCTGAGCCATTGACTTACCAGAAAATCACAGAGCTCAGATCCAAATCCCTCCAAAGCATGGCTTGAACATGGTAGTCATCTGGGATTGTTGAAGGGGCATACTGGGCTAACATGTTTCAAAAGAAGATCTCATCTGGGTGAGGAATTTTCTTTTCTCCGTACATAGAATAAAGCTTGACTTTAGATTTTTTCAACTTTTGTGTGCAGTTATTTTGAACCTCTTGTGTTTATGAAATAAAATTTCACATAAAATATATTTTCTGAAACCATTTATTTATGTTGGAAAATGCTTACCAGAGATACAAGTGCTGTCACTTGTTCCCTGGTCTTACACAGTAATTCAACAGAATTGCTTGTTTGGGGATTCTTTCCTTTGTTTCCACTCTGGTGGAGGAAGGCACCAGAGAGTGAAATCCTGTTGTCTGATTGATGAGATTTTGTTCAGGCTGTGACAGTGCATAACTCCTCTCATTGCCCTATCTGTTGACCCCCAGAGAGGCTGAGAATAGCACAACCTTGGGACGTAAAAAGTTCTTCATTTTTTTTTTTTTTACTATCACTGTTTACAACAATAGGAACCATCAGCAGCCATGATAGTGGAACATGGAATGTATTTTTAAGCCAGAAAGTAAAGAGAAAATTGGTGAGTTCAGGTTGCTTAATGGGGCTAACAAAGCAAATGCCATTAGACTTGGCAGTTATAGAAAACATACTCTGTTTTCCCAAACCAAAAACTGAGCTTATAACTATAGCCCATAATCACCTTTTCAACATTACTCACTGATTGCAAGGGGAACCAGAGCAGACTTAGCTTGTTTAGCTTAATGCTGTTCAACTTCCCATACTGGGAAAAAATTGGAAGTTCATTTTTCACTGATGGACACGATGGCTTTTCTTTTTTTCTGAAGGACAGAGCATTCAAGCACAAGTTATAGGTTACCAACTGAAAAATGTAATGTTAGGCTTTAAGAAAACTTAAAAGTAAGTGAAAAGATGATAATCTGAATTAGTAGGTTATTCTTGTCTTTTTCAGGAAGACTAATTCTGTAAGCAGTCTGGACTAAATTGCAGACTTTAAATGATACTTTTACTAAAGGGGACCAGTAGAGCAGAATTTTGGTTTAATGAATTTCCCCATTTGTTTCATAAAGTGAATTAAGACATGGAGTGGCACAAATTTAGGGATGAGGTATTTTCTTGATGGAGAAAAAAATAAAGCCATGTTTCCCCTTTGTCTGTTGTTTAGGTATTTCTTAGTCTTTATAAAATCATAAAGATGTTATTTGAATTGTTTGATTTATTAAAGACAGATTGTATGTTTAACTTCAAAATGAGAGTTAAATCTGTTGGCTTCTTCACTATTTTCTGAATCATATCTGGTTAATTAAAGGCTACATAAGGTTATTATTTGATAGGTTTTAAAACTATAGACTAATTAACCCTGAAAAGAAAGTGTAATGGAAAACAAACTTTAAAGCAAGAGTCAAATACTAGGTGAAACTTGATCACTTTTTACTGATGTTAAGTCATATCATAAAGAAAGTTTATAAATTCTCAAGGGCAATTTGTTTTGCAGAGAATGTATTAAGGAAAGTTCAAAGATGACGATTATCATTATTCTTACTAGTGCATAGTTGGTTCATATCAGAACAAATAAATCTAGGGAGACCACTGGAAAACCCTGCTCATTTTGAGTGTTACCACATAACTGAGACAAGCTCAGAACTGGAGCAGAGTTCAGCAGGAGGCTGAGACTGAATGTGATCCTACTATAGCTATTAGTATGTTTGTTTGGCCCATACTTTATATTAAAACATAAGAGTCATTTGAATTCATACAACAGCTTATTGAACAAGGCAATCTGCTATTTGATTGAAATCCCATGTTTCATGATTTGTGACTGAAGTTTGGAGCCAAGTCTTTCTCTTGAGTCATTAATTTTGTAAAACAGAGATCTGAAGTCCTTTAGGAAAAATTGTACCCAAGATCATTTAAGCAGTTGTGGCTTCCTGAGGAGTAGAAAAACCAAATTAGTCTATGTGGAAATCACAGAATTTCCCTTGTTACCAGTCATCCAGTTTTCTTCCGCTCCTCAAGCTAAAGAAATGAACAGAAAACCTAAGTAGAATGTAAATGAATAAACAGATTTATTCATTTCATACTGTAGGTAGACTTTCTTGAGCCCAGCTTAGATAAAATTCTTTTTATATATGACCTTTCCTGGACCATAGCACTTATTAAGTAAATATCTTTTTGTCTCTCTTTTTTAGACAATGAGCTAAATGAGGGTAGCAACTGGGGCTTAGTCACCATTCATGTGTTCTTTCTTGTTCTATTAATGAATAGAACAGGAATTTTCTATTAATGAATAGATCAGGAAATTTTCATAGAGCACTTACTATGTTTTGGGCATTACAATGAGTCATGGTAGAATGGGGAAGTTGAGGAAGGGACAGATGACAGATATTATCCATGCAAGAGGTTAAGATGATTTTGTGACTGATTAAATACAGAGAGCTCAGGTTGGTAGAGAAATCTGAAGTGACACCCAGTTGCCCAATTTGATTGCCTGTATAGATTGTTGAATTAGTAATCAAGTAGAAAATACAAGAGGAGAAGCTTATGGATGATAGAGTAAGGAAATTAAGAGAATCATTAATTCAGGTTGAATCATATTAAGTTTAAGGTGTCTGAAACAGTGAGGTAAAGAGGACTTGTGAACAATTGAAAATATGGATCTGGATCCTAGGAGCCTGGTCAGGGCTTTATGTACAATTGGAGAGATCCCCACAACTGGATGCAATTCATAGAACCTAAATGGCCAGGCAGAAAAGGATAAATAGAAGGATCACCCGGAGAGGGTAGAGTAGAAGGAAAGCAAGGAATGTGTATTATAGAGTACATTTACCACCAGTTACATTGTGGTGAAAGGGGTGAAATGAACTACACACAACAATGAGCAGTTTTTATTATAGAGTTACAGTTTGGTATATACTGAATGCCAGAGCGTAGCCTGTCTGGGATTTTACAAACCCAATTAAGTTACAAGTACCTTTCTAACAAGCTGTGAGTTCTTAAACAAGTCTCAATGCCTCTTTATCTGTTTTCATTTGTAAAGTTTAGAAATTCAATAAAGTGATGTGAAAGCTCCCTCTAATATTTTACATACAGCATTGGAAAAAAGCAGCAAAACACTCATAGTTGAAAGCAATTCCTGAGGGAATAAAAGACAAATATAACCATCATATGTCAAGTTCATATTGTATATTAGAAAAATCAACCATCTAAGAAAATACTAAAATCATGTAAATAGGAAAGTTACAGGGTGGCTGTTGCCCTTTTTGTTCTACTGGATGAGTTATTTTCCTTATATGACAACTGGGAAACCAAATCAAGAAAATCTATAATGAGGGTTTTGGTGATGTTTTCCTTCACAAATTTATCCCAAATGCATCTTACATGATTGACACACCCATATCCAAAGGGAAAAATATTAAATTTGAATGATTCCAGATGAACAGAGGTCAGTGAATCACATTATTATTACTAGTCATTATTAATAATACCTTCATGGGAAATATTTTAAAAGGTCTATTTATTTAATTTTGTGCAGTTAACTGAAAAATGCCAACCCAGTCTCTAGCTTTCTTAACTAAAGGCAATGGAGATGACTTTGAATTATCAGGACCATGACAACCCAAAGAGTTTGGTACATAGTAATACCAGGGTCAAGTCAATCAAGGGAGAGGAAAGAAGATGAATTGTTAACATCCAAAGGCATTTTATACATGATGATAATTATCCCCAGGTACTCAGGTTAATGTGCTTTCAGTGGAAACATGTGGAATAAACAGCTGTCATGGATATGTGCCACCAAAATGAAAGCTTTGCTCAGCCAGGGAAACAGTTGGGAGGCCAGTGAACCAGTATGTGCTTATACCTTAGGAAAGCAAATACTTTTCACTGGGCCCATAAGCAAAATTAAAACCAAGCAGGAGTTCTTTGCCAAATAAAGGTAAAAATCTTGAAAACATACTCAGCGTTACTGAGTGTTCCATAAATATTTGCTCAAAAATTAAAATGTAACTTTTTATTCATTGTTCAGTTTTTAACAGTTAAATATTGACTTATGAAAATAAACTTTGTTTACATATGGAGATAAAAATAAAAGTCGATGTTCTGACAAAACTTAATCTTGTATCTTTAATGTGGCATAAAAAGAAACCTATAGATGGTGTGTCCAACCTGCCGGCTTCATTGATCATACAGAGACTGCTCCTGGTCAAAAATGAACTTTTGTTTTGCCTTGAGTATTCTTTGGGTATAAGTTTGAAAGAAATCTTGTGATTACAGTCCTGAAAGGAATCTTAGATAATCTAGTTTATTTTTGAGGCCCCAGATAGGAGGACTACATTGTGTGTGTGTGTGTGTGTGTGTGCATTGTGGGGGGCGGGGTGAGGGGAAGGAGGGAAAGGAAGAAGGGAGGGGAGAGAGAAAGAGAAGAAAAATAGAGAGGTACATGATAAGACCATTGCATATAACCAAAAAAAATACAGAAGAACTCCACCTGCGTCTATGCTTCCCAGAATGCAAAAGGCAAACTAAATCAATAGTTTAACCCAAAAAGTTGCAATATAAGATTAAGTATATAAGAAGACTGAGAGGAAAAAAAAAAAAAACTGAGAGATGCCAACTATCCCCCTTTACTCATTCATTCAATAAAGACATAAATGCAGACCAGCTCTCTGGGTTATTAAATGATAATCATAGTACTAATGAAATGATAGATCTACCAACCTGGGTCGTAGGTCAAACTATGAAATTGCCAATATGTGCTCATTTTTTTTTAACCTCAGAAAAGGCTATTTCATGTTTTTGAACTTAGTATTTATCACTGAGTAATGATGAATGTTAATGACAACATGTTTAGGCATTTTAAGAAAAGCACAATTTTTTATGAATCAAAATAATGGTGTGTGAATTTAAGCTTTGTCTCTGATATACAGATTAGCCCAATTATGTCATTTTACCAAAAAAAACTATTCTTAAAAACCTGAGTGAAGCAAAGACTAGCTTCTCCTGATCGTTAATCAGCTGCCAAAATAACAAGATAAGTTTTCTTACTAGAAGGTTATTGCCTATAAACCTTTTTAGATTAAATACTTGTTTCAGTATCTTTTAACTGAAACATTGAAAGAGTTAATCTATTTGTAGCAACTCTGAACTTTTCTAAATCTAATGTTTTTAAATAAAATCACTGATCCTCCCATGCTTCATAAAGCAGCATTCTACCGAGCGGTGTCATTACAGTGACGGTCCTACTGGGAGAGACACCAGTCCAGTTTATAGAATGAAGATCTTAATATTGTGATAGATACTTCTGAAGCTCAGCTTGATTTTTTAAAAATGCTTTCATGCACAGTCGCTTACTCTGCTAAGCTATTTGAGATGTTGTGGCACTTACTGAATTTTCACATAAATTGCTATTCTCTGAGTATGACTAGTATACCAGCTTTTAAGCCCCAGTATATTTTCTACCTTCCAAACTGGCATTCAACAAACATCAGTTGTGTCCTTACATTACACTTAAGCTGTAACTCAGTAATTCTTCAAGGGGGAGAGGAGTAGAAAGAGAGCACATTGTATGACAAAGTCCATATTAGGGACAATGGGCATTTGTTTTTAAGAAAAGGAGAATGTGCTCTACATCATTTTGAATTCTCATTTCATGCATCTTGGCAAATATGCATCTGTTATAATTGCACTGTTGATTGACTATATAATTTATCACAGGGCAGGATGTATATATATAGTTAAATTGATTAACTAGGTATTGGGCACTTAGGAAGGTCAGCTTCTGACAATTAACCAATCCAAAGGCATTCCTAAAAGGCATTACAGATGGAAAACTTGCTTCAGGAAATAACTTCCATTTATCTTTCAACGTTAATTTTCCAATTGGTTAGCATGCAGTCGAACTTTAAAACGGATGGATTTAAATAAACACGCGCATTAAAAATTAGGTTATTTTTACCAGTGAATTATTCTTGCGCTATCTCTCTGAGCAGAGTACAAGACATATTTATTTATTTAGTTGCTATGCTAGGCTAAGATTCAAAATAGGTTACTAGTGAAAGAAGAAGATTTTTGCCTAGTTTTGCAAGAGTTTTATCTATAAGCTCTATAAAAAGGAAAGCTTTCATTTGGGGAAGCCAGCTAAGATTCAAGAGTCAATATATTTTGTAAATGGAATAACTATTTTAAAAAATCTAACCATAAAATTGTGACGGCCCATTGAAAGAGGGCCTCCTCCCATTTTATTCTTCCCATCACATTCATCTCACAGATCCACATAGAAAGGTATGCCTAAGGGAGGTTCCAGGTCCATGAAAACTTTTTATTACTAATTAGGGTTTAAACTTAAGTCCCTCTGCAATCTCTGCTCTTGTCTAGTTGAGCTGAACTTCTGCCTAATGGAGTGTACATCTAACATGAGGCCCAGACTAAAATCTAATTTGTGGGGTCAACTCCTGTTCCCCTTTCCCTGCTTTATGTCATAGGCTTGTGAAAAGGAAATGAAGTGTTCCCGCTTACGTTCCCCTATTAGTACACAGGAGGAATAAGAGAAAAACCATGCAAAGAGGACAAACAATCTAAGAGCTCTGGCAAGTCCCAAGAAAGGGACACTGGAAACAGAAGAGCTCTTAATTTTTTTTTTTTCTTCCACTAGAACACATGCTCTCTCACAATCTTGCCTTTGCCATGAGTACTAACATTAGTACTTGTTCTTAAGAGTGAGGCATGGTTTCAGAGGAGGAGGTGGCATTGAGTGTTTTTATGCTAACCCCAGAGAGGAGACTAAAGATGCACAGAGTGGAGAACAAGACTACCTCAGGAGAGCTAGTAACAGAACAGGGAAAGATTAGGTTGCTGGTTTAAGAAGAATTCCTAGACTGAACCAGCAAAATTCAGGGAGCTTCTTGCACTGAGGGCCACCAACCTAAATGGGATGGTTAATCTAGGCAGAAATGGAGACCAGAATTGCAGAGGAAAATGAGTAAAACTTTAATTTAGACGCAGGCCCAGTAGCAAAGTAGCTAAGTGTGAGGCTTAAATTAAGGGGAACCCTATCCCAAGTCTTGATAAAGATATGTAGAGTGACATGTAAGGGAGAATAAACCCAGTAGATCGCTCTGACAGTGACGTGTGGAAAAGGAGCGAGTGCATGGATATCAGCAGAAAACAAAGCAGAAAAAAATGAAAGAAAAAAAGAATTGAGTTACCATCAATGAACCTGTGGATGTGTGATTAAGATAGAATAAATCATATTAATGCTTGACTATTGTGGTAAACCAAATCACTTCACCTCTCTGGACTGCAGTTTTCTCTTCTGCAAAAGGAAAAGAGCAGGTTGAACCCAATGATAAAAACCCATTATTCATGGTTCTAAATTGAGTTGAATTTATTTGCTATCTATTTATCCACAACAAATTTATTTAAACTTAGATTTTTTTCACAAAGATAACCAAATTTTTGCTAAGGGTATGTCATATAATGAAGATATTCCATGAAGGTAAACTGATCAGCACTAAACAGAAAAATTCAGATTCAAGAACAGGAAATCCTGATTTCTCAGTAATGAAAGTAATTGTTGGAGAGTGTTATGTTGTAAATCAGTGCTTCTCAGACTTAATGTGAATATGGGCACCTGGGGGGTACAGTTGGTTAAGTGTCTGACTCTTGGTTTCAGCTTAGGTCATGATCACAGGTCATGAAATGGAGCCCCAGATCAGGCTCCATGCTCGGTGCAGAATCTGCTTAAGACTCCTTCCCCCTCTCTCTTTGCCCTTTCCCCACTGCATGTGCACATGCGCGCGCTCTCTCTCTAACAAATAAATCTTTTAAAAAAGCTAATGTATATAAAGACCATATGGAGATATTGTCAAAATCATGATTTA
This sequence comes from Mustela putorius furo, assembly GCF_011764305.1. Classification (NCBI taxonomy): domain Eukaryota; kingdom Metazoa; phylum Chordata; class Mammalia; order Carnivora; family Mustelidae; genus Mustela; species Mustela putorius. Next base: position 31,541,147 of record NW_025421987.1, read on the forward strand.
GTAGGTCTTGGGGATGACAGTAGTGTTGAGCTTTTTATTTCTAACCAGCTCCCATGTAGTAAGTACCACTTTTTTCCCCCCATATTATACTCTGATGGTTTAAGGTGAAAAAAGCAAATCCATGTATACCATATTTTATTAAGCAGATTTTTACAGTGATACTCATCCAGAATTAGCTCTACATTTATCCCTTAAGCAAAGAGGAGAAAGTACTGCCAGGACTGAGATAATGAAAACAAAAAAAAGAGTCTACTGATTTAGGTTTTTATGTGAAAATTAAGGCTGCCTAGGTTTTCCATCTCAGTTTTCTGATTCCCTCTAATGATTTTGTTCATTTTAGTGGAAGACAGTTTAGATGTGGCAAGGACAAGAAGGGGAATCATTAAACCAGGCATACTAAAGAGAGATGGTTGACAGTGATGAAGGAGATTAAAGAATCAGAATTTACAAAAACACAGCAATTCAAAAGGCACTTAGTGCGTGGTCCAGCACATTCAAACCACACAGTGCCTCTGAGGGGATTCATTCTCTTAAATAAAGGGCAATAGTTACGACCCTCATATCGTCAAAAATAGGATAGATTATGTGCAACATATTACCAAGTTGGATGGCTAAATCAGTGGAGTGTTCAATGCATTTTGGAAAAATTGCCACCCAAAATGTCAAAGCATGCATTGTTAATATCATTTTATAATTAAATGGCTATATTTTAGTTAACTTGAAAATTTTCTCATCCAGAACATTTCATTCCCCAGGGAAAAATATATAATACAAGTGTCAGTGTAAATATATACATTTATATGCTGCCTTCAGGCATCATTCAATCCACTTTATTGGACTGAATATAAACTGTGTTCTCTGAAGACTGTGTTGGCATAGTGTAAAGACTTATTACTGTTAAAAAAAATGATGTGGGTATTTTTTCCCATACATCACTTGAACTCACTCAGTTGGGTCACCACCAAATGATTTTCACCTGTGTTATTTTTCACATTCCAGTCGTTGTGCCAGTAGCACTTAGAGTTAGTGCTGCTGCTATCAGTTTCGACCACTCAGATCTGATTACAATGGACATTTTAACATGTTTTGTTTCCCTAGCAAAGTAACTAAGGAATTTGGAGAAGTGAGGCTCAAAAATATATCTCAGGCTGCAAGTGGCCTCTCTTCTGAAAGTTTTCTTTATGGAGAGTTTCTAGGTCATAAGTGTCTTCCTTATTTAGGCATCGTAGTCAAGTTTTTCTTATCTCACATTTCTTAAATACCAAATGTTTGAGCTTCTTCTATCCCTACCCTTTCACAAACATTCAGTTGATGCCTTAATAGTAGACAAGTAATGCCAAGTGACCACGTTGGATAAAATTATTTTAATGCTTAATGAAAGAAATCCGGGAAATAAAGATATCTGTTCAGGTTTACTTTGTGACACCAAATCCTCTTAGCCTGTAGTACCTTCAAAAATGGGAGTAAAGGTACTGTTCTTTCTTAAGTACACACTTGTATCCTGTGGCTCTTTATTTCCTGTGTATATTCTGTTATTTGAGATGTAACTGGATGTGCCTGTGTGTTGTGGGAGAGTGTTTGTTGAGAGGAATGGTTGAGATGAAAGCAGATTCTATATACTATATATATATATAGGATTTTGGTTCTAAATGTTCTCTCCATGTACAGTTAAATTAAAAATATACTTCCCTTGGACTGCTTCCTTCATCATCATTGACTGAATTGAACTCAGTAAATCTTGGATGTTCTTGGCACTAACCTTTCTGGATACTATTATCTTTGGCCATGCATGGGCTCCCCTAAATGAAAAATGAATTTCCAATATCTACAGTTTCTACCTAATATTAATCTGTAATTTGAATACAAACCAATAAGGAAGAATTCTCCAAAGATAAGACAATTTGTAACAGAATAATACATACTTTGAGACATGTATGTTTGTGTTTGTACTCAGAACACTAGTCTATTGAGGGATATAACAATGCTATGAGAAGATAAATTGAACATGGTTGGGACATTGTGGGAAATCTATTTTGCCATTTATTGATTACATGTAAACCAGAAATTGCATCACCTGTGTATATTTTAAATAGCTAAATTTATTGCTGAATAGGCTTTGGTCAGATAATGCCAGTTATTCTTTTGATGAAATAACCTCTTACCATGGGGTTCTAAAGGGGAGGGGAGAATACAGAATTAATAAAAAGGAGTACTGATCAAAAATGATTACTTTAGATATTGGTAGAACTTTTCTAACGATGTTTCTCATTATTCAAGTAAAGTTTAATACAGCTATGCATCAGATGTATAAAAATTTGAAAAGGTTTGCCTGGAGGAAAAACTAAAAAGTGATGTTTATAAGGTTATTGGAGGGATGAGAGATATGCCTTATCATACTTTGATTTGTTTGTGTTAGAGAATAGAAACATGGTTTTGCCAAGATTTATCTATAGAAAGTATTTAGTTATTAAAAAGATTTTATTTATTTATTTGACAGAGATCTCAAGTAGGCAGAGAGGCAGGCAGAGGGAGGGGGGAAGCAGTCTCCCTGCTGAGCGGAGAGCCCCATGTGGGACTCAATCCCAGGACCCTGAGATCATGACCTGAGCCTAAGGCAGAGGTTTAACCCACTGAGCCACCCAAGTGTCCTTATAGAAAGTATTTATATAACCAAAATAGAACTGTGGACTTAAGTTAGATTTGTAAGGTATCACTAGTCAGTCTGTGTTTATTTTCCTCTATTTATATTTATAAATATTTTCAAACTATAACCCAGAATATTTTAAACAGTTTTGGTGGGTAGCCTATTTAAATCAACATGGAAACTCTTAGAAGTAAAATGAAATAATAAATTAATGATATAGGGGTGCCTTGGTGGCTCAGTGGGCTTAAAGCCTTGCCTTCGGCTCAGGTCATGATCCCAGAGTCCTGGGATTGAGCCCCACATCAGGCTCTCTGCTCTGTAGGGAGCCTGCTTCCCCCCACCCTCTGCCTGCCTCTCTGTCTACTTGTGATCTCTGTCTGTCAAATAAATAAATAAAATCTTTTAAAAAATTAATGATATAATGCTATTAAAAATTGGAAGTGAAATAAATTGTTTTCTTCTTGAGGTGTTAATTTTTCTTACTGAAGAAGCATAGTCAGAACTGCAGGAATAGAAAAAAGGAAACAGAAAAAAAAATGCAAGAAAAAGAAGGGAAAAAGAGAAACATTAAGATAGAATAATGTGCTCTAAAACCTCACTTTTTTCCAAATCTCAATTGTAATGTGATTTCAGTTAAACTTAGCAATTATAAGTATTCTCCCTAATATATTTTAACAATATTTCTATATAAAGCTGAAAAAATGTTTTATTTTTCTAGTGTTGTTGGTTTTGCAAGTTAAGTAATCAGTTTGATATTTTTGAGGTTCTATACAAAATAATTTCAAATTAAGTATAGATATTAGGTGTACACTTTAGGTTACTGTTCTCAACACTGTCACGTGGGGGAAGCACTGAGTTGAGTGAGGAACTCTGAATTGTAGAAAATCAGCATCAGCTGGGTGGGTTGGCCTTGTGCACATCAGTCATTTCCCATTTCTTGTTCTCGATTCTTCATCTGACAAATGAGCAGTGTGGACATGTATTGGAGGTCAGGGTCACAAAATAATACCTAGGTTATAAGAGTCTCTTAAGTGTAGGACCACACTAATGCCAACAAAATTCTAGTGATAATGATAGCAATAAGAAAGTAATAACATTTATGGAACGTTATTTTGGTACCAGGCTGGGATAAGCAGAATATTAACCCCACTCAAAGATGTCCACATCCAACTCCCCAGAATCCGAGAATATGTTGCTTTCCATGGTAAGAAGGGACTTTGCAGATGTGATTAAAGTTACGAACATTAAGATGGGGAGATAATCCTGGATTTCCAGGTAGGTCTAACTAAATTTCATGAGCTGCTAAAAGCAGAAAAGCTTTGGCGCTGCCCTGAGGAAAAGATGTAATATTGTTGGCTTTGAAAATGGAGGAAAGGGCCCAAGATGAGAAATATACTTACCGGTTTCTAGAAAGCAGTGGAAACAAGGAAATGGTTTCTCCCACAGAGCCTTTAGAAAGGAACATAACCCTGATGAGTCCTTGATTTAAGCCCAGTGAGACTATGTCAGACGTCTTACCTCCAGGAACTGTGAGATAATAAATTCTTATTTTGTAGCCACTATGTGGTAATTTGTTACAGCAACAATAAAAAATCTCATGTATCAGGCTCTCCACCATGGTCATTTAAATGAACTCATTTTGGCCTCACAACGACCCTAGGAAATAAAGACTATTATTATCCCCAGTTTACACATGAGGAAATTGAGGTTTAGGGTGTTTGAGTGATTTCTCAAGCTCACAGCTTGTAAATGATAAAGCCAGCATTAGATCCCAAGACTGTTTTGTCTGACTAAAGATGATGTGTTTTAAATCCTCCTGTATGTCAAAGCCATTTAAGAGTTTCCTGTTCCACTCCCCCTACTGTAGAATGAGCCATTTTCTCTTTATCCTCTCTCTCTCTCTCTCTCTCTCTCTCTCTTTTTCTTAACAATTTTCTGCTGGGAAGAAGGGCCAATGTGGGTATCTTTGTGAGGATTTGGGGGTCCTTTAGAAAAAAATTTATTGCATACTTTATGTAAAGTTAGTGTTTTGTCTCTTTCTAAAGTCATCAGCTTCTACTTTTCTCGTAACTAGAATGATTTGCTAGTATTTTACGAGAAGAACAAAACATGGCATCACTAATCTGGTATAATTTAGAATGTAGCAAAGGATCTTTTGTTTGGTAATAAAATTTCCTCCCTTCCTTAACTCTCTCTCTCTCCTTTTCTTTCTTTCTTTCTTTCCTCCTTTCCTTCTTTTCCGTAAACAACTAATTAACTTACGAAGACAAAAGGGTTTGATCCCTCTTTAAAAAGACATGTTTTGGGCGGCTGGGTGGCTCAGTGGGTTAAGCTGCTGCCTTCGGTTCAGGTCATGATCCCAGGGTTCTGGGATGGAGTCCCACATGGGTGGAGGGTCTCTGCTCAGCGGGGAGCCTGCTCCCCCCCCCCCCGCCTCTCTGCCTACTTGTGATCTCTGTCAAATAAATAAATAAAATCTTAAAAAAAAAAAAAAGACATGTTTTAATGGCAGTTTGCCAGGCCACAATGCTTTCTTTTTATGCTAATGATGCCCCTATCTCTTTATCTTCTCTTTTTCTTATTGCTGTTCTCAGATGCCTCCCTTCTTTTTGGTCCTTTAATGCTTTTCTCCTTTCAAAATCTTTCCTTCCTCTCTCTTCTTCATCCAGGTTTGGAGAGTGATTGATTCATTTTTTTTTTTTTTTTTGCCTGAGAACTTGGAACATTTTACATCCTCTTCATCAAAATAACACTTCCTCCATGTCTGGTGGCATCTGAGCTATGAGATCTCTTTACCACTGCACCTGTTAGTACACTCCATGTACAAAAGATGAAACAACCAGAAAGTAATTTAGTTTTTCATTTCTTCTTTGATTCCTCAAGCCCTTGGAGCCACATAGGAGCTGGTAGTTATCACAGTGTTTTGTTAACAGAGTCTTCTCAGATGTGATCTACAGTCAAGAAAGAACATTTAGTGTGAAGAGGGGGAAATGAACAGGGTGAAATTTGTTTTGTAAAGGGAGGGAAAAAAACCTGAAGGGTAAATCTGTGAAAGAAAGAGTCCTGTTTAAAAGAAAAAAAAAAGGAAAAAAAGACAGACCCAAATTCAGACAGTAAAAGAGTGAAAACCCTAAACTTTTTAAAAAACTTTTTAATATAAATGCTATTTTGTTAACATACAGTATGTTCTTAGTCTCAGGGGTGGAGTTTAATGATTTATCAGTTGCATATTACCTCAAGTGCCCTCCTTAAAGCTCATCACCCAATAACTCCATCCCATACCACTTCCCCTCCAGCAGCCCTCAGTTTGTTTCTTACAGTTGAGTCTCTTATGGTTTGTCTCCCTCTCTATTTTTATCTTGTTTTATTTTTCCTTCCTGAAGACACCAAAGTTTTAAAAAAGGAAAACACTACATGAGTAAGAATTTATTTTTGTATGAAGAACCTGAGCTTGTACTCAAAGTATGCAAGCAGGGTAGAATACATTTTACACAGAAAGTATGCAGAACCAGTTTGTGTCTAATATTAGCAAGCAAGACCAAAGGGCCATGACACCCTTTGGCTGCAAATAAATGATTAACTGGGGGGTTCTTCTACGTAAAGGCACAGGAAAAGTTAAGGGCACAGAAAATCACAGAATTATAGAATATGTTTAAGTTAAACAATGCATATAAACTTTATACAAAGGAGAACTAAACTATTTCTGCATTCTCTCTCTTGCTTGTTCTTAGCTTCTAACAACTGGTTGTTCTTAAAGCCTAAATACCTCCCTTCATGATGAGCTTATAATGTTTAGCAGAAATGTTAGTAACTTCCCTTTAACTCCTTTTTAAACTATGTGGATTTTGAAGATACCCGATTTTTTTTCCATCATAAAATCTTAAGGAATCTATGAAAAAATAAATATGATCAGAAAAGATCTTCTACATGTGAAGTATTGCACAGCATAACAACAAAGTCCAACAGTGCACTGCAGTTTCTCAACATTAAATGTTTGTCACATTGGGAAGTATTATTTAAATTCTGCAAATCAAGTGAATGATTTTATAGTCAATGATTTTAGTTTGTATAGTAGTGCAACACTGCTGGTATATCTTTATTACATAACAATATTTTATATTATTATGTTTGACATTGTGTCTTAATGTCATTGAAATGGATTAATAGTTTTCAAAAGCATAAACATTTAAGAAAAGCCATTTTTGTTCGAAGAATTTACAAAGAGCTTTGCTTCTTATTTTGTATGTATAAAGAAAGAAGAAAAATAGGATAAGGATAAAGGGAAAGGAGAAGTTAATACTTTAAACACTATCACCCAAACAGGCTTTTTAAAACGCTTTCTGTTCTCAGTCACTAAAGAGGAAATATATATTTTGTAGCTTCTGTTGTCTTTGGTTTTGTTAGACTTGGTATACCAGTTACCACAGACATCACTCTGCATGCCCTCTCTCCTTCTGCTTTCTTCATATGGTTTTTTAACATTTCTTGGTTTTTAACCATATTAACAGACCAGTGACTGAGATAGATAAGGCTCTCTTTAAGTAAAGTTGTGAGGTAATTTATTATTAATAGACAAGGTCCTTTTGAAGGCAGTACTTGTCACCCCACTCAGTGAGGTTAGATATTCTAGTTGTCCAATTAACAAAAATCTGTGGGTCACTCTATGTGTGTGTGTGTGTGTGTTGCTGAAGTGTAAGGAGGAGACCAGAGAGCAATGAAGAAATGTAGTTAAGATTAGCCCTCAAACATGGATGCCCTGAATAAGTTTTTTCCATCTCCTCTTTCACCCTGTATTGTCTTCTAACTATTCTTAGTGGCTAAAGGAAAAGGTCTTCTATCCTATTTTTGAATTGAATCAATAAAAAAGAGAAAGTTTTATAGTATCCTTTAAGGGAAAGAATTCAAATAAAGTGTACTTTCCACCTAAACCCAGACAACTTGAAGGTGTTTTCTTTTTATTTTCTTTAAACAACAATGAATCATTTTCACTAGGAAAATGGGACTTTTAAAAGGTCACAGAATATATTCAAGATTAGAAATGATTTCTCTCTAGACACTAAATAGAAAAGGAGGTAGAGAATGAGGAAAAGCATTCCCCAGCCATTCCAAATAATAACTAACTTCAGGTTCTTTATAAGGATAAAGGGTAAGGGGAAGAGAAGTTAATACTTTCAACACCATCACCCAAACAGGCTTTTTAAAATGCTTTCTGTTCTTAGTAACTAAAAAGGAAATATATATTTCCTCTTTTCTCCTCTCTCTTATATTTGAATCTGGATATTATCAGAATTGGTCACCACCAAGTTTACATTAACATGAAATGTTAATAATGCAGGTTTTCTTCAGAGAAAATTACTGTCTAGACATGTTGTGCGTTAGTTAACCCTACCTTTTAAGTGAAGACACCAAACTTTGTTAAATACAATTCTTTTAAAAATAAATGCACTCAGATGCTCTCCAGATGTCTCCATTCCTCACAGTATGATAAACACCCATCAGAGTTTTACAGTGACATTTCCAGTTTCAAATATTCTGTTCTGCTGTCACCATAAATGCATTCATCCTTGACAGACTATGTCCCAGTTTTTCATTTGGAAGATATGATCATTGAATTCATATGTTGCCAGAAAGAATTTTCTTGGTTCTTACTGTTTGAAAGGGACAATTGAACTGTCTCTTGTGGATACCTACCATGTGCCAGCGTGATCGATGTCCCACATTCATTATCTGCTTAATGTTGAAAGGTACAGTTATTTCCATTTTACAGATTGTGAAGTAGAGAGACATGGGGGTTAAAAGTGTATTTAGGATTATACAGCTATGAAGTCATGGTGCTTGGGTTCAAACTTAAACATGTGAAGACCAAACCTCTGGGCTTCCCCCCATTCTCTGTTAATAGTCTGCCTCACTATTCAGTACTTTCTGGTCAGACAAATTAAAATGTAAGACATTAGCATAACTTATCTGAAAATTAAATGTGTGAATACTGTGCTAAGGAACTTAGGACTTAGGTTCTCAATACTAGAAGAGAAGAAGAAAGATGATGCAGTTTATCTTAAGTTTGATAAACTTGTTTCTAACATGATATTTGTCAACCTTTTGAATATGTGTGCATGTGAGTGTGTGTTGAATTGTATTAATATATATTCAAGATTATGTATATATTCAGCAATAGGAAGGGCACAACATATCTCACCTTTCTTTACACAAATGAATGACAATAAATTGTGATAGTGTAATGTGAGAAAATTACTTCTAAGTTCATAAAATTAGTTAAAATATACCAGCTGAATAGAAATGTTGAAATCATTGTATAAATACAAGCAAACTAGAATTCTCAAAGCCATGTAGAATGGAGATCCCTTATCTTCAGTATCGGAGACTTAGAAAACAATTGAAAATGTGTGTATTTTTTCATACCCTCTTTAGGTAAGAAGAGAGTAAAGATTGATAAGTGAATTACCAGTTAAGACAAAAGATCATAGTAGAATGTTAAATTTTAGCTAAGAAAGAACATGGGAATGATGCAGGTTTTTGCTCATACTATACTATTGTCAGTTCAGCAAATGGGCCCAGTGAGAAGGTATGTTTTATTAATTCTTTCCAGATTCCCAGCCAAAAATCTCACATAGCTTTAATATAGCTTTGATTTCCAGTCATGCATAAAAAAGACTTTTAATCCTATCTTGTTAAAAAAAGGATTTTTTTTTTGCCTTAAAAATGTGTTCTATAAATTTGGTTATGTCTGCCCTTCTACCTACCAATTAATTTCTGTTCATTGATTAAAATCCTCTGGGGGCGGAGAGATGGTTGATGTAATTGGTTATTTGTGTAAATGCATTTGATTAAGTAGGGTAAACATTGGCAGGGACGGCAAGTAGAATCAAACACATTTCCTTATGATCCTCTGGCAGAAAGCGGATGTGATTTCTGGAGAACAGCAAGTTCAAATATGGCGACTCCTGTCTTGCACAGTCATCAGCACTTCAGCCTCACTTAACTCTAGCAATCCCCAGGGAGAACTGCTTTTTAAAATGGATTTTTGAAAAAAAAAATGGATTTTTGAAACTGCTATACTAACAAGTATTTGTCTTTTAAATTAATACAATACCTGCTATCTTTTCTTATTTCCAATTACCTTACCTAACAGTCATTCTGTTCTCAGAGCCCATTTATAGAAGGTCAGGGTGGTGTTGATCAGCTTCACTCATAGTCTACTCAGGGTCCTTGTGACAGGTTTTATTTAGGACTCCAACCAATTAAGTTCTCCCAATTTATTTCTTAGATGGTATACTAGATTTACCAGCACAGTTTTCCTATTAGTTGACAGTAGAAGTTATTCTCCAGAATTCTACTCCCCAGGCCAAGTCTGTGAAGCATCATGAATTTGTCATGAGAATAGATCTGCAAATATTTAAGTCAATTTCTCCTAACCAAGGGAGAAGATGTACTCTACTTTTTTGTTGTTGTCAAGGATAAACATGTTGCAAGGTGGTTAGGTAGTAAAGAGCTAAATTGAGGCAGACAACTCTTATTCATGATGTTATTCAAATGAATTATTTTAATGTCAAGGTCATTGCTCCATTTTTTTCTATACCAGTGTGTTCATTTGACAAACAAGGGAGTGAACTAAATACTGTAATAGGCAACCATTTTTCCCTATTCTCAACCCCTAAGAGGATTTAAATATCTAGTCAAATCATTCACTCAAAATATTTCACATTTTGAAAATATGAAATATTTTGGTTAGTTGACAGTGAAGTATATAGGGGAAACAATGTCTTTGACTTACACCATCATTTACAATATAAGTGACCAATTTAGCCATCCTTGCCCTGCTGCCAGACAGCTAGAATTGAAATATCTATGCTGACTGAACCATATACAAATTATAGTTTAGATTAGGATGGGAGAAGGCTCTTGGGATACAAACGTTGCCATGTTTCCTTAAGATTAATATTGTAAAGAACGACTAACTTTTCTTCTAGTTCTCCTTCCTTCCTTCCTCCTTTATGCTCACTTCATCCATCACTCCCTCCTTTCTTTTCCTTTTAGGATTCTGTATTTGCAAGATGCACCCTTTGTGTGTGTGGTGCTTAGTCTAGATGACATTAAAAAAAAAATCAGTATGTCTTTTAAAATTCTTCTCCAACTTTAGAAACTATGGAGGAAATACTGATACAGTATTTACTGTTCAATAGTGGGAAAGGCAATCGCTCTATTTCATACTGCTTTGCATGTCCTAATACATGCACTTGAAATATATTATCTTCATCGTATTTTTGCACCCAGCTTCCAAACTTCCAAAAATTCCATATCTTAAAAAATACCAAGGTAATATAGAGCAAATGCATGGTGTGATGTTAAGAAGAATTTTGGATTGAGGGCCAGAAGAATTGTTTCCTTAAGTCAGTTCTGCCATTAACACTAAAAATTATCTGCTCCTCAGTCTCACTCATTGGTTGAATGATGAGTTACCAGCAATAAATAATCTTTAAGGTTCTTTTGCATTCAAATGTATAGTCTCTAAATCACTGGACATTTCCTTATAAAAGCATAATAACAGCTATATATCACTGAGCCTGAAGCTTCTTACCTGCCAACTTTAACCTTTCAGAGGCCAACCAAGAACCTTTGGGAAACATAAAGGTTCTGAGCAGCTCAAATAAATGCTGATGTCCATGAACTAAACCTTCTTTTTAAGGAAACTCCTTGGGGTCCACATTCCGAGACTGTTTACTCTTTAAGTAGAATCTCTTTTTAAGTTCGATCATCTTTTTTTCAAAGGCCTGGCACTTCAGTGGCAAATTGGAAAGGGACTACAAGGCAGTCACAAAATGGAACAGTGTCTGGGAAAGTGCTTTGTAGGCTCTGAAGTCCTGTGCATGTGTGAGCTGTTCCCATTAACAGGAGTGACAGCTGACAGGAACTCCGAGAGAAAAGATCAATCATTTCAAACAAAACACAGCAATTGCAAAATCCTGTTGGGGTGAGGCTGTTTAGTATATGGGCAAATTGGTCTAGTCACTTCGGTGGTTCCTGAGCTTCTCTCTGAGTTACAGCACAGTATATACTTACAAAAATAGCTGAGTTATCACAGAAAAGTTCATTTATATTCTGAATGATATTTGGTTTAAGAGTCGGTGGACTTGGAAAACACATGTTTAAGCACTATATAAATGTTAGTTATAATTTGATTTGAAGTCAGGAGACTAGGCAATGCAGTACAAACGTTTTCCATGTAAGAATTACTAATTAAATTAAAAATTAAATTAAAAATATACATGGTACATAAGGGGTTAGATTTCAGTTATGTAGAAAATTATATCTAAATAGCCTTGAATACATGAAATATTACTCTAATTTTTAAATGCAGTTAATTTTTTATTATCCACAATGGAAGTAATTAAGATAAAATAATAATAACTCATTTTGTTCCATATTAAAACAAAATGGTTCTTTGACTACTTCAGAATTGTCTGCGACATGTTTTTAAACTCATGAGCTCATTATGATAGTACTGTGGGAGAGATCTAAAACACGGTATAAGCTAATACTCAAAACATATTACACATTGAAGCAAAGTAATAAAAATTTTTAATAATTCTTAAATGATAGTGGTTTGCCAGTGTAAAGCAAACTCGAGGTCCATCTAAAAACACTTACCAGTGGATATGGAGGTAAAAACCAAAACCAAAGTTTATTCGTTGTCATGTTACTAAAATGTTCATTGGAAACTCCAACAGCAAATTAAGCTATAAAATAAAATTAAGAAATCTGACGTATTTTTTAAGCTTTTGCCAGTCCAGATTCAAATGTAATATGACATCAGGGTCACTGGATGCTTCAGTTGGTTAAGCATCTCACTCTTGATTTCAGCTGGGATCTGGATCTCATGGTTGTGAGTTTCAGCCCCACGTTGGGCTCCACACTGGGTGTGGAGTCTGCTTTAAAAAATAATAATAATAATAATAATAATATGACTTTGCATCCCAGTTGAAAATTAACTATATGCTTTTCTCATATTGGGAAATGTGGATCTTAGAATATTTAAGCCTTGGCCCATATCCTATTATATGTGAATAAACTAAGGTCCAAGAAAGCAAAGTTGCAATGATTTAGAGGTAAAGATGAAGCAAGAAGTCACGTCTTTTTATTCTGGTATTCTCTTAATGAGGAGTTACAGAACTGATCCTTGTTACTGAGATTTTACTAAAGATATCTTACCATCTGTTACATAACATCAATGGCAGACATTCTAAGGCTTAAAATCTTGGTGGACACATGACAGTCCATGATTCCGGGAGCTTGAAGCCATAGTCTCCCAGAGTCAGGGCATTTAAGGAGAACTCACAAAAGCAACTGAATGGTGAATAGGAGAAAGGCCATTAGCCAGGCAGTTGCAGGTTAGTGGGATGGATTGACTTCCAGGCAGACCAGAGCACATATTACTCACCTTTTGTACAGCAGGGAAAGTAAGACAAGAACACCAGAGGCTGAACTCCTGGCTACCAGCAACTTTCGAAAGAGATAGTCGAAAGATATATAAGTAATATTTTCCACTCTCTCCCTGTATAGGAAGGACATTGTGTATCAAGTCAAAGGTGAAATTCACTAGTAATCAAAGGGAGTGGCAATAGTCCTTGGCAACTATCTTTGGTCACACTCTCACTTGAATTGGAATGCTTAAACAATAGCACAGTGGCTTTGTACTTCATATCAGAGCTTTGGAAACACTTCTGGAGTCCCTAATAAATTCAGAAACTGCTCTAAAAAAGAAAAATTAGTGGTTACTGTAAAGCATAATATTGTTGGTATTTTTCTTTTATATTTAATCTTGTGCTTTCTTTCAGATTGGTAGCAAATCCTTAAAAGTAGGGGGAAAAAACAGCAATATTTCTTGAAGACTTTAGCATCTAGCTTTCAGCTTTTCTCTTTCTGTAGTTTGTAGCATTTTCTGAGAGGGGCTTACTTGTGTTAAGCCCCAAATGCATGTTAAATTAATAATTTGTGTTTAGAAAACGAGGCACCTCACACCACCAGTTAATACTTGCTTTGGACTCTTCTTACTTGGTCTCAAGCTTTTCCAAAGAGCTAACAGAAAAAGGCAGCTTTCCTATCTACCCAGTGAGTGGGTGCTTCACACATACCGTGTGACGTGCTTCTGCGGAGACTAAGTATTAGCTGGCTGTTCTTCCTATGAGCAATGTACTTAGCTATCTTGGGAAATGTGAACTTTGTAGTTGCACAGTGCAGCAAACTTCCAGAAGCTCATGTTGTTTTCACTTTGGCAAGGTCTCCTCTTTCCCATGCTGTTTCTTCATGTCCCTCCTGCTCTACTTAACTATGATTACATAACCTAAACATTTTAACTTCTAGAAGGGTTACCTTTCCCAAGTACCTTTGCTGGCTGGTTATCCTCCACACCACTGCTAAAAATTTCCAATAGCAAAGATCTGACCACTTCCCTGCCATCTTTATTTAAATCAAACCAAAACCAAAAACCATTTATTGCCTCTGTATTTCTTACAGGATACAGTCCAAAGTCTTTAAGCTCCTGTTTAAGGGCTTTTAAAGTTTCACCTGCGCAGCTCCCTTTCCACTGAAGGATTTCCTTCAGTGTCACATGTCCTAAACCTCAGCCATGCTGGCCAGATGAGATCATGCCTTTTGCTCTCAATATTTTTTTGCAGGAGTTCCTTCATTCTTCTTTTCACCTGAAGAAATCCTGCTCTGTAAAGATCAATATAAATGTCCTTTCTGGGTAAAGCCTTCTCCAACTTATTCAACAGTGTCTCCTCTCCTTCTATGTTTAGCACATAATCTCTTTTATTCCACTAAATAAAAGCCAAAGAAATATAATAGTTAACCTTTTTGAGCTTTATTGGGTATTATTGACAGATAAAAATTGTATATATATAGAAGGTGTACAATGTGATGTTTTAATACACATATACATTGCACTGAATCTAATTAACATATCCATCACCCTACATAGTTACCCTGTGTGTGGGGGGGGGAGCATGAGAAACTTCAGATCTATTCTCTTAGCAAATTTCCAGTATACAATACATAATTACTAATTATAGTTACCATACTATGTATTAAGCTTCAAAAGTTAATTTATCTTACAACTGGAAGTTTGTACCCTTTGACACCATCTCTGCTTCCCCCACCTGAAACCCTAGCAACCACCATTTTACTCTTTGTTTCTATAAGTTCAACATTTTTTGCTTTTGCTTTTTTTAGATTCCACATCCAAGTGACATCATGCATAATTTTTATTTCTGTGCTGACTTATTTTACTTAGTGAAATGTCTAGGTGCATCCATGTTGTCACAAATTGCAGGATTTCCTTCCTTTTAAAGGTTGAATCACATTCTAGTGTGTGTGTGTGTGTGTGTGTGTGTGTGTGTATATACATATATATTTTTTATCCATTCATTTATCGGTGGACACTTAGATTGTTTGCATATTCTGACTACTGTGAATAATGCTGCAATGCAGATATCTTGATATAGTGACTTTCTTTCCTTTGGATATAAAACCAAAAGTGGGATATCTGGATCATATGATAATTCTGGTTTTCAGTTTTTGAGCACCTCTATACTATTTTCCATGATGGCTGTACCAATTCACATTCCCACCAACAGTGTATGAGGATTCCATTTTCTCTACATCCTCACTAATCTTTATATTTGACTTTTTAGTAATAGCCTTTGTAGGAAGTGTGAAGTGATATCTCATAATTTGGATTTGTATTTCCCTAATGATAGTGATGTTGACCATCTTTTCATAATAGGTGATATTTATGGAGTTCTTAATGTAATGAAAAACATTCTTTTAAGCAATTACACTTTATTAATTTAATATTCATAGTACCCCTATGAGCTTGATCCTATAATTGCCTGCCATCTAGTAGTTGGGAAACATGAGCACGTATAGGTTAAATAACTCTTTGTAAGTCACCTACCTGCCTAGTACCAGGGCTTGCGTTGTACCCATGAAGCTGGAGTCCAGAGACCATGCCTTGACCACTATTTTATACTATTTGTGGGATAGGTAACTTATTTATAGTTGTATGCCTGGTAGGGATATAGTACCTGGCATATTGTAGCTAATCAATAGCTCTATATGTCCAGTGTATTTGAATTAATATGAAACGGAAACTTTTGGACTAAGAAAAATTTTATTTTCAAAAGTTTATAGAAACAAGGAATTATGTAAGGAACAATTTAAGAAAAAATTCAGGAATGTTTTACAAAGGTCAATAATTAAATACTTATTTGATATTAAAGAGACACACCCTGTGGTTCTTGATATTTAGCATACACTTTTTTTCCCCCTACAGTTTCTCATTTATATCAATAGTATTGAATAAATGCTTAACCCATATTTACTATAGTCTGTTCTTCAGGCACGTAAGTTTTCCACTGTCAATAGATTGCACTGGCTTTTCCATATACATCATCATAAATTGTCTTAAAGCTACAAAAGTTTTAGAATGAGTAGCACACTTCCATAATGATAACTTTCTGAAGTACATGTGTATCAGTTGTTTTCATTAACCATATGTGTTTTCCTTGAGTGAAAACTGTTAGGTAAGATGTTGTATTGGGAATTTCCTTTGTAGAGTAGCTTCCAGTTTTTTAAAATCAGAAGAATTGGTCGGTTATTTATTTGAGAGAGAAAGAGAGAAGAAAAGGGTTGGGGAGGGGCAGAGAGAGAGAGGCTTAAGCAGACCAAACGTTCAGCATGGAGCCCAGCATGGAGCCCAGCGTGGGGCTCGATCTCATGACCCTGAGATCATGATCTGAGCCGAGACCAAGAGTCAGATGCTTACCCAGCTGCCCCACCCAGGCACCCAGAATCAGTGGATTTCTGAATAACAAACTGTAAAGCCATATTGTTTCTACCTAGAAGGTATTTAATACATACTTACTGACTGAACATGTACCATTAATCATATTTGTATGTTGAGGCTGCTGACAATTCAGAAATGATTCAAAAAAAAAAAAGAATTTTGAAGTTGATTCCAGAGATGTTCTTTATCATCTGTTCGTGTACACGGAGAGGCAGAATTGTGGCTAAATAAGACTTAGGGCAAATAGGACTTAAAGGACTCTTCAGAGGGAAGCTAAGTTGAAAATTACCCTTGGATTTTCAAACAGTAACACAGTCTTAATATTTCAGTCTTTTTTATTTGCTTTATTTGTTTGTTTTCTAATTAACTACTTCGGAAGGGGAAAGCTTTAGGAGTACTTTCAGTTAATAGAACTCAAATGAGATTCATAAACCAAAGATGTAGACTAAAGCCTTGCTGAGACTCTTAGAGCTCGTTTCTGTAACCTGGCAATCTTTTAATGTATAGGAACAATGAACCTTTTTTAACCTTAATGACATTATGGTCTTTTGAAGCTGTTAAAAATAGCAGAGCCAAAGAGGTAATATAATATTCAGTTTAGGGGAATTTTGAGTGTCATTATCTCCCTGAGCAGTAACCATGAACAAATGATCAAAGACATTGTGTCTTTTAAATGGAAAGATGAACCGAATATGTTAGCACCTCAGTGGGATTGGGAATATGTGGGAAACAAAATCATAAGACAGCAGTTGCTGGGCTGCACACAGCCATCCAGGACACTCTGTTCAGCAGGGGTCTTGGTGTTGTCAGCACCCGCTGATATCTGCCCAGGGATTCAGCTGCCTAGACTGAGATCACCTTTGCTGTTGGATGCAAAGCTTTGCCATTGATTTTTATGTCCTTCCCTCTACCATAAGCAAGGGAATTTAGGTAAGATAGTCTAAATATAGAGTGCATATATCATAGACCAAAGAAACTATGTGCATCAGTTTTTTTAAGAGTACGTTTTTATCTGTTCTGGGTTATAGACCAGAAAGTAGAGTTTCCAAATACTCCTTCGACTCTCTCCAGCCCCTAGTTTCTAGTTATTAACAGTTATTAACATTTTGCATGGATGTAATTAATGTACATTGCTATAATTGATGAGTCAATATTGATAGGTTATTATATCAACTCTAAGTCTATAATTTACATTAGAATTCCCTTTTTGTGCTGTACTTTTTATGGGTTTTGACAAATGTATAATAACTTGCATTCAGCATTATCAGAATAATTTTACAGCCCAGGAAATCCCCTATGCTCCTCCTACATGTCCCTGCCTCCCTCTGTTCGAACCTCTGACCACCACTGATGTTTTTGCTATCTTCATAGTTTTTGTCTTTTCTGTCATAATCCTGCAGAATGTAGCCTTTTCAGATTAGCTTCTTTCACTTAGCTTTGTGCGTTTGAGTCTTTTCATGTCTTGATAGCTCATTTCTTCATTTCTGTCTGTTGCTGAGTAATTGTCCATTGTATGGCTGTATCATAGTTGGTTTGGTTTATCCATTCACCTACAGAAGGACATCTGGGTTATTTCTAAAACTGATTAAGTATGAATAAAGTTGCTATAAACATTCACGTGCAAGTATTTTGTGAACTTAAATTTTCAACTCACCTAAAAGTTATAATTCTGAAAAGTTTTTTTTTTTTTTTAATGCAAAGGCAGGTTTTTAAGTTAGAAGTACTTGACATGAATCCCAACCTTTTCATTTTGTTCATCCAATCAGTTTTTCTTGGTAATCTATTACTGTTCTGAGTATGTGAAGTGCTCTTCCGCCTGTCAGCTGAATGCCTCATCCTACACTAAAGGACCTTAATATACCTCTGGTTCCTTATCTGTAAGATGTCTACCACTTCAATTATTTGCAGTTTTTTATGTTATTTTGAGAATTAGGTGAGCTATCATGGACGGAATTCGGTTTATTTCTGGCAACAAATGGTCAGCTGCTGCATAACATCACACTGAGAGAGATGGTCATATATATTCATTTGTTTTCTTTCTAGTCCCTCCAGTCTATAGATTTTTAAATATTTAAGTCTAAATATAGAAAACATTTTAATACCTTTCAAATAATATTCCCAAATTAGCCACAGTATAAAATGAAATAAAAACCTATAATCATTTTCTATGTATCTGTAGTCATGAGACTTGAACATGAATTGAGAATTAATTTTGAACTCTGGCTCCACTGTATGCTGGCCTGGTCATGTTCGTTTACTCTCTTGGCTTTGTTGGGTGAATAGTATCTTACCAGTAAAGTGAGGCATCATGATATTTCTTCATCTTGCAGATTTACTTGCTTATCATACAGAAGAACTTTTATGAGACTCAAATGTAGAAGTGCACAATGTATATAAAAGAATATTGCAGGGTGCTGGTGGCTCAGCAGGTTAAGCCTCTGCCTTTGGCTCAGGTCATGATCTCAGGGTCTTGGGATCAGCCTTGCATCAGGCTCTGCTCAGCAGGGAGCCTGCTTCCCTTCCTCTCTCTCTACCTGCCTCTCTGCCTACTTGTGATCTCTCTGTTAAATAAATAAATAAAATCTTTAAAAAAAAAAAAAGAATATTGCAAACTACAAAGCATTATTGAAATGTCCATTACTGGGGCACCTGGGTGGCTCAGTGGGTTAAGCATCTGACTCGGTTTCAGCTCAGGTTATGATCTCATGGGTTGGGGATTGAGCCCTGTGTTGGGCTCCCCCCTTAGCAGGAGTCTGCTGGAGAGTCTCTCCCCCAGCCCCTCCCCCTACTGACACAAGCTTCCTCTCTCTCTAAAATAAGTAAGCAAATTTTTTTAAAAGTCCATTATTATTTATATTATTGCTCTAACATGACTTTATTTTTAACTTAGCTAACCCCTTACTAAATCAAGTATACTTTTTAAAAACTGCCTCCATACCAAAATCCCAATTTTCTTGAATCCAATAGTCTACTAATGTCAGAGGGTCAGTCAGTATAGTTATGTTCTGCCTCATTTCTCCCATGTATTAGCCAGGATCTTTTGAGAAGCAGATATCAAAATAGATTGAACATGTAAGGATTGTACAAGGGAAACACCTAAATGAGAAAAAAACGAGGAAGGAGCTGGTGGGTGGGGAAAATCGTCAGAATGCAATGAGAATCTGACATTAGGGGAACGAGAGACAGAAGGAAGATTGGTGGACACATTTTACACTGTTGTGTAGTCTAAGGAAGTTTCACCAGGGAAATGAATTCCTTGAGCTGTAGTTAGCCTTCAGAGGAGTCCCTTGTCTCCAAGAACCTTGCCTGTCTTTAGTAGCCCTCCTCTGCTCAGTCTTGAGCCCGCAGCAGCCCAGGGAAAGTGTGACCTCAGCACAATTGGTGATGGATCTCGGAGCACAGCAGTTGAGTTCTTTCGTAAGTTACTCTTACTGTGGCTGGGGGTCTGTGAGGTACGTTTTCATGTCCATCACACTTCATGGTTTCCCTTGGATATAAAGAGGAAGCACTTACTTAGTTGTTGACGCTTAAATAAGAATGTGAAGCTGAAACAGGAGCAGGTGAACCATGATGCAAACTTTAACAACCACAGAAGAGCTGCTGAATGCAGACACCTTTTCAGTCTACAGAAGAGCCATTTTTTCTGTTGTAAGAACTTGTTTTTCTGATCTAGGTTTTGTCTTGTCTTGTTTTGGGGGGATTATTTTGTCCATGTTAGGTAGTCTTCCAGTAATTCTTCTGGGGGTCATTTTACCGTTTCCTAAATCACAGCCTAAGTGTGGGCACATTTTTAAAATCACAGTAAGCCTCTGGTTCTCCAAGGCAAAGCATTCAGTGAGTTAAAATCTTTGCGAGTAAAGGAAAGTTTCAAAGCTGGAGGCAACTTCAGGTCCAGATTTTATAAGATATTTAAAGCATGCCTCCATCTGACACCATTAGAAATGATAAAACTACTTTTCAATACAGCTTCCTATATTTTTCATCTCTACCCATTGCCTTCCTAAATTATCTTGTTCTCTTTCCCACTTTTCCTCCCACTCATCAATTAAGAATAATGACTGTCAGGGAAAATGGAATATATGAAAAGTTATTGTTAATATTAATAGAAGACAGGATTGTCTAAGTTTATGCATTCCAGAGTTATTTCATTGAGCTTTCACCGTTGGCAAGCTATAATGGGTGTTGTTTTGTGCGCTTACTTGGTCCTTAAGGTGACATAAGATCTATCAAAGCTGGAAGATGATTTCAGTTTCAAAGAACAGATTCTGCTGATTTTCTAAGCATATGCAGCTATTTGTTTTATTTTAAAATTTCATCTTTCCTGTGGCTTTAATTTCTTTTAAAAATTACCTTGAACAAATGTTTCTATTTCTCCTTCCTTCTCAAAACTGGAAGACTAGATCTTCCAGTAAAGAGTTTAATTCCTTTCTCTTTTAATTAACATATAATGTATTATTTGTTTCAGGGGTACAGCACTGTGATTCATCAGTCTTACACAATTTAATTCTTTAAAAAAGGGAACCATGCCATAAAAGCCATCATTTTTTTCCCCTATGACCTTATGTTATATTACAGCCCCTCTGGGGAGATCTCAATTAAAAGCATGAAATTTACACAAATCTAAACCTCGGAAATCAGCCAGCAATCTGTACCGAATCTGTGGGAAAACCTATTTAATAGCTTTTTAACCTTATTACTTACCATGTTTGATTGTACAAATATATTTCCTCAGGAGACATAGACAGTGCTAATTGGGATTCATGTGAAGAAAAGAGCAAAAACCTATTTAAACCTATGTAAATATCTTTTGATACCCAGTTAGAGACTTGATGTGGAGTACACCAGTAGCAACCATATTGGACTAGGTCACTCAGCCAATCAAAACCAAAAAACAGAAGTCACCTACTCTGCTCATTCAGTAGCCCTAACAATTTGTTTGCTATCCCTGGTTAATTTAGCACCTCAATTATAAAATAAAATTATCCAACACTGTTGAATATTAATTGAAATGCTAAAGAAATGCAATTAACACTGCTGTTATTAACAGAAGCTGTCTGTGAAAACAATGATGATCTTATTGATTAAAAGTCTTTCTGATACATTTTTTTCTAAGGCATTTGAGGAATATTAAAGCTATTAGGAATTTGTTGTTTGGGGGTTTGGAAGTGTTATCAAGGACAGCTTTTATTTTCTCAAATCAAGAGATTTTTTGTTGTCATGGCATTAAATTATTTGCAGAAAACAAATTTATTCTGTCACAATAATTATGAACTCTCTCTGAAGACAGACTCTAGTCTAAATTCCAAAAGTTTCCATTACTTCAGATGATGCAATTAAGGTCTTTTGTGAAGCGTAGTGCCTGTTTTCCTGTTGATAGTGTTTTTCTATTGATAGTGTTTTCATGAATACAGTACAGTTATTGTTCTTGTTAAAATAATTGAATTGTATTCACAATTTCAATACAACTTATATGACAAAATGCACAGAAAAATGTTACTTTTTACCATTCAAATAGAACTGATATTCTGAATTCGTTAAACCTGGAATTTCATGCTGAGAAAATGTTCAGAGCAATGGAGCATAAATGTATTCATCTTTCCTTTGCATTATTTTAACCTGGAGGAGTGTTCAAATATTGGTTTCTTCCATCACCCCTTTAGTTAAGCTAATTCCCAAATGATGTCCTCAAAAGATGGACACAGGCAATGCAGGAACTAATAAGGGAAATTGAATTGGAGGAGGGGAGCCAAAGGAAAAGAAAATGTTACCAGTTTTTTTCATTGTCTTGACTAATGTGTATGAGTGGAGGATTGTCCTTTTATAAGCATCTTAAAGACAAAACCTCAAGTCCTAGGTAATTTGGGGAAGTATGAAAGGAAAGAATAGTCAATTTTGTGAACTTCAACTAACATAAATAATTCATTATACAGATGCTTTAATTTTTATAATGAGTAAACTATGTGGTATAAGAATAAAATACAGAACATTGTTCTTTTCATATATAAAATTAAAAATTTCAGTTTCAAGATAGTCTTTCTATACCCTCCCCCCATCACACACATTCAGAGCAGGAAGTGTTTTTATTTCATTTTGTCCCCACGAAGGGACCAATGTTTCAACATTTTGGCGTAGACCCCATAGGCTCATGGAAAGCTCATCACTGGGGAATGATGACTTGGTAAAACAGAGGGTTCTTTGTGGGACAGATGTGTGGAAATCCCAGTTTTACCCTCAGAGACAGAGCGTGAGAAGAGTTGCCAAAGAAACCCTAAATCCTGGTGCTTTTAGTCACATTTCAAATGTAAATCTAGATCTGTACACTGGTTTGCATGTATGTTATAGTCCATTAAAAAGTTTTTAAAGTAGGGCGCCTGGGTGGCTCAGTGGTTAAGCCTCTGCCTTCGGCTCAGGTCATGATCTCAGGGTCCTGGGATCGAGCCCCGCATCGGGCTCTCTGCTCAGCAGGGAGCCTGCTTCTCCCTCTCTCTCTGCCTGCCTCTCTGCCTGCCTCTCTGCCTGCCTCTCTGCCTACTTGTGATCTCTCTCTATGTCAGATAAATAAAATCTTAAAAAAAAAAAAAAAAAAAAAAAAAAAAAAAAAAAGTTTTTAAAGTAAAAATAGCATTGGGGGGGGCAATTTTAAGATACTGATTTCAAAACACTACAAAACCCCTCACTTCCACATCAATGGATTCCCTGGAATTTTAAAGGAAAAGTATGTGGTTTTCTGGAATGTTAAATGCAGAGAAAAGAATATGGGCTTTAAGAATATGATCTTATCGAGTTCCTTTCGATGTAGTACAGTAGAGCTTTATTTTACCCATTATTATTGAACTCCAGTGATGTTCATGATGCTGCAACAAGTTTCAAAATGAGAAAAATGTAGGCTTTTCCTTCAGCTATGTTGCAGCATAGTGGAGGAAGTAAGCTGGTAATTTCTCCTTTTTTCAAAAAGAAATGAAGCTTTTAAATGCATGAATAAATACATATATATGTTTAGAACTTACACTAGGAGAACAGTTTTTTATTTTCTTTAGTTTTTGCACATTGCTGGTCTCCCATCCTAGAACAGTGCTTGGCACAGAGAAGGTACTCCATAGTCAATGAATGAATGAATGATAAAAATTATAAATACTGAAATATATAGAGAGAAGAATAGTGTGTTTGGATCCCACTTGTGTTCAGTGGGTCAAGGAGAGCACTGTATGGATATATACTTTATTGCTTCTGTATTAGCAAACATTTAAGTCCCTCCAGTTTTTTTAATACTCAAAATAATGCTGTATTAACTTTGTATACATTTGTGCATTTGTACAAAAACTTTTATAGAATAGATTCTCAGCAGTAGAATTACTGGATCAAAGGGTATTAGCATTTTTAATTTTACAGATACCATCAAATTGGGCTTCTACAGATTCTTTTCAATTTAGAATAAGCCTTAAGCATTTTATTTTATTTTTTTTAAAAAGTTTTTTTTTTTTTTTTTTTTTTTTTTTGCAGGGGAGAGAGAGTGCCTGAGCAAGTGCATGAGTAGGGGGAGGGGTAGAGGGAGAGCGAGAAGCCTGACTCATGCCAGGACCCCAGAATCATGACCTGAACCAAAGGCAAACACTTAACCCACTGAGCCACCCAGGTGCCCTTAAATAGTTTATCTTTTATTTAAGTTTACTTTTGACCATCTGATGAAAGCTTTAAATTCTCTTTCTATAAAAACAAATGTTTTCATATCCCACAGTTTGTGGACTTTTAAAGTAACTGTAGAGTTGTCATCCATGCCCTAACATTCATTTGTGGAACCCAAGTTAAATTCTAATAAGCACAGTAGAATCTTTACATTTACCCATTGAAAATTCATGAAGTATTTCTCAGAAAACAAAAATAAAGGTTCACAACATAAATCACTTCTACTGGCTTTTAAATTAGTTTTTTAAAAGATTATTTATTTATTTATTTGACAGCGGGAGAGAGAGAGAGAGAGAGATCACAAGTAGGCAGTCAGGGGTGTGGGGTAGGGAACCAGGTTCCCCACTGAGGAGAGGCTGATGCGGGGGCAGATCCAAGGACCCTGAGATCATGACCTGAGCCAAAGGCAGAGGCTTAACCCACTGAGCCACCCAGGTGCCCCGCTTTTAAGTCATTTTTAATTAAACTTTTTGCTTATAATAAAGTGGCCTCAAGAGGAATCCAAATGTTAGTGCTGGTGATGAAAGTGAAGAGAAAGTAGATCTAATAGTTTCTTGCATTTTATTAGGGCAATCTTATGTGCCTCTATGAATTTGAGAAAACTGCCAGTCAGGACATGTTCCTTATGAAGATCAAAGATCTACTATGTAGAAATTACTGTAATAAAAAAAAAGGAAGCTTGCTATAGGAGAGAAAGCCAAATGCCATTCGGTGCCTCTACATGGTCCCTCGCTAGGACGTGCTGGTGAAATAGTTCTTTTTTTTTTTTCCTCTTTAAAAAGATTTTATTTCTTTCTTTGACACAGAGAGGGAGAGAGAGAAAGAGAGCGAGTGCACACAAGCAGGGAGAACAGCAGAGGGAGAGAGAGAAGCCCAGTCTCTGCCAAGGAGGGAGCCCGATGTAGGACCTAATTCCAGGACCCTGGGATCATGACCTGAGCTGAAGGTAGACACAACTGATTGAGCCACCCAGGTTTCCTAGTGAAGTAGTTCTTATCTAAAAAAGGTTCATTCAGTGTTCAGGTCAGATGAAACTACCTGCCTTCACCGATATCCTCGAGCTCATTGCAGGGATTCCTTCTCTCATTCCCACAGCACTTAGTTTACAGCAGCTCATGTTCCTCAAGGAATAGATCTTGGTAGTATAGATAGTATATATCTTGGTATTTTATATATATATATATTTTCCTCCCATAAAGAACATCTAACGTTTTGCCTCTAGTAGGTATTCAATAAATACTTTGATGAATGATTGTATGTATAAATAGGTGATCGTTGAGATAGGCCTTAAAGGATATGGATGGATTCAACCAAGGCCCAAGGAACAATGACAAAAATGAGGCAGAGATGGGGCAAAGCCTGAGTTAATCAGGAAAAACAGTGACTTATCCAGCCTCATACATTATTCCAGGCTTCTAGTGTGATGAAGTATCAGGCAATGGTAAATTGAGAAGACAGTTTTCAGTACAGGCATGCAAATACCAATACTGTATTTTTAAAATTTTACTGTTTTTATAGAACTCTTTTCTAGGACATAAGTCATTATATTGACCTCTAGTTTCCTAAAAAGATAGATATTTCAAGCATTATAATATACCAGACTTGGAAGTAAAGAGCACATATGTTAAAACATAATCTTGGGCAAGTGAGGGATAGGGTGGCTGGGTTATGGACACTGGGGAGGGTATGGTGAGTGTTGTGAATTGTGTAAGACTGATGATTCACAAACCTGAAGCAAATAATACATTATATGTTAATAAAATTTTAAAAAACCCACAAATATTAAAAAATATATATTCCTGGGTATTAGAAGTATTTTATAATTTAGTAAGATGGCCCTTTCTCCTCTAAATGTTACTCCACAGTGGCCTAACAATTTATGGTTATAATCCATGTATAGAATTGGAGGAACCACAGGAAGAAAGAGAAAGAAAGAATCACCGTTTTTCTTGTCTATAGGCATTACATAGTTACACCTACATCGTGGCATGTGGCACAAGTAAAAGACCACCCAGAAAGCAAATTTTGAGTAAACGTCTTCCTATTGCAGGTCCAGCAAAAACCCAGCTCGGTCCCCAAGTACCCATTTGTTGAAGAGAAATTGAAAAGCAGGGTAGGAAAACACTTTTGTCTACTTCCCCAAATAACATATTTGTCTACTTCCCCAAATAACATATTCCATCAGATGTCTTAGCCTGTCGCCATCAATTCTAAATTACTTGGGAATTATTTTTTTTTAAAGATTTTATTTATTTATTTGACAGGGAGATCATAAGTAGGCAGAGGGGCAGGCAGAGGTGGAGGGGGGAGCAGGCTCCCTGCTGAGCAGAGAGCCTGATGCGGGGCTCGATCCCAGGACCCTAAGATCATGACCTGAGCCAAAGACAGAGGCTTAACCCACTGAGCCACCTAGGTGCCCCTACTTGGGAATTATAAGCCCTGTATCTGTCTCTCTCAGCCTCCCTCAGTCTCACTTCTTACTTGTTATGTACCACATGACCTTCACAAAAATCGTAAATTCTTATTTACGATAGGAGGAATTATGAAGTACATTTGCCTCATTGAGTCATAAAGTCACAGGTTTGAAAGACACTTTAAAGGTATCTAGTTTGGGGTGCCTGGGTGGCTGAGTCTGCTCAGCAGGGAGCCTGCTTCCTCTTCTCTCTCTGCCTGCCTCTCTGCCTACTTGTGATCTCTGTCTGTCAAATAAATAAATAAAATCTTAAAAAAAGGTATCTAGTTCACCCTCTATCAATAGATATTTTATCACATTAAATAAAATACATATAGTACATATAGCTTAGAAAATATATATAGTATGTATAATTTGTGCTTGATCATAATACATGAAGTAGATTTGCTAAAATAGAATATTTTTTTGTAATCTCTGTGAA
The DNA here is from genome assembly GCF_011764305.1 of Mustela putorius furo. NCBI lineage: Eukaryota > Metazoa > Chordata > Mammalia > Carnivora > Mustelidae > Mustela > Mustela putorius. The sequence goes on from NW_025421987.1 coordinate 31,568,232, forward strand.
GAGATTGGATCTCAAATCCCCAGAGTCAGGAATCAATCTCCCTATCATAGTTGAATATAATGTGTTTCTGTGAGGAAAACAAAGTTGATAATAGCTAAGTGTTATTATGTGCCACTTCTGCCTCCGTCCCTCTGTTCATATTGAGTGATTATTTAGTCCTATACTGAGATTCTACTTTACAACAATGATCAACAGAAACCAATTTTATTGAATACAGAAAACCAGTAGTTGAAGATCTAAACTAGCAGTTTCAACTAGATGGAAGTTTGGTGGGCAGTTTTGCCTTCCAGGGGACATTTGTCCTGTCTAGTAACTTTTCATTGCCATAGCTGGGAGTAGGGCACTACGAATGTCATTAGTGATGAGGTTGAGAAACACAGCTATGAACTGATGTTACAAAATATTTATATGTTTAATTAGAATTCTGTATGTCTTAATTCATTAAAAAGAAAAAAGCTCATAGGGACACTAGCATGTTTACCTGTCAAAATCAGTCAAATAAATATGAAAGTCATTTCTAAGGATAGCTTTCTCAATTCTACTTGCTTCCTCCCCAGCAATTCCTCTGCACAAATAAATTTCTCCAAAATTTCTGTAGAACTGTAATTTAGTTCTTATGTCCTAAGTTCTGTGCCAGTTGTGATTGTGAATAACGCTTCTATGTCACCTAACAGAGCTACAGAGCTTAGAACAATGCTTCGAAGGATGAGGATGATATTGAAGTGTTAGTGCAATAAAAAATAATTAACCAGGCTAAGCTACAGCATGTGAAAATAGACTCTATAATTCTCCTCCTCTTTTCTATATTATTTACTGTTCTGCTTGAAATGTAGTGGCAGGTTCTGAATTTTAAGATACCTCCATTCAAAATGTCTGTATATCAGCAATGCAAAGGGAATGATTACTCTGAACTTGATAGTCTTTAAGAATTAGTTTATACAGAAAAAGTATACCTCACCAATATGGGCACAATAATTAAATTTTTATTAGTTCACTTAGAAATGAACTGTGTTCATCTAATTTCAAAAATTATACCAGAGTCTGTTTCAGTGCCTCCTTAAATTATTTGCTGTACAAAATGCATAACAAAGCTATGTTGTATTTATGATCACTTATCTGAGATTTGATATGTCAGAATTATTGGGCTTGGAGATTTTTCTTAAAATATTTTATTTATTTATTTATTTGAGAGACAGAGAGAGCATGAGAGGCGAGAAGGTCAGAGGGAGAAGCAGACTCCCCATGGAGCTGGGAGCCTGATGCGGGACTCAATCCCGGGACTCCGGGACCATGACCTGAGCCAAAGGCGGTTGCTTAACCAACTGAGCCACCCAGGTGCCCCGGAGATTTTTCTTATGCTGTGCTTTTCCCATTGTGTTTTTTATTGAATTCTCCTATATAACCTTCTTAGTTCTATTATTCTTTATCTGTAGTTATTAACTCTTCCTTAAAAAACTTCTTAAATAATTACATACTGCTTCTTGAGTGTAACACATTTTTGCATTTTATTTTATGTTGGGACATTTTGATGGCAACAGCAATATTAATAATTCATAATAATACCTTACATTTATAGAACATACTTAATACAGAAGGTTTTTAGCTCAGTTTAAAATATCTTATGATACATACATATACACAAAGATATAACATGTACAATATAGAAATGCACACACTTGTGCCCACACTCATTCCTTTTATATTTTATATTTAGCTTTGAGGAAAGACATCGTGATCATTCTATATTTGTAATAGTGTCCAATAATCTCTAGTCTACAAAAACATGAATAATTTAACCAACTAATATTGCAGGGAGAAAATTGCAGGGGAATTTTAGTGAGTTAAATTTAATTCAGACTTGGCAAATCCAAGATAGAATCTTTTGCTTCTGTGAAAAGTGTAAACAGAACCATTTGTGTTGACAGGTACTTTGGGTCTCACTGGCACTTCATCTCAAAGACTGAGACATCTGTAGGAATCAGGATGCTAATTCATCACCAAATCACAGTGGTTATGTAGCCATTTTATCTCTGCAGGGTTAGGGATGTTAGCTGTACCACAGATTCAAGCCTTTGGTCTTTTTCCCAGATGAAAGTGGGAGTTGGTATACGCTTAGAAGAGAGGAACGTTGATGACTATAGCAAACTTGACAGTTATTTCGGAAATTTCATATCTTTGACTCCTAGGAGTCCAACTGATTATCATCCTCTGTGCCCTAAGACTAGAGACCAGGGCTTCTGTCTATAACCATTGGCCTTTTAGCTGCTGCCCTTAGGCTTGTCACATTTCTTATTTCCCTTAGGTTTCTTATGCAGAGTCCTGTTCTGGCTAATTTGGGATCTCAAGATGTCATTAAAAGACCCAACTCATGAATTCTCAAATACTTTGCAAAACAACCCTTTGCTTTGTGGTCATCACCGTAAGAAAAAAAGAAGGCATTTCACATGATCATTCGTAAACCACAGAGCACAGATAATCCTTAATTTCTCCTGAAATTAATAATAAAGTTCGGTAGAGAGAAATACTCCATGATCTCTTACAAGGTGTTTGCTTTGTGTTTGTTTCTCTTCAGAAACGAGTGCCCTGCAAGCGTAAATCCATGTTCTCCGGTATCAGAGGCAATCTAGGACAGCCTTTATTAGAGTATGTGGTAGGAATAAGAATTCCCAAAGTTCTGGGGTGCCTAGGTGGCTCAGTGGGTTAAAGCCTCTGCCTTCGTTCGGCTCGTGTCATGATCCCAGGGCTCTGGGATCGAGCCTGGCATCAGGCTCCCTCCTCGGTGGGAGGAGGGAGAATGCTTACCACCACCAACCCCCCCCCTCCCCCGCTTCCTGCCTCTCTGCCTATTTGTGATCTCTGTCTGTCAGATAAATAAATAAAATCTTTTAAAAAAGAAAAAAAAAAAAGAATTCCCGAGGTTCCAATGGTACCAACTCCTCCCTGATTTTCAAAGATGTTAATTTAATAATCAAAATGGAAAGGATTTCAGAACATTCAAGTGAGAAATCCAATATCATGCCTGTTTGATGCCAAGCATTGTTTCTGGGGATACAAAGATAAGAATATATGGTCCCTTTATTGTTGTAGTTGTACTTCAGTATGCTAATAATACACGATGTACTTGAAATTCCTGTATCTTTAAAATCTGTTACAAAATTTGGTATCCATATAGCACATTAAAGTTCTGTAAGGAAGAGAAAAGGAAAAGGGTCAGTAAGAAATAGTAAAGAATTACATTTTTTGCATAAAGAATTTTCTTGTTTTCCCTGTGTACCTAGCAAAGGATTCACCTCCTTGGAACCTAAGCTCTAGAGTGTGAACTGTTCTCACTCCTTGACCAACCATGGGAGTACCACCGATTGTCAAAAGAAGGTGTGCTTTTACAAGTGATAGGAGATAATTAGAGGGGTGCGTCCTGCCATAATTTAAATTATAGGTCTGGATCATCTTAGAGTTGTTATATATTCAAGTGAGTTGGCACATACTGGTGAAAAAACATTAAATTACAAAATTGTTTTCTTGGGTTGGCATACCTATGCCAGTGCAGTGCATCAACGGATCTTAAAATACATGTTAAAAGTTCCACATTTAGCATACAAAGCATTATAGAAAACAGGTACTATATTGAGAAATAAAGTAACTTTTAATTCTCATTAGTTTGCATATCTGCAACCACATATCTAAACCCTCACAATTTGTATTTTAACAAGGCTGAAGAGACCATGTCTTTATTTATAGTCTATGTGCTGCAGTGGTTTGAAGGTAAAAGGAATTAAAGTTACAGTTTGGGAAACACTAAACAATTTAAAAGCTATTGAGGTAATTTTTATTATAATACTGAACATATGATAAACAGTTCTGGAAAACTACTTGTCTTCAATAGCCAGTGAAAAGCACATTATCATGGCTTACACTTTGTATTCTTTATTTTAACAATGTAAAAATGCTGGAAACTAATTGTTCTGAGGCATATTTACATGAAGTTTGTGTTTCTTGTAATGATTTTGTTCACTGTGGCAAAATTGCTTTAAAGGAAGTACCTTCTTCAGTTGACAGGATTTTAAAAAAGGAATTTTATTACCTTTTTGTTCTTTACCAAAGGTAATGATTTTTATCCCTATATGAAATTTTCCTATGCATTGTGATTGATGGGTAACAGTCAAAGTGTCCACTGTCTTGTTTTCTCAGAAAGTCATAAAATGGTATTTGTGTTTCAAATGGCCTTAGCTTTGCACTTCAGCACCACCTGGTGGATAAAATATCTTTCTCCCCGCCCCCCCACTACAGTTTCAAATTAAGTTAGCTCGTTCACACTCTATCCAGTGATGACATTTCTTAATAGATATTTAATTGTAAACATATTTAATCTTAAAAACCAGTGTGAGCAAAATAAGGTTAAAAAATCTGAAATATTTCCTAAGTACTCTTGTCAAGTTAAATGCCTGAGTTTTTTTAAACTTCATGAATGTCTACAGGTTTGAATAGTATGTTGCATACATATGCAAAAGTTGTGGGGTTATGACATTTTAATTTTTTTGCAATCTACATTTTTTCTCAGTAAAGAATGAAATAAGACCAGGAACTTTTCTGTACCTTAGTAGCAAATTATGGTTTAAGTTAGATTGTCTACCCAGAATTCAAGATAACCACTTGATAAACACCTTACAAAGAATTCTTATACTTCAGATTCCTGTCTTGTTAATATTCTATGCATAATTAAAGTTAAAACTAATATATTAAACATTGCTAGTATAAAGTAAGCCATTTTCCTACTTATACCTAAAATTTGGTTGTGGTCTTACATGTATTAGTTTAATTTTTAGTAGTTTTAAAAAATTTTTCCAGAAGATAAATTTGACAATATTTTCAAATGAAAAATATATTTAAAACTCATTTTGAGAATTTTAAACATGGTAATCCTTGTGTAGTCCCACTTGTCTCTGAAATGTAACATACATTTTTTTTTCCTATGGCATATATACTTACGAAAAAATATACTTTCACATTCCACTATGTTCCTTTGCAACACACAGTTTTCTCTTCACTGGTAAAATAGAGGGTCTGTAAACTTGAAATGTGTGACAGTCAAAGGTTTAATAGCTAAATAAGAGTTGTTGATATTTAAATAGGAGATACGTTCTAGCTTCATACTTTTTATAGTCATTTAAGATAAAATTATAATAGGAAATCTTCATTAAGATGCACATCCTGAAGTTATTTGCTTAGTTAGTTCAAGAAAACATTTAACATCTTCTCTTTCTTTTTTCTTTTTCCTAAAGGCCTTGGATGGTATACTGTAAACTCAGCATATGGAGATACTATTATCATGCCTTGCCGACTCGATGTACCTCAGAATCTCATGTTTGGCAAATGGAAATATGTAAGTGTAACCTACTTTGGACTTGGCTAATTACTTCTAGCTTTTTGTTGTTGTTTCTGTTTTTTGAGGTAATACTCCTTCTGTGAGTAAATGTGAATTTCAAATTAACATAATGGCAATAGTCAACTGTGGATACAAATGCAGGAAGGCAGAATTATGTGTTGAATATCTCAAAAGAGTAATACCTAAATCTTACATAAGAAGTTCTATTTTAAAATAAAGCCAATAAACACGTAATTCTTAGATCATATTAGTCTGAAAGATAGAACCTTAAATGTTAGAGGCACAGGAAAAAGCAGAGTTTCAGAGTAAAATCAGTCGTGTGTAGAACAGAGCTTAGTGGAAGTTGGCAGCCTTTCTCCACATACTCGTGTTGTTTGGTGTGGCTATTGCAAAGGCAAAATACACCAGTTGCTAGAGTACCCAAATATTCATTGGGAATTAGTCATCAGCATTAGAAGTTTGTTTCTAGTGTTGTCTTAGAACTACGTTGATGTGGCTGGTCCTTTTTACATTTAACATTGTTCACTTTACTCCTATCTTACAGATGGGAGATCATACTTTCTCGGGTATGGAGGCACAGATGGGTCTAGAAATGGAGGGTAGATACCTGATAGATGATTTGGGTGGCTAGGTAACATTGACTGATAAGGTGTTTCACTTTAATTACAGAAACCAAAAAAGGTGTCTTTCTGGCCCAGTTTCCTAATGCTGAATCACATGAGACTCACATAGTTTTGACCCTGAAGTAGACTTATGCTTCCTTGAATACAATGGCAGTTTTTCCCAAGTTCCTTGAAATGTTAAAAGGTATTTGAATAGGGAAAAAAAATCTGATGGTCAAATAATATTTGAAAACTTTCTTTATCACAGTATTTCTCAGAGCCTTTCATATACTAAGATGCCTTCTAGATAGTCTAAGCTTGCTTCATTTCTTCTTCTTCTTCTTCTTCTTCTTCTTCTTTTTTTTTTTTTTTTTTTTTTTAACTACTGCAGAACACACTTTGGGAAATATGCTTAGTTTGCACCCAAGCTGGGGGTAGAACACAGTCTTTCAAAATGTGGGTTCTTAAGTCAGACCAACATGTTCTACCATATACATGCTGTCAGATTCTGGACAAGTGAATGAATCTCCATTCTCTCATCTCTGAAAAGGGGATGATAAGAATAGTTTTCCCTCAGTGGTGTGAGGGTTACATGAAGTAATTCATAGCAGAGTATTGACGGGGTGCTTGGCACATGGTCCTTGTTCTGGCTGTGGGGCTCTAAGCGTATGCGCGTGTGCGGGGTGGGGGGGGGACATGTGACAGCAGAGGAAGGAGGTGAGGCAGCTCAGCACTTCCCTGTACTCCCCTGCTGATACCTGTTCACACTGGAGAATGTTGAACTATTTCTGGTTTACTATAAAAGTGGAAAAAGGAAGCTAAGGCCTGTGAGGACAAGGTCTGTTCACACCCCTCAAACTCCAAGCGAGACTACCACCTGCTTCACCTGTTGAGTCGAACCTACTGCCAAAATAAGTGGAACACAGATGTTGAAAAATCGTGATCGTAGACCTTCCCGCTGATGATTCAGGGAGTAATTTTCACCCAAACTGAACTAGTACAGTGGAGGTGGAAACATTATAATGACAGTTTTCAAATGCTTAATTAAAGCAAAGAGCTTCGGCAATAAGATGAGATGCATTTGAAGTACCAGGGGCTCTAAAACCAGTGTCGATTTGTAGGCAGAGTCGGCAAGCTCTAATTTAATGAAAGCTGAAAGACAAACGGTAGGTGTAGAAAGCGTGAAGGAGGCCAGACACAGAGGAAGGACAGATTGGCTTTTCCCCTTCTGCAGGGTCATCTGCCTGTGAATGGAGATCCTGGTTCCATGTGATCCTTGCCACACTTCACCCCCCCAACCTCTTTCTTTCTTTTCTTTTTTTTAATGTTCAGTTAGCCAGCGTGTAGGGCATCACTGGTTTTTGATGTAGCGTTCAGTGATTCATTAGTCGTGTATAACTCCTGGTGCTCATCACAGCACGGGCCCTCCTTGACCCTGGCCTCTTCTTCAGCATCTGCCCCAGTGCTGGTACAGAAGGGGCAGCTAACAGCTACGAAGAGTGCTGTAGTGAAGTCATCGTGGAGCCACACTGCAAAGCTTCAATCTTTGCTCTGCTGAGGTCCCCTACGCTAGCTGGGACCTTGGACAATTTACTTAACCAGCTTCTGTCTGCACTGTGTAATCTGTAAATGAATCTGATATTACAACTCTAACTTACAGGGTCGTTAGGAGTATTAAATCCGTTACTGCGTTGAAAACCCAAGGAAAGTACCTGGCATATGGTTAATAACTATTATTTATTGCATAAGTGTATGAATACAGAAACATATGGGACTGGTTTAAAATATTTCCCTCAGTGAAGGAATGATTTAGAATAAGGATTTGCATTGCAAACCTGTGACAAAATTAAAAAATTTAAGGAGAATATTATTAATGTATTCAGATATTCAACCAACTAAAGCTTTTGGGCTCTAAAATTAGCTTAGTAATTGTCTTGGCTTGCAGTGCTATAACCGAACACTGTAGACTAGGGGCTTCAACAGCAACTATTTATTTCTCACAGTTCTGGAGGCTGGGAAGTTCAAGATCAAGGTGCTGGCAAATTTGTCTCTTCATGAGGATCCTTGTCTTGATTTGCAGATAGCTGCCATTTTGCTATGTACTCATATAACCTGTGTTTTCTTCCTCTTCTTATAAGGGTACTAATCCTGTCATAAAGGCACCATTCTAGTCCTTCATCTAAACATACTGACCTCTCAAAGGCTCCACCTCCAAATATCAGCACCCTGGGGTGGAGGGCTTCGACATAGGAATTTGGTGGTGACACAAACATTTAGTCCATAAAAGTAATAAATATTAATAATTTTTAAAATGTAACTCCCCGTAGTACCTTGGAATTTGCCATGCACTTTAAAATGTTTTATCATATTTTATTTTCTCGAAGACCTTGTGAGGTAAGTAGAAGAGAAATTGGCTTCTATCTTAGATTAAATTGCTTATTAGCTAAGAGAATTTTTGTGGGAGCAAAGGAAGAGATGAATTGTAAGTCTTGGGCTCTTGGCATAATTGTCCATGCCAGATTATATTTTATTTTGATAATAAGTTTTTATATGAAAGCTCTCTGAGCTAAGTTTTATGACTCAGATAGCAAAACTATGGATTTTAGTGATTAATCTGATTCTGTTGCTTAATGGACATGATTGTTTCATAAGGGCACATACTGTTCCTCCATGAAGACTCATTAAATTATGTTATGAGTAAAGGTCAGCTCTGTCAGTTTTGGCTGAAACTGAAAGGTGTGGACGTTTAAAATATGTGGATTAAAGTAATGAATATGCAAAGGATAACTGCCCAGGACTTCTGAGTATTTGCAGCCCACATGTATGCTTGCTCTGATGGTTAGCTGAATATCATTTGTGCATTTGTGTGTTTGTTTTCATCTATTTTTTTTCTTTTAAATTAGATACAATGCCAACCCTTCTTGTTTTCAGAACAGTCACTAATTCTGTCCTTTGATGCAAGAGAAGCTCAGATTCCAATAGCTTTGTCTTTCCATTTTCACATATTTAAACTGATACCTAAGAACGTAGAGCCTTTCCTCTTATGAAGAGTCATTTTCTGTAAACAAAGACTTAAATGAGGCTCATATCCAAAATTACTCCTTTTGGACAGAACTATAAATATTGGTGGAAGAATATGGCCAAGAAGTTTTGTTATTCTGGATGTAATCCTGAAACATCTGAATATGCTTGTTTTTAAAATGTATTGTTATTTTAATTTTTAGGAAAAGCCCGATGGCTCCCCAGTATTTATTGCCTTCAGGTCCTCTACAAAGAAAAGTGTGCAGTACGACGATGTACCAGAATACAGAGACAGATTGAGCCTCTCAGAAAACTACACTTTGTCTATCAGTAATGCAAGGATCAGTGATGAAAAGAGATTTGTGTGCATGCTAGTAACTGAGGACAACGTGTTTGAGGCACCTACAATAGTCAAGGTGTTCAGTAAGTAGTCTGCAGTGTAACTGCTAAGTGGGATTGATGGCTGGTACTAGAAAATGTTCTTCAGCAAGAAGAGTGAATGCTCTGTAGTGTCTCCACGGCAGGCATCTCTGTGAGAGGACTTCTGACGATCTTCATTCTGCTCAAGCATGCTGGCAGTGAGGAAAACAAAACCCCTGAAATTCAAATAGGAGTTCTGCAGCGAGGAACTAAAAGAACATTCTCTGTTGTTTTGTTGGGTAACATTTCCTGGGATACGAAGTACCACAAAGTGAAAACTGGCATGTGGTCTTTTACTTTCACTGACATGTACAAATGAATAGTCTATGAGATATACGTAGATATGTGATACATACATATAATCATGCATGTCACGCAAATACACACGTATGTATCAGACTGACCCATATAAAAATAATATTTTTACATATTAAACAATAACTATAAGCAAATCCAAACCATCTTTTGACTTAGAAATCTAAGCTTTTTATGTGTGTGTGCGTGTGTATGTCAAAATATGTGTGTATGTAGTATTACACACACACACACACATGTACATATATCCTGGCCTTTAATAATGTTGCTTTAGTTCTTCAAAGTGTTTTGGTTTAGAAAATTGCCCCCAAATAAAAAAGCTCACCACACCCTGAATGCATCTGTGGAATACCTCAGGGGGAAGAAGTAGAGTAAGATTGGAAGAAGAGAAGTCAGAAGAAGAAACTTGGAGTAATTACTGTAGTCATTATGGCAAAGTTACTTTGCCTAATGATAACATATAGTTAATGTTACTGTGCAAATAGCTATGCAAATGAATGACTTGAGAAGTTCTAATTAAACATTTTATCTTTTAATATTCAGGTAAAAAAATCCCACCTCCTGTTACATCATAATATATTAGCAATTACAGGGAGAAAATAGGTCTCAAAAGTTTCAGAATGCCAGTCTTTTTTAACTAGGGAAGAAGGTCTCACTTTTCAGTTTTTTCCCCCTCTGCTTTCTGATAACATGGCAGCACCTAGAAATTGTTAAAATAAATAGGGAAGAAAGCAGCCCAGAGGGCTACTATAGCAAACAACCGTGGATTTTTCCCATTTCTCTTGTAATAGCCTATGCAACTAAGTGGAACTGTCCCTTAAGTATTTATATAGATTTCAAAGCTCCTATGGGCTCCTGACACGGATTCAAAGAATTCTTGTACTATCAAAAGAAACCTTTGTTCTCCAGAAGAACATTGTAAGAGCATATTACATGTTTCAGTTGATTACCTTTCAGCTTAGAAGGCACTTTCCAGAAACCATCCACCCTTCTTAGTCATTTTATGAATCACACCAAATTCCAAGTGTTTACCAGTCATGCCTTCCATTAAATACCCCAAATAATCTGCCTCCTTTATTTGCCAATGGCCCCTCTTTTTTCTTTCTTTCTCTTTCTTTCTTCCTTCCTTTTTTTCTTTCATTTCACTTTGATGTTACTAGGAAGATGGATGGTGCACTTCTAGGGACACTTTCTGTAAAGAGAACAACCAATACAATTTTTTGAATTAGGCCCTGATGTCATAAATACTAAGTTCACAACAAGAATGTATGACAGTAGGTAGAGATTAAGTCATAGCACCCCGAAGGTTATGTGTATGGCTTCGTCATTGCCAGGTTTCTTTCTCACTGTGTTAAAATTCTCAAATATCAAGCTAGTCTACAAGAAAGTTGAGAAAATCCAGGTTGTTTCCTTTAAAAGAATAATTTGTGACAATTTTCAGAGTACACCTAAAGAATATATCATACAGCCATCTGGGAAAAAAAATCCAGTTGGTCTGCTTTGATAAAAATTTGTAAGATATTTTGGAATACAGGGGATTTCTATGATTGTGAAAAACAAACTCACACCCCACATACTGGCAACACCCCCTACCCCTTCTCTGTTGAATGTTGTTGAAAACAAAGTGATTCTCAGAAACAGAATTTGCATTCCAGGCTCTGGGCCAGGGAGAATTTAAATAGACAAGTTACACACTCTTGAAAATGGCGTTTTATGCTAAAAACCATGGAACCCTCCAAGTCCAATTAAATGAATGGCACAGCTCATGATAAGGAAAGCATTTGCAAGAGCATATAGGGGCTTTACTTTTTTTTTTAAATAATGAATTTACTTTGGGTCACATTTTGTGAAGCCAACAGCAGCTGTGACAGGGAGGCTTTTATTCTGTGCATGTGTATATTGCAGTCACTTAAGAGTTACTAGGCTCATCAATCAGTGCTCTGTTTCCTTCTGTCGAGTCACCTAGCAACATGCATTGTGTACTACAGAATCGAGTATGGTTGACGTGAGCTAATCCCAGCTCAGCTTGCTGCAGAGTGCCATCCTCATGGGCAAACTCAGACTGTTCTTATTCAGACTGGAGGCCATAACCGATGACTCTGCTCCCTCCGCTGTAGGCTTATTTGTTTAGCTTTAAACTATACCTCAGATACAACAGCTATGTCCATAAAGCACCTGAGGTTCAAATAAGTCATGTTCTTTATTGCCAGGAATACAGCTTTTTTTTTAAAAAAAAAGAATTGAATGGCAGCAAAATTAAAGGTGTTTGCATTTAATGCACGTTTGAAGTTAATAAAAACATTCAGAAACACCAGTCAAGCCTTTAAATTTAAAGTTCTCAAAGATTTATTCCAGTCACTGTGCAAAAGTTTTGGAAATCAAATGGGTACCCAGATTGCCAGCTGGCTGTCGGTGGTGGAACAGAAAAATCCCTGACTGGTCATCAGAAGACCTGGCTTTGTTAGGTGTGTTGCTGATTTCTGACCTTGAGGATGTTCACTAGTCCAAGGCTGCTTCTCTCATCAACAGTAATAGAAATGCTTTGAATTTGAGGGTCGTTTTCTTACTGATTCCTAGATCCTCCAGAGGAGTTTTGCTGAAGAGGACAGGGGAGGGGGAGGCATTTGCTTCTGCTGGCTAGAATCCCACCCACGCTATATTTCAAAGGTTTTTTTCGTGATCATTCATTTGGGGTGGGGAAGAAAAGGAAAATGACTCCAGCTCTAAAAAAGCATCTGAAAACCACCATGTAGGCTAACCTGTAAACCCACTCGTTAAAAGGAAAACTGTTTCCGTGACATAGGGACTGTACACTGTACACTTGGACTGGTTCTTCGCTTAGTGACGGGCAGTGCTGACTTACTTCACACAGTTACATTAGAGCTTTCATTCGGTCACTGTTCTCAGAGTTTTATCAGAACCGAGCATCCTTCCTCTCACCTTCCGTGTGAAAGTTCATCAGCCTGCAAGGAATTTTTTTTTTAAGGAAGGAAGCAGAAAATGACCTATTTAACAAATGAGACCTATTTTATTCCGCTTCTTTAAATATAAAAATTACCTTTCCCATCTCATGAGGAAGTAAACTATGATTCCATGCTAACGGTTGTTTACTTAAAGTGGACCAGAATTTATAAGAGGTAATGAATGACAAAGTACTGAGAGGAGCTTTCATGAGTCAATGTAACCAGTGAACCTCTCTTTTCTTGCCTTCCTCCCCTATCAAAAGCTCTCCTGTGTGTGGTTTTTGGTAAGAACACTGTACGTTGTGGGTGATAGAGAGCAGTTTGGCCTTCATCACTACATTCTCATCTGGCTGCGATACCCTTGATAAAGTTATTTTAATAATGCAAATAAATTTGTACTATGACTTTCCCTTTCAATTCTATACTTGGTTATGAATCCCTGAATTATATTAAGGCATAATTCATATGAAGTTTTTTTTTTTTTTAAACACTTTGGAATCAATATGCAATTTTGCTAAAATAGTACATGTCCTCTTTTATGGTCCTCCAACTAATACCCATTGATTGTTGCAAACTAATATAAAAGAAAATTACATATAAAATATCTCGTGGGTTTGAAACAAAAGTTTGGAAGAAAAGAACTCAAGGAATTGGAGTAGGTATTCTCATCACTTCCACAAGAGCCATGGTGACTGTCTTCCAAATAAAAAGATGAGTTACACTGTGAAGAAGTCTAAACATTAAGCATTCTTTCACCAGGTTTTTCTGGATTTTCCACAGCTTCATTTTATGGAAATAAGTATAAATTTTAGAAAATATTTATGGAAAGAATATATACATGGCCATGTGTAAGGGCCAAAACTTGTAACACACCAAGTATTTATGATCTTATGTGCAAGAATAAAACATCATAAGGTTTACAAAGCAGAGAAATATATATATTTTGCCTAAGAGGAAGTACATGCCCAACTGTTTTGATAAATAATTTTGGTGAACCTGAAAGTAATGCAGTTTAGCAACACTGCCCCACCTACATTTTGTATTAGAAGACTCAATTAAAAAAAAAAGAAGAAGAAGAACCTCAGTTTTTTCAGATGATTTTTTTTTAAACCTCTTTTTATATTCTAGGCATAGATACTACTGAAGGGGAAACAAAAATCCATTTGTTCTTTTTCTCTTATTAATTTTGACTCTTGATTGACCACATAAATTAATTAAATATCTTACCTCTCTTATGCTTTCAGAGTGGTCTCACGAAATACTTGATTTTAGTTCCCAGAGAAGTTTGTCTTACTTATTAAAGCATTGAGAATTTTTATTTTGCCTAAATATTTTGGATATATCCCTCTCTCAAACATTTTAGACATTTGTCTTAAAACATAAATTCAGAACAGAATTTAATGTTCTATCAGGAATTCAGAGTTGTAATTGTGAACATTAATGACATTACATTAAAACTGTGATAACACCAGTGCTTACTGATAATGTGGAAGGCTTTAACCTCCTACCATATGTTTCACAGAAATTGCTATTCATCCTGACTTTTTGGTCAGATTTAATAATTTTTTGGTCATTTTTCTAACGGTCAGGAAAACAGGTGTCACTTTTTGTTTGTCATAATGTAACTGTCTCTGTTACACCTTTCTATTCTTCTGTATTTCTTTTTTCTATTTTTTATCTTTCTTGTGTTTTGTTTCCAGTAGGTATATTTAGAAAATAATCCATCTTGTGCAAATTGAATTAGAGTAATATTTCTAGAATTAATAGTAAGTTGGCTCTCCTGTAGTTAAAGGGCATAAGTTGAACACATAGGAAGATTACTATTATTATTCATTGTTCCAATTTCTAATATAAAACAATCACGTAAAAAGGAAATGAACTCTCAATAGTAACATGAAGAAGTTTACATATTTTTTTTACACAGTCTTGGTGATAGCCATTTTGCTCTTCCAAAGACTTTCTTCTTCATCCTTATTTTCTATAATGGTCTGGGTAGGCAACATGTCTGATAGCAGAATCCCAAACAAATAATAACTGTATAAAAGCCAACTTAGTCTCCTTTGGTAATAGAAACTAAAGGTATTGGAGATGGTATTACAATGAGACGATGAGTGAAAGAAGAACCTGTTGTCTTTATTTGTTTATATGAGAATAGAATAGTTTTGCCCCCATGAGATTCACAAAAATCAATGACAAAGAGGGAATATCCATTTTCTGGAGACTAATTGTTAGAGCTAATTAAAAAGTAAAAATTCTGTCAGGGATAGATAACTAACAGCGAAGAGTAAATAACTTAAAATAAGTTTGAATACTGCCTTGTTGCTGTGATTTTTAACTAGTTCTTCCTGAAAGTTCTCTTAGAATGGATGCTTCTAGAACTTCCTACATTTGAGATACTTCTATTATCTCTGTTCCAAATTTGAAGGATTTCCTTACATTTATAATTTCATAATGTGATTTCACTTTAAAGATAAGGTTTGAGATACACAGAAAACTTGAACGTTTATATCCCTTAACTCTTTTTAGTTAGCATGATTTTAGAACCATGATTTTTAAACTTCATTGTGCCTAGAAATCTTGTAGAGAGCTTGTTTTAGAAAGTTGATTTATAGGACTGTCCCTAGAGATGTCCCTACTTCTGGCCAAGGGAGGCTTAGAAATCTGCATTTTTATTAAGTACCCTTTGTGGATTCAGGTCTTCATCTAAGTAGCTGGAAGTTATTAGTAAGTGGAAAGTACACATGATAATCAGTTAATAATCATTTTCATATTTCATATATTAACCTCTATTTCACTATCAAATCCATATTTATAGCTTATGAAGCATTCAGAAGACATTACAAATATTTAATTCAAAGGAGTAATAAGCATTTAAAATAGTACTTAATATAATAAAGCAAATACGTGGAGGAGTAGGCTAACCAGATTTCTTAATTACAGATTATATGGGAATGTGTTTGCTTTGAATAAGTGAATTATTTTTCTATAATTCAAATCACAAATGTCCTTTTGTTCTTTCTTGTGTACTTAAAACCTTTTTCTGTTTGACTTTAGAGCAACCATCCAAACCTGAAATTGTAAGCCAAGCGCCTTTTCTTGAAACAGAGCAGCTAAAAAAGGTAAGAACTTGCGTTTGATTCATTGCCTTCACTTAGCAATGTCTTCTCCTGGCCTCAGATGCCAGGACAAATAAGATAGACTTTGTTCTTGTGGAGTTGACAGTGTTGCAGGTACCAATCAGAAAGTCTGCCTGAGTTAGAGTGGGAAATACAGAGGAAGATGTAGTCATTTCTGAAAGAAGGAGAAGGTGAGCAGAGGAAGGGAAAAGGTATAGTCTTTCTTGTTTCAGTGAACTCTTAAATGGAGTCATGAAAGATGAGTAGATTTTCTCCATACCAAGGGTTGAAAGGTTTTCTGACAACATGAAATAATAAGATGTGAAGAATAGCATTTTTAGGAAACATCACGTTATTTGTGTTACTGAAACTTTGTGTGGTAAGACAGTAGGCAAGAGAGTGCAGTAAAAGATAAATCTGGAGAAGTAAAGAGAAGCTGGATTATAACAAGCCTTATGTCATGGAGGGAATTTGGACTTTGCTCTGTTGGCAGATTAAACTATTAAAAAGTTGAAGTAAAGATATGAGAAGATCAAATTTGAACAGTCACATTAAGAGGTGTGAAGAGAGGCTGTATCTAGAGGAGACAAAGTTGGAGGTTATATTTAGGCACATCAACTGACTAATGATCTTATTTCACTAAGTAAAATACCTAAATTTTCCTTTGTGAAGAAAAAAATACAAACAAATGAAAAGTTCTTTGAATCACATTGTCTTATTTTGTAATATTATTTGATAAATGCTAAATATTAAAGTCATAACACATTTGAAGAAAAGTGGTGGGAATTGCAGATTTGGTAGATATACGTATCTGAACTTTAATTAGTATGAAACCAGAGAGGCAGCCCCACTTTCATCCTGTTAATGATTCTTGCATGCTGAGATCTATGAACCATGGGAATAGCCAATGTTAATGTAGTTATGTAATTTAGTTAATACTAAAAACGAATAATGTCAAAATGAATTTGGTAATGCTTTTGGACAAATGTGATTTTATTAATAGTGGCAGCATCTATTGCATGTTTTTAAATGAGCGAGATCATAATTTTAAGTACTAGGCATTGTTTTTAATGCAAGGGAGCATGTATTCAGTCCCCAGTCAGTGCTTGGATAATAAATGGGTCAGGAAACCTTTGGAAGAGCTGCACCCCCTGAGGAGTCCAACACTTTCAAAATGACAACCACTGATGCAACCAAGGTAGCAACATTTCCTTTTCATTTTGCAGCTGGGAGACTGCATTTCAAAAGACAGTTACCCAGATGGCAACATCACGTGGTACAGGAATGGAAAAGTGCTGCAACCCCTTGAAGGAGGTGGGTAAGAAGTGGGCAGTAAATTCCGATGACCTGTTCTGACCTTCTCTCCTCTAGGCATTCCTTAGACTGCCCTGCATCTAAATGCATTGGCCTTTTTGATCTATGGTTCTATGCTTTGTTCCTTTCAGTAACCATTAAGTCATTAAGTGATTTTTTAAAACACCATTTTAGTCCTTGTGCAGAAGAATCAAGAGCAGAGAAGAATTATTTCTGTATATGGCATGTTCTAGAAGTTAATTAAAGGGAGTGGGAGATAGGATTCCAGGATTCTATTTCTGTCTGTGTCTCTGATTTCATGGTTCTGAAAAGACATTCTACCTCGGTACATGTCAATTTTTTCTCCTGTTAAATATAGTAAGGACAAAACCACTTATCAAGGTGTTGTGACATTTAAGAATTGTGATTTTTCCAATGAAAGGTGCTATCATTAGTGTTCTTACTTTCTTCAGTGGTGGTCTTAATTTTTAAAAAGCAAATGGACCCGGTAACTCAGCTCTATACCATGACTTCATCCCTGGAGTACAAGGCAACCAAGGCTGACATACAGATGCCATTTACCTGCTCTGTGACGTATTATGGACCATCTGGTCAGAAAACACTTCAGTCTGAACAAGCAATCTTTGATATTTACTGTAAGTAACTCAGTATGCAATTATGCAATGTTTTGTTTAGTTTTATTTATTTATTTGACAGAGAGAGAGACAAGAGAGGGAACACAAGTAGGGGGAGTGGGAGAGGGAAAAGCAGGCTCCCGCAGAGCAGGGAGCCTGATGCGGGCTCTGTCCCAGGACCCTGAGATCATGACCTGAGCAGAAGGTAGACGCTTAACTACTGAGCCACCCAGGCACCGCTACAATTATGCAATTTTAATGTCTTAGAGTATTCATATGCTATTAGTCTTTCAATTCCTAATCCACATTCTCTTTGGACTGTGCCTTCAATCCTTCTTTCCTGTTCTGCAGTACTCAAATAATTTATTTCTCCTTGGAATCCTATAGAATAAATGCTTACTCTGTCTTGTGATAGCTTTCACTTTTCACTTTGTCATTTCTGAAGATCTCTTCTGGATTCTGCTAGACACTAAGTTCCTTAAAAACAAGACCTCTAACTCAGTGTGGTCCCTTCAGGTAGTCCTTACAAGCTATGAATATTTTTTTAAGATTTTATTTATTTATTTGTCACAGAGAGAGAGAGACAGTAAGAGAGGGACTATAAGCAAGGGGAGTGGGAGAGGGAGGAAGCAGACTTGCCGCTGAGCAGAGAGCCTGATGTGGGGCTCGATCCCAGAACCCTGGGATCATGTCCTGAGCCAAAGGCAGACACTTAACGACTGAGCCACCCAGGCACCCTAAGTTATGAATTTTGTAAAAGTTCAAAATGCCATCTGATTATTTTCTGAATGAAGGACAGATGAATAGAAGCTCATGACTGATTGGACTTCTCGCTATGGGATTTCCATTTTAATGAAAAAAAAAACTAATAAGATCAATTGTACAAGTTTACATAGGATGTTTTATTCCAGACATTTTGGTTAACTTTATTTCATAGATTTGAAACATAGGCTATTAGACTAAAAAGGAAGCTTCGTGATCATCTAATCTAACTCCTTATTTTACTAAGCAGTAAAGTGAGTCTCAGAGACCTGCCCTAAATTAGTTGTAGAGACTGGTTTAGAATCCTTTTCTGCCATGCTGTTCTCTTTCCCATAAGACAGGTGCCAAGATTTAGAGCAAACAGGCTGATAGTCCAGGCACAACACAGTCAATTTCTGTGCCTTTCTAAAAGAGTAGGTAACTGCTTTAGGTCTCAGTTTTCTTATCTTGAAATGGAAAAAATAACTCAGTGATGTTATGGAGATTAAGGGAAATCACAAATCTAAAATAGCATCCTATATTGCTCATTAAGTTCTTGTTACTAAGTACTATTATTATTATTATTACATATGATCATTATTACTACAGATGCATAGAACTAGAGATACTATTTTTGGAGAGATGCTGTTTTAAAAATTTTAGAAGGATTATTTAAAAAAAAAAAAGAATCAAAACTTTTTGTAATACTGCCATATATGGTAGAATAACCTAATACTTCTACGTGTATTCTGAAGAAAGAGCAGAAATGCCAGTTGAGCCATTGTAGGGTTTAATCTCCTCTGCATTCTTATTTTGGTTCCATAAACTGCAGAACCTTATATAAGAACAAAACTGACAATCCACTTGCCCTGACAATAAAGGATTGTTGTGCCTTAAACTTTGTATCTAAGTTTCAACTTCTATACTGACTTAAAGTAAGGACTTAAAGGATTTCATTATGTGCAACTTATCTAAAATCAAGCTATTATTTCTGTAAGTAAAGGCAGAATTCTGTCTGTTCAAAAATGTTGAACTGGAAATAAACTCTCTTGGTGTAAGTGCAGGATACAAGATAGGAAAGAACATCAAGATGAGTAATAAGGACCGGGAAAGTGGCTTCAGAAAAAAAACAGGAATGTTTGTTATCAGGCACGAAGAGCCGGGTAAGCAGAAAAGTCCTTGGATGAATGAGAAGGAAATGATTTTACTGTGGGGGGGTGCATTTGGCACAGCTTTTTTTTTTTTTTTTTTTAAGATTTTATTTATTTGACACACAGAGAGAGAGATCACAAGTAGGCAGAGAGGCAGGCAGAGAGAGAGGGGAAAGCAGGCTCCCCGCTGAGCAGAGAGCCCAACGTGGGGCTCGATCCCAGGACCCTGAGATCATGACCTGAGCTGAAGGCAGTGGCTTAACCCATTGAGCCACTCAGGCGCCCCATTGGCACAGCTTTTGAGAAGCCACAATGTATGCAGTGCTGGACTTCCTGGTAAAGATACAAAGTGGTTAACAGGGTCCTGACATTCAAAGAGTTTACAGCTCCAGTAGAGCAATGAGATACCTACAGGGGGAGGAAATTGTCAGTGCAAGGTCACATGGGGTAAGTGACACTCAGAGCTCAGTGAATAGCACTGAAAGCTCAGATACCCAAGGACAGTGATTCTCAGACTTTTGTTGCATCTGAATCACCAGAAGGTCTTACAGCACCAATCACCGGACCCTGCTCTGAAGTTTCTTACCCTGTAGTTGTGGGGGGAAGTTCAACACTTTGCATTTATAACAGATTCCCTGGTGATGCTAACACTGTTCATATGAGGACCACACTTGGAAAATCACATAAAAGTGGAGAAGGAGGGAGCTAAACGGAAAGGACAGAGAATACATTCAGAGGAAAGAGATTTGGTCAGTTCATCTGGAGGAAGGTGCCCTAGTCCACTCCTACCCTAATCCTTCCTTACCCTTTCCAATCAGTAATGAAACTTGATAGAATCTAGCTCTTTATGTTGATCTTTATGTTTATGTTGACCTTTATGTTAATCTGATTTGTTATGTTTATGCTTATCCGATTCTGCCTTCGAATATGCCACCATTCTTCATGGCCCGTATTTCTGTGATTCCCAAAATAATATTCCTTTCTGTTCACTCTGAACTGCCCTCCAAGCTGCTGCTGAAAATACCTTTTTAAAAACAGATGTGAAACCATGTTAGGTTAGTGTATGATTACAGTTCTTCAGTAACTCCCCAGATCTCTTGGATTAATCTTCACGCTCGTTGTTTTCTTTCTTCCAGGTTTTTACTTAAATTCCAGTTGGTTAACATACAGTGTAATGTAAGTTTTAGGTGTAGGATTTAGTATACAACACCAGTTTTTTGTCGCAGCAAGTGCACTCCTTAATCCCCATCACCCATTTAACCCAACTGCCCTCCACCTCCCCGCCAGCAACCCTCTGTTTGTTCTCTATATTAGAAGTCTGTTTTATGGTTTACCTCTCTGTTTTCTTTCAGTTATGTTTATCTGTTATCATTTCTTAAATTCCACATATTAGTGAAATCATATGGCAGTTGTCTTCCTCTGACTGACTTGTTTTGCTCAGCATAATACTCTCTAGCTCCATCCATGTCATTGCAAATAGCAAGATTTCATTCTTTTTATGGCCGAGTAGGATTCCATTGTGTATATATATGACAGCTACTTTATTCATTCATCAGTTGGTGGACATTTGGGCTCTTTCCATAATTTGGGTGTTGTTGATTATTAATACTGCTGTAAACATCAGACTGCATGTATCTGTTCAAATCAGTATTTTTGTGTTTTGGGGGTGAATACCTAGTAGTGCCATTGCTGGGTTGTAGGGTAGTTCTATTTTTAACTTTCTGAGGAAACTCCATACTGCTTTCCAGAGTGGCTGTCCCGGTTTTCATTCCCATCAACAGTGTACGAGTTCCCTTCTCTCTGCATCCTCGTCAACATCTTTTGTTTGCTGTGTAGTTTTATTTAGCCATTCTGACAGGTGCGAGGTGGTATCTCATTGTGGTTTTGATTTATATTTCCCTGGTGATGATTGATGGTGAGCATCTTCCCATGTGTCTGTTACCCATTCTGGCTGTCTTCTTTGGAAAAATGTCTGTTCATGTCTTCTGCCCATTTTTAACTGGATTATTTGTTTTTGGGGTGTTAAAATTTATAGATTCTTTATAGATTTTAGATACTAACCCTTAATTAGATATGTCATTTACAAATATCCTCTCCCACTCTGTAGGTTGCCTTCTAGTTTTCTTGACTGTTTCCTTCGCTATGCAGAAGATTTTTATCTTGTTGAAGTCCCAGTAGTTGTTGTTTCCCTTGCCTCCAGAGATGCATCCAGTTAGAAGTTGCTATGGCCAGTGTCAAGGAGGTGCTGCCAATATTCTCCTCCAGGATTTTGATGGTTTCCTGTCTCCTGTCTCACATTTAGGTCTTTCATGCATTTTGAGTTCATTTTTGTGTATGGTGTAAGGAAGTTACCCAGTTTCATTGGGCATGTTGCTGTCTGTTTTCCCAACACTATTTGTTGAAGAGGCTTTGTCGAAGATTAGTTGACCATATAGTTGTGGGTCCATACCTGAGTTTTCTCTTTTGTTCCATTGAGCTATGTATCTGTTTTTATGCCATTATCAGACTGTCTTGATCACTACCACTTTGTAATGTAGCTTAAAGTCCAGAATTCTGATGCCTCCAGCTTTGCTTTTCTTTTTCAAGGTTGCTTTAGCTTTTTGGGTCTTGTGGTTCAATACAAATTTTAGGATTGTTTGGTCTAGCTCTGTGAAAATAGCTGGTGATATTTTGATAGGGATTGCATTAAATGTGTGGATTGCTTTGGGTAGTATAGGCTTTTTAACAATATTTGTTCTTTTAATCCATGAGCATGGAATGTTTTTCCATTTCTTTGTGTCATCTTCAGTTTCTTTCATAAGTGCTCTACAGTTTTTAGAGTACAGATCTCTTACCTCCTTGGTTAGGTTTATTACTTGATGTCTTACGATTTTTGGTACATTTGTAAATTAGGTAGATTTCTTGATTTCTCTTTCTGCTGATTCATTATCGGTGTATAGAAATGCAACATTTTTTGCATGTTGATTTTGTATCCTGCAATTTTGCTGAATTTGTGTATCAGTTCTAACAATTTTTTTGGTGGAGTCTTTCATAAACTATCATTTCATCTGCAAACAGTGAACATTTGACTTCTTCCTTGCTAATTTAGATACCTTTCACTTTTTAAAAATTTTTAATTTTTTTTTTGTCTGATTGCTGAGGCTGGGGATTCCAGTACTATATTAAATAACAGTGGTAACAGTAGTCATCTCTGCTGTTTCTGATTTAGAGGAAAAACTCTGTTTTTCCCCACTGAGGATGGTATTACCTGTGGTTTTCCATTTATGTCCTTTATTATGTTGAGGTATGTTCCTTCTATCCCTATTTTGTTGATGGCTTTTATGAAGAATGGATGTTGTACTTTGTCAAATGCTCTGTCTGCATCTGTTGAGAGAGGATCATATGGTTCTTAGCATGCCTTTTATTAATGTGGTATCTCACATTGATTAATTTGCAAATATTGAACCACCTTGGCAACCCAAGAATAAATCTTACTTGATCATGGTGAATGATTCTTTTAGTGTAATGTTGGATTTGATTTGCTAGTATTTTGTTGAGAATTTTTGTGTCCATGTTCATCAGGGTTGTTAGTCTGTAGTTGTCTTTTTTAGTGGAATCTTTTTAGTTTTGGAATCAGAGTAATGCTGGCCTCATAGAATGAATTTGGAAGTTTTCCTTCCTTGTCTATTTTTGGACTAGTTTGTGAAGAATAGATAGAATTCCCCTGGGAAGCCATCTCACCCTCGACTTTTGTTTCTTGGGAGATTTTTGATTACTGATTCAATATCTTTGCTGGTTATTGGTCTAGTCAAGCTTTCTATTTCTTCCTGTTTCAGTTTTGGTAGGTTATATGTTTCTAGGAATTTATCCATTTCTTCCATATTGCCCAACTTGGTGGCATGTATTTTTCATAATATTCTCTTATGATTGTTTGTATTTCTGTGGTGTTGGTTGTGATCTCTCCTCTTTCATTTGTAATTTTATTTGAGTCCTTTCTCTTTTCTTTTTTAAGAAGTCTGGCTAGGGGTTTGTCAGTTTCATTAATATTTATTAAAAACCAGCTCCTGGTTTCATTGATTTTTTTTTTTTTCTCCTGTGTTTTTGGTTTGGTTGTTTCTATATCACTTTTTTCTGTTCTAATCTTTATGATTTCCCTTCTTCTGCTGTCTTTAGGCTTCATTTGTTTTCTTTTTCTAGCTCCTTTGGGTATGAGGTTAGCTTGCATATTTGAGATTTTTCTTGGTATTCGAGGTAGGCTTATATTGGTATGTACGCTCTTCTTATGAACACTTCTGCTGCATCCCAAAGATTTCAGATCATTATGTTTTCATTTTCATTTGTTTTCAGGTATTTATTTCTTCTTTAATGGTTGACCCAGTCATTCCTTAGTAGGTTGTTCTTTAACCTCCATGCATTTGTGTTCTTTCTAAATTTTTTCTTCTAGTTGACTTCAAGTTTCGTAGCCTTATGATCAGCAAAATGCATAGTATGATATCAGTCTTTTTGTGCCTATTGAGGCTTGATTTGTCACCTAGTATGTGGTCCATTCTGTCGAATGTCCCATGTGTACTTGAAAAGATTGTATTTTCTGCTGCTTTAGGATGAAATGTTCTGAATATATGTTAAATCTGTCTGGTCCAGTGTGTCATTCACAGGCATTGTTTCCTTGTTGATTTTCTGCTTAGATGATCTGTCCATTGATATAAGTGGAGTTTTAAAGTTCCTTACAATAAGTGTGTTATTATTAATAAATTCCTTTATGTTTGTTATTAATTGTTCAGTATATTTGGGTGCTCCCACATTGGGGGCATAAATATTTAAGTTGTTAGATCTTCTCATGGAATAGATCACTTTATTTGATATAGTGCCCTTCTTCATCTCTTGTTATAGACCTTGGTTTAAAATCTAGTTTGTCTGATACGAGAATTGCTACTCCAGCTTTCTTTTGCTATCCTTTTGCATGGGAGATATTCCTCTATCCCTTCACTCTAACCTGCAGGTGTCTTTAGGTCTAAAATGTAGGCAGTATATAGATGGGCCTTGTTTTTGAATCCAGTCTGACTCCCTATGTCTTTTGATTGGAGCATTCAGTCCATTTACATTCAGAGTAATGACTGACAGATATGAACTTAGTGCCATTTTATTACCTATTTTGTTGTTGTTTCTGGAGATTTTCTCTGTTCCTTTCCGGTCTTTATCACTTTTAGTCTTCCTTTTTCACTTAAAGAGTCCCCTTTGCTATTACTTGTGGGGCTGGTTCATTGGTCTTGAACTCCTTTAGTTTTTGTTTGTCTGGGAAACTGTCTCTCCTTCTATTATGAATGATAGCCTTGCAGGATAGAGTATTCTGGGCTGCAGATTTTTTCCATTTAGTGTATTGATTATATCCTGCCACTTTCTCCTGGATGCTAAGTTTCTGTGGAGAGATCTCCTGCTAACCGTATTGGTCTTCCCTTGTAAATTAGAGACTTTTTATCTTGTTTTTAGGATTTTTCTTTATCTCTATATTTTGCAAATTAAACTACTCTGTGTCTTGGCGTTGACCTTCTGTTGGATTTTGATGGGAGTTCTCAGTGCCTCCTGGATTTGGATGTCTGTTTTCATAATTTCCACAAATAAACCTTCTTTCCCCTTTTCTATCTCTTCTTCTTCTGGGACTCCTGTGACACAAATGTTACTATGTTTGATGGAGTCACTGAGTTCCCTGGGTCTGCTTTCATGATCAGGATTTTTCTTTCCCTCTTTTGTCTTTATACTCCCAATTTCGATATGCTTCAGATCCCTTGTAGCCATGGTCCTGCACTATGTCTCAGTCTTCATCACTTCACTGTGTCTTCTATAATCCTGTTTTGTTTTCCAGATTCCTCCTTTAGACTATTACTTCCATGACTATTCATTTGCTGTCACTACCAAAGTTTCGTTTTCTAGCAAACACCTATTTATTCTTTAAATTCCAGCTGTAGCATCAGTTTGTACCAGACACTTCCCAGTCTCATGCTTCTATAAACTATCAGTGATAACATCATATCCAATTTTTATGTTGTTATTTTCTTAATTGTTTGATGTCATTACAAATCGATTGAAAGCCATGCTGTTTTCAACTTTATAACTTCGGCATTTAGTGCCAGCACAAAATAAATATTAACTAAACAAATGAATACATGAGTGGATAGAGGATAAATGGAGATAGGACAAAGAAAACTTGAATAGAATCTCGGTTATTATGTAGTGGTATATAGAGAGTAGTAAGATATACTTCTTACCTGAATAGTTCAAGGCAGTCATGGGTACTAGGTTAGGAAATTTTTATTTCAGTCATCACATATAATTGTAATCTTCAAAGCATTACTTTGAAATTAGCATTACTTCAAAAAACTGATATATATATATATATATACATATATATATATATATTTCCTCAAAATCAGTTTTGATGTGTATATATATACATATGTGTGTGTGTGTGTGTATAAAATTTATATATTATATATATGATGGAGTGGAATGTGGGACTGTCCGTGTTTCAGGTATAGGTTAGCGCCTGGACAATGGAAATGTTAGTAGGAATAAAAGGAGAGAATGAGGTGCAAAACACAGTATTAATTGTATTAATCATTCACACATGGTGACAGAGTGGATGAGAAAAAGCCAGAATACCTGGCAGAATGATTTACTAATAGACAGAGTAAAATTCAGAGAAAAAGTCCAGGGCAACGGGAGAGCAAGAGATGGTTAATTTTATTTGAGGCATGTTAGTTGGACATCCAGAAAGTTACTGTGAAAACTCAGATCTCTCTGATCTCAGTGTAGTTCTTCAATTCTCTAATGCAGAACAGAGCTATTGAAAGGGGACACAGAGAAGGCAAGTTTTGCAATAAAGCAGGAAGTCAGACAGACTGTGATCCTGGCTGTTCTGGTGTCAGCTTTGATTGAGCAGTCTTGCAGTGATACGCAACAGGCCAGAGTAGTGAAGGGCCACATAAAAGAGTGAAGAAGGCGTAGAAATGGAAGGCCAGCGGGGGATGAAAAACAGACTTTATTTACCTTCCAACTTTACTGGGAGCCACTAAGAGGGAACTACCTTGGGGGAAATTCAGAAAAACTAACAAAAAGTGTATTAAACCAGTCACTGTTAAGCTTCAGAACATTCTGGGCAAATAGACCCAAGCATGGAAAAAAAGGCAGCAAAGCAATCTAAATCAACCCTTCTATGTTTTTTCTGCATTTGGATATTAAAAAGATACATAAATGGTAGCAAGAGATAGGGAAAAAACCTCTGAATTTACTACTTATTTGTTTTATTAGCTAATAACAAAGTAAGTCTTCATAAATTATTATTCTACTCTTATTCTGTTATTCTTATTATCCAGCTATATAACAAGCTATATTAGAAAGTGGGTCATTTATAACTGCCAACACCCCTTCCTCTTATTTTC
The DNA here is from genome assembly GCF_011764305.1 of Mustela putorius furo. Lineage (NCBI taxonomy): Eukaryota > Metazoa > Chordata > Mammalia > Carnivora > Mustelidae > Mustela > Mustela putorius. Next base: position 31,595,287 of record NW_025421987.1, read on the forward strand.
TGTTTGCTGGATATCGTCCTTCATATCTAGCCTTTAATTTTTTTAGTGTTCTACTGTTAGTAGTAGCCTCTACTAAAGAATACCCTTTAGCCCTATTTTCTCCTTAAAAGTGACCAAGTGAAATGAAATTTGCACCTTTGCTCCAATGAGCAGAATGGAATTATAGTATATTTACAGTCCCGTTGGTTGTTTTAAGGGTCTTCAGTTCATAGGTTTCATCTTTTTGAAATAGGATCTTCTCTCCTGCGTGCCAGAAATCTTGCCGGCATTGCTTAGGTCATGTCTCTTTTTATTTAATATAAGGTATTATTATGTAAGAGGAGTGTAGGGTACTTAATAGTTTTAGCTACTGTGGAAGCTGATCCAGTCTTTCCAAACCATGGGGTTCATATAATATAGTTAAATGCCCTTATAATGAAATCATGCAGTGAGATTGTTCCTACTCGTCTTTTACACATAAAATAATTATGGCCATTCCTACCTCAGCTAAAGACATTTTGCTAAGAAGAAATTGGCTTTTATGTAACAAGGTCTCTGTAGTTTTCTCTAACCAAGATTAGTACTTGGTAAAGCAAGTAGCTATTAACTTCAATCCCTCTATAAAAGGATATATTTAAGTAATTACCATTACTAGCTTCTTGAGAAAATTGTGTATAATTTAGTCATTTATATTGTATGTACAGAGTAATTTGGTAATTGATGAAAATGGTTAACTTGTGTCTGTGACTCTTGCAGATCCTACTGAGCAAGTGACAATACAAGTGCTACCATCAAAAAATGCCATCAAAGAAGGGGATAACATCACTCTTAAGTGTTTGGGAAATGGTAACCCTCCTCCTGAGGAATTTTTGTTTTACTTACCCGTAAGTGCTTACCGATTATGACCTGAGCTAGACTACTATCATTTTGTCCTGTCGTGTGGCCACTGGCTGACATATTAAGAATTGTGTGTAGTTGGGCAGCTTAAGAGAGAAAGGTGTTATTCTTGGGGACAAAGAACACCTGTAGAATGTCCTCTGAAAGGTTGTCCTACGTTTGTTGGGTTTGGTTTGGTTTCTTTTTGGCAGCTACCAGTAATCTTGCCTTTTTTTCTCAGTTCTAGGAGATTTCAGAGGAAAAAAGGTAAAAAGCTTATCATAGGAAACCATAATTACAAAAACTCTAGTTTTCACTATCTAGATAAGCTGTAAGAATCTGTTCTTCAAAAACAGATAACTCAAAAAAAAAAAAAAAACAGATAACTCTAAAATGAAGAATGATGACAGCAATGATGTAGATTCTAAATCTACCACAGTGCCTTTCTGAACACATCTCTGAACCTCTGAAATAGGACCATTCTGTTGCACATGATATTTAGCTTTACACAATGAAGCTAGGGGGTGTATCTTCCCATGGCATATGGTCTTGAAGGGCAAGCTCCTCAACTTTTATCAATATGATAACTGAAAGGAATCATATATAGAGAAAATAATTTGTAACATTCGTCTAGGATGTGTCCTAGATATCATGGTAGTATGGAGTCATACGAGGAAAGAGCTGTTGAGGACACTTGTTTGCTCTCCCAGAACTCTCCCTAGGTTTGTGTATGACCTAAAGTTCCATTGATAGAAGCCATATACAACCATATGTTGTATTTACTTATGGGTTATATGTACACATGTTACCCACTGCCTTTCTCAGTAGCATTTAAGAATATCATTATTACATTACTCAGAAGACTAATAACAGCTGATTTCTTTTAGACTGAAAGGTTGGTAGAAAACTTTGTTTCTCCCGATAAGTAATAGTTTGTTCTTTGAACAGTACGTTCAAAAACATACTGTTTTTTTCTCCCATGCAAATAAACTTCTGAAACTATGTTTCTACCTTGGCTCTCAGGGAGGACAGGCAAATTTATGTCTTAGCTTTATAACAATATCTGATGATTATAGTTTTTTTATTACTATGTACTCCTAGTTCATCTATATTCTTTTCACTCTTCGTTTATTAATTCTTTTCTTTTTCTTTACTCTTAAAAAAATAATTTCTTCTTTCTTCTCCCTCTGTCCCTCCGTCTCTTCCTTTCTTCCTTTCTTTTTCTCCTCTCCTTTTTATTTGGATATGTGGCATGTTTTCTTTAAGCTGCCTGAAATCTTTTTGTTGAATTAGAGGACATAAATATAAAATGAAATATTTGTTTTTTTTTTTAAATCGGATTTAACTCTTAAATTCCAGCGATGCTCTCAATAGAATAGATATCATCAATATCATGTTTATTAGCTCATCAATTTCCTTAGAACCAAAATTGCAGCTATTTTTCCAGCAATCAGATAACACAAACTCTACTCTCATTTGTCCCATCATAGGAACACTTTCCCTTTTTTTCTCTTACATAAGAAAATGGTATTTTCGTCAAGAAATACAACTCATCTCTTTGTAGCTCCCAAGTATAATCATCTGACATTTTACCTCTATCAACAGGGACAGCCTGAAGGAATAAGAAGCTCAAATACTTACACGTTGACAGATGTGAGGCGCAATGCAACAGGAGACTACAGATGCTCCCTGATAGACAAAAAAAGCATGATTGCTTCAACAGCCATCACCGTTCACTGTAAGTGACCTTATTCTTCATTACCAACTTCGCTTGAAAGGCCTCTAACAGTCTAACTTGGCTGTCTTTTCAAATAAATCGCAACTGTATTTTTCTTAAGTAGCGTGGTTTCAATTGACTTACTGGAGTGCATCAGAGCAAACTCAGCTTCGGTCCAGATTTGCCCTGCAATATTGAAATCTTGAGTGGATCTAATAAGTGCAACTTCGAGAGTGGTAAACCTCTATCTTCTTTCTAAATGTCTTCAGTGGTATTCTGTGGTATCCACAGAATATTCATGTGGATCTTAAATTACTCATTTTTTATTTTAAGAAAATATTTAGATATTCTTAAAGTTCACAAGGTTTGTACTTGGCCTAGAAAAAAAGTGTAGATTAAGTATTCTTTTTAATTATTATTATTACAGAATAACATTAGCACCGAAACCCAAGCAACATAGAGTCTTACTGTAGACTCAACCTTTGGAAGCAGCAGAAGTAGAGACCACTAAAAGCCATTTAATATTGGCCTCTGTATAGAAGAATAGAAGATTTCTAGAAACAGAAACTCTTCAAAATCACCCTAAATGGGGTGCCTGGGTGGCTCAGTGGGTTAGGCCGCTGCCTTCAGCTCAGGTCATGATCTCAGCGTCCTGGGATCGAGTCCCGCATCAGGCTCTCTGCTCAGCAGGGAGCCTGCTTCCTTCTCTCTCTCTCTCTCTCTGCCTGCCTCTCTGCCTACTTGTGATCTCTCTCTGTCAAATAAATAAATAAAAAATCTTAAAAAAAAAAAATCACCCTAAATGTGTTTCTTAACTTTTAACCTACTTTTGATCACCAAATAATCCAAAAGTTATACTTTAGTGTGATTTAAAAAAAAAGAGAGGTACATCAGAAAGAGTACCTCACGTCCTTAATTTTGTAATTTCCAACATTTCTTTATATACCTGATGCATTGTGGAAAGGGGAGACTAATTTGAACTGCTCCCCAGTGACACTAGAATTTACAGAGTGCTTTAGCAAACGTCATTGTTGCTTGGAGGTGTAGGCCAAACTTTCTAGTAAGTCCTTTGAACCCAGTAGCACCTCTTAACATGCTCCGTCGGGATGAAGTTTCCCTCGGCACGAAGTGCTCTAATCCCATTGAGTACGAGAGACTTCTTTCTTTCAAAATGGAAAGAGACTAGAAATTGTTCTGAAGAAATGGTTCTGAAGCTCTCATTCTACCTATAATGCTTGGAAAACATATAGGATAGGAGCTAAAACTTTGAGGGCGGTACAAGGAGATACACTGGGGAATAGAGTAACCAGATGGTTGCTTTTGAGTTTCTGATGTTGGGAGCACACTCTGGGGAACCCTACAGAAATAGCAGACTGTTAAGAAATGTTCACTGCCAGGCCATTTCTCTATTTGCACCATATTCATGTTGTATAGTTCTGAGTGTGTCTGCCGTCAGAAACTGGTTAGAGAGAAAGCAGTGATCTCTCGGGATTAAAACAATGCTGCTTTTTCTCTGAAGACAAGTCAGTCCTGGGACCATTTTTCCAGACTGTTCCATGACCAAAAAAAAAAAAAAAAGAAAGAAAGAAAGAAAGGGAAGTAAGAGAATACAACTAACTGATAGAATTTCCTGTGAAATAACTCTCTGGTATTCTTGTCTATGAGATCTGTGGACCAATAACCAATAATCCAGTGCCTGGAGATGGTACAGTAAGCTTATGTTTAAGAGATGCCGGCTACTCAGGACCCTAAAAGAAAGGAAAAGGCCCTTATTTGTATCACTGGTGGATGAGGTATGGAGGGATAGTTGGCAGAGTAATAAGGCAAATGTGGTACAGCCACATTGTATCTCAGTGATCAGCTGTGATAAAGAAAAACAAAATTAAACAAAAGTATGTTAACAGTTTAATTGGATTTCAGTGCACTTAATTGGATTTAAATGCTTTTTGGTTTTGAAAGGTAGATGAAAACATCAGGCTTTAAGGCCTGTATTTCTCTTTAAAGGCTGAAATAAGGATTGCAAATAAAGAAGATTTTACTCTGAATTACATGAAATGAAAACATAAAAATTCTGGGTTTTTCCCGTTTATCCTTGATTGCTTGTTTGTTGTCTGAAAACAAGATTTGTCTCCTTTCCGTAGATGACGAAAGGGAATGTGGATAGAGAAGCACCAGGTCCCACTCGCACGTGTGTGCAGAACAGACCCTTCATCAGGGCTCTCCGCCCACAGACCCAGAGTTGCTGAGGAAGCGTCTGCTATTCCTCTGCCAATTCATGCACAGATAGACTCTTCATCAGAACTGTCAGAGTCCATCACCAGCCTTTAAAATCACTTCTTTTATCCTCTCACTGGCAGGTTAACTGTCCGACTAACAAAAGCTTCTGACTCTCCCTGCATAGGGTTTTCATCTAAGTGTAACCAATCCAGATTTTCTGAGGAAACTCCACTTCCTATATGATAATGGATATTTTAGTATTATTGAGACTGTGTGAAGGAAGGCTTCTTTCCTACATCCAGTCATTGTTTTCCAGAGCCTAGCATGGGGCAGACACTGTGGATGGACGGTGACAACTCAAGGGTCCTGCCTTCATGGTTCTTACAGTCTAACAGGAAAAACAAGTGTTAAAAATGATGCTGGCCAACTATCGACCGACGGCAGTTTTAACATGTGAAACCAAGAAGCACGGGGTGCAGTGGGAAATCCCCAGTGCTGTAGAAGAAAGTCTCAACTCATAGCATGGCAAACACAGTCCTTTAGAGTCTGGCCTCCACTAATTATGTAGGCTTATCATTCATGTGTTATAACCATTCATACTAGGTTACTCACGGTGGTGCAATCTGCCGTGCTCTGTCAGCATTTTGCCGTTGTTTATGTGGCAGAAGTTTTCCCTGTATCTCCATTTATCAAAGCCTTTCTCAACTGTCAAGGACCACAAGCAGATACTGCTGCATATACAAAGCCTTTATTACTGCTGTGTAATGCACTTGGGCTCTGTTCTCTATACTCCCATAAGTCTTTGCTTCTACCTCTCTTTGTAGCCCTTTCTTTAGTTTTTCAACAAATACTAATTGAACTTCTGATCTATAGCATGGATGCTAGTAGATGCGGATTTCATGCTGCTGTGTATCAGAGTCACTTATTACATGCATACTACATCTACCTCAAAAATTGTAAATCGTAAGCTTATATCCATCTCTGTATCTTGTCAGTGCTTGCAACTTAGTAGCTGCACAATAAATGTTTGTTCTGTTGAATTAGATTTTCCTCATACAGATCATACTGCGATAGTAAGATTTTTATAGAAATTGCTTTCCATCTGAAAGATTATACCTCCTTAGATGTGTTTATTCTGTTTTTAAAAAATGATGCCTGCTGCCAGCGTACCTAACAATAGATCTTATTTAAAATTTCAGCTGCATAAGAAATAGAATTGCATTAAAAAAAATCTAACTACCATAGTCCGTTCTCTCTGAAGAAACGGATAGACTACCTCATGGTTTTTCAGATTATCACCTGCTGTCTAAATATACTTAATTTTCTTCTGGCATGCCTTACCAACTCTTTTTATAATATTTACCTAGTCATCATCTTTCTTTTCTTCCAGAAATGATTTAAGAATTGTTTTTCTTGAGGTAGTAGACCCCAGGGGAATACTTCTATGCAGTCAAAACATCAGTCATGTTAACTGCAAATAAATGCATAATCAGTTAGATTGACCATTTCCCTGTCCAAACTGGTCTCAAACATGGCTTGAAAAAGTGGACTGATTACACTACAGTTCAGTTATTTTGGTCACATAAATCAGTTCTGAATTTTGAAGACTGTTATAAGGATTTCTTTTTTCTTTTCTTTTTTTTTTTTTTTTTTTTTTTTTTTTTTGGCGGGGGGGGGGTCTTTCATCTTTTCTTCTTCAAAATATTTTGACTTTCTCTCCTGGAGTTTGAATTTCAAGCAGATTTTCTGCTTCACAGATTTGGATTTGTCCTTAAACCCAAGTGGGGAAGTGACCAAGCAGATCGGTGATGCCTTGCCTGTGTCATGCACAATATCTGCTAGTAGGAATGCAACTGTGGTATGGATGAAAGTAAGTCATATTTCTTGATAATATTACACTGTTTGGACTGACTCCTTTTTGACTCTTTTGCATTTAATTGGACATCTAACTATCTAAATATGTTTATACACCCACATTCATGCTCTCCTTCTCTATATTATAATCATATAAATGATGTCACAGTAAAATTTTAGAGGTACCCAGCAACAGTATGGCATCCATAATTGATTGTCTGAAATATACTTTGGGACATTGATTAATGTGTATCTACTTTGGGACTTTGATTTATGTGTATCTACATTGTTTTATATGTATTTATGTGAATTCTACACATACACACATGCTCACAGACTTACACATGTATACAGTTATATGCTCTAGAGCTTAACAATCTTCAGTGTGTTTTAACCCACATTATCCTCACATGACAGTTACAAAGAACCCTGTGAAATATGCAGGATATTTATTATTTCCCCACATAATTCAGAAAGAAGTTGAGGCAAGAGAAATCAGAAAGCTCTTAAGTAGCAGAGTTAGACTCAAACTCAGGCCTTGCTGGGTTTAATAAATACATGCTCTGATCACGTAACTTTCAGCCTGAAACTGACCTTACGTGTCTGAACGTGAGTTCATTGAATTCGTAGCACCTTGAAAGTAGAGCTACCGTTTGAGCCATAGTGGAACACCTGGAACACAGTGGAGCTTGGTCAGTATTTCCTGAGTGAGTGCCTCTAGTCTTGTAATTGTCTGAAGTGTAGGCCATTACTGAGAACCTAGTCATTGTTACCTTTTTAGAGTGAGTTGGTAGGATTGGTACTTGGTGATTTGAGACAAGGTTATCAACAAAGGGAAAGGTTGTAATTCCACTACTATGTCCTCAGCTAGTATATCTAAACACCCAGTGCCCATGTTGACAAAACACACATAAACCATTTCACATAGGAGTTGACAAGAATTATCTTTATAAAAAATTGTGAAGAATTGTATTGTTAGAATTTCTTCTTGCTGAAAATACACATTGTTTTGTATTGCTTTTGATCACTTTTAACACTAGATCCTCTCTGACTAGATTTTTGCTTTTAAAGTGCAGTTCCTTATTTTATTCTCTTTTAATTGAAGCCTCCTCACCCTTCTTTTCATTCAGATAATTAAAATGTCACTCTGTAGACTGAATATTTACTGTGATATATTTGTAGTAGTCTGTGGTTAAAGGGCTAGACTAGTCCTAGGCAACCAGACTACTCAGAAGTCATACAAGCACTTAATTGTTTCACTACAGGACTAGAGAGACTAAGTTTACTTGGCTAAACTAGTTTCTACATTAACTGCAGTCACTGTTGTTAATTGAATGCCTAATGTTAGTAGTGTTGTGTTGATCAAGGTGGTCTAGCTACTACTGGTTAGTAGTTGGGGAGTGGAGAAAAATTCATAGTGGGGAAAGACCACATGATGTTAGAATTGTGTTTCATTAAATACCATTATTTTCTGTATAACAAGTGATTTTTTTTAAATTAAATGTTGCATTTCGTTTGTTCATAGAAATTAGAATAGGAAGCTGTTAGTAATGATTTCTTTAAAAACATTTTGTCATAACTACCATGGCCCTGTAATGGATCCCCGGTCTTGGTAAATACATCCCATCAGATGGCTTTCTGACATTTATGCCTATCATTGGTAACTTAGCACAGGTCTTCACTGTCTTTCAATACTAGTTCATCTACGGGGACTTACAAGGAGTAGCTGTTATCAGCTGAGAACTTTCTGAATGTGAACACATTATATTACTTACATAGTTAGTCCTCAAACAATTCAGTATGTTAAGATTATTATCCCATTTCAAAAAGAAGAAAACTGAGTCTCCAAAGTTTATGAACTTGTTCCACATTATAAATTCAGTAAATGAAAGAGTCTGAAATAAAACTCTTGAGTGTATAAAACTACAAAACTATAAAACTACTTTTGGAAGTGTCTGAAGAAAAAGGAACTTGCATTTTCCTTAGATCTGGAAGAAGAATCTCAGGTTTCGGGTTCCGTGAGTATCTAATAAATACATGAAGAAGTTGTATTTGAGCCATATGAAATAATTAACTTTTTGTTTACTCAGGACAACATCAGGCTTCGATCAAGCCCATCATTTTCTAGTCTCCATTATCAGGATGCTGGAAACTATGTCTGCGAAACTGCTCTGCAGGACGTGGAAGGGTTAAAGAAAAGAGAGTCGTTGACTCTCATAGTGGAAGGTAATAAACACTGGAGCACCCGTGCAGAGTTTTCTTTGAGAATTTGATATTCAGTTTCCTTGATGATCTTAGTGTAACATCTTATTTTAATTCTAATGATATTTTAGGAAAACCTCAAATCAAAATGACAAAGAAAACTGATCCCAGTGGACTGTCTAAAACAATAATCTGCCATGTGGAAGGTTTTCCGAAGCCAGCTATACAGTGGACAATTACCGGCAGCGGAAGCGTCATAAACCAAGCAAGTATTTGTCCTCTTCTTACATGCCGCGCTTGGCCCAAAGTGGGCTTTTACGGAGGTGCCTGAGCTGTAGACTAGCTTGTTAGCAACATGAAATTGGCAGTCTATTCTCAGAGGAAGCTTTTGCTAACTTCTTAATTTTTCCAAAGGAAAGAACATGGCTCAAAAAGAAACTTTAAATCCCAGGGCCATGGAGAATGGAAGAATCATTATGTTGTGGTCAGTATCTGTTTTTAGAAGAATGTAAATTGGGTGTTGTTCCATGGTCATTAGTTTCTGAAACTCGGGTGATTAAAACATTAAGGTATACACTTTTCTGCATCATAAACTTACACATCTGAGTATAAGTGGCCTCCATTACTTTGCTTACTTAAGCACATTAAGGGATATTTTTTCCTCAAACTGGGCCCTGGGGGGGTGGTGAGGAACACAGTCTCCGTTTGTGAACATATGGTCTAAATTGTGTATGCCAGGGATAGGGCCAGAGTTAGGCTAGCTAAATATCTAGTGTCTAGGACATTTCCTTCTAAACAAAACTTTAGTATTTGTAACTTTGTCTGGACATTTTAGTAATAGTTAGTAATAGTAAAGGGCTAAGAACTTAGGGACTACCAATAATTTTCTTCTTGACCATCCCAAAAGCAAAAAAAGAAGAAGAGAGAGAATCTGGCCTGTCACTAGGGGTTCAGAACGATCTTTCATTCACTTGCTAGTTTGCTCAGGTTGCTGACATACTTGTTAATTCATTTTTCTCTACAATAGTCTTCATGTTCCTTTTCTCGGTGGAGCCAGTTAAAGACTCTTCAGGAACACCCGGAGGGGCCATTTGATTATCTGAATCCTCTGTGCTGCCTTCTCCCCACCTTTAGGCCCAGTTGATAATCCAGGAAGGCATTCATAAAGCAGAGTTGCATTTAGTTTGAAGTTAAAATTTCTTGCTCTGACGGGGAAGTTGGGCTGCTGGTCCAGCTTATACAACATAGTTTTGCAGAGCAAGGTGGAGTTTGGCTCTTTCACACCTGTGGGTGATGCATAACTCCCGAGTACAGAAGCTCCCCAAAGGAGCGGACACAGTTGAAGCAAATATATGTCAGTCAGTTGTGCGTCCAGCTCTTGGTTTCAGTTCGGGTCATGATCTCAGGGTTGTGAGATTGAGCCCTGTGTGAAGTCAGGCTCCACCCTCAGCAGGGAGTCTGCTTGAGATTCTCTCCCTCTCCCTTCTCCCCATCCCCTGCTCCTGTGTGTGCACACACTCTGTGATATAAATAAATCTTCAAAAAATGACTGTTTCTTTTCTATTCTGTCCTTTTTGCTCTCTAGTTTAATTAAATAATAATTGTAGCAAAAATAACCTTTGGGTACTGGTAATACAAGCGTGGGAAATAGAAAAATAAGCACACAATAAATATTTGAGGAATGAACAGATACAAAGATTTAAAAGGCCACTCTTAGAATGAGTATGTATATTTTACAGAGATAAAACAAAAGCAAAGACTCAGTGAGAAAGTCATGTGAAAAATACTAGTGGGATATGGAAAAATAGCATGTGAACTTACTATGAGGATAAAAATAACAATGCCATTCTTCATTGTCAAGGAGAAGGATTGATTCTGGCCCACTAGGTGATATGTTATTTTTCTTGTTCTAGGATTGTGCTGATCTATCCATAATCTTTTATTTGTTCCCTCCTCAATCATATGGTGAATCTATTGTTTTATAATTACTGATGCCTCTAAGCACTTCTGCCCCTGGGACTAGACAGTATCCCTAAGCCAGAGACTATCTTTTTTCCTCAAGGCCCTCCTCATATAGTTGACGAGAAAGCAAATAAAGAACAAAGGTAGGCATGGTGTGCAGAATGCAGCTCAGAAAATAGCTCTGGTACATGTTTGCTTTAGTACAGTTGGATTTAGGAGTCAAGTTCTGGGGAAGAGATGAAAGTGAATTGTCTAAGGGTACCTGACTGGCTCAGTCGATAGAGCATGTGACTCCTGATCTTAAGGTTCTTAAGTTCAAGCCCCACGTGGGATGTAGAGATTACTTAAAAGAAAAAGAAAAGAAAATGAATATTTTTTATTTTTGGAGGAATTAAATGCAGTGATTGCCCTTATTAAGACCTCACAAAAACCAAATGAACTTACCAGTCACTGAAAAATAACCCATTCTCCGTAGTTAGCTTGGAAAGTGAGAAAAAGTTGTTTGATTTTTCCCATGAGCAAATCATACATATATAAGTACTTAGATATAATGGTTTAAGGTAGCCCCTGAAGTGAAAAACAATGATATAATTTACAAATAAGAATTAAATTCTTAAGTTTATTAAGAGAAAATTGGTGATTAGATAATCACTAATTATTTTGAGACAAATACTATGATGCCAAAATATTAATTAACATGAGAATCTCTCAGAAGAGTTTAGGGGCGCCTGGGTGGCTCAGTGGGTTAAAGCCTCTGCCTTCGGTCGTGACCCCAGGGTCCTGGGATCGAGCCCCAAATCGGGATCGAGCCCCACATCGGGATCTCTGCTCCGTGGGGAGCCTGCTTCCTCCTCTCTCTCTGCCTGCTTCTCTGCCTACTCGTGATCTCTGTCAAATAAATAAATAAAAATCTTAAAAAAAAAAAAGAGAGAAGAGTTTAATGAATTCAATTTTTAGAATTTACAATAGAAGCGTAAACAGAAAATCAGTTACGGATTCACTAATCTTCCTGCCTGCTGTGGATATAAGCCTGAATTTGTTTTTATCGATGACCTTACATCTGCCCTTGAACACCAGGTAGCACTGTGAAGCACCTCCCCTGTTTCACTCAGTATTACTCTTCTCCAAGGTTTTAATCCATTTCTTTTCCTAAACCCATCTTCCCTCTTCTTTTCCAGACAGAGGAATCTCCTTATATCAATGGCAGGTATTATAGTAAAATTATCATTTCCCCTGAAGAGAATGTTACATTAACTTGCACAGCAGAAAACCAGCTGGAGAGAACAGTAAACTCCTTGAATGTCTCTGCTAGTGAGTATTTCATTTCTGGCATTAAAAAAAGTAAGAAAATTTGAAGTTATTCTTCATTAGTTTAAAATCTTCAATTCCATCTTCCTGTACTGCATTATGGTAAGTTTTATGTATTTATTTTGCATCTGGTATCATCATCATAGGCTCTGTTTTGTTTTGTTTTGTTTTGTTCTGGTGTCCATCCTGTATTATCCTTGTCTTGACAGTTGAATCATTTCATGTTTTATGGGTCAGAGACCTTTTCTGGTAGGAATATTTCCCAAGAGCAACAGAGGATAAGAACCGAGTTATTGTTATTTAATCCATGTTATAATTCGGAATAGAGATAACTCAAAGATTATCTTCAAGCATTTTTTACAGTTTTAGTTTGGGTAAAATTTTAATTCCTTTTAATCTGTTATTTTGAATTCTAATTCTTTGTGGTATTTATCCTACCTTAATTTTGAATAGGAATGCCACATGCACAGTCATTTAGCAAATTGGTAGGAAAACTGATAATAGAATTTATGAAATCTAGTTTCAGAATTGGTGCTTTTGATCATAGTTGAGTCATGGCTAAAAATTAGATACTGAAATTATCCTAGAAAAGAAAGAAATCTGACATGCTGAGCAGCTCTCCAAAAACAGTTGTCATTTAATAAGAAGTTACCCACAATATTTAATTCTGTCCTTGTTCCAATTGCTCTGTAAGCTTTCAGTCAGGACAGGTCCTGGAATGAGGCTTGGTTCTGGACAGGATGCTAACTGACCTTCCAAACTTTCACCTTTGAGTCAGTTCGATTCCTGTCTGTGACATTAGCAGGGTAGGGGTATACCACCTAGGAAGTAGCTGGAGCTGGGAAAAAATAATTGTGTAAAGATAATGATCCCTCACAGAATACGACTGGAATATAAAAAAGCCTGATGGAGTGACCGGAGAAAAGAACCAAACAAATTTACCTCTAAAATAGGTGCATTGACTTCTTAAAATTAAATTTAGCGAGTACTGATTTGTCCTACCTAGAAAGAGGACTTATCCTTTCTTCCTGAACACAACTTTCTCTTTTATTCTAACCTATTGAGTAGTGGCTTCTAGATCTTGCAGTGGCTTGATGAACATTTAATACAGTTGTTTTCAAATGTAGGGAGCACCTCCTGAAATTCCAACATAGTATGTATGAGAAGGGGTCTGGAAATCTGCATTTTGACAGATGGCACTGGAAGTTCTGGTACAGGTCTATAGAAGACTATTTATATAATGTAATATAAGATGATGATCCAGCACATTGGCGATTCTTAAAACGGGCCAGGAGCATGATGCTATCACCGTGATATCTCCACATCATTTGGAGGGCTTCTGCGAACATCACAGATGATGCCTCTTTGCCTCTGAGACGTCCCGTGTTAACCTCCACCCCCACGACTGCGAGACCATCTCTAGAGTCAGGCCCCTGATACTAGAGGATAAAAAGGAATTTGCCACCAAGGCAAGAAAAGTCGAGAAACACTGCACTATAGATTTGATATATGGCAACTTGTTTCTCTTAAAGAAAAAAAGTTCTATAAAAAGGTGGTAAATAGTGGAGAGATTAATATGGATTTCAGATTAACACTAAAGCTTGTCAGTTGTGAAATTTTCTATGGTAGATTAATACCTTTGCAGTTTTAACGACTCTCCTTAAAACAAGATTAATTTCTTTGTAGGGAAGTTCACGCTCTATTAAATGTAAATTTTTTTTTCTAGCTTTAGCTGTAGAATAGATATTTTATCTTTGAGTATTATCACATCATACTATAATGGTAAAGGTGACTTTCATATATCAACAAATTTTGTTTTTAATTTCATATTAACATTTTTCATTTCAGTAAGTATTCCAGAGCACGATGAGGCAGACGAGATAAGTGGTAGGTACTACGCTGCCGACTCTTCTTCCTTGACTATCAGCTCAAGATTTATGAAGTGTCATTGTATAAGTAATTTCTTAGCTGCCACAATTTTGACTTGAACTAAAATAGCAAATGAGACAAGATAGTAAGAATGCTAAAAATTTTATCTTTTAAAAGCACAAGTTTGCATGTTACTCAGAGTAGTAGTGAGCCTTAATTATTTTTAACAAGAAAGAATAGCCAGATTGACTTCTTCTCAGAAATCCTTGGCAGTGTCTGTAACTGCATGGTCTTTTCTTCTCTGTTGTAGATGAAAACAGAGAGAAGGTGAATGACCAGGCAAAACTAATTGTGGGAATCGTGGTTGGTCTCCTCCTCGCTGCCCTAGTCGCTGGTGTGGTCTACTGGCTGTACATGAAGAAATCAAAGTAAGTTAAGGAAGGAAGACCTGACTTGTTCAGTGACTTCCACTGGGAGAATTATTAATACAGTGTGTTAATGAGCTCACTTCAGCTGGGCATGTGATTTCTGTAATAGGAAAGGCATGTCCCCCAATCGGGCTGATCGTTATGTTTTGCTTTCCCTTAGTTCACAGTGACTGCTTTGACGGCATCAGATAATTGAATTGAGATGTGATTTCACATGTGTCCCCTTATTTTTCTCAGTCTGTAGTCTAAATTCAATTATTTGATTCCTTTTCCATGCCTAGCGGGTGTTTTAAAAAGCGTATACTTCCAAAAGGTCAGCTATTCTAAGCCATGTGGCTGAGGATGGTGGAGATGAATTAAAAGTGGTTAGTCCCTCCTGCGGGAATGGCCAGGTGTCTGCGGTGATGGGTCTGGCCAACAGGGAAACTGTCATTGAGGTAGTATTATCTTGTCACTTCTCTGCTCTAGTTAAGTCACATTGGTCCATGAAAGGATCTAAATCAGGAAAAAAAGAAAAATTTGTCATCATTTTGTCTGCAGTTTAAAAAGAAAATTAGACAAAATAACCAGGACTTCTTTAAAAAATACTTGGATGGTGTTTAGATTAAAAATTATTAGTTGTAGGGGCCCCTGGGTGGCTCAGTTTGTAAAGCATCTGCCTTGGGCTCAGGTCCTGGGATTGAGTCCCACATCGGTCTCCCTGCTCAGCAGAGAGCTTTCCCTCTGCCTGCCGCACCCCCTGCTTGTGTGCTCTTTCTCTCCCTCTCTGTCAAATAAATAAAGTCTTAAAAAAAAAAATTATTAGTCATAAATAATACAGGTGCAACCAACTTTACAAATTAACTAACCATGGTTTATAATGAAAATCTGATTAACCAGTGATGATTCTTGACATAAACACATGCCTAATATTCCTCATCACCCTAGCCTTGACCCCAGATTTGGTTGTGAGTGGGTAGAGTTGGGGTCCTAGCATTTGCATGTTTAAAGTTTCCTTAGTGATTCTGCGGTATACCATTGGTTTCAAACCTGAGGAAATTGATTTTCGCAAGGGGATGTGGATAGCGAGTGGCAACTTTGGACTTAATTTTGTAATTTCTTGATGTCTGATATCACCACCCCTTTCACCAAGTCAGGTAAGTTAACTTTAAAGAAAATCAAAAGAAAAAGCAGACTCAATAAGACCCATGATCTTACTCCGAAAAGAAAGCAATTTCAGTAAAGAAAGTAATATTCGAAAGTAAAAGCGATAGCTCAGAAATTTTCAAGGTCACATCGTACGAGCACATATTGAGCTCTGGTTTTTTTTGTTTGTTTGTTTGGTTGGTTTTTAAAAATTTTTTTTAATTTATTTTTAATTTTTTTTTTTTTGAGCTCTGTTTTGATCCTGCAGCTCATCTCTGAAGTAGATACTGTTATTACTCGTATTTTACATTTGAAAGAATGAAGGCGGAGAATGATTAAATGACTTGCTTAAGGTTACTTGGTTCACAAGGGTCGAAGTTGTATTTTATTTCAGATAGTGCTGTTTTAGCATCTGTGTGCTTAATCACTAGGTCTGATTTTCTCACACTGTGCCTTTTTCTCCGTGTTTCAGTCATGTAAGGTAGAAACCTGTTCCTGGTGTGTATTGTAGTTGAACCCATCCACTCTTACACTGGGGTGCTGTCACATCTGATCTCAGCACCTCACTCCTCCATCACCCTGTCGCTTGGTGACAAATGTGTTCTTTTTCTCAGTGAACATTTTACCTACCAATACTTCATGTGGGCTTGTGTCCGTGGTTTCTGTGGAAAATTTAGAAGACTGCCTGTACCATGTGATTGAAAGGAAATGGCAAGCAGTTGCCCAGAGACAATATCTTTTAATATGTTAATATTTAATAGAATTTTAAGTTTTGTATAAGTTTCTTATAAAGAGAGAATAAAATCCTATTCTCTCTTTATAATCCACTATAAGGTACTCACAAATCTAACAGCTTGGGCTCTGGGGTATTTCCATTTTATTTACTTAGGATTTCTGATGCATTCCAATGTAGTTTCATTTCTTAAAAGAATAAAAATGAAATTCCTCTGTATCCTGGAATTGAGCTGAAAAATAAGCAGAGTTTTCTACATTATGACCAAATAAATGCTAAATTTTTGGAACACCCCGAATGTTCCTAATCACCATATTCTAATTGCCAGGATCTCATTAGATGCCATTTATCCTTCTATGAATAAAAAAAGAAAAAATTGTGTGTGTAGGATTTTTTTGTTGTTACTTTGTTGGTTGTTATCATATGGTGCCCCAAAATTAAAATCATGAATAAATGAATGCTGGACACTTGGCTTCGTAGTGCCTTTAGGCCAAGGGTTGATACATCATGGAGTTCCTTTAAAGTGCCTCATTAAATTAAGTGCATATTTTACTATCTGACTTGAAAGTTCATCTGAGTAACTGTTACTTAATTGAAAAGCGCATCCATTTTGCCAGGGTTAGTATTATTTGTAACCAAAATAATAAGTTGCAATTCTCATCCCAAACATTAAAGTGTTTTTATGAAATTTGTGAAACTTAAGATTTGCTAAGTGTTCTGCATTCCTGATGGGTTATTCTTTGCTATTTCCCTCTGAGATAAGCCAGCATTTTTGCAAGATGAGTTATTATTAATCCCTGTGTCCAGAGTAAGTGCACTTTTATAACAAGAACTTTCGAGTTAAGAATTGCTAAGGCCATTTTTGGGATCTGGTATAGTGGTATACTTTCTTTTCTATTCTTTCTTTTTTTCTATTCTTCTACTTCAATTTTTCAAATCAGTATGAGGTTTTCATTACTGTCATTAGCTAATTCATCACTATTTTACATGGGTAGGAGAGTTTTATTAATAAAGATGTAGTCCAGAGTTTTCCCCCAAATGTATATTCCTATGTTTACCATCTTGCAAAATAATACCATTAACGATCTCGTAAGTCACCATTATGACAAACACTGTGAACAAAAATTACGAGTTAAAATCTTATTTAAAAGCCTCAGTGATACAACTCACAGAACAGGGAGGTTTAAACAACATTTGGGGAAGTTCTTTGCATTGGCATTTTTAAAAGTCAGTGGAGAGGGTAGAAACAATCTTTTATGTCCAGGTGGAACTTAAGAGTGCATTTGTTAACATACCTAGTGATATGTAGCTAACACGCATTCCCCATTCCATTGGTATGAACTCTCCATATTTTTATATCTATTTCAGTTATGGAGAACTGCAGCAAGAAATGTTAGTAGTTGTGCTTGGCATTGTGATCTGGTATATTCATTGGAGAGAAGGTCTTATGATTCCTCTGTTGCTTGGAATCATACAGATTCTCACTGGAAGCTTTTTTCTTTACATTGGCTATTTTTTGATAATGAAAGTGGATGACTGATCATTTACCATATACCTAGGGTATTAATTCACAGTTCCAGACATAAAGCATGAATTGACTAAGTCTGCTTCATGTCTAGTTGTTAACAGATGGAAGAACATTAAAAAACTAGGACTGATTCAGTTATTACTTTTTGTTATTTTCTCCATTTCTCTCCATCCTATCCTCAGAACATTGTTTTTAGCTCTGCAGGATGTTACCTCTTACTATTTGAGTTTCAAATCCTCTCTTGCATATCTTGTAGTACAATAACTATATAATAATAACAATAATAATGAAATAATGAAATAAATAATGGAATAATAATAATAATGATGAAAATTCAAAGAGCCAAAGATAAAGGAAAAATACAAAGGCAGCATGATGTAACTGTGAACCTGTTTAAGCATTTATTAAAACCATAATTTCCAGGTTGGTTGCATTGAAGAGACCCCTGACCGCTATATTTCTTACCACTAAACTGGACGTGAGTGCCAACCAGATATTTGTTGTCTCAAAATATACATTGTGTGAATCTTAGAAACTTACCAAGAGATTTATCTTTTGCAACTATGGAATTCATGACTATTTTCATGAAATTTTTATGTAACTCTAAAACTCACAAATATCCTGTCGGTTCTGCCTTGTGTAATGCTGTATTATTCCACTACTGTCTCAGAAAAAAACAGAAATGGTCCTAAGTTGGCAAAAAAGACTAAAGAGGACTTAACTATAAGCCTGAAATTGCAGGAAACAATATTATTTGTTTCTTAACAACGCTATTAAGCCTTTCTGGAATTTTTCTCATTAGTATCTCCTGATACATAGAAGAAGATCTTGCAAGAAATTTGATTTTAATTGAATTCTATTTCCAGTCAATACCTCTCTGAAATTTAGTATATGTTCCTGTGAGGGAAAATCAGCTCCCCACTGAATAATTTGAGAAAATAGTGCTTGAGCACCATCTATAGCACATTTTTCTTGACCTTCCTCATTTATCACTACATAAGCACCTATTAGTCTTTTTTCTTATTTTTTTTAACTCAAATCTTCAACAGTTTAATGAGTTAAATGCAATTAACCCTATTTCACGGTGTCCAAGTCTCTGGGAAATTAACCTGTTCAAGATAATGTGTGCAGTATATTATTCCATATCCCATATAATTTCAAATATATTTTGCTGCCTCAAGACTTCTTTGGAATCAAAATTTCATCTCTGACTTTGATTGCTGGTCAACGTTTAATATAGTGTAGGGGATGGGAGGGTGTGCTCTAATGTGCGGGACTGATGTGGCCTCTCTCCTTGTATTAGAAATTGGGATAATCCAAATTCTGGGTTCTTTCTCTTTCCCTACCCATAGTTTAGCAGGCAGTCAGAAGCAGGAAGAAAAGAAAATGCCCCATTATTCTATCCAACTGTAAACAACAGAGTAAACTAGAGGGGAAATAAGATAATGTAGAAATGGTAGAGTCCCCATCCAGTCAATCACAAGGTCACTGGCCACTCAAAAGGCAGAATCAGCCATCCATGACCCTCCCCTCTCCTGCTAGATAGTACCTGAAATGTTTCCAGAGGAAAGGGCTTGCTTCAAAATAAAATGTTTTCAATTTTTTCAATTTCTAGCTGCCTATATACATGCATTTCTTTCCCTTCTTTCCCTGTTCTCTGAGCCAGGCTACGTGCTATATACCAGCATTACCCAGGTTAAGGAAACACTTTAGACTCTGAGGCTGAATGCGTGTAGGTGGCATCCTGTTCTTGTGCATATTCAGAATTTTTGTGTTTATTTTAATTCCCACTTGTTTTATGTAATGGATGGTCCCCATATTCACTGTTGGCCTAAGTGAAAGGCCGTTTTTAACAATTCTTACTGAGGACTTTAGAGTTCCCTATTTTAGTGGAGAGTTCCTATAGTATCTTAGAGATTCGAAGGATCTCAAAAGGAAAGCAGTAATAATAAGACCAACGCTTTATTCTTTTTTTCCTTCTTCAAACGCAGAAAATGCTGACGACTCTTCTTCTGAGATGCAGGGACTGGACCCCTCCTCTCCTCTAACTCTTTAGTAAGCTTGGCTCAGGAGGAGGCTTACTCGGCGGAGAGCTGTGACCAGGGAAGAAAGAAAAATAACTGTACTCTTGGAGATGACCTTGATTACCTGCATAGGTATCGATGGCCAGTTTGCTAAAAGTGGCAATTCCCTACGATCAAGTCCCAGTCTCAATACTGGTAGCCTTGGTGCCCTTTTGTGGTATCTGCCAGGCATGCTGTGAATGAGAAATCACAGAAAATGTCCCTCTACCTAGGAAGTGTTAATGGTCACTCCTGCTCTCTCTAGAACTAGGGTTTTCCAATTTGTTATACATAAACCTCCTTTTGGAACACCTAAGATTTTATGAACTCTTTCATGTGGGAATTATTTTAAGTGGGTATTGTTTTTGTTTTTCAACTGTACAATTCCATTACAACATTCTGTCTTTTCAAATGTTACAACCTCCCAAGGTGGTGATGTATTGCTGGTGCCTGCCACTCTCACCCTCCTTCACTCCGCCAGTCTCCTGCATCCCCCACGAAATTATGTTTTCATTGGGATATTGTTGATATACAGCACTGGTTAAGGTGCACAACATATTGATTTGATACATTTATGTATCACGATATGATTCCCACCAGAGCATTAACTACCACCTCCCTCCTGTCACAGGATTGTCCTCTCATTTTGCTGTGAGAACATTTAAGATCTAGTGTCTTAGCAACTTCGAAGTATTAAAATGAAGGCACGCTTTGCTGACACCACCATTATTAGTCGCCTGCCTACCTTCTTCAAAGGAGATCTCAAAACAAATCTATCATATTGAGGGAAATACCACCAAAAAGTTGGGAAATCTTCTGAAAAGTTATTTGAAAGCAAGTTGAACACTTAATAGGCACTGTACTTATGGAAATAACACATTACAAAGAGTTGAGACCTAAGTTTGAACTCCTTTCTGCTACTTAGCAGCTCTGTGCCCGTGGGCAGCAGCTACACGGCTCCCTTCAGTTTGATTAACTTATGTAACCCACAAGGGGCTTTCCTAGACACCATCACATTGACCCTCACAGCAGCTCTGTTTAGCAGATCCTGTTATCCTCGATTCATAGATGAGCAAGCATGCTTCTGAGGAGGCATTTATCCAAGGACTTGAGGCTTAGACTTGACACATGAACCAGGCCCACTAACCCTAAGACCAAGACTTAGTCCATGACTCACAGATTAGACCTCTAGGGCTTCTTCCAGCATTATTGTGATTCTGTGATACAATTTTCTCTCCTATTTAAAGTTACAAAAAAGCCAAAAAATGAAGAAAGTTTAGGACAACCATAAAAATTTTGACCCAAGCACTCATTTTTTATAAATGCCTAAATTTGTCCTTCAAATCAATGAACCCAAAAATAATTTTGCTAAAGAGAATGATTTAAATACATTTGTCTTCCCTTCCATTAGTAGATGGATTTCTAACCTCTGTAACTCTTTCAAAGCTCTGAAATTTTCCAAAATTAAAAAAGATACATTCATAAAGTCAACATTTTATCAATTTCCGAACCAAGCCAAAATAATCAGAATAAATTTTAAAGGCTTTTCCCTGCTAGAGAGAGTGGGGTCTCTATAATAAAAATGGAAAAAAGTAATAAATTCATGTAAGTCTTATATACATTTACTCAGTGATAACCTCTTTCTCCACCAGCCACACTTTCTCTGTTTCAATTTAGTACATTTCACAGTGGTTAATACTTAGCATATTTGTGTAACCTGGTGCGTGGATTCTGAGCAAGACCCCTGAAGTTTAATCCTGGCTCTGCTCCTTACTAGCTCTGTGTCACAAGCAATCTTATTAGCCTCACTGGAATACAGAGATATCCTAAGGCTGAAATAATTTCATATCTGTGCCACACTTAGAACACTGCCTGGCACATTAAGGCATTATGAGAGTGCCAGCAGTTATTATTTTGGAGAGGGGGATTAAGAAAAGAAGGGAGATACTTGCTTTTCATTTACCATTTCTTAGACTGGTTTTTTGTTTTGTTTGGTTTGGTTTGGTAAACTTTAAAATAAAAACAGTTCGTTTGAAGTTACTCAGCTCTCGCTTAACAAACATACTCTACAAATACTTCCTGTTATCCTAACAACCCCTTCTTTTTGTAATTCCAAACTGTGACCAGTGATCTTTAGCCTGATTCACCTGGACAAATGTGTTGAAAGATCCTGTGATTTACCCTAAATACAGCTGCCCTAGAGGTAATTCTAGGCCTCCCTTCCCCTTGATACCTCCTCCTTCCGTTTAATACAACCTGATGAAACCGTAGGAGCTACTCTCCATCTCCAGACCAATAAACCCACCTAGAAAGTAAATAGAAAGTGAAATGCAAATGGTATGCAGTTTTTCACCATATATTTTGCCCGGTTCTTTCAGTTGCTGGTACAAGGCATATATTCTTTGGCTTTGCTCAGTATAATATTCTTGTATTAAGGTAAAATATGCTTACTTAAATGTGCAATTAAATCTGTTTTGATAAATGTAATACACCTTGTGACCGTTACTGCAGTTACAAATTAGAGCAGCCCCTCTCCCCAGAATGTTCTCTTGGACTCTCTCTATTCAGCCCCACCGACCACATTCCCTTAGGCAACACCATCCTGATTGTTACCACCAGAGATTACGTTTGCCTAATCTTGAACTTCATATAAATGGAATTATACAGAAAGTACTCTTTTGTGCCTCGCTTCTTTCATTTAACATAATGTTCCTGAGATACATGTATTAATGGTTTCATTTTTTGAAATTACTGAGTAGTGTTCCACTGTTAGAATATGTCACATTATTTTAATCCATTCTCTTGTTCATGAACATTTGGATAGTTTCCAGTTTGGGCTCTTATGAATAATATGGCTAAAAACATCCTTATACAAGCATTCTTGTGGGCATATGTTTTCATTCTCTTGGGTTAATATCTAGAAATGGAATTGCTAGGTCACAGGGTAAGATATTTTTTATAAGAAATTGCCAAGACAGCTTTTCAAAGTAGTTGTTGAGTTCCTAATTCCTACCAGCTGTGTTTGAGAGTTTCCGTTCTTCTCCATCCTTGCCTACATTTTGTCATTCTGTTTAATTTAGCTATTCCAAGAGGTGTGAAATTATATCTAATTTTGGTTTTAGCTTGCATTTCTCTGAGAGCTAATGATTTTAACCTCTGTGTACTTATTGGTCATCATTTTTTGTGCAATGACTATTTAGGTCTTTTACTTAAGGATTTTACTGGTATTTGTTTTCTTGTGAATGATGTAAGAGTTTTTTACATATTCGGTATAAAAGCCCTTTGTTATAGATATATTCTGACTGTTTTGCCCTAGTTTGTGGCATGGCTTCTTTTTCTTTTCTTAATGCTGTCTTTTTAATGAGCAGAAGTTTTTAATTTTAATGAAAAATGTAGGAACTTTTTCCTGTTATGTTTGGTGCTGTCTGTGCTCACTCTTCAAAATCTTTGCTTATCCCTAAATGGCAAAGATATTTTCCTGTCTTTTTCTAGAAACTTTACACATTGGAAGATATGATACATTTAAGATAAAGGTGGTTTATATGGATGATTTTTGCTTTTGCTATACATATAGTTGTTAACTGATTCTAGCACCATATGTTAAAAGGACTTTCTTTTGGCCTTGGAACATTTGTAGTAGCAGTAGTAGTAGTAGTAGTGATGGTAATAATAATAGTAGTATTACTATTATTAATAATGTAATGTAAGTCTTTCAACTTTGGTGTTCTGCTTGTGTTAGCAATTTTATTTCTTTGCATTTTCATATAAATTTTAGCAACTTGCTAATTTCTACCAAAAAATTAAGAGCTCTGTGGGATTATGGTTGCTTTGAATTTACAGATCAGTTTGAGTAGATTGGAATCTTAAATTTGACCTCTTATTTAGCCTTCTGATATATGAACATCATATATCTCTTCCTTTACTCTCCATTTTTTCTTAGCAATATTTTATAACTTTTAATGTAGATATTGACTTGTCTTAAAATTTATTCTTATGCTTTATGTCCTTTGCAGCAATTATAAGTGCAGTTACTTTTCAGTTTTTATTTTCCATTTTTATAGTAGTATATAAAAACATGATTTTGTATATATATATTTTATAGTAGTATATAAAAACATGACTTTGTTGTTGAAATCTGTACAACCATCATCCTAAATTCACTTGTTAATTCTATAGATTGTTATATAGATTTCTATATAAATAATCATTTCATCTGAAAATAAAGATAATTTTACTTCTTCATTTCCGTTCTGTATGCTTTTTATATTTCGTTTTCTGACTTTACTGCACTCATAGAGACCTCCAATACAATGTTGAACAGAACTGTTGAAATCCTTACATTTCTAATCTTAGAAGGGAACTGCTCAATATTTGCTATTATGTATGATAGTGGCTCTGTGTTTTTCATATGTGCCTATCCAAAGTTAGCCAGAGTGTGAGACTTAGGTACAATCATTCCAACTGCCATGGCTGCCCAAGACTTCTGACCCCAGATGGAAGGAGTTAGGGGTCCAGATACAGAGTTAGAGTTCATTTAAGAAAACCTTCGCTTCTGATAACCAATTGAGATTGAGGGTTTCCCAAAACCATGCTCAGGTTTGATCAATTGCTAGAAATACAGAGTTTCCTGGAACCTAACATACTCACATTTATGTTCATTACAAGTAATGGATATTGGCCAAGGAAGAGAAGTGTAGGGCAGAGTGTGGGAGAATTCCACATACAGAGTTTCCTTTGTCTTCAGGGACCTGTTACTCCGCTGGCATTGGTGTGTGGCAAAAGCATGGAGTAGTGCCAGTCTGAGAAACTCACTTGAGATTGGCTGTGCAGTTTTTACTGGGGCTTGTTTATAGGGCATTACTGATTAACTACTTGTCCATGGTTAAACTCAAATTTCCAGCCTCATCCTTCCTTAGAAATTAGGCTGATATCACATGACCTAAAGCTCTAAACCATATCATTGCTCTTTCGGGTGTGGGCAGCCTTGGGCCATTGGGTGTTGATGGACCTATCCTAAGACATCTTCTCAGCCTAAGCTCTCAATTGTGATTGAAGAGACCCACCAGGAAAAGAAAGCCACTCCTTGCATTCATAGTATTCTATTTAGAGATGATCTCCACCGGAACTGAGGACAAAGCCCAGACGGAACTGAGGACAAAGCCCGGACTGCTTTTGGGGCAAGGCCAAATTCCTTACTACACAATGTCCTTTTACAGGTTAAAGAAATTTTTAAATATTCCTAGATTACTAAGAGTTTTTATCACAAATTACTGTTGAATTTTCTCAAATGCTCTTTCTACATCTATATTACATCACCATTATTTGTACAAAAAATCATACTGTTTTCTTTTATTTTTTATTCTGATAAATTATGTTGATTGATTGTTGGATATTAAATGTCCATTTCATTTCAAGTTGTTGACATTTTTGCAAAAAGAAAAAATACCCAGAATTCCAAGTCTGTAGTGATAACACTTTGTTTTCTAATATTGTGAATTTGTATTTTGTTCCATTATACTCAGTCTTTTTGAAGAATTAATCATTTTCTTAAAATTTTAAGTGACTTTCTTATTTATTTTGTTTTTATTTCTATTGCTTATAATTCAATTTTCATTCTTTTTGCTCTTAGGATTACTATTCTCTTCCAGTTGGAGTTCTCAACTTTCTTTTTTTTTCTAATTTAATGAAGTCAATTAAAAATTTAGATAACTGATATTAGCCCTACTTTCATAACAAAAGCATTTAAATTATGAATTTTATGCTCAGCATTGTGTTAGTTGTATTCCATGAATTTCAGTGTGTTGTATTTTCATATTCACTCAGCTCAAAATGTTTTTGGATTTCCTTTGTGGTTTCTTTGGAGTCATGTAACTCCAAACAGTTTTAAATTCCAAACATTTCTCTGACTTCTGTTTTGTTAAGTCTTTTGAAATGCATTGATACCTATTGTTTTTTGGCCTACCATGCAACCATATGGTATTACCTGGTGAATGCTAGCTGGGCACTTGAAAAAAAATACTAGGTGGTTGATGGATACAATGTTCTATAGCTCTATGTTAGATTAAAGTAGATAATAGTTTGTTTATATCTTCATATCCTAACAGATTTTTTTTTCTCCAAAATATATGAAATCACTTCACTAGTACACTTGTGGTACTAGTGCTAGCTCAGTACTAGTTACTTTGTCATGATTGTGTATATGGGATTTTGGTCCACTATCAGCTTCTGAAATGGGGGCATTACATTCTCTAAATAAGATTGTGTATTTGCCTATTTATTTCTCCTTTTAAGGCGGTCAGTTTTTGTTTTATGTTTTCATTAATGACATACGCTTACAATTGTTATGACTGCCTTATGTATTGCACCTGTTATAACTATGAAATTTCTCGTTACTTCTATAATGTTCCTTGTGTTGAATTTTACATTGCCTGATGTTAATATAGCTATATTGCGTTCATATGCTTACTGTTTACATGTATATCTTTTTCTATCCTTTTTTTTTTTTTTTTTTTTTTTTTTTTTTTTTTTTAAATTTTTTATTTTTTATAAACATATATTTTTATCCCCAGGGGTACAGGTCTGTGAATCACCAGGTTTACACACTTCACAGCACTCACCAAATCACATACCCTCCCCAATGTCCATAATCCCACCCCCTTCTCCCAAACCCCCTCCCCCCGGCAACCCTTAATTTCTATCCTTTTATTTTAGTTTTTCTATCTCTGTATACTTAAAGTATATCTCATATACAATACGATTAATGAAACTATGGCTCTCGAGTTGCTGCCTTACTCTGTAAATAAAGTTTTAGTGGTAGCACAACCATGCTCATTTCTCTACATACTGTTTGTGTTGTTTCACACTATAAGGCCAGTGTTGAAGAGTTGGAACACAAACTATATGGCCTACCAGTCCAAAAATATTTACTATCTGTACCTTCTAGAAAAAAATTTAACCCCTGGAATGTAGCATTTAGTTACTCTGCTTGCTTGTACAGTCTGACAGTCCCTTTTAATTGGAGGATTTAGCCAAGCTACACTTGACTTAAGTATTGACATAATTACATTTAAGACCACCATCTCACTATTTGTTTTCTAGTTGTTCTCTTTTCCTGCTTTGAGTTATTTATATAAGTTTTAATATTACATTTTAATTTCTCTAATGGTCTTTTAACTATACCTCTTCATATTCTTTTATTGTGGTTGCTGTAGGAATTATAATAAAAGCTCTTGGACGCCTGGGTGGCTCAGTGGGTTAAAGCCTCTGCCTTCAGCTCAGGTCATGATCCTGGGGTCCTGGGATCGAGCCCCACATCAGGCTCTCTGCTCGGCAGGGAGCCTGCTTCCCCCTCTCTCTGTCTGCCTCTCTGCCTACTTGTGATCTCTCTGTCAAATAAATAAATAAAATCTTTAAAAAAAATAAAAGTTCTTAATTTACAACAATCTACTCATGTAATAATCAAGAATCCTTGAAGCATTATAAATGTATTAAACTTCTTTCACATAATTATAGTCTGAGGTTTGTAATATATGCAGTCATAATGGATATGACAGCAATAACAAAATGGATGGAAGAAATTAAATGATTACAATTTTTTTTTTTTAAAGATTTTATTTGTCAGAGAGAGAGGGAGAGCACAAGCAGGGGAGTGGCAGGCAGAAGGAGAAGCTGACTTCCTGCTGAGCAAGGAGCCCAATGTGGGACTCTCCCAGGACCTTCGGATCATGACCTGAGCCAAAGGCAGATGCTTAATGGACTGAGCCACACAGGTGTCCCTGAAATTACAATGTTTCAAGGGTCTTGTGCAATGCTGTATATTTCACATTAAATGATTGGTTGTCTTTATAAAAAAATGTTAAATAGTACTTCAATTTTATCACATATGGAAATAATCTGTATTCATTCTTGTACATCTTAGTTTCCACATCGTGTCATTTCCCTTCAACTGAAGAAGTTCCTTTTTAATACTTCTTTTACCATACGTCTGCTAGTGAGGATTTCTCCCAGTTTTCCTTCATCCAATTTAATATCTTTTTTTTTTTTTAATTTATTTACTTGACAGACAGAGATCACAAGTAGGCAGAGAGGCAGGCATAGAGAGAGAGAGAAAGGAGGAAGCAGGCTCCCCGCTGAGCCGAGAGCCCGATACAGTGCTCCACCCCAGGAACCTGGGTTCATGACCGGAGCTGAAGGCAGAGGCTTTAACCCACTGAGCCACCCAGGCGCCCCTAATATGTCTTTATTGTCTTAATTCATAAGGTCTTTTTACTGAATATAAAATTCTGTGTTCCCATTCAGTTTTTCTCTGCTTGACTTAGTTCACTTAGCATAATACCCTCCAGTTCCATCCACATTGATGCAAATGGTAGGTATTCGTCCTTTCTGATGGCTGAGTAATATTCCATTGTATATGTGAAACACATCATTTTTTTTCTTTAAGATTTTATTTGTTTATTTGAGAGAAAGTGCCAGAGAGAAAGGAGGAGCAGAGGGGAGGAGCAAAGACAGAGAGAGAAGTAGACTCCGCACTAAACAGGGAGCCTGATGTGGGACCTTGTCCCAGGACCCTGGGATCATGACCTGTTGAAGGCAGATGCTTAACCGACCAAGACACCCAGGCACCCCTGAAAGACATCATCTTTACCCATTGATCTGTTGAAGTTATATCTTGGCTCCTTCCACAACTAATGAATCATGGAACAGTACAACAAAAACTAGTGATGTAATATATGTTGGCTAATTGAACTTAATAAAAAAAATTCTGGGTTGAGACATTTTTCTTTCAGCATTTTAAAGGTGATTTGTTATCTCTGCTATGCATTTTTTTCCTTGATTAAATCGTGTCATTGTTCCTCTGTGCAGATTTTCTGTTAATACTTCTAAGTCCTTCTCTTTATATTTGCTTTTGGTTAGTTTGATTATGGTATACTTAGGTGTGTTTTTCTCGGACATCAGTAAATCTGGGAATATTTTTCATTGTTTCGTCAAATATGTTTTTTGCCGCATTGTCTTTAGCTTCTTCTTCTGGGATTCCAATTATGCATACATTAGAGTGTTCAGTATTGCCCTACAGGTTGCTGAAGATCTTTCTATCCCTGTCAGCTTAACGCACAGTTTATGGGGGTTTTTTGTCCTCAAGTCACTGAGACTTTCTTCTGCTACCTCCAATCTGATAAGACAATTCAGTGAACTATTCATTATAGTTTTAAGTGGTAGAATTATTTTTGTTTACTTTTTTGCACTGGGATTTCTGTCTGTTCTCTCATTGTCACCACATTTGTCTTTCTGTCATTAAATACGTAATACAATAACTGATTTGAAGTTATTTCCTGCTGCTTCCGAAATCTTTGTCATCCAAAGACATGCTCTGGACTTTGTGTTACACTTTTCTATTCTTCATATGTATGATAACTTCTTTAAGAATTATATATTCATCTTTTGGGGTTGATATGTTGTAGAGATTCTGTGTTCCATTGTATTCTTCTAAAGGATATGGATTGTTTTTCCCAGCAGACAATTAAATTTCTGGCTGATTTCCTTAATTTTGTGAAGGTGACACCTACATTTTATATGGCATGACTGTCTTGGTTGAATACTAGACTCTGCACATGGTCTTTGGTTGGCTTTTCTGAGAAAGATTAAAGACTTTCGTTTGGTGCAATTGAACTCCAAACTATGTTTCTTTGTGTAGATAGTAGTAAAGTCTATGTCACATCTTTAAGCTTTCCAGCTGTTGCTTTCTGCTTGGCTAAGTGAAATTTTTCTCCTCTACACACATGGTTTAGGGATCATCCAAGGTGTTTATTGTGGTTTAAATTCATGTTTGGGATTCTCACCACTCTGGGGCTCTCTTCTTTCTGAGATTTTTCCTCTTTATTTTTAGTATTTATTATAGTTAGCCAATGTCTCACCAGCTGGGAAGTGACTTTTGAAGAAAAATTAAAAGTAGAGCTCACTTAGTATAAGGATCAAATTTCCTTCACTTTCTACTTTCTTTTTGCCACTCTCAAGTGCAGTCGAATAGTTTATTCTTTATTTTTCTGAGAGTTTATAATTGTTATATAATGTAAGGATTAACAAGTGTTTTTTTTTGATTAATGGTACCAGAGCATCTACTAGTCCATACTTTATTTCAAAGTTGTGAAATCATTATGTCCTCAACCTTAACATAACTTTTTTCTTGTCATATGGTACAAAGAAAGTTGAAAAAAATCAAAATTTCAAAATTGATTTGTTACATTGCTAAATTTTTAAATTTAAAAACCTAAAAAATTTTCCTTTTTAGAATATGCATATAGAATATTGACCTTTTTATGTCATTCTAACTAGTGGCTCCAAACAAGTTGGAATTTTCACGTTAAAGGCAAAGAACAGTGGTTAATGAAATGCGTTTGAAAGAAGAAAGAGCAAGAGAGAGAGATAGTTGGGGCGCCCGGGTGGCTCAGTTGTTAAGCATCTGCCTCGGCTCAGGTCATGATCCTAGGGTCCTGGGATCGAGCCCCTCATTGGGCTCCCTGCTCAGAGAGAAGCCTGCCTCCCTCTCTCCCACCCCCCTGCTTGTATTCCCTCTCTCGCTGTGTCTCTCTCAGTCAAATAAATAAATAAAATCTTTTAAAAAAGAGAGATAGTGAAAGGAAAAGTCTAGAGACGGAGGAAAAATCAGAGAGGTGAGAGAAGGCAAGGAGAATAAAAGGAAAAGAGAGAAGATGCTTTGAGACTCATGTGGCTTCCCTTGATGATCACGATAGCTTACTGATTTATAAAAACACGTATTTCTGGATATTTATTAGAATATATAAGTATTTATTAGAATACGTAGTTAGAAGCTATTAGAATAATCAAGGTATGTGATTCTGTATATAATTATTCAGTTTTATTGGAAATGACTGGACTAAGGAATCACTCAAGTACTGTCATTTCAACATAGTATTCTCTATTTTACCTTCTGTAAAAAAGCAGCTGGGTATGTATGGACTTTATATTGGTGAACACTAGTATCATAAGGAAATGCATATGAGATGTAATGAGGTCAGTTAATTCAATTCAATAAAAAAAATGTCCTTTGGTTGCCTGCCATATTCAGTCAGTATATTATATGCTGTTGGTAAAATAGAAATAAAGCATAGTGTTTATTCTCAAGGAGTTTATTCTCAAGTCAAGGAGATGAAAGAGTTTGGCTACATCTTGAACTGTCGTGGGACAGATGGCTTGAGATCTGGGTGGAGACTCTCCAAAGGGAAGAGCTGGATCTTCCTGTGTAGAAGGATTGAAGAAGGGGAGACATACCAGTATCTTAATCAGAAGCCTAAGAGGGCCAAGCCTTAGGAACAGGGGTGAACCAAAGGTAGACTCTTACTAAAACTGCAACTGAGCCTTAACCTAGTTCAAGCCTATCCTGAACTGGATTGGTCCCCACCCTATCTGCTTAACAAAGGAGAAGAGAAACCTTAAGTGATGGAAAATGACATTTTGTGGCATTGCTCTAGTTCATTTATATAGATGGTGTCCTGGGAGATGAAAAGGACTAACTGTGAAAATAGTCAAGAAAATATAATCAATAATCAAGAGAAAAAGTAGACAAGCAGACCCATGCATGATTTGGACTTTGTAGTTAATAAATAGACAAGGACATTAAAGTAACTATAGATAATATATTGAATGTGGAAGAAAAGACAAAGGAGATGAATGAAAAAGAATTAAATTATGTTTCTAAATAACTTAAAATCAAATTGACATTTAGACCAGAAAAATATAGTATTAGAAAATAGGCCTCTGGTGGGTGAATTTAAAAGCAGATTGTTGGGGTGTGCAGTTGGTTAAGTGGCCGACTCTTGGTTTTGACTCAGGTCAGATCTCAGGGTCCTGGGATTGAACCCGGCGTTGGGGTCCATGTTCAGTTGGGAGTCTGCCTCTCCCTCTGTCTGCCACTCTCCTTGCTTGTGCTCTCTCTCTCTCTGACAAATCAGTAAATAAAATCTTTTAAAATATAAAAAAGTAAAAGCAAACTAGCCATAGCAGAACTCAAAAGAAGTAAGCTGTAATACAGATCAATAGAAAACACTTAGACTGAAGGGCAGAAAGGAAAAAAGAATAAGTAAGACACATGAGAGATAAGAAACATGGGGCACATAAGGAAGATCTAACTTATGTATAAGTAATACACTGCAAAGAACAAGAATGCCCATCACGAGTAAAATAAGGAAATAAATCATCATGTGTTTACCCAATCATAAGCTCTGTAGCAATGAGAACAAACAACCTAAAGCTACAATCAACATTGTCTGTGAAGGTCACAAACATTAGTTTGAGTTAAATGACAAGTGGACAGGAATGAATACATGTGGTATGACTCCATTTATATACAAATTAAAAGGACAGGTAAAGCTTTCTTGTGAGACTTCAGGATTGTGGTAACCATTGGAGAGGTGGTCGTGACTGGAAAGGAGCATAACGGGGGTACTTCTGCATCTGCAACTCTTCTGTTTCTTGAGCTGGGTACTGGTGACATTCAAGCATCCACTTTTTGAAAATTCATTGAATTGTATGCTTATGATAGATACATTATCTTGTATGGATGTTAGTCTTCGAT
This sequence comes from Mustela putorius furo, assembly GCF_011764305.1. Classification (NCBI taxonomy): domain Eukaryota; kingdom Metazoa; phylum Chordata; class Mammalia; order Carnivora; family Mustelidae; genus Mustela; species Mustela putorius. The sequence continues at coordinate 31,627,737 of NW_025421987.1, forward strand.
CAGACTTTTTATTTTATTTAAAGATTTATTTACTTGACAGAAAGAGAGAGTGTGTGTACTCCTGAGTACGATGGGGAAGGGCAGAGGGAGAGGGAAAGAGAGAATCTGAAGCAGGCTCCACGCTGAGCATGGAGCCCAACACAGGGTTCAGTATCTTAATTCTGAGAGCACAACCTGAGCCTAAACCAAGGGTAGGACACTTAACCAACTGCACCACGTAGGCACCCCCAACGAAACCATATTTTAAAGGATTCATTTTATTTTATTTTATTTTATTCTAATGATTTTTATTTATTTATTTATTTGATAGACAAGCAGGGGAAGCTGCAGGCAGAGGGAGAAGGAGAAGCAGACACCCTGCTGCGCAGAGAGCCCAATGTTGGGGTCTATCCCAGGACCCTGGGCTCGTGACCTGAGCCAAAGGCAACCACTTTAACTGACCGAGCCACCCAGGCACCTCCAAAGGATTCACAGATTTATTTTTAAAAAGAAAATGATTCATAGATCATAGAAAGTCAAAGCTCTGTAAAGAGTCCTTAGAGAACATCCTAATTCACCATCCGTCCATTTTATGGTTGAAGTTACTAAAACTTTATGTTATCATTAAGTAATTTGTTAGCCAAAGAGACTAAACCTCAAATGATCTGTGATACACATAATATGATACATATAATGTAGACAGCATATGTATCTTATACTTTACATAGGAAATTATTTTCTATGTATTTTATTATGTACTATATATTTTCATATAAAATATATGGGAGAGAGAGCGATGCCATCTACTTCATTCTTGCTTTTGCCTGGAAGATACTTATGATAAGGAAGGAAGTTGTATTCACCGTGGTGTACCATTTTACTGCAAGATGGAAAATATTTATGTGATAATATGATATAAGTCAAGACATAAAATGAAACTTACAGCATGTCTTATTTACATTTTTAAATGTCTGTTGTAAAATTCTGTTACACATTTTAGCACTTAGTCATGTTGGCAGAGTTTGGACTTGCTCTCCTGCCTTATGAATGGACTTAGAAGGCTGCAGTTTAAGCTAAACTAAGAATTTTTAAATCACAAATTAAACTTGTGCTAAATATAACGAGTGTCCCAATTTAAATAAGCCATATGTCTTTATCTCACTTGTACATATATCATATACCATTACTTATCTCTTTCTAGTAAAGCTGTGATTCTTAGCAAATGAGTTAAGGAATTCTATTTCAATAATAGAAATACTTTTAGGGGGAAATTAGTAAAAAAAGATTTTTTTAAATAGTAAAAATACTTTTAAGGGAAAAATGGAGTTTTCTCCTCAGCTTCCTCAACACATCTGGAGATAAATATATGTGTGTGTATGTGTGTGTGTGTGTGTATATATATATATATATATATATATATATATATTAAGATAGTAATATTACTAGGGATTATATGGCAGTAATAATTAACTTGAAGTACCATATCCGGGCAGCTCCACTGACATGCGTATAACAGGGAGGAAGGCAGGGAAGGAAGGAAGGAAATGGTACGCTTTTTTTTTTTTTAAGAGTTACTTATTTATTTTAGAGACCGAAAAAGAGGGAGAGAGAATCTGAAGTAGACAGCGGAGAGTGTGGAGCCCAGTGCCGGGTCTCAATCTTGCAACTCCTAAGACCCTGAGCCAAAACCAAGAGTCAGACACTTAACCGAGAGTTTCACCCAAGAACTCCAATGCATCCTTTTGCAATACAGTCAGGATTTCTCCTGAGTCATCCCCAAACCACGGGATATAGCTGATCTCAGCTTTTAAAAGATAGAACCCAGTCATGTGGAACCGTGGCACCCACTTGGGCACTGGTTTTCAAATCGTGGCTTGCTCCAGAGCCACCGGGAGGTCTTGTTAATCAGGCTGCTGGTCCTCTCCCCAGAGTTTTTGTTTTCACTGTTCTGTGGCGGGCCTCAGTTTGCACTTCCGTCCTGTCCCCAGGGGGTGCTAATACTGCCGGTCTAGGGACGCAGTTTGAGAACCACGATGTTAGAGGTGCTCTAGCTTCTGCTGCCAAAGTTCTGTCATAAACTTGCATCACTTTCTAATCTTGCGTTTGATTTATTTGATAAAACAGGGGCACCTGGGTGGCTCAGTGGGTGAAACGTCTGCCTTTGGCTCAGGTCATGAACTCAGGGTCCAGGGATCGAGTCCCACGTCAGGCTTCTTGCTCCATGGGAGCCTGCTTCCTCCCTCTCCCCCTGCTTGTGCATGCACTTTTCTTTCTTGCTTTCTCTGTCAAATAAATAAATAAATAATTTTATTTGATGAAACAATTGATAAACCAAGATATAGGACATTAGTTCAATCTGGATACATAATAGGGAATGTTAAAAGGGAAACGCCCTAATAAAACTCCCTCGGAAAAATTTTGCAGCATGTTTTTACCCAAAAGGAACATTTTGATTATTAAATGATAATTACTTCCCAGAAAGTAGAGAGAAAAATAACCCAGACAAAAACACAACGCGACCAAGTATGTATCATCTGTGTTCAGAATAATCAATTGCTTTTTCTCCTACCATATATTTAATGCAACTCCGCTACCAAGGTAATTGCACTGGAATGTGTTCTGTTCCAGTCGAGGCTCACCGCTGTGGAATTGTTCGCTATAGTGGTCTGCCTGTATTAGATGTAAAATGTTTGCTTTTCAGAGATACATTATGTGAACCCTAAAATTAAGAAGAAAAACAAGGTTAAATTCACATGTGTCAACATAATGATATTTATTTAATCTTCCTACAGGACTGCATCAAAACATGTTAACAAGGACCTTGGTAATCTGGAGGAAAACAAAAAGTTAGAAGAAAACAATCACAAAACAGAAGCCTAAGAGAGAAACTGTTCTAATTGTTGTCCAGGTGGGTAGGCTGTGTGAGGTTTCTAGAAGTAATTCCCAGGCGAATGTCACATATCCCACGAGAGAAAAGGTAAAACCTTGACATTAAGTCACTACAGAATTGCAGCTTTCAAAACAGGAGGAGAGTTCCTCCAGAGGACACTTTGTGGTAAGTCAGAAAGGTGTTCTCATTAGAATGGAATCTCAACGGTCTCCCCAACCTCCAAAAAATAACCATTATCCTCTGAATAATTAAAGTCAATCTTGAGATTGTAACATTCAATTAGCATTTTGTATTCTAAGGCCAAAAATTTTGCTGAGCGCAAAGAAGCTTAATTTTATAAATTGATATTTTGCTTGGATGAGAGCTAATTCTATTACTTCAAATTTATTTTAAAAAGCAATTAGAGTAACTTTTAAATATAAAAATTTTAATCTAGGGATTTAATACTTACAGGTGTCCGTGTATATATGCAGCCATTTCTCAGACTATTTTCCTGAGAAGCCTAACAAATTTGTGTAGACCCTTAAACACTTCTGCAGATAGTATGTATATTATATGTGTGTTGCCATATATGTATCTACATGTGCACATATATGTATGTGTATAATGTATATATTAATGCTACATATATTGCATATATTTATATGTAATAGCTATATGAGTATTATTTTTAAAGACAGTCTGAGAAAGAAGCCTTCCATGGTATTGCCACTTGGATTTTGAGCTTTTCATTTTTATTTATGTTCTCTTGAGCCAACCAAAAAGAGAAGCCATTTGAACAAATGATTTTGTGTGTCTTTGAGAATAACTGTTGCTGTAGCTTGCTCCTTTGATGTAAAAATCCCCAACAACCACAGTGAAACTTTGGTTCATTATAAGTAAAGCACAAGTAACGATTTGAGTGGGTCACCCAAGGGAGGAAGTATGGGAAAGAATTATAATTGGAAGGATGCACACAGGAAAAAAAAAAAAAAAGAATAATTGCAATAAGAAATTTTTAAAATCTGAAAACCAGGACCTCAAATGGATTGGGTGAAAGAAGTAAGAATTTGGTTCCTTCCCCTCATCCTGCTGTCCATTGGAGGCCAAGTAGGCAACATCCCTGCCTGATTATTTTTTTTTTCCTGCCTCTGTAGAGTTTATTCCTCAGTCCTTTTTAAACATAGATTTTGCCTTCTATTTTCTTCAAAATTAGATAGAGTGAATTTTCAAAGAAAAATTAAGCTTAAAGACAAAACCTACAGAATGAAATATTTTCCTGAAAAACCCTCTAATCTTCATATGAATTCAGCAATTTTCACAAAAATAAAGACACTCAGCAACTCCAAAAAATTATCTGTAGAAGAGCTACAACAATGCCTGAGACTACAGATGGGTTTATGAAAGGCTCCTGTAACATAATTTCTAACACTTTTAGTACAAAGCATCTGTTGATGGTGAAAAATGATCACTATGGTAACTTAACTAAATTGTGTTTTTTTTCATCATTTCAGAGAAAAAAACTATATAGACCAATTGAAGCATGAACGTGGATTGTATTTAATACATATACAAAGACATTGACAGCAATTCATGGTTCAAGTATTAAGCAGTTCATTCTACCAAGCTGTCACAGGATTTTAGAGAATTATCTCAAGTAAAACAATGAAATGAAATTACAAACAAAAACAAGTTTTGGCAGCCATGATAATAGGTCATATATTGTGTTTGGTTTGATTTTTTTTTTTCTGTAAATGTCTGCACTGAGGATTTCTTTTTGGTTTGCCTTTTATGTAAATTTTTTACGTAGCTATTTTTATACACTGTAAGCTTTGTTCTGGGAGTTGCTGTTAATCTGATGTATAATGTAATGTTTTTATTTCAATTGTTTATATGGGTAATCTGAGCAGGTACATTTCTGATTCTGATTGCTATCGGTAATGCCCCCAAATTTTCTCGCAAGCACCTAAATCCCAAAGGTGGCAGCTTGCGAAGACTGGGGACGCACACATTGTTCTATTCGAAAGCTGTGATTTATTATCACAAGGGAGGGAGAGGCAGAGTCAGCCTGATAAGCTGCAGATGAATTGATTCTGCGCATGCGCCACCCGGTGACTCTTGGAAGTAAGTCACACATGCATATGGACGCAGATACACAGTAATGGTACTCCCAAACTGACAATTTTGCCTATTCTAAACAAGACATAACACAGAATTTGGGTAGCACTTACCTTTAGAGACACCTGCTAATAAATTATTTTCTGTCAAAAGAAAAAAAAAACAATGTGTGAGAGACCATTTGGAAAAATCATGGAGAACATTCCCATTTTCACAGATCACAATGTAAATCACTAATTAAAAATTGGTGTTAAATCCTTTGGGTTATCCACTGCCTTAAAATTATACCTATTTCCTTTAAAAAAGATATCAGTCAGAATTGGAGATTTTTAACAGTGGTCATTATCAAAGCTGTGTTATTTTCCACAGAATATAGAATATATATTTTTTTCGTGTGTGTTTTTGTTAACTACGCTACAGATACTGAATGCACCTTGAGATAATTTAGTGTTTTTAACTGGTACATAATTTATCAAGCAGTACATGAAAGTGTAATAATAAAATGTCTATGTATCTTTAGTTACATTCAAATTTGTAACTTTATAAACATGTTTTATGCTTGAGGAACTTTTTAGGGTGGTAGTATAAATTGGAAACTTTTTGAAGTAGACTGGATAAAGGCCAATAGCTACTTGTGACTAGACTTTTAAACTTTGCTCTTTCAAGCAGAAGCCTGGTTTCTGGGAGAACTCTGCACAGCCATTTTTGTCCCAGGATTTACGTAACTTTACAGGGGAAAAAAAAAAAATGAACATCAGATTTCCAGGTAAAAAACTATTCTTTCGGAGGAAAAGGAAAACTGGTGTTTGTTTTTTTAGACTGATGGGATACAAAATTATGAAGGCAATTAAAATAAATGGAAGATAAAGTCAGAAGGAGATTGGGAATAATATTTGGCCACTTCTGCATTATTTAGAAACACATGTTAATTGTACATTTAGTAAACTGTTTATTGTTCTGAGCAGTAGTGACTCAGTTTAATAAAAGCTTCCTGTAGTGCATTGATATGGATTAAATACATAAAATATCCTATTAGACTCAATGCTGTATAAAATATTATGGGGGAAAAGAAAATATGTTACTTTGCCTCTAAACTTAGATTTATTGAAGTTTTATTTGGCAGGAAAAAAATTGAAACTTGGTCAATATTTAAACCAAAGTGAAAGGGGAAAAACCAAAGTTATTTGTTCTGCATGGCTCAGCCATTCTGTTATCTCTGTAAATACTGTGATTTCTTTTTTTTTCTTTTCTCTTTAGAATTTTGTTAAAGAAATTCTAAAATTTTTAAACACCTGCTTTCCACAATAAACCATGAACACTAAAATGAAGTTACTTCCCTTTAAATATTTTTTCTTTTTTCTTTTGGTGTGGGAGATCAAAGATTCAAAGTCTAACTCCTAAGATATATTTACAGAAAGAAGCAATGTCACAACAGAGAGGGTAATACTACAATTATTTCTTGGCTTCCACTTGCTATAGTTAACTAAGTCCAGAATCAGCTGTCAGAACCTAGAGAGCAGAACCTTCAAAACTCAGAGCTCTGGACGGAAAGCAGAAAGTTTGCCAGGGAAAAAGCGGACAGCATTATCACTGTTGAATCAATGCCTGAATAAAAAGCGGTTTATTTACGTAATGGCAGCCGGACGCACATCGAGGCTGGGAAGGAAGATAATGCACAATCCACAACTTCTGAGGTTGCATCTCTCCAGCTTAACTCTTTGGCAACAAGGAGACAGGTTTTGCCAGTTCAAGTTTCACTTCCTATCTGTGATTACAGGAATTGTATGTGGAAATGGATTAACATACCCGTCTATGCCTAAAAGATAATAAAAATGAAATACGTCTTCACATCTCTCTCATAGTCGTCTTCTTTTTGTCTAAACTAGGCTGTCTATGTGTAGAAAGCCGTTGTCTTTATTAAAGAGGGGCCAAAACTCACTGTGACTCTTCATAGCTCCGGGCAGGGAATGCAGCAAAATAAAATCACCTGCGCCTTCCTATTATGTCAGGCGGACCCCCTTATCTTAAATTGGCAGACCCCCTTATCTAGATTTCAACAGTGATTGGTTCTGTAATGTATGTGTTTCTGTCTTCAGTGGTAGGAGTGTACTTTCGTGGGTTTCACATGTGGCTGTCCTAGAAACTTAATTAAGAGGACACTCCTATTTCTTCACTTCCACCATTAACACACCATTCAGCTTGCCCTTTGGAATTACCTAGGCATGAACTTTCATAAAAATGCTTTCCCTTCAAAATAAGATAAAGCCAGCCGTGTATACCTCAGAGGAAGAGATCAATATTTATTGAGCCAATATTGTGTACTAGGGCCATCCCTACATTATCTTATTTAATCCTTAATAGTTGTAAATAGTATTAAATAGTCTCCCAGTTAATAGCTGAAAACTAAAGCTTAGAGAGGTTCCATAACTCTCAAATACATTTATTTGGTAAGTTGGATATTAAACCTCACCTGATTCTAAAGGTCATGCTCGTCCTAGTCTACTGTAGTCCCCACATTTCTTTAATAAATGCGTCTTTTCATAAAATGCAAAATTGGGAAATACCGATACATGAAAGGGTTATATCATCTTTAAAGAATTATTCTCAGATGTTCAAATCATATAATAGGCCAATACATAATTTTTCAACTGTATTTGGGTGATTGGATGTTTTATTAGACATAATTATATATGTGTATGTTTAAAGCATCTGTTTAAAGGTGTTGTGACATACATTGCACATATACATGTGATGAAAGGGTCACATTACATTTTTAAGCATACACATATTTCTGTCATACACTACGTACTATGAGACAGGTGTTTTGTTCATGTCTTATTTACATGGTTTCATTTTGATCCACTCAACATCCTGCCACAGGAGGCACTGTCTCCCTTTTACAGATGAAGACAAAGTAACTTTATCTGCGATCACAGTCGGGGGGCGATTGAAGCAAGACCTATGCTCAAGTCCAAGTGCTAGTCGCTGTATTGTTTATTATCTCTATTAGAAGAACAAACCTCCCTCTGTGCTTGGGGAGGGTACCAAAAAGATAGATTTATATTAAATGACCTACTTGATTCCCTTAAGTAACGAATGTCAATCATATGTAAAGTAATATGACTGTATTTGAGAGAAGGAGGGAGAGCACAAGCTGGGGGAACTGGAGGGAGAAAGTGAGGGAGAAGCAGACTCCCCGCTGACCAGGAACCTGGGATCATGGCCCGAGCCAAAGGCAGATACTTAACCCACTAGGTCACCCAGGGGCTCCTCATAAAAAATATTTTAAAAACACATTGTATTGGGGAAATACGAAGTCAGAAAAGAAGCTCCTTTTTCCCAAGCATGCTGTCTTCACCTAGTCATCATCCTTATTGTAATCTAATTTTCTTCCCCAAATCTGTTCTTCTCTCATTTTCCCTTATAAATGCTCCTCAGATGCACAAATAGGCATTGGAGAATGAGGCCGCCGGCATACAGCACCAAAAGCAGATTCCGTTCTCCAGTTATCTATCTTGTTCCTTTTTATTAGCTAGCTCTGGAGAAGGTTTCACCTTGTGATGGCCGAGCAGCTGAATGAGAGAAAAGATGTCAGTTACTTATGTGTATGTATGTGCATGGGTGTGCACGCCTTGTGGGCTCTTCTATCCGATTTTTCTGAAGGACTACAAAATTTTTTTAAATAGCAGCTAGGCGGTTAAAATAATCATGATATTTGATGACAGGCACTCATAAGTGTAACAAACAGGTACAGTAGCACATAGTGCACTCAACAGTTGCAATGAAATTTGTATGAGTGAACTTAATTGTATAAAGTCTATACTACAGAGAAATAAATGAGGGTCTCGACATCACAGAGACTTGAAATAAATTAGTAGATTCTTTGGGACAATTTGCATTATCAGAGAGCAGAAGCTGTGGTCTCCAGAAGGTATAGCATTTGATAAAATGTGCCATTAGAAGCTGGCAACAACTCAATTTGGACTATTTGTGAGATAATCAAAATGAAATCTCAACTTCTCCTGCAAATTTTTTTTTCTGATTATTTTCTCCCAGGTATGTCAGGATAAATTGAGCTTCAATTAGCAATTTAAATTGATGGTTTGATTCATATACCACCTGAGATGTTCATTTCCACAGAAATAATACTTACAATTTGCACAGTCCTATATGTTCTTTGAATTCTCATCAGTAAGAAAACCACATTATTAGTGAAATAAGATGTAGTTACTGCTTGGAAATTGATTCACAGCACTCTCCTTGGAATGGCTCGTTAAGGAAATGGAATATTTCTGTTAAGGAGAGGTTTATGTCTAAATATAAGAGTCATTCCTTGGATGCTGAACTGTTACTAAAAACTCAATTTACTCAGAAAATTTTGGTTTCTACATTGTTGGCAATAACACTAAGTTACTTGTTCTTAGATTGATTAGCTTATTCATCAAAAACTTTAAAATAGTCTTTGTATCAAAAGTCAAATAGACATTACCTATTGTAGAATTTGATTCCAAGAGCATAGATTATTTTTAAAAACATTAGCAAGTTCATTTGCGGGAGTAATCTTCTGTGACTTTTCTTAATTTAGAGAGCTTTGTTTTTCCTACATAATAGTTGTGTATAAGCTATTTAAAAGATGATGGGTTTTTGGTCACATTGGCAACACCACAAGAGCAACAGATAGCCCTTACCCCATGTTCCTAACTAGTATGTTTCCAGATAAATACAATTAAATAGTTGTCAGTAGTGTCATTGTTACTCTTTCATTATTTTAGAGGGGGTGGGACAGAGGGAGAGGGAAAGAGAGGAGAATCTCAAGGAAACTCTTTGCTGAACACAGAGCTCTACAGGGTATGGGGCTCGATCTCACAACCCTGGGATCATAACCTGAACTGAAATTAAGAATAGGAGGCTTAACCAACTGAGCCACCCAGACACCCCACTCTCATTCTTTTAATTTTTCTTAAATGTAATAAAATGTAATTAAGTTTTTAAAATATTAACTATGTAGTTCACAGTTAACACCACGGAACTCATTATATTTTTTCTTGTCCTGATGGTAATGCAATGTGTGCAATCAGAGGGTTGTGCAGATTTATCGATACTAATGCTGTTGTTGTCTTTGTGGAATTTCTGCAAAATAGATGGAGTAAAATTTACATGAATCCCTTCAGTACCATTGCCCAGTGACTCTTGGCATAACACTGAAGAGAAACTGGCAGGGAGGCACTTTCTGCTGGTTCAGCTCCATTGTGTCCTACTCTTACTGTTGGAAGTAGGGTGTGTATGTAGATACAGGTTGGGGGTTAGGAAATCTGCTTCTCAATTTCTCCTTTAAAATGATTTTCCAAGCATTTGATCCCAGTAGTTGGGAGCAAAGTCAAATGGGCTTTACCAAAATAGTGTACATTACAATTTAGAAATGATGGACCAGGGGCACCTGGGTGGCTCAGGGGGTTAAGCCTCTGCCTTCGGCTCAGGGCATGGTCTCAGGGTCCTGGGATCGGGCCCCGCATCAGGCTCTTTGCTCAGCGGGAAACCTGCTTCCCTCTCTCTCTCTCTGCCTGTTGCTCTGCCTCCTTATGATCTCTGTCAATTAAATAAATAAATAAATCTTTTAAAAAAGAAATGATGGACCTGACCGGAGCCTTGAAAGTTTGGAAAATTGAATGACACAGAGTGCTGTTTATTTATGATTCGGTTCCCCAGGACTTAAGTTTTCAGAAAAAAAGCACCTATGTCAGTAATTACAACTAACTGACCTTTTGTTCAAAGATGACTTTGTGTGATGAAGCATGTCAGTCACAGTTCACACAGTCTTTGATTTTGTCCTTGGCTCATATTTTCTTCTTAGAAGCCACTCAAGCTGTAGCACAGTATGGGCCCTCTCCTTCCATCCCACTCTATATGTGAGAAGATGCTTCCTAAAGTTAAATGTTTTTGCAAAAAACATCCTGTTCCTGTATCTTTTGTGGTCTGTTTGTTGTGTTAGATATCCTAATTCTCTGCCCTTAACCTGTCTCCATACACTTCGCATATGTCTTTGCAGTTTTCCCCACAAAATGTCAGACCGTATTTTTTCCACCCCTGACATTAGGTTCAGCCACATAAAATAAAAGCCAATAAAATCATGTGGAAGTGACACTTCTGTAGTTAGGAGACTATGCTTTGAGTGGCCTACCATGTTTCTTCTTGCCCTCTTACGCTGTCATTGCTCAGTCATTGCTGTGAGAGGGACAAGTTAAGGCAAGCCTCTTAATACCAGAAGGAGGTTGAGGACACACAGAGCAGGATGTAAGCCACTGAGTTTTGATAATGTTTTTAGGCAACAAGAGATAACTGGCATACCTCTTCAGGGGCAACTGAGTTTCCTTGTTGGCTTATTAGGTCAGGATAATATCAAGAACAGTCCTTCCACAAAAAGCCAGACACATTTTATTAGAGCTGTGACAATTAGACTTCAGTGCTTTGGAAATGTTTCTCTCTTTCCAGAGCTCCCTGGGGCCAGCATTCACTACCCAGGACCCCCAGACCCTCTATATGCTATTACGTATACTTCGGTGTTGACATGTAAGAATTGTTTGTAGTACTGCCAGGTAGCTATTTGGAGATCTTTCTTAACTCTATGAATCATACACAAGTCTCTTGGCAGATGGGACACATTATGTGTTCTGTCTGGCTCTGGTCTGCATTTGTCCTTTTTCATTGTTGTGAAAGTTCAGCATTCAAGACAGGTTCTTGTAATTGCTCTTTCTGTATGCCCACATAATTACATGCCAATACCTTTCCCCAAATTAGGAATTATATTCAGACTGGATATTCCACTGACACCACATTCCTCACAAATGTCAGAGTCTCTTTAAAAATATTCTCAGCTCAAAAGGCCTAATTAGGTTTTCAGTAATTCATGTCATTGGTCATTAGGACAGTCATACAAATCAGCAGGCTCTCAGGTGCTGAGGCACTAAATGGGAAAGTGAATCTAAAAGATCATGGGCAACAACCTAAAAGAAAGCAGAAATTTTCTCACTGCTTTCGTTAACCTATTTCTCTCTTTTTTTTTTTTTTTAGATTTTATTTATTTATTTGACAGAGGTCACAAGTAGGCAGAGACGTAGGCCGAGAGAGAGAGAGAGAGAGAGAGAGAGAGAGGAGGAAGCAGGCTCCTTGCTGAGCAGAGAGCCTGATGCAGGCGGGGCTCAATCCCAGGACCTTGAGATCATGACCTGAGCCAAAGGCAGAGGCTTTAACCCACTGAGCCACCCAGGCGTCCTCATTAACCTATTTCTTATGTTTTCACATTTTAGGCATAAATTCTTTAGACCTATGCAATTGCTCAATAGGAAGTTTCAGTGTAAGGAGAAGGAAATATGGATGGGGCTACTTACAAAACAATCAGGGAGATGTTATTAAACACACCTACACATACACCCTCACCCAATCTTCCTGCAAGCCATGCAAGTGCTGGCTATCCACTGCATCCTGGGTGCAATGGAGCAGGTATAGTGGTGTGAGCACAGAGGGGGGTACTTTGTTTTTTTGTGTCCCCCAAATGGCATAAGACATTTTTGAGGGACAAGTGTGCTTGTTGGTTTAATGGAAAAATTACAGTCTTCAGAAACGAGTAGACCTTACATGGATTTCCAAATGGGATCTGCAATTTATTAGCCGCGAGGCCTTGAACATCACACCAAAACCCTCGCCGACGGAGTAGATGGCCGGGTCAGGGTGTGACAAAAGCAACGGGACCACAGTGCCTTCTGTGGAGCGGGCAGTCCACATACAGCGTTCATCTTATTTTGTCCTTTTCTGCCGCAGTTAGCAAGAATGTGCGCAGACATGGCCCCGTGTAGGTACGGTGGATGGGGTGCTGTCGGAGGTCACACCGCCTCTTTCGGTTCCGTCAGTTTAGCTACTTGCTGCCTTTGTATCTCAGCCTGTTGCCCCTCTGTGGCCTGGGACGTTATGGTGGAGAGAAGCTCATCGTAATAAAAACTTGAAACAAACAGCTTTAAATATCCCCTGAAGCCGGAGACCTTAAGGCCATCGGCAAGTAAGAAACCTTCCTACCTTTGTAGTTTGTAGGAAACTACAAAATAAGTTTTTTTCCTTTTGAGTATCTGCTTCTGTAGACTGAGAGTTATTGAGTGGACAATACAATGACCAAGACAATTGCTAATTTTTCCTCTTTTATAACGTGTGTACCTCAGCTTAATAAGGAAAAACGATCATTTGCACTGCGGAGTCCATAAATGGATTGTTTAGGCTCTTGGAAGCAACCAGGTGTTTGTAGGCAAGAACTATGTTAGGGGTAATCTCATTTCACTTTTCTCCCTTTTTGTGGGTCTTACACACGCACTGCCAAATACAGAATGACGCAAATTATCTGATCACCACTACATCTAATGAGATGAGCTTTCTATTGTAAACAATTACAAATCCGATTTTGTAAACGAATCCATCTTCTGTTTGTCCTGATAGGAAACTTTTTAAGCGGCCTCATAGAATCCTTCCAATTACTGCCAGTGATCGTAGATTTAAAGGATTTGGGGTCATTGATGTAAATTAATTCATGGTCTGATTAAAAGTACATTGCAATGTAATTCATCCTTTAAAGGATCTTCTCCAGAATTAAAGTAACACATGGTTAGAGTGCCATTTTCTTGAGTTTCCTCAGCATCTCAGGCAGCTAATAATTAACATGCAAGGACGATCATTCCAAATTCAACTTTTAATACCGCTGACATGTCCCTCCCTTAGAAGCTAGCAATTTTAACCCCTTTACTATTAATTTGATTAATGCAAACTACTGTTATGTGGCTGTGAAGGAGCAGACGCAAATCAAGTCGAGCACACTGATTCATTTAAATTTAAATTGCTGAAAGTGATATGCTCCTTAGTCTGTGATATCAAGCAAAGGAAAAATATTCCCTGTACAAAATAATAGATTTGTTCGGATAGGAAGAATCCAAGGAAATATTTCAAATTCAAAAATGACTGTGTGCATTTGGGAATGATACATATTCTCTGTGGATTTAAGGGAGGAAAAATAAAATCTATAATGCACATGAATGACAGCAGAGGAACTCCAAAGGCAACGTAGTTAACCAAGAACTCCTGTGCTAAATCAGAGGGTCATCTAGGCTGCAAACAACACCTTAGAGAAATATAACCAAGATCACTTTATAAATGTCATTTATGTTTCATTTTCCATGCTGTTGCCCTTTTTGCATTTCACTGATCATCATTTTAGGCAGAAGTTTTTCTTCTTCACCTTGAAGAATACGTGACGTTCTGTAGAGAATGACTCCATCCATATTGTGATTTTTAAAGCGCCGTACACTCATACAAAAACTCATGCGCGTACACACACACACACACACACACACACACACAATTTATGCTATATGCAAATAAAGAATTTGAAGGTTAGAAAAGTAATTTCTAAGGAGCCTACACTGGCAGTGGTGAAAAAAATACATCTTTATTTCAACTTTGTTGACTTACTTGTGATAGTCCATTCATCCAAAATGTCTTTCCCTCCCCTGTGATTATCAAATGCTCCTCTTCTTTAAGACCAAAATCAAACTGCATAAAGCTGAGATCCTCATTTCAGTTTCTAATGACTTCTGAGCACCCATACTCATGTCCCGTTCATGATCAATACTCAATAAACACGCAGAGGAGGGGGGAAGGGAGGGCAGTGGGAGGACAGGGACAGAAGGCAATAGACGGCCGCTGGACACACAACAGGTAAGTCATGAAAGACAGGATTGAAAGCCAGACACTCAACTAGCTGCTCTTATTAGAATCTGTCTCCCTAAGCGCATGCCGTCAAGGGAGTCTTTTTTATGTAACTACCATATTCAGCAAACCCAAGTCCTGCATTTTGCTTTCTCACAATCTAACATCTCTGTAATCAAGATCTAAGTTATGCCCAATGACGCCTTACTTCGCCTGGCAGCAATCATGACACAGTTGTCATTTTATAAGAAAATGTGAAAAACATCAGCATTGAAACTGACAGAATTAAATTTCAGGACATTGGAGGAAAATCAGAAACATTCTTTGAACCCGCAGGATACAAAGAATTGCAGGAGGAGGTAGGAAAGGTAGGAACCAAATGGGTTGAATAAATTCCAAATGGAACTCAGAGGTAGGCTACCTCTGTATCATTGACTTAAAATGATACAGCCCAAACGGACTTAAAAGTCCAGCACCAAAGGACTTTGATTTTATTTTGGTTCTTGAAGACACAAAGGAAAATGTGTGGACAAACAGAGACCTTGATGACTGAATTGAAGAGCAATGTGGAAAATTACTTCTTAGTCTGGTAAGAAATTTTAGGACCTCCTAGCCAACATAGTTTGCTAATATTATTGATTTATGTATAGTGATATATAATTCAAAATGAATGTCTAAATAATACTATAGGAATTCCTTCAGAAGGTAGCAAATAAAAATTCTAAATGATAAAGCATTGTGCTATAGTATAATTGACAGCATTTTTCTTTCCTGGTACATAAAATAATTATAAGTCTTAAAATGGGTAGCATTTGAATCAATGAAATATAGTTTGCGATAAATAAATAAGCCAAGGACAAATCACAGAGTGATTTACATGAGCTAGAGCAATATAAGCAATACTCGTCCATGAATTTGCTATTCTACAGTTAAGAAAACAATGACATTGAACCTTTGGAAACTTCCCTACTTGTAAGGACTTGGGTGTCCTCGAGGGAAGTAATTTAACCTTTCTTAAGACTCAGGCTCTTCATCTGTGAAACAATAAAAATAATGCCTCCCACAAAAAAAGACTGTTATGGGAAGTAAACGAGTGCAAGAAACCCAGCGCCTGGTCTCTAGAAAGCATTCATAAGCATTTGCCATTATTTTTATTTGCTCGTGTCTATACATCTCACGGCCGGACTTTCAAGGTCTTCCAGAATACAGCTCAATGCCTATTATTGCCCGTGGGAACTACTTGCTCCTTCTTTGCTCCTGTGGTTTAGTGCGTGCATCTAATGCTTTCCTCCCCCCACCTCCTGTCATACTATCAAATCCTGCTTATCATTCCAAATCCAACTCATTTGTTGCCCTGTACTCCCTGTAAATTGGTAGTTAAATTTGGATGCTTGAGTAGATGTAGGTGCAATTAATTAGGCAAATGTCTCTTAAAGGCTGTGATATGTAGTTTCTTTTGTCTCACACTGGGAGGCACATATCTGGTAGTCTCACTTTTTAAAACATTATGGTAAATATACATAACATCAAATTTACCGTCTTAGTCATTTTTAAGCATTTTTAAGTTTAGTGGTATTAAATGTTATGAGGTCATCATCACTATCCATTCCCACAACTCTGTCCATCTCATAAAATTGTACAACATCTCCCCATTCTTCCCCCAACCTCCAACCCCTACTATTATCCATTCTGTCTTTATGGTTTTGACTATTCTAAGTACCTTATATAAGAGAAATAATACACTATTTGTCTTTTTGTGACTGGCTTATTTCCCTTATAATGTTCTCAAGTTTCATCCGTTTTGTAGCAGGATGTCAGAATTTCCTTCTTTATGACTGAATAATATTCCACTGTATATTAATACCACATTTTATCTATTCATTGATTAATGACCACCAGGGTTGCTTCCAAATTTCAACCATTGTGAATAATGTTGCTATAAACATGGGTGTACAAATATATCTTCAAGTCCCTGATCTTAATTCTTTTGAGTACATACCCAGAAGTGAAGTTGCTGGAGCATAGAATAGCCCTATTTTTAACTTTCTGAAGAATCCCCATACTGTTTCCCACAGTGGCTGTGCCATTTATATACCCACAAGGGTAGCAATTTTTCTACATCCTCGCCAATATTTGTTATGTGGTAGTCCTTTAGTGATGATGAGGTTTGGGTTCAAGGTGCTTATCACCAGGTTTTCTATTGAAATTTAACAAATGGTGGAACGTCCACTGCTAATCTTTTCTCAGTTCCAGTGATAAATTAATGGTTGTAAAATAACCATTTTCTAATTCTATTATTCTTTCTGCATGTATCAGAGGAGATTCTTCTATAGAGAAGAATGTTCACACATTAATTACTTGGTTACCCTAAAATAAGGTCTCCACAGGAATGGAAGAACAGATATCTAGTTCTTCCTTGATCAGTTTTTAGAGAAACTAGGTCTAATGAATTCCAAATGGTGACCAAGGAGTATTCCTAAGAATTTTAATAAGCTCATAGATTCTTACGTATTTTGTACGCTCCAATTCATGGTAGTCATTATTCTTTTTGATACACTGTCCTAATTTAGGTCAGTGGGAGGGAACCTTTTCCATTTGGTTTCTGTTTTCTTTTTCTTTTTCTTTTTTTTTCCCTGTTTTCTTTTGATATGAAACCATTGGTCTGGATAAATTCCTTATATCCTATCAGAATAAGATGTCCCAATTTCATCTTTCTGATTTCTGCCCCAGGTTGAGCTGAAGTCAGCTATCTCATGAAGAGCCCTAGAATGTCTCAGTGGAAAATCACACTTACAGACCACATGAGTTCTTATTGCTGCTAGACCTTTTCTGTGGCAGAGTCAGGAAATAAGTATACTTTGTAAGAGAAAAAAATGAGTTTCCAATTCAAATTTAAGATAGCAGGCTTTTATTTCTTTTGGTGTACTTTATATAGGTACTTTTTTCTCTGGTTTCCCTTTTTTTTTTTTAAGCTTTTATTTATTAATTTGACAGAGAGAGATCACAAGTAGGCAGAGAAGCAGCCAGAGAGAGAGAGGGAAGCAGGCTCCCTGCTGAGCAGAGAGCCCGACGCGGGACTCCATCCCAGGACCCTGAGATCATGACCTGAGCCGAAGGCAGCGGCTTAACCCACTGAGCCACCCAGGCGCCCCTTTAAGTAAGCTCTATGCCCAATGTGGGGCTTGACCTCACAACCCCAAGATCAAGAGTTGCATGCTCTATTGACTGAGCCAGTCAGGCACTCTTTTTTCCTTTTCATACTGAAAAACTCCTTCTTTCACTACATAAACTACCTGTTTTTTTTTTTTTTATCTTAAATATAACTGTTGTATTTTTAAAATAAGTAGTCACTTGAAGCTTTTTTTGACCTTAAGTAATTTTGTCTCTGTGTTGTTATATAATCAACAGTTGACATAAGTTGTTTCAGTTCATTTTCTTTTTTTTTTCTAAGATTTTATTTATTTATTTGACAGAGAGAGAGAGACAGCAAGAGAGAGAATACAAGCAGAGGGGCTGTGGGAGAGGGAAAAGCAGGCTTCCCACCTACCAGGGAACTCAATGTGAGGCTTGAACCCAGGATCCTGGGTCCACGACCTTCGGTCCATAACCGAAGGCAGATGCTTAACAACTGAGCCACCCAGGCACCCCTCAGTTCATTTTCAATTTAAATTTTTTCCTCCTATTTAGTATATTTTTTCTCAGCTACATAAAACATTCATATGGCACCAATGTCAAAATTATAACACAAGTTCATTTTTTTTTTAGATTTTTATTTATTTATTTGACAGACAGAGATCACAAGTAGGCAGAGAGGCAGGCAGAGAGAGAGGAGGAAGCAGGCTCTCTGGAGAGCAGAGAGCCCCAGATCAGGATCTCTGCTCCCAGGACCCTGGGATCATGACCTGGGCCGAAGGCAGAGGCTTTAACCCACTGAGCTACCCAGATTCCCCCACAAGTTCATATTTTAATCCTATCTCCTCCACTACCCCATGTGCTTCCTTCCTGATAGGTAGTTATTATTAGTGAATTTTTAAAGTTATCCTTCCATTGTTTCTTTTTGAAAATATAAATAAATACATGTAACAGTATCTATTCCAGATAGATACATACATATACACACACATATATAAGTTTACATCTTCATATTTCCTGCACTTACACAGAATATAGCATATACTAAATAGTATTCTGCCTTTTTTCATCTGACAATGCATGCTGGCAACCACTCCATGCATGTATGTAGAGATCAGCCTCCTCCTTTTTACAGCTACACTGTACTCCATTCTGTGATTGCACCATGGCTGACTCAATCAATCCCCTTTGGGTGAATACTTCCATTGTTCACATTTTTTTGATATTCCTAACGAACCTTCAATACATAGTCTTGTGCACACTCCACTTCATGATTTTTACCAATGTATATTTGGAATATATTCCTAGAATTGAAATTGCCGAGTCAAAGGAACCCCTCCACAGAGTAGTATCATTTTTTTATTCCCCCAGAAATGCATAAGTCATGTTTTTCCACAATCAAGTGGTATGATATGCAAGAAATACATCTGAATTTAGTTTTAATGCAAATTCTCTAATGTCAAGAAACATGAAATATGAAATATCTTTTGTCAGATTTTTTTTTTCTGTGAATAGGTATAGTATAGTCACTTTTGGGGGGCTGGCATGAACAGGTGGGCATAGGGAGTCCGTGATTTTCTTGGCCCAGCAGGCTACTTGATGGGGAAGATGCAAGACAAGTGAGTGGCCTGGGCTTATAGGTGATGGAGAATTTGCCCAGATTTGGCCAGTCATCTCGGGCTTGATTTTCACCAGACTGAGGCTCTTGCTCTTGCAGATGACAACTATTTGCTCACCAAGTCCAGCAGGATGATTACAACAGGCAGGTGCGTCTTCACCACCTCAGGCTTCTCCATGGGCCACACCTCCTCCTTAATCTTGAGCAGGCGCATTGGCATGATGTGCTGCTTCTGCCTGCCCCCGCCCCACCCGTCACCACCACCAGCCCAGGTATAAATGGTACCCCTCCCTGGCCTTTACAGTTCTAATTTCTCCATAGGGCTTCAGCAGCTGGGCAAGGTCCATGTGAAGGTAGGCAAATTGGAGGATGTAGTTTGGCTGTACTTTGGCTCATTTTATCCTTGTGTTGTTCGCTTTTTCTTCTCAATTTTAGACACTTCTATTTTGGGGATCTTGTATTAATTGATATTCTCTAGAGAAACAAAACCAGTTGGGTATGGATAGCTGTGGAGAGAAAGACTTACTTTAAGAAATTGGCTCACATGATTGTAAGGGTTCTGAAAGTCTGAAATCTACGAAGCAGGCTGGAGATTCATGGAAGAGTTAATGTTGCCACAGTTTGTAGGCTGGAAACAGGTAAGGTTCCTATGCTGCAGTCCTGAGGCAGAATTGCTTCTTTAAGAAAACTGTCTTTGCTCTTAAGGCCTTCCGCTGATTGTATGAGGCTCCCCACATCAGAGGTTAATTGACTTATTCAGTCTCCTGACTTAAATGTTAATCACACCTAAAAAATACCTTCACAGCAACCTCCAGAGTGATGTTTGACAAACAACTGGACACCATAACCTAGCCAAATTGACACATAAAACTAACCATCACAAATACTAAGGATGTTTTCCCTAATTTGTCAGCTCTATTTCGACATTGTCTAGGCCAAATCTGATACATAATAAGTATTCAAATACTTGTTGTGTTAAATTAACATCTATTTACAGGTATAAGCCGTTTTGAGAGCCTAAGTTCCACACTGAGAATTACTTAAAGTCTTTACACTTCAATTAGAATATCAGTAATTTGTTGAGATGAAGATTACTAATACTTCCCATTCATTTTTTAATCCTATGACTGAAGTTAAATAAAAACTTTTTATATACTTAGAGAAACATTGGGTTTCTTTAAGAAAACATGTCAAAAGATACCTCCACAAGAGGAAATCTCCTTTTAATTCTTAAGTCTACACATCTGTGTTTCTTCTATGGTGAATGAAAACATTTAGAAATCTGAAAAAGAATTCCCACAAAATATTCCATATATGTGAATTTTATTTCCCCAGAAACACACCAAGACCTCTCTTCCCCTGGGAAAATTTTTTCCCCTGGGCTGACATAATGTAGTCCCCACCAGTGCCTTAAATACTCTGCTTCTTGGTCTTAGTGATTGGTTCTGATCAAGCTAGAATGATCTAGCTTGAAAGGACCGAGCCCTTTCCTGGGAGTTCTCAACTTGTGGGGAGAGAGAGACCATTCAGTCTCTCTCTACTATGGGTGATGTAATCTCCTGAATCCATGGCTTCTAATGTGTTTTTGAAGAGGCCAGTCAGCCGTATACATGAGAATAATACCCACAAAGGAAGAAACAGATCCACTAAGTAGAGTGAACACTTGAGCCATATTCCGAGCCTTCTTTTCACCTGTTCCCAAGGTACCCAGCCTTCCACCTGTACTTGTTTCAAGCTCCCCTTTGGATAAGCTGGTATGGGTTTGGTTTCCATCTCCCGCAACCCAGAGAATCCTAACATACATGGATGCTCAGAAGTTTTGTACATCGTTTTAGGGGATTCATGGGCTTCCTATAGGAGGCCATCTTTGGAACCTTATCCTCAAATATGAACCTTTGTTCAAAACCGTCCTTTGGTTCTGCCAACTCTATGCCACTCTATGTCTCTCTATGCAATTTATCCAAGAAAACACTAAAGAGCAATCTCTTTCCCCTGGTGGCTTTCATGCACTTGATCACATTCAGCTCTTATTACCACAATTCAGTCAAGGAGACATCACCCTTGTTTTATATCTAAAGACATGGGAGCTAGCAAGGTTAAATAATATTTTCTAAAGTGGTACAGCTAAGCTAAACCTAGTATTTTCACTTCAATCCGGAGTTCCTTCTCCCATACTAACATTGCTTTAAGTAGTATTGACTATTGGTTGTTTTAATTATTAAGTTATGACACTGAAATTTGCCTTTACATGTGATTTAACTGAAACAGGAAAGTGTGTTCTCTTGCCAGTATAAAAGTAATGGATATATGTATAAAATATACCTATAAAAGAAGAGTTTTAGATTGCTTATTTGCATATCACCTCACCCCATTTTTAAACAAGCTGTGATGACTAGCAATAGAATTCTACAGCACGCCGAATTCAGAAAAAATCTTTAGGAGAAAAGAGCGAGAGTAATAAAAATGTCATTATAAATAATTAGAAATGTCTGTCACACGTCCACCTTCAAACGTTGGTATAAAATTACTGCCAAGTAACCCACCTAGATTAATCTTCCCACTTCGATTTCATTTCTGTAAGAATCTAGTTCTCCTGGTGCAGAGTGAAACCCACAGAAGAGGACTGTGAGAATAAAACCCAGGACTGGGTGGGAGGGCTTGGGTTTTTTGTTTTTGTTTTTGTTTCCCTAAATACAAGCACAGGAATCAGCCCTTGCAAGTTTGCATTTTACAAATAATTGAGACAGCAGGGGAATCACACTCCACGTTATCTCAAGTGGAACAGCCTGCTCCCGCCAGGGCTGCTCAGGCCTGCCAGTGAAGCCCCAGCAGGGCTAAACAAGCCTGTGCCTGCGGCCTCTGCAACCCTTCCCTGCCCTCCCCAGCCCCTCTCTAGTGAGAGAAGAGATTGGCCTTTTGATAGGGCAATAGCCTCAGAGGACAAATCGGAAAACTTAAGAAGGACTGAGTCACGACAACAGGAGGACCTTTGGCTTAGTGGCTGGCTGTGCCTTAAGTGCTGTCCTACATTTCTGTCCTCTCTCTGAGCCAACCTCGCAGAATCTACCTTCCCTGGGTTTGCCAAAAGGCTTCTGTGCTCCTTTGTGACTGGCGTATATATACGCTCTCTGTTCTCAGTGGGGTTTTCAGGTTGTTCAGAAGCTCTGTGATTTACAAGTCCCCCTGGGGGCACTGGATCTGGTTTACTCCCAATTCCCTTACTCCAGGAATGCATATTTTCTTTGCTAGCAGAATACTTGGCAGCTTAAAATTAGCTCCTCTCGAGTAGAACACATTGTGGTGTGACATCCTTCCAGCTAACCTTGACTCGCCTGCTCTCGGACTTCTAAAGCAGTTGGCGGGCGGAGCAGCCAGGCAGGAGGCCCATCTTCCTTTGTCATCCCTCGTGGAGCCTAATCAGCTGTTTTGAGCCCATGAGGTGCCCAGAAAATGTTCTTGTCAGGCCAGGCCACCTGCGGTCCCCCAGAAGGCGGGACCAGCGCAGTCCAGTACTTCTCCTTCCCAGGAAGCTTCCATTCTTCCAGCCCCACCACCGAGCACTAAAGATTTAGAACCAGACGCTGGACTTGTGTCCACAGCCCTTGGCCCACTGCTGCTTTGGAGTTGTGACAAGGCTAGTTGCAGTGGACACTGGGTTTAGAGAAAGCTTTTCTAACAGAATGTGGAGCAAGAAGATAGACTGGGCAAATCTGTGTATAAAAAAAAAAAGAGAGCATTAGAAAAGTGAACATTATTGTGCTGGCTTTCTCCCTTCATAAATTCACTGAGTGCATGCCGGTAAAGAATTGATGTTTATTGTCTTCGTTGCACAGCTGAGAGAAGTGAGGTTTAACCGACTCAGTCCTATACAGAAAGATGGTAAGGACTGTATCATCCTGTAAAACTCACGCCCTTCCTCCAAGACCACTCTGCCTCTGGAGAAGGACCAGTTCCAGACTCACATTTGTGATCACTTCAAACCTCACGGCCACCATCTGGGTGGGAAATAGCGGGAGAGAGGATTGTGGAAGAAGATAAAAAGCAATACAATCGCTTAAAACTAGAGAGTGGCTGGAAGGAAACTTGCAAAACACATTTAGGGATCGAACTGGCTTTAGAGATAAACACCCAAAGCGGGGCATTTTAGGATGTTAACTAACTGGAATTTAAATAAACACTTGCAAAAAGAAAAATACTGGGACATTTTAGGGGTGCCATTATAATGAATGGAATTTCAGGGCGGCGGCGTAAGCAAGCGAAGTTGGTGGAAATGGAGTAGTTAAGGAGGTGTTTGCCCTCGTATCCATCCAGGACCGTATTCTGAGTTGGTTGGCAGCGCGGGTTCACACAATCTATTTGGTCTCTCACTGCTTCAGAGAAACGGTCAGCTGATGTGGGCAATCAAGCATCCCTATCTGCTAACGGCACATTCAGGGAGCACTTGTGTGGCCGTCAACGGCGGCTGCTGCTCCGGGAGAGATAACGGGTTTCCATCAATCACTCCGAGCAGGAAGGAACGTCTGGGGCTACCACCCACTTATTCCAAAGCTGCGACCTCTTGTTTGGAGTAGTGTCTCCCACAGGGGAGGTTTAGGAGGAAATGGCAAAAGGCACGGCCGCTTATTAATCCCCTCCGTCTTCCTACTTCCATCACTTCCTTATAACAATCCAGAGGTCAGTGTTACTGCCCCATTTTACAGAGGAAGAAGTGGAGATTCAGGAAGGTTAAGCAAGTGAGCCAAACCCTTTTGGTTGACAGTGATTTCAAACCCAGGCTGATAGGATTCCAAAATCGGCTCTCTGCATTAGACCACCACCGCCCCAGGATGCAAGGCTGTTCACGTGTAGACGATGTGTTGCCGTGGAACTCCCCCCTTCCCCCACTCCCGGCCGCAGTGGCGGTGGGAACAGCAGTACACTTTTTATGAGGTTTCCGTGGGCTAGGCATTTTATCAAGAGGTGTTCATTTAACAGTCAAAACAACGAAATGTGGTAAAGAATTTTTTTAAGATTCAAGACATGTGTTTGGAAGGGGATGGGTTACCCAGGACTTGGGCTGCTGTTGGTAGCAATGGAATGGATCTGATGAGCTCTAAGCTCCATCCCTGAAAACTAAACAAGAGGAGAGCATCTTTTTAATGTTTTTTTTTTTAAGATTTTATTTATTAATTTGACAGAGAGAGATCACAAGCAGGCAAGAGGCAGGCAGAGAGAGAGAGGAAAGGAAGCAGGCTCCCTGCTGAGCAGGGAGTCCAATGTGGGACTTGATCCCAGGACCCTGAGATCATGACCTGAGCCGAAGGCAGCGGCTTAACCCACTGAGCCACCTGGGCGCCCCAAGAGCATCTTTTTAACTAGAATTTGAGGTGTCAGTGAATCCATGGAGCTTTTCCAACTTGCTGTGTCTTATGTTACATGAGACATTGATTGTTGGGTCTATACATATTATGGTTTTACTTTTTCCTATATTCTGGGATACGTGCTTTAACCTAAGATTCTTGATACTGCGGATTACGACTTATTCTCAGTCCTATGTATATACTTTAAAATGCGTGTATTTCTGAGAGCTGTTTTCTAACTAGTACCCACTAAACCCATTCCTACAAGCTTTTGTACTGACAAGAACAGGTTACAAAACCGAGGGCATCATGTGAAGATGCTACCTAGTTGTGGAGAAGACAGTTTCCCATCAATGGAGATTCCTCCTCTTCCATTCCTATCACAATCCTGCTCACCTCTCCTGGAAGCAGTGTTAGGTCCCTCATGCAGTCAGGGTCCTGGCTTTCTTTCCCTTCCAGGTGTGTAACGCTTAGTGGGCATGACTCTTTAGGTCACTTATGTCTTTCTCACCTAATAGAGCTTTAGATTCAAATTCAGTTATGTCAGTTGTTACCAGTTTAAAACTTCACCATAGGTGATGCAGTAAATGTACACATATCTTACACTTCTGCCCTAATTCTAGCAGCTGCCTTCTGCTCAGAGATGGGAACTTTCCAGAAGGGAATGAGCCAGTACTCCTCTGAGACTCATCCACAAAATCGATTTTTACTTCCGTTCTCAACTTGCCCTCAAAACACAGATGCTGTGCTTAAAAGACTAATTGATCATTTTATTTCAATTGCACAGAAATGATGTTGAAAAGTGAGCAGACCTTAGACCATTAGAGCTCAATACTTGGCAAAGGCAATCTGCTTGTCAATTAAATTGAGAAACTCAAATCCCTACTGTTTCTAGTTATCATAGTAATAAAGAAAAAATTTTCCCCTAAATGGTGCAGTACTACCAAATTCATATGAAATAATATCTAATGCAATGTTTATAATATTAGAATTGTTGATTATAGTAGAAATCTGGCTCTAAAAGCTAATAATTTGTATATATTTTCTTTCACAGTCCATAAGTTAAATGTGCCATTCTTTATATGCCATAGATCTGATTCTGCTTTTTACTACATACTTTATGTGAAATCATTTGCTATTATCATTTGTATAATTTAATAACTTTCTTCCTATATTCTTCTTTATATTTTACAAGTGGAATGGCATTTGGGTCATTAGCTGTGAAAGAAGACCAGGAAATCCAAACTACTTAGGGAAAACAAAAGCAAGAAAACAACGGTCATGATTAAATTATCAGATCTCTTCCATACTTAATTACTATTTCCAATTGACATTTACTCAGTTCCAATTATGTGCGTTACACTGTACTTAGCATTATAGTTGAATCAAAGAAAATTAAGACAAAGGACTAGCCCATATTTAGAAACAGATGTGAAAACTGAGCATAATAGAAGGCTAACAGGATCAATAATCCGCTTGCAAGGTGTGGTTGGAATGCAAAAGAAGGGATTCTTTTTTTTTAGAGAGAGAGGAGGAAGCAGGCTCCCTGCTGAGAAGAGAGCCTGATGCGGAGCTCGATCCCAGGACCCTGGGATCATGACCTGAACCAAAGGCAGAGGCTTTAGCCCACTGAGCCACCCAGGCGCCCCAAAAGAAGGGATTCTTTTTGGCTGAAGGATATGGGCACAAATCGTGGGGAAAGTAAAAGTCTGGTAAAGAAATAAAAAGAACTGGGACACCTGGGTGGCCCAGTCAGTTAAGCGGCTGCCTTCCGCTCAGGTCATGATCCCAGCATCCTGGGATCGAGTCCCACATAGGGCTCCTTGCTCTGCAGGGAGCCTGCTTCTCCCTCTGCCTCTATCTGTCACTCTGCCTACCTGTGCTCTCTCTACACCTGGGTGGCCCAGTCAGTTAAGTGGCTGCCTTCCGCTCAGGTCATGATCCCAGCATCCTGGGATCGAGTCCCACATAGGGCTCCTTGCTCTGCAGGGAGCCTGCTTCTCCCTCTGCCTCTATCTGTCACTCTGCCTACCTGTGCTCTCTCTATCTCTCTGACAAATAAATAAAATCTTTAAAAAAAAAATGAAAAGAACTTCAGTACAGAGAAAAGGGGAGGTTGGAGCCCCAGGCTAAGAGAAGAACATCAGAAAATGCACCTGGGGGTAGAGATGCAGTTGTATTTGTGGAAACTGTTGGGGGGTTTCTAGGCCATTGAACGAGATGGCCTGGGGAAATGAATTGAGATAAATCTGGAGGGTAAGATTTGGCAGATTTTGAATGGTCTTTGACATGTGGTAGATTGTAAAAGCAATCATGAATTCTTCTCATTTCTCTATGCACACCACCCTTTCCTAAAAAAAATTTTTTTGAAGCATTTAGATTTAAAAAAAAAATGTGCAGAAGCAACAATTTTTCCTTTTCCTCTCACTTCCTCTACTCACACACACACATGGTTTCTCCTAATTAATGGCGTCATTAGTGTTGTATGTGTATTGGGACAGGACCAGTATTGGCAATCACTATTACCTGAAATCCATAGTTCAAATTAGGGTTCACTCTATTTATGCATTCTATGGGTTTTAATAAATGCATATCCTTTATCCACCATTTGTGTCCTCCAGAATGGTTTCATTGCCCTAAAAACCTTGTGTTGCACTAATTCTTTTCCTTTTCTTGAAAACTTATGGTATTTATTGATTTCTTTTTACTGTCTCTAGTTTCACCTTTTCAAGAATATCCCATATTAGAACCACACAGTATATAGCCTTTTCAGACTAGCTTCTTTCACTTAGTAATATGCATTTACATTTCCCCATGTCTTTTTGTGGTTTGATAGTTCAATTCTTTTTCATCACCAAAGAACACTCCACTATATGAATATATACCACATTTCGTGTATCTATCTATTAAAGGACACTTTGGTTGCTTCCAATTTTTTTTTTTATAATCATGATAAGGCCGCTATAAACACTCAGTACAAATCCCTTTTCAGTGTGACTTTGCACCTCCTCCCAGCAAGACCTTGTCTATTTCTCTACTCCCCCAAAGCCAGGCTTGATCATTGACTGGTTGTGGATTATGGTCATTAGGAAGCCTGACAAACACAAATTGGGACTTACCTACCTGCTGATCTTAGAAGCTTGCAATGGCCATGTGAGGAAGCCTAGACTAATCTATAAATGAGACATGAAGTTCAATTGTCCCTGGTAGTCATGGCTGACAGCCAGTGAGGCCATCATCCTAAGCCGTTCAGCCACAAACTTATTTGCCATCTGACTTCAAACAGAGGAGAGATCAGACCAGAGAAGCCACTCAGCTGACTCAGTCTATCAACTAAACAGATGGTTGTATTTTAAATCACTAGGTTTTGGGGTGGTCTGTTATCTAGTGGAATTAACATAGCAATGATCTCCTAAATATGAACTAGTCTATTTTAAGATAAGTGAGAATTAGAGACTATGAACAATGAGATTATCTAAAAAGTGATTGCCTTTAGTCTATAGAAGAGATAATGAGGATCAAAACTTTGGATGATCATCAGGAAAAAATGGTGTTAAGGAGATTGTAGTGGAGAAGATAGCAGAATGGAACATTTATCCATTTATTCATGGAGTTTTAAATAATTCATAAATGTAAAAATCCGCAAACACCAAGATACTGGTGAAATATTGGTTTCATTTTATTCATAGAAGAAGCATAGAACTATAAGAACATTTTCATGGGACTTCTTTAATCATACTGATCAATTTTTTGCATGCACATAGATGCTTATATTAGAAGATCTCTGCATGTCTGGAAATAAATACTTCAAAGCAATTGTAAGTTACTATCTAAAAGTACAGACACAAGAAGGCTTAAAATGCATACTATGTGTTATCCCAGAGGCCAACTTTAGGACAAAATCAGAAGATAAGTAACTTAATAGCGTAGAAAGGTTTGTAATGAGAAAACAGACACTTTGGGTGGGGACAGATTTTAAGAAGTCAGACTCAGACACAGGGTGAGGGAGACTAATGAGGCAGGTGGGACATGGCAGCACAAGAGCATAGTGAAAGGTAGCAAATGACAACTGGTGTTTTCAAAAGATAGCCTTTGAAATGTCAAGAAAGTCCAGCAAGGACAAATGTGGTGTCCTGGCAAGTAGACTGAACCTGATGACAGAGAACTTTGTAGACATTTAACAGGCAGATAAAGAGAATTGTGTTGGTGATAAGGTAACCTAATTAATGGAAGTCCAGCCCTTGGGTCACTGGATCAGAAATTGGGTCTGAGAATACCCTAATCCTAAATCTCCTCCCACGGGAATGTCCTTCCTTTGTGTATGCCCATGGGCATGTATGCGTATGCTTCAACTATGGAGCCATTCAAATATCCCCTATCCCAGAATGTGATTTTAGATTCTACAATGTCCCCTATTCCCCACAGACACACCCTTAACCCATGCCCTCGTCTACTTCCCTTCACAATCAGCACTTCTGGTATTTTATATAATTTCCTGTCACAAGTGACCCATAAAAATGCAACTATTCTTAGGGCCCAGTACAGTCATTGGCCTTAGGCACTCAAGAAATTTTTTTGAATTGCTGAGCAAATAAAATAAGCTGTTGTGTCCAAGCATGGCAGGGTATGGAGCTCCGTCCTGCCTATGGAGTGGCTTGGGTCATGGGGTTCCTGCAAGCCTTTGACAAACTAAGGCAAGCAGAATCAGGAGCTGTTATGACTGTTGACAAGTAATAATAATTTCTACTCCCCAATTTTATTCTGTTGACAGTAAGACACATGTGAGAGGGTATGTGGAGAGGGACATCTCTGAAGTGATAAAATGCCATACCACCAATTCATCTTAATTCTTAGTTATTATTTACCAGAGGCTGAAGATGGTGAGAGAATTCCAACTGAAATCGACTACGCAATTGTAGCAGAAACTGCCATTGTCTTCTGAAACATCTGTTCTTCCTGTCCTCCTTAGTGACAAGTCCCTGACTTTTCCCTTGGGTTTACTGACTCTCAGAATGAAAGAATATAGTCTCCAGATTTCCCAATAGCCCCTAGCATGAGATGTGGTCACATGCTAAGTTCTGATCAGTGAAATGTGGGTGGAAATGTTGGGGACTTCAGAGAATGTTTCCTAAAAAGATCTGAGTTGGGGAGCGCCTGGGTGGCTCAGTGGGTTAAGCCTCTGCCTTCGGCTCAGGTCATGATCTCAGGGTCCTGGGATCGAGCACTGCATTGGGCTCTCTGCTCAGCAGGGAGTCTGCTTCCCCCCGCTTTCTCTGCCTGTCTCTGTCTATTTGTGATCTCTCTCTCTCTCTCAAATAAATAAATAAATAAATAAATCTTTAAAAAAGAAAAAGATCTGAGTTGGGAAGCACTCATTTTTAAATAAATTTAAATTCAATTTATTAACATATAATGTATTATTTGTTTCAGGGGTCCAGGTCTGTGATTCATCAGTCTTATACCCAGGGCTCATTACAACACATACCCTCCCCCATGTCCATCACCCAGTCACCCCATCCCTCCACCTCTCCATCCTCCAGCAACCTGCAGTTTGTTTCCTATGATTTAGAGTCTCTTACGGTTTGTCTCCCTCTCTGATTTCATCTTGATTCATCTTTCCCTCTTTTTCCCTGTGATCCTCTGCCTTGTTTCTTAAATTCCACGTTTTTGTGAGATCATAATTGTCTTTCTCTGATTGACTTATTTCTCTTAGTATAATACCCTCCATACACACACACACACACATGTAAGGGAATATTGTGCCGCCATCAAGAAGAATGAAATCTTGCCATTTGCAATGACATGGATGGAACTGGAGGGTATTATACTAAGTGAAATAAGTCAATCAGAGAAAGACTATATATATATATATATATATATATATATATATATACACATCTTTATCCATTTATCTGTTGATAGCCATCTGGACTCTTTCCATAGTTTGGCTATTGTTGACATTGCTGCTATAAACATTGGGGTACATGGGCCCCTTTGGATCACTACATTTGTATCTTTGGGGAAAATACCCAGTAGTGCAATTGCTGGGTGTAGGGTAGCTCTATTTTCCACTTTGAGGAACCTCTTTACTGTTTACCAGAGTGGCTGTACTGTGTTGCATTCCCACCAACAGTGTAGGAGGGTTCCCCTTTCTCCACATCCTGCCAACATCTGTTGTTTCCTGACTTGTTAATTTTAGTCATTCTGACTGGTGTGAGGTGGTATCTTACTGAGGTTTTGATTTGTATTTCCCTGATGCCAAGTGATGTTATGTACTTTTTTATGTGTCTGTTGGCCATCTGGATTTCTTTGCAGAAATGTCTGTTCATGTCTTCTGCCCATTTCTTGATTGGATTATTTGTTCTTTAGGTGTTGAGTTTGTTAAGTACTTTATAGATTTTGGATACTAGCCCTTTATCTGATACGTCATTTGTAAATATCTTCTCCCATCCTGTCAGTTGTCTTTTGGTTTTGTTGACTGTTTCCTTTGTTGTGCAAAAGTTTATCTTCATGAAGTTCCAATAGTTCATTTTTGCCTTTGTTTCTCTTGCCTTTGGAGAGTGTTTAGCAGGAATTTACTGTGGCTGAGGTTGAAGAGGTTGCTGCTTATTCTCCTCTAGGATTTTGATGGATTCCTTTCTCACATTGAGGTCTTTCATCCATTTTGAGTCTATTTTTGTATATGGTATAAGGAAATGGTCCAGTTTCATTCTTCTACATTTGGCTTTCCAATTTTCCCAACACCATTTGTTGAAGAGACTTTTTTCCATTGGCTGTTCTTTCCTGCTTTGTCAAAGATTAGTTGACCATAGAGTTGTGGGTCCATTTCTGGGCTCTGTATTCTGTCCCGTTGATCTATGTGTCTGTTTTTGTGCCAGTACCATAGTGTCTTGATGATCACCACTTTGTAATAGATCTTGAAGTCTGGAACTGTGATGTCACCAGTTTGGGTTTTCTGGTTCCATAAAAATTTTAGGATTATTTATTTGTTCTAGCTCTGCGAAAAAAAGTTGATGGTATTTTGATAGAGATTGCATTGAATGTGTAGATTGCTCTAGTTAGCATAGACATTTTAACAATATTTGTTCTTCCAATCCATGAACATGGAACATTTGTCCATTTTTTTCTGTCTTCTTTCTTTCATGAGTGTGCTATAGTTTTCCAAGCACAGATCGTTTGCCTCTTTCATTAGGTTTATGCCTAGGTATCTTGTGGGTTTGGGTGCAATTGTAAATGGGAATGATTCCTTAATTTCTCCTTCTTCTGTCTCATTGTTGGTCTACAGAAATTCAACTCATTTCTGTGCATTGGTTTGCTATCCTGACACTTTACTGATTTTCTGTATGAATTCTAGCTATTTGGGGGGTGAAGTCTTTTGGGTTTTCCACCTAGAGTATCATGTCAGCTGTGAAAATTGAGAGTTTGATTTCTTCCTTGCTGTTTCAGATACCTTTTATTTATTTTTGTTGTTTGATTGCTAAACTAGGACTTCTAGTACTGTGTTGAATAGAAGTGGTGAGAGTGGACATCCCTGCTGTGCTCCTGACCTTAGTGGAAAAGCTCTCAGTTTTTCCCCATTGAGAATGATATTCACTGTGGGCTTTTCAGAGATGATTTTGTGAAATTGAGGTATGTACCCTCTATCCTTACACTGTGAAGAGTTTCAATCAAGAAAGGATGCTATATTTTGTCAATTTTTTTTCTGCATCTATTGAGAGGATTATTTGTTTTATTTATGTAGTGTGTCACATTGATTGATTTGCAGATATTGAACCAACCTTGTAGCCCAGAAATAAATCCTACTTGGTCATGGTGATAATTCATTTAATGCACTGTTGGATCCTATTGACTAGTATTTTGTTGAGAATTTTTGCATCCATGTTCATCAGGGATATTGATCTGTAATTCTCCTTTTTGGTGTGGTTTTGTTTGGTTTCAGAATCAAAGTAATACTGTCCTTATAGAAAGGGGTTTAAAGTATTCCTTCCATTTCAATTCTTTGAAACAGCTTCAGAAGAATAGGTATTAATTCTTCTTTAAATATTTGGTAGAATCTCTTGGGAAGCCATCTGGCCCTGGGCTCTTATTTGTTGGGAGATGAG
Source organism: Mustela putorius furo (assembly GCF_011764305.1). NCBI lineage: Eukaryota > Metazoa > Chordata > Mammalia > Carnivora > Mustelidae > Mustela > Mustela putorius. Next base: position 31,660,635 of record NW_025421987.1, read on the forward strand.
ATTTTTTTTTATTACTGCTCAATTCCTTGCTGGTTATGGGCCTGTTCAGGTTTTTAAAATTTCTTCCTGGTTCAGTTTTGGTAGTTTATACATCTCTAGGAATGAATATGTTTCTTCCAGATTGCCTAATTTGTTGGCATATAGTTGCTTATAATATGTTCTTATAATTATTTGTATTTCTTCATTTCTTCAGTGTTGATTGTGATCTCTCCTCTTTCATTAATGATTTTGTTTATTTGGGTCCTTTCTCTTTTCTTTTTGATAAATCTGACCAGGGGTTTATCAATCTTACTGATTCTTTCAAAGAACCATCTCCTAGTTTCATTGATCTGATCTACCGTTTTTTTGGTTTCTATTTCATTGATTTCTGCTCTAATCTTTATTATTTCTCTTCTCCCTCTGGGTTTAGGCTTTCTTTGCTCTTCTTCCTCCAGATCCTTTAGGTGTAGGGTTTGTTTGTGTATTTGAGACCTTTCTTGTTTCTTGAGAAATGCAGGAAGCACTCATTTTGAGCATGATTCTGCCATTCTCCCTATTACCCTCGATGAAGTTATGATGGTTAGAAACACTGGAAACCCGGCAGTGCTCTCAGGCTTTAAGGTGGTATGGAGAATGGATCATGGCCATGTTCTGGGAGGGTGAGGGAAGGAATATAAAATCTTGGTCCCTAGTGATTCCCTAGAGTACCATAGCAGCTCAAGATTTCCCACCTTCCGACAGAGAAATAAGTAAAATGACCCTTCGAATACTGCTACTGCTCTTGTTGGTCTATGCAGCTGAGCTTGATCTTAACCAATGTCTGGCTTCAAGAATCTTCACAAATATGGTGATTCACAGACCTGTACCCCTGGGGAAAAAATATATTATATGTTTATAAAAAATAAAAATAAATAAAAATATAAATATAAATAAAATAAAAATATTGACCTAGATAAAAAAAATCTTCACAAATAGATGAATGGAAAAAAATACTGGATTTATATTGAGAAAACAGCTCCTGTTGCAGGTTTATCTGACAACTCTTGTCACTTACAATTGGGAAGGTAATTAAATTCATCTGAGAATCTGTTCCTGTACCTTAAAATGTGACAAAATACTACACACTTGTACAGTTGTGACAATTAAGTATAAAGTTCTATGTGAAAGTGCATTTTATGCTTTAGAGTATTAGCAGTAATTGCAAATAAGGGGTCGTTGCAAAAGAAAAAAAAAGTCCTTGCTTCTGGCCTACTGAAACATTTCTAAGAAGCAACTGATCAGGGGCACCTAGGTGGCTCAGTGGGTTAAGCCTCTGCCTTCAGCTCAGGTCATGGTTTCAGGGTCCTGGGATTGAGCCCTGCATCAGGCTCTCTGCTCAGCAGGGAGCCTGCTTCCCCCTCACTCTGCCTGCCTCTCTGCCTACTTGTGATCTCTCTCTCTCTCTCTCTGTCAAATAAATAAATACAATCTTAAAAAAAGTCTTTAAAAAAAAAAAAAGCAACTGACCAGTGTATTATCGTATGGTTTAACTGAAATTAGAACCATCTACTATATGCAAATCAGCATTAGATGCCAAGATAAAAGGAAATAAATTATACCAGCCTCCAATTACCTATATTCTAAGTAGGATTTTTTTTTTTTTAATCAGCTATAGGGGCACCTGGGTGGCTCAGTGGGTTAAAGCCTCTGCCTTCAGCTCAGGTCATGATCCCAGGGTCCTGGGATTAAGCCCTGCCTCCGGCTCCCTGCTCAGCGGGAGCCTGCTTCCTCCTCTCTTTCTGCCTGCCTCTCTGCCTACTTGTGATCTCTCTGTCAAATAAATAAATAAAATCTTAAAAAAAAAAATCAGCTATAACCCAGTCATGAATTACTACTGCTCCTTCCCAAATAGGCTAACTGATGCAAGTGACAAAGATTAATTTTGTTTTCTATCTAAAATCTTTATCTGGCTAGGTCTTATTCCTTGGAATAGTTGAAGAGAAGAGACAAAGCATCTGCTGGTTATTTTCTGACAATTGACATTAAGGAAAACTTTCAAACCACATTTTGGAGTAAATTTGGCAAAATTCCACATTTCAACCTCAGGGTTAAAATATTTTGTTAATATTACCTAGAAAAAGGAAACTGGAGATTGAGAAGTGAAAAAGGAAGTAATATGGATGGCAGAGTAGGAAAAAAAGTGTTTTTGCAATGCATCATTGCAAGAAATAAGTGGGTGAGGGACAGATAGTGCCAAAACCTTAGGACTAGACGTCTGCATTTTGTGGAGGAGGAAAATGAGAGGTGGGTTGGGAAATTACTAACACAATGTGGTAATCATTAGTGATATTTACAAGTATTTCTGGCTTCCCACCTTCTGAGTACATAGACTCATGTGCTTTTTGGCCCCTTAGTGGACAGGTGATGAGGTATGAAAAGAAGAGCCATGTCACTTCTGAGCCTAAGCATTCAATTACTGCCCTCAGAGCCTCCCCTTCCCCCTTAACAGAGCTCTCCTTCCCTCTGCCAGCGTGGCTGCTGGTGTTTGAGATACTGGTTTCTTCATCAGACTGGGTTCCAGAGTATGGTAAAAAGGCACAAAACCCCAGCTGACTCACACTAGATAAGTAGAATGAAAGAAATATAGATTGTGATTTTTTTTCCTCTCACTGAAATTTTGGATTTCTGTGTTGTTGCAACATCATCTAGTCTTTCCTGACCAATCTATACAATATTAGAAAGTTTGCCATAATATGTCATGGACAGGCCATAGATAGAGATAGGGTTATAAAATAAGATAGAAAAAAACCCCGTAACTTGTTGTCAGTGGAAATTTGCTACATTAATTATGTGAAGCAAAGTTAGAAATATGATAGAAAAAATTGTGATGGAAAACTAGTCAGCTGTTTACTGACTTCTCAGAGGAATGGAGTATAGGCAGGTTGTATTCCTTGCTGAGCAAATGGTTAGGCTGGGAATGACTGTTCAGTTGCTCTGTACCAAAGGGAAAAAGAAAAGGTCAAAATCTAGCAAGACGGGAGGGTAGGGATGAGGGGAAGGGAGGAAGCCAAGAGAGCTCAAAAAGCTGGATTCTAGAAGGGTGGGGGGGAAATGACATGACTACAAATGAAGGTAGAACTGAGTTGTCTAATACGGAATTATATTAAGTATTTTTGTGTGGCATGCAAATGTAGCCCCCTCTCTTCCTTTCTACAAAATCTTTATGGAATCCCCCAAAGCAAATTTAATTTCACAAAGGCTTAGAAACGGCTACAGGTTTTACTGAAGTGTTGATTTCTGCTTCAAGGTAGGTGTAGGATAAGACATTTAAGTCCCCATGGGGCCCAGCTATAATTGGTAAACAAACATTTTATCCCTTTTTTTTAAGCATTCATATGACTCTGTGCTTCTCGAATCACACTGAGACCTTTTTGAGACTGCAAAAAATGAGTCAGGAGACAGTTTTATAACCTCAAAAGTTGTCAAAACTATAGGAGAGAAACTAATAACTACCATTTTTTATAGTTTTCAGATACATTTTGGGGGAAAATTAGGTTGTCTTCCATTTAAAGTCAATATTATTTTTTTTTAAATGCAGCTGCGATCTTGATCTCAATAAAACCCTGAATAAACACTGATGGTTTTCAAACCAGGGGCAGCTTAAGGGTGGAGAGGAGCCAAGCAAGGGAGCCCTCAGCTTCTAACATTGCTCCCATTCAATCAGAGTGTCTTTGCTTTTATATATCTTAAATATCAGGATCCCAGAAAGAATTCATAGTTTTTTGTTTTTATTTTTTTTTAAAGAAAATGTTTAGAAGTTCAGTTCTTTTGGGAAGGTTTGAAGACTTCTGCAAGTATTCTCTTTATTAGTAAACATAGTCCTATCCAACCTAACCCCAGATTTCAAATACTTGCCTGCCTGTTCTCTTCTGAAAAACCTCTCATAAGTTCTTTGCATACTTTTGTTTTTTTGTTTATTTGTTTGTTTTTTATCCCCAGTCAACTCTACTTTGTCATGCAGCTCCCTTTATTTTACCCTCAAGACAGCTGTGAATCTGCCAAACTGCCCTTGTGTACTTTGAACATCTTGTGGCATTTGGCTTAACTTCTGCATCCCTCTTATTTTCTCCTGATGATTTTCATTTCATATTTTGATTTTAAGCTTTTATTCCAAGGTTGATATTCTCCCACATGTCTCTGACTTCTTAAGCATTGTGAGTGCTCTATGAATTTGATAAAGTCAAGCATCTTAATGTTAGCTCTCCCATCTTCAAGTATAGAAACAAATTCAAAATATTATCTTTAAAGCAGAAGTTAGTGATCAGTTTATATGTGTATTTTATGGCTCAAATTAGAACTCTGAGAAGGGATTCTCTGTATTTTTTTAAAGATTTTATTTATTTATTTGATAGATATCACAAGTTGGCAGAGAGGCAGGCAGAGAGAGAGGAGGAAGCAGGCTTCCTGCTGAGCAGAGAGCCCAATGTGGGGCTTGATCACAGGACCCTGAAGCCATGACTTGAGCCGAAGGCAGAGGCTTTAACCCACTGAGCCACCCAGGTGCCCCTCTGTTGTTTTTAAAATATAAAAATATAAACAATTCCTACTCCAGCACAAGTCTACCAAGAGACATAACAATGAAGGGACAAATCTCCCGAATCTTCAAAGAGGCATCAGTAAAGCAGGTTGCCAGCTTTGATTCTTCAGTCAACCTGTCATTGGAAACTTTCTCATGGAACAAAAATGTTGGTTGAGAGAAAGGAAATTGGTACCCCAGGTTGAAGCACGTTGTAAGGATCAGTCGCCTGCTTATGCAAATTTCTTGTGCTGTTAGGAGCTACTTGAGCTAGATCCCCTACATAGCACTGCCACTGGACAATGGGCTGCTGTCACACATGTTCAAATATGGCTTAGTGGAATAGATGACACCTCAGGTAAGGTGGGTAGTTCAAGTTCCTGGTCACTTGTTCTGTGACGATTGACTTCTTCATTGTCTACCAGGACCAGAAACAAACCAGAGCTGGATCTCAAATCCATAGCTAAATCTCAAACTATGCGTCCACGGTTGCTGAACAGAGTGTTTTACTGCTCAAAACTCTGAAACACTCAAATGGAGGTTTGTGGCAGGCTCCATTTAGCATTCCAATAGCCCACGGGAAATTTAAGCACCATTAGGTCAACTGGCTGTTAAGCCTCAAGTGATAGAGTGCTTGTAAGGCAACCTAGGACAGCTGTGGGGCCTTCAGTAGGCCATATCGAAAGTTGCACGTTATGTGATGAATGGTCAGAGCAGCAGATCCAGATATAATATCTGTTGCTTTCAAAATCCGAGGCCCATTAAATGTTTAAATTTTTCTCTGTGGTTGGTAGAACATGGTGCAGCAATTGTCATTCTTTGAAGGCTATAACATGCCTGAAAACTGGACATCCAGAAATTTCACTGAACTGACATGTCCTTGAATTTTGTTGGGGTTTACCTGCCAGTATCTTGTATGCATGTTTCTTCCTGAGATATGTGTATTCTCACCTGGTCCAATATGCATGATACCTTTAATGTAGTGGATGGTGTAATGTTCTGGGAAAATCCCTGTGGACTGACCTCTGATAGAGAACCATAAAATTAACAGATGGATTAAGACTATTAAAAAAATACCATTGGCTCTGCAGGATGAAAGCAAATGGATTCTGATAGTCTTGGTTTATTATTAAAAAATGATTTGCTGGGGCGCCTGGGTGGTTCAGTGGGTTAAAGCCTCTGCCTTCAGCTCAGGTCATGATACCAGGGTCCTGGGATCGAGTCCTGCATCAGGGTCTCTGCTCAGCAGGGAGCCTGCTTCCTTCTCTCTCTCTCTCTCTCTCTCTCTGCCTGCCTCTCTGCCTACTTGTGACCTCTGCCAAATAAATAAATAAAATTTCAAAAAAAATTATTTGCCATCTCGATAACTTCATACCCATTACTACAGGCTTTGTTGATTTGCCTCAAGTGTTCATGGCTGGTAAGTCAGCTCCAACTGAAGTTTCCGCTTAACTTGTTAGGATATTCCAATGTCATTCTTGAAGACCTGTCTACATTTTTCAATGATGAAACAAGGAAGTTAAGTGAAGATGTGAAAGGAACACTACCACTCATAGGTCTACTATAATAAAGTGCCATAAACTGAGTGGTGAAAAAAACAATAGGAATTTTACCATTGCACAGTCCTGGGAGCTAGGAGTCCAAAATCAAGGTTGGTAGGGCCATACTTACTCTGAAATCTGTAGAGCAGAATCTTCTTGGCTTCTTTCTAACTTCTGTTGGCCATTGATCCTTAACATTCCTCAGCTTGCAGATGCTTCACTCCAATCTCTGCCTGCATGGTAACATGGCATTCGCCCTCTGTGTGCCTGCATCTTAACATGGCTTTCTCTTTTCTGTCTCTCTTTCCCCTTTTTATTTTATTTTATTTTTTTTTAATTTTTATTTATTTATTTATTTTTAAAGATTTTATTTATTTATTTGACAGAGAGAAATCACAAGTAGATGGAGAGACAGGCAGAGAGAGAGAGAGAGGGAAGCAGGCTCTCTGCCGAGCAGAGAGCCCGATGCGGGACCCGATCCCAGGGAGCCCGATCCCAGGACCCTGAGATCATGACCTGAGCCGAAGGCAGCGGCTTAAACCACTGAGCCACCCAGGCGCCCTCTCTTTCCCCTTTTTAAAGGGACACCAGTCATATTGGATGACAGACCCACCCTATACTAGTAGGATGCCATCTTAATTTAACTAATTATATCTGCAACAAACTTATTTCCAAATAAGGTCACATTCTGAGATACTGGCTGTTAGGACATCAATGTATCTTTTTGGGGGATACAGTTTAATTAATCATATCACCCTTATATCTTATCAAGGTATTGATGTTGGTACTCATTTCTAAAATTTCCCTAGGATTCATTATTTTGTTTAGTGGACGAGAATTATTTCATGGGCTTCAAATATGCTCCTTCTATTTTAATACCCTTCAATCCAATGGTCTGTGAGTCAATATTGGGATTCTGCTAGTTATAATTTAAAATATGATTATATATATGTATATATATATATATACATATATATATATTTCATTCAGAAACAAAATTAACTGAGTGTATTTGCAATGTCACTAGGCCTATCTGATATAGACTCGGGCTGAAATTTTACTTCTCTCCTGACTCCACTTCCTAAGCCAACAGTTTGACTTTTCTCATAGTGGAGTTCTAACCCCCAGAACCAGTGTCTGAATATTGCCCTTTTCTAGTTGATGGTAACTCTAGTAATGAGAAGCAGAGCAGGATCTTTTGGCAGAATACTGTAAAGAAACTTTGTATTATATACTTGTGACAATGTCAAAGGAACGTGTTATCTCTTGATTCAAAGATCTCTAAATAAAACAGGTCTAAGAAGTAGGTGAAAGGCACTGACACTTCATTGTAGTGATAGCAATTCAAGTTACATGTACACTGGCCAGATCTATAGTTTGATAGCTTTATTTGCTTTTTTTGTTGTTTTGCTTTACAAAAACCTATGTAACAACAGACTTTGCCCAAATATTTTAAGCCACTGCCAATGATTCCCAATTATTAAAGCATTTTGATTAACAATCTGGACTTGATTTCTATTACAGCATTCATGCTTATTGGTTCCTGTGATTTTTGTCCTCTGTGAAAACAGTAGGAGAGGAGAGATTCAAGGAATTGGCTTCCCTGATTATGGGGGCCAGAAAGTCTGAAATCTATAAGGCAAGCCAGCAAGCTGTCAACTCTCAAGTAGGAGCTAACTATAGTCCGAGGTAGAATTGCTTCTAACTCAGGGACACCTCAATTTTGCTCTCCCACCACGCCAGTTTTATTGAAAAATAATTGACACAATCACTATGTAAGTTTAAAGTGTACACCATAATGGTTTCATTTACATATATTGTGAGATGATTACCATAGTTGACTCAGGGGACATTCATCTTTTATAGATATAATAAAAAGAAGAAATTCTTTTTAAAAAAAGTTATTTATTTTAGAGTTGGGGAAAGGGGAAAGCAGAGGGACAGGGAGAGAGAGAGAGAATCCCAGGAAGACCCCCTGCTGAGGATGGAGCCAGATGCAAGTTTTGATCTCACAATCCCAAGATCATGACATGAGCTGAAACAGAGTCAGATGGTTGACCAGGTGCCCCAACAACAACAAAGAAATTCTTATGATGTGAACTCTTAAGATTGACCTTTAACAAGTTTCCTACATATCATATTGTCATGTCAGCTATAGTCATTGTGTTGTACTTTATATCCCAACTACTTATTTATCTTACAACTGGAATTTTGTACCTTTTGACCACTTTCCTCCAATCTCACCTTCTGCTAACAAGTCTGATCTCTTTTTCCTATGAGTTTGTTTATTGGTGTTTTTGTTTGTTCATTTAGATTCCACATATAAGTGAAATATATAGTATTTAACTTTCTGTCTTATTCACCTAACATAATGCCCTAAGTTCCATCCATATTGCCACAGATGGTAGGATTTTCTCATTTTTTATGGCTGAATAATATTCCATTGTGTATATATACCACAACTTCTATATCCATTCATCCCTTGATGGAAACTTGGGCTGTTTCCATGGTTGACTATAGTATTAATGTTGCTGCTATGAAGATATGAGTGCAAATATATTTCTGACTTAGTGTTTTTGGTTCCCTAGGATATATACCAAGAAGTTGAAATACTGGATCATATGGTAGTTCTTTTTTTTTTTTTAATTTTTTATTTTTTATAAACATATATTTTTATCCCCAGGGGTACAGGTCTGTGAATCACCAGGTTTACACACTTCACAGCACTCACCAAAGCACATACCCTCCCCAATGTCCATAATCCCACCCCCTTCTCCCAAACCCCCTCCCCCCAGCAACCCTCAGTTTGTTTTTGTGAGATTAAGAGTCACTTATGGTTTGTCTCCCTCCCAATCCCATCTTGTTTCATTGATTCTTCTTCTACCCACTTAAGCCCCCATGTTGCATCACCACTTCCTCATATCAGGGAGATCATATGATAGTTGTCTTTCTCTGCTTGACTTATTTTGCTAAGCATGATACGCTCTAGTTCCATCCATGTTGTCGCAAATGGCAAGATTTCATTTCTTTTGATGACTGCATAGTATTTCATTGTGTATATATACCACATCTTCTTGATCCATTCATCTGTTGATGGACATCTAGGTTCTTTCCATAGTTTGGCTATTGTGGACATTGCTGCTATAAACATTCGGGTGCACGTGCCCCTTTGGATCACTACGTTTGTATCTTTAGGGTAAATACCCAGTAGTGCAATTTCTGGGTCATAGAGCAGTTCTATTTTCAACATTTTGAGGAAACTCCATGCTGTTTTCCAGAGTGGCTGCACCAGCTTGCATTCCCACCAACAGTGTAGGAGGGTTCCCCTTTCTCCGCATCCTCGCCAGCATCTGTCATTTCCTGATTTGTTTATTTTAGCCATTCTGACTGGTGTGAGGTGATATCTCATTGTGGTTTTGATTTGTATTTCCCTGATGCCGAGTGATATGGAGCACTTTTTCATGTGTCTGTTGGCCATCTGGATGCCTTCTTTGCAGAAATGTCTGTTCATGTCCTCTGCTCATTTCTTGATTGGATTATTTGTTCTTTGGGTGTTGAGTTTGCTAAGTTCTTTATAGATTCTGGACACTAGTCCTTTATCTGATATGTCGTTTGCAAATATCTTCTCCCATTCTGTCAGTTGTCTTTTGATTTTGTTAACTGTTTCCTTTGCTGTGCAAAAGCTTTTGATCTTGTTGAAATCCCAATAGTTCATTTTTGCCCTTGCTTCCCTTGCCTTTGACGTTGTTCCTAGGAAGATGTTGCTGCGGCTGAGATTGAAGAGGTTGCTGCCTGTGTTCTCCTCAAGGATTTTGATGGATTCCTTTCTCACATTGAGGTCCTTCATCCATTTTGAGTCTATTTTTGTGTGTGGTGTAAGGAAATGGTCCAGTTTCATTCTTTTCCATGTGGCTGTCCAATTTTCCCAACACCATTTGTTGAAGAGACTGTCTTTTTTCCATTGGACATTTTTTCCTGCTTTGTTGATTAGTTGACCATAGAGTTGTGGGTCCATTTCAGGGCTCTCTATTCTGTTCCATTGATCTATGTGTCTGGTTTTGTGCCTGGACCATACTGTCCTTTTTTTTTTTTTTTTTTTAATGAAAACTGGCAGGAGAGACTTCATTTTTTAAAATTTAATTTAATTTTTTTCAGTGTTTCAAAATTTATTATTTATGCACCACAGCCAGGACTCCATGCAGTATGTGCCCTCCATAATACCCTCCACTAGGCTTACCCCACCCTCCACACCTTCCTCTAAAACCCTCAGTTTGTTTCTCAGAGTCCACAGTCTCTCATGGTTTGTCTCCCTTTCCAATTTCCCCCAACTCACTTCTCCTCTCCATCTCCCAGTGTGTTCCGTGTTATTTCTTATGCTCCATAAGTAAGTGAAATCATATGATAATTGACTCTCTCTGTTTGACTTATTTCACTCAGCATAATCTCTTCCAGTCCTGTCCGTGTTGAAACAAAAGTTGGGTATTCATCCTTTCTGATGGAGGCATCATATATATGGACCATATCTTCTTTATCCATTCGTCCATTGAAGGGCATCTTGGTTCTTTCCACAGTTTGGTGACTGTGGCCATTGCTGCTATGAACATTAGGGTACATATGGCCCTTCTTTTCACTACATCTGTATCTTTGGGGTAAATATCCAGTTGTGCAATTGCAGGGTCAGAGGGTAGCTCTATTTTTAATTTCTTAAGGAGTCTTCATACTCTTTTCCAAAGTGGCTGCCCCAACTTGCATTCCCACCAACAGTGTAAAAGGGTTCCCCTTTCTCCACATCCTCTCCAACACATATTGTTTACTGTCTTGTTAATTTTGGCAATTCTCACTGGTGTAAAGTGGTATCTCAATGTGGTTTTGACTTGGATCTCCCTGATGGCTAGTGATGATGAACATTTTTGTCATGTGTCTGTTAGCCATTTTTATGTCTTCTTTGGAGAAGTGTCTGTTTATGTCTTCTGCCCCTTTTTTGATATAACTGTCTGTTTTGTGTGTGTTGAGTTTGAGGAGTTCTTTATTGATCCTGGATATCAGCCCCTTTTCTGTAGTGTCATTTGTGAATATCTTCTCCCATTACATGGGCTGCCTCTTTGTTTTGTCAACTGTTTCCTTTATGTGCAGAAGCTTTTGATCTTGATGAAGTCCCCAAAATTCAATTTTGCTTTTGTTTCCTTTGCCTTTGGAGACAAATCCTCAAAGAAGTTGGTGTGGCTGATGTCAAAGAGGTTACTGCCTATGTTCTCCTCCAGGATTTTGATAGATTCCTGCCTCATGTTTAGGTATTTTATCCACTTCGAGTTTATCTTTGTGCATGGTGTAAAAGAATGGTTGAGTTTCATTCTACACATAGCTGTCCAATTTTCCCAGCACCATTTATTGAAGAGACTATCTTTTTTCACTGTATATTTTTTCCTGCTTTGTTGAAGATTATTTACCATAGAGTTGTGGGTCCACATCTGGGCTCTCTACTCTGTTTCACTGGTCTATGTGTCTGTTTTTATACCAGTACCATGCTGTCTTGGTGTTCACACCTTTGTAGTAAAGCTTGAAATCAGGCAATGTGATGCCCCCAGTTTTGTTTTTCTTTTTCAACATTTCCTTAGCAGTTCAGGGTCTCTTCTGGTTCCATACAAATTTTAGGATTGTTTGCTCCAGCTCTTTGAAAAATGCTGGTGGTATTTTGATCTGGATGGCATTGAAAGTATAGATGGCTCTAGGCATTAGAGACATTTTAACAATATTTTTTCTTCTGATCCATTAGCATGAAATGCTCTTCCATCTTTTGGTGTCTTCTTCAACTTATCTCATGAGTATTCTGTAGTTCTTCGAGTACAGATCATTTACCTCTTTGTTTAGGTTTATTCCCAGGTATCTTATGGTTCTTGATACTATAGTAATTGGAATAGATTCTCTAGTTTCCCTTTCTATATTTTCATTGTTAGTGTATAAGAAAGCAACTGATTTCTGTACGTTGATTTTGTACCCTGCCACATTACTGAATTGCTATATGAGTTCTGTTAGTTTGGGGGTGGAGTCTTTTGGGTTTCCCATGTAAAGTATCATGTCATCTGTGAAGAGAGAGAATTTGATTTCTTCTTTGTCAATTTGTATACCTTTTATTTCTTTTTGCTGTCTGATTGCTGTTGCTAGGACTTCTAGTACCCTGTTGAACAATAGTGACAAGAGTGGACATCCTTGTCATGTTCCTGATCTCAAAGGGAAGGCTGTCAGCTTTTCTTCATTGAGGATGATATTTGCTGTGGGTTTTTCATAAATAGATTTTATGAAGTTGAGGAATGTTCCATTTATCCCTATACTTTGAATCATTTTAATCAGGAATGGATGCTGTATTTTGTTGAATGCTTTTTCTACATCAATTGAGAGGACCATGTAATTCTTCTCTCTTCTCTTATTGATTTGTTCTAACACATTGATTGACTTGTGAATGTTGAACCACCCTTGCATCCCATGAATAAATCCAACCTGGTCATGGTGGATAATCTTTTTAATGTACAGTTGGAGCCTATTAGCTAGGATCTTGTTGAGAATCTTGGCATCCATATTCACCAGGGATATTGGTTTGAAATTCTCCTTTTTGGTGGGATCTTTGCCTTGTTTGGGGATCAGGTAATGCTGGCTTCATAGAAAGAGTCTGAAAATTTTTCTTCTGTTTCAATCATTTGAAATGGCTTCAGGATAATAGGTATTATTTCTTCTTTGAATGTTTGGTAGAATTCCCTTGGAAAGCCCTCTGGCCCTGGGCTCTTGTTTGTTGGGAGATTTTTCATGAATGCTTCAATCTCCTTACTGGTTATGGATCTGTTCAGGTTTTCTATTTCTTCCTGGTTCCGTTTTGGTAGTTTACACATCTCTAGGAATGCATCCATTTCTTCCAGATTGTCAAATTTGCTGTTGTATATTTGCTCATAATATGTTCTTATAATTTTTTATATGTCTTTGGTATTGGCCGTGATCTCTCCTCTTTCATCCATGATTTTATTAACTTGGGTCCTTTCTCTTTTCTTTTTTTTTTTCCTTTTTTTTTTTCAAAGATTTTATTTATTTATTTGACAGAGAGAGATCACAAGCAGGCAGAGAGGCAGGCAGAGAGAGAGAGAGGGAAGCAGGCTCCCCGCCGAGCAGAGAGCCCGATGCGGGACTCGATCCCAGGACCCTGAGATCATGACCTGAGCCGAAGGCAGCGGCTTAACCCACTGAGCCACCCAGGCGTCCCTCTCTTTTCTTTTTGATAAATCTGACCAGGAGTTTATCAATCTTACTAGTTTTTTCAAAGAACCAGCTCCTAGTTTTGTTGATTTGTTCTACTGTTCTTTTGGTTTCTATTTCATTGATTTCTGCTCTGATCTTTATTATTTCTCTTCTCCTGGTGGGTTTAGGCTTTCTTTGCTGTTCTTTCTCCAGCTCCTTTAGGTGTAGGGTTAGGTTGTGTACTTGAAACCTTTCTTGTTACTTGAGAAAGGCTTGTATCACTATATACTTTCCTCTCAGGACCGCCCTTGCTGTGTCCCACAGATTTTGAACCATTGTGTTTTCATTTTCATTTGTTTCCATGAATTTTTTCAATTCTTCTGTAATTTCCTGGTTGACTCATTCATTCTTTAGTAGGATGCTCTTTAGCCTCCATGTATTTGAGTTCTTTCCAATGTTTCTCTTGTGATTGAGTTCTAGCTTCAGAGCATTGTGGTCGAAAATATGCGGGGAATGATCCCAATCTTTTGGTACCAGTTGCACCTGATTTGTGACCCAGGATGTGATCTATTCTGGAGAATGTTCCTTGTGCACTAGAGAAGAATGTGTATTCTGTTGCTTTGGGTTGGAATGTTCTGAATATATCTGTGATGTCCATCTGGTCCAGTGTGTCATTTAAGGCCTTTATTTCCTTGTTGATCTTTTGCTTGGATGATCTGTCCACTTCAGTGAGGGGGGTGTTAAAGTCCCCTACTATTATTGTATTATTGTCAATGTGTTTCTTTGATTTTGTTATTAATTGGTTTATATAATTGGCTTCTCCCAACAATTTAAAATTGTTAGCTCTTCTTGTTGGACAGACCCTTTAAGTATTATATAGTGTTCTTCCTCATCTCTTATTATTGTCTTTGGCTTAAAATCTAGTTTATCTGATATAGGGATTGCCACCCCAGCTTTCTTCTGATGTCCATTAGCATGGTAAATTGTTTTCCACCCCCTCAAATTTGGAGGTGTCTTTGGGTCTAAAATGAGTTTCTTGTAGACAGCATATTGATGGCCCTTGTTTTTTTTATCCATTCTGATACCCTGTGTCTTTTGATTGGGACATTTAGCCCAATCTATTGAGAGATATAAATTTAGTGCCATTGTATTGCCTGTAAGGTGACTGTTACTGTATATTGTTTCTGTTCCTTTCTAGTCTATTATTTTTAGGTTCTCTCTTTACTTAGAGGACCCCTATTAATATTTCCTGTAGGGCTGGTTTGGTGTGTGCAAATTCTTTTAATGTTTTGTTTGTCCTGGAAGCTTTTTATCTCTCCTATTTTCACTGATAGCATAGCTGGATGTAGTATTCTTGGCTGCATATTTTTCTCATTTAGTGCTCTGAATTTATCATGCCAGTCCTTTCTGGCCTGCCAGGTCTCTGTGGATAAGTCTGTTGCCAATCTAATATTCCTATCATTGTATGTTACACACTTTTTGTCCCAAGCTACTTTCAGGATTTTCTCTTTGTCACTGAGACTTTTAAGTTTTACTTTAGATGATGGAGTGTGGACTTATTTTTATTGATTTTGAGGGAGGTTCTCTGTGCCTTTTGGATTTTGATTTTTGTTCCCTTTGCCATATTAGGGACATTCTCTACTATAATTTGCTTCAATATACCTTCTGCCCATCTCTCTTTTTCTTCTCCTGGAATCCCAATTATTCTAATATTATTTCATCTTACAGTATCACTTCTCTCTTGAATTCTACCCTCATGGTCCAGTAGTTGTCTCTCTTTGGCTCAGCTTCTTTATTCTCTATTATTTGGTCTTCTATATCACTAATTCCCTCTTCTGCCTCACTTATCCTAGCAGTAAGGATTTTTTTTTTAATTACGCCATTTTTTTAATTACACCTCATTAATATCTTTTTAAATTTCAACTTTGTTAGATTTTAGTTCTTTTATTTCTCCAGAAAGGGTTTCTCTAAAATCCCCCATGCCTTTTTTGAGTCCAGCTAGGACCTTGAGAATCATCATCCTGAACTCTAGATCTGACATATTATCAATGTCCATATCAACCAGGTCTCTAGCCATCAGTACTGTCTTTTATTCTTTTTTTGTGTGGTGAGTTTTTTCGACTTGTCATTTTACCCAGATAAGAATATATGAACGAGAGAATAAAATACTAAAAGAGTGGGAAGACCCTAGAAAAATACATGCTAACCAAATCAGAAGAGACCTGAAACTGGGGGGAGAAGAAAGGGGGAAAAATAGAAATAAAAAAGAAAAATATGAAAAAAAAATATATATGACTGGTGAATAAAACAGAGCCACCCCCTTGATTTTGGGTGTATTCTGGTCTCTTAGAAGAAACTTCCTCCCAAAATTTTAAAGAAAGTAAAACTTATATATATATATATATATATATATATATATATATATATATATAAAAATAAGGGTAAACATGATGAAGAGATGGAATATGACTGTAAAGATGAAAATTTAAAAGAAGATTTTTAAAAAGGAATTGATAAGATAATTTGGTTGGAAAAAGAAAAAAGAGGAGAGAATGTGATTAGGCTGGAGAGTAGAACAAAGTCATGTGCTAGATTTAAGGTATATTTTGATCTATTAGAAGAAATTGTATCCTCTCATTTTTTTAAAAAGATTTTATTTATTTATTTGAGAGTGTGAGGGAGAGAATGAGAGAAAGAGAGAGCATGAGAGGAGAGATATCAGCAGGAGAAGCAGACTCCCTGCCGAGCAGAGAGCCTGACGTGGGACTGGATTCTGGAACTCCAGGATCATGACCTGAGATGAAGGCAGTTGCTTATCCAACTGAGCCACCCAGGTGCCCTGTATCCCAAAATTTCAAAGAAAAAAAACTATAAGTATACAAAAAATAAGGTTAAATACAATGAAGGGATAAAATATGACCATAACAATGAAAAATTTAAAAGTTTTTTTAAAAAAGATACTGTTAAGATAAAATAGTTTAAAAACATTAAAAGAGTGAAAAGTTAAAAAAATGGAATAAGAAAAAAATAAAATTAAAAAAATTTAACACTGCAAGACTAAAGGATCATGGCAAAAAGCTATGAATTCTATGTATTGCTTTCTCCTAGCTCTTGAATTCTGCCATTCTTTTTGATAAGTTCTTGTTGGTCTTGGCTGGATGTTCTTGCTGATCTTCTGGGGGAGAGGCATGTTGCAGTGATCCTCAAGTGTCTTTGCCCAAGGTGGATTTCACTACCCTTGCCAGGGGCCAGGCTAAGTAATGTGCTCAGTTTTGCTCTTGGAAGCTTTCGTTCCCTGAATGCTTTCCATATAGCTTTGGAGGACGAGAATGAAAATGGCAGCCTCTTAATCTCTGACCCAGAGGAGCCCAGAGCTCAGGACCCCACTCTTCAGGGCACCTTCAGAGAAAAGCCATCAGTCCCTCCCATCTCCCTGGTTTCCAGCTGCACTCTGAGCTCACCCGGCCTGTTACCAAGTGTTTCTGTCTCTGGCACATGGTCCCATTTAGAGTCTCCAAACCTGGTATATTCCTTCCACATGCTCCCACTCCACTCCTCCAAGAGGAGGAAGGAGGGGGTGTCTCCAGATCTGCCCCTTGTGGGGTCCCTGCTTGAAGAGCAGTGTCCCGACTTTGCCTTGGATCACGGTTTAAGGTAACCCCAAGCTGGGAGTTCACCGCTCAGCCCCATCTCTGTAGTCACCTTCCCTGCTCCAATACCTGGCATCTCTGCCACATTCAGCCATCTCCATCTTTCTGTGACCCCTCCGGTTCTGAGACCACACTGTCCCCTCAAGGGCGCCACCCCCAATTAGCCTCTGGAGCAATGTCCCTCAGTGGAGCAGACTTCTAAAAGTTCTGATTTTGTGCTCTGCTGCTTCATGGTTTCCCAGGAGCTAGCCCCTCCCTCCATGGTCTATCATTCTGTCGCTTCAGTTTCATTTCTCCGCATGTCCTACCTTCCAGAAAGTGGTCGATTTTCTGTTCCTAGAGTTGCTGCTCTTCTTCTCTTCTATCTCTTATTGAGTTTGTAGGTGTTCAGAATGGCTTGATAGCTATCTAGCTGAACTCCTGGGACCTAATGATATCTCAGTTTGCTACTCCTTTGCCATCTCCCTTCCTCCCTCTAAATGTATTTTGTGGAGAATTTTTATCATGAGCAGATGTTGAATTTTGTGAAATGTTCTTTCTGCATCTACTGAGATGATCATAAGATTGCTATCCTTTTTTATTTGTTGATGGGGTGTATCATGATAGATTTGCAAATATTGAACCCTTGAATTCCAGAATAAATCACACTTGATTGTCATGAAAAATCTTTTTAAATGCATTGATGAATGCCATTTGCTAATAACTTATTGAGGATTTTGTATCTATGTTCATCATGGATATTAGCCTTAAGGTGGTTTTGTGTGTGTGTATTTGTCCAGTGCTGCTATCAGGGTAATGCTGGCCATGTAGAATATATTTGGATGCTTGCTTTTCTCTTCCTTTTTTAAAAATCATTTGAGGAGAAAAATAAATAATTATTCTTTAAATGTTTGGTAGAATTCACCTCTGAAGCCATCTGGTCCTGGACTTCTGTTTGGGAGATTTTTTGATTACTGATTCAGTTTTGTTACCAATAATTGGTCTGTTCAGATTTTGTATTTACTCCTGAATCGGTTTCAGGAGACAGTTTCTAGGATTTTATCCATTTATGATGGGTTGTCCAAACTGTTGGCAGAAATTTTTTTTTGTAGTATTCTCTTATAATCCTTTGTATTTCTATGGTGGTGTTATTTCTCCTCTTTCATAGCTCATTTTATGTCTTTTTTCTTGATTAATATGGCTAAAACTTTATCAATTTTGTCTCTTCAAAGAACCAGATCTTTAAATTAGTCTTTCCTGTTATTTAGTCTCTTTCAGTTATTTCTGCTCTGGTTTTATTGTTTCTTTCTTTCTATGAACCTTGAGTTTTAGTTGTTATTCTTTTTCTAGCTATATTAGGTATGAAGTTAGATTGTTTATTTGAGCTTTTTCTTATTAGTTGAGGTAGGCTTATATTGCTATAATATTCCCTCTTAGAACTATTTTTGCTGCATCACAAAGATTTTGGACCATTGTATTTCATTTTCATTTGCCTCCATGTATTTTTTTTAAATTTCCTCTTTGATTTTTCTTGATCCATAACTATTTAGTAGCATATAGTTTAGCCTCCACATGTTTGTATTTTTCCCAGTTTTTATTTTCTGATTAATTTTTAGTTTCATATCAGAGTAGTCAGAAAAGATACATGATATGATTCCATTTTTTAAAAACTTTTTGGGGACTTGTTTTATGGTCTAACATGAAATCTATTCTGGAGACTTTTAGGTGCTCTTGGAAGGAATTTTATTCTGTTTGGTTTTGGATTGAATGTTCTATATATATTTGTGAAGTCCATCTGGTAAACGTGTCATTCAAAGACACTGTTTCCTTGTTGATATTCTGCCTGGATGGTCTGTCTATTGATGTAACTGGGTTGTTAAAGTCCTCTATTATTGTAGTACTGTCAATTTTTGCCTTTATGTCAAATCTTTGCTTTATATATTTAGTTGCTCCAGTATTGGAAGCGTAGATATTTAAAACTGTTATATTCTCTTGTTGAATCCCCTTTATCATTATGTAATGTCCTTCCTTGTCTCTTATTATAGTCTTGATTTTAAAGTCTGTGTATTTTGTTTAAGTATTGCTATCCCGATTTTTCTACCTGCTATATTTGTATGGCAGATCCTTTTCCATTTCTTCACTGTTAATCTCTATGTGTCTTTATGTCTGAATTGGGAAACCTCACACATAAAATCATAATTCTTTGATCCATCAGTGAAATAAGTTGGGCCATTATATAGCAGCATTTCCCACCTCAGTGTGTGAGTCCACAAGGGATAACTTATCTACTATTTAATAATAATCTGGTGCTGTTCTGCCTTATGCATTACTTAGTGCTTTGGTGAGCAGTGTGTTTTCCAGTTCCTCCTATAGACATAATTACTGTTTGAATGAGTAAGCTATACATAATAAATCTACTCCTTCATTACTATGTTCCTGAGCTTTTATATTGCTCTTTTTGTAAATATAAGAATGTTCTGGAATGTTTATATCATTCTATATAAGCCAGTCTTGGGTCAGAGCACTCCCAGATATTTGAGCTAGCACACTGAATTCAAAATCTCTGGTGAATGTATACATGTTGATAAATTTGACTTAATATAAAAATATGGTCCTTTTTTCTTTAGGACCTTTAAAATCCATTCTTTGTAGAAATCCACTCTGCTGTACAACTTTCCCATTCCATGTTGGAATTTGCTTGCATCCTCTAGGCATGTGGGATCTGACTATCCTGAGAAGCAGTAAGTCTGAGTCACTATCATGAGAAGATTTTTTTTTAATTATTTTTATTAAACTTGGTTTTTGCTTGCAAGGTGAACACTTCATCTGAGGACTCACAGGATCTCTAAACAAAGGAAATCAGCCTTATAAGACAGGAATGAAGGGCTGCTTCTGCCAATATGGGAGGACTAGACATGAGAACTCAGAGTCCTTTGAATCCACCTAAGTATATTCATTCCAATGGTAAGAATTCAATCTTTTATGAAAAATTGCACTAAATTACATAAGAGGCTTGATGACACTCTACCTCCATCTCTATTTAATTCAGCCTACATGATCAGATTGTGCCTTTGATTTTTAGCTTTATCATCCTGATAAGATATCATTTTAGGTTGGACTCTTGGTTCTTGATAATACTTTAAACTAAGAATTTAAACCTTGATTTCATTTTCTTTGACATTCCCTCTCTCCTCTATCCTTTGTTCTCTCTTTCTCTCTGTGTCTCCTTCTCTTTTTTCTCCTTCTTTTCTCCCTTCTTATTTTCCTCTTTCTCTTTCTCTTCCCCATTCTTCATCTACATCTGTGTAATAAGCTGTCAGTCCAATTTATAGTCACTATAGTCATCTTTATCAAGACCCGTTTTAGAAAGCTATTTTGTTCTAACAAAGCCTAACCTTTATTCCTGTTGATATTGGATGATAATTTTAACTTTTTTTGTCATTTCATTCAGTCTATTTTGTGTGTTCCATTTTCCAACAGTATTACACCATTATTGCCTTTAATCCAAACTAGGTAAGAGAACCTCAGAAATCCATTCTCCAGTGTTAACTTCCTGCTTCAAATATTTTATTAGTGCTGGAAATAGAAACCACTTATATTCAGAAGAAAAAGTTTAATTCAGAAATTAGGTGGTCAGAACAGCATTTGAAGGGCTTAAGATGTATATTCTGTATTTTGTCTATAGAAATGATTTCTAGATATATATAGGACTGACTCACGAGAGCGTTAATTCACTGTAGGCTAACACTAGCGCAATAAGTACATAATACTCTGGGGGCTCTGATTCAGGATTTGGAAATAATAAGAAGAAGAGAATAGAACTGTTTTTCCCAGTGTTCCAAAATTCATTGTTTATGCACCACATCCAGTGCTCTATGCAGTACATGCCCTCCTTAATACCCACCACCAAGCTCACCAAACCCCCAGAACCCCAAGCTCACCAAACTCCCCTCCAGAACCCTCAGTTTGTTTCTCAGAGTCCACAGTCTCTCATGGTTTGTCTCCCCCTCCAATTTCCCCCAACTCACTTCTCCTCTCCATCTCCCAACGTCCTCTGTGTTATTCCTTATGCTCCACAAGTAAGTGAAACCATATGATAATTGACTCTCTCTGTTTGACTTATTTCACTCAGCATAATCTCTTCCAGTCTCGTTCATGTTGATATAAAAGTTGGGTATTCATTCTTTCTGATGGAGGCATAATACTCCATTGTATATATGGACCATATCTTCTTTATCCATTCGTCCGTTGAAGGGCATCTTGGTTCTTTCCATAGTTTGGTGACTGTGGCCATTGCTGCTATGAACATTGGGGTACATATGGCCCTTCTTTTCACTGCATCTGTATCTTTGGGGTAAGTACCCAATAGTGAAATTGCAGGGTCATAGGGTAGCTCTATTTTTAATGAAGAGAATAGACATTTAAACCTTACTTCTTAACATTCTCTCTTAAGTCTTCTAAATCTAAAACTAGTCCATCCAACAGGTAGAATTGAATTCAGGTAAAGAATCTAAGTTGCAAGGAACTCTGGAAGATAGAGTCCTTTCCCATCTCACAGTAATGGAATGGTGGATTGGAGGTTGAGTGACCCCTTACTGAATTTTTATCAAAACTGGAAAAGATGGCAAAATAGGAAGATCCTAAATTTCCTTCCTTCCATGGACATCCAAAATATACAGCTATACACACTGCACTCATCTTTATCAAGTTCCCTCTGTGAAAAATCCAGAAACAAGCTGAGTGACTTCTATATTAAGCAACTGAGAAAAATTCACATCAGAATAAGAAAAGGGCTAAGATATAGTCTCACCAAAAACTCCACTCCTGCTACAGTGCCATAAAATTGAGAGGCAAACCTCAACTGCCAGCTTCTCCTTGAGGAGCAAAGTGTTGGACCATACATCTAGAGCACCCAATTTTCAAAACTATTTATTTTGTTGAAGTATAGTTGACATATAGCATTAGTTTTAGGTATACAACATAGCAAGTTGACAATTCTATACATTGCTCAATGTACAGCCTCAACTTTTAAGGCTGACACCTGAGAAATGGGCCCCCAAATACCCACCTCTGAAACCCAGTGGAGTTTGCATACATGAGTACCACAGAACCATAGGAAACAAAGAAGCAGTTGTTAGTGGGCCCATGAGCACTGGCTGAGGCTATTTCCCTTCAGGACTCAGTGCAGAGGGAGTAGGCAAAAACAGCCATTTGGAAGTCTTTGGAAGGTATTTGACTGAATAATTTATAAGCTGCTACATGAAGGTCTGGTTTCTAATGAGCCTGCATATAGGTGTTGACTATGATCCTGTCAATGCCTCAAATGCCAGTGTGCATTTGCCATTTTTTGCCTTTACTTCTAGCTTGGTGTAACAATAAAACCAAGATTCCACCTTCTCCCTTCAATGAGCTTGTCCACACATCTTGTGCTTCAACTTCCGAAACAGCCACCTGAGGAACAGACCTTCAAGTCTCCTAGCACCAATACCCAGCAGGACTCAGCCTTCAAAAGTCCTATATGACCATAATAAAAACAAAAAAGCAATTTTCAAATGGGCAAACAAAAAATTCTTGTAGCTGTCCTCCGTGAACTAAGCACAGATGGAGTAGGCTAAAATTTCCACCTCCCAGTTTCTCCCTGGAAGAGATATGACTGTATGCTTTCCCAGATGCTGCCTAAGGTTCTGGCTTATCATCTCTACAAGTGAAGACTGGGATCCTCCTAGGAACAAGATAGAGCTGGTGGGCATATTCCTTGCTGTTTTCCACCAATTTGCTCTAAAAATAAAACCAAGTGTCCAGTCACTCCCTGCAAGTGGCTTGTGTACATGTCTTACACCCCAAGTCTTATGGCTGTCACCCAACTCTCACTGGCTCACAAATCATCGAGTGCTGTGATCTGACTGCATTGGCATTCATGTGCCTCCAGAGGTGAAAGAAAACAAAGAAGCAGTTCTATTTGGGCACAAAAGCAAATTCAGAGTCTTCTCTTTGGCTCGACATGGAGTGCATAGGCAAATCTATCACCCAGCTCCAAATTTCTCCCTGATGGTGGCTAGACTACATATCTAATCTCCTGACTTTCCCAGCTGTCTGAAAGTTGAACTTCTATTTAGTCTACAACAGAAAGAGGAAGGGTCAGGCAATTAGTAGTCATCCTGGAACCTGAACAGGCATATGGGCATTTCCCACACCTTTGGAAAACTGACAGGTCTTGCATGTCCTCAGCTTCTAGATGCCACTAATAACAAAGATGACAGCTGCTTCAATAACAAAGGTTTGAGGAACTCAATCTGAGCTGATTTGATGAGGTTTGTCTATAAGAGGGCAGTCTGTTAATATAGAAGTGCCTGTTTTATCTAATGTGCAAAAACCTATAGTGTTAATAAAAGCTGAAAAATTAAAATATGTTTTAAGCAAGATGAATTTCTAGAAACGAGGCTTAATAAGAGAGATAGGTGACTCATTTAATAAAGAATTCAAAATAATGGTCCATAAAAATAATCACCGAGGTAAGGAGATTAATACATGAACAAAGTCAGAATTTCAACATGGGGGACATTTGGATGGCTCAGTTAGTTAAGCAGCTGCCTTGGGCTCAGGTCATGATCCCAGCATTCTGGGATCAAGTCTCACATTGGGCTCCTTGCTCGGCAGGGAGCCTGCTTCTCCCTCTGCCTCCATCTGCCAGTGCTCACTCTCTCTCTCTCTCTCTGACAAATAAATAAATAAAATCTTAAAAAAAAAAAAGAATTTCAACATGGAAACATATTTTAAAATACCAAACAAATTATAGAACTAAAGAAAATAGTAATTTAACTGAAAAATTCTACAGAGAGACTCCATGACAGACAAGAGCAAGCAAAATAAATGATCAGAGAACTTGGGATCATATATTAGCCAAAAAACAAGTCACAATAAATGTAAGAAGATTGAAATCCTGTCAAGCACCTCCCTATCACAATAGTATGAAACTAGAAATCATTTATAGGAGGAAAACTGGAAAATTCACAAATCTGTGGAGATTAAACAACAACTTTTGAACAACTGGTTGGTCAAAGAAAAAATCAAAAAGGAAATTGAATATCTTGAGATAAATGGAAATGGAAGCACAACATTATCAAACTTAAAGGATATAGCAAAAGCAGTTCTAAGAGGAAAGTTTATAGTAATAAATGCTTATCTTAAGAAAAAGGAAATATCTCAAACAACCTAACTTTCAATATCAAAAAACTTAAAAAGAAGAAAACAAGGCCAAAGTTAGTAGAGGGGAGAGAATAACAAAGATCAGAGTGGAAATAAATGAAATAGAAATAAGAAAGAAATAAAAAAAAGATCAATTAAACTAAACTGTTTTTGTTCATTTGTTTGTTTTTGAGAAGGTAAATGTTCATCTGGACAACCTAAAGGTGGGGGAAAAAACTGAAATCAGAAGTATGAAAATCAGAAATAAAGGAGGAGACATTGAAACTGGTAATAAGAGATAATAAGGATCTAAACTACTAGGAACAATTTTATGCCATCAAATTAATAACCAAGAAGAATGAGATAAATTCATAAAAACATACAAGTCATCAAGTCTGAATCATTAAAAAAGAGAAAATCTGAGCAGGCCCATTAATAGTAAGGAGATTGAATCTGTAATCAGAAATCTCCCAACAAACGGAAGACAGGACCAGATGGCTTTACTGATGGATTCTACCATGTTTCAAGAAAAATTAATTCCATCCTTCTTAAACACTCTCCCCAAAAAGAGAACACTTCTTAAGCCATTTTATGAGGCCAGCATTACCACAATACTAAAGCCAGACAAAGCACCACAGGGAAAGAAAATTACAGGCCAGTATCCTTAATGAACATAGATGAAAATTTTCTCAACAAAATATTATAAAAAAAAATCAGCAGTACATTAAAAGGATAATATACCATGATCAGATGAGATTTATCCCTGGAATGCAAGGATGTTTCAACAAACATAAATCAGTAAATCTGATATATAACATCAACAAAATGAAGGATAAAAATTATATGATGGTCTCAATAGAAACAGAAAAAACATTTGACAAAATTCAACATCTTTTCATGATAAAAACTCAACAAATTAGATACAGAGTGATGTATCTCAACATAATGAAGGCCATATATGACAGACTCACATCTAACATCATACTCAAAGGTGAAAGCCTGAAAGCTTTTCCTCTAAGATCAGGAATAAGACAAGAATGCACACTCTAACCATTTCTATTCAGCACAGTGCTGGAAAGTCCTAGCTACAGTAATCAGTCAAGAAAAAGAAATAAAAGGCACCCAAATTGGAAAGAAGGAGTAAAATTGTTTGTTTGTAGATGTTATATGTATTAAAAACCCTAAAGACTCCACCAAAAACCTGTTAGAGCAATAAACAAATTCAGTAAAGTTGCAGAATACAAAATTAATATAACAAAAATTAGCTATTTTTATACACCAACAAAGAACTATCAGAAAGAGAAATTAAGAAACTCTATTTACAGTAGCATCAAAGGGAATAAGAACAAATTCAACAGAGATAAGAGATCTGTGCACATAAACCTAAAAATATTGATGAAAGTGAAATGAAGACACAAATAAATGGAAAGATATTTTATGCTCATGGATTGGTGAACTAATATTGTTTAAATGTTCATGCTAGCCAAGCAATCTACAGATTCAATGCAATGCCTATCAAAATTTCAATGACATTTTTCACAGAAGTTTAAAAAAAAAAATCCTAAAGTCTTAATGGAATCACAAAGACCTCAACTAACCAAAGCTATTTTGAGAAAGAACAAAGCCAAAGGCATCACATATCTTGATTTCAAAGTATATTATAAAACTATAGTAATAAACAGTGTAAGCATTTAAAAAAAAAGCCAGTGTAATAGAACAGAGATTCCTAGAAGCTAATCCATGCATATGTAATCAATTAATTATTGACAAAGGCCCCAAGAATTTACAATGGGGAAAGGTAATCCTACAATAAATGGTGTTATGAAAACTGGCTATCCACATGCAAAAGAATGAAGCTGGACCCCTATCTTATGTCATAAATAATAAACTCAAAATGGATTAAAGACTTGAACATAAGACCTGAAACTATAAAATTCTTGAGAGAAAACGGGGGGGGGGGGTAGGATCATTGTCATTGGTCTTGGCAATGACTTTTTGCATTTGACACCAAAAGTGAAGGCAACTAAAGCAAAAATCAACATAAAAAGTTTCTGTACAGCACAGGAAACTATCAGTAAAATGAAAAGAGAGCTTACCACATGGGAAAACAATATTTGCAAACCTCTTTTCTGATAAGAGGTTAATATCCAAAATAAGCAAGGAACTCCTACAATTCAATAGCAAGAAAGCTATTTAATTTAAAGAATTGGCCAAGGGCCTGAAAAATTTTTTCTGAAGAAGACCTACAGATGGCCAGCAAGTACATGAAAAGATATTCAACATCGCTAATCATTAGAGAAATGCAAGTCAAAACCACAAGGAGATATTGCCTCACATATTTTAGAATGGCTATTATAAAAATGACGAGAGATAACAAATGTTGACAGGATGTAACGAAAAGGGAACACTTATGCACTGTTGGCAGGAATATAAAATGGTACAGCCAATATGAAAAGCAATATGTAGTTTCCTCAAATAAGTAAAAGTAAAGCCACCACTTATACTTCTGGGTATATATCCAAAAGAAATGAAATTACTAAAATAACTCCTATGTTCATTGCAACATTATCAATATTATCAACAATATCCAAGTTATGCAACAATCTAAGTGCTCATCAGTTATTGAATGGATAAAGAAAATGTTATATATACACTCCATTGTGTGTATACATACACACACAATAGAGTGTATGTATACACACACAATGGAGTATTTTTCAGCCTCAAAAAATAATAAAGGCCTGTTATTTGTGATATTAGGAATGAATTTGGTGGCCATTATGCCAAGTAAAATAAGCCAGAGAGAGAAAGGGAAGTCCTGAAAAATGTCAATTACATTTAGAATCCAACAAAAACAAAAAACAAAATGCCCCAAAATAGCATACTCATAGAAACAGAGAATAGAATGGAGGTTTCCAGGGCTTCAGGGTGGGAATGGGGTAGAAGTAGGGAGATGTTGATAAAGGGGTGCAAACTTGCATTTATAAATTCATTCTGAGGATCT
The DNA here is from genome assembly GCF_011764305.1 of Mustela putorius furo. Lineage (NCBI taxonomy): Eukaryota > Metazoa > Chordata > Mammalia > Carnivora > Mustelidae > Mustela > Mustela putorius. The sequence continues at coordinate 31,687,749 of NW_025421987.1, forward strand.
GATTGTAACATAGTGACTACAGTTGGTAAGATTGTATTGCGTAATTGAAATTTGCTGAGAGACAGAATTTAAGTGTTCTCATGAGAAACAAAAGAAAAAATTTTCTGGAGTGGAGACCACCTTGTGAAGACTTTTTGCTAAGGACCTGCCCTGCAGCCTTGAGTTATATGTGGAGTCTTGTGTTGTTAAGATCCTACAATTTCTGTTATAGATTGTTAAGATATCTGGCCCTCATTCTGACAGTGATTCCACCTCTGTCTGTACCCCGGAAGTACAAGGCCAGTAGACTGAGAAAGGACTGCTCTGAAGGGCACTGAGTTCATTCCCGGCACCTGTTTTGGTGCATCCACAAGAATGAGCCTGGCTAGAGTTCCCTATTTCATAAATAGGAACATTGACCATAGACCTTTACATTAATTGTCCTATACTTCATATATAACATTCCTTCTGGCAGGACCGGAGACACTTACAAAATTTTGGGACTTCTACAGTGGTGAGATGGTAAAAATAGCTCTAGAAGCAGGGGAAGCCTTGACTTGTAGGATTTGTGTTCAGAGTGTGAATTCTCCTGATGTAATTCCTAAAGTGAAGCTACCAACCTGATGTCACTGCACATGGAAGGAGAGGTTTATAATCAGTTCTGAAGAACCTTCAAGATGGGGATCTAGCACCTCAACGGACCTCCAGCTTTCCAGCAGGGTGGAGGAAGTGTCACTTAGGTGCAGCTTTGACTCACCCTGGTGGCAGACTGAACTATGTTAGGATACCTGTTCTGTGTAGTTGAAGCTACTACTGTTTAGTGATGAGAGATGGTTAGAAGTCTAGGCAGTGATGTTTGATTCAGGCGCTTGAGCTAATTCCTTGACCGTAGGGCAAGTGAAACAGCAAATTACACTTACAGGCTACTGTTCATTTGGAGGAATCCCAGAGCACTTTATACCTGATTAGAAAACACACACCTAGGAATCAGCGCACCTATAATTGAAATACTGCTGCCCCTGGGGCCCGTCCAGGCAGGACTTTAGCAAAAGACAGCCATGCCACACTGGACAGGGGGTGAACCCCAGGAGGCCCCAGCAAAGCCAAACCACACATCAGGTCCTGCTTCAATGTCATGAAGCTATGCATTACAAAGCACCATCTGGAAATGAGACTGTCTAGAAAATTCATTAGGGCCCTCCACTCAGGAGATAATGGTGTTTTTCTCTTATAGCACAGTGACTACAGCATGGGCTTTGGGGTCAGATCATCATTGGGGAAAACCCACTCTGTGTGGGTTTCTGTGTGTGGGTAGCTGTGTGATTTGGGCAAGTTATCTAGGTGCTCAAAGTCTCAGTTTCCTTACATGCATTACTTTTTGTAGTAAATGTGATGATATAAGTAAAACCTTAGCCCAGTGCTTGGGACATAGCATATGTTTAATAAGTCTGTGGCTACTTTTTCTTACTATAAGTATCTTATCTTTTACACTTAAATTTCCTTTTTTATTTATATTGGTATCTTCCTCACCACCATTTTTAGATAGACAGACACACTATATAATGTATATATGTGTATCCATACCATACACACACACACACACACACACACACACACACAGAATGGGCTTTCATTTGTGCTCTTGCTCCATACTTCACCACTGGCAAGAGGGGTGGACTTCACATAGGGGCAAAGGGAGCTCTCTTATGTTGTCAGGTGGGGAGGCAGAGTCTAAGAGTGCAGATGCTCATAGGTAGGTAGAAATGGTAGTAGGAATCTTAGGGAGTTTTTACTGATTGGCTGACGTTTCTCATTTTTTCACTGAAGTGGAAGAGAAATTATCAACTGAGAGTTGTCTCCTGTCTCCTCAGGCAGGAGGTTTGGGATCTTTGAGGAGAAAAAGAAGTATGTAAAGTAATTATCTAGACAACAGTGAGAATAAATGGCCAGAGTAGATGTGGTAGGGTTTCTGGCTAGTGTTAAAGGCCTCTTGAGGTTTGTGGTCATGATTTTAAAGTGAGACCAGTCAGCATGTTTGTATTTTTCTCTTGCTGTGTTTGGCGGTATGCTATAAGCATGGAGTAGCAGAGAATTTGATTTAACCAGGGTTTAAGTTTAATCAGGGTTTAGCATGGCCTAGAAAATATGCTAAGAGAAGGGTAAAGGAATGGACAATGAGTTCAATGAAGGGATTATAATGGTTGGCCTAGAATTTAGCTATGGAATGAGAAAGGCCATCAAGAGTATGAGAGAGAAGGAAAAGGTGGTAGGATCAGAAGATTAGAGGTTCTGGTAGGGTTGAGGGATCAGGAGATACGTTACTAGAGGGAGATGATGGTCAGAGAACATTCTAAATGAAATTGAGACTATGGAGGTTTTATTTGTAGGCAATGACAAAGTTAGGATGAATAGCTGAGGTAGATAACGGATCCAAAGAAGATCAGAGTGTTGGAAGAATCATCAACCTAAATATTAAAGTCACTAAGATTTACAGCAGCAGTAGTGAGAGAGAGAATTTTATCTATGTAGGACTTAACATACTAAGAAGGGAATGTGTAGGTAAATGGCTGCAACAGTAGAGAGAAGTCATTGATTAAATATAATCCCATAAGAACCGTAGCTGGTGGAAAATGAGGGTCCTTCTTGGTCTCTATTGATGGAAATAAAGGAATCTGGGGAGGGGAATTAAGAATAAAACATTATTTTACTACCCTAAGGTGGTAGTATTTTAGAAGGTGTTTTTGCAGATTTTTAAAGATACTTACTTATTCATACTCGTTGGAAATTGTGGTAGAATCAGTTACAAACAAACAAAAAGATCTGTGTCTCCTGTCCTCTTTCCCTCACTGGAGAAATCAAAGAAGATAACTGGATGATCTGAGGAAGACAGTTGTGAAGTAGTGAGATGAAAAAGGAACTGGGAAGAAAATATAGACTACTCTGTTCCTCAGGGAGTCAAGGTGAGGACCTCCAGAAAAGTTCAGCTACTTTCTTGCCACAGGCACAAGAGTTATAATCTGAAACCAAGTAGAGAAAATATATTGTGGCAATTTGGGAATAATGTCCCTAGTTACATACGCTGAAGATATCTTTTTGTTGTCTGTGATTGTTTATATTATTATATGTCATCAGATTTATGAATTTCTGTTGAGAACTTTCATTCTCCTTGTCCCAAGTTCCCGCATAGGGGCACAGACTCTTTGAGCCAGTATCTCACATGATGGAGAGCAAAATGGCTGAGGAATAAAGTTATATTCCCTAACCAACTATACAGTAATAAAAATGATCTTTTGATCATCTCAGGAACCTTATTCCTCATATAGTTCTGAAAATGGGAAGGGAAAATAGTACAGTTATGTGTGTGTCCATCCACATACATATACACATACTATATACCTTACGTTTTCTGGTTTTAATATCTCCTTTCAAAAGGTCTTCCCCCAAACAGATAATGTCTAACATTTCTCTAATTTTATCCGTATTTCCCTTTAAATGCAAAAATAAGCAAAATTATAGCTACTGTAAAATACTTTTATACTTGTTCAATCCTCCCTGACATTTCTGTATCTGATTCCACTGAATGAATTTTCTTCTGGCTATTAGTTACATTTTCTTGCTTCTTCCCATTTCTAGTAATTTTGAAAAGATGCTGGACATTATGCTGATTACTTTGTTGAAGGTCTGGATTTTGTTGTCTAACTTGGAAGACCGTTGGGCTTCCTTTTACTTTTAATGATCACTGAGGACTTTCCACTCTGGCTCTTTCTACTCAAATAACCCCTTACCCACTGTGCGCACTGGCAATCGCTCTCCTTAAAGCTCCTTGGTTATTCTTTACTCCTGTTTGCCGTTATACTCTATGTGTGGATGGCATAGGCCTAAGTAAAGACTCAAAAAGAAGCCAATACAGATATCTGAGGCACTTTTTCTTCTGGCTTTCTCCATTTCTGGTACTCTGTCTACAAATTTCATCTGCATTGATCTCCCTGGCCATTGAGCTCCAATTTCAGAACTGCGTAAGAGGCCACATACTTTTGAGTGTCTCTCTGGATGTATCCATCGTGTGGAAACTGCCTGTTGCCCAATGTCTGAAAACAGTTGTTTTTTCCAAACAGTCTTATTTATGTTAGGAGGCTAAGTCATGTTCTTGTTGTCGTCTCTGCTTGAAACAGAAGTCAAAATTTTCTATTAGTCTACCTATACGTTTGTAGGGGACCTGTCTTTCTACTGCACTTGCTTTCTCTTCCACAGCCTGTAAGAATTTCCCAGTAGTGTGTCAGCTCCATCTTCAGTTGTTTGGTCTCTGTTTCTAGATGTCTAATTGGTCCTTATTAAAATTTTTATTTTATTTTTTTTTACCTTTGTGGTTTTTAGTTTTTGTTTCACCTCAACAAATACATATATTTTGTGCTTTTTTTCTTTAAAGATTATACTCTATCATTTCAAAGGTACTGTCATTTCAATATCTAAATATGAGGGATTAAAAAAGGCTTTTCAAATTTGCAAGGGATACTTGTTTTCTCTCTAGAGTCTCAGCTGAGACATGTGAATGAATTTTCTTTTCAAGTCGTTGTGTTACGTGCAGACTTTTCTAATCTGCCTTTTGCTGAGTATTTGGCCCTTTGAGATTCTAGTTTTATGTAGGAGTTCTAGCTCCTACTTTGTAAGGGCCCATGGCCCTGTCTACTCTCTTTGCATGAGCTTAATGAAAGACTCCCCTCCGTGACTCAGAATAACAGCCCCTTGGGCAGTGACAACTAAAGTTCACATGTTTACTACCTTGGTTTTCAGTTCACTATTTGTTTTTTGCACCTTGAGATTTTCTTTTCTTTCTTGCAAGTTCTGTTATGAATTCCAAATATTTATTGTGTTCAGCATCTCTATTTACTTTTAGGAGGAAAATATTTCAGTTCCTTAGGCAGTTATATTGCCTGACCAGAAATTCTATATTATTTTCTAAAGCATCAAAAATGAAAATTCTTCTCATAAGAATCTCATATAAAAATGAAAGCCATACTCTCTGCTCAGCAGGGAGCCTGCTTCTTCCTCTCTCTCTGCCTGCCCTCTGCCTACTTGTGATCTCTGTCAAATAAATAAATAAAATCTTTAAAAAAAAATGAGAGCCATAATGAGCAAGAAAGATTTCCTAACTTTTCTTTAATCTTTGAAATTATCTATTTCACTTGGAAGGAATATACTCACTACATTTTTTTTTTTTTTTTGTAAAATATTTTACTGATGTTGAACCTGCAGGGGTATTTTATATTTAGTTTTTGAATGCACTGCACAAATTAAAAAGTGATAAAATATAACTGTTAGTTTAAAACACTGGTTTGTAAACCTGGTTCTGTCAGAAACACTTTTTGAGCTTGGTGAAAATAATTTGAGATTATGATTTAGCAAATCTGTGGTACAGCCACGGATAAGTGGAATTAAGTCTTAATCCTACTTCAAATGACATGTCCTGAAACCCTCTTGGGACCCTCCAAGTCTAAAATGTTGCTAACCAGCATCCAACTAGCCCTATAATTTGATAACAGGACAAAAAGAAAAATGGAGAAACTCCCATTTGAACCATAATCTTTTTATTTAGGGCATGAAAACTCATGTCACCCTATGTGGTAAAGTGCAATTTGGCCCTATTTAGTTTTTGTAAGGTGCAGAGATTTAAGATTTTTATTCTGTTGATAATTGAAACTAAATATGCTGCTTGTTTTGTTCTTTTTCTTATTTTATATGGAGATAAATTTAGGTTCAATATATACATTCTACTTTGTACATTTTTCAGAAGTCTTGTTGCTATTTTAAACACTACATAGCACTTCAATTTGTATAATTCTCCATTTAATCTTTTTTTCTCAAAAGTATAATTAACTTTTGGGTCCACATGTCCCAAAATAAATATCCTTCAGTTCTGCTGTGTTTAGTATAATACCTAATACATGGGTACTCTATGGATGTTTAATTTACTTTATGGACTTTATCTGACATGCATTTTCCACATAATTACCAACCCCCTGCTCTTTCCAGTTCATTACTCATTCTTTCTCTTGGCTGTACACATTCTTAAAACCCTAGATATATGATTAGTGAGAAGCTATTTCGTGTTCCACCTGAACACTATCCCCGTAGTCATATCTGTCTATATTATTCCCAGAAGCACTAAGAATTTCCCTGAGAATTGCCTTAGTATCAGAAATTCACACTCATTAACACTATTTAACCAGAACAAGAAAGTCTACCTACTATTAAACTTCAAGTCTAAACTAGAGAGAATTACACTCATATATTAAAGATAATAGACCAACAGTAAGTACCTGTTCTGCTCATCGCAGAGTAGGTGATATTAAATCAGCCCACTGGTCAATAAAAAGAAATGTGTGTGTGTGTGTGTGTGTGTGTATGTGTTGATGATGATGATGATGAAATTGATGACAGCAGTGATGGTGACAACATTGGAGAGCAACTAAGCAGGGGAAAAGAGCACAGACAAAAAGCACTGATTTAACCTGGTTGAAAAGAAAGACACCAGGCCTGCCAGAGGAGTGAAAGTCCCAGAGAGAATGGAGCCATAAAGAAGGGAGGATAAAAATCCATGTCTAATTTCCCTTCAGGTTAGTGACTTCTAAACTACACAAACATACAGAAAGGTTTTACAAAACCCAGAAGATAGCAGCTCCTAGAGTTTGAAGAGCCGAATAGAGATTTCAGTGCTACATGGGAGATACAGATGGATGCTCAAATTCTGTTCAAGTAGAGGGGCCTGGTAAACACTTAGGCATTCCCTGAGGCCCACCCTGAAAGATCATATCCTAGGGGGAAGAACAAAACCCAAATAGGCCAGGCCTATTAAAGACTAAAACTACTCTTCAAAAGAATAAGTCATCCACCTGACCTCTAAATACTTTTAAAAATAGATTTGTATTTTCAGGAAAGAATTTTTAAAATGAATGCAATTAATATGTTCAAAAAAATAGTTGATACCTGGACTTTATAAAAGCAAGTCAAAGACAAAGTCAATATTTTTCTCAAAGGTTTGACTTATTTATTTGACAGAGAATGAGCACAAGCAGAGGTAGCATCAGACAGAGAGAGAGGGAGAAGCAGGCTCCCGGCAGAGTGGGGAGCCTGACACAGGGCTTGATCCCAGGACCCTGGGATCATGACCTGAGCCAAAGGTAGATGCTTAACAACTGAACCACCCAGGTGCCCTGAGAAATTCAGTTTTAAGGCAGATAAATTTAATCTTAAATATTCAATAGTTGTAAAAGATGTGTATTGTAATCTCTAAATTATTTTTGTTAACTACCAATAGACTAGTAAAAGATTGTATTAAAAGCTGATAATGGAAGAAAAATTGGAATAATTTTGAAAAGTTTTATTTATGCAAAGAAAGGGAAGAAAACAAGCACATAAACAAAACCATATGGAGACAAACAGCAAGACCACAGACTTAAATTTAAGGATATGAGTAATTATAATTCTCTGGAGTAAACACTCCAATTAAAAGACAAAGATAGCCACACTGGCTAATAAGATAACTATATATTTAGATGAGCTAATCTTTATGTGGAAAAAGAATGGTTTTTACTTTTTAAAAAGATTTATTTATTTTAGAGAGAGAGAGTACTCACATGGGAAGGAGAGAGGAGAGGGGAGGAGCACAGAGAGGGAGAGAGAGAATCGTAAGCAGGTTCCATGCCCAGTGCTGTGCTTGACACAGGGATAGATCTCACAAGCCTGAGATCATGACCTGAGGCAAAATCAAGAATCAGATGCTGAACTGACTGACCCACTCAGGGGCCCCTGAAGGCAAAGTATTTTTTAGAGTGTACCATGAACATGTTAACCAAAAGACAGTGTGTGTGGCTTTATTGATATATGAAAGTATTTTTTAAGAAAAAAATATTATCAGAGAGAGGGACATTTCATAATGATAAAAGTCAATTCAATAGGAATCTGTAACAGCCCAAACTGATATGCATTTAATACCATAGCTGCAGGCTACGTGAAGTTAATAAAACAAAAAGGAAACTAGAAAAAACATAATTAGCTAAAGATTTTAATGATCAAAAGATGAGTAACTATGTATAAAATATGAAAACAGAGGACTAAACAACTTGACTTCATTGGCATCAGTTAGAATTAAAGAGCATTGTACTACGTAACTGCAAATATTCTTTTCAAGTACACATGGAATATTCATAAAAATAGTGTATACACTGGCATCAAAGCAAATATAGCCAAATTTCAAAGAATCAAAATTATTCAGAGTATGTTTTCTAAGTACACTGAAATTAAAAGAAGGAAAACTACCTAGAAAATTTCATTTGTTTGTAAATTAAGCAATGTAACTCTGAATAACCAAATTCACTCAAGAGGAATGAATGCATACGTTCACTAAGAGACATATGAATGTTTGTAACAGCTTTATTCATAATACTCCCAAACAGAAAATAATCCAAATGAGATCAATGAACAAATTATATTCCCATATAGCAACTGAAAAGAAGAACCTAGTGCTAGGTAGAAGTATTTGGATGTATTTTATAGATATATTGTTAAATAAAATAAGCCAAACACAATAGAATACACACTGTATGATTTCATTTATATGAAGTTCAAAGACAGGCAGAATTTATCCTAAAAGAAGTTAAAATAATGGTTATTTCTTGAAGAGAAGGTAGTGTTGATTGGGAGGGCACATGATGGAGCACTTGGGGTGAAAAAATTTCTAGATTTTCTAGGATGAAGTTGCACAGGTGTTAATGTGTTTGTGTATCAATTTACTTTCAGCATGTTAGTCTCCCTGTTATGGACTGAATTGTGTCCCTCCCAAAATTCCTATGTTGAGGTCATTAACTCCTAGTACCTGGGAATGCGATTGTGTTTGAAGATGGGGCCTTTAAAGAGGTGATAAGGTAAAATAAGGTCTTGTGGGTGGGATATAATCCACTCTGACTGCTCTATGTACAAGAGAGGAAGTTTGGACACACGGAGTCCCCAGGATCACGTGTGCACAGAGGGAAGACACTGTGAGGAAACAGCAAGAGGACAGCTATTTGCAAAACAAGAAACAAAGCCTGGTGGTACCTCAATCTTGAACTATCAGCCTCCAGAAGTGTGCAAAAGTACATTTCAGTTGTTTAAGCCACCTCGTCTGGGAATTTTGTTATGGAAGCCCTGGAAAACTAATACAACCCCATATTAGGAAATTAAAGTTAACATTTTAAAATTTTTTAGTATATGTGCTGCCGAAGAGAGCACACATTTTTTAATTTTTAATTTTTATTAACATATAATGTATTATTTGCCCCAGGGTAAAGTTAACATTTTAAGTGTTTATTATGTGCTCATTTAATCCTTTTAACAATGCTGTGAAGTATATCCAACAGCCTTTATTTTACAGATAAAAATACTTAGGATAAGTAACTTGTCAAAGGTGATGGAAGTATGCAGTCCAGCAATTTAATTACATGTTGCCTGACTCCAAAATCCCTGTGTTTAATGTCTAGATTATATTCATGAGTTTCTTTCATGTCGTTAGAGAGCAGTGGTTCTGCAGAAATTTCCATCAATGTTCTTGGACATGAGCACTAACAAAGAAAATTCCAGAGCATGAGGGATTGTCAATAAGAGTAGTGTTAAAAGGACCTCTAGCTTTGTGAGATGGGTGACGGTAGATGCTCTGAGAGTGCCTATCCGCCTATCTGCAGCAGGAAGGAGGCTGTTCACACTTAGAAACAGATACCTGACTCATGCTATTCTAACTAGTTATGACTGTGTCCCACCTTAGCCCCACACCATGAACTCTTGAGGTAAGGACAGTGTTTCATTTCCATTATTTTATATAATATGGGACATCAAGTAAACACTCAGTATGTTTAATTACATGGAAAGAACTGACAGATCTTCCCAAACGACCTTCCCTACTTGACATTTTTCCCTTGAAACTCGTCCTCTTCTCATCTCAAATCTCTAACGGTGGACGATAAACCGCAGACTCACATCCTACTTCGCGAGTTCTATTAAGTTTTATTTGCTAATGCTAATCAGGTATGCTGAATCTGACAGATGTCCCTGTTGAAAATAAAATGTGATCCAGCAGTGGATTTGGGGTGCCATATTTTCTCTGTTCTTTTAATATCTTTATTCTCCTCTAGAGCTTTGTTTTATCTCTGTTTCTTGCATTCCCCAGTTCCCTTCCCCTCTCTGCAGTTGTCTCTCTGTCTTTTTCTTCCATTTCCTCTGATTTACTCTCTTTTTTGGTGGATGTCACTGTTTCAGCATCTAGAGATTGATAATAATGTCTTGTTCTTGCACTGTAATTGCTGTGTCAAGACGGCAGGCACAGCAGGCAGCCACAATTTTAACACTGACTAAAGAGCAGATTTGCTGCGTGCTGATTAATTTCAGGGGAGGGAGGATGCCTCAAATGAGGAAATGGCTTGCAAAAAAAAAAGAAAGCCCCCTTTCTTCACTTTAGAGACAGAATTACTAACTGCGCACTGGTGCACTCATTCGCAGTGGTCAAAGTAATGTATCTTTCAATATGTTATTATTAATTGGTCTTGAGTCACCTTTTCAGAACTTTCAAAAGATCATGCTTACTTAATTTTTCCCAAGTTCTTTTCAATAAATGAGAGATGTACTACCATTTTTCTGTGTAGCCAAGGAGACAAGGTCACTTATAGTGCCTTATCTTTCTCACTGTCATGTGAAGAATCATCAATGATGACACAGCTAGAATTGAAGGGTATTCTTCCATTAAACCAGTTTTGAACTGCATATCCCCAATTTCTTTCTGTGTATCTATCTATAAAATTAATAGAAATAATTTATGATAATTTGTCTCTAACAAAGTTTTCCAGTAAAGATCTTTATGGAATTTTGTTAGGCTAATGCACACATTTCATCCCATTAGACAGTGAGTCCCTAAGGTAGGTATTTTTGAGAGAAGAAATTCTTTGGGGCCCTCAGCAGTAGAAGTTGTATTTGCAAACATGAAGCATGGGATTGTAGCTGGCACCGTGTTGTACTCCTAGCTTGTGCTGAAGTTTGAACACCACCACTGACAATATCTGAATTATAGGTAGCCAGAATATCTATTTTAATTTAAGGGAAACTTAATTGTGTCTAAATAGATATGGAAAATTTGCATATGACCTCAGTGTTGGATAGTCTTGCAATATGTCAATGTTTCTTTGTTTTCAATTTACATAACTAATGTTGAGTGCTTTGAACACCCCTTTAAAGGTGGAAGGAATATTACGAAATGACCAAGAATAGCGATAGAAATCCAGGCAAGCTCGGGTCTGGCTTGCACGTGGTGTGTGTATCTCTTAGGATGACAAGGACAAAGCAATGAGGTCAGGAAGATGAACACAGTGAGCTCTTGAGGGCCCTTCCAGGTCTACCCATCGATGAAAATAGCTCATCAGTAATGACTCAAGTAAGTTCACATTTAGCACATGGGCTTTAAAGGTTTCTTCAAGTGGGTAGGTTTTGTAGTGTGTGCTGTGGGTGTCTTCAGATAACACGAGTGAATGTAAAGCCCTTAGCGGCTGCTTATCTCTAGGCTTCCAGATTTTAAGACTTGGGGATTTATAGCAAACCCACTGCCCTGATGGAAACACAGGTCAGTCATCTTGCTCAGAACTAAACCAGTAAGTGCTTAAAGTTAATCTCCCTAATAATATACCAAAGACAGCAGCACAGTGAGCTGAAAGCTGATGCAGAAGTCTCCCAGAAATTCTGTCTTAAACTTTGTTGGCTTTCAAATTCCTACATTACTGGAGTTCCACTGAAATTATACCCTCATCTAAAGAAGCTTCACACATATTGCTTCTGCGTTATCATTCATGGGGTACCAACAATCGGATGTAGGTATGTATGACTCATGTGTCATTAAGATAGCCCTAAGAGTCCTCTCGTGGAAAGGAAATGCAAGCTTTTAACCTCAAATAAATATAAGGTTTGATTGTCTTCACAATTCTGATCAAGAGATGAAGTAGTTTATATAGAATATTTGCCCCCCCATTAGATTTACATTTTCACATCTCTATTTTTGTCAGGTTTGAGGTATAACTGACAAACAGAGTTGTATATTTTAAGTGTACAGTGTGATTATTTGCTATAGACACTATGAAAGGGTTCCTACAATTAACACAGCCATGCCTCACATATTTACCTTATTTTTGATAAGACCACTGAAGTTCTAGCAAATTTTAATTATACAATTCATTATTACCAAATGTTGTCACATTAGATCCTCAGGCCTTCCTCATAACTAAAAGTTTGTCCCCTTTTACCAACTCCTTTACTCTTCAGGGTAAAGCTACAGGGTAAGGGTTCCCTCTGAATTGCATGATGCTATGACTGGTGTGGGGTTTATGGCAAGAATGCATCTTAGCTTGTCCTACCTGTTTAGATGTAGGTATTTAGGTATTTTCTCAGTTGTCTGCTCTATAGGAATAACTTATCTAGTTTTTGGAATTCTCCCAGAGAAAAATGAGCCATGTGTAATGGCATAATCAGTGCATCAATGGGAATAGGGAGACTCAGAGGCCGTTTATATTGCCATCTTGGTGTTCTCCTTCTGTATAGATTTAGAACTGAAATAATCTATAGAAAAATTCAGTCTACACTTGATATGTTGTAGATGCAGAAATGGGCCCAGAGAGATAATATGACTTGTTTATATGGGTCAAAAACCAAACTGACAGTCACCAATTTGATTAACATTTCTCCTGGGTCTTTATATGACAAGACGTTAATAGTAGAATGATATCATGGACTAATGACTTCTGAAGTTAGGGGCGAACAACATGGTGATATCATGGTATAATGACTTCTGGGTGAAGAATGGGTGAACAATTCTTTCTGGGGGCCGTTCTCCCTTAAACACACACACACACACACACACACACACACACACACGATTTTAGAACTGCTGAGAACTTGGATGAGATGAAACTATATATGAAAACCATGCATTAGGGAAATTGGGGAAAAATGAGCCTGTAAACAATGAAAGAGAGTCCCAGTTCTTGATCTTTGTAAAATATGTTAAGAATTTAATAATATAAATATTTTTTAAAAAATGTAGAGACTATCACTGTAACCATTGAAAGTCCTTTAAACTGAGTGTAGATTTTCACAGTACCCTGTGGCATATATTTTTCATTGTAGATGAAGAAATTTGGGCATGAGGTAAAATCTTAGGATGGTAGAGTTTAAAGAACATAAAACAGAGTCTGACCACTGGTATATCTAATCTACGCTGTGATTTAGAATTCTATCACTAATGTTTTATCAAATCCTGACCATTCTCCTGAGGAAAGCGCAGTTTGAATCTCCGTAGTCCTATCAGAACAGATCTTAATCAATACTGGAGGGTTTGAATACTTTTGCATACTTGTGCACTTTCCAGGTGGAATGCTAGCGTATGATCTCTAAAGGGAAACAAGTGCTCTCGTTCCAATCTTCAGCTCCAAGTGAATTTAATTTAAGGGGTTAATCCCACAAAGGATTGACAAGTCACGCACGGACGTGGTGTAGTGGTCCTCTGAGAAGAGAGTGAGAACATTGGTCTCCTCAAGGCACTGAAGTGATGACGAGAGACCTAAGTGCCCTTACATGCCATTAATGTGGAAAGCAAAGTATATTCAAGCTGGATTTGCGGCGTCCTTAACACAAGTTTATAGCCTCTCAGAGATTAATAGCTTGGTGGCCAAAAGTGCTTCTGTGTTACATGTTGGAGCTTCACAATGAAACAGCTGCTTTTGATTTAACCTGTGAGAATATTTATTTGTTCCCCTTCCCTGCTTTATTGGCTTTTCACTGAATCGACCAAGTATCTGCTTTGCTTTTGTGGAGAGATGGTATGCTGTCCTGTAATTTTTTTTCTTTTCTTTTTTCACATACACAGTAACAAATAGGTATTTATACACATTGTAAATGGCTAGTTCGAATGACCCGCAGTATGGAGCTAAGCCCTTTTGGAACGCAGGGGGATTCACTCCTGCATGTTTTCAAGTTGCTGCTGCATTGCAGAATTTGCAGCGTCTGGTTCAGCTTCAGCTACGCGAGCCGGCTCACTGTGCAGAACAGTGTTGACCAATTGCCAAACCATTCTTAACGCAAAACAACTGGTCGATAAACATGTTTATCTTTCTGGCCCACACTGCTGCCATATGCAATAATGGCAGCAGGTGAAAGTCATCCTTGCTCCTTTTCAATTCCCGTTCTTGCCCACAAAAAGATTGCTTAGCTCTTGCCTGATTGTTCTGAGGTCTATTTTTAATATTGAATGTGCAGACTGGGACTAATTGATGGGTTATAATTCTAGCCCTTCTCGTGAATTGTTGAGTGACCCAGGGAAAGTTATTTTTGACTCCGGCCTTATAAATTCTCCTAATGTGCAAAGAGAAGATGCCAAGTGGAATGCACCTATTTCAAAAGAGTTTTGAGAACTAGAACTTTGAAAGCAAAATAGAACACTGTCCCAAATTCAAAGTGCTCGATAAATGTTTAATTATGTCATCACTGATTACAAAGCCTGAAAGAGATACATTAATCTTGCTTTCAACTTTCTATGCCACCCCCTTATCTGTCAGAAATTCCCGATAAATAACATTGTACATTGTTCTTGATTAAGCATTTATACAATAACTGTCTTGCCGTTGCTGTTTTTGATTCAAGTCTGAAAAGCCTAGAGCCTAGGTACTTGTGTTGTTTAACTTTCTGCAAAGGTATTTTGTATCTTACACAGGCACATTTCTTCAGGGAATTGTAGAGTTCCTTTTGAGAGTATATCACAGTTGGTGATATTCTAGGTAAGTGGATGCCAGATGTTTTATTTCATGCCCCACATATTTACTCCATAAACCAGCTAACAAATGAGGTTTGAATAGTCTACTGGGAGAAAATGAGTGTCTGCAGTGAAGGGAGACTTGGGGATGAGGCTGGACCCTGCCCTGTTGGGTGACAGAGCAGAGTCTCCACTGCAGAGACTGGGGCGGGGGGAGATAACCTGAGTTTGTAGCTCCAGGGCTGGACAGAACTGAGGTTGCCAGGCAGGAAGTTTCTCCAGAGAAGCAAATGGATTTGCACAGTCCACAGCTTCTTCCCAGAGAAGCACCCTGTGGTGGTGGTGGTTATAAGATTTTGAACAATTTTTTTTTTTTAAGCTAAGGAAACCACTAAAGTAAATAAAATGATTTCTGTTTTCTTTTTAGTAACCAATTTACTGAACACGTTGAACCTGATGGGCTGCCAACATGGCTATAATTTTTCTCCCCCTAATATCACTATGTTTGACTGTTAGTTCTCTTTCTTATTTGGTCATCAAGATTCTAATTCAGTCCAGCTGGTCCCGTGTCAGGCTTCAGTCTCAGGGGCCAGAATAGAAGGAGCAAGACCTACTCTTTTCTACGTTTCCTCTAGGTTTCTACTGCTTCAGGGTTGGGACAGGAGAAGGAGACTTAATGGAGCACATTCTTTTTCTTCACAAGTGCAATTGTAGTTTTTCTTTAATTTTTTTCTTTCCTGTGTTTGTGTGTGTGTGTGTCTGTGTTTGGTAAATTGTTCATTGTGCTCATACGTTCTTTGGGAAGTCACTCACTAGGTTATTGTCTGACTCACAAGATATCCATTGGCTGAATTCCCTCATGCCTGGGTTGGGGGCATACACCACAGTCTTTTCCTGCTTGGGTTACGGTGGCTTGTCGGTGGCCTTCAGGGGCCCCATCAAGATGGCTCAAGCTCAGCTGTCTTGGAAAGGGTCTGCTTGCTCCGTGAGAATGGGGCAGCCTTTCATCCTTGTCCCCACCTCGCCCCCCGCACACCAGGGGTGGGGCTGCTTGTCAGTGATTCACTGCAGATCATTTTGTCCTTATTCTGCTCAAATTCTCACAGATGGCAGATGGGGAAGCCCACTGCCCAGACATCTAATAGGAAATGACAGTTTTCTAATCTCTGCAATCGATTTTTGGAGATATAATCACTTGGATTGGGAGAGATGGATTCAGTTTTTAACATTCTTATCCATTACTAACTTCTCCCAGGCCAAACCCTGAATCTGCCACCTTCTGTTTATACACTTGGGAGCCTGCAGAAGAAAATTCTGCCACCACCCTCTTAAGGGGTCCTACAGAGTTGTCCGGTGAGTTTTTAGAGTATGGATGCATTTCATATGTTGTTTTCAGCTTTGGAGCAATAACTTCTTTCTAGGAGAAAAGGAAAAGTCCTTTCAACATCCGGCTACATTTGATATGATGGCACTAAGGAAACTCACTAGTTTTGCCACTTTTCTCTATATCCTAAAGATAAAATTATTTTTTGTGCAGATTTTAAACAAAGAATAAAACAAAACCCCAAAAAACCTTTTTGTCTATAAATAAAGAGGTTTGGTTTAGGTTGTAGTCAATAGGGAAGAACGCGGATCTCAAGGAACCCAGACTGGTGCTGGCGGTCCCACCATCTCACCATCTCTAATCTCTACCCTTACTGTACAGGGCTTTGAGTCACAAGCTCAGGAAAGAATGTGTGATGGCAGTCAAGGTTCTCTGTTAAAAACTCATCTCTGCAGCTTTTCAGCAGCATGTATAGATCACTACCCTTAAGGTTTCAAATCTCCTCAGTTTAGCCACACTGGTCTTGTTCCACTGTTGTCTACACTTTGCTTTGTGAAGTGATGGGACAAAGTGATGCTTCTCTTTGCAGTCTACTCCAGGGATTCTAGGAGATGAAATGGGGCTTAAGTTCCTAGGTAGGAGGGTATATGGTAAGGAGAGCTGCCATTTATTGAGCATTCAGTGGGGCCAGGCATGTTCTGAGTCCTTTATCCGGATTCACTCATTGAGTCTCCCTATCAATCCTTTACTGTAGGTATGGTTGTCATTCTCCTTTTACATATGGGGCAACTAATGGACAGGGAGGTTAGGAGATCTGCTTAAGGTCACATAACTCAGAAGGGGCAGAGGTAGAGATTGATTGTAGGCATCCCGGTTCCACAGCCTGTACTCTTAACCACTGTTATGTTGCCATATGAATTTGTGAGCAGTGATCCCTTAAATAGACATTTATCATGATCTCTTTATGAAGAATCAAGTGTTCTCTTAGCTTCTCAAGTTACTAAAAGACACATTTGAGATCTACCAAAATAAATTTTAAAATCTCCCAGTTTTTACTTCGTGAATCTGATTTTTTTTTCTTATTAACTAATGGGTTCCCCATCCCAACAGTGACCAAAACCTGAAGTCTATACTGTAGTCACTTTAGTGAGTAGGCTTATATAGCTTCTGGTCCATGGGTGAAGAAAGCAGGAGCAAAGAACAGAGATACTGGTTCATGCAGAGAGTGACAGAGCTGAAACCAGAACTCAGCACTATTTCTAGAATTGGCTATTTAAGGGTACAATTTTTATTGATTTCAAACGTTTTATTTTGTACTATGATGTACTGGCTTCTGTCATAGGAACTTGGGACACAGAAATTAGATACGCTACCTCTACTAAGGAAGTTCAGTCTAGTTGGGACAACCCATGGAATGAAGTGATTGCAGAACCACTTAGGTATGATGGGACTATCCGGTGCGGCATAAAAAGATGACCTGCTCAACTCAGCCTGTGCCTACTCCAGAGGCAACGCTTGAGCTGGATTTTGAAAAATAAGAGTTGGTCCGGACTGAGAAAAGGGAAAGGCATATTCCAAACTCGCATGGACAAAGACATGAAGAATGTCTGGGCAATTGGGAGCTCAGCAGAGGTGAAGAGGGCCGAGGGAGGGACGCAAGGATCCAGAAGATGCAGACAGGGAAGCCCCACCATGGAAAGCTGTAAAGAGTTTTACACTGAGGAGCAACATCGGATTTGATGTTCAGAACCTTCTTTCTGTCTTGCGCGGGAGCCAGGAGATCAAATTCTAAGGGAGTCATAATTCAGACCTAAAAGAACGTAGAGGCAGCAGGGATGGGAAAGAAGCAAAAGTAGGTAATTAAGAATACGGTTCAAGTTTCATGCACAAATCAGACAAAAGAGGGACATGAAGAAAAGGCATGGAAACGAAATTTTCCTCAGCCTATCGCTTGCCATTTGATGTGTCAGTTCCTGGGAGGGACGCCCTCATCTCTCTGGGTATTTTCATGGTTACTGTCAACTCTGACTTCCAGCAACTGATTGCTAGTCCTATGGTTTCTAGAAATCTTAGATGTCTTTTGTGGTCCTTTAGCAACCGGCACCAACATCCTCTCCCTAGCCCTTTCTGTGTTTCTCGCCCCACTACTTCTCCTCTTTGCCTAAAATAATTGTTTTATGATGTGTGCTGCTCTTAGTTGAAATGTTTTACCTCTGGAGTTCTTAAAAACAAAAATTGTGATCCTCCTTTAGGCTGCCAAAATGCTATTCAGCCTTCTCATTCATTGAAATTTCCAGAAGGAATGTATCATACCCTCCTTTACTTCTATGTCCTAGAAGAGCCCTAATGGATGTTGAGAGGGTTAAATGTTTTATTACTAAGTTCCTTGCAAAAAGTAAGGGCCCAATAAAAGTTCTTTAGCACGTACTGTAAATACATAATTCCAGTGACAATTTATATATGGCATTTATTGTATTGGAATTATTTGCTTATGTATAATCCCCCCCATTTTAATTGTATGTACTTCAAGGATATAACTATTACTACTATGTGTGGGATATTGCATGTATCAATTACTTTCACATTCTTTCGTTCTTTATATGATAGTAATCATTAACATTTTTTTTTAGTCTCCATTGTTCCCTCCCCATTTTATACTGGCCCATTTTACATATTCTTCCTTATAAATGATTAGAAAAACCAAGAATTTAGAGAACAGATGTTACAATTGATTAGGAATCCTTAATTGTCATCTTGAAGACATTGTCTTTCCCTGATATGGTTCTTACTTGGAACTTTAATAGAACTTCTGCAGTTCAAAGACGTGGAAGGAGCTTATTTATGTAAATATCTTAAAACAATATGGTTTTGGTATTTAATAACCACCTGGGCTGGGTATGTGGTACCGCCCTGTCCACTCAGCTCTTGAATCCAATGTCCTTTCCTTAGCACCAAAAAGAAAACATAGAAATGCTGTGAAAGAAATGTTTGTGTTCATTTGAAAAATGAAGTACCAACTCTGCATTTTGTTAAGACTCATTTTATAAAATACCTTAAAAGAACAGATAAAGTACTTGAGTTTACATAATAACCAGAATTGAAAAAAGATGGATATAAATTAATTGAACACATAACTATTTTGCCACATTAGACAAGTTTAAAAAAGGCATGTAAAAAAAGCAGTAATTGGGAAGAAAACCCTTCACTCTATTGCTGTCTTTTTTTGGAAACTTTTCTTAGAAGCACTACAATTCCAGGTCAACAGACAGTACCTGTGTTGTTGAAAACACACTGTAATTTGCTTCCAAATCTGTCAGCTTAAGAGAAAAAAATTAAAATTTTAACCAGGTTTTGATAATTCAGTGCAAATTAAAGCTTCAAGTTGAAAATTCAAGAGGAAAAGTAATGTCCAAACTGTAGGAAATGCTTCTGGAACTGAAAAAGAAAAAAGTTCACATTATGAAGAAATCTTTGCAAGTGTTCTTGTGTGTGAGACATTGAGTTACCAAATGGGCCCTTTGAAGTTGCAATTAGGGCTTTAGTAGGACTATTTGCAATGTGGGCGACAGAAGAGGGGACAGGGAAGAGCTAAAGGTCATTTTGTGGAAGGAAGCTCAAGTTAATCAGAAAGACTGGTCTGATTCAATTCTAGAAAATTTGGCCAGGATATTGTAGACATCAAGGGGAAAAAAAGAACATTTGGAGACTAATTTACTGGACCGTCATTGAGGGTAAGTACTTCTATCCCCAGAACATGTTGGGGGATGAGGGAGAGCAGGTTAGTGTTGGCCATGATTTTGTTTTAATTATATGGATTGTATTGTGCACTGGCTTAATATAGTACCAAGTCTTGAGAAATGGGAGGAATGTCTGACTTTCTGGATAACAGTGAAACCAAGCGTTGATCATTTCCAACCACTAATGGGTAGTCATTTTTATAATTTAAAGTATTTTAAATTATTTCCACACAAAAAAATTTTGAGGTTATCATTGATAATAGGCAGCAAGGGGATTTTCATGACCGTGTTTGATAAAAAGTTTCCCTCTTTCCATTCTATTTCATAGAAGTTTCTGATTCAATCTTTTAATGATAGAACTAATGGTTGCTATTGAGTACAAGATGCAGAGATTTTAGTGGAGGCTAATGTCTTCTTTGCAAAACAGATTTTTTTTTAAAATAATTTCTATCATCTTTTTCTAATTCTCATTGGAAATTTTCACATCGTATTTGAAAATTGTTTGAGGATGTACTATGTTTTTCCTCACATTTGTATTTTATATCACTCTAATCTATTAAAGTTATAACAATATTTTCACAATGAAGTGGCAACTTTTGGCTTTTAGTTGTACCTATGATCAGCAAGTCATAAAAAACACAAAACATATAGTGCTATTCCAACATGACATCAGAGACTGATTAAAAAGGATAATCACAATGATGTATGCAGAGTTCCTAAATCAATGAAGAATTAGCTGATGCCATTTAAAAATGCACGCATATATCTGCTCACAGGTGCAACATCTAAGGAAAAGTGAAAATTGCTCTCTGAAGACACCGACCAGTGTAAAATCACTTGAGAAATTAAAACACCCAAGCCCGTGACTCCTCTCTACCTCCTATCGTGACAGCCAAACCGTCAAGGGCACATATCACACATCACTCTGCAAAATAAGGCCATAGTTCCCCTCCCTGGTCAACTTGGTGACCGCTCCAGGCTGAAGACTGATTTCCATGGCGTCCCGCTGGATGTTTGGTCCTGTCCTTCTGAATCCCAAAGACAGGCTCAGTGTCAGGTGCATGCCTGTACATCACACCTGGGGTGAGGCTGAGAGAGGAGTGGCGGAAAGGTGCACAACCCTGTCACGAGTCCCTATTTAGAAAAGCTTCTGTGCGCTCAAGCATTTCACACAGACCTGGGTTTTGTCCCACTTCTCCACTAACTTCTCATTAGGCTTTTTCAGAGAGGGACTTTTGCCATCAAAAGCACAGATAAAGAATAACAAAACATTATATTGCAATCAGCTTGGGACAGTTTGTGCTTTGAAAACACAGTGCATCAAGCACATCATAGATGCTCAATAAATATTTGTAGATCTATTAAAAGTAATAACATGGTTTTTGAAGGACGAACTTCCATTTTGGGGGCAAAAAAAGAAAAAAGCGAAACTATCTAAGTTTCTTTTCCCTGACTAGATGGATCAATGAGAATCTACAAATTAAATGTGAACTCTGATTTGACTGCAGAGACTTTGCCAAAAAGGCGGCGGGGCGGGGGTGGGGGGTAGGGGTGGACATTGCCGCAGTAGCATTGGCACTTAACAGTGCATCAAAGATTTAATTTTTCCACTGCAATATGTACTGGTTCCTACACTTGTTAGGTACCAGCGTGTAATCACTCATATAGGAAATGAACTCTATTCCACTTTGGGAAAGGTATGATCATAATTTTATCTGAAAATTATTAACACATTTCAGGGAGACGGCCCTCTTATTAAGCATGCCTCAAAGTAATGCAGGCGTAACCGTCAGGGGACCTCATTATATAACTTCAACACGGCATTGTCTTATGCAAGTGAATTTCTCCCACATCTGCAGTAGCTGCTTCCTAATATTTTGTTTTTTACAGAGTAGTGACACCCCTGGGATGACAAAGATGAGAATAGGGGATGGGGGCTAAAGATCACAAAACTTACATTAAAAAGGGATGTTCCTCTGTATCACATGAAAAACCCCTTATCAAAAATCAGTGAGTTCATGGATGAAAAAATGCTTTATACATTCATAACTTTCCCATCTCACAACAGCAAAGGTTTCCAAAGAAAAGACTCAGTAGTGAAGGCCACACACTTTTTTTTTTCTTTTCTTGCATTAGTTCAATACGTTGAAAATCAGAACCTTTGAAGCATCTTGTAAATGGGAGAAATGGAACTGGACCCAGCTGGTCATGGGGGGTGGGGTGGGAGGGATAAGATCCGAATGAACGTATGACTCAGCTGCTGGCGTGGACAGCAAGGGGGTTGGTGGGAAATGTTACAGCAGACCTGACCACTCTACCAAGGGTCTGTCAAGAACACAGTACAGGGATAAAAAACAACAACAAAAAACAAAACAAAAAAACAAAACCAAAACCCTAAAACAAAACTAAAAACAAAAACTGCAACTTTGCCAACTTGTAAACAAGGAAAAGCACTTCACAGATTCAAAGTTCAAGGGAAGTAAACGTCTTTAAATTATTTTTGTCAGTTCAACCCTGATTTAAAAAGTATGGCTAGCAGAAATAAGGAAGCACAGCTGTTGACATCCTGAGCGAGCAGCTGTCTTCTGAGAAGCAGCCTTTCCAAGCCTCTTCTCAAGATGCCACGCCAAGGAGACCCCTTCTCTCGCTTGTCTCTTTTCCACGATCCTGGGATATCGACTGCTTGCCATTTTGGTGTGGACAGGTCCTGGCTGCTATAGATTTAGACGTGGGGAGACTGGAGGCGGGTAGGCAAATTCTCGGAGGATGCTCCGGGCCACTTCGACATTATTCTGGGCTATCTCTAAGGCTCTCTTCACTTCTTCAAAGGCATAACCCTCTCCCATGAGTTTCGCAATTTTTGCGTCAACATTTTCCAATGATGCGTCGGGACCGTGGGGTTTTCTGTGGTGGATTTCCGGTGCAGTCCTGCGGGGTCGTGGTTTAGGAGGTCTGGCTGGTGCCTGTGAACCATCTGGGTAGATTTTGAAAGGGATATCATGTCAATAATGGAATAAATATACAGACACCATATCATCTTGATCTCATTTTAGATGAAAACCCTATTTTTCATTATCCCCAGAAATAAACTTTCCCCCCATTTTTATTTATTATTTCAGGGCAGGCTGTATTGTCCCCATTTTGAACATTAAAGAAACTGACTAAGAATGTGTTGGAAGTTTGAAAAATTAATACAAATTTATTCCCAATTCCACATATTATTCTTTAAGCCATAGGGACTAACAGGTATGGAAAGAAAAACAATTGAAAAAAAAAAAAAAAAGGCTTTCATTATAGGGACACCAGCTTATTCTTTCCTACGATGGTGGAGGCTCTTTCTTGGGAAGTTTCTGCCAGAGGAAAGTGTTACAGGGTTGTCGATGTTCCTGGAAGCACAACTACTCGAGCAGCAGGCTTTGTAGTGTCTCTGCCGGTCTGTTTTGTCAAGCTAATCATCCTGTCAACTGAGTCTGAGGTGGGGAGGAAAACAGTAGATGCTTTGAGTCTACTGTTAGTTAACAGGCTGAACAGAAGTAAACTCACTGCTTTGCTCAAATACTTTACCCAGATTCCAGTGTAGGAAGTTTTGCTAGAGAAAAGGCAAAACCAGCAGAAACATAAGCAATGGAGATTTGGGCTCTGGATTAGTCCTCTGACAAGTTTCTTTCTTTCTTTCTTTCTTTTTTTTTTTTTAAAGATTTTATTTATTTATTTGACAGAGATCACAAGTAGGCAGAGAGGCAGGCAGAGAGA
Organism: Mustela putorius furo; assembly: GCF_011764305.1. Taxonomy (NCBI): domain Eukaryota; kingdom Metazoa; phylum Chordata; class Mammalia; order Carnivora; family Mustelidae; genus Mustela; species Mustela putorius. The sequence continues at coordinate 31,711,354 of NW_025421987.1, forward strand.
GTGGGGGAAGCAGGCTCCCTGCTGAGCAGAGAGCACAATGCGGGGCTCGATCCCCAGGACCCTGGGATCATGACCCGAGCGGAAGGCAGTGGCTTTAACTCACTGAGCCACCCAGGCACCCTCTCTGACAAGTTTTTTAAAGTTCAATCAAGTGACACTGGCACCCATGAATGGAAAGCAACCTTATTAAGAGGAAGAACTAGAGACCACCATCCCTCACAGATCACCAGGGCATGGGCTGGTAACTTGAGAAGGTACTTTTATGATGAATGTCCATAATATCTATATTTGGTACTGTATTTCAAAAGCCTAAATTAAAAAAAAAGATTCAAATAAAAATTACCAAATTTATGCCATGCAACACATTTATGCATTTAAGACTATTTAGACTTTGACACTTCTTTAATAACTTTCTCAGACCACTGAAAAATGCCAAACACTAATTCTAAGGACATAAGTTAAGTAGGTGAGGAAGTGAGGCTACAACCCAAATGCTTTGTGACTCTAGTCCGCATCCTTGCCCTCCTGGTCTCTGCTGCTTTGCCTACTTCCCCAATATCTTCATGAGAAATTGTAAGCTGATACCTTCAATAATAATCAAATCTAAATACAATAATTGTCTAGTGTGTTTTTCTCATGTCTTCTTCCACGAGAAGGTAAGTTGCTAAAAACACCCTCTTCACAATTCCAGCAATATAGCAGTATAACATAGGCGCATGAAAGCCTCCAGTATGAAGATATTTTCTTCCACACCAAATTGGATGATAGTCTTATTTTTAATTTTTCCTTTCTTATAGAATACTTCCCAGTTTGGAAAAAAATATAGCTATAAATGGAGCTTATTAAATTACGCTCATATATAAGAACACACATTAATTTCTGGTTCTCACTCAAATCTGTATGTGCTGTTTCTTGCACCTATAACTAAACATCTCAACCTACTATGGTCTACTAAATTGCATTTCTTAATCTGTTTTCAGGTTACTTTTCTATTAAGTATTTCCATTATGTCATGCAGAACTGGGCAATAAATTTTACTTTGCTTCTAATCATTTCCAAAAAACTGAGAAATTCTAGCAATGTTATCCTTTAGTCAATCACCACAGAAGTCACACATTGAAATCTTATCTGTTCTGATTTACTTTTTGGTGAGAAAAAGTACCTACACTTAAATGTAAGTCTAAATTCCCTGTTTTCTACAGGTAAGTCTCAAAGAGTTTTTCTAATAGTTATCTTGCTTTTGTCCAAAATAGTGAGGGCACATGTCAAGTGTCATTGAAAAGAACAGCTAAATATGCTCCTAGAGTGGGAAGGGTACTATGGCAGCCCGAGACACATCTGATAGGATAATTGGCAAGGAAGTGTGGAGATTTAGATTTTTAAATGTAATAAGCATATGTATTTTTAATTGAATATACCTGACACACAATATAATACTTGTTTCAGGTGTACAGCAGTGACTTGACATTTATATACATTATGAAATATCACAGGCAGTGTAGTTATTGTCTGTCACCATACAAAGTTATTACAGCATCACCGACTCCATTCCCTACGGTGTACTGTTCTAACTCAAGTCTGTACCTCTTAATCCCCTCCAGCTATTTTGCTCATTGCCTGAACTCTACACAACCACCAGTTCTCTGTATTTATGAGTCTGGTTTTTTTCATGTTTTTTTAGATTGTACACACAACTGAAATCATATGGTATTTGTCTGACTTATTTCACTTAGCATAATACCCTCTAGGTCCATCCACGTTGTTGCAAATGACAAGATGTCCCTTTTTCTGGCTGAGTAAAATTCCAGTGTGTGTCTCTGTGTGTGTGTATACATCTTTACCCATTCATCTGTTGATGGACACTTACATTTCTTCCATGTCTTGGCTACTGTAAATAATGCTGCAATGAGCAAAGAGGTGCATAAAGATTTTCAAATTAGTGTTTTTGTTTACCAATGTCTTATAGTTTTCAGAGTACAGGTCTTTTGCCTCCTTAGTCAAGTTTACTCATAGGCATTTTATTCTTTTTGTTTGTTTTAGGGGGACTTTTGGGGGGCATTTTATTCTTTTTGATGCGACTGCAAATGGGACTGTTTTCTTAATTTCTCTGATAGTCCATTAGTAGTATATAGAAATACAACAGATTTCTATATATTCATTCTGTATCCTGCAACTTTACTGAATTTATTTATCCTAATAGTTTTTTGGTAGTCTTTAGAGTTTTCTATATATGGTATCATGTCATCTGCAAATGGTGGTAGTTTTACTTCTTCCATATGAATTTGAATGCCTTTTGCTTCTTGTCTGATTGCTGTGACTAGGATTTTTGGTGCTCTGTTGAATAAAAGTTGTGAGGTGAGCATCCTTGTCTTGTTCCTAATCCTAGAGAGAAAGCTTTTAGCTTTTCACTATTAAGTGTGATGTTAACTGTGAACCTGTCATATATAGTTTCACTATTTTTTTTCCCCAAAGATTTATTTGACCGAGAGAGACACAGCTAGAGAGGGAACACAAGCAGGGGCCATGGGTAGAGAAGCAGGCTTCCTGCTGAACAGAGAACCCGATGCGGTACTTGATCCCAGGACCCTGGCATCATATCTGAGCTGAAGGCAGACACTTAACGAATGAGACACCCAGGCGCCCCTAGCTTCACTGTTAAGGTATATTCTCTACTCACTTTGTTGAGAGACTTTATCATGAGTAGATGTTGAATTTTGTCAAATACTTTTTCTACACTATTGAGATGATCATATGATTTTATCCTTCATTTTGTTAATGTGGATCACACTGATTTGCAGATACTGAATCATCCTTGTATCCCTGGAGTAAATTCCACTTGACTGGGGTGAATGATCCTTTTAATATATTTTTGAATGTTGTTTGCTAATGTTTTGTTGAGGATTTTTGCATCTATGTTCTTCTGGGATATTGGCCTATAATTTTTTTTTAAAAAATATTATCTTTTGTCTGATTTTGCTATCAATCATGCTAGTATTGTAGAATGAATTTGGAAATGTTCTTTACTTTTCAATTTTGGGGAATATTTTGAGAAGGACAGGTATTAATGCCTCTTTAAATGTTTGGTAGAATTCACTCATGAATCCTCATCCTGAACTTGTGTTTCCCAAGAGTTTTTAAGTCACTAGTTGAACTTCATTATTACTAATTTGTCATATCTATTTCTTTCTGATTCAGTCTTGGAGGGTTGTATTTCTAGGGACTTAGCTATTTATCATTTCTTCTAGGTTGTGTAAATTGTTGGCAAGCAATTTTTTGTAGTAGCCTTTTATAATCCTTTGTATTTCTCAGTTGTAACTTTTCCTCATTCATTTCTGATTTCATTTGAATCCTCTCTTGATTAGTCTGGATAAAGGTTTATCAGTTTTCTTTCTCTAAGAACTAGCTCTTAGTTTTGTTCATCTTTTTTTATGTTTTTGTTTTGTTTGTTTTTTTTTAGTCTCTATTTCATTTATTTCTACTCTGACCTTTGTTATTTCTTTCCTTCTTCTAACTTTGGGCTTTATTCTACTTTCTAGTGGCTTAGGTGTAATGTTAAAGAGTTTCAGATTTCTGTTGTTTGGGTAGGTCTGTATGACTATAATCTTCCCTCTTACAACTGTTTTTGCTGCTTCCCAAAGATTTTGAAAAATTGTGTTTCATTTGTCACAAGGTATTTTTTTTATTCCTCTTTGATTTTTTCATTGACCCACTGGTTGTTTAGCGGAATGTTGTTTAGACTCCATGTATTTGTTTCTGCCAGTTCCTGTAATTTATTTCTAAGTTCATATTGCTGTGGTCAGAAAAGATGCCTGACATAATTTCAATCTTCTTAAATTTATTTAAAGTTGTTTTATGGCCCAACATGTGATCTATTCTGGAGAAAGTTCCACATGCACTTAAAAAACATGTACCTTGCTGTTTGGGGATGGAATGTTATATATAAATCCTACTCAATTTGGTACAGTATGTTGTTCAAAGATACTGTTTCCTTATTGATTTTCTGGATGAATAATCCATCCATTGATGTAAGTGGGGTATTAAAACTTCCTGCTATGATTTCATTAGTGTCAATTTCTCACTTTATCTCTGTCAATAGTTATTTATTTAAATGTTTCTATGTTAGGTGCTTAAATATTTACAGTTGTTAAGCCTTTTATTAAACTGATCCCTTTATCCTTATGTAATGCCCTCTTATATGTCTTTTGTGTCTGATGTCTTTTTTTTTTTTTCATTTTCATGGAGTATCTCTTTCTCCATGCCTTTACTTCCAGTTTGCCTGTGTCTTTAAAGTGTGAAACCTCTTGTAGGCGGCATAAAGATGGATTCTTTTTATGCCTTCATTCAGCCTATGTCTTTTGGTTGGAACACTTAGCTTATATTTAAAGAAATTGTTAAGTATGTACTTATTGCTATTTTGTTAATTACCTTCTGGTTGTTTTCATAGTTCTTTGTTCCTTTCTTTTGCTCTCTTACATTGTGATTTGATGACATTTTTTAATGTTAGGCTTGGATTTCCTTCTCTTTATTTTTTGAGTATGTATTATAGGTTTCGGTTTGTGATTAGCATGAGTTTCAAATATAACTCCCTATTTATATAGCAGGTTATTTTGTTTGTCCCTTAAGTTTGAACCCATTTGAAAGCACATTTTTATTCTGTACCCCACCTTTTATGTATTTGATGTCATGTTGCACATATTTTCATTATGTGTATACCTTAACTAATTATTGTAGATACAGTTGACTTTACGACTTTTGTTTTCTGATCTTTGGAGTAGTTTTATAAGTAATCTAGTTTTACTATATAAATCCGCCCCCCCCCCCCCCAAGAAGTCCCTTTAACATTTCCTGTAAGGCTGGTCTAGTGGTGAACTCCTTTAACTTTTGTTTGTTTGGGAAACACTATCTCTCCTTCAATTCCGAATGATAATGCTACCAGGTACGGTATTCTTGGTAGTAGGGATTGTTTGTTTTCTAACCTTTCAGCACTTTGAATATATCATGCATTCCCTTATGGCCTGCAAAGTTTCTGCTGAAAAATCAGCTGAAAGTTTTACAGGTGTTCCCTTGTACATAGCTAGTTGCTCTTCTTTTATTGCTTTTAAGTTTCTCTCCTTATCTTTAATTTTTGGCATTTTAATTATGTCTGTGGGTGAACCTCTTTAGGTTCATCTTGTTTGGGGCTCTCTGTGCTTCCTGGGCCTGAATAGGTTTTCTTTACCAGGTTAGAGAAGTTGCTGCTTTTATGTCTTCAGATAAGTTTTCTGTCCCTTTCTCTTCTCCTTCTGATAAAAATGTGAGTATGCTTGATGTTGTCCAAGAAGTCCCTTAAGCTGTCCTCATTTTTCTTTTTTGCTATTCAGCTTGGATGATTTCCACTCCTTGGTCTTTGAGATCACTGATCCATTCTTCTTCATCCTCTAAGCTACTGTTGACTTCCTCTAGTGTATTTTTCAACTCAGTTACTGTATTCCTCAGCTCGGACTGGTTCTATTTTATATCTTCTTTGTTGACATTTCCACTGAGTATCTTTAAGACCATTTATCTGAACTCTTCATCAGGTAGGTTGCATATCTGTTTCATTTAGTTTCCCTCACCTCTCCCCTCCAACCCTGAGGTTTTACCTTGTTCTTCCTCTGTCTCCTAATTTTGTCTTTGTGTTTATTTCTGTGTATTAGGTAGGTCAGTTACATCTCCTGGGTTGAAGGTAGTAGCCTCTTATAGACGACTGCCCAGAAGTACAATCTCCTCTGGTCATCAGAACCAGGTGCTTCACAGGTATTTCATGTGAGCTGTGTGTTGGGGGGGATGCCCTCTAGGCAGTGTAGGAACCACTTCAGGGGGACATCTGTAGAGCAGGGGAGGCTGGGTCCACAGGGAATGCCAGAGTGGGGTGAGAAGTGCTAGGAAAGTAGATAGAGAGGATCCAAACTGGTGGCTACCAGCACTGGGCTAGCTAGGCTGAAAAAGGGCAAGGAAAATGGTGTCTGCCAACGTTTGCATTCCAGGAGAAAAGTTTCTACAGATGTCTACCCCTCCTGCACATACCCTAAAATAATCAATAAGTCTTCACTAATGGCCCTTGTGCTTTTCAAACTGCTGCCTGTGTTCTGGCTCTTGGAGTAAGTTTATGTACAAGCCCTTTAAGAGAAGAGTGAAGTCTTGATTTCCTCATGGCCCTCTGGCTCTTCTGGAGTGAAGCTCCACTGATTTTCAAAGAATTTTGGGGTTTCATTTTTTTAAATAATTAATTTTTTTCAGTGTTCCAAGATTCATTGTTTATGTACCACACCAGCACCCAGTGCTCCATGCAATACGTGCCCTCCATAATACCCACTATCAGGTTCACTGCCCCCCCAAACTCTGTTTCTCAGAGTCCACAGTCTCTCATGGTTTGTCTCCCCCTCTGATTTCCCCCAACTCACTTCTCTTCTCCTTCCCCCAAAGTCTTCCATGTTATTCCTTATTCTCACAAGTATTCTTGACACAGATCCCTATGGTGTCGGGGGTACCCAGTGTGGGGCTTGAACTGCTTATTCCTCAGGGAAGACCTCTGTACCTATGATATCCCTCCTGCTTTTGGGTTGATGTGTCAGGGATTTGGTTCCCAGACACATTGCATCTCTGCCCCTTCTACCCTTCTTAATGTGGAAGAGTTGTTTTGCTAAACTTCAGGTCATTCTCAGAGTTGCTCTATACATAGTTGCAGGCCTACTATGTTTTTGGGAGGAGGTGAGCTCAGGATCTACATACTCTACTATCTTCTGTTACCCTAAACATATGTATTTTTGGATCCTGGTAGATGACACTAAAATAAGGCACCTTTCACCAGGAAAAACCCCAAGAAACCCATCTGTTATTTAAGGCTGCTATAATTAATACTGGCAATGGAAGTTGCAGATGATCATTCTTTTCTTGAAAAAAATTAGTAAACATAATTTAGGAAACCTAATATAACAAGGAAAAACACATACACAGACTTGATGATTAAATCAACTCTAGAGTAGTGAAGGTATCTCTGATCCTGGAACTGTTATTATTATTATTATTATTTTTTGCATATAAATTATATTTGAAATATTAACTATGGAAAGTGATTCAAAAAACCTTCAAAAAGAATCATGATAGATTTTGAAGACTTTTCATTTAAAAAAAACAAAACAAAACAACTTCCTACCTAAAGCAAAGATTTATTTTCCTAATAGGTATTTTCTCTTGAACTCCAAGTCACATATCCCAGTTCATTTAATCCTAGTCTTCACTGCCCTAGCTCAAAATTTATGACCCAGCAATTGCACTCCTGGGTATTTACCCCAAAGATACAGATGTGAAAAGAAGGGCCATCTGTACCCCAATGTTTATAGCAGCAATGGCCACAGTCGCCAAACCAAGATGCCCTTCAACGGATGAATGGATAAGGAAGATGTGGTCCATATACACTATGGAGTATTATGCCTCCATCAGAAAGGATGAATACCCAACTTTTGTAGCAACATGGATGAGACTGGAAGAGATTATGCTGAGTGAAATAAGTCAAGCAGAGAGAGTCAATTATCATATGGTTTCACTTATTTGTGGAGCACAACAAATAGCATGGAGGACAAGGGGAGTTAGGAGAAGGGAGTTGGGGGAAATTGGAAGGGGAGGTGAATCATGAGAGACTATGGACTCTGAAAAACAATCTGAGGGGTTTGAAGTGGCGGGGGGTGTGAGGTTGGGGTACCAGGTGGTGGGTATTCTAGAGGGCACGGATTGCATGGAGCAATCCGTGGGTGTGGTGAAAAATAATGAATACTGTTTTTCTGAAAATAAATCAATTTAATAAAAAAAAAACCCAAGAAATGCAAAAAACCAAACCAAAACAAAAAAAACAAAAACCAAAAACCAAACCAAACCAAACAAAACAAAAAATTTATTTCCTCAGAAGAGTACTGACCTCTCTTCAGAATCTTACAAATAAGTGCTTGGGAGTTTAACTGTATCACATATTTGAGCCTACAAATAGGAATAAAATGGCATCTGCTATAACTCTGGCCACTTGCTATAAATTTCTACTTACTGATGAATATTTATTCAGTTTGCCATATCTTAATTTTTTGTTCAGTTGTTTTAATTGGATAGAGTAGTCCCACACCAGGTAGTTGACAGCTGCAACTGAGACTTTTCTGGATGTAGACAAGGAACATCACAGAGAGATGGGAGTGGTTAGGTGCATTTCACTTTGGCAACTAAGATTTTGAGTGACCTTGAGTCAAACCATTTATTTGCACAATTTTCACTCTCTTATATCTACTTTCCTATCTCATTTTTAGAGATTTTATTCAGCCCTTCTCATTGAGGTACTATGCAAATTAATTAATGGTCTCTTCACATATATTGAACATTAAAAATAAAGGGCAATGAATTCACACCTATGATAACTGCTATACTTAAATGCCATGAACAGCAATTACGACAAACAGTAATGTCAGAAGTGTGGAAGAGGAAAAAACATGGAATTTTTTGTGAGTGCTAATTCCATAGAAAGCTTTTAAGCAACATCTTAAAAAGAAATAGCTGTTAGAACCTGAACTAAAAGTAGAAACTATTTTTAAAAAGGGAGGATGGGGTGCCTTGGTAGCTCATTTGGTTCAACATTCAACTCTTGATTTCAGCTCAGGTCATGATCTCAGGGTTGTGAGATCGAGCCCTGCATCTGGCTCTATGCTGGGTGTGGAGCTTGCATAAGATTCTCTTCCTCTCTTTTGAAGGATCCTATTTTTAATTAAAAAAAGGAGGGGGGGTTGGAGAACAGATCATTTTCATGCTCATTATTAGAGCAAACTGCTTAAAACTAATCCTTCTTTCTACATATCACTTCCCAAAGCACCTTCCAGCTTGTTCCTCCCCACCCCCCCACAATGTCTAAAAGAAACACCAGGTCCTTTTGCCCTTTAGAATGGGTAAGTAATAGAAAGGAGCAATGAAACAGAAGACAAAGCTATCTTATAGTTCCCCCAAAGTTATTATACTTTTGGAGTACATTGGAATTACTATGAATCTTACCAACTCTGTGGGAATTTTTGTACCCGAATAAAATGTCCTTTCAATATCTTCTTAAGGATGCCTGTGTTTATGCCAGTGCTGCTGCCCATGCTCATCATATTTTTGAGCAATGGCAATGATATAAAAATAAGTGCAAGAATACATAGAGCCATAAGATATAAATAGTACACCTTCTTGAAGCACCAATTTTACTCAAGGATTACAGAATTACCAAGGAGGAAAATAAAAAATTTGCACAAGTTTTTAAGAGAAAACAGACCTGGAATGATACTGGGCTTTAACCAAAAATGGAAAATCAGAATATTGATTCACAGTTAACTCCCTGGGCTGAAAAATTTGAGAAGCGGTGGTTTAGGGTTAAATCCTGGTTCAATTTTCATTTTCTGAGCATATAAAAGAGCAAAGTGACATTGAGAAAAGTCCTGGATGGCATGGGAATTGTCCTGATGAACACATCGTTAGAATAATACCTTAAATGATTACTCTAGGTCATGCATTCTAAATGAGGGCAGTGTCCCCAGGAGGGTGAAAATTGGTCCTTGAGGGACAAGAAAAGGTCTTAGATGCTAAAAGAATGCACCGAAATAGTATATCTGTGGTATTAAACTGTCATTGTTGCAGGAACGCAGGAGTGATTAGGAAAAAAAGAAAGGTCTAAAAGGGTCCTTAGGCAGATTATGATTAAAAAAGCAAAGGAAAAGTCCAGCTACACTGCTGTCGGTCACATTCCTCAGGGTTGATGGCACTTCTACTTCAGGGGCTACCAACTATTTCACTCCAAGAAGTCCTTATTACTCCCTTTATTGTCTAAACTTTGGTGGTCTTTTAAGTCCATATTTTGAAAGCTGTGTCTAATAAGCAAATGTCATCACATTGACAAATCCATTTCCTATTTTTTTATATTAAGCCTTATTTAACAATAGCTATAACACCAAGTTTCCGTATTTCTAGACCAAAGCAGAGGCATTTGATTCATTAATGTTCTTGCGAATAAAGTTAGAGTTTCTATTACTTCTAAAATATTAGTCTGTGACAGCTCATAAAAATGATGGACTATCATACAATAATTTAAAATGACACTTATTTCAAAATTTAATGATGTGGTGAGATACTTAGAACACTATGTTAAATGGAACTGAGATAGGACTGACTTACTGAGTATGATCAGAATTGACTTACTTAGTATGATCACTGTTGTGAACATGTACACAGACAAACATTACAAGGAAGTACGCCAACATGGCAACAATGTTCCTGATTGATGACAGGTTAGAAGTGACTTTTCTTTGTTTTTGCATTTCATTCTCTAATGTGCATGTACTACTTTCATAATTAGAAAAAGAAATAGTTTCAGATCCCCTCTGCTAGCTTTACAGGTCTAAGCTGCTCAAAGATCTAATATGGAAAAACAGCATGCATGATTCTGCTGATATAAAAAGAATAGAAAGCATATAGGGGATGGCTACCTAAGATCCTGAGAAAAATGACTAGAATCCAGGTTTTGAAACCTCCACTACCACTTCTAATACTCTCTTCCATTCCTCTGTCATCATTACTATTTCTTTGCTTCTATCAGATTTTATCATTAGGCATCCCCAAACTCAGTTTAACAATCATTGTTATATGCATGTGTGATTTTTTTAGACTTAATTTTGGCTTAGCTACTGGCAGGATAACAACAAGCTTTGCTAACAACAACAACAACAAAAAAAATGCACACATAGCTTACTGATAAAGCACAGAGTTCATACATATCCTATTACATGGATACTTACTAGCTGTGAGACCCTGGGTAATTTACTTTCTTTTTCTATAAAATGACATTAATATTATTTCAGATTCATTGGGAGGGATAAAATTATGTCTATTTATATAAACTAGTCAATATATCCAATAAATAATATATATATACATACATAATTACATAGTTATATATATTAAATTATCTCTATCTAATCTATATGTCTATATTGAAAATTCTTAGCTTAACATTTGGCCCATAGTAACTGCCTAACAAATATATGTACAATATGAGACATCATCTCTAAGTTATTTAGAGTTACTAGTTCATGGATATTTGAGACAGACATCAAGTCTTTCTTGAGTTACTTACTACTTCGTGGATAATATTTGAGGTTAGACATCAAAACTCAGATTATTGATTTTTTCAACTATAACAATATCAGAATTAAAATATAAATTTAACTGATCAAGGCATTAAAAGAAAATTTAAATACATCATTATGACTCTGTTATTCTACTGGAAGTTGGATCAATTCTACAACACATTTATACCAAACTTCAATTGCTATTGGTACAGATACACTGATTCTGTAAGGACATGTTTTAATACAGCTTTTACTAATTTACAAATCAAAAGATCTTTGCATACATAGTGGTAGATAATTATGATAGTTAAGGCTAAAGTTACACAATTTTGTAATACATCCAGAAAATGGTAATAATGGAACTACATTATTATTAAATTTTTAAGAAAAAAGACTCCAGATAGTGTGTTTTGAAAACTACAGCTGTGTGTAAGACATCTCAGGTAGTTGAACTGTGGTTAAAATCTCTAACACTGCATTTTCCTTTGTGGAGACACAAAACAAGATGTTATAAACACAATTTATCTTCAAACATCTTATCACTAATGACCATACACAATTCCAACCCTTGAGTGAAGTGAAGCCATGTTTTCAACTGAGATCTGAAGAATCTATCTATGGATCGATAGACGATCTCTACAGAGATCTCTATAGAATATTTGGTCTTAATATAAAATTTATTCAATATTCCATTACTTTTCCTTTAAGCTAGTAAAAAACACTGTATTGGAATTAATTCCTTTTGTGATGGGACCTCCTTTATTTTGCCAGTGTATTTGGTAATAGAGATATTTTACCAGTTACGGACACATTTAATATAAGTCATGTGCTAAAATTCTAGGTGTTTTTTTTAGCGTTACCTTGAACTGCCTTCTAAATACCCAAAACATGAAAAAGGTTCCCATGAGGTAACGCAGCACTTCATCCACATGAGCACAAGCACTTCATTATGACTGTTATTCTATTACAAGTTGGATTCTCTGGATTTTTTTTTTTTTTTTAATTCTCTGGATTTTTAAAGAATGGTATTCACACCATAGCACATTACATCTTAAAACAAGAGAAAAGTAAACCAGAAAATTTATAGAAACTCACATGTAGCTGGTGTACACATGAACCCCATGTGACTAATATCACCATGTGAAGAAATGAGATTATTAGCAAGAAAAAGTTTGCCCCCAATATAGGTATATGTGAATTTAACAGAGTCTAGTAAAATCCACTTTTTAAAAAAAATCCACTTATTTCTGATTAACTGCTGTGACATTCATATCATTAAATATCAACTGTTAATCTAAGAGTATTATATTTTTGGGGGAGGAATAAAGTATTTGGAAGATTGTTGGTATATCTAGACATACATGCATACATTTTTCTTAGGTAAGATAAGGAGATATTTTTAAGACAATGAAAAAATATTTTTGAATTTTTAAAAATATTCTTTTGCACAGAAAACCTATACAAATCACTATCATTCATTTAGAACATCATAAAAGACAAGAGAAATTGAATTTGTAAGATACAGCACTTATACCAGAATCCTTAAAGGTCATCTTAAAAAGACCTTAATAAGAACACGTCCTGCAAAATAAGGACTTTTAGAATCCTAAAAGCACATGGCACCCCGTCTCTAGTTTTTAATAGACTTAATCCGAAGGACAAGCCCAGCCCCTCTGCTGGTGTGAAACAGACCAGTGGGCAGCCTGTTAGTCCTGTAAGCAGCATGTCAGCAAGTATCTGGATGGAAAAAAGTATCTTATTTTCTGTGGTTCCACTGTGTTTGTAAAGAGAGTTCAGAGAGTAGGTTGAAATATTTGATGTTACAGCTAGCTGAGGCCCTTAGAGTAATAATCAAGACGATTTTTATCACTCAAGTAAAAGCCAGTTCAGGCTTCTGGCAAATGCCTATTTGGGGATATTTCAACAAGGTTGTGACTCGAAAGTTCTTCCTTGAAATTTCTAGTGTAATGCTAATCAGAATTCCTACCATTTGAAATCATATGTGAATGATGTTCCTCTGGGCTCTACGACACCTACATATTATGGAGCAAAACTGTAAAGAAGCTGTGTAAATACAGCCTTTTGGCCACAACTCTTCAAGAAACTTGAATGTATGTTTCTTTTAATCTAGAGTTGGTGGCAGTGAATAGATTATTTCAAATCAGTCATGGTACTTTCCTCGAAGTTATAGTTTAATGTTACTTCCTTAAAGGGATTTGCTTCCTTCTCCTATGTATGTAGAGGCAGTCAGATAATGTCATTCCTTCTTGAGTTCCACATTTTTTCATCCATCTGGAATTCTACAGTGTTTCAATGGTTACCCAGGGATATATCTGACATCCTGGAAGGACTAAAAGTAAATAGGCAAGACAGCATGGACCAAAATTTGAACAGGTTAATAGAATTTTCTATACTTTTCTGAGATCTCTTTAAATGTTAGAACATGTAAAACCACAGAGGAGCTTACATGTCATCAACTACATAAGAACTACCACGTTCATAATTCCCAAAGCAACTTATGAATTACTTTGATTCAGACATTACAGAATGGATGGCTGTTATTATCAACAAATCTTTTTGAAAGAGGACAAGAATCTACATAGGAAAAACCTCTGATGTTTACAATCATGAGGCAAAAATATTGCTCGAAAAAGAGGTGTGTTCAGTTCTGGTCCAAAATGACAATGTAGGAAGACCCTGAACTCACCTCCTCCATGCACACACCAATTCTGAACCTATTTATAAAGCAATTCCTCCTGAAGAACTGGGGGCTGACTGACCAGCTTCTGTCCAACAAAAGAGATCACAGACAGAAAAGCAAGAAAGATGGAGACATAGTCACGAAGGGAATCCCCACCCCTGATGCTGCCAGCAGCTGTGTGGAGGGATGGTTTTGAGGGACCATGAGCAGATCTATCTGCCCTAGGGCACAGAGACAAAGCTGTGGCTTAAGCCTCTTTTAAGAAAGCAACTAGAATATAAAGGGACTAGACTTAGAGCCCTGACAAACAATGGGAGAGCTGCTAAAACTCTCTCCAGGTTGGAGAGGCTGGTGACTAAACAATTTCCATTCCCCCTGCAACTTGACTGAGCAGATGGGATGGGAGTGGGGTCCAGGCACCTTGACTGGACTATCACCTCATTGAGCCCAGGGGCGTTGGCCCACACCTGCCCTCACTGTTCCACTAAGGCAGCCCCAGAATGGCAGACCTTGGTTGGCACTTGCTGTGGCTCCAACTGTTGCACTGAGGGGACACAGTTGCAGAGAACCCAGGAACACTTCCCGTACCACTTCAGCTTCAGATGGTTTGCTAGGGCACCCTCCAATATGGAGCACCTTAGGAATCCCCAGCCCATGCCCATCTTGGTTCCAGATGCCCTGCTAGGGCACTTGCTGAGTGGGGTATCCTGGACCTCTGCAGCCTGTGTTGGCTTCAGCTCCAGCCAGCTTTTCAGGGCATATCTGCACTGAGCACCCTGTGACATGCTGGCTTGCACCACTTCAGCTGTCCTGCCAGGGCATTCTCTGCTTGGAGAGCCCTAGGATCACCCCACCCCATGCACACTTCAGCCTGCAGCTAGCCAAATCCACAGGTACACAGTCTATACAAGGGAGGACTATACATAAGAGTGTTCATTCAAGTTTAAGAGAAGTTGTGGTTCTACCTAATTCATAGGCACAAAAATCAACCAAAATGACAAGACAGAGGAACATGCTCCAAGTGACGGAAGAAGACAAAACCTGAGGAAAAGAACTAAATGAAATGTCGATTATCAGCCATATTGCTTTAGAGTTTTAAGGTCATCATAAAAATGATCATTGGGCTGCAGAGAAGAGTGGAAGAACTTAGAACTTCAACAAAGAGATGAAAAATATAAAAAAGAACCAACCAGAGCTGAATAATACAATAATTGAAATGAAAAATACACTAGAGGAGATTCATAGTAGTTTAGCGATGTAGAAAAATGGGTCTGGAGGACAGGGTAATGGAAAGCACCTAAGCTGAACAGCAAAAAGGAAAAAGAATTTTTAAAATGAGGATAGGTTAAAGGATCTCTTGAACAACATCAAGCAAACAAATATTTACATTATAGGGGTTCCACAGGGAGAAGAGACAGAAAAACACATTTTAGGAAATAGCTCAAAACGTCCCTAACCTTCAGATTCAGGAAGCACAGGGAGTTCTGAAGAAGTTGAACCCATGGAGGTCCACACTATGACATGTAAAAGTTAAAATGTCAAAGGTTAAAGATAAAGAGAATTTTAAAAGCATCAAGACAGAAGCAAAAAGTTATATACCAGAGAAACCCCCACAAGGCTTATCTCTCAGCAGAAACTTTGCAGGCCAGATAGGAGTGGCATGATATATCCAAGGTACTGAAAGGAAAAAGACCTACAACCAAGAATACTCTACCCAGAAAGGCTGTCATTCAGAATTAAAGAGAATTTCCCAGACAAACAAAAGTTAAAGAAATTCGTCAGCACTAAACCAGCATTACAAGAAATATCAAAGGAACTCCTTTAATAAAAGGTCAGAATTAGAATAAAATTATGAATAAAACATGTACATAAAATTTGGAGGGGAGAGTAAGAATGCTTTTTTCGCATAGGTTCAAACTTAAATGACCATCCACTTACTATAGACTGGTATATACTTAGGATGTTACTATAAACCCCAAACCTGTAATAGACACACAAAAAATAAAGGGAAAGAAAGCTAGGCATAATACTATAGAAAGTCATCCATCACAAGTAATGAGAGAAAGGAAAGAAGGACATAAAACCAATGAACAAAATGGCAAAATGCACATACCTATCAATAATTAAAGTAAATGATCTAAATACTCCAATCAAAAGAAATGGGACATCTAAATGGATAAAAAACAAGACTTATCTATATGGAGCTACATGAGACCTGCTTCAGATCTAAAGACACATATGGCCCAAAAGTAAAAGGATGGAAAAAAATATTCCATAGAATAGAGATTGAAAAAAAAAAAAAAAGCTAAGATAGTAACTTATCAGACAAAACAGACTTTAAAACAATGACTGTAACATAAGACAAAGAAGGGCACTACATAATGATAAAGGGGTCAGTCCAACAGGAGGATTTAATGGTTTTAAGTATCTATACCAGCAACACTGAAACACTTGAGTACATACGACAAAGAGAGACAGACATGAAGGGAGTACAACTGATGGTGCTACAGTAAGAGAAGGAGACACTGACACTCCATTTACACTTGGATAGATTAACCAAGCAGAAAATTTAAGGAAATAATGTCTTTGAACAACACATCAAACCGGATGGACTTCAGATATATATAGAACATTCCATGCAAAAAAATAAGACATATTCATTTTAAGTGCAAATGGAACATTCTCTAGAACAGATCACATGTTAGGCCACAAAACAAATCTCAAATTTAATAAGAATAAAATCATATCCTACATCTTTTCAAACCACATGTTATGAAACTAGAAATCAATCACAAGAAGAGAAAAACTTGAAAAAGTACAAACACATGGAAGCTAAACAACATGCTACCAAACAACCAATGGGTCAACAAGTCAACAGTGAAATAAAATAATACATGGAAACATGAAAATGAAAACATAACATTCTAACATCTTTGGGATATAGAGAAGCAGTTCTAAAGTGAAATTTATAGTGATACAGACCTATCTCAAGAAACAACAGAAATCTCAATAAACAACCTAAACTTAAACGTAAAATTTCTGGAAAAAGAAGAGAAACAGAATCCAAGTTAGTACAAGTAGGAAACAAAAACGACCAGAGCAGAAATAAATGAATTAGAGACTAAAAAAACACTGTAAAAGATCAATGAAACCAAGAGCTGATTCTTTGAAAAAAACAGACAATACTGATAAACCTTTAGCTGGATCATCGAGAAATAAAAACACAATAAAATCAGAAACAAAATAGAAGTAACAACTGAAGTCACAGAATACAAAGTATGATTTTGAGAAACTATTACAAAAACATTATATGCCAAAAATTTATATTGCCATGCAGTGGACAAACTAGAAGAAATGGATAAATTTCTAGAAACACCAGATCTTCTGAAACTAAAATAGAATTAAATAGAAAATCTGAATAGATCAATTACTAGTAATGAAATTGAACTGATAATCAAAAACCTCCCAACAAAAATCCAGGACCAGATGGATTCACAGGAGTTCTACCAAATATTTAAAGAAGAGTTAATACCTGTTCTCCTCAAACTATTAAAAAAAGAAAAAATTGAAGCTTCCAAATACATTCTGCAAGACCATCATTACCCTGATTGCAAAACCACCAAGACAAAGACACCATAAGAAAAGAAAAGTACAGGTCATTATCCTTGATAAACATAGATGCCAGAATCTTCAAAATATTATTAAACTACATTCAAAAATACATTAAAAGGATAATTCACCATGATCAAGTGGAATTTATCCTAGAGATGCAGGGATGTTTCCATATTTGCAAATCAATCAGCACGATATACCACAACAGAACAGTATAAAAATCTTAATAGATACAGAAAAAAGCATTGGACAAGATTCAGTATCTGCTCAGGATAAAAACTCTCAACAAAATGGGGTTAAAGGGAACATATCTCAACATAATAAAGGCCGTATGTGAAGAATACACAGCTAACATCATACACAACAGTGAAAAACTGAGCTTTTCCCCTAATACCAAGAGGAAGACAAGGATGTCCACTCTTGCCACTTTTATTCAACATAGTCTTAGCCACAGCAATCAGAGAAAAACTGTCACTATTTACAAATGACATAATACCATGTACAGAAAACCCTAAAGATTCTACCAAAAAACAGCTAGAATAAGTGAATTCAGTGAAATTGCAGAATACAAAATTAATCCACAGAAATCAGTTGCATTTCTATATACTAATAATGAAGTAGCAGAGAGAGAAATTAAGAAAATCTCATTTACAACTGCACCAAAAGGAACAAAATATCTAGGAATAAACTTAGCCAAGGAAGAAGTGAAAAATCTGTACTTTGAAAACTACAAGACACTGGTGAAAGAAACTGAAGATGATACCATAAATTGAAAAATATTTCATGCTCATGGATTGGTAAAATTAAAATCTCATATTACCGAAAGCAATCTACAGATTCAATACAATCTCTATCAAAATACACAAAGCATTTTTCACCGAACTAGAAGAGACAGTACTAAAATGTGTATGGAACCACAAAAGACCACAAATAGCCAAAGTGATCCTGAAAAAGAAAAATGTAACTGGAGGTATCGCAATCCTAGATTAAAGATATACTACAAAGCTGCAGTAATCAAAACACTATGGTAGTGGCACAAAATTAGACACAAAGGTCAATGGAACAGAATTGAGAGCCCAGAAGTAAAGCCGTGGTTATATGGTCTATTAATCTGCAACAAAGGCAAGAATATAAAATGTGAAAAAGTCTCTTTAATAAGTGGTGTTGGGAAAACTGGACAGCTGCAAAAGAATGAAACTGAACCATTTTCTTACATGATACACAAAAAAGAAACTCAAAATGGATTAAAGACCTAACTGTGAGAGCTGAAACCGTAAAACTTCTAGAAAACTTAGGCAGTAATTTCTCTGACATCAGCCTAGCAACATTTTTCTAGCTAGGTCTCCTCAAATAAATGATTGGGATTTCAATGAAATAAAAAGCTTTGGCACCATGAAAGAAACCATCAAAAAACTCCCCCCAAATTAACATACTAAATGGGAGAAGCTATTTGCAAATGATATATTTTATTAGAGGTTAATGTTCCAAATATATAAGAACTTCTACAACTCAACACCCCTCCCCCCAGATAACAAGAGGCAGAGGACCTGAGTGCATTTTTTCAAAGAAGACACAGAGATAGGCAACGGACACATGAAAAAATGCTCGTCACTAACTGCCAGGGAAATACAAGTCAAAACCACAGTGAGATCACCTTGCACCAGTCACAATGGCTAGAATCAAAAAGAGAAAGAACAAGTGTTGGTGAGGATGTGTAAAAAGAAGCCCTCTAGCACTGTTGGTGGGAATGTAAACTGGTACAGCCATTGGGGAAAATAGTCTGGAGGTTAAAAATAGAAGTACCATATGATCCAGTAATTCCACTATTGTTATTTGCCCAAAGAAAACAAAAGCACTAAATTGAAAATGCACCCCTATGTTTCTTGCAGCAGCATTATCTATAATAGCCCAGGTAATGGAAGCAACACAAGTGTCCACTGATCAATGAATGGGTAAATATGTGTGTGTGTGTGTGTGTATGTGTGTGTGTGTGTATACAGAATATTTCTCAGCCATAAAGCCATAAAAAAGAATGCTATCTTGCCATTTGTGACAACATGGATGGACTTAAATACTATTATGCTAAGTGAAATAAGTCAGAAAAAGACAGATGTATCTGATTTCACTTATATGAGGAATCTACAAGAAAAACAAATGAACAAAAAAAAACCCTAAAAGCAGAAACAGACCCACAGAGAACAAACTGATGGTTTCTAGAGGGGAGGGGTGTAGGAGGATGGGCAAAACTGGTAAAGGTGTGTGGCTTCCAGTTATGGAATCAGTAAGTCACAAGGAAAAGAGGTATAACACAGGGAATATAGTCAGTGGTATTGTAAGGACACTGAATGGTGACAGAGGGTAGGTATGGTGAGCACACCATAAGGCATGGAGTCATCAAATC
Source organism: Mustela putorius furo (assembly GCF_011764305.1). NCBI lineage: Eukaryota > Metazoa > Chordata > Mammalia > Carnivora > Mustelidae > Mustela > Mustela putorius. The sequence goes on from NW_025421987.1 coordinate 31,731,218, forward strand.
ACTATGTTGTAGTACACCTGAAACTAATGTAACATTGTGTCAATGGTACTTCAACCAAGAACACTGTGTGTTCAGCATAACACATACATCTGCTACTCTCCTTTCCTTCTACACATCCACTCCCCAGCTATCCACCTATGCAACAATCATACACTGGGCACTCTTGTGAACATACGGGGACATAGCAGTGAAGCAACCAAGACTCCTATCTTCAAAGCATTAATATTCTAGCAAAGATAGACAAATAACAAATCAAGCAAACAAATGAATGGCACTGGGAAGTGACAGGTGCACTGAAGAAAAAGCACAAGATCCATACAGAAAATGACTGGTATGGTCTAGGGAACCATCTGAGCTACGGTGTAGGGGAAGGCCTCCCCAAGAAGCACAGCAGCAGCATTTCAGTATCAATGGGCAGGAGCAGGACCGGTATTTACAAAAATGGAACCTCCTCCTGCCCCATTCTACTTAACTGTGGCCAATGGAACACCATGGCACAGCCCTTTGAAAATTAATACTTTGGTGCTGATAGTAATTCTAGAGATTTCTTCCTTTAGTCAAAAAATAAGAGAATGCAGCATTTTGATGCACAAAGAGATTTTTCCCACTTCTCTTATCTGGTAAGGCAAAAACAAAAGTTAGAGAATGAATACATTCTGAATCAGAATATGTGCTTTACTGAGTGAACAAAGAAAATATGAAGGTATCTTTTTTTTTCCTATTTCATGAGGCAGTTTTGTAGGCATTCCTCTCATCATACAAGCTTTATAAGCAAATTGTAAAGTGATAAAAATACTTTTTTTTTTAGGCTGGCAGTGCTTGTTAAGTTATATAATGAACAGAAAGGTGCTCTGAAAAGCAAAGAGCACTATATGAACATTAAGGAAGCATTATTACTATTATTAGCCAACTCACCTGAAGAGGAAGGAAGCTGATCATAGTCCTGCGATGTTCTGTTGGATTTGACATTTTCACCTGGTAATCTCCTAGCAGGAGGCAAAGGAACTTGGCCACTTGCTGGATCAAAAAAGGGATCTTAAAAGTAAAGATAATTTTCGAATTAAAATGATTATCTCTACGAAGTGGGTGAAGAAAAAACATTCTAGAAAGAGTAAAGGTTTTGAAAATAAATTAGAACAAGAACTTCATGACTGATATTAACCATCTTCTAATCCTATTTTCTAACTTATTCATTACTTGCTCAGATAGGCTCTTCCCATTTATTCCTAGACAATACGAAGTACTAATTATATATTTTTCAGATCTTAATTATAAAATTCTTGGTGATAAAAGCTGCTTTGAATTCTTATGTTCTGTTCCATTCTATCCTGTACTATGAATAGAAACTGTTGCAAAGTAGGGGCGCCTGGGTGGCTCAGTCAGATAAGCATCTGCATTCAGCCCAGGTCAGGATCCTGGGGTCCTTGCATGAAACCACAAGGGTCCTGGGACACAGCCCTGAGTCTGGCTCCCTACTCAGTGGGGAGTCTGCTTCTCCCTCTGCCCTTTCTCCTGCTCTTGCTCTCTCTTTCTCAAATAATCTTTTTTTTTTTTTTTAAGGAAACTTGGAAATTTAAAAGGAAAAAATGTTTTGAATTTTGCCTGTAAGAGTCATGATCAAATCAGTTAAACTCTAAGTGTTAGGCATAATCTGTAAAATGAATCTGACATTTGGGATTTGTGAGAATTAAATGAATCCATGTGTGTGAAATCTCCTGTATATACAAAGTGCCTTTTAAACTACTACCTCATTGGCCTTCTTATGCTAAAAGTCATTTTTAACTAGGTCACTAGAGAGTAGACTCAATTGTTAAAAATTGTGCTATTAGTAACATTAAGCTTTGCATATACAGTTATTTTTAACCACCTTGGTAATCAGAATGGGGGCTTCTGCAACAGTGCAAATTATAAATTATACACAGATTAAAAATTACTTTGTTACTTTTAATGACATTTATTAACTGGAACCAAAGACAGAAAAATAAATTTTGTCAGTGGTACCATATTAAATTGTTAGGACAATAAATCTAACTGGTTTAAAATTAGTAGTCTATGGATTTAAATCCACAGAACTGGTTTCATTTTTGAGTACATACACATCACCTCTGCAATGTCTGGTTCACTGATAATTTATTTAGCCATCACTTCTATCTCTGCTCCTGTTTTCTTCTCTCATATTACTTTCTTTTATGTCTGCCAGCATCTCCAGAGGTATAGTAAAAAGGAGTGTTATGTTACTCATCATGTTTGAATTATATCCCCTGACACAGAGTACCAAGCACACTGCTTGGCAAGTAGCCTAAACATTATAAATATATGCTTTTAACTATCAAAATAAACCAAAACCAATTTATATTTTTCATAAATTCAAAATCAGTGAAATCTGAATTGCTAACATAAGATTAAGATTGTAAATATTAAGGATCCAATTATATTTTATTTAAAAAATTTATTTATTTGACAGAGACACACACACAGAGAGAGAGAGAGATCACAAGTAGGCAGAGAGGCAGGCAGAGAGAGAGGGGAAAGCAGGCTCCCTGCTGAGCAGAGAGCCTGATGCAGAACTCGATCCCAGGACCCCAAGATCATGACCTGAGCTGAAGGCAGAGGCTTAACCCACTGAGCCCCCCAGGCGCCCCTATTTCATTGTTTTAACGTCCCTTGAAGTTTATCATTAAGAATACATAAGAATTTGATTATTTAAGAAGAAAATGAACACATATTTATATTAATTTTTAACTAGATAGCCTAAGTCAAGAGTTGAAGTCTTTGATTATTACTTTCCCCATTTTGAGTACAATAATTATCCCTAGGTTTGCTGGAGACTTTCTGACCTAAGTAAGGTTATTTAACTTGCTTTCATTAAATTCAAGCTTAAAATTAGTGTTAGATTTTGCACTTTTGGAATTTGAAGAGTCAATGGTTCAGCCTCATTAATTTTGTTGAAACATTTTAGGAAGCAATGAGAAGATAAATCAAACCCCATGCAACAAATGTTAATCTTTTGATTTGGGAGAGTAAAGTATTTGGAACTAGGTATGGTGATTTCTGCCCAAGTTTAGAAATTTCCCCAAAGATTTAGATTTGAATATTCAATAAAACCTACCCTCCGTTATTGTGCATTTTAAGCATCACTGATATAACATTAGGTCTGAGGAAAGATTGCTTATTACAATAATACACTTAAAAAAATTTCTTTAGGGGTAAATGTAAAGGTTTGTCAAATATACTTATGCTGTTACTAATCGTGCATTTAAGACTAAACATTGCAGGGTCATAAATAGACGACAAAGTATATAGTTGTAGGATATTGCTCCATTAAACTACTTTACTTTAAAAGTCCCTAGGTACACTGAAAATATTACCATAAATAGCAAAATACTTAGTTCAGTTCTGTCTCACTACCATCTGTGTCTTCCTTCATGCTAAATTTGCTACTGGTCAGGTATAGGGCATACTGGGCTTCTAGGGCAAGTTGTAAAGTTGAAAATATTCATGCTTCGATGGGAAGATACACAACCCAATTACTACAAACAGTACAATAACCACCATCTCCTGATAAAGAAAATTTGAAAAGCAATCAAGTTTTTAAAAATAAGTTCTTCAAAAACTAATTAAAGTAAAATGTTATATCCACAGTTAGAATTAAAACATACAAATTGAAAATACCATAGCCAATGCACCATTTACATAGTAACAAATGTTTGAGAAATGAGTGAATAAACACGATGGGATTAATCTGTTCTAAAAGTAAAGTACTATTGCCTGTGATTTACAGTACGGTAATGCTAAATTGAAATTTTAATACTTAGTTTAGAGATTATAAAAATCTAAGGAAAGACTGGGAAGAAAGGTTTGCTCACTATAAAAGAAGCTGGAAAATACGTATTGATTGAAATTATGCTGTTTAAGAAGGAAACCTATCAAATGGTTATAGGAGGCGGCAGTATGGAATGTTTTTCTTAATTCCTTTTTTTTTTCTCCATTATCTGAAACACTTCCCAAATATTTACTCAAGTGTAGAAAAAGAGGCAAATAAAATTGGACAGTTAAAACAGCAGCATCTTTCCTGCAGGACTGTCCAGAAACCATCTGGAAGATTTATCTGTTATCCTCCAAATTAAAAAAAAAAAATCAAAGCAGGCTCTAATTGTTAGAGGGGTCTGAAGAGTATTTAGGTGAAACCAAATTCTTTCCTCTTTGTGGCCCTCACTCTTTAACTTGCATTCATAAAATCCCTACTAGGTAGTGATCCGCTCACTGATTAAATCCTCCAGGGTTAGAGAACTCACCACTCCTCTGACACAGTAATTCTTTAAAAAACTGTTTAAGAATTCTTACTTTAGGAAATTACAACGACATTTTTATTCTTAATCATCCTTCTCACTGGTCTGTCCTTCAGAGGAAACACAGGAAATCTAGTCCTTCCTTCACAGATACTGTAACTAGACACAACCCCCAGATATATATCTCTAAGGTTGTTTTGCTCATTAAGCACTGCAGTTCTTTTAATCCAGTGTGGTTCCTGCAGTCAGGTATAAACTCCCTTTACCACCCCGGCTGCCCTCCACCATGAATACCCCAACTCGGTATTTCTCAAAATTGAGCATGCCTCACAGTCCCCCAGAAGGCTTGTGTGAAGATTACTGGGCCCGACTCCCAGAATTTCTGATTCAGTAAGTGCTCTGTGGAGCTTAAGAAGTGTAATCTTAGGTAAACCCCCCAGTGACACTGATGGGGCTGGTTTACAGACTACAATCTGAGAACCCACCACTGCTCTAGCCCGTCAGTCCTTCAACATCTCACCACAGCGGTCTCCAGGCCAGCTGAGCACAGACCTCCCCTCACTCCTCCTCGGGTCTGAACTCTGAGTGCAAACTTCAGATGGCAGGAGCTCCCTTGGTAGCCACATGGTGATGGTGGTTCATAAAGGTCACAGTTAACACAACCACTCAAATCCTCTTCAGTAACTCTTGCTAAACCACTCAAATCCTCTTCAGTAACTCTTGCTAATGACCTAAATATCCTATTTTACTTATGACCTTGCATTTTTGGATGGAACTGGAAAATATTCATTTAACTGTAATCAAGTCAAATGTTTTAGCTTTTTGAGTTTAATTGTGACTTGAGATCGGATAAGGAATTCAAAAGAGATTCCAGGTTAGAATAGTGGAAGCAAGGTTCAATGAGGGCTGCTGGATATGTTGTGTATTTTGTGCACTGCACAAAGACATGCAGCTATGGGAATGAGCAGACTGTAATACAGCCTTGGCTTTGTTCCTGGAGCACTGGCCCTGGCACAAGGGGATAGGATGGGGGCCGCTTTCAACCCACTGGCACAAAAGAAGTGTCCTTTTGTAATCTGAACAAAGGCACAGATACGCTAGCAAAGTATAAAGCCTTTTTTTGAAGATTCTTCAGGTTTTGTTAGGATAGGACTAGCCCATCCGGAATAGATGCTCAGGCACAGCAGTGGGCATGACTATTTGCTGAAAGAAATCTTGCATGCAGGCTGAAAGCGGAAAACAGATAAAAGCAGCATCAGAGCCGTGCCCCTGCTTTGTTTGCTCCCATCGTCCTGCAGGAGTCCGGAGGCTCCTTCGCAGAAACACAGGACCCTGCAGTTTGAAAACTGTTGCTACACAGAAGTCAGTGGGCTTAGAAGGCTGGAAAGGTGAAGCTGACTCAAGTGTGCAAGGGCACTAAATGCTGGGAATAAAGAGAGAGGTTTGATCAGGGGTTTAACACAACACCGAGAGAAAAGCAATCTCTCTCTCTCTCTCTCTCTTTTTTTTTTTTTTTTTTTAAGACATCTATCTTTTGTCTTCAAGTAGGGACAATTATTTCATTAAGGAAATCATAATCTCAAACATGCCCAGTAGAGGTTTACCGTTATACTAGACTAAAATCTTCCCGAATGAACAACAGGGAAAGCAACAGCTGTACAAAACTCATGCAGTTGCCTTAAACACAGCAGTCCCCTCTACTTCTCCTTTATGGCTCTACAACTAGCGAGTCAAACTTTCATTTATCATTTATAGAGAGTTCTTTAATGAAGTTCCCTGAAAAAAGAGTGAAGAAAGGCCACAAATCTTCTACTTTGGATGCATAATGTATTAAATCGTTTGCAAAATGATACTTAAATATTTATTTATGGGTCAAAAGAAACCTTCATGTTCTATTAGTATGTAAGAAGAATTAAAATAGTTCTTTGAAAAGGAGGAGATCTAACATATGTGGGTCAAGGAGATTAAGAGAGTACAAATTTCCAGGTATAAAATAAATCACGGAGACTCAAAGTACAGCGTAGGGAATAGAGTCAATAACACTACAACACTGTATGGTGAGAGAGGTGACTACATTTATTTTGGGCAACACTGAGCAGCATATAGAATTACTGAATCGATATGTTGTATACCTGATACAGTGTAACACTGTATGTTAATTATGCTTTAATAAAATATAAATAGACTTGATTAAAAGCAGTTGTCTTTTAACACCTCAGTGGGTTAAGCCGCTGCCTTCCGCTCAGGTCATGATCCCAGGGTCCCGGGATGGAGTCCTGCATCGGGCTCTTTGTTCAGCAGGGAGCCTGCTTCTCTCTCCCCACCTCTGCCTGCCACTCTGCCTGCTTGTGTGCTCTCTCTGACAAATAAATAAATAAATAAATAAATAAATAAAAACATTAAAAAAAAAAAAGGCAATTGTCTCAATGGATCTCATATAGGATCTGGCAACAGACTAGAAGTTTGTCACGTTATTGATAAGAAAGGCTGGAAGAGGAAAAGAAGTTACTATTTTTTTTTCTTAGAAGTATTTATTATCAAGAGATGTCAACATTATGGAGAATGGAATTAGACTCCCCACATGTACAAAAGGAGGCCAAGAGACAGTCAGCGGGTCGCAATGAAACACCTTGGCCCCATACAAGCCTCATTTTATAAGTCAAGGATGACTGTTGCTGAGCTGCCTGCAGCCAAGTAAAAACAAAACAAGCAAAACCTCTATATAAAATAAAATGGTTTATACAACTTTATCTAATAAAAGGGGCATTTTCATTTTGTAATCTTTTAAGTAATATCAATACTATTTTTATGAAGTTTTTAAATGTAAAGCACAATAAAGAATAAAATTATAACTAAAACATTTTACAATTAACTCTTTTGGTTAAAAACAGGTAAACGTGTGTATTTGTGTAAAATGTTCTCTGCCAACTCCTGGAAAGCTTGACTTAATTTTAAAAAGAAGGCACTACGTTGGTTTTTATTTAATAGGGCTTAAATCACATAAATAAAAGGTGATAGGTACCTTGTAGGAATCTGACCAGAGACTTACACAGAAGTCAGCCTTGGGAAAGGTTAACTAAGGTTTAGAGTGACTTTTTTTTTAATGTTAAAATCCTTGTATAAAACAAAGATTTGAATAAGTGAAAAAGATAGCAAATGTCATTGGTGTTTATAAGAATGAATAGGAGCCTAATAGGTTTTTTTTTTGTTGTTGTTGTTAAGATTTTATTTATTTACCTGAGAGAGAGAGAGCCAAGGAGAGGGGCGAGGGTCAGAGGGAGAAGCAGACTCCCCACTGAGCAGGGAGCCTGAGATACAAGATATGATAGGAGACTCGATCCCAGGACTCTGGGATCATAACCTGAATGGAAGGCAGATGCTAAACCAACTGAGTCATCCTGCTACTCCTAGGAGCCTAATAGTTACCATGCTTTCTCCTTGGATTAGAAGGGGTATGGCCCTCACTCTTTGATTGGTAGTATCCAGTGAATTCATGGATGCCAGGAGGGGAGCGAGGCATCTCATAGTGCGTGTGACACAGAGGGCAATTCAATCAATATTTACTGATGAAAAACTAAATTCAAAATTATATCTTAAAAAATGAATCTCTTTTAGAAGCTGAAGCTACCTATTCCAAGTTATAGGTGTATAATTTGTGTGTCTCATCCATAAATCACCTCAAATCTTATAAGTTATTAAACTGAATGGAAAAAAAATCTAGGAACATGAATACTAAAGGTGAATGATAATGGCTAAGTTTCCCAAGTTTTCACTGAGACACAAAGGCAGCCCAAGGTCAAACTAAGCACTTATAAAAATTTTTCAAATTTATTTAATATAAAAATGTCAGGTCATTCTTAAAAAGAAAATTTTTACCCTATGTTTATCCAAACCAAATTGAGACAAAGGTTTCTGAGCACTGTTCACAGTCTCACCAACATGACAGATCAGAATAGTTAATATCAGTAGATTCAATGTAACTGATTATTTTTTTCTGACAGTTCTGACTAGTGGAGTGGATGGCTTATGATAAGTCTCTTTGTTTTTATTTCTATTCCTCACTTTAAAGGCTAAAAAAAAGAGTTATGTTTTAATTTTTCCATGAAAAACAATAATTTGTGTTAAGATATTAATAACGAGGGTAACAATAAAATGCAGATATTTCAGAAAAACTTATCTACTGTGTTGCAATAATGCAATTTACCAAAACATTACATTTTTGAATACAATTATGACCCAAAGCCATAGCCAGTAAAATTAAAACTTACTAGGAAAAAAATACGACACTCAGGATCGGGAGAGTCTGAATTCTGTCCTCATCACTACTCGCCCAACCATGGAGCCCTTTCGGGTCTCAGGGATGCCTTCTGTGGCACAAGGATGTTATATGGATTGGACGAGTTCTACAGCACCTATGACTCCGACTGCTTCTAACATTTTTGTAATCCTTTGCATTAAATCAACCAGTTGACAAGCAAAGCTACACAACTGCTGGTATTTCCTACCCAGATTTTCCTGCTAGAGAGTTAGAAAATGGTACATTACTGATGTTTATTGGACAGTACGATCCTAGAAATATTCTTGCTTTAGGTGAAAAGTTTTCTTTGGCTTTTCCCCTCTTACCTGAAGGAAGAAGGAAAAGGTCCTGTCCTGAGGATGGTCGGCTGTTGGAGCCGGGAGGTTTTGAGTGTTCAATGAGGCTGTGCCTTGCGGGAGGTGGGGGAGGTGGGAGGGATGGGGGGAGGGCATCAAAAGCATCTTCACCTGCATTTGAAGAAAGGTCAATATCAACAGCAGAACTTCATTAATGAAAACACAGCATCGGGCCAAAGTTATGATTGATTTTCTCTTGCTGCTCATAAAGAACTTCACCTGCAGGGTTTATCTCGCAGTTTACCAGCTTTGAGAACGAAAGCTGCTTATTTTCTGGGAGTGTCTGAAGAGAAACATAGGCACACAAACACACATGTACATGTGCTAACTTTTCAAACTCCTAGGCCTTTCTGGTAAAAAGCACCACTGCAGGTTGTGAAAGAGCTTATTATCTACTTGTAACCTTTATCATGTTAAGACACGAAGTTTGAACTAAAAATTATTATAGGTCATACCATCAAAACAGAACTTCTTATGTAACAATAAGAATTCACAGCCTCTTACTAGAAAATCACACTGTGCACAAGAAATTTAATGTCACAGAATAGATTATCTTTTAAACTTTATTCTTCAGGATTTTAATTCATTTAAACTAATGTTCCATATATTTCATTGTCAAAATACAGAAAATGTACCTATAGTAGAGGAATGTATTTTTCTATTTATCAGATACCTCTAAAGAGGAACAGTTAATACAGAACTCTCTCCTGTGGTCCCCAAACTACTTATATTTGCATATTTCCCAGCTTTAGTAACTACAGAATATTGTAGCATGCTTTTATGTCTACTTATTTTCCCTTGCCACATCTTACTACTCTACTCATATTTTCCCCATCTCAATTCTTTAAAACAATAAAACTGCAATGTATGTATTTTTGTAAGTAATCTCAAATACTCTGTGAATAAAACAGGGTATAAGCAAACACCTACATATTCCAATAATAAAAATTCATGTATTTAAATTTATTGACTTAAGCCAAAGGTATATTTTAGAGAGAAATAGTTTTTATCATCCATCTAACTTGCCTTACAAAACATATTCAAAGTATTTTCTCTAATGATCATAAGTCTTTTCCTAACTTAAAATATTTGAAGGTATGGGGAGGGGGGAAGAGAGCTTTGCTATCCTTCCAACCTTCAGCGATCTGCTACACTCATTATCTTATTCATCCAAATCTTTTTTTTCAGCCCCTAAATGTCAGGTACCATGCTAGGCACATGGGTAATGTGAAGATCAAAATCACAAGGCCCTGATGCAAGGAGCTTAGATTCCACAAGAAGATCTAAGAAAAACTCACAAAGAGGTATGATTCACAGGTGAGAGGGTCTCAGGTCTCACAGAGAGAGCTCTGCATTGTCAGGGGGACAGGAAAAGTAGAAAGCGGTATTCAGCCAGGTGTTACAAGAACAGAGAGGCCTGGCTATCAGAGGCTCAAAAACATTTACTCATTAAATGCAAGGACGGTGTCTTCCAGACAGAGGGAATAGCATAAAGAGTATAAATAAAGCATGAGGTGTGTGAAGAGCGAGAGGAAGGTTGAGTTACAAAGACAGGCTGGAGCACTGATCTGCATTGTCTGATTCGGTAGTCACCGTCCGTATACAGCTGCTTCGTTCAAATTAAAAGTCAGTTCCATCCACAGTCGCACAGGTGAATGTATAGATTCTTTACATCACCACATAAAGTTCCACTGGAAAATGCTGATCTAGGTCATTTAGACTTGGGTAACAAGTCAAAAACCGGCACGCAGGAAGAAGTGGGAGGGAGGAAAAACCAAAACAAAACAGGAACACCCCATAGGTAAAGAAGTTAGCAGTTGCCTGTAATTGACGTAGGTGGGAATGAAGCACTGAGCACGGAAGGCGCGGGAGCCAAAGACACTGCAATTACACAACTAGAAACACGAGGTGATGGTGTTGGGAAGACATCAAAAGGGTCATTTGACAGTTCTGGGTGTCTAGCAATCGATTCAGGGAAGCTTATAGATGGACCTTCATCAGACGTTATGTTATGGTGACTTGTTACTGTGAAGCCTGAAGGTGTGCGGAGATTCTGTCTTCCTCTAGAAACAGGGTGAGAAGCTTCCTACCTAGATTTAATAAACACAGATACCAGCACCAGCCAGCTTTTACATACACGTGTACCTCCACACATGCACACACACATGTACACACACACACTTTTTATCAAAATTCAAACCAAGAAGACGGAGATTCTCTGTATGTGTAATTGCAGTGATTATAAGACAGAATGTATTTCTCAGTTCTTTACAATAGAATATTTAATTTCCCATAATGTAATTAGCTAAGTAAGTGGAAAGGGGCCATGTTATGCTGAAAGAAAGAGTAAGTACACATTCATTAGGAATTGTACTTCAAGAAAATCTCAGATGAGCACTTCCAGTCTACTAGAACACAAGGGCTCAGGGGAAGAAAGGATGCTCTTACAGGTTTTTAGACTGCATTTAGTAAGTGAAGAGAGGACTTGATAAAATGCAGATTGATGGGCAGCCCTGTACACCACTGCTTCAATTATGTAAATGGAATGAACCCGAGAGCCACCACTACCTAGAGAAGCCATTCTAATTCAGACAAATTCATACCCTTGTAAGTCTGTGTTACACTGAAATCTGGTAATTCAGATATTAACTGAAAGAAAAGGCAGGGTGACTTGTTTGAAAATTGTTTTAAAGGTTTCAACCTAATGGAGGGATGAGAAGATCATAATCAGAGGGTGTCCTGTTGAGTGAAGAACCATGCTTTGGATTGTCCCGAGTTGGAGGCCTGGCAGGTGGTAATGGCACTGGATCAGAGGCTGAGTCAAAAACATCTCCTAGAGGATAACACAAAATCTTAATGTATTTTCAGTACAACAATGGCATGGAATTTTGCCTTTAAATTCTGACCATTAAGATGTAGAACACAAAGAGAATACGTTTTATACATACCCTTTAAATATATGCCTAATTCAGGGATGTTTGATTTCTTCATCTCTGAAGATGTACCATGGGTTCCATTCAATATACAGTGACCATTATCACAAGACCTAAGGCGGAGATCAAAGGACAAAAATCATAAGGAAAACTATTTTCTTTTTAAAAGTAATTTGGAGGGTGATAGGAACTAGGAATCCTGCTCATATGCTAAAGCTTGAAATTAAATATAATTTCCTTTTTTGGAAATTTTTACAAAGAAGAAGTAAATATCTTATGGAAAACAATCTTTTTTTAAAGTGAAATCAAGAATTACAAAGGCCACAAAAATTACTGATAAGCTAAACAAATCTGTGAAAATTAACATATATTTGGACAAGTTCAATGATACCTTGTCAAGTTTTTGCAGTAAAACATGTAGTAAGGCTAAAATAAATATGTAATAGTCCCAATGACTTATTTGTTGATGGTATGTAACATAGTATTTCTGTAATTTAAGCTTTCCTTATAGTAAACTAGAGCCCATCAAAGAAGAATTATTAAATGTTCTGAAATTTCATTAAAATTCTGATCGGCATATTTGAAGACCTAGAGTCCATGTTAGAATTTCACTACTGCTATGACCGAAACTCCTAGCACTTCGGATAGCTGTAGAGAACAGACTTTGGCAAAGGCCTTGGGTATACAACAAACATTTTAATCTGTTTGTCTGCAAAGGATAATACTTATTTAAAAAGTATTTTTATTGTTTGTATTAATATACTGGAATCCTACCATTTGCATAATGGACAAAACTGGGGTATTAGAAGATAGCAGGAAGAGAAAGTACAAAGCACATTTTGTCTTGAGAATATAGCTGTGTAACAATGAACTCTCTGCTCACCAAGTTATTCTGTTCACAAAAAGCTATAGGAAGCAGAGTTTATATTTTTCTTTACTCTGGTTTACTCTAAATTCTTGGGGCATCGTAAAAGTACATACATAATCGAGGAGATAGTGGACATTTAAATAGTTACTGCAAGAGCGCTTCATCTGAAATTCATTTCCATTCTCTCTGGTGGCCACGTCTGTTTCAGGGGCCAGAGATGGTTCATTTAAAAATAGTTATCATGTATTGAATTTTCATAATAATGATGGATTTTTACTGAAACTGAATTGAATTATTCATCTACTCTTTAACTCTTTCCACATATTGACAATTTATTTCTTCTGATGTTCCAAAGGGGGAAAACGTATTGGGAAAGGAAATGTTTAAGCTTAACGAGTGCTCTGTGGAGGACATAAGTTACTTCATCCATCGGCTTTCGAGAACAAATTAGATAAAAAATCCACTCCAATTAAGTTTAGGGATTATCAACATTTATTACTTCTCTGTAACAATAGGAAGATAGTAATGGTGGTCATAATTCAAATTTATTTTCAGGATTTGGGAAGCCTGCCACCAAAAATCTCATCCAATATGATCTGACAATTAAAATTTAAAGCATTTAAATTATACCTCTCATTTCTTCAGCAATGGGAAAAAAAAAAAATGAAATCCCAAGGAAACCAAAAAAGCTCATCTTATTTCAGTCTTTAAAAATTACTATCCATTTGTCAGGGCCAAAAGGACTAAAGATTGTGACAATTTGTATTTGATGTGAAGGAATAACTTCCCTCTCTATAAAGAGTAGTAGACATTTGGTTCTTCTGATACAACAAATTGCCTCGCAGTTATTTATCTTCTCAATGATACCGTTTTATCAACAAATGTCTTAGACACCACTGATTAGCAAGAAATGCTTTGGTTTTCTTGTTGTGAAATCTGAAGCCCTAGATGCAGAATGTTAGTAATTCCGGTGAAGAATACTACAGAGTGTTGATAATTCTAACCAGGATCACTCATGTAGACAGCTCTCTGGTGAAAATGAAGATTTGCTCCTCTTTTCCAAGTATTGCATTTTCACCTCCATGTGATACTCAAAGAAAGGCACTAAAACATTTTTTGGATCTTTCATCTGTAAAGAAGGAAACACTTCACTCATAAAATGCTTTCCACTGATTGACCTGACCTTGAAAAGGAAATAGCACACAAAGTAGAGATGGCAGAGATGGCTGAAGTGCTGGGCAGTTCTAGCCTCAATCAAGAGCTGCTGGAAGGCAGGAAGGCTGGGCCACTATCCACGGTCGACCCCTACACTATGTGCTGAGCATCGCTCCAGGGATTCCATCTCACAAAGGCAGTAAACTCACAAAGAAAGTTTTAAAACCGGATTTGACTTACTGAGTACCTCACGTAAGTCAGATGAGAGAAAAGAAAAATACTTGAGATTACAGATGACTAAATCAATTATGAAGGGAAGAATCACCCTTCTACTTAAGCACCTACTAATATTTCAATATAGGCCACCAATTTTTAATAACTGTTATATACCTCAGTGGGGCTGCCACTTCAAAGACCAAGGATGCCTCCGTTATGAGGAGAACAAACAACTGACAAGAAGAAAAAAAAAAGATGCTATTTCTCACAATCTTATTCAATCTAAGGAAAAGTAAAATAGTTTCTGATTTAAAAAAAAAATAGCTAAGGGAAATACTTTTTTTTTTCTTTTTACTTTAAGATCTGACGAGTAAAAGTAGGTAGCATATCAAGAAGGGAAATGAATATATACTAGTGAAATGAAAAAAATCCTAAGGAAGGTTCAGTAATACTTTAGTGTCTGAGCACTGATTTTCTTCGTGAGATATGGGCTTAGAACTGATAAAATGCACCAAAAATAGTGTATTGAAAATGGATGAATTAATCGCCACAATAGGTAATATACAGCAAAGCCTTATTAGGCTATGACGTGTTTTTGGGGGGCAGGGTGAGAGAAGAGCAACAAAATGTTCCATTAGATTTACTAGTCAATTAATTTAGCTAAATGACTTTCTGATTCATGAGAAATCTGCATCTTTTAGTACTCTCTGAAAATAATGTAGAAAATCATATATAGGAAGAAGGGGCTTTGACCAAGAAATAAGGATTTTTAATTAAATACATGTGATTCAGCTGCTTAAAAACAAAAACCACATATGATCATGCTTATGCAGGTATGAGGTGATAAAATGCTGCCCATATGCTTACCTAGGAGGAGGTTTTACGTTATGGCAATGAGATGGTTGTGAATTCAGGGAGACAGGATGGGATGAAGGAATCTTGTATTCATCGTCATCTTCCTCTACTGGGTCTCTGGTTTTCTCTGAAAGGGAATTTGCTAATGGGCCAGTACACCTACCAGAGAGGGAAGAAAATCCAGTCTGCTTTAAGCATAGCAATTCAGAATAGGCAAGTCAGATGTGATATAATCAAATCAAAAGAGCCATTTTGTCACTTGTATTCATTTTTCAATTACAGGCTAACATCAGAAGGACTGTTCTTCTACTAAATATAGATGAAAAGGATTCTTCAATCTTTTGCTAAGATTCTATTGAAATAAAAGAATTTTCATACTTATAATTTTAAATGGCACAGTAAGAAAAACTAGTATCCTGTCAAATTAGAAAGGTCTTGAAGTTAAAAGAGAATGTGTAAAATTATCTAAACCAAAGCTATTAAAATATTAACATTTTGTTCCAATTTAACTTAAATGGGTAAATTAAGATAATAAGTATATACACATGGTAGTTTTATGTATTAACGAAGTCTTTATAGAAAGGTCAAACTTTCTGTCTCTTGTGAATATTACCTATAAGCTGAAAAAAAAAATCCAGTTCAATTATATGAATTCCTTCTCCTGTGAAGTTCAAGTACAATTCAAATTGTTAATTTTTTTCCCCAAGAACTACTAAGAACTAAAAATGATTGGAACAATTAGAAGTAGATAATAAGCAAACTTATTAAGTCTTTGAGGTATAGTACATTATTTTGATGGCTTCAATTCTCTGGCTAAATAAAAAAGAACAAAGATGAGTACAACAATCGCCTAATACCAAAAGAAATTTTCAAGTATTTTACTCATCCATGAGAGTAAATAAAAAAAATAAAACAAAGCCAAACAAGGAAACAAAACCTGGCTGATTTTCACAGTCATTGCTAATGGAGTTTAATCTAATCCTTGATTGTGCAAGTGAAAAATATAAAGTAATAACACATGAACCTACCCTAACTTTCTGATACCCAACCAATTTGCAAGACACTGTTGGTATATATAAACCCAAAGCTTTTGTTAATCATGGTGAAACCTTGGTTTCATTAAAGGTTTTTTTTTTTGTTGTTTTTTAAATGTCTGTGACTGCAATTTTGAAGCACCTTCTGTAGAGGGAGCAAAAGCCCTTTGGTATATGTGCCATCGACCCTGAAATAACTTTTTCATTCTGATTTCTTCTCACTAGTTAGAATGAGAAAAATTTTAAGGGCTTTTCTTTGTGCCCATTACAAGAAGACATTGTGAAAAATGTTTATGTTTTCAAGTTTCTACTTGTATTTGAATCCTAAGAAACTTCATAGATTAAAGAGAAATCTCTCCTAAGACTTTTCAAAAGCATATTTTTGCCTGTCTTTGAAGACTTTTTCAGTACTGATTTTTGAATTCTTGTTTGTTTGAAAAATCTCCAAGTTCAAACGACAGTTTATAGTCAGGTGAAAGCACAGTGACACAGTGACAAAAAGCCTGCCGTCACTGCCCAGAGCCCAAGCTAATGACCAGAGGGTTACAACACCTCCTGTGGTGTAACCTTAGAAGAGGTATGTATATTCCAAACGAAGGCGGGGAGTACGTGGACTGCCAAATGGGGACCTGATGGGTATTGGGGTAGGAATTTCAAACATGACCTTTCTATGAAGTCTTATAAGCACGGACATCGATTTACCTAACTCAAGGATCGGAATGGGTTCTATCGACAAATGAAACAATATACATCCCTTCTATATCCTAATATACTTTCATTCATAATGAATCCTTCTTTCCTTTGCAATTCAGGCATATCTTGTATAAAAGAAAAAGACGTATTAACCAAATGTTCAACAAAATCAATGTCAGAAATCTGCCATCTGCCTGTTGTGTTACTTCCAAAGATTTAAGAGTTCCCAAAGAAGCACTACACATTGAGACAAGAATGGACGGTTTTTGAAATCACATCTGTCATGACTGAGTCTCTTCAGTGATAAAGAATTTCATCTGGGTAACTCCTGCCCCTACTCTTTTGCTTTGCTGCAAATCAACAGATGGAATATTTCAAGAAAATGAAAAGTAAAGCCTACCTAAGACTTTATGGAATAATAAAGGCTTACTGCTAAAATTTACTAAACATAGATTATTAGCTTAAATGGATTTTAGTGGATTATATCCAGAAGTGGAAAATGTCTTCAACTGGCATTTGTATCCAAATCCAAAAAAGTGATTAAATATCCCATTTATCACCATTTTAATAAGTTTGAAAATGAAATTTTATTTTTCTTCTTTGTGTTTTTAAGGCAAACTTCTTGTATCAGTATAATATTCTACTTCAATAAGCCAGTTTATAAGAATATCATTCTAATGCATTTTTAAAATTGTTTGAAAGATTTATCTTATTTATTTTACAGAGGGAGAGAGTGCATGGGGGAGGGGCAGAAGGAGAGGGAGAGAGAAAAATTTTTTTTTAAGATTTTATTTATTTGACAGAGAGTGAGAGATCACAAGTAGGCAGAGAGACAGGGGAGGGGAAGCAGGCTCCTTGCGGAGCAGAGAGCCCAACACGGGGCTCAATCCTAGGACCCTGGGATCATGACCTGAGCAGAAGGCAGAGGCTTTAACCCACTGAGCCACCCATGTGCCCCGAGGGAGAGAGAAATTTTAGCAGACTCTGTGCTCAGCAGGGAGCACGATGCCGATGCCGGGCTAGAGCTCGCAATCCTGAGATCACGACCCAAGCTGAAAACCAAGAGTCAGATGCTTAATGGGATGTTTAATCAGCGATGCCACACAATGCCCTCCCTCCAGTATATTTTATTCAGCATAAATTTTTATATCAAATTAACCTCATACAGTTTTTTTTAATATTTTTATTAATTTTTCAGAGAAAGAGAGAGAGAGAGAGCACACGCACAAGCAGAGGGAATGGCAGGCAGAGGGAGAAGCAGGCTCCTTGTTGGGCAAGGAGGAGCCCAATGCTGGACTTGATCCCAGGACTCTGGGATCGTGACCTGAGCTGAAGGCAGATGCTTAACTGACAGAGCTACACAGGTGTCCCTAATCTTATCTAGTTCTGAAGGTAAAAATCAAAGCAGTTTCTATCATAAAAAACAGCAATGTACAGTATGGACTTTGGGTGATTATGTGTCAATACAGGTTCAGCCGTTTTAACAAAGGTACCCACTATGGTGGAAGATGTTGATGATGGAAAGATGAGGCATGTGTGGGGGTAGTCAGTATAAGGGAAACTGCTGTACCTTTGCTTTAATTTTGCTTTGAATCTAAAAAAAAATAAAGTCTCTAATTACTCTAAACTTCTCTAAAACATGAAATTTTATAAAAAAGAGAAGGTGCAAATAAGATAAAGAATTTGTATATAAGATACCAAAAGAGAAATCTCGATTCATGTAAATAATTACACTTCTTGTAGTTATATGTTGGATTTTTTCTTCCCCTTCACAAACTAATTCAAAAAGTAGGTTCAATTTTACTTGCCACTAAATAAGTGGTAAAAGAATTAGTTTCACAATTTTCATTGGCTATCATGTATGTTTAGTTTTGGCAGTGGAGAAAATACCTAACTTATGGGACTCAAGAAAATTTTCAGTCATTGATATGGCTTCTGAGAAATGTTTAGGATATCAGAGGAACGAAACAGAGCAAATTATATTTGGCTGGTTCGAAGTTAAAGATGCAAGTAAACCATCTTATCATTAACACCCATTACTTCATTCCCTTTATATTATCATCATACCCAGAGTGGAGTGCTTTGCACTGTGGCTGTCATTTGGAAGTTAATACGCTGGTAATGTACAAGGACACATCCTCTCAAAGATGCACAGCCATTCTCTCCCCAACCCGCACCTCTTGTTAAACTCACTGTACGTTAGTTATCGGAGCCTTCAGTGAGAAACACATCCATTTTCTGCAAGTGTACACTTGAAACAAACCAAGAATATATTTTCCAACACTGTTCTTAGTGATTTGTACATTTCAACACAAACTCACAGACACACTCCTCCACAGCATTTTATATTCTTGGTGTAAGGCACATAATCAGAGGGGTGAACTGCGTATCCCACTGGCTTTATTTATGTAACTTATAACTCTA
This sequence comes from Mustela putorius furo, assembly GCF_011764305.1. Classification (NCBI taxonomy): domain Eukaryota; kingdom Metazoa; phylum Chordata; class Mammalia; order Carnivora; family Mustelidae; genus Mustela; species Mustela putorius. The sequence goes on from NW_025421987.1 coordinate 31,750,338, forward strand.
ATACCACCATTGCCATGTGCTTCCTTTCCTTCAATTGAACAATTCTTGATAACTCACTTAGTCCATCAACTTTTCCAGAAAAAAGGCAAAGTAGAAATGTTCATTTTCACCATCTATGAACCCCCTGTGACACTGCCTGACAAAACAATTTTCTTTCAACTTTAATTTGTTCAATGATATGTATTTGGTACACGTTCTTTCACTGACGTTGTGTTTTCTATATATTCACCTACACCTGCCATCTATTTCTGTCCTGAACTGCAAAATGCTTAAGGGTCAACAAAGGCCTGGCATGGTATGTAACCAGGGGAGTACTCACAGCTTTTAGACAAAAATGAGTGATTATCGGAGAAACAGATGACCAAGCTGTTAAGGGGAAAAGAATGATCATTTTCAGGATTCTTTCATAATCTAGAAAAGGATTTTGATATATTATTTATATATTATTTTATATATTGTTTTCTACATGTAAGAAGGTTTATTTAATCACATCTGAAGGCAAGGTTTTAAAAAATAACTTTTCTTAAAACTGACTCTTCAGAACCTGCTGTATACATTAGTCCATATTTCTTATATTAATTATCACAAGCCTAACAGGGAAAATACTTAACTCCTAGAAATCATAGCCTTGGTAAGTGGTGACACTAAATAAAGTTCTCTTTGAAATGATGGCATATATGCCGCAAAATATTAACTTCCCCAGTATATCAGAGTGAGTTTTATAATACATACTGATTTCGAGGTTTCTTTCAGGACATCAAGAAAAGTTGGTGTGGCATACTACACGTTTAACAAACCTTTCCTGTAAGCTTTAATTATAAGCATTTCATGGACTTGAATATAAATTGGAGAAACAAATTTTAAGTTGTATTTTTAAGTTAACTTATTCAGAACCAATGTCCACCTCTAAAATTTTTAGGGGAACCACTTTAGGAATCAAAAAGGTATGAGGAAACACATACTATTCTTGAGAATCTACTTTTCCAGTATATGTTGTATATGAAAGACTTCAGATCATTTCATTCACGTTGATCTAGCTTTATAGTTTTACACTTCGACTTATACATAGACCACTTCACGATGATATTTAAAGTGGTATCATTCGTAATCACCAAAAACTAGAAACAACCCAAATGTCCCTCAATGGAGGTGGATAACCAAGCCCCAGTATGTCTTACAATGGAATACTTGCTCTGGTGCAAGACAAGGAAGAAACTATTGATACACTTGATAACATGGATGAATCTCAAATGCATTACACTAAGTAGAAAGAAGCCAGAATCAAAGGACTAGGTACCACGTGATTCCATTTACATGACCTCCTAGAAGAGGCAAAACTGTATGGACATAAATTAGATGGGTAATTTCCACGGGTTTGGGATGAAAGGAACTGACATAAGGCACAAGGGGACTTTCTGGAGTGATGGAACTGTCCTGTATCTTGATTGTGGCGGTAATTGCGTGGCCCTGCATTAGAACTCACAAAGCTGGATTCTGCTGTACATAAATTATGCTTTAACCAAGGAAAATTTTCATTTTAAAATTAAGAATTCACTTTGACTCACTTTAAATATTAGTGATAAGCATCTTTCACAAATATGCTGAATATTCTTAGTGGCCTTCAAATAACTTTTTGAATTCTACAGGAGATGACAGAGAAATCTTAACAGAAACTGAGAAATGCTTGAATGTGTGGAATATGCAAAGAGGCCCTCACTTAATATGAAAATGAAATCTCATTCTAACCCCACATGTTTTTTTATCAACGAATTGATATGTTCATGGAGAAATGGAGAATATATGAGAGATTAGACGAAAAAGAGACAGTATAAGGAATATATTTTACATTGTATATTTAAATAGCACCCAATGGCTCACCTTTCTTTTTTTTTGAGATGGAGAGAGGGAGAGAGAGAGAGCGTAAGCAGGGGGAGGAACAGAGGGAAAGGGATAGAGTCTCACGCAGGCCACACACTCAGCACAGAATCCAAAGTGTGCGCTCGATCTCAGGACCCCAAGATCATGACCTGAGCTAAAATCAAGTCAGACACTCAACTAACTGAGCCACCCAGGCAGCCCTAATGGCTCACATTTCTAAGGCTATCTAATTTTTTATGATCATAAATGAGTTCTTTTTGTAAATTATAAGTAACAGGTTGGTCAGACCACTAGGGCTACTGTTGTATCAGTTCTCATCATAGTTTTTAATCAGAGAAAATTAAAGATTAGTGGAATTAGTGGCATTCCCTCTGTCCAGATTATAGCCATCCACCAAATATTGCTTTCCACAAAAGATGAGAAGGGATTGCCATTCTGTGTGAATTTAGAAATTATAATACTATAATAAAAATGAGAAAAATAATATTCATACATCTTTTGTACACTTTCCACACATTATTGCTTTTTCTGTTGAGACTGGTTTAAAATGATAGACTTGCAACTCTCAACTGTTTTTTCATCAATGTTTCAACAAGTAGGTTGTAGGGATTCACCAGAAAACCTATGTTAGGATGGTTAAGCTGCTTTGCAGGAGAACTGAACACTTTTTCTTGCATAATCTCATTGATTTACAAATTAAGTATAAGTTTCAAATATTAAGTCATATCAGCAGGTCCCAATCAAGCATTCTGTACGACACAACAAGAGAAGGATGCCGCAGCAATACTACTAGACACGTTGAAAAGAAGGACCCTCTCCACCGTCCCCTATGCATCATGTCAATTGTTACTTATAGAAGACTGTCATCTTCAGGAATAGTGCACCTTTCCGTTTACTCAAGGTAAAACAAACAAAAAGTGCAGTATCTTGGCAAGCCTTTAAAAGATTTTAAGGTACTAGAGGAAAGTTGGTTCTGAAACTAATAAAGGAGCAATCATATTCAATTCACTTGCTAGGATTAAGAAAATAGAATGGCTCTTAATTACAGCTTAATTTTCCATTAAGAAGTTTTCTACCACATTTTCTTGTATTTAAATCAATAATACTGATTTCTTATCACTGAGAAGGGATTCATGTAAAACTGAAGTACATATTGTCTATACAGATCCTCAAGTGAGCAAAAACAGAACACGTTTTCCTGCTATTTTGATGCTAAGCACACGTAATAAGCCTGGTATGCACCATCTACAAAATGAAAAATTCCAATCCAGCTCATGCTCTTTAAGTGTTTTTAAATGACGATGCGGTATTTGTATTAATCTCTCCCGTGGCTTAGTACTTTTTTCTTCTCTATGTCATCCACTTCCTAGTTAAAAACAAAGCAAAACAAAACAAACCTCCCCCTCTACCATGAATTCACCAGATCATTTCATTCACATTGATCTAGCTTTATAGTTTTACACTTCGACTTATACACAGACCATTCTGGCGAATGTTTAAAGACAATCACAGTCACATGCGCATTCACATGCACAGATACTGATGTTTGGAAGCGTGATCTCTCTGGGAGCAGTCGAGGTGACATTCACAAAGCTACATTTCTAGTTTATTTTCCCTTGCAATTTGGCATATAAATGGAGATTTTTTTTGTAATAACCTACAATGCTTACTAAAATTTTACTCTACAGCAATGTTCTAAACATATTTTCTCCAATTAACATTTCAGGGGTAACTGGTATAGTCTACTTCAAACTAATACTTTAATAGTCATCAATCTATCTATCAAACTAAATTTGAGCATTGGTATGTAGTAATAAGTTTATTGGCTTTTGACAGCACCTACTGAAATATTCACCTGAACATAATACAAGTTTAAGCATAGATGTTACCTTCAATTGTTCCCTCAAAACTTCTTTGTGTGTGTGTAATATGCATCCCAAACTCAGCAGATCCCTAAGTCTCAATTTTACACCTCTGTCCTGTTCCCACATCTGCTCTTTACCAGTCTCCCTCTTTGGAAAGTGGCACTGATTTACTCTGTTTCTTTAGCCAAAAACCTATGTAGGGGTTGTCATTGACGATCATACCTCACAGATATCCAGGTTATTAACAGGTACCATTGGATCAAAATATGCCCCAAAGCTGACCCAGTAACTCCATCACCGTGACTCCAAAGCCCTGACCATCTCTGACCGGTCTACTATATCAGATGACAACAACAGTCACCATTGGTCTCCCTCCTTTCCACAGAGCAGCCAGGAAAATTCTTTAAAAATGCAAATCAGTATCACATCATAATGCCAATCAAAACTCTCTGAAAACCAAACCAAAATTCTCATCTCGGCTTTAAAGGCAGTGTACTATTTAACCCTGGAATACTTTATTCAACTCTAGTCAAATTATTTCAAGACAAAGATAGTTTAGTAAAAATTTACACTACAAAGTAAAAATAACCCACATAGGATTTTTCCACTCTCCCCTAGAAAATAATAAGTACCCATGCTTTAAGCTTTTATTTAAAATTTTACACTTATAGCTAAATATCAATGATGTTAAATAGAAACCATTTAGAAAAACTATTTAAGAAAAAAATATGTACACTAGTACACTATGTACACTAGTACAGTTTCAGCTTGCTTCAACAGAACATTTTTTTAAAAAAATAAATTCTATATTCTTCTAGGTCTCAAGTTATACAATAAAAGTGACATAACTGCAAACATACAGTTTCATAAGAAAGTAACACTATCAGACAGTAGCCTCTTATATCAAGTAAATGGGAATCATGGTAACATCAAATAATTTAACACTTACGCTTTAGTAAATATTTATAACAACACAATGTACATTTAAAAAAATGTAAATGCTAGCTGTGACTTTACTGAATTCAACACTAGGATTTTCAACATTTGTGAGAACTATAAATCTACGTTAGGTAATAATTTGTGATTTTGCTTTGGGCTGATTTTGAAACATGCAGAGAGAGTCTAACATGGAATTAGGTACTTGAACATCCAACATCCCAATTTCATTCCTATTTGCTGAGACCTCTGTTCTATGCCCCTCTAGTGCTAACGGTCCATACTCATTGGACTCTGGTTATATATTTTAATGAGGCCCAAGTAGACCAAACATAAAAAACAAAACCAAACAAAACTAGAGCAGTAATCCAACTCATACTGGCTTCAGCAAAGAGATGCAAACAGCCAACTACAAATGCACACTTAAGTTGCCAAATGTTTCACACATAATTAACATTATAGATGAGCACCCCTTAAAAAACATATTGCACAGAACCCAAAAAGTTGAAGCTCAAAAGTTGATTTTGGAGATCGTTTAAGATAAACAACCCCTTCATTTATCAGATGGAGAAAGTGAAGGCTTGAGAAGTTACCTTGTTCAGGGATAGACAAATACTTAATATGCTGGAGTCACATCTGATTATTTTAATGTTCATTTCAGAATTCCATGCTGGTTTTATAATAATACAGCCCATAAATGATTAAGACAAGTGCTTATTAAAATGTTAAGTAACAAAGAAGGGCATGGCATTATCTCTACAATATAATGTAAATCATGTAAAAAAAATCTAAAAAAAAGTCAAAATGTTAAAACTCTGGATGTTGATATTTTGAGTATGCAGATGCTTGTATTTACATATTTATTAATTTTCTTTTTTTCCTACAGTTTCCATATTTTATACAATAAAGAACTGCTACCTATATAGTCAGAATAAAAAACTCTAGAGATAAATGTGACATTAAAAGTCAATACTTGTAAAAAAAAGTCAACACTTGTATTGTTAATTATGGTTAATTTGCAGCATGCAAAAATCAAAAACTAATTTGCTGTTAAATCTACATTGTTAAAATATTTCTCTGGGTAAGGCAACTGCACTCCTTCCGAGGGAAAAATCAAGAATAAATGGGGACAACATAAAATCCCATGTACTTACAAACTGAGGGACTACAAAAATATTAATAAAACAGATTATGCTATGAATTTATTTTTAACTTATAGGAGAAACAGGTATCTAATATTAAATATATAAGAAGGAAACTACAACTTCTGCTTCTCATTCCACTCAATGGTATGAATTTAGTAAACAGAATATACAAATTTAATTTCTAATTGGCAAATTTTTATTTACTTCACTTTCTGAATTATCAGAGTTAATTGAACTTAGATGTTTTAATACATATGTGTATCTATCTACCTATCTATCATCTATCTATATCCAGAGTTCATGTGAGGCTAGGATATCATAAGTTCTTACTGATTTAGAGCCTACTATACAGAATATGTACATTTGCTTCCAACTTTTATGTCAGCTGCATTATCTGGAAGTTCCCAAAGAAGTTACCACTGGAGAATACTCCAGTTAGCTTAGTTTCCCACTGTCCCCTGTGCCCTGAATGGTGTCACATTTCACACTCTTGCTTCTCCTGTCCACTCCCTTTTTGAACTGTGTCTATTCTCTATGACTTAGGAAATTTCCATCCTCTCTATGAAACATCCTTGGACTTGGAAAGTCTGTAGCAATCTTTCCTCCAAGCATAAGTAAAAACTAACAAGTTAGAAATACAATTTAGTGCATAATGTTCTCTTGGGATTTCATGTATGTTCATTTAATTTCTAAAGTCAAGTGTAAATTTCTTAGGGGCCGGGATTTAGCTTATCCTTCCTTTTGTATTCTTATGTATAGGGGAGGTCAGTAACCAGCAGAGGAAGGACTGAAGATGCTCTAAGACTTTCATTTAGAAGTGAGATCTTAACCAGATAATCAACCAAGTAACCAGGTACCCTTGGTGTATTTAATACACAGCAAAAAGAGTACAGTGTTATGGAAAAATCAGAAAATTTAAGAAAAAGATTTTTGCCTTTTAAATCTTATAATCTTTTTTTAATATGGGAAAACACTTTAAAATTAGAAGACAGTGGAACAGAGTTCATAGTTAAATGTGTAGGACATAAACTGTAGGAAGAGAAATGAGAATTAGTCTTACCACTTACTATCATTGCTAATGAAGATGTTATACAAGTTTTCATAAAGAAATACAGCCTGAGACATAGACCTTTAGAATAAAGATTCCGAAAGGGTAGTGCATAGGAGGAAACAGCTTGAAAAACTCACCAAACCAGGAAAAAAAAAAAATCAAGACAAAATTGGAGGGCAAGCATTAGGAATTATTTTAGGAAAAATATTTTAGTTGGGTAAAATCCCGTGGATCTTACTGCTAGGAGAAAAGCAGAGAATTAACTTAAAAAAAAAAAGAAAAAACAATGCCAGGTTTTAAGTAGGAAAGTAACCTGGGGAAAGCAGAATTTAAATTCATTCAGCTGTGTAAACAAAATATATTACAGAAAAGGCAGGTAGCCTAATTTAACATAAAGAGAAGGAAAATCAGAATCAGAAGACTTGGTTTTATCCTGGTTTAGCTTGGATAGATCTATCACTTAACTGTCCATTATGTCTCATGTCCCCATTTTTCAAATGAGATAACCCAGATTAACTTATTTTTCAGTTAACGGTGATTCACAGACCTGTACCCCTGGGGATAAAAATATATGTTTATAAAAAATAAAAAATTAAAAAAAAAGATTAAAAAAAAATCTGTTGATACGAATTCTAAGATCACGACGTATCATCATGTGTAAGATTCATCCTTTCAGTTGTCCAGCTAGGAGGCAACGGGAAAGATGAGAGGATTATAAAAAAACCTTCAAAGAACAATCAATGGGACTTGGTGGCTGAATGGGTTTGGGAACTGGGAGAGCTGACAGACTCAAAGACTATTTTCTGATATCACACTGGATAGTTGGGATAAATGTGACACCCCTCAGGGAGAGAGGTAAACTGGAGGGGAAAGCTTATTGTGCTACTCTGTTCTCTTCTCGGATACAAAGAAGTTTTCTCTCCCTGAGCAACTTGCTTGAAGTTTAGGTAAGTATCCTAAATGCTGTTACAGCAAAGAACTTTGCTTTGCTTCCCAGCAAAGAACCAGGAAGGATCTTGATTTCTGGTATATTAGTTTATAAATCTCACTGGATCATTTTTATTGATGTGTTTTTATTCACCTTGCACTTTCTGCACTGAGTACCTCACATCCACTATTACCATCACTTAATGCACGGACAAGAGATGTCCAAATTCAACAGAACTCACTTGATGCTAGGGAGGAGAGTGGCTGCGGGAGGAGGAGGAGAAAGCCGGGGAGGAACATCATATTCTTCACTTCCCAGGTGACCATTGGAAAAGACCTGAAAGGAAATCAAAGGGCTAGTTTAAAATTTAACTTCTGGAGGACCTAAAAACAGTAGCAGCTCTTAGGAAAACTGTAATTTTTTTTTTTTTTTTTAAAGATTTTATTTATTTATTTGACAGAGAGAAATCACAAGTAGATGGAGAGGCAGGCAGAGAGAGAGAGAGGGAAGCAGGCTCCCTGCTGAGCAAAGAGCCCGATGCGGGACTCGATCCCAGGACCCTGAGATCATGACCTGAGCCGAAGGCAGCGGCTTAACCCACTGAGCCACCCAGGCGCCCGGAAAACTGTAATTTTGAAAAGCATCGGTAATGTCAGTTTATTTAAACAAGCGAAATATCATATAATTTACTTAGGAGTCAGTAGCACCATAGCGATCATTCACCATCACCCAAAGGAGTACGTTATACTTAAAAAATACAATACAACATGATACTTGAACACACTAAGAAGGGATATGTACGATAATTTCTATAAATCTGACACAGGTAGCTAGATACACAGACAGTAACATTTCCCAAATACCAATCAGTTTTTATGGAAAAGTTACCATTCTCTATAGGATTCCGTGAAGAGAAAATGGTACTGGTGCAATTCTTTCAATTCTTGCAAATAAAAGTATTCTAAATTATATCTCTCTGGGGTTAACAGAACATTTTTAAACTTCTTGATAAAACAGTACATGAGTACTATCAGAAATACCTTTCATCTTGCAAGGCTGAAGCTTCAACACTATGGGCAACGAGAGACCTGTTCTGGCTTTCAAAGTGCATGCAATTTTAAATGAAATTTTCCATGTGAATAGCACAAACTAGAACTGTTACTTTGCTTATAAGGTACCATAGAGAACTGGTATTTAATTACTCAGGGTAAGAAATTCTGATTTCTAGTTTTCTCAGTTACACTACAGAGACTGAACAATTGCTTGTTACTAATGCAACAACTTGAAATTAAAGTGATTAAAAAAAAAAGAGAATAATATTGTATATTCATACACATATAAAAAAGGTGAAATGTATTTTAAAATCTTCAAGTAATCATTAAAGTTTTATCATGAGGCTCTTACCTAAATTCTTATTAATTCATAATTAAAAGGTAGGCTAATGAGGGGGCAAAAGGCTGTACTATAACCTGAAAAGCCCGATAGCTCCATCAATGACCTACCAATTTCTTTTCCTCCACTGGTATTTCTAAAATGGTATCGAAGCTTTTAGAATACAAAATGAAAGTCAATGCCCTTCTCAGTTTAAAATAAGAAACATAGTTTAAAGAACAGAATTGAAATATATCAATGACTGCTTTTCAGAGTTATACAATCTCAATCCTAAAGCACAGAGGTATCACTCTAAAAACTAGGACCTATGCTGGAGTTCCATTCTCTCCTTTGCCGGTCTCCCTCATTAGAGGTGATCTTAGAGTTACATGGTGACAAAACAGATCCCAAACACCACTTCGTTCTGAATGCTGCGCTCCCACCTGCACACATTCCAGCAAACTTAGAATCATTTCAGCTGCCACAACCTGAGTGAGTGCAATAAATTACCGGTTGAGCTAAAAATAAATATTTTATGTTCTCTGGGAATCTGAAAAGCCTGTTTATAAATAGGAGAAAAAATTGTTCCTCAAAAGTGCAGATTTATAGCATTGATTGAAAGAGTTTACACTAAAACTTCACGAATTCAGGCCTTCTTCCCCCCCCCCCCCTTTAAGAGAGGCAAGGGAGTGGGGGGTGGGGAGCAGGGAGGGGCAGAGGAAGAGGGAGAATCTTCAGATCTCAAGCAGGTTCCACCCTTGGTGTGAAGCCCCACAAGTGGTTTGATGTAACGATCATGGGATCATGACCGGAGCCGAAATCAAGAGACAGACCCTTAACCAACTGAGCTACCAGGGGCCCCAGATTCTTCTTCTTCTTTAATTCTTTAACGAAGGAGACATCTTTTTCTTCTGCCTTCCCAGCGGACTGTCCCCAAACTATCACAACTTCATTGAAAATGCCACCAATTTAAATATTCTGATCCTATTGCTCTTCTGCCCAAAAGCAGGAACAACAACAAAAACCTTTAAAACCTCTTTCCTGTCTAACAAATGAAAGACAAGTGAGTGTAGAATTCAGGACACTATATTAGTGGTTTCAGTCTGCGCTGCTGTAATTTCATGTACCCTGCCTATAGGCTATGTCATATGCATCCCCAGTGGACTTCCTTCGCTATGCCCGTTCCCCCTTCCTTCATGCCGTTCCTCCCTGTCATGGCCACAGAAACACCCTCCGATCTTTCATGTCTATGAGCCACTGACCTTCTTGCACCCAGCTTTCTTTATTCCTTCTTTTACACTGCATCTCAATTAGATTTGCTTTTCTACTTGAGGAGCCCGTATTGTTCTTTATGAACGCTTCTCCTATGCCTTATCTTTTAGTGAACTAATCGTACACCCGTCTCATTCTCACTAGACATTGCTTTATTCATTTCATATTTCCCCCGGTGTCTTGAACATTCTAAGTACTCATAGAGCTAAAAGAGGTTGAAGAAATAAGAAGACATTGGGGAAGCTTAGACTTATGGAAGAAGTTAATCAGAGTTATCAAGTAACTTATTATAAATTTTAGGTTATCCTAGATTAATACATTTCTGCATGCCTCAAGAGAGCATCGGTGCGAATCTTGAAGTTTGAAATGCCTTCTTCTGATTCAAATGTTGTCTCAAAATTAAGCTTAAAGTATTTAGGACCCTTGAGATACAGGGGAAAACGCATGCTTTTGTGATAATCTTAGGACAATTAAGACAAAACTTTTTATTTGTACAAAACCCCAAATGCAATCCCTTTTCTGTATCCCGTGTATGTGAAGCCACACAAACACTACCCAAAAATATCACTACAATTTGTCCTTCTACAACATCAGATTGGAAATGACACCAGTGTACATTGGGAACTTATTTCTTGATAGTCTTTCAGATTTATAGATAAGCTTGAGATCATTCATATAAATATGTGCCTCTCCACCAAAAAGCAAAAGCCACAATCTCAAAAAGGGGAATCTTTCTATGTATTTATCTAGCAGCATCTTCTAAAGATTATTGTACACAGGGTCATTTTAGAATAATGTCATTTGAAGCAACATCATAAGTCAGAGATAATTTTTATCATATTAGAAACAGCAGTATTCTTAAACTTTCAAGAGGAACAAATAAAGATACTTTAACATAATGTTAGTATCTGGATACAAGCAGATAAATTTCAAGTGTCCAATAATATTTTAAAACATATTTAATGCAAAAATTTTTACCTCAGCTAATTTATTTTTTTATTTTTATTTTTTTTTTTAAAGATTGTATTTATTTATTTGACAGAGAGAGATCACAAGTAGGCAGAGAGGCAGGCAGAGAGAGAGGGGGAAGCAGGCTCCATGCTGAGCAGAAAGCCCGATGCGGGGCTCAATCCTAGGACCCTGAGATCATGACCTGAACAGAAGGCAGAGGCTTAACCCACTGAGCCATCCAGGCACCCCTGACCTCAGCTAATTTAAACAAACAAACCACCACCAATGATAAATATCTAGCCAACAAAATATTTAAGGAGCAGGTTTCTAATGTGGTTCGAATCTAGAATTTCAGAGAAAGAAAAGAGTACTACAGGAAAGAAATTTCTTACCAATCAAAGAAGATAAATAAACCTAATAACTCTTGGCTTGCAGATTCATGTTAAAAGGAAAGTATTACCTTAACTAATTTGAGGATGCCAGGTGGGAGGGAGGAGAGAAAGGGAATCAATGAAAGTCACAGAAAATTCTTGCACTTCATTTTAATGATGAGCTGAATGGCTCTTTCCCTCACAGCTCTCTACAAGTAGCAAATGGTATAATTAGAATTTAATTTATTCTTGCTTCCCTGACCATTTATCTAGCGAAGGTACAAACAGAAAGAGCAGAGGCCTCTAATGGATGATGGGAAGTGGCGCGGTGACAGAGGGCTCCCGATGAAGGAAAGTGAGTGGTCTTTCCATTTACGGGTGTTCACTTTATGAAGTCTCCTGCCGGTATATCGAATTCTAATCTAAGCATGTCGTGCTCACTTGAGTTTTCTTATCTTGAAAATGGGAAGCTAACAGTTCATTTGAAGTATTCCCTCTAATGAAAACAAGTCTAAATGAGACTTGTTCCTATTTCACACAAGCGTGTGTTTGCTTACTGTTGGAGAGACTGACAGTTATGTGAAAATATTTCAACTTCCAAATATCTAGATCCCCTTCCCCTTTATTCCCATGATAAAATGTTTTAAAAACTGCACACCAGGTATGGAGGGTGAGGATACATTGTAAACTTTACCATTCTCATGAAAAATAGGAGGAAAAGACTCCTATTTTAAATGAGAAAATTACAGGCTACCTTCGGCTGAAGGCCAGTGCTAGAAAAATACATTAAAACACACACACACACACACAAAACTGTTTTTCCTCCTTGTCTATCACGGATGTCCTCTTCCTCCAAGCCCCTTCTCTGACCCACCCTCGCCCGCCCCAACCCCCACACATATGCACTCTCTGGCTTCTATCATCAGCTTAAATACTGCACTAATTAGGCAACCAAGTGCTTACTATGTACTTATTAGGAATTATGTTAAATAAAAAGAGAGGAAGGAGAGAAAGAGCTGATTTGGATTTCAAATTTGTTAAAAAAAAAGGCAACTATTTTGAATGAAAATGTCAACTATTACAACTTCTACTGCTCCTTCATGTCTACCTGTTACTTTTGGTTTTATTCCAGACCTGAGTAGTAGAAGGATTTAGGTATTTGGAAGGTAACTATTCTCCTAGATAAGGTACTATTAGTCTTCCATTTTATAAAGTAAGAAAAATAAGACAGACAAACCAAGAAACACTCTTAACTCTGGTTCCCAGAGGTACCGGGTGTGTGTGTGTGTTGGGGGAGGCATGGCGGATGGGGATTAAGTAGTGCACTTGTGACGAGGAGTACTGGGTGATATATGCAAGTGCTGAACAACTTCTAAACCTGAAATTAATATAACACTGTATATTAATAATACCAGAATTTAAAACAATAAGGAAATATTTTTTATGTCATAAATCAATCTTCCTGTTCATTTAAAAAAAGGTAAGAAAAATAAGTGGAGTTGGGGCAAAGATGTAGTATGTTACTCACCTCCACAAAGTAAATTCTAGAGTAGGAAGTAAGACTCAGTTCTGACAGACCCATAGCCAGTAAGGAGATTGAAGCAGTCATCAAAAATCTCCAACAAACAAGAGCCCAGGGCCAGATGGCTTCCCAGGAGAGTTCTACCAAACATTTAAAGAAGAACTAATTCCTATTCTCCTGAAACTGTTCCAAAAAATAGAAATGGAAGGAAAACTACCAAACTCATTTTATGAGACCAGCATCACCTTGATCCCAAAACCAGACAAGGATCCCATCAAAAAAGAGAATTACAGACCAATATCCTTGATGAACACAGATGCGAAAATTCTCATCAAAATACAAGCCAATAGGATCCAACAGTACATTAAAAGGATTATTCACCACGACCAAGTGGGATTTATTCCAGAGCTGCAAGGTTGGTTCAACATCCGCAAATCAATGTGATACAATATATTAATAAAAGAAAGAACAAGAACCATATGATACTCTCAATAGATGCTGAAAAAGCATTTGGCAAAGTATAGCATCCTTTCCTGATCAATACTCTTCAAAGTATAAGGACAGAGGATACATCCCTCAATATCATCAAAGCCATCTATGAAAAACCCACCATAAATATCATTCTCAATGGAGAAACAACTGAGAGCTTTTCTGTTAAGGTCAGGAACACTGCAGGGATGTCCATTATCACCACTGCTATTCAACAGAGTACTAGAAGTCCTAGCCTCAGCAGACAACAAAAAGAAATTAAAGGCATCCAAGTAGGCAAAGAAGAAGTCAAACTATCACTCTTTGCAAATGATATAATATTATATGTGGAAAATCCAAAAGATTCCACTCCAAATCTGCTAGAACTTGCACAGGAATTCAGTCAAGTGTCAGGATATAAAATCAATGCACAGAAATCAGTTGCATTTCTTTACACCAACAACAAGACAGAAGAAAAAAATTAAGGAGTCAATCCCATTTACAAGACTCAGTTCTGATTCCAGAGCCTGGTTCATCTGTGTTGATAATATGGTTAGCCCTGTTAAAATTGAGCTACTAAGTATGCCGTCTCCTTGTCAGTTTATAAAAACTTTTTGTTAAATTTGAAAGGGAAGAAAACACTGGGATTCCAGTTATCCTAGACACCAGGAGGGTCTTGCATCTAGAAAGCACTTAACGAATGTGACATTTAACCAGTTTGGATGGAGGAACTATAAAGATAGAAGGGGAGAAGCAAACTCCAAGGCAGGATCACAGAAACTGAGAACCCCAAGATCCCAGATGGACTCAGTCTTCTGTCAGATGTTAGCTGAAGCCAGCCTCTTAGGTTTCCCAACAGAGAAATGGGAAGAGGAGTTAGGCTTTTTCTACTACATGTAAATTATGATGTACCTTGTGGTCTACTGAAGTTCCTTCATAAAGATAATAAAAGAGAAAAAGAGGAGTCATCTCTTTTACACTCTTTATTACATTAACTATAGGTAGATCCTTCTTTATAATCCGCCATAGAAGTTGAACAACTAGACTGAAATCATCAATCTTAGACATATAATTTTGGTTAAAACTTTATGTCTGAGGGACGCCTGGGTGGCTCAGTTGGTTAAGCAGCTGCCTTCGGCTCAGGTCATGATCCCAGCGTCCTGGGATCGAGTCCCACATCGGGCTGCTTGCTCCGCAGGGAGCCTGCTTCTCCCTCTGACTCTGCCTTCCACTCTGTCTGCCTGTGCTCGCTCTCGCTCGCTCTCTCTCTGACAAATAAATAAATAAAATCTTTAAAAAAAAAAAACTTTATGTCTGATTGTAACATGAAATTTACTTTGAGAATATAAACATTGCATTATTAATATACACAACATATGAGATTAAACCTTAAAGAATCTTAATGAGGATATTTAGCCAGAACTAAACAAGATTAAAATTCAGCTTTCACTAAGAGATATTGAACAATTTACTCAATGTTCTCTGGGACATTAATATGTATCAATAATTAGGACATGAACATTCACATAGAAAACATTTAAAGAAATCTTCAAAACTGAAGTCACTATTAGTATTTCATACCTCCAGTTAACATAATAAAATTTCATACCTATAGCCTACGAAATTATAACACCAATTTAAAAAATGGTAACCTTCCATACAAAAATTAACAGCCAGTATGTTCTAGGGCTTAAAAGGGCAGGTTTATATTAGTGCCAAAACTGTATAACATATTATGTAAAAGGATCTGGAAATAAGATGTCTTCAATGAATTGGCTAAAATAATTATATAAGTATTTCCAAAATCCATTAAAAATCCATCCAAAATCCATTACAAAATAAATTGTAGTATGTAGCAAAATATAACCAATCAATTCATGGTAGAGCTCATTCCAACACTCATCTCAAGACAAGTATGATCAGGTATGAATGAAAAATAATAAAGGCTAGAGGCGCCTGGGTGGCTCAGTGGGTTAAGTAAGCCTTTGCCTTCGGCTCAGGTCATAATTTCAGGGTCCTGGGATCGAGCCCCGCATTCAGCTCTCTGCTCAGTGGGGAGCCTGCTTCCTCCTCTCTTTCTCTGCCTGCATCTCTGCCTACTTGTGATCTTTGCCTGTCAAATAAATAAATAAAATCTTAAAAAAAAAAAATAATAGAGGCTAAAGAGAAAAAAAAAGAAAAAACCCAGAAAAAGAAAAAACCCAGCAGCTCCTTCCGATACAGGCTCTAGGTTGTAGAAATATACAATCGAAGATAATAAGCACTCCATTTTCAGAAAACATTATAAGAATGCTTTTGTAAGTACTTTTTCTTCCATTTACATGTTTAGATGACCTTGGGGGAAACCTTTACAGATCATTATATTTAAAATAGATGATCTATTTAAAATGCTGAATGAAGGTACTGAGGTGAGTCATGGCAATGGGTCACGGCAAACTCCCACCGCTCCTCCCCTTTGTTTTGAATGCCACACTAGACATTTTGACTCTTCATATCCTACCCTCGAATCTCTGAAGTTAAATATTATTATACAAAGTTTTCATTATCACTTAACCTTGACATACGAGCACATGTGCGCACATATGCACAGGCACACAGACACAGACACACAGAAGTTGAATACATGTCATAATTCACATTTCTTTTTTTCTTGAGTATATGCTGAACTCATCACGTGCAAACCATTACTTTGAAGGAATTGATTATTCTTCTAAAATAACAATTAAAGATCAATAGGGAGGCATCACTTTAATATTACAGTCTTCAAAAGAGGCAAAGCCTCCTTCAGCAGAGGGAAGAGGACAACCGTCTGATCTCAGAGCCAGAAATGTCATGGAAGCAAATACTAGAAAATATTAGAGGACAACTTTGCCAAGGGCCTACCAAGAATTCTAAACTCAGTGATTTTTGCTGCTGCCTCTTTGGTTCGCTACAAGCTAAAATTCTTTCCTGGGTCTATAAATGATAGTGGTGATATCTTTCAAGTCAGAGCTCAACACACGTGCCGTCTCTTTCAGTTTTACGGAGAAAGAGTTTACTCTGTTAGAGGGACCTGGAAGTGGTGTCTTTATGTCTGGGAGAAGTTCATTTTACCTGGATGCACAAGGTGACTGTCTTGGACACAATTCCAGTGGCCTATTTATGATATGCTATAGTCAACTTTTTTCCAGATTAGACAGGATCAGGTGAGTTAAAAAAAAAAAGAAAAAAGAAAGAAACAGTGCTGATTCTCCCACCAACAAGTTATTAATAAGAAAAAGTTTTGGCAGATGAAATAAGGGAAGGTGAAATAAATCTCCCACAGACTGTCTAGTGTTTTTGCATTAAAATTAAATCATTACTTAGAACTGTCTTCCTGACTTCTTTTAAGTTTTAATGAGCTTCTGATTATTTATAACTTGGAGATAATTAAAGGTCTTCAGGGAAGTGCCACACCAGGCAAATAAATAAATAAATAAACAACAACAACCAAAAAACAAACCACTCCCAACCCTTTATACTACTTTACTACCTCCTATCAGTAGAGTTTGAGAAGACTGTTTAGCTTCTGGGGCGCCTGGGTGGCTCAGTGGGTTAAAGCCTCTGCCTTCAGTTCAGGTCATGATCCCAGGGTCCTGGGATTGAGCCCCACATCGGGCTCTCTGCTCAGCGGAGAGCCTGCTTCCTCCTCTCTCTCTCTGCCTACTTGTGATCTCTGTCTGTCAATAAATAAATAAAATCTTTAAAAGAAAAAAAAAAAAAAGACTGTTTAGCTTCTGCTTTGCTTATTTCTTACCTTGGCTCCTTCTAAAGGCAAATCATGGCGTCTGTGTTTCCGCATAAGCACGGGGTCAGAGCCCATTCTACTGTGCCTTCCATTTACATTTGAACTTGCTGTGATTCCAGGCTTTGGAGAGCCATCCCCTAAGAGTCGACATCCCACTGACTGATTAGTTCCAAACACATCCCGGGGGCACCAGGCTTCAAGAGGCATTGGCTGGTCTCGGGAAGGCACACTTTCCACATGATGGAAGTGGCGACTCAGTCTATTGTCAGGTGGGATTGGGGGAGGTCTCTCAGGTGGAGGTGGAGGAGGATCTCTTAAGGGAGGAGGTGGTGCCGGGAGTGGTTTATCTTGTTTTCTCACCATGCAAGGAGAAGACTGAAGAGATACAATAGAAAAATAAATAAATTAGAAGTTGTACCACACACTGAAAAGTGATTTCCAGACTAGTCTATTATCATTTTGTTTTCTAAGCCATAGCGGAATTTTAGCAGATTCCTGTGTCACCTTTTAATGTTTCTTTTTATCATCCATTTATTACATTTTTTAAAAATTAGTGAAAAGCTTATATATGTCATTAGAATTTTTTGAAGAAAATGAATACATAAACTTAACATAAAATGTTAAGGACTATACTAAACATAAAATGTTAAACTAAACACAAATGAATGAAAATGAATACATAAACTAAACATAAAGTGTTAAGGACTGTAAAGAAAGACTCTACAGGAAACAGGAGCAGAGTATCAAAATTATGTGATGATTTTGACAGACTGAAAATAATATTTAATCGTTAATTTATTTGCACCTTTACACAATTAAGGAGAGGGAAAGAAAACTATCAAAGTTGTTGTTGTTTTGCTTTTGAAAGAGCAGCTTGATTTGTAATATCTCCGAAAGAATGAACGTGTTGGTGTTGCCGTTTTCGTATTTGCTACTGCAACATAAAGCAACTGCTAAGGGGGCAAATCTGCTTTGATCCTATTTTACCAGTTATTACCAGAAGAGTGGAAAATCACAAATAATAGAGCAGCATTATTTGTAGAACTTATCTGAATTTTTATGGATCCTTAAAAAGATAAAAATCAGTCTAAATCCCATCTGGAATTATGAAGGTACATGTACCTGAACTGAATCTATGTGACTTTTATGGTTTTGTTTTTCGATAGATGGTTCATCTGATGAATGATTTTGTGCTTTTATGGGTAGAAAATACTATAGAAAAAAGGAATGTGCTGTACGTTTACATAATTCTAACTAAATACCATCCTATAAAGTCTTAATCTAATCTTAAAACCAAGTTAACTGTAATCAAGATCAACTACTACTAAAATATTGTGCTTCTGATTCATTTTAGACTCTAAAGCATATTACCAAATGGAATGAACTTTTTAAGTCTTATATTTAATAAAGCAAAATAAGCCCTTATCAAATTTTGGGGAAAAAAGTCCTCATAAAACTAAAACAAACTATAGGCTTAGATTTACATAGTTAGAATTCTGTCTTTGAAATTAAAGAGTAAAGTAATTACTTTGCAAATATTATAATTCTTTGTAATTAATTCCTTCGGGTATAAAAAGTACTATACAAATAGCTCCCTCTTCTGAGTCACCTTGAGATATGGCTGATACTTTATCACATCGTAAGCCCTTATGCAAATATACCCCCATTACATTTTTTCTTGTCATGACATGGTGAAAATGAGTGTAAAATATCATTCGATAAGGGGATGTAATTTGTTTTAATACTTATAATGACTTTTTAAATCCATTCTACAGAATAACCATGTTTACTCTTCTACGCATTTTTGCAGATCAGGTAGGTATTATAGACATACGTTCTCTCTGATTAATTATGTAACTTTTACAGTAATAAAGCAAAAATATGGTAGTAGGCTTACTATAAACAAAATGAGAAACACATCAAAGTTCTTCATAAACAATTAAGAGCACAAGAAACTCAAGGAATAGAATTCAAAGGACCCTGAGCAATCAGTAAGTGTCACTTAAATTACCTGTGTTTCTAATAAAATCTGTTTACCTTTGGTGAACCAGTTGGGCTGCCACAGGGAGACCGAACTATGCCTTTCTGGATTAGATCCAGGCGAGGAGGCACTGGTGGCAGGCTTAGATGAGGGATCTGGAGAGGATCTGGATGTGGCTTTCTTCTCTGTGCAAGGGGAGAGGATCCTGGCGATGTGACTGGGGAATTTTGCCTGTCAGTGCACTAGAACAGAGAAGGAGAAAGATGACGCTGATTTGATGTGTAAAGTGTATGCCTTTCAGTTCTTAAGGAAGACATTTGGTTTGAGAAGGTATCTGCCATTGAACATCTGTTAAACTCAGTTTACTCTGATTAATAGATGGAAAGTGCTCACACTGTCCCTCAAGGGCAGTATTATATAAAGAATAAATGGGTAAGTTTCTCTTACATACTGCAGACAAGGCCTAGTAAAAAAGAAGAGTAAAACCACAGTTTAAAAACAATCAAATGGAAACATTTCCTGCAAAAAACCATCCACATTTTATGAGGAAGCCAGAAATACACAATGCAGTAATGCACATTGCTCTTGGTTTCTGTACTATAGAGTTTTCTTAAATCTTTGATGTATAGTATATTCTAGAACTTAGAAGTCATTTTGCTCCATACAAAGTATCCACTGCATAGCCTACTTTCCTACCAACCAATTAAATCAGGCAGCGTCTAAAAAATAAAAATGTGTATGTAAAATAAGAACAGCCCAATTGTTTTTTCCCCAGGATTTCACATGGAAAAGAAATCCTCAAGTGAAATGTTTTTCTTTGCTACTAAAGGTTTTCTTTTTTTTTTTTTTTAAAAGATTTTTTATTTATCAGAGAGAGAGAGGGAAAGAGAGCGAGTACAGGCAGACAGAGTGGCAGGCAGAGGCAGAGGGAGAAGCAGGCTCCCTGCTGAGCAAGGAGGCCGATGTGGGACTCGATCCCAGGACGCTGGGATCATGACCTGAGCCGAAGGCAGCTGCTTAACCAACTGAGCCACCCAGGCGTCCCAACTACTAAAGGTTTTCTTCTTTGTCTTCTAGATAAAATGGCATCGAAAAGCTAGTAATAAGTACTTTGATTTGTACATATGTAACCTTCTTTCATTTTGGAATTTTTCTTTTAATGTGACACAACCTGATTGTGATTTCATACAAAACCATACCAATTAATCAAATAGCCTTACCAAAGTAAACAATATTCTGCTATGAAATATCAGGCAGTTTCCTTTTCCAGGCTAAGTTACTAGCTCTTTGGAGATCTAGGTTTTACTTTTATACCTACTATGCTTTGAAAGTCATCTGTTTCCTAATGCTAGTATTTTTAGAGTGTTAGGCTTGTTGCTAACCATTTTTCTCCTAACATTACTCCCCTTTTTAAGAGCAGCCAATGTCAACAACTGATGATTTAATTTGAGCTGTAGCGGGTGCCTGGGTGGCTCAGTGGGTTTAGCCGCTGCCTTCGGCTTGGGTCACGATCTCAGGGTCCTGGGATCGAGTCCCGCATCAGGCTCTCTGCTCAGCAGGGAGCCTGCTTCCTCCTCTCTCTCTCTGCCTGCCTCTCTGCCTACTTGTAATCTCTCTCTGTCAAATAAATAAATAAATCTTAAAATAAAAAAAAATTTGAGCTGTAGCAACAGTGACAAAGATTTGGCCATTCTGTCTTTATCTGAGAGGGCATGATCGATTTGTGTTCATACCACACTTAGCTACATTGTGTAAAGTTTTTTCTAATTAACTAAAATTGGAGTTTGTTTGGTGTTTTTCTCAAGATTAGACCAGGGCTATGGGGCTTTGGAAGGAAGACGAAAGTGAAGTAATATATTAACCACATTATATCAAGGGACACACCACCAACAAGATTCATCCTTGTTGATGCTGACCTTGATTACATGGCTAAGATACGATCTGTCAAGGTTTCTTCCCTGTCAAGTTACTCCTTTTTTCTTCCCCCTTCCATTCTATACTCTCTGCATGGAATTCAGACCACACTTACAGAGTGGGGAGTTATGGTCCCTACTGTAAAGGCTTTTTTTTTTTTTTTTTTCTTCACAGATTTGTTTTTCTATTGGGAGGGGGCAAGGCACAGGGAGAGAAACTTCAAACCGACTCCCTGCTGAGCAGAGAGGTCAACGTGGGGCTTCATCTCAGGACCCATGAGATCATGACCTGAGCCGAAACCAAGAGACAGATGCTTAACAGACTGAGCCACAAAGCACCCTGAGGCTTCTTAAAAATAAATTTGAGTGGTTACACAAAATCATCTAGACTATACCTCAGATATGCCTGAATATTGTCATGAAATTGCTAAACTGTCAATTCTTTGTTTCTCTCAAGGGTGCCAACTAATAAAATAGGTCAACAAATTTATCCATAATATCACATGACAATTTTAAGAACCTTTTCTTCTCTTTAGTACTTCCATGATTCTTTTTTATATTTCTCACCCTGTGAGAGGCAAAAAAACACAAATAAACCAAAAAACCAAACTCAATTATCATTAAATTAGAAGAGAAAAAGTAGAAACTCCGTAGTCATAACAAACTGATCTTAACACAGCCAATGATTTTTAAATAAAATAACGATTCTACCCAAAAAGACATGGAGCTTCACATGACCAGGAATCTGAACCTTCCGGAATAAAAATGATCATACACATAAGAGAAAGAAATCCTGATATAAACTATGTGCGTCACAGTATCATGGTATTTTATTTTAGATCAGTCACTATTCCAAACTACACACACACACACACACACACAGATCAACAAAGTATTTTTAACACTGTATGTGTGTGTGTGTGTGTGTGAATATATAGCACTTTATCCATTTAGTTGTTAAGAGAGAAAGTTTTCAGGGCTAGGTGCACACAAAGCAGACGCTGAATAAAACCTCTGCCCCTCTGAGCACTTTTCTTCCACAACTCTCTTCCTGCTTCCTTCATTACCTGAAAAAGAGAATTCGGACATAGCCAACAGCCCACCAACACTATTAGACCTTGACTTTTGCTTTAACTATTAATATTTAAAGTTACCAAATTCTTAATATGTTTAAATAAAGGGTTTGATTTGATGTGAAATGACTGTTAGTTATTGAAAGGGTATACTGAAAATCCTCAGGAGAGACATCGAAACCCATGTGTGTGGTGCAGCAATAACCTTGAACTTCTAGATACCTCCCCAAAAGCACACTCTCAACAGCTTCGTGAATATAACTAGAAGCAGACTTTGCTTAAGCACAATTCATACTAAGTCTCAAGGTGATTATATAGCATCCTCCTGAAAAAACTAATTCATTTTGAAGCATTACAATATCTGTAAGTTGACTTAGAAGGATTTTATGGAAGATATATTTGTAAGTGAAGAAAAAAAGAACATTTCATCATTACTGATTATGTGGACTAAATTTACCATAATGTATTTATTTTCCTGAGTTCTCCTGAATTATAGTAAAATCCCCACGTAAGAGTAGATAATTTAACAATGCCTTTTAGATTAATAATGCAATTATTATTTGCTGAACCTTTCGCTCTATGAACAATTCTGTAATTAAGAGTACAGTGGGGTGTCTAGGTGACTTCGTCGTTAAGTCTTGCTTTCAGCTCAGGTCATGATCCCAGCATCCTGGGATGGAGCCCTGCATCTAGCTCTCTGCTCAGCAGGAAGCTTGCTTCTCCCTCTCCCACTCCCACTGGTTGTGTTCCTTCTCTCACTGTGTTTCTCTCTGTCAAATAAATAAATAAAATCTTAAAAAAAAAAAAGAGTACTGAAACTCTGCATTAACTTTTATTGCTGGCAAAATTCAATGCTAACTATGAACGTCTGTAAACATTCTTAGCAGGCAGTTTTAGTAGAGGTTATGTAAATGGCCACTTGAAATTTATTTGGATAATCACCATTTTCCTTCTTATTTGATAGTCTAAGGAGAAAAGACACCAAACACAATGCTTGACACCCCAGCTCATAATTAAATTTTTCGATGAGACATTAAAAATTCATGACATCAAAACTCATCAACTCAATGAGAATGGAAAGGTGGCCCTTTTTTCCCTTCTGAAAATAAAGAGAAGCAAATAGATTGATTTAATGTAGATCTAAAATTATTTCTCCTTTAAACTGTACTCTGTCAGTATATAATATTGGAATATTTAACGGTTTTTTAATTTATTTTTTATTTTCAGCATAACAGTATTCATTATTTTTGCACCACACCCAGTGCTCCATGCAATCCATGCCCTCTAAAATACCCACCACCTGGCACCCCGACTTCCCACCCCCCGCCCCTTCAAACCCCTCAGATTGTTTTTCAGAGTCCATAGTCTCTCATGGTTCACCTCCCCTTCCAATTTCCCCCAACTCCCTTCTCCTATCTCCCATGTCCTCCATGCTATTTGTTATGCTCTACAAATAAGTGAAACCATATGATAATTGACTCTCTCTGCTTGACTTATTTCACTCAGCATAATCTCTTCCAGTCTCGTCCATGTTGCTACAAAAGTTGTGTATTCGTCCTTTCTGATGGAGGCATAATACTCCATAGTGTATATGGACCACATCTTCCTTATCCATTCGTCCGTTGAAGGGCATCTTGGTTCTTTCCACAGTTTGGCGACCATGGCCATTGCTGCTATAAACATTGGGGTACAGATGGCCCTTCTTTTCACTACATCTGTATCTTTGGGGTAAATACCCAGGAGTGCAATGGCAGGGTCATAGGTAAGTTCTATTTTTTATCTTGAGGAATCTCCACACTGTTCTCCAAAGAGGCTGCACCAACTTGCATTCCCACCAACAGTGTAAGAGGGTTCCCCTTTCTCCACATCCCCTCCAACACATGTTGTTTCCTGTCTTGTTAATTTTGGCCATTCTAACTGGTGTAAGGTGATATCTCAATGTAGTTTTAATTTGAATTTCCCTGATGGCTAGTGATGATGAACATTTTTTCATGTGTCTGTTAGCCATTTGTATGTCTTCATTGGAGAAGTGTCTGTCCATATCTTCTGCCCATTTTTTGATATGATTGTCTGTTTTGTGTGTGTTGAGTTTGAGGAGTTCATTATAGATCCTGGATATCAACCTTCTGTCTGTACTGTCATTTGCCCACTCTCACCACTCTTGTTCAACATAATATTAAAAGTCCTAGCAACAGCAATCAGACAACAAAGAGAAATAAAAGGTATCCAAATTGGTAATGAAGAAGTCAAACTCTCTCTCTTTGCAGATGACACGATACTTTATATGGGAAACCCAAAAGACTCCACCCCCAAACTACTAGAACTCATACAACAATTCAGCAACGTGGCAGGATACAAAGTCAATGTACAGAAATCAGTGGCTTTCTTATACACTAACAATGAAAATACAGAAAGGGAAATTAGAGAATCGATTCCATTTACTATAGCCCCAAGAACCATAAGATACCTGGGAATAAACCTAACCAAAGAGGTAAAGGATCTGTACTCGAGGAACTACAGAACACTCATGAAAGAAACTGAAGAAGACCCAAAAAGATGGAAGACCATTCCATGCTCTTGGTTCGGAAGAATAAACATTGTTAAAATGTCTATACTGCCAGAGCAATCTATACTTTTAATGCTATTCTGATCAAAATTCCACCGGTATTCTTCAAACAGCTGGAGTAAATAATCCTAAATTTGTATGGAATCAGAAGAGACCACGAATCGCTAAGGAAATGTTGAAAAACAAAAATAAAACAGGGGGCATCACGTTACCTGATCTCAAGCTTCACTACAAAGCTGTGATCACCAAGACAGAAAGGTACTGGCATAAAAACAGACACATAGACCAGTGGAATAGAGTAGAGAGCCCAGATATGGACCCTCAACTCTATGGTCAAATAATCTTCGACAAAACAGGAAAAAATATACAGTGGAAAAAAGACAGTCTCTTCAATAAATGGTGCTGGGAAAACTGGGCAGCTATATGTAGAAGAATGAAATTCGACCATTCTCTTACACCGTACACAAAGATAAACTCAAAATGGATAAAAGACCTCAATGTGAGACAGGAATCCATCAGAATCCTAGAGGAGAACATGGGCAGTAATCTCTTTGATATCAGCCACAGCAACTTCTTTCAAGATACGTCTCCAAAGACAAAGGAAACAAAAGCAAAGATGAACTTTTGGGACTTCATCAAAATCAAAAGCTTCTGCACAGGAAAGGAAACAGTCAAGAAAACAAAGAGGCAACCCACGGGATGGGAGAAGATATTTAACGGTCTTTTAAAGGACTGTGATTCCACAGTATCAGAATTTCCCCTTGTAGGTAGGAAGGACAAATGACTCTAAGGTTGAGACTTTGACTTTATTTAATTAAAAAATACTTTTTATTTGACTATAGTTGACACAGGCATGTAGCCAGTCACCTTTAGTTGGCGGATTTTTATTCTTTTCCATATAGATTCTACAGTCAGCCATTTCCCTCAGCCCTTCCTCCTGTGTCTTGTCCCACAGGTCTAATCCCCATCCCAAGATCACTCGGGCCATTTACTGTTCTCTACTTCTGATGTGTATGATAAAGGAAGTTGTGGGGGGAAAGGGCAAGGACAAACAAGTCTGGAATTTATTCTCTGGCTTGGATTTCAATTCTAAGACTGAACTGTGCTAACTTACACACCTCTTACTGATGTGTCCACAGTCCTCACAACCACTACTATCTCCATTCTTTATAGAAATGCAGATTTAGCACATGTACATAAAACTCCTTGAGTAGAAGAGTAGGAAAATGTTTATTTAATCCTGAATAGTAACAGTGAGGTATTTTCGTGGCTTAGGCAGGATACACTTGATTGGAATATGTGAATTTCAAGTGTGGCTAACTGTCAAACTGAAGTCCTAAAGCCAACTGATTATAAAAAACAATGACCATAAAATTAGACATGTAATCTGACTTCCTCCATGTATATTTTCCATATGTAATATTTGAATGCAGCTAGAACTTTAAAATGCCATACAGTCTTGCATAAATCACTCCCATGTTAATATTCACCTGTGGATTTCAAAAAGGTTAAACCATTTCATGGAGGCCTTATGGGCTAATAAAATTAAATGAAATAAAAGCTGCTACAAAACGTTTGATTTTTATTTGGATGATATAATTAGGAGTGTTGACTCTTTTGATATATAACTGATAAAATACCATCTATTACATCTCCAGAGTTCCAGTCAAAGTTTGCTTAACTTCACTACCAAAAGATAATTCTATTAGAGATATCCTTAAACAAAAGGTTCCCATCCTTATTTCTTATTTTGTCCCAGACAATTCCTCTCATTCTCAAGGCCTAAACAAATACCTAAACAAAAAATTAGACTAAAGTCTTACAATGCGTTCAAAAGTCAAAAATGTCACTTGGATTATTTGCTGTTATGAATTCTGATTATTAACACAAGCTTCTAGAATTTAACAAGCATTTTTATTTTTTTCATCTTGATCTGGAAAGCATCTTAAATATAGAAATAAATAATAAGAGCAGAAGTAGTAAAGAGGAGGTTAACAGGTTGAAGGGTATGGGTGCTGTCAAACTGTTCACCATAATAAATAAGTTGTATTGATTTTGGTGCTCATCTCCTCTGTCTTCACAACTACATTTTTACCATTCCATTTTTTTTCTCTCATTTTAAAGAACATAATTCACTACATAAAATTTGGAATTATAGGAAAATATATAGAGGTTTTGAGGACATGTACACATAGCCAATGGTGATCTTTCTTAATCACACATACACATTTTTAATGTACACTATATTGGCTAACAGTATTACAGCAAAAGAATTCTAACTGCCATTAAACATTCTTCATGAATATAATTTTAAAGGATGAATTATATGGATATACCAACATTTACATAATTATTTCCTGCCATGAACACTTGGGTTATTCTCAATTTTCTCCTATTATAAAGTGATAACATGAAGTCTTTGGTCATACACATTTTAATTTTTTTGTTGAGACTTTGACTTTATTTAATTAAAAAATACTTTTTATTTGACTATAGTTGACATGCATTTTAATTTTTAAGGGGAGAATCACAGAATGTTTTGAGCATAGGATAATAGGCTCATAACTAAACTGGGTAAAATTTTATGAATATGCATAAGACCCTTTCACATGTTAAAAACAATTTATTCTTCTACCAGTTATGTATGATGGTTACCACTGCACAAACCTCAAAAGCATAAAGTATTTTTAGTTTTGAATTTGTTTACTTCAATAGTTGACTGGCATTTCAGTGGCATATGTTGATGTTTCACTTTAAACTGCTTTAATAGTTAGAA
This sequence comes from Mustela putorius furo, assembly GCF_011764305.1. Classification (NCBI taxonomy): domain Eukaryota; kingdom Metazoa; phylum Chordata; class Mammalia; order Carnivora; family Mustelidae; genus Mustela; species Mustela putorius. Next base: position 31,778,171 of record NW_025421987.1, read on the forward strand.
ATAATGCAATTTTTGTTTTGTTTTGTTTGCCCTGTGCATTTCTTCTCTAGCTTACTGGTTTTGTATGTTCTTTGTCTTGTTATCTATATTATTTTAGGTACCCCTCATTGAAATGAGCTCTTTATTTATTGGGATAGTGAACCTCAATTAATGTTACAATTGTTGTAAATGCTTTCTCCCCAGTTTAATTTATTTTCTTCATTATCTTATTGCAGAGACTTTACCTCTGTTCTTCTGGTTTTAATCTCCTAATGAATAAATAAAATCTAATTAGTGTAATAAGAAGACACAGTAATCAAGGGATACTTTAAAAGATCTTGTCCATTCTGCCACTTCCTTAAATGGAGTCCTTCTTTGGTCACTCCATCTTTATCTGCCTATTTTATTAAGTTAGGGTAAAGGAATAGAAAGCTATGGAAAAATTAGTTAAGAATAGGAACAGGGTATGGACATGGAATTAACTGTAGAGAATTTATTGCACCATATAAAACAACCATTTACATAAATGCAACTACAAGAGTTGGGAAGATGGAAGCACACTTTCACATTACAGAATGGTTGATTTTTATAATTCCATTCCTTTATCTTGATCTTGGGTAATTCTCACTTTTTTCTACTATTACACTTGCTTTCAGAACTTTTAGAATAAATTATCTTTTTTCATTTCAGCTCCTTTCAAAATGCAAAAGCCGAGTACCTTAACTCCTGCCTGTATTACCATCATACCAGCATATTTGTCTAACAATTTCTCCTAAGTTCTTAAATACCGGTAGTGATAAGTATGTCTTTAACAAATTGGAATCCTGGTGCTCTAGAAATTTAAAGACCACATCTGATTCTTTTATGTCTATATACTTACCAATTCTTCCTAGCCCTTTGCTTCCTGAAATGAATAAATACTATTCTTTATTTCTCTGACAAACTTTATAGAATTCTTTAGCACTCAGAATAAGGATGCTAATGACCACCATAATGAATAGGGAAATCCAAATTTGCAATTTTAACAGAAAATCCTGAGAGAAAAGGCCCAAGAAGTGAAGTAGTCAAAAGCCCATCTCAGCACGCTCAGCAATTACCAATAATAATCGGGGATTCATTCTATTTTAGTCACTCTTCATTTTATCCATACCTTTTTAAAAAGCAACTTTATAAAACCTTTAATAAGATCCATTATTATGGAAATGGCAAAACATTTGGTAAGAAACCTCAAACCCAGCCAGGCTATTATTAAAAATAGGACAAGAGAAAACCTCTCCAATTACTAATAAGATGAGAGTACTGACAATCCCAGAGATAATCAAAGTCAATTTTATAATATTTCTAACAAGATTTTTACTTAATGAATTTTCATATCTGAACAAGGTAGATCCACATATTATAAGGATGATGAGAAGGACTCTTAGAAGGTCAACATTTTTCTCTAAATGCAGAAAAATTAATAAAGGACACTACGGAAACTTTTATCATTAAAATATAACATTTTAAGTATAGTTTCCTTGCTGCTAACTATCCTCTTGATTCTTTTCTCATGTTAATTTGTGAACATAAAACCTAGAGTCTTTTAAAGAACAGCCTATACTGAATATTTTTCTGAGGGTATCCATTATAAAAATATTTATCACACACACATGCACTGATTCATAGGCAAGTATGGCTTATGTTATCTATTCTGGAATACCTGCACTACTGTTTTTAGATAATAAAAAAACTTACATGAGGAATGTGATGCTCCACTTCCAGAAGCTTTAATATGTAGGAATTTAGGGAGAAGCTGAGAGTAAAAAAGTCCTCCTAATTTGATTTACAGATTCAATGCAATTCCAATCAAAATCCTGGCAAGTTATATTTTTGTATCATCAAATTTCTAAAGTTTGCACCAAGACAAAAGACCACAAATAAACCAACATGATATTGAAGAACAAAGAGGACTGACACTACCTGACCTCAACATCTACTACAAGGCTACAGTAATCAAGGCTCTGTAGAATGGTCAAAAGGAGAGCCAAATATTTCAATGAACTATAATGAAGAGTCCAGAAATGGACCCATATAAAAAGAGTCAACTAATCTGTGACAAAAGAGCAAAGGTAATACAGTGAAGCAGACAGTCTTTTCAACAAATGGTGCTAAATCAAGTGCACATCCACATGCAAAAAAAAAATTTTTTTTTTTTTTTTGGATACAGACTTTGTGCCTTCACAACAGTTAATAAAACCCCTAGAAGATAAATAGGAGAAATAAAGACGACCTTGGGTTTGGTGATCACTTTTTGGATACAACACCAAAGGCATGATCCATGAGAGAAAAAAGTGGTTAAGTTAGACATCACTAAAATTAAAAATTTCTGCTATGTAAAAGAAACCATCAAGAGAATAAAAAGAGAAGCTACAATAAATGGAAAAGACACATCTGTAAAGGACCGTTATCCCCAATACACCAAAAAACTGTTAAAACCCAACAATAAGAAAATGACTGAATTAAAAATGGGCCAAATACCCTCACAGATACTTTGCCAAAGATATACTGATGCCAAATAAGCAGATATAAAAAGATCCCGCTCCTTATCATATACCATCAGGGAAATGTAAATTAAAACAATGAGATACCACTATTCACTTCTTCCATGGCCCAAATGAAGAACACTGACAACACTAAATGCTGGAGAGGATGTGGAGCAACAGGAACTCCTATTCATTGCTGGTGTGAATATAAAATGATACAGCCACTTTGGATGACACTTTGGTGGTCTTAGAAAACTAAACCTACTTTAAATGCGCATCACACCATGAAGGAAACCAATCTGAGAAGGTACGTAGTATATGATTCCAACTATATGACATTCTAGAAAAGGTGGAGCACCGAGGATTTTTAGGGCAGTGAAAATACTCTGCATGATACTATTTTAGAGGATCTGTGTCATTATACATTTCTCCAAACCCAGAGCCAAAAGTGAATCCTAATGGAAACCATGGACTCTGGGTGGCAATCAATGTAGGTTCATCAGTTGTAACAAATGTGCCCCTCTGATGGGGAAAGTTGTTCATGGGGAAAGCTACTACACATGTATGGGGATGGGGGTGGGGGTATGTGAGAAATCTGTACGTTCCCCTCACTTTTGCTGTGAATCTAAAACTACTCTTAAAGTCTTAAAATACAGAAATGAAACAAAACAAAAAAACAACCAGCCCTAAACAAAGTCCTCAAAAGAGGGGGAAAATTTCTGCTGCATTTTTTCCTAGAAGAGCATAATGTAAGGCACCTTGTTACCTCACTAAGCATACGAATATTTGTGTATAAAATGAGATGCAATATTTTAAATTATTATTACTATTTACATTCCACTAACAACTTCCAGAAATTTTCAGATATTACAAATTAGAAGCAGTGAAGAACAGATAAAGGGTTACAAACTTAAACTTGAGGAGCTACTGAGTGGATGAAGAGTTGCCTTCCCTAAGGTTTGACAGGGAGCTGGTGGATAAAATTGTACTTTAAAGAAGGGCAAACAGCCTCGCAAGTGGAATAACCCCAGAGACACTGCTCCATTAAAACGTTAAACACTGTTAACTACACTGAGCTATACACCTCCCCCCTGAAGTACCTTAGGAGGACCTAATCCCCTGGCTTGTGACCAGCATCTACAGCCCTGAAATTTCTTTGAAGTGTCTATTTTACTTTAAACATCTACATGATTTTTACATCCTGAGCCAAATATTATATGCGATTTTAATTTAAATGTATGGCTCCCCTCTCTTCGAGAAACCTCCCCTGAAATCTCATAGCAAATGTAAGCTTCAAGAAGTATGTCAGGCTGATTGTAGTGGCTTCTTATGCCCTTTGATTCACTCAGCCGCATAACCAATTTTGAAAAGTCAGGAAGGGTGACATATAATTCAGAAATATTTCCATAAAAATGGCTGAGAAACAAGAACATTCTGGGGATTAAAGGAATAAACTTCAGTCACTGAAAAATGCCCTCATGTGAAACCCATACTGGTTCACAAAATACCAGGTATAACTGGTTTGAACAACAAACAATTACTGTTTAGTTACTGTAGCTCTTCACTGTACTTTAGAGACTACTTAATTATTTCAATTTGCCTATGTGAAAAACAAGACTATTGTAAGCTTGTCTAAATTATTTAGTGTTTAAAACAGGATTTCAGCTGACATGTTGGCAACTTTGCATTTTCTTTGAGTTTTAAACCTAAAGGATGATTTTATGATAAATTATTTGACTATAGCCATGTCATAAAATTAAAACTATGTAGATATTAACATAGCAAAGAAACACAACCAACCGCTTGCCAAACCAACACAGTTTTGGTGTCCAGTTCTTTCCAAATGACGATAGCTAACAATATCTAAAAGAAAAAAAACTTTCCATAGACATCTCAAAAATACTGATATTTAATTCTCAGAAACAGAGCAGTATCTCCTCTTAAATAACTATCTACAAAATAATATTAATTACAACTAATACTTAACATTTATTACATACCAACTCTGTTCCAACAGCTCTACATGTATTAACTCTTTACTCTCAGTAGGGTTTCACAGACAAGGTCACTGAGGCACAGGGAGTTAACTAACCAATGCAAGGCACATCGATTATTAAGTAGAACATAAACCCAGTATGCTGGGCTCCAGGGACCTTAAGAGCACTGTTCTTCAGTGTCACCACTGATCATTCAGTTAAAACAAAACAAAAACCCCCTTCTCAGTGGCATACTGTGTGTCAGGCACTATATAAATCTCTGGGAAGGAAAAAAAGGGCAAAGGCTAGGAGAGCAAGGCACAGCATCTCATCTCCAGTCTATCATAAGGACGCTGACTCAAAAGAGGTACAGGTATGAATTCAAGGGCTTGCTTCTCCCAAACTACTCATTATTCAAACTATTTTAAAGCAATCTGTAACATCTTTGCAGTCACCTAAAACATCATATAGCCCTTGGACAAAGGCAGATTTTCCCTTGGTTAATCCCACAAAAATACAACAAAAAAAAAAAGCTACTATTTAGCACGGAGGGCTTTAGGAAAATGAGTAAACAATGTAGTTAAGTGGCAAAGGAACCTGTTGACTTTGGCTTGTCTAGTGTCAGCCATGGCTACCTGCATCACCCAGTGGGGGAGGTGAAGACTGCTGGCACATAAGCAGAATAATTCTTCCTGGGTAGGACTGATCCATGGCTTGCTGGAGGTCTTGTATCTCAGGCCACTAAATGCCACAGGTTTCTCCCAGCCCTCAGTCACTGTGAAAATCAGAATGTCCTCACATATTTCTGAATACCTTCAGGAGGTAGATCTGCCTGTGGTTGAGAAGCATGCCCTATATTTGAATATCTATTGTTATTTTTGTATTTCACTTTTCTTGCAAGTTTTGTCTTTACTACTCCCACGTGGACCTCTGTGGTCGGAACCCAAGTCATATTAAAACAGCAGCATTTCCCTGAAAACACTGATGTGTGCACGTGAACTCTTTCCTCGAGATCAGGAATACCATGGGTCCTATCCTCACACATTAGCATTGGGAAAAGCAAGAATTAGGTAATATATGAAGTTTTTAATTAATAATATGTATTTTAACCAATGCTGGCAACATTAGGGGAATGTATAAAAAAGATAAAAGAATAATTCCCTTGATCTCTGATTATACCTGTATTTCTTTTCACATGGCGATTCAAGCTTCTTGAAGCTTAAGTATGGCTTCAAGATAATGTAATGCTTAAGACCTAAGGAATTAATCTCAATCTCAGTTCATATACATGTTTAATCTGTCAACATTTTCATTTTGAATGCAAATCTTTGTTTGTAATTTTACATATTTGGTGAAAAATATGTTCTATCAACATAAAACTGCTGAGGAACTGTTAAGATTCCTAAAACCTTTGACAAAATGAAACAAAACTTTGACTGACAACAGACACCTTTTCTTTGTTCTGATCTAACTGAAGTCAGAGAAAAGGACATGATCTTACCAATCACACCCTAGACTTCATCTGAGGACTCACTCAGATCCAGTTATCCTAGAAATTCTGACAGCATGAGAAGTCAGGCAGTGGTACAATTTCAAGCAAAATCTAAAAATCTTCTAGTTAAAATCATAAAATAGACTATTTCTAGGATGGTAACCCATATGCTGTCATGTAGATTTATCCATTCTGTTTGCTTCTGTAACATTAGCATTATTATATTTATAAAACAAATAATAAAAGATATTCTATATGTTCAGTATGCAAGTATTTATAAACTCCAGCTACAGGATATTACCATGGTAACAGGAATATACAAACAGCTCAGTCCTCCATGCTATGATAGAAGCATTACTAATTTTAAAAATGCAATATGTTTAAGACAGGCAAGAATTAGTTCATAATATAGTTGTAACCCTGCTCATAAACAGGAGAAAGATGGGTATTTGAAATAGCAGACAGAAGAAAACTGAATCATTCTACTGGACAATGACTTACAGTCATTCAGGGAGTTGGAAGGATGAAATATTTTTAAAACGAATGAATGAATGAGTTAGTGAATGAGTGAATGAGACAACAGAATGAAAAAACAGATAGGAAGAAGATTCAGGTAGAAGAGTTATTGTGTCAAAATGACAGTGTGATATTTGTTATAACCTCAGTTGTTAGAACTGAATAGAATCTATAATTTGATATTTTGTACATTCACATTCAGCCTTCAGTTTGGAATAAAGAAAGATGTGTAAGATCAGGTCATTCATTTCAAAGAACATATAAGCATGCATGTCCATTTACTATTTCATTTAATATGTACTGTATGTGTTGACATACCAGCAAACACAAAGAAAGAAGATACTGACACCAGCCTTAAGAATGAACAAACCAATGGAGAAGGTGGTCCTCTAAATAAAACAAAACACTCTCGTGTAACTCCTTAGACAGAAGTACATATAAAGTGCTATGAGAACATGATGTCATAGCAATGTTTTTCCCAATGACGAAGAATTGATGCTTGCATCTACACTAAAATTGAGATTTTACTGAAAGTTAAGTGGCAGGAATTTATGAAATATAAAATTTACAATCTGTTTAATTGACTAGAAGCAGATAAGTACACATGAAGACACTTAGTTGAAATAGGACTCTTCAACTTAAAAACAAATAATTATGAGTTGTTTAAATTTCTCTAAGATCTAACAACTGCCAGAAGGAAGGAGAGAAATCTGCAGTGGCGCTTTATGAAATGACACAGTGGACTGCCAACGAAGCCACTGAAGGGGGACTTCTGGAACAATGAATGTCTGAGACCACCATTCTTCTTTTGGTAAACTAAAAAGAACATCAGTGTAAAAACCTCAGCTCCCTTGACAGAAAGCTTCCCAGTGTGCCAGGGAGAACAAAACATGCCCAGTCTTGCGAGTGGGTGAGAAGAGATGGGGACACCACGAGGGTCGCCCTGAACATTCTGCTGCACGTCTTATGTCACCAGTCACTCCCTTTGGAATACTGAAGCAGGGCTCAAGCTACAGCATAGTTCAGTGGGAAACAGACCAAGACGGCAACTTTCCCTAAACTGGAGGGCAGCAACTGCTCCCTGCAAACTGTTAAAGGATAGAGTTCTTGAAAGAATTCCTCTTAAGACCCCGCTCTCCTTCTCTGACATCAATCACTGCAAGAAGAAAATCCATTTAGTAAAGAAAAGTGAAATGCCTTTTTCCTAGCTAGGAAACATTACCTCCTAGGTCAGGTGAACTACTTGAGCTGCTGTTTATTTCTTAAAGACTTTTCTGTCATTCCCTATTATCCATGCACTCAAGAAACATTCTTTATATGCTTGCTGTGTCCTAGACCTGGGGCTTGCAATCTTTTTTAAGGGGCTAGATAGTAAATATTTGAGGCTTTGCAAGCTAAGTCAAGATGCAAAAAACAAACAAACAAACAAAAACAAGTAAATTATGTAGGTACTTATAAACTCATTTAAATATATAGCTGTATAAAATGTAAAATCATTCTTAGCTCAATAAAAACAAACCAAGAATAATGGGCTGTAGCTTGCTGATTCCAGTCCTAGATCACTGTCAAATATCCAGGCCAAGCTAAGACCATTAGGTTATCAAATTAAAAGGAAAGGTCTTTGCATCAAGACCTAGCTTCTTCCAATAAGAACCTACAGGGATGATCTAAGAAAGCTCTGCTCAACAGAATTATCTATTGGAGAATAGATGTTTTTATTATATCAATAATGCCCACAGAAAATAGTCTTTATCTGTACAGGTCAATATGGTAGTCACTAGACATGAGTGGCTATTGAGCATTGAAAATATGTTCAAGGGGACGGAGGAACATTTTATTAAACTTTAATTATTTTAAATTTACATTTAAATCAGCCACATATGGCTAGTATACCAAAAAACAGTTTTAATAGTCATCATATTATTAATTGGTAGGTCTTAAGTGAATGTGCTTGGGTTTTTGGTGACCCATTAGGTAGGTGTGGGTATAAATATTTTATAAGGCATAAACATTTTTAGAGTTTTATGTTTTTATCACCAGATCAAATTATTTTTAACTTCTGGTTAAAATTGTATTGGGGAGGGTCAGTCATTATTCATGATATACATTATATTATAGAACTGAAAAGACCTTCAGAGGATAGAGATACACTCTATCAAGTATAATGTATATGACATGATCCAAAGAGGGCAAAAGAGGCACACTGGGTGATGGCTCATAACTGGAGTTTTGAAGTTAAGAAGGTCTGGCATAAAGTATTGGTTCTGCTCTAGAGTACTACTGGGATCTTAGTAAATAGTATAGTACTATTTACTATCTAGGCAAGCGATTTCACCCCTTTCTTCCTCAGTTTCAATCATCGTAAAATAGGACAGTAACACTAGCTTCTTCATTGGATTGGTGAAATAATCAAATGAGATTAAGGATTTAAGAACCCAGAACAGTGCCCTGTCCCTGAAATCATCAATGTTACTATTTTATTACTACTATTATTAAAATTTTTAAAAAAGATTTTATTTATTTATTTGACAGACAGAAATCACAAGTAGGCAGAGAGGCAAGCAGAGAGAGAGAGGAGGAAGCAGGTTCTCCGTTGAGCAGAGAGCCTGATGTGGGGCTCGATCCCAGCACTCTGGGATCATGACCTGAGCCAAAGGCAGAGGCTTTAACCCACTGAGCCACCCAGGTGCCCCACCACTATTAATTAAAATTAATATTGTATGAGGACTATTCAAGCATACATCCTGTACTCTGACTTAGTAGAAACCATTTCATGACTCAGCATGATAGAGAACGACACACATGGTTTGGGATATATCGCTGGATTGTTATCCAGAAAATGTAAGTTAGTCTCTGGTCTCTACAACCTACTAACGCAGTCAAGTGGCATGTGTAGTCTGCACCTCACTTCCTTATCTGAAACATGAGAGGAACATTTACCTCTGTAAATTATTCAGAGGATTCAAGTATGTAAAAAAGTTTTGCTCATAGAAAAGATACTGAGGAACAACTACTTCCTTTCTTCCATCTCTTGGGTCAAAGGAATTACATGCTTCAAAACTAAGTTGTCAGGATTAAAGGGTAGAATCAAGAGTAGTTTCTCTGGGAGTTAAATTATGACTTTTATGAAAAATGAGCTGAAGAGTAGAAATAATCTCAGACTGAAAATGTCAGAGTAGCCATGTTGGTGATGGTGACATATCTGCACGTGTAAAAAATACCAAGGGTATACACGTCTTTGTTGAACACGGAACACTGGAATACAGAAAATACAGGAACCCAAGCAATGAATTTTGGTATCTTCAAGAAGCAGTAACCCAAATAAATGCTTCCTCTGTTTCCTGCACCAAAGATTTTCCCACTACAAAGACAGATGCAAACGATCTGATGCCATTACATGTTATTATCATTCCACCTAGATGGCAAATAGGTCTCATGTCACCTGCCAAGTCCTAATGAATTACTGTGGAGGTTCTATAAGGCTGTGACCTCAGCGGGGATGAGAGCCATGATTGATTAGCCCTGTCTGCCATGAGTCAGGAGGAGGGCTGGGCCGGGGCACCTTCACACTCTATTTGCAGATCCTTTCATACCACGCATTGCCATTTCTCTGATTTTGAGAACACAGAACTTCTGAGTGTAATCCAAATTTCATATATCTTTCTGTGCAGAGAATAACCTGATACCTAAGAGTCCAGCTTTCTTAATCATTACGTTTCTGGCTTGCAAATTATTCAGTTGGCATTCTAGCTCATTGACTAGTCTTTTGTGAGCTCAGCTACTCCAACTGGGCAGTAGCATCCATTCTCAGTAAATTGACAAAGTCAATTTTCTGAGTCAGTAATTTTGATAAGCAAAGCACACTATGAGAAATTCACAAAGGTAAATCTTATGTGACTTCTCAGTCACATAATGGAAGACTGGCTTTCCTGGTAAGAAAATAACTCAAACAGATACTTCCTTTAGACTTCAACAAAGACTTTTTATTCAGTTTCATCATTTCCAACTTTTATATTTTGTCTTAATTTTTGTTTTCTTAATTCTTGTTAATTTTTTCTTCACAGATTTGTTCTTGCCAGTCTTAGACTATGTTTAATTCTATATGAAAGCTCTCACTGTCTCTCATTTTGAAGTTTAAAACCAGCAGAAGCGCTTAGAGTCGATACTAGTTCTTTCTGTGTAGGATTTCATCAGACTATCAACATTACCTGGGTTCTCACTTTCCTTTTGATTCTTTCATCTTTCTTTCCCAAGCCCAAATCAACTCAGTTATAGCCTATGTGTGATAGCATCAGTCCTTTTTCATGTCCCTACACCACCCTGATGAAACCTGTGCTTTATCATTTTACCTTTCGAACATTCGCCAACCGATTCATCATCAGGGACTCCTCTCGGTCATCGTCATCATCCAGGTCCAGCATAGGCATTCCAAAAGGGTCGATGATGCTACAGCACCTGGAGCCTTCATCTCTTGGATCAAAGGGGTCCACGATTATGGGCTCCGTTCCTTTTATTTCACAGCGACAGAAGGGGCAGCCCTGGCCGTCTGACTCCTAAACAACAACAATAACAAAATGTGATTGGTCTTTACTCAAATAAAACAGTGAGATGCCAATGTTCTTCAACTATAAGAAGCTGCAAACAAGAGGTCTTAGGATAGGCAGTGAGAGTGAAAGAAGATCTGTCTTGAAGGAGTAATAAAGTAGAACAGGGAGCCAACAAAATATATGATAAATGTTTAGACGTTCAGACTCAGATTTTCAAAGAAAAACTTCTCTTAAAAAAAAAAAAAGTTTGATGTGCCAAAGAAAAGGGGCCCAACTTTATTTTCCTGAATGTTCACTTACAATTGTAATGTATCAAAACTTGAGACTCTTATAGAAAACTAGAAATTGAATCATTTCCCTCTTTACCAAAAGGCTCCAGTGCTAATTAAACATTCCGTAAAAGACATTTTGGGGGCACCTGCGTGGCTCAGTCTGTTGAGCGTCTGCCTTTGGCTCAGTCCGGTAATGATCCCAGGGTCCTGGGATTAAGCCCCACATTGAGCTCCCTGCTCAGTGAGGAGCCTGCTTCTCCCTCTACCTCAGCTTTCTCTCTCTCTCTCTCTCTCACATAAATAAATAAATAAATAAAATCTTAACAAAAATACATTTAAAAAAGGACATTTTGTACAAATTCATTACAAATAAAGTACTACTATTAATTAAATAAGCTATTCTGGAAAACTTCCTATGAATTGCCTAGGTTTTTAAAAAAATCTTGATTTATAATCGGTGGGAAAAAATAAAGCAAACTGACATCCAGGAGTCATCAACTGTCCTGAAAGCCCGTCATTCTGACATAGTTCATTTGGAAATAGAATACCAGGTGAAATATTAAATTTTACCCCTCATCATGCTTTCAGACTAGATACTTCTAGGATCTAGAGATTCGTGCCAATAGTTTAGTGCCGGAAACTTGTTTATTAGTAATTATTGAAGATTTTGTTCAAAATCTCCCAATTCCATTTCTCAAAACTAACTGAATTAATTCACAGTTGGCAGGGAAATACAACAAGTTTCCTCATCCTGCCCATAATGCTGCCTTCTAGAGCTCGAAGGAGAATGATACCACCACTTTGCTGTTTCTGCATTTTACCCTGAGTTTAGTAGTGTGTTATTTAAAAAAAAATAGGAAAAACCATAGAATCACTTTAAGGCAAAAATGACATGAATTGGCACCATTTTAGAGAAGAAACTAGGGATGTGAAGAGAGCTAACACCCTTAAAGAAACCATCCAGTGCTGGACTCAACTGCCCCACCCACTTGGTATGACGGGAAACTGGTTATTTGCATGCCCCACACTGACGCTCTGACCACCAGTGGAATAATATTTTTGCTCTCCTCTTACTAAACAATTGCTGGGCATCCACATCTGGCAGATCCTGTGGTCCGTGGGTTATTCTTTTCCAAACATCATTCTGATTAAAATGTAAGAATACAGAAGCAGACCAATACATGATGATGACGGTGATGAGATAATACTGGTATTTATTTGGATTCTTACCTAGCATGTGACTGGGGGCTGAGCAATTTTGGAACCTGAAGATTTTTTTTTTTTTCTGTTTTTCTGTCAAGTATTAATCGGTTCTCAGGTTGCCTAGCCTGATTAGGCAATCAATTCTAATTAATCACTTTGGTGACTAACGAAGTAAACATCTCCCTTTGCCACACATATTGTCAAAAAAAGAAAAACAAATGCTCTTTGCACTAGTCAATGAAAAGAAAACATAACATTTCCTTATTCATCCACTGTTAGATAATTTGGGAAGGAAAGCTGGGAGAGTAAAAGTAGGTAAACTAAGTGGTGTAGAAATACAGGCAGGCTGATACAAAACCCTTTGATGTTTACTGCTATATGTGCTTAACCTGGTGGGCTTCAAGGCAACTTAAAAATTTTGCTCTATCATTTTACAGATGATAAAGCTAAGACTTAATTCTTTTATAGGACATTAACATTTCCTAACAAAGGAGTAAATATTTAAGGAAAGCTAAATCTCTTTCTCCTGTCTTTTGATGACAAGAACATTAAATGCCAAGTGCATAGTTGAAGTATGTTATCATCTAGATAAAATCCCCTTATTATTAAAGTCAGAAGGGATCCATATTCTGTGCCTGTGATAGGATTTTCTTACAAATCTATGTAAAATAATTTCAAAAAGACAGTATATCTAAGAGCAAGATGGTAAAGGGCTGATGTTCCCTGTGTGTCTTCAATGCACAAAGGTTGGAAAGCAGTACTCTGAGCCCTAAATAGATAAATCATTTATTCATACATTTTTTAAAAATTACAGAAAACTTCAAACTTGTGCAGAAACACAGACAGCAAAGTCTAGTGAATCTTCCAACTTTAACAATTTTAACAATTTGTTAAATTGTTAAACTTTAACAATTATCCAACTTTAACAATGATCAATTCTTGTCCAATCTGGCTTCATTGATACCTTCACTTGCTCCCTCCACCATTGGATTATTTTGAAGCACATGCTACACATTACATAAATTCATCCATAAGTGTCTTAGTATGTTTATCTAAAAATAGAAAATCTTTTAAGACCTAACTAAAGTATAATTACCGTGACTACAAATTAGTCCCCTTGAACTAAAACATTAAAGTCGCTATATTTGTAGCACAGTGCCTGGGATGTTTATGCCACAATATTTAGCTACAAAAGCTTCTCTTAGAACCTCCAAGGCCAATCTGCATGGTTTTTCTTTTGTTGTTTTTTTTTTTTTTTTTTTGTTTTGTTTTTGTTTGTTTGTTTTTTTGGTTAAGGATGACCTCCAGTTTAGGTCATCCATTTTCCGAGAGAAGGTAACTGACAAGAGGAGTCTGGAAAAGGGGAGAGGGAAAGGGCAATAATAGCATCTTGATGGCACTAAGGAAAGGAGTAGGAATAGTTCATCTATAACTGAAATTAGTTTTTCTCCCTGTCTGCCATCTGACAGTTTAATACTACCCACATTACTGGTGTATATTAGAGTTGTTTTAGGATTATGTATCAGAAAGCGTATTATCTGTTTAGCTTTGTGTCTTTTGAAAGTTCAAATGACCCACTAAATTAACAACAACAAAAATCCCCCCAAAAGCCTGAGCTGCAATGTACACCCACTTTGATTTGCAGACACGGATCACGCTGAATCTGTCTCTTTAATGTATGACTTCACCCATCACTCTGTCTCTGTAAACTGACTACTGCCACATGCAAATTAAGTTTAACCATAAATTCTCAAATGTCACTTTGGTCCTCTGCTCTAGTTTCTGTCAGATGGTTGATTGAATACACATGAAGAATGTCTTCAACAGACATATAACTCATCAGGATTGTGCCTAAATAATTAAAATAATGTTTCTGTCAACATATACTTAACACAAGATCAAGGAACATATGTTAAGAAGAAAGACCAATAAATAATTTCTAGTCCTCAACATATTCATATCCTGAGAACGTTAAGAGGAAGTACTTGGGACTCCATCCGTGCTAACTGACTCTGAAGATTTTACTTCCTCAAATAAGAAACACTTCCAAACCAAAGACACAGAAGTGGTCAGTGAATGCTACACTCATCTGAAACTTAACAATGTAATATGCTTATGACAAAATAATTCAGACTCCTATGACAACCATTAATACTAAGTTAACAATATTAAATATAAATATAACTTTAGGCAACCTGAGAACCAATTAACACTTGACAGAAAAATAGAAAAAAAAAAAATCTTCAGGTTCCAAAATTGCCCAGTCCCTAGTCACACCCTAGGTAAAAATCCAAATAAATACCAGTATCATCTCATCACCATCATTATTATGTATTGGTCAGCTTCTATATTCTTGCTGCTTAAATACTGTTCAGATGGATACTACCTCTTAAATACCTTCTTCAGTTTTTTTTTTTTTTTTTTTAAGATACACATTATATATAGTCCAGCTTATTTGCTCTCAGGATGGTTACTAAAAGTCACATTTTAATTTAAGGTTAATCACTTCATGGCTTCCCATATATTCAATATACAGAGAACCCTGAAAAATAACTAGGACTTTCCGAGTCTCATTTTGCAGTGCATTTTATATTTTTTACTGTGTGTGTATATATGTGCTTTCTGTATCAGTAACTTCTAATTTATATTACTTTGCTATATTTCGCATAGATTTGAAGTTCCCATAAATCATTTCGGTAAAGCATGGAACAGCTATAAATAAGGAAATAACTGGAAAAATACATACATATACTGAGCATAAATTGGGTCAACACTAAGCATTTTCAGAGCACAATATTTCCTACAGAAATTCAATAACTTCTTGTTAAAAGAACAGGTGAGGATAGTTAATAGTAGAATAAATAGACCCAGAGTGAAAGAGATGGTTGGTTTTGGGGCTCTTTCATGAGGAGCAATGAAAAGAAGATGTTGGTGAATCTAGACTCTTCTAGTTTTAATCTGTTTTTTTTACATGAAAACAATAAATCTGAGAAACAGCACAGTCATTCCAAATCAGGACACATGAATTAGAATCCCACACCTACCAATTACTGCTGTGGGACACTATATAAGCCATTTCATCTTATTTGTGGGAATAAGACAGAATGTACAGCTTAAGGGATATTTCACAGATTAAGGTAAGATAATTCAAAGTTTTCAAAGTGCTTGCAAATTTTAGCATAATTACTATAAATATAATTTCAAAAGCAAAGAAGTAAGATAACTGAGGAAACAGGTTTATCATCTGAAAATAATCCATAAGAATTCCCAACTTATTATGAAATGAATACAATTTTAAAACCACAGAATCCCCATTGTTCATAAATTAAGAAAAATCAGAAATAGGAGACAGCTTCATAAGTGATACTATCAGTTACTACCATTAGGAAAAATACTAACTAAAATTTCAGGCACTGTTGTAAGCACTATACATATATTAACTAAGATAACCCTATGAGGTAGGTACCATTATTACCCCCATTTTACCAGTGAGAGTGGAGAGTTAACAAAATTTGATGGAGGTCACAAAGCTGAGCGGTCGTGAGCAGGAAATTTCACTCAGGAGGACTAATGAGCCTAGTCATTCCATCACTAACCTACCACTATCCTACACAATAGCATCAGGAACTAGTGGTTCCTCAATATTGGATTCATAAGTTAGGTTAAAGTTTTAAAATAGCTGCCTACTACTGATCATTCAAAAATGAAAAAAAGTGACTATTTTGTTCAAAGCATATATTTCAAAATTAAATAAACTACTATAATCAATATATATCGTTTGCTCTACTTGAAAAGTTTCAGCTTCTAATAACTTGTCCTAGTAATTAGAGTATTCCTTGGGTGATTGATATATATATATATATATATTTTTTTTTTTTTTTTTTTAAGATTTTGTTTATTTATTTGAGAGAGAGAGAGAATGAAAGAGAGAGGTCGGCTGGAGAAGCAAACTCCCTGCTGAGCAGGGAGCCCGATGTGGGACTTGGTCCTGGGACTTCACGATCATGCCCTGAGATGGAGGAAGTCACTTAACAACTGAGCCACCCAGGTGCCCCTTGGGATATATTTTTTTTTACACAGTAAGAGCTTTTAAAATGTTTGTTGCTAAGAGTCCAATTTAAAATGTTAATGCATGAAGTTTATGCATTTGCATTCTAAAGATGCTTTATTTAATGGAGTGAACTTTTAAAACACCTAGTGAAGGCCTCTGTTAGGACCAACCAAAAAACCTTCCCAAATGCCAATACCTTTTACTGTCCAGGCACATCACGATACTGTCAGTCAAGCATTCGCTCTACAGGGATTTTATTTTCTCCTCTTTTTCATTCCTACTGTCATCACTGTCATTCATGAAATAATTGTAACATTTTTGGATGACTCCGGTAGCCCCTACATTATTCCCAAAGTGAAACAGGAGCTCCCAACATTTTATTTGATCACATTTATACAAAAAGACACAACATGTCATCAAGTACAGAAATACCAATTAATAACCATCTTAAAGGCAAATATAACCTTACAAATTTTCACTTAGGCTAGAAATGTGAAGGTTGGTTCCTTTTGAGGGAAGATACAATAAAAGATTATTCTTTGTGCCTTCAGTGTGATCATCTGAGCTGGTTTCTCACCTCTCTTACACATTTTTCCCCCAACAGTACTCTCTAAATACGGGACATCCATAAATCTCTTTAATCATATTCTGTATTAAAATCAGGGCTCAGTGACTTTGTGTAATTTTATTTTGAACATTCCAGGTATCTTTCCTTTCAAATATCTGGAAAACGATGCAGAAGAAATAATCACAGGAAGAAAGTAATTTTACTTCTAATTGAATTAAAGTCCTTGGCAGCAATTCAAAACAAGGCTGCATATCCAATTGATATATGTATATCCATTTCTATTGAAAAGAAGATGTGAAGAAGATAGTCTAAAATTTGTGCCATCCGTAAGCTCAGAAGCCATGTTCTAGGTTCCTCGGGTCGGGGAGGAGTTGGGGACCACAGTATGGAAACATCCCTCACTTCACACCTCATGCGGTGAGCCTGAACCATCAGGGCTGGGCAATATGCTACTACAAAAAGATGTGGAGGAGTTCTGGATGCAGAAGGAAAAATGTTTTTTTTAAGAAAAATGTTTTGTGGAATAGCGAGGAGGTGAAAGAAAGCTGTGAGTTTTATTGCTGCACCCAGAGTGATACTGCTTCAAAGAAGGTCTCCAGAGAGGTGATTATTCAACTTACTTAGTATGCTGTGCAAACTCTGGCTTGCTTATTCAATTTATTAAATAACACAGATGTTTCAGAAGGAGAAAAAAGTATGTGACACCTCTTCAGAGGCATGACTAATGGGCCATTAGGACAGAAATGAAAGGGTAACTACTCGCCGCCTGAAACAGCTAACTGACACGGCGACCATGCATTTCTGAGGGTTTCCGTTAATTACATAAAATTTCAGTTTCCAATGAATTCAATTAAACCAAAGTAGGGCAACAAATGGAAGAAAAAGTTGGTGAAGAATAACTTGCTAAAAATGCACCCTGGCTGAACACATAATGTTTTATGGTCAGGGTTTAATATTTCTTTCCTATTGGACTCTGACTGATTTATCAGAGCTTCTTGGCAGGCACGCAACCTTTAAAATCCTTTTCCAATAAGCATGCCCATCCAAAGTAGCAAAAAGTAACAAAAGATGTCTCGAATCTATAATTAAATTTGAAGGATAACAGGATGTTCATTTCAAGTAATGACTATTAATACCATGCCCCTTTATAAAACTTTCAGATTTAATTTTACCTTCTGGAGGGTCAGGCCTGGGTCTTGTGTTCTTTCTAGCTCAGAGATTAATACAGAACCTGGGACACAGCAGCTGCCCAGGAATGTTTCCTAAATATATGGATAAGTATATGGATTTGAGATGTTGCAGAATGATGGATAAAACAATCCATGTCTGCTTCCACATCTCTATGCCTAATTAAGTTTGAAAACAACCTGTCCTCTAATAGAAAAAAGTAAACAAGCATATAAAACAAAAAGAATGGATTTAAAACAGGGTGCCTGGGTGGCTCAGTGGGTTAAAGCCTCTGCCTTTGGTTCAGGTCATGATTTCAGGGTCCTGGGATTGAGCTCTGCTCTGGGCTCTCCACTCAGCAGGGAGCCTGATTCCCCACCTCTCTCTCTGCCTGCCCCTCTGCCTACTTGTGATCTCTGTCAAATAAATAAATAAAATCTTAAAAAAAAAAAAAAGAATGGTTTTAAGTCAGAACATATGAACTCTAGCTCTGTACCAGTTTGAATAAAGAGAACACTGAAAAATAGAGACATACTGCTCTGTGGAGTCATGTCCAGACTTCACAGTCATACATTTCCCAGTGCATCTACAAGTTTAGATACAATCTTTGACAATATCCTGCAGAACTATGGAAATGTTCACTAACTGTTTTTTTACTTCTCATATTCACCATCTTTTAGGTGAAGTCCTGTGAGCAGCTTACAGAGGTCCCGATGTGAGGCTTTTAGAGTATCTGTGGTTTGTCAACTGTATTTTAACCGGATTAACGTTGTAAATTATAAGAATTTTGTTTTTATTAAGTAACAGGCATTTTGCAATAACATGCTTAAATGATTGTCAAACACTGCTATCCATATTATATAAAAACAGCCAAAACAGATCTGCTGGTTGGCAGGAAGCACCACTTTGTGAAATCTATATGTGAAGGTAGAAATATTCAGGTTAACCCAAAGTGGAAATGTTCAAAAATTGATGCTTCCTTTAACTTCTAAGATCCCACTGAGATAGAACAAGTGTTGAATAGCACTTTGCAATTTGCAAACCTTGGCCCACGAACAGTTTTCTTCAGGGTAGCGAAAACATGAACCAGGGATCACCATGCAATGCTTCTTGGTGTAAAAACGTAATAAAGAGAAACTCACAGTTTTACTGCCTCTAGCTTAGTGCCAGTATTATTGCAAGTGGAAACAGTATAATGTGCCTCAAAAATAAGTGGACAAAATCAAAATGTGAAAAGTTGAAGGTAATCATCCAGCAGCTACTGAATGGAACAAATGGATCTTAGGTTTAAAATTCTTAGAACTTATTCTCAGATCTTGGGCATAATCAAAGGTATTTGAAAAAATATAGGTATTTTCTCAAAAGAAAAATGAACAGAACTAAGACATTTGATCTATTATATCAACAATTTATCCAATTTATCTATTTAACATCTTTTTAATGTAATCTTAAGTCTACTCTTTACACTACCTAGCATACAGTCCATAAACACTTACTTAGTACCTACCACGGAGGAGGCCAGTAGCACGCTAGAAGAAAGGGATTCCAAATTAGGTTCTTGAAGAGAAAAAGGTAAATATGTAATGTTTACAGTACAAATACAATGAGGTAAGAGTTTACAGGGACATATACAAAATGTATCAGAATATTTATAATTGCAACATGTCTTGTGTGGGAAGAATTAAAAAATAATGTTGAAATAATGCTTTTGAACATTTTTCATTAACCTATATGCAAAATTTTTGATCAGATTAAAATAATCACATTATTTGCTAGTAGCAGGAGCCTGATGAAATTTGAGCATTATTTCAACCTTCTGAGTATTTTTGTATTTGTTATTTTTTGGTTCCTACTTCACTACTTCTTGATGACCTTCTTTTGAAACTTTACTCAAAGACTAAGTTGTCAGTGCTTGGCAATTTATGCACTTCCTCAATTTCTAAAAGTAAAACTGAGAAGTATTTCACACTAATAAAGAAAAAAAAAAGTGAATGTTGACAATTTACACTATGATTGGGCACATCTTTACCTAAGTCCATTAGACCAATACAAAAAATCACGAAGTGAATCAAGGAACTGATTAGCTGCTGGCAAGAAGAACTGTATTATTTGGAGAATGCACAGTAATATACAGAAAAGCTGTGGTGATTGGAGGGACAAAGGATTCATAACACAGCCCCGGCAACAGGGAAACTCTCTTGGGTCTTTGGCACACAACTTACTTATTTATTGCAAAGAGTTCACAAACTTTACTATATAAAATGTATAGTATTGTCCCTGAAATTGTAGAACATAGGTTCCTTTCAAGAAGTATACAAAAAGTAAAATAAAATCTGTTTGTTTTATATTCAGCCATACTCTCTTACTCTGGGCTACAAGGTAAACAGCTACTCTGTATGATGCTTTCAACAATAATCTTTAGTGAGCAAAGATTTTGCCAAACTAATGGGACCTTCTGACTTTTAACCTACTTAACTTCCAAATACTATGCAAATATCAAGTTAAAGCTGCCAAGTCCTGCCATAGGGACATATGTATGTCCTTGCTCCCAGACTGAGGCCCCAAGAGTAGAGGCCTAAGACATAGGCCATGTGTGGGGCCAAAGAGTACTGGGAGTTTGCTTCAGCCTAAAATTCTGGTCTCTTTAGGGAGAAATACAAAGTTTTTAGCTTCTCTGTACCGATGCGAACCATACCACCACCTCAAAGTCATAAGTCAACCCAAAGGGGTGGCAAACACAATTTCCTTCTATTTACCCTGAGATACTGAATGGGTATCAGGTAAAACCAATCATAACAGTCCCATCTGTCAGTCAGGCACTGAGTCAGTTTCTTGGAAACAGTTCCTATTGATTGATGTGAAATACACTTGCAAACATAGTTCTCTCTTCTACCAGAGTATCTTATTGAAAGTCATTTATAAAAAGACACTGTTAAGTCTGCAGAACAATTAATATAACTTACAAAATGTGAAAATCCTTATATTTAATTACTAAGTAATGAGTTCAACAGCAGCAGTGGTCTCAGGAGACTATTCTGGGTTGGGCAGATCAAGGACTGAGATGGCTCAGGAATGGGGTAAGGTTGTCAATTATATACTCAACAGCAAAGTCTTAAAAAGGTTTGAAAATTTAATTGTTTGCTTTCTAAACCCTAACAATAATATTGACTTCAGTACTGACTGTATTAAATAGCAGTTAAAAAATGACTTGATCAAAATATCCTGTTACTCCTTCAAATACTCAAAACTGGAAATTTGTCCAAAGATCCATTTTCAACCCCCCCAGCCTCTGTTACAGATAAAGAAATATAAAAAAGCCCTTATGGAAGCCAATTATTTTCTAGGTCTTAGTCTAAAACATTAAATCAATCTATATTTATTGAGGTACAAAGACTTATGGCTAAATCCAAAAATTAAATTATATAGGCAAAAGAAACAACATAAAACACAGCAAAAAATGAAATTATATAAAACAGAAAATCAAATATATGAGATTTTTTTTTTTAAACAACTACTCAAAGAAAGCACTTAACAGACCATCTCTGACTCATTAAGATGAAAAAAGCTGCAAGGAAAAATAGTAAGAGGGCAGAGAAGGATGACATCAGTGTTGCTCCTTAAACCTGGATCATACCTGCCATGCTGTGAGGCAAGAGGTGCACATCAAATGCCCACAAGGCTCAATCTTGACATCTTTGTCATTCTCAGCACAAATTTTACACAGCTGAAAAGTGGAGCCCATTTCACAATATAATTCATATTGTTCCTGGAATTTGGGAGGGAAAAAAAAAGGCAGTGTTAACGTATTTCTAACATGAACTCTTAATATTGAATTTTCTCAAGTACAACGACTTACAGTAAATTCCTCACCCTTGAGCCTGTCAGGAATATGTTATCATTTAAGACATGTTTTAAACTGTTAATCACAATTTGGTCTACAAAGTTATATTTTTAAAACATTTGAGCTTTTATCTGTAATTGTATAAGCTTTTTTAATACTACAGATTATTTAATGTTTTGTACTGTTCCTTTAGGAAGGGACTTGCTTCAATGGTGATTTAAAAGACAAACTTACGGTTTTAGAAGAAATTATAAATAACTTTAGTTTCTTTGTCAGTGCCACATATGCATCTAATTTTACTGTAAAACTGCAAATACACACACACACACACACACACACACACACACACATGACTCTGACTGAACATCAAATTTTATTTCCGAAATACCTTTAAAAATTCCAGAACAGAAGAGAAGCAGCATTGTCAAGCACTTCTTGCATGCTGTGGACTGTGGTCCACATTTATTATTTCATATGATCTCCAAGGCATAATAAGATACATCGAATTAAAAAAATACCTGAGGCTCAACAAGTTTAAATTGTTTTCCTCAAATTCTGTATCAAATCTCTAAACTGCATACTCTTTTCCCAATATAGTACTTTAAGGAAAACTAATCACTTCAGCAACCAAAAATTGTTTTATTAAACATCTATCTCTTGATATACTAGTTGTGAACATTTTGAAATAGTAAAATTCTTGGTGTCCAAATACTGAAAAGATCTATGTCACAAAGAAGATATAAATATATCAGTACGTGTAAAGAAAATATGAAAAAATGTTAATAGGGATAGAAAAAAAGGAATTATGGAAATAAAAATTTAGTTAAATAAATATTTATTTATTTCAGGTAATAAGTGTCTCTATTAGGTACCTGGCCCTGGGCATGATAAATAAGTGACAATATTTAACCACTAGTCTACTGAAAGATCTTATACTCTGGGTGAAAAAATATATATATACATATATATACACACACACACAAAGATACACATGCACATACACACACATTCATATATAAATTGTGTCCATCATAAAGCGTACATATGTGACTATTTAATCTTTAAAGAAAATAAGAAAAAAAAAAGACAAGAATGGATCAAGATAAAAAATAAATCCAAAGCAATTAAAAATAAACTGGAAGTCACAGAAATCTCTAAAACAATAGCTAAGGATTTATATTGTTATGACATCCAAAGGACCGATTTGCAATTATTAAAAAGTTACAATGAGCTAAAAGCACCGATACAAAACTTAATGGAAGCAAACGGTAAGTTATTCAAATATTTTACTTGAAATATTTTATTGAATAATTTAATGGAATGATATTATTCCTGAATACGTATTTTTAAACCATGGTTTTATAAAGAGGAATTGTCTTTTGTGAGTATCCTTTTACATGTATATCCTTTTACATATATTTTACATGTATAAAATATATTTTATACTTTAAAACCCATCCATCAGCTACACATGCATCAACAAATATGCTTCACATAATAATACCAAGACCACTGGGACGAAATCTAGAGAATTTGAAATAAAATAAAAAATGTTACTTCTTGTCTTCCTCCAAATCTATAATTTCTGGTTCTTATTTGTGTTATTTAATATACAAAGCACAAAAATATATAAATTATAAAATATTTTAAAAACTAGACTATATGTAAAACAAAATACTCAGGTTCTCCCTTTCACCTTCTTCCTAATTCCCCAAATCTTCTTAACTCCTCAGTTAAGTAATGTTACCAGTTTGGCATTTCTTAATTTTTATTTTTAAAAAATATATTCATATGTTCATATATGGTAATTTCTTTCTTCCTTCATTTCTTTTCAGAAATTGAACTTACATATAATGTAAATTTACAAAATGAAATGTTACATAATTGAGCTTCTCAGTAATGGGACTTTTTTACATAATAATGGTGCCGAAGTTCCCATGTGGCTGTGTGGAGCTACCTCCCTCCTCTTAAAGACTTTACAGTATAATGCAGTATGAATATACTATGGTTTACTTAACCTATGATTAAATAGTTTATAATTTTCCCTTTTAGGAAAAATGCTAAAGTGAATATCCCAATGTACAGATCTTTCTGTGTATATGTGAGTGATATGTACAGAATCCAGAGTCAAAAATGTTTTTATTTAGATTTTGATAATTAACTGAATATTACCCTTAAGAAAAGCTTACTAAGTTACACTCCCATTCAATCTATGAGGTTGCCAATGACGGATTTATAAGAATATAATTATTATCTTCAATAAGCTTCAAGTACTCATTTGACTCTAAAAGCATACTATTATTCTAAACTTCCTTGGAGTTTTCTAAACCTATGGCTCTCTCCTCATATCATTTTACTTACCAATGGATTTTCCTATCTATCTATCTATCTATCTATCTATCTCCATAAATGGCATTATATTGGAAGCAAGAATAGTAACAGAAACTTCTATCCAAAAGAAGGAGAAAGTAATGTATTTTTTTCAAACACTCTTAGAATCCCTTAAAGTATGTTTTGCATGAAATACCTGTACATAATTTTAGCTACAGTATAAGAGGATGCTTTTTATTTCAAAAGCATTAGATACTTAACAATTATAAAGGGGTTACCAGAAATTATCCTTACCTGTGTAACTTTTATATGGTCATGAGGTGTGGGTTCACACAATCCAGTTAAATCAGGATTATAACTCCTCCCATCAGGATAAAGATAGCTGGGTTATAAACAGAAACTTTATTACTACAAATATACATTCTTAAATTGCATCTAAGATTATTTAATCAGATTCTTCCATATTTAAACCTACATGCTGAAATTTCCTTTTTATGTAACTTATAACAAGAAACTTTATCACTGTTTCCATAATATTACCAGTTATCTTAGGACATTTAAAATCTAGAAATCATTTTCATATAAGAAATACATAATGAATATGGACTCGGCCACCAAGCAACTATTTCCAGTTAAATACCTTTACTAAAGGTCCTTTAGGTAAGTTAAACTTTTATTTTTCTGATCATTCATGGTCTATTCCAAAATACTATGAATGTTACATCTATTTGCAATGTGTCTTTCATGTGAAGCACAGTTCATGTTAGAAACATCATTTAACAACATGCTTAATAACATGAGGGGAAAAAATGGAATTAAAGCCAGCAAATTTCCTACAAAAGTTATGCAAACCCCTCCATGGTTCCTGTTTCTCCAGTTTCTCATCCTCTGCCTTTCCACCTCACCTTCCGGTCACTCCTATGTGCACATGAGTCCCCCCCCCCCGCCCCGCAACGTGCTTAAAGAAATTAGAAAATGCTACAATTACATGTTAGCTACAAACACAGAATCATTTATAAATGTGAGGCTCCACTGTTACAAAAAATTAAAATAAGAACTAAAAGTTATAGCAATAAGACCATCTTGTTAAAAGGTTTTATTCATTCAGACATTGATTTAAAAATGAAGTTTATGGTGTTGGTAAATACCTATTTTTTATTTTAAAAAATGCTAATATTACTGCTGGGTCATGTTAATGATTAAATTATAGAGTTAATTTTGTTTGGTAGTACTCTGTTCTAGGTTGCCTGAATGAAAAATTCAGAATATGTTACTACTATGATCAGTATTTTAAGGGGCAAAACCATACCAAAACTGTTCTGTGAAGTAACAAAAAATCCTTACCCTTAAATAGTCTAAAAATATGCTTGTAAGTGTTAAAATTTACCTAGTAAGACCAGGAAAAAAATGAACTTCAAGGACAGACAATTCTTGTATTCTCACAGGGTAAGACACAAATCAGTAGATCAGTGAGATATACACATATAACATATACCTATAAATATATATTTATATAAATTTATATAAATATTTATAAATATATATTTATATATTATATGTATATATTTACAATTTAGGAAAGGGAGTTGACTACATCTAAAATGACAAACTTAGAGTGTTTTTAGAGATGGATTATTATAAATATTAAGTGAAGAGTGCTAAATGAGAGTTGATAAGTACCCTTCTTCTTATACCCTAAATAATGGCCAGTTTTAAAATTATTATATAATATTTTGCTTATCACACTTGAAAAGCATGTAGAAATTCCATGAAGAATTCAAACCTGAAAGATTAGTAAAATGACAATGAGGTTGCTAGAGGAAAGGTTAGAAGGGTCTAACTAATGTATAAGGGGCCATTCAGTTATTACTCTCCTCAGTAAAGAAGGGTACTACTGTTGAGACCTTCTCAATGGCAGGGAAAGAATAAAGAATCTCAGTTTGTTATGGAAGTAAACTTCTTTATTACCTATGTTATACTATATTGGATTAGCTGACCCCGATGATAGCTAGATCAGATAATATCTTGTGTTTTACTGATCTTAGAGGAAAAAGAAATCTATCTGATATATCTATTTTAATATAGATATATAATACATCTATATAGATATATAAAGATATCTATATTAAAATAGACATAAAATAATATAGATATATTCCATTATATCTATTTTAATAAAATCTAAAATCTGATATAGTTTTAATTAAGATTAAAATGTTAATCTGACCTATTTTAATGTAATCTATCACTAAAGTTCAAATTCAACTAATTAAATGCCTCTGAAGGGGTGTGTGTCTGTGTATGTTGTGTGTAAATATTAACATCTGATTTGCGTTGGAGTTCAGAAGCTAAACTACTGAACACAATATTATAATTAGTTTTTTTACTGGCTTTTAAAAAATAGATGGAAGGCATTATATACAAAATGAATAAGCTGTATCAAAATTAATACATGTACAGAGTTGCTCACTCATAACCTCTATTTATAAAGTAAAACTTTACAGAGTACTTTCTTAAAAACAAAACCCTGTAATCACAGTGAATCAAAAGTTACATATATGATCCTTAGATGCATTACAAGTAAGGTATAAATAACTGAGGATAGAAAATGTATGATAAGTTTAAAAAAACAGAAAGACAAACTTGTTAACAGTTTGCCATACAATTCTTAAGTAACTATTTTTTGAAAGCTCATAACTTATAAAAAATGCATTTTTTGTTCATATGTATCCTATCACTTTTTTTTCTTCTTTGCAATTATTAGAGAAGGTGTAACTTAAATTATTTTCTCTTTGCTAACTCTTGTGGGCTTTCTCCTGCTAGCTTTCTATCACAATCTGTGCTGTAGCAAATAAAGGAACATCCATCCCCGAGTTACTCAGTAAGGGCAAAGGGCAAGAAAAGTGAGCATGATTATATGACAAGGGAACAAAACTACACAGAAAAGAGAATAAAAAGATGAAGGGAATGGCACAGGATGAAAACAAATGAGAGAGATTTACTAGGAAGCCTCCTATCAGATGGTCTACACTGTGTGGAGAAAAAAAGTCATTCTTATTCTAAAAGACAAAAGAGAATTAATTTATTTTTAAATTTTAAAAAAGAACAGCTTAAGTTAAACTGAATTCAGCTCTTAACATATGATTCTGGAATAGGGACTGAATATCAGTGTGACTAAAGGAAGAAAGACACAGAAAAAGTGGGGAAGGGGTAAGAAAAGCATAAGAAGAAAGAAAATCTGGTACTTCTAGTCAAACAAAAAGGAAAACTAGCAACTTGAGGGTTACACGAAGCAAGAGAAAGTCATTTATTTTAAAGAATTATCTTTTTAATAAGTTTTTTCATCTATTTTAAACTACTTTTAAGTGCTTTTTTTTCCCCTGAGAAAGATACAAATGCATGTTCTAATCTGATACCGGAATTTACTGGCTGTCATATATAGTTTAGTCCAAGCCAGTTACTTTAAAATGAGTATTTGAAAAGAAGAACAATTAGAACTCAGGAGCACTCCATTCTTCAGTCTTGAAATAAAAAACAAAAAACAAAAAACAAAAAACCAGCCAGATCATGAGCCTCACTATCTTTTCTCTCCATCGCAAAGCAGTGTCTGTCTTTCATTTGGTGAATGATAAGCACCCTGACTCCCATTTCTCATACTCACAATCCTTCCCTGCTGCCGTCAATCAGGGCTTGAAATAAGGGCTTATTATGTGGGATGGTCTGTAAGATATTGCCATCGCCTGTCACGTAGCCGATGGCCCACTGTCCCAATCTGGTGCAGCTTAACCGGAAAATGTAGCTGTAAAGCATGATAAAATGATGTTTAGTCACATTCAAAGTGTCTGTTAACTACTACACATCTGTTGGACTTCTTTAAAGTCAAAGAATAAATGGAATCATTTAAAATAACAGAAATAAGGTTTTGTCTTCTGATTTTTACACCGTTGTCCTTCTCTGTTCATTGATCTGTAAAAGCAGCACTGACAATAATTCCACTTAAACACCTCCAGGGCTGTCGGACAAAGGAACTGAGGTGGATCCACTTCAATATCAAAGGCTCTACTGCCATCCCCACCAGCAGGAGCTCAGATGAACCAGTGAGGACACAAGTCGTTTTTTGGAAAGCAAAGTATAAAATTTAATTTGTTCACTTCAGAGAGAGGTTGAATCAGTTTCTACCATGGAATTCAAGATATCACTTTGTAATTTAAAATTATGCATTTTAAGTTAATGACTTCAAGTCACTAATTTAAGTTAATGACTGGTTTAAAAATATTTTTTGGTCTTTGGAACGTTCCAGCCATTCACCTCATCTTTAAATGAAAGATCAAAAGAGATGAGCTATATTAATGAGAAGACAAACTAGATTAAGCTCATGGCTGCCCCCCAACCTTGTCAGGTTCAATGCCCTGCAACAGGAAGTTAAAATAGTTTAAAAATAGAAATCAAATTAAAGACAATGACAAGGAGACTCTGACTTGGTTTTAAATTCATTGTTATTTATTTATTAATATAGCTGTCCGCTTATTTCATTTGAGATCACTTCTCTTTATCTAAGTGTATTGCACTCAATCTTGCTATCAGGATAACCATATCTGGGTTTTAAAAGCCCTTGAGCAGCTCAAAAGTAGGTCAACAATTTGTTGGCTATATTTGAATACCCTGATCATTCTACATACCTAACAGAAACTTTTATCTCCTAATGTACATTAGTTACTGATGAACCAAGTACTATAAAAATAACTTTGCAGGATAAATTAACATAAATAATAGCTGTACAGTCATTCAGTTTAATTAACTTGTGTATCTGGTACTGCAAGTTGATTTCATCTTTGAAGAAAATGGGGTTCCGAAGGAAAGGAGGAAGTTGTGATTTCTAAATAGTAAGAACTGACCAAAACACTTGTTTTAGAACCTTTGGAAAGAACTCCTCAAGAAAAGTCCAAAAATGTATTCTTCCACAGAGCCTGACATAGGTTATCAGCCTTCCAATTGCTGGAACCCTTAATCAGAATCACAGATGAAATAATTCCACACAGACTTCTCGTTCTAAACTGGATCCCCCCAAAAAGCAAAACCTGAGAAACTCCTATGTCCTTGCAACAGGTCTTACTATTTTCTGTAGTATGAAGCTAAAGAAGAAGAAACACTTTCCAAGAGGAAGAAACCATTAAACAGGTATTCTGCAAAACGAGTATTTATCAAAATCATTTGATCTGTTCACTGAGTTTTCTTAAACTTTGCATTTTAAATACCACATCACACTTTAAATGATTTACCACAGACTGACCATTTCATCTTTGCCAAAAACTTAGTAGAATAAACTGTTACAGGCCAAATTGGGAAGAAAAGGGAGGCATCCTTTTGAGGGCACTGTCCTTTTATTAAAGGAACTATTCCCAATGTGATGAGGCCTGGCTTTTGCTCCCAACAGTGTTCTCTCCCAACATTATTTATCTCCATAATCTTGAACAAGAAAACACAAAAGTGACTCAGTTTATTAATTTCACAAATAATTTCTGCATTAAATTTGTATGATGTGTAATTCCAAACATAGCACATCATTCAAATCTGACTCCAAAAACAAGAAGATACTTTGATCCCAATCTACAGAGCAAAAATTATGGAAAAATCTGGTTATGAGAGATCCCTGACCAAAACAGAATGACTCATCTAAGCCACTGTCAGCATCTCAATGAGAACCAACTCCCCTTAATCTAAACAGAAGTCTTCAAGAGGAGCCAAACTGTTCTCTGTACACACTACCTTCTCGTTATATATCATATAAATTCTTAAAAATAAAAAAGATGGAAATATTTTTCATGGCAGAGAAAAAGGAATCAACAGTATTGTCTTGTACTAGAAACTACTTTGTTAAAGGACAAATACCATTTGCACAACAAATGAGATAAAAATGGCATTAGCAGAAAAACATAACCCTAAAAAACAACCAAATGCATTCCTATAAAGAAAGTGCTCCTATATGGAAATCAGAGTACTTGCGGATGTTGGGATGGCATCTCCTACTAAACTATCACTGTATGAGGAGGACAGGTGTCCACCATCACTGCCGCCGTACGCAGCACACTGCTTGCCACAGCACAAATGCCTACTATGTAATGCATTTCTAAATGGCACATGGGGAAAATGCATGAATGAGGAAAGAAACGGATTTTCTGATCCCAGATCTGTCATTGATAAGGTATGATATCTCAGCCAAAGCCACATGGGCTGACCAAACAGCCAACCTCTGAATTTCACCTAGTTTCATCATTTGGGAAATAAAACATAAATTCTGAAGCTACAAAGAATGACAAGGTACTACAGAAGAAATTCTTTAAGACAAGAAATTGGTTGGATTGTAACAATGGGCTTATATATGTTTATATACTTATGTGTGCTCAACACACATATATGTAAACTTAAAGGTACTTATATTTGTTTATATTGTATGTAATTATAAGTGTTTATCATAGAACCAAATTGAAGATCTTGAAAAATACCCTAAAGTACTGAACATGAAACTGATTTATTTTGTCTTCAGCAAAATATTCAAGTATTCCAATATACACATACAATATTATACACAAACACAGGTGTCATCAAACAGACAATATCCTCTACCAATATGAAAATCAGAGCTCTGAGACTTAATGAATTTCTAAGTTTATCAAATTACGTGGCACCATATCCTCCTTAACTTCATGAACACAGAGTTTCAGTATAAGTATAATGAATGGATTAAAAGGATTCAATTAAGAATGTGGTCTATTAGCATTTTCTTCCCTCTGCCCCCATGGGTGTTACTGATTTACTTAAAAATGAACAAGAGAGGACTTTTCCTCATTAGAGATACCACGTAATATTGCTGCTGAAAAGTCTTACCTTCCAGGTTTGGTGCTATACTTCTGCAGTCGTGCTTTAACTTCATCATATGTGAGAAATGCCATGTAACCCGGATGTGTGACAGCTAAGAAATTCCAATTCCGTAAAATAGAGCCCCAAGGCTAAAAATGTGAATAAATGAAAATATATTATCTAGATAACATCAACCACCAATTATACCCCAACACATCATTTAATATAGTTACTGAAATCTCCTAGATATTTTTAAAGTGAATATGAGCTTCGGTAGCTTAGGTCAACCTTTACCATCTAACAGCAAACATGCAATACCTTGCTCTCTTTTTAGAGAAATATTAGGCAGAAAACAGGACAGAATACAGAGAACAAAAAGAAAAACTACATACTTCCGTCACAAATTCTATTCCCAACACAGCATTTGTGGTAATTCTGAAACATAAAACACATCACTTTTCTGTTCAAAACCCTCTAACTTCAAGTAAAAGCCAAAGTCCTTACAAATGGTCTAAAAAGACGACAGGGTTGATGCCCAGTTCCCTTTCCTCCCCATCTGTTGTGACATCTCTACTTTCTGCCTCTTCTCCAGGCACCCTGGCTTCTTTGTAGTGGTACTCCCCTGCTCCAGAGTCTTTATATTTGCTGATGCCTCTACCAGAATTCTTCCTCCAATGACCTAAGTGATTGCTCTCCAGTGTTGCTTCCTCAGTGAAGCCTTCTCAGACCACTCTATTGCAAACTGTTAGCTCTCATCACATTCCTGATCTCCTGTAGTCTGTTTTGTTCGCCTCTGTACCTTTAAGGTATCTAATTTTATAGAACAAGAAGCTATACCAGGAATGTAAGTGATTTGGCACCCGGTCACACATTAACCAGAAGCTACATGAGAATAAGGAACGTGTCTGTCTTGCTCACCAAAGGGATACCAGCACTGAAGCAGTCTCAGAATACAGTGATCAGGGAGGTATAATTGTTGAAAAGCTCCTCTAACTAGTAACTTGTTTAAAAGGCCTTGGCTCCCAACCTACCATTCTTTCCATGATAACATACTACTGGGCTCACATTTGGTTAATTCTTGCACAATCACAGAAGGTTTATGATTTAGTAGTGAGTACGTTAAAGATCTTACACAGAAATACACAAATGAACACACATAGAATTTGCACCATTCTTTTAGGTGCTCAGTTACCCCTCCAGTTACCAGGGCAAGAGAAAAAAAGGCAGTCAGTGATAGACAGTTTTGCTTGAGGATGTGCATGAATCATCTTGACCATAAGGCTGAAGCTACATTTATTCCAAGGACGTAGCAGCATCCTCTATCTGATGTACCAGATTATTAACTCATATCTTCTATAGAAAAGAAGAAAAAAGGTATTTGATGTTGCCAAGTGAGCGTTACTTAAGTAGTCATCCTAGATATGATCATTGGTAGAGGGCTCTTGCTTTTGTTTGCTTTGAGACTTATTCCTCATTATTGTTAAACAAGTTTCAGATTCACAAGGCAGAATTCTTCAAGGATTATATCTCTTGAGATGAGGATAACAAAGGAAGGAAAGATTTAGTAATGAAGAGTTCCTTAACCTTTTCTGACATAACAAGAAAAACCTTCAGGGTATTCCTCCGGCATGCTAAAATATCTAATTGGGCAAAAAGGAGCTCTGGAGGACACTATTATGAGAGGTTGTGTCCAAGTATTTAGTGGTGGTGGTGGGGGATGTGTTTCTAATTTTCATCTAAAATCATGACTAAAAATTACATAAACAATACTTGGAATATCAGTATATGTTTTTTTTTTTTTTTAAATGAGAAATAACTGCTAGTAGAGGCGATGGGTTTTGTTTTGTTTTGTTCTACTTCCCCATCTACAAAGAACAAGGATGGAGAGAATATAAAATATTTGGTTCACTTCTATGAAGTCTACAAAAACTAATGGAAGAGTTGTTTAAAAAAATGCTGAACTTTACAGAGAACCAAAGTGCAGATTGGAATACAACTGAAAAACAAAAGAAAGAAACTGTAGTTCTGAGCCAACTGCTACAGTATTAAGCAACCATTTCTTGGTACATAATCCAGAGGGCTAGCTTCTAACTACAAAAGTATTTGTGTAATAGAAAGAGTCTGTGTCCTGTTTTTCCAGTGAATGCAACCCACATTCAGAAACAGATGGTAGTTACGTGTTGTTGTTAGTTTTGTTTTTGTTTTTGTTTTTTTAGTTTTGTTTTGCTTAAAGAATTTTGCCAACTAATGGCTTGAAGAAGGCAAAATCAAATGCTTTGGAGAATAAGAATATTTTTGCAATTTGTTTTTAGATTAAAGGAAATGTTTTCACACCCACTAAAACAAAATTATTTAGAGATTCTTAAATGACTACAGAAATTGAGTGAATTGAGGAAGCTATTCCATTCTTCCAGAATACTACTATTTTCAAGAATAGCCCTTTACTGACTTATAACTTCTGTTTAAAGAGGGGTCTGGGCTGGTCTGTCCAGATCCACTCTCTCATTCCTTGCTGTAACAGATGACTTTCCTCTTCTTCTTTCGCTCCCTATTCCATAGTCACAAATACATTCCCCCAAATCACATATTCCTTATGCCACCACCCCTCAGATCTCTTGCCCCATTTCTCAGCAACCCAATCTTTTCTAGTAGTGGGGAAATGGAAGGAGAAGGGGAGCAACAGTCCCAGGGAGAGGGAAGAGAGAAGCAAAATCCCCCCATTTCCATTCCAGGATTTTAGCACCTGCCAGTTCCAGCATCTCTGAACTATCTGGAGAGGAAAAAGAGAAGATTAAAGGCAGAAGAAAGAGGAAATGAGGGAGGTAGCCACTGCAAGACTGTTCCAATGACTTCCCAGCATTTGTTCAAGTTCTGGCAGAATGTGAGGATAAGGGAAGCAAGGAAAAGAACGTAACTAGCAACCAGCTTTATGGTCTTTTCTTCCCTTCTTTCATTTCCCAGACAATTCTCAACTTCATCTCCTAGTGCCCAGCGATGAGTTCTTCCAACCCTTCTGCTATGTGAGATTCCAATCTTGAGCGTTGTACCTCACACTTTCAGAGCCCATTCTGCTAAATACCCCACTACCACCAACTTAGAGGGGTTAGAATTCACTGCTAATGAACCATCACCACTGTGACGGCAGAGGAACATATGTTCATCCAGTTACAGTACTCATAAAATATTTTTCATATAGGATACATAATTATAACTTAAGAAAACCTACTACTCAATTTTTAAAGTTGTATAAAAATAAAATTTCAGTAAAAGTTAATACATTTACTTTTCTATGCATGGAACTAATTTTAAGGTACATGTATGATTAGTTAAAAAATCTGAATAATGAAACCAAAAGAAGTGAAGAATCACAGAGGCGTAATGGAGCTAACGAGAGTTCTTCATTTACTTCCACAATTATATCCTTTAAAAGAGGGAAAAAAATGAAAAAAAAAAATAGAAGAGACTAGGCATATTTGGTCTGCAGGTATTTTTTGGTTTTGTTATTTAAAATTTCTCAAACTCAATACCCCAAAACAAATAAGTCAAAAAATGGGCAGAAGACATGAACAGATACTTCCCCAAAGAAGACAGATGAATGGCTCACAGACACATGAAAAAATGTTCATCATCATTAGCCATCAGGGAAATTCAAATTAAAACCACATTGTGATACCACCTTACACCGGTTAGAGGAAGAAAAATTGACAAGGCAAGAAACAAATGTTGGAGAGGCGTGGAGAAAGGAGAACCCTCTTACACTGTTGGTGGGAATGCAAGCTGGTGCAGCCACTTTGGAAAACAGTGTGGAGGTTCCTCAAAAAGTTAAAAATTGAGCTACCCTCTACCTTACTATAGAGTAGTACAGTAATTGTACTACTGGGTATTTACCCCAAAGATACAGATGTAGTGAAGAGAAGGGCCACATGCACCCCAATGTTTATAGCAGCAGTGTCCACAATAGCCAAAGTGTGGAAAGAGCCAAAATGCCCTTCAACAGACAAATGGATAAAGATGTGGTCCATATACACAATGGAATATTACTCAGCCATCAGAAAGGATGAATAGCCAACTATTATCAACATGGAAGGGACTGGAGGAAATTATGCTAAGTGAAATAAGTCAAGCAGAGAAAGACAATTATCATATGGTTTCACTTATTTGTGGTAAACAAGGAATAGCATGGAGGACATTATGAGAAGGAAGGGAAAAATGGGGGGGGGGAATCGGGGGGGAGATGAACCATGAGAGAACTATGGACTCTGGGAATCAAACTGAGGGTTTCAGAGGGGAGGTGGATAGGAGGATGGGTGATATAATGATGATTTAAGTATCTGGTGATGGGTATTAAGGAGAGCACATATTGCAAGGAGCACTGGGTGTTACACACACAAAATGAATCATAGAACACCACATCAAAAACTAATCATGTACTGTAGGGGGACTCACATAACATAACAAAAATAAATTAAAAAAATTTTTTTTCACGGTAACTCTACTTAAAATGATTCGTTTCCTCTCATCTCAGGAAACATAAATAAGCACACATAACTTAGAGTATTAAGAATACCTGCACTGTTTTTAAGTGAAACAGCTTATAAGAAAATATGTGCACATGGGTGCCTGGGTGGCTCAGTGGGTTAAGCCACTGCCTTCAGCTCAGGTCATGATCTCAGGGTCCTGGGATCGAGTCCCGCATCGGGCTCTCTGCTCAGCAGGGAGTCTGCTTCCTCCTCTCTCTCTCTGCCTGCCTCTCTGCCTACTTGTGATCTCTCTCTGTCAAATAAATAAATAAAATCTTTAAAAAAAAAAAAAAAAAAGAAAATATGTGCACATATTAAATAATAGTTGGGGTAAGTGTTTAACAACATTAAGGTGCCCTCATAACTTTCACACATAACCTAGGCATTCTAGCATTTAAAAAGTCATCCAGGCTCCCCATAAAAACACACTCTTCCTAGAATGAACAGTTAGGTTTAAGGCAGGAAAATAATTTTTTTCCTCTTCTTTCACAATGGAAAGAAACAAAACTTCTACTACTTCAAATGTCTTTGTGTTATGTGAAATGAACTATTTGTAAAATTATCAAAAACCTTTAAAGAATGGAGAGGTTCTGTTATAAAATGGTATTATAAAATACCATAAAAATAGTATTGGCTAACATAATCATTTTATAAAATGTATCATTAAAATCATTGCGAAAAGTAAGCTAATGGCGTACACTGGCATACCTCGTTTTATTGTGCTTTGCTTTACTGCACTTCACAGATACTTTGTTGTTGTTGTTGTTGTTGTTGTTTTTCAAACTGAAGGTCTGTGGTAACCCTACACTGAGCAATTCTATCATGCACCATTTTCCAATAGCCTTTGTTCACTCCAAGTCCCTGACATTATTTTGGTAATTTTTTTAAAAGATTTATTTGTTTATTTGAGAGAGAGAGAGAAAGAGCAAGTAGGGGGAGGGGCAGTGGGAGAGGGAGAGAGAATCTCAAGCAGACTCCCCACTGAGCACAGAGCCTGAGTCACAGGGCTTGATATCAGGACCCTGAGATCATGACCTGAGCCAAAGTCAAGAGTCAGACATTTAACTGACTGAGCCACCCCTGCATCCCATATTTGGTGATCCTTAAAATATTTCAGATATTTAAATCATCATTATATCTGTTGTAGCAATCAGTGATCTTTAATGTTGCTACTATAAATTTTCAGGGATATCACAAACTGCACCCACATAAGATGTTAAAGGTAACCCAGAATGTGTGTTCTGACTGCTCCACTGACCAGCCGTTCCCCCATCTCTCTTCTTTTCCTCGGGCTCTCTATTCCCTGAAACACAACAATACTGAAATTAGGCCTATTAATAACCCTATGATGTCCTCTACATGTTCAAGTGAAAGAAAGTCCTCACACTTAGCTTCCTTTAAATCAAAAACTAGAAATGATTCAGCTGAACGAGGAAGGCAGCTGAAAGACAACAGAGACTGAGAGCTAGGCCTCCTGCACCAAATAGCCAAATTGTGAAAGCAAAGAAGAAGTTCTTGAAGGAAACGAAAAGTGTTAGGCCAAGGAGCACACAAATGATAAGAAAGCAAAACAGCCTTATTGCTGATACAGAGAAAGTTTCACTGGTCTGGAGAGCAGACCAGACCAGCCATAACCTTCCCTTAAATGAAAGCCTAATCTAGAGCAATGCCCTAACTCCTTAATTCTAGGAAGGCTGAGAAGGTCAGGAAACTGCGGAAGAAAAGTATGAAGCCTGCGGAGGTTGGCTTATGAGGTTTAAGGAAAGAGGCCATCTCCGCAACATAAAAGTGCCAGGTGAAGCAACAGGTGCTGATTGATGTAGAAGCTGCAGCAAGTTATCCAGAAGATCTGGCTATAACCACTAATGAAGGTGGCTACCTTAAACAAGAGGTTTGCAGTGGAGATCAAATGGTCTTCTGTTGGAAGAAGATGACACCTAGGACTTTCATAGCTAGGGAGGAAAAGTCAGTTCCTGGCTTCAAAGCTTCAAAGGACAGGTTGACTCTTGTTAGGGGCTAATACAGCTGGTTACTTAAGTTGAAGTCCATGCTCATTTACCATTCTGAAAATTCTAGGGCCCAAGATTTATGCTGTATCTACTCTGCCTGTGCTCTAGAAATGGAACTACAGAGCCTGGATGACAACACGCCTGATTACAAACTGGTTTACTGAAGAGTTTCAGCCTACTTTTTAAATGTTCTTCTCCAGGCAAAAGCTCCCTTTCAAAAATATCAGTGCTTGTTGTTGATGCACAGTCATCCAAGGGCTTCGATGAGATGTACAATGAGATTAATTATTTTCATTCCTGTGAACACAACAGCCCATGGATCAAGGATTAATTTCACCTTTCAAGTCTTTTTATTTTTTTTAAAGATTTTTTTTTTTATTTGAAAGAGAGAGAAAGAATATGAGAGGAGTAGAGGGAGAGAGTCCTTGAAGCAGACTCCCCACTGAGTGTGGAGCCTGATGCAGGGCTCCATCTCATGACCCATGAGATCATGACCTGGACTGAAAGCAAGAGCTGAATGCTCAACCACTGGGCCACCCAGGCACCCTCAAGTCTTATTACTAAAAAGATACATTTTGTAAGGCTATAGCTTCCTTAGATAGTGATTCTGGGCAAAGTTAACTGAAAACTTTCTGGAAAGGATTCACTACTCTAGATCCCATTAAAAATATCTGTGATTCATGGAAAGAGGTCAAAATACCAATATTCACAGGAGTTTGAAAGAGGTTGATTCCAGCTCTCATGGATGACTTTGAGGGGTTTAAGGCTTCTGTGGAGGAAGTAACTGTAGATGTGGTAGAAACAGCAAGAGAACTAGAATTAGAAGCGGAGCCTGAAGATGATACTGAATTACGGCAATCTCATAATAACAACCTTAACGGCTGAGGAACTGCTCCTTAGGAATGGGTGAAGAAAATAGTTTCTGGACAGAGAAGCTACCCCTGGTGAAGATGCTGTGAAAACTGTTGAAATGAAAAATAAAAGATTCAGAATATTAGTTGATAAAGCAGCATCAGGGTTTAAGAGGATTGACTCCAATATTGAAAGTTCTACTGCGGGTCAAATGCTTGCGAACAATATCACGTGCTACAGAAAAGTTGTTGGTGAAAGAAGAACAATCAGCACAGCAAACTTCATTGTTGTCTTATTTTAAGAAATGTCTGCTACCACTCCAGCCTTCACTACCCTGATCAGTTAGCAGTCAGCAACACTGAGGCAAAGACTCTGCACCAGCAAAAAGATTACAACTCATTGAAAGCTTGGGTGATAAGATTTTTTTTAGCAATGAAGTATTTTTAAATTAAGGTGTATACATTGCTTTTTAAGGACATGATACTATTACACGTGTAATAGGCTACAGTATAGTGTAAATGTAACTTTTAGATACACTAGAAAACCAAAAGAAAAAAAATTCTGACTTGCTCTTGCTTTATTGTGATATTCACTTTATTGCACTGGTCCGGAACTGAATGACCCTGCAGCATCTTCTAGATGTGCCTATATATACCAAGGGAATAATCATGAAACTAGTGTAAACTGAAAATATGCAAAAGCACAATTTCTGCAATCATTAATCTAGTTTCTTATCCTATACACCCAGGTAGAATTATGATCTTAAAGTTGTAATAAAACAAAATGTATTCTATAAGTATTGTTGACAAGAGTTAATTTGCCTTCTGTTAACAGGTCCTTTCATAAATTAAAAGTTAATCCCCCACAATTTGATTTTCTTACATAAATCAGTCACCAGATCCTTGCAAACTCATGCCAAGGAGAATCATAAATCAGAGAAGGGAAATTCTTATAACATGGGAAACATGAAAACCAATATTATACTCCAACATTTGTTGAAAGCATGTTTCAAACAGAATAAATCTTACTATAGACTAAAACAATAAAAAAATTGCATCAGAATACAAGCAAGTCTGTTTTCTGATCAATTTACCTCACTTAATATAGAATTACTACAATCATAAAGATTTTAAGTGGAATTCTTTCATTGTGTGACTACTTGAATTGAATGTCATAGATGATATACAATTTAGTGGCAGAGTCAAATTCAAGACACAAATTTCAAGTCTTCATGTCTAATTCCATGAAGATCTACAAAAGAATAAAATGATAGCATCCAGCTTTCATCATTCGATTACACTTGCTTCTGAAAAGCTATGTGAAGAAATTTATAAAGGACAGATTAAAAAATAAAAACAACAGGACTAGAAGGTTAATGTCACCGTCATGCATATTAGTGAAGAAACAAGAAAAGAAAAACAAAAACAAAGCCTAAATTTTCCAAAAGAGGAATTTGTTAAATCAATGACATACTATTTTGATGGACTATTATATAGCAAATGAAAATTAATAATTTTATTAATGAAAAAGATTTACTGACATGAAAAAATGTTTATAACATATGATTGAATGAACAATATAAGTTGTAAAACAGTATACACCATTGGAATCTCCTATAGAGAACCTGATAAATTTACTATTTATTGCCAAGTTTACTATTTCCTTTTTCACCAAATGAATGCAGGAGACAAAGGGTTCGAGAAGTTAGGATACAACCTCAGCAAATGCCCACCTGTAAAATTTGCATTCTGTTAGTCACTGGGCTAAAAAAGACAAATTAAAATGAAAAACTAAATAGGAAATTCAGAAACCAAGCTCTTCTGCCTGAATCTTCTCAAAGCTAAGAAGCAATCATCAGCCTCATAGCACTTGGTCCTTCGAACTTAAGCCTTCAACATACAGCAGTGACCAAAAAGTTACATCAGTGACTTCAAAATTAGAGACTACTGAAAATGACATGATTTCTCATATGTTTAAGTCTGTGAGAGAGCTGTACATACACACGTACACACAAATGGACCGATGCACCTCACATGCACACACAGGGAGGGAGATCAGGACGGAGGAAAGGATGAAGACATAGGAAGCTTACCTGAAAAAGCCTGGTAAAAATATCAAATTCAAAAACTGAAATGTAATCATTACAAGTTAAATCAATTGTTGATTTCAGAGCCATTGCTTCCAGGCCAGAGCTAATCTGATGAACCTCATGAAGGCACTGTCTGAATACTTTCCATGGTACAATAGTTCTGTGCAAGGAAAAGAAAAATAAAGAAAAAAAAAAAAGGAATTGAATCAAGTGTCATTTAAGACTAGCTTTCACTGAAAAGCACAGTTCAATCATAACATTAATATAAGCAATTGCATTTGTACTAAAAGACAAATAGTTGACAAAAAAGACTAATAGGTGTTCATAATTTAGAACACCGGTAATGAGTTTTGCTAATTGGCTTATTTTCCATTTGCTAAGAATGGGACAAAAATCTAAGTCAATTTCTCGCTCAAACAATCCTTGGCTATCAAGATATTTCCAAAAATACATTCAAAAGAAGTGATGAGGTCAAAGTTCTGTGTGTCTGACCTCTTGTGTACATAAGATCATTTGACTTTAAATCAAGTTAAATTATTCCCCTCTTTATTTCTTTAAAATAACTCTAAGACTATGGGTACGTACAATAGTAGGAATTCTTTATTCATGGCACAAAAGAGTAATCCACCATTTTGAGAAAGCCCAGGTGGAAAGTCAGGAGGGCATTTTAGCCATTACCCGCCTTGTATTCTGCAGAAAAAAGAGTGCATTATCTAATCTTTTGTATTAATACAAAGGGAAATTTTAAATTGTTTAACCGACCACACTGGCTAGCATATAGAAACATATTTATTCAAAACTTTTTACTTTTCTCAAATATCATGCAGCAAAATTTTTATTAAGTAACATTTACATAGTTTAAAAATTTAGAAGAGGAAAAAAAATGATATGCAAGGAAGTCTCTCAGTCTGTCCTCCACCTGGCCAGTTTCTGACACTCACCATCTCCTCACCCACCATGAAAATAAGTAATACTCATTATTCCTCCCTTAGTTCATTTTCCTCCTTTTGGAATGTTAAATGCCTACTCCTGAATAGGTGAAAGAAAGAAATCATTCACGTTTTTAAAATTTTAAGCTGCCGTTTTCACAACAGGACATCATAAGAGCTATACATAGCCTCCTATAAGATTATAAATATTTAAGCCTTAGGTTTTTCTTTATTAGTATCTCTTAAGAAGTAAAAGACTCAGGCAGAATGGAGTACTCCGGCCCTATGCTATACTAATCCTCCCAGTGAAGCACTGCCATAAGGGTACAATTACATATTCATTCAGTAATTATCTACTGCAGTGGTTGTCAAACTTGAGCATTCATAGGGATCACTGAAGGGCTTGTTAAGACAGAAATTGCTGGTCCGCAACCCAGGATATTCTAACTCACTATGACTGAGGTGGGGGGAGAACTTCAAGTTCTAATAAGTTCCCAAGTGATGCTGACACTGCTGGCTGATCTGGGGGCAACACTTTGAGAGTCACTGATCTCATAATTGCTAAGGCACTGTGGGTAAATACAATTATGAAAATACACGATACCATCTGTCCTTGAAAAAGATACACACAGGGTAGAAATAAGACGTGTAATACTTAAAAAAAAAATACCTGGGGTGGGGTGGGGTGGGATATACGAGGAAGTACTGGAGGAATTCAGAGAAGGAGTGATCTACGGCAAGACGAATAAATGAATGGTGGGGCAGGCTGACGATACTATGCTACTTTATAAGAAGGTGTAGGTTTGATATACCACTAAAAGAAAGAAAAATATGAGGCTGAATACATCAAAAGGCTTTCCTCTATGTATGAAAAAAACAGGAAACCACAGAGAACTGAAGAGACACACCACATCAGACACCATTTAGAAGAAACACACGTCAGGCTCTGATTAAGGTTAACAAAATGCTGCTGTTTTAAGAAAACAAGAAAAACTTCTTATGATAATGTTAGAAGGCTAATTGATTTATGGCAAAGTGAAAATATGCAATTGTGTCCAGTTTCATTACAGTTACCACGAAAGTAATGCTTAAGCAGCACATTTTTCTTTTCCAAATTAAGGTTCAAATATTCAATGCATAAAAGGGACATGAACCATAATATTCAAATTTTTTAAAAAATTATACAAAAACTACTGATTTAAGAATGTTATATATTTTATTTTTGTATGCACATGTTAAGAGAAACCTGTCTTGCATATGAAGAATAAAAAGTACATCAAATGGATAGACGCCTTTGATATGTTATCATAACAGTTATCTTCATCCCAATATTTAAGGCACTTGCAGATCATAACTCTTTTCAATACCCAATGATTTCCCAGAACAAATTGTTAAAAAATGTATGAACTTCTAAAATTGTAGTCTAACATACAACTTTGGAACAATTATTTACAAAGGAGCAAGCCACATTTCCCTAGTACTTGTGTAAATGACACTTGTTCACAGTTCACTTGTGATAAAGGCCCAAACAAGCTTAATTAAGGGTTTTAACAGGGATTAAGAAGAAAGGGCATTATCTGGTTAACTAACTACATATACAATTTGTGCAACAGATACTTTTTATCAGCTGAGCCACCCACCATAGAAAATGGTGGGAAGGAAGAGGGTTTCATGAGTGAAGAACAGAAATGGTGTGTAATGACTTCTTAAAAAAAAGGAAAACAACAACAACAACAACCAGGTTCTAAAACTGTTGCTAAGGAGCTAACCTTTCCAAAGAGGATTTCAAGATTTCAGGTTGCTACCTTCTTCCCTGATGTGTGTGTGTGTGTGGGGGGGGGGTGGTGAGGGAAAGGATAGCTTTTCACACCTTTAATTAAGCTATAGCAATAGAGAGTAGTAGTTTCTATTCTCTTTCCCTAGAGATGAAGTCAGAGAAAATATTAATGAAAATTGTTTCACAAATACATACAAACTTCATTGTGCTGGCAAAGAACTGGGAATAGAAACGAGGAAGAAAAAGAAAAGGAATAGAACATAAAAGCTTCAAGCTCTCACCAATCCAAAAATACTTTAATAGGTCCTTTTTGCCACTTACAATCACTTTAATTACAAGTTGAATTAATTTTAAAATCTACTAAAAGTACAAGTAGTTGTTAATCCACAAAGAATGGAATACAAGGCCAATGGTTAGCTAGACACTTAAAATAGTAATGATTTCAGGATTTTTAAACTTCCAGTAGGAATAAGAGCCGCCATTTATTGATGTCATTTTTATTGATTGATTGGTTGATTATCTACTCTTTCCGCCAATCACCAGATGCTATTATAATATCTATTACTGGAGTTTGTCACAATAATAGCATGAGGCAGATAATATATTTATTTTCACGATACAGATGGGAAAACCGAAGCCTAAGGAGGTTAAATAATTTGCCAAAGACTGACTATATATGTTCAGGCATTTTTGTAAGTTCAGAACAGAAATATAAATAAAGTCACAATCTAATTAAGTGTAAAGTCTTGGAAATAAGTCGTGTTGTGCCATGTGCAAAAGTTATTATAGAAAACGATGGATGTGCCTTAGAAACCCCATGAGATGTAGCTCCTTAAGAACAGGAATTGTATCTTATTCACCTTTACCCAAAACAAACAAGGTGTGCAACTAAGATTTGTATAACTAAATTAAACGGTGTCTAGGGAAAGCAAGGGAGTGTTACATGGAGGAGGAGCCCAGTATTTGTGCTCCACCTGCTTTCTCTACTGCACAGAAATCTTTTGAGGACTGAAAGAGTAACAGTCTGTTCTTATCATGTCAGGAGAGATAAGAACTTAATACATTATTTTATTGTTAGATGAGAAGTCTTGGTCTGTTTACCAAGAAAATAAGAGTAACTTTATTTATTGTCTTGAA
The DNA here is from genome assembly GCF_011764305.1 of Mustela putorius furo. Taxonomy (NCBI): domain Eukaryota; kingdom Metazoa; phylum Chordata; class Mammalia; order Carnivora; family Mustelidae; genus Mustela; species Mustela putorius. The sequence goes on from NW_025421987.1 coordinate 31,822,807, forward strand.
AACAGAGTGAGTGTCCTTTCAGATAAAAACAGATACACGGTAACAAAACTGAAAATGTGTCAGTAGGTCAGCAACTGACATGTCACTCAAATCTTCCAGGCTTTTCTCCTCTTCCACAAAAGTAGAAGAGTGTATTGGGTATTCCAATTTGAAAATCTTGCAGTTTAATAAAATAAAAGGAATGGAAGACAAAAATTGTTAGGAGATTATCACCAAAAAAAAAAAAAAAATCTCAACAAAGGCTAGTTTTTGAAAAGTCATATACTTCTGGTGTGAGTGAGAATTTATACAGAATTTCTAAAAAGCAATTTGGCAACAAGTTTCAAAAGCCTATATTTTTTGACCCTGAAAGCCTATTTCTAGGGATTTTACCTCACAAAATTATGTCAAAAATAAATAAATAAACACACAGCAGCACATATATCCATCCATAAGTCTCTTCAATACAGTGTTGTTCATAACAGTAAAAAATTAAAAACAAATGTGCTCAATGGTAATAATAAGACATACTATATTCAAAGATTATAATATTTTAACAGCAATTCACAGTTGTACAAAAGAATATTGTCATGGAAAAGTGTCCATGACATTCTTAAATGGGAATAGCATTTTTGAAATTGTATGTCCTTTATGATCCAATGCTAAAAACTATCTAAAATGTCCGGAGAGATCAATACACATTTTAACTGATAAGAACTGATCATGGTGGGAGTTGAAGTGATTATTTTATTTTTCTCTACAGCCAGAAGTTTGTTAGAAATAATGACATAAAAGACATGCTACAACTGTTTTAAAATATATTTCATAATCATAAGAAGAATCAAAAACAAAAATTATAACAGTATTTGCCTTGGACATGATTTTATATGAAAGAAATACAAAAGAATTTACATATTGAACTATGAGAAGAAATAAGAGAATTCAACATAGTTTCAGAATATAAAACTAATATAAAATCAGTTGATCTCTATAAATAAGCAATGCATCATTAGAAAATAAAACTTAAAAATACTTGATTTTTACAACAGCATCTGAAAATATTAAAAAAACAGGAATGAAGTTAACAAAAGATGAGCAACACCAAGAGATAAACACAAATACACACACAATCAGAGATATAAAAGACACAAAGGGATAGAACACTTTTTTTAAAGATTTTTTTTTTTTTTTTTTTTTTTTTTTTTATTTATTTGACAGAGAGAGATCACAAGTAGGCAGAGAGGCAGGCAGAGAGAGAGGAAGGAAGCCAGCTCCCTGCTGAGCAGAGAGCCCGATGCGGGACCCGATCCCAGGACCCTGAGATCATGACCTGAGCCGAAGGCAGCGGCTTAACCCACTGAGCCACCCAGGCGCCCCAAGGGATAGAACACTTTAATGGACTGACAGATTCAATATTCTAAAGATATCAATAATCCCCAAACTCACTCTCAGATTTAATATAACCGCAATCAAAAATTCTAGGAGATCTATTTGTAGTAGGAAATGGTAGGCTGATTCTAAACCTTATAGGGAGACGTCAAAAGCCAAGAATAATGAAGCCCGTCTTCAATAAAAACAACACTGACAAACTCATACTCTGTATTAATTAAGACAGTGTGATAACTACACAAGAATAAACAAATAGATGGAACAAAACAATAGTTTTAGAAAGAAATACAACCATATTTGGAAATTGGATATTGCAGATAAGATTTAAATAAAATTTAACGGCAGTGGGGAATGAGGTTTTCAATAAATGCTGCTGGGTCAAATGGATGTACATACGGAAGAAACTGAATCTTGACTCTTCCCTAATACTATATAAAAGTTTTATTTTAGATTATTGTTTTATCTTTGATATTTAGGTCTAAGGTTAAAGGGTTTTTTTTTTTTTTTTTAGTAGAAACTAGAGAATATCTTTAATATTTTAGAGCAAGCAAAAAATTTAAACAGGACCCAAAATGCTCAAAGGATAAAGAAAAAGAGAAATTAAAACCTGCATTCATGAAGAGAGATCACTAACAAAGGGGAAAAGGAAACACACATTGGGAGAAACATATAATTGACAAAAGAGTCCTATCTAAATATTAATAATAACTACTCAAAATTGGACAAATGATTTTCACATACACAAAGAAATAAAAATGTTCAATAAACAAAGATATATTCAGCTTCACTGGTCATCAGAGAAGTGTACATTAAAAACACAGTGAGATTCCACTTGACCTCCCTAGTATGGTTTATGAAGAAGAAAAAAATCACAAAGGCTATCAAAGGGTTGGAGAAGATACAGAGCAACAGGAACCTTTAGGCACTGCTCAAAGGTGATTCAGTTGGTAAGCCACTTTAGAAAACTCTTAAAAGCTACTAAGTCTAAGACTATGCGGAAACTAGAATCCAGCAATTCCATTCCTAGATACATCCAACAGATATGCATATATGGGTTTTTAAAAATATATTTTAAAAAAGTTCATAATATCACTACTGATAATAACCCAGAGGAGGAAGAACCCAATGGCCATCATGAATAGAATTGATAGGTAAAGTATGGTATAGCTGCACAATGGAGCAAGAAGAATGAACAGTCTGTTCCGGAGCAGAACCTGGGTCAATTTCATAAACAAAGAATGAAAGGAGACAGATTTTTTTTAAAAGAACATAGTTGTAGAATTTCAACTATGAATGATTCCATGAAGCTAGGAGTCAGGATACCATGAGCAGACGGTGACTGTATGGAACTTGCTGAGAGGTTGGGGGGAAGGGGTGCTCGGAATTACAGGTAATACGCTATTTATTTTGGTGGCATTTACACTGGTGTGTTCACGGCATGAAAATTCTTTGCCTTACACTTATGCTTTGTATACTTTTCTGTATGTATATTAAACTGAATATATAAGGCTTTACAAATTTTTACATAAAAACTTGAAAAAGAAGAAAATGTGGGAACAGATGTAGTACTTGTCATAATATAAACAAGGAAGTCAATGTGTATTTGTTGGTTGCTGGTTTTGTTGTTCTGGTGGGGGTGGGGTGTTGACAGTAGTTGTTTCAAATTCCTTCTAGCTAAAGGAGATAAAATGTCACCTTGATTTTAAACAAAATGAAAATCTGTTCTATCTGTATTAACCCATTCCTATTTTTAATTTCATTTGAATTTGGTCAGAAAATTCACTTTGACCAACAACGATATATTCAGTGTCAATACCTTTAAGTTGAGGGCTAGTTTTGTTCAGAAGATAATGAAACATTCATAAGACGTTTTATATGTTTTGATTTTTATTATGGATGCAAATACTAGTACTGTGACTCCTAAGTCTGTTGATACATTAACATATAGTTATTCCCTAAATCCAATATTTTTCCGCACTTATGTCTGTATTTTGTTACAGAATATGGAAATAGACTGTTATCAGGCTCTACTGTTCTTACTCTTCCATCACAAATGTTTCTAGACACGAAAGTTTTTGTTTTTGAAAAGCAAATATTTTCCAGCAACCCACACAAAAACCATATCAAAATTCTCATCAAATAGTTACCTTACGACTCCTCACGGACACAATGGTAACCATGGTTATCAAGGATAATCATAATTAGATCTAATCATTTCTGTGAAAACTCTTGACTCTCATACAGAAAGACACATACATTGCATATTTAGGGTTTTTTTTTTCCTCAAAAACATTCATAACATTTGGTCTATAGTGTAGACAAGCATTACTTCTCTGTAAAATGGACAAGTATCATTCTCATTTTCAGATTCTGAAAGTAAAACTTCGAGACAAATACTTTTTATAAAATTGCAGAAACAAGGAAAATAGTTTCTTCAACATTATTCCTGATTTTCTCAGTAAGCTCATTCACATGATAGATTTGATGCTTTCTGACTTCTGGTCTCATGACCAGACGTTGGAACATGACAAATTTACTACAGGCATGGCATTACTTTGGACATAATTCCATTTATTTTCTGGCTTTGAAATAAATAAAATGTATTGGCGAAAAGGGATAGGAAGAGGAACTATAAATATAATCTGTAAGAACATGTCAAAGTCCCATGTTTAATTTTTCTACTTAGTAGTCATTAACCATAGACAAACATAGATTATGGTCTTAAAACAATGAATATTTGTTCTTTTCTTTCTACTGCACAACTTTCTTCAGTATATTGTTTCTGAAAGGTTAATGATACTTGGTAGGTTTTAAGACACATGAGCTACATGGATCACAGCAAGATAACCTTTTATCTTCTGAGGTCAGATTAAAGAAAATCAGGAAGTTATAGATCCTGAAATTAGAAAATCCTGTCACAGAAGGGTTTAAGCAAGGCTTTAAAATGATCTTCTCTTTAGCAATAAGAGCTCAGCCTATCTTATAACCAACAAAGTCCATAATTTAAAAAATTCCTCATAAATCTCTCTACAAAGGTGAAATGAGTTGACAAGCAATAGGCAAAGTCTGCTAGATCTAAGTTAAACGGAAGCAAAAGAAATATCCAATTTCAACAACACTTCTAAAACCCTCACATAAGAAACTGCATAAACACATGGAGCCTATTAAAGCTTTGGCTATGAAGGAGACTTAAAGAATTTCTTAAAAGATAAAATAAATCAGATATTAAGTGCCTTCATGTTACTGCAACTAATGGAAACGTTAAGGTCTTTATCTAGCTTGATCTTTAAGTACTATTATCTGGTTCATCTCCTCCTTTCTTTAAATACTGTCTTCCTTTAGCAGGTGTAATTCCGCCATGCTCCTCATGTTTTTTTCCCTGCTTTTCTGGCAATTCCTCCATTTTCTTAAATTTCTTCAATGCACACTTCATTTATCAGAATTCCTTTTTTTTTCTTTTTAAGATTTATTTATTTCTTTTAGAGTGAGAGAGCATGAACAAGAGGGGCAGAGGGAGGAGAGAGAGAATCTCAAGCAAACTCCAGGCTCAGCTTGGAGTCTGACTCAGGGCTCAATCTCAACCATCATGACCTGAGCCAAAACCAAGAGTCCAACTCTAATTGACTATGCCACCCTGGCACTCCCATTTATCAGAATTCTTTAAGCATCTGTCCCTCTTCATTCTCCCTGCACATTCTGCATGGTCTACATCAATGGCTTCACAAAGCTTTCAGAGATTACAAACTCAAATATCTGGGAACCAGGCAGTTAACAGAAATGAGTAAAGAGATCCAGCTAAGGACTGCAATGAACTGAAGGAGAGCATGTCTCAACTGGGCAGCTGGCACCCAGGTCTAGAGAAATGTTGCCCTGTCAGAATTGCAATCTAGTGGTGTCGTCACTTCCAATTATTCAATGAAATTCAATATACTATTTTTATGGAAAATGAATTTTTAAAAGTTACTATTAATTTTTTTGTCAAATATTTCATAAAGCCAAGAAATACTCCACAGGCTATCAACCTGCAAACTCTCATAGATACACCATCAATTCTAAAATCTCTACCCTATTCTATATTCTTTCCATAGTCTCAAGGTTATATATCCAACTTACCAATGCTTATCACCACAGATTTATCTAGGTACACAAAATCAAACATAGTCTAAACTGAGCTTATCTGGATGCCAAATCCCCTCTTCTTCCTATTTTTCCTCTCCCACTGAAAGTGCCCCAGTTGTTCAAGTTAGAAATTGAGAAATCACATTTGACTTTCTTCTGCCTCATATAGCTTAATAATTAGGTATGCTTCAATTTATCTTTATATCATTCTCAAATCCATGTACTCCTTTTACTTACATATATGTAAAGTTATTTGGTGTACTGATTCCATTTCATATATTATTTTATATATGAATTATTTTATGTATATTATTATAAGTGCTACCTAGTTTTCTACAATGGCATGCTACCTATGAGTCTTCTATTTCTCTTCTAATTTTTCAGTTTCTAAAGTATGTAGGGGTGGGGGAGGCAGTTAGACCCCAGAGGGTACACAAGATGATCCTTTTTGGGATAAGAAGAAAATATTGAAATTCTACTTACATATTTATGTAGTTTTTATTTTTTGGAAAATTATTTATTTGAGAAAGAGAGGGAGATAGAGAAAATGAGAATGAGTCAGGTGGTGAGAATCTGAAACAAACTCTGAGCTGAGCATGGAGCCCGATGCAGCAGGGCTTAATCTCACAACCCGAAGGTTATGACCTGAGCCAAAACCACGAGTCAGATGCTTAACTGACTGAGCCACCCAGGTGCTCCTTTACATAGTTTTAAAAATTTGTATTTTATCAGGGTGCCTGGGTGGCTCAGTGGGTTAAGAGCCTCTGCCTTCGGCTCAGGTCATGATCTCGGGGTCCTGGGATCGAGCTCCACATCAGGCTCTCTGCTCAGTGGGGAGCCTGCCTTCCTCTCTCTCTCTCTGCCTGCCTCTCTGCCTGCTTGTGATCTCTGTCTGTCAAATAAATATATAAACTCTTTAAAAGATTCTTTTTTGTATTTTATGTCCACTATTTGTCTTACATATGAGATTACATGTTATTAATACAAAAATATATGTATGTATGCAGATGATAATTTAATAGATGGACATTGGGGAGGGTATGTGCTATGTTAAGGAAAAAAAAGTATTTAGTAAGTTAGTAATAGTGAATATAATCAAATGGATTTGGAAGCCACTGCTCACATTCATTATCCATACTTCAGCAAGAAGTCACCCACCTAAAAATACAAGAGGAACCAGGTCCAGGCCTAAAACCCATCAATGGGTTCCCATTGTTCTCAGGGCTGCAAAGAACAGAGTTTTAAAAATGCAACTTTGTATAGGGAAAAGAAAGTACAAAGGGATGGAATAGGACAGAGCTTTCAAAGCACAGAGTAACAGTTGCAAGTACTTGGGTCCTTGAAACAGGGTAACTCCTACAGTGGGTCATAAACCACTACCCCTTATTTGGGTTCCATGTTCACCAAGAATTTTTAAATGGCTCCACTGATAATTTATTGATGGTGACATATACATCCTCATCTGCCTGATAGTGGCATCAATCATTGTAAATTTAAAAAAATTCTCGGTTATAGAGCAATTTATGAGCTCAGTTAAATTGTGTCCACTCTGTAAACATACTCTTGGTTCCATGAAATCATGGTTTCAAGGATGAGAATCAGAACCTAAATCATGGTGATTTCACTAGGTAAAGGTCACTTACTGAAGCACTCAGAGTGAAAAGAAGGAGAAAGAAAAAAATAACAAAAAGGAGGAAAAAATGAAGGTGGTTATGTAACCTTGAAGTTATCTCTATCTTTCTTTTGATCTCCAGCAGACACTGTAATAGTTCAGTCTCAATCACAGCATTTTCCATGGAACAGACTCCTTCTTAACATATGTGCAACCCATACAACATACCAGCTCCTCCACGAAGCCGGAGTGGTCCTCTGACCCCGCTAGTAAATAATTTCATATTTGTAACATTATTTAGGCACCTTTCTAAGGCACAGACCTGGTTTAAATATTTATTAACTCTGTATATACTCTCTTCTCCAAATTGAATACATATTGCTTAAAGACAGAAAATTATAATTTGGCATCTTATTTGCTTTTTGTATCTAAGATCTTGTTATAAGGAGTTATACAAAATAGACCTCTAATTTTATTTTCCTTATTAATATAAAGACCTTCAGAATTTTTTAAAAATAGGCAATAACAGAAGTTGACTAAATAAGAGAAATATTAGATATCATTTCTTGAGTTCTAAGTCAGTTTTTTCCTGAGCTCCTGCCATCCAGTTACCTTGTACAGGTCCTTAATTTCTACTGTGGATTAAATATGATTAAGTTGCCTTTTCCCTGACTAGAGGAAACACTGACCTAGTTAATATGCTAAAATAATATATATCTCACCCATTGGAAAGGTAAAGAAACTACTGTCCTTCCTTTCTTATTAAAAGTGAAAGGAGAATACAGGAAACCAAAGAAGGTCCATACCACTTCCCCAGGAAATCAAAGGTAGAGGCAGTAAAATGAGCTTTAAATAGATAATTTTTTTCCACGGTAAGCAGGGCAGTGTCTTATATTCTATCCTACACCCAATTTTAGAAAATTTATTATTTGTTTTTGGATTTTGCTTTCAGATTTCTAGGGACTATAGAACACCCATCACATAAAATTGAATATTAACTAAATTATCCGCATAATAATTAATATAATAGAGTTTAGAAGAAGATGAAAAGTTTGAATTGGTTAATTATTCTACAATACAGAGTACTTACTAAATGCTGGACACTGATCTCTAGCTTTTAGTAGCAGTAGATTTTAACTCTTTTAACCTTTATGACAACACTACATAGGAAGTATTATTGTTTATTATTATCGACATCTTATAGATAAAGAAACTGATACATGGAGAAACCCAGTAGATTGTCCAAAGTCACAAAGTTAGTAAATGTTACAGTCAGACCTGAACGAAGACAAACTACCTGCATACCTACCTGTCAGCCTGTTGCCTCCCGATCAAACAAGCAAACTGTGTCCCTGTCATATCTCACATAGGCACACACCCACATACAGTCCTTTACTCCTCAACTCACTTGAATTAAATAAATGACAGTTCCTGAAATCTAAATATGAGACATTGTGCTGAGGTACTTCAGGGCATACAAGGATAAATAAATAAACCTCATTTCATGGAGCTTATCGTCTAATGGGAAGTAAAATAGCTAGACAAATAATTTTAAAACAATGAAAATAATAAATACAAAGGATTAAACAAGAGCTTAGGGGGGTTTAAGAAGAGATGTAGGGACAAAAACATGTTGCTGTCCCTACAAGATGTAGGGACAGAATCATAAGCAAGACTCACTCTGAGAGATTAATCAGAACATAAATGCCAGAGCAAATAAAAACCATAAGCGGGAGCAGCATTAGGAGCACTTAGACACCTGTAACTTCTGGTATGTCAGGAAACATCCAAATAATCCAGCTTGACTGAAGACCAGGACATAAGTAAAAGAAAGAAATGCTAGAAAAATACATGAATTCATCCAACAATTACTGTCTGTTATGTATACAGTACCTAAAGGGTTCATTCAATACCTTTAAAGGATAAGGTTGAAAGACAACATTAAAAATGAAGTTAGCTTATTAGAAAACACTGGACACAGAGTTTAACATATACTAACTGCCAATGTATCTGGATGAAATTTTTTGGATAAAAAGTCAACAAAGAGCTTCACAGTCAAGCAGGAAAGAGCCACAAAGCATACCTTCAATAATACAAACATGTCTAATACACAACAGGGACACGAGGCATGGAATAGTTAAAGTTGACCTTACGGAAGGGTGTATATTAGTGAGAGCAGTACAGAAAAGGGGGCTTCTGAACTGGACTTGAGCAATTTTGGGATGGTAAAAAAGAAAGAAGAGGCTAGGGTGCTTCCAGGGAATTGAACCATAGGAACCAAAGGTTAAAAGAAAAATAAAATCAATTTGTAAATAATAAAGTCATTGAAAATTTGAGCAGAGAATAAATATCCTCCATCCATCCATCCAATTATTCATGCAATCTGTTAACATTTATTAGTGCATACACATTCCAGGAAATGTGCCAGATTCTAAGAAACAAAAATCAGGAAGGCAGGTTCTTGCTTTCAAAACACCTTTCTCGTCTTTCAGGAAATGTGATCATGTCAGCAGTTCACTGCAGTCTAATAGGACAGATAAGAGCAAAGGCACTTGGAAGCCAAGAGTATGGATATTCACTTTAGATTAGGGCAGCTTCCAAAGTGGCATGGGTGAGTAGCTTTCCAAACAGTGGATGCAATCTAGGAAAACAAAAACACAAAATATAGGGGGGAAATGCACATCAGGAAATACGTGTAACAGTGCTGTGTAGTTAGGTTCTTTCTTTGTGGATGAGCAGACTACAAAGAGATGAAGCCAAAAAACAAACAGTCCCTAAAGTTTGTCATATTAATAGGATTTTACATTTTAACCTAGAATCAATAATAACTCATACAAACATTTCAGACAAAAAAAACTAACAAAAAATAGAATGATTAGTTATGGGGGTTTTGTGTTTTGTTGTTGTTGTTTGTTTGTTTTGTTTTTTGAGAGCTCTGTGGTCTAAGAAAAACAACAGGACAGATTCTTACTGAAGATACAAAGATGGGTCAGAATGCTGTTGCTGTAATACACAGAAGAATTTGAACTTGAAATTACAGGACAGAACTTGAAGTAAGGATGGAAAGAAGGTGAGACATAAAAAGATGCAGGTTAAGAATTCATGGTTCTTGCTGAATTATAATTTGGCTGGAAATGTATGTCTAAATCTCTTCAGTGTAAAGAAGTGCTTAGCACCAGTGGCCCCAAACCTGCTATCTGACTCGCTTAGAAAAATGACTGTCAGCCACGGTCTAATCCCGCCAATGGAATTTTGTTGTTTTGAACAGTTAGTAATCTACTTTCTGAGACTGGTGCCTAGAGTTTCTGGACTCTAAACTACTATTCCAGAGTGCAAAGATTCAGTTTGGTGTTGATCTTATTTTGCAGAATTTACTTAGACACATTTATTCAATAATGTCACTTCTCTTTCTCTACGTATTTCTACTACCTCCTGGTCAACAGACTAAGAAAGCAGAAGCAGGACTCAAGCATTGAAACATTTAATGAATCTGCATAAAAACCTAACAAATGCAGACCTTCCCAACCAGTTTACCATGGGACATCATTCTTATTGATCGACTTGGGACTCCAGTCAGGCACAGCCTTTTGGCAGCTAGACAGAGCAGAGAGGTGGGCCTAGCCATGACTTTGAAAAGGTTGAGAAGCACAGAAATGAACTATTGGGCATGACACCTAAAGATTTTTGTCTGCTGGAATACGAAATCATACATAGATATCTGTTACATTTCTATACACATATAATGAAGTAGCAGAAAGAGAAATCAAGAAAATGATCCCATTTATAATTGCACTAAAAAGAATAAAACACCTACGTATACACTTAACTAAAGAAGTGAAAGACCTGAACTCTGGAAACTATAAAATATTGATGAAAGAAATTGAACATGACACCAAGAAATGGAAAGACATCCCATGCTCATGGATTAGGAGAACAAATATTGTTAAAATGTCCATACTATGCAAAGCAATCTACAGATTTAATGTAATCTCTATCAAAATAACAACAACATTTTTCACACAACTAGTACAAATAATCCTGGAATTTCTATAGAACCATAAAAGAACCTGAAATAGCCAAGTAATCTCAGAAAAAAAAGAATAAAACTGGAGGTATCAGAATCCTGAATTTCAAGATACACTATGAAACTATAGTAATCAAAACAGTATGGTACTAGCATAAAAATAAGACACACAGATCAATGGAACAGAACAGAGAGCCCAGAAATAAACCCATGACGATATGGTCAGTTAATCTTCAACAAAGGAGGGATGACTATGCAGTGGGAAAAAGACAGACTTTTTGACAAATGGTGCTTGAGAAACTAGACAGCTTTATGCAAAAGAATGAAACTGGACCACTTGCTTCCACCATAAACAAAAACAACTCAAAATGGATTGAAGATATACACGTGAGACCCGAAACCATAAAAATCCTAGAAGAAAACACAAGCAGTAATTTCTCTGACATTGACTATAACCACCTTTTTTCTAGATAGATCTCCTGAGGCAAGGGAAACAAGAGCAAAAACAAACCATTGGGACTACATCAAAAGTAAATTCAAAGCTTTGGGGGCACCTGGCTGGCTCAGTCCATAGAGCAGGATACTCTTGATCTGGGGGGGCATGAGGTCAAGCCCCTTGTTGGGCATAGAGCTTACAAAAATAAACAAAACAAAACAAAACAAAAAACCTTCTACACTGCAAAGGAAACAAAAAGACAACCTATTGAGTGGGAGAAGATATTTGCAAATGACATATTCAATAAGGGGTTAGTATCCAAAATACATAAAGGACTTACACAACACCAAAAAACCTCCCAAATAATCCAATTAAAAAATGGGTGGAAGACATGACCGGACATTTCTTCAAAGAAGACATGCGGATGGCCAACAGACACATGAAGAGATGCTCAACATCACTAACCATCAGGGAAATGAAATCAAAACCACAATGAGATATCACCTAACACCTGTCAGAAAGGTTAAAATCAAAAACACAAGAAACAACACTATTGGTGATGATGCAGAGAAAAAGGAACCCTTGTGCCCTGTTGGAGGGAATGCAAAATGGTGCAGCCACCGTGGAACACTGTATGGAGGTTCCTCAAAAAATTTAAATTAGAAATACCATATGATTCAGTAATTCCCCGACTGGGTACTTACCGAAAGAATGTAAAAAGATATATGAACCCATATGTTCCTGCAGCATTATGTACAATATCCAAGATATGGAAGCAGCCCAAGTGCCCATCGATAGTTGAATGGATTAAGAAGACGTGTATACATGTAGAGTGAAATATTACTCAGCCATAAAATAGAATAACACCTTGCTATTTGCAACAACATAGATAGATCTAGAGGTTTAATGCTAAAAATAAGTCAGAGAAAGACAAACACCAAATGATTCTACTCATATGTGGAATTTAAGAAACAAAACAAATGAACAAACAAAAAAAACCTCTTACTATAAGGAACAAACTAGTGGTTATCAAAGAGAAAGGAGGTGGAAGGACTAAGTGAAACAGGTGATGGGGATTAAGACATACTTATCCGAAGGGGCACTGCACTGAGTTATGTATAGAACTGTTGAATCGCTATATTATACACCTGAAACTAATATAACATCCTATGTTAATTATACTGCAATTAAAATTAAAAGAAAATTTTTTTTCTTGCTTCCTGTATTTATGAGGCCTGAATACTAAAACTGCTTTTAGGAGTTTTACAAAATCTTTTGAAAAATAGTTTTTTTTCCCCAATTTTAATTCAATCTTAATATCTTATTCTGACAGTTACTTTGAAAAAAAAATTGCAATAATACCTTAAGCTTAAAAACTGCTTTATAAAAATCATAACCCGATTGGCTCTTTTTAGAACTAACTGCTCAATGATTACATTTGTGGAAACAATACTGTTCTCAAGTTTAAAGGCACTGGTTAGATCAAATAAAAGCATTCTCACATGGCTTCAATGTGTAGCTAGATAAATGACAGAAATGCTTCCATATGAGAAATTATGCAAAAATATAAACTAGTATTAGAGCATAAGGAAGATAAAAGAATTCAACCTTTTGAAAGGCTACATCATTCATGTATTTGCTTATTCATTCAATAAAATATTGTGAAATAAGGCAAAAACCCACAGAGAATATAAAGATGGTTTCTCCAATGATCTAATAAAAGAATCATTAATTTTGATGACTGTGGAAATATGTCTGAGTTCCAGAAGGAGCTTTAAATTTGGCTCTCATCCCAAAAGTAAAATGTTAAAGAAAAATGAAACAGCTTTCTCAAGTAAGTGAAGACAGGAGAAAAAGGCATAAAAAGGCTTGGGAGGTAAGGAGAGTATTTAATCAGTATTTTAAGACTGCCCCATTTGATTTAATAGTGATTTTACTCATGTAGCAGTTGGAGAGAAATGTCAGCCCCTTGATGTCTATGGTTATAAATAAATCGAAATGAAGAAGTCTGAAATGCATAATTCTCTGTGGCTTGAGGTACCAGCAACACAAACTCCTCTCTTTAAAAAAAAAAAAAAAAAAAAAAAGGTGTGTGGGCAATCTTTCCATTTTTTTACTGACCTTTTGACAAGTGAACAATTTCATGATTCACCAGAATTTTCAGTTTTCAAAAAGAAATACCACAAACATTTTGGCCTATAAATGTTCTTAAAATTTTAAGATAAAGTAGATGTCGAAGATTACCAACTGTTGTGTGTTAGGCTCAAAGTGTTAATATATGAGCTGTGACTTGAAGAAATCCTCTCATTTTGGACTCCCAGAATTGGGCAATGCCTTTCTGCTTTCTATGGTCCACAAGTATTTAATTAGTATACTTTTGGCTGTTATTCTAATTTAGAGGAGGATGAATCTTTCCTTTTAATTTTGCATTTGTGAATGGATACAGGAGCATTATAAATGGCTAGATTTCTGGAACACAAAACGTCCATGTTAGTGGCAATATAAGTATTTTACCCTTTAGTGCTGACAAATCATTCAGAATACATTTTATTTAAGAAATATGGAAAGGGCTTTAACATCTCCAAAGCCAAAAGTTAGAAAGCTAACCACTTAGTACTGAGATAAGCATAGCACTTCATTAAGAGGAAAAAAAAATAAAGAAAAGAAAAGAAGAAAGGAAACTCATTGTTCCAGTGAATTCACCAGCATCAAAGGACTAAAACCATCAAAAGTGTATACCAACATTTTATAGGTCTCATTTCACCAGTTAACATGGAGATTTTTAACTAAGGCATGAAAACAATCTATGTGTAAGCAAGCACTCTTCCCCCTTCACACTCAGCCAGGGTTCTACTGGCGTTCAAGGACATTCTGAGTGTGCTCACCAAAGTTCGTGTCTGGGGAGGAAGTACCTAAAGGAAATCATCTCTATCTGCTACTTTGTGATAACATGATCCTCATTTCTCTATCTCGTTTACACACTTACTCTCTGTGCATCGACACAAAGAAAGCCTGAACTGGGGTGCCAAGGCTTTCTTTCCCACCTGAATATCAAGTCTCAACCGAGCTCACACACCACCTCCTCTGAGAAGCAGTCCTTGATTCATTCAGTCATGAAGCAACTGCTGCCCTCTCTGAATTGTCAGAACAATTTCTTTGTGCCATTTTGAAAGTATCTATCCTTCTCTGCCTTCTATAGTGCACGTGTCTTAAGTGTGTACTAAGTCATAAAAAGCTGTGAGCTTTTGAGAGATTCCATCTTACATACCTTTTACACCTTAGAGCAAGCTATTTCACTCAGTGAATGCTCTTCAAGTAAATGTAGTATAACTGATATTTGCTTTGCAAGGATATAAAACTATTCAGTTATTAAAGCATACTTTTGGTGGCTGAATAGGAAAATTGCAATCAAAATACTCATCAAAAATGTGCCAGTACAGTCTCAAAATTTTCGAGTGAGATCCATAACCATGGGGAACCGGAGGCAGGATGAGGTCGTTCTTCAAAATTTGACACAGACTATAATGATCTCTACTTACTTGTCTCCAAAAAACTTTCTCCAGAATTCAGCAGCATCTGCTTTTGTGATACGAAAGTTATCTCCCTGGAACTGCCCATTGGGAAAGATGGCTTTGATTTCTGCCAGCATGTGACTGAAGATAAGGGACAGTTTCGTGAGATTTCGTCTGTGGACACAAGGGGTAAATGAAAAAAATAAATAAACATATGTGCAAGTTTTAATGGGAATATATATTATGAAAGATAAAATTATGTACAGTATTAACATCACGTCTTGGGGGCAGATAACGAACCTCAACTTAAGAATGCATCTAAAAAGTGTTCATACAAACTATCCATTTAAATTCCTACGAGGCTTTCACTTTATGATTCACCCATGTGTTCGTTTAACATAAACATGAACAAGATAAATTACACGGTTTCAATGGGCTTACAGTTGAATGGGAGAATTGCACTCCTGCAAAGACCGTAATCAAATATAAACACTACACACAGAAGATAGCGTGACTACTTCTACATGGGGCAGTGAGGAAAGATTGGTCATTAGAGGAGAAGCTACGAAGATTAAGCAGTTTGACAGATAGAACACCTGGAGCAGGGGAAGGGAAGGAAGGAAAGGGAAGCAGAAGGCATTGACCGGGGCAGCAGCAACAGCTTCCATACAAAGTGTAGACGAACAGGATAGAAGGCTTTGTGTCATAGCCGGGTTTAGCATGGCTAGAGAAGATCAGAAGCTATTGATGGAAATGGCAAGACACAGGATGAGAAATCTTGGTGGGGACAGCACATAAAGAGGCACCGGAAACAATGAACAAACTCTTTGTCAAATAGGCTTTCTACTCCCACCAAGAAATGAGAGTTTCTGGTGATGGGTTCCAGGTATGTGCATAAGTCCAGAAGCTCCCTGAGCGATTCTAATGTACTCCCCTTGCTAAGGGCTACTGCTGGAGGGAACAGGGAACCAAAATGGATTAAAAAGATGGAGCAGAGGATTAAATCTGCTTCAGAAAGAAAAAGTTAAAGTGGTATTAAAAAAAAGGTTTGAAATGGAGGGAAAGGCAGGTGTGAATTCTGGGGATTCTGACAGGATTCAAAATGTGATTCAAAATATGATTCACACTTCAAAATACTACTATCACGGGCATTCCTTCCCGCCACTTCCTAAGAAATTTACAACATTATGTTCATCAGTCCAAAACTGCCAGTGCAAAACAGTAAAGAAGCAACTGAAACACAGAACACTGAAGAACTGGTCAGTTTTGAACTGACCTTGCTTTTTTATATTTCTCTTTCTTCAGAATCACCAGGCCTCAATAGGTACACATATAATACTCTATTTTGAAACTTCAGCTATTTTTGTGGGTGTGTTGAGGGGTCAGGATGTGAGGATGGGATGAGTCAATTGCTTTAGGACTAAAAGTAAATATAGACGATATTTACTGCACTGCATTGAAGGCCTTACAACGTCTCAGTCAGTAGGCCCTGGACACTGAGAGATGTGGTTCTTCACCTCACGGTCTCATATCTGTGCTTAATAACTCTCAGATAGTAAGTGAAAACATGTTAGGTACCTAAGAGATCATATAATATGCACCTGTCAATAAAGTCAATGAGTACCACTCTCTAAAACATTTCGAAAAGAAGCCAACAGCTTCCCATGTAAGATGAATACGGAATACATGAAGGTACTCATGATAAAAAGTGGGCAAAGTAGGAATGAAAGGAAAGCAAGAGTATAATCTATACCTCAGTGAGTTCATCTGTATTGGAAAACCAAAAATGTCTCAATTTCCACAATGTTTATAATCTATGAGAATATTTATGAGAAAGAAGAGTCAGAATTTTAGGCCATATTTTAATGCTTGACTGGCAACAATAAACAATCTGCAAAATTGTTACGGTTACACACATTATTCCATTATTTTCTTAGATTCAGCCACACTTCCACACAATTCAGCCTAATCCAAATGTGAGCGTTCTTTAGTTGAGTCTTTGATCCTTTCATTGATGTCAACACATCCTCATTTAGATGATGGTAGATACAAGAAATTCAGTTGTAGGAAATGAAAACTGAACTACTGAACCAGATCAAAGGGAGGAACTGTGGCCAGTACAAACTGCAACTGACTTTTGAAATTTGAGTTTAAGGAAGGGCATAAAGTCCTTTTAGAAAATCTGCAAGAAATTTATTTATATCATTAAGCAAAAGGGTTAATTTTCCACCAAACTTCCAATTGATACACACAGGAGAAAAAAGAAAAATCACGATGTCTATAATTAGGGTAAACCAACTGTTCCTTATGTCTGAACTGGTTGCTCTCCATCCCTTTATGTTCTTTAATCATAATCCTATCCAAATGTTTTTCATTTTTATTTGTTAGATCTAAAGTCTGAAGCACAATGTCAATGATTACCCATCTCAGCTATGTGATCCACTAGCTATAAGACACTATACTTTAAAGCAGAAATAGTAACATGATAGAGTCTAGAAGCTCTAGTAATCACTAGTACCCATAGAACTAATCATCTACTTAATTTTAAAATGTTCAGAAAGAGGGGTGCCTGGGTGGGCTCACTTAGTTAAGCGTCTGACTGTGGCTTGGGTCATGATTTCAGGGTCCGGGGATCAAGCCCCATATTGGGCTCCCTGTGGGTGGGACTACTTCCCTTCTCCCTTCCTCCTCCCAACTCATGCGCCCTTGAGCTCTTTCTCTCATAAAGAAAACCTTTATAAATAAATAAATAAATAAATAAATAAATAAAATGTGTGAAAGAGTTCAATTTTCCTACTCCTACAAATGGATTGCCACACTTTTTACTTTTTGTACAAACTATGGCAGTGGGAAAAGATACATTTTTTTTTTGCCCTTAGTCTTTATCTAATTATTTTTTTTAATTTTTAAAGATTTTATTTACTTATTTGACAGAGATGACAAATAGGCAGAGAGGCAGGCAGAGAGAGAGGAGGAAGCAGGCTCCCTGCTGAGCAGAGAACCCGATGTGGGGCTTGATCCCAGGACCTGGGATCATGACCTGAGCCAAAAGTAGAGAGGCTTTAGCCCACTGAGCCAACCAGGGGCCCTGCCCTTAGTCTTTAAAGAAACTAAAATTCAAGTTGTTAAAAATATGTGAATGCAACGGTTTTGCATTACCTTAATTTTCACACAGACCAAAATATATATTTATTTTATACTTAATTTTTAAATACACACATGTACCACATATATGTAAATGATCACCTTGGAAATCCATTATTTAAAAGGTCCATGTTTTTAGAGGCTGCCATCTATAAGACATGAAAAGAAGAGATGCCTAATTTTACTATCCAATGTCATTTAAATTTATTATCACAGCATGTGGTTTTGTCTTTTATATAACTGTAGGGTTTTGTTGTTGTTTGCTATTATTTATATATTATGTGCTTTAATTCTCCATCTCACTTTTTCTTTAAATAACTTCCAATTTTGAAAAAACAAAATCCAAGAATATATCTCCAACCATTTAGACACAGAAGAAAAGCAACAACTATACATCTTCTTTATAGATGAAATGTTTTTTCCTATTATGAAATTTGTCTGTACTTGGGCAATTTTCCCTAAGCCCCCTGATCGCTGCTTACCATTACACCAAAATGATGACTGCTTAATAGAGGATAATTACTAATTAAGAATATGCTTCTATCACTAAAACTCCCCTACCTCCAAACATCTGAAGAAATAAAAACTTTGCCCACTCAATAATTTTGTAAACATAACTTTAACTTTACAAGGAATTTTGCAACACTCTCACATGTAAGACACACTGACTATTTACTGCCACATATCTGCTATTAACCACCACAAGCTAAGCCACTTTTAAAATTTTGTTAAGTCTTATATAAAAATTGTTAATTAAGAAATAGGCTTTAGAACAGAAGTATCTTAAAATACCAGGTGATCAAAAAGTAGCTTCCAGATGGCAATACTGGGTAAACCAGTAAAAGATGTAAATATTAGAGGAAACCTGAAGAAGAAGAAGAAGAAGGGAGGAGAAGGAAAGCTAGCTATATTATTTTAAAAACCATGAAATGCATTAACAGGGTCAAGAATATTGCCTAGAATGGGGCATCTGGGTGGCTCAGTGGGTCAAGAATCTGCCCCTTGATTTTGGCTTAGATCATGATCTCAGGGGCAAGAGAGGGAGTCCCATGTAGAGCTCTGTGCTAGGCGTGGAGCCTGCTTAAGATCATCTTTAAGATCCTCTCTTTCCCTCTGCCTCCCCGCCCAACCTGCTCTCACTTTCCCCACCTCTCTCTCTCTCTCTCTCTCAAAAAAAAAAAAAAAAAAAAAAATTCCCTACCAAAGCAAGGGGCTTCTTTTTGTCCTGGCTACCCAACACTGTATTTCTTTAAAATGTTATGAATCAATTCATCCAAAAGTCAAGTTACATTTAACTGAACAGAATGCGAGGATGCACCAGAGTGAATTAGCATGATTCTGGAACGATGAAGTTTCTCTGCTTATGGTGAGTCTCAGGAGCTTCAGGTGGCTATAGCCAACATCAGACACTGGAGGCACACACTATTTGATGTGGGGTGACACAATCCCACCCTTAATAAACGCAGCACGTTGTGTGGCAGAAAAAGACATGAACAGATGATCATGATACAATATCGAGGGACAACACACCAACCACAGCCATCTTGGGGTGATAAATTAAACTTGAAAAATGAATAAAAAGTACATCAGGATTTGATGTGTAGCCTCCACTAAATGTGGGAGACACATGAAGAATGTAATCTAATCAGATCACATGTAGTTCTTGCATTTTCTCCATTCAGGAAACAGCTGTGTCATAAATCAAGGAAGAAATAAAAAAGCTTTAAAGGCTGCATTAGTGAAAAACTTCAAGTGACACTTTGTATCAGTGAGGTCCAAAGTTTGTGAGAATGTACTACCTTTGGTAGAAGAAAGAGAAGACCATTTTTTATCCCCAAACTATTAATAATTCAATTCTCACATTTAAAAGGTAGAACATGCTCTTCCTAATCTTTACAAGGTGAAACAAATTCAACATAAAAAGAAAGGCAGGACATAAAGAATATAAACAGAGGCATTTAAAATGAGACTCACGTCCAGTTAAAGAGCAATTTCCATTCACTGTATTTCTGAGGCAGTGCCCTCCAAGATAGGTTTAGAGAGTTACTTCACACGGTTTTTGACCTTGGGGAACATTTCGATTCCTAAGAAAGTGAGGAGACCAAGCTGATGTAAGACTTGCCTTTCATTTCTCCCTCATGGGAATTCAAACTATTATTGAGGTGGATCCTGAGAGCCTTAAATAAAACGGGATCTCACCCATTTGTTGCCCAAATGCTTTAAAGTTCCCAATATTGTTAAGGGGAGTTTGGGGCAGTTACTAATGAAAACTCAGAGTCTACTCCAAGTCATAAGAGAAATAAAGAGTGTGAGCTGAAACTCACTCACCTGAACAGGGGAAAGGACAATTTTTCAAGCTGTCCCACGTTACTTTTTAGAAATTGAACTGCTCACTTAAAAAGGAAGTTAGCAAACTATGTCAGGCCAAAAGCTGCACTAAATTGGGTAACTAAGGAGGCCTTTTTCTTTTGTTAAAGGATACATCATCTACCACTAACATGGCCAGGGAAGTCAAGCCCAAAACTGTGGCTGGGAAAAGATGAACCCTGGGCATCCTCTGATCTCTCTGTGACATCTTAAATGCATTGCCTGCGAAGGTCTACTGAGAACAGCAAGAAGTTAGCTCTCAAAATAAGGATGCTGCTCTCACAGTCAATGTATTTCCTTTCTAAAACAGTTTAAAATGGACAATTTACAAATGCCTTACTTAAACCTAACTCAAACATGAAATATGCCTATTATAATCAAATACAGTATCCTTTGACAAGTTCCCAGGTGACGTTCAAAACATATTCTACTTACTTTGTCAACAATCCTATCCTGAAGTTTGATAGTACTAGGTTTATATCCTTACTCTTGAACAAGTCGCTTAACTGGTCTGTCTGCATCAGTTTCCTCACCCCTAAAATTTTAGATAAAAATGCCTGTCTCACTGAGTTATTATATGTAAATAAGGCATGTAGGTAAGAGCCTAACACATCAAATTTAAAAAACAGTAAGAGTTATTATTAATTCTACCTACCACTTTTGTCTAAAAGTATAGGTATCATTAATCTTTCTTCTTTTTCCAATATTATTGTCCATTAAATTGATGGCCATCTTAATGAGGCAAAAATCATCATTCTCACTTTATTAAGATCATCAATTGTCAATGGTGGCCTGTTATAGTCCCATGGCAAACAATGGACAAGTATTCAATTCATCCATTCAGTCACTTATCCCATAAATCTTCACTATCTATAGATATTGGGTTTGGTTTAGGCCCAGATAACACAAGGATGATGGCACAATCCTACTCTTTGTGAATTTAGGGGGCTTAGACTTCTCCAAAGGCACAGGACAATGCAGTGGGAATGACTCTTTGAAAGAACCAGAACAAAGGTGGTAATCAGGGAGAGAGGCAGAGGAATTTACAACTCCTATGGTGATGCAGAACCCGCAGAATGTGGCCACGCATCAATAAAGTACAGTAGGGTCAATGCTACTAAAGCTAGGAATCTGATAACTCCAAGGTTAAATGGGGTCATTTGTAGAGATCTTGAAATTTCCTAGGATTATGACAGTTTCCATGAAGAAAAGGACAATAAACCTTATCTCAAAAAAGCTTCCCAAATAATTTTTTAATATCAGTTAAAAAATATCGTGGCGGGGCACCTGGGTGGCTCAGTGGGTTAAGCCTCTGCCTTCGTTCGGCTCAGGTCATGATCTCAGGGCTCTGGGATCAAGCCCTGCATCGGGCTCCCTGCACAGCAGGGAGCCTGCTTTCGCCTCTCTCTTTCTCTCTGCCATGCTGCTCTGCCTGCTTGTGATCTCTCTCTCCCTCTGTCAAATAAATAAAATCTTAAAAAAAAAAAATCTTGTGGCAATGTCAAAGTGGGGTTAATAACATCTCTTTGGTGATTTCAACAATTTTAACAACATCTCTTTGGTGATTCTTACAATTTTATATGGAAAATTTATTGTAAGAACCCACTACTGTATGATATGATTACCAGTACTTTCAACTGGTTTAAAAGCTTAACAATATCCACTTCAATAAAGAAAACTCTTTTGTCTTTAATACGGGACATCTTTTGATTAAGCCTAATTCATAAGTTAAGAAGTTAAGTTAGCTCTCAAAATAAGGATGCTGCTCTCACAGTCAATGTATTTCCTTTCTAAAACAGTATTAAATGGACAATTTACAAATGCCTTACTTAAACCTAACTCAAACATGAAATATACCTATTATAATCAAATACAGTATCCTTTTGTAAAATAAATCTTAAAAATGTAGACCAATTACTTGAGAGAGAAAAGAAAAAATCCATTTCTACATTCCTTTTTATTTAAGTTAAAATGCAATGAAAGTTCTGTGAACTCAGTGGAAAGTCAACGTCACAATGAGATTCATATAAAAGCAATCAGAACATAGAACTCTGTTTTTTTTGTTAGGTTTTTTTTTTTTTTCCCAAAGGAAAAAGAAACATTAGAAGTTCAAACTATACTTTTGACCTGGAGTAATGTGATTTAAAAAAAAAAAACAACAAAAAAACAGACTCATCAACAAACAAAAGTTAACCCTGAAGCAGCACTTTTTCTTTTATTAATAGATTTTCAGTTCTTTGCAATTCCCTGTAAACCACCATGAGAAAAAAAATTACAGTGAAGTAGCAAGCTGAATTATGTTAATTAGTATTTATTGCTTCTAATGGAAAATTCTCAATTATCTTTCAGTTATTACACTCTCTATTCCACATTTTTATTTTTTATCACAAGGATGGTTTTTGTTTTGTTTTTTTTCACTCTGTCAAATATGGTTTAAATTTTTCCTAAAATATTTCCTTCAAGGATTTCTATTCTCCGTGGGAGAGGGCCGCCTTTCTGCCATTTCTCATACCACTTCTCCATCCTCTCCCTCTCCTCCAACTATCCGATAGCGTCCCATTTTCCTGCTCCACACCTTGTGCTGACCTGTCTCTTCCTCCCCTATGATAACAAAGGTCCTATGCGTCAGCCTGTTGAACTTTCCCCTGCACCAATTTTATGTCAAAGTACTCCCACGGTCGCTTCCCTGTACTCCTTTCTCAGCTATAATCTATTGGACACCACGCCCACCACTTCCTACGACCTGCCACACCACAAAGGTTTCTCTGAAGAGCAGCAATGGTTATTTTATATGCACACTGAATTTCACTTCCATCGGATCAAAACTTTTTTTTTTAGAGAAGAGAAACTCTTATTCTTTTATGAGCTTTTTACATGTAACAGATATTCAGTAAATGTTCATTTCAAGGATCACAGAAATATTTAAAGAACTATTAATACGAGAGTTTTTCCATGGGGCACCTAGGTGGCTCAGTAGGTTTAGGGGCTGCCTTTGGCTCAGGTCATGATCCCAGGGATCTGGGATGGAGCCCCACATCGGGCTCCCTGCTCAACAGAGAGCCTGCTGTTCCCTTCCCTTTGACTGCTTCTCTGCCTGCTTGTGCTCTCTCTGTGTCAAATAAATAAAATGTTTAAAGAAAAAAAGAGAAGGTTTTTCCAGAATGCAAAACAGGGCCAATAAACAGATCAAGAGGAGCAATAATATAAAAAGAGTTCATAGAAATGCCACTTAGTAAAGCATTAACTTTCCAAACCTTGATGAAAAGAAATTTTTACTAAAAGCTGCCTTGAGAATTAAAAATCTGGGGTTTATGTATAAATTGGAAGAAAAAAATCACTGTTCTAGGAGTTTTAAGATCTTTTCTCTCAACATTTTTTTCTAAATTTCCTCGTGAATGGAAATATAATACAAGCAAGCTAAAGGAAATTAGTGCTATATCATCCCCCATGTGTGGTTTCCAGAACCTCAAGTAAACTGAACACATTTGTATTTTCTGAGGAAGCATTACATAGTTTCCCACCACATTACCTGTTCCTGACAGTTACTTCCTCCTTTTGGTTCTGGAAATTTTCCTTACTGATACCTTTGTCCCATTTCAACTCTGCTTTCTTGGAGCAAGTGAAAGACAGAGGAGAATAAAGCTCATCTCTCCCATGCTCACATTGTGCGTCATCAGCAGAAAAAAGCTAAAATCATGAGATTTTTTTCCCATCTTTCCACTGGGATTAAAATGATCATCATTCAAATGACTGTGAAAAATATAAACACCATTTTTCCAAGCAACTCTCATTTATTTTTGGTATCATCTGATGTGGATACCGCATTCTAACACCCTGAACATGTATGTGCGTGCATATGCCACAAAATAAAAGAATGCAGTGAAAAAAAGATAATAAATAGTAGGTCCAGGACAGTCTTAGTTTTATTAAAAGTTGAATATCACATTATAGATAAATAGAAAAAATTATAGGATATACACAAAAAGACACAAATAGTAGTAATCTCTGGGTAGTTTATAACTGTTTCCTGTTTTTTGTCTTTAAGTATTCCAATTTTCAACAAGAAACAAAAATGTCATTGAAGAGCCATTCTACTGATGTTCTCAAGCAAACCTACGATGTACATGTGGGACAGTGAACAGATTTCCACGCCCATGGCAATGTCCCCATCCTGTGGCCCCCCAGACTTCCAGGCTGCTTTGGTTCTCAAGTGAAGGATGCATCTCCGGTGC
The DNA here is from genome assembly GCF_011764305.1 of Mustela putorius furo. Taxonomy (NCBI): domain Eukaryota; kingdom Metazoa; phylum Chordata; class Mammalia; order Carnivora; family Mustelidae; genus Mustela; species Mustela putorius. The sequence goes on from NW_025421987.1 coordinate 31,847,621, forward strand.
AATCACCCCAAACCTACTTGACCTCTTGAGTTTCAATTTTCTAGAATGTATTAGCCTTTTGGCCATAGTGTGTTCACCAACAGCACACGAGTATTTTTCTAAATCCCCCTCTAAATGAAGGCCTCAATTATAATTTCACTTGTTTAGAACATTAGACAGGGAACACAAAGAAGATTCGTCAGACAATCGAATAACGACTAAGCAGAATAAAGAGTCATCTTACTCTGTGAGGTCTCATTATACTTAAATCTAGTTGGTGAATTTATCTCCTACCTTTATAATAGTCTCTCAAAAAAAAAAAAAAAACTCGATTCAAGTTGAATTACTTTTAGGAACACAGTTCGATAGCTATATAGGCAAATTAGTACATCATATATATATCTTTGTCATAAAACAGCATGAAAGTAATTCTAGTTACACAGGACCAAAGGATTCAATTACTCACACTTTTTCTTCAGCTTACCAAATATATGATATGCATATATGCTAATGATTCAAGAGAAAAGGGCTGCTTAAGGGGTCTTGCAGAGAAATGCTGAGGTTTTTAAAGCACTGAGTACCTGGAGATATTTTTCTCTTTCAAAATGAAAAACAGAAAGATAAAGCAATCAGAGGAAAACATGCCTGTCATAGTTGTTCGCAGTAGGATTTTCCTGGACCACCATCAACCTCTTAAAATTTCTGAACAGAGAAAGCAACAACAGATATATTAAAATTTTTTTTTAAGGTCTAAGATTTTCTTAAACTAGATTTAACTTATTCTGTAGCTGAGCGGTGGTGATGGGCCCTTCTGAGACAAGTGGCTTCCATATTGCCAAAAACAAGCCCCATGAAGGACGAACTCTAATACAGTGGAGGAAAACATGGCACTGTAAAGTAGGGTTCTAGACAGAGTTCTGCCTGTCTCATTGATCCACAACAGGAGAAAGAGCTGAAAGCTTCTTATTCAAAGGGTTTTCCTCTATAAAATGAGGTGAATGCAGTATCTCATTACTGAGGTCCCATAACATTCTAGGAGTGGATCATCACTTTCAATCCAGCCAGTAGGGACAGGAATAGAGAGCCCTAGCACTACAAAGCCCGCAGGCTTGAGACAAACACCGCGAATCCATTTCATAACCCACAACTAATACGAAGTAGGAGATGCTCTATAACCCCTCCAAGTTACAGACGTTCCTTAACAGGTCTCCCTCAGAGAGTGCAGAGATCCTGGAGTCGGGATTCAAAAATCGAACATAGAAAATTGAACTTAGAGTAAACATAAGAAATCATTAGTATATTTGGAAGCCTTAATTTTTTTTCTGTTCCTTACCATAATAGACATCTCTGACATTTATCATTTTTCAACAAGAAGAAATCCTTGAAAAACACTGGCTCTCAAAAGAAAACCACAAAGCAGCAGAAATAACAACAAAAAGGGCAATTTAAAAGCCCTGTGTTTCATCCTAATGAACAGTAAACTGTAGGATACTGAAACCATACAAAAAATATAGACTGCTAAAAAAGAGTATGCCCAGGAGAAAACATGGTATAAAAAGTTAATTTTGTTTGTTTTTGGTTAAAAAAATGTGTAATATATGTAGTAACCATAAGATAATAGCAGGTCTAAGAATTTTAACTTTCATCTCAACCAAGAGTGTAGAAATATCCAAATTTAGGGAGACTATTATGTCTCCCTAGGCTGGTTGATCAATAATATGAATCAAATGGGATGGCTGATCAATAATACGAATCAAAGGGTGGCTGATCAATAATATGAATAAAAACCCTTTACTATTTCAGCCTGATTGCAAACCAAATAACCCCCACGTCAATAAAACCCCCTCAGATACTGGTTTTGGAGAAGACAAATAGATCTAATCTACCTACCCCCCTGAAGGCAGTATATGACATTAGTTAAAAGCTCCAGCATCAAATTAACCTAAATTTGGTTTACATTTAGTAGCTGAATGACCTTGGGTACTAAGCTATGCTCTCTAAACTTTAGTTTCCTCATCTCTGAAATATGAATTATGAGTACTAGTCTCATGGGATTTGTGGAGGATTACAGATGGCCAAATATTCTTTACCACTCTTCCTATTATGGAGTGGTGTCTACTTTTCCTCCCCTTGTACCTGGTCTAAGGTATGCCTGGCCTTGATCAGTAGAATGTGGTAGAAATGACTCTGCATAAATTCGGAGGCTAGACCTTACGAGATCTATAGTTTCTGCCTCTGCATCTTGGAAAAGGTTCTTGGAATTTAGCTGCCATGCTGTGAGGAGGCACAAGCAGTCAGGAAGCAGGGCCCTAGTAAGTCCCCAGCTGCAAGGCAGCAACACCTCACCTGCTAGGTAGGTGATCGAGGCCATCATGTGTTGAACTAACACCCGAGCCAACACCATAGGAAATCAACGTACAAAATCCTAACAAAGAATAATTGTTGTTAATTAAGCCACTAAGTTTTGTGGTGGTTTGATATGCAGCAGTTAAATAATTGGCTTAGGAAACTGACAAATAGCAAGCATCTGATAAATATTAATCATTACCAGAACTATTAAGTGCTACTAACTTATTAAAATCATTATCATCAATAGCAGCAGTTGAGAGGACCCTCTTCCGTCAGTATGAATAAATAGCAGAGATTTTAAAAAATCAAACACATTATTTAAGAGTTGTATTCCTACCTAACAAAATAATTTTACACATTGAATATTATAAAATTTACAACCTCTGTTTTCTCTGATACTAAAACCAACCAACCAAGAGAGATTTTTTAGACAAAATCTGGACTATACTAATTGGAAAGCAGCCTATTCAGATTTGGATCAGAAGGAATTTAATACAGTTAATTTCTAAAGCATATTTATTTACATAACCACACAATGAACTGAACTGTGAAAATACCATTAGGCTAATCCACTGATTTATACTAACAACAGACTTAATTTCTTCAAGTCTTAAATGCTCAAAGGTAGAGAATCCCCTTAGTATCACATGTGTGTAAAATGAAAGCAAGGACCTGAAAAGTTTATAGACTTTCTATGTATAGTCAGATCTTTTAAATGAGCTGCCATTTAAATCCCTTGTTTTTTGAAGATGACATCATATAACTAGGTTTAATGTATGTCTAGGTTAGAAATCATCCTGGATTTTGGCTTACCCAATTCTACTCACTGGGGTCTCTGCCTAAAAGTCAAGCACTAGTAATAATCCCTTACTTAGCAACACTGAAGTATACACACTGATGATTTTCTTTTTAGGCATAATTCTTTTGGCTTTCAGCTGTACCGACACCATCGCTATAATGTCATTTGAGAAGACATCTAAAAATCCTGCTGAACAGATCCTGTACCTGCCTACCATGTAAATGCTTTTAGTGAAATGATTATTCAACAGAGAAAACTGCTATACCAACACATTTAATTTATAAGCAAAGCACAAGAATCAGTCATTATTCCTCTCCTGGAGATAACCCAACATTGAAACTTAATAAGAAAATCCAAATATTGATTTATTTATTTTTAAATATTTTATTTATTTATTTGTTAAAGAGAGAGAGAGCGCGAGCTCGGCAGACAAAGTGGCAGGCAGAGGCAGAGGGAGAAGCAGGCTCCCAGCCTAGCAAGGAGCCCGATGTGGGACTCAATCCCGGGACGCTGGGATCATGACCTGAGCCCAAGACAGCGGCTTAACCAAGTGAGCCACCCAGGTGTCCCGAAAATCCAAATATTTAAAAAGACGAAGCTATATTTAATATTTCAGTTAAACATCAGAATGATGGGAGAAAGACTGTGTATTAACTTATGAAAATCTTATTTCCTGCTTAAATCAAGTGTTTCTTAAGGAATCAAATATTGGGAGACAAAGAAAAGCTACAAATAAGTCAAAAAGATGAAGCTATAAAAGCAGCTTCAGTTCATCTTCCATTTGCTGGTGTATCTTACTCAGGATGCAGCGCCCCCTTCCCTGAAAGTCTAGCTTGTCTTCACAAACATAAGTTCTCACTGTTTTTTAAAATAATTTTATATGCATAGAAATTGTGACCTGTAAGTACAGATATATATATATCTATATAGGTATATAGCTCTATATCTATCTATCTATCTATATATATATATATATATATATGGAATTCCAGTGACTGTAAATAAAGTTATTCACTCAATAAATATTTTTTGAGGCTCTGCAATGATCTGCTATTAGCACCAGGCAGTGGGGAATAACAAGAAGAAAACCAGCTATCCCCCAGCCCTCCAGGAGTTTATAATTTAAGTGGGTAATTATGTATGAAAACACACAATACAGTGTAATTGTATAATTGAGGTGTATTCAATGTGCTTCAGGAACACAGAAGCTAAACGGAAAAAGTTCTCAACCGTGGGCCTCTTAAAAAAAGTAAGAGGCAGGGGCAAGGCAGAAGAACATGCCAGAGAAAAGCAGCAAGCCTAGTAGACAGCAGCAAGCCTGTGGGTGTAGAGGAGTCTGGCAATGTGACAGACGGCAGGGTCAGAAGTAATGTGTATTCAGGGAACAGGGGGATTGGGTAGCAAGACCATGCTACAGATACTGAACTGCCTTCCTATGAGGCCTGTCCATTGTACCAGCACAGGCCCACCGTCTCCCCAGACTGCTCATACATATCCGACTATGAGCCCACCAGGGAAGGCTGCATCTACAAGAGACTAGAGAGGGAAAAACAAACAACAAACAACAACAACAACAACAAAACAAAAACAAAAAAAAAAACCCAAACCGAAAAATAAAACCACTTTTAATAAAGTGTAGCACAAAATCTAAACTTATAACTAGGAATTCTCAGATCTTCATTTACCCCAATTTAAAAGCTTTTGTTGAAGATCTCTCGATTGTAATAACTGAATTTTGAGGGTTTCTTCCTAGCATCCTTGATGGAATATAATCTAGATTTAACAAACTAACAAAACAAACAAAAGAAAATAGCACACAGAGAGGAATGCTCCAGAAGCCTATGTCTTAGAAGCAGATGTTCTACTTTGGCATACTCTCAGCCCCTGGTGTATTACCATTTGAAACAGACTGATCACATTGCTGATGCACATCTGAAAAGATGTGTTTCTATTTCAAAATACCACAGTAATTCCCTCACTTCCAGAAATGATTCACCAGATAAAAATTTAGTGAAGAAATATGTCCTTCTCCATGATTTAAAATAGAATATGGAGCTGAATATGGCCAGCACCAAACACAACATTGTCAATAACCAATCGAGTGCCATGCCACCAGGTGACATTCTCGAAGGGACATCTCTGTATAGGGAGACTCTGCCAAAGCTCTCAAGGCCCAAAGATTCCGCTGATCGAACTGCAATCTGTTCTTTAAAAATGGACTGCAGTTAAGCAATACATTTTTCCATTAAGTTTTATGGAGCCTGATATTTCCTGTGTCAAAATCTGTCACAAAAATCTGTTTCCCAGACATCTGTTAGGTGTAACACACATGTGAATATGGCACCGCATGGAGAGGTCTGCAAATAGCTATGTGTAGCCTAGTATTTGGTTTCTGATCAGAAGGAACTTCTAGTATGTTGGTTGGTGGATTTAATTTGGATCCTATTACTATTATTTATCACCTTTCTTCCCATAATACACCTATAATGTAGACACTACAGGAAAAAATAAAACATATCTTCTTCATTACGAATAGGGTTTTCATCATCAAGTGTTACAAAAGACTACACATGAAGACTAGGTGATAATGTTACTTAGTAGGCCTTAGATTTCAGTTCAGCATTCAAGATCCAAGGCAAGAACTAAAATAAATGTCTAGCAGTTATACTCAAACTTCAGTCCTTGGACAGGAAGCAGAAACATCACCTCCCAGTCTGTTAAAAATGTGCAATTTCAGACCCCAGCCCAGTCAGAGTCTGCACTTTAGGAAGACCCGCAGGTGATTCCCAGAGCTGTTTAACATCTGTAACCCACTATTTAGCAGCAACCTCAGAAGATCTTTTATTTTTCATTGCTCAGTCTCTAAGTTAAACTGCATCTAAAGCAGCCTCAAGATCTAAGTACCTAATTAAAGATTTGTGAGAAATTCCATTCTGTTTTCCAAATCACGTAGCTATCAGTTCCTCTCATGACACAGTCAGTGTGCTGGGAGTCAGCTAATGTCATCACAGGGCTAGAAAGTCATTGTTTTGGAATGATTTAGCTTCTCTTTCAGCACAGACTCAAGGGCAACCACTGATGGGCTTTCATTTGTCATCATTCTTGCTCAATAACCCTGAGGAACTCACCCTGAGTTCTGGATGGCCCAGTCCTGGGACAGTCTGTACTTTTCACATGCGTAAATATCAACATCAGGCTGATAATAACCTCATCACCACACCCCACTTCACCCCCACATCTCTGTCCTAAGAGAACTAAATTCTTCTGAGTGGTTAATATATTGCCAGAGGTCAGAGAGAAGGCCTGCTTCCTCCTACCACAGGAAACAGAAGACGACCACACACATCACTAGCTCAGCGTTAAGTGTGGCTCACCTGTGCCTCACTTGAAAAAGGAGCGAGTGAGCGCTCCCTTCAGTGACCTCCCTCCATCACCACTCACAGTTGAGATTCCTAAACATAAGCAATCATTGGCTATGTTTGGTTATACCCTGAAGAACAACAGAGGGTGTGTGTTTTTCGGGGGAAGAGTAGAGAAATTTTTCTGCCAAGCCAAAAAATTAAAAATATCTTCTCCAAATGCCACTAAGGTGCTTTCTCCACCTAGAACCGATTTCTTCCCGCTGCTATATATCTCCTTGTAACTTAATAATTAAAGAGCAATCAGAGCCTCCCTGCCTTCCCACCAGCATAAATATCCGTGGAAAATGTCAATCAAGCCCAGCTAACTAATTTTATCATGAGAACCTCTAATCAAAGAGAAAAAGATCTTGGCACTGCCTGTGGGGGAGTGATGCACTCGACACCACGGGCTGGAAGGAGGCCAGGGAGCATCCAAGTTTGAAAGGAGCAGCTGTGTGATCCTAAGGGTGTTGCTGCTCCATTCTGGCACCTGAGAGAAGGAGAGGGAAAGGCAGAAAGAGATTCTCTTGGCACAGAGCATACAGCATGCCCAGGGCTTTTTGAGAGGCCAGCTTGGAGGAATAAATGGAGGGTAAAATTAACTAAGGCGCTCTGAAAAAAACTGTGATGCCGAGAAGTTAACCTTTTCAATATAAAAGGGACTGATGGAGAAGGATGTTCTAGGAACCACTGGTTTTCAGAGACCTTGAAATGTTTCACAACAAAAATAGGGGAGACTAACAAAGGATTCCTATGTTTTTCATTTACCAAAAGGGCATTAACACAAAACCTATCATCTACTTTATATGAAATAATATTTTCCACACCACCAAAAAAAAAAAAAAAAAAGAAAAGAAAAGAAAAAAGAGTGATAATTTCAGAAAGAAAAAAAAGATGTATTCCTTTTAAATGGAATACATTTAACTCTATGAAAGATTCACTAAAATGCCCACCATGACTTCCAGTTCCAGGCCAGGGATGGGTCTGTGAAGAGGAGTTCAGAGACTCCCACCAAGTTTTGGGTTTCACCCTGCAGATCTTCCACACACCCCTAATCGCAGTGAAGAACAGAGCTAGACACACTACAGGCTTTGAAAAGAAATGAAACAAAAAGCAACAAAGAAGGTTCTCATGAAAATGAACTAAATACGCCCTGCTGATAACTAATTACTATTCACCTATTAAATATTAGCTCATTTTTCTCTAACTCTGAAACTGACTTGCAGATACAGATATACATGGGAAAACACCACACAAAAGAATGGATTGTTAAAATATACACAGCTGACACTAAAAATAAGCCCAAACACAATGGTTCCTGTTTGATTCATTTAGCTCAACTAAAAGTTTACCATAAAATTCAAAGATTTCTTTGGATATGAAATTCTAGTTTATCAAATTATTTGGATAGTAAAATTTAGTACTATAATTTTCCAATATTGTTAAACTTCCTGAAAAATGTTACCATCTAAAGGAAAAAAAAATCATTTGAACATGGGTCCTACATGAATTAGCCTATTATTAAAATCATGCCTGCTTACTGAAAAGCCCAAGTAGATTCTTGCATATCCCAACATTACTTAATCATTGTGAAAAATACAGGATCAGAAATCAGCCTTATAGGTAGTTTTTTTCCTCAAGTTAGCAGATATCACAAAAAGCACACTTAGAAAACATTTTTTAGAACATTTCAAAATAATTTCAGAGATGTGGAGATGAAGTCGCCATAATTATAAATCATAATTTTTTCTATCTTCTCAGTTACAGAAGTGGAACTACAAACTCAAAAGGGTTGAGACAGGCCCCATATAACATACCAATTAGAGGCTAGAACAGAGTCTTTGAACTTCTAGCTACACTGAAACCACATACACAGTTAGGCCCTAATATAAACAGGCAATAATTTCATGTGGGCTAACCAATTAATCAAGCCATAATAACTCACTTTCAAATGATCAACAGATGCCATGTAAACATATTAAAATGTCAAAAATGTACACATATATTCTACTATATTGGAATGCATTCATACCCTGTGACCCAGCAATTCCATTCTTACACATATTCCACTCTGATATATATCTATCCGAAATACATGCATATGTACACCAAAAGACATGTTCTAGAACCTTCACAGCAACATTATTCAAACCAAAACTACTCAAATGTCCATCAGTTACAGAATGGATAATGAAATACTCACAAAATAAGAACACCAAACAGTAATGAAAATGAACAAACTACAATAACATGCAGCAATAAGATGACTCAATCATAATGTTGGACAAAAGAGACTCAAAAAATGTATACCACACGGGGCACGAACATTGCGCAGTTAAGTGTCCGACTCTTTATTTCAGCTCAGGTCAGGACCTCAGGGTCGTGAGATGGAGCCCCATGTAGCGCTCCACACTCAGCGGGGAGTCTGCTTAAGACTCTCTCTCTCCCTTTCCTTCTGCCCCTCTCCCCTGTGCTCTCTTTCTCTCTAAAATAAATAATCTTTTAAAAAATGCCTAATTTCAGTTCTCTAGTGATATTTATTTAGATTATATATGGATCTATCTACTATAGGTAGTACCTATACCTATGTATTACCTACTAATATAGACATCATAAATATGTGGATAGGTTTTGAATATGTATATTTGACACACACACACACATACACACACATTTCCCCCCATTCTCTGAGTAAAGAAGGAGGAAAGACTTCTGCTCCCATTCCTTCTTGAAGCACAAGCTTATAACCTCAAGAGACTAACCTCCCCAATGGCTAGTTTTCCATCCAAGCTCACTCCCTGTTTAAACAAGACAAGAGACTTCAAATGGAGTCACTTGTGCTAAGTCCCATGTCACCAAACCGAGACTTAATTACAGGTTTGGAGCTCCCAGAAATGGAAGCTTAAGCCAATCAATTAGGAATCACCTGACTGGCACTAGTTAGGTAATCTGATAGACCCCTGCCATCCCCTAAAGTAAACTAACCTCGGAATAACCAATCCATTTTTTTGCCTAATATAACTTCCTTATTCCCACTTCTGTCTGCCTATAAAAATCTTTCCTTTTCTAAAGCTCCTTGGAGCTTCTTTCTGCTAGGTTGGATGCTGCCAGATTTGAATTGATTTTCGCTCAAATAAACTCTTAACATTTTTTATATGCCTCAGGTTATCTTTTAACACCCCTAAAGCTAAATGTGAAACTGCCAAAGTCCATAAATTGAGTTTAATATCAGAAAGAAAGCAGTCTTATCATTTTTTTCAACCTGCCACTGTGGATATTATACCTTTTCTTTTTTTTTTTTTTTTAGTCCATCTTCTTTCCTTTGGGAAAAAATCTAACCACTAACTTCCCATAATAAACTCAAAATTTCAATAAAAATTGTTTTCTGGGGCACCTGGGTGGCTCAGGGGGTTAAGCCTCTGCCTTCGGCTCAGGTCATGATCTTGGTTGGGGTCCTGGGATCGAGCCCCACACCGGGCTCTCTGCTCAGTGGGGAGCCTGCTTCCCTGCCTACTTGTGATATCTGTCTCTCTGTCAAATAAATAAATAAAATATTTTTTAAAAATTGTTTTCTAAAAAAAATACTTCTGAATTTCTGATAATAAACATGCAAAAAATGTAGGTAAAATTAGGTCTAATTTAAGTTTGTAATTTATAAATTCAGACATTAGGGCAGCTTGATTTTTCTTGGGTAGGAATCCCTGCCTCTCAGACATCTCCTAATTCTGCACATCGAAGCAGAAAGAACAATTTGAGAAGTAGAAGCTCTATCCGTTCATTTCCCTATTCAAGCTTGAGCAAGGCAGTTTTCCCTGGTTATATTCACTACAATGGTAAAAGTCAGCCAAGACTAATTACTGGGCAGGCATCAGGTGCCAGGTGAAAAGCAGATCAGTACCACCTCGTTTCAGGCATTCCAAATTTTAAGATGAAACCCATTATCAAAAACACAGATATTGTGAGGCACCTGGGTGGCTTAGCCAGTTAAGGTCTGACTCTTGATTTCAGCTCAGGCCATGATCTCAGGGTCATGGAATCAAGAATTGAGCCCCACTGTGGGCTCTGAACTCAACAAGGAGTCAGCTTGTCCCTTTTCTTCTCTCATTTCTGCCCTCCATCCCACAATCCTCTACCCCCAGGCTATTGTGCTTGCTCTCCCTCTCTCTCTCTCCCAAATAAGTAAATAAAATCTTAAAAAAAAAAAAAAAATCCACAGATTTTGTGAGAGACAAGGTAACATACAGAATGATCTTGAGAAATTATGACATATTTCTTTTTTAAAAAATGCTATGTTAAGCTACTTATATTGATGTAAAGTGCTATTTAAAAAATTTTCAGATGTGTAGTTTTAAAAAATACACAGATATCCAGGGATGCCTGGGTAGTTGGTTAAGTGTCTGCCTTCAGCCAGGTCATGATCCCCAGTGTCCTGGGATCGAGTCCTGCTTCAGGTTCCCTGCTCAGTGGGAGGTCTGCTTCTCTCTCTCTCTCTCTCTCTCCCTCTCTCACCCTCCTCCCTGCTCATTCTCTCTCTCATTCTCTCGCTCTCATGCTCTCTTTCTCTCAAATAAACAAAATCTTTAAAAAGAAATACAAAGATATCCAATAGCACCATTTGAATTCTGCCCATGTGAATTCATTACCTATTCAAAAGTTGAATATAAAAATGAATTATTTTTACAGTAGATGAAATAAAGGTCTGTTTTTTATTGTTTCTAGAACAAGTAGATGTTTTAAGTTTGTAGATGATTTAAACATGTCTGTTTTTTATTGTTTCTAAAACAAGACAGAAACATATGGGCTCAACAATAATTTCTTCCTTTCAGAGTTTCATTAAAGGATGATTAAATTTAACCCTATCCAGAATTTGAAATGCTAGCATTTTGCATTACAACAATTCAGAAAATTATAAGGCATTGGGCACTCCCTTTAGATCTCCTGTTACAAGTCATTAACCAAAACATCTGACCCTACAGACCACAATAAAAATAGAAATGTTATCTGAAATCAAACTGTTTGGGGGTGACATCAGGCTGAATGGGGATTTGAGTCTGTTTTTTTCCCCCCATCTGTAGTCAGAACCAGATGTTAGAGATTGAGATTAGGGGTGGGTAAGAAAACTTCCTCTTTTAAAACCCAAGAACTGCCCTTTTTTTCCCTCCTTGCTGCTTGTTTTGAATGACATGAGTTTAAGCAAATGTGCAAGGTTTCAAATGAAAAATTTCAGCCTAAAGGTCAAACTCTCCTGTTAGTGAATGAATGTGTGTGGGGAGGTCAGGAATTTGGGGAGGCATTTATGGATTGGTTTGTCTGGGGATGGAAGGGCATCACAGAGAAAACAGAAAGCTGATGAAGTTGGACTCCTCAGAAGAGTACCAGATAATGGTAGGGCTAAGCAGCAAGGAAGGACCGGACTCCTTTTAAAAGAAACATCAACACTTATAAAAAGAAGAAACAGTAAAAAATAAAAAGATCCCCAGGTGCTAACTTGTTGCTAACTTGTTGCTAATTTCTCAGAATCTAATACCATGTCTAGATTGAAAAATAAAATGTATAAAAATGACCAGAGTAATAATGATGGAAGGAAATGCAGGAAAGAATAGCAGTGGAAGAAAACAACACTTGATTAAGTATGGGAAAGAGTAAAGAAAGAACAATAGAGAAAACAAAGGAAAAACACCAAGAGGGAATTCACAAAATAAATTAACAAAGGGTAGGGAAAAACAAGAATTTTAATGCAGAAGTTATTAAAAAAAAAAAAAACTGGTAAGCATGGAAGTTACCTTCTAACAGTCCTTACATTTTTATTAACTACATATAATGGGCATAATTAGCAAACATTTATTAAATAGATCAGGCAGTAGTTGCATTCTCAAGTTTTAGTAACTCATATATACACACTAATCTCGACGACAATTAAAGTATTTGTATAAGAAGCAGAGAAACAAGAGCATTTCAGCATTTGATTTAGAAATAACATTTGGGCTATGTTATCTCTGGGTGGTAAGATTATACACGTGTGATTTTTACTTCTCTATTTCCAAATTTTCTATGCATATTCACACTATAATCCAGACAAAAATAAAACATACTTTTAAACATTCAGTTTTGAGGTATAAGGTGAACACAGACAGCATGAAAGAATGTTCTCTTAGCAACTGGGAGTTTATTATGTACCTTGAATAAGTGTCTAGATCAATTACCTACCTATATTCAACTGAGAATCGGGTTTGTAGGGCCTTTTTTTTTTTTAAGTAGGCATCACACCCAATATGGGGCTTGAACTCATGACCCCAAGATCAAGAGTCACGTTCTCTAGGGACTGAGCCAGCCAGGCATTCCCAGGTGAGTACAGTCTTAAGGCTATTGTTATAACTGACAAACCTACTCCAAGGAAAACCTCCATCAAGACTCCAAAACAAACATCCACAGAAGCATTAAAATTAAAGAAAAAAAAAAGTATGGTGTACTGAAATACCTCAGAATTTGAACCTATTATCTATTGTACCCATTTCGGTTACAGATCCAGTTTTTTGCTTTTGTGTGTGTGTGTGTGTGTGTGTGTGTTTTTAACAAATAAGGTCCCCAAAGACCCTTTTTTCTACAGAAGCAGGAACAGAACATTTCTCCATGATAAAAAGAGCAAGATGTGAATAAATCACCTCAAAGGGAATTCTTTTAAAAAGTCCCTTTTGTTTTCAAAGGATATATATCTTGCACCTTTAGGTCATTAATATTCTACAAAGAATAAATAAGTTGTAATCCATCAACAAATACTTACTGAATAAATTACATAGCAGCAACACATTCCTTCCATACTTGTATGCATGCAACTTTGCAATGTGAGTGCCCCCTCCATCAAGAGGTGGAAACTCACGCTCTACTGCTTTAAGCAAGGCTTGGTCATGTGACTTGTTTCATCCATGAGCCATTATTAAATGCAACAGAAGCAGAGGCTTATAAGAGCCCTTGTGCATTGATGGGTCCCTTCCACTGCTGCTGAGAACCATTAAGCAATCTTGTGAACATGCTCTCACTATCCTCCTTAAGGATGAAACACATGGAGAGAAGCTCCAGCCACCCAGGTGAGGCCCCAGACACACACTCTCATGTTCATGAAGGTGCTAGGCTAAAGTTAACAGAAAGACAAGTGTAATGAGTAAAGCAAAGTTCAGGTGTTGCAGGGGCTAGAGGTACGTCTAGAGAAAGCCTTGTTTGTGTTTTAGGGAATTAATTAGATACGGGCTGAAGGATAAAAACTGCCTTACACCTTCCCTCTCCCCTAAGAGTACCAAATACACAATTTTTGCCAAACAAATGAGACTATATAGTTAGCTTATAACATTTTCTCAACATTTCTCCTTTTCTGACATTCTGAATATTGTAATTCTAAACCACTGCTCTAATTTCTACCTTTGCTGTTAATGTTATTGAAAGAGTATGCTTTGTAATATACATTGTAGTTGTAACTCCAAACCATATAGGCCTGGGCAACCTTCTCCTAGAGAATGACCCAAGTTATAAACATAAGCATTATAATTCCTGCTACAGAAATAATGGCATGAGGCTAACCTGGCTTAACACATTTCACTTTGGTTATCTCTGTCTAATTTGCTTCCAGATAATGTGCGTAAGTTCTAGAATACTTCAAAGCTCCAAATTTCTCTTATGTCATAACTGAGATAATGATTCAATCTTGGCAATGAACTTTCACCTTTTCAGGGTTAAAACAGTGAAATATTTGTCATCTTCTGGACTCAAGCACCTAAGGAACATAATTTCGGGGGTACTTATGACATGCCCAAACCTCCACTTTCATAAAAATATGTGATGTCCTGGTAATAACACTGGGCTACAAATCAAAAAACTAGAATTCTAGTTCTGCTCTATGAATCTTGGACAAGTCATATAATAATCTCTTTGGTCTGGGTCTCAGGTCCCTCATCTGAAAAAAAAAAAAAAAAAATTGGTGACCAGGGGTTCTCAATTTCGCCTTTATGTTAAATCACAGGGGAAGCCTACAAAATCCCCATGCCCAGGCAATATCCTAGAACTATGAAAACTTCTGGGGGGTGGGACCCAAGTTCCAGAGTTGCTTAAGCTCCCCAAAGTGATTCCAATGTGCAGCCAAGGTTGAAAAACCACTGAGTAAAAAATCTCCTGGTACCTTCCAACACTCAAGAGTTCCAATGGTGGGCTGCACATCAGAATCACTTGAGGAGTATGTACAGCCCATAGTTTCCAAGACCCACTCCAGCTCAAGTCAATAGGACCCTCAGAAGATCAAGGTCCTGGTGCTGCTTTTAACACTCTCCAAGTAATTCTGATACAGCACCATGATTGGGAATCACTATTAAGATTCACATTTATTTTACAGAAAAACTAACTTTAGAATTCTTGAAATGGCCAGCACTTAACTGGTTACAATGAGTTTGTTGACAAAAACCTGGAATTACAAATTTCTTTTTTTAAGACTTTATTAAAAAAAAATTATTTATTTATTTGACAGACAGAGATCATGAGTAGACAGAGAGGTAGGTGGGGTGGGGGGGTAGGCTCCCTGCTGAGCAAAGAGCCTGATGTGGGGCTTGATCCCAGGATTCTGAAATCAGGACTTGAGTCAAAGGCAGAGGCTTAAACCACTGAGCCACCAGGCACCACAAGGAATTACAAATTTCTAAGAAAACAAAATATGTATAAAACCACTACCCCAATCCAAAACTGTGAGCCAAGTAATATATATCCCAGGGATACCTACTGATAATTTTTCCATAAATCCCTAACATGGCCTGGTTTACTGGGCAATTACATTTACAGAATTGATATAGAGGAAAAATAGAACAAGTATAAAGACACAACCTGGGTTTTAGCAAACAATTACACAAATCAAATTCAGTAAATAAGCATAAAAACAAATTGTGAAAGACAGTCAAATGCATACTTCATTAAAAAAGAACGATAACCCATTTGACTTATTTAACCACTTGAAAAGAGAGCAAAATACTACTTCAGCATATTAAAAAAAAAGAAGAATCGTGCAAAGGGATTTAAAACACAGTTTTTGAATGTTTGACTAATGAGTTTTCATTAAAAAAATTTTTTTATTCATGACTTGAGTAGGTTGAAAGCCAAAGTTTAGAGAGGATTTACCCTCTCCTTGCCACTGAAATATTGGCTTAGTAATAAAAATAATCTTTAAAGCACCCAGGAAAATAACATAAAAAGCAGCAGCAGCCATTATTAACACATAAATGGTCTATAACTTTAATAGCTTGCAAACCCAGGTACAGGAGACTAAAATGATACTTAATTACTGTGTTAAATACCATACTTATAAAAGTGGAAATAGATAGTATTTTTAATGAGCAAGCATATCGTATTTTTAATATTTCAATTTATTATAGACTATTTAAAATATGTTTTGCTACTTAAAGGATAATGAACTCAAAGGTTAAAATGAGTAATCTAACAAATGGCTAGTCCAATTAGTCATTTAGCCTTTTAAGTAAGCATTAAGCATTAAGACAGGTCTGAACAATTTTAATTTTCATTTTATAAAGAACTTTGTTGTGCTTAACCACATCACTGAATTCATTTACATGAAATGGCCTTCTTCCTTCATTCTGTATGGTACCATGAAGAGTGAGGGGACTTCCTAAAACAGGTTGGGCCTGGGCCCACCACCATCTTGAAGGCGCCCCTCCAATTTGTCATCTTTGTTGGTATTGCTTGGGCATGGGCAAGATCCTCTCAGCTCACAACAACAACAAAAAGCTTGTTAAAACTCCTAAGAGTAAAAATTAGGAATAATGGGACTTCCTCACAAACACGCTTCAGAAATGAGGACAAGCTCAGGAGTCTACCTCTGTCAGGGGGTCACTTTGACCCATAGCCTAGGACACAATCCAGGATCCCAGGGATGTTTAGAGAAAAATGAGGAGGTTGCCTGGATTGTAAGAGGGAGTTGAAACTGCTTTCTTCAAATACATAAAGAAAATATACATAATTAAACCAGAGGTGATAAAGGATATCAATTTGGCAAAAATAATTAGCTGAATCATATTAACAATCTTCAGGATAATCCTGTAAGCAAGCCACTAATGGGACATAAAGGGAAAATACCTGACGGAGAAATTCACACGCCCCCACACCCACGTTGTGCTGGATGGCAGATCCCTGTCCTTCATTACTTGATCCCTGCCTCCAGCCTCATTCCTTACTACACCCTACACACATCCAACTGGCAGCTCCCTAAACAAGTCGTTCTGTTTCGGGCATCAGTGCCCCTTCTCACAGGCAGCTCCCTAAACAAGTCGTTCTGTTTCGGGCATCAGTGCCCCTTCTCACAGTCAGTCGTCTCTAGCTGGAACAGTTCCCACTTGGCTTCTTAGCCTCCTGAATTCCTCCTTAGTCCTATGCCAAAGTATTTGTGTGTTTATGTACATCTTTATGGGAAAAAGAAGCCATAGGTCTCTACTACATTCTTAAAGGTGTCTGTGAACCAAGAGGTTAGGAACCAGTGCCCTCCCGAGTTGCCAATTAAAAACTGAGGTGGAACTGCCATACAACATGTGTGCCAAACGCCGAATTACTGTCCCAGATGCCAACGCTCACTCCCAAGGCAGGTCCCACACAGTTTCCAAAGAACTCCCCAGCCAGGACCAAAAGATGAAAAAAAATATTCAAATCCCAAGAGAGTCTACCCCTAAAAAATCATTCACTTGCCCATATGTTTTAGGAGAGAAAGTCAGAAAAGAGGAAGATGTTTTGCCGACTAGCTATAGACACACCTTCAATCTATACTCCAGGATGTAACTAGCTCTGCTGAAGCAGCCCAGATACTTAATAGTACCAGCGGATTCTACTGTTAAATTAATTGTCCTTGAAAGCATTTAGAAGACACTGAAATTTTCTATATATTATACATGGTATTTATATTTGTTTTAGAAGACACTGAATAATGAGGAAATTTTTTTAAGACATTAGCAAGAGGATTAACTTATGATCAAAGAGGTTAGTATTTTCTTGGAATTTATAAATATATTTGTATGGATTTTAACCTAGTTATCGATTTCACCAATTTTCTAAAAGTAGGACAACTCTTCGACATAGATACTGAGGCGGCTAACATTTAAACCTGCAGTGTTGATGAAAATTAGAGAAATCAGTGAAGTCTTCATACCCGCCAATGCTAGCAAGCACTCCCTTATAAATAGCTCTCATGCATAGTCATGCTATGTACAAATTTTGGTTATGGAAAGATATTCACTGAGCAAGCAATTCCAGGTAATTTACTAGTTGTGATTATTGTAATGTGTAATTTTTAGTTGCGATAATTACCCAAAAGATTTAGAATACACAATTTGTGGAATAATTATGGAACCTCTGTTTATTTCTTTAGGCTCAGTATTTGAGGAGAGAGCCTGAATTTATGAGGTCTGAGATTAATCCCTCAAGCCCCTACTGAGTTACCTTTGTATGGTGGTTTGTATGGCTCTGATTCCCCACTGTAACTGCCACTCATTATTAAATCCATCTCCTTTCAAAGTGTCAAGGGTACCATTAAAGACATTCAGAGTTTATTTTGTATGTGAACTACTTCCTCCCCATTCTCAAAGCTCAGTAAGAAGGAGCCCACCTCAAAGCATTCTATGCACAACTTCCACCTTCCTTGAACTGAAAGTCGGGGTGAGGCATAGTGGAGTTGTGTAGGTTGTATAGCTCAACTGCCCTCTCAGCCATGTCCCAGAATCCTTTCCAGGGCTACTTTCAGTTATTTGTTCTATTATTCTCATGAGTAGAGGGTGTGGGGGAAGCAGTTCATGCTTAGCAGAAAATCAAATTAAAATAATCTGGAAATTGATTAATATGACAAAGTCAATAAAGCTGTGTATATATTCTTCTAGATAATGGAATAAACTTAAATTTATGTTATATCCCTTGAAGTGGCTACTTATTTTTTCATTATGCTCATTCTTGTTAAGTTACATTTCCCCCTCAAAAAATGTACTGCTGGCTTAAAAATATTTGAAACTAGGAACAGTTACTGGAAGTAGCATGACATTCAATTACAGGAGTGCTTTTTAGGTTAATGCTGAAAGGAAGTTTCTTCCATTCGGCCAAGAACCCGTGTTTTTTTCGCTCTAAGCTACAACTTTATTCCAAGAAATCAGCAGTTTTCACTTAGCTCTCTGCATACTTAAACTCCATAATGCCAACATTTTTAGTATGTATAAATTGTAGACAACGTAAAAAAAAAAAAAAAAAAAAAAAAAGACTTCCCAAACCTGCACTGTCCTCTATAAGCAGTCATTAGGCATATGTGCCGTTCAGCATGTCAAACGTGGTTAGTCTAAACTGAGATCTGCCGCAAGTATAGAGACATACTGGGATCTCAAAGACTTACTGTGAAAAAAAGAAAGTAAAGTATTAAGAATTTGTAATATTGGTAACATGTTGAAATGATGATATTTTAGGCTACATAGAATGTTATTAAAATTAATTTCATCTACATCTTTTTACTTTTTTGACAGTCACTAGATAATTTAAAATTATGTGTGCCCCGTGTTAGATTTCTGTTGGACACAGTTGCCCTTTGAGGTTATCTGCTCCTACTTTCTATTCTATCTATTGCTTTGTTTCTGTTTTTCTTTAGGTTGTGTGTCCTCTTTAAGGATCCCTGAATCCACTTAGATATTCCCGTAGAGTAGCTGTTCCTCTAACCTCACTCCACAGTGAGAGAACATCCCATCTCTTGTACCTTTCACTACCAGCTATTTCAAAAAATAAGCAACACTATATTCCTCAGTTTCTTTTCCTCCTTGCACAATAAATTCCACATCTACCACCAGAATAGTTGTTCTTCAGAGGTCAGACCCTCAGTATCTCTCATCCAAACAATAACAATGAGCACTTATCAGTACCCCTACCTCCAGTCTATCCCCAGGACTTTCCTACTCCTTCATGATCAACCTTCTAAAGCGCAAGTTAAATGACTTCATTCACTTCCTGAAATAAATATCAATGGTACCCTAATTTTAATAATGTTCATGTTTCTGAGCATCACATTTATTCTCTCCAGACTGAACTGATAATCCCAGCCACACTTTTTCATTATCTCTCTTCTGAAAATATCTTGACTCAACTCCTTGTACTATTACCTGGAATTCCCTGGCATGTCAAGTGCACTCAGAACCCTTTCTTTTTACATATGCTACAGCTTCACACTGTAAGACTCTTCCTGCCAGTGGCCACTATCCAAATACCACTCCACCGCAGAGCGAACCTATTTCCAGTCCCCAAGCTGCAGGTAACTGCTCTGCTCTCTGAAGCCCCCAGACCACTTTGCCCATATCAATAATGTAGCATTTATATTTTTTCTTCCCTTGAATTATATTCACATATCTGTCTCCTCTGCTAGGATTCCTTTCAGAAAGAAAGAAAGAAAGAAAGAAAGAAAGAAAGAAAACTTAAAAAAGGAGGAATAGGAGGAAGGGAAAAGGGGAATAAGAAAAGAACAGGAAAAAAAGGATCTGAAGGATAGGAAGTGTGTCATGTTAACCACAATGCACCACAGTATCTATTCTCATAATCTGCACATAGCAGGGACACGATAGGAAAAATGTCTACTATATACATAACAGTATCAATGAAATTTGTCCTGGTTTTAAAAAGTCAGAAATTCAAAGAGATTTTTAATTGTCACTTTTGTGTGGCATTACATGTAACATGTGCTGAGTTAATGAATACATGGATTAGCTTCTTACACCCAGACACCTTGTGCCTGGAAAAGTCTCAACAAACATAACCACACAAAATTTAAGGACAATGGCACACTGGCCTCCAAGCTGCCTATATTCTCAAATATTCACCAAACTCTACTTCAAAGCAAAAGTAGAACCTTTTATTTGTTCATATTTCTAATGAAATGACTTTAAAACTTTCTCAAAAAAAAAAAGGCAGAGATAGTAACTATGAGATCCCTATCTGTTATCAGCAAGAGGATACTCTTTTTAAAGGTCACAAAGATATGGTGAGCCTTAACCCCTCGCTAAGCTTTGCCAAATAGAGGGCTGAAAAGCCACTCAAAGAAAATAGATGTGCCACAGGAAACAGCACGTTATACCGCATTATTTTTAAGTTAAAAATTAATGAGTAGAAATTTCCAAAAAAGAGCTATAGAAAAAAAAGGAAAACTGTTAAAATATAGATCAATAATATAGAAATGTTTAGAAACTAATTTTTAATTCAACCAAAGCAAAGAAACTTAAATGGGGCCAATTCTAGCTATGGATTTGTGTAAAACATTCATTGTTGCTTCCAAAAATTAAAAAAAAAAAAATTAAAGCAACTCATTTTCATTACAAACCTAAAAATGGAACCACAGATATTACTAGGCTACTGTTGCTGAGCTATTCACAGACACAAATCAAGATTTTCTTAGGCTTACTCACTGTCTAACTCCGGCAATGAGATAGTTTTGATTAATAGAAATACCATGTTAAATACTTAAGTCCATTAGTACTTTGAATAGTAGACCATACATATAACTATTAGAATATCATTATACAAAGGGAAACTAACCTTTCTAAGTAAATTTCTAGTATACATTCAAATTTCACTGAAATAAATTTTACCACATAAAATTTTACATAAAGACTAATTACTTACTTTCCTAATGAGTCTACTTTTCATCAAAAAAATCACAAGAGATATATCTTTCATTCTCAGCAGTTTAATTACTGTACTCTCTAGCAATGTAATTTTGTAAAGAATCCTGAGAATTTACTATGTGTCCAGTATGCATTTTTAATAGTTCATTTTATAGTAATTTTATTTGTGAAATAATACCATAATATTCAGAAAAACACAAAGGAAAAATATATATAAGTATAATATATAAAACTATATAATGATATGTGTGTGTGTATGTGTATATATATATATACCTAAGAATAATAAGAACTTACAACCAAAATTTAAAAACTCTTTTGTTTTAAAAAAGAAAACAAAACAAACAAAAAAAACAAAGATCAGGCTGTTAGTGCAAAGATCATTCAGAATTACTGTTTTTGAAGTAAGAGATGGAAGGAACTTCTAGAGATTCTGTGGTACAACTCCATGAATATACAAATAAGTAAAAAGGCCCAAAAAACTTGCCTCACACAAGTTGGAAGCAGAACCAGGGCTGGCATCAGAATCTCAAGATACTTCATTCAATAATCATTCATTATACTATCACTGTGTGTTTAATAAATGCATATTTGTTTTATGTAGTAAAATCAGAAAACCAGCTACCAAGAAAGAACTTGTGATGACAAAACTTTTCCCCAAAGATATTGCTGATCCTTTGTCTGTTTGGCCAGCTTGGTTATTTAGGTTTTAGTACTAACATAATCTACTGAGCTTTCTAAAACCATAGGAAAAGGATTTTGCATGTAAGTTTAAAAAGAAAAAAAAAAAGTTTCTCATCCTTCTATATAACGTTAATCAATTTTTCCTCTAAAACGATAAAAATATATGTTTATAAAAAATAAAAAATTAAAAAAAAAAAAAAATAAAAATAAAAAAAAAAATAAAAAACTAAAAAAAAAAAAAAAAAAAAAAAAACGGTATCTTGTTAAAATGCTAAAGAATTATATAAAAAAAATTTTTTAAAGATTTTATTTATTTATTTGAGAGACAGAGATCACAAGTAGGCAGAGAAGCAGGCAAAGAGACAGGAGGAAGCAGGCTCCCTGCTGAGCAGAGAGCCTGATGAGATGCGGGCTCTATCCTAGGACCCTGAGATCATGACCTGAGCAGAAGGCAAACAAAAGCTTACCCACTGAGCCACGCAGGTGCCCCTAAAAAATTTACTTTAAACATTCTTGGCATAACATTAAAGCTGTAAGACTAAATTACTAATTTTATTATCTCCACCTCAACCTTAAGTTATGCTCAATCCATGTCCCATATTCCACTGTAATACTTGTTTCTCTAAGGATCTATGTGTGCATTTGTTTTACAACCTTTTTAAGTGGAAAATTGTTCAAGCAGTTATTCATTCACCAGAGATCCTATTAAGGCCAACCCTGTGTTTTCATAATACAAACCTTATACCAGTTTCATGCTGTATCATAGACTTTCTTGTGTTGTTGTAGTGTATTTACCCAAATGTACTCTTGGGCTTTTGAAGGCAGGAGACATAATTCCTATTTCTTTTGCTTTGCTCTAAATGCTTTGTACAGAGTATGTAATAACTTAGTGAAAAATAACAGAATATATGACTTAGATCTCACTCTTGAAGACACCAGCAATAACATACATTCAAGGTAAAGTACTTGAAACATGAAAATAGCAGTAGTAGACATTATTCATTATCAATATTTCTAAAAATTAAGTTACTTATTTGGCTTGTTTTATTTTGTTTAGATAAACTAGTATCTATTGATGTGAATACTCTCATATGACAATTTTTTAAAACTTTTTAAATTTAATTTAAAAGATTTTTTTATAAACATATAATGTATTTTTATCCCCAGGGGTACAGGTCTGTGAATCGCCAGGTTTACACATTTCACAGCACTCACCAAAGCACATACCCTACCCAATGTCCATAACCCCATCATATGCCAATTTAAAAAATCATTTTAGGACAAATTCACGACTATGTTATATCCAAAAACTAGGAGTACTGAAAGTAAGTTAAGAAAAATTCCTGAAACTAAATAATAGCTACAATTTAATTGTAGCCTTTAAATTCTAAGATTGGAATCAATGCTTTGCCAACCTCTTACATAAAAGCACAAAGTAACCCAAAATTTAAGCAGATTCATTCATTCCTTCTTTGACTTATCAAATATTGAGTCCAGCTATCTAACAAGCACAAGTCTGGCCAATAGTGATACAGGAGTGAATGTACAGAAAAATGCTCGGATAAACAAATGAATGGAAAATCAGATGAAAATACACAAATGTACAGATCAAACAAATTTTGAAAAAGAAAACTTTGGTTTCATTAAAGTCTACTTTGTTATAATAAAATCAGAGGTAGTTAAAAGCAAAAGTATATAAGCAACACACTGCATCTAAGAAAAGCTGAGGAAAAAATACACTCAACATTTGAATTTAATCATAGGAGATTATTAATATAGTCCAACTGAATGATACCAGTGAATGATCATTACTTGAAAATTGTGTCATTAATCATAAGACTGCTATGTGAAGTTTGAAAAGTTGATGGGAGATTAATAGGACACCATACAAGCAACTCAGCATGATGTGTCTGTCACATAAACTTTGGTCAGCCTATAAGTCATACCTTCATATTTTTCTTATTTTTAAGCATGCACATTGTCAAGATTAACAAGCAAAAGAATAATTTAAGGCAAAACTATGCAGACACTAAAAAAGATCAGTGGTTGCTAGGATGCTGGGGGAGGGGAAAATGAGCAGAGAACAGAAGTTTTTAGGACAGTGAAAATACTCTGCATGATACCAGAATGATAAATATATGTCATGCATTTGTCCAAATTCATAGGATATACAACACTGAGAGTGAACCCTAATGTTCACTCTCTGCGTCCCTAACTATGGAATGCAGGTGATAGAATGTGTCAATGCAGGTTATCAATTATAACAAAGGTGTCACTTTGATGGAGGAGGGTGGGAATGGGGAAAGCTGTGTATGAGTGAGGGCAGGTAGTATATGGGAAATCTCTGTAGTTCACCCTCAATTTTGCTGTGAACCTAAACCTAAAAACGTATAGTTTATTTAAAAACAAACAAACAAACAAAACAACCTTATCACTGTCTTATTTTTTTTTAATTCCAACATACCTAATAAAAAGCATGTTTTATGCTCACTTTTGTTTATGGTGATTAGCGTCATAAAATCAAGGACTGGGAGACAGGAATGTGTACAAATCCCAAGCAGACCAAGCAAACTGCCAAACACTGCTCTTATTTTCCTTTCCAAATCCTGGTTAACTGCTTTCTCAAACAGATGAGAGCTCAGATGGGGCAAAGGTCAGACTCTGTTTAATGATATGTAGCAAAACAATAAAGCAGTGGTAAACTACACATGTGGTTTTAATGTCCCATTATCATCTTCTGAAATGAAGAAATTTAGTAAAAAATGAAGATGGGACATTTACAGAGAGTCAGCACTCTCTAAGTACAGCTAGCATCACAAAAATAACAAGTCTAAATTTCCTAAAGAAATATGTCTGTAGATATTAAAAGAAAAAAAAAGGCAAGAAAATTTGAAACTCTCCACTGACTTCAAGGAGAGGAATATAAGCTAATGATCTATCAAATACACAAAGCGTATACCCATGAACATGTTTTCAGCCTAGCTAGGAGCTCTACAAATTAAGTGAAACTGGTTTTGTTATGGATTTATGCCCATTTAAAATCAATGACCACCTGGAAATGGTGCAATTCAAAGACATTTCCTACTGGGAATTTTTTCCCTAATTTTTATTAAATGAAATTAATGATATAGTCTACATTTTTTATTTTATTTGATTCAAGATTCTCTATTTCATTACTAGAAGTTTCTCAGCTAAAAATCTTTTAAAAAATTCTTGTAAAAAATTGAAACATTCAATTAAGATACCCAGAATTACTTTTTGCGAATCAAATTTATTTGAAGAGGTTTAATATTTTTATTTTAAATTCATAAGAACAGCATATTTAAAAAGACAAATTAGATTCCATAGATAGCCTATCCTAGTGAATTACAAAAGCAAACTAGGCATAACGTGAACTTAGGAGAGAAATAGCTAATCCTGGTAATATTTTATCCCCAAATCTCAAAATTAAAAATCCAAGGAAGTATAAATGCTGTACTCGTCATGTTAAATGCTAGAAAACTTAGTGACCCTAACCAAAGACCTTCCACAGTTTGAGAAAATACTCCATAATCATGAACCATTTTTTCTACAATCATAAAATGAAAACAAGATTAAATAGAATGACTTGCAACACAGGGAGAAATCTGATGATCAGATTCGAACACCAAATCAAACTCTTAGGTTATTTTCTTCATACTTCTTGTTAGGCATAAAAGCCTGCTACTTCCCAGAAATATTCAGGTTGCCCATGGATCAATTATAAACCTTAAGTGCCTCATAGATATAAGTTTAAAATATGGACTAATGCATTAAGTATACATATTCTATAACATATATAGTTCAGAAACCACATGTGTAAAATCCATTAAGTCTCCATTTTTATTACCACTTTTTATTATCAAGGCAATTAGTTACCAGAAGAAAAGCATTAGCAGATATGTATGTGATTAAAAATATTTCTTTTTTATTCTATTCCAAGTGATTGAAGAGTAGTTTCAGGAAACCTTAATTAGGCCTTTCCCTGAATATTAGGGGATTCCTGCTGGGCCAAAACAACAGTCAGGCTTTAATTCCAATTTCTGACATAGATCCAATTTGATAAAATTAAATTTTTTTAATCTGCATGAACATAGTTGGCTAAGAGGCATAGTTAATATCTTTTAGGATAGGAAGATTAGTCAAATTCTGGCACTAATGCTAATGAATGATCCCTGATAGTGGGAGAATTCTATGATAGAACTTCACGGTAACGTGGAGCTTAAGAATCAGCTATTTAGTTTCAAGGCTTAGTGACCTTGAGCAAGTCTATAAACTTCTGTTTTCTCATCTCAAAAATGATTAGCTTAAAGGTAAAAAATGAACTATTGGGACATCAGCAAGATAGAAAGCTTTTGCACAGCAAAGGAAAATAGTAAAAAGAAAAAAAAAGACAACTGACAGAATGGGAGAAGATATTTGCAAATGACATATCAGATAAAGGGCTAGTATCCAAAATCTACAAAGAACCTATCAAACTCAACACCCAAAGAACAAATAATCCAATCAAGAAATGGGCAGAAGACATGAACAGACATTTCTGCAAAGAAGACATCCAAATGGCCAACAGACACATGAGTACTCAACATCACTCAGCATCAGGGAAATACAAACTAAAAACCACAGTGATATACCACCTCACACTGGTCACACTGGGACACCTGTGTGGCTCAGTTGGTTGAGCGGCTGCCTTTAGCTCAGCTGTGATCCCAGCATCCTGGAATGGAGTCCCACAGAGCCTGCTTCTCCCTCTGCTTATGCCTGCCCCTTTGTCTGCCTGTGCTCGTGTGCGCTCTCTCTCTCTCTCTCTGACAAATAAATAAATAAAAACTTAAAAAAAAATGGCTAAAATTAACCAGTAGGGAAATGACAGGTGTTGGCAAGGATGCGGAGAAAGGGGAACCCTCCTACACCTTGGGAGGAATGCAAGCTGGTGCAGCCACTCTGGAAAACAGTATGGAGGTTCCTCAAAAAGTTGAAAATAGAACTACCGTATGACCCAGCAATTACACTACTGCGTATTGATCCTGAAGATAAAAATGTAGTGAACCAAAGGGGCCCATGCACCCCAATGTTTACAGCAGCAATGTCCACAATAGCCAAACTATGGAAAGAGCCCAGATGTCCATCGACAATGAATGGATAAAATAGATATGGTATACAGATACAATAAAAAAAATGAAATCTAGCCATTTACAATGACATGGATGGAACTAGAGGGTAGTATGCTAAGCAAAATAAGTCAGTCAGAGAAAGATAATTATCATATGATCTCACTCATATGTGGAATATAAGAAACAAAACAAAGGGTCATAGGGGAAGAGAGGAAAAAATAAAGGAAGACGAAACCATGGAGGGAGACAAACCTGAAGAGACTCTTGTTCTCAGGAAACAAACTGAGGGTTGCTGGAGGGGGAGGGTGGGTGGAATGGGGTTGTGGAATGATGGACACTGGGGAGGGTATGTGCTGTGGTGAGTGCTGTGAATTGTGTAAGACTGACAAATCACAGGCCTGTACCCCTGAAACAAGTAATACACTATATGTTAATTTAAAAAATGATTAGCTTACATACTCTCTCTCTCTCTCTCTCTCTCTCTCTCTCTCTCACTCTCCCATGAGTGCATGCATAACTGCAGAAAACTGTGTGTGCTCTG
Organism: Mustela putorius furo; assembly: GCF_011764305.1. Taxonomy (NCBI): domain Eukaryota; kingdom Metazoa; phylum Chordata; class Mammalia; order Carnivora; family Mustelidae; genus Mustela; species Mustela putorius. Next base: position 31,875,178 of record NW_025421987.1, read on the forward strand.
TGGATGATGCCAGTGTCAATTTCCGGCTGTTGCTACTGTGCTGACTGTTGCTACTGAGTTATAAAGGTATAAATATAAGGGGAGATCGGTGAACTTCCAAATATAAAGTTGGAAAAAAAGACTTGCCCAGATAAATTCCAATATTGTACCCAGCTCTGAAATTCTGTAACTCTGAATATTCCCTCTTTTTTTCTACCTGGTTTGCCTCCCTTTCTTCTCTTTTCCTTTTGTATACTTATTTTTTGTTTGTTTGTTTGCTGTTTTGTTTGACCCTCCAATGCTGGAGCCTACCAGTTATATCCTCATTACTGCTTTGCTATTAGCAGCACACAGACTAAAGAGGACAATGCAGAAACTGACAAAGATGACTGACTGCACATGTTAAGAGACTACATGGAAACTTTAGTTCAGATAGTTCCAGAAAGCCTGATATTTTAAATACCATTAAAGCCGACATTTTAAATGATATTTTAAATACCACTGAAACTAACCTACAAATACAATATTTTCAAATGAGTAAAATGTGGCTAACTCAGTCAATACAAGGAAACAATGGTAGGTCATTGTCTCTGAAAGGAAGAAGAGTGATTAACTGATGAAAAAAAACACTAGAGAGTACTTCACTATATCATAACACATTCTTCCTAAGTGACAGATACAAACATAAAACACAAAGAAGTCAAATTAACTAGGTCAAACCAAATCTCCAATATGGGTATCTCAGAACTCAGCTCTACAGGCTTGTTTCATAGAGGAAAATATTTTAAATGATTAGCAATGACTGATATGGGAATAAAAGAAAACCCACTTTATAGACAGTAGTTATTGGTTATTCTAAATTATTTTAAAATATAAAATGGTTACTCATTGGCCACTTTATTATATTTACAACATAATTTTTATCCAGAAGTTTTTAAAGTTACAAAACCCATCATCAGCCTTTCTCCTAAGCATTAGCATTTTTTTAATTAATTTTTTATTTTTTATAAACATATATTTTTATCCCCAGGGGTACAGGTCTGTGAATCACCAGGTTTACACACTTCACAGCACTCACCCAAGCACATACCCTCCCCAATGTCCATAATCCCACCTCCTTCTCCCAAACCCCCTCCCCCCAGCAACCCTCAGTTTGTTTTGTGAGATTAAGAGTCACTTATGGTTTGTCTCCCTCCCAATCCCATCTTCCTTCATTTATTCTTCTCCTACCCGCATTAGCATTTTTTTAACTATGAAAATATTAGTTCATATTATAAATACAAATTCACCTTTCAAGGTCTCTAAGATCAAGTCTCCAAGAGCCAAAATAATACTGCATTTATAATTTATCACAGAAATATTAGAAAACGTATACTTTTGTGAAGGAAGACGCATATCAGAGGCACAAGTAAGCAGTTGTACATACAGAAACAATATTTTGTAGATAACTGGTAAGTCTATACCAAAAACTTCAGTAACAAGAATTCCAAGCTGGGTATTACTCAAGCACACTTAGGAAACTGTGACCATTTGTTTGTCTTCCCCACTCCTGGGAAATCTGGTTTTCTCCTCCTCCTTGGCAGCAATTCAGTAAAGAAAATCTATCTTATATGCTGCCTGCAAAGCCTATTAGATTCTCCTATGAAGAAAGATCCCAGACAGAAAAAAACTGATTGATGATATTGAAACTTTAAATGCAGCTTGCCTTGAAAGCAGTTCAATTAAGTTAATTTTTTTTTTAATCTAATGAAAATTAAAAGAAAGTCTGACTGGCTTTTATGCTGAAACATTCACAACTCAGAATTTGAGAACAAGGAGTAGGACTCAAAATATGATTAGGAATTTGGACAGGATTAAATGCTCCCAACCAAAACTTTTATGTACTTCATATGCTCATCAAAGATAATCAGAAAAGTAGAATTTGATGAAAAATAAAGCTTACAAGATAAATATAGCTATGAGAATCTTTCGATATACCTATCAACCAATCAGCATCACTGAGGCTAAGTAAACCTGTTGTTCTCATTTTGTTTTGTTTTATACAAAGTAGTATATTTAACTTGAATTAAATTTTGTAACAAATCTGATCTAAGTTATTTGTCATGAGAATAGACTTTGGTGCTATAAGAAAAAATCTTTTAATCAAGTCTCTTTCACCACTGGCCATATTTGAGGAGGGTAGCATAAATGTGTAATATATTCTGAAAAAAGTCACTAAACATTCATGGAAGCATAAAGGAATGTGGTGCTAAGTTTCATTGATTTTTCTGAAATCACTCTTACGCCATTCCTTATTTCCCATTCTCACTGCAACTATCATTAATTTAGGCTTCAGTGGTGCCTGGGTGGCTCAGTCCGTTAAGCATCTGACTCTTGATCTTGGCTCAGATCATGATCTCAGAGATGTGTAATCAAGCCTTGCGTAGGGCTCCACACTGGGTGTGGAGTCTGCTTAAGATTCTCCCTCCCCTCCTTCCTCTGTCCCTACTTCCCCTGCCTCTCTCTCTCCCTCAAAAAAGAAAAAATGCCACAACAGTCTCTACAGAAGCCTCCCAATCACCGACTTCATCACACATCAACTTATCCTACGCAGCAGTGTCAAATCTTCATAAACACAGCTCTGATTATGTCGCTGTTCTTCAGTTATTCCTTAGGTCCTACTGAATATGAGACATATTCCTCAGTATAAGATTCAGGCACATTCAAGATCTGGTATCACGTACATCCAGGGCCAAATTTTTTACCCCTTCCCTCCCCTCACCACCACATACCTTGCACCTGCTGACCCTACACTTTACACAGCATAGTGCCTCTATCTCATACCATGTCCCCAGTAATATCCCCTCTATGTCTGAAGCTGGAATCAAGTGCTCTCCCCAGAATACTCCATGATCAGGCAAGCCTGGCATGAGAAATCCCTCTCTCTTCAGGAGTTCTTTCTTTATACTTCTTTCAAAGCATTTTCCATCATTCTTCCAATGCAAAATCATAATGACTTCTGTATAACTATATTATTTCCCTAATTTGATCATTGCTTCAGGGAAGGCTGAGCTTTAAATCTGAGACTGCCTTATCCATCTGTAGGTACCTCTGTCTTCAATGAATAAATGATAAAAATATCTTTGTTCTCTTTGAGTGCAAGCGAAGGATAGACAAATAAAAGCATCCATCCCATTCAAAGGATGATAAACAAAAACCACAGGAAGAAAGGTTGTTAATGGATTTATATTACAACGAAGTATCAATGATAGTTTTTATTAGTTCCACTGAAACATATATAAATTGCATGGTGTCATCTGATTTAATCTTATTTTCTACTTTGCTAACCTACAAAATTAACAGTAACTAGCTGAGTGCCACAAAGCCACTTGAAGCAAACCTGTCAAGTAATTTCAACTAAACCACTTAAGACAACTACTAAGCAGATTCGTTCAACCTTCTTATTTAGTACTTAAGCTTTTCTTTCCTCAAAACCTTAATTTTGTTATGTCAAGCTCTTGAGTACACTGAAAGTTCCCAAGAATCTTAATTAATGGAACTTCTAAAAGTGCTAATCATTATTCCCTATACTACAAAATACATTTATTAAAAAAATTAAAAATTAAAGCACTTCACAAAGTAGTCTACAAAAAAAGAGAGAAGCAAAAAGTACTTTTTAGGAATAACTACAGAAGTAAATTGTACATACACTGGACTCAACTGTACGTGTTTGTGCACATGGGCTGTTCAACTAACGTCAAGCTAAGTGCTTTCAAGAAACAAAGTCTTTATTTGGGGGATGCATGATCACCTCTTTAATCAATTCCACCATCAAGTTTACTAAGCACCAAAATATGGACCCAGCACTACTGCAGTGGATACCTAAAAATAAATGATCTCTGACAAAGTAATCTAAATTTCAAATGAAGTAACAAGTCTACCACAATTTCAAGCAGTGTAAAACAAAGTATACTTTGGAATACATCAGCATCCAGCTCTTTAAACTAAAAACAGTTCAAGAAAAGGAGAGACCTGCAGGCCCTGTAGACTCATGTTAGAGCTGAGACAGGAACTCGGTGGATAGAATGAAAAGTTTCCAGATGTATGGGAGAGCAAATCATGACCAAAGTTATAGTTACAAGAATTAGTGTGACATGTTTCTAGGACTGAGGGAATGAAAAAAAGATGGAGACAAGACTGAAGCAGTAAGAAATGAGATGGGGTATGTAAGGAAAACCAGATTACAAAGAAGACATTCCATCTTTTGCAAGAAAGGCAAATGCTCATAGCTGTGTTTAAAAAAAATAGTGTTAAAGAAGCCTTTCTAGCTTTAGCACAACAGAGGAACAATATACTAAAAGGCCAGCCATTTACAGTAATCTAGCCATTAGTGGGGGAGAGCTGAAAAATAACACAGTTGCAAGAAAACAGCGAACAAGAAGGAGCAGAAAAGCTTATATTTAGGGGAGAAGAAAATTACTACAACCCAGGACTAAATGAAGAAAGGAAACGGGTGAAAAGGATGAGCAGTCACAGATGACTTGAAGCTTGATGACCCTAACAGAAAGAAGCAAGGATGTTGGAGAGAAAGAGGACGAGTTCAAAAACATTAAGATAATGTTATGGGTTCCAGGCACAAGTGTCCATAGACAATATGGAAATAGAGCTAAGTTGAACAGAAAGAATCACAAACAAGAGAACCAGAAATATGCTCATGAAAATTGAGAGTTAAATAAAATCACCAAAAAGAGAGTAGACTTGGGTCAAAGACTGAGCTTTGGGGACCACTGGCATTAGGAGGGAGAGAATCAAACAAGAAGAAGGCCCATGGGAATGGTTTAGAGGTAAGAAAGAGGTTGGGACATGTTACTAAAAACATGGGAAGTGAGTATTTCAAAAACCAGTGGGAGGAGAGGCCAGCACAGCAGAGGCCAAGCCACAGAGCTGAACAATAAGGTCAAAGGAAATCTTAGAGGCACTTGTGAAAACTGGAATATACTAAAGCCCAAATCTAAGACATAACAGAGTTGTGTACACCACTAATTTGGAAATAAAGACAGGCAGAAAAGTGACTCATGAAGGCTTCAGGTTGATGTGAGAAAGAAGCTGGTATTTAATAAACATATTGAGAGTTCGAGGTACTATATACACTTACACACAAAGCAAGGTACACTGTCTTGACCAATAAAATCTAAATTGAATTAATTTTGATGTCTATTAATTTATCATTTTAAATCCTTATGCTGAAACTTGTTTCCAGGAATGAAAATGCCTTGTGAAAATAAGCAATTATGATTTCAAAGGTTCAATTATACGATCTCTTGTTTAAATATTCTGTTTTCTAAAAATCCTTGTGATTTCCTTTAAATATATCACAATGCTATTAAAATGGCTTTTTAAAAAACAAATACTACAAACTAGGTCAGAATTAGTAAAAGCTTATCCTAAAAAAAACTTTAGACAATCATTATTCCAAAGAATGGAAATTAATAAAAATTGCTAATAATAACACATTATTTATGGGCATACTCTTATAAAAGCAAATTCTATACTTCAACGCCCAAACCCTACATTTCATAATTCAACTTAGCAAATAAGCCATGAATTTTAACAGTTCATCATCATCAATGATTAACATGTACTGAGATTATACTACTGTACTGATAAAAAGGCTTGAGACAGAAAATCTCCAGATATTTTAATGCAGGTAGGAAAACTGGAGACACATCAAAAAGGTAATAAAATGGGTTTGTATTAATAGCATTCCCTATTGAAAGTATAAGAGCAATTTAAAAATAAACCACACTGACAATACAATGTTCTCACATCAATAACAATGCTGAGAAACAGCACTGACATTTTTTAAATTAATGCAACAAATTAAAACTGAAAATTAAATTAAAAGCAAAAAAACTCATGCATGCTTTTGATTACTTTTGATAATAAATATGCCATAAACAACTCTATATTAGCCCTGAATTTAACGTGAAGTGTTTAAATAACCCTAAACACAACAGAAACTATGAGAATCCCTCAACCAATATATTACACTATAAAAAGCCTACAGAAGTTTAGAAAAATGTATAATTGCGAAGGTCAGTTTTATTTAAACAATTATAAACAATATAGTATACAGCCACTTTTAGCTACTCTGTTAGTAGCTTATTAAGAATAGTGTAAAATTCTAGAAATTACAGAAAACTTAAAGCCTAAAGATATAGATGGAGAAAAGTGAGGATCTACTCTGTGCTACTGACTTGTAAAAAAATCCTCAGAGAAACTTATGTCAGTGAGCAAAGGAAAGTGAAAACAAAGTTTGTCTCAACTCAGCTCCCTCTGATTTAACTTCACAACTGCACCTGTCAATCCACAAAACAGAAATCCTTCTACTGATATGTAGACAATAACTCCATTATGTTTCAAATATACTTGGCAAAATGATATAACTTGACTAAGCCTTGACTCATATCAGCTAAATATAGTCAACCATTGTGTAAAGTACTTGAAAGGAATAATTATAAATATTTAAGTTGGAGCATTAGGTTTCTCTAAAAGTCAAATTAATAGATTCATCAAAATATACTGAGGTAAAAGTAGGTAATACAACTCAGTGTAGGAATTGATTGGCTCTACAACTCAACTTCTGGTCAAGAGTAATCAACAGTAATCAAACAATGTTGTACTCTCGTGTTTTTGTTTCCTTGCTCCTTAAAGTCTCACTCTCATTTCTAGAAATATGGTATTATCAGAATTTTGCACTAATTGCTATTACAACAAAATTCTTTATTTTCTTTCTTTCTTTTTTTTTTTTTAGATTTCACATGAGTGAATTCTTATAATATTTGTCTTTCTCAGTCTGACTTATTGCACTTAGCATAACTTCTAGGTCTACCCATGTTGTTGAAAATGGCATGACATCTTCCTTTTTATGGCTGTATAATATTCCTGTGTGTGTGTGTGTGTGTGTGTGTGTGTGTGTGTGTGTAGACATGTACTTGCACGCACGTGAGTGGGGGGGATCAGGTAATTGTGTGATGGGCATTAAGCAGGGCATGTGATGTGATGAGCACTGGCTATTCTATGCAACTAATGAATTACTGAACAGTATATCTGAAACTAATGATGTACTTACTATATGTTGGCTAACTAAATTTAAATTAAAGGACACAGGTTAATTCTGTATCTTGGATACTATAAATAATACAGCAAAATTCTTTAAATGGATGCCATACTTTCAGTTTTACTCACTCTACATCCAGAATAGCAAACAATTCCAAAATTCCCTTGACAACACTATTTTCCTATTATTACATAGAAGAAAAAAATCTTAAGAGGAAAATGTTATCTTTATATAATAAAATCTACTTATCCTAACTACACTAGGAGTTAAGAAGAAGCAACTAGCAGAAAGGGTTTAAAGGAGTAGAACCAGATTAGAGGAGAGGGGTACATTTAATTTGATCTCAGGTATCAAAGCCAAGATATCAAAGTCCATGCTCATCAATCAGTGGGACTCCCTGTGCCGCCATCCCCTTTTTTCTTCTTACAGTGACTAGTTAAAATAATCTGTTCCAGCTTAAAGAGAGGGCATCAATTCATTTGCTTTAAGCCCATCACCATAATTAAGTTGTGAGAATTTCACATACACACAAAATTGAGAATATGAAACCTCTAAGAGCACAGAAATTTTTTAAGATAAGTTTTAAGAATTTTATACCACAGAATCAAAAAAATACAAAAAACTAGACCTTATCCTATTGTAAGGAAAGCAATGTAACTGATAACCTGAAAATTCTTTCATCTTAAAAAGTCCTAGAAAGTTTTCTTTTTCCATCTTTGCTACTCCCCACTCCATTTTGCTCTTTATCAGGAAAAGTGAAATTCTAATTTTAGAAAAACTAAGAATTCAGCAATTTTAATGGAGGTTCATAAGATCTGGTTTAAAGAAAACATTTTCCCCATACCCTGAAAGGTGGAATAGGAAGTGATGATTTTAAGAGACTATAAAACTCCATGATCTCCAATACTCAAAATTTTATACAAATGCCAAGTAGAAACTAAATATCCCATTGTTTCTATTTTTCTTGATTTTATAGGATTCAGAAAATTGAACTAGGTACTCATTCTCTCCCTTACTCTCCAAACACAAAATAATTTAGGTGCCTGACTACCATTATTTAAGAATCCTCCTCCCTTCAACAACCTTGTATTCAAATGGTAAACATCTGTCTAAGAGACCCATCAGTATTTCAATGCCAAACCCGCAAAAGGTTTACACACTCACCTCCTAAAAGTCAGGTACCAGAGCACATGATCTAGCTAACTAGTAAGTCCTTTCCAGTTCTACCAATAGGTAGCATCATCCTATCATAAAAACCAGTGTGTACACAAGATGTTAACAATATAGATTCATACAAAATGCTGCTGGAAAAAAAAAAAAAAGGATGGGAGGAGAAAGAAAGACATAACAAAGAAAACTTCTAGAAGGCAAATAGAAAAAAACCTGATTACAAAGCTCAGTAGCACTTTAGCATGCTAATACTGAACGCCAAGCACGCCTTTGTATTCTCTGCCCTGAACCTACGAGTAGGTACTGCAATCAATCACCCAACCAACCAATGGGCCTGCCTTCTCAAGATTCCCAGGGACTGGCATGTGCATTTAAAATAAAATGGGATTTTTGTTCACTGACTTCCCTTTCTTTCTTCCTCAACTAATTTTTCATCATTTGAGTAATTTCTATCTTTACCCAACTTCTTCCCTCCTACCTCAGGAAGAAACAAAGAGGCTCATTTCCACGGTCATGACTCCATCCCTTCTCTTCTCTTCTCTTGGTCCAAATGTAAACAGGCATAGATGTGAATGTGGGTGGCTGCGTGTATCCCTGTTCACATCATGTTACTGTACTAAACACACATGACGGCAACTTGCCTTATTTTCTTTTTGTATAAAACCTTGAAAACTGTTCCACAGCAGCATGTTTATCGATACAACTCATACTTTTATAAAAGGAAATATTCCACTGTATGGATGTGTAATTTCCTTAACTGATTTTCTGTCATTTGCTACTATATATTATAATTGTTATTTATAACTAAACTATTTTTATTCCCATGCATTTATATACAAATATATAAATATAAGTGCAATGGTATGTCACACAGAGTGACAGTGTTGAACCTATTTAACAACAAATTCAACTTTTGAATGGGATACCCAGCACAAGAGGCATGGGAAAGCTGGCAAAGATGAAAGAAAGAAAATGCTTTAGCAGTTCTCAAGCCTGTTAATTCTTTAACAACTCCAATAGCTCAGATCCTATTCTTAGGATGAGCATGCTAACAAAGATTCTACGTCTTTTCATGGCCGGTCAGTTCTGGAACGAACCGGTACTCTCTATTTTGAGTGCTGTGAATGGGATCTCCTCCCTTTGAAAGTAGACCGAAATAATGCTCTCACTCAGTTATATTTGCTGGAGGGTTAGTATCTCTTCAGGCACACTCAGAGCCAAAGTAAACAAATAAATTAAATCTAAAATAGAGTGAAGGGGTAACAGTAGGGCCCTTTCAGACATGGATGGGAAAATAAATCTCCCCTGTGAGAGGATTTAAAATTGTCTTCAATGTCTCCTCTGCTATTCTTAGTATCCAAACAATCCTACCCTTTTTGTTCTGCCTTTCATCTTATGGTTTCTTTAAAAAGCAACATGTGTTTAGTCAATATATAGTATTATTCACGTATCAGCCAGGAGCACTGTCTAGCAAACTGAATAGTGGCAGTTAGGTACACGAGCATTTTGAGTCATAACTTCCGTGTTCCTTAAATCAAAGATAACAGAGTTGCTCCCCAGGTTAGGGCAGAAAAAGCTCTCCAACCTGGGCCCCCTCATCACATCCCCTGTCTTGTTGACATGATATCATTGTGAAGCTGTGTTCCTGTTTATGGCTCAGAAAAGTAGTTGTTTATAGAACCCGTTCAATGCCCTATTCATCCCCAGAAGTTAAGTGTGTTGAAATTAAAAGGCTGTGCTTGAATTTGATAAGTAAAATGACAGAGGACAGAAGGTCTAAACAGCTTCAGCTGAGGCCCTTATAAAAGGCCTTAAAACTCAAACATCACCTCTGACATTCTTCCTGTTTCTACCAAAAATAGATGGCAAGGTTGAACTTCACTGAAACAACTGTTTCTGGCTAGGATCAGTGTCACTGACAAACAAAACCACACAGAGCAGAAGGCTCCCTGGCCTGATCTCATCCCTGCTTCTCTTGGAGACCTTCCATCCCCATGACAAGAAGAAAGGGTGAGAATAAATCCCCCTCCAGACTGAACCACAAGGATTTACACCAGACCCTTTGGGGCCACAAAAGCGTGGCACAGACAAGTTCAGATCCACAAACCACTACTATGTTACAAGAAAATCTTGAGTTCTAAGTCATCGGTTTAAGAAACACATAGGACAGTTCATGTTTCTGGATCAGTATATCCTACTTCCAAATCAATCGACTCCAAATACCCTTAACTCATTCACCTACACACATTAATAAAGAGCCTTCCTACTGGGTCACTATGCCTACTGCAGAACATGGGCTGAGGCCTGCACTTCAGCAGTCTGGACCTTTGAAAACGAAGATGATTCTCTGTCTTGGTCACAATTATCCTTTGTTTCAAATTGCAAATCGCCCTCTCTTGTTCTAAGCTCTAACTTGCCAAGGTCCTGTAAAGTCTGCACTCAGAAATTCTCCCCTGCCCAGGGTATCAAGCTCCCTTGAGCATCCATCCTTACCACTTCTCCATTACTCTCCTCCCCTTGATGCCCCCACCAAACCCTGGCCCTACTATTATTTCTAAATAGCTGACTCTGGGTCTCCCCTCTATGCTTCCGTTTCTTCTTTAAGAAATTCAACTATGCTTCTTTCTCCCCAGTTCTCTCCACATGGCCACCGGTCCTACTTTGCCTTTAAAACTCAGTGGTTCTCTAACCCCCACAGAACTCTTCTCCCCAGCTTCAGCCCTCCTGAGGAGCATGTAGTTAACAGAGAAGCCTAAACACAAGCCTACTGGTCTTTTCCTCCTACAGAATTGCAATGGCCCAAAGTCCAGATCGATAGGATGTCAAAGCCACCCAAAGTTCCCCTGCAGCCCTGATCACTACTCTTCAGGGAGAAATATGAGGTAGCTATACAGCCTTCTTTGTTTAAGAGGCAACTTTATGCATAAGGGGCCTGGTCAAGGGTACTATTTGTGGAAACTGTTACTGCCTCGATTGCAAACCAAATACGCCCCTGCATAGGAAATGGACCAGAGGTTGGTTTTCTGCTGTCCAAGCAAGGCTGCTGTAGTTAACAAACATGTACCTAGAACCTAAACCAAATGCCACATGTTTCTGTTGCCTTGAGGGGCCGAATACCACAAACCTAGCCCTGGTTCAGGGAAGCTGTGACATTGATTCAGGCCATCTTTCGTGAATTCTGTCCCCCCACCCCCCGCCCAAGCCCCATTCTTCTCTGTACCACTTCCTGGGGCCTATCACCCAGCCCGTTCCTACTCACACCCGGCGTCAGGTAATAACAACCTAGCAGAGGATTTCCACGCAAGCTGTGGAAGACCAGACGGCGGAAGTGGAGAAGGAAGCTGATAAACTGGCTCTCCACTTCACACCAGCTGAGAGGGACTTCACTGAAAGGGAGAACTACCCCTACTCCCTGAGAAAGGCCTGGGAATGACAGAGCCAGGCAGACAATACTAGATGGAACCAGACTAGTACCTAGGGCATTACTACAGAAGCAACCCTTCTTCTATGCTCTTACCCTAAATCACCCTTCCTCAGAGAGCTTATCAGTAACTGAAACCATAGCATTTATAGGTGTTGTTTTCATGGTTTGTCTCCCCCACTAGACTGTATGCTCCATGGGGACTGGACCTGCACGCCTGGAACACAGCTGGCACACCAAGGGCCCCCAGCAGACAGTGATGGGATGAAGGAGTCAATCTGGTCACAGTCATCTCCCCTTTCACGGATCTGCAGCTAATGTCTAATGAGACACTGCCATGATTTAATCTGGGAAAACCATTCCCTTAAACCAATCTTCCACTCCAAATTCCCACCTCCTCATCTCCTTGAATGCTGAGATGGGGTGGGGGGTGGGGGGGCAGGAAGTAGGAGGCATAGGAAGGGGAAGGAGAGGAAGATGACAAACAGAAGAAGGAATAATCCATTCAAAGCAAAATGTAGATAGTGATCCATTTTCCCGATATTTTCTGTCTATTCTCTAATACACATGAAAGAGGATTCAAGCTCAATAATTGATAATTATCCTGTGTGACTAAAAAATGGCCAGGGCAGAGTAAGTGTTCAACAAATCCCATTGAAGGAACCAATGAATAAATACATGAATTACTAAAAGTTTGACAGTAAGGTAAACAAACAATAGCAGATTTTACTACCATGGGTCTCTTGCCTCAGTTTTCAGGTTAAAAACGACTGCTCATTAAATTGTTCTAAAGGCACAAAAATGGTTTACCAGTAGCTGATATTCTTTTCTGCTTCTGACTGACTATTCCTGATGTAAAGGTATGAAGGCTGTAACTTAAGAAGGCACCATCCTAGGCTGATGTTAAGCATTCACTTTCTAGTATAATAAACAATACACTATGTCATAAAGTGAACCCCAATCATTGTCACTCATATGTCACTTGAGATCTGAATGGCATATTTGAGAGTATTCTGATAACCTAGAAATTCATGGAAATTATGCAAAATCAGTTTAATAAGATTTAAAATCTTGAGGCGATTGCTCTAATTAAGCACCAAAATAACAAATCCAAATGCTTTTGAAATTTAAAGCCCAAGCACCTTGGGTTTCTAAATGGTTCCAAAACAACATGTCTCGTACTTTGTTTATGGAGACTCAAAATCACTGTACAACTCAATTATGGCAATAAGACAGTAGATACTTCAAAAGAGATCTATCATCTCCCTGACCAAAGAAATGCACTCACATTTACTACATACATAAAATTTTCTCTATTAAGTCATTCATAAAGAAGTAATAAAACTATGAGGTACAAAATATAACAATATAAAACATGATCTACATTAAAAGGAAATAAAATAAGAAACAAGACACACTAACTTGGAACATTATAGCTTCAGCATATAATCCAACAAATTTCTTACTCCACTGTCTAGCACTTACCACTATCAGAGAAACCATGTAACTGAATCACCTTTCACGTGCATTATTTAAATCTCACCACTTCACTGCTGAAGAACCCGGAACAGTTCTCCACAGCTTCTGCAAAATCAAACCTACATTCCATAACCCTCCCTTATTTTGTCCCCAACTTCATTCACCTTTTCATCAATCTTCTATCATTTTCTCAAATAATATTAAAGATAAAAGCAGCTCACATCAATTTAATAACCACTAATTGTCACAAGCTATATTGGGCGGTTAACCAATGTTTTCCTATATACTCTCAACCTTGCCACTAAATGGATATTATAATACCTTTCTTATGAGTAAAGATATTGAGACGTGGAGTTAGGTAAATTGCCTAAATTACTATCAGCAACTAGGAGAGCTAGAGTTTGAACTCAGATGTGTCTGACTAGTGATTAATGGAATCCAAGCTAAGTATGGCAATGAGTGAAGCCTAAAAAGAATCAAGAGACCAAAAGAATGAAGTAGGAGTAAGAGATACTACCGATGACTTTTAAGAGTAGATTTCAAGGGTGTTAAGGAAGTAAGAGAGGTAGAAGGACTGAGGCTGTGTTTGCAGAATGAGACTTTAGAATTAAGGATTCCCAAGGGTAGCACGACTTGGCCAGGGATATACATGGCCAAGTGGAATAAAGGGCAAGAGTCCCTGACAGTGAAGTCAGTAAGGTGAGAATTATGGTTGTCTAGAACGAGGGTAACACCTAGAGTGAAAAAAGACTAGAGAAAAGTTCCCTTCAAATGCTGCTGTATGCTGTGAAGACTAATACTAACGTCTATGAGGACATGCCTGCTACTGGAGTCAGAAGATTGTGGAATTATTAACAGGAACATTTTTTTAAAGTAAGCGGAAGAGTAATGATATACAAGTGGCCCAGTGAAACAAGAAGCTTCCAGTATTGCTTCAAGAATCAGAGTATAGACTCTGGTGCTAGAAGGTTTTCTACACTGATATGGACGGTAACGTACCCACTACTTTTCCATGCACATATAAAATGAAATTTAAAGTGAGGGTGAATCACAGGCAAGCAAGATTTTGGCCATTCCCTAACTTTCTTTAAAATGCAAGATGCCTGGTGTTTGCACACAGTTCTATCTATGCATACAGAATGCGATGGAATTTGGCACAGCCACAAACAGAGAGCTTAGGAAGGACACCAAGAGAAGCATATGCATTGTTCTTGTAATATAATACTGCCCTTCTTTCAACTCTCCCACTTAGAGCCTCACACATAATTTACAATGATTCTGCAGGAGCAGAGTATTTCAATATAATGAAACATAACTAAATAACTCGGGAGCAAACCACATCATTCAGTTAAGCTATATCCCATCCCTAGTGTCATGATGTAAGTTGCCTTTTGGACTGAAAATGACAAAAGACACAATGCTTTGTGAAAATTTCTCACTCGTCATTATGAAACATATTTTTCCTAGTACTCATCTCCCACACAGAACTCGGTTCCTATAACATTCACAATTTCTTGTAAGTGTTATTACTTAGTTTAAAAGGTTGTGAAGCACAGGGCATTTTTCCATCCATTATGATATAAGCCCACAAACTCCCTAAGCAAGTAACTAAATTTCAACAGTACGCGTATTCAGGAATAATGCCAGGCATCTGGTCACTATTAGGGTCCTAGAACTCTGGGGAACTGGCCAGGCAGAGCTGCACCAGAGCTCCCCCAGATGCCGGCCAAAGGTAGAAGGGGAAGAGAAAGATGTGGGAGATGAACACAAGGGCACGTATAGTAAATCAGACACAAAGACTACAAATAAAGGAAACCTGATTTATCAACAGAAAATATCTGCTCAAACTCTCAATGGGTCATGAAATCCAACAGTTAGGGATAGTCACAAAAGAGTGTAACACAGAATAACTGTACAATATAATCCACAGCAATATAATATGGAAGAGCCTCATTAGCATGAATTCAGTGGTTACTTTTAGCTAAATGAGGCATAGTTATTAGTAAAGCATTATTTCACAGGCCATGCCTTTACTTACAGCTATTTCACAATTCGAAACTTAAATCTCAAAAAATGGCAGCAGAAATGGTTAATACTTTCAGCGTAGGGGTAGATTCTAGCATACGGTTTTGACTGTATGTGACAGTGACACAAAACAACAGTGACTTATGCTGATGTTTATTTCCCTCTCATCTAAATGTATGGCAGCTCTAGTCTACAAAAAGGTCAATGACCAATGTTCCTTCTTCCTAGTTCTGCCACTCCTATGTCATCACTCTCCTCCATGTGGCCCAACATGACTCATAACCATCTTCACATTCTAGCCAGCAGCAAGGGAGCAGGAAGAGAGGTAGGAGAGTATATGGCCTCCCTTTAAAAGGCATGACCTAGGAGCTGCACACCTCACTTCTAGTAATAACCAATTAGTCAGAACTTACTCATAGGGCTACATCAGCTCCATAAAAGCCCCCAAAACACTCTCTACTGTGAGTCGATCACAATGGAGAAATATATTATAATAAAAAGGAGTCAAATGAATCTTGGGTTAATTACTTACACTCAATACAGATGATGTTGGTAACTACAAAATGACTTCCTTTAGACAGAAATGCAGTTTCACTGAGTGAATTAAGCCAAATCGGATCATCTTTCCTTTAAGGAGAAAATTTTGATACATGCCAAGACATATTAAAGATAGGATTCTGTGAAACACTAAATATTTTTTAAAACACCAGAATGAATATTTTTTGCATTTTAGTCTCAAATATTTTTACCATAGAGTGATAAATAATAAATACATATGTATCAATAGTGGCAAAATACTCACTACCTTTAAGTGATAAATTTATGAGAGAGATGATTGTAAATGAAATAGAAGTTGATGCATTTTAATAAGTAAACTTATCTGAACACAGATTAGTAGTTGATTTTTAAAGTAATCAGCACATCTAAGGCAACTTACTTAGCCTTTAGTACAGAAAAGGCCAAAGGAATTTTTACACAACTTTCTCTTGGCACATCTCAAAGTATCACCTACATCAGCAGTAATGAAATAGTCTAAAAAGGTGAGAAAACATTTCAACCACAATGGAACAGAAGCTTCTAGAGAAATTCTGTGCCACATTTCTAGACCAGAAAATTTAACTTGTACAACCTGCTGCGGTTGTTTTAAGCTACAGTCTTTCTGAAAGTAAAAAACAATTTAAATAATATTTTTTTACTTCTATTCCCATGTCATAACTGCTAAAGAGACACTTTAATATCCTCTAATGTAATGATAAAATAATATCTTAAAATACCATTTTTGTAAAGCTCATAAAATATGCATACTTCAGAAAATAGAGATTACTTTTCTAAACTGGTTTTATAGCTTATGGCAACATAAACACTTTAGTATCAAATACAGGTGAAAGAAATGTAATGTATGCTGTCTATCTATAGAGTTTTTCCACAGTGAACGCAGAAGATCAACTCCTATCCACAAAACTGTAGCAATCTTTAGGATATGAAAGATCTCCTTTTTAAGTCAATTTTTTCCATGTTCTCCTCTACTTCTGTTGGAATGAGACTTCATATCAATTCATTCCTAGCTCTGCGTCACTTCACAATTCTCCCAGTTCTCTTTAGGATGTACCAAAACTCTAAAAAGAAAATCCTTTGAAAGTTAATTAGCATTTACTTTAACTTGAAGTACTTTATCATGGGGTACCTGGGTGGCTCAGTAAGTTAAGTGTCTGACTTCCACCCACGTCTCGATATAGAGGTGCTGGGATTGAGCCCCCATTGGGCTCTGGGGGAGTCTGTTTCTCACCCTCTCCTTCTGTCCCTCCCCACCCCATTCGTGCTTTCTCTCTCAAATAAATAAATAAAATCTTTAAAAAAAAAAAAAAAGATAAAATTCCCTATCACTTCATCTAGCATATCACAACTTTTAGAAAATACATTATAATAATTTTGGAAACATCTCTTCATATTGCTAACTGTCCCTCTACAACAGAAATTCTTGCTATTGGAAGCAGTTACGAGAAGTGGAATAATTCATTACTCCTGAAAACCAAGTTCGGTATAGTTCTGATAACAGTATTTGAAGTGCTATTTTCAAATACTGACTGTATTAACTTTAAGAACTATCTCATTTTATATGTAATTAGCACAAATGTAAACCCAAGAACCCCAACAATCAGGTATGTTTGCCTTGACTCCATTTTCACCTAAACACTTACCTGGGAATTCTACTGCTTTAGATGTTAAGAAATAAAAAGATGGGGTGGCTGGGTGGTTCAGTCAGCTAAGTGTCCGACTCCTGATTTCAGCTCAGGTCAGTATCTCAGGGTCGTGAGATCAAGTCCCGAGTCAGGCTCTGCACTCGGAGTGGCACCTGCTTGGGATTCTCTCTCTCCCTCTCCCTCTACCCATCTTCTCCCTCCTTCTCTCTCAAAAAAAAAAAAAAAAAAGAGAGAGAGAGAGAGCAATAGTGTACAGTCGTAATCTGTACTTTCTACCCCTCCCCCATAACACATCGCTGTCAACATGAAAACAACTTATGAGACTGTCTGTGGTATATAACCATTTGATAAATCCTGGAGAAACATGATGGGAAAAGTCTTCTTCTTCTTCTTTTTTTTTTTTTTAAAGATTTTATTACTTATTTGACAGAGAGATCACAAGTAGGCAGAGAGGCAGGCAGGGTTGGTGGGGGGAGAGGCAGGCTCCCTGCTGTGCAGAGAGCTGGATATTGGGCTCAATCCCAGAACCCTGAGATCATGACCTGGGCAGAGGCTTAACGTACTGAGCCACCCAGGCGCCCCATGGGAAAAGTCTTCTAGGAAAGCCACTGAATAAGTGTCCAAAATTGCCTAATAAGGCTGTCCCTTGTTTATATGACACATGTCTATTTAGATCCTTAAATCTCATTTCCTGGAGGAAGCAACAGTGCCTATCAAAGGCTTTTCCTCTGTATGTAATACTTCCCCTGAGTCAGTAATACAAGAATCTGAATATTTCCTTCTGTGAGGAAAAGTGCTGGTAACTTTGATTCAGGATCAACCTTGTGAAGTACCATATCATTATATGAAATATCAATCAGATTTTGTTATGAGAGACGGAAGAGAGATGAGAACTACTTGTTATTTTTTTCCTTTTAAAGAACCACCTCTGTCACTAATAGTTTGTTATACATATTTTTAAAATCCTGCAGTTTTAAGATTATGTTTTAAAGTTAAGTTATAAGATAGGAAAATATCTGATTATACAATCTCAGAGACAAAACCAGTTTAGGGTGTGAAAATGACACATACCTTATTATCTCATGAGCCTAATATGAAGTGCAATGCCTACTGCAACCTCAATTAGGGCACAAGGAGGAAAACTCACCAAAATTAAAGGTCAAACTCTTTTTTCAAAAGTTGGTCAATTCTTTTAGGTGTTAACGGAGTTCCCATTGTGCATATGCACATGGTTTAGGATAAAGCATTTAAAACAAATGAAACATCAAAAATACAAATCAGCAATACCAAACTTCAAAATAAACAACAGGTGAAATATCCAAAAATGCAAAACTGTCATTTAATATGAAATTGTGCCATGCTATCAGGGTGACATCCTTTTTTTTCCTCAATACATACTCCTCTCCATGCATCAGAAACATAAACCGACTCATAGTAGAGAAGTCAGAGGAGCAAAAGAGAAAAAGCCTAAAAAAGGAAATCCTAATCCCAAGATTCCCACCCTTCTGAATGCGCAAGATCACAAACCCTAACATAATACGCTTTCACATACTCCTAAGGTAGGTGGCTACTCTCCACTCCTTTCAAAGATCTTCCATTGTACCCTTGCCCTACCTATACCTGACTGCTTTTCAACCCTGAAGCATCAACTCATACATAAGTCCCCAGAAGACATCTCCCCTGACCCCCAGGTGGGCTCAGGTGCCCTCCTCTGTGAGTCCTCAGGACCCCAAGTTTCATCAACTGGCTATAGGCCATCCAAAGAACCAAGACAGAACTCTGTTTCCACACAACCAACCACAGGGTTTTAGCAAATAGAAAAAGCTCAGAAAACTCAATTTCTGCACTTAATTACTGAGAAAATATATTAAGAAGAACCTCAATTATATCTTGAAAGAAAAGTGACAATTGGGGAAAAGAAGAAAGCATCAGCAAACATTCAAAATACTAATTGGGTGGTCAAAGAAGACCCATTAAAGGAGCTGATATATACATTTAGATCTTTGTCCCAACCGCTAAAAATGTAAAGAGTGAGGGGAAGAGCTTTTTAGGAGAGGAAAAGTATTTGAAAAGGCCACAAAGTAGTAAAGATCTTAGACAAGATCTAAGATCTTGAAATTAGACAAGTAAGGCTAAAGTTTAAATGTTATTTGAGAGAGAGAGAAAAAGTAAAATGGTAATTCTGAAAATTACTTCAAATTAAGGGAACTAAATAAACAGAGCTATATGGAGAGAATACTGTAGTATGAGATACTGAGTAATAGATGGAGGTAGAGAATATAGTTCAGAAAAGCAGGGCGGAGCCAAAAAGCTAGTCAAAGTAGTTTCAGGTTGATACAACTGGAAATAAGGAATCATTTAAAAACTGTTATAAAAATAATCATGCATGATATAATTTTTAAAATAAAAGATGGCAATTCATTTAAGGAGGTAATAAGTAATACCTAAATATTGTTCACCTGCTTCATGAAGAGAGAGATATATCAAAGATCCATGCATTTAATATATTCATAATTTGTTCATTAACTTAAGAGTTAGAACTAAGAAACTGCCCAATAATACCTTTGCTATAGGGATTTTTGAAATTTTACTTTACCTTGCATGAAGAAAAAGATTATATGGATGCACAGAATTTCAATTTCATATTTCTCGGTAAAACTTTTAAATGCGCTAATCTGAACCAGTAAAGGACAACAAACAAATATGTGAAAAGTAGTTTCACTTGTAATTCTGATTTTTCTGTGCTATTTAGTTCTATGCTAAAACAGATTCTAGACACTGGTTCTAATTATGGATCAACAGGCAAAAAAAGTGATGCATGTGGCCTCAAGGTTCTTTTCATCCTCTCCACAGTGTCATATGAAAATAAAATCCTCCCATGATTAAAAGAAATATCTCTGGACCATACAAGATTAGTAAGCCCAATTTAATTAAATTTCTCCGGCTCAATAACTACTAAATTTCTCTTTCCATCACAGAAAGAAAACAAAAGTGAACAGAGCAAAAACACCAACAGCTTCTGGCCATATATAGGTTAAAGAACGCCTGCCAAGTTCCAGGATGTTCCATAGCTAGCCCACAGCTTGAGATCAGCATATACGCAGCCTTGTGCCAGTCAGATGCGCTTCCTGTGGACCTACTGTGTGTAGGATTTGGAGTAGGCGCTGGGGAGAAATGGTGAAGAAAATTAAGATTATATAGACTACAGCAGAATCTGGAGAGAAGAGAACAGAGTACTGTAGAGAAATAAAGCACAGAATCACTTCGAGCGGTGGGTCAAGGAAAGCTCTTCTGAGGAACTGATATTGAAACAATGACCCAAAGGAGGAGCAAGAGTGAAAGAGCTTTAAGAGCTTCCAGGCGGGTGAAGCTGCAGATGTGGGGGTCCTGAAAGCCTGAAAAACTGAAAAACGAGGGGTTGAAGCAGACTTGAGGAAGACTGTCTTGCGATGAGGCTGGAAAGGAAGAGAAGGGAGAAACAGAAATGATATCCCACTCATATGAATAAATGGTGGTTTTTGGTTGTGTTATGACTCCGGGTTTTAGCCATCACAGCTTCCACTCAGATCAACAATATGGCCTTGGACAAGGAGAAGGGATTTTGAGGCTTGTGAATAAAAATGACTCATTTGCATTGACGGCCTGGACAGCATTCAGGAGGCTGGCTTCAAACAGAAGAAAGCGCACTAAATACCTTGTTCTGGGTCAAACGGGCTCATTAATTTCCATGACCAGTTAGTTAAACCTTAACGTAAAAGTTGCTCATTTTTATGTTTTTTTTTTTTTCAACTCATGGGGCTTTCGAGCAATCGGTAAGATATTTTCATTCTGCTTGTGATCACTTTCATTTTCTGAAAAAAAAAAAAACTGTTAAGATTTGTTTTCAGGATCCAGAGGAGGTGTTATCATAAGTGTCCGATTTTAACTCTGATTTGACAAAAAAAGGAAGACAAATTCTTAGGCATTTTCCTTAAAATTCAAATAATTTTATTAATCACAGAAATTTCAAAAATCAAATGTGCTCTTTTAAATCTAGTGACATCAATAATGAATAATTTTGAGACATGGCTTTTTTTATTTTTAGTCCTGGAATAGCATAAATTATAAAATAAAAATTCTGAGCTTTATATAATAGTTTCCTCTAGAACAGATAAACAATCACTAAAGGCTGGTATTCTTTTTTTTTTTTTAATTTTTTTTTTTAATTTTATTTATTTATTTGACAGAGAGAGATCACAAGTAGGCAGAGAGGCAGGCAGAGAGAGAGAGGAGGAAGCAGGCTCCCTGCTGAGCAGAGAGCCCGATGCGGGACTCGATCCCAGGACCCTGAGATCATGACCTGAGTCGAAGGCAGCGGCTTAACCCACTGAACCACCCAGGCACCCTAAAGGCTGGTATTCTAAAGGAATTAGAACTTGATAATTATGTAAAACCTTTAATTTAAAAAAAAAAAAAAAACTGAAAGTCATTCTTTTCCTAGATCTTAAGATTTCCAGGTCCAGAATAAATGGACCCTCTCAAATCATCCATTAAGTAGCCCCTCTCTATTTCACTACTGATATTTCGGTTTTGGTTTTTTGTTTGGTTTTTATTGCAAATGATAATTAACTCTACTCCTTAAAAATTGTATCAATCAAAACTTCCCAGTTGTAGATTAAAATGAGCTGAGTAATTTGAAAACAAATTGTTAAGGACTGGGGTCATTCTGATAATAAAAGAACAGATTACATGAGGAAGATCTAACCCAAATAAGAATGTCATGACTGTGCACTTCTTTTGCCCTATTGACATCATCTGGAGAAAGTTCTTAAAATTCTGTAATGTACAAGTGGTATAACAGATTTCCTAATGATAATTTTCTAGGGCTTCTCTCAGAATCTGAGAAACTACTTCTTATATAATTGTACACAGTAGGTGGTATTATTCCTACAAAACAACACTAAGTGCTATTTAAACAAACAAAAAAGCTGAAGGAAACAAATACATTCCTAGTAATTGAAGAGAACTCAGAAGATTAACAAAACTAAGGAGGGGAGAGGATTACATAATATTGATATCATATTGCATTTAGAACAGATTTTAGCACAAAATTCACTATGTATATGGATTACAAACCCAAAATGAAAAAAGAAACAAGAAGGACTCATGTTAAAAAAGACAAAAACAAAAACAAAACACACAATGTCTATAGGCCTTTCTCAAAACTGCAATGTTCTCTTTGCCAGGTTTATAACATTTAAAGAAAGGGACTTTTCAGCTTTATTACTACCATATTATGACACACTCTGTTCTTCAGAAATGCTATAATCTTGAGGGGGAAAGAATCATCTATAGAACTTTTCACTGTAAGATTTTTGTTCACCAGTTAAACTATGAGCACATGCTATCCCCAGAGCTGGTAACTGTACAAACTATGCAACATTTTGCAATTCAAGAACAGTCTGCCTTTTGTGTATATCACTTACTAACCTCCATGAACTACATATGGTACCAGTCATATTTCAAGGCTCTTTCCTTGTATTTTAATGGTGAGAACCAGCTGTTATTTTAAGAACTTCATATTATTTGTAGAGAAAAGAGAAATACACAATTTTACAAACAATAACCCGAGAAGCCTTCACATGTAAATTTATTTGCCTATACCGTGAATAGTTCTAAAACTAGTTTCTATCTGAGGAAAGAAAAAGAAAAAGAAAAAACAAATAGCGACTTTGAACATATTTCACAGAAATTCTTTTAGAAAACTGAAAAACTGAATTTTGAAGTACATGTAACAACTATTAACTCACAGTGGAGAAAACCTCCAGTAGAGCTGTGGGAAAATTAAAAATAATCCCCACAGAGAAAAACAAAAAATGAGCTTACTAAAAAGGAAAGATATCAGAAGAAAATTTTCAATCTTCAAACCAAACACACTTGATTCTGAGCTCCAATGAGAAGTTTCAAACAGTACTTAAAGTTAAGAAGAAAATTAGTTTTGCTCTAAGATACACTGAGACCCAGTAAAATTTTTACACTCTTAAAAATATAACCTACAAGATCCAGACCAACTTTCAGCCACATGAAGTAGATTGCTGGTCTACTAAAACACATGGTGTACATTCTGCTTTAGTCCAAGCTTCAGTGACCTGCAGTGAATTGGAAACTTCCTAAAATAACATCTAATTAAAATTCTTTACAGTAGTTTGAGATTGTAATACAGCAAATAAAGTCCTACTCTTACCTTGTTTACGTGCCATCTGTCTCTCTCTTAAATGTCAAGTACTGAAAATGCTAAAATTATTCTAGTTATTTTAATCCCACATAAATGACAGTTTATGGTAAACGCATACAGGGAAAAATTTAACTTGCTCCGGGAATAATGTCACGTATATAGCAGAGAAAACAAAGAGCAGTTACATAATGGAAAGTTATCAGGGATGCAAGACATTTTTGCTGCTCTCTAAACATAATGGTTACCCTGGGTGATGATGAAAAGAAAACATTTTGCTTTCTGTGTCTCATCCTCAGGCTTTACTCCCGCACCTTAGAGTCATAGAAAAGAGGTACCAAGGGCATCATGTTGCATTACTTCCTGGAGTGCCATATCTCTTAGAACATAGTAAAAGGGTCAAGACGTCTCTGCCTAGACCACCTTCTCTTTATAAATGGTTCCTGAATTCAGAAGACCCATTCAAATCAATTTCAGGAGCTCCAGCTTCTCCTTCAAAGACATCCTCATCCCTGATCAAAATAATCTATTGTGCTTATATATGTCTAAAACCACCTCCCAGGAAATGAGATGTGGATTTAGGTGTGTTCTCAGTCTTGACATTCTAAATAAAATGAAATATAATTATGTAAGAAGAACTATCAAGATAAATTGAAAAGGACAATTCAAGGAAGTTCCCAAACTGGTCTGGGAAAATACCATGAATATATCACAAAGGCATTGTGAAACAGCAACAACAAAAAAAAGGGTATACATCCTAAGAATTGGGTTTTGTTACAAAAAGAGAAAAACTATTTGGCAAATATTTTTAGGGCAAGTTTCAGAACTAAAATATGGCCTAAGAAATGGATGGATCATAGCCAATCAAAATGGTACAGTTGAGATTACTGACATCCCACACTAGATAACTTACAAAAACACACAAAACCACCCCCACCTTGGTACAGTGAGTCAAAACAAACTGCTGACAAACCCTAACAGCTATGTGAGGGGGCGCAACAATAACACACAGTGAGAACACACATGCCTCTGTTTTCCTTTCAAGTCTGCTTCTGAGTCTGCACGGTTGATGTAAGCGAACAGCAATTCCTTTCTTTAAAAGCCCTCTCTACGAATTCAAAATGTCTCAGATGTCCCTTAGAGCTAGTACGCTTATGAAAAAAAAAGGAAAAAAAAAGGTAACATATATGGCAGGAATACCAGATTCAACCATCCAAACTCCCCTTTGAGAAAGGAAAGAAAAAGAGGGGCACCTGAGTGGCTCAGTCAGTTGAGCATCTTCTTCTTGGTTTTGGCTCAGGTCATGATCTCACAGGTCATGAGATCGAGCTCCCCATCAGGCTCCATGCTCAGCACAGAGTGTGCTTAAGATTCTCCCTCTCCCAGATGCCCGGGTGGTTTAGTTGGTTGAGCATCTATCATGATCCCAGGGTTCTGGGATCGAGTCCCGCACTGGGTGCCCTGCTCAGCGGGGAGCCCGCATCTCGCACTGCCTGCTGCTCTCTCTGCTTGTGCACTCTCTCTCACTCTCTCTCTGTCAAAAAGATAAATATGATCTTATAAAAAAAAAAAAAAGATTCTCCCTCTCCTTCTACCCCTCCCCCCTGCATGTTCTCTCTCTCTCCCAAATTAACAAATGAAATCTTTTTCAGAAAGTAAAATAAAAGGAGAGAAAAAGAGATGGCACTTAAAGAAATATAGAAACATTTTAGCTAAAATCTGAAAACTAATTTTCAAGTTTGAAAATCCTTGTATGTATCAGAGAATTCCATCCATGAGAACACAAGATGACTGGCATAGAAAGACTTCTTCAACTGGTGCCCGTGTAACTGAGACACTCTCTGAAGAGTCGTGAAATGATGTAACCACCGGCTGCTGCACAGCAAGCTATGAAGAGAATGAAGAAGGACTCTTGGCAAGATACATAACAAACGAAACTGGACCATTCATGTCGAAAGCATAGATTTTTTGGGAGGATTCCCCAGTTGCTGAAAAGTCCTGTGTTTTCAGAGTCATATATACAACACAGCACAGAAACAAAACAGTCTTTGAAGAAATGTGAAAATCAGAATAAGAGGAAGTGAAAACACTCATAAGAGCTCAGCTGGAGAATAAGTCAATAGGAAAGCCATGAAACATGTTTGCTGCCATGAGCAGTTTGTGGAAACAGGCAGAATAGTGAAGATGTGGGTTTTAAGGGCTTTATCTTAGAGGTAATAAGGGTAGCTACAAGGTCACTCCATTAAAGAAGTGCTTTCCAATCTTTGTAATGTCACCAACTTTATCCAGAAAATGTCACTGCATTAAAGACATTTTGTGTACACACAGATTAAAAAACTGTTTCAAAATACAAATAATTTACAATAAATAATAAGGGTGTGACTATGCTTATAGGCATTTTTTTCCTTCTAAAACTAATGACACTCATTGCTAATCTGAAATTGATATTCAGAGCTCATCTACAAATTCTAAAAGCTAAGCCTCTGGACACTTCACTGGACACTTTCCAGTATGATGTTTTCACTTTCTCCTGTTTCTGGGACTTTGTTGCCCATAGTCAAGAAATAAAGCAGGATTTTCAAATAACCTTACAGTAATTCTAAAGCAATACTATATTTTATGAGCACCAGAGCAACTGGGTGGCCCAGTCATTTGAATGTCCAACTCCTGATTTTGGCGGTCATGATCTCAGTGGGATGAAGCTCCGCATCAGGCCCCACACTAGGGGGTAGTCTGTTTGAGATTCTCTCTCTCCCTCTCCTTCTGCCCCTCCCCCCATTCACACCCTCTCACTCTCTAAAATAAATAAACCCTTTAAAAAATAATATATATATATATATATATTTTTTATGAGCATTTGCCAACAATGCAATACTGTTAAAGATTACATAGGAGAAGAAGTTAGTTTTGCCTTAAGGATTAGGTAATGAAATGTTCAAAATGATTTTTCACAAAAGATAGCAATATTTGGTAATAAATATTTAAGGGCTACATGAAAAGCCTTGATAAAATGTCCACAGGAGAAGAGACATTTTGGCAAAAGTCATCAGAAAAAGCTGATGAGGGTGGGTACCAAGTGGGGGCTTTAGCTATGTTAATAATAAGAAAGGATCTGCACAAACAGGGGATGAGGGAGAAAACGGCCAGATACAGAGTTGGCATGCCAAGGTAGATTCTCAGGGTAGTGAACTGGCCAATCTGAAAATAATGTAAAAAGATAATTTCAATCCTTCTTTCCAATAAATTCCTTCAAAGACTTTACCAAACTTCTCTCTCCTGGGACCCTTCAGAATGACATACGGCTTGGAGTGGAGCCCTGCAGCGGTGATAAAGGAAGTATAGTGATGGGCAAAGAGCCCTGTCAGACCCAGGATCCTCGTCCCCTGTGTCCTCCCAGGAGGCACTGGTAACCGCACACTGAAGGTGACATACTTTCATTCAGGGAGAGTCAGGGAACAAGCACGACATCAGAAGTAGCAAGGGCACTTTTAAAAAATGTGGACACTCAGATGCCAGCTGGTAAGGACAGAGGTACTGTCCGAAGTCAAGGACCTGCACTTTATCATTCTGGAAGATTAGGACACATCACCTGGTCCATGGACTCTAGGAAATTACTAGATAGATCACTGCCAAACACATTAGTGACATATCTTGTGTTTTTAAAAAAAGAAAAGTTTAAATTTTATGCACTTTTAAATTACACACCTCAGAATACTGACACAAGATAGGTGATGGGGAGTCTCTAAGAATGTTAGCCCTCAATTACCGAAGACCTGCAATTATTATTTTATTACCCTTACAAGACCACAATGGCCAGCAGTTCATAAAGCATTATGGGCAGAAATGCGGAAAAAAGAAAAAGTGAAGAAAATGTTTCCTTTAAAAAATGTCAAGTTTGTAAGATGTCATAGGTGATTTATATCAGTCGTGCAGAGGTCAATAAACATTCTCATTGAAGACCCACATAATAAATTTTTCAGCTCTGTGAGCCATATATTCTCTGTGGCAGCTACCCACTTCTGCCATTGTAGCCACAGAATGGATATGTCCACGTACTCCTGAAATCTTATTTACAGAAAGAAAAAAGGACTAGATTTGAGCCGCAGGCTATAGTTGACCAAATACTGATAAAGTGGAAAAAAGTAATGTGATAAATTACCAACTTTAAACTTCAGCTGCTTTATACAAATATAACTGAAGTATGTGCAGCATCTATAAAATGAGCTAACAATTTATTTTCAGAAAAAAATGAGGTAAATTTTCCAATTTCCCTAAAGGAAAAAAAAATACTTTGCTCATCTAGAAAAACTAAAAGCATAAAAAGTCACTGGCAGCACTTTTTTCTCTCTCAAGCAACATTCCTCATTTTCTCTCTCTCTCTCTCTCTCTCACACACACACACACACACACACACACACACAAGCATGTGAAATGAAGCTTTAAATACACAATCCTGAATTTAACTAACAAATATAAGCAGTCTTATTAAAGTAAAAGTCACATTTACTGACCATTTCACATACAGGATTAATACTGGTTTAATGAAGATGAGAGAACAGCTCATTTTCACAAATATAAAATGTGCTAATTGTTCAAATGAGTTCTCCTGAAACAAAGGTGCAAAGGTTTGCAATGCTGATACCCTTCGGATGCCAACAGCTGCAGATTCACTCATGCCAACTTGGTAATAAGACATCATTTAGAAATACATCACATGTGGGACGTCTGGGTGGCTCAATTGGTTAAGCAGCTGCCTTCGGCTCAGGTCATGATCCCAGCATCCTGGGATTGAGTCCCACATCAGGCTCCTTGCTCAGCAGGGAGCCTGCTTCTCCCTCTGCCTCTGCCTGCCATTCTGTCTGCCTGTGCTCGCTCTCTCCCCATCTCCCTCTCTGATAAATAAATAAAATCTTTAAAAAAAAAAAAAAAGAAAGAAAAGAAATACATCACATGTTAAAAAAACAAAAGAATACATCACATGTAAATATATACAATTTTCATCAAGTCATGTAACCTCCAAACAAGTTAGCTTCTCCAGATAGAAAAGGGAATTGGAATACTAACTACTCATCTCTGAGGTACAGTCATTGATGACAAAGATAAATAACATATTCCTTCTAAAACATAATTTCAATCTTCCTTACCACTAAAGCAAAGTATTTGCTTTCAATTATTTGTGTCTAAACCTAAGTTTATAGTAATCGAAGTTTAAAAGAGGTACTACTCAATGAAAAATGAAAAAATGGTTTTCTTTTATAGGATAATGAGTTTGAGAAGAAACTTAGAAATTTGTTCCTTGTTTTATTTTTAAATAGTATTTTCCTACAAAGCTATTAAGAATAGAAAAAGGTCATTCTAAAAAGTTTTCAATATTGTTTCCAGATGTCACAATTATTTCATATATGAGATTCTTAAAATATTTGATATTTCATAAAACATAAATTATTACATATGGCAGAACCCAATATTTTGATCTTACTAACAATCTGAAATAGTAGCATAATATTCTTAAGTGAGATTCAAATTTTATAACTTATGACACAATTATGGTTTCTAGGAAAGAAATGAACATATATTCTTGAGATAAAATTCTCCATGGGTCTCTCACATGTCTGCATGTATTTTGATCACAGATACTGACATCCTTTGGTTGGGACTATCCTTTCAGAAACATTTATATGGCAAACAGCCTTGGATGATAGCAACAGTGTCTCCTTCTGGAACAAAAACAAGACTTAATATCCAATGTCTCCTTCTAGTGCAACGGTTAGGCCAGTTTACCTCCTATTGTAAAAGACCCAGGTTCTTCAAGCTCAGGGTTCTTTCTTAATGCAACCCACCGGATGGACAATTGTCACCTGCCCCTTTATATGCCCCTGTAGGAGATGGGAGTCGGGGACCTGCACAAATGGTGATAGTCTGCCTAATGCTATAACTATGACTACTAAAAAGTCATTTTTCTCCAACCATTCTTGGGCCTTTGTCAGCATTTATGAGGTGAGGCTGATTACCTTCAAAATTAGTTCCTGACAACATAATTTTAAAGAAATAAGTCCCGAAGTCAAGTTACACTATAAAGTATGTATAAATTAATTATGTCCATGGATGCTGAGTTGTCTCTTTCAGCAGATACTGCAGACTGACTGAACACCCTTTCCCAATCCTTTTCTCCCTTGGCTTTCACTAATATGAAAGAATGCTGCTATTTAAAAATATCAAGAGACCAGCCACCTCTGTAGCAAGGGGAGACTCGGAGGCCTAAAAAGGCCTGAGAGAAATCTGCCAGAAGGAGCAAGTCAGGTGGAAAGCTTCCCAGCAGCTTTTCGATCTATGATAAAGGGAGGACAGATATATGTGGTGCTGCCCTGCCCTTCTTTCCTGTCTAGCCTTAACAAAGATGAAACCACAGCAGAAATTTTACAACCATGAAGTGACTAGAATGAGGACAAACCTAACTAAGGAAGGAGATTACAAAGTTAGAAAGACCTTGGGTCTGTGACAGCATTGTTGAGAAAAATATATCCCCACACTCATAAACTACTGTTGGTCAGGTTTTGTTACTTTTAGGCAAACACATTCTTAATTCATACAACTTACATATTTGGTTATGTTGAAAAAACATTTTCAAAATTTTACTGCCCAAAAATGTGTTTAATACTTTGGGCCAAGAACTGGCAAACTACAGCCCACAGCCAATTTAGTCTACCACATGCTTTTATAAATAAAGTTTTATTAGAACATAGCCATGCCGATTTATTTACATATGGTCTATGTCTGCTTTCCTACTATAAAGGCATAGCTGAGTAGTTGCTAGAGATCATGTGGCAAAATGTAAAATATTTACTATCTAGTTTTATAGTTTGCTGACCCCTGGCCTATTCAACATGCCACTTGTAGAAACAATTATTCTTGTTTAAGCTAAGATCCTTGAATTGATTCCCCAAAATCTTAATTTGAAATCCATACTTACAAAACTCTGTATCTTCATATTAAAGACACAAAGTGGATGTGAAGTGTAGCCCTCTCTATGCCAACATAGAGCACACCTCGCACCTCTTTTTTTTTTAATTTGCAATACAGAAAACTTTGTAAACAGATTTAATGATGATGTAAGTCATAATCAACTATTTTAATTAATACTCCAGAGTTTTTATCACAAAACAAAAGAGTAAAACAGGGATTCCTAATCAAGTGATAATCAGGGCTATTAATATTATAACCTTTAATTAAATATACAAATTTATAGCAATAATTTCTAAAGAGAGACAGATAACATTAAAATCAGTAAGAAAGTTTGTTGTAATAAGGTACTTATAAATTCATTTATGTCAATACTTATAAAAATACTGATGAAAGTGTAAGTCACACCATGTTTTTAATAGAGGCATAAAAATTAATCAAGAAATTAATTCACCATGCTTTTTATTATAAATCTGAAAAAAACTATTTGACCTACAGGTCTTTCAAAAAAATGTTTTAAGTAGTTTTATTTGGCATTATCTTCAATAGGGAAAAGTCTTCCATATTTCTCATGACATATACTCTAATGAGTTTCCATTTTCTTCTCCTGAGTATAAATTTAATACTACCATCTATTTGGTCACTGTTGATTTGTGTTCCTTAAAAACATATACTGAAATCTTGGGGCACCCGGGTGGCTCAGTCGGTTGAGTGCCTGACTCCTGATTTTGTCTCAGTTGCGATCATTATGAGATGAAGCCCAAGGTTGGGCTTGCACTGGGTGCGGAGTCAGCTTGAGATTCCCTCTCCCCACCCTCTGCCCCTACATGCCCTGCCCCTCCACCCCATCTCTCTCTCTAAAAAACAAATCTTAGCCTCGAGTCTATATTAAATGTGAACTTATTTGGAAACAGGATCTTTACGGATGTAATAAAGCCAGGATGTGATCATCAGGCTGCGCCCTGATCCAGTCTGACTGGCGTCCTGTAAGAAGAGGGAAATGGGGACGTGAGCAGAGGGATGAGAACACCCTGTGAGAACTGAGGCAGAAATTAAAGTTGTGCTGCTAGAAGGCAAGGAAAGCCTGGAGCGGATGAAACTGAAAGGGTCCTAGAAACTTCTGCCCTAGAGCTGAAAGGAGTAAAGCCATGCTGACACCTTCATTTTGGACTTCTAAGCTCCATTAGTGTGAGAGTATTGACTTCAATACCAGAAACTGTTGTTCTAGCCACTCAGCTTGTAATAATTTTTTATGGCAACCCTAGGAGACTAATATACTCACACATGTTTGATTACACAGGATCACACGATCACATGTTCACAGTTCAGTAATAAATCTATATATCTTTTCTTCAACGGTCCCACCAAACCAAGCAGCCTCGACTCTATTATCTGAATTGCTGAGTACTTCCTGTAATTTCCTCATAGGTGTATCCTGCTATAATCAGCACATCTATAAACAATTGGTGTATAAATGCAAATTCAAACAAGAACTCCTGTTCTAACAGTCAGCTTAATGAGACAAAAGATTAATACTAAAAATGGATTTAGAAAACTGAATATTTCTGAAGCACTTTATTTCAAAATAGTCAGACATGAGTACTATTTTATGACCTACCCAATTAGTGCTGGATGCTAATCTGTTTGGATTCCTAGAAACTCCACTTTGTTAAATTACTGGGGAAAAAAAAAAAAAAAAGGCGCTTCTTGGGCTAGATTTCCAAGCATTCCTCAGGCTATATGATTATTACTGCAGCTTGTCTGTTTTATAAACAGACTTCAATTTAGTTTTTTAAGAAACTGCCAAAGGAGCTGTCTTTAACTAAATAACAAATCTGCTGCTTGAAAGACATCATTCATCAACCTTCTTTGTTGGGAGTACTGTTATTATGCAACTAAAAACAGGCATTCTTTCTTGAGTGCTTCTGGATTTTAATTACCAAATTTGAATGTCACCAGATATTTACTGAAAGGAAATCATCAATTTTAATAAGCTGCCTTAAGACGGAAAAACATAAAAGGTATTCAACTGTAAAGCCAAGTTCACTTGAGTCCTGTGAGCTGGCTTGCTGTCTTATAATACAATACTTATTGCTCTCGGGAATTTGTAAACATTTAATAAACTCTAAACTGGAGGGAGAAAAAATTTTCCAATTATAAAATCAAAATATATGTATATATCATTTGATTTGGAAGGAACTTAAATAAATTGCAATAAAATTTTTAAAGGCTAATAAATCAGGAGTTATTTAGAGGCTGCTTGATATTAAAATAGGACAGGGAAAAATAAATAAAATAGAATGAATTAAATGTAAACATTTTATTTAAAATTAAAAAACAATGAATTTAGTTTTAAATTGTATTTAATAACCTCTTTAGATTTTAAAAATATACTCCAAAGAAGAAATTGCTGGCAAAACCCCTTTTGCTTTTCACTCACATGAAAACCAGTAAGAAAATTACTTTGTATCTACTTTGCAAAAGCAGCATAGATGGAGTAAGTCATAAAGTCCTTAACAGCCAAAGATTCTTCAAGCTCTCACCTGCCCACTCTAACAGACTCCCCTTGTTTAACTCTGAAAACATTTGTCTAACTTTCTTGTGGTCTCTCATTTCACAACTGTGTTAAGAAATAAGCCCCTTCATTTCCAAACTTTAGAAAAGTATATTCATATCTCTCAGATGCTTAAAAATATGAATGAAAGCATTCTTATCAAGACTAAATAAAATTTCTAGTCATTTATGATAAATCAATCTCAGGAAGATGTTTAAGTTTTCTAAAAAAAAAAAAAAATTCCATCTCCTACCTGGCAGACACAGCTAATCAAAGGGTTGACTACTATTTGTCTTCTGAATCCAAGTTACATATTGTTTTAAAATATCAAAAATAAATCTTTCAGTTCCTCTCCCCTTCCATCAAAAAGAAAAAAATTCTTAAAATGCAAATGTTGAAAAATTAAACGGCAACTAAATGTTTATACTGAAGTACTTGTGTTCAAAAAAATCAGTAACCTATTTTGATGTATCTAGAAGTCATATTTTTCTACTTGCACCTTGTCCCTTGTCCTCATGAAATGCAAAAGCACTATAATTTCCACCACTGATAACAACAACAACAACAAAAAAAACCCACACTCACACACACACACACACACAAAAAGGAGAAACAGAAAGACTAGGTTAATTTTTTTTAATGTCAGATTTTTCTTAAAAGAGTATAAACCATTCCCTCTCATGCATAAACAATAGATATTTCATAAAATATATGAAACATACTGTAGAAAATATTTATAATGGAAGATATAACTTCCCTAAGACTAATTCTCCTGAAAAGGATTATTATAATTATAAAAACAGCATTTTTACTAGGATCTACTACTGGATTTGAAAAATTATTTAATAGACTTATACAGCAACAGTAGCCTTTAGTTTGAAACAAACTGCATCTTTGTTGATGATGTTGAAACGTCTGAACCAAAAAATACTGTGGCCATCCAGAAAATAATTTAAAGACTGAAAAAACATAGATTGTGTTCAAGAAACCAACCAAGGCTACAAAGCACACTTGGAGCAGAAATGGCATCAGACCATACAAGTTACTTCTTTCCTTATCTCCTTCTCGCAACATACAGAGCTGCCTATGAGAAAACATAGAACTTAATGTGGCATTTTAAACAAGGCCATTAACCTGAGAATTCTAGTAATAATGAAAACTATTATGTGAAGCCCAAATTTTACATACAGGTAGATCTCTTTACGATTAAACTGAAAACCCAGAGGAATTTCATGACTACTTCCATGACCAATGCAATCAACTGAATTTGCATTTATACAAATTAAACATCTAAACTGATACATTATTATTTGGCCAAAGCCACTTTGGCATATGGGGTATGAAGAAAGCTAAATAGGCTTGCTTGCAGTTTTGTGTTTTTGTTGCTCCTGTTACTGTTGTTGCTGACAATTTTTGATTCAACTTTTAACTTAACCATGTATCTTTAAAATATCAGTTCCAAAAAGTTCTTAGTATACTTTCTCATAAGTTATAGCACAGGTATAAGTAGTGAGCATAGTGATTTGTAGTCCTGTAGAGGGAAAAGCACTTTATTAATATAGCAGGTAATACATTCTTCTTTGTTCAATCAAATGGTGAGTAGAGAGAAAGATTTTTGCCTGATACTCCTGAATGATTTTAAATAAAGACTAGCATCTTCCAGGACTAATTTTTCTAAGTTGAAATACTTTAAAAAAAAAATTCTTACTTGGAATGCATATTATTATACAAGCTGTGCACACTAGGATTTTCTACAATTCATGTGCATAAGGAATGGCCCAGAGGCTTTGAAATGACATCAATAACACAACAGCATCTATGTATTACTTTTCGGGCATGAATTTTTTTTTAAAGCCTTTATTTTCTTCACAGATAGGCCATCAAACCCAGAGCTATTTTTCCACCTCAGTTGACTTTTGGTTTTGTTTCAGTGGTTGTAAACCAGAGTGTGGGAGGGAAGATAGGTTGTCGCACTCTGGTTCACTGAAGCAGCTCTGAAAAATGGAAAATCTGAGTATCCTCAGGTCATCCCCTCTGGGTGTTCTAAAACAGTGTCCCAAACCTGGCCTTGCTGAGCAGGTGATTATCACATAACTTTTTATATGAAAGAGTAAATTTCACTATTGAAACGGTCAACTGATGAAACCGAATCTCTGAAGAAAGGCCCCCCGTCCTGCCAATTCTACATTTGTTAGCAATAACTACCTTCACACTCATTCCGACTCTTGCCACTAAAAATTTAAGCCAGATGATAGAAAGTTTCACCTCTCTTCCATGCTTGAAACTACAAATTCTCCCTTCTCTACGTGACCCCCAGACTCAACCCCATACATATGCACGAAAACTTTCTGTGTGCCAGAAATCGCTGAACTACTCTTCCCAAAAAGAGCAGCTCAGAATGGTTTAGGCATTCAGCTGGAGACCACTAACTCAGTGTGAGGTTCAATTGTTTGTAGGAGGGAGAAGAGAAGGAAAAAAAAAAAAAACCAACCTTGGGAGAAGTGATACTAAAGAAAAGGTTCACTGTGAAAGTCCAGCAAAGCATGCAGCACGCCTCTCACCAGAAATCATCATTCCACCCGTCCTCAAGGAAGTTTTCACAATGCCCATGATATCTATTTCACTAGCAAATAAATCCATCTATATTTCTACCTCCCACCTATACACAAAAAATACATTGCATGCCATTGCTATATTTTTTTCATTTATTCTTCTATTTATGATATTTGTCACATTTCTGCAAAATCGCTTTAAAAATTCAGGCTATAGGGACACCTGGGTGGCTCAGTAGATTGAGCTGCTCTGGCCCCCCATGGAAAAACTTTATAATATTCCCAGCAATCAGTGCATCATCCATGTTCTATAAAGCCCATTCTACCAAACAGAATACTTTGTTGCCCACCATAAGAATATTCTAAGAAGTTTCTTTTATTTTCTATAGAGCAAAAGGTCCCAGAGTTCCATGTATAATGGCACACTTTAGCCTCAGCTTGCATTTAAAATCCTAAAAGTGAATGTGTAAAACATATTACCACCAAAAGAAACATAAATCAAAATCTATGTCCTTGTTATGGCATAGCAAGAATGGTCCATTATTATGAATTCTGATTAAACATGTATCAAATGCAAGTTCCACATAAAAAGAGCTGGTCACAGAACACTATCAGAAAATGAACATGGATGACGGTAAAATTCATTTAGGAATATGCTATACCAGCACAGAAACTAATAAAATTTGTCTTACAGTTGAATTTAGGAGAGTGACAAAATTTACTTGGACACGTAAAACACAGAATTTATAGAGTCAACTCAACATGATCGATCAGCATTATGCAATCTATCATCATCTGTGGGAATCTACCACAAGCAACCAACATTTATAGAGATTCCCTCATATATGCTCCCACATAAAAAGCCAAAAATATCAAAATATATAAATGGTAATCACATCGACTGGGTTAGAAAATGTTTTAGGTTTCTAAAGAAGTCATTAAAGTGGGCCACAAGCTTATCACATCATATATGACTACATCCAATGAAAATACTGAGAAACTAAATGCCTTCTCACTAATCTGATGTCCTAATAAGTGAAATTAAATGGATGTTTTTGCTGGTTCATAAAGAATTTCAGGGCTACTAAATTTAAATAAGAAGTATAAATACAGTCATAAAACAACCTGATTTTATTAAATCACTGGTAGAACTACAAAGTAAAAATATAGTTTCAAACATAAACAGCTGGCCTCCCCATAACCTGGGTCATTCTTGAAAGAACTGTAAGAAGAAATAATCACTATGATATTTCTCTACTTTGCTTCTGATACCATGTGGTGATTCACATTCCTCTTGGCAGTCCTGGAGAATCTAAGAGCTTTAAAACTAAAAGGCAACTGAAAGATTCACCACCTGCAAGATGTGTACACTGTGATCCAAGTATATTAAATGAGGAGCCTATAGTTATAATTGGGTAGACATTTATGATTATAGAGTTCATCACTAATTTAGAGAACAAATTATAAATAAGCAAACATTTATGCCATTTTACATCTTGGCAAAGGACTTTTTAATGTTTGATTTTTATGGTTTTACTCACTCTGGGTATTTGTTTGGCTGTTATTTACAGACAAGTTCAGAGTCTATACACCTAGATAACTGAATTTGCTATTATACAACCCTATGTTTTATCAGACTACATGAGGCTAGCTTTTCTGACCTGAAAGAAAGATTAGCAGTTTCTTGGGAGGTTATCCTATGTGTAAAGAAACTAAAATCCGGAAAGATTAAGTGTCTTAAACTAAAATCCAACTAACCTATATTAAGATATTACGAATTTTAATTAATATTTGTTTTCAAATGTAGAAATCTAAATATACTATCACTATCAGTGAATATTCTAGATAAACTTAAAATATCCCAGAAATGGAAAACTACTTTTCTTCATTTGATTTAAGATAGGTCATGAGATGTAACATTGAAATAGCCAGACAACAAACTTTAAAGGGGAGTCTCTAAGTCTGGAATCCTGGCTGGAAAGTGAAGATACAGTTGATATCCCTCCAGTCTTTGCCATCCCTGTTCAGTTTCTCACTTAACAGTCAAACCATGAGAATCACATGTCATCTCCCACCCACACCTATGACATGCACATATCCAGTCAAGACTGCATCTTAAAGACAGTCCCACCAATACCAAACACTGGTGCATGGAGAGCAACAGGAATTCTCATTCATTGCTGGTGAGAATGCAAAAACAGTATAGCCAGTTTGGAAAACTGTAAGGAGGTTCTTTACAAAGCTAAAACACGGGCTTACCATAAGACCATAAGACAGTCATGCTCCTAGGTAGTTACTCAAATGAACTGAGAGCTAATGTGCACATAAAAACCTGCATATGAATATTTATAGCAGCTTTATATATAACTGTCAAAAATTGGGATGCAACCATGATATCGTTCAACAGACGAATGGATCAACAAACCACGGTACCTCTATGCAATGGAGTATTATTCAGTGATAAAAAGAAATGAGGTATCAAGCTACCAAAAGACAAGGGGGAACCTTAGACACATACTGTCAAGGGAAAGAAGCCAGTCTGAAAAATTTACATATTATATGATTTCAACTGTATGACACTCTAAAAAAGGAAAAACTATAAAGAGAGTAAAAAGATAAGTGGTTGCCAGGGATTCAGAAGTTGTGGGATGGAGGTGGGGGAGCAGAGGGGCAACGAATAGGCAAGAGCACAGGGTAGTTCTAAGGCAGTGAAATTATTCTATATGATACTGTAATGGTAGATACATGACGTCATATATTTTGTTAAAACCCACAGAAAGAGTGAATGCTAATGTAAAGTCTGAGCTTTAGTTAATAATACCATATTAATATTGGTTTATCAATGTATCATACCATGCAAGATACTATTAAGAGGGCGGTAGATGAGAACTTTGTACTTTGGAGTAAGTTTTCTGTAAACCTAAAACCATTCTAAAAATGAAAGTTTAAGAAAAACCAGGGTCTCATGAAGTAGCTATTATCACAAAAAAAATTAAGTAAAACTACAAGGTTTAAGTAACATGAAAAGCAAATATACAAATGCGGTATTTCTTCTGAAACAAAGATACGGTGACATTTATGCTGTGAAGCCAAAAGCCATGGAAATTATGAGCTTACCATTAAAAACAATAAAAGCTGAAACATTCTTACCTGTCCTGTGACTGTTCTTCATACATCCGCTCCTTGCCTTCTTTAAAGAGTCTTATTGCCCGCTTTGACTTTTTCATTAGACTATCAATATAGATTTTAAAATATTCATTCTCGCTGAGTTGGGCAAGTTTCTGGTTGTCATCATATTTACTCAATATAAGTCGCAAATGCTGATATGTATCAGGTAAAATGTCAAGTATATATGGTGGGCTATTTTTCAACTGAAGCTTGGGATTTTGGCACAGTCTGACCTAAAAAAAGAGACAAAAATAATAACATTTTCATAGGAACCACAATAATTTCTTTCACAGAAAAGTTAAGAAATATATCAAACTACTATTTCTTCATTTTCCACAATATAAATTTTCATTTACAACTACTATCTCCAATCTACAAACAACTGGTAAATATCTGCATTCCTCTGGATACAATTAAATCCAATTTTCTTCTCCTCCTATTCATTTTTTTCTATGACACACCTTTACTTTCCCCCACTAAAGTTTTCATTCTCTCTTCTACAATATCCTGTTGTTCGTGGCTTCATAGCGTGCTAAGTGTCGTACACTAATAGTATCTTTTTTTTTAAGTAAAAATTAGGAAATGGGCCTCTTCTGCTGGCAACCTATGTCTCACGTTTAGATATTATCCAACTACACTGAACTCCCAGCTAACCTCTCATAGATTTTAATTAACGTTTTCGTATTTTGTTCCTGAACCCTGAGGAGAATAAAACAAAGAGGTGCAATTTTAATAACTGAGTTATTAAGTAGTAAATGGGTGTCAGGTCCAAACAAGTCTCTTCCACCTCCCCACATTATATCTCGTGCCTATAAACATGTGGTACCTAACGGTTAAGTCATTCCATCGGGTGCCACCCAACCACTGGGGCATGCATAGCTGCCAGCATAACTAAGAGTAACTTCCGCAAAAAGTCAGCTAACCCATCTTGTTCCTACCTCTCCAACCAGGGTTTAGGGAACCACGCAATCACACAATTTTTAAATGGAACCATTAGACACTGCACAGGAGCGTCCAGAGTGGAAGGGCGCACGCTCATGCATAAAGGCAGCTTTCCCGAGAAGCCCGTGAAGCACAGGCTTGATGGTCCTCTAAGAGCTCGTTCTCTTCTGATGCCTTCATCGTGTATCCTTTGTAACACTTTCAAGAGCAAGATACTCTAAACACAATTGGCTAAGGTTTCTGACTTTTTCCAGTAGGACTTCCCTTTCATCACACTTAACCTCCTGCTGTGGGTGTTTTTCAAATCTGGCTGAAGGGAATCTGAGTTGGAAATGATACACTTGAGTGTGGCTTTGGTAGAAGGTATATGAGATGCCCAGTCACTTCTGGAGCTAGCTAAAATGCTGCCAGCAAGCACAGTAAGAGAATGGATTCAGGAAGACTTCAAGGCCCATGGAGCAGCACACAGCATAGGAGCAGGAAGATCCAAGTCAGATTTGGTCATTTCCATGTGTCCAGAGGTACCCAGGACTGGAAACATACAGGGCAATGGAAGAAAAGTATAAAGTGTACAGAGTCAAGATCATTTTTCTGATGTTTGTGGATTTATCGTTTAAAGATTTATAACTTGTGTCTTATTTATCAGTCTAAAAAATTCACCTTCATACCCAATTTTGTATTTGTAATTTTGTATTATTTTTCTTTAAAAGGACCCCTCCAAATTTCAAGTTCAACAAAACATGGATTCACCCCTGAGTGCTCACAGAAGGGCTGGGCCAAATAGAAAACAGTTGAACAGTAATAATTTCAAGAACCACAAACCTAAGAAATCCAGGAAACAACAAATGAAAAAAGTATTCACACTTACTAAGACACTTGCTTTAAGAAATAACCATATGAGTTTTTGGGTGTGGGGGAAAAAAAAGAACTATCAAGCAACAGCCCTTAAGACAACCATTTCACACGTTAACAGAGGGCATTGTATCTTCCACCATGCTATTTTATTGTATACAATGTAGAAGTATCGAGCATATAGTACAGATGTGACAAATGGATGGCTTAGTTGATTTTCCAGAATACTTCAGTACATACACACACACACACACACACACACACACACACACATACACACTTAAATCATATTATTATATTACTGCTTTATTTTCATGATTGAATATACTAGTGTTCAAATCAATAATCCAAAGGCACGAGCAAAGATTAAATATAAGAGTATTTAATAGGAAGATGCCATATAATTAATTAAATAACACCAAATCACAAGAAAAGTATAGTTAAAGGGGTTAATAAAACTTTTTACCTTCTTTCTCCTTTTGGGACTTTGATATAATCAGAGAAGCTCATTCTGCCCTAAAGACTGATGAAGTCTCAAATATGTCAATGATTTGACAAATCCAAACAAGATATAGTTTTTCAATTCTTAAAACTGTAAGATAGCATCACAAGTATATACAAATTTCAAAAATATCACCAGCCACAACCTACAGCAGGCACAGTTTAATCTCAGCAACATAAAACTTGGGACAACATGTCAAAGATTGATAAATGATTAACTTGGAGTTAGGAGACTAGGCAATTTCAAATTAATTTCGTCTACTGGTGAACATTTAACTGATAAAAAAAATTCTCTCAGGTATTTTCTTTAGACATTCCAAGTAAATGTTCTTTAACAGATTATTTGAAGTGTTACAGATTTTTAATTTACTATTCTCTATGTGAGCTTTTTCTCATTTGCTTTATTTAAATTGTAATTCTATCTGGGCATTTATTGCTTTATTTGGTACAATTGTTTGCATAACTACCATATACCAGGTACTGAGCTTACTGCCAGGAAATTATAGATGACTAGAACATACTTCCTGCCTCAAGGAGTCTGGCAGAAGAGGCCTAGTTCTCTCTAATTAACTTAGGAGCAATGTAATTCTTGCTCTAAGGGATCTTTGGAAAGATCCTGTCCAATTCATTCATTTTCAGATAAAGAAACGAAGAACTACAAAGATTAAGGGACTATTAAAAAATCATTAATCTAACACAAGAGCCTGCATCTTCTGAATCTCAGGCTGATCTTCTTTCTAACTATATCGCAACTTAATTAGAATTAGGCATATAATTAATGATCCCTGCCTAACCTCATTTACATTTTTATTTTTACACCATTTGCAAATTTCCATGAACTTCAGGACCCATTTGTTAATTCTAAAATGTTTATGTGTCAGGCATTGTTTCAGGCCCTAGGGAATTCATAATGAAATAAATCACAGACCTGTCCTCAAGGAGTCTTCCAGTGAAAAAGACAGATGGCTTAAAAAAGAATTACAGGACACGTTAAGGGCTTTAATGGAGGAGAGTACAAAGTGCTGGAGGAGAAAAGCAGCAGCTCACTCATAACTTGCCATGAGTATCAAAAAAGGCATACCTACATTTGCAAAAGGAATATTCCAGGCAAAAGGGTAGGCAAAGGCTTGTGAGGTACCAGAAAGTA
The DNA here is from genome assembly GCF_011764305.1 of Mustela putorius furo. Taxonomy (NCBI): domain Eukaryota; kingdom Metazoa; phylum Chordata; class Mammalia; order Carnivora; family Mustelidae; genus Mustela; species Mustela putorius. The sequence continues at coordinate 31,917,439 of NW_025421987.1, forward strand.
GAGCAGAAAGGAAGGAGTCAATGCAGTCATTCTAAGAGGTGAAGGCACAGGGAGCCTGCAGGTGAGTAGCACAGGCAGATTTCAAATGGGCTAGATTCCATTCATCAGGGCTCCTATAGGCCACACAGTTTTCTAAATCTGCCTTCAGGAGAGTGTAACATACAAGCTGAACTATGATATGCTGCTGAGTGTAGAGTTTATCAGTTGGATTAGTATTAAACTCTGTGATTTATGACAGCTCCTGCCAAAAACGAGTAACTCTACACCAGGACTGACTTCTAAGCAGGTCAAATTCAAGTCAATAAATATTTATTGAGTCCCTGCTATGTGCAAGGAACTGCGAAAGCCAGAGAAAGAAAAATTGCTTTTCTAAAAACAGTATGTTAAGGAGAAAAATCAAGCTCACCACAAGGTTCGAGTTCAGATTCAAATGACTTAGATGTCATCTAGAAATATCTAAGTTGCTCCCTAGAATGCAAGCGGTTCCTAACACAGAAGAGCTTTAAAAAGAACAAATCTCCAGTCATTTTATACAATAACAAACTTTTTAGGGCATCGACTAGTGCATAAAAGGATTGGTTCATTAGCAGGGTTACTCTTCACTCTTGAACTAAAAGGCAAAACACTTAGTACTGAATTAGGCTACAAATTCCATTACAGTCATTGAGTCAAAGGATTTTAGAGCTAAAGAGAACCTTGGAAATCACAATGACCAATACCCTCTCCTTTTGACAGAACAATACTAAAACACAGACATGGAACATGGCTGAGTTTACTGCTCAAAACCCTTCTGTCTAGAGTTGAAAGTCAGGCACTCTCTCCTTAACACTATGCAATTGCCTGTTGTATTTGTTTAAATTTATTTAGAGATCTTTAAAGGGGCCTCTCTATACATGTCTTTACCATTTCACACACATAAAAATATGTGTCTAATCTATACATATACTATAAATACTATATATTCACATACATTAAATATATATTTGACTATATCAAAGCAAAGGCACAAATATAAACACAGGATTTGTGAGTGCTGTAACAATTTTCAAAGCCATTAATTATTCTTGGAACACTCCTGTATTTAAAGATTTTCCCCGCTGTGCCTTAATTAAAACTTCTAGTCAAAAGTTAACAAAGAGGTATTAGGTCAGCTAACATATTTCTTAGGTTCACCCCAGCCCCTGAAATGTATGAAAGAAATTCTACTGAAGCAAATGGAAACTTCAACAGTAAGGAATTGTGCCTAGACTGTAACAGACTTTCATTATAAAGCACACCTCACTTCATGGACGATGCAGTTATATTAAATCAAGCAATGTACCCACGAAGTGAAATACCCCATTTTTAACAACAGTATGAAAAGCTTGAAAGAATCCCTTGTCTGTTCTCTTCATGTAAATGTTTTAAGAGGTTCCTTATTGAAATTACACAAAGGATATTATTATGATAAAAAAGTATCCGTGAGTTCTTTGAATTCTTCTCATCTTAATTTAGCAAATCATCTTAAGTACATAAAAGAATGTACATGTATACAGTATAAAATGTAAAGAGTATAAAAATAATATAAAATTCTTTCTACATAAAATATTAATTGGGCAAAACAAGGTTAGCATATAAAATTGGTTATGAATCTGATATATTAATTAAGGTAGGATTTGGGCCAACTACCAAATTATTTATGGTTTTCAATGAAGCTTTCTTTAAAATCTGTCTTTAAATATAAGCATCATTAAATAACTGACTAGCTATAATTAAAATATCAATTTTCAGTTGTGTGTTCATATCAATTGTGTGTTCATTTGTTCACTATTTTCCTTCCAAATGAAAACTGCAATTAAAAAATGCTAAACAATAACAAAAGTGGAGACTTATCTCTTACTTGTCTGTTTCCTTCACCTAGTGTAGAATTTTGCATATGGTAGATGCAAAATAAATACTTGATGGCGGAAAGAAGGTGTAGAAGGAGGAAAGGAACAAAGAACTTCTCAGAAGAGAATACTACAAATAGGAAAACCATACCTATAGTGAATAAACCTAAGTGAGTACAAAGTTTCAAGAAGAATTTGATCATATCAAATATTAGAAGGTAAAGAGCCTTTTGATTTCCTTCTCATGGGAAGAGGAAGAATCATATTATTTCATGGAATGGAGTACTTGAATCTTCATACTATGAACACAGATGCTAGAGTCAATCAAACCTAAGATTTGGTGCTACCATTTATTAGTTTTCCAACAGTGGGCCAGTTTCTTCTTCCAGAAAACTCAGGATGTTATGATTCTCAGAAGAGGAAATGTAAAGTGACCTGCACGGTACGTAGCACACAGCTGGTACTCAGTCCTTCTTAGTACATCTTTTCCTTCTGTATTTTATATTATACCACATCATGGTAAACTGCAGATTTTGCCAACATATGAGAATCAGACCAAGGGCTCTGTTGCGGATGGCTAAGAGTTCTTTCAGCTCCTGAAGTTCTTCATACTACCTGCAGCTCTGTAAAAGTCTGGAGTGTTTTGCGCAGGAAAGCAGCAAACGGTAATAAGCCCAGGCTGGTACTCCTGATACGGAATTAATAATCAGCAGTACTCAGCTGATGCAGTATCTGAACAGGCAGAACATTTAGTTTAATAACTATTTTTGTTCATTGCTATTGGAAGATAGCATAAGTGAGCTTAACAATTATTTAAATATTTGTATGTTAAAGTGCTAAAAATTTGGTCAGTTATATTCAAAATGCTTCCTTCATTACTCGGAAAATATCAGCAATTAAAAAATGCTAAACAATAACAAAAGCAATGACAACAAAAAACCAACTTCCCCATATGCCCAAGCAGAGTAGATAAAAATAGTATCCTGACATCATTTAAGTCACAGCATGTTTCTAAAATGAGCTAAATACACAGGATAAGAACTTACTTCCATCTCCATGTTTTACTTATTTGCCCACTTAACTGCTAGAAGACTGATTAAAATGTATATTGTTTATTCTACAATATACAATTTTAAGACGTGGTTTGAACATTATAAATGTTATTCCTTAAATCACTTCCTTACAACCCAAAATAAAATTTACAAATTCTCTCAAAACTGTAGATTTTCTTACTTCCCTCTTATATAAGTAGCAATTAGTTATCTACCAAGGTTTACTCTTCAACTTGTACTTAGCCTTTTACTCCCACATTGTAATCTAGGATGACACTTTATTAATTACTTCTTCTACCTTTACATTTTAAATCACTCCCTATCTACATACCTCTCTCCTCAATCTATACACCTCTCCACACACACACAAAGTTATGCTCCGCTCAAACCCTCAAGCTATCTCTCAGAACTTTCTTCCTTTTCACCAGTTGTCACTTACAGAACAACTGTTAAGTTACCCACACATTCTTTTTAATCTAGCCCCATCACGTAAATGAAACTATTCTGAAAGGTCAACGATTGGCCTCTCTTCATGAAATTCAGTGACTTCTTAAATTTTCATCCTGCTTGCTTTTCTCCACTTGGACTTGAATTTGGTTTTCTGAGAATTGGAAACTATCTCCTTAATTGAAGCTGTCTCTACCCAAGAAATCAATCTGCCCTAATTCTTTTCCTACCTCTCGCATCGCTGTTTTTTGCAGGATTCTCTCTCCTTCTCTGCAATCTAATTATAACTACAACCCCATACACAGACAAAATGCCAATCTCTGACTTTTTCTCTAACTCCCATCTTCTACTCTACATTGCAAATCTCTTACTGGTCTACAGCTTGAAATACTACCTCTGTGGGCATATCTAACAAACATATGTCCTCAGTTTCAACTTCTCTCTTTAACTGCACATTCAACTTTCTGATTTCAAAATGGATTTCGCTCTGGCATGTCAAACTCAACATGGCCCAAAACAAACTTATGCACCAGCTCCCAAGCTTCCTCTTTTTCTTACTATGTTCCTTATCTCATTTAAAGCATCACCGCCTTCAGGCTAAAAACCTCGAGTCACTTTCACTTCACCATCTCTTTCATCCTCTATCTCTAAAGGGTCACCCGCACCTGTAAATTTTACCTCCAAAATGCCCCCCACAGGGCGCCTTCATGCCTTGGTTGTTAAGTGTCTGCCTTCCTCTCTAGTCCTGATTCCAGAGTCCTGGGATCAAGCCCCACATGAAGCCTGCTTCTCCCTTTCCCACTCCCCCTCCTGCTTGTGTTCTCTCTCTCACTGTGTCTCTCTGCATCAAATAAATAAACAAAATCTTAAAAAAAAAAAAAAAAAAGCCTCCCGCATTTGAATCTACACTTGCTAAATTGACTCTCAATTGGAGTTCAGCCCTCAGTTCAGCCCTTCATTATTTCTTGCCCAGCCTGTTTTAATTCTTCTTGATCACTACTCCTACTTTAAAGTTTCTTTTCTCTTAATCTATGCTTTGTAGAGTCAAGAGAATAATCGACCACAGCACAGCCTTGGCTGTTTTTCACACTCTACTCAAAGATAATAACACTTCTCTTCTACCAAATAAAGTCCAAACTCCTTGAAAGAGCAGAAATCGTCTTCATCTTTCTCTAACTTAACTTCTCAACAATCTCCCTCTACCCACATTCCTTCAGCCTGTTGTATACTACACCTCAGTGGAATCCAAAACATCCTTGAAAGAGTAGCTGGATAACACCCCTACCAGCTGCATTCCTGATCAACCCCTCAGCCCCCACAAGCATATCCTCCCCAACCATATCCTACGTCACAGCACTTTATTTATATCCCATTACAGCCTTATCGCATTCTAGAGTATGCAGAACACACTCTACTACATAGAATGGAATGGGTGTTTACAAACCTCTATCTTTCCAGATGGAATTTGATAAATGAATGGTGAAATCAATAGATAGCGTATAAAGCAGCTTTGAAGAAGAGTTGATTTAAAACCTGAATGGTAAAGATTTTATGAGAGTTGAAAAGATGACAAACTTATTAAGGCTTCTGTTAAATGCGTGTCCTAAGTCACAAGGATAAACCAAGATAACTTGGTAGGATTCTTTTAATCTTTTATTTTATAAAAAATTTTCCCTAAAAGGGGAAAGGAGCTAACTTTGGAATCACTCCACTTAGCCAAGCACAAGAGCTCAAAATCTCAGTATTAAGCAAAACTGTTCAGACACTTAATGTGTTATCATCTACCCAAGTCTAAAAGTGCCCATGATTCTGCTAACATGGAAGAACTTCACTAAAGAAAAGGAAATACATGAAGAATGATTCAAATAAATGATATTCCCTATTCCAAGGGCCCAAGGATAGTGATATCGCAACAAACCCAACAAACATAAACAAACATAAATCCAACAAACATAAACAAGAGGCATCCAAAGCCTATGCTTTATCCCACATATAATATTTTTCAGAGGTATAAGGAATTCATCTTAGAAAAGAATATCGACTATTATTTGTTAAAATAGCTGCATATATTCCAAGCATCTCTGATTGACAACCTTTAAAATAAATTATAGTTGCAGTAAAAGTATAAAGATGGAGAATGAATTACACTCCAGCTTGACAAATGTACTGAGTGTACTGAGGGGAAAAGGCAGGAAAAGGCTATTTGGCATCATCACTTTTTAAATGCTTTTAAAAGTCTTTCAATAATGTAATTTCAAATAAATGACAAGGACAACAAGACAAAACGTAGGCAGGTACTCAAGCTGCTTTGCTCTTCGGTATCAATTAATTCTTTTCTAATTTCCTGAACATCCATGTAAGCTCAGTACATTTAGTATCTATTAGATGGAAAACTGTTCCTTCCACTTTCCATCACCTGGCTAAGGCGCTTATGAAAACCAGGCTCAGGAACCTCACATTAATAAATTATCATTTCTCCCATACTGATTAGCAATCATTTCCTTACCCTCACCTCAGCATTTCCAACAAGAGTACAATAACGCTGTTCCTAAGGACAGTGGCCAGCAGAATCCAGACAGGCAACTGTCTGAGCAGCAGCCAAAACACAAGGAGGTTCTTCTTCACTTTGCCCCCACTGTACTTCCCACAGGTCTGTATTACAGCCTTGTCCATACTACATGGCAATTACCTAATAAATATAATATAATATAAATAATAGATTACCATTTATATGCCTCGCTGTGATGTCAGTGTCTGAGTTCCTTGACACATCAGAGGCCAAATTATACATCTAACCTAGCTTTGTATCCCTAATAACAAGCACTTAGTAGGAACATAGTAGGCCCTCAATAAATGTTAAGTGTTTGAGAAACCCATCTCTGGGGAGCCTGGGTGGCTCAGTGGGTTAAGCCTCTGCCTTCAGCTCAGGTCATGGTCTCAGGGTCCTGGAATCGAGTCCCACATCAGGTTCTCTGCTCGGCAGGGAGCCTGCTTCCTCCTCTCTCTCTGCCTGCCTCTCTGCCTCCTTGTGATCTCTGTCAAATAAGTAAATAAAATCTTTAAAAAAAACAAACCCATCTCTGTAATAGCTTTGGAATAGATTCCATATTTCAGGTACATCTGAACCTGGATATATATTCATGAGTAATACCTCTGTCACTGTATAAGATTTCCAGGGACCAGAAGAGTTTGGGGTTAGCTATTGACTTAAACTGACACATAGAGCCAAGGCCAGAAAATATGTCTAAATGGGAGGCTTTGCGATATGCTAAATCCTTTTTCTCAATAAACTGATTTTGGGTTACAGAATACTTTATCTCTCTCTCTCTCTCTCTCTCTCTCTCACACACACACACACACACACACAAACCAACTGAGTAATGACTCTCTCCTACTCTCAGTGACCGTATCTAGAAGTCTGCCCTCTGAAAACATAACAATTAGTTGGAACTGGAGTCTCAATTGACTGTTTTAAATTCTAGATGCCAGGGAATGGTAAAACTACACACTTCCTGGAAATTTCTACTACAGTCTGGGACTGCAAAATATCCACTGTAAAATGTTCTTTGATTTAGTAGGTAGCTGCAACATACTGGACTTAAAAGTTCATTTCATATTTATCCTTCTAAGATCTGTCCTTGCTGAAGAGGCTTCCCAAAGAAAAACGTGCTAACTAAACACCTAACCCTGCCCATCACGTAACTACCAGTAGGACTTGAAAGTTACTCTTTTCTGTTATTCACAAGCTAAACTCAGGCTATTGCTGTTCGTTTATAAAACAGTTAGGTGATTGGTCAAGAGATTAACATTTGGACTCATAATAAATATCCTGATGTAATCACCAGGACAATGTTGAGATGATGAACCACTTCCTTCACCACTGACAAAGAAAAAAAAAAGGGTAAACACATGTGAGGGACACTTCTGTATTACACAATCTAATAAAATATATTTTCAGTTAGTAATTATCAATGCCTTTTTATTACTGTGTGGTAGAATAGTGATGAACACGCTGAGGTCTTTCATAGCGATTCATGTGATTTTCCTCCACAAAGCCCATGAATGCATTCATAAATGAACACAATTATTTTCATTCTTGACAAATAATGAAGACAAAATAAGAAAAGCCATTCCAATGCACCTTTGCCAACCCTTACCCACATTCCACTAAGTAGAGACTTTCATTAATAGTTCTCCTTATGAGTCAAGTTTTTCAATTAGAGAGGCTAAACCCAAACCCACAAAAGAGTTAGTAAAATAAACAATGGCAGAGACTTAACTATCAAAAACCATCTATTTTATCATAACCCATGGTGAAATAATTAAAAGTGGATAAAACTTATGTTAACAAGCAATTACAAACCAAAATTATGAATATATTCTTTAATGTTTAAAAAACAAGGACTCTTATATTAACTATAGCTCACCTCTTCCTGATACCAATCTTTTTTATTTGCTGTGCTAACATTCACTCATAAACCATAAATGTACAAATTCTGAACTCTCGCAGAAGGGGATGGGGAGGGAGGGGCAGCTCCTTGGGAGAATCTGACCCATGTTGCCCACTCATATAACAGGTATAGGGAAAAACCAAGAATTCCTTCTCTTATGCCCAAATAATGACTTAGGTAATGAAAGTGACCTTAAATCGCATTCTCTTTAGAAAACCAAAGACAGTTACTTGCGCCTGCTAAATATATGCAGTTGTTCCCACAGCATACTCCTCATTCTTAAGTATCCAATGCTAAAATCCAAACCTGACCTCAACCAGCAAGTTGCAATGTTCTGACACTATGACATCATTCTGTCTGGAGCATTTTAATATCACAATTTAAAAAAATTGGCAGAAGCTTAAATAGGTCACAATGAAGCCCAAAACTAAGGATACTTATCTGGCAAAATTTTCTGGATCTGCATTTGGCACCACTGGACCTAGAATGGTAAGCCTATCATTCATCTATCCATCTGTACTATACATAAGGATAAACGAAAATAAAGCAAATCTTATCACCTTCCTGTGCCACTAATACTACACTGACAGTGGCTTTTTGTGGCAAATATTCATACACAGTTACAAGCCAAAGTAAAGGCAACTACTACTATATGATTTCATGGAGGCTTTAGCACATCCCTACAGAGGATACTTTTTTAAAATTCCATTTCTGCAGTCACAAAAATATCAAGAGCCCTGCATCAACTAAATTCATAATTAGCCCCAAAAATCTACGAAATGAAACCAGATGGTGCTACAAACATTTACCAATATACAGGGGACGGTACTAACTGCTTCAAAAACAAGAACTATTAATTCTGCACAGCAGCAAGCCACCTCTTAATCATATTTATTTCATAATCCTACTTAGTAAAAGAGGACACTGACAGCTAGTTTCTCAGTAGTCTCCAGTAAAATATTCAGGTTGCCTAGACTTCTCAGGGTACTAACATCCAGCTTGACTTCTTCTTGTAAAATTATTATTCATCTGAAAGCAACATGCAGAAACCACAGAGGTTTCTGATACTCTCAGCCCCCCCACCTCCATCATAAATTTTCCTTTCACAATAAACAATGTGCAATCGAAAAGGTTTCCTGTTTCAAAATGGAATAGATGAAAGAAACTGTAACTCTACATTAACAACAAGAAAAAGTTTCTTAATGAAGATGAATTCTCACAGATGGAAACGGAAACTCTCTCAAACATTGCTTCCCCACTTAAGGACTAATCTGGTTCTTCCTCTAGTAAATACTCTCAGCGTCATGCACTGTGGTTGTCATGAGTGGTCCCTCAGAGGGTTTTCTTAAAACACTTGTTTGCACTCGTTTGTTATTTAACAGTAACACAACTTCACATAAGACAGAGCAAATACCTCCAAACTATTCTATGGCCATGTACTAACAAAGAGCAGCCAACAGTAAAATCTTTGAATATCTGAGTCATATAGAGGAACTTTGAACCTTGAAGAGTAGGACAAAAGGTAAAAAGAAAACACAAGCAAGTCTTTGCTCTGAATCCAACTTTTTAAAACACACAGAGTAGATGCAAGAAAAATGGTCAATTCAAATCTAAAGACTGTTGCCATAACAGTAATTATTAATTAATGGTAAGTAACAATAATATTAATTGATGGTACAAATAAAACAATAGAAGAAGAAACCACATCCAGGGCAAATAACAGGAACAAGCATACAGAACTTACCACTTTGTCCATGAGTTTCCAAGTTTTCTCAACAGTCCTGCGATCTGCTGCTGCTTGCTTAGGAGGTCCAACTGCATCTTGAATAGCATCAATAATACCCAAAATCCGTCCTTTTCGGGGGTTTCCTCCTCGACCACCAGGGTTTCTGCCATTCATAGAATTTGCCATCTGGAACCTTAGTTCTTTGAAAGGCAGATTAAGGGGGGGAGGGAAAGTTAGTTGGTCATGAAAATGCTCACCCAGCAGAAAATTGAACAGGTTAATTTGTACCCACTACATCCTCCACCATTGAGAACAAAATCCAGGGTCCCAGGTTCAACTTCCCAATAGCTATGAATTTGCACTCTCAATCTGTTCGCACAACAAACGGTAACCTTAGATTTGCTTTTGGAGCACTAAGAGTTAAAGATGTATCCTTCTCGAATTTCACCTGGCAAAGCCTTTATTAATACCCAACTCATAACCAAAAAAACCAAAAACCCATCCAAAACAAAACAACTTACAAAGGTTTCCTCCAAGTAGATAGGAACACAATGTTCTCCCCATCCCTGCCTTAATCTCAATTCAATGTATACTAGAACTAAAGCTCCCAGAAAACATGTTGAGAGCCTCACTTGAAAACCTCACTTTCACTCTCTTAGATTTCGCCGAGTTATATAAATGTGAAGATGATTCTACAGGAGCGCAAGGGACATAGCTGTTGTCAACAAAGGTTTAGAACTTGGATTTTCCCCGCTAACACCAACAAGTACGGATAGGGGAACATGGACCCACCAATACACAGTTCTTCAACCAAGGAGTTAGCCCCAAGTTAAGAGCCAAATAAACCAACAAACAACCCACTAAAAAAAGAGGGGTGAGAACCTGACAAGCGCGGGCACCGAAAGGAGAAGAGTGTTCACTTATTTTGCTCCTTTCCTCTCGTCTCACGCAAAGGGAGTGGGGGTCCAAAGCTTTGTTTCGGGACGTCTGTGTGCCCTCCTCCTGTGTGCCTCTCCCCTGCCACTCTCGGACCTCAGCTCGGGGAGGAAGGTGGACACAGAAAGGCCGGAGCCGCCCCCCCCCCGCACGTCCAGCGCCCGCAGACCCGTCGGTCTTGGGCGCCCCGCATTCGGCTCCCGGGCGGACGTACCCCACCCCACCCCACCCCACCCCACCCCCCACCACACACACACACACACACACACACACGCACGCACACTCACCCAGCCACCCGGCTCCCTTCACTCCCTCTCCCTCCTCTCCCGGCCCAGCCCGGGTTCCGGTCTTTAAATACCCCTCTTCAAACTGTGCCGGCCGCGGCGACAGCAGCTGGAAGCCAGGGCTGTCCCCTGGACCTCCGTGGCCCCGCGGCTGGCTGCCCCAGGGTCCCCTGGCCGGAAAGAAGCGGCAAGCCTCCCCGGCGCCCCCTTCCCTCCCCGCTTTCCCCGCCGCAGCTCTCCGGAGACACGCGTGTGCGCGGGTCCTACTCTACACGCACGAGCCCAGGGTGCGTGGGGAGCCAGGGGAGGGAGTGTGTGGCCGCCGTAAAAGCACGTTCCCGGGGAAGGCGCAAGCCGGAGCGCAGGCCACCGAGACGGGGAAACGCAACAATTACCGTCAAGACCAATCCACGCCCGCTCTCCCCTCCCGCCCGATTCTCGGGGAGGCCGCGGGACGCCGCAGCAGCACGAGCTGGAGGTGGAGACCACTCGCTGGATACCCCACCCCGTAGGATACACACACAGAGAGCCCGGGAGCGGGGCGGAGCCGGGGGGCGGGGCCGCGCGCCGCCAGGCCAATCCCACGCGCCCTTGCCCTGCCCGACAGCGGGCGGCGCCAATGGGCGGGAGGCGGCCGTCCTTCTCGCACTACCCCCCCAGTCCACGTCTCCCACAGTACACAATGGCCCCAAAGGAAGGCCCGCTCGCGGCACGTCCCCAATACAAAGAGACTCGGAGGGAAATGGGGGCACTGGACTCACCGAAGAACGAAAGTGGAAAGGGGAAAGGAGATGGAAGAAAGGATGCCAAGGCACTGAAGGAACTGACCAATAAGGAGTGGGCGGGTGGGCGTGAGCATTGGGAGCCCGAGCCAAAGCCAACGGGGGCTCAAAGGCGGGACTTCCTGCTTCGCTCACCTTCCTCGTCTTTTGTTTCATAGCAACAGAGTAGTGGCTGAGAGGGTGTACTCTGGGCGGGTCCGAAGCCCAAGAATTTCATCTCCCTAGGGCTGCCAAACTCTTCTATCCAGGACAGCAGCCAAACAGGTCTAAGGCGCAGCTTCTTGCCGGCTGTCAAAAAAAGAGCAACAATCACCCAGCTAGTTTCTGGGGTGAAATATAAACCTCGCCTAGAGCCAGTGAGGGTTAACACCTAACTGCCAACCCAAACTTCCTAAATTTCTGAGTGTCTCTCTTTTCCTGCTGGTTCTAGAGAGTGCAGATCAAACATGAGGCTGATGAAAAAGCATGCAGTCGACAGTGCTGACCAAACAGTCTCTACTAAACAGGCCAGGGCAGTAAAAGAACCAGGTTATGGAAATTGCTAATATATACATCATTTTAATTTAGTGCAAGTTTCTGCATAAATGACTGAAGAGGAAATTTTGTGTGTGTGTTTGTTTGAGTCAGCTTTATATTTCTCTCCGTCTTAAAAACAAGCTTATGGTATCTGCCATTCTCTTCTTACATTTGTGATCTCTCTTCTGTGGTTCCATCACTATACCCTTATCAAAAGCCACATCTGGCTAATCTTAAAAGGAAAAATCTACTGTGCTGGGACCCGTCTTTCAACATGATCAAAAGTTAAACAAATGTCTTCTATTTCTTTCTGCTTAATTTCGATCCTACCACAGGTGCTACTAACAATTGCTCTGGACTGTCATGCTTTGGAATTTTCTTTCCACTACAGTTGGTAGTGCTGAATGCATTTTACACCTTAGGCTTCTCAGATGTTGTGCTATTTTGTGTCTTTAAAAAATATATAAATTTCTATTCTTTCTTTAACCTGTTAACCTGATAAAATATTTCTCAATGGTTCTAACCACATTCTAGCTACATCAACGTTTTAGTACTGTGATTACTACAGTCAAGAATCTGGAGTTGTTATAATTTACTCCACAAATCTACATTCAGATGGATACGATTTTCATTTGGTTAAAACGGGCAGAACGAGCTCTTTGCAAGTAGTCAGGTGATAGAATGTGGTTCAGGAAGTAATTTTGTTTCTTGGCATTATTTCCATGCCAATAGTTGAAGAGTAGTTCCTTGTTTTCACATTATGTTTATCTACAATAGTGCTAACCTCTCCATATCTCCTCCACCCATTCCTATCTCCTTTACTCATGGTAACAGTAGCTATCTTTACTAAGGGAAGACTGCAAAAGGGAAAAATTTATTGGGTCACCTTTTAAATAAATTTTTAAAATGTATAAACTCTGTATAGAAGGTTTTCAGCATGTAGGAAAATAGTGGCTTAAGGGAACACTGTAAGTACATTACTCATATTCACATCTGGGTAAATGTAGAGTAAGTAAAATACATGTTACAGCATGTGGCATTCTCCTTTATGAGTTTTGCAACTGAGAGAGATGACTTAATGAGAAAATGGCACTGCCTACATTTCAAGCATATGATATTGATACAAATTATAACCTTTATGGGATATGGTAATATGTTATGAATATATGTAACACACATATCACACACAATATCAAGAAATTACAGCCTCATTCTCAGCTTTATCAAAGTCATCTAAAGTCTAAGTTAAGTTGTGCCATAGCGGAGTTCCCATTTAAACTATACTAGGATTCACAGTTTGACTAAGTCTGATTAAGTGATGGGGCAGTAGCCATTTCTACAAGATGTTAGTTTATGTTGATGTACATGGGAGAATAGAGACCTGTTGGGATAAAACTTCATATCCCAAGAACCTCCAGTGGAAACACAAGAGACTGAGTATAAGAAAGGACTGCATATTGGAGGACTATAAATATAAACACACACACACACACACACACACACACACACACAATGTGTTCACAGGAGACTTCAGAGCATAAATGTTAGTACTTCAAGGTGGCAGAGCTGATTGGAGAAATACTTTTCTCATTTCTACATAGAACAAGTCAATTTCCAACACTGTGCAGTTCAACACGAATGCAGCATTCTTTGGCAGTGTGGTGATTTATAACCTGAGAGAACTTGAACATGGCATCTTCACAGGAGAGGAGTGTTCTCCTGGAACATCCTGACCTAAGGCAGAATGGTAAGAGACTCCTGCCTAAGAGTCTTGCAAGCACCATAGCAGCCAGTAAGTGAATAATATGAAGAGGTTAACCATTATTAGCACATGGGAGACCCTTCCCCTAGGACTCTCAGAAAAGACTGGGAGACTTTGTGACAGGAGTGCTGAGAAATTTTGTAATGACATCTATGAACCCTTGTAATTGGATCATTAATATCTGTTCTCACTGGCTGGTGCCGTCCAGGAAAATGTAGATTACAGTCTTGTCTTTGAACACAGGGAAAAAAATTTAAGAAGAAGACAACTCTTTGGGACAAATGTTTGGACTTTTTTCATTCAGTTTAATCTTTTTCTTTTCATTTTTCTAACTTTGCCAAATTCACAGGTGTCCCATGTGGTAATAGACATGAATTGACTAAGTAACAAAGCCTTCTCATAATTTATTTGACTCGTAATAGCTACTCAAAAATAAAATACTTATTGAATGAATGAATGGACTATTTAGGGTCTCAAATAGGAAATATAAGGCTGTCCCTGATCCTGTGCAAAGGAGAATCCACTGTATTCACAATTCTAAGCAAGATGTTACATTTCCTACAAGGCAGATTTTCAATGCCTCTCCTAATATAAAAATAGAAAATGACACATCACACAAAAATGAATCCTCTAGAGATTCGTTTGGAATGGACACAAATACACAGGCTAGAGAGAAATAAGAGCATTACTACCTCGTCATATTTGGGTGTAACAAGTTATTCCTTGCTAAGAGGAATAGATTTCTATCTGTCTTTAACAATACATACAAATAGCTGGCAATGAGGGATGGTGGATATATGGTTTCATCAGACATAACCAGACTCTTGAGCACAAGTTTGGGCTCAACTGGGATTCTTCCTTAATAGTGACAGCAAAAACAAAAATAAGAATAGCAAGGAAGATAGAACTTTATCTATCTCATGCACAGAAAAATCTGAAGGTAGGAATTACCTGGTGGGTCCACAGTTTTCTCAAGGATCCAAGTTAGTATCTTCCGTGTCATCCCAGAACCCAAAATGGTTGTTGGTGCTCCAGCTATTACCACTGATTTTCAGACTACAAGCTAATATAAGGCTATATTGAACTTCCAGCTCAGTCAATTCCTTTTAAGCAATTTTCAGAGAACTCCCACAAATATTTCTCTTTAAAGGACAGAACCCAGTCCCATGGCTGAGCTCACTTGCAAAAAGGTCTAGAAGACAACGTGCTTTTTACAAAGGAAGCAATATAACCAGCATAAAATTAAAGTTTAGGCTCTAAAGAGAAATGGGTGAATAGATGTTCGGCAAGAAACTGGCAACTCTTATCACAAAGATCTTGTTCTAAGAATTAAACTTATGATTGATAAATCAGTTCTGGAAGCAAAAACTAGAGTTTCCAATGCTGGTGGTATGAGATAATGAAAATTTGGGATACTCGGTTGAAATTCAGAATAAATATGTGTATAGGTAAACATACATATATGTGTATATATAATATGTAACATATATAGATAATTATAAGTTGTTCCTTAGCAAAAACTAGTATCTGCTATTACTAGATATATATGTGCTTAAAGTTTATTGTATGAAAATATGTATAGTAAATTATATATAATTTTCAATACAGCATGTGGGTTCAGTGATCCTGAACAATTCAATATCATAGGGTGCAGAATGGGAAATCAAGTAAGCAACTGCCTTAATGTATTTCTGCTCTAAAGTGTTTATCAGATTAGACAGCTATTTATGTGGGGGGGAAAAGAAACCTTCAAAATTACTCCACTTCTTTGTGATTTTCTTTCCTAGACAGTTGATTCCCAGGCCCATCATTTCAATTATTCTCTGGAAAATGATTTGATAGTTGTTATTTGTAATAAAAAGGATTTATACTAAAGTGTTAAATACAGCTACTTCAAAACTTGGAATAAACCTATTACTTTGCCTCAGTTCTGTATTCCTTCATACTTCCATTGCATTCTTCATATTTCACAATACATTTTCCATGTTTTCCTAACATGTCTTGATTCAGAAAAATGTGGATCATTTTCTTTTCCCTCAAGAGAGTGTATAAGGAATGTAAAATTTGATAGAATTTGTCACAATAATTTCTCTACAGAGAAATTATTTTGTGCATTTTGATTATACCACATTAATACAAGATTGAATTTTTATTTTAATTTTTCAATTAAACAAAATATAAATTCAAAATTTCAACACTGAAGGGGATCTTGGTACTGATCACATGATGCGGTTTGGCAGAAAGTTTGTCCATGGTGACCGAACCCTAAAAAACATACATAATAGGGGTGCCTGGGTGGCTCAGTGGGTTAAAGCCTCTGCCTTCAGCTCAGGTCATGATCACAGGGTTCTGGGATCAAGCCCCACATCTGGTTCTCTGTCAGTTCTCTGCTCAGCAAGGAGCCTGCTTCCCTTCCTCTCTCTGCCTGCCTCTCTGCCTACTTGTGATCTGTCTGTCAAATAAATAAAAACATACATAATAATACTACATAGTTTGTAGTGTACAGACTATGTAATCGTGTGAGAAATATAATTGCTAATCAGACCAGTATTCATATATATACCAGCTATATATTCATTTTTCTACTCAAGAAGTCAAATTATAACCAGAAAGTTCTGAAATGAACATATAAATCAGAAGCCCATTACCTCTAGGAATAGCTCTAATCATGTCAGCAGAGATCTGATATATTCTAATTCTGCAGAAAGTCTATCCATTGGTTCCCAAGTTCCCAATTCCCCCAATTCCCAAGTTATCCTTTTCTATTTTAGGTCTCTTGATTGTTTTGAGACAAAATATCTACTAGGCACCCAACTTTATCAGCTATAAGTTCTAACTGCTCATTTACTCACTTATTCAACAAACCTTTTTGAGTATCTAATATATGCCAAGCATTATGCCAGACATCAGGGAATACAAAGATGATTAAGCAGTAGTCATTGTTTTCAAAGAGAAAGCAGGCGTATTCAGAGATCATTATAAACTCAAGTGGTAAAGGCAGTAATTTCTTGAAGCAGAGATCATTATGAGAAATTGAGGAAAGGCAGCTAACCCTGCTTGGAAAAGTGATTACAAAGCTGAAACATATAAAATAAACAGGATTAGCAGTTAATCAGAAAAGGTCATTACTAGTCAGAGGAGGCCTCATGAGCAAGGACTTAAAAGAAAGAAAACAGCTTTGTATGCACAGGGAATAAGTGGCTCCATTTCGTGGGAAGCAGAGAAAGGTGAATCAAAGGGAAAACGTGGTAAATAACAAGTAAACTAAAATGAGGCCTCAGGTGCCCAATTAAAGACTTGGGATTTTATCTTTTTTGATGGGGAAATATTGAAAGGTTTTAAGCCAGGGAAGAGTACACAGGATTAGAAAAGTGAGGCACATAACATTGTAATATTCATATTCCTGAGTGTTCATCTTGATGGCCAGATGGATAATAGATTGCAGAGGAATAAAACTAAAGGCAGGGTGGCCAGGAAGGATATATGTAATAAGCAATGAAGATAACCTAAAATGAAGCAGTGGTACTGGAGGTAAGAAGAAAAGAGTGAGATATTTGAGAAATGTTGAAAAAGATGGTTTCCAATCCTCCTTAGCCATTAGAATAACAAATTTCTAAACTCTTCTCCCAGAGATTTTGCTTTCATTGATCTAGGGTAGTTTTAAAGTTTGCTAAGGTATCCTAATTAGCAACTGAAGCTGAGAACCAGATTAGTTAATGTAGTAATCACTGGATAAATTCAGAAATATAAAAAGTGCAGAAAATGGAGGAGTCAAAACAGTTTAATATTCCAGTTTTAATGACTTAGCAAAAGAGAACTTCAGCAATTGTCAGAGAATATCAAAGGACAGTCTATTTTGGGGAAAGGGAAAATTAATTTGGTTTTTAAAAATAAAAAAATTAGGCATCTATCAAGTAAGAAGGATACTTTTAGTTAGATGATTGGAAATATATGATCTTACATTTGGCAACATTGACAAATGAGTAATAACAGTAACGTGATGGCATGAAGGGAGATTATCTGGGATAAGAAGAGCATTGAGTTGAGACATGAATCTTGAAGATCAACATTCAGAAGAAATCAGAGGGAGAAAAATATCACAAAAAGATGGAGGATCACAAAAGAAACCAGTTGGGGGTAGTACCCTAGAAACCAGGAGAGTCTAGTGTTTCTATGAAGCAAACAACAATTTCAATTGTAAGGAGAGAGGTTCAATAAGGAAAATGCAAAACACCCACCGGAGTCTGTAATTGAGAGATCATTTGTGACCTAAATGAGAACAATGTCAATTAAAGAATGAGTTAAAAAGAATGGGATATGAAGGCACCTGGCGGGCTCATTTGGTTGAGCGTCTGACTTTGTCTTGGGTCATGCTCTCAGGGGCCAGCTTCAGGCTCTGCCCTCAGTGGGAGTCTACTTGTCCCTCCACCCCTCCCTCCCACTCGTGTACTCTCTCTCTCTCTCTCAGATGAATAAATAAAACCTTAAAAAAAAAAGAATAGGATATGAGGAATGAAAAGTAGAGATTAGTCCTTTTTTTTTTTTTTTTTTAGATTTTATTTATTTTGACAGACAGAAATCACAGGGAGGCAGAGAGGCAGAGAGAGAGGAAAGGAAGCAGGCTCCCCGCTGAGCAGAGAGCCAGACGCGGGGCTCGATCCCCGGACCCCGGGATCATGACCTGAGCGGAAGGCAGAGGCTTTAACCCACTGAGCCATCCAGGCGCCCCAGAGATTAGTCTTTTAAGAAATCTGTGTAAGGATGAAGAAGAGACCTTGGTCTCTATATCTATAGATGAATGCAGAATTGGGTGGGGATAAGAAGGTCAAAATTTTGGACTGAAAGAAATGAAAGCATGAGTGTGGAAAAATAAATTAGAAAGAAAGAGATTAAAGGGCATGTAATCCTACAAGAATGGAAAAACAGGAGACCTCTGAGAAAGAAAAGGGAGAAACATGAAAATATTTAAATAATAGTATCTATAAAAGAATGCATAATTTTATTATAAATATTTTTAGAGGTGGTAAGAGGTTGAGGGTAGCCATGTTTGTTGGTTTCTAACTCCACTAGATAAAGTGGTAAACAAAATAGACTTCTCAAATAGAAGGGAACTTCAGAGGGGTGAAGGTTTTGAGTTGAAGAAAAGAAAAAGGAAAAGTAAGAAAAAAACATGGAATCCATTCTGAGAACACAGTGGAGTTTGGAGACCATGAATTAGACCGTGATGCCAAAGTGGAAGAATTTGTATATTTCTCTAGCAGGGTCCTGGGGGAAGTACGATTGTAGCTTCAAAACAGGTTTGTGTTTCGATTGAACAGGTTTTGCAAAATGCAAGAATGAAAGAAATAAAAAAAAAATCAAATCTTTTGGTGAGAGAGTATAGTTCAGATGATCAGCTAGATGGTTCGAGATAGTTCAAGACGGGTCAGGAAGGAAGAGAGCACACAGCGCAGAAAAGATGGTTATCTCTGTCACAGAGAGTGTTAACACACCTCAGCAGCAGCAAAGTCATGTTATGATAATCTTGCCCCAAAAGAAATTATTCCACTTGCTCATGCCTGTGTGCAGGTGCTGGTGAAAAATTTTATAGCTTTGTATGGACATTTATACCATTAGGTATGCTTTTATGTACAGTCTATGTGTAGTTAAATAAATTTTAAATACTCTGTTTCTTTTACAGCATGTTTACTGTCCCAGTAACCAGAGTAAAATAATTAAAAAAAAAAGACACTTTCTCACATTAATAAAATTTTTATTTAAGATGTTCATGGTAGGGGTGCATGGGTGGCTCAGTTGGTTAAGTATCTATCTTCAGCTCGGGTCATGATCTCTGGGTCCTGGGATCAAGCCCCATGTCAGGCTCCCTGCTTAGCAGAGGGCCTGCTTCTCCCTCTCCCTCAGCTGGTCCTTCTGCTTGTGCTCTCTCTGTGTCAAATAAATAAATAAAATATAAATAAATAAATAAGATAAAATGTTCACCAAGGGGCACCTTGGTGGCTCAGTCGGATTGAGAATCCAACTGTCCAACACTTGGTTTGGGCTCAGGGTGATGAGATTGAGCCCCTCATTGGTCTCCCTGCTCAGCAGCGATTCTGCTTGAAATTCCTTCTCTGCCTCTCCTGATGCTCCTCCTCTTACTCACATGAGTGAGCCCATAGGTCCATGTGCTCTCTCTCTCTTCCTCTCTCAAATAAATACATCTTTAAAAGTCAATCAATCAATCAATGTTCACGGAATGTATTTTTCACAAAATAATGAAACATTAAAAAAAACAAAGCTATTAACTTCATTTTGCTATTTTTAAATGGTTTCCCAGACTACAAAGGACATTTTTAAAAATGAAGAGGGTTATTGGCTTTTTACCCCTTTGTATATTTTAACCACTAATGTTGTATGTGCCTTTTCACACTGAGTAAAACAGCAATCATCTAGAAATAAAATATCTTTCTAAGATGACATACAGAAATATGGGGCAACTCAAGGACAACTTTCTGGACTACCACTTGCTCTACCATGTCATTTTAATTTCTTGATCTATGAGTAAAGGGTATATACAATCATTAGTGGGACTCATTTCCATTAATAGGGTGCTGAATGTCAAAGAACCAGAAAGGGTACTAATCAAACCCAGGCTCTCTCAAAGCAGCATCTTAAAAAGTCAACGATATTTTAAAAAAATAATAAACAGTATTAAGTCTATCACCAAACTCTTGTTTCTGTCAGTTGTCAAGCACCACTCCACAGACATTCTATCAGACTATGCCATGTATGAACTAGATTTCCAGTGTCTTTGATTGGGGTTGGACCTGGGTATGACTGGGATTTTCAGGCCATTTTCAATGGTTTCTCCATTTTTCATTCCTTTCTCACTCCATGGCTTTGCCCCCACACACCGTGTGCAGACACACACTCTCACACCTTTAGTGCGGCCCATCTGACTAAACTTGCTTTACTTAACTAATCTTAAATTTCTAGGACTCAGCTGTCCTGCTCCTTAATGTCATAGTTAACCCACATTGTATTCAGATTGTATTCAATTGTTTCAGGCAATTTTCTCTCTCTTCCCTCTTTATAGCCCTCCCCGACTTGCTTGGTTAAGAAATTATGACAGATTTTCTCTCATAATTGGTATATAAGCTCAATGTGTTATCATTTTCCAAATAGTTCCAGTTTATGTCAGGGTAGTAGGATGTTATCATTAGGTAGCATTTTATGAAGTGCCAGGCTTGGGTTGGGCTATTGATTTTGGTTCTGTGCACCCCACTCCCCCACCACCACATCACACACCTCCCAAGCAGGAAGTCACTTGGTCCACTTTTATACATTTTTTTTTCCTCTGTCACATCTTGTTTTTGTTTTCCCTGCTAGCCAGAGGAAAGTGTCTATTTCAAATGTTAAAAAAAAAAAATCAAGAAGGCTTCATGTTGTTACTTAATCTGTAATATTAATGAAAAATCAAATGTACTTTTAAAATATAATTTTATGACCAGCAAGTCAGGATGAGAGGCAGAGACCTCAGTCAGGAGATATATAAGAAGCTTATATTTTCTACAGTCATGAAAAGGAATATTCACATGTATAATACTGACCTATAAAATATAGATCAAAGGCTTTCTTACCAGCTACAGTTGCATCTAAATATGAAGAAAAATGGATTTGAAAATAAAAGATGACATTTTGGAAGGCATCCTCTGAGAAGTGACTGAGGTGATGAATACAATTAATTTCCTACTCTTCTTCTCCTTATGCCTGCTCTCTAAATGACCTCCTCTCAATTGTCCATGTTACTCTCACGGGTCACAAAAGATTGCTGAGAAAGCAATCAAAATTGTGAGCATTGATTTTTTTTAATGTACATAGAAAAATAAATGAGGGGATTGTATGAGTTGAATGTCAACAGCAGAGAGAGAGAGACCTAACTACCACCTGCTAAAGTTGGTCTATTTCCTAAAGAAGAAGTGGGGAAAAAATGTTTATAAACATTCTTGGGGTAAACAACCTTCTTGATTCTTCTCAGTTGCTAAATCTCTTGACAGTCTTCCCCTTCCCCTCAGTTACAATAAGTCTGCCCAAAAAAGGAAGGAAGAAAGTTAATTCATACCTTAAAAGTCTCTCTCCTTCTCACATTTATCCTTAGTTGATTTTCTTTAAGCATTAAACCACTCTACTATTGCATCAATGCATATAAAGAATAGCCAGAGAATCTTCACTCTGGGTCAGGTACAAGGTAATTCTTGCATGAAATTATCTATTTCTAGGCAGAACTAAAAATAAACTGAGATGCTACCATGGCTCACCCAGCTTTCAAGCAAGCTTCTTTTCTAAGTTCTGGTGTAGATGGCTTATCCTCTGCCTCTTAGCCACAATGAACCAAATGGAAACATTTCTTCTTACCTGTGCATATTGACAGAGATGTGTTGTAGGAAATAAGTGCTATTGTGAAATTGAGATTATATAATGCACAATTAAGCGATATTATTGGTGGGAAATGTACAGGACTATGTTATATTTCTGGTGTTTCTCTCATACGTACTGTAATTACCTGCTACCAGTATATTCAACAAGTATTTGATGTAAATATATAATTACAGTGCCTACTATAAAAGTAAGAAAGAAATGAGTATTAACTTGGGAAAGGGAAGTGAGGAAATGCCTCATGGAGAAAGTAAACTGGTCCTTCAAGGATGTTGAAGGACCTTATGAGGAAAACATAAATTTGGAGATGGGGGTTAAATGGAATGCACAAAGGAAGCATAACAAACAATTAAGTCTATGTGCTCAAGGGAAGGAAAAGTGCCAGTTTCTATGGTAGAAAGTTCACGTTAAAAATGTCAAAATGCAACAGACAATAAAAAACAATTATGGAAAGTTATTTTAAATTATATAATTGGGAGTTTGTCTAATTCTGTAGATAAAAGGGAACTTTAAGGTGACTGAAGAGGATAAAGATAAAATAAAATCAGTATTGGGACACCTGGGTGGCTCAGCTGGTTGAGCAGCTGCCTTCGGCACAGGTCGTGATCCTAGAGTCCTGGAATCGAGTCCCACATCGGGCTCCTTGCTCGGCAGGGAGCCTGCTTCTCCCTCTGCCTCTGCCTGCTGCTCTGTCTGCCTGTGCTCACTCTCTCTGACAAAGAAATAAATAAAATATTTTAAAAAATCAGTATTTAAGGAACATCATTGTTAGTGTGTTAGACTATCTAAGAAAGTAGAGAAATGAAGAGAATGGTAGTGAGGGCTCTTGTTATGACACTATTGACCCAGTTTGGATTTCAACAGTTTAGGATCTAGAATGGGTAGGTAGTAGGAAAAATTAGAAGGATGAATGTCAGACACAATTCAAAGCAGAAGAAAGATTGAGACTTTGACTCTAATTGAATATAAACTTAATTGAAATAAAAAAATAATGGGGTGCCTGGGTGGCTCAGTGGGTTAAGCATCTGCCTTCAGTTCAGGTCATGATCCCAGAGTCCTGGGATCAAGCCCTACGTGGGGATCCTGGCTCAATGGAGAGTCTGCTTCTCCTCCCCCTCTGCTACTCCCCTGCTTGTGCTATCTCACTCTCACTCTCTTGCTCAAATAAGTAAATAAATAAATTTTTTAAAAAAATCAAATGAAGCTGCCTGTGTTCTCCTCAAGGATTTTGATGGATTCCTTTCGCACATTGAGGTCCTTCATCCATTTTTATGTGTGGTGTAAGGAAATGGTGGTGCATTCCATTTAACCCCCATCTCCAATTTTATGTGTGGTCTATTTTTGTGTGTGGTGTAAGGAAATGGTCCAATTTCATTTTTCTGCATGTGGCTGTCCAATTTTCCCAGCACCATTTATTGAAGAGGCTGTCTTTTTTCCATTGGACATTCTTTCCTGCTTTGTCGAAGATTAGTTGACTGTAGAGTTGAGGGTCTATTTCTGGGCTCTCTATTCTGTTCCATTGAACTATGTGTCTGTTTTTGTGCCAGTACCATGCTGTCTTGATGATAGGTGAGTGCTGTGAAGTGTGTAAACCTGGTGATTAACAGACCTGTACCCCTGGGGATAAAAATATATGTTTATAAAAAATAAAAAATTAAAAAAAATCAAATGAAGTAAAATATAACATATCTGAACATATGTGTATTTGATAAAAATAGGAAAGTTAAGAACATGAATAGACTTGGGGTCATAAGTTCATTTTCATACACATGGGCTTGAGCCCGTATTTGATGATAAAGAGGTATTTCTCATGAGGTTTCCTGTCTTCTTCTGTATCACAATATCTAACAATATCTGGCAAAGTAATTGTTAATTTGATTAATGGGGAAAAAAATCTTAAGGTAGAGGAAATCTCTGGGTTAAGAAGATCTAAGGCTTTGATTCCAAATACACACCCCTTACTTAGTGATATAATATAGCCTTTGATTAGACATACTGAAAGGGGATTTCATTCTTATCTAGCCACTTCTGATGTTGAGAAGAGAGCTCTTTCTTACAGAGAACCCAAGTCTATGTACTCAAAGAAAATTCAGTGACCTCAGTTCTGCCACTTGGAACCACAGAGAAAAATACAATCTTTTTTTTGGTTGAAATCTCTTCACAGTATATCAGTATACAATACATAACTCCCTGAACCTTCTATTCTTTTTCTAAGTACATATTTTTAAAAATTGTCATTATTATTTTTTTATTGAAGTATAGTTGACACACAATATTACATTAGTTCCAGGTGTAAAACATAGAGATTCGACAAGTGTATGTGTGGTGCTGTGCTCATAATCAGTGTAGCTACTATCTGTTACCATACAGCACTATTAAAAACCATTGCCTATATCCCCTACTCTGTACTTTTTGTTCTCATGACTTATTCATCCCATAACTGAAAGGTGGTATCTCCCCACACCTTTTCATCCATTTTGCCCTTTGCCCCATATCCCTCTCCTCTGGCAATCATCAGTTTGGTCTCACCTCTTCTCAGTGTAACATCCTCTAGGTCCATTCACATTTTTGAAAATGGCAAGATCTCATTCCTTTTTATTGGCCGAGTAATAGTCCATTTTTAAAATATATACCACATCTTTTTATCCATTCATCTATCAGTGGATATTTGGGTTGCTTTTGTATCTTGGCTATTGTAAGTAATGTAGTGATAAACATAAAGGTGTATATATCTTTTTGAATTAGTGTTCTCACTTTCTTTGGGTAAATTCCCAGTAGTTGAATTCCTGGATCATACAGTATTTCTATTTTTAGTTTTTTGAAGAAACTCTATACCATTTTCCATAGTAGCTGCACCAGTTTACATTCCCCATCAACAATGCACAAGGGCTAAACCTTCTATTCTTTAGGATAAAGTACCTTAGCTTCTTAAGCTGGTCAAGTTATTTGGTTTCTATCCCTTTACCTTTTGGTGTTTCTTCCCTGGTCATATTCCAATTTGTTTAGATCTCTTAAAAAATGATCTTCATCTCAGGTAAACTGTGGACTTTGGGTGATTATGATACATCAATGCAGGTTCATCAATTGTAACAAACATACCACTCTGCTGGGTGATACTGATTATAGAAGAGGCTATGTATGTGTAGAAGCAGATGGTATATGGGAAGTCTCTGTACATTTTTCTCAATTTTGCTTTGAACCTAAAACTATTCTAAGAAAATAAAGTTGTTGTGTTTTTTTTTTTTTTAATATGATGCTCAGCTGTGAATACTGCTATCTGTGGACTCACAGAGTGTATTTGTATATTTGGACTTAGTCATTTCCCAGACTGTAAGTTTATTAAGGCAGTCTTCTATATGATTAGTTGTGATCTATGGGCTCATTTGTTTGTTTAAGCTCAAGTATACTTCATCCAAAATGTTACTCAGCTATTTTTTTTTACCTGTCTTGTTAAATGCATAAATAAACTTTCTCACTGTCCATCAGTTAAAACATGCACACACATGTACACACACACCCAAACTCGATGGATGGATGACACAATTTACCACACAACAGGCCCAAAGCCAAGAAAGTTTATCAAATATGCCTTAAACAATTTCTATACTAGAATCGAAGGAAGAGTCTTCAAATACACTTCAGGTAATTTCTTTTACTATCTAAATTCAACAGCTAATGGCTGAAATGGGTAAGCTTATTTATTAGGAATGTCTCAACATTCTTCTTGAGCTATCATCAAAGGTTAAGCTTTAATAAGAAATATAAATTTAAGAAAACAAAAAACTTTACAATAACTTCATATGTAATACATAATTAAAGAGTTTTGTTGAATCTGGATTTGAGGAGAATTTCAATAAGTCTATACTAATACTTAACTAGTTAAGGAAGCTTATCACTCTGGAAAAAAAACGTTTACTTAAGTCTGAAATGGAATAGGTGGGATTCATTCCAAAGAAGTCTTAATGATGCATGTATCATAAAATCCACATTAAAAATAGAAAAGAAGGTAAGCATAATCATTAAAGCACAATGTGTGAAAATATCTAATAAACGTTAGCTTGTCCAAATAGTACAACAATTGGAGAGGGGTGCTGAGAGCGAAGGAAACTGCTTTATATTGATGTAAATTCAATTACACACCCGACATGTAAAAACATAAGGGTGATCAGATTAGAGCCACCAGGAGAAGTGCAAGTAGAAACTGAATTAATAACTTTTGATGAAGCAAAAAAAGTTAACCATAGAGTTTTTTTTTAAGATTTTATTCATTTATGAGACAGAGAGTGAGCAAGAAAGAGAGTAGAAGCCTGAAGTGGGGGGGACAGGAAGAGGGAGAAGCAGACTCCTTGCTGAGCAGGGATCTCGACCTAGAACTCAATCTCAGGACCCGGGGATCATGACCTCAGATGAAGGTGGATGCTTTAAATGACGCTTAACCGATGCTTAACTGAGCTAGCCAGGCGTGCTGAGATTGGTGGTTCTTGAATATCAGTGGGACCCACTCTGTTTCATGGCCAGAAACCAGATTTATTTATAGTTTGTGATGTCAAGATATGAGAAGTTGAAACCCTGTAGTAAGTAGAATCAGAATATCAATAGGCCCTGGAGGTGGACACTTACAAATACAGAGTCTATGGTCCATACAACAATTTCACTACCTCTGTCCTTAAGATAGTCCCAGAAAATAGTGGATTATTTTCTCTCGGATAATGAAAAAGGAAATGGTGTCTATAATCTCACAAGAGGAAAAAAATGACGCCAGAATGATGGCCGTTATATTCACAGTTGGATACAGAAGTCAGATTTTTCATTCTGATCCCAGTGGAATGACGAATGGAAAATCTTACCCTATTCCTCACACAATGGAGTACAAGTACTTCTAATTATCTTCAGTCAAAATAAACCAATCCAGGCTTACACAACAGCATTTTCAGGAGAACAACTGGGTTTAATAACAATGGTAACATTGACTATATAGTCATAATAACCTAATTTATTATTTATTTCAAAAGCTTAAAAGTTTTTTTGGAATTTACAGATACAAAAGTATTATATTAAACAGTTATGGTGAGGATCGATTCATCAAGTTAAACCTCAAGGGGCAGCAAGAAGGTAAATGTGGTGACTACACTTTAAAGACTATACAAAAAGGCAACTTAAAACATCAGGAGAACACTGGCCTGAAATATTTCTTTGTCCACCCATCAAACTATGAAAATAAAGAGGAGGAGAAAAAAGAGAGCAGTCTTAAATTAAAACAAAACAAAAAAACAACACCACAAATAAAAAAAACTAAGTTATTCCTTTCTCAAAGTGTTCACATTTTTAATAGACCAAATATTTGGTTGAAACTATTTTTCTTACATCACTAAATGTTTTTGAGTAGCAAAGGAAGGAGCAGCTTTCTTTTTTGTTTTATAGGATTTCATTTATTTATTTGTCAGAGAGATAGAGAGAGATAGAGCACAAGCCGGGGGAGCAGAGGCAGAGGGAGAAGCAGACTCCCCGCTGAACAGGGAGCCTGATGTTGGGTTCCATCCCAGGACCCTGGGAATGTAACCTGATCTGAAGGCAGAGGCTTAACCGACTGAGCCACACAGCTGTCCTGAAAAGCTTTAAAAATCCTCTAATTTGTCTATGTTAAATAGCTGAACTGCTTAATTTAATTTAATTTTTTAAGAAAGATTTTATTCATTTATTTATTTGACAGAGAGAGACACAGTGAGAGAGGGAACACAAACACAAGCAGGGGGACAGGGAGAAGGAGAAGCAGGCAGACTCCCCACCTCCCAGCAGGGAGCCTGACACAGGGCTAGATCCCAGGACCCTGGGATCATGACCTGAGCCAAAGGCAGCTGCTTCACAACGGAGCCACCCAGGCACCCCTGAAGGGCTTAATTTTATTTATTTATTTATTTATTGGTAGTGAAACAATAAAGGAACTTATTTCAGTGAGGCCAAAAAACTAGCCTCTCAAAAAACTAGCTAAAAATTCAAGTTTACGTAAGGAAAATGGGACAAAGTTGGTGGGTACATGCAGGTGGGCAGTAAAAATCAGGTCATGATTGTCATAAGTAGGGTCTTGATGGCTCAGGGAAGTCCCTGTTGCTTGAGGGGATAGTTTCAGTTCCCATCAGGGGATGCTTTGCCTACAGGATCTTTTGCCTGAATGAAAATTAAGCTCTTAATCAATTAGAAAGTACAGACTGAGGTCAAAATGGGAGTAGCTGAAGTCCTCTTTAAAGGTGAGGGAAAGGTTAACTTGGAGGAAGAGGTAGTTTCCCTGCCATCTCTGTGTATCGTAAAGCACCATATCCCACCACAATGGAGTCCTCTAGAATTTTGTTGTGATCTCTGATCACTGGGATCTTAATAAATTCTCAGTAATTACTGTAATACGGATTTGGGTTAAATGTTCAGACATGGTGATTAACTACTGTGGTTTTCTTGGGACCAAGGGGTTTTCCTGGCCTGGGAAACTCAGTGTTAAGACTGGTCACTGACAATGTTTTTTTTTTTCATTTTATTTTATTTCTTTTCAGTGTTCCAGAATTCATTGTTTATGCACCACACCAAGTGCTCCATGCAATACGTGCCCTCCATATTACCCACCACCAGGCTCACCTAACCCTCCAACCTCCTCCCCTCCAAAATTCTCAGTTTGTTTCTCAGAGTACAGTCTCTCATAGTTCTTCTCCCCCTCTGATTTCCCCCAACTCACTTCTCCTCTCCATTTCCTCATGTCCCCCGTGTTATTCCTTATGCTCCACAAGTAAGTGAAGCCATATGATAATTGACTCTCTCTGCTTGGCTTATTTCACTCAGCATAATCTCTTAATTTTAAATCAAGATACTTCATCATTAAACACTAACATTTCAGTTTTATTTAATGTACAAATGGAGCGTACTAGTATACAAACTAAACAAGAAAAATCATTGTACTAGAAAATGTTTAGTTTAAGTGGTGAAAACCCATCTCAAATGAGTATAAGTAAAATAATGAGGAAAGGGGATGTGGGAAAAGGTGCTTTGGGCTCAGGCCTAAGCCGGGTTCCAGGGGCTCAAACACTGTGTTGCCTCTGTGTTGGTCCTACTTAGTAGGAAGTTAGTTGCTGGCAGTTTTAACCTCCTCATTCACACGGCTTATTATCCTTGTAAGGAGGCTCTCCTTCAGATGGTTTGAGGAAACTCACAGAGAAGGCCCTGATGACCTTGGCTTGTGTCATCATCAAACTTCCATTTACTGGATCCAGGAGATTGAAGTGATGATTCAAGGTTTTTCCTTCCACTTCCTTCTAATCAGCCACATGGGAGTGAGAATGAAGTGGGGAGGTCTAGATGCTAACTGGACAGAAACCCCTAAGATATCTCATGGTTGCAAGAACTCTATATGGAAGATGAAAAGGAAGCTCTGAGTTTAGTCCGCACTCTATTGATTACTGCCTGGTAACTAGTCACCCAATCACATTAACTTCAGTTTCCTCTGAAGTAGAAACATAGACTGTTATTCTCACAGGATGACTGAGAATTCTGTCCATCGAATGACAATGCCAAGAAAATGACCATGCCAGCAACTTTCCTAGTTTCACTTCTACCCCACCAGCTACCCCATCTTGTCTTCTGCTGCATCCTCCCCTTGTAGATGATCTCTGAATGCGGAACTGATGAGCACGCTACCCTATATCCACTTCCTGCCCGTCACCAACTGCAACATGTCTTAAAATGACCTCCTCTTCTCTCGTGACTTTAGAGATCATTTCTATGTCCAGTCTACATACCTTTCTCCAATTCTAACCTATCCCTATAATTCTGGATGCATATATGCAAATATCTACTTGATATTTCTACGGGCATGTTTAATAGACACAAGGAGAATTTCTGATATCATAGATTCTCAATCCCACTTCTTCTCTCCTGTGTACCCCCCACATTAGTAAACAGCACTGCAATTCATGCAAATACTTAAGACAAAAATCTAGGAATTACTCTTGCTGCTGTTTCTTCATCCTTCAAATCCATGGTTTTGGTAGATCATGTAAATCTTACTTTCAAAACTTAACTCAAATTCACCCGTGTTTCTATCGCTGCTTATTAACAACCCAGCTCTAGAAACCATTGCCTCTTGGCTTAACTATGAGCCTCCTTGCCTTCCTATAACCTATTCTCTGCAAAACAGCCAGAGTATTCTTGTTAAAATACACCTTAGCTCACATCACACAAAACTCACACACCTCATTCACCTTCCCAACACACTTGGGAGTAAAAGACCTCACCTCTAATATTACCTGCAAGGCTATGCTTGATCTGAACCCCAATGTCTTTCAGATATGACCATGCCTATCTCTCACCCACACTGGCTCATTCTTGCCTTAGGGATTTCGTTCCAGCCACTCCCTTTGCCTGCCTCTCCTCTTCATCTCATAAAGACTGATTCCTTCTAGTCAGTTATCAATCTAAGTGTCACCTGTGCAGAATGTTATCCAGGAAAAACTCTCCTGTTATTTCTTTACTGTTCACTCAGTACTCCTGAATTCCAAATATGTGTGGGTTTTCATATGAAGCAGTTTTCCAATTCTGACCAACATCAATTTCTTAAATTCATTCAGTTCTGACACTATCCATGGAGAGTTAGCATTAGATCATACAAATTAGGGACTCAGTCCTGTAAGATGACCCTAACCGAGACTTCAGATGCCAATCACAAGTCTGCGTAGGCGGTTACCTGTGCTTCTGACTGAATGGCTAGAAATGGGAGGTTCCCACATGTGAGAGAAAAACTCTCTAAAGGCTTGATATATAGGGAAACCATTTAGATTTTCAAGTCAGCATGACTGTATGTAATTGTTTAAACCCAAAGCCTAATTTATGGCTCACCAAGAATACATTGTATATCTGCCTTGTAACTGAGTAGCCTAAAGGAAAACCGTCCTGTCCTTAAGATACCCATCAATGCTCCTACTACTTCCTGCATTCCTTGATGTTAAAACTCCTGATTCCTGCCTATTTGTCAATCTACAATCTTTTGACCTTTTATAAGACGCAAAAAAGTATTCTACAGGTAGAAACTGCTCATTTTTCAGACACATTCTTCCTTGTGAAGAGCATGTTTCCTGGGCTCCCATAAAACTTTCTTTCTTTTAGAGATTCTAAAAGGTTTCCTCATTTTGCATCAATACACAACCCCTTCCTTCCAGGGGGTTTTGATTAATTTGCTGTAGCAGTTTACAGAACTCAGGAAAACAGTTTACTTACTAGATTACCTATTTATTATTACAAAGGACTTTAAAGGAAACAAATAAATGGTCAAATGAAGAGATACATAGGGCCAGGTCTGGAAGCGTCCTGAACACAGGAGCTTCTGTCCCTGTGGAGTTCAGGATGGGCCAAACTTTTTCACTAGCATGCAAGCGCTTCAGACTCCATACTTGTTGGGTTTTTAATGGAGGCTTCATTCCATGATTAAATCATTGGTCATCGGTAATTAAGCCAATCTCTAGCCCTTCTCCATCTTGGAGGTAAGAAAGGGTAGGTGAAAGGGTGGGGCTGAGAAATTCCTATCCTTTAATGGCTTGGTTGGTTCTGCTGGCCATCATCCCCCTTCCTCAGTGGTTTTCCCAAACTCTCATTAACATAAATACTGTTTTGTTGAAAGGGACTTGTGAATAATAAAAGATACCTTTATTGCTCTTAGGAAATTATTGGAGTTTTAAGAGTGCTATGCAAGGACTGGGTAACCACCATACAGATATTTGTTATAAAACATACCATCACAATTGTTCTTCAATTATTCAATAAAAATGGCCACCGAATCTCACTCTTTTATTGGAGTCTGCAATTTTTTTTTTTTCTGCAAAGGATCAGATAGCAAATCTTTTTTAGGTCTTTCTCCGCATATGTTGTCTCCTACAACTCATTGGTATTGCATCAGGAAAGCAGCTATAGACATTATGTAAAGAAATAAAACTTTATTTGCAAAAACATTTTGCCAATGCCTGCTCAATTACATCAAGCTATTTTAATTCTATGTTTAACATCATCTTATTTGTGCATAGTGTTTTCATACATTCAAAATTAAACTCTGCCCAAATATCCTCAAAAGAGCACTCTAGGAGAAACAAGCTTGACCACCCTGCCATCATCAAGTTCCCCCCACCATGAAATCAGCCACAAAAAATATAAAAGATAACAATTAACTTGTGTTCATTGTGGATGTCAAGGCCAACAAACACCAGATCAAATAAACTGTGAAGAAGCTCTATGACATTGGTGTGGTCAAGGCTGATACCCTGATCAGGCCAGATGGAGAGAAGAAGGTATATGTTCAACTGGCTTTTGACTATGATGCTTGAATGTTGCCAACAAACTTGGGATCATCTAAGCTGAGTCCAGTTGGCTAAATCCTATCTAAGTTTTTCATCATAAAAAAATAAAAATAAAAAAATGAACTCTGCGAGAGCAACAATAACTTTGATTATCTCCCTCATTGTTTCATGTTTGTTTTCCCTAACACCTAGTGATCGGAGCATAAACAGAGCTTAGTTAGTTGGACGGATGGATGGATGCAAGAAACTGGTATATAAAATTCAAAACACTACAGAAAAAAACGAAACACCTCAGAGCGTTTTTTTTTTTTCTAATTTTTTTTTTAGGATAAGAACTATTGAGAAATTATTAGTATAAATAAATGATTTTACTATTTAAAAGTCTCTATTTCTTCCTTAAATACAAGTATGCTACATAACGATAGCAAGACAAAGGAAAATTTAAATTGTGTTTCCACAGTTCATATTTGACAAAATCTACTCATTTTTACTTTACATTAAGGCTTTTCTTTTAGCCAGTCATTCTCAGTCGGGGTGATTTTGCCTCCCAGGGGATATTTGTCATTGTCTGGAGAAATATTTAATTTTAGAACTTGGGAGGAGGGGGTACCACTGGCATCTATAGGCCAGAAGCCAGGGATGTCACTAAATATCCTACAATGCATAGGACAAACCCCTACAACAAAGAATGATCTAGCCCCAAATGCAGTAGTGCTGGGGCTAAGAATCTTGCCTTGCGCTTATTTCCCTTGAAAATAGGTCTTTGTGTTTAGGAAAATTTTATGAAATTTCAGTGTCTGTAGACCACTTGTGAAAATTTGTGAGAAATTCTATTTTATTTCCTAACATCCTCAAGTTTTGCACCACAATGCAGTTCTGAGAGGAACATTTCAGTTGGGGAAAAGGAAGACAAACCTCACAGTCACATTTGTATTCCAAGAACATTCAGCCAATCTGATAAGCGCCTTAGAGGAGTCAGACTTCAGGCTGCCTGCTCCGTGGACTCACACAAGGTTAAGTGCCTACCGCATTTCATGATATTCATTGGCCAAATGACAACAATGACAGTAAATTTCAGCTGACATCCTATGGCAGCAACAAAACAGGAAAGGAAGGAAGGAGCATTCCAAGGGCAAGAACAATACAGCGAGTATCCTTTTATAGTTTTCATGTAAGCCTATGACTTTGTTGTTGCATGCTGATACCGTCCATTGTTGAGTTAAACTGGCCCTATGCCACATTACTTCAACAAGTTAAGCTCAGACAATAGCTATAATTTCTCAATAGTTAATGCTAGAAATAATATTGTACTTACTTAGATTTTTTAAAATCTTGATAGAATATAGCAAGAATCTCTTGGTATAAAAACCCATTATTTAGGAACTCAAAGAGAAACTTTCAAAACATTTACTCATACTTAACTCACCTAGCAGGGGAGCAGGTGTGTGTGTGTGTGTTTGTGTGTATTGTGTTTTGAGTGATGGGGAAAGTGTATCTAAAAGACAAACAAAGGCAATGTTCTGCACATTTTGATGCTGTCCATATCATTAAATAAATAACAGGGATTATATATAAATAATGTATAATTACATCTTCATGAACCTGCACAATATTTCATTATTCAAATTCTACTCCCATCTCTGTGATTATTCCTTCCTGCCACCTTCCCAGGGAGTTCTTCTTTTTGTTTTCTCATGCGAATATTTTTTAAATGTCTGCCTTTGGTTCCCTCTTCTAATTATGTATTTATTTGAGGATTTCATCTATTCTAACAGCTTCAACTGTTGCTTTCCTCCCAGTAACTTTCAAGTCTTTACCTCCATTTTTCACCAACTTCAAGAATATTTATTCTTTGATTTTAATAGCTATGGGTGCATCTGTTTGGAAATCCTGTCCATGCCTTAATTTGCATGAGTCCAAAACTCAGTTCATGATTTTTTTTCCTTTTATATAGAATTTTTTTCCACAGACTCCCATCTCACCCATCCCATTGGGTAATACACAAATATGGAAGTCACCCCGACACCTTCTTTCTCCTTAACATGCAATTTCCTATCCATCATAAAATTCTACTCTTTTTCCCTCTGAAATATTTCTTAAATGTGTTTATTTCTTCCCTCTCCCTTACCACCAAATTAGTCTGTGTTATCACCTCATCCTCTGATTATGATACTTTCGTGTTTAAACATAGCTGATGTCATCCTATTGCTCTTAGGGTGGCCCTTTAACATGGACTGCAAGGATCTGTATGGTTTAGCTCTTTCTTTGCCCTTCCTCTCTTTTGCTCTGCTCCAGTGACACAACCATCTTTCCGTTTGACACAAGGTGATGGTTGTTGTTTCTACACTTCTCTCTCTCTTTCACACACACACACACACACACACACACTCAGAATTTTGCTGACCCGTTCTACTATTGGCTGTCACTACCAGCAATTCAGATTTCAGATTAAGAGTCATTTAATTGGGAGAAGCATTTCCCAAGAAGCACTGGAAAGACTTTTTTTTATTGTAGCCTCAAGTGTAATGAGATATCTCCCCTTCATGGTGCTTGTCACATTTGTTACACTGTTTATATTTGTTTGTATTATCAAATAGCCAGCTGTCTTCCCTAATAGACTATAATCTATCTGTTTGCATTCAGCATTTTAGCCCTAGCACTTAGCTTGGTTTCTGGCACATGATAGGATATCAATAAAGATCTGCTAGAAGTATGCACAAAATGAACTCCTCATGTCAATCCATCAGTTCACTCCCTAAATGCTTATGTTTCTGAGTTCTCTTATTCTATCATGGTTATCATCATCTACTAGACCCCAGGCCTAAATTTTCAGACTTCCTTGGCTTCTCTCTCTCTCTTTTCCCACCCACAACTAATTATTTGCTAACGTCATTGATTCTACCCCAGAGCACATTTCCGAAGAGCCTTCTCATTGCTATTACTGGTCTTTCCTGCTACAGGCTGTCCTCATCCTGTCTCGAGGATACTGCAAAATCACCCAGTTGGGTTTTGTATCAAATCTTTTCTTGTCCCCGTCTTTCTTTCACCTTCAACAACACTGGTCATGTTGCTTCTATGATCAAAATGATTTTAGCATTCCTGACCATGTAGTCAAGACAGTATCCAGCAGGCAGCTTCTCTATAATCTTGACTCTGCACATTTTCTTAATTATCTCTAAACATTCTGATTTTCACATTTATATTCCAACTGAACTGAAATATTTCGTGGTTCCCGGATATGTCTTGTTTTGAGTACTTCTAGAACTTTATCTGTAATACTCCCCCTCAAACACACATTCAACTTTTCTTTTCTAGACTACTTATATTCAAGGATTCTTTTTTCTTTTGTTTCACATTTTTATTTTTAATTTAAGAGCAATTAACATTTAGTACACTATTAGTTTCAGAGGTAGAGTTCAGTGACTCATCAGTCTTATAAAACACCCCGTGGCTCATTATATCACATGCCCTCCTTAATGCCTATCACCCAGTTACCCCATCCCTCCACTTGCCCCGCAAGGATTCTTTCTTACCACCATTGTATAGACTAGAGTGATCAACAAACAATGCTTAATAGATATATTTAACAAATTGCCTCATCCTTTCCTTTTTTCTAATGTAGCATTAGTTTACATATTTTCTTACATATTATATATCTTTCTATCAGAGTTTTTCCATGCCTCTTTTGAAAGACAACCACCAAAAGAAGGTTTTATGAAGTCTGCCTCCTTTGTTTTTTAAGGGTACTTCATTTTTTTTCAAAACTGACAACATGATAAGAGCAGGATTTTAAAATTATGACCTAGGAAAAACAAGCACAAACACTTGTTAAAAATTGTGCTTTTCTGTACTCAAGATGACATGCAATTCATAAACTGATCAAAGACCAGAGAAAGATAAAGTTTATCTAAAATAATAATACACACTATAAATACTAAAATAGTATCCCTGGAAAAGTTTAACTTGGCTTTCACTGCAATAGGTACCTTTTATCTCAGGAAATCTCTCAACTGTTTCTTGAGGGTGTTAACCATGGGTGTTAGCACTTTAGGCTAAGGCAACTTATCATAGTATTGATTGTATTTATTTCCAGGTAGTCAACCTAGAAACTATAATTTTGAATTGCTAACACTACAGATGTTTTTTCTTTTCTGCAAATACTAAACTTAAGTAAAAAAAAATGTTTTTTTTTTTTTTAACAATTTTATATACACTCTACCAAGTGCTTTGTATATATTTTCCAGTAAGGCTCTACTATATTTTAAAGCAGATTTTACTTTAATTTTAAATAGTCTTTACACATAAACTATGTAAGTATTGAGATTTTTCTATTAGGGAGTTATTCACCATTTTTTTTTTTTTATCTTAAATGTCTTTCATATAGTTCATTGCTCCAAACCATAACGCAAACATACACACACACACACACACCCCTAAGTACGGTTAGTAAAGTGCATACATAGTATAAAAAATTTATAGATTAAAATGAGAATATGAAAGTTTACAGTATAAAGTTTAAATACAATCTTTAAAGAATCTTCCCACATGAAGATCATGGTGGTAAAACCACAAACCAACCAATGAATGGAAATCTTTCTTTTTACGTTTCAAGGCTTTTCCAAAAAGAGTTTAAGGCCACTGAAGGCTTTTCTGTGGAGTAAACAGAATGTGTATGTGTGGAAGCATCTAAAAATAAAACCATGCAAACTTTATATCACTTTAAATTTAACTCTTGTGATCATGAAACTAAGAGTGAGTGTTGTCTTTCAAAATTGAGATACAATGTGGAAACAGACCATTATCTGTTTATGATGCTTTAGTATATGGCAAGAAAAAGGTTATTTATTTAAAAGTGAAATTATAATAAAGAAACACTACTCTACTGAGTTTAACATTAATTTAACATCTATTTATTAATTTTTAGGGTAAAGTTAATTTATGAGATAAAAAGTATTATTTAAAATATTGACATCAGTAAAATATTGAGAAAAAACCTTTATTTTAGTAATAGCTGATTTGAATTAATGGAACATCCCACTCATTAATAATAGCAGCAGTGACAATTATTACTATTAGTGTTACTTACATACTTGGCAGCATCTTACAGTTTTTTATTTTGGTTTATAGAGTTAATTGAACATACTTTGCAGCATACAAATTTGCCTTGGATTTGATAGGTTACCATCATTTATAACACTCATTATCTTACATTGTTGATTATTGACTGGGTACCATACACATATTTGGACATACTGCCCTTATATTTTTTTTGATAATTCTTTAATTCTTATAACACCCTTATGAAGTAGGCGCTATTACTCTGATTTCAAGAAACCAGGATTTATAAAACTAAGCAGTTTACTCAAATCATATAGCTAGTAATTAGTATAATTGGTTCAGAACTAGACCATTCTGAACCTATGTTCCCAACCCTCTCACAACATTATTGTTTCCCTAAACTATGATTTCCTGATCTAAGACTGTTAAAATATTTAATCCTGGGCGCCTGGGTGGCTCAGTGGGTTAAGCCGCTGCCTTCGGCTCAGGTCATGATCTCAGGGTCCTGGGATCGAGTCCCACATCGGGCTCTCTGCTCAGCAGGGAGCCTGCTTCCCTTCCTCCCTCTGCCTGCCTCTCCATCTGCTTGTGATTTCTCTCTGTCAAATAAATAAATAAAATCTTAAAAAAAAAAATATTTAATCCTAAAAAAGACACGAACTACAAAATGTTATCTTTATACTAAAAATTAAAATTTCAGCTTAAATAAATCAATTATCTTGTACTTAAATGTTAGTTAAAGATAAAAACCATGGTTTGTCTAAATTTAGAGCCCATGCTGTTTTCACTATAGCAGTCCAATTGGACTCTTGGCAAAGATGGAAATGGTCTCTCTTGGCTCTCTAATATTAACATGTGGCTATTGGAACACAGCTGATGCTAATGAAGAACTATGTCTTAAGTTTTAGTTAATTTTAATTAATGAAAATTCAAATTTAAATGCTACATGTAGCTAATGGCTACATTACCACAAAGCACAACCAGGATTGAACTCTATTATCCTGACCTCCTAAAGCCATATATAAAGAAAACTTTATGAAAAAATATAATGAACTTAATTACTAAATAAATTTTAAATAAATTCAATTATTCCTCATTAGTTAATCCTTTAATTCAATATAAACAGGAATTTCCAAGTAAAGTAACCTAGCCGTATCCAATGTTGAACTCAAAAACTTTTCCTTCTTAATGTTTGTTCTAAGTTTACTTTTTCCCTAGTTGCATTATCTCTACTTAACCTTTTTTCAATATGCTTAAAAATAAAAAGATACACATTAAATCATGCTGGAAAAATATTTTCCTGTGCATCCTTGACAATCTTTCCCTTTATTTTTCTAGTGTCTAGAAAATGTGAGCTCTGTCTCCAATCTTTCTGCAGGAAATCTGTTTCGTATTTTACTGGTTGTGTTGTGACATTCACAGATCAGTAAATCCCAATTTGGAGGACTAGGGGTCATAGATGAGGCAGTTAAATCAAAGGGGATTGAATATAATGTCAAAGTCCCTAGTCTGGGCAAACAGCCCAATGCATGAAGATTTTGATTTTTCACTCTTCCAGTAACACGGAAAAGCAACCTTACAAAATTAAAAGTTTCTAGACTAAGTTCTGTGACAACAGTTATTGGCAAATGAGATGCCTTGGTACAAGTCTACACTGCTTACCTGATGGATGGTAAAAACTTTGTCCTCTTACTATCCCCGTTAACACTGCAGGACCTAAGGCTACATCAAGATGTTATTTATATCCTAGAGTTAGTCTTAAAACATGGTATAATATCAATCCAGACTTCTGAGAAACAGCAAATAAACAGTTATTCTTTACTTGTCAAACTGCCATAGATCCTAACTATGCTACTCTCTTTTTCTCTTGTCCTATTCACCTCCTGAATACAGAGGTAACTCCTAAACTCACTGGGTTACAGAGAGGGATTGGTCTACACTAATACACATTCATACCTGCTAAACAGTTTCTACCATGCACATTTTCCTGATTTTTCTTAGAATCCAGATACCTTAGTACAAACTTGAAAATCTGGAGTCTTCAGGAATGGCATTTCCCTGGCGCCTGCCTGGCTTGTCTTAATAGCATGCTACTCTTGATCTCCAGGTCCTAAGTTGGAGCCCAATATTTTGTGTAGCGATTACTTAAGTAAATAAATAAAATTTTTTTAAAGATTTTCTTTATTTATTTGAGAGAGAGAGAGAGAGAGAGAAAGTAAGGTGAGGAGCAGAGTGGGAGGGAAAGAGAGACAATCCTAAGGGGACTTAACCTTGGCTCTGAGCTTTGGGACTCAGGGCTAGGTCCTTCCAATGGAGACATCATGACCCAAGGTGAAACCAAAAGACATAGGCTTAACCAACTGAGTTGCCACCCAAGTGCACTAATAAATAAATTAATTAAAAATAAATAAAAAATAAAATGTAACATTATGTTTGTTTGTTTTTAAAGAAGGAAATGGCATCTCTTCTGTATTCCTGATTTAAAAACCAAGCACCTTTCTATTGTTATAATCATTTCTTTTAGGTCTTTCTTTTCCTTTTTTAAAAAATCTGATTCCAGTTTAACATTAGGCAGAAATTTCATAATACAATTCATATAACAGCGAGATGGAGATGATTTCAAAATCATTAGATGTATTTCTTGCCATTCACCTCTCCTGATCTAATGTGAATATTGTTATTAAATTAGATGGATTAAATGGAAACTTTACTGGTTTTCCATTTGTGTTTAAATCCTGACCCTGCTTCTTGCAAGCCATGGCCTTGGTTGAATTCTTTTAATTCTCTCAGTCTTCATTTCTTTATCTGGAAAATGAGTGTGATAATGATACTTACTGTATGGAGTTCCTGTAAGAATTATATAAGATAATTTAAATGAATTACTTAAAGTATGGTTTGACAGATTAAAAACACTTAATAAATGGTATTACTGTCCTTTTATTGTTGTCCATGTAAATAGATGTGGGAAAACTCATGACAGCTAATAAGTACACACTGAAGTCTATTTATATGTAGACCAAGACACAGTAATGAATATTCAACCAAAACCAAGGAAAAATCTTTTAGAGTATCTATAAAGAATTAAACATGATAATAGGTTGCTAGTCACTGAAAACATATTTTCCTACTATTTGAGGAATACATAAATAAAAATATTATTCCTACTATTTAATTTATAATCAAACATGAATAAAAAAAATGACAATGGTTTTTCCTGATGCTTTACCTGGAGCTAGTTAATGCCAATTGGTATATTTTTAAGAAAGAAAGAATTCTCAATGTATGCGCCAGAAATGAAGCACCATTTCTTACTGATCAAAACAATTCTTCTTCTTGGTTTTCTTTATATTTTTTGCATTTGCTCAAAGAAGTCTTCTTAATGTCCAAATAAGAGTTCATTGTTGAGATGAAGTGAAACTCCAACCTCTCCATCACATGGAAGTAGTAATTAGACCAGGCTTGTGTGTACAGTTAGATCTCAATCAACGCTGTTGACAAAGCCCAATTTGACATACACTCTAAACTCCAGAGATTATTTTGAAACTGCATCTTTATAAATTTCTGTGTATTGTTCTGCAACACCTTCAACCAGGATTGTTTTCTGAATTTTACAGGATCATCTACACTTCAATCTTTGTGAAAGTGTAGCCATGATATTTCTGTTAGATTAACTTGTTCTTATTTTCTAGAATAAAGCAGGAAAGAGGGCTTAAAAAGGCAATGAAAATGGAATTATAATACTGTGTATCTTTTCTATCTCCATACTAATGTACTATACTGCAAACATTTGGGTACACATTGAATGTCAGCAATCAGAACACAGCAGGTTCCTCAAACCATATAGCCTAAGATATATAACATCCCACACATTTTGATTAAAAATTGAAAATACTATTCAAAGCAATAAAGCCCACTTCAAAACTGACATAATAACATATCTAGAAATCAAAATTAAGTTTTCACAGAATCTAAGTGCTATCTGAGTTAAATTAGCTTTTGCAGAAAAGTTTTAAAAATGGCATTGCAATTATTTCTGAAAACCCTGTAATATATCGAAGGACAACTTTGTAGTTCATTTGCAAGTATCTGAAAGATGTCAAGAAAAGAAGTTATTTTCTGTAAGGAAGATTTGGTTACATGCTTTTTTCTTAACTTTAAATCTTTAAATGTAAAGTTTAATAAATTGTCAAAATGTTAACTGTGTTTCTTAATAAACAAAATACACCAGTTGAACACTTTTTCTTAGAAAACTCAGATTTGTGCTTAAGGTAATAATATGTCCAGCTACAGACTCCTTTGCAGTTGGTAGTGGCTACATGACCCAGGACTAGACAGGAAAATGTACGAGAAGATCCTGGAGAAAGTACTCCTTCCCAAACAGGAGGCAAAATCGTAGTAGGATAAAGCATTTTTGCCATTTGTACACTCTACTGCCCGGAACTCAGATATTATGACTAGAGGTATAACGTTAATCTTGCAACCATGAAGATAAAATATTATCTGTATAAGATGGTAAGAGCAGGAGGGGCGCCTGGGTGGCTCAGTGGGTTAAAGCCTCTGCCTTCGGCTCAGGTCATGATCTCAGGGTCCTGGGATCGAGCCCCACATCGGGCTCTCTGCTCAGCAGGGAGCCTGCTTCTTCCTCTCTCTCTGCCTGCCTCTCTACCTACTTGTGATCTCTGCCTGTCAAATAAATAAATAAAATCTTAAAAAAAAAATATGGTAAGAGCAGGAAAACAGGAGACTGAAGATCTGACAATATCATGAAGTTGCTTTAATTGTCAAGACTGCTCCCCTCAGACAACTTGAGAGAGAAAAATGAACGACCTAACTGATTAAGCTCCTATTGGTTGTGTTCTTTGTAAAATTCAGCCAAACACAAACCTAACAGATTCCACACACTATAAAATTACATTCTAAGCAGTGATGTTTAATTATTTGACTAAGATCAATGATAGAATGAGAAAATAACAATGTATAGAAATGGAAAAGAAAAGCAATGATATCATATTTTTAATATGTGCATGTTCTTGTAAGTATTCTCTAACAAGCCTGTTATAAAATACAACTTCGGCATTTTTGCAAACTTTCTGTCATTCCAAAATAATGTTTTTTTAATAGCTTAAAACAGGCTACTCAAAGATAATAAACTCTTTCCTAGTTTGCTCAAATCTAAAGCAGAGTGATAAAAATGATCAAAGTCCTTAGGTTAAAGTGATCCAATCAGAAGTACTGGATGAGAGAGAAAATTGAATTTCCACTCTTTGGTAATTATCTCTTTACACAATAGAGACATATGCTATAGTGACAGAATTTCTGTCTGTTAGTTAAAAGCAGCATTTGAAAACACTTACTAATCAAGGAATAATTTCATGTCTGAAAATTTAAAAAAAGAGATTGGTTGTAAAAAGAGCAGGAGGTGTTGCTTCATGACACATCCAGCATTTATTTAAATAAAATCTTTATTCTCTGATCGGTACTTATACACACATTTAATTTTGAAACTGTATGTAAATGAAGTTTAACCATTTCTTCTGAAAAATTAGAGTAAGTTTTGATTTCATCATAAGAAAATCTTTTGTAAAAAAATACTTGGGACCATTCTCTGTACCTATTTCCTTATGTGTAAAATGGGAGAATATATCCTACCCCATAGAGGTGCTAGGTATGTACATTAAGCACATCAAACATGTCTGGCACAAAGTAAGGCAATATTAATAAAACACTGTTATTTCCATTGTTAGGGAAGGGAGATATGATGACGTGTTTCCCCAAAATGTGTACCTTCCTTCTGCAGTGCTGAGCTTTGGCTGGATAGTGGTTCCCCAGCTAGGGACTACATTTCTTAGCGCCTCTTGCAAATCAGTGGGCCTTGTGCTTAGTGCTTGCTTGTGGAATGTGAGTGGTAGTGGAATATATCACTTCTAGGTCACAGTATTTACCAAGTAGCTATGTTTCCCTATGTGTTTTTCTCCCCATTTGCCCAGTATCTATGGATGAACTCCAAGACTCTATGAGATGAAGAGGCATAAAGTGGAAGAAACCTGCATCCTTGAATCACCAAATGGAGGAAAGTCATGTATGCAGGAACAATAAACTCTAGAATGAGTCTATTACATGAGTAAGAAGCAAACTTCTATGATGTTAAGAGACTAAAATTGGGGAGTTAATTTGTTATGTGTTAGTCAGTTGTCAAAAATTATATGAAAGTGATGTAATAAAATTCATGTTTACCACATAAGCTGAAAGTAAAATTCTGATTTTTTTTCCTATGAATTGGTTATGATAGCCTGATAGTCATGTATTTTCTAATTAAATCTCAAAGACAAATTTTAACATCATTATATTATTTCTTCTATTATGTTTTAAAAACATTAACTTTCATGATGTTCCCTTATAAAACCCAATTAATTTTTGTCGGTTTGAAATTTAATTATTGAAGATGGAGAGTGTGTTACAGAAGCTATTATAATTCAAGATTTTTTCTCTTTTTGCAAATGAATGGTCATAAAGGAAATTTACAATTTAAAAACCAATTAAAAGGAAGGATGTTCTAGTAATTGATGTTCTAGTAATTTTGCTGGTGAGCAAAAATCTGTTAATATAAGTTGAACCACCTTTCAGTTGACTTTTGCCTCAAATTATACTATTTGTGATTTTAGTTATGATGTTATGACTAGAGCCAATAGCTATTTCTTTTATGTAAATCATTAGATTTTTATTTCAAAGCTTCTATAACTCAATTCTTAAAAGTAAAATGATAACAGTATAAAAAAGTTGTGGTAATACCAAAAATCTCATGACCTTACTTTTTTAAAATAATAGCAGGAAAGCATTTATTATGACATATTTATGATATATTTCGATCCTGGAAGGCAGGGATCTATTTAATTTATCTACCCGTATAAATATGCACAAAGGTAGAGTGTTTGGTTTTCCAGCTGACCCCTACCCAAAGTATGAGTGGAGCTTCTATAGTTTATTTGTTCAACTAAACATCCTTTAAAAAAATAAAGATTTATGAGAGAGAGAGAGAGAGAGAACATGAAGAGGAGGGGCAGAAGGAGACGGGGAGAGAGAATCTTAAGCAGGCTCCACACCCAGTGCAGAACCAGGTGTAGGACTTGATCTCAAGACCCTGAGATCATGACTTGAGTCAAAATCAAGAGTTGGATGTTTACCCAACTGAACCCACAGGTGCCCGTAAACATCCTTTTATAT
This sequence comes from Mustela putorius furo, assembly GCF_011764305.1. Taxonomy (NCBI): domain Eukaryota; kingdom Metazoa; phylum Chordata; class Mammalia; order Carnivora; family Mustelidae; genus Mustela; species Mustela putorius. The sequence goes on from NW_025421987.1 coordinate 31,962,279, forward strand.
ACTTTTTTCAAGATGAGTTCCAGACTTGTATATGACATTAGCAGTATGTTATACGTTATACATTTTGTATGTGTATAACATACACATACAAAATATATGTATTATACATTGATGTCTGTATATGCATGATTATGATTGTGCATTTGTATATGAAAAAGGATAGATGAGAACTCTTTTTCTTTATGTTTGGGTGTCCCACCCTCTTGGAAACACTTGCTTATAGAGAAGTGTAGAATTGCATGTCTCTGCCTGGAAGTATCTTAAAGCATTCATTTTTTGGGTAATAATAATTAGTGCTCATCTTAAGGGCATAATGATATGTTTGTTCCACCATTAACAATTCTTTTCATAAAGAGTTTTACTGTCCTGTTTTGTTGAAAAGAGTCAATGGTTAAATTATGTCTAGTCAGGTAAAGAGACATGTAACCTGTCCAGTTGCTGTGAGAACTACATTTTTTTTTTTTTTTTGGTTTGCTGAAATAATCTATGCAAGAAAAAGACAGAAACTTTGTAAGTGACTAAGACAATATATACTTATTAAACAGTATTTCGGGAAAATACTAAATAGTATTAAAAATGTTCATAATTCTTTCACCATAATTCTTTCACCAAACATACTCTGGTAGTATTTTGAGATGTTTCCTCTTTACCACACACATTTTTCTGCTGTGGTAGTGCTCTTTGAATCATTTATCCATTTTTGCCTCATTGTTTTCCAGATAACATTATATCAGACTTGCTTCATTAAAATTATTCTTCAAAAAGAAACATGAGGCACATAGGAGTATATATTCTTTAAATACCATTTTGCCATCTTGCATGTTAATGCTTTTAAAACAATCTGGGATAAAGTGCATTTTTATTTCTCCAACTGTTCTTTATAACACATCTATCTAAAAAATTACCCCATTCTCTGGTTTAGCATCCGTTTCACTCCTTCACCACTTATATTACTATAGATGGACTGGTTTACACAAGGTTTACTCATGGTGATGTGTCAGACTAACTTCTAATGCAAACACACTTTTAAAGAAATTATTTGCGGTGGTTATGCTGTATCTCTATTCCTAATTGTTCACCTATCCCTCTCCACACTTATTCCTTCTTCTTTGACTCCAACTTTCATTCATTTACTCATTGGGAGAACACTTATGGAGTCCTTTTCCATGCCAGGCAATGTGAGAGAGACCCTGGGCCATGATGAATAGGACACAACTTTTGACACTAAATTACAATATAATGTAATAGGTATTAGTTGGTATGAATAGAAGGTATTTTTGGTAGGAAGAGTAGAAGCAGTCAGTCTGGTCTCAGGTGTTCAAGCACAGCCTTCTTGAGAACACAGTTTTATCAACTGGAATACTGCCAGCTCAAGACATGCCTGATGGTCAGAAAAGGAAGATTTAGTTCTTATGAAGAATCTCCTCAAATATAAATCTGGTAACTCAGGTAGATTCAGGAATGAGACATTCTACAACTGGGATAATTCAAGGTGTTGAGGAAGGAGTAACCGAGCTCCATTCAAAGATTAAGGCAGGGAAGAAGGTGGGCAAACTCCTTTACCTATAGATATTTTCTCTGAAACTGCCTAGGGTGCCCAATGCATAGTGCCTGGTGAGCATAGCAAGCTCTCACAAGTAATGTGTTGCTCTCATAATGTGTCCACTGGTATCAGTTGTTTTAGCCTAATGGGTGGGGTAGTGCAATAGGGAATTTGAGATGAGGTACTAGACATCAGGAACTTTCTATACTTGGGAGAACAGGAGATGTGATCCAGGCTTGGGAAAGGACTGCAGTGCTTGGCTTTGAATTCAGTAGGCTTCACTGCCAAACACAAAAGCAGTGAGCCTAGAAAACTTAACACACATAGAATCTTAGGAGAGGAACCCCACGCTGAATCCTGTCAATTAGCCTGGATCCACAATGCAGTGCACAGAAGTCTCTATTATTGGGAAGGGGGCACATTTTAAGCACCAACTATACTGACTCCATAACATGGTTAGGGAGATTCTTTCCTTCTGAAATAAAGGATGCTTGCAGACACACTAAGCTTTTTCTCTGTCTACAATCCTTCAAACCAGAAACTATCAAGTTTTAGTAATATTTTCAGTAAAATGTTGTTAAGTGATTAGCTCTCTTAGAATGAAGAGAGGAAACAACTAGAAAAGCCTTATCAGAGACACAGTCTCACAAAGATTCCTAGCTTTGTTGAATTAGAGGAGTGGGCTGGATCCTATTCCAAGTTGTCTTGTAGAAGCCAGGATCTTTGGAAGGCAGCTTGTGGGGTCTCTGGGAAGTGACTCGGGGAAGGGCAGGACTCTCTACTCAGGTAGTTACACTTGTTGGTGAGCTCTGATGGGAGGTGTTGACTTTGTGGATTTATGACAGACAAGCTTCGGAACCGAGTAAACTTTCGAGATCAATTCTCTCCCTAACTTCCATTACAGTAAACAATTTCTGCTGAAGGTCTTCATAAAAGAATCTGAAAAGGCCATAAGAAATTCCCACAGACTATTTATCTCAGGAATTTACTTCCTGACTCAACAGTCCCAGTATATTAAGCAATAGGCAGAAGCTCAGGAATGGTGTCTAGATTCCTGTGAGCAGTCACATGGATGAACTTCCTCTGACCACAAATTTTCCCTGCCCCACAATCCTCTTAAAATTCTTTATTTTATTATTAAGTTTCTAAAAATGAATTGTCTAATTACTATATATTTAATATAAGACATTTTAATGATTTAGAATAAATGTAGAGGGAGGACCTATCCATCTGTAATTGTACTGTTTTTTTCCACTTAACATGTTAAGGGTCTAAGTGTTTTGAGTCTATATTCTTAAAAGTAAAACTCTCTAAGGCAGAACAGAAAATCTGAGACCCCCTACTTTTTTTTTTTTTTTTTTTTGGTGGGTGCACTCTTCCTTTACCTGTAAGATTATTCAGAGAAGTGAAATGAAATTGAGACTGACCTAAAGGGAAACTGGATTTTTTATTCTTGATCCTTCAAATGCCAGTGTAGTTTCTAACCAAACCTATATAATGTTGGAGAAAAGGTTATTTCTAAAAGTATGGTTCGTTCATACAATGGAAAACCATGATTGCAGCTTGAAAAAGGAAAAAAAAATTCCATATTCAATAATAGGAAATAATATTCAAGATACAGTAATTGACAACAAAATTAAGTGGTATAATAGGTTATTATGTGCTCTTATTAGTGTTAAAAAGGAGATAGGCAGATCTATAGATTGATAATACATATACCTATATATCTAGAGGATTTTCCCAGCATAATATACAAAAAACTGATAACTGAGAACAGTAGCTCCTTCTGGGTTGCTAGTGGGGGAAGAAGACTTAATTCTTATTTAACTCCCCTTCCACTGTTGGATATTTTTACTATATAACTGTATTATTATTTTTATTAAAAATAGTTAAAAATATTATCCATGAGCCTTATGGAAGGTACAGATTTTAATCTAAAACATTTCTTTAGCATATGCTTATTATGAGACATCCAAATAATCAAATAGCATTGAACCTCTAAATTAAGACGGTTGTTTGCCCATTTCTAATATACTACCTACTTACAGAAAATGGATCTATGGGACACTATCATGCAATTTTAGGGAATGATGTAATAAATTCTATCAGGACAGAAATTTCTATAATCTTTAAAATTATTGTTTAGGAGTTCAAAACCTTGTTAGAATTCTACATGGTATAGCCAGCCATCTTCTGTTTTATTTTCTATTTCTTATACTATTAGGAATTTAGATAAATTTCAGTTCATCCCTCCCTTGTGCAGCTAAAGCAGAGGCCTCCTCAGAATACCATCATTGCCCAACATGAAAAAAACTGTAAGATGGAATTTTATTCCTTTTGGAAATGTAGCACATATAGGATGTGAATAGTTTCCCAATAGCCATTGACGACATTGACTTTGTGAATCAAGAGAGATGTAGGTACATTCATTTGCTTATTTTTAAACCTCTGAGGAAAAATATAGCATTTAAAAGCCTCATCATTAGTCATTGAGATAATTGCAATTTAATATTCTGACTAATGTTCAGATAATTCTTGGGATAGCCCATGAAAGTAGGCTATTTGTAAAATCTTGAGAGATTGGCCATTTTCTGGACTTTTATATTTAAGAATATATTTCTCTTCTATTATTTAAAGTCTTCTTTTAAAGTCTGCAAAAAGGAGATGGAAACTAAGGAAATTTTATCTCATTGTGGAAGATATGGTCAAGTGTCAAGAAACAATGTTTCATTGGAAACATTACCTGAGCCTTGACAGAACAAAAATGGGTCCTGGCCCTGAGTAAGCGGACAAGTGGAAAGTGGAGGGGACTTGACTGAAATTGTCTATCTTTCCATGAAGCATTTTTTCCCCCTTAGTTTTCTGACTCTAGACTTTAAAAATCTTACTTTTGATTTCCTAAGCATACCCATCTTTCATGAATCTTTAGTCTATGCCAGGCTGCCTCAACTTGGTCTAAAAAGTAAATTACATTACAGTAAGGTTATAGGAAATCGCATACATAACCGATTTATAATCACAGAGACCAAATACACTTTGCATAGCAAAGTGTAATTTTTTCAGTTCTTGAAAAATCAGATCCACTGTTTAGAACATTTTACTAAAATATTCCAAAAGAATTCTGATCTGATTGTCCCATAGAGGCTTCAAGCTAAAATTGTCCAAAATTAAATTTAGTATTTTCCTTCACTCACTGTCCCATCAACTCTCTTTCCTGCTGTGTTTCTAATCTCAGCAAAGGACTCTACCCTTTCCTACCCTCAATTACTCCATCTCCTCCCCCTCACCCGGTCAAACTGACCTAAACATCACTTAGGTCCACTCCTTTCTTCTATTCTATTAACCTCAGCCTAGTTAAGGTTCCAATAATATTGCCTGAATACTACAGCAGGTTAATAATTAATCTCTTTGTCTTCAGTCTTTTCATTTAAAATCCATCCCCACAAATTCTTTTAAGACACTGATATGTCTATGTTGCTTCCTTCAAATGACTTCTTCGTGAAAGATTCAAGACTCTTCACCAGCTGACATATGCCCAATTTTCCATGATCAAATTTTACCCTGTGTTCCACATGTATTCTGAATTTTCAGGCATAATCATCCATGACAATTGTGTTTTTGAATGAGGCAATTTCTCTTATGATTTCATGGAGTTAGAAGTGTTGTTGAGCAAACAAGAGTCCTAGCAAAGAACTTCTGCAAATATCCCCAGGAAAGGACACGAATTAGAAGGAGAAGAAGAAGAAGAAGAAGAAGAAGAAGAAGAAGGAGAAGGAGAAGGAGAAGGAGAAGGAGAAGGAGAAGGAGAAGGAGAAGGAGAAGGAGAAGGAGAAGAAGAAGAAGAAGAAGAAGAAGAAGAAGAAGAAGAAGAAGAAGAAGAAGAAGAAGAAGAACTTATGGGAAAAGCTGGGCTTACTTTCTAAACAAAATAAAGTATAAATATTAGAAAACTTTTTTCCTTCAAAGATAGACATTAAAGAGACTACCCAGAAATAAACCTTGGCCTTGCTAAAATGTACTTTTTTCTTTGTGAAAGTGTAAGAATAATATGGTCCTATTTTTGGTTTTTGTTATTGTCCTGACCTTGAAGGGAAAAGAGGGTCTAGAAAGTAATTTGCATAAAAGTGTGAAGTGTCCTTGGAAGGAAGTGATACAATGATAATTGGGACAGATGAGGAAATCCACCTTTCCAATGTCCCTTAAATTTTAGGCAAACCACACTCATGTCTGAAGTTCAGAGGTAGCAGAGCTTTCCCTTTGAGCATGCCACTCTCTCTCCCTGCCTAGAATGCTTCCCCTCCCTGCCTGCCGATTCCACTTCTGTTCATCCTTCAAGTTTCTATGTCAGTATCACGACCTCTGTGAAGCTTTCCCCATCCATCTCCTAGGCTGTATACTTTCCACCTTACATTAAAGCTGTTTACTCGCTTATCTCATCAAGGACATCATGCCTTCTTCAAGGGCACTGCCATATCACTAGTATTTGTCACAAAGAGCTCTGTTTGCTGAGTAAATAAAAGAATGAATCTACCACAAACTTTGAAGAAAAAAACAAATAGTAGCACTAGAAATATCAGATAGGTTTAAGGTTTTGTAACCACTAATTTGAAAAAAAATTGGTTTATAGTATAAGTTTCAGTTAATTTGCTAAAAGTTTGCAGTCTCATAACCATTGCAAGGGAAACCATCCAGTCTCTCTGCCCATGTTCATAAATAAGGAACTCTTTGCTTTCTCAAAAATATTACAACTAGATCACTTACCTTTCTCTGACCTCTCACTTGTTCCTTTCCTTGGAAGGAGGAGTGAATCTGTGATGAGTGTGATGGTAGGAGTCTGGCTTACACTGATCTACATTTCTTTTTTCTAATGCTCAATGTCAATACACTCAAGGTTGCTAACATGTGTGACCTTTCCTCTTGAGCTCTCTGCAGCTCAGTGGGAGGCAGCTACTTTGCAGACACAGCTCACTCCAGTTTTAAGTTCTAATGCGTAGACATCCATTCTGTCTATGTGAAGAAATCCATTCTGATTGCAGGCACAGGAGAGGTTTTCTAATCCAACTTTATTAGATAAAAGTAAACGATACATTTCACCTATATCTGGTCCTTTTGATAATTTTTCAATTGGTACAGAATTTGTGTGGGGCGAGAATATCACTCGTAAAACCAAACGACTCTTAATAAACCTCATAATGCATGTGTTTAGATGTGGTAAAGCCATCTTTTGGCTCCCCAGATGGCAGAGCCGCTACATGTTGGAATCAGACTGTAACTAGGTGTTAAACTTTGATTAAGTTGTGGGAGATACTCCATAGAAACAGGAATATTAGATTTTACTTTCAAGAAACCTATTTAAAAAAACAAACAAACAACAACAGAAATCAGATCTGGTGAGATTTAGGCGCAGCTCTTCTCTCTTACCACCAGCCCACTGGAAACCCCATAGACATTCCAGCAAAGGTACTTTCTGAGGTTGATACTGCAATTAGGACTTGGCTTTTGCTTATATAATGGTTCAGTTGGCTCCTTTATTTTACCGCCAAAGCTGAATTTTACTGAGCGGTTCTTACCCTGACCTACTTTCATGTAGGATCGCCTTTGTCCATATAGCCCAGATTCCTCCAAAAGACTGGGATCGTAGAAAAAGGCAGGATAATATCTCTTGATCTAAACATGATAATTACTTCATTTTTCTGATTTAGGACAAAAAATAAGGACTTGGAGATGAGATATTTGCTTTTCTTTTGCATCCTAAGGAAGGGTCATTTGGGCAGTTAGTTGGTCCTTGTCTCTTCATTACCTGGTCAAAATCCTTCCCCTCAAGAACCTAGACTGTATAACTCAGATATGGGAAAACACACTGTGGAAGAATATATCCAGGTAATAGTTAGTGCTAAAGTGTCTTGGAAAAAAAATGGTGAAGATTAGTCTAAAGAAGTTTTGAAAAAGGAAACACTAGAAGAGATCCCTGTTAATGTTATTGTGGGAATTAGGGGGAGAGGTAAGTTAGGAAGTATGGGGGAGGTGCTTATGACTAGACTCCCTTGTGAAGAACTCAACTCTGTGTTTTCTCTTTGGAAATTGAAAATATACTCTGTATCACAAATCTTTAGTTTTTCTTCTTTTGTTTGGTTATCATCTTAAATTGCAGTAACACTACAAAGAAAACCATTTGCAGCCGTGTATGTGTGTATATATGTGTGTGTGTGTGTGTGTGAGTGTGTGTGTGTGTGTGTGTATACACACAGTGTGATGGGCTCAGGGAGGCTATAGGGATGAAGTAGTACAAAGGTAAAAATCATCTGATTTATTCTCCTGCCAGAAAGCAGGCTCCCATGCAGACAGTGGCCATCATCTCGGGAAGACTGTGACCTCTATCCTTTCCATGTTGATCCTTAGGCTAGATACATTTTTTCTGATACAATTTTATCTGTTTGTCTCACAGATAAAAAGATAATGTAAATCAGAAATTCTAAGGATGAATTTTAGAAAATAAAACTGGTTAATTTCCAGGGGAAATATTGACTTGAATGAACATAAAAGCACAAACAAAACAGGATCTTCTTCCACTATTGAGAGAGAGCAAATAATAATAATATAACACACACAGTCAAAGAATTTAGAGCCAGAAAAAGCATAGGAATTATTCAGTCCTCATTTCTGGTTTTGAACATGAGGTTTAAACATAAAGGTTAAGGTCTTGTCTCAAGATCACCTAATATGTGACAGGGAGGAGGGCTGTGGCAAAGCCTAGAAACCAGGACTTCTGTCTATAATTTGTGTCACTTAGCACAACAACCTGGCCTATTCTCAAATGGCCCCAATGAGCTGTGGTGAAAACCAATCCATGCCTCATATCATCAGAGCCAAAGAATGATCAGTTTTCTCGTCTACTGAGCTCGATGAGCTGTACGACCTGGATGTCTTCTGCAATGTCTCAATTTTTCCTTGCCCAGTTATTTTTATGACCTATTTAAGACATCATAAAATTATGTAGTAAATTAAAAAGACTATAACTTGTAAGAGTATATTATGAGGATAATGCTATCAGTAAAAAATCCTAAGTAGACTATTACTTTTTTAATTTCACAGATATCTATAAGTTCTGCTTGGGAGAGCTGGTTTGGACTGGATACAAAGAAATTAGCCATGCAACAATTTATCTCTTTGGCAAACCCATTTTCTTAGTTCTTCTAGATGACTCCTACTTCAAAAATGAACACATGTCTACAGCCAGTGTACATATCCAATGGTCATTGCAGTAATATTGCAAAATACCATCTGACCTGCCCAAATACATATTTTTAGACAGTTCTATAAATGGATCCTTCCCCTGGGATACATATTTCTATTCCTTTTTTGTGAATGAATGTGTTCCCCACTCCCGCACCCTTCATTTACAGGAAGAGGAAGAAACATTGGAATTACTAAATGGAGCATGACTTTTTTTTCCAGAAAACAGGCCCAACCATGAGAATTAAAACGTCACTTGGCAACCGGATCCCTTTTCTATCCTCAGAGACTGATGACACTTCAGGAAAGAGCTTACCTCCACACACTTCCCGAAGCCTTATAAGGTCAGGAATGTTTGTTGAGAAAAGTTTATTTTCCTCTGCCCAATTTAAAGGTATCACAGTCTTTTTCAGAAAGGTTTAAACTCTATAAAATGATTCAGTAAAGAGAACTTGGATGTAAAATTTGTCATATTAAAACTACTAAAATCAGTTTATTGGAATTGGCTCTAAAATAATTATTAAGAAAATATAGCTCTTGTATTTACATTAAAAAAACTCATCATCTTTTAAATCCTTTTAATATTATTTTTTCTTAATAATAGTAAGGTTAACCAAGGCACAGTTGTATTTTAGCTTAACTGGCAAAAACGAAGAAAAGTTCAAATTTTTGAATATAATATTCAGAGCAAATTTATAAAGTAAAATGTTAAATTAATCTTATATGTAAATGGTTATTGAGTTCTTTTAGAAAGCCACTAGGAAGCTCTGTTCATTAATCTGAATGGACAGTACCTTTAGGATCTCTCTTAGTAATGCTGCCTGCCTTGCTCTTTTTTCATCATAAAAGCCAAATCCTCACTAATAACTCTTGATAGAAGAACGTCACTGTGGAGGAGAAAAAGGAAACATGCATCCCAATGATATTGGAATTTACTCAGAAAGACAAATATAGAAAGCAAATTAGTGGTTGATAAATATTGAGAGGTCTTTAATGACTGAAGTCACATGTACTCAAATGTTATAAAACAGAGGCAAGCTGCCAGGAAGCCGATTGCTGGAAGGGTTTGTTGAGCTCTTATGAGATGATGTCACAAAAGCCTTTGGAAACATTAAAACATAAAAGTCACCACCCCACTTCCCCCTGAGAGAGATTATAAATGCCTCTGGAAGTTCAAGATACTAAAATGTCTTGATCTCTTAAAGATCTCCATTCCTGGAATAAGGATCCAGGGTGTTTTAACTGTTACCTGGTTAGTTGATGAAGATAATTCTTAAGTCTTAGAATGCTCTTGATCTTAACTCATTTCTCAAACTCTGTCAAGTTACAGAAAATGTTATTATAAAACTGCATAGACCTTGATTGCATCCTAACAAATAGTTAACAGCTGAGCTTAATGACTGAAGCTTTGATAAATTTAATTCACCATCATTACCTTTTCTTTTGTTTTTTTTTTTATATTTGACATACATTATTGAATTTATGAGTATTTTTCCATTTTAAAGCAGACATTAAACAGGAATCTCATAGTTTCTGCAAGAGATAATTTTATTTCTTAGAAAAAACAGTATTTTGATAGTTTAAAATAATATGGATCTGTGGTTATTGAATTGTGCTGTTTTGCTGGTGCTTCCAGAGACAGTCTTATACTATGTGGAATGGGAACTGAAAGTTTGGATGACCTTACTTCAGCTGCTGAATTCAAGTAATGAAGTTTTGTTGATTTGAGTTTTTAGGTTAAATTTGGTATGTCAATACTGTTCTTGGCAGAATATATTTACTTACACAATCATTTAAAAACATTTTTAAAGGTCTATTATGCATCATTCTAGGTAATAGAAAACCATGGTCCTTTCTCTCAAATAGGGCATGGTCTAAAGAATACAGTGATTGACTACTTGTGAGATGACTAACCTGAATTCAGGATGATAGAGAATAGAGGAGGGCAGTTTTCCTAGAGAGGGTTGAATTGAGGAGCATGAATTGTCAGATAAAGATGGTTAGTCTTTGAGGCAAGAAATAGAATCATCCAAGATGACTGTAGTCAGAGGCTTTAAACAGATGAAATCGAGGGTATTCTTTCTACTAATGCTACTAAAGCATAAAATAGATCAAAAGTGGCAATAGATGACTAGAGGCATGGGTAGAAGCCAGATTATGGAGGACTTTCTATGTCATGTTTGAGATCTTGGTCCTTGTTCTTATAAGTAATGGAAAGATGTAGAAGTGTCATAAGAAGGTGTAGACATATGGAGAATGAATTTGAGGGGGTTAGCTTGGAGCCAATTGGGAGGCTGCTAAAGTAATCTATTTTAAAGGTCATGCAGTAGTAGTAGGAAAGAAGTAGATATATTTGAACAATACTTTGATGATATCAGCAGGATAATTATTGAATGTGAAAAGATAAGGGTGAAGGAATAATTAAGAATAAATATTTATGGTGTGTGTGGTTAGGTAGATGGCAAAGCCTGTCACCTGTATTAAAAAGTCCTAGAGGCACTTGGATGGCTCAGTTGGTTGGGTTACTGACTCTTGGTTTCCACTCAGGCTGTGGTCTCATGGTCATGGACTGAGTCCAGCATCAGGCTCTGTGCTGAACACAGAGTCTGCTTCAGATCCTCATTCCCCCTGTCTCATACTTCTCCCCACTCTACTCAGTCTCTCTCCCCAAAATAAATAAATATGATCTTTTAAAAAATCCTAGAGAAGTTTAGAGATGAAGAGGATGGGCTGATGTTGAGACATTTTAATTTTAGAGAGGGTTTTGTCCATTCAGATGGCAGTATCTGGCAGATATTGGTATGTACATAGTCAATGCTCAAAGGAGCTTTTTAACCAGAAATACTAATTTGAAAATAATCTTCATATATAGCTGGTGGTTAAAATAATAAAAATGTCTGAGATCTTCCTGTGAGCCCAAGAACACAGTTTTTGAAGTTTTACGTGGTCAGAGAAGGAAAAGTCCAATAAGGAGACAGACTAGAACTGGCAATAGGTTTTAGAAAGTTTAAACTGGAGAATAAACTGCCAACGAAGCCTACTAAGTAGAAAGTTTCATATGTTCCTCTTTCTAGAAAGAAAGAACCATCGGTTTTGTTTGTAACAGAAAAGTCTAGAACAATAGAAAGAATACTTACCTATAAGAACAGTAATAAAGAAGTTATTAATATCTTAGTGAGATCTTGTCCAGGGTTGTGATGGTAAAGAATCCTTATCATTATGCATTAGGAACATTGGATGGTTGACATAGTGGAGACAGAAATATAAAGTAATCTTCTGAGAGGTTTGCATGAGAAAAGACTGAGAAAGATTTCCTCTCTTCTCCCTCTCTCTCCAAATTTAAAACAAAAACAACTCTCCCCCAAACTCATACAGCAGTAGCTAATACCATCCTCTTCCTTCTCAGCCTACCTTCCATTTTCTTCTTTACACCCATCTCTATGACACCCTGTCATTAAAATTGGTCTTACTGGATTACAGAGAAGTGAGGAAGAAAGTAGGAGAGCTGAAAAATGTACTAATAAATTAATACGTACTTTTTCTGTTAGCTAAAGTGTTACAAAGATAGAACGAGGAACAGCACTGTGATATCCAAGTGCTATTCTATGTTTGCAGATTTATATAGGGAATAAAGTAGCAAATGAAGAGAAATCTTATTAAAGAGTCTGTCAAGCTGTCCGTTTTTCTCTTTCATGTCTGTGGTTTTTTATAATAACGAAAGCTTGGGCTCTGGGGCCAGGCTGTTGGGTTTAAATGCTGGCTCTTCCTCTTATGAGATGTATGATTCTAAACAAGTTTCTTAGCCTCTCTATATCTACATTTCCTCATCTGTAACATGAGGGTGGTGATAATATCACTGAACTCACAGTTATTATGGGGATTAATGGAGATAATGTTGATAATATACAGTGAATCTTCATTTGTTTTGACTACTAATACAGAGAGAAGAAGAAAAAGGAAGTCGGAGCGAAGAGAATTTAAAATGTGTGTCAGTTTACTTTAGAAATAGTCTTGTGAAATAGAAAGCTATTTGAATTTTCCTCTACATTGAAACACTTAAAGCTAGGAGATCAGCAAACCTTCAGAGGTCTTTGACGACAGGTTCTCTGGAAATCAGATGGTGGTTGGTAGTCTCGGGTAGGGTTCAATTACACAACTGAATTTTAAAGATGATTTCAATTAATAGATGGCTCTTAATAGTTAAATACAACACACACACAAAAAATAAATACAACACAAAAGTTAGAAACTTATATGAAAAAATAAAAAGATTATTGAGAAAGATATTAACAGAAACCTTAACCATTTGTTATATTATAAATCATGTTTTATAAAGACTTTAATTCAGTGTTACTTATGTTTAGTTGATAGAATTTTCATTTTTTATAAAAGGTAGTAGAAAATATATGGTCATATAGTGAGGGTCAGATCTAGCCCATGCTTTATATTTCAGATTAGATGACTGGTATCCCTACTGCTATAGCTATTTTATGTTTTTAAGTATTAAATAAAATTCTTAAAATTTGAATCTCTAATCCAAAGCTATAAAAGAGCATTACATTCTATTTACATGACCAAAGCTTCTTACAGCTCTCTAACAAGTGACAAACAAGAATCTCTACTTTTGTGAATCTATTGATACTGCAGGCCATTTATTACCTACCATAATTGTCTTATATTGTTAATTAAGCTTCTTTGGTTTATTACTTGACTCCTCAACTGATACATAAATTTCTTGAAAGCAATATTATTTAGCTTCTAAGTGTGACTTAATATGCTACCTTACACCTCAGTCAGGCTTGAATCATAAAGAAGACAAATAAAACTTTTACCTATAACTTCTATTTGTTTGATTATATTCTCTTTGATGGTAAGGACGTTATCATCATGGCTCAGCATTTAGGCCTGGCATAGTGCATACACAAAATAAATATATGAGGGATGTAGGAATAAGTCACTATTGAAATGTTTTGAAGAATCATAAAGTGGATAAAACTGGTTTCATGTTTCCAGCCTCCATTTCTCATATTCTCTCCCATTTCAGAGACATCTCACTAAGAATGTGGCTTGATTGTCTAGTACTTGGTCCTGGCCACTAGGCTATCACATACTAGGAATGGAGAGGGAAAAATCCCAGGGACAGGACACTGAAAGCTAAACACCCTTGGTTGATCCAGGCACTGCAGGCACTTGCACCAGAGAGAATCTGTGTGTTTTTTCTTTTCAGGTCTGTTTCAATAAGTGGAGGTTGCTCTGGATTTCGGTTTCCAGAGAGGTGGAAGAGAGGTTTTATTTTGTTTTTATTAAACAGATAGAATGTCACAGAGTTCTGGGCCCTCCAGGATCTGGCAGAATGAACTCCACAACTAAAGGTAGAGAAGAGGTCATGTTGAAGAAGTGTGGAGTGTGGAGATGTGATTTGGAAAGGAAATAGTTCATGGCCACTGTGTCAGAGAGGAAGCTTATGGTCTTGGAGAAGGGCAAGAGACAGATTAGAACACAGAGGAAGGCACTCAGAAAACGAATACACATAGTAATTAACTTGGAAAGTGAGAGGGTCCAAATTGTGTGACTTCTGGCAACCAGTGGAGTTCAAAGCCTAGAGTTTTAAAGGTCATCAGGTTTGACTGGGATAGAGCCCAGAGGTCATTACACTGCTCTTGGAGAGAAGGTAGGCAAGCAACCAATGGATATATGGTGTGGAAACAGCGATCTGAAGAGCATCTGGGACACATAGTGGGGAGGTTATTTGCTCATACTGGAATATGTCCCAGAAAGGAAGCATTCATGGAGAGTTCCCTCTGGGAACTGAAACTGGCAGGTACCATTTCCCTTCCATGCCCCTTAGCATAAGCAGAGAACTATCTGAGGGAACCAGTACAGCTTGGACATTTGCTACCTAATTTGTTTACACAAACTCCTGTCCCCCACACTCTTGTGGAACTGCTAATCCCTGTCCTGCTTACCTCAGGCCCAATGCAATGGACTCCCTCTCCAGAATAACAGCCCAATCTCTGCCCACACTGAATCTCCCAACCTGGGAATTTTGCAGAGCCTCAGTTCTGGCAGTAGAGGTGAGAGATCTCATTTTACAAACAGGTTAGAGGACACCTAGTTAAAATTCACCACATTCAGGTCAGGGACCAAACACTTCTCACAACAGGCAAAGAGAAATTCTGCAGATGACTGACCTGAAGAATAAAGTGATAAGGACAAAACAGCAGAGCATACACAGCACACATTGGAGACACTTCCAGAAGTGCCCTGGGGAGCAGAGGATGCTACAAAATCAGGCACTATAGAACCTCTTCTTCATAAGCCTATTACCATCAAGTACACAAGACACATCACAGACTTTCCTAACACACAGAAACAGGCACAGACACTTACACAAATGAGAAGACAGAGAAATTTAACCAAAATTAAAAAAAAAAAAAAAGACAAGGCCATGGACAGAGATCCAAGTGAAACAGTTTTAATTAACATGCCTGATAGAAAATTTAAAGTAATTATCATAATGAAACTCACTGGACTTGAGAAAAGAGTGAAATACATAAGTGAGACCCTTAGGCAAAGATAAGGAATAACAGCAGAGATAAAGGGCTCAATAAACAATATGAGAAATACACTGATGGAAGGAAAGAACAACAAGCTAGAAGAAGCAGAGAAGTGAATTAGTGACCTGGAAGACAGAGTAATAGAAAGTAATCAAGTTGAAACCAAAGAATTATGCAAAAACAATAATAGACTTAAGGAACTCAGTGACACCATCAAATGTAACAACATTCATATTATAAGGAATTTTGGAAGAAGAAGAGAGAGGAAAGGGCCAGAAAATTTATTTGAAGAAATAATAGCTGAAAACTTCCCTAATCTGTCTGGGGAGGGAAACAGACATCCAGATGCAGGAGGCACATAGAACTCCTATCAAAATCAACAAAAGCAGATCCATACCAAGACATATCGTAATTAAACTGGCAAAATAGAGTGATAAGGAAAAAGTTTAAAAGCAGCATGATAAAAGAAGACAGTAACACAAGGGAAAAACCTATAAGGCTAGCAGGGGATTTTTTCAGCAGAAACTTTCCAAGTTCGAAGAGAACAGCATGATACTTTCAAAGTGTTGAATGTGAAAAATCTGCAGCCAATAATACTCTATCCAGCAAGGTTACTATTCAGAATAGAAGAAGAGATAAAGAATTTCCCAGACAAGCAAAACCTAAAGGAGTTCATGATAAATAAAGCAACACTGCAAGGAATATTAAAGGAGACTCTTTGAGTGGAAAAGAAAGAGGGTAATAGTATAAATATAAGAAACACAAAAGGAGTAAAATGAATATTTCTGTAAAAAAATCAGTCAAGGAACTCACAAATTAAAAGGATGTGAAATATAACAACATATACCTAAAATGTAGGGAGGAGAGGAGTAAAGAATGGGTTCAAACTTAAATGATCACCAACTTAATATATACTGCTAAATGCAGAAGAGGTTATATACTACCTAATAGTGACTACATATCAAAAATAACTAATAAATATATGAAGAGTAAAGGGAAAGAAATCCAAGTATATGACCAAAGGAAATCAGGAAACCATGAAAGAAAGACAAGAAAGAATCAGAGAAAATCTTCAGAAACAACCACAAAAAAAGATCATAAAATGCCAGCAAGTATGCATTCAATATTTATTTGAATGTAAATGGACTGAACCCTCTAATCAAAAGGCATAAAGTGACAGAATGGAAAAAATAAACAAGAACAATTTATATGCTGCCTATGAGAGACTCATCTTAGACCTGAAAGCACCTGAAAGTGAGAGGATAGAAAAACAGCTATCATGCAAATGGAGATCAAAAGAAAGCTGGAGCAGCAATACTCATATTGGACAAAATAGACTTTAAAACAAAGACTGTAAAGAGAGACAAAGAAGGGCACTATATATATAATAATAAGGAGGACAATCCAACAACTATAATAATTATAAATATTTACACACCCAACATAGGAGCACCCCAAAACAGTTAATAACAAACATAAAAGAACTAATCGATAATAATACAATAAAGTAGGAGACTTTAACATCGCACTTAATAGACAGATCGTCTAAACAGAGCATCATCAAGGAAACAATGACTTTGAATGACACACCAGAACAGAGGGATTTAACAGATATATTCAGAACATTCCACCCCAAAACAGCAAAATGTACATTCTTTTCAAGTGCACATGGAACATTCTCTGGAATAGGTCACATATTAGCCCATAAATCCAGCCTCAACAAATTCAAGATCAAAGTCATATGATACATTTTTTTCTGACCACAATGCTATAAAGCTAGAAGTCAACTACAAGAAAAAATCTAGAAAGAACACAAACACATGGAAATTAAATAACATTCTTTTAAACAATGAATGGGTCAGCCAGGAAATAAAAGAAAAAATTAAAAAGTACATGGAGGGGCCCCTGGGTGGCTCAGTGGGTTAAAGCCTCTGCTTTTGGCTCAGGTCATGATTCCAGGGACCTGGGATCGAGCCCTGCATTGGGCTCTCTGCTCAGCAGAGAGCCTGCTTCCCTTCCTCTCTCTCTGCCTGCCTCTCTGCCTACTTGTGATCTCTGTCAAATAAATAAAATCTTTAAAAAAAATCAGTCCATTTACATTTACAACCAACAAAGTACATGGAAACAAATTAAAAGACAAACAAACAAACAAACAAACAGTAATCCAAAACCTTTGGGATGCAACAAAAGTGGTTCTAAGAGGGAAGTTTGTAGCAGTACAGGCCGACCTCAAGAAGGAAGAAAAATCTCAAATACACAACCTAAACTTATACCTAAAGAAATTAGAAAAACAACAACAAACGAAACCTAAAACCAGAAGAAAGAAGAAAATAAAGTAGATCAGAACAGAAATAAATGATATAAAATCTAAAAAAAATAGAGCAGATCAATGAAACCAGGGACTGATTTTATGAAAAAAATCAATAAAATGGATAAACCTCTAACGAGACCTATCAAGAAAAAAGGAGAAACAACTCAAGTAAATAAAATCACAAATGAGAATAACAGCCAATGCCACAAAAATGGAAACAATTATAAGAGAATATTATGAAAAACTGTATGCCAACATATTGGACAACCTAGAAGGAATAGATAAATTCTTAGAAACATATAAACTACCAAAACTGAAACAGGAAAAAAGAGAAAATTTGAACAGACTGGTAACCAACAAAGAAATTTAATTAGTAGTCAAAAAACTCCCAATAAACAGAAGTCCAGGACCAGATGGCTTCACAAGGATATTCTACCAAATATTTAAAAAAGAATTAATACCTATTCTTAAACTATTCCAAAAAAAAAAAAAACAAAACAGAAAAGGAAGGAAAATTTCCAAATTCATTTTATGAGGCCAACATTACCCAGATACCAAAACAAGATAAAGATACCACTAAAAAAAGAGGCCAATACTCTGGATAAACATAGATGCAATAATCCTCAACAAACAGTAGCAAACCAAATTCAACAATACATTAAATAAATTATTCATCACGACCAAGTGTGATTTATTCCTGTGTTGTAAGGGTAGTCAATATTCACAAATCAATCAACATGATACATCATATCAATTAGATAAAGGATGAGAACCATATGATCACTTCAATAGATGCAGAAAATGCACTGGATGAAATACAATATCATCAAGTTGATGATATGTATTGATGAAACAAAACAAAACGAAACAAAATCCTCAAAAATGTAGGCTTAGAGGGAACATACTTCAACATAGTGAAGGCCATATGTGAAAAACTCACAGCTAACATCATCCTTAGTGGGGAAGAACTAAGAGCTTTTCTCCTAAGGTCAGGAACAAGATAAAGATGATCACTCTTACCAATTTTATTCAAAATAATACTGAGAGCCCTAGCCACAACAAGCAGACAATAAAATAAATAAATAAATAAAAGGCATCCAAAATGGTAAGGAGGAAGTAAAACTTTCACTATTTGCAGATGACAAGATAACATATATACAGAAAACCCAAAAGACTCTACCAAAACACTGCTCGTACTCATAAATGAACTCAATAAAGTTGCAGGATACAAAATCAATGTACATAAATCTGTTGCATTTCTATACACCAAAAATGAAGCAGCAGAAAGAGAAATTAAGAAAACATTCCCATTCACAATTGCACCAAGGATAATAAGATATCAAGGAATAGTCCTAACCAAAGAAGTGAAAATTTTCTATTCTGAAAACTCTAAAAGTGCTGATAAAAAACTGATGAAGACACTAAGAACTGGAAAGACATTCCACTTCTTACAAATTAGAAAAACAAATATTGTTAAAATGTCTATCTAGCAATCTGTACTTCTAATGAAATTCCTATCAGAATACCAACAGCGTTTTTCACAGAACAAGAACCACCAATTCTAGAATTTGCCTGGATCCAAAAAAGACCCAAATAGCCCAAGCCATCTTGAAAAAGAAAAGCAAAACTGGAGGCATCACAATTCTAGACTTTAGGTTAGGTGGTGGGTATTAAGGAGGGCCCATATTGCATAGAGCACTGGGTGTGGTATATAAACAATGAATTTTGGAATACTGAAAAAAAAATCAAATTTAATTTTTAAAAAATGTGTAGTAATTAAAACAATATGGCATTGGCACAAAAAATAGGCAAAGAAAATCAATAGAACAAAATAAAAAACCCAGCCATGGATTCATAACTGTATGGTCAATTAATTTTTGACAAAGCAGGAAAGAATATCCAATGAGAAAAAGACAGTCTCTTCAACAATTAGTATTAGGAAAATTGGACAGCACCATGCAAAAGAAAGAAATGGGACCACTTATACCACACACAAAAATAAATACAAAATGTATGAAAGACCTAAGTGTGAGAATGGAAACCATAAAAATCCTAGAAGAGAACACAGGTAGTAACTTCTTTGATATCAAGCCATAGGAACATTTTTCTAGCTATGTCTCCTTAGGCAAGGGAGACAAAAACAACAATAAACTTTTGGGACTGTATCAAAATAAAAACTTCTGCATGGTGATGGAAACAATCAACAAAACTAAAAGGCAACCTACAGAGTGAGGGAAGGTATCTGAAAATGATACATCTGTTAAAGGCTTAGTTTCCAAAATATATAAAGAACTTATAAAACTCAACACCCAAAAAACAATCCAATTAAAAAATGGGCAGAAGACAGGAACAGACCTTTCCCAAATGAGGACATCCAGATGACCAACAGACACACGAAAAGATGTTTATCATCACTTAGCATAGGGGGAATGTAAATCAAAACTACAATGAGCTATCACCTCACATCTGTCAGAATGGCTAAAATCAACAACACAAGGAATAGCAGGTATTAGGATGTGGAGGAAAAGGAACCCTCATGCACTGTGGTAGGAATGCGAACTGGTACAGCCACTCTGGAAAACAGTATAGAGGTGCCTCGAAAAGTTAAAAATAGAACTACCTTATGATCCAGCAATTATACTCCTAAGTATTTACCCAAATGATACAAAAATGTAGATTTGAAGGGGTACATGTATCCTGGTATTCAATATCCATAGTCTAAACTATGGAAAGAGCTCAAGTGTCCAAGAACTGATGAATGGAAAAAGAAGATGTGGTCTATCTTTCGAGCTAGCTATCTAGCTATCTAGAATGCAATATTACTCAGCCATCAAAAAGAATGAAATCCTGCCATTTGCCATGATGTGGATGGACCTGAGTGTGTTATACTAAGTGAAATAAGTCAGTCAGAGATGGATGATGGGTTTTAAAGAAGGCACTTTTTATGATGAGCACTGGGTGTTATGTATAAACAATGAATCACTAAATGCTAATCCTCAAACCAATATTATACTATAAATTAATTAACTAGAATTTAAATACAAATTTGGAAGAAAAAAGAAACAGACTGTTAGTGGTAGAGAACACTGATGGTTACCAGAGAGGAGAGACATAGGGGCATGTGAAGATGATGCTTTTCACTGCAATGTTGCTAGCTATTAATTTAAATAATAATATAAATGATGATCACTTTTTAACAGATAATGATGAATGTATTTGCAAATATATGTAAAAAATAATTTTGGAATACTTGTCAGAAGTGTACCACATCCTCTCAAATGATCATTTGATTTTTAGATGTCACTAATAGCAATAACTGATATTTATTTTACAGTAGTATACTAAGTAGTAATTAATTTCACACAACAGCCAGAGAGGTAGGCCTTATATATCTCAAAACTTTATGGATGAAGAAACTAAGTCAAAGTTGAGTAAAAGTCACCTATATAGAGAGTAGTGTAGGGAACCCAACAAACTCTATGTTACCTCTCAAAGGCACTAAAGATAGTCCATTATCTAGATCTTTAAATAATATATGAATTAAATATTATTTTAATAAGGACTGTGATAAACTTAATAGTTCAACTCAAAACTTCAAAATTCATAGTTTTTCTATGTACTTAATGTAATTATATTTTTAATCCAGGATTTCATCATTTACATTTACCATTTAATAGAAGTTAATTTTCAAAAGAACCTCCAGAGAGAATGGTCATTTAAAAACCTAACTTTAAAAAAATTTTTTTTAAATTAAGTGAAATATAATTCATGGATATTTATTGTTCTAAACAGTACTAGCCTTGGGCAGCAATCATACATTCTTAACTTAAAAGGTTGACTTAAGCTTTAAGGGAAAAATAAAATGACCATTGTTCATGATTGTTAATTTGATTAAAACTTTTGAAAAATTGGTTTCATCATGAGCCAGACAACAAATTGACTTATAGAAATATATTGGCTCCATTTAATATATAAAAAATAAAACCATGTGTATAGTGTTTTGTTTTTCTAAACCACAGTCTTTTAGAGGGCTCAGATTTACAGAGGAACCCTGATGAGTAGCATGTGTTGAATTTAGAAACCAGGGCTTGGAAAATTTTGCTACATACACAAACTCTTTCATATGCATCAGGAGCTGTGTGTACTTATCTTTCACATTATTGTCACAAATAGACACAGAAGCATGCTGTCTTAATCTTTAGTCCCTATGGTATTATGAGGTCTTTTTACTGGGTGAGAGTGATTAGGGGCAAATTGGGTCTGCTATGTCAGATGTATTTTCTTTGTCTTTTGCTCTTCATTTTTTTGCTTACCCACTGCACAAAACCCAGTGGAAAAGCATCAGCAGATGACACAGGAGCAGCAATGACAACTGAGTGCTTCGTTGTCATGGCCTCCAAACTCTTCCACTGGCCAAATCCCTTCAAAATTCTCCAACTCTCTGGCCACATTCAGGGGCAGCTCTCAGGGGACAATATGTAAATAAGAACTTTCAAACCAGCAGATCACAAACCAAATTCAAATACTAACATGTTTTGATTTGTTTGTTTTTTGTTGTTTGGGTCTTTACCATGTGCTTTATTTTAATTATATTTATTCATTTACTCTTAGATCTTATATACAGAAAATTGGATGACAATACTCCCAATCCATAGTATGTTATTATCATATGTCCATGTAGGATTCCTCTTGATTTTTTAAATTGGTATTTACCACTCATTTCTCATAGTTAATTCTGTCTCCCATAACCAAGGCAGGAATCTAATGTGTCTGAGTTATGTTATTTAATATACATGAAATCTTACAGAAAATTTTGTGGTTTTCTATGTAAATGTGTTTTTAATTTGTATCAATGGTTATATGCCATAACTCTTGTTCCCTTCCTTTTTTTTTTTATCAGAGCTGTATCTATTAAGAATAATAATTCTAATCTGTGTTCCTATGTGCCATAATCTATTTTTTTATAAATGTTGAACCCATTGAATCTTTATAAATTTGAATATGCTGTTCTAATTCACAAATTAGAAGATTTTATATGCAAGTACAGATTATTGGCTTTTTTTGAGCCTACATTTCTGAATGGCAAACAATCATAGGAGCTATAATGATTGCTGCTTTTAGAAGGAGCATATGCTTTTTATTTTTCCACTGGACCCCAGTCACTCATTACTTGTCTCCTGTAAGCATTTCAATTTGCAGTCTCTAGAAACTATGAAACTTAAGCATGACTCATGGGATATTGTGACCTGTTAAGCTCTTATATTTTCCTTCCCTTCTCTCCTCTCTTGTACCCATTATAGGTCTCCAGTTAAACCTCTAACTACCAGTATCTTTTTCTGTTATTAACAACTTTTTCTGCAAGGCAAAGAGCATTTCTATGATTGCTTTCTATTTCCGCATTTGTGTATAATTCAGCTTTTCCTTCCATGAGTCCCTTCTACTACTGTTCTTTTTCTTTAAAGATTTTTTTGTTTTAGAGTGACAGAGAGAGAGAGAGAAGAGAGAGAGAGAGAATGAGAGAGAATCTCAAACAGACTCAAGGGGCTCAATATCATGACCCTGAGATCATGACCTGAGCTAAGAAACCAAGAGTTGGATGCTTAACCTAACTGTGCCACCCAGACACCCCTCTTATACTACGTTCTATGAGAATGTGTGTTTCTTTACCTTTACTTTAACTCTAATGTATGTCCTTTGTCCTTATTTATGAGATGTGATTCTGTAGGTATCATTTGCATAGGACTTCCTGCTCTATCACTGCTTCTAAAACCAGAATCCTCTACATACTCACACATATCTCCTCTCTGGAGTACTGTATGTTCTACCTCTTCTCTTCATTCATTCCCTCAGTCAGTCACAAATGTTTTTTGAGCTGCTAAGTGCTAGAAACCTTGTTCCAGTTTCTGGGAATACAGAAATGAACAACAAAAATACCCTCAAAGAAAAACATCTATTTCCAACCTCATGATTTAGAGAATATATCAGTAGTTGAGAAGAAGTGTCAGCCCAAATACCATCACTTTCCCATACTCTTTTTTTTTTTAAGATTTTATTTATTTATTTATTTGACACAGAGAGAGAGAGAGAAACACACACACAGTGAAAGAGGGAACACAAGCAGGGGGAGTGG
The DNA here is from genome assembly GCF_011764305.1 of Mustela putorius furo. Lineage (NCBI taxonomy): Eukaryota > Metazoa > Chordata > Mammalia > Carnivora > Mustelidae > Mustela > Mustela putorius. The sequence continues at coordinate 31,986,053 of NW_025421987.1, forward strand.
GAGAGGGAGAAATAGGCTTCCCGCAGAGCAGGGAGCCTGATGCGGGGCTCAATTCCAAGACCCTGAGATCATGACCTGAGCTGAAGGCAGACGCCCCACGAACGACTGAGCCACCCAGGAGCCCCCACTTTCCCATACTCTTAAAAGGTAATAACAACTGGTTCAAAAATGTTTGAATGCACTTTTTGACTTTTGTCATTTTCATCTACTGTTTAAAAATGGGTAGAGGATTTGAACAGATATTTTTCCAAGGAAGACATAAAGATGGCCAACAGGCACAAGAAAAGATACTCAATATCACAAACCATAAGGGAAATGTAAATAAAGACCACAATGAGATATTACCTCAAACCTGTCAGATTGGCCATTATTAAAAAGACAAAAAATAACAAGTATTGGTGAGGATTTGGAGAAAAAAGGAACTCCTGTACATTTCTCATGGAGATGTAAATTGGTGTCGCCATTGTGGAAAATAGTATGGAGTTTCCTCAAAACATTGAGAATCAAACTACCATACTTTCCAGTATGGTATCTGAAGAAAGTATCTGAAGAAAACAAAACACCAGTTTGAAAAAAAATATGCATCATTATGCTCATTGTAACACTATTTATAATATCCAAAATATGGAAATAGCCTAAGTGTCCATCAACAGATAAATTGATAAAATATGATTTAGCATATATATACATAATGAAATATTACTCAGCCATAAAACAGAATGAAATTTTGCCACTTGCAACATCATCAATGGACCTATAGGGTATCATGCTAAAGGAAATAAGTCAGACAGAGAAAGACAAATACTGTATGATTTCACTTGAATGTGGAATCTAAAAACCAAAACAAACGCACAAACAACATGAAAACAGAAACAGACTCATAGATACAGGAAACATGCCATTGGTTACCAAGGTAGGAATAGTTAGGCAGCAGGCTAAATAAGTGGAGAATATTAAGAAATACAAACTTCCAGTTATAAAATAAATAAGTCATGAAGATGTAATGTACAACATAGGAAATATGGTCAATAATATTATAATAACTATGTGTGGTGACAGACGGTAATCAGACTTATGTGGGGATCATTTCGTAATGTATAAACATACTGAATCACTCTGGAGCACACTAGAAACTAATAGGAAATTGTATGTCAATTATACTTCAATTAAAAAAAAGATAGGTTGAAAAGCCACTTACATCTCTACGTTTATTAGAATCCTTAATTAGATTGGAGAATGGTAGGTTTAGACTTAGTTTCCAGTTATTTTACTCCAGTTTACTAGTAAGCTAGCAAAAAGCAGTGAAATTAACAAACAGACTAAGGGTAAGTGTGAAAACTTCTCCTAATGTCTCCTATTTCTTCATGGAGCAGCACCTGATGTCGGCTGGCTATTGCAGCCAATATGGATTGAGAAATCTAACGAGTTAGAGGATCCAAGACTGGCAAAACCGTATTTTAAAACACCAGGCTAGGAGAGAAGGTTCCTTGCTGTGCTCCCATTACCTACCTTTCTGTTCTGTTTCCCGTGTGTCACTAGACTCACAGCAGGCATTGGCCATGCTGAGCACAGAAAACAGGACATTTCTCATCATCAGAACCTTCCATTTTCTCTAGGTGATAGGAAATTTGACTTGGAAGTGTTTGAACTGAAAAGAGAAGGTTGCTGATGAGGAGGCTGTAAAGGAGTGCATGGAATAGTGTGGCTCTTTGCTGAAGTGGATTAGAAAGAACACAGAGGAGAGGGTTATCTGAGCATTTGCTTTTTGCATGTGGCAATGCAATCCCTAGCCTTTGTCATGCATGTTTGGAAGCAGAGGATTTCCTTTTAAAGTCTTTTGTTACAAAATAATCTCTTCTCTTTATCTGACTCCATATCTGGTTTGTAAAAGTCCAAGGCAACTTTCAAGGTAACAATAGGATATAGAAAATATAGAATATATATATTCTATATATAGAATACAGAAACATGTTATACACCTATGGAAAATTTTTATATACCCATATTAGTTTGGATGTTGATGGTTTATTTGGTTACTACTATAGTTTTAATTGGTATGTTTGATATACATAATATATTTCTAATATTTTGAAGTTAATTTCTTTGTATTGTGAGAGTGATTTAAAGCAAGAAAATAAAAAAATCAGTTCAATAATACCATGCATGTCTATGAAATGTGCATGTTCTCAGTTTGTAATTAAATTTTGCTGAGTTATTTTATTTATAAAAATAAAGTTTTGGGGCGCCTGGGTGGCTCAGTGGGTTAAGCCTCTCCCTTCGGCTCAGATCATGGTCTCAGGGTCCTGGGATCGAGACCTGCATCAGGTTCTCTGCTTAGGGGGGAGCCTGTCTCTCTCTCTCCACCTGTTTCTCTCTCTGCCTACTTGTGATCTCTCTCTGTCAAATAAATAAAATCTTAAAAAAAAATAAAGTTTTGTTCATGCTAGTTGCAAAGAGACAGTGTACATAATGAAATTGCTTTTTATTCAGTGAAGACACATTTACTGACTGCCTTCTATTGTGGGGCACTAGACATATTGCTGCACATATTCTGTCTAGACTAACATAAGTAAAATTGACGATGAGATTATTATTTTCATTTTAGATATTAGAAAAAAAAACCTAACAAATAATACATAACCTAAAAGAGATTATATAGACCATACATGGCTGAACTGTAGTTAATGATATTAAATAAAACCCACCCTCCAACATACACACTCACTTTGAAGACTAAGCCAACTTCTCAGAACTTGGCAATGAATCTATCTAATTCCAGATCTCATATTTTCTTCACTTTAATAATGATAGTGTTAGGAGAAAGAGACAACTTGCTTTGATTCTTTTCCCTAGGGTTGAAATGGCTGGGTAGGCTTAGCTATCTTGATTTGAGAGGCACGAGGAGGAAAGCTTGCTGAGACCCAGAGAAGCTCCAGTCCAAATCCTCATCTAAAAGGCCACAATTTAAGATATATTCCTTTAGGTCTTTCCTGAGGACTTCTAGGTCTTTTCAAGTTCCTTTGTAACATCAATATTCCTAGAGTATTATGCTTTTAGACAATATCAATAAAACAGTAGAGCCTTTGTTCATCCAGACCATTTCTAGGATGACAGATACCAGAAAGTACCATCCATAAGGATTAGGACAAAGGGTGCAGTTCAGGTTTTCCTATCAGAAGGTAAGCAATAGGTAATGCTAAGAGAGCCATACAAATGGTGGCAAATCATAAATTGCACTTATTCACAGTTTTATTTGCTTAGAACATAGGCATCATTTCTTAAGAAAATACTAGGTTTTAATTTGATATTGTCAATTTGCCACAGATATCATTTAAGGAAGTAAATACAGTACCCTACAACATCTTGCTTTAAACAAGTTGTTTTACAAAAAACATACCTGCCTTGGATATGTCAGTTGTGTTCTCTTCCAGTGATGTATGTTATCTCAAGGTCAAATGAACCCCAGCAGGGAGACGACAAATACATAACATTATAAATGACCTCAGGAGAACAGAAAAGAGAATATTAATCAATTTTAAGCACTCTGAGACAGCAGGAGACTATTTTGGCTAGATTGCATGACACTTTTAATGGCATGACTATTTGACAGCTCTTTCATTCCAGAAAAAAAAAAGTTGGACAAAGAGTCACGGAGGTCATAAGTCAAATCAAAGTCTCAAAGGAGAAATCAAACCCCAGAAGTACTCTGTAGAAATATGTCCAATATATAGGCATATTACAGTGTCTCATGTTTGATTTTAAAGTGTTACATAACCAGCTATTGGGTATCATAATTTCAGTTGACCAAGGACCATGATGATTGGGTAAAAAGAAAGATAAAACTAGAAACACAGCTCCAAGCATCTAGTTAATCAGAGACAGCAAAACCAAGCAATAATTACATTATAGTTCTTTTTATTTCTTCATCAATAGTAATAAATACAATGATTAGTATTCTCTACTGATAGCAAATGCAACCTGCTATTTATAATATCTATTCATTCATTTATTCCTTCAACAAACAAACAAAAATATAAGCTCTAGTATAAGCTAAGGACCATCAAAGTCACAAGGGTAATCAAAGTATCCGAGGATGAGAGAGATGAGATTGAAAGCCAGACAAGAAATGGAAGATTTAGTCCCTGGAGAAGGACACAATGTGCAGATCAAACGGAGAGAAGTAACTGAGCATCAGGTGTGTTAAGGGTAAATCCCAAACAGGTGGAATGGTAAGTCTGGAGCTTCCTCTGGGAAAACTCAGCATGTTTGGTTGCACTTTTGGGGTCTTTCCTGATGTGGTTACTGGACTTCCTATATTTGTACAAGTTATATAACATCCGACATCAAGGCAGTATACATTAAAGTTTTTCTAATGTGACTTTAGCCATCGTATATCTAGTCTGCATGTTAACCCTAGTACTTATTAAGTGCTGATGAGAAATGCTGATCATTTTAACAATGTAAATTGGATCATATTCACATTCCTCCTGGCAAATGCTTCAAAGGTTTCCCATTTTCCTTGAAGAAAACCCAAACTCTTTAGCATAACCTTTTAGGCCTTATGTGGTCTAGTCCCTGACTGCCTCTCCAACTTCATTCTCTATCATTCACTCCAACTTTCCTTCTCCACAGGCATTAACCCTCACGTTAGTGTCTCCAACATGCCAGGGACTTTGCTCTACCAGAAATTGCGACTCCCATGCCCACCCCTCTCCATGTAATCAACAGCTATTCATCTTTGCAATCTGAGTTCCAATGTCCCTTCTTCGAAGAAGCCTCTTCCGATGATCAAGTCTACCATAAATTACTAATTAGTCCCTCATTATTTTCTTTCACTGAAAATTGCTCTATTTCTTCATAGCACTTATGGCGAATTAAAATTGTACTGTAGTATATGATAAAATTATATTTTACAATACTTAGAGTGTTTTAAACTCTATGAACACAGGGACTGTGTTTTCATTTACAATATAATTCATGACTATAAGAAGTACTTGACAAATATTTGTTGAAAGAGGGAATGAAGGACAAAGGAACATGGGTAATTATTACATAATATACGCAAGGTTTTGGAACCCAGGTATTAGTTTGAACTTAGGGTCTCTAGGGAGCAATAGATATAGCTATTGATGGTAAACACCTGAGCTAGATGACCTCCAGTTGTCCTCGGCACCCTTGGCGTCCTAGGCATTCAGGAAAGCTGTGTCTGGTCCTGGGTGTGTGAACCTGTCCGTTTACTTCTTTGGGCTTCAGTTTCCCTAATGGTTAAATGAGTGGTTAAACTTGATAGCTTTTGTGATTTCTGTATTAAAAATTAAAGAAAATCATATCTCCACGTAGGAATTTTTAGAAAATAATCCTATGAGGCACTAAGGATTTCAGTGCCTAGCAGCCTCTAGCTGTATCGAGTTGCTGTCTGAAAGTTAAAGACTTAGGTTCACTTACTCACTTTTCACCCATTCCTTTCACCTAAAGTGCATATCTGATTTCTCTGAGCAGAGACTAGAAACATGTGTGGGCAAGTACTCAAAAAAAGCAAGCATTTAACTTTCTAAGCACCCTTATCACTCCAACATCTAGGTTTGGCACGGAATCACAGAACCCAACACAACAGCTGCCTTCACTATCATGTGTGCAGACTGAATAAGAGATTTCTGCCTTACAAGAGGCTATTTCAGAAAGTCAAACATACAGCTGCTCTATCTTCATATGTCACTCCTTCAAGGAAATCATTTTATAGACTATTCTGGACTTTTTTTCTTTTTTTGGTCTGTACTCACATACTGTAAGTGGATAAAATCCCAAACATACGTTCCCGTACTTTCCAAATGTGTTTGTTACTGTTAGTGTTAAGTCTTTTGCTTCATTCTGCTAAAGGACAGAACTGCCATTTTTCAAAGCATCAGTCTTGTAAAGTACCTGCCAAATTGTTTGGCATGGTTATACAACTACTGTTGATAAAGTTCAATCCATAGCCAGGAAATAACAGCCTTCAACTAAGGTGCTCAAATGTGAGTCTGATAGTAAATCTATTACTGAGCTTACCTATAATTTAACATAAAGAAACTTTCTAAGTTGAAACATGGCTTGCACTAAGATCCACAAGATGTCACGGACTCATTTTCTAACCTGGGAGAAGGGAACTTTGTTTTTAGTTTTTCCTCTCTTGACAAAGACAAACAATATTATCAGACCCATGTCTTGAGCTCAGAAATATTAATTATATCTGTGAATTGTTGGGAAAAGCCCTGATCTGACAGATAGATACTTAATGAATACAGAGCTGAAAAAGCACTATGGATATGCTAACGGATGCCTAATAATTATACTTAAAGTGAGACAGTTTCACAAATTACTATATTAGTTATGAGTTGAATTTGAGTAAATAGAACTGGAGGTACAACTGGTCTTCTGTAAGACCCATGACTTTGGTTTATTGTTCCTTTTGTCTGGAATACCCTTTGTTTTTGCTCTTTCCCATATGAATATCAAACTTCAACAGGAATGTCACCTGCTTTGTAAAGCCTCTCTTGACTTTACTTCCCTCAAGCAAATTGACCCCTTTCACAACTCCTTTCTGTGTTTCCTCTAGGCCTGGAACATATTCCTGCTGTAAATTTTAGCTGTTTTATGTCATTGATTCCTTTTTGGCATTAAGTTGCATGAAAGAAGCTATCATCTTATTCAATTTTGTTTACCTTTGACTTAACTTACTGCTATACATTGGGACTAAAGAAGATGAATAAAGTTTAGGCCCCACTTGCTAGGAGTGTTCAGTGTGATCAGACTCCTAATAAATGTGGATATTTGACACCTGGTATTAATAGGTTGCCAAAGATTAAAAATTATTTTCAGTGGAAATTGGCCTTGGGGTGTAGGAAAAAATTAAAAAGTAAAAAGGGTTTTGTTTCCCTTCTGCTTCTCATTCCATATCTTTCTTCCACTCCTCAGCTTCTCAGTCTTCATGTGTCCTTTAGGGATTCAAAATCCTCACAGGAGGTATTAACACTTTATCTGCCCTCTCCAGCAAAGTCTCATGTCCTGCCATCTTCTTTCTCATTTTCTCCTCACTTCAATCCCTCCCCAGTGAAGACTCCATTTTATAAACATTTATGCTGGGTATTGCTCTGAATACCTGAACAAAGTAATGTATATTACACAGTGAGGTCTAAGTTATGGATGGCTTTTCGGGTATCAATAAGAAGATGTTCTAATTAAGAGATGGGTGGGTTTATAAGGAGATATTATTGTTTATTTTGTCCTTGTTCTACCAAACAAAAACCTATCTTCTTAACTCTCTTTATTTTAGTTCCATGATAGGGTAATGAATCCCTTATATGAGACTCTCATCCCTCTTACATCCAATTTTTTGAATGGTAAGAATATACTTTCTGGGATTTGCTAGACAATGTAACCGGAGATGACTAATTTAATATTTACTGTTGTCTATATTTGGCACTAATGTCTATGTTCTTTATTATACCCTTGATACTTTTATATATTCTAATGACCTCTATATATTTTTGAACAAGCCTATTTAATGTATAATTTATAAGTTTTATTAGCGTAGCTTGTATGGGTTGCAAAGAATCTTCTGTATTATACTGAGAATTTAAAGGATTAATTTACCTCCTGAGCCTACTTTATTTATTTTGGCCAATTCATGAATTATATTTTCTACCAGGAATGTAACAAAGAAAAAAAAGAATGATTTATTAATGTGTTATTGAAAGACAAGTAAAAAGATATAAAAGCCATTTATCATTCATCTTTGAAGTTAGGTCTTAGGTTCCACTGTAGGGATGTAACTATAGACTGGTTATCCTCTACCCTGCAAAGGTCAGTGATTGCCATTGGGTCAATTACCCTTAGGGACTGTCATAATTCACTGCTGCGGGATCCCCAAATAGTTGATTACTCATTCCATGAAGTCATGAAGTCTTAGCTGACTATAATATTATTTAACCAAACCAGTTATGGCTCATAGGCCTATAATACCACCCCTCCTCCTCAGTGACAACCTTTATATGCAACCTATGCTTCAGCCACCCTCTAAAACTTGCCCATAAAATGGAGATTGTTTTCCACCTTAATCCATTGCTCCCATTTTGTTGCTGCTTTCCCTCCTAAGATAAATTTTAAGAGATAGTTATACCAGATCATTATCAAAATATACTACTTGTTCTTAAGTCAGGAAGACAGGCAAACAGCAAAACAGTGCATAGTGAATTGACTTGGCTGCTTAATATTCCATACATTCAATAATGTGATTTATTTTAGTGATCCCATAGTGCTGGATAGTCAGTTTCTTTCTAAATATTCACTGTTACAACTAATGTTCAGTAAAAATTTAAATATTTAAAACCTACTATGATCTGACTTTTGTTCTTATTTTGTCGATGACTTAAATGTAGTTTACTCACAAGGTACTAATTGGAATACTAATTGAAAATGACCTTGGTTACATGTGCACTAGAGAAGAATGTGTATTCTGTTGCTTTGGGATGAAATATTCTGAATATATCTGTGATGTCCATCTGGTCCAGTGTGTCGTTTAAGGCCTTTATTTCCTTGCTGATCTTTTGCTTGGATGACCTGTCCATTTCAGTGAGGGGAGTGTTAAAGTCCCCTACTATTATTGTATTATTGTTGATGTGTTTCTTTGATTTTGTTATTAATTGGTTTATATAGTTGGCTGCTCCCACATTGGGGGCATAGATATTTAAAATTGTTAAATCTTCTTGTTGGACAGACCCTTTGAGTATGATATAGTGTCCTTCCTCATCTCTTATTATAGTAATTGGCTTAAAATCTAATTGATCTGATATAAGGATTGCCACTCCTGCTTTCTTCTGATGTCCATTAGCATGGTAAATTCTTTTCCACCCCCTCACTTTAAATCTGGAGGTGTCTTCGGGCTTAAAATGTGTTTCTTGGAGGCAACATATAGATGGGTTTTGTTTTTTTATCCATTCTGATACCCTGTGTCTTTTGACAGGGGCATTTAGCCCATTCACATTCAGGGTAACTATTGAGAGATATGAATTTAGTGCCTGTAAGGTGACTGTTACTGTATATGGTCTCTGTTCCTTTCTGATCTACCACTTGTAGGCTCTCTCTTTGCTTAGAGGACCCCTTTCAATATTTCCTGTAGAGCTGGTTTGGTATTTGCAAATTCTTTCAGTTGTTGTTTGTCCTGGAAGCTTTTAATCTCTCCTTCTATTTTCAATGATAGCCTAGCTGGATATAGTATTCTTGGCTGCATGTTTTTCTCGTTTAGTGCTCTGAAAATATCATGCCAGCTCTTTCTGGCCTGCCAGGTCTCTGTGGATAAGTCAGCTGCCAATCTAATATTTTTACCATTGTATGTTACAGACTTCTTTTCCCGGGCTGCTTTCAGGATTTTCTCTTTGTCATTGAGACTTGTAAATTTTACTATTAGGTGACGGGGTGTGGGCCTATTCTTATTGATTTTGAGGGGCGTTTCTCTGAACCTCCTGAATTTTGATGCTCGTTCCCTTTGCCATATTGGGGAAATTCTCCCCAATAATTCTCTCCAGTATACCTTCTGCTCCCCTCTCACTTTCTTCTTCTTCTGGAATCCCAATTATTCTAATGTTGTTTCGTCTTATGGTGTCACTTATCTCTCGAATTCTCCCCTCGTGGTCCAGTAGCTGTTTGTCCCTCTTTTGCTCAGCTTCTTTATTTTCTGTCATTTGGTCTTCTATATCACTAATTCTTTCTTCTGCCTCATTTATCCTAGCAGTGAGAGCCTCCATTTTTGATTGCACCTCATTAATAGCTTTTTTGATTTCACCTTGGTTAGATTTTAGTTCTTTCATTTCTCCAGAAAGGGCTTTTATATCTCTCGAGAGGGTTTCTCTAATATCTTCCATGCCTTTTTCGAGCCCGGCTAGAACCTTGAGAATTGTCATTCTGAACTCTAGATCTGACATATTACCGATGTCTGTATTGATTAGGTCCCTAGCCTTCGGTACTGCCTCTTGTTCTTTTTTTTGTGTTGAATTTTTACGTCTTGTCATTTTGTCCAGATAAGAGTAAATGAAGGGGCAAGTAAAATACTAAAAGGGTGGCAACAACCCCAGGAAAATATGCTTTAACCAAATTAGAAGAGATCCAAAATCGTGAGTGGGGAGAAAGGGGATAAAAAGAGGTTCAAAAAGGAAGAAAGAAAAAAAAACAAAAAACAAAAAGAAAAGAAAAAGAAAAGAAAAGAAAAGAAAAGAATTTTTTAAAAAAGAATACACCTAAGAAAAATGTAAAAAAAGAAAAAATATATATATTAGATAAACTAGTATAAAATCGTTAAAAAAGAAAAAGGTAACAGTTAAAAAAAAATTTTACCCGAAGGCCAGAAAAAAAAAAAATGAAAAAGAAAAAATTAAATTAACTGCAAGACTAAAAAAAAATCACAGGAAAAAAGCCATGAGTTCCGTGCTTGGCTTTCTCCTCCTCTGGAATTCTGCTGCTCTCCTTGGTATTGAAACCGCACTCCTTGGTAGGTGAACTTGGTCTTGGCTGGATTTCTTGTTGATCTTCTGGGGGAGGGGCCTGTTGTAGTGATTCTCAAGTGTCTTTGCCCCAGGCGGAATTACACCGCCCTTACCCGGGGCTGGGGTGAGTAATCTGCTCGGGTTTGCTTTCAGGAGCTTTTGTTCCCTGAGCGCTTTCCGTAGAGTTCCAGAGGACGGGAATACAAATGGCGGCCTCCTGGTCTCCGGCCCGGAGGAGCCGAGAGCCCAGGGCCGCACTCCTCAGTGCGCGCTCAGAGAACCGCGCCCAGTTACTCCCGTCTGCCTGACCTCCGGCCACGCTACGAGCTCACCGAGCCTGCGACCGGTTCAAGGTAACACGGAGCTGTGAGCTTACTGTCGGCTCTGTCTCTGTAGCCGGCTTTCCCGTTCCAATACCCGCAAGCTCTGCGACACTCAGACAGCCCCGATCCTTCTGTGACCCTGCGGGACCTGAGGTCACGCTGACCCCGCCTGGGGTTCGCCCCGGTTTAGCCTCTGGAGCGATGTCCCTCAGCGGAACAGACTTTTAAAAGTCCTGATTTAGTGCACGGTTGCCCCGCCGCTTGCCAGGAGCCGGCCCCTCCCCCCGGGGTCTATCTTCCCGTCGCTTTGGATTCACTTCTCCGCCGGTCCTACCTTTCAGAAAGTGGTTGTTTTTCTGTTTCCAGAATTGCTGTTATTCTTCTCTTCGATCTGCCGATGGATTTTCAGGTGTTTGCAATCTTTAGATAAGCTATCTAGCTGATCTCCGGCTAGCTGAAGCAGTCTCAGCTTGCTACTTCTCCGCCATCTTGACTCCTCCCAGAGCAGAAATCAATGAAATAGAAACCAAAAAAACAATAGAACAAATCAACGAAACTAGGAGCTGGTTCTTTGAAAGAATTAATAAAATTGATAAACCCCTGGCCCGACTTATCAAAAAGAAAAGAGAAAGGACCCAAATAAATAAAATCATGAATGAAAGAGGAGAGATCACAACTAACACCAAAGAAATACAAACTATTATAAGAACATACTATGAGCAACTCTACGGCAATAAATTTGACAATCTGGAAGAAATGGATGCATTCCTAGAAACATATAAACTACCACAACTGAGCCAGGAAGAAATAGAAAGCCTGAACAGACCCATAACCAGTAAGGAGATTGAAACAGTCATTAAAAATCTCCAAAGAAACAAAAGCCCAGGGCCAGACGGCTTCCCGGGGGAATTCTACCAAACATTTAAAGAAGAACTAATTCCTATTCTCCTGAAACTGTTCCAAAAAATAGAAATGGAAGGAAAACTTCCAAACTCATTTTATGAGGCCAGCATCACCTTGATCCCAAAACCAGACAAGGATCCCACCAAAAAAGAGAGCTATAGACCGATATCCTTGATGAACACAGATGCGAAAATACTCAACAAAATACTAGCCAATAGGATTCAACAGTACATTAAAAGGATTATTCACCACGACCAAGTGGGATTTATTCCAGGGCTGCAAGATTGGTTCAACATCCGCCAATCAGTCAATGTGACACAACACATCAATAAAAGAAAGAACAAGAACCATATGATACTCTCAATAGATGCTGAAAAAGCATTTGACAAAGTACAACATCCCTTCCTGATCAAAACTCTTCAAAGTGTAGGGATAGAGGGCACATACCTCAATATCATCAAAGCCATCTATGAAAAACCCACCGCAAATATCATTCTCAATGGAGAAAAACTGAAAGCTTTTCCGCTAAGGTCAGGAACACGGCAGGGATGTCCATTATCACCACTGCTATTCAACATCGTACTAGAGGTCCTAGCCTCAGCAATCAGACAACAAAAGGAAATTAAAGGCATCCAAATCGGCAAAGAAGAAGTCAAATTATCACTCTTCGCAGATGATATGATAGTATATGTGGAAAACCCAAAGACTCCACTCCAAAACTGCTAGAACTTATACAGGAATTCAGTAAAGTGTCAGGATATAAAATCAATGCACAGAAATCAGTTGCATTTCTCTACACACCACAGCAAGACAGAAGAAAGAGATATTAAGGAGTCAATCCCATTTACAATTGCATCCAAAACCATAAGATACCTAGGAATAAACCTAACCAAAGAGACACAGAATCTATACTCAGAAAACTATAAAGTACTCATGAAAGAAATTGAGGAAGACACAAAGAAATGGAAAAATGTTCCATGCTCCTGGATTGGAAGAATAAATATTGTGAAAATGTCTATGCTACCTAAAGCAATCTACACATTTAATGCAATTCCTATCAAAGTACCATCCATCTTTTTCAAAGAAATGGAACAAATAATGCTAAAATTTATATGGAACCAGAAAAGACCTCGAATAGCCAAAGGGATATTGAAAAAGAAGCCAATGTTGGTGGCATCACAATTCCGGACTTCAGGCTCTATTACAAAGCTGTCATCATCAAGACAGCATGGTACTGGCACAAAAACAGACACATAGATCAATGGAACAGAATAGAGAGCCCAGAAATAGACCCTCAAATCTATGGTCAACTAATCTTCGACAAAGCAGGAAAGAATGTCCAATGGAAAAAAGACAGCCTTTTCAATAAATGGTGCTGGGAAAATTGGACAGCCACATGCAGAAAAATGAAATTGGACCATTCCCTTACACCACACACAAAAATAGACTCAAAATGGATGAAGGACCTCAATGTACGAAAGGAATCCATCAAAATCCTTGAGGAGAACACGGGCAGCAACCTCTTCGACCTCTGCCGCAGCAACATCTTCCTAGGAACAACGCAAAAGGCAAGGGAAGCAAGGGAAAAAATGAACTACTGGGATTTCATCAAGATCAAAAGCTTTTGCACAGCAAAGGAAACAGTTAACAAAATCAAAAGACAACTGACAGAATGGGAGAAGATATTTGCAAACGACATATCAGATAAAGGACTAGTGTCCAGAATCTATAAAGAACTTAGCAAACTCAACACCCAAAGAACAAATAATCCAATCAAGAAATGGGCAGAGGACATGAACAGACATTTCTGCAAAGAAGACATCCAGATGGCCAACAGACACATGAAAAAGTGCTCCATATCACTCTGCATCAGGGAAATACAAATCAAAACCACAATGAGATATCACCTCACACCAGTCAGAATGGCTAAAATCAACAAGTCAGGAAATGACAGATGCTGGCGAGGATGCGGAGAAAGGGGAACCCTCCTACACTGTTGGTGGGAATGCAAGCTGGTGCAGCCACTCTGAAAAAACAGCATGGAGGTTCCTCAAAATGTTGAAAATAGAACTGCCCTATGACCCAGCAATTGCACTATTGGGTATTTACCCTAAAGATACAAATGTAGTGATCCAAAGGGGCACATGCACCCGAATGTTTATAGCAGCAATGTCCACAATAGCCAAACTATGGAAAGAACCTAGATGTCCATCAACAGATGAATGGACCAAGAAGATGTGGTATATATACACAATGGAATACTATGCAGCCATCAAAAGAAATGAAATCTTGCCATTTGCAACAACATGGATGGAACTAGAGCGTATCATGCTTAGCGAAATAAGTCAAGCAGAGAAAGACAACTATCATATGATCTCCCTGATATGAGGAAGTGGTGATACAACATGGAGGCTTAAGTGGGTAGAAGAAGAATAAATGAAACAAGATGGGATTGGGAGGGAGACAAACCATAAGTGACTCTTAATCTCACAAAACAAACTGAGGGTTGCCGGGGGGAGGGGGTTTGGGAGAAGGGGGTGGGATTATGGACATTGGGGAGGGTATGTGATTTGGTGAGTGCTGTGAAGTGTGTAAACCTGGTGATTCACAGACCTGTACCCCTGGGGATAAAAATATATGTTTATAAAAAATAAAAAATTTAAAAAAAAAATAAATAAATAAATTAAAATGGATCTTCTCAGAATAACACAACTATAAAAAAAAAAAAAAGAAAATGACCTTGGTTAGAAGCTGGGGATACCCTTACCCAGTTATCCATTTGCCACCAACTTGGCAACTGAAAAGATACTCTGAGGCCAAGAGAAAATAATCTTGATTTACTTATTTCAATTCATTTTACCAGCTTTCTTATTGTCCTAACATAGTCTTTCAAAGTTTTTCTTAGCAGATAGTGATAAATCTATGAGCAGAACTATCTTTTTTTTTTTTAAAGAATATTTATTTATTTTTCAGAGAGAGAGAGAGAGAGAGAGAGATCACAAGTAGGCCAAGAGGCAGGCAGAGGCAGAGGGAGAAGCAGGTTCCCTGACGAGCAAGAAGCCTGATGTGGGACTCGATCCCAGGATGCTGGGATCATGACCTGAGCCGAAGGCAGCCACTTAACCAACTGAGCCACCCAGGCGTCCCAAGCAGAACTATCATTTCAATCATCTGTGTAACTGTAAGAGATCGGTAAATAGGGTGTCTGCCACATGTTGGTAAGAAACAAAGGAGGGGTGCCTGGGTGGCTCAGTCGGTTAAGTGTCTGCCTTCAGCTCACGTCATGATCCCAGTGTCTTGGGATCAAGCCCCACATTGGGCTCCTTGCTGGGCAGGGAGCCTGCTTCTCCTTCTTCCTCTGCCTGCTGCTCTCCCTGCTTGAGCTCTCTCTGTCTCTGTCAAATAAAGAAATAAAATCTAAAAAGAAGAAAAAAAAAGAAAAAGGAAATATTGATTATAAAAAAGAAAAAAAATGATAGCCACACATAAGAAAAGAGAACCATTTTGTGTCTGGGTATCCACTCATCTACATCGTGTATTGCCTTGACAGTTATTTAGAGACGACTTTTCTTCCCTTGAAAAAGACCATATGGTTTAGCATACAAACTTCCAGAAGGTCAGAAAACATAGCATTTCTGTGGAATACTGCTTTGCACAGGGCTACTTGTGTTGGAGCCAGGAAGCCTGTTTTTAAGGACCCAAGGGGACTATGGGCCTTTTCTGCTGGATTAAGCTCCTGGTATCACTTTCACTATGTTTCTGGCTTTAGTAGAATCTGGAACAGACTGCAGGCTAGAGTGTGTTGGCATGTGTATACAGCTCTACCATCTGTTTTGCTTCTTCAATTCATCAATTTCCTCTACTTATGATCTTGTCCATCACTTAGTCCAGTTATGAAAAATACATACCCTGAGTATTTTGTCTTTAATTACTTTTATAGATCTTTTCAAAGGAAATTGTACAATATTATGTAATGATAAGCTAAAATGTAATTACAAAAAAACCACAACAAACCAGTAAATCATTAAAATTAAATATTTAAGCCCCAACTAATTAACAAGTCAATGGAAGTTGTGGTCTTGGTAGCCTAATGAACAGTTAAGAAAAGCTGGGCATCACTCTTTGACAAAGGCAGGGTCTGTCTGCTCTGTTGTGTTTATTTTTTGTTAATTACTTTAGACTTCTGTAAAAACTTATGAAGCTCTTTCATCTACACCTATTATTTGAAATATTTAAATGTTAATATGGATCACATCTATCTCTTACAGAAGCTGGAAAATAGTAGCTCCCTTGAGAGAAGAACCATTACAATCACTTTTCGGACTTTTGGCCAAGATGGAGTGAGAAAAGAACCACTATCATTTATAATATCTAAAATAATTGGTGAAGCCTGAAAACATTTTGACATTTCAGGAGGGATATATTTATGTCAACATAGTAATTATATTTCTGTCATAGATGGCACAAACGTAAATGCCACTCTGCAGGGAATTTTCCTAAACCCCTTCAATCCATTGCAAATGACTGCCAGATGGGTAGTATTATCATTCGTTCACAGGGAAAAAATAAATCTGGGACAAAGAGTCAGCTAGAAGAATCAAAAAGAGTGAAAGAGAGAAACTGCAATTATAAAAGAAAGGGTACATAAACATATTCAGGATCCTGCAAGTGTCCACAGAAGTTCTCCTATCATAGTAAAAGAGTATTTTAGAAGAATATTAATACATCACCCACAGAACTGCCTGATGAAGAAATCGTAACCTGTCAAACGTAATGGAATCTAATTAGTCTGTAGCAGAATTAGAAATACAACCTAAAAATTCCTGACAAAAATGATCAGTTACCAGAAGCTGTTCCCCTTCATATCATTTAGTTTTATTACAAAGAATGCCTTGTGGCCACAAAAAGTTAAACTAAATTACAAGGTGATGAAAATTCTGAAGGCAGTTAAATTTGTATTTTCCATTCCTCATAGAAGAAAGAAAGGAAATGAGAAAAATTGCATTTAAATCCCTTAATTATTCCGACTATTCAGTAATGGTTTTAAATAAGAGTGCAAAATCTGGCTTTAAACTTGAAGGCAACTGCATGATACAGTTACGAATTTTTCCTTCTGCTTCCGACCAACAGTTTCTCTACCTGTTGACATTTGTTGCCACAATGTAAATAATAAATTGTCGTTTTGTTTGATAAAATGAAGTTTATTAGATTCAAAACCGACTTACTCTACTCCTCCCCAGTCTGCCTGCCATTCCCTCCCTGTCTTATTTGGCACCAGTCCACAGAAGGTGAAAGAGCACGGAGGACTGTGCGTGAGATGTTTTTAGCAGATCATATCTCAACACGGAGCACGATTTCCATTCATGTTCCACTGACTAGAACTCAATAAGTTGACCGCACATGGCCGCAATAATAGTTAAATACATGTACAAAACAGAAAGCAAAATGTTAGTCTCTGAGTTAGGTGGCATTGGTATGCTCCTCTAAAACCTGGGGAACCTTTAGATTGAAGTAGAGGGAAAATATCAGCAACCAGAGCTGGTTTGGAAATGACAGTAGTTTTCAGTGGGGAGGTCAAAAGCATGGTTTCATTATCCATATAATAAATTGCTTGTGATCTGCTAAGGTATGACTCATTTGGGGGCCCAAGTATAATGCAATGTCTTTGGAAACAGATGTTTAGGCGTCTGGAATAGTCATGGATAGAGGCCCATTCAATTGGGATCCCTTTCTGCCTTGACTGGTTTTATGGGACAACGTATGTGTACAGAGACTGCTAATGATCTCTGTATTAGCCTTAGATATTTATGAATCTGTCTCTTCCACTGGACTGAAAATTCCAGAAGAGCCAGGAGTGTATCTTATTAATTTCTGTATTTTGGGAACCTTACATCTCAAGAAATAAAACTCACCTTTGTAGGTCTTTGTAAACTAAATTGAACTATTTCTGGGGTGTATCTTACATATTGTCATGTGGCCTCTGACAGGCATGAAACAAATTATTGTTCATAAGATTTCTTCATTTTTAGTAAAATATTACATAATTTTTATTAGCAGAATTGTTTATAGAATTTGGATCTCAATATCAAAGCTCATTCAGATTTTATAAAAATATGTTACCACATTTAAGAGGGAAAATGGTATTACTATTCTGCTCTATTAATTATCTTACATAAGTTAAGTAAACATAATACACAAACGAATCCTAAAAATGTGCAAAGGGAAAAAACAGAATTTTCAAGTGGAAAAACAGTAACAAAGAGGATATCTCAGGGGCATCTGGGTAGCTCAGTGGGTTAAAGCCTCTGCCTTTGGCTCAGGTCATGATCCCAGGGTCCTGGGATTGAGCCTCTCTGCTCAGCAGTGAGTCGGCTTCCTCCTCTCTCTCTGCCTACTTGTGATCTCCGTCTGTCAAATAAATAAGTAAAATCTTTAAAAAAAAATAAAAAAGAGAGGATATCTCAAAATCTAGAATTTCAGTGAAGAAATGCAAAATATTAAAAGTGTCCAAGAGGTATAGTTGCATTGACCATCTTTTTTACTAAAATATTTTAATACTGAAATTTTACTTGTTAGCCCTGTTCTAATTTTATTATAGAAGAAATTTTACAGAAATTCCCTTTGAAGCCAATTTTACTGTAAACTTGTTCTGGATACGACTGGTAATCATCTATGAATTCCTGTTGAGGTTTCTTGATTTTGTAGGTGAGTAGGCAATGAAGGTTGATATAACACTTTGAGTATATTCTCATAACAATCACATAAAAAGCTGTGGATCTGTATCCCATTTTTAGATGGAGTTACTCTGTGGTGGCACAATCTACCTCAGTCCAGAGTCGCGTTTCATTTTGGTCCAGGGAACTTTCCACTGAGTTCCAGTGAGTCGATTATACATCTCCAAATTTGCAGATTGAGGGTTTCACCCTCTTCAAAATATCACAATCGGTTTACACCCGGGCAATTACTCCTTCAGTTTCTTTCCCCATCCCTCAAAAATACAAAAAATGTAGTCTTCCGCCTAAGGTACAAAAAGGGGTTAGGAATCCTTACAAATCCCAACTTTATTTCTCCTCTTTTCTCCAAAGTTGATTTCCTATCTCTGCTTTTGTCTTAAATCCATAAAAACCTGGGTCATCTGCAAATACGTTCTAAGAATTCTTAAGGACCTTCTAGACTTTTCAAGGTTCCTGGATAACTCTATGAAGATCACTTAGTACTTAAGCAAAATGTATATCAATGCAACATTTCTTTCCTCTTCCCCTTCCTTTCTCCTCTTTTTTTCTTGTTTTTTATTTAGTGTACTATTATTTGGTTTAAATTTTAACCAACTGTATTTGTTCATTTATCTCATCAAGAAAATGCATTTTTAATGACTTAGATAAATTTTAAAAGAGCGAAAGCAATGCAGTGGGAAGTCTGCCTTATATTCCTGTTTTCCATTTGATAGTTCCCAGCCCTCAATGACATTCTGCACTTTTTATTATTTTCCATTTCATTTATTAATATAAACCTGACCTACAGACTTTGACATATAAAAAGACTACCACTATGCCCTTCAAACTTTATTCTTAGTAAAGTGGCAGGGAGATTTACTTGGATATATTGTAATATTTTCATAAAGAAAAGAAATTGGAGAGATTTATTGTATGTGTGACAGCAGATACACTAGTAATAAATGTAAGATATATTGAATCCTTGACAAAAATTTTAATTTAATATAAAAAGTTATTCTTTATATAACTTATTTCAACATTGGGTCGTCATGGAAGTGACTGTCTAAGAGTAAAAATGGAACTGTTATCAAATCCATGCAATCCATATCAAACTAGAATTGATATCTAATCCATTCTTTTCCTTGAAGCAAAGCTATAATTGGAACATACATGCAAATCAAATGATGGGAAAAGACCATTATTGTGATATTTGAATACGTTCCGGGTACATGGAACAGCATAAAAATCCTCAGTGAGCAATATAATATAGAAGGACAGAATTTTGTTCTTAAAGAGTTTTTGAGTTTAAGAAATGTCTTACTATTATAAAAATATTTTATTCTCTCTACCGAGAAAGATTTGCAAACTCAGCAGCAGAAGAAAAAGGAAGTGGAAGAAAAGGAGGAAGGGGAGGAAGGAGAAGATGAATTTCTATTTTTATAGCACTTATTTGAAATCAGGAAGTTCTGGTTGGAAAACCCAAATCCAACATTTACTAACTAAGTATAATTTAAACTTCATCCTCAGCATCCTCATCTATAAAATAAGCATAATTATAGTACCTATTTTAAAAAATATTTATTTATTTAATTTAGGGAGGGAGAGGGGCAGCAGGAGAGGAAGAAGCATACTATCCACTGAGCATGGAATCCCATACAAGGCTCAATTCCAGGACCTTGAGACCATGTTTTGAGCTGAAATCAAGAATTGGTTGCTTAATCGACTGAGCCACCCACGTGCCCCTATACTACCTATTTTAAAATGGAAAAGTGCTTTGCAAACTATAAAATGTTAAAAACAGTTGTTCTTAGTTTGAAATTTCAATTGTATTCTTTCCTACTTATTTTAGTAAGTTAATGATTCAATCAGAATCGTTGGGGGGCATTGGGGAGCACCTAGGTGGTTCAGTCATTAAGCATCTTTCTTCAGCTCAGGTCATGATCCCAAAGGCTCCCTGCTGAGTGGGAAGCCTGTTTCTCCCTCCCTTACTCCCCCTGCTCATGTTCCCTCTCCCTCTATGTCTCTCTTTGCCAACTAAACAAATAAAATCTTAAAAAAAAATAGAAATAAATATAGCATTGAAATCATGGTCATATTAACTGTACACATGGCATCTTTGTGCCAAGTTCTAGAGAGGTACTCCTCCCAGAAGAAGTTAGCATTGATGGCATCTTTGTTAGATGTAGATGCCTTATTCCCAGAGAGCTCTGCATTATTTTACAGGTTGAGATGGCCCAAACTTTGTTCTCTAGACATCTTATTGCCTGTGCTATTTGTGTAAGACAAAACCTGCAGGATTGTGGTCTGGATCTTGGATGAAAGACTTTATGGAAACAATCTTGTCTAGCTCTTTTTCTCTAGAGAACACATATAGAGTATGGAACTCATTCATTATGCAGCAAATTCCATTTGTTTCTGGCCTGCTGTATATCCACTTTAACTTCTAAACATTAATCCCAGATTCCTTTCTCTCAGTCCATAGGATATATTTCCATATGGCAACTCCTAAATAGTTGGAAACTACCATCGAATTTTCCCTAGGATATTGTGTAGAGGAGCCAGTTGGTGGTTGGTGTCCTCCTAATTTCTAATGGAGCTTTTGATTTTGCTCATCTAATCCCTCCCTCATATATCATTATGTCTTAGAGGAATATGACTTCTTCCTAGTTCTAGGGAGTCCTGGAAGAGTAGGACTAATCCCACTTTTTGCCAATGATGTTTCAAAGAATAGTAATAAGACACAATTCTGACCAATGCAGTCATAAAAGAAATATTCTAGAAAAAGTTTTCATTCTCTCTTTCTCTCAGTAGTGAGCCATAGGAAGAGAAATTCTTTGTTTGATGCCTTGATTACTTTACTTTAATTCTGAACTTGTTTTATTATGTAGGAAATTGCAATTTCTTACTTTTTACACCAATCTCAGTTGGAATTGCTATGACTGGAACCCAAGGTACTGTAACTGATGAGCACATACTTTGCAGGTGAAACAAATTCAGTGTGTTTTCTCTTAACACTTTATTCATATGCTTTTTTCTAAGCTTGGTTCTTTCCTCAGGACACTTTTAACTTGTGGAAGCCAAGGAATGAGTGCTGTAGCTCCTTATGAAAGGTCCATTTCAGACTGCTGACTCATGTTGATCTATGTCAACTCAAAGTCCCAAGATACTTTTGCACTTACTCTTAGGATAACACATCTCCTTTACCCCGTAACAGGGCAGGTGTTTGTGTAATAAAGTGAATAATTTAAATATTTATCATTATTAAATTATATCTGGTTGGAGTCAGTCCATCATCTTATTCTGTTATAATACTATGGAAATACTTCCTGGAAAACTATGCACTTGCTGTCTCTTACCCCTTCAACCATTCTTCAATACATTAAGTATGTCCTCCATTTCTTTGTTGATAAAACCATCGATTAAGAAAGGCTTGGGAGGAAACCTCTGCACTGAGTTATTTAAAAAATTTTCTTCTGATCAACATAGTGCTACTACTAAGTTTTTTTTCATAAACTTGCACAACCACTTAAAAATCTGCCACAGGATACAATTTAGTGCATTATCTTTCCTGTATTCCATAAATGCTGCCTTGCTTTCCCCTGATTAAAAACACTTTTTAAAAGCAGTCATATTTTAGTTTAGTTTTTAGTTTTTTAATATATTTTAAATTTTGAAATATAATATTTTCATTAGTCATGGTTCATTTTTAATGAATATGGGCTAATCTTCACTGACCACCTAATTCTTTTCTTGACCCTTTGATAGACCACCTACAATTTTTTCTAGAATGGTCATAACATAAATAGCAACATCAAATTTCCCATTGTTTTGGGAGCTTGAAAAATCATTTATCTGACAGAAAACTGTTCCACTATTCAGTATAGTAATCTCATTGGCATGCTGTTATTAGTTCCCTGAAGGGTAATTAATCTTGGCTAGGGGACTAAACCTCATGTAGAGCATCTAGATGCCTCTCAGGTGTTGATGGCCTTTAATACTTTCATACTCATGTTTGTTCTGTCTTTTCCATTCTGAAGAATAACCTTTTTTGATATAACAGATAATTGAGTATAGTGATAAAAAGCACGAGTTCTGGAGCTAACCTACTCGAGCTCAAATCCTGGCTCTGCTGGCTACTAACTGTTTGTCTATAGACAAGTCACATAACCTCTTTAAACTCCAAATTCCCCATTTGTGAGAAAAGGGATGCTAATATACACATTATGGTGTTGCATTTAGATTTAAATGAGATAATCTGCCAAAAGTACCTGGTCTGATATCTAGTACATGGATGTAGATTCAGCAGTGTAGTTTTTACAGAGAGGATACAGAAGATATATGGGCTAGGGTATTCTAGTTGTTATAACTAATATCACTGCTTTTAAGTAATAGGTCTGGGTTTTCTCATTCTTCTTGTACCAAGCAAATATTTTTCATGAGTTGTAGCTAATTATTGGCACTACTTTTCTTTTGTTCTTAGGGGCCTTATTCAGGTGAATCTCTCTGTCCATCTTCGTTTAGGTTTGTAGACACGGCAGTTCATTTTGCTGTCCTCTCTGTAGAGCTCTCTCTCTTCTCTTTAAAGGGGCATTTGCAGCTAATAGTCATAGTCCTATTTGTTAGCATTAACTTTTTCTTCTTGAATCAGGTCATGGTATCAGCCCCTAACTTTGTGAAATGTGCTTTCCTAAATTAGGACTTACTACATGCTCAGTGTCCCCCTTACTTCTAAGTTAACATCTTATTTGCCCTAGGTTTCTATCTCTTCTGGGATATGAAACAATTTCTTATGGTTGGTCTAGAGTGCCTTTGTAACTCAAAACATCCATCTTGTGACAAGCAAAATTGCCTACCAGACACTTTAAGAATTTATCAGATGTGAACTTTAGCCAAATTAAAACTGTATTTTTCCAGAAATACTCTATCTGTAGTAACTCTCTTCCTGTTGAGGAACAAAATTCTTATACCACTCTGTTCTTGGCTCATTGAGTGTCACCTCTTCAAGTTCTATAGAGGTCCAGTGTTTGCATCCCTATTGTCATAGAATTAGAAGCTGGACTTCTATTTGTTTATTTTTCCCTTCTTTTGCTCCATTATTTAGCTATGTGGGACCATACTATGTGATTGCAATTATCTTTTTTCTTTCTGTTTTCTCCTATCAAGTAAGTCCTCATTTATTTTATTTTTTATCATTTTTTAAATTTTTTATAAACATATAATGTATTATTAGCCCCAGGGATACAAGTCTGTGAATCGCCAGGTTTACACACTTCACAGCACTCACCATAGCACATACCCTTCCCAATGTCCATAACCCCACGTCCCTCTTCCTACCCCCACCCCACAACCCTCAGTCATTTACTTTTTATGTCATAAAATGTCCTGTATTTCTCTTTAATATATTGTCTCCATTCTTCATCCAAGGTTGTGCCAGGGCTACATTAAACTAAAGTAGAGAAAAGAGTAAAATAGTCTTACCATTCTGCATTTCTGTTTAACAGGGAGCTCTTAGCTCTCTCCCTGACTTTGTATGAAGGTTTGGTGTTAAATCTTGAGCAGTTCCATGAAAATGCAATCACATCAGCACTTTCATTTCAGTTATTATTTTAAAAAAGATAAACCTTTTTGACATATAAATTTCTATTCTTAATGTATTTCTTTGAAGCCATGTCTCCTGTTGACTGTTTTTTCCTCCTCTTAGGTGAGATCATAAGGCTGATCTATGGGAAGGGCTGGAGTGTAGAGGAATTCCCTTCCCCTACCTTGATAGATTTTCAGAATTGTGCTCTGCTGTTCTAGCATGTTTTTCCCTGAAGATAGGCCTTTATTATGGAAAAGGCTTTGGCTGTGTTTCATAGTGTTTACTGTTTTCTTTCCCCAACCAGCACCAATGAGAACCTGGTGGGATTCTGGGGAAAATTTGATGGAAGAGCTGAGGCCCTCTTAAGACTGAGGCCCCTACACATGCTTCACTTTCATTCTAGTCTATTACTCTTAGCCTCCATTGAGTGTTCAAAATGGCAATTTACTTGTTCTTGCCATTTACGGCTTTAGTGGCTTCTCTGAAGGTAAGCAAGTAACTTCTTTGTATATTCAATGGGTTTAGACAAATGCACAATGACCTGTATTCAGCATTATAGTATCATACAGAATATCTTCTATGCCCTAAATATCCTCTGTGCTCAAACTATTCATTCCTCCGTCTTCCAACACTTGGAAACCAGTGACCTTTTGATGTCTCCATAATTTTGTCTTTTCTGAACTTCATGTAGTTGCAATCATATACTACATAGCCTTCTGAGATTGGCTACTTTCACTTAGTGATTGTATTTAAGGTTTTACCATGTCTTTTCACAGTTTGATAGTTCACTTCTTTCTAACACTGAATAATATTCCATTGTCTGGATGTACTACAGTTTATCCATCCATTCACCTACGGAAAGGACATCTTATTTGCTTCTAAGCTTTGACAATTATGAATAAATCTGTTATAAATATTTAAGTACAGATATTTCTGGTGACATGAAATTTTAACTCCTTTGGGAAAATACCTAGGAACATGATTGTTGTATTGTATGAGTATGTTTATTTTGTAAGAAACTGCCAAATTGTTTTCCAGAAGGGCTGTACCATTTTATGTTCCCACCAGCAACAAGGCTCTATATCCTTGTCAACATTTGGTGTTGTCAGTGCTCTGGATCTTAGCCATTCTAATAGATACACAGTGGTACGTCATTATTTTAATTTGCATTTCCCTGATTAAATGTGGTGTGGAGCTTCCTTTCATATGCTTATTTGCCATCTGTATATCTTATTTGTTGAGGTGTCTGTTAAAGTCTTTGGCTTATTTTATTTTTTTAAATTTGGGTTGTTTTCTTATTGTTGAGTTTTAGTTCTTTGTATATTTTGGATCAGTTATTTATTAGATGTGCCTTTTGCAAATATTTTCTCCCCGTCTGTGGCTTCTCTTCTCATTCTCTTGCCATTATCTTTTAAAAGCAGACATTTTAATTTTTAATGAAGTCTCACTTAATAATTATTTTTTCTTGGACCTTGCCTTTTGTGTTGTATCTAAAGTCATTGCTGGGGTACCTGGGTGGCTCAGTTGGTTAAGCATCTGACTCTTGATTTCAGCTTAGGTCATGTTCTCAGGGCCATAGGTTTGAGCCTTGTGTCAGGCTCCTTGCTCAGCAGGGAATCCACTGGAGATGCTCTCTCTTCCTCACCCTCTGCCCCTCCTCTCCACTCTCTCTCTAAAATAAATAAATAAATCTTAAAAAAAACAAAAAACAGGCTTTGCCATATCCAAGATCATCCAGGTTTTCTCCTATGTTTTCTTTTAGGAAAAAACATTTTTATGTTTTTACATTTGGATCTGTGATCCATTTTGCATTATTTTTTTGAAGGGTATAAGGTCTGTACCTCTATTTTTTTTCTCTCTCTCTCTCTCTCTCTCTCTCTTTTTTTTTCATGTGGATGGCCAGTTGTTTCACATCATTTATTGAAAAGACTGTCTTTGCTCCATTGTACTGCTTGTGCTCTTTTGTCAAAAATCAGTTGACTGTATTGATGTGAACCTACTTTTGGATTCTATTCTGTTCCCTTGATCTATTTGTGTTTTCTTTCACCAATACTACACTCTCTTTCTTACTACAGTTTTATAGTAAGTCTTGAAGTAGGTAGTTTCAGTCCTCCAGCTTTGTTCTCTTTCAGTATTGTGTTGGCTATTCTGGGTCTTTTGCCTCTCTATACAAATTTTAGAATCAGTTTGTTGATATCCACAAAATAACTTCCTGGAATTTTTATTGGGACTTCATTGAATCTATAGGTTAAGTTTGGAAGAACTGATGTATGGATAATGTGGATTTATTTTTAACTGTTAAACTGATCTTTCATGTTTGATATAAACCAACTTTTCATGATCTATTATCATTTTTATATACTGTTTAATTTGATTAGCTAAAATTTGGTTATTTTTAAATCTATTTTCATTGGTGATAGTAGTTTGCGGTTTTCTTTCCTGTTAATGTCTTTGTCTAGGTTTGTTGTTATAGAATTGCTGACTTCAATGCATAATTTGGTAAAATCCTCTCCTTTTCAAGTATCTGAAGCTAATTATGTAGAATTGATATTATTTCTTCCTTAAGTGATGGGTAGAATTTCTCTTTGAAAAAATATGGGAGTTTTCTTAGTGGAGAATGTTTTGAACCTACAAATTAAATTTCTTTAATATGTACAATGCTATTCAGTTTTTATTTCTTTCTTCTTTTTTTCTTGATGAGCTTGGTAATTTTTATCTTTCAAAACATTTGTCCACTTACTCTAAATTTTTAAATTTACTGGCCGAAAGTAGTATGTAAATATTTAAAAACTCTCTTTTAATATCTATAGAGTCTATTGTGATGTCACATCTCTAATTTCTGATAATGGTATTTTCCTCTGTAGAGGTCTGGCTAGAGATTTTTGTTGATCTCATTTTCTTTATTGTATTTCTGCTTGTTTTATTGATTTGTATTTTCATCTTGATTAATTTCTTTTTTCTGCTCTCTTAGGCTTAATTTTTTCTTCTTTTTCTAGTTTCTTAAGGTAAAAGTTAAGTCTATTGTGTTGTGACCTTTCTCTTTTCTAATATGGCAAGTTTTATATATATATATATTTCACTTTAATCACTCTTTCAACTGCATCCTACAAATTTTCATTTGTCATATTTTCATTTTTTAGTTAAAATATGTCCCAATTTCCCTTTTCATTTATAGACACTTAGTTTGTTTATTTAGAAGTGTGTTACTTCATTTTCAAATATTTGGGAATTTTCCAGATACTTTTCTGTTGTCAGTTTCTAAATTAATTCTATTGTGATCAATAAACATGGTTTATATGTCTTGAGTCCTTTTAAATTTACTGAAATTCGTGCTATGGCCAATATATGTTCATCTTGTTAAATAATTTTTAAAGGACAATTATGAATTACTGCAATTAGTGTTTTGTAGCTGCTTTCCTCTTTTTCTGCTCTCTCCCAAAAGATAAGGAAAATGTTTCAGTTTCTTTTTATTTTTTTATTTGTTTATTTTGTATTTTAAAAAATCACTCTGTTGTGATATGATTCTTTTTTATCCTGAAAACTTATTTTGGATTATACTATCCTCATGATACCTGTGGATTTTTTTTGAGTTAACATATCTTATCTCTCTTAAAATTTGGATATATGCTTTCTTTTTGAAGCTTGATGTCACATCTGTTTTGATACCATTTTATGGTGGGTCCCAGTGCTACACAATCTTTTTAGAAGTATAATTCAGGTATGGCATTATCTTAGTTAATAATCCCTTCAGCTCTATAGCAAACATTTTTACTTGGAAATTTGAACCTGATGTTATTCTCTTACCATTATTTTTAAATTCTTCCCTTATGTATTTATCACTTCACTGATATATAACCCTCCCAGGATTAATATAACTTTATTTCTTCAAGAAAAATATATTTAAAATGGACTTTAAGGTGTTAGGACTATTTTAAGGAATGTATTTTTATAGATAACTATTTTTTACCTAAATTAATTTTTAATATTAATAGCATAACTTACGAGGACATTCTTAAAACAAGAGAGATCCTGCCATTCCAGAGAATTCTTTTTCTAGTGAAACTATACACATACAGATTTGGGAGGGGAAAAAAAAAAGGTTTGTAAATATTGCATGCAATTCACGCTAAAGCTTTTATATGAACCTAAGATGAGCCTATTATTATTTTTCATTGTCTATTAAGAGTCCTATATCTTTGATATCTGATATTCATGTCTTCTCTTCTTCTACATCAATGCTAGTAAAACCACTACAAACCAGGTGTGCATGAATACAATTACTATAGATATGTGTGGATGAATATTACCTTTAAAAACACAAAGACAAAATTCAAAGTTTAAAGGGTGCTGCATTCACTTTTGAAAGTGAGGGTGAGTCATGCTTTTGATTTTATCTCTAGGATCCAGAGAATCGCCAGAGGCAATGCTATTTAAGAAAAGAAGAAAAGCATCTTCAAAAAGGTTTTCAGACTCTCTTCTTATTTTTTCTTTTCTCATGATATTATTTCATTCCCCAGCCAAAACTTTCTATGGCACTTGAAAACTAATATCACTAAAACATTTGAACATATAGTACTGTTTTAGTGTCTTTTATCTCCAAATTAGAGAAATAAAGGTATAGAAGCAATTACTTTAGGTTACTCTATTTAATTCTGCCTATCAGAAATGCAATATAAATGTTGTCTTGAATCCCATAAAATTCAAAGGACCAGGGAAATTTTTTTTCATGTATCTGCAACTTTAAAAAATTATGCAAGAGATATATTTTCATTAGAAATAAGCAAAATACAGCAAGTATTTTCTCCAATTACATCATTAGCCATGATTACTGTTAATGTTTTTGCTTTGTAAACTGTTACATATTGATAAATGGATCCATTTATTTAAGTAGCTAATTCTACTTAATTTAACAAAGTTCCAATATATATATTTTCCTCCTCTTTCCCTAACATAATACATGGAACCATTAGCAAAGATTGTTGCTTCTACCTTTGAAAGGTACCTGGTACCAGACGAATTCTCTATATCGCCCCACATCCTACTCTAAATCACTGTCATCTATCAATAATACAGAGGCCTTCTAGCTGCTTTACTCTTCCATTCTTGACCTTTACAGACTATTCTTCACATGACAAGAAACTGATCATTTAAAGACATAAATCAAGTCACGTAGCTCTTTTACTTTCCTCCCTCCAGTGGCTTTTCATTTGACTCAGAGTAAAGACAACAATACAATGGCCTGGAAGAGCTTGAATGATTAACTGCTCAGCATTTCCATGACTTCAGATCTATCCAACTTTGCCTTACTCCCCTCCAGCTTCACAGGCTTCCTTGTTATTAAAAAAATACCATGCATGATCCTGCTGAAGAAGCTTTTTTTTCCAGCTGCTCCCTCTGTGTGAAGTGATCTTTGCTCAGAGGCACACATGGCTGAATACCTCGCTTCCTTCCTGTCTCTGCTGCAATGTTTTGTATTTTATATCAGAGAGACTTTCTCAGACCACCCCCTATAAATTAGGACCCTTCCCCCATCCTCCTTCCCATGCTATCTCTTTGTAGCATTTATCACTCCTGATTGATACATACCTCCTTGTTTCTGTTTGTATTTTCATGTTGTCTTGCTCACTTTTGCTGTTCTGCACCTGGAACCTTGTCTGGCACATAATGGGCACTTGGTGATTATTTGTTAAGTTGATTGAACAATTACAGATAAAACAACTGTGAGTTCTGGTTTTGGTAAATATAAAGATATTTACAAGAAAAAAGCAATGAATTGTTTTCATCAGAACTATTTCAGAACTATCAGGAATCCCTGGGAACTTTCCTGGAAACTCCAGGAAAATAACCAATCCACAACTTAAAAAAGTTAGCTCAAATTCAGTTATCTGGATTATGGAATCTATTTTCTTATAGAAACAGTGTAATAAAGGCAACAAGGTTTGAAGCCAGGACACCAAATTCCTGTTATAACTCATGTAATAGCTGAAAGGGTATGGTAGCTCTGAGCACCCTCCTATCCCCAGGCCCAATTTTCATAGCGTTCTTGAATCATATCCCACAGCTTTTCTGGATCCTGAGTTCACCTATTGAGCAGTGAAGTACGATTAAGATTTTAGCGGTTGGAAGCGGGGTCTCTTGACTGAAGAATTCCTAAGTGAGCTTTGAGGAAAGGTATACTAGTCTGCTTGGGTTGCCAACAAAATACCATGGGCTAGGTGGCATGGTCAACCGAAATTTCTTACATTTCTGGAGCCAGAAGGCCCAGGTGAAGGTGCCAGCAGGGTTGGTGTCTGGTGATAACTCTCTCCTTGGGTTGCAGATGATCACCTTTTCACTGTGTCCTCATGTGGCCTTTCCTTTGCACTCCTGCAGAAAGAGAAAGATCTCTGATGTCTCTTCCTTTTCTTAGAAAGGAACCACTCCTGGGGCGCCTGGGTGGCTCAGTGGGTTAAGCCACTGCCTTCGGCTCAGGTCATGATCTCAGGGTCCTGGGATCGAGTCCCACATCGGGCTCTCTGCTTAGTGGGGAGCCTGCTTTCTCCTCTCTCTCTCTCTGCCTACTTGTGATCTCTCTCTGTCAAATAAATAAATAAAATATTAAAAAAAAAAAAAAAAGAAAGGCACCACTCCTCTCAGAATGAAATACCACTCTTATGACCTCACTTAACCTTTATTTTCTCTTTCGGGGCCCTATTTTCAAATACAACATATTAGGTGTTAAGGCTTCAATATCTGAATTTTGGGAGGGAATATCATTCCATATATAACGAAAAGCTTTTGCACGAGAAAGTGGGGAGTGGTCTGAGAAAGCAGCCTCACAGCTGAACACAGGGAAGTGGCCTGCCTGGATAAGGGTACCTGTAGCAGATGGCCATCTTGGTGCATGGAGCCCTCAGGAGAAGTTTGGTAAATCTCCTACCACCTGTGCTTATTTCCCTAGAGATTGCAAATCTAAGCAGCTGCTGTTTATCAACCCTCCCTCCTCTCAGCTGGCAAATCTTGACAAGGACAGGCTGTTTATACTGTTTATTAGGGACAATCTAAGCTTGCAAAATTTTTCAAGTATAGTTACTCCAGGCTATCAACACCAGAAACGCTTGGGGAGAATGTTAGAAATGTAGTCCCTAGAGACCTAACCCAGATGTACTGCATCAGAGTTTCTAGGACTGGGGCCCTACAATTAGCTGCCAAAACAGTTATCCCCTAGCATCACTTGTGCACACCAGAGTTCAATAACCACTGAACATCTTTTGACAAATTACTGTTTTGCTATATTGCAGTTTTAAAGATTTTTTTTTAATTTATTTGACAGACAGAGATCACAAGTAGGCAGAGAAACAGGCAGAGGGAGAGGAGGAAGCAGGCTCCCTGCTGAGCAGAGAGCCCAATGCGGGGCTTGATCCCAGGACCCTGGGATCATGACCTGAGCCGAAGGCAGAGGCTTTAAGCCACTGAGCCACCCAGGCGCCCCTATATTGCAGTTTTAATTGTCTTCCTCCCACCTTCCCTCCCTTTCTTCCCACCTTCCTATCCTCATCATATCCTTTACTCCTTCATTTCCCCCCCACAAGAAGCCCTAAGCCAAGACTTTAAATTATGTATGTATTTTATTAGAAAAATGAGTTTATTAACATATCCACAATAATGGTCAGAGCATAAGAAAGTGAATATATTGCAGCAATGTGAGGAGATGTTGAACAGCCACCTAAGGAAGGAAAAACACACTTTAAAACAGGGGTTACAGATCATAAGATCTCTTAAGGGAGGAAAGAGGTGATCAAGGCTGGGTCAGGATTTCTGTTCAGAAGATGCTAGTCTCAACATTAATTAAGAGGCAGGCTGTTCCTCTGTTGGAAAGAGGGTGAAAAGCTTGGGAGGGAAAGATGGAACAGATATGTTTGATGTATGTTCCATTAGTCTGATTTTTTTTTTCATTTATTTAGTTCTTGTTTGTGTTTATAAGCCATTACACAGGAGGGAGTCTCAGTAGAGGCAAGAGCCTCCAGCTGGCTCGTATGAAGAACTCGTTTGTTGAAAAGAGCTCCAAAGCCTCAGGAGGGTCTGATCAGTTCCTTAAAAGGAATATTTTCTTTTTTCTTTCCTCTAGGACTAGTCGAACCAACCACCTTAGATAAAGCAAGTAATAATTTCCAGCCAGAAAGAGAAACTGGTTTGGAAAAAGATTCTAATCAGTTCAAACGGAGTCCCTCTGATTGCTAGAATTCCTAGGTATTCGGTGTGATCCCAGAACAGATCATCTGGTTGACAGGCTATTCAAATCTTGCATTATTACACATGGATTTGACACACGGATTTAATCCAAGCCCCTTAACCTCTTAAGCATAATTTGGAAAATGGGATGAGTTGGGAGCAGAAGCAATATTTTCTACTCTTTTTTCCCCCCCGACCCAGAAAGTGATTAGGTTATCTAAGGGAGACTCTCCTTGCCCGGTCACCTAGCTTTGTGACCTCAATCCCACTTATTAAGTGCAGCCCAGGGAGCTTGTCTGAATGCTGTCAGCTTATGGTTTATCCCAGAAGATTCATTACAAAGAACCATAACTGGCTAAGACTAAACTCCAGGCAAACCATAATTACACAGCTGAGGTCAAGAGAGAATTACATAGCGAAGCACATTGCCCCAGGTCTTCCAAGCTTCCCAAGTCACTGATGCGGGGGATTCAAGTGGGTCAGTGACTCTTGGCATGACCTTCAATTGGTTTGTATCTCTGTACTGACTTTTCTCCCTAATCCAACATGTCCTATATGTTGCTATTTGGGTTATATTCCTAAAGAATTATTTGATTAATGACTCTCTTCTTCCCTAGAAATTGAATTTTCAGTATTTTTTTTTCTTTTTAGTTATATCCAATTATCTAAAAACTGGGCCTAAAAATCTGATTCACAGACCAGTAGTAGCAGCATTACTTGGGTATTTGTTAGAAATGCAAATTCTCAGGCCTCATTTCAATTGTGCAAAATCAGAACTTACAGAAATTAGGGTCCAGTGATTGCAGTAAAGCTCCAGGTGATTTTACTGTACTAAAATTTCAGAAACTCTGCTCTAAACCTTAATAACCCACCTGTCTGGATTTACTGTATTCCACTTCCTCTCAAATTTGACTATGGTTCTCTAAATGACTACTGTATTTGTTATCTTCTATTTGTTTATGGGATTTCCTTCGATCGAAATACAGTTTTTCCATCTATGCCACTTGGATCTTACTTATCCTTTAAGGTCCAGCTCACATGACAGTCTTTCCCCAGTGCACTATTTACATTTGGGACTGGAGATAATTTACATTGTGGGGACTACCCTGAGTATTCTAGGAAGTTTCACAGCACCCCCAGCCTCAGTGCACCCCTTTGAGGACCAAAATTGTATCCAGACATTGTCAGATCTTGAGAAGGGGAGAAAATCTCCCTTGGTCGAGAATCAGTAGTATACCCTGTCATTCTATCATTTATTTCATATCTCAAAGCCACACTCAGTTTCTTCATTCTCTGTGTTTCTGGAGCAACTGGGCTTTTATTATTTTGCTAAATCAGAATTATATTTTTAAAAATAGGAACAGTTTTTATATGGAAATATATAGAAGTCTTTAGTATATGCAAAAGTATTAAAAAAACTATGAAATGGTATGAATATGTAAGACATGGACTTCATCTTTTGTGATACTTGTTTGTGCCATTCATTCATTCAAAAAACTGAGCCCTTTACATTTAGTTGCTACGTAGTTTGGCAAATTAGGTTCCCTAGAGCAGATTGGATAGACTAGGACTAGTTAAGAGCTGTTACTCGACCTTCTTTTGGTAAAAGACAGATAACAGGAATGGGGAAAAACCCAACACATGTTTGGGGGATGAAATTCAGTCAAGTAGGCAGACCATAGTGGCTGGGGTGTGGGGCACTGTGATGGTTAATTTTATTATTAGCTGGAAGAATGTTTTTGGAAGGGATTACATTTAAATGGGTGAGCTTTGATTAAGCAGATTGCCCTCTGTAAAGTTATAAGGTCCAAAGAGAACAAAAAGACTGGCCTTCCTGAGGAAGAGTGAATTTTCTAGCAGACTGAATCCGGAGGGAAACTGCACCATCTACTCTCCTGGGTCTCCAGCCTACTGTCCCACACTACAGAGTATGGACTCTCTAGCCTTCATAGTCATATGAGTCAATCCTTTATAATACATCTAATAAAATCTATCTATCTATTTATCTATCTATCATCTATCCATCATCTATCTATCTATCTACCTATTATCTATCTGTCTCTATTGGATCTGTTTCTCTGAAAAACCCAGATTAACACAAGCATCCAAGAAAAGTTGGTAAATGAGGCTGGCAGAAAGCATCAAATTGTCAAATATTGATTGATGGATGAGGTTCTGTTGAGAGGCTAGTGGGATAGGTCATAGGGATTTCAAAAACAGGAGGCTTTTAGAAATCCAGGCAATTAATTAACATCAGAGTGGTCTTTCAGTATGTAGGTTATCCAACAACCCTCTTTCATGGGTAAAGAAACTGGCAAATAAGGTACGGATCTAAACATTTGTCAGGCTAGTAATCTGGGTCAGGAAACACATGATAGATTAAGGCTTGGATCCCTGACGAACAAGGTAGGTAAAAGAAACTTTTAAAAATTATGTGAGACTGGGTATATCATAATTGTGATGAGAATTGCTAAGTAATAAGCCTAATAGAGTTTTTTACAGAGTGGACACAGGAGTCAGAGAATCATAAAAGTTGAATTAATTGCCTAGTGTATGATGATTTATCTGTGGTAGCCCTCACACTCTTTTTCAGAGGAGATAATTGTTAGTGGCTAACTACCTGTTCCTCTTTACTGAAAATGGTTTTGCAATTTCTAAAGTCCACACTGGCAAAGCTCTCTTTTTGGAGGGAAAAGACCAGAAAACCCACACTTTTATTTGTTTAAAATACTTTATGCAATTAATGTATTCTAGTTCTTGACTTAAAAGGAAAAGATCAGGGGCGCCTGGGTGGCTCAGTGGGTTAAAGCCTCTGCCTTCAGCTCAGGTCATGATCTCAGGGTCCTGGGATCGAGTCCCACATCGGGCTCTCTGCTCGGCAGGGAGCCTGCTTCCTCCCCTCTCTGCCTTCCTCTCTGCCTACTTCTGATCTGTCTCTATCAAAGGAATAAATAAAATCTTAAAAAAAAAAAAAAAGGAAAAGATCAGCTTCCATATGGTATGGTAGCCTAATGTATTTTTAAGGATCATTATAAATATCATAGAACTCAATTATAAGTAGGCATATTGAACTCAGTTCATAAAGATATTGATCTTTTGAGAACTTTGAACTATTAACAATATGTTCTGAAGTACTGTTCTTATTTGTAACAAGAAATTACTTCCAGCCTCAGAAGGCCTTCTGTATTCAGAATGATATCAACAAAAAAACCAATGGATGTACCCATTCTATTTGCTATCATTGTTCCTGGGGCCTACCTACCTTGTTGCCTTTCTTTTTAAATAGAGAGTGCTAGCATCATCACCTTTTCCCTGCCATCGCAGGACTTAAGAGTGGTTTCCAGACCAAAAAGGGCTATGGAAGCAGTAAAAACCACAGATTCCTGAGCCATATCCTCTTGAAGATTCTGACTCAGTGGGTCTGAAATGGGCCTAAGGATTTACATTTTTGCATTGCACTAGTCACACCAAGTAATTGTGATGTTAAGTGAGAATTATGAATGTAAGCAATAGTCCCAGCTCCTCAAATACTAATAAAGTGTAGCCAACAAAAACATTAAAAACTTTGGTGGAAACATATTGTAGATAGAGAAAAGGACTGCAATGGGGAAAACAATTTTACTGCTAAATTCAGTCTCTTTGCTACTTTCCTTCTCCTTTAAGACCTTCCCTTCTCTTTTCTTTCTTCTTTCAGAGCCCCCTCAATTGTTACCACTGTTTGGGACGCCTTTAGTTAGGAGTCAAAGAAGATGCCATCACTTCAACGATTCTCAATTGTCACTTCAAGTATTCAATTTTGGTGCCAATACATATTTAACTAAAGTTGATACCAAAATATACTTTGAATTGTTTAGTTTATTTAAGGGAAAGGTAAAATTCCCATTTTTCAAAAAAAAAATGACATCTCACATATGTAATCGTTCAACTTGCTTGATGCTTTGCAAGAACGATTTGTATATCACTACTGCACAAATTTAACATACTTAGGTTTAATGAGTCAGAGGAAAATATTTCAGTGTAAGTAAGTAAGCCACAATGATCACTTGTTGGAAAAGAGGAGGAAGATTCCTGAAAACTCTGTGCTCTTAATAGAAGTGTGCTACAAGGCCAAAGAAGAGATAACACTTCCAAGAAAAACAATTAGCAGCAGGCAAAATCAGAAAGGCACTAACAAAGGAAAAATCACAAATACAGAGACATACATAGTAGACTGAGGAATTTTAAAGGCAGTATGTATACCTACATAGAAACATCTAGAGATGCAGTGAGTACTCCTAAGCAAAGCAATTAATTCACTAGGCTTGAGAGAAGATGGTGGGTACTAATAGAAATAAGGGTGTAAATGTTGGATTTTTAAAAGCAATAAAAATGCCCTCTGTATTAGTATGCTGGAACTGTTGCAATGACATATCACATATGGGATGTCTTTAAGAATAGTTCTGGAGGGGGCGCCTGGGTGGCTCAGTGGGTTAAAGCCTCTGCCTTCAGCTCAGGTCATGATCCCAGGGTCCTGGGATCAAGCCCCGCATCAGGCTCTCTGCTCAGCAGGGAGCCTGCTTCCTCCTTCTCTCTCTCTCTGCCTGCCTCTCAGCCTACTTGTGATCTCTGCCTGTCAAATAAATAAATAAAATCTTTAAAAAAAAAAAAAAGAATAGTTCTGGAGGCTGGAAGTCCATAATCAAGGTGTTGGCAGGGTTAATTCTGTCTGAGTCCTCTCTCCTTGGCTTATGATGTCTTCACATCATCTTCCCTCTGTGTGTGTCTATGTCCTAATGTCCTCTAAAAAGGACACCAGTGGTGCCTGGGTGGCTCAGAGGGTTAAGTCTCTGCCTTTGGCTTAGGTCATGATCTCAGGCTCTTGGGATCGAGCCCCACATCAGGCGCTCTGTTCAGCAAGGAGCCTGTTTCCCTTCCTCTCTCTCTGCCTGCCCCTCTGCCTACTTGTGATCTCGGTCTATCAAATAAATAAATAAAATCTTAAAAAAAAAAAAAAGGACACCAGTCATATTGGATTAAGGCTCACCCTAGTCACCTAATTTTAATGTAATTACCTCTGTAAAGACCCTATATTCAAACATGGTTACATTCTGAGGTATTGGGCTTAGAATTTCAACATATGAATTTGTGTGGGGGGGTACAATTCAGCCCACAATAGTCTGTTATGATGGTGCATATTTTAGTATCATCAATATATGTTCCACCTATGTAAAAATACCTATGAACCTGGGGTCTTAGAAGAATTTTGACTCTTCAGTTTGGGAGTGTCAAAATAGCTATCAAAATTACTCCAGTTTTAGCTTTCACCCACCCCATCCTGCTCCTGTCACTTTGTCTAACAGAAATCTTGGCATAATAGCAGTTTGGTTCCCACAGATAGATTTCAGGGCAGGGATAGCATACACGAGTTAATTTACTGCAGTCAAGCATTAGACAGCCCAGTAATGCTAGAAGATTAATTTCTTGCCAACAAACTCACAAAAGTGCTATCATGATGACTTGTCTTATGGGGCATGATAAAAGTTCATGGTCATGTACACTTGTGCTATTCACTGTCAGAGGGGGGTAGAAGGAAGTAGAATGTAAACCATCTTGAACTCTGCAAAGGACTCTGGAGACTTTCACTGAGGTTTTCTCATGTGCCAGGTAATGTGCAAACTTGTGACACAAAAGTATCCCACTTAATCCATGCTGTAACCTTTTAAAGTTGACACTTTATGGATGAGTGAACTCAAGTTTTAGCAACATGTCCAAGGTCATACAGATTTTTAAAACAGTTTTATTAAAGTAAAATGACATACAATAGACTATATGTGTCCAAAGTATATAATCTGTATGTATCTGAAGTATATAATCTAATATATTTTGACATGTATATATGTCTGTGAAACCACTAGCATAATCAAGTGTTACTGAACACTTCACCCCCAAAGTTCCCTTATGCTCCTCTGTAATCCCTCCCTCCTTTATTCCCCTGCAACCACTAATCCTTGCCATATCCCCAGGCAACCATTTATCTGTGCTCTGTCACTATATTAGTATGCATATCCTAGAATTTCTTCCAAATAGAATTATATGGTATGGATTATTTTTTATATTGTTTGGCTTCTTTCACTTAAGATAACTATTTTGAAATTAATTCCTGTTATACCATATATAAATAGTTTATTCCTTTTTATTGCAGTATAACATTCCATTGTATAGATACACCATAATTTGTGTATTTACTCATCTGTTGAACACTTGTGTTGTTTCCAGTTTGGGGTTGTTACATATACAGCTGGTATAAACATTTTTTATAGAAGACTTTGTATGGATATATGGTTTTACATCCTTTGAGAAATTACCTAGAAGTGGAATGGCTGGATTGTATGGTAGGTATTATATAGTTCGGTATTGCTTTTGTGACTGATCTGACAGTTTCTATGGTTAATTAGAGTGTTCAGACCATTTACACTTAATGTGGTTATTGATATTATTAGATTTATGTCTATGATCTTGCTATTTGTTTTCTGTATTTGTCTCATCTGAACTTTGTTCCCATTCCTTCTTTTTCTGTCTTCTTTTGGAATAATTGAGTATTCTTTATGATTTAATTTTACCTCCTTTGATGTCTTATTATTTATACCAGGACAAGAGTAAGATTTACTTCATTTCTTCCCCATGTGTCTTGTTTTGCCTGATGCCCTGTGTCATGAAAACTATTTTTTTCATATGCTTTGTTTGGTTTTTACAGTTGTTTCAGGTAGGACAGGAAACCCAGACCCTGTTATTCTATTTTGGCTGGAAGATTCTTATGTCTATCTGTTAAATAGATTTTAAGCATCAGCTTAGAACTGGAAGCTGTCTCTCTTATCCATTACATTATATTGACAACGAGAGCTAAGGAAAGAGATATCTCTCAGGTCACCTTTCTGTAGATTTTAGTCACCCAAGATTGACTCTTAGAGTTTATTACTGTCCTTTATGTATATAAGTGTGTGTGTGTGTGTGTGTGTGTTTATATACAGAATTTTTTTTTCCCTCATCTGCTGTAAGAACAGCCCTGGTTAATTGTTGAATGTGATTAATAAATAAGTGATAGGTATATTAAAATGAAAACCAAACAGAGATCAGGCTTGAAAGTCCCCTGAGCAGACAAAAAGAGCTTAGTCATACAAACAAAGATTAAATTAATATATTTTGCAAGACTAGTTTGACCTGGGCCACTTCTTGCTTATGCCTCTGAAAATCATAAGCAAAACTG
Organism: Mustela putorius furo; assembly: GCF_011764305.1. Taxonomy (NCBI): domain Eukaryota; kingdom Metazoa; phylum Chordata; class Mammalia; order Carnivora; family Mustelidae; genus Mustela; species Mustela putorius. The sequence goes on from NW_025421987.1 coordinate 32,025,541, forward strand.
GAAACTGTTTCCCAAGGTTGACAGTTGATATGAGGTAACCATTGACCAATTCCCTACAGTTAGAAAAATTCTAATGCTATAACTAAACACTGTGAAGAATAAACAGTCACTGTGTTCTCAATACATAAGCTGCTTTATAAAATAAATCTCTGAGCCTCATTCCATGTTTTGGCTTGAGTGCTCCTAGTTTTCCAACTGTCTTTGGTGTGTGCACAATAAACATTTACTGATTACTATTTTGCTGAGTCACTGGCTTTAATTCTGTGATTTCTGAACTTTTGACAGGTGTTTGTTGGAATTCCTGTCATTTATGACTCTCATAAGGGTCTAATTAATGCAAAGAAAATAAGAATAGAAGTTATTATAAAATGGGAGTTACCTAATCATCCAAAAAAATTCCTAAAGAGGAATGCTATGTAAGAAATTGATTAAAAGTTAGGAGTTATCAAACACACTGTGACTGCAAAAATATCTGTAACAAATCAGAATTTATTATGTAAACACTCGGAATAATTCTTAATCTGAGATATAATTCTTTTCAGGATATTTAATTTTCACTGAATTTTATTTAATTTAATTAATTAACATTTATTAGTAACATGTAATGTATTATTTATATCAGGAGTACAGGTATGTGATTCATCAGTTTTACATAATAACACAGTATTAGCCACAACAAATTTTCTCCTCAGTGTCCACCACCCAGCCACTCTATCCTCCCTACCACCCCTCACTTCCAGCAGCCCTCAGTTTGTTTCCTGAGATTAAGAGTCTCTTATGGTTTTTTCTTCCTCTCTGGCTTCATCTTGTTTCATTTTTATCTCTTTCCCCTATGAAGCTCTGTCTTGTTTCTCAAATTTCACATATCAATGGGATCATATTATAATTGTCTTTCTCTTATTGACTTATTTCACTTAGTATAATACCCTCTAACTACATTAACGTCATTGCAAATGGCTAGATTTCATTTTTGATGGCTGCATAATATTCCATTGTGTGGAATCTTCTTTAACCATTCATCTGTTGATGGGCATCTGGGCTCTTTCCATGGTTTGGCTATTGTGGACATTGCCGCTATAAGCATTGGGATGTCTGTGCCCTTTCGGTTCATTATATATTTGTATCTTTGGGGTGTATATCTGGTAGTGTAATTGCTGGGTTGTAGGGTAGCTCTATTTTCAACTTTTTGAAAAACCTCCATATGTTTTCCAGAGTGGCTGCACTAGCTTGCATTCCCACCAGCAGTGTAGGAGGGTTCCCCTATCTCTTCATCCTTGCCAACATCTGTCATTTTCTGACTTTTTAAGTTTAGTCATTTTGACTGTATGAGATGATATCTGATTGTGGTTTTGATTTGTATTTCCTTGATGCTGAGTTATGTTGAGCACTTTTTCATGAGTCTGTTGGCCATTTGAATGTCTTCTTTGGAGAAATGTCTGTTCATGTCCTCTGCCCATTTCTTGATTAGATTATTTGTTCTTTGGTTATTGAGTTTGATAAGTTCTAATAGATTTTGGATACTAGTCCTTTATCTGATAGGTCATTTGCAAGTATCTTCTCTCATTCTGTTGGCTGTCTTTTGGTTTTGTTAACTGCTTCCTTTGCTGTGAAACGTTTTTATCTTGATGAAGCCCCAATAGCTTGTTTGCCTTTGTTTCCCTTGCCTTTGGAGATGTGTTTTAAGAAGTTGCTGTGGCCAAGGTCATTGAGGTTGCTGTGTGTGTTCTCTAGGGTTTTGATGGATTCCTGTACACATTTAGGTCTTTCATCCATTTTGAGTCTATTTTAGTCTGTGGTGTAAGAAAATGGTCTAGTTTCATTCTTCTGCATGTGGCTGTCCAATTTTCTGAAGGCCATTTGTTGAAGAGACTGTCTTTTTTCCATTGGATATTCTTTCCTGCTTGTTGAAGATTAGTTGACCATAGAGTTGAGGGTCCATTTCTGAGTTCTCTATTCTGTTATGATTGCACTCAAAACCACAAGATACATAGAAATAAATCTTACCAAAGAGGTAAAGGATCAGTACTCAGAAAACTGTAGAATACTCATGAAAGAAATTGAGGAAGACACAAAGAAATGGAAAAATATTCCATGCTCATGGATCGGAAGAACAAATATTGTTAAAGTGTCTATTCTACCTAGAGCAATCTACACATTCAATGCAATCCCTTTCAAAATACCATCAACTTTTTTTCACAGAACTGGGACAAATAATCCCCAAATTTGTATGGAACTAGAAAAGACACCAAATAGCCAGGGGAATGTTGAAAAAGAAAACCAAAGCTAGTGGTATCACAATTCTGGACTTCAAGCTCTATTACAGAGCTATAATCATCAGTACAGTATGGTACTAGCACAAAAACAGACACAGATCAAGAGATATAAATTTTATCTGACAGACTTGAGCATTTATTTTTATTCTTCATTGAAGGGTTAAGAGAGCTCCTCTTTTCCAAGGGGAAAAACGCAGCTATATTAAGAATTCTCTCTTCACTTTACTTCCACATATCTCTATAAGTGCTTTAAAAAAATGATAAGTTGCTCTATTTTCATAGAAACCCAACTATAGATATATTGAGCACAGACTATCATCTGTAGTCACTCAGATTTTTACATGACCATAGAGCTGGGAAGCTTTTACAAATACTTTTACCTCTACAAGGAGATCACTCTTATTTAAAGGAATGATGAAAAGACAGATAAGCTTGATATTACAGCCATCACTGATTCCTTCACAAAAGTTGCTAAGGACTTATCTTTGAAAAACCTATATATTTACCTCCATTAGAATAATTGAAACATTTAGTTTCAGAAAAACAAAGGACAAAAAAAAAAAAAAGACCAACTAAATGAGCAAATGTTCATGTGACAAAGTACACATTTACACTCTTTGAAATACCTGCATGACCACAATACAGTTATATGGTGAACAGGGTTTGTAATGAAAGAAGAACTTAACTGTTGGTCATTCACTAGATTTTAACCTTAGGCAATCACTGAGCATCTTTAAACCTCAATGTTGACAAGCGGATAAAATGAAGTAACAGATATGAAGGCATTTTCAAAGTTGTTAATCATGACAGAAGAGAAAGGAATTTTATTAGAAATTATCTTTTTCTCACTTAAGTTATAGTAATTATATGGTAAAAATAAGACTCACTACCCAGATGTCTCATTCATCTCCTCCAGTAAATTTTGCATTTTTTAAACCCTAATTAAGTGTGTGCATGTGTCTCTCTGTCTTTATAAATCAAAAGATGTATTTATTGGTGGGTTGATGGTGGACTTCAACTCAAGTTAATTCCGTAAAAAATTGTTTTGAACTGACCTCCTTCCTTTCCTATTGGCCATGCATACATACTTCCTCTTCCATGCCTTTATGCTTGTTGTTATGACTTTTTGTAACAGTCTGTACTCTTCCCACTTTTCAGCTCCCTTTATGAAGATTTTACCTACCCTACAAAACTGATTGAAATCCCATTTCTTTAGTGAAAATGGTTTTTACATTTCTGGTTAATGGTAAGTTTTTCCTTCTTTGCATTCCTTACAAGCTTAACCTCCATGCAACTCAATTTTGCACAGTATTTATTTGCTACTTCTTTTTTTTTTCTCTCCAAGTAGATTACCTAGACAATTCTCTTGAGAAGCATATATCAGCTACTGCACGACACCACTCAGAAGTCCCATAGACACTTTAAACTTAGTGAGACCACATAAAGTTTCCAAATCTACTTTTCATCTTTATTCCCTTTTCCAATGGCACATGTCCAGCTAGTTTTGCAAGCCAAGAAACCTCAGAGATATGCTTGATATCTCCATGACTTTTATCTCTCCATTTTAAGATAAAAGGTGATAATTTTTAACATGTCATGCAAAGTGCTTTATGACCTGACCTCTGCTTCTCTCCACAAATCTTTCTTGATTTCATATCCTTTCTACTTACTGCTATACCACTGTTTTCCCTTGCAGATCAAACTCCTCAAAATATTATTCTTTCCCTTCATCTTTACTTTCTCGTCTCTCACTCAAGCATCTTTTTTTCCAAATTGATTTCCATATCTAAGATACAACTGAAACAGCCCTTGACAAGATATAATTGCCATGTTAGCAAATCTACCAGATGCTTTTCAGTTCTGATTTTATTTGCATTCTCATCAGATTCAGTGGATCACTGCACCTTTTCTGAGATATTATCTGACTCTGACCTCCATGGCACTTCACCCTGGATTTCTTTACACCTCACTTAGTTGTTCCTTCTCTATTTCTTCTCCCATCTTATCTTTTCTGGAAGATTCCCAAGTCTCTTTTCAAGGCCCTTTTTTGTTTTTATCCAATATTTGCATCCCGCCCCCCCCCACGGGGGGGGTTAACCAATTCTTGCCTCTTTTGTTTAAAGATTTTATTTATTTATTTATTTGAGAGAAAGAGCACAGGTAGGCAGGGTGGGGGGCAAGGAGTAGAGAGAGAAGGAGAAGCAGATTCCCCACTGAGCAGGAAACCCTAAGTAGGACTGGATCCCAGGACCCTGAGATCATGACCTGAGCCAAAGGCAGACACTTAACCGACAGAGCCACCCAGGAGCCCCTAATCCATTCCCTTTTATAATCTTACTGTCATTAATGATTAATGATTTCCAAGTTTACTTCTTCAGGATACAATATTCTTTGAGTTCTCTGCCTACCCATCGAAACAATCTATTCAACATTTCTACCTGAATATCTTAAACACGGGTCTTGGGATTGAGCCCTGCATTGGGCTCCTTGTTCAACAGGGAGTATGCTTTTCCCTCTGCCTACAGCTCCCCCTGCTTGTCCTCTCTCTCTTTCTGATAAATAAATAAAATCTTAAAAAAACAAAAAATAAAAATCCTCTGTGATTTCCAGTGTGCTCTTAGAATCATGCCAAAGCCTTAATATAATCTCTAAGACTTTACATGGGATGCTGAATTCTCTTACTCACTTGTTTCCTCTTCTCTTAGCTAACTCCTGCTCATTCTAAATTAATTACCTTCTTTTAATAATTCCACACTGCTTTAGCTACCCTCTTAATTAGATGTCTTTAAAATACCTTGTATTTTTTCCATTGTTGCACTTATCATCATTATTAACAATTGTTGATTTCTATAATTACTTATCTAAATTTTATTTGACCTGATGTGTTTTAAATTTCATAAAGTCAGGGATTCTATGATTCACCACCATATCTCCAGTATTAGCAAGCGTGCTGGCCCCCAGTCACTTCTTTTTTTTTTTTTTAAAAGATTTTATTTATTTATTTGACAGAGAGAAATCACAAGTAGATGGAGAGGCAGGCAGAGAGAGAGAGAGAGAGGGAAGCAGGCTCCCTGCTGAGCAGAGAGCCTGATGCGGGACTCGATCCCAGGACCCTGAGATCACGACCTGAGCCGAAGGCAGCGGCTTAACCCACTGAGCCACCCAGGCGCCCCCCACAGTCACTTCTTAATATACATTTCTTGAATGAATTAATAAATTCACAGATGTATAACTCTCATCTCCTGCCATTTCTACCTCTCACTCTCAAGCCCAGCTGCACATATAAACTTGCTAATTCTGGACTATATCATGTTTCCTCTAACCTTGGCACCTTTGCACCAACTATCCTCTGTGTGTGGATGCTCCTGTAACCTTCATTGGCTGATTGACTCCATATTTCAACACCCAGCCCAACTGTCAATCCATGAGGAAGCTTTCACTGACTGTCGATCAACTGGACCTTGTGATCCCCTCACCCTACAACATCCACATTGTGATGTGATTCTGCCACCAGAGCATCACACTGCTAACTTCAGCCCTAGTCACTTCCACTGTTTTGTGTTTATTTACCTGAGCTTTGTTTTTTATTTTTTTTTTCTCTCCTGAGCTTTAAGCTTTTAGACCTTCATCCTCAGAGATGTGCCTAATACTGTGCCTGGCATTTAGACAATGACCAACCTACAACTATAATGATACTTTCTGAATAAATAACACTTTGACAGCTGAGACAATGTGTTTTACATCTTTAACATCTACCACTGGGTTTTGTGCAATTCTAAATAAGAGATGACAGTTAATATTAAACAGCTAATTATCCATTATTTCATTTCATCAACAAAATAACAAGGCATCCTACTGAAAGGGATATTGCAAGTGATATATCGGATAAGGGGTTAATATTCAAAATATATAAATAATTTAAATAACTAATCACCAAAAAGCCAAATATGTCAGTTAAAATGGGCAGAGGACCTGAATAGACATTTTTCCAAAGAAGACATACAAATTACTAACAGATACATGAAAAGATCCTCAAAATCAATAATGATCTGAGAAATGCAAATCAAAACCACGATGAGAGATTACCTTATACCTGTGAGAATGGCTTAAATAAGATATAACAAATTTTGATGAGGTTGTGGAGAAAAACCCCCATGCACTGTTGGTAGTACTGCAAACCTGGTACAGCCACTGGGGAAAACACAATGGAGTTTCCTCAAAACATTAAAAATATTATTGCCATATGATTCAGTCATTGAACTACTGGGTATTTACACAGAGAAGACAAAAACACTAATTAAAAAATATATAGGTATCCCTATGTCTTTTGCAGCATTAATCACAATAGCCAAGTTGTGAAAGCAGCCCAAGTGTTCACTGATAGATGAATGGATAAAGAAGAGGTAATATATGTAATATAATGAAATACTACTCAGCCATAAAATGAGTGTGATCTTGCTACTTATAACAATATGAATAGACCTAGAAGGTATAATGCTAAGTGAAATAAATCAGATAAAGAAAGACAAACACCATGTGATTTCACTCATAAGTGGAATTTAAGAAACAAAACAAAAGAACAAACAAAAAAATACTTTTAAATACAGAGAAAAAACAGGTGGTTATCGGAGGGGAGGTGGATGGGGGGCTTGGGGAAAATAGATGAAGGGGCTTAAAGGCACAGTTATCATGATGAGGACTGAGTAATGTATAGAATTGTTGAATCATTATATTGTACACTTGTAATTAACATAACACTGTATGTTAGGTATACATCAATAAAAAAATAAAAATTATAGAATCAATGAAATTGATAGATTTTAGTAGTGCCATTATTTAAAAATACTGTTTTATAATCTGATTATCATTCATTCAGCTACGATCACTCTAATTACTGATATCTTACTAATCTTTAAAGAAAGACAATTTTACTTATATAAATACAGACTTATTTGTTTTCTAAGTGACAAGTTTTAAAGCTATTGGGACAGTTTGTATATAAAAGTAGCTTAAAGTGATAATTTCAACATTAAAAAACTGAAACATTAAAAACACTAAACATTAAAAAACCCTGTCAACTCTCTACAACAAACAAATGAATTTGATCCCATTTGGTGCCAATATAAGTTGGTTGGAAACTTTCTACACATTATCAGCTATTTTCCATTGAGTACCCTGATCTTCATCCAACTGAAAAACACAATTTCCCAAATGCAGAGGTTTTTCCTGTCTTGTTTCCTACTTCGTACAAGAATCCAAATGGAAATATTGTCCTAGATTGTCCCTGCTGATATTTCACATAAGGCTAGCCCTGTAGGTTTGGAAAAGCTTCTGACTTAACACAATTATCTTGATTTTGTGTGAAATATATTAGTTCATTGAAATATATCCCCATTTGAGGCATTTTTTTTCCCTAGGGGAACTAATAATTCAGAGGGTCTACCTATTCGATATTAGCATGACATTTAATGTAGAATCAACCTCACTGCTAGGTGTCAGGTGATCCTTCACTAAGGCCCTCAGAAACTAGAAACGTAGGGGTACATAGGTGGCTTAGTCATTAAGTGTCTGCCTTCAGCTCAGGTCATGATCCCAGGGTCCTGGGATCAAGCCCCTCATCGAGTGTGGCATTGAGCTCGGCATCGAGCCCTGCATTGGGCTCCCTGCTCAGTGGGAAGATTACTTCTCCCTCTCCCACTCCCCCTGCTTGTGTTCCCTCTCTCTCTGTCAAAATCTTTTTAAAGAAATGTTTTAAAACTAGATACCTAATTCGATTGCTAAGACGGGAGTATCATGCTTTGTTATTAGAAGATGTCACATCTTTTGTGCCCTGTATGCCCAGAGACATAGTACCCGAAGAAATCCACCTGCAATATACAAACTGTAATGGCTTTAATCAGAACAGCAAGAAATATTTATATATATTTATATATTATATATAATATATATTATATAGAATAGAAGTATTCATTTGGCCTGAAAATATTTTTATATATTTATATTTATATAGAATATAAATATTTATATAGAATAGAGCTATTCATTTGGCCTGAAAATATGCATATCAACATTATCCTTTTTGGTATCAATTTTAAAATCACCCAGACATCTTCAGAATGATCACTTTTTTAAAAGAGTTCAACAAGTGAGATATTGTTTATTCTCAAGAACTGTGATAGATTTTACTGAGATTTTACTGAGGGGGTAACAAAATCTATCAGTTTAGCACAGGGAATTATATGACTAAGATTAAACTAATGCACTGAATAAGTTACATACTGAATACGAATGTATAAATATAACTTGGAACGAGTATACACTGAGTTGTCCAGTGAGATCCAAGTGAAGGCTTCCGTACAAGAAGTACTACATAATAAAAGGGAAGATCCATACTGGAGCTTGAGGCTTCCGTGTAGAGAATGACCTTTCACCTTTATTTCTTAGGCAAGGGAGAGAACTTTAGGCAAGGGTGGTTACAAGATAAAAGTCAAGTCATTCTACAGCCCTGAGCAACCTTCAAGTTCAACAGTGACTTTCTGTTCTGCTCTGAAGCAAGATGCTTTTAATTCAAAGGGCTCTGGAAACCTCATGAAGCACTTGGTAAGGATGATCATATCAAACTGATTTCAAAATTCAGAAGTGCCACCCTGGGATTAATAGCTCTCCTTCAGTCTTAATCTCTAGTAAGATCCCAGCAGTCTCTGCTTCTTGAAATAGATGTACACTCGAGGTGAAAATGAATGACAGGGCAAAGAGTTCACATGTTACACAGCAGAAGAGGTGGAGAAGTGAAAGCAAGGAGTCAAGGTTAAGGGATGCGAGTGCTGTCAACCTACTCACAATGAGAAGAGGGAAGATAAAACACAGTATATAATGACATAAAGGGATATTAAGTAGAGGCTGGGGAGACATTATTTCTTCCAGACAAGGGGAAAGGAATAGTATGTAATGGTCATGTGCTGCATTAGGGAATATTTAGGTCAAGCACAGAGAAAATTTCAACTTAAAGAGCATTTAAACAAGTATTCACTGGAGGATTGAGAAGCTATCGTTCTACTACATTTCCAAGACAGAAGCTTGGCATTTTTTCCTTAAGAAAGATTAAATAATAATCCACTACATGCTGAACTGACTCTGAGTGTCTTTAAAGAAAAAAAAAAAAAGACTTATTTGGCTATATTTTATTATCAGTGGGATGTCTGAAGAAAGGAAGACACACACTACATAGAGCACAGTTTTATGAACTTTTTCACAATATGATTTAGATTGTGTCATCACTAATTAAAACAGAATTCGGAAAGCAGAGAGTGTGACATTGTAGAGCTTCAGTCAGCAAGAACAGAAAAGTAGCACAAATGCCCAGTGAAAACATTAAAAACCGAGTAAATATAAGCCTTATAATTTTCAGTGACTGCTGATCTAATTTGATAGGTTCTTTTCATTCACTCGTGGTTGGATTGAATCTCAGTATGTAACTTGGGTATAGAAGACAGATCCCTTTATTTTCTATAACCACTTAATTTCTGACTTTGAATTTCAATGAACAATTGCAAAATTTTAACCTCATTTTCCCTGGGGTTTTTTTCTCTTCCTCAGGGTTGGGCCACAACCCAGTTTTTGAGGCTTTATGCTTTGCCTCTAGTGGTAGGTCACCAGGTCACGCTGGGGGTTACTCAACGTCCATTCTTCTGGTCTGCATGTGTTGTTGTTCCCGTTGGCCTGACAGGATGAGATTCTTAGCTACTTCTACTTACAGAGAAGTGAGGAAGTAAGGAGAGAGACTGAGGAAAACGGTCTAAATGCATAGCCTTTGTGAAGTACGTGAGAGAGGAGGATTATAGCTCTACTGAGAAACTGAAAAAAGGTCAAAATACCTAGCACACAGAGTAAGAGGGAGAGGGACAGAATTACAGACAGATCTGTCACTCGGCCTGTGTGCTTACCCCTCTTGCTGATTCTGCTTGTTAATTACATTGCAAGAACACTGAGCTTAGTCCTGCATTTCAGAGAACCACAGCCCAAAATAATTTATTTCTAGGGATGGTGGGAGAGGTTAAGTTTCCATCCACCCTTGCTTCTCCAAGACACATTTTGTATTCTCAAGAATCCCCATTTTTTCTTTTCATAATCATTAAAAGACTTTTCTAAGGGTTTAGATGTACCACATACCTTCTCAGAGTCAATATGACGAAGATCCACTCTGGCAGGAAGAGAAGAGATAAATACGTAAGAAAAAAATTATATTTCAATATCTCCAAATATTGTCCAGTACTCATTTAACAGCAGTGATTTAGTGCTAACAATGTGTCAGGCACTGTGCTGTGAATTCAGAGATAAGCAAGGCATTTACTTGACATGGAGTTTCTCATGGTCTTGTGGGAGAATATAAAGAAGTGAAAGGAGCATTATATGAATTTATACTCACAGTATATTTTTTTGTAGTCTCATTTAGATTTATGAATTTGGGGACTAAATAAAATAAAACAAATAGAAACCTCTCAGACCTTATTTCACAGAATCATAAATGGCAAATGGGATTGGATCTCAGAAGTCACTTGGTCTATTCCTTACATAATTTCCAAATGCCCTCAATATCTTCCATACATGATCATCTATATCTATATCTATATCTATATCTATATCTATATCATCTATAATCATTGCTTGAAGATTCATTTTTGGGTAAGTCCATTCAATTTTTAACAGATTCTATTCTTTAGAAATGTTCTTCTAATAAAATAAAAACTATACTTCTTATAATTCTACTCAGTGGCCCTTACTCTGCCCTCTGGCGCCAAACAAAATAAGTTCAGTCATTTTGACACTACAAAAGTCTTATAATTAATTATGGAGTTATGTTTGACACTAACATATTTCTCAAGAATTGGGTGCTTAACTAGATGGCCCCCAAATGCAGAAATTTATCATGATGATTTGCCTAGTAATGCCTCATAATTAATGTTTAGGAAATTGGATGTAATTTATTATTCTTTTTTGCATATTACTACATCCATATAAAATGCATTTTGATGGATGCTTTGAATTAATATCATTAACATATTCACAAGTGAAAGAGCAGCTTTATTTTTAGCCAGAGATTCACTATCATATTTGCAATATCTATGCTTTTCAAAATCTAAGTGTATTTTGTTTACCGTATTGGGATGTATAAAGACTCTAATATGTATTTTTTTAAATTTTAAGAGAAAAATGCACTAAAGTGTTTCATCTTTAAAAAATGTTAAAGAGGGGCACCTGGGTGGCTCAGTGGGTTAAGCCTCTGCCTTCGGCTCAGGTCATGATCTCAGAGTCCTGGGATCGAGCCCCACATTGGGCTCTCTGCTCTGCAGGGAGCCTGGTTTCCTTTCTCTCTCTCCGCCTGTCTCTCTACCTACTTTGATCTCTTCTGTTAAATAAATAAATAAAATCTTAAAAAAAAAGTGTTAAAGAAAGAAGTCAACTAAACTGCTTAGTCAGGGACGCTTAAGGTGGTGATATATCTGATATAATCATCAGGCACAAGACATAGGGAGCAGCCCTAAACTTTGCAGTGCTAGAAACACAAATTTGCTAAATAATCCAAAATTGAATAACACCTGGAAATGGACTTTCATTAACCAAACACAATATGTGCAATAACATATGTATGGTTCAGAGACCATAGTCCAAAAAAATTGTTTTCTAGAAAGGATGGGCTTGGTTAAGCCCCCCTGAGCCGCTTGCTTCTCTAAGACACATTTTGTATCCCAAGAACCCCCTTTCTCCTCTTGACTTCCTCTACAACCTTTAAAAAATACTATTAAGGGCCTGCATGATTCCACATACCTCCTTGGAGTCACTGTAATAGAAATCCAACTTTTAAATGGCAGAAAAGAAAAGAGGGAAATTGGATTTTTATAATGTTAGAGAATCTCAATGCTTAGTAGGGTACTGCCTTTTCCCTCTTAGGGCACCTAGAAGGCCAAACAACAACCAGAATCCAGCTTAATTCAAGAAAACCATTTATTCATGATCTTATAAGCTCCTTGCGGAAAACTGAGGTAAACACTCATGACTTCTCCTTGTTATTTATTAAATTATTCCTCTCTAGTGTTTTATGTCTACTAGATACAGTCACTGGATTCTTTGAACAATCCTGGACTATACATTTATGGATTATTACCATTTATTTATTTTTGTGTTCTCCATGAGAACTGCCTCCCTACTTTAACTCGTCATAATATTAAGCAGGTAACAACACTGCTTCTTTTTCTCATGGTTAAATTGTAGTCTTGAGAATATATTCTGGCCACCTTAATTAGATTGAAGCACTTTGGGTTTTTATTAGACACAAGAGATAGCTTGATGGCTTTGCAAAAGGCTTGCTGGGTCTCATTAACACCCCTTTCAAATACCGTCTTAGAGATGGCTGAGCCTGTTCATTTTATATTGATTTTATTAGGTTATATTTCAAAGAGTGAGCTTTCTGACCTGACCTTGTCACTAAATTATATATACAATGGCACAGTCTTTCTGGAAATTCTAGTAAGAATCAACAATAATTGTTAAAAGCCTAGATGATCATTGAAAAATTTCTGAAATTAGTGAAGTTTATATTTAGACTAATCAGACTTATTATTCCCATTCTTTCTTTTACATTTTTTCTTGAAATCCCATCAAAGATGTATGTATTTATCTTGAGATCCACATAACCAATGAAGTAGTAATAATCAACATTTTAAAAGTGGCATGATTAAAGCGAAATAAGTCAATCGGAGAAAGACAACTATCATATGATATCCCTGATATGAGGAAGTGGAGATGCAATGTGGGGGGGTTTGGGGGGTAGGAAAAGAAAAAATGAAAGAAGGTGGGATTGGGAGGGAGACAAACTGTAAGAGACTCAATCTCAAAAAACAGACTGAGGGTTGCTGGGGGGAGGGGGGATGGCAGAGGGGGGTGGGGATATGGACATTGGGGAGGGTATGTGCTATGGTGAGTGCTGTGAAGTGTGTAGACCTGGCGATTCACAGACCTGTACCCCTGGGGATAAAAATATATGTATATATATATATATATTTTTTTTAAAGGGGCATGATGAAGATGATCAAATGCTGTAATATACATTATTTCCTTTGATCATTACAGCACTAGTAGGTGGTGACATTTAGTGACTTTTACTTTTAGACTAGAGTAGTGGTTCCTAGAATGGGATGCGCATACCAGCAGCAACAATATCACCCAGGAGGTTGATAGAAACGGAAAACTGCAGCGTCATCCAGATGTGCTGAATCAGAAATTCTGTTTTTGTTTGTTTTGATATCAAAATGCTTTTCCTCAACGTGATGTATTCAAATCTTTGGGCAGGGCACCTGGGTGTCTCCGTCCTTAAGCATCTGCCTTCCGCTCAGGCCATGATCCCAGGACTCTGGGATCAAGTCCCACATTGGATTCTCTGCTCAGCAATGAGTCTAATTGTTCCTCGGCCACTCCCCCTGGTTTGTGCTTTCTCTTGTTCACTCTTTCTCAAATAAATAAATAAAATCTTTAAAAAAACAAAAATCTTTGGAGCATAGGGGTGAAAGTTTCCCCATCAATTTATCTTCCCATATATAGAGGATATTTATTGTATTTGCTGCTTAGCATTCATTTACCACCTACTTTCCCCAGTTTCCTTCTGTGAGATATCCCTGTCCTCATTTGCCTACCTTCCAAAACAGTCCTGCCCACTAGCTTAGGGGTAAGTTATCTAACCTCAGTTAGTCCATTATATTCCCCCAACACAGTGATGAGTACAGGCATGGGACATGTGGCCAAATAAAATCCAGTGCATAAGGAATTTTGTTGGATTGTATTCCTAAATATATATGTTAGGAAAATTTTCTTACATATCTGTAAGAGGCCATGTATAAAGATGTTTATTACAGCAATGTGCTTTATTCACTGATGTACTGGTGCATTGTAAGGGCCCATAATATTTGTGAATAAATGAGTTATTTGTGGCATAAGTTATTTGGGGGCAGCTTGCATATCTATCACTGAGAGAGATAGGGAAAATACAGTAGATGTGCCCTTGGGGTATTATATAGCAGATAGACTAAATGGGTGCATGCATAATAGTAACATAATGGGAAGTGAAAAACATAGTGGTTAGCAAAAAATAGGATACATAAAATCCACTCAGTTCAGTTAAAATGCACTTACACAAAATAGTACATATTTTGCAAGAACACAATAAAATAAAAAAGTATACACTAAACAAATCAACAGGAATGGCCTGAGTAGTGATGGCTGGATATCAGATTGACCGGGGGTTACTTTTTACTATTACTAGTAGTATTAATTTCCAAGTTACTCTGTTAGCCCTCTGTGATTCACATTTTCTTCCTCAATTAAATTATTGAATGAAATTAATGACTTTAACGTCAGTTTGAAGCTAAGGACTTCCAAATCTGAATTTGAATCCTCCTGAGATCCAAACCTGAATTTCCTGTTAGCAGAAAGGCTGAATACTTTAACTCCTGGGATCCTCTGAAAATCTCTCTCTCTTGGTAAGGCAGTGGCCTTACCAAGGATCCAGTTTCAACAGTTATACATACTCATCATTTTTCATTCTTCCAACTTCTTCCACCTTCTCTACCTCCTGTCACCTGACCTAATGTATCAGTAGCCTGGTACAAAAGATTGTCCTCGATTCTATTTCTTTATGAGACTGTCCTTTTGTCCACTCCTCACTACCATTGTATTAATTTAAACCCAACATTTTTTGTCTAGATTACTGCATTAGTCGTCTAACAATCTCTCCCTGTTCATAATCCTTAAACTTCCTAATTCATCCTTTGTATGGTTATTGGGATATTTTTTTCCCCCTAAATCACAGATTGGATCATGTCATATGTCACTCGTAGTCTCAAGTATATTCAGGGGTTTCCTGCTGTCTACAGAAGTCTGTACACTCTCCTGCAGTATTCCAAATTATTTCCTGAAATGGCCCAAAAGGGAACTCATCTTCCACCTCATCCTTTCATGAACTGTAGAATTCGATCATATTAAGTGTATTGTCATCCTGGAAAAGATAGTCAAAGTCCAAGACCATGACTATAACTTTTAAAATATTATTTCTTGGGCTAGACTGTTGTTCTTCCTTTTGTTTATAGAAACCCCCTCACTCTTTAAGGTGCAAATCAAGTACATGGTTTCCTTTACAGCTTCTCCAAACCATCCAGTCACAAAGAATAACTTCTTCACTTACAATCCTATAGCACATCTTTTCGGCTCCCCTTAGTACTTACTCAAGTTAACCTTGTAATATGAATTCTCTTCTTCACATATAACCTCACCCTAGACTCATGAGAACTGTGTTCTTTTTTTTTTTTTTAAGATTTTATTTATTTATTTGACAGAGATCACAAGTAGGCAGAGAGGTAGGCAGAGAGAGGAAGGGAAGCAGGCTCCCTGCCAAGCAGAGAGCCGGGCTTGATCCCAGGACTTTGGGATCATGACCTGAGCTGAAGGCAGAGGCTTTAACCCACTGAGCCACTCAGGCGCCCCGAGAACTGTTTCTATGATATTTTATGATACAGATTCTGTCTTATACACCTTCAGTTTCCAATTTTAAGAACAATACTTGGCAAATAGTTACCCTATAAATAATTAATTAAATTTAACATTTATAAATGTTGGTTAGACTTTCCTGGGTTGTGGGTCCATTGAGAGTATAAAAAAAGCTATAAACCTGTATTCTCAAAAAAATGTATAGACACAGAATTTTGCATATAATTTCATGAGATTTGTGGTATTTGGACTAGCATTCTCAATACTTATTTAAAACCCAGTCCAGTGTACACAGACTAGAAAATTTAAAATTTTTTCTGAGGTTTCCTTTGAAGTATTCATGTCCGGTTTTATAATTCCATTTTCCAAAATATACCACCTACTATTCCTCCTTCTTGTAGCCATCTTCAGGATGATACTGGCCTTGCTTCAAGATTTTTAGCTTCTGGATATCTTGTCATTCCTTTGAACACAGTACATTTTATAACTCACAGTCATTTCAATATCTGTGTAGATACTTCTTTCATATGTTTGGTTTCTCTGTTTCTTGGACTTCTGTTCTCCAAAGATCTTTTCCCTGGACTTGCCTCAGTCCCTTATTATTAAGGTCATACCCCAGATTGTTTCACCAGCAAACCATGTACTGACTCTAAGTTCTTGATTTCAAACACCCCACTCCGTCCACTATCTCTTTTATTTGTAGCTCACTGCTTCTATTATCCCAATTGTGAGAACGTTATATGACTGAGACATAAAATTCAATGATCCTATCAACTTACCATTGTAACTGTCTGGTTCATCTTTCTGAGCACACCCCTGTTTATGACTTCAACTATCTTGCTTCCCTATTTCTCTTTCATACTCACTTGGAAAAGCACTAGTGCTGCTCAAGTCCAATTCTCATACTCTGGCACCACTTGGGAAGTCAAAATGGTTGCAGAAAATCAAGCCACCATGCTTTGTCTTACTTACATTCATGACCATTAGCTTCAACCGTACTCTTTGTGCTGCCTTGCAATTCTACATTTCACCATCTATTAACTCCCTTCCTAACCTAGATGGGGTATTATATGCCTTCTTTCTTCAAACCTCAGAAAACACCACCTCTGCCCCCTCCTGTTCTTACTCATTATTCGCTGAGAAATATGGGCAATCAATAAAGATTTTCCAAACACCACCATTTACCTGTGTTGTTTCCTGTTAGTTTGAATAAATTTTACTTGCATCGTATGACTGTTTGACTTCTTAAGGTATCCTTTTACTTCCCCCCCCCTTATATTTAGCATAATCAATGTTTTACTCTCTACTGAATCATTGCATCAGAACATAAACATGCTACAATGTCCCCTATTTTAAAGCTCATAATATCTCTTTTAAAAACCCACATCTCTTTCAGCTATAGCCCCTTCAAAGAGTTCTCTATATTTGTTGTCCCCTATCTCCTCTCCTTCCATTCTCTCTTGAATCTGCTCTAATTAAGTTTTTTTTTTTTAAGATTTTATTTATTTATTTGACAGAGATCACAAGTAGGCAGAGAGGCAGGCAGAGAAAGAGGGGGAAGCAGGCTCCCCGCTGAGCAGAGAGCCCGATGTGGGGCTAGATCCTAGGATCCTGGGATCATGACCTGAGCCGAAAGCAGAGGCTTTAACCCACTGAGCCACCCAGGCGCCCCTCTAATTAAGTTTTCATTCTGGTAATTCTCCTGCCTCAGTTGTCTAGACTACCAGTGATTTCAACATCACTTTATCTAAAGGTTGCTAGTTCCATGTTCTTGTTTGTGACTTGTCAACAACACTTCATGTCTTCTTGAAACATATTCTTTATTTAGTGTGCAGAAAATTACTCACTCTTAGTGTCTTTCTTTGTCTCACTTGCTAAATTCTTCTCCATTCCCATAGCATGAAACTTTACAGTATCTTAGTGTTCAACCCCTGAATCTCTTCTCTATACACACGTACTTCTGGGGAATATTATCTAGTTCATGTTTTTCAAAACTTTCTATATGTTGATAAATTCCAAATTTTTATCTCCCTATCCCGCTTGAACTCCAAAAGTGTATCCAACCACTAACTCTACCTCTCTACTGGAAGTGGGTAAGTTTCTCAAATTTAACATGTCAAAATGGAACTCAGTATTTCCTCTATAGCAAACACATTCTATCTCCTGTCTTCATCATCAAAATTATTGGCAATTTAATTCTTTTAATTTTTCAGGTTAAAAATGTTGGTGTCATCCTTGACCTACCTCTTTCTCTTACATATGGTGACAAAAAAATCCTTTAGACTCTACCTTTGAAATACATTCAGACACTGGCACTTTACTACTTTTCATAACCATTATCTTGGTCCAATGCATTATAACTTGTTGACTGGATTAGCCTAGGCTTTTTGCTTGTTCTAGTCCTCTGCTGACTCTACTACTATATTCTCCATAAAGCAGACAGAAAGATTATTCAAAACTCTGTCAGATCATGTCACTCCTTTACTTAGAGCCCCCCAGTGTTTTTCTATTCCATGCAGAAAAACAGCCTAAGTTCTTAGAATGGTTTAAAAGGTTTAAAAGGCCACCCAGACAAAACCCAGCCCACCGATACCTCATGTTCTTCCACTCACTCCTGCTCACTCTGATCATCATCAGCTAAATTTTATTACTATTTCTTGAACATACCAAGATCCCACCTTGAGGCTTTGAACACCTTCTTCTCTCTTCCTAGAATCCTCTTCTCCCAAATAGCTTAATGGCTTATTCCCTTACCTTGGTTCAGATATTTCTGCTCAGATGTTAACACAATTGCCGTGCATTATTGAAATTTTCCCTCAGAAAGGCACATGGAGTGGTAATCTCTCCTTTTTAAACACCGTCTTTCCCTCTTGTACTACTTTACTTTTTTCAAAACCATTTTTTACTATATGGCATAGTAGGTAAAGAAATTTCTCCTTGTTAATTTTCTGCCTCTATAAGAAAGAGATTTACTCATATTGTTCACTGCTGTGTCCCCAGCACCCTGAGTAGTGAGTAAGTATATGGTAGGTATTTTAAGAATAAATAAATGAATGAATAAGTGAGATACAGATTCGAAAAATTTTAATTAGGAACTGTGTCATGTTAAGAGAGGAAGATGTACCATCCTTATTTTTCCTGACTTGTATCATGACAGAAGTGATATGGTTTTATGCCCAATAGCAAAAACAGCATTCAGAGTCTTTAGTATTTTTTAATAGTGTCCTTATAGGATTCCAGAGCATGAAAAGTATTCTTTAAGACTTAGTCCATAGCCTATTCCTCTATGATTTTGCATTCATCTAATTTCCTTTTTATTATTAAATTGTTTTTATTATATCTTTATTATTTTGTAATAATAATAATATTAAATTATTAAATGAAACCCCTCCTATTTGGACTGACTAGAATGAATTCTGTGAAATTCTAGTGAAATTTAAGTGATATAATAATTGCTTCATGAAGTGGTTGCAGGTAATCAACATTCAAAAAACGCATATCTTTGCTTGGTTATGTGATCAAGGTCCAATTATTATTAGAAGATGGGCTCTGTTTGCATGACAAGTGATACATTCCCATAACCAGTGGTAAAACAGCTATTGAAATTATCTCTTACATTGATCCTAGAATGAACTCCTATTGAAGACAAAGTTATTCAGATTGAGTGACTATTTGGATAATCCAATAATGCTAGTTCAAGCATAAAAGGACTGTGTGAGTGGAATGGCTAACTCTAACTGCAATATAGAGCTTCGGATCCTTTAAAATATCACCAGGGAACCAAAGAATCTCTATGGCTGTTTTAAGATAGTATCTTACCTTTTATATCAGCAGAGTTGAAATAGCAAAACATCAGAAGCTTTTTGGTTTCCCAGTGTTACTCAAAATAAACGAAAGATGGCCTCTGTATATTGGCCCTCTGTTGCTTACTTGTTCATTAGCAAGAAGAATGAGTCCTGTTAGCTCAAAAGTCTGTCATCATGAATCTCAACTTATTACACATCCAATTGTTTTAATCAGAGCCACAATGAACATATTTTCAGCTATAAAGAGCCTGTTTGCTTTCCATACCGCATGAAACTATACCCAACATCTGCTAACCATAGATATGTCTTCAAGGTGTAAAAGATGCCACGCTGCTGCCGCCCTTCAAAGCTCTCTGACCCAGACTCCGAGCTGGACTGTTGAGTGACATTGTCTAGACACACAAACCTTCTCCTTTTCTGATCTCACTCTCCCCTGGGAGTTTTTTTATCCTCCTATCTTTCTGAATAGTGGTCCCTGTGCCATAGCCTCTGGAGTTTCATGACTTCTCCCACATGCAAGTCTGCCAAAGTGTTATCTAGATAAAGCTCATTCTGTATTACTGTCACCTTATTATAATTTCTTTTCATCAGCCCCCCAAATCTCTCATGCTCACTGTACCAGGATAGCTGAGCTGCACTGTAGGTAGAATTAACAGCCATATAGGAAAAGCAAGGCAATGCTTGGAAATGAAAAGAACTTGAATTGTTGGTCAGTGACATTTTGTGAACTGAATAACTGAGTTCCTTGAACCCCTTAGCTCTAATCTGATTCCTGGGCGAGCAAAAGCAAGCTTTCCTTCTGTGGTTCATGTGTCTGTTTCTTTCTTCCATGATAACCCAGTAAATGGCTCACATGCAATAGTAATCTTACAAGGGAATGCCATTCTTCTCATTTCAATACATCTACTTCCACTCTTTGCTCAAGTCCAGTAAGTAGAGTTGGATTTCAGCATGCCCTAGGGAGCCAATTACAAAGTAGACCAGGAGAAAAACAAAAACAAAAACAAAAATAAACAAACCAGGTAAACCAGGAGAAATAAACCTTCCATATCAAAGTAATTGCAAGGTATTTTTAATGTATAAAGCAAAAATGGGATATTTATGGAAATGTACTCTGAGATTCCAGATAAGAATGGGAAAGATGTCATTTTTAGATTGGCTTGGTATTGTTAATATGGGTTCATATAACTAGAATTTACTTGATTTTGAGTTCTAGTTTGAGCAGCTGGGAGTGCTTCTAAATATTTTCTCACTGAATTGATTAAAACCTGGACTCAATATTGGCCTATGATGAAATAAATTGGGATGTCAGAATTTCCTTAGTATAACACAGAAAAAAACAACGAAGTCCTAGGGAAATAGGATTGCTGAAATGGATTATTTTTATAAGCAACCAGCTCAGTCGTCTCTTAATAATGTCTTCTGAGAGGGTCTATTTTATACTCCCCTAACCACAGAATTGAGAAATATATCAGTGTAGATAAATACGTTACCCAAAACCCTGTAGTGTCTGTTCACTGTGAGACACACATGAAGGTAGTAGTGACATTGAAATAGACTCTCTGATTTCAGTGGGATTATGGAATTACTGGGTGACAGAGGCAAAATAGCAGCACTTAATAAAAAGGGGCAAGATGATAATAGTTGCTTTAATAGGCAGCAGAGCCAAGGTGATTATAAAAGTGCTTTGATCTTCAGTTATGTTGGTGGTAACTAATTGCACATGGCATTTCTAGAACTGGAATAGATGAGCAGCCTGTTAATTCCTTACTTGATCTATATTAACAGAGGGAAGCAAAATTTATCCATGTTAGGAAGGTCAAAGTGGAAGGCTTTGCACTGGATAGATTGTCAGAAGTAGAGATCTATGGTGATTCATGGACAGGGAAGAATTTCTTGGCCTAGATGGTCAGGGATTTGGAGAGAAGTTTTTAAGATTGGTGACAAGAAGCTTTAGGGAAGAGGTTATAGATGGAACTTGAAATAGGACCAGATGGAAGATTATTTGTTTTCCAAGTAAATCATCATCAATGGACATCTATTCTGATTATTCCCATTCAAGTAAACCATAATTCACACTCTGGAATCCACTGTCTTTCTTTAGCCATTCCAGTTCATGCCAACTGGGCTCATGAACAAAGTGAGCATAATGGCAGAGGCTCAACATTTCCTCTTACTGATGTTTTTATCTGACTGCTTATACTGCAGTGTGCCAGGTGTGGCATTAACAGTGGTGAGCCCCTAGTACAGCAACATATTTTAGGCTGACTAACCAGTCAGCTTGAGGCAGGTGAACCTATCTCATTACATAAGGGGTAGATATTTTTCATCCTCAAATGGACTCATATTCTACAAATAGGTAGAATTACTGAATGCATCTGTCAAATACCACAAAATATTCAGTAATTTACTATATGAGGATAATTTATATCATCCCCACAAATCTAATGAGGATTATTATATGGGTCAAAGTTATCACTTTATTTAACATTAAATCACAGTCTAAGAACTAGAGTGAATAGAGATTGAACGTTGCTTGAAGCACTGGAACATGCTTGCTGAGGACTATTCTTTAATTCTTTGTAATGAAGTTTGTGATCTGTAATAGTCAGAATAATGTGAGTTATGCTGCCATAAAATACAACCCCAAATCTCAGTGCCTTAAAATAATCAAGGTTTATTTCTTGCTCATGCTACTTGACAATTGCACATTGCCAGGTACCCATCACGGGTTCACAGGTATGCAGGCTAAATTGAACTGTCTACATTTTGAATATTGCCTAGTTTTCCAGAGGGAAAAGATCACACTAGAGAGTCTCACTGAAGTCCAAAAGTGACATTCTTCACTTTTGTTCATGTGTTATGTGCCAGACTAGTTATATGGCTGTAGACAACCATAAACAAGAAGTATAATCTTATAATAAATCTCAGGCAAGGAGGACCAGAACAGTGCTGCTAATGACCAAAGTATCTTTTTTTAAATTAAATTTAATTTAATATTTTTCCAGTGTTGCAAAATTCATTGTTTATGCACCACACCCAGTGCTCCATGCAATACGTGCCCTCCTTAATACCCACCACCAGGCTCACCCAACCCCCTCTCCCCCCTCCCCTCCAAAACCCTTAGTTTGTTTCTCAGAGTCCACAGTCTCTCATGGATTGTCCACCCCTCCGATTTCTCCCAACTCACTTTTCCTTTCCATCTCCCCATGTCCTCCATGTTATTCCTTATGTTCCATAAGTAAGTAAAACCATATGATAATTGACTCTCTCTGTTTGACTTATTTCACTCAGCATAATCTCTTCCAGTCCCATCCATGTTGATACAAAAGTTGGGTATTCACCCTTTCTGATGGATGCTTAATACTCCATTGTATATATGGACCATATCCTCTTTATCCATTCATCTGTTGAAGGGCATCTTGGCTCTTCCCTAGTTGGGTGACTATGGCCATTGCTGCTATGAACACTGGGGTACAGATAGTCTTTCTTTTTGCTACATCTGTATCTTTGGGATAAATACCCAGTAGTGCAATTGCAGGGTCATAGGGTAGCTCTATTTTTAATTTATTAAGGAATCTCCAACTGTTTTCCAAAGTTGCATTCCACCAACTTGCATTCCCACCAACAGGGTAAGAGGGTTCCTCTTTCTCCACATCCTCTCCAACACTTGTTTACTGTCTTGTTGATTTTGGCCATTCTAGCTGGTGTAAGGTGGTATCGCATTGTGGTTTTGATCTGAATTTCCCCAATGGCTAATGATGATGAATATTTTTTCATGTGTCTGTTAGCCGTTTGTGTGTCTTCACTGGAGAAGTGTCTGTTCATGTCTTCTACCCGTTTTTTTTTTTTTTTTTTTAACGTGATTATCTGTTTTATGTGTGTTGAGTTTGAGGAGTTCTTTATAGATCTTGGATATCAGTCCTTTGTCGGTAGTATCATTTTTGAAAATATTCTCCCATTCCATGGGTTGCCTCTTGTTTTGTTGACTGTTTCCTTTGCTGTGCAGAAACTTTTGATCTTGATGAAGTCCAAAAAGTTTATTTTTACTTTTGTTTCCTTTGCCTTTGGAGATACATCTTGAAAGAAGTTGCTGTGACTGATGTCAAAGAGGTTACAGCCTATGTTCTCCTCTAGGATTTTGATAGATTTTTGCCTCACGTTGAGACAATCAAAGTATCTATTCTTGAATTCTGTCAAACTTTTCTCAAGACATTAATATTATTCTGGGAAGATATCTGATAGATGCTTTCAAACTTTGAGGACTGACATAATCATTTATTCTATATTCTAAGGGTTTAAGGATTTTCTTAGGGTTTTACTGCCTTACTTGATTCCCCCCTCCCCATTTCTCTGTTTTCCTTTCTCTTTTGTTTTGGTTAGGCACTCCCCAGACTAAAAAATTCAGTGCAAAAGCATAGGCTGACTTACAATAGATAAGGGACTGTTTCTGTTGGTAAAGGTCAAGGGCTTAAAGAAGATGATTCTTCAATGTACTTTATTGGAGAATGAAGAGTATTTTTTAAAATTTAATTCTATTCCAGCTCTGTCAAAGTACTTCAAGAATAATGAATTAGAAGATGTGGTAATAGAGTGACTGTGGAGGAAAATGTGGCCTCCATTATCCACTTAGCAATAGTTGAAATGTGGATATTAGAACCTGGTTTTGTATATTGCATTACAAAAATGCTAGCCAGGCCACCTCAGTTATTTCAAAGTTCCATGGATCTCTTTGCTTCCATCTGACATCCAGATGGACGGGAAGGGCTGTGCAGATGGGGTGGTAAATGAGGATTATTTTGTAGTCTGCTTCTTGTGGAGTAAGGGAGGGGACATATTCCTAAGGAATACTATCCTGCCATAGCTGCTAGAATGCCTAGATACTATAAAGCAAACTAGATTAAGGACATTCTATCTACATATAATTTCATCAATATTAACTTTCTTATTAATATTGTTGTTTGAAAAGCCTTTAACTTAACATTATATATAATTGATGACTTAACTGTTATTAATTGTTTATAATACACATAACACATCACGATGGTCAAACACATTTCAATTTGAGGTAGAAGTTCTCCACAAACTTCATCAAATCTAAGAGCTTCATAGATGTGCTGCAAAGGTGATCACATATTGGGGAATTGTGTTTACTGAGTTGTAACAGGGAAACTATTAAGAAAAGAACAATGGGAATTAAAAGAATGCAAAATTATACATGAAACAGGTTGGAAGTGAATGACATGATTTTCCCCAAGAGATCTTAAAAGCAATGGATTCCAAACTGTTAAAATGGGTTCCTTTTCCCTGAATATGTATACTAGATGGAATCTTGAAACCCTGAACCCTGGTATGACTCAGTCATATACTTCTAGACTTATGCAGAATCTCTCATCTAATGAACTCAAGCACATCCTTTCTTTTATTAATGTTTCTCACAATATTCTCAAAGGGGGACGTCTGATCTTCAAGTCAAAGGCAGAGAAACCTGAGACAACACGAGAGCTAGTGACATGACCAAGACCATGAGAGCACCACCTGAAACTAAAATAGAATTAATATCTTCTTCCCTACCAGCAATCTTCCCTTAGATCACATTGTTTGTACAGTTCCCAAGTGACTCACTCTGTTGATAAACTGAAATAATGCTGAATTTCATATAATTATGCTAGCCAAGCAAGATTTAATGACTATATGTTAACTGACCTTCCAGAGATGTGACAGACATGTCATTAACATTCTTTAGCAAATTACTAAGTAGCGATTCAAAAAGAGTATAACCTGAAATGTTGTACTTTGGAGTTGATACTATGAATTCTGTAGTACAATTTTCACTTTCTGTTTCCCAGAAGATTACTGACATGAGAAGGAAGAGAATTGCCAAAACAGTCTGAAAACTTATTAAAACAATAGTTCTAATGAAAAAAGTCTGAAAAGAAAATTGACTCTTAAAGTCAAACTAATACTCAAACTAATAAGTAAAAACAACTTGTTATTAATGCTTTTCGTGGTGTACACTGAATATTGTACTATTTTTTTTTTTTTGAGAAAGAGAGAGAGCACATACACTGGAGTAGGGGAAGGACAGAGGGAGAGAAAGAATCCTCAAGCAGACCCCCTGCTGAGTGGAAAGCCCAATGTGGGACTTGATCTCACGACTCTGAGATCATGACCTGAGCAGAAACAAAAAGTCCAACACTTAACCCACTGGGCCAACCATGCACCCCTTAATATTGTGCTCTTAATGTAGGTAGAAAATTGGTTTTCCTTGCTAGACTCGGAATTGCTTCTATAAAAACTACCTGTTTGATAGTGAGAAATAGGATTATTTGAATCTTTACCCACATTAAGTCACACATGTAAGTTTAGTGAATGGCCTGACAGTGGACAGTGTCTGATCATCAGATGAAATGTGTGGACACATTTGGATAGATTTTAAATTATCAGTAGTTTGTGATTATGCAGTAGGGTGAATTATAGGTAGATCTATGGAATTCCACCATTCACTGGAGATCTTAATTCAATGAAAAAAGTCATTAAACCTGGAATGGTTTGTAAGGAATCTGCACAGAAAAAAGGCATTTGTTATCATAAATATACAAGCTTCGGCTAATTTCATATGTATTATGGTGAACAAATAAATATTTTATGTTTATTACACCACTAAAAAGCAGTTGGTAAGTGCTTCTGAATGTGGGTGGCATCTCTAAGCCTGTAAAAGTAAACTGAAATTAATAAACTTTAAGCTTAAATTAATGAACTTTGAGCTGAAATTAGTAATTTCACATATTCATAGAAAGACCAAAAAAGTTATCCATGCCATTTTAATGGCAGCAAAATACCTGAAAGGCAATGTGGTGAAACAGAAAAAAATACAGAAACAGAAGACAGGAAACTGGAATTCTACTTGGCTGGGCATGTGACCTGCCCCCTGCATAGAGTGTTGATAACAAGCCTAACAATTGTAAGTGAAAATAACAAATGTATAAAATACGTCTATGAAGTTCTTAGATTTGATGAAGTTTGTGGAGAATTTCTACCTCAAACTGAAACATGTTTGACCATCATGGTGTGTTAGGTGTGTAATAAACAATAAATACCAGCTAATAATAATGTATAAAATACAATGATTATGTCAGAAAAATTTAGTTTCCCATTAGTACGTGTAGTTTTATCATAATTATTTAGATTGATGTTTATTTGTAATTTTCTCTGAATTATAATTACAATTGTTTTATCTGTTTTCAAAAGTATCCTCCAAAAGAAACATATTGTTTTCCAACAGTTGATGGCTTTATATCAATTTATCTCAAACGACACTATTTGGAAGATATAGAATATTAGATAAGTCAGTTGTAGTCGCCCACATCTTCTACATGGCACAATGAAGTTTTACTACTCGCACAAGTCCCAAAAAGCCTATCAATTTGCAGTTCAGTGAAAAACACCATTTGGTAGAGGTAAACTTTTGCATTTGTTATGCATATCATCTTACAGTACTATGGGAATTTAGACTGGCATTTAGTAAATTGTTCTCAATAAGTGTTTTTAAATTTTCAATTATAAGTAAAAGTTTCTGATTGATGAAGCACGAGTAGGTAGTCATACAATTTATGGGTCATGTCACTTATTTATTTATCTGGAAGTGACTGATTTATTCATCCAAGGAGTTGTTTCCAAGTCATGCAACTGCTTTGAGAACATGACTGATTTATAATCTCAGGAAATGGTGAATGGTTCATGCATTTGATTTATAAGATGCATTATTGACTTATAATTCCTCTGGCTGAGGCAGAAGTCAGTGCCTTACACTTGGGATATAAATATCTGTTTTTTAAATAAAACAAGACTGATTTATTTTACTTATTTGTGTATATAGACATTAAATTCTAGCTATAGTCATGCTTTAAATTCGTTTGATTCTCCAATGGGTCTCTTCTCTAAGGTACAGATTGTGTAATCAACAGTTTAGTTTATGGAAACATCTATTGCATGTAGCACTACATTCTCTCAGAACAAGTTATGACCAAGATGAGTCTTTGCTTATTTTATTTTATTTTATTTTTTTAGGTCCCAATACACAAGTCTTTGCCTGTTTTGCCCGACACCTTATTCTGTGTTCTCATCTTTCTTTTTCTAGCAAATACCACAATAGTTGGCACTCTGGGGTCATAGATATCACTTCAGGGTCAAAGGCTGGCTTTATGGTGATCTTGTGAAAGTTATTGCTACACATTGGATTGTCTTCTGCAGGCAGTTGTCCCAGTTCCTTGGGAGACACATGTTTAGCAAGTAGTACAGAGAGAGCTGGAAATGGATGGGTCAGTGACAGAGTAAGAGGACCAAGCTGCAGACGTTTACCCTGAAGACAGCAATAGGAATCTGGGCCAAGAATTTAAAAAAACCCAAATCTGAATTTTGTTTCCAAAATTCTTGGAACAAAGAGTATCTAAACTCACTCATGACTAAAGCACAGCATATGTAGCAACTTAGAATTTACATTGTGATCAGATCATTGGAAGATGGGTATTGACAATTCTGAGAAATAATAGGGGTTAATACCTATTGAGTGCTTACTGTATGCAGACACTGTTCTAGGTGCTATGCATATATTAACTCAATTCTCACAACAGTCTTTTGAGTTATATACCAATAAGACCATTTTTACAGGACAGACACCTAGAAATGTTACGTATACTACCCAAGGTCACACAACGAGAAAGTAACAGAGCTGAGAATCAAAAACATCTCTGCTTTTCCTCCTAAGGACGGAGAAGGTGGGAAGCAGGACTCAGAGCCAGGAAAAAGAGTCTGAAAGAAAGAACAAAGGTGAGAATTTCAGAATACCAGAATTTCATCAAAATATGTTGTTGTTTAAGCCATCAAAAGAAATGAAATCTTGCCATTTGCAACAACGTGGATGGAACTAGAGCGTATCATGCTTAGCGAAATAAGTCAAGCAGAGAAAGACAACTATCATATGATCTCCCTGATATGAGGAAGTGGTGATACAACATGGAGGCTTAAGTGGGTAGAAGAAGAATAAATGAAACAAGATGGGATTGGGAGGGAGACAAACCATAAGTGACTCTTAATCTCACAAAACAAACTGAGGGTTGCCGGGGGGAGGGGGTTTGGGAGAAGGGGGTGGGATTATGGACATTGGGGAGGGTATGTGATTTGGTGAGTGCTGTGAAGTGTGTAAACCTGGTGATTCACAGACCTGTACCCCTGGGGATAAAAATATATGTTTATCAAAAATAAAAAATTAAAAAAAAAATGTTGTTGTTTAAGGTGGAGGTTAATTCTTTGGCGAGAGTGGTGGAAAGCTTGAATTGTGCTCCAGAAAATCAATTAGAACTAAGTAAAAGAACTGTAGACTGTGACTAAGATGTGGGAAATTGACATCAGGCTAGGAGTGAGAGGGCCAGAGAAGAATTTCAGTATCAGAGTTCATTCAGAAGATGACTCACTTCTGTACTGAAGAGCACCAAGGACTGTACCTGGAATAAAGTTGACTCAATAATACTTTATTGAATAAACACTTTTGAAAGAAAAAGATGGGGGGAGAGAGACTACAAAGTATTCCAGGTATTTTGAAGTCCTGTGAAATTTGTGAATATACATACACACTTTGTATGCCTGTGGATTGGCTGAGGAAGCTAGGAAAAGTAGAGGAAATGAGTTAGGCAAATATCTACCATAAATTATTTGAAAAACACACATATTATAATGTTCTTGTCATAAACCTAGTGGATAAATGTTAGCTTTTTAAATTTATCATTTAAATTGTGAAATCAATTTATTATTATACTAAAAATAAATGTCAATGTTTAAATACAGAACTTTCCTCTTCCCATCATAGAATAGCTGGGCTTGGACTTAACCTCTAATCATAAACAGCTAGAAAAGGACCAAATATATGAAACATCTGTATTCAGACATTGGACATCAGGGAGAACAGATCTCTGGTCACTGTGATAAGGGAAACATATGTGAGTTAAACTTTGTCTGAAGGCTTTATCTAGATCTCAAGCCAAGCACAGTGTCCCTGTGGAATTACAGAGACAGAGATTGGAGACCAAGATGATTTGAAGTTGCAGGACAAATTACAAGATAGGTGGGAGCTAAGAAGAGAAATAATCATTTTGAATCTTTGCCAAATTCTGTCTGAGCATGGGTAGGATGTTTCTTAACATCTATTAACTAAAATCAACATAAAACAAAATAAATCAAAATCAAGAACAGTTTCTCCTCAACAGGAGGCTGTCTCCTCAACAAATAGTCATGATTCTTCACTTGGTTCCCATACCCAAGCCAATTTTCATATCTGGAACCCATTGACTGAAGGTCAATGGGAGCGAAGCCACTGAAAGACTACGGCAAATGTGTACCACCATAATTCCTCTAATCCCTCTCAAGAGGGACCTATGGCCATTTACTTGGGTGCTTGTCTACTTTGGGGAGGATTATTGGGCACAGAGTCTAAATTGACACTGATATCCAGAGATTAAAAGCATCATCATAGTATCCCTTCAGATTGGGGGCTTATGGGACCCAAGTGATAGAATTATGACTCAAGTCCAGCTTGAATTGCAGTGGGCCCACTGTAATTCTCTCCCTAGTTTCTGAGTATATATTGGGATTTCCATTATTTGGCAATTGGAGTAACACCAATATTAAGTTGCTGGTCTCTGGAGTAAATTCTAACATATGTAGTGTGGAAGACATAGTTGTGGTCGCGGTCATTTTCAAGTAAGTGATAATCTTCAGTCACTTCCCAAGATCTATCTGTTTTCTGCATGGGCTGGGCTAACCAATTAAATAGAGATATGACTGGGGCCACCAGTCCTGCCTTCTTTCATATTTAATGGTGACACCAATCTCTGCCACAACACTACCCTCACCCTGGGATACAATGCTGTTTTTGAGAACTACATTACATCACCATCATGCTGACTGGACAAGAAAAGTAGGAGGTGGTGGTGGCCATCATAAGACACTTCAGAGCGTGGGAGATAGAGCCTACATGGATTTAGGGACTGGCCACTTCAGTGAAAGTTTTAAGGGCTATGCTGAAATATCTCCTCCAGAGTAAAAGAAAAACTGTTATATTTTGTATCTCCTACTACAAAATAGCCTGATAGGCTTCTTTGGGTTCTGGAAGCAACCTCTTCCATACCTAGAAATGTTAACCCAACCCATAAACCAGGTGGCATGGGCAGCTATTAGCTTTGTGGGGGCCACAAGGAGATCCAGGCTGCTATGCAATCACCTTACTGCCTGGGCTATACAACCTGCAAACCTTACACTGTTGAAAGTATCCATGGTAGGAAAAGAAGCAGCATGAAATTATGGCAATCTCTAGTGGAAGGGGCACAAGGCTGGCCTCTAGAATCCTAGAGCTATCCAAAGTCTTCATGTTTATAGGACCTGAGTAGAGACGGAAATTTGAATAGGGAAAATCAGATGATACATTGTTAAGAGACAAGTCTCCATGGGTCTCCCGCACTTCTGGATATTAAAAGCAGAGACACCAACTCTCTTCACTCTGGACTAACCTTTTCAAGGAGGTTTTTATAGCAATGAGCCTTTGGAAAATAGAGAGCTCTCTCTCTCATACAAAAGACAGATTTGTTTATTGTCTAACATAATGGAGATAATATTTCCTTTGAAGGCAAATGTCAGGCAGAATCACTACTCATTACAAAATACTTAGATGGTTCAAGCTCAGAATCCCTCTCTGGTAATGCAATCCACTGCCATATGTGGTGTGACCTGGCCTTCTTCACGTTTCCCTGTGAAAACTGGGGTTCAGGAAGCCAGGACAAATGTTGATATTCTGGCTACTGATATTTCTGTGAATAACAACGTCTTTTGCCTCTTACCCAGGAATCTCACATATTCTGCCAGAACCTGTGAGGCTGCAGCAGGATAACTTGCTATTATACTTATAGAGTGAAATCTCATTTTCTCCCCAATTTTTGACAACCTTAACATCTAAATACTCATTTGTTGTTTATTCTTGAGTACATTATTCAATATTGACTCATAATATGTGCTTCAAGTTTTAAGGATCTCTGTGGTTTTTATGAACCACTCATGTTTAATTAGGCCATCTTTTAGGGCATGAGACCTTTAAGCTCACGTCATCTTGATAGTAGAGATTTTTATGTTATTTTTTCACACATCTCTTGGTTACATTCATTCCTCTCCTTGCTAAGAATCATAAAAAGTAAGGTTTCACACCACATAGGTCATGAAAACGTGTTACTAAGACTAGAAATTGGGAGTTTTATTTCTCTTGCTCTGGGGAAGACCTTTTCTGTTCAGGGCTTGCATGCCCTTGACTCTCATTTTTTTTCTGTCATTCCTGCCAAATAAAGAAGAATTCATGAAAAAGATGAATTGATGTAATCAATGTCTATTAGGTTTGAATTTTGCTGAGGATTTTAGCAAGCTATCTTGTTATACACTTACTGGAAACGAACAGATAATTTGAAATACTATCTCACATTTTATGAATTTTAATATGCTGTTATGTACCTTATATTTAATTCTATTTTATCTTAATAAGTATTGATGTAAATTGAAATGTAGATAAGAAGGGATAGTGAGAATAAAGAACAGAGTTTTCTGGTAGAACAAATTAGAATAAACACTAATACTTCAGAGTAATACTTAAAACTAAAATTCCTTTTTTTTTACCAACGAGAAATGAAATGTTATGGTCTCAGAAAGACTTCACATGAATGTCTGTAGCTGCATTATTCATAATAGCCCCACATTAGAAACAATCAAGTATCTGTCCATAGGTGAATGGATAAACAAATTGTGGTATGACCATACAATGTAATAGAATCAGCAATAAAACCAAATATAATACTGACACATACCACAACATGGAAAAATCTCAAAATTATTACATTGCATGATAGAAGGCAGATAAAAAATTTGTACATGATTATTTCATTCCTGTGAATCTCTAGAACAGGCAGAACTAATCTGTGATAACTGAAAGCAGACCACTAGTTGTCTGTGGATTTGGAGAGGTAATTGCAAAGGGACAAGAGTGACATTTCTGAAATGATGCAAATGTTCTATAACTTGATTGTGACGGTTGTCTCAAGTTTATATGTGCTTTTCAAATCATCAAACTATATACTTAAAATGGATACAGCTCATTGTAGGTAAATTATACCTTAATAAAACTCTTCCAGAAGAAAACTGCTAGGATTATGAGAAAAATTAATGATGTTAACTTCCTTTATTCAAAATGTCCCATACTTGGAATTCGAAATATATTTTGTCTTTTGCAAGAAAAGATTCTGAGATGGGTTTTGAACAGCATTGTCGTAACTATGATGGAAGGAAGAAGGTAGGTTGACAGCAACTGAATTTCAATGAATTGAAACGTGTGCTTAAGGACCAAGACTATTTAGTGATGCAAACAACATTTCTATGTAATTATTTCTACTTTGTAAATTTACATTTTTATAATAAAAATTTTGTTTTTACATTAAAAGTCTTAGTGCCCTCCTTCAGAAACAGGATAGCCACCAATGTTTGCCCAGGTTGTACGCTGCCCAACTCCAGGCAGCACCACTCATACACACTACAATGTAATTTTACCACAATTTTACTTGGTCTTAAAAGTCCTTTCCAAGTATCCTTAAGATAAAGACTGTCTCTGTTATTTCCTCCCTTAGGGCACATTGGAGTCAAATGCTTTTATAGGCTTTCTTAAAGTATGGCCCAAGACTTTTTGCAAGAAAGCTCTCAGCTCACTTGTTACCTGAGGGGCATTCCACTTGTTCTTCCAATGTCTGGTGTTTCTTTTTTGTCATTTACTAAACTGAAGAAAAGGAGAGCTCTGCTCTGACTTATTTCACATCATCTTTTCTTGCAATTTTTACAATATGAAGGGAGAGATGTCTCTTTATTGCATGTGACTCATTTATTTTAAAGTCCTTTACTCCTTTCTGGTCAATAACTCAGTTCTGCATATAATGTTTAAATTCATTAGATCCTAAGTAGCTGTAGATTCCCTGAGCATTTTACATCTGGGTCTCTGAGGGAGACCGTAGCACCAATGTTCTGTTCCCACTGGACATAATGATTCAATCTCATTTTAGTGTAAAAGGATAAAGGCAATTTTCCCACATATATATTAATGTAAAGCAAACCAAAATGTATTTTTGAAATTTCAAGATTTCATATGATAATCAATTCCCCTGGTACTGTCTCAAATGGTAATGGATAATGTTACATATTTTGTGGGTTTGGTTTTTTTTAATATATAGTAGGTCACAGTTTAGCAAACCTCTTCTTAAAGGACTAAAGAGTGTTTTTAGCTTGTGGGCTGTATGATCTCTGTTGCAACTAATCAGTTCTGTCACCCAAGCTGGATAGCAACCATATATACTACTTAAAGAAATGGAAGTGCTCAGGTTCCAATAAAACTTATTTATAAAAATAGGTGGTTGACCCATGGGCCATACATAGTTCACAGACCACTGGATTAAATAATATTTAAATTCCCCTAATAGTCTAACATATTCTGACTCTACTTTAAAGAAATAGTAAATATTCTATAAAATTGCTCTCTGGTTTGATAACAAAGTTCCTTATTAAAAAACTGGAACTAGAACTCTACATTTCATGACAGATCATTTAGCATTTAAGGTTGTTTTAGAAACAAAAATTTTAATTTGTTTATCTCTCTCACTACGTGCACTCTCAGGAGATGTATTAAACATATTTCTTGATAGGAATTAAGAATGGGTATATTCAGATTAAATGAACTTGAAGAGCAAGGTGTATTTTAGGAGGGCTTTGATAAAGAGCCATGTTATATTATAAAGGTAAGATGCTATCATGAGTAATTTATGAAACAAGAATTTAATACTTAAGCATGTCAAGTTTAGGGCAAAACCCACTTGACATTGTCACAGCATATCAGTAACCTTTCCAGCATGGTATTTCCTTGATAAAGTATTATGAAAATATATTCTGTTCTTTATAAAATGCAAATTCATTTCAAAGTACATTAAACTTGAATAAATAAATTTTTAATGAAACAGAGAGTTGTTTTTCAAATTCACTATTCTCCAACAGACTCTAAATGGCTTCATTTCTCTGCGCTTCTCATTTTTTCATAAGGTCTAGGACAACTATTCTATGATTGTTAAATTCTGGGCAGCTTCTTGTATCTCTCACGTAGTTTGAAAAAGGAATTAATGAGCAACAAGCCTGTAAGTTACTTGCTCAACTTCTCCTCCTAAGACAACTCATCAGAGATCACTCACAAGCAGCTGTGCTCTGTAAGTCAGAAACGGGAGGTCATGTGTGGTGACTAAAGTATGACTCTCACTCAGTATTCATGAAGAGTAACTCGTCGAGAGTGATATTTTCAGTATGTGAAAAGTTATTTTAAAGGACCCCATCACGGCTGAGTTATCTGAACCCTATGGAGCCTCTGCCGATTTTAAAATGACACATGGACAGGAGTTCCTTCACTCCTTCAAGTCATGGAAAGATCTGTAAGCCAATCCAAGGCTCCAGGATCTCTAGGGACGGGATTCATTTGTCCCTTAAACCCGTTCCCCTTCTTCCTAAAGTCATCGCTTTATAAATTTCACCCAAAGTTCTAATGGTGTCAGCAACCTGGAGCAGAACAGCATTTGCCATTCCCCACCCCAATCTTCATGAATCTTTGATTTAATGTAAGCCGATCCATCCTGCCTGAAATCGTATCTCAGGAGACTTGGAGTTAGAGCTTCGATGGCAGTGAGGCTTGGCAAAATAATACTGTAAAGCTGGTTTGGAAGGCTCAAGGGGAAGCTCATTCACATTTAAGACTTCTGCTACTTCCTGGTTCCAGTCAGGGCTGAAACACCCACAAACATGAACACTTTTCCAAATTGCTTTTTGGCACACATTTTTCCAGTTCCAGCTGGATTCAGGAAATGTGCCAGAAGAAAAAAAAATAATGTATTATAAGCTAGATTTTCTTTCTTTGCTTTTTCTTTTCTCTTAAAGAAACTTTGGACACCATCAGTACTGTCAGGCAGGGAAGCATGATAACTTTTTCTTGGCACACATTACCTATTTAGAATTATGCTTTCGGTGCCTTTGATAGAACCCAGGGTCAGGATGTCAGGATATGTGTATAGGGTAGAAGTGCTGAGACTTTGAGCCGCGAGTCGGGGTTGGGTGTTTGTAAATGGTAGCTGGCAGGTAGTGCTGTCCAACCTTGATTTCATCCTATGTCTTCAAAGCACAAAATGCAAAGTCAGATCAGAAAATACCGGGTACGTTCACTTTCACATGTGATCTGTGGTTTTCCTTCCCATCAAATCTGCGTATCCTGTTTTCTCCTTAAACTATCCAAACCACCTGCAGGACTTTTGCCTTGCCAAAAGTTATCCATGAAGATAGGACGTTAATAATTTGAAATAATTTAGGCAGAATTTCAGAAAATAGAATGGCGGTTTCTTATAAAGGTAAGCATACACTGACCCCATGATCCAGTAATCCCATTCCTAGGTGTTTACCCAAGACAAATGAAAACATGCGTGCACTAAAGATCCTATGCACAGATGTTTTAAGTGGCTTTAATCATAATAGTCAAGAGCTGGAAATAACCCACATGCACATCATTTGGTCAATAAGCTGTCATATTTCTAGACAATCAAATATATTCAGCAAAATAAAGTATAAAATAAGATAAAATAAAAAAGACATAAATACGGACACATGCAACAACATGGGTGAATCTCAAATGCATTATGCTAAATCGAGTAAAGTGGGCTCAACAGGCTACGTATTGTTTGGTTCTATCTGTATGACATTCTAGAAAAGTCAAAACAGCAGTGGCAGCAAGCAGATCAGTGGAGATGGAGGAGCAACACAGAAAGGGCCATGAGGGAAGTTTCGAAGGTGATGGAAATATTTTCTATTGTGACTGCTTACTTACACCTCTTTGTGTTTGTCAAAAATCCTAGCACTGCACACTATAAAGGGTGAATTCTTTCAGTATGTAAATTATATCTCAATAAACATGACAAAAAAGTTGAGTTCCACTGCAGTACTGAGAAACTTAATGTACATTTCCTGTTCTTTTCTGGTTTCCTTTGTTTAAAATCCACCTCCTTCCTCCCCTCCCCACGTAAAGCAGCAATCCCACTCCCTGACCTGTTATGACAGGCTAAGCGGACCACTAATTGTTACTGACCGGGGCTTAATTTAATGTTTTCTGACATCTTTTTTTTTTTTTTTTACTTACTTAAAAGAGAGAGAGAGCACATGCGGGTGAAGCAGCAGGCAGAGGGAGAGGGAGAAGCAGACTCCTCGCTGAGCTGGGAGCCTGATTTGGGGCTCAATCCCAGGACCCTGGGATCATGACCTGAGCTGATGGCAGATACCTCGTGAACTGAGCCACCCAGGTGCCCCACTTTCTGACATCTTTTACATCTCCACTTGATCTCCTGTTACCCTGTTTTCTTTAGCAACCCTGCTTTCACTGCAATGCCCCCTCTGAGAATCAGCAACTAGGCTTTTGGTTCTGTCACTGAAAGGCTCCAGACAAGGCGGATAGGACCCCAAATCATCCTCATTTGGCCCTACAGCAGCAATGAAATGTGGATAAGGCCGATTTATTGAGTCAGTCCTTCGACACCTATGTCAATGACACACTGGGTGCCGCACTCTGCTAAGCACAGGTGATCTCCATTGTGAAAGGGGGCCAGTCCCTGCCTTCGTGCTGCCCCATGCCTGGCATTAGAGAATCACAGAGATCGTTGTGATGCATACCAGGCAGGGAAAAGGGTGCAGGTGGCTACGGCAGGGTTCACACCAATTTTCCTGTCAAGGTGTACTACTCAAAGTGATAATTTATGATAGGATAGGATTAGCAGCTGAGATCAATGGAGGGTGTGGGGGGTGGTTAATATTGCAGCTTATCAGCAGCTCAGGTTAGGCGGCAGCGACTGGTAGGAAAGCTCTGGTGTTGGTGTTAAGAACATCCCCAGTCTAGGACACTGGGTAAGGCTGAGACCCGAAGGACAAGTCTTAGCAATAATGGTAGAGGTGGTCTTGGTGGTGATGACGGTGATAAGAGTTATAGTAATAGTAGTAACAGTAGCAGGGGGAGGTACAGTAGCCGTGGTAGTAGTAATAAAGGGAATCCACGTAGAGTTAACATTCAGTCACCAAGTATTAAGTAGGGTCTGTCCTGAGGTAAATAAATCACATTTTAATAAAAAATGGCTGGGGCTTATTATATAAAAATTAATATGTAAATATGTAACTCCTTACAAATTAGAAAAGTTTGAGTAGACTGGATTTTGTACTGACAATTTTTTATTTTTGCTCCGATCATGTTATTCCATATATGACAACTTGCATGTTTTGTATAGATACTTCCTGCTATGAAGGCATTAATTTATTGGGAAAAATAGAGACACACACAAAGAAATAAAATAGAAAATGGGGTAAGGCAGAATTATCCACTGCCTTAAACAATGGATAAAGTAAATAGGAAAGCATTAACTAGCCGAAAAGGGCCAAGAATGGCTCTGTGGCAGAAGACAGAGAGGATGGAGGCTGTGAGACTTGTCTTGGTCTGGCCAGCTGAAGAGCAGTGCAGGCCTTTCTAGTCACGGGGTTCTCCTGGAGCAAACCTGGAGATGTAAGGAAGAGACATTTATAGGGGAAAGCAGGAACATATTTGTTGACATCATTAAGATAAATTGCTTGTCTGCTATTTCAAAGTAGATATGTCCCAAATACCGGGCTCCATTCCCATTAGAATCAATATGCTGCTTCTTGTCATTAGCTCTTGCTCCACTAGGGGAAAAAGGCTTATTCTCCCATTATGTGTGCTGTTTATCATCTCACCATAAAACATGCTAGATGCTGTAATGAAATTTGCAAGATTAACATCTGTAGCATTAAAAGGTACATTAGCATATTTGCACTCTCTGCTCAGACCACCTGTGAGGAACACATCTGAGAGGTATTTTGTCCTGGGCTGTTCAGGACTTCTTTCTCATTCTGCAAAAGAAGACTGAATGCCTCTCCAGGAATCTATCCTGAGTCTTGGGGATGGTTCCATGTCTGAGCTGAGCTCAGTGTTGATGATCTTTAGAACTTTTATTCTTCAGGCATGAGACCCAGGAAGTTCAGGGAAGGGCATAGCTCAAACTGCAGTGAATCTAGAGTTTGTGGTCAAGGTCAGAAATCATTTTCAAAGAGTTAACAAAATTAACAACAGAACCCAAAGCACCAATAATGAGAAAAAAATAGCTCTCTGACTCAATGCTTCCCTGATAAGTTCACTGAATAATAAATTTCTGTTTTTCCTAGTACATTAAGGATCACTTTACAAAAGACTATAATTCTGGGAGCCCAGTCATACCATCCTCTTAACAAAATAGATTTACATAGTTGGTCACTATGCAGAACTACCACACTGTGTGAACATTAAAAATAACAAAGAATATATAAATGCATAGTAACAAGGCCAGTCCAGATTTAGTCTGTGAAATGTTTGTGAAATGTTAACCTATAAATTAGACTCCTGGTATCTTATAACCCCTTTTTTTTTTTAAGATTATTTATTTATTTGACAGACAGAGATCACTAGTAGGCAGAGAGGCAGGTAGGGGTGGGAGGGGAGAAGGCTCCCCGCTGAGCAGAGAGCCTGATGCGGGGCTCGATCCCAGGGCCCTGGGATCACAACCTGAGCAGAAGGCAGATGGTTAACCCACTGAGCAACCCAGGCGCCCCCTTATAACCCTTTTTAATTCATGTTTATTTCAACCTCAGCTCTTATGAAGCTCTTATAGGTCTGGTATAAAGTCTTCTTCTAAAAATCACTGATGTCAATTACTTCTTTTTTTAAAAAAAAATATTTCTTTGAGGGGGGGAGGAAGAGAGCAGGAGTTGGGGGGAGGAACAGAAGAGAGGAAGAGAATCTTAAGCACACTCCATGCTAAGGGCGGAGAGAGTCTTATGTGGGGTTCGATCTCACAACCCTGAGATCAGGACCTTAGTCAAAATGAGGAGACTGGCACCTTACCAGCTGAGCCCCCCCAGGGACCAGGGTTTAAATCCTTCGTAATTGTCAGTTTTTAATTCTCACGGGCTTCTAAATACTTGGTGACCAATTTAATATGTTTTAATTCAGTTCATTTAATTTGATTTCAGCTCAGAAAAACTATATTAAATACCTACAATGACCTTGGCATTTGTGGACGATGGAGATCACTGATACTCTTTGTCTTCTATGGAGTAGAAAAATCTTTTCCTTTACCCTCTCATGTTTGTGTCTGGAGTGCCTGCAAATTAAACTGGCAAAATACAGATTAGCAAGAGAAAAGACAGAATCATATTCATCTAAGTATGTAAGAGAGTACACAGAAAAACGTGACTCAGAGAGGTGTTTAGAATTTAGGGCTTATAGACCATCTTAATAGCAGAAAAGTGGGGGGAGAAAGTCTCCTATGGGAAAATGAATGACTTCTTAATAGGGGAAGGGAGGAAGAGGGAATGGGCCCTTGTGGAAAAATAAATGACTTTTAGGAAAAAGAAATGAGATCTTAGGAGAATAATAGAAGGAAGATGGTTTTGTGACAATGTTTACTTAGGTGTAGCCTGAGGACTTCTCATCTCTGGTAATAAGAATCAATCATTCCTGGTTGCTCCTGGGGGTGGGGGATTTAAGCCAATTGAGTTCTTTTGGGAGGCCCTATTTTTAGGTGGATAGATTTCAGAAACTCAAATGTCTTCTCAAAACAAGTTTTATGCCCTGGTGGCGTATTCTGGACCCCTTTACTTCAATCTGGTGGTGGAGAAACATACACAAACCACTATGTCACAAGAAAGCCACAAGTACAGTATGAGAACAGAGGAGAGAAAGATGAATTATGACTGAAAGCGTTTTGGAATACCTTGTGAGAGTCACAGGATTTCTGAACAGCCCCTAAAATATTGGGTAGAATAGAGGAAGTTGAGAACATGAGTCAGAGGGAAGGGAGTCTGGTGGTTTCCTTGGATAAAAGATTCTTTTGAAGTTTACTATCTCTCTGATACTAATTTACACAATTATTTGTACTCTGTCCCTTTGGTTTTATCTGTTTTTTGTTGTTTTTATTGTTTTTTATTGTTTTTATTATTCTCATTTATAATTCACACTCTCAGTGGTTTTCTTCTCAATCGTCTTTTTTTTTTTTTTTTTTTGGTAGTACAATGGACCTGATGCTTAAGCAATTCTCTCAAAGTTGTGGATCAATTAATAGCATTGTGCCTCCCATGTAGAGCACACAGAGTACATGAAAGCTAAAAATTCACTGCCACTAACATGTCCACATTGAAATGTTCGATTCCCTTTGTAAACATCTACATATCTAATATTTCATTTACATTATGGTTTTATCTCCATTCTTATTGATTTCTTTATAGTTTGTGTCATAAAATATGAACTTTTGTAGCCAGTCAGTTAGGATAAGAAACCAGAAAAATGGTTAAGATGATTGAGTTCAAATTATGAAGTGTTAAAAAGAGAATGGCAGACTGACCAGAGATACGTCCGGCGCTAAGGCTATTTTTGAAAGTGGCTCTCCAGGCTACCTCCTTTTCCAGAGGAAGTCGGTCAGCAGCCCCAGCACTTGGAGGAGACTGTTCCGAAATACGGTCAACAGATTGTTCTAATCCAAGCCTCGACCTGCAATCACACACTCAACACACAGGGGTTTCCAGTATGGAAAACCACAGCAGTCTCATGCTCTAATTTCCCAGATCATTGCCTATGTAAGTTTGACCCCAAGTTAGAGTTGAAAGCCTAAAGTCTTACAATAAATCTGATCTGGGAAGACATTTTGCATATGGCTCAGAACAAAAATAATTCTTTAGAACCTAGACAATACTTAGTTTTTTTCTTATGTAGAATGCTATAATTGCCTTTATACAGTATTTTTCTTTTTAAACCTAATACTTCCCTTTCCTAGATGAGAGGAGTTTTTGTTCCAGAATTGCCTTTCACTCCAGAAGCAGGATGCCCCGGCCTTCATGGGCATGAATAGAAAGGGAAATGAGCACAATTGGCATTGTGCTGCATTTTGGTCACCTTCACACACCCTATGAAAATAACCTCCAGACTCTTGCAGTGTTTGCTCAGGGACAACTTCCCTGAGCTAAAACATAGCTTCCCAAATCAATTCAAATGTTTTAATGCATCACCCTCCCCTCAGCGCATGGTCAAGATATTTAACACAGTGTTGGGTACCTATCATGGGTAAGCTGCATTTACCACTGTTCTGCTTAACTATGTCTAAATGTTCGTATGTTGAACCTTGGCAAAATGACAAGTGGTCAGCCTAATAATCTTTTCCCCTCTCAGAGTTAATTGAGATCACCAAGAACCCTTCACACACATCCATTAAGTAAAACTGCGCATGTGAGATAGAGCAACAAAATGATGGTGGATAAGAATAAAAATGGAGGCACAGTTGACTGGGCACTAGGTATCAAAGCTATCCATCGTGCTTCTTTTTGATGCTGCTGGGTAGGATCTTAGCACCATCCAGTCCAAATAGTTTGTGCAAATTCAGGCCATTAGTTGGTGACAGCTCTTTATTCAACATGCTTACTAATCGGCTCACTTGCATTATCCTCTCTTTTCATTTGGCAAGTAATACACAATCTTTTCCGTACACATTATTTTTAGCTACTAGAGGCTGTCTGGAGCTAAAGGGATGTGGATAT
Organism: Mustela putorius furo; assembly: GCF_011764305.1. Taxonomy (NCBI): domain Eukaryota; kingdom Metazoa; phylum Chordata; class Mammalia; order Carnivora; family Mustelidae; genus Mustela; species Mustela putorius. The sequence continues at coordinate 32,067,920 of NW_025421987.1, forward strand.
CAGCAGAATTGGGACCTGATATGACCCCTTAGTCAAAATAATAAAAAGTTTGTTCTTTCATTACAAATATAATATTTTTATTCATTAAGTAGGTTTTTTTTCCCCCAACAAGTCTTTCTCATATGTGCATTATTGGTGTGTACTATAGTCCACAACTGAACTAAAAACATTCGTTGCGCTAGGAGTAAAAGGAAGAGAGCCTGAATGTCCTACGAAGAATCTGACAGTACAAGTTAGGGGAGGAGAGGCAAGACTGTGTGTTAATGGATATGTGTGGGTGTGCAAGGTACACACACAAATGAGCGTGTATGCGTAGGAAGGAGGGTGGATTAAAAACAGGCTATAATTAGAGCTCCCTGTTCTTCCTTATGATATAAAACAGTAAAAGCAGATTATCATTCCTTTTCCCATTTTAGTAATGAATATTCAGAGAGGAACTTGTATATTACATTATATGATTATAACTAATCATAAAAATGACATATTAAACACCAACTAGGACACACATGATGGTTAAGGCTCAACTATCAGTTTAGATACTGCCTCTACCATCTACTTTTTGTGGGACATGGGACCAACTACTTTGTTCTTTTGACTCCTCATTTCTACATTTGTAAAATGGAAGTAATAATAATAATAATAATAATAATACCTGTTTATTGGAGCAGTAATGAGATTAAATGTGATGATTCATATATAGCACGTAGCACAGCCCCAGCACATTGTGTTTGGTAAGAGTTAGACTAATTTTTTTGTGTGTGAAATCAGACAAATTAATTATCTTTTGTTTTCATTTCACTTGCATGAGATGCCTACTTCTTCACAACCTACTGAAGAGGTTCCAAATAGTTTTCAGATACTTGGGTATCAGGAAGAGCATCAGTATTAATAGAGTTTTCTAGGAATTCTTTCTTAGATTCTCTCTCGTTCTCTTTTTTCTTTCTTCTTCTTTTTTAATCTGAGGATCTCCTGAGAATTACCCAGACTTCCAGCAGGAGCTGATCTCCCATTAGGTATAGCAGGTCCAGTGCCTGGGGCCCATAGTACCTTTAAAGGACCACAGAAATATTTCAGTCTCTTTTAAAATCATAAGAAATATATAAGCTTTCAGGTAAAACATGTTTCAATATATAATATCAATATATTCATTTTTATACCAATGTAGTCATAAAATAACTTTTATGATATATTTTTTTAATAAATAAAAGGACCCTAGAAGGCAAAACTACTGAAGGCCTATGAAAAGCATAATGTGGGGGCACCTGGGTGGCTCAGTGGGTTAAAGCCTCTGCCTTTGGCTCAGGTCATAACCCCGGGGTGCTGGGATCAAGTCCTGCATCATCGGGCTCTCTGCTCAGCAGGGAGCCTGCTTCCTCCTCTCTCACTGCCTGCCTCTCTGCCTACTTGTGATTTCTGTCTGTCAAATTAAAAAAAAAAAAAAAGTTAAAAAAAAAAAAGAAAAGCATAATACAACTTGCTGAAGTTGTGTTTCCAGACTGCAGGTAATAGAATTTTCCCTTAGTGATGTAGTGAGTCAGCTGAAAAGGGAACAGCAGTTTCCTCTGTTGCTTTTCAGCTTGTGCGTTGGTGGTGAGAGGCGCGGTGTGCTGGTGGCTAGGTGGAGCAGTGGACTTCTCTTGCTAGAGTGTACCTGGCATGCTTTTCTCAGACTGATATTGACATGTATCGTAACAGTAATGTTGGCATATGAAAGGACAGAGTAGAAAGAAATGTAGGTGAATAAGGCCAGGGTAAGTAATTCAGGAAATAGGGAAAGAGTAATAGAGACAGAAATGATTTTTACTGTTCTTCAGATAGGGGGAACAGCACCTCATTTAAAATCATACAAATAGTTTTTAAAACCCGCTGGAGAGCTGAAATATAAAGTCATAGAAATATGTGCTGCTACAATATTACAATAGTCCCCGTGCTCAAGAGGAACTAAGTTATATTTAAAACATGTTGACAGGCAAGTACAATGTCTGAGCAAAAAGAATCTGAACTTGCTGTTAAGGCAAGCCCTGCACTTAATCCTTTGGCTAGTTATTTGAGTTCAGTATCTGATGTCTCATAAGATAATTTTGGACATATCAGAACACGTTATACTTAACTAACAGTCAGGAGGAGGCTTTCCTTTCTTGTTGCTTGGTTTTGTGGTATTGTACAAAATTATATTTACAAATCTCTTTCAGTACTAGTTTGGAGTTACTTAACAAGTTGTGAAGTGCCAGAAATCTCTAAAATAAAAAGTGTAAAGCACAATAATTTCCCCAAGAGACAGAGATTTAAAAATCACCAGTATCTACAATACACCAAAACACACATTTTGATTGTAGTTTATATTGTGAAACTCTTAAGCAATCTTCAGAATACTCTTTTGAATACATTGCATAATCCGTAATTTAGAGAATCTTACTCAGAGCCTGTAATAAAAAATTAAAGACCTCCAGTGTAGGGGACACTGTCAGGCTCTGGAAATCTTGATCAACCCTGCCAATTATAGTCCAAGTGAAAGAGCTCCAAGTTACTGGAAGAAATAATTTCACTTCTCTTAACCTCAGTTTATTTATCTATGTACTAGAAGTAATAGTTCCTTCCTTATAAATTTATTGTGAGGCTCAAGTCAGACAATGCCTATAAAAGTCCTTTGGAAACTGCACAGAACTGTGAAAATATAAGATATGGTTATTACTGTCCTTTGGGCTCCGTTTTGTTACCATGATAATTAATTATGATTATTTTATAAGAGTAGTATGGGATTTGGGGCTGATTTGTGGGCTTAAAAATATATGTATGTGTAATTTAAGATTTAGTTCAATAGCAAGGTCCTGAACCTTGGTATTTCTCTTAGGACATAACAAAAGTAAACACCCTTAACTCTTTGTTGCCCTTTGTTGCCTCCTTAGCTAATGATTTGTTTTGCTTTTTGCAAACATGTTAGCTCTGAGTCTCCACTGGAAATTGACAATGGAAATAATGAATGTGCAATGACAATAAACTTATTCAGAATCTTTGACTTCTTCGACAAATCAGCATCATCTGGCCCTATTTGATTTGAATGCATTCCTTTGCAACCATAATTATAAGATCATCACACCTAAATACGTCCCTAAAATTAATAACTAGATATCTAATTTTTCAGTCATAGGACCTAGATTATTTATGCACATTAACTTTATAACATTGTAAATGACAGGGTGAAATTAAGTAGATGGTTTTGGAAACTCTTCTGTAGATACAACTTTCACCTGTTTTTTACTTTCTACCTTTCAACTAACATTTATTATCTACTATATGTATAGTGCTACTTCATTTATCATTTCATGTAAATTTCATAGAAATTCCATTTTGAAAACTAAGGAAGCCAAACTTCATAGAACTTAAAAATCTGCCCAAGATGACACAGTTGTAAGTGTTGACACCTCCTACTTACTAAGTCCAAGACCAGCATTCTTTCAAAACAACACGATTTATCATCCAAATTTACATACTAGGCAGCGGATGTTCTCATATTCTCCCTATCCTTCTAATCAAAACCTGATCTCAGGAAAGAATTTGACAAACGGATTCACAATAAGGTGGTAGTACATAAATGATTCATAAAGCTTAAATTCATATCTAACACAAGGAGATGTATATTTTACCAGGGGAAAAACTATTCATAATCTTATGTCAAATGCTTGAAACTCTGAAATTTCAGACGTCAGGGTGGGAGTAGGTTAAAGGAACTAACCCCTACTCTGAAGTCGTATCTCATAAGTGATTCTTCCCGATTAAATAAGTGGCACCCAGAACTGGAACTGACAGAGGACTAATGCTTTATTCTTTCATTTAAGGCTTGCATTTAGGCTCATAACTGCTTCTGAATGGCCTTTACTCATTGGAAAAAAAAGTCACCTGTGGTGACACTGGCAATTTATATAGAATATTTATCCTGCTCCTCCTCCAAAGGCCGCAACAAAGATGATATAGCACATATGATTTTTTTAAAAAAACATGGCTACACTCATATATGGAATATAAGAAACAGGGGAAACATAGGAGAAGAGAGGGAAAACTGAATGGGATGAAATCAGAGAGGGAGAAAAACCATCAGAGACTCTTTATTCTAGGAAAGTGTTGCTGAGGGTTGCTGGAGGGGAGGTGAGGGGGGGAAGGGGTAATTGGGTGATGGGCATTAAGGAGGGCTTGTGATGTGATGAGTATAACTGGGGGTTATACACTGATAAATTATTGAATTCTACATCTGAAACTAATGTGTTGTCAATTGAATAAAAAAAAAAAAGAAAAGAAAAAAAAACAGATAAAACCATGGCTACAACCAAAAGCAATGTAAACATATCTGAAGACCAGAAGCATAATACAAATATGTAACAGTAATTGTGGTTTAATTCGCAGACATCCTGAATTCTTCAAGAGGTAAGCAAGCGCCTTGGATTCAGCTCCAGAGGATCAAAATGGGTGGGAGAATAGAGCCACATTCATTGTGTGAAACAGCATGGCAGGCCAGGGCACTCACCACGAGAGGCAAAGACTCACTGCCTCCAGCACTAGGGGGATGCACAGAGAGCCCTCCCAGGAACACTAGGCCACGCCCCTCCACCCCATTCCCTACCTGCCTCCTCCTTCCCCGCACCAGACCAGTGTAGTAGAAATACCTGTGAATATCCTCACATTCTAAAACTCAGCTGCCAATACGAGAACAAGGCAGGTGGAAATAACTGTAAAACCATCACATATGAAGAGGTGAGAAAAGAGAGACTGAACAGCAGTATCAGGAAAGGCACAGTGGAGAGAACACGCTAACATTTCAGAGCACACAAGGAGAAAAAAATTAATTATGAAAGATAATCATCAAACAGATATTGATCTGATCACATAATTATGTTCCAGTATTTGAACAAGACATTAGTATTTTAAGATCATAAAATGCACGAATGAAGGAAAGAATGAATGATGATAGTACCAAAAAGATGGTTGAGAATCAAAACCTGTGGCTATGAAAAGTACTGAAGAGAAATCTTAGAAATGAAAAATGTAGCCCTTGAAATTAAACAACAATAACCCTAACCCCCAAGTAAACTTGAGGTTGGAAGGACTGAAGAGATTAATGAATCAGTAAGAGTACTGAGGAGTTGACCTAGAACATGTAATAGAAAGATGAAATGGAAATTGTGATATCAAAATTATAAGAGATTTGGAGAATGGTCTGATTTAAATTACTTTTCCCCATAACATTTCCAAAAGAACAGAAAATGTCAATATTTAAAAATATAGTAACTTTGAAATTGCCAGACTGAAGGACCAGATCTCCATTTAGAAAATGCAGATAAGCAAGATAAAAGTAAACAATTCTCTGTTTTGACAAACATAATGAAACCATCAAATGTTGCCCTGGTTAAGAAGAAAATCTTAAAAGTTCCCTGGGAGAAAAGCAGACTAATGGATAATTCTAATGAGAGCAGCCATTTGTTGAGATGTAGTAGAGGCCAGAAGACAATGGAGCAATAGCTTTAAAGTCCTGGGGGAAAAAGACACTAAACCATGATTATGTCTACCCCTGCCATTCAAGAGTAAGGATGCTAGGAAACATTTTTAACACACAAATAAATGAGTAATGGGATTTTCCACACACCAACTCCGAAGAAGAAACTCTGAAGAAACTCTGAAGCATTTACTTTAGCAAAAATAAAAGTGTATCTGGTTAGAAGGGGTAGGATGCAGAAGCAACATGAGGGGGAAAAAGATAATAATTGTGTGTATATTTGATTAAACGTAAGTAATTTCCTGGAATTTTTTGTTGTTCTTTTCTTTTTAAAAAAGGTAAAACTAACATTCTGGATGGAAATAATATAGATGAGTCTTGTTTGAGAGGAGGAAAAGAGATATGAAATTTGCTTTGAATTTTGAATATAACACTGTATGTTAACTATAATGAAATTTTAAAAAAAGTGTTAAAAATATATATTAATGAGGCTTTATAAAACATAAGCAATGAAGTTGACAGCAATACTACCTTTTTTTAATCTATCTCCACATACCTACCAACTTACAAACTCTACACTCAAGAAACATATTGTACATTCTTTCCAGTATATATAAGACCAATAAAAAAATTGATCAGTGTAAGCCATAGGGGAAGCCTCGATTAAAAAAGAAAATCAGTTTGTATTTCTGACCACAAAGCAATACAAAGCAAATAATAACAAAAAGATGGTGAGCAAACACATAAACAATCATATGCATGGAAATAAATACACACACACAAACACACACACAAGCTATAAATTACCCTTGGGTTAAAGACGAAATCACAATGAAAAGTCCAAACTATTTAGAAATGAACAGAAGCAAAATAAGTAAATAAATAAATTAAATAGAAGACAAAATTGCATATCGAAATGTGTGGAATGTGGTTAGTGTAGTAGTTAGCAGAGCATTTATTGGCATACATTCATATAGCAGAAAAAAAGATTTAAAATATAGGAACTATGTCATTATTGAAAGAGGATTAGGAGAAAGTAAAACATAAAGGGAATATATTTAATAAATAGAAGGAAAATGTTATAAAATTAATAACAAAAATATTAATTAGATAGCAAACAAGGAAATGAAAGAGATCTGAGAACCAGAAGCTGGTTCTCTGGGAAAAAAAAAAAAAATCCTATCAAGGCTATCTAAGAGAGATCAGAGAAGCCCAAATAATCAAATTAGAAAATGAGGAAAAGGGACTACTTTTAGAGTTATAGTGATGATTTAAGAATCAAAAGGAAAAACTAGACAATACCAAAAGAAGAACACTTTGAAAACATTTACATTACAAACACGCATCAAAAAGAAACAGAAAATGTGTGGAACATATCATTAAAAAATTCATTCACCTTATCTTTTTTCCCTTCTCACCCACAGAAAAGGAAAAGATGCCAAGGCGAGATGATTAAATAGGTAAGTTTGTCAAATAATCTCTGCCTAATGAAAACTCTTTCCAAAATTAAAAAATAAAAACTACCTAAATCATTTTTTAAATTTTTAAAAAAGATTTTATTTATTTATTTGACAAAGAGAGAGATCAAGCAGGGGAGGCAGAAGGAGAGGGAGAAGCAGGGTCTCCATGAGCAGGGAGCCTGATGCGGGGCTCAATCCCAGGACCCTAGGATCATGACCTGAACCAAAAGCAGACACTCAATGGTCTGAGCCACCCAGACATCCCTACTTAAATCATTTTGTAAGAGCAATATAATCCTAATAGAAAAATCCAACATGAAAGTAGGAGAAAACAAACTTAGTCACCAATCTTGTGGATGAACACAGATAGGATACCAACAAATGAACGCGAGCTATGCATTAAATATTGATCTGTCCTGATAAATTAGGATCATTTTAGAGCAATGTCTCAACATATTTTATTAAAGAATTCTTAAAAAGTGGATAAAATCTACCCCAGGCTCAAAACTGTAAAATCTTAAGAGATTTGTGTAGGTTCTTATTTCATGGCAGATAATGACAGATAAGCTATTGCAAACATCATACTTATTTTTAAATATTTAGAAATTTATTTTTCTAAAGTCAGTTTTAAGGGCACCTACGTGGCTCTGTCAGTTAAGCCTCTGACTCTTGATTTCAGCTCAGGTCCTGATCTCAGGGTCCAGGGATCAAGTTCTATTTCAGGCTCATCGCTGAAGTTTGCTTGTCCCTCTCCCTCTGCTCCTATCCCTGCTTGTTCTTGCTTTTTCTCTCAAATGGATAATTAAAATTTTTTTAAAAAAAATTTAAAAAATGAATAGATAAAGTCAATTTTGGCTTTTCAAATTGCACACAGTATGGGCTGACAGAAAATTCAATGAAATCCACAGAAAAATGCTTAAAATGAATTAACATATTTTATTTCATTAAGTGAATTGGAATCTAGATATTAAAATCAATAGTATCTCTATATATCAGCCATACCAATTAGAGAATATGGTGAAATAGCCCACTAATGATAAAAATATAGGATCAGAATAAATCTTATATGTATTTTATTTTATAAAGAAAATTAAATGTAATAAAAATATAAAAAGGAATGAATAAAGGAGAATATATATCATATTAATAAATACAAAAACTTCATATCTTAATTTCTTCAACCAACTTATCTATATACTCATTGTAATTGGCAAGTCCTGGATTCTGACCCAAATTATTCAAACTGTTAAGATTCTGACAAAAAATATTTTAAGTCAATTTTTTAGAATGGAAAAACAAAGAGAAAGAACTTGACTCATGCCCTATTATATTTTAAAGCCGTAGAAAGAAGAGATCCAAACCCATATAGAAAACAAAGAGAAAGAACTTGATTCATCCCCTATCATATTTTAAAGCCTAGGAAGAAGAGACCCTAACCCAGATGGGAACACAATGTGTGACACAGGTGACAATACAAATAATCATGAAAGAATGAGCTCTGCAGTAATTGGTCCTAGGTCAACCAGCTTTGCATGCGGTAAGAATGTAACAGGTGTCTGTCACAAACTGTACCCACTGAAATCATCCTGTTGGATCCAAAACCTAAAGATGAAAGCATAAGTTAAAAACTTAGAATAATATATATGAGATTATTTTTCTTATAATGTGGAAGGGAAGAACTTCTTAAATAGGACAAAAAATCATGAAGAAAGTATAAATTCAACACATAAAGATAGGAGAAGAGAACTTTTTACTTACGTAACTAAGATTAGATAACTGCAGTGTTAAAAAGAATTAAAAAATGTGAATAGGAAAAAAGAATAACCCGTCTAGTAAATTAGAAGATAATATACATGGAAAGCAATTCAGAGAAGAGCAAATTTGAATATTTCAAAAAAATTTAATGATAATGTGTAATTTCATAACTAATCAAGAAAATATAATTTAGATTAAAACAAAGTATTCTTGGGGCACCTGGGTGGCTCAGTGAGTTAGGCCTCTTCCTTCGGCTCAGGTCATGATCTCAGGGTCCTGGGATCAAGCCCCATGTCGGGCTCTCTGCTCGGCAGGGGGCCTGCTTCCCACTCGGTCTCTGCCTGTCTCTTTGCCTACTTGTGCTCTGACTGTCAAATCAACAAATAAAATCTTTAAAACAAACAAGCAAAAACCCAACAAGGTACTCTTTTATACCAATAGGAATAGAAAGATTTTAAAACTTGACACTTCTAGGTATAAGTTAGAATGTGAGTTAATCAAAACTCTTATATATTGGAGAAACTATATAGTCTAAGGACAAATTTGCAGATTGACAATGTGTCTTAGAGTTGAAGATGCTCCTACCTGTGCTTTGGCGATTATCCTAAGACATATACATACCAACGACTTCATGCATGACATGACGATAGAAATAAGGATGCCTACCCTAAATTCATAGTAGTGAAATATCAGAAGCTTAAAAATCAATATCAAAAGGGGAATGAATAAATAAAATGCATTTTTAACAAGTAGTGTGCCAACATACTAGATCTCAAAAATATAATATTGAATGAAAAAGAAAAATCAGGTTGCAAATGTTAGCACACAATGAAAACATTTATGGGAATTTAAAATATACAATGTTTTGGTAGTGACAATCTATACAATAGTCTTCCCTTATCTGCAGGGGATATATTTTAATGCTCCAGTGGATGTCTGAGAACATGGATGAGCTGAACCCAGTACATACTACATTTTTTCCTAAACCATACATAGCTGTGATAAAGTTTAATTTGTAAATTAGGCACAGTAAAAGATTAACAACAACAGTCATAAATTAGAACAATTATAACAATATATTGTAATGAAAGTTATGTGAATGTGATCTCTCAAAATATCTAATCGTACTGTACTCAGCCTCCTTCTTGTGATGAGGTGAGATTACAAAATGTCTTTGTGAGGAGATGAAGTGAGGTGAATGACGTCAGCATTGTGATGGGATGGGAGGTTACTGTTCACCTTCTGACAGTATTTCAGAAGGAAGATCCTCTGCTTTCGGACTGTGGTTGACTGTGGGTAACTGAAACACAGAAAGTAAAACCACGGATAAGGGGATCTACGGCCTAGGAGATGGAAGTGGAAAAGCATAAAGTGCCTGAATCACAAGGTCATGATGGCCATGGCCTCTGGATACTTACAGAATAGATAGAATGATGGAGGACTGCAAAGGAGACCCACTTTATTCACAATAATTACATTTATTTTATGAAAACATGTCTGAAGCTAATATGACAAAGAGTAAATATTTGTCATCTTGGGTAGTGGATACATGTGTGTCCTTTTCTTAACGTTAGTGACTTTTAAAATTTTTTCAAAAGATGAAATAATAAACCAAACCTGCCCGTGTATTTGTAAGATGGTGTGTTTATACTCAGCCAGAGCACTCTTTAGTTGGATCTCATGCCTTCCTTGAGTGATATCTTTTATTTATTAGAGGGAAATACTTTTTTCTTATTCCTTTGGTTTTGAAAAAGAGGAATTCTCTCTAAATGTTTCTGGTTTTTGTTTGTTTCTTTGTTTCTTCTTGTTGTTTTTTTGTTTGTTTGTTTGTTGGTTGGTTTTTTTTTTTTTTTTTTTTTTTTTTTTGTCCCAACCTTTACTACCTCTCACTTGTTTAGAACTCAGCTTTTCTCTCTTTGGAGTCAGTGGCTTGCCTGGGAAAATGCATTATAAGCTCTCCTTACATTCATTCTCTGTTTTTGAGATTGTTAAAGCTGACTTCAGGTTTTTATCCTTCATAAGAATATTTCTTTTCAGACCTACTATCAGAAATTTTATATTAACAAGGGGGAATGGTAGCACAATGGCTATTTGATTTCATGTTTTCTTTAACTCTCAGACAGTAGGTGTTTTGTTGGCCTGCACAGAAGCCGAGTGTTGCATGTCAAATGAAGAAAATAGCCACACATTCAGGAAGGGGTGTAAGGATACTTGTGCTAAACATAATTTTTATTCAATTCCAAATAGGATCTTAATATAATTAGAAAAGGATAAGAGGAACCTGGGCTTAATATATATATGTATTCCAGATTTATGAAGAATATCTATACATGTTGCAGTTTTTAGCAGTTTTTGAAGAGTATAGTAACTCATGTTTCTATGCATTCTCATTAGCACAAACAGAGATAATCAGGACTTATATAATAATAACATCCTATGCACTATGAAATGACTTTTTCTAAAAAAAAAAAAAGCATTTGCCTTTGTAACACTCTTTCAAAAAGTCAAAAAAGTGGCAAATATTGGAAAGAATATTTTCTAGAGACTAGATTTGATCTAAATATTTTGATATGCCAGATTTGATATGATATTTAGAGATATTCTAATGAATGCACAAGATTTTTGTCATTTTTTGTCTGTTTATGGTAATGTAAGAAATGACTTAAGCAATGGAATTGTTTTAAAACAGAATGCACTCCAGAAATTAAAGATCTCTTTCTGTTTAAAAACTCTACTCCTGGGATAATATCATGTGGGGATTTCCATATTTGCTTTCCCCCCCCATTAACAAAAGCAAAGTCTATACCTTTCACAGTCTCATTCATATAGAAGTGATTAGAGAAGCTACTAGACTCCTTTGCCACACAATATAGATGATCAGCCTGAAGGTAAAGACCTTAAGCGGACTTACAGTTCTTTCTTTTTCCTCAACTATTGCTCTTTTCTGCAAGAGAGCAACAGATATGCCCGTGGTATTTTTCAACAGCGACACACACAAATGTTAACATTGATGAAAAGAAACATGAACATGTGATATATTCTCAACTATCCCACTGGCCCCCTTCTGGCAAGACCACCCTCCAGTGCTCAATAATGTCTGCAAAGCACTGCACTGGAGAGAGAGCACCTTTGGACAGCCTGGTGATCCCCGAGAGCACCTTTGGACAGCCTGGTGATCCCCGAGTCAGTGTTTTCCGCTTACCCTCAGGGGCCAGGTTCTGCACGTGACTATGGAGCAAGCACACAAGCACTGCAAGCCCCATCCATCCCTCACTCTCAAATCCTCCCTGAGGGGGGTCCAAATCGTCACTCCCAGGAAGCTCTCTACATCTCCTACTCTAATGCAGTCTTACACCCCCTCCCCATCTGTCAAACCCTTCTGTTTTGTTCCCTGAAATGTGAGTCAGTTATCATCAACTTACTTTTTATGTTCAACCCTTTGTAAATTCTTCATTCCTTTATTTAACACAGAAATGCCCCACCCTTGAGGACACTGTTTTCCCTGCAACTCTTTCAAGTGATGATTATTGGCTCTAGTTCTTGTTTTCACCTTCTTCATGACCTTCCAGAATGTTTGCTCTTCATTCTTCCTAAAAATTCCCAGCATCTCTGAGAGCTATGGTATCAAACAATGCCCTTCCCCCTATTTAATTCTCAATCTTTAGAGTTTTAACTACCTGTATTGCAATTTTAATTGCTTTCACTTCAACATTACTCCTGGACCACATTCCTGCTTCCTTTGCTGGTGCCCTTGCCAAGCTCCCAATCTGGCTGGAGTCCAAGTTGAACATCAGGGCCTGCATACTCTATTGCCTCTCTGTATTATGACCTATCTATACCCTACTGCCTCCCCCTCCAGGCTTGAATGGATTGTTGCTCTGTTTAATACTACATATGAGAACTGTGGGGTCAGCTTCCTATGATATGAACTTTGACCAGTGGGATAAAGGAGAGGAAAGAGAACAGGGCACATTAATATCCCTTTATCTCTCCCTTTTTGTGGACTGCTCCAATTTATGTTTTCTCCTTGCAAATGTTCCAGAGAAGCCCCACATACCGAGGGAAAACGCCTGCTGAGTGACCTACATTGTCTCTTTATAAGGTACATTTCTTAGCACTGTTTCTCATTACATCATTTGCATTTTTCCTTGCCTCATCTCTCTTAATTTCTTCATTTTCACTGTTAGACTTTTATCTACTAATAAAATATAGGTGTCTTAATCTTTGTCTCATGTTCTATTTTCTGGAAGCCTAGAGTGAAGATAAATAATTAACATCTGTGACTATATTCTGTGGAGAGAGACTAGAAGGTAACCAATAAGAAATTTCCAAAGTGAAAGAAGAGATCATATTAGTGGGCCCTTCATTCTTAATCCTGAATTTAAGAAAAATGATGCTCAATCAATGCTTAATGAGCCATAAGCCAACAGCTTTTCTTTGCTTCTTTTCCCAGGGGACATTCTTTTATTTTTCACCTGGGATTACATTTTATTATTTGTTGCTTTTCTTAATAAAAAATGGAGTAACAGTCTCACATGAAATGGATCAATGTAAGGCTGTTCACTGGGGTCCCTCTGCTTCCTCCTGCCAAACCAGCATCGATTTCGGTAGAGCTGTTTAATGACTGAAGGTTTCATTTTCTTCAGGTCACAGAAACCACTCTACTTAAGGTACTTTGGACCAGTGATGCCCAATAGAAATTTTGTTGGTGATGGATATGTTTTGTTCAATACTGAAGCCACTGGCCACAGGTGGGTAGTGGACACTTGAAATGTGGCTAATGAGACTGAGGAATAAAATTGTTAACTTCTATAACATTTAATTCAAATGTAAATGGCCATCGCTAGCTAGTGGTTGTCATATGGAATCAAAACAGTTCTAAACTGGCAGAAGTGAAGCTTCTGTAACCTAAAACATAGCCTAAAGTCACCTCTTCCAGAACCAGCTCTGAAGAAAGCCTGTTTCCTGCTCCTTCTGGCACACAACAATGTACCAAACAACACCTGAATGATGAGAGAAGTTTCTAATATTGGTGAGAAAACATGATTGTGATAAAGCTTTATGAACTAAATCCTCATGATAAAATATAACTATTTTGTAGACATTTTCTCTATCAAAAGTTGCTGCAAAATTAATGTTCCGAGTACCTATAATTTTTTAATGTGCTTTGGTAATACAATTTTTCAAGGTATCCTGCTCATTAAACTTTCTGCTATACAAATTAAAATAAGACAACTGACTAATCAAAACCTCCGAAACAACAGTGTCAAAGTCATGTTCTTAAGAAAGTCTTATGTGGAACCTCCTCCCTTCTCTTTGAGCTCACATCCTTTTTTTTCAACATGCTATCACAGTATCATGTCCACTTCATTCAATTCACGTGTCTTTTCATAATTACACATTCACGACTGTAATTATTTGATTAAAATCTGTCTCTTCTACCAGATTCTCAGCTCTGTATAAATAGGAGTATTCTTTTACTTACCTGAATCAGCTTCTGACATATATTATGTGATCAATAAAGTGTTGAATACATGATAAAATCTTATTCACTCTTTGTGGGGAGAAAAAATCAGTTTAACTTCTCTTCCAGTAAAATACTCTGAATGTTTCCCAGTGATTCTTTTCAATAATATTCATTGCCAGTTAACTATGTTTGCATTTGTACCCCCTTTCTCTTTTACCTTACATGACAGGTAAACTAATCTTCTTCAAATCACGGATAATTAATGGGAAACTTAAGAAATCTAATATAGGTTAATTGAAAGATTTAAGGCAGCTCTGATTAGAAACATAAATGATTATTAAGCATTAGTTTTATAAAAACCGGTCACTAATTAGCTTCAGAATTTTGGAATTTCATAATAGTTTCTTGATGGTATAATTCTTGTGACCCTAATCTACCCACTCATGCTGGAAAGGGACCGCAGACTAGATTAATATTTTGTGAACTTTCCCTTTGTCCATTTATACCTCCTTGCTTTATCATACTATACAGTATTTTGTCATTGAAATATTTTAAAGTGCAAGTACAAATTCTTCCCAACTGGAAGTTTCTAAATTCTGTTAGAGTGAGTTACTGACTATATATACTTTCATAGCCAAAGTTCCTCATTTTTTTCCTTCCTCATAATATCTTGTCAAGTGCTCTCAGAAGCTGAATATGCCTACATATACATCAAATCAATAAAATCAATATTAGCTAAGAATACTCAACATTTAAGGGCTGTAATTTTACAGATCTTCAAAAACGAGACCAATTGGACTACTTAGGTTGAGATCTATTTTCTTTTCAAGTGCTAGTAGTCTTTTGAAATGGGGCATTGCTGAAATATATATTCACATACCTCTTATGTATCAAATGCATTCTTCATTAAAGTTTTTTAAATTTTTTATTTTTTATAAACATATATTTTTATCCCCAGGGGTACAGGTCTGTGAATCGCCAGGTTTACACAGTTCACAGCACTCACCAAAGCACATACCCTCCCCAATGTCCACAACCCCCCCTTCTCCCAACCCCCCTCCCCCCAGAAACCTTCAGTTTGTTTTGTGAGATTAAGAGTCACTTATGGTTTGTCTCCCTCTTCATTAAAGTTTTAATGATTGCCTACTATGCCAAGCTCTGTGTTGCCCACATGAGATAAAGAGATAAATGGGAAACAATCCATAAACTTACAGTAAGGGATAATGGTATGAACTGCTAGGGGACAACCCAATATTCATTTTGTCTTTGATAGTCTTTATTTGAACATTATATTACTGAGAAAAAAGAATATATTCTCCAGCCTTACTTGTAGCTAAACATGGCCATGTGATTAGTTTTCAGCCAATGAAATGCATGCAAAAATATCTTATAGGACTACCCAAAATGCTCTTCATAGAAGTCTGGGAAATATGCCCATTATCATCATCATTATCTCTCTTTCTGCAACCAGAAAAACAGACATAATAAGTAGAGCTCCAGCTACCTCCTTGTATCAACAGGTGAAATAAACAATAAAAGCCACACTGAAGAAGTCAGAATAAAAAGATGAAAGATATACTGATTTACTGGAGGCCCTTGAAGCCACCATATAGCCTTAAGCATTTATCCTTAGAAACATGTTTTTGTTCAATTCCATGTTTTAAGGTTGTCCTTTATATGTAAATTGAGATAATATTAACTGGCATATGTTAGAAGATTGTAGATCTAGACTTTTATGGTTGTATAAAGAACATGTTGGGAAAAGAGTGATTACATAGTTTCATGAGGTCAGGGGTATTCAGAAACATAGCCATTTGAATTAAGCCTCAAAGGCCGAGTAAGAGCTTACCAGGTAAAGAAGAAAAGAAAGAGCATTACAACTACAGGAAAGAACACATGGTAAAAAGGTAGATTTTAAAAAGTGCAGTTCATTTAGATAACTATAAGTAGTTTAGTAATGCTTGCTTTAATAACCCATTTACATAGCTAACTTTGGTCAATCAGTGATCTTGCACATTAAAGAATTCTATCTCTAGGTTATAAGAAGTTTTTAAATTAGAAGAATAACATGATTAGTTTGGGATTTTATAATGAGTATTAGAGGTATATTAAGCCAGAAACTAGGATAATACTTAGATAAAATAGTAGGATAATATAGCGAGAGAGATTATAACATCTGAATTAATGTATTATCTATGGAAATGGAGAGTGAGATGGAAAGAATCATTAAAACCAAAACATTTGTTTCAGAGGTTGTCAAGTGTCATAGATGGAGAAATGGATTTCAATATTCATCCATTTTATTCCTTTTTTAGATTTTATTTATTTATTTGACAGACAGACAAACACAGCGAGAGAGGGAACACAGCAGGGGGAGTGGGAGAGGAAAAAGCAGGCTTCCTGCCAAACAGGGAGCCCAATGCAGGGCTTGATCCCAGGACCCTGAGCTGAAGGCAGACGCTTAACCAACTGAGCCACCCTGGCACCCCTCATCCATGTTATTTCTATAAAGCATCAATAAATAATTGGAAAATAAAAATGTAAAATGTTATTATTTTAGTAGCCAAAAATAACATAAAATTTCCTGAAAAAAAATAGTAAAATATTTGTAAGACTTCCACATGAAAAATAACTAGACTTTATTGACAAAAAGAAATGAAGGGATACACTATATTCATAGATTGAAGAAGTTACTGAAAAGATGCTAATTTTCCCTGGGTTGATTTATGGATTTAATAAAATTGCAATAAAAATCCCAGTGCTTTTTTAGAAATTAATAAGTTGATTAAAAATTATCTAATATAATTTTTAATAAAGATTTATACTACCAGATATCAAGATATACTATACAGCAACAACAATTAATGAATTATGTTATTGGCACAAGAGGAGACAAATAAACCAGAATAGAGATAAAACAGGTTAGATTTCCAAAAACTGACCCAAACATTTGTTATATGATCATCACAAATGAGATGTAGTATAGTGGAGGAAATAATAGTCTTTTCAAAAATGGTCCTAGATCAATTAGATATCCATATGAAGAAAAATTAATCTTTACCTCTATACTTATGCCATACGAAAAGATCAAATACAAAAGGTAAAGCAATAATAATAATTAAACCTTCTGGAAGATAATATAGGAAATAATCTTCATAAATTTAAAGATTTTTTTTTTAAGATTTTATTTATTTGACAGAGATCGAGAGAAAGAGAACACAAGCAGAGAGAGCAGCAGGCAGAGGGAAAGGGAGAAAAAGACCCCCTGCAGAGCAGGGAGCCTGAGGCAGGGCAGGATTCCAGAACCCTGGGATCCTGACCTGAGTGGAAGGCCGAAGTTTAACAGACTGAGCCACCAGGCACCCTATGATTTCTTAAAGAGAGTACAAAGCAAGCATTAACTCTAAAGACAAAGACAGATAAATGAGGTTACATTAAAACTGAGAACTTACAAAACTGAGAACTCAAAAGAGTAAAAAGGCAAGCTGTGAGTCAGAAAGGACACTACAATGGAAAATATATAGGACTTATAAAATATATAAATAATGCCTACAGATAATAAACAGGAAGAAAATTCAGTATGTGCTAAGGTATAAGCAGACAAGTCCCCAAATGTCTAATTAACCTATACAGAGATACTCAACATCATTACTTGTCAGAGAAATGAAATCCCAATTTGTTTTTACACACCAAATAGAATGACTAAATTAAAAAAAAAATAAATGATAATACTGATTGCTCACATAGATCTGGAGCAATGGAAACTCTAAAACGTTGCTGCTCAGAGTGTAAATTGATAGATTTATTTAGAAAACGGTAGTTATCTGTAGTTAAACATATGCTTGTCCCATGATCCATCAACTCCAGGAGTAGGTATATACAGAACCAAAATATATATAAACGTGCACCAAAAGAAGTATATGAGAATTTTCACAATAGTTTTGTAAGTTTCACAAACTAGAAACAAATTAGATATTTAAGTGGAAGAGGTTAAAAAAGTATGATTAATATAATAAAATACATCAATGAAAATGAATATGTTATTGCTACACACAATAGTATGTGTAAGATTTATGAACACAATGTTGAGACCAAAAGTCAAAAGGTCTGAAATGCTTTGTTCCACTTATATAAAATTTCAAAAGCAGACTAAACTGATCCGTGCTGTTAGAAATCAGAATAGTGCTTACCTCTGTGGCAAGATGGTAAGTGAGGGGACAAAAGGAGGGTCATCTGAGGCTCTAGTAATATTCTATTTTTCCTTTGTGGTGTGGTTAAACAGGTATGCTCACATTTGAAAATTATTTGAACTTCACATTTGTCTTTTTTCTCATAAAATGAGAACTAACTCTGTTTTATTTGAGATAACTGAATTGAATATTTCCCCATGGTGGAATTGATTCAGAGACAAAAGTAAACAATGTAAGAATTAACATGGGAACAAATACTTCCAACTCTTTTGGATTTTTACATATATTATTTTCTTTCCCCTTAGATTTGCTAGATTCAAGAGTGCTATGTTGTTGAATAATATAGTACTGTTTTATTTCTTTCTCAATATGAAAAAAGCCCCACTGCTTAATATAAAGATATTGAATATTGCAATGGCTGTTCCAATGTAGCAGTGGATTACTTTTTCACACAAACTTTATCACTTCTTTATGTTAAAAAATGAGAGGGGGAATACGTAAATGTAAATTCTTTTTTTTTTTTTATCACAGGGTCATACTATTTAATTAACCAAGGATGTGTAGAATTACAACTTTGAAAGTCTTGTGTGAATTCAGTACTTTTCACATTTTGTGTTAAGTTAATAATTCCTAAGTTGTTAAATAGAAACTCTTCTGGAAGGATGAAAACCAAATCTTGTTATGAATCATAATAGATAACAATTTTCCTATTGGTGGGATTCTTCTTTATGGAACTGCATTGTTATTAATGTTGTGCCTCTCTAGTTCACAAAAATTCCTACTGAGCATCAAGCATTTGAAAAACATTTTTCAATTAACACATGAAGGTAGGGTGGAGTGGATGTTCAGTTCTATAGCTTTCCTGTACCAAATATAGAAAAAGATGCCTCCCAGCTGTTATAATGACTGAGATCCATTAATCTTTGATTAAATCTGTATAAATAGGTACAGACCAAGACAAAAAGATGACATCCTATAGGAAATAATACAAAAAGCAAAACTCTGAGGTATAACTATATGAAAGAGAGTGAACAGAAGTAAAAAAAAACTCCTGTTGGGAAGCACAAGCTAATAGGGAAGAGGGAAGTCTAAAGTAAATTTCTCTCTCCATGGCTTTCACTCTAAATTTGGTGCTAAATGTCCTCCATGCGGTGAGCAGAACTGGGTCTGGGCACACATGGAAAAAACAACAATCTTTCTTGTTGGGGAATCAGAAATCTGAAGCTTGAAAGTTGTGAATGTTGAAGAGAGTTGTGGGTCCCAGAAAAGGATGAATCGAAGAGTGATTTCCCAAGTTCTGCTTATACCATTTCTTCAACTCCTGAATTACCTATGTGTGGGAGAGAGGTAAGCGGTTGTGCTGAATAAATAATATCCAAACAAAAGGGAGTTTCTGCCCAAGACATAGAGTTGCTAGCTCAAGCTAAGTCAAGAGTACTTACTACTAAAACAAGGAAACAACACATCAGTAAAAAAATAACAGAATTCAGAATCCCTAAATTTTAACACTGACAATATCCAGGATACAATGCAAAATTATCCAACATATGCAAAACCAAAAAAAAAAAAAAAAAAAATTCAAGAAGAAGAAATATATCGAGCCAAACCTCAAAATGAAACACATGTTGGGTCTTACAGACAAGATTTTCAAAATGGCTATCATTATCATCAATAAAGTAAAAACAAGACATAGTTATAATGAATGAAAATTGTAGAACTAAAGAATGAATTTTCTAAAAATAAAAATCTCTAGATGGATTAACAATCAAATGGATATGAACTTGAAAAACAACAACAAAAATTACTCAAGATTATTATAAAAAACCAACAAAAACATATAGGGAAAAAAAGACGTTTTTTTTAAAGATTTTATTTATTTATTTGACAGACAGAGATCACAAGTAGGCAGAAAGGCAGCCAAAGAGAGCCAGGAAAGCAGGCTCCCTGTTGAGCAGAAAGCCTGATGCAGGGCTCCCTTCCAGGGCCCCGGGATCATGACCTGAGCCGAAGGTAGAGGCTTAACCCACTGAGCCACCCAGGTGCCCAGAGTAAAAAAGACTTTTAAAAAAGGTAGAAGAATCTCAAAGACCTATTTCAGATGTCAGCAAACTATGGCCCATAGGCCAAAGCAGCCTAGAAGCTAAAAATGGTTGTTATACTTTATACTATAGTAAAATAAACTATTATTTTTAAAAAACAATAACATTTATGTTGATAGCATTATTCACAATAATCATAGGAGGAAGCAAGCCAGGTGTCCATCAATGGATGAATGAATTAAAAAAATGTGACATATGCATGTAACAGAATATCATTCAGCTTTAAAAAGAAAGGGAATTCTGATACATGCCACAACATGGATGAAACTTAAGGACATCAAAAGAGTTTTGGAGACGGGGAGTGATGGTTGCACAACAATAGGAATGTACTTACTACCACTGAACTGGACCCTTAAAAATGATTCAGGTGGCAAAATTTATGCATATTTTATCACAATTAAAAATGTAAAAAGGAAGGCACCCAGCTGAATCAGTTCGTGGAGTGCATGACATTTAATCTCAGGGTTGTGAGTTCCAGTCCCATGTTGGGCATAGAGATGGCCTAAAAGAAAAATGAGTGACAGATATGTGGCCTGCAAATTCTAAATTATTGATTATCTGGCTCTTTACAGAAAGAGTTTGCTGACCTTTGATGGTCAAATACATTGATTCCAGAAAGAGAGAAAGAAGGGAATGAAAGAAAAATATTGGAAGAAATAATGTGTGAAAACTTCCCAAATTTAATAAGAAAGTAAACTTTGAAACTACAAGATGCTAGAGGAAAGCCAAGGATGGTAAACACAAAGAAGTTCAGAGTTCAGCTAAGACACATCTTAGTCAAACGGTTGAAAGAAAAAAAAATGGCAACTCTCACAAGTAGCAAGAGAAAAATGGCACATAAGGGGCCACAAATATCTAATTTTTCACCAGACTCTGGAGACCAGAAGAAAGCAGAACAATGTCTTTAAAATGCTGAAAGAAAGAAAATAATCAATGCAGAATTCTAAATACAAATAATCACTCAAAAATGAAAATGAAATAAAGACATTTTTAGATGCAACCAACTAGAAGCAGTGGATCTGTACCACAAGGAATAGTAAAGGAAGAGGAAGTTCTTCAAAATGAAGCACAAAGACAGGAGAATGGAAAAGAACGATGAACATTGAAAATGCTGTTTATCTGGGTAGATGCAAAAGTCTATCTTTCCATTTCCTTCTGCCATTTTCCTCTATTTTTTTTTTATAGACTACATATCTGTTTAAAAACATTATAACATTGTGGAGTCTATCATGTGTGTAGATGTAGTACATATAATAATTATAAAGGACAAGAAGAACACAGCCCTATATTGTTGTCAGATTTCCATATTTTGCATGAAATAGCACACTGGAGCACTGAACACGGACCTGGAAAATGTAAGCATGACTATTGTAGGAGCTAGATCAACCACCACTGCCACCACCAAAACCCCCAAGAAATTTGATTTTAACCAACAAGGAAATTAACATGAGATTCTAAAAATTATTCAAATAGTTTTAAGAAGATAATATCTTTCTTCTTCTACCATCTCATTCCCCTCACTTGTAGCTGGGAAATGTTCTCACTTTTAAAAGCAAATGTGAGTAGGTTGGGCCTTCCCAGATAATCCAGGATAACCTCCTGATCTCAAAACCCAAACCTTAATCAATGCTCCCTTTGCAATGTAAACTAACAAAATCATGATTCTGGGGATTCAAAAATGGGAATGTTTGGTAGCCATTATTCTGCCTAAGCAGCTCCCTCCAGCTTCCAAATATTCATGTCTACCTGATGTGCGAAATATATTAATCTCATCCTAATATCTCCTAAAATCTGAAACCATTACAACAACAACAACTCAAAGTCTAACTTCTGATCTAAATGTCATCATCTTAAAAACCCCAAATCTTATCATTGAAATCATCTAAATTACATATGAGTGAAGTTTTGTGTAAATCTACCTAGGACACAATTCCTCTCCCTTTTTGGGTCCTTCGGTGTTCAGGCTAGATTTCTCTTCCTCCAGAAATCCTTCTTGACCACTTGGGTTACTATTATGGTTAATCTTAAGTGTCAACTTGACTCAGACCTATGGACCTACAGTGCCCAGACATTTTGTTAAACATTTTTCTGGGTGTGTCGGTGAGGGTGTTCCTGGGTGAGATTAACATTTGAATGGGTAGGGCAAAGTAAAGCAGATGGCCCATTCAGAATGTGAGTGGACCTCACCCAATCAACTGAAGACCTGAACAGAACAAAAAGACTGAGTAACGGGTAACTAACTCTTTGGCCTGACTGCTGGAGCTGAGGCATTGGTCTTCCCCTATCCTTAAGCTGGAGCTACGGCTAGCTCTCCTCAGTTCCAGCTTGCCAGTTGCAAATCTTAGGACTTCTCAGCCTCCGTAACCATGTAAGCCAATTCTTTATAACCAACCTCTTCTCTCTCGGTTTCCCTCTCTCTTTGTATCTCTATACATATATCTATATCCATTTATCTACATCTCTGTCATCTCCTGTTGGTTTTGTTTCTATAGAGAAGTCTAATACACTTATTATTTCTAGGGTAGCTTCATCTATGAATTTATGCCTGTAGCTCCATCTCCAACTTTCTGTTGAGCATATCACTTTATATTGTAATTGTCTCTCAGTGTTAAGTTGAGAAAGGAATAATTGCCTGTCTTCCACACTTTTTATCCACGATCCTTAGTATGGTGCCTGACATCTAGTATATACTGAATACTATTTGTTGAATAAATGAAAAAAATAGGTCAAGTTTCCAATCAGAGAAATATATAGATTACTTTAATCAAGTAAGCCTTTTCTTAATCTATTTTAGCTATAATTGGCCCACAGATAACTTACACTCTGGTAGACATTACTTAGTATGACCCTTAAGTCATTAAACCCTTCACTCTACGTATAGAGTGACTGTTTTGATTGACTGTTCAGCTTATGATGTCTGAAGGAAAATGTCTTTCTGATACACATTACTCTTTAAAAAACTAGACAGGCTAATGGATTTGCTTGTTTCCATTCCTAATTTGGTATAAAACCAACTAGGGTCCAAGTATGGAAAGGGACCATCACATGGATGGGAAATTCCCCATTTTCCAATTTACTCAGCCCCTTGTTCAAACTGAGACAATCATCTTCCCATAATAATTAAAGGCAGAAAAGGCTATAGGTAAACAATTACTATGGTTGAAAATTCCTGATCTTAAAATAATTTCAAATTGAGCTCTTTCATAATTGCATTCATTGCCTTAAAGAAAATAATAAACTTAGCTTAAGAAATGTTTTCGCATGTAGATATACATCAAGATTGTCCCTTTTATTGGGGTATGTGTATTAAGAACAGAATGGAATTTTTTAGAAAATAGGTCAATGATGGTTAAAATTACTCTGTTTGCTTCTCTATTCCTCCTGTTAAAAAATTTTTTAAACAACACTTAAAGCCAAATGTCTAGTCTAGGTTTTGTACACATCAATAGAAAATACAAACAAGAAATAGAATACAGAGACCACTATCGATCCCTCTATACACAAAAGGAGTTATTTTCTTTGGTATTGGCTTTAAAAAGTGGTGGTCCCCACCCCACCCCACAACCTCTCCCATTCAATGAAGAAGTCAGCAATTCATTGTGCGTGAGCAGGAGCTGCAAGGAATTATTGAAAAAGAAAAAAAAAAAGGCATTATACCATTATTCCAAAGAGAGAAACACATTTCAAGTCAGGCTTATCCACTCTCTTGGATTTAGGTGCTTGCATCTTTTACTGTGTGCAGAATGAGTGAGGGAGAATACAAGCCTGTTGATGGTGTCTTGCACCAAACCACATTACTAAAATCCGTTTTCTATAGAAATTGCTCAGTGTTCCTTTCCTTTTATTCCCTGCATTGTTGTACCATAAATACCTAATTTAAACTAACATGCAATGCCATTTTAGTAAGCCTCTGAAAAGCCATTCATTTAAGTACATGATATAGCACAGGGAACAGGCAGGTACCCATTATGTCTGCATACTTCTCCATGTAAACAATGACATATTCCTGTCAAAAGCTGATACTTACAATTCTAAATTTTGAACTAAACTTGTAAGAGATAAGTTGTTCTTTTTTCCTAAAGACTCATATAGTGTCCCCAAATTTCATGTAAAAGTATCATTAATGCATTTTTCTAAAGAAGTTACATATGGTACACATTTATCACAGTGTAATTCAATTTTCTTTAAAACTCAATACTCCCAACAAGTACTTTTTTCTATTTTCCTTTATGGTCCATTTTAAATAGAGACAATTTTATAGTCAGTCTTCTTCACTAAGTACAGTATCATAAACACTTAACTTTGCTGTTACATGCATTTTTTATATCATTGCAAGAATGCGCATAATTACCATAGTCATTCCAGCTATTTATGTTTTTTTCTGTTATAAATCACACTGTAATAAACCTATTTGTATATGTAAATTTTCATAATTTAAGTAAAATATATTCTTAGGACTAGAATGCTCTTTTAATGACCTTCTTTCCTAAATGTAAGAAATTGAATCAGTATCCCAAATTTAATCACTTCCTTTCCAGAATGAATAAATAGGGATCTAATCCTCCTTTAACACAGTTATGAAACAGGCTAATAATTCAGACTTGGGGGAACAGACTCAGATCTCAATTCTATCTCCAATGCAATACTTGTGCAATCTTTGGGAAGAAACTTGTGTCCTACAGTTCTTAGTTCTTTCATCCTAAAATGGGTACAGTGACTTCTTGTTTCTGGTCCAGCATTTAAACAACTTAGAAGTCACTACTCTATTCCTAAAAACTTGAAAAAACTGAAGAAACTGCTAAATCAGCTCTTCTTAGATTTGCCAGAAAATGGCACAAAGCAACTGTTAAGAATCACAACCTACCGGAGTAAAACCCCACTAGCACCATGGGAACCACTGCCGGGGTGGGAGAATCTGAACCGTAAGTGATGAATTGCTGGAAGGTTTGTGTGCATAACTCTGGGAGTTAAAAACTCCTGTAGGACCCCACCATTGTTGGGGAAGAGCACACTTGTGTGAGTTTTACCTTAAGAAGCTCAACTAGATCCATATGGGGGAAATGTGAGAAAAATCCCCGCCCCCCCATCTTGGGCAGAAGAAGGAAAATGGAACCATTACGAAATGCACCAGTACATTCTGTTCTTAACAAGGACTGCTTTCAGAAGAATTTTTATGTATACTCACACACACACACACACACGTGTGCGCATGTGTGTGTGTGTGCGTGTGCAGATATTATGTGTATATATATTATAATATATACACATATATGTGTGTATATCATACATATATATTATAATGTCTGTATATATAATATATGTATATTTTATAAATTTATCTAATATATAAATACAAACTTAGATATAGTAAATATATTAAATATGTTTAAATATTGAATATATATATATTTAAAGATTTATTTATTATTTGACAGAGAGAGAGAGTAAGGGAGGCAGACAGAGGGAAAGGGAGAGAATCTCAAGCAGACTCCCCTTTGAGCACAGCTCCCCTGTGAGCAGGGCTCCACCTCACAATCCCAAGATCACAATCTGAGCCAAATCAAGTCAGGCATTCAACTGACTGAACCACCCGGGTGCTCCTAGGAGAAATTATTTTATCCAAGCCTAATGCGCTGGGTTTGATTGTTCTAAAAATCTAAAAATGTGTTTAGAAGATTCTTAAAGCAGTGAAAAATACTGTTTGATACTGTAATGGTGGGTACATGTCACACAGAGTGAAACCTAATGAAAACCGTGGACTCAGGCTGATAATGTGTCAGTATAGGTTCATGGATTGTAACAATGTACCACTCTGGTAAAGGATGTTGATGACTCGGGAGGCTGTGCTAGCATGGAGGTCAGGGTGTATCGCAACTTTCTGCTCAGTTTTGCTGTGAAGCTGAAACTTCTCTAAGAAATGAAGCTAATTATTAAAAAAATAGGAGTACTAATGCTTATTTGCCATTACAGGTGATAATGCATATTAGAAAATGTGATACATATATACATATATATATACACATATGTATATACATATATACAAACATATGTATATACATATATATACACACATATATACACATATACATATGTGTATATATGTGATATATATATAGTGTTCTATATTCAAAATAATCATAAGATTTTGCAAATTTCACAAATTGGTAAACACTTGATTAATGTAGAAAAAAGTATGATGACAGAAGAGAATGTTAATGCAACTGGATTTCATTTAAAACCAGCTAAAAGAGAAGATCATGTGCTGGTGGTAGTTATACAGTTGTTCTGGATGAAAAACAACTGGGCTTTTATGAACTATTTCTGAGTTTTGGAAAATTGATGCTTCCAATTTGGAAAAAGTATTACTAGGAAAAGATGTCAATAAAAAAACAGCTCACTGATCTTTAAATTGTGTTTTCAGCCACCCTTGGGCAATTGTTTCTGAAACCCTGACATTCCAGGTTTTTCTTTATGGTTTCAGAATATCTTTGGAAGAACCAAGAATCAGGAGCATTTTGGAGAGCTAAAGGGCTGAGGCTTTGTGTTCAAGATCGGTGTCTCTTCCAATTACTTGCAACAACCTTTCCATTAACCTCTAGTCTGAAATGTGACCAGTTTCTAACACTTAAAGTATATATACAGTTATTTCTGTTGTAAAACTATGTTAAATACAAATAATCTTTTTTCAGTGAAGGCTTCTACTGGATCTTTTTTTTTTTTCACTTTTAATTGTTCAACTTTATTATATCAAATGATTTCATCTTGAGAATTAGCGGTTAATGAATAATTCTTTGGAATAAGTTTTATGATCATTAAGCATCCTACAGATACAATATAGTATTTATATCTACATGCTTTTCCACAGAAAGTTTGTATTTTTATTTTATTGTCTAGAATGACTGCTTATTTTAATTAAAATAAATTGACTCAGTGACAGGTGGCCAAAGGAGGTATTTCTAGGAGCTTGAGGTGAGTGGGGAATGGACGGTAATTACTTAATGGCCTGACTAAACTACTTTGGTTGAAAAAAAGCTATTTAACTTGGTTTTTATTCTGGCAAACAAGAATAACTGAGTTCCCACTGTTCAAAGATAAAATGAGCTGCATTAAATATGATGGGTTTACTTGAGCAAACATTTATCTGCATCAGGCAGTACTCAACCAAAAGTGGTTAGGAGTGATCCTAACCACTGACAGGAGCTAGGGAAAGACTTGGATAGAGAAAAGGTGGAAGGAAAGCAAAGAAGTTGTGACTTGGTTGTAGCTTAAAGCCCAGTTGGCTCTTTGTGATGGGTTGTCCCTAGGTTTTAGTGTCATAACCTTGAGGCATTTCCAGGCTTAGAATTTGGTTTGCTTATGAAGGCCTCCACAGCCCAGTAACCTCTGTCTAGGGACCTTGTTTGTTTAATTGAACACCACATTTATCAAAGTCATGGGGGGATTGTTGGCTATTTTCAATTTTAAATCTGAGGAATCAAAAGATAATTCCCGAGTTTAATGGAATCCCTCTGTTGTTGATCCATAATTGGAAAGAAGAAACATGAGTGAAAAGATGAAAAGAATCAGAAATATGGAATTGTGTTTGAGAAAACATGAATTAAATGTGGTTGTTGATTTGGTTGGAGGGATATGTAATATTACGGTGGTTGTTCAAACAAAAGGGGGTGTAGAGGAAATCAGAGAAGACTGCTGCTCAGTTGATTCTTTATTTATGGGTAATCATATATATTACCAGCAGAGATTTCAGGGGACTGAAATGAAGGCTGTAATTGGGTTATAGGGCCGTAGGATATGTCCACTGAGGAATTTAGAGATGGATAACAGGTTGTCTGGAGCCCTGTTTTCATGAGTACCTCCATGGCTTTCTGGGAGCATGGGGAAAGATTTGGTGCCAAATAATCAGGCACCTCAGGACATGAGGGAAAAGAAATGAGTGTGAGAAGGTTATGTAAAAGCACGTCCTGAGGTTGGCATGGTGTGGGGATTTTTTAGCCTCTTTTTGGCTTGAGACACTAGCCTGTGTTCTGAAGAAAAACATGCAAGACTGGGTTGTAGCCTTTAATTCTCTTTGATCTTACTTCTAGAGAACTCCTTTTATTACTTAATAAGCAAGATTATAAAACTAACACTTCAGGCAGAAATCTGGAAACCTAAAGGGCTAAAGGGTTGAAAAGAAAAGCAAGTATCTCCACACTCTGGGGTAGTAGCTCTAGCCCAAGGAATGAGAAGAATGAGATGCGGTAGTGGTGTAGTCTCTGTGCATTAAAAAATCTTAACTTAAAAAACAAACAAACAAACAAACAAACAAAAAACACAAAACCTGCCAGTTACTTCCTAACAGAGAGAAATTTAGGGTGTCTGACTCCATATTGCTTCTATTTCCCTTGCTATTGTGACCTACAGCTTAGAAATTTCTGCTGAGCCCTGCAGGTAGGCATGTTACAGATAAGATTTGCAAAAACTGCTTTTGACCCAAAACCTATCTCACCTAAGGAGATAAGGAAGTACCACAAAAATGACTAGGCTATGTTTAGGATTCACAGGAATGACATGACCAGATTTCTGTAGACAAAAATCAACTGACCAACGACAAAGAAGTTACAAGGCCTTCCTTGGATGTTCACAGATGTTAGTCGTTTTTGACTCCAAACTCCTTCAGCTTCCCCCTTTTGTTAACATAAAAGAAGCTCAGATTCATAATGAGGGAAAATAGCCTGCCATCTCCTTGGTTTGCTGCCTTTCTGAATAAAGTCTCTTTCCTTACCCCAACATCTTGCCTCTCAACTTAATGGCCAGCTGGGCAATGAGCAGAATGAGGTTGAATTCGGTTATGATTTTGCCAGCAAAAGATGGGTTGATTCAGGAAGAACAGAGAATGGCAATTAGGGCAAGACTGGTCCAGAGATTAAAGGAGAGGTGTGCTATTTTATAGAGGAAAGGGGTCAGGTGGGAAGGTGGTTACAAACCAAAGGTCCACTGGAGTAAATGGGGAGGTGGAGGTGTACTGGCCTCTCATTTGCTGAGTTGTGAGTCTCATTCGCTCGTCTGTTGCTGGGAGAGGAGGTAAGACTTTCTTCTTCTTTCCAGAAGAGGAAAGTGGTATCCACCTGTGAGGCTGGTCTCTTCCTATTGGACTTGCAACTGATGATGAGAGGAAGGGCCAGAGAGTTCTCCCTGACAACATCCTGACTCCGTTTTAGTGAGCTTCCCCTTTATGAATTTTTACAAGAGCAGCAAGAAAACACCACAACAGTCTCCTTGGACAGTGAGCCCGAGGAGCAGAGAGCTAGAGGCTTCTGGGGTCCTGTTAAGGGGAGGGTTCATAAGCAGCAGCACAGCCCTAAGCAATAAACAAAACATGTACTGGAAAATTATCAAACATTTGTTGCATTGAATTAGAATAGGCAAAAATGATCACCACGAGGGTTAGAATTGATTATTATTATAATTTTTAATCAGGTATATTTAAACACTTATTGTTACACCATAACATCACTTACCCTTTACCTTTAGAATTGGGATACTTGATTATGTCAACAGGCTTAAAGCTCGTTAGGGATTAACAGAGTCTCTCCTGGTTGGCCCCTGCTGCCACCCCACCCCAGCTGATACTGCCCCAGATCATCTCAGAAGAACTCAGTT
Source organism: Mustela putorius furo (assembly GCF_011764305.1). Taxonomy (NCBI): domain Eukaryota; kingdom Metazoa; phylum Chordata; class Mammalia; order Carnivora; family Mustelidae; genus Mustela; species Mustela putorius. Next base: position 32,098,018 of record NW_025421987.1, read on the forward strand.
TATAGTCCCATTGGATCAGGGGAGAGAATTATCTATTCTACACACCAAACTAAAACAACTCCTCAATCATATACCTGGAAGATGAAGAGGCTGAGGGTGTGGAGAGTAGTTTTCCCTGTTTTGGAGTGGCCACTGTGACAATGTTACAGCAATGGATTTTCTATATGATAATAACCCAAAAGCACAATGCTATGATTATTTTCTGGGTCTCATTTTGCTCAGTTCTTTAATAAGAGAAATATTTTCATATTATTCTTAGATGATTTCTTGCTCACATGCGGAGACTTTGAATTTTTACAAATCTGCTTTGAAATTTTAGCAAATTTTCCCACAAAGTTTGTTGGCAAATAAAACCCCTACTGTCTCTACTAATATCCTCCACTTCTTGCCAAATTAACATTTTTATGGTAAATAGTATTAGATACTCTATGATTGGGATAGCTTTAATAAATCAGTTTCCATTATGATGCTCTCTAAACATGGAAATACAAAGTGTTACTAGCAGAGATAGTCCACGGGATCATTAAAACTCAAAAAGGTCCTGAAAGGGATGTCGCTGGTTCATCAACATTTGAAGTTTTCAGTTCTTTCCTATAATATTTAATGCTTACACAAGAATGAAGGATCAGATGGAAAGAGGAAAGCTTTATCTCAAGTTGCCCAGGTGTGTATCATTTAAAAATGTTGTATAGATTTATGTGCTTGAGAAGGTGAGGTGGGGAGGGTTGTAGTGTGATTCTCTTCAAAACAAACTGAACTGGTTTTTTATCTTTATTGCCACAAAGAGATTAAAGAGACTGTGTGAGAGGGAAGAGTCCCCAGGAAGAGTCAAGTTGCAGACCTCCCACTTCAAGGAATGTCACCTAATCAGGGTTGCAGCAAAGCAGACAAATCAGATCTGAGGCTTGCCCTACAGAGGGACTTTTCAAAGACTTGGCTTCAAACCTGTGGGACTCTTCAGATCATTTGCTCCCTGAGCAACTTCTCTGGCATGGATATGAGTGCCCTCTGTTCCTGCTGGGTGCCATACACAGCTTTGCAGTGGTGCAGAAACAATAGAAAAGTAGACACTCTAGAAGAACCTCCCCTTCATTCAAAACGCACATTAAAAACAGATTTACCTTTTTTTCACCAGCTTTACTGAGATATAAATGACACATGAAACTATATAAGTTTAAGGTGCGCTATGTGTTGATTTCATACACACATATTGTAAAATGATGACCACTGAAGCATTAACTAACACCTCCATCATGTCTCAGAATTACCATTTCTTCAAAAAAAAGAATTTTTTTTTTTTTGCGGTGAGAACATTTAAGATTTACTCTCAGCAACTTTCTAGTATATAAACAGTATTTTAAAAAATATTTTATTTATTTTAGAGAGAGCAAGTGTTAGGAGAGAAGGGAGAGGAAGAGAGAGTCTCAAGCAGACTCTACGCTGACCACCCCCCCCCCTTTGTGGGGCTCGGAGCCTATGATCCTGAGATTATGACCTGAGCCAAAATGGAAAGCTGAAGCTTCACTGACAGTGTCACCCAGGTGTCTCAGATTTCACTTGTTTATTTAGAAAGAGTGAGAGGGTGTGCTTGTGTGCAGGGAGAGGGACGGAGAGAGAGAAGAGGAGGGGCAGAGGAAGAGGTGGGGCAGGGGAAGGAGAAGGGGAGAGGGTGAGAATCTCAAGCAGACTCCCCACTGAGAACAAAGCCAAAGGTAGGGCTTGATCTCATGAACCCTGCGATCATAACCTGAGCCAAAATGAAGAGCCAGATGCTTACCCAACTGAACTGCCCAGGTGCCTCATAAAACAGTATTTTTAACTATAATCAACATATTGTTTTCTGCTAATAGGATGCCTTCCACTTGATCATTCAGTGATGGGGAGCTCATAGACTTGAAACAAATCTCAATTTTGAATAATTATAAAATGTAAGACTATGCTCCCTGATATTTAAATGACGTTTCTCTCTAAACTTCCATACATCAAGTTATACTCTAATGTTACCAGTTATAAAACATTTCTGTTATTGCTTTTACAAGAGCTTACTTCTAATACTTTAAGGCAGCTTTCCCATCCCCACTAAGTATTTTCAATTCCAGAATTAACATTCTTAATTCTTCAGAAATTTTCTTACAGAATATAGCTACTCCCTTTTGTAGTCTAATCACCACTCTCAAAACTTTCTACAACTTTATTATATTTTATTTTATTACAAAATCCACCCCCAGCATGGAGCCCAATGTGGGGCTTGAGCTCATGACCCCGAGATCAAGACCTGAGCCGAAATCAAGAGTTGGATGCTTACCTGATGAAAAGGCACCCCAGGTTTATCACATTTTAAAACACAATAACCATATATAAATATAATACACTGCATGTGATCTGACCAAGATAGTACAGTAAGCTAAGTACAGTCTTTCTTCTTTTCTCAGTATAAGGATTTTATGAGTGTTTTTGGCAGCTCGTTACACATGTTGGCTTATACTGAGCTTTAGTTAACGAAAACTTTTTCCAAGTGAACTGTTTAATCCACTTACCTGAAGCATAATGAAGATTTTTGGATTCATCCTGACTAAATTTAACCTTGAGATTTTTGACCTGAATCTTGGTTCTTATGATTCTAATTCTTTATCACCTATGTATATATATGGAAATAGAACAGGGTGAAGTAGGAAGTCTTTGGCTGCTCCATTGGAAAATGACTATGGATTGTTGTTAATCATTTTTGCAAAGATTATTCAACTGGATAAACCACACTCTGTATGTGGTTCAAGCTTATCTTGGGGAAGAATTCTCCAAATGCCTGTTGGAAGGACTGTTAGGTCTTTGGTAAATCCATTTGGCTTTCTAGTAAGCACCAGAATTTTTTGTTAAACATTAATATGAAATGCACTTAAAATTCTACCCTAAAGATTTCCAGCTACATATGTCAGATTTTTGGAATCTTTATCTAGAACTTCAAATTTATCATTAAGAGAATATTTATCTTTTTTTGAGGCCAAGAAAATAAATTTTAAAAAATAGCCTTCATCAAACTATTGTTAATGACTTTTCCATGATGATTATCCAAATTCCTTTCCACATCTTGGAATATAATTTGGTTAAATTGCATAAGGCTTCCAGCCCTGAATTTGATTACAGGAGTTTAAATTCGACTGGGGTCACTCAGAATGTATGTGATCTTAGTTAAATGACTTATATTGTTAGGGCCTTATTTGTGAAGATGATGAATATGAAAACATTGGTAGCAATAGCCATCAATCTTGGATTGAAACTCCTGTAAATGATATATAATATACTCATATTCATAGTTTTTTCTTAAATTCCCACAAATCACTTTATAAATATTGCTGGTTAGCATATTTCTTTGTCCCCAATTCACTTCCCTCTTGGGAATATCTACTATTAGCCACACAACTGTTTAATCAAAGGAAAATACTATTTAAATTATCAGAAATTAACTGCACCATCTACACATAGACTCAAAACTCCTGGAAAAACTCAAACTTCAAGTCAATAACCTTCACCGAAACCAATGGCTTATACTTTTTTCTCATGCAATTTAGTGAGGCTTGTTTATATTTTTACTTCTTTACTCAGTCTCTCAGCTCTTCCTAGAATGTTAGTGCTTCTGCTACCCCGAGGCATTTTCTTTAGAATTCACCTCAGCTGAATCCAGTTCTTTCCGCTTTTGGCACTGGCCCCAGATCATTGTTTCTTTAGATTATCACCCTTTTTCTTTCCAAGGGTCACCCGCTACTGTAGAATATCTATGCCAATTCCAAATCTGCTATAGTTTTGTCTGCAAAAAGTTCTTTCTAACTCATCAGAAAGAGTGGACTTCAACTCTTTCAATGGCAATCACCATAGTCTTTCTGATACTCCCATAGCCTTTTCTACTGGGAGAAAGGAAATTAGTCTTCAACATAACATTTTAGAGTTTAGTTACAAATCCATTTAACTGTCCACCATTTTATAGGTCTGTACTATGCTTTGGTAGAGTTTCAAAAGGAAGCAAGCATTGCTGATATTAAGATTGGTACAGCTTTGGACAATATAGCTGTAAGTAATTCTTCCAAGAATGTCATTTATTATTATTCTCATATTATTCCCTCCTGAGCTGCCAGTTCCACAATTTTCCCAATCAACATTCTCCTCCCTTCTGACACCTCAAGGTACTCAATTGCACATACACATACAAGGCCAAGTTTTGAAGGACAATAATCCATATTCAGCCCATAATTTTGGCTTGCTTTGCCTATCATTTTTTTCCCTTGGAATTGTGCAATCTTTGGGTTCTTCCAAAAAATATAAAAATGCTCATTGTCTGTCTAGGACCCTGTCCAAGATGTTTCAAGATTTTGAATCACAATACTGTTCTTGCTCAAGTTTAACATGCAACCTTCCCAGGCTAGAAAAATACAGATACAGAAGGATGACAATGGCCTTCTTATTTTACAACACAGAGAAGAAGGTTTGTTTTGTTATTTTCCTCAAAGTGAAAATTTTATAAATTGATTGAACTAGGGATTATTTGTATGATGAGGATACTATAAAGTATGTGTCTTCCTTATATGCCTAAAGCGTTCTAATGAAATATTATTTCAGACATTTGAACTAGGGATTATTGGTTATATGAAGGGCACGGTAAAGTTTTGTGTCTGTTACAAGCCTAAATCTTTTTTAATAAAGTGTTTGGACCATTATGTTTTCACATTTGCTTTTGAATAGGTAATGACTATCAATCATAGTCTTTTATGAAACATTTTCAGTATGATCCATAAAAGCACTTGCATTAAAATGTGAGAATGAGTGGGAGTGATCTGTATCCTTAACTATTACTGTCATTAGCATTAAATGATTCCATTAATACTTTTTTACTTGAGTGGCTATTATAAAATTATAATTTTTCAAATGGAGATTTAAAAAAATCACAGAAAAAAAAAAGATGGGGGTGTACAAAGGTGGAAACTACTCATGCAGGAAGTGCTTTTCCTGCCTTGGGAGCTCTACAATTTTCTGGGAAATATTGCCATAAAACACTTGATATTTTTAGAATACTTTTACCATCAAAAATCTGCTACATTTTAACACTTCCTCTCTCTTCTTTAATTGCAAAAAGAAAATTCCAAGTTTCATGTGTTTTAAATAAGTGATTGCCTTCCACCCACCTCTTCTCTTGACTCCCATTTGCCACGCTTGACATTATCTGGCTCTTTCCTTGGCCTCTTGTGGAGCACAAAGTTGTGCCTGCCATTAATTGTGTTCCCTAAGTTGGTGATGTTTATCAGGTCAGCACATATGATTGATCCTGGCTTTTGAACTCCGTGAAGACATTCCAAATGGACATCTTACCTGTATGTATAAAAAAAAAATATATGTGTGTGTGTGTGTGTATAAATAAAGACAGGATAATCAACTTTAAAATAGTGGGGCTTAAAATTATAAACACAGAAAATCAGTGTCATGATTGTTACAAATTCCATTTTTTTTTTTTTAAAGGTGATATTGAGGTCAGGAGCAAACAGGGATTCTTGGATTCTGAGAATGGAAACCCATATGGTAGGAGACAAGGCCTCTAGGGACAGTGTATGTAGATCAAAACAGTGAGAGTGGAATTTTCCCGAGTTTACTTCTATAAATAATTAACTGAATGTCCTTACATAAATAAATATTTTCCTCTGGGAATTACAGCATCATTAGGAATTTCTGAGTACTAATTCTAGTTTTGGCATCTATTCTCCATTCTCATTTTTAGCATCTTTCTGTCTGCTTGTCTATTGAGAAGAAATATCCTACTTTTCGAAGGAAACAGAAGAAGAATTGCAACATAGTTACATCTAATATGCGCGTTAAAGAGCAAAATGGGATTACTCTAAGGAGAAGCATGACAAAGGGGCAGGGAAAACATTTTTACCATTAAAAAATCTCTAAACTTGTAGCACTACAAGTCTTTTTTTTTTTTTTTTTTTTTTTTTTTTTTTTTTAAAGATTTTATTTATTTATTTGACACAGAGAGAACACAAGTAGGCAGAGAGGCAGGCAGAGAGAGAGAGGAGGAAGCAGGCTCCCTGCTGAGCAGAGAGCCGGATGCGGGACTCGATCCCAGGACCCTGAGATCATGACCTGAGCCGAAGGCAGCGGCTTAACCACTGAGCCACCCAGGCGCCCCATAGCCATCTCATTTTTGTTGGGCCAGGGTTTGGATAACAATTTGATTTCCCAGTCTGTTTCTTTTGTGACCATATAATCCTCTCCCAGTGTTGCATGCTCTGTGAGCTACCAGCACTTGAGAGCTCATAAGCACAAAGACTCTAAGGTTTCTTTGGGATTAGCACCATACAAATGCAGATTTGGCACAATGGAAGACTGATTCCATCCTTGTAACTGTTACTGCTCTACTTTCTGCTTCCTCTGGGTATCAAAGCTAGCCACTGTTTTAAAAATACGCACTCACTTTAGCTGCTGACTTTTACATTGGCTGCCTGGAGAAGAGAAGGAGTTCTTGCCTATGTATTTCAGTGTTTTGTTCCCTTTCAATTATTTTTTAAAATATATATCATTAAACTTTACAGGAGTATTACAGAATTCCTAATTGCAGAATTTGAACTTGAGCTACGCAGTCTTACTTTTCGTCTTCAATCTATGTGTCATTGACCCTTTTTTTTTTTTTTTTTTTTTAATTTTTTATTTTTATAAACATATATTTTTATCCCCAGGGGTACAGGTCTGTGAATCACCAGGTTTACACACTTCACAGCACTCACCAAATCACATACCCTCCCCAATGTCCATAATCCCACCCCCTTCTCCCAAACCCCCTCCCCCCGGCAACCCTCAGTTTGTTTTGTGAGATTAAGAGTCACTTATGGTTTGTCTTCCTCCCAATCCCATCTTGTTTCATTTATTCTTCTACCCACTTAAGCCTCCATGTTGCATCACCACTTCCTCATATCAGGGATATCATATGATAGTTGTCTTTCTCTGCTTGACTTATTTCGCTAAGCATGATACGCTCTAGTTCCATCCATGTTGTCGCAAATGGCAAGATTTCATTTCTTTTGATGGCTGCATAGTATTCCATTGTGTATATATACCACATCTTCTTGATCCATTCATCTGTTGATGGACATCTAGGTTCTTTCCATAGTTTGGCTATTGTGGACATTGCGTAGCACTACAAGTCTTAAGGAGAGGTGTTCTCTCTCATCCCTGGCCTTTATTCTGTTTCTCTTTTCTCAGTGAAGGAATGTCACTGAACCCCTAGAGGTGGTTTACATCAGTCATTTCCATTCTCGTTCCTAATTAGTTATTATTGTTTTTAATGTTGTAGAAAAGTCAGCCTACAACTGAACTATCAAGGAAACAAACATTCACCTCTCTTATTTCCCTGTTTTCATCTCTCTATGATTCAGCACACAAAAAGTGTAAGTGATGTTTGAACACTTACTTCTACAAACAAAATAAACAGGAAGACTATACTTATTTGGGGAGCAAGGCATCTAAGATAGGTGATAGTGATACAGTTATAACCTAGAAGATATTTTGATACATGTGAGACAGTTAAATGCATGAGCAGTACTTATATGTGCCCTAAATCATATATATCGATTTTTAAACTTCATTAGGGGACCACTTTGTTAGAGAATTCTATGTGAATTCTTTTGCAATGTGAATAGACACCTCTTCATTGATCTGTTATGTAAGTCAAAATTTGTCAAGTCATATTTTCTTAAGTCATGGAATTATCCACATATGAAAGAGTGACATTTCTCTGAATCTCTCTCTTACTACTACCGGGGGCCTAGTTTAAAAGTAGAGGTAATTTTTTGGAAAGCACTATTTAATGAGGCAACTAACTTTTTGCCTTTCTGGATCAAGATCTATACTTCCATTCCCTAGTCTGCAGCAGGAGTCTGACCCCATGGATTTATCAAAGGTTTCCTCGCCCTCTGGCTTTTTGTCAATACTGAAGGAAGATCAGGGGATAGGAAGAGACACTGGGTATTTATTTTATAGGGGTCTTCCCTCTCAGGTTACTGGGTGTTGTCAGTATTCCTCTACAATGGGCCCTATATCCTGTTAGGTTGTACACCCTTCCAACTAGCCTCAAAGGATACTCCTTCAGTTCCAAGTGGTAACAACTCTGTGCTGTTACTCACCCCTGAGTACTGCTTCTTACCTTGTTGGTTTCCTCCTGTCTTTGCTGGTCATCCTTTATTAACCTTTCATCAAGTATTCAAGTGGACATTCTAGGTTCTTGGACACAAAAAGATTTGCGATGTGGTAAAGATTAATTTTCGGTAAAGACTCCAAACAGACTTTTCCTGCAAAAAAATCATTCTGTCTTCTACATTTCTCTTTCGTACCCCTATCCTCAGTGGTCTTGGACTGCAGGGGAAAATGCACCTGCTAGGGCTAAAGAATGTCGATCCCTTGCTACAAACCAAAGTAAAAACGTCTTCCTTAAGAATTTCTCAGAGCTTCAAGATTAAGAATGAAAGAGCTTCACTGTTACATTGCCACTCTCAGGTTTGAAAGACAGGTTATAGTATGATCTGATTGGTAATAAAGCCACAAGGGGGAATGGACATATCAATATAGACTCCAAAACATGAGACATGTGAAAGAGAACTGGACACTGGAGAAAACTATTTCATGGCTTCCTTGTTTACCAACTATTTCACATTATAATTTCATTCATTTATTTGTTCATTCATTCATATATTTTTTCAACAAATATTTGAGTGCTTGACTGTTTTCCACATATAGTGATAGATCTAAGGAGTATAATTATAAACACGGTAAAGTCTCTGCCTCCAAGAAACTTTGTAAAAAGGAATAACTGACTGAAATCATGACTTACTCTACCCTCTTCTAGTTTATTAATGATCATTCTCAACTAATCTTCGGGGAGGTGTGGAGTTGCACATTTTGAACACTCTCAAGTGTTTTCAATCTTTCAGTCCAGCCAGAAAACACATCTTATTTCAGTCAAAAACTGCTACAGTTTTTTTTTTTAAGATTTATTTATTTATTTATTTATTTCTTTGAGAAAGTGTGTGTGAGTGTGCTTTGGGTGTAGGGGCAAGAGCGGGGGGGTGGGGAAGAGAGTTTTAAGCAGATTCCTTGCTGAGCATGGGCTGAGCATAGAGCCCCACTCCGGGCTCAATCTCACAACTCTGAGATCATGATCTGAGTTGAAACCAGGAGCTGGACCCTTAACCAACTGCACCACCCAGGACCTCCTACAATTATTCCTTGAAACACAAAAAAAACATGTTGTTCCATTACAAAAGGTAAATGAAACTGGAAATAAATCTAGCCTCCCAAGATTCCCAGGACAAACACCATGGGGAAAATGTCAAAAAGTTTGAGCTGTAGTGATCTGTTTGTAACTCTTTTCTTCACGGATGTAGAGCCAGCCACATCAGCACTGGTTATCCTGCGGAATTGCCTTGTTTTTCAGAGACCAGAGGTGTACAGTATAGCTCGGTTTGGAACCTGGCTAGATCCAAAATAACAATATAAGATTTTAGATACAAAATAGTTCTGGGTTGCAACATTTCTGATGTTGCTTTTCTCAACTCTAGCTATTTATATAGCCACTACCTCTTCTTTTCCACACCTATTTAAGCTCTACTGTGAGGTGCAAACTGCTGTTAGAGGAGGTAAGATTAAAACTACACACTGGTACAGAGAGTATCCTTTATTCTTTGAGTCTTTCCTGTTTTGGCCATGGTCAAATTGTCCCTCCCTCCTTCTTTTCCTTCTTAAAGCAATCAACCACTTTACAGATTTTGGCAGTTGTGTTTCTAAAGTATATATTCCAGTAAAATTTAAAAGGATTTTCTATACTTTTTTGGGGGTATATAATCAAATGATACTGAATTTCTTAACTTGGCAATTTAACCAATTCCTGCACTCCCGTGGTAAAGAATGAAACTAGGTAACAAAATTCAAAAAAGTTAAGGGTGTATGTTTTTTTTTGGGGGGGGGGTCTCAGCTCCATAAAAGAAATTGGAAAGTAGTTATTTCCTGCTGATTGTTTTTACGTATTCTGTTTTCCATCCCATAGTACTGGCTTTGCTGGCACTGTACCTTTGTTAGGGTAACAATTACATGCAGGGATCCTATCTAGACTTCAAGAACTAGCTTGATGGTTTTTTAAGTATTTGATACTTTCTGCATTGTGTTGTATCTCCTTGTATTCTTTCCCTACCCTTCTTCACAATAAGCTAGGGGTTCCCTGAGTATAGGATATCTCTCTGGTGTGCCTTTGCAGTCATAAAAACATATAACCAAATATATAACAATATGTAACACGGCAGGTATTCAACTGAGTTTGGCTAACTTAATGAAAATGGATGCAGTTTAGATTGTTCTGATTTATTTCACAAAGGAGTGTGTTATCATTTTAATCAGATAATTATTTTTGAAATGCCATTAATTCTTTTTTTTTTTTTTTTTTAGATTTTGTTTATTTATTTGACAGAGAGAGAGAGAACAGAAGCAGAGTGGGAGAGGGGGAAGTGGGTGCCTTGCTGAATAGGCAGCCCGATGCAGGGCTCGATCCAAGGACCCTGGGATCATGACCGGAGCTGAAGGAAGACGCTTAATTACTGAGCCACCCACATGCCCCAAAATGCCATTAATTCTTAAAATAAGACAGCTACCTAATCATTACCGAGAGGATTGACATTGATAAGAAAAAAATTTTTCAAAAACAGAACAACTTCAAATCTTATGCATCACCCTCTATTTCCTAAATAATTTGAGGAGAGAGCATGACAAATTAAATCTTGATTAATTGAGATTTAATTGTTTAATCTATAGCCTATCTAAGCTTCTTTCCCTTTTTTTCTTCTAGGTACTCTTTTACCACTTATTTATTAGCTGAAACAAGTCAGATATTTCTTTTTCTTTTTCTTTTCATAAGCTTTCATGAAATATTTAATAAACAAAAGAATAAAAGCATCAAATAACACAATGAACAGAAATTTCTATTCCTTCTAGTATAGATCTATGAATAATAGGGAGAAATAATTAGTTGGGGCTTTTTGTTTGTTTGTTTGGTTGGTTGGTTGGTTTTCAGGTTTTTTCCTCTGGTCTGAACAAAAAATCCACCCAACTGGAAAAATGTAAAAATTGGAATACTAAAACAGCTCTAGATCTGAAAACCATGGGTTCTATAATTGAGTATTTCTACCTTGGTCAAGTCATTTAACTTCTGAGTCTCTCCTCTCCAGTGTAAACTCACATTGGATAAGTAATTCCCAAAGTTTCGTATATCTCTAACATTCCATTTTTAATACTGAAATGAAAAGAAATGATTTAAAAATTCCCTTTTGTGTAAATTTTTCCACACATTATTTCATATTCACAAACATCCCTTGAAATGGACAAAGCTTGATAGAGAAGAAAATTAGGGCTCAAACAGGATTATTGAGTCATTTACCCAAGGTCACATAATCTGATTGATGAAACTCAAAAATAGAACACATGAGAAAACACAGGCTCCTTGTCCAGTGCTTTTCTTATGTTGGCAGTTGGCTTCTTCAAAAGTCAAACACTGCACACACATATAAGTTCACACAAACAGGTAGACACATAGACTCCCTTTCTTTCTTTATATGCAAAATGGATGTGTATTGATATTGACATCAGTAAACACACAGATGCCTAGATCAATTACTATTTACCTTACAGAGAGCTGGGAGTATTTCAATTATTGGTTTTATGCCAATGCATAGTCCAAAACTCACACACGAGGGTAATTATGTGAAGAGCTGTTACATGTCTAATGTAGTGTATCTTCCCTTCTTTAGACTTCTTATATTCTCAACAGGTAACCTCTGCTACAGCAGTATGATGAGCACAAAATTGAATGTATTTCATTGTTATAAATGTAGGTGAAAATAGTTTTTGCACATATTGGAACATGGAAATAAATTTAAAATGAAAGCTGCCATTATTATCTCGAAGATTTTTGTTATTTACAACTTGTTATATAACATGGTACTAATAGCCTTTGTGACATTCTTGGATTATAGCCAAGATATATCAATTTTTTTTTTTACTTCATTGCTGAATAAGCAATCACTCTTACTATTACCCCAGAATACTACAGTTAAAAATTACCTTTAATATAAATACTTTAGTACAACATTGATGCTTATAATTGTGTAATTAAGAGTTTTATTATCTGCCTTTCCTAGAGAGAAGATGACTTACAGGCATATGAAAATAAAAAGGGAAGAAATTAGGTGTTCCTTGATATTTTGCTTTGTTCAAATAATTTAAAGCAGTTTACATTGAGTCATAAAATATAGAAAGATGCAATAATTTTTTAAAAGTTAGGTAGATGTTTCTGGTGGTCAATAAACAAACAAACAACAAAAGGTATTCAACTATATTAAATCAACATACAACAAAAATACCCTATTGTTTCTTAATAAAACAGGAGAATTTTTTTTTTAAGATTTATTTATTTATTTATTTGACAGACAGAGATCACAAGTAGGCTGAGAGGCAGAGAGAGAGGAGGAAGCATGCTCCCTGCTGAGCAGAGATCTCAATGCTGGGCTCTATCCCAGGACCCTGGAATCATGACCGGAGCCGAAGGCAGAGGCTTTAACCCACTGAGTCTCCCAGGCGCCCCAGGAGGGCATTAATTTTTTTATAAAGCAGTTATATTTGAGGGTTATTTATCAAAGCAAAAAAATTAACTTATTATAATTAATTTGAGACCATAATTAGGACCACAGCCCATTAAATGTCATGACCAGGCTGCTCTTCTCTTTTTTAGCAACCAAATAATATTCATAGTAAAATTACATTCATCATTCAATGAGTGATGAAAATGAAACATTCAGGTATAAAAGAATATATGGTATATCATGAAGATGTACATTCATCTCATTTTAAAGGTATACATATCAAGCAATTAAGGGGAAAAAATTAAAAGATGGTTAAGGAGGCACTGGTCCAGAACCAGCACCAGTAGAAATCAGCAACTGATTAGTAGGATGCTACTGATAAGTGAGGGTTCTTAAGTAACAGTAATGATTAGTGGTCTATGTTGAGTTCATGTAGTTTTCCTAACTGATGTTGGTTAATATCAAAGTCTGAGAGAGCAATAAAACTTTTAAACAATCATTTTATTACGGCTGGACTTTGCTTCAAGTTTGGAATATACAATGGAATAGCTATGCCTAAAATCAACTTAACTTTCATGTAAAAGATTGATCTGATAAATCTTTTTTGGCACTTGGTGAAACAAGAAACAGTTATTTGGGGCAGATATTTTAATACATAATCTGTTATCATGTAGGAAATTAAAAAAAAAGGAGGGGCGTCTGAGTGGCTCAGTGGGTTAACGCCTCTGCCTTTGGCTTGGGTCATGATACCAGGGTCCTGGGATCGAGCCCCACATCGGGCTCTCTGCTCAGTGGGGAGCCTGCTTCCTCCTCTCTCTCTCTCTCTCTGCCTGCCTCTCTGCCTACTTGTGATCTCTGTCTGTTGAATGAATAAATAAAATCTTTAAAAAATAAAAATAAATAAAAATAAAAATCATACCTGAAACTGTAATAGTAATTACAAAAAAATATTATAAAAGATATTACAAAAAATATTCTTCTAGGAATGATAAAGGTAAACAAATGAGCAATTATCAAAGCCCATCATCATAAGTGGTCTTTGAACAGATCAATAGATAGGGTATCTTCTCTGAATGCTTTATTCAAGTTTTGATCATTAGGAAGGATTGCTTCCAGGATCTAATAAGAACAGTCTGTGATTTACAAAAATAAGTGGCTAACCTTGACTTGTAATGCTAATAAGCTTCTCCAGTATAGTAGATCTAAATAGCCACAACTTCAGTTGCCAAATTCAAACTGTATATAATTGGTCCAGTTTATGCAAAGAAACTGCTAATTAAATTATGCTCAGCAGCTATTTGTGCAGACTTTGCCAAATAAACTCATGTTTCCCTACTTACTTTCCAGTTCTCAACAGTAAAAAGTGAAGTTTTTAAGAGGGATACATTTCTTGGGGGTGGATATTAAATATAAACAAATCCTTTATTGTAGTAAAGTTAACCACCTTAGGAACACAAGAACAGACAATGATCCGATAGGTCCTGCTTCTTAAACCTGGAATTAGCATGTATCCATCTCAGCAAGTGGGAAAATCCTTGATTTAGTCATTCAATGCAGTAGTTCTTAGATGACTACTCTTTTTGTTAAGAAAGAAAGAAAAACAAAATCCCAAACACTTTTTAAAATGGGCTTCTTGATGCACTTGGAGAAAAGTGCACTTGGAAAAAAGCATGGCAAGTTCCATTCCCACCAACATTGTATGAAAGTGCATCTACTTTGAAAATTTTCTCTTATTTCTTGAGAGACTCCATTGGATGTTTATCTGTCTTTAATGCTTTATAAATTTACTTTTAACAAGAAAAGCAGAATGAACTACAGATGGTAGTAGCTGTCAGAGCAACAGTAAGCAGTAAAACAAAGTTGTGTGTTTGACAGTTCTTGGCACAGCAAATGTTTAGAACTGTGAATAACTGAACTCCTGAATCTGGAGGGTGTCTGCACCAAATGAATGGGCATCTATACTCAGTGAATGAATACTGTTGTCTAACTGTGGAAAAAAAAATAAAAGAATTGCTACTGAGATGAATATTATTAAAGATACTCAATGACTTAGTGGTCAAAGCAAATTTAACACTGATAAAAACGTATAGATATGAAGATGAAGTGGTAGCAAATACAAACATTTAATTCAAAATGCATATAAATTGGCATAACTTCAAAGCTTTTGGTAAGCCAAAGGGTTGAGCTGTAATCTACTGGAGCAATTACCATACACACAAGGAGACTTATTAATGCCTGTCAATGACACAGATTGGGGATGCTGAAGAAAGTGGTTGTGAAGAAAGATGGCGTAATTATCAAGCAGAAAATGAATGCTTCTTGCATGCTTTTTTTTTTTTTTAAGATAGTTTTGTATGGTCAGAAATTAGAGTGCAAAATTCACCATGATAATTTAAAGATGATTTGGAGAGAACACAACCTTTCACTAGTAAGAAATTGGATTGCACTTTGTATTTTCAACAGACTTGTATGTTGAACATTTAAATCAATGGAGGTAGGTCAGTTATCATTCCACCTTATAAGAGTCTTTAATACTTTTTGAACTATCAGCAGGATTGACTAATAACCTACTATGTGGTGAGTACTGTGCTTGGTGCTATGGTAAAATATTTTGCTGAACATTAATTATGTGCACAATTAATAGCGTAATATGCGTGAGGAGACCTGAAGTGTGGCACAGATACAAACTGAAGGCCGATATGAGAAAATACATTATAAACAAAGAAATGAATAATTGAGTAACTGAAGAGGATATGAGCTCCTTGTGGAAAGCCATTTCAGAAACCAAAATGGATGGGGTGCCTGGGTGGCTCAGTGGGTTAAGCCTCTGCCTTCAGCTCAGGTCATGTTCTCAGGGTCCTGGGATGGAGCCCTGCATTGGACTCTCTGCTCAGCAGGGAGTCTGCTTCCCCTTCTCCTTCTGCCTGCCTCTCTGCCTGCTTGTGATCTCTCTCTCTCTCTCTCTCTGTCAAATAAATAAATAAAATCTTAAAACAAACAAACAAACAAAAGACTCTGACAATTAAAAAAAATAAAAAGAAAAAAACCAAAATGGCCAATCTCAGTAAGTCTGGTAAACAGAGAGGGATCAGTGAGGCAGTATGTGCAAGTAGGTGAATCTAAATACTTCATATCAGTATCAGAAAGTGTGAAAGTGTTCAGAATCAGAGAGTTCCCATTGAACTTCATTTCCTCCCAAAAGAGGGACTTAAAACTCCCCTCTCCTTTCTTGACACGTACATGTAAATGACCCAGAATACTCTTTGGAACATAAGGAAGGAAGGAAGAAAAGGAAAATGGAAGGACTAGTTTGACTGAAAGCCATGACCTTCCTTTTACAGATTCCGTTAAATTTTGAGAAAAGTATTGATTTTAGGGATTACCAATCATGTCCTAACCTCTTTAAAAAATAAAAAATAATAATAAACTATTGAACTGAATTATAAATTTACCATTTCCTTTTAATTGGTTTTAAATGAGCATTACTCTAGGTCAGCACAGTCCAATAAAAATATCTGTTACAATAGAAATCTGCACACCCCAATATGATAACAACTAGTGTCATGTGTCTGTTGAGCATCTGAAAGGCAGCTCATTTGACAGAGGAGGTAAAATTTTAATCTCATTAGATTTAAACTTAAATAGTCACTAAAGGGTGCAGGCTACTGCATTGGACAACACAGCTCTACAAAGCAAATACGTTGGAGTCAGAGACCTTGTAAATGATTTCATCTCTCACGGCATCTTGTACAAGGTAGAGCTTATAATACTCAAAACTTGTTAACTGGCCCTGAAAAGAATTAGTAGTCATAAAACCAAAAATGGATATGTAGCCCACAGAAAAGTCAGTGTAAATTTAAATGTTTCTTGCCTTGATTGCTTAGAAAAATTGAATATATTCTAATCATTATATTCATTGGCATAGCATAAAGAATTTTTAACTTATTGCAAAGTTGATCAAGAAGGCCATGAGGTTTTCTTCCCGATGACTGTAGGTTCTAGTTTACCCGTCCACTCTTCAGGGCATAAAGCCAAAAGCAGAGCCAGAACAAACTTCTATAGATTCTCTGTGAAAGTGTGGCCTAGAATTCTGAGTTATATCTCCCCACACTGTCACTGTACATGCCACAATGGTGAGTTTTCATCTCTCCTAAGGTTCAGATCCTTTGTTATCCATGAATTCCTAACATTTTAGCCCAAAAGTTTATTGCAAGATTCTATTCTACTGCAAAAGCCTACTACGAGATTTTTGGGGGCAGCTTAAAAGAAACAAAGGAACACTGTTATGTCGATTTACCCATATTTAAATGAGAGAATAAGCTGTTATTTTGAAAAAGGAAAACAAGCAAAGTGCAACTGTATTTTAAAGCTTCATTCTATTTATCGAGAATTGCATACTGGGTACTATGATCCTCACAATCAGACCACCAAAGCAACTGTAAGAAAATGAATTTCACCTCGCCCATGAAAAACCCAGATTCTTTACCTGCAATCACAATACACTGTTAACAACTTAAGTATTAAAATGCACTATCAAAAAAGGAGGTGAATCACCAGGTTCCCCTGGGGACAAAAATATATGTTTATAAAAAATAAAAAATTTAAAAAAAAAGTAAATAAAAACGTTAAAAAAAAGTAAAAAATAAAAAAGGAGGTGACACAGTTAAAACTGAACGATGAAGTCTGTGCTTCGGTCTTAGATATTAGTCTTCCACTTAGTTTGACTTTAATGGTTTTTCAAATTCCTCTAAAGAATTTCTATATAGGTGATATTTTCACTTTTTGGTAAAAATATACAAGTATAGGCTTTAGTCCTGAAGAAATTCAGTCTTATTTATACACTACCAAAACAATATGCTTGGTGGTGCCCTGTATAAGGAATTGAAGGGAACAGGACTACCATCCTCTAGGTTATAGGGTTCCCCGAGGTGGGGGTCAACTGGGCCAAATTTGGTAGCCTCTTGCATGACTGTTGGTAAAATACAAGCCCAGAATGTGTGAAAAAAGTGCAATGAAGAGTTCAAAAGTTGGAAATTAAGGATGTTAACATTGGGAGGTAGGATGTTTATTTGAGGCCCTTAGGAAATGAGTAGTAAGAAGTTGAAGGGGAGTATATAGCCAATCCTCATTAATTGTGGATTATGTATTTGTGAATTCCTCTGGTTTGCTACAACCTGTTTGCAATTTCAGAATAAATACTTATGGTGCTTTCACAGCCCTTTGCATTCATGTGTAAGGCTGTGACAATTTTGAGTACCTGCCACTCATATTCCCAGCTGAGGTAACAAGGCATCTGCCTTCTGGTTTTGACTCTGATACTGTAAAGTGTCCTCCTTATGACCTATTTCATTTTTCTCATTTTTCTGATTTTTGTTAGTGATTTCACTGCTGAAAATGACTACACTGTGTGGTACAGAGAGTCTGCCTAGTGTTCCTAAGTACAAGAAAGCTGAGATGTGCCTTACAGATAAAACACAGTGATAGATAGGTTTTGTTCGGTCATGACTTAGAGTGCTGTTGACTATGAATTCAATCTCAGTGTTAATGAGTAAACAGTATATAGTAAGTAAGTTACCTTTAGACAGAAATACCCATGAAACAAGGTTATATAATGATTGGTTCATGAACCTGCTGTGACCAGAGGCCCATAAGAACCTAATGCTGTGTGTTCTTTAGTATTTGCTAATTCTTGTGTTCTAGGTGTCTTTATAGAACATAAAAACTATGGATAATGGGAATCAACTGTATTGGAGTAGGAAATATTAGAAACGTTTTATTTATAGTTTTCAGGGAATGTTATTTATGTTCATAATGGGCTCTAGGTCCTCAGCTGAACATTAAGATAGAGAAGACCTGAGAGCTTCCAAGATATATTTTCTCAATTTACATCTATGGATTAGTTTCAGTGAGTCCCAGACAGTGTGAAATGAAAGACTCGATTGTGTGTGTATATATGTATGAACTTGTAGGCATTTTGGGAAGGGGGGTATGGTCAGGATTTCCAGTAGGTTTTCAAAAGTATCTATGACTTTAAAAAGAATTACTGATCTGTGGTTTGAGCCTGAGGCCTAGGGTGGTGGTGCTATATACAGAGCTTCAGTTAAGTGGAGCTGGGATTTTGTTTAATACTACCTAGCAAGGATATGGATCTGGGTATGACAGGAGATGGAACTTAAATGGTTCATGGAGTTTTCAGAAAAAGAAGATCATGAAATCTTACACATCTGATGACACATGCAGACTGCTCAGCCATGAAAGACAACCCAATGATGATCTTGGGGAATTTGATCCTTCAGGTATATTTTCAGTTCACAAAAGTTTGGTGGTCAGGAAGTTCTTGGCATAAGAAATTTCATATACCAATTTTTTAGTTACTAATTATAAATTTGTGTGCTTTATAGTCAAAAGAAAAAAAATACTCTGTTTCAGGAATTGGTAGCCTATAGGAATGTTTTGTGGTAGTGACTAGTTGCATTGTGCCAACCTTCTGGACCTTAGGTCTACCTTCTTTCATACTTGGCCTTCTGGTCTAGAGTACTTTTCATGATAAATGTATCTGTAGGTGTGTGGAGTACGAGTGGGACTATATTTACAGATGTGGTGAGAATTTTAATAGAAATTTGTATAACACATGGGATGAAATGCTTGTAGGTACCCAAAGAGAAAAGGGAAGTCACATGAGTTTCTAGATCTCAGAAAGCCCTATTGATTCTAGAGCTGAAGGAAAGGCCCTTCCATTCACTAAATGGCAGTTCTCTAGTTGTCCTAGTCCTTTTTTCCTATCTCATCTTTCTACCATTGAATAACAAACAATTCATGATCTTTACCTAGCAATGTACTTGGATATATCAAATGCATTAATCCTTTTGGTCTAGCAGTTTCCATTTCACAGACTACTGCCTTTGTACCTTAAATAATAACTTCCATTTGTAGAAATCTTCTTACTCTTAAAGCATGATCATACTTTAGACTAAATTTATACTGTGCAGGACAAGTAGTTATATCCTGAAATTATTAGAGTAGTGATTAAGAACACTGACTGTGAGATTGTTCTGCCATTTACTACACGAAAACATCAGGTGGAAAAACTACTTTCCACCTCATATGGTTGAGAGAATTAAATGAGATAATGCAACAAGAGGACCACTTAGCCTAGTGCCTACTGATGCTTAGAGCTTGATATCTGTTAACTATCAGTAGACTCATTATTATGTTACTCATTCAAAGCTTTTTTGACTTTCAACTGTACATTTGTGAAAACTGAAATCCAGTAAAGTTAAAATACTTCCTCCAAACCATAAAACTAATTAGAGATAAATTTGAACAAGAACCCAAGACCCTGACTTATGGGATAGTAAATGTCTGTGTAAGTCACTATCAAATGTACACATTTGTCTCAACTTGACCATTTGCTCCCTGAATTTTGATAGACATGAAATGCTTTAATAAATTGGAGATCTTGACAAAGCCTCAGGGAAGCCAGGATCGTGTTAATGGAAGCTGGAGTTGTTTTGAAATGAATTGGTCTTGTTTTTATTGCCAAATATATCTGTATATTATTAACTCTATGAAAAAAAAACATTGTTATAGAAAAATTTTAAAGTTTTTTCCTCCTTCAGGCTTAAAATGAGGTCCATGGAACACATATCAAACAATTACATCATGTATTCTTAATTTATTGTCTTGCTCCATAAGCACAACTTTCATGCTTATAAATCAGGAAAATTCACATATGGTGGAAGAGTCCATGAGGTTTGATACACAATTGGGCTTATTGTTATGCAACCTTAGTGGTTGCTGGGCATTGGTGCAACTAGGTAGTACATAGATTGTTTAAATATAAAATTATCCACTGAAACATGACATTACGTTTTCAAATATACATCCTTATTGTTAATGAATTCAGATATTTTCCCCAGTGACACTGGCTTCGTCCTCACTCTTTCACACAGACAAATAGAGTAAATACCTAACCCAAATTCATACCATACATTATTGGATAATTGGGAGTCAAAGCCAGAGTTCTTAGCTCTCATTTTAGAGTTCAGGCTATTTTCAACTGCTTCAATCATGATGGTAGAAAAGGAAATAAATCTCATTAAAGCAAATTATTATTGGCTTTTTCCTTTCACAATGTGTGGAATTATAGCCTTAAAGTTAAATCTACTGCTTCAGACATGGTTTCCCAAAGGCATTAGGATAAAGAAAATACAGTTAGATGGAAGAGTTGCAGACAGTTGTAGACAGGACTATTTTTGTTCATTGCCCACAATTTGACCCCACATTAACTGCCAGTATCTTTCCCCCAAACATTGTAACAGTCAAGACCAGAGTTCCACTGGTTTTTGGTAGGCGTCCTTCTCTAGCAGCTTTTTTTTTTTTTTTAAGATTTTTTATTATTTATTTATTTATTTAAAGATTTTGTTTGACAGACAGAGATCACAAGTAGACAGAGAGGCAGGCAGAGAGAGAAGAGAGAGAGAGAGAGAGGGAAGCAGGCTCCCTGCTGAGCAGAGAGCCCAATATGGGACTCAATCCCAGGAGCCTGAGATCATGACCTGAGCCGAAGGCAGCGGCTTAACCCACTGAGCCACCCAGGCACCCTTTAACATCTTTTGAAATCAAGTTACCTCTTCCTACTAACCTCTGTATATTTTGAGTATTTCATGTGACCAGCTCCTTTACACACAAAATTTTAGAAGCTTATAAAAACCATATTAAGACCATATTAAAGTCAGAAGAAAATGTTTTTATACTTTCCTAAGACCTGGGCATTACATTCATTTATCACGAAAGGTAGCAGAATATGCAAGCCCCAAACATGTCTTTTTGGCATGAGAATTATTTTGAGCTGAAGATAATTGAGAAGAGGCTCTGTGCCCTTCCCCTAGTTGTCTAAAAACAGGACACAGATTGGCAAAGATGTCCTCTCTGCCCTCTCTTACAGGAAAAATAGAAGTTAATCCTGGGAGATAACCCTGGACCCTTAATTGGCCCAGAGAGGACACCAGAGAAATACACATAACAAGCCTTACTAAAACTAGCCCAAATCTACCATTACATCCCTACATATTTGCCTTCCTAGAGTTTGTCAGTCAGTAGAAACTCAAAATTCTTTTTCTTTATCACTTCTTAAAAATTTGTTGTTCTTTTGTGAAGATGCTTCGTGAACCCGTTCTGACCACCCCTTAAGTTACTCATCTCTGAGTGTTCTCATGTGTATGAGCAATGCTCGTGTTAACCAACTTCTGTTTTTCATTTGTTAATCTAATTTACAGGGCCCCAGCCAATAAACTTAAGACGGGTAGAGGGAAAATACGTTTTCTTTCCTACGATAAATGCCAGTAAATCGGATAAAATGACTTGTGTGGTTAAACAGTTTTCCTTCCTCATTTACTTCAATCTGTAGCTATCCCCCGTGTTCCTTTAGCTTCTTCAGAATACAAATACCTTATACATAGCATCATGCTCACGAACTAATTCTATGCATACACTTAATTCTCTAAGTTTATGAAATTGGACCTTCAATGCACAAAACAAGAAGCAGAAGAGCTGTTAGGAGGTGGAGGGAGGACAGAAATGAGTCTACCAGACTGAGAAGTCAAAGAAGTCACTTTGAGACCAGAAAACGCAAGCCACTCCATACCATTTACCCAGTTTGAATGGGGTAACTTACTGATTGAGGGACTAGGCAGAGAAATGATCCCGGTACTCCCTGTCTATTCACCCCATCCAGACCTCAAGCTATAGCTTTTATAAAGTGAGGGGCCCGGGGTGAGGTCACAGGGTAGTTATGTAAAGTGGTACAGTCATCTCTACTAGTTGCTTAAGTGGTGTCACCTGTGTACTAGTCATGGACACTAGTTACCTAAAGTGGAGCTTTCTGCGCATCACTGTAAGGAGGATCGAAGACTTCTGGCATTCTAGTCACGGCCTGTGTTAACTTTCAGTGGGCCTAGAACACATAGACATGGTCACGGTGTGGGCAAGAACAAGATGCTGGACCAAAGATGGAGTCCTTGTTGTCAGCATGCCTGCAAGAGCAAAAATAGGAAGGACCAAAAAGGGGCCTTAAAGCAATACAAATGATGCAGGAGATGATCAATACTCAAAGCTAATCCATGAGCATTCCCAGAGGATTAATGCCGTTTGTGCCAGCTATATATTGTCCAAGCATGGTGCTGCTCCCAAGTACAATAGCCTTCACTGAGTCCTTGTGTATGTGAGGAAATGCTTTAAAAGCTGAAGTCAAGTCAAATTCCCACAATTTATGACTGTACCTTTTCTCATTGTGCCCTTAATCCCTTCTCTTGAAATTAAATGAAAAAGATCCTCCTTTGGAAATAATATTTTTTAACAGAGGCAATTCATCTTAATAAAAGAGTTCCAATTATGGAGTAAGACTGAATTTTAATTTACTTTCTTTGGGCCTTAGATTCTTCATGTGTAAACTGAAATATTAAGAGTATCCTCATTTTCATGAAGATATAAGGTAATGTAAAAAAATATTTAATACACATCTGCTACACAATAAAAATGAGCAAATGTGATTTTTTATATATATACATACACACACTTATGTGTACTTGACATATGTTAATTATATAGCTTTATTATACATACTTAAATTAATTTGGCTCTCGTCATGAAAAAACTATGCCTTATGGCAAGATCTTTTTCAATAAGTTGTCATTCACTTGTGTTTTTTTTTTTTTTAAGTTTCAGAGGAATAACTATAATAACGAATGGTGGAGTCAATATTTAAAATTAGTTCACTAGATTTAAAAGATAGGTTAAAATCAGTGAGTTGTGTTTTGGCAGAAAGAAATAGAAAGGCCTATATGTCAATTTAAATGATGAATGGGGCAGTCAAAAAGATCTAAGAGTTTTACTTCCCCCAAACTGAATATTAAGGTGTAATAGTTAGGCAATAAACATAACCTTGAAATGAACTCATCAGAATTCAGTTTACAAGAAAGTTAACCATTTTGAAAGTTGTTCTCTGTGCCTATCACCTCATACCGTGGGATCGTGTTCTGTTCTGGGCTCTGTGATTTAGTGGTTACACTGAAAAATGAAATAATATACTTTACAAAATAGAGTGCCCTTTGTCACATGAGAAACAGCTAGATGAACTGCTATAATTTAGCTTAAAGAAGAGATAACTTAAGGAGATTCTGCTTTCCTGTCTTCAAATATTTGAATGAGTACAATGTGAACAGACAAATTTATTAGTTACTCAGTACTTTTCTAATAGCTTAATAACTTCTAGTTAAAATTCTCAGGAACCATAATGTTTAGCAAGGAAAAGGAATCTCAGAGAGGCTGAATGATTTAGAAATAGAGGTCTACAGACTCTGTCAAGGGCCAGATATTAGTATTTTAGACTTTTTGAACAACGTGGCGCAGTACTTAACTGTAATTGTGTGAAAGCAACAGTAGACATAAATAACTAGGTGTGGCTATGTCCCAACAAATTTTATTTATGAAAATTAGCCCTAGGCTGTGGTTTGTGAACCTCCAATTTGGGGATTTAATCACATATATATATATAAAAAGTGGAGGGAGAACTATAAAATTCAACATCTTCAATTCTAAAGAAATAACAAATTTTTTAACAAGAGTTAAAAATGTAAGCCTCTAACTCAGGATATTTTCAACAGAATCTGACCATTTGTTGGAGTTACTTATTCATTCATTCACCCATTTATTCCCAAAGCATTGAGTGTCTACAGAAATTCCAACCGATTGCTGGTTGTATCTCATTGACTGCGACTGTACAGCATGCCCATATCTAACTGCAAGTGACCCCTGAAAAGCAAATATTTTATACACCAAATCCAAGTTCTCTTCACAAGGAATAATACTGAGTAGGAAACTAACAATATGTGCCATACTGAAAAGTAATACGTGGTGCATAAACAATGAATCTTGGAACACTGAAGAAATAAAATTAAAAAAAAAGAAAAGTAATAAGTGATAGAGATACTTATGAAATCACACAGTGAGAAAAATGATCAGTTTTATACTGGATCTCAGGGAAGATCACCAGAGACAGTGAAAATCATTTTAAAAAGGATTCATGCATTCATAAAAATATTAAAAACATGACAGTGAAAGATTTCTAGAAATCTTATGTTTTACAGTTTGGAGGATCAACAACATGACTGTAACACCTAGGGACTTTATGTTCAATTTATCCTTTCTTAAACTCTTTTCTGAAAGTTGTCTAATTAGATTGGTCTACTGGAAGCATTTAAACACTTCAAAAGTCATGTGCACCCAGGAATAAGCAGAATTAAAGTAATCTTTCATAGTTATGGTATGGTCCTTTCTCTAGAAACCATAATAGAATGACAGGTAAAAGAATTTTATTTTTAAATAAAGAGTAAAACCAAAAGGGGAAAGCGGAGCACTAGCATTCAGCTGCTAGGTACCTGTATGGCATCTGGCTAGAATCCATTGTGATCAGTGAAGCAATCCTTCTGATTCATTGGCCTCCATAACATACCAATTATTAAATATTTTTTATAACATTCCTGTGGTAGCAACAAAACTTGGATATTGAGAAAGATGAAAGAAAAGTTCTAATTGATTTAGCAGCTCTGAAAAGGCTTAATTCTAACTTGACAGCGAGGAATAAAAATATGCAACATGATTTATCATAAAACCTCTAATAGATTCAGGAACTGACATCACTGGCTAACTCTGAAGGTCAAGGTGAATATGGTATTAAAAAATAGAGGATCAGGGGTGCCTCAGTGGCTCAGTCAGTCGAGTGGCTGCCTTTGGCTCAGGTCATGATCTCAGAGCTCCTTGCTTTGAATTCCTTGCTCAGTGAGGAGTCTACTTCTCTTTCTCCCTCTACCTGCTGCTATGCCTACTTATGATCTCTCTCTCTCTCTCTTAAATAAATAAACAAATATTTAAAAAAATATTTCATCTGTAAAATAAGCTTAAGAAACAGTGAGACTTATATATCTATAGTCACACCTGTCCCGCTGAACAGTTGCCTCTCCCCAACTATTCTGAGCTGGATTGCTCTCCACTAGACTGAGCTTGAGGCTAGATCATGGCATTTCCAAGACATCAAGCACAACCAGTCCAGTTGGAGCAGATAAGACACCTCTAAAGACTCGTCTCCAAGAAGAACTTGATACAATAGTAATAAATTTGGAATAATTCAAGGAGAATTAAGACAGAAAATCAAGCCAATGAAAAACCAGTACCCTTAATACCAACAAGGTATACATACAGAAAGCTGCTCAAAAACAGAAAAAAGAATCCTAATGTAAAATATGGCCCAATTAATCTTTACAAAAACATAATAATGTGAATCCTGAATATTGATTTAACTAAAGTGATGTTATAACTGTTAAGGATGGGAAAATTTGTGCCGCATACCTGGGGAAGGGTTAGAGAGTGAAAAAAAAATTGCTAAATCCACATTTCCCATGGTGGGATATAAATAAATCAATGTTAAAAGATTTTTTAAAGCACCAATATAACAATGTTGACAATATGTAAGAAAATAAACACAAACAAATGAACTCCGGAGTGTACGAAATGCAGGACTCAGGGAAGACAGGTGACTGACTCTCATGTCATTATTCTTATGGAAATGTTTGACTCATTAAATCATGTGCATGTATATTTTGGTTGAACATAAACACTAGATTACAACCTTAGGAATAGCTCATGGTAGTTATCTTTTATTATAGTTCTTTTCACTTGAGTTCATCTAAGTTACATTCTGTCTTATTACTATAAACACTAATAGTAAATTAATCTTGCAGTTTGTCACATACATTTGGGGAACGTCTTGTTTTACTTATAATTAGATGCTTTCCTCTTTATTATACACATGTTCAAAAGTTATTTATGGTCTAGCTAGCATAGGATCTCATTGCATTTAAAAGAACCCTTTGCTTCACTGAACTTTCATCATACCAAGGGCCGGCTAAGATCCATCTGAGGCATCCATAGGCTTGCGAGAGACCTCAGGATGTGCTGATGTTGCATGCAGTAGAGACGAAATCAGCCTCCTTCATTTACAGTACAGAGAAACGAGCGATAAGTGACGATGGGATTATATTTTCCTATCTCACTATGAAATTTGACTTCAAACAATATTTACCAAACTCGAGACTCACTGGTACTTCACTCACTTCTATAAAATATATAAAACTTTATCTGCAAGTTTCCTAAATGACTTCCATTGCTCCTTGTTTATTTGAAGATCTAGTTCACATCATCTTCTCTTGATTTTAAATCTCATTTGAAAATATTTTCTTCTCACCTCATTATCAGTTTCCTTTTTTCTTCACTTGCTTTAATATTGCTCAACACTTCACTGTGCTTTTTGACACTGAGTTTGTGGGAGAGATGATTTGCTGTTTCAGTAAGTTGCTGGAAATTTAGAGTACAGGAAAAAATTATAGAACTATTAAAAGATAATGTTGTACAAGTTATTGGTGCAGAAAAGTTGAAGCAAAGGCCTTGCCTGTTTTTCATAATGTTTCCCTTTCCTATGCCTTTTTTTTTTGTATATCCTTCCTGGTCTTCCCTACATATTGTAACTCACTAAATTCTACTACTCATCATTTTTGTTTTCTGATTAAGGAGATGACCTACAGCTCCTGTTAGTTTACCATGAAATGGGGAAAAAAAGCAAACACTATAAAAGAACAATGAATTTTAAAAAATGAAATAAAAGATCAATGAATTTAAGATATCAACAAGAAATGACAGCTTTTTAAAAGAGGTCAAGCTTATTACTTTCATGTCAATACCATGAAGAATTTCCAAGACATGCTGGCCCCATCTATCCCTCTAATGGCATATATGCAAATCCATACACAAAGACGTACACTTCAGTATCACTGCATGGGCCACTGGGTAAATGCCCTATTTCCCTCCTGGACTGCCTACATAGATACATTACATTTGATCCAAGCTACAAGTTTTACCTATGTTATAATTGAATATCGGTATATGAAAAGAAAGCAACTAGGTTTTGTCAAAACCTATGTCACCTTGAAAATAAAATTTGCACTCTCAGTTTGCCAAGAACACAACTCTAAACAAGTTGTCTTTTAGCAATTAAAAATGCTGTCAATAACCAATGAAGAAACTCTATGGTTCAGGCATGTTTAACAAGAAGGATATAATAGGTATTGCTACTTTTTGACATTTCTAATAATGCCCTCATTTCCGGCGGGCTTTTTCTTAGTGTGTGGTCTAGAGACAGAGAAGTCAGCCTGCTGTTGTCCTAGCAAAGAAATTAGATGTGCTTGTCCCTTCTGATCATCACTTCAGGCAGCCAAGGGGACAATAAATGGCTGTGGCTCAGCCAGTTGAACTGAATCGAGATCGAGTCTGCATCTTCCGCAAGTGATGCAAGGAGAGAATGGGTTCCAAACTGTTGCCAGGACCACCCAAGGCTGGTGGTTGGTTTCATAGTCATCTGAAGATTTCTTGGTTCTTCAGTAGCCAAGTCTAGTTCTACAGCCTCCCTACCTCTGCTCTGTATCCATCCTTGATATCTTTCCAGGAAACTCTCTTTTGCTTAGATTAGCCAGCATCAGTTTCTACTGCATATAGTCACAAACTCCTCAGTGACACCAAGGATATTTTGCCAGAAGCCTGATTAACAAATACAGTTGCCTTGTATTGTTTCTTATTGTAGAAACTACCCTGCTATCACATGTGCCCTGCAAAACAAACCCCCCCCAAAATCACAAGAATGAAACAAAACCAAAAAAATTGCAAAACAAAAAGATGAAAACAGTTATCTTATTGCTGATATTAATCTTCAGAAGGAGAAGTTAGCATTGAAATTTTTTGGTGAGCAGAAAGAAGAGGATTGGATATAGTAAATCACTTTTTCCTCAGGCTGGGCCTGATTTCACCCTAGCTTTTTAATGATGCCCCCTCTCAAATTCATTTCTTGGGTCTTCATCAGTGGTTATTTGGTTCTACTCGGGATGAGAGAAAATGAGCTTATGTACTTCCATTCAGATTACACTAGTCTTAGAAGTGAGCTGTCAGGTAGGCTCTTGTGATTTCTGGTCTAGTGTAGTCCAGTGATTGTATATTAGCACTGCTGAGGGAATCAGCAAGGTTTCTTTTTCTTGTATTTTCCCTAGCTGTGACAGTATGGTGGGGGGGGGGGGATTTTTCCTTTGGGGCCTCAATACCCACATTTCCAAATGAGTTCCAACATTTTGTGATTCCATAATTCTGTACTTTCAGCAAGGTTATTTCAAAAAATATAAACACCTGTAATTGCAGATTTGAATGACAGTGACATCCTTTTGCCCTCACTGCATTCAGATTTTTGCTGAATTTTATATTAGCTTAATTTTAGTCATTTAAGGAGAAAAAACCCATTTTATATGCCTAAGTAGTTAACAGGTACTCACAGTTTTAGGCGAATGGACATATGTAGTCCTAATTTAATAATTTATTTAATAATAATTAATATTTAATAATAATTATAATAACAAGTGTTTTTAACATAATTTAATATTTGTGTATTGTGCAAGATTGTAAAATATGTTTTTATTTATGTATGATAAAAGCTACAATCTTTTAATTACATAAGCTATAATAAGTTGCATAATAAGAATAGATATTTTAAGAGAGGCTCTATTATGGGATTTCTATAAAAATCAATTACCTTGGCTGCACAAATCAGTGAATCTGTTCCTAATTATTAAACATGAAAACATTTCAGTGAAACATTTTCTTTTATTTGACTTTTATGATTACCAAAGTTGTTTTTGCACACAAGCGAAAGAGTCAAGTGACTGTACAATTCTTAAGAAAAATAGCAGTGCCCAAACTCTTCCTCCCATTTCTACTTCCTCAGAGGCAACATTTTCAACTCTAGCTTTTTAGCTACCACTTTTGATAGTTTTCCTCCATCCGTGTTAGTAAAATAACAATATTGCTATTTCTTGCTCTTTCCATTCTCAGATAGGTAGTACCTACTAACTCTTCACAATGGAAGATGGGCACTTACCTGTCTTTTACTCGCTGGGCCCCAGAGATAAACATACATACTTCTCAGTTCTTCTATCTTCCTTATAAAATTATGACATGATTTTGATTAAAATTATTCAGGGTACATTATGATGGCTATGCAAACACTATTCACAGAGGAACTATGTAAAAATGATGACTGTTTCTCGTTCATTGAGCAATTTTTTGTTTCGTCTCTCACTAATAATTGTCTCACTTTGCTGCTGGCTTAGTTTCTCTGTACTAATTCCTTGAAAAATGCCCAAACTCTCTTACATCAGATATTGTATCAATTTTATTTTCTTAGAGATAATCTTGCTGGGAACCTTCTAAACTGCTCCTTTCTCACTCTTGCTGTCCAATGGCTTGCTACATTCCTGGTATATTCCATCATCTCCATTCTGGAGTTATATTCTTTCCTTTTTCTCAAAGGAAAGGAAAATCCCATTTTCTGGATTCCATGTCTTCCTTTTTCTTGGTTACTCCTTTATTTTAGTACATTTCTTTAAAAGTTTCCCAAGAAAGAATGCATGGTGGGGGGTAGATATTTGAAGCTCTTGAATGTTCAAAATGTCTGTCATTACCCTTAATTTGTCAGTTTGTCTAGGAATAGAAATCTAGAGTCAAACTCTTTTTATTTCAGAGTTCCAGTTAGGTCTTAATCATCTTTCAGCTTCCAGAAGCGCTCTTGAGTAGTTAAAACCCATCCTGTTTTTTGATCCTTTGTACGTAGCCTGTTTTACCTTTCTAGAAGCTTTAGAATCTTTTATTTAACCTGTAGTTCTGAATTTCCTCCCTGAAGTGCTCCGGAATAGAGTCATTATATCCACTCAGTGGGCACTTGACACTTCCAATCTTGGAATTCTTGTGTATTAGCTCAGATAAATCTTGATTGTTTATTTCATCATTTTCTGTGCTTTCTTGTTCTTTATTCATTGAACTCATCATTCGAATATTTTTCATTTTTTTTACTAGTTCCTTAATTTTCAAACTTTTTTCCCCATTAAACTCAACTTTTTGTCACTTTATTCTACTTTTGGAAAATTTCTTTAAGTTTATATTGCAATTGTCACACTGACGTCTTCTTTTTTGCTATTGTATTTGAATTTTCTAACTAATTTTCTTCTCAGAACCAACACATCATATATGTTTCTATTGTTGTTTCATGAATACAACATCTGTTGTTATTTTTCTGGGATTATTAGTATGTATATAATTGAATTTTTCCTTTCCCTATATAATCCACTCACTCTTTGTGCTTTCCCCCTGTTTATATTTTTGTATATTTTGGTCCTGTCATTCGTCATTCATGTTCAGACTTGAATGAGACGTCTACTGATCCTTTTGCCTATTCATGTGTTAGATGAGATAGGAAAAAATTGTTTAAGAGCTACAGGTGTGTTGAATTTAGGCTTCACTGTGTTGACTTGGTTGGAAACTTTTCTTGAAAACTGCCCTATGATGGTATCTTTCCTTCATATCTAGTCAGATTATCTAGAGAACAGGTTTTCCTAAAATTACAGGTTACAAGTCTGGCCACAGTCTTCTGGAAACTGAATGGGGAAAGATACATGGTGAGTTTCAAGGTTGTATCTATATTTATATAAAATATAGATATTTGTTTCTATATTTATTTTTCTGTATTTATATAGCTGTAGATGCCCCTGTTTGGGGTTTGGTACCTTTCCTACTGCTTTGCTTACTGAAACATCAGGGACTTTCCATTTTATTCTCACCAGAGGATAAGCCTCTAGTCTCCTGCTGAGGTTTTAGCCCCAGCTTTACCCTCACTTTCAGATATTTATGCTGGTGTTATTTCTTGGGGTTTTAGGGATTCCAATGTACAATTAGATCATTACTTGGCTTTTCCCATTGCTTGATTAGGATTTAACATACTTGGGTCTTATAAGTCAATGACCATTTTTTCTTGTACATACCATATTCCAAAAAACTATTCCTAATCTTTTTTCTTTTATACTTTTTATCTTTTTGAGTTTGTGTTTTAAAATCCCTCTAAAAAAAAGATAATAATAAAATCTCTTTACTGTTATTTTCTATTTTGGGAAGGAACAAATGTGAATATATATAGATAATGTGTCCTTTTTAACTAGAAGTTTGAGCATTATGTTTTTATTTCAATAGAAATATAGAGCTATATAATTTTATGCCTATAATATTTGTGATACTTTAAAATGATCACTGTTGAATGCTCAGTTTCCATAGAACAAAGTATAAAATTAATAAATTAACAGAATGAATTAAAAATGGCACTTACTTGTTTCTAATTTTTATAACTATTTGGAAGCATAGATATTTTGCATATGAGGAAATTGGGTCTCTGAAATAATTTTCCCAGGTTTTTCAAAATAGTGTGATCTGAATATAACTAGTGTGTTGTAACATTTTTCTATAAAAATACACACACATCTATAATTGATAAATAAGCTATTCTACAATAAAAACTAATAAACAGGTCCACGAGTGGCTTTCTATGTATTGGCCAAAAAAAAAAAAAAAATTGATTTAAGTGAGAAGTTGTGAGGATCTTTAAGGAAGAGAGAAACATTAAAAAAAAAAAACTTTTAAGGAGTTAAGGAGTTAGTGAGTTTGTGTGCTGTCCTCACACCTGTCAGAATGGTTAAAATCAATAACACAAGAAACAACAAGTGTTAGCAAAGATGTGGAAAAAGAGGAACCCTCTTGCACTGTTGGTAGGAATGCAAACTGGTTCAGTCAGTCTGGAAAACAATATGGAGGTTCCTTAAAAAGTTAAAAATAGAACTATCCTATGACCCAATTGCACTACTAGGTATTTACCCAAAGGATACAAAAATATTAATTTAAAGGGATACATGCACACCAATGTTTATAACAGCTTTATCTACAATAATCAAATTATGGAAATGGCCCAAGTATCCCCTGATCGATGATAAATGGATAAAGGAGAGCTGGTATATATTAAATATGACTTAGCCCTAAAAAGGAAGGAAATCTTGGCATTTGCAATGACATAGATGGAGCTAAAGGGTATTATGCTAAGCTAAATAAGTCAGTCAGTGAAAGAAAACTACTATATGATTGCACTCATACATGGAATTTAAGAAACAAACAAGCAAAGGGAAAAAAGAGAGAGAGATATAGACAAATGAAGAGACAGACTCTTAATTATAGAGAGCAAAATGATGGTTATCAGAAGGAAGGGAGGGGGGGAGGAAGGATTAAATAGTTGATGGGATGAAGGAGCTTGCTATGATGAGCACTAGGTGTTGTATGGAATTGTTGACACACTATATTGTACACCTGAAACTAATATTACACTGTATGCTAACTGGAATTTAAATAAAAACTTAAGAAAAAAGAAGTTTGTGAGATGTAACATGCTTCCTCACTTCCAAAAAATTCTACATGATCCATAGCCCATGGATTTAGTATTTTTAATAAAATAATGAGAGAGATTATAATCCATATTAGAACATGTTAATTACATTCACAGTGCACACTTTTGAAAAATGTGTCAATTTACTCCCAATCTCGGTTTCCTCATATGTAAAATTAGGATGATACTCCATGAATTGTTTAAAGGGTTAAACATAAAAACTTAATAAATACTAGTAAAGCACTAGGAATGTAATAATTTCCATAAAGCTTCTACCTTTTGTTAATGAGTACAAATTCAAAACCATATACAAATTTTGGAGAAGTTAGATTGACTGCATATCTTTATTTTGCCAAGACTTTAATATTGGCAAGACTTACTGATTCTTAGGAAGAAGCTTCTTCTCTAACTACAGTCCATTTGCATGCCAGGAATAAACAAAAGAGGACTCATTTTCAGAGTGCTTCACTAATAAGAAGTGGACTAACGTTTAGGTTTGTTTTAACAAATTTCTGTGTCTGTAGTATCTTGGATAGTGACTGACAGTAGGCTCTCCACAAATATTTACTGAGTAAGTGGATGAAGCAAAAATATTGCTAAAATTAGACCACTGTTTTTTTCTAGTTATGCTTTCAATTTATATTATCATTCTTTCCAAACTTATATTTAGATATATACCTCATATTAACACAGAGGTAGGCAGATATTTTTTAATGGATTAGATAATAAATATTTTAGACTTTGTGGGCCATACGGTCTTGTCTCTGTTGAAGATACTAGACTCTGTCATTGTAAACAGAAGTAGCTATAGAAAGGACATAAGCAAATGCACATGGCTGTGTTCCAATATAACCTTAATTATAAACAGTAAAATATAAAATTCATATAATTTTCACATGTCACAAAACATTTTTTTTAAAGATTTTATTTCTTGGGGCACCTGGGTGGCTCAGTGGATTAAGCTTCTGCCTTCAGCTCAGGTCATGGTCTCAGTGTCTTGGGATGGAGCCCCACATTGGACTCTCTGCTCGGCAGGGAGCCTGTTTCTCCCTCTTCTTACTCTGCCTGCCACTCTGTCTACTTGTGATCTCTCTCTCTGTCAAATAGAGAAATAAAATCTTAAAAAAAAAAAATTTATTTCTTTAATAGAGAGAGAAGGAGCAAGCAGGAGCAGGGGGAGGACCACAGAGGGAGACAGAGAGAAGCAGACTCTGTGCTGAGCGAGGATACCCTAGGATAGGAAGTTCAATTCCAAGACCCTGAGATCATGATCTGAGCCAAAGGCAGATGCTTAACTGATGGAGCCATGCCAATACCCAAACATTCTTCATTTGAAATTTTTTTCAATCACTTAAAAATTCAAACACCATTTTTACCTTCCAAACTGTTCAAAAGCAGGAAGTGGGCCAGGTTTGTTAAACAGACTATAGTTTGCTCCCCTTTATCCAGTTGTTTGTTTAAAAACATGTGGAGAGAATTTGATGAACAATGTCCTCTAGTTGGCAGTACAGTCATACAGCAAATATAAGATATTTTTATTAGAAATTACAGTAGGACTTCTTTTCATACTATTTCCAATAACACTGTCACAGCAAACTTGGAATCTAGTTTACTCAGGTATTATGGTTTCCATGTTATGACAAGGATGTTTACCAAAACATTTTGCTCATCTTAAAAATTCTCACTGGTTTCAGAAAACAAACAAATGAGCAATTATTATTTCATTTTTTTTCACCTTTCTCAAAATTTTAATCGTTTTTGACTCCGTTCTTTCCCTGTATCTTTCTCCCATCCTTCAAAGCCTATCAATTCCCAAATCTTGTCAGGTTTTCTTTTCTTCAAGTCCTAAATGTGTTCTTTTCTATCCCCATTCATTGCCTCGTTCAGGACCTTATCAACAGTTATATTTTGTGAAATAAACATTTTATATACTCTATTTCTCTTCTGTCAATCACCTGTCGCCATAATCCTCTGAACTGTGAAGATGATACAAATATGGACTCTCATTAGAAAAACTGCCACATGGTCTTCTTTTCCTTAGAAGGACAGGCATAGGGCATTTGTCAAAATTACAAGACAAGTAGCTTAGAAATAAATACAAAGAAAATAGTTTTCAATGTCATGGGTCATGACAGAAAACAAATTGCATGGCTAGGTTGCTTTTAACCCGAACACTTATTCACAGAATTTGCAACTGAGCAATTGAAAAAGAGAAGATCGGGATGGCAGGCAAAAAATGACTAGCTTCAGGGATCAGGAGGAATCCTTCGATCATCTCTGTTTTTAGACTTAACTCCATGGGTTTTCCTAGATAAAAGTCTTCTGTTCAGACAATATTCAGGCATCAGGACATTACTTCTGAAGTTTCTTCTTCTGAGATTTCTTGAACTTCACAAGAATTAATATTATTACATATGAATTAATGGGAAGCTAGCAATTTTTTCATGTCTCATTCCAGAAAAACCACACTAAGGACTAGAAGACAGAGGTAGTTGGCTTACCCCTGTTATGGATGAAATGCCTATATCTTGAGTCTATCAAGAGAAATAAAGGTGTGAAAGCAACAAACAAACAAACAAACAAACTTGTCAGATGACGCTGACACACGGAACTTTTAGAGCAGTCTAGATATCCTCTGTGCCTCACACACATCCTCCCAAGCCAAGAAAGTTAAATATTAAGGCAATTAACCACATTTTGAAATTCTTTTGCCTCTAAACGATTGTTTAGAGGAAAACACTCTTATTTTTTATGAGTTTAAATTTGTAATACTTTCAGACAGAACAGTTTGGCATCTGTCAAATTTATAAATATACCTACCCATTTTGGTGAACTGTGTTGGTATTCTACATATTTGCTTCCTTGCCCCATGGGGAGAATTATATATCCACACCCATTGACATCAAGCTCGACACATGACTTTCACAGTGAACTCTAGGTAGAAGTAGCATGCATTATTTTTAAGTGGTTTTAAGAGTTATCATACGGTTAACCATGTCCTCTTTCCCTTCTACCAAAAACAGTGTATTTTGGTAAGGGAGTTCTTCAGCCTAGGTCCTAGAATGAGGATAATGTATGAAAGAGCCAAAGCATCCTGCAATGA
Organism: Mustela putorius furo; assembly: GCF_011764305.1. Lineage (NCBI taxonomy): Eukaryota > Metazoa > Chordata > Mammalia > Carnivora > Mustelidae > Mustela > Mustela putorius. The sequence goes on from NW_025421987.1 coordinate 32,134,181, forward strand.
AGATGTAACATGGGAGAGAAACCTTTATTGCTATAAGCTACTGTGAATTGGACATCAGTGTGTTTTTATGGTAAGATTCAACCTAAGCAGACTGATACAGTATTTTACTCAGTGGTTCAGATTCTTGGAATTTATCCTTTAGTTATACTCATGAATATATAAGATAGATAGATGATAGATAATCTGTTGCTGTTATTATGTGTAAGAAAAATGACTGGAAACAACTTCAATGTTCATCAGTAGAGAACTGGCTAAATAAAAAGTATGATGCAATCATACAAAAATAATCTATGAAGCTGCAGAAAAAAATGAGAAAGCTTTTATATACTAACATGAAATGATCTCATTCATATTTATAGTTATGAAGATGAAGAGACAAAAAGAAAATAGTTATGTGTTCATGCTGACTATCTCTGAAAGGTGGTATAAACTTGACTCTGTTTAGAAAAACTGGATGGCAGATGAATAGATTTGATAAGGTGATTGTTTTTATTGCTTGCCCCATTGTACACTTTAAGTTTAGAATATTTGTGAATGGATATAATATATTCAAATGAAAAATATAATTGTAAATAAAAAAAGAAGTTACAGTATTTGCATAAATCATATCTGGATTTTGGAGTTCTGATCTTCCTATTTATTCTATACTATAATTAACCCTCCTTTTGTTTAAAACATTAAGTTTCAATTCCAGCTACTACATAACTCTAACCATTTGTTATGTCTGAGTACAATTCCTTGACATTATGCAGTTTTGTCTTGCTAATGTTGCCCTCTGGGATTTTTTCCCCTTCTTTGAATTATAAAGACAGTTGGTGCCCTGCCTAGAACTATTGAATTGGTGCATCCATTTTACAGCAACTGGGAGTGTTGGCTGGTAATTCTTGCCTTTACCCTTTTCTGGAAAATTGTCTTTGGCCAACAGAAGCCATCTTACCCCAGGATACATGGGTGGTTATGGCACTTTTCCTAAAAGAGGTTTACAGCCAGAGCTGACTGATACAAGAATAAAACAAACAAACCAACGAAAGACACTCAGCTTAGGTCTCATGGATCACTGTGAAACAACTTGGTGTTGCCATTCATGGTCCAGAGCTCCCCATGGAATCAGGAGCTAAGGTCACATATTTATTTAGCTTCTTCCCTTGCCCTATCTTGATTTCTTTACTTCCTCACAGTTTCTTCTGATAAATTTTTTTGGGAGGGTCCATAGGATACTATTTAAAACCAGAATGAGAAATACATTTTGTGGGACACCTAGGTGGCTCAGTCAGTTAAGTGACTGCCTTCAGCTCAGGTTACCAGCCTAAGGTCCTAGGATCAAGTCCTGCATCAGGCTCCTCCTGAGCAGGAAGCCTGCTTCTTCCTCTGCCTGCTCTGCCTGCTGTTCCCCCTGCTTGTGCTCTCTCTCTTTCTCTTATTATTAAATAAATAATTAAATAAAATTTTTAGAAAAAAATGTATTTAATAAGAGAAATACATTTTGTGTGTGTAGGTGAATGCATGTGTTGAGTGTGCATGTGTACAGCATTATTGAGGTCAGTGATGGGTGTCTTTTGTAGGTTGGAACTTATAGGAGAGCATGCTATTACAGATCTAACTTTCTTAACAGTGATGAGAATACTAGGATCCTGGAGTAGTACAGGCCAAGTAACCAGCATTTAACTATCAAAAATCAAGTAAGCATAATTACTGTAATGGGCAGCTGGGTCATCATGGCAGTCAGGAGGACCTGAAGTCAAGGAGAGAGAGTCAATTATCATATGGTTTCACTTACTTGTGGAGCGTAAGGAATAACACGGAGGACATTGGGAGATGGAGAGGAGAAATGAGTTGGGGAAAATTGGAGGGGGACACAAACCATGAGAAACTGTGGACTCTGAAAAACTGAGGGTTTTGGAGGGGAGGGGGTAAGGGAGTTCAGTGAGCCTTGTAGTGGGTATTATGGAGGGCACGGATTGCATGGAGCATTGAGTGTGGTGCATAAGCAGTGAATGCTGGAACACTGAAAAGAAATAAAATAAAATGAAAAACGAAAACAAAAACAAAGATATATTAAAAAATAGCGAATATAACATACCTTATGGGAGTAAGGCAAATGCATAATCAACAAGGTATTGTGTAATATATAATCAAAAGACATTAAGATGAGATGAGCAGTCATAATCCCTTACTGCTTTTCCAGATCTGGTTCTGAGCTTACACTCAAAATCCATTACTTGAAGGAGGGACCAGTTTCCCATGAGAAAGGGCCTTACAACATTGTAGAACAAATATTTAGTAGTCAGTCTCCCAGGATTTCCATAAATGATCTTTACCATTTACATGAGTAGTCATATACTAAAAATAAGGTAATGTCCAGCTATTTGAAGACCTTTTCAAGTGATCTATTTCATACTGAATGAGTTGTGGTAGTCTTTTTTTTTTTTTTTTAAGAATTGATTTACTTCATGTATGTTGTCAAATTTAAGTGTGTAGAGTTTTTTGTAGAATTCCTTTATTTCTCTTTAATATCTGCAGGGCTTGTAATAATATCCCCTATTTCATTCCTGATTGGTAATTTCTGTCTTCTCTTTCTTTTCCTTTATCAGTTTTCCTAGAGGTTTCTCATTTTCTTTTTTGATCTTTTCGAAGAACCAGATCTTTGCTTATTGATTTTTCTGTACTAATTTCTGTTTTCAATTTCAGTTATTTCTGCTCTTATTTTTATTATTCTTTTTCACTGCTTGTTTTGGGTTTATTTTGATCTTTTTCTAAGACTTTCAGATGGAGCTTAGATTATTGATTCAAAATCTTTCCTCTTGCTAATATATGTATTGCATATGCTATGAATTTCTTTCTCAGCACTGTTTTATTTGCATCCTTTTAATTTTGCCTGTTTTAGTTTCATTTTTATTCCATTAAATCTGTTTTGATTTTTCTCAAGATTTCTTCTTTGACCCTTAGATTATTTAAAAGTGTACTTTAAAAAATTTTTTTTAAAAGATTTTATTTATTTATTTATCAGATAGAGATCACAAGTATGCAGAGAGCCAGGCAGAGAGAGAAGGAGGAAGCAGGCTCCCTGCCAAGCAGAGAGCCAATGCGGGGCTCTATCCCAGGACGCTGGAATCATAACCTGAGCTGAAGGCAGAGGCTTACCCCAATGAGCCACCCAGGTGCCCCTTAAAAGTGTATTAGTTGGTTGACAGATGTTTGGATATTTTCCCATTATCTTCCCAGTATTGATTGCTACCTCAATTCCATTTTGATCAAAGAACACATCTTATGATATCAATTCTTTTACATTATTTGAGGTTTCTTATATGGACCAGGGTAAGGTCTATCTTGGCGTATGTTCTAGGAGGATTTGAAAATAATATGCATTTTATATATGCTATTGGATGGAGTGTTCCATAAATGTCAAAAAGATCCTATTGATAGATGCTATTGTTGAGTTCTATACTTTGCCAATTTTCTAGTTGTTTCATCAGTGTTGAAGGAGTGGTGTTATATCTCCAACTTTAGTTGTGGATTTGTTTATTCTTTTTAGTTCTATCAGATGTTTTGCTTCATGTATTTTGTAGCTTTTTTGGTTTGGTGTAGATATATATAGGATTTCAATGTACTTTTTATAACTATATGATATCCTACTCTGTCAGTCATATTTTTCTTTAATCTGAAGTCTATTTAATAATAATGTAGCTTTCTTATATATATATTCTTAATTTTATTCTTTCCTTTACAATTTAACACAAGATCAACCAACTTAAATTCATTGCCAGCTAAAGTTCAGCCATCTGAATGGGGCTAATGTAATAGTACTGCTAGTTATAGAATTGCCAGTAAAGTTTCTGGCAATTCCAGATATGCAGCATTTGTAGGTTTCTTTCTTTCTTCCTTTTTCTTTTTTTTTTTTCAGTTTATGGATCATCTCAATTGTACTTCTTTTTTTAATTTAATTTTTTCAGTGTTCCAAGATTCATTGTTTATGCACAACACCCAGTGTTCCATGGAATACGGACCTCCTTAATAACCACCACCAGGCTCACCCATCCCTTCCAAAACCCTTAGTTTGTTTCTCAGAGTCCACAGTCTCTCATGTTCATCCCCCCCAACTTCCCCCAACTTACTTTTCCTTTCCTTCTCCCAATGTCCTCCATGTTATCCCTTATGCTCCACAAGTAAGTGAAGCCATATGATAATTGGCTGTCTCTGCTTGACTTATTTAACTCAGCATAATCTCCTCCAGTCCCATCCATACTGATAGAAAAGTTGGGTATTCATCCTTTCTGGTGGAGGCATAATACTCCATTTTATATATGAACAATCTTCTTTATCCACTCGTCTGTTGGAGGGCATCTTGGCTCTTTCCACAGTTTGGTGATTGTGGCCATTGCTTCTATGAACATTGGGGTACAGATGGCCCTTCTTTTCACTGCATCTGTATCTTTGTGGTAAATACCCAGTAGTGCAATTGCAGGGTCATAGAGTAGCTCTATCTTTATTTTTATTCTATTTATTTATTTATTTATTTAAGATTTTATTTATTTATTTGACAGAGAGAGATTACAAGTAGGCAGAGAGGCAGGCAGAGAGAGAGAGAGGAGGAAGCAGGCTCCCTGCTGAGCGGAGAGCCTGATGTGGGACTCGATCCCAGAACCCTGAGATCATGACCTGAGCCGAAGGCAGCGGCTTAACCCACTGAGCCACCCAGGCGCCCTGAGTAGCTCTATTTTTAATATCTTAAGGAATCTCCGCACTGTTTTCCAAAGTGGCTGTACCAATTTGCATTCCCACCAACAGTGTAAGAGGGTTCCCCTTTCTCCATATCCTCTCCAACATTTGTTGTTTCTTTTCTTGTTGATTTTGGCCCTTCTAACTGGTGTAAGGTGGTATCTCAGTGTGATTTTGATTTGAATTTTCCTGATGGCTAATGATGATGAATATTTTTTCATGCATCTGTTAGCAATTTGTATGTCTTCATTGGACAAGTGTCTGTTCATGTCTCCTACCCATTTTTTGACGTGGTTATCTTTTTGTGTGTTTTGAGTTTGAGGAGTTTTTTTTTTTTTTTTAATAGATCTTAGATATCAGCCCTTTGTCTGTACTGCCATTTGCAAATATTTTCTCCCATTCCATAGGTTGTCTCTGTTTTGTTGACTCTTTCCTTTGCTGTGCAGAAGATTTTGATCTTGATGAAGTCCCCAAAGTTCATTTTTGCTTTTGTTTTCTTTGCCTTTGGAGACATGTCTTAAAAGAAGTTGGTGTAGCTGATGTCAAAGAGGTTACTGCCTATGTTCTCCTCTAGGATTTTGATGGATTCCTGCCTCACGTTGAGGTCTTTTATCCATTTTGAGTTTATCTTTGTGTATGGTATAAGAGAATGGTTGAGTTTCATTCTTCTATACACAGCTGTCCAATTTTCCCAGCACCATTTATTGAAGAGACTATGTTTTTTCCACTGGATTTTTTTTTCCTGCTTTGTCGAAGATTATTTGACCAAAAAGTTGAGGATCCATATCTGGGCCCTCTATTCTGTTACATTGCTCTATGTGTCTGTTTTTGTGCCAGTACCATGTTATCTTGGTGATCATAGCTTTGTAATAAGCCTTGAAATCAAGTAACATGATGCCCCCAGCTTTGTTTTTCTTTTTCAACATTTCCTTAGTGATTTGGGGTCTTTTCTGGTTCTATACAAATTTTAGAATTGTTTATTCCAGCACTTTGAAAAATGCAGGCAGAATTTTGATTGGGATGTCATTGAAAGTGTAGATTGCTCTGGGCAGTATAGACATTTTAACAATATTTATTCTTCCAATTCATGAACATGGAATACTTTTCCATCTTTTTGTGACCTTTTCAATTTCTTTCATGAGTGTTCTATAGTTCCTCAAGTACAGTTCCTTTACCTCTTTGGTTGGGTTTAGTCCAAGGTATCTTATGGTTCTTGGTGCTATAGTATATAGGATTCTCTAATTTTCCTTTCTATATTTTCATTGTTAGTGTATAAGAAAACAACTGATTTCTGTTGGTTGATTTTGTATCCTGCTACATTATTGAGTTGCTATATGAGTTCTAGTAGTTTCGGAGTGGAGTCTTTTGGGTTTTCCATATTAAAGTATCATGTCATCTGTGAAGAGAGTTTGACTTCTTCTTTGCCAATTTGAATACCTTTTATTTCTTTTTGTTGTCTGATTGCTGTTGCTAGGACTTCTAGTATTCTGTTGAACAACGTGGTGAGAGTGGGCATCCTTGTTGTGTTCCTAATCTCAAAGGGAAGGCTTTCCGCTTTTCTCCATTGAGAATGATATTCGTTGTGGATTTTTCATAGGTAGATTTTATGAAGTTAATGAATGTTCCCTCTATCACTATACTTTGAAGAGTTTTAATCAGGACCGGATGCTGTATTGTGTCCAATGCTTTTTCTGTATCAATTGAAAGGACTGTGTGGTTCTTCTCTCTTCTCTTATTGATTTGTTCTATCACATTGATTGATTTGAGAATGTTAAACTGCCCTTGCATCCCAGGGTCATCTTTGTCATGGTGGATAATATTTTAAATGTACTGTTGGATCCTATTAGCTAGGGTCTTGTTGAGAATATTGGCAACCATATTCATCAGGGATATTGGTCTGAAATTCTCCTTTTTGATGGGTTCTTTGCCTGGTTTGGGGATCAGGGTAATGCTAGCTTCACAGAAAGAGTCTGGAAGTTTTCCTTCTGTTTCTATTTTTTGAAACAGCTTCAGGAAAATAGGTATTATTTCTGCTTTGAATGTTGGATAGGATTCCCTAGGGAATCCATCAGGTCCTGGACTCTTGTTTTTTGGGAGGTTTTTGATCACTGCTTCAATCTCTTTACTAGATATTAGTCTATTCAGGTTGTCAATTTCTTCCCGTTTCACTCTTGGAAGTTTATAGGTTTCCAGTAGTGCATCCATTTCTTCTAGGTTGCCTAACTTATTGGAATTTCACTATTGATAATAATTTGTCATGATTGTTACTCTTTCCTTGGTGTTGGTCATGATCTCTCTCCTTTCATTCATAATTTTATTAATTTGGGTCCTCTCTCTTTTCTTTTAGATTAGTTTGGCCAGTGGTTTATCGATCCCATTAATTCTTTCAAAGAACAAGCTTCTAGTTTCATTGATGTGTTCTACTATATATTTAGTTTCTAACTCATTGATCTCTGCTCTAATCTTAATTATTTCCCTTCTTGTGCATGGGGTTTGCTTAATTTGTTGTTGATTTTCCTGTTCTTTAAGGTATAAAGAGAGTTTGTGTATTCAGGATTTTTCAGTTTTTTTGAGTGAAGCTTGAATGGCTGTATATTTCCTCCTTCAGACTACCTTTACCATTTCCCATAGATTTTGGACTGATGTGTCTTCATTCTCATTGGTTTCTATGAGATGTTTAAGTTTTTCTTTGATTTCCTGGTTGATCCAAACATTCTTGAGCAGGATGGTCTTTAGCTTCCAAGTGTTTGAATTCTTTCCAAACTTTTTCTTATGATTGAGTTCCAGTTTCAAAGCACTGTGGTCTAAGATTATGCAGGGAATAATGTCAGTCTTTTGGTAAGGTTGAGCCCTGATTTGTGACGCAGTATGTGGTCTATTCTGGAGAAAGTTCCATGTGTGCCCGAGAAGAATGAGTATTCTGTTGTTTTAGGGTGGAATGTTCTGTATATATCTATGAGGTCCACCTGGTCCAATGTGTCATTCAAAGCTCTTGTTTCTTTATTAATTTTCTGCTTGGATGATCTGTCTATTACTGAGAGTTGCATGTTAATATCTCCTACAATTAATGTGTTCATATCAATATGAATCTTTATTTTGATTAACAGTGAGCTTATGTGGTTGCTCCCATATTGAGGGCTTAATTAATTACAATTGTTAGATCTTCTAGGTGGTTAGACCCTTTAAGAATGATGTCGTGTCTTTCTGTATCTCTGACTATAGTCTTTAGCTTAAAATCTAATTTATCTGAATTTTCACCTGATATAGGATTATGGAAATATATTTCTTGTGATGCTTTCTTCTGCCCTTTATGGTATTTGATGAGAAATTGGATGACATTGGAATTGGTTTTCCGTTTTAGATATAGCATTGTTTCTCTCTGGCTGCTTTTGCAGTTCTCACTTTGTCTTTAGTTTTGAGAAGGTTAATAAGATACATCTTGGTGTGGATATCTTTCAAATTATTCTATTTGATTGCTCAGATTTTGAATCTATAGTTTTATGTCTCTCATTAAATTGAATATGTTTCAGCCATTATATTTCTCTGAGCACCTTTTCATCCCCACTTTTTTTCCTCTTCTTTCTTCAAAATTAATGTTAGATCATTTATTATGGTTCCACAGATTACTGAGGCTCAAGTTGTTTGTTTATTCAAAAGCCTAATTTCTCTCTGTTCAGACTGAGTAATTTATACTGTTCTCTATTCTGTTTCACTGATTCTTTTCATTGCCCGTTCATCTTGATATTGAGTCCTTCTACTGAATATTTTGTTTGTTTTTCTTGTTCTAAAATTTTCACATTATTCTTCTTTATTTCATCTATGTCTTTATTGAGACTCTCTATTTCTTTGTTGATATTTTCTATTTTTTATTTGTTTTAAACATGTTCATAATTTCCTGTTAAAGCATTTTTATTGTGGCTGATATGAAATAATTATCACTTAATTATAACATCTTTGTTATTCTTGTGCTGGCATATAATGATCATCTTTTTTTTTTTCAGTCTGAGAACTTCCTGTCCTTGATAGGAATGATTTTTGTCTGAAATGTGGAAATTTGATTGAAATCATTAAATGATAAGACTCAAGTCTTATAATTTATAATGCTGTAGAGATTACTAATTTTATAAGACTTTAGATCTTATTTTGGCCTTCTATTTTCACTAGATTTCTCTGATGCTGATCCAGTGTCTGCTTCTTTACGGCCAGGTAGAGGTAATGGTCCACATTCCCTACTCAGTCTCCATTGCTACCCAAGATTGGGAGGAACCTCATTAGTGCTAGATGGTATGGCAGGTCCACCCCTCCACGTACTTTTTACTAACACCACAATGTGAATGGCTTCATTATTGCTGGGTTATTGTGAAAGTCCTGACTCTCCACTAGACTTCCTTTGAATCTACCTCCTTAAGCAATGGGAAGAGCATCTCTTTACTGCTGGCTCTGAAGGAAGGTTAAGTTCACCTTGTAGACTCTCCTGACACTGGCCTCACCACCACTGGTGAAGGTCATGAAAGTCCCAGGTCCCTACTTGATCTTCTCTGACATGACCTTACTGGGAGTCTGGTTATACTTCATTAAAACTAGGAGAGAATGAAGTCTAGATTCCCCAGTCAGCCTTTGCTGGCATAGGTATGGATTGGGCCACAGTTTTTTCAGTTGTTTGGCTAGAGTAGAACACTTATTATCAAGGAGTTTTCCATTTTTTTACTTTGCCATATTCCTGGTCCTTTGGCTAAAGAGAGTAGACTCTTGGGCTTGTTTGTTTGTTTGCTTATTTGCATCATTGATGGCCAGGGTTGCCAACTTCTTCAGCTTCAGGTCTGGAATTTATGGGCAAAAAAGAAAACCTAGGCACTCACTACTATGTTGTTCTTTGAATCCCAAAGTCAGCTGATCAGCTTTTTTTTTTTTTCTGTATTTTTTAGAATCTCTTATATTTGTTTTAAATGTAATGCTCAGAGTTTTTAGTGGTACTTAGTTGGGGGGATTAAAAAAAAAAGTACATACACTCCATTTTTCCTGGAAGCAGAAACCTTAAGACATTAAAAAATAAATCTTCACTGTTTTAGGATTTATGTTTTCCCCTATTCAATCAAAACCAAATTTCATATTGTATTTCCTTCTAGAAACAGAAATTTTCTCACTCCTTTCTATTCCCAGAGGCTTAAAAATAAATCCTCCAGCCTTTTCCATCTCTCAAACTGATATTTCCCTATTCTGACTTTAATAAATGCTTTCATCAAATGGCAGTTGATCAGATGGTTTGTGTGACCTGATAGGGTGACACAGAACCTCTTTTCAAAATGACAGAATATTCAAAGCCTTTACTCTTTCCACCAGTAAAGCTGCTTTGTAAATGCCAGATTCTTTTAAAATTGTATTGCTTGCCAGTGCATGCATTATTCATCTGACTGAGGTATCCCACACTGTCAGGGGGGAAATTGCAAGAAATCTATCTCTGAGCTTCTCTTTGATGCTGTGAGAAGATTCAAAATGAGTGGACTGGAAGATGATTGTATTTTTCCTTTACCTTCTGGTTAAACTGACAATATCTGCTTCATGCTTTATATTACCACATGACTTGTCACCCAAGAGGATGACCCTAAGAGTTTGAGTCACCCAAAAAAAGAAAAATTTGTTGTGGGATCCAAGTGCTACTGAGGAGATAGTGATGTTGACAAATGGTCAGATATGTTTCTTTAGTTCTGCACATGGCATTTTCTGAATGGGACAATAGCTTATTTTGTAAAGTAGCAACATTAGCAGAAGCTGAAAGACATACATCTAGGTATATTCTTCCCAGTACAAAATTTACAAAGCCAGATCTTAAATTAGATAGAATATACAAAGATAAGACTAGAAAGGAATTCAGAGGACTGAATCATTATTCCCTTGCCCCTTATGGCATGTTATAGGTGAGGAAATCAGATAGCTTCAGTGACGTGTCCAACCTAACCAGTGGCAAAACTAAGACTCAAAACTATACACCTGATTTTCATTCAATATTCTTTTATACATACCATGTGGTCACTAATAATGTCTCTTAAAATGCTGATTAATTATTCTGGATTAGAGCAGAAAATTATCAGTATACCATAGTTGTGTTGTCTATGTGAACTTTGGGAACAGATTCCCATAAGAGTCAGGATTTCGATGACTAAGTCATTCAAAAACACCAGGGTGCTGCAGAAAATGGACTGTGATTCATCCAGTGGGTAGACACTTCCCTGCAACAATCTACTCCCAAGTCTTCTTTATGGTCAACTGAAAAGTGAGCCAAACCTGAGCCCCTCTGAGGTCTCTATAAATCACAGAGTTGGAGCAAAAGATTTCTTGCCTTCCAAAGCTGATCCTTGTTGGGCAATAGTTCCAGGATTCCTTTCCGAGTCCATTTTAGAGAATGACCTCCTGCTCACCTCTGCTCTCCTGAAAGCTTAAATTGGTTGTGGTTTCCAACTTCCTGTGCTATCCTAGACTACAAAGTTCTTCTGCACAGCTGTTTCAAAAGTTGAACAGGGTTGTGGGTATTAGGGAGGGCACATATTGCATGGAGCACTGGGTGTGGTGCAAAAACAATGAATACTGTTACGCTGAAAAGAAATAAAAAAAAAACTGAAAATGTAATTCAATAAAAAAACCTCAATAAAAATTTTTTTAAAAAGTTGTAGATTCTATACAGAGTTAATTTTTTTTAACAGATTTTTATTTATTTATTTGACAGAGAGACAGAGAGAATGAGTGTGCATAAGCAGGGGCAGTGGAAGATGGAGACAGAGAAGCAGGCGCCCCACTGAACAGGGAGCCAAATGTGGGCTGGATTCCAGGACCCTAGGATCATGACCAGACCTGAAGGCAGATGCTTAACTGACTGAGCCACCCAGGTGCCTCTCTATACAGAATTATAAGAGTACTACTTGTTTATAAAAGAGCTGCTTCTATGTTTAAATATCTACATACATGTGGAGGTTTTAGTATGAGTTCATAGAACCTAAATATGTTTTATGAAATATATCTGATAGGAAAAGCAACTTTAGATAAATGTTTCTGTTATCATTCACTGTGAGGAGAAAAAGAGAGGGGAATACAAAAGAAAAATAGAAAGATATTTTTCTAATAATCATAATTTTTCAGAACCCCAAATCAGGGCACATAGTAAAGAAATATTATGATAATAAAACTTGAACTCTCAAAAGATCTAGATATGATTTTCAGAGACAATCATAAGCGAGATCTCATAACAAAACACATTTTTCTCAGAGTTCTTAATTGCAGGATTGACTAGAATTCATCTCTTTAATTTTTACATTGGTTTCTTTTTGAATCATTTATTTCTATTTCATCATAGTTTTTGCAAATAGCTGAGAATCATTCAATTCTACTAACACATAAAAAGCAATAAATAAATATTGATTAGTAAGTATGAAAAAGAGGAGTTCATTTAGTAAATAATAAAGGGACAGTGAAGGGTTATAACATAAGCGTATGACAAAACTTTCTCCACAGGTCTTTTGTTTCTGAACATTTTCTGAGCGAAGACATTAATATTCTTTGTTTCTACTTAATTATTTATTTATTTAGTATCATTATTTATTTTATTTTATTTATTCATTTATGTATTTATTAGAGAGAGGTAGGCAGAGGGAGAAGCAGGCTTCCTACTGAGAAGGGAGCCCAATGTGGGGCTCAATCCCAAGACCCTGAGATCATGACCTGAGCCAAAGGCAGAAGCTTAATGAACTGAGCCACCCAGGCATCCTTTCTCCTAACTATTTTTTTAAGGGGGTTTGCATGGCAATAGTCTTGGAAGATAAAGTATCTTCTTCCTCCAGAGCAGAGGAAAGATTTGTTTGCTGTTCAGAATAAGGGTAACATATCCTTCCAGAGTAAAGATTGAACAGATTTACTGACAGATCTTTTGAAAAACTGGGATTTCCTTGAGATTCCTCAGATGTGTAGTCCCTGAATGTATAGCATCCACTTGGGCATCACCCCATGGAACTTGGCGGGTGAGGGGAACTGATGAGAGCATGTAATAAGTATAATAAATCTCTTTGTCCCTGCCCCAGGGGTCTCATGTTGTCTGACGGTATCTATGAAACTGTGGCAAGCTAATTTAACAGCTTGAGAGATTAAAATTTCAGACCTTTCATAGTTCTTGACAAGAGGTAATATTATCAGTCCTCAGCTGCTACATTTCTACCATTCTTAGCTATGACGTCCACCTTAGTGATTGACACTGAGTGGAGCTAATAAGGAATTCCAACAAAGACTGTGACCAGCCAAAGAAGCAGAATTAAAAGTTATATGGGTGGCTGACCTCCTTGTCAATTATGGCAATATATTTTAACAGAAGTCAGTGTTTCACATTTCATGTTCTGGTCAAAACAATATATAAATGTGAGAGTGCCACCGTTGGTGGTCTTGAAAGGTAATGAGAGGGGTATTACCCAGCTAAATGCTGCCATGGGGATGACAATGATATCTTCTGCTTTGCTAAATTCTGGGTGTTCTTTCCGTGGTTTACAGCACCCATTGACATTTCCTGTTCGGGACTGTAATTTTATGTTGCCATGGTGGCTTTTTTTACCCTGATTGTTAAACTTTTCTAAATACAGTTAGCAAGGCATTTCAAAGCATGGTGGCTTATAAATTAAAACTCTGAATCTGAATTCTAGAAAACCGAGCCCTACATTGTTGTCTCTGGCGTCAGGCCATTTGGACACATACTTCTCTGTCTCATAAAATAATAGAGATGTGAGCATAGGATAAGTGCAGAAGGAGAACAATGGAATATAGATAAGTAAATGAAAGGAATAAACTACCTGACAACCCGGAGGAAGTGTTTGAATTGTGCTTTCAGTACACTAGCCACTCTTCACATACAGCTCCTGAGTACTTGAAATGTGGCGACTCCAAATTGTGATATGCTGTAAGTATAAAATATACACTGGAAATACTTTTCCATCTCCTACTGACTACATCATTGAGATGTATTTTAGATACGTTGGATTAAATAAAAAACTATTCAACTTAATTTTATTTTTTAACTTTTTTTATGGATAATAGAACATTTTTAAATACCATACATAATTTTTTTTTCCTATTCTATTCTATTACCATTGGACAGTGTTATTCCAGACTATTCCTTGTCATCTACTTTAGTAATATGAACTGAATGGCTCGGCCTGTAAGGAATCTTAGACTGCCCTAATAGTTATAAACTAAATGGTGTCAACTGTGATACAAAAGATGAAAGAATTAAATCACTTGAAGGCTTTTAAATAGACCACAAGTTTCTTGAGGACAAAGGTCATGGATTGCCATAACCTTTCCTTTTCCCCACTGACATGATTAGTCTCTCACTTAGCTCAATAATTTTTACCAGTTGAATGAGTAATAAGGAAAGTCCAGGAAAAAGAAAATCTTGAAGTGTAGCAAGCAGTTCAGTATGTGAAGAAATTGTGCATATTAATTCTGAACAGGATGCCTGTATATTGCTTCTCTTAGCACTCATTTATACTCTTCATTTAAGAAGGCAGCTGTACCGTACAATTTATCTTCCAGTAAGTCCCACAGCCTCTCTAGAGGTCTAGGCGGGAAATGCTTGTTTTTCTTATTCATATCTTCTTCTTTCAGAACATACAGAGCAGTCACGGGGGTTAATTAAAGTGGGAATCACTTGTGCACAGATGAGGAAGTTAGTAGATACCTACGCCACAGAATTTTCAAATTATCTTAAGATCATGGCCTAATAAAAGCATTTTATATTCTGTGTGTATGTGAAGAGACACAGTAAGTCTTAATAGAGAGGACAAAGCTTGCAGAAGCCCTACAATGTCCTTGGGCTGTCTGCATATAGTCCTTCATCTGCTGGTAAGGAGTGATGCCAGTGGAAATGGAGAAATGACTCCAAAATGTAAGGTCCATGGCCATTAGCACTCATGCATGTTGTAGCGGAAACTAATGGCTAACATGAGAAAGACAGATAAGGATAAAGAGACCAGCGGCATGCAAAGACATAAAAAGCTTATTTTATATGTTTCTTATAAGGTACAGTTAATATTGATGCTGGCAGATGAAGAGTGATCGCCACATACCACTTATAAATAATAACAATATCATGTATTTACTCTGTGGCTAAGAAATCTCCATTAAAAGTAGGGAAATTTCGGAGGGGAGATGTTATTCTTGTTTTAACATTAAAAAATAAACTAAGTTTAGGGGCACCTGGGTAGCTCAGCGGGTTAAAGCCTTTGCCTTCGGCTCGGGTCGTGATCCCAGGGTCCTGGGATTGAACCCCACATCGGGCTCTCTGCTCAGTGGGGAGCCTGCTTCCCCCTCACTCTCTGCCTGTCTCTCTGACTACTTGTGATCTCTGTCTGTCAAATAAATAAATAAAATCTTAAAAAAAAATAAACTAAGTTTGAAGGAAATTAAGTAGCTTCCCTAGGGACATAATAATGCTCCACAGTGGAAGAGGCAGAATTTGAACCCAGGCCCAGTCTAACTATAAAACCCATGCTCTTTCTGGTTAGCCAATGCAACCTCCTCTCTGATGTGATAATGATGTTATTAGAATGATAGTGATAGAGGAACAGTACAAAGAGCATTGGGCATTATCCTTATCATCCCCCTACCTCTTGACTTCCTCCATTTCCCCCGTCCCTTCCTCTCTCCCTCCTGCCAGTTTCCTGTTTGTCTCCCTCCCTCTTCCGCCCACTCTCGGGTCGTTCTTATTCCCCTTTCCCCTCCTTCTCTCCTTAACCTCCCTTCTTTTATTTTCTCAGTTCCTTCCAGTTTCCTTTTCCCCTTTTCTAGTTTTTACTACCCAAACATCAGTTCTGCCAATGCCCTCAAAGGACCTTGCTGTGTGATTGTCTGGCTACTAAAGAAACACAAAGAGCAGTTATAATACTTTGAGAGGCAAATATAACTCCAGAGTTCTTCAAAGACGTGAAGATAATTCTTCCACGGAATTTCACAAATATTCCAGCAGCCCAGAATCCTAGAATGTTACAACTTGGAGCTTACCTAGCCTGATATCGTCATTTGGTACCAGATAGAACTCCATCCAAAGACAGGGAGGGAGCTACCCAAGGCTTGGACCAAGCTTAGTGGCCAAGAGGCCTGGAATTTTCATTTAGTTTCTAGGAAGCAGCAGGGAAAATTAAGAATGTGAACATACAAACCTACTGACTAGCAATGAGTGAGGCCTGGGAAGTTGAAGTTCATTTCCTCACTGCATAAAGTTGTTGAGAAGATAAATGATATAATGCCCGTAAGAGCTCAGAGCTCTTAGAGACAGACGCTTGATTTAAATGTGAGATGGTGCTTATTACCTGAATATTAAAGACAACCTTTCATAGCCTTAAGCCAGGCCTGAAGAAAGGAATTGTTGGACTACAGATCATTTCATGCCATTGAACTGAGATGATAAGAAGACCTCTCTTTATATATAATAAATGAGTATTGAATGGATGCCAAGGAGATGTCTGTTTTACCATTGTTTCTGCTCCATAAAAAAGCTTTTCTAGGTAAATATAGAAGGTAATGCCTGGACCCCTGCAGGTGCAGTAGATGGATTCCAGACTTTCCCTTCCTCTGTTTGATTCCCTAGTTGACCCTAAAAGAAAGTTTATTGCAGCAATCCAATCTGACTCCCAGCTAGGTTCATCCTTTTATTCTAGTGTGTACTTTAGTTGAAAGAGGTAGCTCATTTTACAAGAAAGATGCTACACAAAGAGGCAGAACTGGATCCTCTACGTGGTTGTAACCCTAACTAGCCAAGTGATTTGTACGAACCATAGAACCATTTGCTTCCTTGCTTTCTCATCTGTAATATGCAGCTCATACTGGCATCGACCTCCAAAAGTAAATGTTAAATGAGATAATGTACATGAAGGAGCATGCTCACAGTCTGGTGCATGTGAGGCCCCGTAAATATGAGCTATTATTATTGTTTTTGTTTAGATTAAAGTTTGTCTTAAGGTGTTAGGATTTGCACTGTCAATATTTCTGCCTTCTGAACAGCAGCTTCAGAAAATTGTGTTTATCACTCAACAGATCACAGCTCTGTGAACTGGAATTGTGTTTCAAAAGAACAGATTGATGCCTCACACACAGATGTCTTTCCTCATCCCTAAACCAACAGGGTAAAATGTTCTGCAGACTGGATGCTTGGCACAGAGCGGAATTCTGAAATAAAATGCCTATTGTTTTTCCTTCTTTCTTTCTTTTCTTTCTTAAAAAGTATTTAAAGGGAATTCCAACCTTGGTTATTTATTTTCTTCCATGGGAGGAAAAAAAAAAAAAAAGGGCACATCTGTTTGCAATAGTGGATTGTAAGGTCTAAAAATAAATATGCTTTAAAGAAAAGAAACAAAACTTTGTTGGCACTCTAAATCCAATCGACACAGTGAAATGTTTGTTCTAGAGATGTTTGGCTTCTTTTAAAAAAGAAAAAAAAGCAAATAATGTAGAATTATACATTGCTAGTTAAGTGGTTTACCACATAAAAATGTGTTATTTTTACTCATCTGGTAAATAGTTTGAACCGTGACATAATGTCTTAACATTTATATTTCAATTCTGAATATACCTGGCATCTCTCATCTGCTTTAAGAAGAGATTGGTGAAATATAAAATTATTTCTTTACTCTCATAATCTTAAATTAGAAAGCAAAAAACCAAAGTACAGGTAAGGTATCTGTAGTTTGTATTGGATATGATCTTAAGAAATTCAGTTGCTGGCTGTGGTGAAAAGAGCTTTATTTTGATACATATTTTGGATTGTGTTTTCACCTTTTTTTTTTTTTTTAAAAAACTCCACATAAAAAATAAAAACCATCCGTTGTAAAATAGGCTCAGAAATACTGCTGTTACCATTTCACAGAGAAGGGAACAATCCTGCCGAATGACTTACATGGCAGTTGTCTCTTGGGAAGCCCAGATAAACTAAGATTAGGGAGGGACAGTGGCAGGGGAGTGATTAGGGTTGACAAGTAAAAGGGAGCTTAGAGGAACTGAAATAGAAAACAGATGGAGTAGATAAATATGGAAGGGCTGCTGGGGTATCTTGAAAGACAAACATTGGTTGCTCAGAAGCAGTTGAGCCAGAAAATGCTTGAAAATGAGTTACTGACAGGAATTTGTTCAGGCAAAGAGAAGGAGCCCAGGAAAAAGAGAGCTGGGTTAAGAAGGATTTCTGTAGGTGAGAGCACAGGATTGCTAGTTACAATCCTTCCTTAAAAGAAAAAAAAAAAAAAAGACACTCACAGGAAAAATAGCCTAGTGTCTGGCTTCCTCGGTGAGCCCAGGAAGTAAAACAGAATATTCTATTTCTATCAAAGGTGTATCTTCAATTTTAAATTGGAATTAAATCTAAATTACTAATTAATATGTCAAATAATTGAATACGTGAACTCAGTTTGAGCCTGAGATTTTTATATCCTTAGTTAAATGAATGGTATCCACACTGGAAGTGGTGTTTTTAGGAATATTAGGAATGCCAGAAAGATCATTATAAACACTGAGCCCTTGAGTAGTGGCCCAGGGTGAGTTAGACCTCATAGTTTCATTTTACCTATTTAGAGATGGCAAATGCATTACATTTAATATACAGTGCATATATAAATATGCCTACGTGGCTGAGAATACAAAGCCCTATTTTGTAATAGGGTACTTAGGCTGTCCCTGAAGAAATCATAAATAACTCTTGACATTGCCTGATACTCCAAGCTTTCTACCTTCTCCCCCAGTCAAGATTCACTGGTGTTACATTTCTTTGAGCTTGCAGTAGGATAAGCAAGATATTTAAAAATACTATTTGCAGTGGGTTAGTGCCCTGAAGCCGTGGACGGACATGCATATTTTAAGAGAGACCTTTGAAAATATGAAAATCCTCTAAAATGGTAGTGCAACCTGAAATATATTTCCTGTTACTCTTTTAGTTTTTGATCGTTGTGATTTGGACATCAAAAACATCAGTTCAAATGATCATTCAAAGAGCTAGCCATATCTACCATCTCCACTCTCCCCTCTTTCATACTCTCTACCCCTCTCAAACTAGCTAGCTCACTCCATCAGGAGAGCCCTTCAAGTGTCACCTGGCCTTTCCATTTTCCATTTTTTGTCTTACTCATCCACATACCAACATTTGCCACAATTTTGACATTTAAAAAAAAATTCTTTGATTCTGAAAATCACTCTCCATGATTTTCTTCTACCTCTTTGGTTCCTTCTTCTCAATATCTTCCTTCTAAACCTAAATATTTGAGGGACGCCCCGGTAGCTCAGTTGGTTAAACGTCTGACTCTTGATTTAGGCTCAGGTCATGAGAAACTGCAGTCTACTCACACAAATTTAAGGCTAACTTGTTTTATTTTTTCAGTATATCTAAGTAGTATGCTTCTTTGCTATATAATGATTATATTGAAATATTTAATTGTGTAATAATTTGTTTAATCTCTGTGTCCTTTACCAGAATCTGCATTATGGGTTTGATCTGGTTCTTTCTTATTCACCACTATGCCTCCAGTTCTATATCTTTCTATATCTCTTGCTGTATCTTCAATCTTATGTTTTCATTACTATCTCTGGTATCATGGCTTTCTGCAAAAGGTTTCAATAGATGGCTTTTGAATTAATAAATAAATGTATATATGAATGCACAATGAGTAAAATTAACCTCAAGATGCCTGAAAAATGACAGGCTAGGAGTTACAAAGCACAGAAATATTTTATTTACTCATGAGCGTGAAAAAGAATGCAGTGGAATCATGTTCATCATACTGTTTCTTTGATTGCCTTTAAGGTAGAAATTTTTTTTTTTTCAAAATCAACTACATTAGTAGTCTTCACATCATTATCAAGAAACTGGCACAATCTTTGGAAAGTAGTCTGGCAATAGGTATTAAGAAATGTCCAAATAGTCACACTGACTGGCTCAGTAATCCTACTTATAAGCATCATTTTAATAATGAAATTTACAGAATTTTATTGCATAAAATTAAAATTTGGAAAAAACCCAAATGGTTAAATAGATTGGGGCATACTTATTCCATGGCATAAAATGAAAAATGGATACTTAAAATACATAATTACATATATATGTATATATGTACATATATACACACAGTAAGCATGATTACACCTTTTGAAAATATGCATGTGAAAAAATGCCAAAGATATTCACACAAAGGATTATGGTTGATTGATCAAAATGGTGAAGAGGTTACAGGCTATTATTTCATTCCATTTGACAAGCCCTGATATTTTGTTTCTCTGACAGGGTTTCTTCTATAATCTGTTTACCTTTTAACCCAGTAATTCACTATTATCCGTCTTCAGCTTTAATTTCTTCCAACTTTGTAAGTCACATGGCAGAAAAGGAAGTTATAATAATCTGTGTCTATTCGAACACGCACCATCTACTCCAATTCACTGATTTGACTGTAAAAAAACATTCTAATGGAAGCATGTAGAGAAAGACCAGAAAGAACCTTTATACTCCTTGAATAATGAGACTAATAAAAACTGAAGTCAAACAGAAAACTGTTTATAGAAGGAGTAAGGATCTTTGCTAAGATGGTACAACATTTCCAGAGGAATTTTGAGTATCTTTATTTCATTTTTTCTTTTTCCTTAATGTCAACAGTTTTCAGGATATGTTTTGAAGAAGGTGAGAATTTGATGAGTGTATACAATGAGATGGATTAAGACTGACCTAGTAAAAGAAAATGAGATAGAACTGCACAGAATTTTTTTTTTTAAGTGGGTAATTTTTTTCTTCTAAAATCAGAGATACTTGTGTTCTCCTTTCATGGGGAATTGAAGCCATTTCTGAGATTTTAATTCAAACAAAAAATAGTTACACAAGAACTAGAAAAAAGCATTTATAATTCGGGGAAGAGGAATGTATTTCATTTGTCTCCTATACTTTGATGAGTCAGGCAGAATTTTACCTGAAAAAAATTTAAAGGTCATTTTTAACACTCAGACATAATAGGGCAATCCCCCTTCTTAAGGATACTTTTTAACAAACATTGAAACTAAAGCTTCTTGCTTAAAATATTCTTTTATATTATGGTGGGAATTTTCATATGAGAGATTGATAAGTTTTAATTCTGTTTTTTTACGGTTTTTTTCTTAATTGACAAGATTTCCAGGAAATGTCAAGCCTTTGTCCTTCTCATTTGTCAGTCTGCCACTGTGTAGACTTTTTCTTCTTTAAATATTCATTGGCTTAAAATATTAAGAAAATTAACTCATAGCTTCTTGGAAAGTTTTTTTTCCCCCCGCCCCCTTCCTTCTCAACTGATATATCCAGGAATTCTTAGGAAGTGCCTGCTGCAGCCAGATTGACCCTAATAGAGGCACATTTTCTACTGGGTGGGCATCCAGTCTCCTAAAGACATTTCCCATAGTTTGTTTAAGGCAAGTTTATCCACTTTCAGCCCAGCGCCCAATACCGAGCCAAGGAACATAACATTGTACGTACATGGCGTACATAGAGGAGCAGCCGTCCGAAACATGTGAGACTTCTAAGGAATACATCCATTTGATTTATAGCAATGTATTTTTTTTTAAACTGCTGGTTCAGTGAACTCAGGAGAGTGCCTGGTCTGCAATGCAGAAAGCCAGTTCCATACCAGCTCATAGTCCCCAAGCCACATCTTGCCCTGATTGAGACTCGGAAGGCAACAGAGGGATTTTATAAAACTCAGAGCAAACTCTTTTCTCAAGCAGAGGCAGGCTGATTCTTCACACTGAGCTAGTCTCTGATTATCCACAGCAGTGAAATTCCTGGATTTAGATTCGAAATTGGATTATAAACTGCCTCCGGGCAGGTAGAAGCAGCTTTAATCAGTTGGACCAGATGCTCCCATCCCAGAGGAGTATCTGCTGAACAAATGAGAAAGGGAAGTTCATTTTCTCGGCTGGCCTCTTTTGTGTCACATGAACCTCAATATATATATTTTCATTAGCTGGTTGTCTAGGGAACAAGAGCACTGCCAAGAGAATTTGCCAAAGCGAAGCCCAAGAACAAAAGCTTATTTTGGCAGCATCGGGTATCGTGAGCATACGTTCATTTAAAAAAAAAAAAGGTTAAAAAAATTTTTCTGTGAGAAAATTTGTGAATTCAAATGATTTTATGATTACCTCAACATATAGAAAATCAGTTTTGGGCATGACAAAAAAAAAATCTGCCTTTAAAAGAATGACATATTTTATATATTTTCTAGAGACATTTTATGAGTTTCCAGACTTTTTCTGGTTTACTGTCAGAACACTAATAAAAACACAAGTGTTCCAGATGTCCTACTACTTGGTTAAAATTTTTAAATGGGGGAAAAAAAGATTATAAAGAAGAAAAAGAACAATGAAAGCCATTGGTATTAGTTTCATCTGTCCAAGGCATCAAAAGATTTCAAAGCTTGTTTTGTGTGCATACATGTGAACATTTTAAAACAAAATTTAAGAACCTTCCTGAATTAAGTAGAAATAATGGTTAGTTAAGTCTCTTTAAAAGTTAAATTACAATTTTCTGTCAGCAAAACCAGTTATATGTTTTTTTTCCACTCATAAACAAAATACCAACCTCGAGTTCTGCTTTTTCTTTTGACCTTCTACACTGATAAAGTGATAAAACATTTTGGGCACAATATTTGTCATTTTCAAAGTCAGCTACAATGTATGCTATAGGGATTTAGTATAGTTTTTTCCTTGTTTGTTTGTTTGTTTTAAGTTTTCCTAATTTTTCCTTTAGAGTAACATTTGGAGTAGAGAATACATGAACTCTGAATCACTTGGTAGTAAATGTTAACCACTTGTTAATTACACCATGAATCAAAAGGAACAGTTGAGAAACTTTTTTGAAATCAATCCCTAGAATTTGGAAAAATGACTTTTTCACTTCATCTCTCTCAATAACTAGGATACACTCTTAAATGGACAGATCCGTTTGCCGTCCTTTTCTTCTCAAGGTTGTCCAGCACCAGGCAAGGACCTCCTGGAAAGGAACGGTAGCTCGTGAGTGTAGCTAGCTGACCCAGTGAGGTTAAAACTCCCTTTTAACACAATTCTAAGGCAAACCGAGCTGTCAGTTTTGATCTCATGTTCCTAGTCTGCCATTAATGGCACAATGCTGCACAAGGCCGTTTCTGTGGTCACTTGGGGCAAGCTACTAAGATTATCTAGGACTTAGTTACTTTCTCATCTGTAAGGAGGGTGTGGGATTAGATGACTTGTTTCAAGCCTCTGTATTTTAAGGCAGGGAAGCACATCTACAACTACTAAAATTGGGAGTTTTATCTGGAGAATCCCTTGGGTTAGGACATGGAGCTATAAGTCGCTAAATCTCTCACTTCTCCCCACACTTCCTTTGACCTCTGAAGGATTTCTTTGGATCACAGTTTGAAAACTTCTGGGCTGGATAATCTCCAAGGCCTTTTCTACCTTTCATATTCTGTCATGATAAATGCTATTCTAGAAGTATTGAACAATTTAGAATTTAGGGGTCAGGTGGATCTAAGTATTTATTTAGTTCAATTAGTTCATTTTGAGGATATTAAAACTAAGCCAGTTTTACCAAGTCTGAAGCTGAAATGCTGAACTGGGTATCTTCACAGCACATTGTAATCAGATTAACCAGAAACAGTTCCTAAAGTACCTGGATTATGGTCGAAAGGGAGAAAGAATAGATGTTACCTGTTCCGCTTCCCTGCAGAAACTGTCCAAGGTTGTTTTATCCCTAGGCTTATGGTTTATGTTAAAGGCCAGAATACAGGGGTAAATCTGAGAAATCCGAAAAGGCAAGCAGGTTATCCCCACCTGAGAGACTTGAAGAAAGTCCATTCATCCTGTGGCCTCTCTCAGGTGTTGGATCTGTTTAGGGGTAAAGTGTTAGGCATCCTGACTGAACTGAGGCCCAGAACAATCTTGAGACTTTATTATCCAAATCACACTCAATACACGTTTGCATACTTTGGAACAAAGGTCATTATTGAAGTCATTGTGAGTTAATGGCAGCAATCTTTTATTTCAGAATATTCTCTGTGTGTAAAAGATAAATGTTTCCCTTTTAGATGTCCTCAGTATGGCACTAGTTTCTTGAGAAGAACAAAGTCGGAGACTACAGAGAGGAAGTACCTGTGAGAATTTCTACTCTGAGGGGCTCAACCAAGAAACAAAAAGCAGTTACATTGGTGAGCTTTCCGAGAATTGTGCCAGTGTTGGAAATAGCTCTGCAACCTACATACCACTTGTAAACTAGGTATGTGTGAGATCTTCATTCTTGTATACAAGGCTTTAAACTGGGAAGCTAAGAAAACTAGGTTTCTAATCTCAGTCCCAACCCTGCTGTGTGGCTGTGGGCAAATCAATTAACCTTTGTCAGCTTATTTATACATAAAATCAAGATGCTAAGAATTGCTGTCAGTTGGCCTTAAAGTAATCCTGTGAGAATAAAAAATGGATAGATGTTTTAAAAAAGATTTGAACCCCGTAGCCAAAAAAGATATTACTTTGAAGAACTCACATGTACAAAGAATTTCATGATTACTGGCAAGGAGTGGTGACTACATCTGTCATGACTGCCAGTAAGCAGTTTCTATTTTTATATTTTGGAGGACATGATAAGATACAACAATAAACATGGAACAGAATGGCCCCAGGGAGAAAATTGCATTTTGAACAGCTCCTTCTGGACTCCCTAATGATAAGCAAATATTATTTCAGTGGAGAGTGACTAAAAACTTAGAGGTAGTTTGAAAAAACATTTAACCCTCAAGAAGGATATATTTATTATATTTCTAGGCATATTTTAGGAAATTTCCTGGATGGAATAGTGAAACGCTGGTATCACTTTGTTTTATTTGGCCTACTGTGCTAATGTCTTCATGAGGTCTCTTCAAGAGTAAGGACCTCATCATCTTCCACCCCGCAGATTGTTTTTACACATATACCACACCAAGTAATTAGGTTTTCACTTGTTGCTAGCTCATTGGAATTTTGGCATATGATATTAAGATAACTGGGGCTAGGTAGTGGGGGAGACCAACCGGAGCTATTTGAGAAGTTTGGATAGGGCATGGTTTCGAGAAGAGAACATGGGAGCCATTGCCCTTTGGTCAATAATAGAACTACCTTGTCTTTATTCAGAAAGGGAAAAGGGAAAGAAGAAAACAGACTGTTGGGCTTTTACAAACATTATTTCCTCAGGTAACGTATTATGAGAGTCTTTCTCAAGTGATAATGTATAAACATTATTCCGTTGCAGATTACTGAGAGAACAGTATTTATGTTATTTATGTCTAGTCTCTATTAAAATCAGTCATAATTCTAACACTCCGGTCACCTCCTGATATTCTTATAATAAATGCCTTTTTCTTAAGTTAGTTTCTGTCATTTACAAAATAAATGATAACTGACAAAACATTGGGATTCCATGAGAGATTTCCTTTGACTAGAATTAAAATCTTTTCACAACTGGCTGATCTAGTTCAATGTTTACATTCTATACAGAAATAAACTGGGCCCATATGATTAAAATAGCCTCTCCAAATTTTCACCCAAGTTCTTACCACGTTCTTACCACAGTGGAATCAGAACCAGATCTCAAACTTCTAATAGCTCTTTCTTAAACATAAACTTCCCCTCAACACGTCAAAACTAACAAAGTATTCTCTTAAGTTGGAAAAGTATGAAATAGTATGTTGAGGGGGAAAAAATGGCCTCAACACTAGGAAGTTGAAAAATAAAACCATGTGGAAATAAAGAAATCTATATGATCTCTTTGGAGAATCTAGTATTTCTTAGCAAGTCACGCCCTGTCATTTTCTAACAGATTACCATGTTTATTCATTAAATTCATCAAATCTAAAGATTCTAAATTCTTTGCTTACTTTTTTATAATTTGTCAATTCTTTGTTTACATGTTCATAATTTACATTTGTTACATGTTTATAATACCACAGTTCAGTTCCAAGAAAGGGAAAACTCAGCCTGTCTTACACATGACTCTATTCCCAAGAACATAGGTGCCTTTGGAATGAATGAATGAGTAAATGAAGACAGGGCAGACCAGAGTAGTTAGATGATTTTCTCAGTTACCTTGGACAGGCAGGTGTAACAGCAAGGCCTAGAACCGGCATTCCTATTTTATAGTCCTCTGCTCTTCCTACTGTATTATATACTGTTTCTTCTCTGGATCTCTCTCTCTCAATTTCTCTCTTTACATTTGTATCTATATCATCAGTCAAACCAGAAATATACACGTTTTCTTTCAACGAAGCTCTGAAAGTACAATCAAGACTGCCTACCTCATTATTTAAAAGAAAACAAGCAAACAAACAAAATTAAAAGAAACAAACAAATCTGGATGAGTTCAGATTAAAAAAAAAAAAAGTACTTTAGAGGCTGGAGAGAATGATTTATTAGGAAAGAACAAAAGAACCAAAAAAGCAGAGTAGAGTGTATGTAGTTACAAAATGACTGTTTAAGAATGCTGATGAAACACAAAGGACAGGGGAAAAAAAGTGTAACATGAAATAGAACATACAATGCTACTAATCATACATAAACACTCTCACAGTACACTTGCAATATTAGAGATTTCTTAGCACCAAATTTATAGTAATATGAATATCCATGTTGAAATTGATCATCACCATTGACACAAAGGAGAGTAACAGAGGCTAAATATAATTCCTAGTATAAAGGCCTTTATTTCCCTGTTGAATTTATTCAAATAGTGTTTAATTTGCAAAGCATTCCCATTCCTTGCAGGGTGCCTCACGAAATAAAGGAGAGCTACTGTAAGTCTGGTATAAAGAAGAAAAAAAACTAAACTAGGCTTGACACCAAGACAATTTCCCTGGAAATGAATCTACTGAATTGTGAAATAATCTTCCAAGTGAAGTAATTATGTTTAATTTTCAAAGGAACAAAGTTGGCTCTTTGTGTCTTGAGAACTTTTTACTTCTCGGAAAATTTTCAAAAATTTCAAGCCAAAGTCTTATTTGTACCAATGATTTCTAAGAGAACTTTCACCTTTCTACTAATTCTGAAGACAAAAGGACTTGAAGAGGAAATGATGAAGCAGAGAGTTGGTTTCAAAATTCATTTTCCTTCTTCTAGTGGAGAAGGCAATTGATCTTGGAAAGGAATGTTTTAAGTGAAGGAAAATGTGTGTATTTATTTAAAATATTTATATTTAATATATATTTATATTTTATAAATATTTAATATTTATTTGACAGAGAGCACAAGTAGGGGGAGCAGCAGAGGGAGAGGGAGAAGCAGGTTCTCCACTGAGCAGGGAGCCTGATGCAGGACTCGATCCCAGGACCCTGGATCATGACGCAAGCTGAAGGCAGATGTTTAACTGTCTGAGCAACCCAGGTGCCCCTTATTTTTTCTTTATTTTAAAAAGATGAAATTAGAAGAATTTATATGTGCTGCAGTGAGATAATCAGGATTGTTAAATTTATGCACAGCCACTGAACACCTTATGGAAAGGTACTAAAACAATGTAGAAACTGATTTACAGATTATTTTTAAAAAGAATTTTGATAGCCATTTAAAAATTACTTTAATTTCAGCAGTCCCCTGCTTTAGTTTTGTCAAACACTTTCAGATGAGGAAACTACAAAGTTATAATATTTGAATATCTTAAGAGACTTTTATAAAATTATTAGTCTTTCCCCAGCTGTTCATTTTGAAAATATTTATTACAAAGCAAAAGTAAAAATAATGTCCTATGTGAATAATTTAGAGTTACATTTTCTTATTTATTTACAGAACATGGTAGACAATAGAACAGAACATCTGGTGTTAATTCAAGCATTGTCAGTTCTTTTGGACATTCCACTTTTTGCTTTTCATTCTCCTACTTTATTAAAAAAGAAAAAATCAGTCGGCTAATAGTTATTGGGTGTCTTCTCTGTGCTAGCTATTGTTCCAGCTTATGGCTATCTGGCAGCCAGTTTCCAGGATGATTCCCAAGGACCTTTGCCTCCCTGCCTTTCATGCCCGAGTGTAGTCCTTCCCACCTGTGTCAAAGTTTGTCTATGTGACCAGTAGAGTATGGCAGAGCAAAAGCGTGTCATTTCCAAGATTAGGTCATCAAGCCGACTGTCATTTCTGCCATACTCTCTTGGGTCATTTGTTCTGGGTAAATGCAACAGCTTTATGAAGAGGATACTCAAGGTGCCCAATGGAGAGGTCCACACAGTGAAGAACTGCCTTCCTGTAAACGCCAGCACCAACTCACCAGCTATGTGAGTCAGCCATCTTGGATTTAGATCTTTCTTGTCTAGTTAAACCTTCAGATGAATGTAGCCCTGTGTAACATCCTGACTGCAACCCTGCAAGAGAGACTTCCCTCAGGACAGAATCACCATCTAAGTGGTTCTCAGATTCCTGACCCACAGGAACTGAGAAGAAATGTTTATTCTTTCTAATGTCTTGTTTTAAGGCATTAAATCATGAGGTAATTTTTTACATAGCAACAGTTAATTAATACAGCCTATTTTGTCACTGAGAAAAAAATGTGTTAAATAATTATGTGATTTGAAAGATATTTGAAAGATAACTGTAAGGACCTATTTAGCCAGAGCGCTTCCATCCGGTTAAATGATAACTTTGTTGTTTAACCCTTAAACTGTCCCTGCCCCGCTTCCCCCAGGGAACTTACATAAAAACAAGTCCTGGAAACCAGTCCCAGGTAACAAAGCCCAAATACAAGGGTGGGTCAGGCCAGGTGGAGACATCTGATCAGTGCGAGGGGCACATATTATCTCCCTAGTTACCAAGGAATATGGGCCCCGCACTTTGGGTGTCTTTTGGGCACCAATTCTGACCAAGGTGATAGTCTAGTTCAAATATCTGCTAGGGTAAATTGTAATTCAATTGGTCACTTTTGTGTGATCTAACATGACTGTGCAGCTTTCTCTGTGTGTTACAATTTCATTGGCCACCTGTGCGTGGCCGGGCCCAACCACATGGCCTTTGCCCTTAAAAGCTAGTCTGTGAAGGGGCACCTGGGTGGCTCATGGGGTTAAAGCCTCTGCCTTCGGCTCAGGTCATGATACCAGGGTCCTGGGCTCGAGCCCCCCATAGGGCTCTCTGCTCAGCAGGGAGCCTGCTTCCTCCTCTCTCTCTCTCTGCCTGCTTCTCTGCCTGGTTGTGATCTATGTCTGTCAAATAAATAAATAAAATCTTAAAAAAAAAAAAAAAAAGCTAGTCTGTGAAGCAGAGAGAGGTCGCTGTCTCTGTGAGAGGCGCGGCCCCAAGTGTTCGGTTTGATTCTTGATGCTTGGCACAAAATAAAGCTTTGCTTGACCTTTGCTTTGTATCAGTCTTGCTCCTTTAATCACGGACCCATTATTGGGGGACCTAACAATAACAAAGTATATGTACTAGAAGGACTTATGATGTCATGTGTGTTTATGTCTAGAAAAAAATATTGGATTTTCAAACTGCAACATTTGCATTTGAAAATGATAGATTTGTCATTGCTTATTATTGTAAATAATTACTAAGAATTCAACCATACTTTGCTATGATTACTAATTTTCTTTGAACAGTATGAAGACCTTAAACAACCTCTATTTTTCAAAGTACTGAAGTAGATCTCTTCACTAGTCTGAGAAATGAATGAAACAAAACTGATAGCAGCATTACTTCCCATGAGAGTTGCAATTGATTGCAGGCAGACTCTATGAGCAGAATATCAAGTCTGATTCTACTCAGTTACTTTCTGTGGGAGGAGATGTGCTGGCAGTCAAACTGATGTGAAAAAAAGAGGGAGACTTTCCTAATCAAAAGTATACTTGTTACCTGCTCTGCAATCGTGCATGAAGAAAACCCCGAAGAGGCCCGAGTCTCCCTATTAGTAATAGACTTTGACTATTGCTTATTAAGTGAAGTTCTACAAAATTTCTGTCTTCTTTCTGAGATAGGCTAGGTGCCTGCAAGAAGAGAGAACGTGCAATATCTTTTCTCCACTTTAAACATTTCTTTGTTTAGAAATCACCCTGCCCAAGTAGTTAATGTTTCCATAAATGAGTAAGAAGGCCCTCCTCCTCAGTGTCCCGGGTGAGCAATACAGTGGTCACAGAATGTCCTATGGAAAGTATTAAAGGGTCAGAATACCCACTTAGCATGGCCACCTGGTTGAGCTGTTAGATCTCAGCTACATTACAGCTCATCTCTTTGGCATGCATCGTCATCCCTCTATCTCTGGGTGTCAGGCCTCTATATAAAGAATCCCACCTTAGGGGGAAAGGGGAGGTAGAGACAAGGACATCTGCTAATAATGGCTATTGCTTAACGTTCCATTTAATCAAGAATTGAGAGAGAATTAAGACTTTTGTAACTGGCCTCTGTGTCCTTGTGTTCTTTAATTTCTCCCTCAATACAATAAAACAGTGCTATTGTCCTCAGAGCTAACAAGTTAAACAGCATTTAATCCATTTGTGTCAGGCCTCTCTTTAAAATACAAGCATATATTTCTTCGATTAGACATGTCAGAAACTGATAATCTCTCTAAATTAATATGACCAGGATGCGTACACGTTCTTCTGTGTACCTAGTTAGCAGAGAAGGGGGAGAAACATTGCCACCAGGCGAAAGAGGGTAACTTGGAGGTACCTGGTGACATGGGGAAGAGCAGGGAGGATGAGCTGTTTCTGTGGAAGCTTTAGGACAAAAATAGGCCCTATGGAGATAGTGAACTTGGTGTTGGATGTAACCAAAAGCCATGAGCTGTGAGAGAAAGAGGCAGGACAAAGTTAGTTACAGGAAACCCTATCTGAATCTGGATACTTAGAACCCCAGCCATTCAAGCAGTAGTCTTCCATTTGTTCAGGCATAAATGGTTGGCATTTTAATGAAATTTAAAATCGTCATCTACCTGCTTTGGGGAATGTCTCCAGAAATCAGAAGACTCAAGGGAAGAGAAGCCAGAGGACAGGGCCTTCAAGTTGGAAATTGTCCAAGTCTAGGCCACCCTCTGGGCTAATATGCCTATCAAAGCAAATTTTCTCACTAGTATGGTTTCAAAACTGGTCTTAAAAGCCCTTGTTAATGACCTGGTAATTGTTTTAATAGCTTCTCAGTCAAGTGTGAATTGCTGTAGTTGACTTGTCAGCAATGTATGAAGGATGGAGAAAGTTCACTCCCAGGGTATCTAGAGTATCATTAAACATTCCTGCTTACAATTTGGCTTACTTAGCAATAAAAATGTATTTACTGTATCCATAAAACTTGTCTCTAGATCCCTAAGGAAGTCTTCATTCAGGTTGGCTCTGTAAGAGTTGAAGGAGCTCTTGATGAGCAAATGACTTTCCCTTCTGAGCATCTTTTTCAGTGGACAGTGATGTTATTTTGTTCAAGCTCTCTTGCTTCCTTCATGTGAAGAGATCTCCCCCAAATACCAGGGGGAAATAAACTTTAAAAAGCATTTGGCCATGGGGCATCTGGGTGACTCAGTAGGTCAAAGCCTCTGCCTTCGGCTCAGGTCATGATCTCAGGGTCCTGGGATGGAGCCCTGCATCAGGCTCTCTGCTCAGCGAGGAGTCTGCTTCCCTTCCTCTCTTTCTGCCTGCCTTTCTGCCTACTTGTGATCTCTGCTGCCAAATAAATAAATAAAAATCTTTAAAAATAAAAAAGCATTTGTCCAGATTTACACTAAATTGGTATTCATATATTCCTTATTTAAAAAAATATATTTAAGTTTGCCTCAGTGACTCGGTTAAGTGTCCAACTCTTGATTTTGGCTTAGGTCACGATCTCAGGGTTGTGAGATTGAGCTCCATGTTGGGCTCCGTGCTGGGCATAGAACCTGCTTAAGATTCTCTCTCTTTTCCCCTTGCTTCTCCTTACTCCTACCCCCATTCACATGCATGTGAACAAGTCCCTTTCAGTATGTCTAATACGGTGTATGAGTCAATATGACTTACTAACTAACTACTAATTGATCTTATCGTATTTGATGGCAACTTTGATCTCTTAGATAATGTGGTCTCGGCCATGTACAAACTTCTTTGATTTGAAATGATTAAATATCTTTATTTCTATAGTTTAAGCCACTGTTTTTTTTTTTTAATATTTTATTTATTTATTTGACAGGCAGAGATCACAAGTAGGCAGAGAGGCAGGCAGAGATAGAGGATGAAGCAGGTTCCCCGCTGAGCAGAAAGCCCGATGTGGGGGACCCTGAGATCATGACCTGAGCCGAAGGCAGAGGATTTAACCACTGAGCCATCCAGGTGCCCTAGCAATCTTTTTTATTTTTAATTATTCTTTATGTTAAACTGAAATCTGCTTCACTAATATTTGCTGTAATGATTCTATCCACTTGGGCTTTTTAGGAAAAAAGGTCCAGAAGAATTCCTCTGGAGGCAGGCTTACAACATTAAAAATGACTAATTGTGTCTCAGAGAATTGGTTTTTAGTGTGGGAGCAAGGATAGAATGGTTCTGGCAGGACACCTTCCATCCATGTTCTCATCAACTGATTAAGCAACACTGGCTGAGCACAGATGCTCATTGCTAAACGCACTGAAGTGTTTTCATTCAGACACATTGCTTTTTTTTTTTTCAGGGCATTTTAAGAGTGAATTAGTTAGGAGATACTAATAAACAAACTTCTCATGTTTCAGTGGTAATACAATAGAACTTTACTTCTTACTCAAATAAAAGCCCAAAACAGGTGTTTCTGGTGGGCTGGTTGCTACCTCTGACACATGGTCCGGGGCCTCAGGCTCTTCATGTCCTGTGGCTCTGCCATCCCCCAGAGCCTGCTGGGTAAAATGCACAGGAGAAGGAACTCCTGCTTCTTGAAAACTCACTCCTGCATATAGAAACTATTTTCACTCACATGTCATTGGCCAACCTTTTCACATGGCCACGCCTTGAAGAAAGGAGCCTAGGATATAGAATCATAGTGCAAGCGCCTCCCAGGAAGATAGAGAATGTAGATGAACACCATGCTTGTTTGCTCCTCAGTAAGCTGCCTCGTTAGCGTTGGCAGATTTAAACACTTTGTGAAATCTGGAGTGTTTCTCTGACCCAGTGTTTGACTCTGAAGTCTGAAAACTTTCCCCATAAAAAGCTTTGTAGAGAATATTTTAGGCCTTTTCATCACATGATCTCTGTTGCCGCTAGACAACTCAGTCATTCTAACGGGAAAGCTACTTTAGACCTATGCAAATGAATGAGAAACACTGTGTCCTGATAAACTTTATTTATGGACACTACAATTTACATTTCATTTAATTTCCACAGGTTATAAAATATCTTTAAAAATTCTTTTTTCCTGACCATTTAAAACTATAAACACCTTCTTGGTTCTCAGGCCATACAATAGGCTATAGGCCTGATTTGACTTGCAGGCTCTACTCCGTTGACCTCTGATCTAGCACCACTCTCGGGAGGTATCATGATTTGATTTTGGTGCTTGCTAAGCCTTAATACTCAGTTACCTCTCCCAAAGTTCTGATAAATCATTTTTTAATTAGAATATATTCTTGAAATCCCATGCACTCTAAGTCAGTTCAGTATGTTGATTTCATACCTCATTAGTGATACCTACAATTTATTAAGTACACATGAAGTAAAATCATTTTGTGTACATTATTTAGCACTTTAGAAATACCCTAGGACATAGCTATCACCATGCCTACTTTATCATTGAAGAATCCAAGGCTCAAAAGTAGTTACAAACTATACCGACTCTATTTCATTCAGCAAAAAAATATAAAAGCTGAAATTCAAACCCAACTTGCGTCTTTTCATCACATCGAAGTTTCTCGGGCCTTAGTGGTATGAGCTCATTAAAAGCTAATAGCTATTCTTTCATTCTCTCCCTTTACCTGTGTTCGAACTTTTCATGTGTATTTTATCTTTTCATTTGGAGAATAATATTCCTTCAGTGGAGACAAAATTGCACAATAATGCCCCATGGTAACACGTATAGTAAGTAGCGCAGTATGAGGAGAAGTTTCTTATTGTGGAGAAAGGCTCTGAAACCATAATGCCCATTACTGACCAAGAGAGCAGGAGAGAAGCCTCACAAGAAAGAGCACACACTGTCTCTGAAGAGAGAAAAATAAAAGCAAGCAGGGCTTCAGTGGTTGTGCCCTTGAGCTCTGCAGAAGCGTGGGCCTTACTGTTACTAACTAGGATGTCCTCAGGTAATACACCTAACCTCTTGGGTTTCTCATCTTGAAATTGCTTATTAAATTTTATACTGTGACCTTCTTATGGAGGTTCTCGAGGTAACATAGGTAAATCAAATTTAACACCTATTTTGGAAAACTCACAAGATTGCTAATTGGCATAGATCTCAAGTTATGTATGTGAAACTTTTTTGATACCAACAAGAAACTTCACAAATAAAAGCTCTGTTATGAATATTCCAGATTCCATCACAGATCTTACTCAGTTAAGGTCACACTGTACTGGAGCTCATTTGATCAAATACGGAATCTTTAACAGGAGTAATGTTATTTTCCCTTTCCCTCGTTATAGAGACCTTAAACTGATGAATCCATTCATCTCTGTTTATATTTGCCCTTTGGATGAAATTTTTCTTTAATGATAAAGTCTATGCCTTGCCTAAGAGCGAAGATTACATTTCATAATAAATCTATGTCCTTGAAATACTGTATGAATTTCCAAGCATAGACATTAGTGAATTACTATTTTGGAGGATAAAAGTAACCATTTTACAGCTCATTGACGCTTCAATGGTGTTTTCATGGGGATGTTACAGGCGAGATGAGATGGTGCGGCCTCAGCAGAAGGGGTAGAATCAATACGTGTCTTCCATGCCCCTTCTGTATCTCATGCAGGAAAATTCAGTAAAAGGAAAATTGATATGCACGGTATCAGATAACAACAACGAGCCAGAGAAATTCTTTGCAGCAACACATCCTGCAACACACAAGTCCCTCCTCCAGCAGACTATTTCCTTTTAACCATTTGAGGCTTCTCACATTTCCGCTGCAGCTGGAGCCCATCCCAGGGCACTTCCTGCCTCTTCAGATTTTTGGCACAGGGCCTTGTGCTGCTCCACTTGGCTCTCCCTGAGGCATCTGATTTGTGGCTAGGAGGATCAGTTCTGTCTCTGTTGTTGGCTTCATCGTGAGTGAAAGATGTCTACTTTTCAGAGACGACTATACCAGCTTTGATGTGTGTGGGGCCAAAAGGGGAGCACGGATGCCATTTTTCTTTATTTTTTGACACTAAACAGTTCAAATTTCCACTTAGGGAGAAACACAAGCATAGCAAATTTTGTTATTAAATAAAAATGCCACATTATATTTAGGGAGTGCTTACCAAGATCTAACCAGAATCTGTACTTGACCGAAATATCAGAGGAAAGGTAATGCTAAACCAGTAATAGTGATGGACTTCTTCTGTTTAGTTGTATCAAACAGAATCTAGAATGTATATTTATTTTGATTCAGCAGTACAACTTCTATGAATTTATCCTGCAGACAGACTGAGAAATGTGCACCAAGAAATATATATAAAGATCATAGTGCAGGGTCATGATGGCCCCATGGCAGCAATAGCCCGTGGCTAAGGAACAGTTCTCCTGTCCACGTCAGTCTCAGCTTGGAGTTCTTTATTCTTTGCTGATAACTTAGTCCCTGCGGGTACTTACGTGTGTGACACACATACACGCTTTTCAAAGGGCAACTGTCTCTACAACTACATAGAGATGAAGGAAAAGAGCCTATCAAAGAAGGCAAGCAACGGTGCCGAAATTATTTCCTTTTGTGCTGACCTGCTTGACTTTAATGAAACAAGCAGTAAATGAATATATGGGGAAATATGAAGGAACAATACATCCATGAAGGATAGACATAGAAGTCTTTTCTTTTCTCTTTGCCCCAAATTCTGTCCCCACATTTTCTAACAATAACTATTATTAGTAGTTCTATATATTCCCTTCCAGTATATGTTTCCGAGTGTGTGTGTAGGTGCATATGCACACAAGCATGGTTTTCATAAATGGTATCAAAATATACACCTTGTTTCATGACTTATATTTTTACATAACATTAGAGCCCTTTCCATAGACACATAAATCTGCATCATAATTTTGATAGCAGCACAATATTTAGAATGCAAATTACATTAACCTTTTTAACCATTCCATCACTGGAAGAATAAAAAACTGGAAATGGACCCAATGATTAAAATTATGCCAATAGATGTTTTGAACATATTTTTCAATTCACATATATTTCCCTCTCTCTCACTAAAATTCAGAATTGCCCTGTGCTTGATTTACCGAAAATCCTTTCTATTAAACAAACAAACAAATAAATAGCAATTTCCAGTTGCAGAAAACAATCTCATAGATAAACAGATAAAGGGATCTATTTGTTTCTGCTCTGAGTTTAAGGAATTCCAGATCCTTCTCTTTTCCATCCCTCCCCACACTCCCACTTCCTCCCATCATGAATTTGTTTTTCTCTTTAGGTTAGACTCATTCTCTTAAACACATTGCTGAGAAAGTTTTCAGGCTTGCATTGGCTCCTATGGTGATCCAAGAAGAAGGCGAGAAATCCTCTCTCACTTGTTTTCATATGTAAAATCCTGGAGGAATTTGATTGGTTAATGCTATAACCCAAAGGCTGAATGCTGTGGTTGGTCATACCACTGTGCTGGGTTAAATAGTGTCTCCCAAGAATTCATGTCTTTCTGGAACTTCAGAATGTGGCTTTATTTAGAAATAGGGTCATCATCAACATAATTAGTTAAGATGTGGTCATACCAGAGTGGGGTGTGCCCTTAATCCAATATGCCTGGTGTGCTTCTGAGAAGAGAGAGACACGGAGAGACAGACACACACAAAGGGAAGACAATGTAGAAGCACAGGGCGGTCACCCTGTGCCAATGAAGACAGACATTAGAGTGATGCATCTACAAACCAATATTTGCGAGCAAACATTAGACACTAGGAGAAAGGCACAGAATTGAGTCGCCCTGTGAGACCACAAAAAAGACCCAACACAGCTGAGCCCTTAATTTTGGACTTCTGTCCTCCTGAATAATGACAGAAAAAACCTTTCTTGTCTTAAGCTACCCAGTCTGTGCTGCTTTGTTACGGCAGTCCTCGGAAACTAGCATACCCACCATAACTATGGGGGTGGGTGAGGGACAGTTTTCCAAATAACACAGATGCTATTACAAAATTCCTAAGAAGAAATATGGAAAAAAACAAACCAAACCAAAGCTAAGCAAACAGAGGAACACCACCAACAAAAACGAAATTAAAATTATCTGGTGGTACAACCTTGAAATATACCCAGAACATTTTTCAAACCTCATATGGCTGTGTTTATTTATTTGATATTTTTACCCCATCTACTTCCACAAAAAAAAAAAGAGGAAATTTACATAAGAAGTAACAGCATAACAAAATCACAAATGTG
This sequence comes from Mustela putorius furo, assembly GCF_011764305.1. NCBI lineage: Eukaryota > Metazoa > Chordata > Mammalia > Carnivora > Mustelidae > Mustela > Mustela putorius. The sequence goes on from NW_025421987.1 coordinate 32,171,352, forward strand.
TAAAGAAAAGCAAAAGTCAAATAATGATGGAAGCAGAAGAAATAGAACGATTTCAGTAGAACACAGCACTTACAGCTATGTTTCCTGGTATTTGTCAAACAGAATATGAGTCCATGTAACTTTTATAATGCAATGAAAAGAGCATACCTGACTGCTTAGAGAAAAATGAACTTTATTGCTATCCATGAGAAGAAATGAGTATTTCAGTAAATCAGAATTAAACTAGCCTTCAGGAAAAATCAAAACTCGGTCTCAAATTATATTCCAGAAGCAAAAGAAATTGAATCTGAAGGAAAGTAACATCTTCCAAAGATTCAAACATCAAAATACAAAAACATTATGTATTTTTCATACATAACATTTGATATTCAAAACAAAAAATTATCAGCTATACCAGGACTTGGGATCAAATGACCAAGATAAAACAAGCTAACAATAGAAAGACTCAACTAGAGAGCTAGATATAGCAGTTATCAATCAGAGACTCTAAAACAAATGTGGTTAATAGCCTTAAGGATGCAAATGACAAGGTGGTGAGTTTCATGTAAACACAAAGCTTCAGGTAAACTTCAAGAGATATAAAAAATAAGCAAGTCAAGATAGTGATTGTACCTTTGCAGAAAGAGGGTGGAGTGTAAGCGATACTACAAGGACTGTTTTAGAAGTGATGGTATTGTTTGATTTCCTGAACTTGATGATTTCTTGGATGTGCTTCCTCTCTAAAAATTAATAGGGGGGTATATTTTCTGTATATATGTAATATTTCAACTAAAAATCTTTTTAAATGTACATACTGCTGAGTTTCTGAAATAAATGCATATTCTAGTGTTGATTGAAAGGGGAGCGTATAGCTGTCTGTGATTTCTAGATGTGAATGCAATTTGGGAAGAAAGGCCCAATGTCTTACTGAAGGATAAATTCTGAATAGATATATAAGGCAGAGATTATAGCATAGAGTAGTAAGTCAATAACTATTTATTAAAAGAATGAATGAATTGCCTAAGCATTCCTTTTACTGAAAAAGGTGGTATAAATAGAGGACTGGATAAATATGTTTATCATTCATGTTTCAGATCTCTTTAGGAGTCTAGTTTTTTACATATAGGGACAGAACAAACTAGATAGTATCGACATAGGGAGAAAAGAAGTAACCTTTTCATATGGGGCCTTGTCTTTGATCTACTGTGTATCATCTAGGGATTTTCAAATTTTTCTTGCTTCTGAAAATGCATTATACATACTCCCTGGGTACCCAGAGATCAACCAAAGAGAATATTCTAGTTGGGATCATGCAGATGATGTACTGTGTGCATGTTGGGCCTAGTTCTCAACATTCCATGTCAATGCCCAAGCCAGTTAACACAAACCATGTGATTTAACAGATTTTAAAGAATGAACAGGTTCCATTTCTCTTGTTTTTTTAAGGGAAACTGGAACAGTCTCTTATTCTGATTGAGGAACATAAGTATTGACAGAAGGAAAACCTAATGGCCTATTTAAGAACCACAGAGTTGAATGAAATTTCCTTTTTCACCATTTTAAGTGAAGGACTCCCTTTAGGGTTCAATATATGTTCCCAGTGTGGTTAAGGGGAATACTTGAATAACATTTAAAGAAAAAAAAAAACAACATTCTTTGTTATTGCACTTCATAAAGAATTCACAAAGGAATCAGCTCAGAGAAAATAAAGATTAAACAATTGTGGCTGGGTTGTATGCTAGGAAAATGGGTCACTTATGTATACGTACGTAATCATTCATTCAACAGATATAGGGAGCCCCTGCTGTTTGTAAATTAAATTATATGGCTCCCTCAACTACCTATAGTTTAATGGGTTGGGAGGTTATACACAGCACTAAGCTAATAATAGTACAAAATGATAGCAGAAAAATTACAAAAAAGAAATGAAAATGAAGTGTATGTTTGAAAGTACTGATTGGAAGTTCATAGCAGGAGCTATGGAAGAGGAAATCACAAATTGTAGTGGGCCTTGAAAAATGATAAGGAGTTGGATAGGAAGAGCAAGGGCCATTGATTGTTTTTTCCCTTTCTTAGGTGAGGAGGCAACATATGGAAACTCATATGCATGTCAAGTTTGGGGCAGAAAATGATAGAACTCCAGCTGGAGCAGAAACATGAAGATAGTCATGGAATACAAAGTTGGAAAAAGTTTTTTGGGGAAAAAACCATTTATGGAAGGCAAAATAAGGTGTTTGGGTTTTAGACAGGATGGGAACTGAAGCCAACTTGGATTGATTGAAAAATCGTAAGGTTTGAGGTAAGAGATACTTGGAGTTGTAGTCCAGCTCTCCTATACACGTATGTCTCTTTTTCCTCCTTATCAAAGAAGATGATATTATCAGGTAATTTTATTGTGAGTCTTAACTATAATAATGTATATAAAGTGGTTGAGCCATATAAACCCATAATACATATTAAAACAACATCCAACTCTTCCATTTTATGCTGTAATTGGTTTATACTCCATATAGTAAAAAACTGTTGAGGTGGCTAATGGCTTGATAAAGACTGTATTTTTCTTCAAAGATTTTATTCATTTATTTGACAGAGAGAGACAGCAAGAGAGGCAACACGAACAGGGAGAGTGGGAGAAGGAGAGTAGGCTTCCCACTGAGCAGGAAGCCCGACTCTGGGCTCGATCCCAAGACCCTGTGATCATGACCTGTGCCAGATGCTTAACGACTGAACCACCCAGGTGCCCCTGATAAAGACTGTATTTAAGGAAGATAAATCTGGCAGCAGTTTGGAAGGCTTGGAGAAAAGGAAACTGGCTGGTAAAGGCATTTTATTGGGGTGGGGAATTTGAACCCCCTTAAAAATGTATGTACTACAATACAGATCCTCTGGGAAGAGGTACATGGGCTTCCAATGACCAAGACAGTCCATGACTCCATGAATGTTAAAGATCCTTGCATGTACTATGGAACATGCTAGATTATGTAGGAATAAGAGAGAGAAGTAGAATATAATAATACAATTTAATTTTTGTATGCACAGATTAAAGGAAAAATTGAAAAGAGTGCTGAAATCTTAATCTTGTGTTACTGAAAGTATCATAATACCATTGCCAGAGAAAATGGAGTCAGTTTGGAAGGAAAGGTTATATATTTGGCTATAAACAGGTTGAGTGTCAGTTATTTGCCAGAATTACCAAGTAAAATCCTGACCAGACAGAGGTTTGCCTGGACTTGGGATTCAGGAGACAAAGATAGTTTAAGACAGAGCCTTTCCGATGGTATTTCTGCTCTGAGAGCACATGGCTTAAAGACAGGGGGTGCATAAAGCCATGGATAAAATGAGATAGCCCTTGGGAACATATTTCAAAATATGGAGAAAATATTTAAAAATTTTCACAATTCAAAAAAATGGTTATGCACACTTGCAGTGAAATATTATGAAATAGGAAAAAAAAAAAAACACTTTTAAGGTAAAACAGAGGATGGAACGAATCTGCATCAATGACTGTTTTGCCAGGAGTCATTCAGAGAAAAAAATGTGAGAAAAGTGACATAGAAGGAAGTTAATTTTCTGAAAATGTGAAAATAGAGTAAAATGAACAGAGGAGCAATGACTACCCCAGCGCAGGACGGTAGAAGGAAGAAAATCCAATTGAGAACTTATCAAAAAGGTAAGAAGGTATATCAGAAAAATAAAGTGTTAAACACCCGGGGAAAGAGAATTTGAAGAACAGGTTGTCAATAATGTCAAAGGCAGCAAGGAAGTCACACAAAATGAGAGCCAATGGCACTAGAGTCCTCTTCCCAAACAAGGCTTTAAAAGTGGAGATGTTGGGGACGCCTGGGTGGCTCAGTCGGTTGGTTAAGGGTTTGGGTCAGGTCATGAACCCAGGTCCTGGAATTGCACCCCAGGTTGCATCCCCTTGGGCTCTCTCCTCACTGGGTAGTCTTCTTCTCCCTCTCCTTCTGCCCCTGCCCCTGCTCGTACTTTATCAAATAAATAAATAAATAAATAAAATCTTTAAAATAAAATATAATAGGGCTCGTGGGTGGCTGTGTCAGTTAAGTGTCTGCCTTCAGCTCAGGTCAGGATCCCAGAGTTTGGGGATCTAGTCCTGCATCAGGCTCCCTGTTCACCAAGGAGCCTGCTTCTCCCTCTCCTCCGCCCTCAACTCATGTTCTCTCTCACCCTCTCTCTCAAATAAATAAATAAAGTCTTTACAAAATGAAATAGGTAATGTTACAATGTTAAAAGTGTAAGTAAAGATGCTTAGATTATGTTCTAGAATAAGGTTTAATGCAGAAAGTTTTCTACTTGTAGAAAGCCCTTCAAGAGATCAATAATTAATCATAAATGTGAATCCTTTGGGCAGATCATTTATTTTACATGTTTTTTACTCTCCTCATCACAGCAGCTTGCGACTCAAATCTTAGAATCTGACAATCTCATCCAGTTCAGACCCAATTAGAAGTTGAATACTGTCGAGATTAGAATAATTTATAACTTTAAAACTTGGCACTTAGGGCTAATGATGGGACAAATCAATTTTTGCTGTTACTACAGAAATGGCTCAAAAACCGAGAGCTCTATTATCTAGCCTCCTAGCCTCATCAAAATGAAAACAAACAAATACACAAAAATGATGAGAAACAAACCAGATATTCTATTATTATCATTGCTGTTGTTAGAATTGGAAAACAATACATATCACTCTCACATTTCTAAGCTGCTAAAGCAGCAGATACTCTATAAAAACGCTGTTGGAAGCCACTGCATTAGAAAGAAATGCTCATCACAGAGCCACTTTGCCTAATTCTCCTATCATTTCTCCAGAAAGGTGCAAAAGTCTGTGACTGTTTAGGGGCAGGGAGCAAGCACCCAGCTGGAAGTCAGGTCATGCTTCCCCTGCTTTTCTCTCATGACGCCTACAAACGATCTTCCTTCTATGCATCCTCGTTGGTCTGTCTGTTCGTCCCCTACTCAGTGGACCACTCTGGGCCTCAGTGTGATAATTTAGTGATAGGCAAGCAATTACATCTTTCTTCACAAACACTCTGTGAGGATTATACTTGATAACATCTCAACCAGTGCTTAGCATACGGCAGGCATCTGGTGGAATCAGAATCATTCTTTTCTACCTTGGAGATCTTTTGGAACAATCAAGTGACATAAGCCACTATGTAGTACTTTAGCATTCACATAAAATAAAGAGGAGAGGGGGAGGGGGAGAAAGAGAGAGTAGTTGGGGGAGAGATTAATGGAGGCTGGAGAAAGGTGGTATTTATTAGGAGGCTGTACTGAAAGACCACAGAGTAAAGGCCCAGCTGGAATAGACGTTCATGGCAGATGCTGAAGAGAAATGAAGTCTGGCCATTCTGCAACTCCAGAAATGGATAGGATATTAGCACTGGGGGTAGGAAGACAAACTCCGTATTTTAAAGGATCCCAAAGCGTTTAAGATTGAGGCAGCCACAGTTATGATATAAATAACTTATTTAAATCTGTCTTCCATGAAAGTGATAAAAGGATAATAAAAGTTACCTTTAATTATTAGAGGTATCAATAACTCTGATTTTCTAATAAGTTAGGCTAATGTTTCCTTTTAGGTAAGATTCTAAGAGAGCACTTACACAAGAGAGCATTTTTAGTTTTTTAATTATTTATTGTTTTGTCAAGCTAGAAAAATACAATGAATTTCAAATGTTTTTGACTCTCATCCATGTATTTAAAGAATATAAAATCATAGTATTTTATATGGTATTTTTGTGTACAATGCATGTTCACCTTTTCTATTCTGAGTGGCTTTCCCCCCTTGCTAATGAGTCATGAACCATACTTTAAAACAAAACAAAACCCCCAGATTTTTAAGTAGTATTTTTTTAACCAATCAACAGTAAGTACAATAGTATCAGAAACAAAAATTAGTTTTTTAAAAAATCTATTAATAAATATATATTTATTAATGAGTATATTTTAGGTAATAATTTGGTATCTATTCTATTCAAGTTATTAGATTATTAATCTCTTTCTAGGCTGGATTGCATTAATTAGTGGGATAGAATTTCCTGGAGTAACACATATTCAACATTCAACCAATTCAACCAACATCCAGCCCATATTCAACAACCAACCAAGGTAGATCATTTGTTATGAGAGGTGTCAAGGGAGAAACTGAGAGGTGTGTGCAAAAGATCATTTCCACTCAGGAAACCAGAACCAAAAAACAACCCGTGTGTACTTTGGGCTTATTATACAAAAAGAAAGACTATCACATGAAGCTCCAGTTTAGATTTCTCTGTAACTCCAGTGCTCTACGCCAATTATTTGGATTAGTTGTGAGAACTGATAGAAATACACTAGAAATGAATTTAAATGGGGGTATTTTATTACTATCAATAATTCTTAGATGTTTTATAAATCTCTCTTTAGAGAAGCTTTTAATCTAGTCTAGGGATTCTGATACTGATAGGTAGAAAATGCAAACCACTAAACACAAATAAGAAATTACATTAATGTTAGTGAGTGGAATTCATATAAGGAAAACAGTTATACCACCAAATGAAGGAATGTATTTTCTTGTGGCTCATAAAGGAATTGGAGTTGAGTTGAGTGACTATTCAGCTCAGATTTTTTTTTTTCTTTAAGATTTTATTTATTTATTTGACAGACAGAGATCACAGAGAAGCAGGCAGAGAGAGAGGAGGAAGCAGGCTCCCTGCTGAGCAGAGAGCCAGATGTGGGGCTTGATCCCAGGACCCTGAGATCATGACCTGAGCCAAAGGCAGAGGCTTTAACCCATTAAGCCACCCAGGCATCCTAGATTTTTCTTTTCTTTAAAGATTTTATTTATTCATTAGAGAATGAGTATGAGTGAGAGAGCACAAGCAAGGTGAGCTGCTGAGGGATAGGGAGAAACAGGCTGCTCCCTGATCAGGGAGCCCTAAGTGGGGCTCTACCCTACGACCCTGAGATCATGACCTGAGCCAAAGGCAGATACCTAACCGACTGAGCCACCCAGGCTCCCCCTCAGCTCCGATTTTTCTGACCATCATTTTTTAAATCTATTTTATTCATTTATCAGATTATTTTCAGAGGGTATGCCCTGAATTTTGATTCAAGAAAATTGGTATGCTATTTAAGGTTTTTGTTTTGTATTTTAAGATTTTATTTATTTGACACAGAGAGAGAGTGCAAGCAGAGAGAATGGCTGTCAGAGGGAGAGGGACAAGCAGGTTCCCTGCTGAGCAAGGAGCCTGATGTGGAACTTGATCCCAGAGTCCGGAGATCATGATCTGAGCTGAGGGCAGACACTTAACCAACTGAGCCAACCAGGCATCCCTGTTTACGTGTTTATAAGAGTAGAAATATTTGTCCATTCTTTTCCATTTAACCAAACTTACAGAACAGATTGAGTGAAGAGTGATGCTGAATTTAAGAAAGGAGAGAGCTCGGAGTGCAGGACCAGAGCCTGTATCAAAATGGTGAAGTAGGTGGATTCTGTCCTGGCACTTACCTCCTTCCCTTTCTAGATTCCTCATCTACCTCCTAAAGCAATCCAAACCCACTATCTCTCCCAGAACACACTCTGAAGTAAAATAAACCAGTGTTTAAATTCAAAGTTGATCATTTAGTATCTACTTGATCTGGAAAAAATGACAAATTCTTCTACATTTTGTAAATTTGGATTAAGGGAGCATGTACAGAGAAAACACAAGAGTTACCAGAAGAAATATAGTGCACCTAATTAAATTTTAATTTCAAGTTAATGATGAAAAAGAACAATTTATTTTATATAAACATGTCCCAACTGTTGCATGGGACATACCTACACCAAACATTTATTTACTGTTTATTTGAAATTCGGATTTAACTGGGTGCACTGCATTTAATCTAGTATATCAGCTTGAATTTCAGGTTAGTGATGAAAAACAACAAATAATTTATTTTTTGAAATATGTCCCCCATATTGCATGGGATATAATTCTATTAAGGAATTACTCATCATTTATTTGAAATTCGGATTTAACTGGGTATCCTGTATTTTTATTTGCTAAATCTGGCAATTCCCTACCTAGCATGATCTCTGGCACATACTAGGAACTGTAAAATATACCCAGAAGCAGAAAGAACAAAGACTTTTGTAGATAGATCTGGATTCAAATTCTTCTACCAGAATTTTATTTTATTTTATAAGATTTTAGTAGGACTTTTCCAAGGCAGTGTCATGGGTTCCGAATCTCTGCTTTCTCTTCAGCATCAATATTACACTGCTCTCAACTGGTTTTTGCTTTGGAAAAAAATACATTTACATTATAACAGAAGACCCTAAGATCTCTTAACCTAAACTCTTAGAAAGGAAGAACTTTCTATTCTCATCTTTTGAGGCACATATCACTGACTCCATCTGTTGCCCTAGAAGAAGACATCAAGGAGAAGTCTCCTTTCGACAACACCTGCGTTTTCCTAAGTGTATGGGCATGGAATTGCAAAAAGGACAGTGTTTTTCCATAGCATGTCAGCTATGCAAATCTATGATGCACTGTCCTAATGATTTGTTTCTTAGATTTATGCTAAACAAAACTGTGCCTTTAGCATACCCCAGGAAAAGTAATCTTGGGAGTTTAAATCTAGTGAGTGTGGAACCCATTCCACCTGGCCACATGGGCTGTTGCAGATTTGGAAACTGTCATCCAATTAGTCTTTCACGACTCTAGCCCAGTGGCATGGTGCACCATCCTATGGGAACTCCTCAAAGTGACCTTCTAACTTGTTGAGTGCAGGTGTTAATTGATCCTATGCTGGTTTTGTATGGCAAACATTCATTTATGTTTCAGACTTCAAGACCAAATTCTAGCTGGCATTTCTTACTGATATACATATATATGCTTTGTTGGTTAAACTTTTAACCGTCTTACAAGATGTTATTATCTCCATCTTGCAGATGAGAAACCTGAAGCAGAGAGAGATTATATAACTGGTCCAGGATCGCAGTTAGTAATTGATGGAGTCAGCGTTTCGACTCAGGCAAACAGAAGTTAGGGTCCATCTTCTTTACTCCTAAGCAGTGTTGCTGGGTATCATTGGAGTAATGTATGATAATAATGAAACCATTTTCTTGTGCAAGTTATCGCTTCTATGGAATAAAGTCATTATTTACAGAGAGTTGTATTTTTATTTGTAATGGGATCTAAGCCAGAGTATTTCATTTTGAGAGGCGCTATTCATCACCTCAGGCTAAGTGAGCTGATGGCTCTGCCAAATGTCAGTGATTCAATTTATATTCCAACTGAGGTTTTATTCAGTCATTATTTTGGATTTGTTTCAAACCTGTACTTCTACTTGCAAGCTATCTAAGTTTCTGTTTGTTTTGTTTTGTTTTACAAAAGGACCAACATAATGGATACTTCAATGTTAAAATTGTATTTAAGTCTAAACATAGAAACTTGATTGGAAGGCTAAGATAAAACACCCAAGAAAAGCCTTCTTTATAGATTTAAACCCTCAGATTCTCACTTGAATTTGCAAAAGAAAAGTATTGAGCAAGAAGGTTTAAGTGATTTTTAACTATGTTCAAAAAGATACTATGATACTGCAGAGAGAGAAAGAGAGAGAGAGAGAGAGAGAGAGAGAGAAAACAATTGCTCTTTCTAATGTACATTACATGGCCAAGGGGGAATCTTCCCTAGCTGAGGAGCGGAAATAAGCTGTTGGTTTCAAAATCACTCTTTACAGAGAAGTGGGTGTGTGACTCAGATTTTAACACCAAGGTGGTCCCTGAGAGAAGAATTTAGATGTAAAAGAGGTTATGTTAAATTCTTTGGTATCACTTATTATTTCCTTCAGGCAAACCACATGTCAGAGAACCTCAATCTGAAAATGATACAGGTTACAGGTACCTCTTCCTCTTCCTTTTCAAAGGTCTTTCTGTCTTTCAGTTTTCATGTGTGCTCTTGATTGCTATCTTTCTATAAATAGATGTACTTATCAGAATGAAAAAGTCATTCCAATCTTTAGTTGCAAGATCTTTTACATCCATCTCCTGGACAGATGAAATGTGATGTGATTCGAAACTAAACATATACAAATTGGCACATAGATTTCCATACTTTTCAAATGTCTTGAATAATCCAAGTGATGAGACAAATAAGGAAGAAGAATAAGGGGACAGGAACTAGCATTATTGGGCACCCTTCCCTTCACACAAAGAAAGGTCTTTCATGCATAGTAATAAACTTAGTCCTATATCATTTTATTGATGAGGCAAGTGAAGGGTGGATATGAAAATAACTTTTTCTAAATTATGATTGTGATATAAATACAGGTACTAGGGTTCTAAGTTAAAATAAAGACTCAGAATTTGTGATATTTCCATTATTCCACTCTTAGGAATTTAGGCATAGTGTTTGTGGCTAAAAACGCTAGAAGTAGCTAATGATATGAAGAGCCCTCCAAACCTCTAGAAAATTAAAATAAAAAAATCTTAATTTATTTAAAAATATTTTCAAAGTTAATGTCCTAGTAGTGGTTTGGCATCCATAAAAGAAAACTAATTGGGAAAGTACATCATTAACCTTTGATACACGAGACTCCTGAATGAGTTCACACATATTGAGGGTCAAATGTTAAGCATTTTGTTTCAAATATAAGATATATACTTGGAAACTGGTTTGGTCAACCCTGGAACTTGGGAATTCTATTACCCTCAGAGCTTTTTGATTATAACCTATTTGGCATTATGCCATGCTTCATAATTGTGTTTACTTTCTTCATAAGAACCACAGTTTCCTATTAGACAGGAAGTGATAGATTACTGTAATCCATGTAGTAGTTGCCTGTCAGAGGACATTTTTTCATTAACATTTACTGTAATACATAAGGGTAAGTGTACCCTAATTGTGGCATTTCTTCTTAATGTTTCATATATAGGGGAATAGAGATGTTTGATTCATTATTTCATTCAATTAATATTTACTTTATTGGGTGTTTTATTGAGAGCTAGATTGTACAAGGCACTAAAGCTATAATGGTGAATAAACACAATCTAATGGGAGAGATACTAATCAAATAATTAGCAGTCATTGTAAAATTGTGATTGTGTTAAGTGCTAAGATATATGGTGCTTTGAGACAAAGTCGTAGGGAAATTAACCTATGCAGAGAGATCGAGATCGGGAAAGTCTCCCCAGGGAAGTGACAATTAATCTGAAATCTGAAGGATGAATAGGGGTAAAATAGGAGATGGAGGAGATGAGAGCGTTTTATCCTTTGAATCCCAATTAGGGTTAGTAATGGTGAGGGAGCTAACCAAGCAGCACAATAGGCTGGAGATCAAAGCAAGATGGGGGAGGTCAGGACAATGATGAAAGAATGGGTGGGATATGAAAGGGTTTCAAGGCTGGGATGAGATGGGATTCAACACAAAATCAGATTTGTGTTGAAAAGGATTGCATAGCTCTCTTTCACTAGATGCCGTAGGAAAATGTATGAGAGGGGATAAGGATGGATGTCGGTAGCCCACTCATGGGGTTATTTGCAGCAGTCCAGTCTAGAAGCATTAGTAGCCTGATTACGATGGTAGTGAGGATGGAAGTATAGATAGAACAGACTGGAGAAATGTCTACACTGTACAGAAACAAACGTTAGTGATGAGTTAGATATGGAAAGATGAGAGATATAGAAGAGGACTTATTTAGGATGACTCGGGATTCTCACATTATAAAGCTCATTTATACTTCTCAGATGAAGGTATTGCTTCTTAAATGCTTCCAGAAAAACAGTTTAACCTAAGAAAATGAGTAAATTGCATTATTAAAAAAAAATACAGATTGCAGATGACAGATATAATGGAACCTGATCAGAGCTCTCAAACCTATGCAACTTTGGTGTGTTAGCTAAGAGGCAAACTACAAATTCCTTAAATTAAGTTGTGTCTGTATTGTGGTGATGGGAAATGTTCTCAGATCTACATAACGGTTTCCCTATATAGTTCTTCTCCCTGTACTTTTTGCACAAAAACAACAAAATCACAGTATATTCTCTGGCATTTTTACTTCTGTATGTTTTTCTTCCTTTTCATTAAGTAAAAGCACCTATTCAAAGCAGAATAAATTTTGTCATTATGAACCCTATTAAATGAGCAGTCACCTTGGGTGTGGTGGAGGCAGAAGTACTTAATGTCTATACTTCTTTTATCCTGTATAGTTAAAAGAAGCTTCATTTTTTCCATGTCTTAGCATTTTTTATTTTTCACTGGGAAATTCATTCAGTAAAGGAATACATTTTTACGTAACATTTTAGATAATAGTAAGAGAGTTAGTACATTTAATTTATTCCAAGCCTAGTTTAACATGATCTAAACCCCTAAAGATAGTGTCAGTAAACAAAATTATTAGAGGCCATCTCATTCATGAACATAGATGTTTCCCCTGAGTTTAAGACTCATGGATGGTGTTTCATCCCTCTGTGTCTAGATGTGTGTCAATGAATTATCCTTATCTTCCTACCTATGAACCAAATCCAGAAATAAGAATTAATACTTATTTAACCAGAGAAGCACTGATGGGAACTCGCATGTAGTCACAAACCACTGCACAAAACAAAATTAATATATATTTGTTTAGGCTAATGCAGGAGTGTCTAACTGCACTTGGGCAATGCTGCAAATATTATAAGTTATTCTGCTTTGCAGAAGGAAAGCAAAAGTTTAGGAATGGTGAATATTTAGATTACAAGCAGAAGGATCAGATAAAATCATGACTTTTCCAAAGGTTTAGAGGAAAAGGAAAAATTGAGCGCTGGTAGAGACAAAATTTGAGTTTTTGTCAAGATTTCCTGTTAGAAGTCATGTTTGAAATGTTGAAATCTGCAAATGTAATCAAATCTATATTCCTTTGTAACACATCCACATGTATGCAACTTCCAAGCAGTTATTAATCATGCAATAAAGAAGAGCATTATCTTCAACTTCAGAATGGAATGATCAATGAGATAAGAGAAGAAAAGACTATAGAATTCAGAGAGTAACATGAAAGATGGATTTTTTACTTCTAATAAAGTGTCAGTGACTGCCAGGGGTCCCATTTCCAGAGATCACAGCTTGATTATTTAGGGATGGGGCCTGGGAATCAGTGTATTTAATGTTTTCCAGGGATTCTGATGTGTAGTCTAGCTTGAGAATCACTTATCTCAGAAACAGTTACTCTAGCTATAAACAGTGTGTACAATGAATGAAACATGCCTTGTATAAATCTTCCTGGATATAGTGGGATTATACAGATTCTTTGTTCTAATAAAAATTGCTAGCAGATTTGAAATGCATTTGACACAAATTTTTTGTTTTTAATTTCTGCTATTATAATAACCTTACAAAAATGGATGGCTTTGGCATTAGTGTCATCCCTATTTTAGAAATAGCAAGTGAAGTATAGAGGCTAGAGATCAAGTGAAAAGGCTTATCTAATTTCCAGAGCCATACAACTTGAAGGCGATGGGTTTGGGATCTCCCTGATGATGGGTAATGGGTTTGGGATCTCCCTGATGCTGATGGCCAGGTTTGTAGGCTTTCCTATAAGGTTATGCTCCCTGCAAGAGAAAAATGAAAATTGGAAGGATTGTGGATCCTGATATATTTGTATAGTGTTTTGCATTTTCAGAGCCATGTTTTTTTTTTGTAAGTGCCAAGAGAGAGAGGTCAAATGTAATTTGCTTCTATAAACTTAAGGGATAGTTTTCATAGAAGAAAGGAACATTTATGAAAAATTTCAAGAAGAGGTGCCTTTCCCATATCGGTTCTCTTATTCAACATCTAAACCCATCAACTTAGATAGGAGGCACATAAAATATCTGATATTTCTGACCGTGGACTAAAATCTGGAATTGGACTTGGGTATCTGAAGCATTCAGTTGCCTTCTGGCTTGCAATTTGAATCCTATCCATTGAAACTAAACCTCAAGTCCCTTATTCTTGTAAAGAGAGTCAAAGATTGAGAGTAATTAGTTTATAACTATATTTAAAACTTTTAAAAACACTGCTTATACATGATATCAACATTAATTTTTTTTTAAAGATTTTATTTATTTATTTGACAGACAGAGATCACAAGTAGGCAGAAAGGCAGGCAGAGAGAGGAGGAAACAGGCTCCCCACAGAGCAGAGAGCCCGATGTGGGGCTCGATCCCAGGACCCTGGGATCATGACCTAAGCCGAAGGCAGAGGCCTGACCCACTGAGCCACCCAGGCGCCCCAACATTAATTTTTGTATTATAGCACCCAGCATGATGCCACACCCATGCAGGCACTTTGTAAGTCTTACTTGATGGTTTGATAATTTTGTATGATTAAAAAACTTAGCACAAAAAATGTGGCTTTTATTACCTGAAATTTAGGGGAATATAAGATTTTTGCAAAAAAAAAAAAAAAGAAGGGCAGATCCTCTTATTCTCCTTAGTAGTTTAACTTTCATAGAACATGGTTTGCTTTCCTTTTTAACCTTTTTAAAACCACGCAGAATCTAAATATAGACTAAAATTACAGTAATATTCCATTCTGAGTGGAATGAAGCAGTAAGAATACTCACAAAATTGCATTGGCTGAAACTTATTGAGAACACAGTATACCATAATATATAATCTATCTGCACAGATTCTCTTAAAAGCCATGACTATTCATGAGGAAGGTACTATATTTCCAGTGAAGAAATAGAAGCTTGATTGACATATCTAGGTCATCCTTCTAGTAGATGGCAGGACTGGAATTCGAACTCAAGGCTAATCTGAACCTGTATCGTCAGGGGTTCTGAGTTTAGGGGCGTTAGTTTTAAATACACCAGCCCAAGATATTTCCAATATTCTCTCCGAGGTTATGAAACAGCCTGTGGCTTCTATGGACTAATGTGAATATACATGATTTCTTATGTCTATTCTTTGGTTAATTAGAGGTTTTGGTTGTTGTTATCTGGTTATATAGAAGGAAGAGATACACAATTATAAAATATAAGGATAGTTTGAAATAATTCCAGGTCTTTCCTACCCACTGATCATGCAAATCCAAATCCTTAATGTGCCTAATGGAGCCAATACCTCATTCTACTTTATAATTTCTTCTAAAATGCTCCCAAATAAACTATTAGCTCATTCAGCACGGCTTGGGATGGAAGTAGCAGCTGATGTTTAAATCTTACAACCAAGCCAGATCTATATAAGAGGCTATTTTGCCTTATTTCTATCTTATTTTGATTGTATCAGCAAGTGGGAATCAATAGGTCAAACAAGACCTGTGAATTAGTGTTTACTTGTACACATGCTTTCTGGCTGAAAGTGCTAATGTGATTATTAGAAAAGATACTGTCATTAAATAAGTGATAATAGTACCTAAAATGTTTTGAATGCTTACTAAGTACTGAGCTCTCATTTACATGCTCCACATGGATAATCTCAAAGCAGCCCTAGGGTGAGGGACACTTACTGAGCCCATTTCACAGGTTACGTAATGTAACTTGCCCTACAGTGCACAGTTAGCAACTGGCAGAGACTTGCAGGCATTCTTCAGAGCTCACTCTGAACCTCTAAATGTTCTTAGCAGGAAGTTCTGTTATTACTGGAAGTCAAATGGACTACATTACAAGCAATATAAGAAATACGTTAGTTGTTCTATAACCAGAAAGTTTCCCTGAGAGTTTTTATGCCACTGTTTATCCATCGATGTTCTTAAGCCTATTAACTACCTGAGTAGTTGACTGAAGATAACAGCAACACCTACCTCATACTCATAGATTAGTGTAAGGCTTAAGAAATTAATTCATATAAACCTCTTTAGCATAGTCACTGGAATATAGTAAGTACTTCGTTGATGATGACGATGATGATGATGATTAAATTTATCTGACTTTGGTTTTCCTGAGTTGATTCAAGCTCTGAAAATATGTAACAAATTCATTAGGTAGACTTGACCTCTTTCTTTAACTCTTGACCTAGCAGCCTGATGTTATTCACCAATTTAGTACAACTTGGCATTTGTAGGTCTCCCTTCCCACAAAGATAATTGATCTCACACAGATCATCGTGAACTGGCACAGAATTATAAAACCCCCACGTTTCACATGAGGGAAGCAGGCAGGCAAGTGGAAAGTCTTACCCGAGGATGTCCTTGAATTCACGAAGGGCTGGGGATCAGCAGCAGGCATGTCACCTAAGCAGAGGAATCACTGACCTTTTCTGGAAATCCTGACAATCTGAGGACTCAAGGAGACAAAGACGGAATGACTGCAGGAACAAAGAAAGGGTTATGAGGAAGAAAATATGACCAGTTTTAGAGCCTGACACAGATTCTTGTTTGGTGCTGGATATTGTCCAACCACATTAAAGTTCTCTACACTAGACTTGCACAGTTGTGTTGGCAAACTCTGCCTCAGATGAGGCCTCAAGTAAACTGTGCTCAGTGGAGAGGAGAAAAACACCAAGATCACTGTAACTGGCTGGGATTCATTAACCCAACAGCTCTAAGAAAAAAAAAAAAGAAGGTTTTCATTATTTTTGTGATGATCTAAGAAATACATTTTAGATGAGGGTATCGTATAGTATATTGATTTTTTTTTTAACCAATGTAAATTGACATCTGCATTTATATAAAAATAAATCCATATATGTGTTTCTGGTACAGAACCCTCATTGCAGTGTATTTTGCTTGGTTACTATAAGGACCATCACATTGGATCTGGTCTCCCTCCTGCCTCCCTCATTACTACCCTCCCACTACACACACGAAGAAACTTGTTCATATCATTTTATTGGAAACTAAAAAGAGAATAATTTCAGTTTCATGAGTTAACTGAGATAGAAGAAGTGGGAAACAAATTTTTAATGTCATTCAAAGGTATATAGACACCCACATAAATATTCTTAGATTTGTTCTGGAATAAACTAAAAAGTGGGAGGTCATCAAATACATAAATTTGATGGTTGGATTTTACCTAAAAAGAAGGAAAAAAAAATACCAAGAGTCTTTGCAGTAAGCATGACATTCACTGAGGACCTGGAGATACATAGTATGCTATGTGTTTGGATGGAATTTCAAATCACATTTTCTGTGCTTTCTTGATCTTTAAGGGTAGAGTGTTCTTTCAAAAGGACATGGAATAAGTGAAATTTTAGTAAAGATATTCCAGTAAAATTGTAAAACAGAATGCTTTGTATTGAATGTTTGTGTCCCTTCAACATTTATATGTTGAAACCCTAAGCCCCAATTTGATATTGTTTGGAAAGGGGGCCTTTGGGAGATAATTAGGATTTGATTGAGTCATGTAGGTGGGCTCCTCATCATGGGGTTCGTGACATTTATAAAAAGAGTAAGAGAAAGGAATGCTGTCTCTGTGTCTTTCCAAGTATGTGTGAAAACACAATGATATCTGTAAACTGAGAGCATCACTAGACACCTAATCTGCCAGCAGCTTGATCTTGGACTTTGCAGCTTCTAAAACTGTGAAAAATAAATGTTTGTTGAAGTCTCCTTGTCCACAGTATTTTGTTATAGCAGATAAAGCAGGAAGTTAGGTCTGTTTCAGGCAACAGAATAAGCAAGCTAAACTTCACATTTGCGGGGTGTTCATCTAGCTCTTTCAGGACAACACTTCCCTTCTGATACTCTTTCTGCTCTTCTACCTTTCCTAATTCATGTCAAATGGTTAGCTGAGTGTTGAAGGCTTAGGGAGGACCGACTGAAGGGCTTTCCCTTTCTTTCAAAGGCAATTTCTTCACATTTAGGAAATAAGAAGATTTTCAGGAGGGGATCACTAAAGCATGCAACTATATAGTTTCATTGTCAGTAATTTAGTTTTTGAAATAAAATAGTATTTAAATTCCAGTTTTGACACTTCCAAGTTTTCTGACTATAGGCAAATCACCTTAACCTCTTTTGAGCCTCATTTCGTCCTCCAAAAAAAAAAAAAAAGCAACAGTAGCTACTTCATGTTGTGGAGTAAGCAAGAATCCTGGCAAGCCCTGAGAAACACATCCAGCTCATAAAAAGAAGTTAATATTCAGTAAGACTGTTATTTTTTCAGAAGGGGTATCTGACTTGTGTTCGTTTAAACAGTAATGTCGATTACCAGAAACACAATTTGCTGGTGGGAAAGCTGGCCATAGTAGCTGCAGATTATCAGAACTTGATGAAATCTTATGGATCATCCACTTTAAGTCACATGGCAGAGGAGACTCAGCAGGGTGGATCAATTTGCCTTGGCCATTGGATGGGTAAGAGACTGAGACAGTCTCACCATGGGCTTCTTACTGAAGCTCTCTCTTACAATTCTTCTCATTTCACTAAGAATTCCTGAGTCTCTAGGGAACTAAAGATGAGAACTTTCATTTTGAAGTAAAATATGCATGATCATTAAATGTGTTTATTTTGTATATGACTTAATGTTGATTCTCAAATTCTCCATTTCATGTAATCATTTATTTATATAGTATTCGTTGATCAGCATTTTCATTAGCATCAAAATGTTATCTTTCATGGTAAATAAAACAAGATTATGAATAATTACCTGCCTTTCTAAGCATGAACTCCATATAAGAGCTAAGATGATATCCAGTTCAATAGACACACACACACACACACACACACACACTCACACTCACATACAATATAGCACACAAATATCTTAATGCTAAAAAGCATGCCAAATTATAGTTTCTGCTTAAGTTCAGGAAAGAAAGAGTAATACAAGTTTCTTCGGTTGTTGTTTATAAACATTCTGAATTATAAAAGCCAAACAGAAGACATCTATTGAGTGAATCCAATCTTTAGACAAGGCATTGGGAAACGTTTTTTTAATGAGGGAACAGATATGAATATTTTAGACTTTGCATTCTAAAAGACAAATTCAAGGATATTATGTAAGTACTTTATAACAAGAGAGAAAACTAATTTTCACAATTTTATCGGCAAAAATCAAATATAGCAATAATAATAAGGGAATGATCTTTCTGTAATACAGGCCTGTTATTGAGAAAACTGAATTCTTTTATGAGGGGATAACATTTTGTGTAATTGAAATTCAAATTATTGTTGCTTATCACAAAATGGATTGCAAACACTCATCTTTAACAACCATTTTCATCTTACAGGCCCTATAGAAACAGCTTAGAGAAAAAGGATAAAGAAGTAAAACAAAGTTAGTCCACTAAGGGAAACGAATGTTATAGAGAGGATCAATAATTGACCCTGGGGGTGAGGAGGTGAAAGGAAAATAAAAGAAAAAGAAAATGAAAAAAAAAAGAATAAGGATCAAAGAAGACACAGAAAGAACATACAATGAGACAGCTCCAATAAATGACTTCATATGAGAAATACAAGAAATAAATTGCACTGGGTCACAAATTAAAACACAATTTCTGAATCTTGCCTTCTACTATAATGTTCTTATTTTTAGAATATATATTCAATATCACATTTAAATTTTTCCATCAATCCAGGATTTAAAAGACTTCTAAACCAAACAACATAATAAAACTCCCGGAAGTGAATGTTTCAGAGTCAGGCTTGAAAAAAGAATGTCATCTGAGTTTGATATTAGGGGACAAAGTAGTTTATAAGAAAATATTACTATTTCTGAATTTCATGTGGAGGCTTAGGTATAAAAGGGATCAAAATATGCCAACCTAACATGCCACTTTATCATAAGGATTATTTTGAGTTGAAGGTAACTGAGAAAAAACAGACACAGGGGTAGCTTTCCATCCTCCCCTTATCTGCTTAGAATTGGGGCATAAATTCCTCTTGTAAGATCTCTTCCCCCCAGTAGAAAGAGGGCAGCACTTGTCACCAGGGATGAAGAAGGTATCAAGAGGAATCTGCATAAATAAACTTTACCGAATAACTCTTACCTTCCCATGTGTTTGCCTCCTCACAATTTACTCCACTAGTAGCCACAAGGGAGGAGTAAATGTCACTTTGCTACAATTTATTTTCCTTTAAAATGATTTAAAGCCCTTGAATCTGACTGCATCTTTGAGTTTTCATTTCTTTTCTGCAGAGCCCCTCATTGTGTTCATACAATTAAAATTGATTATTTCCTTTCTCCTAATAACCAGTCGTCATTTACAGTCTTCAGTTACAGAACATAAGGGTTTTCCATCCTTACACGTGCTTTTGAGTAATACAAAAAACAGAGCAGAATCAAAAACAGTACCTATGAAAAATCACTTTCAGTTTTGGAATGTGAGGGCTAAGGGCAAGGAGCAACTGTGACAAAATGAAACCCAAATCTTTAAGAGATGACCACAAAACACCTCAATTTTGTCAAATATTAATGCTTCTCATCCCTTGGTTGTCTGCACTCTCCTTTCCTAGCTTTATTTTCCATCTACTGTTCTTTTTGTAATTAATCTGACTAACTGAAAATGTTTGTGTTTCCCCCTACTAAAGTTGTAAGTGAATTCTTTCCAACTAAATTCTCATTAAGACAATATGATTCCCTAATTCAATATCATAAAAGTTATATATGAAAAGTCCACAGTGAATATCATTCTCAATGACCAAAAATTGAGAGCTTTTCCCCTAAGGTCAGGAACATGACAAGGATGCCCACTCTGACCAGTGTTGTTCAACATTGTATTAGAAGTCTTAGTCTTGGCAATCAGACAACAACAAAAAAGTAAAAGACATTCAAACTGGCAAAGAAGAAGTCAAACTCTCACTCTTTGCAGATGACATGATACTTTATGTGGAAACTCCAAAAGATTGCTAGAACTCATACAGGAATATGGAGGGATATAAAATCAGTGCACAGAAATCAGTTGCATTTCTATACACTAACAATGAGACAGAAGAAAGAATAATTAAGGAATTGACCCCATTTATAATTGCACCAAAACACATTAGACAACTAGGAATAAACCTAACCAAAGAGGCAAAGGATATGTACTCAGAAAACTATGGAACACTTATAAAGAAATGGAGGAAGACTCAAAGAAATGGAAAAATATTCCAAGCTCATGGATTGAAAGAATAAATATTCTTAAAATGTCTATGCTACCCAGAGCAATCTACACATTCAATGCAATCCCTACCAAAATATCATCAACTTTTTTTCACAGGACTAGAACAAATAATCCTAAAATTTATATGGAACCAGAAAAGATCCCAGATATCCAGAGGAGTGTTGAAAAAGAAAACCAAAACTGGTGCATTGCAAAGCTGGACTTCAAGCTCTGTTACAAAGCTATAATCATCAAGATGATATGGTACTGGCACAAAAACAGATACAAAGATCAATGGAGCATAATAGAGAACCCAGAAATGGACCTTCAACTCTTTGATCAACTAATCTTCAAAAAAGCAGGAAAGAATATCCAATGGGAAAAGGGACAGTCTCTTAAACAAATAGTGTTGGGAAAATTGGACAGCCACATGTAGAAGAACGAAACTGGACCATTTCCTTATACCAGACACAAAGATAAACTCAAAATTGATGGAAGACCTAAATGTGAGACAGGAATCCATCAAAACCCTAGAGAAGAACACACAGAGCAACCTCTCTCTCCTTGGCCACAGCAACTTCTTGCTAGACACATCTCCAAGGGCAAGGGAAACAGCAAAAATGAGCTATTGGGACTTCATCAAGATAAAAACCTTTGCACAGCAAATGAAGCAGTTAACAAAACCAAAAGACAACTGACAGAATGGGAAAAGATATTTGCAAATAACATATCAGATAAAGGGCTAGTACCCAAGATCTATAAAGAACATATGAAGCTCAACATCCAAAAAAAAAAAAAAAAAACAAAACAATCCAGTCAAGAAATGGGCCAAAGACATGATCGGACATTTCTCCAAAGAAGACATAAAAATGGCCAATAGATACATGAATAAATGTTCCATCTCACTGGACAATGAGATATCACCTCACCCCAGTCAGAATGGCTAAAATTAACAATTCAGGAAATGCAAGCTGGTACAACCAATCTGGAAAACAGTATGGAGTTTCCTCAAGAAGTTAGAAATAGAGCTATCCTATGACCCACCAATTGCACTACTAGGTATTTACCCCAAAGATACAAATATAATGATTTGAAGAGACACCTGCACCCCAGTGTTTATAAAGCAATGATAGCCAAACTATGAAAGGAGCCCAAATGTCCATCAACAGATGTATGGATAAAGAATACACACACACACACACACACACACACACAGAGGAATATTACTCAGCCATCAGAAAGGATGAATACTTACCATTTACATTGACCTGGATGGAAAGGAAGAGTACTGTGCTGAGCGAAATAAGTCAATCAGAGAAATACAATTATCATACAGTTTCACTCATGTAGAATATAAGAAACAAGACAGAGGATCATAGGGGAAGGGAAGGAAAAATGGAATGGAAAGAAATCAGAGAGGGAGACAAACCATGAGAGACCCTTAACTATAGGAAACAAACTGAGAGTTGCTGAAGGTGAGGTGAGTGTGGAGATGGGGTATCTGGGTGATGGGCATTAAGGCAGGTGCATGACTTGATGAGCACTGGGTGTTATACACAACTGATGAATTACTGAACTCTATATCTAAAACCAATAATATACTATAATTTGAGTAATTGAATTTAAATTAAAAAAAAGATATTTCTTATTTCATCCTAGGGGGGAACAAAAGACAATATGATTCTCAAACATACCCACATCATACTTTTCACTTTTAAAAATCTGTTGTGATGTAGTGAATACATTTGGAATCTTTTTTCAAGTATAGCTGGTTTTGAATCTGGGATATATCACTAGCCTGTTGGGTGTCCTTTAACAAGTTTTTTTTTCAATCTCTTATTGATTAAAACAAAAAATCTAATGTAAGGTGTTTTGCAAGGGTTATTGCAATCAAATAAGATAATGTATGTAATATATGATAAATGATCTTTGATATTGGGCAATATCAAAGATGAGAAAACATATCTTTTCATCTTTAAAATGTGCTATGGTTTTGTAGAAATTATAATATTTTAAAATAGACACATTCAAAATCAAATATTAAAAATCAGAGTCATCTTGATAGAGCATGGCAGCATCCTCATTTGTCTAATAATATCACAAGTATTAATTTACATTTCCAGCAAATCTGCTATATAGAAATGCTGACAAATCCAAGTCTCTGCTTCAATTAGGCTACTCATTTCCTGTAGGGAGAATTGAGGATCTCAGGCGCCATGTATTATATTAAAAGCAAAAGTCATAAATTCAAATTTATTCTCATTAGTTCTACTATATAATTACACAATATAGCATTATAACCATGAAAGAGGAATAAAGCTTTAGCTATCACATTTCCCCATTTTAAAGTATATTACAAAGTGATAGTAATTAAAACAGTATGTCCTTGGCATAAAAAGACAAATAGATTAATAAAACAGGATAGAGAGCTTAGAAATAAAACCCACACACATAGCTAATAATTATGAGAGAGTCGCAAAGCAGATGCAATGGGGAAAGGATATTCTTAAGTAAATAGTGTTGGGAGAACTGGACAACCACATGCAGAATGAAACTGGGTCCTAATCTTACACTATCTACAAAAATCAATTCAGAATGAATTAAAAATAATTATAAGACCTGAAACCATAAAACTCCTAGAAGAAAACGGGACAAATTCTCTCTCTTTCTCTCTCTCAAACATGTATATGCACTCCCATATTCATTGCAGCATTATTTTCTAAGACATGGAAACAACTTGAGAGTCCATGGATGGATGAATGGATAAGGCAAATGTGGTACTTATATACAATGAAATGTAATTCAGACATAAGGAGAAGGAAATTCTATCATTTGCAACAACATGGATGGACCCTGAGGACATTATGCTAAGTGAAATCAATAAGACACAAAAAGGCAATAATTCTTACCTATATGTGGAATCTAAAACAAATAAACTCATAGAAGCAGAAAACAGATTGGTGGTTGCCAGAGGCAGGAGATAGGGTCTGGGAGAAAATAGTCAAAAAGCTCAAGTTACAAGGTACAGTTATAAAATAAGTAAGTTCTGGGGATGTAGTATATAGCATAGTTAACTATAATACTATATACTGGAAAGTAGATGAGAGTAAATCTTAGAAGTTCTCATCTTACACACAAAAAATTAGAACCATGTCAGGTAATAAATATCATCTAAACTTGAAGCAGTAATCATTTCCCATTATATACATATATCAGATCATTATGTTGTACATTCTTAACTGTTACAATGTTATATATTAATTATATAACTGGAAAAAATACAATTAGTGAAGAAGGGGGCACAATTATTCCCATGCTATCTCTTAACAAACTACATTTCTTATTTGTTAGGTGGGTGCTGGTTTTTTTTTTTTCCTTTTTTTATTAACATAAAATGTATTATTTGTCCCAGGAATACAGGCCTGTGAATCATCAAGCTTATGCATTTCACAGCACTCACCATATCTCATACCCTCCCCCATGTCCATAACCCAGGCTCCCTCTCCCTACCCTCAGTTTGTTTTGTGAGATTGAGAGTCTCTTATGGTGGGGTGTGAGTTAAAAAAAAGTAACTACAACAAAATCCAGGGTAAATTTGAGTATCCATTTTCATCTCACAACTGGGATTGACCTTGCATGATTTATATTGCTAAATGGTTACTTCATAAACTTAGAATAATATTGACCACTTTCTAATATTTCTTGACGTTTTGTGACATGGTAAAAATCAGAATTATATACATTCTGAGTATCAACATTATAAAAGATAGGACTTTGTTTTCTTCCTTTCAATCAGCCATTTTCTGCACTTAAAAAAAAAATCCCTACTTTGCTAATTACCGATCTTCTTTCAATTCATTTAGTAGTTCTCATTACTTATTATTTCCTGGTTGCTCTTATTTCAATAATGCTATTAAACAAAGTTCTATTTCCTCCAAGCACTGTTAAAATTTTTCCCAGTTACTCAAATGTTTTCTCAGCAAATTGTTGAATTCACTTAGGCAGAGTGATCTTTCTATGAGCTCCATTAAATCTAAAAAAGACATTGCCCTGAATATCTAGCAGTATTAGCACGGGTTGGTAAAGTTTAGGGGAAAGTTTATTCTGTTACAACAAATGTGGGTATACAAGGTAATGTGAAGTATGTATTTAAAGTTGTGGTGAGCATGGGTAGTGCCTGTAAACTAAACATTTTTTAGACTATAAATCTCTATACAGATATATACCAAAGACTTCTTAAGGGCAGAACTATTTGTAATTTTAGCTTCAAATATATATATATATTTTTCTATTTCTGATTCCCTGAAAAATAGTGTGAAGTACTTAAGATACTGAGGGAGGGGGGCACCTGGGTGGCTCAGTGGGTTAAGCCACTGCCTTCGGCTCAGGTCATGATCTCAGGGTCCTGGGATCGAGTCCCACATCGGGCTCTCTGCTCAGCAGGGAGCCTGCTTCCCTCTCTCTCTCTCTGCCTGCCTCTCTGCCTACTTGTGATCTATCTCTGTCAAATGAATAAATAAAATCTTTTAAAAAAAAAAAGATACTGAGGGAGGTACAACAGAGAGGAAAGTTTTCATCCTTCTCAGTAACAAGACCATGCAGTTCTAAAATGTTAGAGCAATTTCTGTTCTGTGCTTCTGTTCACATTGTCCCTTTCACCTGGCTTCTCTCTCAATGTTGCTCAGGTAGAGCAAGTGCAAGTCTAATCAGGTAAAATTCTGGAAAGCTTTTTCTGCTCTCTCCTACCCAGAACCCTCATCTCTGTTTTTGGCCTTCATACCTATCTTAATTTCTGTAGGTATCTGTGGAATAGTATAATAGCTGTTTCATATGAGCCCACCGAATCAGGTATTTCTTTAATGAACAGGCAGTTAAGTGCCAGCATGGTAAGTAGTTAGCAGAATGTGGATATTCTTTTTTTTTTTTTTAAGATTTTATTTATTTATTTGACACAAAGAGAGATCACAAGTAGGCAGAGAGGCGGGCACAGAGAGAGAGAGAGAAAGGAGGAAGCAGGCTCCCCGCTGAGCAGAGAGCGTGATGTGGAGCTCTATCCCAGAACCCTGAGATCATGACCTGAGCTGAAGGCAGAGCCTTTAACCCACTGAGCCACTCAGGTGCCCCGAATGTGGATATTCTAACATTAACTATATGTTTCCAGAGGAACGAAAGTCTACTGTCCTCTCTCAATGGGACCAGTGCTCAGAGTTGTCATCCAAGTCTTGGGATTAAATAACTGTGGGGCATCAAACCTTTTTGCCTGATCACCTCATGCTTTCATGCTTATACTATAGTTTGTTGAAGTTAGAGAAGTGTCCGTGACATGGTTTTCATTATTGGGCAAAACTTAAGGGACCCATGCAAATATCAAACCCGCAACTTTGGATGCATTATCAATGGGAGCTAATCAACTGGTGCAATAAGCACAGGTATTTTTATGTATTGATTTACCAGTCTGAAGCACTCAGCTTCATCTAGATGGACCCACCTTCCATTCGCTTTTTCTTTTGTCTATTATCCTCGTCACATATATTTACATGAAAATATGGTTTATATCCTAGGGATCTTAGCTTTGCTCCTCACAGAATTTCTCCCTTGTCAAGGAATAATTGCTCTCCTAGTGAGTTGATAGGATGTCAAGGAAGTTGTCTAAAACAACTGAAATTCTATAAATACGGAAATGCTGATTTAAGGCAATGCTCTGGAGAATTCAAAAGGTTGGATTAGTAACTAGTAAAGTCTTTTTATCATCAACTAAAATTTATTGCATTTTTTTTCCACCTTGTGCCGGTTTAGACTAAAGTAGCAGCAGAGAAAGTTTAACAATACAATACTAACAGATGGAGAAATTTATGAGTACAAAAATGCTTTATAATCACCCAGATTTTAAAAAAAGAAACCATGGATGAGATACCCCCAAAAGAAATACCGCATTGCTTAAGCGTGATTTTAAAAATTCCACAGACTTCTTGTGCTGCTGCAGAGGCTGAGCTTTGCAAAATGATCGTGGTATGAGTTACATTCTGTTATCATAATTTTACTCAGTTCTTTTCACGAGGAAAAATGGGGACTACTAAAAGTCAACTCCAGTGACTAATGTGCATGCTTCTGCTAAATTACCACACTTATGCACGTTTTATTAGGGGCACTCATTCCCCAACTATTGTAACATGAAAGGTAAAAATTTGCCAGGAAGAAAACAGCAAAAGAAATGATGTTTTATTTTACTTATCCCACTGGAACAGGGAACCATTTAAATGCACGAACGTTAAGCATTGCTTCTGAGCCAGCTATTGGTAATTGCTCCTAACGAACTATTTAAAGTAAAACAGTCATGCCCTCACTGGTCTAATTTGTATTGCAAGATATTATAAATACATTAGTCTCCTAGAGAAGAAAATTCACTATCACTATGCCTTGAGGTGCTAATGGAGAGAGAAAAAGGTTAAACTGACAATCACCCAAGGTGATGGTGTGGTTACCTCCCACAGTTGCTCTAATGGATTGACATTCTAGGTAGTAATTATGTAAAAGAGGGTGGGAAACGTTGTTTCCGAATAGTCTAGTGGAAACAAACATAGCGAGACCATACACCTACAATGTTGATCACAAGTACAGGTACAGGAGTAGGCAAGAACCTCAGAAATCAGTCTGGAAAAACACTAAAATGCACTTTGACATAGGGACTCTATAAGTCCTTTGGTGGGGTGAGGGGAAAACACCTTTCAGATATCCACAATATGAAAAAAGCAAGTGGACAGGATAGGCTGACTTTAGATGCTGCTGAAAATATACATATTCCAAACCTACCTTCTGTTGTTTGTTTGTTTGTTTTTTTAATTTGAATGAAAGAAAAACTGATAGTTAAATGAAAAAAAATCAAGCTAATTAAGAAAAGCAAAAATAATTGTTTTGTGGTTAGTGGTTCTTTGTAAGGCATAGGCATAGCTTTAGTTACATAGGGAAATGGGATTTTATGGTAAAAGACCACAAGGAGTGGAGGAAATACATCCATCAGAAATCAGGGCGATATGGACATTTGTAAATGCTACCCTAGACACTCTACCATCAGTAACTTGGGAGTTCAGCATTTTCTGGTTTCAGATTTCTGCTGTCTCTGCTTCCCTTCTGTGCTGATTATTTTTCAACTTTGCATGTCTCTATTGTGTGGCTTCTGCTTTATCAAATAGTGCTTTTGCCTCATGGCCTTTTCTGGGTCCGTCTTAGCTCTCCTACTATCTTTGATCTTCTTTGTGTGTGCTATGGTCAGACTTCCTTGGAAAAGATCTGACTGGGTCAGATCTAGGGTCAGGCCTATTTTAGCATAGACTGTCTCCATTTTGCAGAGTTTTTCTCCAAAGATGCTTACTGTACACTTTAGTTTAGGCAATAATTCCTGATCCCATAGTTTTGATGAGAGGGCAGTGTGACATGGTACAAAGCCCCTTTGCCTCCATGTAAAGAACCCTTTGCAATGTGGTTAACTTTGCCTGGAACGTTCTTTGCTAGATACCTACGTGGCTCATTTTCTTACCTCATTCAGGTCTTTGCTCAAATATTGCCTTCTCAGTGAGATCTTCCCTACTCTGTTTAAAATTTAACTCTCTACCTTTCTAACACTTTCATTTTCACAAGCAATTCCTAGCCTTCTCTTCTTCTACTTCTTCATTTTCCTTCTAAATATCTATTAATATCAAACTACATACTCTTTTACTTTGTATATTTTCTTTCACCTTCTACTGCAGTATAAATATCACAAGTACAGGATTATTACTTTTTTCCATCACTGAGTACCCAAAACCTATGACCATGCCTGTCACATGGTAGCCATCCAATCAACACTTATTGACTAAACATATCCAGGTTGATGAGGTCTTGCGGCAAAAATTAAAGATGGAACTAACATGGGAAAATTGTGCATACAAGTTCTAGTATGCTGTAGCAAACTCAGAGATTAACTAGTCCAAATAGGTGCAGGAAGTAGTAGTCTTTAGGAGGATGATCTGGCGGGGGGTGGGGGGGGGAACCCAGTATAATATCTGATTGGATATCAAATTTTGGGGAGAATAATGAGTCTATGATAAAGATAGTACAAAAAGAAACTTTGGGAAAAATTATTTAAAAAGGGGATATAACCAAAGTATATTAGTGGCTCTGCAAAGAATAGTGATTGTATAGCTTGTGGTGGAAAAACTGTAAGAAGTCTCACAATTATCTTTGCTTCCTGCTACTCGTGATACTGTGTAATCTCAATCTCCTTGAAATGAAACCTATAACTTGCTTCTAATTAATAAAAGATGATAAAAGCAATGCGATGCCATTTCCATGATTACATTGCATAAAACTGTAGTGTCTGTCTTGCTGACTCTTTTCCCTTCTCAGCTTTAATATAGTGAGCTGCCATGATATGAGCTGCTCTCCAGAAAGACCCATGTGGTAAGGAACTATGGGCCACCTTTGGTCAATTTGTAGCAAGAAACAGGTAAGACATCCTACAACCTACAAGGTACTGAATTCTACCAACAACCATGGGAGCTTAGAAACTGATTTTCCTCCACCTGAGGTTTGATAGAAGACTAATGCCCTGGTGAATGCCTTGATTGTAGCCATGTGAGAGACTCTGAACCAAAGAACCCAGCTAATCTATGCCCAGACTCTTGATGCACAGAAACTGTGAGAAAACAATGTGTATTACTTTAACCCACCAAGTTTGTGGTAATTTGTTATGAAGCAAGGTAACTAATACTAAAAATTTACAAAGTTTTCTTTAATTTCTGTCTTTAAGAATCAGTCTAAAAACAAAGCACAAGAAAGAATGAATGTGGATATGCAACAGTATTTAAATCTTTTCAAATGAAAGTGAGAAAGTAGGACATAGAATGTAGGAAAGAGAAAAGAAAGGGTATAAGAGTGTTCATCACTATCTAATTATGTGAAGAGTTAGGTTTATACAACAAGGAATACAGATGTAAATATATTACTTAAATTCATAAAAGGAACAAATAGGGAAATAAAGCTTTTATTGTAACTATACTGACTACATGAAAGAGAAAACATGGGATACTTTGAATGAATTAAATTCCCATCTATCTTGAGAAGAAGTCAATATGGTAAATAAAGTAATAAAGTAGAAACATATTATTTAGAGATATAGAGGTAAATAATAGTAGAAACAACTAAAAGAGTTGAAAGTGGTTGCATCTTGCCATGACAGAATAAAGCAATGGAACATTGATTTTCATTTTTTTCCAAATCATTTAATTCAAAACCTTCTGTATGTTTTATTCTGAAAAAATATTAGAATAAAAAATAAAATATGAGCAGCAGTATTTAATAAACAAAAATAATGAGTATTTTATTATTAATTTCTAAATATAAACTGGCTCACTAAGGCCTTGAGGATTCTCCACTTCTAAAATTTTGTTTTGCTTAATAATTCATTTTTTCTGAGGATATAAACAGTACATTCTTAAATAATTTGAATAAATATAAAAATATTGTACTTGAAATCCCGTCACCCTGGGGTAACTGCTATTGTCATTTTGATGAATATGTATATCTGTGTGTGTATATATATATATATATATATATATATAATTTTTTGCTTTTCTTTCTGCCCACTTAAAACACACATACTCATCCTCTCTCCCCACATAATCTTAATATATCTAAACAGCATTATATCAGCAAATTGTTTTTAATATTGGAATGGATACTTCTCCTCACTCCATATTTTCCATCTCTGCCTATATTTTTATTTTACTTCATTGAGAAAAGTATGCATAGACATATTTTGTGTTTCTCTATAAAATGTTTCATGTGTTCTTGACTTTATAACTGAGATAATATACACAGATGGTTGAATTGTATTTCTCCTAGGATGTGAAAAATTAAAGTATAAATGAAATAAATATACAACTATATGTAAATATGTATCTCTATATAATTCTATGTAAAGAAAATTTGGTTAAGAGAGAATATTACATACACACACACACACACACACACGCATACGAATTAATACACAAGCCTACAACATGTATACCATCTAACAATCTCAACCATTTGAAAGATAGCCATCAGAAAGGAGGCAATTGTGATTTTTCATCCATCCCAATAAATGTCACAAAACCTGTATCCTTTATTTAGAGTCCATTAAGTTGTACTTTATATCTATTTTAGTCACAATTCTAACAAACTGAGTTACCTGATTTCAAGAAAACTAATAACAAAATCTTAGGGGTGATCATGGCAGAGCTCTATAATCATCAAATACAACATGTCAATCAGTGTAGGAATTTGGCCCTAATTAATGTTAAGGTTTATACTCCTAAATGACCTTTGAAAAGATGAGAGCCCATTAAAAATAACTGATGTTCAAATTACGATCCTGAGTCATCGATGAAAAGTTACATTATTTTCAGTTTCCATTATTGAAGAAAAAAATTGATGAAATGTATATAAAGATTTTAGTTCAAAGGACTAACATTTTAAGCAAAGTTTTTTTGCTTTACTGGATAACTATCTGATCAGTGGAAATAAAATCACTACTGCCACCACCAATCATTATCATCTGCATCAACATTTCTATTGTTTATTAAACTTCAACTATTTTATTATTTACTTGCAAGGCCCAGGGAAGCTATTTCACGTGTTAATTTGATCTGACAGTCACCCTTGGAAGATATTCTGATACCCATTTTCAAATCAGGTAAATAAAGTTCAAAAAGGATAGAACTACAAAGGAAAGAAAGAGTGAAGTGACTTGCTTGAGTTCTCACTCTCAAGTTCTGTTCTAAGTTTGAATGTATGTTTACCTTCTAAGACTATGTTTGCTCCTCTTCTCTCTCCTTCTCCCTGAGTACTTTCTCTCACACCTATAGACTTAATGAACATCTCTATTCAGATAACTGACACATTTCTATTTCTATCAAAGTCTCCTCTTCCAAACTCCAGATTCACAAAGCTAAAGCCTATCTTTTTTTTTTTTTTTTTTAAAGAGATTTTTCATTTGTGAGAGACTGAGAGTGTAAGTATGAGGGGAAGAAATAGAAGGAGAGAGAATCTCAAGCAGACTCCATGTTGAGCACAGAGCCTGACTTGGGGCTTGATCTCACCACCCTGAGATCAGGACCTGCGCTGAAAGTCTTGGTTTCGCTTAACCAAGTGCACCATCCAGGTGCCCCATGCTAAAGCCTATTAATATCTTCTCTTGAATGTCTCTGTAAGCACCTCCAACTTACCCCCAGTTCCTCTTCCAGTGACCCTCACCTAGTGACTGGCTTTACCACGCATCCTATCACACAAGCCCGGCACCAGGAGTCAGTCTGACCATCCTCACAGGTCCCTCTTCCTCAGATTTCTTATCCAACCACCATGAAGTTACATCAGATATTGCCTTCTTAATGTATTCTTTCTGTCTCTACCATTACCTCCTACAGTTAAAGTTACCATAATGAATTCCTCCCTCAATTACAATCACCTCTCACTTAGCATACCTTTTACTACCCTAGATGATCTTTAATTTAGTTTTGAGATTTTAGTAAGCGATCTCTTTTTTAAAAAGTATATTTAATCATATCACATAAACAAAGATTTCCATTGCTTTTAGGATAAAGACAAAACTTGTCCTCACAGCTTGTAAGGTCCGGCATGGTGATGGTCCCATCTACTTTTCTAGTCTTACTTCACATCACACGCTTCCTCTGTTCTGTTCTCCAGACATGCAGATCTTCTTCACATACCTTTCTTTATTTTGCTCTCTCTCACCATGGATATATTTTCTTTTCTACAATGTGGCAAGAATCTATCTTTTTTTTTTTTTAACTATTTAACTTTTCTTCAATTTCAATGTAATACCATTTTCTTCATGGAAGACTTCCTTGACCTTCCTAAATAAGTCCATTCATGATACCACACACCCTTACTTTGTTTCATTTATTCATTTGAATTTTTACATTTATTTGTATTATTATTTGCCATTCCTTTTAGGTTGTAAAGTCTGTGAAAGGTATTCTCTGTTTTTACTCATCAGTTGCTGTGGTCTGGATGCTTGCAAGCCTCCCAATTTTATATGTTGAGATTCTAATGCCCGGGGTGATCGTATTAAGAGGTGGAACCTTTGAGAAGTGATTAGGCCATGAGGGTGGAGCTCTCAGGAAAGAAATTAATGCCCTAATAAAAGAGGATCTAGAGAGCTTGCTCACCCCTTCCACTAAAGGGCACAAATCTGCCAGCACAGTTGTGGATTTTCCAGCCTCAGTACTATAAGAAATAAATTCTATTGCTTATAAGCCAACCAGTCTGTAATATTTTCTTATAGCAGTCTGAACAGACTAAGACATCATTGTATCCCCAGTGTCTTCTTGATGGTACTTAGCACATGGAAGGTACTCAATTATGATTTGAATCTTGTTGAAAGGTTCAACCTTTGACAACCTTACATTGCTTATTTTTTTATAAAAGGTCTAGAGAAGACAGGGGATGAAAATCTATCTCCTAAGATCATACGTGCCCTTCTTTCTTCACTCTTGTATACATTGTGTCTGTCCTTAGGATCAGTTTCTAAGTCAGCTACTCAAAGGAACTTTTGCATTTCTGGGCTGCTTCCTCAAAACATCCTGTTTCAGTTGGGAAGAAGAGGAGAATTAAAAGCA
The DNA here is from genome assembly GCF_011764305.1 of Mustela putorius furo. NCBI lineage: Eukaryota > Metazoa > Chordata > Mammalia > Carnivora > Mustelidae > Mustela > Mustela putorius. Next base: position 32,204,962 of record NW_025421987.1, read on the forward strand.
TCTGAAGCTTCATCTCTCATTTGATTTGATTATTCCTCATTGTTCTATAAACAGTTGTGGAAAATAATAAGCAAACAAAGCATAACAATAAAAAATAAATCTTTGGAAGCAAAATGCTAGGTTATGCAAACTAACTTGGTGAAAGAAAAGATTAAAAGCATGTGAGATTTATTTCAGTTTGAGGACATAAACAAAAGTACTTACTTTGTTTTAAAATAAAGTTTATGACCAGTCCATTTTTTCTTACATTTGCTATCAAATGCTACAAGTATTATCAATTCATGACCTCTGACTTGGGTGAACAGTAAGGGAGGCCATGTCAATTGTATTGACTGAAATGTAGTAATCTCATGCAATGAAGCTCATAGGTTTAAAATATCTAGCCAGGGATTGAAAACACTTTATAGATTATAGTCAAAGTAGAAAAAAAAGAAAAAAAAATATATAAATTGCTTTAATTTACAACAAAAAAGTTTCAAACAAACAAAACCTCTCTTTTCTTTTAGAGATGACTTTGAAATATTCTTCAGATGGTTTTGACAAACATAGAAAACATTTCAAATCATGTCTCTTGTGTGTCCCAAACAAAGCAATTGTTCAAGCCTCAGTTTTTAAATTGTCTCTGTATGATTTTAAGTTGGCAAAGTAGGCCTGGAAACACTTAGCAATTAAAATTCATTCCTAGACTCTGTTCTGTGATTTGTAAGAATGTATCATATTCTAGTAGAAACTTCTATGAACAGAGGCCATACAAATCCCACAGACTGGTGAGAGTAACTTAATCTCTAACACAGTATTTTTGAGAATTAGATAAAAAATAGTTTTATCATAGCATGAATGAGATAAATAAGAAATAATATGAGGAAATATTTGGTATATATTAGGACTTCAAAAATATTTGTTTCTTTTTTTCTAAGTATTGGCCTCTGAGAGATGATTGCATTAGAATGTGGGTTAGATCAGAGGTTCCTTCCTGTATGATTATGAGTCAAAATTTAAAAGAACACTTCATAGAGGTCAACGAAAAGACGTTTTCCAAATTCATATACACAAAGAAATGTTACCACTTTAATCAATTAATTCTTGTCACACAGAAAAAACTGCTGTTTTTTATTACATCATAATAAAGAGCTACAGTTAAAACAGACTTCTCTCAGTCTGGATTCATTTTTTTAAATAGCAAAAACAGTATTTCTCCTAGAGATAAAGAAAAAATATTATTAGTAGTCATAAAGGGAGGAGAGGAAGGAAGAAGGTATGAGGTGGTATGTGATTTTATTCCTAGCTCATCCCGTTGTTTTCCTCCGTGACTCACAGAGCTCATTTCCTAATTTTAAACCAGTGATATCCTGTATTTCATAGCATTTGTGAGAAAGAAAAGAAAAAAAATAAAATTATTTCTATAGCATTAAATGCATCCTAAAGTTTAAAACTAATGCCTCCTCTATGCTACTTATCATATTCCAAAAGCAAAGCAATCATTGTTACTATGACAATTTTCTGTTAGTCTTTAACACTTCAAGCTCACTTTATATATGTGCACCATTGTACACACATGAAAGTGAGCTCTAAACCTTTCTCTTAATATAGGTCAGTATCAATACTATGACCATTTTTTTCTTTAAAGATTTTATTTATTTATTTGACAGAGAGAGAGAGCGCGTGCGCACCAGCAGGCAGAGAGGCAGGTAGAGAGAGCGGGGAAGCAGGCTCCCTGCGGAGCAGAGAGCCCGATGTGGGCCTCGATCCCAGGACCCTGAGATCATGACCTGAGCCGAAGGCAGAAGCTTAACCCACTGAGCCACCCAGGTGCCCCAATATTATGACTTTTTGCTATGTGGATATCAAAGTTAAGAATGAAACATACATTCTGTTTAGTCTCTCTCTCTGATTTTTTGTGCTTTATTTGTAAAAAAAAAAAAAAAGCCATCTGAGAGAAACAGATAAAGATAAAGAAAAAATAAAAAAAAAGAAGAAGTTAAACTAGAGATTGAGATACATAGTTAGAACTCAATTTGGCTATAATGGAAATGAAAGAACTGTGAATATAGAAGAAATAAAACTTAAGAGATATGCCTACGGAAACCAGATCACACACACCAAAAGTCACACAGAAACTGCACCTATATACTGAGAAAAAGAACATATATTAAAAACAAAACAAACAAAAGTTTAGAAACAGACCTTTGTATCTAACTGCAGACAACTTGATCTTGTAAACTTTTAGAATATAATTCATATTTTTAAGTTGCAGTTCTATTAATAGAGGCCTATTTTCTTTTGCACTTGTTTGTTCTGATGTCCAAATAGAATGTAATCAGAGGCCACCCTCTCCACCCCCTTAATCTCCAAATTTACAGCTTCAAGTCTATAAATTTTATAAATAAGTGCAGTGTTCATGTTTAAACAGCAGTATTAAAATGGACTTCTCTTGACTTTTAGCACGAGTATGTATTATGTTAGATAAAATAAAATCAGATATATTTGTGTGTTTCTTCATAGATCTGATGAAATTGCCGTGACTTATGTCCTGTCCCTTTATCATCTCTGATAGATCTGTACCTCTGTGCTGAAATTAGTTAAGTACTCCTTCATTGCAAGAAACAGCTGCTTTTTCAGGTTACTTGTGGGGATACAGGTTGGTTTATCAATTACTCAAGAATGTTTATCTCAGCATCTAAGTCCTCGGGTCTCAGAGAAAAGCTGTATCTGATTCTGTCCATGGCAGCAGCTCTAGTGGCCCAAGAGCCTGCTGTTCTGAACACTTAGCTTTTCTCTGTCTCTGCTTCTGTCTTTTGGTGTGGATCTTCCTTGCATCTTACAGCTTCTGCTTGATCATGGTTTTTACTGCCTCGTAGCCTCTGTGTACTCTTATTGTCTTGTGTGTTTTTCAGTTTCTTTGTCTTCCATAGGCCTCCAGATTTGTTCATGTGTGTCTTCCAAAAACTATAAAAGAAAAAATGTTTTGATTAATTAATCATCCCCTTAGGAGGACTTGCATCAGCATCTAAAAATGGTCAGCTATCATTCAGACTCTGGTCTCAGCTCCTAGTCGAGACCGTGGTGATTGTGTCACATGCTATAAAACATGGAGACCCAGGTGTAAAAGAATGGTCTGCAGTTGCTTTTACCAGAAATGAATCTGAGGGTATGGTGAGCTCTCATGATCACTGCTTGCCTAATATCATAGCATTTATATATTTCATGAGTTCTAAGCATTTTACAAGTTGGCATTACCACAATTTGTGACCTACATAATTTATGGAAACTTCTGCTTTGTCTCCTCGATGTCCTTGAAGTTAGAAGCACTTAGGAAAACACTTGTGTTGAGTGCATTGTATAGCATTACAGTCAGAGGTAAGCTATGAGATATCTACTCATCCCATCATCTGAGTTAATGCAGCTTTCACTGGAAACCAAGTTCCTGAATGTCAAGTTCATTACACTTAACATCATAGTACACTGCTTTGGACCATTTTACTTAAGTATCGAATTACTAAGTTAAGATGTTTTGTGGTTTATGGAAAGATAATAATAGATTACATTATGGTTAGTTCATTCTTATATTGAGAAGAAAAATGTAGACAAATGAACATAAAAACAAAAAACAATTATTTTATAAAGCTATAGTGAGTGCATTCTTTTAATTCTATATTTATCTATGATTAAAAACCTGCAAAACATCTTAATAGCTTTAGAAAAAGTCCAAGAACAAAGAAAACAAGCGTCTTCAGGAGAAATACTGAACAAAACACTTTTCCCCCTTTTTTTGGCCTGAAAAAAAAAAAAAGATCAAGTTTATAAGACTATGGTAGGGCAAACATAATGGATATGGAATTATTTCCCAAATCCCAGCTACTTTACCATTTGTAAAATAAAATGGCTAAAGATGGGGCAAGAAAGCTTGACACATATAAAGTATTATTAATTTTTATTGACTTTCTTCTAAGTATAAAAATAATACATCATCATTATAAGAAATGTGGAAACACAGAGAACATTGGGAAATGGAAAAGAGAAGTGAATTGGGGGAAATCAGAGCGGGAGACAAACCATGAGAGACTCTGAGAAACAAACAGGGATTTGGAGGGGAGGGAGATGGTGGGTTGGGTGGGCCTGGTGGTGGGTATTATGGAGGGCATGTATTGCATGGAGCACTGGGTGTGGTGCATAAACAATGGATTTTGGAACATTGAAAAAAATTAAATTAAATTAAATTTAAAAAAAGAAAAGAATTGTTGAAACATGGGAAATGAACAGAGAAGAGAGGAAAATTAGAAACAGTACTCTCAAGTGTAACCACTTCCAAGCCCATGTATATATATGAAATTTCATCTACAATTTTGAACCTGTTTAAAAATTCAAAATTAGAACTTAAGAAATTCTCTGGTCATTAAAAACAAAACAAAACAAAATAAAGCAAAACAAAACAAGAAACCTTGAGGCACCCGAGTGGCTCAGTGGGTCAATCTTCTGTATTTGACTCAGGTCATGATCTCAGGGTCCTGGGATCAAGCCCACATAGGGCTCTCTCCTCAGCGAGGAGCCTGCTTCCCCCTCTCTCTCTCTCTACCTGCCTCTTGCCTACTTGTGATCTCTGTCTGTCAAATAAGTAAGTAAATAAACTCTTAAAAAAAAAAAAGAAAAACTTAAAGAATATATTTTTAATCACTCCATATTTTAATTGGGTGTAAGTTTTTGATTATTGGTGAAATTAATCTTTTTTTCATGCCTGTTAGCTATTTATATTTCATTTTGTGATAATTTTTCAAGCAATTTATCCAACATTTTTACTGGAGTCATCAATAATTCTTTAGAATTTTTTAGTTTTAAATCATAGAATAAAATTTGACCACTTATTAGATAAATTTTGGCCTGTAAATTAAGAAATTCTGCACTGAAACAATGTGGTAGGATGAAATCTGACTGAAGGAATGATAGACATATCCAGACACATAAACACACATTTATATACTCAGAAATACACACACACACACAAACACACACATACTAAGCGTGTATTCCAGTGAGCAATATTTAGGCAAGGGGAAAAAAACTCAACTTCTCTGCCTCACTGTTGGACTCTGTCTGTGGTGTGCGCAGTCATAAAAACACCCTGTAGTGTCAACTCCTTCAACTCCTTTCCAGGTGATTTTAGCAGATACTGTTGGTACCCTGTCTGATATCCCCTCATCTCTCTGGAGCTTCCCCATTCACCATAGCTTTCTGTGTCACTCTCTGTATGAAGATTTTCTCTCTTCCCTGAGTCTTCTTGGTCCATACAAAGTGGAGTAAGCCCAGCAATGCCAGGGCATCTGAGAGAAACTCAGTCAACAAGACACAAGAGTTGGTGTGAAACAACCCAGCTTCTTTTTCCTTAGTGAGACACTTCTGTTTTGTTCTTTATACTCTCTTCAAGGGCTTCCGCATGGGGTCCTCATGTAGATAATGGATAACCCCATTCATGTACTCTTTATTGGGCCTCTTCTCTTCTCTGTCTCACTTCTGGGCTTTCTCACCAAACTTTCCTCTCAAATAAACCACTTGCACACAAAACCTTGTCTTGGGGTCTGGTTTTGTAAGCACCAAATTAGTATGGTCATAAACAATAAAACATGGTGGATTTTTGGAATACGGATTTTAGAAGAGAATCTGAAGTTTTAGACCACCAAATTTAATGCAAAAAGAAAACTATATGTGGCTTTATTATTGTTGTTGTTGTTGTCATGCCTTTTTCACTGCTCATTCCTCTTGTGGTTCTTTTGTGGTGAGGTAGCCTGGTGTCTAGGAAAGAGGCTCAGAATGGATATTTGCAGATGTTCTTCATGTCCTGGCTCCATGACTAGTCAGTCACCCAACCTCTTAGAGCCTCAGTTTGTTCAGCTGTAAAATAAGGGTACAATATCTGCTTTTCCAACTTCACAGGCTTCTTGCGAGCCTTAAATGAGACTCTTTGGGAAGAGTGTTTTCTCTGAAGTCTTTTAGGAGACAACAAGAGTTGATATCAAAGGATGCCAGAGATTTGTTCTCCGCTCCCATACTGCCTTTGCTTTACTGTGTATATTTGATAACTTTATCTAATGTTACACGTGCTAAACTATGGGACTTGAATTTTATGAAGTGATTTATTCAGCTATGGATGCACAAGACTGACAGTTAACAATCATTGTAGTCTGAGAGAAAAGCACAGTTCGTAGTTTGCTCACACAGATCTCTACAGAGCAAGACCACCAACTATAGTAGTCCCCCCTTACCCATGGTTGTGCAGTTACCCGAAATCAACCTCAGTCTGGAAGCCCATGATCCTCCTTCTGTCCTGTGGTCAGAAGGACAATTGTAGCCTAACACTAGGTCACAGGGTCTGTGTGTCACGCACCTCCCTTCATCTCAACAAGTAGGCATTTTATCATCTCACTTCACACAAGAAGAAGAAGGATGAGTATAATATGATATTTTGAGAGAGAGAGAAAGAGATACTGCATCACACTACTTTAATTACACTATATTATTATTGTTCTATTTTATTATTAGTTATTGTTATCAATCTCTTGCTGTTTCTAATTTATAAACTAAACCTAAGTTTTATCATAGGTATGCTTGTACAGGAAAGAACTGTATATGTAGGACACAATACTATGGGCTGTTTCAGACATACATTGGGGCTCTTAGAATACATCCCCAGCAGATAAGGAGGGGGCTACTGCACACTCCCACAATGGAAACTGCCTAACACTGAAAGTCTTCTCAAAATACCTGATCAGTCAGGAAGTTCAAACCATGTAGTCCTCTCACTTAAGAGCAGTTGAAGGGAGGGTTCTGTTACCACACCATTTTGGAGCCAGAAATGTTTGCTTCCTCTGGAAACAACCATTTGGAATCACTATTGTTGAAGTAAAGAGATCCAATTACAAGCATCTGTCTGTAGAGGAAACTCCCGACAGCTTTTAAAAGGAAATGCTCTTCCATGGAGCCAAGACCTGACTGATGTACCTGTGGGAAATAAGCTCTGCTACAAAGGTGAGCTCTCTACCAGAGAAAAAATGAAAAGGAAGGAGAAATGGAAATAAATGAGACCTTTTCATTATTCAAATCACTGTAAAATAAAATGGAACTTTTAGAACTTCTGTTTTTAAGATTACAGAATATGGTTTTCTCCCACAGCAGAGAGGGAGCAATCAAGCTCAAGTTACAAAGCGAGGAAAAAGATGAAAGTTTAGAATGTCTTAGAACTTTGCTGACTTACAGGCAGAAGGCCGGGGGAAGACTGAAAGACAGGAAATAATTGCTATTTGTGCCCTATTTCATAGTTTCCACTTTGGTTAAACTAACTGGAAGGAAATAAGCGATTAGGTTACTTGTGTCATCACTTACATCAGTAGTTTTATTTTTGAAAAAAACATCATTACCCTTTCTTATTCAAGGAGAGCAAGGATCAGAATCATTGCCTGGTCTTATTCTATGTCACAAACTAAAAGATTTATTACAAAAGTAGGGGCATATTGAAACCTGCATTGATCATATAAATGGATGTGAATTTAGTAGTGGAGACCAGAGCTTACAGATCACAGTAAACAAAATACTGTCTCTGGAACTCTCTCCAAAGCTGCTTTTGTTCCTCTCTGTTCTTTCTGTAGGATTTATCACAGTATCAATATGAGGTATTTTGCATGTTACCAATGCAAAATCTCTTATACAAAATTTTCCTTTCTATTCTGTATGAATTCTATTCGTCCTTTCAAAGAGTGCCTTTTTAAAAATAAAATTAAGAGGGGCGCCTGGGTGGCTAAGTTGTTAAGCATCTGCATTGGGCTCAGGTCATGATCCTAGGGTCCTGGGATTGAGGCCTGCTTCTGGCTCCCTGCTCAGCAGGAAGACTTTCTCCCTCTCCCATTCCCCCTGCTTGTGTTCCCTCTGTCACTGTTTCTCTCTCTTTCAAACAAATAAATAAAATCTTTAAAAACAACAACAACAAAACAACAACAACAAAAAGAAACTATGTGCTAGTCATTGGAACTGAATGTCATATACATTAACTCATGCTCATGTGAAGTAGAGGTTATTACCTCATTATTCAGGTGAAGAAACTGATTTCCTCTTCTGAATTCCTACACTACTCAGAATCAGCAGCATAAAAGTTAGCACTTAACTGTGGCAACTATATTGTTTGATAATTATTTCCAGTGGATTTATCTTTGTTCCAAACAGAGTTTTCAAGTCTTTTGCATACTGAGCATTGTGGAATATTGAGTAGAGGCTCAATAAAGGCTTCTAGGAGGTTACATCTCAGTTTATTACATTATAATTCAATGTGACTTTGGTCTTCTTTTAAGATCAAGGAAGCCTGATTTTCAGTGAGTAGGAAATGAAAAAGGCATAGGCTAATATAAAACCTCAATGTAAGCTGTATGATGTCGGTATAAAATAGAATCCCACTGCTTTTCTTTCCAATTGGTGTGGAAAGAAAGACTGTGGAATCCAAGAGAAAAAATTTGTGCCTCATGGTCATAACCGTGTAAAGAAGAAAGATCTGGAATCATTTAAAGATGCCTGTGTAAGGTATAAACTACCTATAGGGAAAGGCCACCACCATCTCCTAATTCATTCTGGAGTCATATTTTCATAAGACACATTAAAAACGAATTGCTAGAAAAATGAAATGAGAAAAGAGAAAAGAAAACATAAACTTCATTTTTTTCACTCTCAGATTTAATAGACAAAACTACCTTACCAAATTGCTTACTCTAAATTTCTAACTTACCTTGTCACTAATAACATAGTTTGTCCGGCAACCTCAGTCTGCAAACACACATTTGGAGAAGGAATGGTGTGAATCTTAATCTTATCTAGAGGACAGTCGTTTACAAAATACAAGCAATAACAACAGCAAAAATCCCAAAACAACAAAGAAAGAAAGAAAATCTACATAATTTTTATTTGAGTAATATTTCTTCTGACCAAAGTAGACTGGGTAGCAAGAGAGTGCAACTACTTTAACATCTAATTCTCTCTGCTTTCCATTTTTGGAAAAGCTTTCTTGGCTTTTGTTTTGTGTAATATAAGTAATCTTCCTTCCCCCTTTTATTCCACTTCCCAATAATAGTGAAGCCTTTAAATATAAAGCTCATGGAGATTTTTTTTTTCATATTTTTCCTGCTTTGGGTACTCTTAATGAGCAATGTCTAATTGGCTTCTGTGTTTTGATTTTATTAAGTATTAAAAGACAGTAGGTAAGTCTTATCTTATAGTACTGCATAATGCTTTTTTTAAAAAAAGATTTCATTTATATATTTGACAAAGAGAGAGATCACAAGTAGGCAGAGAGGCAGGCAGAGAGAGGGGAAAGCAGGCTGCCCATCGAGCAGAGAGAGATCATGACCTGAGCCGAAGGCAGAGGCCCAACCCACTGAGCCACCCAGGTGCCCACTTCATAATACTTTTAAGAGTTAGTTCAAAAGAAGCTTTCCTAACATCAATAACAATAATAAGAAGTGATTTTCTTAGTATGACAGCCATCACATTCTTTGAAAGTAATGCAAAACTTAATTTAAAAAATGACATGTATGAATTCAACAAGGAAAAAGGAAGTTGAAATAAATGTTATTAACAAATAACTTAGTTGGCTCACTGATCATTTCTCCAATATATATGCATATCTATAATTAATCAAATAGCAACATAAGTCTTAACATTGCCATCTGGTGGGAGTGTCAGTGCAAAGATGTACATACATATTACAATTATGATGAATAAATAGTAGTTAACATTGTAAAAAAAAAATCTTTCATCTAATTGTTTTTCACTACGTATCTACATAATTCCTATGTTGATCAAGTTGTTCTTTTTCCAAAAATCTGAGCTAAAGGAGAAGAAAAGTAAGAAAATTTTACTCAATGACTTCTAGGTATTGGAGAAAACTTTATATATATTCTCCAATCTTCATTTAATCCTTTGAGACAGACATAGAATTTTTCTTCATGCATTACCTATGAGAAACTAAATTCAGATAGGTTACCTTACTTTCTTACGTACTACAGGAAGATGGGAACAGTGGAAAAAAAAAAAAAAGCCAAGATCTATATTTGCATGTGTGTCCACTGAATATTTTATTACTGTTCATATACATGAAAAGTTAAGAATTTATTATGATAGAAACTTCAATATTTCCCAACAAGTGTTAAACTGCCTAGGTAGAATATAGAACAATAATTTATTGTTTATAACAATAATTAAAATTTTAGTGGCCATTACTTGTTTCACTATTGTTAAATGATAAGAGATATCACATATTTGACTTTTATTGGATTTGTCAATGTGCAGTATTACAATAGCCATAAAGCAAACCAAACGTATCAGAATATACATATAATGAATGTTCTACATTTGAACAAGTTTTAGAGGTCATTGAAGAGAGTAGAAGATTTGTACAAAGGAATAAAGAAATTGGGAATGTGGCATATCTTACAACATCAGCGATATTCCTCAGTTCATTCCTTAGGAGTCAATTGTGAGGATTCAGTTCTTCTTCCTACTGAATATGAACCTTGCTATCCAGAGATCAAAGACAGCATGTCATTTAGGTAAAAAGTTAGCAAGTGGAAACCAGTTCTCTGGAAAGAAGCAAATACCTCTGTTAGGTAGAAAAGGCAAGAAGAGTTGTGAATTGCTCTTTGTTTTCTTCTTATGCTTTAAGCATGAGCAGGAGCAAGGCCTTTCAATGACTGCAAAATGTCAATTGGTTCATAGGGGATGAAGAGAAAACAAGCACATAAAAGCAAATCATAATAACACGAACTTCGGATAACGTCTCCAGTGAGGCATTTAAACATATTGTAACGTGTTGGGAATTTCCACTTTGCTAATATTTTCCCTAGTTTAACCATTTTCTTTTATAATACCACATCAATAAGTATTTCAGTGTTGATTAACGAAGGGAGCCAAAAATAATATAATTCAAGGGTGAGTAGAACTGACATTCATCTTCCCATGAGAGACATGATGGGAAATCTCCTGTGGTGATATTAAGAGTCATCTTCATGCTTTTTATATTACATCAGAGAGAAGAAATTAGGTATTTTCCTTTCTACTAGTATTTTTTTGTTGTCTTTTATGGAAACATTTTTCTGTAACGTAATGGAAAATGGATTCCTGCTATTGGTATAGACCTTCAATTTTAAAGACCATCTTGTCACTACTTTGTAGCACAGAGCTGTTCTAGATGACCCATATGGATATTTCGAAATAAAAGCTATAAATAAAGGGTTTTTTTTTAAGATTTTATTTATTTATTTATTTGTCAGAGAGAGAGTACAAGCAGGGAGAACAGCAGAAAGAGGGAACAGACTCCCCACTGAGCAGGGAGCCTGATGTGGGGCTTGATTCCAAGACCCTAGGATCATGACCTGAGCTGAAGGCAAATGCTTAACCAACGAGCCACCCAGGTATCCCTAAATAAATTTTTCTTCACAAACAAATCTAAATTACAATCCAAATACTTCAGTCAATCTCCATGTATGACTCTTGCTATAAACAATAATAATAGTAAATAAAATAAAATAATAAATAGAAACAATAATAAATAGTTGTTTTTCTTGAAACCATTGCATAACCAGATTATTTTGAAAAATAAGGAAGTTTCTTTCACAAAGAAAAAGCAACATAGACACATGTTCTATGTATGTAAATAGTTAACAATTGTTTTGCTTTGTGCATATATGCTATCTCTAATGGCAAATTTACAATTTCCTACACATTTTATGACACTCTGAGTAATGTAATTTCAACATATATTTTAAGGCTGTGTGGTGGAATGAAAAGAACAATATTGTATAAATTTGCCTGTTGACATTGAGACTGGAGGGTAGATAGTTACCTCTTAGGTGCTGTTTAACATACCAAAACACAGAACTAGTTGCCTAACATACATCCTCTCATTTAGTTAATCAATCCTACTTTTGAGGATGGGCAACTTTGTATAATAAAAAGAGTGGTAGGAAAGGGTAATGAGTAAATCTGGATTCCAGTTAGTATGCAGGCATGGGTAAGGTTGAACGGAGTGGAAGAGTTCAAGAAATAGTAACTCTAGGTCATCAAACTGGTCACTGACATGGAAATTGAAAGTATTCAGGATGGTGCAATCCTTAGAAGCCGGCTTACTTGTTTTTCTTGACACTCACATCTCATGATACCATATGGAGGCCATCCTAAGCCAAGATTCATGTTTTTCAATAAATACGGAAGAGAGTTCAGGAATCCATAAATGGTAGTGAAAAGGGAAACAGGAATGTATGTGTCTTCGGTCCGTGCAATGGAAGTAGTTGGAAGGGAGTACTAGAGTGAAAGGCATGAAGGGCTGTGTGTGAGAAGACTGAGATGAAAAGATAGACACAGGCACAGAGATCTAAATCAGACAAAAACGTGTCCGGTTGTTGACCTGACATGAAGAAAATATAAAGTTGGTTTTGTAATATGACTGCTGAAAAAAGCCTCTGCTGTGAGTGTCTGAGGAGCTGTCCAGGGCTTGAGGATAGCAGAGTCTGGAGTCTGGTGCCTGGTTCCTGAGGCTGGTGGAAGCTTAGCCTGCCATCTCTGTGAGGAATGGGCTCTGTGCAGGTTGAGATCTGAGTGGAGTCTGAGGTTCAGCGAAAAAGGGAGCTTGTCCCTTGGATTGCTCAATGCTGAAAAGAATGAGGGATGGACCTTGAAAGAACCTGCCGTCAGTAGTCGACACCTGCCCCATTCACGTGAAAGAAACGATAGTCTTATGCAACTTGCTTTCCTCATAATAGCATTTACTGAAACTCCTATGTGCCAAGCAGTTTGCTAAGCATTTCACATTTGTTAGTTCATCAGTTTTTCTCACCAATCTTATAATGTTTGCATTATTATCTGTATTTCTCAGATGAAGAAACAGGCTACTAGTTGTAGAATGAAAATCTGAACATAGGCCTTTCTGATTTCAAAGTTTGAGCTTTGACCTCCCCCTGCTCCTCATACATCTTACTGTTTCTTTGACTAAAAGCCCCTTTGTTCTAAGTCCTTGTTTAGGTTAACATAGACCTTTTCACTATATTTATACTACAAGCACTCAGAGTTAATCCCTGATTTCAGTCTTATATTCCCACATATATTCTGGAAGAGAGAACATTTAAGTGAGTGAAAGAAACATTTCATATACTCTTCAGCAAAATAAAACTGCTTATTATTGCTTTATAAGTCTTTAAAAAATTAGAATTAGCGGTGATAAATCCAATTATCTTTCCTGAGGTGAAAAAGGAGACTTAGCAAAGAATTAAACCTGGGAGTAGAAAAGGAGATGAAGAAATAGAACTGAAGTACAATTTCCTCATTACCTTGTCCTGGAGAGCCTTCTAGAACTCACAGAAATCTCTCCCTTTGTTGAGATACCAAAAAGGATTTTTTTTTTTCCAATATATAGGCCAATCAACTTTAAGTATACCTAATAGCACCTTGTAAAATCTAACCAGTTTAAACAGCAGGCCCTGTCCTGATGTGATTGGTTTTCTGAGTCATTGCTTCTTTAAAAGCCTGAATTGATCTTTTCTATCTTGACTCTGGTAGAAATCTGAAGGTTTTTTGTTTTTTTTTCTTTTCTTTTTTTTTTTTTTTTTTTGTCAAATGACAAGTATGCTGCCTAATAAACTACTTTCTTTGATTTTTGAGAATGGAGTGAGTTTTCTTTCTGTCTTTTAGACATAAATTGAAATATATTTTTCAAAAATGACTCATACCAAAACCTTTAAAAATAGCCATTAAATTTTATTGTACTGGTAGTCTGGCCATGAAATGGACTCAGATTTGATTCTATTCCACCTTCATGTTAATACGCAGTATTAAGCCTGAGGCACTCAGAGAAAAAGGATTTACAAAGTGAAAGGTCATCAAACTTCTTGACCAGTTTTTTACATTAAATTTTACTTGTTAAAAAAAAAATGAAAAAGAAAACAAATAAATTGTACTTGTGGGGTTTTTTCCTTTTTGGTGTTTTTTATCTTCTTATCAATGATCATAAGCATTGGATAGATTGTGAAGTGTCTCTGCATGAGAAGCATGTAATGTTGGAAACTCAAAGACAAATTATTAGGAATAGGTTGTTTTAATCTTTCTTCCACTACCTAAGTTATGATCCCAAAAGAGAGTTTCTTAGTAGTATGTGGTATTACTCTCAAACTATTTATATATACAAAATACTTAGTTTCTGTTTTTTTTTCTTGCCCAGCCAAGAAAATACGTCACTGCTATGGCTTATATTCCTTCTCTTTCATTTTTGGCTTCTATTTAACAACTGTCATGGGGATGGGTAAAATGGTGATAGTCTTTTTTTCATTGCTATTGAAGTTGTGGATGACAAGTTAACTTTAAGGTGAGCTCGGCCTACTCTGCCTAGATATATGAGTGCCAATGTCTTCTTTTTCTTTTCATGTCTTTGTCATTCTATTTAATGTATTTGCTTCATAGGCACTGCATGTGAAAGAATTCAAAGTAGCAAGCCTTCAGAAAAAGAAGTTCAAAGAGTTTAAAGTAGGGCAAGGAATTAGAATGTAATTGTTGCAGAAAGAGGCAGCCTTTCTATTTGTTCATCCTCATCCCTGGTGAAGAGAAGATCCTTTTGCATAATAACACAAACTAAGTTATGCCATGAAAGGCAATTAGATTTAGAAAAATAAAAATTTATTTTATATGCACCCAGCACTGAAAATGGAACCCTTGAGAATAAAATGAAAATTTGACTGAGCTCAAGCAAAAAGGTTTGGGAGACTCCACAGTGTGTGATATTAGGGACTGAAATGAAAGGAGGCCTAGAAGCTGCAAACAAAGTAGGTGGAAAAGGGAGGAGAACGGGAAACCAGGTAAGAAAGAACTTCGCCGTGTTCCATCTAAGACAATGCTGAATGGACTTCTGTCAATGCAAGCAGAAAATAAAGAAGCATGTCCTATCAGCCTCGAGATTCTGTGTGTTCATGGTCTGCTGTCACCATTCCTGAATACTTTCCAGGATTTGAATGGTGTAGTTACTATTTCACATGGCTATTATGGTCAAAAATGTGATCTATTGGGAATCAAATGTACAGTAAATTCAATTTAGAAGAGTTTACACTGGGTATTTTTTTCCCTGCTTTGTCAAATATTAGTTGACCAATGCTGGAAAGGATGTGGAGAAAGTGGAACCCTCTTACACTGTCGGTGGGAATGCAAGTTGATGCAACCACTTGGGAAAACAGTGGGAAGATTTCTCAAAAAATGAAAAGTAGAGCTACCCTAGGACCCTGAAATTGTATTACTGGGTATTTGTCCCAAAGATACAGATGTAATGAAAAGAAAGGCTATCTGGACCCCAATATTCATAGCAGCAATGGCCATGATCACCAAACTGTGGAAAGAGCCAAAATGCCCTCCAACAGATGAATGAATAAAGAAGATATGGTCCATATATACAATGGAATATTATGCAGCCATCAGAAAAGATGAATACCCAACTTCTGTATCAATATGGATGGAACTGGAGATTATGCTGAGTGAAATAAGTCAAGCAGAGAAAGTCAATTATCATACGGTTTCACTTACTTGTGAAGCATAAGGAATACCATAGAGGACATCAAGAGGAGGAAAAGAAAAGTGAAGTGAGGTAAATTGGAGAGGGAAATGAAGCATGAGAGACTGGACTATGAGAAACAAACTGAGGGTTTTGGAGGGGAGGGGGTGGAGGGATGGACGAATCTGGTCGTAGGTATTAAGGAAGGCACATACTGAATGGAGCACTGGGTGTGGTGCATAAACAATGAATCTTTTAACACTGAATAAAATAAAAAAATAAAGCACTTTACATTTGTAAGATACGATCTGAATGGGATTTTGTTGATCTCTCATTTTATTTTTTCTCTTTTGAATCTACATTGAAGTTCTGTTTTTCCCATTTCCCATCTGCACTAGTGTATCTTCAACCTTGGCACACAGATGAGTTTTTTCCTTGGCTCCAGTGACCTATGACTTAATTCTATGGTTCAAGGTTTATATCCTCCTTGCTAGTAGAACATTTGCTACCTTGAGCATTTGGTTTCTCTTTGGGGACCATGTCTGTGAACTACCCTTGTGGTAACAACGACCCACGTCCTGCGGTGGCCCTGGAGGATGAAGTCCTGAGAAAGAGGGGTTCTTTGTAGCCCCATGACTAGTAAAGCTGTTAGTAAAAAGAATTTTTGAATGAGATAAATGAAAAAGGAGATTAATAGTTCTATCATTCAACCTCTCTCAACCAGTGAAGTGGAACACCTGGTTAATTTAATCCACTGGGTTCTGGTCTCCCAGAATCAGCGATGATGGAACTGGTTCCCCAAGGAAACATAATTTCTAAATCTCTCATCTCATCAGTTGAGTTTGAGTTCCAGAGCTTTCATGGAAAAACTTTCAAATCCTTAAACATTAAGTATTACCTATGTTACCAGAACATTGAGAATAAATAAAAGTCTTACTGCTTTCTATGACTAATGAATTGTCTTGTATCCTGAGCCTGATTAAGAAATCACAAAGAAAGCAGACCACAAAATAAAGATGTTTACATACTAAACAACAAATTGCCAATTTTAATCTTATAGAATATTGATAAAATAATAGAAAATGGGATTTATTCAGGAACAGAGAGAAAGATAACTAAGAAATCAATTAAAGTAATATAAAACATACTTGACCAAAAGAAGAAAAAAAAAAGATTTTACAATAAATGCCATAAAGCATTGGATAAAATTTCAGTATGTGTTTCTGATTTTATAATCATAGTAAAATAGGTGGGAAAAAGAGCATTCTTTAACTTGAAAAATATACATTTGAAACTAGCCAGAATCATATTTCAGAGTTGAATATTGAAAAAAATTCTCATTCAAATAAGGAATACAATATATGAAATCACCACTATCATTTATCATCTTCCTAAAACTTTGAGATAGTTACAATCAACAAGAAAAAGAAGAATCATGAACGTTAGGGAAAAGCCAACAAAATTACTGTTATTTACCATCAATTTGACAGTCTATGTGGCAACATACCAAAAAAGTCTAGTAGATGATATTAGAAATAGACAATTCAGGAAAATAGTTTATAAAATTACTCTGTTTAAATCCAATAGTTTTCATAAATGTCAAATATAGATTAGAAAATTATAATGAAGAACATTCTAGAGACACCTGGGTGGTTCAGTCAGTTAAGTGTCAAACTCTATTTTGGCTCAGGTCATGATCTCAGGATCCTGAGACTGAGCCCCATCTTGCACTCCATGCACAACACCGGGTCTGCTCGAGATTCTTTTCCTGTCCTCCTGCCCCTGCTCACACTTTCTCTTTCTCAAATAAATAAATAAATCTTCAAAAAAAGAATATCCTATTAAAAATATCAGCAAATAGGGGCACCTGGGTGGCTCAGTAGGTTAAAGCCTCTGCTTTGGCTTGGGTCATGATCCCAGGGTCCTGGGATTGAGTCCCACATCGGGGCTCTCTGCTCAACGGGTGCCTGCTCCCCTCACTCTCTCTGCCTGCCTCTCTGCCTACTTGTAATATCCGTCTGTCAAATAAATTTTAAAAAAAATCAGCAAATAAAATAAATGATTAGAAAGAAACTTAAGAAATATGTAAGAAGTATAAAAAGAAAACTTTAAAACCTATTAAGTCACAAACAACATTTTTAAAACATAAAATACTTTATTGAAGTGAAAAATATATATACCACAAATTGGACAAATTATAAGGGTACAGTTTAATATAATTTAATTTTCACATAATGAACATATCCACATAACCTCCAAAGAAAGAAGCAAATTGAATACTACCATTTAGAATTATACAGGCATTCTCCACTTCACACTTTGATTTTACAAAGATGTGAATGTGATTACACATTCAATAGAAAACATACTTCTAATCTTTAATTTTGATTTTTCCTGGGTTAGTGATGTGTGGTATGATGTTCTCTCATGATGCTGGGCAGAGGCAGCTCCCAGTTAAATCCGTCATCACAAGGGTAAACAACTGACATAACCATTCTGAATTCATGCAACCATTCTATTTTTCACTCTCACAAGAGTCTTCAGTGAATCACATGAGATATTCAACACTTTATTATAAAAAAGACTTTGTGTTAGAAAATTTTGTCCAGTTATAGGCTAACAAAATTGTTCTGAGAAAATTTAAAGAGGGCTAGGCAAAGCTATGATGTTTAGCAGGTTAGGTATATTAAATGCATTTTTTACTTACTAGCAGGTTAGGTATATTAAATGCATTTTTGACTTACTAAATTTCCAACTTACAGTGGGTTTATCAGGATGTAACTCCATTGTAGGTTGAGACAGATTTGTATTTACAATTTGACTGGAGTTGCTTATTGGATACTATGTGACATTGGGACCAAAATACTGTATAAAATCATATAGCTACCACTACAATCATGATATAAAATATTTCCATCACTCCAAAAAGTTTCCTCTCCTCTTTACAGACAAATACCTTCCCCCCATTCTTATCTCCGGGCTACTAATGATCTACTTTCTGTCAGGAGTTCATATGAATGGAGTCAAACATTATTAATCTTAGGCATCTGGCTTATTTTATTTAGTATGATCCTTTGAGATTTATTAATTTGTTTCCTATATCAATAATTAATCCCTATCTGCTTATTGGTATTATTTATTGAATAGATATACCACTACCTATTTATGCTTTCCATTTTAGATGGATATTTGAGTTGCTTCCAGTTTGGGGTCATTTTATATACAGCTGCTATGAACATTCCTATAGTGTTACATGGATGTGTTTTCTTAAATACAATGCAATTTTGACACTACCCAGACTCAGATCAAACTTCACAGTTTCCGAGGGTTCCCAGACCACCCCCATTTTTAACCAACTGACTACAAATTCAGGGTTCCCATTAACCTTTCATGGTAATTTTTTAGAATGACTCACAGAACTCGGGA
Organism: Mustela putorius furo; assembly: GCF_011764305.1. Taxonomy (NCBI): domain Eukaryota; kingdom Metazoa; phylum Chordata; class Mammalia; order Carnivora; family Mustelidae; genus Mustela; species Mustela putorius. The sequence continues at coordinate 32,223,938 of NW_025421987.1, forward strand.
AATTCCTATATTTATAATACAATTATCATTGAAAAAAAAAAAACACAAGTCAAAACCAGGAGACAGAAGAGACACCTGGGGCCAGCTACAGAAGGGTACCAAATGGGAAGCTTCCATGCCCTCCATCACCAGTCCAGGACATTGATGTGTTTTGCTAATCTAGAGAACACATCTGAGCTTCAAGCCTCTAGAGTTTCAGTGGGGGTTCATTACTTAAGCATGATTGATTAAATCATTGGCTCCAGGATTGAATTCAATCTTTGGCCTCCCTCCACTCCCTGGAGGTTACCAGTTTGGATTGATATCATGTGGATCTAAAACTCTAATACTCTAATCACTTAGTTGATCTTTCTAGCATGATTAGCCTCCATCCTGAAATGATCTAGGGACCCAGAATGAGTCACCTCATTAGCACAATCTCAAAGCCTGTGGTCCTAGAGGCCCATCATGAATAACACAGTCACTCCTATCAAATGCTAAAGATTTAGAGACTCTTTTCCAAAAGCCTGGGGCAAAGGCCAGCCAGATCCTCTATTATAAAACATTAGATAATATTTAGGAAAACTATTATATGTTCTACTTCATAAGAAATTGACAAACTTTTTTCCAAAGTTGCTGTGAAATTTTGATAACTGGTAAGTGGTCTATAAGATTCCCAGTTGAAAAAAAAAATTCCCAGTTGCTCTTATCTTTGTTATTACTTGGTATAGTCAATTTTTAAATTTAGCAATTTTACTTGGCATACAATGGTATCAATGAATTTGACTTTCCCTAAGGATTAATGATGTTGAGAATTTTTCATGTGCTTACCTGTAGTTATTGAGTCTTCTTTGGTGAGATATCTGTTAAGATTTTTTTTTTAATTGGTTGTCTTTTTTGTTTTTTTTTTTTAAGGTTTTTTATATATTTTTTCTTTTTCTCTTTTTTATGACATTTATTGAGATATAATACACATACCATACAGTTCATCCATTTGAAGTGTAAAATTGAATGGTTTTTAAAATATTAAATGTAATACAACCATCACTACTATTATGGGCTGAATTGTGCTCTCCCACAATTCATGTTTCAGTCCTAATGCCCAGTATCTCAGAATGTGACTTTTTGTTAATAAGGTCTTTGCAGAGATAATCAAGTTAAAGTCAGGTAATGGGAGTGGTTAATCCGATATGACTTATGTCCTTATGAGAAGGGAATTCTGAACACAAAGAGATGCACAAAGAGAAGGCGATATGAAGAGATCAAAGGAGAACATGGCCATCTACAAATCAAGGACAGGGACCTGGAATAGCTTGTCCCCACAGAAGGAACCAAATCTGCTGACACCATAATTTTAGACTTCTAGTCCCCAGACCTGCGAGACAGTAAATTTTGTGTTTAAGCCACCCAGTATGTGGTACTTGGTTACAGTAGCTCTAGCAAAATGAATATAGGTACAATCAATTTTATTATCCCCCAGAACCCATGTACCCCTTTGAGTCACTGCAGATTTCCCACAAAATCGCCTTACCTCCAGACATAGGCAAATACTTTGTCTCCTTTTCATCTCTATAGATCTGTCAATTATGAATATTTCTATATTTAATTTTTTGATGAACTGTGTTACACACAGGCTGCATTTGTTTCACTTTTTTACCAGTAGTATATGAGGGGTCCAATTCTCTGTATCTTTGCCAACACTTGTTTCTCTGATTATAGTTATCCTAATGGGCATGAAGTAATAATGTCATTGTGATTTGATCTCCCTGATGGATAACAATGTTGACTATGTCATCATGTGCTTATTGGTCCTTATTTGTCTTTGAAGAAGTGACTATTGTACATTAAATTACCATTTCATCTGCTGAAAATCAATTGACCATATATGTGTGGGTTTATTTCTGGGCTCTCTCTTCCATTCTCTTAATATATTTGTGTGTCAGTGATTATATTGCCTTTATTTCTTTGTTGATCTTGATGTCAATACCACACTGTCTTAATCATGGCCATGCCTGTATGAAGAAAGGTACCTAAATTTGAGGCACAAAACTGAAGGAGTCCCTTACCCTCAGGTTTGTTTAAATGTCAGCCCTGAACTTGGGTGAAGCTGAGTGACATACTCTAAGTCCTCACACTTTATCCTTCTTTTACAAAGTTACTTTGGCTATTCTAGGTCCTTTGAATTTCCATATAAATGTTATAATCATCTCATTAATTTCTAAAAAAATATACTTGTTGAGAGTTTGATTAGGATTGCATTATTGCATTGACTTTATTAATTTGGGAATACTTGACATCAGTAATATCCAGTCATCTAAGTCATGAATGTAGGTCTTAATTAAGAGGTCTTGTACATTTTTCTTTTTTAAATTTTTATTTCCTAGTAGTTGTTATTATTACATAGAAATGCATTTGATTTTAATGTATTGATCTTGTGTTTTACAATCTAGATGAACTCACTTGTTAGCTCTAGCAGGTTTTGAAAAAATTGTTGACAATCATATTGTTAGAAAACAACAAACAGTTTTTCTTCCTCCTTTCCAATCTGTATAGCTTTTATTCCTCCTCCTTCTTCCTCTTCCTTATTGTATTGCTAGAACCACTAGTATGTTATTGAGTAGCAGTGGTAAAGCAGAAATTCTAGTCTTTTTCCTGATCTTTAGGAGATATTCTTTCACCATTAATTATGATATTAGCTGTCAATTTTTTATAGATGTATTTTTATTAGATTGAAGAAGCATCTTCCAGTTCTAGTTTGCTGAGAACTTTTATCAGTAACGAATTCTGGATAGAGTCAAGAGATTTTTTTTCCTAATCTCTTAAAATAAATATATGGATTTTCTTCTTTTTTTAAAAAAAAATTGTTAGTAGGTAAATCACCTTGATTTATTTTGAATGTTTAACTGCCTGTTCCTGAGTTAATTCCTTTTTAATATTTTTTGGACATGATTTACAAAAAGTTTGCAGGGTATTTTTGCATCTGTGTTCATGGGAGATATTTGTCTCTGGTTTTCATTTCTTATTAAAGTAATGCTGGTTTATAACATAAGTTGTGATATATAAATTTTCCTGACTTTTTGGTGTATATAATAGAAGAATTATTGTAGACTTTGTGTTACCTCTTCATTAAGGGCTTGACAACATTCATTAGCAAAATCATCTGGGCCTAGAGCTTAATGTAGCCCAAAAGGTTTTTAACCAAAAATTTAACACATCTAAGAACTATTTTCTAAGACATCTATCTATTCCTTATATAATGAGCTTCAATTCTTACTGTCTTTCAAGGAATTTGTCCATTTCATTTAACGTGCAGAGCTTGTTGGCAGAAGTTTTTCTTTCCCTGACCTCAAATAGCTTTCTTACACACAAGCCCTGATCAGTAGTCAGCTGATATTCTAGAAGGAGGCCCTCTGAAGATCACTGGAGTTCTCCTCTGTGCAGCTCTCTTTTTTTCTAGAACTCTTCTTTAGAATGCTGCCCTGCAAACTCCAGGTGTACTGGCTGCCCAGCATCACCACTTTAACTCAGACAGCTGCCAAATTCTGCCTTGGTTTCTCTTTCCTGCTCTGTGGCTTTGAACTTTCTCAAGCCAGTAAGATAAGCAATCAGAGGGCTTGCCTTGTTTATTTTCTTTCTCTCATGGGTTACTGTCCCTTCTTTGATGTCAAAACCTTGAAAACTGTTGTTTCATGTATATTATCTGGATTTTAGGTATTTTAGAAATAAAAATATATTTAGTCTTTGCTTCCTTATTTTGGCCAGAACCAGAAGTATTCTATAATAATCTATTAAGTTAAAGAGCCATATCCAAAGTACGTACGTAGTATGACATGTACTTGATATGTATACAAGCAGAGGAAAAAGCTAAAAAGATCAGCCCCAAAATGTTTATGACATATTTTCAAGTATTGATATTACAGATTTTTCCTTTTTTTCTATTTTCTAAAGTTTTTCATAGAGACCATGTATTGATTCTACAATAAAAATAAACCATGATGTTATAACAGTAGAAAAATAGAATTAAATTAAGAGCCCAGAAATGAACACAACTTCAAATATGGAACTTTCGATACAGCATAATGTAGGACAATTATGTTTCCTGTTTATTCATCATATTTCTATGAATGGAAGCCTGAGATTGCTTTTGATTTTTTTTATAGCAACAATATCTCATTATTGACTTATTTTCAGCTACAGTCAACAAAAACTCCCAGATCTTTTCTCAGGAATTGCTTTCCAGCACAAATTTTCTGCTTCCATTCCTTTTTATTACAGAAGAAAAGTTTTAAGCATCTTATACAACAAGAGCCATATTACAATTATTTGATAAAAATAAAATCTAATTAAAAGATAATAACATGTGCATACACATAATTTAAAGAGCTAGATAATTAAAAATAAATTACCTCGGCCCCATGTACTACTCTAAAGTGACAACTGTTTTGATATATGTTAGCTCATTCTTTAGATTCTGCCTCCATATTGAAAAACACACACATGCACACATATTACTATTTCCTGATTTTTTAATTTTGGAAATTACTACTATATGAAGGGAAATTCTAACATGGCATCCATGACTCTTTTCTCCTAATGTCCACATTTTTGTATGACCCCCTTTCTTTTGAGTTTGTGTTTAGAAGGGATGTGCAATTTGCTTCTAATTAATTGAATAAGGCAAAAATTATAGAATATCACTCCTGTTTTAATGTTACATTATATGGCAAAAGTGCAGGGATTTTTTTCCCTTTTTTGTACTTAAACTTTTTTTTTTTAAGATTTTTTTTTAATTTATTTATTTGACAGAGAGAGATCACAAGTAGGCAGAGACGCAGGCAGAGAGAGAGAGGAGGAAGCAGGCTCCCTGCTGAGCAGAGAGCCTGATGTGGGACTCGATCCCAGGACCCCGAGATCATGACCTGAGCCGAAGGCAGCGGCTTAACCCACTGAGCCACCCAGGCGCCCTGTACTTAAACTTTTTATTCAGTTGGCTTTCAGTTATTTGAAAGGGAGATTTATCCTGTGTGGGCCTTACCTAATCAGGAAAATCTTAAAAGAAGGTCTAGAGGTATGTGACTAGAAGCATCCCTCTCTCTCAATCTCTCTCAATCCCTCTCTCTCTCTCTGTTATGCACCAATCTACCATGAATTCTGCAACTGTAGAAAAATGAATTTTGGCAACAATCTGAAGGAGCTTAGATGGGGATCCTTTCATAGTCAAGCTTCCAGATGAGAATCCAGCATGCAGAGGACCTAGTTCACTTGTGTCCTGATTTCTGACCTATAGGAACTATGTGATAAATGAGGGTTGTGGTAATGTTTTATAGAGAAATTGGGTAAATTATGCAGAAATAATAAGTTTGTGTAATTCATACACAGCAATAGAAATACATACCTTTAATACTCTTATCCTTTGAATATAGTTGTGTGATAATTTGTGATTAGGTCAGTATTTAGTACTTATAAAATACTATTTGTATTTGAGACATGAAACATCCTATGTTTCTTTTTATAATTGTCATGTGTTTTTCTTTTTAGATTTTAATGGAATAGTCACTAACTTAGCCTCATACTTGCCCCAGGTTTTAAATATTCTCTGAAAATAAACATCTACCTTAGGTACTTGGTCAGTTTTCTCCATTTGAAGAAATATCTACAGGACCTTCTGACCTGTTTTAATTCAGATTGTGTGACCTTTGCTGGATGCCATCTTCTGTTGATCTGTTCACCTCATTTCTTGAATTGGATGTCTTCCCTTTTTTTGTTTTGTTTTTGGTCTATGTTTTAGTTTTGATAAAGCACATCTCCCAATAACTTCCTAAAGACAAAATAGAAAGTGCTTTTTAAAACAAGCTTATATACCCCCCAAATTTTATCTTTAAACTTAATTGATGATATATCTGGGATTAGAATTCTAAATTGAATTAATTTCCCCTCAAAATTTTCAAAGAATCATCACAATGTGTCCTTGCTTCTAGCATTATTGTTACAAAGTTAACTTTGTTCACATTCCTTTTTTTTTTAATATTTTATTTATTTGACAGAGAGCTGGAGAGAGAGCAAGAGAAAGCACAAGCAGGGGGAGCAGCAGAGGGAGATGGAGAGGCAGGCTCCCTGCTGAGCAAGGAGCCCAATGCAGGGCTCAATCCCAGGACGCTGGGATCATGTGAGCCAAAGGCAGAGCTTAACAGACTGAGCTACCCAAATTCCCCAACTTTGTTCACATTCTTAAAATTTATTCAAATTCTATTTTCATCCCCACTAGAAAAGCTATTTAAATCTTCTTTCTGTCACCAGTGTTCTGAAATTTTTAAATGATATGCTTAATATTTTCGTTGCATTGGAAATTACTGTGTACTGTCAGTCAGAACACATGTCATTAGTTCTGGGAAATATTCTTGATTTCTTCCTGTGATGATTTTTCTCTCCTGTGTTCTCTTCTCAACTTTCTTTTAGAACTAAGAAAATGTTTAACATATTACACCATAGTCTTGTTTGAAAGTTATGAAAATGAAAAAGAGATATACTCATGTCAGTCTGTTGGTTTTCTGCCTCCTCTTCCTCCTATCACTTTCTTTCTTTTTCTTGTCAAAATTTTAATTATTTATTTTTATTTTGAATTAATTATAGGCCTATAAAAAGTTACAAAAATAAGACAAATGGTGCCTCATACCCATTACTTATATTACTCAAATATTAATATTTTATTACTTTAAATTTCCTTCTCCCTCTCTCTGAACCACTTAAGATGATATAATACCATTTTAACCATAATTACTTCAACATGTATTTATTACAAAAGAAGATCTTCTTTTCAGACCACAATACAATTATTAAAATCATGAAGATGATATTGATAAAGTTATGATCTAATCTAGAGACTTTATTCAAATTTCACCAGTTGTCCTTTATAGCAAAAGAAACTAAAAAATTCTGGTCCAGCATTAACTTTTGCATATACTTATCATATTCCTTTAATCTATGTTAATCTCTGTCTTTCAGGATCTTGCCATTTTTGAAGACTGCAGGACAGTTATACTGTAGAATGTCCCCATTTCCTCCTAAACATATCGTAATAACATTGGCCTCCATCACTGCACCTAAGTTGCACTCCTCAAACTTGCTGAGGATCTGCATGGGGCTGTATCCCATGGCCTGTTTTATGGTCTTAGCCTGTGTGATCTAACTACAACATTGGTAGATCTAAACATGGTACATTACTCTCTCACTCTCCAAGAAACTTTCCTGTCTGGGCTTCTGTGATACCACAATCTCTTAGATTTACTTCTCCCTCACCAGCCATTCCTTCTCACCCTCTTTCCCTGTATCCTGTATGACCCTGACCTCTTAACTTTGGATGCTCCTGCACTCAATCCTCTGACCTCCTCTTTTCTTTATCTATACCTATTCCTTTGGCTTTAAATACCATCTATACTTCACAGCAACATTTTGTGTTCAACTTAGATTTTGTATCTGAACCCCAGAAGTGTATGTCTCCACTTGCTGTCCAATTAGCATTCTAGGTTTAACATATTCAAAACCAAATTTGGGATGTTCCCCATTCTTACTCCTAAAACAGCTATCTTCAGTTTTCTCAGTCTCAGTAATAGCACCTCATTTCTCCAATAAGTAGACATTTTTTTTTCAGTTAATCAAAAAGAAACCTGAGCTATATTTGAATTCTCTCTCTTTCACACTCCACATTAAAAAATGTCAAAATATCTTATTTGCCTGATCATCAAAATATATCCAGAATCAAACATAACTCAACTTAATAAAGATGATGTATGCAAAACCCACAGCTAACATCATCCTAAATGGGGAGAAATTGAGAGCCTTTCCCCTTAGGTCAGGAACAAGATAAGGATGTTCATTCTTACCACTTTAATTCAGCATAGTACTGGGAGACCTAATCACAGCAATGACAAAAAGAAATAAAAGGAATCCATATCACTAAAAAAGAAATAAAACTATTTACTATTTGCAGATGACATGATACTCTATATAGAAAACCTAAATGATTCTACCAAAATTTGCAAGAACTGAGAAACTAATCTAGTAAAGTCACAGGATATGAAATCAATATACAGAAATCTGTTGCATTTCTATACACTAATAATGAAACAGCAGAAAGAAAAATTAAGAAAACGATCCCATTTACAATTACACCCCCCTCCAAAAAAAAAAGATCCGTAGGAATAAACCTGACCAAAGAGGTAAAAGACCTGTACTCTGAAAACTATAAAACATTGATAAAAGAAACTGAAGATGACATAAAGAAATGGAAAGACATTCTATGTTCATGGATCGGAATAACAAATATTGTCAAAATATCTATACTACCCAAAATGTCTATACTACCCATGTAATTAAATTCCTATCAAAATGCCAACAACATTTTTCACAGAGCTAGAAAAGACAATCCCAAAATTTGTATGGAAACACAAAGACCCAGAGTAGCCAAAGTAAACTTGAAAAAGAAAAGCAAAGCTGGAGGCATCACAATTCCAGATTTCAAGTTACATTGCAAAGCTATTATAATCAAAACAGTAAGTACTAGTACAAAATAGATACTTAGACAAATAGAGCAGAACAGAAAAATCTAGGAAAAACCCACAAGTATATGGTCAATTACGCTTTGACAAAGCAGAAAAGAACATCTAATGGGAAAAAGTCTTTTCAACAAATGATGTTGGGAAAACTAGATAGCAACATGCAAAAGAATGAAACTGGATGTCTTTCTTACACCATACACAAAAATAAATTCAAAATGGATTAAAGACCCAAATGTGAGATCTGAAGCCATAAAAATCCTAGAAAAGACACAAGGAAATATTATCTCTGACATTGGTCATAGCAAATTTTTTCTAGATAGCTCCCCTAAGGGAAGGGAAACAAAAGCAAAAATAAACTATTGGGACTACATCAAAATAAAAAGCTTCTACATAGTGAAGGAAAAAATCAATAAAACTACAAGACAACCTGTAGAATGGGAGAAGATATTTGCAAGTGACATTACAGATAAAGTACTAGTATCAAAACTATAGAAAGAACTTATATAACTCAACACACTAAAAAAACTAACAATACAATTGAAAATGGGCAGAATATATAGTCATTTCTCTAAAGAAGGCAAACAGATGACCAAGACACATGAAAGATGTTCACCATCACTAACCGTCAGGAAAATGCAAATCAAAAGTACAATGAGATATCACCTCTCACTTATCAGAATGGCTGAAATCAACAACATAAGAAGCAACAGGTGTTGGTGAGAATGTGGAGAGAAATGAACCTTCTTGCACTGTTGGTGGGTATGCAAAGAGGCAGCCACTGTGGAAAACAGTATGGAGGTTCCTCAAAAAGTTAAAAATAGAACTATCCTCCAATCTAGCAATTGCACTACTGGGTATTTACCCCCCCCCCCAAATACAAAAACACTAATCCAAAGGGATATATGATTCCCTATGTCTATAGCAGCTTCTTTTAATAATAGCCAAGATATGGAAGCAGCCCAAGTGTCTATGAATGGATAAAGAAGAGGTGGCATATATACAATGGGATATTATTTAGCCATAAAAGAGAATTAAATCTTGCCATTTGCAACATGGACAGGGCCAAAGAATATAATGTTAAGCAAAAGAAGTCAATTAGAGAAAGAGAAATACCATGTGATTTCACTCGTATATGGAACTTAATAAACAAAACAAACCAGCAAAGGGAAAAAAGAGAGACAAACCAAGAAAAAGACTTTCCTAGAGAACAAACTGATAGTTACCAGAGGGGAAGGGGGTGGGGGGATGAGTAAAGCAGGTGATGGGGATTCAGGAAGTGCATTTGTGATGAACACTGGGTGACTACAGTAACTTAAGAAAACGTACATAGACCCAGAATCTCATAACTGTTGTCATCTCGATTCCAAGTACACTCTTCCTTTATTAGGTAATTGTAGTAGCTTCTGAACTAGGCTGCCTCATTCTCTTGTTGTCCCTTATAGTCTATTCTTTTTTTTTTTTTTTTTAAGATTTTAAGTAGGCAGAGAGGCAGGCAGAGACAGAGGGGGAAGCAGGATCCCTGCTGAGCAGAGAGCCCAATGCAGGGCTTGATCCCAGGACACTGAGATCATGACCTGAGCCGAAGGCAGAGGCTTAATCCACTGAGCCACCCAGGCGCCCCTTATAGTCTTTCTTAATAACCTAACAAGAGTGCCCCTTTTAAAGTGTAAACCAGATCCTGTCTTTCCTGCTCAAAGCATTCCAATACCTTCCCCTCTCCCAGAGTAAAAGCTAAAAAAGTTATGAGTATTCCGTTAAGGCCATTATGATCTCAATTCACTTCCTCCCCCTTACTTTTCATGTTTGTCCTCATCCCCTATTCTTTGTCTTTCTCCTCCTGACCCATAGACACTAGCTTCTTTGTTGCCCCTTTACACACAGATTCCCTCATCAACAGTGTTAGCAACTGCCGTGGCCACCCGCCCAGCATGAACTCCAGATCTCCACATGCTTTACTGCCTCAGGCCTTCATTTAAACTCCAGTGTAGCAGTTAGGCTGGCCCTGAGATGCAGTTTAAAATTACACACCAACCATTGTCCTGCTTTATTTTACTCCACAGAGATTACTGTTATCTAATATACCATACTTTATACTTCTTTCTTTATCTACCATTGGTCTCTTTTCACGAGGATATAAGTTTGAATTTTTGATTTTTTGTTTATTGCTATAATCCCAGTGTCTCATGAAAAAACAAATCCTCAAGGAAAGAAAGGATAGGTTAAAACCTCTGCATGTCCTTCCTGTCCGTCTTATTTCCTCCTCCATCAGTGGCATGTACTCTAACTTTCATTTTACAACCAGCGTGATTATTCAAAGTTATTTTCAAATGAGGCCCACATTTTTAAAAAACTAATCTAATAGAAATGCCTAGGTGGCTCAGTTGGTTAAACATCCTACTCTTGATTTCAGCTCAGGTCATTATCTCAGGGTTAAGAGATTGAATCTTGCATCAGGCTCTGCACTGGGTGTGGAACCTGCATAAGATCCTCTGTCTCCCTCTCCCTCTGCCCCTTCTCTCTCCCTCTCTCACCTTCTCTGAAAAAAAGAAAAAGAAAAAGAAAAAGAAAAAAAGTAACCATTTCATTTTTCTTCTCAAGATTCCCTCTTTGCTTCAGAGTAAAATTCAGTTACTAAGGTCCTTTCAGAATATTTGACTTCCACCAGTAGAGCCACAGGTGTCTAGATATATTTTTAAAACTTTTCTGTAAGTTTCATGTGTTTCATAATGGCAGATATCGGAGAGAATGAGAGTGGTTTCTCCTTTGTCAGGCTGTTGTAAAAGCAAAACAAATGTATTTTCTTTTTTAAATAATTAAAGTGACAGGTATAGGTGTATGTCTGTGTGACCCACATAATATTGAGGACCACAAAATAAAATACCAAAAGGAACTTAGATGACCTTGAGGCTGAGTTATAACTCTTTGGATTCTAAGTTCCTCCATTCTATAATTGAGTGTATCAATAGTTCATAAGCCTGTAAAGCATTTAGTTTAAGTAGTGGTTGCATAAATCTTAGCAGAATGAAGTAAGTGGAAGTGAGAGCTTAAATTCATAGGAGCGTTAATATGCGGGTTATTTTTTAAGAAAAATGATGACAGATTTTTACAGTGAGGATGTGGGCAGTGGGTGAATAAAGAGGATGAAAGGTGCCTTCTATGCCTTTTTCAATTTCTTTTACTCAAATCTTTAAATAAATACCTCTGGAAACAAGTATTGATTTTTGCCTACTGGACAGAGCCACAAACATTTATCAAAGAAGCACATAGAAGACTAATTTTTATTGTTCTATAAACATGGAGAATTAGGAGTGGGAAGGCTTTTTTCCATGTTGTTAGTGTTTCCCAATGTATTTGGAATTAAAAAAATAGAAACATATTCCCATTTTTCTTTGCATATAAAATGATATATTCTTGTACTTAGCCATTTTTTTCATTATGAAGGACTTTCATACATATGCACATAACACCCATACACACACAAATACACATACAGCATGATCATACATGGGTAAATATATGGGTATATGTATAGTTACTGTGTTTATTATTATGTTATTATGTATCTCTCTGGGTCAGATATTGTTCTAGGATTTTCTTCTTTCTTAGTTCTTGTCACTGACACCCCACCCTGCCTTTAACAATTTGACTTATGTTGCTGGAGTTCTAGCTAGAATAATTCAGAATAAATTCTTGCTTCACATCACTACCCAAAAAGCCAGCAACCTCATGGATTTCCTCCAAGTCACCACTGTGCTGCGAGCCGAGATCTCTCGTGTGCCTCCCTGCTTCCTGGGCTGCTGCCAAGCTAAGGCTGCTTCAGAAAGTTAAAAAAGGAGGAGGAGTAGGGACAGGGGAGGAAGAGAAGGAAGAGGAGGAGGGGGAGGAGGAGAGAGCATAATGAAGAAAGCTGCAAATTGCAGGATACACAGTTTTATACCTGAAGATGACAAAAAGGTACAAGAATTATCAATAATTCTTCAATAAACACACTAAATACCCAGACAAAATGCTTTTGTACTTAGCCATTCATTCTGCAAAGGTAACACGCTTTCTTCCAGGACTATCTCATTAAATCAGCAACAAGAAAGGTAAAGGAAACAAGTCACAGCAGGGAATCACTTTACAAGGAGATTTCACACTAGGAAAAGTGTTTAAATTCGCGGCACTTGCACACTCTTCATACTGCACTTAAATCTCCTTTTTCCAAACAGATCACGATTTCTATTTCTAACCTCTTTACTGAAGCTATTCAGATTATTTAAGATTCTTTCTTTTGAGGATTAAGGACTCTCCATGCATCTCATACCTTTCTGAATTTTTGTGTCCTTCCTTACCCCTCTGACCTTATTTGGATTCTTCAACAAAGTCATTTGTAGTCATAATGAGTCATAATCATCATACATAATTGTAATCCTGTATAAAGAGTTCATCATAGAAATATGAATTGGGAAAGAGGATTCCCCACAATCTCCATATCTTCTGTATGCTGTGATAACATGACTCTTAAATTAGATAGTCCTATGTGAAAAACTTTTGCCTATGGTTTAATTGTGACCGCCCCCGCCCCTCACCAAGGCTCTTCCCAAAGATGTGAGGAGAGGAAGAATTGGCAAAGGCCATATTCTCTTTTCCTAGAAGCTTATTATTTATTCTGTTCATAAAAGCATTACAAATTTAGCTTAGAAAATATTGAGTTTTAGAAGAAAGAAAAAATATCACAGAAAGTATTTTACCGATTTTATTATGCATTTTATCTTTTCCTACATGACAAATTCAGTAATTTTAGAAGTTATAATGACAACTTTTTCACTCACTTTTAACCCTTCCTCCTGTTACGATGAGCTCTCTATAAGCATTATTTAAGTCACTGACAGTGAATAGATATACTTATCTTTTAAAACATTCCTTTTTGTGAAACATTTAAATTATTTCAATCTTGAGCTATAGTAAATATTGTCAGAGATAAGCAGATTAAAGGGTTTTTTTTTTTAAAGATTTTATTTATTTATTTGACAGAGAGAGATCACAAGTAGGCAGAGAGGCAGGCAGAGAGAGAGGAGGAAGCAGGGTCCCTGCTGAGCAGAGAGCTCGATGCGGGACTCGATCCCAGGACCCTGAGATCATGACCTGAGCCGAAGGCAGCGGCTTAAACCACTGAGCCACCCAGGCGCCCTAAAGTGTTTTTTTTAAACAGCCTTTTTTTTTTTTTTTTTAAGATTTTACTTATTTATTTGAGAGAGAGAACACGAGAGGAGAGAGGTCAGAGGGAGAAACGGACTCCCTGCTGAGCAGGGAGCGGGATGTGGGACTGATCCCCAGACTCTAGGATCGTGACCTGAGCAGAAAGCAGTTGCTTAACTGACTGAGCCACCCAGGCACCTCAAGCAGGTTGAAGATTTGCAGTGAGACTGTTGTTTTCGTCTGCCCTGAACAGTACTTACCTTCTTTAGGAGGTTGTCCTTCCGCTCGAAGGGTTAGATTCAAATTGACAAATAGGGACAACCAATTTTTTTTTTTTTTTTTTTTTTTTGCTGGAACCACTTATAATTCTTTTTACTTTTAATTTTTTATTTTTTATAAACATATATTTTTATCCCCAGGGGTACAGGTCTGTGAATCACCAGGTTTACACACTTCACAACACTCACCAAAGCACACACCCTCCCCAATGGGACAACCAATTTTGACTATAGTACTCCTCACTTCCTTGTTCAGAGTGATTGGGTGGGCAGCCAGCACTTAAAGTGGGCCTCAGTAGGCTGGCCCAGAGATGGGTACCTAGGTAAAGCCTGGGCCTCCAAAAACGGTTCTTGAGGACTTTCTTATGGTATTTTATTTATTTGACAGAGATCACAAGTAGACAGAGGGATAGGCAGAGAGAGAGAGAGGAGAAGCAGGCTCCCCACTGAGCAGAGAGCCCAATTCGGGCTCAATCCCAGAACCCTGAGATCATGACCTAAGCTGAAGGCAGAGGCCTTAACACACTGAGCCACCCAGGTGTCCCTACGGTTTTTAAAAGCATATCAAAAAGAGTGATTCAGTTCTCTCGTAGAGGAATTGTGAGTCTCTCAGATTGCCAACAGTGGTACGCCCTTCTTCGTGGAAGGCTCTGCCCTGCAGAGAAAGGAAAATCAGACACCCCACCAAGCCAGCGCTGGCAGCATATTGATTTTGTACTAATTCCATTGCAGCCCAGTCATGGTTGTGTGTTTTCTAAAAGATGTTGCTGTGAGCTTGTTTGTTTAAGTACAATTTCTGTTACTTGCAACCAAAAAACCATTGATATTACATACAGTTCCTAATTTATCCAGGAATGCAAAAATACACTGTTTTAATTGTATCTTATCAGCACATGATATTTTCATTCAAACTTCAGTATTTTCAGCATCTGATCATTTACCTGTGTGACCGAATATTTGTATATTGTTTGGTGCATGACTTTACTGTGAGTTTCATCTTTAGCATAATATAGCACCCTAATAAGAAAAATTGTGAAATAGAAATATATAATATTAAAAATAATATATTTTTATAGTATAAAAATTATATTGAATTTATTGAGTGCCTTTTGTTTATTAAACCTTGGCAGAAATTTAAATGGTAACTTCTGCTTCCTTTTTTTATCTGATAAAATTATAACTTGTTTTATTTTTGGGCACTGTGATTCAGCTTATTTGGAGGAACCTCATATAGTATGGAGAGTTGGATTTTTCTCTGAGATCAAATATGAGAGTGTTTTTTTAAAAGTTTTATTTATTATGAAAGTATTTTTAATATGACAGTTTAGATCATCTATTGTTATTGATACAGTGGATATGGTCTGCTCTTAATTCCATTCTGTGTGTGTGTGTGCCTTCTCTTTTTAAGTCTATAAAACTCTTCCATCCTGTGGTCTATTTCCTCTGTTACGGTATGCATATTTAAGAACACGTACTCACGCAGACAATACATTCACGGATATTTCTAATAAAGAAGACTTGTGGGGTGCCTGGTGGTTCAGTTGGTGAAGCATCTGCTTTCAGCTCAGGTCATGTGGGATTGAGCCCCGTGTGACTCCCTGCTCAGTGGGGAGTCTGCTTCTCCCTCTCCCTCTGCCTCTTTACCAGGCTCATGCTCTCTCTCCTTCTCACAAATAAATAAATAAAATCATTAAAAAAAAAAAAAGGATTTGCTTTTTTTGTTAGTGGTGATCTTTTTATAAATACCATTAAGCTCCTCTTTCTTGAGACTTTAGCTATTAATTCCTTTTTATGAGTACAAACAAAATTATCATATTTCCTCTTCTATTCTTTCCCCCACCATTTGGTATTACTGAATTATTTTTCTTAATATTTGTTCACCTTTGTACACTTAAATATATTTAAATCTCTATTAATTTATTTTGACCTCTAAATAATATATTTGATCACTCCTCCAGATCTTCAAATTAAGAAGATCAGCATATTTAATTTACCTCCATTCCCCATCCTAACTTTTCTCTCATTATGTTAGTGATACCATCAGAGAATTTATTATTGTGTAATATGTTGAGCACTTTAATATACATATTATTTTTAACCTTAGTCCCCAGATAAATATAGTCAATGTTCAGCACCAGTCATTTTATTATAGTTTATTCAACTTTTCTCTTGGTTGGCTGAAGTTTGTCTTCTGGTAGAACACTGAAAAGGACTTATGGGAAAAATATACTCTGAGCTCAGCACATTCAAAACTATTTATCTGCTGCCTGTATACATAATGATGGATGAGTGGAATATAAAATCCTTAGGTCCCTCTTTTTTCTTTGAAAATTTTATTGTTTTATTCCACTGTATTTACAAGTTGAAAGTGTCTGTGGAGAAATCAGAAGCAAGACTATTTCTTTCCCCAAGTGACTTGCTTTTTTTGTCTTGTAGCTGCTACCAAAATATTTCATTGTTCTTTCGAGTATTGTAATTTTCCTGCAATATGTCTTTGTATTGCTATTTCTGGTTAGTTTTCTCAGGACTGTAGTACAACCCTCTGTACATTGATTAACTTTTCTTTTATTTTGAGAAAGTTTCCTTGATTTACACCTTTACTGCTTTTCTCTGTCTCCTTACTTTTGTTTACTTCTTAATGAATGTAAATTTTTCATATAATGAATCTTTTTAGCTTGCCCTCCATTTTATTCGTTTTCCTTATACCTTTTTAAAAATTCTTGTATCATCTCATTTTTATCCTCTATTTCTGATGTTACCTTTTTCTTCCTACACTGTTTTTTCTCTCTTGTGCTGCTTCATATTTTCCTCATTCTAGTGATAATTTTAATTTTTTTTCCTCCCTTGTCCAAGTTCTGCCTACTTGGAGATAGGTTAAAAACATTATAGAAACTAGAGAGCATAGTAACCAAAGTTCTGTTAGAGAGCATAATCCCAAGTTGAATCATTTCCCATTTTTATTTTTATTTTGGCTTTTTAAAAGCTATTGTTCCACAATGCTTTAAAAATTCATCGCTAACCATTTGATCATTTTCCTCTGCTCTCAGACAATAAATTTCTGGTATTTTTTTGGCTTCCCCCCAACCCTTTTCTCTTTTACTCCTTTTTGTCTGCATTATTTTTATCTAGGTTCTATATTGGCTTCTATCTTTTTTCCTTTTTAATTTTTTAAAAAAGATTTTATTCATTTATTTATTTGAATGAGAGAGAGAGAGAGTGAGAGAGAAAGCACAAGACCAAGGTGAAGGGCAGAGGGAGAAGCAGGCCTCCTGCCAGGCAGAGAGCTCAATGCGTGACTTGATCCCAGGACCGTGGGACCATGACCTGAACCAAAGGAGACACTTTTAACCGACTGAGCCACCCAGGTGCCCCTCTTTTTTTTTTTTTCTTTTTAAAGATTTTATTTATTTGTTTGACAGACAGAGATCACAAGTAGGCAGAGAGACAGGCAGAGAGAGAGGGGGAAGCAGGTTCCCTGCTGAGCATAGAGCCAGATGCAGGGCTTGATCCCAGGACCCTGAGATCATGACCTGAGCTAAGACAGAGGCTTACCCAACTGAGCCTCTCAGGCACCCCATCCCTCTTTTTAAATTTGTATACAGTACTCATCACTAAAGTTGTTTTTTCTCTACCACCTATTTGTAGGATATTGAGTGAAGAATGAGGACTGTAATTAGAGCATAATTATGATACTTTCTCTTGAGAGCCAGCCTATCCTGGATTGTTATTAGTAAATAGTGGAAACGAGCATCTGATAAATATTGGATGATCACGCATTTGAACTTTATATAGCCAAGTCCCTCCTAAGGCAGAGTATCTATTGATACATTGGATTTTCTAAGTCCCTTATTCAGTACAAAGAGCAGACAGGTTTTACAGGATCAGTTTCTCCATCACCTTCATTTAAACTTCATCAGTTTTAAAGAAATATGAACAATATAATATATCTATGGCTTCTGGAGTCTTCCCTAGCCATGGCACAGCCAATGCCTCTGTAATTACAAGCTAAGTGTCTTAAGCCTAAAACAGCCCTCTGCTCCAAGCTGCCGATGATTGGAGAGAATGTGTATTTTAGTATTAACCATACCAGGAAAAAATGGAAATTAAATTTTGACTTAATTTCAGTAACTTGGTGGGTCAACTTATCATTTCCACTGGGGTCATAATACCTTACATTTACATTGCAGTTACCTTTTCTCATACTTCGTTTTCACGATCACCTGAGAAGGCATGATTATTCATGTGTTATAGATATAGAACTCTGTATTTATAGAGTTGTTATGCCTTCTCTTTCATTTTAAATATTTATTTATTTATTTGACAGAGAGAGATCACAAGTAGGCAGAGAGACAGACAGAGAGAGCGAAGAGGAAGCAGGCTCTCTGCTCAGACATGGGGCTCAATCCCAGGATCCTGGGATCATGACCTGAGCCAAAGGCAGAGGCTTAAGCCCACTGAGCCACCCAGGTGCCCCACATTTCATTTTAAAAACACATAAGAGCTCAAATCTGAACTCCCATCTTCTTACCCTTTTCCTGATGTCACAGATCATTAAGAGCACCCACAGTGTAATGCAAGAGATGGTGCAGGCAAGAGATGCGAGTGGATAAGGTGGGAATAATGTTTTAAAGCTAAATTGTCTTTCACTAGAACTGGGTTATTTTGTGTCCATTTTTAAAAACTGACTTTATGACCTTATAAAATTATAGACTTTAATGATGGAGGTCAACTGAAGACATTTTTTAAGCTAAGCCTCATCTATTCAGGAAAGTAAGAACTACTATCATCATTTACCCACATTTAAAAAAACAAATCTCAAAAAATTTAAATGATCCAGCCACGAGTAAGTAAGTAAATGGAGACTGGAATCTCAGGTATTTTTTTTTCAAAATACACAACAATATAAAGCACATTGTATCTTTTGACCAAACTGTTAAAATATATTCTTATACCTAGGTAGCTTTCAAGCTGTCTTTTGTTAACACTTCAATCTAGATTTTGAAGAAAACTTGGAAAGAAGAAATGAGAGATTTTGCTAACTGAATATAATTCGTACCCAGATTACTATTGGGTACATTTAAACCTAAAATCAATCTATTGCTGTTGAAATCTAGTTTTCTCTTAAGATGTGAAGAATAAGAGAAACAGAAATAAACAACCAACAAAAAAATCCCGTTCTTTAAAAATGAGGATGAGAGTTAACATTTTTAAGAGAGCATGAGTACTTTTTAAAAAATTCCCGTAGATTAAGAAGAAATGAGGGGCACCTCATTGGCTCAGTCGATTAGTCATCTGTCTTTGGTGCAGGTCATGATCCCAGAGTCCTGGAATCCAGCCCCATGTCGGTTTCCCTGCTCAGTGGGAATCCTGCTTCTCCCTCTCCCACTCTATCTGCTTGTGGTCTCTCTCTCTCTGTGTCAAATAAATTAATTAATTAAAAAAATAAACGAATCAGAAACATTTCAACGAAGATGTCCTTGTATTAGCTGAAAACATTTAATAGAAGAAATATGAGAAGCAAAATAATTGTCTTAGAGCTCCAAGTCATGAAGAATGGGTTTAAACTTTTTAGGCAGTCTAAATAGAATCCTTTATTATTTTTTCCTCAATTTCGTCTTCTCCAAAGAGGAGACAATAGCAGTGCCCTTGCCACAGAGACTGTTACAAACTCTAGATGAGATAATTCAAGTAAAAACACTTGGTAAAATTTCAGGCACAGAGTAAGATCTTGATAAATGTTAATTGTTGTTTATCTTTTTTTATTATAAAAATGCAGAACTTAATGAGGATTTTACAGATAAAAGAACAGACCCTAGGGAAAATGGTGATATTTGTGTCTCGCCCAGTAAACATCGATAATAAGCTACTCTTTAGACATTCCAGTCCTCAGCCAAAGCCTCAGGTTAGGCAGATGTCTGTAGATTTTCAAGTTTTCTACCTTTTTTATTTTTTTAAATACTCTTCATATCTCTCTGAGTATTCATCAAAGTTTCCTTCTTTTTAGTGTTCCATTTCTAAGAGGTCTTTCAGTATAGCTCTCACAGCTGTAGCAGTGTAATAAAGGGTAGATTTGGTTTAGACCATGACTCTTGCCTTCAAATACAAAGATATAATGGTGTGATCTTTTGGAAAGAATGCCCTAATGTAGTTCTATAGGATCCTTTGGTTTAGCAGAGATGCCTATCAGGCAGTTAGTGTGAACATCTGCAAACGAGTGTGAGAGAGAATGGGCTCTGGGCCTAGTCCTCTCAGTTTAATTTGTTTTCTATATTAGAGATCATATCCTATCCCTATCCTATGACCAAAAAAATTGAATTTTGAAGTTTAAAATGAGTAGATATCCACTTTTCTGGAGGTCTCTTAAAAAAATTCTTTGGTTATTATATGCTCTGCCCACCATTAGGATCATTTTCTGTAGTCATCAGTGTTTAACATAGTTATTCTAATTCATTGAGACCACGTTTTTCTTCTGGGTCTCTCATTTGTATATGTTCTGTGAGATCTTTTGGTATTTGAATACTTCCCAGCATACACTAAATTTTTTAAAGATTTTACTTATTTATTTTTGAGAGAAAGGGGAGAGGGCACATGTATGAGTAGGAGGAGGAACACAGATGAAGAGGGAGAAAATCTCAAGTAGAGTCTGCACTGAGTGTGGAGCCCCATGTGGGGTTCGATTTCACAACCCTGGGATCGTGACCTGAGCCAAAACCAAGAGTCAAACACTTAACTTTCATATAATCTATATATGAAATTCTTTGTATTGAAAATTTTGACTGTGGGACAGCACAAAGGGTGTCAATACGCTGACATAACACTTTTAACCTGATATTTTCCCAGGTGCTTCTCATGTATCTATACGTATAATAGATAGAGATTACAAAGTCATGCACCGACTTGGCATAAGTTAATGGTACCAAATGTAATGAATACAAAAGTTACTTCTTATAGGGGGCAAGCATGCCTTCTACTGCAGAGAGAAATACCGTCATCCTAAGTTTAAAACTAGACTTTAGCTAAACTTGGAATTAAAAAAGAAATGACTTAGTAAAACATTCCAACCATGATTGGTACTCATATGGAGCCAGACTATTTTTAATAACAAGTCTGTTATGAATATATGATGACATGAAGTGAAATAGTAAAAGTTTGTGGAGGAAAGTGGCATTTCCATAAAGCTGTCTTAAATGACATCGTCTTTGGTGTAGAGGCTGGAGATAGTTATGAAACACTTCAAGCAGTAAGCATATTCCCCAAATATAGCTTCCTGTCCCATCATTTCCATCTCAACTTATTTCAGTTCCAGATCAAGGAGATTTTGTGCGCCCATGCTATAAAATGTACTAATGTCATTTTAAACTTCACAACCTAAAAAAGGCAATATGTAAAACTGAAGCATAAAATGACATGGAAAATTTTCAAAGTATATGGATATGTATTGGCACATCAAAAAAAGGAAGAATCAAGACAAGACAATAGTTTCTTTTGATTTTTAAAAATATACAAAGGCATTATGAGAATTGGGTGGATATCCTTACAAATCTGAACGGTGATGTTCTTCGGACCTCTGTACCTCATTCTTATCCTTCTCCCTAAACTTTATAATAGAGTTAGAATAATATGAATGTATATTTGGAAGGACACAAAGAAAAAGAAAGGCAGATAATAGAAGAAAATCCTTTGAAAATTAATTGGAAAGAAATGGTCTATTTTCATAATTTGCTACAAATTTGATAAATTTGTTATTCCACACATATAGGGAAACTCTTAAATTGTAAAATAACATGTGTATTACACCCATGTGTGTGCTGAGGGTACACACACACGTGCAGTGAGCTCAGCTTGTCTATGGATTGAACTAATCTCCATAATTGAAGCTCTGGGGAAGCTGGAGTCTGTGATTTCCATCAATAGGCACAGATATAATTAACCAATAACTAGGGAGGATGTGGTTCTACAGAGTAACAGATTTTTTTAACATCTGCCAGAAGCACATCTGTTGTGTTATATTTTATTGGCATACTATGATTAACAATCCAATATACTTTAAAATATTTGCATGAGATTTGACTTCTATATGTTTATATACTTATAAAACCACCATGATTTTTTTTTTCTCCCTTGCTTTGGAAAGTGTTTCATTTGCTCTAATCTGTCCTATTGCATATATCACTTTATCTGCAGACACATGTGCTCTCTCCCACCATGCTCCCACTTTCTCCCACTGTTTTCTTTATCATAATCTGTGCCAAAACAAACACAATCAAAACTATTCAAAAGCCATGCAAGTGTATAGATGGGGACTTCTATTTCACTGCACATTGTTTATTAATAATAAACACCAGACTAGACTTTGTAGACTTTGGAAGCCCTCAAATTTGCAAGGGATTACACGCCCATACATACATGCACAGTCATTACTTACATTTCATATATCTCTTATCAATGTTCTCCATCCTAAACAAAAATTCTATTACAAGTCCAGCATTCTGTATTCTTAGCCTATAGAAGTCTGAGTGAAGTGGGAGGTCTGTCATTTCTCCCTCCCTGCCGCATCTCCCAGACCTTACATAGACCACTGTGCTGCTACTAAAATTATTCCCGCTAGGACTACCACTCCTACAGCGAAGCTGGACAAAATGAGCTTTAGTCAACTCTGCCCTTTAGGCTACTTTACTCACTCACTAAATACATATTTACTGAAGGCCTGCAGGGTGAAAGTCCCTGTGCTAGATACCTACAAAATATAAAGAAGTTTGATTCCTTATCCCTGCCTAGTGGGAATTGCTGGGATGGAGAAGAAAGCAGATATCTCACAAAGTGACTTAAACCAAAACAAAATAAAGGGAGGGGATGACTGACTGCCATGCTGGAAGCTCTGATGCACTGGGTTTTACATGCAGGACAATACTCCTAATTTAATTGAAAGACATCAATTTACCCTTATACAAATGTGATAAAATACAGTGACTTTTGAGAAGTGCTGGGCGTTTCTCCTTGTTAAAACAAGTCAGCTTTAAAATAATCAACTTTTCATCATTCTTTTGTTCAGAGTTTGCTTAATTCCAGGTAGAACTCCAAAGCCATAGTGAATCTTTGATAATAGAGGTCATATAAAGACATGATAAGATTACATGAATGACCCACCATTTGTCTATACACTGAAGAGTATGTTAAAAGAGTAAAGACATGCTTAAGAGACAAAGTATTACTGAAAAAATATACTTGGAAAAATAACAATGACTCAAAAACTTAATGCTTCTTTTTATTCTTTTTAGCTTATATTCTACTTAAAAAATCTTTAAATTTCTTGATTTTAAGTGCTTAAGTAAAATATATTTAAGACACATATTTTCCTAATTATCCAAATAATAATTTTATTTGTTCATTCACTTTTCAGTGGAGAAAACCAATAATAGAATTTATTTTTTAATTATAAAAGATCATTATGTGGGTATTAAGTTGTAAAGAAAATATAAAAAATATAAAAAAGAAAATATAAGTATGTTTTTAAGTTCTTAAATTATTTAAACAACATATTCAAAACTCTATCGAGCTAAGGGAATGGAAATAAAATGCTGTATTTTTAGGTATGACATTGTTGGTTAATTTAATTTATAAATAAGGCTAATTACCCTGTACCAAAATATTTCCCAGTAATGAAGTAACCTATTTTAATAGTTTATTTAATCACAATATTTTATTATTTGCATTTATTTTTTTAATAAAATTTGTATTCCTTAAACTCCAAATTATTCTGAACAATAAGCATAGTTTTATTGAGCCACATCTATGTAGTCAAGTATATTTCTTTTCCAGACTGAAGTTAAGAACCAGTTAGGAAAATAAGAAGCAAAAGGTGCAATTTTACGTGTATACATTTAAATTTTTGCCACACAGATATGACTGGGGTTAAATTCATGATTTCTTTATTGAATGACTATGCTCAAATAATAAATGAGTGGCTCAATGTAAGTTCTATTTTTTGCAGTAAAAATTTTTTTTGCAATAGAATTGTCAACATGGATGAGGCGATTAAAAGAAGTCTTACTGATTTAATGAGAAGATCCATGTTGAGCAGGATGTTCAGATCCTTTAAGTCTTTATCTGTGGGTTCATAGGCATAGACTATTTCTTAGACAAAGTAAAGTAGATACAGATAAAAATAAATGGCTAATAGTGCCTATAGTTCATTAATTTAGGGAAAATATGTTTAAGAAAAACTCTTAAGGAGAATGTAGGGGTTTATTAAAAATAAGTAGTGAAATGATTGAATAACGGATAACTCTAGCATAAGCTATCTCCTTTTTCAGGGAAGGAAGCAGGTATGAAAATGTTTTTGTGCTAATATCCTAAGAAAAGGGGAAATTCAATACTGTTTTTTTTTTTTTTTGGAATTACAATACTGCCCATATTTTTGTCTAAATGCAATAAATTTATTTTCAGTTTAAAGTCAATATAACAGCTAATATTTCCATGGAGAAAACCATAATTTTTGGCAGGATACTTTTTTGAAATATAAATTTAAGTTATTCTGTATTTTCCTCCCGTATCTCATTTGAAGAAGCTGACTGGAACCTCATTTGCTTCTTAACTCAGGGATTGTGTATAGGCTGTAAGGAGAAATTACACAAGCACAAAGATGGGCCTGTTGCCACATGTTGTAAAATAAAAGTTGAGGAGGAAAGTAGGACAAGTAAGTTGGAGGTCTGGAGAAGTGGGCACTGGAGGACAGGAAGACTCCTGGACACTGGAAAACAGGTGATTTCTTCAAACTTTTGTTGATAGTAGTTTGTGGCAATGCCTCAGGGAAATAACAAGATCTCAGTGTACTTTACATTCCCATATCCACAAAGATCCTTGTGCAAAGGGAGATTGGACTGGAAGAAATCTCTGTGTAATTGGATGATAAGCATAATAGTGTTGGTATTACTAGACGACAATTGGAATTCATACTCTGGCTGGGCTTTTTTTTTTTTTTTTTTTTTTTTTGAGGTGAAGAAGTAGTGTAGGAGGAGAGAAAAAAATATCACTTAAGCCTCCAGGAAGGAAAAGATCCTTTGTAGGACTGAAATTGGAATTTCTTCCTCGTTCAATGGAATGGAAGCTTAGAGTTGAATTCAAGTAGATTTAATGCAAATAAAGTAATATTTTTTACATTTCTTGCATGGCTGAGTATGAAAACTGAGACCAACATTAATTTTAATATTAATTTATTAAACTAGCTACAGTGGGGTAGATCACATACTGCAGAAGAAAGTGAGATAGAGTACAGCCATGCATGAAAAGAGAGATTCTAGAAACCACTGGGTAAAAATGAACTTTTAGAAGTTCATTCTTACAGATCCTGTGCTTAAAGTAAAATTCATTAATCCAATGAAGGTGAATAAGCACAGAGAGAGGAGTTTCTGGACCACATAAGGACTCAGAAAAATATGTCCATCACTGTACTAAATGTATAAGATGAATAATAACATGAAACACAGAAAATTAGTTGAACCTGACATTTCAAGAATAAAAGTGTTATAGAATATACCATACATTGCAAAGAATTTCTCTTACCATGGTTCCTCAAACAGTTTCTCAGTGCTTTCTTAATGAGATCAACTCAGAAATAAACTTCACACTTTCTTATATAGAAATTAATATAAATACGGTTAAGTTACCACCTTGTGGTATGGAGTTGGTGATTCTAATTACTATTATTACTATTAAACAGCTAGTTTTACAAAGTTCTGTCATAAACAAGGTTATTCCAACTGGGCTACCAGATTTTCCATGTTCTTTTCTTTTTTTTTTTTAATATAATTTTTTATTTTTTATAAACATATATTTTTATCCCCAGGGGTACAGGTCTGTGAATCACCAGGTTTACACACTTCACAGCACTCACCAAAACACATACCCTCCCCAATGTCCATAATACCACCCCCTTCTCCCAAACCCCCTCCCCCCAACAACCCTCAGTTTGTTTTGTGAGATTAAGAGTCACTTATGGTTTGTCTCCCTCCCAATCCCATCTTCTTTCATTTATTCTTCTCGTACCCACTTAAGCCCCCATGTTGCATCACCACTTCCTCATATCAGGGAGATCATATGATAGTTGTCTTTCTCCGCTTGACTTATTTCACTAAGCATGATACGCTCTAGTTCCATCCATGTTGTCGTAAATGGCAAGATTTCATTTCTTTTGATGGCTGCATAGTATTCCATTGTGTATATATACCACATCTTCTTGATCCATTCATCTGTTGATGGACATCTAGGTTCTTTCCATAGTTTGGCTATTGTGGACATTGCTGCTATAAACATTCGAGTACACGTGCCCCTTTGGATCACTACGTTTGTATCTTTAGGGTAAATGCCCAATAGTGCAATTGCTGGGTCATAGGGCAGTTCTATTTTCAACATTTTGAGGAACCTCCATGCTGTTTTCCAGAGAGGTTGCACCAGCTTGCATTCCCACCAACAGTGTAGGAGGGTTCCCCCCCTTTCTCCGCATCCTCGCCAGCATCTGTCATTTCCTGACTTGTTGATTTTAGCCATTCTGACTGGTGTGAGGTGATATCGCATTGTGGTTTTGATTTGTATTTCCCTGATGCCGAGTGATATGGAGCACTTTTTCATGTGTCTGTTGGCCATCTGGATGTCTTCTTTGCAGAAATGTCTGCTCATGTCCTCTGCCCATTTCTTGATTGGATTATTTGTTCTTTTGGTGTTGAGTTTGCTAAGTTCTTTATAGATTCTGGACACTAGTCCTTTATCTGATATGTCGTTTGCAAATATCTTCTCCCATTCTGTCAGTTGTCTTTTGATTTTGTGAACTGTTTCCTTTGCTGTGCAAAAGCTTTTGATCTTGATGAAATCCCAATAGTTCATTTTTGCCCTTGCTTCCCTTGCCTTTGGCGTTGTTCCTAGGAAGATGTTGCTGCGGCTGAGGTCAAAGAGGTTGCTGCCTGTGTTCTCCTCAAGGATTTTGATGGATTCCTTTCGCACATTGAGGTCCTTCATCCATTTTGAGTCTATTTTTGTGTGTGGTGTAAGGAAATGGTCCAATTTCATTTTTCTGCATGTGGCTGTCCAATTTTCCCAGCACCATTTATTGAAGAGGCTGTCTTTTTTCCATTGGACATTCTTTCCTGCTTTGTCGAAGATTAGTTGACCATAGAGTTGAGAGTCTATTTCTGGGCTCTCTATTCTGTTCCATTGATCTATGGGTCTGTTTTTGTGCCAGTACCATGCTGTCTTGATGATGACAGTTTTGTAATAGAGCTTGAAGTCCGGGATTGTGATGCCACCAACGTTGGCTTTCTTTTTCAATATCCCTTTAGCTATTCGAGGCTAAAGGGATATTGTTCTTTTCTAAAGCCCATCTCTTTATTTGGGGTTAGACCTCCTCTCTCAATCTCTTACTCAAAATCATTGCTCCAGCAATTCTTCCTTTCTCACTTACATCATTAATTTTCTCCCTTCTCTATCAGATTATTCCATAAGGTAAGAAACTGGCTGGTGTTTCTCTCATCTTAAACAACAACAACAACAACAACAACAAAACAACAACCAATGGGCAGCTGGGTGGTGCAGTCATTGAGGCACCCAACTCTTGGTTTCAGCCAAGGTTGTGATCTCAGAGTCCTTGAGATCCAGCCGTGCGTCCTTCCTTGCCCCCAACTCTCTCCTTTCTCTCTCTCAAATAAATAAATAAATCTTAAACAAACAAACAAAGAAAATTTTTAAATTCTCTTGGGTCTACTCCCTTGCCCCAGCACTATATTAATTCTCAGTTCCCAGTTGCAGCAAAATTCTTTGAATTTATTGTCTCTGCTGTTTTGATTTACCTTTTCCCACTCTTAAACACACCGTAGTTAAACATTTGTCTTCAGACTCTGCTCTTCCAAGATCATCAAGAATATAAGCATTGCAGGGTGCCTGGGTGGCTCAGTCGGTTAAGTGGCTGCCTTTGGCTCAGGTCATGATCTCAGGTCCTGAGATCAAGCCCTGCACTGGGCTCCCTACTTCTCAGGAAACCTGCTTCTCCCTCTCACTCCCCCTGCTCATGCTCAATCTCTCTCTCTGTGTCAAATAAAAAAATAAAATCTTAAAAAAAAGAACTTGTGTTGCTAAATCTGCTGTTCGATTCTGGGTCTTCATTTTATGTGGCCAGTCAGTGGGATTTGACACAGCAAATCATTCCCAACCTCTTTCAGGTGGTTTTCTCTCTTGGCTTCACAACCCCATCTTCTCTCTCTTCCTACCTCACTGGCCATTCTTCCTCAGTCCTCTCTGCTTTTCTTTAACATATCAGGGATTCTCTCACCTTAAGACTTTTTCAGCATCTTTTCTACCTGATTTTAGTGTTCTTGACCCAGATATTCACACGGTACTAAAACCTTCAATTTCTTGGACTATTAGTCTAAATCTAACCTTGGCAGAGCCTAAACTGACCACTGTCTTTTTTTTTCAACCACCCTATTTAAAATTGTGATTCTTTCTGCTGTATTCTCAACCCACTTACCTTGCTCATTTTCTGTTCCATAATGCTTGTTACTATCTAACTTACTATATCATTTATCTATTCATTATATTTACTTTTTCATATCTGCCTCCCATCTTTAGACATCAGTTCCATAAGGGCAGATTCCAGTGTCTTGCATACTTTTCTGGTTCCTGCTGGTACCTGTAGGCTAGCTCTGCAGCTCATTTAGTGTTATAGTTCCTTTCTTCCCTTATCAGGGTGCATTAGTTGGGGTTCTCCAGACAAACAGAACCAAGTATACACGTAAATGAGATTTTTTAAAATTTTCTATTTTTTTTAAAGATTTTATTTATTTGAGAAAAGAGAGAGAGAGAGCACAAGCAGGGGAAGGGGGAGAGGGAGAGTGAGAATCAGACTTCTGGCTGAGCAAGGAGCCCAGTGTGGGGCTTGATCCCAGTACCCTGAGAGCTGAAGACAGAAACTTAACTGACTGAGCCACCCAGGTGGCCCATAAATGAGATTTATTATAAGGAATTGACACTTTTGATGGTGGAGACTGAAAAATCCCAAGAGCTGCCAGCTGCATGCAGGAGACCCAGTAAAGTGGGTGGGATAGTTGCAGTCCAAGAACCAGGAGACTTGGTAGTGTAATTTCTAGTTGAAGGGCAGACGATCGATGTTCCACCTCAATCAGTGGGTGGGTCAGGGGAGAACTGAAGGAGAGGGAGAGACGAGATGGAGAGAGAGAGAGAATTCTCCTTTCCTCTGTTTTTTAAAATTCTTTCAGAACCTCAACAGTTTCGATAATGCCCACCCCCACTGGGAATGGAAATTTGCTTTTACTCACTCTACTGATTTATATGCTAATCTCATCCAGAAACACCCTCACAGATATACCCAGCAATAATATTTAGCCAAATATCTGGGACCCTGTGATCCAAGCAAGTTGACACATAAAAGTAACCCTCAGACCAAGAACTTCTCCAGTCAGGTTATGTTGGCCTAGATGGCTGGAGTTTGAGGGCAGATTCTAAGGGGCGGTGGGGGGGGAGGATTTGATATCTTGGGAGGAAATCTAAGGTCTCCAGATTTTCAGGTGCACCAACCCAGATGTATCCATCCCAGGGGTCAAATTCCCATCTATTGCAACCATTGCAGCAGACCTGCCTGAGAAAAACACTTGACTTGCCCTGGGGTTCTTGTATTTTTATGTTTACGTTCTTGGTTTCCTCCAAGCTTTCTCTCCCCACCAGTTACAGCAAGTGAGAGTCTGTTTAGCTGCCTCAAAGGAGGTATTACAGCTTTCACACTTACACTCTCAGCTTTTGTTACCTTTTCCAAAGGTTAACTGAGGTTAGCAACAGCTCTTAGTGTTACTATTTTTTCATATTTTCAAATACCTGAACTGTCACACTAGCCAGTGAGTTTGTGTTCACTGGTCTATCCAAGTGAACCTCTAATAAAAAATTTAATAATCATATTGCTAACTTGGCTACCCATGCCACAGGCTATCTGAGCTCTACCTACTATAGTGATAGTGATAGGATCCTCATTGCCAGAAGGGTAGTAGATGATTTGGCTCCAAAACCTCACCATCATCTCTGTGTTCTTGCATATCCAGTATCAGTTGTCATGGGGTAATTATTGAGAGAAGTCCCTTGGAAGTGGGTTAAGATAAAAATGAGTATGCAAGAAAAAGGTGTGCTTTGGGAATCGTGGTCTATATAAGGGCAGGGAAGGCATCAGGCTTGGATTGAGGGGTATGTTAGGCTGTATACAGTGTCAAAGGAGATCTTAGTTAACCCTACATGGGTTTTTAAATCTGAAATAACATTTGCGAATATCAAGGCTGTTATGAAGAAGCCAGGATATTATGCCTCTGTGTCAGCCCACCATTGCATATGGACAGTCCCAGGAAGGTGACATCATCTTGACCATGACTCTAGCCAAGGCACTTGAGAGAACTGCTGCCTGAAAGCTGTTTGCTCACTGCATTTTGAGCAACCAGAGGATTGGGTCCTCTGGTCTTAAAGAGGGATCTGTGTGGTTCGTCTTAGTGTCCACTACAAATACCTTCTATTTCCATTGCTGTAAGGATTAATAGAAATTCTCCAAACAATACTGTGTAGTGTGTCTGGTTTATACAGCAATGACTTGCTATTGAATATACAAATAGCTGATATATACATATATATAATATTTAATAATATTACTATTTTAATAATATATAATAATACATTTAACTATATATAGTAATATTTTATATATATATAAAATATTTGGCTAACCCCAGTCAGGACTCTGGTCCTGGAGAGAACAGTACATCATTTGTATAGATGATGACTTGCAACTAGTGCATAGCTTGAGAACAGTATCTAAGTATAAAAACATGTCTGGTATTCAATTTGACTAAAGCAAAATCTAAAGCAAATTCCCAAGACTTGGGAGAGGTTACACAGTAGCTGAAAGCTTGAACTGCAGAATTATTATCTATTTTATGTCCATAAGCTATGGAATTCTTAACAACAACAACAACAAAAATCAGTTAAAAATGAATTTGAGGGGCGCCTGGGTGGCTCAGTGGGTTAAAGCCTCTGCCTTTGGCTCAGGTCATGATCCCAGGGTCCTGGGATCGAGCCCCGCATCGGGCTCTCTGCTCGGCAGGGAGCCTGCTTCCCTTCCTCTCTCTCCCTCTGCTGCCTCTCCGCTTACTTGTGATCTCTCTCTCTCTCTGTCAGATAAATAAATAAAACCTTTAAAAAAAAAAGAGAGAGATAAAGATATATTCCAAGAAAAGCAAGTTGATTACAGCCCATAAAATTAATCCTGAATCAGACTTAAGTCAATTAGAATAATAAACTTAATAGACAGTCTTTATTCTTTGAGAAAAGAGTTTAGTAGCCAGGAGAATCTAAATTTCACTGACTTAAAAAAGAAAATTAAAGTTATTTTCTTTTTTCTTAAGATTTTTAATTTATTTATTTGACAAAGAGAGCACAAGCAGGGGGGAACAGCAGGCAGAGGGAGAAGCAGGCTCCCCACTGAGGAGTGAGCCTGACGAGGAGCTTGATCCCAGGATCCAGGGATCGTGACCTGAGCTTAACCTGAGCTTACCCAGCTGAGTCACCCAGGTGCCCTAACGTGATTTTTTTTCAAGATCTTTATTTATTTATTTGACACAGAAAGAGAGATCATAAGTAGGCACAGAGGCAGGCAGAGAGAGAGAGGGCGAAGTAGGCTCCCTGCTGAACAGAGAGCCGAATGCAGGGCTCAATCCCAGGACCCTGAGATCATGACCTGAGCTGAAGGCAGAGGCATAACTCAGTGAGCCACCCAGGCACCCCTAACATGATTTTCTTAACTGTAAAGAATTCCCAGATTCCAAGATTTTAATGTACTGTATTAGTTTGAGGCTTTTGAGAATCAGACACCACGATGGGATTAAACACACAAAGGAGATAATTTCATTAAAACAAAATAAAACCGTTAAGACTAAAATGGGAGAGAGCAAGATAAAGGTGAGGAGAGCCTTCATATAACAATAGAGACCGGTCACCTATGAAAAGAGAGCGAGGAGGAGGGATGCTGGGTAGGAAGAGCTTCAGACGGTTGCACAGTGCAGAGAACGTCCTGATCAGCTCATGGGGTTGTTTTGCAGCAAAGGTGCTCCAGAAGGAGCATCAGAGGAGTCTTACACTGCATCCCAATGGCCCAGCTTTAATGTTTTTGCTCTGCCCTGCCATTGAGTGAGAGGGAATAGCGCTGGGGGAAGTATTTGCTGTGAATGCTGTATGGCTCTGAAGCTACAATAGCTAGAGGCTGTCAGTCCATTGTCTTTGCTACCACAGCTTCTCTCGAAAGGAGACCTAGATGGCCACACTCCAGTGACCATCATATATGTTAATATGTTAATATGTTATGAATTTAAAAGAGAGGGATAAAGAAAGCTCTTTCCAAAAATTTATTTGGCAACATAACCCTTATAAAACCAGTGTTCTGTGACTTGGGCATCTGGCGTAGAGAAGAGAAAATTGTGTTATTTCTATTTAGAATAACATATTAAAAATTTTCCGAGTTAGATTTTTACTGGCGACAGAACAAAGTTATATTAAAATTATATTATATCACCAAAGTAACAATTCATATTATGGATTAGGAATGCCGTCTCCTATAACATGCGGTGAACGGGTAAAGAGGCTTATCAAATACATTTCAGAAATTCAATTCCTGATTAAATGGCTAAATTTCTCCTTAAAATTCTTCTCCCCACATTTTCAAGTGCATCTCTTGGTTTTCCTCTTGTCTCTGATTCTTTATAGACTCTGATTCCCTGGTCTGTCATTGTTGCAGGCACAAAAAACGCACTGCTCGGGTCTCCTGGTTGTGGGGTAAACGGTTGGCTGACAGCCTCAGGTGAGTCCCTCTGCACGCTCCCTTCCACTCTGCTCTCACTCCTCTGCATCTCTTTTATGTGCCCTGAACTTGACCCTGAACTTGACCCATTCTTCTAGCAGTATGCTTTGTCTCAGAGAATCCCCAAAAGCCTAGCCTCTAATTTGAAACTATTTCTACCCAATACTGCTTCCCACCTTTATTTACTCTACAGAGGCACTTCCTCCAATATAATTCTTGCATGTCTAATCCCATATGGGTGTCTGCTTTTCAGAGACTTCAAAATAATACAGTCACTTACGTGTTCATATTTGTTAACATTTTGTCATTGGTTCACTACATTTCTCACGATAGTCTTTCATTTTACATTATTTTATACCATTAAGTCCCAAATCTACTGTTTCAGATCCTTTATACCATTAAATCCCAAATCTACTGTTAAGGGAGCTAATTCTGTTTCAGTCTCTGTTTCCACTTGTTAACTATGTTTAATAAGAACTATTGGCAATACTTCAGTGGCTCAGAGAAGCTCTTTAACTTATGGCTCCATTCTGAATCCTGTTGCTTTGGCACAGTGTGCTTGTACCTAGATTTAGCATCTTTATTGGATTACTTTTGGTTGATGTCTTGGTTGGACTATATGCTTCAAGTTTGATTTTTTTTTTTTAAGATTTTATTTATTTATTTGCCAGAGAGAGAGATCACAAGTAGGCAGAGAGGCAGGCAGAGAGTGAGAGGGAAGCAGGCTCCCTGCTGAGCAGAGAGCCCGATGCGGGGCTCGATCCCAGAACCCTGGCTGGGGTCATGACCTGAGCCGAAGGCAGAGGCTTTAACCCACTGAGCCACCCAGCGCCCCAAGTTTGATTTTTTATTTCATTTGTTCATTCCTAGGCATAATCCCTTTGATAACCATGAGCTCCATACTGCAGAGTCAGAGTTTCTCTCACACACCACCCCTTGCTGACACACTCTGAATCCCTGAGACGCCAGCCTAGATGACAGACTCAGATGTGCTCATGTTTGAAACAGTGGAGGAGGGGAAGGGCAAAGCAAACTCTAAACTTTGTTCTTGAACTAAAAACCTGTATCTTCAATAACCATACTAGATCGTTCTATCTAAATATTCCGTTGGACCATACTCGCCAGCTTTAAAAATGAACTTGTCATTGCTTTTGCTACAAATATGCTTCACTTTTAAAGTCACTGTCTTGAGGAACCTCAAGGACATTGATGATATTAACTAAGTCAGAAACTTGCGAGTTTCTATGATTTCTACAGCGTTGTTTCTCTTTCCGGTCACCATTCTTGTTGCTACCTTTACATTTATAATTTGATTTTCTTTTTCATGTCCCTACAACTAGCGTCTTCACCACTGTGAGAGCCTCCTTGTTTGTCAAAAGCTCTCTATCTATTCCCGTTTGTTTCCCTCCAACTATTCACGTTTCTGCAAGACTAATTTTTTTTTTTTTTCAAACATGCCAATCTAAACTGTTTACTCCTGGGTTTAAAATCTTTTGATGGCCTTTCTTTACCTAATGATACTGTCTAAACTCTTCATTATGGCATCTAAGCTCTTAAACGCAAACCATTAAGTACGTTTCCTGCTTCATTATTCACCCCTCTTCCACACACTTTCTGCTTTCATCTAACTGAACTCTATCCAGTTCCTGGATGGTGGCATGCTCTGTCATGCCGCCGCCTTTTCATGTACGGAGTTCCTTAAATTTAGGATGCCTTTCTTCCTTTTATCTTCCTGGAAAACTATTCGGAATTCATTATCACCTTTGTGAAGTGTTTTTGTACTCACTCTCTCATCTATCCACAAACCTTGCAACCACCGCCACCCTCTTTGCTCACTTCATTGCTAGGCACTTCTATCATACCTTCTTCTTGCTCTGTTAAAACCTCAACATAGAGCCCTTTGTTATGTATATTTACTTACGTGTCTGGCTCTTTTACTAGGCTATGGTTCCATGAAGTCCAGATCAAGATATTCATTTTTGCACCAAAAATATCAAGGACTGTGCCTGGCACTTAGATGATGCTTAAAACGGGTGTTAAATAAACTACCTCTAATTTGTATGAGGTATGAGGTCCTCTTTTATGTCAAAGAGGACAATGGTTTTCACTTAAGAAAGCTGAGTGCCCAACATGAGAAAAAGAACACAATGCTTACTGATGAGTCTTAATTAAAAGAAAAGAATAGAAAAAAGCTAACAAAGAAGATAAATAGTTCTGGAAGAAAAAAAGACATTATAGACATTAACATTTTGCTAATGTTTGGATCAAACTATACAACTCCCCTGAGGAATAATGCCTGAAGGTTTTCAACCTCATTTTTCATAACGTCAAAGCATTCTTGCTTATTCTTAAATAATAGGAAACTTAAAGGATGTGGCTTGTTTTTAAACACATTTGCATGCTTTTGTTGAGAGGGCTAGTTTTGGCAAGCAAACTTGCGTAATAAATTTCCCAGAAGTAGTTGTGGATTTACTCTTAGCAACCCAGTAATAACTACCCAAGAAGGATTAGATTACAATGGATTTTCAAAGAGAAAAATGAGTACATTGATTTTACCCTAGAATATCCATTGAATACAAATAGTTAGAACCAAGATGTATCAGAAAAGAAATGTAAGTAGAGGTGTTTCAGAATGTACAAGTCAAAAATAAAACTCCTTAGTAAATAAGAGTCAGCTGAAGACAAATCCGTTAATAGCAGTGTTAGCATTAAATGATCATAGGAGTGTGGTCTCTGCATCCGTGTTTTTTTTCTTAATCAAGATAAAAATTCACACAACATAAAACTAACCATTTTAAAGTGAACAAGGCTGTTGCATTTAGTACATTCACAATGTTCCATGATTTTTACCTATTTCCAAAACATTTTCATCACCCTTACAGGAAATCCCATACCATTAGGCAGTTACCCCATTTCTCCCTTCCTCCAATGCATGACATCCACAAATCTGTGGTTCATTTCTACAGGTTTTCCTATTCTAGAAATTTCCTCTAGATGGCATCATATAATACGTGACCCTTTGTGTCTGACTTCTAACACTTAGCCTAATGTTTTCCAGGCCCATCTATTTTGCAGCATGTGTCAATATTTCATGACTTACTGTGGTTGGATACCAATCTGTTATATGTCTATACCTTACTTTGTTAGCACACTCTTCTGTTAATAGACATTTGGTCTGTTTTCGCCATCCGGCTATTGTGAAGTATGCTATTATGAATATGCACGTGCAAGTATCTCTTACATTTAACCACCGTTTCTCATTCACTCATACAACACACACTTTTAAGAGTCCAATTATTTGCTGAGATCTTAGGCCCCAAATATAAAATGATGAGTAAGACATCTAATGGCGGGGATAGCTGCGAAGTTGACAAATTTCAACATATGTTACCTCTTGGAAAGAACAATGGATGATATCCTTTGGGGATCCACAGACTAGAAAGTGATTGTTTGCCACTTACTCCCTTCATAGGCTTCCTTTTTGATACCTGCTTGTTTTCACAGCCACTTTCATATAAATTCCATCCGAGTTTTCCTATCACTAAAATATAAATGATGATGTTTCTCTTTCATTTTCAAAAGGCAAGTTATATCAGTTCCTTAGTATTTGATCTATATATTAACTACTAGAAACTAAGGCATTTCTTTTCCTGGAATAGAGAGGAGCGTGGCAACAGGGGCTTTAGAGAGTAGTTTCAGTCAGGAGGCCAGCAGGAGACAGAAGGTCCAGGAGAAGATAATTTAGTGAAGGAAATGTTTATAGAGGTGTGGGCAGCATTAAGGTAACCAAATAGAGATATGAGGTAGCCAGGAACTAGCAA
Source organism: Mustela putorius furo (assembly GCF_011764305.1). Classification (NCBI taxonomy): domain Eukaryota; kingdom Metazoa; phylum Chordata; class Mammalia; order Carnivora; family Mustelidae; genus Mustela; species Mustela putorius. The sequence continues at coordinate 32,260,641 of NW_025421987.1, forward strand.
AACAAAGAGGACCAATAACCGCCTGAAAGGAAAGGAGGAGGGAAGGAAATGTTCAGGACCTGGTGGGAGTCAGAACTGTGGAAGGATCACATCCTAAGAAGAGTCCCATGAAAGAGCTGCCCCCTTGGCCAGAACCACAGAGCCCAGGCAGAGGAATTAGGGAATACTATTCCTCAACCTCTCATTTTTAAAACTCTCCAATCTCTTATGATTGCCTTCTATTGGTTAACTCTGATCAGAATCCAGAGGGCAAGAGAGCTGGGATGATGCTAAAAGCACCAGTTGGGCAGAGAGGGGTAGAAATGGATGGAGACCGTGACCTGAGCAGAAATCAAATCAAGAGTTGGACACTTAACTGACTGAGCCACCCAGGTGCCCCTACCTTTCTTTGCTTTAGTTCCGGTGTAGATAACTCCAAAAAGAATTTTCTAATCACAGTTACTGGTTTCATTTAATTTGAAAATAATTACTTGTTAATAATAGCTTAATGCTAATGATGCATTTATAAATAGCATGAAAACGTGTTTTCATAGTGTTCTCATTATTTTCTCTCTCTCTCTCTCTCTCTCTCTCTTTTTTTTTTCACCCTGAGCAAACTTATTCTAAGATACTTCTATTTAGGAATTATTCCAATAGGACAATTCAAATAAGTACAACTGGATATTTATATTAGAGCAATATAAAGTGAAATTTAACAGTTTTTAAATGTTTCCATAAGTACAAAGAAATCATACATAACCATACAGTTTTGTTGGTTCAGTTTAATACATTACAGAGATTCTGAGTTAAAATTTTTTCCTGATAGGCATATACTTCAACATTGCATAGAAACTATTACTATACTTTTATAATATAATCTATGATATGTGATTTAAAAAGTGTGTAGAAGCTGATTCACCAGCATTTGGACTATTTGCTTCATAGAGCCTATATGTAACTGTCAAAGTTGTTCCATCATTGAAAATAAAAGTTTCAATTAAAATTAAAAATGAAGCCCTGGCCATTCATTTTACTTTCTTAGCCCAAGACTTAAGATTGTCAAAATAATGTACCTTAAAACCTAGATGAACTCCAAGACCTCCTTCAATTCTAACATTTTATATTTTATGTTTCACAATAAATATGTACCCTGAGTATGTTTCCTTCATCTGAAAACTTGACTCCAATGGTGGTGAAACCAGAGTTCATTGTGTTTTCCCTTCACATCTGTTATCACAGTTAGCAGGGTTTTTTTTTTTTTTTTTTAAGATTTTCTTTATTTATTTGACAGACAGAGATCACAAGCAGGCAGAGAGAGAGAGAGGAGGAAGCAGGCTCTCTGCTGAGCAGAGAGCCCGATGTGGGGGATCCCAGGACCCTGAGATCATGACCCGAGCCGAAGGCAGAGGCTTTAACCCACTGAGCCACCCAGGCGCCCCCACAGTTAGCAGTTATATATTTTGTGTTTAGTTAACTAATATCTTTCTATTCCACTGCCTCATAAGCCACAGGTCAAAGAATGTGTCAATCAGATCAAGTTTATTATTCATTTACAGCACATAGCTCTGTGCCTAGTGTATAGCTTGTTCTCTGAAAGAATGTATGAAATGAATAAACCAAGAAATGAATGAAACAGACCTCCTTCCCCTTGTAGAGAGACCTCAAGACTTAGAAGAAGTATCCTAGGTCCCAAATATCCTACCTGTCCCCGTTCTTGGGGTACACATAGGTCTCCAGAGCCTTTTGTTTTCTTGATCCAGATTTTAGGACTTCTTTCCTGGATCATAAAGTGATCCCCGGGGGATGGCCTATAAGATCTTGGGCTCATCACAGTATGATAATGAAATGAACAACTATTCACAGACTGAAACCATGTATTAATAGTTGCTTATCAGTAACCAGTGCAACACCAATTATTTTTTCAGATGACTCCTCCGAAGGTTTTGACTATTTTTTTCCCAATAAGCACTGAGTCTGTGATAGCATCTCCTTGAGGTCACTAACCTGGCAGTCAGCTCTTTTGATCTGAGTTTCCTGATTCATCTACCAGGATCTGGGAGAAAGTTTTTGCTATCCTGGCAATCATCATGAACAAATAATTTTAACCTTACTCCCCTTAAAATAAAGTTCCTTCTTATCAGTGGCTATAAACTAAGATCTTCTATGAAAGGCTTTGCTGAGAATAACACCCTGTGCATATGGCTTGGACATTGGCTCTCTGAATACCTGAACTCTCTGTGACCCTTTCAAATAACAACAGTATTGGTTTGGCTGTTGCTCTGGATGCCAGATGGGCAGGAAGACCATCTCCTCTCTAAATGGATACTTAATAAATACATATATATCTTACTATTACTTTTCTGTATTGAATTTTTTTGAATTAATAGAAACATTCCATGGAATATCCTTAATCAGTCTTTCAAGAAAAAAAAAATCACAGTGAAGTTGAATTAGATTATTTGAATAAAGGACAAGTGAATAAAGGAATAAACATATTGAATACTATTCTGGACACCATGCTAGGAATTTTACAAACTCTGTAGAAAGAAAAATCCTAGTATTTAGTCAGTAACATTCTACTGTTCCATTACATTTTTAGTCATATTAATTAGTATTTAAAAATAACTAGGTGATGTTTTTACTGATGGATTTAGCTTTGTCTTAAGGAGAAGAACTAATAAATTCATAGTGTCATCCCTTATATATAATTATGAGACAACTGACCCACCCTCAGAGGTTAATATCTTTGAAGTGTTTATCCATTCCTATCCCTGATTTTCAGTGATCCATCACTAGGCTCTCACCTTCTTACTTCTTGTGATGTATTTTCAACACAGGCATTACTGTTAGGCCATATTATCCCTTTTGAGATTCAGTTTAATAATCTGACAAATGAATGCATTATCAAACCTTGGGTCACTATACCGAAGATTTTGAAGGCAAAATATGAGTTCATTGTGGGAAAAGCTCTGGGATTTATTAATAGTGTCTGCCACTTGTATAAGATAGGAAGTAGTAACATGGATACAAGGTACCTGCCATTCAGGAGAGAGAGGATTGTAGAAAAATCAATCTTTGTCTCTTTAAAAAATGTGTTCTAAAGTTGGCCTGGCACTCAATAAAAGGTACTTGGTCTATTATTTCTTTTCTTCACCCTTTCCAGGAAGGAAGCTCCACTATGACAAATGTGTTGTATGAACTTCTTTTTGATATATTATGCAGGATTGAGCCAACTTTCGTAGATTGGGTTAAAATCATCACTACCATACACAGCATTGTTTCTGTAGAAAAGAGCATCCTTCACTAAACTACTTAAAAATACATTATTAAGGACAAAATCGTATTGCTTATAATTCCCTTATAAGAGAGTTAACTTGTACTTTCAGTGACCCAACAGAAATTTTGTCATCAACTGAGGACAATAGATACTGAAATAGATGACGTTATCATGGGTTTATGATATTTATCAACAAAACTTTTTCTGTACCTGTAATAAAAGGGATTCAAAGAGACAGAGAAAACAAAACAAATAAACTCCATAGGATAGAGGGATGACACATTCTCACTGAAATCCTAAGAACAACAATTCTCAAATGTACTGCTAAATGTGAATTATAAACATAGCTTCCATTTTCAACACTAGAAATAATCTTTAGTTGCTTTATACTATACCCCTTATTCACTTCATGACTGCAGACTAAAATCTGAGTCTCAGAGAGAATTCACTTATATCTAATTGCAGAAAGTTTGAACTTTTCCCCTAAAAGCAGTCGTACACATGGTTTACAGAACATCAAAGCCAGGAGAGTAGCACCATATAATAAACTTTCCATCAGTGCTCTCTCTAAGTATCTAAGTCAGGTCAAACATCCAAGGTGTCCATTAGTGGTAATAAGAAAGGAACACAGAATAAAACTTGCTACCACTGAAAGTTGTATCAGTGTGTATAGCCTCACAAGGAAGTCAAAACATCAAAAGGATCTAGCTAACCTTCTACACTAAAGGCTATTTTTTTTTTTTTTTTTTTTTTACCACTTAACACTATGGGAAGGAATACTTTTTATTCTATGAGTTATCATTTGGAGACAGAGTTCCTAGAGAGTTAGAAAAGGCAGAAAAAGAACGGACATTTAGATGAGTGTCCAGGGAAAATAAAAGAGAATATGTAATTGGTAAAACATTCACACAATACAGCTTTTAAAGATGAGAGTCACTTTTTCTTCAGTGGATGGTAACTTTTTAGAAAATGACTTAAGTGATGAACAAATACAGCAAGTATTTAGTAGCTTGGAAGTTCAACATTGCTTATATCTGAGAAAGATGAAGCATAAATAACTGAGACATTTAATTTCAGAGGAACAAATTCTCCCTAACACTATCTTCATTTTAAAAATCATTCTGTTGGGGCACCTGGATGGCTCAGTGGGTTAAAGCCTCTGCCTTCGGCTCAGGTCATGATCCCAGGGTCCTGGGATCGAGTGCCACATCAGGCTTTCTGCTCAGTGGGGAGTCTGCTTCCTCCTCTCTCTCTCTCTGCCTGCTTCTCTGCCTACTTGTGATTTTCAAATTAAAAAAAAAAAAATCTTAAAGTGACATGTCAATTATCTCTCTCAATTAAGGTTTTGGGAGTTTTAATTTTAAACATAAATATAACCCAAAGATCAGTATAAATGTTTAACAAATGATAAATAATAAATATAAGTTATTTAATAAATGATAAATGGTTTTGTGAAGGATTCAGTAGTAGAAGATATCATATATGCACCTAAGGCACTAGCACACTTGTTGCAGAGAAAAGAAATGCCTGTATAAGAAGAGTGGAAACAAATAACTAAAATACAAGGTCCAATAGCACCTTAAATTCTATGGATTCTAAAATTAAGAATATAGCATGGACTGTAAGTTCAAGAGTTCTCAAAAACGGCTATAATTTTAGTGTCTATTACTAACAAAAAATAAAATAACTATTAAAATAGTTTTCACTTTCCAATGAATTCGCCTGCAAGCCTTCTACTTCATACTGAATGAGTATGCCCAGTGGTCTTTAAAGATCAGATAGCATAATTGCAACGAGTTCATTCGGTGGTTCATCCTTCAGCTGAACAGTGGCCACTCTGATGATTTTTACTGCTGCAAAGCCTAAAATTGCTTTTATTCTCAGTCACAAATGTATAATATAAACTTATAATGGGTCATGAATTAAAGAGAGTGCATAAGAAACACTGTGTTGAAAAACAAGGAAATCTTCATCAGTGTACTCTGAGATACAAGAAACATGCTCTCCATTTTTGTTTGCATAGTTAATTTAAATTCATTCCATGGGTCCTGCTGGGTTGGTGGAGAATTTAACTTTAGTCATGATTAGGCTTTCCTCCTCATCTCTACCACTTTGAGGCTCTGGTCCTGGATTTTATACAAAGCACAGCAGGGAGGCTTCTCTAGTCTTTTCCACTGGTTCTTCTGAGAAGCTTATGTTCTAACCCATGTAACTAGTGCTAGCTTTGCTTCTGCAGCATGCAGGGTGTGCAGATACTCTGAAGTGTTTCAGAACGCTGGGGCCTGGACTCTAGCCTCCATGAGTGCACAACGAAAACAACCCTCCCACCCCCCATCTCAAAACCTTCCTTGAAAGCTGCCATGCTGTGGGGTGTGGTCTTGCTCTTCCTTTCCTATCTTGACTTCCTCAAGCTATTAGGGTTACAAAGAAAACTTATGCAATGTGTTGCCTTTAAGTGGTTTTGGCTTTCCTTTACCTTTTTGAAGGTGAGAGCAAGGATTCTTTTCAGGAAGGAGAACTCTCCATTTCTTGGATTTCCAATAAGTGCAACTAACACAAACTGAGGGGGTGAAGAGGGTAAAGCTGTGAGACTCAACATACAGGGGCATTCCATATTTCAGCTTGGGCTAATTTCTGACAATGCAAACACTAGAAATCAAATATGGTTAAAATTATCCTTGAGAATCCATTTAATTTCCAGTAAAGTTCAGTAAGCATTATTTTGCATATTCAACCCTGTTCTAAAATGTTTCTGTGCACAAATGATTGTTTTAGTGTGTGTGTGTGTGTGTGTGTGTGTGTGTGTTTTAATTTTAGTTATTCTGTCTTTCACTTACCATCTACTGCCTGGAGAGTTCAGTTTGTGTGGGGTCCATGTATCATCCACCTGACAAAATATGCTCAGAAGGAAGGCCAATTTATTCTGTGGGGATTTTGGTCTTTTCAGAATTACAACCAGTCCTTTTGAGATTGATGAATAACAGAACAATCTGCTTATTAACAATGTTCAATTCGTTCCTTATAAAAGATCAAGACTTACAGTGAAGGTGAAATGGATTGTCTTCTGATGCAGTTCGGAGGATTTAAATGGTTTTGGACAACCCAATGAGGCCTGCCTGCTTCTGTGATCCACTTGGTTAACTCTGTATTAAAAGTCCTATTGTGCATCATCTCAACATGAGCAAGCACGACATCATGCCATCGCTAGCATGGGGTAGAAGGCCACTGAAATAGACATGACCATATTTGAGGGAGCTATTACAGAAACAGTGGGAAGAAACATTGATGAATCGCCTTGAATGCTATACGGAGAATTCTTTTCTTTCTTTTTCTTTTTTCTTTTTTTTTTGTCATGCAATGAGATGTAATATATTTTTATGAGATTATCAACCAGGTAAAGAATGATTTGTTTGGTATTATAACAGAAAAACTGAAAAAGAATTATTACAACAAGAGGTAGTAATACCATACCTCTGATAAGCCGTCTTTCAGATGCAGTACTTATATATGTATATATAAGATGTCAGCACATGAAAAGTACCTTATTTTTAAGGCTGAGAGTGAAGAAAAAGAAAATAGTATTTGGCGCACATGAAAGGTTTAGGGCAATATTTTTCATACTATGCATCAAAAATCATATGAGAGTTTAGGTAAAGGTGGAGAATATGGGTCCTATTAAATGAGAGGTGGAGACCAGAAATCTTCAAACTTGACATGGTTCTTGGGTGTTGTCTACGGATGTTGAATGTGAGGATTGCTGTAGAAATCAAGTGAGTGTATTGATTCTAACATGCCATTACTTTCTAAGTGAATAGCTTTCCTGAATTTCACTCTCCTATTCTGCAAAAAAGGAAAGTATTACTTGTAGTACTTATGTTAAAGAGTTTAGGGGATGACCAAGTGAGTTATATGATATGTGTAAACACTTTAAAACTTAGGCATGTGAGACAAATATATGTAGCAGTGGTTATTGGAATCTGAACAACCACCGTACTTTGACTCCCTCCTTGGACTCTGTGTTCCTCATTCTATTCTGTGTAATGCATAGCCCATGGAAACCGAGGTATGAAGATCATTAATTTTTATGAGACTTAGAAGAGTCCGTGCTCCAGCCAAGGAAAGTATTGAGGTTGGAGGGGATTTCAGCATGTCTTTTCAATATGTGTAATTCAATGCTATACACATGAAGATACCAAGGCCTAGAGATTTGAAGTTATTTTGTCAAGTCCTCTTCATGTTAGAATATCAAGGATGATAATTTTGATTTTTTAAAGTTTATAACATATTACATATGATTCACAAGTATGTTGCTCTAGTGAGTCTGCTTTTTCTTTCCCACTTGTGAACAAAAATGGTAATAGAAGGCCTGAGTCAAAGTTCCAGATGCGTGTGATTATTCCAGTCACAAGAGGGAGGCCCGCTATCTGGGTATGTTTCTCAGAGCTTAATCTCAAAGCTCCTGAGAGCTTACATCCATCAGAGCTATCCTTGATCCTTTGTACTTTCTGCAAACATCCCAGGCTTCAACAAAAAAAAAAGCCAAATAAAAGTCAAAAAATCCACTCAACACTATTAGAACATTTTGGTTGATAATTTGTAATCATAGATGGTATATATCACTGTCTCTAAATATAATCAACCATAGAATCAAAGGAAAGGCCTAAGATCTAGAAAGATCTTAGAATAACATAAATTAAACATAAAAGTTTTAAATGAAAATTTAAAACTAAATCTTTCATTCTAGAAACAAAAACCAAGGCCAAGAAATACTATTTTGTCCCAAAGTAGTTTGAGATTATAATGGAAGGACACCCTGGTCTACTGTCGCATAACACAGTTCAGTTTTCACTTCATAGATGGCTAATTTTAAAAACAGCAAGCCTTCCCTGCCAAGTACACTCCCATATCCAATGTCAGTTTCAGAGAGAGCAGTTAACAGTCTGCTAGATATTCCTTCCTCTGATGTGCGTTATCAGAAGGATTGGGCACAGTCTGATGTGAGAGTGTTTAGAGTCAGTCTTCCATTTTAATTATAATTATCCCTCAACCTTAACCCAATTTCTCAGAAAACTAGTCAAATCACTTTTAAATCTATATCCCCAGGATTATGCTAATTCAGGTGACTATTTTTTGGTAGATGATACACTTTTTAATATCAAAAAATTAAGTTCAGATTTTACCATCTTCTGTATTTCAGAATAACAAGACTTATATCAAGTGATTTAAATTCCATGGATAAAAATAGGCCTTCCAGGGCATTTTTTATACTATTTTCAGTGGGATTTTCTGTATCCTAAAAATGCTACAAAGACCTGCTCTTAGTAAGGTCACAAATAAAATATACAGTAGATTATTAAACAGTCAAAGAAGGAACAGTTCACAAAGGTAATGCATATGGGAAATCAGCCAACAAATAAAATGTCAGCTCTGCCAGCAGCCGACACACGGATAAAGACAAGTGTTGTTTGCTAGAAGGAAAAGTAGTTTTGAATGATGACAATTGTGTAAAAATGCAATAATGCAAGAGCCTTTTTCCAAATAAGAAATAGATGCGATTTGTTATGCGTTTTAGCTTTAAAACTATTTTTAGCACACTGTAGAAAAATAAATATATTTTAAAAATGAGGTTGATCATCCATCAAATGTATTTTCTGATATAAAATGTACACAAGAGCTTTTCTTTGTAGTGGAGGAAAAGCATTATGGTCTGGGTTTTACATTATACCTAAAGAAAACTTGTTTTGCTAAGTTAGGAGTGAATGATGCTTGATTTGTTGTGTTATTAAATTTTAAGTGAACTTAAGTAATATTTATAATAATATATGCCTCATATGAAAGACTCTGAGGTAGCAGAGCTTATTTTGTTATTTGAAAAATGAGATACATAATCAAGAGAAAAAGTTCTTAGTATTAATAACTATTGAGGTATCATGCTACTTTTTTCTTTTTTAATTTTTTTTGTTCATTCCTCATCCTATTATGGATGTATGTAATGACTCCTCATTTTAGATGGTTTATATGATACACCCATGTTATTTTCAAGTCATATTATTTTACACCCAGTAAAGCCTAATTAACAAGATAAATATGTGGGATTCTTTATCAACCAAAGATAGATTTAAGAAGAATTCCACATTCTTCCTATATAATTATTAAAATAAAACTATATAAATACAAAAATTTGAAGTACATAAATCCATATATAACTAAGATGATACTTAAATTATACAAATGACAGAATATAGGCACAGCAGATTTAAGCTACAAGCAACATTAATTTGGGAAAATTAAATTTAGTACCCAAATATACAACTCAAGAAAAGTATGATAAAAATTAAGAAGATCTGTAATGAAATTTTACATGAAATTCCTACTCTCCAAACCAATGAGAGCAAAAAGATTATTTTGCTCCCTCTCAGACCTAGAGAGTTTAAATGTTGTTCATTAAACAATAGTGAATATATGATTCCACTAGGGGTCCAACACCAAAGAGATTACATTGAGTTGGGAAGTTGAAATTTACTACAAAATAATATATAGGATGTCAATAATAATAAAAATACTATAACAAGTACATAACTACTGAATACAGGTTACTGAGTTCATAGGAGGTGCTATGCTCTTTGGGCAGCCACCATCATGGGAATCTCTGTGGAGATGGTGGACTTAGCCAAAGGCTCCATGGAAGGAAGAATAGGCTAGAATAAGAAGAAAGCTTAGGAGAGTACAAAGGGAACAGACTGGACAAACCAAGGATTATGAGTTTGCATTGATTTAAGCCATTTGACAATAGTAATTAGAAGACAATGAGGGAGATGTTAGCTAGAAAGATCATTTGGGCAGGAAGGAGACTGATTATAATACGGTAACTGATCACAAATGCTTGATGAATTCAACCGATGTCAATAGTTTCACACCAAATCCACATTTTGTACTCATGTGGGATGAAGCTTGAAATCTCCTAAATATGTTCATGTTTCCCTTCCTTGGCCTAAAGTATTCAATAACTACAGGATATGATGACAGTTCTCAGATATCATAACCACTTTTCCTCCTAGGAAAGAGCACATGTCCTCACTTTTCCATAATACAAATCTTAGCACCATCTGTATTGTTTAGAAAGAGATTATATTTTCTTTTCTACCAGGTAACCAGGACAGCTTTGTCATTGCAATTGCCATCCATTTTCTCCTTTTGATACTTGGTCCCCATTGCACTGCAGTCCTGACTCAAAGCCTATCTCTAGAGTGAAACACAAATGACATGTTAATGCTAAGTAAAAGCACAAAGCAGGGGGCTAGTGACCATAGCTGAAATTATGAACTGCATCTCCATCAGGTCAGCAGAGTCTAAAATATCCTCAGGAAAGAGGTCCTGCTAATGCAGCTGTTCCCAAGCATGAGGGCAGCCTAGCATTAACTTTCAGTCAATGATCCATAACTCTTGTGGGGAAACTCACCATTGTTCAGTTCATGGGATGTGTTGCTCCCTACAGACTTGAGATGGCTCCCTATTGCTTAGATACCGGCTGGGGGCCTGATAATCAGTTAGGTTTTCATTTATGAGATGCCTGGAGGATACAAGAGGCCAGAGCCAAATAAAGATTTTTATTTATATCTGTGAGGTGATTACAGCTTCCTTCAAGAGATAAGTAGTGATATGGAGGGGGAGTTCGTGCATTTGTATCTGCCCCTTCCTCTCAGCCTCCTCATAAATACTTTTTTTCTAATGAAATCTTTATCATAACACTTCCTGTCTTAAATCTAGTGGATGGCTTAAAAGCAGTAGCTTTTAAGATAAAGACTAAGTTTCCTAATGCAATCTATAGTCTCCTGCCTGGTTTGGCCCCAGCTGACCTTTCCGTATCAATGCACATTATGATTCCCTTTTTTGGTCTCTATATTCCAGTCAGTGTAGCCATATTTCAGCAATTCCAGTGTATCTTGTGGGTCTTCCCCAGGACCTTTGCACTTACTGGTCCAGCTTTCTGAAATGCTTTCTTCTTTCTTCCAATATCTTACCGCATATTTATCCTCAGGGAAGCTCTTCTGTGACTCGTTCGTTAGATCAAGTCAAATGCTTCCTTGTGATGCAGTTAAAGCATCATATAACCCACAAATAATTATTTGTATAATTATTTGCTAATGATTGTCTCCCTCTTTGGACAGTAAGCCCTATGAAATCAGGGCAAGTCAGTATTACTCGTCTTTGGATAATCAGTATTAACAGGATATTACTAGGCATTAGCAGGCATGTTAATAGGCAAATAGAAGACACTCAGATATCTGTGAAATGAAAAGATAAGAGATAAGAGAAATAAAATCATAACGATGTAAAGTTCTATACACACAAACATCTGTGTGTGTATACATACACACATACACATATATAATATTTTAACCACTACAGGACTTGTAGAACACATTGAAGGATATTCAAACATGAAAATGAGGAGCAAGACGATAAAGGTTAGTAAAGGATAGGTAGAAAAACCAAGGGAGGAAATATGGATAATAAAAAAAAAAAACAGCCATTAAAACCAGAATCATTATAAGAGATACTTTATATTCATGTGGCTGACAATTGACACAAAATAAAATGATATACTCACAGATGATTAAACTATGCTGTTATAGCTAACCCTGTGAAATGGAAATACTATTATGATATAAAGAATTAATGCACTGCATGCTTGAAGATCACATGGTAAAGAATATGTTAGCCTTCTCTGATAGAAGAAAGTAAAATTATGCTTTCTTGATTCTTGATAAATGAAAGAATGATTTCTACCGAAAACTCATAAGTGTTCTTACAGGTGATAAGCCACCAATACCACAGGTGATGATAATTCAAGGTTATGATCATAATCTTGGTCTTTTTTCCCCAGAGAAAGATCCATGACAGCTGTGTGCTAGCTTGTGGGAGGTATGTGCTGCATCTCAAACACCCCTGCTTCACTTTCTTACCAATTGTCAAGGACAAATTTAATTTGTGGACGCTGCCCTCTTTACCACTAAGCTGACAGAAATAAAAGAGACAATTTCAAATGGATTTTAAGCCTTCAAAAGATGAAAGCATAGAAGATATATTCAGAAATTTTGACTTCAGAACATTGCTTCATACTAACAATACTTAATATTTTTAAATGTTAAATCATTTTTTGCTTCTCCCTTAATATAAATAGGTAGTTAACCAAATAGGAAAATCATCATTAAGATGCATACTCTGCTGTATCATCTACTTTATTTTCAAAACACACTATATATGCACACACAGACAGATATATTAGTGTTAGGAGTGTTGGAAAGACTAGTTTCTTAAGGCAAAATTGAGTCATATTTACTAAATAAGAGCAAGAATTTCCACTGAGAAATTTTAATAAACCTTGATCACTCCCTGGATCATATAGTTCTGACTGACATGCAGAAAACAGACTTGTTGCCATTCAGGGTTTTTGCCAACAAAAGTAAAGACGCTATTGATTTATGCCATTTTTAATTTTGAGAATCGCTCAGGTTACAAGAATGGCAAATTAGAATTTGGAAACATGAAACCTTAAAATACATGTTTTCTTTAAAAAACCAACTATATACTTAGACTTTGGGCTGCTCAAGCATAGAGCCATCTATAATTTTTGTGTCACATCTCTGAGTAAAATAACTGATGCTAACAGCTGTATCAAAAACACCAAAAGCTTAGCGATTTTGCAAAATAAGCTTTTTTCTTACCCACAAAAAATCCAATGCAGATGTTGTTCAGTTGGCAAATGCTCAAGTGACATTTCAGGGTGGGCTTCCTTTAGGTGGTGACTTAAGGATCCAGTTTTTGATGTCATCACCTTTAAGTGACCTCTAAGATTGCTACAACAAGAGAGGAGAGAATGAGCGAGTGTGTAAGGGTACACAGGAAATTTGTATATGTCTCCAAACATACATATACACATACATACATATACATATATAGTAGTTTGGAAATGGCATATATCTGGAGATGGCATATATCATTTTCATGGCCCAAACTTAGTCACAGAGCCCCACCCAAATGTAAGAAGCATGGAAAAGAGAGTGTAACTCTGTGCCCAGACCCTAAAAATGTAGAGGAAATTAATAATAATAATAAAAAAAAGATATTGATGAACAATCTGAAATTTCAGCCTGGACACCCAACAGAGTAGCAGCATAGTAACTAATTTATACATACTCATCCTAGACCATGTGGAAATGCAAGGGAAATCTGTTTCTTTTGTATCTTTCAACAAAAGAATTTACAAAACAACTAGGTGACTGATTGAATGTCAAGTTGTGTAGTACAAACCACTAGAGATTAAGTTAGTATTCAATTACATGTTGTTATAATTATTATTCGGCAGTACACAGCAGGTAAAATGGAAATTTGAAGTTGGAAGGTTTTTTGTAAGTAGATGTTGTGAAGAAAGTTTTCTAAAGAAGCAAGAGCTTAATCTGGACCATGAAGAACAACTAAGCCATGGTGTTAATGGTGATGGGAGGGAGGCCGTTGACGGGGGAAGAACAGAGAAGATGAGGGAAGTGCAATTGACAAACACTTAGATGTCTGCCTTTGGTGGTCTGTTTAGTTGGGTTATAAAATCGGTATTAGAATTAATAGAAAGTAAAATTAAATGGACCAAAATGAATAAGGAGCCCGAGGATTTTCTTGGTTCCTCTTTGCCTTATCAGTTGGATCACACCAGTCACCAAGTCCATTAAGAGTCAATAATTGTGCCCTTTGCAATGCCTTCTGTGACTCTCTCCACATCCTCCTCCCAGACAAGAGTGCAAGAAGAGGGCTGTGAGTTGGATGAATATGTCTAACCCTGGAAGCCAGCCCATTTTGTTCAACTGAGAGACCAGAGAAGAGTTTCGGAACACCTCAGACCTTCAACATTACCTAAAATTTTCACAAAGCCTAGGAATAGAGTTTCAGGAACAGAAGTAACCATATTCTCTCTGCCCTAAATATCACTCAGCTCTGTTGTTTAGCTTCGACTTACAATCTCTCCATCCAAAGTGGGTCCTTGTTGAAATCATGAAGTGGATCCTTTTATTATTTGGCACCCTTTCCTCACCTTCTCTACCCACGCTCTCTCTGTTCCTGTAAGGTAGCCACTGCCCAAATCCTACCTTTGCCCAAATACCTACCTTAAATAGCATTCCCTAGGAATTACTCTCAGCCAGCTACAAATATCAGAAAGAATCTGAAAACTTAATTCCAAATAAGATGTATACTGATAATGATCTAAGATGTTTCTATGCCAGCAAGTGTTTGAATTTAGGACATTTAGAGACCAAAAATTTTCCACATATCAAAGGACTCATAATGAAATATCACACAACCTTTAAAATGATCTTATAGAATGTGTAACGACAATGAAAAAAGCCCATAGTGTACTTTAAAGGGAAAAAAAACGAGTTTCAAAAGAATATATATAGCATGATTGCCTCCCCCTCTGTTTTAAATATACTTACGTATAAGTGTTTACCTGAAATAACTAGAAATTGCCTAGCTTAGATAAATAATATTTCCATCCTTAATTTTAATTCCAAAGAACTCAACTGAACAAAGACATTCTAGCACAAAAAGAAACATGCATATAAATATCACGAGACTCAATTGAAGTATGTATTAAATACCTATCATCAGTCTGCATTAGTCAAATATCTGGTTGCAACTGAATATTTTATTTAGTGATATAAATGTAAAGCACTCATTTACTAAAAAGAGGAAAATACCATAGTGCAAGAAAAACATAAAAAAGGCCTAATAAGTGGAGCAAGTGAATGGAAGGACCAATGGGAGAGACAAACGCAATTTTCTCAGAATTAACCTACAATGTCAATATGCTTACAAGCAATATCACAACTAGATTTTTCATGGAATATGATAAACTCTGTTGCAACTCATGCCAAAGAATAAAAATCCAAAAGTCGCTAATACAGTTCTTAAAAAATGCAAGGAGGGAAGCTTACCTTGTCATATTTCAAAAAAAAATGATCAAACCAAAGGAATATACCAATGTAATCACTTCATTTCATTTTTGTAAAATAAAAGCTATTGAGCTAATTATTTATTTTCTGATGGTGAAATTTTAGAACGACTGACACATGGAAAGGGCAAGGGGACAGATCTCTACACGTCCCCCTTTTTTTTTTTTTTTAAAGATTTTATTTATTTATTTGTCAGAGAGAGAGTGAGTGAGAGCGAGCACAGGCAGACAGAGTGGAAGGAAGAGTCAGAGGGAGAAGCAGGCTCCCTGCGGAGCAAGGAGCCCGATGCCACAAGGAGCCCGATGTGGGACTCGATCCCAGGACGCTGGGATCATGACCTGAGCCGAAGGCAGCTGCTTAACCAACTGAGCCACCCAGGCGTCCCACACGTCCCCTTTTATTACACAATATGACCAAAGTACATTTCATTTCATTCCAAATGCCTCAACTATGAAACAGACATATCGTTGGCATTTACATACTTGGTTTGGGACCTGTCCCTAAACTTGCCTGTATTTTCTAATAATCTGAGGGTGATTTGGGTATATAAGAATATACTTGAAAAGTGATCAACCCAAATATATTAACAACAGAATCGATTTACCTATTTTTGAAGAAATCACAAAAATTAGCATTCAAGAATATATCATTTTTATTTTGCTCTCCTTATACTTGTACTTTAAGGGATGGTGCAGCTGTTTTCTGGCTAAAGACATTTCTTTAATGTAGCCACTGCCCAAACCCTGGGTAACCTCTCCTCCCACTTTCCTCCACCACTGACTGCTGTTTGCTATGGTTACCAGAACCCTACACCTTATTATCATTCTGGCTTACTTCCACAGCGAGGTCTGGCAGCAAGAGGGAAAGGAGTAGGGGGGTGGGGGAGGGGTCAGCATCTCAGTATCCACTCTCCACCTCCCCACGGCTTTGCTCCATGGACACAGGACTCACAGGCAGCACCTGAACCTCACATCAAATTTGCTCTGACATGCTTCTCTTTAAGAAAATGCCCTAAGGATTTAAAAAAGGTTTTTCTCTGAGTAGAAGGATTTCAGTTTTGTTTCTTGTGTACTGTTGGTGTAAGACCTAGGTGAAAAATAAAGAGAAGAGTTAAGAGTCACACAGGAAACCTTTGTACTGTCTGCAGGTTTTGCATTTTTTTTCCCCAGCAGTAAAATAAACAAAATAAAACATCAAAGCTAAGAAAACCTCTAAAAGTATTCTCTCTCTCTCTCTTTTTCTTTTTTTGGTGTGTTCTCTTTTCATTAGTGACAGAAAAGTCAGGAGTAGGCTTATGAAATTGTGTCCTGTCCACAGGTGTTCAGGAAGGAGAAAATCTCACTGGAAGCAATAGGTGAAGGCAGAGGCACATTATCTGATATTTTGGGAGGTGGAAAATGAGTCAAAGGAAACATTAGAGCAGTTATATCATAAACAGTAGAAACATGAAAAGAGTCTCTTTATATTTGGGGTTAGTTTTTTTGAAATATGACATGGTAGAAACACTCAAATGCAATGATTCAGGCAAAAATGATGTTGATAGAACTATCCTTCGATTTTTATTTGAGCATTGACTTTTTTCCATATGTTAACTATGGAAACAGAATGAAATTTATTTATGGGATATGCTTTTGTTGATAATATTGTATTGGAAATGTATGGTAGAAGCAGGATATTATCTTGCTTAGTATCAGGGAAATGTAAAGCATTTTATTTTTTATTTCCAGTTGAATTACCTATAATAATACTGGAACAATTTTGCTTTCTTAGTTTCCACCTGAATACATTTCTTGTTACACTGTTTATTACGTTTATCTGCAATTGTTGGTCATTAGTACCAATTTCATACTCTTTACTTTCTTTTTTTTTTTTTTTGGTATGATTATAGTATTACTTCTTGTATCAAAGGGCAAGATAACCACTTGTATGATAGGCTTAATTCCTTTTTACCTTCTTCTAGAACTATCTATCTCTTTTCTTAGTATCAGTTTATCTCTCACTATGGGGATTATTCCCATGAGCGTATACATATATCCTGGTTAATCTTCTATCAAAACAGACAGACAGACACATACACACATACACACACATACACACCCTTGGCTCCATGTCTCCATCCAATTATTGTTTCATTTCCTATACATTGTTACAGCAAAGTTTATTTCATCTCCTCATTTTACATCTCTCCTCAACTCACTACGCTAAATTCTCTACTTTTACCATTTGAAGAAATCTCCAAGGGGGAGAGTTGGAGACACTTTCTAGGACTTTCATGTTAGCAAATCCAATGGTCACATTTTTGTCTTTATCTTAATCAGCATCAGGTCCAAATTTTATAGAGTTGAGGGGCCCTTGGGTAGCTCAGTATTTTAAACGTCCAACTTTTGGTTTCAGCTCAGGTTATGATCTCAGGGTGGGGAGATCAAGGCGCACCTCAAGCTCCATTCTCAGTGCGGAGACTGCTTGAGATTCTTTCTCTCCCTCTGCCCTTCCCCCCTTCTCTTTCTCAAAATAATAAATAAATAAATAAATGTATTTTTAAAATGTTATAGAGCTGATCTATTCCTTCTCTCTTTCAGTATTTGGTTTAAGTGACATCCTATTCCTGTTTTTCCATCAAATCTCTCTAATCACTTCTTCCTATGCTCCTTTAATAGACTTCCCGCCCCAACCATTTGACCTCTATTTGTGGATTGCCTGACGGTCTATGATAAATATCCTTTTCCTCTTAAGCCATGTCTATTTCTAGATGGTCTTACCAAGTCCTATGACCTTATACACAATTTATATTCTTAATCATGTCAATGTATTACTTTTTTTTTCTTTTCTCAAATTTTTATTTAAATTGTAGTTAGTTTACATACAGTGCAATATTGATTTCAGGAGTAGAATTCAGTGATTCATCACCTACATTCAACATCCAGTGCTCATCACAATACGTACCTTACTTAATATCCAGAATGCATCTAGCCCGTCTCCCCCACCCTGCTTCCATCAACCATGAGTTTGTTCTCTGTCTTTAATAGTCTCTCATGGTTTGTTTCCCTCTCTTTCTTTTTTCCCTTTCCCATATGTTCATCTTTTATTTCTTTTATTCCACATATGAGTGAAATCATATGGTGTTTGTCTTTCTCTGACTTATTGCGTAGGCATATAGATGATAATAGACAGTTGCTTCAACACTTGAATAATTTTTTAAATTCTGAAAATATCATTAAACAAAAATTAAAAGTGAAAGAATAGGGGTGCCTGGGTAGCTCAGTGGGTTAAAGCTTCTACCTTTGGCTCGGGTCATGGTCCCAGAGTCCTGGGATGGAGCCCGACATCAGGCTCTCTGCTCAGCAGGGAGCCTGCTTCCTCCTCTCTCTGCCTGCCTCTCTGTCTACTTGTGATCTCTGTCAAATAAATAAATAAAATCTTTAAAAAAAAAGTGAAAAAGTAATCCCCCACATTAAATTTTCTACTAGTAGACTTTGAATAAACAATTATATCAACATTTAAAGTTTTTAAAATAATGATTAAGTTTGGTTCTTCTTTAGTTTATGTTGGATCAATGACAACTCTAATTCTAATTCAGGGAATGATGTAATATATGTAAAATGTTTTTATTGTTTGCCTCAATAACATCTAATAGAGAAACCAGTCTCACAGATGTAGGCTGATGGAAATGGGAAAATTTCCATCTTCAAAATCCGTCTTCAGGCTTTCATCAGTCGCCAATTCCAATAATTCATTCTATGCAGCTATAACAGCATTTAAATTCCTTTGGCAAAAAAATGGATTTCAAATCTACACATTTCTGGGTTACAATTATCACATTAAATTATCACACGTTATAATGTGTTCTTACAGTGCCTAACCAGCATGTAGCTGAAAAACTGTGCAACTCATCATATGAATTTAACAGCAGAAAAACTGGTCAACACACAGTTAAATGTGACAAGTTTATTCACCACATGCTTGGATATCACAGATCTCTCAACTTGCTAGAAATACTTACAAATTCTTACTCATAATTTCTGTACTTACCTTGTCACTGATCAATAAATAATTCATGGACCAGCTTTGATCTAATTCACATCTCAAACAATATAGCCAAAAAGGAGCTAATTAATTACCAAACCACAATAGCTCTTATCCCCATCTTCCCCATTCATTAAGTAGTATCACATCTACCTCATTGCAAATTAACACCAAAATTATAGGCGTTTTCTTTTTTCTTCTTTTACAAGAAGTAACTTGCCTTTGGAAGAGATATAAAAGAACAGAGGATTGATAAACCATCTATCACATGAAAGCATCTACAGCAATATGCTTTATCATATAGTTCTTAGGAAAAGTCTTACTTTCAGAATAACACACTGTACTTGTTTTTTGTTGTTATAGTAATAAATTACCACAACCTTAGTATCTTAAGACAACACAAATTTAGTATCTTACAGTTCTGAGGTCAAAAGTCCAAAATGGGTCTACTGGTCTAAAATTGAGGAATTAGCAAGGCTGTATTCTTTCTGGAGGCCTTAGGGGAGAATCGGTTTCCTTGCGTATTCCAACTTCTTGAGGCTACTTGCATTCCTTGGCTTATGTCCCTTTTTCCATCCTCAAAGCCACCAGTGTAACATCTTTAATTCTCTGACTCTGCTTTGGCTGTCACATCATTTCCCTCCCTGACCCTCTTGTCTCCCTCTTTTTAGAGACTTTTGTGAGACATTGGGTCTACCCAGATAACCCAGTATCATCTTCCTATCTCAAAATACTTAATCGTATTTGCAAAGTCTTTTCTGTTATGTAAGGTAACATATTCACAGGCTCTGGGGATAAGAACATGAATAATACCTTTGGATATTTATTATTTCATCTACCACACATACTTCAACTAAAATTACACCAAGACTTTACCATCCACATCCCCCCCCCCCAAATATTAGGATCTGAGGGAAAAAAAAGAAAAATCAGAAAATTCACACTCTGGTAAATCAGAGAGATTAAAAAAAACGTTTGTTTTAAATATTAATAGATATATCAGTTTTCACTAATTTTTTTAGTAATATTCAGCTATACAAGTGTTTTTCTATAATAAACAACTATGTGAGGATACAATGATTTGCACTGAAGTAAAAATAAAGTCAGTTAGACTCCTAATTCCATAAAACTCTTCCAGGAAAAACTTCAACAAATCCAAAGCAAAGTATTCAAGAAAAAATAGATCTGTTCCCACACATCCAACAAGAGAGTGCAACTACCATACTTTTTGAATAAACATTTACATTTTGGCAATGCATGGACTTAAGAATACCATAAAATCCATTTCATTACCACTGAGACTCATGAGTTATACTGGATGCTGGAAATCTGATCTGTGAAATGGGAACAGTTAATTGGTCTTTTATGGAATTATTTATTTTTTGGAGCTTTATGGATGAATTGGTTCACTTTTAGGTCCTCTTATTTAAGCTCTCCTTCACTCCCACAAGCAATAGCTTTGCCTATCCCATGAAGTTTCTCGTGACTGACACATATCAAAGAGCCCCAAGAATGGGGTTGCCACTGCCTCAGAAGCAACCTGCCATAAAGACCAAAAGGGAACCAGCTAGGAGTTATTATTGATTTTACTTCCCTCCTTACTTCTTATCTGTCCATATTCTATTTTCAAATCATATTGAGATCCTGAGTCCATCTACTTCTCTCCATTTCCATTCTCACTATCCTTGTCAAATCATCATTATTCCTAGTGTGGATTACTGCAATAATCCCTTACTGGTAACCCTCCTTCCATTTTTGTTTTTTGAATATCCATTCTTTTTTATTTTTTTTTCCAAGATTTCATTTATTTATTTGAAAGACAGAGATCACAGGTAGACAGAGAGGCAGCCAGAGAGAGGTGGGGAAGAAGGCTTCCTGCTGAGCAGAGAGCCCGATGTGGGGCTCGATCCCAGGACTCTGGGATCATGACCTGAGTCGAATACAGAGGCTTTAACCCACTGAGCCACACAGGCACCCTGAAAATCCATTCTTTATCATAACACCCAGATTGAGCTTTTGAAAAAGCAAATTGAACCAAAACTATAAAACTCCCAGAAAATAAAAAAGGAGAAAATCTAGATGACCTTGGGTATGGTGATATTTTTTACATACAACACGGAAGGCATGGCATAGGGAAGAAATCATTGATAAGCTGAACATCATTAAAATTAAAAATTGCTCTGCAAAAGAAAGTGTCAAAAGAGAATGAGAAGACCAGACACAAAATTTGCAAAAGACAGATCTGAAAAGGGATGTTAGTGAAAATATACACAAATTTCTAAAGATTCAACAATAAGAAAATGAAAAATCTGATTTTAAAATGGGCAAAAATCTGAACAGGCACCTCACCAAAGAAGAGTTATGAGTGACAAATAAACATATGAAAAGATACGAAATATATCCCACAGGGAATTGCAAATTAAAACAACAATGAGATACCACTATAATCCTATTTGAATGGCCAAGTTCCAATAACTGGCAACACCAATTGCTGGTGAGTAGATGGAGCACAGAGACTCTCATTTTTTGCTAGTGGGAATACAAAGTAGCACCGAGGCCTTGTAAGTTTGACAGTTTCTCACAAAACTGAACAAAATCCTTACCATACAATACAGCAATTACTGTCCTTGGTTTTACCCAAATGAGCTGAAAACCTATGTCCACACAAAAGCCTGTAAACAAGTATTTCTAGCAGTTTTATTCATAACTGCCAAAACTTGGAAGAAACTATCTTTTAATAGGTGAATGGATAAATTATAGTAAATCCAGACAGTGGAATATTATTTATTGTTAAAAAGAAATGTAGTATCACAACATAGAAAGACATAGAAGAAAATTAACTGTATAATTGAAAAAAGACAATCCTAAAAGGCAACATACTATATAATTTTAACTATTTGATATCCTAGAAAAGGCAACTATGGAGACAGTGAAGGATCAATGATTTTCAGGATTTAGAGGGCAAGAAAGAATGAATTGGCAGAGCACAGAGGACTTTTAGGGTAGTGAGACTATTCTGTAAGATAGGAAAATGGCGGATACATGTCATTATACGTTTGTCAAAATCCATAGAGTCGGGACGCCTGGGTGGCTCAGTTGGTTAAGCAGCTGCCTTCGGCTCAGGTCATGATCCCAGCGTCCTGGGATCGAGTCCCACATCGGGCTCCTTGCTCAGCAGGGAGCCTGCTTCTCCCTCTGCCTGCCATTCTGTCTGCCTGTGCTTGCTCTCTCCCCCTCTCTCCCTGATAAATAAATAAAAAAATTTAAAAAAAAAAAAAAAAATCCATAGAGTCTATAACATTAAGAGTGAACCATAATGTAAATTCCTGACTTTGGATGATAATGATGTGTCAATGTAGGTTTACTGATTTAAACAAATGTAGCACTTTGGTGAGGAAATGTTGATAGTGAAGGAGACTGGGCATGTGTGGGGTGAGTGGTATACGGAAACTCTGTACTTTCCACTGAATTTTGCTGTGAATAGAAAACTCACTTAAAAATGAAGTCAGTTTTTTAAAACCACAGCAATAAAATGTTTAAACATTATAAAAACATAATAAAAACAAAATAAAGGAAAGGAGTGAATAATGTCATAAACACATACAAAAATAATGTTTAACAACTACCTAGGCATCCCTTAACCCTGTCAAGCTGACACAGAAAATTAACCATCAAAATGAATAAACGAAATTATAAAGCAGGGCTGGGCCTAGGCTGAAGTGAGCAAGGCTCTTGGGGCACAAAGTGTCAGGAGGTTCTCCAAAGTGACCCACAAATGGCTCAGTCTTCTGCTATCACTGCCCCAAAATTTTTAACAATTTTTTAACAAGTAGCCTCATTGTCATTTTGTCCTGGACTCTACAAATTTTGCAGCAGGTCTTAACCTGAGAGTGAAATCTTCTTTGAGAGTAAAGCATCTAGGTCACAAAATTTAAGAGAAGCTCACACTCAGTTTTGTATTAAGTTCTCAGACCATACTTCTCACCAAGCTGGGAGCAGAGTGTTTTCTAAAATTTTGTACCCTTGGGACTTCACTTGTTTCCCCCTAACCTAACCCCACAGTGAAACCTGTCTTCAATAACCATCTCCTGTGTTACACAGAATTAGAAAAAGACTGACGTTTGGACTGTCTCTGTTCTCAACATCTTTGAGAAATTTGGTAGTGATAGTGATGGCAGTGACAAGAAGCCTTAAAAGAAGATATTTGCACCAAAGAACAGATGGGAACTGGAGAGATTAATCTGAAAAATTAAAAGGACCTATTTCCACCCCCCACCCCCAGTCTCTCCACCCTTTACTTGTATCGCAGACCCTAGAAGTCTCCTGGGAATGCTGTGATGTTCAGTTGCAGATGAAGACTCTATATGCAGAGTCGTGTTTATTCTGGGCCATCTCATAGTTTATTCAGGACACTGAGCATTTGTCTATAGCTAGTCCCTGGTATTGGGCTCTCTGGAAGCCTGCTCTGGCTCCCCAGGTTTTCTGACAGGTAACTCATCCATTTTAAAGCAGAATCACTATCATAGTTCTTTTAATTTCCTGACCAGATCAGGTTAAAAAAAATAAATAAATGTTCCTCTTCCTTATTCCCACTCTCAGTCCTAGGATTCTAAGGGTGACTATCTTTACTGCTAAAGTGACACCAATGTATTATTCATAAGTATATCTCTAAAAAGGGTCATACCATGGATTCTTACCTTTTAAAAAGTCAGTTTATACCATCATCATTACCAATATTCAGAGGATAGATATACAACTTTCTGAAGTACTGGTCTTTTAGGATTCTCTCTATTGAACAGTAGTTTAATCAATGGAATCCATTTGGTACTTCAAAATTTATTTTCATACAGGATATCTTACTCATATTTGTTCATGGAAAGTGCAGCCATTACTTTGATCTCATTTGTTTTGTTTTGTTTTGTTTTTTACTTCCTCATTGGAAGCTTTCATGTTTCATTCATGACCAGAGCATTGCACAGTGTAGTCAACACACAATTTAGAATAGAAAGTTGGAAAAATACACGTGGAAAATTCACGGCAAATGCTAATGTGATGGCTTTTGTTAAGATTGCTGGATTGCAGGCAATGGCACTGCACACTACCTAAGGTAATGAGGGTTTATTGTGGGAGATACATGTGTGTTTGTCTCTGTGTGTGTGCACGCACATGTGCGTGCATAAAAACTGAACAACTAGGCCATACCTTTTTAAGAGAGATTGGAACCAGAAGGTTCTTCAGAATGCAAGACAGCTCCAGGGACCAGAGCCTCAGGAATTAATGGATATTTATTCTAATTGCCTGCCATTAAAGCAACCCGGCTATGCTCTGTGAGTCAGCTTCTGTCTGTTTCTTAAATTCTCTCCCAACTGGCCTTTTACCCTCCACTCCCAGGGTCACAAATTGGCAGACCAGAGCAGAATAAACCCGGGAGGCAATTCTTTGTTAAGACACAGCACATGTTGGGTTTTTGTTTCTTTCTTAAAGAAACCAAATTTGAATGTCTTTAAGGCAGCAGTAGTCGCATTTTCCAGTTTGCCATAAGCTGTCCACAGCTGCCCCTTTGGCTGAGGGGTGGGGCGTCTCCTCTGAGGAGAAGGATTGAGCAGACTAAACACAAGATAGAGGATGCACCCATTACTGGATGTTCACTGACACATGAGCTGAGCACCCTTGAGTTAGCTGCTTTGTGCCTGTTTCCTTTTATAGAGAAGGGGGATAATACTTGGGGCCAGTAGCCCAAGTAGATATTTGAGGGATTAAGCAAAAAGCAGAATGTTTAAGAGACCAAGTAATACACTCAGACAATCTGGGCTCCAAGTGGCCTTGTAGTAGTATGCCACATAGTAGTTTCATAATCTTAATCTAACCTCTCTAGCTTCTTTTCCCTCTTCTATCAAATAGAGATAATACCTTCCTCATACTCTTATTTTGAGATTTAGATGAGATAACGGTAAATCTACATTTATAAACGGCGTCACTGACTATAATGACTTAGAGTGGTGAACGATAAAGGGTAGCTGCTACTTTTAGTTCACGTAAGCCTCCTCAAGTAAGCAGTCAAGTCAGTGAGCTCTCTCCTTGAAACTCTCCTGAACCATTTGAACACTAGGAATTTCCTGTTAATCTTACATCTTAGGGAGGTATTTACAGCTTGCTAAGGTTTCCTTGGTTGACTAGCATGTTACTGATCACTCTAATTCCATCCCCCGCTTCGATCACAGTCTCTACTCACACCTGCCTTCCTCCCATGTAGCTCAACTCCTTATCTTTTAGTCTGATCTTTCCATGCCCCGCCGCCCAAAGAGTCTGATATTCCTTCTCAGCACTCACATTTTCAAAGCATAGCAACTAAAATTTGGCAGAAGTCTTCCAAAAATTATGTTCTGTATTTAATCGTCTTCATAATGAAACTGCTCTAAACATGGTTTCTGTTTTATCCATGATGCCAAGTCATTGCTGTGAGCATCTTTATTGTGCTGTATTTTACCAACCTGCTACTTTATTACTCAAGAGCCCTAATAGCACTACAGTTAGTACATTTTTAAAGTTCAAATTGCTAATTTTTTTGTATCTACGTCTTTGCTTTCATGCCGCTTGTGTATGTTCTGTTTTTAGTCTTATATCCATTTTAACATAGGGAAGATCTCATATTTGCCAAGAGATTCTGACTTTCTTAACTTCTTACATGCGAGATTTTATTTATTTCTTCGAAGTGAAATTCCTGGGCTTTGTAACTGACATTTTTTTGGTTACCCAGGTGTTGTTGGAGG
Organism: Mustela putorius furo; assembly: GCF_011764305.1. Lineage (NCBI taxonomy): Eukaryota > Metazoa > Chordata > Mammalia > Carnivora > Mustelidae > Mustela > Mustela putorius. The sequence goes on from NW_025421987.1 coordinate 32,286,695, forward strand.
TGTTTATGGTTTATTTTGTTTTTGTTTTTGTTTTCCTTTTCTGTATACTTCTTTGAGCTAGAACAGTGTCCAGGACTGTCCTTATACATAGAATCAGAAGGGTTACTGTGTGCAGTATATAAGAACACTGAAAACCCTCCTGTTCTTCACCAATATTGGATTCCTCAAGTTTCCTCACATATGTATTAAGGGGCTAGAAATTATAACACTAGACTATAGTTTTAATACTTTTAAGTTTAATGTGAAAAAATAGTATGTGTATCACATATAGCAATTCTAAAAAATTCAAATGATGAACTGAACATCTCAGATAACTATCTCTGAACCAACATACTACATTTTTGTTTTGTTCATGTCAGGTAAAAGAATTTGAAATGAAAAAAAAAATGATTAGTAGGTACTTTTACTATGGAATATTGAGCATTATCTAAGAGACCCTTATGGGTTTATCTGATTCTATACGGATATGTGTATTTCATTTTCTTTGACTATTTTATAACACTCTGGAGATAATTTGTAAAGAGATGATGGTGATGCAAATGTTTCCTGTTCACAGAAATGCAAACGAATCTTGGGTGATGGAGATGAAATTGATTTCTAACTTGTTGAAGGCACCAGTTTTGTATCCATCAGCAAATTTACCTCAGCATTCCTTAATGTCTATTCCTCAATTCTCTTTTTAATTTTTTTAACATCTTATGGATTTCTTAAATAGGGAATAAAATAAAAATAAGCTAAATAAAATCCTTGACATGTTTTATATTTTATTTCATATTTTATAAGAGTCATGATTTGGGCTTTTAAAAAGTTATCCTTCCACAATTTCACTTCACCCATCTGGAGTGGTCTCTTCTCTCTTCTTTCTTTCTTCAATTTCCATATAACCTTTAGCACTAGGCACAGTGATCACCCTCTTAGTTAAGTTTTTCCTGATCTGGCAGTGACCTTGATACATGGTCCTTACCTATAGGCACTATGGCCTACGGACATGCAGACTGAGCAAAGCAGAGCTGTGAGCTAGAAAGCAAGCTGGAAATCAGCCTCTTCCCCATCTCTCTCTCCACTCTCATGCTTATCTCACTAGCCTCTGGCTGGGTCTCACTGATGTCCAGGGTGACCACCTACATTTTGGGACCTTAGCTTTGGGCAACTGCCAGGGATGGAATCTACCAAGCAGTAGAAAACTAGCTGGGGATCCAGTAATTTGATGAACCACCTTGCTTCTGGCCAGATGTCTTATTTGAGAGGGATGAGCTCTCTGGGAATGAGGAAGAATGGACAGAGGTCTGAGTGTCATGGGAACAGACGGTGAATCTGATTAAGGTAACTGCCTCCTTCTACTCCCACACAGGCCCCTCCATTTCAGGCTAGTTTCTCTTGGTTTGGAGAATACATCTTGATGACTGCTGCTGACCCAAAAACGACCTGCCACCATGAATGGTCCACCCTAGGGCAGTAGGGCAGGGCAGGGCACAAGTGTTCTCTCTTCTTAAATAACTGGTTGTGTAAAATTTTTGCTTTTCTTCTAGTCCTGTGAAGACACACTTATTATCAGAACTTTTACAGAAAAAAATTTGTTGATCCTTGCTACAGATTACAAAGTTTTAATTTATGACATGTCTCCCAAAGGATTATAAACTCCTTAGGGCAGCAAAAGAGTACAATGGTCCACCATGTTCAGTAATTATTAGATGATTAGTTGCTTGCTATACTCTTTAGAATCAAAGTCTTCTATTTCTCTCCATTTAATCTCTTTATAGGTTTATAACTTTAAAGGCTGCATATGTTTCAAAATAAGAGATAATCATGCAGTGTTATTACTTATGTGAGATGTTTAAAGAAAACTTTGAGACTTAAATTGCAAAAAAATTTTTTTAAATAACATTTCTATTAGACAGCAATGACTAAAGGAAAGATGTAGGACCAGCCCTAAGTCACAAAGATATTAAAAAAAAAATTCTAAAATAGGTCTTATTTGGGTGCCTGTGTGACTCAACTGTTAAGTGTCTGCCTTTGGCTCATGTCGTGATCCCAGGGTCCTGGGATGGAGCCTCACATTGGTCTCTCCACTGCATGGGGAGTCTGCTTCTCCCTTTCTCACTTGCCCTGCTTCTGTTCTCTTTCTTGCTGTCTCACTCTCTCTGTCAAATGAATAAATAAAATGGTAATAAATAAATAAATAAATAAATGGGTCTCTCTTAACTATAGGATGTTAATTATTTCATGAGTTTTGAAAAGGAATAATCTCCTTTTTTCTAGAAGTTTCAAGATATCTGTCACCGTAAGTTGGACATGGAATTCTTGGCTTCCTCATATGCTCTTTGACTTCCACATATGTAGCCTGTGACTCGGTATGGCACATGCTAGGTGTAGTCCTGAGACAGTGACACTACAAACATACTTTCTTACTGATATTTATAAAGTGATCTAAGGATTTGGTCAGACAATGCTCATGTTTCAGAGGTTCTTCTGGTCAATTAACAGGCCCCTGCCTTTATTTTAAACAAATGACTCATGCTGCAGTCTGAATTCTACTAATCAAGTCATTCTGTATTTATGAGATGTAAGGCCATCATACTCAGGGTAAATTCCATTTATTCTTGGAACACGCTTGTTTGCTTGAGAATTTTGGAACTGCGTGAGATGAGATGAGAGGTATGTTAAAACCTGCAAAGTGACATATCCTTGATGATAACACATGATGAATTTTTAAAATTAAACTTCTCTGTCAGATGGGTTCCAGAATAATCTATTGCTTGTTGTCTCCTGAGATATTATCCATAGCGAGGAGTTCCCGGGAGGTATGGATGGTCATGTGAATAGGCATATTCTTAAACAAATATTAACTATGAATATTTAGCTAGATCCCATATGCTTGGTAGGGAATAATTCTTACTGTTTAAATTATTACTGTTAAGACACAATCTTAAGATTTTCAGAAGAGTTGCTTAGCTGTTTGGAGCATGATGCCAGGGAAGTTGAGCCAGTGTTCTGTGTGTATATATGAAAGATAGCTTTACATGGTTAAAAACTCTGTATGTCCCCAAAATTAGACTTTAGTATCCTCCCAGCTCATAAGAAAAAGGTTTCCATTTGCAAAGCAGGAAGTGGGATGGTTCAGAGCTTCCCACCACTGATGTCATCTTCCTGTACAAAGGACCGAGTCTTTTAGCAAACTCTAGTTTTTACCCATTATGAAAAGCTTCTCCTATTTCATGTAAAAGAAATTCTGGAATGTTCCTGTTCATTTGGATTGGAAATAATAATGAAAATAATCTATATGAACTTAGGAAACATTTTTTAAACTCTCTATACCCCCATAAGACTAACCAAATCAGCACATATCCCTCAGGAAATAAAAGTCCTTTAGGAAATAAAAGAACAAGGCATATGAAAAACAGGCCAGCCACCAACATTTAGCATTTAGTGGGGAGCGGGGAGTGGAATCTAGAAGGCCATTTCCTAAGAAACCATTATTAGACATGGGCTTTCATATGGACTTCTCCTTTTCTTTTTTGTGTATGGGTGGAGGGAAATTCAGCCAAATTGAAAGAATGAACTTTTACATTACTATTCTTAAGAATGTATTTGGAACGTACAACAAACAAAAAGTTTCTGATTATTTTGAGGCAAAATTAAATTTGAGTAGCCAGCCTGCAAAAGACAGGGAGTGAAATATTGGCCAGGCAGTCTCTCTTGAGCTGCAAATTTAAGCAGTGGCCAGAACCATGTTTCAAAAGCTTCAAAAAGAAGAATTAGATCTCTTGGGGCAGGGGGTGGGGGGGGAGACTGTATCAAATTTAAAATACATTCTCTGTATTTCACCTCAACCACTGAGCAGCAAACAAATGGACAAGAGAGATGGAAATCAGAAAACAAACTGAGGTAACTTCAGTCAAGGATCCAGAGGGGAGCGCAAAGAAGGAAATCAGCGTTTGCTGAGGATCTATCATATGCTAGAATCAGTGTTAGCCACTTTATATTCAAATGGAATTTAATAGTTACAATAATTCTACAAGGTATGTATTAAAATTTCTATTTGAGATGAAGGAAGAGAGGCTCAGCACTTATAAATGATTTACCCCAGGTCACATAGCTAGACAACTGTGGAGCTGGAATTAAAATCTAGGTCTGCAAGATGATGACCTTTAGCATATCATCACATTGTGACAGAGGAACACACAAGTAGATCCCAATAAATATATATGAGTTCTTAAATGTTACAGAATCATAGACAGCATGCTGTCATTTTAGTAAGGTAACCAATAGGAATTTTTTGGTTTAAGTTTTCCTGTGTCTCCTAGAAATAATATTCTTTTGACTCAAGAAACCTCAAAGAATTCTTGTTTATTCCTTGGAGTATAAGTTTTAGTTGAACATACTTCTTTTGATCTTTCTAGGATTAACACAAATTACTCATCCTGAAAGATCAATAATTATTGGCTTTCTTTGCATTCCCTAGGTTTGTGTTTTTTGATGAGCTGATTTGATGTGTTAGCACGGCACAATGAAAACGTGAAATGTGAAATGGCATCAGGGACTCATGAGTGATGGCTAGGTAACTAGCAAATTATGGAAAGACTTTTTTTTTTTTTTTAAACTTTCAGGAAGAGAGATGTTACCTTCCATACCAGGAGAAAACATCATGCTTATTTGACAGGATGTCACCCTAACAAAACATAATTAAGTCACAGATGTCAGCTCAAAGTCTCATATATAGATTAATATGGTGTTCCTTGTCTTTTTAGTTTTGGTGGAAAGGACCTAAATAATCCCCCAGAACTACAGTACTGATACAATTAGATATTCACATAAACTTTCCTGTTGTAAAGTTTTAATGAACATGTCAACAAATGTGACTCCTTGTGTGTTCTGGAAGAAAACTGCCACTACTTTACAAATAAAGAGCACCTTTCCAGCCACTAAGTTTGCAAAAGGTATGCTACTCCTGAAGCAAATCTCCTCATTCTGTCCTTCTCTTTCTCAATGCTATAGCCATATCATAGTTTGCTCATTTAAAACTGTCCATTAAGGGGTGCCTGAGTGGCTCAGTTGGTTGGGTGACTGCCTACAGTTGGTTGGGTGACTGCCTACAGCTCAAGTCGTGATCCTGGAGTCTCGGGATCGAGTCCCACATCGGGGTCCCAGCTCCACAGGGAGTCTGCTTCTCCCTCTGACCTTCTCCCCTCTCATGTTCTCTCTCACTTTCTCTCTCTCTCTCTCTCTCAAATAAATAAATAAATAAATAAATAAAAACTGTCCATAAACACATATGCATGTTCAAAAGCAGAATGCTCATTGTAGGATACGTAAAATTTCAAAGAACCTAATATTTTTTTCATAATCTATTAATATCTATCAATATGCAATATCTATTAAGATCTATTTTTAGCCCTAATATTTTTTGCATTCAACCTATTATAAAACAGAAAATAGCAAGTGTATTTCATTTTCCATCCTTGACTAGTCTTACGTCTATAACCCATTTATGCTTTCATTCATCTAAAACATTAGATATCAGCACCAGATATGTGCCAATCACTGTTTTAGGTCTCTGGAACGCAAACAAGATGGAGCCCAGCATGCCCAAGACTCAAACTCTAGTTAGGGAGTCAAATACACAAACAACGACAAAATAATGGGGAAGCACACCAAAGACCCGTAATAGGCATCACAACTATAGTTTTTCTAGAGAAGGTAACATACTGAATTTTTTTGAAATTACTACTTAAATTTTTGTTTAGATGCGAATTCCTATACATAGGAGTTTCTAAGACCACGTCTTCCCAAAGTGTATATAGTGTGGTGAGGACTAATCTGTGTGTTTTCCTGTTTTGTTTCTCCTATCCAATTATATACTGCCACAATTAAAGTCTTTCTGTAACAATCTATGCATTTATCTCATCATGACCTGTCACCAACACTTTTCTGACCAGCTTTAGCCCACAGATCCAAAATTAAGTAGCGCTGACTTAGCTTGAAGGGCTCAGGAACTAAATTACAATATTTGGCCTTACTTCGGTGGCCCTCAGATGACAAACTAAAGGATTTCTAGGGCTATTCCCAACACTCCTGGAAATATTTTCCAACAGTTCCATAGTTCCTGCTATGAAACAGGCATTCTACACACACACACACACACACACACACACACACACACACCCCAACCTCTGTAGGGGGATTACTTTAATCCCAATTTCACAAAGATACAGAGATCACACACTTAGGAAGTATCTGAGCTGAGATACTAAACCAGAAACTCTAGTTCTGACCATTAAGCTAGGCCACAGGGTGAGAGCATGGCCCTCGTCTTTTTGAGGCAGATTTCTTTTCTTCAGCAGAGAAACCTAGTTAATAATCCCTGTCTCATTTCCGCAGAAAATTTTCTCATGAAAATGTGAGTAGTGTGCTTGTTAAGTGAAAAGGAGTGACATTACAATAGTGAATGGTTTTCTAAAATGAGAGATTTGCTTGTAAGTCTTGTGTCACTGAGGTCATTAAATTTTGACACAGTTTCCTTCCCCGTGAAGGTTCGTGTGCTATGGGAGTACATCGCCCATATGGACCCCCAAGAAAGGAGTAAGTACAGGGACACCTGGGTGGCTCATTTGGCTAAGCTGCTGCCTTCAGCTCGGGTCATGATCCCAGGGTCCTGGGATCGAGTCCCACATCCGGTTCCTTGCTCAGCTGGGAGCCACTTCTCTCTCTCTCCCTCTGCCTGCTGCTCCCCCAGCTTGTGCTCTCTCTCTGTGTCAAATAAATAAATAAAATCTTTAAAAAAAGAAAAGAGTAAGTACAACCAGTTACGTCAAAGCTTTAACCCAGGTGTTTCCTTGGTAAAGGTATTTTGTAGATGTGGCTAACATTGACAGTCAATTGACCTTAAGTAAGGAGATTACTCTCAGTAACTTGGGTGACTTAGCTAATTGGTTGAGAGGTCTTAGGAGCAAGACAAGTTTCCCTGAAGAACTTCCTCAAGACTGGGACATCAGCTCCTGTGTGGAAGTTTCCAGCCTGCCAGCCTGTTCTACAGATTTGGATTTGCCTGCCCTCACAACTGCACAAGCCAATTCCTCAAAAGAAATACTTTTATTTGCATATATTTCTATATTTATTTATACATGTGTGTGTCTGTGTGTTTGTGGTTATATATGGTTCTGTTTTTCTGGAAAATCCTGACTGATACACCCTTCCCCCTGGTTGTCATCGAAATTATTTCATTGTCCTTAAATACTCTTAAGGGATCTATGAGGAATTCTCTCATGTATATTTGTTAGAAAATTCAACTTGAAGCTATCTGGTGTAGAAGCCTGGGTGGCTCAGTGGCTTAAGCATCTGCCTTCAGCTCAGGTCACGATCCCAGGACCCCAGGATGGAGTTCCACACCCGGCTCGTTGCTCATCGGGGAGGCTGCTTCTCCCTCAGCCTGCCGCTCCCCCTGCTAAAATAAAATCTTAAGAAAAAGAAACTTTCTGTGCTATACACATAGGTATCTTTTTCAACTTTTAAGATTATTTACCTTTTTACTTTCTATTTTTAGTAATGAAATCCTCTTGCAAAATCCAAAACAAAATATAGAATATGTCACAGGCTTGGCTCTCACTTCTGCATCGCAGTCTGTGCTGACAGTTTCAAAATATTCAATCCCTTCATTAATATTTTCATTTAGCAAATAAATAGAACAAACATGTCAGAATTATTAAATTTTAAAGCAAGAGTACCTTCTCTTAATTTGGTACCTTGATTTTCTCCTCTGTGCAATGGGAATAAAATATGTCAATTTTCTGCCTCAAATGAATACATATTTTAAAACTTCAAAGTATTTAGAGTAAAACCATACATAGAAAACAGTCTTGTTCTGCTTTAAATAGTTACTATTCCTTTTTAAAATTCTGGTATGTGTAAAAAATTGTGAAAGCAAAAATAGTCAATTATTTTATCATAAATTTAACTAATAACTAATAATTTGTTTAATAATTAAAACCATAAAACTCCATTTTTTTCTAAAGTGAATTTTTATTATACTTTAGATCTCATATTTTAAAGAAAATTTCACAAGAAATTAATTGCAGAAACCATACCACTTCTTTATCTAATTTAAAGAGCCAGCCACTGGTGGCCAGATACCAGTCTTAGAGTGTATCCTTTTGAAGTTATTGTGTTCCTTCTGGAAAGATTTATTAGGAGACACTTTCCAAGGAAGTGATGAAAAGCTATTAATAGGTTATTGAATGTGCTTTGTCAAGGGAATATTTAACTTTTTGTAAAATATAAGATTAATTTAACAGTTAAAAAGAAGTCACTTATTACTCCAACATCATGTATTGTCTATTTCAAAACTCTCACACTGATTTTCCATGCCCCATTCCCTTTGTCACATCTTCTCGATTGTTCCATTGGAATCAATGGAGTCAAATGATTAATTGTACCCAAAAGCAGCTCCAGAGCTTTTGGGGTATGAGCGGCTGCGCCAAACATCTGGTATGTTAGCTATCAGCAGATCAGCCACACAGCAGCCGATGACAGCAGACAGGACCCCACAACAAGAGCATCCGCCTCAGGTGCTTATTTATAATGCAAGACTCAAGGCACACATGCTGCCTTGAAAAAGCCGAGCTTTGGGCTGCTGGGGAATGGTAAGCAGCCCTCCCAAACACCTAACAGCAGCGCGTGCACTGTCTGCCTGACTGAGAGGTAGAGGCACACTGAGATAAACCTCTCTGGGACAGGATTCATTCGAGGGCTCAAGAAAAATCCATGCATATGTTGATTAACAGCATTAAATTAAAACTACATTTCTTTGTTAGGGTCACGTGTGTATAGGGACAACTTCGGAGTATTGTGTTTTAACCTCTTTTAAAAATAGTTCCTTTTTTTATTCTTACAGATCCACCGAAATATCTCCCCAGGGCTACTGCTCTTGTGAGTCTAACTCACAACATCCCAGCAGCCAGTAGGAGCAAACCGAAAAGTCCACATTCCACATATCTTTTTATTACTGCTGACCCCGGGCTTCTTCAGATAGTAGCAGATAAAGTTCAAAACAGTAATTTCCCTCAGCAAATAGGAATTGGAAGTCTAGAGAGTTAATAGGGCTTTTTCATCTCAACCCAACTCTGTGATCTAATTTCAGATAGCAGGAAATATGCCAACTTTAGCGGCTAATTAGAGTTATTCACTGGAAATTATTTGTAGCCAACCCTTAATCTCTTATAGCAAAGTGCACTGACAATCTTGGCTGTGTTAAGTGCTGGCAACGTGGATGTCGGAAAGGCTCTCAGGAAAAGGGTGCAAGAAAAAGTGGTTGCATTTAGATTATGCAATTTGCTTGGCTGAAAAACCTCTCAGACGACACCATGCTAATTTTGGCTAAATTTAGCGACGGTTCACGTTTTTCCACTCACAGGCTGGAAACCCATTTAGTGGGGTGTCTTTCTCTGACAGATCGCAAAACTGAAGGAACAGATCTGGAGCGGACTGATACTTGCATTGCAGAAAAACTAGGATGGTATTAGATTCATTACATTTGAATTGCTCTGGGATTTAACTAAAAACCTCTGCTTTTGTCGCTACAGTTATCCTGAATTGGGGGTTTAATATTCTTTGACCAGAGGGGAGCTCAGCCTAATGTGAACTTTATGAAGTCAGGAGGTTTGGTAATTTGGTTCCCAGCGATATCCCCAGAGCTCGCAGAGGGGTGTGGCCCACGAGTCACTTACTATATCTTTGTTAAGTGAATGACTAGAGTAGGCTTAGTCTCAAGTGAAGAGGATGCCACTGTTTTGAGATCAGCTGGCAAGCCCAAATCCCTGGTTTCAAAGAAGCTTTTGGCTCTCAACCACGCCCTGTGCTCCATTCCTTCCTCCTCCTCACTCTCACTTCCACTATTTTATTAAAATGGCTTTACTTGAACTCTTTACAAGCAGGAAAGTTTGGCAGAGTCAACGAATGACCTTTCAGACCATATTGACTCTAGGGCAAGAAAACTTACTTTCCCCCACAATATCACTGCTCTGAGGCCGGATTTTTAAGAACAAAAAGCAGCATTAAATCATGCAAGGCAGTTGCTTCCAAAAGGGGCCCTTAAAAAAAGCCAACAACAATAACAAAACAAGGGCAATAACCTACAGAGTCAGCAGATTTCCTCTTTAGCACTCTCTGACTCAACTCTTTTCTCATTTTTATCCTTCCCTGTGTTTCTTGCCCAAAGGCACCTATTTCACCTGACACTGCTCTCTCAAGAAAGGATTTCATAACTCATTTGCTTTGAGTTATAAATGAAACTTTATTCCTATCCAGAGCTCTTATAATCTTAAATCAAAGGGATCTACTTCTAACTGGATAAGAATGTTTTGGAGATAAGAGACCAACTCAGAACTTTGAAATCCTATTATTCATTCCCTATGATATTAATGAATATTAGCAACAAAAAGATCATCATGGTCTAGTTGTAGAAGGAAGCATGTAAATCCAATTATAAATTTCTATAACTAGTTCTAATAATGTGAGTATGTGCACTATGATTAAACCAAGGTGATCAGTTTGCTGAGGCATTCTGAAAAAAAAAATCACTATTTCATGAGTCAACTTTTTTCATTGTTAGATAATTTTAATAATTAAAAAGAGTTTATCCTATGTTGAGCTGACGACTGCCTCCACATTTATACATTAGCCTAGTACTGGCCCCTGGAGTAGAAAAAGCTCACAATTCTTCAGATGTCTTAGCTGAGTACGTTTTGGTTTTCTTTTGTTTTGTTTTGAAGGAGTACCTATTTCCTCAGCATCTGAACAGTCCTTCCTTTGTCTATTTGTAACCACTGCCCCTTCCCATTTGAAGCCACAGACCACCCGGCATCTGTTCTAACTTAGCAAGCATCTAGCATGGCAGCAGCTGGTAAGGGGCAATGAATTTGTCTCTAATAATGAATGGACTGTCATTCACTTGGTAGGACCTCTGCTCCACTTCATTACTGAACATGAAATTGAATATCAGATTAGGGGCTGGAGATGCGAAATTTCAAGCACAAAGCTCCTTTTAGGATAGAGACCTAGGCTATTTTCTGTGGCATTTGACTTCTGGTAGCCCACGGCAGTCTGTCTCTGCAATGGGCTGGGATCTTTGAAAGGAAAGGCAAGCACCGAGCAAGCTGCTGAGTTGTTTTATCCCTAAAATTCTAGTGGAAAGTTCACGATAAATGTCAATCATGACAGGACTTTAAGGACCCTGAAGTTCTCCCGAGAAATCCAGATAAGAAATATATGAATAGATGATATTTACAGCAGTAATGCAGAATGTTAATTAGAAGATGTATGTTTACATGCTCCTGGTGAATACAGCCTTTGGGGAGGTAATTTGGCAAAGTAGCTAATATCTGAAAATGTGTGTGTGTTTTGTTCCAGCAATATTTGGAGCATGATCAGGGATATGTGCAAAAATCCCCCCTTATAAACATTTATATAGAAGCATAAGTTTTAACAGCAGAATATTGGGGCAATTAAATACTTGACCACAGAAGATTGCTTAAATTAAATTAGTTTATTTATATGAGGGAATACCAGGAGTCATTGCAAATCATGCTGTAAAATACTTAATCATTTGGGGAAATACTCTTTATTAAATATTAAGGAAATATAGCAGATTGTAAAAATTATGTACTGTGATATGATTTAAACTATGTAAAGCATTATATATATGCAAGTGGAAAAACTCAACATATTCATGTATATACATCAATATGTTATATCTGATTCCTTAGGTATAGGGATTAGACTATTTTACTTTCTTCTTTGTGCTTTTTCTAGATGTTTCATATTTTACATGAGGATGAACCACAAAAAATTTCTTTTATTTAAATGTGTGTGATCTGCAAATGTCCATTTCATAGTGTTGAACTTATGTAATTAGTATGAGTTATTTGTGTAATAAAAATTAAATTAGGTTGTTTGTTTAAGAAATAATCTTCCCAACACACAGGGTAAGACACTGAACTCCCAGCACTTGTGTTGGCTTCTGCAATAATAGCTAGAAACCAGGCTTGTGCTTTTGTTTTCCAGCACCTTCTCTGTTTACTCTAGTGTGGACAAACACAAAAAAATAATCATTTCCTAAGTATGCTGTAAACTAAAAACGTTTGGTAAACACTGGTTAGATCAACAAGAGATTTTTTTTTCTTTTTTGTTTTTGGATGGAATGGAAAAAATAAAAGATTTTTAGTATTGTCTCTGGAAAGTGTCTCAAATGCAGGATTTCCTTTTTTTTTTTTTTTTTTTTTTTTTCCCAAAAAATCTGTGATGCCAGAAAAGGATTGGTTTACCCTGTCCTCAAAAGAATTTTTCTGCTCCTATCATTAAAAGGGAGAGCTGGACTCACAAAATGAGATCGAAATACAAAACTCTTATTCCACAACCTCCCCCCCACCCCATCTAACCACACTCCCATTTGCAAAGTCTCTCACTTCACTAGCAATCACTGAAATCCTAACTACAGAGGGTTTGAGCCAAGCTGTGGGATTGTGGCATATAGATTTGCAAGACTAGGATTGGTGTCATAGGGTAATCATAACACTGCTAAAGCACTGAGCTGGATCGTATGACTCTAAGACTTCAAGGAGGGAACATACCAAATGGCATGGCTCAAAAAGGGCATAGCTTACGAGGCTAATTTACTTTCCTTTTATTGGATGACTAGTGCAGCTGGTAGGTTTTGAGCAATCAGCTAAACTTAGAATTGTGGTCAATAGAAAAGTCTTAAAGTCTTGGCTGTGAGTCCATATTCACATTGGTAAATTGTCTGAGCTTTGACTACACAGAAAATTGGGCAACTGTCCTCAGACATTTAGAACAGAGTTGGAAGAATCCTTGAGGTTTTCTAATCTAACTGCCCACCCAATGAATAAATTCCCACTAAAAAAATACTTGATGGACAGTCTCTGCTTGAATGGAAAGAAAGTTTACTATTCCATGAATCAGCGTTTTCTATTGTTGGAACTGGGAAAAAAAATTCCATATTAGGGAGCTGGTATCTGCCTTGCTATTGGCTTTTACATGGTTCTACTACTGCCATCTAAAGAAGAAAATATTTACTTCCTCTTTCACATAATATACTTTCAAATACTTGAAGGCAACAATAACGTGGTGGTTAAATCTTTAAAAATACCAGAAATGAGAAGTCTTCTTTTTTTTTTTTTTTTTTTAAGATTTTACTTATTTATTTGACAAAGACAGAGATCACAAGTAGGCAGAGAGGCAGGCAGAGGGAGAGAGGGGGAATCAGGCTCCCTGCTGAGCAGAGAGTCTGATGCTGGGCTCCATCCCAGGACCCTGATATCATGACCTGAACTGAAGACAGAGGCTTAACCCAAGAAATCACCCAGGCTCTCAGAAATGAGAAGTCTTGAGAAACAGAGTACGTGCTGGCACAAACGTGTTTACGTTAAGTATAAACAAAGACTGTGTCTGCTTTTTTGGACAATTATTTTTCAGAACACTTTTAGATTTACAGAGTGACCAAGAAGATAGTGCAAAACATCCCTATACTCTGATAGATCACACCCAATTTCTTTAACAGATATCTTACATGAGCATAATAAGCATAATACATTTATCACAATTAATAAACCAATACTAATACATTATTATTAACTAACATCTATACTTTATTTCAGTTTCCTTAGTATTTACCTAATTTTTTTTTCTCTCTTTCAAGATCCCATGCGGGATATAACATTACATTGAATTACTGTGTCCCTTTAGGCTTCTCTTGGCTGGAGAGTTTTTGAATTTTCTTGATTTTGATGTCCTTGACAGTTCTGGGGAGTATTGGTCAGATATTTTGTAGAATGATCCTCTATTGGGATTTGTCTGGTATTTTTCTCAAGTTTAGAGTGAGGTTATGTGTTTTGGGGAGAAAAATCACAGAAATAAAGTACCATTTCATCACATCACATCAAAGGTACAAACTATCAATATAAAGTCATCATTGATATTGATCTTGATCATCTGGCTTAGGTAATGTTTGTCAAGTTTCTCCACTGTGAAATTTTTCATTTTTCTCCCATTCCCTACTGCCTCTCTATTTGGATCCCTTACTTGAGGAGTGGGGAGTTGTGATTTCCCTCCTTTAGAGTGTACTATCTCTATAGCTTATCTGGAATTCTTCTGAATGAGAAACTCATCCCTTCTCCATCACTTATTCATTCATATATTTATACCAATATGGATTATGAATACTTATTTATATTTTGGGTTATAATTCAACACTACTTATTAATTTTGTGGCTCAACTTGTTTTGGTTTTGACCATTATAAACACTTTTATTTGCCTCTTACATCCCTTTTATGTTTCCTCATCAATGTAGGTTGGTTTATGGGTTGTTGTTATTGTTTGTTTTGGGGCACCTTCTTACTTTTTTGGACTATAAAATGCTCCAGGATTATTTTATATATTTAATCCCTTACGCCTAAAATCAGACATTTCAGACCGTTCCCCCCAGAAGCCTCATTTTTTGTTTTCTCAGTTTTTTTTACATTGAAAAAATATTAGAAGTCAAGTTCTGGGTGTTGGGTGTGTTTTTTCCTACTGGAGTGTTGTTTATTTTAGGCCCTTTCAGCTGACAGGATAAGGGGATATATGTGTGCATATAAGCCCATGTATATTCACATATTTATAAGCATTTCTATATGTAAGTATACATACATATATATATATACATACATATATATATATATATGTATGTATATATAGTGCATTAAGTTAAACAAAAGTTCATACTGATACCTCCAATTCTAATCCACTGCCACATGGGTCATTCTACCCTCCTGTCCCTGACCTTCTGTAAACTCCCACTGCAACAGTAATAAATGTGGCTCTCATCATCTGCATCCACTTACTTCAATGTTCAGTTCTAGTAGACAAGCACAGCAGTTTCAAAATTGTTTGCCTTTACCCCTATGGAAAATAACTTTATCAAGATTATTATAACGCTTCTGTGCAGTTTGTCTTTAGATTTGCAGATAAGATTGTTTTTAATAAGCAGGTTTATTAAAACATAGTTAATACTTTTCAACAGCTCTTATCTTACATTCAAGAGTAACAGATTGCTATGGTTGATAGTATATTGCTTGCCTGCTAGAATTTAAACTTTGAAGAGGCTCTCCTGTTAATTTATTTATGAACTTAACGTTGTTCTTTATAGGGAAGAGGGCATGGCATTAATAAATACATTTCAACTGACTCCAAAGTAGCATATTAGGCAAATTTACCGTGTTGATGGGATCATCAGCAGACCGCAGGTAGAGGTCAACAGCAACAAGGAAGTGAAAAGATGGAAAAGAAAGTTGGAAAATAAGAAGCCTACCACCTAAGGGGCATCAGAGATGCCGTAATTCTTCAAGGAGATGTCCCTAAAGGTTTTCTCATTATTTCAGACACCAGTTCTCTAAATAGGAGAGCACAGCGCCCTTCTGTCTAACCATTAGAACCAACTGTTCCAGCAAATAGAGGACATCTGCAGTTTAGAGGCCATTTGTTGATAAGACCTTCATAAAAGTCTATAACTAACAAGCCAATGTTTACCAGATTAGGTGTGCCTGCCAAATCCTGTTGCTGAATCCCCTCCATGGCCATGCTGCCAGTGCTTTCCTATTCACTTCCAATATCTTGAAATAAAAGAAAGAAAAATTGTGATGAAAAAATGCCTAACTGTTGGCCTGGAGACCTGGGCCCTTGCTCCTGTTCTGCCAATTAGTATCTGTGTGCCTTTGGGCACTTCTCTGACTCTGCTGGCTTTTCTGTAAAATAGATGGACCATCAAATAAGAGTCAAGGTGAGTCAAGCTTTTAATGATTTTCAGTAGGTGAAGCCTGTCTTTAGTAAGGTTAGTTCTTGACTCTGCCCTCTTTCTTCATTAAAAGAAGAAAGGAATTCCTTCTCATCAAGGAATAACCTCTTATTCAATTCTGCCTAATGAAATTGTTCAATACAACAAATATTGAGATCTTATTAAGTGCCAGACATTGTACTGGGCACTAGGATAAACTCCTTTTGAAGATAAACAAGGTCCCTGCCCTCATGGATCTTATAGTCTAAGAGAAAAAACAAATCATTAAACATGTAACTTATAATGAAGTATAATAGGGGCTTTGATGGGTAAAGAAGGGCAATAAAAAGTGCTTAAGAGTCCTAAACTTTTAAAAATGTGATCTCAGGAAAAATCTGAAACACACTCGCTCTCATGAGGAAATGTCTATGAATAATTTAAAGATTGTCCCCATTAAGGGAAAAGAATCTATGCTTTACTGGTGAAAGCTTTAATCTACTGAAAAGAATCCCCCAAAAGGGCAATGTTAGGCATTAGCAAACCTATGAGTGGATCAAAACAGTTCCTGATGGTCTCTTACTCTGCCTACTCAGCATATAGCTGGATCTACCAGCACTGTCCATGGTGGGGAGATCTATTCATCTTGTGGCTGCCCAAGACAAGCCCTTCTAAGTAAATTCCCTAATTAAAACTGCTACTCACCAATTCAGAATAGAAATATTCATGGTGAGAGAATATGCTCACTGACTCTATCCATATAGCTGCCAAGTTCCAGCAAAAAGTGAAGGAAAGCATCCAGACATGGTTAGTGCGGTTATGGGTTATGGGGGGAGATGGCATTTCTCTGACCAGGAAGGACACAGAAAAAAATGAACAACATCACCACCCACGCTGCCTTCCAGAAGTGCCCCATGGTAACAAAGGCTAACAAACTCTCTCTACTCAAGGCCAAATGGGCATATTCTCTTTTCCACTGGCAGCATCATTTGGTCACTGTCTTTGTCCCCTCCATGGGCAGAACACTTTTGAGCACACAAAGAAATGCTTACCAAATTCACCCCAAAAGCATTAAATATAGCTACCATAACCTGTCTTTATTGAAGACTGAAATGTCTCTAATGAGAAAAACCGTTCTTCAAAGTAGGATGGCCTTGGACATTATTTATCGCCTTGCAAAGGACACCTTTGCTATTATCCAAACAGAATGCTGTGTTTGTACCTGACAAGTCAGATAATGTATCAATCACCTTAAGCAAGTCATAGGAGGACACAAGTATATACTCCATGTGAGGGGATGTAAATCAGTGGTTCCAATCATAGGGCTCTTGGTGGAAAGACTTGTTACTTATTTGGAGGAATCATTATCTCACCTGTATTTTCTCTGGCACATGGCTGAATAGGTTGCTGTGGTTATTTGCCCTTATGGCCAGATAACCGCCGAAGGAGTCACTTCTCAGGTTCCTGAAATCCCTTCCTTACTGTGTAGGGCACATTGCAGAAGACAAGGGATTTGCCTGTAGGATTGTAGGACCCAGTCACGATGGGGCAAGTGTTAGAGGAGGTCATTGAGAGGCCATGACTGGAGGTTGACCCATAAGAAGGATTTCCACAGTCCTCCACTCCTCCCCACCTCCACATCCTTGAATGTACCTATGTTCTGCCTGTCAATTGGACCACTAGAGCCATTTTCAAGGACACAGCTGTGAGAGAGAAATACGTGACTGTCATCTCAACTGTAATGTGACTTTACCCAGGTAAGTCCCCTCTATATAAATTTTGTGTTTTTGGAGGGTGGGTGCAGAGGTCTACTCACTTTTCCACCTTCAAGACAAACATCATAAGTAAGCTCCCTTGCTTATTAAAGACAGAGTCTGCCCATCTGGAGTGGCTGCCTCTTTCTTCCATCTCTTCTTGCCCTCCATGCGCTGGGCCCAGTTTCAGATTTCATCCAGGAAGCTCCTGAGTTTGCAGACCAGCACAGGTCTTATCTTGAAGTTGCCCTTTTATCCCGAGAAATATAAATATTCAGTATTATTGGGACAAGAAGTCCCTTCAGTCAGCTTGTGACTTTGCCCAGAAGCCCTGCAAAGAGGACAACCTGCTGTAAGTGATAACAAATTCTTAATTTACTATAATCTCTTCTTCAATCGGATCTGCTGCTGCAGCCTTGTGCCCAAGCGGATAGCTCCCTTATCTGAACTAATTCAGAAAATAAAAGGTGGTAAAGCTGAATTTCTGCCAGTCTTCCTCCAGCCAGGCCCTTCTACTTAAAAGGTCTGAAAGAACCAGCCGCCTGTCCAGAGCATCTCCAACATGGCTATGGACCAAAAGCCCAGCATAAGGACTTAAGGACCAAGAATTAAAGCAGAAGAAAGAAGAGGAACACTGGTTTTGACTTTGAGAAAACACCCAGGCCATTTAAGCACTAAACCCCATTAGTGATGCCACAGCCCAAAGTGATGATCACATGTATTCGTGTCAGACAGACAGGAAAGAATAAATACTGCTTCCTGCTGTATAGCAGTTCCTACTTTCACTCATTATATATCCTTAGAGATAATGCCTTCTTTTCATATCTGTCACCAGACTGATTCTGAATTCACTTTGTTATTTGTAAATCAAGAAAAGATCTGAGTTTCTTCCTCTGCAGACCCAGTAATCATACTAAACGTCATAGTAAACTTTGTATTTTGCCTCTTTTTAGAGTTCAAGACTTACCTGTATTTTCTAAAATGCTTCACATATTTAAGAAAAATTCACATATTTAAGAATCACCGGTTGTGGTTTTGCCTTCCACATCAAGCACTTAGGGTGTGGGGACATGTTCTGCTTTTCTGAACACAGCTGGTCCACACTCAAGTATCTGTACCAGGGCTGTTGGCTGCAGTGAAGTCTTGGAATGAGCAGTTCCAGGTGGAAATTGTAGAGGAGTCCTGGGCATTCTTGTCATTCCTTCCTCAGCTGTTCTTCTCTCTTCCGTCCGCTGAGTAGCCAGGAAGGCCTGAACAGTGCAAATAGCATCCAGGCTGGGCACCATGGCCTGGAGACCAGACTTAGCCTAAAGGAAAACAACTGTTTTTCTGAGAGTGGGTGGTGAATGTTGAAGACAAGGGATTAATGTTGAGAATGGGCTAAGTGCTAAGAAGGAGAAGCCTCTTCCCTACTGACTCAATACTCACCTCTAATAAACCTATGATACAAACTTTGCTCTGAGAGATGTCACCAAGAAATACGGTGAGCTTGCCAATGTCAGGCTAGGCTTCTTTGTCTCCCTCTATTACAGCCTATCTTTTGGCCAAAGGTCTTTCTAGTTTCTGAGATAGAAATGAATGTATAGTATTAAACTTCTGGAGACTGCTTTAGGATAGGCAACAAGAATTAAGAGGTGGAAATCTGCGGGAAGAGTCCTCTTCAACAGATGATACAAGCTTAGTCCATCAGTCAATCCATACTTACCCAAAACTTACTTGTGGGTCTGACCTCTGGTGCTGCCATGGTAAGAAGAGAAGAAGCCGGTAAGATAGTCCTACTTTGCAAGAAACTCATATTTAATCAGAAAACGGTTGAAAAGCTTTCATCCCTCTTGAAAGCTAGTTAACAAGACTAAAATTATCCTTTACTCCTTTGTTGGTTTTCATAGTATAGCTATTTACCAAACATATTTATTTTCCTCTGTTTTTTGGAATAAGTAATATATGCATCTGGTAAAAATTCAAGATGTGTAAAGCCATGCACAATGAAAACAACTCTCCTTCCCTCCCAAATTCCTCAGTCTTCTGGCTCCCCTAAATCTCAGAGGATATTTGGATATCAGTATTTGATGTAACTATTATATTTATCCATACATACACACATACGTGTGTGTAGATAAATAAATAAATATATATACACATAAAATGCCTTGTCTTGAACTTGACTTTTTAAAGAAAATCTATACATTAAACTAGGTATCTTGAAGATAGTCCTGAATACATATAGTTCTGTCCCTGCTTTTTATTTTTTAAACTGTATAGACTTCCCATGTATAGATCATCATTATTTATCCAACTCCCTATCAAAGGATATTTAGGTTATTGCCAAACTTTTGTTATTGCAAATTATGCTAAGATTAATTTGCCTCTGTGTCTGTCACTTTCATGAGTTTATCAGTAGGATAAGTTTTTAAAAGTGGAATCAGAGGGGCAAGATATATATATATACATATAATTTGTATAGATTGTGTTAATTTATTTCCATAAAGATGTAAAGATTTTATTCACACCAGTAATGTAACAGAATTTCTTTATCCAAGTCCTAATAAAACAGAGCACGATTAAACCCTTTTATCTTTACCTATCTCTTAGGTAAAAAATTGATATCTCTATGTTTCTTTGCTTTTCTCTTATTACTGGGATCATATATGGTTTCCTATGTGTGGAAGCTGTGCCCTCCTTGTTGTAGATTTTAGCTATCTTTTGATCCTTTTACTGAGTTGTTGATATAGTTTTAGTTTTTTTTTTTTAAGATTTTATTTATTTATTTGTCAGAGAGATAGAGAGAGTGAGCACAAGTATGGGGAGAGGCAGGCATAGGGAGAAGCAGGCTTTCCATTGAGCAGGGAGCCTGATGTGGGACTTGATTCCAGGAGCCTGGGATCATGACCTGAGCCAAAGGCAGACACTTAACCAGCTGAGGTACCCAGGCATCCCTAGTTTTACTTTTTTGTAAGGGTTTGTTATACATTAAAGAATTAAGCTATTTTTTTCCTATGATAATATGCTGTGAATAGATTTCCTTGTTTTTATTTGCGGTTTTTCTTTACAGAAAAGAAAAAGTTTAGGGGCACTGGGTTATTCATTTTTTAACTGTCTGCCTTCAGCTCAGGTCATGATCCCAGACTCCTGGAATCGAGTCCCACATCAGGATCCCTGCTCAACGGAAAGCCTGCTTCTACCTCACCCATTCCCCCTGCTTGTGTTCCCTCTCGCTGTCTCTGTCAAATAAATAAAATCTTAAAAAAGTTTAAGTATGTAATGACATTTATTATTTTTTAAATGACTTCTGGGCTTTGTTTTATACTAAGATAGGGCTTAGATAATCTAAAATATTTCAATATTTTTCTATTACTTTTATGTTTAATTTTTCAATGTTTAAATTTTTGATATACGTGGAATTTATTTTATGTGTTTTTTTCTATATTGATACCTTGTAGTTCCAACAACATATATTGAATCTATTTTTATATTTTCTGTATTATTCCACTGATCTGTTTATTTGCATATCAACTACACTCTGCTTTAATTCTAACTGCTTTATTGTGAGATTTAGTTTTCTTTTTTCATAATTGCTTTTACATTAAGTATAAAATATGTGTAACTTAAAAACATTTTATTTTTATTTTTATTGGAGGAAGTAGACCCTTCCAGTTTTTTTGAAAATAGAGGGCCTTGACTTGAAGAAGACTGGCTTGACATATATAAATTATCTCAGGAGGTACTAACATTTTAATGTTGTTTAGCTTCTAATCCCAGAACACGGTATGGATATCTATGTATTAAAATAGTACATGTCCTTTGCTTATTGTCTTCATAGATCCCATGCATTTCTCCTAAGTTTATTCATATTTTATCTTTTTTTGTTATATATGAATCTTCTTTCAACATATAATTTAAGTGGTTGTCTCAGTACTTATAATGACTATTTGATCATGTACATTAATTTTTCCCAACCACTTTACTTAATTTTCCTACCATTAATAACAATTAGTTGATTCTTTCTTTCCTAAGTAAACAACTATCTAAAATAAGTAATTATATCTAAGTAATTTTATCTCCATCTTTTCTTTTTTTAAAAGTTTTTGTTTATTTATCTGAGAAAGAAAGAGTGTGAGAGAGAGAAAGCACAAGTTGGGGGAGAGGCAGAAGGAGAGGAAGAAGCAGACCCGCTGAGTAAGGGAGCCTGGTCCACTGGGGGGTGGTAGTAGGGTTCAAGGCAGGGATAGATCTCAGAGCCTCCAGATCAAAACCTGAGCCTAAGGTAGATGCTTCACAGACTGAGCCACACAGGTACCTCTTCCACTTTTTCTATTTTCACAAGTTTTTCACCTTTTGCCTAATTTTAATCTACCACTAATTAGGAAACAAAGTGAAATAGTAGTAGGGGTAAAGCCTAGGCCACTTTTGTTTCTGAACATATTTGAAAGGTTTCTAATATTTAAAATAAAGAATGGATGTCACATTGCTTCAAATAATTTTCATTACCTATAAAAGGTCAATTTTCCTTATTTTATTAATATTTCAAATTATATCAATAGGTTTTTTTTTTAAGATTTTATTTATTTATTTGACAGACAGAGGTCACAAGTTTGCAGAGAGGGAGGCAGAGAGAGAGGGGGAAGCAGGCTCCCTGCAGAGCAGAGAGCCCGATGTGGGGTTCGATCCCAGGACTCTAGGATCATGACCTGAGCTGAAGGCAGAGGCTTTAACCCACTGAGCCACCCAGGTGCCCCAGATCAATAGATTTTAATATTGAACCGCTCCACATATACTTGACCGAGAGTGTAATATTCTTCAACCTGCTTCTATATTCTGTTTGCTGATTTTCAGTTTGAACTTTTTTGTTTATTATTTGTAAGGGAGTTTAGTTGTTTTATTTTGTTCCTTTTTTTTTGGTCAAGCTTTGGTATTAGTATCATGGAACTTTCATTAAAGATTAGAAGTTTGTTTGTTTGTGATCCAGAACATCTACAACTTTTTAATATTTATTTTGAAATGAATGCAGTCACTCTTCAATGGGAGACACCTCAGCTTTAACAATGTTGGTATATTAAATAAAGGACTAACCGTTATGGCTAGCCAGTCATTCTGTGGTGCAATGTTGTTTCTCATTCAGAAATTTCCATGAAGTTCCTGCATCTACAAAAGTGAACAATAGGATGAAATTCTGCAGAAAACTTGCCATATAAGAAGCCCTTGAGGGAACTGGGTGATAGGAAGGGAATCTGACATAACATTTTTCCTCAAGGAATTTTTTTTAAGTGCTAATATGCAAGTTTATTTATTTTTTAATTACTAACATATAATGTATTATTTGTTTCAGGGGTACAGGTCTGTGATTCATCATTCTCACACAATACATAGCGCTCACCACAATACATACCCTCCCCAAAGTCCATCACCCAGTCATCCCTCCACTCCAGCAACCCTCAGTTTGTTTCCTGAGATGAAGAGTCTCATATGGTTTTTCTCCCTCTCTGGCTTCATCTTGCTTCATTTTTTCCTGTCTTCTCCTATGATCCTCTCCCTCGTTTTTCAAATTCCACATATCAGTGAGATCATATGATAATTGTCTTTCTCTGACTGACTTTTCTCATTTAGCACAATACCCTCTAGTTCCATCCATGTCATTGCAAATGGCAAGATTTCATTTTCCTGATGGCTTATAATATTTTTTGTGCATGTGTATATGTATATACATATACAAATATACATATATATACACACATACCACATCTTCTTTATCCATTCATCTGTCAGTGGACATCTGAGCTCCTTCCATAGTTTGGCTACTGTGGACATTGCTGCTATAAACACTGGGTGCAGCTGCCCTTTTGGATCACTACATTTGTATCTTTGGGGTAAATACCCAGTAGTGCAATTGCTGGGACATAAGGTAGCTCTATTTTCAACTTTTTGAGGAACCTCCATACTGTTTTCCAGAGTGGCTGCACCAGCTTGCATTCCCACCAACAGTGTAAGAGAGTTCCCCTTTCTCTGTATCTTCACCAGCACCTGTCATTTCCTGACTTGTTCATTTTAGTCATTCTGACTGGTGTGAGGTGGTGTCTCATTGTAGTTTTGATTTGTATTTCCCTGATGCCGAGTGATGTGGAGCACTTTTTCAGTGGACAGAAGACAATGAACAGACATTTCTGCAATGGAAAAGTCCTCAGTGGATTTTTAAAGAACTACTTCTCTTCAAGCCTCTGAACTTGTCTCAGCCATGATTTACAAAGTGAAAGAGACTTGAAGAGAAATCTCTGACCCTCAAAAGAGGAAAATCATTAGTCTGTGTCCTACAACGTGGAATAGCTGAGATAAAATAATAAATTAGAGCTTCACATTTTCTCTTGATTTTGCATCGTTTTTTTTTTTTTTTTCCTATCAGCATGAGGCAAACTTCAACAGAAACATAGCACTATTTGAGATTATAGAAAGTTTTAGAAACAGACTCAGGTTGTGCTCCACCCTCTGAGGTAGAGGAAGGCTACTGACATACAAGAACAGCCAATTTAAAATAATTTCTATTTTGGGTTGATAAAATGCTCCTCAGGAGATGTTCTAATTCCATATTTCATTAGCTTCTAATGGAAAAATAATGATATAAACTTAGACCTGATATATTTTACCAAAAAGAAAAGAACAACGCTGTGTTTGTGATCCCCTCAGGATGTTGTACTGCGTCTCCTCTGTGATAGACAAGTCTGAATTTATACCTTTTTAACACTCAGTGGTGTTATCCTTATTGACTAAAAGGAACCCAAAGTACTGATAAGGGAAAGAGAAAGTGGTAGCCTTTCCTTATCAGGACATTCTGTTAACTTACCAGATAGCAAGTAGATGGGGTAGGTATATTTTAGGAAGATGCAAAGACTCCTAAGGTGATTCATGACATTTTCAGAGAGAAAATTTGATAATAGGACTTAAGAACACAATAGAGACTCCATTACCTCTCTCTCCTATAGTACCTAGCCCAGTACCATATCATAGAGTCTTCCTTAATGCTGCTAAGTATAAAAGTATGTGCTGTTATCAAGAGGAAATGGGGTATCCCACATAAAATGATATTACACTTAACTGAAATTTAGCTTGTTACTATATGTTCTAAAATTTTAGGATTTTTTTTTTTTTTTTTTTTTTTTTAAAGATTTTATTTATTTATTTGACAGAGAGAAATCACAAGTACACTGAGAGGCAGAGAGAGAGAGAGAGAAGGAAGCAGGCTCCCTGCTGAGCAGAGAGCCCGATGCGGGACTCGATCCCAGGACTCTGAGATCATGACCTGAGCCGAAGGCAGCGGCTTAACCCACTGAGCCACCCAGGCGCCCCTTTAGGATTTTTTTTAATGATGAAATACTTTACTAATATCTTTATTATTTAGTGTTATTTCTTAATCACTCATGATGACTCAAGATTATTATATTGGTCCGCAAATATAGCCACAGTCTCCTGGAGGCTGGGAAACATTAGGATACTTTTCCCTTTGCTAAATAACATCCTATTGCTTGGCTTTCTTTGTTTCTGAATTTCCTTTTTTTTTTTTTCTTCTCTCTACTCTGCCCTTTCTTGTTATGAAATTAAATGCCTATAGAAGTCAGAATTGGCTAATTGATGCTTCAAGGAGATCAAGCAGTACTTCTTTCAGGGATGAGATAAGTAAAGAGGACTGCTAGTCAGTGAGCAGTTGTTACATCTCCTGCGGTGATGCTC
Source organism: Mustela putorius furo (assembly GCF_011764305.1). NCBI lineage: Eukaryota > Metazoa > Chordata > Mammalia > Carnivora > Mustelidae > Mustela > Mustela putorius. Next base: position 32,311,980 of record NW_025421987.1, read on the forward strand.
TCCTAGTCTCTCATCCATCTTGCAACACTTCATGTGTGGCCAAACCATAAAATACCTTGATAAAATTTATTATATATTTAGCACAAGAATAGTATCTGAAGATCATGCAAAAATACAAATATGACTACCTTAGGGAGGATCAAAACCTCTATTTAACTGGAAATATTTTGGTTATCATTTACCATTTTCCTGTATATTTGCTTTGGTTTATAAAGTTTGATATATACTTAATATTTTCAGATATGTGTTTCAGCCCACTAAAAGTATTACATGTTACTCATTAGGAATTGTCTTTAAAAACAATGTACCTTGGGGCACCTGGGTGACTCAGTCGTTGAGCATCTGCCTTCAGCTCAGGTCATGATCCCAGGGTCCTTGGATTGAGCCCCACATTGGGCTCCCTGCTCAGCAGGAAGCCTGCTTCTCCCTCTCCCACTCCCCCTGCTTGTGTTCCTTCTCTTACTGTGACTTTCTCTCTCTCACTCAAATAAATAAAATCTTTAAAAAAGAAAAAAAAATGTCCCTTATTATAAATATACAAATATTTTTTATTTCTGAAAAGGTTTTTGTGACAAAGTCAATATATTACAAAAATGGGAAAGTGATAGCCAAATGTGCTGTATTTCTTAAAAGGGCAGGAACTCTTTTAATGAAATTTGAAGCTCGTTTATTTGTTTATTTATTTATATTTTTTATTTTTTTGAGGTATTTTTTTTAAATGTAATTTTATTTTTTCAGTGTTCCAAGATTCATTGTTTATGCACCACACCCAATGCTCCATGCAATATGTGCCCTCCTTAATACCCATCACCAGGCTCACCCAAGCCCCCACCCCCTCAAATCCCTATTTGTTTCTCAGAGTCCACAGTCTCTCATGCTTCATATCCCCCTCTGATATACCCCCAATTCACTTTTCCTTTCCTTCTTCTAATGTTCTCCACGTTATTCCTTATGCTCCACAAGTAAATGAAGCCATATGATAATTGACTCTGCTTGGCTTATTTAACTCAGCATAATCTCCAGTCCTGTCCATGTTGATAGAAAAGTTGGGTGTTCATCCTTTCTAATGCCTGCACAATATTCCATTGTGTATATGGACCATATCTTCTTTATCCATTCATCTGTTGAGGGGCATCTTGGTTCTTTCCACAGTAAGGACATCACTGTGGAATTTTGCCTGACTCTGTTTTACATCTACCATTAAATCTACCATTACCATTTCACCTCATGAAAGAATGAGGTGAAAGTTAAGAATGGCCTTGCTTTCTCCCAAATTAAAAAACAAAATGCCATTGATGCAAAGAAGACAGTTGACTGCTACCTACCAAATGAGAAGCTCTTAGAACCTGGAGCTGAGCCATATTATTCACAATGACAACACCAGTTTCACTTTTCAAATGTGGTCCAGGGATGGACATGCAGAAAGAAGGACCACAATGGCAGAAGGTTAATGAAATTGATTTCACTCAAGAACAATTGATTTGTTTCAATTACATTAGGCTCTGATTAGCCCCTACGAAATTATATCCTTCTCTTATTCGTAGTGAAACTCATTTTCCTCACAAATGTCTTAACAACTGTAGGGACAAGTTGGACAAGTCCCCAAACATATTTGCTGAATTTCAGCAAATAGGCATTGATCTTAGTCTTCATTTATTAGAAGACTAATACAAATAAACAAAAGAATTGAGAGCAATTCAGCTAATGTGCAGGTGAGGTAAGTGGCCTCTCTTGCTGAAGTACAGTATTATGAATGAATAAAACCTTTTTTCAAAACCCAAAAGAAAGGTCTTGCCTTATTCTAGCTAAGGTGTGTTTAAAAAAAAATGCAGTTTAACCTGACAAGGTGTACAGAAGCTTATTTCAAGGGAGAAAGGATCTGTAGCTGGAACAGGAGTCTTCAGTTGTAATTCTATATTTTTATTCCCTCTTCTTCTGTTGTCACCACTTTCCTGAAATTCAACACCTCTTAAATAAATAAATAAATAAATAAATAGACAAATGAATAAATAAATAAATAAATAATGACTTGCTCCTACAAATAGCTGGGAAGCTGCATTAGTGAGATTAGCTTAGGTTATACCACGGTAAGGAACCCAAATCTTGGTTAGCATAACCTAATAAAGTTTACTACTATGTGATGACTCTTCCAGGAAGCTCCGATCCCAGTAGTGATGCAGAGATTCATTCCACCTGAATCTATTGGTGTTATCTGCTCTCTAGGTGATGAGCTGGAGAAGAAAGAACTTCAGGGAACAGGCTGACTGTTACATGCCTTGGCAGGAAACTGACATACATTGATTCTGCTCAGAGCCAACTTACCTAGAACTGTCCAATGGTCCCATTTTTCATAAGAGGGCTGAAAAATATGGAAAAGCCCATGGATACTTAGTGAGGGTAAGTAAACATGTCTGCCACAGGAACCAGCTTTAGAATTACCCAACAAGGAGTAAAGATATTTATAACGAGAGGAGTAATAAGAATATTTCATATCTAAAGGCTACTTAACTTTTAAAATAGGAGGAAAGCATTTTTATCATCAGAGAAACATGTTTTTCCATCCATCAAAGTTCACATAAAGCATTTAATTCAGAAAACTGTCTGTAAATTGCTAATTTTAAAGAAAAATTGCCGAGCAAGAGGTAATCTGTCCCTTTTCACAGCCATTAGAGACGTCTAGGAGCTTTCTTTTTTTCTGCCATTTCACTCCATTTTATTCACTTCTTAGAGCTTTCATTTAATTTATCACATATACGAGGAACAATCTCAGCATTCCTGTCCTCCAAACCGTATCCCTCACTTTAAATTGAAGTTCAGAGCCCATTTCAGGAAATCTTCTCAAGGGAAATTTCCCTCAATTAACTACGGCTCATTCTTTGATCTGCACAATTCCTTCCTTATCAGTTTCTGTCAGAATATTTCTTTGTATGCATTCATATTCATTGAATGCCAACCTATCTCGTCTCTTTTGAAAGATTATAAAATTCTCAGGGCATAAGTCAGGTCTAATCTCAACTATATACTTTAGGTTCCTATTATAGTACTAAGCATCTCTGCGTACTCAGCAGATGTCATTGACCTATTTATAAGGACTTGAAATTCTATGTATAGATATAGAATCCCCTGCTTGACTGCATTAAATTCTTTGAATAATTTCCTCCTGTTCATCAAAAAAGTCTATTTCAGTGCATGAGAAATAAATCATTTAGCAGCATTTGTTTTATAACTGGTTTTCAGCTTTGTATTAATGAAGGACAAGTTGGAGGAAGTGGATACTCCGAGACACTAATGTATTCACCGGATTCCAAAATGTACTGTGAGTAATTCTGAAGAACAAAAGTAATTAAGATTAAACAGCAAATAATAAAAACAACATTATCTTCAGGAAGCAGCACGTGCAGAATGTCATTGGGAGTTTGGGAAATGTGTGTTGCCAGGAGAAACCCTCCGTGTTTATTTGCCTGTTGCAAATTCTTTGGATCTCAAAGTGGGTTCTAATCTCAGCCTGTTTATATTTTGACAATAGCCTATGAAGTGATAAAATAGAAATCCCTCGCCTTGCTTACTTGGTCCTACTAAAGTATAACTTGCTTTGCATGCTTTTGTTTCATTCTTCCAGGATCATTTAAAAATAACCTAAACTGCTATTGTCCATGTAAAGAGGAGAAAATAACAGAGCAACTGTATCTTCTGAATCAATAGAACTTAAGTTTGGCTGCACAGTAGAATCAACACAGGAGGTGTTGACAAATCCATTGCATGGCCCTGCCCTCCCCTGTCCAAAGTTTTGTTTTCCTTGGGCCAGCATAGACTTGGGCATCGGGATCGTTTTTTAAGCTCATTCAGGTTTTCGGTTGTGAAGCTGGGAGCCTGAAGCTATGTTCTAAATACCCAGCAGAAAGTCTGGTTCTCTTTCTTTTTGATTAGTCCAAAGAGATAAGAATCCTACCAAATCCTTCTGAGAATCAAGCCCATCTGTCTTACTTTGACACTTTAGTTTCTGAGAGTAGAGACAAATAAATGCAACCAGAATGTGTACAGGTAAGTAAAAACAACTGGAATTTCATTAAACCTACTATTCCCTAGATTTGCTTGCTTGGTTATTTATTGGGGTGGGGGTGTGTGTACGTGCATGTGGAAGGTTAGCAATATGTCAACAAAACACTGAAAAATTTTTAAAGTTCACACCAGAACTGTACAAACAGCACATTTATCTGCTTTATTCAGCGCTATTTAACCTGTAATATTGCAGACATAATTAGGTAGTGTTCCTTTGTAAGGATTAATTCATAAAAATTTTACTTTATTCTAAATTTTCCCTTTTCTCACAATCATAAAATATCCAAAAAGTGTTGCAGAAAGTGAAAGGCAATCTATCTGTCTCAAGTTTTAGATTATGTATTATCACCGTGGGTAGTTTTCCAAGTTCTTTCATGTTTGAGAGGTAACAAGAATTATTTCCTTAGTATAAAACTATAAGATCACAGAGAGTTAATATGAAATTTCAAGGCTTTGATTGGTAAGAACTGCAATGTTAGACGAAGGGTCAGTAACTGAGAGTCAAGTGAATTATAACTTTTTGGAAGAAGTTTCTTGAAGCAGCATATTGAGAAAGGTAAGAAAAGAGAAATAAACTTTTTACGCTCTGAGTTCGTTATGAAGTGTTAGCTGCCTGGGTTCTTTTGTCCCATGGATTGAAGGTTAAGAGTCAGGGCGGCAGGAGAGGAAGGACTGGGAATCATCTATCACAAAGAATTCATTTCAAGTAGATCTATGAGTGTATCAAGTCAAGATGGCAGAATTGAAATCAGGAAACTGAGCAATCAGAATGAGAAGTTGGGAGCATCAGAGCAGAAGATGGATGGTGGTTAGAAGGAAGAGGGAAAAGAGGGTCAGTGACAAGAAAGTGAAGTTATAGGAAGGAGACATAAATAAGTAAAAGGACCCTGGACTCTTCCAAGTGCTCCTTTCAGGAAGCTAGTGCACTCCTGGGCAGATAGGCAGAAGTGTACAATGAATAGATTAGAATGAACTATGTGTTTATTCATTCCTTTGTTCTTGTTTCAACAAATATGTTTTTGCATGCCTAGTACATGCCAGACATAATGCTGGATGCTGGGGAAGTACGGGTGAAAAAAATGGACCTTCTAAACAGCTTTTTTCTCTTCTGTCTACTGTGTACTGTTCTAGGAAACTGCAGATGGAAAATATCTCCAAGGAGAATGCAGCAATATTGCCCTTTCTGGCAGTTTTGGGGAGGTCAGGTCCCTTCGCCCAGCCTGCTCCCCTGTGCTTTTAGCTGGCCTGCCTTTCCCTCTTCAGAGGCAGTTCATGCGGTATGTGCACATACCACAGGGGGTCCACGATTTACCGGTCCTTTGATTTCTTTGCTGCTGCCTCCTGGACAGAGAAAGCCGGTGGGCCTGGTGGAGCTCAGAGTAGTTTTTGAGGGAAAAAAATCATGACTAATGATGCATAATGTGTAAAGTTTTGTTTGTTCTGTTTGAGCTTATGCACAAGTGTGGCCAATATTAACATTTGATGCTTTCAAATTATATTGATTTTAAAAGTTTTCTTGAATTGCATAGTTCCCATTGGTTTCCCTCTTGGTTAATAGACTAAATATGACTAATAAAAAGCCTAAACTTGGAGCACCTGTGTGATTCAGTCAGTTGAACATCTGTCTTTGGCTCAGGTCATGACCTTCGGGTTCTGGGATCAAGCCCAGGTTTGGGCTCCCTGCTCAGCAGAGTTTTCTTCTGCCTCTACCCCTCCCCTTGCTCTTGCTTGTGCTCTCTCTCTCTCTCTCTCTCTGAAACAAATAAATAAAATCTTAAAAACAAAACAAAACCAAAAAACAAAACCCTAGACTATTCCTTAAGTATCCTATCAAAACAAAACTGACCAAATGAGACCATTATTGTGAGCATATATAGAAACAACGAGTGAAGAGGAATGGTCTTTGGAAAGGATCACCCAAGGGTATTTTTTCCACAGGCAATGGGAGCTTCCCATTCCCCTGGGAGCCCAACAGTTGCTCAGGGACCCACTGGTGCCAAAGGATAGCTGCAACGCAGGATGGGTCACATTATTTATCTTTCCTCTTAGCAAACTCCTGACCCTATTATAACTTAGAAAATTGGTCTGAAGGAGTATAACAATAAAGCCTACATACTATAGAATTGCCCTAATTGGCTGTATAAAGTGTCATTAACGTCATGCTGAGACTCCAAAGGCAGAGCTTAGGGTGTAGACAACAAAATGTACTGCTTCAGGCAGATACAGAAGCTACCAATATAATGGCGGCACCTGGGGCAGTCCCATTTCCTCCAGGCCCTGTCCTACATCGTTCTCTGGACGGGGTGGTATTACAGCATTTATAGGCTCTAGGTACCATGAAATTCTTACACCATTAAAAAAAAAATTAAATGTTATATTTTTTACTAATAGAAATATAAAGATATGAATATATTACAGTATTTTCTTCCATCTAAAATTCCATTTCTTTTTCTTCTGATTTTAAAGAAAATCAGAAACATTTCTTGGGCTCCTAAAAGTATTGTGAATCCTAGGCAATCTGCCTACCTAATGGATAAGATGTCTCCGTCGCTGTCTCTGGTTCCATGCTACCTCATCCAACTTGCCTTAATTTATTGTGCCACAATCTCCCTTTGCTTTATTTTTATTTACTTTTTTTTTTTAATGGTAACCCAAACTTTAAATTTCTATCTTGGAGCAAATCAGACTCTTTTCTGTTTACAAGGTTATTTTTGAGTTGCAAAAATTACCTCCTTTGGTCCCATGTTTGTAATAATTCCTATTTTGCCTCATTCAACGTGGCTCCCACAGTCAGAGAGAGAGAAAACATGAGGAAACTTCCTTACCCCTGTCTGTGGTGGTGGAAGTCTTCGAAGTACATGATAACCGCTCCAGGCTGTCAAGTAAATGCATTCCCTTTGTTTTTGATTTTCAGTGGATAGAACAAATCTTTGTTATCTCAAGTTGCTTTATAACAAAGACTCTACTAAAATAATATTAACACAATGAAAAAGTAAAGCAGAGCACAGCAATGGTGTGATTAGAGGCACTAAGTGGCTGAAACATATGGAAGACAGAAGCAATAGAAACAGAAAAAGTGACAAGCAGGGAGGCAGACAAGAGGCAGAAAGAAAGGAAGAACACAGAGAAATGGACTGTGTCAGTAATGTGAGGCGCTGCATAAGGGAGTGGATAGTGCTAGTGGAGAACAAATATGGATTTCCATCTTCTGCCTCATTTTCTTCCAAAGAATCTTTCTTTCTACCTGCCTATATTCAAAACATTTTTCCAAGGGTCGTTTTTCCACCAAATCTTTACTTTTACTAGCCATCATTGGAAGAAATTTCTAGGAAAAAAGAGCTCCTGGCCTTGCATAACCAACTACTCCAAACTTAAGGGTTCAAAATAACCATTTTATTTTGTTAACAGCATCTGCGGGTTAGGAATTTTGACTCGTCTATGTTATATGTGGTCTGACATCTTGGCTAGGAGGACTCGATGTCTCTGTGAAATGACTTGGCTGGTGGGAACTGGAATCACTGGAGACAGTTTCGCATTGGTTGATGTCTGCTGTCAGGCTGATGACTGATGTATCTACCCATAGCATCTTCATGTGCTCTGAATTCCCTTTCTTTGGAGCATGGCAGGCTCACGGTAGATTCAGGGTAGTAGGATTTCTTACATGGGAGCTCAGACTTCGGACATGGAGTATTTCAACAAAACCAGATGGAAGTTTTATGGCTTTTTCTTACCTAGCTGTGGAAGTCACATAGCATCAATTCTGCCACAGTCTTTTTGTCTAAATAGAGACATATCCTGTCAGATTTAAGGGAAGGGGACCTGGGTCATCTCTCAATGGGAAGAAGGTAAAAAAAAAATCTGTAGACATGTTTTAAACCCCCACAGGTTTTAGCTATTCTTTAGTCTATTACATTCCATCTCAACTGAATGTTGTTAAAATTACTGGGCTCAAATAATTGTTCTCTACTTCCCTGCCCTGTCACTAGGTAGTATGTCATCTTCCTTATGTAGAAAAAAACCAATATTCATCGAAGTACCTCCAAATTAAGGAAACTGCACAGCTTAGTTCTGAAAGTAGCGACTATTATTGAGCAAATGCCCTATTCATGCTACAGAAATGCAGGCTATAGAAAACTCCAGTCCAGGCAACATAATAGTTTGAAAAGTCTTAAATAGCATTATGTCTGTGTACCTAAGTAAGAATAGGAGGATAAAGCTTGAGGTTTGACAGAACAATCTGGTAAACTATAATGGGCTTACATCAGACAGAAACCTTAGATGTTATTCTCAAGATTCCTTAGAATTAGTTTATCTGTGGCCCCTTCACATTTCAGCTGAACACTACTTGGTATATGTAATTTAAAAAATGGTTCCTGGTTTAATACTGACATGTCAGCTTCTCTGAGAAGACTTCTACCTCTCACTATCTATAATACTTAGTCTTAAATATTTCCAAAGGCTTAGTTATATCCTATATACTTGATAGTCTCGGAGAAGATGAATGGATGAGTTTCTTGTTCTCAATTATTTCACACCCATTATTTTGGTCTCTCAAGGGTTTTGCATTCTACAACAATAAAGAGTGTATCACCTTTTTTCTTAAGTACACAGTTAACCTTCTTAACCTAGGCTAAGAAGGCTAACACACTTAACCTTCTTAAATGATTGACAGAAATATTTACTATCAATCACAAACACAGAGGTCCAGTTAGAAGTGTGGTGGGAGGTGATATACTGACTGGAAATCCACAGAAATGCAGACATCTCATTTAGAACAAACTGACTTTGACCCGGGGGCGGGGGGGTGGATAAACTGGACAGAAAAGTATAGTTTCTATCCCCATTCTGTTGAGATTGGGCTAGGAAGAGGGGCCTCTCTGAAGAAAGGGCAACACAGCCATTTAGCCTAATGGTAGGGGTTGCATAGGGGGTAGGATACAGAACAGAGGTCTGTTTGTGATTCAGATTCAGAAATAAAACTGAAGATTCCAAATCCCAGGATTTTCAGTTATTACTATATAAGGAAGTTAGGAACTATGAAACAAAGGTGATGACTGAGAACATGGTAAGATTCTGGGATTTTTTTGCAACTTCCCTCCGCTAGTTATTTTTATTTTCCTCTATTTTTCTACTCTGATTTATAGTACATTTCTTTTTTTATTTAAGTTTATTTATTTACTTTTAGTAATCTCTACACCGAACATGAGACTCAAACTCACAACCTCGAGATCCAGAGTTGCATGCTCTTCCAAATGAGCCAGCCAGGGGCCCTTCTAGTAAAATCCTGAAGCCAAATATCACAGGGATTATCCAGAGGCAACCTTGTGGCCCATTCTATAGGGAAGACTTTGCTAAGACAGTTGAAGGCATAGAAAGACTAAAAACGGTAGTTTCAGGTGGCTGCCAAGGACAAAAGGTTTACCTCTATCTTTCTGACTTACAACTTTTAGCAGTCAACCATGCTTTTAGAAGCAATACTCTCCATTCATCATCTACCACAGTGATACAGTTGGTGATAGTTGACTAGGGCTATTTAGGAGCCACAGCAGAAGCCCAGAGTTCTCCAGGTTTTTCTGATAATTTTCACACACTCCTACTGTCTTGTCTCTGAGCAGGTGTGTGTGGCTTCATTTTCTAATAGGGTCTCCAACACCTAGCTTACGTCATGCTTCTCCAGCAACCATAAATTGTTCTGGGTATCTGGAAAGTACTCCAAATTCTGTCTCATACCTCAATCCTGAGCCCAACCAGAAGTAGGGAAATTTGTGTTTTGTGAAAAAGACCTAAACTTGTGGTTTATTTTAGAAACATGTCTAGATCAAGAACTGACTCTTTGGAGACTGTGTATTGGTTTCTCTTACAGGTGGAAGTTTCATTCAATTACCTAAAGGTAAAGGATGTGTCTAGCCAGAAGGCTCGGTTGTGTATCACTTAAGGGCTTTCACACAGAAACATCAATTTTTATTATTTTGTAAACTCAGACATGGCCCTTCCTTCCTGTTGAATCATGCATGACAGAGATAGACCCAAGCACCAGAAATGAGGGAAAAGACAGAAACACTGGGCCCTCCATACACTTTACTTTCAGATCTCCATCTTCCCCTCTACATGGTGTTAATTGGCTCTTTTGAATAAACTTTCTCCCTAACCCTCTAACCTACCATTAATCTGAGCAGTCCTGGAGGATCAAGGGCTGAAATACATCTCCATGAGTTTTTAAGCTTCTTTGGGAAGGATCTGTCCTTATACTGTCATATCTGTCTCAAGACCTGGTGGGACACGCCAAGGGTATGCTGTTGAAGTCCAGGTTTTGAATCTGTGCTGTTCCCCAGGATCAGAGACTGTTTTTGTGAAATGTTCTAGTTAGGAGCTGAGCAATGTCTCTGTAAGGCTGGAGACGTACCTCGTCCAAGGAGACAGAGATGAGCAAGTCACCAAAGACATGCCAATGCGGGACATAGTTACTCAGAGGTCATGCCTAAACTAGACTGGACAGGAGGCAGAATAGAAGCCAGTAAACGGATTCTGGAGAAGGGATGGGAAAGTTGCCAGCTGACAAAGCCTTAGCTGAAAGGATTAGGGTAATTTTTTTGTTTGTTTTTGGTTTTGCTTACCTGTAGTTTTTAATTGTTTTCTATAGGAAATACATATTACATATATCTTTTTCAAATCTTAAGAAACAATCTCTGGTTAAAGTCTGGGGGAAAAAAATGAAGTCTCAGATTAGAGTACTACCATGTAATTTCAATGTTCCTTAACTTTAATTCACATTTAAAATAAAAATGGATAAGAGGAACTGAACATACATGCATTTTTATTGTATTTTTAAATGTTTCTTTTATTTTAGTGCTCAGCCTTCTTCAGTTTCACTTCCTACCTTGTTGAATCAAATTTTATTTACCCTCCCTTTTGTTTTTCCCATATTCACATGGTCCTAGGCAAACATGTACACATATACACCCAAGCAGACTCATACACCTATACTAATGCAGAATTTTACTGTTTCATTGTTTATTTCACTCAAAAAGATTATTCAGTATCCACTTTTCTGTATTTTTCTAGTTTCATTAAACAACACATCACAGAAATAGTTCTAAATTAATTGTCCTCTAGCATAACTTTAATTTATTCTTTCTTAATGGCTGCCGAATAGTCTGTAATATGAATTTGCCATATATTCAGTCATTTCCTTACTGAAGAGCCATTGCTTTGTATTTGCTGTTTGGCTACCAAGAACACACTGCAATAAATATCCTTCCTAACTTGTGCTTTGTTTTATGGTTGGACTAACAAGAGGGGTTTCTGTGTCAGAGGAATTTTTAAATTAAAACTTAGTTAAAATTTAATTTTAAAATAAAAATTAATTTTAATTTATTTATTAAATAAATTTAGTTAAAATTTAATTTAAATTTTATATTTTAATTTTAAAGTAAAAAATGTAAAAATAATTAAAATTAAAAATTGCATTTTTAATTTTAATAGACATTGATTTCCAAAATGTTATTAATAAAATAAAATAAAATGGCAAAAAATTTTTACATGTCATTAGATTTTACACTTGCACGTTAAGTTATCACCCTTTCAGATTATTGTCATAGAGGTAATGTGGTATCTCTTTGTTCCTTTATTTTACATTCATCTGAGTTAATAGTCAGTTTGAGCACAGTTTTCATAGACTTGCTCATTTGAAGATGATCTCTGTGAATTGATTCTTTATCCTTTTTTTCTGTTGAGCTTCTATTCTCATCTTGACAAATTTTAAGTGTCCTTTGTGCATTATAGGACTAGCCCTGTTTTCTCCAGTGCACAGACCTTTTTCAAAACCTATTATACATTTTGGATTCTGTTATCTTTTGCTACAAATTTATATGCCTTATCTCTTATTGCTTCTGGGTTTTCAGTCTTAGTTAAGAAGGTCACACTTGCTGTTAACTATTATACTTGTAGACTCCCAGATTTTTACAAAACTGTTACTATTTTACTTTTTACAAATAAGACTTGGCTCAATTTGAAAGTTGGTGTAAGAAGCAAATGTATAGCCAATTGTGTCAGAGCTAATTATTAATGATCCTTCTTTTTCCTGTGGAATGGTATAGTACCTTTGTCAAAAAAATCTTTTTTTATATACTTCAATCAATTGCTACATTTCCTTTTCCTTCTATGGATTTATTTATCTGTGTCATGCTGATAAAATAATAATTGAATACCCGTGTTTTATAGATCTTTCTGTGGTTATGTTCTCTTTTACTATTTTTCTTGTGTGTGAGAGAGAAAGAGAAAGAGAGAGACAATGAGATCTACAAAATCTATTCTGACATATAAGTTTTAAGGCAATATTTTTCTTTTTTTTTTAAGATTTTATTTATTTATTTGACAGACAGAGATCACAAGTAGGCAGAGAAGCAGGCAGAGAGAGAGGAGAAAGCAAGCTCCCTGCTGAGCAGAGAGCCGCATGCGGGGCTCAATCCCAGGACCCTGGGATCATGATCTGTGCTGAAGGCAGAGGCTTTAACCCACTAAGCCACCCAGGCACCCCAAGGCAATATTTTTCTACAATTTCAAAATTCCCAATAATAATTATGATTAGAATAGAATTAAGCCCACATGTTAGTTTTAGAAGCATAAATAATTTTTATTATATTGTTTCTCATCTAAAAATCTGTTTTGCCTTTCCATTTGTTGAGAAATTTGTTTTATATCCTTTAATGAGATATTACATGTTTCTTCATAGATGTCCTAAATGTTTGAAAATATTTGCCTAAGTATGTTAATGCATATAGGTACATTTTATGACAGTTACTCAATGTCAGCAGATTTTATGGGATCTATTGCAATAAGTCAAATATTTGTGTATATATTGTTTGTATGTATGTGCATGCCTTTACATCATAGCCTAAATATAAATAATGGGCTCTTTCTCTCTATCTATAATTACTTTAATGTAGATAGCTTATAACCCCATATCTCTTTAATGTGTTCTATTATGGAACAAATGTCCCTATATTATCCATATCTACCTACTCCTGATTGCCTTATTGGTAAATAGTCCTCTTTTTCAAAGGAGTTAGAAAATCACCAATTCTGGGAAACCTGGATGGCTCAGTTGGTTAAGGGTCTGCCTTCGGCTCAGGTCATGATCCCAGGTACTGGGATAGAGCCCTGCTTCAGGCTCCTTGCTCAGCATGGAGCCTGCTTCTTCCTCTGCCTAACAAGTCCCCTGTTTATGTTCTCTCTTTCTCTCTGACAAATAGATAAATGAAGTCTTTTAAGAAGAATCACCAGTTCTTTTCATTCGGCACCAGATCATGAGCTTCCGACTGACTCTGAGCAGTGAAATAGATCCCATGCTTTACCAGAAGACTTCTATCAGTCCTCCTGTCTATCTATCCACATGTGGTTGATCTAAAATATATCTTAATTTCAATTGACATTTATGCATATATTATTTGACAAATCCTTCAAGAAACACAGATTTAGGCTTTGCTGTAAAAAAGGGGGGGAGGGAGAAGGCTATAAACAGTATTCTAAGATCCAAATGAGGAAGTATACATAAAAGCAAATGCATGTGTAAACATATATCCCACCCCGGTTGGTGGCCAGAGACTGGGGACCCACAGAGCCACGCCAGTTAGAACCTGCTTTATACTAGTAGCTATTTTGAGGCCCAAGCCAAAGGCATCTGCTTCCAGAACAATGGAATGAATACTGGGCTGCACTCAAAGACTTATGATTTGTCCAATAAACACTGAGACAAAACATAGACTCTACAATTTAAAGCCTAAATATGACAACACTCACTTAAAGAAGGTGGAATTATGAGGAATTAACCACAGATGTTTTGTCCTCTCCTGGGCTACAGAAGTTTGTGGTTCCCACTGCTCATCAACTAACCCAGAAGAAACAGACATGAGCATCTGGACTTGAGTTCCTGTTCTGACACTAATAAGCTTTAAAAAGTGGAGAAATTCAATTTCCAAACCCACATTTATAAAATAGAAATTATAATACTATATGCTTTACATCGGTGGTTCTTAATTGCGGCTAATTTGGGTAGTTGTAACCAGGGGGATGCTACCGGCATTTAGGGGGCAGGGATCCTGTGAGGCTTCATGCAATACATAGCACGGTCCTCACAAAAAGAACCATTCAGCCTGAAATTTCAACAGTTTGGATGTTGAGAAACTCTGCTTTATAAGAATTATAAAGAAGATTAAATGGGATACTGCTTATGAGATACATCGAACAGGTGACTGGGCCCATGGTAAACATGCACATGGTTGCTGCTCTCATTATTATTCTTATTAATTGTCTGAACTGCCATGTTTTTCTTCCACTCAACACTTCCTAGTAATATTTCATGGTTTCCTGGGAGGATGGATGAAGTGGTAAAGTACAATACGGTAATCACTAAATTCTGCATGTAAGTAAAATGTTAAAGGAATAGTGACATAGTAAGGAAAGTTGGCTAAGTGTTTTACAGTATCTCCAACCACTTACATTCAACAACATTTTCTGTGAATGTTTTCCCTGCCCTTAGTACTCTCCTCAAAATTTGCAATTCAGGATAAGTCCTTAAAGTGAGCTCCACTAAATACTAAAACAGACAGAGAACACCCAATAATCCCTATGTACAATTTCTGTCTTTTGAATTCTTTAAATTTGATCAGACTTGCTGTAATAATATGGCATCTTATATAAAATGCACTATTAAGGATAATAAAAGGAAAAATTTACATAGTCACTGAATTAATAATTACATAATCTGAAATACCAAAATGACATAAATGTTGTATGTGTTTACCCCCTGAGACTGGTGAGCTGCTGCGTAGATAATGTTAATTCTGCCTTGGGTAATCCAGGATCTATTTGGTTAATGAATAAAACTGGAAGTATTTAACAAAGAAAAAAAGTGATTTTAGTTAAAGATTAATATCAGATCAGCTAGGCTTTATAAAGTTTGCACATGTACAAATGAAGAGCACTGACTCTGGTGATATTAAGACAATGTGTGGCGCCGGAACCAACAACATCATCATCACCAGAGATCTGTTAGAAACATTCAGTTTCCCGAATCAAGAACTTTGAGGATGAACCCAACAATGAGTGTTTTGCCAAAGCCCTCTGGGTGACTGGTGCAGACTGAAGTTTGTGAACTGATTATAAGAAAAATAAGCAAAACAAAACAAACACCAAGGAAACCATCTTGTAGGAACTACTCAAGGTGAATATTTTTATATGAATTCATTTTCCACTCCTCAAGGAAGATTCAACCTGGATCCATTTTTGTCGAGGAGTCTTCATCCTAACCAAAACACAAGGGATTAATTTACCTGGATTGTCACCCCAATTAGACTTGCACGGATTGTAGAAGAGAAGTTCCCTCACTTGGTTGCTACACTCAAGACTTCCTTTAGCTGCAGCTCAGTAAAGGCCCCAGGTGTGAGGGGGAAAAGGGTTGGAACAGCCTCTACCCCTTATAGTTAAATGACCTTGAGTAAATGATATTACACATGTTACCCTCGATTTTCTAATCCATTAAAAGGAAGTTAATCTGTAGGATTCTATTAATACATCAAATTAGGTAAGTGCCTGGTATGTATTTTTTTAAGAGGTAAATAAAAACTCTCAAGAGAAATGGATGTTTATGGCCAGCTAATACATTTCCTACTTCTATGGATGCCACATCCTCTAGGAAAATCTGGTTATCATAGGTGGTGTAGTGAATACAGATTCAGAAAAGGGGAGTTATTTATATGTTATAAATGTTTAATAGTTCAGGCTAAGATCACCTAATATACCCATCTCTGCAATAATAGCTACCACTTACTTAGTGTTTACCATCAGGCACTGTACAGACACTTGTATACTCACACATTTAGTTTCTTCAACAATCTTTCGAAGGAAGTACAACGATTTTCTTCATCTGACACATGAGGAATTTGAAACACACAGACTTTATGAAACTTGCTCAAACTTGCATAACAAGCAAGTAGCAGGCATGAGTAAGAATGAGAGGATGGAGTTCAGAGCTTTCTGGTTTAGTGCATGTGCTGGGAATACAGTTTCCTGGCTTAAGCCTAAGAGATGAGTGGTTTCTCTGAGCCTACAGACCACTCTTGCTTTAGAATTTTCCTGTTCCTCTGCTTTTTCCTTAAGCAAGCTTAACCAGCATCCCAGGTCTGGAAGAATTCCCAACCAGGGTTTCCTTTCCCATGTCTAGATGTGCAGTGATTCTGACATATAAGGTGGCAGTGGGAGCTCCTCTTTATATCTCAGCCCAGATAGAGATCAATGAACACCAAACAGGAAAAGAGCTGAAGTCAACATTTGGCCTTGGATTGGAAATTAAATCACAGGTGTTAACGCTTCCAACTATTTGTATTTACCTTTTCATCTCCACTTGAGGAAAGAAGGGTTTTATTGTATGGAACGCTCAGGAAATAGTTTTGTGCTAAATCTTGAAATTTGTGAGTCATAGATAATAGTTCTAAAAGCAACAGAGAGAAGGAAAAGGAGAAAGGAGTGCTTAAGATAACATTTAAGCTATGCTATTCCTTTTTTTCTTTTTCTTTCTTTACAACAATACTTGAATATGTGCAGCTTCTTAAAGTGGTACTTAGTATACCTCATTAACTGCTGTAATTATGGTACTTTTAACAGATGACTACAGTTCCTGAATCTGTTGTTCTTGAAATATGATGTTATAGCCAAATCTGTTGTAGGGCATACTCTGAGTATGAAGGGGTAGTGATCAAGTAAACACTAGAATAATGAGAAAAGGAAGCCCTCTGCCTGGAGTGTTAATTGCTAAATTTGGTATGGAGTATGATAAACCTCTTCTCTGGCAATATAACTCTCTGGTGTGGCTTTTACAAATTTTGCAAATTCTGACTCTAGTTATATAATAGAATGCACATAGAGCACAGCACCTTGTCACTGAGCTATCAGCAGCAAGGTAGATTAAAGGAAAGGAAGTTTTGTTCAGAATATCTATTGGTTATATAAAATGTTCCATGCACTCTTCCAGGTTCTAGACATACAGCGGTGAAGAAAACTAATTGAAATATGAGCCCACAGAGGACTTTGATTCATATCAATGAAACCACAGAGTTGTTGGCAATAAGATGGATATCACTCTTCCCCAGTCTCAGGCAGTATAGTATCCAGAATTTACTTCAGAATGTTTTCTATAACTGCCATAGCAATGATACAGTTATGGAACCTTCATATTGGGTAGTTTCCTCCTTAGCAATAAGTGAGAATTTGCATTGGGACGCAACAAACATTGTGATTGGATAAGCTTTGTCATCAGACATAAACCAAGACCTTAAGACACAGAAGCGAAGTGAGCATAAGAGACTCCTTGCTGCCACTGTCCATGTTGTTGATAAAATCTCACTTCCAGGGGGCCTTTTCAGATGCCTCTCCTATGCATTCAGCCCAGTAAAGACATAGCAAGGGAAGGAGACATCAAAAGAGCAATGAAAGCATCCATATTCAAGAAAATGTGATGCTCAGAAAGCCTTCATTCTTGTCTTAACACATGACTGAGACTTTGGAAAATGACTCGTAAAGATTAAACTTGTAAAGAGTTGGTTGGGAATAGTAATAGGCTTTTTTTAAACTTTATTAAGAAGCCTTAATTATCCATAAATAATGGAACCAGGATAGTATGAGCTGAGCTATTCATTCATTCATTCGTTCATTTCAATAACTATTCATGGATTTCTGTTTACCAGGTTATGAGCAATACAGGGTATATGTTACTAAATAAGGCATCACTTGGAGACCTTACAGTTATAGTAAAGACAAACAAGTTGAATGAATAACTAGAACAGTTTAAAGTGGTTGAAGGGAGTTGTGTTATTTTTCCAGGACTGCCATACTAAAATTGGTAGCTTAACACAACAGGTATTAAATATCTCAGCTTTGGAGATAAGATGTCTGAAATCAAGGTGTCAGCAGACCCTTTCTGCCTCTGAAGTTTCCAGAGAAAAATCCTTTTCTGCTCATTTTAGCTTCTGGTAACTCCCAACAATTCTGGAAATTTCTTGGCTTATAGCTGCATCGCTCAGTCTCTGCAATTGTCTTCACAGGGCTTTCTTCTCCGTGCATATCTGTGTATCCTCTGGTCTTCTAAGGACACCATTCGTTGGATTTAAGGCTCACTCTGATTCAGCATGAACTTACTTAATTTAATTACATATGCAAAGCCCCTATTACCAAATAAGGTCACATTCTGAGATTCTTAGATTTTATGAGATTTTATGAGATTCTGAGATTTTAATGGTGAACATGAGTTTTGGAGTTTGGGGAGGATATCAACCTTTACGTTGATATTGATTTGAAGGAAAAAAATAGATTGCTATAATTGGAGAGATATTTATAAAATATGAGGAACATCATACAAATAATGTAAAGCATTAATTTTTTGGTAATGAATAAACCCAGAAAATAACCTGAGTAGTTGATAGTTCAGGAAATTGAGCTCAGAGAGATTATTTGTCCAGTCTTTGAAAGTTCAATATAGAAAGTCCTGACTTTTAGGTATAATTATCATTTTGGAAATATGAGCTTACAATACCTCACTCTTAGGTGCATTTTACAATGCTTAATGGTTATGCCTGGAAATTTTCATCTGTTCAAATTTCACTTTAGCCAACAGTTGCTGTTATTCAAATAATGGTTTAATCTAAGCCATTCAGAAAATCTCTCACTAACTGGTAGGGATGGTAATGGGCTGTGAAATATTAAACATTTGGTCAGAAATCATGTTAACTAACTTCACCAGCAAATTAGAAAAACAACCCTGGGTATATCCCGAAAGTTCATATTAAAGTGTTTTTGAAAACAGCTGAATAGAGAAGGTAGAGAAGGTAGACTATTGCAGATGTAAAGACCACATAGTAGAAAGGCTTTTATTTAATGGAAAGTCAGAAGGAGAGAGGAAATTGATTTGTGTATAAGATAGACTTTGGAATTTAAAATAATAGCTTTATTTTTCTTACAGAGATAATAGAGAAGACAGAGGTTTAATGGCTGGGATAATTTTTCTGATATACAGAGACAATGGACACAGAACAAAAATAAATAAATAAAAATATTTTGAGCACCTATTACAACTCTGACAATTTAGGTAATTTTTCTCAGGTAAGCCTGTTATAGGTGAAGAAACTGAGGATCAGAGGAGTCAGGCAGTTTGCTGGCAAATGGTGAAACTGTGATCTGACACACTGATTTGGTTTTTCTATGGGAAATATGGACAAAATGAGGCTTCTTCTTTTTTAAGATTTTGTTTATTTATTTATGAGATAGAGATCACAAGTAGGCAGAGAGGCAGGCAGAGAGAGAGGAGGAAGCAGGCTGCCTGCTGAGCAGAGAGCCTGATGCGGGACTCCATCTCCTGAGATCATGACCTGAGCCAAAGGCAGAGGCTTAACCCACTGAGCCACCCAGGTGCCCCCAAAATGAGGTTTCTTGCAAAGCTTGGCAATGATGCCAGAGTCCAGGGGCAGGTGTTAAGTGAAAAAGAAAATTAGCCAGGGAATGATGAGAATCCAGTGGCGGGGGGGCGTGTGTGTGTGTGTGTGTGTGTGTGTGTGTGTAATAATGAGGGTCAGGAAGGCAAACAACAAATAAGAGACAGAAAGAATGGGAAATTGGGTGATAGCACTGTAGAAGGAAATTAATAATCTGTGGCAGAGATGGGCTAAAAGCTCACTAGGCTTGTTCCTCCTTTTTGGACATTGCCTGTAAAATATCCCACAAGACTCCCCACAATCTCTTTGCTCATTGGCTGGCTGAATGTAAAAAACACAGCAGAGACCTTCAAGGTGAACCAAGAGGATGGCAAAGACATGAGATAGAAGGTCTGGAGCCCTCAGTTATTGCTTGGACTAGGTCCACCCGGGAGAGTTAGCTACCTGATTTGCACTGAGCTATAATGTGAGCAGGAAATAAACTTTTATTGTGTTAAGCTCTTAAAATCATGGGGTTAGTTATGACACTTAGTGTCGATTACCCTAAGTATCCTGACTTTTAGTACTTAAAGAGAATTTATAGATTACTTGAGTTACCTACCACCCTCAGTTTATAAGAAAAAAGAGAGAGGCAGAGAACGTGACACACATCATACAAATAATTAGTAGTTAATTGTGCAACTGGGGCCGTAGTCCAAAATTCACTCTACAGCTCTTTTCTGGAGAAAGTCAATAGAAATAGCACAGACTTTTCTACACATTTCATTTTGTTTCAGAATTTGACTCTCTAACAACCATATGATGATATTCTTCGAACATTGTTAATTCTGGGGCAAGTGAAGAAGTGGTGTGTAGAAATGCAAACATTGAACTAGAAGTTATTAAATGTGAAAATGATGTCAGGTAGAATCTGAAAGGAAATGAAAGTACGGAAACGGACATGGAATTTTCTTGGAAGGATGTTCTCAATAATCAGCAGAAAAGAAGAGGAATAAGTTCTGGTCACCTGGGGATGCCTCCTTTTGGAAATTGAGGCATAACTGCATAATGTAACATCCTGACTGGCTAGTTATGGGTAACTTGAGGATAAATATAAGTGTAGCAGTTCAAAACAAATCATTGAAAAGGTAGAAAAATATAACAGCCATCCAGCTGAGCCATGGAACTGTTAGATGAAAAAAATACAAAACCAAAATAACAACAAGAAAACCCCAAGGATTTGAGAAGAAAGTTGAATGCATTAAAACAGAGACCAGAGTGCATTTCACTTTTCAAGGAAAGCTTTCATGTGCATTGGGGAATGGAATGGTAGTTAGAAGGATTAGCAAATCTTGATTTTTGAGGATTAAAGAAGACTAAATTGTCTTTAAAAGCAGAGAGGAAGCAAATAGGGAAAAATGAGGAGCTTCATGTTCACTGAGGGAGAACCTCAATTAAGCAAATATTGAATCCACTCAAAAATCATTTCAAACATAATTCCAAACTTCGATGCTTGGTCTTCCATTTAGATTTTGCAGAACACTAACCTTTCGGTTTTTATTTTTTCTGATTCCCTGGGTAGTCCTACCAAAAAGAATCGCTTTAAACCTAGATTCATTATCATGCACAATGTAATGATTCCATTTAGCAAAGAAAAAAAAACCACTACTTTTTATTTAAGTGCCTTCCAAAAAAATCCACAATCATTTTATTTAAGATAGATGTTTTAGGGAAACTCAGTATTTCTTGAGACTTCAAAGTGAAATGACTTTTTGAAACCAAAGCAGAAACAAGTTTTTTGTTGTTGTTGTTGTTGTTTGTTTGTCTGTTTTTTAAAGATTTTATTTATTTGACAGACAGAGATCACAAGTAGGCAGAGAAGCAGGCAGAGAGAGAGGGAGAAGCAGGCTCCCCACTGAGCAGAGAACCCGATGCGGGGCTCGATCCCAGGTCGGCCGGGATCATGACCCGAGCCCAAGGCAGAGGCTTTAACCCACTGAGCCACCCAGGCACCCCAGAAAAAAGTTTTTTTTTTTTTTTTTTTATCACCTCTAATAGTAGAAGATTCTCAACCTTAGGTCTGGACAGCAGTCATTTTCTCTTTATATATTAAGTGTGAATCTGATTTTGCTTAAAGAATTTCTGCCTTATAAATTAAGAAAATTAGTTCATTTACTAACAAAGTATGGCCTTTCAGATTATAAATTATTATTATTTTTTTAAAGAATTTATTTACTTATTTGACAGAGAGAAATCACAAGTAGGCAGAGAGGCAGGCAGAGAGAGGAGGGAAGCGGGCTCCCAGCTAAGCAGAGAGACCGATGTGGGGCTCGATCCCAGGACCCTGAGATCATGACCTAAGCCGAAGGCAGAGGCTTTAACCCACTGAGTCACCCAGGTGCCCCAGATTATAAATTATTAATGGATCTATTTCATCTTCTCTCTATCACACTCCCCACTTCTTTCACTGTACAACTATACACACTGAAGTAGATATTGATGATATTGGTGGTGGTGGTGATCACGGCATCTGTGGTAGATGTTAGGCATCTCTTTCTATTTACTTTGGGTAACAGCAACTCTTTTTCCTTGGGAATCACACGAAATTGTTCTGCCATTTCCCATTCAATGTTCATTTAACCACCAATCACAATATTTCCTCCTCCTGACCACAGAAATTGGCTCAGAAAAAGTCATTTGACACAAGTGGTGCAAACTAGTCTTCATCTGGTACGTTTTAGATACTATAGGAAAAACTTTCTCTTTCCCTTAAACCATTAGCTATAAAATATGTAATCCCAGAGCTGCTGGTGACCGTGATTCTATCACACAGAGGAGACCCTCAAAAAATTCTCAAGCAGGTAAAAATCATGGCTACCCCTCCTTTGTTTCAATTTTGAATATATTGAGTCCTTATTTTATGTAAGATACTTGGATAGAGACAGTAAGAGACTGAAAAATAAATGTGATGTTACCTCTTTGTTAGTTTTCAAACTAGTTAATAGTCTATGATAATTTAGTCATCTGAGTTTATTCAGCAGATCCTAAATGAGAATATATTTTCTTGCAGCTATTTGAAGAGCTCTAGTGGTACTGTGGTGATCGATCAAATAGACAGACTTCCTAGACTCATGGAGCTTACAGTTTATGAAAAGAAAAGCATTGATCAAAGAGCCACAGAAATATTCGGTTATAAACTGTGATGAATATTCCAAGGCAAACCCAGCATATTTAGATAATTATATAAAAGAGAAATCTATTTGAGATCTGATGATGGGGTATAGTGGTGCTGGTAGTTTAGTGAGACTGGAAGGCTAAAATTAGAAGTAGACAAGGCCTAAAACCCTAATATTGCCTTTGACTAAAATGCTCAAGGTTTTCACTACCATTCTCCAACCTTAACCCTAACACTCCGTAGTAGCCCAAAGAAAAGGAGCAAAAGAGGCTGGTGCAAAGCTGCTATTGGGACACTCTTTGGAAGTCAATGGAATGTGGACTGAAACAGCAATGATCCCTATACCTCTGGGATGGGGGACATGGGGAATGGGTAGTTAAGTTGTACCTAGGACATTTGCTTCAGTCTAGCTAACAGTAAGGGATTTCTAATAATATTAAAGTATTCAATGGAGAAAAGTGAGGTTACTTCTCACAAATTAATTAAAAATTGGAGTGGCTATCATAGTCAATCAGCATTTGAAGCTTGTACCATCCCAAAAGGATATCTTAATCCTGCAAGATACTGAAAAACCACCTGAAGGAACAGAGAAGAAGAGTTTACTCAATATATCCCACCAACCATTGCTAGACTGTCAGTCTGAGTTTTCTGCCATCAAACTATTTCGTCTGGCATAGGTTCTAACTTAAAACAAGTGCTCCGTCAGTGTGTTGAATGAATGAAAGATTATAATGAGAAACAACGCTCGGGTTTATAGTTAGCAACTTTGTCTAAGATTCTCGGTAAAATGAGTTTCTACCTTTCTCTCTTATAGTCCCTTCAGCAGAAAAATATATTTGATTCTCTTGACTTTTATTCCTTACTTATAAAAAGATTGTATTCACATAAAATAAATGTCTTAATTGTATTTCTACTTATTCTTGAAGTTTCATGGTTGGTTCATCAGCATCTTTTAAGAATCTCACCATTCCTATAGAAGAATTTCATTACCGCAATTTCTGCTCAAAGAACTAATAGAGTCAATGACGACAGATGGCAAGTTCACTTCTAAAAATGTGTGGTATTTGCTGTTCACTATTAAGCATTGTGGGAGACTTTGGTAGAATTCTGCCTGGGAATTTGGGAAGGGCATCACAGTTGAACTTAGGTACTCATAAGGATTTGAATGATCCAAAGATGTCAAATAGGGTCATTCTAAAGAGAGGAAGAAAATTACTAAAATTACATGCAGAGGAAAGTAGAGTTTAATTTGTCAAGATCAACTTTATAACATTAGAAAATGCAAGCATTAAAATGTTTGTAATGAATTTCAACATCAACTATTTCCTAGGACTCTACTCTCTAAATGTTTATATCAATTCTTATTGACAAACTATAATCTGTAGAATAACCATATGGTAAGTAAACTGTCCATGTTAGGGGAAATTCTCTAAATTATAAGCTTGTGGAAGTTTTCCATAATTAAAGACAGTGGGAAGGGAAAATAACAACTTCAAGTTGAAATTCTAGCTTTAAGGAAACTTGCTTGAGTCAAATTGTGAAATATTTAGTTATTGTGTTTATGAGGTTTCTTTTATGATTATACTATCTGCAGTTTATGCTCTTTATATTCATCTATAGCTTCTTTCATAGCTCTATCTTTAGCTCTTAAAAGCTTCAGGAAAAATGCGAACAGATTGTAGAAGCAGAAAAATTAAATTTAAAAGAAAAATAAAAACTTAAATAAAGTATATAAAAAAGAAAATATGATTTATAAGGTAACAGGATGGGTAACTGGGACATTAGACAGTAAAGAAAGAAGGCTGCAAAGGAATTAGAGAAGAATTGACAGGTAGATATAGAGGGATTTATCCATCCATCTATCCTTCTGTCCATTCATCCATCTGTCCATTCATCTGACTCCAAACTGTGTCTAATTCAGATTCATATTTCCAGAAATCCTTTGGACAACTCTATCAAGACCTTGCAAGTATATGTCTCTTAGTAAATAAGAAACACCAACTTCTGTTTAATTTCCCAAGACAAC
Source organism: Mustela putorius furo (assembly GCF_011764305.1). Taxonomy (NCBI): domain Eukaryota; kingdom Metazoa; phylum Chordata; class Mammalia; order Carnivora; family Mustelidae; genus Mustela; species Mustela putorius. The sequence goes on from NW_025421987.1 coordinate 32,336,698, forward strand.
AAACAGAGTCATTCTTGATTTGACATTCTCCTTTGCCACTCATACAAAATTGATCATCAAGTCACATTGATTTTGCATTTGAAAGGTCTCATTTGTTTTCCCTTTTTGGAGACCCTGTCATTGATCATCTCTTGCATGGATTACTGCAATAGAATTTTAACAGTTTTCTGATTTTACTTTACAGAGCTCTTCCAATTCATCTTATTTATTGATATTCAATATATTTTTCTCTCTTTTGAAGAAATAAATCTTCCAAATACACAAGATATCATAGAATATAAAATAACAGGGAATCATATTTAAAAGTTGTTAATATTTTGCTGTATCTGCTTTAGGAATTTTTAAGAAATAAAATACTGCCAATACAACTGAAGACTCCTTTGTACCTCTCCCTGTCTTTCTTTCCTTCCTACCCTTCCCAAACAAATGCAGTTCCCTGAAGTTGGTGTGTATCTTCCCATCTATCTTTAAAAAAATATTGTACCATGTATTTATATATCCAAAGCCATGTTTTGTATACTGTTGTGTATTTTTTAAATAAAATACATGGTATAATACCACACATATTCTTCTGCATCTAGCTTTCTTCACCTAATGTTACTTCACAACACTTCAACATTTTTTCATTCAACATAATAAGATATATCCTGTTCATAAAGTTCATTTGAAATGCTATAGTATTTTATGTTCCAATTTCCCCTATTATTTATCTTCAGTACTTTACTTTTTGCTTATTATTAATCATTTCTTCTCCCCAATTGGCTAAAAGTACTATAGTAGTAGTAATAGTAGTAGTAGTAGCAGCAACAGCAGTAGTAGTACTGGTTAATGATTATTTAAATTTTCAAATAGCTTCATTGATTTCTTGGCTCATTGTTCCTCGCAGACGCTTTGTGCTTTTGTTGTCAGTTTCGTTGCTAGTAAAGTACAATTTGAAAGAAGAAAACTGTCAGTATTTGGCTGAAAATATTATTCAACCTCTCCCTTTAGTCCACACAATGAGTGGAGTTCTAAATTGACAATCACTTTATCGAGCACAAGATATTATTTCATCATTCTCTGGAAACATTTTTTTATTTTAACCTTATTACTTTTGTAGGCACTTTAACATTGTTCCTGAGTTATTTTTAAGATTTCTATGACATTAAAGTTTTATATTTCTCAAATTCAAGAAAATCTGAGCCTTCATGGTGTTCAATATTCCCTTCACTTTTGCTCTCTATCATGGAATTGTATTAGACATGTTAGGTATACTAAGTCTGACCTTTATAACTCAACACTTCTTTTTATGTATCTTATAATGGTCTCTCTCTGAGCTACATTTTTTAAAAAGATTTTATTTATTTGAGAGAGAGAGAGAGTGGGAGAGTATAGAGGAAGAGTGAAAAGAAGAAGCAGACTCCCTACTGAGCAGAGAACCTAATGTGGGATCCATCCCAGGACCCTGAGATCATATTCTGAGCCAAAGCAGATGCTTAACCAGCTGAGCTACCCAGACACACTCTGATCTACATTTTATAAAATTTTTTTCAAATTCACCTTCTCTGGTTTATTTTCTCAATGGAGCCTGTCACTGAGCATTCTATAAGCTGTATATATTTACCTTATTATTGCTTATAACTTCAGGGATTATATATTTCATCTCTTAATGTTGAATTTGTTCCTATTTTACACTTGCCTACTCTTTTTTTGCACAGTTTTGTATTTTCATTGTGGTTTCTATTCTTTTTGGGGGTGGTGGTGCAGAGATTTCCTTTTAATCATTTACCAATTGTGTACTCATATTTTCTTTCCAAATTTCATAATATAAAACTATATTATTTCCCTTTCTTGGTGTTCATTCCTCTTTTTGCTGTACCTGCCAACTCTCCCTTGATGAATCATTTCCACATCTATTATGTTTGTTTTTTTATTGTGAATTCATTTTTAGTAAGAATCTTTGTATTCTGAGAAATCTGAAGTGTTCTGACATCATGGAAGGTCTCTATAGAATAGTTTGGTTTTTTTGTGGGTCTAGGAATTTTAATGGTGTGGTAGGCAGAATTCTAGATGGCCCCCATGAACTTTGTCTCCTGGTGTTACCCTGTCATTATGTTATATTACATGGCTGTGATGGTCAATTTTATGTGCCAGTTTGGCTAGGCTGTAGTTCCCAGTTATTTAATCAAATGATATTCTAGGAGTTACACTGAAGGTACTTATAGATGTGATTAGAGTCCCTAATTACCTGATTTGAAGGGAGATTATCCTAGATAATCTGAGTAGGCTTTGTGTAACTAGCTGCAATGCCTTAAGAATGAAACTGAGACTTCTCAAAAAAAGAAATTCTGCCTGTGGCTTACAGATCCAGCCTATCCTTACTGACTGACTGCCTTACATGTGTCAGATTTTCCTAGCCAATCCATACACATATTCACACAAGCCAACTCCTTGTGGCAAATCCCTTAATATACATCTCCTCTTCTGTTTCTATGGTTGAATACTGACTGACATATTGGCAAAAGGAATTTTTCAGATGTAATTAAAGTTAGAAAAGGAAAAAGCAACTCAACCTTACAGTTATAAGGAACTCGAATCTGCTAATAACCTGAAAGGGCCTGGAAGCGGATTCATCCCCAGAACCTCCAGATAATGCAGCCCAGCTGATACCTTGATTTCTGCCTTGCAAAGACTCTAAGCAAAGAGCCAGGTGGATCCATCTTTTGACCCATAGAGTTAATAAATGGGTATTTTTTAATCACTAATTTTGTGGTAACTTTTTACATATTAATTTAAAAAAAAAAAAAACATTGTAAGTGGTTTGGGCCAGTATTTATACTGATTTTTTGGGTTGGCATTCAAGAACCATGAATAGTATAATGTGAACTTCTCCTTATGAATGGGCTAGGCATGGGCTTAAATTTCTGGTCTGTGACTGTTTCCCCCATTGGATTCTGGTAGGAAATATGTTTGTATGTAGTTTCTTAAACTGGTAGATGAAATGTGACTAATGCTGTTTTTATGAAACAGGCAGCTCTTGGCTCTATGCCAGGACTCAGGACATCACATTTCCTATTGCTCTTTAAGTATTAAGGCCCTATGATCACCACCCAATTCAATATCCTCACAGATTACCATAGAATCAACTCAGTGACAAGGTATGAGTTCTTTTCTAGTATCTGGCACCTGAATATTTTATCAATCTTTTGCGCTCAAAAATATTTTAATAATTTCTTAAGTTATGTTTATGTAAGTTTGTATCTGGAATTTAGCACTTTTCCAATTTGACAAAGATAATGCTGGTCATGCTCTATATATTACATACCATCTCACTGGAATGCAGTGTGTAAGTATTCACACTAAGTGGATAAATAAAGAATATGAAAAACTTGATATAAGTTCAGATGAAGTTTCACTGCGAAAAAAAAAAAATTCAACATAGGTCAGAGTTTACCCAAATACATTAAAATAAATTCTAAGATTTTGAAGTTCTTGGGTTTTGGAATTTTGAATAAAGGCTGGTGCCCGGGCATAAATGTTTAGTGGAATATGTTTTCAGAGGTAAAAAAAAATGAGATCTCGAAGGTGGAGATAGAAAGTAATAGTCTCCCATAAATAAAAAAGAAAAGCTTGACAATAGGGCTTTCCAGATAATTACAGATTTGTTTAGAGACCTTGACTAAATACATTGCTTTTTTTTTTTTTCCAAACATAGCACTTGGTGTTTTAAACCTGCCCTTTTAAATTGTGAATTCCACACGGGAAGGAATATTTTCTCACTATTAACACTAAATAAACATTGCAATGTCAAAAGGTAACCAAGCCATCAGATTATTTGGCCATGTGCTATCACAGATCCTCTGAATTCTGTTTTCCTTAGGGATAACAGCAATGTTTGTTAATAATTGGACACTGTCATTCTAAAGGGAGCCCTATGCCCACAGATGCCACCATAGCTGAGAGGAATCTGATTTGCAGCTTAAGTAAAAGTCATTTAGTTCTTTTGTTGCCCTGCAAAGGCAATTAGACTCGAGCAGCAGCTGCATACAATTCTGGAATAATGCTGAATGGGTGGTGTGTGTGTGTGTGTGTGTGTGTGTGTCTGTGTGTGTGTACATGCGTCCGTGCATTTGTGTAACATTTTAAAGCAGGTGTAAATAAGTAATCTTTTCATTTATTTTAATTCTTTCAAAGAAGCTAACATTAGGAAAATCAGGATAGGAGAGAGTTTTGTAAGAGAGAACACTTGTCATCAATCTCTGCTTTTCATTTCTGTCACCTTTAATTCCAGGATGCATTGTCATGACTTAAGTGATTCTCCACTCAAGCTCTGTGTTTGGAGTATTTGCAATGACAAAGAGCTTAAATCTACCACATCTAGATCTTCTACTAACAACATTTGTCACAATTCAGGTAAACATTTACCTCTTGTGCTAAATGGTTTTCTTGACAATCTCTGGCCTTTGTTCAGACTGTTTTCTCTTCTCTCGAGGCTGTTTTCCTTCATCTAACCACACCATCTGAGAGATGAAGACTGGGTGGTCCTGGTTCAGGCAAGAGAAAACAATTTCTATGATAACAACTCTAATTTTGCTTGAATCATTTCTCCTATCACCTGCATCTTCAGTAGATAGAGGTTAGTCATTACCCTCATAGGTGACAAATCGATGAAATTACTGATGGCAACAGCAATGGGCTGTGGTAGTAGTTAATTATGCTCTGGCGCATGTCTTTCATTAAGGTGCTGTTTCCTTCACCAGAGCCCTCAATAAAGCATTTCTCAAGAGTCCCTTAGGAGTCTGTGCAGGGCGGAACAGTCTATCAGGCAGCTGGGAGCGGGATGTCGTGCTGCCGCCTGTGAGGGGGCATTAATGAGGCTGAGTAATGCAACCTGACAACGCCTGATGAATGGGACTCTCTGGGGGGATGGTCTGACAAATGGAGGCTCCATGACAAGCATCGTTTTCTAAACAATGTGAGGCTTCATTTGTCAGTTTATTGGTTATGAAAAAGAACTGGTCCAAAAGGTGGATTGGGATTTAATGAAGAAATTGTCCCCAGTGGTTAGAAGCAATATGAGTTGATGGTATTACCTCTTATTGGTATTCAGACTTTTCATCCTGTGGCATCAGAGAAATGGTTAGAGAGCATTACTAAAGAATTGCCTAATGGCAAATTGGGGTGAAAAATTGATACCTCTGGATTTGACATTTTTGTGGTTGGCAGATATGCCAAAGGTGGGAAGTGACAGCATTGGGTTCCAACATAGGCTCCATTATCACAATCTTGAGTGTGATATTTTGTGTCTTTAGTTTAAAAGTCTTCTGCTCATTCTGTAATGCCTTGTATCTAATGAAGATAAGCTTTGAAAGACTGTTTTAAAAGAGTATGCTTTAGTTGATTTTTCCTACACTAGAAACTCAAACCTTGACTATAATAGTTCAACATTGGTTTTACTAGATTGGGTGTGTGTTTGGTAACAGAAAGGAGAGGTCTTTAAATTATGAACTTTAGAGGTGACAACATTTTGTTGAGGGAGATTAAGGAATAGTTATATAGAATGAGTGAAGAGTTTGTGTAGAGGATTTGGATTTCAGTCTTATGTTCCTCTGTTATAAACAACTGGCAGCAACCCTTAGTCAGTGTACATAATGGAACAGTTCTTGTCAGAACATTGCCTTGTTCTATATCATTTATATTGGGATGTCAGCTTCTTACACTTCTAGACCCTTGTTATTAAGCTTTTTATATGACCGCAGTTTTTCAAACCATAGGTTTTGTTACCTTCAGATATGCTTTGCAAAATACTGGCCTTGGTTCTATGATATCACAGCTCTCTATTAACCTCTGTGATCCATCTTTGTCTGCTGGTGGCTTTATTCTCTTCATGGTATCAACATCATCATCATCATCATCATTATTTTTACAATGATAAAAGAAGAGATGTTTGTGAAGTCTCTATTCACTTGGAAAATGAAAAGAGATGTGCAGTTATCAGGAGACACGGAAGCCATAAAGTTTCTCATGCAACTATTAAATGTATCTTAATATACTCTATTATATATATCTTATATATTATGATATGACCCTTTTCATCCACCTCATCCTCCTTTATCACAGGGAAGAATCAGCACTACTGAATTTTTAAATTCAGTGCACTAACTTCAGGTCAATCCCATGCTTGGAATAACATGATGTGCTGACAGATACACAGCTATCTTTCTCAAACAATTCCCTAATTCATTTGAAAATCAACTAATGCTTTGTCTCCATTCCGAAGTTCCATTTTGTTTCTATTCTGAGGCCCTATTTATATCTAAAGAAGTTTTAAAAATATGAAGATGATTATAATCATAACACCCTTTTAGGAAATTCACTTCTATAAATTCTTTCATTAACATCATGGAATTCATTTCATAATAGCTAAGGAGAGGGGGAGAATTTCAAACCTGCAGAGAAGAAGTGAATTGTAGAAAATAAACATAAATTTACCAAAAAATTTGTATGGTTTTAAGTTTATATATCCTGTTTAATCTACAAATCTACATTAAGTTCATTCAGTACTGGATTTAAGCCTCTTGACTTCTAAACAAGTATTTTATTGTGCAGGTTACTCTAAATTTTCCTTAATGAAAATGAATTCTTTGAATCTTGAAAAAAAAAGTGTGAAATTAGAATTCAGTGTTCATGTTGTCATTTGAGCTTCTCTCTTCATTTTTTTTCTGATAGTATAGAATATTTGGCACCTCCTCTGGGCTTGTCTCATGACTGCTTTCTCTTGGCATTAAGCCCAGCTAGTCTCATCTTATTGACTTCTGCAGAGCATCTCAGATAGAGTAAAGTTATTTTGAGAAATTTGCAATGAATAAATGAATTTTTCCTTAAGTGACTGATCATTTCTAAATCAAAGCCTTCTTTTTATAAGCCACTGATAAAAGAAACACATTAGGCTAATTTGAAAGAGGGAAAGTAATGTTGGTGTAGAAATTGTGTGTGTGTGTGTGTGTGTGTGTGAGAGAGAGAGAGAGAGAAAGAGAGAGAGTCTGAGAGAGAGAGAGAGGCTGGATAAAATAAAGGGAAGATAATCTCTAGGTAGAAGATTCCTTAAGTCAAAAGAAGCTCTTTATCTTTATTACACTGGTTTTCCTAATTTTTCTCTTTTTCTTCCTGATGGATTAGACGTTTCTCAGTTCATATAAAGGATTAAAAACAGAACAAAACCTGTATATTTCAAACTATCCCCAAGAAAACTACCACGTGTATTTTTGTTAATCTTCCCGAGTTTTATCCTATACTGCCATGATATCCAAAAACAATCTTTAGAGTTCAAGACTTGAAGTACAGAAACAGAATGTAAAAATTGACATAAATCACCAACTTCATAAGCCACTATCTACAGTATCCAGCATTACACACACATCCATGCACACATACACCCACTGAAACTTGTCCTTCTCAAACTCTAAAACTTTTTCCTTGTACCAAAATGATTCTGATAAGTGCCCAAATGTTTACATGAGTTATAAACATGTAGAAACAAAAAATTTGTTTGAAATATGGAAAATGTCTGTATTTTGTCACAACTGAGCTCTTCTAAAAGAATCTATTCATTCTCTTTCTGGCCTTGCATGAAGAAACAAAACTCAGTAAATGTAGGGGCACGTGCAGATGTGTTATATAACTTTGGGATCATAGAAAAGAGTTATTTCCCATTTCTTCCTGAAACTTTTAGCTCAGAGATATACTAACAACAAAAATAAACGAAATTTAAAACATGTAGGTATTTTTTGGTAACTTGTTAGTCCTGGGGGAAAATTTGCATATGGGTTTGATGATTGAATATGGATACATGTGGACACATGCAGAGAATTTCAATATATTACTTGTTTACTTATTAACTTCTGGGGCAAGTGATTCCAAAAGGTTTTTGTCTTAATATTCTGGGCATCTTGGGTTAATTATTTCACAGCAGGAGCTATTATAAGGTTGTGAAATCCCACAAATGGGCATAGCAATGTATCTTTCATGTATATGACACAACCATGTCATAAAATCTTCAGTATTTCAGTATAGAAAACAAAATAAATTTTAGCCCTGTGATACATATTTTGATTTTGCTAGCATGAACTTGTGTAAATAGGTGGTGGGGGAGTAAGTATGGCTAAAACAGTAAGTAATGCTAGGAGATTAAGAAAATCCAACATGATGTATAAAATGAAGAAAAATTCACATCTAGTCATCTCAGCAATTTTTACTTTTAAAACATCCTCATTGTTTATGTAGGAAAGAAAGATACGCTATTTTGGAGGGTTTCCCCTTCTTTAAAGTTAACTTCTTCTAGGCACAGATTCTGCTTTTCTGACAGCAGCACGAGGCTCATTATATAACACAAGTCATCAGGCAGAGGTGAGGAGAAGAAGCCTGTTCCCTGAAGCAATTTGTTTCAGCAATGCTGCTAGAGCATAGTTCAGGATTATCTTTAATATGAATGAGAAGCTGGAGCCACTTGAATAGGCAGATGGAGTTTTGTTTTCTTCCCCCCAGACCATGAACTTGTCTGTTTCTTTTTTTCAAAATACATTCATCATCTTGGTTGTTATTTTGTTTAACCTTGTTCTGCCATTCTTTCCAATTACTCAGTTTAGTTTATCCACTCCAGGTTAGCTAATTGTCTTTACTTAGCCCTCTTTTTCACACATTTCCATCCCATTCCACATGTAATTCAAGTCCCATTAGCTCCCACTTCATTTAAACCAATATAGGACCCATGGGAGTAGTAGGGCTGTTGGAAACAGGTGCAACTGGACAGATGGTTGCTTTGCCAGGAGGGTGGAGCAGCCCAAACAGCTACCTCGCCAAATTCTGCCTGTCAGACTGAGACAGCTAAGAGGGTTAGCAGAGGGCTATCCCTGGATGTAATTGCTATTGTTCTTCTGTTATTGGTTCTCCCTTAGACTCCAAATGCGTATTCTTTTTAGGCATAAAGCCAACTTTAAGAAACAATCAAGTTGCTTATTAAACATTAGGTCTCCACCGCTATAATGTATACAATCAAGAGCTTGCTTGGTTCTGTTTTGAAAGAAGTAAGACCAGTTCTAGATGTTACTTGCATGCTAACTTGCCCCCGTAATCAGCTGTTGCCATGCCATAGTCACTATTCCCTAAGGCTGTCTCACTGTTTTGAACTTAGAAGGCACCTATTCTGAACCCTGGGTTACCTCTTGGTCTACTTTCTCTTTTATTGGCCAGAGCTGCAAAACAGAAGATCATGAGAGTTGTGCCTGCTACAGATTCATGATATCCAGTGTCAAGTAAGCTCTGTCCTAGGCTTTTATTTTGTTTTATTTATTTTTTTCAGAATAGTCCACAAGAAAACTTTTAAACATTATCATTACATCCAGATTCTGCCTATTTCACTTTTGTGAAGATGACGGGACCTCCATTTCTTATTATCCATTGGCCATATACTCCTCCGTATCTGACTTCATGTCTCATGACTCTAATGATATTTTGTATTTAAGGAACATAATTAGCCTGACAATTTCCAATCTCAGTTATTTTTTCCCTTCAATTCCCATCTCCCTGAACTTGAAGTAATGAATACTAAGTCAATATAAATCACCATGGAGATTTTACTTTTCTACTTGGGCTTTTGAAATAGCATATTTTTGTTTTCCATTTAATCTTCTGGTCTCATCTTTTCTCTTTTTCTTAATGTATTCTTTACAGTTGGGTGTTATTCGAGGCTTTATTCCACCTCAAAAGTTATTTCTATTTGTTGTCCACAGCAAACTAGCTATACTGCATCCTACAGTAATATTTTTGGTGACAATTCCCTACCTATCTATGGTTCAAGTCCCAAATGCTTATCCCAAGCAGAAGTTTTGTTTGTTTGTTTGTTTATTGTTTTTTAATTTACATGTAATGTATTATTAGCCCCAGGGGTATAGGTCTGTGAATCGTCAGGCTTACACACTTCACAACACTCACCATAGCACATACCCTCCCCAGCGTCCATAACCCAACAACCCTCTCCCTACACCCCTTCCCCCAGCAAACCTCAATTTGTTTTGTGAGATTAAGAGTCTCTTTATAGATTCTGGACACTAGTCCTTTATCTGATATGTCGTTTGCAAATATCTTCTCCCATTCTGTCAGTTGTCTTTTGATTTTGTTAACTGTTTCCTTTGCTGTGCAAAAGCTTTTGATCTTGATGAAATCCCAATAGTTCATTTTTGCCCTTGCTTCCCTTGCCTTTGGTGTTGTTCCTAGGAAGATGTTGCTGCGGCTGAGGTCAAAGAGGTTGCTGCCTGTGTTCTCCTCAAGTATTTTGATGGATTCCTTTTGCACATTGAGGTCCTTCATCCATTTTGAGTCCATTTTTGTGTGTGGTGTAAGGAAATGGTCCAATTTCATTTTTCTGCATGCAGCTATCCAATTTTCCCTACACCATTTATTGAAGAGGCTGTTTTTTTTCCATTGGACATTCTTTCCTGCTTTGTCGAAGATTAGTTGACCATAGAGTTGAGGGTCTATTTCTGGGCTCTCTATTCTGTTCCATTGATCTATGTGTCTGTTTTTGTGCCAGTACCATGCTGTCTTGATGATGACAGCTTTGTAATAGAGCTTGAAGTCCGGAATTGTGATGCCACCAACGTTGGCTTTCCTTTTCAACATTCCTCTGGCTATTCGAGGTCTTTTCTGGTTCCATATAAGTTTTAGGATTATTTGTTCCATTTCTTTGAAAAATGGATGGGATTTTGATAGGGATTGCATTAAATGTGTAGATTGCTTTAGGCAACATAGACATTTTCACAATATTTGTTCTTCCAATCCATGAGCATGGGACATTTTTCCATTTCTTTGTGTCTTCCTCAATTTCTTTCATGAGTACTTTATAGTTTTCTGAGTATAGATTCTGTGTCTCTTTGGTTAGGTTTATTCCTAGGTATCTTATGGTTTTGGGTGCAATTGTAAATGGGATTGACTCCTTAATTTCTCTTTCTTCTGTCTTGCTGTTGGTGTAGAGAAATGCAACTGATTTCTGTGCATTGATTTTATATCCTGACACTTTACTGAATTCCTGTATAAGTTCTAGAAGTTTTGGAGTGGAGTCTTTTGGGTTTTCCACATATAGTATCATATCATCTGCGAAGAGTGATAATTTGACTTATTCTTTGCCGATTTGGATGCCTTTAATTTCCTTTTGTTGTCTGATTGCTGAGGCTAGGACCTCAAGTACTATGTTGAATAGCAGTGGTGATAATGGACATCCCTGCCGTGTTCCTGACCTTAGCGGAAAAGCTTTCAGTTTTTCTCCATTGAGAATGATATTTGTGGTGGGTTTTTCATAGATGGCTTTGATGATATTGAGGTATGTGCCCTCTATCCCTACACTTTGAAGAGTTTTGATCAGAAAGGGATGCTGCACTTTGTCAAATGCTTTTTTAGCATCTATTGAGAGTATCATATGGTTCTTGTTCTTTCTTTTATTGATGTGTTGTATCACATTGACTGATTTGCAGATGTTGAACCAACCTTGCAGCCCTGGAATAAATCCCTCTTGGTCGTGGTGAATAATCCTTTTAATGTACTGTTGAATCCTATTGGCTAGTATTTTGTTGAGTATTTTCGCATCTGTGTTCATCAAGGATATTGGTCTGTAGCTCTCTTTTTTGATGGGATCCTTGTCTGGTTTGGGGATCAAGGTGATGCTGGCCTCATAAAATGAGTTTGGAAGTTTTCCTTCCATTTCTATTTTTTGGAACAGTTTCAGGAGAATAGGAATTAGTTCCTCTTTAAATATTTGGTAGAATTCCCCCCAGGAAGCCATCTGGCCCTGGGCTTTTGTTTGTTTGGAGATTTTTAATGACTGTTTCAATCTCCTTACTGGTTATGGGTCTGTTCAGGCTTTCTATTTCTTCCTGGTTCAGTTGTGGTAGTTTATATGTTTCTAGAAATGCATCCATTTCTTCCAGATTGTCAAATTTATTGGCGTAGAGTTTCTCATAGTATGTTCTTATAATAGTTTGTATTTCTTTGGTGTTAGTTGTGATCTCTCCTCTTTCATTCATGATTTTATTTATTTGGGTCCTTTCTCTTTTCTTTTTGATAAGTCGGGCCAGGGGTTTATCAATTTTATTAATTCTTTCAAAGAACCAGCTCCTAGTTTTGTTGATTCGTTCTATTGTTTTTTTGGTTTCTATTTCATTGATTTCTGCTCTGATCTTTATGATTTCTCTTCTCCTGCTGGGCTTATCAGATAAAGGACTAGTGTCCAGAATCTATAAAGAACTTAGCAAACTCAACACCCAAAGAACAAATAATCCAATCAAGAAATGGGCAGAGGACATGAACAGACATTTCTGCAAAGAAGACATCCAGATGGCCAGCAGACACATGAAAAAGTGCTCCATATCACTGGGCATCAGGGAAATACAAATCAAAACCACAATGAGATATCACCTGACACCAGTCAGAATGGCTAAAATAAACAAGTCAGGAAATGACAGATGCTGGCGAGGATGCGGAGAAAGGGGAACCCTCCTCCACTGTTGGTGGGAATGCAAGCTGGTGCAGCCACTCTGGAAAACAGCATGGAGGTTCCTCAAAATGTTGAAAATACAACTGCCCTATGACCCAGCAATTGCACTATTGGATATTTACCCTAAAGATACAAATGTAGTGATCCAAAGGGGCACGTGCACCCGAATGTTTATAGCAGCAATGTCCACAATAGCCAAACTATGGAAAGAACCTAGATGTCCATCAACAGATGAATGGATCAAGAAGATGTGGTATATATACACAATGGAATACTATGCAGCCATCAAAAGAAATGAAATCTTGCCATTTTCGACAACATGGATGGAACTAGAGTGTATCATGCTTAGCGAAATAAGTCAAGCAGAGAAAGACAACTATCATATGATCTCCCTGATATGAGGAAGTGGTGATGAAACATGGGGGCTTAAGTGGGTAGGAGAAGAATCAATGAAGCAAGATGGGATTGGGAGGGAGACAAACCATAAGTGACTCTTAATCTCACAAAACAAACTGAGGGTTGCTGGGGGGAGGGGGTTTGGGAGAAGGGGTGGGATTATGGACATTGTGGAGGGTATGTGCTTTGGTGAGTGCTGTGAAGTGTGTAAACCTGGTGATTCACAGACCTGTACCCCTGGGGATGAAAATATATGTTTATAAAAAATAAAAAATAAAAAAAAAAGTCTCTTATGGTTTGTCTCCCTCCTGATCCCATCTTATTTCATTTTTTTCCTTCCCTACCCCACAAACCTCCCACTTTCCCTCTAAAATTCCTCATATCAGGGAGATCATATGATAATGGTCTTTCTCTGATTGACTTATTTTGCTCAGCATAATACCCTCTAGTTCCATCCACATCATTGCAAATTGCAAGATTTCATTTCTTTTGATGGCTGCATAGTATTCCATTGTATATATACACCACATCTTCTTTATCCATTCATCTGTTGATGGACATCTAGGTTCTTTCCACAGTCTGGCTATTGTGGACATCCAAGAAGAAGTTTTTATTTTAACTTATTTTAAGACAGATAGATTTTGAACAGCCCATAGTTTTGTCAGTTCTATGAACCCAAGGACTATTATTCTTTTTCATTTGTTCCATATTTTCTTTTTTTTTTTTTAATTTTATTTATTTATTTGTCAGAGACAGAAGGAAAGAGAGCGAGTGAGTACAGGCAGACAGAGAGGCAGGCAGAAGCAGAGGGAGAAGCAGGCTCCCCACCGAGCAAGGAACCCGATGTGAGACTCGATCCCAGGACCCTGGGATCATGACCTGAGCCGAAGGCAGCCGCTTAACCAACTGAGCCACCCATGCGTCCCCATATTTTCTTGTTAAATCCACCCTTTTTTATTTATCAAAATATTCTTCTTTGTTCCTTAACTTTTTCAGTTCTCCTGCTAAATAATTTCATCTGAATTTTCATATATAAATGCTTGAATTATTGCAATAGATTCTACCTAAGAAGAATTAATCCTAAAAATGATGGAGACTAAATATCATGTAATATTTATTACATGGTAGATATCCTCCTAGTTAACTCAATGCATGCTGTCATTTAGTTGTCATGATATCCCTATGAAGTAGTAGTATTCTCATTTCCTAGGTGATAACATTGAGATACAGAGAATCAGGCAACTTGTGCAGTATTATAAAACTAATGCAAGACAGGACTTGAACACAGGATTTCTAAGAAGGAACAACTATGCTATGATGTCTTTCTTGACCTTCTTTTTTTGGTCTCTTCTCATTAGAATGAATGTATTTTTAGAACAATAGAGGACATCCCTGGCCTAAGAGCTAAAAAAAAAAAAAGAAAGAAAGAAAGAAAGAGAAAAGAAAAAAGAAAGAAAGAAAGCGAAAAAGAGAAAAGAAAGAGGAAAAAAAAGGCATACTGACAACAAAATGCTATTCACACAAATTCAAAAGTACCTATTCTACTTGACTTCTGGTTTTCTTTGTAGTCCTCTCAACTCTTCATTGGAATTTTTATATCAGGTATATCTCTGGGTCTCTGGGCCTATCCATATAAATAATTGGTCATAAAGGAGAAAACAGATGAATCCTTAGAGGAAATACAGTATGAGGAGTGAATTTTTCCCCCAAAAAAGGATATTTTTATTTGAAAGCATATGGATTTTAAAAAAATGTTTGCTTTATTTTGTTTTTGTTTTGTTTTGTTTTGTTTTTTGAGAGAGAGAAAGCATGGGGGAGGGGAGAGGAGCAGAGGGAGCGGGAGAGAGAGAGAATCTTAAGCAGGCTTCATGCCCAGTATAGAGCCTGACACAGGGTTTGATCAGACAACACTGAGATAAGGACTTGAGCCAAAATCAAGAGTTGGACACTTAACAAACTGAGCCACACAGGTGGCCCCACAAAAATGTTATTTTTTTAATCTTGACTTCACCAGCTATTGTATTGCCCTTCTCCATTACCATAATTTCATTTATTTTACTCTGATCTTACATCTTCAATTTCATTATGTTATTCTGTTTAAGAAATGTGACCTCCCTCCCTGCTTTTTGAAGGATAAAATTCAATGTTGATTTGTCACTCAAAACCATCTGCAAACTATATATTATTTTTCTTCTGTTATCCCCTCAATACACACTCACCACCTTTACCTGAATATTCTTGCCATTGACTTACTAATGTGTCTTTGTTCAATCCATCCTGATGCCTGGTATGATCCCAACTCTGTATGTTGAAATTCTACTCATTTCCAAAAGCCAGTTCAAGGTTTTTATGTCCCTCATCCACTGCCAGAAATTAGCTTTTTCATTTTTCAATTCCTACTGTACTTTGTACTTTTCTCATTGTGTTTATCATATGCTAGTTGCATTTGTTGCTTTATATTTATGTACTTCTCTTACTTTTCCTGGTGGATTATAAACTTAATATAAGGGGTCAACATCATATACTTTTTTCTCAATAAATCAACTTTGTTGAGGCATAATTTATATATAATAAAACGCACCCAACTTAAATATGTAGTTAAATGACGGGCGCCGGGGTGGCTCAGTGGGTTAAGCAGCTGCCTTCGGCTCAGGTCATGATCTCAGGGTCCTGGGATCGAGTCCCACATCGGGCTCTCTGCTCAGCAGGGAGCCTGCTTCCCTCTCTCTCTCTCTGCCTGCCTCTCCATCTGCTTGTGATTTCTCTCTGTCAAATAAATAATGTAGTTATTTGTTTAAAAAATATATATGTAGTTAAATGAGGCTTGAAAATTATATACAATCATGTAACCACTGCTATAATTAAAACATAAATATTTCCATCATTTACTTCCAGATCAACACCCAACCCTTGCTCCAGGCAATCACTGATTTGCTTTTTTCATTATAGATTAATTTTTCCCTTTCTGAAATTTTATATAAATAGAACCATACAATTGGAATTAGTTTGTGTTTGGCTTCTTTCATTCATTGTAACATTTTTGAAATTCAACCATGCTGTTGCACATTTGAATGGCTTGTCCCTTTTTATTGCTGCATAATACTCCATTGTATGAACATATGAAAAACAATTAACCTATCTACCCATCATTGAACATTTGATTATTTCTAATTTAGTTGTTATGAATAAATTTGATATAAACATTCATCTACAAGTCTTTATGCTTTCTTTTCTCTCAGTTAAATGGTTAAGAGTGCAATTATTGGGTTATTTATATTTAACTTTATGTTAAATTTAATTTTATATGTTTTCCTCAGTGATTATAGCATTTTACATTTCTGTCTGTAGTGTATGTATCAGTTATTCTTTATCTTTTCTAATAGTTGATACAGTTAAAAGTCCTTTAAGTATAACTGACACTTTAAGTATAATTGACATATAATATCCTATTAGCTTTAGATGTATATCACAGTTATTCCATATTTTTATGCATTATGAAGTTATTTCCATGATAAGCCTAGTTACCATCTATCACAAAGTTATTACTATATAAGTGACTACACTCTCTATGCTGTATATTACATTCCCATGACTTATGTATTTTATAACTGGATGTTTGTGCCTCTTAGTCCCCTTCACATGTTTTTCCTCCTCAAAATCCCTTCCCACTTTGGTAAGCAACAGTTTGTTTCCTGTATCTATGAGTCTTTCTGTTTTGGTTTTGTTTGTTTGTTTGTTTTTTAGATTCCACATATAAGTGAAATTGTATAGTATTTGTCTTTCTCTGTATTATTTCACTTAGCATAACACCCTATAGGTCCATCCACTTTGTTGTAAATGGTGAGATTTCATTCTTTTTTATGGATAAGTAATATTCCACTGTGTGTGTGTGTGTGTGTGTGTGTGTGTGTGTGTACACCACATCTTTATCCACGCATCAGTCTATGGACACTTAATTTGCTTGCATATCTTGGCTCTTATAAATAATGCCGCACTGACATAGGGGTTCATATATCTCTTCAAATATGTGCTTTTGTTTTCTTCAAATAAATACCCAGAAGTGGATTACTGGATCATTTGGTAGCTCTACTTTCAATTTAAAAAAAAAAGATTTTATTTATTTATTGGACAGACAGAGATCACAAGTAGGCAGAGAGGCAGGCAGAGAGAGAGAGAGAGAGGAGGAAGCAGGCTCCCTGCTGAGCTGAGAGCCCAATGCAGGGCTTGATCCCAGGATCCTGAGATCATGATCTGAGCCGAAGGCAGAGGTTTTAACCCACTGAGCCACCTAGGTGCCCCTACTCTCAATTTTTTGAGGAAATTCCATACTGTTTTCCATAGGGCTGTACATATTTACATTTCCACCAACAATGTACAAGTGTTCCCTTTTCTCCACATTCTTGTCAACACACTTGTTGTTTTTGTCTTTTCAATAGTAGCCAATCTAACAGGTATAAGGTGATATCTCATTGTGGTTTTGATTTGCATTTCCCTGGTAATTAGTGATGTTGAGCATCTTCCCATGTCTCTGTTGGCCATTTGTAAATCTTCATTGAAAAAATGTTTATTCGGGACCTCTGCACATTTTTAAATTGGGTTTTAATATATTGTATACATTCTTTATATATTTGGATATTAACTCTCATTGGATGTATGATCTGCAAATATCTTCTTCCATTCAATAGGTTGCCTTTTTGTTTGGTTGATAGGTTTTTTCACTGTGCAAAAGCTTTTTAGTTTGATGTCGTCTCATTTGTTTATTTTAACTTTTATCGCCCTTAACTGAGGAGACTTGTCCAAAAAAATATTGCTAAGATTGATGTCAAAGAGCTTACTGTCTATGTTTTCTCATAGAAGTTCAGCAGTTTTTGGTTTCAGGTCTTAACATTCAAGTTTTTAATCCATTTTGATTTATTTTTGAGTGTGGTATAGGAACATAGTCTGGGTTCATTCTTTTGCATATAGCTGTCCCACTTTCCCAACATCATTTATTAAACAGACTGTCCTTTTCCTGTTGTTTTTCTTCTTTGTCATAGACTAACTGACCCTATAAGCATGGGTTTAACTCTGGGCTCTCTACTCTATTCTATTGATCTATATCTGAGTTGTTTTGTTTCTGTTTTGGGTTTTTTTTTTTTTTTTTAATTATTTATAAGATTGAGAGAGAGAGTAGGGAACAGAAGGAGAAGAACAAGCAGACACTGTGCTGAGCGTGGAGCTGGACATGGAGCTCAATCTCAGGACCAAGAGCTAAAACCAAAGAGTCAGACGCTCAACCAACTGAGTTACCCTGGTGCCCCAATCTATGTATCTGTTTTTGTGCCAGTACCATACATTTGATTACTACAGCTTTGGAGTATAGTTTGAAATCAGGGAGCATACTAGTGCCAGCTGTGTTCTTTCTCAAGATTTCTTTGGCTATTCAGAATCTTTTGTGGATCCAAACAAATTTTAGATTCTTTGCTCTAGTTCTGTGAAAAATGTCATTGGTGTTTTTTTTTTTTTTAAAGATTTTATTTATTTATTTGTCAGAGAGAGAGCGAGAGCGAGCACAGGCAGACAGAGTGGAAGGCAGAGTCAGAGGGAGAGGGAGAAGCAGGCTCCCTGCGGGGCAAGGAGCCCGATGTGGGACTCGATCCCAGGACGCTGGGATCATGACCTGAGCCGAAGGCAGCTGCTTAACCAACTGAGCCACCCAGGCGTCCCTATCATTGGTGTTTTGATGGGGATTACAATGAATCTCTAAATTATTTTGGGTAGTATGGACATTTAGCAATATTAGTTATTCCGATCCATAAGTATGGAATATCTTATCATTTATTTGTGCCATCTTTGACTTCACTCATTCATATCTTATACTTTCCGGAGTTTGTGTCTTTCATTTCATTGGTTAAATGTATTATTATTTTATTCATTTTGATGCAACTATAAATGGGATTGTTTTTTTATTATCTTTCTGATAGCTTGTTTTAGGGTAAAGAAGCACAATTTATTTTGATATGTTAATTTACTATCCTGCAACTTTATTGAATTCATGTATTAGTTTTAATAGTTTTTTGTTGGAGTCTTTAGGGTTTGCTATACGTGGTATCATGTCATCTGCTAATAGTGACAATTTTACTTCTTCCTTTCCAATTCAGATGCCTTTTATTTCTTTTTCTTGCCTAATTGCTGTGGTTAGGACTTCCAAAACTATACTGAATAAAAGTGGCAAGAGTGGGCATCCCTGTCTTGTTCCTGATCTTAGCTGAGTATGGTGTTAGCTGATGGTGTCACACATTTCTTTGTATTTTCCACATAGCTTCTTTGTATTTTCCACATAGTCCACAGTGGACTGCTCATAATGGATGTTCCATAAATCCTTATTGTTAGTATTATACACAATGAATGGTATCATTACTATCTCAGCTTATAATCTGTTGTGGTGAAAATGCCATGAGCATGATGGTAATAGCTAGTGATTAAGAAATTCCAAAGACAGCATCAGCACCTTGCAAGGTATCTTAATTTCATCCTTCAAACAAACAGACATGGTAAATATTCTGACTCTTATTTTACAAGTGAGGCAACTAAGGCAACTCATGTTCAGGAGGTTAAGCACATGCCCAAGACCCAGACAGAAAGGGTCAGAGTCGGCTATAAAATTCAGGCACAACAGACTCCAAAGTTGCATCCTTCCAGTCCTCATTTTTATATCTATAACCATTTTTCAGGAAGACTCATTGAAATGTGTCTTAGGCTAATTCTTTCTTCTGTGTTCCCATCACCACTTTTAAGTCTATACTTCCATCACTTCATATGCTGATTTCTAAAATATGCTTTTAGCCAAGTTGCTTCCCTACAGAATTTCTAACACTATATATTGTCTCCTATACACTGTAGCCAGATTCATTTTTCTTAAAATTTTCTCTTTTTATCATATTTTTTGCCTAGCCAACCAGCTACAAAATAAGCTTGACTAATTTTTTTCAGTAGTTAATTTTGCCATCTCTAAGATGGAAATAATAGCACAATCTAGCTCACAAAATTGCAAGTATGTAATGGATATTTGAAAACGTGGCTCTGCTCAAAGAGTAAGTGCTTATACATTTTAGTTCTTATTATCATTTACGTCATATTTTGGAATTAGAATGGCCATATTTAACATAATTTTAAAGAGAAAGAAAATGAGATGCAGATAAGAAATTTGCCAAAAATCAACCAATTAGAATTAGGTTTCAGAGTAAAATCCTGACCTATTAAATGCAAATATTAATACTATTTTTTTTTCCTGTACAAAAATCACTTGGCTCATCTTACCTACCTCTTTTCTTTCCCACTATCTGTCATCATGTCTCTCTTGTTTCACAGCATGATATGCTCATTTAATTTTTGTTGTTTCTGTTTTGAAAGCCGACTGAAACCTTTTTAGTTATGTTCTGTCCAACTTTCAGGTCTTGTTCAAATAACACTTGCTTCAAGATATTTACCACAGAATTTTCAGGTCAGACCTACTCTCCTATGCCTGACTTTCTCTCAGGTTTACTTTCTACATTATGCATTTATCATATAATTACATTGTACATTGTGTGTCTATAAATGTTTCATAGTGCATGATACTGATTTTAATTTTACCTAAGAAACTGTTAACACTCAAAATGGGTTGAAAGTAAAAAATTACTGCTGTCCTGTGGGGCTGAGACCTTCTCACCGTCATCCTAGCAAGACTTGGATTTTTATTCCACATGTCATTCCAGACTGTTTTGGAGCAGGCACATTTGAGATTCTGGGCTTTTACGTGAACGTGTGAGAGAGATTGTTTTTCAATACAGCTTGTTGTAACTATTCAAAAGTCAGACTTTTAGTTTTGCTAAAGCTCAATTTACTGCCTTTCCTAATTTGCTACTTCTCTCGAGATTTGTGTAATGCTGAAATGTGAAATTGTTTGTGTTCTAAAATGTATTTTCCAATGTGCCCAAAATGGCTGCCAGACTTCCCAGGACTTTTTCTTTCTTGTCTCATTGCATGGCAGCCATGTTTTCTCTTTTCATTTTATCTTTGCCTGAGATAGTAGAAAAGTTATATAGACTACTCTAGAGTTTGGGGCAACTTCCAGCAGAAGTTATAAAATGAACGCCCCCTTTCTGTAAACAAGTCATCTCTCTGATGCCTTCAGATAATATCATTCACCAATTTCCTCAGAGGTTTGTTGATTAACCATTCTACGCTGACCATGGGTCAGCCCAGGACTACACAGTCAATAGAAACTGAAAAAATGTGTAATAGGAAATCATGGCAGTTATTACTTATCATGAAATATATATTTTCCATTTGATCCATTATTTTCACCTGTAAATTGTTGTAAGAACTTTTAAATTTATTTTCATTTTCTGACTATATTAGTTTTTAGAATAATGAATTCTTCAAGTTTCAAATCAGAGCATGAAATATTAGCATTATCTTCGGGTAATGGGATTCTGAGTAATTTTATAATGTATTATATGATATTTAAAAAAATAAATATGAAGTGATTTTATAATCAAAACAAAGCTATTTAAATTTGATAAAGATAAGACTTCCCAATGTTTTATAGTTGAGGAAGCATTTCATCTTATGCATTTTAAATGTATCTCAGTAGTTTTTCCCTTGTTACAATATTGTAGAGATACCTTCTTGTACAATTTTCAATATATTAGCTCTTGGTAACATTGCTCATTTTCATCACATTTAGTCACAGCAGAATAAACTGAGAAATGTTAAATAGTTGTGTTTTTATTGACACGCTGTCTATGGTCCCAAGACACCCCACTAATTGCTCAAGTGATATCCATTGTCTAATAGGGAAAGTCGTTAATGCCCAGGAAAAAACAAAACAAAACAAAACAAAAGAACAACTATCAAATTGCAAAAGTAGATCCTTCACTTTAAGTTAATCTGTAATTTCTTGAGAGCTTGTTTGGAGGTTCTAGCAGGGGAGCGCAGCTACTCGTATACCCTTGACCGAAGAAAGGTCCTCTCCTCTATCGGGGAAGGTCGTCCTCTTCGACCGAGCGCGCAGCTTCGGGAGGGACGCACATGGAGCGGTGAGGGAGGAAGGGGACACCCGCCTAGCCAGCCAGATCAGCCGTATCAACCCTGGCGATCAATGGGGTGACAGATGTCGCAGCCAGATCGCGCTCACATCCTAATCTGTAATTTCTTAAATCTTGACTATTAGATAAGACAAAAAAAATATATGTAATGCTTCCTGAGACTTCGATCTATCACAGAAAGAGGTAAATTTGACTTGCTTGTGAAAGAAGGTTGATCTGAATAGCAAAACTAAGCTGAGATGAGGATCCAACACCCAAATTCCAAGCCAAGACCCAGAGGAACAAAGGTATTAAAAACTTTGATTGGTTAAGGGGAATCTGAGAACCTGGAAAACACCTCAGAGAAATGACCAGAAAGATTACAATCTTGCTTGATATATTCCTCTTCCATTGAGGTGATAAAGTAGTAGAACTGCAAGTCCTGAGAGATGGAGTGGTGGGTGGGATTACAGGCAGCATGTTATTTGCAGCACCACCCCACTGTGATGAAGAAAAACACCTGAATTGTTTCTAAAACATTTGAGAGAACCTTGCAAATGACTGAAAGTGAGTCACCAAGTTCAGTGTAGATTCAAAGAGTGGATGTAATTCACACTTAGACACCATGCAACAATGGGTGCAAATGAATGATGATGAGAACCAAGTGGGATCTTATCCTCAGAAGCTAGTGTGAACAGAGGATAATTCTGGATCCTCATTCCCCTAATGCTAGGGTCATATAAAATCACTTCTGGAGATCTTGACCTAGGAAAACGCTAAGTTAACTGAATAATTGCCCCAATGATACTAAGTGTTAAACCTGGTATGATTGAGTTTACCTTGATGCATCTCTGGAAATACCTGTTCTAGAGATATACAACAGCTTTGTTCAACTCATTTGTGACCACAGACACAGATACCAGTAAATCTCGGGCAGCTGAAACCTCTTATTTGCTCAAACCTCTTCCAAGGCTCTAGGAAGAGATCTAGCAATGCTCATATGTTTTAGTAAAATTGCAAAGTGAGATTTTTGCACAATTGCTTAAGACAACTGCCTCTCTCTACTTGGACTTTCTTTGAGCACTTAAAGGAAAATACAGCTCAGTGGAAATTGCACTGAAGATACACATAGTTTGGACTTAATGGGATATAGCTCTATAGTTCACATCTCTTTCCATGAAGGGTTAAGAGGCACTAGCTTCCCATTATGCCAAAGCACACATGTTTATAGAATGTGCAGCTTAGTTAAGAGCCATGTTGTGAGATGAAAAAGTCCTAAAGTACCTAGCACTGGAAATATGTGGGTGACAGAGGAAAATCAGGTTGAGAATACAGTCTGTGGAAACTTCTTCCAAACATCAGACATGTAAACATTTAACTAGAAGATTCAGTTTTCCCTGATAATTATTCAATAAAAAAGTTCTCTTTCTTTCTTTCTTTCTTTCTTTCTTTCTTTCTTTCTTTCTTTCTTTCTTCTTTGTTATTAGGTATATATGCAATAATACAGTACCTGTTACTATAAATGCACAATAAATAACATTTTTCTTTTTCAATTTACATAAAACAGAAATGATCAGAATCCCTGAAAATTTAGGCTACAAACCTGTAGGTGTAACACAGAGTATGTCTATGTGCGAAGAATCACATGTTCTTCACCGTTTTGTAATAAATTGTGCTGTAGCATTACATTTCTCAATGAGTTGTGAAACTGAAAGAAACTAAACTTATCAAGAATTAAAACAAGTTTATTTCAATTATTTAGGAAAAAGCCTGAGATTTTGTAATACTGTCTACAGAAAATGATATAAAATCATTAATATATGAAGATGTTATAAGAAAGTATATAGCGGGGCGCCTGGGTGGCCCAGTGGGTTAAAGCCTCTGCCTTCAGCTCAGGTCATGATCCCAGGGTCCTGGGATGGAGCCCTGCATAGGGTTCTCCCCTAGGTGGGGAGCCTCCTTCCTCCTCTCTCTCTCTGCCCGCCTCTCTGCCTACTTGTGATCTGTCTGTCAAATAAATAAATAAAATCTTTATTTAAAAAAAAGTGTATAGCCAAAGTTTTAGGGAATAAAGTGTTTATGGAGGTGTGTCTGGTAGTTTTTTAAATAAAAGTATTATGTTATTTTCATGAACTTTAAAATGCATGTGATATGTATCAACTTTATATTTTTTTAATTTTTTGATTTTTTCCTAGTTCAGAATAATGTTGATTTATAGATCCAACTTTGCATTTCTCATATTGTATTCTTTTTTCCTCAAGCACCTCCATCCCCCATTATATACCCTTCAAGCCTTTACACCTGACTGACCAGAAACAGGACTTCTTAAACTAATATTTTAATACAAACTCCATAAGAGCAGGGGTGGTTTTTCTTTTGCTCACCCTAAATGTGAAAACCCTGTCCAGGATCAGGAATATAAAAGGCATTCAATCAATATTTATCAAATGAATACAGGTCATTGTTTAAACTCTATTTTCAACTAAAGAAACCTAATGTTTTATTAGTTCTTTTTCAGTAGACTTGTTCCACCCAACTTGTTCCTATACTAAAAATTTCCCACAAATATCATGATATTTACATGTAAAAATTATTAAAATATTCCTTGCTAAACTCTGGCAATCTGAAAAGGATTTACTTTCTGCAATAGTGAGGTATTCAGTTTAGAAAATATACAAACACAAGATATCCAGAAAAGTACAATATGAGACAAAGAGAGGAAAACCCAAGACAAAACAATAAAGATTATTATAAGCAGCATGGAAGGATGAGGAAAGACAAGAGTTGAAAATGGAGAATGGCTGAACTCAATTTTCCTTTTCACCTTAAGAAAAACTAAAAGACGACATTAAAAAAATTAGCTTTCACATTTATTCAAATAGCCAATATCTGTTATATTCTACAGGTAGATGTTTGAAAACCATCATCCTCATCCTTAATAGTATCTACCGAGTGACAAAGGCACCCTGAGAGATAAACAGTTAAAATGACAGGCGAGCCATGTGACACAGACATGAAAACAGGCAAGAATCACATGTTGCAAAACTGAAATACGAAATGAAGCTGTGATGTGTGAGCGACAGGACCAGATGTTCAGATGTCACTTGTTGAGACTGGTCTCCACAAGCCAGACTGAAGAAACCATGGACATTTTAAATTTGGGGGCACTGGTACTATCGAAATACAATTGAAGAGGGTTTTAAGCTTTTATAGTAGCTCCCATTTGTCCTACTTTAACTTGAAATTGTGCTCTTGAATTTTTTTTTTTTGTAATAGTGATGATATCACACACAAACTCATGCAAATACCACAAATGATGATTAAAGTTTAGAAAACCAACTTTTTTCAATTGCTAGAGTAAATTGGCTCATTTCCTTCCCCCACTCAAATTCCTTGAATTTATTCTGCTCTTTGGTGCTAAAGGAAGTGTTGTCCATATTGCTTACCAAAACTGTTAGCTCCCTCTGTGCTTGTAGGACCCTACACAGAAAGAGAATTCTTTCTCTTTTCTTTCTTCCCACCTCTTTCTCTTTCAAATCCTATATTTATATGTATAAACGTACATGTATCTTTTTATGAATCTACCTGTTCAGTAGCTTCTAATGAAAGTCAGTTTTCATTTAATTTTATAATTTTTTTCTAAATGTAAATCTTTCTAACTATTTATTCTGTTACTTCGGATAGTTTATTTAACCCATTTATAATTAACAATTCTTTAAATCTTTCAGCATACAATTATTCAAATCAGCCTAAATTATGCAAATAACCTCACAGTGAAGTATTCTAGTATGTGATATTAGGAATCCTAGATTAGCTCATTTCTGTTTCAGCAAAATGTGCCTTAATAAAATAGGGATAGTATTATCTACTGTTTAAAGTTGTCAAGTATAAATCAGGCAATACCGATGAAAGTAAAGCATTTGAAGTTTTTTGGGAATAAGGCTGTGTAATATTTGAGACTCCATTAGTGATAATTTAATTAAGATATTAACCCTTATTGAGCATCTGCTGTATTTTTAAGATACACATGCTAAATTCTTTACAGAGATCTTTGTACTTAATCCTCAGAACTTTAAAACATAGGCATTATTTATTGACCCTGTTTTTCTGATAAATAAATTGAAGCTGAGATAGTTGAAATAAATTGTCTAAAGATAGTGCAAGTTAATTTTAGATTAAGTAATTGAACCTTGATCAATCTAATTGAACTCTGATCAATCTAAGTGTTTCCCAATTTAGGATGCCCAGATGAATTCAATTATTTCAATAGTTATACTATTGTCTGAATGTGTATTAGAGACAAGTAGCATATTTAACCCATGATTCACAAATATGATTTTGAGACTGAGAGTATGGTAGGCATATAAATTGTAAGTGAATGAATTGAAATATAAATATGAAGTAATAGGACAGATGATACTTAGATATGGCAAAATGAGGAAAGTGAAATGCTAGTAACTAAACTTTGGGAAATTCTGCAGGAACCTGTGATGCATCTCTAATCAGTTGTAGCATTGACAAGGGGGTTCTCTTCAGAACTGGTAGTGGGGGAGACTGGTAAGTTTATATTTAATATTTTCCCCATTCTAGGAACTTCTTATTAGGGTTGTGTCCTCATGATACTCTTGGGCTATTGAGGGACCATTCTCTATGTATTTCAAATTAGGTTCCTCTCTCCAACCTCTCTGACCTATGTCCATTACTTAAATGCCACACTTCTGGGCAAACTGTCAAACAAGTTTCTTCTGTAAGTTAACTTTTTACTGTGGTGGCAGCCTTTATAGCCTAAACCCCAGTAGTGAATAATTATGGTTATTTCAGGCATTGTGTCACAGCCAGAATGTTATTTCCAAGTAGGGAGGCTGGGTCCTTCTGATTCTCCCTAAATCATTCCAGGTAATTGTGATGCCAGACTGGTCGTGAAGGTGACTCTCCTTTCATTACCAGTGGGAGTCATATCATTTTGAAGTATATGTTTGCTTTATCTCATGACAAAGAAATAAGAAAGGGAAGTTTCATGACAACTTTATACAATTATTTAATTTTAA
Organism: Mustela putorius furo; assembly: GCF_011764305.1. Classification (NCBI taxonomy): domain Eukaryota; kingdom Metazoa; phylum Chordata; class Mammalia; order Carnivora; family Mustelidae; genus Mustela; species Mustela putorius. The sequence goes on from NW_025421987.1 coordinate 32,363,715, forward strand.
GCCTCATCAACAACTGTGAAGATTTATTGAGCACTGGCTGTGTACCAGCCATTATTCTAAGCACTGGGGATATTAAGAATGAAGGTATAGCTCCTGCTCTTAGATACTTTATTATTGAATGCATGTGTGGGGAATGCGATACGGTAGGAGTAGCAACCAGGGCTTAGGGAAAGACAAAGAAATAGACAATTTTATTGTAGCATTATAAGCTTTATGATAGCTTTCTTCAAGTGTCTCTTAGTATAAGAAGAGGCATCATCTCATCTAGGCTAAGGATACTTAGAGAAGGCTTTTTGGAAAGCCTTAGAGAGGCATGGTCTGAGCTAAGTCTTCAAGGAAAGGTAAGGGCTTGCCAAACAAACAAGGAGAAAGAATATTTAGGGCAGAAGGAATAGCATGGGCAAAACATGGGAAAAGAAGGAAGCTATCACCTTTGGGGAAAAACTAATGGTCAGGTGGTAAAGATTATCTTAAACTGGGATTTAAATCCACACTCTTTACTCACTGCTATGTGATGCTATATGCTTCTTTCAGGCTAAAGCCTCAGACTATGGGGATGTGATCAGCAAATGCACCCCTTGACATTGAAGCTAATAGTCATTAATATAAAACTGATGAAACATACTATTGCATTTAATGGCTCACTATTTACAATCCCCAATCTCTCAGAAAGATGCTATTTAAAATGTAATGAGTGTAATATACAGTAAAATCCACATGAATTTATTTATTCATTTATTCAAAAAATATTTATGAAGTACTTATTATATGTTAGAAAATTGTGCTGATGTAGAGAGGCAACGATAAGCAAGCCATGCACTGTGCATCCAAACACATGATGATATCATAACAAAAATATTCTGCCTCGAGTCTGAAACACAAGAGACAAACAGCAAAAATGGTTCAGCGTAATATTGGCCTTCCTAGAGGAATGGGCTGCTCTTATAGGTACTTGGCTCTGCTTAGCAGGCTTACCCATATGATAAAAGTGGGCATATATCAATCATGGTAAGACAATTGCATATAACATCCTTATTTTGATTCCACGCTTATTAAACATTTTTCCATTTTCATTTACTTTTTGACTGGCTTAATAAACCCTATTTCTCAGTTTGTCCATTAGTCAAAGAGATGATTTGTGTTGAAAGAACACACTAAAGAAAGGGGTCACAGGAAACTTCCTCTACCTTTTGTTTTTTTTCCCCAGGCACTTGGAAAACTGAACTCCATCTTAGGCAAATCTAACTCTCCTTTCCTTAAATATGTCTCCTGCAGCAAATGAGATGCAGTATGGTACAGTGAATCAAAACCAAACAAAACAAAAAACAACTTTCTGACAGTAATTTTACTATTCTATGTAGGAGTAAGATATATTGACAAAACAAAAACAGGTGTAGATCTCTTGACTGTTCTAAACCCTATTCTCACTAAATAATATTATATTATGTCTGATCAACCAGGCACTTATGATTTGGTGCTTATAATGGAACTCTGAGGCTTTATCACAGTACTGATGTGGTATTAAACTGATTCAAGACAATTTATTGATCAAATATTGGGTATAGAAGGAATCAGCTAAAAGGGTAGTCAGTCTTCGTGGTTTATCCAGTGAGCAACTATCTTTCTTTTAATCTTATATTAACTGCACTAGGCAGTTTATCAGGCGGCATTCAAACATGGAAAATAGAACAGCACAAAAAGTTCCCAGGTAACCAGAGTCCATCACCAATACATGTATTAGTATGTATCTCTAAACAATGTCTCTTTAAAGAAATGAAAACATAACCTCAGTGCCAGTTAACAGGATACACCTGTTTTTGTTTTGTCAATACATCTTAGACAGTTTACATTAGCTCCTTAATATCCCTGAATATTTACTTACTGTTCAAATTTCCAATTGTCCCCCATATGTGATTTTTCTTAACACTTGTTTAAATAAGATTGAACTAAGGGCTACACATTGCAATTAGATGTTACATTGTTTAAACATTTTTTAATCTGTAAGGTTCCCCCTCAATTTTGATTATTCACTTGCAATTTAAACACTGGAAAAAAGAACCTTGGTGCTGACTGCAGCCCTATAGTGTTACTTCACATGCTCATCAGTCATCTTTAATTTCCATTAAATTAACATTCTCAACTAAATTTCCTCAAAATCAAGTTTTTCTTTCATTTTCATTATTTTTTGGCAAGGTTACTTCATGGTTGTATGTTCTATTGTGCGGTAATGAAATCCTAGTCATCCTTCTTTCTGTAATGTTAGCAGCTACAGATGCTTAAAGCCTACATCTAAATCACTTATACATGAATTAACTTACCTTAACTATGTTTGAAAAAAAAAAATCTTGGGTTCTTCATACCCCCATCAACTGAATATAGAAAAGCAAAACAAAACAAAAAAACCTGATGCATGTGGTATTCCTTCTTCTAGAGACTGATTCATTGATCCATCGATAGGGAATTGTAAAGGACATATTTGATAAATCAAAGCCCTAGAGAAGACAGAAAATTGAGTGGCATTAGAGCATTAACCAGAAGAACAAGACTTGGTTAAAAAAGATTATTCCTTTCTCAGAGACAGTAAAATGGAAAAGAGAGGGAGAAGCTAAGAGTGATTTTAGAAATGAAAAAAAGGTGGAAGATGAGTATTTGCATATAGGGTGACCTTAATTTCTCAGTAAATTAGGAAGTAATATCATTCCCCCTTCCTACCATACCAATAACATAGTTTTCTTAACTTCGTAAACTCCCTTGTCAGCCATAATCTATTGATCACATTTCCTCTGCTGGTGTTCTTTAAGATGTCTGGAAACTTTTCTACTCACTCCTGACAATATTAATGAAATGATTCCATTAAAACACAAATTAGGCTAATATTTTGTTGAATTAATTTATTTAGATTGAGTCTGATTACTTAGGTATCATAATAATCAGCCTGGAAGCATTTGAATAAAATAATCCAATTAATTTAAGAATTCTTCATTCGCTCTTATATTCCAGATAAATGAAAAAAAATTAATTTAACCCATTAATGTGGTATTAGCAGCATGGCATGTCAAAGGGAGATACAGAACAAACACAAATGTCACTCATAAGAACTTTCACTAGAAACATGATCAAGTTATTCACACTCACAATTTTCTGAATAAAGTTGTGTCATGTGGGCATTATTATTATTATATTTAAAGCAATTATTACTCTGAAGTGAAATTCTGATTTTTTAACAATTTTGAAACAGCTAATTTTTATCCTACTTATATATTTTTAAATTTTTATCCTACATATGCATTAGTGAATACTGTTATATATCAAATCACTTTATTTTCCTCAAAAGCTATATTAGGAGATCTATAAATGTCAATAAATTAGTACATTGATCTTGGCCCCCCAGTATATTCTCTCAGGAAAACTCAATAACAATGGTGTGGTAGAGCATAATGAGATGAAAATATTTATATAGACTTTGGTATAGCTGTAACCTTTTTTGAAAAAAGATTATTTATTTGAGAGAGAGAGAGCACAGGTGGGAGGGGCAGAGAGAGAGGGAGAAAGACTCTCATGCAGGCTCTAAGCTAATTGTGGAGCCTGTCTTGGGGCTCAATCTCATGACCCACGAGATCAGGACACTGGGATCAGGATCCTGAAATCAAGACTTGAGCAGAAACCAAGAGTCTGACACTTAACCAACTGTGCCACCTAGATACCCTAACTATAACCATTTCAGACCAGAATTATCCATGCCAACCTTTATCAGAGTTGAGATCCAACCAAAATAAAGATCAAGCTACAGAAGGAACATAACAGCTTCACACGATTTAATATCTTGCAGTTATAGCTTGCAAAAGGATATAGCATATTTTCCTGAACCAAAGAATCATAGGAGTTCTGAGTGAGTGCCCTGTGATTAAAAATTTCACTACCTACTTCAGAAACCCAGGGCCTCCCTAAGCTGTATTTTGAAAATCCATACCTACCCCAGAAGTGTTACTGCTTCCTGGTAGCTTAGTGACATGAAAGACATGGGGAGTGGAGCACAAGTATTTTTTTAATTTGAGGACCTAGTGAGAGAAATAATGCCTGATAATCCATTAATGGTAAGTCATATGCAAGGAGTCAGATCTGCAAGCCAGGGGAAAAGTAGATACACATACCCAAGGAGGTCAGTGTAGGTGATTTAATTCATTAATTAAAATATTAGCCTAAATTATGTCTTTTATCACCATTGCTGGCTTTGGCAGCCATTATCAACACTCCTGCAAATCTCTGCCTCTTCATTCTTATGGGAGATGTCTTATGAAAGTCCAAAAATGAGTAGTCATCTAATTAGAATGGGCATCAGATTTGCTAGAATGTTGGATTCTGAATCACCTTTCTGTTGTGCCCTAGAGCTTCTTGGCACAGAGAGAGAGAGAGAGAGAGAGAGAGAGAGAGAGATGTTTCTTCTCAATTCCTCTCCTTTCTTCATATCTCCCTCACTAATTCCCACAAGAAAATGAAAATGAGTCAACAGCATAACCTCATGGTCAACAGTGTCTCTTCAAAGAGAAAAATGAATCTTTATAAAGGACGTTGGGAGCAGCCAATATATGTGCTCATCTTGTTGGCTACGAACAGATGGTGTCACAGAAATGCTCAACCTCAATCCTAGGCCCTTCTTCTATAGATCTAAGAATCTAAAGGCTCAGGAACATCAAAAAATCAGAAGCCAAAACGAAGTTTTCTGTATTTGTGATAGTCTTTGTTCCTTATTTTTTAAAGGAAACACTTCTGCAATCATTCATAACTTATTTTAAAAGAGATGCATATGGCCTGCTTGAAGGACAGCTACTTGGAATACATCTGCACTTGATTTTGCTCCCCCCTGCCCCCGCACACACGCTATTGAAAGTCTCTGCTTAGCCAAGCCCTGTCATTAACTTTATTTGATCATTTCTGATTTAGTAACTAAGAACCACTTGGTACCAAGTTGCAATCTTTCTTTATCCACTGGTGCTCTGGGGCAAATGGATTTATGAAGTTGTTTTAAATTATATTCATTTTTGTTAGTGTATTAGAAAAAGAGGAATAAAAACCACACTGAACTATATACATTCTCGCTTTCTTGTCCAAATGGTTTGTTGCAAGGAGACTATAAGACTACCTTGGGCTATTTTTAATTTCTTTTGTTCGTTGCTATGTTTTTGGCCTTCGTATGTTTTTATTAAGTGTAATATTATCTGCTTTGCCTGGCTCCTCGAAGCAGCAGCCAGACCATAACAAAGTGAGTGCTGAGAAACACTGTCAACAAGATCAAGATATATACACAAATATGTGCTGCCATCAGCCTTCCTTCACCACAGGAAATTATTTACGAAAAAGAAGCAGAGTGCCTTGTTCAAAGCCAACCTATGGCCACAGATACCCTCATTATTGCTACTTGCAAAGCTGCTGTCCCCACCTGGCTTTTTCCATCCTTCCTTTTTCCTATAATGCTTTCTCTTCTAGCTTTATCTCGAATGCATAGACCCTGACACCAACTCTCCCTCATGGATGCTTACTTGTTTGCTTGTTTGTTTTCATTTCTTCTTGTTTCTCCTTAATTGCATTCTTCCTCATTTTCCCCAGATCGTCTATTATTTTTTCATTATCTTCCTCTGCTTCTTCATCCTACCATTCCAGCCAGTGGAGGTAATTCTTTGTAATTTTCTTTTTTTTTTTTTTTTTGTCAGAGAGAAAATGAAGTGATTTGTGTACAGGTGGGAAGAAGGGGAGACTTTTTGAGATGTTTAGCTTTCACTAACCAACAGCTGAGCCAAAAATATTTTGATCTTCTGTGGTGAGATGAAACCTCTGTATTGTCAGCTCAGCTTTCTTGCATTGGAAGCTCCCTAGTGTCCCTCACTTTCTCGCACTTGTTCAATTCTAGGTGCTACTATAAAGGGATTTTACTCATCAAATTATTATCCCCAATCAATTGACGTTAAGGTAGAGAAATTATCAGGTGGACCTGAACTAATCTTATGTGCTCTTAGATCTGAGTCTTGTGGTCAGAGATAGAGGAAGTCAGAGATTCAAAGTCAGAGAGACATGTTCCTGCTGGCTTAGGAAAAAGCAAACACTAATAAGGAACTGTAGGTGGCCTCCAGGAGCCGAGAGTGTTCCTTGGTCAACAGTTAGTAAGAAAATGGGGACAAACCTACAACTAAAAGGAACTGATTCTCCCAATAACCGTAATGAGCTTGGAAGAGAACACTAAGATGGGAGTGACAGTGTGACTGATACTTGGTTGTAACCTTGATTGCCACCCTGTAAAAACCTGGACATAGAACCCATCTATACCATGCTCAGACTTCTGCCCTACAGAAAGTGTAAGATAATAAATTTGCATTGCTTTAAGCCACTAAGTTTATGATAATTTATTACACAGCAGTAGAAATTAATACATTCTTCATAGACAACTTGCAAAGAAAGCAAGAATATATCGTGTATCTGCTTTTGCTTGATCGGGCCTTTGTCTGCTAAGTTTTTTTTTCATCTGCTGAAATTATTTTTAATAAAAAATCCCAGAAGGAAAGGACAGAGTCTTAAAAAAGCTGTTTAATTGCTTACTAGTGTTTATATCTATAGGGATAGTTAATATAGATGTTGAAATAAATTATTATCAGTCTCTCAAGGAATTCAGGATACAGGAAAATATCAACAACTGATTGTAATTATAACACTATAAGTATTCATTGATTTTTAACTCTTGGATACTTAACACTATGCTTATGTTTTGTTTTAAAATTACTATTTCTAAGCTCCTTAATGGAATGCTTCAAAATATTATAGGAAGGTGAAAAGTTGGACTTAACAAAACTCCTTCCCTTTCTCTTCTATTTTGGTCCTTAATGATGGAAATATACAGCCACTGTGTTGAAGATAATGGAACCGGGTACTTGAATTTTTTTTTTTTCTCAGTATAAAGTCTTTTGTTAACCATTGCCTCTTCATTGTATGATATAGCTGACAACTACCACACAATTTCCTCTTTTTACTTCTTAATAAAGCCCTTTTAGCCCAGAGAGTCACAATATATCTAGTCCTCAAGGGGAGATTTTGATTTTTTTTAAGCCAGTTAGAGAACGCCTTTCACTAATCTAGAAATCGGCAAGTGAATTAAATTTTCTCAGTCACATTGAAAAGAAGGAATATTTTCTAGGTTTAAGGGAGAAATCTCCCCTTTTGTCTCCTGCTAGCATAAATAAGAATTAATATTGCTCAGTTTATCATTAGCAGCCATCTCAAAGCCTTAAGGCCAGCCAGCCTTAGAAGGTAGCTGAGAACAGCAGAGGATAAAGAAGAAAGGGACCTGGATTCTTGATTAAATTGAATGTTTCATTATAACATACTTGGATCCCTCTACCTCTGGACTTTCAGTTCTATTAGATAATAATTTTCTTTGTTGATTTAGCCACTTTGAGTTGGGGTTTTTCTGTCATCTGCAGCTCTAATATACCAACAGATAACATAAGAGATCAATGCTCACTGTCAAGATGCTGTTTAAACTTGAGCTGAACCTTCTTCTCAAATGTAAAGCATCTCAAAGTCCTGTGGAATTTCATCTCTAGTTTCCCGGGCAACTATCACACGTCAGTCATGGATGTTCCGAAGCACACAGGTAATATTCCATCTCATCACCTCAATTTTAAATCTGGAGAAAGACAAATGAAATGGGTGCCGATAAATCCTCAAGGCTGCAGAGATAAAAGAAAAGAATGAAAATCCAGGAGGCAAAGGCAAGTAAACAATCCACTCTGCAATCTAATCTCCCTTCTTCCACTCTGTTTTTATTTCTCCTTTTTAATGCTGCCATGAGTGATGTAAAATTAGATATAAATTTTCTTGGAGGTTAAGTCCTTTTTTTCTCCATTAGTTTCCAGGACACACTTGACCCTTACATACAGGAAACACTACTTCTTCCAGAGAAAGATTCAACAATTCCAAATTCATTGTCTAAGATCCTTTGTACTCTTTGTTCTACATCTTAAGAATAAAATTCAATCTTAGACCTAAATGGGTATAATAGACTTTAATAAAAACAATTTAAATGCTAATATTCTAACTCTCTAAACATCTCTTCAATAGGACTGCATTATATACTAAATGATGGAAATAAAATTGAAAGATTAATATTTGTTCAATTTTGTAATGCTGTTTTTCATCAGAGCCAATAAGTTGGAGATAATTTCAAGCCATGGCTGGTAGCTTTGTTCATCGTTGCTTCCAACAGTAACCAAATGAGAGTTTCATTATTTATGTCACGAAAGAAATCTCTTGAGACAAACCTTTCAGAAGATCCAAGGATATGTACATACCCAAGAACTACTCGGCTAGAAACCCAGAGAGTGAGAGTCATCCTTCCTCACCTGAAATGTTCACTGGCTTCATCCTGGATTCTTAGCTTCTACTTCTCACCTGCTACCATCTCCTGTCCACATAGTAGCCAAGTGCTCCTGCTAATTACATAACAGAACATCCTCTCTGCTCAAAGCCTCCAACAACTTTTCATCTCAGAAAAGTATGACCCCCAAATCTCCATGGAATCTGACCTTCCTGTTATCCTGGTTGACTTTATATTGTGCCCTTTTCCCTTCTCAAAATCCACCCCATCCACTCTGGCTTCCTTGATAACTGCAAATGTCAACCATGCTTCCACTTGGTGCCTCTTCATTTACGTCTACTTTACCTTTGGCTTGGCTCACCGACTTCAATCAGATTCCTACTAAAATGTCCCCTGATCTATTTAGATACCTTGTTACCTTCTACCTTGCTATACAAACAGCACCTGTACATCATGTTCTATCACCTCACCATGTTTTCTTGTTTTTTTTTTTTTCCCACTGTATTTGTCATCTCTGGACATAGTACATAATTTGTCATCTGTTGTCCCCAGTTAGAATACAAGCTCCATGATATTAGGAATTTCTCTTTATTCATCACTATATCCCAGCACCTGGACCAGTGCCTGGCACTTGGTAGGAACTAAATAACTATTTCTTAAATAAGTAAATGAATTTTAATTTTGTAAAAGTTGTAAAGAATATTCACAACATCCATATAGAATACTGCTTTAACGAAAGCCGTTTTATCCTTTAATTCTGCATAATGACATTTTTTCTAGTTCATTTGGGTTTTTAAGTCATTTATTTTTAAAAGAGAAGTATATATTCATTGCAGAGAGATATGTATGTGCACCCATGTATAAAAATGCAAAAAAAGGGAAACAAAATGTAGCTATAATTTCACCCACAGAGAGGCAATCACTAGTACAAACTATATAAAAAGAAGCTATTTTCATTTCCTATGAAACAATTTAAATTAATATTTTTGTTCCATGAAGTGAAAAAATTTCAATTTTTCTTAAGAAACAGACTGAGACTGTCACAGAATCACCAACTGTATTTAGCACACTGTTAGCTTGATCATTCACAAAGAATAGATATTTCAGATTGTCTTGACTGGGAGTAGACTGAAATCTCATCACTATTAGACCCATTACCAGTTTTAGCACTTTTCTAGAAAGTAGACTTTAAAAACATCAACAGAACATCAAGATGTTAAAACAAATCTTAAAAAATGTGAACTTCCTCTAGCATTTCATTCAAATAGTTATAAGTGGGACAAAACAGTAATTACCCTCCCAATCACCACCCAGATATTTTGGAACCAATTAAAATGTCACTTTTGTAGGAAACTCAAGGCCCTACACCTTTTGTTCAAGGTACTGTTATCTATGACTCAAATATAATTTCATGTAATTACATACTGCATATATATGTATATATAATAAAATGAAATTTACATTATGTCATTTCTGGCACTGTGGCCACAACTGTCAATTTATATGTAATTGACCAAGTCGTGATCATTTATTTTTCCTTTAATCTTATACTATATATAGCAAGTATTTCCAAAATGTCAATACTCTAGTTAAATTTTAACCTTTGTATTCATCTACCTAAGAAAATTAAAACCTTAAAATGAATTAACCTCCATTTACCCATCAAATAAGTTCTAATTATGTAATGTGATAAGCATGTAAGTTCAAGATATGTAATGTTAAAATGCTTTCAGACTCTTGTTTCATTTAAATTTTCAAATAATTTTATAACATGTTTTTAAGCAAAATGATTTTTTCTTGTTGTTGACATTCCACAATTTATGTATGTGTCTATAACTCCCTAGTAATAATACTCCCTGTGGAGGAGCTCCTAAAATGTTACTAGGAAAAACAACAAAAAAAAGCCATGACTTGCTAACATGCAGAGTCAGTAGCTTAGGAAAGATTCTTCCCATACTAGGGATAGTGTGTTCTAACTGAATCAGTGCCAAGTTTAAAATTTGAAAAGTCGGAATGTTCTTTGACTTTCATCAATTTGGAGACTTTATTTTCCAAAATTTAATGGTAATCTCCATCTTACTAATATTCATTCAGAGAATAGGAAAACCCAGAAATGCACAGAGCACATTTCTGTTTGATATGCTTAAAACTAAAAATTTAGCCCTAGGTCCTTAGAGAAGACACACCATCTAAAACCATTGAGCAAATGAATGAAAAATTTAGGTTAAGGTTTGAGCTTCCTTTATGCGCTTTATCATGATGTTACAGGAATATATTGTACCTCCAACTCCCCAAATAGATGCCACATGATAAACTATTGTCCAAAAGCATCTAAAATTTAGTGATAACATTGACTCAGAGTATGCATAGATTTACTACCCTTACATATTAAATCTATATTTATTGATTGATGACCACTTCATATTAAGCAATCTTCTAGGGACAGGGAGACCAAAGCCCTGTCAATCAAACAGCTTATATCCAATCTCCATCTCACAAAATCCAAAATTTAACAAATATGTACCAGGCTTCTCAGAGTAGAGAGATGTTTTTCAAAGGACTGAAACAAATATGAAAGGCAATTAAAATATATCCATACTTGTACCATCAACATTTTTCCTATGCATCACCTGAAGGCACTTATAAAATGCAGATTCCTTGGCCCATTTATCACGGAATCCATCAGAACACAGCCCAGACACACACTCCATTGTCAAGAACTGGAAACCAGCAGCAAAGGGTTTAAAAGAAATTCCCCAAACTCTCTCCTCTCCCCTTTCCATTCCTTTGTCAGCCTGAATCCCAGCCCCTCTGATGCCTCTCTCCCTTCTACTTCGCAGAGCTGAAAATGTTGTTCAGCCTGATGTAATAATGATAACTATAATCATACAAATTGCATATTCCACTCAGCATGGTGCCGCACAGAGAATTGATGGCCTTGTGCAGGGCAGTCATGTATCAAAGCTGCAGGACCTGTGTAAAATTCAGGAAATGCCAGTGCTCTCCTTCAGTTTATGTTCCCTGTAACCTTGCAGTCTCTCTCAGCTGGTGTACCAGAGAGCAGGTAATCCATCAAAAAAGAAACATCATAAACTACCCTTCTGCCCTCCAAAGTACCTCTTTTTTTCCCTCTTCCACTTCTGATTTCAAAATCAAACTTGGAAAGAGTTCTGAAGTAGTATGGAATGCTCAGGGCTTTCAGAATTCTGCCCCCAGAGTTCAGGTCGACAGCCTGTCCCAAGTAAGTTTATCTTTTTGGAGAGATTCCTGCTCTCAAGACACAGGACTAGTCCAGAGAGCAATCATGAATTCCACAGAAATTGCATTGCATGGTAAGGATGCTTTTCTGTCAGATCGTTAAGTTGCCTGGATCAATTCACAGTATTTGACAATACCTGTGCTCTGGTCTGTGGAGGCCAGCACTTTTACATGCTATCTTTATATACGTAAGCGTGGGAGTGCCCGTGTGTAATCTTCCCTTTATGTTTTGGAAAGGGAAACGGTAAGGTCCAAAAAAGACATACAGGAAAAAAAGGCAGGATCTGTCATAGAGATATCAAAATTAAAACAACTTCTGATGTTCTTAGTTTAGAGCAAGCACAGACTTCATTATTGGTGCAGCTCTTTTTCTATCACTTTGCAGTGATCCTCAGAGCAGGACCCATCATTTCCCAGGGAGACAGTTTTGTCTTTTTGAAAGCAAGAGACCCTTATAATTTTTATTAGGATATAAAACCCAACTATTTTCCTGGAAGGGTTTCCATTTTTTTACGTATACTGAATCTTCTAATAGACTGTCTCATGTTCTTTGTTCTTTTTAATTCATTATTCTATCACTTTCATTTTCTAGATCATTCTTAAAGTACAATTATTATGTTATGCTTGATGTATAATAATCAAAAGGGACATTGGACACGCATATCTTAACACACCTTTGGTTTAGTATTTGTGGACCAAAGATTGGTTTTTGTCTGTTTTTTTTTTTTTTTAATGGAGAAATAATTGACATATTTCTCTGTATTAGGTGTGCAGCATGGTGGTCTGATTTCTATCTATTGTGAAATGATTAGTGTGATAAGTTCAGCTAACATCCATCTTCTCATATAGACACAATACAAAGAAAAGAAGGTTAAAAAAGGGAAAAAAATTCTCCTTGTGAGGAGAACTATTCAGATTTACACTCTTAACTACTTTCCTGTATATCATAGAGCAGGGTTAGCTGTAGTCATTGTGATGTACATTACATCACTAGCACTTATTTACTTTTACCTGGAGTTTTGTGCCATTTAACACCTTCCTCCAATTTCTCCCACCACTACCCTGTGCCTCTGGTAACCACAAGTCTGATCTCTATTTCTCTAAGTTTGTTTTGGGTTTTGTTTTTAGATTCTATATATAAGTGAAATTATATTGTATTTGCCTTTTTTGTCTGACTTATTTCACTTAGCCCAATGCCTTCAAGGTCCATCCACAATGTTGCAAATGTTAAGATTTTCTTGCATTTTTCTTAAATGGCTGAATAGTATTCCAATATACCACAATCTCTTTATCCATTCATCCATTAATAGACACATAGGTTGTTTCCATGTTTTGGCTATTATAAATGTTGCCACTATGAAGATGGAGGTGCAGAGATCTTTTCAAGTTAGTGTTTTTGTTTCCTTTGAATATATTCCCTGAAGTGGAATTGTTGGATGATAGAGTAGTTCTGTTTTTGATTTTTTGAGGATCCTCCATAATGTTTTCTATAGTGGCTGCACCAATTTATGTTCCAATCAACAGTGCACAAGGGTTCCTTTTTTACATTCATACCAACATTTTTTACCTCTTGTTTCTTTAATCATGGCCATTCTCATAGGCAGGAGGTGATATCTTATGGTTTCAATTTGTATCTCCCTAGTGACTAGTGATGCTAAGAATCTAATGATTGATTTTATAGGTCATTTGTCAAAATGGATGAAGTCCTCATTGCATTGTCACTTCCATAAGAAAGTCAGTGATAGGGGCACCTGGGTGGCTCAGTGGGTTAAAGCCTCTGCCTTTGGCTAAGGTCATGATCCCAGAGTCCTGGGATTGAGCCCCATATCAGGCTCTCTGCTCAGCAGGGAGCCTGCTCCCTCCTCTCTCTCTCTCTCTCTGCCTGCTTGTGATCTCTGTCTGTCAAATAAATAAATAAAATCTTAAAAAAAAAAAGAAAGTCACTGATACTGTTTTATCTGAAAACAAGATGAACCAAGGAAAATTATAATTTATTATGAAAACAAATCTATGAATCAACTCAACTTTGTTGAGAGGACACTATCTTCTTAACACATGTTGATTCTACACCAAATATGATTTACATGTAAGGTATATGTAATATTTTAAAAAATGAATGTGGGTACATTTTTCTCCCAATAGAAACGAATCATCACTGCTTTTGAAAGACACAAAAAAATGTTTATCATCATTAGCCATCAGGGAGATTCAAATCAAAACCACATTGAGATACTACCTTATACCAGTTAGAATGGCCAAAATCAACAAGGCAGTAAACAACAAGTGTTGGAGAGGATATGGAGAAGGGGGAACCCTCTTAGACTGTTGGTAGGAATGCAAGTTGGTGCAGCCACTTTGGAAAACAGTGCTGAGATTCCTTAAGAAATCAAAAATAGAGCTACCCTATGACCCTGCACTTGCCTTACTGGGTATTTACCCCAAAGATACAGATGTAGTGAAAGAAGGGCCATCTGTATCCCAATGTTCATAGCAGCAATGGCCACAGTCACCAAAGTGTGGAAAGAACTAAGATGCCTTTCAAAGGATGAATGGATAAAGAAGATATGGTCCACATATACAATGGAGTATTATGCCTCCATCAGAAAGGATGAATACCCAACTTTTGTAGCAACATGGATGAGACTGGAGAAGATTATGCTAAGTGAAATAAGTCAAGCAGAGAGAGTCAATTATCATATGGATTCCCTTACTTATGGAGCATAAGGAGTAACATGGAGGACATTGGGAGATGGATAGAAGTGAGTTGGGAGAAATTGGAGGGGAAGATGAACCATGAGAGACTGTGGACTCTGAGAAAAAAACTGAGGGTTTTGGAGGGGAGAGGGAAAAAATGTTGGGTGAGCCTGGTGGTGGGTATTATGGACGGCACCTATTGCATGGAGCACTGGGTGTGGTGCATAAACAATGAATTCTGGAACACTGAAAAGAAATAAAATAAAATAAGTAAAAGACACAAGGGGCCCTCCTAATAGCAACTCCTTTATTCCCTAATCAGATGTAGCCCATTACCTTTTGTTTTTATAGTTTTATCATGAATGTCTATATTCCTAAACTACATAGTATTTTATTTTATGCGTTTATTAACTTTTTTATAAATGAAATCACACACTCATTTTCCCCTTTACTTTACTTAATATAACTTGTGACATTCATTTAGTTGATAGAGTAAACTATATTTTCACTGCTGAATACTAGTCAATTGTACGTTTTTTTATTCAATTCATTTCAATTTATTTAATTTATTTAATCACGTTTTTATTCAATTTTCAGTTAGTAGACATTTAAAGTGCCTTAAGTTTTGTTTTGTTTTTGTTATTAAAAAATTGGTTAGTTCTTCATTGTTCCATGTAAGCAAAACGTAGATTTTAATGAGCCATTATTTCTCAAAGGAACTAACTACACTGTGTGAGATTCATTGTTTGATTCCACTTAGGAGATAAGTCATGGATGTCTCTTCAGCTTTGTTTAAGACTGGGGGAATTTACATGGGGTTTCTGCAGTCTGGACATAGCTTCTCATTCTCCACTATTACCCTTGCTTCTCCCAGAATTCCCAACACAATGAAAACAAACAAACAAAAAAACTTCATTTCATATAAGAAATGAGAGCATGCCCTGGCAATCATAAAGAAAACACTAAGGAATTATGTACTGTCTCCTGCTTATGACTTCATATTGACTATATTAAGATATATGCTTTTCATTGAAATATTTGTGAAATGTGTTGGCAAATTTCTGCTTAGAAAACTTATGTCAATCTAAGTTTCTCAGCACCAAGCATCCATTTCTGATTTATTTAGCTCGTTCTCCTCTCTTGGGTGTCTGCTGCATCTCCATGTGGCTCATCTGCTTTTTCCCCCTTGGCTACTGAGCTTTACGGACCATTTCAGGAGTTTTATTACTACTGCAAGGATGGAACATATTGCTTTATCAGTCAGCCTCTCAGTCAGACAACACTATTACTTGTCTAGTCCCTGCACTGCTGAATCTCACAGATGAGGTGGTAATAGGATACTCTCCATTCTCCTCCTACCACATTTCACCAGGAAGAAATAGAGTCTTCCCACCTGAGCATTTCATACATAATTTTATTTAGTCTGATCTTAATGGTTCGTAAAAGATGGTGGAATTTGATTACTAGTTACCAGTCCTGCCTTCTCGACTATGTATTCTTAATCAAATTAGTTAACCTAATGCTCCTTCAAATTGTTATCTGGAAGGTTGGTTATACAATAATACTGCATCCATACTGTTAATTTTTTTGTTAAGAACTACTCAACCATGCCATTGTACTGAGAAGGCAGCCAGGGATGATTAAGTTCACCAAATGGGTATCTCTATGTACCAATAAAACTTTATTTGCAAAAACAGGTGATGGATCAGACTTGGCTCACAAGCCACAGTTTGCTGTCTGGTAATATGACTGACCTAGTGTATGAAAAACTGGGAAGCTTATAAGGAAATGCAACGGTTAATATGATTCTTTCTTAGATTCATGAGTCTTCCATTTCCTTTTTCTTTTTTGAAGTTTTTAGTATGTTAGTGAAATTAGAAGTATTAAGAGGCATATACCTCCAAATATCAAGCAATCAACATAAAAATCATGTATGTTAGGTCATAATACAGCTGTATTGGTGGATGAGATGCAGTACAAAGTTTTCATTGTGTAGGAAAACCAAAATAGCAAAATATTTTCAGTTTGTTTGCCTTCCAAAAGCTCTTAAGTAATATAGCTTATTTAGATGATTGATATAGGTATGTTACTCATACATTCAAAACATGACATTATAAATCACATCTTTTCATTTGAAAGGAGTAAATGATATTCATATTTTGATGTGATTTATTATTTTGAGTTTGAAGACAATGTGACTTTAATATATAAAGTGTGAAGGTATATGAGAATGTGTTATTAAAGTCACAAAAGTTGGCTATAGATATTATTTGGCTCTTTGAAAAACAGCAACAGTATTTTTTTAGATGCTTTAAATAAGTATTGATCTTAAAGCTATGATAATATAGGGACACCTGGGTGGCTCAAGTAGTTAAGCATCTACCTTTAGCTCAGGTCATGATCCCAGGGTCCTAGTATCGAGCTCCGCATCGGGCTCCTTGTTCAGCAGGAAGCCTGCTTCTCCCTCTCCCACTCCCCCTGCTTGTGTTCCCTCTCTCACTGTGTCTCTCTCTGTCAAATAAATAAATTTTTTAAAAAGCTATGATGATCTAGTCCATTATAAGACATACTATACTGATAGATCCATCTAGTAAAAAGTTTTCCCTTTCATTTTACTAAAAATCATCTTTGGGGCAAAGAACTGGTTTTATAGCTTCACCCTTCTTCATGACAAGAATTGGGTGTAGATCTAGTGAGAGAAAATCACTTGGGAAATGTTGAAAATCTACAAACACATATTTAGATATATTAAAAACTGATCATCTCACTACAACCATTTTATACATTCTCATGATAATTACTACTATTTCAAAAAAAGTCATGTCTTATTAGTTCACTTGTATTTGCATTCAATCTCCAGATACCCCTTGTTGAGGAGCTTACTTGGTTTTCCTCATCATATTTACCACAGATCATGGGTATTCTTTGTTTTCTTGGTATTTGCAAATTGCAGTATTATAATAGGTTTATTTTCTAGTTTTTTTGAGATATGATTGACATTACATTAGTTTCAGGTGTACATGTTTCAAAAATTGTATATACTGCAAAACGATCACCACTAGGTCTAGTTAACATTCACTATTACATATGATTAGAATTTTTGTTGTGATGAGACCTTTAAGATCTAATCTCTAAGCAACTTTCAAATCTGAAAAACAGTATAATTAAGTACAGTCACTATGCTGTACATTACATCCCTAGCATTTATTTATTTTATAACTAACAGTGTGCACCTTTTGACCACGTTCGGCCATTTTTACCTACCTCTTGCCTCTGGCAATCACCAAACTGTTCTCTATACCAAAAGTTCAGAGGTTGTTTGCTTTGTTTGGTTCTGGTTTTAGATTCCACATGTAAGTGAGATTATATGGTATTTGCCTTTTTCTGTCTGATTTACTTCACTCAGCATAATACCCTTGAGGTCTATCCACATTGTTACAAATGACAAGATTTTATTCTTTTTTATAGGTGAATAATACTCTATTATATATGTTACCTCTCATATATATTCTATACTTATATAAATATGTATTTATAGATATAAAATATATTTATGTATGTGTGTATATATATATATACATACATATATATAATCACATTTTCTTTATGCACTCATCCTTCAACAGAAACTTAGGTTGTTTTTATGTCTCAGCTATTATAATTAATGCTGCAATAAACATGGGAATGTAGATAATTTTTTGAAGTAGTATTTTCATTTCCTTTGTATAAATGCCCCAAATTGGAATTACTGAGTCATATGATAGTTTTATATTTTATTTTTTGAGAAACCTCCATACTGTTCTCCACGGTGACTGCACCAATTTACATTCCCACCAACAGTGCATAAGACTTCCTCTTCTCCATATTCTTGCCCAAACTCATTATTTCTCATCCTTTTTATAACAATTCTATAGAATAACAACTCTAATAGGTGTGAGGTAATATCATTGTAGTTTTGATTTGCATTTCCCTGATGACTGGTGATACTAAGCACATTTTCATTGGCCATCTGTCCATCTTCTTTGGGAAAATGTCTATTCAGATCTTCTGCCTGTTTTTTAAATCAGATTATTTATGTTTTGTCATTGAGTTGTTTAAGATTTTTATATTTTTGGTGTTAACTCCTTAACAGGTGCATCATTTGCAAATATTATCTTGCATTCGGTATGTTTCTTTTTCATTTTGTTGATAGTTTTCTTTGCTGTGCAGAAGAGATCTCCACCTACTTATTTTTGTTTCTGTTGCCTTTGCTTTTGGTGTCAGATCCAAAAACTTATTGCCAAGATTGGCATCAAGGAGCTTACTGTCTATGTTCTTTTCTAAGAATTTTATGGTTTCAATCTTATATTCCTCTTTAATTCATTTTGCTGTAATATAGTGGTCTAGTTTGTACTGTTATTTATTTGTTTATTTTTAATTTTCACCATCCTATTACTCAAATGATTTTGAATGACTTACACCTCTTGGTTTTTTTATTTTTTATTTTCCTATTGACATACAACATTATGTAAGTTTCAGGTACACAATGCGTGGAGTTGATACATTTATAGATTGCAATATGATTATTGCCATAATTTTAGCCAACACCTTTATCACATCACATAATTATCATTTATTTTCTATTGTTTTTAAAAATAAACCCTTATTAAATATCATGGCCTAGAGGCTATGTGATTATAAAATTAAATGTATTTGGAAGACAGAGAGGTAAGTCTTCCAGGAACTTGATCGCAATGATTACTATATTTGAACATTCAATTTTGTTTTGAACATGGTAGGCATCAAAGCAGAAATGGAACTGTGGTGGTTTATATTTCTTACTATAAGGTAAAAAGAAATTCCAAGTTCTACAGAATAGATACATTTTCTTAGAATTATATGCTAAGGGAAGTTTGACAAGTATTTTTCAGAAGATGAAAACATGCCCATCTTTTAACTCTTTCTTACTGCGTGTTACTGAAAGAAAATGTATAAGTATATGATTCAGTAGACTGTGAGCTCAACCAAGAAAATCTAAAGAAATTTTCTGTTTATCTAAAATGATTCAAAGATAGGACTTAGAAAATAAAAAAAAGATAAATGAATGGATAATAGTCTTTATAGCTTTTACCTAATATACTTAATTGGTAAATTAAGTATGAGCATCTTGCCAAATGTAGTATCACCATACAATTATCATAGTCTTTCCTGTGATAAAAATCCAGAATTATATGCTTATAATATAGTGACTTGAAACTATTAAATTTAAATCCACTAATGTGTTTAAAGTTTTTTATGTGTGTAATGCCAGGAGATCTTGAAAATCCAGAAGTCTAAATTTTGTCAGCCAAAGTATCTTCTGTGTCCTGAGAGAATATTTTCTCAATAATTTGTGGAAGATTTTTATCATAAGTCAATCCTCCAGATTTATTTTAGGAGTTCCAATCCATGAATCTATGTGTTGTGTCTATTATATACATTTTTTAGCTGTCTGTGATGATACTAGACTAAAATAAAATTCTTTACACCCAAACAATAAGAATTTCTTATTTAAATGAGCAGTCAAAAAAGCGTAATTTTCACCACATTGCAAAGAGTCTGAGATTCTGCTTGTCTTTGCTTGTGTTTAAATAACAAAGCTTTGTCTGATAAATGTCACACAAAGATCCAGTTGTCAATGAATTTTACATATCAAGCTGGTTGCAGCATTACTCCCAAGGAAACTGTCAACTGCTCTTTTTCTTTTTCTTTCTTTTCTTTCCTATTTTTTTTTTTTTTAAGTAGGCTCCAGAACCACTGTGGAGCCCAGCATGGGGCTTGAACTCACAACACTGAAATCAAGACCTGCAAGAGTTGGACATTTAACTGACTGAGCCACTCAGGTACTCCAGAAGTAGTCAACAGCTCGTAAATTTAGCAGGTGTCATTGTGCAGTTGATCTGGACAATCTCGGGATGGTACTTGAAAGGGAGCTGACCCGGACTTTCCTATTTTATCCCTAGTTATAGAAGTCATGTACCAGTTCCCCTTCTTAACAGGGGATTGATGCTATCCTCTGCAGGTGCTGTGTTGGCATCTCTTGTCCCCACAATTTATGGTACAATTTTTAGTGTCTTGTGTCCTGTAGCATTAATTTAACCTATTTCTCTAAAATTATTTTTCTGCTTACCTAGTAGATTTCCTCTATTTTGTATTTTCTTTGTCATCTTTGGGATTGTTTATGGCATTAAATGAGGCCTGCTCAACCAAATTAGAGTGAAGGACTTATTTGTTTAGTCTTCCTTTATCCTTTCCTCCTTCTCATTAATGTCAGCAGCAGACATTGACTGAGCACTTAGTAGGGGCCTCCTCTTTGTTCTAAGTGCTTTACAAATCCTCTTTTTAGTGAGAGATGAGAGAGTTAAATGTTGATGTTTCTCCAGAGGGTATTTTAAATCTTGGGTTTATTGTAATAGAGTGCTAGGCTATATTCAGATGTGTTAAAATTCTTTTTTAAAACATCATTTTTAAAGAGAGGCTATTATATAGCAGAGAAAGAGTGAACAAAACGTTACCATGTAAATTGGTCTTTGATTGAAAAGAGATGAAACTGCTCAAGTTAGTTTATAATTTGGTGATGAAAGGAGACTTTTCTTATCAGAAAACAAAAATAACAAGTTTAGATCCTGACTTTATTCGAATGGAAAAAGAGATGCAAAGTGACATATTCTGAACTATTTCTATTTTTAATCTGCATGTGAAAGCTCCAAAAATAAGAGGAGGAAAGTGACATCCTTAAACCGGTGACATTTTCTTTTAGAAAACTTCTTAATGGTTGAAGATCAGCCTTATCTCCAAATAATATCATTTAAAATAGTTTGAAACAACAAAATATTTTCATGATTACTAAGGATAATTCCTACGTTTCTGTACTACTTGTTATCTCAAAGCCTTTCCTTAAATGTTGTTTGTAAATAATCACATCTTATCTACATCTATAATCTCTTATCTATAATCTTACAGATCTTATTCATAAGATAGATTTTATTATTCCCATTTTAAAGGAAAGAAAATCGAGACTTAATAAAAGCAAATGATGTATTTGAAGGAAAAGGGTATATGGTGGAACATAGTACTAGGATTTCAGTCCCTAGTGCTCTGAGTTCAGATATCCAGAATGCTAACAACAGTCTTCCAGTCAGTACCTATATCTGCTCAGTTCATTAATTTCCAATTTTAGGAAGCAAAAGTAAATCATTAAATAAACATTTACTTTGAAGTAGAAAGGATGTTAAAATTAAATCAAACATTGAGTGGCACTGATTGATTTTAAATGAAAACATCAGAGCTTTTACTTAGATGTTTCTATTTTTTTTTTAAAGCTCCTTCTCCTGTTTCTTTTATTTTCATGTTGTTAGTTGTTTGTGAAATAATAATGTTAGAGATCCAGGCAGAAAAGTTTCCTCTCTCCTACCAATAACCTGTAGTAATAGAAATATAGAAGATTACCCCCCTGATAGTTAAATTAGAAAAAATAATTAACTTAATGAATAAGCTGTCTGGTTTCAAATGGTTTCAGGGTCCTTATAAACTTCCATAAAATTATCTATGAGATGGAGAAAAAAGGTATAAATTCACAAGACCTAAATATTAAGACTATCATGCAATATGTTACTGGTATATGAGAAGAATTTCTACTAAATATAAGCTAGGAGGAACTAGATAAAGGGTGGGAAGTGGTTTTCCTTCTGCATGTTGCTCCACAAAACATAATGAGAACCTCCGTAGGTAGCTTCTCACTAATACAGGGCCTCTTGCTCAGATGGCTGGGGTCTATTCCACAGCCACTACTGCTAAATGCCAGTGATTGTAGTTTTTTACATAATCCTCTATACAGCATGTCGGAATAGTTGGTGGAATAAGGGGGGAAAAAAAACCCACTAAGAGCATGAGGATTGTTAGATGAAGTAGCTGTTAAATGTGAAAATCCAATACTAAACCTGTTCTCAAGTTGTCTGAGAAATGGTTTTTAACTAGTAATCAAATACTCATCCCCAATTTGCTTTGCAAACACAGGTTTGAATATATTTCCTCTTATCAGTGGAAAAATAAATATTCAAGACACTACCAATGAACAAAATGGGAACTCTGAAGGAAAACTGCACCATGAAAGATGGGGTCTCCAAAATAAACAGACCAAAAAAAAAATGAGCAACTTACTCATATGAATTATTTACTGAAATGGTTCATCTACTCCTAACTTTGAAAGTCTGGACAAATGGCTTACTATTCTATGTGTCAGTTTTCTCATCTATAAAATGAAGGCAATAATTGTTCTACTTCATGCCTTTGCTCTTAGGATTGAAGGTACTGACATAAATGGAGTGTGTAGAGCCATCATAAACCCTCCATACATGCTTCTACTCCTCTCCCGCTCCCCGCTTACTTGTTCTCATGAGACAATAAAGTAGAAAACTTTTTATGATGTTCCGTATCATACTAAAAGATGTAGCCACTCTAAAAAGAAGCAGAGATCTTTCGAAGAAGCTGCTGTGATAGAAAGATAACAGAGTAACATGCAAAGAAAAGAGGTCAAGTAAAGCTACATAAGTAAAAGGTGAAGGAACTTTCACATTATCTCAGCAGAATTAAAATAACCCAACAAGATAATAAAGAGAAAAATCAATAATGTAGGAACTAAACCAAATATTAATTTCACATCAATTCAATTCGTATGTATTGAATATGCACTATGAGCCTAACATGTACCAAAATCTTGGATTAAACTGGGGGGAAAATGGTGGATTAGAGATAGTCCCTGCCTTCAGGGAAAAGCCTGCCATCCTTCCTAATCTACCCACGTGGGTAGAGGTAGAGTGATTGGCTCAGGGATGAGCCAAAGACTCAGGTTAGTTCCAGCAGAGGAAATTACAAGGGCTATAAGGAAAGAACATATTTTTCACTGATCTTGAACCTAAGAAAATTCCAGGCTGGATTTTTAACAAAGAGAGAAGATTTCTAAGCATAAAGCAAAAACAGGATGGAGAAAAGCAAACCCAAAGAAGCAAAACAAAAACAAAGTATTCTGGATGACATCATTTGAGTATTTAGATCACTCATGCCTGAACTACTCCAGACATTTTCAGTTCCATGAAACTCTTTCTGTTTAAGTCAGTTTGCATGGCTATTTTATTCACTTATTTATTTATTTTTTGCCACTGACAACTGAAAGAGTGTTAGTGATGCACCATAGTTAGCTAAACCAAGACCATCACATCCCTTTTAAAAAAAACATCAATTAAAGAGACAAATAAAAGGTCTGATATAAAATGTAAACAAACCAGTTTTAAAAACCCACATGGAAAAAAAAACGCAAACATCTGACAGACTGTGAATGTGTGGTAAGATATTGAATTGATAATGTTATGATTCTTTAAAGGTAATCCAAAGCTACTATTTATTCACTCTCCACCATTTATTTATGTAAGAGAAATCTTACGAATTTTCTTCATACTTTGAGAAAGAAGACTTCAGATTAGGGCCAATTTATCAAGATTTATTTATCCCAAAGTACATGCATCCTGCTGAGTCTAACTGGCTCATTCTCTAGCAAGCTACATTTCTCCACTGTCTAGCATGCTGGATTTCCCCATGGGAAATGCTTTTGAACATGTACTTATCCCTGCCTCCAGGACAATTGGAACACAGCCAGACTGTGATATTTTGAAGACCATGGGAACCAGAACGTATACAATTGATTCGTACAAATGGTTTCAAATGTACAATGGGGCTTAAAGTTTAAAAAGAAGTAATTAGTTGATGACATCTGTAAGCAGAGGCAATGAGACTCTATGACAAGAATGTTAAATTAAGGTGGGGCGCCTGGGTAGCTCAGTGGGCTAAAGCCTCTGCCTTCAGCTCAGGTTGTGGTCTCAGGGTCCTGGGATCGAATGCCCCATCAGGCTCTCTGCTCACCAGGGAGCCTGCTTCCCTTCCTCTCTCTGCCTGCCTCTCTGCCTGCTTGTGATCTCTCTGTCAAATAAATTAAAAAACAAAAAAAGTTAAGGTATCAGAGATCTGTCTCCTTAACATTGAATTTTTACATTGGTGAGCCATTATTTTGAAACTTTTTAGTCCTCTAATAAAACACAAATGATTTTAGAGAGACACAGCAGTTCAGTTTCGTATAGCAAAGACTGGTAGACATACCAGACTCTTCTTGGCTCTGGGGATAGGGAATAGGGAGAAAGGAAGCCTGACGGAGAGGGGCCTGGTCTGGCAGACAGGTTGGCCCACATCACCCATTGTTTGGATTACAGTGACCAGTGATGGGAGCACAGGATCGAAGTTAGCATGGGACCAAGGACATGGAGCCCAGGAGGGAAGAAACAGGTCACTTAGAGCAAGGGAAACTAACCCATTGACAATAAGGTTTTGCTGAAAGCTGGTTTTACATGATAAAAAAGGATACATCAAAGCATTGAGTCAAAGCATTATGCATTTCTTTCCTGAAAGTTTTCCAACACTAACTTCTCCTCTTGTGATTCTGTCTTCACGTAAGGAGAGCCCTCCATGCTGCCTAATTTTCTTTTCATTTATCCTGCAAATATGTAGTAGGCATTGCTATATGCAAGTCAAAATATGCTGGCTTTATAAACAAAGATACAGAATCAGAAAACACTTTTCATTGCCAAATACCAAAATATGGTTGAAAAACTTCCTTTGGGTACACATGGCTTGAATAAAATGATTCCTCTGGAGAACCTACAAGGTAAGCTCAGCTTTCATTCACAACAACACAACTGTTTATTTTAAATCGAATCTCTTATTTACTCATTTCATTCATCATTATAGATCTAATCTAGGTTAAACTTCAAAATGTTTCAGTATATTCTCTATCAATCTTAAACACTTTTTAAAAGTAAAAACTGTTTGATCAGGGATGGTTATCAATTCCATTTTGTAGCTGATATAAGACTTTCTAATCCTGAGATTTTTATAGATGAAAAGACACTAATGCTTATTGAATGCCTACTAAGGACCAGGCAGGATGCTGCTGGGGGCTTTTAAAGATTTCTTTACAATATGCTTTATTTTTTCCTATCTTTGAAAATAATACTCTGATGTTAGCACAAATGGTATATGATATAGTCTATGAATTTGTCGATAGTTCTGACTTTTCTAATTCAACATAGTATCAGAAAAGAAAGCACCAAAGGTACCATGCTTGTGCCACACTATTTAGTATTTACTATTACCTTACTATTTAGTAATACTTTTTAAGAAGTGATTTTCAATGTATCAGCCTTGTGAAATGTGTTTTTAAAGTTGTATTTTTGGGGGCGCCTGGATGGCTCAGTGGGTTAAGCCTCTGCCTTCAGCTCAGGTCATGATCTCAGGGTCCTGGGATTGAGCCCTGCATTGGGCTGTCTGCTCAGCAGGGAGCCTGCTTCCCCAGCCCCCACCACCTGCCTCTCTGCCTACTTGTGATCTCTCTGTCAAATAAATAAATAAAATCTTGAAAAAGTTGTATTTTTGAACTGTTACTATTTTAATTATAAAATGACCCATGATATTGTATAAAAGTTAGATATGGGCAAACTCTATAAATAGATGTGAATAAAAACTGCTACAGAAGGGAAGGGGGTTGAAGAATGGGGTAATCAGGTGATGGGTATTGAGGGCTCGTGTTGTGATATATGCAACTGGGTGATACACGCAACTAGTGAATCATTGAATGCTACATCAAAAACTAATGATGTACTGTATATTGGCTAATAAAACCTAATAATAAAAAATAAAATGAAGTATAAATAAATAAATAAATAAAAATAAAGCAAGCATGTTACTCTCCCAAAAAAAAGAATAAAAGTTTCACATTTAATGTTAACTTTAAAGATATGTCTATCTTAAACAAATGAACTTAATTTAAACACTGAAAAAAACTGGTACAAAGGAAATTTTATATATATATATATGTATATATATATATATATATATAAGACTTCATTTCTTTATTAAAGACAATTTCATAAATTGATTTATTCAACTATGGATACACAAGACTGACAGATAACAGCCATTGTAGTGCTGAGAGAAAAGCACAGATAGTATTTTGCTCACACAGATCTCTACAGAGCAAGAGCACCGACTACAGTAGTCCCCCCACCCCTTACCCATGGTTGTGCAATTACCCAAAATCAACCCCAGTCTGGAAGCACATGATCCTCCTTCTGTCAGAACAGTCAGAGCTGAGCAGGGTGACCCAAAGTCCAGCAGTTCCCTTCCAAGATAGTTCCAACCTGATAGCCCGAATCTCCATTACCCGCATTCAATTACTGCTCCACAAACTTTGTCACAGGTTGTACTGTGATACTGATTCTATGGTGTGTCCTGGTTCTACTGCCATTGCCATTCATTCAAGTATCCTGCAAATACCATGTACTCTGTAACACAGTAGAGATGCATAGATTGAAAAGATGTGGCTTCTGTCATCAAGGATCTGGATCATGGAAGCAGGTAAATAGGCATCAAGAGCAGATGCGAGATTTTAAGCACCCAGTACCAATGTTCTTTGATGAAAATTGCCACTACCCTAACATATATTGACCATTCCAAAGACAGGTCCAAGTCCAGACTTTCCACCTCATGAGATTGGTTCTTGCTTCTCACCAGGAATCTTGTTCTAAAAGGTCTTCTACCCTCACTGCAAGCTCAGTATTGGGTAGAGTTGATTTCTAGGGTGTGTTTGGAGCATGGACCACAGGGAACCCCACAGTATCCCTGTTCCCTTGTTTCCAAGGATTCCTACATCATGCTTCAGTGTAACATTTCTCAGAATGTGTGTGGGGAGTTGAGGTGATGAGAGTTACCACTGTTCATGAACCAGATGATTTTAGAATGTTTGAGGTCAGACAAATAAATCGTTTCCTTTGTCTTTTATCCATCCATACTTTTGATCACTTAAAAAGAAATATTTTTGGTCTATGTCTGTGTATGGATGTGATACCACTCTAACATTAGAAAATGAGAGAAGGTTCAGAGTATTTGACTAGTAAGTATGCCTGCCTAGTATTCAATTATGTTTTCTATTGCATTCTTTTTACATGCTTGCCTTTTAGCATACGACAATAATGCTTGAGTTTTTTTTTTTATAGAAGTGTCAGTGATGTTACCTTTTCAAAAAATTGATTTTAATTGCAAATATAGACACACTTATACAAATCAATACCAGCCAGTAATGAAAAATGAATCAACAACTGGTACACACAGAAATATTGATGAGCACATTATATTGTGTGAGAGAAACCAGATGCAAAAGAAAAATACCATATGGTTCCATTTGTAGAGAACTTCCTAAGTGCCAAAAGTCATATATCATGAAAAAAATTAATAGTGTTTACCTATGGAAGAGAAATAATTGACTAGAAAAGGGCATGAGAGGACCCTCTATGGTGTTGGAAGCATTCTGTATCTTGAGTTGGTAGTGTTTAAATAGGTATAAATAGAAGTTTGTCAAAATTCATATAACTATTTATTTAAAATTCATGCAATTTTTTGAAACATTTGACTCAGAAGGAGAGTGAGTGTGTTTGGGGCAAAAAGAATGACATGCTATATTGAGTTATGGCAATTTGAGTAAGACTCAAAACTCTCTCTCCCAGCACCTTCTGTCCTGTGTGGCCAAGACATCCTTGTGCAATTCAGGAGGCATCTGTGAAGCAGAAGTCTTCATTCTCCAGAGGCATTTGTGGGTAGACATCATGTAAGTCTGTCATAGAGGAGCCCAGCAGGTTCCAGATGTCCTCGCTCTCCTTTGCTCCATATCCAGCTCTTCTTTTTAACTGGCAGCTGTTTCCAAAGACGCACCACAAACTTCACCTTTGCACTTTCACCTCAGACACAAACATATTTGGTTTCTCAGATGTTCCTACCATACTGTTGCCAGTTAAAATACAGGACACTCAGTTAAATTTATGCTTAAATAAATGATGGAAAAAATCTTAGTACAGCTCATCTATTGAATAGGATATACTTGTACTAGAAATCATATGTTATTTACCTGAAATTCAAATGTAACTGTATGCTCTGTGCTTTACATTATGAAGTCTGGCAACCTTACCCTCCAAGAACCCCCCACCCTTTTTTAAAAGATTTTGTTTATTTGTCAGAGAGAGAGTGTACAAGCAGGTAGAGCAGTAGGGTCCCCACCTTGCAAAGAGCCTTATAGGGGACTTGATCCCAGGACCCTGGGATCATGACCTGAGCCAAAGGCAGACACTTAACTGACTGATTAACCCAGGCATCCCTTATCCTATACGTTCTGTTTGGGTGTCTGTACCTGTGTGTCTGATAGAATGGAATAGTGCCTCTCCCTCCTCATTTTAGACCTTTACTTTCCTAGGTTGTCACGTATGAATATAAGGTCTACAAAATATCATTAATTATTATAATTAAATCATAAATCCTTGATTCGTATGACTCTTACCATGGCCCTGTTTTTCTGACCAAATTTTAGCAATGGCGCAGCTGCTCCAAGATTGCATGTTTCACTTCTTTTACCGTTGGAGTGCAGATCTCTATAGAGGACAGCCTCGCTTTGGCTTTTCTCATCTTTTGGCAGGTACTAACTCACCTTGGAAGGACCATGTGTTTTAAAATCTAACCAGCCTAGGAGTCAATCTACTTACTGGTTAGTGATCTTAGGCACATTCAATAAACTTGCTTTACAAATCTTCATTCTGGGCTTGATAATCCCTACTTTATACAATTACTGTGAGGATTATTCCACATATGTAAATCCTAACAGAGCAACTGCCACAAAATATTTTTCATAAGATGTTTTGTCTTGATGTAAGAACAAGTACTTCTACTTCTAAAATGTTTAATTTTCATAATCTAGAGGCTTGACAAGTTTTGTGTAGAAACCTTTTCAGCCCTCTGACTCCTGGGAAATATATTTAAATTATTGAAGTCTTTCATTTAGTTATGAACTTGCAATGCCCTTTCTTCCCTTAGAAAGCAGGCACACTCCAGCATTTATTTTAGGACTCGGTATGTTTGAGCTACATATATATATAAGTCATATTTGATTTTGCTGACATGTTTACATTTCAGGATCATAGAAACTGGTTGTTTCAAATGATTTTAGTTTGTGGTATTTTGTTTAAATCCCCAAAGGAGTGGGAGAACCTTTATGAAAACCCAAATTTTTATTTGTCTTTTAACTTTGGCAAGAGAAAGAAAACCAAGTCTGGAAATAATAAAAATTTAGGGCTGATGTATTGCCAAAATAAGGAAGGGATGACTCACAAAAGAGAAAAAAGTTTGAGCAGGGTCATATTTAATGACATTAAGGAGTTACTATTTTAAAGTGTGATTATGGTATTATGTTTATGTTAAAGGAAATAATCCTTATCTTTTAGAGATTAAAAAGAAAACACAAAGGTTGGAAAGCATTGTTTGATTTTGTGGAATTATAAATATCTCATCCAAAGTCAGGTTACCATGGTATAGCCAGAGACACTAAGGTTCTTGGCTCCCTCTGTTGGGATCTGGAGAGAAGCATTCTGGATAGAATCAGAGATTGTCACTCTGATAATAAAAGTGATGGCAGAAGACAGCCTTGAACTAAGGAGAGATACTATTTTTTTTGGAAAATACTCAGAAAATGTTCCTGATCTTTTCTTTATCTTCTTTTATGAGCAATCACCTTCTCCCTAGATACATCATGAGTCCTGATGATGAATCCCCTCATCCTAACCTCCAACTTGTCTATCTTCTCAACCCACCACTCCAGATGAAGGCACAAATCTTCTCCCACCACTTTCACAAAGCTTCGAGAAACATTTCACCTTCCCCAACTGCTTGTTCTCAGTTCTTTTGTAATGCTTTTCTTCAAAAGATCTTAGGGAACACAGGATTATCTTAAATCTCTTTCTCTACTTGTTCTTCTTGAGCTTCCCTGTCGGTTATTGAGTGATCATCTACCCAGCTTTATCTTCTCTCATCAGGAAAAGTGTCTCAGACGCATTCATTTTATTACTGTTATTATCTTTTTCTTGAGATGTTGTTGTAGTTTCTTAATCATTCTGTCTTCAATATTTCCCCCCAATTAATCTAACTTTATATTGATGGTGCAATGAAAATGTTCTTTTAAAAGATGCCATTCCCTGATTCATACTTCATGTAGTTCTTCTTGATCCATAGGGAAAAAATATCTAATATCCTTATGCTAAAATCTCTATATAGGTATTATCCACTTATTATATATCACAGTTGTTATGCTACAATCTCATTGCATGTGTATTTCCCTGCACCTAATAATGTCTGCCATATATAGATCTCTCAATAAATACATATTAAATAAAAAGTAACAGTAATAATAATAAAAGTTATGTTTTTGGGTGTTTATTATGTGTCAGGTACTACACTTAGTATATTACATATAAAACCTCATTCAAAGCTCAAAATAATTATTTAAGGAAGAGACTTTTACTTCTCCATTTTTATGTAAGAGAGGACTGAGTCACAAAGAGGTTAATCAGTTTGCCCAAGTCTGTAAGTCTACCACACTGAATTGATTCGACTGATTCATCAGCAAACAGTTATGAAGCATGTACTATTTGCCAAGACGTTTTGGTGTTATTTTTGTGTTAGTGATAGACTAGTAAACAAAACTAAGCCTCTGCTTTTGTGAAACTGGAGTATTGGGGTGGACTGGGCTGAGAGAAAATAAGAGCAAGAAATAATGGGCTTCGTGGATCATAGAATTTCAATATTTCAAGTCCCATTTATGCAGGTACTTATTTAAAATAGTCATGGAGAAAACGTCTAAGAAAAGTATGATTAACAGGAAGCAAGTATTGCAATCCATCAGAAACAATTGAGATCAATGATGCCATTCCCTTTCAAAACTTAACAAATGGATTTCATCCATGTATTCCTTTGTGCACAAAGCTGTGAGAGAGGGCCTCAAATCACGGCAGACATAAACTAAAAGAAAGAAACAGTCTCAGAGCAGACGATAGCTTCTGTAGAGAGAACACAGCAATAATCCAACAGTTTTAGCTCCTCACAAATACGAGCAGAGACTCATTCCTCCTTGCTCAAATATGGGTCTCCAGAAGAGTGACACTATTGGATTTTTAAAAATCAAAATTAAGCGGACATTTATATTAGGCAGAGGAAAAAAGCAGACCATGAGGGAAGAATTTAGGTGATCCCAGCAAGTACAATGAAGGCATAGGAAAGTAAGTCAGGTAGAGAGGCAGTAAAGGAAGAAAATTTGTGTTAATGACAGGGTTACCACTATGAGCAACTGACCTGAGTCTCACTGACTCTCATATTGAGCACATCTCAGAATTCCAGGACCCAAATGGCCCAGAGCTAGGTATTTTGTCCATAGACCACAAACCCTCTCTGGTTGAGAGTTGCTTCTAGGTCATTCTCTCCCAGAACTTTTGTCTCTCTCTGCTCTTGGGGTCAGATTAATCACTCAGATACAGAGTCAAAGTGCTCAAGGGGAAAGCAGTAGGCATAATGGGAAGTTCCCACAGAAGCTGCAAGTGCAATCCAGGGAATGCTGAGGGGACACGACAGGGTACTCGGCTTCAGCTGTTACAAACCAGGAAAAGGATCAGTCACCTTTGGTTCTCAGGCAGTCACACTCAGAGACCTGTCAACTAACTCGAGGGCCAATTCTATCCTTTCTAAATTTATGGAATCTCTGTAAAGGGAAGTACAATGAGATTAAAACTTTGATCCATATGATACTAAGTTCTCATCAAAAATAAAAAATCTAGCAGAGTTATTCCTGACATTTCACCTGGTTCTTCATTGTGAATCAACATAGAGATATTAGGCCAAAGATAAACTTCATAAATTTGGATTGAGCTTTTCAAAAGAAAACACAAAATAATCTGTGCCTCTTTTTTCCCTCAGCATAGTCTGCAATCTAATACCTCTTCTCAGTATGCTGCCTCCAATTCCTCTATACAGTAAAATAGAATTCTTTGTTCAGTGAGAGATAGTTCTCTTATTTAGAAAGTTGTCATAAAGTATAGAAATGAAGATATATATAGAGAGAGATAGATAGATAGATAGATAGATAGATATTCATATTCTGATAATATCTTCCAAAGATAACTTTCATCATCTGGTACAACTAAAATATTACTCTAATTTTCTTCTATTCATGGCATAAGAAAAATTCCAACGGCCATATAAGTCAACAAAGTTGAAAATTTGAACAAAATCTTCATATAGATCAGCAAGAATAAGACACTGAAAGTAAGATTCATTTTCAAGTTATTACTAAAGACTATAAATAATTTTCTGAGTTTCATAAGGAACAAATGTATACTTTCTTCTGAAAATTGGAAAATTAGCCCATTGAATATATAATTAATAAGTGATTTAGCTCATTTTCACAAATTACCCATATAATGTGCATTTGGAATAATTACCATTGTCTGACTAGAACTGTGCATTTTCTTTCCTGCTCACCAGTAATTCAACACTCTGTATAATTATAAAGGCATTTTTCTTTCCTTTTGTATTTTTTACCTTATCCTTGCCAGCTTCGTTATTTGGCTTTTATTCTTGTGAAAGCAATTATTACAGATATAGACTTAAGCTACAGCAGAGTTCCTATCACTATTTGTTAGCCAAGGTTATTCTTCTACAGAGGTAATTAATGTCGAGTGATGGCTATCGAAAACTTGATGGGGAGGTTCCCTTGTCCCTGGATGGCCCTTTATCCAAGCCTTATTTTTTTTTAATTGCATCATTAAAAAAATACTATTGATGTAACTCATTCCTATGTAGCAAATCTTGATGGACTCTGATTTCTGTTGCAAAACCAGAATTGGGCTAAGGGACCCTTTTCTGATTCCAGTGGCAGAGGGATGCAAACCCATGACTAAAGAAAGTTCAGATAGCCAGATATTTTGAAACCTGAATCAGTCATCTAAAGATGAAGTTTGGAGGGGCGCCTGGGTGGCTCAGTGGGTTAAAGCATCTGCCTTTGGCTCAGGTCATGATTCCAGGGTCCTGGGATCGAGCCCCACATTGGGCTCTCTGCTTAGCAGGGAGCCTGCTTCCTCCTCTCTCTCTCTGCCTGCCTCTCTGTCTACTTGTGATCTGTCTGTCAAATAAATAAATAAAATCTTTTTAAAAAAATAAATAAAGATGAAGTTAGAATTCATTTCCTGTAACATTGACCATGGCAGTGGTGGTGTCCTACAGCAGTAATGAGTTACTGACACAGGTAGAATAAGTATGTAGACAGTGCAAAGGATAGTATGTTCACCAGACTATTTTTGGAATGTGGCCCTGACTGGTTTTCCTACTTCCTAAACTCCCACAATTCCAGACTTCAATTCTTAAGACTTCCCATTGCTTTTATGACATGTTCAATATCCTTCCAGTAATTTATTTTTATGCTTGAATATATCCTAATCATATTTTGTTGCTTGTAAACTGCTGTCCCAACTAAAACATGTATTTTATTATAATGTTAATAATAATGGTGATTTCTTAAATGTGTAAAAATTTGTCTGTTTTCAAAGTACTTTCACATGCATTATCATATTTTAGCTTTATTGCAAGGTACACTATTATAATATATTTATATATGTACTATATTTATTACAGTATAATTGATATATTAAAAATGGCACGTAGTTAATGTATACAGTTTGGTGAGTTTGCATTTCCCTGGTGATTAGGTGATTAGTAATGTAATCACTAATGTGATGTAATCACTTTTTCATAAACCTGTTGGCTATTTGCATATACTCATAATACTATCACCACAATACTATCACCACAATAAATATATCCATCACTTCCAAAGTTTCTTTGCTTTTTATGTGTAGGATAAAAACATTTAATATAAGTCCTACCCTCTTAACAAGTTTAAGTGCAAATGCCATTGTTATCTGTAGGCACTATATCATACAACAGATCTCTAGAACACATTCATCTTACATAACTATAACTTTATACTAATTGAACAAGAACTCCCCATTCCCCCTCCTCCAGTATCTGGCAAATACTAATCTATTTTCTGCTTCTGTAAGCTTGACTATCTTAGATAACTCATATAAATGGAATCATAACAGCATTTTTCCTTCTTTGCCATTTTATTTCACTCAGCATAACATCTTTCAGGTCCATCTATTGTTGTTGCAAATGCAACTTATAGAATGGGGGAATATTTGCAAACATATATTTATTAAGGAGTTAACTTCCAAAATATATTAGAAAGTCTTACAAATTAATAGAAAAGAACAACAACAAAAGATTTTAAAATGGGCAAAAAATTCAAGTAGGTAATTCTCCAAAGAAGATATACAAATGGGCAACAGATACATTAAAAAGTGTTCAACATCATTAATAATCGGAAAAATGCAAATCAAAACTACAATAAGATATCATCTCACAACCAAAAACAAACAAACAAAAAAAGGATAAGTGTCCATGAGGAGGTTGTGGAGAAGTATGAAACTTATCCACCACTGGCAGAAATACAAAATTTCTGCTATGGAAAACACTAAGACAACTTCTCAAAGATTTAGAAAAAAGAACTACCATGTGATCTAGCAATCCCATTTCTGGGTATATACCCAAAAGTGGAATTCTATTTGTTCCATAATATCAGATGAACATAATGAGCCCGAGAGAGGCTAAGTAACTTAGTAAGTTAATGCTGTTAGTAAGCAACAAGTTGAAATCTGGTTTCCTGACACACTCCAAAATTTTCTTAAACCATGCCTCCTTTTTTAGAATTGCAAAGCCTGCAATTTATTTCATTAAAAGTAAATCCATCAACTACAAAATCTTGTCCTGCTCAAACCAGTACTGATTGGACAAACCAATGGATGCTTAACAAAATATATTACATTTCTCTGGCTTTTAAGGCATACACCCTGACAAATACACACTGTCTTTTCTCTTTCCATACTTTGATTTTTCCTCAAGGATCATAACAGTGAAACAATTATTGATTTAAAATATAATATTCAGGAATTCTAGAATGAAGTCACTTTTAGAGATTCAACTTCTAAGGCAATCATAGAACTTTTGAATATTAGGAGGACACCAAGACAATGCTTATAAGCTGATTGGAAACTTCTAACATCACAAACTAATGTTGGAGTACAATGTTGGTTCCAGTTTAATTTATCCTCTTTGAGCTCCATGGGTTTGTTTTCTGAAAAATATGTTAAGGAATGATAAATCTTATGTACATTTTAAGTTTGGGTAGAATATAAAATATAATTACCTTCACGTATTTTTTACCCCCACTATTGAGTAAAAACTTGCTTGCTTTCTTTGTTCATAATAACTACACTGAAAGTCAACAATGCTTCAAAACTGCAGCTCTACTAGAGCTCTGAAGTTGTGACCCTCAGTCAAGATTAATAAATTTCTAAAAAAAAAAATACACATTTTGTTTGGGGCAGAGGAGAGAAATGTGAATTTCTGTTTCATTAGGCTGTCTTCTAGGTGATATATTTTCGTGTATCAGTTAGAAATTAGTGTGAAAAATGTCTATTAAGGGGTATGCTTGGGACCAACACCTGTTGGAGGAAAAAGAAAACAGGTTTTGACAGAGGAAAAAACCAAATTGCAATGCAGTCTCTATGGAGGCTTTTGCTGACCCTGAGAGGAGTACTGAGGACGGGAGGAACCTCAGAGCTATTGGCTGTTTAAACAAAGAGGACCAAACTTTTATACTCACACATCTCTTGTCACTAAATGTTGGCCACCCCAGGAAATAGTCATGATCTTGGGCCAGGTGATACCCTCTGAAGGGAATGATAGTCAGCATCCTAGAAAGTGGGCTAAATAATCCTTATTTCTGAATAGTCTTCTAGGTGATGCATAGTAGTGTCCACCACAGAATGTGTCAAGTGCTACTGAGTGGAGAAATCAAGGTCTAAGAACTGACCATTGAATTAAGTCTAGTAGATTGGATCGAAACTATTTTCTCAGTGCAGCCTAGGGGATGTCACCCTTTAAAATCCTTCGTCCTGGCTCATGGGCCACATTTTTGAGTTAGGAGTAGAGTTAGTTTCTTCTAAAACATCTGGATTGTGCAGAGGACGTATCAAAAGTTTTATGAAAATAGGGGTAGTTGCCAAGAGAGAGGAAAGCGTGTCTTGGGGAGGTATCTACAGTGCCACCAAATGGACACTGTATTGCTTAGCTTCTGTGGTGCCACATGGAATATTTTATTTTACTAATTATGCAACAGATCTTTATTTATTGCTAATTTTAGATAAGGCACTAGGTCTAGTGGTAAACTAGACCCACAATCTGTCCATCGTCCTTGATCTTATATTTCAAGAGGGAAAAAGAAATAAACAAATAAATAGTTTTATCGATTGTGGGGAGTGTGGTGAAAGAAACAAAGAAAGTAATGTGATTGGTATTAAGGGAACATGATATTTCAGAAATGGTGGCCAGAGAAAGCTTCATTTAATGGTTCTCTGGTAGACCAGACAAAACCTTACATAGAAGGTAACATTTGTGGCAGTTCTATATCATTTTTCTATATTTCTTGATAGAGAAAAGGAGAAAAGGAGGGAAAGGAGTAAGTGAAGAGGAAAGATTTATTGAAGATCACACATTGTGAATTATCCTTTTATACTGCTATTCTTATTTTGAAGGAAATTAGAATGTATTCTATTCTACTGTCATAAAAATTTAGAAATCTTATACCTGTCTCAGGGACAGTTCAGAGAAAATTGCGTAGATATAAAATTACTATATTTAAATGACTATCAGTGCTCTTGAAACTTCAATTAGCCTGAGTGGTACTCAAAGCCATGCAGCCAGGAAGCAAGATGGTGGGGAGGGGAGAGGTGTGGGTTATGCAGCTGTTTCAAGGATGTACACTTTCATAAAAATATCATGCAGAGCCCAGCATGAAATAGGTATTTAACACATGCTTATTGAAATGCATGCATATTAATACATAATTTTCTATACAAATAGTAACACCAACAAACATAGGGACTCTCTACTCAGTGTAATGCTTTCCCCTATATTTTGTCATTGAAAGAAATCATATAATTAAAAATGATACCAATTCTTACGGAATAAATGCATAAGCTCTGGGACTACAGAAGAATGTACAAGGAGCAGTATATAAAATTCTTAATTGAATAAGCAATGCCCATAAAATTGCTCCTTTGGTGCTTTAAAAACAACAACAACAAATAACACACAAACTTATTGGTTTGGGGAAATGAAGATAATATTATCTAGTTTATTGGGTATCATTATGGCTTATGAAACCCATTCCAATTTAGTTACATCTGCAGACCATTACAATAAACTTTATTTACCCCACTGATGCAGATAAAATTGTGTTTCAGGAAATGTACTTTGGATAAAGAATAAAAAGTGTGTTCTAGGAGTGAGCACATGTATAACCAGTAGAGGACTGTGGTAACTAGTCTACAAATATGGTTCCCAAATGAATCAAGATTCTTGGTCTTTGTACCTTTGTGTGGTCCCCTTTCATAGTGATTCAGGGTTGGTCCTGTATAATCAAGAGAATTCAGAGGAAGTGAAGCTGAGTGACTTTTGAGATTAGGTCATACCAACTTAAACCTAAGTTTCTTAAGATGTTCCTTCTGGAAGTCAGTTCCATGAAAGAATTCTAGCTACTGTGAGACTCCCAGGATCTACAAAGAGGTCACTTAAAGAGAGAAAAAGAGATGCTTGACTAGACCCAGTTATTCTAGCCATTCTAACCCAAACACCAGACCTATCTTGTGTTTCTAAATTTATTAGACCTGATTGAAGAGAACTGAAAAATCCAGGTCACACCCAAAACTATGGCCCAAGATATATGGCCCCAAACAAGCCATACCAGTCATCTCCAGCCATACCAGCTGCTTCAGGTAAGGACCCCACTTTGTGGAGGGGAAGAGCCTTCCCTCTATGCCCTGACAAAATATCTGAGCCACAGGATGTTCACACAATGCAGATAGTTGTGGTTTTAATCCACTATTAGCTTGAAATTGTTTGTTACTCCTGAAAATATACGAAAACTAAAATTTGGTACTAAAAGTAGGTTTTCCATTAAAACAGAAAAGCAAAACGTGTGCCTCTGTATTTGAAACCAAATGTTGGGGCGACAGTGTGAAGGACCTCAAGTAGACAGTGTGTGGCAGGGGAAGAATAATGAGGAAAGTGTCATTGGAGACTGGAGAACACATAAATTGTGTTGCACTGTGATGGAAAATCTAGCAAAATTGTTGACAGAGATAGTGTAGATGTAGTAGCTTTAGAATATGTCCACAGATTCTTGGATATCCCCCTCCTTTAAGAGGTGAAGCTTAATTTTTGAATGCGTGCTAAACTTAATGACTTACTTCTAATGAAATAAAATGGAGATGTATGATTTCAGAGATTGGATCATAAAAGGAACTGTGGTTTCTCTTTTGTGCTCTCCTTTGGATTGCTTACTTGGGAGGAAGACAGCTGTGATGCTAGAAGGACTCCCAGGTTATCCTGTGATATTGACATGTTCAGTGGCAACCAGTGCTGAATGGAGGCATTCTGCCAATAGCGGTTTGAGTGAGCCATCTGGAATGATGATCCCCCCAGGTCCAGTCATGCCTTCACATAGCTGCAACCTCTGCTGACATCTTGAGTGCAGCCACATGAAAATCCCTGAGCCAGAACCATCCATGTAAGGCACTTCCAAGTTCCTGATCCTCAGAAACTATGTGAGAAAGTAAGTTTTGTTTCATTTTTGTCTTAATATGCTAAGTTTTGAGGTAGAATTTTACACATCAGTAAAACATGTAGAGGGAATACAAAGTAAAAATGTGTCTATGAACTGGAGAATCTGGGTTTAGCAAGTGTTAAGGGAGAATTCTGGAAGTGCCAACTGGTTTCTTTTAGTTGTATAAAATGAAATATAGTTATAGAGAGATGAATTAAAGAAGGAACTCATCACTTTTCAATCTGAATATTGAAGATATGTAAAAGAGCTTTAACTAGCTTCAGATATCAAAGATTCCCAATGTAAGAAATGGCCTCAAAACAAGGATTTAATCCAGGTCAATATGACCTCTGTGCCATAATTGGATAAAATTTACAGGTACAGGTAAAGTGTATTTTGCATGTACATGGGATGTGGGTTTTATGGCCAGAGAGCTGACTGGTAGACTGCATTGTCACAAAGATGGCAACAATATTATCTCCAAAACCACAAACTTCTTCTGAAACATGACTTTTCTAATTTGTAATCAAGGGGTGACATTTATTTCTCCACCACCTGGAATTGACTGAGTTGAGTGTGAGAACCGTGGCATACAAATACAGCGGGAGTGATGCTGCATTGGTCCTGGGTGAAGCCCTTGGTTGGTTAGGCAGCTTCCTTCTCCAGTCTCTTCGGTGCCAGACACCATGTAAGAAATATGTTTATCTGAAACCACCATGCTATAAGAAATACAAGCTATGTGGAAAGGTCCTACAGGATGGCACATTATGTAGAGAACCCAAGAACCACTGAAGTACCTATTGTTTGAATAAGAACCTATCTTAGAGGTAGATACTCCAGTCCCAAACAACCCAGATAAGATGTAGCACCCACCTGAGCTCATCTCTATTTCCTGATCTAAAAATGGATCAGATAAAATGGATATTTTAAAATACAAAACTAAGATTAATTTGTTAAATAGCAATAGTAATTCCACATGACATTTGGATGATGCTCTAGCAAGAAAACACAAAACAAAACCAGTGACTTGATTCTGGCAACTAAATTACAGTAGAAGTGATGGGATGCCACTTTGGACATTCAGTTATAAAAAGGCTATGATTTCCATGTTGGTGTGTTCTCCCACTCTCTTTCATTTTCTCTCTCTCTGAGAGAAACCAGCTACCATGTTGTGAGTCTGCCTTGGAAAGAGAAAGGCCAACTGTTATGTCATGATGACACTCAGGTTACCAATGAAGTTCTCCATATGGCAAGGAAATGAGGCCTGAAACCAACCATGTAAGGAATCCTGGAGGATCTTCTGAGGCCTGCCAGTAGTCATCTCAGTGAGTGCAGAAATAGAACCCCACCTTTACCCCACCACCACCTGTTGAGCCTTGAGACAGCTTGCACCTCAGTAAACAGCTTGAATGAAATCTCTTGAGAGACCGTCACCCAGCACCAGCCAGGTATGCTGCTTCTAGATTGCTGAACCACAGAACTGATGCGTTAATAAATGTATGTTGTTTTAAACTAATAAGCGTGGGGTGATTTGTTATGCACCAATAGATAACTAATACAATTCTCTTCTGTCTTAGACCTTTTTGTTTTCTGTTGAGAGGTCTCTTCTCTAGTTATTTCTCATTTTACTTTAATCTGTCTTTTCTTCTGCCTGCTTTTAAGAATTTTTCCTTTTCCTACTCTTTTAGGAAAAGGTAAAATGTGTCAGGTACAATTTTCTCTGTATTTATCTTACCTGAGGTTCATAGTTATTCTTGAATTATTGTTCTCATAATTCTCTAATGATTTAGAAAATTTCAGCCATGTCTTTCCACATATTGTTTCTCTTTCTGAGACTTCAATTACATATATGGTAGACCCTCTCACTGTATCTTTAGGCTTATCATGTTTGATTTGTGCTTTTTCCATCACCTTTATTCACTTCTTTCTGACATATCTTCCATCTTATTGATGATATCCTTAGGTATTTGTAATCCATTGTGAAGCCTACCATTTGCATTCTTAATTTTTATTACTGTGTTTTTCAGTGCCTAATTTTGCATTTTCTTAAATACTATTTCTTTTCAGAAGCTCTCAATTGTATCTGTTTCTTTGAAAATATTCAGAAAATATTCAGAATATATTAAAGTCATTATGTAACTCCATTATCTGAAACATATTTAAGATATTATTTTAAAGTCACTGTATAACGCCATTACTTGAGCTCTTTTTGTGGCTGTCTCTAATATTTATATTCTTTCTTTCCTTTTTTTTTTTTAAGCAATCCCTCTGCCCAACATGGGTTTTGAACTCATAATCTGAGATCAAGAGTCATAGGCTCTATCAACTGAGCTAGCCAGAAACTCCTATATTTTCCTTAAAAAAAAAAAAAAAACTCTTTTTTCCCATGTGGCTGATTACTTTAGTGTTAATAAATTTAGTGTTAATATAAATTATGTATAATTAAGATAATATTACATATTTTACGTATTACCTCTAAAGAGATATATGTCTAAGGCTAATAACTTGCCAGGAGCTTAATCTGATTATAAGAAGTAAGATTTCTTGAAGTTGTACTTCATTGCCCTACAGAAGTTGCCATTTCTAAAAATGATATGGTCTATACTCCTAGAGTATAACCCTTCCTATTGTATTTATAGGCATTGCTTATTGGTATCTTCTGAACTCTAGGTCTTGTCACTTCTAGCCTCATGGGATTATCAAGTTCTGATCAGCCTCTCAACTTCTCACTTGCATTTAACATTTTCCAAATACTAGGTTCTTCTTTCTTTTTTTTTCTTCTTTGGTAACTTATATTCATAATTTGTCAGTGCCTTGTGAGCTTCTTGGTAACTTCAAGTAGATTTTTTAAAGGTACTTTGATTAGTTTTTCTATATATTCATGGTGGGAGAATTGGTCAATATTTCCTAGTCACCATGCCAGAAATAGATATTCCTTCACACAAATTTTTTTCTCTCAAGTAAGAGAAAATTCATTTACTTTGTAGGAGCTGCTCCTTTTTTTTTTTTTTTAGAGAGAGAGAAAAGATAAAAAGTATGTGTGTGTTTTTTTTTTTGGCAAATCTCTTTTGATAAGGAGGTATCTATGCATATATTTTATCCCTGTTTATTGTTATGTCTTCTATTATATCACCATCTTTATTACAGTTTGGTTGAACTAGGTAGAGATTATATTGATGTGGGTGCAGAAGATACATGGCAAAAATCTGTACCTTCCCCTAAATTTTGCTGTGAAGCTGAAATTGCCCTAAAAATATGAAGCCTTAATCATCATCATCATCATCATCATCATAATAAAACTTTGTTGAACTCTATATCTTAACCATATTTGGGGAAAATATCCTGTTTCTCTCCAGTATAAAGATAATAGTAGTGATCTATGATACAGTAAGAGGTCACCTGTCATGGGAAAATAGATTTGTGATTATGCTTTTCTGCCCAAATTCAGAACCATAAAAGATATTAAATCAGAAACACTGGTGGACTGAAAGTAACAGACTTCTTGAGATGCTGAAAAGCTGAAAGCAGGAATATACTATTCACTCAGGGTCACCTTAGCATTATCTTTTGTGGGTGGTTGTTTTTCTGGGTGAGGATGTGACTTTGCTGATACTCAGTATGGTTCAAGCCTCAGAAGAGCCATGAGTTTGTAAATATTTCCTTAAATAGAAGCCCATCAATTACGTGTAAGCTCTTTCTAGACAATGGCCAAATAAATAAAGGGATTTTGAACTAATAAGAAATGGAAATTCTTTGAACCCCCAAAGGTGTTCCTCATGCCAAAGCTTGTGGCCAATTCTCAACCTCTTGTCTTACCAAAGTCTCTTTGCTACTGAGTCTAAACAAGGTGGTTTCACATGGCTTTTAATATGTCTCATTTACCTATTCTCCTCTTATCACTCTCTGCTCCTTTTGAGACTCCCTTACTAGTTTGTACTTCTCTGGCACCATGCCTCAGGATTTGGATTTCAGTTCTCTTTGTTTAGCTATCTGTATTCTCTCTTTGGGTAATTTCATTCTGTCTCATGTCTTGAAATATTTAACGTAGAATTCCGAAACCTAGCCCAAATCTAGTAAAAATCTTCCCTTGAAACCCAAATTTATATATCTTGCTCACTGCTTGTGTAAAAAGAACATATCAAACACAAATGACCGAACCAGAATCATATCTTTACATATATCCCTGACTCTTGCTAAAATTATTCTTCCCCAAGTATTCTCCATCATCATGAATGTTTCCATTAGTCACTCAGCTGCTTAGGCTTATGAATCATCCTCAGTTTATTTCTGTTGTGAATATGCCACATCTAGTTAATCTGTCTGTCCCACTACCTTGCTTTATTTCCTTACATTTTGATTGAATCTAGCAAACACTATAAATTCTTCCATTGCTACTACCA
Source organism: Mustela putorius furo (assembly GCF_011764305.1). Lineage (NCBI taxonomy): Eukaryota > Metazoa > Chordata > Mammalia > Carnivora > Mustelidae > Mustela > Mustela putorius. The sequence goes on from NW_025421987.1 coordinate 32,407,138, forward strand.
TAATTCAACTCTCTGTCATTTATTTTCTTGAGTACAATCTCGTTATTTGGGCTCCCTGCTTCCACGTCTACTGCCATAGTTCAGTCTCCATATACCTTCTGGAAAAACTTTGTTTGTTCATTTGTTTGTTTTGGAATGAGCATTGACAAAAATTAACGGTATCTCACACTATTTGTATCCCTTCAACAGATTCCACATTGAAAGCCAAAAAATTCAGATTCTTTTGTGTAAATAACGAAGCTTTATAGATCTGCCTGCTGCATAACTCTGACATAATCTTCTACTGTTTTTCTTGCTTAAATATGTTCTAGCTACTTTGACATTAATTTTGAGTCTTAAACAAACAAGCATTTTCTTGCCTTAAAGTCCTGCTGCTGCCTTTGCCTAGAATATTCTACTTGCAAATTTTCACAGGGTTGATCTCCTTTCATTACTCAGATATTTTTTTTAAAAGTAAACTGTTCAACATGCAGTTCAATGACCAGATATTGCTAGGGAAGGAGCCAAAGGGAAAATTCTGGACATGGTCCATATCTTGAACTACATGATAAATATGCAAAAATATGAACAAAAGTGATAGAGAAATGCCTGTAAGATTACATGATTTTTACACATATTTTTGTGTATATTTATACTTCATTAAAAGGTTAAAAAAATAAATTATTCAGAAGACTTTCATTATCACCTATTTGAATGATCTGCCTAATCCCACCCACTTGAGTCTCTCTATCCCATTACTTAGGATTATTTCCTTGATCGAAATTAACACTTCCAGAAATAACCCAATCTATTTAAATGCTTTGTGTTTATTCTATGCCTTCACCAGATAAAAATATAAGAGGCTCAGGACATGCTTTTTTCTTGTTTTTTTCACAAGTACATTTCTAGGACCTTGAGCAGTACCTGGGACATGGAAGGAGAAAAATAAGTGTTTGAATGAACAAAAACAAGGGCTTACCTTATTTTGCTCATTTTGTCACTATACAATATTTAAATAACATATGGAAGGACACAGCCACCTTGGTTAAACTCTTAAGAACTGTCACAATCCATTAATTCTCTCTTTTCCCTAAACAAGGAAAAAAATGTTACATGATATTTGCTAGGAGATCTGCATAATATCACTTTCTTTAGAAATATCTTCTCCTCTCTCTTAGTATCGCTGATTGAAATTCTATTCATTTTCTTCTGATAATTTTCCTTTTGAAGTTTCTCACAAACCCCTACTGTCTCAGATAGATATTATCTCTCTTTTCAGTCTCTCTCATGAACATTCTTCCTCCATCCTGTCTGTGTTAAAGATATCTGGGTCCTGAATACTTCTGACTTAAGAAACTTCTTGAGAGGAGAAAAGAGCCTATGTTTATCTCTTTGTCTGTAGCTCCTCATAGTGCTATCTGCATATTATTTTTAGTAAATATTTTAATCAAATTTCCACTAAAATATCTCAGGCAGATTGCTAAAAGTTAAGACCATTTATGATTAGGAGACAGTAAATAGATCATTTTGAAGAAGAAGATGTAATTAAGTAAAGAAGTCTTCAGTGCAAAGCCCTCCTGACTTCTTTCCTTATTTATTGTCTCAACTCTTCCAGTCAATTCCCATATCAACATTTACTAAAGCCACAAGACTGATCATGACTCTATTGCTTAAAATACGTCAGTGGATAAACTCTGCCTTAGAATGAAATAGAAGTTTCTTAAAATGTGATACAAGTGTTGGCTTCTGCAGCCTCCATACCACCCCCCCACGTCACTATTCACATAGCCCCAGAATGTGTCACGTTCACTTTATGCTTGTAGAATGTTGCATTATGCACAGGGGTACTGTTACTTCCCTTTACCCATCTGGATTAGTCATTTTATTTTTCCAAATTTAATTCAGGTGTTACCTCTTCAGGAAAATACTCCCCAACTTTTTAAAATTCAATCAAGTGCTCTTATGTTGTACTGAAACAGTCTTGGGCAAAAACCCATCATAGGCCTGCTACGGTAATTGTTTTATTTATTTATTTTTTTTGGATCACAGAATTATGATTCTTCCCTCTGAAATGGACTCTGGTTTGTTTGCCTCCATACCCCTGATACCAATCAGAAATTAATTTGGTATTAAAATTTCTGGCAAATAAGTGGGTGAATGAACAAATGAATGGATGGATGGATGGATGGATAGATGGTTTGTTTGCCTCCATACCCCTGATACCAATCAGAAATTAATTTGGTATTAAAATTTCTGGCAAATAAGTGGGTGAATGAACAAATGAATGGATGGATGGATGAATAGATGTACTGATGGATGAATAATACAGTCTTAGTTTGGGAGGATAGGTACGATTGCTTTCTCTTTAAGAAAAAAATTGAGTGTATTATTCTTGGAAACCTACTACTACTGTTTTTCATACTGATTTTGACAAATAGGAAGTAATATATTTAGATGATGAAAATATACTGTGAGGGAGAGTCAACCTAACATGAATGACCTGGAGACTATATAATTAGTTTAGGGGCTCTGGGAGATGAATGTTTAATACACTCAATTGCTTAGTCATTCTTTTTGCATTGTCATTTATCACTGTCATTCCTATATCTGGTAGATATTATAGATGCAAAGAAAAGAGGAGATACTGCAGCATACTCAATGTCAAACACGTATTTTGAGCTCACGTTACTGTCTCAGCAAAGACTGCCAAATATTGGGTATTCTAAGTCGGTGTTGCTCCCCTAACCCATGAGCACTTTGCTTTCCTTGGGCAGGATGCCAGTTTGACACAAAACAAAGTAGAAATGCATAGTGCTGAAAGATATTTGGGGCATTGCCCCTGAAAGCCCTACCTCCTATGTGCTGGGCGTGCATGACATTACACTAGGGCATTCCAGAGAATGGAAATATCATAGCTGGCTTGTAGCCTAGATGATGACTTATTCACAATAATATTTCAAGGAGAATTTTGCCAGGGATGCAAAGAAACCCATGGCCAAACATTTTCTAAGTGACCTCTTTTCCTAGAGCTTTGATACCTAGCAGATTTTAGGCAAGAATTCTATTTATGAAACAGTTTGAGTATATATCCTAGGATATCAGAAACCAAAGGTTATAGTATAAAATATAATTAAACACTGAATTAATATTGCCAAAAGTGTACAAACTCAAATAATAATCTCAGTGAGTATTTGGGGCATACATCGCAGGAAAATAATGCAAGTATATAAACGTGGTAGGTATTTCTAGGAAGAGCTATTTGAGAATAATTTAGTCACAGGAAGGATCACACAGCATTGGCAGCCATCAGTAACTGACCTTCAGCAATCATAATAGCATGATTTCACTGGATTCTGTTCCTTGGTGGAAAAGATCTGGGGAAACTCATGTATCTCATGTATTTCCACAGGGAACTGATTATAATTTTTCTTACAAGTGTAGATTTAGACATCACTATCAGCAAAATCTTTGCCAGCCTCACTAAACCCTGCCTTACTAAACCCTGCCTTAAAAAAGAACTTAAACTTCCTTGATACTTTATATGGTATATGTAGTTGTTCTGAAGGGGCCATACATATCTGAAAATAGGAATTAAAGTTCCATTATCCAGTGCGGGAAAATTAGGTGACAGTGTTGCGGTAAAGAAGTAAAGAGTTAACATATAGAATAGGCACAGTGCCTGGTTCGTATTAAGAGCCATTCCGGCTCCAGAGATTATTCTACAGTTTTGTTTTGAGTTTTCGTTGTATCTCAATGTGCTTTATATAACACAGGAATAGCTAAGTGCCTTTGTGACTTAATTTATAAAAATATATTTATATGTTGCCTTATTTGATAGGATTGTTTCACATATACTATCAGTAACAGCTGTCAGCCTGTTACTCAGAAAAAGACAATATTTATTGAACTGCTACTATGTGTATCATGAGGCCTCCTGCAAGACGAAAGAGATAAGCTATCTAGTTCTATCTCTCAAGTTTTTATAGTAAAAAATTAAATAAATAAAAATGAATTATTAACTCATTTTACAGAAAAAAGAAAAACTGAAGCTCAGGGAGATGGTAGTGCTCAATCTCAAATAAAAATAACAATAAACGTCAACTATGAAATTCCCCTGGAAAGTAAAAGGATAAGGGTTTGACTTCAAAAAGAGAAGAAAAATGTGTCTCAGTGAGCAAGGAAAGAAAGATAGAAGAGAGTAAGAGAGTATGAGGAAGCCAATAATGATCTTTTAGGAGAAATGCATTAAGAAGGACTAGAAATTGAAATAATAACATTACCATCATACATGGGTCCTATTCTAGTTTCTCTTCTCCTGACTTCTTCCCTTTTTCTTATTAAAAAAATAAATAAAGCGTATCATTTTCTAATTTTATTCCTGTCATTTTCTAAACTACTACAAAGTTCAAAGAAACTGAACGTTCTACGAAGGCAGAAAATAGATCAATTCTAAGAGGGAAGCAATTGCCCCAGGATCCTTCTTTTGAAAATCTTTTTTATCATTGGGATGGATTTTCTCTATGTACTCAAAGCCATTCTATGAAGAAAAGCTCCCAATAACATTTAAGAAAAGACAATATTATCCCAATATTAACTGCGGATTCATTACTATACTTTTAGTCCATAATGTTTGAAGCATCAATTATCTCTTTTGTGAGAAAAAGAGTGAATTTATGACCCATGACAGCAAAGACAATCGCTTTCCTTTCAGAGCCATCTGCACAAATTTATTTCCCTGACTGGATTCTTTAATTGTGCTTCTTAATCAGATCTGTTCAGACCCTTGAATTCTCTCAAGTCCCTGTGCTTTCTCAACCCCACCCTCTCTTCCCCAACAGGCAATCAATAATCACTACATTATATGCCTTTTCTTTGTAAAAACATGAATGCCAAAATCTCCGTGCAAGAATTTCTGAGTATTGTGCTCTGCAGGGGGCCTTTCCTATTGCTTTTACTCTTCCAGAACATCCTCTCAGCAACTTAGGCTAATTATCTATAGTAAAACTTCAAAATATATTTTGCAGAAAAAAATGTAAAACTTCAAAATATATTTTGCAGAAAAAAATGTTCATAATTGTCCAAAGGAAATTTAGAACTTAATCTTTTCATACAAACATTATGCTCTTAGTGTTAAATTACGAATCACTTAATAATCAGAGAACGTATAATTCTAATGTGATTAACAGTTAAAAACCCATTCTTGTAGATTATTTTTTTCTAAATTAATTAGATAAAGAAATGAGCTGTAAGGTAGTAGTACATTGGGATATAAAACGAAAACGGTAGAACTTCTGTTTCTACCTACTCTTTTATTTAAAAAATAAATGTAATTTTAAACTCATTCTTATATATGAATTGGCAGTCATTCCTTGGCTTATTTTATTTGTCACTAGTGATATATGCATAATACCATGGCAAGCATAGGAATGACATTAATGTGGTTAATTTTATAAAAACAAGATCTTTAAGTAGTAAAACTGTTGTAAAACTGTAATGTTTTCAAGCGTGATCATGAAAATAATTTGTAATACGTAAATCTTCATAAACTAACTCATAACAAAGATCATAGAAGAATTGTCAGATTTAGAGATGAGTTCTTTTATTTTTTTTACAAAAAGAAGAGGTTTTTTTAAGTATTTGACCTTTACAATAACAAGTGACTACTGCTAGGACTCTATTAAAAATGTACATAATGTGTCCCTTTAAGTTAGTTAAAGGGACATATTATGATGGAAAAATGTTTAACCAAAAATTTCAAAATTACTGAAAAGTATTTCACTGTAAATTGTATTTAGTGAAAACAAAGAGGCCTTTTGTTACTTTATTTAAATACAATTTAAAAGTATTTCTGAAACATTTATTTCTTTGTATCTTTCTTTTTTAAAATGTTCTATCTATATTTCTAATGAACATGAAAATAGTTTTCAAATGTATAGACAAATAGCATGAGAGCAATTATTTTTGACTGATAAGATTGTATAATTACAAAAAAATGTAGGGAAAAAAATTTATATATGTGTCATATATTAACGCTGTGACTTAATTTACTTGCTCAGCTCCACAATGCTTCCTTTTTTTTTTCTTTTTATTTATTTGAATTCAATTTAGTTAACACACAGTGTATTATCAGTTTCAGGGATCGAATACAGTGATTCCTCGGTTGCATAAAACACCCAGCACTCATTACTTCAGGGGTCCTCCTTAAAGCCCATCACCCGATTACCCCATCCCCCCACACCTCCCCTCCAGCAACCCTCAGTTTGTTTCCTACAATTGAGAGTCTCTTATGGTTCGCCTCCCTCTCTGTTTTTATCTTATCTTGTTTTTTCTTCCCTTCCCCTATGTTCTCTGTCTTGTTTATTAAATTCCACGTGTCAGTGAAATCATATAGTATAATGCTTCTTAAGTGCAGGTTGGTGTAAAATTCAATTGTCTTGACATCCAAACCTCAGTTTCCATCCAGAATGTCCTTCACAAGCCTGTATGATGTGGCACTTCCGCCTGTCCAGCCTAATCACTTAATATCCTAGGCATTCTGAACTGCTTACAGTACCTACTATACTCCATGAAATCTCTTTCTACATCTTTGCATCTGCCATGTTGTTTTTTCTTTTCAATTCCATGCCCTTCCTCCAAACCCTTGTTGTTTTTCCAAATTCATCATGCAAAGATTCAGCTCAGGCATTATCCCTTTTAGAAAATTAAAAGATCTAGGGAGGCCTGGGTGGCTTAGTTGGTTAAGCAGCTGCCTTCGGCTCAGGTCATGATCCCAGAGTCCTGGGATCGAGTCCCACATTGGGCTCCTTGCTCAGCAGGGAGCCTGCTTCTCCCTCTGCCTCTGCTGTCACTTGGCCTGCCTATCTCGTTTTCTCTCTCTCTCTCTCTCTCTCTATCTGGCAAATAAATAAATAAAATCTTTAAAAAAAAAAAGAACATTAAAAGATCTATATGATGAAATAACAAAAACAAGTTCTAGCAATATTGTCTAAACTTTCATTTTATAAATAATGGCCCAAATAAGTTGTGTGCCCAAAGTGAGCCAGGAACCTAGTCACATAACCCAGGAATTTTTTGACTGTTCCTCACTAGTTTCCAGCTCTGATAAAATCAACGATCAATAAAAATTAACTATTTTATATCCAGTTACTTATTACAAATGTCTTAGTGTTATTTGTTCCTAAAATTAATTATAGTAAACAGATTAGATTGTTTTCCAATTAAAGTACTAGACATATTTTAATTTTATGGCTTATTATATATTTCTTGCAACATCTTTAAAGGGTGATTTATATCTATCTTATTATTTATACAGAAGCAAATCAAAGATATTGAAGGAATATATTTAATAATCCAGGGAAAACCTGAATAAGTGCAAGGAATGTTTTATATGTTAATTAGGGCCTAATTCATCTATCATAAAACAAATATAGTTCTGTTTTCTGAGAGGATCAGAAGCATTTTTTACTGAATAGGGTTTTGTAATGGGGGATTTCAAAATGCAATACATCTTAGAGAATATTTTCCAAGATAAGAAAAGTTCCAGTTTTGAGTTCCAGGTAGATAAGTGTGTTTGTCCCAATTATACCTTCACCTGATCCTTCTTTAACTCCTAAGTGGTTGGAATTTGATTGTCAAAAGGTTATAGCTAGTACTTTGAATAAAATATGACTTTAAAGTTTTAATTTGATGCTGCATTTTATTAGGTAAGTATAATTAAATACATAAAAATTCTCACTTTTAAACTAATAATAGCTTAGGTAGCAGGCATAAGATTTTAGCCAAATAATAGGCTATTCTTTGGTGACCTTATTTACCTGAGCTCCACTGAAACTTACATAACTGAATTCAATTCTTTTTGATCAAAGTCTCAAATTTAATCTTGTCTTAATTTTCTAGGAAATAAGTTCAGTTTTTTTGGTTGAACCCTTATGTAACTATTCAATCAATTGTGGATATTCTGAAATAGTCTTTTCTCTCTCTCTCTCTTTTTTTCCTTTTCATTGGGGTGATTCAAGTTTGATGATTGGGGGTTAGGATAGCTTATGTATTGCCCTGACATAACGGCAAAATTATTTTCTACCACTGTTTTCCATCTGTATGAACCTTTATCAAGAGTAACTCATTCTGCTTGGTCTCCATCATTGCATGCTGGCCTGTACTACTAATGTCCATGATCTTCCCATGACCTCTGGTAACCATGTCTATGCTTCATTGTACATCTAGGTATCTTTGGTTCTGCTCACTTGTTCTCAGCCAATACCAGACTCTATAAGTTGACCTAGGGAACTTACATAGAAACTCCAGATAACAATGGAATGTAAGAGCCTTCCAAATCTGACCCAAGGCCTATTCCTTTTGGTTCTACCTATCCATTGTTAAAATAACTACTCTATCAGAGTCTGATTTCTCTACACTACAGACTGGGAAGAGAGATGCAAATCTCATCTTTATCAAACCCCACTAAATGTATTCTCACAGCCACCCTTTGCAATCTGCCCTTGAGAAATTGTTAGGTCCTTTCTATGGGACCAAAGAAACATGTAAAACTCTAGTCATATCTTTTCCAAAACTCCTTATCCATCTGCTAGGTTCTACTGTTTTCCCCATTTACTGTAGCAGGAAAATGTGTTCTTATATAATTCACACATTTTTATTTCTGATGTAATTTAAGTTGTAATCTTTCTGTTCTGAGATTGCTAGTCTTTTAACATCATGAAGCCCCAAATCCTGTTGTCTATAAAAATTCTAGTATTTGCAATGGAGATTCTCAACTATCCCAAGTCAGTTCATGTTTAAAAAAATATCCAGAAATTCAATTGACTTCTTTGTTTTAATCTGTGTCAACTCTCCCCAGAAGTAGTGAATGCCACTGATTGACAGGGAAAATGCCTCAGGACCATGAGAAAACTTTAGTCTCTGTAAGAAAAAAAAAGAAGAAGAAAAAGAAGGAGGAGGAGGAGGAAACAGGGTGGGGGGGGAGAAGAAGTAAGAGAGGGAGGAGGTGGAGGAGGAGGAAGTGGAGGAGGAGAAGAAGAAAGATCTCAGTTATTCTCTAAAATATTACTAAATTAAGTGAAATCTTAGCATCATTTGCAAATTGAGTATTCTCTTGGCAAGTAAAGTACATATTTTTCCAGGTGGAGATAGAATCAAAGTATCTCAATTATTATCAGAAATAATAAAATGCATTATTGACAAAAATAATGATACCTACCTCTATTGCCAAACAGTTTTTAGATCTTGTGTTCACACCAAATAAGATAGAACATTTATAATGCTACTTCTGTGAGATCCAGCTAAACTGTCTATAAGCCAGCAGAATTAGTGGGTAAAGTTCTTAACATTTCAAGGATATATTCTGATCTACAGTTTATCCAAATCTAGGTAATAATATGCCTGACAATGTATGCAAGTATTCTATTCTTAAAACTTAAATTCTGTTCTATTCTTAAAATAGGACAACAAATTTTATTACAGTCAAATGGTATAATATGAAACTTTCAAAAGCATACTTATTTTGAGTGATATAAATAAAACTGAATTCTAGTGCAGTAAATGAATCCAATAAGTTCCCCAATAAAATGATTGGATTTAAAATTAAACACAGTACTTTAACAGTATAAGTTTCATCTTATGCTTCTGTATTACGTCCACATTTTAAGATTTAAATGTGAGATCAGCATGACCAATGCTCTGACGACGTGGCTTTTAATTTTTAAGCAGAGTGTACAATGTTATTGAACACACTTTTCATTTGCAGCATACCACCAATTTATCACTAATTGCACATATCCTTTTACAAAAGAAGAAATTGAAAATTGATCTTATATGACTGTATTTTCCCATGGAGTGACAATTTTACTGCAGATATCAAGTTTCCCTCACAGACTTTGATATATATCTTAATATTATGTGGCCATCAGTTATGTCGTCTGTCTTGGTGATAAGCAATCTGAATTGGAAATGAGCCAGCTTTCTTATCATTATTAAGAGATTCCTTAATTAGCCTGCAGCTGTGGTCAATACTAGCATTCACATTTCTTCAAGAAACTTTTAAAATTGTATTCTCACAGTTTTACTTTAAAATACTTAACAGAATCAAGACGAGTTCTATAACCCATCTACCTTCCTAAAGTAAAAATGTAAAAACAATTATGGGCTAATGTCTTACTGTTTAAATTCATTTCCTTCATCTCTCGACAATGATTGCCTTCCTTCCTAAGTAGTTCTATTACAGCTACCACTCATTCTAAAGCTGTGCTTTTGTTCCTGTGAATTGTTTTATTCTCGTTATAAGAGAGAAGCATGGCCATTTATAAGAGGTTTCATTATATTTTTTTCAGAATGTTGGAAGTGTGAGTGGCATCGTTTGTTCTTTTCCATCTGTGACACTTGTTCAAGCCTGGAATGCGTTTTCTACAGTATGACTTTACTAGAGTATGTGCTAAGCTTTAAAATAATATCCTAAATAAATAACTACATAAAACTCCCAGTTGTGATTTTAATGAGCTTTATTCTTTGAGAATTTATTTCTTTCTACTAAACCAAAGAAAAATCAAATTAAAATATTGTGTCTCTATAGAGCATAAGGCACTACACTAATTGCTAGAGGAAACACAAAGATGAACACCACTCAGTTTTTGCCCTCAGAAGAGTTCACATCCATTCTAATGAGAAGAACTAACCCAGTACAAAACAAGTAGTCAGAAGCCTGACTTTTTTAAGTCAAGTAAGATAAGTGACTTAACAGGTCTATTTAAGGAAATTTAGTAGAACTAAGGAGAATCAGGAAGGGCTTTGTAAAAAAAGGTGTCCTGTGAGATGGATTAAGAATGTAGATGTGCCAGAGAATGCTAGCTGCTTACCTAAGCCAATGTTCTTATCCTTCTGGGCATGCATCTAGATCACAATTCCAGCATCCCTTATAATTTGGTTAAATGACTGAGTTCTAGCTAATTGAATGGGAACAGCAGAAGTATCATTTCCTCACCTTGCCTATTAGAACGTTGATTCCTTAATGTTCTTTCGTCTTCTGCTTAATTGGAATGAAGATCCCCCTCAGCGTGACTTGGAAGACATCTGTGGAGGAACCTCCAACCTCATAAATGACTCTGTGAAAGAAGTCAACATCGCCAACAGCTTGCTTATTGAATACTGTCACAGAAGCAAGCAAGCAATTTGTGCTTGAACTATGATACATTTTGGGTTTTCTTTGTGACAGCAGCTAGCTTATCATAATTACTACAGATTAGTAAGATTCTAGTAAGTGGTGTTAGACCCAGGGGTAGGCAGCAATAACCTGGTAGAGCAAAGAACATGCCTGAAGGAAGAAAACTAAACAAATGTGATTTTGAATTATAGTGACCCAGCAGTCTAATTGGACTGTAGTATAAGTCCAAAATAGGAAAATTAAATTGAAAGAGGGATTAAGCCAAGTGAGAAGAACACTCAGATATACCAAATGCAAATTTTTCCCCATTCAAATTCCCACTTATCTGCTGTGGTCATAAATATATGTTTCCATTTTACCTTTGTCTCTGGAGTACTTGTAATCAAGTACGGATGTCTTATTTATAGCCTTGTAGCCTTGACTAATCTTGAAAATTTTCCTTTTGTGTTGCTGTATCCACTCCATTCTTTTCCATTTTGACTTGAAGTGCTGAGTTCAACCAATATGATCTAGAGAAATACTTACTGCATGAATATCCAGAAGGCTCTCGGGGTAGAACAAGAAGGTGATAAGAGGAACAGAGACAAATTAATTCTTATTTTAATTATCTTCCTCGATTTTGTTTTCTCATTCTCACTCAGAGGTGAGAGTTAAGCTGGATATATAAGCTTTTTTCCCCCTTCTGGTGTCTAGTGGAATTTTATTTTCCCAAAAGTGTATTTGGAAGAACATAGAGGTTTCAATAGTATTTGCATGAAATGCTTATAAGTGATGCCAAGTGGAAATTGTTACTTTTAGTTTCTCTTTAGCACATTATAAATATAAATAGTAAAAACACTAATTGAAACTAGTATGTCAGGGTTTTGAGATAAATACTTGAATACATTAATTCACTTAACTTTTATTACAATCTTAGGGGTAGATACTATTATTTTCCCCTAGTTTACTGATAACGAAGTGGAAGCATTGAGGGAAACTCAACTTATTCTAAGGTTCAGAGCTGGCAAACAGTAATCAAGATCTAAATTCAGGCCGATCTAACCTAGAAAACCCCAGCTCAGCTCAAAAATACAACTCTGGTGGAACCAGAGACATGGACAGCAATCGATTTTCTCCTGTAGCACCTATGGTAAAACTGCCTTCCCCATTTTAGTTCCATTGGGGCCAAGTGATGCTTCTGGGAAGAAATCACAAAATGTCACAAAGTCACAAAAAGTCACAAAATGTCATGCAGATTTTCTTTACTCCCTGCTCTCCTGACCGGCTGAACAAAGAGGGAGGACTCGGTCCAGGACTCAGAGGAAGCAATAAAAAGTGGTGGTAACATGGTATACAGAGCCATGATTCCTCAAGCCCATCTGCCAAACACCTGAGGAGAGTTAGAAATAAAATTTTCTTGTATTAAGCACTGATAATTCTGGGTTGTTTGCTATAATAGCTAGCACTAATTGTTTGAACAGTATGCATTGTTTATATTAAGGAAGAACGATTTAAAATTTGAGTTCTTTAACCCGCAGCGTGTTACGTCTACCTTTCTGATGTTTTTCCCTCTTGGGTCATTTTTTTCAGTTATTTCCTTGTTCATATCTTTCATTTAGCATTTTTTATTTTCCCCTTTCATTTAGCATTTTTTTTTCTCCTGAAAATATCCCTTGGGATATAAAGTCATTAGGTTCTATAGCATGTGTGCTTCGATTGATTTGTTCATTAGCCACTGTTCTGTTGGAATTATGCAGAACTTTCATGCCCCAATCATTTTTTTTGTTGTTGTTAACCGATGAGCTAAAGTCCAGTTCCAAAATCTGATGCTATAAATTGCAGTGTATGTGATTATAGTTTGATCTTAAAACCCTTGTAATAATTTCTAGAAATTTGCAAACTCCATAATTATCAGAAGAATTTGGGGTCTTAAAATATGCTTCTGCCTTTTTTTGTACTTATCTTTCTTTTAGCTGTTTTTAATGGTATAGTGAAGACAGTAATGAAATAGTGAAACCAGAACTGCTTGACAGAGAAAAACAAAAGATAAAACAGACCTCACGTGCACTCTTTCATGAGCATACATACATTCAAGTGATTTTTCTGTTCAGGTGTTCATTTGGAGGAGTGATTAAAAAAACAAACAGGCAAATAAAGCAAAAAAGAAACCTACAAGAACTCTAGGCCGCATGTCTCTAATTTCCATTTGCCTTAACTTTCTCCGTAGGAGTATGATAACTCACCTAAAGCTGAATTCAAATCTTCTTAGCGTACAGATACATTACAAATTTAAGGTTTTAAAATGCGGTACTGCTAGCATTCTAATTTTTAATTACCCAAGGTACAGGACTATTTAACCTTTTAGCAGGTTATTTAACCTTTTAGCAGGTAATCCCGCCTACTTTGAATAATAACAAATCTGGAGCTACTGAACACCGAACCTAAAAATCTGAGGGTTAGCTGTAATACAAATAAAGCTGCTATAATAAAGGCATGTACAGAGGACTGTGAGAGCTGAAAGGAAGACACATTAGAGAATATTCTAGTAGGTTGATGGCAGTTTCCCAGGCAGTGAAAAAAGAATATCTGTCCAGGTCTGAGATATAAAAAGGAATCGTTGTTAAGAAAATAGACAAAGGACTACAGTCAAAGTTAGGTCCCATGTGAAGTATCAGAAAATGAGGCCACAAACTAATAGAGGTAAATTGTAGGACTTTGTAGTAGAAGCTATCTGTTCCCTGCTGACTTCTTTTCCTCGGACTGAGGGCACACTCATTCTGCAGCTATTGTTAGCGTGGGCCACCCACAACTCATTGTTGCGTTCTTCTCAGGAGAGCTGCGCATGGTCTACAAGAATCATTCTGCCCACAAATGCTTGGAAGGTTACACTTTCCCTCCTGGGCCCAGTGATCCATCACCAATGGCTGCTATGGAGTAGAAAAAAAAGGCCTGGTCTCCTTGTCTTGTGGGGACAATTCTGTGGTGATGTAGCTGATCTAGTGGGCTGTACTATTCAGGGTTTGGCGGAGGATTGACTGGTCATTATAAGTGACACCGAGTAAGTAGTTTTACTTATGCATTAGACTTACACAATTATGAGTAATGGGGAAGAAGTCTATGGAAAACTTTTGCCACTGCATCTGTTGGCAAATCCGAAGTTGCCAAAAGTCAGCAGATGGACAGTAAGAAAGAAAAGGCAGACATAAAGTGGGAGAGAACAAGAACACACTGCAACTCCTGAAGGCAGACCAGAATCAATGAGCACAAATGGAAAGCCTTGTCTGTCTCCCACTACCTCCAACCTCGATGGTAAAGCTGACCAGTAGATGAAGCTGGAGATTTACATCAAGAGCTGTGCCTTCTTCAGCTCCAGGACTCAGAGAAACTGAGACAAAATGTGAACTGGAATGGCTCTGGACCCAGCTGCTATCTCTGGCCAAGCATGAGAGCCAGCAGATCGGGAACCATGGGAGCAATCTGCAACAGCACCTGGTGCCCTCCAAAGTAGGGGAGGTGTTGCTTCACTTCTGGAAATTCTTGCAAATTCCATGCATATTTCTCTTGTGGCCAACATTTAAGCCAAAACCATAGAGAAGGGGATTCTAGGATACGTAATTTCAACCTAACTATATTGATAAGGTACAGAACCATCACAAGTTCCCATAATCAGCTGAACAGACATTTTTATCTAGACTTTATGTAGACTTCAGCTGAGCCCACAGTTACACTTTGATTCTTCTGCCCATTCAGTTTCCCAATCACAGGCTTCACCTAAAAGTATTACATCTTCAAACCACTGGCACAAGAATTCTATTTTGGTCTCTACTTCTAGGTAACACAACCTAAAGCAGTCCCCATCATGCTAATGGAGACAGGGAGATGTTGATGGCTATTTTTTTTTTAATTGGAGGTAAGGCAATTAGAGGTAATTACTGAATCAAGGTGCCGAAGATTTTAAGGTGCATTAAAAGAAAAAAGAAATACTGCTAACTTAAATTATAAAGTAATGCTTCCTGATCACTTAAAATTATTATTTTACATTTGTTGAAAAAACTATTTTTAGAATTAAACATTGATTTCTATCAGTTATCATTTTTCTGCATGCATTAAAAAAGGATTTAATGAAAATAAAATGGTTAATGTATTTTCAAAATTCTTCATATGAAGCATTCAAAATTGTGTCATTTCTCAACTTGGAGTGGTCAATATCTATGATTTTACATACTGAATCTTTGTTTGTGCCCTCAAGAATGTTGGTGATACATTTCTTAAAGAACTGATTAAAGCTAAAAAGCCATTAGTGCTCAAAAGCTAAATGTGCAGTTGTGTAAAGTTGGGCTACTTTTTTACCTTCTCTTTAGGAATGTTGTTCTACTGTTATTCTTAGGTTATTATTTTTTTTCTAAGTCACTAACGTCTGTGCAAGTTATGATACTATAGCATTTGAGGTTTCGGCAAAGAAGACATTAATAACCTCATTATGACTGCCATGTAGCTAGCAGTGATTGGAAGAAGCATTCTGATTGCAAAGAAGTTAAAATATGAAAATTTGAGTGATTAGAATCAATAAACTATGGTACCTGAAGAGGAATTGAAAATGGACAGATAAGAATTAGGAAAATAGGCTACATGGCATTTGGGTTAATGTAGACAAAAGATGACAAGACCTGTACTAGAACATTAACTATAAATAATAGGAGGGATTTGAATTGCATTTAGGATGCAAAACAAGTGTGGATATTAAAGGTAAAAAATCCCAAATGAAGATATGTTTGATTCATATATATTAAAGGTTCTGGAGGTTCTTATACCAAAGACACAGCTTTACAAATGGGAATATATATAAAGACTGAAGCTCATAAACATAAAGTTAGAGAAACTTTTGTGATTTTATAGTTCTTTTTTTTTAATCTTTTTTTTAAGATTTTTTATTTATTTATTTGACAGAGAGAGATCATGAGTAGGCAGAGAGGCAGGCAGAGAGAGAGAGAGGAGGAAGTAGGCTCCTGCTGAGCAGAGAGCTGGATGCGGGACTCGATCCCAGGACCCTGAGATCATGACCTGAGCCGAAGGCAGCGGCTTAACCCACTGAGCCACCCAGGCGCCCAGTGATTTTATAGTTCTTAATGAATTTGTAGATTTATACAGATTTAGTTCAATCTTGTCAATATTAGGGTGTTAGAGTAACCCCCACACAAATGATTTCCATTTATTAATTAAACACTGATGTTGGGCCTCAGCTTCTGGGCAGACTCTTATCTACAAATAGTTTAGGGAGCCCTGTTCCAAAACAATTTACTTATGAAATATGATAATAGTATTTTACAATTCAGTGCAAAATTTTTCTTCTATTCAGTTATCATTATGATCTAGATTTATTCACTTCCACTTCATGATGAAATAGACAAATTTTACCTTGAAATGTCTCCATTATTTTTTCTTTTTATGCATTTTAGTTATTTAAAGAAAACATCTTATTTGCATTAATAATACCTCCAGATGTGTGTATATGTCTAAATTAATTACCAAGCAATACTGCATTGGTTATTTCAATATTTTTATAATAACTAAATTCAACCTTTAAAAATCAAAGACATCAATTGCCATAATATATACTTCAAACCAGATCATTTGACAAAAACATAATTTTATTGGCAATATCTATTCCCAACACAATTTTTTAAAAAGATTTCATTTATTTAGTTGACAGAGAGAGAGTGAGAGAGGGAACAGAATCAGGGGGAGCACAAGCAGGAAAGCTATGCAAGGAGCCCGATACAGTCCTCAATCCCAGGACCCTGGAATCATGACCTGAGCCAAAGGCAGACGCTTAACAACTGAACCACCCAGGTGCCTCAAATATGACTTTTTATTTAAAGTGAGAGAGAGAGAGGCAGAGGGAGAGAGAGAATCTTAAGCAGGCTCCATGCCTAGTGTGGAGCCTGACATGGGGCTTATCTCACAACACTGAGATCATGACCTCAGCTGAAACCAAGAGTCAGACACTTAACCCGCTTAGCCACACAGGCACCCCTGTAAGATATGATTCTTTGGAGAAACTGCATGATCAAAATTTAGAACACCAAATTTATTGTTGGTTAATATATTAAGACACAGTGAAAAATGTAGGTCTCCTCTTATCCCCTCATATCATTTATGATTACAGACATAGGTGAGGGAAGTAGACACTCACAATCTTGAAGAACTAAGCTGAATAAAGTCTCATGTTTAGAATTTGTCAGTTCTTGGAGCTATCATTCAATTGCTTGCAAAGATAAGCTGTAACGCATCTGTTAAAAATCAAATGATTTCCATCTGTCGCCACATGCGTGTGTCATGCATATATTTATGTCAGTGTTTTTTTAATTCTCATAATTTCAAACATACAAGAAAGTGGTGTCATAAACCTATGTACTTCCAGCTTCAGTATTACCAACATTTAGTCATTCATAGTTTAATATAACATTTTCTATTTTAATTATTATTAACTACCACCACCATTTGAAGATCAGCGTTATGTGCTAGTGTATCAGTGAAAGTTCTTAGTTGTAAGCAGTGGAAAAAAACTCACCAATTTAAGTGGGAAAGAAGGTTACTTGATAAAAATAAAATACAGAAGGATCAAAAAATTCTTGGATATAAAACATTCAGGGACACTGCCAAAAATTACAGTAGAGCTTCACCACTGAAAATCAACTGTCGCTTCCATCTTTCCCATAATCTTGCCAAATAAATTTGACATAGACCTTTATTCTACAAGACTCTAGCCTCGGTGATGTGATGAGCAACATTTAGCACACATGCCTCTGCATAGCTTCAGGAGAGACTAGAGAAACTGGTAACTAGCTTCTGTGGTGGGAGGTATTCTAGGAATCACAATGTGGAATATTTCTAAACTACAGAAAACAAGTGCAGATGCTGGAAGATGAAAGAGGAGTACTAAGCATTCCATTCAGGCATCAGACACTGAGCTACATATTTTACATACATTCTTAGTCAAATTTGCCTATAAGTCTCTTATCCTCACTTGAGACAGAAAGTGATTAAAGTTAAACAACTTTCCCAAGGCTATACAGCCACTAAATAATGAAACTTGGATATCAATAAAGTTCCAAAGTCTGTGTTAACGACTGCACTGATTTTAAATTAAAAGAGACTATTTCCAAAAGCCATCTGCTGCAATCAAATTCATCATCTTACAATTGACAGTGATGGTCAAGGAGAATGTTCAAGAGACTTGTCCAAAGTCCTATCACAAGCAATCCCAAACCTGAAAGGAGTTTGGTAAATGATTGTGCCCACAATTAGGCATGCAGCCTATTGATTGTGGGGAAACTGGTATTCCCAAATTCAGAGTCAATCCTAACTATTAAATTTATTCTAGAATTTATTCAGGATACCAGAACTGTAAGCTAGATAAAATGTCTAAAACAAACAACCAACCCAAACTCCAGAGAACAAAATAATAATGGCACTCAGCCAGAGATTGACAGAAAGCAAGACATCCATCTCTTCCCAAGGAAGAACACTTGATTTGTTGCTGCAGTTGCTTGAAATCAATCCCAGAAATTCAGACTGACAAGAACAACTCCATAAAGAATCAATACAATTTAATGAAGCTTATATACTTGAAATTAGGTTAGGGGTTTTCTATACTCCTGCATTCACATACCTATAGATGTGTATTAATACACCTGTAGAAGGCTAGAGGCATACATAAAAATGGAAAAAAAATTATCTGAGATTTGTTGGTCCTAAGAAATTTTCATTATCAAAATTATATGTGCAAAGACTTCTTTTTCCCATTTTCTTGAAGGACCCATGTTTAGATAAGGTAAAATAAAACTAAGAAAAAAAATTTAAGTATCTTACAAAATTGTCAGTCTTATTGTTATAAACTATACTTATATTTTTTTGCACTTATTGAGTTACTTACGATGGAGGGAATAGTCCTGGAAATGGAATTTTGAAGTATAAAGAAATCCATTAAAGCTTCTGGTTCCATTTTTCCCTCTGGGGTTATAGAAAACTACACTGTGACAGTTGTATATGAAAAGAACTATTCTCCTACATATTATTTCATTAATATTTTCTAATATAATAAATATTAGATGAGTTTTAAATAAGTAATTCTTTGATTTCTATTGGGGTAACATATTTTATATATGTGATATGGTATTCACTTGAATTGTGTGTTTATGTCCTTTCCTATTTTTCTGACAGAGTGCTAGTGTGTGTGTGTGTTTTATTGTTGTTTGAGAACATTCTGTTTATCAAGAAAAATATATATTTGCTATATACTGCAATATTTTTCTATTTGTTTATTTGGCTGTTATATGTTTATTTGCCTCTTATATGTTTGTTTGTTTATATATTTTAATTTGATTAAAGATGTTTTTAACACATGGTCAATTCTAATACCTTCTCATTAAAGATCCTGGCAGTAATGTTAAAATTTGGAAAAGTTTTCCCTGTCTCTTATGTAAATATCCATTTTCTTATATTTTCTTCATGATTTTGTAAGTTCATTTCTCATTTAAAATTCTAATTTTGGGGGCGCCTGGGTGGTTCAGTGGGTTAAAGCCTCTGCCTTTGGCTCAGGTCATGATCCCAGAGTCCAGGGATCGAGCCCCGCATCGGGCTCTCTGCTTAGCAGGGAGCCTGCTTCCTCCTCTCTCTCTCTCTCTCTCTCTCTCTCTGCCTGCCTCTCTGCCTACTTGTGATCTCTCTCTGTCAAATAAATAAATAAAATCTTAAAAAATAATAAATAAATAAATAAATAAAATTCTAATTTTTATAGAAAATTCACTTTTATTTCAGCTATATATTTGTATGTGTGCATACTGCATATAATTTGCACTTTCCCAAACTGGCCCTTTGTCGACCCATTTATCACATATCATTATTATCAAAATTTTCCATTTTTCTATCTTCTGTCTACTAAATTGTTAATTATGCATTTTGGGGGATACCCTAAATATTGCAACAAACGTTCTCAACTTTTTACAATCTAATTAGTTCTTACAGATAATTACGTCTTCAGTAATACTAGTATCTGCTTCTAAAAAATTATGAAACTAGGTGGCTTTGAAGAATTTGTATAACTTTTGGGCATCCAGACTGCTGAATGTATGTTTTGTTTTCATTAGTTTTAGGCTTTTTTAAAAGTAGTGTAATAATATCAGGGAACTATAGAGCAGGATAAAAGATAGATTGTTTTCTCCATGGAGAAAACATGTACCTGTTAAAATCTGAAAGTCAAAAATCTATTCCATCCAAAAGTCACTAACTAGTCAATATAGGTGGGAGCTCATATAGTAAATGGGTATATCAGCAGTGTCTTTACTGCTTAAAACTCCAGGGTAAGAAGGCATCTATGCTGAAGGAGACAAGAGCTCCCTCAATATGAAATTAATATGAAGTACAGGAGACTGATCAAGTAAAAAATATATTGTCAGAGAAGAGAGTAACAAATATGATAAAGGGAATGACTACAACAATCTCTGTGTGGTTGGTTTAGAATTAAAGATTTTCAGTGTGAATTCACGGAACAAAATGATAGAATGAAGGAAGGGAGGAAGAGAAGAATTAAAGGAGGGAGGGAAAGAGAATGAAATAGAGATAAAGAAAGAGAGAGAAAAAGGAAAAGAAAGAGCTTATATTGTATAGTTTAGTACTGACCCCTGAGAAGATCTCAAAGTAGGGACCGATTATAAAATAAGATCATCTAACACCTATATCTGCTTCTGAATAACATTCTCTACTAAGAGAAGCTAGAGTTTCTTGGATAAATGGCTGATTATAGGGCTGCCACAGGAAAGTACAAGATAAGCCTGTAAGTAAGGAAGTACTCAGAGAATGACAGAAATATGTTGATCCAATCTCCTATTGCTGCATGACAAACCACTCCAGATTCAATGGTTGAAACAATTTATTACTATTTCTCATGGTAGTAGCAGCTCAGCTGGGTGGTTATTGCTTAGGATTTTTCAAGTGACTGCAAACAAATGGCAGCTGGTAGTAGAATCATCTGAAGGTCTAACTAGACTAGATGTCCAAGATGGTGCACTCAAATGACTGGTAATTGGTGCTGGCCTTGTTTAGGAGCTCAGCCTGGGTTGAATGCCTACACATGTCTTTTCCATGTGATGTACCAAGTGGTTTCTGCATTTTGAGAGGACATAGTCTAAAAGCAAGCATTTCAAGAGAACAAGGCAAATCTACAAGACTTGTTATGACTTAGCTTGGAAGTAATGTAGTGTCATTTGTGCTGCATTCTGTGAGTCACCAAGGGCAAACTCAAATTCAATGTGGAAGGAAACTATACAAGTGTGTGAATACCAGGAAGCATCATGGTTCATAGACAGGCCATCTAGAGATCACAGTCTGCCCTTCAATGACTTATATCTCTCCTATCAGCAAAATATACTAATCCACCCCAATGACCACCCCCCACCCTCTCTCCAAATCTCACTTGAGATAGTATCAGGCTCAAGTTTGGTATTTTGGTGCAAATAGTCCTTGAAGGTGGTTCTTCAGTTCGTTTCCTAAAATGCAGGTCTCCAGCATGACAAACACTAGTTTAGGTAAAATAATGCATTTAACTGATTGACATTATAACACCAGAATCACATATTATAAAGTGAAAGATAAACCACTACCGAATACCAGAGTTTAATTAGATATATTTAAGAAAAATAAAATGGTGTCATAGCAAAATAAAAACTAGAAATAGAGACTTTAGAAGTAGATTAGAGGTTGGTAAACTTTTCTATAAAAGGCCCAACAATATTTTAGGCTTTGCAGGCTACATACATTGTCACATACTCTTTTTTCTTTTTATAACCCCCCAAAATGTGGAAATCAGTCTGAGCCTATGAGCTGTATAGAAAGAGGCCAAGAGCCAGATTTGACCTGTAGACCATTGTTTTCCCATCTCTGTGGGCAAACAATTAATAGATCAATAATTAGTAGATACAAGGATTATGAAAGAAATATAACAACTTTGATTATAGGAAGTGTGTTTTAAAAAATAAATATGCTGTGATTATGAGCCAATTTCTATCTTAAATATTTCTTGGTAGTATATGAGATCCATATCTCAAATATATAGAGGCTGAACATATATCCTGTTATTATAAAATCCTTAAGTCAAATTACGATTTATAGCAATTATAAAATTAGATGATATAGTTCCTCAGCAAAGTGCTCCTTCAGGTTTTTAGAGAATTGAAAAGGCAAATGTAAGGGTAATACATTCTAATATCAATCCCAACCATAACATTTTCTGTGATGTATTTCTCCAATGTATATAATTTGCTTTCATACTACTCCCTGTTTAGTTACTAAATATTTCACTTGAACTGCCGAGGGCTGTTCATCTACCCGGCAGCCTGCTGATGAAGCAGATGCAAATTGTGCTTGGTCATCATGCTCCTGGACTTTCTAATGGACAAACTCTGAAAGTTATTCATGCAAGGACTGGCATTTTCCTATTTGTTATTGAACCTGGAGTTAACCGACTGCTTCCTGAGTTTTAAGAACTAAACGGTCGGAAGGAAAAGCTTCTCGAAATTGTCTGTCGCGATGGAAATCAGTTCTAAATACAATTACTCATAGGTTTTCACAGAGTTTGACTTCATGTCAGTGTAAAATTCTTTCCTCTGAGAGAAAGGGACAGATGAATGATGAGGAGCACAAAAGACCTTACTTGTTATTATCAGATCAAGAATCAGTGGGTTTCTCTTGAGGCAGAGTAGCATTGTGGTTAAGAGCACAGGCTCCAGAGGCTGAAAACCTGCATTCAAAACTTGTCTCTGCAGTTCTGCTATGTGGGAGAAATTGGGCAAATTATGTCTTCCACATCCTTATCTGTAAAATAGGAAAACAAAAGTATCTTACACAGGATTCTTGAGAGGATTCCATGTGTTAATAGAGAAAAACCTTGTATGAGGGTGCCTGAACTTTCACAGTTTAAAAAGGGGGAAAAAATTGTAAGCTAAAATGGCCTTAGAGGGTTTTCCAGATTGCAGTCATTCACGAATGGCTTTTATGATTTCCACTATTCCTATGTTCCACCTTCTTGAAATTTCCTCTGAACAAATATTATATATATATTGTTATTTAACTGATATTTTTCTGTATATGCTAGTAAAACATAGTTTAAATGGAAGCTTAATATCCTATTTCTAAGAGAAAACTGGTATTCTTGACATAGATACAAGGTAGCAAACAAATTTTAAAAAACAATGGCTATTATTTCCAACTGCTAGATAATGTTAACTGCCAAATGCCCTGAGCTCTCTCTTTGCTTCCTCACTGATTAAAAGAAACATTCAGTGTTAGAGTGATGTTAAAAACAAGTTAGAACCAAACTGAGGTCTTCTGCTTGATAACATCAGAAAAAGTGGAAGGAAGTAAGAAAGGGAATAACTTTTTAACTAAATAATTCATGTTCTTTTAATGTTTTTCTATGTGCCACTTAAAATTATATCTCCAGCACTTCAGAAAACATTACTATGCAGAAAACTTTATGGAGAATTTAAAAAGACCCTTAGACTTTCATTGGATCCTAGTATGAGGATAGAGTTCAGATAAATACCGTTTCAACTTAATAATCTAGAAAAAGGAACAGTGTATGCAAATGCTCCAAATCAGATATGTTGCATTGTCACTAAATCATTGGGTTTGTGAGGGGGTAAGATAGCTGGAGAGCTCTGTCAGTCATATTGCACAGGGCTTTGAATTCCAGGCTAAGTAAGGCAGACTATAAACAGTAAACACCATGGAAAGATTCTGAGGTCAGGGTAAGAGCCACAGTTTTAAGACTCAATTCAACACAGCATAGAACATGAACTCAAGAAAGTTAAGACCAGGATGCAGGAACACCAGTGCCTTGGTAGTTACTGTAGCAATAAAAAGGAATCTACACACGTTTGTCATAAAAGGAAAAGTTGAGAGGCACCTGGGTGGCTCAGTCGGTTAAGTGTCTGCCTTCAGCTCAGGTCATGATCCCAGAGTCATGGGATGGAGTCCTGAATTGGGCTTCCTGCTCAGTGGGGAGCCTGCTTCTCCCTCTCTGTGTGCATACTGCTTCCCCTGCTTGTGCTCTCTCTTACTCTGTCAAATAAATATATAAAACCTTAAAATAGAAAAAAAAAAGAGAGAGAGAGAGAGAGAAAGAGAGAATAAGTTGAGGAGAAAAAGTAATGAAGAGAAGAAAATGATATGTACCACGTTTCAGGGATAGATGACAAGGAAACTGCTGGCGCCTTGACAATAAAGGAAAATTCAAAGAGAACAGGGCTAAAGGGAAACGTGATTTTTAGTCATAACAACATTAGATTTGAGAGGATGATGTGGTATTCAAGTGCGTATCTTCAGGGACAGATTTTACATATACATGTTAACACAAATAGAGATATTAGCCTAGAAAACACAGTAAAGGATAAACAGTATAGAAAAGAAGAAGCGAGAGAGCGCTTAAGGTGTGGGGTGGGAATAGTGACCAACGCTAATGCTGGAGGCAGCCTGACCAGCAGAGCGTTGGAAGGACAGAGACATTAGCATCTTGCGCAGTGTCTTGAGACCAAAAAGGGGAAAAAGAAGCTCAAAAGAAGATCTGAATATATCTGTAATGTCCATCTGGTCCAGTGTGTCGTTTAAGGCCTTTATTTCCTTGCTGATCTTTTGCTTGGATGATCTGTCCATTTCAGTGAGGGGAGTGTTAAAGTCCCCTACTATTATTGTATTATTGTTGATGTGTTTCTTTGATTTTGTTATTAATTGGTTTATATAGTTGGCTGCTCCCACGTTGGGGGCATAGATATTTAAAATTGTTAAATCTTCTTGTTGGACAGACCCTTTGAGTATGATATAGTGTCCTTCCTCATCTCTTATTATAGTCTTTGGCTTAAAATCTAATTGATCTGATATAAGGATTGCCACTCCTGCTTTCTTCTGATGTCCATTAGCATGGTAAATTCTTTTCCACCCCCTCACTTTAAATCTGGAGGTGTCTTCGGGTCTAAAATGAGTTTCTTGGAGGCAACATATAGATGGGTTTTGTTTTTTTATCCATTCTGATACCCTGTGTCTTTTGACAGGGGCATTTAGCCCATTCACATTCAGGGTAACTATTGAGAGATATGAATTTAGTGCCATTGTTTTGCCTGTAAGGTGACTGTTACTGTATATGGTCTCTGTTCCTTTCTGATCTACCACTTGTAGGCTCTCTCTTTGCTTAGAGGACCCCTTTCAAGATTTCCTGTAGAGCTGGTTTGGTGTTTGCAAATTCTTTCAGTTGTTGTTTGTCCTGAAAGCTTTTAATCTCTCCTTCTATTTTCAATGATAGCCTAGCTGGATATAGTATTCTGGGCTGCATGTTTTTCTCATTTAGTGCTCTGAAAATATCATGCCAGTTCTTTCTGGCCTGCCAGGTCTCTGTGGATAAGTCAGCTGCCAATCTAATATTTTTACCATTGTATGTTACAGACTTCTTTTCCCGGGCTGCTTTCAGGATTTTCTCTTTGTCACTGAGACTTGTAAATTTTACTATTAGGTGACGGGGTGTGGGCCTATTCTTATTGATTTTGAGGGGTGTTCTCTGAACCTCCTGAATTTTGATGCTCGTTCCCTTTGCCATATTGGGGAAATTCTCCCCAATAATTCTCTCCAGTATACCTTCTGCTCCCCTCTCTCTTTCTTCTTCTTCTGGAATCCCAATTATTCTAATGTTGTTTCGTCTTATGGTGTCACTTATCTCTCGAATTCTCCCCTCGTGGTCCAGTATCTGTTTGTCCCTCTTTTGCTCAGCTTCTTTATTCTCTGTCATTTGGTCTTCTATATCACTAATTCTTTCTTCTGCCTCATTTATCCTAGCAGTGAGAGCCTCCATTTTTGATTGCACCTCATTAATAGCTTTTTTTATTTCAACTTGGTTAGATTTTAGTTCTTTTATTTCTCCAGAAAGGGCTTTTATATCTCTCGAGAGGGTTTCTCTAATATCTTCCATGCCTTTTTCGAGCCCGGCTAGAACCTTGAGAATTGTCATTCTGAAGTCTAGATCTGACATATTACCAATGTCTGTATTGATTAGGTCCCTAGCCTTCGGTACTGCCTCTTGTTCTTTTTTTTGTGTTGAGTTTTTCCGTCTTGTCATTTTGTCCAGAGAAGAGTATATGAGGGGGCAAGTAAAATACTAAAAGGGTGGCAACAACCCCAGGAAAATATGCTTTAACCAAATTAGAAGAGATCCCAAATCGTGAGGGGGGAGAAAGGGAATTAAAAGAGGTTCAAAAAGGAAGAAAGAAAAAAAAGAGAAAAAAAAAGAAAAAAGAAATAAAAAAAAAAGAAAAGAATTTAAAAAAAAAGAAAACACCTAAGAAAAATACAAAAAAGAAAAAATATATGTATTAGATAAACTAGTAAAAACTCATTAAAAAAGAAAAAGGTAACAGTTAAAAAAAAATTTTACCCGAAGGCGACCTCAGCCGCAGCAACATCTTCCTAGGAACAACGCCAAAGGCAAGGGAAGCAAGGGCAAAAATGAACTATTGGGATTTCATCAAGATCAAAAGCTTTTGCACAGCAAAGGAAACAGTTCACAAAATCAAAAGACAACTGACAGAATGGGAGAAGATATTTGCAAACGACATATCAGATAAAGGACTAGTGTCCAGAATCTATAAAGAACTTAGCAAACTCAACACCCAAAGAACAAATAATCCAATCAAGAAATGGGCAGAGGACATGAGCAGACATTTCTGCAAAGAAGACATCCAGATGGCCAACAGACACATGAAAAAGTGCTCCATATCACTCGGCATCAGGGAAATACAAATCAAAACCACAATGCGATATCACCTGACACCAGTCAGAATGGCTAAAATCAACAAGTCAGGAAATGACAGATGTTGGCGAGGATGCGGAGAAAGGGGAACCCTCCTACACTGTTGGTGGGAATGCAAGCTGGTGCAACCTCTCTGGAAAACAGCATGGAGGTTCCTCAAAATGTTGAAAATAGAACTGCCCTATGACCCAGCAATTGCACTATTGGGCATTTACCCTAAAGATACAAACGTAGTGATCCAAAGGGGCACGTGTACTCGAATGTTTATAGCAGCAATGTCCACAATAGCCAAACTATGGAAAGAACCTAGATGTCCATCAACAGATGAATGGATCAAGAAGATGTGGTATATATACACAATGGAATACTATGCAGCCATCAAAAGAAATGAAATCTTGCCATTTACGACAACATGGATGGAACTAGAGCGTATCATGCTTAGTGAAATAAGTCAAGCGGAGAAAGACAACTATCATATGATCTCCCTGATATGAGGAAGTGGTGATGCAACATGGGGGCTTAAGTGGGTATGAGAAGAATAAATGAAAGAAGATGGGATTGGGAGGGAGACAAACCATAAGTGACTCTTAATCTCACAAAACAAACTGAGGGTTGTTGGGGGGAGGGGGTTTGGGAGAAGGGGGTGGTATTATGGACATTGGGGAGGGTATGTGTTTTGGTGAGTGCTGTGAAGTGTGTAAACCTGGTGATTCACAGACCTGTACCCCTGGGGATAAAAATATATGTTTATAAAAAATAAAATTAAAAAAAAAAAAAAAGAGTAGCACTTAGTAGCAGGCTTAAGACCTATCAGACATTCCATAAATATCTGTTGGGTGAATAAATGGATGAATGAGCCCTCAGATTTTGTTCATGCTCTGTTGGGCTCCAATTTCCAGGAATGGGAAACGGGAGGATTTCTTGTATACAGACTTTATGTATTATTATGAAATAAACACTCTCTACAATAGAAAAAAAAAAAAACAAAAAACAAACAAAAAAAAAGAAGATCGGATTCTCAAGTGTTTAGCACTACAGAGAGGTCAAGCAGATTAAGAAAATTTAAAACATGGATCTGACAAATAAGAAGTCATTAAGGTCCTTAGAAGACATAGCAATGAAGGCATATAAAGATTAAAACAGGTAATAAATGAGAGAAAAGAGAAGCAGAATGTATAAACTATCAAACATGACCAGGTACTTGCATATCAACGTTTTAGCTGCCAAACTGGAGTTCAGGTCCCCAGTAGGGAAATATCGAAAATAATTATACACATTTTCATCAACTAATCTGATACCTTGCAAATGGGAAGTCGTCAACATTTCATCACGAATTGATGATTGATTAATTCACTCATTTAACTGATATTTATTGAGTATTTACATATGCCTCTCACTCTGTTAGGTATAGAGTTACAACAGACCTGCCCCCTCCACCAGGGTCTCCCAGAGTATTAGAGGGGACAGCATTATAACCAATTAATTGACCAATTAATTACAATGTGTGATTAATGATATATCATCTTTACGGTGAAAGACCCCAACTCTGTGTCTAGAAAGCTAAGTGAAAGCTTCCTGGATAACATCTCTTATTAAAGGTATCGGAAAAACCAGTAGTAATTGAAGAATCGTCAAGAAAAAAAACTGACTTTTTAAAAAGTTATGTTTTCTTCAGGGAAACCCTTTCCTCCAAGAATTTCGGAGCTGCCTCTGTATTCTACTTCCCTTCTTGGTTGTCCTTCCCCAAAGACGAAAATTTTCAACATCAGGGGCTCCTACGTGGTACAGTTGGTTAAGTGTCTGATTCTTTGTTTCAGCTCAGGTCCTGATCTCAGGTTCATGAGATCGAGCCTCCAAGTCAGGCTCTGTGCTCAGCATGGACTCTCCTTGAGTTTCTCTCTTGACCCCCCCTCTGAGCTTTCTTGTTCTCTCTATCTCCCAAACAAATAGAACATTTCCAACATCATCGAAACCAAAGATCCAATACTTAAATCATATTCAGTGACCCCGTCACAGCTTATAATCTCACACAGGCTGTGCTCTTCCTTTTAAAAGTAATGTACCTACTTGTTGAATAGCAAAGATAAGACTTTGTGAGTTCATAAGGCAGATAGTTGTTTTTTAAAACTAAGTCAACAGATGACAATAGGTTGCTGAAATGACTATGCAGTTTGTGATCCATTCATACAGGGACTAATTTGAAAGCAGGGAAGTAGGTTTGTATTGGAAATTGATAAAATTGTATGCAGGGATGAAATATCAAATACTTTGCTCTTGATGATAGTTTCGATTGCAGTTGCAAAGACACATAAATTCTCAATGGTACTATATAGCCACATGCAGGCACTTTCTCCCTGACCCTTTAAATGCTGCCATGTGGATGAACTGATTTGGAAATCCCTCACCTTCCCCACATATTCCTTTAGCATCAAAATACTCTGGGTTTGGCTTATTAGTCTACTATAATTAAAGAAATTAAAAGAAGCAGATTTGAACTCCCATTCAAAAAACTCGATTTGGATTATTATTATGAAAGATATCTATTCTTTAGAAGGCACAAGCTTCAGGTTATTTGAAAAAAGCTATGAATGTATCTTGTTTAAGACTATTAGTATACCTTTGATCACTTCAGATGCTGTGAATAGGTCTCAGACAGCTCATATAGCTGGTAGGATCAAGCCCAAACTACTTTGACCTAGAACCACAGTCAACCAGGCAAACTTGAACACATCATTTCAAGTACACATCCCAGTGCTCCTGTCCTGCCATCTCTTAACACCAATTTTGTTGTTTCTAGCTTCAATGATTAGTTTAACTTGCCTTTTTATCTGGTCAAATCCCCCTGAACTTCCCCATACACTTAAACTCAAATTTCGCCACAAAATCTTTCCAGTCTATTCCAATTCAAAATGACCTCTCTCTCTGAACTTCTAAATTTCAATGAGCTATACCATTTGGTGATGGAAGTAACAAAATCATGAAGCCCTTTACAACAGTAAAACAGTAGCTAACTTTTTTTTTTTTTTAGGTTCCTTAATGACCAAAATTTATTAAAGCAAAATTTATGGAAAATGGAATAATGGCTATTTTTAAAGTCAGATACAATTTAAAAGGCTTTTGATCAAATATCCAGCTTTGTAATATAATTTTTTATTTTTTATAAACATATTTTTTTATCCCCAGGGGTACAGGTCTGTGAATCACCAGGTTTACACACTTCACAGCACTCACCAAACAGTAGCTAACTTTTACTGAGTGGGGGTTTCTGATGACCCACCTTCTTCCGCAGGCCTTAGCTTCTTGCAGTTCTGTTCCCCTCCTTTACCCTCCCTTTTATTGCTCGTATCTACAAAATCCTGTTCAATTTGTGGACCAGGTTTTTAAAAAAGGTTTGTCTTCTATAAAACCATGCCCGTGGGGGGAGGGGGTTTGGGAGAAGGGGGTGGGATTATGGACATTGGGGAGGGTATGTGCTTTGGTGAGTGCTGTGAAGTGTGTAAACCTGGTGATTCACAGACCTGTACCCCTGGGGATAAAAATATATGTTTATAAAAATAAAAAATAAAAAAAAATAAAAAATAAAAAATAAACCATGCCCGAGAACTCTCTTTTATCCCCAAATACTTATTAAAGTATTATTTTAAACCACCGTTTAAGACAAACTCTGGGGATAGCTGCTTAAAGTTATATAAACTACATAATTTTATATTTTACAATTGTAAAATATATATTTTACAATGATATATAATTTTATTTAAAATAAGCAATGTTGTCTTAGTATATATAAAATATACAATTATATATAATTATAAATAATATGTTATATAATTATATATAAATTAAATATATGGAATGAATTGTCTTTAATTATAAATAATAAATTATGTAATAATAAATTCATATATAATAGCTAGTTTTATGCACACATATGCATATAATAATTCATATATAATAGTTTAATGCACACACACACATATATATATTCACTTCTTAGAACTGGTCAAATAATAGCACAAAAGCAAACACCTCTCACCTATCAAGCTTTTATTATAATTATAGTGCTCACTCCACTCCAATTCATGACCCTCCATGAAATGAAGAAAAGAAAGTTTTCTTAGGGACCTTTGTCTCTACCTAACAATGGACCCCCTAAACAGAAAACACAAACCTGTAATGTAGCTTAGAAACTTTCTAACCACAGGATGACATTTCTTCCCTCAAACCAGTGCTGAGATGAATCTGTCTCCGCATTCGATTTAATTACTAAGGCTTGTTCAGGGTTTTTCCAGAGGCAGGTAGTTTTGTTTTGGAGCAATGGGCTACAGAGGTGACACAAGTGGATTTATATAAGGGGATAAATCTGGACAAAACAGTACACAGCAGTTCAATTAACCTGTTTCGGGGAGCCTAATGTAATTGCAGAAATGCAATCACTTCAGCTGAGGTTATAAGGTTTGAAACTAACTTTATTATCTGAGGTTAAATGCATCAGTGCTAGATGTTCCTTCAGCAACTTAACTCAGTACAAAACTAACCGACAAACAGCTGAGTAATAATTGACAATAGAAGACTCTCATAGCTGTCTAGACTCCCCAAACTAAACCGTAATAATAATATTTAGAAAACTCAAATCAATAAACATTCTTTCAATTTTTGCTTTTTGATTTTAATATATTAAAGAAAAGATTAAGGAACAAGGAGCAGGAGTTAGAATAAACATCACCAAGTGTCAGATTTAGGGAAGACACGTTTGATTGGGTATACGTATAATTATTTATGTGACCGGAGAAATGTTCACTTCTCCCCATAAGTGGAAAGATCTGTTTCTAAAACAGAAAATCTGAAAAGAGATGGGGCATTTTACAAAATGAATTATCACTCCCTTTGCATGTGGATTATACCATTTCTCAGCCTAGAGGGCTATCTTAACCTTTCAGTGTTTCAGACAAGGTGATTTTGTAAGCAGAATCATCAAAGAACTGGGAGGACCTACTCATGCACCTAACCAGCTGCATCAAACGGGCACCCCAGGCAAGATTTTCCAGGCAAGAGCTACTCCTACACCACCACCTAGGGGTAGAGATGGGTAGAGACCCCATCTTGCCAGCTGCATTTTTTCTAGAGGTTTAAGTTCCCAGGTAATAGTTGATTTCTTTATAATAACAATAAACCCTTATGAAGCGAATACTTTCTACTCATTTCATTTGTGACTCCCAACAATGCTCTAAGCTAAGTTCATTCTCACATCATTTACAGATATGGAAAATTCAGTGACTTGCATAAGTTCACATGGCTAGTAAGTGGGATCTGAACTCAGTTCTACAGTAGTCTTGTGTTTTACACAGCTGCACACAATTCCACTAAAATGGTCTAGAAAAGTAAATTCTTTTTTGTTGTGGTTTCCAAAAGAATCCAGGGAGTACTTTTTTCACCCTCATCTAAAGTTTATCTGATATCAAGTCAGAAGTTAAAATGTGGGAGATAAATATTACTTATGTGAGACATATGATAAGACACATTATTCATTTTTCCTTAGGAATGAATGAGATTAGTTCACTAAATGCAAGCAAATATAAATCAAAATAAATGCAAGATACAATTTTCACTTTCTTGATTTGCAATTTAGAAAGCTTAATAATAAGATTTTGAAGGAAATAAGTATTTGTATGCATCGTTGGTGGTAGTATAAATCATAATTTTTTTGTAGGGCAATTTAACAGTAACTATCAAAATGTAAAATAGATATTATCATTGACTCAGGATTTTCACTTCGTGTTTTTTTTTTAAAGATTTATTTATTTATTCGATAGAGAGAGCAAGTGTAGGGCAAAGGGAGAAGGAGAGAGGAGAGAAGCAGAGCCCAATGAGGGACTGATCTCGGGACCCAGAGATGACAACCTGAGCCAAAATTCAGAGTTGCTCATTTAATCGACTGAGCCATTCAGGATTTTCATCTTAATGATTTACTTTACATGTGTGTGTATGTATATACATGTATGTGTATGTATCTACACACATTGTATGTGCACACATATATATGTATACATACACATAAATATATACGTGTACATACACACAAATATGTTTGCACTAACATTGTTTTATTAACAATAACTTTGAGAATAAACAGAAATGTCTGTCATTTGAGAATGAGTAAATAAATTATGATCTATGCACACACTGGTGTATTTCCAAAATAAATAATTAAGGGGGAAAACCCCAATAAAAATCTACATAAATTTAATAAAATACCTTTTGCTAAAAAAGGAGGCATATACATATTTTTTATAAAAGTTATGAAAGAAAATGAGAATAATGTTTACATTTGAGGACAGGGATCACAAGAGTGTGGGAAAGATGCTTATTTCTTGTGCAGTACTCAATCTGTACAATCACGAGTGGTAACTGTGTTCATGTATTATTCCCTTGCTAGTGTCACTTACTTACAACAATATTTTTCATAAT
The DNA here is from genome assembly GCF_011764305.1 of Mustela putorius furo. Classification (NCBI taxonomy): domain Eukaryota; kingdom Metazoa; phylum Chordata; class Mammalia; order Carnivora; family Mustelidae; genus Mustela; species Mustela putorius. Next base: position 32,440,581 of record NW_025421987.1, read on the forward strand.
GGATCTTTAAGTTTGTCGCAGATTCCATGATCTTCTATCCAGCAGAGATAGGATATTTCATTCGTGTTAGACTGTTAATATTTGCATTTCTCGAAGTTTATGGACTATGTAATCTGACGAGACTAATAATTTCACTTCTTGGACTGGGAAGCACATCATGGCATTTAACAATCCCAGGCATGAAATGGTTAGAAACAGCTGCCGAGCCCTAAAGTAGAAGAGGCACCTGAGTGTTTCAAAATATAACTTCAAATAAACCTTTACACAAAGCCATTAGATATGATCGCTTCCAGTAATACTCCCAACGACATCCCGCAATGTTCACTCCTAGACGTGTCACAAGATAATTTCTAGAACTACATCTCCACTTGTTTTGGTTTTTGCCTTCATGTCTTGCACAGAAAATGCCCCCATAGACTTTACTCCATGAAACCCTGAAAAGAACATCACCAGAACTGACAGAAGAGACTGTGTATTAAGGACAGTCCTTTAAATCGTAATTGCTATTGGGTAAACATTTTCTTGCTACTCAGCAGAAAACCAAGTTTCCTAAGGAAGTAAAAGCTCGCAAACACATTTGGATAACCGATGAGGCAAATTCTTTTACACAGCAGAGGGAGTACTTGGAACCTAGATCTGCCAGAATTTGTTTCACTTTGTAGTTCGTTATCTGTCATCGCACACTCCCTAGAAGAATCCATCATCGTGATAGACTACAGACATGATTTATGGGATAGTAATAAAGGAGAAAATCTGAGAAATGGATTTCTTTCTTATTTCTCCTTTTGGAGAAAAATAGAGAAATTTAATTGTCAAATTACTTTGAGGAAAAAAATAGAGGTTTGTGATGATGATGATCAGGATGGATGTCAAGGGTGGTATGCTTGAGAAACAGAAGAAATTAATGCTTTTGATAGAAACTTCTAGTTTAAATAAAACTAGCCATCCTTTATCTATTCATTGAGGGTTTTAATTGAAAGCAATGACAGTGAACTACAGTACTGGAAGTGTAGATGGCAGATCTTCGAAGACACTCCTGGGAGGCAGTTACCGCATGCTCCATGCCATGCTAGTTAAATTTCCTCCAAGTTACACGAGAATATTTAAGAAAAAGAAAAAAAATTGAAAGAGCATTCCAGGAGAGTAATTTTAATTGACTGCTAGGGAGTCTTTTTAATCAGCAGCTTGGTAAGTAGTCAGAATAGAAGCTGAGTCATTGTCAATCTTTAATGATGTTAACTATCTGAAAGATTAATCACAAGGAACCTAATTTCACAGAGTAAAATACCATAGAGTAAAAGGCAGTTGTTTGTTCCTTCGTACCTCTCCAAACCAGCAAAACAATGCTGAGACCTCACAGTCCAAATAACCCAATCCAAGTATCAGCCTTCAAGGCTCAGATAAAAGTTCACAATCTCTTTCAATACCTTCCCGATGCCTAAGAACAAAATAAGCCTCCTCACCTCTGAATTACACAGAGAACTCTGGGCTTCCCTCACCCATCCACCCACCCATCCGCCAACCCTGCATATATACGTATATGTTAATTATCATACATATGTAAATTTCCCTAGTTCAGTCTTTACCTTGTAAGATACTGGTTCTGGGTAACGTCTGTCAGCCTCTGCACAACTTCCATCCCTTCTATGCCTGGCAATGTGTGCGGCAATTTCCATGAACCATGCTTTCCAGACTCCTTTCCCTCTAAATTCCTGTTCTAGTTCACCAGGCTTCCACCGGGCAGGACACACAGAAGAGCAGGAAGATAGAGACTTTGGATATTGTTTCATTCTCTAACATCAGATTTCTGGTTGGATGGATCCCCTTCCATGGCTTCAGCTGTCATCCCTCTAGTCCTAGGAGCAGGTCTAATCTTCCCACCACTGCAAATCCCTGGTCTTCACAGATTCTGGCTTGTTCTCCTACCCCTGTCCATATTTAATCAACAGTTCGTGCATCAAACCTTCTCAAACTTCTGAGTGTGCCATCCATTTCCTCCTTCAAACCTGGCAGTTTCTTCCCAGACAGCAGAATTTAGGTGTTCATTAATGTTATGCTCCCAGTGTCTAATACAATGCCTGGAAGAGAGTGGGCACTCCGTAAATACTTTTGGAAGGCAGGAATGAATTAATGAAAACAGTACTAGGGTAGCTACTGTGTAAAAAATATAAACAGTGCTTATTGCAATGAAGCTTACAATCTAAGGAGGAAAACAACACACAGGTGCAGAAATTCAAATCACTATTCAAAGCTACACCTGGTAAGTAATGAATCACAAGCCTCCATGCTCAGATTCCAGAAACGGTGTAATTCTTTACTATCAGTCGGAAAAAGCTACCCAACACTGGGTAAAATATATGTATTTCTACATATTAACATTCACCAACCTCACAAACTTCCCAGAAGGTAAACCAAGTAAGATAAAAACAACAACAATCCGATACTACTCTGCCTCAGGGGTGTGCTGGCAGCTTTGATTAGTTAATATTTATAAGGCACTTTGAAGATGAAAAGTGCTAAACATTATCTAACAGCCCAGTAAATGCAAATGTGTCAGGTCTTATGAAATTTAACAGAAATTAGAGAGTGACAAACTACTCGCAAATAAAAAATACTCAACTAAGGCTTTGCATTTAAAGAGGCCAGATGGGGAAGAAAAGACATTTCCCCTCGGGCAGAGAATCAAACTAATCTATACCCCGCCCCACCCCCATCCACACACACACACACACACACACACACACACACACACGTGAAATGTTTAATTTAAAGCCTAAAAGATGATGCACTTTGTAACAGCATGTAAATCAATGTTTTATTAAAGCCTATGAATTACTATGCAGAAAAATGCAAATCACAATAAAACACATCACAAGAAGATTCAATCCTGCTCTGTTCTCAGTGGAGCAATTACCAAGCCCTGCTTTGGCAGATGGGGGTAGAATTTAACTAAGGGTGGGCAGGTTTATCTCCTGCTTGCCTGTGGAAACTGCACAATCTCCCAACCATTCCGCTTCACCCTCAGAAGTACAGAGTCAAATGTTCCCCCACTGTCATGTTTTAAGTTACATTTTAAAAATGCTATGCTTTAAAAAAAAAAAAAATGCTATGCTTTTCCCTCCGTTGACTTTAATTACACTTTGCCCTAAGAGACTTGCCTGGCCAGATGACATTTTTATACAAAAGAGAGGGGTTTACACACCATGGCATTTCTCTTGAGCTTGTCCATCAGTTAGAAGGTTTGAATTTAATATCTTCAATCTTGTCTATCAGCAGACTGATTTTATTTATTCAGAATACACACACACATACACGCAAGACATTCGATTAAGGAACCAGAAATATGGCCTTAATTCCAGAGTGATTTTTCAGTGGTTAGGTCAGGACATGAGCTCAGGTTTACTTTTTTTTTTTTTCCCCCATAGACAGAAAAAGGCATCGAGGTGAATAATTCTTTTTGAAGACAACTGAAATGGTGATAAATAATACCCACTGAAATTAAATGCAAGCATAATGGGAAAAGGGTGAAAAAGAAAAGAATGGAGCAAATGCAATGCAAAATGAGTTCTAAAAAATATTATGTCAGAAATATTTTAAAAAAGAGAATGGTAAAACTAATTCTGAAATCCTTTGAAAGTCAAGTTTTCAGTTGCTAAGGGAGAGAGGAAGAGGCAGAGGCTATTATTGCCTTTATAATCTATAATCTTATTTTATATTTGGGACTTGTGAAACTCACATTTCAAAGGAGGCCTTCAAAGGGTTCACTGCTATGCATTTTGTTAAATAAATATGGCAGATTAAATACACCACAGACAATAATATATTGTACAAAAGAGTTAGGTCTTTAAGACTCGGTACGTTTTAATATATTAAGTAATCTGGCGTCAGTGACAAAATAAACCGGGATTGCTGCAATTTCATATAGCTGATACTTTGAACACTTAGTAACTAAGTGAATTTCCAGTGGATATATTTGTGCTGTTTATGAGTAATAGAATACATATGATAATCAACTTTTCCACTTCTCAACCACTGTGCTTTGAAAATCAAATGAGACACTGTATGTGAAAGTGACTTAACTGTGATAAATGTAACAAATAATAGGTTTTATCAGCTATTCAAAATAATGTAACCCATTTGAAGAAAGAACAAAATATTGAGTTATCCACATGTGAATTTACAAGACAGTGTTAATAATAATAAAAATAACAATCCCCATAATTTCTCATGAGCCAATCAAATATATTTTTCCAACACATCTTTTCAGATTAAAGCAATTTATAAACAAACACCAGTTAAAAAATTAGAGGATGCGAAGGGAAGAGAATGCTTCTTGCCTGGCATTTCTGACTTCTGTTGTTTTATTATTCAGTTTGGAACTTTCTGAGAGTAGGTAAGGAGTAAGGACACTTCATCTTATGCAAATACATTCTTTAGAATATGCAGCCACTTAATGAGTGAGTAATTCCCCCAAAATGGCCTCTCCTGGAACACCTCCTCTAACCCAAGGACTACAGTGGTCCTTAATACTCTAATAGAATTATGGAGGATAAAATCTTAGTATTCTTTTTTTTACTGAAGTGCCTTTTACCATCTAACTGATGTTAATAATGCTGACTATATGTATTTAAATGTATATATTCATTGAATCAGGTTTCTAAGGTCAATATTGAAGAAATTATTCTTTAAAATAGTTGTTTAATAAGAATTGTTTTCTAATCTAAAAAAGGACTTGTTATGAGTTCACTTTTGTGTGTGTGTGTGTGTTTAGCCCATTTATAAATTAAGAACTATGTACTCAGGGGACGCCTGGGTGGCTCAGTTGGTTAAGCAGCTGCCTTCGGTTCAGATCATGATCCCAGCATCTTGGGATCGAGTCCCACATCGGGCTCCTTGCTCCGCAGGGAGCCTGCTTCTTCCTCTGACTCTGCCTTCCACTCTGTCTGCCTGTGCTCGCTCTCGCTTGCTCTCTCTCTGACAAATAAATAAATAAAATCTTTAAAAAAAAAAGAACTATGTACTCAGTAAAATCTATTATAAAGACCATTTCATCACCATAATTTTAGTTACTCTTGAGTCAGACTATAGTGTCAAGAGCTGTGGTAGGGCATACACAAAGCTTCGTGCTCACTAATGTCTGTTCCCACCCAGAGTACCCTCCCTATTGACCTGATGGCACCTTTTTATTTAGTTAGTGTCCAGATCCTGTAGAGACTGCATGCCGTAGTCAGTGGGGACAGTATTCCTCAAATGCAAATTAACACCTGTTTTCCTCACTGAAATAAGATTTGGCAATAAGTAGGTGTTACATCTACTCCTGCAACATCAGTTTATAATAGTCTTCTTTATTTATGCCTCTGTGCATTAAAAACAATACTAAAAACAGTATAAAATCTGTATTGATTTAATAAACTAAAAGAAGAGCCCTGATGACATATCTGATTATGATATACTTTACATTAGATTACACTGTATAGTTTTACAAAAGCAAGAAAAACCTATCTATAAGTTTTATTATTTTAACTAACATGCAATATAAAAGAATAAGGTCAGGCTTATAGACTCTACAAATATTTTCAATGTTATTTTTAATTTTTTCTTGTCACTCCTTTAACATTAATTAATAAAGTTGCTCCAATATCTATTGTTTAACTGTGGATGACCAATGTTTCTTTACCCACAGCCTTGTGCTGAAGCTAGCTGTCACTTGTAACTTGTAACTTGTGCTTGTAACTTGTAACTTGTAACTATGATAGATGATAAATAGACAGATAATAGATAGATAACGTTTCTCCAGATACCTAAAGAGAAGTGATTGTTCTCACATATATCAGAATAAAATCATCTTTTTTCAGTGAGAATGAAAAAAAATTGATGCTGCACATTGTAAAAATAATGAAAATTGATACAATTTCACTATGAAATATTGCTATAAAAAATCAGAAATCCCACATGAGAATTTCTACTTTGGCCAAGATTGAGTAACTCCTCCACCAGAAACAATACAAAATATTCATGATATTTATGAAACAATAGTTCTCAAGACATAGGACATCAAACTGTATGGGTCAGTGATCCCTGAGAGATGACCAACAACCACTGTCTCCCCTTACTATATTTAGGGTTTGCAAGGATGCAGCACAGGGAAGGAAACTAAAGCAGAGCCCAGCATTCAGCATGAGTTGACGAGTCAGAGCTGAAAGTCTCAGGTGACCAAGGGGACCTGAGTTCACATGACAGAGACATGAGAAGGGAAGAACTACAGAGAGAATTCCAGAGACATGTAGAAGCCCCCCCACCCCCAATTCAAGTGTACAGCAGAGGTCTGGTCAGTGCCTGTGTATAAGGAAACAGCCTGTGGCTCAGGAAACAATCTCCCAAAAGGTTTTGAGGGATCAATACCTAGCACTCATTGAGAGATGGAAACAATGTCTACTCCCACCAGCCAGACTGGAAAGATTTATAATTCATTGGCATTGGACACAATACTCAGAAGAGTCTTGACTCAGTAGTAAGGGATAATCAAGCTTACACTACATAAGACTTTGGTCCCATTTAGCAGACCTTACAAGCAGGGCCAAAGATAATTAAAACCTTTACAAGTAACTTAACTAAAATAAAGTCCAGGGAAAGGTGAAGTATATGGATAGACATACAAAAATACTTCACACCCAACAAGATAAAAATCACAATAATTGGAATCCAGTTAAAAGTTTCCAGGCATGCCAAGAAGCAAAAAAGTGTGACCCACAATGAGGTGAAAAATCAAACTGTTTAAATAGCCTGGAACAGATACAGATGCTAGAAATAAATACAATCTCATTGAAAGAGTTACCTATTCTATGGATTTGCACCTGTTGAAAAAATTAAGTAGATGCAAGATCCAAAAAAAAAAAAAAAAAAAACCAAAACCAAAATTTTAAGAAACTAAAACTGCTGTGACTGAAATGACAAATACAATGAGTAGAATTAATGGAAGATTAGACATTGTAGAAAGGAAGATTAGTGTAAGAGAAGACATAGCAAATATCTACAATGAAACACAGAGAGAAAAAAGAATCAAAAGAAGCCAACAAAGCAACAGTAGGCTGTAACTATAGTAGCCTAATACTAGTACGACTGGAGTCTGTGAGGAGGGGTGAGAGAAGAAGATCAGACAAATTACTTAAAGAATAGGCGACTATTTTCCAAATTTGAAGAAAACTGCCATTTCATAGATTCAAGAAGTCCAAGAAACTCCAAGTAAAAGTTAAGCATCAAGAAAATTACACCAAGGCACATCATAATCAATTTCTCAAAACAAATCATAGAAAAATCTTAAAAGCACTTAGAGAAACATTATATAGAGAGAGGAAAAAATACAAGTGTAACTGTTCATTACTCATCAGAAACAAAATAAACAAGAAGACAGCAGAACATTTTTAAGGCATGGAAAGCAAAACCTGTCAAGCTAAAAGTCTTTTTTTTGTTGTTGTTGTTAGTGAAAATTTTTTTCCAAATTAAAGAACTAAAGGCATTCGCATATGTAAAAAGTGGAGAGTATTCATCACAAGCAGAGAAGAACAAGAAATATTAAAGGAAGTCCCTCAGGCTGTGGGAAAATAATAGATGGAAACCTACATCTCCATAAGGGAATCAAGAGTACTGGGGATAATTAATGAGCAAATATGAAGAATTCCTTTTTATTTAAACCACTTTAAAAGATAGCTGACTGTGAAAAACAAAACTACAATGTACTGTAGCATTGATAACATATGCAAGAGTGAAAGAGATAATGGCAATAGAAGAAAGTCTAAGAGGGGACATGTGCAAGTGTACTGCTGAATGGTTCTTATTCCATATGTGAAAGCAGTAAGATACCTTTGGAAGTAGATTGATAAAATAATAATATATACTATACACCCTAAAGTAAATACTAAAATCGTGAAACAGAAAGTTCTAGCTATGAGCCTATGAAGGAGAAAAGTGAAATTATAAAAAAATGCTAAATTAACCCAAAAGAGAACAGAAAAAGAGAATAATGGGACAAAACAGTAAATGGGACAGACAGAAAAACAAACAGCAAGATGATGGTCAAAACTTCTCAGATAAATCTGCCAACTGCTATGCCCAAGCTCTTTCGTGAATTATGTCATTTAATTCTCAGTGCAAACTTATGAAGAGATGGACACTCTTATCCCATTTTACAGATGCACTGTAAAATTATATAATCCTTCTTCCTGTTTCGATACAGGTAACCAGCAAATCAAGATCCTGAGATCAGAATAACCCTCCCTCCTCCAAAAAATAATGATTTACAAATGTTAAAGACTATAATTATCAGCTTCAGTGATTCTGTCAGAATTTTTACCACATCCACAGTATGTATTTCTTCATACTGATAAATGCACACCTCACAGGAAACCAAAAATCTTCTTGGTTTATTTATTTTTGATAATTGTAAAATTATCAAATTTTAGTTAATTTTCATATCTCTAATTCTAAATGTGTTATCTACATAGTCCATTATTTTCTGGAATCAAGTTTCCCACACTGAATGAACTTCCCAAATAATTGTGGTCTCACTGATCAGGATGATCACAGACAATAAATTCAGAACCATCTTCAGCATAATCTAGTAAGAATAATTACTGTCCACATTATCCTCACCACATCCTGCTCATGCATAAATGCATTTATTTATCATCTTTCACTTGACAATTGAAGATGAGCTGGCAAATGGAATTGAGTTAAAAATCATGTGGCTAAGGCATGGAACAATAAGCAGATCCTTAAGTGGAGATGTAAAGTATGCAGTCAAAGACATTAGGCAGGATGTAGGCAAAAGTCTTGAAACCAGAACAGACTCTGCAAAACATCATTTTTTTAAAGTAGGAAATTGACGTTACGTTGAGACTTGCTATGTGGTAAGGACTGTACCAAACACTTTACATCCCTTGCCTCCTTTAATCCTCGTGAGTTAAGATACTTTTGAAATATCAGTTGATGAGATTTCTGTTCTCAGTAATTCTTTTTGCCTTCTGGCCACTTTCTCATTGAGTCAGTTAGTCATTTGATGTTCCCTACTTATGGAAAAGAAAGGATGACATGTGCGATCACAGAAACAAATAAAAAAGGATTATTCTGGCCTCTTGGATTTCAAAGGAATGTGAGGAACTCACACAATATGAATAAAGTAGGTAAAACTTTCACATCTACCTTAGTCACTTTCATGGAGTATTGGCTTCTGGACTTTGGAGGATGGTGGAAAGCAAGGGAGGGGAAGACTCTTTTGTACTTGGATTGACTTAATGAATCCATTTCGCATTTCTCCTGAGCCAAGTTAAAGATAAGAGACCCCATGGGATGGTTAAAGTAGTCCCAGTGGCTAACTGTTGTAATTCTTATAAGATAGAGAAGAAATCTAAGTTTGGAAGTATTAAATTAATGTATTCAAAGTGTTCAAAGTCATGCTGCAAATTAAATGGCTTATTAGGAATTCAAGTCCCGGTCTGTCTATATACCCTTTTTTAAACACTACCACTTAGCTTTGATCATAGTGACAGAAAATATCAAAATAACTGATCTTTTATGGGAAGAAATTTGTACCCTTGCCAGTTTTTAGATACTCTCAAAGTTTCAAATTCTAAGCAATTCATGGGTAAGAGAATATGCAAAAATATCATGAAATACTTAAGATGATATGATGGATTCTCAGGGAAACATTATAAATAATATAAAAATAATAGGAACATTATGCTACTGAATTTGAAATTCTGATCAATTAGATAATTTTAAAGAATAAAATAATTTTGAAAATCATTCAAGAATTGATTAAGGTGAAGACTAGAAAACTTTTCCTGTAAAGGGCTGGACAATAAATATTTCAGCCTTGCAGACCATTCAGTTTCTTTCCTAGTTACTCAACTTCCCCATTGGAGTGTGCAAGCCCCATTAGAATATGTGTAAAATAAATAAATACATAAGTACATAAATAAATACTTGACTACATACATACATACATACATACACATAGTTTTGCCCAATAAACTTTACTTACAACAATGAGCAGTAGATAGATCTGGCTTCCAGGCCCTAATTTGCTGATTTCTTGATTGAGCAATAACTGTTATATATACAAACCAGTAATCAAGAATACACCTACAAAATAAACTGTATTTCCTTATCATTCTATAAATGAGTTTACCAAATCCCAAAAGAGTAAATACCTTAGACACAGCTGAGAGTAAGATACAAAACTCTTATGTCAGTATAACCTTTACTCCAAAACTAGATATGGTAATGTGAGATTGGATGATTTTAGGCCAATTTCACATAGAAATGAATGTCATAAATAATTGGTAGGCCATATCCAGCCATATAGTTCAAAAAGAACATAACACAACCAACTCAAGTTTCATCCCAAGTTTGCCTAGATTAAAATAGGAAAATCATGTTAATGTATTAAAAATGAAGAGAAAGAATCAGATAAAATGCAATACTTGCGTATGCTCAAATCTCTTAGCAAAGTAAGAATAGAAGGCAAATTGTTTAATCTGATAAAGAATATAGACCAAAACCCCACAAAATTTGTATAGTTACTGATCAAATTATAAAAGCATTCCCGTGAAAATAAGTGATCAGAGAAACAATCAGCACACTTCTATGTTTCACTTGAAGGGCTAACTAACACAACGTGGCAAGAAGAGAAAAGAGAGATAAAGTTTGGAAGAAAAGAAACCAAATTTCCATTATATTTCAAATATATGCCTAAATGCAAGGAAAATCTAATAGAATTTAAAGATAAATATTGAAAATGATAGGAGAATCCAGCATTGCATGACATATGCGCCATATACAAAATTGTTTACCATTCTGTTGCATGAGACAAACTAATATAAAAATGTAATAATACTTTTTAAAGATGTTATCTATTATTTGAGAGAGAGAATGAGTGGTGGGGAGGGCAGAGGGAGAGAGAGAAAGAGAGAAGCAGACTCCCCGCTTAGCAGAAAGCCCAACGTCGAACTCAATCCCAGGAGCCTGGGATCATGACCTGAAACAAAGGCAGACGCTTAACTGACTGAGCCACCCAGGTGTCCCTAAGTTAGACCTCTTAATGTTTGACACATTCATAAATTATCCAGGCACATATGCCACACATTCTTATGTAGCCTTTTATCATCTTTTTCTAGTTACAAGCAATAACTTGTGGGCGCCTGGGTGGCTCAGTTGGTTAAGCGACTGCCTTCGGCTCAGGTCACGATCTGAGTCCTGGGATCGAGGCCCACATCTGGCTCCCAGCTCCATGGGGAGTCTGCTTCTCCCTCTGACTTTCTCCCCTCTCATGCTCTCTCTCTCTCTCTCTTTCTCTCAAATGAATAAATGTTAAAAAAACAACAATAACTTGTTATTGTAGAGTACTTTCAATACTTATTATTGTCAAATGCAAAAAGTGCAAGCAAGTACAGCATTTTGAAAAAACAGAAAATGACAAGCAAGAAGGGGGAAAAATCACTCATCATTTTACCGGCCCTATGAGCAGTATTGCCATTTGGGGCATATATTCTTAGTTATTTTTCTAGATGTATTTATTCTGTTGACTTTCGCACATTTTAGATAAATATCTGCAGATGTTCTCCCATGGTAATTTAGGTACTTTAGACATGTTAATACATGGATTTGTGTATTTCTGCCACTGAGCAAAAGTCCGTTGAACTAGCTCAGCCTTCTTTTTGTGAAGTGCGAATTGATGCGTATGTATGGGAAAAGTCAGTTGTGAGGCTCACTCTGGGGGCAACTGTACAGCAAACTCAGAAAAAGATAAGCACCTTTCTATATTTTGTTTTAATTTGGTCCTTATTAGCAGCTCTCTATTGGCAAATGGCTTTATTAGAGAGGTTTGAAATGTGCATTACATGAAAATACTGCTGATTTAAAATTCATTCTTTTAAATTTTTGCAAGTTACACAAATCATTTCCCATTGTCATCTTATTTAAGCAGAAAAGGCCTAATCCTATTCCTTTTTTCTTGGAGACAAGCAACTAAGCCTCCATGTAATGACACACCCCTGAGAAATGGTTTGCAATAAAAAAAACAGCTCAGGGGAACTGAAAACCTCCAAGTAGAATTCAGAAAACAATACTGTTGTCTTGTGCTAAATGACAAAGTTTGCATGCTGGAAAAACACCAGAACTTACATAACCTTATGCTTATGGACCTACAGCTTTCAGTTCTCATTTGACTTGATCAATTTATTATGACTTATGAAGCATTAGAAATTATTTATGTTTCTATGTTTGACAAACTGTGATAGAGACCATTGCTGTTCACCAAATATCTACATGTTTCTTACATTTTCCCTGTCCCAAAGCTTCTCCGTGTGCTCACGGGCTAAGTTCTTATGGAACACCATAAGGAAGGATGCGGTGATATGCCCTCTCCACGGAAGCAGTTAGGAATGACTATTTCTCCCCCCACCTCTTTGTCTCTCCCCAGTTAGAATAACACACAGGTCCTGGAGTTCTAGGAGAAAGCGGCCTGAGCCCCCCACGCACACCGTGAAGGAGACCGATGCTGTAGAGCCTCCTTTCTGCGTGAAGATACAAATCTTGTTTTTGACAAACCTCTGAAAGAGGGGGTTTTATTTCTTACTGCAGTAGGATCTAGTTGCATCATTTTCCATTGACTCACTGTTTTACAGGAGTTCAAATGCACATGGGAGAGTGCACATGGAAACTGAGTAAAGGCAGGTGTAGACTGGGCCAGATCTGGTTCACTGCCTCTCCGCTCCAAGACACTCCCTGGCACCTGCCTCACTGAGCAGCTCTCCTTTAAAGGGAACGTGTTCAGTTTTGTCCACAGAGAGTAGCTGAGGGACATGGCAGGACAAAGCGGTCCTCCTCCTGGTTCTGGAAGTTGTCTTTTTGCTGCTGCTTGTTCCTGCTGCAAAATGGTGTGTGTGTGTGGGGGGGTGGGTGTACATGCATGCATGCATACACATCTAGAGCCATTCTTCCCCAACCATGCACCAGGAGTGTATAGTCAGTCCCTCAGCAACCATGGGGCCCAGATTGGGATCCAGTGACCACTGCCAGTTACAGTCTCTCGGCTGGCAGGTGCAATCTCTGTCTCTCTCTGAGCCCCTGCCCATTAGCCTCTGTTCACCTGTGCTGGGAGAATTAGCTTCTGCAGCCTTCCAGCAGGGCCACCTCGCACGCCAGACATGTGCCATTGCCAGCAACTGGGCTTCTAACAGCTGAATCCTTCCCCATTCCTGTCTACCAGCATCTGCCCAGCTGTACCCAGAGAGCAGATGCCAGCTTTCCTGGCCACTTGACACCAGCTGTGGTCTGGGCAAGCCAGCACACTTGCCTGCCATCCAATAAATCATAACCACGGCTTTTCCAATGAGGTCTGAACCCCAGCTGTTGGGAGGAGACCCTTCTAAATTGTCCTTCCTTATGTAATCTCATCCAGCTCTAGAGCACGCTTCAGAGTTCTCTTTGTATATTTAACATCACTTCCCTATTATATTTAAATAATTGTTATATTAAGCTTTGCCTGTCAAATTACAATGTGGTTTCTGTCTATCTCCTAACTGGTGGTGGACAGATATGTTAGCCTCGCCTAACTAATGAACAGATAATGGTAGGGTGATTTCCAATCAGAGGTTTAAACTCTAAATTCAATGCAACTAACAATCTAGATTCAATTTGGATAACATGCTATAGAATACTTGAAGCTGAATTAAGTTATTACATGTAAGCTCAAATCATTCTTGTAAATTTCAAACTGAAAAGAATTGTGTATTACATAAAAACACACCTGGAAGTCAAAACAACGGGCCGTTGTATTTGTGGCAAAGTAAGTGGATGACCATGAAATTGTGAGCCATTTAGAGATTGTCTCAACACGTGGAATTCTTGTACCAAATGATACAATATAAAATCCTCTTCATTTTGATTGTTAAATTAATGCATGTTATTTTTTTAAATGTGTATCCCCTGAAGGTATAGTTGTCTTATGATCTCCTAGATTATTACTTCAAAAACATTTATTCTCATCACAATTATGGCTTATCTTTCCGTATTTTAATGATGTGTTTTGAGGAAATATATATTTCTTTCATGTAATAAGTATGCTCTGAGTATCTTTGGCATTCCAGGAGCTCAATATTGGCGGCTGTTGCAGTTAACATCACAGTCAGCGCTCCTATCTTCATGAGCTTACATTCTAGAGAGGAAGACAAAAGAGGAAAATGGTAATTACAACGCAGTGCTAGTAAAGTGCCAGGTGGTCCGGGAGTTCAAGGACTGAACACTTGTCCCAAAGAGTTAAGAGATGTATTAGGGAGGTATCACAGGGAGGTAGTGGCAAGCTGAGATCTGGAGACGAAGGAGGAGCTAAGTGGAAGCCAGGTGGTGACAGGGCCAGGCAAGAAGATGAAGAATGTTCCAGGCAAACTGCTTAGTATGGGCCAAGTGCAAAAGAGTATTGCCCAGTGGGCAATAGATTGATAAGAAATCTGAGGAATTAAACTTTCTGTGACCTACAACATTTAAAAAATATCGTTGTGGGCGCCTGGATGGCTTGGTGGGTTGGGCCTCTGCCTTCAGCTCGGGTCGTGATCCCAGGGTCCTGGGATCGAGCCCCGCATCGGGCTCTCTGCTCGGCAGGGAGGCTGCTTCCTCCTCTCTCTCTGCCTGCCTCTCTGCCTACTTGTGATCTCTGTCTCTGTCAAATAAATAAATAAAATCTTTAAAAAAATATATTGTTGGTAAGTTTTTAGAGATCCTATTTTTTAGACCAATATTAATGAAAGCTGTGACATACTCCCACCAAAATCAGTGACTTATTGTAGCAATGAGATGTTAGAATATTTTGGAGCATTGGATGCAAGAATTATAAAGGACATACCACAGTATGAAAGGATCCTTGAGTAATTCTAAGGAGACCTTTAAATATATAGGTGTGTGACAGTATTGGAAGTCATTGGTTTTAATCATAATTACAATCACAATCAGTAACAATCAGCAGTCATAATAGTCTATAATACACTATTCTAAGACATATATACATATGTATGATTATATTTAATCTTCAGAACTAACCTAGATAGTAGTTTTTATCATTTTTTTGAATATTTTTATTTATTTATTAGAGAGAGAGTGAGAAAGAACATGAGTGGGCGAAGCAGCAGAGAGAGTGGGAGAAGCAGGTCCCGCTGAGCAGGAGTCAGATGCAGGGCCCCATCCCAGGACCCCAGGATGGAGACTTGAGCCAAAGACAGGGGCTTAACCAACGGAGCCACCCAGAGGCCCAGTAGTTTTAATTTTTATTATTATTATTGTTATTGTTATTTATTTATTTGATTATTTATTTTCTTGGTGAAACTGAAATGCAAAGAGTTTAATTGTAAGCCTGAAGTCGCAGAGCTTTAAAATACATGATTTCAAAGTCCATCCAAATTCAGCTGGGAAAGTTAAATTTGAAAAAGCAGGTAAACTTAATGTCTCTACATTTCAACCTAAAGAAATTCACTAGATTTTGATTCTATATATTCACAGTCAAAGAAATGGAGGCACAGGTGTGTTACACTTTCCTACCTTCAGAGGGCTAGTGAGGGCAGAGCCGGAGATTCTAATTCCAGTGCACTAACCCTTACCCTTAAGTTGCACTGCCTCCTTCAGTGGTCCCAAAAGAATCACATGGCATACTCTTATCATGTGCAATGTATAAAAAAAACATTTAAAGGAAACATTTGGCTTCTTAAAGCACAGAATATAAACTACTGTGCTGAAGCTTTGTTTTACATTAAACCATCACAGAAGACATGCAAAAGAAGAGGTGAGGTGCACATCTAAACCCAGCTGTCTCCCTATAGCTTGAACACTGAGAGTTACTACCACGCTGTCCTCCTGACTGTTGATGTCAAGGGTCTCACCCCTGTCTTGTTTACAATTTAATGACTCCTCTGGGGTAGTAAGGAATATAGGGTTTCTGACTTCAGAAGATACCAGCTAAAATGTGCATCACCATAATGGAAACAGTTTCAACAAACACAGTGGTCTTGCCTATTTTATCTCACCAGCAACATTAGCTGTTTGAAATATTAGAAAGCAGAAAGAAAGTCCCTAAATGAAAGGGCTCTGTGATGGTTAATTTTATGCATCAACTCGACTAGGCCATAGGTTGCCCAGATATTTGGTCAAACACGATTCTTGGTGTTTCTGTGAGGGTGGTTTTGGATGAGATGTACATATAAATCGATTGACTGAGGAAAGCAATTTGCCCTCCCTAATATGTGTGGGCTCCATCTAATCAGCGGAAAGCCTGAATAAGACAAAATGGTGGCCATCTCCTTATTAAGAGATAATTCTCTGCCTGAAGGCCTGCTACCTGGTATATCGGCTCTTCTGGGATTTGAAGCAGCTCTTAGCTTTCAGATTCAAACTGGCACATTGGTTCTGTGGATTTTGGACTTGCTAGTCACCTCTGTAATTGCGTGGGCCAATTCCTTATGAAATCTTTCTTTCTCCTTTTTTCTTACTTTCTTTCTCACCTCCCTCCCTCTCTGAAAAAACTAATCTGGTGTAGTTGAGAAGAGTTAGCCTAGCATAAATAGTCACTAGGACTGTGAGTGGCAATGCCTAGTGGGAAGATATGCAAATCTAACATATCTTTTATGTATTTTTTCTGGAGTTTGTTTATGAAAGGTTAAAACAGCAAAACCTCTTTCTTACTAAAACTAAGACAGAAACTGTTAGAATAAGAAATGCAACACGCATATAAGGATTCTCTGGACCTTTGCACTGTCTTAAATATACATATTGAGTCTAGAGTTGTGAGCATTATTCAATTTTCAGCATTAGATTTGATTTATCTTCACCAGAAAATATGCCAGGAATGTATTCAATAGCTTTGCAAACCCCTTCTCCAATGAATCTACCCCTATGAATCTCTAAGAAGCATTAATCTCCTATTGGAGACAGACTTTTTTGTTCATTTAGGAAATGCCAACGTGTCTGGTATCAAAAATAAGCTATTTACAGAGAAACTAGGCTCAGAGAGACAGCTAAATCAACAATAAAGAAAGATATTTCCTTTCACTAAATTTTAATTTCACTCTCAGGCAATCACTAGGTTTGCTGTGCTGTCATTTAGAAATTTTCCAATTCCAAATAAGAGATTAAAATTTTTTTTAATTTAAAAGCACTTATGATAATGTAAAATGAATATTAGTTAACCTCTCATGTCTTCACTATGATGCATTTGTCTAATTAGGAAAAGTGTAAGCTTTACAGGAATCATGTTTGTAAAAATATTTGGGTTTTCTATATTCTACTAAACTGAGAAGAGATTTTCTTTGTTTAGAAATTTTACCCATACATATGCAGAGGACTGCATTTCTGCTGAGTCAGGTTAGATGAATCATTGACTTTGCTCAGTCTTCCTTCTCAATAAGACATAGAGGAAGTATAGATTACATGTAGATATTTTTAATTTCTAATTTTTCTTTTATTCCAGATTTTTATTCTCATATTTTCCAAATACTAAGTTATTATTTTTCTTACCATTGAAACCAGTGAGTTTTCTTATTGTTCCACATGAATAATTTTTATTTTCCTGATATTAATATTCAACATTTAATGATTTTTAGCAAAATTATATATATTCATTCTAATATGTTGATTACAAAAAAGGTCTCAAAGCTTCCCTGTTCCTGTATCCATATCCTCTGCAGTGCAACTTTGCAGATGTCCAATTAACTGGTAGAGTTTATTTCTCTACTCTTGAGACTGCATTGGAACTTTGATCTGCTTTGGACAGTAGCATGTAATTATGTCAGTTCTGAGTCAAAACTTCATGATACAGTTTTATTCATTCTCAGCTGCCATTTCAACAAGCCCAGGCTTTCCTGTTGAGCAATGGGAGACAAAGTAGAATAAAGATGAGCTGTCCCAGCTGAAGCCATGATAGACCAGCCAGTCTCTAGCTAACTGCAGTGATAGGAGTGAGCCCAGCCAAGACCAGAAGAACCATGAGGCTGAGCTTAGCTCAAACTGCTGGTACACAGAATATGAGCTAAGTGGCTAGCTTTTCTTTTAAGCCACTGAGTTTTGGGCTGGTTTGTTATGCAGCCAAAGCTAGCTGATAGATGTATCGTATACTTCCATCATTTATCTGTTAGAATTCGGATGCTCCCTCACAATTATATTTATACTCATTAGAAACTACATTCTGATTTGGTTGGCTAAGAGATATTATAAAACCAAAATACCTTAATATTTTGGAACAAATGTAGGCAAATCTATACATAAATACCCAGGTGGTATGATAAATATCTGTGCTATTGGCTTGCTTTTTCATGGAGACACATAGATCAAATATCCTAAGAGGAAGTTCTGGTCTTAACAGTAATAATAAAATGTAGTTCCTTTTAGAGACTATGCTAAATATTTTATAAACATTGCCTCTATTTTACCTTACAACCCACAAAAGGTAAAATTAATATCACAACTTTTTTTACAGATTAGAGAATTGAGTCTTAAAGAATTTTAGTACTTTTCCCAACATCTATCCAAGAAGCAGAAATGAGTTAAATAAATGATCTCTGACTCTAGAGCCAAAGTGCTTAACCATAAAGTCATGCTGTCTACATTGTTGCAGAAATGTAAGAAGGGATGACCTTTATATTATTTATATGATTTCAAAGTCTGTCCAGATTCAGCTAGAAAAATCAAATGTGAAAAAGCAGGTAAACTTAATGTCTGTACATTTCAGCCTAAAGAAATTTACTAGATTTTGATCAACTCACCAGGCTAATGACCCACAGTTTAACCTACTGCAGTAATATTATCATAATATAAATAAATTCAAGCAATGACAAAACATTGGTGGACATAACAATATTATTTGTCATGTGAGTAACTTGATCTTATAAAACTAATGGGCTTACAGTGGTTTTGCATGAAAGTGCAAAGTGCAAAAATATGTAAGAGTAAAGGCAACTAGAAGTCAAACTGAGTGCTGGTTACTTTTACGAATGGATATACTGTCACTTCTATTGTTCCACAGTGCTGTATCTACATTTTCAACAACCAATATATTCTGAAAACTGAAAAAAAGAATTGGTAATTTGGGTGTAAATATTATCTAAGTAACAAAATCTAGACAGAACTGATATGAAACTAATGATGGTCTTTACTTATACCACTTCTTATGATTATTCATACATTTTGTTGAAGAAATATTTTTGATTATATGGTTCTGCCTCAAGCCCTGCTGGACGTAATAGGTAATGCAAAATATAGGCACTGTACTAACTTCCAAGTTAAAGAAAGTCTTAATTTTAAAACAGGCTGATTACAGGAACTTTAGATATGTGATTGGAAACCTAAAGTATGATTTGAGCTTGAAATTCAGCCAATGTATCTTTGTTCCTCGTGTTTTAGTAGATTTGATCAGTCACTGTCATTTTAGTCTCAACGAGTAACCAAATACTTTTTTGAAAGAATTTTGATAAGAAAAGGAGGAAAAGAAAAGAAGAATCTCAAGTTATTTTTCTGTCATACCTGTTTTTTTAAAACACAAATATGTCAATATTGAAAAAAATGACATAGAGCTTCAGAATAGAGTACTGATGTCATGAATCCTGGTAAGCTGAAAAATGTTCAGATAGCAGGACTTGGGAGGTTCACAGATGTGGACAGAAGGGCAGTTATAGAAATATCCGCCTCTTTCATGGTGGGGACTCAAGGGACATTGTCTGAAGGTCAGTGGGAGAGAGGATTGAAAATTTTGTATATTATTTGAAGTTTAAATGTGAACAGTGGAAGAAGTCAACCTTGTGACTGAGGTGATGAGGGAAAAAAGAATGATACAAGTAATTGAAGCCCTGTCTTTCAAAGTGGAAAATGAACAGGTCTGACTCGAGTTGATAAATGAAGAAATATTTCTCATTGAGAGTTAAAAAGCTAACTATGAAAAGAAAGAAAATGATTCCAGATGTTTACTTTTGGGGAATAGGATGAGGACAGAAGGAATAGGTCAGAGACTGATTTTAATGATTCTGACAGCCATTTTTAAAATCAAAAGTAAACAAAGCAAAAATATGATAGTGTTAATTGATTGAAACAGTCACTAGCTAGGAAGTGAGCGACCGGTAGTCACTTGAAATAGCATGGTTTGAAAATGATCTGACTTATGAGATGGGAAACCAAGAGGAAATAAGGAGTAATGTGCTCCAGACAGAGAGCTCCTCATGTAGAGCTGCTCAGTGAAGCCAGCGTAGCCCACTGGAAGGAGAGACAGAAGGTCTCAGCGAGCCAAGAGAAGCATTGCACGCGAGGACAAGCGCCAGAGGGTGCAGACTCCTCTAGGTTGTGGCATGAGGTTTGTACCATGTTCTAGTTAACATGGAAAGACATGGAAGAGTTTGAAGTAGTGAAGAGAGACGCTCTGCTTTTGATTTAAAGAGACAACCCTGGCTGCTCTCAGAGGGTGCTTCCGCCACAGATCAGGAGGAGAAAGCTGAGATCTGAGAAAAAGTGTTTAAAACCTGACATCTATTTTTGGAAGGAAATCAAATAAGTCCTCCTCGTGGGATTAGAGTGGGGGGTGAGTGAGGAGAAGGGGGAAAACACTGGAGACTCTAAGAAATGGGGTAATTTTAACTGTCCTGAGAAAAACTGGAGAATAGAAACCTAGAGTCTCTTTGGTGCATGTTCAGTCAGAAATGTCCATCAGGAATCCCAGGGAGATGCTACACAGGCAACTTGATCCAGGAATCCTGAGCTAGGAAAGGGGTTAATCTGTTGATGGATATTTGGTAATCATCAGTATAGAGGTGATACTGAAAGCGAGGTAAGGCTCACCGTGGGGGAGAGAGTGTGTAGTAAAAATCACTAGTGTTTATTACATGTTTATTACATGCCTAACACTCTCCTAAACACTTTTTACATGGTTTGTTGGGAAGTCCCCCAAAACCATCCTGGGATCAATGATTCGCAAGGAGGCTCAGAAGGGTCATAATCATAGCTATGATTTATTACATCCAAAGGCTAGAAAGCAAAATCAGCAAAAGGAAAAGGTATGGGGGGTGAAGTCTGAGGGAAAGGAGGCAGACTCCTTACCCAGTGGAGTCAACATGCTTCGTTTTCCAGCCAAGAGTTGTGGTAACACACATTAAATATTCCCAACTGGGGAAAGTTATGAGAGACTCAGTGCTCGGGGTTTTTACACAGGGTTAATCTCAGAGGTAGCCACTGCCTGGCATGTACCAAAGTTCCAGCTTCCCAGAAGGAAAGCAGATCTTCAGCATAAAGATATGCTTCATAAACAGCTTAGGTACAGTGGGTCACTCTTACCTTAGGTGGGTAGGACTACTCTCCCCAAAGGCCAGCTTTGTCAGCTGGCCTTCCTAAAGATGAGCATTCAGAACCGCTCTGTTAACCCTCTTCTGCACACACATCTTCAATTATTTAAGACTCCAAAAACCCTCTGAGATAGGCCCTATTCCTCTCTTTATTGGATAGGTGAAGAAATAAGAGAAAGCTCACTGAGCTAATACAAGAAGAGACTGGGAATTGAAAAGCGGAGGTTTGACTCTGGTGTGGGAGCTCTGGCAAACTTCATGAAGGAAATTCTTGTAATCAAGAACAGAAAGTGGCAGAGCATTAGGGTCAAAAGATTGAGCCTTGGGTGCTCCAACATGTAGAAGTCCAACAGATGACCAGGGAAGACCAACCAGCGACATGGGCAGAAAACCAGGAGACCATTCCATCTATCCCAGGAGAGAAACGTTCAAAAAATGGGGTATTTGCAATTGCTGCACTGGAGGGGATACCATGATTACTGCTGACAAGGTGAAGTACATGATCTAACTTTGATTTTCCAATGTCAATTCCCGGTTTAGTTTGCATGCTCTGCCCCAACATTGCCTGTGTTATCAAAGCTGATATTCCTGTACACACACTTATGTGAAATGTTGTTCTCCTACTTTCTAAATAGCAGTCTCTAGTCCTCCCTCAAGAGTTTCACCTAATAGTACCTTCTTTGTAGACTATGGCTACATCTCCCCAACACAGTTATCTACCTTCTCCCTGGAGCTTTTCTCTTCTTATTTCTAACACAATCCTTTTATTAGTTCCCTTTTATTTGCTTACTTGTCTGCATCCTCCTCCAGGCTGCCAGCTGCTGAAAGGCAGGACTTGCACCTCTTCACATCTATACACTCAGCATCAGTGCGCTGCTTCGAGCACTGCCGCTGCTCAAGAAACGCTAGAGGAATGAAGTAAAGAAGAAAGGAAAGGAAGAAGAAAGATGGATGGAGGGACTGAGGGAGTGGTACCGAGAAGCAGACAAGTGAAACAGAATAAAGTATTTGGGACAAAAATAGATAAACATGTCCTGTAACTCAAGGCACCCAAAGATTTCTCAGGTTGCAAATATTTATATTCTAGTAATGGCTAGATGGAATTTGCATTTATCTGACTGGTGTTGCACAACAAATCTACCAATTATACTTTCCATGTCTGCATGAATACCTAAAATCTACAGATTGAAGTCTCCTGTTTTGGTTTTGTTTTCTTGAACTAGCTAACATGCAAAATCTCATGAGAGAGACAGAGGAATTTTTCAAGAGAATAGTACTTTATTCGAGTGTACATGAGTTTATCAGGTCTTTCACCAGGGACACTTGTTGGGGGGCGGGAGGGAGGAGGAGGAAAACTTATGAAAATACTGGGATTCTAAGGTGGGTAGCCAAAAAAGGGAAAAAATTATCCAGAATTAGGAGGCTAAGAGACCAGGGAAATCAAATTGTTCGCTTCATATCGTATCCCATCTTCTAGAAGGTGATATGGATTCTATGTCTGAAAGGATTTAAAGATTGGTAGCAAAATGCCTATGATATGTGCTAGCTAATTACACTGGACAGAGAATATGGGGTGGAGACCCAGTATAAACATGGCGGAGCTGTTAGGATTGGCTGCAGGCCAGGGAGGGGAGGCACCCTTCTCTTCCACCCCTTTGCTCTGGTTTGTGTTGAAGAATCTTCCTTGGACTGGGGTAAATGAGACAACAGGGAAAGTTGGCAAGGCCACCCGACCACAGCTCCACAGTTCTCCTGTCTCACAGATGTTTCCTGTCTTCCCCACCAAGCACAGCCTCCTCTGAGACCTCTGGGATTTCTAGTAAACGCATCTGCGGTAGCCAGATCCTGTTTCAGGGTCAGTTTCAGGCTAACCATCATTAAAAGGAGAGTCATGAAGAATTTATTAGAGGAAACAATGAACACAGTGAACTGATTCTGTCTTTATTTCTCTTTTTCAAGCCACTCCACGTTTATCATGGATACACTGATTTTCACATAACTGACTTTTTATTAAAGAAAAAAAAAAAGAAAAAGAACAAAGTTAGCATCCTTTAATTTTTTTGTCTTAAATGAGTAGAGATTTAATAGATGTTAAAAAAATGCATGTGCAGAAATTAATAGCATCTGAAGTATAAGTACGGGGAGTGGAATGTGTGTGTGTGTTTGCGCGTATTTGATGTGAAAGTCAGAGTGATGCATGTATCCAGTGGACTCGGATCCTATATCCTCTAAGTCCTCAATAAGCAATTGTTCATGAACCTTACCCAGTTTGCTAAGGAAACTGTCGGTCTCTGTCACAGGGGGATCCTCTTCTGTGGGCAGCACTTCCTGCTGCCCTACATATTCTGGGGGGCTCTCAATGCCTTTTTCCTGCCACAGGGCCCTCATAATTCTAAAGTGATATTTTTATCATGATGATTTAAGTCCTTTTTAAGTCTGAGCATGGTGGAAAAGAGTCTTTTCTTGTTTTCAGTCAAACTGAAATGTAACACTCGCATGGCTGTCCCTCTCCTTTGAAGGAATAGCTTAGAACACTTTCATCCAATGTTAGTATCCAACATTCCCTTGGTGACACAGGCCTGGGACAGAAAACCTGAGTCAGACATTGCAAACTACTTGCTGATGGATCAGTTTGCCCCCAGGGGTGTTTGCTCTATCCAGGGGTGACCTGTCAGGTATTTTAAATCTCAGGAGCACCTGGGTGGTTCAGTGGATTAAGCATCCCACCCTTGGTTTCGGCTCAGGTCATGATCTCAAGGTCATGAGATGGAGCCCCCTTATTGGGCTCTGAGCTCAACACAGAGCCCGCTTGAGGCGCTCTCTCTCCCTCACACTTGCTCCCACTCTCTCTCAGAACAACAACAAACAAATATAAAATTTCAGCTATTCGCTGGTCTTTTAAAACAAGGAGTTTCCAGATGAAATTTAACACTTCAAGTTTCTCTTGAAAATCTAAGAATCTGGGGAAAAAATATTCTTATGTTCCATTTTAATAATCTTCTCAGGCTAGTAGCAACTTCCTTTTCAAGTGGCTCACGAAGCCTCTCGCTGTCCAAATGTTCAGTCCTCTGTGCTGCTCTTCTCAAAGCAAACCCAGAATTTGCTCCTTTCCTTATCAGACTGTATTTTGCTAGTTATTTGGACTGTTTAGTTTGAACACTGGAGAATCTTCATGCCCTAAAAACTTCAGTGATGATAATATACTTTGATATTTTCCTTAAGAAGAGGAATCACAACTCAACATTAAATATTAGTAATATATTCATTGTAGTCTCCATGAACAAGCAATTTAGAAAAAAATATGTGAAATAGATTGGCCTCTGAAGACTACCCCTGCAGAGGAAAATATTCTCATACTAGGCACAGGTATAGTTTTGCTAGAGTAACACAATCAAGGTTATATTGAATAAAAGCACAACTTCACCCCTAGGAGTTAAAGGAGTAAAATGCTTTCTCTTAATAGATTCGAAGCTGGGTTCTGTTGAAGGAGACAGAACTTAATTTGAATCCTGACTTTCCTTTTACCCTCTAGAAAACCTTGGCAAGTCAATCAAGCTCTGTACGTATCAGGTATCTTATCTGTGGGACAATAAAACTTGTATGTGCCCATGACGGGCAGTAAGTAAGAAATGTAATATGCAGAAAGTCCTTAGTCCGTGTGGGGCCAAACTAGTCAGCTCCATGTGTTACTGTCTTCATTCTATAATCATTCCCTAAACCTCGTACTCTTTAGAAGGTATCAAAGCTCATGCAAGACAAAGATGAAATGCCAGAAAGCCAACATTATGCATTTAATCTTTTTTGTCTAAAGACAGAGGTTAACATAAATACGAAAATATAAATACTTATAGACATTTATACAAAATATGTACCAAACATATGCAAAGGCGAGTGATTGCTTATAGCTCTCAGATTTCTGGATTCCATGAAGCAGAAAATAAAAAATAGAAAAGAGATAAAACATAGAACTTTTCCCTCCTGGGTAAGATCATTAACACAGAACAAAACAAAAAAGTTGCCATTTGTTATCACCAACATTTTGCGTGAAGAAGAACATTTAGGAAGCCCACAAAAGGGCAAGGACGCAACTTCAGAAGGGAAAGCTCTTTCAACCGAGCCAGTTCAACCTATTGAAAAACTCACCAGATTACTCTTATGATTCTTGTTTTTCTACAGACTATAAAAGTGTTGCTGTGGCACTTGGGTGGCTCAGGGGGTTAAGCCTCTGCCTTCGGCTCAGGTCATGGTCTCAGGGTCCTGGGATCGAGACCCACATCGGGCTCTCTGCTCAGCAGGGAGCCTGCTTCCCCCTCTCTCTGCCTGCCTCTCTGCCTACTTGTGATCTCTCTCTCTCTGTCAAATAAATAAATAAAATCTTTAAAAAAAAAAAAAAAGTGTTTCTAGGGCGTCTGGGCAGCTCAGTGGGTCAAGCCTCTGTCTTTGGCCCAGGTCATGATCTCAGGGTCCTGGGATTGAGCCCCGCATCGGACTGTCTGCTCAGTGGGGAGCCTGCTTCCCCCTCTCTCTGCCTGCCTCTCTGCCTACTTGTGATTTCTCTCTCTCTGTCAAATAAATTTTTAAAAATCTTTAAAAAAAAAAAAAAAGTGTTACTAAACCTAAGACCAGCGAGTGGATCAGTGTTACAGAATCCTATGTGTAGGCTACAATTCAAGGTCTTGTTTCGGCACCTTCTTGTCACAAATTTATATTTAGAAAAATAGACCTGACCAAACTGGATGAGTCTGCTTCTCAAACGATCACATAATCTGCTACCAGGATTAAGTGAGTGGTTGTACGTTTCTGTGTCTGCTGGCTTAGGCTGGGGAAAGGAAAGAGACAAATGCTCTCTCCGACTCTCCGCTCCTCCTGTCCTCCATTAACTATTCTGTGGAGGGAGTGAGGATCAGGACAGCTAGTTGCTTACCAATACGTCTTTTTCCAGTCTTCCTTAGAAACAGAATCCTGATTCTGGCGAGGTCAGCAGTGTGTACCAAACTCCTTCATTTATCAGCGTCTCTTGCAGAAAGTGGTGACTAGGTATCACCATTCTGACCAAGGAGCTGCTACAGAAATTACTGGTGAGGCTGAAGGAAACCATGCTTTAAAAGAGGGACATGCTCAGTTGCCTTTGCCTACGCTCCCATGCCTGGCTCTTTCTTCTTGCCTAGAATAAAGTTGTGCATGTACAGTGTATATTTTAAGATGCTGAGTTGAAGTCCCCTCCCCGCCAAATCATAAGTCTGTGCCACTACGTGCTTGAGATGCTGAACCAATACTATTCACTGCCTACCCCAGGATTTCTCGTAATGTGAGGAAAATACAGTCTTTTATGTTGATGCCACTACAGTCAGAACTCCCACAGGCAACCAAACTTGATTTTAATTCATACAAATATAATAAATAGCAAAAGGAAGAAATACCTTTTCCTCAGTAGCAGATGTTCTACTGAGATGTGGAGGATGTTCTAGGAAAAAAAAATGGTAATAGGAAGAACATACTACTTTACATCATAAAGACTGCTAAATAATTACATTTGTGTCATAATACGTCTGTGTGTTTTGTTAGGAATTTAAAAGTAGAACCCAGATAACCTCATTATTTGTCATTACATATATGATAGCAGACCCAAAAGTTAGCAACATAACATGTGTTATGAGTTGTATTGTGTCCCCTCCACAAGATACATTGTTGAGGTCCTAACTCCCAGTATCTCAGAATGTGACCTTAAGTAGAATCATGATCGGTACAGAGATGATTAAATTAAAATAAGGCCATTCTGGATTAGGACGGGCCATAATCCCAATGACCAGTGTCCTTATCCGAGGTGGCAAGAGAGACACTCGAGGAGGAAACACCTCGTGACAACAGAGACAGAGGTTAGTGTGATGAGTTGCAAAGCTAACAAGTGTCACAGGTCACCAGCCACCCTCCGAAGCCAGGCAGAGGGAGGACTATCCACAGTCAGAGGGAGCGTAGCCCTGCGGCACCTGGGTTTTAGACTTCCAGATTCCAAAACTGTAAGAGAATGCATTTCTATTGTTTTACATAGATTTTACATAGATTTACATTACATACATAGATTACATACATTGTTTACATACCCAGTTTGTGGTACCTTGTTACAACAACCCCAGGAAGCAAATTCTACACAAAGCAAAATATTTTTATTCAAGGATGCTAATGCACTTTATGAGTTATAATCAAGATAATTGTAAATCTAATTTGAAAAACTTTTTCTAATTCTAGATTTCCTGATTTTTTGTATTAGGTAGTATAGAAACACTTAAGACAATAAAAGTTGTCTACAAACCCACAAGGAACCACTAATTTTTGCAGCTCTTGCTTTCAGTATTTTGTGTATGGAATTTGTGCATAGTATTTGTAGGAA
Organism: Mustela putorius furo; assembly: GCF_011764305.1. Classification (NCBI taxonomy): domain Eukaryota; kingdom Metazoa; phylum Chordata; class Mammalia; order Carnivora; family Mustelidae; genus Mustela; species Mustela putorius. The sequence goes on from NW_025421987.1 coordinate 32,468,328, forward strand.
TATGTAGAAGGTTCCCTTTGTATTTATTATTTATTATGTATAAATACTAGGTACTTATTATATGAGAGAAACAGAAAGACATTGTGTAAATACATGTTATATTCCTCCCTCCGTTCCCTCTCCCTGACTCTTTCCTTCCTCCTGTTTCTTTCTTCTACACGTATTTAGAGAACACTCTGAATGTCCAGGCACTCTCCCGAGTGCAAAGGATATAGTGGTGAATTATTTTAGACAAAATTCCTCCTTTTGCGTGTTTTACAATTTGGTTCACTATACAGAATACTTAGCCTGGCATTTTCGAAGCAGTGTGTGAAAAACTAAGCAGTGGATGGTGTCGTGGTGTTTATCTGTTGGTACCAGAAGCACATTGGAAGGTTTGAGGAAGGCTTCCTGGAGGAGGCCAGGTCTCAGCTGGGGTCAGATGGAAAGCAACAGGCAGCCAGGAGAAGAGCAGGGATGTCCCAAACCGAGGGAGAAGCTGCTGCAAAGACCTGGGCAACAGAGAACAGGGTGTATTTGAAGAACATAAAGAAGTTTGGAATTTTCAAAGTATTAGGTGGAGGCAAGCATAGGCAAGAGATGAGGTATGCAAGGGCCAGGCATGAAGGATCTTTGAAAAACTGATTAAAAGTTGATTAAAAGTTGGACTCTCTTAAGATGGATTTTATGTGAGGATTTTATGAAGGAGGAGAAGTGAAAAATGAAGACTTTATATAGATGAAGTGAAAAGATCAGATTTGCAGGAAGATCTGATTTGGTAACACTGTGGAGGATGTTTTAGAATGGGTCATAGCTACTGAAGTGAGTTGTGGAACGTGACGGTAGCCCAAAACAGGGCTTCATGTTAAAGACTGGGACATCATCAAGAGATAAAAAGAGGAAATAGTCGTTATTGGCACAACAAACTCAATCAACTAGCTAACCAGAAAGTGAGGAAGAAAAAAGTTGGTGATCCAGGCTAAATCCCAAAGCTCTGGGTTGGCCTGATGGGAGGATAGTGGGGCTAGTTGGAGTCATCACAGGAGAGGCTAGAAGAAGAGAGTGTGTGGGGTGAAGGACAGGAAGGAGCTCATGAATATTTGACATTTTGAATTTAGGGGGATTGTGACACATCCATGCAGACAGACACTAGAATAGGGCTAATGTTTAGTAAAGAATTTTGAGCCAGGGATGCCTGGGTGGCTCAGCTGGTTAAGCCAGTAAGCTGGTCAGTTGGCTCAAGTCATGATCTTAGGATCCTGGGATCAAGTCCCATATCAGTCTCCCTACTTAGTGGGGAGCCTGATACTCCCCCTGCCTGCTTTTCCCTCCTGCTTGTGCTCTCTCTCCGACAAATAAATAAATAAAATCTTTAAAAAAAAAAAAAAAAAGAATTTTGAGCCAGAGACTTGCATTTTGGAGTTGTCAGTGAAGTTTTGATGGTCTTGAGGTTTGGGAATAGACACAAGAGGAAATGGAGAATGTGAAGACAGAAAAGAGAGTGGTAGACTGAATTCCAAGCTACATCAGTATTTAAGGGGCAAGTAGAATAAGTGTAACAACTTACAGCAGAGACAGCAAAGCAAAAACCAGAGAGAGAGAGAACAGGGAACATGCAATGTCATTTAAGGCAAGTGAAGATAGATTTCATTGAAAAAAACATTACTCAGTTGCAGTGCTTAAAACAATTTAGTTCTTGCAAAAGAATTTGTTGATCATTGGAAATTATGGTGAGTCTAGACAAAAAAACTTAAATATATGACAGATTGTAATCTATGATAAAAACAACATTTGACATTGATGGTAGAAAAGTCAGATGATTTAGTAATTGGTGATGGGTCAAGGACTAGTTGTATGGAAAGATATTTATAGGAAATGATCTTTTATTCTTTCTTCATACTAGCAAAATTTCCAAGTGCATCAGACATGTAAATAATTATAAAATAAAGTCATAAATGTAAGTAACGTGCTGTAAGTGATGCAGCAATACCATGTTGGGATGGGGAAAGTCATTCTAAGCATGACATGAAGTGAGAGCCAGAAGCCATAAGGGAAAAGATGGATACAAATACATGCAAACTTAAACTTTACTACAGAGGGACACCTGGGTGGCTTAGTCCATTAAGCAGCTGACTTCAGCTCAGGTCATAATCCCAGGGTCCTGGGATCAAGCCCTGTGTCAGTCACCCTGCTCAGCTGGGAGTCTTCTTCTCCCTCTCCTTATCTGTTCTTCTTCCCTCTCTCTCTCCCAAAAAACTAAAATCTTTAAAAAAAAAAAAAAACTTTTCTATAGAAAAATTATAAAATGGAAATAAAATACGGGGAAAACTTTCAATATATATGGGGAAAGACTACTGTTTCTCCTGTAGACAAGGCTCTAAAACCAAAAAAGGAATCGGTAAATACCTCCATATAAAAACATATGGAGATGGGGTTAGACTACTCACAAAGGACAAAATATAAAAGGATAGGGAATATACAAAATTATTAAGATTCCCTGGCAATAAGGGAAATATGAATAAATGCAACAATAAAATAGCATCTATTGCCTGTCAAGCTGAAAAGGTTTCAAGCAGATTGTCAAACTCTAGTGCTGGCATGTAAATGGGTACAAATGTCCTTCCCTTTTTTCAAGGGGCAGTATGGCAAACGGGCCTGGAGCCAAGCTGCCTGAGTTTGAATGTCACTCTATCGCTTTCTACCTGTGTGACACCAACCTACTTAACCTCTTAATGTCTCAGTTTCTTCATCCATTATAGGGGGTAATAATAATAATAATAATAATAATAACAATATCTACCTTGCAAGTGTTAAGAAGAAAACATGCATTAGTATGTGTCAAGCACCAAGTGCTTGACGGAAACTAAAGGCTAATATTAGTAGTGCTTGGCGCTGTTGTTACTTTCATTTTTTTTCTTTCTAAGCTTGAATTCTCTTGCCCTCGTTTCAACGCATGTCTCACATTCAGGAATATCTTCAGTGTTTCTGCTCCATTGTCCTTCCACCCCACATTCTTGGGTTTTGATAACTTTAATTGTTGATATTTCAAAAGCACTTTATACAAAATAAATTATAGACAAATGTTTAAAGCACTAGAAACAGAATTTTATTTTCTTAAAACTTTTTAAAGATTTATTTACTTAGGGCGCCTGGGTGGCTCAGTGGGTTAAGCCGCTACCTTCGGCTCAGGTCATGATCTCAGGGTCCTGGGATCAAGGCCCGCATCGGGCTCTCTGCTCAGCGGGGAGCCTGCTTTCTCCTCTATGCCTTCCTCTGCCTCTCTGCCTGCTTGTGATCTCTCTCTCTCTGTTTCAAATAAATAAAAATAAAAATAAAAAAAAAAACTTAAAAAAAAAGATTTATTTATTTACATTAGGGAGAGAGAGAGATTAGGGGGTGGGGACAATAAGCAGAGGGAGAGAGAGTTTTAAACAGACTGAACGTTCAGCACAGGGCCCTACTTGGGCCTTGATCTCATCATCTTGAGATCTCGACTTAAGTAGAAACCGAGAATCCGACACTTAACCAACTATGCCACCCAGGTGTCCCAGAAACTAAATTTTGATATTTAGCTTGTATAATTCAAAGCATGCCAGAGTTTAAGACCTTTTTTTTTTTTACCTTGAATTTCATAGTAAGATAAAGGGTTTTTTAGCATGCTACATTTTATAGACACCAAGTTTTGTTCATTTGAGCTCTTCTTCACTAGGAAATATTCCTCAGGAGTAACTGAAGAATTTAGAATGAATGCACCCTGTTCTTGAAAGACTTTCTCCAACATTCCCACTATGTTCTCATATACAATAGGAATCTGGCATCAGTGGTAATATATACTCATTTTTTAAATATCTCTTTACAAAGGAACAAATGTAATTCAAGAAACCGTTTTAAACCAATATTTATTTAGTGATTTCCAGTTTATTGAGCCCTTAAAATATCTCACTGTTGGAGTCTCACAATAATCTCATAAATGATCAGAACCGAATTGCTTAGTATCTCCATTTTACAAATGAGGATGGTAAGGTGAAGAGAGATGATGTAAATCATCTAAGGTCATCCAGCAAGAAAAGAGTCGAGCCTCGTGTGGAGTCTAGAGTCCACTATTTTTATTTTGCTTTATTCTTTTTCAAGTTGGTGTTACTGCATCTCTTTGTTCCCATGGTTGTGATTACCTTGGTCTTTAGAAGGGAGAACAGGAAGGGCACAGGGAGATGAGACAGCAAGATGGGAAAGTCCGATAGCCTGCACGATACTGTTTCTTTTCTATGTTATTCACCTGCTGATCACAAGACAGGCTCAGACAGTATGAATGGCACTGAAGCGTCATTGCTTTCTGGTCATAAAATGCAAATAACATAGAATTGCCGACTTAAAACCTTTTTCATATTTATTAAGATCGCGTTTGTTTTTAGCAGATATTACTAATCTAATCTCTCCCTTTGGTGCTCTCCTTGCTTGTGCTTTCTCACTTTTTCTCTCTCTCTCTCTCTCAAAAAAATAAACAAAATCTTCTTTTTTAAAAAAGGGTAATTAATGATTCTCCCTCAGACATGGTAATTTTGGTCTCTTTAAGTGTAGAAATCACAAAGGAAAATCGTTGCACTTTAAGAACTTGTTTTATCTTCACATGTCTTTAAATAAGAAGAGCCAGGCATGATGAAGGCAATATTGACAAACAAGAGAAAAACCATCCTCACTCCAGAAGGTTGCAGTGTATTATGAGTGATCAGAACCAAGGAAACCAAGGTGAACCAAGGAAAATGTTGAGTATACACATAACAAAGGAACACAGGAGAAAAGCAAAAGCTCCAAGTCATCTACTCCAATTCCTGCAACACTGCACAGAACACAAAATTTAAGAACTATTGAGTATGACACTAATGCTAAAATCAAGCTAGAACTTTAATGAATTTTCTTCCTTACTCAGTTTCATAATTTTCACCCTATATTTTAAAGCTTATTCTTTTGGGTGCCTGGGTGTCTCAGTCAGTTAAGCATCTGTCTTCAGCCCAGGTCATAATCCTAGGGTCCTGGGATGGGGCCCCACATGGGGCTCGCTGCTGAGCTGGGAGTCTGCCTCTCCCTCTGCCCCCGACCCCTTGCTCAAGATCTCATTCTCTCTCTCTCAAATAAATAAATACTCTAAAAATTTTTTAAAAATAAAGTTTATTCTCTTTTCTCCAGCACGCACTTTCATATTAAACTGCTAAATAGGTAATTGCTTAAGTCAAAATGTAGCTTTTTCTCAGTACAAGTAATCTGGGGGCAAATCCAAATCAACGCAACCATAGGTTAAAAAAAAACCGACAACTGTATCTACACATAATAGAAGGTCATTCTCTACCTTCCAAAGACTATCTGTTGTAATCATTTAGTGATAAGAAAAACAAGCTAAGTTTCCTGTGACTACCAAGCCTCAGAGCTGTCTGTGGGATCAACAGAAACACAGTGCTTATGGCTTTTTGGCTGAGAGAGATGTTTTCAACACCCCTGTAATCACTTGGACTAAAAATCACCTACTAAGTGATTTGTGGTTTAAATTCCAAAAGATTGGGAGCATAATATAATTCCTTGAACATTTCTAAAAAACAAACAAACAAACAAACAAAAAACCCAACATTTCTCACACTTCTTTTTCCTTACCATGGTCATCTACCTATTCTTGAAAATATCCTTTCTTGCTTCTTAAGATAATCTTTTTAGCTTCACTTGAAATAAAAGTTGAGGAGCACCTGGATGTCTCAATCAGTAGAGCATGTGACTCATGATCTTGGGGTTGTAGGTTCAAGCCCAACGTTGTGGTAGAGATTATTGAAAAATAATAATAATTTTTTTAAAAAACCTTAAAAAAGAAAAAATAAAGAAATAAAAGTAGGACCATAATGAATTAGTCTGATCTGTTCATTAACCTTCACATCTCACTAAGGTTTGTTGATGAGAGAGATATTGTGGAGGCCAAGAAAAATTAAGGCCATCCCACCTCAGGTTTAGCCTTAGCATAAGTACAGCCATCTTAGCTCTGGCAGCCAACACACACCCCTGTGCACAAGAGCTAAACTTTCCCCTACTTTACTTTAGTTCTAAGGACCCCCACCCTGCTTTAGTAACAGGAAGCCCCACCCTGCTTTAGTAACAGGAAGCTCCACCCTGCTTTGGTTCCAGAGACCCCCACCCTGCTTTAGTAACAGGAACTCATAAATACCCCTGCCTTAATTAAGCTCGGGGTCTAAGTCCCTACTCTGCTGCCTAGGGTATACTTGGGCCCAAGCTTAAGCTTGTTAAATAAACCCTTGTGTGACTGCATCAGTGTTGGCTCCGTGGTGGTCTCTCGGATGTGAAAACTCGGGTACAACAGTATCACTAAACGTAAGTAGAGGAAAAGTGAGTGTGTGTGTGTCTTTGTCTTCCAGCTACTTTTTCATTGGTGCAGAACAATTACAACGTGTGAGAAGGAAGGAAGGAAGGTAGGTTAGAGGGAGGAAAGGAGAGGAAGGAGAGGGAGCAAGAAAGGAAGGATGGAGGGAAGAAGAAAAGAAATGAAAAAAAAAAAAAGGAAAGGAAATCAGGAAGACACCCAGATAATAAAATACTGTGGCTAATGACGCATAAAAATTGGACCCCTCTAGCCACAGACAACCTATTCTCCTTTCTCCTCTGATGTTTGCTGTGACTGAATTAGGTAGCTACTTCCTCCTCCCAGCCTTAGTTTTATCTTCCTAAAAATTAAACACTTGTCTTCCAAGCTATTTTATCACCCCTTCCCTCCATGGAATGCCAATGTCTATATCCACATAATGCTTGAAAGTTCATTTCCTTGCCTCAGACCCAGTTTTGTCTTGATGAAAATTTCAAATGTTTTACTTTGAAAGATAAAAATAAATAAAGCTGATGTCAAGATATATCCAATTTAGGATGCAATGTATGAACAATGTAATTCACAGATTATCAAACTATATATATTATTACTATATATCTGGATTATGATCATATATTTTATACAAGACAAATTATATCTCTATTCTAAAAGAACATACACAAAAATGGCTAAAAAACATTAGCTCCTCAATGGAATGGGAACTCAGTGAAGTATTTTTATTTCGGTAGTATAATTGATTTTATATACACTTCATTTTTCATATTATGTATAAATAAATTTCTTTAAACAAGCATGGATTATGGTAGTAACTTTTTTTCTTTTTAAAGAAAGGCAACAGAGAAATTCAAAAATATAGAACTAGATAACAAAAAATGAAATTAATCATCACAGAGGAAGGGGCAAAGAAATCTGTCCTGGTTCATCTGATAAGAATTCCTAACCCTCAGGCTTGCTACAGGCAAAATTTCCAAATAGAAACAATATTTCAATAAGAAGAACAAGGGATGTTTAGAATAAAATATTTTTATCAGTTCTGATAACACATGAAGTAGCTCATGGGCATTATTTCTCCCAGTCTTACAAAGCAGACCCATATGTGGAAGGAAATGAGACCACAAGGTGTAAAGAGAACAGGAATAAGAAGCCCAGGTCCTTTAGAATGCTACGGAATCATGAGTCACTCTATGGAGATCTGAGGTCTCTGTTTAGCATACATTTTCTCCTTTTATTGCCCAAGCTCCACTAGCAGCAAACTTTGGTCCAGGGCTTTTAGCGTGGGGCCCATGGTCCCCCCAAGGCATCACTGAATAGAGAAAACTCAGGAAGTTCGTTAACTTGGATAAACAAAAAGTTACTTCTCTATTTTCATCAAAATCTAATGGAAATTCAATATTCCTTCAATTAAAATGTCGGCAAGAACTGCTGTCAAAACAGTGGTACCTATAACTTCCCCACCAAAGAAATCACAGGTATTTTTATATCATGTTACAGTTGTGGCATAAATCTCAAAATATTATTTATGCACATTACCACTTCAAAATTATAGTAGTTGTTATGTCTGTGGCCAGACCTTGTTATTTCGGGTTTTAATAAAGCAGCACAACTGTGTTTTTAAAAATAGTTTGACAACTGTATTTTATTATTCTTGATTCCCTCAAATTCCAATACATTTTCCTATGAGAGGGCCCACAGATTTGTCAATTCACCAGATTGCCAAAGAAGTTCACGGCACGAAGTTCATCTTGCTGCCCTGTACTCCTAAGGGGCCATTTCTCTTTAGATGTCTCTCCTGTCATTCCCACATGGCCCATGGAAACCTCTACCCAAAGCCTTACCACCAAATCACCATCATCAGTTTCTTTCTCCCCCCACTCTCCAGCACAGCGATCGACAGAGAATATATATGCAAGAAAAGTACTCAAATGTTCAATTGAATTCATTTGTTTAAACGAATTAACGGCTTATTGTCTGAAGTCACTTGTCATCACCAGTGGAATAAGACAGGATCCCATAAGATAAATCTCAGTTTCTCTATTTGAGATTAGACCTCTGAGAGGCGTACTTAACATGTGCAGATTCCTTCTACTACTCTGCCAAGACTTCTGGACAAAAAGACCAGCACATCATCAAAACTGATTTAGGAATAACAAACTCCATATGACCGGATTCTTTAGCCACACATGCAGATTATTAACTGCTTTGCAAGAATCATCACAACTTTTTGTTTTGACAAATATGGCAGAAGATGAAAGCCTTAGAGCCCCCTGTTCCTGGAAATCGTATTGTTGGGTTCCATATTTTCCTAGGCATTTGAACCTGAAGTCTGCAGTAACGCTGATAACCTACGAAACCTATTGTCCTCAAATGCACTGAAACAAAACAAAACAAATGCCCTGGAACAAAACAACCACAACAACAAAAACAAAATAAAATCAATGACCTGCACAGTTGGGGTCTAGCCCTGATTAATCAGGTCACAGTACTGCTGTGTGCTGCATGGACCCTTAGGTCCCACTTAAGTTTTCAAATTCTCTGTGTTTGTGAGGTCATACCTGGGTGAGCAAGTCTGGTCACGCTGCCCTAAACACCTGTCATGAGAGATGTCACCATGTCAGACTTCACTGCGTCAGACATAGCTGACATAGTGGCTCCTGAACAGCTCCATGCCCAAGTCCCACTTGATGTCAGACGGCAGGACAGGATCATCCTGGATTATAATCAGTCGGCTATTCTAGAGCAATGCTCGTGATTAAACAATTCCGTGAAAGGCACCGTGAGAGGCTGAAAGGCACCATCCTACCCACAGGCACTTACATGTTTGCATGTGAGAAAAATGATGAAGATGGAATCACAATGGCCCCCACATACCAGAGATGCTTTAAAAACTTAGACCTGTGGGGACACCTAAGTGGCTCAGTCTGTTAAGCACCTGCCTTCAGCTCAGGTCATGATCTCCAAGTCCTGGGATCCAGCCCCGCATTGGGATCCCTGTTCAGCTCTACTTCTCACCCCCACTTGTGTTCTCTCTCTCTCTCTCTCTCTCTCTCTCTCAAATAAATAAATACATAATCTTAAAAAACAAACAAAACTCACACGTGTGTTTCTAAAAGAAGTGTGTACTAAAATGCAAATAGTCTGCTTTGGTTAAACTTTGGACTGGGAGGCAAAGAAGCATGATAATAGACTAAACATTTTTTTTTTTTTTAAATGCAGCTAGAAACCAAATCAAAGATGGTGCTGTATTGGTCATGCAGGAATGTGAGTCCATCAAGCACCAGCCCTTACCCTGCCTGCATATACAAAACCAACGTTGCTCTAGAGCAACACCTTATTTTTTCCCCCTTCAGAGATTACTGCTGAGTCACTTGGTGTCTCTCATAATTAGCATCCGCTAATTAGAGTAAGTAACACGTTCAGTAATATATCATGAAAAAATTGCACGAAGGCGAAGCTAAAATGTAATTGAGAGAAATAAGTTCCTTTAGCCCCTGTGGTTTACAGCAACAAGTCAAAGATGCTGCCAAAATTGCCTACCACCAGTTACTGATCAGGTGTAGATTAATGTGTGGACTGACACCGGCTTTAGTTATGAGCCAGTCACCTTAGAGAAGCGCTTGCTGTGAAATGCACAGGGCTGGAGTTTTTGTGCTTAACTGACCATAATTAAAAAGAATTTAAAATCAAGAAAAAAAAATGAAAGGACTAGAATATTGTGTGAACTAAGGGGAAAAGTAACCAGAAACTGACATCATTACCTTGGTTGCCTGTTTCTTTTGTTTCGTTTTAATTGTCACATTAATTAACCATTTACCAGTAATGATCACACAGTCTAGACAATGGTATGGAAAAGAAAGGCTGCTTCTGTACAATTTCTGGCCTGCTAGCTAAATTCTATCATTTTCTTCTGTATCCAAAAGAAAAAGCTTACTAGGATGTAAATAATGGGAGTGACATTACTATAGGAATAACTTGAGATCCACTTTCATTTATAACACTGTAGACTTTGCAAACAAGTTCTTTTACCAAGACACCACATTCTTGCCAGTTTTCCTCTGTGTCTCTGTTCTGCTTTCTCTGTGGATTTTTCTTCTCTCCCCTTGTCTCTTACTATTGGTGTGTCTTGGAACACAGTCCTCGGGCAGCTTTTTTATCTGTCCATCCTGCTTCCCTCGTGCTTTACTCATTCTCATGTAGTCCTGTGATTTTAAATACTGTCTACATGCCAACGACTCTCAAATTTCAATCCAGCCCAGACCCCTTCCTGCAACTGCAGATTTAAATATTCAATTGCCTAACCACTATCTATGCCTGATGACTAATAGAGATCTCGAACTTAACATATCTAAAACTGGGCTTCTGATCTTCCATGGCCCACCTTGCCAAACATCTTCTCTGGTCCCCCAGCTGCTCAGGTCCAAATTGCTGGAATCATTTGCATTTCTTTCTCAGATCCCATTCTCTTTTACATCCTACATTTGATGGTAAATCCTGTCATTTGTAACATCAAAATAGATCCAGAATCTAACCCCATTCAGTGCTACTACCTTTGTCCAAGACATCATCAATCTTGTCCAGGATTATTACAATGGCCTCCTAATCATTCTCCCTACTTTTGCCCTTGCTCCCTTCCCATACATTGTCAACAGAGCAGCAGAGGGATCCCTTCAAAGTGGACATCAGATCATGATACTCCTTTGTTCAAAAATCTCCAAGGGCTTCTCATGTGTTCAAAGCAAAAGTCAAAGCCTCCCAACAGCTTGGGAGGCTCTGTCTGCTCTGGTCCTCTGTTACTACTGGATCCAGGTATACAATCCTGTCCCTTTTCCTCTAACAATCCAAGTCTCTTCTTCCTAAGAGGTTGTACACTCTCCCTGCCTGGGATGTTCTTCTTTCAGGTAATTACATAACCAAGTCCCTGTCTCTCCACTGGGGTCTTTGACTGAAATGTCACCTTCTCAGTTGGAGCCTTCACTAACACCCTAGGGAAATAGGCAACATGCCATATACTCTTGCCCTCCTTTTCCCCTTCATTTTATCCCTACTACTTACTTCCATCCAATGAATTGTGCATAGTATTTGTCTTGTTTATACTGTCTGGATCTTCACAACAGAAAATGGGCTCCGGGGGGACGTCGTATCTTTCTGTTTTGATCACTGTTACCTAAAGTATTTAAAAAGCACCTGGCACATGATAAGAGCTCAAGATATGTCAAATAGAAGAAAAAAAAATGGAACTGATGATTTGGGGCCTATCTCATAACTGTTGATAGAAATCATTGTTCCAGAGTAAAGTAGATTAACTTAAAAGGACTGGACTCAATTCACAATGGTACCATGTGTCTCAGGATCTCCTTCATTGCCAAGACATAGTTAATGAAACAAGCTGTAACTGAGGATTGAATTTTTTGTTTGTTTTTTGGCCACTTATGTGTGGTCTATTTATTGGCTTTCTACTCTGTTAGAGTGATCCGTAGCTCCCTACGCCATTAGCACACTTCCTTGATTATTATCCCTTTACATTAAGTCATGTAATCAGGTGGTGTAAGTATGCCAACTTTGCTTTACTTTGCATTATTAGGGATATTTTAAGTTCCTTGCAATTCCATGTAAGTCTTAGACTCAGCTTTTCCATTTCTACAACACGCACACACATACACACTCATGCACTGCTGAGAATTTGATTTCGATTGTGTTAAATCCACAGATCAATTTGGGAAAGAGTTGCCACCATAGCAATACAGAGCCTTTCAGCCCATACTAATAAATATTGTATAATAAATATTATTTCCTTAACTATTCCACAATTTCTTTCAGCAATATTTTGTACTTGTTAGTCCTGCACCTCTTTTGTGACATTGGTGGCCAAGCACTTCACGTTTATTGATGATATCATAAGTGGTATCTTAAAGTTTATTTTCTAATTGTTTATTGCCAGTGCATAGATATAAAATTTACTTTTGTGTATTTGCTTTGTATCTCACCACCTTTTATTTTTATTACTCACTTACTGGTTCTAGTAGCTGTTTGACAATCAGATCATCTGCAAATAAAGCCAGCTTTTTCTTTCAAATATATGTAGACTTATTTTTAATTTTAATTTTTTAAAGAGAAATGGTGAAAGGGGACATAAATCCTTTTCCTGTTCCAAATCTTGAGGGGATGGGAACTCATCCTTAATCTTTCATGATTAAGAATGACGTCAGCTATAAATTGGCCTTTATCACACTGAGGAAATTTCACTCCATTCTTAGTTTTCTGACCTGTTTATCAGGAATGGATTTAGGATTTTTTTAAAATGAATTTTTGACCTCTATTTGTTTGTTCTGTTAATATAAATTCCTCTGATTGATTTTTGCATGTTGACCCAACCTTGCATTCCTGGGATGAATTTCACTAGGTTGTGATTTGCTATTGCTTTTATAGATTGCCTGATTTGATCTGCTGATATTTCATTATTGATTGTTACATCAAATTTTTTTTAAGATTTAATTTATTTATTTAACACAGAGAGAGATCACAAGTAGGCAGAGAGGCAGGCAGAGAGAGAGGAGGAAGTAAGCTCCCTGCTGAGCAGAGAGCCCAATGTGGGACTCAATCCCAGGACCCTGAGATCATGACCTCAGCTGAAGACAGAGGCTTTAACCCACTGAGCCATCCAGGCACCTCATTGTTACATCAAATTTAATGAAAGATATTGTTGTGTAGTTTTCTTTTCTTCTAATGCCTTTCTCTGATTTTGGTGTTAGGTTAATGCTGACCTCATAAAATGAGTAAATGAGTATTCTCTCCTCTTCAGTTTTCTGGGAGAGAGTGTATAGAATTGGTATAACTTATTCTTTACATGTTTCATAGTATCCATTTCTGAAGCTACCTGGGCATGGCTACATGTGTGGGAGTGGGGGAAGGGACAAGGCTTTTAACTACGTATTCAATATCTTTAACAGCTATAGCTTTACCAGTGTTATTTCTTGTTAGCTGTACTTTGGTAATTTTTGTCATTTGAGGAATTATCCCGGTTTACTTAAGTTAGTGAATTTCTTTGTCATAAATTGGTTCAGAATACTTTATTATTATCTTAATAGCTGTAGAATTTATTGGGATGTGCTCTTTTTTCATTACTGATATTAGTAATGTTTTTGTTCTCTTTTTTTTTATCTTGCTATTGATCTCCCCAAAGAACAGGGTTTTATTTTCATTGATTTTTTTTCTTAAGTTTTTATTTTTTAATTTATTGATTTCTGTTCTTATCTTTATTATTTCTGTCCTCGGTGTTTAATTTGCTCTTCTTTTATGATTTTATAAGTGTTTTAATTTTCATTTAATTTAAAATATTTTTAAATTTCCATTGTGATAGATTTGTTCACTTGTACATTATTTAGTATCATGTTAACTTAAAAATATTTTAAGGTTTTTTTATAGTAGACATATTTTGCTTAATGTATTGTGAAGCTCTGATAGTGTAAGTGCATACTCATCTACGTTTGTTTTGTCATCTAGATAAATTGACCGCTTTACAAGAATATACTATCTATTTTTATCCCTCGTAAGTTCCTATTCTTAAGTCTGCTTTGCCTGATATTAAAATACCATGTTGTACTTGTCTTGTTCTAGTTCCCCTTTCACATCTTTATCTCTTTTTCAAAATTAGTATTGCATGGTAGAAGACAGAAACTATGTCTTCTTTAAAACCTTGCTTAGGGCTCACTGTGCCTCTATAAATTACAGCTACTTTCACGTTAAGCCTTAATAATAGATTTATTGGAAATGTTTCATCTGCTACAAATGTTTGAAAATGACGAGTTACCCTCTTAGGTTGAGGTCCAGTTGTACCTTACAATTAGTAGTAATAACAGTATTCCTCACATAACAACAGGTTGCAATGTCTAGTACATCATAATAAGCAAATACTTTGTTCCATTAATAAGCATTTTCAAGAAATATATATTTTTTTGTTGGAGAAAGTATGAAGATGGACAAAATAAAAACACATAAAAATGTAATTCATAAAACTTCTTTTATACAGTTCCTCATAAATAAGAAAGCTGAAAGGCTTAAGGCAATGGCTAAATATATGAGAAAAAGAAACATATTATCAGCCGAGCTGAAGTCCTTTGCAAAATTAGGTTTGGGCTGTATGGGTTCTCTAAGTCTCAGAGCACCTAGTAATCCATGTGAGTGATCTTGGGAATGATGGGCAAACAGCTTGACTGGAAGAACATAGAGTTTGGCTGGTATGCTTTATCATCCATGGCACCTACCAGAGTTCTTTGCATGTGGTAAGTATTCATCTAATCTTTGTTGAAGTTGGGAATGAATGAATGATGAAGAGGAGTGTGATATGATGGCAGAATGGGTCCTATACAATTAAAATTATTAAATATCAATTTGCATGAATTCTGTGTCATAGGCTAAAAATTCCTGTACACAACAAAGATTAAATTACTATAAGATAATTCAAATCAGTCTGGAAAATGCAAGTTAATAATAGGTTTATTTCACCTAGACTGTACAAATTGGTAAGGAAGTAAGTCATGTTTTGTGTTTTTTTAACTGTGTTCTTTGCAACAGAAATTGATTAAAATGCCAGTGATTCTATGAAGAAGTGAGATTAAAAGTGTTTAACCAATGGTAGGCAATATTTTGGAGAATGCAACAAGAGACTGTGGAGGATATTTCTGGGAAATATCTACCTGTCGTGGGAAGACTAATCTCAGGGGGCCAAATGGCATTGAACATTTGCCAATTTCCCTTGACAAAGGTAGAGGTGTTCTAGACAGGGGGCTACTTCTGGTGATTGTGCCATGTCACAGGAGTCATTGTGGGGTCTTTGCCTAGCTCACTAGCTAGAGGGTACCAGAAGAGCTCACCAAAGTTATCCACCCAGATAACCTTAGAGAGGGCCGGTGGGAGCAGGGATATTTGGAGGGCTTGAGCAACAGTTATTTACCAACCAAAATAAAAGTTTCAATATTTTGAACAACCCGTATAATTGCAGAATTGTGAATGCTGGTCCTGTTTACCTATTTATGGAGTCATATACACAAAATCAGTTGCCAGGTTTGGAAGACAAGCCTGCTTCATGGATGTATGACTTGTGCAATCTCATAAGCCCTGCACTTAGGAGGACTTCACACTTGGTTTAATGGTCAGTAGTTATCATTTGCAATTGTTAATAGTATTTTATTTTATTTTTTTTAAAATATTTTATTTATTTATTTGACAGACAGAGATTACAAGTAGGCAGAGAGGCAGTGAGAGAGAGAGGAGGAAACAGGCTCGCTGCTGAGCAGAGAGCCCGACATGGGGCTCGATCCCAGGACCCTGAGATCATGACCTGAGCCGAAGGCAGAGGCTCTACCCCACTGAGCCACCCAGGCGCCCCTGTTAATAGTATTTTAACAAAGAGCCTGTTATTTTCCTGTTACACTGAGCACCACAAATTATGCAGCCAGCTCTGGGTAAGGAAACTCAAGCAGCTTTATGGAGAGGGTCCATGAGGTCATATCATATGAATGATAATGAAATGTGTTTTCCTATCAATAACCAGGAAGGAACTAAAGATTCCTTCCAGCAGCAATGTGCATGCGTTATCTTAAAGCTGAATCCTCCAGTCCCAGTCAAGCCTTCAGACAGCTATAGTCCTGCTGACATCTTGATTGTGACCTCATGGGAAGCCTTGAGCAAGAACCACCCAGGTAAGCCACATCCAGATTCCCCACCCACAAAGAATGTGAGATAATATATGTTCTTTTTTAAAACCACTAAGTTTGGGGAAAATGTTGAGAGAGAAATAAATAACAAAATAGAGGGAGGTTAGAGACTAATCCTGAAAGCAACATTGCCTTTAACCCACATTCCATTAACTAAAATCCAATGACATGGATTCAACCACCTGCAAAGCTGAAAAATCAAGATTTTTTTTGTGGCCTGATGAAGAGATTGATGAGTATAGAATCAACCTCAGATGTAGCCTGCTAGAAACTGTCCTTCCCATGTGGTAGAATCTTATCAGTCTATTCAACTTAAATGTAAGGCTGAGAAGAATATGGACTGAGAAGAGGAAACCAGTACAAAATACCAGAGTCCAAAATCTTAAGGATGCCCCAGGGCTGAATACAAATACACGGAGTTTAGTCTATCTTCGCTAGAAATGAAAAAGATTCCATTTTTTAAAAACACTTGTTTTTAAAAAAATTTTTAAAAACACTGTTTTCATCAAAGCCTAAACACGCTTTTGGAGGTCCTATAAATATAACCAAGGGCTTATAATCTGAACAACTTTGGTTCATGTCTTCAGTATTCCACTTTAGTTCTTGATCTTGGGCAGGTTACTTAATCATCTAGGTCCTTCAACTCTAAAATGAGGGAAAATACGGGCCTATCTCAAGAAATTATTGGGAGGGTTATGTGAAATTATAGCTATAGCACTTGTCACAATGACACTTAGTAAGCACTTAATAAGCACTGAGCAAATAATAGGTATGATTTCATTAAAACAAGAAAGACAATAGTAATGGGGAAGATAGTAAGTAGTGATAGAAACAGGGAGTCAGAGGAATTAAGCTTTTCCTGAGAAACACTAAAATCATTTCATAGATGCCCAAAGTTAAATATCCTTCAGAGAACATGTATTACTTTGGTAACTACTATAGGGTTTTTGTTTGTTTGTCTGTTTGTTTGTTTGTTGGCAGAGAGATAGAGAGATCACAAGTAGGCAAAGAAGCAGGCAGAGAAAGAGGGGGAAGCAGGATCCCTGCTGAGCAGAGAGCCCAATGCAGGGCTCAATCCCAGGACCCTGAGATCATGACCTGAGCCAAAGGCAGAGGCTCAACCCACTGAACCAACCAGATACCCCCTTTAGTAGCTACTATAAACTAGATATATCCAGTGGCAAAAGCTGTGATTGTGCGTATCTGTCAGTTGAGGTGCTTAGAGACAACCCTGGAGAAGATAAGACAATGAACATGTGGTCACAGGGAAATAAACATCAGTAGTGGTAACAAGGAAAGAAAAAGTGATGGAAGACTCGTGAGATGAAGCTAATAGTCTCCTACAATAAAGGGGGCTCAGAGAAGGCTTCTCTGAAGAAGTCAGATCTCAACCATAGATTGAAGGTGGAGTACATGTTTTCTACCCAAGACTGTGCCAGAGAGGGACGGCGGTCACACTGGACATCTTTTAGGCAGAGGGAACAGCAGAAATAAAGGACAGAAATGGGCTTCCAAAGGACAAAGGCATACAGAGGACAAAAGAATGTAGAATATCCACAACAAAAGTCTCTTAAGGATGGTTTATGGAACCCAAACAAATTTTGGATAGGAAGCCAAAATAGGAGCTAGATGGAGAAAAAGTTGAAAATTTCAGGCAGAGGTAAAAGGAAAGAGGGGTTTCAGGTATTTGATAAAGTAACTAGAAAGATAGGCTGTCAAGCTCAAAAGTGGAATGTGTAAGTCAACTATTTCAAGGTGATGCCAACTTCGAGTTACAATGGAGTGGATGATCAGAACAGAAAAATGAAAGAAGTCATTAGATATAAGACATTGAAGAAACTGAGGCCAAGTGGACATTTCAGTCACCCAGCCTTATGGCAAGACTTGGAACAGAGAGGTACACTGGGAGTTGGATGCCAGAATTACAGTTGGATGACCTCGGAAAAGACAGGGTAGACGGCGATGCTGCCCATACTGTACATTTGAAAAGAATAGAGCTTGTGTTCATTTTGTCTTGTCTTTACGAGACAGCAATCATCTTAAAATAGCTCTTGAGGACAATGAGTAAAACCATCTTCTGACCCTGAGGCAGTTAGGATCTGCAAGCTTGGGCAGCCTCCACCAAAGAAATCATATTCTAAGTGTATCCTATGTATCTTTGACAGAAATCAGAGAATAGTTTAAAATCAAAATGTCCTCAATTCCTAAGTTAATTACCACTAGCAAAAGATCATCTCAATAAGAAATATTACTTTTTTTTTAAAATATTACTTTTAAATAAAATAGTGAATAGTCTTTAAAGAGAAGGCAAAGTGCTTTGGATTATAAATTGCATAAGCTTAAAAATGTGTATGTGCATATGTATGTATGTAATAGTTACAACACATACAGTTAAAATAGAGTCAATATTATTTGCAGAAGGGGGAATTTTAAGAAAGAAGCCTTCTATTTAAGGGCACCTGGGTGGCTCAGTCATTAAGCGTCTGCCTTCAGCTCAGGCCATGATCCTAGGATCTAGCCCCACATTGGGCTCCCTGTGCAGCAGGAAGCCTGCTTCTCCCTCTCCCACTACCCCTGCTTGGGTTCCATCTTTTGCTGTGTTTATCTCTGTGAAATAAATAAATAAAAATTAAAAAAAAAAAGCCTGCTATTTAGATGTCCCCATTCTACTTCTTATTGTAATAAACTAAACTCGCTTATTTTAGAAACCGACATCAAGATGGCTCAAAGTTTATCTGCTTTTGTCCAGAAAATAAATTAAAAAATTGGGTCTGGTTATAAATATATGTGTGTGTATGTATTTGATAACTAAAACATATATGAATAGTCAACTTATAAAAATTGTGAGAATGTGCATTTTATAAATGAAATGTATAAACACCTTATACATTTCATTGTATAAATATAAAACATTGTAAGTCGAAACACATAATGATCTTACCACTGCCATATCTACATTGATCTTTACATCCTCGATAACATTCTCTCCCAAGTTTAATGATTTGTAAGTGAATGCACTTTTCAAAACCTAAACCTACCAAAAAAAGTGTTCTCTAAGAAAGCAAAGCAACTATATATTTCAGATTTAATTCCCTGTACATTTGAATAATATTGAATTCTTTATTAAGCTGCTCTTCAGGGAATAAAGTGTTTGCAACAAGAAGAAAGGTAAATTCTCCCACTAATAACATCATGTTGAGTAAGTTAGTCCATACTCCTCTACAAACTATGAGAGCTTCTCGGTGTTTAAACTATTTTTAAAGATCACTGTCAGTAAACAACCATTATCTCCTCAAGCTGACACCAGAGGACTCTTGAAGTCAGCAAACAGTGTTAGAGATCTGGATGGGAACTAGAAACCAATTGGCAAAATAAATAAGACTTTAGGCCAAAGCAAGTTTATTGGGATGAGGAGAAACTAATTTATTAGAGACTAAGAAGATGACAGTTGAGCTGGGAGGAGACGATCTCAGATGTGGAGCTGAGCTGCCTGTTACTCTCGCGGACCGACAGACACACAGACTCTCAAAGAGGTGTCTGGCCAGTAAACTTCACCGTTATGTAGAACACAGCACACAGTGTACTGCATCCAAGAAGATGGTCATGTTGCAGAAGAGTTACCCTTAGCAGCCACATATGCCAGAAATGTATGGGGCTGGGGGATCAGGAAGCCTACTAGGGCTGGACTGACCTCCATCCTTCAGGGGGGCCTCTAGGAAGGCAGCTGACCCTGGCAGCTGTTTGGCTTGGCTTCCAGAGGCACATTGAGAACATCCAATGCCTTCCCTCTCACTCTTCTCTATATGCCTCTGGTCAGAACTGACACATTTAGACAAGAGGAGAATCTGAAAAAGGAAAATTGGCTTCCCTCCCCAAATTCTCTATAAGCTTCAGGGAAAGGTAAGATGAATTTTTAAAAATCTATGATGAAAAAATAATTACAGACCCACAGATGACACAGGGGCGCCTGCTTCTTGTTGCTTTGATTATCCTGGTCACACCTAATTGATTCACTGTTGCTGCCTTTAATTGGTAGCCTGCTTTCCTTCAAGACCTCATGTCAAATATTGGTATCTCTTTAAATTTTTTCCCAGTTGTTTTTGCTGCTGCTGTTTATTTTTCCCCTGTGTCTCCAAGCATCAGGAGCGAGGATCATACAGATAACTAGGGTTCCTGCTGGTCTATTTTCAACTCCATATGTGAAGGTGTCCTATACTCTCACTGCCCTTGTTTCATTTTAAACCTTTTTGTCTCGCCTCATTATGTCCAATTGGACATATTCCGTTAAATCAGTGCTTGTGGCCAGGACGTCTTTGCAACATAGTTACACACCGAGTTACAGACCCGTTTCATCATGTAACAGCGAAAGGAAGAGTCAAAACGAAAACGGCGTCTAACATAGGCTCGGAGGCAGTCATCTCCTATTTTACAAACTTCATTTCTGGCGCTCGTTTTAAAAACTGACGAAGTTTGAGCCTGGGATGACTTCTGCGCCAGGACGGTGACCTGGCGTGGGACCGAGATTAGCCACGTTTCCTTTCTCTCCCGCTAGCTTCTGAAGAGAATAGTGCTAACCTCTCTCTTTCTCAAAACACAGACTTTTGAACAGTTATTTTCCACTCCATTCCTGCCCATTGAAAGTTGAAAAGTTGCTGGCAACACACTGAATTTTTAAAAAGCCCAGGAAGCGAGAAGAGTTGGGTAAATCACCAGTGCCCTCTAGTGTTCAGAATGCGCAACACCTGGGAAACCGCAGTCTCTCAGCTGCAGAGGCTTTGCTAACACAGCTGCAAGTCTTTTTTGTGAGGGAGAAATGTGGTTTGTTTCCATTATATTTGGTAACCAAAGAGGTTCAGCTTTTCCCATAAATTCTCTGGAAACAGAAATGCTGCATTTTTCAGGTCAGGCGATATTTATTTCACAGTTATCTCTAAAAGCACAATGAAATATAATTATATCATTCTTGAAAGGACTAAGTATAGAACTCGTTTTTTTCCTAAAAAAAAAAAAAGAAAGAAAGAAAGAAGAAGAAACAATTTCAGCAGGGTTTTTCTATATTTAAGAAAGGGCAATACCAATAAATTTATATAGAGCCTTTATGTAATGTCTGGAATTTAGTGTGTGTATATTTGTGTTTGTGCGTACAGTTTAAATTTGTTTCTAAGTAAATGTGAATGTGACCTGCTTTTCCTAATAGGATAATTAATTCAATCTCTAAAAACCTACAGAAGAAAGGAGGAGTTATCCTTCTTGTCCTGGAGGGCAAATAAATAAGACATTTTCAAGAGATACCACAAGCAAAAACCATCTGTTTGAAATCACTCTGATTATGGAAGCTGGTAATTCTTGGTCCCAAGGGAGGTTGCTAAAGAAAAGGTGGAATGTCTTTAGAGGTGAGACGTCTTCCAGAGATCCCTGAAGACTGGGAGCCTGCAGCGTTCCTCCTCCCTCCCAGGCAGCCAAGGCTGTCTCCCACACCCATCCCTCCCCCTCCCCCAGCTCTGAGCCTGAGCGGGTGAGTCTAACCCCCACTTGGACCACCATGCGGAGAGCAGTGGTCCTCAGGGTGTATTGTAGCACGGACAGCAATAAGAATGACTAAATGTCAGGAGGAGGATGACTCACAAACATAGGAAAATTCTGACATTTGTTTAGTTTGGCCAAAGAGAGGATGATAATAGTTAGCAAATATGTGGCTCACAGAGAGGCTATTTTAAATGGGATAGATAAAGGATGGAGGGGATATTAAACTGATAAGGGGTGAATGACTTTCTGGAAATATTCCCTACCTGAAATGTAGGCGAGTATGAAAGTGTGTCTGAGGGAATACGGGAAGTTTAAATTGCAGGATCTGAATTCCAAGTCAGATAGAAGCAAGAATGACCGTATGCAAAGGTGGTTTGGAGATTCTGGAGTATTCGACATTCGACATGATTGTCTAGATTGGGCTGACATTTCCTAACGGCTAGTTAAGCAAGCAATGCCCATTTCTTTTCTTTTTTCTTTTCTTTCTTTTTTTTTTTTTTTTACCATAAATCATCTGTATTGAAATTCCTTCCTCCTGTTTTTTTCTTTCCATCACCTCTTTCTCCATACATGTTTACTTATGCCTGGGATACCTTGTCCTTGTCCATATGATTCATTGACTCCATTTATTTTTTTCTGTAGAAATGTTCCTTTTTGTCCTGCACCAGTGGTCACCCAGAACAATGTTTTCAATCTCCTCAGTGAACAGTATATATAGCTTAGAAATTATAACAGTGGCCTATGTCAATGGACAGATGTTTTTGTCCCCTCCAAATTCGTGTCAAAAATTTAATCCCAGTATGATGGGATTTGGAGGTGGAGCCTTGGAAGGTCATTAGGTTATAAGGATGGAGGCTCCCTGGATGGGATTTGTGCCCTTATAAGAGGCCCAAGAGAAACTAGCTCTTTCCTGGCCACATGAGGATGCCACAGCAAGATGACCTCTGTAAGCCAGAAATGAGATATTTCACCAAGAACTCAACTATGTTGCCACCCCGGTCTCGGACACCCCAGCCTCCAGAACAGTAAGAAATAAACATTTGTTTTTTAAACTCCACAATCTATGGAAATTTGTTCTGGTAGCCCAAGCTGACTAAGATGTGGAGCAAAACTGCTTAGGTTTCAACAGTTCTATGGAGTCAAGCAAATCACTCAACTTCCTTGTGCTTCAGATTGTCAAATGGGGAAAGTTAAAAGACCAGAAATGAGGATTGAACGAGTTAACATACAGTCACTTAGGATAAAGTCTGACATATAAAAATCCCTGTTAAAATATAAAAGATTTGGGGACACCTGGGTGGCTCAGTTACTTAAACATCTGCCTTTGGCTCCGGTCATGATCTCAGAGTCCTGGGATCGAGCCCCACACAGGGCTCCCTGCTCAGCAGGAAGTCGTCTTCTCCCTCTGCCCCTGCTCGTGCTGTTTCTCTCTCACTCACTATCTCTTTCAAATAAATAAATAAATGTGAATGATTTTTAAACTATTTTTGCTGCAATAGTAAGAACAGTAAGAACACACTTTACATATACACACACACGTATATACATACATGTATAATTAAGCAAGAGTTTTATTACATAATAATTACCTGATGACATGCAATGTATTCTAGTTTATTCTTCTACAGTTACTGAAAACAAATTGTGATCATGAGTCATTAAAGAATTAGTTTTGTTTCATTGTTGTTTATTGACTTACAGTTTGAAAAACAGTTCTTCGGATACAAAGCTTAGGCTGTGAAGCTTCCCAGGATTTAGGAGGGGAGTAGAGCGTGTGGATAATCATACCCGAATTTCTGACTACTCCCACAGCTCTGGGAACTCTTTGTAACAACCCAAGCCCACCATGTAGCACTACTTCTTCTTGTGGTTCCAAATCACTTTTTGAATTTTTTTTTTTAAGATTTTATTTATTTATTTGACAGAGAGATAGAGAGCATGAGTAGGCAGAGCAGCAGGGAGAGGGACAGAGAGAAGCAGGCTCTCCACTGAGCCGGATGCGGGGCTCAATCCCAGAGCTTGGGATCAAGACCTGAGCTGAAGGAAGCCTTTGAACGGACTAAGCCACCCAGGCGCCCCTAAATTCTTTTTTTTTTTTTTTAAACTAAAGATGGTACCAACAACAACTACACAGGAACAACAATAAAACTGTGACCTTGCTAGAGTTTCCCTGTCCTAAGATAATCAAATGACAAGAGTCGCTAGTATTTTGTATGAGATGATGTTAGAAGGAGAAGAAAGCAGGTTAAAGTGCCGAGCAGATTAATATAACTTAGTCGATGCTGAGTGGGTAGGCCAGGTCATAGCTGTTTCTCCTCTTCCCTCCAAAAATATACAACCAACCAGACAAGACCCCCGTGGCGGTGTGTGTGTGTGTGTGTGTGTGTGTGTGTGTGTGTGGCATTAGGGTGTATAATGTTCAATAAGGATAACGACTGCTTAATCAAACTTACATTTGTGAAAGAAGTGTTTCTATTTGTGTAGGTGATGTAATAAAACATTTCTTACATGGAACATCATCAGATAAGTTTTTGAAATTATACTTTTGAAAAATTCTGTTTCAGATGGTCTGATAACTCTATAGGTGGGCCCGAAGAGGGCCACTTAAGGATTAATTTCAATCAGTAATTAATGTGTCTTTCCTCTCCTGTTGATTTCTGTTGTTCTTTCCAGATTCATGAAAAGACAAAGATCAAGCAATCAGATCCTATAACATTGAAGGTATACCGGCAACCGAACAAGGAAGAGTAAATATACTAATGACATTAATAAAGGACAAAAATTAGTCACGATGCATGTGGTCAGTAGGGGCCCTGCAGAAGCTCGTGGGGGCAGATATCAGGTTTCCCGGAGCTCAGAGGGGGTTCTGGTTCCCTGCAAAGGCCACGCTACAGTCTGCAGCCCCAGAAGTGTGTTCTGCTCCCACAGACTCAGCTAGGTCTTGTCTCCAGACAAGAAGGGAGCAAGCCGAGTAAGAGAAAGCTTGTGTTCGAACCGCCATGACACTCTCTTCCATGGCTTTCTGTAAGTTCATTGCTCCCTACACTGTGGACACAAAAGATAATTTAATTGTATAGAAGCAATTCTGCTGAATGCACATACTTCCATGACTATCATTTTCCAATCAGCATAGAGCACTTTTCTACCCCCTCCTGGGAAGTGTTACCTATCTCTTTTGTCCAATATTGAAGACTCTGAGGCATGGGATTTTAAGATGTGAATCCCGACGCCCTTATAGGTGTGGCTGGCATACTGAGGACTACTAAGTTCTTCAAAGGGCCTCTCACCAGGGCCTCTCAGTGCTATATTCTGCATTAAAACTGCACACAAGGGGCGCCTGGGTGGCTCAGTAGGTTAAAGCCTCTGCCTTCGGCTCAGGTCATGATCCCAGGATCCTGGGATCGAGCCCCACATCGGGCTTTCTGCTCACCAGGGAACCTGTTTCCTCCTCTCTCTCTCTCTGCCTACCTCTCTGCCTACTTGTGATCTCTGTCAAACAAATAAATAAAAATTAAAAAAAAAAAAATAGGGAACTTACCCTTTAAAAAAAAAAAACTGCACACAAAAGGGGCCTTGGTCTCCTAACGAGGTCATCTCACCGTGACCCCAATAAGCAGCGAAACCACAAGGCTTGTTGGGTAGAACTTGTTCAAAGTCCAAATCTAGGCATCCACTCGGGTCTCGATAGTGAATTGATGTGTTTGCTCAGGTCAAACAGGTGCTGGTGAATTGATAGTGTTCTCTGGATTGCTGGAGAGTATGCTTTCTGGTCAGAGTAGATTCTGACAGTCACAAATAACAGTGGCCAAACCTCAGTGGCATCACACACCGAAAGTTTATTTCCTGCTCACACATGTTTGACATGAGTTGGCAGGAGTTTCTGCTCCTCATAGTTGTTGGGAGGTCCAAACTAACAGGTATCTATCTCAATACACATTTCCATGATTACCACAGCCAAGGGAAGACAGCATGTCCAATTGTTCAACGCGCATACACCTAGAAGCGGCATACAGCATTTCTGCTCACATGCATTGGCCAAAGCAAGTCCCTGAGCCACACCTCACTCCTGGGGAATGAGAAAGGACAAAACGAACAGTGTTTAGAAGGAAAATGGGAAACATCTGGTCAACAACCCTAAAAACTACCATTTTCCTCATCATTCATATTTATTTGGTAACCAAGGCCAGTTTAGTCATAATCTCATCGTCCTTTGGCTGAGTCACAGAAAGACCTTTAAACTTTGCCCAACAACCCACATTTTATAGTGCAGTCATATGGGATTATTTACAGACCAGCCTTTTTTATTCTACACCCTCATGCTTCTTGTCACATTTCTCCCTGTGATCCTCCCTCATCCTTTCCTCCCAACGTCTACATCTCTGACAAAGTCTTCCCAGAAAACCCCACTTACTGTCCAGTCCACTTTATGGTTAGTAACCCTATACCGCTCTTCTCTATTTGTCTTTTTATTATAAGAACTTACGTTTCCATTACTGCGATTTTTCATATGCAATAATTTTTTGTTTATAAGGACATGGACTCCCTGAAGGTAACAGTCATGCTCCCAGAAGAGCCATGGTAACATCAGTCCAAGTGTCCACGTCTCTACTTTCATCTTTGTTTGTCTTTGTCTCCCTGGTGTCTGGAATATGGCCAGAACTCAGTAAAAGTCAAATTAATCTATTAAATGGTATCAAGAAATATAACTGACAGGTTTCCTGATATTTAGTTCATGTTAGAAGGAAAAACTATTTTAAAACATTTCAAATTAAAAATTATTACTAAAGATGAACTCAGAGGAAAAAAAAAAAAGAGAGAGAGATCTGAAGAGTGTTCTGGAATATCACCATTAAGCCATGGTGGTTGTTCATTATTATTTATTTATTTATTTATTTATTTATTTTGCCTGAGCTCACTAGAATATATGTATTAATTCATGACTTTTTGCTTTTTTTTTTTTTAAGATTTTATTTATTTATTTGGCAGGAAGAGAGACAGTGAGAGAGGGAACACAAGGAGGGGGAGTGGGAGAAGGAAAAGCAGGCTTCCTGCTGAGCAGGGGAGTAGAACTCGGAGCTCAATCTCAGGAACCTAGGATCATGACCTAAGCTGAAGGCAGAGGCTTCATGACAGCCACCTAGGTGCCCCATTCCATGACTTTTTGGATAGTGTAGGATGGAGCCTAAGAGTTTTGTTCATTTCTAAAGTTCTTCTGGAATGTGATACTCTTGATACATGTGATCATTACCTTCCTATCACTCAGTTCCCAAGGTTGCAGCTCTTATTTATATTCTATTTAGTGAGGCCACTTGCTTCCTGATGGTTCCCAGGACAGCACCTCAGTCTCAACCCCACCTCTAGATTAGTCACTGTAGGAATTTATTGTGAGGAATCAGACCAGAAATCTTGCTCTCGTTGGTTATGAATGGGTTCATTTGCAGCAGGAAGGTAGCTAGATCTAAGAATTCCCAAGGGTGTGTCTCTTGCCTTCTGTAGTCTGTGTTTTTAAATGCCTCTTATTTGCTTTAGCAGCATTAGGCCACTAAGGAAGTTTGTGTTTGGTACAGCGTACACTTGTCTGGGAGTCCTGCATACCTGTAATAAGGAATTTCTATATTAAGCCAAGGCCATAATGAAAAACACAATGGTTCATTCATATGTCAAACTAATTATAGTTCCTTTGCATATTCCAAATCCCAAGAATTATTCACTCAGCCCAACTAAATTAGGAATTTTCACTGTATAAGAACATTATTTTCCTAATCTACACTCTCAAGGTTCAATGTATAGTCTTATTTATGATTGAAGATAATTATTAGTGATATAATAATAATGAGGAGGAGAAAGAGGAGGAACAGCAGGGAAGGAGGAAAAGAAGATAATGTTTTTGTCTTTGTTTTTTTTTTTAATCTCAAAACAGATTCTCAGCCAATACCAACTAAAATCTCACTAGAAGGGACTCATTTATTTTGATGCTGCCATTGAGATCAATAGAGCTCAAGGTAGCTCTGTGTGGGTGTCTTTGAAATAAGATCTTAAACAATAAGCTCAACTCCACTCTAGAGGAACATGAAAATGCCCTTAAGACTTTAATGGGAGGAAAGTTTTGGTTTCCTTCTTCCCCCTTCACTAAACCATATCCTTTCTGTATAATTGTTCACTCAGTGATGAGCTCGGCAATCTAGTATAGCTCCCTCTCTCTTCTAAACAGGAGATACTCCCAAGCAGTTGGAAACATTTGAAGTTTTCCTATAAATCTGGCCATTCCACGTCTTAGCAAATTTAATTTTGTAGGGACCCTGCAGGTTGCCCTATACCAACGAGATTGTATGAATTTAGCATACGAGGACTAACAGAACACAGTGGCTGTCTATTCCTTTACTATCATCTTCTTCTCTCGTAGAGCCCAGCTTGTTCAGGTCTCCTTTTCCCCGTTGTCTCATGGGAAACTGACCTCTTGCGTGCCTTTGCAGGTGTAAAGGACTAGATTAAAACTCATGATTTCATGATGCCTGTCGATGACTAGTTTGCCAGAGAGGGAAGCATGTGGTCTTGAAGCCAGGCCTTCACAGGGCTTCTGGGAAAGGCTTCTTTGCTCTTAAGAAAACAACACAGAAATAAATAGCTTATTTTTTGCCTCTGGACATGGCCATTTCTTGATGTGATCCAAAAACTGCTGTAGCGACTTTTGCACAGGAGGGGAGGCCTGAGGGCTGCCCAGCAGAGACATGGAAGGAATCAGTGAATCAGGTCCTTGAGGACATGACTGAACTGTTGATCATGTTGCACCTGGGGCTCCTTTCATCTTCTGACATTCAGCTATGTGGGGAAAAAATAATCCCTCACTCATTAAGGTAATTTGAATCAGATTCAGGGACAATTTATTCCTGTCTCTGTGACTCTGCCCTTACTTCTGGCTGTGGCTCCTCACACATGGAACCAATGACCAAATTATTTTGATTTCCCATTGGTTCTATTTAGGGTTGCCAGATAAAATACAGGAAGCCCAGTTAAATTTGAATTTCAGATGAACAATGAATAATTATGTTAGGATAATTATGTCCTATGCAATGTTAGAGACATATTGATATAAAAACTATTCATCATGTATCTGAAATTCAGACGTCACTGGGTACCCTCTATTTTTATTTGTTGAATCTAGCAACCCCGATTCTATTAGAACAATATTAGGAAGAAGCACTTTAAAAGTCACTTCTCCTCTAATTTTCGAGATAAACCATGAGAGACTGTGGACTCTGAGAAACAAACTGAGGGTTTTGGAGGGGCGGGGGGGGGTGTGGGGGGTTGGGTGAGCCTGGTGGTGGGTATTAAGGAGAGCCCGTATTGCATGGAGCCCTGGGTGTGGTGCATAAACAATGAATGCTGGAACACCAAAAAGAAACAAAATAAAGTGGAAAAAAAAGTCACTTCTCAATAAGCAGTGGAAGGTAGCATGAATTAGAGTATGTGTGATTTGATTAACAGTCATTTGAGCATGAGAACACCCTAACTCAAATTTCCATTCATAAATTTGGATAATAAAGTCATAAATGCATAAGTATGGAAAATCAAATACGTTATTACCAGATATATTATCCTGGAAATAAGCTAAAAGAAGGGAAATTTCTTTCAACACCAATCTTGCATTAATTATAATTCTTAAAAGCATACTTATGAAAGGCATTACTTTTAAACAAACTCCTACTTTTTATTTTCAACCTAGGCTCAAGTTTTTTGAAATAGATCCTTGGATTCAAGATCTCTAAATATGGCATTTAGTCTCTGCATTCATTGGTAGGGATTTATAAATTCCTAATAAAGAGAGATTGGGGGAGGAGTTATACAGTTTCCTCTAGAGTAAAACACACTGGAATGTGATCATGAAATTCTGGGTTTAAGGCTCAGGAAAAAGAATAAGAAATTAAGAAAATGGGCATGTATTCCCTTATTTTTGGAAAAGTTTTGTAAGATTTTAAGCAATGTCCTTAACCTCTAATTCTTAATGTCTAAAACGGAGAATGACTTAGCAAAGAGTACTTTTTGTAAGTTTTAAAAGCACTTTGCAAGTGACAGGTCCCAGTAAAATTATAAAATAGTATTATGAGTACTACAATTAAAATAGCTTCCATAAAAATTGTCAACTAGAGAAGTCCAATTTGGAAATATCCTCACCATTGCAATCTACAAGTATTATATTTCAACTTCTGTATATATTTCATTAAGAACCCATTTTACATCATGACTTCCCTCTAAAAGTATTTATCTCTTTTATGCAGAATCTCATTATCAAACTACCCTGTGATGAAGATGTTCTGAATGGCAGACATTACCTCTGTGGTTGTCTTCCCAAAGAGCAAATATAGATCTGTTTCCTCTATATTAATGACACGATTTGAAAACTTCTCAAGTTTGGCAAGTGAGGATTATTCCATTATGTCACTCTTTAAACTTGGGTCTTTTAAT
The DNA here is from genome assembly GCF_011764305.1 of Mustela putorius furo. Taxonomy (NCBI): domain Eukaryota; kingdom Metazoa; phylum Chordata; class Mammalia; order Carnivora; family Mustelidae; genus Mustela; species Mustela putorius. Next base: position 32,498,382 of record NW_025421987.1, read on the forward strand.
TTGATGATTTTGATTCCACATTTCTCTGTAGAACTATAGGTAAATTAAATTCTTTATTTAAAGCACTTCTCCTGCCATGGGGGAAATAAATGGAATGAGTTATTAAGTTCATTGTAAGCCTTTGAATATTTTAGAATTAAAAGTACAGATCACCTAAAGGCCCATATGGAAGCTAAAATGTTCTTGAGACTTTCTTAGAGAAGGTTGATAGAGAGAAATGTTTGTAAATTGTTCATCAGGATAAACACATTCTAATCAAACACAGAGAAATTTTAATTGTTCTTTAAAACTCATACTTTTAAGATGTTGCCAGAATAAATTATTGTCTCCTAATTATACAATTGTTCTTGTTGCAATACTTCAGTTTCCAATCAAGACTGTTACGATGTGAAGATAAAGAACAGAATGAAATAAGTTGATGAACATACAGAAATCTGTGGTACTACAACTATGCCTGCATTATTTCTAGGACTTTTGCCTCTTTTTCCACAAATGAGACAAGTTGATAAATTTTGAAAGTATTCATACTGAAACTTGATTGTTCTAATAATACAATGGTATAGGTCCTTTGGCAAGAAAAAACAATGCAAAACTGTGCTTTAAAATACATTTTTGAACACAGAAAAACCCAATAGCAATTTATTTTGTTCTCATTAAATTTCCTGAATATAATCTCCAAAAATATTTTGAACTTCAGCTATATGCCAGAAACAACATTAGCAGTTGGAGCTAGGAAAAAACAACAACATTGGGTATTGTCTCTTCCTTTCAGGGCCTTCATTTAAGGGAATGATAATAAATCCCCTATAATCTAGGGATCTTGTCACTAGTATTGTTTTTCTTTTTAATTTTGTTTAATGAAAAGATCTACAATCAACTCAATTCTGATTTTATAGCTACATTTATGAGTATATGAATCATGTGGAATTTTATGCAATTTCCTGTGCCCCAGTCAGCTACTGGCACCTAGACCAATTCTAAATATTGTATACATTTGATAAGATTACACAAAGGATTAGAAATAATTTAAATGCTAAGCACAGTGCATGTCACATAAAAGGTGCCCCATAAATGGCTGAGTGAGTGGATTTATTTCATAAATACATTTTTAGGGAAGGTTTAGTTTTAGCTGAAAAAAGAAAAGATAAATTCAAAGGCGATATTTTTCTGAGATCAACACAAACAAAAAAATTTAAAATTTCTCATTCATCTTAAAACAAATTGTGAGAGTGATAATAAAGAATGAAAAGATGTGTGTGCTAGTGTCAACTAGGAAATCTTTAGTCAAAGGCATAGATATAAGATGCAAAGTTTATATTTAGAGGTTATTTTTAAAAAGAGAAATAGAGAGGGCGCCTGGGTGGTTCAATGGGTTAAAGCCTCTGCTTTCAGCTTAGGTCATGGTCTCAGGGTCCTGGGATCGAGCCCCGCATCGGGCTCTGCTCGGCAGGGAGCCTGCTTCCTCCTCTCTCTCTCTCTCTCTCTCTGCCTCCCTCTCTGCCTACTTGTGATCTCTGTCAAATAAATAAATAAAATATTTTAAAAAAGTAAAATAAAAGGGGCGCCTGGGTGGCTCAGTGGGTTAAAGCCTCTGCCTTCGGCTCAGGTCGTGGTCCCAGGGTCTTGGGATAGAGCCCTGCATCAGGCTCTCTGCTCAGCGGAGAGCCTGCTTCCTCCTCTCCCTCTGCCTACTTGTGATCTCTGTCTGTCAAATGAATAAATAGAATCTTTAAAAAAAAGAAAAAAAAGTAAAAGAAAAGAGAAATAGAGAAAGGGGCCATAGGAAATAAAATCATTTTAGGTTTTGTGAGTGCAGCCTTCTAAATAGATTACTAGAAAATGTCCTTCTAGTAAAAAATAAATTTTTACTTGGGAGGGATACAGTTATATATATTCCCCCTCAGTGTGCTGACAGGAGGGGAGAGAGTGAGAAAGAGAGAGAGAGAGAGAGACCCATGTAACTGTTCAGAACAAGGTGCAGAATAAGCAATTCGATCACTGACCACAGTGATGACATTCCAAGAACACAATCAAGGAATCCTATTATAGCCCTTCTTACTCATGTTATTTTTCTCTATTAAGCAACCACTAAACAGAAAATGATGACAGAGAAGGAAAAAAAAATAGGGCAACCCACAGATTCTTTTCCGTTTAGTCTTTCTTTACTCAGCAAGAGGAAGCTAGAATGTGTTGGTAGGAAGTATGCTTATCAAGAAGTAAAATACAAACAGTTGAGTTAGGTTTGTGCAGCACTGCCATTGTTCTCATAAAAACAAAATGCATATGTACGTGTGAGCCACAAAATATGAGTTGCATGATTTTGGTGGCTCCAGAGATGAGCTAATTGCTCTTACTTTTGCATTTGAGACTAGCATTACATAATATAAACAGTAAAAGTTACTCTAAAATTAAAAATACTGTTCTTAACTCCGATCATTAAATAGAAAATAAAACACTGATACATCAAGAGAGTAACTGCAAGGGAAAAGAAAAAGCTTTACATTTTAATACTGTTTCTAGTGATTTATCCTTGCTTTTTAAAAAAACATATTTTCATTTTGCACCAGACCTGGAAATTTGCATAATCAAACCCTCCACAGCCTAAGTGATATCTATTGCACTATATTAGAATCTCATTTTGCCTTTCTTTCACAGACCACATCTTCACATTTTTCTACATAAACCTACATGGCTCTCATCACTCCGATGACAGGATTGATCTTACTCTCCTTGTTTAGCTTCAAACATGGCACAGATGTATGTCTTTGGTCTACACAGAGAATTTACAAGCACTCTTGGAATATATTCATTTTTAGAGCTCAGAGTTTGGGGCACCATATTTAAAACCTAGATCAAATCTAAGAGAGAAAACCCAGAGATATAGAAGGCTTAGCCATTTGCTGCATGAGAAACCACTGAAAGACCACAGAAGAATCAAAGCTCTCTTAAAGCCCCCCAGGAAATAGAATGTATTGTCCTTCAAGGTTATGGGCTCACTGTCACTAACAACGGTAGAAACAGGCTTAATTACATTTGGCAAGAGTGTTTTTAGCAATATAATTTGCAGGTTAAAATCAAGGGTAATTGTAGACAAGGAAGTTGAACTCAATTTCTGTTTCAGCACTATATAATTGTGAGACTTCAGGAAAATTACTTAACGTAGCCAAGAATAGGTTTCCTCATCTGTAAAATGGGAATCATAATAGTACCACATGGAGTCTTTGTCAAGATTGAGAGAGACCATGTATGAGGCAGCTGCATCAGTGCCTCGCATGGAGAATAAATGCTCAGGAAAGGTGACAATAAGTATTTGGGGGGCGTGTGTGTGACAAAGACAGAGAGGAGAAGGCATTTCTACTCTGATTATGAGATTAGACTAAATGATGTTAGAAGATCTTCAAATTTTGAATTTATATAGAAAATGACTCAATATCTAAAACTACAAGTTTGGCAGGAAGCCAGAGGCAGATGTAAACTATAGATATAAAGATAGAAGAGGAATTTAAACTGCAATCCCAAGCACAGGTGGAAAATACAGGTAGAATATAAACATCAGACAGAATATTTCAGCATGTGGGAGAACATTCTAGAGTTCAGGCCCACAAAGATGGACTGGGAGTTACATATCGCTCTTAAGCCTTACTGGGCATTACCCTAGCTGCTTTAGGCATCTGATAATTTCATTGTAAATTTCAATTATTTAAAAGTAAATAAAAGTTAAAATGTAGTATTTATTAGCCACAATTCAAAATCTCAACAGCCATAGGTACCTCATGGTTACTGTATTGGCAGGGAAGATACAGAACATTTGTTACAGAAAGTTCTACTGGACAGTACCATCTCCAGAGAAAAGTCGGGTGTTACATATATTTGGATCTGAGGTTTCAGCCTCAGGGAGAGTCTCTGCTTTCCTGACAGCTCTTCATTTATTTCCCCCTTCCGTATTTTCACTCTCTCAATGTATATTTAGGAGAAAACCAAGAAAATCTCTGCGGTGAGAGGAATTCTAAGAAATTCTTGAAAATTTTCGCCACTGGTATGTGCATGCTGTATAATCCCCTCCTCCTGAGTATGGGTGGGCCTGACCTAATCAGATGAGCCCTTTTAAAAGAGGGTTTACAAATAAGGGAAAGAGGACAGAAAGACTCAAAGCAACGGAGATAGTCTCCTGCTGGCCTTAAAGGAACAGATGGCAATGTTGTAGAGAAAGCCATGGGGAAGGGAATGTCCAGGTAGATTTCAAGAACTGAGAATAGCCCTGGCTAATAGCCAGCAAGAAAACAGGGACATATAATCAAAAGAAACTGAATTCCACTAATAATCTGAGTGGTCTTGGAGGAGGACTTTGACTCTCAGATAAAAACCCAGCCAAGGCCAACACCTTGATATTAGCTTGATAGAATCCTGAGCAGAGAACCCTGCTGGGTCATGCCTGGACTTGTGACCTATAGACATAAGAGATAATCACCAGGTGTTTTTTTCAGCTGCAAACTGCATAATGCAGTTGTTAGGCAATGATAAAAAGCTTATACAAGCCCCTATTAAACACAACCCCCCCATACGCACAAACACATACACATCCAAAAACAAACATCCACACTCACACATGCTCACTTTTAGCACAAAACTATAAGTTTCAAAAATGCAATGTGGTGGATTTGTTTTTCTTCTTCTTCTTCTTCTTCTTCTTTTTTTTTTTTTTACTTTCCTAGGATAAAAGTTTAAGAGAGTATGTTGAAAATTTTGCTGCTGGCTTTGGCCAAAAAAACAGACAGGAGGTGAAGCAATTAGCTGGGATTCCAGCATTTTTACATTTTCTTCAGATAGAATCAAATGTACTCGACTCTCAACAACTCTGAGAAAGGAAAGAAAAAATTTTCACTGTAGCAAAAAGAAGGCTCTGAAAGTATTTGATGACAGCTTCAAGGTACCAAACTGTCACATATTGTGGTTGAAATTGTTCTCTTAGGTTAAATCAATGTACCCCAAGGCCCCTATTAAAATGTAATGTGTTATATGGTGGGTGGGTAAAGAGTGAAGAGTTTTCATTAAACCTATTGCTACAAGCCTGATTATCACTTTCTAACAGAAAACAGACCTAAAGCAAATGGACCAAAGGTTAGATAATCTTGGAAAGGGAAGGAATGGGGAGAAGGAAAGGTCAAGAACTATTCCCCAGCAAGCAGATCTGGATGGCCCCTCGTGGGTGAGAAGCTCTCAATGAGAGAGAGGATGGAACACATGCTGGTGAACCCCCGTGCAGGGATGAGGCTTCAGAAAGGTGGGGGGGAAGACTAAGGCAAACTGTACCTGCTTTCTAATTTTGCTCCCTACCCCCTGATGTGTAAACACCACCTTTCAGTCACATATGAATTATCTCCCCAGAGGAAGGAAATGTCTAAAGAAAACTTGCTGCCCTAAGTGGCTCTTGACAGGAACCTAAGGAATCCTGAGGAGAGGGGGCATTTGTAAGAGATCAAGGGAACCCAATTAACTTTGTCATTGATGACCTCTGTCACAGTTACTTATCAGAGAGGGGAAGGAATAGTAGGATTCAGAATCTAGACGTGAAATAAGGTTGCCGAGTGAACAGGTTTCTAATGATTTCCTGTTTGCAAATAAATACGTAAATGAATGAAAGAAAGAAAGAATAAATAAATAAAAATAGATCCTTGAAGGGGAATAATTTCTCAACAATAATATAATAGCCATGTAAGACTTACATCAGATGTGATAGATAAAGTATAAAACATGACCAGTTAATTGAAGTAAGTTTTTGAAAATTCCACAATGTGCACACCAGCTAATGCTGTGTTCAAATGGAGCATTAGAAGTGGGTTGTCACTTGTGTTGTAGAGGATGTGGAGAAAGGAGAACACTATTACACTGTTGGTGGACATGCAAGTTGGTACAGCTACTTTGGAAAACAGTGTGGAGATTCCTTAAGAAATTAAAAATAGAGCTTCTCTAAGACCCTGCAATTGCACTACTAGGTATTTACCCCAAAGATACAGATGTAGTGAAAAGAAGGGCCATCTGTACCCCAATGTTCATAGCAGTAATGGCCACAGTCGCCAAACTGTGGAAAGAACCAAGATACCCTTCAACGGACGAATGGATAAGGAAGATGTGGTCCATATATGCTATAGAATATTATGCCTCCATCAGAAAAGATGAATACCCAACTTTCGTATCAACATGGACGGGACTGGAAGAGATTATGCTGAGTGAAATAAGTTAAGAAGAGAGAGTCACTTATCATATGGTTTCACTTACTTGTGGAGCATAAGGAATAACATGGAGGACATGGAGAGATGGAGAGGAGAAGGGAATTGGGGGATTGGAGGGGAAAATGAATCATGAGAGACTGTGGACTCTGAGAAATAATCTGAGGGTTTTGAAGAGGTGGGGGGTGGGGATTGGGTGAGTCTGGTGGTGGATATTCAGGAGGGCATGTATTGCATGGAGCACTGGGTGTGGTGCATAAACAATAAATGCTGGAACACTGAAAAGAAATTTTAAAAAATTAAAATTAAAAAAAAAAAGAAGTGGGATGTCTGATTTCCTTCAGATAGGTTAGCCTTGCATTTCCACTGTATGTGCATCTTAAAGTCAGGGGCTCTAACTTATTTTTCTTTTGACTCTATCTCAAAATCAATACCATATTGGTTAGGGGATAGATGGTTAGTGAATATCTGATGATAACTTAACCGTAACCACTGATCAAAATAAATGACTATTGCAAGTATATTTGGTAAATAGTATCTTTAAATATACACACATGCATACATACTAGGACACATATGCACCTCTCAGGCACAGAACTAATGCAGAGAAAATGTGACAAACATCTTGTGATCCTCCCTATTTATGGGAAAAAAAAGAGAGGAGAGGTAGCATTTTTCTTCTTCCCCAAGCCTCATCTTCAAACCAAACCTTCAAACAATGTCCTGCTCAATCACTCTAGTTTTTACCTAGCACAGGAGCATCTCCACAGGCATATGTTAGACTAGAATAATCTTTGCTTTGTAAATCAGGGGCTCCTTGTTCAACCTTATATATCCATGGCTTCTTGGTGACTCTGTCACATGCTTCAGCCAAAAGTGACTACAGCATACACTTAAAGGACATCCATCAGCATACAACTGTTAGCTTTGCTAGGACAACTTATAATTTCCAGATTAAATGTAAGATTACTAGGAACATGCCAATCAGGATGAAGAAGCAAGATAAAGATGTGTGGGCAAAAATAACATAGGGGAAATAATTCTGGACAGCAATACCATCCATAAATCATAAGAGACTTCAGGATACCATTTCAAATGGACTGTCTTGCTTTCCCAGAATACACTTTCCTGAGTGCTTGTACATGGGATAGGCTTAAATGTTTCTGCCCCAGTTGAACCCAACTTGGGAATTACATTTTTTATAAAGCTATTTGGTTCAACCATTAAACATAACAATATGGTGATTCCTTCTAAGCACCCATAAATAAATGCTTAAAGATGTCCTAGCAGGATACCTTTAGAGTTCTCCAAAAATACCAATATAGGAAAAAATGATCAAATCCTGATCTTTGGGGAACTATCAGTTCTTACTGTCTTCAGTAGAGAGTTCAAAAAACATAGCATAATCTTGCCCTGCTCTTCTATTTGGACTTAGTTTTATTTTATTTTTTGTTTTACTTTATGAACTTGATTTTGCTGCATTTCTATCCTCTCTGTTGCTCAGTTTGGTGACTTTGGCTGGGTTTAGCTGGGCAGCTCTACTGGGCTCTGCTGGGTTCACTCACACATCAGTGTGAACTGCCAAGTTGGCTTGCATCAGGTTGTTTTAGGATAGCCTTATCTAGAATGGTTGATTTTGCCTTACATAGTCTCTAACCCTCAAGCAGCTCAACTCATGCCTGTTCACACAGTGGCCTGGATAAGCTTCCAGGAGAATGAAGAGAAGCATCAAGGCCTCGAGTCTGTGCTCAGCACGGGTACATTCCTTCTGTTGCATTCTATTGCCCAAAGTAAGTCACAAATCCACTCCTGATTCAAGGGTCGAGTCAAAAGACTCCATTTCTCTATGAGAAGAGCTAAAATGTTATACTGTTAATGTCATGGGTCCAGAGGGGGGAACAATTATAGCCATTTTACAATTTACTCTATACTTCAGACTCTAGATTACACACTTGGCCATACTCTGAGTTACCCAAGTTCCCCCTCAGACCTCTGTGCCTTTACATACACAGTGCCCTCCTCTGCATCTTCACTACTGCTTTTGTCTACTGACTTTCACTTATAAGATTAAGTCCACTTTCACTGTCAAAAGTAGGTCAACATTCCTTCTAGGAGGAAGACTGACTTGAACTCTAGATGAGGTAGGGTACCCTCTTTTGTGCTCTCATAGTCCCCAGGCTATGCATCCTTACCAAAATTTATCATCATTTTTCCAGGATTCAACTGCTTCCCACGTTTGAGAATGAAAACATTTTCATCTATTTACGACTAATACAGAGAAGGTCCTATACATAGAAAATACTTGACAAATATTTTTTAGCCAATATTTCTAACAATTGGAAATTCATAAGTTATCACCAACAGTGACAGAGGGGTATACAGTTTCTAGGTAGGAACTTGAAATTCTCCCTCTCAGCCAAGCCTAAGAAATGTGAGAATTCATAAAATTAGTCTAAATAGTCATAGCTTTAAAAAATTTTCAAAGCAGCTGAAGTGTTCTATCCAATAACTTCTCCAAAAAATAAAATTGGAGGCTTAATGTTATCAACTCATTCAAACACCATAACTTATCCAGTGTGTTAAAAATAATGGGCATGACAATCAGTCCTGAGGGACCCCATTTGCCGCCTCTCCATGAGAACTTGCTACAATTTACTTCTATGTTATATTATTTTAGGCTTCAATCAGTCTTTTAGCTAGGTTCACACTTAGACTGAAGTCTAACGTTTTGCTTATTAACTTTTCCTATGATAGACTGTCTAAAGTCCCATCTGAACTCCTGTTAAACTACATCTACTTTTACACCCATATATAATCACTTGGCCAGTGTCACAGCAAGCCACAAATTGTCTGGCGAGACCCAATTTTCCTGTTAGTGACCTAAGATGCAATTCGCTGGGTTGTTCCCCAAATGAGTCAAATTGTCTGTTTCTTATAAAGGACTTCAAAATGTTAGTGTTTTAATTCAAGTGCTTATCCTCTTACCTTTTGTATGTAACACGTTAATACAGATAACACTCTGGCATGATTATTCTACCTCCCTGCCAACTGCCTGCCCCCCCTGTGCTAGCGAGGTACTAGTTAGAGACAAAAAGTTTAAGAAAACCATTTTTCCCCTAAGTCTCAAACAAATAAAATATATTACATCATGACATCTGATATGCGGCATCTAGACCAATTTTTACTATGATTTGATAAGCTTTCTCCCTTTGAATTTCTCACAAAAAGTATACTCCATTTGAATGGGCAGTGGAAGATCCGACACCCCACGTGCATCTTTTTTCATTGATTCTGTTTTTACTAAATGAAATATCCCTGTCTTGAAGATGTTTTAAGGTCAGAGATTTATGCTAGGCGGATTCTGAGATTTACTATGACTTTTCTCTGTACTCGCATGTTGTCCCTTTATTTATTTTGGGTTAAAATGATTTATTAATCTACTATCTGTGGAAACTTGATAACTACAAAACACAGATAAAAATCACCCAGTCATACTATCTACTTCGCAGGTTTGTGCTGAGAATTTACCAACACGACAAAGGTAATGAGCTAGATAGCACCTGGGGTATCCTAGGAACTCAGTAAACATTGCTATTAAAATCTGGTCCTGCTTTACATAAAGGTTATAATTTCTCATAATATCTTTTCAGCATCCTCCTTCTTCTTTAATTTGAAATGGATGACCATCTTCATAAAAGCCTTATAAAAAACTATTCTTTTTATAATAATTCTTCTTGACCTTGAAGTCCAGGAATATTTTTCTTTAGATGACACAGTCTTCATTTTTAAATCTTTTCTGTTGTATATTCCAATACCCTCACGTTCCTTTTTCAAAGCTAATGTGGGTGACAACTGGACATTCCCCTGATGGCATCGAATGCCCCCTGTGCTCACACAATCAGGACTTCCCACGTGTTCACCATGGAGACAGGCCTGGCATTGAGTTGTCTCCTGCCTCTCAGCCCTGCATTAATCCTATGTCTCTATCACGATGCCTTCCTTTTGTTTCCTGCAGGGGGCTTTGACCTAAAGCTACCTCAAAGCATGAGCTTCATTCTGCATTAAAATGATGTTTTAAAAGCTTTGGAGTTAGATTAGGTTCAAAATCTGGCATGATAATTTCTAGCTGTGTGATGCTAGGAAAGTTATGCAACTTTTCAAAGTCTCCCTTTCCTCATGGGTAGAATGGACATCTTGGAAGGGGCCACGGCAGCACTGTAGTGGGGAAAGCATGACCCAGACAGAGTTAGGTTGAAAATCAAATGGAATATCAAGAAGCAGATGGAAAAAGTGCAAGCCACTATTTCCAGGAGTTGATTGAAGTCACAAAAATGATACAATAGAGGGAAATGTGTTGCCAAATACCTTTTGTTGTGGTAACGGTTGTTTCATTTTTCTGTCAGATGGTAGGGACTATGTGTGTGTGTGTGTGTGTGTGTGTAATTAGAAGGAGGAAATCAATAGAAAATGTAAGTCAGAAAATACAAAACAGAAAGATGAAGCCTGGAAGAAGGAACAAATGGAATCCGGAACACTGGTGTAAGAATTCGTTCAGAGATAAGAACGTCCACCAGTGTGAGTGTGTATCAGTCTGCTAGTGCTCCCATAACAAACAGCACAGAGACTGTGCAGCTCACACATTTATTTTTTCACAATTCCAGAGGCTGCAAGTCTGAAATCAAGGTTTTGGAGGGCTGGTTCCTTCTGAGGCCTCTCTCCTTGGCTTGTAGAAGTCAGTCTTCTCTGTCTTCACATAATTTTCCCTCAGTGCGTGGCTGTTTCTTTCATTGTAAGGACACCAGTCATAGTGGATTATGACTTCATTTTACCTTAATTACCTTTTTAAAGACCCTATCTCCAAATAAGGTCATATACTGGGGTAACCAGGATTGGGACTTCAACACGGAATTCCTGCCCCTCCTCCCCAGGGAGCACCTGGCACAATTTAGCTCATAACTTAGGTATAATGACTAAAAAGGGGGCAGTAATACAGTTAGTAGTAGAGAATTAGAAATACAAATAAAAGAGGAATTAAAAAATTAAAAGTTTATAGTGGAGAACTAGAAAGGTGAGACATTTCTGCTTACTAGTTTCTTTTCTTAATGGTAAAACCAGAGGCCATCTGTGGAGAGTGAAGAGAAAGTAGAGAATTTGGGGATTGGGGAAAAGGCGGAAGCTTTTAGATTGCTCCTGAAAGGGCTGGAGAAATAAGTGGAGGACTATTGGCTGACAGGGCTGAAGGCCAAATAAGTTGGGGGATGCACATTTGGTTGATGAATAGAAACCATCTTAACTTAAAAAGAATCTCATTCTGGGAGTAATTTAAGTCAGAGTTATGAGTTTATATGACTTTCCAAATGGACTAATCAGTATACATAAAAATTTAATTTTAATTAGATAAGGAATACATGAGTACATACTCAAAGAAAATGTATTACATTACAAACTATAGAGAGCAAAAACTAAGATTACTTTTTCACTCTAACCCCAAATTCATTTCCCTTCCTAGAAGTAACCAGAGTTAACAATTTTATGTACATATGTATAGAATTTGTGAATTAACATAAGCACATATACAAAATATACTACTATCTAAATACAAATACACATAATTTGTGGCTTTTTTTTTTTTAATTATTTGTTTCTGGGGTTGGGGGGTTGTGTGTGTTTTATTTTGTTTTGACAGAAACAGGACCAGACTTCATGAATTGTTTCACCACTTGTTTTATCTTGAGTTTGGGGTTGTTTATTTCTTTCTTTCTTTATTTATTTTTCCTGACAGTGATTTGGGGATCTTTTTAAGGGCATGCAGACGTATCTGAGTCCCACATAGCATTAGGTAGAATGTGCTATAGTTTAGTTAATTATTTTTTTTTGATGGATGTTCAGGCTTCCAGTTTTTCACTACCATTATGATGCTGAAATGAATATCCTTGTACATGCTTCTGCACACCTATGGCAGATACCTAAGAATCAAAGGAAATAGCAGTTTGATTGACACGGCCAAAGTTGCTCTCCAATAAGGGTGTGCTAATTTATACTCTCATCTGCCACTTATGAACATCCACAATGTATGAACGCATTTCTTTACCTACTTTTTCACTAACACCTGATATTAGCCACCTTTCACACATCTATTAACATAATGACTTACAAATCTTCATTTGAATTTGTGTTTCATTGATTTGAGATGAAGCCGTGAGTTATTTTCCCTCATTCATTGACTATGTTTGTTTCTTCTCTTATCCCCTCTTTCATTGTGTTTTTAATTGACTTACAGGTACTCTTTATAAATTCAGAATATTTTCTTTAGTTTTATTTTATATAATCTCAAATACTTTCTTTTGCCTTTTTGGAATCTTTTTAGATTCTGATCTTTATGTCTTAACACATGTATATAAAAGTATGTTTCTACATTTTTCTTCTGATGTGTTTATAGAGTTTTCCTAAGCATCTCTTTCGTTCATTTGACATTTTTGTCAATGAGAAAGGTGTATGGTTTTCCTCGTGTCATAGTCTATCCTTTCATCACTTACCAGAAACGTTATTTTAATCAGAGCAAATCCTCAATAAGTCTATCTTAATAACACATCCAAAGTTCAGCCAATTCATACCATCTCCACCGTTCTTTCCAAACTAACATATTATTGTCTGAACAATTATACTGGCCTATAGTCTCCTTTTGTCTATCTTATTTGGAACACGTAGAAAGACCTCTTTAAAACATAAGTCAATGCCTGGGTGGGCTCAGTTGGTTAAGTTTCTGCCCTTGGCTCAGGTCATGATCTCAGGGTCCTGGGATCAAGTCCCACATTGGGCTCTTTGCTCAGCAGGGAGCCTGCTCCTCCCTCTCTCTCTGCCTGCTGCTCTACCTGCTTATGTGCTCTCTCACTCTCTGACAAATAAATAAATCTTTTTTAAAAATTTTAAGAAAATAAAATGTAAGTCAGATATGAGATTCCCATGTCCAAAATAATCCATTGATTTTGACCCCACTTGGAATAAAATCCAAACTCCTCACTTACAAACTTTCTGAAAGGTCCTTTGTACTCTGGCTTCTCCCTGATGTTTGATCCTGTCTTTGCCTGTCCTAAACAATGGTAGCTTATGCCTTTATACCAGCTATTCTAGAACCTCCTTTCTATAATATCAATTCCCAGATCCACCATGGCTTTCTCTGTCAAATAACTAAAATTTCTGCTTAAATGTTGCTCTTCAGGAAGGCCTTCTTAACCATTCTACCTAAAATTGCCCCCATCCTTCCCCAAACCTGTAATTTGACATAGCAATTAACTGCAGAAATGAAACTATATATAAATAATGATATTATGTTTTGTTTTCAACAGAACAAAACAAAATAAATAAAACCAATATGTTGGCATATACTATATTAGGCCTTAATGCTCTTGTTAATACAAGTTTCATGATAGGAGATGTGTTTCCTATTTATTGGTATATCACAAGGAACCTAGAATATATTAAAAATGCTATACTTCTTCTAGCAAGATAATCAGCAAATCCACTGAGCTAAAAGATGCTGAAACACCCAAAATTATCAGATTGTGGGGATGAATCAATATTTCTTACCTATATAAGTTTAATTGGAAATAAAACCTATAATTTTATCCTAGTGAAGTATTTTCCTTCTCTCATTCTTTCAAATCTTGGAAGCAACAGTAACATTTCTATTGTTCCATTAAGATTCTGATTATATGAGGAGGATATGGGCAATATATATGTCTTTCTTACATATCCGCTCACTAGCAAAAAATACATATTTATATGGATATGGGGGAAAAAACCACCTTTGAAAGGTGAAGCCTAGCCCTAAAGGAATACATTTCTAAATCAAGCATATGTAAAAACCCACACATATTCACACACATACACGTACTGATTATAAAGAACACTTTGTATTGAAATCAAAACTTACCCCTCAATATAGGCTTTCATAGGAATTACACCTCTTCGGTGATAATGCTTGGAGCAGATAGAAAGGAAGGAAGCAAGGGAGGGAGGAAGGAAAGAAGAGCAAATCTTGTTTGTGGGTCCACAAAAAATTTTATATTACCTGCACAGTTTCTTATATGCTTAAAATTCTTTATTAGAAACTTTAAAAATTTAGGACAATTTTAGGACTATTAATAAAGTATGATAACTCTTACATTCCCAACTCCCTAGGGGATGAAAGGCCTAGGTTATGCATTAGAAATGTATCAGTTTCTGAAGGCCGGTACCTGGCAAATTCAAGCTAGTCAACCCAGGTGTGCCTGAAATTAATATGGTCATGATAATCCAAAGGAAAAAAAATAATAAAGCTCTTAAGAAATAGTAAGAATAAGAATGATGGCAACTCTGCTCATTCGGTCCCATGAGACCTTACTCGCTGTAGCTCCTCCAAATCCTGATAGTCTGAAGGTCCCTCATTCCCTTAGATAAGACTCATATTACATTAGTAGACCAATAACATAGCAGCTTCTGGAAGCATCCAATAAGAACATTAGATTTTGAGTCAGGAAACTCAGCTTCCTCTGACTAAGCATTATAGGTACTTCATTTAGTTTTCCTGTGCCTCGATTCTCTCCTTAATAAATTGGAGTAATTTGCAAAATATTCTTTGCAACCCAGTAAATTTTTTCCAGGACCCACTATGGATTAGGGTTCACACTTTGAAAAGCACTCTTCTATTCCGGTTTGAATATTTAGAAGTTTTAACTTTTTTCTAAGAATTGTTGATAAACCTGAATACTCCTAATTAAACACACAGTTATAAATTAACTAAGTGTGGCTCTCTGGTTTCCTTAGTATACAGATCTATAAATAAATGTATATCAATACCATTAAGTTTCTTAATAAAATACTGCCATAATTCTCATAAAAAAGCAGTATGGTCCATTTACTCAATAAATTCATTCGTTTATTTGTTTGTTTATGTACTTTAGTCTCTCTTAACAAATATGTTATTATTCCCGAGTCTGATTTCCAGATAACCAACAAGATCAAGTTTTTGCACTTGAAAGACTAAGCTTCATCTGAGTTTCTGTGAATCGCCAACATAAAAGCCTTCTTGTATGTCATCCTGACAGCTAGCCAGTCTCCACACATTTCTGGGAACTTAAACTGTCACAAGGCACCATCAGCCTGGATTGAAAAAGAACATATATAAATGTTTCTACCAACTTGGCAAAAAAAGTTGTTGCAAAGCCTTAAGATTGTTCCAATATGATTACTTTGATCATGACTCAGTTTATACATTTTAGAATAGAAAACACAACAAGTTTCAGTAGCAATCAATTGTCTTAAGCCCAGCATCTGTATTAGACTTCTCTGTTTATAGTAAGAGAGATCACTGTAAATAGCTAGTATATGATTGGATCTGTATTATGACTAAACTTGAGAAAAAATAAGATTCTTGTGTGTATGGATGTGTGTGTGTGAGAGAGAGAGAAACCAAGAGAGAGAGTTTTGCTACATTCCTTATCTATCATAGATATTGGTAAGATTAATGAGAAGCGATCCATAAACCATTCCAAGTTGTATGGGGAGAGATGAGGTGAAAAATAACAATAAAAAAGTCTTTTGTTTTTCATTAGTCATCTTCTTGGGGTTTTTTTCCTGTTTTTTATTTGTTTGTTTGTTTGTCTTTGTTGTTGTTTTCTGATCATATTGGCCACAGCTTGAAAGGCCAAGTGCAGGAAAGAGAACTTCACATTACTGAAAGCTCCTGTATCAGGTTCCATCTAAAAAACTCCTCAATTTTATTCTAACAGCAAGTTAAAATAACCTGGGAAGTTGGAATTACCACATTCTTTCTACAGATGAGGAGGCTGGGACATAAATGGGTTAATTTATTTTCCTGGGATCACACAGCTTAACAGTGACGATATGACATTCAATTCCAATTTGCTGAACTGGGAAGTCCAATTCTCCTTATTAAACAAGTGTGCAAACTGACTTAAGAGAATCTAAAATGCAGTATATGGGACGCCTGGGTGGCTCAGTTGGTTAAGCAGCTGCCTTCGGCTCAGGTCATGATCCCAGCGTCCTGGGATCGAGTCCCACATCGGCAGCATCCTGGGTTCGAGTCCCACATCCGGCTCCTTGCTCGGCAGGGAGCCTGCTTCTCCCTCTGCCTCTGCCTGCCATTCTGTCTGCCTGTGCTCGCTCTCTCCCCCTCTCTCTCTCTGATAAATAAATAAAATATTTTTTAATAAATAAATAAATAAATAAATAAATAATGCAGTATATAACATAGAGAATTGTTCTTTTATACAGGCTTCCACAATGAGATCAAGAATTAGGTTGAAATAAGTGTTATTTCTAAATTCTATTTGAATGTTTCTATTTTGACTCCTAGGTAGAAAACATTAATTAACCTATTGTATAATTTTCAGTCCAGATAATTTAAGATTACATTAAATGCTCCATTGAATAAGAAATCATTTCATACACAAAATTTATTTTCTCTACAACTCTGTTGTAATTAGTGACAACAATTTATAATTAATTCATGTATTTTTCTTTAGTGCCTAGTCAATCATTATGCTGTGATTGGATTAATAATATTTTTACAACAATTTCTCCAATCTACCATTTGGCCATATAGTGGGTGGAATAGTGGTCCCCCAAAAAGATATGTCAAGCTCTAAGTTTGGTACCTACAAATATGACTTTTTTGAAAATAGTGTCTTTGCAGATGTAATTAAGTTAAATATCTTGAAACGAGATCATCCTAGATTTATAGTCAGCCCTATCTAATGACTGGCCTCCTTATTAAAGAAAAAAGAAAACTGGTTACAGAAAGAAGATGATATGAAGGTGGAAATAAATAGTAGAGTGAGCATTTATAAGCCAAGAAATTCCAAGGATTGCTAGCCTTTACTAGAAGCAAAGAGAGGTACGGAACAGACTCTGAGCTCCTCCAGAAGAAACCAATCCTGTGATGTCTTGATTTCAGCTTCTGGGCTCCTAAACTGTGAGAAAATAAATTCCTGTTGTTGTAAGCCATGGAGTTTGTGGTTATATGTCCTGGTTATATGTCCTGGAAGCCTTACAGAATGAATACAAGCAGGTCAGCATTTCATTTAAGGACCAAAAAAAAAAAAAAAATTATCTAAGCTCTCTGCCCCAATTTATTTCAAAGATGGGTCTAAAATGACCTCTCTATTCAAATTGGTATTTCAAATTAGTAGAAGTCACATAAATGACTCTCCTGTTGAAAAAAATAAATTTCAGACAAACATAATAAATCTTATGACATAATTATAGGATCTTAAAGATCTGAAACCAGAAACTTTCAATAATACCTGTGAAAATGCAAGATAATTATGCATAGATTTATAATAAATTCAGGACATCTAAGTATATTTCAGAGAAAATTCCCAACGTTTATAACCATACTATTAGGATATTTACAATGTTTGAAGTTCTTAGCATTTATTATCTTATTCAGTCCTTACAAAGACCTTGTAAGATAGCACTCCTATCTCTGATATTTTTATGAATAAACTGAAGAAGACAGGTTAAGAAAAATTAATGCAAAGCCATACAACTGAGACATGATGAATCAAAAAAACCAAACCTAGGTAGTCTGTTCTTAATCTCAGTTATTTTATTCATTTTATGACATCTGGAATACCTGATTTTTCAAAAAATGTAAAGTGCAAACACCAGTTACTCAGAAAAATTTCTAAAGGAAAAATTCGAAGACAGTTACTAAATCAAGTAATGTCCAAAATGCCACATGCATTTTATAGGTATTTTAATTGAAGTAGAGACAGAATAGACCTTATAAGTAGAATCAAACTAGGTTTATGACTTAAAACATTATTTTTGAAGTGTTTTATATGGCTTTTTGAATTCAATTTTTGGAATTTTGAATTCCATTCCTACTGTGTAAAATACTGGGAGTCTATGTCAATGCTGTCTAAAAATAGAATCATGAAGTCTTTATACCAAACCTCTTCATCGGCGGTGACTGGCATTTAGCCTGCCTCTAATTGTATCCTTTATGGATAATCACTAAAGACGATGGAGAGAGCAGTTATCGGAACAAACTCTAATCTGAAACTGGCTAAGAATGCAGAAACTCTCATTGATCACTGAGGTTAATCAGAATGTTCTCTCTTATCTATTAGGTAGTGTTTCACAAAATGGTATGGGGAAGAGAGGGAAGGATAATGGCAATCAGAGTGACAGACTCTAAATTGTTGTGTGATGCTGTTAAATTTAAGAACATACCAATTGTCTGGCCTAATCTGCCACCTTCTTGACTCCTTTGTCTCTTTATAAATTATAAACCCATGAAAAGTTTGAGTTCACGAAATAGTAGTGAAGTGCTGGGTAACTTGAATGCCTTTATCAAGTGTTACATGCAGAATTCAGCAACTTCTTTTTTTATATGAGTATAGCTGGCACATGATGTTACGTTAGTTTCAGGTGTACAACACAGTGATTCAACAAGTCTACACTTGTGCCATGCCCACCACCAGTGCAGCTCCCATCTGTCACTGTGCAATGCGACCACAGTACGGTCGATTCTAGTCCCTATGCTGCGCCCTTCATCCCCATGACTTATTCATTCCCTAACTGGGAGTCTGTATCTCCCACTCCCTTTCACCCATTTCACCCATCCCCTCCAGTAGCCATCAGTTTGTTCTTTATGTTTATGGGTCTGTTTCTGCTTTTGTTTCTTTATTCATGTGCTTTGTTTTTTAAATTCCACACCTAAGAGAAATCACATGGTATTTGTATTTCCTCTGTCTGACTTATTTCACTTAACATACCCTCTGGGTCCATCCCTTTGTTGTAATTTATCTCTTAGTCTCCTTTCTCTGTAATTTCCCATATTTCCATAAAGCTAAATATTCTAGAATTCAGATAAAATAATGACACTGACCTCTTTTAAATCATTCAGGTTTTCCTATATGTTTCTGAGATGACTTTGAAACTCTTTAGAGGAGTAGTTAAGTGTGTAGGATAAGAAATCAAACACGGTGAGTTGAAATCACAACTCTGCACTTACCAACCGAGTATGTGCAAATTATTCAATCTCTCTAAACCTCAATATCTTCATCTGAAAGATAGAGGATCTTAATAGTACCTACTGCAGAGAACTGTATTTATAATCAATAGAGAAAACATGCTAGCAGCTTATCCTAAGTGTTTGTATAATCAGTTCTCGGTAGTAGTAGTTTTTAATCATTATCACTATTACACATCATTCACAATCTGACTTCTTCACACCTTTCCAACTAAAATAATTACTCATATTCATCTGCCTTTTCCAAAATAAACCATCTGGTTTTGTACTTCTTTGTATGTTAGCTTTGTCTAATATTTCCTTCCTCATAACTTTCAGATCATTCCTGAAATAGTAAACCTCTGATGTATTTGTCAAGATCCAATCCAACCATTATTTCTTCTGGGAAAACTTGACCACTTGACCAAGTAGAATTCCTGGCTCCCTGAATTGTGCTAGCATAGCACTTGGAACTAGTTCTCTCTGAGCACTTCTGGATCACAGACATTTGTTCTTCCTGCTAGACTAAAACTTGGGAATCCTTTCCAATACCTGGAACTTTTATTAGCACATTGTGTAGTAAATAAATATGCAGACAATGAAAGTAAATTAACCAGTTTATGCTATTCCAAAGTCCATTTTGATACTAGTTTTGGCTCCAATAACGGAGAACTAGTTTGTATCTGATTAATCCTCCCACTATTCTATAGTTATAGAATAACTATAAACCCTGAACAAAACATTTGAAAAACACCAACTATTAAAGGTACTAGGGAACACCCAAAGGCAAGCTAGAAGTGGAAGTGATATAATCCAGAAAGAAAAGAATTACATAGAATGAAAATCTATGTTTACATGTCCTTCCTTGTTGGGAATGGGGTGGTCTGAACTCAAACACGGAGCCAAAGTTTTATTGGTTGGAAATTTCAGAGGATAGCCTTTAGGACTGCTGGTTCAGTAGGAAATCGAAGGCAAAAGTGCCAGAAATGAAGTAGGCATATACGGGAAATTTCTGCAATTTTAAACATTGACTAAACCTTTAAAATGCACAGGTGTAGGATAGATCCCCAGGGCCCAGCATCAGGGAACATTTGTAAAGCTGAAAAAATTTAGCAACTATTTTAGCTGATACCTATAACAAAGGAGACAGAGTTTAAAGTTTAATCTTGTTATATTAGAAGAGCTTCATAAACAGTCATGGCATTCCATTAGAGCTTCAGGACAGTTAAGCCTTAAGGGAAAAGTTATCAGCCCGGGATGAAAAATATCCTTAAGACTAACGGCAAAATCAAAACAAGCCATCTTTCTATATGAAACCATCCATGTGAAACTAATCTTTACCCATATAAAACCAACCTTTCAGATGTGCAGGATGATCTACTTTTAATTTAATTGCCTTCTAGAGTAAAATCAACACTCTTCAAAGGAAGATAATAGAACATACAGTCCACATCATATTATCCACAATGTCCAATATGTAATTAAATATGACTTAACATACAAGGAAAATGGAAAATGTGACCATAGTCAAGAAAAAATCAATCAATCAAAATAGACCAACAAGCTGCTATGGATTTCACCCATGACTCAATTTCTGTTTTACTTATTTTAAGGAATATCACTAGAAATAAAGAGGGGCACTTTCTAATAATAAAAGGGTCATCCCATCTGGATGACATAATAATCTGAAATTGACCTGCACCCAAACAAGGAGCTTCTAAATACCTATACCCAAATCTGGTAGAACTAAAGAGAGAAATGAATACAATCTAATTAGATATTTTATTTTAACACTTTCTTATTAATTGACAAAATTACTATTCAAAAATATTAGTAAAAATACAGAAGATTTAAATAATACCATCAACTATCTTAGTCTAATTGACATTTAGAGTGTATTACACCAAACATCTATGTAGTATATATTCTCTTCATGTGTAGATGAAACATTTATCAAGATAGACCATATGCTAAACAGTATGTCCTAATTCAGTTTAAAAGAATAAGCTTTCTAGAGCATGTTATATGATGGTAAGGAAATTCAATCTGAAGTCAATAACCATAAGTCATCTGGAAAATTTCCAAATATTTAGAAATTAAACAATATACTTCTGAATTACTGTAGGTTAAAGAAGAAATCCCAAGATAAATTGGAAAGTATTTTGAATAAAATAAAATTAAAATAGAATACATTAAATATATAGAATGTAATTAAAGCAGTACAGAGGTAAAATTATAGTTTTAAATGCTAATATTAGAAAGGAAGAAAAGTTGAAACCAAAGTCCATTTTTATAACCACGATCTTGTAACCATGTCAAACAAACTTTTCTTCTTCTGCTTCAGTAGTACTCTCCAGGATAAATCCTATCTCTAACTGAAACCAGAGTCCTAAGATTCTTAGCTTCTTCCTAGAGAAATCTCAGTTTTGTGTGTGTGTGTGAGTATGTGTTAAGATTTTATTTATTTATTTGATAGAGTTCACAAGTAGGTAGAGAGGCAGGGAGAGAGAGGGAGAAGCAGAATTCCTGCTGAGCAGAGAGACCGACGTGGGGCTCGATCCCAGGGATCATGACCTGAGCTGAAGGCAGAGGCTTAACCCACTGAGCCACCCAGGCACCCCAAGAAATCTCAGTTTTAAGCATAAAACTCATAGCAGCCACACTCAAATAATCCTGGAGAAGGGAAACCACAAAGAAATTAATCAAAGAGGTTATAAGAACATGCATCAGCAGCCCCCCACTTCCTCCATACCACCCATATATAATCTTATATATGTGTGTGTACACATACACACATATAAATATGTCTTTCAAGATAACAAAAAATAAAACCATCTTTGCCACAGTGGTTAATAATCAAAATCCTGTCATGGTTGTTATTTCTTGTCTTGCATTGGAATATTTCTGTATCACTTGAAATTTGAAAGCTCTACCGTCTTGTATTTCTTGTGTAATTGGTACATGGAAATAAATTTTAGCATGTGTATCTGCTTTTAGTTAGACATTCTGTTATTACTTCCTTATAAAAAGTGTACCAGATAGTAAAAATGTAATTGCATATTTAGTCCCAGTTTTTAGGCATATCTTATGTATGCTCTCCTGTGTTTACAAATGCAAACTGAATTCACTAAACTCACAACAGCTTAGCAAAAGAGTTTATAACTCAATTGCTAGTTAGCCAGAAATCTCAGAGACAGAGAGTGGGTGAAAATACTCACTTATTTCAGATGTTTCCTTGTACAAATAGAACCAATATTTTTAGTATTTTTTTTTTAGAAAATGATTGGTTGAGTTATCTATAAAAACAAGTGTACCTCTGGAACAAAAAGAAGACACTCATTCGTGTCTAAGGAGTCATGACATGTTATCTAAATTATAAAAAATGTTTTCAGTGTTTAAGAAGAAAAATCTATGAATTTAGAGAAAATAAACACATTTTTTCCTTTGTCACTTGATAGTTGTGTCATAAGATAATCTATAAAATCATGTTTCAGGATTATTTACTTATTATCACAGAGTGATAAAAATTTAATTTGTAAACCTATGTGGTTTGTTTTATTAGGATGTGTGTTTCTTGATCTGTTAGCTTCTTGGTGGAGATATTAGTTATTAAATATATCCAGGACTGCATATTTTTTTATTTTCTTATATGTGCATCTTTGGGCTTGGGGTTTAGATGGTCACCATTGTTCAAGTAATGAATTAACTAAATTTTCTTTGTTATTTCATTCTGATTTCCATTCTCTAAGTACTACTTTTTTTTTTTTTCCAGGTCCTTAGTACTTGTCATCCAACTTCAGTGTCATCAGTATCTGTAAACTACTAGCCCAACTGTTTCTGCTTTCTTGCCCCTTCAATACCCTCTTTTCCTTACTCGGCACAGTTCAGTGATTCATCATGATAATCATACTTTTAGATTTACCTATTTCTCTCTCTCTCTCTCTCTCTTTCTTTCACACACACACACACACACACACACAGCCTCTAGTTTCTCCTATCCGCTTTGATTGATTATACCAAACAGCACTCAAGGTAAACCCAAAATTTAAGAAGTCCCATGTCTGGACCCCAACACATGAATACAGATGGAGAAAATAGAACCTTACATCTTGGACTCACTTTAAATTCTTGAGCCCAGATTTCAAGTGGACACTTCCTGCTACATAGCCATTATTCTAAATTTTTCGAGTAAATTTGTTTTCCAACCCATCAAGATAACAGTTTAGGGGAACCTGGGTGGCTCAGTTGATTAAGTGTCTGCATTCAGCTCAGGTCATGATCCTGGGGTTCTAGGAAGGAGCCCCATGTCAGTGGGGCTGATCAGTAAGCCTGCTTCTCCCTCTGCCTCTGCCACTCACCCTGCTTATGCTCTCTTTCTCTCAAATAAATAAACAAAATCTTTAAAAAAAATTTTTTTTAAGGTAAAAATTTAGATCAAGTTGGCATTTTTTTTTCTTTTTCAGCCCATGAACTCAATTTTTATTCATTTAGGAAAGGCAATTAAATAAATAGTACCTCATATTTCTACCATCAAATACACAAATCCTTTTCTGTATTCATATGATTTTCCCTCTACATTTTAATTAAGAGTTGTCCTTGAATCTATATAATATTAACATATCCACTTGGACACAAGATCTTATAACCTCTCATTTGCTTATGGACTTCATCTCCTCTCTCTTCTGCATCAACAGTGTACTTTTTCTTAAACTTATATCCTCCTTCAGCTATCATTCCAACATGTTTATCTTTGTAGCAAAGCCCTTTCTTGAAAATGTTTTCTATATGCTAAGTAGTAAATCTATGTATCTCTACCATTTACACCTCAAACTACTCTGATATGGCTTTCTTCCTTCTTCACTGAAATTACTTTAACGATTACTACTACTTCCTTATTCTCTAATCCAATGGAAACATATCTGTTCTCATTTGAATTTCTGTC
Organism: Mustela putorius furo; assembly: GCF_011764305.1. Lineage (NCBI taxonomy): Eukaryota > Metazoa > Chordata > Mammalia > Carnivora > Mustelidae > Mustela > Mustela putorius. The sequence goes on from NW_025421987.1 coordinate 32,522,572, forward strand.
ACAGGCAACACAGTTGATAAAGTTCTCTGTCTTTAGGCTTTGAGACTTTATATCCTTCTAACTTTTCTTTGTGACCCTTTGGCTTTTTATTGTATAAAATACCCTTACACAAAATATTGTGGTGTCCAGGGATTGGTTTTGAACCCTGTTCTCTTGTCTATTTTCTTCCTGAATAATTATATTTCCATGGATTTAAATAGCACTATATACTCCGACTCCAAAATTTATATCTCTGTTTTGTTCCCCTCAGCATCATACTCATACATTCATTCATCTACTTGACCTTTCCACTGTGATTTATAATAGGCATTGTTGGCTTTTCCTTATCTTCAAGACTTACTGTAAATGTTAACTTCTTATGAAAGTCATTCTGTATAAAATTATATCTCATTACAGTACTTTATTTACTAAAAGGTGTTTATCCAAGTTTGAAATAAGCTTATTTATTTATTCTTTCCTTTATTTACTTATGGTTCTATTTCCTTAAAAAATGTAGTCTCCTTGATGGCAAGGTTTTTGTCAATCATGTTTGCCTCTGTATCTTCAGCACCTAGAATGGTACTTATCACATGGACGAATTCAGAATACTTGTTCAAAGACACCTAGAAAACACATTCATGAGTTTAAATTCTAATATTTATCAATACTAGTATTTATCAATTCAACAATTCTAGTGAGAATTCTATTGATTTATTAAGCTGGAATAGTTATAGTAGATTTAAAAATAGCCTAAGTTTACAACATACCTGTAAGCATAACACAGCGTTTATTAGTATATGCCATTGGCTTCAAGCTCCTGTCTTTCCACATCTGATGTGGTAGCATGGGTTACTTTTAGGCATAAGTATAAATGATGTTCACAATGTTTCTTGATATTTATTTAGGCCACCTAATTTTGATTAGGTAATTATATTTTGTAAGTTTTTAGACTTTATTTTTTATAGTGAAAGTAATTATTTTTCATTTCTATGCTGCAAACTAGGAGTTTGGGTGGGATTAGATTGGATAACCACCAGGCAAGGTGGCTGAAGTAAAAATTGCCTTCTGCAAAGACTTTTAAAGAGACTATATATGAAGACTGCTTGAAAAAAAAATTAATCAGGATTTGATGGGAAATTCCTTTCTATTTGAATACATAGGATGACAAAGATTATGAACTAAGCAAATGTTACTAAACATATTCCCACAAAAAAATATGACTTGCATGTTGCAACATGGGGGCTTAAGTGGGTAGGAGAAGAATAAATGAAAGAAGATGGGATTGGGAGGGAGACAAACCATAAGTGACTCTTAATCTCACAAAACAAACTGAGGGTTGCTGGGGGGAGGGGGTTTGGGAGAAGGGGGTGGGATTATGGACATTGGGGAGGGTATGTGCTTTGGTGAGTGCTGTGAAGTGTATAAACCTGGTGATTCACAGACCTGTACCCCTGGGGATAAAAATATATGTTTATAAAAAATAAAAAATTAATTAAAAAAATATGACTTGCAGTATGTAGATATATACTTTTCTGTTTAAAGTCCTGGCTTTAAGTTACAAATTTAAGACTGTACAATGCCACCAAGATTCTAAAACATACTTTTCTGTTAAAATCTTTGCTATTTGGTTGCCCTACTTAGCTTTATAAACTATATGTTCCTAAATTGATGACCTAGCTATTATTGAAGATTCTGAAGAAAATTAAGCATAATCTAAGCAAACGTACTAAATAAGAAATAATGACCAATCCTTCTGTGTGGGCCAGATTGCAGACTTTGAGGGGTTTTGTGTTTTTTTTTTTTTTTTTTTTTTTGGTTTAGCTCTTTGGTTTTTGTTTTTTCATTCATCATCAGCCTTTTTGGCATCCTACAGACAAACTGTCTGGTAGATAATTGCAACCTAAAATTTGTGTGGTTTTTACTTCCCAAAAGAAGATGAAGGCATGTCTGAAAATATGGAATGCAGAAACTATCAATTGTTTTCTAGTTATTTCAAATTCCATATTTTTTATTTCTATAAATTCTGATTGCATGAATAGAGTCTTTAACATTCTATAAAATTAACCCATATTTCCAAATTTGTATTGGTCCATGGAAATCTGAAAGACTATAAACTTTGCAGGCAATTAACCTTGAAACATTCAAAACTCGCTGAACATTTGTACTAGGGGGATAGACTTAAGACTTGAAAGAAGAAAGTTTGGGACATAAATGGAATAGAATATAATCCAGCTTAATTTTTTTTTGTATCTATACATGAACAACAAAATCCTTATTTAATTGATCTCTCCATTCACATGGTCAAAAAGCATAAAAATGTAATACCTTGTATCAAATTTCATTCTATGATTCCATTATTCATTTGGATCATGGGGAATTAAATATGGTTTCTGTATATAGTAGAATAGTTTCTGAGATGGATGTATCAAGTAAAATATTGAGGAAATACAGATTTACCACATATCTAACCTTGTAATCTGACCTCTCTTCATCTTTGTAGCATTATTTTTGCCATTCTCTGCTTTTCCACTCAATGCCATACCTTTATTGAGATAATTTTTATACCTGAGCAATGTTCTTTATACATTCTCTGCCATTTTACAACATATTATCTCTACCTGACTCACCCCACTCTCAATACACCCCCAACATTCCCCATAATGCACACTTTCCTTAGTTAGTTACCACTGCTTTTCAGCTCAGGTGTTACTTCCTTCTCTGTCCCATTCAATGCCCATTCTGGGTCAGGTGTCCCTCAAGATGTGTAAGCCTGATATGTAAGCCTGATGATTCACAGACCTGTACCCCTGGGGCAAATAATACATTATATGTTAATTAAAAAACGATAATACCTGGACACATCTCTTTCATTGCACTAAGCACATATTATTTTAATATTATAGCTATTGTTTCTTAGGATCAGAAGGCAGAGAATGTGTCTATACATTTTTACCCTGAGCTCCAAACTGTTATGTAACTGTGTAATGTATGATGATAAGTACACAAGTGATTACTTAATGAATTAGCTCAAATGCGTAAGTAATAGCACAAGCAGTGTTGAGACAAAGGACAGGAATAGTCAATTCACCCAAGAGGAAAGAAAATTAATTAAGCATACCTTGTACTTGTTTACCATGCAAACTGAAGAAGTGAAAATTAAAACAAACTGTGTTCCGTCACCTATTTAGAGATAAACTATATTAATGTCATTATTCAATTATACTAATTATGAGATAAAATGGGATAGTCATAGATTACTAGTAGGAATGTAAATGAGAATTATTTTTGTAAAAATTATAGTAATGAATGCTGACAACCATAAGAGTGTTAAAAGCCATTTGACCCACTGGGAATCTATCATCAACAAAGGAACCAGAAGAAAAAAAACTTTTATCTCCAACTCATATCCATAAATTCCAGACACATCTACCCAGCTGTCAATTAAACTGCTCTACTAGGGCATTTGGCAGGCACTCAAACTCAACATGTTTGAAATTAAACCCATTGCTGCCTGGAAACTTGGCTCCCAGTTATGAGCTAGAGAATATTCTTTTTTAGTTAACAGAACTACCCCTCACTGAATTGTTGATATGAGAAATCTGGGAAATATCTTTTAATCCCTCCTGTCTTTTTCACTTGGTTCATCCAATTAAACAAAAAGCACTTATCCACTTTACCTACTCCAATTTCTTCTTTCCATCACCTCTCCTACTACCTCACTCTGGGGGTCGAACAACCCTATCTTGAATTGCTTCTCTTGAATCAATCCTTCTAAAACACAAATCTTGTAATGTTTCCACTCTTTTCTTTCTTTCTTTTTTTTTTTTTAAGATTTATTTATTTATTTGACAGAGAGATCACAAGTAGGCAGAGCAGCAGGCAGAGAGAGGGGGGGAAGCAGGCTCCCGGCTGAGTGGAGAGCCTGATGTGGGACTCAATCCACCCTGAGATCATGATCTGAGCCGAAGGCAGAGGCTTAACCCTCTGAGCCACCCAGGCGCCACTCCACTGGTTTCTTCTTGTTATTGCTCATTGCTCCTTAATTTGGTTTAAGAGGGCAACTGTTGTATACTACAGGGGTCTCTTTTGCCCTAGAGAATTCAGGTTCTCTAGTTCTGGGACTTGCTCTTGCTTTACCTCCTCTGCTTGGAAGGGATTTCCCATTCCCTTTCTCCTCACCTGAATGCTTCCTACTCATCCATTAGATTTAGGCTTAGCTGTTATATACTCTGGAAAACCTTAAGCAGACAATATTCCTATTGCCATGTGTTTTTCTTCTGACAACCTTTGTGACAATAAATAAGTTTGTTAATTAATTAACAATTAGTTAATTAACTAACTCCTGGCCTACTGGACTCCGGGAAGGCTGACCTTATTTCTAACTTGCCTGCCACCTTATCCTTAATGCCTTGTAGTCTAAGACATAGGAAATATTTACATAATAAATTAATAACACAGTCACCAAAAAATTAGTTTTAAAAAAGAGGGATCAGACTAACAACAACAGAAACAATTACACCCAATGCTGGAAATGATACAGATAAATGGACAATCATATATTTTTGGTGGAAATGTGAACCGCTACAAATTTTCAGATTAAGTAAAGTAGCACATGTACCTAAAATTTTTATTTTATTTCTTTTTTTCTTCCACGTTTTTATTTAAATTTCAGTTAGGTAACATTCAATATAATATTATTTTCAGGTGTAGAATTTAGGGATTCATCACTTCCATACAACACCCAGTGCTCAACACATAAGCATACTTCTTAATCCCCATCACCTATTTAACCTATCCCCCCACGTACCTCCTCTCTGGTAACCATCAATTTTTTCTTTATAGCTAAGAGTCTGTTTCTTGGTGCCCCCCTTTTTTTGTTATTTTTTTTGTTTTTGTTTTTGTTTTTTTTAATATTACCATTCACACCTATGTGGATGGAGCTAGAGACTATTACACTAAGCAAAAGAAGCCAGCCAAATACTATATGATTTCACTCATATGTGGAATTTAAGGAACAAAACAAATGAAATAGGGTGTGCTAAAATTGTTTTAAAAGTCTTCATCTTCCTTGGAGCAGTAATCTTAGTTTTGGAAACCTACCTGCAAATATAAAAGTTTTTGTATATAAGAAATTATTCAAAGAAAACATTGTTTGTAGCCAACAAAATGAAAACTAATAACAGATGAAAATATTAACTCTTAAAACATATGTATGTTTATCCTTAAAAGAAATATTGAATCAATATTGTACAAATAAGTAGCATTATACAGCTATCATAAACAAGAAGATAGAGCTACACTATTGAATTGGGGTGATATTTAAAGATACATTGCCAAGTGAATAAAGCAAGTTTATATGAAAAAAATTAACAGGAAAAAAATGCTTATGTATACATACATACACCATAAAAATGTATAGAATTTTTTTAAAAAACTGTTAGCATTCGTTAACATAAAGGGTAGGATTTGAAAGTGATAGAGAAAGAATATTAAGTTTTCCCTTAAAATTTTTATCACTTGATTTACTACAATAATCTAATGGAAGAGGGAAATATACATTTGAATAAGATAAAAGATACTAAGAAAATGAAAATGGTGATTATTCTATTCTTTTATAAGTACCTTGAAATGTTATACAATATCTATTTTAAAAGTTGGAGATGATGTCTTCCCTCTTTGTTTGTTAGTCAAAAATGAATCCTTACATTTCTTTGGTCATTTGTTTATAAAAATTTTATTTCCATATTGTTCCATCTTTTTATCTAACCCAAATCTCCATCTTCCTAAATCCTTCCCTTGACTCTATAAAACTCCCCTGCATTGGCTTGACCACTTGGTTCCTGAGCATACTTTCTTCCCTAAAAACTCCTTTCATTGTAGAAATTTATTCTCTCATATGTCTCATGTGGGCCAGAATGGGGCCCATGGCTTTCCTCACTGCTGCTTCTACAGTTTACTTCTTTTTGTTGTAAAAGAAGTAATAAAAAAGGAAAGAAAGAAAAAAGAGTGAGAAGGAAAAAAAGAAAGAGAAAGAAGGAAAAAAGAGAAAAAGAAAGAAAGAAAGATAGAAAGAAAGAACGCAAGAAAGAAAGAAAACAAGACAAATATACCATTGATATGCCAGTGACTCTAGTCCTAATCACACTTTGACTCCAAACATGAACATCCAGTTACCTACCTCTTTATCGCTCGTCTAATGCTCGGACATACTCAGACTGCAATACTGGTCTTCTCATCCCAAACTCCTTTTACTCCAGTCTTCTTCTATCAGTAAATGGCACTTGCATCTATGCGGTTATTTATATAAAAATGTGGGAATCATCATTTATAACTTCCTCTCTCATCCTTCATATCTAATTAGATACCACTCCCAAAATATATCGCACATCCAATCTGTTATAATAATCTCTTTGATTATATTCTGCATTCATTGTCTATCACAGAATTTTACATATACTTTCTTTGCAACATGACATTGTACTTCCCACTGGAATAGCTAGACTACATTTCCCTATCCAATGTTTTGCTTGGTCATGTGATTTCCTTTAGCTAAAGGAATGCATGCATACATAATGTATGCCCCATCTAACAAGGGCTTTAATGTGCTTATGTAATTTGGATTAGACTTTTGTACTTCTGCCCATTTGCCTTGAAAAGAAGATTTCTGGGAAAGCTGGTGGTCCCAGGAAAAAGGGTAGATACATGTAACAGATCTGTTTCCAATGCTCAAGGTAAGCCACTGAGTCCTCAGGGTACCTGCAGACCCATGAGTGGTAAAAATAAACGCTTGTTTATTTTTGAGGATTTTTGAGGTTGTCATTGCACATTACGGCAGGAAAATACTGATCTAATACTCTATCCTAGTCCAATATTCTGTCTCTCATATGAACTAATATTGCAATAGTCACTCACCTGGTATTCAAACAGTTTTCTGCAGTGATTCACCACAAATCAGCCAAATTCAATTATTGCACAACCCTCCTTAGAACTACTTAGTTGTTTTATTTTTGTTTTAAATTGCACTAGAATATAATCTAACTTCATACAGTCCTGATGATCTACTAACAGAAATACACTTCAGACTGCATGTGGAAGTGCTAGTTATTTTTAGAAAAAAAAAATGTGTTTCTTTTCACTCACTAAATTTCAACCATAGGAAAAATGTTCATGTTTGTTTGGTTCCTTAATTATTTCCTTAATTATGTGGAAATTTTCCATGTTAGGTCTCTTGTTAAATCTGAAGCAAATACCCCGATCTTTGTCTCCTGTCCTGCATAGTCTGGCTTATGCTTAATTAATTACCAGAATTTAGCTCTAGTTCCACCTCAAATATTAATTTTATCCTAATCAGCTTGTTTTTCTTCATATCACTTGCCAATATTTGCAATTACACATGAATGTTTATTTATATAATGTCTGCTTTATTTTTTTCTTCTAAAAGATTGGAAGCTTTAAGGGGCTAGAACTTTTTTTGTTTATCCACGTACCTAGCAAATTAATTTGTGTCTGAGTTCTTGAGAGTGTATTGTTCCTGTCACAGTCTTGACTGTATTTTGTTCTTGTTGAGTTTAATTGTATCTGATAGTGATTAAGGATGGTATTCATTTAAATATTATCAGAAAGATGAACTTGATGACTTTTTATTTCTCTGGTGGTTAGACCAAGAAATGGGAATGGCTGACTAAATATCTAAAGGGGAGAAAAAAAAATCAAGTTATTTTAACACATATCTTGAGAATATAAAGATAATAGTGATCTTTTAATACATCCAAGAAAAGAAGCAAGTCTGGAGTATGAGAATCTGCATTGTATGATTCTGTGACCGCCTATCATTGAAGTGATGATCTTCAGCCACACACAGTCTAGAGAAGATACCGATGGAAATGTACCCGTAACAGTTTATTTAAAAGTTTATCTGGAAGTTTTTCAAGATTAAAGAAAATCAGCAGAGGAAATATTCAGACTTTATTATTAGGTGCCTGATAGTTCTTATGGTTTGTAAACATTATCAATCTACTTGTGCATGTTGTTGGTTCAAATCCAGCCAATCTTACCTAAAAATGGTTACTCTCTCACTATTATCTGATCACAGCTTGAATGGATGCTACTCAATTTATTTCTAGACTGCGGATAACTACACTGCAACATTCTCTCTCCAGAGAACAAAGCATTGCAGATGTATGACCATGAGGATGTTACCAAATGTCTGTACTTTCACATAGATGCCCAAATATAGTGGAAAACACTGAATTAGGAACTAGAAAAAATTTGATTCTCTTATCACCTCTTTCCTCTGCCACTTTCACATGACAAATGAAGTCCTTTTATCTTTCTAAGACACAAATTTCTTTTTAAAAAAAAAGGAAAGGAGAGGAGAGGAGAGGATGAAAAAGAGAAAAGAATATTTATAATAAATGAGATAGCAGATATTAAAGTATTTTGTAAAATTTTAAGACCAGAATTATAATAGAGTGCAAAATTATATGCTTAATTACTCATTACTCATCTGTCTGGGCCAGGGTGCTACCCAGACATGTTAACAGAGTTGAAAACAATTACAAATATTTGTACTTTGGGAATCAATATTTTCTGAACTTGCATGACTCTAACATGGTGGATTGAAATTTAGACAATTTTAATAAGAAATTTCTGGTCAATTACTTCTGTTTTGTGTGCATTTTAAAAATTCAAACATTCACATATTAAAAAAAAAAAACTATACGAAAAGATACAATTTTAAGAAGCCTTGTTCCTGCCTCAGGGAGCATCTATCTTTTTCCCCTTCACCATTTTCCCCATAGGTAACCTCCTTTATTAGTTTCTGTTATAAATTCCTACCCTTTCTTTATGTAAACACAAACTAATTGGAATATATTCTACAAAGTTAGCAATACACACTAAACTTACAAGCAGACAGAGAGGCAGGCAGAGAGAGAGGAGGAAGCAGGCTCCCTGCTGAGCAGACAGCCCGATGCGGGGCTCGATCCCAGGACCCTGAGATCATGACCTGAGCCGAAGGCAGTGGCCTAAGCCACTGAGCCACCCAGGTGCCACTACTCTGTTTTTTTCAAAAAGGTTTTTTTTTAATTTTTTTTATTGTGTTATGTTAGTCCCCATATTGTAGTCATGTAGCACATCATTAGTTCTTGATGTAGTGTTCCATGATTCATTGTTTGTGTATAACACCCCATGCTCCATGCAATATGTACCCTCCTTAATTCCCATCACTAGGCAAAAAAAGATTTAATTAGACTTTATTTTTAGAACAGTTTTTGATTTCTAAAAAAATCATGAAGATAATAGAGAGTTCCCATATATCCCTATTATTAACATCTAATATTAGTACATTTGTTACAGTTAATGAGCCAATAATGATACATTCTGACTAACTAAAATCCATATACTTTTAAGATTGCTTAGTTTTAACCTAGTATCCTTTTCTGTTTCAGGATCCCATCCAGGATACCACATTATATTTAGTTGTCATGTCTCCTTGGGCTCCTCTTGGCTGTGACAATTTCTCTTACTTTCCTTGCTTTTGAGGACTTTGACAGTTCTGAGGAGTACTAGTATTTTGAAGGATTTCCCTCATTTTGAGTTTGTCTGAAGTGTTTCATGAGATTAGACTGGAGTTGCGAGTCTTGGGGAAGAAAACCACAGAGGGACGCTGTTATTTTCATTAAATCATACCAAGGATACATGCTATCAACATGACCTACCACCAATGATGGTAAGCTTTTTAATGTGGCTGTGGCCAAGCCTGTTGGGTTTCTACACTGTTAAGTTACTCTTTTCCCTCCCCCTTCCATTTCATGTGTAATTTTTGTGACATGAAATACACGGCAAGTGTATGTCCACACATACTCTTAAGTATTAGATCTTGGATCTAATTAGATTATTGGATCTTATACCTTTGCATTACAATATTTTGGCCCCAGATTCTACATTGTCTGAGAGCAAGAGCACTATCTGTGATTTTCTGTAGTTTGTATTTCCATGACTTACCCAATCCATATTTTATGTTAACCATTCTGAATCTATTTGTTTTAGATATATCACTTTTCTATAGCAAAGCATTGTAACTCACAGTAAAAATCTTTTGTTTTTAATAGTTAAGCCCATTTATACTTATTTTAAAAAAGACATATAGCAGTATTTCAGATTTTACCTTATAATATATAATCAATACCATACAAAACAAATATAATGCATAACATATGAATACTATGTAATTTACATAATGTGAATACATATATAAACATGTATAAATTACATATATGTGTGTGTGTGTGTGTGGTCTGTGTGTATAACGTTTTCTTTGCCTCTTATTGTAGTTCTAAAATTTTAGAAGTCTTGTATTTTTGTTTTAGTAGTTAACTTTACACTTTATACTTTATACTGTATACTGTATACTTTAATACATCATTAATACAAGACTTTCTCTTTTATTTTATTTTTTTAAGATTTTATTTATTTATTAGAGAGAGAGAGAGAGAGAGAGCACAAGCAGGCAGAGCGGCAGACAGAGGGAGGGGGAGAAGCAGGCTTTCTGACAAGTAAGGAGCCCAGCTGAGCCTTAACCAGCTGAGCCTTCCAGGTATCCCACGACCTTCCTCTTTTAGACCGTATCTGTTAACTCTTACATATTGTTAACAGTTGTTCTTCTAACTGATTACTTTTTTCTCTTAAGTGTGCCAAAAATTTCACTCCTCGAATAGTAACGTAAATGATATTCTTTGACCCTCATCTTCACAGATGAGGAATAACTGAGCTTATTCCACTCCTAGTATTACTGCTCCTCCTTTCTCCCAATTTGTATTATTCTTTATTCCATTTCTATGCTGGAGAGCATTTAACATTTACATTCTAATTTTTTTTAATCTATATCACTTTTGGGGGGATTACATTTGTAATTAAATATATTCAATGATTACTGCCAGTTATTTTGCTAAAATACCCTTGATTTGCTAAAGAACTAGTATTTTTTTCAAGGAGGGCTTAGGAAAACAATATTCCCAGTGTTCCTGCATAAAAATTCTGTATTTGTAGCCTTTATGTTTGAAGAGCAACTTGCTTGGATAGAAAAATCCCTGGCTAACATGTTCTGAGAATCTTGGAGTGTATACTGTTTATGTTAAAGGAGATAACACAGTTGAATGGTTATTAAAAATAAATTTCACAAGCATTATTTTGGTTCCTGTTGTGTGTCAAGTGTTTAGTTAGGTACCAAGTTTATCTAAAAAAAAAGCAAAAATCTAAGACATAACTGCCTTTGTAGACCATTTAGTCTAAGGAATAAGCATGTCAACAAATAATTACAATGAAATCTAAGAAAAACTAATAATACCCAAAACCATGAAATGTTGGGTTAGTACACTTGAAGTATCTAAAGCACAGATAAAGGTACAAATATTAGTACAAATAAAGGTAATATGTACTCTATTTAATAGTGAAAGTGAATAAATGAATTTTAAACATCAAATTAATAGCAATGTGCAATGTTCTTATTTTAGTTATTTTATATATATATATATTTATTAAGTTAAAAGTGATATTTAAAATATGTAGCAACATTTAAAAGATGTAGCAAAAAAGAAAAAAAGAAGAAAAAGAAAAAGATATACAGCTTTATTCCCCCCACCCTCCCCCTCACTTAGTTCCCTTTCAAGCCAGTTCTGGGGAACATGTCCTTCCTTTCCTCCCCATAAGCTCTCTGACAAGTCCCAGGATTATTCCAATAATTCTCATTAATTCATTTATTTAAATATCTCTTGAGCATCTCTCATTTGCCAGGTGTAGGTAATACAGCAAGAAACAAAACATGAAACATAAACAATTCTTCCAAGTTTTATAATATGTTGGTAATAAGTGACCTAGAGAAATGGCAATAAAGATTGCCTTGAATGTGGGGTTGATTTTATGTGGCTATCTGAGAAGTTACCTTTGAAAAACACTTGAAGGTATGAGTAAGCCAGGGCAATACCTGTGTTAGCGAAAAGCATACCAGAGGAACTGCAAATGCAAATCTCTATGGAGGAACAAGTTCTGTGTGTTCTTGGAACACAGGAAGAGAGGGAGCCAATAACTGACAGAGTAGAGGCAAACGACATCCAAGAGACATCAGAGCCAGATCATTAGGGTCTTATGTGTCATGTTGAAAAAATTTGGACTTTTCTATGAAAGAAAAAGGAAGCAGTTAGGACAGTTCTGAGCAGAGGGATGGTACAATCTGACTTTTAATTTAACAGGATCTCCCTCAGCTACTATGTTGAAAAATGGACAGTACTGGGTAAGAATTAAAACAAGGAGACTATCATTAAAAGGCTTTTGAATGTGTACAGGTGAGAAATGAGGCAACTTAGCTGAACATGCCAATGATGTGTGTATTGGGCAGCAGTCAGATTCCTGATATCATTTACAGGTAAAGCCAACATGATTTCCTAATTAATTGGATGTAGGATTTCAGAAGAACAAATCCAGAACAACTTCAGAGTTTCCTGACCTGAGCACCTGGAGGATTGTTGTTGTTGTACATAGAGATGGAAGAAGACCAAGTTAGATACAGGTCTGGTGGGCGGATTGAGATCAGGAGTTAAGTTTATGTGAGAAGCCAATGAACATCTATGCAAATAAGCTGAATATACAATAAAGTATATGTGGGGTTCCAATGAGTGGTCTAGGATAGTATCAGAATCAACTGCACTTATAAGTTATATTTAAGGCTTTGGGAATAGATAAACTCTCCTAAAAAGTGAACATAGTTGGGAAGGTAAGTCCAAGGATCAAACTCCAGGGCACTTCAGAATTTAGAGGTAATTTGGGAAAGCTAGAGAGACTAAGAAGAAATAGCTAGTGCTGTAGGAAGAGAACCTGAAGAGATGGGATTCTAGAAAGCAAATGAAGAAAATGTACAAAGGAGAAAGGTGCTATGTCATATGATGGCTTTGTATCAAATAAGATGAGACTGGAGATTAAACCACTGGATTTGTCAATGTTTGGGAAGTAATCTATGACCTTGACAAAGCAATTTGTGTGGAATAATGTGGGTGCATGTCCGGCTGGTGTGGGATTCAAAAAAGCATGAGTGGGCAGATACTGACAGCCCTTCTGAGTTTTGTTGCAAAGGAAAGTAGAGAAAAAGTTCTCCAATCTCTGTCACTGTAAAAGGATAACATTTCAATCAGTAGACTTTCATTTTGGGTATAATGAAAAACTCCCAGTTCTGACCCACGTGAACCTTCAAAAGGCTTTGGTGGCAAAAGAGTGTATGGTTGACTTCTCTGCTCTCCTGCCAATCTCTACTACTCCACTCCCTAGCTTCCCAAGGGTTTAAAAAAGGGGGGGTTGCAGGAAAAAGGAAGGAGTTGTAAGAGGAAGAAGAGATGATATTTGACCAAGAAAAATAGATTCTTGATTTTGATCTTCCTAGAACACAATAGGTATATTTATCTGAACTGTAGGCTTGAAAACAGTTCAAACTTAGTCCCCACTCCCACCCAACCCTTGACCCCACCCTGGGATAAGGCCTGGTTTCCTAAATTCAGTTAATGTCTCCTTAAGCTTATCTTTTATAAATATTCTCTCATCACCCTGGTTTTGAGCATTTACACCAAAATCTTTGGGGCCGACTTTCCACCAAGTGACCAAACTTCTTTGGACTAAGTTCCTTTAAGACCACATGATGAACAAGTTTATTTAGCCTTTGTCCTTAAACACTGTGGGGAAAGCAGACTTTTCCTAATGCCAGCCTTCTCCTTGGTCAATCATCAGAACAGCTAGACAACCAGGCAGTCTTAACCTTCTAGACTTTTCTGGTTCAGGTGTGATGCCAAAGTTACCTTCTGCCAACCCAGCCATTTTCTGTGCTATATAATTTTCTAAAGGTAATTGTTAATTTCTACTTTGGAAGATGAACCGAATACTGATACCTTATTTAATGTATGCTATGTCAAGTACTATTTGAGAATCTTCATTCATATCAAAAAATACATTGCTTACAGAAATACTTTGAGGAAGGAATCCGTTTTATGTACAGGGAAACAAAAGGGTTATATATATCCATCCATAAATAAAAGATTTCTTTTATTTATTTATTTATTTAGAGAGCATAAGCAGGGGCAGGGGCACAGAAGAGGGAGAGAGAGAATCTCAAGCAGACTCTGTGCTGAGCATGGAGGCTGACTTGGGGCTTGTTTTCATAGCCCTGAGATCATGACCTGAGCTGAAATCAAGAGTCAGTCACTTAACCAACTAAGCCACCAGAGCACCCCTATATATATCCACTTTTAAAGTCCGAAGGAATTCTCAACCTTTGTTTGCTTGATTTCCTAGACTTTCACTTTTTTTATGTTTTAGGCAAATTCCTATCTAAAATCAAAATGCAAATATAAATAAGATATTCATTTCTTAAATGAATCATTCCTTTTAATTCTGCTAAATATATTCTACAAAATCAAGAAAAAGTATGAAGTAGATAATGGAAAAGTATAATGAAATAAGGTACTTTTATTTGCAGTCTAAATTCAAGGTATCAAAATATCACGTAAGTCATCTCAGAGGCTAGTATTATACTAATATCTTACACACTTCAGCAAATATATATCTTGGCTTTAAAATGTTTACCTTTCAGGCCTGTCTCCTGAAGAGAACCAGATGGTCCTTCCATAGGAAATACTGCCAACATTGCTAATGGACTATCATAAAAAATAAGTAAGCAGAAATAAATAAAGTCAATTCAGCTCTCTTCCTCCAAAAGTTAGAGACTTATACCAAAAATCCACAACCAGATTTGATTTTTTTTAAGATTTATTTGTTATTGGTTTCTTTTACAGGAAGAGAAAGAGAGGGAAAGAGAAGCAAATTCCCCGCCTAGCACAGAGCCCAGTGCAGGGCCAGATCCCATGACCCTGAGGAAATCAACAGCTTAACCAACTGAGCCACCTACGTGCCCCAAGACATGATTTTTAAAGCAGAAGATCATGGAAGTGTCCAAGAGCAAACAGCAAGGATAGCATAACATTTTACTTTTTCCTGTAAAAAATCTCTCTAGAACAATGTCAGTGTCAGAGTCACCTGAACAGCTCCTTTATATAGCAGGTCATTATTCATTCCTGGAAGGTTGGAGTTTTGAGGTCCAGAATGGGGTCAAGCTGCTCCCTAGTTGATTCTAATTTTGATGTTTACTGAATAATTGTTAACCAGAGTAATTATTTTCAAAACTTCAATTATCTCTGTATCACCTACATGGATACCATTTGAAGGCTGGATAACATTATTACTTGATGATTAACTATAATCTTTTCATTGTTATTTTATATATATATTTCCATTATATATATATTTTAGATAAGTTGATAGAAAAATAGATAAGATAGACTCTTATATAGCCAGCTTACATTTGATAGAACATTTCATTAGCCATCTCATGTTTTTATATGCGTGCATTCACAGTTTTGGATTGCAGACTAAAACCCCATTAAAATTCAGCATATGCTTCTCCCGTAAAGTACTGCAGTATAAATGATTTACATTTAACAATTCAAAAAATAATGTTTCAGAGTATAAATATTTCTAATGAGGTGTTATAAAAGAGCATGCTGTTAACTACAAGAATACTGCATAGTAAAGAAATATTAATATCACTGTACATAATAAACAAGAAATGACTTTTCTTATATAAAACCATGAGCAGACATGGAGAACATGAAAACCAAGAAATCAACCCAGTATTTGAAATGTATGGTGAGTCTTGAATAATGGAACCTGATTTGGAAATTTGGAGATCTTATCAGAATGCTAAAGAGAGAGGGAAGGGGGAAAGAACATACCTTAGCAGAAGACAAGTATAAGCTGAAATGTAAGCTTAGCCCCTGAACTTCTGTAGTGACACACTATAGCGTTTCTACATAGCTTGTGAAACCTTCCTTCACAATGTTGATCCATTATCAACAACTTAATTTGAAACTACTTGGAACGCAGTAGGTAGAGAAAAGACCCACTACCATGGGACAAACTAAAAAATTTGTGTAGCTGATCCATTTAGCCATCATCCTTCGCGATTATCAAGAAAATGTGCTCAAGTTCATTTGTGACTAACTGGCAAAATCTTCACTACAAAACAAAAGCTATCTTTCCATATTGAAAAATTTCCTTAACGGATTTTTAACTGGAACCAATTGCTTCTTTGTCCCAAAAATCAATCTGTCTCTCTCACTCTCTTTTTTTTTTCCTTTTTCATTTTGGTCAAAGTGAAAGCTTGCTTGACTGCTTTCTTTCCCTCTTGTGCTTAAGAACAACAGCACAAAAAAAAAAAAAAAATCAATATGGCAATCAAGATAATTCAACAAAGCACTTTTTCATATGTTTGTCACCAGTGAATGCCACAGAGACCACCACTACAGGACAACAGAGGAGGAAACTCTAAGGCCATGTTTGAGTTAATTTGCCAGTTTTTACATTCTTTAGAAAAATTGGGTCCTTTGGTTCAGATACACAGTTCATAGTGCCATCAATTGAAGCTGTGCACGGATATACAGGGAGAAAGTGTCTCCTTTCAGGTTAACTTGGTTTCAAACTCACAATGTGAATTCTCTATTTGAAATGTAGCTAGTTTCATCTCGTCTAAATTGGGGATATGTATCATTGTCTCTTTTCGCCTCAGGCCAGTACTGGAAATGAGATGTTTCATTTCAGTGCATTTTTTCCAGTTGAAATTGTGTAAATAAATAGATTGGGAAAGACTTAATGAAATCATCAATAGCCCAGAGCCATCTATTGGTCCCGTGCTAAGCATTTGGCATAGTCAACTGACCTAAGAGATTGAAAGTCCTAGGTACTGGGATTTAAGGTTATCTTGAGCTCAGAGAAAAAGGGAATCTATGAAGAAGTTGACACAGTATCTTCATATATATAGGCTAGGTCAGATGAAGGGATAAGTGACCCAGGGCATTTTAATTAATAAAAAGAAACTATATGGATAACTCAAATATTAAAATCGATATTTTATCAGTAAAGAAAAACTACATTAGAATTCAAGAGAACTTTTTTCCTTCTGGTTTTCTTAACAGCTGGTTGCCTTCAGATAAACCATATGATTTCTCCATGCCTTAGTTTCCTGGCACGAAATAAAAACGTGGTTCAAAAAGGACTCTTACTCACAGCATGCAGGACTGCAGATACAACAAAGAAAGTAATAAAAAATGGATCCAGCGCTTCACCCTTCATCAACTGGAAGACTACTGCATTTTTCTACTGCATCTTACATGTGCATCTGAAAGAGTCCTGTGGCTACAAAACGTTTGAGCAATTAGTAGTTTGGAAGAGGATTTCTAAAACAACCTCCAGTTCTGATGATAGCACAGGTATTTTAGATAAGATATGCAATTCTCAATTCTATCATTAGTAACCCCTGTAAACACAGCTTCTGTGACACAAGGATGTTCTCTGGCACCGATTTACAAAGGAGGACAGCACTAAAAGGAAATGAAGGGAGGAAATAGAGTGGAGATATCCACAAGGTACACCACCCTGTTAGCAGAGAACATTAACATTAGCCTTTGTATGCAATTTGATAGCATTTGATAACTATTTGGTAACTTTTTCATTTAACAAGATAGAAAAGAAATTATATATATATATATATATATATATATATATGAAAGTGAGAAAACATTACTTCTATAGTGCTAATTAATGACACAAATTATTTATAGAGCAATTTGTAGATTTATGTAAACCATGTCTGTTTGTACAAATGATCTTAAGAAACTCCTGGACTACATTTTTTGATCAGATGGAATGTCACTTTATTGGATAGTATTTCAAAGGGTGAACTTTTGTCAGAAATATTTCATTCTTGTACAAAGATTTCATTACAATAAAATTGTACATAGTTTCAAAGAGAATGTGAAATTCAGAAATTTATTTTTGTTTATGAATAAAGGAAATTAAGGGGCCTGGGCCGTTTACTTGGTGAAGTGTCTGCCTTCGGCTCTGGTCCTGGTCCCAGGGTCCTGGGATTGATTCCCCACTCCATGGAGAGTCTGCTTTGTCTGCTTGTTCCTCTCCCCACTTGTGCACATGCATTCACCCTCTCTCCCTCTCTCTCAAATAAATAAATAAAATCTTTTTAAAAATTTAAAAAAATAAAAGGAAATTAAAATGGCATTCTATTGAAAAAAATTCTCATTTTATGACATTTTGACAAGGTACAGAAAACTGGAATAATATTGTACTTCATTTATTCAATTTCCAACTTATTTGATGGGAAATCTTTTTTTAAAAAAACCCAATCCTTAATCCTTAACAGGAATCTTGAAAATAATATTCTCCCCAAATATTCATTGTGCATTATGAAATATTTTATAAAAAAAAAAAAAAAGAGAGACACTTTGGGAACACAATAATTCATGGCTAAAATTCCCATTCTTTCTCACATATTCTTGATACCTAAATTGATGTAATAGAGTTCTCCCTGCTTGGCTACTTTGATTGCTCTTCTCAGTGATGGCAAAAGGTCATACTGTTTTATAAGGGCAAACACATAAGCACAAATGATTGTGTTTTGCTGCAGATAATTAAAGATAGCAAAGCTATTAATTTGTTTAACCAAGTCAATCAAACATTAGGATGTATTACAAGACGAACTAGAAGGGAAGTTGTGTTTCTGAAAGATTCCACATAATTTTGTGAGGAAAAGCTAATTTCCATTTTATCAATTCCCCAAGATAAACGTGGGTAGGCAAAAGAGGGACTTTTAGAAAAATCCCTAATCAGAACAGACTATAGGACTCTGGAATCTTGAACAGCTAATTGAGGAAACATGTTAAGCCAAATGGAACTCTTAATTATTTAAGGTTATTCAAAGTTAGACACAGTAAACTAAACATATAAAACGTGATTTAGTTAGGTATGGGGAAAAATAAAGTATCTACTTGAAAGCAAAGAGGTGCAGTCAGATCAAATCACCTAATAGTATCTCCCACCTAGTCATCCAGTGCAGGTGGCCATTTCCTAGTTTGCAGGAGCTACATTTTGGCTTCTTGGAGTCAGAAGATTGTGACTATCCCTTATTGTTGTCTTTGCCCATTTAGAAATGGTATGTCTCACCTTAGCGGAGCAATTAGAAAGTCACCTAATTAAAAAGATTTCAAGTACTGTGGCACATCAATAGATTAATATTATAAACTTTCAGAAAATGTCTAAAGTTAGACCTGAACCAAGAGAGAAGAGCTAGAAAATAAAAACCCAAGCCAAGATAACATCAGATGCACTGGTGTAAATCCACTGATGGGGTTACTATTCTCTCTTCTGGATATATTTCAAATATTTTATATCTTGAGATGGCTGGAGATTTATTTCAAAAGAGAATTAGATTACTGATTAAAAAGTTAATAAACTAGTCTCACATATGACTCTATAATAGTCTTCTGCTTAACCACTAAACTAGTTTTCTTTTACTTCCATTCACCTCATCCCACATAGGATCCACAGATTCCAAGTTAGAATCACAACTCACTGATGTGCTCCCAAAGTGACAGAAAAGGATTTTCCTTCCCTTAGTTGAGTCAGGCTCTAAGGCAGATGGCTAATTCATTGCACCTGTAACCAATTAGCCATTCAAAACAACTGATTCTTCACAGTAAATTGTTGCCTTGCCAATCTGAGAAGCAGGTGCATATTCAATGGCTAAATAATCCAAATACAAAATTCTTTTAGATTAATGTGCAGAAAAATATGAACAGTTATAATAATTCCATTCTAAATTAAGAATTTAATTATTTCAGGTTTTGAATCACAGCTTTGAGAATTTTCTTTTTTTCATTCTGATATTTGGCTACCAAATTAGGCAGATGTTTTTTCAATGAAAATTAACTTTATTTTTCAAAGAAGACTTTGAATTTTATTTTTCTTCTTTCTTAAAACAATGAATTTTGATTACAATATATATTGAAACATATTACATTATATAATAATCCGTTTAAATCATCCGCTTTAGAACAGTTACCTTTATATGGAAGATTTCACTCCAGCCCAAGTACCATATCAAAAACTCCATGGAACTGGGTACAATGCAACCACTTTTTGTGTGTCATACAATGAGAATATCTGTGGATTATTCTCTCACTAGAGTGTCAATGTTACAGACTTTCATAGATTTGAACCATTTTATTCTAGGAAATTATCCAATTAAAAAGTTCACTTTTCTCAGATACATTGAATATGGAGAAGGGTTACAGTGATATTTTTTTATGGGTGGCAGATGCCTAAAGTGCCAACTAAACATCCTAAATCTGGCTTCTCTTTCCATCTGGCTTTCTCTTTCCTAAAGTTTGAATATGGAGAAGGGTTACAGTGATAATTTTTCTGGGTGGCAGATGCCTAAAGTTTCAACTAGACATCCCAAATCTGGCTTCTCTTTCCATCAGAATGGTGGCATGATAAGGAATTACTCCCAAGAGAGTATCAGACCATATTTAGTTAGCACCAATTTCCTACATCTTCTCATCCCAGGAATCAACCTTCAGGGTACATATAGGGGAGGACCACGAACACATTTCTAAAGTTAATAAGAGATCTCCAAACACCTCAAGTGAACATTTTGTACAAGGAAAAGTTTCTATATGAGAAGAAGTAGACCTCTGACTGCACCATTGTAGGACAGCATCACCCTCCTACCCCTCTGGGTGGGACACACCAGAGACACTTTCAATCCATAGTGCCCTTTCCACATCTCCCATGCCTCCTTGTTTGGATTGTATTTTCCATACGTTTCCCATGATTTTCATTCCTACCATCACTATTTTGATGCCCTTGTCTTCCAACTGATTTATTCAATGTAGTCACACTTTTTTTTTTCATTACTTATCCAATAAATGTGGATTAAATATCTATGAGGGGCCAGGCACTTGAAAGAAAATGGTAAATGAAGAATAAGGTAGACAAGGTGTCTGTTTGAATGGAGTTGATAGGTTGAGGCAGATACTGACAAATAAGTCAATATTTACAGTTTAGTGCAAATTCAGACTTGAAGATCATGAAGTCTTCCTGGAATAATTGAATGTTTAAACCAGAACCTAGTGGTAAACCCTTTCTCTAATTAAGCAGAGAAAGAGGGAATAATTTCCCAGATAAGGGGAATAATCTGTTTCTTGTCTCTGATGCTGTCAACCTTCACAATGCTGGCTTATAGATTTATGTCCTTAACAATACACCAGCCCATGGCCATCCTCTGTTTATAGGTTCCCTGTTATCTCCTGAAGAAATTACACACCCGAGATTAAGCTTCCAGTCTCATCTTCTCCAACAAAAAGCATGATAGCACAATTTCGCTACAGTATTAGTCCTTCACTGAAAAATAGGAACAGTTAATCTATTTTCTTTTGTTGTTTGCACTCTCTTTTTATCCTGGAATGCCTCACTCCATAATGCCTCTTCCCTCACTTGAAATCCTATTTGTCTTTAAATGTCTTTTAAAATATCACCTTATCTCTACACACTTTCCATAACCCTTTCATTCATAATTATCTGCTTATATCTGCCCATTCTTTATCCTTTGATCATATAGTGCCAATTTTATCCTGTTTCTTATGACAGTTCTTTGTTTTCACCTGAAGCTTAGGCTATTCTAGCTTTGTGTAAGGCCCCGCCCCACTCTTAGAATTCCTACTTGCCATCCAAGTCTAGAAAATGTCTCCCCGGTTAACTGCTTTACTACCACTCTGAAAATATAATTGTCCACAATTTCCTGTCTCCCTGCAAGCAGCAAAAGTACCTAGATACCAGGATCCCACTATCAGGGGTCCCCTTAGCATGTAGAATTGGACCTTGCTTATGCTTTATTTCTCCTCTTCTACCAAGTGCCCTAAGCCTCCTGACATCACTTTTCTTTTCCACTCTTCAGCACTGTGGATAGACTCCCATTTAGAATAAAAGCTCTTCCTGCCATAGGAAAAATAAAACTGTCTCCCAAATATGACAGAGCTTTCAAAGAGATGGACTTGCCTTTAAGAAATTCTGGTTTTTTTTAAATTTCCTAAAGAGAGATTTTTGTTTTGTTTTTTATTTTATTTTATTTTATTTTATTTTATTTTTTAAGATTTTATTATTTATTTATTTGACAGAAATCACAAGTAGGCAGAGAGCCTGATGTGGGGCTCCATCCCAGGACCCTGGGATCATGACCCAAGCCTAAGGCAGAAGCTCTAACCCACCCCAAATTTATATTCTTTTAACATTCTTCTGCTCTCCAGTCTTGTCCCTTAGATAGTCCCTGACATTGACAGTAGGCACAGGGAACCCGTTATAGGGTTCATCTCAGACTTGGGTAAGGACTTTTAAAATAATTAATTAATTAATTTAAATTTGTTTTTATTAAATTTCTCTTCAGTGTTCCAGAATTCATTGTTTATGCACCACACCCAGTGCTCCATGCAATACATACCTCCGTAATACCCACTACCAGGCTCACCCAACTTCCTACCCCCTTCCCCTCCAAAACCCTCAGCTTGTTTCTCAGAGTCCACAGTCTTTCCAGTTCATCTCCCCCTTCAATTTCCCCCAACTCCCTTATCCTTCCATCTCTCCATGTCCTCCGTGTTATTCCTTATGCTCCACAAATATTTGAAAAGAACTAACTCCTGGTCATAATATCTCCTTTACAGTTGCCCCCAAAGAATACTAGGTGCCTTTTGCAACATTAACTCCTGGGAATCCTATGACTCCTGGTGCCCTGGAGACTCTGGAGTAGGCTCTGGTCATACACATCTCCCTTTGCAACTAGATTATGCCTAATTCTATTTTGCAAGTCTCTCAACCCTTTGGAAATCTTGCCTAGGATGGTGCTTTGTTCACAGTAGGCACCTAATAAATGCATGCTGAATTGAATTTTCCCAGGAACAAACATATGGCATAGATGTCTAAAAAGTGAAAATCCTCTATAACATATTGCAT
Organism: Mustela putorius furo; assembly: GCF_011764305.1. NCBI lineage: Eukaryota > Metazoa > Chordata > Mammalia > Carnivora > Mustelidae > Mustela > Mustela putorius. The sequence goes on from NW_025421987.1 coordinate 32,545,501, forward strand.
TGCCATTTAAGGCAGGGGGAATCTTGTTAATGTTCATGGTGACAAGTTTATGTCCTGAAACATGAGATCTGATTAGCTTTTTTATTTTAGCTCTCATAACTACTAGTTTTATTGCTGGTCATAAAATTATCCAGCTCATTTTGAATTTCAGCTGCAAAATAGAACACTTTGACCTCCTGTGATTATACCAGTTTCTGTGAACATATGACTTCATGGCAGGGGTTTTACTCAAGTAGGGTTTGGGAACCTCAGGAGGTTTTGTTGACGGCATTTCATAGTGTCTCAGGGATGAGAACACTTCAGATGCATCTGACAGCAGGACCAGCAAAAAGTAGAATTTTTTTCATCAAGATTTTATCTTGTTACTGGGGATCTTGTAGTCCTAATAGCAAGATCATGGATTGAGTTTTTGTATGCCTGTTCCCCAACCTTGCGCTGGAAGCTCCAATGAAAACCACTCAACTATGGTCCACAGATACCCATCATTTACTAGGAACACAGAAACACCAACCTGAAAGTCCATCAATAATTTATTTCATATATATGTTTTTAGTACCTGGTAAGTGTTCTGAGCTTATTTTTTAGTTAAGAAACTAGCAGCAACACTCTAGGATTTAAAAAAAAGAAAGAAAGAAAGAAAGAAAAGAAAAATAGACACATAAGAATTTGTAAGGATTGCGGTAAGATTTGATACTGCTAAGCTACTTTTATTGTCTAACTTGCTGCCTGTCAGGTCTATGGCCATTTTCATTAAATTTTGGAAGAATAATTAACATACAATGTTATTTTAGTTTTAGATGTGACTATGATTATTCAGCAATTCTACATATTCCTTAGTGCTCATCAAAATAAGTGTGCTCTCGGGACGCCTGGGTGGCTCAGTTGGTTAAGCGGCTGCCTTTGGCTCAGGTCATGATCCCAGTGTCCTGGGATCGAGTCCCACATCGGGCTCCTTGCTCGGCAGGGAGCCTGCTTCTCCCTCTGCCTCTGCCTGCCATTCTGTCTGCCTGTGCTTGCTCGCTCTCCCTCTCTCTCTCTGACAAATAAATAAATAAAATCTTTAAAAAAAAAAAAATAAGTGTGCTCTTAATCCCCTTTATTTTATCCATTCTCCCAGTACATGGCCATTTTGAGAGAAAATCAAGCATTGGGACGTATATATAGCCTGGGTTGAGGTCAGCTGGCTTGATCAGGAGAAACCAAGGGCAATTGGAGTCGCTAGACTTAAGTCATTTCATTTTACTAGGTACCAGGACTCTAGGCTCCAGGAACCATAAAGCTGAGTCCAATATACAGTTTAAAACAGATGTGTTTAAAACAGTTTAAAACAGATGTGTTTCATGAGACGGGGAGGAGATCTGCCTCCCATCCATGACTCCTGGCACTATGATGTGAAGATAGTGGCAAGTTCTCCCAACAAGCGGTGAGAGCAAGCTGACCATCCATTACTAAGAATTGCATAGAATTTTCCTGCAACATCAGGAAACCTTGATTTTAAAAAAGGATATATTCATATGGGCTGGAAAAAACGGGTTGGGAGGGTAAGTACAGTCGCCGTGCTAGATGAATCAGGCAGGGTTCCACAGTATCAAAGTTTTTTCACAGGTGAGGGAAGGGGTAAAGAAAAAGTGATTCTCTTACACACTCCTCTCTTCATACAAATATGAACAATGGAGCTCCCTTAGAATCTGCTCAGATCTGCCCCTGATGTGCCAGCCAAGCTTACTACAAGCTCCAATGAATAAAGGAAAGATATTCTTGACAGAAAGTTGTAATTTGTGTCAGGATTACTGAGTTCAACCCCAAAGTCTACTTGTGTGAAAGCTTCTCAGAATTTCCAAGGTTTTTTCTGTCTAGGTCTTTCTGAACTCACTGTAGCAAAGGAGGACAAGAACCTTCTGAAAGCTATACACGGAGATAATATAAAGGATGGTCCGAGTAAACAGCAATAATGCTGACAATTTCTACCTCTGCTCCCCTCCCTGTCCACACCAGTATGATTTCATTTCCCTGTTCCTTTGCATATCTACACCTTCAGCATCATTTCCCCTAGAATACCAATTGCCCCAGCTGTGTGGAAAATGATATGGACATTAAACATCTTTTTCCATCATTAAAGATAATTACTTTCATCGTGTTTTGTTTCTGTGTATCTTAATTTAGGCATCCTTCAGGCCTCCACTGTGTTCTTAGGAATATGAGCAATCTCAGGGATAAATCACAACTCAGAATTACACAGCAGACATGTTGTGCCCGAGTTTTTGATACGCATGCACACATGTACACACACACACACACACACACACACACACTCACAGAACACAGATCTGTTGCTTTATTGCTATAAAGAGCTCTTTGTCATGTATTCCTGTCTTCTACCACATTTCGACAATTTAGTCTTCTCTGCCGCATTTAGAGATAGAAGGATTTAACTGATTTTTTTCTATGAGGTGACGCCTGTCACTGGTATGATCCAGAACTGAAATAGAATGCAGGTATTGTCAGGGAACCAGGGTCATGAAAGAGTCTGGGAGGTTTAGGAATGTTGGGGTTTGTGCCCAAGACTATTGTGAGTTCCTGGGCCTTTACGTATTGGTCTGGAGGACATATTCTTCATTGGATTGCTCTATACACATAAAGTTATGTGGGGGAAATTTTTCAGATTAGTTTACATTTTTAAAGAAAATGTCCACACTCTTCCTAAAGACGTAACATAAAAGTAAATCTCCAGCACGTAACTTGAGAATTATGCACATCCTGCTTACTTTTTTGCTGAATCTATTGGATAAGATTGAGTGGGCTAAGGGCCCAATCTCTTGCCATATTCTAGTTGCAGTAAAGTGGTAGCTAATGGGGGGAAAAATGTTTGCTTGACAGTGGTGAAATCTGTGCACACTGACCAAACTGCCATTTTGGTGAAATGGTCCAAATGCATGTCATGGGCTGGTCTTGTATCCCTGATTCTGGGTTTCCTGTCTCTTAAATTCTCCCACCTTATGCTGTTCTATCTTTCTAAATTTCCCAAGAATTTCACAAATTTTTATCATTAGTAGGCTTTGGATAGGCTAGGGTTTTTCTAAATAAACCACAGTGGATTTTTTTTCAGATTTGCTTAGGGATTTAACTTTTTTAAACTTCTTGGGTACAGCACAAAAAGAGACAAGAAGCTTGAACAGAAAGTTTGTACAGCACACACAGGAGTTTTGGACTATGAGCCAGGTCACCTTTCCTTTCAAACTTGGGGAAGGGCTGTGACCCTATCCTCCTCTTTTACTTGCTTACTTCCCACTTCGCAGCATGCAGGGGACCTCCTTGTTTTTGTAGGGTTTTTTTTTAAGTTCTTCAGGATTTCTCTTGCTGGTTGAAAAAAACTCATATCAAATGGACATTGCCTAATAGAACTCAAGATTGTTCATAGCAGAAAAAAGACTGTAAGCCTATATTTACTAATATAAAAGTATGCCTTATGGAGAATCATAATTTACATGGAGGGAGAAGAACATAAGCTTAACAAGCCTATATGTTTTCATAAAGTTTATTTTTTTTTCTAACTATTTCCCTTTATCTTTGTAAAGGAGAAAACTGAGCTCTTTTTTTATAACAATTAAGTATTTCCTTTAAACTTCCTTTTTTCCCCTTTTTTTCTACAGGAAATACTAAGAAGAATAATAGAGAGAGAGAGAAAACGGACATAATTTATACCCACCTATTTTTAATCAGGATATGTCAGTTGTTATGGCTTAACACAACAAAGACTAATTTCTTCTTCACAGGAAAATCTCCAAAATAACAAGTCTACTTGAAGTAAGGGGGTCCACCATCCTACAGGTGCACCATCTGGAATAATTAGCCTCTTAGATCACAAAACAAGGAAGAGAGTGTTAAAGGTCTCACCCTAGTAATTTAATGCCATGTCCTGCAAGTAACACAGACCACTGCTGCTAATAATCCTTAGCAGAAATTGGCCACATGAACCAGATTAAATCAAAGGACATGTAGGTTTACTTTATCTATTTGCCCAGAAAGAGGTGTAAAAGTTGTGTATGTTAGCTCTCCACTTCCACACTACACACCTCTCTTTTTCCAAACCCCCTTTTCCTGACCATACCCAAACTTCTCTTAGCTAGGAAGGAGATCAGGGAAGAGGATATGGAGGTATAGTCAGGAGGGGATGTTTGGGTGGTCTCAAACAATTTTTGCTCTCTCAGAAGGGGTATGGAGTTAACATCATAAAAAGTACTAAAACCTTATTTCTGCGGCCTTTCCATTTCATTTCTCTGTACATATGTGCCTTATAATCTTAACCTATAAAGCAAACTATGTTTCAAAGAACCACAAGATTCATAGCATTTATATATAAGAAATATTATTTAATATTTGCATATTTAATATTTGCATTTTAATATGTAATATGTAATCCTCAAATTTCTTAAATAATTACTCAACTATAACCACTACTATTTTTATTACTACTATTACTAAAACTACTATTACTATTAGTTAATGTTTATTTTTTTTAAGTTTTTTTTTTTTTTCGACAGAGAGAGATTACAAGTAGGCAGAGAGGCAGGCAGAGGGGGCAGGGGGAATCAGGCTCCCCGCTGTGCAGAGAGCCAGAGACAGGGCTCGATCCCAGGACCCTGAGATCAAGACCTTAGCCAAAGGCAGAGGCTTAACCCACTGAGCCACCCAGGAGCCCCAGTTAATGTTTATTAATAACCTACTCAGCTAAGCAATTTACATATGTATAATTTTCAAAACAAGTCTACGATATAAGTATAATTATCTCTTTTATGGTAAAGAAATTAAACAAAAAAAATTATATAACTTGTTAAATAATGAACACAGATCTATTTGACTCCAAGGTCCATGCTGTTAACCACCACAGGGAATAGAGAAAGTAAGGGAGAATTTATCTTCATGCTATTATGTGTAATGAGTTTTAATACCCAAGATCCGAGGGTAGCTGGGTCAACTGATGAAAATGTCTTACACAAACTTAACATGTTTGAGGATTCAAATGTCTAATGCCACCAGCAAATAACATGACCTTCATAAGTAGGGTGGAGAGGATGGAGAAGGATTGTAAATATTGATTTGAATTTGGAGCTATTTTCTGAATCTTGAAGCAACTTATTTTCTGAATTTTGAAGATACTTTCAAATACATTACTATCATCATATATTGCCATAGACAGCAAGGCACTTCACTAATTTAGGTGTAAACCCCAATGATTTATAGAAGTTCAAGGAGACTAAGCCCTATTTCTTTGTGCCAAATCGGTTCAGTTGATGGTTTGCTCTCTTGATTAAACATGTATGCAGGGGTGCCTGGGTAGCTCAGTTTGGTAAGCATCTGGCTCTTGATTTCAGCTCAGGTCATCATCTCAGGCTTGTGATGTAGAACATCAGACTCCACTTTGGGCTCTGTGCTGGGTGTGGAACCTGCTTAAGACTCTCTCTTTCCCTCTCCCTCTGTCCTACCCTTTCCTCTTTCTCTCTCCTTCTCTAAAAAGAAAAACAAAAAAAAAAAAAGTATGCTTGTGTGTATACCAAAGTGTGTGTATATACATTTTTTTCTCATTTTCAAAACAGAGCTTTTAAATCATCTCTTACTCATAAAGTATATGAAATAGCACATATGACTTCCAGGACATAGTCATGTTCTGGAAATTAGGAAATTAGGAAATATATATAGCTGATTCACTATCAATCTCTAGAATTTAGCAATCCAATTTGTTGTTATTATTTAACACTATGCTAGATTTTTAGCAAATTTGTTATAAAACCAGAAGGTGTTAACAGTCCTTACTTATTATGATGGAATGCATAACCTTTTTTTACCTTTTCACTGATCTTTCCCTGAACGATCTCCTAATTATGCTTTCGTTCCCACATTATTTGCTTAAAAGAAACATGTACAACTATATATAAATGATTATGAAGGTATCTTTAAAGAAAAAGCAATGAAATGAAGAAGACTATAGATATTTATACCCAACTTCTTTTCAAAGAGATTTGAAATAATTTCTGAAACTTACATACTACACTACCATAGAAAGAGATAACAAGAATGAACAAGGGGGAAAAATAAAGAAAACGGAAGATAAGACTGAGGCAAAGGTAACCCAAAAATGCATATTTAATATCTTTAAACACAAGCCATTAATTTGACTGTGAGCTTCCTAAGAGTCAGAACAAAGTGAAAAATACTACCATTTTAAAATCCGTGAGTTTATAAGGAGATGAAATACAGTTGGTCTGCAAAGCACAGCTGATACATGCATAAAAATGCTGGTTTCTTAGAGGACATGTACTTATTTAAACCATGTTGTCAATTGGGAAAATATTTTTATTATTCTTTTTTTATTGAAGAGATGGCTTTTTAGGACATAGAAAACCCCTTAGCATCATTACTTAAGAATCACATATTAATTTTATAATGAAGCCATACTGAAGGTTCACCCATTATATATACCAGACTTATCTTTAAATGGCATTTAATGGTTCCCCACACCCAAATCCAACTTCAAAGTCTGCAAATATGCCATGATAAAGGATACTCAAAAATGAGTGACAGACTTTGAAGGCAATTTACAAGTAAGTGTTCAAAATTATTTTGAGTGATGTTGATTTCATAGGAAGAGTCATATAAGCTCTTAAGGTAATATTCGAGGGAGATAAATGCTTGTTAAGATAGTTTTCAGTTTTTTATGTGCCCAAGTAATTATATTAGGTCAGATTATACAATATATGGCAGTCCAGGATAAGCAAGATATTTACATAGCCTCCTGTTTAGCACGGGCATGCAAATAGTCAGTCCTTGCCCTCAATAAATATGTTCCTAAGTTTTCATATGCTCTTGTATACATGTCTCTTTTTTTCCCCTTTAACTGGAGAAAGAGTTCCTTTCACCAAGGAAGAATAATTGCTTTTTTCATTTTACCCTTGGCCACTAGCAAAGCTCCTGTTAGGTGCCAACAAATACTTGTTGGATAAATGAACTATTCTCTGATCCCCTGAAACACCAGCAAATTGCCCAGTTTTCTCGTCACATACCATACACAGGTGTGGCCCTGGAACACATTCCCACATATCTTTTATTGGAAATTCAGCAAATTAATAATAAAGAGATGTGAAATATATTAAATGTTTTTATAATCTCTTTCTTCTATGCCTCGGGTAATGCTAATCGGAGATTCTGCAAACCGCGTGACTGGTATAGATGACAGCATGCTTAATTTGCTGATATTATTTTCTCAGGCTATTAAGCTCTGCCCAACCTTTTAAGAATATTGAATTGGAAGATCATGTTCCCACCATTTCAGGAAATTGGTAGCGTCACAGCCCAACAACTTGAGAAAATAACATTATTTTAGAAGGGAGTTTGAAAAGAAGAAAAGACAACAACAAAAAAACTGGCCTCAGACTGGAAATATGTGTCCAGTGGACTCAAAATTTTGTCAATGTGAAAAAAAGGCAGCAAAAAGGATACCACTGTGATTTATTTAATTCAGCTCTCCTTTAAAGGTCTCTGTTATGCAAAGTGCTGACAGTAAATGGTAATACTTTAGTCATTCTTATAAATGAACAATTTCCCCTGAGTGGGGTGGAGAGGTTTGTGGGGGGGAGGGAGAAACTGCTTTGTTCATTATAGAAAACTACTTGGAGGGGATTTATGAAATGCCAATTGAATATTACCCCCACCTTAAAAGACCACCAGAGACGTGAGTCAAAGCCAATCTGCAAGGGTCGTTTATTGCAGGTTCGAACCTGGGCCTCTGCGCCGTTCGTTGCCGATAACACCGAGAGGTCCGGAGCTGGATAGGTGCAGGATTTTTATAGACAGATACAAACAAGTTTCGCGTGGGGCTGAGCTGATTGATTGATAGTTTGAACACAATTGGGAGTCTCCTGGTGGAATGTTACATTCCTGCTATCAAGCATCCCTGTTAATGAGATTTAGGTTTAGAAGTATTTACTTTTCCTTCTACCTCCGCCTCCTTCGGTTTTTCATGGAGGGGAGGGTGACATTAGGGCTATTGATAAGGTAACTTCTTTGTTGTAAATCTCAAGGACATTTGCAAACCAGGGGAGACTCCTACCTTGCAGGACCTCGATCTCTGCAAGTTAACTATTTATCGTTTTATGGCAGTCAGGGGTGCCTGAGGAATGCCACACATATGGAGGGGAGCGGGGTAAAGGGGGGGTGCAAGGCGCCAGCTTTTGCTTTGTCCTCAGCCAGCCTCCTGCTCCTTCATTTAGAAAATGCTAAGTGCAATGGCAGAGGAAGAGGTGTCTTTAATGAAGAAAATTTAATCAAGACCTCAAAAAACGTCTTACACAAACGGTTTTGGAATACAGAGAAGTGGAAAATGCTGGCAGAGTGGTCTTTAGTCTTGATGACCTTTCAAAGTGGGAAATACGTGAGTTAAAACTTCGCAATCTGATGGCTCTTCCTAATTAAGGGTGTGACTGCAAGGGAGAAGGTAAAGCAGTTTCCAAATAATACCGGTTTCCTAGCAACCATAGCTCAGGGGTTTAACGAGATTTTAAATGCAAACAATAAACCTCCAATATTGAGCTGAAAGGGGTGTTAAATACCTTGGGGCAAACAGTGCCATTCTTCAATGCAAATGCTCTTCTGAGGCTGTGGGCAATGCTACCCCTTTGTTTCAAATCCCTCCCTGCACTCAGGGACCTACAATGCTGTACATCAGCACTGAGTTACAGGGTGCTTGGAGTACACCTCGATGCGCTGTCGACCCCACTTTTCCTGCCAGGAAACAGACTAAGAATTGGGTGGCTAACCTCATGTGCTCCCTATAAGGGTTGTTTACTACATTGTATCTTGCAGTCTAATTTATTAGATGCTGAGTATATTCTTCGAAAGTTCATTTTTCCTCCATTTTCAGTTCCATTTAGTATTGTCATTTTTTAAATTTTCTAAAACACAACCTCAAGGGAGTCCATCTAAGAAGATTTTATAGAATACCTTTGTTGGGTCCCCAGTGTTGGGTCCCTCAATAATGGGTCCGTGATTAAAGGAGCGAGACTGATACAAAGAAAAGGTCAAGCAAAGCTTTATTTCACGCCAAGCATCGAGAATCAAACCGACCAGCCGGGGCCACACCTCTTACAGAGAGCGTGACCCCTCCCTGCCTCACAGACTAACTTTCATAGAGCAAAGGCCATGTGGTTGAGCCTGGCCACACACAGGTGGCCAGTGAGATTGCAACACACAGAGAAAGCTGCACAGTCATGCTCGGTCACACACGGGTGGCCAGTTGAGCTACAATTCACCCCATAGTAGACATTTGAACTAGCCTATCACCTTGGTGAGAATTGGCGCCCAAAAGGCGGGGCCCACACTCTATGGAGACAGTATGCATGCTTTACTGATTGGATGTCTCCACCGGACCCGACTCATCCCTGCATTCGGGCTGCGATCTCTACCTGACCTGACCCACCCTTGCATTTGGGCTTTGTTACCTGGGACTGGTTTCCCAGACTTGCTTTTAAATAAGTTCCCCTGGGGGGTTGGGGGGGCAGGGTCAATTTAAGATTTACTGCATAAACAACAAAATGACTGTTCAACCGAGATGGGGCTGCTCTGGCTAAATAGGCCCTTACACCTTTAGCACAGCCCTCAAAAGCAGCATGTTTTCAAAGTAGGTCTCATTCATATAAACAATCCATATGAGCAAATATTAAAAATGAGTGAATATGAGCTCCTTTAGAACTTCTCAGTTAATTGCATAATATCCTCCAATACCTTATAGATACATATGAAGACTCTAGAATCACGACTGGAAAACAACTGATTTATCTACAGTTAAGTCTCTTGCAGAAGAGGCCCCAGACCCTCCTCAAGGGAAAACTGAAAGATAATCAAAGCCATGGAAAAGGCCCCAGAGTCTCTGGTCTGAATCTGGTCATGATGAATCATGGATGGATAGCCAACGAACACAGAAGAACACTTCCCAGGAAAAGAAGTACATTATTCTGTTGGGGGCTGGGGAGGGGGAAGGCTGGAAATCCGATTTTATGGGACTTTTTTTTATTAAACATTTTATTTAGAGATAATTATAGATTGACACGCTATTGTGAAAAAGCAGTATGGAGAGATGCTATGTATCCCTTAACCAGTTTCCTGATGCGGAAGTACTTTCAAGCCTTGATGCAATCAGTTTATCCAGGAACATCAATGGAGCTGTAATCAAGCAAGCCAGCCTCCAGAAGGGCTCTTCATTTTGACAGCTCCACATATGAACAAAGCTGGTGCTCATTAAATCATGCCTAGCATTCCCTGTTGCAGCACTGTTAACTGGTAGTCCACCAGGGAGCACTACATTAAAAGCAGACCAGCAGATTCAAGAGAGGCCGCCCCTGGCAGTCAGGGGGGAACTCTTGTCATTTATCAGATTTGAATCAAATTATTTTGGGGGCTGGGTAGACATGTATATCTCCCTGCTGCAGGTGGGATTCCCTGTAAATAACATCTTGAGATTGGAGATTATTAGGCAGGAAATTTATTAGGCAGAGCTCTTGGGATCAACACTTGGGGGAAGGAAGGGTTAGAAGCAAATTGGATAAGGAAGAATATTAGGCTGCATATGATTTCACCAAGGGGACTTTCAGAGTTGTTTTGCATTGTAATGAGGAAGCTAAACCTTGACCAATTATTGAATGCAAGCTGATCATTAGAAGGGGATGTGATTTTGGGGTTGGCAGCCCAAGGCAATTTACAGAAAGGACCAAGAGCTGAGGTATGTCCGCTGGTAGTACTCCCAAAAGCTATAGGAATAAAGGAAGATTCAGATCTCACAAAACAGCATCCACTATAGTGTATCCCTCATACTGGCAGATTTACTCCTTCATAAATATTTTGATTGGGAAGAGCTAGATTTGTGGTTATGATGGGTCCCTTTTACTGGGTCAGATTTATAGGAAAAAGGTTGGTGGCATGAATAAAGCCCATGGTACTGCAGCTAATCTTTGGGCTAATTAATGCTAACGATCTCCCTCCTCTATCATCTACTCTAGAGTCCCTTGATCTTCAGCAAGCACCTCTGCTGGTCTTGGTTCTGTGGTCACCATGCCCTTCCCAGACTGTGACTGTTGCCCTTATCCACTTATTGTTAAGCAAGATAAGGGAAACCAAGACGTATGCAGGTAGATCACCTGGGAGGCAAACAAAGACTCCCTTTTTCTAACTAAGGGCAACCTTATCTACCTCCCGATTATCTGATTCAGTTCATTGCCAGGATGCTGAGTACTCTTCCTGTGTACTTGTTCTTTTAGGTCCAGGTGACACCTGAGGTGGTAGTTTATATGCAATGGGACTCTGTGTGTCCCCTCATAAAATTACCCCCTCTTCGGGTATGAGGACTTTTAAATCTGTAAAGCACAATTGTGCAGACAGAAAACGCAAATTCCCCAGAGGACCACCAGGAGTGACAGTAAAAGGAGCTACCCTTCCTTCCATCCCTTGATTCTTGGACTCCTATAGTCTAACTGTTAAGGAGAGAACACCATATAAAGGCAAATGACTCAGGGTAGAGGTTGGCAAACTATAGCCCTTAGGTCAGATCCATCCTGTTGCTTACTTGTGTAAATAAAGTTTTATTGGAACTCAGCCACACCCACTCATTGTGTAGTGTTTAAGGCTACTTTCACACTGGAGTGGCAGAGTTGAGTAGTTGTAAGAGTGACCACATGGCCTGCAAAACCTATAATATTTATGTTTCTTTCCAGAAAAGCTTTGCCAATTCTTTTCTTTTTCTTTTTTTAAGATTTTATTTATTTGACAGAGAGAGAACATAAGCAGGAGGAGTGCGAGAGGGAGAAGCAGGCTCCCTACTGAGCAGGGAGCAGAACGCAGGACTCTATTCTAGGATGCGCGGATCATGACCGGAGCTGAAGGCAGATGCTTAAGCAACTTGGCCACATAGCTTTGCCAATTCTTTTTTTTTTTTTTTCTTAAGATTTTATTTATTTGATAGAGAGAGAGATCACAACTAGGCAGAGAGCCAGGCAGAGAGAGAGGGGGAAGCAGGCTCCCTGCTGAGCAGAGAGCCTGATGTGGGGCTGGATCCCAGGACCCTGGGATCATGACCTGAGCCAAAAGCAAAGGCTTAATCCCCTGAGCCACCCAGGTGCCCCACCTTTGCCAATTCTTGACCTCATCTGTACACTGCATCCTGGAGGATGGTGCCTCATCCTTCAAGGAATCCTCTCCAAGCTGGCCTCAGTTTGTCTTTACAAGTCCTTTATTTGCTCTATCAGACTGACAGCTTCTGGGTGGTATACCTGGGCTGTGAATCTTGTGAGAATGTGTCCAATCCCATATTTTGCTATAAAATGGGTGTCTGGATCTGACATGATATTAAGAACCTGATATGTTTCTGGATGGTGTGTAATGTTAGGTCCGTTATTAAACGAAACCAGACTGAGACAATTGAAAGTTATTTAAAGCTTTATTCTATGCTAAGCATTAGGATTAAACAAAGTTGAAGTTATGCAAAGCTTTAAACTATGCCAAGCATTAGAAATCAGACTGACCAGCCAGGGCTGCTCCTAGGATAGCGACCCTTCCCAGCTTCACAGACTAGTTTTTATAGAGCAAAAACCTGGCCACACATAGGTAGCCAATGAGATTGTAACATTGTAGAGTCATGTTAGGCCACGTGCAGGTGGCCAACTGAATTACAATTTACCCTATAGTAGCTGCTTGACCTAACCTATTACTCTGGTCAGAATTAGTGCTCAAGGTTGGCACCCGAAGGGCGAGGTTTACATTCTTTGGTGGTTAGGGAGAAAGTATGTGTTTCTTACTGACTGGATGTCTCCACCTGACCTGACTCATCCTTGTATTCTGGGCCCTATTATTAGGAACTGGCTGACCATATTTTCCTGGCTTCCCAGACTTGCTTCTAAGTAAGTTTCTCAGGGGTGGCGGGGGTGGGCAGGGTTGGTTTAGGTTTTACTGCACAAACAATAAAATGGCTTTTAACCAAGCTGGAGCCACCCTGGGTGGGTCAGTCGGGTAAGTGTCTGCCTTCGGCAGCTTAGGTCATAATCCCAGAGTCCTGGGTTCATGCCCTGAGCCAGAGTCCCTGCTCAGTGGGGAGCCTGCTTCTCCCTCTACTCCCTGCTCAAGCTCCCTGATGCTGTCTCTGTCTCTCCCTCTCAAATAAATAAAATCTAAAAAATTTTCATGTCAGACTTTATTTGGGGAGAACTGTTCTTCCATGTATGGAATATGCTGCTTCTAGAGCCCAAAGTGGCCTACCAATAGTTGTGTTTCCTTCCTCATGGGGAGAAATATCAGAGGCAATAATTTATCCTTTACTTTATATATACTGACATGTATATATATACCTGTTTATATACAGATGTCTCTCTATGTATATACACCTGACTACTGAACCCCTAAATACTGATATGACAAAATCTCTGGATCTTCTCATTCTCTGGAATAGAAACACATCTCACATACTTGTTACTCTTACTTTTCCAATCTGATTAGCATGATGTCACTAATATGGTACTAACAGACACTAGTGAAATGTTTATCATGAAGATTCAGGTCTCTTCAGGCTTTATTATAACACAGGGTGAGGACGTTAACATCTTGGGTAGGATATTAATTATATTCTTATCTGTTCAAAGGAAAAAACTGTTTCTGATACTGTTTTTTTTGGAGAGGAATGAAAAAAAATGCATTTGGCCAGACTAATGACCACATTTCATGTACCTGGGCCAAATTAACCTATTTTAGCAACAGTACCACACGTGACACAACATCTGCAACTGAGTCTATTATTCCACTGCATTTTTGTTAGTTTCTGCTATTCTTCAGGATCTAGCTGGCTTTCCTAGGGGCTAGGGTGTGAGAGTTAAATGGAGCTGAGATGGGGCTGTTCCCTTTGCTCCTTTAGGTATTTAACTTTGCACTAATGTCTGCCTTTCTCCTCGGGCTGCAAAAGTGAATTTCATTTAGCATCTTGTCAAGGAGGAGGAGACAATTTCAGAGACTACCATTTTCCCTTCCCCACTGTAAGAGCTCTTACCCTGCAGGCCAGGAAACCAAGGTAGATGTTGTGCCCACCAGCAAAAATATCCCAACCAGTTACATACTCAGGGACTGGGAAAATGGCAATCAGGTACTTCTGTGGACTCGTGAGCACAATGCGAGTCTCAATAAGAACACAACATTTACTGGGGCGTGCTCTCAAAATCGATGCACGCGGAAGAGTAAAGGATACAGGACTGAATAGAAAGACCTCTTGTAAGGTGATGCTGTCTCGAAACAAAGATCTAAGCTGGTCTCACAGGGAGCTCTGAAGCTCTGCTAACCAGTTTGGAGTCATAAGTTGCAACAGAAGAGCGAGGACTTTATATCTCTGTGTTGACTGGTTTCCGGCTATAGGCTCCCAAGAGAAGGGGATGTGATATTGGCTGAGGTGAATCTTTTGGCTGGGGCAACTTGAATAGAATAACTGAGGGCTTTCAGCTTATATCTCTTCCAGCAGCTGGGGGGAAAGACCTATATTCCTAAGGAGAGGTCACGATGTCTACTATACCCCCTCGCACTCAGCACATTATACCATAAAAGGACACTAGTGAACTGAAAAGAAGCTCCGTGTTTCCCCACAGTTCAATTAAATTAACACCATATTTTCCAGTCTTCTAGGACACACCAAACACTAGCCATACTTAAACATTAGTATCTCAATAAAGGATAGATGCATGTGTTATTTTCAAACTCATTTAGAATAACATATCACTAAACTGTATATAGTACAAATTAAGAATATTTTAAAGCAAATACTCTCAATTCTTCAAAAATTTCACCGGAGAGCCAAAGAAACCAACACGGGTTGCTTTCCTAATTTTCATGAGAAGTAACTAGAACATTTTCTGGAAAGAAGACCTGGGTTCAAATTCTAGTTTTACTGCCTTTATGTGGCCTAGGGCACATAGTTAGAGTATTTTCTAATTATATGATGTAGGGCATGATCTGTATGTCAGTTTCTTAAATGTGCATATGGGGGTGTGTATGTGTGTGCTTTATGACTTCTTCAAGATTTATTTTGAAAACGGAAAATTTTTAACAGGTAAAAGTGTTTTTGTAAGCTACAAATTAGTATATGAACATATTTAATAATCCATGTTAATTCAAAATTAGTATATTTCATTTATTACTGTATATCCTTCTGACTTCAAATGGCATATGAAGTTTTATCCTTCACTCTCTTTGTGAGATGATAAGATCCTAAGATGAACATACATGCTTTCCATTCAACAGTTCCCATGGCTCAGAGACTAGACCTGAATACCTTTACTAGGTATTCAGTAAACAGTTGATGAATGAATGAAAGTCCCACTTATCATAATAAATATCAGTGATCAATCCACAGATACTAAACTTTAGTATCTATTTAAGACCGACATGAAAATATGTGAATCATATTGACTCTCAAAGAGACATGGTATTATAGGGATATAATATCTTAGGGTTGGAAGGGGCCTTGACAATTACCTAATTTAGCCACTGCTTTTACAGGTGATTAAATAGAGGCACAGATATGGAGACAGAAATGTTTGAAATCATGTTGCACTAGAATCCAACCATCTCAACAAGCAAGTAGTTTTTTTTATCTTCTGCACCCTTCTTTATGTCATTATTCTACTATTCTGGTATGCTGCAGAAGTAAATCTTTTCTGGGAAAAAAAAAAAGGTAAAATTTTTTCTCTAGCATACATCTTAAAAAAATTTTCAATTAAAGCTCAAATTAAAGCTTATTAATCTAACTTTCAAATCTGGAATATGATGGGAGGAAAAAGCTCGGTAATCATTTTAACATAAGAGAGTCAAGAAAAGAAAAGTTTTGAAAAGTAACATCACTTTTTTACAGCACTTAATTGAATTTCATATCATTTCTACCTTCAGATACCTTCTGAGTTTCCAACCAGTACCCAATAAAAGACACATCTTCTATTAATTCATTTTTCTCTCTTCTCCCCTAATTCATCCAATCCAGTTTTCTCATATGAAATATGAATTCAGTGTATCTCATATGAAATACAATTTATCTTTTTCAATTGCCAAATAACGATTAGCGAAAATATATGTTTATAGTCTGATTTGAGCATAACAGAAAAAAGTCACCACAATCAGTTTGATATGTTAGAAATAAAAGGCTTCAAAATGCTACTCCACATATTTGATTTTTAAACACTTAAGTAATTTCTATAAATTATTTTCCAACTGATTGTTTAGGTAGGATGTTAGGAAACATCAGGGAAGTTAATAAGAAGAGATGAAAATAGTAATATATAACCATGTCTTCCTAAGGCAGTGATAAAGAAAGGAAAGTGAGAAACCAGAAAACTTGAAATGTATAACATGGGGTTATCACAACAGCACAAAATTATAATGAAAGTATTTCCTGAGGTTTTTGAATAGCAACAAAAAATGACAAAGTATGGAGAATATGCAAAAAGATGGCTTCGTGGAAGTTCTTTTGCCAAAGAAAAATTAAGTTAGCAAAGATCTTAAAATAATTAGATAGGAAAATTTTTAGAAATGATTCCTCCCTCCCCAATTTTTGGCCAGCATTTCAAATGGTAAAAAATATTATTTCTCTTTAGACAGAAAAAAAAGTGGAATCCATTAGAAATCTCCACATAATCACATCACAGATTTGTCCAAAAACATTGGCTTATGTTCCAAAATTTTAGGGATCATTAACTTAATGTGCTTAAGCATAAGTCTTAAAAAGAAATTGGTTATTTCCTGCATTCACATTAGAGGTTGTACTCTGATTCTTTCTTTTTTGATTGATAAAGTAACATAAATGCTATTTTTCTGTACAATATGGACACGTTTGACATTGGCAAATAGTATATTCAGCGTTATTAAGGTAGTTATGAAAGTGAAATAGGTTCATATGGATATCTGATTAAAATGGAGAAATTTTGCTTCTCCATGCTAAGTGTTAGGAGAGCAGATCAATGTTTTGGTCAGAGTTCCCTTTAATTTATATTCAAAGAGATTTGGTGTTCTTGCTTTTTAATAAGTTGCCTTTGCAACATAGGGACCTCTTATTTCACCCAGAGAAAGTGGGAAAAGATAGTTTGTGATCTTGATGATCTATGTCAGCATTCTGAGAGGAGATTTGTGCCAGCTACTTTGAAAAACCCACCATCCTTTATATTCCCACACCTAGTTATTAAGTGTCAATCGAAACTGACAGTAGGACAACAAAACCACACAATTACACAGAAGGATATGCTTTCAAATGTCATTCTAAATTTACAAAATTGCATAGTTTTACAGTCCTCTTATGAAAATGTCAGAAAGTGCCAACCATATTCTGTTCCCTGAATGGTGAATACAGCAAATTCACAACCTTAAAGTATTCACCTTTTATTCTTACAAACAATGATAGAAATCCTGGAGTCTAATTCTTGCCTTTTTATTTCACGAGGTAAGGACTTTCATTTCATATCTATTAGAATTCTCCTACCCTTAGGAAAAAAGTGAAACCTGTTAATTCAGCGATGTTTATATTGTTTAATTATAAAAATAAGTCATTCTCATAATAAAATATTTAAGTAATATGGGAGAAATGATATGAGATTAATATAGGTGAAATTTAAATAAAATAGGAGAATATAGGAGAAAGATTAAAAGCTACTCCATTCTTTAGCTGAAGCAGCCAGATTCCTATCCTCACAGGTCATTTGGATAATCTGATCAAATGGAGAAATTAATTATGAATTTTGGGCCAATATTTCCAGATATATTCATATGAATTGATATTTAGATATATATGGATAGGTTTATATATAATTATTACATATTATATTATTACATATACTGTGAAGATCATATATAATAAACATAAACCATATAATTATAAATATTTATATTATTGCATGTCTCTATGAATGCATATGTAAGATAAATTCTTAGGAAATAAGATAAATTCATAGGCAAATTTCTAAGTATGTACTTTAAATTTAAATTAAATTAGCTAATATTAAATTACGTCAGCTAAATGTAATATATTTTGCTATTGTCCAGATATAATCCATTTTAAGAGTTTAAATTTAATCAATAATGAGTATAATATAAATGATTATTTGTAAAGAACAAATAAAAACAAAACATAGCAAAGCAAGTACTTTGGGAAAAATAGCTGATGGCCAACATTAGATTTGAATTTTGAAAAGCATAACCCAACGACAATAGCAATCACTAGTGTTTAAAAGATTTAAAATGAAAATAAAACTAGAACCTGAGTTATATTAGATTAATAAATTACAGGCATACCTGATTTTATGGCACTTTCTTGCACTTTGCAGATACTCCATTTTTTGAAGATTTGTGGCAACACTGCATCAAGCAAATTTATCTGCACCATTTTTCCAAGAGCATTTGTTCAGTTCATGTCTCTGTGGAGCATTTTGGTAATTCTCACAATATTTTAAACTTTTGCATTATTATTATTATATTTTTATGGTGATCTGTGATCAGTGATTATGAGTCACTGAAAGCTCAGATGATGGTTAGCAATTTTTTAGCAATAAATTATTTTTTATTATGTACATTGTTTTAGACTCAATGCTATTGCACACTTAACAGACTATGGTAAAATATAAACCTAACATTTATATGCACTGAGAAACCAAAAAATTCATTTGACTTGTTTTATTGTAATATTTGTTTTATTTTGGTAGTCTGGAGCCAAACCTGGAATATTTCTAAAGTATGTCTATATTAATTATTAATTAATAACAGATGTGGTTATTTCTTTAATTTGCAGCATCATAAAAGCAACCAAAATTATTTAATGCCAGAGGATAATATATATCATTAATGCAGACATATGCATAAACATATGGATGATTTCATGTTTAAAGCAATTAATATCATACAAGTCCCTAAAAATATTAAATAACTATGGAACAAAGTGGTATGTACCTCGTAATACCTATCCATTTTTGTTGTTCTATGTTCAATGACATATTGTATTTTTTTTTTCTTTGCTCTTTTACTGGGAGGGAGGAAAAGCTAGATGTTTGAAAATTTATCCTCACTATACCTACTTTTCTATGTAGATAGAGAAATTAAAAATAAATTTTTTCATATAGATAAAGTAACATTATTCCTCATAACTGGCTTTCCAAAGTTAAGCTGCTAATTACAGCCAAAAGTAAGACAAAAACAGATTTTCTGAAACCAACATTTTTTTCTATTACACCGAATATTATAATGCGAGTCAACTAGAAAGAAACATTCACACTAATGAAGTCCACTTTACAACCTTCGATTGTATTCCATTGTGATTAAGCACGCCTTAGTTCATAAAAACAGTCTTTTCAACTAGAAGAATTTAACATCCAGAGTAAACAGTACTGGGCTGGTCAGTGTGTAGTAGTCCCAGTTTTTATAACCATGGTCAACCAGTTTTTATACACATGGTATCAGAAGATTGTTAGATCTCCAATTTCCAGTGAGCAATTTGATAAATGGGGAAACAACCAAAACTGGGAAACTTTGGGCCTTACGCAAATGCAGGAAATGCAAGTGCGTTCAACTCTTCTGAAAAGGAAAAATATATATAATACATACTTGTATTTTTTCAACATTTTATCCTTAAAATATGTATTTTAAAATATATTCCTTGAGGGCTTCTTATTGACTTTCTTTGAGAATGTGAGTTTCATTTCAAAATGCCCTTCCAATAATCAAGTTTTAAATTTAGTGTATATTGTTTTATATGTTTTTATTACACAGGCACATAATGGACAAAGAAATGTTTAGAGCTCTCGGTTTCTCTCTGTTTCTCTCTGTTTCTCTTTCTGTTTCTTTGTCTCTCTCTCACATACACACATATTCAGGAAGCTTCTAACTTAATGACTATAACTTAGAGATCACAATCAGTTTAGATTACCAGTATCCGCCTGGTGCCAAATAAGGCTATAGCAATAATACCTAAAACATTATTCATAAAAAAAGATTACCATCTCTTTAATAAAACGTCTTTTCCAGTACTTCCATCATCAATGCCTGAATGATTTAGTGCCCTTGCATTTTATTATGACATATATCTGCACTGCTTTCAGAAGAATTTACTCATCACTTCAAGATTAATGTACACACTATGTAGATCATTGTATTAAGAATAATACAGTGATCAAAATTTGGGTTTTATTCTGTGGCTGATATTGTGTCCAGTTCTATAGTTTACATGGAGAAATATGGTTCTGCATTTCTAGGAGCTTCCAAACTCTTGGGGGGTTAATGATCAACAACAAAAAAAGTCAAATAGCAACAATATATGATGCATGACAAATGAACAGAAAGGCAATAAAGTACTGTAGATTTTTTTTAAAGATTTTATTTATTTATTTGACAGACAGAGATCACAAGCAGGCAGAGAGGCAGGCAGGCAGAGAGAGTGGGAAAGCAGGCTCCCCACTGAGCAGGGAGTCCAATATGGCGCTCAATCCCAGGACCCTGAGACCACGACCTGAGCCAAAGGCAGAGGCCCAACCCACTGAGCCACCCAGATGCTCCAACTACTGTAGATTTTTCAAAGAAGAACGATAGTCATTACTTCATAAGAGAAATTTATCTAGAAATGTCCCTTGAAGATAAATGAGATTTAGACTTGCAGAAGAAAAAGAACCTCCAATTTAGGTGTGGAGAATTGTGTGAGTATAGAAAGTGAGGTGGAAAAGTCACATTGCAGGGAATTGGTTTAAGAAGATGGTAATATCCATCTTGCCGAGACGAAGTTTAGAAAGTCTATAGGATACATTCATTGAAAACTAGTTGGATTCTAGGTCTTTCTAGACCATAGGGACATACCAGTCCATAGGGACTTGTAATACAAATCTAAGGAAAAAATCATCTTATCCTATAGAAAGAGAGGAATTCTTGAAACCTTTCATCTGAGGTAGTAATGCTTTATAAAAATTAATGTAGTATGTGAAGTAACATGAATTGTTAAATGGATGGTCATAATAATACTTAAAATCTACTCAGCACTTATTGTGGAGTAGAGATTGTGTTAGGTGATCAACATAGATGGTCTCATCTTAAATATGCTTAAAGACTGATGTTATAATAATCCCTTTTTACAAAAAAGAAGATAAGCTAAGAAAAGTTAAAAAAATGTCCCCAATATCCCCAAACTAGCCCATGGATGAGGCAAAATTTAAACGCAGGCAGTAAGTCTGTAAGCCAGAGCTCTGGAGGCAACTAATTACAGCTAGTCCTTTTTAGTAAGTTGCTCTACTGTGTAGCAACAGTAAAAATAAAAAAGGAATGGAAGGGTGTTTTAAAAACAATGTGAAGGAATCAAATCAGATCAAACAGTGTTGGAAAAACACAGTACCTTTAAGGAATAAAATCTTTTTAGTAAGTATGTGTTAGTATTATATGTATTTTCTTTGCAGAAACTTTCTTCTTCCTTTTCCTGAATTACGTGGTCATGCAAATGATAGCCAGTTATCCTAGATTGGCTTGACAGAAAATTCAAGATGAAAACAATCTGCAGATGTCTCAAAATAGACTCATTTTGCCAGATTGCTCTGTGGGTGATGGTTTGGTATTGTCTGAATAATTTTCCCCCAGCATGTATAGAAAAGATACAAGCCATATTGGCACATAGATCCTTTAAGAAAATAATTAGTGTAGTCCTTACCTATGTTTCTTAAAGGCATTCTTCCATCTAATTATTTTTCTTTTGGAGTAGACATATAGGCAGCATTGAAAATCTGCTCACAGAAAATTCTTGCTAAGTTCCATCTTTTGCCCCATCTTATGGGGCAAAAAAGTAACAATGGGCTCATTGATGAGTATTAACTTATTTTTGTCAGATTTCAACTATCTTCTTCAGAGATATACTTATTGAATAGCTTCATACAAATTATATCTAATAAGAAATATGGTGATCTAAACTTAAAGTAAATGTTTGAAAAAGCATTAAACCTGGTTTAGAATTTTTCTGCCCTGAAGTTCCTACTAAGGCATATAGAGTATGTTTGATAAATATTTATTATTGAATGAGCAATATAACTTTAATTTGAATGCATGTTCCAATGCTTTTCCATACCAATTTTAAAATGCCATTACTTAAGATTTATTTTGGATGATCAGATAAACATAATTTTGTGAAAATGTGAATCGTGACCATGACACTTCTCTGTTTCAAGTCCTGAGGTGGCCCCACGTTTCACTCTGAAGATCAAAGTCCTCACAATGATCTTGTGTGATCTGGAACCTGCTACCTCACTGACCTCAGCTCTCTTGCTCTTCCTCTCTCACTCACTCTTTGCCAGGGCCTCTGGCCTCTTGGCTAGTCTTCAAACAAACTGGTACCTTCCTACATTAGGGTGAATACTTTTATTTCTTCTCTCTATTACCTCGTTCAAAATTTCAACATAATTGATTTCCTCTTCAAGTATTTGCTAGAAGACCTTAATAAGGCCAACTCAGACCTATTAAATATGATCCCTCACTGACCTACCATTCTTGATATTCCTCCTCTTGTTCCACTTACATACTTTACCAATCATCATCTTTTAACACACTAGAAATATAATGTATTTCTATATTATATATATAATGTATAGTGTGTGTTTATATATATATACACACACCCATATGTATGTATAAATGTATATGATGTATTTCTAAAATTTTATGACTCATTCTGCTAAAGTGTTAGCTCCTAGAGAGCACAAATGTTTGTTTTGTTCACTGTTCAATCCCAAGCACCTACTTCAGTGTCTAAATACTAGGTACTGAGTTAATATTTGTTGAATGAAAGAACAAATGAATGACAGTATCTTCACATTCTCCAACCAAAATTAGTCTCTAAATAACCATTTTGTGTTTCAGAGCTACAGTGTAAAAAGTCAATAACTTCTCCAGTTGGCCAATCTTTCACCAGGGAAACATAAAGGATATAATTTTTCCAGGGCATATTTTTGTTAAGTGTTTAGAGCAATTACTAGATTAATACTGTGTTTTACTGTTGAACTCTTATGAGTGTGATTTTATAAAATGTCAATTAAACAGGATGAAATGGACACTCTTTAAGTCATATACAATCCTATTATCTTTGATAAGAGTAGATGCTAAAGAGCATTCTCTGAGACATGAAAATTCAACACAATGATCTTTACTTATGTGTTCTTTGAAACTATGTCTGTCTCATCTTTGAATAAAACCCATCAACAGCTTGACATTTATAAATTCTGAATAAACATTTGTTGATACAAAATGTATTTCAAAAGACTTTTTCTCTAGTATCCATGTAAGTATCAAGGATTCTGGACTTCTGCTGCTGAGACTTCGGAAGATCTCTGGTGGTTCCATATCTTCTTCTATCCAATGAGGAATTTTGACTAAATGACTTCAGGGCTCCCATTCTATCAATTTTCTCTTATTTAACATTTCTGCTTGATTAGAGAATTCCTTAGATAAAAGAACACTGGGAGAAAGATTAATGAATTTTTTCCTTCAAATTATCATGCTTCAATTATGGTTCTCTTTAATCTGTGGACTAATGAGATATTCTCTTCACTTCAGTTGAAACTATAAGCACCATGTTGAAAGAATCTCATCTCCTTGTTTTAATATTATACCCCAAAAGGAAACAGTTTTATACAGTGAGCTGATATTAATGCTTGGCTGGATTTCATCAATGACAAGAAAATAATAAATTCTACGCTTTCTGGGTTTGCAGCTAGGGCACAATATTGTATGTTACAGAGTGGTATTGTATCTAAAGAAAACAGTGTGAACCAAAAATGGAATGACAGGCCTTAAATTGGATCTAGCTTTTGAGAATTTAATGGAAAAATTCTAGGATGAGAGGAACTTAAAGAAAAAATATTTAATCAAAAACATATTTCTTTAACAATTATTTTTAAATAGTCCCTTTACTCTGATCTTAAACTCACATTTTTGATTCAAAGCTTTTCCCTCATTCTCATTTAGTTAGCCAAAGTTGTTGTGAGGCAATTGAAACTTCAGGTTCTTTTACTGCTGAGTTTCTCTCAAAACAGTTCAATCAAAAGTATGATTTGTAAAAGGTCTTGCTATAGTCGGAATGTTTGTGTCTCCCCAAAATTCATATGTTGAAACATAACCCCTGAGGTGACAAGCCTTAAATGGCAGGGTCATTGTAATGTGATTTTATCAGAAGGGTGAAGCACATACGAATGGGACTAGCACCCTTATAAAAGCCTGACCAACCTCCCTAGTCCCTTCTGACATTGAAGATACAGTGAGAAATCTGATACCCAGAAGGGGACCCTCACTCGACCATGCTGACACCTTGATACTGGCCTCCAGAACTGTGAGAAATAAATTTCCATTGGTTAAAAACTACACAGTCTGTGATACTTTACTACAGCAGCCTTGGAAAGACTAAGACAGATCCCTACTATTTTCACCATTTCATGAATGCCTATCAATATTCACAAGGACTCATGAGATTTCTTTCTTGGAATATGACAATTCTTGCCTGCCTATCTGGTGTACAAATTATAGGGGGTAGCAATTTCATTAAGACTTCTTTTACACATTCCTATATTGGCACCCAAAAAACATGTCCCCATCATGGAAACAAAATAAATGGGATTTCTGCTTTCTAAAGACTGATGAATAAATTAATTCAGTTAACATTTTATTTCTTCTTTCTAGGACTAGTGCTAGGGTCTAAATCAATGCTGTTTGGTAGAACTTTCTGCAATGATGAAACTATTCTAAATCTTCACTATCCATCATGGTACTCACTAACCACATGTGGCTATTGAGAAGCTGGTGTGTAATAAGTGTGACTAAGAGACCAAATTTTTATTTTATTTAATTTTAATTTATTTAAACATAATTTTACTTAACTACATGTGGCTAGTGGTCACCATATTGGACAACATAGTTCTAGAGATATATCTCTGAGCAGGACCAACAGGAGCTCTGCTAGCAAAAGCTTATAGTCTAATGGACAATTTTAATAGCAAAGGCAGAGAAGTAGAGCAAATACCTGATAGAGCTTCTTTCTCATCTGTTTTTACTTGAAACAAAGTGGAAGCCACTGACAGTAGTTAAGTATCCAAATCTTGGTAATAGGACAGGGAACAATGCCTTCATGTAAGTACTTCTAACAAATATGACGTGTGATACATATACTCTAAGAAACATCGAAATGTATCAGAAAATCCTCCCCATGAAAAATCTGCTCCTTACCACCTTGAAAAAATAGTCCATCAGGTATGGCTATCATCTAAATTTGATATCACTAGGGATAGGAAACAAGTCAATTTTAGGTCAATATAAAGAAGACATTTCTTATCAAGTTATTTAAAGTGGGATAATCTTCTTACCACTACAATTGTTCAAGCAGAAATTGAATGAAAAATTTGAATAATAGTTTAGGATGACTCATGTATCATGAAGAAACATGGATTAGAGATTGAACAATTTTTTTTAACACACCTGGTGCTTAGTTGACTCATATAAATGATCCTAGTGACACCATCCAAAGGCAGTGGTTTAGATATTTCAGTCTTAAAAACCATAATGATTAACCTCCTCTGGCCAATGAATTAATATCAATTAAAGCAAAATTATTTTAATTTTCTACTAGTGTTAATGATAGTAACATAAATATTTGTTATAGATTAAATGAGGTACTAAAATTTCATCAAAAAATGAAAATTAAAACTGATGCTAAATAGAAAACACTTAGCCAGGACTCCTGGGTGGCTCAGTCAGCTAAGCCACTGCCTTCGGCTCAGGCCATGATCCCAGGGTCCTGGGATCGAGTCCCACGTCGGGCTCCTTGATCCGCAGGGAGCTTGCTTCTCTTTCAGCCTCTGCCTGCCACTGTGCCTGCTTGTGTGTGTCCTTGCTCACTCGTGCTCTCTCTCTCTCTCTCTGACAAATAAATAAATAAAATCTTAAAAAAAAAAAAAAAGAAAACACTTAGCCATTCAATGTAATTGTTTTTTCTATCCTTTAATGATATGAATCCACAAAATAGATTTATTTGTGAAGATAATAAAAGTGGTAAGTATGTTAATTTGACTTCTCAATCCCCTTCCACACTTTCCCTCTTTGTATTCTCTAAATGTACAGCTTTATGGCTGCTTGTACTGTTGTTGTTGTTCAGGAGAAGATTCATTTGAAACAGAGAGAGAAGGAAAGAGGGAGAAGAGAGAGCAGAAACTAGTAAGAAAGAAAGGAAGGGAAGGAGGAAGGAAGGAATTTGCTGATGCTGTGAAGTAATGATGTGGTTTAAAGAAAATAAATGTCAAATCTGCTTTTAAAGATTATGAGAGGAAATTATTAAACCAAAGTGACTAATCCTATTTCTAGATATTGTTCCATATGAAAACTCCCTTAAAAGTAGAAATATTTCAACAGACCCGAAGTCAGATTTTATGAGTGGATCTAAATACTGTGTTGGTTACCTCATTTTGCCTGTCATTTCCCCCCACTCAGTTATTTGCAGTGCCCTGTACTTCAAGATGGAGGATCGGCTTTGTCAGGTGGAAAAGGTAACTGAGCTTTTCTAAGATACCTATTTGACTGCAATGTGTGCTTCATTTCTGAGCTAAACTGACAAAGAAGATGGCATGATTGTGTAAGGATGGGCTAGTTCTTCAAGGAGTGAAGAGAGAGAGTGAGACAGAGAGAGAGAGGGACTTGACGATCTAATTAGAAAAGTCAAGGAGGGGCACCTCTGCGGCTCAGTTGGTTAAGCATTTGCCTTCGGCTCAGGTCTAGATCTCAAGGTTCTGGGATCTAGACCCCATCCATGGGCAACTCCCTACTCAGCAGAGTCCTATTCTCCCTCTTCCACTGCCTCCTGGCTCCCACCACCCCCACCCCCTGCTCATGATCTCTCTTTTTCAAATAAATAAATAAAATCTTCCCCCAAAAGTCACTTTAATACTTTTAAAAAGGGAAAGAAATAAATAGAAAGGTTTTGTTTGTTTGTTTTTTAACCAGTCCATCTATACTTCCAAAGCTACTTCTTAACATGCTCTAAGAAATGGGCAAATGCTTTTTGCCAAAGAAGTCAGATATAATTTGATATAAATATTCATCCATATTTATGAAATACAAAAGTAGAGAGATTAGTTGATTTCTTCCCCTCCAAGGTTTTCTGCTTTCTTTATATCTTTGGTTGTTTGGTTTTGTTTGTGGATTTTTTGCCCTTAGGGTAGGTTAATGTGTGTGTGTTTGTTGTCTTTTTTTGGTTAGTAAAATGAAATCCAATATTAGATTTGTATTATTCACAGTCCTGCTAAGTACAAATTCACATTTTCATCAGGATATAGGAAGCTTAATAGACCATGACCCTTAATAAAATAATAAAATAAGATGATGGGGCTTTAATAATTATATGTTCACTTTTAGAGTGGCAGCCAAGGCTATTTTCACGGTGAGGCATTACTAATGTCACTATTCATCCTTCTGTCCAAATTCTCTGTAAATTCGTATTTGAAAAGCCTCAATTATCTAATGAAATCATTTGGAAATTATTTATTAAAATGCGTAGTTTTCCACAAAACACTCTGGTTTTTCCTTTCATCCTGTCAATAGAAATCTGTTCTCCACCAAGGTTTAATGTACATCAGTGAATAGCCACGGAGACAATTCTTTGCCCTTTGGACAATTTTTCATAGCAGAGGGCAGTGCTGTTTGAATTTAAATGACGCTGCACTTGAGGCCAACAATAATAATCAAGCTCTACTAGACTTTCATTACTTTTTTTTTATCATCTGAATATAATCATAAGCATTTGATGCTAGCTCCCACAGCCTTCGTGTGCATTATAAATATCACATTTAAGTTTCTCTTTAGAAGAGAAACAAGATTTCTGCTGTGGGTGAAGAAGCGAATACAGTGAAATAACATGATCTGTTTACCAAAAGTGCTTGCCATCGTAAGAAAGCAAATGCCTAGGAAATGGGAATTGGCTTGACAACTCATTATTTAAAAAGTAATAATAAATAAAATAAAATAATTCTTGTCTACACCATGGGATGAATTTCTGAATACAGAATTAACCTATTAGCCCACCATCAAAATAAAGCTTCCACCTGACTGCCCAATTACCTCCTCAAAAGACCCCCACAAATCATCTGGGCGAGGCCTTTATGAACAGACCTGCCTGAAGGTCAACAGTGGATGTCTATGATTCAATAAGGGGGAAAAACACATAGAGAATTCAAAACTCCATCCTTTTTAATTCCTCAACTCCAAACAAAAGGACCTTTTTAATCTACAATTAACCTCAGATCTATCTCAATACAGGCATACTCAGAGATGTTGTGGGTTTGGTTCCAGACCACCAGGGTCAAGTAAAGATCACAATTAAGAGAGTCAAATGAAATTTTTGGTTCCTCAGTGCATATAAAAGTTATGTTTATACTATACTGTAGCCTATTAAGTGTGCAATAGCATTATTTCTAAAAAAAAAAAAAAAAAGTAGATACCTTAATAAAAAAATACTTTGTTGTTATAAAATGTTAACCACCATCTAAGCTTTCAGTGAGTCATAATCACAAACTGCAGATCACCATAACAAACATAATAATAATGAAAAAGTTTGAAATACTGCAAGAATTACCAGAAGATGACACAGAGACATGGACTGAGAAAATACTATTGGAAAAACAGTGCAAACAGACTTGCTCAACACGGGGTTGCCACAAACTCTCAATTTGTACAAAATGCAGTATCTGCAAAGCACAGTCAAATGAAGCACAGTAAAACAAGATATGCCTGTAGATTTTGATTACAACAATGAAATTGCATAAAGACCATGTCTACCACCAATAGAATTTACTCTCTCTAAGCCCTAAGAAATCCTACCAGCAAAATAAACTAAGTCAAGGGTAAATTAAGTAACCCACTCTAAAGTAGATGGCTCCAGATGTAGGTGATTGTCCAAGCCTTGATATCACTACTAGCTTTATTTTCATGGCCTACTGTTCTCTGTGCTAGCTGAATATTTAGTGATGCATCTAATTTCAGTAATTAAAGCCCTGACTATGACCTCTTCTTACCTAATTTCATGTATGCATATATGCATACATGACATTGTTAAAAAATGTATTTAAGTAAAGGTTACTAACCTTTAAGAATTATAATGAGGTTACTAGGTAAAGTAAAGGTCATAACTTGCATGTTACACAAAAATAATACAAAATTTTTCTTTCTTGAGGCACCATCTTAAATCACTTCTGGTCTGTGAAGACTTTAATTCAGTGTAACAAAAAATACTCTTCAGTTCCCTCAAAGCTCCCATTTTACCTAGACTGAACTTCAAACCTGCCTGCTTTCATTTTATTTCACAGTCACTCAAACAGTAAGGGAAATGTGAGAATCAATTTCAAAAGAAGTGTACACCTCAGTGACATTAATAATGATCTACAGGAGTTCCATTTCATCTTAAATTGACCAAGACAGCATTCAGGCCAGAAGATCAAGAGATCATGAGAAAATGGATAGTTCCCCACATATATATGACTGAATGATCAATACTTGTAAAGGAAAATTGGTACTATCTTTGAAAAATGTTGATGAAGTCTATTATATAATTAAAATATTGAGCCCAAGAATCAAATTGTCTCTGTTCAGATCTTGCATTTGCTTATTCGGTGACACTAGGAACCTAAGTCTCACCTCCTTATCCACAAAATGAGGATAACAATAGCGCCTATTTCAAATGGTAATTGAGAGCTATGAAATAATTTCAGTTGACTAGTTGTGATAGAAACCATAAGGCCCTCATGTTCTTAGCATACTGCCTGACAAAACAGTGAGCATGTGTTAAGTGCTAATTCTAATAAAACTGTTATATTGTGAACTAGACAAGATCCAGATATTTTAACTAATGTCTTTATTCTTTTCTTCAGATATCACCCCCATTGTGCCCAACCTTCTAAGCTGCTGTATTTTAACTAAATAATTGATGTTAGGAGTCATCAAGTTTCTGTGGAGTACATAGGTATAAATCATAGGACATTTTATAGCCTAATCTAACCTAGAAGTTGCCAAATGTTTTTCTATAAATGGACAGAAAGTAACTATTTAAGGCTTTAAGAGCCACATAGTCTCTACTGTAATCAAATCTCCATTGTAGGACAAAAATAGCTTTAGATAATATACATAATACATTCAAGCTGATATTTGAATTTCATATGATTTTCATGTCTCACAAAATATTACTTATCTTTTGATTTTCTTTTCAAACATTTAGCAAGTGAAGAAAAAGAACTGCACTGAGCTGTGCCACCTTAAGTGGGATCTTTGTCCAGTCACATAGATCAATGAAACGGAAGAGAAAACAGAAAAGAAGGACCCACAATTATATGGTTGACAAGTTTTGACAAAGCAGATAAGAATATCCAATGGGGAAAATATAGTCTTTTCAACAAATTCCTCTTGGGAAACTGGACAGCAACATGCAAAAGAATGAACCTAGACCACTTTCTTAAATCATACACAAAAAGAATTCGTGGCTCAGTTGGTTAAGCAGCTGCCTTCGGCTCAGGTCATGATCCCAGCGTCCTGGGATCAAGTCCCACATCGGGCTCCTTGCTCAGCAGGGAGCCTGCTTCTCCCTCTGCCTCTGCCTGCCATTCTGTCTGCCTGTGCTCGCTGTCTCCCCCTCTCTCTCTCTGATAAATAAATAAAATCTTAAAAAAAAAAAAAAAAAGAAATTCAAAATGAATGAAAAAAATAAATGTGAGACAGGGAACCATCAAAATCCTGGAGGGAGAACAGGCAGCAGCCTCTTTGAGATTGGCCATAGCAACTTCTTACCAGACATGATAACAGAGGCAAGGTAAACAAAAGCAAAAATAAACCACTGGAACTTCACCAAGATAAAAAAAACTTCTGCACCGTAAAGGAAAAAATCAACAAAAACTAAAAGGCAGCCTTTGGAATGGGAGAAGATTTATTATTATTATTATTATTATTATTATTATTATTATTATGTTATGTTAGTCACCATACAGTACATCGTTAGGGAGAAGATATTTGTTAATGCCACATCTGATAAAAGGTTAGTATCCAAAATATATAAACAACTTATCAAACTCAACACCCAGAAAAGAAACAATATAGTTAAGAAATGGCCCAATGTGTATAGCAGCAATGGCCACGGTTGCCAAACTATGGAAAGAACCAAGATGCCCTTCAATGGACGAATGGATAAGGAAGATGTGATCCATATACACTATGGAGTATTATACCTCTATCAGAAAGGATGAATACCCAACTTTTGTAGCAACATGGACAGGACTGGAAGAGATTATGCTGAGTGAAATAAGTCAAGCAGAGAGAGTCAATTATCATATGTTTTCACTTATTTGTGGAGCATAACAAATAACATGGAGGACAAGGGGTGTTAGGAGAAGGGAGTTGGGGTAAATTGTAAGGGGAGGTGAATCATGAGAGACTATGGACTCTGAAAAACAATCTGAGGGGTTTGAAGTGGCGGGGGTGTGGGAGGTCGGGGTACCAGGTGGTGGGTATTATAGAGGGCACAGATTGCATGGAGCACTGGGTGTGGTGAAAAAATAATGAATAGTGTTTTTATGAAAATAAATAAATCAATTTAATAAAAAAAAAAAGAAATGGGCAGAAGACAAGAACAGACATTTTTCCAAAGAAGACAGAGACATAGCTAATGGATACATGCGAAGATGCTAACATCACTCATCATCAGTGAACTACAAGTCAAAACTACAGTGAGCTATCACCTCACATCTGTCAGAATGGCTGAAATTAACAATACAGGAAATGACAAATGATGGCAAGGATGCAGAGATAGGGGAACCCTCTCAGATTGTTGGTGGGAATGCAGGCTGCTGCAGCCACTCTGGAAAACAGCATGGAGACACTCCAAAAGCTAGAAATAGAACTAGACTACATCTTAACAATTTCACTACTTCTTTATCCAAAGAATACAAAAATACTGATTCGAAGGACAAATGCACCCCGATATTCATAGCAGCAGCATCTGCAATAGCCAAATTATGGAAAGAGTCCAAATGTCCATCAACTGATGAATGGATAAAGAAGAAGTGGGGAATTAAAAAATATATATATATATATATGAATGAGTATTAGTCAGTCATCAAAAAGAATGAAATCTTGCCATTTGGAATAACATGGATGGAACTAGAGTGTATTAAGCTAAGTGAAATAACTCAGTCAGAGAATGATAAATACCATGTGATTTCACTCATACATGGAATTTAAGGAACAAAACAGATGAACATAAGGGAAGAGAGGGAAAGAGAGGGAGGGATACCTAAGAGACTCTTAACTAGAAAGAGCAAACTGAGGGATGCTGGCAGGGAGGTGGGTGGGGATAGGCTAAATGAATGATGGTATTAAGGAGGGCACTTGTGATGAGCATTGGGTATTATATGTAAGTGATGAAGCACTAAATTCTACTCCTGAAACCAATATTATACTATATGTTAACTAAGTAGAATTTTAAGTAAATCTTGAAACAACAACAAAGAAAGCTAATACAGTTTTAGTTCTTAGTTTTGCTGGCCATACACAATACATAAATTGAAGGTGAGCAGTATTTAGAACTCAGGCTATAGTTTATCTAACTCTTCCAATCCATTATTTCTATTAAGACTGTTTAAATGCTGTATCTTGTATTTAAAGAGCAATTATATAAAAATTCTTCCAAAATCCTTGACTATTCAGTAAGTAGTTAAGTTAATGAAAATGCCATATGAATGGTCTAGTATTATATCATAATATTAATACTCCTAAGAGTGAAAAATTATAGATATTCCAAACACAATTTGGCACAATCCTTAACTTTATTACCCCTGAAATATATAAACAAAGTAAAAGGCACTTTGGACACTGCTAGTGAGGTTGTTCAATCTTAGATAGAGAATGTAAACCAGTTTATCTGACCAATTTAATGAAATGTCGACTCTGGAGTTGTCCAATGGCAAAGCCTTTGGAAGAAGTGAGGGAAACTACATATTTGGAAAGAAAAAAGGTCTGCCCAGAAGTGACCTCTAATCTGGAGGGAAAATGATTGGATGTGAATAATCAAATTGGACATTTCAACTTTGGTATCTAACATTCCCTGGGCAATTAATTGCATGGATTTATTTGAGAATTTGGATTGTTCCAGGTGGAAAAATAAATAAGGGACAGATCATCCAATGAACAAAGAAACTCTATTTCTATACATCTCTGCTCTATGAAAAGTCTCTTGAAGATTCTATGAGTATATTAAGTATCATCTAATAGCTATGTCGCCTTGTGGCTCTTTAATATGGAGAATGAGAAAAGAAGATGAAGATACAAAGAAGGGAAGAAAATGGAAGACAGATCAATGTAAATAGGGCCTGTATAAATTTATATTTGGAACTTCCAGAGCCTGATTGTCATGAAGACCACTCAAGAATTTAGACTCTGTTGTGTTAACTCAGAAGAGGTTCAAATTGAGAATACAGGTGAATTGCTTAGGAGAACATTAATAGTTCCCTAAAGTACACATGGGCTAAATACACCCCAGGAGCTAAATCATCTTACCTCTTGTTTTTGTAAATAAAGTTTACTGAAAGACAGCCATGCTTATCCATTTATGTATTAACTATGACTATTTTTGTGCTTTAGTAGCAGAGTTGATTAGTAGTGAGAGACCCTATGGTCTGCAAAGGCTAAACTACTTATTATCTGGTTCTTTACAGAGAATGTTTGTAGACCCTTTCCCTAAAATCTCACTATTCCAAGTGTGTTCTATAGACCAATAGCACTGACATCTCAAAAAAAATGGTCAGAAAGGGAAAATCTCACACCCCACTTCAAATCTACTGAAATCAGAATCTACATTTTAACAAGATCCCCAAATGACATAATGACCTCAATGACTGAAAAGCACTGCCTTAAGATAATTTCTTCTTGTTGAAGTGTACATGAAACATGGAGGTTTAAGGGGACAGGATGTCTACCATTTGTGAAGATTAGATTCCCATTGTTCTAACTGGTTTAAACCTTGGTATTTATAAAAGTTACATTCCATAATCCACACCCAAACTTGTGATGTGAAGATTACTAAATCAAGAGGTCAAACTAAGGCTGAAATATTTATAGCAAGAGAACATTCTGATAACTCATAAATTACAATCTCTATGAGTCTTGAAAGAAGGTCTTTAAATTACCAACAGGCAACGAATGCAATACAACCAGCATGTGGGTTCACGTTCAGAAACTGTCTAATTTAAATGCTGTTCAGCTATAATAATAATATTTTTTAAAACTGTTTACAGTTTTGTAGTTTAATCAATCTGAAGAGTTTTATTTTTATACTTCAGTCTCTTAATCAGATGTAAAGACAGAACTTGCATCTCATCAGCACAAGTACATGTTAAGAAGGAAAACACAGAAATGCACTTTTCTTGGCTGGTGGACATGTAGCTCTATTTAATAGATACTTTATATTTAGTATTTTATTATTGAGCTTAGTTCAGTATAAATGCACATTTTCAATGTCATGAATACATGGCATGAATGACGTGACAAGCAATTTGCATTTATACAGCACCTTTCAAAGGTTTAGGAACGCAAAGCAAAGCATAAATGCTTGTGTAACTTTGCAATTAAGAATTCGCTTCTAATTACTCCTACTTAAATGTTCAGTCTCTTTTTAATCACAACATTTTTACACCTGTGGTTAAGTGCTCTGACAGAGCCTTAGCCTTATCTCCAAAGCATGCAAATTGCATGACTGGGTTTTATAATGAAAGCTACGTTTGCCAGGAGGAAAATGATCACAGACTTGGAATGCCAGTAACAATATTAAAAACATAACTAAATTTAAAACCATCATTCTCTTAGGTCATGTGCTCATTCAAATCAACACACACACGCACACACACACACACACACACACACACAAGCGTGCGCACGCGCATGCAAGTCTCACTGTGGAGCATGCACAAGTTTTAGGCCTGGATATATTCTGCTACACCAGGAAGTGAAGAGATGAGACCTGAAAACCAGCTTGTAAACGTATGCTTGCCTGTAGTAAATCTTTAGCTACTGGTGCTACAATTGCTAGCATGTGTGAGATTCCTCGTTTTCTTGTATAACCAAGGGACCCGTAAATAATATGATGTTTTTAAAAAATGATATCCTGCTACTAGGGGAAAGCACAATTCGGCTGCAACATATGGTTCTGGAGGGCTACAGCCTCATAAATGGGGCTGAGGAAAGAAAAGCAATTCTGGGAAGGTGGTTGTAGCTAAAGAGAAGGCCCTGGTGACAACCATCTACATAACTGACTGCAATAAAGCATGAAGCTCCATTTTCCAAAGCTGATTAGAAAGAAGATTTATTAAGAACCTATGATGATCTGGGGACCGGTGTAACACAAATAGACAAGGCATGGTTCCTGCATCTTGAAAGGCTGCCAATAGGCAGCAGAACCAGGTGGACCCAGAAGCAAATACATTTCAAAATCCACAGTCAGTTATGAAAAACTAGAATAAATCAGAAGTTCTCAGATTTTCAATAAAGTATTAATTGTGTGAAAAATAATTTTAAAACAGATTTTCCATTTTAAAAATAAGTATTAAGTCCTTCCAAGATGCCAGATACTGTGTTCATCTGATGATTAAAGTGGTAAGAGTAATAATGACAAAAATAACAATAAGGTTGATGATCATAAAGGAGCACTGGAGAAATCACATAACACTTCCTGCATGCAGGAAAGTCACAGGACAGAGGGGAGGGAGAAATAACTAAACATGATATCAAGTGTGCTTTTATAAGCTTGTGTGCAGTGCTCTGAGAGTGGAGAACAGGGAATATTTACTTCCGTTAGTCTTTGAGAAAGACTTCAGGAAGAGAAGGACGTTTCAGGAGGAACATGAAATACCAGTAGGA
This sequence comes from Mustela putorius furo, assembly GCF_011764305.1. NCBI lineage: Eukaryota > Metazoa > Chordata > Mammalia > Carnivora > Mustelidae > Mustela > Mustela putorius. The sequence continues at coordinate 32,581,492 of NW_025421987.1, forward strand.
TTCTGCCAGTAACAATACTGGTGGCAGAGAGAGGAATATCAGGGAGTAGAAACATTTAAATTTGAAAATTCATACAAATGTTATGTTATGCAGACGACTTCTTTCCTTACACCTCATGAACCAACCTTTGCTAGCTTCATACCTTTCTTCGGCAGCTTCCCCACCTCTCTCGGCCTTCCTAGAATTGAAGAGACTTAGGGCCTTGCTCTGGATTAGATTTTAGCTTAAGGGAAGGTTGTGGCTGGTCTGATCTGTTCAGACCAATAAAAGTTTCTCCGTTACCAGCAATAAGGCTGTTTGGCTTTCTTATCATTGGTGCGTTCAATGGACTAGCACTTTGCATTTTCTTCTAGAACTTCTCTTCTGCACTCACTACTTGGCTGTTGAGTGCAGAGGCCTAGCTTTCAGCCTATGCTGACTTTCAACATACCTTCCTCATTCAGCTTAATTATTTCTAGATTTTCATTTAAAGGGAGAGATGTGTGACTCTTTCTTTCACTTGAACACTTAGGGGCCATTGTGGGGTTATTAATTGGCCTTATTTCAATATTGTTTTGTCTCAGAGGACGGGGAAGCCTGAAGAGAGGGAGAGAGGCAGGGAAACAGAACACATATATTTATTGAAGCTTGCCACCATGGCCCCCTAAAATGATTACAACAGTAATATCAAATCACAGATCACAGTAATCATAACAAATATCATAATAACGAAAAAGTTTGACAATTATGGACATTACTAAAATGTAACCCAGACATGCACTGAGCAAATGCTACTGGAAAAAAATGCACTGATAGACTTGCTTGACACAGGGTTATCACAAACCTTCATTCTGTAAAAAATGCAGTATTTTCAAAGTGCAATAAAGCAAAGGGCAATAAACCAAGGTACGCCTGGTATGTCAATGATCTCTCAGTGAAGCTAGAAAAATACCTATAAAACATAAATTAAAAAATTAATACAGTACACTGGATTATCAGATGTGTCCCAGATATAAACTGAGGAGCTGCCAAGACAGGGTTGATGGTGGAAATGTGCTCTTCCCCTTTGTCTCTGAGTTGGAGAATGCAGACCTCATGGCAGTCAGAGTCACATAACAAAAGAAATCTATTCAATTAACTACAAAAGAATACTAAAGTCTATCAGAATCCAGAGATGCACATAAAAACCTAGAGGCACTTAAATGTCGTTATCTATCTCAGGTGGCCACCAGAAAGAAATAATATATATACTAATGAATAAACAGCTGGTAGCTTTTCAGAGTAAACTATTTTTCTAGGACTATAAAGTAACTCTGAAATGGACACTGTCTTACAGCACTTTCATAGGACAAAAAAAAAAAAAAAAAAAAAAAAAAAAAAAACAGCAAAAAACAACTGTGTGTCTAAAACTCTAAATCCACAGAAAATCTTCCCTTCAACTACAATTTCTTTCTTTCATACATTTATGAACTATATGTTACCACTGCCCAGAAATGAATGAGTTACAACAGTCTGCTCCAAAGATATACAATTGAGCTTCATATAAGACTTTACTCATTCATTTAAAAAGAATTTTGTTTAAATTTAAAATTACTGAAATTATTGATGTTAGTTCTCTCAGAAGGAAGATGTGAGAAAGAAATCAGAAAAAAATTGAAAACCCAGTGTCTCTCAGACTCTTACCTTATGGGTAATTGAGTTGTAAACCCTTTAGCTATGCTGTTATCATTCCAGTGAATTCAGTCTGCATCTGTGAGTGGAGAAAAGCCTTTGTCAGATATGGTTTCAAAGACCTCAAACCAAATATATGTAATTATTTTCTATCCTCTGAACATTTTTTCTTAGAAGGAAGTAATAACCCAATGCCTTAAAAAAAGTCCCAAGCAAAAAAAAAAAAAAAAAAAAAAAAAAAAAAAAAACACCATTTCATGTTCCAATTATCCAAGTTATAGAAGGAAGTATAACTTATAAAATGTGATATAGAAGTACTTCTATTATAAGAAGAGTCACATCAAATATGAGGAGGCCTTTCACTAACCAAAATAACAAAGATAATTTTATTCCTTGTTACTTTGAAAAGCATATATATATATAAAGGAATATATATGAATGTATATACTCATGAATATAAACATATATGTATATGTATATAAATGAATATATATGAATTTATTGAACATATATGAATACATACATACATATATGTAAACATGCATATAAGAGAGATTTGGGGAGCTCCTGGGTAGCTCTGTTGGTTGAAGCATCTGACTGGCTCAGATCATGATCCCAGTGTCCTAGAATCAAGTCCCACATTGAAGTCCTTGCTCAGTGAAGACTCCGGTTCTCCCTCTTCCTCTTCGTCTTTGCTCTCCCCCCCAACCTCTCAAATAAATAAATAAATGAAATCTTTTTAAAAAGAGAGAAAGGTTTATGGATGCAGGAGGGGTTGCGAACAAGGGCTCCTGAAAACTCATAAATGTCTATGTTGATTGAACCTGCTAGAATACATCACAATACAATTGTGTGCTGCTACTGTCAGGCTTGCATTTTGTAGAGCATTCCATGACCTGAATTCTTTTTTCACGTGCTGGGTATAAGTTGCAAGTCACCATCTCTGTTTACAAGGTGGCGTTAAGCAAGTGTCTCATTTATAAGCACACACTAGTCATAAGCAAGCATTCAGAATTCCTCTCCTCAGTGGTAAAAAAAAAAAAAAAAAGTACTTATCTGAAGACGAATTTCCATTCAGCTTGAAATACTGTGCTGTTTCTCACTTTCCTCGTTAGTGCCAAGTGATTGGCAAGTTACCCTCCAGACAGGGCACCGTCTTCTATGTGTCGATTGAGGAGTAAGCGCCCAGGAAAGCATAGCCAAAAGGAAATATATAAATCTGTTTAGAAATTCAAGAAATTTATAAGCCATGCTACTCACCAAGGCCTGTGGGAGCATATACATCATAAAACACCACTGTAAAGCTATAAATATTTCAAGCAGTTAGTAACGGCTGAAAGCACATCCCTTAAAGCCTGGTTAGAGATGGGCAATGCACAATGCCCTAGTCAGAGCTGGTGCAAGGTCTTTCGAGCAGTTTGTTTTTCTAGGCAAATGTAAAGGCACAGTCCCAGCTGGCATCTAGCTCTCCTTTATTTCAGGTTGCAGAGGTGGTGGAATTTTCTCAAGTTCAAGCCCTGTTCTGTGTTGCCCCTCCTAACCCTCCTAATCATCTTTCCTTCTGTCACCCACTCCATGGGTTCTGTTTCGCACCAGCCCAGCTACAAGGAAGAAATGAGCTGTGCAGGCGAGGTGGTCAGAAAAGTAAGGTGGGCTCCTGGCAGGATAGGTTTCAGCACTTTGTTGGGTTATTGTGTCTCCACCTTGGCTTTCCATCCAGAGGAACCCCATTCAACCCCCTGTTTTATTTTTGGATACCACTGTGTCTTATTTCACTAATATTTCCTCTCTGCTCCTATATTTGGATCTAGACTGAGTTTTCCTTCCTGCTCCTATATTTGGATCTAGACTGAGTCCTAAAACGGGCATTTTAGGGTTAAGCTGTTTTCTATGAGTATATAGAATTTAAAATATCAAATCTTTTATTATGATTGAAAAGACTAAAGCTTAGGCTTGGTCAGTTTTGCAAAGTTTGTCCAATCTTTCATCACTAATTTAGAAACGATTTGTTTTCCTTTAGTGCTTTTGTCTGGTATCATTTAGTCTATCCATAGCTTTTTAGTCGTTATTCTAAAAATTTTGGTATACATTTAACAAAAATCTAAAGTAAATTACTAACTTTACTTTCTCCTCAAATAAAACAAGTCTCTGAGAGTATTTTAACTTCATTTAATTCCTCTCAATTTATATGTCATTTTGGTCAAATATTCCTTTGCCCCCAAATTACAAATTATTGTTTTTTATCACTGTTGTTTGTTAAGATTTAACCCAATAAATATGCTGATATTTGTTCATTATTATCCTTTCTTGAATCTTACACATTCCTTCTGTGATCTTTTCCCTAAAATACCTCCTTTAGAAATGTCTCTAGTGATGGTTTTCTGGTGGTAAACTCTAATTTTGTCTAAAAAGTTATAAAAATAATACATCCTCTCAGGGCACCTGGGTGGCTCAGTCAGTTAGGTGTCTGCCTTCAGCTCAAATCATGATCTCAGGGTCCTGGGATGGAGCCCTATGTGGGGCTCCCTGCTTAGCAGGGGAGTCTGCTTCTCCCTCTCCTTCTGCCCCTCCCCCTCTCGTGCATGTGCTCTCTTCTCTCTCTCTTCCTCACTCTCAAATAACTAAAATCTTTAAAATATAATATATCCTCTCTTCTTTCAGACCTTTAATGGTACTATTTCTCATTTTTCCTCTACTGTTGATATTAAAAAGTTAAGTGACTATCAAACTCAGTTTTCTCTGATGGCTTCTAAATCTTGGCTTTGTTTTTGTTCACCACATTGTCTGGGGATGGTCCTCCCTTCATTTTTCCTCCTTAGGACACAATATCTTGAATCTGATTATTGGTGTTTTTCACCAGTTTTGCACTATTCTCAGACATTATTTTTTCCGAGATGGCTCTTCTCTCATTTGATCTGTGTTGCATCTTCTCATCTTTCCTTTCTTTCTTCATCTTATTTTTATACATTTCATTTTATCTTTTTTTGCCTTTCTGTGTTATTTTCATCTTTTGATATTTCTTAAAACTTTCTGGTGTCACATTCACCTCTGTTTACTATGTTATGAGACATATTTTTGTGGATGCATTAGTACTTCTACTTGGTAAATACCTGGGATGGAATTATGGGGTCAGAGGTAGGGTAAATATTTAGATGGTGAGAAACTGCCTAATTAATCAAGTATTTGTATTATTTTATATTCCCATAAGTAATCTCTGAGAGTTCAGTAGTTCCTCCACCTCATAACACTTAGTATTGTCAGTACTTTTTACTCCAGCCAATCAAAATTCAATATTGTATTTCATTGTGATTTTAATTTAGGATTATTTGATATCTAATAACAGTAACTTATGACATTGCCATTGCCTTTTATCTTCTTTTGATAAAGTGCCTTTTGAAATCATTTGCTTATTTTAATTCCATTATATGTCTTTTCATCATTGTGTTACCATTGTTCTTTATATGTTTTGATATTACTTTGTTTTTAGATATATACAGTACACATCTTCACCCAATAGTGGCATATCTTTTCATTTCCTTCACATTGTCTTTTGGAAAGCAGAGTATTTTCTATTTTTATTAAAGCCAATTTATCATTCAAAATAATAGAAGTCTTTCTTAGAAGTCTTAAAAGTCTTAGAAGTCTTTCAATTTTATTCTTCATTGGTAATTCTGTTATGGCTAGTTTAGTTTTTCGCATTTCCTATTTTTTTAAAACAAAACAACTTTGTCACTTTATGCAAAAAAAAAAGAAGTCTGCATTAATTTTGATGTGGATGGGTATTAAATCTATGAATCAGTTGATGATTAACATATTAATAATATTGACTCTTCTAACCTATGAACCTATGCATATCTCTTCATTTAAGTATTCTCAGTAGCGTGCTGATTAATGTCTAATAATCAGCTCTTTGAATACATAGTTCTCACATGTAGCATGTGCTCATTTCTGTGGTATAAATACTCTCAGCATGAATCACCTCTAGTTACCAATGTGATATGACTGAATAAGAGGTTGGGAAACTGGGCTCCGGATGCCACCAGGACTTCGTTATTCTGGTGCAGTGATCCTGCAAATTGTTTGTTAAATTTATTTTCCTAAAACTTTTACGTCTTTGGAGGCTATCATAAATGGAATATATAATTTCATTTTCCAAATGTTTGCTTTCAGAATAATTGGAGTACTATTTATGTTTACATTGTCCCTTGTTCTGTTATTTTGCTTTATTCACTTATTCTAGTAGGGTTTCCTGCAAATTCCTAAGGATTATTTAGGTATAAAATGAAGACATCATCAATGAGTAGAGATAGTTTTATGACTTTTATACTATTTTCAGCTCTATGATTTTGATTTTTCTTGCCACAATACACAAAATTTGTGATTTTGATCTATCCGAGAGAAAGTAAATCCAATATAAGCTACCCCATTATTTAAATTCAAATTTAGGGTCACCAGGGTGGATCAATTGGTTAAGCATCTGCTTTTAGCTCAGGTTGTGGTCCCAGAATCCTGGGATCAAGCTCCAAATTGGGCTTGCTCAATGGGGAGCCTGTTTTCCCCACTCCCTCTGCTGCTTCCCCTGTCAGTGCCTGTGCTCTCTCTGTCAAATAAATGAATAAGATCTTTAAAAATAAATAAATAAATTCAAATTTTATCCTTTCTTGGGGTGGAATACACGTAGCATAAATTCTGACCCAAAATATCTGAATTAAATTTTACTATTAGCAATTCCTAAAGAAGACATGTATTTTTTATATTATATTTTATTTTTTTTTAATATTTTATTTATTTATTTGACAGAGAGATCCTAAGTAGGCAGATAGGCAGTCGGGGGCGGGGGGGGGAGTAGGCTCCCTGCTGAGCAGAGAACCTGATGCGGGGCTCAATCCCAGGACCCTGAGATCATGACCTGAGCCAAAAGCAGAGGTTTTAACCCACTGAGCCACCCAGCACTGAGCCACCCAGCCACCCAAGTCCTTTGCACATTTTTTAATTGAGTAATCTGTCATTTAATTGTTGGGTTGTAAAAGTTCTTTATATATCTTGGATATTGGGTTTTATCAGAGAATACTTTCTCCCATTCAGTGTAGTTTTACTTCCAAATTTTCCTCTGACACACTTAATTTTGATAAAGTCAAATTTACCTGTATTTTCTTTTATTGCTTGTACTTTTGGTGTTACATATTTAAAAAAAAAAAAAAACTGTTGCCTAATCCAAGGCCATGAGGGTTTTCATCTGTATTTCCTTCTAATAATTTTATAGTTTTAACTTTTACCTGTCGATTTTGATCTATTTTGTGACCTCTCCTTATGCATGGTATAAGAAGAGGTCCAAATTCAGTGTTTGGTATGTGGCTATCTGCTTGTTCCAGCATCATTTGTTGAAAAGACTAGTCACTGCCCATTAAATTATTTTAGCACCCTTGTGAAAAAAATAACTGAAAAATAAATGTATTAATTTCTTTCTGGACTCTCAATTCTTTTTTCTTTTAACAAAGTGTTTGGTTAGTTTCAGGTGTACAATATATAGTGATTCCACAATTTCTCCCATCACCCACTACTCATCATGACAAGCGTACTTCTTAGTCCCCATCATCTATTTAACCCATCCTTCTCTCCACCTTCCCTCGGGTAGCCATCATCTCATTCTCTATAATGAAGAGTCTGTTTCTTGATTTTGTCTCTTTCTTTTTCTTTCCCTTTAGTCATTTGATTTGTTTCTTAAATTCACAAATGAGTGAAACTGTATGGTGCTTGTCTTTCTCTGATTAACTTATTTCACTCCATCCATGTTTCTGCAAATGGCAAGAAAATATATATTTATATAGATATACATCAGTTGCACCTTCTTTATCCATTCACCAATTGATGAATGTTTATGTTGCTTCTATAATTTGGTTGTTGTAAATAATGCTGCTATAAACGTAGCAGTGCATATATCCCTCTGAATTAGTGTTTTTGTGTTCTTTGGGTAAATACCTGGTAGTGTAATTGCTGCATTATAGGGTAATTCTATTTTTAACTTTTTGAGAAATCTCCATGTTTTCCACAGTGACTGCACCAGTTTCTCCCATGACCAGTGCACTTGGGCTCCTTTTTCTTCACATACTCACCAACACCTATTTTTTTCTTGTATTGTTGATGTTACCCATTCTGACAGGTCTGAAGTGATATGTCAGTGTAGTGTTGATTTGCATTTCCCTGATAATGAGTAATGTTGAGCATTTTTTAATGTACCTGTTGGCCATATGGATGTCTTCTTCAGAGAAATGTCCTTCATGTCTTCTGACTAATTTTAATTAGATTATTTTTATTTGGAGGGAGTTGAGTTTTATAAGTTCTTTATATATTTTGAATACTAACCTTTTATCTGATATGTTATTTGAAAATATTTTCTCCTATCCTGTAGGTTGCCTTTAGTTTTGCTGATTGTTCCTTTATTGTGCAGAAGCTTTTTATTTTGATGCAGTCCAGATAGTTTATTTTTGCTTTAGTTTCCCTTGGCTCAGGGGATCGATGTAGAAAAAAGTTGTTAAGGCCAATGTCAGAGACATTATGGCCTATGCCCTCTTCTAGGATTTTTATGGTTTCAGGGTCTCACATTTAGGTCATTAATATATTTTGAGTTTATTTTTGTGTGGTGTAAGAAAGTGGTCCAGTTCATTCTTTTGCATGTAGACGTTTAGTTTTCTCAACACCATTTGTTGAAGACACTGTCTTTTTCTCATCAGATATTTGTTCCTGCTTTGTTGAAGATTAATTTGATCATGTAATTGTGGGTTTATTTCTGGGTTTTCTATTCCATTTTATTGATTAGTGTCTATTCTTGTACCAGTACCATACTGTTTTAATTACTGCAGCTTTGTAATAAAAATTGGAAGTTTAGAATTGTGATCCCTCCAGCTTTGCTTTGCTTTTTCAAAATTGCTTTGGCTCTTTGTGTTTTTTTGAGGTTCCAACAAATTTTAGAATTTTTTTTAGTTCTGTAAAAAATGTTGTTGGTAATTTTTTTTTAAGATTTTATTTATTTACTTGACAGACAGAGATCACAAGTAGGCAGAGAGGCAGATAGAGAGAGAGTGGAGTATGCAGGCTCCCTATTGAGGAGAGAGCCCGATACGGGGCTCAATCCCAGAACCCTGGGATCATGACCTGAGCTGAAGGCAGAGGCTTTAATCCACTGAGCCACACAGGTGCCCCGTTGGTACTTTTTTTTTAGATTTTAATTATTTATTTGATAGACAAAGAACACAAGTAGGCAGAGAGTCAGGCAGAGAGAGAGAAGAGAAGCAGGCTCCCTGCTGAGCAGAGAGCCCAATGTGGGGCTGGATCCCAGAGTCCTGGGATCATGACCTGAGCCAAAGGCAGAGGCTTTAACATACTGAGCCACCCAGGCAACCTTGTTGTTGGTATTTTGATAAGGATTATATTAAATGTGTAGATTGATTTGGGTAAAATAGACCTCTTTACAGTATTTGTTCTTCTAATGTATGAGCATGGGATTTCATTGAGTCATCTTCAATTTCTTTCATCAGTGTTTTATAGTTTTCAGAGTATATGTCTTTCACCACTTTGGTTAGGATTATTCCTAGATATCTTATTATTTTTGGTGTAATTGTAAATGGAACCTTTTTAAAAAAAAATTCTCTTTCTGCTGCTTCATTATTGATGTATAGAAATGCAACAGATTTCTGCACTTGATTTTGTATCCTGCAAATTCACTGAATTCATATATCAGTTCATGTCAAAAGTGAATTTTTCCTTTCTTCCTTACTAATTTGGATGCTCTTTATTTGCTTTTGTTGTCTGACTGCTGTGGCTAGGACTTGCAATACTATATTGAATAAAAGTGTTGAGAGTGAACATCTTTGTCTTATTCCTGACCTTAGGGGAAAGGCTCTCTGTTTTTCCCCCTTTAGGATGACATTAGCTGCAGGTTTTTTCATATATGGCCTTTACTATGTCGTGGTATGTTCCCTCTAAACATACTTCTTTGAGGGTTTTTATCATGAATGGATGTTGTACTTGGTCACATGCTTTTTCTGTATCTACTGAAATGACTATACAGTTCTTATACTTTCTTTTTCTGAATTCTTTTTAAAGATTTTATTTATTTATTTGACAGACAGAGATCACAAGTAGGCAGAGAGCAGGCAGAGAGAGAGAGGAGGAAGCAGGCTCCCTGCTGAGCAGAGAGCACAATGTGAGGCTCCATCCCAGGCCTCTGGGATCATGACCTGAGCCAAAGGCAGAGGCTTTAACCCACTGAGCCACCCAGGCACCCCTCTCTTTCTGATTTGATGGATCACACTTGTTGGTTTGCAAATACTGAACAATGCTCACAATAAATCCTACTTGATTATGGTGATTATCAGGAAAAAATCCCACTTGATTGTGGTGAATGTTCTTTTTAATGTATTGTTATATTTGGTTTGCCAGTCTTTTGTTCAGAATTTTTGCATCTATGTGCATCAGAAATATTGGTCTGTAGTTCTCTTTTTTGTGTGGTGTCTTTATCTGGTTTGGTATCAGGGTATTGATGGCCTCATAGAATGAATTTGGAAGTTTTCCTTCTTTTTCTACTTTTTTGGAATAGTTTGAGAATCGGTATTAACGCTACTTTAAATGTTTGGTACGATTTGTCTGTGAAGTTTTCTAGTCCCAGATTTTTGTTCATTGGGAGTTTTTTTTTTTAATTACCAATTCAATTTCTTTGCTGGTTATAGGTCTTTTCAAATTTTCTATTTCTTTCTGTTTCAATTTTGGTAACTTATGTTTCTAGGAATTCATCCATTTTTTGGTTGGTTGGCATATAGTTTTTTTTTTTTTTTTTTTTAAGATTTTATTTATTTATTTGACAGAGAGAAATCACAAGTAGATGGAGAGACAGGCAGAGAGAGAGAGGGAAGCAGGCTCCCTGCTGAGCAGAGCCTGATGCGGGACTCGATCCCAGGACCCTGAGATCATGACCTGAGCCGAAGGCAGCGGCTTAACCCACTGAGCCACCCAGGCGTCCCACATATAGTTTTTCTTAATATTCTCTTATAATTATATTTTCTGTGGTGGTAGTGGTGATTTCTCCTCTCTCATTTGTATCTTATATTTGAGTCCTTTTTTTTTTTTTTTCCTTGATAAGTCTGGCTAGAATAGAAGCCTATCTATTTCATTGATATTTTCAAAGACCAGCTCCTGGTTTCATTGATCTGTCCTATTTTTTTGTTTACTTGTTTTTCATTTTGGGATTTTTTGTTTTTGTTTTTTAGTTTCTATAACATTTATTTCTGCTATAATCTTTGTTATTCCCTTCCTTCTGCTGGTTTTAGGTTTTGTTTGTTGTTTGTTTTCTAGCTTCTATAGGTGAAACATTAGGTTGTTTGAGATTGTTCTTGCTTCTTCAGATATGCCTGCATTGCTAAAACTTTCTTCTTAGAACAGCTTTTGCTGTATCCCAAAGGTTTTGGATTATTGTGTTCTCATTTAATTTGTTTTATGTACTTTTTTAATTTTTTCTTTTATTTCCTGGTTCACACATTCATTGTTCAGAAGCATGTTATTTAACTTCCATATATCTGTAGTCTTTCTAGATTTTTTTCTTGTGGTTGACTTCTAGTTTCACAGTGTTGTGGCCAGAAAAGATGTATAATCTGACTCCAATCTTCTTGAATTTGTTGAGGCTTGGTTTGTGGTCTAATATGTAATCTATTCTAGAGAATGTTCTGTGTACACTTGGAAAGAATGTGTATTATGCTGTTTTAAGATGAAATGCTCTGAATATATCTGTTAAATCCATCTGTTCCAGTGTGTCATTCAATGTTTCCTTGGTGATTTTTTTCTTTAGATGATCCATCCATTAATGTAAGCAGGGTGTTAAAGTCCCCTACTCTTATTGTATTATTATTAATTCATTCTTTTATGTTTGTTATTAACTGCTTTATGTATTTGGGTGCTTTGTGTTATAAGTATTTACAATTGGTGCATAAGTATTTACAACTGTTTTGTCTTCTTGTTGGATTATCTCTTTTATTATTATATAGTGTCCTTCTTTGTCTCCTGTTACAGTCTTTGTTTCAAAGTCTATTTTGTCCAGTAAAAGTAATGCTACTCTGGAGTTTCTTTGATATCCATTTGCATTATAGATGTTTCTCCATCTCCTCACTTTCAATCTGCAGGTATCTTTCAGTTGGAAATGAAAAATTCCCTGCTAGTTTTATGGGGTTTCCCTACATGTTACTGTTTTCTTTTGTCTTGCTGCTTTATTTATTTATTATTTGGGGGGGGTCTTGGATTTACTTTTGTTGATTTAGTTGGGGGTTCTGTGTGTCTCCTACATATCAGATTCATTCCCCAGTTTTGGGAAGTTTTCAGCTATTATTTCTTCAAATAAATGTTCTGCCCCCTTTTCTCTCACTTCTTCTGGGACTCGTACAATAGGAATGTTATTATATTTGATGGAGTCACTGAGTTCCCTAAATCTATTCACATTTTGCATAGCTCTTTTTTCTCTTTTGTTCAGCTTGATTAATTTCCATTACTTGTCTTCTGGGTCATGAATTCATTTTTCTTGGAGCTTGCTGATCATTCCATCAAGTGTGTTTCTCACTTTATTTATTGAGTCTTTTATCACTAATATTCTATGCTTTATCTCTGTGTTCAGGGTCTCACTCATGTCTTTCACTTTTTTTCCTAGTCCAGTGAGTACACTTATGATCATTGCTTTAATTACTCCATCAGGCATGTTACTTATATCTGTTTCCCTCAGATCTCTGGACATGACCTTGTCCTATTCTTTCATTTGGGATAAATTTCTCTGTTTTCTCATTTTGTCTACATTTCTGTGATATGTCTGTGCTGGGAAAGTCAGTTATGTCTCCTGTTCTTGAAGGTAATGGCATTATGAAGAAGAGGTCCTGTAGAGTCCTGTTGTGTCATGTCTTTTTTCCCTTGGGCCCAGTGCTTCTGGGATTGTCTCCAGTGTGTTCTGCCTATGCTTTGCTGTTTTGTCCTGGCCACTTTATCCTTAATTCCAGTCATCTGCTGAGGCTCTCTCTGACCGTTTGGACAGTGTTTGGTCCCCAGCCTGAATATAGCATGTTTTAAGTGGGTGTGCTCTGGTCTGCTTATAAAATGAGACCTGTCACCACTGCCAGAACTGAGGCTTTGCAAAACTCCCAAGTCAAAACAAATGTTGTGATCAGTTATTTGGGCCTGTCTTCTGGGGGTGGGGGACCTACTGTGCAGAGACTGAGGCAAACAAGACTGTGACTATGATTGAGGCAAGACTCTACAAGACTCTATAAGAGTGCAGTGGGGGCAGGGCTTGCCATATGCAAGTTAGGCAGCCAATGTTGGCACTGTTCTGGTTCCTATAGGTAGCTTTGTGTTTATGCTGAGGGACAGGGGAAGGAAATGATGCCAGCCAGTTCCTTTGTTCCTGGAGGGTTCTCTCCTTGTATGCTATCTCTCTGGGATGCACACTGAGATGAGCAAATAACCTCCCTACTGTATGCCCCAGACCCTCTACAGATCGGTTTCCACATGTATGTCAATAAGTTGTCTCACTGCCTTCTCTTTAAGAGCACAGTGCTCTCCCAGCTGTATCCCAGACAAGCCCAGTGACCTTTAAAACTCAAGGCTTTAAGGTCCAATGGCCGCTAGAAGTCACAAAATTCAGCCCATCTCACGTTCCAAACCAGTTACTATGGGGATTCATTTTCCCCATCTGCTCCCCTGTGTGTTATTCTATCTTTCCCCCTTCACCATGACCATGGCTCCCTCCTCACCACAGCTGCCATAATCTCTCTTTCTCCCAAACCACGTCTCTATACTACCTACCTTCTTTGGTGTGGCCTCTTCTTTACCTTTAGTTGTGAAGTTCGTTCTGCCAATCTTCAGGTCAATTTCTGGGGTATTTAGGATGATAAGATAGTTACCTAGTTGTATTCATGGGATAAGATGAAGCCAGATCCTCCTACTTTACCTATATCTTCCAACTCTTGGACTCTCAATTCTAATCTCTTGGTCTACATGTTAGCTCTTGAGCCAGTACCAACCTGTCTTGATTACTAAAGCTTTGTAGTAAGTCCTGCAATCAAGAATATGAGTCCTCCAACTGTGGGGTGCCTGGGTGGCTCAGTGTGTTAAAGCCTCTGCCTTCAGCTCAGGTCATGATCCCAGGACTCTGGGATCGAGCCCTGCATTGGGCTCTCTGCTCAGCAGGGAGCCTGCTTCCCTTCTTCTCTCTCTGCCTGCTTCTCTGCCTACTTGTGATCTCTGTCTGTCAAATAAATAAATAAAATTTTTTAAAAAAGAATATGAGTCGTCCAACTGTGTTCCTTTTCAAGATTGTTTTGGCTATTTTGTGTTAGAAGAGATAAATGTTTTTAAAAATTCTTTCTATTGGGGCACCTCGCTGGCTCAGTCAGTTGAGCATCTGACTCTTCGTTTTGGCTCAGGTCATGATCTCAGGTTTGTAGGATCAAGCCCCACAACAGGCTCTGTGGTCAGTGGGGAGTCTGCTTGAGATTATCTTTCTTCCTGTCCATCTGCTACTCCCCACACTCATGCTTGCTCTCTAAAATAAATAAATAGATCTTTAAAAAATATATATTTCTGTTATTCTGGAACTGAGACCAAGACTGGAAAATACTGGCATTAGCTTTCTACAAGTATTATTTTTGTCCTAGCTAACTCAGCTGAGAGTATCATTCTTTCTGTTGGTTATCTTTGACCCCAATTGGGCCCAACACTTTTTGCCTTTTCCCTGGCATATTGCCTTTTAAAACCCAGGCCATACATTTATGAAAAATCAATACCATACATCATATTTAATGAGGAAAGACAAAATGGTTCCACCTTCCAGTTTCCCAAGACTGCTGTAATATATTTCTATAAACTTGGTGGCTTAAAACAACAGAGATGTATTCTTTCATAGTTAGGAAATGCAGAAGCCTGTAATCAACATATGAACAAGGTCATGCTCCCTCTGAAACTTCTAGGAAGAAACCTTTCTTGCCTCTTGCAGGGGCTTGTATCTCTGGACATTCCTTTGGTCATCAGAGCTTAACTCCAGTCTCTGCCTCCATTGTCATATGCCTGCTCCCTTGTGTGTGTCTCTGTGAATCTTTTTCTGTTTCCTGTAAGGACACTATCATTGGATTTAGGGCCTACCTTAATCTGGTATATCTCACTTCAATCCTGCCTTCATTATATACACAGGGATCTTGCTTCCAGAAAAAGTTAAAATCTGAGGTTCTGGACAAATATGAATTTTAGAGGGACACTATTTGGCAAGTACACACTCTAAAAACAAGAAGAAGTCAAAATACATGTCCAACATTGTACTGAAATCTTGAAGAATAAAAGCCAAATTAATTGAAAAGGGAAAAATGCATTTAGTCTTATGACCTGATTGTATATGTAAAAAATCATAAGATATTTATAAAAAGCTCATAGTATAACTATATGAACTTAGGAAGGTCACACAATATAAGTCAATGCTTTTAAAAAATATATTTCCTCAATATAGCAACAGACAACTACAAATTGATCTTAACATTCATAATACTATAAAAATAAGTGAAATACTTAGCATTAAATTTATCAAAATATGTACAAGGCTTATATACTGAAAACTACATTTCTTATATTTAGAGTATAAGATTGTGTTTTTCAAATTATTAAGCAGTTAGAGATTAATAAATCTTGCTGATACAATTCTCAACACATTTATTAAATATTTTGATTTGTTTACTTTAATCTTATTTTATTTTTTCTCAACCTCCTGATTTTCAGCAACTACTAATACTTTAGAGAAGCAGGTTCTATGTATTATTTTTCACTAAAATAATATCTTGTCCTATTTTTAAACTGTTTAATGAGTGAGGTAAAAGTAAATTCAACAGAATACTGTATTAAAAAGGAAACATAATAATTTAATTTTAATTAAAAACATGTCACATTTGAAAATTTTTTCCAGCTTTATTGAAGTGTCACTAACAAGTAAAATTGTAAGATACCTGAAGTATACAACATGATGATCTGATATACCTATACATTGTAGAATTCCCCCCATCGTGCTAATTAACACATCTGTCACCTTATATATTCACCTTTGGTTTTGAGTGAGAACATTTAAATTATACTCTCTTTGCAAATTTCAATGATAAAATACAATGGTATCCACTACTGTCACCACATTATATATCAGATCATCAGATCTTATCCATCTTAGCGCTGAAAGTTTATACTCTGTACAGAGCTCTCCCTATTTTCTCCACTCCTAACCCATGGCAACCATTTTTCTACTCTCTGTTTCTAGGAGTTCAAAAAATATGTTACATTTTTACACTAAGAAATTTTTTTTGTAGTATTCTATGAAAGAAAGAATGTAATTTTCAGAAATTCATGAATGCAATATGGAGTTATTGTCTCCTATATCCTAAGCCTGAATTGGAAACAGAGCAGGCAAAGGTAAACTAAAGGAGATTATAGCTGAAATATATAGAATATGAAAATAATGAAATAAAGTTCTCTTCTTATAAGAATACACTTAAAACAGAAGAGAATGATGAGGAAGCCATGAGAGAGATGAAATACATAATTCTTCCTAAGCAAGCTTGCAAACAAAAGTGCTCACTTTAGTCATCTGCTTGCCCATCAGTTCATCTGGTAAGAAATAAATTAAAATGAAATTCCCTCTACAAATAAGTAGCTAGCATCTTACCTTGAAATGAAATGATGCCAGGAAAAACAAAACAAAACAAAACAAATTCAAAAAATGTGTTAAAATACTAAGGGAAACTGGAAAAACAAAATTCAGAATGATGCTTCCCTATTAACTGAGGTCGGTCATGTCACCAGACTTTTCATGAAGGGTGTATATAAACTCTCCATTTCAGTGTTATCTCATCTCAGCGATGTCAACCTGGCCTCCAAAGCTTAGTGTGAGAACAGAAAAGACATTTCCTGAGGCTACACTATAACTTCCTACAACCCCTCCAGAATCCAGCTGGCTCATAAAATATTTTTAAGATGACAAGTTTTTGTTATGTCAGTTTTATGAATTTCAGAATATCAAGTCAAAGGTACATTGGTCATTTGGATGCCCTGGGCTGTCAGTCATAGATTTTAATTGCTCCTTGTGCTTAAACCACGAACTTAAGAAAATCTATTTCTTTTACTTTTTCACAGTCTAGTGATGAATGGCTGGCTAGTGAGTCTTTGACTAAACTGGTTTTGAATTTCACTGTAGTTTCTTGAAATATGACACCTTGGAACAATTGTATCACCTAAAATATTAAAGAAATATTTCTCTAAATGTGTTATTTAGTTGGAATTTAGAAATTAGACATAATTTTGATCAAATAACCAAGATGCGCAGTAACACTACCAGTTTTTGTTAGTCATCTAATGCTATACCCAAATGTTTCTAATCTTCCCAGTACTCTTTTTCATTAGCTACTTGTTAGCAGAAGCTAGTGACATAAAATAATTTGGAGGGCTCTTGATCCTTGACTTCTTGAGTCAATTTTCAGTTTTGATAAATCTCTCCCATTTCTGCTCCTTTTCTACCAGATTGTTAACAGCATTTTAGGCTTTCTATGTTTCATTTTGTACATCTGCAAATTGTTCTGTACTTTGCATTAAGTCAGATGTATAAATGTGTGAAGCACGTAAATCATTTTTTAAATCGTTTTCAGGAGGGAATTCAAGCTGAATTATATTTCCACTGAGCTTGATGGGTTAAGGCTGAAATACACATTTCAAATTTGCATCCTTGCTAACTGATGCATATATTTACTGCATTGCAAGCTGAAGTCAGAGCAGCCTTCCATAGCAAAAGGTCAAAGAGAAGTGAGGTCTTATCGACTTCTTTTACTGAAACACTTGAATCTAAGGAAATACAGCTATTCACTAGCACTACTGCACGTTGAATAGATCTAAAAATGGGAAATCTGTCATAATCACCAGACTCCCTGATTTCAGGAAATGAACAATTTCTGTCCTGACACAATTCTACAGCAAGCTCACATGGGTTAACAAGTCATGTCAGTGACTGTCATGGATCCTTATTTCTAATATTCATTTCTGCGTGCTTCATGAAACAGAATATTAGGAAGCACACAAGTAGAAGTAATGGATGCATAAGAAGACATTCTTTTTAGTCAGCACTTGCTTAGCCTTTTTCTCATCTCCAAATGGTGTCAGGCAGGATTAATATTTAAGTTTTACAGAAAGGACTGTTTAGATTAACTGTCCAGGACATCACTGTTTTTTTCCTTAGGCATATCTACACTAAGCAGTTTCTGAATCAACTTCACTGGAAAATCTTTACCAGCAGGAATTCTCCCCTACACAAATAAATTAGACAGAGATGCAAAAATTAAACTGTTGGCCCAGGAAACATTAATTACAAAGAGTAATATAACTCTAGAAACAATATAAAACAGTATTGAAGACTGAAGGCAGCTTTCTGTCTCCCAACAATAATACAAAAAAATACAAGAGAAAAATAAAGCCACTCAAAAATTATTCCATCAGAGAATACCAAAACTTAAAAAATAACTGTGAATAAAAAGAGGAAAAAAGCTCACCAAATCCTAGTACATGGCCTTTCACAGTTCTGGCCCTACCCTTGCAAGGGAGAGTTATATTACTAGCATTACTAGTAATGGCATAATCTATAACATAATTATAATATCTAATATAAGCTATAGTGGGGTCATGTAGTAGAAATGGCCTTAACCAAGGGACGAAGGCGAACACCACCAGTGACAAGACATACCAGTATCAGACTCCTCCTGATAAGATGCACTGAGAAGGGCTCATAATTTCTCTGATTTTTTGCCAACAGACATGACCTCAATCTAATCATGAAACAAACCAACCCAAATTAAAAATAAATAAATAACTGGCTAGTACCCTTTAAAAGTGTCAAAGTCATGAAAGGAAACACTGAGGAACTGTCACATTGGAGGAGATGAAGGAGACAGAAGTGAGTATAATGTGGAGTCCTGCATGGGATAATGGACCCCCCCCAAAAAAAGGTATTAACGAAAAATTTGCGAAATCTGAATAAGGTCTGTATTTAGTTAATAACAACAATATTAATTTCCTGATTTTGATCATTATACTACAGTCATATAAGATGTTAGCATTAGGGAAAGCTGAACTAAAGTATATGGTGACTCTGTACCATATTTGAAGCTTCTCTGTAAACTAAAAGTATTTCAAACTAAAAAGTAAAAAAAAAAAAAATTATTCTCAATTTTGTAATGATTTTTGCATAATATCACTTCATGTAGTCAATATTTCCATATATAGAAAATTGGGCTTAGCTACAGCTAAATAACTATTGCCATCAAGCTTGTCACAAATATGGGAAAGATCTGCATAAGGGGTTATAGGTGTTATTTATATAAGTTACAACTGTGCAAGTAGTAATATTTCATCAAAACTATAATTCTCCTTCAAGCTAAGATAAAAGTCAATATGGAATGGAAAAGAAAGAACCAGCTTCAAGTCTAAAAATGGGCCCTCAGGCTGTGATAAATCCAAATACATGTTAGAATTACGGAAGGAGACTTATCACTTGCACAGAACAGTATAATAATTCTATGTCCATGGCCTTGCCTCTTAGGTTATATTCCTTCCCAAACAGCATGATAGAGCTCTGTCATCTGTCTTCATGATATTCAAAAGTTGCAAGTTATCAGCCATATAAAGATACTGATTTGAGGCTAAATTTAATACAATGTTGTCACTTTCTATATATGGCCAGAATAGAAGGGAGTATGGGTTTTAAATTACCCATACATTCTCTCTCCAGAGAAAGAGCAAGAGTGAGAGAGAGAGAAGTGGATAAATAGATAAGAGAATGAGAGAGAGAGGTGAGGGGGATAGAGATGAGAGAGACAGGAGAAGGAGAGAGACACACATACAGGATATATGAGATGCATAGATGTATCTCTGGATTTCAGTAGACAGATGCATGGAAGAGATAGGATAAATACATAGATATATAGATAAAGATAGATATGGATATATATATAGATATCTATATCTATGGTGTTGTATATACAGTAGAAACCTTTAACTGTTCATTCGTAACGATCTCTATGATCACCTTGCCTGCTATCCCTAACAATCCAGTTAGTTATCTCTTTATCATTGGCCAATCCTTGAAACTACTGTCTCAATCATTTAATGGGTTTTACCAGCCAGGACTGAATATTTCAGGCTTATCTGTACCCACTTCTTGGGACACACCTGTGCTGAAACTAACTGGAACAGCAGGTACAATTTTAAGAAAATTCAAACGGGTCTCTTCCTTCTCCTTCTCCTTCATGCTTTTCTTTTTCACTTTCTATTTCATGATGCCCAAGTTATACAACATTAGTGGCACTAAGAAAGACTGTCTAGAATTACTCTTATCTTTATTAAAATACAAAACAAAAACCCATTACCTCTGTAAAGTGCCAGTCATCACAAGTTTCTAGAGCAAAATTAATCGAAGATTACAACATTTGGTCACTACATAAGCCCAAAGGTGTACATGCTATCTTCTTATGAGTTTGAGGCAGTATTAGAATAAGGAAATTGGTCAATAGTGCTAGTTTCCTCCTTCCTATAAAATGAACAGAGTCAGAAGTCTGTTCAGTGGCCTTGGTATGAAAATAGGTTGGAAAGTCTAATATTTTCATTATAAGCTACATACGCAGTAATGTTCAACTGAGGTCAATAAAAATGATAAGCTTCGTTACAGTTAATAGAGGATCACAACCCTTGGCTAAACATCTGCAAGATTTTACAAGTGATACTAAATTCGTTTACATATGTCAGGTGGCAAATGTGGCAATGCAGAGTTACCCTATTTACCGTATCACTATAAATGTCATTTGATTCTTTTGTTGTCTTTGCTGTGACAGCGAACCGTACAGGGGATCAACTTTTTCTGGATTCATTCCCTGACTTTAATTGAGATATTGTTCTGTTTCTTTTTGTCTACCACATTAAGTGTCTTGTTCTATGATAATGACATCTTTAAGGCCATTCTGCCATAATGATAAATACCTAAGAATCTGATGAAAGCCTCTCTGTGAAAAATCTCTCCTTTTTTGAATAATATAATAATAAATTTCATTTCTCTATCAAGGTCATCAAAATATGTCAAGATAAAGCATATCCAATATTTCATAATTTAACCTCTGGTAAGTTAAAAATAATGAGAATCTAAAATAAATTTAGTGGAATAAAATTTTGAAAAATTCATGTTTTTTAAAGCAGGTCCTTGAATTCTTTTAAAATGTTTCTTCATTAGATTGATATGATCTAGACTTCTTTGCAAGCAGACTTTATCACAGGCAAATGTAATTCATCATTGCTCTTGCTCTCATTAATCTTATTTCTTTTCTCTGAAATACCTCCTGCTTCAACTCGTGCATTTTGAAAACAACGAAATGAAGTCTCATCAAGTTGATCTATGTGTCTCAAATGTATTTAAGAGATTTTATAGTCTGTCACTTATCCATCTTTCAATACACTTTTTTTCTACAAGGATAGAAGAATATATATTCTTAGCTACTCTTACTTTTCAAAGAATGTTTATTATGTGAATTATAAAATTAAAGACAGAAAAAATGAAGGAAAGAACAAACCTGAAATTTGATTAGCCTACTTAAATAGAATAATACTGTTAGAAGAAAGAAAGAAAGAAAGAAAGAAAGAAAGAAAGAAAGAAAAGAAAGAAAGAAAAAAGAAAGAAAGAAAATGAGGGAAGGAAGGATGGAAGAAAGGAAGAATGGGATAGGGAGGGATGAAACTTGAATTAAAATAGAGCATTAAAATAAAATGGTAGTGGAAATGGAAAGGGAAGTACCCTTGATTGACTATCCTTCTGATTAGTCATGATAGATAAACTACCTGAGAATGAATCATTCACCAGTTTCTATCTTGGGTATAATATTAGTGCTTTAAAACTATTTTCAACTTGTTACACATAATGTTAAGAAGAAAAACATCAGGAGCTCCTAGGTGGCTTGCTGGTTTAGCGGCCCAGTATTGATTTAGGTTCAGGTCATGCCCTCAGAGTTGTGGAGACCTGTGTCATGTCAGGCTCTGTACTGGGCATGGAGTCTGCTTAGAATTCTCTCTCTCTTTCTCCCTCTGCACCCCACACCGCTCCCTCCCAAAAATCAAATTTTTGTTCAAACTTCTGTTATAAACTTGTATAAGCACATAATGGGTAACAGGCTCCTCATATTTAGAGATGCTGAGATTGAGAATGGTCAAACCTACGTGAATGCTCACTGCATATGAAGATGATTTTCAATATAATTTAACTAAGGAAAAATACCAAGACTATGAATTAAACCTTTATTATTTAAAGTTTAAAAAATTCAGTTCTCAAATATTTATAAATAATTTTGACAAATGAAAAATATATAAAAATTTATATATAATATATAAAAATATATTGATATTATATATATAATATATATTGATATATATATCAATTATAAAAATTTCTCACAAATTAAAATGGACAGAATACTTGTAAAAATGGGCGCAAACAGGTAGTTTAGAAAAAGTTAATTTCAAATGACTAAAGACCACAAGTCAGCAACAATGCCCTGGCCATTTTCACTCTCATTATAAGCAAAAACTAGAAAAATCATTACATCCATTGCTGGGAAGTGAAATGGTTTCTCTCATGTACCGCCAGTCAGACTACAGCTTTTTTCGAAAGAATTCTGGCACTATTTGAGTTAAAATTTAAACTATCATGCTCTCTAACTCAGATATACCACTTTTGGAACTCTAACCTAAAAAGAGAAAAAAACAAAACAAAACACGAAACCTATAAGGACTCAGGACATGTCAAAGGACATTTCTTCAAGTGATTTTTTATGTCAAAAAAAAAAAACTAAAACAACGAAAAGTTCTGAATATTAATAAATAGTGAATAGTTCACCAAATGGGTTCTATAATCTCTCTCTGTTTTTCCTCATCTCTTTCTACCTATCTCTAGCTCCGTCTCTATCTCAATCTCTATATAACTATATATTAACTTGAAAAGAAAGCCATGCTATTTTTAAACATTTTTAAAAATTTTTATTTTAATTATAGTATAGTTAACATACAATGTAATATTAGTTTCAGGCCCACAATATAGTGATTCAGCACTTCCATACATCACCTGGTGCTCATCACAAGTGCACTGCTTAATCCCATTACCTATTTCACCGAGCTCCACACCCACCTCCCTCTGGAAAGGATCAGTTTGTTCTATTTAACTAAGAGTCTCTTTCTTTTTTCTTTTCTTTTTTTTTTTTTTTAAAGATTTATTTGTTTATTTATTTGACAGGCAGAGATAATAAGCAGGCAGAGAGGCAGGCAGAGAGAGAGGAGGAAACAGGCTCCCCAACGAGCAGAGAGCCCAACACAGGGCTCAATCCCAGGACTCTGCGATCATGACCCGAGCTGAAGGCAGAAGCTAACCCACTGAGCCACCCAGGCGCCCCAAAAAGTCTGTTTCTTGACTGGTCTTTCTCCCCTTTTGCTTCTTTGTTTTTATATTATTTCTTAAATGCCACACATGAGTGAGATCATATGGTATTTGTCTTTCTCTGACAACTTCACTTAGCATTATATTCTCTAGCTCTAGCCATGTCATTGCAAATGGCAAAATTCCATTCTTTTTATGGCTGAATAATATTCCATTGTGTGTGTGTGTGTGTGTTCACATCTTCTTTATCCATTCATCTATTGATGGACACTTGGGCTGCTTCCATAATTTGACTATTATAAATAATGTTGCTATAAAAATAGGGATGCATGTATCCCTTTGAATTAGTGTGCTTGAATTATTTGGAGTAAATAACCCAGTATTGTGATTACTAGATCGTAGGGTAGTTCTATTTTTAACTTTCTGAAGAGCCTCTATACTGTTTTCCAGAGTGGCTTCACCAGGTTGCACTCACCAACACTGCGTAAGGGTTCCTTTTTCTCCACATTTTTGCCAACACCTGTTGTTTCCTGTGCTTTTTATTTTGGCCATTGTGACAGGTGTGAAGTAATAGCTCATTGTAGTTTTGATTTGCATTTCTCTGATATTGAGTGATGTTGAGCATCTTTTCATGTACCTGTTGGCCATCTGGTTGTCTTCTTTGAAGAAATGTCTGTTTATATCTTCTGATTAATTTTAACTGCATTATATTTATTTCTTGATGTGTTGAGATTTTATAACTTCTTTATATATTTTGAATACTAACCTTATATCTGATATGTCATTTGAAAATATCCTCTCCTATTCTGTAGGCTGCCTCTTAGTTTTGTTGATAGTTCCCTGTACTTTGCAGAAGCTTTTTATTTTGATGTAGTCTAGATAGTTTATTTTTGCTTTTGTTTCCCTTGCCTCAGAGGACCTGTCTAGAACAAAAGTTGTTAAGGCCAATGTCAGAGACATTACTGCCTGTGCTCTCTTCCTGGAATTTTATGGTTTCAAGGTCTTACATTTAGATCTTTAACTCATTTTGAGATTATTTTCGTGTATAGTTTAAGAGAGTGGTCCTGTTCATTCTTTTGCATGTAGCTGACTAGTTTTTCCAACACCATTTGTTGAAGAAACTGTCTTTTTCCCATTGGATAGTCTCTCCTGTCGTGCTGCAGATTTATTGACCATGTAATTGTGGGTTTATTTCTGAGTTTTCTATTCCATTTTATTGATTTATATGTCTATTCTTGTGTCAGTACCATAGTGTTTTGATGAGCACAGTTTTGTAATATAGCTCAAAGTCCAGAATTGTGATCTCTCCAGCTTTGCTTTTCTTTTTCAAGGTTGCTTTGGCTAATTGCGGTCTTTTTTGCTCCATATAAATTTTAGGATTGTTTGTTCTAGCTCTGTGAAAAATGCTGTTGGTATTTTGGCAGGGATTGCATTAAATGTGTAGATTGATTTGGGTAGTATAGACATTTTCACAATATTTATCCTTTCAATCCATGAGCATGGAATGGTCTTTCCATTTCTTTTTGTCATTTTTTATTTCTTTTATCAGTATTTTATAGTTTCCAGAGTACACATCTTTTCACTACTTTGGTTAAGTTTATTGCTAGATATCTTATTATTTTTGATGCAATTGTAAATAGGACTTTTTAAAATTTCTCTTTCTACTGCTTCATTATTAATGTATAGAAATGCAACAGATTTCTGCACATTGATTTTGTATCTTGCAAATTTACTGTATTCATTTTTGGTAGATTCTTTCAGGTTTTCTATAGATAGTATCATGTCAAAAAGTGAAAGTTTCATTTCTTCTTTACTAATATGGATGCTCTTTGTTTTTGTTGTCTGATTGCTGTGGCTAGGATTTACAGTATTATATTGAATAAAAGTGGTGAGAGTGAATATCTTGTCTTATCTTGTTCCTGACCTTACAGAGAAGGTGTCCATTTTTCTTACTTTAGCTGTGAATTTTTCATATGTGGTTTTTATTATGTTGAGGTATGTTCTCTAAAAATACTTTGTTGAGGGTTTTTAACATGAATAGATGTTATACTTTGTCAAATGTTTTTTGTGTCCATTGAAATGATCCTTTTATGGATGTGATATATCACATTGATTGATTTGTGAATATTGAACCACCCTTCCATCTGGGGAATAAATCCTACTTGATCATGGTGAGTGATTTTTTTTTTTTTAATGTACTATTAGATTCGGTTTCTGGTATTTTTGCATCTATGTTCATCAGGGATTTTGGCCTGTAGTTCTCTCTCTCTCTTGGTTTGTGTGTGCGTGTGTGTGTATGTGTGTGTGTGTTGTCTTTATCTGGTTTTGGGACTGCTGGCCTCATAGAATGAATTTGGAAGTTTTCCTTCTTCTATTTTTTGGAATAGTTTGAGTAGAATATGCATTAACTCTTCTTTAAATATTTGGTAGAATTCATCTGTGAAGCCATTAAAGCCATGATATTTTTTTAAAAGATTTTATTTATTTATTTGACAGAGAGAAAGAAAGATCACAAGTAGGCAGAGAGAGTGGGGAAGCAGGTACCCTGCTGAGCAGAAAG
Source organism: Mustela putorius furo (assembly GCF_011764305.1). Taxonomy (NCBI): domain Eukaryota; kingdom Metazoa; phylum Chordata; class Mammalia; order Carnivora; family Mustelidae; genus Mustela; species Mustela putorius. The sequence continues at coordinate 32,607,207 of NW_025421987.1, forward strand.
CCTGCTGCAGGGCTCAATCCCAGGACCCTGTGATCATGACCTGAGCTGAAGGCAAAGGCTTAACTCACTGAACCACCCAGGCGCCCAAAGCCACATTTTTAATCACAAAAACAACTTGAAATAAATATATTAGTATATTATCTTACTTTTGCCAAAACCAACTCTGTGTGTTTGCACAAGTATAGAGAATGATGTGGATATATACATCCCACACTGTATTTCCCTTAGTGAAGTATACTAAAGAGAAGTATAAGGGGAGCCTACTAAGTTTTTTTTTTCCCATACATTCTTACGTGATTTATTTTGTTAAATTAAGCATTATTAACTTTTTAATTAATTTAAAAACTAACAAAATTTAAAAATCGGAGTCTTATTCATCTACGTTCTCCTTTCTTTGGTTAATTATTGTTATCTTAGTCTTCTGTTGTGACAGGAGACATTCACTGACTTTATTTGAGAGTACCCACTCAGCCTGCACTCTAAAGCAGATTTATCTTTGATTCTGTTAGTCAGAAAAGATTCTGTTAGAACCGATTCTGATCTTTTGGAAGTTCTTTCCTTTGACACTTTTCCAAGCCTATAAGTTCCAGTAGGTAAATTCTATTTATAATAGTGGTTCTCAACATGGCGTGAAAAGGATGGAACAGAATTACCTAAGGAATGCTCAACACACACATATCCCTCTCTATTTGATACCTGACCCTGCCAACACCTATGTGATCAATACTATGGTGAGCCACCGTTACTAATGGGAATGTGCTTCATGACTTAGTATGTTAGAATCAGAAAAGTTTGGCAGTCGCTGATCCATAAAATGCTTTTGATGAGGATCCCAAGTCAGAGATGCCCAATTCTCTTCAGCAGAATAGATCAATTCACTCTTCTAAATAAATCCATACATTTCAGCATGAAAACCTGGAAGATAAGAGTAATTCAATTCTTACTGATATTTTAAGGTTGAGTATCATCACATACTTTTAGATTAAAAGAGAACACTTTATTTTACAAAATGACAACTACAAGTCAAGAGAGCGATGTTATTTTATCAATACCTCACATGTTAATGATTTATGGATCCTGGGACTTTAATGCAGATATGAAAAGGATTCTATTTGTCTCATGAGGAGGCCCAATCTGAGCCTGAAAGGAAGGAGGATTTTTTAAGCACCCAGAATTTTCTCCCTTAACTCCATCTTTAAACTCTCCTTCATTTATAATGGAAGCTTTAGTGCACTTTTGGCAGGGAAATGCTTACTGAGCTGAGTATCCCCTGTTATCTTTCTCTCTGATGCTATTGAAATTTAAGGGTCATGGGCAGTTTGATACAGATGGTGTCATTGTGACCCAGGCATTTTGTCATCATGATGGCCTATATGATTTCTAGTATGTGAGCTACTCCTCAAGAACTAGTGGATCCACCTGGAAGCTGCTCCCTCCACTCCCACCTGTGCCTTTATGCGTAAGTCCTAAAGTAGGGATTTGAGTCCCATGAGAAATATATTCCCAGTGCTGTGCACCTGTGGAGCTCAGAGTCCTAAGACCTGGAATGATTCCCACTGTGACAGGCAAGAGAGAAAAACCTTCTGCCCATCTGGTTAGAAAGAGTATAATATTATTTCAGGCATATATTCAGCTCAAATAACTCTTCAGTATGGATACTAAAGCACTGAAACTGATTCTTGGCAAACAGCATGCTTCCTTTTAACCCCATGGACATAGAGAGAGAACAATTTTCAGTTTATTTTCCAAAGCCCTTCCCTGGCCAAGGGGGTTGCATTGATTTAGTGATTGTTAATGGGCAGCCAAAATATGTCCCAGAGCTGGAGCCAGCAGAGTGAACTTGTGCATGGAGCCAAAGGTCAACCTCTGAACACAGTATCTTAAGGGAGTGCACAGGGTCTGAGCCTGGCAGTGGAGTATGTGATGTCCACTATTGAAGGAGACAAGGATATAGCAAAAGGCAAGGAAGTTAAAGCACAGTATTGAGAAAGAGCATATATAAAGGTAGATAACTGAGAAAGGGTTAATAGAAGGATGGAAAGAAAGCCGAGAATAAGGCAAAAGCCAATTTATAGATGTCCATAGCAACTGGGTAGATGTGTTCATTGCATGTAGAGAATAATCAGTGTTAGGGGTTCTTTCACCCTCACAGAGATCCCTCAAGTGAAGGAATTGATCCTCAGAGAGGTAACTTTTCTAAAAATTATATTTAATTAATAATTTTATGTAATTTTTTAATTTTGCGTTTTCTTGTGGATTTTTTGGTGGCAAGAGTAAGGAGCAGACACTGAATATACTTCAAGCCTTCCTGAGGATGGCTGGCAGTGCAGTAAATTGGCCAGTGTGATTTTGAGTATCTGTGAGTGTTTTGGAGAAGAAATCACCACCTGACTACTTCTAGTCTCCTTAGAAAACACATTTTTAAGAATATGTGAAACAAATCCATTTTCTTTCACTGAAGATCATCCCTTTCCTTTAAACTATCTTGACCAGTATTTTCCCATGTCTATATCCTCATGTTTCTGTTGTTTGTGTGTGTGTTTGTTTGTTTGTTTGTTTGTGGTCCAAATACCCCTGTTTAGAGTCCTGCAGTGGAACTCTGACTAGATTTGAACCTTGAGATTCTCATAATCCCATCAGCACAGCTCTTTAAAGAACTGCAGGGAGCTCAGTCCTGTGTCAACTTCCATAGGCATTACTACATGTTTTTCCCCCTACCTGATAATAGTAGCTATGAACTGTCACCAATATTTATTGAACATTTTATTGATGCCAGACACTGTGCACTAAAGTTCATATTTTACTTTAATCCTCATAACTGTGCTATACATTTAATCCTCATAAAATATTATTTTCAAATTACATATAAAGAAACTGAGTCTCAGAGAGGAGAGCAAAGACAGCAATTGACCAGACAGGATTTCAGTCAGGCCTGCATAACTCTGTAGCTCATCCTCTTATCATGCATGGAGAAAAGAAATGGAAAAAAAGAAAAAAGAAAAAGAAGGCTAGAAGGCTATTTACTATTGAAAAACCTACATAATAATACAGAAAAATACTTTAAAAATTTGAAAGGATTTCTTGAAAAGCAAGACTCTCACTCTTCTTAAAAACAGAATAAAACAAAAGAATATATTCATTGCTTTCTTGGAATATAGTGAGCTCTCGTGATTTCTCTCTGCATCATGTAGAGAATTAGTCTGGTCTTCTAGTCCCTGGAGATGCAATTTTGTGTTTTTTTGTTTAAAGTAATTTTTTCCTTAGGTGAACTGAAGTGATTTGTAAAATAGCAAAGGTCTATGCAACATTCCAAACAGCAAGGGAATTTCCCACACATATGAAAAGCTAGTGGCTGTGACTGAAAATAAAATGTGTCTGTATCAGCTATTGCTGTGTGAAACTGTAAGGAAGATTATTGAATCTGGAAATTCCAATACATTCTTAGAGTTCTCCTTTGAATATTGAAAAAAGAAGTAAACTAATATTGACTGAAAGTCTCCTGGCCCTAGCATTTTGCTGAGTAATTTTCACAAAAGTTTCTCATTTATTGCACTCAGAGCATCTTTTGTGAAATGCCTCACTATTCCTATTTTACCAAAGAGAAATGCAAGATCCTGCAGCTAAAATATGACAGACCCAAGAATCAAATATCTGTCTTTCTGACTTCAGAATTTGAAATAATTAGCCACATGGAAGTTCTGCAGATGCCTAATATGACTCTCCTTCAGATTATTTCATCTTCGAACTTCTAGGGAATTTGCCATCCTGATAATTTGAGCAATCTCAGCAAAAAGAAGTTTCTCCAATTTCTCTAGAGTTATCTGACTGAAATATATTACACACAGAAAACGATACTTATGGCTATTGATTATTTTGTTTTTTCATTGATAAAATCCAAAGCATTACACTGATAAAATTCAATCTTAATGGCAGCTCTCTCCATATGTTTATTTTTTTTGTTTTGTTTGTTTGTTTGTTTGTTTTTAGAGAGAGCTAGAGAGCAGGGTGGGGAGGGGCAAGGGGAGAGGGAGAGGGAGAGAGAATCCTAAGCAAGCTCTATGACCAGTCAGAGCCTAACACAGTACTTGATCTCACGGCTCCAAGATCATGACCTGATCCAAAACTGAGTCAGATGCTTAGTGGACTGAGCCACCCAAGTGTCCTCATATGTTTTAGATTGCCAGTAGGATACCCAGCCACATCATAGGTACAATATCAATGTAGATTACAAAATCTGTTTCCTAAAAGCCTGTAGTCTCTCTGTTTGATACAGGAAAGATTTAAGAATCCATAAGTGACTAGATTACAGCTTTGACTTCCCTTCTAAATTCTAGTCCCTGCCCATGGCAACCATCAATTTACTCTTTTTGTGTGTGAATTTGGTGTTTTCAGATTCCATATATAAATGAGATCATAAAGTATTTATCTTTCTTTGTCTTTTTCACTTAGCAAAATGACTTCAAGGTTTATCCATGTTGTTGCAAGTTGCAGGATTTCTTTTTTAAAAGCTGAATAATATTCATTGTGTGCATATGTGTATATGCGTGTGTGTGTACCACATTTTCTTTATCCAGTAATCTGTTGATGGACACTTAGTTTTCCCTATATTAGTTCTTATAAATAATGCTGCAAGAACTTTGGAGTGCAGATATCTCTCTGGGACAGTGATTTCATTTCGTTTGGATTTATACCCAGAAGTGAGACTGCTAGATCACATGGTAGCTTTAGTTTTTTAACTTTTTTGAAGAACCTCCATACTCTTCATAGTGGCTGCACCAATTTACATTCCTACCAATGATGCAGGAGAGTCTCTTTTCTCCATAGCCATATGTTACAGTTCTGAAAGTCAGAAATCCAGAATGACACAACTGGGTTCGGAGCTCAAGGAATCACAAGATTGAAATCATGGTATCAGCCAGTCTGAATCCTAATTTGGAGGCTCTTGGGGTGGGAAATCTGTTTCCAAGTTTATTTGTCATGATGGTAGAATTCAATTCCTTGCAGTTGGAGGACTGAGCACCCTATTTCCTTGCTGTGTCAGAGGGACTGTTTTTAGTTCCTAGAGACCACCTGCATTCCATTTTATGTGGCTCTCCCCAACTTCTGTCAGCAATTGTGTTAAATCTTCCTATTGCTTTGAATCTCTCCCTCCTGGGGGAGCCCAGTCCCTTTTAAAAGCTCATCTGATTAAGTCAGGCTCACCAAAGATAGATTTCCTTTCAAAAAGTCAATCAGTTTGGGTCCTTAATTGAATCTGTGAAATACCTTCAGAATAGCTCCTAAATTAGTGCTTGATTAAATACCTAGCACATAGGAGGCCATCTTGGAATTAATGACTGGAGATAGTGAAGGTCATCTGAGAATTCTGTCAGCCACACATATACTTGGACATTTTCTTAATAGCCACTTTATTACTTTAGCTCATGACATATTTTGACAAGCCCAAGACTACTCCTTTCCTTGACTATGAACTCCTTAAAGGCAGGAAGTTTGTGTTACTTAGTATGGAATATCAGGAACTCACACCAATCCATGCACATTAAATGGTAGTTTGATAGATATGTGAAAAGTTGTATTTTCTAAAAGCACTTTCAGCTTATTTAGCAAAAATACCCATTTTTGCAGCTCAAATCCATCTGCTAATCTCTGTTTCAAATATGTGAAATCACTAAGTTAATTTTCATGGTAGCCAAAGTTAGCAAGTAAGTTTTCTCCCCTCTCAAGTATGTGCTTCTTTTTATAATCCCTGAAGAATCAAATAACAATTGAAACAAATTTTGAGATCTTATTTTAAAATATATTAATTACAGAAGCACTATCTTTAATTCTTATAAATTTCCAGCTAAAATATTTCATCTCCCCCTTTGCTCTAATGTTGAATTATTTAATTTATATTCCAAATGAGATATTTTAATTGGAGAAAATATAAATGTATTAACTTTCTCTGAAAATAAACGAAAAAGAAGAAAGTTTTTTTTATAGTACTGCAGTACACAAATCACAGAACAGTGCAAATACCTCTATTCAACAATATTCAGTAACTCTCAGGTTAGTAACATAAAAAAGACTCTTTCAGAACCATTTATGTAAATTCACAATTACTCTGTGACCCTGACTTATAACGAACCAAATTATTTTATAGGTAAACACAGCCAGTATCTTGGTCCTTTTCTAGGACAAATAGGTTATTGGTAAGTTGGTACATTTCCCAGTTAATGGCATAGAATTAAATTAAAATACATTATATAAATGGTATTAACATACTCTGTGATTGAATCACTTAAGAAAAATGATAATGTTAATTAAAGTTATGCACTGCTGGGTTCATCAGCAAGTACCCAGACTGACACAGAAAGCTTAGAATATAATTTTTTCCTCTTTAGAAATCAGATTGGAAGTAGTGGTGATACTCAAAAGAAAAAAAAATCTACAAGATGAGTACTTCAATAGTTTACAAAATTATTCTATCAGATAACAAGGAACAGATTTATGATAAAAGGCGAATCTGAATCCTATACCCATAGTACCTTAGTTTTTGGCCTTCTTTTCAGTGCTTAGCATCTCAAAGGAGTTCTCTAAGTTTCAGTTTTTCACTTAATATTCACTCCTCAGGACAGAGGATCATAGAGGAAGGGAGGAAAAAATGAAACAAGACAAAACCAGAGAGGGAGACAAACCATAAGAGACTCTTAATCTCAGGAAACAAACTGAGGGCTGCTGGAGTGGAGGAGGGTGAGAGGGATGGGGTGGCTAGATGATGGACATTGGGGAGGGTATGGGCTATAATGAGAAATAAATAAATAAATATTTAAAAAAATTCAACTCCTCATTCCACTCTAGTCCAGATTTTACCTTCTTTGTATGAAAGACGTCTTGCTAAATAAAGTCATAGATGATCTCATATTATGAAACCAAATAGCCTTCCAGCAGCACACTGTTGGGCATAGTTCTCCCCAGAGCTTCTGAAACATTCCATTCCCTAAGTTGCCCTTTCCAACTTCAGGCATTCCATCTGAGTCTCCTCTTCAGGCTTATTCTCTACTGCACGGACACTAACATTAGCATTTCTTAATACTTGGTCACAGGTTACTTGCTGTTGTCTCCGCTCTTTGCTTAAGCAATCTCAACTATGATTACAGTTCTATTAACAGCTAGTCCTCTTCCAGTGTCTCTTTCTCATGAGTGGTACCACCAGTCATCGTGTCAACTTTAACTACTCAACATTTCCAAGAACTACCCATTCTTTTTCATTTCAGCTGTCATCACCAAAGTAAAAGCCACCAGAAGATCGTACCCTCACCAATACAATTCACATTCTAACCAGCCTCCCTGCCAGCTTGCTTCTGCTGATGAGTTCTCTGTACTGTGACTAGAATGAAATTTTCAATGAATAAATACTACCAACACCACCCCTCAAAATTTAGAAATGCCTTTGCATTGTTCATATGATTAGAATAAAATTTTAACTTGCTTTTCAAGGCTGCATTATCTAATTCTTGCTCACTTCTCTAATCTCATCCCACATCAAGACCTCACCTCAGTCTATGCTTCAGCCACACTGTTTTATTTATTTATTTATTTATTTATTTAACCATATGCTTCAACTCCTTTAAGGGCTTTGCAGGGCTTCCTCACCCACCACTCTTTAGTCCAGTTAACTCCTTCTCATACTTTAGATCTCAGCACACCAGTCACTTAATAGAAAACTACCTTCCATCACTCCTCAGATGGCTCTAGATGTTTTTCTTTGTAGCAAGTTATAAATTTATTCAAATGAGTGGTGGGAAATGAAATTTTAAAAATAAATTCATATGCCAACCTTCCAAGTCAACTTCGTTTTACCACATCACCCATGAGCTTTTTTTCTTCCTTCTTCTTCAATATTTAGCTACTTGGAATTGCTAGGCTTGGAGAGCCACTTAATTTCTTGAAGAATCAATTCAATGATCCCTTCGGCCTCAACTCTAATAGATGATGTTGAAAAGTCTCCTGTGTCAAACAATGAATATAAAAGTAAATTCTCATTACAACCATATTTATACAAGTAGTATTTGCTGCCAACTAGCCCTTTTTTAGTACTCTAACGTTCTTCCTCCTGTTTGTTAAATCTAGAGCAAGCTGGTAATTGACCAAGATAGCGAAGAATATATTTTCAATGTTTTTTTTCATTTTTATTATAATTTTATATTACAAATTTTAATCTTCAATCTCACATTATGCTCCTCAGTCCCAATATATATTTGAGAAGAAAATGTTTAAAATGTAAAATCTTCTAGGGGTGCCTGACTGTCTCAACCAGATAGAAATGTGACTTTTGATCTCAGGATCATGAGTTTGAGCCCCACATCTGGTGTAGAGATTACTAAAGATAAATAGATGGAGAGAAGAAATAAAGAAAGAAGAAAGAAATCTTTTAGTCCTATCACCAGAAAAATGTCTAGGAATTATAACCTAGAAGATTTTATTTTATCCAAAAATGAACTCCTCCTTTTTACCTTATGTCCCTAATTCCTAGCTCAATGCTAAGATTAGCATTCAATTTTTTAAAATATTTTTTCTTGTGATGGGTGTAGAATATTTCATGAGACTAGTGTTCTGTGGGATGTACTCTAGGAAGGTTGATTCAGAGCACATCAGAAGAATACAAAACATCTTTAGCATTTTATATTGTATAAAGATTTGGTACATAATTATACTAACAACCATCTAAAAATATATAAATAGGTTCATGAAAAATAACAAAAAATCTAATCTAAACAAAAATCTCAGAATAAAACAAGAAGGAACACCATACTATGGGATAGCGTTAAAGTATGAGCAGAATCTGAATAACACAGGGAAGGGAAAATTCCATAATAGTCTAAAGGCATTCATCAATTTCTTAGCTAGGAAGAAATTGGAGATTATCATAAGAACTATGTGTATTTGTATTAACTTTTTTGTAATAACTTAATAAGCTGTACTGGAAGAATCACTGTGTTTAATGTTCATATTCTGAAGTGTAGTTTCACTTACCATCAACTAATTATTTCATTGTCTTCCTTATGATGTTATAGGTTATAAAAACTCATCCAGATGTTACATAAGAAATCTAGCTTAAGTGGACCTTATATGACTATTGCAGTCAAAATTCCAGTGTCAACTGGAATCAGGTAATATCATTTCATACGTTAACATGTTCCTTATGCTTATTCTCTACAGTGCCTTATCCTGCCCTATTTTTGTCTGGGTAGATAATGCAATAAAATTTGGATATTTCTGTGAAGTGTTTTGATTAAAAAGAGCTACACTACAGAACTGGTTATTTAAAAATTCTCTATTACTAAAAATTAATAATAATTTTCACCCTCAGGACGCCTGGGTGGCTCAGTGGGTTAAGCCTCTGTCTTCAGCTCAGGTCATGATCTCAGGGTCCTGGGATCAAGCCCCACATTGGGCTTTCTGCTCAGCAGGGAGCCTGCTTCCCCTCTCTCTCTGCCTGCCTCTCTGCCTACTTATGCTCTTTCTCTCTGTCAAATAAATAAATAATATATTTTTTAAAATCTTTAAAAAATATTAATTTTCACCCTCTTTCTTTCTAGTCATATAGTAAGAATTCACATTTGATAACTTTCCTATTCTCAAGAGATATTTTAGAAGTTCTTCAAGTTATCAGAAGCTTTTTGTATAATCCTGTGAGGTCATATTTAGCAATAGGCTTATTATGCACACTCATGTGCATGCACACACACAAAGAGTACACCTTCACTCACCCAGAGATGAACATTCAAAATTCACACATGAATGTTTTGATCTACTGCAAGAGGATTAGAAAAGTTAAGCTTCTAGAAAACAGAAGAAAAAAAGACATATTTCTCAGTTGATTTTATGAAGTTGGTATTATCCTCATACTAAAAGCAAAAAAAGACAATATAATCAAAGAAAATGAGAGAGAAATATCCCTTATGAGTATAAATGTTAAGTATCTTTTTTAAAAGACTTTATTTTATTTATTTGACAGACAGAGATCACAAGTAGGCAGAGAGGCAGGCAGAGAGAGAGGAGGAAGGAGGCTCCCTGCTGAGCAGAAAGCCCTATGCAGGGCTTGATCCCAGGACTCTGGGATCATGACCAGAGCCGAAGGCAGAGGCTTTAACCCACTGAGCCACACAGGCACCCCTAAATGTTAAGTATCTTCAGAAAATATTAACAAATAGAATTCAGCAATATATAGGAATTACACATAAATGCCAAGTAAAAATATAAACAATCCCATTAGAAAATGAGCTTAAGAAAGAAAAAACTTCACCAAAGATGATATATAGATGGAAAATAAAAAATATGAAGCAATGTTAAATGACCTAGAAATTAGGAAAATGTGATTAAAACCACAATGAGATATCAATACACACCTATCAGAATGGCCAAATAAAATGTTTTTTAGCCACGTTAAATGCTGGCAAAAATGTGGAGAAACTGGATTCCTCATACATTGCTATGGGAATGCAAATCCACTTTAGAAAACAGATTCCCAGTTTCTTAAAAACTAAACTTGTAACTATCATATGACTAGTAACTGCCTTCTGTCATATATCTCAGAGAAACGAAAACTTAATGGCATGTAAAAACCTGTACATGAATTTTATAGTAGTTTTATTCATATTAGCCCCAAACTGGAAAAAATTCAGACGACCTTTAACAGATAAATGGTTAAAGAAACCATGGTACATTAAAAAAAAAAAAAAATACCATGGGATACTACTAAACAATAAAAATGAACTATAGATACACACAAAATTTTAGATGAGTCTCTAGAGAATTATGCTGAGTGAAAAAAACCAATCCTCCAAAGTGTACATTCTGCATGATTCCATCTACATAATCCTCTGCAGAAATGACAAATTATAGAGAACTTGATTAGCAGTTACTGGGATCAAGAAAGAGGTAGAACATATTAGAAGTAGATTCAACACACACACCCCTTCTCTCCCTCTCTCTCTCTCTCTTGCTCTCTCTCTCTCTTTCTGATTCATCCAGAATGTCCCAAATGGGTGTTTTCATTTTATTGCAAGAGGACCCGGAGAAAAGTGTACATAAAATTTTACATAGACAAGGTATGTGTCTTTGATAACAGTGTTCATTCTCTTCAATCTTTCCTCCCATAACAAACAGCTGACTTCTCTTTTGGGGTCCACCTTTTATGGACTACAAAGAACTTTCCATATAATATTATCACATAATCTCTCTTTTAAAATATTATCTGTGGTAGTTTAAGATGTTGTGCCTCAGAGATACATTTTTTATTAATTTTTTATTTTTTATAAACATATATTTTTATCCCCCCGGGGTACAGGTCTGTGAATCACCAGGTTTACACACTTCACAGCACTCACCAAAACACATACCCTCCCCAATGTCCATAACCCCGCCCCCCTTCCCCCAACCCCCCTCCCCCCAGCAACCCTCAGTTTGTTTTGTGAGATTAAGAGTTACTTGTGGTCATTTTGTGTATGTATGTATGTATGTATTTACTTATTTTATTCTTCTATTGAAGTGTAGTTGGCAAACAATATTACAGAGGTAATCATATTTTAAACAGGGATTTTAAATTTGGATAAGACCAAAAAACCAAAAGAATGTATGTTGGTGGAATTGCTAGCACCAGGTTGGTAAGATTATGTGTGGCATTAGCCTTGTAGGGATATCTTTAAAAATCACACTGTGCAGACCATTCTGTTCTGGAAAATGTGTGGCTGTATCGTATACTGGCAAAATTATGTGAATGGATCAGCACAATCAATTCTTATGGCAGATGGTTCCTGACTTACGACAGTTCATCTTAACAGTTTTTCAACTTTACGATAGTGTGAAAGCAATATGCATTTAGTAGGAACTGTACTTTTAAATTTGAATTTTGTTCTTTCCCAGGCCAACAATATTTCAATTCTCTCTGGTGACGCTGGGTAGTGGCAACCCCCACTCAGTCACACAATCATGAGGGTCAACAATCAATACATTTACAACCGTTTTATACCGAGTAACAATTCAGTTTTTCACTTTCAGTACAGTATTCAGTAAATAACATGGGATAGTCGACATTTTTTTTTTTTTAATGAACTAGACTTTGTGTTAGATCGTTGGCCAACTGTAGGCTAACGTAGGTTTGAGCACATGTAAGGTAGGCTAGGCCAAGCTACGATATTCAGTAAATTAGGTGCAATCGAGCGCATTTTTCACTTAGGATCTTTTCAACGTAAGATGGGTTTATCAAGATGTAATGCCATTGTAAGTCAAGAAAGATCTGTACTGGGAAAATAATTCAAATATGTAAATCTGATAATAAGCCAGGATAATTATTAATGTCTACAAAGGGACATACAAGAAGTAGCATTCATAAGGCAAATGTAATGTTTTGTAAGGTAACCTGTTACTAAGGACATTATAAAGCAATCAATTCACCTATAAAAAGACTTTTTATAGAAAATATATTAAAGAGAAAAGTAAAGCTAAGTACATCAGTTAAGCTGATCTTACTGCCAACCAAAGACTAAAATAAGGTCCCCAGAGAATCCTAGATAAACTCAGAACATTTTGAAAAAAATCATTTATTCAAGCAGAGTCAATTTCAATTCCTACATCTGTACTGGCTCACAGAAGAGCTTTCATTTATCAAACAAAATTAAAATTTTGTTTGATCAGCATGATGGAACCAGTCAAACTCCATATTTGAGACCCATTCAAATCCACCTGGGGGCAGAGGGAAGTTTACCAGGGAACATTGGGAGCTCACTTCATTTCCTTAATTCCAACTCCAAATGGTAGCTCTGTTCTCTTATTAACTTGAGAAAATAATGAAATCAGAGTGAAAACAGCATCAGAGGAATCCTGGCCGTTGTCCCAGCTCCCCAGTTCCTACAGCAGTCATCACAGTTTTCATTGTCTACTGTAGAGACTCAGGAAGGGATCCTGTGAGCAGCTGTCCCAGGGAACTGGATATGATTTACTACGCAGGTTATTAAGCCTGATCCATATGAATAGGAGATGGGCCCTAAGACTGGAGTGGGTGGTATCTCTATTGCTTCGAATGCTTCAAGCCTTGGGTCTCTGGAAAAACACAGAGAGGAAGATCATTTAACATTTCGCTGCTTCTTCTTCTTCTTCTTCTTCTTTTCTGATGGTACAGTTCTTAACTCAGTGAGTTAGAGATGGGCAAGCACAAATAATGCTTTCTCAGCCTTCTTGAAATGCTAACCAACGATAAAAATGTTATGCAGTGGTGCTTAAAATCTAATGCCATTTTGAAAACAAAAATCATGAATTCCTAAGTAAAAATAATTACACTGCAAAATAATACTACAAATGCTATACAGATAAAAAGATATGTAAATGCAAGTAATCAATCCCCTAACAGACTGCCTTCATTGGCCCATTTCTCCTCCCCACCTATTCTATACAAAGATTTGCTTAAGATACTTATACTACTTTCCTTCTGGAATATTCTTTAGGTAGAGTGCTTGAGTAAGGATATGCATAAGGATAAGCTATAAATTGAAATGAAGGTTAGGAAGAGGATAACACAAGGTAAATAGCATGCAGATGAGATATTAACTTTAAGGAAAAGAAAGTGAAAACATTTTCTAAATGACTTTAACATATTCTGAAACCTATAAACTACCATTCATCCATAAAATAGTAAGGTATTATACCTAGAAATTTCTGGTAAATATATATTGTATGCCCCATTTGTGATATTGGTTTAAATGTTATTTTGAATATTAAATTTAAAAACAAAACTGAAAAATCCACAACCCTACAAGAGTTATCTTCCCTCTGTATATACATTATCTTTGAATAAGCATACAAACTTCCTCTACTAAGTTACCTCAATTTTAAATTGAAAAGGCTAAATTTGTGATTTGCTGCTCACAGCCTCTCCACTTTTGACCTACTTTATCTTCCAATAGAGAAATCAATGGCAGGCACTTGGCTGCAGAGTTTGAAGACCCTGCTTTGCCATGCTTGAAGAATTGGTCTGAGCCATTAAATCCACCTCTCTCTCCCCCAATTCCAACACACACACAGACACACACAGACACACACACACACACACACACACACACAATTAGAAGAACAGATAATGTCATGGTAAACAATTTCCTACCAATTTTACTGGGGAAAAATAAGAAAATTTTCTTAATCACTAATATAATTTACCAACTCTTTCTCATGAGAAAGTATTCATAATGCTATTATTAGGATTAATGTTTTTCACTGCCTGAGAAGCCTGCTGTCTCTAGCTTGCTTTCAGTTCTAAGGAGAGGAGACTCAGGTCAATAAATGACCATATTTCATATACAACATAATTACAGATATATTTATTTGCTTCTTGTTATTATTAATGACAACCATTTCCATTGAGATTAATTGCAAAATAACTTGGAAACTGACAGATACAGGGATTTGAGCTCTTTTAGATCAAGGACTATGTTAAAAAGAGAATTATTATCAAAGTTTGGTGTGCTTTTTATAGATTTCTTTAATAGTTTGCAATGTACAGACTCTATTTTCATCTAAAGTAAGCCCCCTTTGTTGAAATCCTGAATCACAATTATCAATTCCAAAAAAAAGGAAGGAATTAAGATACAAATAATTATTTTTTTTCAAAGTATAATTTATTGAGTTGGCATCTGAGCTCAAATAATAATTTCAAACAATTTGGAAGCAGTTTTCATATAATTTCATGCTCTATGAAAAATCCATTTGGAAACCATGTGTGACATTTGTTATAAATAGTACATTATACGTACATCCCTCTGTTTCTCCACTTTTCATCAACTGCTGCCTAACATATTTCCAAGGGGGGCAAAAGTCTGCCATCAGTCTAAAATCACTAGGACATATGAGCTGCAATCATCATTCAGACTTCCATACCCTTATGTCCTACATGGGAATCGAAAGAATTACATTTAAAGAACCTATTGGAAGCCACATGATGTGATAAGCACTGGGTGTTATACACAACTGATAAATTATTGAACACTACATCTGAAAATAATGATGTACTACATGTTCGCTAACTGAATTTAAATTAAAAAAAAAAAAGAACCTCTTGGAGGTTAGCAGTTGTGCTTTTCTACTGCAGAGACCTTATATAAAGACTTGGGTTTCTCTGCACTTCTTTCACTTCTTTCAAAGGCTATCTGGGCATGAATTGAATGGGATATATGCTAAATGATAGGGCTGTATCTTAAGGTTTGATAAGGCTAATATGCTGTTTTAATTGCTCTTTTGATGAGACAGAATAAAGTTTGAGGGAAGAAAGATATAGATGGACCAACATGGAGGTTATTTTTCCTCTAAAGTAAGACCAAAGGAAAATGAGAATGTTTTTCTTCCATTTCTTATTAATTGTATAATCCTAAATATTTATTTCTGCCACAACAGAACTCTATTGATTGTCCTTACTATCTGTTGTGTTAAACATTAGCATAAACATATAGGAATTAGTAAGCAATTCATCAGCTTTTCCTGAGGGATAGCTCTGACCATGGTATGAGTTATTGACTTAGTTTCCTTGGTTAGAGAGTTCTGCTAGCTAAGCTCCATCCAGATTACGACCTTTATGGAGTTACACATATTGCTTTGTTCTAGGGTCTCATAACCTACATGGAAAGCCACTATGTATGTTTTTATGTGTTAATGCGCTGCTGATCAAAACAGCTGAGAGTGTGTAACTGGATGAATAAAAATCCATCACCCAGGAATAGAAAAGCCAATTATAACTACTGATTGTGGGTCAGCGGCTTCGTTTCTGCATACAGACAAAAATTACTGAAATTGACAGAAAAGAAAAAATATGATATGCTTTCTGTAAGAATTTAAAAATCTGACAAAGGATAGGAAGTATGGGAAGGCTGGTTAATCACAAAACTATATAAAAACAAAAACAGCAGACATATAAATTGTATTAGCACAGACAACATTGGTTCCTTGTATAGAAACTATGTTAGTGGGGCCAAAAAAGCCATGATTCTCCAGACTGCTCTGATTCTCCTCTACATTCATTGGGGACCACATTTTAAGACTTTATCCATCACAAATATATGTATTACCTATGACATTCATAACTTATTATGCAGGAAGGACATACTTTTATATATTACCACAGCACAGAAATATTTTTTGACACATATAGATTATCTCAAGAATGTTTTATTTGTATGTTTTTCACATCATGATAGTATTTTTGCCTTCAGCTTTACAAGTCTGAGTGTGTTTTTTAGGTATTAGCATATAACAATAGGGTTAGGAAGTGCGATGAGATTAATAATTACCATGAGATTATTACCCATTAACCTATTCACTTATCAAAGGAGGGGTCTAGAATTATTGATGCTTTTCTCTCTGATATGGTATGTAAAGCACCTGATTTCTTGCCTAGCCCATAGGAGCATGGTATCAGTGATTGTTACTTTTTTTTTATTCTTTTTTTAATAAAGATTTTTATTTATTTGAGAGAGAGAAAGAGCATGAGCAGGGGGGAAAACAGAGGGAGTAGTAGACTCTCCACTGAGCAGGGAACCTGATGTGGGGTTCCATCCAGGAACCTGGGATCATGAGCTGAGCCAAAAGCAGATGCTTAACTGAGTGAGTCACCAGGCATCCCACTTCTTTTTATTCTTATCTTCATTTGTATTTATAGGGTTGAAACATTTCAGTAGGCCTTGTGAAAAGATGAAGTTCAGCAACATTATGAAGTGCTTATTTTTAACTCTCATTCATTCTACAAATGCTTATGGAGTTCCTAAGTGCCAGCTCTTATTACATTGATGTAGTGTATATAGCTCAGCCTACAGGTAGAACAGACAACAAATGAGGCATTCAATATGGTCTTTGGACTTTAACAGAGATGAGAAAGGTATGCTAGAACTATTTTGAAACAACCGCAGAAGAGGGTTGGGGTAGAAGACAGTCCAGCTGGAGAGAGCAGACAGTACAAATCCCCACAGAAAAGAACAGAAAGTATGGAACATACAGGGAACTGAAAGTACTCAAAGGATTCCAGGATCTAAGTGAATTATGTGAAAGTATCATTGCAGTGATATAAAATATAAAAATCAATCAAGACCCCAAAAAGCTAAATCACTGGAAATCTGGGTTAGCTATATAAATACAATTTTCTACATGAAAAAGAGGCTGTGTGGTTTACACTATGGGCAAACTTGTCCTAGCTAACCATACAGGTGATATAGCTAAAGAAATGGTTTTTCAGTGAGGTAAATCTAAAGTTTCACAATCTCTCTTTTTAAATTATTCTAATGTTGTTACAGAGATGATTGAGATATTATTTATTATATTTATCCTGTAACTTTTTCCTTATAAAATAAACAAATTTAATAAAACGTTTCAAAGTGATATATTATGTTCATAATAATTCATTATTTTTGGTATCTCTTTACTAATATAATTTATCCTTCACTGAACTTGTAATACCTTTCATATTAAATTATTCTCAGTATAATTTAGTTTGAGTCTGTCTAATGCTAAATGATGCTTATTAGTAGCTGAAACTGCAGATTGGACACTGAGTAAGCAGAGAGGGATGCTGTAATTTTCTATAATGCACATAAACAGAGTTTATAGGCTAAGAACATTTATGTTTGTACATGGAAACAAAATAACTGCTTTAAAAGTATATTTGTTTACATATAATTTGACTTGATGTTGTTTGACCTTCATTGAAAGCACTGCCATATGGAATATTGAAAAGATATTTTTAACATAATTTCTTTGAGATCTTCTCATTGTGAATTCTCCAGTGAATTTCTGACACTTTCTGAGATGATAAAGAAGACTAACTATCTTTCTAAATAGTAAAAAAATACCAGATAAAGAAATCTGTTTTCGTATTAATTTGAAAACTTACATTTTGTCCACCAAACAACACTTGGGTCATTAAGAGATTCTGAGCATGGCCAAAACAATCCTCTTCCTTCTCCTTCAACTTCTATATCTTGATGGAAAATTATTAAACTTCAAATTATTTTCCTTACTGGCATTTCTCCTTAATATTATTATTAGGCTTCCAGGAAATTTTAACTTCTTGCTACTGTCTATTGTAACAAAATTGGACAAGCAGAACAAAACAAAGAAAATCACTGCAATTTGAGAATGACTTTTCATTCAGTAAATGGATTTCACCTCCAAGTCAAAATGAAGAATGATGATTTTCTGGAACATTTAAAAGACTAAGTACCCACAGAACAAAGTTAAAACCAGCAAAGTGGAGAATGGCTAATATAATATATGACACATATCTTAAAACACAGAAGACTTGTGATATAAAAAGAAAGTTAACAAATTCAAGGGAAAAAAAATCTCTAACCAACCAATAGCTGACTTGCAAAGATACAAAATATGCTACAGACCAACAAAAAGCAGTTAAGACTTCTCACGTTACTGACCTTTTAAATTCAATTTGCTCATTAAGAATGAAATGTTAATTATGCTGACCAGTAAAATTAAGTGTAGCAATATATGAGTTGCCTCAGGTTTAAAAAACAAAACAAAACAGGGGACTAATGGCTGATGGAATCAGATGATAGAAAGATAAAATTTGTACTAAGCTCAAAAAACTTTTTTCTCTTTTTTAAATTCAAGCCATGAGCACATGCTGCCAAAATACCAGATTCTGCACTCAAATCCTCTGCCAAATGTTCATCTAAAAGGAGGGCGTGCAGTGATATCCAAGAGCACCATTGGATCAGACAGCCTTGTAGTTATCCAATGTATTTGTGGGAAGAAAAAGAGTGGTATAGAAACCAAGGCAGAATCCGGCCCGGTCTCCAACAGTTTAAAATGTGCACACACTCTTGATTTTTACAGCATAGTGTGTGAGGCTCAAAAAACTAGTTTGTGTCTGGAGAAGCCTACAAGTAATGTTCATATAAAGACAGAAAATACATTCCTTCCCTTTTTTTTCATAGATGTCCAAAAGAAAAAATATTATCATTTGTGAAATGCCTTCCATAAAAATTTCCACCAAAACAATTATTAGTGTCAAAGCAAAAGTAACTGTGACTCTTTCATGTGGACAAATAAGAAAATTTTAAACTCGGGCACTGATTTGGAAATTAACATAACTGAAACAATTTTAGTTAGTTTACTTTCAAAATAGTGTTAAGAAAAGTTCTGATGAATAACACAGTGTATTAAAAATAATAGTAGAGGGGTGCCTGGGTGGCTCAGTGGGTTAAAACCTCTGCCTTCAGCTCAGGTCATGATCCCAGGGTCCTGGGATAGAGCCCCGCATTGGGCTCTCTGCTCAGCAGGGAGCCTGCTTCCTCCTCTCTCTCTGCCTGCCTCTCTGCCTACTTGTGATCTCTGTCTGTCAAATAAATAAATAAATCTTTAAAAAATAATAATAATAGTAGAACTAGAAGGAGCCCTAATTTTTAATACTAACTCTAACACTTTCTAGATGTGTGGATTTAAGGGAGTTACTTAAACATTTTGTGCAAGAAATCAATTATGTTCATTAACTCTAGAAAAACAGTATATATTAAGCCATTAGTGCATGTTTGAATGAAAGCTCTTTCTAAACAATACTGCTGGCAAATGTAAACAATTTCACATTTTATAAGGTAAATATCAGCAAACTTAAAAGACAAATTTTCAGGGACTCCTGAGTGGCTCAGTGAGTTAAAGCCTCTGCCTTCGGCTCAGCTCATGATCTCAGGGTCCTGGGATTGAGCCCTGCATCGGTTCTCTGCTCAGCCGGGATTCTGCTTCCTCCTCCTCTCTCTCTGCCTACTTATAATCTCTCTCTCTGTTAAATAAATAAATAAGATTTAAAAAAAAAAGACAAATTTTCAAACACACACTCTAGAAATATTTTGCATTCAAACAGTGGATGGCCCGATGTACAATACATAAATATGTAAATAATATTTCATATGCTATTTTATGTAGATTGCTCCTGTAAGAATTTGCATGTGAAGAATAAAAGTGAAATTATTTTAAAATGTTTTGTTATATACTCACTAAGTCACTATCATTATTGATTGAAAGTGGGTTTCTCGGTTGGAAAGTAACTGCAGTGACATGTCTTCTTTAAAACCAACATCAATAATGATGTAGATCAAAACAACATAGAAATATTATTTTGTATTTCTGATGGCAACCATGGGCCGGTTCATAAAAATTTGTTGGACCTGGAAGGATATATATATATTTAATGACTGTAAAGAAATTAAGTGTTAAAAGGGAAATGAATGACAAATATTTCATTTAGTTGAATAATATTAAAATCTTATTTATGTGAAATCAGCCTTCAATCTCTTCTAAAAGAGTTCTGAATCCAGAAATTAACGCACGCATAAAAAAATTATTTTAATGGGAGGGGATGAGGAAGACTTTTTTCAATAGCAGAAAAATACCTACTAATTATGTAGCAATCAGATACCTTGCTGAAAGCATGCTAGCCAGAGTAGTTCAACAATCTGAGAGACAAAAATATTTACTTTATGTAAAACTATGTAAGAGAATCTGACTTCGCCATTAATAAAACACAGTGTTCCTATTGTAATATCAAAGGGTTAGGTGAATCCTAAAGGATCCTATACAATATGGGTTCCAAGTGACTCTTAGAAAAAACAAAAGGCAGAACTTTTGAAATTCTGACTGTTAAAAGCTAAAAGTTAGTATGTCTTCATGGCTTCAAAAGGTCGAGTACAGATGAATAGCTATGCTTTACTGAAGTATTAGTTTATCAACATTGTCTGAGACCAGAATACTGAATAAGAAGAGGTTCAAAAAATTCTGCAAACCAAAACTTAAATAGAACTCTAAATTGGTGGGGCGCTTGGGTGGCTCAGTGGGTTAAAGCCTCTGCCTTCCGCTCAGGTCATGATCCCAGAGTCCTGGGGATCCCAGCAGGGATCCTACTTCCTCCTCTCTCTGACTGCCTCTCTGCCTACTTGTGATCTCTGTCAAATAAATAAATAAAATATTAAAAAAAAAAAAAGAACTCTAAATTGGTGCCCCCGGAGCTATAATGATAGTTAAGATGCATAGAGAAATTTCTACATGCCAGGTACTGCGTTAAGCAGAAAACTTTCCGAGGACGTTCTGGTTATTTCTCCTTTTTAGTCCATGAGGAAACTGAAGTATCTTTGCAAAACGTGGAACAGCTAGTAAGTGGCAGATCACAGACTCAAATCCTGACCTTAAATGTGACGGTATATTACTGTATAGGGATCTGCTTTTTAATGCTTGTTTATAATAACAAGACAGCAATGCCCCTATTTCTAACCTAACGTTAATGAAGAAGACATTAGTCAGCACGGGCAGTTGGCAGCATTTGAACACATTATTTTAGAACTAACTCTGGAAATTTAAAATGAGACAGCATTAAAAAACTACATATAATTAACTTCAATCAGTTGATAATATTAAATATTTACAATTGCCAAATTTGCTAAATTTCACTTGATAGCTATTAACAAATTGGCTGAGTTTTTAAAAGTAGGTATAAATTGAGTTATTACCTTTAAAATGTGAGAAAGAAATGTAAATAAACATTTTAAGCTGTTTGAAAATTTCATTGATGTAACATTTTAAAAAAATGTTAAGAATTTACCTGTGGCTTACAAAAAGCCACAATATAGCTGCACAAGAAATTTGGTTTTTTAATAGTTTCTTTCTCTTATACATGTAGTGGAATAGTACCACCGTATTAATAGCTACAGGTCAAGGAAAAGGAAATACTTCTACTGGTGGAGATTTTTAGGGTCTTTTCTGAGGAAAAAGATTTATTGCTTCTGAATTATTTTTTAATTGACATTCATTAATTACAGAGTCACATGCAGTTTTAAAAAGTCATATAGAGTGTTCCTATGTATGTTTGCTCACTTTCCTCATATGGCAACGTTCAGAAAAACCTTAGTGTAATATCACAACCAGGATGTTGACATTGATTGATACATACACCAATCTCAGATTTCCTCAGCCCATTCGTATGCATCTGTGGTATGTTTGTATTAACTTCTGTACAATTTTATCATCGGGGTAAGTTCATGAAGCTATCATCACAGGTAAGATACTGAAGAGTAACCCCACGGCAAAGAGAATCCCTTGAGCTGGCATTTTGTAACCACACCCATATCCTTCCTGCCACCCCCATCTCCAATCCCTGACATGTTGTCTTTTCACATGTCCACAGCTTCTTTCTGACCTTTGCAAGCAGAGCTAGATTTTTTTTTTTTTAAACCTTGTCATTTCAAACACATCTAACTTTGGGATTGGCTTTATTTTTCACTCAGCATAATTTCTTGGAGAATTACTCAATGTACTGCATGTATATGTCAATAGTTTGCTTATTTTAATTGCTCACTGGTATACCACAGTTTGACCATTCACACACTGAATCATCTGGGCTGTTTCTAGTTTTGGGTTACTGTTAATAAGGCTGTTATGAACAAATAAGTACAGAGTTTAATGTAAACATAAATATTAATTTCTGTGGAGTAAATGCTCAGGAATGAAAATGCCAAGTCATGTGGTTGTTGCATGCTTAGTTTTTAAAAAACGGTCAAACTCTTTGCTCCAGAGTGGATGTACCACTTTACATCCCTACCAACAATATGAGTGATTCAATTTCTCCATATCCTCACTAGATTTGGTGTTGTAAGTATTATTTCATTTTAGCCATTCTGATTGGTGTGTAGTGATATCACTTTGTGGCTTGCATTTCCCTAATGGCTAACGGTGTCAAACGTCTGTTCATGTGGTTAGTTACCATCTGTGTATTTGTTTCAGTGTGATATATGTTCATATCTTTTGTCCAACTTCTAATTAGATTATTTATCCTTTTTGGGATGATTCTGAGATTTCCTTATATCGTAAGACACTAGACTTTCATCAAATAGATGGTTTGCAAATATTTACTATCATTCTGAAACTTCTCTTATCCTCTTCATGCTTTCCAGAGCAGTTTTGAATTTTGATGAGTTTCCACTTACTAAATTTTCCTTTCATGGACTGTGCTTCTATAGCATGTCTAAGAATACTTTCCCTAGTCCAAGACCCTGAAGACATAATGTATAGAACCCAGGACTAAACATATAGTCTTATGTATGTACTTGTATTTTTGAACTTTCCATCTTGATGTTCTAAGGTTCTTCCTTCTTTTTTTTTTTTTTTTTAAGATTTTATTTATTTGACAGACAGAGATCACAAGTAGGCAGAGAGGCAGGCAGAGAGAGGAGGAAGCAGGATCTCTGTTGAGCAGAGAGCCCAACGTGGGGCTCGATCCCAGGACCCTGGGATCATGACCTGAGCGGAAGGCAGAGGCTTTAACCCACTGAGCCACCCAGGTGCCCCTCAAGTTCTTCCTTCTTAATCATTTTTTAAAATCAATTTATTTATTTATTTATTTTCAGCATAACAGTATTCATTGTTTTTGCACCACACCTAGTGCTCCATGCAATCCATGCCCTTTTTTGTAAAATAACTTCCTTTAGCCAATCTTCACAGGAAGATTTTCTAGTGACATGCCTTTAGTTTTCTTTTATCTAAACTGTTTTTATTTCCCTTTTTTTCATGATGCACAGATCTCACAGATACAAAACTTGTGCTTGACAATTCTCTCTTTTTAGCACTGAAAAAATATTGTGCCACTTTCTTCTGCTGTACATGGTTTCAGGTGAGAGATCTGCCCTTTCATTTAATTTCCTATAGGTATCATGTCTTTTCTCCCTGCTTCCTTTTAATAAAAAGTTTTTAATTTATCTTCAATTTTTAAAATTTAATTATGATATTTCTTGGCACATACTTCCTTGGGTCTATCTATTTGTGGTTCTCTCAGCATCTTATATCTATAGGTTTAGATCTTTTACCAAGTTCAAAGACTTTTAGCTATTAGTTCTTCAAAAGCTCTTCTGGCTCCACTTTTTCTCCTTTCCTTCTGGAACTATTATCTATTGATGTTGGATCACTTGTTATCATGCCACAGGACCCTGTCTTTGTTCATTTTTGTCAGTCTATTTTCTTTCTTTTTTTTTTTTTCAATTTATTTTTTATTTTCAGCATAACAGTATTCATTATTTTTGCACCCCACCCAGTGCTCCATGCAATCCGTGCCCTCTCTAATACCCACCACCTGGTACCCCGACCTCCCACCCCCCGCCCCTTCAAAACCCTCAGATTGTTTTTCAGAGTCCATAGTCTCTCATGGTTCACCTCCCCTTCCAATTTTCCCCAACTGTCTTCTCCTCTCTATCTCTCCATGTCCTCCATGCAATTTGTTATGCTCCACAAATAAGTGAAACCATATGATAATTGATTCTCTCTGCTTGACTTATTTCACTCAGCATAATCTAAACTCAAAATGGATAAAAGACCTCAATGTGAGACAGGAATCCGTCAGAATCCTATAGGAGAACATAGGCAGTAATCTCTTCAGTATCAACCACAGTAACTTCTTTCAAGATATGTCTCCAAAGGCAAAGGAAACAAAAATGAAGATGAACTTTTGGGACTTCATCAAAATCAAAAGCTCTGCACAGCAAAGGAAACAGTCAAGAAAACAAAGAGGCAACCCACGGAATGGGAGAAGATATTTGCAGATGACAGTACAGACAAAAGGTTGATATCCAGGATCTATAATGAACTCCTCAAACTCAACACACACAAAACAGACAATCATATCAAAAAATGGGCAAAAGATATGGACAGACACTTTTCCAATGAAGATATACAAATGGCTATCAGACACATGAAAAAATGTTCATCATCACTAGCCATCAGGGAGATTCAAATTAAAACTACATTGAGATATCACCTTATACCAGTTAGAATGGCCAAAATTAGCAAGACAGAAAATAACATGTGTTGGAGGGGATGTGGAGAAAGGGGAACCCTCTTACACTGTTGGTGGGAATGCAAGCTGGCACAGCCTCTTTGGAGAACAATGTGGAGATTCCTCAAGAAATTAAAAATAGAACTTCCTTATGACTCTGCCATTGCTCTACTGGTTATTCACCCCAAAGATACAGATGTAGTGAAAAGAAGGGCCATCTGAACTCCAATGTTTATAGCAGCAATGGCCACGGTCGCCAAACTGTGGAAAGAACCAAAATGCCCTTCAATGGACGAATGGAAAAAGAAGATGTGGTCCATATACACTATGAAATATTATGCCTCCATCAGAAAGGATGAATACCCAACTTTTGTAGCAACATGGACGGGACTGGAAGAGATTATGCTGAGTCTATTTTCTTTCTGTTATTTAGAGTCAATTAGTTCTACTCTTTTGTCTTCAAATTCACTAATTCATCCTCTGTTATCTATACTCTACTACTGAACCCATTTCGTGAGTTTTCAATTTCTCATACTATATTTTTGTATAGGTTTTACTGGAATCTTTTTTATAATTTGTATTTCCTTACTATTATTTCCTATTTTTTGTTTCAAGATAATTTGTAATTGCTTATTGAATCATTTTTATAATGTTACTTTACAATTCTTGTCAGATAATGCCAACATCTCATTCATCTTGATTTTGGTCACAGCTGATTCTCTTTCCTCATTCCAGTTTTGATTTTCTTGGTTCTTGGTATGAGTAAGTTTTGATTTTATCTAAATCACTTGTCTATCATTTAGAAGAAGGCACCTTATCTAAATTCTTTATTTTAGCAGGTAGTGACCCTGTTTAGATGTGTCTTCACTTAATTTTATAGACTATGGCTCTAATGGCAGTTTAGTTTTCAGAACTTTTGGGATATTATTTTGGTTTGTTCTTTTAACTTGGTTTTGCTGGGCTTCACATCAGTCATTGCTGGTGGTATCTGAGGGCATTGGGGTGTCTCTCTGTGATTCTCCTACCTGTGCCTGACTGCTCTAACATCTTGGCCTGTGAAGATAAAGGTGCTTCCCATACCGTGTCACTTGCTGTGACTGAATCTCTTTTTCTGGTTCCATCCACTCTCCATGATGTCTCTGCATCAGGCAAGAAAGTACCATCCTACGGGGAAAAGAGGCAGTCCAGAGTAAACCATTTGCTATAGTTGGATCTCTCTTGCTAGTTCTGCCCACCAGCTTCAGTATTTTTTGGTGGTAAAGGTCAGTCTTGGGTCTGGCAGGGAAGGAAAATGTCTCCCCTGGCTGTTTTTTCTGGTAGCAGTCCTTGTTGATTCTTCCTGCCGATGCCATTGAGCTCCCCTGGTATCATGAGAGGAGCTCCTCTTCAATCTGGGGACAAATAAGCCTACAAATAAGCCTCCTCCCTGGATTGGGAAGATGCAAGATGCTCTGTTGCTGTTATTCCTCTGGTCCTGGAATCTCAAACCAGCTCAGCCTCCCTCTTTTAGAGTTATCCTTTGGTAACCTCTTGTACTTTAGAGGAAGTAACAGGGAAGAACTGGTCTATACTATTTGTCCTGACTGGAGTCATGAGACACTTATATTTTGAAAAATTCATCCACAGTATGATGCAAACAAAGACTAGACATAGCTCTGCATGAGAACAACACTTTTCTTAGAAAGGAACTAGGACTAGCCAGTTAGCAGGATCCTTTCCAACTTACATGCTCTCTGCCCAATAGAAGGCTGCGCCTCACAGCTCAGCTTCCCCAGAGGGGTGGAGCATCGAAAACACCACTCATAGCATTTCCTCTCTTCTTCTATTCCTTTCTAGAATACATGGTCCATTCTAAAAGAAAATCTCTGAAAAATGGAAATCTAGGCTGGGAATTATTTTTAGACCATTTTTTTCCTCTCCTTACTATGACACCACTGGCACAATATATGGATCAAAATACAAGTTATTATAACAAACGTTCATCCAGATTGATTTTTTAACCACTTGTCGTAGTTTTTAATCTTATCCTCTCCCAAAAAGACACTTTTTAAAAAAATGTTTGTGATTGGGCTTCTGCTCAAATGAGGATAAAGTAATGGATCCAACATTACACCTGATGAATGGTCAACATTTATTTTGACTGAGACCAAAGTGTAGGATTTACAATAAGCTACTTCCAAGTATGTTCTTGAAATAGTGAGGGATACTTCCTTACCCACCCTCAACTATGCATGCAAGCTCAGTAAATATAGTCAAGTGAATATACAAGTCTGTGGTCTTTTGGGTGACTGATTCATAGATCAGAGTCAGAGCTCTGAATCATGTCAAGTTGGAGAGTAATAATGACAATATGAAAGAAATTAATTTTCTGGGAACCAGGAAGAAAAATTCTACATCTATAAGGTCTCTAATTAATTGTACAGAAGGGCAGCTATGTTATTGTGTCCTGGTATGTGGTTGTATATATTTCCTTTAAGAATCCAAGAAAAAAAAAAGATGATTTCTAAGACTTAAAAACAAAATGAAAAAGAAAAACAAAACAAAACAAAACAAAACAGAAATGAAAAACACGTAGGGACAGCCCTACAGGGCTAAGCATCTATATATCTCTATGCCTCACATCATCAACATTAAGTCTGTATCTGAGTCTTATCCAGCTCTGCCTGCCATAACAAAATACCATGGACTGGATGGCTTGAACACAGGCATTTATTTTCTCACAGTATTGGGGGCTGGAAATCTGAAATCAGGATGCCAGCATGATTGGTTTCTGGTGAGATCTGTCTTCCTGTCTTAGAGATAGCACCTCCTCACTGCATGTTCACATGGCAGAGAGAAAGGGAGAGCGAGCGTAAGCTGGTTTCTCTTTTGTCTCTTCTTACAAGTGTGCTAATATCATCGTGAAGAACCCACCCTCATGACTTCAAACCTGATTATCTCCCAAAGGCCTCACTTCCAAATATCATCACATTGGAGGTTAATACTTCCATATATGAATTTTAGGGGCATACAATTCAGTCTATAGCAATCTGTAAGTCTGTAGGTGCCTCTGTGAGACATTATAGCAACCATCCTGCCTACTAACTATCCTGAGTCATACTAGGTGAATTAATGTTACCAGTCCCATACTTAAGTAGTAAGTAAATTCTCTATATGTATAGTAATATAGGAAAACTATACACACTGACAAAAATATAAATATGAAATATTTTAAATATAAAAAGGAACATTTACTATCCAATAAACTCAAGGATATGTTTGATTTTATTTTTTTAAAGATTTAATTTATTTGTTTGAGAGAAAGAGAGAGCACAAGAGGGGGAAAGGTCAGGGGGACAAGCAGACTCCCCGCTGAGGCGGGCAGCCTGATGCAGGGCTGGATTCTGGGATCCCAAGAATATGATCTGAGCCAAAGGCAGATGCTTAACCAACTGAGCCACCCAGGTGCCCCAAGGATATGTTTTATTAATATTAATATATAATAAAGCAATTTTTTCCTCTTTTCTACTAGCTAATTTCTCTCTACCTATGAGCATATTCCTTCCAGATTGTCAAATTTATTGCCGTAGAGTTGCTCATAGTATGTTCTTATAATAGTTTGTATTTCTTTGGTGTTAGTTGTGATCTCTCCTCTTTCATTCATGATTTTATTTATTTGGGTCCTTTCTCTTTTCTTTTTGATAAGTCGGGCCAGGGGTTTATCAATTTTATTAATTCTTTCAAAGAACCAGCTCCTACTTTCATTGATTTGTTCTATTGTTTTTTTGGTTTCTATTTCATTGATTTCTGCTCTGATCTTTATGATTTCTCTTCTCCTGCTGGGCTTAGGGTTTCTTTCTTGTTCTTTCTCCAGCTCCTTTAGGTGTAGGGTTAGGTTGTGTACCTGAGACCTTTCTTGTTTCTTGAGAAAGGCTTGTACCGCTATATATTTTCCTCTCAGGACTGCCTTTGTTGTGTCCCACAGATTTTGAACCGTTGTATTTTCATTATCATTTGTTTCCATGATTTTTTTCAATTCTTCTTTAATTTCCCGGTTGACCCATTCATTCTTTAGAAGGATGCTGTTTAGTCTCCATGTATTTGGGTTCTTTTCAAACTTCCTTTTGTGGTTGAGTTCTAGCTTTAGAGCATTGTGGTCTGAAAATATGCAGGGAATGATCCCAATCTTTTGATACCGGTTGAGTCCTGATTTAGGACCAAGGATGTGATCTATTCTGGAGAATGTTCCATGTGCACTAGAGAAGAATGTGTATTCTGTTGCTTTGGGATGAAATGTTCTGAATATATCTGTGATGTCCATCTGGTCCAGTGTGTCGTTTAAGGCCTTTATTTCCTTGCTGATCTTTTGCTTGGATGATCTGTCCATTTCAGTGAGGGGAGTGTTAAAGTCCCCTACTATTATTGTATTATTGTTGATGTGTTTCTTTGATTTTGTTATTAATTGGTTTATATAGTTGGCTGCTCCCACGTTGGGGGCATAGATATTTAAAATTGTTAAATCTTCTTGTTGGACAGACCCTTTGAGTATGATATAGTGTCCTTCCTCATCTCTTATTATAGTTTTTGGCTTAAAATCTAATTGATCTGATATAAGGATTGCCACTCCTGCTTTCTTCTGATGTCCATTAGCATGGTAAATTCTTTTCCACCCCCTCACTTTAAATCTGGAGGTGTCTTCGGGCTTAAAATGAGTTTCTTGGAGGCAACATATAGATGGGTTTGTTTTTTTATCCATTCTGATAAATATTAGATTGGCAGCTGACTTATCCACAGAGACCTGGCAGGCCAGAAAGAGCTGGCATGATATTTTCAGAGCACTAAACGAGAAAAACATGCATCCAAGAATACTATATCCAGCTAGGCTATCATTGAAAATAGAAGGAGAGATTAAAAGCTTCCAGGACAAACAAAAACTGAAAGAATTTGCAAACACCAAACCAGCTCTACAGGAAATCTTGAAAGGAGTCCTCTAAGCAAAGAGAGAGCCTACAAGTGGTAGATCAGAAAGGAACAGAGACCTTATACAGTAACAGTCACCTTACAGGCAATACAATGGCCCTAAATTCATATCTCTCAATAGTTACCCTGAATGTTAATGGGCTACCTATGAGCATATTCCAACATCCCCTTTCTAAATGAAATCCTCTCTCATCACTTTTAACTTCTAACTTCTCCATTTACTAAAGCTTCTATCTTCAGGATAGGTCCTCTTTCCATTTTCCTCCCACATACATACTCCTGTCCCCTGATTCCAATGTTGTAAAACTCATCTTTTCAGATTTTCATGTACACATAATTGATCTTTTTAATGTAATATTGCTGACAGGTGGGAGCAAATCCAGGCTTTAGCTGTCAAAGCTCTAGGCAGAGAATTGATTAGATCCTTCCTTTTCACTCTTTAATAACCTCCAAACATACACAGGTATACATATCCTGTCTAATACCTATTTTGAACAAACATAGTTAGGTTGCCCCTAACGTGTTTTGGATCTGGGCTGCTTGGATCTAGGGGGAATACACATGTTTCTAGCTGAGAAGATGGATAGAGAGAAGATTTTTATGCAGGCATTTGATGGTAGCTAATGAATTCTAGGGTTGCTGGAACATGTTCTAGAATAAATGGCCATAGGTTCTGGGGAGGGGGAATAGATAAAGAAAATCTTCACACTGAGAGAAAGGACACAGTTAGAGAATAATAATAGAGGAGAACCATGGGGACAAGTCCAGGGGCCCTATTTTTCTCAGTTAGTGTTGGCACTGGCCATGGCTGACTCTCAGTTATTTTACCACCTCAACTTAATTTATTAAATGTCTCTGTACAGGATATTAACTTTGTTCTTTGATACTACTATCCTTCTTGTAATTCAGTAGCTGTTTGTGTTCTTAATCTCTCTTCATTGCATCAGTGGTATCCTCATTCCTTGCTGAAGTAGCTAACAGTTTGATGTAGAAACTAAAGTGCCTCATCCAATACTTGACAATGAAGTGTAAAATAAGACCTGTGATACTTAATAATATAAAGATATCTAGGACAATAAAAATAGACTATATCTATTAAATAAATTGAATTAAGAATTAATAACTTCCCAAACTAGAGAGTACCATGCCCATATGGATTCACTGGTAAAATCAACCAAACACTTTAGCAAGAAGTTATAACAATTTCCTATATTCTCTTTTAGAAGATAGAAGCAGAAGGAATACTTCCTAACTCGTTATATGAATTTAACAATTCTATGACCAGCATTACCCTAATACCAAAGCCTGATAACAGTATATCTTTCATAAAAATAGATAGAAAAATATTCAACAAAATACTGCCAAATTAAATCCAAAAAGTATTAAAAAATTATATATCACAACTGTCGCGGCCAGCACGACAACACTACCAGGGTCAAGAGGACAAGAGGATGGTGAGACGAAGACGAGACGCAAAGAAATGGGGACAGGTGGGGCAAAGTGGATGATGTCCAAGCAGTGCGAATTTTATTCAAGGCTGTGAGGCATTATATAGCTAACAGAAACAATCATAAGTATCTATTTTTAGCTGATTATTAAAGAATTTGCAACATACACATAAAACCCCTCAAGCTTCCCTATTATCTATTTCCCAAGCACTAATAGCAGATCCTCTGATGCCAGTGGTCTCTGTCTTCAGATAATTCTTTAACCAGGTGCACTATCTTCAAAGTGGCTCAAGACATAGTTTATGGCCCGTTCAAGGACAGCACAATCCCACAATGGTTTAATGAGCAGGCCTGTTTT
The DNA here is from genome assembly GCF_011764305.1 of Mustela putorius furo. NCBI lineage: Eukaryota > Metazoa > Chordata > Mammalia > Carnivora > Mustelidae > Mustela > Mustela putorius. Next base: position 32,638,810 of record NW_025421987.1, read on the forward strand.
GCCCCTTCCAGATAAGCATATGCAGGCAACCATGTCAGCAAGTCTTAGGATCCACAGCTCAGGCCCTTTCTCAAGCGCTGCTCAACTTTTCCACCCACAGGGATATTAGCCCCTGGGCTTCAAGGAGGTGTGAGTTGGGGCCTGGTTTGGTCTCTTGACTCTAGCCTAGTCCGTGGCTGCCTACACATAACCAAATGGGACTTATCCCAGACAAGAAAGGCTAGTTCAACATGTGAATATTAATGTAATCCATCACTTCAACAGGTCAAAAAAGAAAAATCATGTGATTATACCAATAGATGCCTAAAGAAAACAAAACAAAACAAAATCCAACATGGATTCATGATTTTAAAAAACAAACAAAAAATACTCCCAGTAAGTTAGGAAAAGAGGATAACTTTTTCAAATTAATAAAGACTATCTATAAATCACCTAAAGCTAACATCATACCTAATGATGAGAAACTTAAAAACTTTACCATTAAAGTTCAAATACAAGATAAGGTTGTCTCTCCTAGCCATCCCTTTTATCATCATAGTGGAAGTTCGAGCTAATGCAATAAGACAAGAAAATAAAATAAAGCAGATATAAACTGGAAGTAAGAGATAAAACTGCTCCTGTTTGCAAGAGACGTAATCACCTATAAAGAAAATCCTAGGGGTGCCTGTTGGCTCACCGGGTTAAGGCTCTGCCTTTAGCTCAAGTTATGATTTCAGGGTCATGGGATCAAGCCCTGCATCAGGCTCTCTGCTCAGCAGGGAGCCTGTTTTCCCCTTTCTCTCTGCCTGCCTTTCTGCCTATTTGTGATCTCTCTCTCTCTCTTTGTCAAATAAATAAATAAATAATCTTTAGAATAAACAAAGAAAGAGAAAATCCTAAAAAAATTGACCAAAAAAACCTCCTCTAAATAATAAGCAATTCTAGCAAGGTTGTAGGATATAAGATTAATATACAAATATCAGCAATAAACTAATGGAATTTGAAATTAAAAGCACATTAGCATTTATATTCACATCCCTGGCATTAAATTCTCAGGTATAAGTCTAACAAAATATATACAAAATCTGTATGAATAAAATGATGAAACTTCATGAAATACCCAATACCCACACACACAAAAAAAAATAAAAAATATATACAGAGACGTCACATCTTTCATAAAATATTAAAAATTTATCAGAAATTTAAATGTAAAACACAAAATTATAAAATTCCTAGAAGATAACAGAAGAAAACAAAGATGACCTTGGATATGCCAATGCCCTTTTAGAAGCAACACCAGAAGTATGATCTGTGAAAGAAATAATTGATAAGCTGGGCTCCATTAAAATTAAAAATTCCTGCTCTGTAAAAGAGAATGCCAAGAGAATTGAAAGAAGACACAGACTGGGAGAAAATATTTCCAAAAGACACACTTGATAAAAGATTATTTTCCAAAATATGTAAAGATTCTTAAAACCTCAACAATAAGAAAGCAAAGAACCCAATTTAAAAGTGGACCAAAGACCTTAACAGACACCTCACCAAAGAAGATATATAGGTGGCAAATAAGCATATGAAAAGATGTTCTACATCATATATATGCCATCAAAGAAATGCCAATCGAGAGAACAGAATACCACTATAATCTACTAAAATTGCCAAAATCTGGAACACTGACAACACCAAATGCTGATGGGGATGTGGAGCAACAGGAACTTTCATAAATTGTTAATGGAAATGCAAATGGTACAGCCACTTTGGAAAAGAGTTTGGTGGTATCTTACAAAACAAAACATACTTTTACCATATCATTCAGCAATCACTCCTTGGTGTTTTCCCTAAAAAAGCTGACAAGCTAAACAATAAAACTTAAAACAACCTACACACAACTATTTATAGCAGCTATATTCATAACTGCCAAAACTTGTAAGCAGCCAAGATGCCCTTCAGTAGGTGAATAGATAAATAACTGCGGTACATCTGTAACATAAAATATTACACAGCACTTAAAAAAATGAGTTATTGAGCCATGAAAAGCCATAGAAGAACCTCAAATTCATATTGCTAACTGAAACTAGCCACGCTAAAACAGAACATACTGCATGATTCCAACTATATGGCATTCTGGAAAAACCAAAACTATGTAGAGATGATAACAATACCAGTGGTTTCCAGGAGTTGGGGGTGGTGGTGAGGGATAAATTAGCAGAGTACAGAGAATTGTTAGGGCAATAAAAATACTTGGACCATAATAATGGATACATCTTATTACATATTAGTCTAGACCCATGGAATGTAGAATGCCAAGAGTGATTGTAATGTAAACCTTGGACTTTGGGTGATTATAATGTATCAGTGTAGGTTCATCAGTTATAACAGATGTATCCCTCTGGTAAAGGATGTTAATAATGAAGCAGGAGTTGCATGTGTAAGAGCAGGGGATATATAAGAAATCTTTGTACTCTCAGTTGTGCTTTGAACCAAAACTGCTTTTGAAAACTAAAATCTTTTAAAAAAAGATATCGAAGAATCCTGGAGATCACATCCTCTCACTTCTTTGAGAGAAAGATGCTTCTGTCTCTACTTTTGTAGCATTTCTTCCTTAACAGCCCCACCCCCTCAATGGACCTCTAGAAGAAGAGAATTCCAGAAGTTCTCATTGATGGGTGGGAGGCTATTATTTTGAAGATGATCCTCATTCCTAACCTTTAAATCACAGAAAAGTAATCGTCTATTTTATTATAAAAATATATTTGATTACAGTAGAAAATGGTTGGATTCATAAAATTGGAAAAGAGAAAAGTAATCATTAGCCCCTACTATTTTCTGTCTCATTCTTTTTTTTTTTAAAGACTTTATTTATTTATTTGTCAGAAATAGAGAGAGGGAGAGAGAGCGAGGGAGCACAGGCAGGCAGAGTGGCAGGCAGAGGCAGAGGGAAAAGCAGGCTCCCTGCTGAACAAGGAGCCCAATGCAGGACTTGATCCCAGGACGCTGGGATCATGACTTGAGCTGAAGGCAGCCACTTAACCAACTGAGCCACCCAGGCATTCCTTCTGTCTCATTCTTAAAGTAATATTATAGCTCTTTCTACTCATATTTTAAAAATCAGTGCTATGTCAGTAGTCAAATAAAGAATATGTTTTAGATTATCTAAGAAATATATATAACTCATACCTAGAAAAATATGTTTTAAGAGAGCTTTGCACAGTATAGCCAACCCAACGAAGGGAAAAACAAGTTCACTGCTGTCTCTTCTACCTGCATTTGGTGTGAAAATTCCTCAGCATTGATGTGATTTGTAGTTCACAGGTTAACTTGGAAATCTATCAATTTCCAATGCTATCTGTTAATAGCACCCTCAATACTATACAATAGCAATTCTCAATACTAATCTTAAAGGGTACACTTTTAAAGAGTACCCTTCCATTCTACACCCATGGAGAAAGAGCTGAAAACTTAACTTGAGACCTGAGCTTGGCGCAATAATGAAAGACTGAAACTGAAACTAATGGCCTCATTTTTACCCCCTCTCATGAAAGGAAAACTACCTTCTCAAAACAAATGAGACAGGGAAGTGAGAAATCACGACTTGTTGCTTAATGCTTCTCAGGGGTGTTATTCTAAATTCCACAGAACTGCTTCTGCAGAAGGAATGCAGACACTCTTTTGTTTTCAAGCCCATCCTCTGTAGCAATTCTAATGAAGTCTCACTGAGCCCTTAGTCCAAGCCAAGATTCTGAATTTGGATCTGAAAGTAACTCTAAAATATTTTCTTGATGTTACTTTTTTCTTTGCAGAAAAAGCCACTGTTGAGGCTCCTAGTATAGCAGATGGTTGCTCAAAGATATGGATATGAGTAATCCAATTTGTTTTATTATAAACATTGAATTTAAGGTGTGTCTTTCCTATACTCTAAGGGGTAATCTGTAATATAAAATATATAAAGTATATTCTATAAGAAGTAGTAATAAATGGATTTCATCTTCCTAAAACATTTTATTTTATACACTGTATTCATATTTATAACTGTAAAGTGATTAAAATTATAGAAAATAAGAGGACCTATAAGCTGTGCATCATAGTAGGCCATGGCATGAAAATAGTTTAGTAGAATATTAAAAGGAGATTGAAAAATAATTTGGAAATTTTCTTATCTAGCACTCAAAGGTCTACACATTTTTTTTTACTTAACCAGGAGCAACCTTCCAGGGCATATAGGAACGTTTGCCTTTCCCATTACAAAATAAACTCACATATATCTCTCTGCATTTGTCTAAATTGTTACCATCAGAGTTCCCACTGTTTACATCTATATCATACCTTGGAATGAGTTAATTAAAATGTATTAATTTTAATATATAAATTATTGGGACACCTGGGTGGCTCAGTCGATTAAGTATCTGCCTTTATCTCATCCTGGGATCAAGTCCCACATCAGGCTCCTTACTCAGAAGCTCCTGCTTCTCCCTCTGCCTGTTCTGTCTGCTACTCCCCCTGCTTGTGTGCTCTCTCTCTGACAAATAAATAAATAAAATCTTTAAATATATAGATATATAAATTATAATTTTTTATTATACAATTTATTGAATTTTTTTTAAAACAAAGATTTTTTTAGCTCTACAACTAGAAAGTTTAGTTCTGGTACTGCCTCTTATTCTGGGGTCCACCTTGATTTACCACCAGTAAGCCTCAGAAAAGAGCAAGGCCTGTCTGGCCTGCTGAAGAGGTTCCAGGCCTCTCAAGAACCTGTTGGCAAAAAGGACTAAGAAACCATCACTAGGGAAAACAAAGTTTTAGCAGAAGTTTGAGTAACAGTCTTAATGGTCAGAGTCAAGTTGGTAAGACTAAATGTTAGTGTTTGTTCTTGCCTGAGCTCCCCATGGGTTCATATCTTGAACTTTGAAAATGGGTTGTAACTAAAAACTGATTCCTAGAAAACTGTGGGACATTTGGAATCTTTAGGAGCTAAATACACAGAAGCAGAAAAAGCAGTTTCCCAACTATTCCAGAGAGTTCTGTCCAGCTCCAGCCCCCTGAGCACACCAGCACACTAGCACTAAGACCATGAAAGCGGCAGCAATGACATTCTTGGTGGTAGTAGCCAGTGAATGTGACATAACAGATGAAGCATCACCACCATCACCACCAGCCCCACCAAAGAAACCCTAACCAGAGCCTAGAAAATGAGCTAGCTGCAGACTAGTCCATGAGCAGATACAAGACCACCACCACCAGCCTCCAAACCCGACACTCCAGTGATTCTTGATGGGACTTATAGGGCACTGGGGTCCTATAGCAGCTTGTAAGGCAAGAACCAGAAAAACCAAGTTTATAGAATTCTTTATCAGACAGAGGTGGTAACACCTGCTGTGCCTAACCCAAAAGATTCTTATGAGAATAACATGAGATATTATATATGAAAGTGATTTACAGAAGAAATCCTTGCCAACAACTGTATTACCCACAACAGATGTGCAGAAAATAGGAAGAAAAAAAAAGGGAGAAAAGGAGGAAGGATGAAAGAAAGAAGCAAAATGAAGATACGCATTCATATGGTGGTTATTAAACTTTTAAGAAGTTTTCCTAGTGATGTTAGTCCACTTTGTCCATACTTTTTCCAACCTCTTCCTTTTTGGTATATTGTATCCCTCAATTAACATCTTAAACATAACAGTCCTCAACCCTCATTCTCTAGGCAATAGAATTTATTATATCTTGTGAGTAGTATCCACCTCTTTCTGTTTTGCTTTTTAGAGCTTGGGACATTGGCGATGCCTAGTAAAGAGGTACAATTCCTTCTTAGTCCCTTCCCCACACAACCATGGTATGAAGGCGATGGGATAGAAAATAAAAAGACAGCTAAAGTTGGGAATGAGAAAAATCAATTTTCAAATCTTGGCACCAACACAGTAAGTATATGACTTTGGCTGCCCAACTTAACTTCTCTGAGCCATTTCCTATCTGAAAATAAGGAACATGTCCTGGGCTGAAATTCTGTGCACATTAAACAAGATAATAAATACAAAGAATGAATTGCACATAACAGATAATTTATGTTAGGTAAACTTGAATTTAACAAAATTTTAAATGAATATTCTTTAGTGTGTAAGTCAAATATGCCTCAAAAGACAAAGACAGTAGTGTCAGAACACAGCACGTTCCCAGCTGAGAATTTACCCTGTGGTAATATATTTTAAAATTAGATCTCTGCAAACACAGTGAAAGCAGGGCCTGCCTCTATATGATACATGAATATGTCTCTTTCATGAATTGTCTTATATATATGAGTTTTGTGTCCTCAAATAAATTACGAGTTTATTGTGGGCAACAGGAATATCTTGTGCTTTCATGGATCCTTTGATAAACGGCATAGTGCTGGAAGCCAGATTTTCAATACTGTGAATTAATTTGTTGATGGATACAAATCAGGAATAGGCAAACTGGAACCCTTCTATAATTAGAAAAACCAGCAATTTTGTATTTAATGTTCTTGATTATATTGTCATCTGTCCTTTTTCTATTTTAATGTGGACACAGACTAAAATACGAAACCAGGGTCATCATGTAATAAAATAATCATCAGTGACACGTCTTTCTAAATGGAAGGGAAAAAATTACATAAGATTCCTACCTATGTCAATGGAAAAAAGTATAAAAGAGCCACAACGCGGTGTGTGTGTGTGTAATTTTAATTTAATTCTAAATAGCATGGTCTCTTTAAACTTAGAACAGTTTAACTTTTCATGCTCTCCAAGATAAAGGGTCATTGCAAAGATGATTCCTCGTAGGGTTAGGATCAGTGTTAGTGTTCAGGTTAACATTAAGAGCAGGCTGAAATGCAAACTTCCTTTGTCTACACTTCAAATGGTACTTTCTCCACTTGCCAACTTACCTTCTGGCTCCTTAAGTGTTACATAGTTCTCTAAGCAAAAGGAATACAATCTGTTCCTACAATGAACCATTCCCAATTTTCTCTCTAAAAGATTCTCTTGCTGATCAAAATGAAATGTAACAAAAAATAAGAGGGGGAGGTGCCTTTATTGATTTTAGAACTCCTATTCCGTTATTTCATTGGCACATGGGTTAACTATATTCCTTTAACTATTGTTTGTTAAATTTTTGGACTCAAGAACAATCAGTCAAAAGTCTCATCCTGCTTCAGAGAGCTTCTAATTCCAGCCCTCACACTAACTAACCAGATATATTTATTTACATTATTCCTCTGAGCCTGATTTCTCCCCAGGTAAGCAGATCTTCTCTCTGAGCCCCATAATCATTGTGTTTATCTGTATATCTTTGTCTTCTCCAACCATTCCTTCAAACTTTTTTTTTCTCAACTTTCCAAATTTCGTATTTTCTTCAAAATTTAAATGCAAATTATGAAAGCAGCTATGTGCTTATTTCATCCCAAGGGAAACTGCCAAGGCCCCAGCTCCCGTTGTAGTGAGAACCCTGCAGAGAGAGTGTGAATGGGTTGTACCATCGTGCATGGCTCCTGACCCAAGGCTTAGCTTGTGACCTGTGACATGATCTGGTGTGCAAATGAGCAGGATAATCACAAGTCCTTTCTCTGGAATTTAAATTAAGAAATAGCAGGACATTTAAGAATGCAAATATCAGGGGCGCCTGGGTGGCTCAGTGGTTAAGCCGCTGCCTTCGGCTCAGGTCATGATCTCAGGGTCCTGGGATCGAGTCCCGCATCGGGCTCTCTGCTCGGCGGGGAGCCTGCTTCCTCCTCTCTCTCTCTCTGCCTGCCTCTCTGCCTACTTGTGATTTCTCTCTGTCAAATAAATAAATAAAATCTTTAAAAAAAAGAATGCAAATATCAGGGCACTTGGGTGGCTCAGTTTGCTTAAGTGTCTGCCTTTGGCTCAGATCATGACCCCGGGGCCTGGGTTGAAGCCCGGAATCAGGTTGGAGCCCACTGCGCAGGGAGCCTTTTTCTCTCCCTCTGCGTGCCACTCCCTCTGCTTGTACTTGCTTTCTCTGTCAAATAAATAAAATCTTTATTTATTTATTTATTTATTTTTAAGGATTTTATTTATTTATTTGACAAAGAGAGAGGGAGAGAGCACAAGGGGAGCAGCAGGCAGAGGGAGAGGGAGAAGCAGGTTTTCCACTGAGCAGGTACCCCGATGCTGGTCTTGGTCCCAGGACCCTGGAATCATGACCCAAGCTGAAGGCAGCTGCTTAACCAACTGAGCCACCCAGGTGCCCCCAAAATCTTTTTTCTAAAAAAGAATGCAAATATCACAGGAGCAGAGGAAGGAGGCTTTGACAAGCAAAAAATTGTGAAGAAAATATGAGTGTGGACCAACTCAGATGTAAAAACAAGCAAAATGAACAAAAGAGAAATAACAGCCTTGTGGAAATACACTTGGTATGGGGGCACTGAAGGGAACTGTGCTATGTGCCTGTGGGACACTAGAGTTAGCAGCCGGTGAGTGCTGGGTGCTCTGGCTTACCCAGGATTTGGGTTTCCCTCGAGGTTCTGAACATATATGTGATTGGGTACTCTCACTGGCCTTCACTTCATAAGTTATCTTAACAACCAGATTAAAACATCTTGAGCTCTAAGGCCATCTCTCTCTCTCTCTCTCCTAAATACCTAGGACTAAGTGGTATTTGACACTTAGTAAATGCTTACTGATGGATTCAAAACAACTCTGTGACCTTATAAATTAATCTTTGTCCAGAAATACAGAAGGTAATGATTCCAAGTTTTGTTATTTCACTTTATAAAGTGACAAGGGATGCAATTTAACTTTGAACACATTCATTTCCTCCTTTTTGTCATTATTATTAAGACTTGGCAATAATAACACAGAACATAGCTGGAGCCAAGTAACAGAAGAATTTAACCCACTGGTATTTGAGGTTGATAAATGGCAGGAACTTGTCACAACTTGTTTATATCAAGAAAAAAAGAACTATTCCTCAGATGTATGAAGCAGCAGAAGAGAATAATACTCCTTACTGGATTATCTCTTCTTACCATTTATTCTTTCAAATGGAAGAATGCCAACTCCAAGTTCAAATTTTTTAATGAGAAAACACCATAATGACAAATATAAAATGAATCAAATGTACTGGTTACAGGAAAATTTCCAAATAATTCCTGGGTAGTTCAAAATCTGTAAAGATGGATAAAACAGAAGCAGTAATCCTCTTGAAATTTGAAGACAGTTACTAAGTTACCATTCAGCCTCCTCTTCCCCCCCCCCCCCCCCAACTAAATAGCCCTAGCTTCTTTAGCTTACAGACAGGTCGTATTTTTCATCTCTTTAATCATGGTGGTGGGTCTTTTCTGAACCAGCCAATTTCTCCACATCGTTCTCAGGTAATTTTCATGACTTTACAATGGCTTGTGTTTAATGGCAGAGTGAGCCAAAAAAAAAAAAAAAAATCAAAGATTTATTTGGCTCTTGTTGGCCTGTATTAAAACAATGACAGAATGTTCTGGCTTATAGACAAGGAGGAAGCAATAAATATAGCATGTCTGACCTTCAGGAAAGTTTTTGACTCTATTACGAATATTTTATTTAGCAAGCTAGAAAGCTAATCATCTTCATTACATAATGGAAAGGAGCTCTTGAGGCTTCAACCTTTCATTTCTAATCCTTGTAATCCTGTGTCAAATAGAATGGTCCTTTTTACTTATTTCTAAATCTTTGAGGACAGTGTGATGTCCTTTTTGGTGTTCTCATAAAGTATAACCTCTAGATCCTCTTCCAGCTTATCTCATGGCTGAACCAGAACACACTTCTCCATACTAAACCTTTCTGCTACTTTATACCAGAATAATATTTTGATAGATTCCACAGAAAGCTTACCCAGAGGAATGCAGGAGGAGAAAGCAGAGAATAAAACAAATGGGAAAATTTCAAAACCACAAAGATAAGTTCTTAGTATCTCTCAAAACTAACTCAGTGGCTTAAAATCCTAATTTGTTTATCATAAATTTTAGTCATTACCTTGATCTGTATCTGAAACAGTCCCTCTGGTATTTTTCATATTCCTAAGAAGCAAATTAGATGAGGTATTGAATAGGGAGTTAGTATACCAAGGTTACTACTGATTTTGGATTTGTAAACTTTAGGCAAGATACTCAATATTCTAGGCTTCCTTCTTTCATTCAAATCACATATACTGAGTTCCCAGAGTACAACATAGTCTCCTAAGGCTTCAATTTTACAGAATAAAGTTGACTTAGATGCTTCTAAATTGCCTTCCACCATCACAAGTGTATGCTTTCTGGTCCTACTGATATTTGAGGCCAAAGAAATCGTGCTTGGTTACACCTTGGAATCTTCATTTATTTTCCTGAGTATTTTTTCTCTGCTCCCATTCTAAAGTGCTTGCTTCAATTTGCAATAATCACAAATTCTCAACTGAATCTAGTACTTCTAAATGCTTAGCTAATTAAGTGGTTCTCTTCAATTTAAAAAAAAAGAGATTTTATATCCCATTGCACAGCCCATTCCAACTTGAATAAATAATACTCTGAGAAGAGTGGAAAAGTTTACATTTTCACATTCTCAGTATCTGTTGATCAAAAATCTTGTGGGAAAGGTTCGTGAGGGCAAGAATTAGGTCTTATACCCCTTTATAGCTTTCTCTTTGATTATCAGTGTCCATTGTACTTTGGCCTTATTCATTAATTGAGAGATGGGTAGGATCTGAACTCAGGCTGCTAAGCCCAGAGTTCACGCCTGGACCACTGCCCCTATGGTGGGATGGGCCAGGATTTCATCAGCTGGTGTAGTCAACAAATGTATCACTTACAGTTATAGTGATACCCATTTGCACTACTGTGCGCCGATCAATAACATGAAACTTTTTGAAAATTAGTGGAATATGGATTCTATGTGTAATACTGGAACTCACACTATAAATAATTAGGATCAAAATCAAAATTTTTAACTCACAAAAGCACAAGGATGATGACAGAGGTTATTTAGCAAGTTCAGATTAGAGACTATTATCATTTCATTCGTCTTTGTTTCCTAAGGATAAATTTAGTACCATGTAAGAAATGAACATTATATTCTTTTGATGCAATAATATTTCACAAAGATTTGGTATGCATGAAGCCAATACTGTAAATAAAGCAAATATATTCTGTTTCATAAAAAAGGTGATGAATAGCACTTTCCAGACTTATTTAAGCTTCCTGCATTTTATAACTTTTATAGCAAGATGAATTAGCATGATATGGTAAAACATGATGGCAGATGCCAGAGAAAATTAAGTCTTTATGGGCAGAGAAGTAAGAGGACTCCACATATAGCATGAAAATAAGACAAATCAGTGATTTTCCAGTCAATTGTTAATCTTATTTTCTGTTCAGCTACTCCACATGTTTATCCTGATCTGAAAACTTTATGGAGTCCCAGTCTAAAGCTTCATCAAAACAAAGGGTGCCAATAATGGTGAACCCTGCCATATTTTATTATAGCTTGGTGAGGCAGACAAATGGTCATCAGGGGTGGAGATAAGAGGAAGAGAGTATTTCAGCAATCTGCTGGCAGTAGGATTCCTGACTCAAAGGCCCAAATTGCAAAGTCAAACCCAAATATGTATGTGTGTGTGTGTATAGGGAGAGATGGAAGGACAGGAAAAGGGAAGTACAGGGAGGATGGGAGGAGAAGTGGGAAAGATGAAGTGGTGGAATATATTTCAACAATGAGATTTGGTGGAGGCTAATTTGTGAAAGTAGAATTAGAGGGAAAAGATAATGACTGCGATTATAAACCTCATTGCTCTCTTTCACATCAAGCAATTGTTCAAAGACACAAAAAGTATTTTATGCTTTATGTGTTAGAAGAACGTGTGAATATTAAATTTAGAATCTGTGCATATGTAGAAATACCAACATATATTAACAGCTTATATTGCATAAAAATATAGAACATATATGGATTTATGAAAATAAGTTTATGAAAATAAGATGAAAGATATAGAAACCAGTGATTGAATACCATCACTCTGTAAACCAAACAGAACTCTCACTGACTCTCATGTGTGTATATATATATGTACATATTTAATCAACAATCTCATCATCACATAATGTATGTCAATATCCTAGTGGGTAATTCCAGCTCCTATTTTTAAAAAAGAAGTGATACAATTTAATTTATCCTAGCCAAGAAAATAATTGACACTTATTAGAGGTGTGAACCTGAATATATGACTTCACCACTCTGAGCCTCCATAAAGGGAAAATATATATAGGAAGTTTTCTGCAGAATGCCTACCACAAATTTAGGACACAACAAATTTTAGTTATGTTTACTTGGAACAAGGCCTAATATTTTTGTTTGGGTGTTTTTAAAGAATACTTTATATATTGAAAAATGTATCACCTAATCCTGACTGATCAATCACTGGCTTTTTTTTTTTTTTTTTTGAAGACTATTCTATCCATGATAAAAACAGACTCACTTGATTAATTCAATATGGATTTCAGTGCAGAGGTCATATTAAAGACTAAGGAAAGTCTGTGAACATCCAAAACGTAGTATAGCTGATCCACATTATTTGCATATTCCGGATTTTTAGTTGGCCCACTTGTATAAATGTATTTATAACCCCAAAATCAATACACCAGGGAGGAGGGGCATGATGGTGGAGAAGTAGGAGAACTTGTTTCAACCAGTCCCCTGAATTGAGATAAATATCTACCAGAACATTCTGAACACTCATAAAATCATCCTGAGATATAAGATTATACACTTCTGGATCTCTGTAGAGGCAGACAGTCATCAGTGAAGAGGTGCACCTTGCCTGGATCATGGTTGATATATTCATCCCTACATTCCCTCAACCACTCTCATCAAAATGACTATGAGGAGGAATACCCAACACAGGAAAAATTCAGAGACTGTAACCTCTGCATCAGAACTATTGGATATGGACAAAAATAATATGTTGGAAATGGAATTTAGGGTAACAATTATCCAGGCAATGGCTAGTTTGGAGAAGATGATTAGTGGTAACACAGAATCTCTAAGTGCAGAAGTGAGCTGATCTGGCAGAACTTAAAAATCCTATCAATGAGATCCAATCTACTCCAAATAATCTAACAGCTAGGGTAAATGAGGCAGAAGATCGAATAAGTGATCTAGAAGACAAAAAGATAGAAAAGAAGGATCAAGAGGAATCCTGGAACACACTTAGAAGCCATGAAAGCAAAATTAGGGAAATAAATAATGCTACGAGATGTTCCAATGTCAGACTTATTGGGATCCCTGAGGGGGTAGAGAAAGAGAGAAGACTAGAAGATATAGTTGAATAAATACTGGATGAAAATTTCCCTAATCTGGGGAATGGAACAAGTGTTCATCTCCCAAAGAAGAGGGGACACCCCCAAGATCAACAAATCTAGAAAGACCTCCAGACACATAATTGTGAAATTCATGAGTCATAAATTCAGAAAGGATGTCTTAAGGGCAGCTAGGGGGAAGAGATTTCTTATGTACAGAGGAGGGACCATCAGAACATTGTCAGACCCGTCTACAGAAACCTGGCAAGCCAGAAACAGCTGGTAAGACATATTCAGGGCACTAAATGAGAAGAACATGCATCCAAGAATACTTTATTCAGCAAGGCTGACATTCAGAATGGATGGAGAGATAAAGAGCTTCCAAGAATAGCAAGGTTTAAAAGATTACGTGACCACCAAGCCAGCACTACAAGAAATAGTAAGAGGGTTCTATAAAAGAAGTAAGAATGCAAGAATGACATGGAAGAGAAATTTACAGAGACAATCTATAGAAATAAGGACTTCACAGACAACATGATGTCAATAAAAACTTATCTTTCAATAATCACTCTCAATGTGAACGACCTAAATGCTCCTATAAAACAGCACAAGGTTGCATACTGGTTAAAACGCCAGGACCCATCCATATGCTATCTACAAAAGACACATTTTGAACCTAAATATACATCCAGAATGAAAGTGAAGGGATGGAGAAACATTTTTCATGCCAAAGGGCCTCAAAAGAAAGCTGGGTAGCAATTTTCATCTCCAATAAATTCGTCTTTAAGCTAAAGACTGCAGTCAGAGATATAGAAAGACACTACATCATTCTTACAGGGTCTACCCATGAAAATCTAACAATTGTAAATATTATGTCCCAACATGGGAGCAGCCAACTACATAAGCCAACTGTTAATCAAAATAAAGAGTTATACTGATATACTGAAATCATCTAAGCAGAAAATTCACAAAGAAATCAAGAGATTTGAATGACACATTGGACCAGATGGACCTCATAGATATATACAGAATATTCCACCCTAAAACAACAGAATACTCATTCTTCTCAAGTGCACATGAACTTTCTCTAGAATAGACCACATACTGGGTTACAAATCAGGGCTCAACCAATACCAAAAGACCGAGATTATTCCCTGCATATTCTCAGACCACAATGCTTTGAAACTGGAACTCAACTATAAGAAAAAGTTTGGAAGGAATTCAAACACTTGGAAGCTGAAGACCATCTTGCTCAAGACTGTTTGGAGGGGCACCTGGGTAGATCAGTGGGTTAAAGTCTCTGCTTTGGGCTGACGTCATGACCTCAGGGTCCTGGGATTGAGCTCCACATCAGGGGCAGGGAGCCTGCTTCCCCCCTCTCTCTCTCTGCCTGCCTCTCTGTCTACTTGAGATATTTGTCTGTCAAAAAAGAAAACAATATGTTTGGATCAACCAGGAAATCAAAGAACTTCAACAATTCATGGAAACCAATGAGAATGAAGACACATCGCTCCAAAATCTATGGGATACTGCAAAGGCAGTCCTAAGGGGGTAAATACATAGCCATCCAAGCCTCACTCAAAAAGATTGAAAAATCCCAAATACAGCAGCTCTCTTAATACCTTAAAGAACTGGAAAATCAACAACAAATTAAGCCAACCCCAAGCACGAGAAGGGAAATAATTAAGATTAGAGCAGAGATCAAGGAGTTAGAAACTAGAGATACAATAGAACACATCGACAAAACTAGAAGCTGGTTGGTTCTTTGCTAGAATTAACAAGATCAATAAACCACTGGCCAAACTAACCCAAAAGAAAGGAGAGAGAGGACCTAAATTAATAAAATTATGAATGAAAGGGGAGAAATCACGACTAACACCTAGGAAATAGAAACAATCAGAAATTATTATCAACAGTTATATGTCAATAAGTTAAGCAACCTAGAAGAAATGGATGCATTCCTGGAAACCTATAAACTTCCAAGACTGAAATCCAGAAAAAATTGGCAACCTGAATAGATCAATATCTAGTAACAAGATTAAAGCAGTGATCAAAACCTCCCAAAAAACAGGAGTCCAGGACCTGACAGATTCCCTGGGGAATTCTACCAAACATTCAAAGAAATAACACCTATTCTCCTGAAGCTGTCTCAAAAAATAGAAACATAAGGAAAAGTTCTGGACTCTTTCTATGAAGCCACCATTACCTTGATCCCCAAACCAGGCAAAGACTCCATCAAAAAGGAAAATTTCAGGCCAATATCCCTGATAAATATGGATGCCAAGATTCTCAACAAGATCCTAGCTAATAGGGTACAACAGTACATTAAAAAGATTATCCACTATGACCAGGTGGGATCTATCCCTGGGATGAAAGTGTGGTTCAACATTCACAGATCAATCAATGTGATAGAACAAATCAATAAGAGAAGGAAAAGAACCACATGGTCCTCTCAATTGATGCAGAAAAAGTATTTGACAAAAATACAGCATCTGTTCCTGATTAAAACTCTTCAGAGTATAGGGATAGAGGGAACATTCCTCAACTTCATAAAATTTATCTATTAAATATCATTATCAGTGGAGAAAGGCTGACAGTCTTCCCACTGCAATCAGGAAC
The DNA here is from genome assembly GCF_011764305.1 of Mustela putorius furo. NCBI lineage: Eukaryota > Metazoa > Chordata > Mammalia > Carnivora > Mustelidae > Mustela > Mustela putorius. Next base: position 32,654,681 of record NW_025421987.1, read on the forward strand.
ATGACAAGGATGCCCCCTCTCACCACTGTTGTTCAACTTAATACTAGAAGTCCTAGCAACAGTAATCAGACAACAACAACAACAACAAAAAAAGGTATTCAAATTGGCAAAGAAGAAGTCAAACTCTCTCTCTTCACAGATGACATTCTGTAAGAAGATACTTACAAAGGAAACTATAAACAAAGGGCTGATATCCAAGATCTATAAAGAACTCCTCAAACTCAATATACAAAAAACAGGGAATCATGTCAAAAAATGGGCAGAAGATATGAACAGATACTTTCTCTAAAGAAGACATACAAAAAGCTAACAGACACATGAAAAAAAAAATGTTCATTATCATTAGCCACCAGGGAGATTCAAATCAAAACTGCATTGAGATACCACCTTACACCAATTAGAACGACCAAAATTAACAGGACAGGAAACAACAGGTGTTGGAGAGGATGTGGAGAAAGGGGAACCCTCTTACACTGTTGGTGGAAATTCATGTTGGTGCAGCCACTTTGGAAAATAGTGTGGAGATTCCTCAAAAAATTAAAAATAGAACTACCCTATGACCCTGCAATTGCACTACTGGGTATTTATCCCAAAGATACATATGTAGTGAAAAGAAGGGCCAACTGCACCCCAATGTTCATAACAGCAATGGCCACAATCACCAAACTGTGGAAAGAGCCAAGATACCCTTCAACAGATAATGGATAAAAAAGATATGGTCCATATATATGATGGAATATTATACAGCTATCAAAAGGATGAATACCCAACTTTTGTATCAACTTGGACGGGACTGGAAGAGATTATGCCGAGTGAAATAAATCAAGCAGAGAAAGTCAATTATCATGTGGTTTCACTTTCTTGTGGAGCATAAGGAATAACATGGAGGACATTAAAAGAAGGAAAGGAAAAGTGAATTGGAAAGGAAAAGTAAATCAGAGGGAAGACGAAGCATGAGAGACTGTGGACTCTGAGAAAAAACTGAGAGTTTTGGAGGGGAGGAAGGTGGGGGGATGGGTGAGCCTGGTGGTGGGTATTAAGAAGGGCACATATTGCATGGAGCATTACGTGTGGTACATACATAATGAATCTTGGAACACTGAAAAAATAAAATAAATTCAAAAAAAATCAATACACCACTTTGGGATCCTTCCCAGATGCATGCAAAAGAGTGACAACTTTGAGCCACCGCCATGCCCATTCACAGCAGAAGGCACCTCTGCCTTAGTATCTCAGGTCTCACATTACAATCAATTATCCTTTCAGATGTCTATTCAGTGCCTTATTTTTCACATTTTGTGGTTTTTGTTGGTGATTTTGCTCTTTATAATGGCTTCCAAGTGTACTGCTGAAGTGCTTCCTAGTGTTCTTATGTGCAAGAAGGCTGCGATGTGCTTTTTTTTTTTTTTTAAAGATTACACTTATTTATTTGACAGATCACAAATAGGCAGAGAGGCAGGCAGAGAGAGGAAGGGAAGCAGGCTCCCTGCTGAGCAGAGAGCCCGATGTGGGGCTGGATCCCAGGACCCTGGGACCATGACCTGAGCCGAAAGCAGAGGCTTTAACCCACTGAGCCACCCAGGTGCCCTGGCTGCGATGTGCTTTAAGGAAAAAGCACCTGTGTTGGATAAGCTTCATGCAGACATGAGTTATAGTGCAATTGGTTTTGAAATCCATCTTAACAAATCAACAGTATATATTAAATTAGGTGTCTTTAAACCGATAAACACATACAACAAAGTTACATATTGATTTGTTCACGTGTTTATCAACCGGTGCTCCCAGGAACCTAATCCTGCCCTTCCTGTCCAGCAACTGTTCAGCAAATACCAATACAGTATTGGAGGATATAGTGGGGGCTTTATAGAATATAACCACCGTGAATAATGAGAACTGGATACATCTGATTTTTAAGAAGACATAGTTTATTTGTGGTGATATACATGTTAGACAACATAAACAAGAACATCAGAAAGATTGATATAGCCACAAAATAATATACATGAAGCCAGTTTTCCAAAGCTCATATTTCTGGTACAATTTTAGCCTTAAGGCTGAAAATGAGAAAAGGCCTCTAAACAACAAAGCTTTGTTGAACCTCTGTTTTTCCCAGCCTGGGGACACTTTTCATTCTGGGCTCTTCCTCCTACATATTCATGGTTACCAGGATATAAGAATTATGGCTACTGAAACGAGGGGTTGGGGATGGTGAATTGAGAGGCAGAGGAAAACCAGAACTGGCTAAATAAACGTAGTTAAGTTAGATCTGAGGAGTTGTTGGAAGTCAATGGGAACTAATTTGTGATGTATGAGGTGTGGAAACTTGATGGTCAGTGATATGGTAGACCATTTTATCATAATGTTCACAAAAATAGTTATTACTTTCCCATTATAGCCAATACATGCGTCAACAGGGAACAAGGTAAAAATCAGAATTGCAATTATTAACTTAATAAAACTAGTCTTACTTCTATTTTTTATGAAATGTGTGTGCCTCCCCCCAATCTGCCAATAGTTTCTATTTATCTAGTCAATATTAATGCAATTAATGAAATCAATTAATTCAATTAATCTATTCAAGTAATTCAATTAAGTACTTACTCTGTGTAAGTATTTGATATTGGAGCTGAAAGATGAAACGAGATGTAGCTGTTGCCGCCCTGGAACCCACCATCTAGTACAAAAAATAGTACATCATAATCCCATATGTTCACGGAAGCAGGGTTGAAAAATTGGTGATTTTCTCCCCCCAGTGACAGGAGGAAATGGAGTGGGAGTGTGTCCTCGGAGTTGAAACTGAAGAATGGGTCCTTAGGCATGAGACTCAGTTTATAATTTAAGATAATATTAGTAGTTCTGAAACTTCAACCCCATTAGTCTCAAATTTCTAAAGTGTGTTTAGATCCCCTGGAGCTGTTAAAATTCAGACTCTGATGCCACAGGTCTGGGTTAGGGACTGAAACTTGTGGTTGGCAACAAGCTCCCAGGTATTGCAGATGCTGCTTATCTGCAAACCATACCTTGAGTTGCAAAGCCTTAGCATATACAAATTTCACGTGTTGATCTTGAAAAACCACTGGTTCTGGAGCTCTCTTCCTAGACATGCAGATTCAATAATCCCAGAGCGGGTCAATGGTGCCAAGTGATTCCAGCGCAGATGGTATTCAGGCAACAGTTCTACAGAGCACTGATTTATGAGCGCATACATCGTCTTAATTCATTAGCTGTCTCCACCTAAGATTAACACGTTTCCTCATTCTTACCACCTGGACATTTTTTAAACACACCTTGTAATATTAGGAAGACAAAATAAGGCTGAAAAATAACACGTGTGCTTGAAATTAGAACTCAGAAGACACAGCCAAATTTATTTATTTGAAAAACAAATATAGTCTGCATTTATTATTTTTTTAAAGATCTTTTATTTATTTATTTGAAATAAAGCAAGAGAGAGAGAGAGAGCTCACGAGTGGGGGTCAGTAGGGGAGAGGGAGAGGGAGATGAGGTCTCGATCCAAGGACCCTGGGATCATGACCTGAGCTAAAGGCAGAGGCTTAAATGAGACACCTAGGGGCCTCCAGTCAGCGTTTATTATCAACGAATGTCTCAGTTGTCATACTAGGTGCTAGGGTTACAAAGACTGAGGGGGAAAAAAAAAGAAATGCCTGCACTTTAAGCCCATTTCAGCTGAACAAATATGTCCTGAATGTTCCATGGGCCATTGTGCTGGGCACAGGGTCATCTCACATTGCTGCCCTGGAACCCACCGTCAAGTTATACACTTGTCAAATTGTCTCATTTGTTTAGAAACTACTACTTGAAGAAGTGACGTTTTCTCTTGGGTTTCCTATGAGTACTACCAAAATTATTCTGGAAATTTTACATATGTGTGTCATAGAGAACTTATTTTGCCCAGTTGAACTGCAATCACCTAGTGCACATCTGTTCAACAGATCTTAGTTTCGTGTAAAAGAACTGAATTTCATCTAAGTCAAGCAGAGAAAGACAATTATCGTATTGTTTCACTCATATGTGGAACATAATAGCACGGAGGACCACAGGGGAAGGGAGGGAAAAGTGAATGGGAAGAAATCAGAGGCAGACAACCTATAAGAGACTCTGTCCTCTTGGAACTGAACTGGGGGTTACAGAAAGAAGGGGGGTGGGGAGATGGGGTAACCGTGTGATGGGTACCAAGGTGGGCACATGTGGTGATGAGCACTGGGTGTTATATGCAACTGATGAATCGTTGAACACTACATCAAACTGGAAGAGATTATGCTGAGTGAAATAAGTCAAGCAGAGAGAGTCAATTATCATATGGTTTCACTTATTTCTGGAGCATAACAAATAGCATGGAGGACATAGGGAGTTAGAGAGGAGAAGGGAGTTGGGGGAAATTGGAAGAAGAGGTGAACCATGAGAGACTATGGACTCTGAAAAACAATCTGAGGGGTTTGAAGGAGTGGGAGGTGGGAAGTTGGGGGAACCAGGTGGTGGGTATTAGAGAGGGCACGGATTGCATGGAGCACTGGGTGTGGTGCAAAAATAATGAGTACTGCTATGCTGAAAATAAATAAAAGAAAAAAATGTTTATTGTAAAAAAAAAAAAACCTAATGATGTACTGTATGTTGGCTAATAGAACATAATTTTAAAAAAGAAAGAAAAACAGTAAAAATTAAGTAAATAAAAGAACTGAATTTCTAAATGTCAAACGGTTATTATACTGAATCCCTTATCAAAGATAACAATTTGGTGATTCGAGCCTTATACTGTGTTGCAAGTCTTGTTTTTAAGTATGTGGTCTGTTTTACTCCTGATGTTCAAATTTCTGCAATAGCTCTGATATTTTCTAATCTTCTGTGTTAATAGAAGGATCCAGAGTTTATTAGTAGAAGAATGTGAAATCCACAAAGGTATTCTCCCCTTCCTCTCTCTGGTTTTATTTCAAAGTCGTCTCTATTAAATCAGAGCAAAAGACACAGTATTTTAAGATTGCTTTCTCTTTAGTAATGCTGCAATGCCCAAACAGTAAGGGCTTTGTTGTTGTTGTTTATTTGTTTGTTTATTTGTTTTGGTCAGATGCCTATGTCAAGTAATGGAAACAGAGCAAATTATTCCAATAAAAATCATTTTAGTTGCAAATAAAGAACCTGGTTTCTCCAGGGCAAAGTCTATGATCTGTAACACTGTTAGCTCAAGAAAGACGAAGACTGTTCTGTTTTCATTTATGTGTCAAACATGACTGGTTAACCTTAAAAATACCAAATAAATGCCAAAGAAAAGAGCACAACTTAAAATTCTTAGAGAAAAATAATTTCAGGTATACTTCTGCAGTAAAAGAAAAAAAAGGCCTCGTTGGCTTGGGGGCATACGTCACTAGCAATGCCAAACTGATGAAAATGTGAAAGTTTTGCAAGTGTGAGAAAAATGTTGCGGTCACACTGGGAAGAATAATGTACCCAGTGGTACCAGGCCAACAAATCACACTTTGTTTTTACCCTGATGTCTGCTCTGCGGTCTAGAAGTTCCCTCTGCTCCAGGAGTTCTGACCTCAAAAGAGTTTTCTGGATATGAAGAGAGAATAAAATTTTCTCTTCAAAGCAAGGCAAAATATAGTACAATTGCTAACTTTTGTTCACACTGATAGATTAGCTGTCTCAACCCGACCCACGGCACAGTACTTCTAGGACAGGGTTGGAAGGGCATGATGTCTACTTGGTCTGCTCCTCCCTTATGTGAGTGGAAGCTAATAATTATTTCCAGTTTAGCGCCAATCACTTCGGTAATGCAGGACCTGCATTCCACTCCCATTCCATCAAAAAGAATAAAGTTGTATCTGTACCATTTAGTTTTTGGTGCTCACAATGGGGAGGGGTGATCATATAGATCAAAAAGCAAACAAAATAATGGCTATCTCAATACATGCATGAAATCCTAAGAAAATGAATGGAAAACCATGTTTTAAATGATGGCCACAGCTACCATACAGATCTGCCAAACTATCAACTGAATTTTCAAAATTCTATTCTATATTCTAGTCAGAATAATTCTGTCCTTCAGTACAACCCTCCCTTCACAATCTGTAGTAACAATTAGTACCTCTGATATTTTTACTATTGTGTTCAATGCATATTATGATGAATACAAGCTATTAAAATCCCCCAAGTCTGGGGTGCCTGGGTGACTCGGTCATTTAGCATCTGGCTTAGGCTCAGGTCAGGATCCCAAGGTCCTGGAACTGAGCCCCACATCGGGCTCCCTGGTCAGAAGCTGCTTCTCTGTCTCTCATTCCCCCAGCTTGTGTTCCCTCTCTCACTGTGTCTCTCTGTCAAAAAGTAAATCTAAAAAAAAAAAAAAAAAAAATCTCCAAGTCTTATGGAACCTTGAGTCTTTTGTTTTTAATATGAGAAAAATTATGTCATTACTTTCCCATACTTAAAGGAAATAAACTTCTATTTTAACACTGAAATATGTTGCAAAGTAAAATTTTAAATACAGTAATATAATTATACTGCTGCTTTTGTAACCAATCATATATGATAACATATAATTGAATGACTCCTGTACCAGAAGAATCACAACTATGGAAAAAAGACAAAGAGCCTAACTTATTCTGACTAATCAGGATTGATGTTAATTAAAAAAGAGTGTAAGATAATGACTTCTCATTACTACCTGCTAGATGGAAATAGATTGCTCTTCTTCTAGGTAAAATAGCAATTAAGTAACTTTTTAAGAAAGATTTATTTTCAGAAGACTTTCTTCTAAAATTGGTGAAGTACTCATATAAAGGCCTTTTTATGAAATCAACCAAAAATATACATATTTCACTAAAGGCTGTATATTCTTTAGTATTTGTCACTTGTTTGATATGCATGAGATAAGGACAGCATTTGAACAGGTGGTAATCAGAACAAAACTTACTTTGTGGAATGTTTCGCATTAAAGAATATGATGTAGTGAACTGATTTAGAGCTCAAGTCCAAATCCCAATTCCTTCCTCAACCAGCTCTGTGACCTGCACCCAAGTGTTTTGAGTTCCCTAAGGCTTAATGTTCTCATCTGTAAAATTTTTAAAATAACAGGTCCTGCTCCACAGAGCTAGTGTGCATATGAAGTAAAGTCATGTATGTACTATCCATTGCCCACAGCATGGCACATAAAAAGAGCTAAATAAATGTTAGCTATATTAGTTCTATATTGCTGTATCATAAATCACCAAACTTAGTGGCTTAAAACTGCACCAACTTGTTAGCTCACAGGTCCCATGTGGCAGTAGTCTAGACACAGGGGAGATGAGTCCTCCGCTCAGAGTCTCCCTGGAGGAAGTGAGGGTATTAGCTGGGGTTGCAATCAGGATGCTCAAGATCTTCCAAGTTTACCTGGTGTTGGCAGAATTCATTTTCTTACTGTTGGGAGACTGAGGCCCTCAATAATTGGAGACTGCCCCCATTTCCCTGCCACATGACCCTTCCATAACATTGTGGTTTGTTTCTTCAAAACCAAGGAGTGCACCTGCTGTTGGTTCTCTCTCCCTGACTTCTCCCATCTTGACTGCTAAGTCATTTTAAAAAGAGCTCATCTCATTATGTCAGGCCCTCCCGTAATAATCTCCTTCTGATTAACTTAAAGCCAGCCAATTAGGACCTTAATTACCCCTACTAAATACTTCCCCCCTTTGTCAGGTACAGTAACTTAATCATGGGAGTGATAATCCCATTATATTTACAGTTCTCACCTACATTCAAGGGAAGGTAATTCCTACTAGGAGTACAAATGTGAAACCAATCTTAGAACTCTGACTGCCATAGTTATCTTCTTGTTGTTGCTGTTGTTATAGTAAATGTTGACTAGAGTGTCTCTCATTTAAATGAGTCTGAGCATATGATTCAGATGTACCTTATTTTTTCAAAGCCCTCCATTGTAAATACCATTTTCATGTATATGTTTGAGACAAAAATATTTGAATTTTTAAAGAATTCTGCACATAATCTCAGTGATTTGTCCAAGCAGATTTTCCCAGACATTTACAAGATTAAAAAAAAATAATAGCAGCAATGGAAAGAAAGTCAACCACAAAATTATAAAATGACCCAATATAGGCTTAGAAGCAATGCTTCCAACACAATAGTGAGTTAAATTAAGAAGCATCACAGAAAACTACAACTGAAAAGTTAGGGGAAAAAATAAAATAATGACTGCTTACACACGTAGATGATAATTAACACTCCTACAAAATAATATTATATCATATATACACATACATACACATATAAAAACTGCTATGCTAAATAAATAAATGACACTATTTGCAAAACCGAAGGAAAAAAGATGAAAAAAAAAGTTTGTTATGAATAGTGTTTTTTAGAAGGTTTTATTTATTTGAGAGAGAGAGAGAGAGAGCAGAAGCTGGGGAAGCACAGAGGGAGAGGGAGAAGCAGACGCCCTGCTGAGCATGGAGCCCAATGTGGGGCTTGATCCCAGGACTCTGAGATCATGATCTGAGTCAGTCCAACTGACTGAGCCACCCAGGCACCCCTGTCATGGATAGTTTTGATTTTGAAAGAAAAGACCTTTACACTATTAATATTAATAGTGTAAAGACCTTTACACTATTAATTAAAAGACCTTTACACTACCTTAATCAAAATTAGGTAAATTAGTAATAAAATACTCATCAATTTATGACTACATTAAAGCATAGTTGGGGAACAAACTATAGTAATATTTTGAGAAAATCTAATCTTTACTAATATTATCAAAATCATTTAATGATAGAATCCCTACCTCTGCATGGCAATTCACATAGAAAAAAGAATTTAGGCCAAGAGAAAAATAATATTTCAGAAACTTATGGGAGAGGGTAAATGGCACAATTAATTGGGAGAGAATCTATTAAGCTGGATGAGGAAAAGAATCAAATTACTGGAGCTAAATGAGTTAAGTAATCTAGGGAGCTATATTCAGATCAAAAGTTCTTGTAGAAAAACAGAGCAAACGATGAGACTGTAAGACCTGCAAAATAATTTACATTTTTGTTTCTACAAAATCAAATGAAATCGGACCAAGAAGAACTCAGGTCTCAGTAACAGTGAACTGCATATACACCTATCCCAGTGAACTTGGTGACAGGGTCTTTACCTCATGGCAATGATATGGAATGATGGAAAATCTCATGCAAACAAACTAACCCTAAACCAGGCTCACCCCGGAGGAAAAATTTGAAATCTTTACAGGTTTTGTGCAGAAGATAATGAATGAGATCGTATAAACATGAGACCCAAATATGATTTATAACAGTTCAATTAGGCTTATATACCTGTGAGATTCCAGATATTAGATGTACTTACAGTTTCTGCCATGGATTTAGTCACGGTCAATGTTATTGAATTAAATAAGCTAATCACACATTGTTTCACTGGTTCTTCCTTTGGGCTTTGCTTCCATAAGGAAGTTTGTCCTGGGAAAGACAAGAGAACATTCTGTTGGTTGCCATTGTAAACAGGATTCCAACAGTCTTAATCCCTGTTCCCACTATCAGGGAGAGGTGGGAATAGAATAGAAAACACTAGAAAAAAACTAGATAAGGAAAAGGATCCTTCTAGAAATTAAATATCCTCATTATTTTGAAAAAAAAACAATGAAAATTATTGATATATGTCTATTGCTGTGCAGAATACTGCCCTCCTCCCAAAGATATTCATACCCTATCCCTGGAACCTATGACTATGTTACCTTACATAGCAAATGGGACTTTAGAGATTCAATTAAGGTTAAGAACCTTTGGATGAGGAGGTTATTGTGCATTATCTGCACAATTTATTTATTTTTTATAATTTATTTATATTTTTTATTTTATAATTTATTTTATTTTATAATTTATTTTATTTTATAATTTATTTTATAATTTATTTATTTTATAATATATATTTTTTATTTATAATATATTTATCAATAAAATTACACGTGTTCTCGAAAACAGGAATCTTTTTTGCTGTGGTCAGAAAAAGAGATGTAATCAAGAAGTAAGAGTCAGATGTGACATTGTTGGCTTTGAACCTGAAGGAAGGCAACCGCCAAAGAATGTGTGTGGATTATCGAAGCTGGAAAAGACAAGAAAACTGATTTCCTCCTAGAACCTCCACAAGAAAACTCAGCCCTTCTAATTTGATTTCTTCCAAATAAGACTTGTGTGGGACTTCCAACCTATAAAACTGTCAGATAGTAAATCTGTGTTGTTTTAGGCACTGACTTTGTGGTAATTTGTTACAAGAGCAATAAAAAAACAACTAAAATTACTAATGAAAATTTTGCAAACATTACTCAGCTCAAGTGAAAAATAGTTCTTTCAGCAGAGAAAAAAAGATAGTGTGAAAAATAAAGAATCATGAAAGCAAGCCAATTAGTTCTTCTGTCTAACCAACGCCTATAACAACACCTCCATTAGGTTAATTGCCTTCTCAGGACACCAAAAACATATATAGAGAAAAGGGGTGACAGCAGGGAATGTCTGCACTAAGGAATCCAGTAAGTCTAGGTTTGAATTCATACTTACACATAAAATATTTTTGATACAAGAAACGTATTTAAAGAGTCTGAGCCTCAGTCTCTGTATCTGTGATGAAGATAATTACGTCCAAAGAGTTGTCAAAATAATTAAACGAGTGAGTAAATAGTGGTCAGTACATAGTATATCCTAAGTGAATTTTAGCTGCTTCTTGTCAGTGTCACTTTTTCTGGTGAGTTACATAAACCATAGAAGCTATCTGTCTAGTCTAAAATTCACAGGATGAGAACTAAATTTAAAGGCATCTAGTCTCTAATTATTTTTTTTACTATTGTCTCCAGCCTCCATTGGTCAAAAGATGGCTTACTATATGAGAGTTCCTTAAACCACCATTTTAAATGTAAGAGACAGGGGTGCCTGGGTGGCTCAGTGGGTTAAAGCCTCTGCCTTTGGCTCAGGTCATGATCCTAGGATCCTGGGATTGAGCCCCAAGTCGGGCTCTCTGCTCAGCAGGGAGCCTGCTTCCCGCTCTCTCTGTCTCTGCCTGCCTCTCTGCCTACTTGTGGCCTCTGTCTGTCAAATAAATAAATAAATAATCTTTAAAATAAATGTAAGAGACATATAACACTTTGGACATATTTTCATGCTTTTATCAAGGAAAGATTTTAATACCATTCATAAAATCTGGGTTTCCAGAAAACTATGAATGATGATGTCTAAACTACTCTATTATTATTGTCAGATACATAAATCACCATTATTTACGGATCATCATGAAGTCCATCTGAATGACTAACTCTTAAACTGTGTATCTAATTTGAAATGTGCCAATTTGGGTTCTCTAGAAGCACAACACATAAATGGGGATTCTTGTGCAAGTGATTTACGGGAGATCTGCTCTTGGGAGAAGGTGGGGGCAACACAATAGGGCAGGGGAAGAAAGCTAAGCATAGTTGCAGTCTGTGCTGGAAACAAGTTTCAGCCTGGTCCCACAGGGAGTTATAGCACACGAGTCACACCACAGAGTTGAGCTCACTTTGAAGCACAGGGGCCATCTGTGTCCCCCTGTATTAGTCTAAGGCGGAGCACATGTGACCTATTAAAAGTCAACAGGTGCGGCAGCTAGAGGTGAGTGTACTGGGATGAGGGAATGGGAGCAGTCACAACAGCATCCACTATTAAAGATGATCCCAGGGGCGCCTGGGTGGCTCAGTGGGTTGAGCCGCTGCCTTTGGCTCAGGTCATGATCTCAGGGTCCTGGGATCGAGTGCCGCATCGGGCTCTCTGCTCAGAAGGGAACCTGCTTCCCTCTCTCTCACTCTGCCTGCCTCTCCGTCTACTTGTGATTTCTCTTTGTCAAATAAATAAATAAAATCTTAAAAATAAATAAAATCAAGATGATCCCAAAAGTCTGGATCTGAATTAGATATTAAATTACAAGGTTAAATTACAAATCTGTGGAGTAGAACATTAACTCTAAATCATACTTCTCCTAGAAAGAATATAAATGCCTCAGTCTTGTAAATGAGCAGTTTCAATGTCTGGACTAGAGTGTGCACAGACCTTCAAAGGAGGACAACCTTAGAGCAAACCAGTATACACTCTACTAGAATATGCATCACGAATTATGAAAGAAATATCACATCACTAATTATAATATAATGTCACTTACATCTTCCTCCAGGATATACCGACATTTCATGGAAATTTATAAATCATTATACCCAGGCTAATGTGAGATTGATTTTAAAATCACCTTTTAGGACATATGTATTCAGAGAGACTTCTTGACCTATGATGCATCAGTTTTTATCATTATCATGCGATAATGAACTGCACCACACAAAACCTGAGAGGCAGTCCCTTCAACACCACATCTGATTCTTAAATAGAAAACTTAAAATTACCACAATAACGGATGTCAATATTACCCAAATACCTCTCCCTTGATAAGGAAGATTAAAGAAGAGACAATAAGCACTGCAAACATATCTATCTATATCATGTATCATAAGTGGAAATGAGCTTCTATTTGATACATACGGTGATTTTGTTTCAAAAAATGACACAACCCACTGCTTTTGTTTTTGTTTTTCTACCATAAGAATCTTCGAGATTCTCATCAACCTTTAGATTTATAGGGATAAATGAACTTGCCTGTCTCTAGGGACATAAATGATATCTTACTAAATATTCTTTTGTTTTCTGTTGGCCCAAAGGGTGAAATTTTCTAATTCTCGTAAATGTTGGTTAACCTCATTTATAGAGAATTACAGAAATGTAACTGAAATAGGTGATTTTCACTTTATTTTTAAACTTCCTATTTTTATTTTATGGAATAGCTTTAACAAATGCAGACTTAGAAATAAATCAGTTATAAAGTAAATAATATTTGACTCATTATCACTGATTTTTTAGAGTAACTGCATTTTATTTATGAATTCATAAGCCAGAAATATTGATTTGCTGATGTTCACATTAATGCAAATCTCAACATGCTGGATAATCTGTTCCCAGATAGGAACATGTGGCACATGAGCATTACATTTTCTACAACACAGCTAGATTCTAAAATCAACCTGTAAAGCAACAGAGGGAGTTGTTTAATAACATCTAGAGTGCAAGACCTGTCCTGGGAGTCTCCCTAATGAATCATCTCATCCCATATTCTTTGTCAAAACCTTAAATGAATTAAGTGTTTGGCTCACTGATAAGTGGAATGCACCAAAAGTAATTGAATGTGGTAATCGAAAATTTGTTAGACCTGTCACTGCACATCATTATCACCTTCAAATCCAACACAGCACAATTAGCTTACAATAGTTATAGTTGAATCAAATCCACATTAAGCTTGGGTGAGTAATGCACACTCTTCAGTAAATTAAATTAGACTCCAAGTAGAGGAAGAGATCAAAGGTGGCACGTGTGAATGGTGTAAATAAGGTAAAATATAGGATTTATGGAGTGCTGAACCTGTTTCCTAAAGCAATGTGGGCTGAATAGCCTTCATTACCGCCTTTTAACTAGAGGACATGCCATTGATCAGGCCAGAGCCTAGAAATAAAAATTTACTTAACTCTGGCCCCTAGCTTGTGAATGATATGTAAAAGAAAATAATGAGATGTGTAATCATTAATATATAATAAATATCATATTCTTCCCATTGCCACATAAGAGTACTGAAAATTACAAAAGAAGAAAACTAATAAACCCTAAATTACCTTCAGGGAAGACTTTGGGGGAAGAATATCCCATCATAGTCTCTCAGCTGACAGGTACTTTTAATTAAAAATTATGGTTATACTCATGGCAAAAATTTTGCTGCAGGTTTTATAAAATGGTAAAAATTATTTGAAATAATTGATAAGGATATATTCACTTGCAAGGCAATTAAAAATTATATTGGTCTATATTGGTATGCATACATACACACTCATAAAAGGTTTTAGGTGAAGATATGCACTTTGGGGGATGATTTGTAATTGTTATAAATATGATTACATAAAACCTAACAGGTGCTTATGTTACTGATGTGTTTAGGAAGCTCATAAATAAACACAAAACAATTGCATAAACGTCACCTATAACTCAGTTATGACACAAAGTCTGAAAATTTAGTATCACGTGATCCAGAAGTTATCTAAATTACATCTAAATATTATAGGCATAGAATGTACAAACTGAGACTGTCTGGGACTAGAAATTTAAGTAATTTGAAACTAAAGGCAAACCTTGTAAGTGGACTGGAATGTTTGTATTTCCTTCCACGGTTTTCTTCTTGGTGTCATGGTAGCTAAAAAAATCAAATTAGGGGGCACCTGGGTGGCTCAGTGGGTTGAGCTGCTGCCTTCGGCTCAGGTCACGATCTCGGGGTCCTGGGATTGAGTCCCACATTGGGCTCTCTGCTCAGCGGGGAGCCTGCTTCCTCCTCTCTCTCTCTCTGCCTGCCTCTCTGCCTACTTGTGATTTCTGTCAAATAAATAAATTAAATCTTTTTAAAAAATCAAATTGGGAATTATAGTGTTTTCTGGTCAATATATCATGACAACAAAGGATGCTTATATTTTATAATATAAGGTGTTAATATTTTATGTCATTCAAGTGAAGTTAAAAATGAATGGGTCTCTTTGACTTTTTTGACTGGACTGCTAATCTCTTTTAGATAATATATTTGGGAAAATAATAAATATTGACAAGTTTTTATTCATTTATTTATAGCAACCTCTACCACCACTTTCAAGATTTCATATATCTGTAATTTCAGCACATTCTCTTCACATGTCATACATCATAAGATTTTCAATGACTGCCTTCTCCATTGGACAATTCCTGTTGCCTAATAGCCAGCCTCCTGAATCTCAACAGTGATGTCTACACATCTCAGTACAGAACTGACTGCTTCTGGGAAGTCTTCCTGGAGATATCTAACCCCACCCTTCTGGATTCTCATTGCTTGCAATAATCATATGATGACGTTTGGTGAGCACCCTGGAATTTTTCTTATATGTACTTTAGGCATGTTTTGGGGTCTTTGAGTTAGAATTGAGCTGATAAGTCCATGGCCTATTGGTGTTCAAGGAAATGTATGATCTCTAATTTTTGTCTCTATCTATTGGTAAAGCAATTTCCTTTCATTTACTGAGAAGGTTGATGCAAATTGTCATATTTACATATAATAGTGCCTCATATTTTTGTGTTTATTTTAAGCATTTCCCCCTGGCAATTGAAAGATTAACATATGTTTAGGGGAATACCATTACTTTGGGGTTATGAGTCCACATATATTTTTCTTTCCCCTAACGTGACTTAATACCTGTAATCTGATCACTGGTTGTCCATGGCTTACTGGTATTTAAGACATTTGTTCCTTGGAGGTTGTTGTCCCTCACTGACATCCATGGTAGATGTGTTGGGGGCCAAGGGGTACCATATGTCTAAAGTAGACTTAAGTAGTTATTGCTTCTTTTCCACCTGTATAAAAATAAAATCAGTGCCTAATATAAGAGCTCTTTGGGACTTTCTATAATACAGAATTTTTTTAAAAAAATCAAAGATTATGTTTGTGAGTAAACTACATAATGTTGGCTGTACTACTGACTCTGAGTCCTGGCCTTAACCTGGATATTTCAAAAAGATTTTAAACATCTAAATTATTGACACCATTGTCATTTAAATACCCCCTGTGTCTACAGCTGTACAACATTCTCTGGGTAGAGATGGAAAATAAATAATAGATGGATCCTACATTGGGGAATTTATGACTTAATCAAGATGTACATGTATGAAATGAATAGCCAATAGATAAAAACCATTTATATATTAGTTCCTGGTGGTATGGTTTAAAGTCAGGCTAAGTCTTTAATGATTACAGAATATAAATATATGCCTCCATAAAAGCATGCATGCCTTCATCACATAAAACAAAGACACTCTAGGCCATCACACACACCATGATAAATTTTAGGAAAGGAGAGGTGCTATAACAATAAATTTAAGTCAGTCAGTTTTTCACAGTCAACACTGAAAAAATACCTATATTATATGTAAGGCTCCATGGGCTCCAAATAGACCCTCAGCTCCCAAGCCTCACACAAAACTGGCACTTTGATATCATAACAAGCCAAGGAATGATTTGAATAGATTTAAAAGACAAAAATCTAAGATGGTTTTGATCACCTTCAGTTTTTTTCCAGTTATTTCCTATAAAAATTTTTTAAAACACAGTAAAATTTTTTTAAAAAGTTTTAAAGTGAACATCTGTATCCTACCCACTCTGTTAAAAATTCCACAATTAACATGTTTTCATATTTGCTTTATCATGTATCTCTCCATCTATCCATTCTTCTATGCATCCATAAATCCAACTGTATTTTTAATGTACTTCAAAATAAGTTGCAAGAATCATTAGACTTCTCATCTAAACACTTCAGCATATATATTATTGTTTCTTTAAACATTTTAAGGTTAAATTTACTACTATTAAATCCACAAGTCTTAACAATACCATTCAATAAGTTTTGGCAAGTGCATACTAGATAACCTAAACTCCCAATTTTTTTTTTTTAAGATGCGCTCTTAGTAGATATAGTATATCAAGAGGTAGAATATTACCACCACTCCAGAACATTCCTGCAAGCCCCTTCCCAATTAATCTCTACCCCTTCCAGAGACAAACCACTGGTTTGTTTTTTATTTCTCCCCTCGCCCAACATTAGTTTACTTGGTCTAGAATCTCAAAAAATGGAATTATACAACATGAAAATTTTGTTTAAGGTTTCTTTCACTCTGTGTATTTTTGAGATTCACCATTGTTGCACAAAAGCAGTGTTTTCTGTTCTTTTATCACTAAGTAGTGCTCCATCTTATGTATGTACACAATCTGTACCCATATACCTATTGATGGACGTTTGTTTCAGCGTTGGCCTAGTATCAGTACAGTTTCTCAAACATTCCTACACAAGGCTTTCTGTGGGTATATGTTTTGATTTCTCCTATAGTATAGCTGATGCATCTTGAAATAGGTGTATGTTAGTTTTATAAGAATCTTCAGGCTTTTTTTCCAAAGTTCTAGTAATATTTTATATTCCCCCATCAGTGAATGAGAATCCCAGGCACCCTGCATCTTTACTGATATTTGATATTATACACACTTTTTAAAAAAATTTTAGCCATTCAAGTGTATGTATGATTGTATCTCTTTGTGGTTTTAATTTTCACTGACTAATGACTATACTAATGAAGGCTGAAATAGAAAACAGAAACCACATGTGGGCTAAACAACCAAAGTTCAATATAAAGAACTCTCAATCTATGATACAAGAATAACTATAACAGATATGAAAATTCTGGGTGGTACTCCAGGAATGAGAGAGAGTATCTGAGGAAGGAAAAGACAGAGTGAAACTTTCTCCTCGAGGCTGAGGTTCATACCTTGTTAGAGAAAGTAGAGCTTTGCCCACCAGAGAGTAAAAAATTCCCTGGTGTGTCCAGGCTAAAGCTGATCTGTAAAATCGGCTAGCTAGCATAGAACAGTGTCCAGAGTACAGGCGGCGAGCAAGCAATCGGCTTCTAGTACATGGGCAGTCCGATGGGGGAGACAATCCTCCAGGCCCACACTTGCTGGGCCTGCAGAGCGAGCAGCAGGATAGGATCCTCTGGGTCTCAGGGGGCCACACTGGTGTCTGCAGTAGAAATCAGAATACTTAGGCCAGCATGAGGTTTGGGGGGTACTGGATTCCCTGATGAGGGTTGTGGGGAATCTTCTGGCCAAGAATGCAAATTCTCTTTGGATGCAGAGCTCTGGGCCTGTGGTTGGAGCAGAGGTACACCGGAAGTCCTTCCAGCCACATCACCCACCTACCTTGCAGCACCAAGAAAACTACAGGCTAGTCCTTCCTTCCTGTGATGCTCCTCCAGTGCCCTCTATTGAGAAAGTTTAACATTAAAGAGCATATATTGAAGGGGGAATTTGGAGCTGAGTGACCATTGCTATCGTACACTTTTTCATGTGATTTTGTATATCATTCTTTTTGAAGTGTCTGTTTAAAGCTACATCTTTTTGTTTTTTAAGAATCCCACTCTTAGCACATGTTTCAGCTTTATCTGGATGCATGAATAGCTACAACAGAGAAGCATACCACATGCTTTCTTCTGCATTCTGTTACATGGTTTTGATTTTTACAAAGAATTGCTTCAATAAACTCTGATATCTAATCTCTATCAGAAAACATTGCTTACTTTAAAAACATTGTTGGAGAAGGTTCTTAATATAATGGATACAAAATAGCACAGATAAAATGTTTAAAAAGCAGCATAGCATGGGGTAGGAGAACTGACTTTGAAACCAGATCACATAGGTTGAAATATAGCTTCTCCACTGACTAGCTGTGGGACTTTGGATAACTTGCTTTGGATCACTGTGCCTCAGTTTCCTCACCAATAAAATAGCAATAATAGGTTGTTGTAAGGAATATGTGTGTTAATATTTATAAGAGTACTTCAAATAGTTCCTAGCACATAGTATGTCCCAATATTGTTTAAATATATATGTGCCTACTTCATATTTACATACTTATTTTATTGATTATGCTTTTATTTTTATATTTTATTGATTATTATATACCAATATATTATTGGTATATAATGTTAGTGTAAAAGTACATAAACTTATTTTTTAAGTACATATATTAATAAATTATATTTATAGATTAAATTTTAAGATTTATTTATTTGAGAGAGAGAGAGAGAGAGAGAGAGAACGGGTGCATGGGAAGAGAGGGAGAGGGAGAGAATCTGAAGCGGACTCCATGTTGAGTGTCAACCCCTATGAAGGAGTAGATCCCATGACTCTGAGATCATGACCTGAGCAGAAACCAAGTATAGGACACTTAACTCACTGAGCCGCCCAAGCACCCTTATAAAATTTTAAATGTAGGTGAGCTAGTAATAAGACTAGCTAATACTTAATGGGTACTGTCCATGTACCAGGCACAGGCACTGTGCTAAAAGCTTTGCATGTATTATCTATCTCACTGAATTATCAAAAAACAAATCCATTCAATACAGATATGATGAGGAAATGGAGTCTCCAATAAATTATATGGGTTTACAGTCAAAATAGTGGATTCAGCTTTAGCATAAAGTCCACTCCACACTTCACCTTCACCCCGCCAACTTCAGCAAGCAAATGACAATGCTCTGTAAAATATAACCACATAAAGGAAAGGAACATTTCCCTAAGTAAGAAACAAAGAGATAAGTCAAAGTTACAGACCTTAATGGAACTGATGCTGAAGAGAACATGGGGTTTTTGAAGCTGAGACACCCTTATAGGACTGGATGTTAATGCCTTTGCTAAGTCAGAGGACTGGAATCTCAGACCTGTATGCAGTACAGTGCTGGGGGTAAGCTCTCTACATAAGCCCAGGAACTAGTGTGCTGACCATCCAGGAAATAGGAATGAGGTGTCGCCGATCAGTGGGTATAGAAAATGGCAAAGAAGCTAAGCTTTTCACTAGGAGCCATGGTCTGAATGAAGAAGTCAAGCCCCAAGCCCCATACCATCTATTGATTTTGGATCTGAAATTACACTGCTCATATGAAGACCCCATAATACAAAACTGGTAACATGCATATTCCCCAGCAGGGGAAATTCCATAGGAATTTCCATATGAAATTTCATAGGAAAAAATTCCATAGGAATGTCCCTACAACCCAGAGCAGGTTGGACCATGATGGAAGAGTGGATGTTAAATCTATAATCATAGGAAAGTTACAAACTGCACAAGAAAAATCACTGTGGCAGCCAACAGAAACAATCACCTGAAAAACCCAAACTTAAAAAATGCAATAATGGAATAAAGTTGAAGAGATAGTTAAGTAAGTATGCTAAATATGTTCTCTTAATCTTGACCAGTACATAATTTTCTGCAGTCACAGAGATTTGCCCAAGAATAGAATTCTCTCTTTACAGCCCAATTGACATGAAAACTTTGGCTTACATAAACTCATTATTTTTAAGAATTTGTATTTCATTTCTTTTTCCAGGTGGATAAATTACAGATTGGACAAGACTATCAGAAAGCCAAGTGCTAGATATCTTGTGCCTTAAGTGATCACTTTGACAGGAATAAAACTTTGGACTTTTTTAATCTATCAAGAAACATAAGAAAGTAATCTTACAAAATAGATGTCTGCATTTAGTCTAGGGTGTAGTTAATAAATATGAGATTTATCTGTCTACGAAGATTAGTCATTGTGTGGGCATGTATGCATGTGTGCGTATACACATTGAAATTTCTTCCACATTTAAATATCTTGTATTTCCTCAAATCAAATTGTCTTATTTGTTTGCTTTTCTTTTTTCCAGATACTGGGATCTTGTAACTGATCATTTTTTCCTTTTTGAGTTAGGTACTTAAAAACTCAAGGCCTAATTGGAATGCCCTTCTAGTAATGTTGTACAGGCTTTATGGCATGGTTTCCAGAGACCACCAGCTTCATAGTATTTTCTTATTCTTATTTTCCTTTCTTCTTCTTCTTCTTCTTTTTTTTTTTTTTTTTAGAAATTTATTTGAGAGAGAGATCAGCAGGGAGGCGGTGAGGTAAGAGGAGAGAGAGAGAGACGATCTTAAGCAGACTATTCTTTCTTTCATTCTCAATTTCTTTCTTAATTTATATTTGCCTATTGTACAATATTCCTATAACTTATATAAAATCCCTTTAGGGAAAAAAAAAAACAAGGCGTGAGTGTGGGTATCTTTGTGTGTGTGTGTGTGTGTGTGTGTAGTATTAAACTTCATCTAATGGTGTTTTCCTTGAGATAGATATTACAGTTATCTAAAAAATAGGGCCTCTTTGCCCAGTGGATGAATACTTCCTTTTTACCACATCTGAGGTTAAATTTCAAAGGTCAAAAGATTTACGAATCTTAAAGATCACCTGAACCATCCTTTATCTCTAGAGAGGATTATGCCCGAATTATTACAGATCTAGGGCCATTGATTTTATTAAAGTTAATGTTTTGATAGATGAAGAATACTGTGTACTTACTCTTACAAATGGACACTCACCCAGGGTTAGTAATGTCAAGGAAAAACGCAGCTGATGGAGTTAAACAGATAAGGAAGGCTTATTCAGTCTATTTGCAAGAGAGGCCAGGCCTACTGCAAAAAGGGAAAGAGACTGAACTCAATTCCTCTAAAACAAAAGATAGGAAGATTTTTAAGTGCAGGAATGAGCTACTTGAGAATGTTAGACGTAAGGCTGGTCAATATAATTAGACTGTGTCTGCTAATTGGCACTTACTTAAGTTGGGCTCCTACCCTCCCAGAGCCTGGGAGATATGGCTTCTACATTTCCTAGTGATGGCATTTCAAAGGATGGCTTCCAGGTCCTTGAGAGAGACATTTCTGGGTTACAAAACTGGCAAGAGATTGGGAGGAGATTTGTATCTCAAAGGAACAGAGAAATAATTTATAATTACAAGTTTTAGAAAGTAAAATGCTCTAAGAAAAGGGAAGTGAGGAACCTACAGTTGAGGGGAAACCTGTTTAGTCAATCTAAGTTTAGTCAGTCTAAGGAGAATATTAGGCCATCTTGGTTAGTAGACAGTCTGTAAGTAGACAAAACTATATAGTTTCACTACATATTTAGATCAATAGAAAGAGGTAGCTTGGGTTTCTTAATTGAATTTATTTTGTTTTATTTTAAAATTAAACTGTACATCCCACATGGGGCTCAAACTCATGACCCCAAGATCAAGAGTCACATGCTCTACCAACTAAGCCAGCCAGGCACCCCAGCTTGGTCTTTTTAAAGGTACATTTGAATATCTTTAAAGCATTTATTTTAATGTTAGTGCAGTAATTTTACACACGTGGCACTACCCGGACTTTCTGTGTCTCTGTCCTGTTCTCTTCCTTCTTCCTCCCCTCCTGCCATGGCCGAGACTTTGTGGGACCACTCTCGAGCTCTGTGGGACCACTCTCGAGCATCGCTGCTCACACTTAGTCTATGGTAGCCACTGAGCTTTGGAGTTTCATTACTGAAGCTACTTAAATTGACCATTGCATACCCAAGACACTCAGCGTATACTTTATGGGCTTGTTGTAAGGAATGAATGAGATAAATTGTATTGTGAAAGCACACTGCACAGTCCCTTCAAAATAGTGAGCTGTTAAGAGATGCTTTTTATCAGTGATTCAATTTCTTAAGCATTTACTTCACCTCTGCTTACCAGTCCAGCCACTCTGTACTTTGTTCCTTGTTCCAGGCCTTAGCTTCCATGTCTCTCAGCCTTCTCTGTGGAGGTGTCCCATGGCTGCTGACAAGAGCATGCCCTTCTCTGGGCCCATAGTCCCACCAATATGAATTTCCTCACTCTCCACATCTGTCCCTTGTCCCACAGGCACATCCCAGTTCTGGTTCCCTCCTACACTACTTAGCCCTGAGGGAGGCAAGAGAGAGCAGCCCTCTTCTGTAATAGCAGAATCATCCCTGGCATCTGCAGACTGAGAGAGGTACAGCCAGATTCCTGGCACATCTGCCACCTATACACATACAGAAATGAGAAACACTCACCTTCTTGCTTTATCTGGATACTAGGATTCTGATAAAGTGAGGAGAAGAAAATTCAACAGAAGGATAGGTAAAAAGAGGAAAAGCGATGACAAGGTCAGAAAAGGAACAGAAGAAAGCAGAAATGGAATGAGAATCCATTTAAGAGGCAGACATTAAATTCAAAGTAGCAGAAAGCTTTTGGTTTGGTTTGGTTTGGTTTTGTTTTCGAGAACTGGAGGATTGGAAAGGCACAGCCCTAAAAGAAGAGCAGAGAAGACAGGACTGCGTGCCAGTTGCCTCGCAGGAAAGGACTGGAGAACAGATGTTCTGGTGGGAAAAGACCAGGAAGCACTTCATGATGAGAAGTCGATTCCTTCCTTTTCATTTTCTTCAGGCCCCTGCTCCTACACACACCCTAATAGCAAAATAATTCAATCCTTGATTTATTGGATTAGAGCGAAGCCACTGAGAATATTTTTATCTTGTCTAAATTCCTTCTCACTGACTTCTGTTCTTGTGCCTGTTCTCTTCAACTCACCTCCCACTCCGGATGAATATCTGACCCAATTATCTTGGAGCCTATGTCTGCAAACCTTCTTCATTCTTCATTCTTTTCCCTTTTCTTTGTTTTTCTGGTCTCCATAATTAGCAGCCTGCATGTGCCCAGTATGTGTTCAGCAGAGTAAAGGATGTTGGAAAGGCTATTATAAATATTTGAGAAATGATTACTATTATCTTGCATAATATGTACCATGAAAGATTTAATATATGTTAAGAGAAGAATGATGGAATAAAAGGAATAAATGCTAAGTACCGGGGAACATTGTTACATATCTTCTGCTCACTCTGCCATGACAAAAACTCCATGAACACTTTATAATGAAGGACAGACTGAATAATGACCCAAATAAAATTTTAATTTTCTTTCACTTTAAGTCTATTGAGTAGATATGATGCCTAGTCCTTAAAAAGGGTAAAATAGTGCTTTCCATTATTCACAAAAGAGAAATTTGTGTGGATACTATTGTGCAATTATTCCATAGATCTCTTCTGTGACACTCAAGGAGTTTCAAATATAGTCAATATAAAATGGAACTCTGAATGTTGACAAAGCCACAATACAATAAGCAGAGCTGGTTCAGGAAAAATATTCATTACTGAGAGACATTAGAAAGATGTTTATGGCAGAATTAATAACAGAATCAAAACTGGCATTTTTCAGTAGAATTGGTACATTTCTTCCATTAAACTTGTAATGACTCAGATCCAAAGCATATTTAATTCATGGATCACTGCTGCAATATTGTGTCAACATGTACTTAGGGAGTCTTCAATGTACGGATCACTGCAGTGATAGACTGTAGTGGTCCCTCGTCTATCAAGTTAATGCATTTTATCTTAGAACACTAATACAGGAGTTATTGATAAGACACTCCACAACCCATACTTTTAAAAGAAATTGCTGACAGACCCTTAACATTATCAGTAGTAGAGTTAACAATAACAGCAACAAACAAACAGAACTGTCGCTAAGACTTTTTAGGAAAAATACTTAACAAAATATAAGCTTTCTCCAATTTTACTCTATGCTTAGATGACCATTTTATTTTAACATTGGTTTTTTTTTCCCCTAAACTCTGTCTTTTTATAAGATATATATACAGCTCTGTTGCTTTTTCTGGCCACTTATGTGGATAAATTTCTTTGGCTATTTCAACACAGGAAAAAAGTTACTGAGTTAAGGCTGAATACTGAGAAAGTGAAAGATCTGATAAATTAGACAACTCCTAAAACTATAGGTAGTGAACTGAGATGAATGCCAGCTCCCTTTCCTGGGCGACGGCAGGATGTATTAGTATACATTTAGTCCAGGGTTTTGACTTGCATATTATAATTAACATGACATTACTGAACACCCTCCTTTTCATAAGAAAATCAAAGATGCTATCTGATAATTCATGTGGAGTATTTTAATTCTCCAAAGGATTAGGTTCAGATTGTCCTCAATCGATAGTAATTCCAAGAAAAAAATTACATTATTGTAAATGTCAACCAATAATTGTCATAGAGAAAGATATGTAAAAGACAACAAATAAAAATCACTCATTTGTTTTCAATTCCATTTCAGCCACTTGTGTTCATTAGATAAAAATCTAATGAATAAAAAAAAAATCCTATGGTAATCCATAAAACAGAATACTACTCAGCAAAAAAAGGGAATGAAGAACTAATTCATACAATAGCAAGGATGGATCTAAAAATCATTTGTTAAATGAAAGAAGTCAGACACAAAAGGTCATACATTGTATAGTTCTCTTTACATGACATTCTAAAAAAGGCAAAACTACAAGGACGGAAAATGAGTTTGTGGTTGCTAGAGATCAGAGATGAGAAGAGGGTGGGGTCAAAGGAGAAGCATGAGAAAAATGTTCGAGCAATGGAACAATTTTGTACAGTACTGTGGTCGTAGAAACATAATGCCGTGCATTTGCCAAAAACCAGAACTGTCCAAAAAGAGTGATAAATAAATTTGGCAAACATTTAGCCAAGTGATCAAGAAAAACATCACCAGTGATAAGACATATCTTATCCCATGTATCCCTGATACAATATACTGAGAAATGGTATTCTTACTAAAAGTCCATGACTTCAATCCAGCTATTAGAAAACATCAGAGAAATCCAAATCATAGGACATTGTATAAAATACTGACCGGTACTCTCAAAAATATCAGTTTAATGAAAGACAAGAATAATCAAAGGAACTGTTTCACCTCAGAGGAGCCTAAAGAGACATGACAACTAAATGCAATGCTGAATCTTAGATTAGACCCTGCAACAAAATAAGGACATTAGTGGGTAAGTAGTAAAAGCCACCTAAAGTCTGTAGATCAGTAGTTAGTACTGTGTCTGTGTCAATCTCTTAGTTTTGGTCATTGTACCTAATTTATGTAGGATGTTAACATTATGGAAGAAAGGAAACTATATAAAGAACACACAGACTATCTTTGTAACTCTTCTGTAAGCCTAAAATTATTCAAAGATAAATGCTTTAAAAAATATAATGAAAGTGCATGCCAGATTAAAGGGGTTATATTCATGTGCTCATAAGTGCCATGAGGCTAGGAGAAAACCAACGATCATAGAAACATGACTTGATTTCATAAAATAGTTTTTTAAAAAATTAATGTAATTTGGATCATATACTGTCTAGCTCCATCTCTTATCATAAGATTTTAGAAACAGAAACAATTTTCTGCTTTATATTCTTAAAACAATCAGAGAAATCAACTGTAGTATTTATTTATTGCTATTGCTGTAATCTTGACACTATCAGATAATTAGGTATTTGATATATATAAGTCATAACAAACAACTGACCACTCTCAGCTACTACACTCAAAGAATATACCATGGTCCATTTCTGAAGAGAATAATAGAGTCATAGAATACTTGAAATATGGGAAACCTGAGAGAGATTCGTCACTGTTGGACTTTGTATATTCTCATTTGACAACTGCCTAGGACACAAGAAGCAAGTCATGTGAAAGTTACTCAAATCCCTAACACCCGTCTCACCCCCTCCTCAACCACTACAATCAGATTTCACATAAGTTCCTTTTTTTTTTGTCTGTTGGGACGCTTTAGAAAACTTTGTTCAAATAAAAAATGGTAAGACTGAAAAAAAATTAAAACTACTGCTGCATGCCAAGCTTTTTGTTAAAAAGAAAAATGTATATATGAGGAAAAGACATGACACAACTTGTCCGTGGTCATACAGTGTTATTGTTGTTGTTGTTGTTTTTAAGATTTTATTTATTTATTTGACAGACAGAGATCACACATAGGCCTTCCTCTCTGCCTACTTGTGATCTCTGTCTGTCTCCTCAGAGAGAGAGGAGGAAGCAGGCTCCCCACTGAGAAGAGAGCTCGATGTGATGTGAGGCTCTATCCAAGGACCCCGGGATCATGATCTGAGCTGAAAGCAGAGGCTTTAACCTACTGAGCCACCCAGGCACCCCGGTCATACAGTGTTTTAATGGTAAAGTCTAGAATCCAGATCTCTTGTGTTCTAATGTTCTACTTCTTTTTTCACAGCTTATATCCTAACTTATCTTACAACAAACTCCCTCCATGTAATTGTGATTATTTTCACCTTACTGCAGTGGTAATCAGTGTTTGCTTTTGTCGGGAGGAAAATTTTTTCTTCACCCTTCAAGGTTCTTTTATAAAATTAAATAGACATGAGACATTAACAGGAAATAATCAAACTGAATTACAGACATATGGGAATTCCATAAGAATATTAG
Source organism: Mustela putorius furo (assembly GCF_011764305.1). Taxonomy (NCBI): domain Eukaryota; kingdom Metazoa; phylum Chordata; class Mammalia; order Carnivora; family Mustelidae; genus Mustela; species Mustela putorius. Next base: position 32,681,561 of record NW_025421987.1, read on the forward strand.
GCCAACAGACAGGAAATTGAGGCTTTTATATCATCCTGAGCTAAGGAAAGGGGCAGAGATTTGGGGATACAAAGGGGAGGATGGCCATTAATAGGAAATTAGGAGGAGGAAAAATAAAGTCTGACCTGTTATGCAAGTAAAAAGGAATCTCTGGTAATAGCTCTCTTCCTGGTATAGCCCCTTCTTTTCAATGTAATTTAGGCATTTGGGGTGGTGGGAGGTAAGGAACTTTTCCTCAATCTGCTGTGTTTTGATTGCTTTAGCTCAAGATAACCTTCATGTTAAAGTGGTATATTTTAGAGAGATTTGTTCTGAACTGCTTTACTTTAAACATTTGAAAAACACACAGAGATCTATGCAGCTATACATTGCTTAAGACTGCTTACCCTTTATATCGGAGCACTCCGTTCCTTCTTAATAAATGGAAAGTCATATCTGAGAAAAATTTTTTGTTCCTCTTGCAATCCTAGTTCATGAAATCTTAACTTCTCAAAACCTCATGTGCTCTAGTATGAAACCAATCAATATTTTAATGGCAACAACTAATCTTGGAATTTCCACATTTCCTACCAGCTATTATTAATAGTATAAAAAAGAAGGTAGCCCCCACACCCAGGTCTTGGCACAGTTGTGTTAGCTGGGCTTCAGTTTTACCAAGAGTAGGACTAGCACTCACGGCTAGGTCATGTTGTTTTCTTGTTGAACATAAACAGTTTCACAGAACATCAGTATAAGACCACTCTATCATCCATCAATCCAGACAAAAATAAGACCACTGAATAATTGTGTCTGATCACAAACAATATCACACACATTTCCAACCATAAAAATGACCACACATCTGCCAATCCTGGCTAATATGAATGAATGTTGTTTATTTGCCAAACATAGCATTAGCCTTACTGCATTCTTTCTGTTTTCTAGATAAGAACTGTTAACAAACAAATACAGAGTTACCATTGATTTCTAATGGTATCCAATCCACATCAAAGCCCTGCTTACTTGAATATTTCCCCAAAGCACCTAATAGAAGCCAAAATTCTACAGGGAGTCCTCTCTAAAACCCTGTTACTGAAATATTCCATGCATCCCCATGGTACACATTCTCCCCTACTGCAACAAGACAATAAACCCAACTTTGTTCAACTACACATGTGTTCCTGATGGTCTTTGGTTGAGAGGCATTGACAAGAACGTAAAAGGAAGCATTTTATAACATAGTTGGTGGGCCATCTTGAGTGTCACCCTTTCTTTTCCCAACATCTTGCCCCATCGCCACCTGAGAAACAAACAACAACAACAAAAACCACAACAGAGCTCACAAGAAGAAACTGGTGCCTTAAGAGTCAGGATCTATAGATTCTACATTATCTCACAAGCAAGCACTGGCCACAGTGCTCCTTTTCTAGAGGCTGGATGCTGGCTTCACTGTGCAAGACCATGTTGAAGGAGGTTAAGATATTTGACTGAGATGTTACTAAAGAGTTATTTTTTACTCAAATGTATAGTATAACTGTTTTAACAAGGTCCATTCTGAGGAGAAAAGCTCATATAGTTTAAACATAAGTTATTTACTTAGTTACTTTTGCTTTTGGCAAATTATAGTCAATACTGATGCAGTGTGGGGCCCCTGGGTGGCTCAGTCAGTTAAGCATCCGGCTTCTGGCTCAGGTTATGATCCCAGAATCCTGGGATCAAGTCCCACATCGGGCTACCTGCTCAGCAGGGAGTTTGCTTCACCCTTAGCCCTTCACCTGCTTCTGCTCTCTCTCTCTTGCTCTTTCTCAAATAAATAGATAAAATATTAAAAAAAAAATACTGATGGTGGGGTGCCTGGGTGGTGGTTAAGCCTCTGCCTTTGGCTCAGGTCATGATCTCAGGGACCTGGAATCGAGCCCCACATCGGGTTCTCTGCTCAGCACGGAGCCTGCTCCCCTTCCCCCAACCCCAGCCTTCCTCTCTGCCTACTTGTGATCTCGGTCTGTCAAATAAACAAATAAAATCTTTAAAAAAAATACTGATGGGAGTTTGTAAAGGAAACAGATCAAAACCAAAATAAGATTTCCTCATATCTGGACAAAAATTAGAATGGCAAGTCCTTGTGATGAGATAAAAACACCGTATGGATAAATGACTCAGAACAGCAAGCAAATTATTACATTATAATATACACTATTTCAGAATATTTTAGGAGAAAACATTGGGGTTCATAAAAAGAGATTACTTGTTTAATGTAGATAGACTACTTAATTGTCTATGCAATCCCAGACTTAACTTGAAATCCCAGTATACTGGTAGACCATTATTGCTTTGTGACCTGGAGAAATTTACTTAAACCTTTCTAGCTTACGGTTTTCATCCCTAAAATATAGGCTCCATTAGGGCAGATTTTGTCTCTTTGGTTCACTGCTATTTTCCTGGTGCCTAGAGCAGTTCCTGTCTCATATTAAACAGTCAGAATTGAAGGCAGGATTTCTAAAATGGTAGCATAGTATCTGGTAAATAATAGATGTTTAATATATGTTTGTTGTTAATTGTGATGATGGTGGTAGTGACAGTGTCATGATTTTAGGCATAATTTTAAATAAAATATTAAAATACTGTCATCAATATCATTGATAAAGCAAGTCACTCAGTAAGGAGAGTTTGAATGAATCTGTGTTAGGTCACTGCTAGGTAAAGTGTAGTGCCTTTTAATTAATATATAGGCAGAAAAGCCATCTCCATTTGGATATGGATGACTACATGAAAAAAACTACAAATGTTTTATTCTCTTGTACACATTTCAAAAATATTATCAAAATAATTTTTTTACCATTCTAAGATTTGTATACACTAAGAAGGAGAAAAGGAGGATTTAGAGAAATGTAACAAGATATATAGAAATTTAGAATCTTCTCTTACTGGAACACCTGGGTGGCTCAGTCATTTAAGCGTATGTCTTCAGCTCAGGTCTTGATCCCAGGGCCCTGGGATCAAGTTCTATATCAGGCTCCTTGCTCAGAGAGGAGCCTGCTTCTCTCTCTGCCTGCCACTCTCCCTGCTTGTGCTCTTTTTTTCTCTCTCATTCTCTCTGACAAATAAATAAATAAAATCTTAAATAAGTAAAACCTTCTATTACTAAATTAAAATATTATATTATTGATCACTGTCTAGCTTTTCTCTTCCGGACTTAGGAAAATAGCTAATGTTTTCCAAAATGGTTAGTAGCCTTTTGATTTTGGGTGGCTTGTGATCCCTGCCAGATCAAGTTTTATTCTAAGCAATTTGGGATTTTTCAATTTTAAAGATGGGAATGGGAACTGAACTGTGTAGGGGAGAAGATTATGCCACCTGAAAATATGTCACTAAATTTAGCACTTTGGTATAAAGGTTATTTTGAGGTGAAGGCAACTGGGAAGAAGTAGATATGAGAAAAGCTCTCTGCCCTACCAAAAAGCAGGACACAATTTACAAAGGTATCCCCTCAGCCTTCTTTACCCAGAAGGACAAAAGTTAATCACCCGAGACAACTTTCAACCATTAGCCCATAGTTGAATCTATATAACAAACTTTACTAACTAGTTCTTGTCTTTCAGTTTCCCCACACATAGCATTTCTTGTCCCTAGAAACTCGAAGTTCTTTCTCCTTGTCTCATTACTGCTCTAAAAATGTATTGTCCCTGGGTTAAAATGCTCTATAAGCACAAGTTCTAACCACCCCTTTGGATACTCCCATGTGTAAGCACAGTGCACATGCTAATAAACTTCAGTTTGTTTTTCTCTTATTGATCTGTCTTGTATCAGGCTAATTTATAGACCCCTTGCTGGAGAACTTAGTAGGAAAATCATTTTCCTCTCTTATCACTGCTGTAGAAATGAAGAGCTGCTGGAGTGTTCATCCCAAGCCAGGGAGATATCTGTTTGCTCGGTGCTTGTCCTGGCCTCCTACATACCTACACTTCAGGGGGAATCTCTTCTCTTGGTACACTGTACTGGTAGGTCTTTGAAACCCCCAAATTATCTGCCCAGGCCTAGGTTTCTTCTTCTGTAATAGGAAATAATAAACTACTGGTGTCCGTCACAGCTTTCCAACCTAGGAAGAACAAACAACAGAGGGTAAGCCCTCAAGGGAACTTGCTGCCTAAACAAACATCTAACATTGCCTGAGGTTATCACTACTTCAGCCTAGTCTCCCAGAACAGACTAAACTGTCCCATTTTGATAACTTAGTCTTTTCTAACAATCTCTATAGTTAGAACATTTATTCATTACTAGCAACTAATACTGAGGAATATTGGCAAATTCAGTCTGTTAGGAAAACTGTGCTGTATTACTGCCCTCTCCCTGTAACTCTTATTCCAGAATGTTCTTACCTATCCTTTCCGTTGAGTACTCTGAAGTGTATAGTGCTCTATAAAGTAGAGGCAACCTTTTTCTCAGGCTCTGATTCATGAAAGTGGTTTATTATTACCTATTAGGCATCAGGTAGATCATAAGAAATACGCCACCATCAAAACATTTTTTCTTCTTTTCCATGTATATTTGCATTTAGAAGAGTGAGAAATTCTTTTTTACATATGTCTTTAATAAGTCATTTATTTGTTTTGGTCCCCCAATTTAGGAGAGGTGAGAGAAATTAAATGAAAGAAAGAAAGAGATTTCCACATAAGTGGGTAAAAGATCTGCAAAGGTAGCAGGAAGCCACAGTTAAGTTGTTTAGAAATTCATTAATTCACTCTTTGAATGTTTAGATTAATCATATGAAAATTAGTGTTTGCCTCTGGAACAACTAGGTGGTGATAAATTTATTAAATGTCTTTTATACTGACAAATCCTAACTTGCCAAATGTTGCTTTGTTTATGTGTGTAAATATATGCAAAGTAATTCAAACTTTACTTTGAAAGTCTTCAACTTTATTTATCACTAAAATTGCCTGTCAGCCTCAGGAGAGACAACGAGGTAGTTTGTTAATGGTTAGAAGTGGAGCCCAGGGAGACATGATTAAACCTGGCTACAGAACGTGGGGATTTCTTACATGTAGACCCACAGGTTAATGTTCATCCTTCATGATCTTCTAAATTATATCTTGCCTCCTCATCAGCTGAGTTTAACATATCCTGTCTCTTAATATTGACAAGGGCCAATTTATTAATTCTCCCACTTTAAATTTGTAAGACCAAACATATCTTAGTGGAGATGGAGGACATGTGCTATTATATCAATTGTTTTTTAACAGAATCTCAAAACAATTGTCCTTGGTTAACTTGGGGAGGCTGTGCTATAAACAAGCCTTGTAGGTTCAATAAACAATACACCTCACATTTAGTAATAACATCTAACATTCATTAAGTACTTATTCTGTTCTAAACATTTTATATGTATTCATTCATTTAAAGCTTACAGCAGCCTTATAGGATAGGTACTATTACTACTCCAGTTTTGCAGATAAGGAAACTGAGGCACAGAAATCTTGGATAGCTTGTCAGAGGTCACATAACTAAGAAAGTGGCAGAGCCATACCTATACTTAAACCCAGGCAACACAGCTCCACAGTTTGTATGAATGTTGGATTGCCTTTCTTTTTACTTTTTTTTTTTTTTTTAAGATTTTATTTATTTATTTGACAGAGAGAGATCACAAGTAGGCAGAGAGGCAGGCAGCGAGAGAGGAAGGGAAGCAGGCTCCCTGCTGACCAGAGAGCCCGATTCAGGGCTTGTTCCCAGGACCCAGAGATCATGACATGAGCCGAAGGCAGAGGCTTAATGCAGTGAGCCACCCCAAGTGCCCCTGGATTGCCTTTCTTATTGCAACAAGTATTTTCCCAGTGTATGCAGCTGATGCTGTATCTAATAAACGTAGGCTTGGTGCAATTCATCACACTCAATAAGCCTCTCCTTCAGCTCTCAAGAATAACCAGAGACTGAATTCTCCAGGGATAGCCGTGGTCTCTGATTATTGCTGAATAAGTGAAGATCACCAGGGCTCAGAGTTGGGAAGAGAACATAGAAGAATGAGTCACTACAGATAGCTGGACGGACTATAAAGAAAGATTCGGAGTCAAAGTAGGTTATCCCTACTTTACCAGAGCTGGGGTCCATGTGGAAACTGAGCCAGTGTCTGCACACCGTGGATCACCTATGAGGTGAGAACTGTGCATAGCCATTCTCAGGCACCTATCCAACAGATGTGGAGTGAAGGGTTTTTGTCCATAGCTGCTTGCAAAAGCCTTGAACCACTCAACAGTGAGATACCTCACTTGAACTATTAAAGGTACAATGATTTACATGGGGGATACAGCAATGATGAAACACACTCCTGATAATAACTACACAACTAGAATGCGACACTCTAACCTTCAATATACCCGATCATTCTTAGAGGACAAACCTTTTCTAGCGAAAATAATAGCTGGAACAATTTTCTTAGTCCCTTGAGGTTTTTATTTTAAATTTTTACTTACTACATCTATTTCTCAGAAATGTGGTAAAGATTATTTACCATAATTAACGCAAAAACAACTGTGCATGTAAAAATGAGAAAAAATTCTCACGTGATAAATGTAAAAATACGGTGGCTTTGAATTTCGACTTAGAGTGTTCAGAATATGATTTTATCAGACTGGTAGACAATTAAATGATACTTTCATCATGTATGTTTGACATTGTAGGGGGAAGCAGTAGCTACCAAGTCAGTTCTACACGTTTTCTAACCAGGTATAGCCAACATGACTATGCTCTTCACCTTCCATTTTAACTTTATAATGTGGACCAGTGAAATGGAATTGATCCCATGCTTTTTCTTCTTGCATGATTTCTTTCACTGATCCAAGTACAATTATTAAGGTCTCATCGTGTAGTCCAATCTCTACCCACTAACTAGCATATAAACTGAAAATGAAATAAATGACTAATCAACCTAAAATGATCTGAGTAAGCCCATTGCTTCCATGCCTATTTGGTTTTCTTGCTAGCCGAGCTTTTGTGACCTTGTGAAAAATGGTTGTTTGATCTAAAAATGTGTTTTATTTCTAGGTAATGGACTATGTCAACTTCCATTTCTTAAGGAAGTCACAGAATACAGTCCAGCATAGCAAGACATTTCTTACATTCTTATTTGCTTGTTCTTTCCCTCCACAGACTTTAACACAACTGACTTCCCAATCTTTACTTATATCTCTTGTCTTTAGCAATTGGGTTTTCAATTTCTACAGCTTTCCCTTTATGGAGCACAGACATTTGCTGAAGAATACAGTACATTTAGTTTTCCACTCATGTAGCTAGGAAGAAAGAAAGTGCACCTATTTCTGGAGGCCTTCTCAGCTAAGTGAGTTTGGCTCAATCTTGCCCAGCTTTTAGTTCTTCCATTAGTGTTAAAAGATGCTTCAGAGAAACATACTTTACTTCCTATAATGGAGGCACCCTTATTCCCACTTTGATACTGAGAGTATTAAAACTTGGTTTTCAAGGTTGTAATTGTAAATTTTCCCAGAAAAGTCAGATTTAGACTCATTGTTATATTTTATGTATTATTTTTTAAGTATTTATTTCAAAATTATTAAATATATATAACTGTTAATTAATCTGGCAAAAATCATCACTTTTTAGCTCTTATAGAATTATTTGGTTAGAAGTAAACCCACTGAGATGAATCTCAATGTGTATCTCAGTTTTCAAATGGATGTTAGACTCAAGAAAACTTTTCTTTTTTAAACGCCAAAATAGGTCGCTCAATTGGCTGAGCATCCAGCTCTTGATTTCTGCTCAAGTAATGATCTTAGGGTTTGGGATTGAGTCCCATCTCCAGCTCCTTGTTCACTGTGGAGTCTGCTTGAGATTCTCTCTCTTCCTCTCCCTCTGCCCCTCGCCCCACTCACATTCACACGCTCTCTGTTTAAATAAATAAGTTAAAAAAATTTTTTTAAAGAAAAGAATAAGGAAATGCTAAAATAAAAGTATGGTCTGTGGAGGTGGAGGCCTCAGAGCTACACTAGCAGGGAGACATGGATCCAGCTCGCTAGGAGATACAATGAAAATCTCATTTTCCACCCTCATTCATTATGAAAAACAGAAATTGAATTTTTAAATTTTAATTTATTAGTCCTTCTGTGTCAAAGATGTTGTAGCCATTAGCTATTCCCCCAGTACTTAAAAATGTTGATATTTGCTCAGCTCCATGATAAACTGAAGTGTTTAAAACATGTTTCCTGTATATACATCTTATCATGGAATCTCAAAGATGAAATAATAAAATACAGATTGTATTAGTAAGAGTTCTCCAGAGAAACAGAACACATCTTTCGTAATGGAGATTTACTATGAGGAAGTGGCTCACATGATTATGGAGGCATTTGCATGGCAGGACCCATGAAAGCTGATGTCATTCAGTTAGAACCCCAAAAGCCTGAGAATCAGGGCAGCCTGTGGTATAAATCCCAATCTGACTGAAAGTAAAGATTGGGATAGCCCAGATCAAGAGAGGCAAGGCAAAAGGAGTGAACTCCTCCTTCTAACTTGTGTTCTTTGGGCCCTTGTGGACTGGATGAGGCCTACCCACATTGGGGAGGGCAATCTACTTTCTGACTCCACCATTCAAATGCTAGTATCAGTTGCAAAGGCCCTCACAGACATGCCCAGAAATAAGCTTAATCAGAGCACCCTCTGGCCTGTCATTCTGACAAAATTAACTACCACACATCTTGTGTTATAAATGAGGAAACTGAGCCTAAATAACTAGCCTTCATCTCTCAACATGTTAGTGCAGCATTAATGTAAATACTGGGCTCCTGATTCCCAGTCCAGAGCTCTTCAATATGTCCCTTTGTTTCTGAAGTCTCCTGTGAAGTGGATGCTTGTCAACTTAGACATGTACTTAAACGACAATTTGAGTTTTGAAAATATGGACATTTCATCTAGGAGCAAAGAGTCACACTCAACCCCCAAGTCCAACATGTCAGATTGTAACAGAAAAAATACTGTTTTTAGTGATAGAAAGGTAAGGCATAAAGAAAATAAAATATCTTCCCCAAACTCATATATTAGCAAATATCTGATACCAAAAGTATATGCTCCTTATGTTCATCACAATTCAATACAACATATTGGAACACCAAGTTCTTCCTTAGTGCATGACTAGCATCACATGCTACAAATATTCACCATTAGCTGCTTTCTCATTTTCTCTACATATGCATGTACTCATCTGTGGTACAAGAACTGACCTCAAAAGAGGAACTAACAATTTCTTTTAGTCAAAGATATTTCAGGTAGTATGCTAAATATTTAACGTAGAACGTTTCATTTACTCTTCACCACAATCTGTGAGATAGGTAATATCCCCCCCCACTTTCTTTAAATTAATAAAGTGTAATTGACATACAGTGTTGTATTAGTTTCAGGTGACAGCATGTTGATTTGATGCTGTCCTTTTGAAAGACAAGAAAAATGAACCCCAAGGTTATATAAATGTCATCATATATAATATTAAAAATTCAGAAAATATTTTCATGTTTAATAGAATTAGTCTACTATAGTAAGCTCACCTCCAGTGAAGCTGTTAAAATGATGGGTTCACTAAAAAAAGTGGAGCAACTAGAAAAAATGTTTGGGAATATTATATTAAAAAAATACAAGGCAGTAGTGCTAACTCATTTCAAATCTTTAAAAATGTGTATATAAACAAGGAAAAATGTAATGAAAATAAAACAAATAATTCAAATCAAGCCAATCTCATCAGAGTTGTATGAGGGTGGCCAAATAGAATATTTTTTTCTTTTTTATATTTTATGATTGATTTTTATAATATAAATGTCAGTTTTACAGAGATAAAAATTCTGTCCTATGAAGAATTAAAATGCAGTATATTTTAAGTAATACTAAAAATAAATCTATCTAAAAATGAACCATATTGGTTTTAGGTAGTTTTAAATTGTGAAATTTAATGTTGCTTTTGTTTCAAAATTACAATAATAATTTCCATACTGTTATTAATATTTTATTTAAAATTTTCTCAAAGTCTACCTGGTATTTTTTTGTTTAGTTTTTCCCCGGTAATACTTAATAATGGATAGATAAAATGATTTGTCATGTGGAAAATAATACCCTAGAACCAAGGTCAAATTTGTTGCTTGGAAGTTTTCTAGATGCTTATATTAGCTCTCATTTTTCACTGTGAAATGGGTGAAAATATCCTGTTTGGGAAGCTGTTCCCCCAACCCCCTCCCTTTGCTTTTATATGCAGCTGGCAGAGAGCAAAATGGAGTCTCTCATGTCAAGCAGGGGTCTGTGTTAAGCAATGACGCAAGCAGTTAAGGTACTGCAGCTAGGAGATAGAAGCAGGACTAATGTCAGTTGACACCCCAGAACTGATAATGAGTAGAACCAGAAGAGGTCTGCAGGGACCCGGAATCAATTAAATCCCTTTAAAGAGGGAAGGATTTGAGGCACCTGGGTGGCTCAGTGGGTTAAAGCCTCTGCTTCGGCTTAGGTCATGATCTCAGGGTCCTGGGATCGAGCCCTGCATCGGGTTCTCTGCTCAGCAGGGAGCCTGCTTCTTCCTCTCTCTCTTCCTGCCTCTCTGTCTCCTTGTGATCTCTGTCTGTCAAATCAATAAAATCTTTAAAAAATAAAAATAAAGAGGGAAGGATTTTGGCAGCAAACTGTCAGACTCTTCAGACATGATCCCTCTATGTCTGACCACTTAAGAAAGGCACTGCTGCGGAAGCCTCTGACCAATTGACCTCCAATCAGAACCGAGATCCTCTGCTGCTTGAGCATAAGCAATAAGCGCCGAGAGATGACCTGGACCAGATCCGGGCCTTATCTGAACTGTGGGCCCACAGACGGACTTTGCATTCAGTTGTGAACCTCCCATCCTCTTCTGTTATCTCGTTCGGGGTTTGTCTTCCATCCTGCTTTGTGTGCTGTGTAACACGCCAAGTTAAATCACATGGTGAAATGTCATTGAGTTTGGAATCCTGAACCTGCTTTATAATTGTGATTTAACTTTGCTTTATGATTGAATAAAGCTGACATTGTGGAAAGACACAACTCGTGTGTGGGCCTTCATCACGGGCTCATGACAGAGGTGCATGTTCAATAAGTTTTAAAAACAATTTCAACTAAAGCCAGACTTCTCTGTAATGACTAGGAGTGAAGAATAAATAGAAGTATTGAAAGATTTTTGTCTGGCTTGCATTTTTTTTTCCCTATTGGCACAGAAATAATTTGGCTGCAAACCATCACTTTTGTGTAGAATGCATGACTGTTTTGTCCATTAGTGTTCAATTGAAAAAGAATGTTTAAAAATAGAAAGAGGAAGGTGACTTTTGTTTTTAGATGGAGACTCTCCTTTGTGGCACTTGGGCTTAAGACCATTGTTGAAAATAGTTCACTCATCTCAGGGGTCTGAGAAAGAAAAAAGGAAGAATCTCAGAGAAATGTGCAAGGCCAGAATCATGTGTGGTTGGCCAATGTTTTGTCTGGTCCTTTATACACTTGTGATAGGCAAGACCTGGAAAGTAATACTATTAGAGATGAAGTCATTTAATCTATGGCCAGGCATTTAATGATAGGGTACCAGAGCAGAACAGTAGGCCTGTTAAGAGTACTGTTAACCCTGTTAACAGTAGGGTTAAGCTTTAGGGTAGGTGACCAAAGAGAAAGATCAGAAAACAACAAAAACGCGAAGAGATGGTATACTTGCCTAGACCATTAAATTGCTACAAATCTCAAGTATTTAGTCTAAATGGATTCATGTGGCTTGCTGTAGCAGATTAGCCCTCCAGTAATAATATCTAAACAAAATTTAAAAATATACACAACACACTGGAGAATGATCAAAAGAAGCAAAAACTAGAAGGGACTGGATCCTTGAAGAAAAGGAAGTACTCAAAGTTCGGGGTAGAAGTACTTACATGGCTTTTTTTCTTGAGAATATTCCTACATAGTTATAGGGCTGGCAAATAGAACTCAAGGAAAAAGATATAGTTTTTATTTCATTTTATTTTACTGTACTTTTGTTTTGTTTTATTGCTTGAGGTATCAAATGAAATAGTCTGGGGCTGACTAAATAGGCAAAAATCAAAGGGGGGAATCCCATAAAGAAGGGGTCCACGATGGAGGAAGACCCAAAATTATCTTGTAATTTTCCTTACATTCTTGGCTGACCTCTGAGTGGCAAACACATAAGGAAGATTTGAAGAACCCTATAAGAAAATAACAACTTCTAGACTAGAAGAATTAAGCAGAAATTTCAAGGATTTCCACTGCATGAGATATTGGAGTATGATTCCTTCCATGTTAGAGAGGCTTGGTAAATACCTCAGGTTTGCCACAGACTCACTTTAATAAAATAAAAATAAACCTCCACAAGTTCAGAGTGATCAGTAAATAATTTAACTGTCTGAAATAACAAAAAGTAATACTATTCAGGAGATCACAGAATCAACAGCTCTATAGTCAGCATTTCCAGGAAACAAAATTGCAGATAATTAGTTAAACAGAAAAATATCTTTCTCTCTCTTTCTCTCCTTCACACCCTTTCTTTGTCTCATACCGACACCCACACTCAACTCCCACACGCAAAGTCAATGGAAACAGATATAATATGACTAAAATATTGCAATTAACAGACAAGGAATTTAAAGTAGCTATTACAACTAGGTTCAATGTAGTAAGATAAAAATATATTTTTATAATGAATAAAAATAGTAAATCTTAGAATAGAAATAGAAAGTATTAAAAAAGAACTGAACAGAAATTCTAGCATGGAAAATTATATGATAAAAAACATAAGCATAAAATCAAGTTGGAGAGGAAAGAGGCCTAGTCAGTAAAATTATAGGGAGAGTAATAGAAATTATTTAATCTGAAGAACTAAGAAATAAGAGATTAAATAATAAAAATTAGGTTCTCAGCGACCTATGTACAATATGCAGCAGTCTAACACATGAAATAGTCCTAAAGGAAAGAGAAAAAAAGGGGATAAAAAAATTTATTTGAAGAAATAACCAAAAAATTTTCCCAAGTTTTTCCCAAAATATTGACTTGAAAGTTCATACTTAAGGTCAAACTAGATTAATACAAAGAAAACCACACTGAGGTATATTATTATCACAATATTAAAAAATCAAACATAAAAACAAAACTTTGAAAACAGCCAGATATAAAAAGTCAAATTACACAAGGGGAAATAAATATATGAATGAGAACTGGATTTTACCAGAAGTAATGAAGGTCAGAAGACAAGGAAGAATATCTTTGAAGTCTTACAAATATGTCAACTCAAAATTCTTTTTCCATATAAAATGTGCTTCAAATATTAAGGAGAAATATTCATTTTCAGATAAGTAAAAGTTGAGAGAATATATCACCATCAAACATAAGATAAGTATTCAAAATGCAAAAGGGAGTATATAGGCTAAAGGCAAATATATAAGGTGAAATATAAATCTACAAAAAGCATCAGAACTAGAAATTATAAATATGTGATTAAACATAAACGTCTCCTTTCATTTCTTTAAAAGTCTATGTTTAAAGCAAAAAAAAAAAACCTATAGCATTATATTTTTGGAAATTTGATATATTATATAAATATAAAATAATTTAGCATAAAAGACAGGAGGATAAAGTGACACAACATTAACTTTAAGTACATTCTGATAGGTTAAAAACACAAATCAAAACCACAATGAAATATCACCTCACACTAGTCAGAATGGCTAAAATAAATAAGTCAGGAAATGACAGATGCTGGCGAGGATGCAGAGAAAGGGGAACCCTCCTACACTGCTGGTGGGAATGCAAGCTGGTGCAACCGCTCTGGAAAACAGTATGGCGGTTCCTCAAAATGTTGAAAATAGAACTGCCCTATGACCCAGCCATTGCACTACTGGGTATTTACCCTAAAGATACAAATGTAGTGATCCGAAGGGGCACGTGCACCCGAATGTTTATAGCAGCAATGTCCACAATAGCCAAACTATGGAAAGAACCTAGATGTCCATCAACAGATGAATGGATCAAGAAGATGTGGTATATATACACAATGGAATACTATGCAGCCATCAAAAGAAATGAAACCTTGCCATTTGCGACAACATGGATGGAACTAGAGCGTATCATGCTTAGCGAAATAAGTCAAGCAGAGAAAGACAACTATCATATGATCTCCCTGATATAAGGAAGTAGAGATGCAACAGGGGGGCTTAAGGGGGTAGGAGAAGAATAAATGAAAGAAGATGGGATTGGGAGGGAGACAAACCATAAGTGACTCTTAATCTCACAAAACAAACTGAGGGTTGCTGGGGGGAGGGCGGTTGGAAGAAGGGGGGTGGGGTTATGGACACTGGGGAGGGTATGTGCTTTGGTGAGTGCTATGAAGTGTGTAAACCTGGCGATTCACAGACCTGTACCCCTGGGGATAGAAATATATATGTTTATAAAAAATAAAAAATTAAAGATAAAAAAACATATATAATCCCTAGGGCAACCAGTAAAAATAATACAAAGATATATAATTAAAAAGTCAATGGAGGAATTGAGAACTAGAATATTAAACTGGAAATGTTAAACTCAGTTTTTAAAGGGGAAGGAAAGAAGGAGCAGAGAAAAACACACAAGGGATGGGACAAATAGAAAACAAATAGTGTAATGACAGGCTTAATTCAAATTGAATCAATAATAAGACTAAATGTAAACTACTAAAGATTCCAGTTAAGAGAAACAAATTGTCTATGACATATGAAGCAAGAATATACGATAGGGAAAAGACAGTCTTTTCAATTAATGGTGTTGGGAAACCTGGACAGCTATATGCAAAACCATGAAACTGGACCACTTGCTTACACCATACACAAATATAAACTCAAAACAATTATGCTAAGTGAAATAAGTCAAGCAGAGAGAGTCAATTATCATATGGTTTCATTTACTTGTAGAGCATAAGGAATAACACACGGAAGACAATGGGAGATGGAGAGGAGATGTGAGTTGGGGGGAAATTGGAGGGAGAGACAAACCATGAGAGACTGTAGACTCTGAGAAACAAACTGAAGGTTTGGAGGGAATGGGGGTCGGGTGAGCCTGGTGGTGGGTATTATGGATGGCACTTATTGCATGGAGCACTGGGTGTGGTGCATAAAAAATGAATTTTGGAGCACTGAAATAAAATAAAATAAAATTTGAAAAAAAAAACCTCAGATGGATTAACAACCTAAATACAAGACCTGAAACCATAAAGTTCCTTTGAAAAAACACAGGCGGTAATCTCTTGGACATAGCCTTAACAACATATTTATGGATGCTTTTTCAAACAAAGGAAACAAAGGCAAAAATAAACTATTATGACTACATGAAAATAAAAAGCTTTTGCATGCCGAAGGAAATCATCAACAAAACAAAAGCCAACCTACTGAATAGTGGAAAATATTTGCAATTGATATATCTAATATATCTAATAGATATATCTAATAATATAATATCAAAATTTACATATAAGTAACATAACTGAACACTCCAAAAAATCCAATTAAAAAACGAGCAGAGGACCTGAATAGATATTTTTCTGAAGAAGACATACAGATGGCCAACAGACGCATGAAAAGATGCTCAACATCACTGTTTATCAGGGAAATGCAAATCAAAACCACAATGAAATATTAACTCATACCACTCAGAATGGTAGTATCCAAAAGGTAAGAAATAACAAGTGTTGATGAGAATGTTGAGAAAAATGAACCCTCGTAAACTGGTGCAACTATTGTGGAAAACAGTATGGAGCTTCCTAAACAAACAAACAAACCAAAAAACTACCAAAAAACAACCCTATGCTCAAATAATTCCTACTTAGGATATTTACCCAAAGAAAACAAAAACACTAACATATATAACAGAAAACAAAAACATATATGCACCCCTATATTTATTGTAGCATTATTTACAATAGCCAAGATATGGAAGCAATCTATGTATTCACTGATAGATGAGTGCATAAGATGTGGTGTATATATACAATGGAATATTACTACTAAGTCTCAAAAAAATGAAATCCTGCTATTTGCTGTGGATAAACCCAGAAGGTATGCTAAGTGAAATAAATCAGACAAAGAAAGACAAACACCACATGACCAAACTCCAACACTTACATGTGGAGTCTAAAGAAAAAAACAAAAAACAAATGAACAAAAAAAAATCAAACAGACTCTTAAATTATAGAGAACCAACTGTTATTTGCCAGAGGGGAGGTGTGTGGCAGTATGGGAAAAATAGCTGAAAAGTATTAAGAGGTACACAATTCCAAAAAAAGAGACTCTTAGATTTGAAAGGGAAAGCAAAACCCAATGTTGCCATAAGAAAGGCAGTTTAAATATGAAGACAGATGTTGAAAGAAAAATATATACCATTCAAATATTAATCATAAGAAAATTGAAGTAGCTTTATTTAGATAAAAGATGAGTTCAAAACAAGAAATATTGCCAAAAATTAAGGGAAATAATTTTAGGGAAAAGAGTAATTCATCAGTAAGATACAACATTCCTAAACATGTATGTATAATTGCAAGGCTTCAAAATGTGAGAAGCAAATATAAATAAATAAATAAATAACAGAAATTAAAGGACAAATAAAAAGATCCACAGTCATTGCTAGAAGTTTTAACACTTCTCTTTTAGTAACAGAAAAGCTAGACAAAAACTAGAAAATTTATAAATTCCACAATAATATCTAACTGCTTGTCCTAACTGGCATTCATAAGAACACTTCAACCAACAAAGGCAGAGAATTATCTTTAACAAAAATGCACACGAGGGATGCCTGGGTGGCTCAGTCAGTTAAGCATCCGACTCTTGATTTCAACTCGGGTCATGATCTCAGGCTACTAGGATCCAGCCCATGCATCAGGCTCCATGCTCAGTCTACAGTCCACTTAAGAGTCTCTCTCCCTTCACTTCTCCCTCTATCCCTCTCTCTCCATCCTTCTCCCCACTTAATCTCTCTCTCTCTAAAATAAATGAAGCTTTAAAAGACTTTAATCAGTGGAAATTAAAAGCAAGTTAATTTTTAAAAAATAATAACTGAGATAACTAAAAGCTTCAAATACAAGGAAATTAAACAATCTACACTGCTTGCAAAATTACATGGATCCAAGAAGAAAACATATTTTTGATTTAATGATAATAATAAAATGATAGTATATCAAAGATGCTAAAATAAAATACTTACAAAGAAATTCATAGTTTTAAAACTTATAATAGAAAAGAAAAAAGTCTAAACCAATGACAAACTATTTAGGAAATTAGAGAAAGACTAAGTTATACATAAAGCAAGTAGGCAAAAGGAAATAATAAAAATAAGAACATAAATTAAAGAATAGAAAGCAAAAATAGCTAGATCAATCCAGAAATTATGAGAGAAAACACAAATTTACAAGGACTAAAAGGAAATGACATGTACTAAACACATTAAAATTATAATAAAGAAACACATGAAAAATTGTATGACAAATTCAATGTCATGGATCAAGTGGAAAACTATTTCAAAAATAAATAACATCAATATTACAGAAAATCCTTCAGAAAACAATACATTTCCCAACTTATTTTCTGAAACCAGCATAGCAATGATGCCAAAACTTGGCAAAAATATTGCCACAAAGGAAAATGACAGACCAAAATCCTTCATGAGTATGACAAAAATCTTTAACAAAATGTTAACAAATGAATTTTAGCAATACATAAAAAGTAATACATCAAGTTTTATCCCAGGAATACAAGATTGGTTAAATATTTTAAAATTAATGTAATTCATCATATTAACAATATATAGGGAAGAAAATCACATAATTATTCTAATTTCAAAAGAAGCCCTTGAAAAAATTCAATACCAAATTTTGACTTAAAAACCAAAACAAAAACTTAGAAATGTAGGAATAGTAGAGAATCTTTATTAATAAATGGCATCCATGAAAACCCTATACAGTGTTGTATATAATTTTAGTGTGAAATATTGAACACTTTCACCCTAAGATTGAGAACAATGAATATATGGTTATCTTCTATTTATTTTCCTTATTATTATGATACATGTAGCTAATACAAATGCAAGAAAAAGAAGACACGAAGATTATAAATGAAAAAATAAAAGTTTCTATGCTTGCTAAGTGTTTACATGCAAAGTCCTAAGAAATCTACTAAAACCAAGCCAAGCCAAAACAAACAAACAAACAAAACAAAACAAGAACTGTATTAGATTTTTAAGGCTTCTCCAACAAAACATCACAGACTGAATAGCTCACACAACAGAAATTTATTTTCTCATAGTTCTAAAGGCTAGAAGTCTAAGATCAAAGCGTGAGTCAGTCTGGATTTTCCTGAGGACTTTCTCTTGACTTTCAGTTGGCCATCTTCTCCTTATGTCCTCACATAGTCCTTTCTCTGTGTGTACATCCCTGGTATCGCTTTGTGGGTCCAAATTTCCCTTTCTTATAAGGATACCAGTCAGATTGGAATAGGCCACTACACTCACCACATTTAATTCAATTACCCCTTGAAAGGCTCTCTCTCCAAGTAATAGTCACATTCGGAGGTACCAGGGGTTACGCGTCAATATATGAATTTGGAGAAATCATAATTCAGCCCATAACAACAACAAATAAGTAAATTTACCAACTTTGAGGGATGCAGGATAAATATACAAAATTCAATGGTATTTCACTACAGTAGCAGCAAAAAAAAGAAAAGAAATTTAGAGAACAAAAAAGTTCATTTATAAGAAGAGCATTATAACCAAAATATCCTTACATAAAAATTAACAAAGATATGCAATACGATATTGAAAAAATAACAAACTACTCATATACACACCAAGGATGAATGTGCCAAACTGAGCACCACAACATGGATGAATCGTAGAGACATTATGGTGAGTGAAAGCAGCCAGACATAAAAAAGTATATACTATATTGTTCTATTTATATGAAGCTCAAGGGGAGGAAAAAACTACTCCATGGTAATACTTATCAGAACAATGTTTACCTATTTGGTTGTGGATTGCCTTAAAGGAGAGTGAGGGAGTTTTCTGAAGTGATTTATGTGTTCTATATCTTGACTATGTGGTGATTACACAGACACATCCATTTACTAAAACTCATTGAACTGTACACTTAATTTCCCCATATTCACTATATATAAATTTTACTTCAAATGTGTGTGTGTGTGTGAGTGTGTGTGTGTGTGTGTGTGTATAAAACTGGAGTACCATACAATTTCCAGAGATGGGATATACTATAAAAAATTCAGAGAACAAGCTTTGAAGTCGTACAAAGAGAACAATAATCCCAGATCTGCCACCTCCTATTTTGTAACCCTAGATGATTTGCATAACTTGTCTGACCCTGTGCTCTCCAGTGAGAAAACTAGGGATGATCATAATATCCATCACACATAATTATCAGGATGCTTATATAATATATGGAAAAGGGTTAGGGCAGTAACTAGCACATAAGATGTGCTGAAAAGTACTAAAAATTGCCCTGATTAAGGTACAAAACATATATATATATATATATATATATATATATATATATATATATTTTTTTTTTTTTTTAAACTAAAGTAGTGATTTCATGTTTAGACTGGATTGTCTTCTCTGAGGTACATAACAATGCATGATACCTATGTGAGGGGACAGAGATGGATGAAGGATAAAAGAATAAAAGGAGAGGGGTACCTGGGTGGCTCAGGTGGTTAAGAGGCCAACTCTTGATTCTGGCTCAGATCATGATCTCAGAGTTCTGAGATCAAGCCCCGCATTGGGCTCCATGCCCAGCACAGAGTCCGCTTGGGATTCTCTCTCCCTCTTTTTCTGCCCCTCCCACCACTTGTGCTTTATCTCTCTCTCTAAAATAAACAAACAAAATCTTTCAAAAAAAAAAAAAAAAAAAAACCAGCAGATGCACTGCTACAGTTAGGACCTAATGCTGACATGAGCATACCTAAAGGAGACTGAAGAATTTAATGCCATTTCATAGAAACACTGTGTGGATTAAACGAGGTGCAACATAAAAACTTATTTGGCTGGTGTCTGGTATTGAATAAACCTTCAATAAGCAGTCAAAATGAATTTATTTGTATTCACATCCTTTTCCTTTTCTTTTTCTTTTTTTTAGATTTATTTATTTTAGAGATAAAGAAAGAGATGCGTGAACACAAGCATGAGAGGCAAAGCGAGAAGGAGAGAGTCTCAAGCAGACCCTGGGCTGAGTGGGGAGCCTGAAACTGGGCTCAATTTCAAGACCCTCAGATCACAACCTCAGCTGAAACCAAGAGTCAGATGCTCAACTGACTGCATCACCTAGCTGCCGCCACATCCAGCTTTTTCTAAAACACAATGAACATGAAAGAGGTTTTTTTAAAAAAACTTTATTTTCAATTAGCTATAATTGCACCTTGGATAAACCTCATCGGCTATGATACTGCCACTGCACAAAGCTATAAAACTTTATTCAGAAAATATACTACATAAATCATTCCCTAACAGTTTACTCCAATTAGCTGGTATTCCTATTTTCACAAGATGCATTTGGAGCAGATTATTAAATCTTACTTACACAGTGACCTTAAAAACGTTACCCATCTTATAAATCCAATCTTAATGAAATACGTTTTTTTACTAGTTACTCAGTTATAGTTATCGCATTTTAATCTCCCTCCAATCAAAGCATTTTAATCATCTCTATTGCTCTTCCAATTTATTATCCTTTGTTTATCTAGTTCTAAATGTATGTGACAATGTTCCAATCTCAGCTAATTTTAAATGACTTTTGAATTTTTAAGACACTGAAAACTTTGTTAACGTTATCCTGAAAAGTCACATGTCTTAATGTAATCATATTTCTATCCATTCAGAAATTCTCTTAATCATGCTGCTTATCATAAGAATTATTTTGAGTGTGTGATTCTTTTTTTTTTTTTTTTTTTTTTTTTTTTTTTTTTTAAGATTTACTTATTTGACAGAGAGAGAGAGAGAGAAAACAAGCCCAGGGAGTGGCAAGCAGGCTCCCCTCTGAGCAGGGAGCCCAATGCAGAGCTTGATCCCAGAATTCTGGGATCATGACCTGAGTCAAAGGCATCCACTTAATCTACTGAGACACCCAGGTACACCTGAGTGTGTGATTTCAACATAACTCCTTTTATTTCTGTCTCAACAAAATGATTAAACATCATTCTCTGTTGTATCATTGGTCAACTTTTGATCATTTGTAAAATAAATTTGTAGGCTCTAGATTATTAGTATTTTTATTTTTTAGTGTTTTTCGTCTTTTTTTTCTTTTTTTGAAACATCTTCAATGCTGATCTGTTTTAATAATGAACAAAATCTTTCCAGGATGATGGGTAGGGAAAAATCAAGTGGATATGAAATACGAAAAATCAGTTATAGCTTTTACTGCTTACTGAGAGGCCTTTTAAGTAACAATGGAAACAATGAAAACTATCTTAAATTATCTCTATCATAGAATAATTTGAGGAAGGTAAGTGGAAAATAAAAATATTTTGGATACATCTGCTGAGAGCTACATATAATTTCTCAATCCTAAATTCCCTTAAAGTTAATCAATTACCTGTCTTGGCTTTGGAAACATTTCATGAACAGATAAGGATGATGCAGGATATAATTAACAGGGTTTTTACATATAAACATAAGAAGCTGAGATTTTTGAGGACAGGAATCACCATCCTATTCCTAAGACTGTGGATATAGGCCCTGGAAATCATTTTTACATTAATATACTTTATTTTTTTCTTAAAAAAATATGCTAAATATGTTAATTTTCGTATACAAAAGTTAAATTTAGCCCAGACCTGGAATGAAATTCCACACTTTCTCTTTTAATATAATTTAAATTAATTATAGTTTTTTTTTAAGTTTTATTGAACATTGCTATTTTTACCTTCCATATATATGTATCAATTTTAAACTTTTCTTAGTATGCAGCAAAGGATCAGTAAGACAAAGATGTTCTTTCCTTATGAATATCATATATATCTATAGCATACTTCAACTGTTTAGGGAGCATTACTACAGCTCAGAATTCTGACATAAAAAGACTAGAGAATGATGAGTTGGAAAAACTGATTAATGGCCTTCTTTGTTGTTAATGTTTAGTTTTTTAAGATTCTATTTGTCAGAGATGGAACACAAGCAGGGGGACAAGCAGGCAGAGAGAGAGAAGCAGGCTCCCCACTGAGCAAGGAGACCATGCTGGGACTGGATCCCAGCGTTCTGGGATCATGATCTGAGCCAAAGGCAGACACTTAACTGGCCGAGACACCCAGGTGTCCCGGTTGTTAATGTTTATTTTGTTCTGTTTTGTTTTGGGCTACTTTGGATGCACTAAGAATGAATATAAATCACTCCCATATACAGGCAATCAGGAATCCAAAATGCATTTACAAACAGATGTAAAACTAGTCAGTATCTACATGGCAATAATCAATCACATTCAACCTGACACATTTTCATTTGAATTTATGTGGACAGAAATTACTTGCATTCTTCCTAGTTTTCTGAAAATAGCTTTGTAACATAGTTCAAAGAAAACAAAAGACAGAGATAGCCAGAAAGGGTACACTACATAGAGCAATTCATAATCTTGTTTGCCCATTTCAAAGTCTTCCACAATTTTTCCTTACACTAAAATATCTCCTTAAAATTCTTAAACTCCTTATAGTTGTATCCTAATTAGAGATGAAATTAAGAGTTTTAGTTTTGAAGACTTTAAGTAATGACAACATGGCCCTTTACAGCTCACACAGAGATTATGGAGTATATTGGAAATATGGAAATATTCTTCCTGTAAATAAGAAAGAGAACAAGATTTTGAAAGTCCCTACTATGGATAAAAACAAACGTTTCTAGGGGGAAAAGTGATAGGTGCTGATGGGGTAAGAAAACTTAACACCACGATTTGGGGCCGTGTCAGCAGGGAGCACTGCTGTGTGGAAGAGCACCAACCCATGCAGAGCAGCAGAGCCCACAACAGAGCAGGAAACTAGGGATGGAACTGAATATGGTATCTCGTGTTGTTGGTGGTGTGGATTGCAATGACTGCAGGCGAGGAATGAGCCCTGTTTCTAGCTTTCCAGATCTACATAAACCCAAAGTTCTTCAATGGGGGGAGGGATTTTAAAAATTCTTGATAGCGGATGAGGCACCTGGGTGGCTCAGTTGGTTAAGGGTGGGACTCTTGACTTCAGTTCAAGTGATGATCTCAGAGTTGTGAGATCAAGTCCCACATCCAGTTCATGCTGGGTATGGAGCCTACTTAAGATTCTCTCCCCTTCTGTCCCTACCCACTCCTCTTAAAAATAACAACAACAAAACCCTGATACTGAATTTCTAGTATAACCTCAGGCTGGATTTAATTTGACTTACAAAAATAGACTAATGTGACAGTTCTAGAACTGAAATAGAGTCTTCTTGATACAGTGCTAGGCCACTGATTAGTGCATTACAAGAAAGGATTATTTGTTCTGCATTTGCTTTTATTTTCACAGCCGATTTAGCATAGATTTCTTACTCTGGGAAAATGAAGATAAGAAATATAATACTAAAATGTGATTTTTTTGTGTGGAATGCATGTGACAAATGGTTTCCTAAAAACCTCACAGTTTTAGTGTTTTTTCTAATAATTTCAAGATCAGACATTTGTAGTGTGTTAAGGAAATTCAGTATGGCATGTGAATGAATGAGCTTTCCTACCAGTCTATGAAATTTTCATCAGTCACGGTTTCACTGAAAGAGATTTTACCTCTAGAAGAGCCAACATATTCCTTTTATAGATATTTCAGGAAACAACATGAGTTATCAGAATATTATCACCCTTAAAAAGATCATAACATCATTTATATCTATCCAAACACTTAAAGGTTGACTCATATATCTATTTATTAGGTATTCATCCAGTGATTTCTAGGTGTCAGAAAGCGTGCCGAGGACACAGCAATGGGTTGAACAGGGAAAGTCCCTGCTCTCATAGAGCTAGTATTTCAGTGAGAAGGGGGGAAAAAAAGGAAACAAATTATAGGCAGAAAAATTAAGTGTACAAAGGGGACATGAGTACCAAGGCAATGGAGAATAAAATTTACTGAAGGGGTCACGGAAGGATTTAATGGAAAGTTAACAACTGAGCAAAATTCTAAGACTATAGAAACAGAGATATATGTAGATGGCTAAACAAAGAGATTTGCAGGAGAGGGATAAAACCCAAAAACTAACAGCAACAACAAAACAACATATACCCCAAGGAAGGAGGA
The DNA here is from genome assembly GCF_011764305.1 of Mustela putorius furo. Taxonomy (NCBI): domain Eukaryota; kingdom Metazoa; phylum Chordata; class Mammalia; order Carnivora; family Mustelidae; genus Mustela; species Mustela putorius. The sequence goes on from NW_025421987.1 coordinate 32,705,851, forward strand.
TGTAGTGTGTCTGGAATGTTAGGAAGAACATAAATGTACGGCTAGACTGACTGAGAGGAGCGCGGTAGAAAATACTAAAGAGACATCAGAGCTATACACTATTGTAAGGACTCCTGAAACAGAACTGATGATAGCAGTTAAATTCCAAGACTTCCAGATATTTACACAGGTATTAATGTCCAATATATTGTGTTTAAATTTGATGGTTATAAAATATTAACTTGTAGCATTAAATTTGCAAATGATTAAATTGTGCTGTATGTTCAGTTGCTATAACTGAGATCTAAATTATCAGTGATTAAAACAAGGTAAATGTTTATCTCTCTTGCATAAAAGTCTATTGCTAAGCAAATAGGCTGGCAGGATGGTTCCGCAGTATCAGGTACCCACGTTCCTATTAACTCCTCTGTCTTCAGGATTTTACCTTTCTCAGTAGCATCCACATGACTACTCTTGTGAGTGGGAGTGGGAAAAGGGAAATGTAAGGTTAGGGCTTTTCCTGTTAAGGGGTGACCAAGCAGTTGTACACATTTCTTGCCCATTGGAAAATATTTACTCAAGAAATACCAATAACTTGGGGCGCCTAGGTGGCTCAGTGGGTTAAGCCTCTGTCTTCGGCTCAGGTCATGGTCTCAGGGTCCTGGGATCGAGCCCCACATCTGCCTCTCTACTTGGCAGGGAGCCTGCTCCCTCCTCTCTCTCTGCCTACTTGTGATTTGTCTCTCTCTCTCTATGTTAAATAAATGAATAAAATCTTAAAAAAAAAAGAAAAAAAGAACTACCTATAACTTAAAGGAAGGCTGAGACAGGTAGTCTTTATTCCAAGTGGTTATGTGCCAAGTTAAAATTAGGGGTTCTACTATTAGATAAGAGGATAATGGATATTAGAGAACAAGTAGTTGTCTTTAGTTTAAGCAGATTCAAATAATACTTTAATTTTCAGATGCACTAAACATCCTTAAAAAGTGTGATATAAAGGAAAGAATACCTAACAAAAGGTCAAAGGATGTTAGTTCTACTCCAAATCTACCATGAATTAGCTAGCAACCTTGAATCAAAAACTTAACTTCTCTTATAGTCAGTATATCATCTGTAGTACTGAGCTGAAAATCCTCTGCTGTACCTAAACAAAGGATTCTCCCCAAAACTTTAGGTAAGTCACTTTTATCAAATGCATACTAATTATAAAACTCAGAAACTTGTACAGTGATCTAAAAACTCAAGAGAAGAAATATCTGGCCTCCAGCCAAACACCAGATATGTCTCTTCAAAGCCAATACAACTTCTCTTTATCCTTGAAAGTTTTTTAAGAAATACAAACTCAAGGTGAAAATGCTTCTATCTTTGTCCAGATGGAACTCTATGATTGTCTCACTGACAAGGGACAATGACCAGGATGAACGGACCACAGAATAAAGCACTGACATCCCTGAGGTCACAGGTGATACACAAGCTAGATAATCTTCTGGTACAGAGATAAGCAATGAGCCCAGGCAATGGATCCACTGCCACTACATTCATTTAAGCAAAGCCATCGGTTGCAAATGTGCCAGAGAACTCAAAGAAGTGCTTTATTTGGGTTTATAATTCACAGCAGAGACTACGATTATCTGTCATGTGATAGGTCTTTTCAGGGATGCCTGGTTCTGGAGTCTTGCCACCCACCACCACCTTTCCAATGCCAGAGAAACATTCATTCACAGCGCCAATGGCATTTATACCAAAAGTCAGGTCCTTTCCTCTTCTCTCCATGACCACACTACAATTTCCTCTGGAAATGGAGAGAGAAAAGTTGTCATTCTTCATGGCTGTGTCCAGAGGCAAAATTTGTAGGGAAGCTAGAAAATCTGGGAAAATGGTATCCAGACAAAACAAAGAAAAAAGATTCTAGCATCAATTGATGTAGTAACCTAACACATTTTTTAATAGAAAAAAAATTAAAGGAGGGGGGGCCTCACAGAACAAACTGAAAAACAAAAATATATGAGAACATCTCTCTAGGGGATAACAACTGTAATCTATTTGAAATAATTACAGTGATTTGATGCTACACTTTCTGATTTCAATAACTTTCATTTTAACCTGCTGAGTGAAAAACATGATTAAAATAAATGATGAAAACACATACTATAGTACATAATACAAATGTTCTATGAGAAACAGGCATATCACTTTAATGTGCTAATTTGATTATCTGTTTAAAATGCAAAAACCAGTTATAATGACAGAGCATAAACAGATAAATGTTCATACCTCCACAGCAAATCTGACAGAGTGGGTTTCTGCCGATACGTTCAATAACTGAGTTGCTGAAAGTACAACATTCAACTTATCCATTTTGGTCTACTTGATACAATGGGAATTGAGTCACTGGAATAAAAATTCTGATGCTTTCACTCAGTCTGCCTTTTTTTTTTTTTTTTAAAGTCAGTCCTTTTGGTACTATGGGCTGGAAAAAAGACAAGATGCCAGTGCACAAGATATCCTTTCAAGGCCTAAAATTATTCATCCTTACTACATTCACCCTTGTTATGGATAAAGTGGGGAATAGTTTTTGTAAAGTGGGGAATAGTTACTATTCCTTTCAAAATAAATCTTCAAAAACAGTTAGTATATAAGTGAAAAGATCATTTACTTTAGAATAATAAAACCAGGATTTGAATCACCATTCTAACCATTTTTCACATGTGTTACAAGGATTCAACAATTCAATGAATATATGTATTTCATATCGATCATATATATATATATATATAAATTAACTGTCCTGTTATAGGCAAACAAATGATCTCCTGATTTGAGCATGAAGTTTATGTAAAAGGCTCCACAGTACACCAGGTAGGAGTGTGAACTCAGATGCCAGACGGCTTGGGTGTGAATCGTGGCTGGTTGACTTCTCTCTGTGACAGTTTCCTCTTCTAGAAAATTAGGACAGTAACAGTATATATTGCATAGGATTGTTATGAGAGTAGAAAGAATTAATTTATTAGTACTGAGGAGAAAGAACCTGGGAAATCAGCCCAGGAAAAGAGGGGCGAGGAAGCTACATGGAGTCCTCGTTTTTTATAGTAAAGCAGACAGTGCCTTCAGTCCATGCAACTAAGCCCCTGAGGGAAAAGAAGGCTGAGACTCCAGGCTGGTCAGGGACCAAATCTCGCCTGCCAGAGCTCAGCCCCAGAGGGGAGGAGCCTGAGCACCACATCGCTTCAGATGAGGCAGAATCTCTCAGGAACTAGCATACGTTAGGGAGTTGCTTGCAGCAGAGACCCTGGAGGCTACCACCCACCCATGCTGGGCCCTTAGGCTACAATTTAGACCTCTTGTGATAACAAACAGAAAGAGGGAGCACTGCTTTTGCAGGCCTCTGTGTAAGAAGCTAAACTTCAGTTTTCTTCTCCCTCCTCCCGTTCCAATTCAAGGGCATAAGTCCTAGGAAGGAACCTGATGAATAAACTATTATCTCCCCCTTGAAAAGCTCACAACTAGTTAGACAAACACGCAAACAAAGAAGCATTGTACAATTAACTTGAGGGCTTCATAATGAGATATCATCTGTGCTGGGTCCTGAAGGATGAGTATGAATTCTCCAAGCCGACAAGGGAGAGAAAGAACCCAGAGGTAATATCTGATGCAAATATCATGAGGAAATTCTCAGAGGTGTGGAAACGCAAGCTTTGTTCCAAAAAGAGCATTTAATTAGAATCCTGGGTACCAGGGGAGGAACGAATGAGGAAGAATTAGGGAGGAGGCAAGAAAGAGGAGCTCCAGGGTAGCAGACTGGAAAGTTTTACCTTAGATATTGAAGGGCCTTCCTTTTGTGTTAGGATAAAGAGTAGGTTTATTCTGCAGGAAATCGGGAACCAACAAGTTTGAACACAGATGAGTGTGACATGGCCAGATTTACATTTTGATCTCAATCAGCAATGGTAATATGGAAAGTGCACTGGAAGGGAAAGACTGTTCCAAGGAAAGGAGGTTCGGGAACACAGACCACCAGAACTATGTCCACAGCAACTACAGTTACCAAAAAATGAATGGCAGTGAAAGAGAGTGGGCATTTTTGATTCCCACATACATCATAAATTCTCTACCTTATTATTATTATTTTTTTTTAGTAACACAAACAAATCAACTGGGAGGAATCATTGTAAGGGTACCTAATAGGAGGCATTTTAGGAAAGGAAATAAATACCATTGCAAAGTGAGAAGGGATTATACATTTTACTAGATGAGAAATCTCCCTAGGAATTAGTAAACCAACACAAACCTTTAATTTCATGCTTGTCTTCTCTGTTAAAACCTGTGTATGATTTGCTACATAAATACACAAGTACATACATTATATATACATACATACACACACATACACACACACATAAATGAAACTGGCCACATGAGTACTCTAGAAACATCTGATGCTGATAAGTAAACAGTGTCATTTGCTAGAAGTTCAACTCCACATTGACCCCATTTTAGCTCTCTATTTGACCCTTTCTTCTTTTCCAATTGGGAGAAGGGAAAATAAGTAAATGAGCCATAATTTTTGGCAATGCATATTTAAAATGAGGTCTGCCAAGTTCAAAACTGAAAATGCAGCAGCTGTTTGCACAAAACACGGGCCAAGAAATTCCTGCATGACTGACAATATGTTTTTGCTTCTGGCTGCACAATCTCTGACCAGGCTCTTCATTTCGGCAGCTGTCAGCTAAACCTTGAGAGGAGGGTTCTTCTCATTATAATAGAGAAGATCCCTAAAAGGGAGGGATTAAATGTTCCTACTCGGGTAATGGAAGTGCTTCAGAGGAGGAAATCTGCACATTTGACCGGGGGGAATCTATGTGGGAATGGGAAAGTAATCATTCTTCCAATGTAGGTAGATTAGACACAACATATAGCCTGAATATTTGGAGAAGCATCTTACTTCTTTTGCAGAAGAGCGTTCTGGCACCTATGTATGGTTCCTGGGACTACAGGATACTCCTTCTTGAGCAGCATGGCCTGTACCTTTCTTTTTTTTTTTTTTTAAGATTTTATTTATTTTATTTGACAGAGAGAGAGATCACAAGTAGGCAGAGAGGCAGGCAGAGACAGAGGGGGAAGCAGACTCCCCGCTGAGCAGAGAGCCTGATGCGGGGCTCAATCCCAGGACACCGAGATGGTGACCTGAGCAGAAGGCAGCGGCTTAATCCACTGAGCCACCCAGGCGCCCCGGCCTGTACCTTTCTGATGCAGGGCACAGCAGACACTTCTCTGTGATGACAACAGTGGAAGGGGCAGTAACAAACACTAACAAAGTGTTGAGGTAGCAGCATCTCCCACATCAGCCTGCAGCTGTGTTAGGACCAGGGCCAAAGGCCTTTGTGGAAGCAGTCCAACAGGGGCCATGGCTATTGTCTGGCAAGGCAGCGGCTAACAATGGGAGAAGCAATGCCTGAGACTCCAAATGTAAAGAAATTCCACCACCATACCTGCAGTTAACAGCACCCAAGGACACAGCAAAATGGTTTGGAAAACAGAAACCTGGGGGAGTTAGAGGACAAACAAATAACCCTTTCACTTTTCATGTTCCACTTCAAAACAAATAGAGAGAGGAAAGTTAGACAGATGGAGATAACATTATCATGCTTACTCCTGATAAAGCTGATTGCAGAATGTGGTTCAAGATCTGCAGTCAAATGAGCTCTAGACTTCATTCTAAATTAGATACTGGCATAGCTGGACAAGAGCAAGCAAAAGGCAGGCAAGATGGAGAGAATCCACAATTTGATGCCCTCTGGGCAAACTGGATCTGAAAAGTAAGAAGGAGGTAGGCTGTGCACATAAGAAATTGAGAATTCCTGGGGCGCCTGGGTGGCTCAGTGGGTTGGAGCCTCTGCCTTCAGCTCAGGTCATGATCCTGGGGTCCTGGGATTGAGCCCTGCGTCGGGCTCTCTCCTCTGCAGGGAGCCTGCTTCCTTCCCTCTCTCTCTCTGCCTGCCTCTCTGTCTGCTTGTGATCTCTGTCTGTCAAATAAATAAATAAATAAAATCTTAAAAAAAAAAAAAAAAAGAAAGAAATTGAGAATTCCTAATACAAAATTTGCCAGTCTTTCATCTATGGGTAGGAGCAAACACAGAAGATAGAAGCTCTCTCCTAACCTACCATAAGCTTTCCTCCTGAAATAAAGTGTTAATTTTCCCTTCTTTATGGAAATAGGAGGAGGGGGGAAATATTGTTTAACCATAATACTAACATTAACTATTATTTATTAAATGTTTGTTGTCTACCAGTATTGTACTTTGTGTACATTACCTAATTTAACCCTCACCCTAACTGCATAGAAAAGCTTCCTTGTGTTCATCTGCTTGTGTATGTGTGTGTGTTAAGAACACTTACTATGAGATTAAGTGCTCTTACCACATTTTATTTAACCATGTGGATATTTGGGTTGTTTCCCTAAGTTGGCTATGGTGAATAATGCAATGAACATGGGAGCACAGCTGTCTCTTCTAAGGCCCAGTTTCAATTCTTTTAATTAAATACCCAGAAAAGGGATTGCCAGGCTGCCTGGTTGGCTCAGCGGGTTAAGCCTCTGCCTTCAGCTCAGGTCATGATCTCAGGGTCCTAGGATTGAGTCCCGCATCGGGCTCTCTGCTAGGCAGGGAGCCTGCTTCCCCCCCCCCCCACCCCTGCTGCTTGCCTCTCTGCCTATTTGTGATCTCTGTCAAATAAATAAAATTAAAAAAAAAAAAAGGATTGCCTAATTATATGGTAGCTCCAGTTCCAATTTTTTGAGGACCCTCCATGATATTTTTCATAGTGGCTACATCATTTTATATTCCTACCAACAGAGCATAGGGGTAATATCTTTACAACCTCACTAACACTTGCTATCTTTAAAAAAAAATAAATAAATAATAGCCATCCTAACAGGTGTGAGCTGACATCTCATTATGTAAATAAACTTTAGTGCAAAAATACAGATTTTTTTTCTCACAAAAGTAATGCTTATTTAACTATGTCATACATATGGAACACATGGGTCTGTCTTGTAGGCATGTGTAGAGAAAGGCTTGTAGATATTAATGGTTGTAGCCAACTTAAATAACCCTAGCATCACCATCCTTTTACATTTATCTATAGCCTCTAAGTATTGCCAGTGATAGACAAAGCAGCCAGTTTACAAAAGCATATTCTTTTTCAAGTATAGAGCCACATCATTGCCAAATGACAGTACTCATGGCCCAAGATACTTAAACTGCTATCAACGTATGGATAAGCAAACCAAAATGTATAGATAATTAAATTATTTACATTAAACTGTTATAATTAAATTTGGTAATAATAAGAGCAAAGTAAGATAAAATACTGTATGTGATTTGAGTAGTTAAATCAGAAAACATTTCATTTCTCTGTAAATTTATTCTCATACTAAATGGCCTTCACAAGCTTTACAAAACCCTAACTTTTTCTACATGTGAACCATAACACAATATTCCACTAAAGAAACACTTGAGATGTTTAGAGCATTATATGCATTAGCTTTTCCTTTGTTCTATTGTGGCAGATTAAGAGGATACAATATAAAAATAGAATCTCAAGAGAAGATTAAACTTTGACAAGGTGTCAATAGTTCTCCATTGGTCCTTAGTTTCCCCTTTTGTTACCCTTACTATATCTGCTCGGCCTTTTTGCTGCCCATACCCCTCTTCAGGCATGCATCATTTCACCTGACCAGATCTTTTATCACAAACAGACATTATGTGGGTTCGTAAACTGATATATATCCTAAATATAAACATTTTTGTTTAAGATTGCTCTACAGGATGATTGCAAACCTAAAACCAGGCAAAAGATCACTATACGTGGAATTTCAAACACAAACAGAGGAGTTAGGGGAAAATCTTGTTGGTTCTCTTAAAATCACACCAGCTAGATGACAGCCCATACACCCTCCCTAAAAGTTAAGGCTGATTCCAAGGATATTAGTTATGAAAGAAGATTTGAAGTATGCAAGCTCAGGAATAAACAGAATATTGGAGTCCACTGGTTCTCAGAAAGCCTCCTCTTCTCCCACAGCTCCTATACACAATTGATTGCTCACCAAAATTCCAAAATTAGTTTCATTTTGTTATTGTCTTTAAAAAAATGCACATAATCCTGAGATTGATAACCTTCTAAGCTTACTAAAGCATCCAATCAACATTTTCTAAGATATTTCGAGTGTTGATGTGTGGGTACTAAGGGACCCAAAGATATTTTATTTTATTAAAAACAAAAAACCCTACAAAATTCAGTAATCGGGTAGGAAACCAAACATGCAAGCAATTAACTAAAGAGAATGTAATAGGGACGCCTGGGTGGCTCAGTTGGTTAAGCAGCTGCCTTTGGCTCAGGTCATGATCCCAGGGTCCTGGGATCGAGTCCCACATCAAGATCCTTGCTCGGCAGGGAGCCTGCTTCTCCCTCTGCCTCTGCCTGCCTCTCTGTCTGCCTGTGCTCACTTGCTCTCTCTCCCTCTGTCTCTGACAAATAAATAAATAAAATCTTAAAAAAAAAATAATAAAGAGAATGTAATAGGGACTATAACAGAAGAACCCACACAGAACTGTGGGAGATGGAGATGAGAGTAACTGAATCACCAGAAAAATGCCATAGACCTTATGAAAGGTTACTTTTTAACTGGGTCCAAAATGAATACAGCTTTTGATCAAAGTTAGAAGGGAGCAAGCATGAAGCTGCAGAGTGTTGAAAGTATTCCACAAAGAGAGGAAGAAATAGGACATGTACATAAAAAAACCTCTATTCATTTACACCTTCTTTTAGGTCATAGACAAAAAATATTTATTTTTAAACTCACAGAACCCTTATGCAGCTCCTCCTAATTAGAACTAAAGACATATCTGTGTACTAATAAACCCATGTGCTAAAACTATGAACTATTATGAAAATATGAACTATTTTTACTGAGAAAATATATATCAACAGAGATATAAGTAGTAGAAACTACTAGATATACATCGGTAAGCATTTAGCTGTAAATTTTTTTAATTGTGGTTTTATTGTTTTTCATTTCAATGGATCCAGCTGCCTATTTATTCAATATTATTAAATGTTAACTAGTTGTTATATGCTTTTCAAGGCACTGGGGATTCAACAGAGAATATGCCAAAGTAACCTGATTTTCCAGCACTTACATTCCTAAAGAAATAAATAAGAAACTACTATGTGATATAATTTGAAGTATGACTAAATTACAGAATCTTGCAAGCAGCAAAGGGGGAATTATTTCAGAAGCCAATACTCCTCTAGAAAAAATGTAGAAGAGCCAGATTTAGAAGAAGAAGAGGAGGAGGAGGAGGAGGGAAGAAAGAGGGAAAGGGGGAGGGGGAAGAGGGGGGAGGGGGAAGGAAGACAAAGAAAGGGAGGGAGGGAGGAAGGAAAGGAAGGAAGGAAGGATGGAAGGGAGGGAAAAGAAAAGAAAGAACCTTATGATTAAAGGCATTATAAACTGGCTGAAGCTACTAGAACTTGAGGAGCCAAGATCACAGAGACACTGGAACCGTAGAGAAGTGAGCAGACAGTCTGCCCCTTTTTTTCCTCTTAGGGCAGTTTTATGGAGTGAGGCTAAATGCTAAGAATTAAGCCAGGGAATTACACACACTGCTGCATGTGCAGGTGCCAACTGGCCCTCTTTGTGTTGAACTCTGGGTGACAGGGTCAGAAGAACTGAAATTAGAAAAATATGCTATGACACCCTGCCTACTGATATCACTGTAAGAAACTATCTTTTATCTCTGATCCAGGAGTCTCATGACTTCTGTTAAGGGGCAGAGAAGCCAAGAGAGGAAAACCTCATAGGGCAGAAGACACCCCAAAATAATTGGAACTGCTAATGTATCTAGGACTTAACTTGAGAGAAGGGAGGCCCAGAAAATTCTGTGAGATGCTTCAGGTTTTCACTTTGATATATTTCATTAAGATACATAAGACAAGGTATTCAAAGATAAATAGAAAATAACTGAAAGGTAGAATACATTTTTCTCTGCAGTCTCCACTGCTAAAGAGACAGAAACTGTTCAAGACCATCCAACAAAAAAAGGACACAGAAAATTCCCAGGCCCTCAGTTTTTCATTTGGAACTTCTGTAGAATGACACAAAAGATATAAGGAGAACCAGAATCTAAAAAACTTCAACCATCCTTGAGTCATCTTTATCCTATTAGGAGAAAATTCTCCATGGGCCTCTTGTACTCTGCATGTCTTATAAGCCGAGAAACGGTCTTTGTTCCACACTACTCATCAAAAATGCTTTTATAATAAATAGTTATGGAAAAGAAAAAAGTATTTTCCTGCAAAAGCAGGTTGTTTAAAAGATACACATGTATGCTATGTATGCAGAGAAAGCTACAGAGATCTACAGATCCATTCAGGTTATTTATTTTTCTTGAGTGACCTCTGGCAGTTTGTATCATTTAAGGAATGTGTCCGTTTTACGTAAGCTGTTGAACTTATGAACACTGAATTCTTCTTTTTTTCCAAGTTTCTATTTAAATTTGTTGGTTAACCTTCAGTGTAGTATTGGTTTCAGGAATAGGATTTAGTGATTAATAACCTACATGTGACACCTGGTGCTCATCACCACAAGTGCCCTCCTTAATACCCATCACCCATTTAGCCCATCCTCCCACCCACCATCCCTCTAGCAACCCCTTTTTTCCCCTCTATAGTTTAGAGTCTCTTATGGTTTGTTTCCCCTCTCTCCTCCTTTTCTTTTTACCCTTCCAATATATGATTTTGTTTTCTTTCTTAAATTCCACATAAGAGTGAGATCATAAAGTATTTGCCTTTCTCTGACTAGTTTATTTCACTTAGCATAATATACTCTAGCCCCATCTAATCATTGCAAATAAGATTTCATTCTTTATAAAGAATAAGTGAAACAAGATGGGATCTGGAGAGAGACAAACCATAAGAGACTCTCAATCTCACAAAACAAACTGAGCACAGGGAGAGAGTAGTTAGGTTATGGACATTGGGGAAAGTATGTGCTATGGTTGAGTGCTGTGAAGTGTGTAAACCTGGCAATTCACAGACCTGTACCCCTGGGGCTAATAATACATTATATGTTAATTTCTTAAAAAAATTTTCATTCCTTTTGATGGCTGAATAATATTCCACTATAGATATAGATAAAGATATAGATATAGATATATACGTGTGTGTGTGTGTGTGTGCGTGTGTGTGTATACATACACACACATACATCTTCTTTCATTGGTTCATTAATCAATGGACATTTGGGCTCTCTCCATAGTTTGGCTATTGTTGATAATGTTGCTATAAACTTTGGGGGTGAGGGGTTGCATGTGCGCCTTCAAATCAGCATTTTTATATCTTTTGGATAAATACCTAGTAGTGCAATCAATGGGTAGTTCTATTTTTAACTTTTTTTTTAACTTTTTGAGGAACTTTCAACTGTTTTCCAGAGTGGCTGGCAAGTCTGCATTCCCACCAACAGTATAAGAGGGTTCCCCTTTCTCGTCATCTTCACGGACATCTGTTGTTTCCTGAGTTGTTAATTTTAGCCATTCTGACTGGTGTGAGGTGGTATCTCATTGTAGTTTTGATTTTTATTTCCCTGATGCTGAGTGATGTTGAGCATCTTTCCATGTGTCTGTTAGCCAGTTGCTATGTCTTCTTCAGAGAAATATCTGTTCAAGTTTTCTGCCCATTTCTTAACCAGATTATTTTCTTTTTGGGTTTTGCATTTGTTAAGTTCTTTATAGATTCGGGATGCTAGTCCTTTATTTGATATGTCATTTCCAAATATTTACTCCCATTCTGTAGGCTTTTAGTTTTGTTTGTTTCCTTTGCAGTGCAAAAGCTTTTGATCTTTAAGTCTCAAATCCATTTTTATATTTGTTTCCCTTGCCTCCAGTGATGTGTCCAGCAAGAAGTTGCTATAGCCAAGGTCAAAGAGGTCCTGTGTTTTCCTCTAGGATTTTGATGGCTTCCTGTCTCACATTTAGATGTTTCATCCATTTTGAATTTCTTTTTTGTATATGGTGTAAGAAAGTGATCCAATTTCATTCTTCTGCATGTTGCTGTTCAGTTTTCCCAACACCATTTGTTGAAGAGACTGTCTTTTTTCCATTGGATATTCTTCCCTGCTTTGTCAGGTAAACCCCCAAAAAGTTGTGGGTCCATTTCTGGGTTCTCTAATTCTGTTTCACTGATTTATGTATCTGTTTTTGTGCCTCTTTTGTTGATTTTGAGGGGAGATCTCTGTGCCTCTTGGACCTGAATGCCTGTTTCCTTCTCCAGATTAGAGATGTTCTCAGCTCTCAGTTATAATTTGCTCAAATAAACCATCTGCCCCTTTTTTCCTGCTCTTCTTCTGGGACTACTATGATACAGATATGATTGTGCTTTACAGAGTTGCTTAGTTACCTAAGTCTACATTTGTGATCTAATAGTTTTCTTTCCCTCTTCTTTTCACATTCATTAGTTTCCATAATTTTATCCTCTGTATCACCTATTCATTCCTGTGCTTCTTCCGTCCTTAGTGTGATTACATCCAGTTTTCCATCTCGTTGTAGCATTTTTTATTTTGGCCCAATTTTAGTTTCTTTTATCTCTTCAGCAAGGGTTTTAGTGTCTTCAGTACTTCTTTTAAGCCCTGATTCCAAAGGTAAGGTAAGGTAAGGTAAGAGGAGAGGAGAGGAGAGGAGAGGAGAGGAGAAGAGATGAGAGGAAGGAAGGGAGGGGAGGAAGAAGGGAGTGAGTGAGTCTGGTCTAGTTTTCAGCTGGGTCTCTTGACCTTGAGAAGCAATATACCCCTTTCCAAATTCCTTCCAAGAAGGGGAGCATTCTCTCCCAGTGTGACCCAGGGGATCCCTACACCAGACTGTCCACCCTTCTCTCCAGGAGGACTCCCACTTCTGCCTGGCTTGACTCCAGAGAATGGTGACGACTTCTAAAACCTCAGAATCTGAGCTCCACTGCTTGCAAAAACTTGGCCATAGTCAGTTCCTCTTGACTCCAAGTAATGGTTTTGGTGAAATATTTTTCTTGTGTGAACCCAACCTGCTGCTCTCCCCCACCCCTTTCTTTTATCTCTGTGGAAAGGGTTCCCTCCCCTCCACAGCACTACAGCTTTTCTCTCCTCCAGTTCATGTCTCTGCACTCCAGACCTGTCATGTTCTTTTCCCCTAATTCTGTAGACTGTTCTCTTAATCTTCAGATCAATTTCTTAGGTATCCAAAATGATTTGATGTTAATTTAGCTATGTTGAAGGGACAAGGCAAGCCCAGGGTCCCTCTACTCTGTTAAGATAGTTAACAGATAGTTATCCTTCTACTCTGTTAAGACTGAATTCTTTACAGTACTGAGTTCTTTACAGTAGTCTCTGCTTATCCTTTTAGTGTCTATAGGGTCTGTGGTGATGTACCCTATTTCATTCCAATATTTACAGTATCTTTTTTTTATGTGATTTGATGGACTAAAGTTTCATCAACTTTATTGACATTTTCAAAGAACAAGATTTGCTTATGTTGATTTTCTTATATATTTCTGTTTTAATTGCACTGATTTATGCTCTAATTGTATTATTTCCTCCATTTTAATGGCTTTGGGTTATTTGCTTTTTATTTCTAGTTGTCTAAGGTGTGATCTTAAATCATTAATTTAAAAAATGCTTTTGTTCAACTAAAAGTGTTAAAAGCTATAAATTTACCTCTAAAGAGTATTTTTAGCTGCAGTCCACAAATTTTTCTACCTTGAATTTTAATCTTCACTCAATTGAAAATATGTTTGAATTCCCCTTGTGATATTCTCTTTGAAGCACGGACTATTTAAAATGTTCATTTCTTAGTTTAACACTAATAAAAGTGTTCATATTTAGAGATTTTCTAATTATCCTACTGTTAGTTTCTGTTAAAATCCCATTTGATCTGACAGCATACCTTAAATAACTTCTATTCCTTTATCCTGATCTGTCTACTATAAGAACTGTATTGGTGAAGGTCCCATACATGCAATGAGGAGTGTTTTACATGTATCTAATATATCCATTTTGTTGATACTGTTGTTAAGATCTTGTTTCCTTAATGACTTTCTTGCTGTTGCTTTATCTATTACTGAAAGCTGAAGTCTCTAACTGTACTTGTGAATATATTTCTCCTATCCATTCTATTTAGTTTTATTTCATACATATTTAATATTACTGTTTATTTGTTGACTTGTATCCTTTATCATTGTCATTATCTTTGGTAATAGCCCTTGTTCTGAAATCTAGTTTGCCTGATATTAATATAGTCACTCTAGCTTTCTTTTGATTAGTGTTTTCATGTTGCATCTTTTTGTATTTTTGCTTTAACCTATTTATTTATATTTAAAGTGTGTCTTGTTGACAAGATATAGTTGGGTGTTACTTTTTTTTATCTAACCTGAAAATCTTACTTTGTATGTTTTCACAGTTTAAATTTAATGTAAACATTTAATTAATTGGGTTAAAATATCTCTTATCTCCAATTTGGGTTATTTTTTATACAGGTTGTGAATGTCCTAATGATTGCCCTAGAATTTACAACAGATGCTTTTAATCATGGACTATATGGAACTTATAATAGTTCCAATTAAATTGGAATTAAATAATTCCAATTCCTTCCTTATTCATTTTTTTGCCATTGTTGCCATGCATTTTACATATACCATAAACAGGCACTACTTTTATATAATGTTTGCCTTTGATAGTTATCTTTTGGGTAAATTAAAAACAAGAAAAATAAATTTTATATTTTCCTTCATGAATTCCACTTCTGGAATTCTTTTTTTTTTTTTTTTTTTTTTTTTTTTACAGATCCTACTTATTGTCTGATATCTTATTTCTTATTTCTGGAAAACCCCCTTTATATCTTTAATAGGTCAGCTAATAATGAATTATCTCTGTTCTTGAATTTTGCAAAAGTCTTTTTTTCTCCTTTGATTTCTTTGACTACAGGTTTTTTTTTCTTATAGCACTTTAAAGCATTACTCCCTTGTCTCTAGATTTCACAGTTCATAGTGATAAGTCTGTTCCAATCCTTATTTTTTTTTCTTTGTATGTAATGTGTGTTTTTTAACTAGCAGCCTTCAAGATTGTCTCTTTGTCTTTAGGTTATAGTGATTTGAAAACAGGTATCCCCTGCTTTTCAAAAGTTTGTATTATACCACTTTGCTATTACAAAAGACCTTCATTTGTACCTGTTTTTGCTAACTGGCAGAAATCCCAAGAGGGTTTTTGCTTTTATTAAAAAAAGAAGAAGAAGAAAAGACTAAAATAGCAACCAATCTTTGTTTTGTAACAAGCTCTTATAGAAGCAAAATGTACTGGGACCACCAAGCTCCTTCTCCAGTGTTAGGTTAATTATAAACATTAATTAACATTAATTATAAATAATTAAATACACTCAGCATCTCAGCATTAAGCTGCTATAGTTTTGAATTGTGTCTGTAAGCATCTGTGCTTTATCTCTATTTTGTGCATCCATTAGCAATATGTGTCCTAAAGTATCAGAAAAGGCTGAGAGGTCATTTTGGGGTACTGGAAATGCTAACATTTTTTCCATATAAATTATTAGTAATTGCTTCTTCCTTTTACACGATTTCAGCTTACAAAAGATTTAATAGGAATGCTCTACTTTTAGAAAGCAGGGAAACCTCTTATTGCCAGGGAAAATAGAACCTTATAAAGTTTAATTGTAAAGCCTTTTATCATATGGTGGTGTAATTAATGACAGAAAGAAGGACAAGTGTTTCATTAACTTGCTCATCACTCCATGAGTTTATGAGAGAACTAGTACTTCCATGCCATCTGTTTGTAGATGATACAATAGAAGCCCTATATGTCAATGGACCAAAGTATTTTGACAAAATAAATCCAGAGGTATGTGCTCAACATTCCTAGGAGTATTAGGTTATTTCCAACAAATAATTTTGTCATTATTAGATTATTTCTTATAATAATGTATAAATTTTAAGCTAATGCTATAAAAGGTAGTTAGAAATGAATGACTATTTTTTCCCTAGTATACAAAGGAACTGTATATTCTAGTGGCTAAAAGATGAGAGAGGGTGCCTGGGTGACTCAGTCAGTTAAGCATCTGCCTTCAGTTTAGGTCATGATCCCAGGGCCCTGGGATCGGGCCCCATGTCAGGCTCCCCATTCAGCAGGGAGTCTGCTTCTCCCTCTCCCTCTGAAATTCCCCCTGCTTGTGCTCTCTCTCTATCCCTCTCTGTCACATAAATAAATAAAAATCTTTTTTAAAAAATTAAAAAATAAAAACAAGAGAGTGATCTTCTGATTTCTACTTAGAATGTAGAAACCTAGAAAGAGCATCATTGCTACCTTTACAATAAAAGAGAGAGAAGTCTCCAAATTTACATTTGCATTTGGATTTATCAGAGAGCTGAAGTAGTACAGCAATCAACTAACCCAAAATCTAATAAAAAACACTCTCCTGAAAGGAGAAAGAGAACATGAACATTTGTTTTCCTGGGATAAACATTGGACCCTGTATAAGCTGTTCAAAAAAATTCAACTAAAATCTCTGACAAATTGTTCAAGGGCTACTTTGGACTAACATGAGTATAAAGAATCCCTGGGAGCTATAGTTACAAAGAAAAATTGCACATACGTACATCATCTCCAAAGACCTCACCATGTACTTAGAAGTGAGATTAAGAGCGTGGGAGAAAGTTTCTATCTTGATATAGGTATGGGAAAGGGGAGCAATAGCTGTTGTGGAAAAGATAAAGCTTCACATAGAACCTTCTCCCCTACCTTCTCTATGGAGCAAAAGCTTAGCTGCTGTTGGAAGAGGAACAAATACTGTCAGTCTCAAGCCAGAGGTGAATGTTCATGAAGGAAACAAGTAAGTAAATGAAGGAAAATACCTTCTGCCCCTGGGGGAGGAACAGGAAAATACCCCAAGCTCAGATCACTTAGAGATCTCCTACCTTTGTGGGAGGGTCTGACCATTAAAAAAACAAAAACAAAAACAAAAAACCTCCATTCCCAAATCATAAGTACACTGCTGCCTCAGAAGAAGACTGAACCAGAATAACAGAGAATGACTCTCCTTTTCTTCTTCCACCTTTCTCTATGAGGCTAGCTAGTGACCAATAGCGTTTATCAGATGTGTAATGCTGGGAGAAGGACATAAAAAAGACAGAGATCTTTTCTCGGGCACAAGGGAGAGACCTAAAGGGTGAGGAGACACTGAGAAAAATACTCTGAAAAAGTATTCCTTACATTAAGTACAAGTTAAGACAAGAGAAACTTGAAGGCTGTGGTGCCCTGAGAGTAACCATAGAAACTAAAATAACAAAAAATAAACTCAGCTCAATTCTCAGCTAGACTGACACAAACTCTCACAATAGAAAGAGAAAAGGCATGCCTATCTCCAGGCATAAATACTATTTACACTTGTCTCTACTGTTCTATACAGGATGACCAGCTTTCAACTAAAATGCAACATACACAAATAAGCAATTACAACACACACACACACACACACACACGTAATGATACACTGTCAAGAGACAAAACAATAAACAGAACCAGATTCAAATATTATCCACATATTGCAATTTTCAGACAATTCAAAATTACTGTGGATATCATGATACAGATTCTGAAGGAAAAGAGACAATATGCATGAATAGATAGGGCATTTCAAGTGATATGTAAACTATGAGAAATAACTAAATGGAAATGAAAGAAATAGCATGATTACAGAAGAGAAGAATCACTTTGTGAATTCTTTAGTACAATCAACACACTAAAGAAAAGAAAACAGTAAACTTGGAGATAGGTCAAGAAAAATCTTCCAACTGACAAGTATGAAACAAACAAAATAATAGTTCATCCAAAAGCTGAGGGACAATATTGAATGGTCTAAAATGAATGGAATTGGAATCATAAAGAGAAGAGAGAAGGAAGAAATACTTAAATACATAATGACCAAGAATTTTTAAAAATCGATACATTACAAAAAACCACAGATCTAAACCCAGAGAATACCAGACAGTAAACACTTGCCAAACATGCCTACAAACATAACATAGGTTTCCCCCATTATCCAAAAGTAGAGTGTTTCTGAAACCTTTCATAAGCCAAAATGGTATAAAGTGAAGAAGCAATTAATTTATGTGGAAAAGTTTTTTAGTATTCTCAGACCCCAAAAATAACCTCTCTTAGGCTTCTCTGATACCTGAGGGCACATCTTGCTAATGGATGCACAAAATAAATAAAGCACAAATGCTTACAGCCACATATCAAAGATACAGTGGGCTGATGCAAGATGCTGAGTATAGGTCCTAGGGAAGAAGCTTGGTGGTGACACTGTCACCACTTGGGAGTATGTGATGCCTCTGTAATGGTTTGGCTCATTGCAAAACAAATGCCAAATGCTTTTTAATTTTTTTTTGTAAAAATAAAAATCATTTTGAGATTTCTTTCAATTAGTAAGAACAGGTACAAATGTAAGTCTTTTGTAAAAAGCAAAGTGGCATAATGCAAATTTTCAGAAAGTGGGGGATTATTTCAAAGAAAGTTGTATTCCAGTAATTTTCACTGAATTAACTAAAAAGTACTAAAATTCAATTAGCAAGTACTCTTAAGTTAATAGCAGTTTATGTTCTAAATAGTAAATAGATGACTCATATTTGGCCTAAGTAGTAGCTCATGGGATTTAAGATACAAAGATTAGTTGTATTTAGTTTGTATCTATCAGCTGGGAAAAAAAAATTCTTGAAAATCTTGAAAAATAAAGCACTAGGGGTAAAGCTTGTTAAACACAGGTCAAGTCCTACCAGATAAAAAGACGTTTATAATTAATCTGATGGTGATAAAAAGACATTTAATTAGGTTTCCATCACAAAATGGGAAAGGATAGGTCTGGGGTCTGAAACACAGTAGAGTTCAGCCATCTGCTGCCAGCTACCTCTTGCCAACATGTGATTTGCAAGTTAAATTATGCCAGCTGATGACATATGGCACTTCCTTCTTCTTTAAATATCTTACTCAAAATGAGTTTGCTCTCAAATGCTGAGGTTGGATTTCCAGCAATCACAGCAGTTGCCATAATTTTCCTTCATAAACAAATTTAAGCAATATAGATTTAAATTGCTGGCCCCTGTGTTACTGTCCTGTGATATGACTGTGAGTTAGGGAAGTCTGACCTCTGAGATGTTCACATTTGGAATTCACAAACTTAAAACTTTTTTCACAGTTTCAGGGTAATGAGATAGAGAGACAAGAGTCACCTCTCCAGGTTTTGACATAAATCTGAAGAAAGAGAAAAGATGGTCTAAAGGAAAGAAGTGAAGGACCTATTCGAATCCACTGATTCATCTCCAGCATGATGTGTCTATCAGCTGGCAACAGAGTGGAGACTTATGCTACAGAAGCTGTCAAAAATCTAAACCATCAAAACACTGCAAAACAATGTATTCTTATTACCAGGGGCCTAATGCTGAAACATTCTCTGGTTCTCTCAAGGGTTCAGACTTATTAACAGCCACAGTTTTGTCTTCAGAATGATAGATCCAATCTGTTTTGAATTAAGGCCACAACTTTTTCCAAACCTTTTAATCACTCAGCCCCACAAAAATCTCCATAAACAGCTTAACCATGACCTAAGTAAGCAAAACTATGTACCTCAATAACTAAAATTATGTGTGTCCATAGGCACGAGTGTGCTGTGTGCATGTGTGTGTAGGTATTTGACTGCTATATACCATCAAGATAACATCGTAGATATTTTGTAGGAAAGCAGTTACCACTCCCTGAAGGAAGGCGAAACCATAAACATACAAGTTCTTCACAGAGAATATGAGCATCTTCAGCCAATCACACCATGAATTTCTTTACCCGTGACCCCCATGTTTAACAGTAAGGTAAGGAATTCAGGCCATGAAATTGGAAATGATAAAGCTTTTTGATCCTAGTTTTTGTCCCAGCTAATGGTATCTCCTATCTATCCATAAAGTTCTAATCATGACTCTCTAACTTACAGATAGTAACAGCAGCTTTCTTTAAGTAAGATGGTCTTCCATCAGACTTGCACGATTTTCTCAAGTTTTCACTGTGGGCGGCATCACTACATCAAATTTTAACTCCTTCGTTTTACTATATTCATCTGTTATAAAGCAAAGACTTTGTGGTTTCCCTAAATAAGTAAATATGTCTTAAACATTCCATTATTTTCTTTGTGATCACAAGAGGATGTAAAAGTTATGCAATCAGCAAATCAGTAAAAATTTAGGTGGATGAGTAGACACAGGCAAAATACAAGGCTGGTAAAGCATGAACTGATCATCTTGAATTTCCTTGGGAAGGTGCTTAGCAATTCAGATTTTAAAGAAAATGATTGGCAAGAGCGCTGACTAATCCGAACATCAGCTAATTTAGAATAGTATCTTGATGATAGAAGCCCCTGCCTGTGCCGAAAATTAACCCTTCAGTTGCTGGATTGTGGCAAGAGGAGGAGTGGCTGAAGCAATAAGGAGCAGAAGAAAACTTGAGGGGGACTCAAGGAAGCTGCTATATAAAACCTGTCCAAAATCATTTTTATATTTTAACACTAAGATGGCTATACTGTTGTAGAATGGCTGAGTGTTAGCCCTGGTCTATGGATTTACTTCCGACATTCTCAACAATGAATTTTTCTAACACTTTTCTAACACTAAACCCTAACACTTAGGGTTTCAGAAAATAAGCCCTCATAGTTATAAAAGATATGCTAAATCCAGAAGTTAATTCTAACATGTCCCTTTATTCCTCCAACATCAATAAAGCACAGAAAGCTCAAGGACTGAATGTGGGATGTGTGCGTGTGTGTGTGTGTGTGTGTGTGCGCGTGCAAACACACTGGTAATTGCAGGTCTTAAAATTCAAGCACCTAATAATTCTAAGTGTTTTAACATGTAATACAAATGTCACAGCTTTACTGACTTTTTAACTCAGCTATTGTCATGTTAATAGTAAAGTTTTATTTCCTATATTATCTCCCACCTTTACTCACAGATATTCCAGCTCCCTACCAAAACCTCCCCAGTACTCTGAAAATTCTTGTAGTGTTTATCATGCACTCGTGAAGCAAAGTACCAGTCAGAGGAACCATATGGCATCCACCATGTTTTTATTTTCCTTCACTCTCCTGCTCTTTTTATTGCTCTCTGTACATGAGGTTTCTTGAATGTGCCTTGGATATTGTTGCTACTGCTATTATTTTGAGGACACTGCTCTATAAACTGTATAGTTTCTAATGCCGCCTGACCAGGGCTTTAGATGCCAAATCCTCTCTATGGCCATGTTCCAGAACTTAACTCTGTGAGGCACTTTGTCACCAAGCCCACAAGGTGTTACTACTTTTTCCCTGTATCACAGAGTGCTTTACCATCATTTGATAACCACCCCACCTGAACTCAAAGCAATTCTGGAAAGCCAGTGAATGTAATGACGCACAGCAGGGTTGTGACTAAGGCTGGACCATGGAAGCATCCGTTGTCTTGCACAATATGACTTACCTAAGCAACTTCCTTCTCAGAAGTTGATGAGGCTGTTGAAGACAGGATGGTTTCTACCTTTCTGTGACATCATCATATTTAATGACCAGTTAAGTATGGAACTTCCAGGGGCCAACCTGAAGACCATATAAAGACAGTCTGAGAATAAAGCCAACAAAAGGCATGATTTAGAGTTGTGCCATCTAATTAGCCACTGGATACATGTGGCTTTTTATACTTGAATTCATTAAAATTAAACTAAAACATTCATTTCCTTAGTTGTCATTAGCCACACTTCAAGTGCTCAATAGTCACATGGACTATTGTATTAGACAAAGCATTTTACTAGACAGCATGATCTAGAAAGAAATAGAGTCCTAATTTCATCCTTTAAATCTCTGTATCTAGCCTTGCCTAAGATTGGGTCCACCTTAAATTCCATTTTGGTTTAAGCTAAAATGAAAGATAATGAAAGCTTAATTTATATTTCTGACCTTTGAAAAATTTATGTGTAGAAACTAGCCCTCAGGCCTATTTCCCAGAATCAGATCAGGAAACAGACAACAACCTTCTCACATTTTCCCAATTTCTTCCCATGACCTTTCCTGACAAGGAAAGCCTCTCCTTGAGAACACACACACACACACACACACACACCTGAAAAGAGATCAGAGGGCAGAGGTTTGGTAGATGTCACCACAAAGCCAGCTTCAACTATCAGAGATAAACAAAGCCAGACATTAGTTAAAGCAATATTTTGTTCAGTAAAAATTAACAGTAGGGGAGAGAGCTGAGCTCCAGTCTGATTTGTAGAGGTGACTGAGCATTTTTCTTAATTGAAGTAGAGTTGACATATGATGTGTTAGTTTCCTATGTACAAGAGTGATTTGACAATTCTATACATTATAGAATGCATACCACAATAAATGTAGTCACCATACAAAGTTATTACAATATTATTGACTGTATTCCCCATGCTGTACTACTTTTCATCCTTGTGACTTACTTTATAACTGGAAGTTTTTACCTCTTAATCACCTCCACCTATTTTGCTCATCTACCCACCCACTCCTCTCTGATGCAGTTTGTTTCCTGTGTTAATTAGTTTGTTTCTGGTATGTGTGTGTGTGTGTGTGTGTGTGTGTGTGTGTGTGTGTGTTTGTATTCTTTATTTTTTTTTTTAGATTCCACATATAAGTGAAATTACATGGTATTTGTCTTTTTCTGCCTGACTGACTTCACTTAGCATAATATTCTCTAGATTTTATGGTATTTCCATTTTTATTTTTTTGTAGAAGCTCCATAATGTTTTCTATATTGACTGCATCAATGTACCTTCCTACCAGCAGTGCATGAGGGTTTCCTTTTCTCCACATTCTCACCAATACTTATTATTGCTTGTCTTTTGATTACTAGCTATTTTGACTAATGTGAGGCAATATCTCATTATAGCTTTGATTTACATTTCCCTGATAAATAGTGATGCTGATCATCTTTTCATGTGTCAGTTCCTCTGCCCACTTTATAACTGGATGTTTGTATTTTTGATGCTGAGTTATATGAGTTTTGATATTAACATATTATTGGATATATCATTTGCAAATAGCCTCTTCCATTCAGTAGGACCACGCATTTTAAGGGAAAAAAAAAACCCAACCTTTTCTTAAAAGATCTTAAATTTATTTAGAGAGAAAGAGAGAGCTTGAGCAGGGGGAGGGACAAAGAGAGAGGGAGAAAGAATCTCAAGCAGACTCAAAGTTCAGTGCAGAGCCCAGTGCAGAGCTCAATCTCATGACCCTGAGATCACAACCTTAGCCAAAAATCAACACCTGGATGCTTAACAGACTGGGCATTTTAAAGGGAGAATAAGGGTGTAGGGAAGGAGACCAAGTGGTCATTTTCATTTCAAAATGAAAAGGACTGGCCATTGTAAATGTGATTAGGACAGACAGTTGTCTCTGCTACCTGACAATTACTAAAGTTAGAATTCTATTCCTCTATAAAGACTGGGGGAACAAGCCCCTCTTCTTCCTGATGATTACATTTCACAGGAATGGCTTGCAAGTTCTTAAGAAAGATACTCCTGAGTTGTAGGAGATACATATACATCTCAAAATAGGTCAAAGTAAGGATTCACAATTATAAGCCATTTTTTTTAAAGTAAATGCTGTAAGAAAGCAAGATCAGGTGTCACCTAGAATAAAAAATAAATTCTAAGCCCTGAGTTTTTCCAGGCAGAAATTCCTAAAGGGGCGTGGTTGTCCCAGTGAAACAGGGCCTTAGGCTGCTAGAAGCCATGTTGAAGTTTGGCCAAGTGTCTTTGCGCAGGAATTTCAATGGAGTATTCATGACAAGAGTTTTTTCTCAGTTCTCATTACCTGGATTTTTCCAGAATGCACAGCAAAACTATGTATGTAATTTAATGTACAAGGCAATCCTTTGGTAAACATATCATTATCCCCATCTTACAGGTAAGGAAACCAAAGTTCAGATGGCTTGAATCACTTGTTCAGGTCACATACTAATAAATTAAAAAGCGTACTGGAACTTAAATTTCTCTGACTAAAGATTGTGTTTTTCCTCACATCACCTATAACTTTGTCTCCCTAGTGATCTCCCTAATTTTTCATGCATGTCTCTGTAACTAGTTTTTACAGAAGGGCCCTTGCCTTCAAATGATAAAGCCCATAATATGAGAATAGGCAAAGAAAAAAATGTCAGAAATTTGTGATTAACAGGCAGCAGGTGTACAAACTGAAAGCGTTAGACTCATATCCATTGTCATCTCAGCAAATGGCTTGGCCCCAAAGTTGCTGAAGGGGGAAATTTGATTATCTTTGCTTCCCCAGAAGACTGATAAATCGAATTCAGACTGCTATTGTTCCAGATACAGCCTGAATCTTCCATAGGATTTTAATCAGCAGCAGCATTATGTAGCATATGGGAGCTATTTGGCTGAAAGGAAACTCCAACTGTCACTTGTACATCCGCCCAACATGAAAGGAAAATAATAATATGGAATAATGGGACTTTCTTATCTACAGTGCAGCCTCCCTCTGAGAAACTCTGTGGTTTACTCCACTACATCTTCACAACATCCTATTAGGTAGGTCAGAGAACTACTTGACTATAATCCTGAATGCTTACTGGATGTTTCCACCAGTGCTTTAATCTCTTTCATAGCCTTTTCTCTATCTACATCTATAAATCCTATCTCCTCTCGCTTTTTGATTCCTTCTGTTCTCCTTAGTTTAATGAATAAACTTTCACCTATCCCTCCCCATTTATACTGTTCTATCCTTAACTCCTTTTTCTTGCTATTATTTTTTTTTCCTTTCCTACCCTCATTTTATAAAAAGCCTAGATTGGAAATCAATACTCATAGAGTAACTAAGTCTATAGCTCAATTATTTCATCCTGTTAGACTACACTGATGATCAAATGTAAATGTCACTCCACTTACTCACTTCCTTAGTCACCAAAACTTTACTGAATATATTTGTTTTGAATATATTTGATTTGAAGTTAGCACGTCGTCCTTTTGTTCAAGCATGGGAAATAAACTAATGACAATGCGATGAGATAAGTGTCATCATTTTATTGAGCCCACTAAAGTATGGGAAAAACAAAAGGGGTCATCAATGTAGGGTCTGTGGTCGCTGGTCCCTACAGCTTTCAGGTTGGTTCCAGAGCCAAACTCAGAAACCAAACTTTAGGCTTCTTTTTATATCCCCTTTTTATATACCCCTCTCTTGACCTTTCTTGACATACCTCCATTCCTGTACATTCAGAAAGACTATGAAAGATATTATGAGGGATTGCCTAATAATCTCACACACACCCAAGAATGGCATTGACAAAACTGACCTATTAAATGATAAGCTGGCATTTTATTTTAAGGAACCTAGGAGTCAAACCTAAAGTTCTTGGCATATATATTTTCTAATAGCAGGAAAAGCGAAGAATGAATCACTGGTGCTATCAGAAACAAAACAGGATTTTGAAATCGTGTGAAGACCCTCTTGACATATTCATATTTTATCCAAAGTATGGAATTCAAAGTGATAAGCTAGGAAATCTCAGTTTGAAACCCTCAGGTAAGAGAGATAGTCTTTAATCAGCTGACAGAGAGAAGGATGGTTGAAAGTAGAAATGGCCAAGAATGACAACTCCTTCAGTGCTGGACCATGTCAGATAAGATCTCCTTCCCCTGTCCCTAGACCTACTTACCTAACTTCAAAAATTCAACTAGCAGAAGTGATAGGAGATGCTTTCTTTATCATGGTATTGCCCTCAGAACACTCAAGTCATGAAACAAAATGCCTGAAGTAATAGATGCTTTCAAAAGAAAATCCACGTTGATTTTGTACATTGGTGAGAATTCAGTAAAAGAGAATTTTCCTTCAGAATCAAAATTAAAAATAAAAAAATCTCTTCCATTAGCATTGAACCCTGGACGATTCAGGCAGCAAAACAATTCTGGTGTCTCTGATAAGGCCTGAAAATGAGACTCTAATCACTTGGGATTTTGAGAGGAGTGATAATGTTGTTGAGGTTTTATAATGAGCATAACAATTAAGTAATAAATGGGTTCAAAGTAAGACTGTATTATAATCCATTATGTTTTTTTTAATTGAAAATATAACCTTTTTTTTCTTTCCTCATTGTATAAATGCAGTACCTGTGACAAAACAGATGCCAAATAAATACTTGTTGCATGCATGAAATGAATAGGCATTTTCAAATGCTCCAAACCAAGATTAAATATCATTTACTTAAAAAATTATAAAAATAAAAGACTGTTATATTTAAAAGCCACACACAAGGAACTAATATATACTATACAAAAAGTACCCACAGGGACACCTGTGTGGCTCAGTGGGTTAAAGCCTCTGCCTTCGGCTCAGGTCATGATCCCAGGGTCCTGGGATCTAGCCCTGCATCGGGCTCTTTGCTCAGCAGGGAGCCCGCTTCCCTTCCTCTCTCTCTGCCTGCCTCTCTGCCTTCTTGTGATCTCTGTCTGTCAAATAAATAAATAAAATCTTTAAAAAAAAGTACCCATAAAAAGTACCCAAACCCACATACTAATCTACCAACAAGTTTGTCAATCTTGATTTGTACTAACACTGTTATCACATAATTGATATGTGATATGTGCCCCTATCTTCACAAAATAAAGTCTTCTTTCTTGCTTATGTAAGAGTCCAACAGCAGGAGTGGAATTTGGAGGGGAAGGACGAGTTATTCAAGGACGCTAACCTTTTTGTCTATTTGTTCTTCTCCCCCCACCCATCACCTCAGAGTTGTGCCCGAATTCCCTACATTCAGCCAAGAGATGACGGAAGAGAGAAAGCATATGACCAGTGGTATGGCAGGTTTTGTGATCCAGGTAGGCAGATGGGCACATCCACTGGCCAGAACACAGCACTTCACTTTATGTTCCAAGAGCTAAAAAGTTTCACTTTGATAAATAAATAATAGGTACTACTAGTTTTTTAAGCAAAGAACTGACCAAGACGTAAATAGGGAGTTACACTGGCTGTATTAAATAGAAGAAACTAGCAATATGGTTAAATTAGAGTCCAGGAGACTGGTTAGAAGCTACTGCAGTCATATGGGCAGAGAATAATGAGGGCCAGTTAGACAACAGAAAAAGAAAGACAAGAATATGATAAATATAAGGATACACTGACTGATTTGTTGAGTGAGCAGAAAAGAACCAAGTGACGGTCTTGGGTTTTATGTATTTATACAAGCATACATATTAAAATTTCGGCAGTCTTTTAGTTAACTGATGCACGTTTTGTTGGTTTGTTCATTTTTACCCACAGGGCTTAGGAAAATAAAGATTTAGATGTGGATAAAAGTGAACAGAGTACAGTGCCTGTGAAAAGTCAAGGGAAATCTAATGGAGAATTAAGGAAAACAAACAGATTAAAGGAACGTTTTATAATTCTGTAGATCACAGTGAGCATTTTGAAGTGAATGTGTTACAGCAAAATTAAGTGTCAAAAGAGGGAAAATTACATCCAAAACATTTCCCTGTATTTATTATGTTGCTATTTGCCACAACTGTCAAACATTCAGATGCCAATAAAATGCTTGAATAAATAATTCCATTTTGGCTGTGGCAACTGGCTTACGGTATGCATTCTGGAAGCTCCGGGAAAGATGTTATTTTTAGTTCTTACAGGAGAAAAACTGTACCTGGGGAGGCTAACTGGTAACCAATTAATCAGACAATTGATCTAGTGGAAATGAGCTTTAAACACATTGTTAGATGCATTGTAGCATTAACTAATGCTCAAGTTTAAATATGCAATGTAAAATTCATTATTTAGACAAAGAAGGGTGTCGTTAATCCTGGAAAAACAAATATATACTTTTTAAAGCCTTCCTGCAGCCTTTGTGAGAGACATGGACACAGCAGCAGGGCTGAGTGTTCAGAGATCCTGTTAGAAGTGATAACCCTTAGAGCAAGGAACTGAATGTGAAGGAATGCATTTCTGTCTCCTCACACAGGTCAGCCCTCCTCTTGAGTCACACCTGGGATGAACTGCCAAGGAATTCTAGAATGTTCTCCTTGTAGTGAAAACAAAGTGAAACTAGAGACTTATTTGGGCCTTTTACACATTTATCTTTAATTTTAATTTTTTTTTTTTACAGGAAGAAACAAATCCATATATATCTCTCAGTTGTTCCATATAAAATTTGTAGAGATACTTTCAGGCATTTATGTTGTCTGTAGGCAAGAGGAACATTTTTAATAAAATTGTTATTAATTTTTCAACAGCTATGCAATAATCTACACGTGCAAGTACTCTATCAAAATGAATTTCTTTTACCATACATATTCATAAAGCAGAATTTGAAATGTTTAAGCACCCACATTAAATATAGTACCAAATATAGTAACAGATTTGGACTGCAAAATGGAGCAGAAGAGGCCCTGAGTAGGAATATGTCATTGCTACCAAATGATAGAGCACCAAAGAATATTTGAGCTACCATCAACCAAGCATTCACCACTTCCTTCTTTCACAACCAAGTAAGTTTATATATTCTAAGTTTACAGATCAGGAAACTGAGACACAAGGTGATAGAGAAACTTACTGTAGTCACACAGTTTGGAAGTGGCAGAATAAATGTAGTGCTAGCCTGGATGCAGTCAAACCACCTGACTTCATCTTAGAGCAAGAGCACAAACAGTATTCCACCATCAGAAGCCAAATGTGTGGTTTTGGGGGTAGGTGGCAAGGTGTGGGTAGGAAAAAGAGCACAAGATGGGACGGGACGTGTGGATGGCTCAATTGGTTATGTATGTATCTGCCTTCTGCTTAGGTCATGATCCCAGGGTCGATCGCGTACCACATCAGGCTCCCTGTTCATGGGGAGCCTGCTTCTCCCTCTCCCTCTGCCCCGACTTGTGCTCGCTCTCTGTCAAATAAGTCAATAAAATCTTTAAAAGAAAGAAAAAAAAAAAAAAACACAAGAGAAGAAGCAGAAGTGGTAGGCAGAGGTCAGGTCATGGAGAAAGTGGCGTTAACAGAAACTGCAAAAGTATTGCTAATATTCCAGTAGAGATGTTGATAGTCATCAGGCTCTGGCTATGTATGATACATCAAAAAAAATAATGGATAAATCACAGTTAGGGCCTCAGCCAAATGCACCAATCTTCTGTCCTTTGAAAAACTAATACTTCTTCTCAATAGCCCTCAGAATTGTTGTTTATGTGCCAAAGAACTCTATCTATGCTTCGTTTTCAGATATTTAGGCCAAGTATCTTTACATTATCGATTACAGTTTTCTCAGTAAAATTTTGTTACATTCTCAAGACTGACCAGGATATAGACTGTTCTGTATCAACCTATGTTTATATATGACTAATTAGATCATATTTTTCCTTGATAAAACATACCTCATAACCTTATACAGTCATATTTCTTGGGCACTACTGCTCACAATAAAGCCACACATGCATATTATAACTTAACAAAGTAATTTTTATCTCAGAGAGTAGGTAATTGAGAGGTGTAATATAAAAGCATTTGGTATTTTAAAAATTTTATAAATGCACATGATACACACACTTTCTTACAGTCGATAGGCAGATGATGGATGATGATGATGATGATATATGTAGGGAGATAGAAAACCCAAAGAGCCCTAGCTTGAATTCCCCAGGATACAGATCCTGATATGGATATAAGTATGAAGGATGATTATCAGGGAGTACCTCTGGATCAAGACCTGGGGAAAGAAAAGGAAGGGAGCAAGTATCAACCAGGTAGAGAAGACCTGGGATGCAGATCCACGGAAAGCTCCATGTGGCCATACCCCAGGACTGGAATAACTATTGAGAGCTATCCCAAGCTGCCCCAAGAAACTTTCATAGACCCAGGTTTGATGAGTCACTGGATACATACTCTGGAAGGAGGTGGGACCATGGGCAAGTCGGGTTTCTAAAACTGAGGCACTCCTACAGATGGGCTAAGGACCTTTTTTTAGTAGCACTCTCAGTTCCTAGATAAATAAATAAATATTTTATCCTAAAGGGAAATCTGTGTGCCATATCACAGTATTCACCACACAAAGGTATAGCAACTCTATAATATACAAAAATAAGAAACACAGCTATATATATTAAATATGTATTATATTAAATATGTACATATTATATACTAAATGTGTACACACATATATACATGTGTGTATACTAAAACCATGCATGGTGACAAATGTTTCAATATTTTATCTTCTTAGAAATAATCCAAAATTCAGGACACCTCGGTGGCACAGTCCCTGAGCTTCCAACACTTGGTTTTGGCTTGGGTTCTGATCTCCGGGTTGTGGGATTGAGCCCCTTGTTGGGCTCTGCACTCAGTGCAGAATCTGCTTTAGATTCCCTCTTCCTCTCCCTTTTCCTCTTCCCCTTCCACACATGATCTCTCTTTCTTTTTTTCTTTCTCTCAAATAAATAAATCTTAAAAAAAAATAAATTTTCCCCAATTCAAAGGTTATCAATTTAATGTAAATTCAACATTTTAAAATTAACTACAAACCAGACTGCTGCAAGATGGTAGCACAGGAAACTCTTATCTCCTCCCACAGACACACCGCATCCACAGCTACAAATGAATCATTTCTCTCTGAAAAAGATTCGAGAACTAGATGAAATGTTCTCTACAACAAAGGATAAAAAAGACCACATCAAGCCGGGTGGGAGAGGCAGACACACAGTTTCACCAAAAATCCCACCCTTAGTGCTGTGACCCACAACAGAGAATGGTCTCACCTGCCTGACACTTCTCTCACAGGAAGGGCTGGTACCTTGTACCAGGCACCCCAACCTTTGGGATCTGGCCAGAGAGACAAGCCCTCAAAACTCTGGCTTACAAAACCAGTGGGGCTGACATCCAAGAGATCGAAAGTGGTATAAAAAACTGAGATTCCCTTTTGAAAGAGTGCATGTGTGGTCTCACTTACTCTTAAGACCCAGTGGAAAAAACAGTTTGAAAAGTGCCTAGAAGAAGGAGATTCATTAGCTAATCTAAAAGCATCTCCTGGAGAAATAGGAGACAGGTAAAACTCTCCCTAAAGACGGAGGTTCAGGTAGGTCCCACTTTTGCACTCTCCACCTACCCTAATTACCTTGCTAAGACCAGAATGGGTGAGCAGTCATGGCAGTATCCAGCTGTTAGTTGAAGCCTGCAGCACTACCTTACTCCCTGAATTGGGCTGGCAAGTATGAGTGGTCACGGTATTCTCATTCTCCCTCTCCCAGGTTAAAGCCAGTGCACATTCATAGACAAGGTACTCTCTCACTGAGTTCTGGAAGCCCACCAGTATGCACAATCAAGATACTTTCCCGCTGCCTTTCTGAAACTGGTGAACGTGCCCTACTTCCTATACCTTCCAGTTGCCCAACTAAAGCCAGTGGGTGTGCACAATCCACACAGGGTGTGCCCTTTGATCATCTGACACTGGATGCCAAGGAGCCTGGTGTTCCTGCTCTCCATGGGAATGTAATAATTAGTAGGACAGTTCTTGGCAGGCCAGTCCCCCAAGGCACTGCACAGAGGGCAGACTGAAACACGACTTTTGTCTTCCTGTGAAAAAAAGCCTATTCACTGAGCGTGGGATCAGTCTTAAGATTTCCCACACATCCAGCAGATAACAACATGCTTCCAGGGAATGTAAGCAGGGAGACATCATCCTTATGTACCATCTTGGCCTCACTAAAGCTCAGTAAGACTTCCAGAAAGGAGTTTATACACTTATCTGGAGGTCTTATTTTTTGCAACTATCATCCAGGGACACCTCCAAAACTGTTGATCTGGAGGATTATGACTACAGATATATATATTTACATACTTTAACAACTACTGACTGAGGATCTGGCTTCCAATAAGCCTGAAATAGGTACTAAATGAAATTTATGCCCTTGAAACACTGACAGATCTTAGCACATCCTCAACAATGGGGACATATCAAGAATAAATAAGACTGTTTAGACAATAAGAAAGATTCAAGAGACAATAAGGAGCTAGGACAGGTTGAAAGTTCATCACCTACACAAAGCCATTCCTTCAAGACTCAGGGAAGTGACTTTCACCTAATGATGCATAGACATGTACAGACTGTTAAGCCAAGTGAGGAAATAGAGAAGCATGTTCCAAATGAAAGAATAAAGATAAAACCTCAGAAAAAGACCTTAATAATATAGAGATAAGTAATCTACCTGAAAAAGAACTCAAAGTAATGGTCATAAAGATGCCCATTGAACTTAAAAAAAAAAGAATGAACACAGTAAGAACTTCAATAAAGAGACAGAAAATATAAAAAAAATACCAAACAGAAGTCACAGAGCTGAAGAGTACACTAATAGAACTAAAAAATATACTGCCTGACTGACTGCTATGGTCCTGGGGACTCAATAAAAAGTTCACTTTAATTGGTTGGAGCAGTTTAAAAAAGTATGACTTTATACCTGATAGAATTAGAAAAAGAAAAACAAGCTCCAATGTTATTAGAAGGAAGAAAAGAATAAAGAACAGAATAGAAATAAATTAAATAAAGACTAAAAAGACAATAGAGAAGATCAATGAAGTGAAGAGATGGTTCTTTAGAGGGATAAATAAAATTGACAAATCTTTAGCTAGACTCAATAACAACAAAAGAGCATAGGTTTAAATAAATAAAATGACAAATGAAAGAAAGTTAACAACTCATACCATAGAAATACAAAGAATCATAAGAGATAACTATGAACAATTATATGCCAAAAACCTAGAGGAAATGGATAATTCCTAAAAACTTAAAATCTTCCAAGACTAAATTATGAAGAAATAGAAAATCTGAATAGACCAATTACTTGTAAGAAGATTTAATCAGTAATCAAAACCTCCCAATAACAAAAGTTCAGAACCATATCCTCAACTGGTGAATTCTACCAAACATTCAAAGATTTAATACCTATCCTTCTCAAACTCTTCCAAAATACTGAAGAGGAAGGAATGCTTCCAAACTCACTATTTGAGGCCAAAATACCTTGGTATCAAAACCAGAGAAGGACACCACACACACACACACACACACAATAATGGGCCAATACTCCTAATGGACTAGGTGCAAAAATATTCAACAAAATTTTAGCGTACTAAATTCAACAGTACATTAAAGAAATTATATACCATAATCAACTGGGATTTATTCCAGGGATACAAAGATGAGTCACCATTTTTGAAAGTCCTAGTTGGAGCAATTAGTCAAGAAAAAAAAAAGAAAATATAAGGTATCTAGATTGAAAAGGAAGTAGAACTGTTACTATTTGCACGATTTCATATACAGAAACCCTACAAACATCACCAAAATAACCTATTAGAACTAATAATCAAATCTATATACTAACAATGAACTCTTAGAAAGAGAAATTAACAATCACATTTACAACTGCATCAAAATGAATAAAATAACTATAAATAAATTTAACCAAAGAGATGAAATATCTGTACACTAAAAACTGTAAGACATTGACTGATAAAATAAACCAAAGAAGACAAATAAATAGAAAGATATTCTGTGCTCATGGACTGGAGGAATTAATATTGCTAAAATGTCCATAGTATCAAAGCAATCTACAGATTCAGTATAATCCCATCAATATTCCAATGGTATTTTTCATAGAAATAGAACAAATAATTCTGAATTAAATAATAATTTATTTATTACTTAATAAAATTTAATAATTTAATTATTATAAACATAATTCTAAAATGTATAGAGAACCACAAAAGACCTCAAATAACCAAAATAATCTTGAGAAAAAAAGAACAATGTCAGAGGTATTACACTGCCTGATTTCAAGCTATACTACAAAGCTATCATAATCTAAACAGTATGATACTGGCATAAACACACACACACATAGATCAATGGAATAGAATAAAGAGCCCAGAAATAAACCCACACATATATAGTCAGTGAAGTAACAAGAAAGGAGGCAAGAATATACACTGGGGAAAGGGCAGTCTCTTTAATAAATACTATTGGGAAAACTGGAGAGCTACATGCAAAAGAATAGAAGCAGGCCAATGTTTTGGACCATATACAAAAATCTCAAAATGGATTAAAAGCATGAAAGACCTGAATCCATAAACTCCTAGAAGAAAGTGCAGGTGGTAAGCTTTTTGATATCAGTCTTGGTGTTTTTTGTTTTTTGGTTTTTTTTTATCTGACTCCAAAGGCAAAGGAAACAAAAGTAAAAAAAGTGCTATGTCAAAAAAAAAAGCTTCTGTACAGCAAAAAAAAAAAAAAAAAAAAAAAAAAGGTGAGAAATAACAAGTATTGGCAAGGATATGAAGGAAAAGAACTGCTGGTTGGTACAGCAGTACCACTGTTGGTGGTAATGTAAATTGGCACACCCACTATGGAAAACAGCATAGAGGTTCTTCAAAAATTTTTTAAATAGAAGTCTCATGACCCAGCAATCATACCTAGAGTATCTACCTGAAAAAATGAAAACATTAATTTGAAAAGAAATATGCACCCCTATGTTCATTGCAGCATTATGTACAATAGCCAAGATATGGAAGCAAACTAAGTATCTATCAACAGATGAATGGATAATGAAGATGTGAGATATATATATATATATATAGAGAGAGAGGATGGAATACAACTGAGCCATTAAAAAGATGGAAATCTTGCAATTGTGACAACATGGGTGGACTCTGAAGATATTATGCTATGTGAAATAAATCAGAGAAAGACAAATAGCACAGGATTTCACTCACATGTGGATTCTAAAAAACAAAACAAACAATACAAAATGGAACCTAGACTCAGATGCAGAGAACAGACTAGTGGTTGCCAGAGGGACAGAAATTGGGGGAGGTGGCAAAAGGGTGAAAAAAGTGGAACAAGTACAAACTGCCAGTAATAAAATCAATAACTCATGGGAATGTAATGTATAGCATTAGGAATATAGTCAATATTGTATTAACTTTGTATGGTGACAGATGGTAACCAGACATATTATGGTGATCATTTCACAGTTTATATGAATCTCAAATCACTATGCTGTAACCTGAAACTAATATAATACTGTATGTCAATTATTCATCAATTAAAATAAATAAATTTAACTAAATATCCTAAAAATTCTACTTCAGCTCTCTCATGCAGATAATTACTATCAACATAAAAATTATCAAAATTATTTTTTAAATCCTTAAATTTTTTTAAATCCTTAAATAGAATACATTTTTTTAAATCCTTAAATTTTCTGGGAATGATGTTATTTATCTGCTTAGTATACCAGAAGTTTAGAAAGCATATAAGAAGAATATTCAAACTTGGGAATTTTTAAAAAAATTCGAACAGATAAATCCAGAGAAAAGACATAGCTGTTTTTAAACCTAAATTCAAACAGGGTTCCTGGATGGCTTGGTCGGTTAAGTGTCTGCTTTCAGTTCATCTCATGATCTCAGAGTCTGGGCATCAAGCCCTCCATGGGGGTCCCTGCTCAATGGGGAGTCAGCTTCTCTCTCTCTGCCCCTCCCCACAGTTCATGCTCTCTTTCTCTCTCAAATAAATAAAATCTTTTTAAAAAATTGTCACACTAGTCTGAACTGTCCAAGAATTCTCTTTAATTATGGAAACTGGTATTCTTATGTTTGCTGTTGTTGTTGTTTTAAGCACATTTAAGCTGGCAATCCCTATGAAAAGTTGGTGGCTGTAGTTTTTTGGGGGTTTTGTTTTTATACTGCCATATCTAAAGTATTAGTATTGTTTAGTTTCTTTTTATGTTCTAGGGATTTTTACATTCTCTTATGTTAGACTTAGGCAAAACTTATTAGCTTCCAAAACCCAAACAAAACAGAGCTTATTTTAAGAGACTTTATATCTAACTTATTTATTTCTCCAGAGATAAGAAAATATATTTTTTAAGATTTTATTTATTTATTTGACAGAGAGAGAGAGAGAGAGATCACAAGTAGGCCTAGAGGTAGGCAGAGAGAGAGGAGGGAAGAAAGCTCCCCGCTGAGCACAGAGCCCGATGTGGGGCTCAGTCCCAGACCCTGAGATCATGACCTGAGCTGAAAGCAGAGGCTTAACTCACTGAGCCACCCAGGCACCCCGTGGTAAGAAAATGTTTCAAACATAAAATGAGGGTCATAGGTTTTTTTGTTTGTTTGTTTGTTTGTTTGTTTTAAGATTTTAATATAATTTTTATTTTTTATAAACATATATTTTTATCCCCAGGGGTACAGGTGTGTGAATCACCAGGTTTACACACTTCACAGCACTCACCAAAACACATACCCTCCCCAATGTCCATAATCCCACCCCCTTCTCCCAAACCCCCTCCCCCCAGCAACCCTCAGTTTGTTTTGTGAGATTAAGAGTCATAGGTTTTACGAACACATAGACACACAGCTTGTAGCTTTAGTCGTGGGCTAAAATAAACACTGAGAACAAAAACTAACATATCTAAATCTCAAAAAGAAATCTTAACCTCTGCAGTTGAAAGTTGATGTATTCTTGAATAAACTAGCAAGCCAACAAACAAAATTTTCTGTCATCTCTCACCCAACAGAACAGGTCTCTACCTGAAAAAGATCATCAAGTAGGCCACAACACCAAATCCATAAATCTTACTAGGAAAATAAGAATAACTTCTGAGACGTATGAGAACCAAAACAAGGGGAAAAAAACAAAGGCATAGAATTAGGGGATAAGAGAAACAAAGAGTAGGTGAAGGCAAAGTTCTATTGCCACTTGGGATTTGATTCAGGAGCAAAGAAAAGATGTTTATTTTCAGGTTACTCAGGTTGGTTCTGAAAAGTACATTTACTTGAACATTTTGGTGAAACCTCCAAAGCAGTCAAAATAAAATTTTCAAAATTTAAAAAACTGAATTTGAAAGAACTTGTGAAAAGATCTGTTTAGCTCATTGATGAAGGAACCCAGAGGACTGTAAAGTTGATTCATAACAGACATATGCTGATGTATCATGGATTCAGTTCCTGACCACCACAATAAAGCAAATATCATAATAAAGTGAGTCAAATCAATTTTTAGGTTTCCCAGTGTATATAAAAGTTATGTTTACACTATATTGTATATAGTGTATATGTTATAGTATATTGTGTGGTCTATTAAGTATGCTATAGCATTATGTCTTAAAACAAACAAACAAAAAACTAATGTCAGGGCATGTGGGTGACTCAGTCTGTTTAGCATCAGACTCTTGATTTCAGTTTAGGTCATAATCTCATGGTTGCGGGATTGAGCCTCATATCGGGTTCCACACTCATCAGGGGTGAGAGATAATGACCTGAGCTGAAAGCAGAGGCTTAACTCACTGAGCCACCCAGGCACCCCGTGGTAAGAAAATGTTTCAAACATAAAATGAGGGTCATAGGTTTTACGAACACATAGACACACAGCTTGTGTGTGTGAGTCTTTCTCTCCTCTCCCTCTCTTCCTGTCCCTTCCTCCCCTCGTGTGCTCTCTCTTCAAATAAATATATCTTTTAAAATATTTAAAAAGCCCAATGTGTATACCTTAATTAAAAAACACTTTATTGCTAAAAATTGATAGCCATCATCTGAGTTTTTTCAGTAAACCATAATCACTGATGACAGATAATCGTAACAAACATAATAGTAAGAAAATAGTTTGAAATATTATGAGAATTACCAAAATGTGACACAGAGACACAAAGTGAGTAAATGTTAGAAAAAAATGGTACAGGAGCTCCTGGGTGGCTCAGCCAGTTAAGTGTCTGCCTTTAGCTCAGGTCATGATCTCAGGGTCCTGGGATCGAACCGTGCACTGGGCTCTCTATTCAGCAGAGAATCTGCTTTTCCCTTTTCCTCTGTGAGTGTGTGCGTTCTCTCACTCTCTCCCTTCCTCTTTCAAATAAATAAATAAAATCTTTAAAAAAAAAAAAAAAAGAAAAGAAAGAATGATGCAGATAGACTCATGGTTGCCACAAACCTGGAATTTGTAAAAATACAGTATCTACAAAGTACAATAAAGCCCATAAAACAAGATCTGCCCGTAATGTTATTTGTAAGATATATTTTTTTTAATTTTTTATTTTTTATAAACATATATTTTTATCCCCAGGGGTACAGGTCTGTGAATCACCAGGTTTACACACTTCACAGCACTCACCAAATCACATACCCTCCCCAATGTCCATAATACCACCCCCTTCTCCCAAACCCCCTCCCCCCGGCAACCCTCAGTTTGTTTTGTGAGATTAAGAGTCACTTATGGTTTGTCTCCCTCCCAATCCCATCTTGTTTCATTTATTCTTCTCCTACCCACTTAAGCCCCCATGTTGCATCACCACTTCCTCATATCAGGGAGATCATATGATTGTTGTCTTTCTCTGCTTGACTTATTTCGCTAAGCATGATACGCTCTAGTTCCATCCATGTTGTTGCAAATGGCAAGATTTCATTTCTTTTGATGGCTGCATAGTATTCCATTGTGTATATATACCACATCTTCTTGATCCATTCATCTGTTGATGGACATCTAGGTTCTTTCCATAGTTTGGCTATTGTGGACATTGCTGCTATAAACATTCGGGTGCATGATATTTTTTTTTTTAAAATATTTTATTTATTTATTTGACAGAGATCACAAGTAGGCAGAGAGGCAGGCAGAGAAAGAGGAGGAAGCAGGTTCCCTGGGTGCATGATATTTTAAATGATACCAAAACCCATATATCCTCCCAAGGGGAAGCATTCTGGCTTTGCCATGTCCAGCTTCAGGGCAGGATGGTCTACCTCTGTGGCCATCTCACCAAAAGCTGGACTGGCTCAGAGACTGACCGCCTTCTGCCATCGGGATGCCACAGGCCATTCTACTCTGTCTACTCTCTTCCAAACTGACCTGTCTTTCTGGCTTACTCAAGTAATTCCTAAAAAGCCTATCACTGTTTTTGTTAGTATTTTAGTTACAAATTTTTATTTTAATCAACTCTAATTTTCTCAAAATGCACATTCTTCTCTTTTGCAGAATATGTAAATTTCCAGGAATGCATGTCATGTGCTATGGCAGAAACACTTAATTAGAAGCAAAATGGCTGAACTGAACCTCTGATGGGCTAAGACAAAAATTTATTCAAATTTTATTCAAAAGTTACTCTTGAAAGAACCAAGAATCCATGAGTCTCTTTTATCTGGCGTCTACTTTGATGAAAAATCACCCATGCCTGCTGACTTGTCTTTCCTCCATCAGTCTTATTCTGACAAATCAGGGCAACACTTGGGCAGCTACAAAGGAGAACAAATACTGAAGCAAGGAGTATTTTCAGGCTTTTCTCTCTGTTTGTTGTTTAGGAAATTATACCCCAGTAAATAATAAAGTACTCTACAAGTTACTCTAAAAAATTTTCTGATTTAAAGTTTCTGACATGGCATGATATGGCTGATTATACCAATGAACTTTTTCCCCCCTTAAGTCAAGGAAAACTGCACAACAATAATTACCTAATTAAGATTTGCATAATTATGATTACTAAATTCCAAGAAAACCATTGTAGTAACAGTATAACAACTTTTCTAAGGCCAATTAAGTTGTGTTTCCTTTCTGCTTTAATTTATTTTAATCTAAAAGAGCAATAAACAGGATATGTCTAGTTGATGATTTAATTAACTGCAGTATATTAAGTTAGAAATTGTTATGATGCTGAATACTTCAGTGCTCTTCAAGCCTGGAAGCTTTATCTCTTTTTCCTTTAAAGGGTTAGGATTTTCACCATTTTCAAAAGTAAGTATATATACCCCAAATTAAAATCAACACACAACAAAACTTCATGATTCAGAGGTGTTTGTTGTATAACTGAGAAAGGGAAAGAAAAGGGCAACATCACTTTTAGTAGAATAGAAAGGATTATTTTAATGTCTTTGAAAGTCATACTGGAAAAGCACCAGTGAAAAACTAAAACTGCATTTACTTTCTGAAATGGGCAGAAGTGTTCAAGGACATAGGAAACGGGATCAGAAAAAGTATCAGATCGATTTTATTTAAGGTCTTCAATTCATGTGGTTAGAAAACATCACTAAGACTATTCTTGAAGAGAAGGACAAGAGAAAAACGATGTTAAAATTTCACAGAGCAAAATCAAAGGTTTCCAACACAATTGGAAAAGGGGGCAAACCCCAGAGAAATATCAAGCTGGAGTCGTCCAATTATAATGATAAAAAATCTGAAAACATTTTCTTGTTC
This sequence comes from Mustela putorius furo, assembly GCF_011764305.1. Lineage (NCBI taxonomy): Eukaryota > Metazoa > Chordata > Mammalia > Carnivora > Mustelidae > Mustela > Mustela putorius. The sequence goes on from NW_025421987.1 coordinate 32,746,138, forward strand.
TTTTTCTATGATCTTAGGTTAAGGAATGTGTTTCATAGATGCCAAACATGTGATCAGATAACCACTCATGTTTGACAACAGCAACAGTCTGAGAAACTCAGTATCCCCAACTACCCTTTTCTCAGTTGAATCCTCAGTCCTTCTCAATTTTCTGATCACAATTAAATAGGCAACTCATTCATCCATCTTTTACATCTTTCTTAATTTACCAGTTCATTCTCATTTAAGAGATAAAGAGACATAAGTCTTGATTTCCTTTCACTTTAAGAATTTTTGACCCCAATGTGGTGAGGCATTCAGTTAAAAAACCACCACCAAAATTTCCTATTCAAAAGAATTGCATTTACTTTCTTTGGAACCATCAATGTTTAACATTTCGTGAGGGTGATGGGTTCACACAGTTTTACAAAGCTGTCATCTATGACATTTTAAAGAGATTTGTCCTGAGCATTTCAATCTACGAAAAAACTTTGATATTTAACTAAAATATCATCAGATGGGGCCTGCTTTCATGTTTTTATCATTTTTAACACCTACAACATCTCTAAGCATTTATTTTCTATTTACTATCCTTCCAGATAAGTAATTCTTTTTATTCCCCCATCCAACACCTGTTTACATGTACAATTATCACAGAGCCAGGTATTCCAGATTTTGAAGCAGAGCCGTAGGGGTTATATGCATTTGCTAATACAGGCTAACACTAATTTTACTGTTTTCTCACAGCTGTTAAAAACAAACACGTGAGAACTAATGCCCAGGGATTATCATCACTGGAATCTAGCAAATGTTTTCTGCCTCTCAGAGAAACCCCACCCCCATTTCTTCTCCGCTTGCTATTCTTACTCAGAATATGTCAGAAAAATGCAATACCTACTAAAATGGGCACTAGTCATCTTCACTGATTGCCTATGCAGAAACCTCTTTTGCAAATGAGTACACTGATTTTTAGAAATATAAACGACTTGCTCAAGATTGGTAATACAGATTTTGATTAAAACTAAAATGTATTTTCCTCTATACCACTAAGTTGGTCTTTATTATTTCTTTTATTTTAAAGACCCTTGGTATCCTGGATTTCTTTCTACAGCTCCTTCTTACTTTCATCTACAGTTACTTCGTGTTATCCTTGACCTTCTCCAAGTTGAAAAACTCTAGCTTGAGTATTTATAAGTCAAATGTGAAAATTAAATACTTTTCATCTACCATGAAGTAGTATTACTAAGAACATACTTAATATATATGAAGTATTTTTTAAATGACCAAATAATAAAAGACCCGATGTTAAATTATGTGATAAAAAGCCAGTAACTCACACCTTTTTTTGCCTTCTTCATGTTTACTTTCAAAGGTTGTCTTGTTCAGGGAAGAAGTTCTAAGTGTTTACTGTAAGGCTCCTCTTCCTTAATGCTACCTCTTGTTTGTCAGGACCTCTCCCCTTTCTTTCTTGCCTCAAGGAAACAATCTTACTCTGTGACAAAATAGAAAAAAAAAAATCTGTGATTAGAGAAAGCAATTGAATAAATTGTCTGCAAAATACTTACAGGGTTTTAGGAATGATTACTGTTTTTGAACAGCTTTAATATTGGAGCATATTTCTTGTAGTTTCTTGTTTTGAGTTAGAAGAATTTAATATCTTCTCATCCAAATCAAAAACTTCAAATCAAAGGAAATGGGGCACCAAAAAACACAGATGTTCAGAGCTTAGCAGTTTTAACATACAGACTATTTCCAGACAATTTAAAACTCTTGTATTTAGTTCAGAAAACTCAAAAGTCCAATTTAAAATGTGTTTAAGATTTAAAGAAGAAGGATACTACTGAATGAAGAATCAAAGTTTGAACCTAATCCTTTAATAATTATTGTCATTAAAAAATCTGGCATTTTGTTTAAATAGCCTTCATTTTATGGTATTTGGTCAAGATTAAGTTCTGTGTTTCATTCCCAGTTTGCAGATAATCACAATGACAGAGTCAGCAATTGAATATATTTGTCAAATTTGAAAACAATGTGGGATTTTGTTTACTTAATCAATTATATTAGAGTAAATATTCTTTTTTTTTATTTTTTTTTAATAAATATATAATGTATTTTTATCCCCAGGGGTACAGGTCTGTGAATCGCCAAGTTTACACACTTCACAGCATAGAGTAAACATTCTTAATCCAATTTTATTAAAGATTCTTGACAAAGGCAATAAGCATTTCAAACTATTAATGTTAACTATTAATGTTGAAAAATATCTATTAACTATTAATGTTAATTAACTATTAATGTTGAAAAATATCAAAAATATCCATCAATGATACGCTTGAATTAACACTTTGCCTCTTAGATAGCTCTTAGATAACATATTAATTCAAACATTTTATTGATGGACATTAATGATTATCTTGATTCTTTTTCTCTCCCCATCTCTGGTTCAGAAAGCATGAAACTGTAAGGGCCTATTTAGCCAGAGCGATTCCATCTTGGGTTAAACAGTGATTTTGTTGTTTATGCAGTAAAACTTAAACTGACCCTGCCCCCCCTCAGGGAACTTACTTAAAAGCAACTCCAGGAAACCAGTCCCAGGTAACAAAGCCAAATTACAAAGGCAGGTCAGGCCAGGTGGAGACATCCAATCAGTGGGGCACGCATACTGTCTCCCTAGCTACCAAGGAGTATGGGCCCTGCCTTTTGGGTGCCTTTTGGGCACCAATTCTGACCAAGGTGATAGGCTCGTTCAAATATCTACTATAGGGTAAACTGTAATTCAATTGGTCACTTATGTGTGATCTAGCATGACTGTGCAGCTTTCTCTGTGTGTTACAATCTCATTGGCCACCTGTGTGTGGCCAGGCCCAACCACATGGCCTTTGCCCTTAAAAGCTAGTCAGAGAGGGGTCGCCTCTGTAAGAGACAGCCCGGACTGGTCAGTTTGATTTTCAATGCTTGGAGAGAAATAAAGCTTTTGCTTGACCTTCGATTAGTATCAGTCTCGCTCCTTTGATCATGGACCCATTATTGGGGGACCTTCCAAAATCTTCCACCTGTAGGATGTTTCTATTTTTCAAATAAAATAAAAAAAAAAAAATTGAAAACCCTTCACACCCAGTTGGTATTCATAAAATATTATGATTTCTTATTTCTTCTTTCATCAGATAATTAATGAATACCTACTATATGAAGTCTGTGCCTATCCTCACAAGGTTTACAGTCCAGGGCTGGTGGGCAATTATAAAAAGGCATGAGGGTAATTTGAAACAAAGTGCATAGAGTGGTATAGGAATCTTTAAGAAGATATTCTTTGACCTTAACTTCTGGCCAAAAATGGTTTCCTGGAGGAGCTGGAAATCTGAAAAACGAATAGCAGTTAGCCACATAACAAGTGAAACAAAAATCTTCTAGATAGAAGAAATAGCATAAATAGCATATATGAGGGTCAGGAGAATAGATGATAGAGATGAAGACAGAAATGGAGAAGGAGATAGACAGAGAGGGGACATCATTAGGGCATCTCAGGATTTAAAAAAAAAAGAGAGAGAGAGAGAGAGATAAGACTAGAGAGGAAGCAAGTGGCCTCAATGTATGAGAGACTTCACACAAAGTTGTGCCAGTGGTTTCACCTTTATTCTAACACGAACAAAGTCACTGGAGGCTTTTAAAAAATAGGAATGTGACAGGATTAGATTTGTGGTTTACAAATGAGGACTACAGCTGCTTAGGTGACTATTAGTCTGGCTGTAATGTAGAGAATGAATTAAAAGGAAACAAACCTGGAGATAAGACCATTTGGGGGTCTGCTGCCAAAACCTAAGAAAAAGACAAAGTGACCTAGATTGGGGAATGGCTGCCCATATGGAGAGACATTTATAGAAATTTAATGGGATTTATGGATTCAATAATTTGGGGAAGTGAAGAAGGATGGAAGAATCAAGGATTAGTCCTCTTAGGCAAAGGGTGCTTAGTGGTGTCATTAATTGAATGGTACAAAATGGTGCACCTCTGATGGTGCAAAAGTGATTTCAGTTCAGGATATGCTGTATTTGTATATGTCTTTAGGTCATTTGTGTGAAAATTCAATATCAGAGTAGAACTATGATTGAGATCTTTAGAATTCACATAGAGAATGAGCTCAGTTGCCCAGGAGGAAAAAAGGATGAGAAAAGAACCTGAGAAGCTCGAATAATTAAGGGAAGAGAAGAAAATAAAAGCCTGAAAATAAAATTGAGAAGAAATAGCCAGCTATTTAAGAAATATAAAACAGAGTGGTATAGTGTCACAGAATCTAAGGAAAGTTGGTGTAGTAGTTACTAGGCAAAATAATGGTCCTGGAAAATGTCCAGGTATGAAACCTTAGCAACTATGAAACCCTTACATGGCAAGGGACTTTGCAAATATGATTAAAGATCCTGAGATTGGGGGGGGGGGGGCTTTCATTCATTGTTATTTGGGTAAAGCCAAGGCGATTACATGTGTCCTTATAGCTGGAGTCAGAAAGGTTACAGTCAGAGAAGATGTAAGGAATCCAGGCACAAAGGTGATGGAAAGAGATAAACCAGGAAATGGATTCTCCTCTAGAGAAAACAATGTAGTCCCACCAATCCATTTCAGATGCTAACCTCAAGGATGAAGCATAGTAAGTTTATGTTGCTTTAAGCCACAAATTTTGTGGTAATTTGTTACATGTAATTACAGCAGCAAAGGCAAAATAATAAATGAACCATGTAAGAGTTGATTTAGCAATACAGAAGTCACTGATGAATTTCAAAAGAGGAGTAAGAGTGAAGTGTTTTACATGATTAAAAAGAAGAAATTTTTTTTTTTTTAAAGAAGAAATTTTTTTTTAGATTTTCTTTCGTTTTGTCTCTGCTTTGGGTGTTTCTTGGTTGTTAGCTTCATCCTGTCCCAGTCTGGGATATATGAAATAAAAAGAAAATACAAGGAAGTCACCACTGTGTTATTCCTTGCATCTCAAGATTCCTTTCTGGTCTCTCTTCTTCCTCCCTCCTTTAGAGTCTTCTTATGTTTATTTTATATGTAATATCCAGGACTTTTAATTGTACTTAACAGAAGGAATGGGGGAAATATCCCAGATTTTTTTTTTAATTTATATTTTTTCCTTTATCTATTTCCCCAAATTTCTGCATTGGATATGAATTAGTTGTGTTTCAATTGAATGTGTTTTTATAAATATAAGGCTTAGATAGGCACTTTAACATGTCACAAAGCAATCAACATCCTAAGTAAAATTTATTTTGCATATAATAAAAAATCTGAAACAAAAATAGACAAATATAATAAATGTCCCCAATCTCATATAATATTTGCCTCACCAATGACACAACTTTTCATGACATTTTCTAAAATGTATTCTATACAAAATGATTTTGAAAATACTTAACAACCAGTATGGAAGGGACAGAAATACTTAATAGCAACTGCCCAGCAGTCAGAAAGGAAGAAGGCTGGCACAACATAGCAGGGCATATCAGCCTTAGTTCTATCAAGAAGCTGATAACCCTACAAAAAGGTGTTCCATGGACAACTACCTTTGGGAAAGAATGCATATTTACTATTTCCTCCTCTTGGAAATTCTTGTCAGAAAAAAAAAAAAGTTCTTCACTAAATCCAAACTTTTATTTCATCATGAAATTATTTTCTTATGAAAAGCTTTTTTTTTTTCTTTTCTGGCAATGTACATTCACAGCCTGTAGAATACATTTTGCAAATGCTCTCACAAGTGCTTTTATGCTAAAACTATTATTCTGCCAAGCCATTTCTTATCCATAGCCTTTCCTACCAGTTGATAGTTATTGCCACTCAAATAGAATTTATTCTGTAAAATGACTTGTTCTATATCCTAGTGTGTTTAAGAAAAGTGACACATCTAAAATTAAATCATATGAGATATTAACACTTCCCTGGACCTCTGGATATATTCATTTGCTAGATGCATATCGACAATAAATAAAAGCAGCATATTAGAAAAAGGTGAAAGGGAGAGCTAAGATCACATATTGATTTCTGCAGTCATCTTTTATCAGTTGATAGGGGCTCTTTTCATTGAGAATTCTGCAGCTGGATCTGGGCTCAGATGGAAACTCGAGTGTACCTGGTGATACTGCCACAGATCACAAGCGAATAAATGAAGATCTGCCTGTCAAATTCTTTTTATGGAATAAGATTAGGTAAGAATTAGATAGCACATTCATCTAATTCATCCTTCATATTTGAAGTAATGTTTTGATTTAAGAAAGAAAACACAGTTTAGGGGTTATCTCAATCCCTTGGCTTTTGGAGCTGAGATGGGAACTTACTCCAGTCAGACAATAAAATCTACACTGTTTTCACTATAGCACATTGCAAAAGTTAAAGAGCTCATGAAACAGTTATCCAAATATGTATAATAAGATGGCTCTAGGGGTAATTACATTGAAAACGTTAAATATATGCAAGTTAAGAAAAAAGTAATATGCAATTGAAACTTATTACTGAACACAACAAATACAGTCAATTGATTCTCATCATTTTCCAATTAGTTTTATTATATATCATAAAAATAAGATTAAAAGACTGTTAAAAAATGTACTTTATATATGGCCCAGACTATATATATTTTTTAAGTGAATCCAAGTGCTTTTATAGAAGTCAAGAAGATATTTCTGTGAACAAAATATGAAAGAGAAACATAAAGGAAGAGAAGTCCTAAAACTGCAGGCCCTGAGTCCAGAAGCAGACAGAAGCGCCTTGGGAATGAAAGTCACCAACTAAGATGGGAAACCTGAATTGCCTTTATTGAGCCAGGACTGGCCTTCCTGGTGCCTGAAAGGTGGCTGAAGACTGCTACAGACAACTGAATGCAGGCATAGCTTCGGTAAATCCACCAACTTGAGAAGGCAGGTTACAGCTTCACAATCTCAGCCTAAGTCAAGCAACTCATTGGACTTCCTACGTGATCTGTGAAACTCTCCTAAAGCCCTTAGAGTGAGAAACTCTAAATTATTAATCTAAGACCCCTATCTGGAAGAGAACCCAGGAACCACATAGTGGCAGCCATAATACTATTAATCAATAAATAAAAGAACAAAAAAAGAAAAACAATATCTCATTGAAGACAGCGTGCAAAGTAAAGGTCTAAAGTATATGAAGATAAATAATGCTACAAACAACCAAACAAACCAAAGCAAAAAATGTGTATATTATGAAACATGAGTAGGTAAAAATGAAAATACACAAGTCAACATTTTTGAAATTAAGAATGCAGACACTGAAATTAAAAATTAATAAGTCAGATATAATATTTTGAGTTAATAAGTTATTAAATTTGAAGAGAGTGATAGAATATTCACTATGAACATGGGCAGAGGGCTAAAGATATTAGGAAGGATAAAAGGAAGGGAGGGAGGAAGGGAAAGAGGGAGACAAAGAGACTTCAAGCAAAAGGACATCCAATTACCAAGCTGGAATTTTGAAAGTTTACATTAGAAGTGGCATAATAAAATAAAATTTTACCAGAAATAGATAATTACTTACCAAACAACAATAATTGCATTCACAGAATTCTCACCAGCAAAAAAATAAGTGTTAGACAATATTGACAACATCTTCAAAGAGCTGCAGGAATTCTATACTAGTTCAACTATCACATAAGAGTGTGAGGGCTCTATACATGCCAGTGTGGTAGACTGAATTCTCTGAGATGCTCCTATAAAAAATCAACTACATAATATAGATAGCATAGTTCTCAAAGCATTCATTGTTTCCAAGCAGTGGGAGAACTCTGTTATTCCTCACTCAGAAGGAACAAACTATGAGTTGAATGTGCAAGAAGTGAAAGGTAAGCAAGTGGAAAAGATGTTATTGCTCCAAGGGCACATCACTTAATACTACTGAATTATACCTTAACCTTTGGGCCAGCAACAAAGTAAAGAAACTAAAGATGAGACGTCTAATTTAAACTAGGGCATCCTAGAAGTCTAATATAGTCCTAGACCTACAGTACCCCTGGACTCTCAACAGAAACAAAAACTGAAGAAAACATTCCCAGATTAAGCCCACAGTATTTCCAGATTAAGGTCATCAAGTTAAGTTTCTAAATACCATCAAGCAAACATGAAGGGAAGACATCATGAATCAGACAACAGAAACGGGGCGGGGGGCGGGGGAACTGAACTCACCAAACTCTTGAGAGTGGAACTGCCAGGTGCAAAATGTAGAATATAAAATGTATGAAGAAATAAAAGATGAATTCATAGGTAGAATAAGCCACAAAAAGTTTTCAGAAATCATTAGGCAATTCTAGAAAAGCAAACAAATGGAAATTCTACATATAAAAAAACTAATTGCAGAAATGAAAAAACTGGGGCACCTGGATGGCTCAGTGGGTTATGCCTCTGTCTTTAGCTCAGGTCATGATCTCAGGGTCCTGGGATCAAGCCCCGCCTCGGGCTCCCTGCTCAGCGGGGAGCCTGTTTCCCCCTCAGTCTCTGCCTACTGCTCTGCCTACTTGTGATCTCTCTCTTTCTCTCAAATAAATAAATAAAATCTTAAAAAAAAATGAAATGAAATAACTGATTAAACAGATAAATAGCAAAATAAGAATAGCCAAAGAAATAGAGACACCTGGGGACTTAGTCGTCAAGTGTCTGCCTTTGGCTCAAGTCATGATACTGGAGTCCTGGGATCGAGCCCCAGCTCCGACTCAGGCTACCTGCTCAGTGGGAAGCCTGCTTCTCCCTCTCCCTCTCTCCCAGCTTGTCCTCCCCTCCTCTCTTGCTCTCTCTCTCTCTCTGTCAAATAAATAAAATCTTTTTGAAAAAAAGAAATATTAGTAATGATATATCCACAATAAGGAGCAGGAAGTCAGGGGGAAAAAACTATGAAATGGAAATATATACATGGAAGATAGAATGAAAAGATCCTATGTATTTAACTGGAGTCCTAGAAAAGGAGAGACGAGAATAGAAGAGAGGCTTGTCAATAAATTTATAAACTTAGCTGAATCAACAAATTCACAAAAAAAATAGAACAATAAATTCTTAATCAAGAAGAAGTAGAAAGACTGGACAGACCTAAAATTAGGATAGAAGTTGTTCAATATTTTAAAAAAAGAGAGAGAGAGAGAGCAATCCCAGGCCTGAGTTATTTACCAGGAAAGGTCTAACATACTTAAGGTGATAAAATCTTTCCAATTTTATATAAAGCCTTCTAGATAACAGGAAAAAAAAAAAGGAAGGGAGCATATTGCCCAAATCATTCAATAAAACCAGTATACTGGTTTCAAATCTTGTTACAGAGCTTTGAAAAAGACAATTCAAAAAAGAAAAATAATAGGCCAATCTCATTCATAAACACAGAGATAAGAATTCTGAACAAAATAATACCAATCCAAATCAAACAATGAATAAATTATGTATATACTAAAAACAATTTAGAATTATCCCAAAAATCCAAAAATGATTTAATATTATCAATAAAATTATTAAAAATCTAAGGAAAAGCATATGATCATTTCAATCAATGAAGAAAAGCATTTGAAAAAAAGACACTTAGGATAAAAACTTTTAACAAGGTAGTAAGAGAAGTTAACTTACTTAACCTGATAAGCCTGATCAAAACCTGGTGAAATCTAAGAAACATCTCTTTTGAAGTCATAAATTTGACACAAAGATTCAATTAATTCAATTAAACATTTAGCTGGGATATCTAACTAGCGGCATCAGAATAGAAAACAATGAGAGACTAGGGATTTGAAAGGAAAAGACAAAACTCAATATTCACAAATGATATAACAGAGAAAATTCAAAATAATCAACCTTAAATTTATCAGGATTGATGAGAACACATGCAGATGGTTGGTTACAAGATTAATATACAAAAACCATTTCTGTTTGTAAATCCCACTAATAAACAATTAGGGGGAAAGCCTTGTAAAAATAATATTTATGTTAGCAACACATATTGTAAGGTTCTTAAGAACATATGTAGCAAACATTGTTTCAAGAACTATATAGAGAAAATTGTACAAGCATTGAAAGACACTCTGGATGATAAACAAACAGAAACATATGCCATATCTATGAATGAAGAAGCGTTTTTTTAAAATGTCAATTCTCTTCCAATTGATCAAAAGATTCAATGCAATCCAAATCAAAATTACCATGGGATTTGTTGTAAAATTTGGAAAGCTGATTCTAAAGTCAGCAGAACAGCAAAGAGCCAAATATATCCAAAGTACTCATAAAGAAGAAGAATAATGAGGGCAGACTTGCCTTCAATGAAAACAGTGCATATTATAATACTAGATGAATTAAGACAATGTGATTTAAGTTAAGGGAAATGAAAACTGCTCCTTAGGATGGACTAGAGAACCCAGACACAAGTCCATCTGTAAATGGAAAAAAACAATGAGAGAGGTGACATTTCAAATCACTGAGAAAATGAGGTTATCTTCGATTTACAGTGATGATAAACAATTTATGGTAATGACACACAAATCAGTGCACATGAATTCATTACTTAAATATGAAAAGCAATACTTCAGGGTTTTAGTAAAAAGATATAAGGGAGCATTTTTATATCTTAAAATTCAAAGATGAATTTTAAGGCATTATGATGTTAACTTTAAAGAAATTTAAATTCCACATGGCTTCCTAATATACACTAAAACTTTAACCGATATGGTTGCTTTTTACATTAAAAGCAAATGGTTCATAGATCATAATGAGCTGATTTCAAAACATTTTCCATAATAAATAATCTTGCAGAGTAAATAAACCCAACAAATAAAGGTAATCTATGAATATTCAATAATTACTCTCTAGAGAAAAAAGAAAGTAACTTGAATGACATGTGCATAATAATTATAGAAAAGGACTAATATGAACTAGAACTGATATTTTTCTCTTGTGTCCTGGCATGTATTTTCTTTCCAGACCAATTTTTTCATCCTAAAAAATTCCAATTCTAAATAAAATACACCTCAACCCCCAAATCAATCTTCTAATCAATTTAACCAAAAATATTATAGGAGAATATGATGACCTCCTCCTTCTTTTATTGTATACAAAGCATTTTTCTACACTATCAAATATTATTTTTATAGGGCTTGGGTTTTCTCCTTTGATACAAGTCCTGAAAGTTTTACCTTTAGTCATCACATTGGTTAAAAGCAACTGAATTCCTCTAGTTTATTAAAACTTTCCTGGATTGTTCAAATCTCCCTGACCACAATCATTAATGCTGGAGAACTTGACATCTAGTCCGTAGAAATAAACCCAGATAATATAAGTATATATAAGTTGCTGTTGTTCTCAGTGCTACACCTACTATTCCCTACAAGTAACCACACAGAATATATTGGAAATAGATTATCTCATTGAGAATTTATGAGTCATTAACATTACCTATCTAATTAGTTTTGTGAGCATAGTCATTTGTAAAATATATACATATGTAATTATTTTCTATTTTACTTGTTCTCATTTTTTAAGGGTATACCAGTAGCAGTGGATGGACAGCTAAATGCTCAAATAAATGACCTAATGGATATTAGATTTCAACCTATTAATTTTAAAGAAAAAAGGAACACATACCAACAAATGTACTTAATTCGAAATTAGTTTTTACAAATAATATTCTCAACTCCAACGCCTTTTGGTAACATACCCTACCTACATTTCTGTGAAATTTTGCCATCTTGTTACCCAAATATCAATCTAAAAAAGTGAAAGAGGGAGAGGAAGAGCACTGATCTTTTTCTCCAGCAGTGTTGACAAATACTTTAAGAGTAATAAAGAGCAGATTATAATAATAAAGAATAATAAAACTAGTATTTCAAAATACTGATTATAATATAAATCTCATGTGCAACTTGTCCAGTGATTTTCCAAACACTGAAAACCAAATGGGGTTAGTGAACTGATGGTCATTACAATACCTTTCTGCGCTCCTATAAACCATTTGCTCGGGTGTGTGCTGTTTTATACACCAAACATTAAAGTCAACTCTGCATGACTCCTCTTCTCAAGTAGACTGCACACTCCTCAAAGGCAGAACTGTTTTCTTCTATTCTGCTTCCCTTATAGTGCTTTAAGCCTACTTGGCTCTGTGGTACTAACTGGGGCAAGAAAACTAAAATTGAAATTAAGGTTATACTGTGGCTTAAAACAGCAGATCGAATTGACATTTGTGCGGAACTCTCTTTACTCCCACCCCTGTTCAGTTACTCTATATGCAAATACGCTACTTAAGTTCATGCATTTAAAGGAGCCCCTTAAATGCAAATAGCTATTCTTTCGGGTTCCATATGGCCACTAAATAAAATATATTTTTAAGGCTTTGTTTAAAACATCCCAAAATAATACACTGGAAACAATTTTTAGTTCCTCTTCCTAAGATAAGTGCACAAAAACATTTTTTTTTTTCTTCCTTCATTTTTTTTTTTTTATTTTTTATAAACATATATTTTTATCCCCAGGGGTACAGGTCTGTGAATCACCAGGTTTACACACTTCACAGCACTCACCAAATCACATACCCTCTTTGTAAAGGGCCAATAAATCATATGATTTGATCAAAATGTTTTTGTGCAATTGCCCTATGACCCAGCAATTGCACAAAAACATTTTGATCAAATCATATGATTTATTGGCCCTTTACAAAGTGGTCACAGAGGCCTGGTTTCACATTGAGCAAGTACTTTCGACTAAGGCTTCTAGGGCTTTGAATCCTTTTTGAATCAAGCTGCTTAGTATTTTAGGTTTTGTTCTTTGTGGTACTACGTACACCCTCCCCCTCCTCAAAAATATAAGTTTTGTTTTGTATCTTAGCGGTGCATTCCAGAGTAAAAACTGTTAGAACATCTTTGTACTGAGTCACTTGGGCTTTCCATCAGTGGATCTGTGCTTAAGCCAACACCTCGAAATATAATCTCACACCAGTATTAGCCTACCTAAAAGACAGTGCTTCTTTAGAATTTCTAACATCTTCAAAAGAAACAGATACAAAAACTAGAGCCTGTGGTGCTCAAAAAGACAGACTCTGCCTGCCAGTCTTAATCAAACATTATGAATTCTATAGACTTTTCTGTATCAATAGCTTAAAAAAAAAAAAAACTTCCATAAATAAGAAGACAGGGGAAAGTATGCTGCTTCTATGATTGCTTGGCATAAAATACATTAGATTCTGAACTGCATTCTTTCAGCATCACTTAGAGCTGCAAGAAAAACCAACAGCACCTCCAACAGCAAAGAAAGAACAGTGAACTCTGCAATTCATCTCATGTTCATTTTGGTAAGAGACCTATATTCATTTCAATGAAATTTGACAAGAAGCAGAAGCAGCAATGAGTTCATTTCTTTGAATTTTTTTTTTTTTTTTTTTTACCAAAACAGCCTGAGAGTTTACCCTTTCACAGAAAGACATTTCTGTGACCACTCTATTAAATGTTAGCTAAAAAGAAATGTTTCCTAGTTTTCATATATGTGGAAGAACAGCTTACACAAAAACGGCCACCCTAAGGATTAATTTTTATAAGTCCTCTTACCGTTTTTTAATAAGAGCAAATGACAGTGTTCATATATTGAAGTCATTTAAAGCACTGTCTATTAATTCACATTCATGGCATTGATGCAAAATTTGCTAAATCATCCCTTATTAGATATTCAAATATTGCTTTTACTCAAATGACGATGTAAGAAATACAAACATTTCCCAATTTAAGTTTCACTAGAAGCTAATATTTTGGCAGAGCTGCCTGTTTCAATTTTCTAAGAAATGTTTAGAAAATTTCCCTTTAATGAAATCATATTTAGTATTAAATCTGGAAGATAATTTAAAAGAGAAAAAAAGAACACAAGAGCTAGAGACACAAGAGAAGATATTTTGATCATAAGTACAAAAACTCTCAACCTGAACTTTGAGTCATCCAATTTGATATAAGTTGCCCTCAAGAAGAAAACAGTGAACAACAAAAAACTATTTCACTTATTTCACAATAAGTGAAAATTCTATGATATAAAGTTAGAAATTTCTACACTACTGACTAGAGTTTCAGTGTCCTCAATACATCAATCATCACAAGAAAATGTTTCAAGTTAGTTTTTATAAGAAAAGAGTACATACAGTGCATTTTGCTATTATAATATACTCCACCATCTAAGAAGTTCTGAAGCTACAATTTGAGATAATCATTTATATTACAAGAGTTTTTTCAAGTTTATAAAAAGATTCATGGCAGGATTATTTTAAAAATAGCAAACCCCACAGTGTATTGTGTATCTGCTTAAAGATCATTTTCTACTTTGTTACAGAACAGATAAAAATCTGATAAGAATAACTGACAATATTTCATCAAAAGTAGAGATCTAGCAACTTGGAAAACATGGAGTTACAGTTCAGTTTTCAACTTCGTTTATACTTTTTTCCTCCAGAGATTTATCTTTGTGAAATACATCAAAGTGCAGAATACAATTAACTATTTAATTTTACTCTTTCACTTAATATTATAGGTAAATTTAAGTAAATTTATCATTTTCATCTAACAAAATAATTCATGGAGTACCTACTATGGAGGAGAGACTGAATGGGAAAATTAGATATACAAAAGAATAAGGTAAATAAGAGATGGTGGTATTAGTGTGGTGGTGTTCACAGTTTAGTAAAAGAAACAGACAAATGAAATAATGGGTAAAAATGTTCTTTATATTGTGTTATGGGAGTACAGGATGGAAGAGGAGTCAGGGAAACCTTCACAAGAGAATATTTTTTGAGATGGATCTTAAAAAATATAACTGTACCAAGTAGAAAAGAAAAGTAACACTCTCCATCAAAGAGAGGTAGCAAGTATAAAGGCAAAGTCATGTTCAAAAGCATGATTAAAAAAAAAAAAAAGAAAGAAAGAAAAGCATAACAGATACAGACAACAGGGAATACTTATGGTATGAGGTCACTGACAATATGGAAGTCCTGAGAAAACAAATCGGGAAGAGGTATAGGGCCATCTTATGAATGGCCTTTTAAGCTAGGCTGAAGAGCCTGTCCTTTATCCTTTACAAACAAGCATCCAGGAAAGGTTGAGAAGAGAGGAGGACAGTACAAACATACAGCTCATATTACGATGTGCAAACTTTTGAGGGTTAAATAAAAGAGAGTTTGGAGGCAGAGGACAATGATGTGTTGATAACAGCCTGGGTGAGAGATACTAAGGGTGTGTGACAATAGAAAAGAAGATAGAAGTGATTTTAGAGACACTTAACAAGTAAAGCCAAATGCCAACTGATACTTGGTACCATTTGCATGTAGTAGATTAGGACCATTTGGAGGTAGTAGATGACTGAAAGGGAAGAGTTGAGGATGACTTAACTCCATTTGGACGTGGTACCATTTTGAAGGCACTGCGTATTATCTGGGTGTGGTAGACTGTGGAGAGAGAAAAGTTCACATACAAAATGGACTCAGTTTGTTTAATATTTATTTATTTATTTATGTGAAAGAGAGAGAGTGTGTGTATGCCAGAGGGAGAGAGAACACAAGCGGGGGAGCGGGAGGGACAGAAGAAGAGGGAGAAGCGGACTCTTCACCAAGCAGGGATCCCAATGCAGGGCTTGATCCTAGGACCCCGGGATCATGAGCTGAGACAAAACAAATGTTTAACCGAAAAAGCCACCCAGGTGCCCCAAAACAGAGTCAATTTAAAGTGGTTAAGACTTTGTGTAAACTACAGAGCAAAATATGTGCTGCTCTGTGTCCCCTTTTTCTTTCTTTTTTTTTTTTTAAGTTTTTTTTTTTTTTTAATTTATTTATTTGACAGAGAGAGAGAGATCACAAGTAGGCAGAGAGGCAGACAGAGAGAGAGAGGGGGAAGCGGGCTCCCCGCCAAGCAGAGAGCCCGATGTGGGGCTTGATCCCAGGACCCTGGGATCATGACCCAAGCCAAAGGCAGAGGCTTTAACCTGCTGAGCCACCCAGGTGCCCTGTGTCCCCTTTTTCTTATCTATGACATTGACACTCTCTAGTTCCAAAATCAGCTTTTTTTTTTTCTAGAGATTTTATTTATTTCACACTAATAGAGAGTGGGAGAGAGAGCATAAGCAAGGGGAGCGAGCAGCACACAGGGGGAGAAGCAGACTCTCTGCTGAGCTTAACCAACAGAACTACCCAGGCATTCAGAAAATCAGTTCACCTTTTAAACACAAACTTTGTAGCTACTCAATGGATTAGCCGTCTTCATCCTTCTGTGAATGTGGGTTAGAGATGCCTCCATCCACATCAACTCAACCTCCTTATTGCACACCTTCAGTCAGACTCCCTGGATGTAAATTCTCCTCATCACATATTCTATCCTATTCTCTAAGTTCAGCAGGACCAGGCTGCAGCAGTAACACCAGAAGTGATTGCAAAAACTGGAAAATTCCAGGAAAATAGAAACCTGTCTTCGTCCTTTCTGGTTGCCATAACAAAAAATACCATAGACAAACATTTCTTTTGCATGGTTCTGGAAGCTGGCTAGTCTAAGATGAAGGCTCTAGGAGATCTGCTGTCTGATGAGGGCCTGCTTCCGAGTTCATAGACACTGGTCTCATCTCTGTAATTTGACACAGAAGAAGGGACAAGGAATTTCTATGGTGTCTCTTCTCCAGGGGCATTAGTCTCATTCATGAGGAGTCTGCTTCTGTGACTTAATCACCTCACCAATTCCCCATAACACTGGAGGTTAAGATTTCAACATGAATTGAGGGGGTACAAAAACAGTCAGTCTATGGCAAAACCCTAGGCCCGAAGTGTTTAACATAGAACATCTCTAATGGGGGATGCATTAGTTTCCTATGGCTGCCATAACAAATTACCTCATACTTGGTGGCATAAGCAGAAATGAATTTTCTCACAGTTCCCCAGTCCAGAAGTCTAAAATCAGGGTGTTTGCAGGGCCATTCTCTATTTAAAGGCTCTATGGGAGAATCCATTCCTTGCTTCTTTCAGTTTTTGGTTGCTCTTAACTTATGAGCACATCACCATTTCATACTGCTCCATTTTCTTTCTCAAAACTCCTTCTGCTTCTCAGTTTTAAGAATACATGTGACTGCATTTTGGGCCCACCCAGAGCATCCATGATAAACCCTTCCTCTCAAGATCCTAAGGTAATATTGACAAGTGCTGGGGATTAGAAGGTGAATTTTTCTGGGAAACATCACTCACAGAATTCTACTGTAGAGAATGATCATTTGGATGCCCAAAGTAGAATCATTAGTGAACATCAACAAAATTCAAGGCAGAATCTCCAGATACAAAAACTTAAAGAGAGCCATAAGACCAGCCTCTTGGGACTCCCAAAAGCTATCCAATCTGCCACTTGACCCAAGACCCACCCAATAGTAACGCCGGCATACAGGTGCTAGAAGCAGTAAGACATCTTACCACATTCAACAGACCTATTTTTTACTGAATAATTTCATTTTTCAAATACCTTTCCTGTCTAGCTTGGCATTTTATAAATAAAGATGAATCATGAGCCTTTTTGGCTCAAAAAATTCATTTCTGTGATAATTATCACTATTATTAACTTATTCATTTATTGGTTATATTCATTTGTTGCTATAGACACTTAACTTTTTTTTATTAAAGATTTTATTTATTTACTTGACAGACAGAGATCACAAGTAGGCAGAGAGACAGGCAGAGAGAGAGGGGGAAGAAGGCTCCCTGCTGAGCATAGAGCCAGATGCAGGGCTTGATCCCAGGACCCTGGGATCATGACCTGAGCCAAAGGTAGAGGCTTTAACCCACTGAGCCACCCAGGCGCCCCTAGATACTTAACTTTTTTAAATTAATTTGGGTGGGGTGGCTGGGTGGCTCAGTCATTAAGTGTCTGCCTTTGGCTCAGGTCATGATCCCAGGGTCCGGAGATCAAGTCCCACATCAGGCTCTCTGCTCTGCAGGAAGCCTGCTTCCCCCTCTCCCACTTCCCCTACTTGTGTTCCCTCTCTCACTGTGTCTCTGTCAAATAAATAAATAAAATCTTTTAAAAATTAAATTAAATTAATTTTGTTGTTAGAAAAAGCATTTAACCTCTGTGTTTCAGTTTCCTCAGCTACTAAGACAATGGAATTATATATTTTGCTATGTTACAGAAAATATATGATAAAAGTAGGAGAAGAAAACATAATGGCTGAACATTATGCACAATTAACGGATGTCTTATATATAAGAATGTATTCATAAAGCACAATTTTTTGACATAACCAGATACTAAAACAAAGAAGTCCTCTCAAAACTACCCAAAAAATAAAGACAGGTCATCTTCAAGCAAACAGAAACACTGTTAGTATACTGCTCATTAGCAGGAACAGAGGAAAAACACAATGAGTTCCTGCTGCTGAGCTGAGTGAAAATATGCAAACTGAAATTCTATGCCTGGCTAAACCACAATTCAGAAGTAAAGCACTAAAAAAAGATTTTTGAGTTTACAAAATTACCACTCACACATACTTATTTAAGAAATGATTGCAAGACATAATTCAGGAAGGTTAGAAATTTATGGTAATAAAGGAAGAAGTAGGATGCAAGAAGCAATGGTAAGCAAAGAAATTAGCAAGCATGAACAAATCTAATCAAGCACTAATTGTTCAAAAAAACTAACAATCATTACTAACATAGGGATAAAAATTAGGAGCAAATAAAATACAAAAAAATGATAGCTAAAGTACTTCTATGTGCCAGAAATTCTTTAAAGTATTTGTATTTATAACTAGTTTAATTCTCCTAACAAATCTATGGGACAGTTACTAATAGTATCATCACTTACAGATGGAGACAACATGCCAAAACAGACTCAGCAACTTGTTTAAGAGTCACAGCTGACAGGGTAAATTATCACATGGTTTCACTTATTTGTGGAGCATAACAAATAGCATGGAGGACAAGGGGAGATGGAGAGGAGAAGGGAGTTGAGGGAAATTGGAAGGGGAGGTGAACTATGAGAGACTATGGACTCTGAAAAACAGTCTAAGGGTTTTGAAGTGGGGGGGGGGGTTGGGGGAACCAGGTGGTGGGTATTAGAGGGCACGGATTGCATGGAGCACTGGGTGTGGTGCAAAAACAATGAATACTGTTACGCTGAAAAGAAATTTAAAAAAAAAGTCACAGCTGACAAATAGTAAACTCGAGATTTGAATCTAGGGAGTCCATACTTTTCATCAGTATATGGTACTGTCACCATGAATTAGTGAGAAAATTACAAAATAATATAGACAAAAATAATATGTAACTTGGAGAAGAGTGATGTTCAAATTATTCATTTTTCTTCTATCACTTTGGGGACCTTAGAAACTCTGATTAAAGTTAGACTATACTAAGATAAATAAGCAAAACAAACCAGATCTTTTATACATTGCTGGCAGAAAGTGGTGTGTTACTAGTTAGCAAATTTGAAGGTATGCATACCCTATGACCTGAAGCTGTTTGTTTCTAAGTATGTCTGAGAAACTCTTGCTCCACTTGCTCCATAGATATATACACACATGGAAACAGAACAAAACTATAAACATTAAAAATGTCTACTGAAGGTAGCCTAAGTTGCTCACTGGGTTAAGCATCTGCTTTCGGCTCAGGTCATTAGCCCAGGGTCCTGGAATCAAGCCCCATGTCAGGCTCTCTGCTCAGGAGGGAGTCTGTTTTTCCCTCTCCCTAAGCCTGCTGCTCCCCTTGCTTGTGTTCTCTCCCTTTCTCCCTGTCAAATAAATAAATAAAATCTTTTTAAAAAAGTTTTCTGAATGAAGAATTAAATTATTAATATATTCAAATAAAGTAATATAATACTGTAATGAAAACAAATGAACTATGGCCACCCACAGTAAAAGAGATAAAGTTCAGTATCAATATTAAGTGAATAAGAAATACTGTGATCCTATTACCATTTCATTGAATTTTAAGGCAATTAAAATTAAGTAATTTCTTATATAGGTTAAATACACTTAGGATAAAACTACTAGAAAAAACTTAGGAGAAAGACAAAATTAAGATAAGGAAACAATAAAAGGAGAAGCAAAAAGTAAATAAAAGCTACTGTCACTATTCTGGCTCTTCAGTTGTTTGGGAAATTCATCTGTCTGAATGAATAAATCAAATGGGTTTATGCAAGTGCTAATAATGAGAATATGTCAATGACCAAGAATTATGTTTTCCTGAGGCCATGAAATTATATTTCTTTATTGGAAATGTAGAAGGAGGAGAAGCCATGAGCAGTTGGTCATTTCTGTGAAGAAGGACCCATAGAATAAAAGAAAAAGCGGTAAAAAATGAGACAGTGTTGGAGCCAGGTATTAAATATTATATTTTCTTTTTATTCTTGCAAATCATTCTAGTAAGCACTAGTGGAAAAAAAATTAGTTTCTTGGAATCAATTTCCAATTCTGTTACCAAATCACACTGTGATCATGGAAATAAAAAAAATAATTGTATTTCACAGCTGTGCATTTCAGGAATGTGTATTAATTCATAATCCTCATAATATAACTATGAAATTACAGTATATTAATAGATCATACCACTATTATTAAGCACCTAATAAGTACTCAGTAAAGCTCCGTCATTATTATTATCATTAATATTGAAGTCATTTGGTATATTTAAGTATGAGAAAGTTAATACCTATAATGCATTGGTTCTTAAATATTATTTAGCACAAGAATTTCCTCAGGGTCTAAGCAAAATGCAGAATTACAGGATTCATCTGTGGTTATTCTTATTCCTCTGCTCTGGCATAAGGTAGAGAAATCTGCAACTGTAAAAACCTACCCAGGCAATTCTCATACAGATTATCTTCTGCCAATATTTTGAAAAACACTTAGGAGGGCCCCAGAATATGCTAACCTGATGACCAAGAAATTCTTTGTAACCTGGTATACTTACTAATCTAACGCATGCAAGCCAGGCCCTAGCTATCTTAAACCCATCACATTATGATCTAAGCTGCTCTAAGAAAATATGCATGGATTCAGCAATCCTTAGCTCCAAATTATCAGATTTAATCCCGAATTTCAGAAGGAAGTTCTGTTCAATTGGAGAAAGTTCTGAGTAATACAAGTGATAGCTCAGACACTTTTCCAAAAATTTCAAAGACTAACCCAAAAGATAAACATATAAACCAGCATTGGGTCATTAATCATAATAAGTGTTATCACAGAGGTAAAGTCAAAGATTAATTAGAACATCTCTAATTCTGGCTTTTGAGAATAAAGAAGACTTCATAGACGTGGTAAATCTTGAACAAGATTCATAAGGTAAATGGGAACTTTAATCTCCTAAAGTAGAAGAAAAGCAAAGCAAAAGCAGGCCATATGAGATATAGGACACCCAATGCAACACTTCTGTGAGACAAAGACCCAAAAGTAAGATACTGGGTGCTGGACCCACTTTAGAAACCTCAATTCTAACTATTTACAAAACAAAAAGTCAACCTACTGAATGGGAGAAGATATTTGCAAATGATACATATGATAAAGGGTTAATATCCAAAATATAAAAAGAATTTACACAACTCAACACCAAAATACCCTCAAAAAATCCAATTTAAAAATGGGCAGAGGACCTGAATAGACATTTTTCCAAAGAAGGCATACATATGGTCAGCAGACACATAAAAAAGTGCTCAACATAACTAATCAAGGAAATGAGAATCAAAACCATAATCAGATATCATCTGATACCAGTCAGAATGGCTATCATCAAAAAGACAAGAAATTACAAGTGTTGGCAAGGATGTAGGAAAAAGCAATCCTCACGCACTACTGATAGGAATGTAAATTGGTATAGCCACTGTGTGGCAAACACTACAGATTCCTCAGAAAAATTAAAAATAGAATACCAGAGGATTCAGTAATTTCACTATTGGTATTTATAAAAAGAAAACAAAAACACTAATTTGAAAAAAATAAAAATCACCCCTAAGTTGATAGTAGTATTATTTATAATAGCCTAGACAGACAGGAAACCTAAGTGTCCATCAGTAGATGAATAGATAAAGAAGATGTGTGTGTGTGTGTGTAATGGAATATTATTTCATCCATAAAAAAGTGCAATCTTGCCATTTGCAACAACATGGATGGACTTAGAGAATACTATGTAAGTGAAATACGACAGACAAGGACAAATACCATATGATTTCACTTGTATGTGGAGTATAAAAAAAAACAAAGCAACAACAAAACAGAAGCCGACTCTTAAATACAGAGACTAAACTGGTGGCTGCCAGAGGGGAAGGGAGTGGAAGATAGGTGAAGAGCCTGAAGAGATACAAACTTTCACTTATAAAGTAAAGGAGTCACAAGGATAAAAAAAAAATGCGGCATAGGGAATATAGTCAATAATACTGGAATAACTTTGTATGCAGACAGATGGGAACTGTACTTACTGCGGTGACCTTTTTGTAATGTATCTAACAGTTGAACCACTATGCTGTACCACCTGAAACTAATATACTATGTCAACTATTTTTCATTAAAAATAAAAATTAAAAAAAGAAAGAAAGAAACCTCATTGCTTAACTAAGCCCTGTATCTAAGGTCACCATCCTGTTAGGATGAAATGCTCTGGACAGGTGCCACTCCCCTAGTACTCAGCAGGATTGAAGATAATTTTCTAATTCACTCAAAATATGTACAAAATAAATCAAAACTAATTTCTGCTTTGAGCTTGCAAAAGAGTTTATTTGTGCTACCATGTTTTTCTCCTTCTGAAATTAAATACATGAGTATTTTTAAGTGGTTTTGGGGACCATTCATATCTTATTACCTCTAAGTGAATTTGATATAACTTTAGATACTACAAAAATCCAGGCAAGGATAAAATGCATCTCCAGATGCACTATCAAATTAATTCTGCCAATTTTTTTCCTAATGTATAACAACCAAATCCCCCAATGATTCGTGCATCCTCAAAGTGGTGAAATAGTTTAACAGAGCTCCGAGAAAGTTCTCCATGGAGCCAATGCCCACATGCTATCCTCTCCTTATGTCTCCTACTCCCCCACCGGTGACCCATTTGAGGAAGCCGTGGACACACTATCATGGGCATGGCAGATGTTGGGGGACATCACACATGCAAACTGTATTATTTTGCCCTTTCTTCCTTTTTTCCTTGAAAGTTGTTTTTGATGGCAAAAGAATAAGCAAGAATAAACTGCTTTAGGATTTGGCTGTAAATTGTTGTTCTAAGTTCATTGGTCTTCTTCTTTTCTTTTTCTTCATCATGATAAGTGTACTCTTTAATCCCCACCACCTATTTCACCCATCACTCCACCCCTCTCCCCTCTAGTAACCATCAGTTCGTTCTCTGTAGTTAAGGTTTTATTTCTTATAAAGAGAATATGGAACACATGGTCAGTTAATGCCACATAGAAAACTAGGCCATAGACAGCAATCGACAACAAGTTGCCAAAAGGCAAGGAAGTTGAAAGAATCCTAAAACCATCTCAGATGGCCACTTCCTTCTTAGTAAGTCAAAGACCTGGAGAAAGGCAAACAGGATACACTTGGTACTTAGAAATAGTCTAAGAACGCCAACACGATGCAAATCAGGGCCCCTTGTTTCAGCCTGAGTAAAGATGGCGGCCTTAAATTCTGTTTGCCATTAGATGGTCCATTTCTACTGCTCATGCATAATGATTCACAGTGTTCCTTTTCAACTCCCAAAGGTGTCCCAACACCCAGACAAGTACTGTGCATCTCACTTACATGTGGATTCTAAAAAAGCTCAAACTCACAGAAACAGAGATAGGATGGATGGTTGCCAGGTTGTCAGAGGCAGGGGCTAGGAGATGGGGAAATTAGGTGAAGGTGGTCAAAAGGCACAAATTTCCAGTTATAAGTTGACTAAGTTCAGGGGATGTGATATACAACATGATGACTATAGTTAACAGTAATGTATTATATATTTGAAAGTTGGCAGGAGACTAGATCTTCTAAGTTCTCTTCAGAAGAAGAGAATTATAATTATGTGAGGTAATAAATGTTAGCTAAACTTGAGGTCATCATTTTGCAATTATATATATAAATCAAATCATTATGTTGTACATCTTAAACTTGCACGAAGTTATATATATATCAATTAATCTGGGGAAAAAAGAGTTTTGACACAGTTCTCACTTTTGTTTTTTTAAGATTTTATTTATTATTTATTTGAAAGAGAGAAAAAGCAAGAGTGAGCACTAGCAGCGTGAAGGGCAGAGGGAGAAGCAGACTCCCTGCTGAGCAGAGAGCCTGATGGAGGACTCAATCCCAAGACTCCGGGATCATGACCTGAGCCTAAGGCAGACACTTAACCAACTAAGCCACCCAGGTGCCCAAATCCTCACTTTTAATATGCCATAATTAATGAAGTCGGGACTACTATTATTATCATTTCACACATGACAAAACTAAGGCACTGAGAGGTGCAGTGACTTGCCCGTCATAGATTTACAAAAGGAGAAGCCTGGATTTAATCCCAGTAGTTCAGCTCCAAAGCCCAGACTTCTCCATACAATCAAACTACCCTTTGACTATGAGATGTATACAAAGCAATATCCTTCAACCAGGAGAAACATATGATTTTCCTCATTTTACAAATGAGAACTCTGAGAAAAGAGAAAAATTCAATAGCTTTTCCAAGGTCATAAACTCAGGCAGTCTGGATTCAAAATCTGTATTCCTGACTTTCATTCTATTCCTAAATAAAAATAAACATTTTTGAAACTCCTAAAACATTTTGAAAGTTAGATATTGAAGAGAAGATTGGAATTTTCAGGAAGTTGCACACACAGACATTGGCGACACTTACGGCGAGTATTAAAACATCACAAAAGAAATCTTCCCCTTCTATAAAAGAGCACACACAGTCCTACATTTTTCAATGTATATGAATGTTATGTTTCAGATGGTTCACTGAGAAAATTTTGATGCTCGGTGTTATAAGATGTTACATTTGGACCTTAGGCAAGTATTTCTTTCTTCCCTCCCTCCCTTCCTCCCTGTTTTTTTCCCTCCCACCCCCTCCCTTCCTCTCTGCCTCCCTCCCTCCTTCCTTCCTTTTTTTTTTTTTTTTTTTTTTTTTTTTGGCACCTTTGTCTTTCATTTGTGAAAAGAGGAACAAAGTTAGGGCAATACCAGTCACAGTATGAGAGCCTTAATATTCTGAATATTCTACGGGTTTTGCCTCTAAGAACCTCTGTGAACCTCAACCCAGGAACCTGGGGGCAATAGCTAGAAGGGTTAATGCCTTCTTTCTGTTACAGCTGGCCTTTAATAAGCACACTCTTCTGTAGTCACACCCGGAAGCTGCAGCAGCAGCTATCAATTGTGATATGTGGTCCATCAAATTTACAAACCAGAAGTGCAAAATATTCACACATTCCTGCAGACATTTCTTTGCCCACCAACATCTCATCTTCTGCATGTTATGAGACTAGTCATATTCTGCCAATTAGGCTAAGGAAGTTTAACCCAAACAGCTGTTTAACATCTTATCTGTAATGCTTACTCATTATTCCCTGCAGGGAAGAAGAACAACAAACCAAATGCAGTGTGTATAAAGAAATGAGGCAGGCTGCAGGAGTGTATAGAAACACATACCTATACACACATCAGACACTGTAACGCTGCAAGTCATCTGAAATATATTAATGTGTCATGTCAATTACATTTGAAGAAAATTAAATAATTTAAATTGTGTTACACAGAGGTATTTATGTGAAAGTCCATATCAAAATATTTATGCTATTTAATGCTGACATTGGAACCAAAAGAAAAAAAAAAGTTCGGCATGTGATCCTTTCTCAAATGTGCGAGTGAGTACAGGTTTCAGACTAGGAATGCCCTGCTCCCCCACCACCACATCCTCTCCCCCAAACAACCCTATGAGGCAGATTCCCTCTTTTTTTTTTTTTTAATTAGCAGTTTGCTTTTGACTTTAAAAACACCTTCTTGTCACTTGTAGACCTCTCCAGAAATTAGAGTATCAACTTAATTTCATAAGAAACAACTCACTTATGCCTAGGAAAACAAACCAATCAAGAAAAAGCAGTGGAGACCACCAAACAGAAAATAAAGGTTTCTCTCCACTTTAGATCTATTCCCTATTAATCACTCATTTTTTTGATTTGTTAAAAATATAAATGACCAGATTAAAGGTAGAACATCTTCTTTATTGTTAAAAAAAAAAAAAGGAAGGAAACAAGGAAAAGAAAAGTCCTGATTTATATAAGGTCCTAAGTGTTCAAACATTTGAATGAATCCAACTTCCTAATACATACATTAATCCTATATTTTTGCTTCCTCCTCTTTGCAATCTTATTTCTTCCTCAGATAATCTACAAATAGTAATTAACCTACACACTGTCACACGAACATATAGCCCGGAAATACTACACCAGTGACTTCAGTGGTATAATCTACATCTCTAGTTCCTATAATGCACTCCTCACATCCCAAGCTCCTTAGCCTGCAACATCTTTGTGGGGAAGGAACTTCAATGAGGAAATCCAATGTCAGGTTTGTTTAGAGTATGTGCATTTCAGAAAAGGAAAGCTAAAGATGTTTAAAGAAGAGGTAGAGGAGGAGGAAGAGGAGTTTGGGGAGAGTAACTGTGTGCTGCACCTCTCTTCGCAATATGAACTATCTTTGCTATTCAATCAGAGCAAGCACATTAAAAATTAAACACCCCAAATTATACCTCGACAATGATTTAGTACAAAAGACTTGGAAAATATAACAGGATCCAACTTTACCACTTGCTGGTTATGTGAACATGGAAAAATACTTAACCTCTCTGAGTCTTAGTGTATAAAGGGTAAAAGGGGAATGATACAATCTATGTAACTGAGATGTTATTTAGCCAATGAAAGTTGAATGAGCCAATGTATATTAAAGGCTCTGTAGACTCTGATATTCTAAAGATATTTGTTTGTGGCCATTGCTGTGTATGTTCTTAAAACATACACAATAGATATCCAACATTATTAATATGTTGTCTTCACTGAAACAACCAAATCTTCCTCACACAAGGTGTTAGCACGTCAGGAGTTTTCTGCTGATTCCTCCAGATGACCTGTCTTCAGTCTCTCAATTTCACTCTGCTTTTCTTTCACTCACAGTGGAAGGAACTATATGTCTGTCAGGAACCTAGGCATTTGGATGGAAAGGTCTGGCTTCCTGCAGGTGTCCCCAGAAAGACAGAAAGATTTCACCAGAAAGATCTACTCGGGAAATCAGATTTCCATCTCTGGTGCACTCAGGGTAATGCAAATAGAAGACAGTAAAACTGTGTCCTTCTAAACCTAGCGGGAGGACCCCAGCAGTAGTTCACAAACACCCTCTGTGGGCTTCCCAGAGCAATAGTTTTGCTTACCTACTCCACTAAGAAATAGAACACTCCATGCTTTTCTTTTTTGTGGTACTTACCTGTCTTCAACAGTTATTTCTTTATCTCAAAAATATTAACTTCCTTTTAATAAGACAAATACATAAAGGTATAAGGAATACATTTTTTTAAATAATTACTTTTTAAAATACATTATCTTCAAACTGTTCAATGCCTAAGCAGAAAAATAAAAGTAAGAATCATTACAATAAAATGGAATGATAGATATATACACAAGGTAGAATGACAGACCTGAATTGTTGTTGCTGTTGTTTGTTTTGATCTGCTTTTGACACAGGGAGGGTAGTCAGAAATACCAGTGAAAGTAATTTTTAAACTTCAACTTGAAATGTGAATAGGAATTCTCTGTGTTGAGAAAAGAATTTCAAGAAAATGTCTATCGTGCTTCCAACCAATTCTCCAAATTGAAGAACATGAGAGTCTGGTTGAAAGAATCCACTTAGAAATCCCACACCATAGATGAAGAGAGTTCACATCAAGACAGACCATCACAATGTTGCAGGAAATCACAACAATGAAGAAGACACTCATGTATCAAGAGAGAAAGAAAGAGGCTACATACAAAGGAATAGAAATAAAAATGACATCCAACTTTTAAAATATTTTAGGAATCTAGAACACTATTTGAGGGAAAATTATTTCCAACTTGGTATTCTATACCTAGCCACGATAGCAATCAAATGTGATGAAAGAATTAAGGTAGTTCAGATATATTACATGTGAAAAAGGTTAGCTGTCTTGCACCATTTCCTAGAAAATGACTGCAAAAACATTTCATTGACGGAAGAAAAATAAGCCAAGAGAGATGAACATGTAGGATCAGGAAGTAGGGGGATTCCATACAGAAGAGAGGGAATCCCAATGATGATGATAAAGATATGCAACAAGGAGATG
This sequence comes from Mustela putorius furo, assembly GCF_011764305.1. Lineage (NCBI taxonomy): Eukaryota > Metazoa > Chordata > Mammalia > Carnivora > Mustelidae > Mustela > Mustela putorius. Next base: position 32,774,428 of record NW_025421987.1, read on the forward strand.
TAGATGCATGGTAGGCCTGGAGAACAAATTGGTACACGTTGGAACAGGGATTCAGAAAGTTCCAAAGGTGAAGGTGAAGTCTCTTAGAAAAAAGGAATGGGATGATGAGGAGATATATATATATATATATTTATTTATATATTTTAAGATTTTATTTATTTATTTGACAGACAGAGATCACAAGTAGGTGAGAGGCAGGCAGAGAGAGGAAGGGAAGCAAGCTCCCTGCTGAGCAGGGAGCCTGATACAGGGCTTGATCCCAGGACCCTGGGATCATGACCTGAGCTGAAGGCAGAGGCTTTAACCCACTGAGCCACCCAGGTGCCCCAGATGGGGAGCTATATTGAGATGGCTGAACATCCTGCAAAGAGACTGAGATTTCTTTTTTTTTTTTTTTTTTTTTTTTAAAGATTTTATTTATTTATTTGACAGAGAGAAATCACAAGTAGTCGGAGAGGCAGGCAGAGAGAGGGAAGCAGGCTCCCTGCTGAGCAGAGAGCCCGATGCGGGACTCGATCCCAGGACCCTGAGATCATGACCTGAGCCGAAGGCAGCGGCTTAACCCACTGAGCCACCCAGGCGCCCGAGACTGAGATTTCTTAACAAATGTTTGTGGATGAACTTATGATGAGTATTCAAAATATTAAATACATGTCAGGGAACAACAGACACTGGCAAGGGTACAGAGAAAGGTAAAAAAGTACTTTTCGGTTATCAGATAAGTAAATTTTCAGGATGTAATGCACAGCATAATGACTATAGTCAACAATACCATATTATATATTTGAAAATTGCTAAGAGAGTAAGACCTTTAAATTCTCATTATAAGAAAAAGAAATGGTAACTATGGGAGGTGATAAATGTTAACTAAACTTATCATGCCAGACATTTCACAGTATATACATATATTGAATCACCATGCTATATGCCTTAAACTAATACAATGTTATATGTTAATTATGTCTCAATATAACCAGGAGAAAAAAGAACAAACCAAAGGGAATTTTGGCAAAAGACATAAAAAGAAAATTCCGAAAATAAGAAAACAAGTGTTTGAGAAAATACAAAAATATTTTTAAAAGATATTCAGCTCATCAATTATCAATACCATTTGATTAATACCAAAAACAATACCATTTTATATCATACAATTAGCATAAACAACAACAACAAAAATGAACAACCTGGAACTTACGAAGTTAAGGTCAATAGGCATTCTCAGATGCAAAAAGTATAACTGCTACAATCTTTATGAAAGATGAACAAAAATATTTAAGCCAAGAGATTATTTGCAGAGCAGATTCCTCTGTTTACTGTCCATTTCTGCCCCCCCCCATATGCATTTTGCACAAGGTTTTGGCACAGCAATGCAGCAAACCTACCTCAACTTCCTAAGATCTTACACCACAGCTTCCTCCCTTTGGCTAACTGGTCCACCTTCTATTGTTCAAATTCCAGATTTTCAGGATAGGAGCTGATAAGCGTTATTTGGGAGATACACATTCTTGGGTTGAATCCCTTGTGTGCAGATGCAGGAGGATACCTGAGACAAACCTGATATACACTCCTTCAGCCTAGCCTGTGGGTTGGAAGGATTTACTAACAAAGACAGCTGAGAACATATGGTTGCCTCAAATATCACTGGGAGATTATGTATTGCACAATGTGTCAAGGTGAGTGTATGAGGAGCCCACGGTTTCTATGACTCACTAGCTGGGTGACTTCTCTGCCCTGTTTGTTCAACTGTAAAGTGGGGATAATAACAGTCAATTACATGACAACATTCTTGAGAGAACAACTGGCATAAATTGGTGCTTCCAGTCATTTTACTGTAAATAAACTAAGAGAAAAAGTATAGTGGTCTGAAATATGGTATAGGAAATGGAGATGGGAGAGGTTGCAGAAAAGAAAGCTTAGATGGGGACTAGGCCCTCCTTGTTTGCCTTTAAGCATAGTTTTAAAGCACTTAGACAAAAAAAAAAAAAAAAAAAAGGAGCCTTTTAGGTTGTTTCCCAATATTTATATGTACATTTAAACAATTCACAAGGGAGCATGCATTTCAAGTGAGAACTCAAACACATGGCAATTCCTTCAGAAACTGAAATTTTGCACGTCTATATTCTCAGTAACCAAATGTGATCTCTTCTGAAATATTTTAGAGTCTCCAAAATCTCTAGTAGAACTTTCATCATGTTGCTTTGTGATGTTCAAACTACATGTTCCTGTTGTTTTGTATATTCATAATAAGCCCTAAATCTTGCTTGAGAAAATGGTTAGCCACAATGACACTTTTAGCAGTTTCCCCTAGGTCAGGGACCAGAGGCAGAGTTTGATCCCAAAAGAGTAACAATATAATCCAAACTTTTTGGACTCCTTCTCCACAGATTCTCCCACTACTAGTTCCTTCCAATAATCCATTCCTTTTCAGAGTCAGAACTGCCTCCAATTCGCCTTCAGTTCCCGGCACTCTTGACTGGTTTCTTCTGACTCCACTGTCCCCTAACTTTCCCAGACAAAACAGTAAGACTTTGTCAAGCTGTGCTCAAAGTTGATTCCGAAAAGCCTGTCAAAGGCCTCTTCTTCAAGGCCTCAGGGATCAAGGTGCTTCTTTCTAGCGGGCGTACCAACTTAAAGGATAAAAGGCATCATAGAAGTTTATCTTATGTGGTTTTTAAATTATGTGGACAGTTTAAAATTGTGCTAAGATGGTGGAACCCTTTATCCATTTGACTTCAGAACTAGAAGTAAAAATCTCATTGAATGTAATCTGGAGGGGCGCCTGGGCCTCTGCCTTTGGCTCAGGTCATGATTCCAGGGTCCTGGGATCGAACCCTGCATCCGGCTCTCTGCTCAGCAGGGAGCCTGCTTCCCTTCCTCTCTCTCTCTGCCTGCCTCCTCTGCCTACCTGTGACCTCTGTCTGTCAAACAAATAAAATCTTTTTAAAGAAAAATAAATAAATAAAAAATAAAAACAACTGATCACTCCATATTCTTTATAGTTCACTGGGAGGATGGTATATTAGTTCAGACTATTTACTGATTGACTGCCTCAGGTCAGAGAAAGTTACTCCAGCCAATATGAGAAAGCCAGGCTATTAGGACATTATATACAAGGGCAGAGAACCTGGCAGGCCTCTGGAGTGAAAAGAATTCCTTTAACCGCTCCTCCTTCCTGCCAGTATACTTTATTCTCTTTCTCACACTTGCTAACTCTCATTTTCCCAGCAAACCCATCTTCTTAACTAGTGGTTCACAGGAACTAGAAAATATAGCCACCAATACTAAATACCCAGAGAAAGGGTCATGCATCCCCTTATCCCCCAGCTTGTGTCAAAAAGAAAAGAGCTCCTAGATAGGCAAACATGATCAAAGAAAGGTTTATATAGTCTAAGCATTGTCACTTAGGGCAACCCCTTTAGTTAAGTGAATGGGACAGCAGTGAAGGGGCAGAACTCAGGAAAGAGTAGCTGAAAAGTTAACCAATAGGAAGACCATACTACTTTCCTTAGAAGAACTAATAACCAGGGTGCCTAGGTGGCTTAGTCAGTTAAGCGTCCAACTCCTCATTTTGGCTCAAGTCCTTATTTCAGGGATGTGAGATCAAGCCCCCCATCAGGCTTCTTGCTCAGTGGAAAATCTGCTTAAGATTCTCTCTCTCCCTCTGCCCCTTCCCCCTCTCTCTCAATAAATAAATCTTTTTTTTTTTTTTAAGAGCTCATAATCACTGGGAAAAATGTTTCTCATCTGCAATGCACAGCTATTGTGTTGGCTGCCCTCTTCTAACGATCAATAAGGGAAAAAAATCAGTCAATTTCATAAAAGAAAATCTTTCTGTGTTTAGAAAGAATAAAAAATCCCAAAATATAAAATACACGCTACATCAACTTTTAGATTGTTACTGGAACAATAAACCTGTATTAAATAAATAAATAAAAAGAAAAAAAGAAAGATTTCTAAATGCCAGGTTAAAATGGAACACTGAGGGGTGCCTGGGTGGCTCAGTCATTAGATATTTGCCCTTGGTCGGTCATGATCCCAGAGTCCTGGGATCAAGCCCCATATCAGGTTCCATTCTTGGAGGGAGGCCTGCTTCTCCCTCTCCCCCGGCTTGTGTTCCCTCTCTCGCGGTGTCTCTCTCTGTCAAATAAATAAATAAAATCTTTAAAATGGCAGACTGAAAACATGTATTGAAAAATACATTCTCAAAATTTCATTTAACTTATGATAAAGACAAATAATAGTGGATGAATCCAAAACCACTGTAAGATTTGGAGTGGAGAGGCTATGCATAGGTCGAATATTTTGATGGCATTTTGCACAATAAAAGACAGAAGGTTACACAGGCAGATAAACTATGCAAGACAGATGAAGCCGTATATTAGAAAGCGAAGAGGAACAGGTGTCAGCAATTGTAGGAACTGTTCTTCCTAGAGAAACAGAAAAGCTTTCAGCTAAGAACTGACAGGCCTGGTGAGTAAGAAAGTACTATAGAGAAGAAACCAAAGAAAATAATTTAAAAAACTGTCCCCATCACTGCAACTTGGCTCATCCAAAGAAGCCTCCATTCCTATGTGAATAGTAAATGACAGGTCTTAAATGTTCAGTAAGCATAAACCAGAGAATTGTTTTCTAGAGAAATTGAATCAATAGGTTGGGAACAGCAAATGTTGCATGTGCACAGATTAAAACTTGTCCTCCTCTTAGGTATCCTGCCATCTCCATATCTCAAAATAAAATCTGCTTATTGCCAATGACACCACACACACACACACACACACAGAGCCCTCCTAGATAAGGAAAATATTTAATGGTTTGATAACTCTATAAGTGGCAGAAAAAACAATTATTCCAGCAGCTCAGATCAATCAACATTGTGTTTTATTCATAAAGATGAATGTAAAGCCAATTAGTATGAGACAAATTATGGAAAAATAATCAATACAAAGAACATCAAAAGAATTAAGTCATATTTTTTTAAAAGATGTTGGAAAAGCATCTGAGACAAAGTATGAAAAGGATACACACTGAATGTGGAAGGCTATCTGTATTAGATAATTTTGAGCCCACATGGAACTGTCTACTACACCCAAGAGTGAAATCACATGTGGACGGACAGATAGGATATAACTCAGAGCACCATAGGTGTCTGAACCACTCCTTGCACTACACAGATTTCCTTTATTGATATGATAACACATCAGTGTAACAAGAACAGAATGCCATTGAAAAGAAATAGAGAATATCTATGAATGAGTTCTTGAAATTAAAAATATTATTAGTGAACTTGAAAAGTTCATTAGAAAGTCTAGCTGACGAAGATAAAGAAACCTCTTAGAATACATAGCAAAAAGACAAAGATATGGAAAATATAAGATATCTAATTTCCAACAAATAGAAGTTTCAGAAAGAAAAAAAAAACAGAGAAAATGGAGGAAATTAAATTATGTAAGAATTCAAGTAAAAAGAAGTGAGAGACTTCCTATTTAAAGTGGTCACCAAGTGCCAAGCAAGATGAATTTTATAAGACTTCTATCTAGATATGTAATAATGAAATTCTAACACCTGAGATGAAGATAATATCCTAAAAGTTTCCAGAAAGAAAAATAAGATATCCTACTAAATAATGAGTTTTAGTGTAGCAGATGTTTTTGGTACCCACTCCCCATCCCCCGGCCTCCCATCACATCCCCATGACCTGGTCTGATTTCAGCTCCATCTGCAGAAGATGTTCCATGTGAACTGGGACTCACCTCACAGAGACACCAGCCCACCTCATGCACACACTGGGTAACTTTTCTCTTTCTAAGTTTTCTCAACCCTACAGGACCTCATTGTGCTCATGCACAAGCATATTCCACAGTGCAAGGTAGTTAACCCACCCAGCAGAACCTTACCAGCAGAGAGGCTAGTAAATAGATGATCCAGATCCCTATTTGGTGGATAAATTCTGGGTGGCATTATATGTTCTTCTCAAAAGGTCCCAGCAGACCCCAACTCCTCTAAACCACATCAGCAAACTCATTAATGCACATTAATGTTATTTTTTCATCCTTCCTCATCTCACTAGTCTCTTCTCTCAACCCTGTTTTTTATCTGCTCCTTTGCTCAGACTTTAATTTGGGGAAGCACAAACTAAAACTTGTGCCCATATGCCTGATGGTAATGATGAATGAATAGTTGCAGCAACCACAGCCCAACAAGAGCATGATGATCTTTACACCCAAGAACTAAAATTTAAACACTTATGGCATTGGTTTTAGGGGTAGGCAATAGGCAGAAGCTAGAGTGGTCTTCAGGAGACTGTTAGCACATCCTAAAAGGACTTCAAGCAGGTTATTGATGAGGGCTTGAAGACAGTGAAGAAAATGTTATTGGAAGCCAAAGAAAAGAGGTTCCAAAGAAAAGAGGCATTTGTTATTTAGCGGCAGAAAACTTGGCAACACTGTCTCCTATGGTAGAGAAGAAACTAGAAAGAGTGCCTAATGGAATTGTGGATGCCTGGAGATATGTGAAGGTAAAATTTCAAGCCTCTACTGGCTGCTTTTAACTGCCTAAAATAAAACATAAGAAAAAAGAAATAAAATAAAGAAGAAACTCTTTAGTTTTTCTTTTGTCTTTTTTTTTTTTTTCAGCAGAATTTAAACAAAACATAAAGGGTCAAGCCTTCTGGGATCAAAAAGGGACTATTTTTTCATCTTCAGTGTCTCCAGAGAAAGATTCCTAGAGTATGAATTTCTTCAAAACAAAGATCAAATCATAAGGAATGTAAGTTCCTTGATAAATCTATGAGACAACTAAGGCAGTAACTCAAAGACAATCTCACATAGATTAAAGGCCTTGTAGACATACAGGCTTGTCTGTTAGACATAAAGCCTTCTAATAATTTTAAGAACATCAACCCACAGGGGGCCACAGATAGAGAAAGACCTGTCCCTAAAAGATTTATGGGTGTGGCTATTATCTAAAACAAGGTTTCTCCTGTGGACTCTGAGAAACAGATGAAGGGTTTTGGAGGGGAGAGGGGTGGAAGGTTGGGGGAGCCAGGTGGTGGGTATTAAGGAGGGCACGTATTGCATGGAGCACTGGGTGGGGTGCATAAACAAAGAATCTTGGAACACTGAAATAGAAAAATAAAATTAAATAAATAAATAAATAAATAAAATAAATTTAATTTTTTTAAAAAAGAATAAAATAAAACAAGATTTCTCAACATTGGCACTATTGATATCTGGGGCCAAATAACTCCTCATTGTTAGGTGGATGTGGGAAGGTTGTTGTGTTGTCCTGTGCACTGTAGAATGTTTAGCAGCATCCTAAGGCTTTACACATTAGATGCCAACAGTGTCACCCCTTGAATTATTGACAATCAAAATGGTTTCCTTCCCTCCTCCACCTTCCAAATGTCACCAGGAGAGAGGGGATCATCTATATTTCAGGACCACTGGTCTATAATTTGATACTCAGGAAGTTCATGAAGATTTTTAAAGTATGATACCAGCATGGATTGAAAGAGAGAGAAACAGGACAAAATAAAAAATGAAAACCTACCTTTGGACATCTAAACAGAAAGCAGTCTAAAAAAGCTACTTAGTTGAAAACACAGGTTATTTCTATAAAAAGGACAATCTTCCTATCAAGAGTGGGGTCTATTCTCATCCCCCACCTCAAATATGGGCAGACTCTGTGGTTGCTTTGGCTAATAAAAGATAATGCAAGTTATACTATGCCAGGCCCTAGGTCATAGTCTTAAGAATTGGCAGCTTCAACCTCCAGTCTCTTGGAATACGTTTTTTTTTTTTTTCCCCCGAATGGTGACTTTATACAGCTTTAGTGACTTTATTTAGTGACTTTATACAGTTATACAGTTGTATCACAGCCAAGTTTTAAAATATTTTCTTTTTTAAAAATTAACATATAAATTGTTTGTTTCAGGGGTACAGGTCTGTGATTCATTTGTCTTACACAATTCACAGCACTTACCATAGCACAAACCCTCCCCAATGTCCATCACCCAGCCACCTTCTCTCCCCTCCAAAACCCTCAGTTTCTCAGAGTCCACAGTCTCTCATGGATCATCTCCCCCTTCGATTTCCCCCAACTTACTTCTCCTCTCCTTCTCCCAATGTCCTCTGTGTTATTCCTTATGTTCCACAAGTAACTGAAACCATATGATAATTGACTCTCTCTGCTTGACTTATTTCACTCAGCATAATCTCTTCCAGTCCCGTCCGTGTTGATACAAAAATTGGGTATTCATCCTTTCTGATGGAGGCATAATACTCCATTGTATATATGGACCATACCTTCTTTATCCAATCATCTGTTGAAGGGCATCTTTGTTCTTCCCACAGTTTGGAGACTATGGCCATTACTGCTATGAACATTGGGGTACAGGTGGCCCTTCTTCACTACATCTGTATCTTTAGGGTAAATCCCCAGTAGTGCAATTGCAGGGTCAGAGGGTAGCTCTAGTTTTAATTTCTTAAGGAATCTCCACACTGTCTTCTGCCCACTTCTTTATTGGGCTATTTGTTCTCTGGGTATTAAGTTTTGTAAGTTCTTTATAGATTTTGGATACTAGCCCTTTATCTAATATGTCATTTGCAAATACCTTCTCCCATTCTATAGGTTGTCTTTTGGTTTTGTTGACTGTTTCCTTTGCTGTGAAAAAGCTTTTTATTGAAATACTTATTTTTGGGACTCAGTTGCCATATATGAGATGCCTAAGACATTTGGAAAGGCAACATGTAGGTGCTTCAGTCAAAAGCCTCAGCTAAACACTTAAGACAACAGTCAGCAACTGCTAGCCATATGTGTGGACCACCTTGGACATTCAGGTCATTTGAGCCTTCTGATGACTCCAGAGGCAGCCTCTACTTGACTTAAACCATGGGTGAAATCCCAAGCAAGAAACATGCAGTTGAGCTTGGTCAACACAGAGAACTACAAGGGATACTAACACACTGTTATTTTAAGTCACTAAATTTTGCAGTTGGCCTATTATCCAGCAGTAGATAATTTGTAATCTGGGAAGAATTTCTGGGTAATCCCACTGACTTTTCAGAAATTAAGCTTTTTAGTTATACCACTATGACAAACAATTTAAGGACAGCTGAAATGCTGGCCAAGGATGAGAAAAATCTAGAATAAGTGCTAGAGGAGACAGATAATAAATATACATCATGGTCTTGGAAGAATTGTGGTAGTGATGGAAATTAAAGTTTGTTTCACTAAGAGTCATATAAATCTTATTACAGAGTCATATAAATCTTATTACAGCTAGGCATCACTCTGTTATCAGAAACAGAGTGGACTTAAATGTGGGACATAAGGAGATCTATGTAGCGCAAGGAACAGACCAGACACCTATGGTGCACTGAGCCACATCCCACCAATCCACATGTGATTTCACTCTCAGGTGCAGTAGATCATTCCATGTGGACTCAGGTTTATCTAATGTTGACAGCTTCCCACATTTGGTGTGCATCCTCTTGTATTTTGCTTCAGAACCTTCTCCAGCACTGTAGGAACTTGGAAGTGCTGACACAACAAATGTCAGTGGTAAGGAGAGATTTAATGCACTTAGAGAGAAACCAACAACCAATGACAAGTGATAGCCTGCATTTAATGCTCCATCCTTCTGTCCTTCCAGTTGGAAAAATGGAGGCAGTATTATGGACACTTTTAAGAAGATGCCAGAGTAATTGAGCCCTGCTGCTCAAAGCAGCTACTTTGAGAAAGTACCCTTACACTGAATTTGATTCTTTACCATTCTCTCACTTCTGATTCTTTGGATTTACTAAGATAGACTACCTCTACCCAGGTCTCTGTCTTAGGTTCTGCTTTCATGAGGAACTTGAATTAAGACCATCAGACTGATACCAAACTTATTATCAACATCAGAAATATGTTTCTGAAACCTGAAACCTATATTTCTATACCCAGCCCAATTATCAAGCATGAAAGCAAAATATATTTTCAGACATATAAAGATATATAATTTGATACACATTCTCTGGAAAAAAAATTAAAGGTGGAGGTAGGAATCTGAAAGAAGATTCTCAGAAGACCTGACTCCAGAAAACTATAGAATTAACTCAGGATTGTGTAAGTAAAGAAATTCTGGGTGGTAAAATTGGCTCTTTCCCATGTTCTAACAGTATTGACACATGTTAATACCACCACAATCAGGATACAAAACAGCTCCTCGACTCATACATCTCCATCATTCTGGCCCTCTGTAGTTGCACTATTTCCCTACCTCTGATCTCTGGAAACCACTATTCTTTATATCATCACTATAGTTTTGTCTTTTCCAAGATGGCATATTAATTTGATCATATGGTGTATAACTTTTTCAAACAGGCTTCTTTCATATCCATGTTGATATGAAAACCAATACTTCATTTCTTTCCATTGCTAAGGAGTATTCCTCTGTATGAATGCACCTCAACTTATTCTGTCTAGTCACCCACTGGAGTACTTCGAGTTATTTCTAGATTTTGGCAATTGTGAAAAGAACTGCTATAAATATTTGTAGACAGACTTCTGTGCGATAGTTCATTTTCATTCCTCTAGGATGAATACCAAAGAAGGGAATTGCTGGGTCATATAAGTGTAAATGTAACCTATAGGAAACTGTAAGCCTATTTTCCAAATAGCTGTGTCACTTCGAGTTTTGAGTGATCTTTATGTATTCCAGATTTAAGTGCTTTGTCAGATATGTGATGTGCAATTATATTCTCTCAGTTTGGAGATTGCCTTTCATTATTGCTTGATTTTAAACACGCATTAGAATGTAAGAATATGAATCTACTTGGCCTGTCTCATGCAACATTCCCGTTAAAATGACATAGGATTACATGCCTTCTTTGAGGATATATTCACAATATTTAGTCCTATAGTATATTGTATGTATATAATCATAAAATTATAGCAACCCTTCATTCATTTGTCATTTTTAAAATCTAGCCCATAAGGAAAGCATGTTAGATTTATTTATAATTGAACTCTATTAATTACTTGATGGAATGTAAATGTTACAAACTGAACAATTTATAAGGAATGATATGGTACACAGAATGAATATGAAGGTTATGAGGAGCAGATAGACAGTGGTAAGGGAACTCTGATTTTATCCTATTTCATAGTGATCTATTTTAATTTAGTAGACAGAATAATTAAAATCAATAATATAAGTAACAAAACTCAGGAAGCAGAGACATAAGTGTTGGTAGACATGAGTTAATTCCCCACTCAAAATAAAATGTGAACATACATAGTCACAAGATTGTCTCAATTTAAAAAAAAGATAACAATGACTTTTTTTTTTTTTTTTTTTTTTTTTTTTTTTTGTCAGAGAGAGAGCGAGCACAGGCAGAGTGGCAGGCAGAGTGAGAGGGAGAGGCAGGCTCCCTGCGGGGCAAGGACCCCGATGTGGACTCGATCCCAGGATGCTGGGATATGACCTGAGCCGAAGGCAGCTGCTCAGCCAACTGAGCCACCCAGGCGTCCCTAACAATGACCTTTTTACACGTCATTCAATGCTATTTTAAACTATTGAAACTTCTATGTGCATAGGTTAAATAAATACCTATATGCACATATACTCATAGTAAAATATAATTCCATATTACAGATGGAAGAATAGAGATAGACAAAGACATCTGGACTGGTAAAAAAGAAAATCATAAAAAGGACATTGGGGTGATGGAAACTGACCATCATGGACTGATATTATCAATTTTGGCCATTGGAGATACTGCAACTAGAGAATATTTTAAACATGTTGAAACACTGCAAAACTCTCATAAAATGTTTTTTGTCTGAACGGTGAGTCAGCATTCTTCCAAAGTGAGATATCACTAACTATGAGCGAATATTTCCAGTTAAATGGAAAAAAAAAAAATGGAATACATCTGGATATCCAAACTTTAAGTATTAAATACTGGCTAGTTTACACATTTAGCCAGAGCTTTTAAGTTATTCATAGAAGAATAGCATAATCAAATAATTGGAAAATTCCTGTGAATACTCAAGACACTTGAACAGATTTGTTCTGCTTAATAATTGTTCGGATGGGAACTATTCTTTCTTTTCTTCCATCCCTTCCTTCCTTCCTTCCTTTCTTCCTTCCTTTCCTTCTGGTAAGTGCTGTCAGTGAATTTCATGGATACGTTTCTAAGTTCAAAAATGTCAGTAAATTTCATGGGTACATTTCTAAGAATAATCCAGAATATTCTTAAAATGACTTAAAAACTAACATTAAAATAAAAAGACATCCACAAAAATACGGTTTGTGGAGCACCTGGGTGGCTCAGTGGGTTAAGCCACTGCCTTCGGCTTAGGTCATGATCTCAGGGTCCTGGGATCGAGTCCCACATCGGGCTCTCTGCTCAGCAGGGGGCCTGCTTCCCCCTCCTCTCTCTCTGCCTGCCTCTCTGCCTACTTGTGATCTCTCTCTGTCAAATAAATAAATAAAATCTTAAAAAAAAATACGGTTTATGAATCATCTAACATTTCCTGCCAAAACAAACACGAAATTTGGTTTAAGAAACACTAGATACACTAGAAACACTAAAATACTTTCTAAGTCTCCCACAAGCACCTGCCTTCCAAGCCTCAATAGTGCTCAACAGTGAGCTACAGGGAAAAGAGAGAGAATTGGTAACTATTTTACCATTTAAACTAAATATTTGCCAAATAAACAAAATATTAGAACCTATAGTTAGAGGACAGAGTCACAGCCGTGGTTGGGGGAAGTGGGAAAGAGAGGGGGCTATTTAAGAAGAAAAAGGAAGTCCTGTTTAAGAGCAGGTGACACTGACACCAATGCTATAAAGTCCAATTAGATGGATTTATGTCTAAAATAAAGCATCTTGGGACTACTCTGAAACTTCTGCCAATAGTCACTGTGTTGTCTTTAGTGAAAAATTGTTATCAAATGAATAGCCTCACTAGAGGGCCACTTTACTTTTATGTCCAGCAGCTATGAAGGTATACTTGAACAATCATGAGAAGAAACTCAAGCTTCCCATACCTACTAAGGGAAAAAACTGCCTACACATTGGGCCATCTACTCACCATTGCCTCTTGCTCTCTCATAGCGTAAAGTGAACCACTGGCCTAACCATCAGTAGTATATTACTGCATGATATCCAAGAAACACAGAATCAATGAAAAAACTAACTTTTGATAACTAACTCATAAGGAAAAGTTTTAGAGCTCGAAGGCTGTTTGTATTTTTCATACTACTGTTTCAGTGATCATTACTACAAGCTTTTGTCAACTATCTTTTATAATAAATAGCTCTAAACCCTAAAACTAGGAAAACGCTTATAGCATTCCAAAAATAGTCTATAGTAAGTTTTTAGAATGTGTTTGTTTTGGGGCTCCTGGGTGCCTCAGTTGGTTGATCATCTGTCTCTTGATTTCAGCTCAAATCATGTTCTCTGGGTGGTGAGATGGAGCCCCTAGTGGGGCTTCATGCTTAGCAGGGAGTGTGGTTGGGATTCTCTCTCTTCCTTTTCCCCAGCCTCACCTCCCCCTGCTCTTTCTTTCTCTAAAATGAATAAATAAATCTTAAAAAGAAAGAATGTGTTTGTTTTTGTTTAAAACTGCTGTATGAATGATTACAGTTGAAGCCAATGATTCCCAGCTAGAGAACAAGAGAGACCCACAAAGAGATGTATCATGGACTAGCAGTGTTGAATTATTTTTAAGTTGCTTACATACATACAAATATATAACAGTATAAATCTTTCATGTACCTAATTCTCTCCCAACCATAAAACCAAGCATTTATAGCAAATACTAAAAAATTTAAGAAAATAAAAATTCAGAGTAACAGCATTCAGTAACACATTAAATTAATGTGATGGATGATATTTTGCTGAAACTAAATTAAAACTCACAATATAAATATGATACTGACTGCTGTAGTGTAAATTAGTTCAGTTTCAGCAATCTAGTGGTGCTCTAATGGCACAATCCCCTCATCAGTTTTCCCTAAATTACCATGTTGTGTGCAGCGTTGGTGGTATAGTGGTGAGCATAGCTGCCTTCCTAAATTACCATGTTGCCTCTGTTTCTTTGTGGTATCATTTTACCTTCATTCCATACAAACATCACATTTACATTTTAAGTTTGCCTCCACCTTCCTCTTCTCAGTCAGTGACAAGAAGTATATGACTCTATTTCAATGCTCTTTCATAATACCAGATCCAAGTTTTTCATGTAGCTTAATAAATTGAAGTCTTAATCTATATAAGTGTTTTAATAGTAATTTACCATAAAATATAAATATAAATTTATATGTTAACTGTTAAAAATTCAAACATGAATTCCTGTATAAGTTCTAGCAGTTTTGGAGTGGAGTCTTTTGGGTTTTCCACATATAGTATCATATCATCTGCGAAGAGTGATAATTTGACTTCTTCTTTGCCGATTTGGATGCCTTTAATTTCCTTTTGTTGTCTGATTGCTGAGGCTAGGACCTCTAGTACTATGTTGAATAGCAGTGGTGATGATGGACATCCCTGCCGTGTTCCTGACCTTAGTGGAAAAGCTTTCAGTTTTTCTCCATTGAGAATGATATTTGTGGTGGGTTTTTCATAGATGGCTTTGATGATATTGAGGTATGTGCCCTCTATCCCTACACTTTGAAGAGTTTTGATCAGGAAGGGATGCTGTACTTTGTCAAATGCTTTTTCAGCATCTATTGAGAGTATCATATGGTTCTTGTTCTTACTTTTATTGATGTGTTCTATCACATTGACTGATTTGCGGATGTTGAACCAACCTTGCAGCCCTGGAATAAATCCCACTTGGTCGTGGTGAATAATCTTTTTAATGTACTGTTGAATCCTATTGGCTAGTATTTTGTTGAGTATTTTCGCATCTGTGTTCATCAAGGATATTGGTCTATAGCTCTCTTTTTTGGTGGGATCCTTGTCTGGTTTTGGGATCAAGGTGATGCTGGCCTCATAAAATGAGTTTGGAAGTTTTCCTTCCATTTCTATTTTTTGGAACAGTTTTAGGAGAATAGGAATTAGTTCTTCTTTAAATGTTTGGTAGAATTCCCCCGGGAAGCCGTCTGGCCCTGGGCTTTTGTTTGTTTGGAGATTTTTAATGACTGTTTCAATCTCCTTACTGGTTATGGGTCTGTTCAGGCTTTCTATTTCTTCCTGGTTCAGTTGTGGTAGTTTATATGTTTCTAGGAATGCATCCATTTCTTCCAGATTGTCAAAGTTATTGCCGTAGAGTTGCTCATAGTATGTTCTTATAATAGTTTGTATTTCTTTGGTGTTAGTTGTGATCTCTCCTCTTTCATTCATGATTTTATTTATTTGGGTCCTTTCTCTTTTCTTTTTGATAAGTCTGGCCAGGGGTTTATCAATTTTATTAATTCTTTCAAAGAACCAGCTCCTACTTCCGTTGATTTTTTCTATTGTTTTTTTGGTTTCTATTTCATTGATTTCTGCTCTGATCTTTATGATTTCTCTTCTCCTGCTAGGCTTAGGGTTTCTTTCTTGTTCTTTCTCCAGCTCCTTTAGGTGTAGGGTTAGATTGTGTACCTGAGACCTTTCTTGTTTCTTGAGAAAGGCTTGTACCGCTATATATTTTCCTCTCAGGACTGCCTTTGTTGTGTCCCACAGATTTTGAACCGTTGTATTTTCATTATCATTTGTTTCCATGATTTTTTTCAATTCTTCTTTAATTTCCCGGTTGACCCATTCATTCTTTAGAAGGATTCTGTTTAGTCTCCATGTATTTTGGTTCTTTTCAAACTTCCTTTTGTGGTTGAGTTCTAGCTTTAGAGCATTGTGGTCTGAAAATATGCAGGGAATGATCCCAATCTTTTGATACCGGTTGAGTCCTGATTTAGGACCGAGGATGTGATCTATTCTGGAGAATGTTCCATGTGCACTAGAGAAGAATGTGTATTCTGTTGCTTTGGGATGAAATGTTCTGACTATATCTGTGATGTCCATCTGGTCCAGTGTGTCGTTTAAGGCCTTTATTTCCTTGCTGATCTTTTGCTTGGATGATCTGTCCATTTCAGTGAGGGGAGTGTTAAAGTCCCCTACTATTATTGTATTATTGTTGATGTGTTTCTTTGATTTTGTTATTAATTGGTTTATATAGTTGGCTGCTCCACTCCAAAACTGCTAGAACTTATACAGGAATTCAGTAAAGTGTCAGGATATAAAATCAATGCACAGAAATCAGTTGCATTTCTCTACACCAACAGCAAGACAGAAGAAAGGGAAATTAAGGAGTTAATCCCATTTACAATTGCACCCAAAACCATAAGATACCTAGGAATAAACCTAACCAAAGAGACACAGAATCTATACTCAGAAAACTATAAAGTACTCATGAAAGAAATTGAGGAAGACACAAAGAAATGGAAAAATGTTCCATGCTCCTGGATTGGAAGAATAAATATTGTGAAAATGTCTATGCTACCTAAAGCAATCTACACATTTAATGCAATTCCTGTCAAAGTACCATCCATCTTTTTCAAAGAAATGGAACAAATAATTCTAAAATTTATATGGAACCAGAAAAGACCTCGAATAGCTAAAGGGATATTGAAAAAGAAAGCTAACGTTGGTGGCATCACAATCCCGGACTTCAAGCTCTATTACAAAGCTGTCATCATCAAGACAGCATGGTACTGGCACAAAAACAGACACATAGATCAATGGAACAGAATAGAGAGCCCAGAAATAGACTCTCAACTCTATGGTCAACTAATCTTCGACAAAGCAGGAAAGAATGTCCAATGGAAAAAAGACAGCCTCTTCAATAAATGGTGCTGGGAAAATTGGACAGCCACATGCAGAAAAATGAAATTGAACCATTTCCTTACACCACACACGAAAATAGACTCAAAATGGATGAAGGACCTCAATGTGAGAAAGGAATCCATCAAAATCCTTGAGGAGAACACAGGCAGCAACCTCTTCGACCTCAGCCGCAGCAACATCTTCCTAGGAACAACGCAAAAGGCAAGGGAAGCAAGGGCAAAAATGAACTATTGGGATTTCATCAAGATCAAAAGCTTTTGAACAGCAAAGGAAACAGTTAACAAAATCAAAAGACAACTGACAGACTGGGAGAAGATATTTGCAAACGACATATCAGATAAAGGACTAGTGTCCAGAATCTATAAAGAACTTAGCAAACTCAACACCCAAAGAACAAATAATCCAATCAAGAAATGGGCAGAGGACATGAACAGACATTTATGCAAAGAAGACATCCAGATGGCCAACAGACACATGAAAAAGTGCTCCATATCACTCGGCATCAGGAAAATACAAATCAAAACCACAATGAGATATCACCTCACACCAGTCAGAATGGCTAAAATCAACAAGTCAGGAAATGAAAGATGCTGGAGAGGATGAGGAGAAAGGGGAACCCTCCTACACTGTTGGTGGGAATGCAAGCTGGTGCAACCTCTCTGGAAAACAGCATGGAGGTTCCTCAAAATGTTGAAAATAGAACTGCCCTATGACCCAGCAATTGCACTATTGGGTATTTACCCTAAAGATACAAACGTAGTGATCCAAAGGGGCACGTGTACTCGAATGTTTATAGCAGCAATGTCCACAATAGCCAAACTATGGAAAGAACCTAGATGTCCATCAACAGATGAATGGATCAAGAAGATGTGGTATATATACACAATGGAATACTATGCAGCCATCAAAAGAAATGAAATCTTGCCATTTGCGACAACATGGATGGAACTAGAGCGTATCATACTTAGCGAAATAAGGCAAGCGGAGAAAGACAACTATCATATGATCTCCCTGATATGAGGAAGTGGTGATGCAACATGGGGGCTTAAGTGGGTACGAGAAGAATAAATGAAAGAAGATGGGATTGGGAGGGAGACAAACCATAAGTGACTCTTAATCTCACAAAACAAACTGAGGGTTGCTGGGGGGAGGGGGTTTGGGAGAAGGGGGTGGTATTATGGACATTGGGGAGGGTATGTGTTTTGGTGAGTGCTGTGAAGTGTGTAAACCTGGTGATTCACAGACCTGTACCCCTGGGTATAAAAATATATGTTTATAAAAAATAAAAAATTATATTAAAAAAAAATTCAAACATGAAAATAGTGTTACATAAGGAATAATTTTATTATTTTGATATTAGAATCCAATAGTAGATACACTTAAAACATAAATTCAGTCATGAATATAGTGGCAGATAGTAATCATTATAACATTAGGAAATGCTAAGATAAT
The DNA here is from genome assembly GCF_011764305.1 of Mustela putorius furo. Classification (NCBI taxonomy): domain Eukaryota; kingdom Metazoa; phylum Chordata; class Mammalia; order Carnivora; family Mustelidae; genus Mustela; species Mustela putorius. Next base: position 32,792,694 of record NW_025421987.1, read on the forward strand.
TAAGATATGCTTAATACATTAAATGCGGAAATGCTATCAATTGTGATAATCACCTATTTTGAATAGAATCACAAAACTAATACTATATTAACATCTAAATTCATCTGGAAATATTTGGTTTTAATTTGATCATTAGATAATCCAGAATATTCTTAAATTGACTTAAAAACTAACATTAAAATAAAAAGACAAATTTATATGGTTTGTGGATCATTTAACATTTCCTGCCAAAACATACATGAAATTTGTTTTAAGAAACACTAGATTAAACAAAGCAAACTTTAGGAGCCACCTGTGGGGGAAAAAAATCTTGAAGTCTTAAGTCAATGTATTACTTGGAGACATGAGGCATCAGTTGGGGAAAAATGCCTCCACAGACATGAGGATCTCACTTTTTCTGATTTATTTTTTCATCTATTTATTTCCAACTGTATTAAAACAGAGATAAACAGTAATTCACTAATAAGCAAATTCTGCAAAATTAATTAAAATCATCTAGTCATAGCAACTCTAAACATCTATATGGCTATAACTCTTGGTACTCAGGATATTATCTTTAGAAATGAGAAAGACCAGAGTTTCCCTAATAGTGATAGATAATTTTACATAGTATAAAAACATACAATTTATGTTCTGTATTTAACATAGTATATCAGCTCTGATTGAATGTTGAGTGTAATTTAGAGCTCTTGTTCTAACTCTATAACTCTATAACTCCCATGAATTTTCCCATATATGCAAAGTGAACATGATGGAGCTGAATGTAGCTATACTTAAATATACTCAGGAAAGGAGCTGAACACCATCTTTGACTTTTGGTTAGGAGATCGTCTCAGGGGGAAAATGCTGAAACCAATATAAGTATAATACAGTGGAATAAACATGTATAAAATACACAGGACTTGGATTTTAGAAAAGTTATTTATTTCTAAATTTTATTCCCACCACTCAGTTGCTATGCAAGCCAACACAGAAGGTAATAAGAATTAAGTATGTAAAGTAATATGTAATATGAGGCATTCTTTTTATATTCAGCTGGAAAACTTAGTTTTGAGTATTGTTCTTCATGAGATAAAAATGGTGATATCACAATATTATTCATAACTTTTCAGTTTAGTAAACAAGAATAGGTATTTCTCAGTAAAGATATTATTCCATCTTTATCTGGACACAAGAAGACCTCACCTACCCTTTCTGATTTCTGTATGATTCCTTATCATATAGAATAATAGCCCTTATGAAAAGAAGGATTAGCTTTCATTCATAATATTTATTTACCTCCAGATATCAGCTTTATAAACACATGTTGAATATCTTCTATAATTTAACCATTGTGAAAAGAAACAATGGTGATATAAAGATGTTGAAAGAATCTCATTATCATGGACCTTTTACTTTAATGTGGAAAAAGATATACATAGGTGTCTATCTAACCAGGTGCCATCTGATGAACATAACAGAATAGCTACATTATGAGATAGAAGAAAAAAGATGATCTCTCTAGATGATTTCCAAGTGGGAAAATTTTGGTAGAGTCCTTGCAAAATGTTCCATTTAGACAGTATCATGGCAAAACCGCTTTGAACCTGTGGGGATGCATGCATAATATATCCAGGTGAGAGAAATTGAAAAAAAGATTTCATGTTTACAAAACAGTAAACAGCTTTGTACAGAATGATTTTGAAGTTCTTCAAAATTATTTTGTAGGAAATATAGTTGAAAATAGGTCTCAGTCAAATCACTGAAAGATCTGAAAGTTAATTTAAGGGATGTATATCATGTATATATGTAATATATTGTATATATGTAGATGTATATCTCATATATATTACTTATTTTTTTGAAGGGAGGAAGGCCATGACTAGAAATAGCAGGGAGGAACAGAAAGACCAACAAGAAACACTGTAGGATCTGAATCATCACTGAACAAAGAATAGTGTAAAGGAGAGAACAAACAAAAACATAATACATACCCACAATCTACAGAATTCCCCGAATGGATGTAGATATAGAGGAGAAATGCATTATATAATTTTGAAGTTGGGATCTTGAGCAAACTTGGGAAATGGTGGTACTGTTACAAAGAGAACATAAGAAAAGAGGACAGAAATGGAAAATATAAGTTAGGAAGAAATGATAAGGAGATGAACATTGAGAAGAGGCCATTATATTTGGTATTTGCGAGATTATCGAAAATATTTACAAGAACTGATGTGAAAGTAAGAATTCAGAATACAAAGAGTTTAGAATGAAAAGAGAACTTCAGTTCCAGGGTAGTTTATATTAAATAACCTCAGGAATCTTCCCCTTAACAAAAGTAAATACAATGATTAAATTTTAACAATCCTTTCTAACACCTACTTGACCCTGCCAGAAAATAATGGAATTTCCAAAAGCCAAAAAAGAGAAATATGTTAAAAACCAGTCTTAGAAGTGGGTACTTAACCTGAAGCTGCCATAGGTTATTTCCCATTCTGTGTCCTGTCCTGTATTCTCATATCGACTGAGAGGACAAGACATTGTGTCTTGAATCAACAAAGTGAATATTCCTAATTTAGGATAAAACAAAAAGAACTATATTCTCTGTAGATAAGTGGACTTTTAAAAAAGGGGGGGGATGATAACAAGGAAATATATTTGGGTTAGTCTTTAAATGTAGACTAAAAAAATATATATTTTCTTGAATTAAAACTAAGTGCCTGATTTTATGTGAGTTTGGGTTTGAACTTATACTTCCCATATGATCCAAGAAAACCAAGCAGAGAAATTCAGTTAAAATGGCCCAGTTTTTAGGACCCCAAGAGTGCAAAGAAAAAAAAATACAATTCACTTCTAAAGAATTTAAATGACATAGGATTATTCTAGATAATGGCAAGCACTTCTAACATTTGCTCACAATCCACAATCTCAAAACACAGGAAGAAATTAACCATCAAAAGTAAGCAAAAACAACCACAATCACATTAAAAACCAAGGACTTCAAATATTTAAATTATAAAAAAACTCTTAAAATTATAATAGAAATAAGGGTCATTGAAAACATGAATTATCATAATGTATCATACAAAAGAAGAGCATATTTGGAATAAGAAATTATAACATATTTCGTTGCAATTAAAACACAACGTATGGGATAAAAAGCAGATTAGACAGAGAAAAAGAATTAGCTAACCGAACTAAAGGAGTATCCAATGAAATTTCCTAAAATATGGTACAGAAAGACAAAATTATGGAAAACACTAGAGACAGTTCAAAAGAACTGAATGATCAAGTCTTAAAAGCACCAAATTAGAGCATTAGAAGTAGGAAAAGTACATGAAGGAGAAAGAATGTTTCAAGCTAAGTTTTTTCCAGGGACACCTAAATTATCAAATTAAATCACAATTTGTTCAAGTTGAACTGAATTAAAGAAACTCAAATTTTAGTTGAAACTACAATCTATGCTAAGAAAAAACATCTTAAAAGCACTTAGAGAAAAAAAGATGAAATAATTCAAAAAACAGTAATTAGCACAACCACAAAGTGTCCACTATCATAACAAAAGCCAGAAGATAGTGGATTGGCATTTTTAAAGTAAGGAGAAGTAACACATGAAAAAACAGATTGCTATATATTTTCTATATTATTGACAATATAAATATAATCAAGACAAAGGAGAACATCAATCCATTTTAGACAAACATGTTAGAGCATTGCCACCAACAAATATCATTTAGGAACTTCTAAAAATGTACTTTAGATGGAAAGAAAATGAAATGAGAAGGAAAGTCATAAAGATACAGCAGAAATATGGGTAAATGTAAATATATAAAGAATAGTAATATCTAATTTCAAGATTAAAAAGAATAAAACAGAAACACTAGATAACTATGATGTGGAAAATGAGAACATAATGACTGAGACTAAAGGTTTCTTAAATCCTTGGATGCTATGGAAGTTGTATATGTATATTATAATTTTAAGAGTAAACTTTAATATATAGATCCAAAAGCAGAGGATAAAGAATAAAAGGGATATAGAATATTTTAAAAATCTAGTGGAAAGGTGAAAAAGTAGAAGCAAAACAAATGCATTTGGTTAAAAAGCACTAAAAGATGATTAAAAAATAATAAATATGAGCTATTACAAGTAAATGCAAATATCTTTTCCTTTCAAAAAAAAAAGGAGATTCTTCATGTTGAATTTTAGAAATGTCACAAGAGAAACTGCTAAAGCATGAGAATTAACTGAGGATGAGAGTAAAAGGGTAGGAAAGGATATATAAAGCACATATTAACAATGAATCAATAATCATATAGTGCAGTAAAGACAAAAATCAGGGGCACCTGGGTGGCTCAGGTGGTTAAGTGTCAGAATCTTGACTTCGCCTCAGGTCCTGAGATCTAGCCTCATGTTGGGCTCTGTGCTCAGCAGGGAGTCTGCTTGGGGGGAGGGGTCTCTCTTTCCCTGTCCCTCTACCCCTTCCCTCCCATGCTTATGCATGCACTATCTCTCAGATATTTTTTTTTTTTAAGATTTTATTTATTGGGACACCTGGGTGGCTCAGTTGGTTGGGCCACTGCCTTTGGCTCAGTTCATGATCCCAGCATCCTGGGATCGAGTCCCACATCGGGCTCCTTGCTCAGCAGTAGCCTGCTTCTCCGTCTGCCTCTGCCTGCCACTCTGTCTGCCTGTGCTCACTCTGACAAATCAATAAAATCTTAAAAAAAAAAGATTTTATTTATTTATTTGACAGAGATCGCAAATAGGCAGAGAGGCAGGCAGAGAGAGAGGAGGAAGCAGGCTCCCTGCTAAGCAGAAAGCCCAATGTGGGAATCCATCCCAGGACCCTGGGATCATGACCTGAGCTGAAGGCAGAGGCTTTAACCCACTGAGCCACCCAGGCGCCCCTCTCAGATATGTTTTCTTAAAAAAGGTAAAAATCAACTACCAAAAAGTAACTACAAATACACACTAAGACCTGTGCAAATGTAAATTATAAAAAACTCAGAAGAAATTATTTTAAAGATGAAAATAACAAAGAAATGAATTACAGTGAAAATGATACAAAAATGGGATGCATCTAAACTATACTTACAGAAGAATGTATACCTTTAATTCCAAATATTAAATTCAGAAGGTTAAAGAAAAATAAACACAAAGTCAGAAGAAAGCAATAAAGAGTAGAATTAATGAAAGAATTGATATGTAATAAAGATTCAAAGATGTTCAACAAACTGAGTCTGTTCTTTGAAAAGACTAATAAAATAGACAAAGCACTGACAACACTAATCAAGAAAGAAAAAGAAAAGGCAGAAGCAATCATGATATTTGAAAGGGGGCAGTATAAGAGGCAAGAGAGATTTAATATTAGATATTAACATTTAATAGAACATTCTATGAACCTTTGGCAAAAGAATTTAAACAAAATGGAAAATTTGTGAAATAATTAAAATTAATTTACAAAAAGTGGTTCAGAAATAAATTTTTAAAACCCACATCAAAAAATCTCATTTTGAGGCTTTCTGGGATGGGGTATTCCCCATAGCAGAAAGCGTTTTCAACAGTCTGGAAAAAGTAGGGTATCACTGAGACTGTCAGGATGTGTATGAGACTGAACGCCACTAAAGTCTCTGTTTAGTCTTTTAAGACTCCAATTGGCAGGTGTGGATATCTACTTGTCTTCTGGCTACTCCAAACCAGTGCCCAAATATTTTATTCTCTTATTCATATATTCTTATCTGGATAAAATGGCAAAGTGGAAAAACTCACCACAAAAAAAAAAAGAACAAGATGCAGTACCGAAGGCTAGGGACCTAATCAATTCAGACGTTGGTTACATGTCAGATCTAGAGTTCAGAATGATGATTCTCAAGGTGCTGGCTGGGCTCGAAAAAGGCATGGAAGATATTAGAGAAACACTGTCTGGAGAAATAAAAGCCCTTTCTGGAGAAATAAAAGAACTAAAATCTAACCAAGCTGAAATCAAAAAAGCTATTAATGAGGTGTAATCAAAAATGGAGGCTCTTACTGCTAGGACGAATGAGGCAGAAGAGAGAATTAGTGATATAAAAGACCAAATGCTGAGCAAAAGAGAGACAAACAACTATTGGACCACAGGGAAGAATTTGAGAGATAAGCGATACCATAAGACAAAACAATATTAGAATAATTTGGATGCCAGAAGAAGAAAGAGAGAGGGGTCAAATGGTATATTGGAGCAAATTAGAGAATTTCCCTAATATGACAAAGGAAACAAGCATCAAAATCTAAGAGGCACAGAGAACCCCCCTCAAAATCAATAAGAATAGGTCCACACCCCATCATCTAACAGTAAAACTTACAACTCTTAGTGACAAAAAGAAGATCCTGAAAGCAGCCCAGGACAAGAAGTCTGTAACATACAATGGTAAAAACATTAGATTGGCAGCAGACTTATCCACAGAGACCTGGCAGGCCAGAAAGAACTGGCATGATATATTCACAGCACTAAACAAGAAAAACATGCAGCCAAGAATACTATATCCAGCTAGGCTATCATTGAAAATAGAAGAAGAGATAAAAAGCTTCCAGGACAAACAAAAACTGAAAGAATTTGCAAACACCAAACCAGCTCTACAGGAAATATTGAAAGGGGTCCTCTAAGCAAAGAGAGACCCTAAAAGTAGTAGATCAGAAAGGATCAGAGACAATATACAGTAACAGTCACTTTACAGGTAAAGCAATGGCACTAAATTCAATAGTTACCCTGAATGTTAATGGGCTATATGCCTCAACCAAAAGACAAAGGGTATCAGAATGGATAAAAAAAAGCAAAACCCATTTACATGCTGCCTACAAGAAACTCATTTTACACCCAAAGACACATCCAGATTTAAAGTGAGGGGGTAGAAAACAATCTACCATGCTAATGGACACCAAAAGAAAGCTGGGGTGGCAATCCTTATCAGATCAATTAGATTTTAAGCCAAAGACTATAATAAGAGATGAGGAAGGACACTATATCATACTCAAGGGGCCTGTCCAACAAGAAGAGCTAACAATTTTAAATATCCATGCCCCTAACATGGGAGCAGCCAACTATATAAACCAATTAATAAAAAAATCAAAGAAACACATCAACACTAATACAATAATAGTAGGGGACTTTAATGCCCCCCTCACTGAAATGAACAAATCATCCAAGCAAAAGATCAAAAGGAAATAAAGGCCTTAAATGACACAGTGGACCAGATGGACATAACAGATATATTCAGAACATTCCATCCCAAAGCAACAGAATACATTCTTCTTTAGTACCCATGGAACATTCTCCAGAACAGATCACATCTCGGGTCACAAATCAGGTCTCAACTGGTACCAAAAGATTGGGATCATTCCCTGCATATTTTCAGACTGCAATGCTCAGAAGCTAGAACTAAATCATGAGGAAATTTAAGAAAGAACCCAAATATATGGAGGCTAAAAAGCATCCAACTAAAGAATGAATGGGTCAATCAGGAAATTAAATAATTGAAAAAATTCATGGAAACAAATGATAATGAAAACACAACTGTTCAGAATCTGTGGGATACACAAAGGCAGTCCTGAGAGGAAAATACATAGTGACACAAGCCTTTCTCAAGAAACAAGAAAGGTCTCAAATACACAACCTAACCCTACCCCTAAAGGAGCTGGAGAAAGAACAATGAAGAAAGCCTAACCCCAGCAGAAGAGAAATAATAAATACAAGAGCAGAAATCAATGAAATAGAAACCAAAAAAACAATAGAACAAATCAACAAAACTAGGAGCTAGTTCTTTGAAAGAATTACTAAGATTGATAAACCCCTGGCCAGACTTTCCAAAAAGAAAAGAGAAAGGACCCAAATAAATAAAATCATGAATGAAAGAGGAGAGATCACAACCAATATCAAAGAAATAGAAACAATTATAAGAACATATTATGAGCAACTATACGCCAGCAAATTTGACAATCTGGAAGAAATGGATGCATCCCTAGAGACCCCATAAACTACCACAACTGAACCAGGATGAAATAGAAAACCTGAACAGACCCATAACCAGTAAGATGATTGAGCAGTCATCAAAAATCTCCCAACAAACAAGAGCCCAGGGCCAGAGAGCTTCCCAGGGGAATTCTACCAAACATTTAAAGGAGAATTAATTCCTATTCTCCTGAAACTGTCTCCAAAAATAGAAATGGAAGGAAAACTTCCAAACTCATTTTATGAGGCCAGCATCACCTTGATCCCAAAACCAGAGATTCCATCAAAAAAGAGAATTAGAGACCAATATCCTTGATGAACATGGATGCAAAAATTCTCACCAAAATACTAGCCAATAGAATCCAACAATACATTAAAAGGATTATTCATCACGACAAAGTGGGGTTTATTCCAGGGCTGCAAGGTTGGTTCAACAACTGCAAATCAATCAGTGTGATAAAATACAATAAAAGAAAGAACAAGAACCATATGATATTCTCAATAGATGCTGAAAAAGCATTTGACAAAGAACAACATCCTTTCTTGATCAAAACTCTTCAAAGTGTAGGGATAGAGGGTACATACCTCAATATCATTAAAGCCATCTATGAAAAACCTACTGTGAATATCATTCTCAGTGGAGAAAAACCGAGAGCTTTTCCACTAAGGTCAGGAACACAGGAGGGATGTCCATTATCACCACTACTATTCAGCATAGTACTAGAAGTCCTAGCCTCAGCAATCAGACAACAAAAAAGAAATTAAAGCCATCTAAATTGGCAAAGAAGAAGTCAAACTACCACTCTTTACAGATGATCTGATACTTTATCTGGAAAACCCAAAGGACTCCACTCTAGATATGCTAGAACTTGTGCAGGAATTCAGTAAAGTGTCAGGATATAAAATCAATGCACAGAAATCAGTTGCATTTCTATATACCAACAACAAGAATGAAGAAAGAGAAATTAAGGAGTCAATCCCACTTACAATTGCACCCAAAACCATAAGATACCTAGGAATAAACCTAACCAAGAAGGCAAAGAATCTGTACTTAGAAAACTATAAAGTACTCATGAAAGAAATTGAGGAAGACACAAAGAAATGGAAAAATGTTCCATGCTCATGGATTGGAAAAACAAATATTGTGAAAATGTCTATGCTACTTAAAGCAATCTATACGTTTAATGCAACCCCTATCAAAATCCCAGGGGCGCCTGGGTGGCTCAGTGCATTAAGCCTCTGCCTTCGGCACAAGTCATGATCTCAGGATCCTGGGATTGAGCCCCACATCAGGCTCTCTGCTCAGCAGGGAGCCTGCTTCCGCCTCTCTCTCTGCCTGCCTCTCTGCCTACTTGTGGTCTCTGTCTGTCAAATAGATAAATAAAATCTTTAAAAACAACAACAACAAAAAATGAAATCCCATCCTTTTTTTTTTTTCAAAGAAATGGAACAAATAAATTTATATGGAACCAGAAAAGACCTTGAATAGCCAGAGGAATGTTGTAAAAAAAAGCCCAAGTAGGTGGCATCACAATTTCAGACTTTAAGCCCTATTACAAAGCTGTCATCATCAAGACAGTATGGTGCTGGCACAAAAACAGATACATAGATCAGTGGAACAGAATAGAGAGCCCAACTCTATTTTCAACTCCATGATCAACTAATCTTCGACAAAGCAGGAAAGAATGTCCAATGGAAAAAGACAGTCTCTTCAACAAATAGTGTTGGGAAAATTGGACAGCCACATGCAGAAAAATGAAACTAGACCATTTCCTTTCACCATACACAAAAATGGACTCCAGGTGGATGAAAGACCTCAATGTGAGAAAGGAATCCATCAAAATCCTTGAGGAGAACTCGGGCAGCAACCTCTTCGACCTCAGCCACAGCAACTTCTTCCTAGAAACATCACCAAAGGTAACGGAAGCAAGGGCAAAAATGAACTATTGGGACTTCATCAAGATCAAAAGCTTTTGCACAGTAAAGGAACTGCCAACAAATCCAAAGGACAAATGACAGAATGGGAGAAGATATTTGCAAATGACATATCAGATGAAGGGCTAGTATCCAAAATCTATAAAGAACTTATCAAACTCAACACCCAAAGAACAAATAATCCAATCAAGAATTGGGCAGAGAAGGGCACCTGGGTGGCTCAGTGGGTTAAAGCCTCTGCCTTCAGCTCAGGTCATGATCCCAGGGTCCTGGGATCAAGCCCAACATCGGGCTCTCTGCTCAGCATGGAGCCTGCTTCCCTTCCTCTCTCTCTCAGTGTGTCTCTCTGCCTACTTGTGATCTCTGTCAAATAAATAAATAAAATCTTAAAAAAAAAAAAAAAAGAATTGGGCAGAGGACATGAACAGACATTTCTGCAAAGAAGACATCCAGATGGCCAAGAGACACATGAAAAAGTGCTCCACATCACTCGGCATCAGGGAAATACAAATCAAAACCACAATGAAATACCACCTCATGCCAGTCAGAATAGCTAAAATTAACAAGTCAGGAAACGACAGGTGCTGGCGAGGATGTGGAGAAAGGGAAACCCTCCTACACTGTTGGTGGAAATGCAAGCTGGTGCGGCCACTCTGGAAAACAGCCTGGAGTTTCCTCAAAAAGTTGAAAATAGAGCTACCCTACAACCCAGCAATCGCACCACTGGGTATTTACCCTAAAGATACAAATGTAGTGATTCAAAGGGGCACGTGCAACCAATGTTTAGAGCAAAAGTGTCCACAATAGCCAAACTATGGAAAGAACCTAGATGTCCATAAACAGAAGAATGGATAAAGAGGAGGTGGTATATATATACAATGGAATACTATGCAGCCATCAAAAGAAATGGAATTTTGCTATTTGTGATTACGTGTATGGAACTAGAGTGTATTATGCTGAGCAAAATAAGTCAATCAGAGAAAGACAATTATAATATGCTCTCCCTGATATGAAGAAGTTGAGAGGCAAAGTGGGGGGTTTGGGGGGTAGGGAAGGAAAAAAAGAAACAAGATGGGATCGGGAAGGAGACAAACCATAAGAGACTCTCAATCTCATGAAACAAACCGAGGATTGCCATAGGGAGAGGCATAGGTAGAGGGTGGTTGGGTTATGGACATTTGGGAAGGTGTGTGCTATGGTGAGTGCTGTGAAGTATGTAAACCTGGCAATTCACAGACCTATACCCCTGGGGCTAATAATACATTATATGTTAATAAAAAATAAAAAAAAATTTAAAAATCTCATTTTGAAGACTAAAACAATTTTATAATTGATTTCTATCAGACATGTAAGAAATGTATAAGTATTAAATTACTCTATTGTACACCTGAAACTAATAAACACTGTATGTTAACTAACTAGAATTAAAATAAAAACTTTATATATATATATATATACACACACATACATAATTGTAATTTTAGATGATGTGTCAATTAACTAATTGATGGTATAGTTACAAACAATCCCAAACATCTCAGTGGCCTGCAACAACAAAAACTGGTTTATTTCTCATATAAATCTTTTATGTTCAATCACCACAATAATACACAAGGAATATTCCTATGAGGAGAGAGTGCAAATCAACTGACAACAAACAGGGATGTAATCAACATTCTTATACAAAGGCTAACTGGTTCAATCTACCAAAGTGTACTTTTCCATGGAGGACAAATAGATGGACTGCTCTCAATATATTTTACGTGGTGAGAAAATTCAGATTAAAAAATTAGACACCAACACAAAATTAAATCTTAGTTCAATATTTTTCCTGAAGATGGATACAGACATTCTAAATAAAACATTATTAAGCCAATCCATTAATCTCAGAGAGGCAGGAAGTTTAACATTAGAAGATACAAGAATGTAATTAACAAAATAATAGATAAAAGGAAAAATATCTCAATAAAGGCAGGTGACTGATAAAAATCCATCATTCACTTATAATTAACAAATCTATGAAATCTATTAAAGATATTAAATCAATAATTAACAACTTACTGAAATAGAAAGCACCAGACCTTTCAAGGTTACTGGTGAATAATACTAAACATTTAAAAAGGAAAATACAACAATTATCTATAATGTATTTTAGGAAATAGGAGCAAAGGGAATAAATACTTCCTAACTCATTCCATGAGGCCAGCAGTACCCTGATATCAAAACCAGAGAAAGACATTACAAAAAAAGAAAACTACGGACCAATATCTCTCATGAACACAGATGGAAAAATGCTCAACAAAGTATTAGCAAATTGAATCCAAAAAGTATAAAAAGAATTATATACCATGACCAAGAGGGATTTCTCTCAGGTATGCAAGGCTGGTTCAACATTAAAAAAGCAATTAATATAATCTGTCACATCAACAGACTAAAAAGAAATTCAGCAGTCATATTGATAGATTCAGAAAAGGCCATTGACAAAATTCAACACCCATTCATCATAAAAACTCTCAGTAAACAAGGAATAGAGGAAAACTTTTTCATTGTGATAAAGAATCCCAAAAAGTCTACAATGCTAAAGGTTAAAAGTTTTTTGTTTTTGTTTTTGGTTTTGGTTTTTTTTTTTTTAGGGGTGCCTAAGTGGCTCAGCCATTAGGGGTCTGCCTTCAGCTCAGATCATTATTCCAGTCTTGGGATGGAGCTGAGCATTGGGCTTCTTGCTCAGCAGGAAGCCTGCCTCCCTCTCCAACCCCCCCCCCCCCCCCCGCTTGTGTTCCCTTTCTTGCTGTGTCTCTCTGTCAAATAAATAAATAAAATCTCTTTTTTTTAAGAGACATGAATTGTTGGGGTGCCTGGGTAGCTCAGTGGGTTAAGCCTCTGCCTTCAGCTCAGATCATGATCCCAGCACCACATTGGGCTCTCTGCTCAGCAGGGAGCCTGCTTCCTCCTCTCCCTCTGCCTGCCTCTCTGCCTGCTTGTGATCTCTGTCTGTCAAACAAATAAATAAAATCTTAAAAAGAAAAGAAAAGAAAAGAAAAGAAACATGAAGTGTCAAAAGATAATTCACAAAAGGAGTAAAAACTTGCAAAACATACGATACATTAAAACAGAAAACAAAGCCAAAATATGCTACACCAGTTGTTTAAATACATTAGTCACATGTAATAAGAAGTTCAAAGGTAGGAGGGATTGCAATGGACTCCAAGATAGCATCAGGGATCCAGGCTCTAGTTTCTGTCTTTTTTCTAATATAGTAAATATATCCTCACACTGTTGCCTCATGGCTTCAATGCAGCTCATAGTCTGGCAGGAAAAGATCGGAAAAATGCAGAGGGAGCTGACTGCTTTCAACTTCAGACTTTTTTTTTTTTCTTTTTAACAGGATGTCCTTCTCTTGGATTTCCAGTGACATCTCATTTATGAGAATTTTATCAAATGGCTACCTGTCACTACAATGGTGTTTGAGAAACAAAGTATTTTCAGCCAGGCTTATTGCTATCACAGACAATATCAGATTCCTTAGGAACAGAGAGGAGTGTGTGTACAGATATTGAGTAAGTGTATATAATACCTACCACATTTATTTGCCAGAATATATAAAAGATTCATATAAATCAATACGTTAAAAGTATGAAACAACCTCATTTACATTTGCATCAAAAAGAATAGAATACTTAGAAATAAATTTAAGCAAGGAGGTAAAAGAACTGTACACTGAAAACTAGAAGACACTGATGAAAGAAACTGAAGAATTAATAGAAAGATATTCCATGCTCATGATCTGGAAAAATTAATATTGTTAAAATATCCATATTTCTTAAACTAAACTACAGATTAAATGCAATCTCTATCTCAATTTTGTTTATTTTTAAGAAATAGAACAAACACTTCTAAGTTTTGTATGGAACTACAAAAGACCCAAAATAGCCAAAGCCATCTTGAGAAAGTAGAACAAAGCTGGAGGTAATACTCTCCCTGAGTTCAAACTGTATTACAAAGCTAATACTATACAAAGTAGTATGGTATTGGCATAAAAACAGATGAATAGATCAATGGAATGGAATAGAAAGCCCCAAAATAAATCCACAAGTATATGGTCAATTATTTATGACAAAAAGCAAGAATTTGCAATGTGGAAAAGAAAATCCCTTCAATAAATGTGTTGGGGGATGCTTTGGTGGTTCAGTTGGTTAAGCGTCTGCCTTCAGCTTAGGTCATGATCCCAAGGTCCTGGGATGGAGTTGTGCCTGGGGCTATCTTTGCTCAGCAGGGAGTCTGCTTCTCCTTAGCCCAACATTTCCCCTATATGTGCTCTTTCTGACAAATAAATAAATAAATAAAATCTTAAAAAATAAATAAATGAATCTTGGAACACTACATCAAAACTAATGATGTACTGTATAGTGACTAACATAAAATTTTTAAAAATAAGTAAGTAAATGTGTTGAGAAAACTGGACAGCAACATGCAAAAAGAAAAAAAAAAAAGAACTGGACCACCTTCTTACACCACACATAAACATTAACTCAAAATGGATTAAAGACTTGAATTAAGACATGAAACCATAGAACTCAAAGAAGAAAATATAGGCAGTAAATTCCTTGACATTGGTCTTAGCAATGAGTTTTTAGATTTGGCACCAAAAGCAAAGGCAACAAATGTGAAAATAAATGAATGGGACTTCATCAAACTAAAAAGATTCTGCATAGCAAAGAAAACTATCAACAAAATAAAAAAGAAACCTGTTGAGTAGAAGAAAATAGTTGCAAATCATGTATCTGATTAGAGGTTAATATCCAAAATGTATAATAAACTCATACAATTCAATAGTAAAACAACCAAAATACACACACACACACACACACATATCCCAAAAAACAAAAACAAATCCAATTTAAATATGGGCAAAGGATCTGAATAGACATTTTTCCAAGTAAGAAATACAGATGGACAACAAACACATGAACAGATGCTCAACATCACCAATAATCAGGGAAATGCAAATCAATACCACTTTGAGGTATCACTTCATACCTGTTAGAATGCCAAAAAGACAAGAAATAACAAGTGCTGGGCAAGGATGTAGGGTAAGGGGAACCCTTATACACTGTGTGTAGGAAGGTAAACTGGTGCAGCCACTATGGAAAATAGTATGGAGGTTTCTCAAAAAATTGAAAATAAAACCACCATATGATCTAGCAACTCCACTTCCGGGTATTTACCTGAGGAAAAATAAAACACTAAGTCAAAAAGATACACACACACACACACACACACATCCCCTTTCACTACTATTATTGCAATAGCCAAAATATGAAAACAGCCTTACTGCCTACTGCCTACTGATGGATGAATGGATAAAGAAAATATGTATTTTTCAACCTTAAAAAATTGAAATCTTGCCATTTAGAGCAACATGGACAGACCTTCAGGGTATTATCTGAATTATTCTAAGTCAGAGAAAGACAAATACTGTACAATCTCATTTATATATAGAATCTCCAAAAACAAAACACAACCAAACAAAAACAGGTTATAGATAGACAACAGATTGGCAGTGGCCAGGGGCAGAAAAAGAGGGAAACACAAAATGGGTGAAGGGAGTCAAAGATACAAATTCCCAGTTATAAAATAAATAACTCATGGGGATGTAATGTACAGCATGGCAACTATAGTTAATAATACTACATTGTATATCTGAAAGTTGCTAAGAGAATTAATCTTGAAATTTCTCATCACAAGAAAAAAACTGTAACTATGTATGGTGACAATATTACCTAGATTTATTGCAGTGATCATTTTTCAATATATACAAATGGTGAAATATCATATTGTACATCTTCAATTAATATAATGTTGTATGTCAATTTTACATTTCAGTTTAAAAAATAAAATAAGAAAGACTACAAATCCAATGTAAAAAGGGAAAAGTTGTGAAGAGACAGTTGACAGAAAAGGAAAATCAACTAGTAAATATGAAACATGAGTAGATACTCAACCTTAGAACCTTAGTAGAAAAGAAGGAAGTAAAATGAAAATTAACTTTAGATATAATTTCACGTCTCTGAAAATACTGTTTTGGCAAGAATAATAAATGATCACTTTTGTTATACTGATAAAGGTCAAATACATCAAATACTGCTGGGCCCCTGAATTAACTGAGGACAGAAAAAATGTCTCTTTGGCTTGGCAACATTAAAGCCACTTCTGATCTTGACAAAGAAGTTTTGATGGACTGGTTGGGTGGGTTAGGAAGCTAAACTGGAAAAGCATTGAAAAGTAAAAGGAAAGTGAATGCAAGGAAATGATATGTAGAAGTTTAGCTAAAAGGCACAGAAGAAAAACAAGCTGGTAGCAAGAGGGCTATGAGGTTGAGGAATGTTTTCTTGTTTTATTTTTAATAGAAATTAGAAGAATGTGTTTTTGTACTGATGCAGTAAGAGAAGGAAAAATTGATATGATGTTCCATAATTATTCCAGATTGAACATCTCCAATACTGAACTGTGTCCTCCCTCCAATCTGCCTGTCCTGCCCGCATCCTTTAATCAATTTAGAGAAGCTCCACCTACTGTTACTTCAACCAAAAGTCATCCTAGACTGCTTCTCTTCGGGCATTTCCATATGATATCACTAAGATACAAAATTAAGCTCCTAAATTATGAAAGTCCCCCTTTCTCCATCCTACTACCAAGATCCTGATTCAGTCACTCTCAGATGATTTTCACAGCTTCTGTTTGATCTGTGTAGTGTCACTCTATAATAACTACCATCTATATTTCTGTCAAATCACTCTCTAACACACATGCCAATCACCTGCTTAAAAACCTCTAATGGTTTCCCAACAACCAAGTTTAATTTTTAAGCTTACTTTCTTGGCATAGCACACTACTGTTCTATGTAATAATCCTACTTATACATATACGCTGGCACATACTATAAATTTCAGATCTTCAACTCTTCCCTAATACTGCCCCCATTTGACCCTACTGTTACTCTGCTTCAGAAATTCATCTCAGCTATAATCTCCCCCTACAAATTTTTGCCTCCTCAGTTTCACCATCCTGAACCCTTCCTCTATGTTCCTGTGGTAGGCAGAACCCTAACATAGTCCCCCAAGATTTTCTGCCTAATTTCCAGGACGATGAATGTGATGAGAATTCATTCAAGTACTGACTATGTTAATTAATATAAGGGATTCTGCAGATGTAATTAAGGTTACTAATTAGTTGACTATGAGTTAATCAAAGGGGAGTCTCTCCAGGTGAGGTCTAATCTAATCACACAAGCTCTTTAAAGGCAGTGTTCTCTTGGGCTGGCTTCAGGAAGTCAAAAAGATTCCAAGTGTGAGGAGGATTCAACACACTTGAAGATGGCGGGAGGTGGGAGGGAGGGGGGTGGAACCCAAGAGGGCACATGATGAGGGATCTCGAGGAACTGAGAGAGGCCGCAAATGACAGCCAACAAAGAGAAAGGAACTAGATTCTACCAGAAACTTGAATAAACTTGGAAGTAGATTATCCCCTAGACCCTCCATATAAGAGCCCAGACTGGCTGGTATAATTTTTGGCCTTGTGAGAGCCTTAGCAGAGAATACAATTGAGTCTGCTCAGATATCTAAATTACAGAACCCTGAGATAATAAATGAGTGCTGTTTCAAGTTTGATAAGTTTGTGGTGATGTTACACAGCAATTCAAAACTAATACAACTCCAAAACTCCTCATGTCGTCTCCCTTACATTTTATGTTTATGGTGCTCTCTCCTCAGTGAGTTTGTGAGCTGCACAGGATAGAAATCATGTTGAAGTGATATCTGTATTCCCCACATCTAACATAGTACTTGACACAAGGAGGGAGGAGAAATGCAAAACAAAGTATAAGTTGAATATCTCAGGGGGATGTTACTATGTCGGTTGAATCCTACAAGAAGCAAACACTGAGATGGAGTTAGGAGGGCAAGGGGTTTATGGAGGTGGGACTAACACTTGTGAAATCTAGAAGACAGAAGATGAGGAATATAGAAACATTTCGGACTTCAGTGCAGACCTGAAAATGTCATGGCCAACCCATGGCAATGAGTGGAGCTTCAGTACATGGAACCTTTTTTTTTCTTTTTTCCAGGTACTATTTTATTTTTTATTTTATTTTATTTTTTTCCCTCCCCAATGTCCATAACCCCACCCCCCTTCTCCCAACCCCCCTCCCCCAGGAACTCTCAGTTTGTTTTGTGAAATTAAGAGTCACTTATGGTTTGTCTCCCTCCCAATCCCATCTTCTTTCATTTATTCTTCTCCTACCCCCTTAAGCCCCCATGTTGCATCTCTACTTCCTTATATCAGGGAGATCATATGATAGTTGTCTTTCTCTGCTTGATTTATTTCGCTAAGCACGATACCCTCTAGTTCCATCCACGTCATCGCAAATGACAAGATTTCATTTCTTTTGATGGCTGCGTAATATTCCATTGTGTATATATACCACATCTTCTTTATCCATTCATCTGTTGATGGACATCTAGGTTCTTTCCATAGTTTGGCTATTGTGGACACTGCTGCTATAAATATTCGGGTGCATGTGCCCCTTTGGATCACTATGTTTGTATCTTTAGGGTAAATACCCAGTAGTGCTATTGCTGGGTCATAGGGTAGTTCTATTTTCAACATTTTGAGGAACCTCCATGTTGCTTTCCAGAGTGGTTGCACCAGCTTGCATTCCCACCAACAGGAGGGTTCCCCTTTCTCTGCATCCTCGACAGCATCTGTCATTTCCCAACTTGTTAATTTTAGCCATTCTGACTGGTGTGAGGTGATATCTCATTGTGGTTTTGATTTGTATTTCCCTGATGCTGAGTGATATGGAGCTCTTTTTCATGTGTCTGTTGGCCATCTGGATGTCTTCTTTGCAGAAATGTCTGTTCATGTCTTCTGCCCATTTCTTATTGGATTATTTGTTCTTTGGGTGTTGAGTTTGCTAAGTTCTTTATAGATTTTGGACATTAGCCCTTTATCTGATATGTCGTTTGCAAATACCTTCTCCCATTCTGTCAGTTGTCTTTTGGTTTTGTTAGTACATGGAACCTTTGAAGTGGAGTCACATGTTGGGCAGAAATGACCAGGCCCAGTAACTCCACCCTGCTCAGTTATGGATCAGGGGATGCCTGGGAAGTGCACTGCCTTGGCTTGAAAGCTGAGGTGGATCCTGAAGGTGCCCAAACTAGAAGCTGTCAACTAACTGTATTTTTTGCAGGTGAAGAGGAACTTCTTTCTATGAAGAAGATCTAAACAATACTGCACTGTATGTAAGGTCACAGTCTCTTAATTAAAACTTCACATAAGGTCTACTCATCAAAGCGGAACTATAAGGTTGTCTTCCAGAACAGCACACTAAAGAAAGGACTCCAAAATGATCACATCCATGCCTCTAAAATTTAGTTAAGAATCACCCCACCATTTTACAAGAAACGTTATGATCATACTTGCTCCTAATACATATGGATGGTTGTGTTTTTCATCAAAGCAGTAAAATTATTAGACAATTATGCTTAAATTAAGTTAAAACGTCCTCAAGGTTTTAGCCAAGAGAAAATATTCTCACCTCAAGGGCTATGTCAGCTCAGAGAAAAATTCATTTTAATAAACGCTCATGATAATTTTTAAAGGATCTTTGTTTTCTTAGTATTATTAAAATGCAATTTTAAAGAGAAAACTCTTAGATTGCTCTGTCTGAATTCATACAACTTTGTTTTACGGCCATCTCTCTTAGTTGTCTCAACAACTGTGCTCAGAATTAAATAGGTGTGAATTCTAAGCAAAACTTTTCAAAGCTTCCGTTATCGTTTCACAGGTATCAAAAAGAATTAGAAGCTGTTCTTTTTTTTAAAGAGTGCTGGGTGTTTTAGAGGAAAGGAAGTCTGGCAACACACTAAAGGAAGAGTCACCTTCAAAAGCAGCTGCCAAATCATGTTCTTTGATGAGTCCCATATTTGAGAATATCAACATTATATCAGTGATAATATGATAATTAAGGATACATATTTTCCCCAAACCTTCTACATTCTTAGGTACATGAGTATAAAAATTCCCAATACAAACTGTTCTCAGAAATATAGTTTTAGACTTAATTATATCAAGCGGCATTGTCACAACCACAGCCTGGATGAGATCCCCCCCCCCCATCTGCTGATATCTTTGGTAATATTGGTCCTCTTCCACCAACATCTCCCCACCCAACTTCTGGCCTGGGTATTGGAACATATCTTAATTGCCATGATGAGGTTTAGTTGTATCACATTAGATAAGTAATAGAATTTCTGGAGGTATAATAGTTCTATCTTATCTACAGGGGATATGTTCCAAGACCCCCAGTGATGCCTGAAATCACAGATAGGACAGAACCCTATACACACTTCTTTCCCTATACATACATACATACATACCTAAGATAAGATTTAATTTATAAAATAAGCACAGTAAGAGATTAACAACAGTAACTAATAAAATACAATAAGTGTAACAACATACTGTTACAAAAGTTATTTGAATGTGGTCTTTCTCTCTCTCAAAATATCTTATACTACACTCACCTTTCTTCTTGTGATGATGTGAGTTGATAAAATGCCTCCTCCGTCAGATCAAGAGAGGTGAGTGACATAGGCACTGTGATGCGGTTAGGCTACTACTGACCTGACAATAAGTCAGAAAGAAGATGGCCTGCCTCAGGACTGTGGCCTGACTACATAGGTAATTCAAACCACAGAAAGCAAAACCACAGATAAGGGGGGACTATGACATTAAAAAAAAAAAAAAATCTCAGAAGAATTCACCTTTAAACTTATTTACCAGAATTCATTCTTTTTCTGGCTTCAATTTATACTTCTTTACTAATCAGCATGGAAAAAAAAAAAAGTCATTTTAAGGGAAAACCTAGTAACACTTCCACACCCTTAATATCAACAGTAAAGACAGAAGCCCAGAATTGTGTGCCTTATGAAAGAATCCTATACTACCCATATTTTCTTAACCTTTTACTCGCTACCCCTGGATAACCACATTAGTCTTCTGTCCTTCAAATCTTAACATCTCCTGAGGTGTGCTCGCTCTCAGCTGATGGTCTTATTTCCCATCATTTAGAAGAGTAAGGCTATCAGAAGGGGTTTTCCACATGCTCCCATTTCCATATCTACCAACCTGCCTGCAGCTGAACCCTTGCACATTCACTGCCTCCTTACCCATTGCTACGGAGGAGTGCTTTGAACCAGACCTTCTGCTGGTGCACTAACTCCCTTCTCATCTTGTTTCCTCAGGCACAACTCTCCCCTTTTCCTGTGGGCAACATCCCTCTCAACTAAATCATTCACAGGAGCACAGAAAGGCAATGTTTTATCTTCCATATTAAAAAAACAAATAGACAAAAATAAAGAAAGAAAGAGAATGTGTGTATACTCTTGACCTCACACCCAGATCCAGCAAGTGTTGTTTTCAAAAAAAAAAATCCTAAAAGCATATAGATGTCCTCCCTGTCTACTTTCTCTCCTCTCTTTTTCTCTCTGCCCAAAATGGCTCTGGTGAAGGTCAGCATAGCACAATCAAGTAATCAAATTTTTGTCCTTAACTTAGCCTATAAATATAATTTGTCATAACTGACATTTTCTGATACCTTCTTCACTTGTCTGCGAGGGCCCCTCTTTCATGGTTATCCACCCATCACACCAGCTGCTTCATTTCTTCCCCACGTTCCATATTTCTTACCAAGTATCTAGGACTCAAGTCCCAGGATATGGCTTCCCTTTCTGTCCACACACACTTCTTTGGATATTTCTTTTATTCTTGAGGATATAAATACTATCTATATTCTGAAGAACCCTCCACTACCACATTACACCTCCTGTCTTGACCTGTCTCACAGAACTCCACAGACAGTTAAGTCCAAACTGCTTACTCCCCGCCTACACTTGCATATCTAGTGGGAATCTCAAATTTATCACATAAAAACTAAAGCCCAGGCCTCCCTCTTTCGTGAAAAAGGATATTGCCTTAAAATATCCTCTATTTAGTCCATGGAAACTTCCTCCTACTTGAAGCCAAAGAACCTGAAAAACTTTGGTTTCTCTCCCTTTCACACCTCCCCTTAATTCATCAGCAAATCCTGTTGACTCTAACCTTCAAAATGTATTCAGAATCTGCCACTTTTTAATCACCTCCATTGCTACCACCCTAGTGCAAAACTATAATCATCTCTCCTCTGGATTACTGCAAGAGACCTTTAACTAGGCGCCCTACATCCATTCTTAAACCTGTACACCTTATACCCATCCTAAGCAAGATCTCATTTCTTCTCTGGTCAAAACCCTGGAATAGTTTCCCATCTCACTATATCAGTTGGGATTCTGAAGAGAAACTGAACGAGTAGAATAGAACCAATTGAACTGAAAATTGAACCAAAATAAGGAGACTTGGGTATGCCTAGGTGGCAAAGTCAATTAAGCACCTATCTCATCTCAGGTCATCATCCCAGGGTCATGGGATTGAGTCCCATGGGGACTGCTTGCTGAGCAGAAAGCCTGCTCCTCCCTCTGCCTGCTGCTCCTCCCCCAGCTTGTGTGCTCTCTTTCTCTCTCTCTTTGATAAATAAATAAAATTTTTTTTAAAAAGAGATTTATATTTTGGCAAAATTAGCAAGACAGGAAACAACATGTGTTGGAGGGGATGTGGAGAAAGGGGAACCCTCTTCCACTGTTGGTGGGAATGCAAGTTGGTGCAACCACTTTGGAGAACAGTGTGGAGATTCGTCAAGAAATTAAAAATAGAACTTCCCTATGACCCTGCCATTGCACTCCTGGGTATTTACCACAAAGATACAGATGTCGTGAAAAGAAGGGCCATCTGTACCCCAATGTTTATAGCAGCAATGGCCAGGGTCGCCAAACTGTGGAAAGAACCAAGATGCCCTTCAAAGGATGAATAGATAAGGAAGATGTGGTCCATATACACTATGGAGTATTACGCCTCCATCAGAAAGGACAAATACCCAACCTTTGTAGCAACATGGACGGGACTGGAAGAGATTATGCTGAGTGAAATAAGTCAAGCAGAGAGAGTCAATTATCATATGGTTTCACTTATTTGTGAAGCATAACAAAAAGCATGGAGGACATGGGGAGTTAGAGAGAAGGGAGTTGGGGTAAATTGGAAGGGGAGGTGAATCATGAGAGGCTATGGACTCTGAAAAACAATCTGAGGGGTTTGAAGTGGCGGGGGAGGGGGGTGGGAGGTCGGGGTACCAGGTGGTGGGTATTATAGAGGCACGGATTGCATGGAGCACTGGGTGTGGTGAAAAAATAATGATACTGTTATGCTGAAAATAAATAAACTTAAAAAAATTTTAAAAAGAAAGATACAAAAGAAAAAAAATAAAAAGAGATTTATATAAAGGAATCAGCTCATGTGATTGTGGGAACTCTCAAGTCTGAAAATTAGAGGGCAGTCCAGCATGCTGAAAACTTGGGTAGAAGCTGATGTTGTAGTCATATGGCTGAATGTCCTCTGCTCAAAGAAACCTCAGGGTTTGCTCTCAAAGACTTTCACCCAATTGGATTAGGCCTACCACATTAACAAGGGAATCCCCTTTAAATTCAACTGATTGTACATATTAACCACATATACAAAATAGTTTCACAACACCTAAATTAGTGTTTGATTAAATACCTGGGTTATAGAACAGCCAATTTGATGTATAAAACTAACAATCACGTGACTCAAAATCAAAAATCCTCAAAATCACTTCAAAAGCCCCATATAATCTAGCCCTGTGTTTGCTCTCACATCATTTCTCTCCATTCTCCCTCTGATTTGTACTGCTCCAGACACATTGGCTTCCTTATGTTTGCAAACTCATCAAGAAGGGGCGCGTGGGTGGCACAGTCAGCTCAGGTCATGATCTCAGGGTCTCAGGGTCATGAGATCGAGCACTGCATTAAACTCTGTGCTCAGCACAGAGTCTGCTGGACATTTTTCTCCATCTCCCTGTGCCCCTCCCTCTGCTCTCTTGTGCTCTCTCTCTAAAATAAATAAATAAATCTTTTTTTTTTTTTTTCATTTCATAAGTCTAGTTTTATTTCTTTCTTTTTTTTTTTAATGTTAGGTAGTCACCATACAGTACATCATTAGTTTTTGATGTAGTGTTCTAAGATTCACTGTTTGTGTATAATACCAGGTGATCCATGCAATATGTGCTCTCCTTAATACCCATCACCGGGCTAACCCATCCCTCCACCCACCTCCCCTCTAAAACCCTCAGTTTCTCAGAGTCCATAGTCTCTCATAGTTCATTTCCCCCTCCAATATCCCCTCCTTCACTTTTCCCTGCTTTATCCTAATGTTCTTCATGCTAGACTTCATGTTTCACAAATTAAGAGAAACCATATGATAATTGACTTTATTTGCTTGACTTATTTCACTCAGCATAATCTCCTCCAGTACCATTCATGTTGATACAAAAGTTGGGTATTCATCCTTTCTGATGGCTAAGTAATATTCCATTGTCTATATGGACTGTATCTTCTTTATCCATTCATATTGAAGGGCATCTCGGCTCCTTCCACTGTTTGGCTATTGTGGATTTTGCTGCTAGGAACATTGGGGTGCATATGGCCCTTCTTTTGACGATGTCTGTATCTCTGGGGTAAATATCCAGTAGTACAATTGCTGGGTCACAGGGTAGCTCTATTTTTAATTTTTTGAGGAATCTCCACACTGTTTTCCAAAGTGGCTGCACCAATTTTCATTCTCACTAACAGCATAAGAGGGTTCCCCTTTCTCCACAACCTCTTCAGTATTTGTTGATTCTTGCCCTGATTTTTGCCATCCTAACTGGTGTAAGGTGGTATCTCAATGTGGTTTTGATTTGAATCTCCCTAATGGTTAATGATAATGAACATTATTTCAAGTGTCTGTTAGCCATTTGTATGTCTTCTTTGGAGACAGTTTCTGTTCATGTCTTCTGCCCATTTTTTGACGTGATTATCTGTTTTGTGTGTGTTGAGTTTGAGGGGTTCTTTATGGATCTTGGATATCAGCCCTTTGTCTGTAGAAGATATTTGCTAATATCTTCTCCCATTCCATGTGTTGCCTCTTTGTTTTGTTTTGTTGACTGTTTCCTTTCCTGTGCAGAAGATTTTTATCTTGATGAAGTCCCGAAAGTTCATTTTCGCTTCTGTTTCCTTTGTCTTTGGAGATGTGACAGATGTTGAAGAAGTTACTGCCTATGTACTCCTCTAGACTTTTGATGGATTCCTGTCTCACATCGAGGTCTTTCATCCATTTTGAATTTATCTTTGTGTATGGTATAAGAGAATGGCTGAGTTTCATTCTTCTGTATATATCTGTTCAATTTTCCCAGCACCATTTATTAAAGAGACTGTCTTTTCCATTGGTTATTTCTTCCTGCTTTGTCGAAGATTATTTGACCATTATAGAGTTGAGGGTCCATATCTGGTCTATCTCTTCTGTTCCACTGATCTATGTGTTTGTTTTGTGTCAGTACCATGTTGTCTTGGTGATCACAGCTTTGTAATATAGCTTGAAATCAGGCAATGTGATGCCTCCAGCTTTGTTTTTCTTTTTCAACATTTCCTTGGCAACTCAGGGTCATTTCTGGCTCCATATACATTTTTAGGATTGTTCCAGCACTCTGAAAGATGCTGTTGGTATTTTGATCCGGATGACAGGGAAAGTATAGAATGCTCTGGGCAGCATAAACATTTTAACAATGTTTATTGTTTGCACCCATGAGCATGAAGTGTTTTTCCAACTTTTGTGTCTTCTTCAATTTCTTTCATGAGTGTTTTATAGTTCCCAGAGTATAGATCCTTTACCTCTTTAGTTGGTTTATTCCAGGGTATCATATGGTTTTGAGTGCTATTGTAAATGGAATCAATTCTCTAATTTCTCTTTCTACAGTTACATTGTTAGTGTATAGGAAAGCAACTGATTTCTGCACATTGATTTTGTATCCTGTATATATCTGTTCTGTTAGCTTTTTTTTTCTGTTAGCTTTTTCGTTACTGGTTATTGGTCTATTCAGGTTGTCAGTTTCTTCCTATTTTAGCCTTGGTAGTTTATACGTTTCCAGGAATGTATCCATTTCTTCCAGGTTGCTTAACTTATTGGCATATAGCTCTAGATAATAATTCCTGATAATTGCTTCTATTTCCTTGATATTAGTCATGATCGCTCCCTTTTCATTCATAATTTTATTAATTTGGGTCTCTTTTCTTTTGGGTAAGTCTGTCCAGTGGTTTGTAGATCTTAATTCTTTCGAAGAACCAGCTTTTAGTTTCATTGATATGTTCTATTGTATTTCTGGTTTCTAATTCATTGATCTCTGCTGTAATATTAATTATTTCCCCTCTAATGTGTGGTTTAGGCTTAATTTGTTGTTGATTCTCCAGTTCTTTAAAGTGTAGAGATAGTTTGTGTATTTGGGGTTTTTCTGTTTTTTTGAGTGATGCTTGGATGGCTACATAGTTCCCCCTTAGGACTGACTTTTCTGTACCCAATAGGTTTTGGACTAATGTGTTTTTGTTCCTGTTGGTTTCCATGAATTGTTTAAGCCCTTCTTTGATTTCTTGGTTGACCCAAACATTCTTGATCAGGATGGTCTTTAGCTTCCAAGTGTTTGAATTTCTTCCAAACTTTTTCTTGTGGTTGATTTCCAGTTTCAAAGCACTGTGGTCTGAGAATATGCAGGGAATAATCTCAATCTTTTGGTATCGAGTGAGTCCTGATTTGTGACCCAATATGTGATCTATTCTTGAGAAAATTCCATGTGTACTCAAGAAGAATGAGTATTCTGTTTTTTTTAGGGTGGAATGTTCTGTATATAATAACTTCGAGGTCCATCTGGTCCAGTGTGTCATTCAATGCTCTTGTTTCTTTGTTGATTTTCTTTCTATTGCTAAGAATGGAGCATTGAGGTCTCTTACTATTAACGTATTATTATCAATAGGTCTCTTTATATTGATTAACAGTTAGCTTATGTAGTTCCCATGTTGAGGGCATAGATATTTACAATTGTTAGAGAACTTCTTGTTAGATAGACCCTTTAAGAATGATATAGTGTCCTTCTGTATCTCTAACTACAGTCTTCAGCTTAAAATCAAATTTGTCTGATATGAAAATTGCTACCCCAGCTTTCTTTTGAGGTCCGTTCCATGAAAGATGGTTCTCCATCCCTTCACTCTCAGTCTGGATGTATCTTTAGGTTCAAAATGAGTCTCTTGTAGACAGCATATGGATGGGTCCTCTTTTTTATCCAATGTGAAGCCCTGTGCCATTTTATGGGAGCATTTACGCTGTTCACATTGAGAGTGATTATTGAAAGAAATGATTTCTTTGTCATCATGTTGCCTATGAAGCCTTTGTTTCTATAGACTGTCTCTGTAAATTTCTATTCTATATCACTGTTGGGGTCTTTCTCCTTTTATAGAACCCCCCCCTTAATATTTCTTGCTGGGTCAGCTTAGTCGTCACATATCCTTTCAGTTTCTGCTGGGCCAGCTTAGTCGTCATATATCCTTTCAGTTTCTGCTGGTCCTGGAAGCTCTTGATCTCTCTATCCATTCTAAATGACAGCCTTAGCTGCATGTTCTTCTCATTTAGTATCCTAAATATGTCCTGCCAGCCTTTCCTGGCTTGCCAGGTCTCTGTAGACAGGTCTGATATTATTCTGATATTCTTCCCTCTGTACATAGGAATCTCTTCCCCCTAACTGCCCTTTAGATTTGTTCCTTGGTTCTAAGATTTGCAAATTTTACGATTACATACCAGGACGTTGATCTCTTCTCCTTGATCTTGAGAGAGGTCCTTTCTGCCTCCAGGACATGAATGCTTGTTTCATTCCCCAGATTAGGGAAGTTCTCAGCTATGATTTGTTCAAATATATCTTCTAGTTCTCTCTCTCTCCACCCCCTCAGGGATCCCCATAATTTTGACATTGGAATGTTTCATGGCATCACTTATTTCTCTAATTCTGTTTTCATGGATTTTAAGCTGTTTTCCAGGCCTTCTCCTATTCCTTCTTTTCTATCAATTTGTCTTCTAGATCACTAATTTGTTCTTCTGCCTCATTTACCCTAGCACTTAGAGTATCTAGATTAGATTGGATCTCGTTGATAGCATTTTTAATTCCTGCCAGATCAGCTCTCATTTCTGCCCGTAGAGAACCTATGTTGCTCTTAATGGTTTCCTCTATCCTAGCTATTGTCTGCATAAAGTCTAAAGTCTATTTCCAACCTCTTGCTTGTATCCACATCCATTTGTTTTGTGGCAGAGGTCACAATCTCTGAATCTTTTCTGTGTTAGGGGTTCTTCCTCTTAGTCACTCTGCTGAGGGGTGGTTAAGGGAATGTACAGAGTCCAAATTATTGACCACAACCCAAGCAAGATGCACCTGTTTTATAGGGACTTTATAGGACTATCTTGTTCTTCCAGCCTGTCTTCTGGGGAAAGGGTCTGCTGTGCTGTTATTCAGGCAACCCTGTATGGGCAGAGTTGCCCTGCCCCCTGGGGGGGGATGGGCTCAGTGAAAATAACTTTGGGCGGCTTTTGTTCTCTGGTGGCTTTCCCTGGTGGCTTTCCACATTTCTGCCATGAGTCAGAACAGAAATGACTGTATCCAAACTTCTGTCTCAGAGCAGAGAGACCACAGTCTGTTCTCTAGTGGGCTCTCCAGGCCACAGAGTCTCTGTTTCTGTCTGTACTGCTAAAAACCGCAGTGTCCTGGGTTGTGTGCCCCACAGCAGCACTCCTAGCCCTCACTTCCAGGTCCATGCACGTTTCTGCCCTTTGTGCTTCTAAAACCACCGGCTGCCCCCAGTTTGCACACATGCCCTTGCAGCTCCAGGTTTCTGTCTGGGGGTTGCCCTAAAGTCCTTTCCCTGCTGCTACTCTTCTGTGAGTCTGTGCCCAGTCCCCAGCATGGGAGGCTTTTGCACTCCAGTGGCAAAGGATCCCGGAGGCTCCCTCCCTTCCATTTATCTTCCAATATCTGCCTGCAGAATCATGGCTCCCTGTTTCATACCTTGAAACCAAATACCAGATATTCTGTTTATAGAGATCCAGATATGTCTTCTTTCCTCTCAGGCTGATTTTGTGGGTGTTCAGAATGTCTGGTAGAGATCCTGCTCAATTCAGGGAACCAGTTGAAATAGGGTCCCCTACTCCTCTGCCATCTTTTTCTCAATAAATAAATATTTTTTTAAAACCTCATCAAGTATACTCTTTATGAATATTTGTTGTTCTTTCTGAAATATTCTTCCGTAAAGGTGTGAAAGACTCCACTTAGATTAGATTTTGCTCAAATGCCACCACCTTCACCTCTTTCCTGCTTTATTATCCTCCATAGCACTGTGTCATCACAATCTGACATACAATGTACCTATGTGCTAATTTATTTATTGTCTATCTTCTCCCACCAGGACAGAAGCTCCAGGAAGGCAGGGATCTTTGTTATATTCACTGAGAACAGTGTCTGAAACACAGTAACTACTCAATGACCATCATTTAAATTAATTATGTTTTTAAGCATTTCTTAGAGATTTCTATATGATTACACTGAAGGATTTCCAATGAGTGCAGTGAAAGGGCATTGGACTATGGATTTATGAACCTGAGTCTAACGGTGACTGTGCCATTCACCTTTCTTTCTCTACAGCAAATTGCTTCACTACTCCAGGATACAGACTTCCTCAACAGAACAAGGAAACTGAATGAAGTTCTTTCCACTTGAAAAACCTGACCTTGCTCCTTTCCTCCATATCTTATTTAAATAGGACCTCAAAGGACACTAAAGATCAACAAATCTTTCCAAGTTTTTTACATTGTATATTTCCTAGCTATAAATAACATTATATGTATTATAATTATATTATTATAATGTATAAGTACATAACTATTACAAAGCATAAAGTAATTACCCTGTAACTGAAGAAACATAAATAAGTTGAAACAGATATGGTTGTAAGGACTTACTATGCTGACAAATTAAGAATGCCTTCTCCCATGTTCCCTCCCTATTCCAATGTTATACACACAGAGCCACATATTACTGTAATTGATGGCACATTTGGAGGGTCTATTCCATATTTCAGAAGCTAAAGACAGACCTGCAAGCTTTGGCAGGTCCATCTCTTCACAGAGACACCACCCTTTCTTCCTCCATACTTAGAGCATACTTAGAGCATTCTGTTCTCCTTACCTGCTATGCAATATGGTCGCATATTTTAGTTTCCCCTTCTCCTGGTCCCTGAGCATCTACTGTCTTTCTGAAATAAAGCAGCAGTTACACATAAGTAATCACTTTGTTTTCAGCTGCTCGAAGGCCTTGTGAATTCCATCATGAGGGCCCCACAGGTCTTACCTGCCTTTCTTTATAGGAATTAATAACTGGTGTCACTAATTGGCAGTTTCGGCGATTTCAATGACCCACTTTCTCTTTATCACTCTCTCTCATTCAGACACAGAATTATAAGTATTCATTGTCCATAAGACTTAAAGTTGAAATAGTCAATACTTTACAACCCTAACAACAATCAGTATAAGAGGCTTGTGCAACACTCTAGCACATTTGCTCTTGCCCAGGAAACTTTCATTTCCTATGAAAGAGAGACAATGAAGAATCTTATACAATCAATATCTCAGATGTTGAGTTTCTCTAATCTTTTCAGCTCTAGGAAAGGAACCATGTCAATTATAATTATAATGTGAATTTTTACAGGGTTTTACTTTCACTAGCTTAGTAATAGATTACATTTGTAAACTATCCAGGAAAAAAGATTCCCAGCTAAAATTCAAAAGGTCAGCTTAGTTCTAACTGCAAGCACAGGCACAAGTAAATTGGTGCTACTGCAAAAGAAATGCATAGAGACCAATTAGAGGTAAAATCTAAGATTGAACATAGACACAAAAGACTTTAATTGAAGTTAATCTCACATTAGAGAAACCCATTAAGTGAACAAGGCAAATTGAAACAGTCATTAACAATGCAGATGTGCTTGACAAGCAAGTCTTAGCCTTTTAGGCAATGCAGACCAGTCCTAAAACTCTTGCCTCTTTATCTCCATCAGGACATTAAAAAAAAAAAAAAAAAAAAGTGAGTTATCAAGATTGAAAGAGTACATTGTTAATTCTAGATTATTTCTAGTTTCTCACTTGCGCCCTTCAGATTTGCATGGAACCAGTAAAACTGAGAATCTAGAGAATTATGTTAAAATGTTGAAAACTGAATCACCAGTTTAGTGCTACAAATTCCTCCAACATGCCTGCAAATTATTGACCACTTTTGGATCCCTACTAAATTCAAGGCCCTGTCCTAAACCCATTACATACATTATCTCAATTAAGTATCTGGGCTCTGCACAGTAGGCATTATTACTCACTTTTTATGACTTAGAATACTAAGGTTCAAAAAGGTTAAGACAATTTACCCAAGGCTATTCAACTAATTAGTGAGAAAACTCAGATGCAAACTTCAGTGTATCGGACTCCACAGCTCTGTTCTTTTTACTACTCTGTACCAAAATGAGTCACCACTGATATTCAGAGAGCAGTACCCTTTTTTTTTTAACTCCAGGGAATTTAGAATCTCCTGGTAGGGTTATAGCTAAAAAGAGGTCTCTCATCTTCCTTCGAAGATCACAGAGATACAATGTCTGGGACTCCTGCAAAAGGTCACAGTGAAATGAGCAAGAAGGTTAAAGAAACCCTTTCCAGGGCTACTGAGAGCCAAGACTGCTGAGCCAGAAGGGAATAACTAAAAGTAACCTTTTGATCACTAAAATACACATCATTTTCTCCATGCATGTGTGTTTCAACATTTTGTATCCAATTTATTGATCCAATTTATTGCTAACCCTTGGGTAGCACTTCAGAGATCACACCATGTTTTTTCATTGACTGCCTCTCCATACACTGTCAGCGGTCCTGCAGTCAGGTTGGAGACATGACATACTTCAGAATCCCTACCTATTTCTGAGAGCCTATCATGCACTAATGACTCTGGGGGATCAAACATGGCCAAAATCTTCACAACACCCTTGAGACAAGAGGAAACTCAAGTGTGATTTAACTCCCCTTACAAGCCAAAAAGCTAGTAAAGTAAAATCAAACAAATGAATGAATGAGTAACTGAGAAAGAAGAAATAGGGCTTTATTTTCTAAAAAATAAAAATGACTTGCTATGGGAAGGTGGACCAGTCCAAGTCACTACAAGTCTGCCAGCTCCCCATTTCAGTCACACTGCTGACCTTGAGCACCTTCCACACAGAATTTCTGGGCTCCCACTGAGGAGAAAAGGCAATGTAGGTCTGATTTCATACCTAGAATTAAAGCTAAATCAATAGCATCTGTGTTAGTTTCCTATTACTGCTATAACAAATTAGTTAAAGCAACACAGATTTATTATCTTACAATTCTGAAAGGCAGAGGTCCAAATAGGCCTTACTGAGTATAAATATCAAGGTGCTGGCAGGGTTCCATTTCTTTCGCAGGCCCTAGAGAAAAATCAATCTCCTTGTCTTTTCCATCCTGAAAGGTCACCTGCAGACCTTAGCTCCTGGCCCCTTCTTCTCAGATCCAACAGCTCAGGAGCAACATATAGTTCTTCCTCCTGACTCTCACAACAACTTCTGGCTGCCTTTTCCTCTTAGGACCTCTGTGGCTACACTGGACTCACTCAAATAATTCATGAGTGATCTCTCCCTCTGAAAGTCCTTAATTTAATAACATCGGCTAAGTCCCTTTTCCCACATAACCTAACATATTCACAGGTACCATGGATTGGGATGCAGACATCTTTGGAAGCCTATTAGTATGCCTGCCACAGCATATTTGTCTGGAATTTCTATTCACTGATCTGGAAACAAAGACTTAAAAGAGTTCATAATAAAAAAGATGCAATGGCTACCGCTTTTGTATAAAAAAAGATGGTAAAAACACTTTTGAATATTATGTAACAAAATTCTTCGTATGACTTCAAGAAGCAAAACTGTTCAACCTCGACATCCAAGAAATGGCTCACATTTGAGTTACATTATACAATAAACCAAAGCATCTTTGATGAGGAGAGAAGCAATCTCCTCTACAGTAAAAATAAATGTCATAAAATTTAAAGCCAAAAGACATGAGCAGGGGGAGGGTGTCTATTTTACCAAAGAATGACTCACCAGCTTGAATTTTAGTCTCTTCTAGCTACTAGCTGGGTGATGGCAGGTTAAGGTACTTGTGAAATCTGTGCCTCAGTTTCTCATATGTAAAATCATAGCTGTCACAATACCACAGCTATGTTTTAGGGGACTGTTAAAAGGATGAAAGATCATGCGCCTAAAGTACTTATCACAGGGCTTGGTCCAGGGGAGTTGGTAGGTACATAGTAAATACTCTATTTTCACCTGTTTTAACTCTGTTATTATACAAGAACGCCTGTGCAAGTATTTCCCCATTGTATGGCTAAAATGTACATTTCTGTTCCTGCATGGAATCTGGCTTCAGGAGAGTTCCTACAGAGCTATAACTCCTTTCATTATAATATTTTACAAAATTGCCTGATGAACTGCCCAATAACAAATTAAAGACATGTTTTGACAATTAAATTACACAAAGCTCCAAATGCCATAATCACAAAACTAAAAATAGACAACACTGGAATGCTAATTCAGCTAAAAGAACACCAATAGGAAGATTTACCGTCTGCAGGCTATCACAGAGGACTTAAATAATTTTCTGACTTGAATTAGAGGTCAGTTCAATAAATAAAGAGCTATATAGATCTTACAATGTAAATATAATTACTAACCTCTCTTTCTAGTTCCTTTAGGTCATTAAATAGTTCCTGACACCACCTCCCCAAGTCAGCATTCAAAATGAAAAGGTTTCTAACCTAGCTGATCATACACAAATTACTTCAAATCTCAATTAAGCTAGGATGTATGAGCCTTTTTTCAAATTGGATGCTAAATATCAAGCAGATAATACACTCCCTATTCAAATCTAAAACAAATCTAACTACAAAAATGTACATATTATTCTGTAAATTAAAAGAAAAATATTGACAGTTATCTAGAGGAAATAAACTTATTTTGGTTGTCAAAATATCTAGTGCTATATTTGTGGACTGACAATTTAATAAAACAAGCTTTTTTCCTAGTAGAAAATCAAACATCAAAGAAGGGGATTTCATCAATAAAACAACTGGAATATCTTCTTGGTGTCATACCTGTGGCATATATATCAATGTGCATATTTTGATCCAAAAATCTATAAAAAGTTCCACTTACAAATTTTATACTTTCACCAGCTAGTTATGTAAGCTGCAGACTCCATCTACAGGCCCTTATACTCATGAACAAAATATATCAAAGCAACATAATTTATCTTTTATTAATATTATTTCCTATGAGAAACTTACTTTATGGTTTCCTATCTTTTGTGAAATTTGAGTAAAAATAATAAAACTGTTATTGCCTTTAAAATGTAAAACTACAACTAGAGATTAGAGACACATATAACACTGTCAGCCAAGGCAAAGGTATTCTATCCTTGCCAAAGCAGCAGAGAGCATGACGCCAAAGGCCTTCCCGCTTCCATCAGTGTCATTTCACTGGACTTGGGATGAAGGATCAGAGCAAGCTTATATCCCAATGGCTGCTAGATCACTGGGGTTTTAACATTTTCATAGAATTGGATCTTAAGGGATTTACAATGGGAGCCTTTAGCTATCTACAACTCTTAACGTTTTTTTTGAAGTTGGGAAAACTATTAAAATAAGAAGAATGTAAAATGGCAAGTGCCTTGATGTGAGGCCTTTGCAGCAGGATATGGTGTTAAATGAAGCTAACCAATTTCCACTTTGTAGTTTTGATAGATGTCCAGAGGGCTTTCTGGAAGTAAAACCAAATGAAAGAAACAAAAGCTGAGTGATCATTTCATCAGGGAACTCTTGGTTTATACTGTAAGTTCAATTTAGGCAAGTCAATATCAGAAAACTCAAGCAATACTAAAGAACTTTTCTTCCCCAAAACTCATTTCATCTCTTATCCAGGAGTAGGCCCTAATGTACATTTTGTCATTTTTCTGAAGTTAGACTTCTCTTATTTTTCCTATCTAGGAGACAACATTACTGAGTCCACCCCTGGTCTACAGAAGCTATAATATATTACTTCCATATACAGATGAGTGCTTTCCACACAGCAAGTCTGCTGAAAATTTTAGTCAAAAGACATTTTCTGAGCATCCACAATGTATTATGACTTCTGCTAAATTCTGAGACTAAACCAATGATCCAGAGAGGTATAGACCTGCCTTCACAGGACTTACGGTCTACCTGTAGAAACAAACAATAAACAACATGTGATAAGCACTGTGAAGCAGAACAGGATGTTATGAGAGCTCTTAATAGATTTGACTAAGTAGGACCTCAGAGAATGAGGGCCCCTCAACACAGACACACAAACACACACACACACTCACACACACACACACACACACCCTTAAAGAGAGGAAAAATTAGGCAATGTGTACATCTGGCTTAGGTGGATATAGGCTGTGAGGGTGCATGTCCAAGAAGTCAGGAGAGAACCAGTGGCTGGTGATCTCTGTAACTTACAGTATAGTAAGACACCAGTTTCCAAGTCACTTCACACACAACCATTCATGAAAGGACAAATTTTGTTCAAAAGTGAGACTAACATAAGGACATTTTAGAACTGTAATGCCTCAGAATAGGAATACCTATCCCTGAGAGATATTTTGTAAAAGAATTATTGGGGAAGTTACAAGTAGAAAAATGAAGCCAGGAAGAAGTATTAGAATTCAAGAAATAATGGTAAGTTACTCAATGTATTACAAAGTTTAAACAAGTAATGATTATTAAAACAGTTAACACACGTGTAGATGGGGGAAGGGGAGAAGTGCTTGGGCTGGGACTGGGACACAGAAGTGGAAATTAAAGGATGCAAACCCATCTTACTTACTGTCTTTTAGGGCATATGGCTGCTTAATAACTTTAATTTTTCTTAGTATAATTTTTTAATTATAAGTTTTATTTCTGCTGAAATAGGGCAGGATACATTAGAAGAATAAAAACAGAAGTATCATTTCAATTTAGAAAACACAAAACAAAAAATCAATAGAAAAAAAGCAAACATGATGCCTCTAACTAAATCCAGGAATGAAGGCAATAAAACAAAGAGATAACATGGTGAATAGAAAGCACAAGGCAAGATGGCACGATTTCCATCAACACAGTAAATATAAACGTGCTTAGTTTATCTTTTAGAAGACAATTTCAAATTTGTTAAAACAAACTAATCTTCTAATCATAGCCTATTTTAAAGTAACACAGATTTTACAGAAAGGACATAAGAAAGTTGAAAATAAAGGCAAATGCTAGCAAAATAAAGCTGAGTTGGCGATAGCACACAAAAGAGAATTCAAAGCAAAAGCTTTAAAAGAAACAGCTTTCAAGCAGGCTAACAACATACTGATAAATCAATAATCCAATAAGAAGGCATAAAAATCATAAATTTTAAACATCTAACAACATTAAGTTGAAACCTTATAAAAGAAGAAGTGATATTCCCAAAGAGAAATGGATAAACCCATACATAGTTCACAGTAGGAAAATATAACACATTTCAGTTAGAAATCAACAGATAAAATAGAAAAGAATCTAAGTACAGAGTATTTTAATCCAACATCTAAGTTTAATAACACATTAAATATAATATATATTATAAATATAATATAATATAAATATAATATAATTTAATAACACAATATAATATAAAATAATATATAATAATATAATTTAATATAAAATATAAATATTTTAAATATAATATAAAATATAAAATATTTAATATAAAATAATATAATTTAATAACACAATACAATATAAAATAATATATAATAATATAATTTAATATAAAATATAAATATTTTAAATATAATATAAAATATAAAATATTTAATATAAAATAATATAATTTAATAACACATTAAAAATAACACATTCTTTTTTAGCACATTTACACACAAAAAAGTAATTTTATATCAAGTTATAAAACAAATATCAACAAGATTCCAAAACTTGACATCTTATAAGGCTTATTCACTGGCTATATTAGAAGAAAAAAAAATCAAAAACAAAAACAAATAAACAAAAAAACCCAGAAAAATCCACACATCTTAAAATTAAAACCCACAGTCCCAGTCATTGCACTACATGGGAAATTAAATGCAAATTACAAACTAGTTATTACAGATCTTCCCAAGGATACATGCACAAAGATGTTAATTAATCATTATTTTAAACAACAAATAAAATTTTAGGGAAAAGTCCATTCTTCAATAGGATAAGTAAAATTGCCAAATAATATATAGGACATTTATACCACGGAGTACTAGTTGTATCTGTAGACACTACCATGAACAGATTTCCAACACAAATCACTGAAAAAAGCAGGCTGTAAAAAATATGTAGCATATAATATCATCCACCTACAAATGGGAGAAAAAGAAACACAATAGCCACTAAACTATCTATATGGAGAGCGCAAGCATGTGTGCGCACACACACACAGAAGAACATCTGAAAATAAACATACCTTAACAAAGGAATAAGGAGGAAAAAATCCAGATTTAGATTCATGGTCAAAAAGGACCTCAGCATTTTCTAAGACATTTTGTTTGTATAAGGAAAAAGTGTCCCTCTTAGTTTGGAACAGAGTATCAATTATTTTATAACTTAATTAACTTTGGGCAATTATATGTAGTATGTAGAAAAGGAAAAAATCCAGATTTAGATTCATGGTCAAAAAGGACCTCAGCATTTTCTAAGACATTTTGTTTGTATAAGGAAAAAGTGTCCCTCTTAGTTTGGAACAGAGTATCAATTATTTTATAACTTAATTAACTTTGGGCAATTATATGTAGTATGTAGAAAAGACCAGAAGACAGACAGACATAACTGGTGAGGAGTGGGAAGAGTTCTTCAAATAGGCTGAAAGATAAAACATCTCTGAGGAGTTGGCACTTGAGCAGAAACCTGAATTAAGTGAGGAAGTTGGCCATGAAAAATACTACAAAAAAACAACAGCAGCAAAAAATAAAACAGGGAGAAACGTGTGTTAGGCAAAAGAAATGCTCAGTATGTCAGAGTAAGAGCAAAGGAATGAGAGTAGGGAGGAAAGCAGGAACTACATTATTCTGAGACTTTCAGCCATGGAGAGGAGTATGAATTTTAGAGCCACGGGAAATAATTGAAGGATTCTCAGCAGGGAGGGGGCACTTTTATATTTGGGTTTTCTCTATTAAACTTTTTATTTTGAAATAATTACAGACTCACATGCTGTTGTAAAAAATAATACAGAACGATCCCATGTACCATTTATCCAACTTCCCCAATGGTAACATCTGGCAAAACCATAGTAAAATATCACAGCAGGGTTTGGACATTGATGCAGTCAAGGTACAGAAAATTTCCATCACCACAAGGGTCCCTCATGTTGCCTTTTTAGAGCTACACACATTCTCTCTTGATAACCTAGCAACCATTTATCTGGTCTCCATTTTTATAATTTTGTCACTTCAAGAATGTTACAGAAATTGAATCATACAGTATGTAACATTTTGAAATTAACTTTTTTTCACCCAGTACAATTATCTGGAGATTCATACATGCTGAGTTTATTAATTGTTTTTTTTAATTGCTGAATAGTATTCCACAGCACTTGAGTTAAACCATTCACCTCCTGAAAGATATTTGTGTTTGGCTATTAAGAATAAAACAGTTATGAGATTCATGTACAGGTTTTTGTGTGAACTTAAATTTTCATTTCTTTAGGACAAATGTCCCAGCGTACAATTGCTGGGTTGCACAGTAGTTGCAGGCTTAGTTTTTTAAGAATCTGCCAAACTATTCTCTAGAGTGGCTTTACCATTTTACATTCCCACCAGCAATGTATGAGTAATGTAATTTCTGCACATTCATGCGTGCCTTTTGTGTTGTCACTGCTTTTATTTTATCCACATTTAGACATTCTGATAAGCATGTAGTGATACCTTGTTATTTTAAATAGTGTTTCCCTAATAGCAAATGATGATGAACATATTTTCATGTGATTATTTGCTATTTTATATATCCATTTCACAAAATGTTTGTTCATGTCTTTTGTCCATTATCTAATGGAATGTTTACTTTACAACTGAGTCTTGAGAGTGCTTTACATATTCTATATACTAATCCTTGATAGATATATAGTTTATAAATATTTTTCCCAGTCTGTAGCTTGTTTTTTCATCCTATTAACAGGATTTTTTGCAAAGTAAAGGTTTTTAATTTTAACGAAGTTCAGTTTTAACTTTTTTTCCCTTTTATGGATTATTTTTAATGTCAATTTAAGAACACTTTGCCTAGCCGTAGATATCAAAATTTTTCTCCTATAGTTGTTTCTAAGAATGTTATAGTCTCACATTTTCAACTTAAGTCTGTGATCCATTCTGAATTACTTTTTGAATAAGACATCAAGGTGTGAGATACATATCTATGTTCTTCTTTAAAGATTTATTTATAGATATCTAGTTGCTCCAGTATCACTTGTTGAAAAGACTATCCTTCCCTCATTAAATTTCCTTCGCACTTTTGTCAAAAATCAGTTGGATGTACATTTGTGGACCTATTTCCAGATTCTCTATTCTGTTCCATCAAGCCATGTGTCTATCTCTCCACCAATATCACAGTCAGGACACACAAATCTTAGTTTTTTGTTTGTTTGGTTGGTTGGTTGGGTTTTTTGTGGATTTTTTTGGTTATAGTTCCCTAGGTCACTGCAGCTCTAATTTTTTTCAGCCTATTCTCTCTCTCTCTCTTTTTTCAGATTGGGTCATTTCTATTGCTTTACCTTGAAGTTCATGGACTCTTTGTGTTTTCCCACTATTCTGCTGTTAAGCCAGTCTATTAAGTTTGTTTTGATTGCTGTTGTTTTGTTTTGGTTACTGTATTTTTAAGCTCTAAAATTGCCATTTGGTTCTGCTTTATGTCTTCTATTTCTTTTCTGAGGCTTTTTTTCTTTTTCTTTTCCTTCTTTCTTTCTTTCTTTTTTTTTTTTTTTGAGCATGTTAGTAATTTTTTTGAAGCATTTTCATAATGGTTACTTTAAACTTTTTTTTTCCCAGATAATTATAACATCTCTGTCTGCTTGAATTTTGGATCTATTCATTGGCTTCTTTCATTCATTTTGAGATCTTCCTTATTCCTGGTATAATGAATGTTTTTTTTTTTTAATTGAAACCTAGACATTGTGGATATTATAAGATGCTTTATCTTATTCAAGTCTTCTGCTTTAACTGGCTTTCTCTGAAATAAATCAAGCAGGGGAGAGAGAGGCACTGACTCATTACTGCCAGGTGGAGGTAGATATCCAGGCGCTTCACCCAGCTTTCACTTATACCCAAAGTGGGGGCTACTTATTACTACTGAACAAGGGTTGGAGCTCCACTGGCACAATAGAACAACACTGATAACTCCCTAGCTGAAAGAGATACTGTTATTGTTTCTGTCACTGTTGTTATTGTTGTTATTGTTATTGTTACTGCTCTCAACCCAGTCTCTACTGACACTGACAGTTTCCTGTATCTCAGAGCATCCACAAAAGTCACATTAGAAAATCCTGGGCTGTGAGAAAGCCTATGAAGTCCAAGGAAGAAATCTCTCCTTGCACCCATGATCTTTTGAATAGTTCCATGCTGGATTCTGACATGGCCCCTAAAATGATCTGAAAATCAAAGGTTACAGTAGGCTAAGCTCATTGTCAGGCAAGCACTTTCCTGAGGCAGGTCTTAAAATATGCTAATAAGAATGTAAAAACATTAAATTTATTTTACATTCATAAGATTCATACTGGAATATTCATCTTCAGCTGTGGATTCCTATCTCAATGTTTAATTTAATGAAACTGAAGGCATCTGAATAAAAGCTGCAAAATTTATAATAAACAACTGCTTGTCAAGATAATTTATTACTGGTACTTTCTATGCCCGAGGATTTAATTTTATACCTTTTAGATGCAAACATCTAGAACTATCTTTCATATCTGAAAGGACTATCTACTCTGTCTTTGCTCCTTTCCTGAGATGACTACCTGACACCTTTGTTCCCTGAACAACTGTGAAAATTAGCAAGGAGAGGGAACCCTCTTATCCCTTAGTCTTCACCTCCAGATTTCACTTTTTAAAGAGTCTAAAACTCTTGTAGATTAGCAAGGAAAATCAACATATCTATATCAAGAAATCTCACTCTTCAATGGACAAGGGGTTCTAGGAAAAATAGACTATGAGGCTATCCTCAACTATCACTCAGAACTAATTGCTGAGGACATTTATTTCACCAACACTTCTTTCCCTGGTCAGCCACTTCCCTCCTAGACTTACTTAAGACTCAATTAGCTACAATTTCACTTCAAAAGCTGATGAAGATAGAGCCCAATTCTCATCACCAATGGACTGTAACTAAGATAGATAGATAGATATACATTTTTTAAAAATAATAGGTACCACTCTTGTACCAGAGGAAAAGGACACTGCTCATGTTTCCCCCACTCACTCTACAACAAGGTGAGGAAGCCATGGGGCTAGGCCCAAACATATCCACGTCTCCACTGTTGGGCTATTCTCTGTGTACCTGGAACTCTACTAGATATTCCCCCAAATGGTCTAAACTTCATTCAGGACCTGAACAAGTCACTTCCTAGGGTCTGTACACCTAAGAGCAAATAAATTGGTATAAGCAATCCTTGGCCTGAGGTATGGTCAAGGATGATATTTTACAAAAGATGTGGATGGAAGAGTCCAATAATTGAAATTTGAACCTGGTCTTTCAGGTAATCATAAAATTATGTCTGTCAAAGAAGAAGTATAGAATACATACTTTTTAGCAATTTGTTGTCCTGACTTATAACTTTCAAATATTTAGACATATGGCAAATGGGTCACTATTTGTATATATCTTCCTAGGGTCTTGTAAAAATGAGAGTTAAAGCCTAGGCTAAATCTATGTGCCATAAGAGTTAATGTCTACAATTATTTGCTAATTATGAATTAGAAGATCTGGTTCCAAAAGGAGTGCCAAAATATGAAATTCCAACCGTGTATTCCAACTATTTAAAATCCTGGGAACATAGAACAATTAAGAAAGGAAAAAGGGGAGGGAGTTCTCTAAAACATGAGGATCATAAAATACCTCAAGATTGTAGGAGTAGATCCTCCAGGGAAACTTTGTTTACCTTCCAAATGAGTCAAGTACTTCCATCAATGGTCTCATTATATCTTGTCCTATTATAGCAGTATACTGGAATTACTTACTTGTCTGTATCCCCACTTGGCTAAGTTCTATGAGGAAGAGATTATTAATCTAGTTCACAACTTTAGTCCCAGGAATCCAGTATAACATACAATAGGTATTCAATTAACATGTTATAAATGACTACATAAAAAAAAAAAAAATTGAGTCATCCTGAGATATAACAGAAAATAGAGTAACATTTCCAAATCTTTATATGCTGGGAAAGTTGAGGAAAGCGCTCCTCAAAACATGTATATAGCAGGTTATAACTGGTAGGAAAATATAAAATTGGTTCATCATAGAAATAAACTCTGGGATCAAGAAAGCACAGTACTCTGATAACTAGATAGAAATTTCCCAGTCTGAGAAAGTTTAATGAGTTCTCTAAGAATAAAAGTGGAGTCTTGGGGGCCTGGGTGACTCAGCTAGTTAAGCAACTGCCTTCAGCTCAGGTCACTAACCCAGAGTTTCAGGATCAAGTCCTGCATCGGGCTCCCAGCTCCATGGGGAATCTGCTTCTCCCTTTGACCCTCTCAACTCTCATGCTCCCTCTCACTGTTTCTCTCAAATAAATAAATAAAATCTTAAAAAAAAAAAAAAAAAAAAACAAAGACTGGAGTCTTGATCACTATATCCCCAGAACTTAATGCAGTGTCTGGAATACATAGGTGTTCAAAAAGAGTTTGGCGAATGACATTGTCCAAGAAAAAAATTTACTAAACTCTATTTCAATGTTAGATGACCATGTCCAGAACACATGGACTAATAATTACTGAAATTCAATCAGAAGATCTATTTTGATTGTATAATTATTATATGTAAACGCACTGGATCATAAGCCCCATGACTATAACTCATGCAGATACGGAGTATGGACACAAAGGAAGTATTTGTTTCCTCAATCAGTTATATAAAAGATAACCCCCTGGGGCACCTGGATGGCTCAGTCATTAAAGGTCTGCCTTCAGCTCAGGTCATGATCCCAGGGTCCTGGGAGAGCTCTGCTTCAAGCCACACATTGGGCTACCTGCTCAAAAGGAAGCCTGTTCTTCTTCTCTCAGTCCCCCTGCTTGTATTCCCTCTCTCACTATCTCTCTCTCTCTCTGTCAAATAAATAAATAAAAACTTTAAAAAGAAAAAAAAAAGATACCTTTCCAGTTACCTACCATTCCATAACAAATCCTCAAAATGTTTTGGCTTAAAACACAATAATCATTCAATTACCTCTCATGGTTTCTGTGGGTCAGGAACTCAACCAGGGCATAGTGGAAATAGCTTGTATCTTCTTTATGATGTTTGAAGTCTCCATTGACAAGATTTGAGGACTGGAAGTGGCTAGATGGCTGGAAGTCAAAATCCACCTAAATGCCCATTCATTCACATGTCTGGAGGTTGTTGTCACTAACTGGGGCCTCAGCTATGGCTTTATTTGGGGCTATATGACAAAATTCTTAATAATAAACTCTATGGTTTCTCTGTCTCTTTGGAACATAATGAATGGGTTCTAAGAATATGCTTCCCAAGAAGAAATGGCAGAAGTTCCACCATTATTTGTGATCTAGATCCAGGAGTTACATGGTTTCACTTCTACCATAGTCACAGGTACACTCAGACTCTCAGAAGAGTGTCAACATCACACTACATGAAAATCATAAAGGATAGGAGATCTTATTGCTGTGGTCAACATGGAAAATACAATGTGCTACACTCCACCCAATGGCCATAACAATTCATAATTGCTCAAAGACTCAAAACACCTCCATTCCTACCACTAAGACTACCAAGTCTTATCACATTACAGCTACAACCAAAGTCCCTAAGAATGATGTAAAACAAGTAGATGAGGTTCTTTCTTTTTATTTATTTATTTATTTTCAGCATAATAGTATTCATTGTTTTTGCACCACACCCAGTGCTCCATGCAATCTGTGCCCTCTCTAATACCTACCCTCTGGATCCCCCAACGTCCCACCCCCCGCTGCTTCAAACCCCTCAGATTGTTTTTCAGAGTCCATAGTCTCTCATGGTTCACCTCCCCTTCCAATTTCCGCCAATTCCCTTCTCTTCTCTAACTCCCCTTGTCCTCCATGCTATTTGTTATGCTCCACAAATAAGTGAAACCATATGATAATTGACTCTTTCTGCTTGACTTATTTCACTCAGCATAATCTTCTTAAGATTTCTCTAATTCAGTTCCTTAAATACCCTTCCTTTCAAGCCTGAGACCCATGATCTAAGAAGACAAGTTAGACAATAACAGGTTAGACAATAACAGATAACAGTTAGGCAGTATCTTTCCTATAAATGACTTAGGCAGCAATAGT
Organism: Mustela putorius furo; assembly: GCF_011764305.1. Classification (NCBI taxonomy): domain Eukaryota; kingdom Metazoa; phylum Chordata; class Mammalia; order Carnivora; family Mustelidae; genus Mustela; species Mustela putorius. The sequence goes on from NW_025421987.1 coordinate 32,837,311, forward strand.
GGAACAGGCACAGGACAAACACTAACTCCCATTCAAAAAAGGAGAAAATAGGCAGCACACCACAGTCACCATTTAAAAGCAATTTTGATATCCATCCCATACAGATTGCCAGTTCTTTGATTAAAACACAGTATTGCTCCCCAGAAATTATCCTCCACAACTCTTGATTCTGCCCTCTGAATTATCTTTCCTTTTATGTATAAGTCAGCCAACATTTGCAGCTGAGTAGTTTTCTCAAGATGTGTTTTATTAGGAGAAGTCAGGGGTAAAGAGACCAAAGCCCCCCTCCCTTTTTTTAATACTCTCTCTGTCCCTTTTAGTCCAAGTTGCTAGTGCACCCAAGGAAACCATTCTCTTAAAAATCCTATGGAATTTTCTTTGAATGTTTTTGGTGTTCACTTCAAGCAAAACCCAAAAGCACAAGTCTTTTCTAGATGAGCTCTTCTCTATCCTGGCTTCCTTAAAATGTTGTTGTGGTTCAGCACATGTAAGAATCTTGGGAGCCTTATTAGTTAATAGAGATCTATGAGACATATCTATAAGTTCCTTAGACAGACATTAGTCAGTCCAAAAGAGTCTGTGAAGCATCACCTTCAATTTTCCTGAAGTCTTTAAAAAGTGTTATGTAGTCATACTCTGGGCTGTTTCTACTGACCATGTTTTCCTGACAATGAACTAGATTTGACCTCTACTAGGAAGACTTTTCTTAATTTTAGAATCATTTTCCATTTGTAGAAGTAGGAGTAAAAACAGTTTTATTTTTATGCATAAGTTCAGGCCCTTTTATACTTAACAGTAGGTTCTTCGTGTCTTCCCTTCTTTCACATTTTATCGCAGGTGCCAAAAAAGTTCAGTGGCACTTTTAATATTCTTCCTGGAAAGGTCTTTAACTCAGTCATTGAATTCATTAGGTACAAATACTATTTCCTATATATTGCAGAGGAAAGTGTGACCAAACTTTTCATCACTACATAATCATTGTTCCTCTACCTTTACTCTAATAACATTTTTCTTTCTTTAAGCCTTCACCAAGAGCTCCCTTGTAGTCCTGTACGTATCTACTGAATTCATTCTTTTAAGAACCTTTAAGCTTTCCCCTAACTTTTCCTTAAGACCTTTGAGGCTTTCACTAATAGTCTTCTCAATATCCTTCCAGCGTCCACATGCCATTCAATGCTGAAACCATGTGTTTTAATTGTTCAACTCCCCATCCCCAGCATCCAAATCTCTTCTGGTTTTCTGTTGCTGAGCAACAGGTCACTCTAACACCTAATAATTATTTTATTATACTTCACAGTTTCTGTACATCATAAATTGGGACAGGGAACAGAGGAGATGCCTTGCTTTTGCCTCCCCATGTTCAGAGTCTCAGGTGGGAAGACTCAAAGGTTGGAAGTGACTTAAAAGTTGATCCTGGCTATCAGCTGGGACCCTGACTGGGGTTACCAGTGAGAACCCCTACATATATCCTTTCTATATGGTCTCTTAATCTTCTCACAGCATGGTGACTGTGGTCAAAGAATAAGCTGCATTACCTTTTAGGGCTTAGCTTTTGAAGTCCCCTAATATGACTTCTGCCTTAATCGCAGCCATGCCCAACTCAAGGAAAGGTAACATTTGCCCCAAATTTTCAATGGAATAAATGTCTATAACACATTATAAAAAGTGTAGGTGGAAAGGGAGAAATTGTTGCATCCATTTTGGGAAAATATAATTTGCTATATGTATTACCAAAACAAAACTGAAAGGTCCAAGCTGATATGCTTCTAAAATTGAAGGTATAATATCTCAAATCTTGTACCTTAAGAGTCTATATTTATATACAAACATTTTTGTCTGATTTCAATGCTAAAAAGATTTAGAGCTCCTCTAGCAAACACCCCTAGTTAATAAACAAATATAGCAGGGCAGAGATAATTTCAATAATTTGTCTAAGTTCCAATTCAAAGTCTTTTAACTTCCAATAGAGTTATCTTCCCCTTATATACTCTGCTACATTAAAATGGTTAAAATGCTATCATCTCTTATCTGTCATGGTATTTGCAATAATGTCCAAGTCATCCACAGCATTTCCACTCTTTCTGAAAAGCTTTAGAAATAAGGATTATGACTTGATTTTTTAAATAAACTAATTTCGTGCAGCTATGTACAAAAGTTTCAGGAAACCTTAAATATTACAATAAGCATGAAGCTCAAGCAAGATCTTCACATGTGTTAAGCTGACATCCCCAGTTAGAATTACAGGGGAATGCACAGCAAAAACATAATTAATCCAAATTTGTTTTTAGACATTTATTGACCGTAAGAGTTCAGAGTCTATAATGTTCCTCTCATCCAAAACTAATCACTGACACTTTATAACTTGAAAGCTGACAAATTTCAACTCAGTTGCTGTCAAAGGTTGAATAATTATATTTAAGGCACTTTCTTCTAGAATGTTTCCTACACTTTGGAGAGAAGTGTTGGAGTCTAATTTTAAATGTGTTCATTTGTGAACAGAATATTTTTAAAGGTCTAATTTCTAAAAATAGTGATATATGAATATTGAATGAAGATAAAACCTATTAAATGTAATACTGCCTTCAGTCTGTAAAAAGCAGCATGTTACTTCTCACTCAGAACTATGTGTTTAATGGGCCTGAGGTCTTACTATGATCCACAAATTAATATTTTTCATTAAAAACTGACAAAAATAAATAAAATTCGTGGGGCGCCTGGGTGGCTCAGTGGGTTAAAGCCTCTGCCTTCAGCTCAGGTCATGATCCCAGGGTCCTGGGACTCTTTGCTCATCAGGGAGCCTGCTTCCTCCCCTCTCTCTCTGCCTGCCTCTCTGCCTACTTGTAATCTCTGTCTGTCAAATAAAATAAATAAAATCTTTAAATAAATAAATAAAAATCAAGTAGCTGACTGCAATAACTGAATATAAATTACTATATTAGACTACTAACCTATTTTTAGAAAGCATTAAAAAATATTTTATTTATGTTATTCGCTTTAAGAAAAAACAGATGCAGACTCAATCAGTCTATACCATTCCATAACATAATTATTATAACCAAACATTAGTCATCCAATGTACTTATCCAGTCACTATCCACATGAGAGTAATTTTTGGAGCCTAAACCAAATTACTGAGAGTTATTTACTTCATGAAGAGAGAACCATCTTACCTGTATCTATGAACAAAAATTTTTCTCTTTCATATAAAAACTCAATAACTGATTTCCCCTTAAAATTGTCCACAAGGATTTTTTTTTTTTATTATTCTGAAAATCTGAGTCATTCTTTTTAGGACATTATGATAATTATATGCCTACTTATTTCCCTTTCATCCTTGCCTACCAAGAAATGCAGAGCCAAGTGTCATTCTGAGAAAAATAATCACATAATTCTGTTTTCTTAACACAGTTATCTACCTGCCTTGCCTATTGCTGCTTTCATTTATATTTTTATCTTTTTAAACATGTTTTAAGATCGAATTGTTACAGCAGATGGTGTCATCCTTTTTTAAAGAATGTATATAATGTAGAATATGTGAAAACAATTTAAAAGAGTTGGCATGATGATGAGAAAAGTTGAATAATTAATCCCTGACAATAGTTATCAAGTTATTAAAGGTTTGAAAGTAAAACTAAATTTAGTCAATGTTTTTTACCTTAAATTTTGGACTCTAGATTAAATCCTGGGCTTTTTAAGCATAAAGGTTAAAAAGAACAATTGAGAACAATGGTGACTACAAAGGGAGTAAAGGGAAATCCTTTTCTCTGCAAGAAAAATTGAGCTAATTGTGCATAGAGAGTCCTTGTCAATAGCACTATCAGTTGAAGAGCTTCTGATTAAATCATTTGTCTATGCATACTATCTCTCGGTGGCAGCTCTCTCTTGTGAGTAAAGAAATTCTATTCTTTTGTACTAATCCGTCTCTAGGGTAAAAAGCTTTCTGGCAAGTAAATAAATGAGCCACTGAAGTACAGAACAGGCTGGCTCTATATCACCACCTTCCTGGGTCATGCTGTGGGTATGATGTTTCCTGTATAAGTTGATGACTTATGCATATCAAGGCTTTGTTTCCATCAGTTCTCTTTAGGAAATGACTCAAGGAAATTTTCTTCAGACTGTGGTATCATCATTGTCTGTTGCCAAAATACGCTGGTCTTTTTCTAACATAACGTGGTCCTTTCTGAATGACAGCTCACTGAATAGTCATGCATCTCTGTGCTACAAACATTGTAATATCATTTCCTTGTCTTTAAATCTATAGATTCCCTTCTGAAAAATGCTTTAAAAAATCTTCCCAAAGTGGGATTAAATATTTGTTTATATTGCTCTCAACAGATGATAATAATGTTTCAAGAAGTTATAGATTTATCCTTATGAATATGCTTTAATTGAAATACGAATCTGGAAAAAGTCAATGGGGCCAGCAAGATTAACATCAATTTTGTGAAACAAATTCTACAAGGGACAAAGAGAGAAGATTAGCTTGTGGGTGGAATGTAGAGTGCTTTATAGGTGCCACCTAGATGCGGCATAAAAACTTTGATGCTTTATTAATGATCATTTAGTTAAATATTTGTAACTGTTTTTCCAAAATGAACATTGGTCAGATTCCTCTGTTATATGAAGGGGCATAGATTACTAATATCTAAAGCTTGGAATTTTGTAAAAAATGTTGATTGACTGATATTCATTTTGGCTTTTTAATACTTTATAGATGTTAATTTAAATAATTTCAAATACATATAATATATATTCTCCTTGTGTAAAATTAAGAAATTAAAGGACTAAGGAAAATGTGGAAAACCAACTTAAATTCCAGGCTCCTCCCCAGAGGTATCCATTATCAGTTGAGTTTGTATCCTTTCTTCTCTTTTTTGTAGATATGTGTGTGTGTGTGTGTGTGTGTGTGTGTACATACTTGTAATATAACTACCATATAAAATGCATGTAACCATTTTATGAGGCCAGCATCACCTTGATCCCAAAACCAGACAAGGATCCCACCAAAAAAGAGAGCTATAGACCGATATCTTTGATGAACACAGATGCGAAAATTCTCACCAAAATACTAGCCAATAGGATTCAACAGTACATTAAAAAGATTATTCACCACGACCAAGTGGGATTTATTCCAGGGCTGCAAGGTTGGTTCAACATCCGCAAATCAGTCAATGTGATACAACACATCAATAAAAGAAAGAACAAGAACCATATGATACTCTCAATAGATGCTGAAAAAGCATTTGACAAAGTACAGCATCCCTTCCTGATCAAAACTCTTCAAAGTGTAGGGATAGAGGGCACATACCTCAATATCATCAAAGCCATCTATGAAAAACCCACCGCAAATATCATTCTCAATGGAGAAAAACTGAAAGCTTTTCCGCTAAGGTCAGGAACACGGCAGGGATGTCCATTATCACCACTGCTATTCAACATAGTACTAGAGGTCCTAGCCTCAGCAATCAGACAACAAAAGGAAATTAAAGGCATCCAAATCGGCAAAGAAGAAGTCAAATTATCACTCTTTGCAGATGATATGATACTATATGTGGAAAAACCCAAAAGACTCCACTCCAAAACTGCTAGAACTTATACAGGAATTCAGTAAAGTGTCAGGATATAAAATCAATGCACAGAAATCAGTTGCATTTCTCTACACCAACAGCAAGACAGAAGAAAGAGATATTAAGGAGTCAATCCCATTTACAATTGCATCCAAAACCATAAGATACCTAGGAATAAACCTAACCAAAGAGACACAGAATCTATACTCAGAAAACTATAAAGTACTCATGAAAGAAATTGAGGAAGACACAAAGAAATGGAAAAATGTTCCATGCTCCTGGATTGGAAGAATAAATATTGTGAAAATGTCTATGCTACCTAAAGCAATCTACACATTTAATGCAATTCCTATCAAAGTACCATCCATCTTTTTCAAAGAAATGGAACAAATAATTCTAAAATTTATATGGAACCAGAAAAGACCTCGAATAGCCAAAGGGATATTGAAAAAGAAAGCCAACGTTGGTGGCATCACAATTCCGGACTTCAAGCTCTATTACAAAGCTGTCATCATCAAGACAGCATGGTACTGGCACAAAAACAGACACATAGATCAATGGAACAGAATAGAGAGCCCAGAAATAGACCCTCAAATCTATGGTCAACTAATCTTCGACAAAGCAGGAAAGAATGTCCAATGGAAAAAAGACAGCCTTTTCAATAAATGGTGTGCTGGGAAAATTGGACAGCCACATGCAGAAAAATGAAATTGGACCATTTCCTTACACCACACACAAAAATAGACTCAAAATGGATGAAGGACCTCAATGTACGAAAGGAATCCATCAAAATCCTTGAGGAGAACACGGGCAGCAACCTCTTCGACCTCTGCCGCAGCAACATCTTCCTAGGAACAACGCAAAAGGCAACGGAAGCAAGGAAAAAAAAAATGAACTACTGGGATTTCATCAAGATCAAAAGCTTTTTGCACAGCAAAGGAAACAGTTAACAAAATCAAAAGACAACTGACAGAATGGGAGAAGATATTTGCAAACGACATATCAGATAAAGGACTAGTGTCCAGAATCTATAAAGAACTTAGCAAACTCAACACCCAAAGAACAAATAATCCAATCAAGAAATGGGCAGAAGACATGAACAGACATTTCTGCAAAGAAGACATCCAGATGGCGAACAGACACATGAAAAAAGTGCTCCATATCACTCGGCATCAGGGAAATACAAATCAAAACCACAATGAGATATCACCTCACACCAGTCAGAATGGCTAAAATCAACAAGTCAGGAAATGACAGATGCTGGCGAGGATGCGGAGAAAGGGGAACCCTCCTACACTGTTGGTGGGAATGTAAGCTGGTGCAGCCACTCTGGAAAACAGCATGGAGGTTCCTCAAAATGTTGAAAATAGAACTGCCCTATGACCCAGCAATTGCACTATTGGGTATTTACCCTAAAGATACAAATGTAGTGGTCCAAAGGGACACATGCACCCGAATGTTTATAGCAGCAATGTCCACAGTAGCCAAACTATGGAAAGAACCTAGATGTCCATCAACAGATGAATGGATCAAGAAGATGTGGTATATATACACAATGGAATACTATGCAGCCATCAAAAGAAATGAAATCTTGCCATTTGCAACAACATGGATGGAACTAGAGCGTATCATGCTTAGCGAAATAAGTCAAGCAGAGAAAGACAACTATCATATGATCTCCCTGATATGAGGAAGTGGTGATGCAACATGGAGGCTTAAGTGGGTAGAAGAAGAATAAATGAAAGAAGATGGGATTGGGAGGGAGACAAACCATAAGTGACTCTTGATCTCACAAAACAAACTGAGGTCGCCGGGGGGAGGGGGTTTGGGAGAAGGGGGTGGGATTATGGACATTGGGGAGGGTATGTGATTTGGTGAGTGCTGTGAAGTGTGTAAGCCTGGTGATTCACAGACCTGTACCCCAGGGGATAAAAATATATGTTTATAAAAAATAAAAAATTAAAAAAAAAAAAAAAAAAGAATTGGGAGTTTAATGAGAAAAAAAAAATAAATAAATAAAATGCATGTAAAATACTACATATTTCATATGTCTAGATGCAAAATACTATATACTTTTATATGTATATGAAAGTATTAGTGTATACATATATTTTATATATATGTGTGTGTGTGTGTATATAGAGAGACAGACAGACACACAAATCCATAAACATTATAATAGCGATATAAGAATATACCTGTTATCACTGGGAATGAACTTTATGGGACTGTTTTCCTTTCATCTTCCATGAATTACTTACACAAATTATTTCTTCCAATTTTTTTCCATCAGTTGTTTATTTTTTGGTTTCTTTTCCTTACTGGTTTGTGGAGCTTTGATAGATTCTGAAGATCAATATTTTATTATCTATGCTGCAAATATTCTTCTATTTTGATTACATATTGTAAGGTGTCTCTTGCTCTAATTACTTTTTAATCATAATATCAATTTTTTCAATTTTTCCTTCATAAGTTTTGTCTACATGACTTACTTTAAAAAGGTTTCCCTAACTTAAAAATCAAATATACATTCATTATATTGTCTTCTAAATTTTTATAATTTACATAAATTGATTTAATATTAATATTGAATTCCCTGGTTTGTTAAGTTTACATACAGGAAAGTGATTACTTTTGTATATTGATATTTTATCTAGCACCTTGTTGAATAGGTTTATGAGTTCTGACAGCTTGTCAGCTAGGCCTCTGGAACTTGTATGTGACGGTCACCTCCTGCAGGTTGTCTAGTTACATGGTTATTGCTGCTGTTGCCCTTGTTTCACTGACCTCGCCTCTGGTGTGCTGGTAAATAGTAATGGCAATAATGGCCCTCTGCTGCGTCCCTCTTTTCAATGGAAAAACTTCAAGTACCTTTTCTTTTTTAATTTGTATTATTATGTTCAATTAGCCAGCATACAGGACATCATCATTTTTTGATATAGTGTTCAACAATTCATTAGTTACGTGTAATACCCAGTGCTCATCACCACATGTGCCATCTCTAACACCCATCACCTGATCACCCCATCCCCCAACACCTTCCCTTCTGCAACCCTTAGTTTCTTTCCCAGAGTCCAGAGTCTCTCATGGTTTGTCTCCCTCTCTGATTTCTTCTCATTCAGTTTTCCCTCCCTCCCCCTCGGTCCTCTGTGCTATTCCTTATGTTCCAGATATGAGTGAAACCATATGATAATTGCCTTTCTCTGCTTGACTTATTTCACTTAGCATGATCCCCTCCACTTCCATGTATGTCGATACAAATGGCAGGTATTCATCCTTTCTGATGGTTGAATAATATTCCATTGTATTTGTAAACCACATCATCTTCATCCATTCATCTCTTGAAGGGCATTTTTTCTCCTTCCACGGTTTGACTATTGTGGACACTGCTGCTATAAACATTGGGGTGTATGTGCCCCTTTTTTTCACTACATTTGTATCTTTGGGGTAAATACCTAGTAGTGCAATTGCTGGGTCATAGGTTAGCTCTATTTTTAACGTCTTGAGAAACCTCCATACTCTTCTGCAGAGTGGGGGAACCAGCTTGCATTCCCACCAAAAGTGTAAGTGGGTTCCCCTTTCTCCACATCCTTGCCAACACTTGTTTCTTGTTAATTTTTTCCATTCTAACTGGTGTAACGTGGTATCTCATCTTGATTTGCATTTCCCCAATGGCTAGTAGTGTTGAACATTTTTTCACGTGTCTGTTAACCATTCATATGTCTTCTTTGAAAAGTGTCTGTTCAGATCTTCTACCCATGTATTGACTAGATTATTTGTTTTGGGGGGTGTTGAGTTTGAGAAGTTCTTTTTTATTTATTTATTTTTTTTTTTGTAGATTTTTAGAGAGAACCTTCATCAAGATAGTGGTAACAACCTTTATAGTTCCTTCCCTGTTTGCTAAGGAATGAAACTTAAGTTTTATTTAAGAGGTTTTTGTACCTTTGCCATGTCACTATTGTGTATTGCATTGAAAAATTTTTGTGTTGTTGAACCACTGTTACATTTTTGGGATAAATACTGTGTTCACGGCATATTTTAATTTCAATTCATTACTTTATAAATGTTTTATTTAAGAATTTTGCATCTTTTTTTCCTCTGTGAAGCCATATATGATTTTTCCTTTTCTAATTTTTAAATATTTGTATTCCCCCTTTCTTGCCTTTTGTTGAATCAATCAACTTTTTTTCTTCTTATTAATGGTTAAAAGTCATACATCTATCTCTCTTCTGGTAGTAACTTTAATTTTTAAACTACTTTATAATTACTTGTAATTATATCATTTCTAACAATGACTGGCATTAAACTGTCTATATATTAAAGCTTCTCTAAAGTCCAGATTTGTAGCATGCTTATGCTTTTATTCACCATCCCCTTTGCCATCTGCAAATTTTTAATTACCAAGTTATTTTTAGAAAAAAAATAATTACAGTTAACACTTACTTAGAATTTACAATTATTTTGACTAATTTAGTTTCTTATCACTCTTCTCAGAACACTCACTCTTCCTCTTAAGATTCATATTTGTCTTCTTGCTAGAGAACATCCAACAGTAATTCAACCTCTATCTGTAAGTGATTTGTTTTCAAATCATTCTATGAGCAAACCAATCCTAGCTCTCTCAGACAACTGAACACTTGGATATAGAATTATAAATTCAAAATTACTCACCCTAAAATGTCTTTTTTTTTTTCATTATTTTCTTACATAGTTAATCTCATGAAATTTGAACTGAATCTAATTTCAATTTGACCATTATTTCCTGGTAAACAATCTCTCCTAGTTTGCTTCTCTGGAAGCTTTCAGGATTTTGTCTTTGCCCTTGGTGTTCTAAATGTCATTAGGATAGGTTCCTCTAAATTCTGCCGAGTGCTGAGAGGGGGTATGTACTTTTACTCTGAACTTGTTAACTTTGCTCTTTTACTCTGAAGAGGCAACTTTTTCCAATTCTAAGATTTCTTTATAATTCTTTCATTAAATATTACTACCTTTCTTTTACTGTTCTTCTGAATCTTCTATTATATGAAGTCTATTGAGACATGGGATTACCTTAGCTTTCCTACTTTTCATCTCTTTCTTCTGATCTGAATTCTGCAGGAATTCCTCAGTTCAGTTTTTTTAGTGCATAAATTTACTCTTCAACTTCAGAAACCATTTTGCTTTACTTAGCTCATCTATTTTGCTAATAAGTGAATGACCAATTTTTATTACCCATGTAATGCAATTAACAAATGTTTAGGTAACAATATCCTCTTGCCACTCTTTGTGCTAAACTATACTCTAAAATCTGTTTGTCCTAACAACTGTTTTGGGGGTTTAAGTTCTTCTGTTTATCCCCATTGTTGTCTCTCTTTCATGGTGATGAATTTCCCTCGTTATTTGTATCTTGTGTTCCTTTTTAAAGGGGAGATTCTCCATTAGGATGTCCTCTGTAGCATTCATTTCATTGTTTTTCTTTGCTATATTGTAATCCTGCTTTTGCCTTAGCAATGAACTTAATGCTAATTGACAGAACAGCTATTAGAAAGATAAACTGTATTCTGACACCTTTAGCCTTCTGGAGAACTGGGGTGCACTTTTAGCCTTTAAATGAAATAATCGGGTTGAATACTTACTTTGCCTGAAACACAAAAACAAATAATTTCTTAGAGAACTTTGGGTAGGATATTACTACCACTAGTTTCTAGTACAAAAATAATAGCTCAAAAATAATCCTTCTATAAAAAGAAAAATCATGGCAGGGATGTTTTGCTTCAGAATGATAAGTTTTATTTCAAGAGGTTGTTTTCTTTAAGCCAGTCCACGGAAAGGAGTTTGGTAGAAAAAATGTAGCCCATGGCATTCAGAATCTCAGCTCCTAGCAGAGTCATGAGTAGAAAATCAATTTCAATGTAAATTATTCTAAAATCAGATGAAATTTAACCACAAGAAACACTAGATCAAACCACTTAACCTCTGTGAACTCTCAGTGACTTATTTAGAAACTGAGATTCATCACAGCAACATACACATCCCAGGGTTTTGTGAGGAATAAGTGGGGAAATATATTTGATTTTATTTTTTATAAACTCTAGAAAGTAATCTGCCACATATTCAGGCCCTCACTACCTAACAGATTATGTTATTAATTATTATTAAATGAATTTATAATTTATAAATAAAATTTTGAAATTTGTTTTTGCCTTTGTACATATTCATATCTTTTATCTCATCCCTATTTTATATAGTGATAGACTGTTACATAATCTTCCCTTGATGTCTTTAATATCCCAATCTGAAGGTTCAGTTATAAATCATGTGTTCCCATCATGCTTAAATATAAGAATTTCTTGGATTGTCTGTTACATGAATAACAATTTCTAGAATGTCATCTGGAGATTCAGAGTCAGGAGGGGTCCAGACTAAGATGTTTTAAAAAAGCAACCAAAGTAAAATTTTTCACCAGGAATATTTAGAAAACACTGGCTTAGAGTGTGGAGCTGTAATGGTTTTCCAGCAAGAGTCACAAATTCATTAGGACTACAAAAGGTAAAAATTTACAATCCAGTAATAAACTGCACACTATTTGTCTAAGGTCACCTGTATGCTCTTGTCCCAATGGGAGATAAAGTGCTTAAAAAGAACCATTTTCAGGTCTTCTAGCCTGTGTTCCACTTATAGTATCCCACAGAGACGAGATTAAATCATATTTCCTGAGACTTCCAAATAAGATATTATTTCCTCCTTTGTGATGAGTGCCCAAAGGTTCTTTTATACATCTGCTTAAATTCTTACTGCATGTTAATAGATTAGCATTACCACCAGAATGCAAAGAGTTTCATATTCAATCTTAATTAAACTCACACAATGTCCCCCAAATTATAAAACACTTCACCATCCAGAAGCCCACTTCATGCTAAGAGGAACCAAGAAGTTCAAAGAAAAGAAAAGGAAAAAAAACACCAAAAACCGGTAACCTGCCTCCACCTACACATCTCTATGGGATGTGCTACATCAGTAATACATTTGTGGGGGCAGGAAGGGTATGCTCTCCAAGTGACAAATGATTAGCATGAGTGTACCATGCTCAGACCTTTAAGAAAACAAGATGGCCAGGAAGGTCTAGAAAAATCACACAGCTGTTTCCAGTATGTTTTTATTTGTAATTTTATGGACCGTGAACTGTGCCAAAAAATGTCAGTGGAAGGTACTAATTCATCTGCGTGATTGTTTTAAAGTCCTGTCTGCAGCAGCAATCACTAATGAATATGCAGAACATTTTTAAGGTTCAACAGCTTCCAGATAGGCCAGTGACAAACAACCTCGACTGCATTTGCTCTCAAGGCCCTATTTAGAGGGCTAGAGCCAATAACACGATGCCAATCTTGCTGGCACAGGAGAAAAACTGCCTTGATTGTGTTCTTGTCTGCTAAAAAGCCTAGGCAGTGGTATTCAGCTCTGTTCTCAATAGCAGCCTCTTCAACGGCTTGGCGTGAACCCGCCATTCTAAGAATGCCTATTTAAATCTTAGACTGATGAAAAGAGGAAAGTAGCCTGATTTTGCTATTAAAACGTGCAGAATGGAAGGCAACATTAAAATTTAAAATATTCATGGGTATGCCCACATGACATCTCATTGTGTGATTCTGGTGACTGCACTTTCGGTCTGTATTTTAGTTGGAGATCTTTTATCCACTTAGATATGTAAACTCACCATCCACATATCAAAGGATCATGACTGTGTCAGTGTAGCTCCTTTTTTTAAAAACCATTTTGTAATAAGACCTATCATACACATAATGAATAGTGCAAAAATATAAACATACAGCTCAACCAATTATCACAAAGCCAACTGCTATGTATCCATCGCTAGGTCAACAAAGAGCCTCGCAAACCCTGCAGAAGCTCCCCATCCTGTCCACTCCCAAACACTGTCCTTTCCCATTTCCTCAAAGAAAATCATTCTCCTGCCTTCTGATACTGCAACTCCGTTCCGATTATTTTATAAAATTTTATATCAATTAAATTACACAGTATATATGCTTTTGTATCTGACTTGCCCAGCCCCACTAGTAATTGGGAAGTTTCATCCATGTTGTTGGGTGTGATGGCAGTTCTTTTGTTTCCATTCCTGTGGAGTATTTCATTGCATGACTATAACACATTTATTTTTCTACAATACTGTTTAGTGGACATTTACGTGGTTTTCTTTTTTCCAGTTTGGGCTATAATGAATAATGATGCTATGAAAATTCATTTACATTTCTGTTGATGCGCGCACACACATTTTTCTGCTGGATATACCAAGGAGTGAAACTGCCCAATCATAAGTTATGCAAAAGGTCGGCTTTAAGAGATAATGCTAAGCATTTTTCAAAGTGCTCACACCAATGTATAGCCTTAGCGGAAGGTAGAAGGATTCCTGTTTCTCCACACTCTAAGCAAACTCTGGTAAGATTGTCTTTTTAAGTTTCAGTCATTCTGATGAGTACATAGTGTATAATTTGCTTTTCCATCATCACCAATGAGGCCGAGTTCCTGTTTATATGTTCACTTAGCCATTTGGAATTTTGTGTGTGTATGACCTTTCCGTTCAAATCTTTTGCCTATTGTTATACTGGATTGTCTTTTTCTTATTGACTTGGAGTTTTTTTTTTTTTTTAACTTGCTATGCCTCCTTTGTTAGCTATATATATTTAAGGTATATTCTTTCACTCTGTGGCTTATCTTTTCACTTTCTTAATGATGTCTTTTGACTAACATGTTGTTAATGTTAGTATAATCCAGTTTATTCCTCTTCCCTTAATGGTTAGTGGTGTGGCTGTCTTCTTTTAAAGATATCTTTCCTTACCCTAGGGTCATGAATTATTCTCCTGTATTAATTTCTAGAAACTTTACTGATTTGCCTCTCAATTTTTATCATATAAGGTGGGATTATTTCTTTCTCTTTTTGCTTTCTTTCCTCTTTCTCTTTTCTTTCTTTCCTCCTTTCCTTCTTTCCCTTTGCTTTTTGACAAATAGAATTCATGTGAATCAGCACCATCTATTGAAAAAATGCTTCTTTTTTCATTACATTGTGCTGGGCCCCCTTCTCTTAAACCAAGTGTCCTTCCAAACATAATTCCAATTCTGGGCTCTCAATTTTCTTCTACATGTCCATTTGCCCATCCTTGTGCCAATGCCACACTTTCTTATTAGCATAGCTTATAATACCTCTTAACATCTGGCAGAACAAGTCTTGCTCCTTGCTTTCCTCAGGAGTGTTGGGCTTATACTAGCACTTTATAGTCCCATGTAACATGTATGATCAGTCTGTCATTTCTAAAGAAGTCTGCTGAGTTCCACTAAGACAGAACTAGATCTATAAGCCATCAGTGCAAAATAAACAGATTTAAATTATTGAGACCAAAGATATATGTACAAGGTCTACTCCTCTGCTTACCTGTTCCTTTAATTTCTTGCAATACTTTTTATTACAGAGCTCTGTAGTTCACTAGGTAATGACCTTGTCCATTTAAAACATTATTCCTATATATTCGATATTTTTTAGATGCTATTGTAAGTGGTAACTATTTTACTATCTTGTTTTCTACATCTTTGTCACCTGTATATTAATACCCTGGTGTTCTTCTCTTAAACTTATATCTTCTTATTTTAATTTACTCCCTTCCTAAAAACATTCAAAAAATACTTATTTCTCTATAAGACTATGCCTCCTTCCGACAAGCCAAGGAATGAATATATATGCGTGTGTGTGTGTGTACATATGTGTGTATGTATGTGTGTGTGTATATATATACCCAAATCAAGAGTTGGATGCTTAACTGATTGAGCCATGCAGGTGCCCCTTTAAAAAACATCTTAATGTTATTTATTTATTTTGGGTGAGATATCCCAATCTCTTCGTTGTCAGGCTACCCTCCCAAAGGCCTTCCCTCTCCAAACCTATAGAAAAACCCCCAACCTGGTAGTGTCATGGGAGGGGAGGTAAAAGGTGGGGAAAACTCTGTGCTCTGCCCTCTGGCCTGGGCAGTACAAACAGGGAAGGAAAACTCCGCCTGCAAATGTGGCACTAGCTGACATGTATGGGGGAGGAGATGCCTGCTGCCAGAAGAAACATTTTCATTTTAAAACCTGGGGATGGATTCTTTGCATTACTTTTAGAAATTCCTTTTATAGACCTTTAAATGCTACATTACCTAAAACCTTTGTAATCAAGAAGACATTACAATAAATGCTCTTGAACTGGTGAGCTTAACTGTGACAAATGGTACTACTAATAAAACTCCAGATCTATGTCTGTCTAGCATTGCTCAAGGATCATGCACACACCACTGCAACCTGTCTAGCTAAATATTCCCAGACACGGTAATGATCCTTTCGAAAGGTGTGTAAGCACTATTTCCAGTCAAGCATTCACATGCACCATACTGAGGAAATAGGTCCGTGTTGTAAGTTAGCCAAGCGAGTGGCAACAATTCCATGATGTCTCTTCATCCTGCTCTTCCCCAGGGTGCACTCAGCTCTCTGGTGGTAATCACTCCTATAGTTTCAGGTCCATGGAAGCCCAGGAAAATTACATATTCTCAAAGAAGATAGGAATTCCAAGAAAATGCACATTTGAGCTCCCCTAAGTAAAATGACAGGGAGAAAGAGGAGAAGGTTTAGTATTGTGGTACTATCTTTATTTGGGAGGTTGTGATTCCATCTGTGCATACGCTTTTCTTCCCCAGCTTTCCAATTTAAAACAAATAGTTTTACATTTTCAGCCAGTGTGCTTCAAGAAAAACTAATGCAATGACTGTAAAATAATTTGCAAAAATATGTATCGCTTTAAAATATTCAATGACATTTATTTCCTTTTCTGCAGAATAATAAGTCCCTATTGTACATGTAATAGGATATCTCAGATAACTTTTGTTGCATTTTTGGCACAATTTTGAATATTCATATTGCCTAACAAGCCATTTATCAGAGCTGTCACAAAAACACTTTTAATCCTCTATAGAATAACATAAATCTTAAGTCTTTCATATGAATTCACTAAAGTTGTATTCAAATAGAGTAATTATGCTTAAGCGCATATGCTTAAAATATGTATGGGATATTTGTGTATTAAAGCTGGTAGGTTCTGATTGCCTTTATCTTGATGTGAGTTATGAGTCCTCTATATTTAAGAGGAAATGTATTTTCAAGCCCCAAAGCTAGAAATCTTTTTAAAACATATTGAAAATGAAGTCGTATTTCCCTGGTCTATTTCAGTATACAGTACTTTGTAAAATAAATACTGCAAAGTGGTTTGACTTCATAGCAGTAATTGCTTAAAAACTGCCCCAAGGTTAGGGCTGGCATTACAGATTTTGTCTGGTGGCCAATTATTACGGTTCTGTTAATGCTCTAAAACACTGTCTATAATGGAAATGCCAAGTTCTCTGTAGTCCATATGAATGAAATATTGCAAATTAAAGTATATAGCTGATATGCAACTTCTATGAAATACAATGACTGCTATTTGCCAATATATCTTCAAAAAATATATGAGCAACAAGAATTGGTATGAATGCTTAGGGACTATAACTAAAACTATTGTTGAATTCCTTATAATCTTTTATTATATTGGTGCATTTGGTAACTAGCTCATTGTGAGTTACATCAGAAAGTAAGACAGCCTTCCCTAACTCAGTGGCATACCAGTCCCTATAATTATTTAGTAGGGACTTGTGTATACCTACTTACTTACTTTGTGATTCTTGACAGGCATTTTAAACTATGATTTATAAAGGAAGCAGAATTTGAAACACAGATAGTTTCATCCAGCCAAAAAAAAAAAACCCAAAAACCAAAAACAAAACAGGAGTGCCAAGAGCACATTATCAGAAGCCTACTTACCCACTTCACATTCTGAGCAGTAAGAGCATCATGTGTTACTACTTCAGCAAGCCTTTCCATGGAGTCAATAGCAAAAGAAATAGGAAGATTTTTGAGGATCAATGTCCTATGCAACATAAGCTTACCTCTTCTGCTATCCCTATTCTGTCTGTTCCAAGAGTGACAAGATTAAACCAGACATGTATTTAGAAAGTATCCAGAAATGCCAGTAAGTCAGAGGAGCTCTTTCATTTATACTATGTTCAATCAAAATGCATAGAATTTTTAAATTCTGGGGTTATATCATTTGGTATCACATGTGCTACAAATTCTCATGCGCATGAAGAGACAGAATTAACCTGTATCTTTCACTCTTTTCTGGAAACATCCTTTCTATATAGAAGAAATACTTGAAATCGAATTATCATCTCTTACCCTCCCAAAAGATGTCCATCAAGAAGGAGTTAGTCATCATCAAATACGTCCTAGTCACCACTGTGGAGGTTTTCAAAAAGGAGCAAAATATGTTATCTCCACCACTGAAGAATCATATATGGTTGGTTTTTAAAAGACAACTAGAAGTAAGTAAAAAAATAATTATAGTCTAGTGTTTTAGGACACACTGTAATGCTTTCAGACTATACTCTCTATGGGAATTTAGCAAGGAATGGAAGAATCTGGCCTCCAACTGCCACTGAAGGAAGAATAGGTGTTTGACTGACTGGAGGAGAAGCAAGATATTTCATGGGGAAGATAGACTGGAAAATGGTACAAAATGGGGACAAGCATGTGGCAGATAGAGGCTAACAATATAATTGAAGTAGCTTCATCAGTAAGATGTTTATGATAGCATCTAATTAATGAGGAGTATCAAATGTCACATGAGAATCCATAGGGACAAACAAACCACCAAAAGGACTGAAGTAGGAAAATGATAAACCATAGGTTTCGTCTTAAAAGTTTAATCTGAAACCAGGGGTTAAGTAGAGCACTAAGAAACTAAAGATTTCACTGGGCACTTTAAGTGTGTATAACATACTGGAAGAGTGTAAGCTCTAGAGTGTGTCTGGATTGGACTCCCAGTAACTCTATTTACCAGTCATGTTACCTGGGGGAAACTTCTGAAGTTCCTATGCTACAGTTTTCTCATCTAAAATGGTGGCATAACATGGGGATCCTGGGTAACTCAGTCGGTCAACCGTCTGCCTTTGGCTCTGGTCATCATCCCAAGGTCTTGGGATTAAGTTTTGCATCGGGCTTCCTGCTCAGAGGGGAAGCCTGCTTCCCCCTCTGCTCTGCCTGCCACTTTTCCTACTTGTACTCCCTCTTTCTCTCTCTCTCTCTGTCAAATAAAAAATAAAATACTTTTAAAAAATTAGAATAAAATGTTGGCATAATAAAGTACCTAGCTTATTGGTCTATTACAGAAATTGAACATTAATATAGGTTAAGAGTTTGGAATAAAAAATAGACTCATATAAATATAGTCAACTGATTTTTGACAAAGGAGCACGGAAAAAGAATTGTAGCAAACATAGTTTTTTTCATCAAATGCTGTTGGAATAACTGGATATCCACATACAAAAAAATTGAATCTGGGGGCACCTGGGCTGCTCAGTGGGTTAAGCCACTGCCTTCAGCTCGGGTCATGATCTCAGGGTCCTGGGATCAAGTCCCGTGTCGGGATCTCTGCTCAGCGGGGAGCCTGCTTCCCTCTCTCTCTCTCTGCCTGCCTCTCTGCCTACTTGTGATCTTTCTCTGTGAAATAAATAAATAAAATCTTTAAAAAAAAAATTGAATCTGGACACCAGACCCTACAGTCTTCACAAAGACTAGCTCAAAACACATTATAGACCCAACTACAAAATGTGAAACTATAAAACTCCTATAATAGAGCATAGGAAAAAAATCTAAATGACCAAGGGTCTGGTGTTGACATTTTAGGTGGAACACTAAAGGCACAATTCATATAAGAAATAATTGATAAGTTTAGACTTTATTAAAACTATATAGTTATAGTTAACTGCATAGTTGATATATATATATATTTGATATATATTTTATATTAATTATATATACATATATAGGACTGTGAACTTTTCAAAACTAGATTCACAGCAGTTAGCAAAGCACTAGTCATAGAACAGGTATGCAATAAATACTTCCTGAGGGGAAAAAATCAATATAGAAAAGGAGAAATAGGTGAATATTGAATATTGATTGTTAAGCTATTAGGAGAAAAATTCATGAAGGTAATGAGATTGTACTAATTCTCTCTGAATTCTATTTTAGAACTTGGAGAAATGCATTGAACCAATGCCCACAATATATTCCAAGGAAATAAATGAAAAATTCCTGAAATTATGAACCTGAGCAGGCTGACAGCTTAATCATGTGAGGTCTCCCCATATAGATATTGACTCACACAGGAAATTTAAGAGGAATCAGGAAAGCTGAAGAGATAAACTAGAAAGAGTACTCTAAAGAGAATAGAGTCTAAGTCTTTTAAAATATATATATGAAAGCAGAGATACAGAGATTTGTATGTGAGGAGATGAATAATGGGAACAGTTACTTAGTGAAAAGAACAGAGGTTTCACCCTTTCCACAAAAGTTAGAAGGGTGTGTGTGTGTATAACCTGTGTGTTTCAGAACAAATGTGAGCAAATAGCATAAAGCTACAAGTGCACCTAGATTAACAATCTACCAGCAGGTCAGACAAATGTGGAAAGCAGACCTCTTGGGTCAAAACAACAAGGATACAAGAACCAAAGCAACAGTGCAGATGAGATGGAATCCACCTCTGAAATGCTCCTTATATTCATGACCTTACTGTCAAACCTCCAATTACTGGAACAAAGTGAAAGCAATTCAAAATATAAGGAGTTTGGAAGCATGGCTGAGATGGTGAGTCACCTTGATATGCTGCTGACTTAAATTTGGTAGATATTATTTTCTTTCAATTCATAACTATGCTCAGGGTTCTTGCAAGATGTGGTACATGGAAACAAAAGGATGACAAACGATCCCGTCTAATGTAACTTTGCAATAAAATCACAAACTAAAAATAATTCCCTAGAATTTTTAATATAGGACCTCTCTGACAGCGTTGTCCAGCCCAGAGATTACCTATGTATACAAAGTGACAGATATGTAATGAAACGATGTTAGAAAGATCTATCTGTGCTAACAATCTTAATCATTCTATAAATGCTGTAAGTTATGACTTCATGAGCACTGTGTCTGCATCTGGTACCCTATAGAGAGGCTTGGGTGACGACAGTCTTGTTGAGAAGGGAGAAGTTGAACATATCCTTATTTAAATACTCCAGTGTCATCTCTTCTATGAGGCTTTCCCCAAACACTAGTGTAGAATTCAGGTGCCAAGCACTCACTCTATCACAGAACTTGTCCACACATTAATTTATAGAGTTTATTTATTTTTTACCTGTTTATTTTCTTTTTTACCCAATGGATGTAAAGTCATGAGACAGAGGAAAACAACTGTTTTGAGAAGTAATGCAGCATAATGATTAAGAGCATAGAATTGAAGGCTAAACACTAGAATTATAGCCTTGGGCACACTGCTTAAATTCTCTGTCTCAGAATCAATAATAAGATTAATATATTTAAAATCACAATAACAAAATACATATAATAGATAACTATCCACCATATAAATGTTAGCTTTTATTATTAACTGTCACCACTTTTTAATGCTGAGAACAGCAAATGAATGGATAAGTATTCTAACACAAAAATACACATACATACTCAACCTACCCTACTTGGTACTAAAATGTGAAATATTCATAATCAAGTGTTCCCTTTTAAATAATCAAAATTATTCAAAGCACCTGTATTTGTCAAATATATTTATATAAAACAGACAGTGCTATCATGAAGCCCAGCACCACATTTGGCAACATGGGAACCCATGATTCAACTAAATCCAGTGCTTCCCAACCTGTGGTCCTCAGAGTTACTGTAAAGCATCATCAAGTCTATAGTGCACTAAGTATAGCTGACTGACTAGATTCTGCTTGCATTTATTTGACTATTTTTTAGATATATGTAGTTATAATTAATAAAACACAAATGCATTTATAATTATTGTGTCAATGAAGTTATCATTGTTCTGTTAGTTCCTCATTATTTTGCAGTTCATTGTTTTGTAGTTTCCTCCTCGTTTTGTAGTTCCTTAGCAACTAATTCAAAAAAAAAAAAAAGTGTCTTTTGGGATTCTGTAAGTTTGACATTTAAAAGGGAATCTTATACTTGGAAAGGTTGAGAACCAGAGGTCTAGGTCATGCTGCATCACTAAAATGCCAGCGTGGCCTCTCCAACCTCCTGGGCAAGCAGCAAAGGGCACTTGAGTCAAGGATATACAAAGACTAGAAGTGCTTCTGCTAAAGCCTTCCCTTCTAAAGGGCTCTGGGCATCATTGCCTGAGTTTGTCTACATTTGTGAATTCTGTTTCAGTGAAAAGGTCAGGCCTTTGGTCAGAAATAACTTAAATCATCAGGGAGGAAGACCGTCTTTCTTTTTTAATATAAATTGAGATTGAGAAAAGGTAGTTTACCATGAAATGAAACTTTTACTGCTAAAATGTTTCAAAATTTCCGTAGTGTCTTTCTAAATATTTACATTCATTAAAAGGCTCTTCAAGTAAGTACAAAATGTTAGCAACTTCACCCACTAATTACCCATTGTCACTACAGCCACATTCCAATATCCACCCAACAAATACAGAAGCCTGAATTTTGCGAGATACAAGAGATACTAGAGGTGAAATGGTGAACAAAGGAACATATTAAAGTGTGGAACTCCGGTATAAGAGGAAGGCTCTGCTGTCCTACTATGCTCCAGTTTTCTGGAAATTTCCAAATAAAAAATACTAGTCTCCGGAAGACATAATAAAGCTCTGTGTTATCCTTTTTTTATCTATGAGCATAATAATAAAAGACAATATAGCAAGTTATCTGCACCATGATTAGTGGTGGAACAGTGTAGGCATGTTATGGGTTTATGAAATTCCATTTCATTTTTCTCCTTCCGAAAATACAAGAAGACCACATTTCCAAATTGCCCTTGCAATTGGGTCAGGGCCATATGATTAGTCTGTCTAGTGGGAATGTAAACAGAATCAATCAGTGTAAATTGTAGTCTGAAAAGAGTGGGTCTATGTCCCCTGCTAACTCTCTTCTCCTGAAACCATTTAAGACCTGCTGCATATTGTCACTGTTATGTCATGTCCCAATTTGTTACACAATTATATACTTACCGGACCTAACAATACACAGTGTGTTCTTTTTTTTTTTTTAATTTATTTATTGACAGAGAGAGAGGGATCACAAGTCGGCAGAGAGACAGGCAGGGAGAGAGGGGAAGCAGGCTCACTGCTGAGCAGAGAGCCCGACGCGGGGCTTGATCCCAGAATTCTGAGATCATGACCTGAGCCAAAGGCAGAAGCTTAACCCACTGAGCCACCCAGGCGCCCCTACACAGTGTGTTCTAAACAAGTTACTTTTCCATGGAAACTGAAAATTAGTCATTAGAAGTACATTGGCTTTGGAGTTTGGTATACCTAGTTTTAAATACCAAGCTCATATCTTATGATTGAGATCTTTGGAAAGTTACATGACTTTTAAGTCTCAGTATACTTTTTTCTATAAAATGTATAGCGTATCACATGCCATACTGGATTACTATAGAAATTATCTTATATAACTAAATAAATGAGTGTGGGGGGGGCACATACATGCCCCCATACCTTTACATTCATCCAAGTAAATAAAACAGCTCAGTGAATTTATATTTCTAACTTATATTTATGTTTATAATAAATATAATTTGACCAGAAATGGATTACATGCTTAGAATAATAGTTGCAAAATTAAAGGGACCTGAAAAAAGTACCTAATCCAAACCCATCTTTTATAGATGGGCAAAGTAAGGTAGATAGAAGCAAGTGGCATTGTCTATGACGACACACTCTTCTTTCCATCACACTGTCTGCTGTTGAATTAGATGCAATTAAAAAGTATTTAAAAATTTAAAAAATTACTGTCCTTTTTGCTAGAAACCAGAGTATCAAAATGTGAAATTTAAAGAGTTATTCATCTGCAAGTTTTATGTTAAAATAACTCCTCAGTCTTGTCCAACCGCACTGAAATTAGACACACAGATGTTTTAAGCAGTGTCAACAATGGTGACAATAAAGCCACTTCCCTTCATCTATACCAAGCCAACTGGCTTGTGTATCAATTGACTACAACTGTGGCTTCATTCATGAAAAGACATGTAAGTGAATGTGTGTGAGTAATGCAGCACAGAGGTCAAGAGCATCAGCGTAGAGAGGCTTTGCTCCAAATCCCAGTTTCACCATGTCCAACTCCCAGGCATGAGTCAGTTTCACCCCTTGTTAGCTTTAGAACCCCCCTCACTCTCAGTTTCCTCCCCTATGAAATTCAAACAAGAGTATTTGCTCCCTAGAATTTTTCTGAGTAAAGAGTTGGTATTTGTAAAATCATTTAGCACACTGCCTGACAACTAGTAAGCACCCACTAACGATAATTATCATGATGTTCACAAAACCCATTCCACTCAGTATACTCATACAATGGAAATCTCTGGGTATAAATATTCATACCCACATATATATTATGAATGAAAGTATGTTACAGCTGTTAAATAATTTATTTTTGTACCTCTTTGGAAATGTTGCTGTAATTGAGTTACCACATAGAATTTCACAGTTGCAAAACATGAATGAGAGTTGATACTATATAATACAGACTTAAAGATTAAAATTTGTATAGACTAAATTTTCAAGAATATTTACAACATTAATATAGCCTCTTAAGGCAACACATTTAACGGCATATGTTTTTCTTTGCCTTCTTAAGTACAATATAGCCAATTTTCACATTTTATTAGTTACTTACAATTATCATTATTGCATCCATCAATTTTATATCCCATAGTTGCTCCTGGTATGGGATACAGAGGGTAGGGAGTGTGGATCTGGGCACATACTCAGATACTTCTTTTCTATATAAAGGAGATGATTAGCCTGTTTTTTGCTCGTTTGCATTTTTTTTTTTTATGAAATTGAAGCAAGTGATGTTGAGTCGTCTATCCTTCAGGGTAGTAGAACACCGCTAACTTTTTGAAGAATAAATTAATAAATTAAAGACTGAAGTAATCAGCCCTGAACTGTTTTACTTGCCCTCCAGAAAATTACTTCCTTTGCTTGTGCTTCCAGGATCTTTTGAATTGTCAGCACCATTCAAAACATTTCTTATGATTTCACCATGTATGTCATTTCTTATCATCTCTATTGCTTCTCACACTGCCCTCTCCATGAGTGAACCAAATGAACAAACTCGACTGCATAATTTTGAATTAGGGTCTAGAATAACTCTCAGCCCCGTAACAGGTGTGAGTTCCAAAATGCTTTTTGCCTACTGAGCTTTTGTCTTTCTCCGCCCCAACTTTCCAAGACCTTCCCAGGTCTTGGGGACCTGTTTCAAGGTCCCCAAGGGGAAACTGTTTCAAGCCCTGACTTATACCCCAGTTTTCTGATAGGACTGGATGGGTTTCCTCGGCCTGGACAATCACAGAATCATTTTCAAACTAGCCCATTTCCCCACTCGGACTTGGACCCTCCGTCACTTCTGCCAACACACAGCTAGACTACTGCTTTAACTCAGAGGGTCTCCCACACTCCAGGAGCCACCCGATTCCCAGCCACCGGTCTCAGAGTAGCACTTCTGTGGGAAAACTCAGGCCACAGGCCTCCACTTTCTGATCTGAATCTCAGCATAGCAATTCAAGCCCAGATGGAGAACAAATTTGTTCCATCCACTTGGATCCTGAGTCAGATTCCTGCCACCGTCCTTCTAGGCAAACCTTGCCGCTGAGAAGCTATCTCTAGTCTTGGCGTTGCCTGCTCCTACCATGTTTCTCTCCTGCTGCAGAGTAAACAACTGAAGACTAATCATGTCACACGATCTGCCCTACTGTTTATTACAATAAACGCCTTCGGCAACCTAATGCTCTCTTCTTTCTCTCTGGCATCTTTCATTGATACAAGGTCAATGAAAAGCACCTTCAGATGTACCCAGTAATAGTCTAGGATATTTTGGGCTTCCTTCTAATGCCTCATCTGCAACTCAATATGTGATTATCTGTAGTTATGATACTGAATTAGACAATAATACTTGAATAGGTTATCCTGTATAAAGTCTGTTTGTGACCCATTCCATTAGTTTTCTTGGGCTTCTACAACAAATACCACAGACTGAGTGGCTTAAGCAACAGAATGTATTTTCTCACAGTTCTGGAGGCTGGAAGTCTAAGATCAAGGAGTTGACAGGTTTGGTTTCTCCTGAGGCTCTCTCCTTGGCTTGCACATGATTGCCTTCTTGCTGTGTCCTCATATGGCCTTTGCTCTGTGCACATTCCTGACATCTCACTCTATCTAAACTTGCTCTTGGAAGGATACCAGTCAGATTGAATTAGGACCCACTCTAATGGTCTCATTTCAAATTAACTGCCTCATTAAAGCCCTATATCCAAATACAGTCTCATCCTGAGGTTCTGGGGTTTGGGCTTCAATATAAGGATTTGGGGGAAGGAGGGATAATTCAGCCCATGACATACATGGAATAATACCTTCCTCACAAGGGGTTGTCAGTATACTGTAAGAGTATGTCACTCACAGTAGACCTCTGTCAGAGTTTATGAGGTGGCTGAAAAATGATCTCATATTTCTTTATATTACTATTATTATTTTATGTTAGTCACCATACAGTACATCATTAGTTTTTGGTACAGTGTTCCATGATTCATTGTTCACGTGTAACCCCCAGGGCTCCATGCAATCTGTGCCCTCCTTAATACCCATCACCATTCCCCCACCGCCAATCTCATACTTTTAATCTTGACCTCATTGGGAGTCTGTGAGATAATACTGACATAAAATGAGTAAGATTTTATATCACATCACATCTGGCTTCCTGACATGGGCCAGACAATAGCAAAAACAGTTACTCTACTTTGATAAACCTAGAGTTTCTAAATTATCTTTAAATGATGTTCCCAAAAGAAATATCTTGATCCCTCTATGTACTGGCATGCTTTGTTATACTACAAAAATTATACTCCTTTGTTTTAACAAACATTTCAAATCACCAGATGCTTTGTTTTGTTGGCCTGCAGTATGGACTAACATAAGACAGCTCCCAGAGCCAGTGTAAAATTTGTCAACATATGAGGACAAAATGATCAGAAAATAGTTAGTTTTCAAAAGTTAATTCTATGGGGTCACCTGGGTGGTTCAGTTGGTTAAGTCTCTGCTTTCAGCTCA
Organism: Mustela putorius furo; assembly: GCF_011764305.1. Taxonomy (NCBI): domain Eukaryota; kingdom Metazoa; phylum Chordata; class Mammalia; order Carnivora; family Mustelidae; genus Mustela; species Mustela putorius. Next base: position 32,864,098 of record NW_025421987.1, read on the forward strand.
GGTCATAATCCTGGGGACCTAGGACAGAGCCCCATATCTTCAGGCTCCCTGCTGAACTGTGAGCCTGCTTCTCCCTCTCCCTCTGTCCCTCCCCCTGGCTGTGCCTTCTCTGTCTCTCTCAAATAAATAAATAAAATATTTGGGGGAAAAATGAATTCTGTGAAAAGACTCATTTTTTTATTCTGTAAAGGGCTGATTTTTCTCCCTACTTGCCATGCCATCTTACAATGTCAAAGGTTACCATCACTGATTTTAATCATTTCTACTACAGCACAGGCTAATCTTTGAAGTGAAAGATTTTTAGAATCCAACACTGATGAGCAGGCCTACTGATGTGAGGCCCACCTGGCACAGAACCCTCTGGGGACCAAGAAGGAGGGGAGCCCTCAATGCTGGCTCTTCTCTCCTACTATGTTCCTCAAGCTTGTCTGGTCTGTTCCCTTACCTGCTCCAAGTCTCTACTGTCCCCATTGCTCCTACTGTTTCAGCTCTTTCTGATCTTAGGCTGCAATGCCTGTTTTCACAATAGGGCTCTACACACTGGTAGGAGTATATCGGTGGGACAAACTCTTTGCACTGAACTTGAGCGGGCTGCTAAATACTTTCTCTGTGATTAAAGAAGAAGCAACAGGGATACATTAAGAAGACACTCTGCTTTCCCCTCACTGTTGAAAGAGCACAGATTTCTATACAACTCTGTGTTAAAAGTCTTTATGGTTGTAAGTAAGGTGAAAAGCACAAGAGTCCAGAGAGGAGTTTAAAAAAAAAATACAAAAAACGACAACAACAAAGAAACAAAAGAAAAAAGAAAAAAAAAGAAAGAAAGAAAAGAAAATAGAGGGAAGAGGGAAAGAGAGACCTGGAAGTTTTTCAGGCAGATGAGAGGAGCAGTTGGTAGGGAGGAAAAGATTTAAACTATGTCCAAGCACAATAGCATTCACTTCCAAAATTAAAATCGTCTGCTGATTATGGCTTAAAACCCACAACTCTTTTTTTTTTTTTTTTAATCTTATTTCCACTATCATAGACTTCTCAAGCTGACATAATTACCTTTTGGGGCTTCATCAACACTTGGCAAAATTACAGCATCTCCATTTCAAAAATGTTCTATTTCAAGAAAAGAACCTAAAGCCTCTTATTTTTTAACACATGGCAGGTGGTTAGCTGCTAACAACTAACTTCTTACCTAAGAAGTGACATAATTAGTCCAAGTATGTTACATTCCCATTGCTGGAAGTCCTGTTACTGATCTTTTTAAATCAGGCTTCATTTAATAATAAACTAACATTTTAAACGATTATTTATTCACAATCTTGGGCTCTTGCCAAATCCTGCCAAGGTTCCCCTTCACCGAAGAGCCGTCTGTTGTTCTCACTAGATTTTGCCCTGCAGCAGGTGATAGTCCATGTGAGGACAGACACTGGAGAAAAGACAAAGGGAAAATATCAAAATAGATATGCTGTGTCTTTCTTGAACATGGTTTATCTTTTGATTTCACCTTCACATAAGGAGCTAATGAGTATGGCTGGCAATGTCATGGGAAGTGCAAAGCTGAGTAAAGTAGCAGATCCCTATGACACTGGTGGGTGGGGAATGGTTCACTGTGGCTTCAGAGGAACAAGAGGTCCTTAGACTGTAGATTCACAAGTTTAATTATATCAACTCAGTCAGGGAGATCAGGCCTTGGAAAAAAAAATATATGGACCAGTCTTCTCCTCAGGCTGGTGACTGTAATAGATAGCTGGCTGCACCAGGCTTTTAGAGTGGTAGGTTGATACCTCTACTAGAACCTACAGAACCATTTTCAATGTCCTCACCTATGGCGGCCACTTTGTTTTGACCTCAGACCCCTGCCATTTCAACATCTTTTCATTACTTTACTAGGATCCCAGATTGCCCTGCAAACCTTCTAAACAGCTGCCTTATGACAAGGACATGCATAACCACCACATGCCACAGTGGAAGTATCTGAGCACTAGACTCCCTAATGAGGCTTGAAGACTTCCATCCTGTTCATCCAGGAAAGCATGACCAGCCCAGATGAACTCAGGCCCCTCACACCCATGTGAATATCCCCAACATCAACTTCCTTTTTTCAAACGTAGGCCGATCATAACAGCCCTTATTGCTGATCCACTCGACCTCCTGTCTGCCCTTTCTCCCACTGTCTTCTCCCCACCAACAACCAACATTTAAAAGCAGCCATTCACCCCCACCTTTGTCCCTGCTTGATAAAGACCCTGCGAACATGGAAAACTATGATCAAATTTGTGTCACTCACCTCTGGAGGAGATGAAAAAAAACCTAGAAAAATCCTCTTGTTTTAACAAAGCCTGGCTTTCAAGATTATTGTCTTTTGTAAATTTCTATTTATAATACCAGGTGCTGAATATTAACTCACTTTCTCTTTGACTTCCCTTTCTAGCATTTTTAATCCCTCCCCATAGTAGATATATTCCCAAATAGCAGATATATTCCTAAAACTGAATATGAAATAGTAGATGTATTCCTAAAACTGAATAGGAAATAGTAGATATATTCCTAAAACTGAATATGAAATTAAATGTGGATATACTGCACATGCACACACACACATTTTAAGAATATAAGAATATTTTAAGAATATAAATTCTATCACACACTCACCATTACAGTACCCCACTACACTCCCATATTTTTATAATATTAAATTCTCACATTCCTAAAACATTTATTTTTCATATGTTAAGTTATTTGCTTCCTGATGATCCCCCCAAAATAAATCTGTAAGTTACCTCCAAAAGGAAAGTTGCACTGCTGCAGAAAGATAAATCTTTTCCTAATTCATGGATTCTTTCAACAGCACTAACAGAACACTTGACGTTTTCATCTCTTCAACAAATTTTGTTTGGATTCCAGCCTTTACTCCATTGATTTCTGCAAACAGATTGGGGCATGGGGTAGCATGTGTAGAAGCTATGATGTAAGATGGGCAAGGTAGCATATTAAGAAGTACCTTTAGAATATTTACATTCCCATATACCAGATTAGAATTCAGGCCACTGAATTAACACACGGCACTTTGCAAAAACCTAGAAAAACAAAATTTCAGTTCTCTGAGTGACAACAGGTCATCCCGTCTCCTTAGATTTCTATAGTCAAGACCAAAATAATTGCCTCCTGCTTCATCTACTTTGATCTATTCTACCATTTGACTTCCATACGCAAAAAGTTTATTTTGTAATTTTAATTTTCAAAGTCTTTTTCTGAAAGCATGTTAATTTATCCTCTTACCAGTTTTATATTATATGAATAAATCAAATGTAATCTCTGCATATAAATGAACAATCACACCTATGTTTTATGATATATCTGGCATACTATGAAGAACTGGAATTAGAATCCAGTTTCCTAAGTTTTGGACTAGCTTACTGCCATCATCTCAAAATCATTCATCTTCTTACATTTCTTCCAAAAGCGTTTGGTTTATCGAATAAAGAATTATTACCAAAGCTATTTAATCTGCTCCCATGCTTCTCTTTTCAAGTCCAATTTCAAGTGCTAATACAGGAGACAGAACTGCTATGTTACAGGCTAAGCATGTGATAATTTTACTGTGAAGTTTTCGGGGGGGGGGGTCACGTGACTGTGTTATATTCAAATCTGTGTTATGAGTCATGTAATAATGAGGGGTTAAGCTTAGTTGTATTTCTAATTAAAGTTTCCTTTATAGCTCATTTTTCTGATCTTTTGATCAATTTTGTGAAATTCCAGCTTTTCCAACATTCCTATTCATTAGATGAACTCAACAGTCTCATAGAGTTTTAAATATTGCTTCATATTTTGCCCAAATATGCCAAATAATCCAATTTTATTTTTCTTTTATTATTCTTACACTTCTTGCTTTTGATATGCTTTTGTTAGGCTGTCCATTAATTTCTGTACTAATTATAAACTCTCATCTCATATGTTTACTTTTGAGTTTACATCTGCACTGTATCTTGAAAATATAACCAACTGTTTTTAAATTATAGAAACAAAAGATAAGATATCAGCATTACATTTAGGTTATCAATGATAAAGTTGTTTCTGGCTTAATTCAGATTATGGCATGTAGAGAATTCATGCTGCAACATACAACTGACTCTCTGTATGCAGAATGACATATCAAATACACTGTTTTTAAGACAATTAAGTGTCTCCTGGTCATGAGATAAGCAGAGATATATTGTTAACAAGTGTTATTTATTGGGTAGCTAGACTGCTCATTAAAAAGTCCAAGAAGAACATCAATTTCTTGGTAATGAACGGTTACATAGAAAAAAATTCCATTTCCACATTCTGGGGATGTCTAACCACTTTTAGATGCTGGGTTTTTGTTTGTTTGTTTGTTTGTTTGTTTGAGGAGGAGGAGAGAGAGAAAGAGGGTTACAGAAAGAGAATCTTCGGCAGGTTCCATGACCAGCACAGAGCCCAAGGCAGGGCTCAATCTCACAACCCTGAGATTATGATCTGAGCTGAAATCAAGAGTTAGATGCTTAACCAACTGAGCCACCCTGTTGCCCCTAGATCCTATTCTTCTAAATGAGACACTGAAAACCCTGATCTGAATCGTATTCCATTCTGTGTTCCTTTTAAAGTGAGCAGAACTTATTAGGTGAGGTTGAACCAGCCTTTTCGCCATTTTCTTCTTAGAATTCTTTCACACTTCACATAATAGTGATCCTTTCTGCCTTGTTATCTAAGATTAGTCAGGCAGACAAAACTATTTTCTTGGTGAACAATGAGTCAATATTTACTGAAATTACATGAATATCTGTAGTCATTTTTTTTCTATGAAAGCAAAAATGGAGCCCATTTTTCTTTCTACCACTGAATTACCAACATTTAGGCACAGAGTTCTGGTCTTTTGGTATCTACATGCATGTTTGTTAATGCTTCACACAGTGATGCTATTCACACACAGAAGAAGCACATAGAATTTTTTAAAGATTAACTCTTTGGATTCATATATACATATGTATGTGCTAGGTTTCTTTAAATAAAACAAGTTTTTATTCATTTCATTCTCAATATTCTCATTTTAAAAATCTCTCCTACTTTTCCTGTGGCACTATGATTTTATGAGCAGCAAAAAGATCTTTGTTTTCCATATGTGCTCACTCATTCAAGCTCCCCGCCCCCCAACAGTTTCAATTTTCTCATCAACAAAATGGTGAACAAATAAGAAACAACTGCTTCCTCATAGTATGGTTATGAGCATTAAACACAGCAATCCATACAAAGTGCTGCCCCTGAGCAGATTTATTCAAAATGCCTACCAGGCACTCCCAATGCTCAATAAACATCAGATGACTTTCTTCTCCTTCTCTTTTTGTTCCAGCTACAAAAGGAAATGCCATCTATTCTACAACTATCTCATTAAGGTAAAACGAGATTCCCTGTTTAAACAAAGCCTTTCTCTACCCTAAAAAGTAACCAAAGTTACAGGGTTGTGTTAAACACAAACAGCAGTTGTATAAGTGATAGAAAGCTGAAGTCAGTTCAATAAATCATGAAAGAATACAAAGTTTAACAAAGAAGAGTTTAATTGGAACCTGTAGTACCTCCATCTGCTCCAACATCTTTTATTGAGTCCCAATTATTATTGCCTGAGGCAGATAAGCTTTAGAGTAATCTGAATGAAGTGAGGTGTGACATTAATTGTCACATTTGAACTCTTACCAGATTAGAGTTTGTGCAGCTACACACATGCCATATAATAGCTTTCAGGTTCCCCTTTTTTTCCTATCTTCCAGAGATTATTCTATCTAGGATGTTTTGATGTGCTATTAAAAAATAAACTTTGCACAGAATGAGATGTTGCCTGGGTATTTGTTCTGTGTGAGAGAAAGGGATATAGCTCTAGCAGTCTAGTACTCAGCCAGATGCAGCTCATGTTTACTTTTCAGGTGCAGGGCCAAGCCAATCGGCAGATAAATTAGAGACCTAAAAATACTGACTCTGCCACAGAGAAGGGAAAAACAAACAAACTATATTTGGAAGAACTGATCTCTAGGGACAAAAGTATATCCAGAGAAAGGAAAAGATGAACAAACATTTATAAAGAGGTCAGGCACAAACTCTACGAGTAGGAATTATTGTTCATATTTAACAGATACATAGGCTCATGGAGGTTAAATGGGAGTAACAGAGCCAGCAAGTGGATGAGCAGAGATTCAAACTCAACTGGTTGTGGGTTTTTTCCCTCTTTTTTCTGTTTCTTTCAAACATAGTTCCTACTACTGCTCTTCCATGTTTTATGAGCGACAGACTCAAAGGACTGTTGCTAGGATCAAGGTAATAATGAAAATGAAATGTGCTTTGAAAGCTGAAGGACAGAGGTGTCTAGCAGGCATGATTCAAGTTCTTGATCAGTAAAATGGAATGTTATGAAAATAAAATCAGATGGATTTCTAAGAACACTTTAGAAAGTTTAAATACTATAATGTATCTTGCTTCCATTTATGTTTATTTATAGCAAAGAAGAAGCAATGAGTCACATGCCTAGAAACCCTCCTTCTTTCCCTCTTTACCCTGACTTGCACTCTCCTTCTATTACACATTCTCATGTACACATATACTTAAAGAGAGTGAAGTCCCTAAAACAAATTTCCAAGAAAATAAAAAGTAAAGGGGAAGAATGGAAAGTTTACTTCAGGAAGAAACAAACCTGTATTTTATAACTTAGGGAAGTACTCTCAGAATTCCTTCAGAAATGGGATGCTTGGGTCACTCAGTCAATTAAGCGTGTGCCTTTAGCTCAGGTCACAATCCCAGGGTCGTGGAATCGAGACCTGCATCAGCTCCCTGCTCAGTCGGGAGTCTGCTTCTCCCTCTCCCTCTGCTGCTCCCCCTGCTGTGCTCTCTCTCTCTCTCTCTCTCTCAGATAAAATAAAACCTTTAAAAAATAATTCTTTCAGAATTACAATAATATCATTACTTACTTGATTTATAAACTCCTTAAGCACAGAGATAGTACCTATGGTTCTTTGTGTTCCCAGCATCTAGCACAGTATAGAAAATTTAGTAAATGTTTACTTTTTATAGAGAATGCATGTGTACACACATACACAAATTGATAAGGAATTCCTGCTCTATAAGAATTTTGTTGTACCCATCCTGAGATAACAGAAACAACTTTAGTGAGTTTCAAAAAGAAGATTAGGAGTTCCAGATTTTGAAAGAGGAAATAAGAAGATTTATAAATTCTAATTAAGAGGTCAATAGTTATGGAGAAGACAGAAAAATATGAACAAAAACAAAGGAATTTCTTTTTTATTTTTGGAAAAAAATAGTGACAAATTCTAAAGTGAGGTAAAAGAAGATATATAAGGAAAAGCGTCGAAGAGATTAAGCAACAAAGAGAACACTGGTAAACTTCTCAAAAGCAGTACACTGACATAGTCTTCTAATATGGCCATAGTTTCATTCATTGAAATAAGGCCTAAAATGTCTAAATCATCTCACAACTGGTTTACACGGAAAAAACTAAGTCACCATAATGCATTCACACAGTCACCAAACACAAACTGAGCACTCACAAACACTGTGCAGGCCGCTGCGGGTAAAAAGTGGATAAATATCATGGATTTTCAGGGCACAATTCATTTAGTTTACCATTCTCATAAACCTTTGATATGTATCAAAATCATCTTGAGGAGACTTTGAAAAATATATCTTCTCTTGGGTTTACCCAAAACTGAGTGAACTTGCGCCACCTTTTCTAAGATGAAGGAATCTATATTTTTATAAACTCCAAAGAGAATTCAAATTCAATTATTTAAATCACTAATATATCATCCCTATCACAGTCAGAATGTAAATATAAATCTATGGTTTCCATTCCTATTTCAGCAAGATGAAGAACTAAAACAACCTAAAAATTCTCAGGCTCAAACATGAAAAAAAGCTGGATACAAAATAATGCATAGTAGAGCTTTCAAGAAAGGGAGGCAGCTTTCAAGAAAGAGAGGCAGAGTACAGGATGCAAAAGACCTTGTTCCTACTAATAACAACGTGAAAAACCCAAACAAAAGAAAAGTCTTAATTTTCCAGGTAACAAAAAAGAACGGATGCTGCAAAGAAGACCCAATGAACTGGCATCCCCACCATCTGGAAGCAGTTGTCTAGTCTAGGTATGGCTGACTCGAGAGAGAGATGCTAACGAAAGACTGCATGGGAATGAGAGAGGTAAAACAAGCCTTGAATGATAGAATAGACTGGTCTGAAAATGATTACCTGAGGTTAAGATCTGAATAGATATTTGGGTCACACCACCAGGTAAGATAATGAGATCTAACAAGTAAGAGGAGAGGGTGAGGGGAATTTAGAATAGACAGTGGATATGGGGAAGGGTGAATACAGGTTTAGCCCCAATATCAACTGCAGCTATTAGAACTATCATTTATTTCACCGATCTCTTTTCTTGCAAGTTTCCCCTCAGGAAGATTAGGTTCATAGGAGTCTTGGAGAAACTGACCTCCAAATCTGTGTAAAGAAGTGGATTTGCGTGATGCAAGGTAGAGACCGTGGTAGACATGGAAAAACACTTCTCAAATCTCCTAATACAGGGACTGCAATTGACTGACAGCCCCAGCTACTACACTCAGAATGTATCATTGCATAGTAACCAAGGGCATGTTTCCTCCTAGCCGTTCCCAGCCAATGACTCAGTGCAATAAAGATACTTAGGCAGGCCAATTCCTGTGAGAGATGGGCTTCAGTAATAAACTACTGTGGCATAAAGACTATCCATCAGCCTTGTCAAAACATTCATAAGACTGCACTGTAGCCTAAGACCTTTCTTCCCTTCCTTTGTTTCTTTCCTTCTATCCTTCACAGGGGTTGGACATGAATTGCAGTCAGATGCTTTTCCAGCCTCCTCCAGCTTCTTCCTTAATTTTCCCTCACAGGGAATCCCACAATAAGTCTCTTGTAGAACAAATGCCATCTTGAAATCTGTTTCTCAGAGAAGTGAAGCTAATGTTTAATATTTAGAAAATGCTTGTAAATTTTTCTTCAACTAAATTAAACATAATTTTGACAAATTTTTTTACCAATAGTATGTTTTCCAGTGTCAACTTGACCATAATTTTCAAAATCTTTAAGTACTGTAATAACTTTGACTAATATTAAATTGAGTTGATAAATGGGTAATTACTGGATATATAGATGACTTCTAGAGAGGAATGATTACTAGAAAACTAATCACTGAGCATAATTTCAGGTTTATATGCATCTGTTTGGGCCTACTTGATAAATATGTTCATTTCTGGCACTTAAAGAAGATTTAAAGTATATGAATACTGTAGAAAATGATTTTTTTATTTATGACCTTTGGCTCTACTAAAATTCTTTTATATTACAGAAGAATTATCTACCTTTCAGTTTTCTCTGAAAGTCAAAGGAAATATAAAAAATATTAAATACCTTGGTTTTTTAAGTACCAAGTATTTCTACTGTAACTACAAAATACTGCTGCAAGTATTCTAAAGAAAACCTAAATAAACCAAAATATACCATGTTCATAGATCAGAAGATTCAACATTTACAGATTCAATTTTTTAAAGTTGATCTATAAAATCTGAAGAGAAAATCTGACAGGTCACCATTCTAATTACTGATTCATATAACAAATTAACTAAACCATTTAGTCATTTTTTTTAAGGATATTATTCACTTGAGAGAGCGTGTGTGCATGTGCATGGGTGGAGGGCAGGGAAGGATGGGGGAAAGAGAGAAGCAGACTCCCACCTGAGTGGGGTACCCTATGCAAGGCTGGATCCCAGGGCGCCAGGTTCACAAAATCAGACATTTAGCCCACTTAGCCACCCAGGTGCCCCTCTATTTATTCATTTCAGGTTCAGGTTATTTCTGTGCATTTTAGCAATAGCCTGGTGGTACTATTGTAAACTACAGGCCAGATTTTGCACCTTCATTAAGGAAAGATAGAGGCTCGTATCAATGAGGCTTGTAAATATAGAGGCCCATAAAAAGGTCTGTACTAGGTACTCTGCATTACTAATACTTATTTTCTGTATTATTTTATGCAATGCTCAGTCAGGTACAACCACAAGAAGAGACAGAAAAGAGGCTCAGAGTGAAAAAAAAAAAAAAGTTTATTATATTTACAAGTCTGAAAATTGAGAGGTACAGCACTCTCTACCAGGCTACATGAGAAAGACACCATTCTGGTCAGGGGCAGAAGACAGGAGCAAGGGAAAAGCCATAAGCCAGAGTCTTTACTGATGTTTCTATGGGAAAGGTAAGGGAGTGTGCATAGTGAACAGTTGAGGATTGGCTGGTTTGAGTAATTTGGATGGGTTTTGGTCTATACGGTGATCTCTAGTTGCCTCGTACCAGGCCCTAGGATGATTAAAGCAGAGTGATATTGCCTCCCGGGGCACATGTGCCAGAAAGAGGGAGGTATGATTCTGAATTGGTCAGTTTGAGTATCAAAAGCATGATCCCTGTTGAGCCCTTTGTTGTCTCTAAGAATTGGCTAGCTCAGGGTAAAACAGTCTCTCCCAGCCAGAAAGCTTTTTTTCTTTTTTTCCTTAAGATGTAAAAATATCATTATGGGACACCTGGGTGGTTCAGGTGATTAAGCATCTGCCTTCTACTCAGGCCACCATCCCAGGGTCCTCAGATGGAGTCCCGCATCAGGTTCCCGGTTCAGCTTCTCCCTCTGCCTGCTCCTCCCCCTGTTTGTACTCTCTCTCCCTCTCTTTCTGGCCTATAAATAAATAAAATATTTTTTAGAAGATGTTAAAGTGTCATTATATGTACATACATACATATAGAAACACAAACATACACACACATATAGACACACATATATAATAGTATATATACAATACATATTAAGTATTTATATACAATTATATATGATTTATAACTTGCATATATAATAAAATACATACGCTATTACGTTCATATGTAAATACATTACAGTACTTCAAAATACAGACTCTGAATTCAGACTTGTAAAGCTGATATCACTGACACTATTTTTGAATAGTATCAGTGGACTGAGTCAGATCTCAACTCTTCCTGTCAAGGGACAGGTTACTGACTCAAGATTGGAAGGAACAAGAATTAATTTTATAGAGATGAATAAATTGAATAGAGGAATTTAAATGTGACTATTTGAATATTTGGGGTATAATTTTTATTGTCTTATTTTTATGTACATATAAGAAAAGTATTCTCTTTCTTCTAAGATATATCTAACTCCTAATTTAATAATTTTTTATAAACTAAAGGAAACACATTTTAATGGCCTTTGATTTTCAGTAACCCCCCAAAATGCAGATACTTTCACTGACTTTTCTTACACTTCACAGAAATATTATTTGTAAAAGTTCAATAAGAATAAGTCATTTCAGCAGAAAATAATTGGACAAATCAATTGTGCAACCAAGGTCATTTTAGCAATATTTTCTTCTAGTTAGGAATGACAAACCCAATGTTAATAAGTTGGAAGTACTGACTTGATGTGTAGTTAGTACCTACAAGGCCCTGCCAAGAAAACTGGCTTGTACATGGATCATAAAGTAGTAAGAAGGTCACTTCCTAACATACCAGGAAACAGCAAAATTTGAAAATTTCTAGCAGAAGTAATTTATCTAATTTAGAAATACTGCAGATGAAATCTGATGAAAGAAGTTTCTTGGATTTGACTTTCTAGCCACAACATGGACAAGAAAATCATAAAGGATTTTAAAATTCCAACCTAAGAATCTTTACAAATATTTCAGGCAAGGGGCATGTGGTTGGCTCGGTCAGAAGAGCATGCCAACTCCTGACTTCAAGATATGAGTTCAATAAATATCTACGCCTCCAATATGGGAGCAGCCAATTACATAAGAAAACCGTTAATCAAGATAAAGAGTCATATTGATATGATTACATTAATAGTAGGAGATCTTAATACACCTCTCTCAGAAATAGACAGATCATGGAAGCAGAAAATCAATAAAGAAACAAGAGCATTGAATGACACATTGGACCAGATGGACCTCATAGATATATACAGAACATTCCACCCTAAAACATCAGAATACTCATTCTTCTCAAGTGCACAAGGAACCTTCTCAAGAATAGACCACATACTGGGTCACAAATCAGGACTCAACCAATACCAAAAGACTGAGATTATTCCCTGCACATTCTCAGATCACAATGCTTTGAAACTGGAGCTCAATCACAAGGAAAAGCTCGGAAGGAACTCAAACACCTGGAAGCTAAAGACCACCTTGCTTAAGAATGCTTGGATCAACCAGGAGATCAAAGAAGAACTGAAACAATTCATGGAAACCAATGAGAATGAAGACACTTCGGTCCAAAACCTATGGGATACAGCAAAGGAGGTCCTAAGGGCGAAATACATAGCCATCCAAGCCTCCCTCAAAAAAAAATTGAAAAATCCAGAATACACCAGCTGTCTCTACACCTTAAAGAACTGAAGAATCCACAACAAATCAAACCAACTCCACACGTAAGAAGGGAAATAATCAAGATTAGAGCAAAGATCAATGAAGTAGAAACCAGAGATACAATAGAACATATAAATTAAACTAGAAACTGGTTTTTTGAAAGAATCAATAAGATCGATAAAACACAGGCCACACTAATCCAAAAGAGAGAAAGCCCAAATTAATAAAATTATGAATGAAAAGGGAGAGATCACAACTAACACCAAGGAAGTAGGAACAATGATCAGAAATTATTATCAACAGTTATATGCCAATAAGCTAAGCAACCTAGATGAAATGGATGCATTCCTAGAAAACTATAAACTCCCAAAATTGAACCAGGAAGAAATTGACAACCAGAATAGACCGATATAGTAACAAGATTTAAGTAGTGATCCAAAATCTCCCAAAAAATAAGAGCCCAGGACCTGACGGATTCGCTGGGGAATTCTACCAAACTTTCAAAGAAGAAATAACACCTATTCTCTTGAAGCTGTTTCAAAAAATTGAAGCAGGAGGAAAACTTCCAGACTCTTTTTATGAAGCCAGCATTACCCTGATCCCCAAAACAGGCAAAGACCCTAAGATAAAGGAGAATTTCAGACCAATATTGCTGATAAATATGGATGCTAAGATTCTCAACAACATCCTAGCAAACAGGATCCAACAGCACATTAAAAATATTATACACCATGACCAGGTGGGATTCATCCCTGGGTTACAAGGATGGTTCAACATTCACAAAACAATCAATGTGATAGAACAAATCAATAAGAGCAGAGAGAAGAACCACATAGTCCTCTCAATTGATGCAGAAAAAGCATTTGACAAAATCTAGCATCCATTCCTGATTAAAATGCTTCAAAGTATAGGGATAGAGGGAACATTCCTGAACTTCATAAAATCTATCTATGAAAGACCCACAGCAAATATCATCCTCAATGGGAAAAAGCTTGCAGCCTTCCCGTTGAGATCAGGAACACGACAAGGATGCCCACTCTCACCACTCTTGTTCAACATAGTATTAGAAGTCCTAGCAACAGCAATCAGACAACAAAGAGTAATAAAAGGTATCCAAATTGGCAAGGAAGAAGTCAAACTCTCTCTCTTCGCAGATGACATGACTATATGGAAAACCCAAAAGACTCCACCTCCAAACTACTAGAACTCATACAGCAATTCAGTAATGTGGCAGGATACAAAGTAAATGTACAGAAATCAGTGGCTTTCTTATACACTAACAATGAAAATACAGAAAGGGAAATTAGAGAATTGATTCAATTTACTATAGCACCAAGAACCATAAGACACCTGGGAATAAACCTAACCAAAGAGGTAAAGGATCTGTACTCGAGCAACTACAGAATACTCATGAAAGAAATTGAAGAAGACACAAAATGATGGAAGACCATTCCATGCTCTTGGATCAGAAGAATAAACATTGTTAAAATGTCTATACTGCCTAGAGCAATCTATACTTTTAATGCCATTCTAATCAAAATTTCAGCGGTATTTTTTAAAGAGCTGGAGCAAATAATCCTAAAATTTGCATGGAATCAGAAGTGATCCCAAATCGTTAAGGAAATGTTGAAAAACAAAAATAAAACTGGGGGCATCACATTACCTGATTTCAAGTTTTACTACAAAGCTGTGATCACCAAGACAGCATGGCACTGGCATAAAAACAGACACATATACCGTAGAACAGAGTAGAGAGCCCAGATATGGACTCTCAACTCTATGGTCAAGTAATCTTCGACAAAACAGGAAAAAATATACATTGGGAAAAAGACAGTCTCTTCAATAAATGGTGCTGGGAAAACTGGGCAGCTATATGTAGAAGAATGAAACTCAACCATTCTCTTACACCTTACACAAAGATAAACTCAAAATGGATAGAAGACCTCAACGTGAGACAGGAATCCATCAGAATCCTAGAGGAGAATATAGGCAGTAACCTCTTCGATATCAGCCACAGCAACTTCTTTCAAGATATGTCTCCAAAGGCAAAGGAAACAAAAGCGAGAATGAACTTTTGGGACTTCATCAAGATCAAAAGCTTCTGCACAGCAAAGGAAATAGTCAACAAAACAAAGAGGCAACCCAGGGAATGGGAGAAGATATTTACAAATGACAGTACAGACAAAAGGTTGATATCCAGGATCTATAAAGAATTCCTCAAACTCAACACACACAAAACAGATAATCATATCAAAAAATGGGCAGAACATATGAACAGACACTTCTCCAATGAAGACATACAAATGGCTGTCAGACACATGAAAAAATGTTCATCATCACTAGCCATCAGGGAGATTCAAATTAAAACCACATTGAGATACCACCTTACACCAGTTAGAATGGCCAAAATTAGCAAGACAGGAAACAACATGTGTTGGAGGGGATGCAGAGAAAGGGGAACCCTCTTACACTGTTGGTGGGAATGCAAGTTGGTGCAACCACATTGGAGAACAGTGTGGAGATAGCTCAAGAAATTAAAAATAGAGCTTCCCTATGACCCTGCAATTGCACTACTGGGTATTTACCCCAAAGATACAGATGTAGTGAAAAGAAGGGCCATCTGTACCCCAATGTTTATAGCAGCAAAGGCCATGGTCGCCAATGGATGGTGGAAAGAACCAAGATGCCCTTCAATGGACGAATGGATAAGGAAGATGTGGTCCATATACACTATGGAGTATTAAGCCTCCATCAGAAAGGATGAATACCCAACTTTTGTAGCAATATGGATGGGACTGGAAGAGATTATGCTGAGTGAAATAAGTCAAGCAGAGAGAGTCAATTATCATATGGTTTCACTTATTTGTGGAGCATAACAAAGAGCCTGGAGGACAAGGGGAGATGGAGAGGAGAAGAGAGTTGAGGGAAATTGGAAGGGGAGGTGAGCCATGAGAGACTATGGACTCTGAAAAACAATCTGAGGGTTTTGAAGGGATGGGGGTGGGAGGTTGGGGGAACCTGGTGGTGGGTATTAGGGAGGACACAGATTGCATGGAGCACTGGGTGTGGTACAAAAACAATGAATAATGTTACGCTGAAAAGAAATAAATAATTAAAAAAAGAAAGATGTAAGTTCAAGCCCCACATTGGACACAGAGCATACTTAAAAACAAACAAACAAACAAACAAAACAACAACATCAAAAACACCACCTTTGCTGTGCAGAAGCTTTTGATTTTGATGAAGTCCCAAAAGTTCATCGTTTTCTTTGCCTTTGGAGACATATCTTGAAAGAAGTTGCTGTGGCTGGACAAATAGCATGGAGGACATGGGAAGTTAGAGTGGAGAAGGGAGTTGGGGGAAAGTGGAAGGGGAGGTGAACCATGAGAGACTATGGACTCTGAAAAACAATCTGAGGGTTTTGAAGGGATGGGGGTGGGAGGTCGGGGTACCAGGTGGTGGGTATTATAGAGGGCGTGGATTGCATGGAACACTGGGTGGGGTGCAAAAATAATGAATACTGTTATGCTGAAAATAAAAAATAAATTAAAAAAAAAAACACCACCTTCAGGCAGAAGAAAATTCTTTAAATCTAGTAGCTGCTCCATCCTGTATGGCTGTAGATTGGCAAAGAAAATTGAATGAGCCATATGTAATTCATTAATACTACTGGAACATCTAAGTAAGGAATCAAACCAAATCTATTAAGACCAAACTTGTGTGTCTGTGCATGTGTGTGCATGCATGTGTGCATGTGCACACATGTGTGATTAAGAATAAGCTTTAGACGGGCACCTGGGATGGCTCAGATGGTTAAGCATCTCCCTTCAGCCAGATTATGATCTCTAGGGCCTAGGATCAAGCCCCATGTCAGGCTCCCAGCTCAGCAGGGGGTGCTCCTTTCCCTCTGCCTCTCCCCCTGCTTGTGCTCTGTGTCTGTGTCTGTGTCTGCATCTGTCTCTGTCTCTCTCAAATGAATAAATAAAATCTTAAAAAAAAAAAAAAGAATAAGCTTTAGAGATCCTTTATAGTCACAGGTGATTAGAGGGAAGAGTACCTCAGGAAAATAAAGGTCCCAAGTCTTGGAAATAGACAAAAGACTGTTAGGTACCCTTTCAGTGGAGTGCTAGGCATTGCTTTGTGCACTTTCTAATTATTTGGTTCTAAAGGGGCATGCACCTTTCATTAACTTTCTATTGACTGGGCAATTTTATAACTTTATAGAGGTAGTGATTAAATTGTAGAAAACTGATAGGCATGCAAAAGATTCCTAGTGATAAAATGATCCCTGCTCATAA
This sequence comes from Mustela putorius furo, assembly GCF_011764305.1. NCBI lineage: Eukaryota > Metazoa > Chordata > Mammalia > Carnivora > Mustelidae > Mustela > Mustela putorius. Next base: position 32,880,854 of record NW_025421987.1, read on the forward strand.
CAGGGCAAATCAATTCTTTTTCAGTAGAGAATATAAATCTTTATAACTCAAATTCTCACATGAACCAATTAAAATTTTTACCAGTTACCTTATTAATATGTTAAATAAGATCCTTAACAAATAAGTACTTAAAATATATATGCAATCCAAAGATTAGAAAATATTTGTAATATAGCTAACAATATATATAAAGCACTCTTAAAAATCAACAAGAAAAACACCAACCATGTCGAAAATAAAAAGCAATTAATTTGAAAAGACTTCTCAGCAAAGTCATTTTGAGGCCAATTTCCAGGGCCAACAGGTAAATTAATAGGTACTAACCATCATTAGTCATCAGATAAGGAATTACATATCCAAAAAATTATTAAAAAGACTGGCAAAATCAAACATTGGCAAGAATGTATGATAAATAAAACTCCCAAAATTTGTGGATGGAGTGCAAAATGGTACAACCACTTCGGAAAACTATTTGGCAGGTTTTTTTGTTTTTGTTTTTGTTTTTGTTTTTTTAAAAAACACACCCTACTCTTACCCTAGCAATTCCTAGGCATTTGTCCAAAAGAATAAAAACAGATTCCCATGAAATGACTAGTACACAAGTTTATATAGCAGCTTTATTCGTATTGGCCCAAACTGGAAAGAATCCAAATACCTATCTAAATGATAATGAAAAAACAAAATGTTATATTCCTAGTCTTCAGCAATTAAAAAAATAATAATAATAACTGAGGGGTGCCTAGCTGGCTCAGTTGGTGGAGCATAGGACTCTTAATCTCAGGGTTATGTGAGTTCAAGCCCCACACTGTAGGTAGAGTTTACTTCAAACAAACAAAAAACAAACAAACAAACCTGAGACATTCAACAGCACGAATGAAACTCTCATATTATTTGGAGCAAAAGAAGTAAAACACAAAAGAGTAGAAGACACTGCTTCATTCCATTTACGTGGTGTTCAAAGATTTTAAAAAATAATAAACTACGGTCATAGAAATTATAGCAATGCTTGTCTCTGGGGAAGAGATGGGAAGTGATGGGAAAGTAAGAAGGCAAAACTTTCTGGGATAATTGAACTAGCTTATATTTTGATCAGGAGATCAGAGTCTAAGTTACATTAATATAAACATTTTATCAGAAATGTTCAAATTATTTTCTGTCCTTCCACCAAAATCACACTACCTTGATAATTTGATAAGCTTTGTGCTGAACACTACTGAAGACGTCCCTTCAACTATTTTCTTCTTTCAGACCATCTTGTCTGTTGGCTGTTTTATACTCTTTAAACCAGCTTTCAAACTTGACCCCCACCCAAAAAGAAAACTGCTGGGATTTTGATCCATATTTTTTTTTAATTTATAAATCAATTTAGGGGAAATTGACACTTAATGATATAGAGTCTTCTGATGTCTGAACACAGTATGTCACTCTTTATGATCTTTTAAAATCTTTTCTTAAAATGTTTTGTATGTTCAGGAGAAAAGTCTAGCACATCTTTTATTGTATTTACTTTTAGGTATTTGATATATTATTTTAAACATCTTTTCTAGTATATAGAAATGCAAATTCATTTATATTTATCATTTATTCAGGAAAACTGCAAAACTCACTTATTAATTCTAGTATGTTCTTAGTGGATTCTTTCAAAAATTTCTATATACATGAGCCATGTCAAATAACAGCTGTTCTAATCTATATTTTCAATATTCACTAAATATGAATATTATATGAATATTAATTTCTTCATTTTCCACTATTATAATGATTATCAGTATAATTTGAAAAATAGTAGTGATAATAGCTATCTTTGTCTCATTTCAGACTTTAAGAAACAAACTATTCAACATTCTATAAATCTATTAAGTATTTTATGTACATGTTTTGCAGATGTTCTTTTCAGATTGAGAAAATTTTCTTCTATTTCTAGCTTACTGAAACTTTCTTTCACAAATGTATGTTTAATTTTATCAAATCTTTTTGGTTTTCTAATGAGATAATCAAGGTTTTTTACCTTGATATGGTAAATTTGGTCAATGCAGTAACTGAAGTTTTCAAATGTTAAACTAACAATGGTTCCTTAGAATAAATCACACTTATGATTACCATTATTTATGTATTACTAAATTCAATTTGCTTTTTTAATTGTGGTAAAAAAAAAATCTACTCTCAAATTTTTAACAGTAGAGTGCCGTGTTGTTAACTATAAGCACAGTGTACAGCAGATCGCTAGAAACTTTTCATCCACATGACTGGAACTCACTACCCACTGAACAGCAGCTCTCCATTTCCTCCTCCCCTGTGTCCTTGGAAAACACCACTCTATTGTCTGTTTCTAAGACTCTGACTCCTTGAGATACTTCAAATAAGGGAAATCAGGCAGTATTTGTCCTTGTGTTACTGGCTTATTTCAATCAACACAATATCCTCAAGATATCATATTATCATATGATAGGATTTCTTTCTTTTTATGACTAAAAAAAATTCTATTGTATGTATATGCCAAATTTTCTTTACTCATTCATTCATTAATGAACATTTAGATCATTTTCACATTTTGACTACTGTATATAATGCTGCAATGAACACAGGAGTGAAAATATCTCTTCAAAATCCTGATTTCAATTATTTTAGATAAATACACAGAAATGGGATTGCTGGATAATATGGTAATTCTATTTTTAGTTTTTTTTGTTTGTTTGTTTTTATTTTTTAGGAAACTCTGTATTGTTCTCCATGATGTCTATACCAATCTGCATTCCCAACAACAATGTACAAGGGTTTCCTTCTCTACACATCCTCACCAACACTTGTTATCTCTTGTCTTTTTGATAATAGCCATTCTAATAGATGTGAGGCAATATTTCATTGTGGTTTTGATATACATTTTACTGATGATTAGCTATGTTAAGTGCCTTTTCATGTACTTGTCCATTTGTATGTTTTCTTTGAAGATTGTCTATTCGAGTCCTTTACACACTTTTTTCATCAGTTTTTAATTTGGGGGCGGCTTGTTTTTGTTTTTTTGCTATTGAATTGTAGGAGTGCTTTATTTTGGATATTAATCCCTTATAAGATATATGGTTTGCAAATACTTTCTCCCATTTGATAGACTGCCTTTTTCCTCTCTTATTTCCTTTGCATACAGAAGGTTTTTTATTTGATTTATTCTTACTTGTTTATTTTTGTTTTTGTTGCCTTTGCCTGTGGTGTCATATCCTAGAAAGTACTACCAAACCAATGTTCTGAAGATTTTCCCTGTATTTTCTTCTACAAGTTTTATGGTTTCAGGTCCTACACTTAAGACTTCAATCCATTTTGAGTCGGCTTTTCTATACAGTGTAAAAAATAAAAAGGTCTAATTCTTGTATGTCAATATCCAGTTCTTCCAACACCATTTGTTGAAGAGACTATACTTTCCCCACTGTGTAGTCTTGACACCTTTGTCAAAGACCATTTGGCCTTACATGCATAGGTTTATTCCTGAATTCTTTATTCTGTTTAATTTGTCTATATGAATGTACTTATACACTGTTTTGGTTACAGTAGCCTTGTAATGTGTTTTGAAGTCAAAAAATAAGAGACTTTCAGTTTTTTTATTTTTTATCAACATGCTTTGGTTATATAGAGTCCTTTTTTGTTTCATATAAATTATGGAATTTTTTTTTCTATTTCCTTAAAGAATACCACTGGGATTGTCATAGGGATTCAGTGAGCTATAGGTTGCTCTGGGTGGCATGGACATTTTAACAATATTAGATCCTCCAATCCATGACAAAATAAAAATCTTTCTATTTATTTGTATCTTCTTTAATTTCTTTCATAACTATTTTAAGTTTCCAGTGTATAAATCTTTTGCCAGCATGAATAAGTTTATTTCTAAGCATTTTATTTTTTGATACTATTATATTGATATTATAAATATATTGTATTTCTATTTATTCATAAGTATATTTATATACATTTACATGTTAATTATAAATAAAATAATATAAATATAACAAATATAATAACATAATAACCATTGTAATAGTTGATAATATAAATAGGACTTTATTTCTTTTTTGGATTGTTTATTGTTAGTGTATAAAACTGCAATTTATTCTTGTATGTTGATTTTGTATCTTGTAATTTGCCAGATTTATTTAACACTTAATTTTTTGTGCAACTTTTCCTGTTTTCTACATATAATTTCATGTCACCTGTAAATTTTACATCTTCCTTTCCATTTGAGTGACTTCTGTTCCTCCGTCTTGCCTAATTGCTCTGGCTAGTACTTCCAGAACTATGTTGAATAGAACTGGCAAGAGTGAACATCCTTTTGAGAAAGATGAATCCTCTTACACTGTTGGTGGGAATGCAAGCTGATATAGCAACTCTGGAAAACAGTATGGAGGTTCTTCAAAAAGTTAAAAATAGAGCTACCCTATGACCCAACAATTGCACTACTAGGTATTTATTCAAAGGATACAAACATAGTGATTCAAAGGGACATCTGTGCACTAATGTTTATAGCAGTAATGTCCGCAATAGCCAAAAATATGGAAAGGGCCCAGATGCCCATCAACAGAAAAATGAATAAAGAAGATGTGGCATATATACAATAGAATATTACTCAGTCATCAAAAAAATGAAATCTTACCATTTGCAACAACATGGATGGAACTAGAGTGTATTACGCTAAGCAAAACCAGTCAATCAGAGAAAGACAATTATCATATGATTTCACTCGTGTGCAATTGAAGAAACAGAACAGATGAATATAGAGGAAGGGAGGGAAAATAAAATAAGACGAAACTGGGGAGAGAGACACAAATCCTAAGAGACCCTTAACTATTGGAAACAAATTGACAGTTGCTAGATGGGAGGAGGGTGCAGGGATGGGGTAACTGGGTGATGGACATTAAGGAAGGCATGTGATGAAATGAGCATTGGGTGTTTTACGCAACTGATGAATCACTAAACTCTACCTCTGAAAATAATAATATATTATAATTGATTTTAAATTAAATGTAACTTAATTTTTTTTAAAAAAGTGAGTATCTTTGTCTTTTTCTTGATCTTAGAGGAAAGGCTTTCAGTTTCTCATTATTGAATATGATATTAACTGTGGGCTTTTCATATATGGCCTTAATTATGATAATTTTATTCTATTCCTACTTCATTGAGTGTTTTTATTTTGAAAGGGTGTTGAATTTTTCCAAAGGCTTTTTCTGCATCTATGAGATGATCATGTGATTTTTATTCCTCAGTTAATGTGATGTAGTACACTGATTTTCTTACATTGAATCATCCTTGTATCCCAGTGTAATCCCACTTGGTCACAGTGTATGAACCTTCTTTTCCCCCTTTTTTTTAATGCATAACTTTTAAAAAATTTTAGTTAGTGAACATATAGCGCAATATTGGTTTCTAGAATAGAATTTAATGATTCATCACTTTCATACAACACCCAATGCTCATCACAAGTGCCTTCTCTAATACCCATCCTCATCTAGCCCATTTCCGACCCATATCCCTCCATCAACCCTCAGTTTGTTCTCTATCAGTAAGAGTCTCTTATACTTTATTCCCCTCTCTTTCTTTTCTCCCTCCCCATACGGCATCTGTTTTCTTTCTTAAATTCCACATATGAGTGAGATCATACGGCATTTGTCTTTCTCTGGCTGACGTACTTTGCTTAGAGTAATACATTCTAGTTCCATCCACATCATTACAATATTCCCTTAGGTATACACACCCACATCTTCTTTATCCACTCATCAGGTGATGGACATTTGGGCTCTCTCCATAGTCTAGCTATTGTTGAAAATGTTGTTATAAACATCAGGGTGCATGCACACCTTCCAATCTCTAATTTTTTAATCCTTTGGGTAAATTCCTCATAGTTCAATTGCTGGATCATAGGGTAGTTCTATTTTTAGTTTTTTGAGGAACCTCCATACTGTTCTTCAGAGTGGCTGCACCAGTTTGCATTCCCACCAAAATTGTTAAGAGGGTTCCCCCGTCTCCACATCCTCACCAACATTTGTTGTTTCCTCTGTTGTTAATTCTACCATTCTGACAGGTGTGAGGTGGTATCTCATTGTGATTTTGATTTGGATTTCCCTCATGATGAGGGATGTTGATCATCTTTTCATGTGTCTATTGACCATTTGGATGTCTTCTTTGGAAAAATATATATCCAGGTCTTCTACCCATTTTTTTAACTGGATTATTTGTTTCTGGGGTGTTGAGTCTGATAAGCTCTTCATAGATATTGGATAAAAACCCTCTATCAGATATGTCTTTTAAAAATATCTTTTCCCATTCCAGAGACTGCCTTTCAGGTTTGTTGATCATTTCCTTCGCTCTGCAGATTTTTATCTTGATCAGGTTCCAATAGTTCGCTTTTGCTTTTGTTTCCCTTACCTCTGGAGACATACTTAGTAAGAATTTGTTACAGCTAATGTCAAAGAGGTTGCTGCCTGTGTCTCCTCCAGGATTTTGATCATTTCCTGCCTCACACTTTGGTCTTTCACCCATTTTGAATTTATTTTTCTATATGATGTAAGAAAATGGTTCATTTTCATTTTTCTGCATGTCATTATCCAGTTTTCCCAATACCGTTTGTTGTCAAGACTATCTTTTTCCCATTGCATATGCTTTCCTGCTTTTTTGAAGATTATATTATTGACAATATAGTTGTGGGTCCATTTCTGGGTTTCTATTCTCTTCCATTGATCTATGTGTCTGTTTTTGTGCCAGTACCATACTGCTGCTTTTTTTTTTTTTTTTTTTAAGATTTTATTTGTCAGAGAGAGATCACAAGCAGGGGGATCAGCAGGCAGAGGGAGAAGCATGCTCCCCGCTCAGCAAGGAGCCTGCCACAGGACTCAATCCCAGGACCTTGGAATCATGACCTGAGCCGAAGGCAGATACTTAAGGGACTGAGCCGCCCAGGCATCCCAGTACCATACTGTCTTAATAATTACAGCTTTGTTACATAGCTTGAAATCTGAAATTGTTTTGCCTCCAGTTTTTTGTTTGTTTGTTTCCCCCCAGAATTGCTTTGGCTATTGGAATCTTCTGTGGTTCCATACGAATTTTAGGATTGTTTGTTCTAGCTCTGTGAAAAATGTGGGTGGGTATTGGAGAGGGCACGGATTGCATAGAGCACTGGGTGTGATGCAAAAACAATGAATACTGTTACGCTGAAAATAAATTTTAAAAAAATTAAAAATAATATAAAATAAAATTTTTTTTAAATGTTGGTGTTATTTTGGTAGGGATTGCATTACATGTTTAGATTTCTTTGTGTAGTGTAGACATTTTAACAATGTTTGTTCTTCCCATTCCATTTCTTTGTGTCCTCTTCAATTTCTTTCATAAGTGATTATAGTTTTCTGAGTACAGATCTTTTACTTCTTTAGTTAGGTTTATTCCTAGGTATCTTGTTATTTTTGGTGCAACTGTAAATAGAATGGATTCCTTGACTTCTTTTCATGCTTCTTCATTATTAGTGTATAGAAATGCAACTGATTTTTGCACATTTATTTTATATCCAGCAACTTTGATGAATTCATGTATTAGTTCCAATAACTCTTTGATGGAATCTTTTGGGATCTCTGCATAGTGTATCATGTCATCTGCAAATAGTTAAAGTTTGACTTCCTCCTTCCAATCAAATGCCTCTTACTTCTTTTCGTTGTCTGAATGCTGAGGCAAAGACTTCCAGTACTATGTTGAATAGTTATGATGAGAATGAACATCCTTGTCTTATTCCTCACTGTAAAGGAAAAGTTCTCAGTTTCTTTCCACTGAGGATGATATTAACTGTGGGTCCTTTATCTATGGCCTTTATGATGTTGATATATGTTCAATCTATCCCTGCTTTATTGATTGTTTTTATCAAGAAAGGATCCTGTATTTTGGTCAAATTCTTTTTCTACATATGATCCTTTAAATGTACTGTTGAAACCTATTTACTAATATTTTGTTGAGGACCTTGCACCTATATTCTCTAGGAATATTTGCCTATGGGTATTCTTTACTTGTAGTATCTTTATCTGGCCTTGATATCAGGGTGAAGTTGGTCTTATAAAATAAGTTTGAGAATTTTTACTCCTCTTCAATTTTTTGGAACAGTTTGAGAAGCACTGGCCTTAATTCTTTTTTACATCTTTGATAGGATTCACCTGTGAAACATCTGGTCCTGGGCTTTTCCCTCTCATGTGTCTCATAGCTTTGTGCTAATATCCAAATATTTGAAAAAAACAGCCCTCTCTCTGTCTTTATAAACTGGCTTTCTGCAGGCAGAGATGCTCACCAATCTATCCAACTACAGATTCTGGGAACCTCTAAAACAATTTTGGGAAGAAATTTCTCTGGGTCTGTACATGAAATTTCTTAATTCAAGAAACTTAATGATTTCTTTCTCAGGAGCTCATAATTTCTTCCTTCCTCTAGTACCTGCCTATGGCAATGCAGCTCTCTGGTTGTTCAGCAGCAAGCTGCAGGCACCAGGCATCCAAACTATGTTGGCTTCCTATCAGTACCATGAGTCAGAAAGACAGATCTATTAATCCCTTGGGCAGCACTCTGAAGAGCTAGAACATTGATACACATGCACTACTCTTCTCTTTTCCCCCAAGATAGAAGTGGTGAGCCAGAACATTCTCTCCTGGCAATGAGATGTGCTGCCTTGGAGGAGGGACTGACATGGTAAAATGAAATTGCTCTTATCTGTTTCGCTGCAACTGTTCTCTGCTTTTTGCTCACCTGGGGGATTACACCTTCTTAACTGAATTCAGAAAATCTCATGAAGGTATTTTGGTTTGTATATTACTGTTAAATCAGTGTTTTTAATGGGGGAATAGGCACACAGACCTCCTGTTCTGACATCTTGCTAACATCTGCTCATATTTTGTTTTGCATATTCAAGAGTGTGGGTAAGATTCAGACATTTTCAAACATTCAAAGCCTGAGAAAATTTACCACTCAGATTCTCAAAGTGAACTACTAAATTTTCATAAAATGCAATTTAGATAAAGAAGGAATGGTTTGGAAAAAAAAAAAAAAAAAAACAAGGTGGGCAAATAAATTGCCAAATTTCAGAGCCAATTTGAATAAACATTGACTCTAAAAACAAACCAAAAAATGTGATATAAAAACTAAATAAAAAACTAAATAGTAGAAATAGTTTTATTATATAAAATGGGAGAAGGTAAAAGGAATTAAAACTTCCTGAGATATGTGCCTTATACTGATAAAGGGTAGAGATATTAATTAAATTAAACTGCCAATTTAGGCCTACCTATCCTCGTGATGATTCAAATATCCTTCTCAGGTCATAATCCCAATAAAAAAGAATATCCATTCTCCTTTAGTCTATTCTCAATTCAAAAGCTTAAGAAAGCAGTAAGTCACCAACTACTATTCTATAACAATTTTAACAGGCAAATTTACTACCAGTAAATATGCTTCAATGATTACGTCCCTCTTCAGAGACCTATGACACTTCACTGATCCTTTTCACCAGAAGTTAAATGCTTCCCACTCATTCCTTCTTACCTCTTCTCTTTAAGTTTTAATTAAGATTTGGTCTCTTTATTTCTAACCAAAGCAGCAGTATAATCAGTGATGCATATCTGAATTACCTAGAAAAAGCGCTACAAAAATATATATACTGTATTCTATATCCACATTCCCAGATGTACTTATGCAATAGGATTTAGATGAATCCCAGGCAGGAAAACATGTCTCTACCCCAATAACTCTGATGCACAGCCCATGATCTTCAAGTGAAATCTATATGCATTTTCCAGGACATCAGGCAGCAAAATATCATTTATACCAGTGTTCTACCGTGTGCTGAATCTACCCTGAAATGTAACTTCCTACAGTAAAATTTTTATAGAGGCTTCTTAATCTACAAGGCAGTACCATTCAATTTTTTTTTAATTTTGCAGCAATATATGCTTTCACAGGATATTTTTAAAAATTAATATAGTTGTTCTTAATTCCTTTTTTTGCTTATTCTAATGTGTATGTATGTGTATGTGTGCGTATACTTTTTGCTAAAAGTTAAATTGTGCATTTTTTATATAGACCAGTTTATTTTTATCTTTCTTCATATAACATTATATTGTGACCATTCACCAATGTCTTTGCAAAATTCTCCCAGCACTTGAATTTTTGTTTTATATTTCCTCATATAGACACACTATAATTTATCTAACAATTGTACATTGTTGAACATTTAGTCATTTTCAATTATTTCATTAAGATATATAACGATGTGAAGTTCTTTAGCATAAGTCTTTGTACTTTTCTTTAATTATATCTTTAAGAGAGATTCTCAGGAATGTAAATTAGTGGGGGTGAACATTTTAAAGCTCTGCATTCCAGACATGTTGTTTAAGGTTCTATTACTGATATGGATCTGTATTTTTTTCTTTTTTTTTTTTAAGATTTTTATTTATTTATTTGACAGAGAGACACTCAGCAAGAGAGGGAACACAAGCAGGGGGAATGGAGAGGGAGAAGCAGGCTTCCTGCCAAGCAGGAAGCCCGATGTGGGGCTGAATCCCAGGACCCTAAGATCATGACCTGAGCCGAAGGCAGATGCTTAACACTTGAGACACATAGACGCCCCTAGATCTGTACTTCTTATGGAGGGTCACACTATTGTAGAAACTCTATACTTTTATAGATCATTGAAATATGTAGTCTAAGGATAGAACATTTTACTCATCATAGCAGAGAATGTGGACCCAGGGAAATAAGAGACTTGAACCTTTTTCCCTTCCTTACAGCTTACTTGCTCTGTGGCCTAAAGCAATTCACTGAACTATTTTGTTGAAAAGCTGCCTCAAGTTTCCACAGAGTAAGGATGAACAAGAGTGTAACATTCACATTCTTTTAAAGATTGCACTGTCTGCTATAAAATTCAAGCAGATAAAATGAGATAAAAATAAAGAGTTGAATTTAACACACAAGAGCAAACAAGTGACTATATTACTTTATGGGTGAAATTGTAAAGAATTATATTTAACATACCTGCAGAAGTTTCCACAGATTGAAATACCTTGTTGCCTTTCATAAACAAGCATTTACCTTTCTGTTTAGAAACACCTACAATTTTTCACTTAGCAGAGCAATTTCACTTTATAAAGTTCACATTGATCCATAATTATCTCTTATCCAATTCTTACTTAAGATTTCAAGTTATTTATTTTCTCCTATTTTTTCTCAAATGCTCATTAAAAATTAATAAAGAATATAGTGTAATTGCTTTCAAAATGCCAATAAAAAGTCTCTTGAGCAAACCAATTTGGTAGAAGAGAGGAGCCTATTTGAAATGAAACACCTATTGAAGTTTTAAATTTTGTAGCATCTTTTGAAAATGTATAGGAGCAATTCATTCTAAAAATGATTCGGAGCATTTTCTAAGTGTCTGGCACTGTGTTAGACAATAAAGACTGAGAAACAATAAGACAAGTGATCTCTCTTCAAAAGGTTCAGAGCATAGTGAGAGAAGTCAACATGTACACAAATAATTACAGTGCCATGGGTAAGTGCTACTAGACTTTGAGGAAACATTTAGGCTGGAGTAAATAATGACAAATTGAGCGTATGGTTAGGTAAAGAAAAACTTCTCAGCAAAAGCAACTTTTGAACAGACAAAAAAAGAATAGGCCTTCACACAAGTTAAAAGAAGAAACATGTTAAAATCATGCTGCATTAAAAGAACACAGAATTATAGAACTTGGACTATACCATGAATGGTCAGAAAGTCTCATATTATGTAAGAATTCTCTATTAAAACACATTTATTCGGGGCACCTGGGTTAAGCCTCTGCCTTCGGCTCAGGTCATGATCTCAGGGTCCTGGGATCGAGCCCCGCATCGGGCTCTCTGCTCAGCAGGGAGCCTGCTTCTTCCTCTCTCTCTGCCTGCCTCTCTGCCTACTTGTGATCTCTGTCAAATAAATAAAATCTTTAAAAAGAAAAAACACATTTATTCTCTCTACATTTGCAATCAGGTATCATATTTCCTTCTGCTGTAATCCTAGGAAACTACCAGAAATTGTTTCTTTAGCGCTTTTGTACAGATATTTTATATAATTCTCTCCAAACTAAAACTAATTTTTAAATTAAATTCTAACAAAAATGTGAAAAAAATCATTCAGTAATGAAGCTAAACCCAGACAGGCAGTGAACCTTCAGAATTGGAGATGTTTTCTACAAAGACTAAATAACTGAGCAGAACTTCAAGAAACTGATGGTACATAAAAGACTACTTCCCCACAGCTTGGCCCCACTGCTAGGAACGGTGTTTTCAAGAAAGCTGAGCAGAGTACAGAAGCCTGGAATCCTTCCCAGGTCTCAGGGAGTTTGTGATCGGGACTTTGATCTCTTCAGAATGAGGCATAATGCAAATACAAAGTATTTATTACTAACTTTTCACAGAAAAATTTAAGAGCTGAACAGTAAAATTTCAACCTAGCCAAACAACATTCTTTAGGTCTAACAGGCTGCTAAATAAAATGAAACAAAATGTTATAAGCAATTAACATTCCTCATACTTATGCAGTGTTTCTGTACAAATGCCTATTAAATAGTAAGGTGGATCATGGCTGGTGGCATGCCAGGGCTCTGCAAAGCACACAGCATATTAGCCACTACCATTTGCTGGCATCAGTTGAGGCTGCAATTTGAAGATAATCAAGTTCTTCTCTCCCTCCCTGTGTGCATCTAGTTTGTTTGTTTTTGTTTTTCCATTTTATCTTCCTCCCCAATGTAAAATCAAAGTCAGTGATTTAATATTCACATTTTTTAAAACCACATATAAAAGAGGTACGTTAAACCACATTGGGAGATTTACTAGGAAAGAAGCAATTCTAGGACTGCACACACACAGTTTTCCCTAATATTTTCTAGCATAAAACATTAAGCAAGAAAAGAAGAATTTTTTTATCTATTCAGTAGACACAGAGAGAAGATTCATTTGCCAGATTATAGAACTACACAAAGCCCTGTGGAAGGGTAGAAGGAGAAAGCACCTTCCCACAGTAATCCATTCATACTCTTCTAGACCAGCTTTCCTCCCAGGAGGCAGTAGCTAGTATTCTGGAATTCCCAGATGAGGAAAAGATCTGATACTTAAAAGCTAATCCTGTCCTATATTGCATACTTTGGTACATTTATTCTTCATAACAATTCTGGAAGTAGGAAACCATTTTACAAAAGGGGAAACTGTATCAGGAAAATTAGGTAAAATATATTGCTAATCACTGACTGACTGAATCTCTACAGAACACTAAAGCATACAATATTTTCCTTGTAATAAGCTACCTCATATGAGTCTCTCCAAGCTCAGTACCACTCCCCACCCTTATTTTTTTCACACAGACTTCTAACCAGATGAAACTCACTACCCATAGATTACTGATATCTGCTCTATAAAGATGTGAAAATCAAGTTTATAATTCTCTTACTCCTTTCTCTTCATTCAAGTCATAAGAAGTCTGCCCATATGAGTTGGATTTTTTATTAAGGTCCAAGTCCAATCTACTTCAAGGTTGGGAACAGATGGGAGTTTGGAAAGTCCTGAATAGCAATCTTTGATAAATCATTCCAATCCAGAGGGTCTCTGAGAAATATGTCCAATGACCTCTGTATTTAAGCTCAATGGACATTAGCCTGGTATCTCTGGAAACTGTATCCGGTGTGTAGCCAATGGTTTATTGTCATGAAAAACATAACAGGGCAATCCAATCTTCTTCCACATATAAGGCATTCCAATGAGCCCCACCCCTTCAAGGGACCCAACTCATTATACCAGACCTTCATAACTGGTCTGGAAGGTGCAAACACTTAGGCACATTATATGGCTTTTAGTAGTTTTGTTTGTTAATTTTTTTAAGATTTTATTTATTTGACAGAGATCACAAGCAGGCAGAGAGGCCGGCAGAGGCAGAGAGAGGGGATAGCAGACTCCCCACTGAGCAGAGAGCCTATGCAGCACTCCAGGATCACGAACTGAGCCCAAGGCAGAGGCTTTTTTTTTTTTTTTTAAGATTTTATTTATTTATTTGACAGAGAGAAATCACAAGTAGATGGAGAGGCAGGCAGAGAGAGAGAGAGGGAAGCAGGCTCCCTGCCGAGCAGAGAGCCCGATGCGGAACTCGATCCCAGGACCCTGAGATCATGACCTGAGCCGAAGGCAGCAGCTTAACCCACTGAGCCACCCAGGCACCCCGATTTATTATTTTTTTTAATATAAAATATCCATGAAGAATGTTAGGTCAAAAAATCTTCATGCTTGTTTTTCTTAGCAAATAATAATAATAATAGTTATTACTTATTATTTATTATTTCTGACACATATTACTTATGTGTCAGAAACTGCTCTATTTTTTAGAATAAGCTCATTTAATCTTTATCACAATCTTATAAAAGGTAGGTGCTATTTCCATCCACCTTTGTTCAAATCAAGAAAAGGAAGCAAGAATGAATGCATGATTGACTTCTCTATGGGTACAAGTCAGAGTGAAACTTAATCCCATGGACTCTGGCTCCAGATGTGAAGCCTTTAACTGCACTCTGCCACCAGCACAAAGTGAGCTTCATATGAGGAATCACAGATTGCAATTCAGAACTTTCCAAACTCCTTGTATAGTCTCTTTCTAAGTATCTTTAAAGGATGGCATTAGATCTGCCTCATCCAAGTAATAGAATCATTTGTATGTAAATATTTAAAGATACAGTATTAGCTTCAAAGTACTTAAGATAATAAGATAATCAACCCAAAAGAAAATACAGCATATCCAATTCAGCAGACATTTCTACTATAGTCCCTACTCTGTGGTCTAAGAAATATTCCCTCTTTGGAATCTTTATGCTTCCACAGTACCTTGCATTTAGCTCTACTATTATACTAATCGTACTATCTTAGATCTATTTCTTTATTCTCCTGCCTATCTCACCATTCTCACACAGGGCAGAATTAGAGATTTACCTATTCTTCTATCTTGTACACTACTCTGACAACATCAGGTACTCATAAAGAACTGGTTCTGTGAATAAACAATACTATTACCCTCAAAGAGTTTACATTTTATTACATAATAACAGGCATTCTATTTCAAAATTAAACCCTATTAAGATCACAGTAAGGTATCACCTCACTCCTGCTGGAATGGCTATCATTAAAAAAGAAAGAAAGAACGTAATGCTGATGAGGATGTGGAGAAAAGGGAACTCTTACACACTGTTGGTGGGATTATAAACTGGTATAGTATATGGATACTATGGGATTATAAACTGGTATAGTATATGGATATAGTATATAGTATATGATATAGTATATAGTATATGGATAATAGTATGGAGGTTCCTCAAAAATTAAAAATAAAAATACCATATGATCTAGCAATTCCACTTCTGGGACCATACCCAAAAGAAGTGAAAACATTATATCAAAGAGGGATCTGTACCTCCATGTTCACAGTAGCATTATTTACAATGGCCAAGACAATGGAAACATATCCATCAATGAATGAAAAGGACAAAATGTTGTGTGTACACACACACATACACAATTATTCAGCCATAAAGGAAAAAAAAAAAAAACATGAAAATCCTACCATTTGCAACTATAGATAGACCTTGAGGGCATTATGGTAAATGACGTAAATCAGAGAAAGACAAATACTGTTTAATCTCACTAATATGCAGAATCTCAGAAAGAAAGAAAGGAAGGAAGGAAGGAAGGAAGGGAGAAAGAAAGAAAAGGAAAGGAGAGGAGAAGAGAAAAATTAAAAACCCAAAGAAAAGGAGATCAGATTTATGGTTACCAGAGATGAAGAGTGGAGACAGGGGGATTGGGAATTTCATGAAGGTGGTAAAAAGATACAAACTTCCAGGTATGAGATAAATAAGTACTACAGAGATAATGTACAACATGATGATTAGAGTTAACACTGCTGTATGGTATATATGAAAGTTGTTAAGAGTAAATCTTAAGAGTTCTTATCACAAGCAAAAAAAAAAAAACACTTTTTCTTTTATTGGTATCTATATGAGTTAATGGAGGTTAAATAAACTCAATCATTTCACAATATATGTAGATCAATTCATTTTGCTGTACACCTTAAAATTATACAGTGTTGTATGTCAATCTTATATCAATAATACTGAAAAAATCCTATTAAAATGTAATTTAACATGCTGACGTTTCAAGGATTATTACTAATAGATTTCTGAAACCTTGCTGCAAATCCCATTCTTTCATGGAAAATACAATTCATGTTCCAGATTTTTCATTCAAATGGTTTTACAGTGACATTTCATAAGAGAAAGCAAAATATTTCATTGGTAGTTTGAATCCTATGAATTTGGAAAATACATAAGGTTTTTTGAGCTTGTGAAATATATATTTTTTCATATTTTTATATATATGTATTTTTATATATTTATATATCTTATATGTATATAAATTAAGAATTAACATACATTGCTAAAGGTTGTTTGAATGTGCAAAATACATTTTTTCATAACCAATACACATTTAATTATAAGTAAGCCTACTGCATTTTTCTGATACTTTTAATTTTTTTCCTCTTAAGAATCAGGTCGATTTTCAACGATACCTTTCTATGAAAATCCTGCTGAACAGGATTCAGGCAATGAGTGCTATAATCAGAATGAACTCCTTCTGTGCTTTGGACAGACTTTCCCATGATTTCTTACAACCCCCCCGAACATTTCAGAAATCAAGATTAAAGTAGGAAGAATTGATACACATACATACAAATAGGATATGCCAGGAACCAGCACTATTCTTTAAATGGAAACTATTCAGAAGACGTGCTTCTTGATTACACACAATACTCAGTGTCTTAAGGCTGTGTTTGATTTCTGAGCACCAGTGGCTTTGCTGGTAACAGCGGATCCTTTTTTCTGCACTCTTGAGAAGAGTTGTAGTTTTAAGGTAATACAAAATAATCCAAGAAGCAGTGGAAACAATTTTTAAAATAATGGCCTGGATTCCTTTCGTACATTGAGGTCCTTCATCCATTTTGAGTCTATTTTTGTGTGTGGTGTAAGGAAATGGTCCAATTTCATTTTTCTGCATGTGGCTGTCCAATTTTCCCAGCACCATTTATTGAAAAGGCTGTCTTTTTTCCATTGGACATTCTTTCCTGCTTTGTCGAAGATTAGTTGACCATAGATTTGAGGGTCTATTTCTGGGCTCTCTATTCTGTTCCATTGATCTATGTGTCTGTTTTTGTGCCAGTACCATGCTGTCTTGATGATGACAGCTTTGTAATAGAGCTTGAAGTCCGGAATTGTGATGCCACCAACGTTGGCTTTCTTTTTCAATATCCCTTTGGCTATTCGAGGTCTTTTCTGGTTCCATATAAATTTTAGAATTATTTGTTCCATTTCTTTGAAAAAGATGGATGGTACTTTGATAGGAATTGCATTAAATGTGTAGATTGCTTTAGGTAGCATAGACATTTTCACAATATTTATTCTTCCAATCCAGGAGCATGGAACATTTTTCCATTTCTTTGTGTCTTCCTCAATTTCTTTCATGAGTACTTTATAGTTTTCTGAGTATAGATTCTGTGTCTCTTTGGTTAGGTTTATTCCTAGGTATCTTATGGTTTTGGATGCAATTGTAAATGGGATTGACTCCTTAATATCTCTTTCTTCTGTCTTGCTGTTGGTGTAGAGAAATGCAACTGATTTCTGTGCATTGATTTTATATCCTGACACTTTACTGAATTCCTGTATAAGTTCTAGCAGTTTTGGAGTGCATTCTTTTGGGTTTTCCACATATAGTATCATATCATCTGCGAAGAGTGATAATTTGACTTCTTCTTTGCCGATTTGGATGCCTTTAATTTCCTTTTGTTGTCTGATTGCTGAGGCTAGGACCTCTAGTACGATGTTGAATAGCAGTGGTGATAATGGACATCCCTGCCGTGTTCCCATCAAAAGAAATGAAATCTTGCCATTTGCAACAACATGGATGGAACTAGAGCGTATCATGCTTAGCGAAATAAGTCAAGCAGAGAAAGACAACTATCATATGATCTCCCTGATATGAGGAAGTGGTGATGCAACATGGAGGCTTAAGTGGGTAGAAGAAGAATAAATGAAACAAGATGGGATTGGGAGGGAGACAAACCATAAGTGACTCTTAATCTCACAAAACAAACTGAGGGTTGCCGGGGGGAGGGGGTTTGGGAGAAGGGGGTGGGATTATGGACATTGGGGAGGGTATGTGATTTGGTGAGTGCTGTGAAGTGTGTAAACCTGGTGATTCACAGACCTGTACCCCTGGGGATAAAAATATATGTTTATAAAAATAAAAAATTATAAAAAAAAAAAAAAAAAAAAAAAAAATAATGGCCTGGGATTCATTAGAATAGGTAACTTCTAATCTTGGCCTTTTGGTCCCCAGATGTGAGGTCTTCAGCTAATCTCTCCTTTTTATGTCACAGTTTGCTTCCCTACAAACAAAGAGGGTTCAGGGTAGCCTGGGTGGCTCAGTTGGTTAAGTGTCTTCCTTAAGTTTGGGTCACGATCCCAGGGTTCTGGGATCAAGCCCTGCATCAGGTTCCCTGCACAGCAGAGAGCCTGCTTCTCCCTCTCCCTCTGCTACTCCCCCTGCTTATTCTCCCTCATTCTCTCTCCTTCTCTCTCTCTGTGTCAAATGAATAAATACAATATTCTTTAAAAAATAAAGAGGGTTCATTCATTCCAGGTTTGCTTTCCCTGTAACTGACCATATGCAAAACATTATGCTAAACTCCACAGATGATACAAGTAGCCTTCAGTTTACTAACTAATAGAAATAACCTGTCCTTTTAGAAATGCAGCTAGAAGCCATTCAATTGAGATAGATATTACTTTAAGAGACCCAGAAATTCCTAAATCCTATCATGTCAATCACCCATTATTTGAAGCCATTCCCAAGGAGTAACAAATAAAAACCAAAGTATAGTTTTATTAATGAATCAACAATGATAGGGGTGCCTGGGTGGCTCAGTGAGTCAAGAATCTGACTCTTGATTTCAGCTCAGATCATGATCTTAGGGTCAACAGGATCAAACCCTATGTCAGGCTCTGTGCTCAGCTAGAGTCTGCTTGAGATTCTTTCTCTCCCTCTCCCTCTGCTCCTCCCCATGCTCTCTCTTTCTCAAATAAATAAATAAATCTTCAAAAAATAAAATAGAATAAGTCAGTAATGATAATAACAAATAAAATTTTCAATCACCTACTATGTATCAGAACTCATTCTAAGCATTTTATATGTATTAGCTTACTTGATATTCAAACCAAACCTATAAAAAAGTTTCATTTTTATCTTCATTTTTCGTAAGAAAAAAATGAATCCAAGAGAGTCAAAAAGAAGCTGAGTCAATTAGTTAGTAAGTGGAAAACCTCATATTTCAACTCAGGATTTGAATATATACAGACTATGTTCTTAACATTCCTCTCTATTGCCTCCTATAACAAGATAAGGACCCAATAATTCAATCCAGAATTTCATCATAAGAGCAGAAGTACAACAAACAGTTTACCCCTTGATGTTCACCCTTTGAGACTAAACCTTGTGTGTTGGTAGAGGGTAACACTTATGAAATTGATCTTCCTACCTCTAAGCAAATACCACGATCTTTAAGGCTATCTGTGTTTTGTGTATCTTTGTGAGTTTGTATTATTTGTGAAAAGTATACTCATATGAGTAGAAATAAATGTCTCTGACGACCCTTCTGACAAATAGACTGTTCTTAATCCAACTAAATTGGAATCTACAGGAATCTACATGCTACATGGGAAATGGCAGCAAAAGAGTCAGTTGGGTTTCCACAATGGGCCCTGGCTCAGTTACCCTCTCCCCTCTATTAACAGAGGTAGTGAAAATAAAAGAAAATGAAAGACAAGAAACAGCAAGAACTGGACAGAATTTACCCTTCTGCCCAGCTGTACAGAAGAGACCCAAACATAACTAACTGAGTTTTAATACATTGATATGCCATTTTGTAAACATGACTAACTCATGGGGGCAGATAGCAGAAATAAAAGCTTACTGGTACACAGAAAATTGAAGTGCTCCTATCCCCACATATATGGAGAGAGCTTTCTTTCTTTTTCAAACCCATTTCCTTTATATATTTTCTTTTATCCTTATAACAGTAGTATAAGAAGAAAATACCTTCAAATACCTTAGTCAAGATATACATGCTTTATTACATCAATAAGCACACACTCTACCCATAATTCCTGAGACTAGTCTGATTATTAATTCATACGTGGTCTTTATTTAAACCAAATAGATATTTATGAGAACCTGTTTCAATTCAAAGACTTCTGTCATTAATACATTCAAGACAGCTAATGCCAATGAATAAAATAGATAAATCTGAATATGTTTTCCCCTTATTTTATATTTAAGGATGTTCTTCCAGCTTTGGAGACTGACTAATTCAGTTTGAGTCAGAAATTTTATTTGTGATTGGAAGCTACCTTTTTTCCATCCTATAGTAAGCCAGATTACCATTGAGGAGAATGCCCACTCAATTAATTTTACCTTCTTACCCTGAATTGCCCCTTCTATGTCTCAGACTAGAATCCACCAAATTGAACAGACTTTGAGATTTCCTCCAAATCAATCCTCAGTTAGCAATCTCCAGAGCCACGTGTGACTCATTCAAATAGATGCTATCACCCCAGCTATTGCATAGCTGCTTTAGAACTGTTTTATACAATAGCTCTCTGATGTTGTAGCCATACATTTTTTAAAAAGATATTAATGACTATAAATGTGGCTACCCTCCCAATGGATGTATAATATCGTGCTCAATTAAGATGACCCAATATTGGAAAAAGATTTTTCTCCCCACAATGCTTAGCTGAATCAGATCCGGACCCATGTTCCAAGTCTGAGCAAGCATCTCATTTTCCTTTATAAGTTAGAAAGCACATAAAACATCTCAGGGATATTTTCCCAATGTTTTCAAAAGAATAACAGAGACAGTTATTTCTGTGTCTACCATAGCACTTAATGTTTCTGGCAAATGGAATACTTATCCAAAAGACAAAACTAAAACCTAAATGACACCCCTGACTCCTCTATCTCCTTCATGACTAACATCCAACTGATTAATTCCCTCTATGCTGCACACATGCTCACACACCCCCACACACCCCTCCATCCTCACTGTCAGTGCACCTCGCTTTCTCATCACCTCGTCCAACCATCCCCAAACAATTTATTGGTCACTTCACTATATTGGACCAAGTAACATGCTTGTTACTGCTTTACAAAAAATGAAATGGAAATACCAGATATCAAAGTACAGAGGCAAAAACAGATGCATAATCAAACAACTAAATATATCACATTAAATATTCCAGAATGAAGAAAAAAAGCCTTATTTTCCTTGAGGGAGTCCAAAGCAGATATATGGTTTCGAAGGAGAGGAAAGAACATGTGCAAGGCAGTGTGATGCTAAAGATCAAGGCACACTGAGAGATAATCAAATAACCAAAGATTCATGGAACAGAGGTACATAGTAGTCTCCCCAAAGTGGCTTTCTACCAGAAATGCTTTCTCATCTACACCCTTCTTTTATTTTTTTTTATATAATTTTTTTATTTTTTTATAAACATATATTTTTATCCCCAGGGGTACAGGTCTGTGAATCACCAGGTTTACACACTTCACAGCACTCACCAAAACACATACACCCTTCTTTACATGGCTACCATTTATTTTTCTAAGACATATGTCTGGGCCTGTAGCGTAACTCCTAAAAAAATGTATACAGCCCTATTTTTCACAGCATAAGATATAAACTCTGCCCCCAAGCATTCATAGCCCATTCTTGAATTAAGACAATGGAGTTTATCTATTGACAGTGGTGGCAATAGATGGATTTTGACATAATTTTTGAAATAATTTTAATCGATCTTTTGACATCATTTTTTTCTGGACTACCTCCTTATATAATAGTTTTTTTCAGATGTTTTAGATTGACAGAAACATACCATATTCACAAACTATTCAATATTTTATTATTGAAACAAATAGGTTTTATACATTATTTCTGAAACATTCAATTCCCATCCACCAAGTTTAATAAAAGTATATAACAGAGAGGGGTTGTTGCTGTTTTAAACCAAGGGTTGACTAGTTCATTCATAGTTCATTCATTCAGCAAATATTGCTTGCTCATCTTCTATGAAAAGCACAGTTCAGTTCTCCCAATACAATGGTAATTCAAACTATCCCTGGCATTTTTGTTTTGTTTTGTTTTACCTTTTGAATCTTTTCACCCATTTCTCTCACTGCACCCCCCCCACCACCACTGCCAGCCTCTGGCAACCACCAATCCGCTTTATGTATGAGCATGCTTTTGTTTTGTTTTGCTTTTTTAGACACAATTATTCTAACATTTCCATGGCAAAATATCAAAACACTTTTATTTCCTACTTTAAGTAATCATTTTCAGGTGCCTGTTATGAACCAAGCACTTACAGATGTTTATGATGTATCGATGAATGAAAAAAAGATCAGTGCCTTGGGGAGTTTAAATCCTAGTGAAATGAGAAAGACAATAAAAATAATAAGAAAGGAAATTGATAAGTTTTAATATGATTAGCATAATGAAGAAGCTGAAGAGGTAAAAGAACCAAATCTGCTGGGTTTGGGAAGTGGGCAGTTTGACATTTTTGACATGATTTTTAGTATGGCATTCATCAAGAAAGTAACATACGAGCAAAAACTTAAAGGAACTGAGGGAGTTAACCATGGAGATATCAGAAGAGGTGTGTTCCTGACAAAAAGAACAACCAGTCCAAATTCTCTAAAGGGAGAAAGAGCATGGCATCTTCAAGGAATAGCAAGAAGACTTGCTGGAATAGAGGAAGTGAAAGGAAGAATAGTGTAATGTAAAGACAGAGTATAAGATGAGGGGACAGATTATTTGGAATGCTGGTTATTATTAGAAGGATGACAGCTTTATTCTGAATGAAATGGGAAGCTACTGAAAGATTTTAAGCAAAATGATATGTTCTGATTTACACCTACATTTTCAAGGCAACACTCTAGCTACTGCCTTGATAAAGAGAAAAGTAAAGAAACAGGGAGAAAGTTAAGTAGCAACTGGCAACATAAGTGAAAGATGACGAAAGTGAAAGATGATGATGGCTCAGAACAAGACGACATCACTTTTAGTGAATAAAATGATGAAAAGTGGTTAGATTCTAAATACAGTTTTAAGGTAGAACTAATAGAATGTCTTAATAGATTAGATGGAGATTATGAAAGGAAGAAAAGAATCAAGTATAACTCCAGGATTTTTTTTTTAATTTTTTATTTTTTATAAACATATATTTTTATCCCCAGGGGTACAGGTCTGTGAATCACCAGGTTTACACACTTCACAGCACTCACCAAAGCACATACCCTCCCCAATGTCCATAATCCCACCCCCTTCTCCCAAACCCCCTCCCCCCAGCAACCCTCAGTTTGTTTTGTGAGATTAAGAGTCACTTATGGTTTGTCTCCCTCCCAATCCCATCTTGTTTCATTGATTCTTCTCCTACCCACTTAAGCCCCCATGTTGCATCACCACTTCCTCATATCAGGGAGATCATATAAGTCAAGCAGAGAAAGATAACTCCAGGATTTTTTAATGCTTTCTTTTTTTTGTTTGTTTGGGCCTAGAAAAAAATGGAGTTGTTACCAAATATAAGGGGAGACTACAGGAGTAGCAAACTCTGGGTGTTGATTCACACTAAATGTAAGTGATAAACACCCTAATGAAATACAGATACTTACCTATGTTAGATAAGAAAGCAAGACCCAACCACATGGTGATTACAAAAAAACTTCCTTTAAATATACAGAAACAAATAACTTTAAAGTAAAACAATAGAAAAAGAGATTCTTTGCAAACACTAATCAAAAGAAAAGAGAATCAGCTATATTTATAGCAGACAAACCAGATTTCAAATCTCAGGATGTTACTGGAGATAAACAAGGTCATTTCACAATGATAAATAGGTCAATACTTCAATAGGGCCTAAAAATCATAAATTTTTGTGTACTAATAATAAAGTCTCAAGATACATAAAGGAAATACTGATAGAACTGTAAGGAAAAAAAATAGACAAATCCATAATTACAGCCAGAGAATTCGATACCCTTCTCATGAGTGATAGAACAAGAAAAATCAACATCAGTAAAGAAATAATAGATTTGAATAACGCGGTCAATCAATTAGGCATAACTTACATTTAGAGAACATTCTATGTGCAACAACAAAATAAAAATCCTTCTCAAGTGTACATGGTCTATTTACCAGGGTAACCAATATCCTGAGCCATAGATCAGGTATCAAAAAACTTAATAGAATTAGATTTATACATATTATGTTCTCTAATCACAATGGAATTAAATTAGAAATAATAACACAAAGATATCTGGAAATTTCCTAAATACTTGGAACCTTGAATAACATAGTTCTAAAAAACCCAAGCGTAAAAGAAGAAACCAAAACTGAAATTAGAAAGTATTTTAGAATGAATGAGAGCACAACATATCAAAGTTTGTGGGATGCCACTAAAGTAGTACTTAGAGTGAAAGTTATAGCCTTAAATGCCTAAATTAGGAAAAAAAAAAAAAGATCTTAAGTGCCTCAGCTTTCACCTAAAAATCTAGAAAATGAGCAAAATAAACCTGAAACAAACAAAAGAAAGGAAATAAAAATATCAGAACTTAAATCTATAAAATAGTAAACAGAAAAACCATAGAGAATATCAGTGAAATAAAAACTGATACTGATTATTTGAGATTAATAAAATTAATAAAGCTCTAGTCATACTGACCAAAAAAAACAGAAGATACAGGTTACCATTATCTGGAATGAGCAAAGTTACAAACAACAAATTTTACTGTTAATAACAGCATAATATGAGAATTACTATGGCAATAAACTCAACTACTTAGATTAAATGAAAGTTGCTTGGAAGAAAAACTACCATATCTCAGTCAAGAAGAAATCGATACTCTGAATAGCCCTATATCTATTGAAGAATTTGCTTTTGAAAACCTTCCCACAAAGAATAATACTAGACTAGATGGCCTCACTGGTGAATACTACCAAATATTTAGGAAATAATACCACTTTTATATAAATAGTCCGTAAAATTGAAGGACAGGCAACACTTCCCAACTCATTATATAAGGCCATTATTATAATGATACCCACACAGAGAAAGATAATACCAGAAAAGAAAATGGCAAGCCAATTTCCCTCACAAAAACAGCTATAAGTCTTAACACAACTTTAGCAAATTAAATCCAACAATATATGAAAAGAGCAATAGCCTAACCAAGTGAGTTTTATCACAGGAATGCAAATAATTCAAAAGTCAATCAATATAATTAATCACAGCAACAAACTAACCTAGAAAAACTATATGATCACCTCAAGAGACACAGAAAAAGCATTTGACAAAATTTCACATCCATCCTTAACAGAAAGACTCACCAAACCAGGAACAGAAGGGAACATTCTCAACTTCATAAAAAGTATCTATGAAACATCTACAGCCAACGATATGTTACAAGGTGAGAAACAGCTTGCTTCTTTCTTAAGATCAGTAATGAGACAAGGAAGTCTGCTTTCCTATCTTCTATTCAACATTATACTAGCAGTTCTCTAGTGCAATAAGCTAAGAAAATAAAAGACATCCATACTAACAATAAATAAATAAAACCATAATTACTCACCAATGACATGATCATCTTCTTGAAAAAAAAATCCAATGGTATCTGTAAAACAAGATATTAAATCTAATAAGTGAGTTTAGTGATGTCACAGGATTCAAGATCAATATGCAAAAATCAGGTTTTTTCCGAATTCTGGCAATGGACAGTCAGTGAAAAAAAAAATATCATGTATAACACAAAACATATGAAATACTTAGGAATAAATGTAACCAAAAATGTGCAAAAGTATAGTGCTGAGAGAAATTAAAGAAAACCTAACTAAATAGATAATCCATATCTGTGGGTCAGAAAATTCAGTATTTACTTGAAACTGATTCATGGAGTTAATGCAAATTCAAATAAAAGCCTATCAGAGGTTTTTGTTTTTGTTTTTGTTTTTGTTTTGTAGACACTGACAAGATGAATGGATAAACAAATTTTGGTACATCTACACTAAGGAATACTATTTAGCAATATAAAGGAACACACTACTGAAATAGGTAACATCAACGAATCTCAAACTAAGTATGTTGAATAAAAAAGCCAGATGAACTGGAGTACATACTGTATTATTCCATTCATATGAAATTAAAGAAAATGAAATATACTCTTTGGTGACAGAGTAGTTGTCTGAAGATAGGTGAATAGGTGGGGAAAGGGGAGGAAAGGATTTCAGTGGGACATGAAACTTTGAAGGGTAAGGAATATGTGCATTATCTTAAATATGGTAATGGTTGCATGGATGTTTACATATGCCAGAATTTATATTTTAAGCATCAGCAGTTTGCAGAATATCAATTACATCTCAGTACAACTCTTTACAAAGAATGTAGGTAATTGCTGAAATGCCACCTTTGAGAAGCTAATTGGAAAGATAATCAAATAGGAAAGCCAGGACAGACTGATAACATAAGTAAAAGGACTGGCTTTAGATAGGAGCCCAGATACAAGCACTAAGGCAAAAGAACAGAAATGGAAAAGCTGATAGGTGAGGAGATGCAGCTGTGGGAGTCCTTAGTTCTCTTATCAGTGTTTCAATTTTCTCAGTGAAATGCCATTATCTGTGATTACAGACAGAGGACAAGGTTTGGGAGGTTTGAGGAAAAGGGACTAATATAGAAGAAGTAGTAAAGAGGAGTCTGTGCTAGTCTATGAAAATTCAGTATGTTTGCCAGGTAGCATTAAAAACCCACTGAGGGACACCTGGGTGGCTCAGTTGGTTAAGCCTCTGCCTTCAGCTCAGGTCATGACCTGAGAGTCCTGGGATCCAGTCCAGCATCAGACTCCTTTCTCAGCAGGGAACATGCTTCTTCCCATGCTGTTCAGCCTTCTCTTGCTCTCTCTGATGAATGAATAAACAAATTCTTTAAAAAAAAAAAAAAAAAAAGACAGCTAATGTTTGAGGCCATGAATTTAAAGTAGAACCATTCAGCATGTTTGGGTATTATTCTCTAGTCAGAGGAAAAATGTAAGCATGGAGCAGGCAAGGAGCTCTTTTTAACTAGGGTAGTGGCTTTTTCCCGAGTAAGTCAATGAAACAAGAGAGAAACAAAAGAATTGGGACAGGGGACAGAAGTTTCTATTAATGATTGCTCAAAGGACTAAATCCTGGTTAGAGTGCAGGATGCATTAAATTAATCTATTGGACAGGTTGTAATTATTAATTATGATATGATCTAGAGTAATAACATATGAGTGAGAGCTGAAACATGATATAGGACAAGATCACTGTAGGACACAATGTTGAAAGGATCATCAAAGGCCGCCTGGGTGGCTCAGTTGGCTAAGTGTCTGCCTTCAGCTCAGGTCATGATCTCAGGGTCCTGGGATAGAGCCCTACATTGGGCTCTCTGCCCAGGGGGTAGTCTGTTTCTCCCTCTCCCTCTGTATGCTCACATATTCTCTCTCTCTCCCTCCATCTCTCAAATCAATACAATCTTAAAAAAAAAAAAAATCATCAAGTTGAAGTTGAACTGAAGTAGAATTAAGGTAGGAATGGTGTTGGCAAAACACAGGTAATTAGATGCTAATATCTTTGAAAAAAGAAGGGAAACAACCCAGAGGTTGAGATAAAATCAAAATGATAGAAAATGAGTAATATAATTAGATGACATAAAATGTTTCTGCAGTTTGAAGAGGATAGAATCTGTGAAAGAAAGACTATCAATAGCTGAGTGAGCTAAATAGAGTCTCAAGGGGAAAACAGGCTTTTATTAGAGCAAAAAAATAAAAATAAGTGATTTAAATGTTTTGATAAGAGAGTCGTCACATATGAAATATTTGCTGATGCTGGACAGTGAATTCTAGAAAGCACAATGAAAATACTGTGCTTTCTAAATTATGGAAAATACTGACGCTAAGGGATGATAGCTAGTTTAGGGCTTCGCTTAGTGTCTGATGAATCAGAGAGAGATGCATAGGATTTGTCCTGATAGATTCAAAGTAAATTGTGTTGCTAATAATCTGAGTTCAGAGGTAGGAAGGATTAGGTGTCTGGAACTTTCTCTTAACTCCTCTTTATGGAATCTAGGAAGTATCCTGATGTGGGACCTGAGTCCCAAGGCTGTGTAGGGAAAACTATGGTGAAGCATGGTCTTAGTCACAGCATGTAGATTCACCTTTATGCCATATCGGAAAAGGGGTGAACTTATGACGATTGTGTTGACTCATCTTTGACCAGTTTTGTAGATTTCATAGGGAAGCTAGTTAATGAAAATAATCACCCTAAGCTGTACCCAATCTGATCTTCCATCCCATCTTTAAGCACATTATTTGAAACTTCTGAAAATAATTTAAAGTAAAACATTTTAGCATTTTAGGCTGCATCAAAATATCATGTGGTTATTTAACCTTCTACATCTTAATCTCCTACCCCTCTTTTTCCCACCTTCCTACCTACCTCCCCTGCCCCATACACACATACCATGAACCACTTACTCATGACTGCTCAAACTTTTCAAATCCACAATACACTTTTATTGGTCTGTGCTTATACTACCCTCTCAGCCAGAAATCTCACCTGCTGTCCTCTCATCTGCCTGATGTACTCTTACTCAGACCTTGTTCAAATGTCCCACCCCTCCTGGGAAGCCTTCCCAACATCAGTGCTCCATTCCCAGTCTTGTGCCATACTTCATATATACTACTCTATCAGAGCATGTAGCAGAATACTAACTATTCATGTGCTTGTCTTCCTTGCTAGATAGTGAGTTCTTCAAATTCAGGAAATGATACTGAAAATTTATACTATATTACAAGGACCTCAGTGCCTTGTTGAATTAAACTGAATAAAAGTCCTACTGATTATTTCAAAATAGGCAGTGTTGACCAAAGCTAGATTCATAGCAAGCTCATCCAAGCTTTCAAAAATGTGATTCATATTCACTTTTATTAAAAAAATAGCTTATTCACATTTCCAACAATATTTAAGGAAATAGGATTCATGAATTTTGTAAAGGGAACAATTTATTTTATCGGACAATGATTAGTTGAGTCATATCAGCAGTATAGCTGGAGTCAGTAAATTCAAGCTAGCTTAACAAATATCATTGGTTTCAATGAAGAATTAAAGGATAAAATTATACTCTATTATCAAGTGAAATACTATGCATTGAAATAACATAGATGAAACAAAAGGTTAATTGGAATTTAAACCAAACCCTGTTTTAGTAGACTAAATAAGCTTTCAATCAAAAGGTGAAATTCAGCATTAAACACTAAAATAAGTAAGTGTTACCATCTGAGACCCAAGCTTATAAAAGTATGATAAATCAGGTTAGCTTTAGTAGAATACAAACAACTTTGAAATATATAGGAATACAACTAGTTAAGGCATAGTAACAATCTGGTAAGGCACAGTTTACAACATAATTCAAAATATACTGGCCACAGAGTAAAAGCCTAAGTCAGATGCAATTTATCCGGACAGATGAATTAATAATACAATGTTAGCCCAATCCTGCTCAACTATGTAGACATCCCAGGAAGTTAGCCTCACATTTTAAAAGTTGCTTAAAACTGAGGGCACATATTGCATGGAGCACAGGGTGTTGTGCAAAAACAATGAATTCTGTTATGCTGAAAAGAAATTAAAAGAGAGAGTCAATTATCATATGGTTTCACTTATTTGTGGAGCATAACAAATAGCATGGAGGACAAGGGGAGTTAGAGAGAAGAAGGGAGTTGAGGGAAATTTGAAGGGGAGGTGAACCATGAGAGACTATGGACTCTGAAAAACAATCTGAGAGGTTTGTAGGGGTGGGGGGTGGGAGGTTGGGGGAACCAGGTGGTGGGTATTAGAGAGGGCACGGATTGCATGGAGCACTGGGTGTGGTGCAAAAACAATGAATACTGTAACACTGAAAATAAATTTTAAAAAAAGTAAGGAGAGAGAGGAAATACAACAACAACAAAAAAGTTGCTTAAAACTGAATTCAAGTGCAACACCCTGAAACAATCAAGTGGCTGCTGAGTGATAATAAATATAGATTTGAGGTTTAATTTTTAAATATGAGATTTTATTTGAAAATTGATATTCAATCTTTTATTTTGCTATTGCATTAACATGAAAGTTAGTGCATAATAGTGTCAATAATCTGTTTGAAAGTCAGCAAAAAGATTTGCAAGCTGTCAACAGGTTTAAGAGCTTGTCCCAGTCATACTGACAGAAGCAATTCACAGCCTTCTTTGCTGGACACTCACAGAATGCCCAAAGTTGACATGCTAGGAAATTCTATTTTTTTCTGAACCACGGTTTATCCCAGAAAATGAGTGCTTCATATTGCTGGGGTAACAAAACGGTGCAACTCACCTATGCTGCTTTTTCACCCCAAGGCAGGTGACAGAGATGGCATCTCCATCTTGAGAAAGGCTTGAGGAGGGAATGAGGAGACATTAGCATCCTTCTTAAGCAAGGAGAAATAAAAAGTTAACTGGTCTTCCCTCCCAGGAGAGAATAGCCTCCCAATTAGCTACTCCACTAACACTGTATTCCCCAAAAATGTAAAATTCTCTCTATTCTTTTAATCCTTCTGAAAAGTTGAAACTCCTCACCAAGTTGCAAATCATTAGCATTAAGTGACATTTATGAGGTCTTGATTTGCATAACTCTGTTGAAATTGTTAATAAAATCTAAGAACAGTGCTCTCCAGAATTACATTCACATATTAATTTTTTTAATCAAAGAAGGAGTCATATAGAGACAATGACTGCAATTATCCGATCAGTTGCTGCAATCAGCAGCAAAAACAATATCCTTGAATACAAACAGTGTGACCAAAACACCCAAAATTGAGTATCAGTAGTTTTATGTAAGAGTGAGAAGACACTGCCTGTTGTCCATCGGCCTGTATTTATAAAAGAATGTGTTAACAAAAGGAGACGGAATTGAAGAAACCCAAGGCATGTTAAATTAAAAGTCAGAAGCACCTGGTTTCTTAGAACCTCAAGCCTGCTCTGTACATACACCATGGCCTTCTCTTTCCTCTTGCTTCGACATAATACTAATGTTGCTTCCTAATGATGATTTATACACAAAATCATGGTGAACACTGCATTATCAAGGCCTATTGTAAAATTTGAGGCTATCACATTAGCAATTTCAACAAAAAAACTGCAGACTCCAGAATTCTGTCCAAAATACACACACACACACACACACACACACACACACTCACCCTGTAAACAGCCACGCTAGATTTCCTTCAAAAAACTTACTATTGTCGTAAAATGCAAGAGTTGCAATCAGTGATATTTTTTGACATTTCAGAAAAGCAGCCCAGTAGCATTCTCATCCAGGATGGTCAGTTCCATGATGCCTGCAGTGAAATTGATAGACGCAGAGTTCATAGGCCAATCTGCTCAACTAATGCTAGACTTGCCATGCGAAGTGACAGGGAATTGATATTTTCTACAGCAGCTTAGAGTTAGTCAATTAAGGAGTATGAAAAAATGGGAAAGACTCCTCTCATCCTATTATAGCTTATTAATTTTTGGCAGGTACTTGGACTTCCTACTTCTGTCTCTGCCTCAGGATTCCTAAACTCTGAGCAATGTTATTATTCCTTAACTATGATCTTCACTTGGAGAGCAAAGAATCTTCTGTAGTAGATAGCAAATTTGAGCTCCCCAAAATGATGTTGATTTAAGTTGCTATTAAACACACTGCTATTAGGTATGAGCACATACCTAAATATACTTCTAGTTGTTTTATTTTTGCCACAGGGAAATCCTGCAAATTATAATTATCATACAGAAACTTCATAGCAATGGAAAGTTTTCCTGGAGAAAGGAAGTACCTACCTGAAAATGTTACATATGAATAACCCCAAAATACCCTTTTTGCCAAGTTGAAGAATAATAGATTTGAGTTGTTATTCGAACAGTAAACATGATTCTCTAATTGATTTTTCTTAAAGTCTTACTAACATTTTATTGTAACAGATTTAATCTTATTTCTATGAATATTTCAAATGGAAATTATGGTTTATGCCTTTTCTTTCCTACTTGGTGGCAACTGATAGATTGAGTTCGAATTTTTCAACTATTTAGCAATTATTCTGCTGCTGTGCTTCATCACACACTGACAGAATAAGGTGGAATGGGGCATTAGGAAGCATGGATAACAAACAGATCTACTTTTGGAAGTGTTTAAATCACTATTAACCTCCAACTCAGCATTTTATAACAAACTGTCCCTCAAAGTATAATGGTACACATTAGTCTCAAGAACATACCAGGCACCTAACAACCAGAACTGAATAGATAATCTAGTTGAATTCAAAAATCAAACCCAAAAATATCTGTAGATACCCTCTGAGTAAGGCACTCTGGGGGATACAAAGGAGGCTGCGTACCTTAATGAGCTATTGCAAATAACTAGAATACAGGCTTCCACGTGATTTAATTAGAGTAGAGAGGAAACATTTAAAAAATGAGAAAGCATATTTTTTGGAACAACCAGAAAAGCATCATGGAGGATTTCACATAAAGACATAAAGAGTTTTTCTAGAGATCTGTTCAGACGGTAATTTATTTTTCAAAATAAATATGAAGAGAGGTAATTAAGATGAATAAATTAAAGTTCTTACAACCCACATAATCTCTTGGGCAAAAAATGGCAGAATCATTCAATTCTTGTATTTGATCTTCCTGTTCCTTATTTCCTACTAATACTACCCAGAGCATAGTGTTTTGTTTCCTTTTGTTTTTTCTTTTAAATCAAGCTGAATATAGTAGAATGGCTAAATATATTTTGATATATTTATATTGTAGAATATTAATAGTTTTGTAAAAGATAGATTTACAAGTGATTAGATGAATAAATTTCCAAAATAGATGTTGAATGGAGAAGCCAGTTGTAAAATGTTGCACACAGTATGATATTATATGTGTCATAAGCACTAAGGAAATCTCATGAGAACTTGTAATTTCATATAACTAAATCTTAAGCCCCTAATACTCAATTGACTGGAGCCTCTAGGCAATAACTGTAAACACCTGGGATTCACAAACCCAAGGGAGACATATTCTAAATTTTCACGATAGGATTCAATCCAGGAGTGGCATGAGAGAGTCAACAACTTTTGCAGAAGGAAGGATTTCAGGACAGGACTATTGTTCATTAACTTAACCTGAATACAGGATCCAGATGAGGCTATAAAGGTGATGGGATGGGGGGGGGGGGTGTTCCCTGCTCTGAGCATTCAGCTCGGCTACTACCAGGCACTCAAAAGGACACTGGCAATGCTCACTGAGGAACCCTAAGAGACTCAGTGTCCTGATGGAATCCTTCTCCATCTCGTTTCCACAATCTTCAAGTACACTGGCCCCCATGTATCCAAAGTAGGTTTTATCAAATAAAGTTATTGATATGAAGCAGCAGGAAAGGAGAATATTCAAAACTGTGCCGATTGACCAGCAATTACAAATATATTCTACACAAGACTAGTCCTGTGATTTTTTTTTTTTTTTCTGCTCAGAAGAGGTCCAAATTTGAAAAAGAGCTGCAAAAAAAAACCCAAAACCCTGTCTTGGAGAGTCACAATTCACATACATATTTAAATACATGAAAAGCTCTAAGAAGTCATACAGTAACAGAATCTGTTACACGTTGTTTCATTTCTCTCTAAACTCCACTGCCATATCCCTCTTCAACATATCTAAAGGCACCTAAGCCTCCATGTGTCAGAAACTGAATGATTATAGCTCCAAACTCGATCTTCAGGTGACTTCTGAAGTGTGCAAATCATTCATCAAAGGTGCAAGTCACAAAGCTCTCTCCCTCTCTATCTTCTATATACAATCCAACATCAAATCTATTAATTCTACACGCAGAAAGCCCCTTGCTTTTCTCAATTTCTGCCATTCCCATTGTAGTACATACCACATTATCTCCTCTCTGAACTCTGTTGTTGTTCCCTACTCAGTACTCCCATATATATTCTCTCTGCCCATATTCATCAGCTTGGCCGCCATAACAAAACATCACAAGCTGGGTGGCTTCAACAGCAGAAATTTATTTTCTCATGGCTCTGAAGATGAGAAGTCCCTGATCAAGGTACCAATAAATTTGTTTCCTGGTGAGACCTCTCCTCCTGTCTTGCAAATGGCCACCTTCTTACTTGTCCTCATGTGGCCTCTTTTCTGTGCGCAGGCTGAGAGAGAACTGTGATGTCTCTCTTCTTTTAAGGACACCAGTCCTATCTGATTAAGGCCCCACCCTTATAACCTCACTTAATCTTTATTACATCCTTTTAGGCCCTAACTCCATATACAGTCATATTAAGGCATCAACATATAAATTTGGCCCGACCAAATTTATGGGGTCACAATTCAGTCTATACCACCCACTTCTCCTCTAATACCTATACTACAACCTAAGTGTTATTTTAAAAATGAAAATCTCTTCTCTTCCAAATGTCTCTCTTTTTCAAAAATGGTCTTTAAAAATATCATAGGTGCTTTCCTCATTCTGGCATCTGCTTACCTCAGCAACCTCCCTTCCAACCTACCTTCCACTATAATGACCTTTAAATTTCTCACATATCATGTTTCTGTTTATGTGAAGTCCTCTGTACATGCTACTCCATTCCTGCATTGCCAATTTCCCTTTCCCCCCGGAAAGCTTCCCTAGCCCCCAAATACTCCAAAACTATACGACACCTCCTAGAACAGTCTATGTGTCCTATACTTCAAGTACATTGCAATGCTTTCAGTTATGTATTATAGATTTCTGTAATTAGTTAATTAATGTCTTAGTCCACCTGGGCTACTATAACCAAATAGACTAGGTGGCTTATAAATAACAGAAATTTATTTCTGACAGTTCTGGAGACTGAAGTCCAAGTTCAAGCACCAGCATGGTCGGGCGAGGACCCTCTTCCTAGCTCACAGCCACAGCCATCTTGCTGCATCCTCACAAGGTGCAAGGGGCTAGGGACCTCTGTGTAGCCTCTGTTATAAGAGCACTAATCTCATTCATAGGCTCTACCCTCATGACCTAATCGTCTCTTAAGGGCCCACTTCTATCACTTTTGGCACCAGGATTTCAACATATAAATTGGAAGGCAGGCACAAATATTCAGACCATAGCACTTAATGTTTGTTTTCCTTACTAGACCATAAGCAATATGAGGCAGTGATCATGTCCATTTTGCTCATCATTATATGCACAGCATCTTGCATTGTGTTTACCATGCATACTGTGTTCACACAGTAGGTAAAACATTTGTTTAATGAATGAATAAATGTACCCAGAATTCCTCTAATTTACTTGAAAAAAAGATTGCAAGACCTACTTACAAATATTCTGTTTAACTAATATTATGCAAAACACACTTTTGGAAACATACCAGTAATCTAAACTTCCCTGGGCTAGAGATATAAACTGTCAAATAAACCCATAGGAATTTGCATTCAAATCTAAAATCCACAAGATCACAAACCTGTGAATATGAACTAATAGCAGAATTCTTATTAGAAGAGTTATAGACATATTCTTGAAAATTTTCAGGTGAATTCTGAAAGGACGGACCTCTCTCCCTCTTTCTTTTCATTCAACTTGTGACCCTGTGATCAGAATTAAAGTCCAATTCCTTAGGTA
Source organism: Mustela putorius furo (assembly GCF_011764305.1). NCBI lineage: Eukaryota > Metazoa > Chordata > Mammalia > Carnivora > Mustelidae > Mustela > Mustela putorius. The sequence goes on from NW_025421987.1 coordinate 32,916,732, forward strand.
TAGTGACCCATATGTATGTGATTCAAATTAATTATGACAGGTTTACTTGGCTCTAGCAATAAATTTTTTATCAGCTGATTGCTATGAGTGTGTATGTATGTGGTTATGATGAAGGAAGGATGCATGTGTCTGGCTCCACATATAGAAAATTCCTGTCATTGCACTGGGGGAACGTTACAAATAAAATATATTTTCTGGAAATTCGGATTTGTGCTATCAACTAGTGGTTTTTACCAACTAATCTTAAAGGTCCTGTCAACTCTGAGATATTATAATCCTACTTTTTCATACTTAAGAATTAATACACCAAAAAGATGGATGGTATCTTGAGACCCTAGAGAAATATCATCAAGGATGTCTTTGGGGTGGTATCATCAAGGATGCCCTGGGTGGTACAGCTTGTCGGGCAGCTGACTCTAGACTTTGGCTCAGATCATAATCTCAAAGTCCCTCCTTGGCTTCATGTTGGTGGGGGGCGTGGTCTGCTTCAGGAGTCTCTCTCTCTCCCAGAGCCCCTCCCCCAGCTTGCTCACATAATCTCTCTCTTTCTCAAATAAATAAATAAATCTTAAAAAAAGGCGGGGGGCACCTGGGTGGCTCAGTGGGTTAAGCCTCTGCCTTCAGCTCAAGTCTCAGGGTCCTGGGATCGAGCCCCACATCAGGCTCTCTGCTCGGTGAAGAGCCTGCTTCTTCCTCTCTCTCTCTGCCTACTTATGATCTCCCTCTTTCTCTGTCAAATAAAAAATAAAATTTAAAAAAATAAAAATGAATCAACAATAGTTTTAAAAAAAGGATGTCTTTGAATAGCAAAGGTACTAGAAGATCCATTACATAAATGACAAGAGAATTATCATGCTCCCACCGTATAGATAAGTTGAGTTGCCTGATGTCTAATTCCATAATACTAATACAAACTCTATTGTTCCAAATTACCTAGTTCATTTAAAAGGTAGCAGAAAAAATAAAGACTAAAAGTCCATGTAAAACTATGAGTCACTTAAACCAACTTATGATATATTATTGTCCCATATTGAGTTAGGTGATAGAGAAGTCTAGAAATTAAGATCATAAAACCTCATTAATTTGTTTTTCCAAACTAAGGATAATTTATATTCAGTTGATTATAAAGTTTGCTTGTATGCAATCCATCAGAAAAAAAAAAAGGCTTGCTAAGCAAATGAATATCATATACAAGATTATAGAGATAATGTTTATCCTTCTTAAGTCAAACTGTTCAAGTACTTAAAATCATTTGCATATAAGCAATTAATATGCTCAATATAAGAGGTGGTTATGTATTCATTAGAGTAATTCCTGTAGGACTGCTACTTGGCAAGTCGTCAGTGTGATTAAACATAAATTATATTATATATAATGGTTGAATACAACCATCAAACATTTAGAAAGTTCTTTTTATCAACCAGTTAGTAGCAGATTGTTTCATTTCATTCTTTCTAAATTCCTCATAAGTAGATGCTTATTTAGTATCCGATCAGATACTATATGTCCCATATATTTCTGAAGAATAAAAGTTCCGATTTCTCAAAACATTCCTTAATTCTGAACTTTCAGAAATTCATGCTGCCTTTCTCTACTAACTTTGATCTCCTCTTCCCTGACTTGGACTACTGCAGAGGTCTGGGCCAAAGCAGGCACTGTGGCAAATGGAGCCTCACTTGGGCACCCCCTGTTCAACCAACAAATCTGTGCAGCAAGTTGATGAGATTATAATCCAATGTGAGGTCACCTCAGTCATGGGAAGATCTTCTAAATAAGATATCCATGGAAAGCTTTGTGTCATCTACCTTGCTCGAAACACTGTCTTAGTAAAAAAGACCTTGGATGCTCAGTGTAGGTTAAACTTTCATGCAAATCCTCAGAATAAGTTAATTACAAAAGAGAATGATAGGTATGGAAAGATATGGCTAAGACTGAAAACAAATCAGAGGGGCTCTAGAAAGAAAAGCAGGAAGTGGTACTAAATCTAACTAAACACGTGCCAAGCGGCTATGAAGCTTTTTGATCTTCCCTCCTTCTTGACTTCCTTCCTCAAAGATAAATTATCTCTCCCCAAAATGGAAATTGTGCTGAGTCTGTAACATAATGATGAATGAAAGCCCCACAAAAATTGGTTTTACATCACAGAAGAGAATAGACTCAATGAAAATTTTGTGTCATAAATAAAATTTGTGGAAATGACTTGCAAGTTATAAATGCAAGTATTATTATTCTCATCCAGGGGACATTCAAGAATTCCTAAGTGTTCCCTAAACTTTTAATGCCTTTCCTGTCACTTATCACTGACAGATGCCACAGGGCATTTTGTCTAAAATTTAATAAAGTCAATGCTCATCATAAAATCAATTAAAATGCAAGCAGCCTGCAGGCTGACTTCTTCCCTAGGTGATGAAGATGGCATGTTCTTCTCAGACCAAGTGTGCCTTTGTGTTGAGAAGCAATACTCTTCAGTTGTGTGTAAATCAGGATACCATCCACCATTGTCACGGAACACTAATTAGTTCTTCTGAGCAGAGTCCTATGTCAACTTCCATACTTACCTCCTCCTTCCCAAAACAACCAGGGTGGTAATGACAATACTGGTGTTTTAAAGGAGAAAAAAACTATGGGTTTTTAGTACAGAAGTATAACCAATGACTGCATATAAATGACACCTAGGGGAAACAATAAAATACCTGTGTTCTTGGTCAGAATGTTCACTGTTAATAAACAATGAAAGAATCTTAGACAACATAAATGTTCTGATGTGAGTATAAATCATCAATGCTAGATTACAAACTCCTCAACTAATATTTGCATAGCAATTAACATTTACAAAACACTTTTATATATATTCTCGTACTTGATATCAAAACTTATAAAGTTGTATTTTACTATTGGTAATTCATACAGAAGGAAAGAGAAACTAAAAGAGGACATACAATTTATTCAAACTTATGAAGCCCAGCAGAGGCAAAAGTGGGCTCAAACTCAGAACTTCTGATTCCAGATACTCTGTTTTCCCCCATCCACCCAAGCTATCTCTGATGATTCCACAGACTTGAGAAAATAATTTCAGGTAAAATGATTTCAAGCCCAGTAGGAGTGTGGTACTCTTTAGAATAAAGAGTTTAGTACTCTTAGAAGTCTGAGACTGAAAATTTCTGAACTGAAAATTTTGAGTGGGCCCACCCAGCATGAAAATATCAGTGGTAAGGCCTTTGCTTTGGGTTCAATTCCTCAGCATGGAAATCTAGGAACATAAATTGTATCTAGAATCCAAAATACTTAGGGTCTGTATTAAAATCAAAAGTGTTCTGCTTCTCTAGGCCTGGTCTAAGTGTTGAATTTGTAGCAATGCAGAATCGTAGGCTCCATCCTAGGCCTGTTAAGTTAGAATCTGCATTTTCACAAGGTCCCCAGATGATCCATATGCACTCAAAGTTTGAGAAGCATAGCTCTGGCCTAAATATCACTGGACTTTATATTCTAGTAGAGGCAGGGTCCTGCCATTATGGAAGTTTGGGAGTGTGGGCAAGATATCTCCTATTGTCATTAGATGTACCTCCAGATTCAGCTTCTCACATTATGCTCACATCTATGCCAGCATGTTTCCCCTCTTGAAGGAATGAGGCGAACACAGTGGTTGGCCAGAGCAATTAAAAGAGAAACAGAGGGGGAAAAAAAAAGAAGAAAAGAAAAAAGAAAAGCAAAACTGAAGCTAGGTGACTTGACACATTCTGCAACAAAACACTGAGGAGAGAGCATTAGAGAATCAGTGGAATATCTTATATATTAGGGGTACCTGGCTGGAACAGCAGGTTATGTGACCAACTGCTCAGTTTTTGATGAGTTTTGGCTCAGGGTCATGAGATGGAGCCCCCACATACCAGCCCAGAGTCTGCTTAAGACTCTCTCTCCCTCTCCCTTTGTCCCTCCCCGCTCAAATAAATAAATAAATCTTAAAAAAAAAAAAAAAGTAGTATCTTTGTTCAGAAACAATGATTTTTTTATTAATTAATTCCTTTATTATCAAAGAAGTACCAAATACTGTTAGTCCCAGCCTTATATAGTCCTGAAAATTAGCATAAACTAATCTGTAAGTACCAATAAAACATACTACATGAGTCGAGTCACCTGGAAGCTTCAGTATGTGCTAATATTTGTTACTGGAACTTATTTTAAAGACAACTATGATATACTTTTTAGATGACACACATTATTCTGAAATGTAATTTGCCTAAGGAAAAACAAGTGAGTCAGCAGCCTGCATCAGATTTCAAAAGTAATTCTGGAGATTTGTTCTTAGAATAATAGGGTTGTGGCTAGGAACAAAGTAGACATCTCACATTGCAAAGGAATCTGCAAATGTCCAGGGAGAGCACCAAGTCTAAGTGCAGCATGCCTTTAGGAACTGATAAAATCTGTGTCAAGACCCACAAGAACACCAACCAACTGGAAGGTCCAAAAGGAAGGGTGTTGTAGGTAACTCCCCATGTGACAGCTAGACCCCTACTAATACCCTACCAAGCCGATTAGCTCATCTTTGCAATCACTGAAACACATTCTAACTGGAACTATTCATCGTGTAAACAACATGGCCCAAAGGAAACAAAATCCTGCTTTAAATGTCAAATAAAAGGTCTTTTTTAAAGCAGATATGAAAGGAAAACAGTCCTTAGAAGAAGCCTTGACAATAGGCAATTAATGTTTATTTAAAGATTTTGAATGAAAAAAATCAATAAATCAGTGAAGTTATTGATCATTGCTACTCCCATGCCAGATTTCTATCCAGAGTCCCCTTTGGGGCTCAAATGTTAGGGATGTTTTTGCTTTGCTGTGATTTCCTTTTACAGCAGTGATGAGGTTCACAAAGTCAATAGTATGAAAAAACTGTTATCCTCCAAGCATTCATGCTGAAAAGGGTAACACACACAGAATATATGATACATATTTTTTTTTAATTGCAGGCAGTTGCAATGCACTGAAGTGGAATCCGTAATGCAGAAAACTCAAAAGTAAATTTATAATTGTCACAAAACATCCTACAGTGAAACAAAGCATGTGCCTTAAAAGAAAGAAGCAGAGCTTTATCTGTAATTGAAGAAAGGGTTGCAAGCCAGGGCACATAAATGGATCTTTAAGCAGTAGGGAGAGGAATGTTGATGGCACTACGGTCTTTTGGGGCCACATCAACACACAATTATCCAAGTCACCAGCTATCATATCACCTTAGAAAATATGCGATCCCTGCCTGTGTATATACAGTCATTTCTAAACCCGGTGTAAATCTTTCAAGAGCCAACACAAAAAGTCGAAATTGGAAAACTCTTAATATCAAGAAATGTTTTCTAAGAAGCTGCTAAGTATAAGGCACTCAGGAACATCAGTGGTAGAAGTAAGATATCTGCATTAGCCATAAGAGCAACCACATTCATGAGTACTTCTTTATGCCCCATTTAAATCACTTTTGAAATTACTTTTTGTTGGAGAAAATGATCTCCTCACTAACCACTTATGCATTTTTACATGAATCCAACTATATCAGTCACAGGATATTCCTTGTTAGATAAAGAATAATTAGTTCCTTTTCTAAAATGGATGCAATAATTCAAAAGAATAGTAGCCATCATTTCTTGGGGAAAAAATGAATTAGCAAAAGTAAGGTCTCTCAGCCAGAACTTTCAACATGTGATATTAGGAATGTGGTGGCCTTTGGTAAGAGGTTAGAGTTGAAATGGGAGGCAAAGCTTACCTGAATTTGCCAGAAAGAATGAAATGAGAGCACTGAGTATTTCCATATTCCAAAGCAGAACAATTATGAAGGCAATAAATTATGATAAAATGTGTAGCTCTGTGCAAGCCCATAAAAGCATGAAGAGTTGCCAAATGCAAGCAAGTTTATGATCCACCCTGGATAGTTTTCAGTCTCTGAAAATGATAGCTAGGAAATGCATACTTGTTGAGCTGAAGAAGAAAGAAAATGCCTATCCCTAAGGTTGCACATCGTATATTTAGCTCAAGTAGAGGAAATGATCTTATGGCAAAATTACCCCCCACGGCGGGGTCTCACATCACAGCAAACATTTTTATAAAGAAAACTGCTTGCAAATCTGTCAGTAGTACATCCAAGGTAAAGAAAATATACAAACCAGTAGCCCCCTCTATTTTTAAAAAAATGTTCATGTTCTCCTACCCACTTAAGCCCGCATGTTGCATCACCACTTCCTCATATCAGGGAGATCATTGGGAGGGAGACAAACCATAAGTGACTCTTAATCTCACAAAACAAACTGAGGGTTGCTGGGGGGAGGGGGTTTGGGAGAAGGGGGTGGGATTATGGACATTGGGGAGGGTATGTGCTTTGGTGAGTGCTGTGAAGTGTGTAAACCTGGTGATTCACAGACCTGTACCCCTGAGGATAAAAATATATGTTTATAAAAAATAAAAAATTAATTTAAAAAAAATAAATAAAATAAAATAAAAGGATAAAAAAAATATGTTCATGTTATAAGTGAATCGAAAAGGCATGAAAAAGAAGAGAGAAAGGAAGTCAAAATGAAGGAGGGGGAAATGACTCATTCATGAGTTCTTTAGTGCTCCCAGAGTTTTTAAATTAAATTCAAAATGAAAGTTTCCAAAATAAAGAAACGTCAACCCAAATCCTTGTTAACAAAAGTGAAAGAGTCTCTATTAAATAGTCAGCTTGTTATTTTTTTCTAAGTTTAATTTTATAGCTAAGAAGTGTGACCACAGAGGACGTAAACTTGAAATGAAAATAATGCATTTATTAGACGGATAAAGGTGAAGCACATTACAGCCAAAGACGATGACATTGCTAAAAGGAGGAACTCTGAAGTGATAAGGAAAAATGAACAGGGGAGGAGAAGAAAAGAATTGGGAGAAATGGAGCACGAAGAACATTATTTCGTGTAAATTAAAATTAAATGTAAAAGGATGACAGTAGCTGTGATCTCGTCAGGCTGAGGTATTTTGGTGGCAGACGGTAATATGAGAATTATAAGCAATTTGCAAACCACAAGTCTGCAGGCATGCACATTTCTCCTCTCCTGTGTCTGTTAATCAAGTTTGTTGTTTTTCTTTTTTTTTTTTTTTTTTTCATGGAGAAAAACAAATTCCAAAATATCAGTTTCATGAACCCCTGCCAAAATCAGGAACAGTTTGGTCCCTGGCGATGACATTCCCCCTGCAAGATGCAGGCAAAATTGGGCAAAAGATGCAATGTTTTTATGGTGCCTCCATCTGATAGCAGCATTCCTAGAGCCTGCCTTTCAGGCAGAATGCAGACTGCCCCTTTCTCCAGGCTGTCTCTGATTTGGCAACAGTCCCCTGACCCCTCTCCAGGCTTGTCAGCATCACAACTCTCCTTCTCTAGACCCATGTCAAAAATGGTCTGGCTCCATCTCCTATCCTCTACTAAGAGCTAACACATAGTGCTTGCTATATGCCAGGCATGTTGACATATATTAATGCACTGAAAATATGTCATCCTCAAAACCACCTGATGCAGTTTGCACTATTCTGACCCTCATTTCACAGATGTGCAAAAGATTATAATCTATGTAGGGAGTTTTCATTTTGTGCAGAGTGCAACAGAAAGCTTTTAATGGGATTTTAAGCTGCAGAGTGACATGATCAGATTTATATTTTTAAAAAACTCTTTTGTGGGAAATGGATTGGAGGAACAAGAGTAAATACAGAGAGACAAAGAAAAAGGCTATCATAATAGAACCATCCAGAAGGTGTGGTGGTTCCATGGTTGTGCCAGACATGGTATTGACATGAATGCAAGCAATGAACAAAAGGCAGGACTTGATGAAGACTCCCATGGTAGACAGTTGGGAAAGATTGAAAGAATGGAAAAGTTGAAACCAAGAGTTCAGTTTTTAATGTATTGTGTATAGTTGGTCTTAAGCCTCCACCCTAGTGTTTAATCAAAATATGATTTGATTGGCTCCAAGGTGGAAGGCAATAAGAGAAATATTTATGAATCTGGGAGAAAAGGAGACATTCTTTTCCAAGGCAGGGGCTCTAAAAAGGGAATCAGTTCTAGAATTCCCAGCACTGTGCAGTGTCCCTGGTGTAGCTATAATAGAACAAAGCTTGTTTCTGTAGCAGAGAGCCTGAGGTAGCCAAACCATGATGTCTTTTGCCCAGCCAGGAATGGTATGGGACAGAAGCCCAATGTCTCTGGCCCCTAGAACGGTGCTGAATATCTGAATGGGGAGTCCTGAAGTATCTTGCAATCATGACAAGCCCTCTCCCCACACCCCACCACAACCGAGAGCTTACAGCCAGCCTTCAGATGGTAACACCAATATCTCCAATGATGGGAGCACAGAGCAACAGCCAAAGGCCAACGACCAGACAGGATGAGTGACATCCTACTTTGTGTATGTCTGTATGAGAGAAAGAACAAGTTGCACCACATGCTTCCCTCAGATGCCAGAACTTGGGCCACTTTGAAGAAAACGCTGGGGAGGAAGAAAATTCAGAATTAACTCAGTTTACAACAGAAACAATAAGACAACGCATAAAGGTAACTCAGTTTACCTGAGTTATTATTTAACTAGTTACTATTTAACTAGGTAACTACAGTTTACCTGAGTTAAAACTATTACAATTAATGTGTTTTGCCTTGAAGCAGAATGTGGATTGATAAAGTTTCCTCACTTAAGTAAACTTACTTGGAAATTTCCACCAACTACAACAGTAATGACTGGTATTTATCCTTCAGTTCCCCCTCACAATCTTCTGGGAGATTCTGTGAGGTGCTTTACAGGGGGATACAAACATTCAATCCATAACACCCTCCTTTTTCTCCTTTTCTGCCTCTAGTGTCCCTGGTATATCTTTTAGATAGAATTTAAGTGGCAACTTAAGTATCAGTTCCTCATTTATTCACTTATCCAAAAAAATATTTATAGAAAGCCTATTATTTGCCAAGAGTTGGTTCTAAGTTGCTGGTAAAACATCAGAAAAGAAGAAAAATAAGATCAATAAGCAGTCATTCTAAATGTGAGGAGGGGTGGCTGGGATAGGGGAGTATGGAATAGATAATACAAAAGTAATCATGTCCTACGGTTAGAATAACACAGGTTATCTGATAGAGAACAAATGGGGAAGTATCATAGCTGGAGCTGCCTTAAACCAGAGTTAATTATTTACATCATCCCACTCTTTGCAACCTTAGGTAGTCTGATTTACATGAGAATGTATTATCATTGTTATTTAATTGTATCTCTATGTAAACTTGCCACTGCCATAAAACAAAGTTAGAAGTGCCCTATATGGAGCAGTATAATGGGTTAGAAAGGGTACAGGCTTCAATGTACAGACCTCTACTGCATTCCTATACACTTAATAATGAAGCAGGAAGGTTGCCTGGGTGGCTCAGTGGATTAAAGCCTCTGCTTTCGGCTCAGGTCAAGATCCCAGGGTCCTGGAATTGAGCCCCACATCTTGGACTCTCTGCTCAGCAGGGAGTCTGCTTCTTCCTCTCTCTGCCTGCCTCTGTGCCTACTTGTGATTTCTGTCAAATAAATAAATAAAATCTTTAAAAAAATAATAATAATGAAGCAGGAAAAAGGGAAATTAACAAAACAATCCCATTTACAATTGTACCAAAAACAATAAAACACCTAGGAATAAACTCAATCAAAGAGGTCAAAGACCTGTACTTTGAAAACTGTTATAAAATGATGAAAGAAATTCAAGACAATATAAAGAAATGTTAAGTTTCATACACTTGAAATGGAAGAATATTGTTAAATATCTACACTTCCCAAAGCAATCTACTCATTTAGTACAATCCCTATAAAAATACCAATAACATTTTTCACAGGATGAGAAAAAAGAATCCTAAAATCTGTATGGAACTGAAAAAGACCCCAAATAGCCAAAGCAATCTTAAAAAAGAAGAAAAAAACTTGAGGCATCACAATCCCAGATTTCTAGATATACTACAAAGCTATAGTAATCAAAATAGTATGGTACTAGCATAAAAGCAGACATAGATCAATGAAACAGAACAGAGAACCCAGAAATAAATCCACGATTACATGGTCAATTAATCTTCAACAAGAGTAAAAAGAATATGCAATGGGAAAAAGACAATGTCTTCAACAAGTATTGGGAAAACTGGACAGCTACATGCAAAAGGATGAAACTGGACCATTTTCTTTCACCATATACAAAAATAAACTCAAAGGGATTAAAGGCCTAAATATGAGACTTGAAACCATAAAAATCGTACAAGAGAACACAGTCAGTAATTTCACTAACACTAGTCATAGCAACTTTTTTCTAGACACAGCTCCCAAGGCAAGGCAAACAAAAATAAAAATAAACTTTTGGAAATACAACAAAATAAAAGGCTTCTGCACAGCAAAAAACAATCAATAAAACTAAAAAGCAACCTACCAAATGGGAGAGAAATTTGCAAATGACATCTCTAATAAAGGATCAGTATCTAAAATACATAAAGAACTTATACAACTCAACATCCAAAAAGTACATAATCCAATTAAAAATGGGAAGAACACACGAACAGACATTTTTCCAAAGAAGATATACAAATAGCCAACAGACACATGAAAAGATGCTCAATATCATTAATCATCAGGGAAATGCAAATCAAAACTACAATGAGAGGGTGCCTGGGTGGCTCAGGAGTTAAGTCTCTGCCTTTGTCTCAGGTCATGATCCCAGAGTCCTCGGATCAAACCTGCATCAGGCTCCCTGCTCAGTGGAGAGTCTGCTTCTCTTTCTACCCTTCCGCCCTGCTTGTGATCTCTCTCTCTCTCCCTCTCTCTAATAAAAAAATAAAATCTTCACACACACACACACAAAAACTACAATGAAATATCCCCTCACACCTGGCAGAATGGCTAAAAGCAAAAACAAAAGAAACAAGTGTTGGCTAGGATGTATAGAAATAGGAACCCTCACACACTGCTGGTGGAATGCAAACTAGTGCAGCCACTATGGAAAACAGAATGGAGGCTCCTCAAAAAATTAAAAGTAGAACTAACCTATGATCCAATAATAATACTACTGCCTATTTATCCAAATAATACAAAAACACTAATTCAAAGGGAAACATGCACCCCAATGTTTACTACAGTGTTATTTACAACAGCCAAATAATGGAAGCAACCCAAGTATCCATCAACAGATGAACTGATAAAAAAGATGTGGTTTCACACATGTGTGTGCATGCATACACACACAGAGAGGAATATTATTCAGCCATAAAAAAAAGAAGGAAATCTTGCCATTTGTAACAACATGGATAGGGCTAGACAGTATGATGCTAAGGGAAATAAGTTAGAGAAAGACAAATACCCAAAGACTCTATTGATATGTGCAATTTAAAAGACAAAACAAATGATCAAAGAAAAAAGAGAGAGAAAACAAGAAACAGACTTCTAACTATAGAGGACAAACTGATGGTTACCAGAAGGGAAGAGGGTGGAGAGTAAAATAGGGGAAGGGAATTAAAGAGTACCCTGATGATGATGAGCACTGAGTAATGTAGACTGTTGCTGAATTACTGTATTGTACACACCTGAAACTAATATAACCCTGTATATTAACTATACTGGAATTAAAATTTTTAAATATTAGTAATAATAAAAAAGAAAGGCTGTAGGCTTCAAGGTCCAAGAGATGAGTGTTCCGATCCCTGATCTGAATCTTGCTAGTTGTGTCCCTTTGGGTAAGTCACCTGACCTCATAAAACCTCATCTTACCTATCTGCAGTGTTGAGAATAGGAACACTGAACTCAAAGTTTTGTTACAGTTATCAAAATAATAATAAAATTAAATAATATACGTTTACTTAGTTTGATTAAAAAGTCTCAACTCATTGAACTATAAATCTGAAGTTGTTTTACCATTTTCCAAAGGAAAACCTATTCAAATGTCTCTTTTCAACCTCCGTTCCACCTAGGAACAAACTCCTTAAAGATCTCTGAGCCCATGCTTATACCATTTCTTCAGTTTAGGTTTAGTCTCTGAGCCCACGCTTATACCATTCTTAAGTTTATCTCATATCTTCTATTTCTCCCTCTTCTACAATAGCAAGGCACCCCATTAACTGACAGTGTTTGGGGTAGGGAGGAAGGAGGGTGGACTCCAGGTAAAGTACCGTCTGCCTAAGCTTCAGTTGCAGGTGGAAGTGGGGAGACATCTGCTCATGTGAGTGACCACAATACCTGGTAAATAATCCACCATTCTCTTTCCTTTAATTGTTGAGATTCTCTGTTGAACACTGGCTGCTTGTCAATTCCACCTCTGAAAGAGATATCCAAGTGTGTGGGCTCTTTGTAGGTTCATAGGAGTGATATCACTCTGCATAATCTCCTGGCTGGGAGACCAGGCTGAAGCTAAGTCTATTCCTTTCTGCTCAATACCAGCCTTCATTAGCAATGTTTTCGATACAAACAGGAAAATCACATATCCTTACTAAATGAGGGGAATAGAGTTGAGCCTGTCACTCTACTCACAACCCTGTCATCTCTCTCTTTCCTGCCCTTTCATCCACGCCCAGAACCATCAGGTGGTATGCTGGCTCAGTGGTTCAGCACCATTCAGGAAAGAGAAGGTCATCGTTGTAGACCTCATAGAAAGGGAAGTACTCAGGCATTTACTACCAACATCAAGGCCTCCCTGGAACCCACCACACTTAAGCATAATGTCAAAATCCTTATCACAGAGGTCTTCCAATCACTGCAAACTCTTACTTACACCACCACTCCAGCCATATCCCATGCCCACTCCACCCCTTGCCATCTGTATCCTTGCCTAACTTTGTCTTAAAGACTTTATTTTTTGAGGCAGAGAGATAGAGAGAGACCACACAAGCAGCGGGGAAAGGAGGACAAGGAGATTCTTCCCTGAGCAGGGAGCCTGACCCGGGCTCCATTCCTGGACCCTAGAATCATGACCTGAGCTGAAGGCAGATGCTTAACCCACTGAGTCTCCCAGGTGCCCTCTCACTATCTTCTTTATGATCATCAAATATACCATGCTATTCCTCACCTCAGTGTAAAGACAGATGAGAAGCATTCCACAGTGTGAGGAACACCGATGTTTTATGGTGGGTTTAAAGTAGGAAAAGATGGCAAAGGAAACAAGAGAGATATCCAGTAAGGAAGGAAGAAAACCAGAGCATGTGGTATGGCAGAAGTGAAGTAAGGAGAGTGTTTCTACATAAAGTAAGAGGTCAACTGTATCAAATGCCACCATAATGAAGCCCAAGAATTGGTCTTTAAATTCGACCAGGTGGAGGAGACCAGTGACCTTGAAATAAATGTTTTAGTAGAGTAGTGAGGACAGAAGTCAGATTGAAGTACCATAAAGGTGAATGGGAGATAAAGAACTAGATGATCTTTAAGATAATTATACTTAATAGAAGGAACAGTATTTATAGCACTTAAATTATGTTAATTTAAAGTGTACTTACTCTTTGCCAGACACTGTGCTTAGCACTTTACAAGCATTTTTTTCATGACTCCTCACTGGGACACATTAGGTGATGTCACTGAATCTAGACAGACTAAATAAATTGACCAAAAACATAGCTAGCAAGCTCTGGCTGACAGAATAACGGTCCCCAAAGGTATCCAGGGTCTAATCTCTGGAAATTGTAATGTTGCCTTATATGGCAAGAGGGACTTTGCAGATATAAGGCTCTTGAGATGGAATTATCAGCCTGAGTTATCCAGATGGGCCCTAAGTGTGATAGAATTGTCCCAAAAGAAAGAAGGAGAGAAACATGACACAGAAGAGAGAAGACAAAGTCATAATCTCAGCAGAGAGATCTGACGATGCTTTACTACTAGTTTTGAAGCAAGAAGCCCTCTGCCCAAAGACTACAAAGCATGCAGCTCTAAAACCAGGAAAAGCCAAGCAAACAGATTTTCCTAGCAGCCCTGAACTTCAGCCCAGGAAACTGCTTTCAGACTTCTCATCTCCAGAACTGTAAGAATAAATTCCTATTGTTTGAACCCACCAAGTTTGTGGTAATTTGTTATGGAAGCCCTAGGAAACTAACACATATGTGGCTGTGATTCTTTCTCTAATACAATTCCACAATAAATTGAAAGATCAGACATATAAAAAATAAGGAGAAGGCAGAAGAGGAAGAAAGAAAGAAAAAAGGGAAGTGAAGGAAGTAGAGAGGAGGGGAAAGGAAAGGAAAAATGGGGGAAAGTTAAGAAGATAAGAGGATAGGGGAGAATAAGGCCCCACATATTCTTGAAGTGACATCACAACTGCCCACAGCAACCTCACCTCAGACACAACTGGCCCAACCTGAGTCAGACTGAGTTGGCACTTGGCCCACAGTCCAGAGTTAGCTCTAGGGCATAAAATCACAACACAGAGTAATCTAGACTCATGTAGTCCTAGTTTAGACATGGACCGGCTTAGCAATTGTTGGGGACAGCTAACCATTAAAGATACAGTATTAAATGCTAGAAGGTGGGGGCACCTGGGTGGCTTGGTCAGTTAAACATCAGACTCCTGATCTAAGGGTTGTGATTTCAAGACCTATAAAAAATAAAATAAATTCTGTGAGATGAAGTTCAAAAAAATCAACTTGATTCATTTTCGCATCAGCAACTCAAGTATGCCTTAATTTGCTTTTTTGCTTTTTTGGTTTTTTTAATATATTTTGGGGGAGCTCAGTCAGATAAGCATCATTTGCTTTCGGCTCAGGTCATGATCTCATGGGTGGTGAGATCCAGCCCAGCATCAGGCTCCAGGCTCAGCAGGAAGTCAGCTTAAAGACTCCTCCTGCCTCTCCCTCTACTCACTCACTCTCTCTCATTCTCTCTCTCAAATAATTTTTTTTTAAAAAGGTAATTTTGTAACTTTTTTAATGCTATTATCTTGTTATTACTTATTAGTGTCTATTATTTGTTATAATGAAATTATGTTGAGACAACTTCACTGAACATGCTCTAATAACTGATCTATTTTCAAAAAGGAATTTTATACATGTATTATTATTTAGATACATTATTTAACTTCATGATGAAATAATGTTCTTTTATATATTAATCAGTGACCATATCTTCTTTTTAAGATTTTATTTATTTGAGAAACAGAAAGAGAGAGAGAGAGAGGAAGGAGCCAAGGGAGAAGGACAAGCAGACCCTGCTTGTCCTTGACCCTTGCTGAGCACAAAGCTGGATGCATGGTTTCAATCCCAGGACTGAAATCATGACCCCAGCAGAAACCAAAAGTCAGACATTCAACCAACTGAGCCATGTAGCACTCCAAAGGCCATATCTTAAAACATATACCTGTATCCAATTTTTAATAAAGCAGAAGGAAACAAATAAAACAGCAGAAAAACAAATAATTTGTGTGTCTAACACTACCACTCAAAAAAACTGATGAAACTTATTAAAACGTCTGTCCCTTAGGTTCAAGGGCATCTGAGAGTAAGGCATAATGACTGAGTTCTTAACCCTGACTTGCCATGCTCTCATAGGATTCTCTTCCTAGTTGGGGGTTAAGGTTACATAATTTTTTCCTAAGGAAATGAGAAACTGCATTTTGAAGTTCGCTAAGATTTTGAAGAGATTATAAGAGAAACATTTGGAGTCCATATATAGATTGTGAATATCCGCAGCCGGGATTTTCCAAATTTGCTAACAAACAGTCCTCATATTATAGAGCCGAAAACCACATTTTAAGGGAGAATTAAGAATTAGTAAGGCTAGAGAGGAAGGTGTGTTGGGGGAAGAAATGCAGAAAGGAATTTAATTCAGTCTCTCCCTTTCAAGAACAAAAAGGGGAAATAGCAACCAATAACATAACATACGGAATGTCTGTCTGGGGATGAAAATGCCAGGTAAAGAGGTCTTAAATTGAAATCCTCAGAAGACAGACTTATCCTCCCCTCCTGAAAATTCTTAACCCTGCTCCTGGTGTCTGTCACACAAAGGACCAGGTAACAGCGACATCTAGTGTTTAAAGTGATGGAGGACAGTGAAACAAATGCTCAGTGAGAGCTGAGAGTAAAGCTCTGGAACGGAGCTGCTCTATTAAAAGTTTCCTGATTTACATGGCAAAAAAAATTGTATTCTGATGGAATCAGAGAGCCCTGTCTCCCAGAAAATGATAGTGTTCTGGGTCAACATTTAGAAAAGTCACTTAGTGTTCACTGCTGGACAATGGGGAAAGCTGTAGTCATATCATATCACACCACCTCAGTCTTGGAATGGGAAATGTGGCAATATTGCTGGGATTTAAAAAAAAAAAAAGAGCATTATCAAATGGCTACAAGAGGTTATGCTTCCCTGACGGGAGAAAGGCAGCTGAATACGCTTCTGAATGCCAACCCTAAAAACCTATCCAAAGATATTAAATTTCACTTTTTTTTTTTTTTTTTAATTTCTCTCCAGACTACTTTCTGCTGTCAACAGAAGAGGCCATCGTAGGCCATTTTCTGGCAGCTGAAACTCTGGCACTCAGCCCTGTGAGTTAGACCTAGAGCTACACTGCTCTGCCCTTCTTTGCCTCAGGTGCCAGCCCCAGCATCCTTTTGTCTGGTTGCCAGGTCAATAATCTCTCTTGGCATCTGCCTTTTTCACCCCTTCCCTCCTCCTCCCCCTCCATCAAGAAATCTAATTCCAAGCTGGCAGGCAGAAGGTCAGAAATCTTTGAAAGCTGCTGCTTCCACCGCCTACACTCGGATCTTGCCTCTGCACGTACTGCCAAATGCCAACGTACTTTTCTCCCTCCTCCATAACATTCTGTATCTCTATAATGCCCAGGTTGTCACCTGAATCTTGCCCTCACATCTGCTTCCTTCCCCTTCCTCGGCAGCAGAGCTATCTTTTATTAGTAACATTCTGCCGTGTCTGTCCCAAAGGCTCAGCACATCTTGTCATCTGTCCGGGGATCGGCAGCCTCTTCAGAGCTGGTGACTCTGGGGCTTGCCACCGTCAGGGGTGTCTAGAGGCCTGGAGCAGGCCCAGGGCATCTGGGAAAAGGAGAGCTGACAGCACCATGAAACCCACACAATCGTATCTTTGAAAAGTGGGCCGTATTCAGCAAATGACTGCAAGCTAGTATGACAGAAAAGACAAAGGACAGAGTCACACCCAACCTGAAGAGGTGACAGTTTTATTTCTTTATACATTTTGAAATGACATATTCAAAGCTACTTTAGAACAGTCTTTCAGGGGAAAAAAAAAATCTTTTAAATATCTTGCATGATTTTTGCCCACTCTGAAAGAATGCTTTAGAACATGTTTAGAACACTAGGGATCTTATATATTTCTTAGTTTTAAAGAGGAGACCATGTCAATGTTTAATTTTGAAACTACATTGTATATAAATTATATTCTTAAAAAATGGGATTTTCATCTCACATCTTTTTAACCTCATGTAACCACTGTACTAACTCTCTCAATTCTCTTCCCAAACAGCAAAATCCAAGCTACCCAGCCACCCCAAAAAAGGAACAAAAGGTAACACAAGTATTGGGAAAAAAAACTAAAAAAGAGAAAAGGTAATTTCTATGATACAAATATCTATCAAATGGAACCTGAAAATTACTCCAAAATCTGTAAAACAAGGAAAATGTTTATTAGTAGCAACTCAGAAAAGATGGCAACATTTTGAACTACTAAAAAAAAGTGAAGTTACAAAAAAAAAAGTCTCTGAAGTGTACTTTAGAAATTTTATTACTTCTGTGTTGCTGTTATACACATAACATTGTGTTAGGACCCTTGACAAAATTACTTAAACACGGATATTATATGGGGATCATTTAGTTCTACCCCATTTTTTTTTTATGTGAACTGAAACAGAAGTCTAAAGATTTGGACTGTTTTTCCTAATGCTAAAGCAGGAAACAGGCCTAAATTTTTGATTCCCGATCCAGTGTTATATGTAGCATTTTTGAATACTAAAAGGATGTGGTTGTGAAACAGATTATGTTAGGGGCTGAATTCTGTCCCGCAGAATTCATATGTTGAAGCCGTAAGTCCCAGTATAGTAATACTTGGATACGGGGTCGATAGGGAGTAATCAGGTTTAGATGAGGTCATGAGGATGCAGCCACCATGATAGAATTAGTGCCCTTATAGAAAAGAAAGAGAAACAGACTTAACTACAGAGAACCAACTGAGGGTTGCTGGAAGGGGAGGGGGGAGGGGAGATGGGCTAGGGATGGGCTAGGGATGCACTAAGGGGGATTAAGGAGGGCACTTGTGATGAGCACTGGGTGTTGTATTTAAATGCTGAGTCACTGAAATCTCCACTTGAAATTAATATTACCTTGTATGTTAACTAACTGGAATTTAAATAGAAACTTGAAAAAAGACCAAAAAAAAAAAAAAAAGAGGAAGAGAGACCAGAGCTCTTACTCTCTGGCTCTCTCATTTTCTCTTTCTCTTTCTCTCTCGTTTTCCAATCTCTGTCTCAGTATATACAACAGAATATTACTCAGCCATCAAAAAGAATGAAATCTTGCCATTGCAATGACTTGGATGGAACTAGAGGGTAGTATGCTAAGCAAAATAAGTCAGTCAGAGGAAGACAGATATCATTTCACTCATACTGGAATTTAAGAAATAAAACAGATGAACACAAAGGAAGGGAGGGAAAAATAAAATTAAATTAAATGAAATCAGAGAGGGAGACAAACCATAAGAGACTCAATCATAGGCAACAAAACTGAGGGTTGATAGAGGGAAAGGGGGGCGGTCAAAGGAGGGGGTAACCAGGTGATGGGCATTAAGGAGGACATATGATGTACTAAGAACTGGGTGTTAAACGCAACTGATGAATCACTAAACTCTACCCTGAAACTAATAATACACTATATGTTAATTACTTGAATTAAAAAAAAATAAATTGGGCACCTGGGTGGCTCAGTGGGTTAAGGCTCTGCCTTGGGCTCAGGTCATGGTATCAGGGTCCTGAGACCGAGCCCTGCATCCCGCTCTCTGCTCAGCAGGGTGCCTACTTCTCCCTCTCTCTCTCTCTGCCTGCCTCTCTGCCTACTTGTGATCTCTCCTTCTCTGTCAAATAAATAAATAAAATTGCTTTCAAATTTCCTATAAAAATAAATAAGTAAAATTAATCAAATAAGAATAAAAAAATGACATTCTTTCCCCAGATTGTGTAAAAGGAAAAATAAAAGAACACAGAAACAGACTGAGGTGAAGAACCACAGCCTGTAAAGAGTGATGATGATTATAAGATTCAGACATCACATGTTGATGGCCCAGAGACAGTGCTTAGAACTTGCTCCTCTCTCACCATGTTTTATTTGTGTTGCTAAGAAGACACTCAGTTTAAGATGACTGGAAGCCAGTATGTCATCCAGGGACTAATGCTAAAGAGAACGATGGACAGAATGAACAGTCTGCTGCAAGCTAAAAGAATAACAGAAGGTTTCTCTATCTTCTACAGATTTGTGATGGACTGATGGTGAATGTTTGCCTATGGCTACAGCTCTCAAAAGCACCTTTCATTATTCTTTTAAAAGTGGTACATCAAAAGAATTCCCTGATCATCCAAAAGCAAAGTATTCACTGAAACCAGTTGCAACTCAGTAGAAGAAGACACCACAATCCAACATACCTGAGTTGAAATCCACTACTTTTTGATTATGTGATCTTGAGTCAGGCACTTAACCACACAAAGCCTCACTTTCAATCTTTAATGTGGAAATAATACACATCCACAGTCTCTTACATGAAATCTTGGGGCTATTACATAAAGCAATACAGTACAGATACTGAATTTTATATAACACCCATCATGTTTGGGCCAGCACTTAGTAAAGCAAACACGCTGATATTCCATCACAAAAATATATCAATAATCAACTGATTGAGAAAATAAAATTTATCAAATGACAATTCGAGTCAGGTGTTTGTCAACAAATTTAAAAGATAACATTCTCATTTAGAGGTTTCTGGGTTTTGGAATTATAGATACAGGATGGGTGTTCCATAAATATATTGATCCTAGAGTGACAGTGGGGAATAAATGACTCATGGAGGACAGAAACTCTTAAATATGACTATGTAGGATGAATAATAAATTGAATTATAAATGAGAATCCAAGGAATTCCAAGGTACCCATGTCTAAGCAAAAACAAATCTTTGCTGAGATAAACTCCCTCTTCTCAGATAACTGACATCCAGATGCCAAGTGATCTGAGAAGCAATTGTAAAGGTGCATAGATCCCGTTTCTTTCTTCCACTCAATATTCCTTTCTTCAAACCCAGTATCTCCAAGCCCATAGGAGCCAGCTTTTCTGCAGTGTGGGGAAGGGAGGTGCAATCAATAGCATTTTCCTTTTCTTAACACCACATCTGCCCTCTTTTTCCTCACTCCTTGCCCTGTGAGTCCCCAAGGAAGAGGAAAGAGCTTTGGACATTGCTTTATAGTTTTTAAAGCACATTGCTTGCACTGACTTCTTTCATCATCACACCAGCCAATGAATGGCAGGTCTTATCCTACTGCTTGTGGTATCAGAATTTAGGTTCCTCACACACTGCCCTTCAGGCAGATGACATCATCCTGGGAACTTCTCTGCCTCATGGCACACCTCTCCCGGGATCCAGGAAAGCGTGGCTCTTCTTAGTTCAAAGCTCAAGTCCACTTTTCCCAGCAACCCCTTGTTTCCTGCTTCAAATCTGAAGAATGCCTCCACTCCTACCCAGTGACTCATTCTAAAATCATGCCCTCTTCAGTCCCCCTAGGAATCCACCTTTCTCGAATTCTATTACTACAGGTGTTACAATAGAAAATTGCTTTACACTTCAACAGCAACAGCAGCCATTCAGCCACCACAGTGAACAAAGATTGTTCTCTCATGGTTCTGTACAGTTTAACAGAAGTCATAGATGCAGACAGATATTAAATCTGTCATTTACGTCCCCAAAACTACTGCACAGAGATGTAGCTTGGTTTGATTCTAAATTCTAATTTTCAAAACCCCTAGTGACACCTAGTAAGATAAGGGTTTTGGGAAAGAGGACAATTTTCATGGAAAGGCAACCACCCACACAAATATCTTATGACTTAGACACTGTGTTTCTCAAACATCATCTTTAAAAGACTACAGTAAGTCAGGACAAGCATAATAATTTTAAATATTCCAGTAACCAATAACAGGACTAATACAGCTGCTATGAGTTTTGTTTCCATTCAACTCAAGAATCCTGTGTGTTTCTGTTTATCTGCGCATGTGCAGTAAACCTTGAAAGCATTACAACATAATCTGTTTCTATGTTGTTAGAAGGAGTACATGGTATTGGTGCTATTTGGTATCAGATCAGAAAGACGGGCATTCTGAGCAGAATGATCTGATACCAAATAGCACCTGTGGGGCCACTGTCCTTGTACGTGTGGTGCATATAGATTCTTTCTCTCACATTTTATAACATGGTACTCTGTGGCTATCGGGCCTCAAAACACCAGGTGGTGAACACTTGGAGAATTCAAGATGCTGTTACCATGGGGACAAGATGCTAGTCCTTCTCGAGGCAATCAACACACTTCCTCTTTCCGAAAACTATTTCCACTGGAAAATAAATGAGCTTAAAAATTGAAGCTTTTAGTTTAAAAAAAATGACTAGTTTCTGAAAGATCTGTATTTAATAGTGAAAGACGGGCAAGCAAACAAGAAATATTTAGAAAGGCATTGTTTTCAAAGACATACTTCTGACTTTGTTCTCCACTGGCTAGTATTAGGTGAAGAAACAATCTTCTATCTGCATTTCTTGAATGTCTGTCCTGTGATAGATTAGCAAGTGGCCACCAATCATTCTTTCTTCCTTTTTCTGTATCTGTTTGTATTTGACTTTTTTAACTCTTGTCATGAAGAATTAGAATCTACTTCCTCACTCCTTGAATATGGGCCGAAATTGTACCTTGTCGGGCCAACAGAATGTGGCAGAACTGAGAGGTCACCAGTTCCAAGTGCTGGGATCCAGCGCCTTACAGTCTCCCCCTCTCCTTGGGATCTTGCCCAAATTCCTTGTGAACAAGGCTGAGCAGTCCTGCAGGAAGATGAGAGACACTCGCCTAAATCATCTCCCCTGTTTCTTAGCCTGTAGCCAGAACCCTCAAAAGCAGAACTGACTAGCAACAGGAAGCTGAGGACACATGACTAAGTCCAGTGAGACCAGAAGAACTGCTGACCCACAGAATCATGACCTAAATAAATGGGAGCTATATACCATATTCTACTTTATTGTATCTGTTAGTTTCGAAGGACTGTTTATGGATATGCAGCTGGACTCCTGAAACCAAAATCCAAGTGTAGGCTGGAGCACCATGAATGCTTACTGAAAACTCTAAGCAGGGATGTGCAAGCGTGAACAAATGCATTGCCCTCATTTTGACAAAATGGACAGCAAATAGTTTCCTTTCATACGTGAATTCAGCTGGTTTTCATTCCATACGCTATGGAAAAGAGAAAACTTAATGAAAAATCCCTCTCTCCTGATCGCACATTTATTAAATGAAATCACTCTTGCTCTCCCAAAATAAGTGTATTGTTGTGAATTCTATGGAAAACTCACAAACACAGAATGAAAGAGAAAATTCCATTGATATGTCCACAGCATACAAAGGAGATCATCATCCTTATTTTTCTTATCAGTGGTAGGTGAAAGCTCATACAATGGATAGTAAAAACTTATTTTTAGAATTATCTTGGAATTTAAAATTTTTATCTCTACAGCAGTATTTCCTAGAAAAAAAACAATAAATGCTATTCTCCCAATTATGTGTGTGCCATTTCCCCTCTTTTTCCCCCTGCCATAGGAACACTGGGAGCCATTTGTTGAGGTGATGACCTCATAGGCTAGAGGAACCAGGATCCCTGTGTCAGTCTCATGGGGGAAAACTGCCCTTTAAAAGCCCCCCAGCACCCAATGGATGTTGTATCAGAAAGAGATAAATCATCGTTGCATACAATAAGATTTCAGGGTCTGTAAACTCAGCCCAACAAAGCCTACTGCAGAGAAGCATTAGCAGATATGGGAGCCTGACACATATGAGCCTGCAGAAAGCTGGGAAGGGCACTTGTGCAGGAGAGGGAGGGGTCGACTGCAGGAACAATTTCCTTGAGTAGACAATCCAGAGCACCAGTAAAGGAGTTGCTAGAAAGAGCAGAAACTCATCCTTTTTTACAGATCAGATGACAAACTATGTGGGCACAGAAGCAAGGCAAATGAGAGATTTGGTGAAATAAGACTGAAGAGTACTTTTCTGGGTGGCTTCAGCTTGGGCCCTGAAACAAGAGGCAGATCATTGAGAATGTAAAGGGGAATGAAAGTCTGAGGACCAAGATGCTGTCAAGCGGTCTCTTCTGAGAAGGGGAGACTAAGTAACTAGAGGAATATTGGGAGTGCAATGCTCGCATGTATACTGATGGGTGTTGAGTTTCCTTTATCCATGCTCAGCTGCTTGGCCATGGGATTTATGCAACTGGTGAGCTGGATCCAAGCAGAGTGGAAGCTTTTCCAGGCAGAATTTATAACACATAACATGTAAAAGATTGATGCAGGGCCAGAAAAACAAAGGTGTATAAAAGGGTGTAGTTTTAGTACTAGACCATAAAATCCTATCTGAGGAAACATGTGAGAACGCATGGATATTAGAGGGCTGTACTGGTCCTCTCAGGATGCCAAAGTAAAATACCATAGACTGAGTGTTTAAAACAACAGAAATTTCCAATACAATATTATAGAGCCTTTGTCTGCTTCTTTTCTAGTTGACTGTGTAAAACACACTCTCTGCCAACCAATGTTGAACATAAAGTATAAGTAACAAAGGAGCCTTTACTTCTTTAAGTGCTGGGGTATTTTCTTGGGTGTGTATGCATGTATGGCTGATTTGTTACCACAGTAAAACTTAGCCTCTCCTGATTTGTACACACATCGTGAGTCCCAGAATATACAGTGGAGAAGCCGTGGAAGGAGGAAAACTTGAGACTCACTGGAGAATATGCATAGCTATATAAGGGTCGTAGGGATGGAGGATGGGCTGGGAGGCAGAGGCTTCTTGCAGTGACTGAGAAAAACAAGGATGCAAAGCTTGATGACATCTTCAGGCAGATTATTAGATGTAATTGTGGTCTCCTTCAGTGGGCTGGCCATTCAGGCACTCTATAGTAGAGAGATGAGGCAAGTGGTCACGAGTAAGGGCCAGCAGTGATCCCACAAGGAGCATACAGAGCTCCGTGATTAGTTTTCATAATTTCCAATAACCTGCCACTGGAAAAGGGGAGATGTTACTGTGGTTATAATTTTTCAGGAAACTCATAGGACTAATGTTCCTTGCTACATAGACAGGAAAATGCAAGTCTAGAAGTATGCTGAATTAAAATTTTATGATTTGATATCTATCAACCATAGGAATTCCTAAAAATGAGAAAACATGGAAAAATCATAAAAGGTTTGTCTCATGATTGAGAATATAATTTTCCTGACAACTGCTAATAAAGGTAGGTCTTTTCCATATCAAGAATGAAGTTTCCTAAGCAAAAGACAAACTTGTGTTTTACTTAAAATATAAGAAGTGAAATAAGTGGGACCCGCAGAGTACTTGAAACCAATTACCCAATACTAAGGCCACTAGGTTAAGCTAAATCATATACCAGATGATAGGCAAGTCCAAAGAATGTAAACAGAGTGTGGTATCAGGCAACACAAAGGAAGGAAATGCAGAATACATGAAATAAGAAACTGAAAGATGGGAGAGCAGACAAGGACGAACTCTCCAATGGAGGGCTAGAATAGGAGGAGTGGGGAAAAGCAGCAGAATCCAGATTTCTGGCAGCAGTGCATGGAGCTGAGAACTTATCTCAGTGAATATGCTGAAGAGAGGAATCACAGAGTCACAAAGAAAAACAGAGTAAAAAAAGTGGCAAAGTTGGGAAATCTTAAAGCCATTGAGAAGATGCAATCCTTCCCAACTTCTACTCACTACATATAACACATTCACAAGAAAAGAGGAAATAGTGGATCAAAATAGGAATACTGGTGGAAACAGGAAGGCAATACAACACAGCAAAGGGACACAGGCTGTGTCTTTCCCTGAACCTTGGCTGTGCCACTGATTAATCAGATTATCTCAATTTCTG
Source organism: Mustela putorius furo (assembly GCF_011764305.1). NCBI lineage: Eukaryota > Metazoa > Chordata > Mammalia > Carnivora > Mustelidae > Mustela > Mustela putorius. The sequence continues at coordinate 32,941,889 of NW_025421987.1, forward strand.
TGTTCCTCAATCCCCTCATCTGTAAAATGGCTATGACAATTACATTCAGTGTCTAGGGCTACAGTAAGAATTCAATGAAACCATGGCTAAAAGGATTAACAACATACGATCAACATAGAGAATATTGCACTGAAGACTAGAAATTCTCATTTCTAGAGGGCAAGACTTAAATGTTGAAGTATCCTTGGATGGCTAAAGAATATTTATTAGCTCTCAGTATGAGGAAAGATTATTGGTCTAACTTAAATACAACCTTGTGTATTTTATGCTTCATTCTACTCCATAGTAAATACAGTTAAAAAATTCATCCACAGAGCAAATATTCTCTTCTGCTACAAGTGTAAGTAAAGAAGACTTAAATGATACTGACAAATGGATAGGGATACCTCAATCCCAGGGGACCCTACTGATCATTGGATCATTAGCAAGGAGCCCAGACCAAAAACTAATTCCTGATTATCAGCCAACTTCTTTATCTACTGGAAGGAAAATTCAAACATATGTTTAGGAAGCTCTTTAAATTACTGATGGTCCCCCCACCCCCACCCAAAAAAGTGCCATTATAATACAGACAAGACTAGAAGTAAAGAAGGGGGACCGCCTATGCAGATAGGGCTACCATGAAACCTTTCACTAAGATTTTGCTTTCCTTGGAAGGATAAATCCGGGTAATGAGCTCTTTGAGGGCAGGACTGGTACCCATTCTTCTGAGTACAACCGACAAAGAGGACCTACTACAAGACCTAAAATCTAAAGCCACAACAACTATTGGTTGATCAGCAAACTTTTAAAAATGGAATTGTGGGTTGTGCTTATCCCTCTAGGTTATGTAACCCTTTTACAAAGACCAACAGGGCCCCTTTCTACATCCTTGATTCAAACACACTTATTGAGAACATTCGATATCCTAGGCCACATGCTGAGGTCTGAGGATACAAAGTTAAGACTCCTTTTGATAGGGCTGTCATGGGACGCCTGGGTGGCTCAGTCATTTAGTGTTTGCCTTAGGCTCAGGTCATGAACCCAGGGTCCTGGGATGGAGCCCTGCATCTGGCTCCCTGCTCAAACAGGAAGCCTGCTTCTCCCTCTCCCACTCCGCCTGCTTGTATCCCGTCCCTCGCTGTCTCTCTCTCTCTGTGTCAAATAAATAAATTAAGTCTTTAAAAATAATAAAAATAAATTTTAAAAATGATAGGGCTGTCACAATGAAGTACCACAAACTTGGCAACTTAAACAACAGAAGCTTATTTTCTCATGGTTCTGAGAACTAGAAATCCAAGATCAAGGTGTCTTCAGGTTGGTTCCTTCTGAGGGCCATGAGAGAAGACTATGTTCCAGGCTCTCTCCTTGATTCCTTCCTGTATCTTCACACGATCTTCCCTTTATGTGTATCTGTATCCATATTTCCCCTTCTATTAGCTAGGGTCCACCCTATCAACCTTAGTTTAACTCAATTCTCTCCATAAAGATATTATATTCAAATAAGGTGACATTTTGAAGGTTAAGACCTCAAGAGTTAACTTTTGGTAGGGAGAGTATTGAGCCCATAATGGACACATTCCTTATTTCAGAATACTCAGACATGATTGTTCACTGAGATGCCCATAAGAATGCCTCAGAAGGCAAAAATTGTGTTGCTATCTAGCACTTGCCTGACAGAATCCTACTTCCCAGCAGTAAGCTCACCTTTTTTTATATTTAAACTGAATTTGCAGTTAGTACTCTGTTCAGAGATTTCTAAGCTCTGCTAACAAGCCACACTGCCAGAGAATTAGAGAGGCATTCTGTATTTTCAAAATCCTTGTGGAACTATAAATCACTGTGACTACATTTGACAAAAAATATGTATGCAAGAAGAAGCCAAAATGGTAGTGAAGTAACCAGATGGGTCCATTCCAGAAAGAGCAAAATGGCTATCTGTATACTATCTACACTTCCATTTTATCTGTATAATTCTCACAAAGGATATTCATTCTTCACAGGACTCTGTTCCCTGTTCTTTGTGTCCAGTCCAGACTTTGAGAGAAGAGAGTCCACATGCATAAACATATTTTCTGCTTAAATAATAAGGTTTAGAAACCAAAGGCATAAGCATCTTAAAGCAAACTACTCCTTGTCTGCTAATATTTACACAACGTTATTAAGAACCACTTGGATACCAAAAAAAAAAAAACAAACAAACAAAACAAAAACACACACACAACCAAACATTCCATTCATACATAGCATTCCATTTCAGGCAAACTCATGAAATTTGATTGCGTGAAGCAGATCAGTTCCTCATAAAACTTAAGGTCAGTTTCTGCTTCTGCATGAGAAATGTCAAAGACGTAAGGAGGAATACTTGGAGTCTGACCAATGAAGTCAACCTACTCTTTCCTTTTATTTTAAGGAACTCAAGCTTTGTTTACTTGATATATGCAAAGGATAACAGAGCCTTCTTAAATTGGGGGTGAGGGGATGAAACCCAAATTTTTAATTATTAGACACATAATATACTTAGCCCAATGGAGATTACTATTCCATGGTCATCTTATCATATTCAACATGCCATATGAACAAAGCCAAATTTACCAACTCTCCTTTTCACCATCAGATTCATATCATTCTCTGGAATCTCCGGTTTCAGTTAACAGCATAATGATCTTCCCAGTTACCCAAAGGAGATATCTTGGAACCATCTTTCACTCCTGTCTCTTTTACTTTCTGTATCTACTCAATCCCCACATTCTTGTGATACTACCACACTCACTCAACTTTATTGGCCTATCATATGCCAGGGATTGAGCTAAACATTGGGGAAATAAAGACATGAAACAATGCCTTCTATCAAACAGCTCATAACATAGTTGGGAAGGAAAGTCAATTATCAACTACAGTGATAGAGTCATGATAGAACTAAGTTCTGGGTGTTTGGGGAGTCTCAGAAGCAATATTCTTGAAGGGAGTTTTAAAGAACAGAAGAATTAAACAACCTAACCTTATACCTAAAGGAGCTAGAATAAAAAGAACAAATAATGCCCAAAATCAGTAGAAGAAACAAAATAATAAAGATTAGAATGGAATAAAGACTGAATAAAATAGAAGCTAAAAAAAAATCAACAAAACCAAGAGCTGATTCTTTGAAAAAAATCAACAAAATTGATGAATATTTAGCCAGCTTCATTCAAAGACAGAGACAGAGATCGAGACAGAGACACAGACAGAGATATAGATAAAGGACTCAAATAAATAGAATCAGAAATGAAAGAGGAGTAATAGCAACCAATGCCACAGAAATACAAAGGATTATTATGACAGATTATTATGAAAAATTATATGAAATGAAAATGTAACCTAGAAGAAAGGCATAAATTCCCAGAAACATATAACCTTCCAAAACCAAACCAGAAAGAAAAAATTTAAACACACCAAATACTAGCAATGAAATTGAATTAGTAATCACAAAACTCCTAATAAATGAAAGTCCAGGTCCAGATGGTTTCACAGGTTAATTCCTCCAAACATTTAAAGAAGAGTTAATGGTTATTCTTCTCAAACCATTCCAAAAAAATAGGAGAGGAAGGAAAGCTTCCAAATTCATTTGATGAGGCGGCATTACCTTGATGCCAAAATCAGATAAAGATACTACAGGGGGAAAAAAAAAAACTATAGGTCAATATTTCTGAAGAACATATATGCAAAAATCCTCAACAAAATATTAGCAAACTGAAGTAAATGATACATTTAAAAAATAATTCACCACGATCAAGTGAAACTTATTCCTGGGAGGTAAAGGTAGTTCAATATTCACAAATCAATCAAGGTGATACATCACATTAACAAGAGAAAGGGTAAAAACCACACAATCATTTCAATAGAAACAGAAAATGCATTTGATAAAGTACAACTATCTATCCATAATAAAAACTCTTAAGATAGAGAGAAAAGAAAGAGTTAAGAAAAAGTCTTAACAAGATAGAAAGAACATACCTCAGCATAACAAAGACCGTATGTGAAAAATCCACAGTTACCATCATACTCAACGGTGAAAGACTAAGAGCTTTTCCTCTAAGATCCAGAACAAGACAAGGATCTCTGCTCTCACCACTTGAATTCAACATAGTGCTGGAAGTCCTGGCCACAAAAATCAGATAAGGAAAAGAAACAAAAGGCATCCAACTTGGTAAGGAAGAAGTATAGCTTTCACTATTCATAGACAACATGATACTGTATTTCCATGTACAGAAAACCCTATAGATGCCTGGGTAGCTCTGTCAGTTAAACGTCTATCTTCGGCTCAGGTCATGATCCCAGGGTCCTAGGTTCTAGTCCCACATCAGGCTCTTCGCTCAGCAGAGACCCTGCTTCTCCCTCTCCCTCTGCCTACTGCTCTCCCTTCTTATGTGCTTTTTCTGTTAAATAAAAAGAATATTTGAAAATAAAAGAAAACCCTAACGAATCAAAAAAAAAAAAAACTATTAGACCTAATAAATGAATTCAACAAAGTCACAGGATACAAAATTAATATATAGAAACATGTTGCAGTTCTATACACTAATAATGAAGTAGCAAAAAGAGAAATTAAGAAAACAATCCCATTTACAACTGTGCTCCTTTATTATGCAGACTCTGCTCTAGTTGTCTTGAAATTTGAGTTTCCCAATGACATCATGCAGTTTCATGTGTGTGCATTTTTATATTCTTCCAATTACATCTCTGCACTGCCACCTGCTTCCATCCCCTGGCCCAGCCGGCCCTTATTTAATTTTTTTTACTCTTTTAAAAAAAACAATCTTTAGAATTTTCAGAGTATAGGTCTTTTACCTCCTTGGTTAAGTAAAACTGCATAATAAAGGAGGAAAGAGATTTTAGAATATCTTGTGTTTTAAATTATGGTGATCCATTAAAGGCTTCTGAACAGTGACACAATCAGATTTCTTCCCTAGAAAGCCTCCTTTTTCTGCATTGGATAGGTTAGATGGAATGTGTAAATGAAAATATACTGAAGGAGAAAAATCAGATAGGAACTACCAGATAAACATGGAGAAGAGAGAAAATTATCCTAACCTGTTGTCTCCATTCTTAGCATCAGCTATAAAGGTGAGAAAGCAAAAATTTTTTTTTAATTTAAACATCAATGCATAAAATTGGATGTGCAATGGCTACTCCACCAGAAGACCATATTGGTTACCAAAGTAGCAGTAGAAAAACGATACTTAACAATTCTGGTAGTAGAGGGTAATTGTTAAGAAAAGGATCTTGGAATGAAACAGGTCTTAGTCTGAACTTAATAGTGCTGTAAATTTAAGCAGGTTATAGAACCTCACCAAATATCACTTTATTTATTAATCAAATGAGATTAATAACCTTGCCAATCTCTTAATTTATGATGAGGACTAGATGGGCAAAAGCATAGTCTGCACAGTACCCGACACACAGTGAACAACCGATACAGAGGAGCTAGTCTTAACACCAGTATGTGGAATTGTTCGCCTCTAAAATAAACCTGCAGAGAACTTGAGAGCAGAGTCCAGGACTGGGACATCTAGGTCTATTTCTTATCAGTTATTTAAGTTCATCTAAGATACTTAATATCTCTACCTTTCTTGTGATTAACTGAGACAAAATTCTTGCTCTATTTATGTAATGGGGTTGTTTTTAATATGAGGTAATACATGTGAAAGTAGTTTTAACAGTCTAAAATGATGACACAAATAAGATATTATGGTCTGACCTTAGCATATTCTATATTGAGCATTTCTGGCCACATGGAAATAATTACGAGCTGCAGCACACTAATAGTGACAAAAAAGCAGTGGGCTCAGATGAGGGAAACTAGACTCCAGCCCCTGGGATCACCACTGACCCGTGACCCAGGGCCACCCACTTATCTGCTCCAAGTCCCCACTTTCTCATCAACAACTTAAGGGGATATATCCCACACCCTTCAAACCATCCTACTACAGATCCAATAACCTGATCCCCTTCATTAAGACAACTTTAAGTGTTCCACGGTCCACATTTTCCTCTAGGCCAACAAAACTGCACTGAAATGAAGCAAAGACAAGATTTACTATGGGTCAAGAATCTTTCTAACCCAGAGTCAGTGCAATCTCACATTATTTAATTTTTCACATGCTTTAATCTGTGATGACATTCAGAAATGAGCAGATTAAATACAATTAGCCCACCAGAACACAGTTATCAGGCTGCACCCTGAAAGGGATTTATGTCTCACCTTTTGACTCAAAGATGGCATCTGTGCAGATTCTGCTCAGCACCACAGAAAAAGGAGCTGCTAATAAAACTCAGCAAGTAACTTACAATCTTTTAGTATTTTTCACACAAATCTAAAATAGTTATTTACTATTATTCCCTGCTATTCAAGTTTCGTCTCTCTGCAGTATATTGGGTTTTTCCATAAGCCATATAATCAGGTTAAAAGGGGAAAAGGCTAAGGGTTGACAATGCTATGAGAAAATTATTTTTCTGGATGAACTAGTAGGACACCACATCCTCCCCCATTATATTCTGAGGTTCAAGAGCCTGAATTATAAACACAGTGAAAAACTGCATAGGATTTTATCACTATTGACACTGTTGCCTATTTTGAGTTGTTTCTCTGAATGAAAACCACTGTTCTCTAATGGCAAAAATAGTTCACGTAAAGCAGAGTTCCTCAATGCCGGCACTATGCATTTTGGACCAGATAATTCTTTGTTGCAAGGGGCTGTGCTTGTGCTTTGCAGGATGTCTAGTGGCATCCCTACCCTCTGCCACTATGTGCGGAATACTCGCCCATCCCCAGTCATGGCCATCAGTGTTTCCAAACACACTGATAAATGTCCCTTGGGGAGACAAAACTGTTTCTATTTGCAAACCACGGACCTAAAGAAAGCCCAGACATACTTGCCTGGTTCTGAATCTCTACCATCCTACCTGTCATTATCATCCTTTACCCATTATAATAGGAAACACAGTAATTATCAATGAGGTAGGGAAGGTAGGGGAGGTAAGGAAGGTAGGGTCTTTAACATGACTCCTTCTAAGGAGGGCCAATCAAATGACTGACCACCAGGGCAACAGTCAAGAAACCACCATTCTACACATGCTCAGGCACCAAAAACTGGTTTGGATTCTCAGCACCCCCAGAGGCTAAGGAAAGCACATGGCTTGGTATACAAATGCGTGTGTGTGTCTGTGTGTCTATTCCCATTCTGATATATGCCATCTGGAGGACTCTTTTCTTTTCTTTTTTAATGGTTTTCTCTTATGTGCTATGTCTCTGTTTAACTTTCTCCTTTAAAAAAAAACAATCTTGGAAGCTAAAATTTGTGATCAAAATAGCTCTGAAAGGAAACACAGGAAACAACATTTGTTTCTGCAAAGGGTGAGTTAGGTGGGTGGGAGTCACTAGACATTTTTTGTTGTATTCTCTTCCATGCTGCTTGAACAGTTAATAATTGCATGAACTTGTTTCCAAATTTAAAGAAGTAATTATCAAAATACATTTAAATCATGATCTGCCACCAACTGTACACAGGGTAATGTGGTTTTAAATTAGAAGACAGCTGCCAACACTGATTTCCCCTATAGACAGCATGGCAATTACCTTGGTCTGTGATTTGAAAGTCTCTAATATTTTTCCAGAATGACAGTACAGCTATCATTGCCTGTAGTATGAATAATGCAAAGAAATGGCAGGCGAACTTGAGACTGTTGCATAAAATAGAATTCTAGGTCCCCAAGTGAAGCTTGCAGAAGGGGATTCCAAGTAGCCCACCCTTCTGAGAATATGTTCTTAAATTTCTTCAATAATTCAATCTCAAACTTTGGGTTGCATCTGCTCTTTTGGACAGGGACTTTCACACTACATAGATTAACTATGAGTTCGTTGTGCATCACTCAGTAAGAACTAGATGGCATATACATGCAGAATAGTTATGAGTAGTTTAGCTCCTGCTAATCAATACACCTTATATGTCTGTATCAGTTTAGAATATATGGCACGTATTTTTTCAAGGTCAGCTCAGATCCAGCACTGTGCTAGACAGGGAAGACAGAAATGTGAAACAGAGACAGCCCCACCCCTCCTGGGGCACATTATGTTGAAATGTATAGAGAATTGTAGCTTTTTAACCTTACATTTCTGTAAATTTTTCATTTACAATGAGCATTTGTTTCCCTTTTATTATTGAAAAATATCTTGAAAGCAAAAAAGAAAATGACATTTATTTATCAAAATAGAGCAAAGTATCCTGTCTTTTTCTATATAAAATTAGTTCCACAAAATGTCATCTGAGGAAAAAAAGTACATTCTGTGGTTAAATAAGTTTAGGAAACAATACCTACTCTATCATATATACTCTCTCAGAGAACTGAAATGTAATCAGATGGGAAACTGTACTTACCCTAAGTCCAGGGTATTTATCCCCACAGAAAGAAAGGCGGAAGAAGGAGAGGAAAAGAAAAAGAAATACAGCAAAGACTGTGTTAAATTTCCAAGATTGCCACGAAAAAAATAAAAAGATTTTCATTTTGGGAACAGAATCTATATATGAAGAAACATGGATTATTAGAAGAGAATGGAATAAATTGATTAATGAATGGGTGGACAGACAGACCAAAGGACAGAGAGAAAGACAGACAAATGGGGGAAGCAGAAAAAAAGGAGAGAAGCACAGAGGAAATATTCTTTAGCAGCTGCTTTAATGATGGATGCTTTGCTTTGTAATACACTTCACAAACATTATCTCTTCAATACTACTGATGGTTACAATCCACATTGTTCTTCAGGGCACTCGGGGTCAATGTGGTGAGTCTGGGGAATACACCAACAAAGACAGACTGCAGAGTAGTTCAGCTCTGTTAATGTTAAGCACATCAGGACCAATGAGGCTCAGCGAAGCCTGGCTGTAAGTAAGCCCATTTGCTTTCACTTAATTAAAAGCCCACAGAATTAAGAATCAACATATTTTAGGAAGCACTAATGTTGACAGAGAAAGTGTACTAAGACTTGCCAAAAAATAGCAAGAACCTGATTAAAGAAAGTGGAATAATACTAACCTGATAGATTATAGATAAGAAATGAAAGAGAGAGAGAGAGAGAAGGAAGGAGGAAAGGAAAAGAAAGAAAAGGAAAGGAAAAAGTGAAGAAGGGAGGAGGGAGGGGAGGAAAAACTCTCAAGTACTCTCTCAAAAAAATTTTTTAAAAAGAGTTAATTTTAAAAAATGTCTCACCCAGCAACTGATTTTGTGATTCTGATAACTGAAAGGCATCTCTATCATCATGAATTTTTTTTGTCATTGTAATCATCTGAAACCGGTTTACGATAACATTTACCTTGGTTCAATGAATGGCCACAGAACGTTTATATAGAATATATTCTAATTTTAATATATTTTTAGATTTTATTTGCTAATATTTTACTAAATATTTCTGTGCCTATGTTCATGAGGGATGTCAATCTGTGTTTTTCTTATCTTGAAATATCCTTTTTAAAAAGGTTTTGGTATCGCGGATATGACCAAAATACATTAGGAAGCATGTTCTCCTCCTCTATATTTTGGAAAAGTTTGTATGAGATTAGTAGGCATTCTCTTCCTTAGATATTTAATAGAATTCATAAAAATATGTGGTCCTGGAGTTTTCTTGTGATTTATTACAAATTCTATTTCTTCCATTGACTTAGAGCTCTTCAGATATTCTGTTTATTCTTGACTCTGCTTTGGTAATGTCTATCAACAAATTTGTTCATTTTATCTAAATAATCAAATTTGCTAGCATAAAATTGTTTAGAACATTCCTATATTATCCCAGCAGTGATGTCCCATTTTCATTCTTTGTATTCATAATTACTGGGTTTTTTTCTCTTTTTCTTTTATGCTGCCTTGCTATAGCTTTATTGATTTTCTTAATCTTTTCAAAAAACTAGGTTTTGGCTTCTTTGCTGATTTTCTGTATTATAGTTTGTCCACTTTAAAATTCATTAATTTGTGCTCTTATCTTTGTTAATTGCTTTCTTCTTACTTTGGATTTAACTTGCTCTTGTTTTTCTACTTTCTTAAATTGGAAACAAAGTTATTAATTTTTAAACTTTTTTTGTATTTTCTAATACAGTTGACCCTTTAAAGACATGGGTTTGAACTGCATGGATCTACTTATACATGGATTTTTTTTTCAATAAATACTGTAAATATATTTTCTCTTCCTTATGATATTCTTAAGAATATTTTGTTTTCCTTAGCTTACTTTATTGTAAGAACCTACTTTACTGCAATATACCTACTTTATTGTAAGTATATAATACATATATGAAATAGGTGTTAATAGACTGTTTATTTTATCAGTAAAGCTTCCAATCAACAGGAGGCTATTAGTCTAAGTTATCTTTGGGGGGAGTCCAAAGTTGTACATGAATTTTCAACATGCAGGGGTTGGCACCCCTTAGCTCCACATTGTTCAAAGGTCAACTGTATAAGCACTTAACATTACAAATTTGTAACATTAACATTTCTATGTTAGCTGTATTCCACAAATTTTTATCTTAATTTAACTTTTTAATTTGTTAATAATTTCAAGTTAGCAGAAAACCTACACAAATAAACATAGTATCAAGACACATGCATATCCAATGCACATACTATTAATATTTTATTCCATTTACTTTATCATTTGCTGTCCATCTCTCTTCATAATAGTATTTTTTAATTTCAGTAGAGTTAACATAGTGTTATATTAGTTTCAAGTGTATAATATAGTGATTCAACATACTATACATTCATTACTCAGTGCTTATCACCATAAGTGTGCTCTTAATACCTTTCACCTATTGTACCTACTCCCCCATCCACCTCCTCTCTGGTCACCACCAGTTTGTTCTCTGTATTCAAGAATCTGGTTTTTGTTTGTCTTTTTCTTTGTTCATTTGTTTTGTTTCTTAAATTCTACATATGAGTGGAAGCATATGGTATTTGTCTTTCTCTGACTGACTTATTCACTTAGCATTATATTTTCCAGATCCATCCATTTTGTTGCAAATGTCAAGACTGTCTTCTTTTTATGGCTGAGTAATATTCCATTATCTGTATAAACCACTTCTTTATCCATTCATCTATTGACTCTTGGGCTGCTTCCTTATCTTAGCTATAGTAAATACTGCTACAATAAACACAAGGGTGCATACATCTTTTTTGTTTTTTTATTCTTTGGGGGAAATAACCAATAATGGAGTTACTGGATTGTATGGTAATTCAATTTTTAATTTTTTGAGGAATCTCCATACTGTTTTCCAAGATGGCTATGCCATTTTGCATTCGCACCAACAGTGCATGAGGGTTCTTGTTTTTCCACATCCTTACTAACACTTGTTTCTTGTGGTCTTGATTTTAACCATTCTGACAGGTGAGGGTGATATATCATGTTTTGATTTGCATTTCCCTGATGATCAGTGTTAAACACTTTTTCATGTGTCTGTTGGCCATCTGCAAGTCTTCTTATGAAATGTCTGTTCATGCCTTCTGCACATTTTAAATTCGATTATTGTTATTTTGTGTGTGTGCATGCTGAGTTGTGTACTTTTTTTACATATTTTGGATCCTAACCCCTTATCGGGTATACTGTTTGCAAATACCTTTTCCCATTCAGTAGGCTTTTTGTTTTGTTGGTTGTTTCCTTTGCTGTGCAGAAGCTTTTTATTTTGATGTAGGCCTAATAGTTTATTTTTACTTTTGTTTCCCTTGCCTTAGGAGACATGTCTAGAAAAAAAGTTGCTATGATCAATGTCAGAGAAATCACTGCCCATGTTCTCTTCTGGGAGTTTTATGGTTTCAGGTGTCACATTCAGTTCTTTAACTATATAAGCACTTAACATTACAAATTATCCTCTAAGTACAGTGTTAGCTACATTGCACAAATTTTGATAGACTGCATTTTCTTTAAGTTAGAAATATTTTCTAATTTCCTCTGGCTTACTTAAAACTATGGCTCATTCTTAAAACTGTGGATTATTTACAAATGCACTGCTTAATATCATAATACTCTATAGATATGGACCCAACAATTTTTCTCCTCTCCATACATGCTACTGCTCATATCAAGAGAGAGATATTTATCTTGCCTCTAAATCCACAATGGCCTTGTTAACTGGCTTTGACCAAGAGAATGCAGCAGACGTTATACTGTGCTAGTTCCGTGTTGAGTCAACCTAATCTGTAGTTGAGCTGATTTGTTTTGAGCTGTTTAGATTTGTTTCAGCTTTACGTAAATTCTAGTAACCAATGGCTTTCAATATTTTAATGGCAGGATCAGGAATTATGACTTGAACACCAGTAATGCTTCAAAAGTTTCTCTATGCTTTATAATCTACCCATCAGCTTTTAAGACCTCTGTGGAGTCCCTTTGCTCTGTCCTAAGCTCTGAACATCTTTCTCCAGCTTACTGTCCTGCCCCTAGTCTTCAGTGGACCACTGCCTCACAATTAGTAAATTCCTGGTGTACCAGAGGGATTTCTCTCAGCTCTCCTGCTCTGCCTCCAGCCTTTAGTGCACTACAGTGACGTGCATTTGATTTCCCCCAAACCCTAAGAAGCTATTGTGTGCCTCAAGGTAATTTTAGCTCCCCAGGTGCCCCCACCTTTAGCATGCTCTCTCTTTACTCTCAATAGGCCAGAATTGGAAGGCAGGTATGGCTTTGCTTTCAGACTAGGGCTTCTTAGGGTTTAATCCAACAAATGAACCAGAATGCTTTGTTAAATATTTATTAAAATTTCACCTGGTTTCATTTTACCCAGTTTAAGTTGGGTAGATGCCTCCTTTGCCATTCCCCAAGGGAAAAAACAGCCTTGAGGAAGGATTGATCCCTTTCTAGAATTTAATTCACTTATGATTAATTAGCTCATTGCTATTAGAATTTATCTGATTGTTCTCACAGTGGAAACAATGGTCTTTTGCAACTTTCTACTCAAAACAGGAAGCAGAAGTCCTTGAACTTAAACATATTAAGATCCATACCTTTTCACTTAACCGATTACCAATCATTAATGAGCTCTCAGTACCTCCTCAAACTTCTTTCCCATTTACTAGCTATACAACTAGAGTGATTGATGCCTTCCTCCTGTTACAGTTCATAAGCCAATATTCATAAGGGCTGGAGATCAGCAACCTCACTGCTTTGTCTTACCAGTCTCTGGTTGTATGCACAGGGATGAAGGTGGAAGGTTTAGGACTAGAGTCTGTTTATGGGTTAGCCTGGCTGACCATACATTAATATACTAACAGTTCCCCACATCACAAAAACTTTTCCTGATACCTACCATATTGCTTCTATTTATAGGATTAATCTTATTTGTTTCCCATCTGACATTTCAATGAAATTAGGATCATACCCTGGGCTCCACCCTACGTGGCCAGAATAATGATGCTACCTAAATTTTGCCAGCCATCCAGAGTCTTCCACCTGTCATCTCCACATGTACTAACCACTAACCAGCACCCTGCTATTGTAAAGAATGGATCTCCTGCAAACATAATACTGTGCTCACCTAATTAAGCATTACCCACCCATATTTTCCTCCAAGATTTTATACAGAACTTGTGGGATTTTTTTATTACTATCTTCCAAGCATAGTGTGTGGCACCAAGCATTCATTCAATAAACATTATTATTTAATTAGAGATATTATTGACTAAAATTTCTATCTATATCAAAGGTTAAGTGGGCATGGCAGACAGATGAAAGAACACAGTTCAGGGATGAGTCTTACCACCAATAATTAGGATTGGCTAAACAACAAAACCAATTATCTTAGTAATAGTCAAAAGTAGATTCCCAGGGCGCCTGGGTGGCTCAGTGGGCTAAAGCCTCTGCCTTCGGCTCAGGTCATGATCTCAGGGTCCTGGGATCAGGCCCCACATCAGGCTCTCTGCTCAGGGGAGAGCCTGCTTCCCCCTCTCTCTCTGCCTGCCTCTCTGTCTACTTGTGATCTCTCTCTCTGTCAAATAAATGAATAAAATATATTTTTAAAAAGTAGATTCCCTTTCTCTGTATACTTCTCCAACTCATGGTTCAATGGTTAAATTTCTGGTTTGAAATATAATGTTTAGAATTCAGATGTGAAACTGGGTGAGGTGAGATGATTCTACACGCAAGTAATGTCAACTATCAAGAACTACGCTCAGTTGAGCTGTGCTGCCAGATGTCAGATTAAATGGTACTGTCAATTAAGATGACAAGCCAAAATGAAAATGGTCAAGCCTTTAATCATTTACTGTGATAGTATAAGCAAGAAGTCAAATAGGATTTAAGTGCCAGCTCCCTCACTATTCCATTTTTCCCCATGGATCACCACTGAGTAGCGGTCAGGTGGATCAGCCCAGATGTGGGGAATTATCTCACTGCCAAAATGTTCCCAAATAAAAAGTTCCTGAAATTTTAAGAACCTAGAGGCCAGAAGGAGAAAGAGTGGGAAGGGTTAGAAATGGAAATGTACCAAGAACTGGGTCAGAATGGAGAACATTGTCTTCAAGGCTTTCCTCCCTCCTCTGGATAAAGGGATCTTAGCAGAGGCACTGGGAGAACAGTTCTGCCAAAGTCCCCCAGTAAAGAAGCCCCTGAATGGAGGGACCTGGGCTAAGAACCCAGAAATGCATGAGAGCATGGCAGCTAGCCAGGCGCTGGAGTCCGTGACCAGAACTCCTTTCAGAGACTACAATGCATTGGCTGTGCACCAAGCCTGGTTATGGGCAGAGTAGCTTTCTCTTAGAGTCTTTGTTCTTTCCTGTGATCAGGTCTAAAACAAAAAAAATCACACCACAGATTTTTGCCTGGGAGCATCAGTCTTCATCATCTACCAGCAATAAAGAGGAACTAAGGTGGAACTAAGGTGGCCAGTAACCTAGAAACTCCACCAGGCCCCTGAGGGCCTGGTCTCCTGTCAGAGGCTGGAGGTGATTCAGAGCTTAGAAAAGTTATTTTCTGGGGTGCCTGGGTGGCTCAGTCAGTTAAGGGTCCAACTCTTGATTTCAGTTTAAGTCATGATCTCAGGGTCCTAGGAGTTGAGCCCCAGGGTGGGCTCCCTGCTCAGTGGAGAGTCGGCTTGTCTCCCTCTCCATCTGCCCCTCCCATAGTTCCCTCTCTCTCCTTCTGAAATGAATAAATAAATAAGAAAGAAAGAAAGAAAGAGAAAGAAATGAAAGGGAGGGAGAGAAAGAAGGAGGGAGGAAGCAAGGAAGGGGGAGGGAGGGAGGGAGGGAGGGAGGGAAGGGGGAGGGAGGGAAGAAGGAAGAAGAAGGGAGGGAGGAAAGGGAGTTCTTTTCTAAGTACCTGTGGCATTCTGTCCTGTCTAAAGAAACTGAGTCTTGTGGCCCACTGCATACATATGCAGGAACTAACCAGGGGAAAGGGAGAAATTCTGAGATGGTTTATGAAATCATCTAAAAAACAGTGAGATCTTTGAGATTAAAAGCACTGGTATTATTATGATTCTCACAATAAATTAGAATTAAAACCTAGAGCCATCTTCATTATAATCATTATCACTTCATACTTTGTATCCATGGATATTAAATACTATAGACTCAAATAACAGCTTCAAAAGATATAGCTCCTGTCCTGAGACAACTTGTATTTTACAGATGTGCTTAGGTCCTGGGCTTGGGGGTTAGAGGGGAGCCCTGAGAGAATACAACTATGCAGGTTAATGTAAACAACAATAAAGGAAATGAAGCAAGCAAGTGGGAGTCTCCATTAAAAACAGTCTCAAATAAAGGGTTAGTTTCTTTTAAAGATGCAATAGGCATTCTTTTACTATGACATATACACAGATTCTGGACAGTAGAGCTTTATTAGTTTTGTTTGATATATCAAAAAAGAAAGGTATAGAGTGGTTTATAATATCAGCCTTGAACAGCGATTCTGGATAATGTATGAAGTACTTGAGACAGTAAATCACATTTTAATGGGATTTGTAATGAAAATGCCATGGAAGGATAATAGTCTAAGGGTCTCTGTCATACTATGTGACTAACAGTAGTAATTGTGGGTGATTATTTCTAGAGTCAATGCCCTATAAAAGCATGACATGCAGAAAAAAGTGTGCAATCCTGACATTAGCCTTGGTAATAGGCTGGTATCCAGTACTGTGTGCCTGGCAGAGGTAAGAGCAGGTATATGAATATTTAGATAGGAAACAGAGGAAATCATTTCAATCTCTAAGACATTTTTTCTGAATTTCTTTTCAGAAATAAATACTAAAGCTCTACTGTCTGTCCAAATACCTAGTTGCTGCCTATAGGGGATGAGGGAGGGAACATTGCCTTGAAAATGACCACCATAGAATGCAAGTTGGTACAGCCACTTTGGAAAACAGTGTGGAGATTCCTTAAGAAATTAAAAATAGAGCTACCCTATGACCCTAAAATTGCACTACTAGGTATTTACACCAAAGATAGAGACGTAGTGAAAAGAAAGGCCATCTGTATCCCAATGTTCATAGCAGCAGTGGCCACAGTCACCAAACTGTGGAAAGAACAAAGATGCCCTTCAAAAGACAACTGGATAAAGAAGATATGGTCCATATATACTATGGAGTATTATGCCTCCATCAGAAAGGATGGATACCGAACTTTTGTACCAACATGGATGGGAATGGAGGAGATTATGCTGAGTGAAATAAGTTAAGTAGGGAGAATCAATTATCATATGGTTTCACTTACTTCTGGAGCATAAGGAATAACACAGAGAGTATTGGGAGATGGAGAAGAGAAGTGAGTTGGGGGAAATTGGAGGAGGAGACGAACCATGAGAGACTGTGGACTCTGAGAAATAAACTGAGAGTTTTGGAGGGGAGGGGAGTGGGAGGTTGGGTGATCCTGGTGGTGGGTATTACGGAGGGCACATATTGCATGTAGCACTGATTGTGGTCCATAAACAATGAATTTTGGAAAACTGAAAAAAAGTAAATTAAATTAAATTTTATAAAAAAAAAAAATAAAGAAAATGACCACCATGAAAAGTCATGTAAGTTAGGCTTGGCAAGAAACATTATTTTTTTTTTTTAGCTTTTCTGTTTTTAACCAAAGGAAAGTTTATTTTTCTGATGGTTTTATGGGCAATGTTTTCTGCAAATATCATCTACAGCCCTAGCTTTCATTTTACAATCACTAGAAACCATTCTCACTTCATTTCACAATCATCAAAAAAATGTAAGGTGTCTTTTGGATCCACTATAAGGGTTCCCACTGAACTGGTAAGTTCTAAATGAGTCTCTAGTAATATCTCATTAGGTCAGTGAAGTTATTAAATAGATGACCTTTAGACTGAAACAAGAGCCAGGGCATTACAAATCCCATTTGGATTAAAGTTTCCAAGAAAGCATTAGTTAACCCATTCCTGAGTATCATCCTTGCTGAAGAAAGCTCACAGCTGATGATTCTATCACAGCTGATTTTAAGGCCAACACTGAAATATTCAAAAACACAAAAAAAATTTCAAGAAAAAAATGCAAACAACTCAATATTAGAGACAAATCTATTTATTAGGTAATCCAAGTGAATTCTTATTTTACTCTTAGTATCACTGAATAAGACTAGGTATTACAGAAGAGGATAGTCCTAGCAGTCATCTTGCCAGTGTATATATAAGCTATAAACACTAAATTTTTCATAAAGCTTAAATATTCAGCTTAGTAATTACAGTAATTGCATTGTTCACTCAAAGGAAAATTTCCATTAATTTATCTTTCCATGTATATTTGCCCTCCTTTTGTGTCACAGTTCTGCAGTGAGAACTCTTTGAAATAGCACAACACTTAAATACTAGAAATAAGAATGAAATTCTGGTCACTATTTCTCATTTTGTTATTTTCCCCATGTATTCTAGATACTCACTTTAATGTTCTTTTTTTTACCAGAGCCCTCTGAGAGCAAAAGGCAGTCTCTCATTTCCCAGCATTTAATCACAGTTTGTTAAATGTTAAATCATCTTCCTATCCTAAATATTTGTTGTGTCCTAAATATAATTTTAAAATTCCATTTTATCTTATTATGACATTTTCAACATTTATTTTGAATCAAGTATAAATTTTAAAATCACAATCTCATAGAGCAAATGGGACATGTATATGGTTTATTAGAATACAAAGTCAGCAAGCGTTTTTAGGAAAATCCAAAGTCCTTCCTAGTTCTAAGGTAAGAAAGCTCCAAACTGGATGAGGAGCTCAGGATAAGCTCACTAAGAGCACTGAATTTGAGACAAGACTTGGAAATGAATTCAATTTCAATGCAATACTCTCTATTTACTTCATTTTTCTTATTTTATATGATAAAAGGATTCAAACATCCTATCAAAATACACAAAACAGGAAAGCAGGATCCACAGGTTTTACTTGGCCCTCTGTGAATATACAGCATTCATTAAAATTGTATACAGTTGATTCTATTTTTCACATAGTAATATCACAAGATGAAGAGATCATGTTCATAATTATTGCGAAAAAGCTACTACAAACTAAAAGATATTACCTTTACCCAAATATGCACTCTGTTGGTTGACTTGTTAGTTTTCAAGGAATATCCTGTTAATCTTTTATTGATTCCATTATTCCCAGAAAGAGAAATCTCTGACTAAAAGCACATCTTACTGAGATGAGCCTGAAACAGAAAGATTTGCATGATTGGCCTCATCAAGACCTGCACACTAGCCACAGGCCACTGGAAATCTATCACAATAATGCTGCCTCCCCTAGTTTCTGCTTTCCAGTCTCACAAAACTCGAGTTACTGACAATAGCATTTATTGCAGCAAATTTAACATGTCCTTTAAACTCTCACAAGTCAGATGTACAGTACATGATACAAACAAAATACACACTAAACATGTATTTACCTCATCCCAGAATGTCATATCCACTTTAAATATAATACCTCAGGGTTCCTAAGAAGACAATATCACACCTTATCTTCCCCACATCTTAGCTGAATAATCTCAACGGGGACATTTTTCAGAACAAAAGTGTTCTGAGTGCCAGCTATGGTGCCAAGACCTGAAAATACAGCATGAACCAAAGAAGCAGAAAACCCCCTCTTCCCATTCACACTCCAGTGGGGGGAGCGACAGCAATCCATGTGCCTCAGTGAGGGTGCGCACCAGGTGTGAGAATACAGCCCAGTGGAAGGTAGAGGAGCTACAGAGAAAGAAACCTGAGCCACGTCAGCAGGCAGGCGTGTTATGGCCTAGACAGGGCACAGGGCTCTCAGTAGCAGGCTCCCTGTGTCCCCAGACTGCAGAAAGGGAGCGAGTGGGCCTGGAACCCTGGGGAAGAGCACTCTGGTCAAAGCCGCACACATGGCAATATAGACAGAAAAGCAGGGCAGGCAGGTGGCCAGGGTCAAGTGAGAAGACTGGGTCGGGGAGGTAGGAAAGGGGGTCAGAGAGGAAGAAACCAATTTCACCGCCCACTCATATTTGTACTTTGTTCTTTTTCATGTACAGTCTCACTAGTTTTATATTCTTCAGATTCTCTTTACTCTTTTCATTGTTCTCATTCCTGAGTACAGAGTTTAATTAATCTGCAGTGACTATGAAAAGACCTGAACACATCCAGTGTGAGGGCAGAATTGGTAATGAGGTGGAAGGAAACCACTGATTTGTTCCAACTCTGCTTAAGCTTTGGGCAATGGGCTGCTCCCTTTTCAGGAGGTCCTTTCAAACCTCTGCCTACTAGGTCCTCCCAGCCTTCAGCCAGTTGTTCAGGTTTTGCAATCCAAGAATATGCTTTCCAACATGTGATGGCCCTGCATCTTTGGAGACCAGCCAGACTAATCCAGGAAGGAGAAAAGACCTACTTCTTGCACAGTGTATACTTCATAGAGGGGCTAGCGCAGAGCGAAATGGAGAAGGAATTCAGAGTCTTCACTAGGATGGTGACTCTGCTCTCTGAAAAGGAGCCACTGGCTACAAAGCATCAGAATCCTGCTCTTCTGCTCCCCGTCGAGGGACACCTCTATTCCGTTACCTGCACCGGATGGTGAGCCGGAATGGTGAAGGCAACAGGGAAAATAGTCAGAAACCCACCTGCCCAAATGCCACAAATTCTATGTAAAAGAGAGATAAGAGATTTTTAAATAAATTTTAACATGGATAGAAATGCATGGGGTGCCTTGGTGGCTCAATCAGTTAAGCAGCTGCCTTCAGCTCAAGTCACGACCCCAGGGTCTTGGGATGGAGTCCACTGTCTGGCTCCCTGCTCAGCCCAGAGCCTGCCTCTCCCTCTGCTTACTGCTCCCTATTTGTGTACTCACTCGCTCTCTTTGTGTCAAATAAATAAATAAAAATCTTTTTTTAAAAAAGGAGGAATAAAAATAAAAAGTATTATATAATAGACGTTTAGAGGGTTTCCTTAAATAAGATTCAAATGCTTAAAAGGTTTAAGCATTTTAAAATTAGAAATTTTAAGCATTTTAAAATTTAAGAATTTTAAAAATAAAAATTTTAAATTTGTAATCATAAAAGGCTCCGTTAACAAAGTTAGAAAACAAACAACAGATTAGGAGAAAACATCTGCAATGTAAGTAGCAGAAAGATTAGGAAACAGAATACTTATGAAGAGCTACAAATCCAACCACTCAAAAATGGTTAAGGGGCGAGAAATAGGAATAGATCACAGAAACAGAACTGAACTGCAGAGATTTCAACTTCTAGTAATTAGGGAAATATAACAAGATACAAATTTTTAGTTCTACTAACTAGCAAAATTTAGAAGGTTTGATACTATTCAGTTGTGGCAATGCTGTGGAGAAATGGACAAAGGTTTTAAAGGATAATTTGATAGCATCTATCAAAATATAAAATGTGCCTCTTCCTTGACCCAGAAATTAAATTTACAGTTGTTGTTTTTTTTAAAATCTGAAGTGATGTTAGTATAAGGAGGAAAGAGTCACATGTAAGGATGGGGGTATTAGGAGATGAACCATGAGAGACTGTGGCCTCTGAGAAACCCTCTGAGGGTTTTAGAGGAGAGGGCAGTGGGGAGATGGGTTGCCCCGGTGGTGGGTATTAAGGAGGGTACATATTGCATAGAGCACTGCATGTTACATGCAAAAAATGAATCTTTGAACACTACATCAGAAACTAATGACATACTGTATGGCGACTAACCTAATTTTTTTTAAAGATTTTAAAAAAAGGAGTCACACATAAAGATGCAGTTTTGCTTCTAATGGTAATAAAATGGAATATTCTAAATGTCCATCAACAGAAGCATAGATAAACTGTGGCAGAACCCATACTCTGGATACCATGCAGCAATTTTTTAAAAATTAAGGATATCTTTTTATACCCATGGTTTTCAACTGACAGCAATTTTGCCCACCAGGAGACATTTGGCAATGAATGGGGTATTTCTGGTTGGCACCACTGGCAGAGGGGGAAGTGTTAGTGGCATCTAGTGAGCAGAGCCAGGGATGATGCTAAACATTCTACCATACACAAGACACCTTGCCTCCAGACAAAGAATCATATAGTCCCATAAACCTACAGTGCCAAGGTTAAGAAACTTTGCCTTATATCAACCATAGAAAGAACTCCAAGTCATCACGTTAGGGGGGGGGCAAACAACAATGCATATAGTATTGTGCCACCTTGAAAGAACAAAATATAAATTTAGAACTCTGTACATCATATCTGTGTATAAATATTATTTATCTGGAAGAGGAGATATTAAGACAGTAACAGTGTTTGACTTCAAGGGGGGAGGAAACTAAATATAAAATAAAGAAGGCAACAACGTTTTATGTTTTCTATACAGTTTAAAATTTTCTCACCAAGCACATTTGAAGGTATTATCTGCGTAATTCAAAGAATAAAATTAAAAATGCAGGAGCAATATCCCATTCATTCTAAGAGCACTGAATAATGTTCTCACTTTCTCACCCAAGTTTTGGAATCCCTAACAAACCATCCCCTATTCTAGTGTTTTACAGTCTGAAAAGCAGTAATGGTATTAACATTTGTTTTAGTAATGGTTATGATTTAAAGGTATTTTGAATTCCGTAGAATACATTTGCTCCAACAAGTGGCACTGTGTTCAGCCCAAAATTCATTTGTTGAAGTCCCAACTCCCATTCCCTCAGAACAGGTCTTTGAAGAGGGAATTAATTTAAAATAAGGCCATTAAGGTAGTACCCTCATCCCACATGTCTGGTGTCCTTATAAGAAGAGAAAGAAACACCAGGGATGCTGTACACAGATGAAAAAACCCTGTGAAAACACAGGGAGAAGGGAGCCATGTGCAAGCTAAGGACAGAGGCATCAGAAGAAACCAAACCTGTAGATACCTTGATCTTGGACTTTCCAGCCTCTAGAATTGGGAGAAGATCAACTTCTGTTGTTGAAGCCACCCAAGTCCCTAGCAAACTAATGCTGTTGCTGTATAAAGAATACCACAAAAATAAAATTATCTATTGGTTCCTATCCCATTCTCACGAAGAAAGGTTAAAGGCAAGAAGCAAACAAAAGTTATTGAGCTGGTTTCATTTCTCAACTGAGAAAAATACAATGAATGAAAGCAAATTCATACTTCTAGATGGCAACAGGGCTGCGTTCCTGATTGCTGATCCTACGAAATGACTGTCAAAATTTCTGTGATGGATCGTCCTTCCATGCCCCGTGTTCCTTCTCCTCTCCCTACCAATGACCTGCTAACATCCATACCACTGGCTGTACTTCTGCACCCACAGATGCCACAGGAAACTACACAGCACATAGCAAGAGAGCAAGAACTGGGATCGGACATGACTTTGACTCAAGATGACAGGGAACTGATCACTTCTTTTTTTCCCCTTTTTATTTACCATGTATACATGGTTCCTTCCTCATGGGAAAAATAAGAGGAAAAGAGCAGTGGGGAATCAGAGGTTACAAAGACCTACGAATCTGATTCTGGCATCAGATTGAAGGGCAAGAGAAATACTCAAGATTGGTTAAAATGGAAGTCAGGTGCCATGGGGAACCCTGAAAGACCACCCCTCCAACCAGCCTTATCAATGCTGGGCAACTGTGGAGGAATAAAATGGTAGGCTTTGACAGAGAGAGGGCCTGATGTAGTATCCCACATCCTCTGTGGCGTCAGTGTGACATGTAAGTAATCCAGAAGCTTCCTTTGTCCCAGAGAGAACAGCAGATGCTGGAAAGCTCACCTGCTGGGGTACCACAGTGAGATAAGTGATCCTGAGGAAGGAAGCCAAAGGGCCAACTATCACGCTGGGGTAAGTGGGAGTCATTACCATGTGTAATCAGAGCATCAGAAATGCACAGGTGGGGGCACCTGGATGGCTTCAACGGTTAAGAGTCAACCTTCAGCTCAGGTCATGATCTCAGGGTTCTGGGATTGAGCCCCATGTGGACTACCAGCTCAGCAGGGAGTCTGCTCCTCCCTCTCCCTCTGTCTCTCCCCCCTGTTCATGCTCTCTCTGTATCTCTCTTTCTCAAATGAATAAGTAAAATCTTGAGAATAGAACAGAAGAGAAAAGGAGAGGAGAGGAGAAGAAAAAGGAAGGGAAGGGACGGGACGGGACAGGACGAGAAGAGATGAGACGAAACGAGAAGAGAAGAGAAGGAAAGGAAAAGGAAAGAAAAGAAAAAAGAAAAGAAAAGAAAAAAGAGCCAGTGGAGAAGGAGAAATGCTCAGGAAACGCCCAACCACTTAGAGCCCACTGTACTACTGTGCTAAGAAAACAGGAGCAGACATGTTAGTGACAGAGGCAGAGAGGCAGACATCTCTGACTACACACAAGCAGAACAAGACACCCTCCCCCAGAGGCCTGGCTGGACCAGGGCTTCCTCCTGCCCCAAGTCTGGTACTTCCCACCCACTGCAGTGAGAATACTTAGTCTCCTCCTGCCCCGACCTGCCTTCCTGAGAAGGAAAAGATGGAAGTGGTACCACCTGAAAGGAAAGAAACAGCCCTGACAGTGATGTTGAGCTTTGAACAGATGGAATATTTATCTAAAAGAGGCTGTTGTAGCCAGAAGAGACTTAATTATCACTAATGATCAAGGTTAAGTTTTCACCTCACTAGCAAAAGGGGGTCACAGTGCCTGATAAAATCAGTTACAGAAAAACCTCAAAGCTTTATTCCCCTCATGAGTTGAGCTGCACATTTCTACTTTCTCTTCTCACGTTTTAGACATTTCTTAATAAATAAAGCATAAATGTGAAGGACCCTCTGGCAGCCTACTGAAAAGACCACTTTATAAAATGATGGATGCGTGCATTATCCTGGCCGCAGGCACGTGCCTGAGAATTACGGTGCGCATGTGAGCTGCAGTCCCACAGAGTCATCCCGCTGCACAGGCTGAGGGCAGAGGGACTCTGGCAGGAAAAGGACAGAAAGGGAAGACCTGGGCATCCATGTTCCAAGAGGAGTCTCTGAACCTTAGCTTCTAGACCATCACTGACAAACACTGGTTTGTTGTCTTGGCTGCTTTAAGAGAAGTGTGGAGAATGTACAAAAGAGGACATAAGAAAGGTTTCCCCCTTCTTTACTAAAATAACTACCTATTTCCAATGTACCCTTCAATATTTCAAGGGTTAACGGGGCATCTTGCTTGACATGCATGCTCCTAATTTCTTTTTGATTACATAATTATTGCTGTAAGTAGATGCAGATGTTTAAATTAATTTTATTATTAATGCCTCAAGGTATTTTTAGGAAAAGTGCACAAAGCTTTTAAAAATCCAATAAATTATATAGAACCTTCATTTACTTTGCATTATACCTTCAATTGATGAAGGACATAAAGTGTTCTTAAATTTAAAATCTTGCTTTTATCATCAATATAATAAGTATTTGACTTACTAAAGTAGACAAGACAGACTCTTGGTATGTTATTTACATGCTAACAATCCCTCATTAGTTGGAAAAATAATTACATATTGACAAAATTGATAAAAAGCTTATAAAGTATCTTATTAATCTGTACATAATGATAACTTGTAGGCATATTAGGTTAAGCAAACACCAAGAGAAATGAAAGTTTTTCTGGAACCATTCTATCAAAATGTCTATACACCCACTCTTCCCTCTAGGCACAAACTCCCTGCTGTAATTGTCAGCAGAAATTTCAATTCAGTTAATTATGCCCAATAACACTTCAGGGAGATTAAATAAGTATTTCATAAAGATAAACAAAAATGGAGAATGGCTAAACATACACTATAAATTATGGAAGAATAATTGTATACAGTTTAAAATTCAATTTATTCATTATAATCCACATGAGACCAGCCCTCACTAGACTTCCTTTCTCTCCTCCCAAATGTGCCCTGGGGTCAGCCTTGATATGTCCCATCTCAATACACAAAAATAACTCCAAATATAAATAATGTCATTTTTACTGAAGTGTCCCTGTAGAAATGAAAGAAAGTGTTCTGCCCTGTAAAACCTAAGAAATGCTCTTCTTTAACCTGCTTTTATATCACTCTCAGCTTCCTCTCCTACTTCAAGCATCGAACCCTTCTCTGCATCTACGACCCCCTCTCTGCTCACAGAACTATCTCCCCCAAGATCTCCATCTGCTTTCTTTAAATTGGACATTTTGGTTCATCCTTCACTTCCCCAGTTTGTATCCTTACCCATCACCCACCTCAACAAAATAAAAGTCCCCCTGAAGAGTGTTCCCTCGTTATAACTCGAGAGAGGTATTAAAAAATAAAGACATACCAGAAATTTTAAGAGTTAATTTGAACATTTTTCACTTCTACTAGGGCAGTGCCAAACCAGAAGTGGTTCAGGGACAGAATTATATATAGAGAGAGAAAGTGCAGAAGCAAAGAAAGGAAATCATTTGATTGGCTGTAGCATAAAGCCAATTTGTGATTGGTTCTCCTTGGCATTTCAATTTTGTAACTTTGAGGCATTTGCAGATTTATATTTTGGTTTGCTGACCTAGGCCAGTGGTCATTAGAACCAAATCAGTCTAATGGACTCTCCGTTAAATTAATTTAACAGGAGCTTTTGAGTAACAAATGGTTTGTTATTGACAGTGAAGCTTAAGATTCTCTTTGCCTCAAACACACTCAACTTTACACTCACTCAGCTATGCAAGCAGCCAGGTCCTAGGCAAAGCATCTAGCTGCTCCTCCTGGCGAACCCAGGAAGCCAGAGGAAATGACACAGCACTACTCTGGTTTAGCTTCTAGTACCTGCTAGTCATCAAATTCTTTTCATCTGCAGACCCTATCTGCATTTGACACTGATGATACCTTCCACCACAAATGTCTTTTGGAACGGTCACCGGCCACTTTTTTCTATCAATGTTCTCAATACAACTCAAAAATAATTTTTGGTCTCTCTCTTTTTTTTTTTTAAGATTTTTTATTTATTTATTTGACAGAGAGAGATCACAAGTAGGCAGAGAGGCAGGCAGAGAGAGAGAGAGAGAGGGAAGCAGGCTCCCTGCTGAGCAGAGAGCCCAATGCGGGACTCGATCCCAGGACCCTGAGATCATGACCTGAGCCGAAGGCAGCGGCTTAACCCACTGAGTCACCCAGGCACCCAATTTTTGGTCTCTTTATTACAGATGGCAAAATTGATCATTTCAACATGGTCTCCTCTGACTGCATTTCAGTGACTTCGCTTCCTTCCCAAACACTCTGCAAAATCCTGACTGCAAGTGTTTTATTACCTGAGAAAATTTCTCTCAGCTCTGTATAATCTCCTCTGTGAGCCTGTTTTTTTTTTCTTTTTTTGCTGTATTACATCCCTTATCCACTGTAAGCCGTATCAGTGGAGGGATTTTTATCACACTCTTGTTATGGCAGAATTTTCAGGTTGCATTCATACAGAAAGAAGTTCCTCTTCGTGATCGGATAAGATCTCTGTGAAATATTCTATTTGTCCGCATGAACTAATCCCTGAAAGAATCACTAGAGGATTTCTGTTTTGCTATTTCACTCACTTGTGGTATGCTGAGGCCACGGAGTCACCAATACTCTTGGACCCATTTTGGGGGGGGGTGTGTGCCTCCCCCTGGCGGTCCACGTCACTCATCCCGAACAGCCCGAGTTGCCTGGATTTGGTACAAAGCAAATATACACAGAACTGAAACCATGGAGATAAATATTGATATTTATCACTCCTAACATAAAATCACTGAGAGAGCGGCTAAGCTAATTATCTTCTAATTATTGTTCTAAAACTAATGGGCATTGGCAAAAAATGCTCCAAACTGAGTGTTTCACTAAGAACTAACAGTTTCAGAAGTATTATCATTTTGGAAGTTTGTTATTGACTTTTATGCCAGGATTCACAGCAGCACTGTACCCTCAAGCTCCTTGGAACCACACATCCTATACTGTAGAACCCAAACAAAAACAGGCTACTCTTCAGAAGATCATTCAAATTTTCAGTTATTTAAACCGTGCCCCAGAGACCGCCTCAGTTAGTTGTGTTTCTGAATACCATTCCTTTTCACCAACTCCCAGCTGTTTTTCATGGCTATATCAATGGAAGGATCAATGGAAGACTACTTCCATTAACAACCTTCAATCATTCAACATTGAGGGCTTTTTACAAAGCACTTGAAGTTTTATGTAACTGCCAGAAGCAAATGATTTTTTTTAAGGAACGTGCTTTGCAAATGCCTTTGAACTATTTCATTTACAAACATGGCTCAACTGGAGATGTTTCAATAGATACAGAAGATTTTCAGTTGTTCCTAATTTGATGACTTTTAGCTCACATAGTTTTCCTTATTAAAGAGCTTGCCTGCCAAACAGGTTGATCCTGGTTCTCCACTCTCCTGCCCGTGATAAAGTCCTTAAGTAGTAAAGGAGCATTCTATTTTCATAGATACAAATATGTGCTTAAGCCAAATATAGGAGCATACAAAGCAGAGCTCGTGGTAAAGCTGGAAAGTTATGTACAGGTGAACACAGCTCTTCGTCCCAAATCCTTTTTGTCAGTGGCAGTGGCAGTTGTGACTGTGGAAGGGTCATTAAAGTGTACTGTGGCAGCTAGTTTTGATGGCAGACATGTCAGAACAGAAGTAACATATTTTACTCATCCGCCCACAAGTTCTTTTCTTCAGAAATCTAAAGCGAGCACCTTCATGAATAAAAATGTATTTTGAAACTTCTGTTTTTTTCCCAGGGGGCAGGCACACCTAGCCCAAAGAGGACAAAGGAATATATACCTGCAGATTTGTATTCAAGTTTCTACAGCTAAATGGAATCCTGTTGGAACCTGAAGAAATCAAGTAGTGAATATTAAAGAATATCTTCTGCTTTATTTTTATTGTTCTATGTTTTATTAGTCATTAGCACTCGATGAGCTTAGTTAATAATATATGCTAATTTTTGCAAGTCTGATCACACAAGTTTTAATGAAACTGTAAGTCAAGGAAGATATTTTCAGCCTTGTAGAGCACATTGTTTCCATCTGTCTTCAGGTCATTGCAGCACAATATGGCAGGTGCAATCACAGCAAAGGGTCCAGGATGGAAAAGAGAAACAGGAACGTGTTTCTCATTAATGGGAAAAATCTCGACTTTCTCCCTTTTTCAGATCACATAAAATGTTTTGTCTCTACTTTCATAGCATTTATTACTTATAAGAAAAATTTAAAAACATGTATTACTTATTTGTGAAAGCAGTATCATCATATAAGATTTAGAAAATAGAGAAAATATATATTTTTAAAAAGAAAGCCATCTATGATCCCAGTGCTAAAATAACCAAGATCTCTGAAACTAGATAGAGCTAGGTTGAAATCTTGTCATAAGTAGATGTGTGACTTTAGGCAAATTACAGTCTTCTCTATGTCTTAATTTTACTTATATGGAAAAGAAGTTACTAACCAGTGTTTAGATATTATTCTCAAGAGAAGAATCAAAGCCTGTGTTAAAACCAGTTGCCCTGCATTTGCATGCTCAGGCACCATAACAGAATATGGTGATTCTTAGGAGAAAATGGCTATCCTAGCACAAACATTTTATTACTGACATTTACCCAATCCCTAAAATCTTAAGTAAAGGCTATTAGCTCAAGAACCAATACCAATCTTTAACCCTTGAGATGTCAGGGTAGCTGACTGGAGAAGAGCAACAAGAGCAGAAGAATGGCAACGGACAATTCTAGAAACTTTGGGCTCCAATCATGCTGAGCCTTTTAGTTCTGCATTGGGGAAAATGGCTCCTCTCGAGTTCCTCAGGGAAAAATCACCATGACTGGAATTCAAGCTCAATCAAAAGGACTACTCCATATCACTGAGGCAAAATGGTTTGTCTTATGGGTGCCTGGAAGTGTTAAGGAATAGACAACCTAAAAGTTACAGATGGAACCAATCACTGGAAAGTATTTTAATGTCTACATGTACGTGGCTGGTTTATACTTTAAGAACCAGTCCCAACAATAGCAGTTGTTACATCTCCTCTGAAAAAACACACTCTTAATATCAGTGACATTCACTACATTTACATAATTTCTTCCAATAAACAATCTACATGTCTCCAAATTGTTGACCTATGACTTTCAACTTCTAAATTGATCTCCTAAAACTAGTCATGCAGGGAATCAGTCCTTGACTGTGTAATTTTCTGAGTTGCCCAAAATAATCTCACTGGGCTCCTGTGAAGATTAAATATGATAGGACCCTCAAAGTGCTCAGCACTTTGCATTATCCCACTCATTTCGTCTTTACAAACCAAAATTCTACTGTATATGCAGTTGGTTTTCTGGGTTTGTTGTTATTGTTGTCATTATGTCTTCTTACATTAGGAAAAATGTCCTGTGCTTTTAAAACTTCCTCAAAAATATTTTTAAATTTTGCCTAATAGTCCATTAAAGGAAAGGTCACAGTTTTTCTAACAATATATTTATTGTTGGAGAATTTGGTAGTTCCCAATTATTTTATATAAGTAATACTTTTAAGTATTAATGCAGTAAACATTTATATATAGTATTAAAGCAGTAAACATTCATTTGAAGAAATCTTTATCTGCAAATTTATTGCTATATGCCTGGTTATTTTCTTTCAATTTCTACTTTAATATAATCAACTTACAACATTTTCTAAAAACCATACAAAGCCAAATAAAACCAAAATGCAAAAACGTGTAATATATTCTTTGGAAAGCCGTGTAACTTGTTTCCTATTAACTCAAAAAATTTCCAACTGAAAAGAAAAATAACTATCTAAAAATTTAATTTCACTTTGTGGAGTAAAAATAATGCTCAATTTAATAAGATTTTTGTTCAAGCAAGATGACAACTTTATATGCCACTAATTTAAACCAGAATATACTTTATGTAGCAAAACAATGCAACTGATATTTTTCTCTTGCATTAAAGAGAATCAGATCTTTTGTCAAGTCATTCAGAGAAAGGGTGAGGTCAATGTAGCCATCTTCATAAGACTATGTGTTTATTTTCTTACAGCATTTGTGATATCATGCTAGTTGACAGCAGATTAAAAGCTAACCCTATAAAGTCTGCAGCCACAAGCCTATGTTAGCAAGCAAGCTCCAAAATCCATCCATAACCACGCTTCCACTTACCCACAGGTCCTCGGGTTGATCTAGATCCAGATATAACAGAAACTTACGATCCTCTTCCCATCTGGTATTCAGTCATAGCCCTAAACTCACAAGGAGAGGAAAGGACGAATTTGTAGGCATTACTTAGAAGAAAACATTTTAAAATCTTGTCAGAATTTAAATTATATATTCTTATAATAATACTAATACCAAAGTCCATAACACAATTACGAAAATAATCATCAACCATTTATCCAGAGAGAATATTAATTTATATTACATGTAACCCAAAGAATACTAATTTAATTTAAATGCCTATGAATAGTTTTGAGAAAAAATTGTTAAGAAGAAGGAAAAATTGAAACTGGAAAGGGAAAAGATAATAATCCTGATATCTTATTTATCAGTCTGTGCTAAAATACAATTATAATAATGAATTATTGTGAAATCTAAGAAAACAACTAAATATAATCTCTATAGAAAAGATTATTTTCTTCCTAGCTGTGTGAAGACAAAGGCACCTCTAGTAACCTCAAAGAGGTTTTGTTTTTGTTTTTGTTTTTGTTTTTAAAGATTTTATTTATTTTACAGATTGAGAGAAATCACAAGTAGGCAGAGAGGCAGGCAGAGAGAGAGAGAGGAGGAAGGAGGCTCCCCACGGAGCAGAGAGCCCGACGTGGGGCTTGATCCCAGGACCCTGGGATCATGACCTGAGCCGAAGGCAGAGGCTTTAACCCACTGAGCCATTCAGGCGCCCCTCAAAGAGGTTTTAAATTTGGTCATAAATGAGCACTTTACAGAATTTTCTAGTCAATTACATTTGGCAATGTGCCAAAATGGAACAGCAAACTCAAAAAATTATATATTAGAATATATTAATTATGCCATTAAATATTTATTAAGAACTTACTATGTGTGCCTAACAATATGCCTGACATCAAGGCCCCAGGGAGCTCAATATATATTGTGAAAGTAAATTACTTCACTGGTATGATAATCATAAACTCAAGCATTGTAGCCTGGTAAGATACATCTGTCTCATCAAAACAATTTTAAAGTTTTTCAGAAGACTTTAAATAAACATTCTCCAATAATTTACTAGAAAACCTACTCAGATAAGCATTGATGACTGACCTTACGTCTGGAACATCTAATCACAGAGCTCCTTTATCCACCAGAGAGAAAACTTCCAAATATTTCAAGGTTTCTTCCATGATTACTACCACTTCTATTCAATAGTTCTTCCACAAATATTTGTTGAGCCACTTAATTTTTTCTTAAATATTCTTTGGGGTTTTCTGGCTCCAATTCCAACAGGTCAGGGGGAGTTTCCCCACACCCACAAGCCAGCAGAGTATCCATAATTCAACCCAATTCTGAATCTAGTCACCTGGAAATAGCACCTGATTTCACAGGTGAAGGGCTCAGTCCTATGAGACCGCCCCCTCTGCCTCTACTTCAGATGGCAATCTCAAGCCCAGCTTGATATTACTATAAATTAGAGGTTCCCATAACCCCCTCCCTGGGTTTAACTAATTTGCTAGAATGGCTCACCAGTACTCAAACATTTTACTTAATTGGTCACTGGTTTATTGTGAAAGGATATAATTCAGGAATAGCCCAGGTATCAGAGATGCACAGGGGGAGAAGGCTGCAAAGCCTTCTCCAGACATGCCATTCTCCCTAAATTTCCACATGTTAACCAACCTGGAAGCTCTCCAAACCCTATTCTTACAGATTTTCATGGATGCTTCATTACAAAGATTAAATCACTGGCACTGACAACTGATTTAATTTCCAGGCCCTCTCCCTTTCCCAGAGGTCTGAGGCTAGAACTAAAAGTTCCAATCCTCTAATCACATTGTTGATTCTCCTGGCAACCAGTCCTCTTCCTCTGGAGGGGTCCAAAAGTCACCTCATTAACATTAAAGAAACACTTCTGTCACTCTCAACACTGAGGAAATGCCAAGGGTTTTGGGAGCTGTGAGTCAGGAATTGTGGATGAAGACCGAATGTATATGAGGGATATATTTTGGTCATCTGGACGACATTTTCCTTACAAATCCAAACATCACAAATACTTACACAAATAGGTTTTATAACCAAATAAACAATCCCAGCATTATTCTTCCAGGCGGCCAGCCCCATATCATCATCCTGAAATGTCCAGGAATTCTTTAAAACATTTACAGGGATTTGAGACCAACAGTTTGTACCTCTTAACTCAGAGGACAGAGTTCAGTTGTATCCCTTGAAGCCGGCCAATGTCACAACCCCTAGGGAAAACCTGTTGCTCCTGTCTCAGGGCCTGCTCACTGTCCACACTGTCAAATATCAGGCTTCAGTGCACAGCCAAAATCTAGACTTTCCTATGATATCCTCATTTCAAGGACACTGCCCTTACTTGTACGAATAAAAGTGATGCAGTGAGAAGATTGCCTCTCCCCATCCTGGGCTTTGGACAAAAAAGGGGGTCCAAACTGAACTAGAAATTATAGGTCACAGGAACCACCACTTGGCTTCAAGCCTGACAGCTACATGGTGGGATTAGGAAAGATTTTACGAACGTCAATTCATAAACTCCAATCCACGTTCTACCTTGGAATGTTGGGTGAGGCACAGGGGGAGTCCATTTCCCAACTGTTATCTTTACCAGTATTATGACTTCTGTTAAAAGACTTGTTGACGGGGTGCCTGGGTGGCTCAGTGGGTTAAGACTCTGCCTTCGGCTCAGGTCATGATCCCAGAGTTCTGGAACTGAGCTCCATCAGGCTCTCTGCTCAGTGGGGAGCCTGCTTCCTCCTCTCCCTCTGCCTGCTTCTCTGCCTACTTGTGATTGCTGTCTGTCAAATAAATAAATAAAATCTTAAAAAAAAAAAAAAAGACTTGTTGACTTCCTTGAACCCAGGACTTGTTCACAATCAGCCATGTCTATTTTGGCGGTATCAGTCATATTCGTCTCAAGAGGTTGGACAGTTTGATCTCTCAACTCCACCTCTTCAGAAAAATCAAAGGGACCTGAACTCTGCAAATTTGCCCACACTTTTCCTAATGCCCTTCAGTTGCCACATTTCAATAGTTCCATAAAAAAGATAAATCCCACTTCACCAGATACTTGTCGTAGTTAGGAAAAGATAAATATTTTGATTGGTAGCTAGAGAGAGAGAGAGAGAGAGCAGACACATAGACTACTGAAGTCTTAGGTTGTTATTACACTGGTTCTTTTCTATCACATTAACGACACTTCAACAAGTACAATTTAAAGTTAAATGCAACTAATTTAGTGACTATAAAAAAGAGTCTACAATTGATTGGGGCAATAGCATGTTGAATAAAAACATTTATTGTCATTTCATAAAAACTGGCATTTACCATTCAAGTGTCCCGAAATGGATGCTAAATAGATCTGACATATTTTTAAGGTAATTTATTCCTCAGACTTAATATGTAGATGTTTTCAATTATGATAAAGCATTAATATTAAATGCTTGCTTGTTAATCTTTTCAGGACAGTGAGAAATGAAATATGATGCAAATATGTCTTCCCAAATTAGAACAAAAATAAAGGACGCAATTCAAAGAGCGAGGGAGAATTGGCATATCTTAATGTTTTAAACAGAATCCTGCTTATGTTTTAAACAGAATGTGTAAAACAGAATACCTAATGTTTTAAACAGAATACCTGCTGCTCAAAATCCAAAATTTTGTTCCAAATCAAAATTTACAATGGAGTATTCAACTATCAATACAGGTGAGTATAAAAATCTACAAGTCACTGAAGATTTTACCTATTCTATGATATCTAAACATCTAAACTCAATGGTGATTTAATACTGAGAAAGGAACAGTAATGTTTAGGCTACTTGAGCCCCTCAGGACAAACTGAATACAGCTGTGGAAGAAGAGTCTCAACTGTTTCCAGTTTCTGAGAATACATTAGGCCACTTAATATAACATCCTGGTGTATTGTTTGCTTTTTGATAGCAAACAAGATAGACTGATTGATTGAGTCACTCACAGGTATTCCTTCCTTCAACAAATATTTATTGAGGGATCACCATGTCAGACACTGGGATAAAGGATTCTCTCACATAACTTAATTGAAATTCAACAAGTATTCTCATGTTATAATGAGGATTAAATGAGTTAATATTTGTATAGTGTTTAAAACGGTGTGGGGCACATCGAAAGTGCTATATCAATGTTTGTTAAATAAATTATGTTGAGGAGTCAGTTGTAATATGATCTTTGTACAAGATTTTGGCATAGGAGATAATGGTAGAGTTCTGAAATACCAGCCTGTGAGCTGAGTGCAGGAAACACCTAAGTCGGTGTGTACCCATATAAAAACTCACCTGATGGCAAATTTCTGTGGAGAAATAAATATTTTATGAGACTATTATAATAGGTTTTACATTGCCTATAAATATTTACTTAGCACACACTTCTGAAACACTGCATACCAAGTCCTGTGTAACTGCTTCACATATAATAACTCATTTAACTTTCACAATAACCCTATGATACTATCACTCCACTCTACAGATGAGGAAATGGAGGCACAGAGAAGCTGAACACCTTGCCAAAGTCATACAGCTATTAAGAGGCAGAGCCTAAACTGATACTCAGGTAGCCTGGCGCCAGAGACCAGGTTCTTAAACACAAACTTAAAATGTGACATATTTGGGCATCTGGGTGGCTCAGTCGGTTAAGCGTCTGTCTTCAACCCAGGTCATGATGCCTGGGTCCTGGGATCAAGCCCTGTGTCCAGTTCCCCACTCAGAGGAGAATCTGCTCCTCCCTCTCCCCCTGCCCTTCCCTCTTCCCCGGCTCATGGTTTCTCTGTCTCTCTCTCTCCCTCTCTCTCAAATAAATAAATAAATAAATAAAATGTGACATACAAAAGGGCTGGCATTTATGGGATCCTCACAGGCTGTCTCTCTGAGTCAGAACGGCTCTGTGCACTGGTTCATTTGTCAAGCACTACCATAATGGGAAAAACAATAAGCCCAGATGCCACCTTACAAAACAAGATGGAAAGGACTTTGAAATACTCCTTGAGGGACGCTTGGGTGGCTGAGTCGTTAAGCGTCTGCCTTTGGCTCAGGTCATGACTGAGCCCAGCACTGGGCCTGCTTCTCCCTCTCCTTCTGCCCCTCCTCCTTGCTTGTGCGCTCTCTTTCTCTCTCTCTCTTGCTCTCTGTCAAATAAATAAAATAAAATCTTTTTTTAAAAAAGAGAAAAAGAAATACACCTTGAACATACAGAAAATTGAAAAGGAGAACTGAGGGGATAAATGGGAGTCTGGAGCTAAAATGAGTCTTAAATTTCACATTTGGTATTCACATATATTTCACAAGACGACTTAGGACCCTTTGAGAGTTGGTGAAGAACACAGTAAGCAAACCTATATCCTCCTCAATTGAATAGAGGAAATTCCAATTCTTCGCCTTCATCCCAGCACCCCCACCCCTCCTCAAATTAGTCCACCACAAATAAGGATATATAAGCAAACTACAGACCACAGTGGTAGTAAATACCACTACACAACTTTTCCACACAAGAGAAAATGCAACAATTGTGGTAAAACACTTTTGAAAGGTATCTTCAACTTGGAAATCCTGCCTACAGCAAAGGACGCAGACTTTTTCAAATAGCCACAGATTTTTAAAAAAATGAATTTTAAAATGTGATAAATTTATCCCCCATCCCGAAGACCAAAGAGACAGACACTTCGGCAACTTACCAAGAACAATTAAAGCTAGAAAACTGCCAATAATTTCTCTGCCTCAGAGAGAAAGATCAAGAAAGAACCATCCCAGTGCCTTCTCAAGGACATGGTGAAGTTTATTTCTCAGTTCTTCCTACCTACAGTTCAGCTTAGTGAAATAAGAGTTTAAGAGTACAAAGGTTTTCTAAAATGTTTGCAGTCACAGATCCTGCCAACTGCTGCTTCCCCATTAGCTGAGTACTTTTGCTCTTCTAAAGCGGGAATGTTAGCTCCTGGTTTGACAATAATTCAGTAAAGAGAAAAACTTCAATGTGCTTTCTGCCCAAAATGGTCAAAACAGACACACAGATTTCAACAGCCTGATGCCTGTGCCTCCCATAACTGCTCAGACAAACCACTCTATCAATCATGATTATTTGGTGCCCCCCTCTGGCCTTTCTGCAGCAATTTTATTTAGCTCCTCTAAGAAACTGAACAAGATTTCTAAACAAAACTCCAGAGTGGAATCACAAAAATCTGCCTGTAAGAGAAACCTCATTTTGTCTGCACTTACAATATAATTATTCCAATTCTCCAAGGCAAAGGAAAATCTGGCAGGGCTAACTGTGTGCTTTTAAATTCATAATGTACTTTGGGTGATATAATTTTGCTTTATGTATTTTTAAACACCCCTCAAGGAACCAGAGAACTCTATCAGTTCTTCACAATTAAGATTAGGCTACCTAGGGTCCCCTCAGAAGAGTTGACAATTTACTTAGGAGAAATCATTCTGTAAAACAGACAGCCTTAGAACCCAGGGCAGTTAAAAAAAAAAAAAAAAAAGAATACTGGGCAGTAGAAACCTGTATCAAATATCAGGTTAAATAATATTATTAATTAACACTTACACAGTATAATTCCCATCATTTAAAGCTATTCATTGGCTTTCACCCAAGTTCCCTGGGATTCTTAACTAAAGAGACACAAGTTGTGTCTGGTCACAGAAAGCTTCCAGTACCTCAAAGTGAGTCTCTTCTCTGTATCCAAGAACTCCTTTGCTGCAGCCACTCACAGGATGACCAGGCTCTTTCTGCTAGATTAACATGGTCTGACTGCTTTTGGGGACAGCACACACCTTGGTTTCCAGTTTATGTCACTGAGGAGCTGGGCAAGGGGACAGGGCATTCACGCCGGTTCTTACCAAGAGAGAGCTGAGCCAGTGCAAGGTCTGGAGATAAGGGGAAGAGATCAGACCCCATGGGGTTTCCAGAACAGGGCTAAGAGTGTCAGATCCTGACAGACAGGATGACAAGGGGAAGTAAAGCTATAAAGGTAAGAGGGTGATGAGCCAAGGAGGCTCCTTGTGGGTGACAAGAAAGTTATTGTGGAGGAAGGCTCTGTACAGGGTTTAAGATGTTAGCGGCAGTCCTTGACGTAGCAGGCAGGAAGAAGATAGACATAAGACACACACAGAAGATTTCCAGGAATCCCTAATTCTTCTTTCCTTTTTACTTATTTATTTATTTATTTATTTATTTATTTATTTATTAGCTGATGTATAGTTGACACACAAAGTAAGATGGGTTTCAGGGGAACAACGCAGTGATTCAGCAAACCTATATGTTATGCTATGCTCACTGTAAGTGTAGCTACCATCTGTCACCATATAAAGCTACTGCAGTACCACTGACTGTGTTCCCTGTGCTCTACCTTTCATTCCCTTGATTTATTCATTCCATAGCTGGTAGCTGATACCTCCCATTTCCTTTTGCCCATTTTGCCCATCCCATCACACCCTTTCCCTGGCAGCCACCAATTTGTTCTCTATAATTATGGATCTGTTTCTGCTTTTTGTTTATTCATTTGTTTTATTTCAGATTCCATATATAAGTGAGATCAAATAGCATTTGTCTGTCTCTGTCTACTTCACTTAGCATAATGCCCCCTAAGTCTGCCCCTGTTGCCACAAATAGCAAGATCTCATTCTTTTTTATGACTGAGTAATATTCCCTTGTGTGTATTTATCACACCTTTTTTATCCATTTGTCTACTGATAGAACACTCAGGTTGCTTCCATGTCCTGATTGCTGTAAATAATGCTGGAATAAACATAGGGGTGCATATATTTGTTTCAAATTAGTGTTTCTGTAAATAGTAGTGGAATTACTGAATCACATGGTATTTCTATTTTTAATTTTTTTGAGGAACCTCCATACTGTTTTTCACAGTGGCTGTACCAATTTACATTCCCAACAACATTTCATGAGGATTTCTCCACATCCTCACCAACACTTAAACTGTCTCTTTTATTCTAGCCATTCTTAATTGGTATAAGGTGATAGCTCATGGTTTTGATTCACATTTCCTTGATTAGTTATTCCCATGTGTCTGCTGGCCATCTGTAGTCTTCTTTGGAAAAATGTCAATTCAGGTGCTTTTGTCCATTTTTATTCAGATTATTTGCTTTTGGGGTGTTGAGTTGTATAAGTTCTTTGTTTTAGATATTAGTCCCTTATCAGATATATCATTTGTGAGTATCTTCCCTCATTCAGTAGGTTGCCTCTTCATTTTCCTAATAGTTCCCTTTGCTGTGCAAAAGCTTTTTATTTTGGTGTAGTCCCAACTGTTGGCTTTTGCTTTTTTCCCCCCTTGCCTGAGACATGTAGAAAAACATTGCTAAAGCTGATGTCAAAGAAATTACTATCTGAGTGGTCTCTGGGTATGTCAGTGAGTTAAGTGTCTTAAGTCTTGATTTCACCTCAGGTCTTGATCTCAAAGTTGTGAGTTCAAGTCCCACACATTGGACTTCACACTGAGTATAGAATCTTCTTTAAAAAGAGAGAAAAAGGAGAAAAATGAATTATTGCCTATGTTTTCTTCTAGGAATTTTATGAATTTTATGGTTTCAAGTCTCATACTCAGGTCTTTAAACCATTTTGAGTTTATTTTCATGTGTGGTGTAAAGAAAGTGGTCTAATTCCTTTCTTTTGCATATAGCTGCCAGGTTTCCCAGCACCAGTTTTTGAGGAGACTGTCTTTTCCCCACTATATATTCTTGCCTCCTCTGTCATAGATTAATTGGCCATGTAAGTATCAATTTATTTCTGGGCTTTCTATTCTGTTCCATTGATCTTTGTGTCTATTTTGTGCCAATATCACACTGTTCTGACTACTACAGCTTTGTAGTATATCTTGAAACCTAGGATTGTAATATACCTTGAGCACTATTCTTCCTCAAGATTGCTTTGGCTACTGGGATCTTTTGTGATTCTATACAAATTTTAGTATTATTTGTTCTAATTATGTGAAAAATGCTATTGGTATTTTGATTGGAATTGCACTGAATCTATAGATTGCTTTGGGTAGTGTGGACATGATAACAATATTAATTCTTCCAATCCATGAGCATGGAATATCTATCCATTTGTTTGTGTCATCTTCAATTTCTTTCATCAATATTGTACACCTTTCAGAGTACAGGTCTTTCACTTCATTAGTTAATTCCTAGGTATTCTTTTTAGTGCAATTATAAGTGGAATTGTTTTCTTAATTTCTATCTCTGCTACTTCATTACTAGTACATAGAAATATAACTAACTTCTATATGTTAATTTTGTGTCATGCAGCTTTGCTGAACTCATTTATTACTTCCAATAGTTTTTTGGTGGAATCTTTAAAGTTTTCACTATAATATGTCATTTGCAAAGATAATTTAACTTCCTCCTTACCAATCTGAATGCCTTTTATTTCTTTTTCCTGTGTGATTGCCATGGGAAGGAATTCTAGTACTATGCTGAATAAAAGTGATGAGAATGGACATCCTTGGGCTGCATAGGTGGCTCCACCAGGTGAGTGCCCAACTTGTTTTTGGCTCAGGTCATGAACTCAGCATGGAGTCTGCTTTAAATTCTCTGTCTCTCCCTCACTTTCTGCCCCCTCTCCCTGTTCATGCTCTCTTTCTTTCTCTTTCTCTCAAATAAATAAATAAAATCTTTAGAAAGAAAGAAAGAAAGAGAGAGAGAGAGAAAGAAAGATAAGGAAAGAAAAGAAAGAGTGAACATCCTTGTTTTATTCCTAATCTTGGAGGAAAAGCACTCAGTTTTTTAGCATAAAGTATGATATTAGCTGTAAGTTTTTCATACATGGCCTTTATTATGTTAAGGTATATTTCCACTAAACCCACTTTCTAGTTCTTCCTTTCTTGCCCTTCATTCAGAGTTCTGAAATTCAGGGACTTCATGGACTAGAACATGCAACTGTTTCTTTTTGCTAAGTGGTAAAAAAACAAAAAGTCACTGAGGAAAAAGAATCAATTAAATTTTAGTTTTAGGATAAGGAACAAATCATAGGCACAGCCACAGTACTTTTTCTGGAACCTGTGATATGATACAATTAAGTTAATACTCAGTAAAAAATCTCATTTGGAAAAAAAAAAAAATGGCTCAAGGAAGAGAGTAATAAAATTAATCTAGTGAGGACCTGGCTTTAGTACTATATTAGATCCTACAGAAAATAATTATTTAGTTCTTCAACAAAAGACCAGATGGGCAGAAGGTTCATATGCACCATGTACTCACTAAACATTATGAGTATCACAGTTTATAAGCCAAAGATGGTTCTATTAAAAATAGTTTTATTTTCACTCAATATCATCTTTAAAGCAATATCTGGTAAAATTATCCAAGTAAATGACAACTTAATAAATAGTTCTCAGCGGTGAACATTGGTGCCACTTCCTCATTACAAAAATATTTTCCTGGGCAGATGAACTTAACTGAATCAGAAATCCACGGACACTGAAGTCACACAACCAAATTCCCTATCATAGCACTTATCACATTGTGTTAGAGTTGCTTATTATTTTTATTTGTAGATGGTATAATGTTTACGTTCCTCTCCAATGCCCTTCACAGAGTTCAGCATATAATAGGTCCTCAAATAATATTTTCTTGGATTCAACTGAATCTCCCTTTACAGTCATTTTGCTCAGTGACTTAATAAGGAATAGTACACTGCAAATGGATTTTCTATTCTCTCATAGCTGTGTATTGTTTTTATTTAATAAAAGAGGGTCTGATCTGGGAAATATTGTGTTATTATTTATGTTAAGGTCAAATATTTTAGTGGGATCTTGGAAAAATGGTAGGAAACCTGGGCCAGGTGGACAGCTCCAAGTGTCCTATTATTCTATTCTAGCACCCCCAATGGGGAACACAATTTATTATTTTACATTTGTGAAATGAAAAAGTAAAAATATAAAGTTATTTAAACTGTGAATACCCATAAAAAGGAAAATATCGTGATCCTCAATCTCACATTTTAACAAGGATTTCAAAACTGTTCTCTAATACTTCCATGTGTTCTCTGGAAAATATATGTGAATATGCAATAATAATTTCTTCCAAAGTATACATGTAGAGTACAACAGAAAAACATCCTTTATTTGTGTCATAACTAAAACAGTTTAGGGGTACCTGAGTGTCTCAGTTAACTGTCTGCCTTTGGCTCAGGTCATGATCCAGGGTCCTGGGATCAAGTCCCATATCAGGCTCCCTGGATTATAGTGGGAAGCCTACTTTTTCTTCTCCTGCTCCCCCTGCTTATGCACATGCTATCTCTCTCTCTCTCTAATAAATAAATAAGATTTAAAAAAAAAAAAAAGAAGGAACAGTTTGCCCATTTAATCAGACAATTCATTTGAGTTTGTCTGGTTTCCACCTACACAGTCTAGTGCAGCAAGAGAGACAAGACCCCAATAGGCACGTTGAAAAAAATGCTTTAGTTCTATCTGATTTAGTGATCCTCTTCTGACATTATGTCAATACTGAAGGGGATAATAATGAGTCAGATAGTTTCAGGTAACTCATCTTCTGCCATCCTTTCTACTCAAGAAGTAACATAACTCACCTGTCTTATGTGCAAAGAGGAGACACAGCCTTGAATCACGAGTAGGTCCAAGAGTAGACACAGCGAGGCCTCTCTGAGCAGCCCTGTCACATCCAATAGGCAAATCTGTTCCAGATGACCAACAGCCCATCAGTGCACAGACCAAGAATTCCAA
Source organism: Mustela putorius furo (assembly GCF_011764305.1). Taxonomy (NCBI): domain Eukaryota; kingdom Metazoa; phylum Chordata; class Mammalia; order Carnivora; family Mustelidae; genus Mustela; species Mustela putorius. The sequence goes on from NW_025421987.1 coordinate 32,984,171, forward strand.
TATTATTCTCCTATCTAAGACATATGCCTATGGGAGCACAGATATTCTTGGGAATGATAACAACCATAAAATCATGTTTGATTTGATTCTATTTTCTGGCTTCCTGCTCTATGATGTTTGTACCAAATCAACCATTGCCTTTTGTAAGGGAAAAAGATATCTGCAAGATTGATGACTTCCTTATCTCACTGCCCCTCCATGTTGAAATTAATAAGAAAAGAAACTTTCAGTCATTAAAATTCTTCATGCAAGTACAGTCTCTTCCTGCTCTCCACTTCACACATTTTATCACCTGCGAACGATTGCAAACTTATAAGTTTCCAATCTAACTTCCACAGGAGAGTCAATGCTACTGTCTATGGCATGGAAACTTCCCTCTCTCTTTAGAGATTTTACACAGTTCCAAGGATGCAACAAATCTCATTTAGGAGCGGCACACCATCACCCACATATTAACTTGTCACCCTGAGTAATAAAGTTCACAAACTCCATTTCATTTTTTTCTTCACCATGTTGCCTGATAATATAAAAAGGTGTCACATCCCTTTGATTTGTAGCTTGCGTGTTTGCGAAATAGCCTCTCCACAAACAACCTGACGAAGTCAAGGAAGCTGGATGACTTTTTTTCTTTAATGTCCAGGTCTATTTCCCAGTAAATATTCATGTGCATAAACATAAAAGTGTTCAATGAGGTGAAATCTTGGTAATTGCACAAATAGGAAAAAGTCAAAGCATGATTGTTCTGAGGTGGGTAGGATTTCTAGACTCACTGCCTACATTAAAAGCAGTGACCCCAAATGACGAAGGCAGGTATGGCATTTCCCAACCTTTCAATTACTGAGTAAGATATCAAAAAATACCACATTGGTCATATATAATTGAAAAGTGCCTATCTGCTCTTCCACAGCTTTCCTTAATTTAGGAGTCTTTTGTGATACGCAAAATATATTTATACTTGATCTACTTTAACAGCCTGTTTTCTAATGAACATATTTGTGGTACACTCTGACAGACACTTAACTACCAGTCATTCTTTTACCACCATTATACACAGAGAAAAGAAGAGCAATCAATCACAGACGCCGTGTGGCTTTCTAACAACCATGTTTGCAGATAAATAATGGAGACTCTGTGTGTGTGTGTGTGTGTGTGTGTGTGTGTGTTGAGATCATCAGCTATTCTCCTTACTATTTGGCATATTAAATCTACTTGGGAGTATCAGAGTCTATATAAAGGACATGATAAAATCCAACACTTCTTCCCTGAAATAATCACAAACATAATTCAAAGGGATCACAGACTTCTAAATTTCACCAATAATGGACGATTTCAGGTTAAGAACCTCTGTTCTAGGGTTATACCTATGCCTGATTTTAAGCCATCATATGGCAGCAGTGTGGGGAACAGGTTGGAGTAAGTCAAGAAAGGCTGAAGTGCAAGTGTAGAAGGTATTTGCCATTTTCATCAGAACAGTGAGCAATGAGGGTGGTTTGACCAGGGTGCAGGCAACTGAAAGTAAGAAAACTAGGAATGAGAATCAACAAAACATGAAGATTGAAAGGTATTTGTTTTTTTTTTATATCTACATGGAAAAAAAAATTTTTAAACCCTAAATCTTAGCAACATCTGACAGCAAATAAACAAACAAAAACATCAAGTAGAAACTTGGTCTTTGAAAAATGCTAAGGCATTTATTGTTGTGTCTTTATTTTACATGAAACTAACCTTCTGAAAACTAGAAAAAAGAGATTCCCACACAGGATTCTTTTTGTAGTGATTAGGTAGTTCAGCTATGTGATTTTTTTCCAGAATTCCTAAAGAATGCTAGTTTCCAGTTCATCCATAGGCTGTGTTCTGCAGAGGGGGCAGTGCCAACGACACACACTACTGCATTTATAGTAACTAGAAAGGGCAAATTCAAAGAAAAGTTTATAAAGAGGTTAGATCCATGGGCCCTTCCCAGCCACCCCTCCCCACCTGGTGGTTATCTCCACCACCACCATCACCCCTTCCACCCTCCCTAAAAGATAAGAGGCTTATTCTCTGGAGAAATCAAACCTGAAGAGGTAGGAGGTGAAGACATGGAGCAAACAACACATAGAAGTGAAATTTCACAGTGAAAAGTAATCCCAGCCCTCTTCTTCTAGACTACCACAAACTGGGCTGAAATCCCCACCCAGGGCAGTATATCAAAGGATTCCTCTACCCCACCCCACCCCCCAAAAAAATCCAATAGTCCCAAAGAGAAGATACCACAAATTTTAAGGCTCCTAAAGAAAAGGCTGAGAGCTCTCAGAATAAGGCATCAGCAGATAAGCCTCTCTGACCCAAGGCTTTCAATCAACTTTCTATTGCCTCACTCTTAATATAAATAAACATCCAAGTAACACCAGCCTTGAGAAAATCCTCTAACAGGAAAAATAAACAGAGCAAAGTATGACTAGAGGAAACAAAGACAATGCAGGATAGTATAAAGTGTTTTTTAAAACCTATCATTAACATTTTCTGAGAAATGAGTTTATATTAATAACAAAGAACAGAGTGCCATCGAAAAGGAACAATGGGAGACAAGAAGCTCTTTAAAATTAAAAATAGGATAGCTAAAGTTTAAAACAAATCAATGAAAGGAAAAGAGAAAGATTCTGTTTTGTGTTTTAAATAGTATGCCCTTTTTGGTTGTGCTTGGTAACTAAGAAGTTAAACACCTGTGAGATTATAAAAAATGCATACTACAGTCTCTGCCTCTCCCTCCTGCCACAGCACTCCTAAAACCCTAGCAATTTCCTGTGACAGGAATACTGGGAACAACCTTGTTTCTAATATTTGGTCTTTGACTACAGTTTCTGACATGGTGCTCATAAAAGAATTTAATTTCCTGGGTGATGCAAATGTCTTTGGTTCTGAGCAGACTGTGGATGGCTTCTGGATAGGAACTGGTCACTGGAAAAACCACACCATGACTAGAAGCTTAGAATTTTTACCCGCAACCCCTCATTCTCTAGGAGGGAAGAGGTGCTGGTAATGGAGTTAATAACTGATGAGCCTACATGATGAAGCCTCCATAAAAATCCCAATAGTAGGGCACCTAGGTGGCTCAGTCAGTTAAGCATCCAGTTGTTGGTTTGGGCTCAGGTCATGATCTCAGGGTCATGAGATGGAGCCCGGAGCCCTGCACTGGGGTGTGTGCTCAGCAGATTTGCCTTCCTGTCTAATCCTCCCGCTGCTTGCATGCACATGTGTGTGTGTGCGCATGCATGTGCTCACACACTCTCGCTCTCTAAAATAAGTAAATAAGAGTCAAGATGGCGGAGAAGTAGCAAGCTGAGACTGCTTCTGCTAGCCGGAGATCAGCTAGATAGCTTATCTAAAGATTGCAAACACCTGAAAATCCATCGGCAGATCGAAGAGAAGAAGAACAGCAATTCTGGAAACAGAAAAACAACCACTTTCTGAAAGGTAGGACTGGCGGAGAAGTGAATCCAAAGCGACGGGAAGATAGACCCCGGGGGGAGGGGCCGGCTCCCGGCAAGCGGCGGAGCAACCGCGCACAAAATCAGGACTTTTAAAAGTCTGTTCCGCTGAGGGACATCGCTCCAGAGGCTAAACCGGGGCGAAGCCCACGCGGGGTCAGCGTGGCCTCAGGTCCCGCAGGGTCACAGAAGGATCGGGGGTGTCTGAGTGACGCAGAGCTTGCGGGTATTGGAACGGGAAAGCCGGCTACAGAGGCAGAGCTGACAGTAAGCTCGCAGCTCCGTGTTACCTTGAACCGGTCGCAGGCTCGGTGAGCTTGGAGCGCGGCCGGAGGTCAGGCAGACGGGAGTAACTGGGCACTGTTCTCTGAGGGCGCACTGAGGAGTGGGGCCCTGGGCTCTCGGCTCCTCCGGGCCGGAGACCAGGAGGCCGCCATTTGTATTCCCGTCCTCTGGAACTCTACGGAAAGCGCTCAGGGAACAAAAGCTCCTGAAAGCAAACCCGAGCGGATTACTCACCCCGGCCCCGGGTAAGGGCGGTGTAATTCCGCCTGGGGCAAAGACACTTGAGAATCACTACAACAGGCCCCTCCCCCAGAAGATCAACAAGAAATCCAGCCGAGACCAAGTTCACCTACCAAGGAGTGCGGTTTCAATACCAAGGAGAGCAGCAGAATTCCAGAGGAGGAGAAAGCCAAGCACGGAACTCATGGCTTTTTTCCTGTGATTTTTTTTTTAGTCTTGCAGTTAATTTAATTTTTTCTTTTTCATTTTTTTTTTTTTCTCTCGCCTTCGGGTAAAATTTTTTTTTTTTAACTGTTACCTTTTTCTTTTTTAACGATTTTTTACTAGTTTATCTAATATATATATATATTTTTTTACATTTTTCTTAGGTGTTTTCTTTTTTTAAAAATTCTTTTCTTTTCTTTTTATTTTTTTTTCTTTTCTTTTTGTTTTTTTTTTTTTTTCTTTCTTTCTTCTTTCTTCCTTTTTGAACCTCTTTTTATCCCCTTTCTCCCCACTCACGATTTTGGATCTCTTCTAATTTGGTTAAAGCATATTTTCCTGGGGTTGTTGCCACCCTTTAGTATTTTACTTGCCCCTTCATTTACTCTTATCTGGACAAAATGACAAGACGTAAAAATTCAACACAAAAAAAAGAACAAGAGGCAGTACCGAAGGCTAGGGACCTAATCAATACAGACATCGGTAATATGTCAGATCTAGAGTTCAGAATGACAATTCTCAAGGTTCTAGCCGGGCTCGAAAAAGGCATGGAAGATATTAGAGAAACCCTCTCGAGAGATATAAAAGCCCTTTCTGGAGAAATAAAAGAACTAAAATCTAACCAAGTTGAAATCAAAAAAGCTATTAATGAGGTGCAATCAAAAATGGAGGCTCTAACTGCTAGGATAAATGAGGCAGAAGAAAGAATTAGTGATATAGAAGACCAAATGACAGAGAATAAAGAAGCTGAGCAAAAGAGGGACAAACAGCTACTGGACCACGAGGGGAGAATTCGAGAGATAAGTGACACCATAAGACGAAACAACATTAGAATAATTGGGATTCCAGAAGAAGAAGAAAGTGAGAGGGGAGCAGAAGGTATACTGGAGAGAATTATTGGGGAGAATTTCCCCAATATGGCAAAGGGAACGAGCATCAAAATTCAGGAGGTTCAGAGAATGCCCCTCAAAATCAATAAGAATAGGCCCACACCCCGTCACCTAATAGTAAAATTTACAAGTCTCAATGACAAAGAGAAAATCCTGAAAGCAGCCCGGGAAAAGAAGTCTGTAACATACAATGGTAAAAATATTAGATTGGCAGCTGACTTATCCACAGAGACCTGGCAGGCCAGAAAGAGCTGGCATGATATTTTCAGAGCACTAAACGAGAAAAACATGCAGCCAAGAATACTATATCCAGCTAGGCTATCATTGAAAATAGAAGGAGAGATTAAAAGCTTCCAGGACAAACAACAACTGAAAGAATTTGCAAATACCAAACCAGCTCTACAGGAAATATTGAAAGGGGTCCTCTAAGCAAAGAGAGAGCCTACAAGTGGTAGATCAGAAAGGAACAGAGACCATATACAGTAACAGTCACCTTACAGGCAATACAATGGCACTAAATTCATATCTCTCAATAGTTACCCTGAATGTGAATGGGCTAAATGTCCCTGTCAAAAGACACAGGGTATCAGAATGGATAAAAAAAACAAAACCCATCTATATGTTGCCTCCAAGAAACACATTTTAAGCCCGAAGACACCTCCAGATTTAAAGTGAGGGGGTGGAAAAGAATTTACCATGCTAATGGACATCAGAAGAAAGCAGGAGTGGCAATCCTTATATCAGATCAATTAGATTTTAAGCCTAAGACTATAATAAGAGATGAGGAAGGACACTATATCATACTCAAAGGGTCTGTCCAACAAGAAGATTTAACAATTTTAAATATCTATGCCCCCAATGTGGGAGCAGCCAACTATATAAACCAATTAATAATAAAATCAAAGAAACACATCAACCATAATACAATAATAGTAGGGGACTTTAACACTCCCCTCACTGAAATGGACAGGTCATCCAAGCAAAAGATCAGCAAGGAAATAAAGACCTTAAACGACACAATGGACCAGATGGACATCACAGATATATTCAGAATATTTCATCCCAAAGCAACAGAATACACATTCTTCTCTAGTGCACATGGAACATTCTCAAGAATAGATCACATCCTCGGTCCTAAATCAGGACTCAACCGGTATCAAAAGATTGGGATCATTCCCTGCATATTTTCAGACCACAATGCTCTAAAGCTAGAACTCAACCACAAAAGGAAGTTTGGAAAGAACCCAAATACATGGAGACTAAACAGTATCCTTCTAAAGAATGAATGGGTCAACCGGGAAATTAAAGAAGAATTGAAAAAAATCATGGAAACAAATGATAATGAAAATACAACGGTTCAAAATCTGTGGGACACAACAATGGCAGTCTTGAGAGGAAAATATATAGCGGTACAAGCCTTTCTCAAGAAACAAGAAAGGTCTCAGGTACACAACCTAACCCTACACCTAAAGGAGCTGGAGAAAGAACAAGAAAGAAACCCTAAGCCCAGCAGGAGAAGAGAAATCATAAAGATCAGAGCAGAAATCAATAAAATAGAAACCAAAAAAACAATAGAACAAATCAACGAAAGTAGGAGCTGGTTCTTTGAAAGAATTAATAAAATTGATAAACCCCTGGCCCGACTTATCAAAAAGAAAAGAGAAAGGACCCAAATAAATAAAATCATGAATGAAAGAGGAGAGATCACAACTAACACCAAAGAAATACAAACTATTATAAGAACATACTATGAGCAACTCTACGGCAATAAATTCGACAATCTGGAAGAAATGGATGCATTCCTAGAAATATATAAACTACCACAACTGAACCAGGAAGAAATAGAAAGCCTGAACAGACCCATAACCAGTAAGGAGATTGAAACAGTCATTAAAAATCTCCAAACAAACAAAAGCCCAGGGCCAGACGGCTTCCCGGGGGAATTCTACCAAAACATTTAAAGAAGAACTAATTCCTATTCTCCTGAAACTGTTCCAAAAAATAGAAATGGAAGGAAAACTTCCAAACTCATTTTATGAGGCCAGCATCACCTTGATCCCAAAACCAGACAAGGATCCCACCAAAAAAAGAGAGCTATAGACCGATATCCTTGATGAACACAGATGCGAAAATACTCAACAAAATACTAGCCAATAGGATTCAACAGTACATTAAAAAGATTATTCACCACGACCAAGTGGGATTTATTCCAGGGCTGCAAGGTTGGTTCAACATCCGCAAATCAGTCAATGTGATACAACACATCAATAAAATTAAGAACAAGAACCATATGATACTCTCAATAGATGCTGAAAAAGCATTTGACAAAGTACAACATCCCTTCCTGATCAAAACTCTTCAAAGTGTAGGGATAGAGGGCACATACCTCAATATCATCAAAGCCATCTATGAAAAACCCACCGCAAATATCATTCTCAATGGAGAAAAACTGAAAGCTTTTCCGCTAAGGTCAGGAACACGGCAGGGATGTCCATTATCACCACTGCTATTCAACATCGTACTAGAGGTCCTAGCCTCAGCAATCAGACAACAAAAGGAAATTAAAGGCATCCAAATCGGCAAAGAAGAAGTCAAATTATCACTCTTCGCAGATGATATGATACTATATGTGGAAAACCCAAAAGACTCCACTCCAAAACTGCTAGAACTTATACAGGAATTCAGTAAAGTGTCAGGATATAAAATCAATGCACAGAAATCAGTTGCATTTCTCTACACCAACAGCAAGACAGAAGAAAGAGATATTAAGGAGTCAATCCCATTTACAATTGCATCCAAAACCATAAGATACCTAGGAATAAACCTAACCAAAGAGACACAGAATCTATACTCAGAAAACTATAAAGTACTCATGAAAGAAATTGAGGAAGACACAAAGAAATGGAAAAATGTTCCATGCTCCTGGATTGGAAGAATAAATATTGTGAAAATGTCTATGCTACCTAAAGCAATCTACACATTTAATGCAATTCCTATCAAAGTACCATCCATCTTTTTCAAAGAAATGGAACAAATAATTCTAAAATTTATATGGAACCAGAAAAGACCTCGAATAGCCAAAGGGATATTGAAAAAGAAAGCCAACGTTGGTGGCATCACAATTCCGGACTTCAAGCTCTATTACAAAGCTGTCATCATCAAGACAGCATGGTACTGGCACAAAAACAGACACATAGATCAATGGAACAGAATAGAGAGCCCAGAAATAGACCCTCAACTCTATGGTCAACTAATCTTTGACAAAGCAGGAAAGAATGTCCAATGGAAAAAAAGACAGCCTTTTCAATAAATGGTGCTGGGAAAATTGGACAGCCACATGCAGAAAAATGAAATTGGACCATTTCCTTACACCACACACAAAAATAGACTCAAAATGGATGAAGGACCTCAATGTACGAAAGGAATCCATCAAAATCCTTGAGGAGAACACGGGCAGCAACCTCTTCGACCTCTGCCGCAGCAACATCTTCCTAGGAACAACGCAAAAGGCAAGGGAAGCAAGGGAAAAAATGAACTACTGGGATTTCATCAAGATCAAAAGCTTTTGCACAGCAAAGGAAACAGTTAACAAAATCAAAAGACAACTGACAGAATGGGAGAAGATATTTGCAAACGACATATCAGATAAAGGACTAGTGTCCAGAATCTATAAAGAACTTAGCAAACTCAATACCCAAAGAACAAATAATCCAATCAAGAAATGGGCAGAAGACATGAACAGACATTTCTGCAAAGAAGACATCCAGATGGCGAACAGACACATGAAAAAGTGCTCCATATCACTCGGCATCAGGGAAATACAAATCAAAACCACAATGAGATATCACCTCACACCAGTCAGAATGGCTAAAATCAACAAGTCAGGAAATGACAGATGCTGGCGAGGATGCGGAGAAAGGGGAACCCTCCTACACTGTTGGTGGGAATGCAAGCTGGTGCAGCCACTCTGGAAAACAGCATGGAGGTTCCTCAAAATGTTGAAAATAGAACTGCCCTATGACCCAGCAATTGCACTATTGGGTATTTACCCTAAAGATACAAATGTAGTGATCCAAAGGGACACATGCACCCGAATGTTTATAGCAGCAATGTCCACAATAGCCAAACTATGGAAAGAACCTAGATGTCCATCAACAGATGAATGGATCAAGAAGATGTGGTATATATACACAATGGAATACTATGCAGCCATCAAAAGAAATGAAATCTTGCCATTTGCAACGACGTGGATGGAACTAGAGCGTATCATGCTTAGCGAAATAAGTCAAGCAGAGAAAGACAACTATCATATGATCTCCCTGATATGAGGAAGTGGTGATGCAACATGGAGGCTTAAGTGGGTAGAAGAAGAATAAATGAAACAAGATGGGATTGGGAGGGAGACAAACCATAAGTGACTCTTAATCTCACAAAACAAACTGAGGGTTGCTGGGGGGAGGGGGTTTGGGAGAAGGGGGTGGGATTATGGACATTGGGGAGGGTATGTGATCTGGTGAGTGCTGTGAAGTGTGTAAACCTGGTGATTCACAGACCTGTACCCCTGGGGATAAAAATATATGTTTATAAAAAATAAAAAATTTAAAAAAAAAAAAAATAAAATAAAATAAAATAAGTAAATAAAATCTTTTTAAAATCTTTTTTAAAAGAATTCCAATAGTATGGGGTTCAGAGAGTTTTCCAGTTAGTGAACACGTCAATGTACCAGGAAGTTACTCCCGAACTGCACAAGGACAGAAGTTCCTGTGCTTGGGACCTTCCCAGACCTATTCTAGCAAATTAATCAAACTTGGGAAAGGAAGCGGTGGGAACCTCTGGCTTATAGCCTATGAGTCAGAAGCACAGGTGACAACCTGAACTTGTACTTGGCATCTGAAGTGGGGTAGAAACAGTCTTGTGGGACTGAGACCTTAACCTGTGGGATATGATGCCATCCCCAGGTAGATACTGTCAGAATTGAGTTAAATTGTAGGGCACCCTGATGGTGTTGTAGAAAATTGCTAGGTGGGGGAAAACCCCACATATTTTAGGACTAGAAGTGTGGTCAGTGTGGTAGTTGCATAACAGTAAAGGAGAAATATAGGAGGTAGGCTAGAGGTTTTTCCTAATCCCCCACTCTTTCCATCTCTAGCAGCTGCACATTTCGTATGTTAAAGGAAGAGATCCTCAGGACAACAGACTGTCTATCCATAATTTTGATCTCTAGTTCTCAGATTCATGTGCCAAATGAAATTCTTAAGAAGATACTCTGTCTTTTAATTCTACATGCTTACATCTCATCTGGATTGTAAACTTCTGGAAAACAGAAGTCAAATTTCCTTGGTTTATACCTAGCATTTCACAGCACCTGGTACACTTGTGGTCATAATTAGGTGCTCTAAGAAATCCTTTTTTGAAAATACACTGAAGTATTCCAAACATCTCTAAATCTTTTGGTACAGAAGAAATAGGAGAGATGTTCAAATGAGTGTTAATTATATGATGGTAGATCTACTAAAAGAACAAGAAAAATTATCACTACTTTTGAGTTACAGAATGGTAGTTAATTAGATAAGGAAAAGTAACACATTTATTTCAAACTGAAAGCAACAGAAACACTCAACTAATATAATCAGCAAAGTATTTATGATATTTGCTAGGTACAGCATTAAGATAGATGCCCTGAGTTTTCTTCTAATACAGTACAAGAAATCTTTATCAGTGTCCTAGCATGTGCTAAACAATGCGCTAGACATGTCTGAGATAGAGATGCAGAGATGAACAAAACAAAGTTGTCTCTCTTCAGAGAGCACAAAATGTAGCAGGACCAGATTAAAGTAGTATATGGTAATCCCTTGGAGGATATACAGATACATTTCAGCCCAAAGGAAAAATTGAGTTGGAACAGGATTTTAGAAGAAGTCAATGTAAGCACTCTTGAAGACCTAATGAGGAAAACTGAAGGGAAAGCAGTATTCTGAGCAACAGTGATAAACCACCCCTACTTGCCTGGGGATGAGGGACTGCCAGGCAGAGACTTTAGGGCTAAATCTAGGTAAATTCTGGACACACTGGAACAGCTGATTATCTTACTATAAACAGATGGAACGACCTCATTAAAAGACAAAAGAAAATACAGATTTTTGGAGACCTAAAGAATTCCAGAGTTGCAGAGTGTACATAAAGGAGACAAACAGTAAACAAAAATGGAGGAAGCTCATCTTTCTAAGGGGCACTATGTGCCATACAAAGGAATCTGTAATATAATTCTAAATCAATAGAGAACCCCTGATGGGTTTTGCTGAAAGGAGTGAAATGTTTTGATTTGTCTTTGGAATGATCATTATGACTGCCCTGTGGATGATAAATCAGAAAACTAAGACAAGGGGGAAGTGAACTGGTTAGGAAGCTGCTATATCAATTGACGGGGGGGGGGGAGATAAAAAGAAATATGGTAGCTTTACCAAAAATAAATTTACCAGAGATAAATTCCAGAGATATTTAGGCAATGGAAACAAAAGGATTTAACACTTATACATGAAGGATCAATAATGACTCCCATGTTTCTGGTTTAATGGCTCAACAGATGGAAGTTGCATTCATCAAGAATGGAAATAAAAAAGAAAGAACAGGCTTTAAGATGGAGACACTTGGGGAGGAGGAGATCATGAATTCTGCTTGATTTGTTAAATGTAGGAGTCCCATAGAGGATCCTAATCAAAGCAGCAGCAGGCGAATATTTTCAGTATAGTTCTTGTGCCCAAGACTGAGCTTTAACACAGAGACAAATAGAAACTCCAAGTTAGAGTGGCATCAAGGAACAAAGGAGCAGAGTTTTAAGAAGGAAACGACAGGTCCGTATCAAAAGCTGCAAAGAGATCAAAATAATGAGTCTGAAATGTGTCAAAAGATCTTGGTGATTTGGAGCAAATTAGAGACCTTTTCCAGAGCAGGCTTAGTGTGGAGATGGTGACTAAAACTTTACAACAGTAAGTAAAAATGTCAGAAAGCAGAGAAAGAAATTATAGGCTAACCTCTTTTAAGAAGCTCAGCTAAAACAATACAACATTTGGCTCCTGCCTCAAAAAAGTGACATTCTGTTGGAAATTAAGAGTCATCTAGACTCTGCCAACAAACTCAGCATTTTTAGGCATCCCCCAACACTCGATCATACTTGTGGCTGTAAAATTCTACATCAATAAAATGTGTTTAATGGCATAACCCCCCCCAAAAAAAATCTATCAATTTTTGCATCATATTAATATATATTATAAATCAAGGTTATGTTTAGTTGAAGCTTCAACTTTGCTAAGAAAAAAACTAGCATTACTTAATGGGATATCCTAGGCAGTGAGAACTGGTTTCTACTACTGAAAACAGTCCATGAACAACTCTAGAGGCAAAATATGGAATTCTCCAAGTGAGTTATGCCGCTTAATGTCCTAAAATTTTTACAGTACAGCAAACTCTTTGGATTCCTAGTCAAAAAACAAAGTGCAATCTGTAAAAATTGAAACAACTGACCTTTATATCTAGAGATGGCAGCTCCAAATACCAAATAAGATTTTTCTCCAACCTAAGTCATCAGAATTACACTTCTGGTAAATTATCCCCAAATCTGCCCTAATAATACTTACAGAAGTCTGAGTAGGCTCAGGTATGCTGTGATAACAATGTTTTCAATGACTTAAAGAGAAGAGATTTATTTCTTCTATTACATATCCATACCAGCTTAACCAAGTGTTCTGCTCTTCTTAGCCATTCAGAAACACAGACTCACAGGACAGCCACATTTCAAACATCACAGAGCAAAAATCCTTGCAATCAGCCAGAATAACAAATGTCATCTTTGCTCATAAATATTTAGCTCAAACTAGTCACGTGGTCCAAACCTAAATATAAAAGGACCATGGAATGAGGGAATTCAATCCAACCATGCACCCTAAAGGTGAAGAGAGAGACACATGGGAGAATTCTGTTAGTGATTACAACACATGCTATCCTGAGTGGACTCACATCCTCCCACAAGGTGTAATACACACACACTCACTTATGTATGTGCATTAATGAGAAACGGATGATATATTTTCAAGTTTTATGAATCCTGGGTGGGGAGCATCCTTTAAGTATTGTTTCTATGTTACCATACTAACATCTTACTTTATTTATCTACTCAGATGTCCTAATCAAAGCAGAAACTATATCACTCTAAATGGGGTTATCGCAGAATACTGTATCACTATAGTATATCACTCTAAATGGAATAATCTCACCCAAGGAAACGTCCTATCTTTTTAAAGTATGTAACAGAAAAATAAAACTATTTTCTATAAGGATAACTGGATACCATACTGTACAGGAGATGCAAGTTCTACATTTCATTGGCAAATGAGTACCCTTCTTTAATAAAGGGCTAATCAGGATTTATTCTTCACTTGGGAAGACAGAAAGAGAAAGGAAGGTTTTCATGGGCTGCTACTGCCACAAGCCTTCTCCCTGAACAATTCCCTCTAGGTATATTTTTAATTGATTGGCTCCTTTCCAGACATCTTTACATTATGCAATGAAGCAGAAGAAGAAATGCAATGTTTCGACCTTGACCTTATAGTAAGAATTTCTTTAGAAGTTTTTCTCCTAAGCCTGTTGCTTCCCAAAGCCAGACAAGCATTCTTTTGGGGCAATGAAATTATTTCTTCAATAAACTTAGAATTGTTAGAAACCTACCAATTAATTATAAAATGAAATTAATAGCACATTCAGATATTGTGTTTGTATACTCATACCAATGTTATTTGTATAAAATATTTCTTTCCACGTTAACTCCTTCCAGTCTCTCTCATTTTCTCATCCCCTTCAAGATTTTTGCAAAACTAGTCCCACTGGTCGTTCTAAGAGAACACTGGCTTCTCCTTACTAATTTATTCAGAGCCAATTAGTATGAAGCAACCCCCATCTTAAAGCAAAAATCTGCCTTTTAAAACAAAGCTTCTATTCTGTGTTGTTGTCTTTTCCCCCCCTAAACCAGGACACTTCTCTGAGCATCTCAAAAGAACAAGTCAGTTTTCTTCTCTTCTTTTGAACTTACAAACGAATCAGTTCTCCCCTTTGCTATCTATTGTATTAGATTATTGCAGTACCTGAACTCTTTTTTTTTTTTTTTTTTTTTTTTATAAACATATATTTTTATCCCCAGGGGTACAGGTCTGTGAATCACCAGGTTTACACACTTCACAGCACTCACCAAATCACATACCCTCCCCAATGTCCATAATCCCACCCCCTTCTCCCAAACCCCCTCCCGCCCGGCAACCCTCAGTTTGTTTTGTGAGATTAAGAGTCACTTATGGTTTGTCTCCCTCCCAATCCCATCTTGTTTCATTTATTCTTCTACCCACTTAAGCCTCCATGTTGCATCACCACTTCCTCATATCAGGGAGATCATATGATAGTTGTCTTTCTCTGCTTGACTTATTTCGCTAAGCATGATACGCTCTAGTTCCATCCATGTTGTTGCAAATGGCAAGATTTCATTTCTTTTGATGGCTGCATAGTATTCCATTGTGTATATATACCACATCTTCTTGATCCATTCATCTGTTGATGGACATCTAGGTTCTTTCCATAGTTTGGCTATTGTGGACATTGCTGCTATAAACATTCGGGTGCATGTGTCCCTTTGGATCACTACATTTGTATCTTTAGGGTAAATACCCAATAGTGCAATTGCTGGGTCATAGGGCAGTTCTATTTTCAACATTTTGAGGAACCTCCATGCTGTTTTCCAGAGTGGCTGCACCAGCTTGCATTCCCACCAACAGTGTAGGAGGGTTCCCCTTTCTCCGCATCCTCGCCAGCATCTGTCATTTCCTGACTTGTTGATTTTAGCCATTCTGACTGGTGTGAGGTGATATCTCATTGTGGTTTTGATTTGTATTTCCCTGATGCCGAGTGATATGGAGCACTTTTTCATGTGTCTGTTCGCCATCTGGATGTCTTCTTTGCAGAAAATGTCTGTTCATGTCTTCTGCCCATTTCTTGATTGGATTATTTGTTCTTTGGGTATTGAGTTTGCTAAGTTCTTTATAGATTCTGGACACTAGTCCTTTATCTGATATGTCGTTTGCAAATATCTTCTCCCATTCTGTCAGTTGTCTTTTGATTTTGTTAACTGTTTCCTTTGCTGTGCAAAAGCTTTTGATCTTGATGAAATCCCAGTAGTTCATTTTTTTCCCTTGCTTCCCTTGCCTTTTGCGTTGTTCCTAGGAAGATGTTGCTGCGGCAGAGGTCGAAGAGGTTGCTGCCCGTGTTCTCCTCAAGGATTTTGATGGATTCCTTTCGTACATTGAGGTCCTTCATCCATTTTGAGTCTATTTTTGTGTGTGGTGTAAGGAAATGGTCCAATTTCATTTTTCTGCATGTGGCTGTCCAATTTTCCCAGCACCATTTATTGAAAAGGCTGTCTTTTTTCCATTGGACATTCTTTCCTGCTTTGTCGAAGATTAGTTGACCATAGATTTGAGGGTCTATTTCTGGGCTCTCTATTCTGTTCCATTGATCTATGTGTCTGTTTTTGTGCCAGTACCATGCTGTCTTGATGATGACAGCTTTGTAATAGAGCTTGAAGTCCGGAATTGTGATGCCACCAACGTTGGCTTTCTTTTTCAATATCCCTTTGGCTATTCGAGGTCTTTTCTGGTTCCATATAAATTTTAGAATTATTTGTTCCATTTCTTTGAAAAAGATGGATGGTACTTTGATAGGAATTGCATTAAATGTGTAGATTGCTTTAGGTAGCATAGACATTTTCACAATATTTATTCTTCCAATCCAGGAGCATGGAACATTTTTTCCATTTCTTTGTGTCTTCCTCAATTTCTTTCATGAGTACTTTATAGTTTTCTGAGTATAGATTCTGTGTCTCTTTGGTTAGGTTTATTCCTAGGTATCTTATGGTTTTGGATGCAATTGTAAATGGGATTGACTCCTTAATATCTCTTTCTTCTGTCTTGCTGTTGGTGTAGAGAAATGCAACTGATTTCTGTGCATTGATTTTATATCCTGACACTTTACTGAATTCCTGTATAAGTTCTAGCAGTTTTGGAGTGGAGTCTTTTGGGTTTTCCACATATAGTATCATATCATCTGCGAAGAGTGATAATTTGACTTCTTCTTTGCCGATTTGGATGCCTTTAATTTCCTTTTGTTGTCTGATTGCTGAGGCTAGGACCTCTAGTACTATGTTGAATAGCAGTGGTGATAATGGACATCCCTGCCGTGTTCCTGACCTTAGCGGAAAAGCTTTCAGTTTTTCTCCATTGAGAATGATATTTGCGGTGGGTTTTTCATAGATGGCTTTGATGATATTGAGGTATGTGCCCTCTATCCCTACACTTTGAAGAGTTTTGATCAGGAAGGGATGTTGTACTTTGTCAAATGCTTTTTCAGCATCTATTGAGAGTATCATATGGTTCTTGTTCTTTCTTTTATTGATGTGTTGTATCACATTGACTGATTTGCGGATGTTGAACCAACCTTGCAGCCCTGGAATAAATCCCACCTGGTCGTGGTGAATAATCTTTTTAATGTACTGTTGAATCCTATTGGCTAGTATTTTGTTGAGTATTTTCGCATCTGTGTTCATCAAGGATATCGGTCTATAGCTCTCTTTTTTGGTGGGATCCTTGTCTGGTTTTGGGATCAAGGTGATGCTGGCCTCATAAAATGAGTTTGGAAGTTTTCCTTCCATTTCTATTTTTTGGAACAGTTTCAGGAGAATAGGAATTAGTTCTTCTTTAAATGTTTGGTAGAAATTCCCCCGGGAAGCCGTCTGGCCCTGGGCTTTTGTTTGTTTGGAGATTTTTAATGACTGTTTCTATCTCCTTACTGGTTATGGGTCTGTTCAGGCTTTCTATTTCTTCCTGGTTCAGTTGTGGTAGTTTATATGTTTCTAGGAATGCATCCATTTCTTCCAGATTGTCAAATTTATTGCCGTAGAGTTGCTCATAGTATGTTCTTATAATAGTTTGTATTTCTTTGGTGTTAGTTGTGATCTCTCCTCTTTCATTCATGATTTTATTTATTTGGGTCCTTTCTCTTCTCTTTTTGATAAGTCGGGCCAGGGGTTTATCAATCTTATTAATTCTTTCAAAGAACCAGCTCCTAGTTTCGTTGATTTGTTCTATTGTTTTTTTGGTTTCTATTTCATTGATTTCTGCTCTGATCTTTATGATTTCTCTTCTCCTGCTGGGCTTAGGGTTTCTTTCTTGTTCTTTCTCCAGCTCCTTTAGGTGTAGGGTTAGGTTGTGTACCTGAGACCTTTCTTGTTTCTTGAGAAAGGCTTGTACCGCTATATATTTTCCTCTCAGGACTG
The DNA here is from genome assembly GCF_011764305.1 of Mustela putorius furo. Taxonomy (NCBI): domain Eukaryota; kingdom Metazoa; phylum Chordata; class Mammalia; order Carnivora; family Mustelidae; genus Mustela; species Mustela putorius. Next base: position 33,001,624 of record NW_025421987.1, read on the forward strand.
CCTTTGTTGTGTCCCACAGATTTTGAACCGTTGTATTTTCATTATCATTTGTTTCCATGATTTTTTTTCAATTCTTCTTTAATTTCCCGGTTGACCCATTCATTCTTTAGAAGGATACTGTTTAGTCTCCATGTATTTGGGTTCTTTCCAAACTTCCTTTTGTGGTTGAGTTCTAGCTTTAGAGCATTGTGGTCTGAAAATATGCAGGGAATGATCCCAATCTTTTGATACCGGTTGAGTCCTGATTTAGGACCGAGGATGTGATCTATTCTGGAGAATGTTCCATGTGCACTAGAGAAGAATGTGTATTCTGTTGCTTTGGGATGAAATATTCTGAATATATCTGTGATGTCCATCTGGTCCAGTGTGTCGTTTAAGGCCTTTATTTCCTTGCTGATCTTTTGCTTGGATGACCTGTCCATTTCAGTGAGGGGAGTGTTAAAGTCCCCTACTATCATTGTATTATTGTTGATGTGTTTCTTTGATTTTGTTATTAATTGGTTTATATAGTTGGCTGCTCCCATTGGGGGGCATAGATATTTAAAATTGTTAAATCTTCTTGTTGGACAGACCCTTTGAGTATGATATAGTGTCCTTCCTCATCTCTTATTATAGTCTTTGGCTTAAAATCTAATTGATCTGATATAAGGATTGCCACTCCTGCTTTCTTCTGATGTCCATTAGCATGGTAAATTCTTTTCCACCCCCTCACTTTAAATCTGGAGGTGTCTTCGGGCTTAAAATGTGTTTCTTGGAGGCAACATATAGATGGGTTTTGTTTTTTTATCCATTCTGATACCCTGTGTCTTTTGACAGGGGCATTTAGCCCATTCACATTCAGGGTAACTATTGAGAGATATGAATTTAGTGCCATTGTATTGCCTGTAAGGTGACTGTTACTGTATATGGTCTCTGTTCCTTTCTGATCTACCACTTGTAGGCTCTCTCTTTGCTTAGAGGACCCCTTTCAATATTTCCTGTAGAGCTGGTTTGGTATTTGCAAATTCTTTCAGTTGTTGTTTGTCCTGGAAGCTTTTAATCTCTCCTTCTATTTTCAATGATAGCCTAGCTGGATATAGTATTCTTGGCTGCATGTTTTTCTCGTTTAGTGCTCTGAAAATATCATGCCAGCTCTTTCTGGCCTGCCAGGTCTCTGTGGATAAGTCAGCTGCCAATCTAATATTTTTACCATTGTATGTTACAGACTTCTTTTCCCGGGCTGCTTTCAGGATTTTCTCTTTGTCACTGAGACTTGTAAATTTTACTATTAGGTGACGGGGTGTGGTCCTATTCTTATTGATTTTGAGGGGCATTCTCTGAACCTCCTGAATTTTGATGCTCGTTCCCTTTGCCATATTGGGGAAATTCTCCCCAATAATTCTCTCCAGTATACCTTCTGCTCCCCTCTCACTTTCTTCTTCTTCTGGAATCCCAATTATTCTAATGTTGTTTCGTCTTATGGTGTCACTTATCTCTCGAATTCTCCCCTCGTGGTCCAGTAGCTGTTTGTCCCTCTTTTGCTCAGCTTCTTTATTCTCTGTCATTTGGTCTTCTATATCACTAATTCTTGCAGATTCGGGTATAGTCTAAATCTGTATAAATCCCTCAAGCTAACATTGAATAAATGATTTAACTAGGTAGTTCTTCTTAAGAGCAAACTTATTTTCAAATTAAGGCAAAATAACCAAAATTAATCCCTGACCGCAACATTAAAAAGTTAATCTATTAAAAGTTAAACATTAAAAAGTCATATCTGTTCCCCATGTACATGTATACACATGCAATGATGCTAATTAAGCCTAAACTTTAGGACCTCTCATTTGCCCAAGGCCCAGAGAAAATCCCTAGCGTTGCTGTATTCATAAAACTTACTATTTTTCTTAAAGAGGGGCCTAAAGCTGTTACAAGCTTCAGGCCCCACAAAATCTGTACCTAACCTATATGTCCTAGAAAAATTAGATGCAACTCCTTCTTGCTCATCACAAGACAGATAAAAAGAAATTGTCAAAGGAAGAGGTTTTTTCTCATTTTTGAAAGAATATTATGTAAAATGAACAAAATTATGGTATGACAATACCTGAGAATAAGGTGATCAAATTAATAAACCTAAGTGTTAAAAGGGTAGAATATTTTAAAGAAGTGGTTGCCATGGAAACTGGTACAACAAAAATTATTATATATACAGACAAACTGAATTTATTTATATTGCTTTCAGTGGAAATAGATAGCAAATTCCCTCTTCTTTTGCCTACCTTTTATATTGACTTTAAGGATTGCAAATGTTAATAAATTAATTAATTTAAAAATAAAAATTAAAAAAAAAACAGATTAGAACCTGAAAAAAAAAAAAAAGGATTGCAAATGTTTCTAATAACAGCAACCCACTGAAGGCTAAGGCTCAGACAGAACCATCACTAGTCAAAGCAACAGGAAAGGCTTTAGTGAAATCACAAAGACAGAATTCCCACAATGAAACTCAGTGTCTAAACAGTGGTAATCTCTAAAACAGCAGTTTATAACCTTAGAGATCAATAGTCTCCATCAGAGACTTTAGTGCATGCTATGGACGCTGCATCCAGTAAAATGCATCTTTATATTGATGCATAGAATTTCAGGGAGTCCCTGGACCTTAGTCTGTATGTCCATAAAACTTAACTAACAAACCCTTGATTTATCAACTAGAAATTATCATATATTATACTCCTTGGTTGCAACAGAAATGTTATCTAGTGGCCATATCAGTATTTTGGCTATTATATATGAAAGACACACCTTCTCTATAAATAACTTATTATATAACTTACTGCAAACAGTCCTGACATGTGGCTGTGGCCCAGACTTTCAATTTATTTGTTTACTTAAATGAAAGCAATAATCTCTTTTAACTGTAAGAAATTAGTTCTGTAACAGAAATGAACCTGAAAAAAAGAGAACAGGGCAGGAGAGGCACAGAACATAATGGGAGTCACACTGCCCAGAGCTGGGAGGAAAGGCAATGCTGCCAAGACCAGCGTGCCTCATCAAACCTCTTTGGTGTGTGTTGGGATCCTGTGTTGAATGAAACTTCTGAAGTTTTTATGGATGCTGGAAGTGAAAAGGGATAGAATAAAAAGCTCAATTAACTAAACAATTTAATTCTTTGGTCAGGACTTCGTCTCCCTCCTCCCTGGGCTGCAACCATCTTCCCGATCTCATCTATGAACACTGAAGTGATCCACAGCCTGCAATTCGTTCATGCTCTATCAAGAAGCACCTAAGTAGGTTTCTCCCTATAGCTGGCACATCAGGTCTACTGCCCAGGTGTTTGCTTGGTTTCTATCCAATGGGGTGCGAGTGCTGATGCTGGTGGATAGAGGCTGACCTTATTCTCTCACCTGGCCCTACTGTTCTTGTGATTTTTTAAAATTATTTATTTCCTTGATTTATTCTACGATAATTATGCTCTCTTTGTTCCTGACAAGTTAGTGATTTCCTTCTTTTGGATGCTAACTCCATCGTGTCCCCTAATCCCCAAATGCCTACTTGCTTTCGGTCCACTTCCTTGTCTGACTCCCAGCGATATCAGCATGTGGACCGACACACTCAGGCCCATTCAACACACCAAGGGGCACATGCTCACTCACCCTCATAAGCAGGCCCTTGCTTTTACACACTCACTCACTCACATCCGGTCCTGTCATCTACAATCACTCAGCCCTACTCATGCTTATTCATACAATCATCCGCAACCAGCCCCATGCATTCACATTCCTGCTCAAGGCCACAGCACCCTACTCATACTCCATCACACTCACAACTAGTCAGCCCATTGACTTCCATTCAGTCTTGCGCAGTCTTACTCAGCCCCCCACACTCACACCCAGGCTAGTCAGCTCACTCAGTCACACAGTCACTCACTCATGCATGGTCCCTCTCCCTCACACACTTGCCATCCTGCACACTCAGGATGGAGCCACATTCATACTCACTGCCATTGATACTCTTCATATTCACAGACCCAGCCATACCCTGTCACAAAATGTTCCAATTCACACCTAGTCACACCTAGTTCTATGCACACCTAGTCCCACTTAGTCTCACTCACACCTAGTCATGTGCAGTTTCATATAGCCCCATGCAGTCACACTCATACATAGTCTTACACAGTCCCACTCACACCTAGTTCCACTGCATCCTACTCACTCTCAAGTCATTTGCTCTCACACTCACCCAACCTCATGAACAGAGTCTCTCTCCTCTACACACATTCACACTTGCTCAATTGCAGCACTCACACAGATGTTCCCCATAATATATGAGCTATCTTTGTCTGTCCAGGCTACATAAATTCAGTGAATTAATAACAATAAACATTTACTTCTTACAGTTTCGGAAACTGGAAGTCCAAGATCAAGATGCCAACAGACCGGGTGTCCACTTCCTGGTTTATAAAAGGTGTCTTTTGCTGTATCCTCACATGGCAGAAGGGTGAGAGAGCTCTCTGGAGTCTCTTTTACAGGAACACTAATCCACTCATGAGAGATTAAGCATCTTTTAAAGAACCCACCATCACATTGAGGGTTAAGTTTCAACATACAAATTTCAGGGTAGGAGTGACACACACACTTCAGACCTTAGCACAAGTATACTCATACACTCACACCTAGTCCCTGCACCCAGGTATGGAAATACCCAACCCCATTCACACACGTGCTCACCCACACTCACTTACAGTCCCACACATATGGGCACACATGCCAAGTCTCACACATACACACACAGTACAAATATACACATACTACCAAGTCCCACTACACACAAGTTCCCATGCTAAGACCTACTGACTCATACACAACCAGTGCCACTCCCTCACACTGAGCCCCACCTACCCCATTCCACACTCCCTGTCTCACACTCAGTCACAGCCTCACTCACCTATCTTCCCTCTCCCCACCCAAAGTCACTCGCTCCTTCAGTGACATGGTCAACCAAAGGGCTACCTCACTCAACAATAATTTTTCTTCCCCAAGTGTTATTTTTTCACTAAGCAATAGCAAAGAATGACATAGTAGTATGGTCTCCTCTTTTTTCTAAGATTTTGAGTGGTATCCATTTTTATTTAGGTGCTAAAGGAACAGGGCTACCTGTCCTCAGAGAAGGGCACTTTAGGTTTTGAATGACTTGATAAGCTTCCTTGGGATAAAGTTGAGTTCATTTAGGAAAACAACAGCCACACTGTAGTTCAAAAGAGAAAACTGAATGCAGGGAACAGCTTCACAAAGGAGCTAAAAGCACTAACAAGCTTGCAGGGGACAGTGCGACAATTCTAGAATTACCAATTAATTCTAGAAAGCCACTATGACTCTTAAGGAAGGGAAGAAGCAGTGTATTAGCCAGGGTTCTACATAGAAACAGAACCTAGAAGGAAGGGAGAGAGGAAAGAAGGAAAAAAAGAGAGAGATTGTAAGAAACTAGCTCATGGGACCATTAGGGCTGGCAAGTTGGAAATTTATAGGGCTGGCTGGCAGCCTAGAAATTCAGGTTAAGATTTGATGTTGTAGCCTGGAGGCAGAACCGCTTCTTAGAGAAATCTCATTCTTTGCTCTTAAGGCCTTCAACTGACTGGATGAAGCCCACTCACATTATGAAGGACAATCTGCTTTACGTCAAGTCAACTGATGGTACATGTTCATTACATCCACAAACACCTTCACAGCCACATCTAGTGTGTGACCTAACAACTGGGTACCAGAGCCTACATGTTACATTTACCCTCACAGATACTGTTACAGGAGCTCAGGGTAGAGGTCACCTAGCAAAAGCTGTCTATAGAGGAGACACAGCCAGTGCTGGACCCTGATGCAGGGAGAAGGGAAAACCTGCAGTGGCTCCCTCCTTCTGTTCTCCAGTTTGCTCCAGTGCCTCACATTGGCCTAACGTAACTGAAACTAGTTGGCAAGAGATCTGGGAAAGGTCATTTCCAAGGGTCGACACCCTAGGAACAGAGGGCAAAGGAGGGAAGTGCAGAAGTGGAACTAAAAGTATGAGGAAGGACTAACACAGTAGTATTATGAGTTTGAGGTCTGTGAAGTGTTTGATTTCTAAAACCAGCTGTCATTTGACCCAGGAAGAATATGTGTGTATGAACTGAAAACATTCACAGACTAAACATAAAGCAACCTCAGCCATGCTCTTCTCAGAAGACTAGAACTACCAACCCTCATAGAACCCCTGGGGCCTGGGTTACAAAAAGGCTGTTTAGTGCCTGGAAACAATGATATTCCTGGGTCAACCTAACTTCAGTTCCCTCTAAGCCTGAGTTGTAGGAGAACAGAAATGCTTTTGAACCAAATAAGCCTCCTATGGGACCATCCTTGATTTCACTGGAAACTGGATGAAATGATACCCCAAAATTGCCATTCCCCCAGTGCCCATCAGAATGCCAGGGGATATACAACAAAAAAATTGGAGTGAATGACTTCTTACAGGTTTTGTTTGTTTTGGTTTGTTTTGTTTTGTTTTTAATTTTATTTGATGTCAAGATGCTTGCTTAGGACTTTCCAGTGATTCCATTATATTCTTAATCATCCTGGAAAGACTAGGATATATTCAATATTTGGATGTCATATTTATGAATCCATGTCCTGCAGTTTTGTCTTGATGAGGTAAAGATCTCTTTTATCATTAAAATGTCTTTTCCAAAAGAGGGACTTAATTATGTTGTTAATTATATAGTCACATTTATCTTCAGGTAAATAAATGTAAATAGGACATTAGAGGCTAGCCAAGGAGAATTTCTTCTTCAAACACTCCAGAAGCTACCAAAAAAGAATGCAGCAGAACCTTAAAGTTGATAGGGAATCCAGGTTTCTATGCAATGCGGAAATCTTTTATATAGGGGACACCTGGCTCGCTCAGCTGGAAGAGCATGCAGCTCTTAATCTCAAGGTTGTGATTCAGCCCCATGCTGGGTGTAGAATTACTCAAAAATAAATAAATAAACTTTTAAAAAAGGCATCTTCTTACAGAAAATCTCAGAAAGTGTTCATCTGTCCCTTCATAATACTCAAAATTCAATTTTTTTAATTTATAAAACTCAAAAAAATACTTGAGGACCTACTATCTACAGTTCCTGAAAGGGCCAACATACGGGGATGAATATGAAGAACAAGTTCCTCTTCTCATAAAGATGTCAGTCTAGTGACAGGAGATGAAAATAGAAAGAGAAAGAAGCAAGAAAAGGAAAGTAATTGCAGATCAAGACAAATGCTCCGATAGAAGCTGGGACATGCTCTTGGAGAAAGTGATATGGAGAATGAAAAATGAGAAGTACTACCAAACATCATGGGAAGAAGATCCAAAGCAAATGTAACAGCCCTGACATAGGAATAACTTGGCATGTTAAAGTGATGGAATACCAAAAACCCACAGAGCGAGTTGAGCAAGTCTCTACTGGCATATGAGAAAAGTGGAGAGGTACTTTTGATTGTCACATGACAGCCTGGAGGTGTTGCTGCTATTTCATGAACAGGGGCCAAGGGTGCTAATATCTACCACTATTCAAAGTGGTCCTACTCCAGAAAGAATTCTCCTACCCAAAAACCCAGCACCTCCCTTGAGCAACCCTGTCAGACAACATTGAATGAAAGAGAACTAGATAAAGGGGAGGCCAAGGAGCTAGATTGGAGGCACATCAGAAGGGCTTTGGGGTCACAGTAAGAGTGAAGAAGTATAACCGAAGTCATTAAATGCCTAGTAAGCAAGGAAATGTTTTTGAAAGTCTTAGAGATAAGACACATAAAGTCTTTATACAACATTCTGCTCCACTGAGTCCTGATTTAAAGGGTCCTTTTTATACTTGAGTGGCTCTTTGTAACTTCCACTTAAATTCCTACTATGACAGAAGGAAACTCCAGAAAGTTCCCTCTTGGTCTGGGAACCTTCCACCTTCAGATTCCATAACACCCTGGTCTGGGATCAGTTCTATAACCATTAGAGCAAATTCTGTAATTCTCAGGTCCATATATCCAGTGAAAATGAAATCCGTTTTTCCCATTTCTTTGTTGTTCCCACACTGCCCTTGTCCCTAGCTCTTCTTAGGAAGGGGCTAATAGGACTCGGTCCCCGGGTTAATACTCCAGATGAGTACTTCTACTTGGATGGAGGGCCTGCAACTGATAACTGCCAGGAGCCCTTTAAGGCTAGACCCTACTCAATTTTTGCCAATACTTTGAGTGTTCAAATCCTGCCCATGAACACTAGGCCCACAGCAGATGTTCTATTACTTCCAACCAGACTTTCCTAATGCCCACCATATGGCTACCTGGCTGCAGTTCCATGAATCATCTTGTTGCTGACATGTCTGTGTTCAAACTATGCCCATCTGCTAAGACACCCACAAGGGAAGTAGTCCACTGTACAAGAGCAGTGACTTGGGAGTCAAACCTGGGTGTGAATCTGATGCCATACTTGACTAACTGTGGAATTCTTTTTAATCTCTTAGTTTCCTAAAGCACTGATGATGCTGATGATAATAATAATGATAGAGCCTCAAAGCTCTGTAATAAGTAACTGAGCATGACATGGGTCTTCAAATGCAGCTATTGTTATCTTTATTTATTATCAATGTTGGGCCTTCCTTTTTTTTTTTTTTTTTTTTTTTTAAGACACAGAGAGAGTAGAGGGAGAGGGGCAGAGGAAGGGGAGGAGGAAAGACTCCTAAGCAGGCTGCACACCCAGCATGGAACCCAAGGTGGGGCTGCATCTCACACCCCTGAGATCATGACCTGAGCCAAAACCAAGAGTCAGTGCTCAACCAACTGAACCACCCAAGCATTCGGGGCCTTTCTAGTAAAGTCTAAAAGCTTACATCTATCACCAGCCCTCATTGCCCTGCCCCTTTGCCTCCCTAAACCTCTGCTCCATGCTAATGAGTGTGCCCGTTTACTGGCTCTGGTCCCCTTTCATGAAAAAACTGAGCTACAGGAATGACTCGAAACCAGTGTAGCTACTGAGTTAACCAAGTCATGAAAGACTATTGAGCAGGAAGGGGTGGGTGTACACAGGAAGAGGTAGATGCAGAGAGGTATTCTTGGAATGCCAAGAAGGTAGGGCAATTGCTGAGGATAAGGCTAAATGGAGGTTTGAAGACAGGAGAAAATAGCAGGGAGTGGGAAGGGAGAACAAAGGAAATCTTATCCTCAATTACCCTGACAGTTCTGGGCTTGGCCTACATTAGCAGAATCTTTGTTTAGATGTTCATTTTGCTTTGGCTGTAGAGGCCTCTCCTGGTGGGATTGCAGGGAGTTTTATAACCCATCGTCCCACTGCTCTCTCCTGTGGTTTTAACTGATGGGGAGGAAGGGAACCACTCAGTACAATTAGGTCCCTTCCATACAACACAGCTGCATGTCTTCATAGAGATTTACTTTTGACAAGTAATTTATGTTGCTTTCAATGACTATGGGCTGTTACTGGGGGACGGGGGAGGAAAGGATTGGAGACAAGATTGCTGGGAGTGTTCTGAGGTTGCTTGTTGTAACAGGTGGTCTGAAAACTGCTGACTTGAAGCAAGGCCACAGCTGCTCTCAGCTGGCCTGACTGAAGCAGAGGCCTAAGTGAACCCGGACCAGGCATAACCCAGGTGCACCAAGGGAACAGCTGTCTCTATTTTAATTGGGGGAAGGAAGTGGCATGGATTTGAAAAAATAATATTGCAAGAACCAGAGTGCAGAGCAATGGCTTGATTCCATTCCATTTTATTATTTGCCATAAACAGTTTATTAACACATGCTGAGTGAATGATGGTGTCTCTTTAGAGGGTTTTCACCAATGTTGATGACCAATGCTTCTCAGACTTTAATGTGTGTAGAAATCACCTGGGGACCTTGTTAAATTTCAAATTCAGATTCAGGAGGTCTGGGATGTGCCTGAGATTCTGCATTTCTAACAAGTTCCAGGCAATGGCAGGTCTGCCGGCCGGTCCATGGATGACACTCTGAGCAAGGAGTCTGTCAACCGCACAGCACTTCCGAAAAGGAGATTGCTAAAAACACTGGTAAGCTGTCAAATGTTAGAATTGGGCTATCAGTAGGAAATGAAAGTAAACTACATACTGATGAGATTTTAAAGGAAACTGAATGACTAAAGAGGTCATTAATATTAATGATCTAAAATTGCTCTTTTGACCTCTTAGACTTCTGATCATATTCTATGGGCTTATAAGTATCCATTACAATTGTATCAGAAATGGTTTGGTGTATGAATATTTCAATTTCTGAGAAACTTAACTACAGCTTTTTTTTTTATTACTATGACCAAAAAACCAAGCAACCAAGGGACTCTTTAAATTATTGAATTCAGCAATTTAACTATACAGAAAGTTTTAGAAAGGCTTTTCCTCCACTTTAGCGAAATGTTTAATTCTGATGCCTAAGTCAGAAAACTCAGGGCAAATACCAGTGAGAATGCACTGCATGGAGAAAACTGGGAGCAGAGACCCAGCGCAAATGATTCACTGCCCTAGCTGACAGAGAAAGAACATCTGGCAATATTAAGCCAAGGCGCTTTCGATCTTCTCTCTGTCTGCCAATATGAAATTTCACTATCATTGCTCTGTAAAAGAGAAGAAGATGAAAGGAGAGAGCTGCCATGAGTCAGGAAAAAGAGCATAAAGCCGGGCAGTGCAGCCCTGGGGAGTTTGCGAGAGGAAGAAAGAACAGCAAACATGTGCCATGCCCTCCCTTCCAGCCAAGGCAGGAGCCATGTTAGAATGAGAGTTGCACAGAAATACAGAGAACGGGGTACTGCCAGCAGGAAGAGTCATGAGGGATGGGCAAAAACAGGTGATGGGGAGTAGGAGCTACGGCTTCAGTTATGAAGGACGAAAGTCCCTGTGGATAAAAGGCACAGCATAGCAAGCACAGTCAGTAATACTGTAACAGTGGGCCTGGTGACAGACAGTAGCTACCCCTGTGAGCACAGCATCACATGCAGAGTTGCTGAATCACTGTACTGTACCCTGAAACTAATGTAACACTGTGTGTCAGCTATATGCACATAAAACAGTTTTTAAAGAAAGAGATTGAGGATCAAGCCAAAAATCAGCGTGCTTTGACCTCACTTTTGTCTGAGACAGTGAGGTAATTTAATCGGCCATCCTCAGATCAGCATGAGGGGTGGTCACTCCAGGGCAAGAGCTGGAATACTGTCGTTGGTCACAGAAGGCCTGCCCCTGACTGTCTCTGGGACCTCCTCAGCCCCTGAGAGGCAGGGACAGAGATAGGGGTTTCTACATGCACTGTGGAGAGACAGGGAAGACAGCTAATAATGCTGGCTGGCAAGAGAGGTCAAATGGCCCAGAGACAGGAACCAGCAGGGAAGACCAGAGCTGAAAATCAAATTAGTTGCCAGCAGATTGCTGAGAGGCCTGTAGAGCCATCAAAGGCACGGGGAAACTGCATCTTCAGGAAAATCCTTGGAGACATGATGAAACCAGAGCTGAGAGACCTCAATGTGCCCTGTGCCGACCATAGCGGCAGTTAAGAGAAATTGCTGGCAGAGGAGAAGAGGCAGTACTGGGGCCTGCTCATGGCTTCTGGGGCCCCCACTCTTCTTCCCTAGCACCAGCAGGCCAGATCACATCCACTTCCATGTACCCTGGTATTGCTCTGGAAAGAAAACATGAGGGGAGGGTAAAAAATCTAAAAGACTGGAACTTCATCTAATAAGACTCTGAATTACCTTAAAAGCCTGCATAAATTATTGCATTCGAATGACTAAATTTAGGTGCTTTATTTCTACCTCCTCACTAGCTAGACAGAAGGAGGTTCTTAAAGAAAAGCAAATCTACAGAAAATAAAGCTATTACTCCTTTGCACCGCTCAGTGTAGTGTGAGTTTAATTCACAAACCTGTTTGAGCTGAAATGAATCATCCCCATTCAGTCAGTGGATTACCTCATTCTGAGGTGGAAACATGGAGTTTCACATCTCTGATCTGTCCTTGCTCCTCGCCCAGGTCTGCTCTTCTGTGCACTAAGTTCAAACCAAGGCCCCCACTACTAAGCCTTAGGAACCGTGCAGCCCTGAGCATGGCTTTCAGGAGTGGGGTCCCACAGCCTGTGGTTTATCGAGTCTGAGGCCACTTCAGGATCTGCCCTGGTTTTGAAAGTTGATGTGACTTAATTTCCTGCATATATTCAGGGAATAGAATTGGCAAAGCAGGAACTTAGGAAAGAGAGTGTATCAGATTCTGCTCTGGACATTTATCATCCACAGAGCTGTGGATAAGCCACTTTTCCCTCTGAGACTCCTTTAATAAAGTGGAGTTCAAAATATCTACTTTTAGGACTCTTATAAGAATTAGTAAGAAATCAATAAATCAAGTTCATATTGTGCTATTCCAGTTCCTTCCATTATGCCCTATAATGCCTATTCAAGTGGGACCATGACCTCAACTTCTCACCCCACACAAAGAGTTGATTCCAAAACCCCACACATCTTCCTTTTTACAAACAGGTAGATGTTCTGTTTTGTCATCCAGGCCCTCCTTCAGAACCAAAGAATGGATATCTCCCTGATGGCTGGTACTCTCTGGAAATTTCCTCAGCCAAAGTCATACCCATTTTCTGGAGGGTGCTCCTGTATCCAAAGACTGGTGGGTGTAGGTGGGTATTGGCGTACACCAGAAAAAATTCTGAAAGGACATTCCACCATCAGAGCAGGGCTGGCCAAGGGAAGCTTTGTGGGGACTGTATCACACAGCCCATCTTTTCCTTCAGCTCAGTCCTGCTTCTCCACCTTCTTCCTATAGATAATCAATCCTAAGAGCCCTCCTTCACAAACATCCTACATGGTAATCTCTGCCTCAGAGCTGGCCTCCTGGGGACTCCATCTGGTAGCAATAAGTTACCGCATTCCCTGCTCAAAACCAATCACTGACCTATTATTGTTGACACTACGCAATCATCTTAACACAAAATTTGGTAAAATAAATGCTCATAACCCTCTTCGCCACTATTTTTGGAACCCTGCTATGGGTCATAGCCAGGGTAATCCTTTAGCCCTGATCCTTCCTTCCTAAGGGTCTTAGTTCAGCCAACACAAACCAGAGAGGCCATTACTTACACAGTGGCTTTAGAATACTTGCCACACTGCAGTGCTGGCCAACCCAGACACAGCCTTTAGCCTTCCCTTGATCCAGAACAAAAATCTGCAACTACCACAAGAAGGTTTTTATAGCATTGTCTCCAAGCTATGTGAATAAACAATGTCTAGCTATAGGAAATTGTCAATTCCTCTCTGCAAACTAAACACCTGCTTGTATTTTGCCCTGTCGTATACAAATGGACCATTTCAGGAAATGAGTAGAACAAATATGCTCTAGAAACTGCAATATAAGCAGTGCCCAATTTTCAGACAGGCTGTATTGCCTGAGTTGATTTGCAAATTGGCTATTTGGAACTCAGAATACATTATCCCAAAAGCAGTGTTATAAATGATGGCGAGCTACATGTGTTGTCCACAAAACCCTAGTAAATTCACAACTTCACATTGCCTTTAATAATGGACTGTTGGACTCTTCTGCACAGGGAAAATACCCTCCACAGGGCATAAGAGGGAAACCATGTGACACCAGGAACATCATGTCTCTCTCATTCACAGCTGTACTCTCCTCTCTGCCACATGTTTGCTCTAATCACCCATTTTCGAGGTGGCATTGAGGCCTGACAGTGAACCTGATCCTTTTCTTCTCTCTTCTAGAACTTGGGCACAAATATAACATAGACTTGATGAGTTCTGGCTTTAAGTGGCTGATAAGCAACATCCAAAGGTTCTAAGGATGTTTCTTGATCCCAAGACCACAAGGAGAATCTTCTTTAGCATAGTACTATATATTTATTGACTAAAAGTATGAGTATATTTGCAACAGAGTAAATCCCAAAGGAATATCATTACTTTCTATGTCTCACCCTAACAATCAACAGTTGAGGCCCGGAAGCCTAACCTCTGGTTTTACTGCATCCCCCAACAATACTATCTTGTCACACATATGCAAAACAATGTCCTTCTAAAATACTTCTACAAGGCTCCAGGAAGTTGGATCAGTGTATCTGTAGCCTAATGCAGCATTCCAGAATGTAATCCCTTAATTGACAGCATCAGCATAAGAAGCCTGCTTGTTAGAAATGCTACTTTTGGATATCACCCCAAATCTATTAAATCAGAAATTCTATGATTGGGGCCGTATTTTAACAAGTCCTCTAGGTTATTCTACATACACTTAAGTTTGAAAAACAGTGATGTGATTAATGATTTTGGAAAAAATGTTTTAAGAAAATCAAGAACCACTTCTTTTTAAAGATAAATGGCTAGAAATATTGTAAATCTAGTTATCCTACATATAACATCAAATATTATCTTTAGGAGCTACCCAACAATTCAACTCAAAAACATGTTTATTTCATGTCTAATATGTATAGGCTACACCTTGTCTGCTAAGGAATATTAAAATGTGAGATGGAGTGTAAATCAAAGACTCTTCAACCTAATGAGGCTGCAGAGAAAGAAAAAGTAACAAGAATTGACTAATATGAGACAGATTATTTGTAGTTTTAGAGAAAATGTAAAACAAAATATATTGGGAAAAATAAAGAAAATAATTTTAGAGGAAGATATCAGAGAAGGTTTTGAGCTATATCAGAGTCAGGCCTGGAAAAATAGGTGTATATCTTGCTAACAGAGGCCATGTTGGGAGGAGGAGATGAAGGGCCCATGGAACTGGTACACGATGAAGTCGCCCAGCGAAGAGGACATAAGCAAAAGCCTTGGTATAAAGCTTCTTCCAAGGCATATCATAAATAGGTTATGCTTGTGATTAAATAAATTTTCCTCAGCTCTTGAAACAGATGGGTGAAGAATGGAAGAGCCAAAGACCACAGGCCAATTACCATTTTCATAAGTAATTGTGTGCAACTACCCCAGTGTGACTTACTAACGTTCTTTCTATGTGAACCATGATGCCAAGAGCTTGTTCAAGGAATCAAGATGAACACATACAGCAAATAAGGTAAACAGGTGGGTCTTGGGTACCTTATTCAGTAGGCTGGATCTTATTTAGAAGGTAACAGTGTGTTTGGAGCTGCCACCACCACCACCACCACCAACAACAACAAAAAGGCATGAATTGTCCTGGCTTGTGAAACTATTACCACATATGTAGATTGATTAGATTAAAAATAGAGTCAGGCAAATAGGTTAAAATGTTATCAAATTAGGACAAATAGGAAATATCAAGATCCCAAACTACTGTGGAACAGGGAAGGAAAAGAGAAAGTTGCAGGATAATCAGGTCAGTTCACTAATATCTGGTCATCTATGATAGACATGATATATATTGTTGCTTTAGAGAAAACCAAAATTGCAAATACTATCCTTTATTTTAAATAAATTAAAATCTTTTATGCAGAGGTATAAGGCCACTATAAAATTATAAGAAGTAGTAAAATAATTCTAATAAAGAAAGCATAAATACTATGGAGTTTCAAATGGTTGCAAGGTCACATTTTTATGTAGGTATCAGGAGTTATTTCATGGATGAAGTATTGGATTAGTCATGAGCCTTCAAGGATGAAAAATGTTAGCACAGAGGTACAGATAGGGCATTCTAGGTATAGAAAAAAAATGGGTCAAAAAAATAAAGGCATGGTGCCTTGGTGGCTCATTCAGTTAAGTATCTGCCTTTGGCTTAGGTCATGATCTCGGGGTCCTAGGATTGAGTACTGTGTCGAGTCTGCTTCTCTCTGCCCCTCTCCACTTTTGTTCTCTCTCTCTCAAATAAATAAATAAAATCTTTAAAATGAATAAATAAAGACAAAGGCAAACAAACTTGTACTAAGTTAATAGTGCAATATATTTGCAAGAGGTGGGAAGTGAGCTCTAATGAACTCATTAACGAAGTGTAAATCCAAACTTCAATGAGATACCACTTCACTCACAAAAACTGCTACATTAAAAAAATTATAAGTGTTGGTGAGGATGTAGAGAAAAATCAGAACCTTTATATACTGTTGGGGTTATAAAATAGTGAAGCATTCTTAGAAAACAGTTGTTAGTTCCTTAAAAAGTTAAACACAGACAATAGCCAACATCATCCTTAATGGGGAAAAACTGAGAGCTTTTTCTCTAAGGTCAGGAACAAGACAAAGATGTCCATTCTCACCATTTTTATTCAACAAAGTGCTGGAAGTCCTAGCCTCAGCAATCAGATAAGAAAAAGAAATAAAATGCATCCCAACTGGTAAGGAAGACATAAAATTTTCACTATTTGCAGATAACACCAAGCTATGTATAGAAAACCCAAAACACCACCAAAAAATAACTAGAATTGATAAATGAATTCAGTAAATTTGCAGAATACAAAACCAATATACAGCAATCTGTTGCATTTCTATACACTAATAATGAAGTAGCAGAAAGAGAAATTAAGAAAATAATCCATTTATAGGGGCACCTGGGTGGCTCAGTGGGTTAAAGCCTCTGCCTTTGGCTCAGGTCATGATCCCAGGCTCCTGGGATCAAGCCCCACATCGGGCTCTCTGCTCAACCGGGAGCCTGCTTCCTCCTCTCTCCCTCTGCCTGTCTCTCAGCCTACTTGTGATCTCTGCCTGTCAAATCAATGAATAAAATCTTTAAAAATAATAATAATATCCCATTTACAACTGCACCAAAAAGAATAAAATACCTAAGAATAAACTTAACTGAAGAAGTAAAAGACCTGCACTCTGAAAACTATAAAGCACTGATGAAAGAAACTGAACACAAATGAAAGATATTCATCCATGCTTATGGATTGGAAGAATTGATCCTGCTAAAATGTTTATACTGTCAAAAGCAATCTATAAATTTAATGCAATCTCTATCAAAGTACCAACAGCATTTTTCACACAACTAGAACAAATAATTCTGAATTTTGTTTAGAATTACAAAAGATCCCAAATAGCCAAAGCAGTCTTGAAAAAGAACAACAAATCTGGAGGTATCACAATCCCAGATTTCAAGATACATTACGAAGCTATAGTAATCAAAACAGTATGATCCTTATACAAAAACAGAAACACTGATCAGCAAAACAGAATAGAAAGCCCAGAAATTAAAAAAAAAAAAAAAAAACCACACTCATATGGTCAATTATTCCATGACAAAGGGGACAAGAATACACAATGGCAAAAATGAAAATAAAAAGTCTCTGCCACAAATGGTGTTGGGAAGACTGGACAGCTACATACAAAAGAATGAAAATGGACCACTGCCTCAAACATTACGCAAAAATAAACTCAAAGTGGATTAAGGACTTAAATGTGAGACCTGAAACCATAAAAATCCTAGAAGAGAGCATAAGAAGTAATTTCTCTGACATTGGCCATAGCAACATTAGATATGTCTCCAACTAGATAAGCCTCCTCAAGCAAGAGAAACAAAAGCAAAAATAAACTATTGGGATTACACTAAAATGACCAGCTTTTGCACAGTGAAGGATATCATTAAAGAAACAAAAAGGCAAACTACTGAACAGAAGATATTCATAAATGATATATCCAATTAGGGGATAGTATCCAAAATATCTGAAGAACTTATATAACTCAACACTTTAAAAAATAGTAATAATAATAATCCAGTTAAAAATAGCCAGAAACAAAACCCCTGGCTAGACTCATCAAAAAGAAAAGAGAAAGGACCCAAATTAATAAAATCATGAATGAAAGAGGAGAGATCAAAACTAACACCAAAGAAATACAAACTATTATAAGAACATACTATGAGCAACTCTACACCAACAAATTTGACAATCTGGAAGAAATGGATGCATTCCTAGAAACATATAAACTACTACAACTGAACCAGGAAGAAACAGAAAGCCTGAACAGACCCATAACCAGTAAGGAGATTGAAACAGTCATTAAAAATCTCCAAACAAACAAAAGCCCAGGGCCAGATGGCTTCCCGGGGGAATTCTACCAAACATTCAAAGAAGAACTAATTCCTATTCTCCTGAAACTGTTCCAAAAAATAGAAATGGAAGGAAAACTTCCAAACTCATTTTATGAGGCCAGCATCACCTTGATTCCAAAATCAGACAAGGATTCCATCAAAAAAGAGAGCTATAGATCAATAACCTTGATGAACACAGATGCGAAAATTCTCACCAAAATACTAGCCAATAGGATTCAACAGTACATTAAAAGGATTATTCACCACAACCAAGTGGAATTTATTCCAGGGCTACAAGGTTGGTTCAATATCCGCAAATTAGTCAATGTGATACAACACATCAATAAAAGAAAGAACAAGAACCATATGATACTCTCAATAGATGCTGAAAAAGCATTTGACAAAGTACAGCATCCCTTCCTGATCAAAACTCTTCAAAGTGTAGGGACAGAGGGCATATACCTCAATACCATCAAAGCCATCTATGAAAAACCCACCGCAAATATCATTCTCAATCGAGAAAAACTGAAAGCTTTTCCACTAAGGTCAGGAACACGGCAGGGATGTCCATTATCACCACTGCTATTCAACATAGTACTAGAAGTCCTAGCCTCAGCAATCAGACAACAAAAGGAAATTAAAGGCATCCAAATCAGCAAAGAAGTCAAATTACCACTCTTCGCAGATGATATGATACTATATGTGGAAAACCCAAAAGACTCCACTCCAAAACTGCTAGAACTTATACAGGAATTCAGTAAAGTGTCAGGATATAAAATCAAGGCACAGAAATCAGTTGCATTTCTCTACACCAACAACAAGACAGAAGAAAGAGAAATTAAGGAGTCAATCCCATTTACAATTGCACCCCAAACTATAAGATACCTAGGAATAAACCTAACCAAAGAGGCACAGAATCTATACTCAGAAAACTATAAAGTACTCATGAAAGAAATCAAGGAAGACACAAAGAAATGGAAAAATGTTCCATGCTCCTGGATTGGAAGAATAAATATTGTGAAAATGTCTATGCTATCTAAAGCAATCTACATATTTAATGCAACTCCTATCAAAGCACCATCCATCTTTTTCAAAGAAATGGAACAAATAATTCTAAAATTTATATGAAACCAGAAAAGACCTCGAATAGCCAAAGGAATATTGAAAAAGAAAGCCAAAGTTGGTGGCATTACAATTCCGGACTTCAAGCTCTATTACAAAGCTGTCATCATCAAGACAGCATGGTACTGGCACAAAAACAGACACATAGATCAATGGAACAGAATAGAGAGCCCAGAAATAGAGCCTCAACTCTACGGTCAACTAATCTTCGACAAAGCAGGAAAGAATGTCCAATGGAAAAAAGACAGCCTCTTCAATAAATGGTGTTGGGAAAATTGGACCATTTCCTTACACCACACACAAAAATAGACTCAAAATGGATGAAGGACCTCAATGTGAGAAAAGAATCCATCAAAATCCTTGTGAAGAACACAGGCAGCAACCTCTTCGACCTCCGCCGCAGCAACATCTTCCTAGGAACATCGCCAAAGGCAAGGGAAGCAAGGGCAAAAATGAACTATTGGGATTTCATCAAGATCAAAAGCTTTTGCACAGTTAACACAAAATTAACAAAATTAACACAGTTAACAAAATCAAAAGACAACTGACAGACTGGGAGAAGATATTTGCAAACGACATATCAGATAAAGGACTAGTGTCCAGAATCTATAAAGAACTTAGCAAACTCAACACCCAAAGAACAAATAATCCAATCAAGAAATGGGCAGAGGACATGAACAGACATTTATGCAAAGAAGACATCCAGATGGCCAACAGACACATGAAAAAGTGCTCCATATCACTCGGCATCAGGAAAATACAAATCAAAACCGCAATGAGATATCACCTCACACCAGTCAGAATGGCTAAAATCAACAAGTCAGGAAATGAAAGATGCTGGAGAGGATGAGGAGAAAGGGGAACCCTCCTACACTGTTGGTGGGAATGCAAGCTGGTGCAACCACTCTGGAAAACAGCATGGAGGTTCCTCAAAATGTTGAAAACAGAACTGCCCTATGACCCAGCAATTGCACTACTGGGTATTTACCCTAAAGATACAAACGTAGTGATCCGAAGGGGCACGTGCACCCAAATGTTTATAGCAGTAATGTCCACAATAGCCAAACTATGGAAAGAACCTAGATGTCCATCAACAGATGAATGGATCAAGAAGATGTGGTATATATACACAATGGAATACTATGCAGCCATCAAAAGAAATGAAATCTTGCCATTTGCAACAACATGGATGGAACTAGAGCGTATCATGCTTAGCGAAATAAGTCAAGCAGAGAAAGACAACTATCATATGATCTCCCTGATATGAGGAAGTGGTGATGCAACATGGGGGCTTAAGTGGGTAGGAGAAGAATAAATGAAACAAGATGGGATTGGGAGGGAGACAAACCATAAGTGACTCTTAATCTTACAAAACAAACTGAGGGTTGCTGGAGGGAGGGGGGTTGGGAGAAGAGGGTGGGGTTATGGACATTGGGGAGGGTATGTGCTTTGGTGAGTGCTGTGAAGTGTGTAAACCTGGCGATTCACAGACCTGTACCCCTGGGGATAAAAATATATGTTTATAAAAAATAAAAAATTTTAATAATAATTAAAAAAAAATAGCCAGAAACATGAAGAAACATTTCTTCAAAGAAGACATACAGATGGCCAACAGACACATGGAAAGATGCTCAATATCAGTAATTACCAAGAAAAGGCCAATCAAAACTAAAATGAGATATCATCTCACACGTGTCAGAATGTCTAAAATAAAAACACAAGAAATAACAATTGTGGAGTAAAAAGAACCCTTATGTATTGTCAGTGGAAATGCAAACTGGTCTAGCCAATGTGGAAAACAGTATGGAGGTTCCTCAAAAAATTAAAAATAGAATTACTGTATGATCCAGTAATTCCACTACCCAATGAATACAAAAACACTAATTCAAAAAGACATATGCACTCCTATGTTTATTGCAGCATTATTTACAATAGCTAAGTAATGGAAGAAGCCCAAGTGTCTATCAATGGATGAATGGATAAAGAGGTGGTACACACACACACACACACACACACACAATGGAATATTACTTAGCCACAAAAAAAATGAAATTTCACCATCTGCAACATGGCTGGATCTAGAGAGTAGTGAAATAAGTCAGTCAGAGATATGATTCCACTCATATGTGTAATTTAAGAAACAAAAAAGAGATAAACCAAAACACACTCTTAACTACAGAGAACAAACAAGTGGTTACCAGAGGGAAGTGGGTGGGGAGGTAGGTAAAATAAATTTAAGGGGACTGAGAGTACACTTATCATGATGAGACTGAGAAATGTTCAGAATTGTTCAATTGCTATATTGTACACCTGAAGCTAATATGTTAGTTGTTAACTGTACTGGAATTAATTTTTTTTAATTTTAAAAATTAAAAATTAAATAAAAGAACTGATGCATAACTTAAAAAAAAAAAAGAACTTAAATATAGAGGCCCCTGGGTGGTTCAGTTATTAGGTGTCTGCCTTAGGCTCAGGTCATGATCCCATGGTCCTGGGATCAAGCCCTCCATTGGGCTCCCTACTCTAGAGGAAATAGAGTTGCCATGTGATCCATTAATTCCATCAGGTGAATAACTGATGGTAGACTTAAAACATACATTTACCAAAAACCTATACATAAATATTCACAGCAGCAAAAAGGCAAAAACTGGAAACCACCTAAATATTCATCAAATGATGAATGAATCAGTAAGATATGGTATATCTATTCCACATAATGGAATATTATTCAGCTACAAAAAGAAATGAAATATTTTACAGTTTATAACATGAAAATGAAAACATTATGCTAAGTGAAAGTAGAAAAACACAGAAGACCATATACTTTATGCTTCCATCATATAAAATATCCAAGTAGGCAAAACCATAGAGACAAAATAGATTCATGGTTGCCAGGGGCTTGATGGAGGGAGAAACAGAGAATTAATGTTAACAGGTATGGGATTTCTTTCTGGGGTGATGAAAATTATCTGTAATTAGATAATGGTGATGGTTGCACCACCCTGTGAAAATACCAAAACCTGCCTGCCTCTCTGCCTACTTGTGATCTCTATCAAATAAATAAATGAAATCTTAAATAAAAAAACAAAAACAACAACAACAACAAAAAAAAACTATGGCATCTGCTGCCTTTCCTGGTCTGAGGGTAAGGCAATTCCTCACATTAGACAAGACAGTTATTGTCCAAAGAAACAGAATAGGATAGAGAAGAGTATCAAAAATAGGGGAGTTGTGTTTATGTAGAAAAAAGGATAAGAAACACTCTTGGGCTATACAGTTTGTCTAAAAATAAGAATGATCATTACCCAGCCATGAAAAAAAAAAAAAAAAAAAGGATGAGATCTTGCCATTTGAGACAAGATGGATGGACCTAGAGAGGATTATACTACATGAAATGAGTCAGACAGGGAAAGAAAAATGCCATGTCGTTTCACTTATATGTGGAATCTTTAAAAAAGTGAATAAACAAATAAAAAGCAGAATCAGACCTATAAATACAGAGAACAAATTCATGGTTGCCAGAGAGGAGAAAGTGGGGGAATGGACAAAATGGTGAAGGGGAGTGGGAGATACAGGCTTCTAGTTTCGAAATAAATCACAGGGATGAAAGGTACAACATAGGAGATTTAGTCTGTGGTGTCGCTAGTGTTGCATGGTGATAGATGTTAGCTAGATAGATGTTACATTTGTGGTGAGGACAGTGTAGCCTACAGAGTTGTTTAGTTACTATAGTTGTACACCTGAAACTAATGTAACGTGTGTCAACTATACTCAAATAATAATAAAAATAATAAAGAATGATAAGTTTTGAGAAAGTAATAAATTTCATCTGACTAAATTTCATAGACAATGAGATAAACCCATTCTAAGTCACAAAACAACCTCAAAAAGTTTAAAAGAATTAAAGTCATACAGAGAATATTCTATGACAACAATGGAATCAAACTAGAAATTGATAACAGCAAATCAACATAAAATCTCTAAGTACAGGAGAACTAAATAACACATCTCAATAATCCATAAGCCAAAGAGGAAGTCACAAAGAAAATGTAAAATACAAAGAACTGAATGAAAATGAGGATACAACATATCAAAATATTGGGATACAGCTAAATATTGCTGAGAGGAAATTTTATTTATTTTTTAAAAGATTTATTTTGGGGGGGAGGGGCAAAAGGAGAGGAAGAGAGAGTCTCAAGCAGACACTGGCACTGAGTATAGAGCTGAACATGGGGATCAATCTCTCAACTCTGAAATAACAACCTGAGCCTAAACCAAGAGGCCGACACTTAACCAACTCAACTGCAGTACCCAGGCACACCTGAGAAGAAATTTTGTAGCACTAAATGCTTATACTAGAAAAGAGAAAGTCTCAAATTAAAAAGAAAGTTGTTACTTCAAGAAACTTAAAAAAAAAAAAAAAAAAAAGCAAAACAACCCCAGCTCAAGCAAAAGAGAGATAGTAAAGAGCAGAAATCAATGAAATTGGAAACAATAAAAGAGGAGAGAAAGATCAGTGAAACAAAAAGATGCTTGTTCAAAAAACTATAAAATTGGCAAACCCCTAGGAAGACTGACAAAGTTAAAAGAGAAGACACAAATCCACAAATCCAATATAAAGAATAAAACAAAGGACATCAAAACAGATCCTGTAACCATTTAAAAAGAAAGGAATGTTATACACAACTTTCAGTTCATATATTCAACAATTTAAATGAAATGTACCAGTTCATTGAACTACCAAATTTCAATTTAGTAAATAATCTGAGTAGTTCTATAATGAATTCATAACTTAAAACTTCCAAAAAAGAAATCTCCAAGCCAGATGTTTAAACTCTACAAATGCTTAAAGAAAAACTGCATAATCTCTTACAGAAAATACAAGAAGGAACACTTCATATACCAGTATTAGCTTAATATAAAAGTCAGGCAAGGGTAGAACAAAAAACAAAACTGCAGATCAGTATCTGAGACACAAAAATCCTCAAAAATATTAACAAATCAAATTGAGCAACGTATAAAATGAATTAAGCACAACCAACTGTAATTTATTTCAGGTGTAAAACTCTGATTCAACATTTGAAAGTCAATGTAACCCACACAGTAACAACTAAAGAAGAAAAAAAAATTCTCAGTAAGTTAGGAGTGGGGAGAAGTACATTAGCCTATAGCTAACAACATACTTAATAGTAAAACACTGAATGCTTTCCTCCTATAATTAAGAACAAAGCAAAGATGTCTACTCTCACTTCTTTTAGTCAGCAAAGTTCTAGACACTGCAATAAGGCAAGAAGAAAGAACAGAAGGCAAACATTATGGAAAGTAAGAAATAAACTTTCCTTATTTTCAGATAACATGATTTTTTATGTAGAAAATTCCAAGAAATCTACAAAACACCTGTAGAGCTAAGAAATGAGTCCAGCAAAAGTAAAGGATACAAGATGAACACACCAAAATCAACATTTCTACACACTAACAATGAATATGCAGAAACTAAAATTAAAAACAGAGTACCTTTTACAATTGCTCCAAATAAACTGAAATACTCAGGTATAATCTTACCAAATATGTACAAGATCAGTATGCTTAAAACCACAAAATGCTGATAAAAGTAATCAAAGATCTAAATAAATAGACAGATGATGTTCCTGAATTGGAATTGGAAAATTCAACATAGTAAAGATGTCAATTCTCCCAATATTGATTTATAGGTTTAAAACAATGTCCATCAAAATCTCACCAAGGTGTTATACATATACACACACAAGCTTACTCCAAATTTTTTGGAAAGACACAGGTTCTAGAATAACAAAACCAATTTTGAATAGAGGAATAAAGTAGGAAGAGTCACTCTGTCAATATTATATATATATATATATATATATATATATATATATATATTATATATATATATATATATATATATCTACATTATTAAGACAGTATGGTATTAGTGAAGCAACAGACAACAGATCAATGGAACAGAAGAGACCCAAGTAAAACTTTTTTTTTTTCATTTTATTTCTTTTCAGTGTCCCAGAATTGTTTATGCACCATACCCAATGCTCCATGCAATACATGCCCTCCATAATACCCCCCACCAGGCTCACCCAACCCCCCACACCCCTCCCCTCCAAAACACTCAGTTTGTTTCTCAGAGTCCACAGTCTCTCATGGTTTGTCTCCCCCTCTGATTTCCCCCAATTCACTTTTCCTAATGTCCTCCATGTTATTCCTTATGCTCCACAAGTGAAACCATGATAATTGACTCTTTCTGCTTGACCTATTTCACTCAGCATAATCTCCAGTCCCATCCATGTTGATACAAAAGTTGGGTATTCATCCTTTCTGATCGAGGCATAATACTCCATTGTATATACGGATCATACCTTCTTTATCCATTCGTCCATTGAGGGGCATCTTGGTTCTTTCCACAGTTTGGTGACTGTGGCCATTGCTGCTATGAACATTGGGGTACAGATGGCCCTTCTTTTCACTACATCTGTATCTTTGGGGTAAATACCCAGTAGTGTAATTGCAGGGTCATAGGATAGCTCTACTTTCAATTTCTTAAGGAATCTCCACACTGTTTTCCAAAGTGGCTGCACCAACTTGCATTCCCACCAATAGTGTAAGAGGGTTCCCCCTTCTCCACATCCTCTCCAACACCTGTTGTTTACTGTCTTGTTAATTTTGGCCATTCTAACTGGTTTAAGATGGTATATCAATGTGGTTTTGATTTGAATCTCCCTGATGGCTAATGAAGATTAACATTTTTCATGTGTCTGTTAGCCATTTGTATGTCTTCTTTGGAGAAGTGTCTGTTCATGTCTTCTGCCCATTTTTCGGCGTGATTATCTGTTTCGTGGGTGTTGAGTTTGAGTCTGTATAGATCTTGGATATCAGCCTTTTGTAGTGTCATTTGCGAGTATCTTCTCCCATTCCGTGGGTTCCCTCTTTGTTTTGTTGACTGTTTCCTTTACTGTGCAGAAGCTTTTGATCTTGATTAAGTCCCAAAATTTCATTTTTGCTTTTGTCTCCTTTGCCTTTGGGGACATGCCTTGAAAGAAGTTGCTGTGGCCGATGTCGAAGAGGTTACTGCCTATGTTCTTCCCTAGGATTTTGATAGATTCCTGCCTCATGTTGAGGTCTTTTATCCACTTCAAGTTTAACTTTGTGTATGGTGTAAAAGAATGGTCAGGTTTCATTCTTGGAAATGGACATAGCTGTCCAATTTTCCCAGCACCGTTTATTGAAGAGACTGTCTTTCTTCCACTGTATATTTTTTCCTGTTTTGTTGAAGATTATTTGACTATAGAGTTGGGGGTCTATATCTGGGCTCTCTACTCTGTTCCACTGGTCTATGTGTGTGTTTTTATGCCAGTACCATGCTGTCTTTGTGATCACAGCTTTGTAGTAAAGCTTGAAATCAGGATATGTGATGCCCCCAGGTTTGTTTTTCCTTTTCGACATTTCCTTAGCAATTCAGGGTCTCTTCTGGTTCCATACAAATTTTAGGATTGCCTGTTCCAGCTCTTTGAAAAATGCTGGTGGAATTTTGATTGGGATGGCACCGAAAGTATAGATGGCTGTAGGCAGTATGGACATTTTAACAATGTTTATTCTTCTGATCTATTAGCATGGAATAGTCTTCCACCTTTTTGTCTTCTTCAATTTCTTTCATGAGTGTTCTGTAGTTTCTCAAGTACAGATCCTTTACCTCTTTGGTTAGGTTTATTCCCAGGTATCTTATGGTTTTTGGTGCTATAGTAAATGGAATTCTCTCATTTCCCTTTCTATATTTTCATTGTTAGTGTATAAGAAAGCAACTGACTTCTGTACATTGATTTTGTATCCTGCCACATTACTGAATTGCTGTATGAGTTCTAGTAATTTAGAGGAGGAGCCTTTTGGGTTTTCCATATAAAATATTATGTCATCTGCAAAGAGAGAGTTTGACTTCTTTGCCAATCTGAGTATCTTTTATTTCTCTTTATTGTCTGATTGCTGTTGCTAGGACTTCTAGTACTATGTTGAACAACAGTAGTGGAAGTGGACATCTTGTCGTGTTCCTAATCTCAAAAGGAAGGCTGTCAGCTTTTCCCCACTGAGGGTGATATTCACTGTGGGTTTTTCATAGATAGATTTCATGAAGTTGAGGAATGTTCCCTCTATCCCTACACTTTGAATCATTTTAATCAGAAACAGATGCTTTATCTTGTCAAATGCTTTTTCTGCATCAATTGAGAGGACCATGTGGTTCTTGTCAATTCTCTTACTGATTTCTTCTATCACATTGATTGATTTTTGAATGTTGAACCACCCCCTGCATCCCATGGATAAGTCCCACCTGGTCATGGTGAATAATCATTTTAATGTACTGTTGGATCCTATTAGCTAGGATCTTGTCGAGAATCCTATTATCCATATTCATCAGGAATATCGGTCAGAAATGTTCCTTTTTGGTGGGGCCTTTGCCTGGTTTGGGGATCAGGGTATTGCTGGCTTCGTTTTTGACAAGGATGCAAAAGCAACTCAATGGAGGAAGAAAAGTTTTTTCAACAAAAGATCCTGGAATAGCTGAACATCCATGGGGGGATGAATAACTGAATTTCAATCTAAATCATGTACCTTACCCAAAATTAACTAAAATGTATCATGGACTTAAACATAAAATGAAAAACTATACAACTTTTAGAGAAAAACTAGAGAAATCCATCTGGATCTAGAGCTAGGCAAAGGGTTCTTAGACTGGACACCAAAAGTAGAGCTCATAAAAGGAAAAACATAAAATGAACTCCACCAAAATTAAAAACTTTTGCTCTGCAAAGTCCTGTAAGATTTTGAAAAGACAAGACATAGACACAAAATTTAACAAACCAACAAAGAACTAATAGCTAAAATATATATAAAGTCTCAAAACAAAAACCATAACACCACACCAAGAAAAAGACATTTCACTGAAAAAGACATACAGATGGAAAGTAACATATGAAAAAATGTTCAAATCTTTAACCATTAAAGAAATGCAACTTAAAACTACAGTAAGATAGTACACACCTATCAGAATGGCTACATTATACACACACACACACACCACACCACCAAATGGGACAAGAATGTAAAGAAACTAGATCACTCACACATTGCTGGTATGAAACTGAAAAATTGGTCATTTCTTCAAAGACTAAATATGCAATTACTGTACAACATCAATTGCATTCTTGGTCATTTATCTCAGAGAAATAAAAATCCATGTTCCCACAAAAAACCTGTACGTAATTATTCATGTTCATAATAGCTGAAAACGGAAAATAACCGAGATGCCCTTCAACAGATTAAATACAGTATATTCACACTACATAATATTCTCAGCAATAAAAAGAACAAACTCTTGATACACAAAATAATTTGGAATTTGATCCAGAGAACTTTACTTAGTGAAAAAGCCAGTCCCCCAAAATCAACATACCATGTAATTGCATTTATATAACATTCATGGAAAGAAAAAATTATAGAAATGGAGAACAGATGAGTGGTTGCCAGAAGTTAAGGATGGGACTGGGAAGGGTAGCAGGAGGAAAGGGGATGTGTCTATAAGGGCAACACAAGAGATATTTCAGGTGACGGAGATGTCCAGTATCTTAACTATGACAGTGGATGTACCCACATGGTAAAACTGCATAGAACTCGATGCACAAATGCAAAGGTGTACAAACCAAACTGGGGACATCTGAACAATAAATATAGCATCAATATCAACATACTGGTTATGGCAATTTACTACAGTTTTACAAGATAGTACCACCGGAAAAAACTGAGTAAAAAGCACGTAGGATCTCTGCATCATTTGTTTCAATTGCATGCGATAAAATCCATAATTGCCTTAAAGTAAAATGCTTAGTTTTTAAAAATACATAGTTCATATAAACTATTTACTACAATGTGTACTTTATTTTTTTTTAAGATTTTATTTATTTAGTTGACAGAGAAAGAAAGCACAAGCAGGCAAGAGCAACAGAGGGAGATGGAGAAGCAGGCTCCCCACTGAGCAGGGAGCCCTACTGGGATCATGACCTGAGCCAAAGGCAGTTGCTTAACCAATTGAGCCACCCAGGTGCCGTTCAATGCCTACTTTAGAAGAAAATGTAAGCTGTTACTGTTTTTAACTAACATGTGCAATTCTGGCAACAACAACCTAAGACTACTGCAGATATCAGGAGATCTTAATGAGGGTGCTTTACAAGACCTCTGGAAATGATGTCAATATTCTGAGATTGAAGAAACTGCAAATATTTACCATGAACTATGGAAAACTGACTAAATGGAACATATTAGTCATTAAAAGTGTCGAAATAATAGAAGTTGCATATTCTACTAATCCTTAGGGCATCTGAAGGCTACTGCAAGAAAGGTTTCACTTTAATATAAAAGTAAAACTGTAACCATTAAAGTTGTCTCAACTGATTATCATTTTGATCTCAAAATGTCTGCAATAAACCCACAGATTCATTAGGTAGAGACGCAGATCAGGGCTGTCTTGCTGCAGACTCCGGGGAACACATTTACGATCCTGGCCCAATGCCCAACTTTCAGAGATGCCAAGAGGGGATTCATGTTTGCAGTCAGAACCTGAAACTTTAAAGTCATTTCCAATCACAATTCTGTGATTCTGCATGACAGAAATCAGAAAACCTTGGCAAAGCTACAGTTAAACCTAATATTAAAAAGTAAGAGAAGAGTGCATGAGGTTAGGAATAAAACTTCTGATGAAATGAGTCATCTTTTAGAGTGAAATATCAATGAATTTCTAAATATTATAGTTCAGTTGAAGATCATATATTCAAGTTGTGTAGTTATGGGGACTAAAAGAAATGGATTAAAATGTTAGCCTCTTGAAAAGTAACCAAATACTGGAGGAACAATAAATAAATACCAGCCACTTAGCTCATAAGGAAATTGTGGTGATCAATTAGTGAGTGACCACATAGTCCTTCATGAGCTTATAACAAAAGTAGCTATACAAGCATAAATCACCATTATGATCAGTCCTTGAAACCCAAAATACCTCATCAGACTCTCTAATGGCCATATTTATTAGCTGCCTACAGGAGCTGATAGGATTCTTGAATGTTTTAGTCATGTTTCAGCACCCAGGCCGGCATAATCATGTCGCAACAATTCACCACACTTAAGTAAATGGAAGTTCTCTCACTTTAAAACCTAATCTATTAGTAGTTCTTAATATTTATTATACAAGTTTATGTAGTACTAGATCCTAGAACTAATAAAGATGGTTTTAATGCTTCCAACTAATATTTTCAATATTAACTAAGGTAATCGATTTGTCCAATTTTAAGCAGCATAGCTCCATAAATGAGATATTTGGTATGGAACCTGATTTAAAATGCATTCTTTTCTCAAGTGATTGAATAGTGGTAATGAAAATTTGTAATTTGTAGTATATTGTAGACGGAAGTGAATTGAATTTTTCTATCAAAATTATGCATGGTTCAAAATCTTTTGTGCTGTAACACACAGAAACTGGCAGACAAATGCAATTACATTAGATATGCTGTCATCCAGAACATCTGAAGAATGCTATTTATCCAATCTCATCAATTTAAACTTACTTTACTGCCATAGCTGAGTACAAATACCAGGGCATGACCACCACATTAATACCAGAAGGCTATCCCAAATGCCATTTCTGGAAATCAATGGAGAGAATTTTATTGGGTCCAGGCTATTTCACTTTAAGGCAATTGTCAAAATCAATCTGTGTCTAACTTAGATTTCTAACTTAATTTGTAAGTTGATTTATACCTACAATGCTTGCAGATTAGACAGCTGATTAAGAAGCATTGATTTATTCTCAGAAAAATGGACCTTTCAAATTGCATTATTATTTTTCACAAAAATTAACACACGGTATTTCTAAAACATATAAATTATTCAGTAGAAGTAATAAAGGAAAGCCCCCTTTTTGTTAAAAGCCATTTCAATGATGGTACTGCTTATGACAATTCTGTAACATTCAGAAAATCTGTGATTCATCAGAATATTCAGGTTGTAAACTGACATAAAAGATTTCACTATTGAATGTAGGGATCACTTTATATAAAGATAGATGAATATCACACTACTTTGGCTTTGAAATTATCTCTAATGTAAGTGCAATGAATTGTTTGCCAGATGACAAACATATGGCTCATTCCACCCACCAAGACTGTTTAGGTCTAGTCACTATAAACCTGTATGTTATAAACTGAACATGTGAACTAAAGACCTTCCTATGTTCTGCCCCAGAGTATCCAAAGCAACTTCTGTTCTCAATTTAAAAACCAGAATTAGCTGCCTAAGGAATAAGAAAATTTGAAAGGACCTCAGATCATGGGTTTCTTAAAAACTTCAAGGTACCGTTGTACTTTTAAAAATGAATACAAATTTTATAATTAGCTACAAATTAATTTTATTTGCTTTTATCCCCCTAAAGATATCAGTAGAATTAATTGAACTTTTTTTATTACCGTAAAAGTAGCATTCTACATAAGGCTGAAATTATAAAAAATGAATAACTATATCTTTTTAAAAATATTATTTTGGGGGTGCCAGGGTGGTTCAGTTGGTTAAGTGTATGACTCTTGATTTCAGCTCCAGTCATGATCTCAGGTTGTGACGCTAAGCCCTGGGTCCAGACTGGTTGTGGAGCCTGCTTAAGATTCTCTCTCTCCCTCTGCCCTTTCCCCTCAGTCAGGCACACTAGCTCTCTCTTTAAAAAAACAAAAAACAAAACAAACAAACAAAGCCTTTGAAGCCTCCGAACTTTGTCAGGTGATCACTGTTCCATCCCAACCATAAATATTCACAGCAATAGATTAGAGGATAGGGACAGGCATCCCTCCAGCCCTGTGCCTGTGTCCATGTTATACTCACACCACATATCATTTTTGACATTTATCCCATCCCCTTAACACCCCCTCCCATGGTGTCAGTTTCTTTGCTAGAATCAGAACCCAGAGCACTTCAACACACCCCCCTCGTGCAATTATCCTCACTGCCACAGCTCCTTTCCCCCATATGCTATATTCATTTATCCACCCAAACTCTAGCACTCCTAGAAGAAAGCAAACACTGTTTCCGAATTAAGGCAGACCCAAAGAACAACCGCTACGTACCTCCAGTGAATTCCCAACAGCATCTATTACAAATGTATCTTCGAGTCCCCATCTCACTACAACCCATCTCACCTCCTTTCTATCCATCTTGGGGTTAAAGGAGGCCTTCCCAACTTCCCATTCTACTGCTCAGGATTAATTGTATTGCAGCTGCTCCTGAGCTGGTCCCTTCCTAACTGGTGAATTCTCTACTGCCCCAGTAATTCTACCCTGTATGCTCCTGCCCTGTTCCCTGCATGCCTCCATATAGTCAAGTAGAAGAGCCTTGTGTCAATCCCTCTTTTACCTACCATGCATCACCTCCATCTCCTGACAATTCTATTTCTTGGAAGAACAGTCACAGCACTTACCATTTGCTATACCCACATCCTCATTTCTAATTATTTAATTATTTTCAATTCACTAAAGCCATTTTTAGCCCCTACTTCCACAGTATAGATATACTTTGGCAAGGGTGAAAATGACTAATCCCATCATCTCAAATACCATGAATTCTTTTTTTTTTTTTTTAAGATTTCATTTGAGAGAGAGAGAGTCAGAGAGCATGAGCAGGGGAGAGGGGCATAAGGACAGGAGAAGAAGGCTACCCACCGAGCAAGGAGCCTGATATGGGACTCCATCTCAGGACCCCAGGATCATGACCTGAGGTGAAGGCAGACGTTTAACTAAGTCACCGAGGCAGCCCACCATGAATTCTTTTCATTGTACCTCTTACTTGTCTTCTCCATGAATATTAACATATAGAAGACTGCTTTCCATTCCTCCTTGACCTTGCAACCACCACCTTCTCTTAGTTCTCCGCCTTTGGCAACTCCCTCTCCATCTCTTCTCTGGGCTGCTTCCATTTTCCTCAGCCCCTAGGTACGAAGGTACAGCACTGGCTTTCTTCTAATCCTACCAAAATAATATAAAAGTTCCACGCCTTCATCTGCCATATACGTATCTCCCAAAAATCTTACCAAAAATCTACTGAAAACCTTCTATATATGGGCTTTCTGCTGAGGCTGGGGTTAGATCACCTGGCTCTGTCAATGGCATCTCAAATCCAATATCACAAAAATAATATTTTGTCATAAAATCTGCTTATTAGGCTTCTTTTCTTGTATATTGATACTACCCAGTCATCCTGGCTAAAAACATAATTATACTAGTTCCTTCTCTCTCAGACCCAGAAATCACTAACCAGTCAATTGAATTGCCTTTATACTTGTTACCTAGCATTTCTTCATCACTCCTGCAGTATCATGTTATTTCTTCTATTGTTCCTAAAATTTGCTCTGCACTTCTACTTTTACAACCTTCACAGGATTATTTTGCAAAAACATTAACATAATATATGGCTTGCTGATCACATTCTGTATGAAGAACTCAGGAAAACATCTAAACCCCTTCACATGGTATATAAAACCTTTCATTGCTAGTGCTAGGAAATGACAGCTACACCTTGCCAGTGTTTACTATGTGACGGACATTGTGCATGCTCTAAAAACCCATCATATTATTTATTGTCAATAAACTGCTAGGAAGAAGATTGAACTGTCATGACGGTTAACTTTGTGCCAACCTGACTGGGCTATAAGATACCCAGATATCTGGCTAAACATCATTTTTGGGTCTATCTGTGAGGGTGCTTCTTGAAAAGAACAGCATGTAAATTGGTAAACTGAGTAAAAGAGTATACCCTCCCCAATGTGAAGGCCTTCATCCAATCTGTTAAGGGTCTGAATAGAACAAAAATACAGAGTAAGGCAAGCTCTCCCTTTCTGCCTGACTGCTGAGCTGGGACACTGGTCAGACTGGGACTTCCACTATTAGCATTTCTGGTTCTCAGGCCTTTGGAGACTGGAACTATACCCCTGGCTTTCCTGGGTCTCTGGTTTGCCCATGGCAGATTATGAGACTTCTCGGCCTCCACAATCATGTGAGTCAATTCCTTATAATTCTGTCTATTTATCCATCTATCCAGCTATCCAGCTATCTATCCATCTATCCATCTATCTATCTATCTTATAGCCTATTGGTTCTATATCTCTAGAGAACCTCAACACAATTTTTATCCTCATTTTAAAGATGATGAAATTTAAACAATCAGAGAAATCAATTGCTTAAAGTCACACAGTGATAAGTGACAGTGACAAGATTTACCCAACTGATTGTCTCCCAGGATGATGCTCTTAACTACAAGGCTATACCACCTCCCTCCCTGCTCCAAACCCACTGTTCTAGTACTTTCCATTCTGGCTGTGACGACTCTTTTAGAAGACCCCAACATGTGTGTCCAGGTCTTCATCTGGATTATCTTTTCTCACTTATACCCTTTGAGAAAACACTGCCTCATCCTGAACATACACCACAAATACCATGCCCTTTGTGGTTTGTAAATCTGCTCTGAAAGCAATTTCCAAACACTGATTGCTAAAATGCCATTAACAGAGACAGATTTTGGTATAATTCCATAGTTTCTTGAGGTATGTGATATTAGGAAATGGTTCTTATTTGGTACAAAAGAAAAGGATATTTTTTAAATGAGCCTCATTGATTTATATTTACATATCATAAAGTAGGTAATACTTTGGCCAACAACCTTGGAGATGATAATAGGACAGGTAAATAGCCTTCCAAAATCAACACATTTGCATCTATACATTTACCAAAGTAAGAATGAACCAAACTTGGGACACTGTATCCAAGTGAAAGAACACTGACTTTGGAGTCAGACCCACCGAGATTTTAAACTATTTCTACCACTTACCATCTATGTATCCTAGAATACGATACTTAAACCTCTGAACCTCAGTTTCTCTATTTTTAAAGTAGAAGTAAAATAACTAGAACATAAGGTTTTTGTCAGGATTAAATGAGAAAATGCTTGTAAAGATCCACACGTGGCTGCTGGAACAGATACATGTTAGTTGCCTTCCAATCCCTCTTTATCCCTGTCCCTTCAGTGCTGCTACTCAAAAACATCAGTATCAGCTATATTACAGACTCTTTAATAAGACCTCATTGGACCAACTGAAATAGTTGTCACATCCATTACTTTACCCTGATAAATCCAGACTGCCATATTTAGGGACTGGAGATAGTAGGAAACTAAAGGGATCATTTGAATAAACATGGCAGATCCCTTATGAAAAGCTGCCAGAGTTAAATATCACCACTGATTAACTCATGCTCAATTTATATCTTCATTGCTACAGAGGAAAAACCTCCTGCTCAACAGTATCATTAAAGTTAACCCAGTCACCTTTTTAGCAAGAAGCAACAGACAGGACTTGAAAAACATTGGTGAGTAATATTTAACCCATTCATAAACTGCTCCTTTAAACCGAGTCCAGGGTGGGGATGGGCGGGCACCACACAAGCAAAACTAAAAGAGCCGCCCTCTATGAACTTAGAGTATGTGGTTAAGAAACAGAAGGAGAACATGAGCTTGAACATGAGAGAGAAAGAGAAAGAAAGAGACACAGAGACAGAGAAACCAGTCTCCCAGTTTTGCCTATGAATGTGAAAGCGATCCGGGTGGTAACAACTGGGAGGACTTCTGGCAGGAGTGGTGGAATCTTCAGGAGCTCGGAAACACCAAATTGAGACCAGTATAACTGTGGCAGCTGCAAGCCTCACACAATTAGAATGTTGGCAAGTGGAGCAGAAAACAGAGCCAGGAATAATACTGAGTAGCAGCAGAGTCTCTAAACCGGACCATTCCTCCACATGTTTTAAACATATGTTTAGCACAGCAGGGGTCATGGTGACAGCTGAAAAGCCCCTTCAGAAGCTGTCAGAGATGGCATTTGTGAAAGCCTCTTAGTGCCTTAATGTGCCAATAAGGGTGTTTCCCTCTCATGTTAGCAAGTAATATGCCTGAGAAAATGCAGCATGCAGGCCCAGGGGTGAGTGAGCTGTCACTGAGAGGGCAGGATATCTCCCTTAGGCCAAGCCACCAGTCCAACTCTCGCAGCCTCTGGAGACCATCACCTCATCAAGACACTGTCTGACTACCCCACAAGTCACCCAGGAAATAGCCGAATGTCACTGCAACGGCTCGGCTTTCAGGTCTCCAAACAAAACACCACACCACTGGTCTCACACAGTGTATCTCAATAAAGACAATTTAGAGTGGGTAATTTGTTTTTTCGAAACTGAATCATCAACAAAATAAAATCAATTCCTGGGACACACATGGGTAGCGAAGTCAGTTAAGAAGCATCTGACTCTTGGTTTTCCCCTCTGGTTGTGATCTCAGGGTCATGAGATTAAGCCCTACATCAGGCTCTGCACTCAGCAAGGAGTCTGCTTAAGATTCTCTCTCCCTCTCCCTCTGCACCCTCCCCTAAAATAAATAAACAAATGTCAAAAAAAAGGTTTTTTTTTAATCAATTCCTGTTATTGTCACGAAGAGCAGGAAAGCCACTAGAGTAGCCGTATTGAGAGTTTACAATTATCCATGCCTCTCCAAGGTCACAAAATGAACATTTTCTTTATTTGGTCCCTTCTTTTGCTTAACTATTTTACAAAATATTAATACACCAAAGCTCTGGCTCTGCAAATATATTTTTAAGTTTAAGCTTTTTTAAAACACTTAATCAGAAAAAATGAATTGAAATAACTTATAAAAACAAAGCAAAAAATAGAAGTAATCATAATTTCATGTAACCATTTGAAATTAAATGAATGCTTCATAAAAATTCACGGTTACAAACAATACCCAGTCACTACTCTTATTAGTAGTGAAAGACCAAGGGTCATGTTTCAATAAATTAGAATAGATTAGTTTTGCAAAAACAGGTTTAAGAATCCCAACCTCTATCCTGTTAGTATCATAAATGAAAATTAACAGTTATTACCCAAACGTCTAGAAACCTGCATCTCTTGCCTCCTGTCTCCGCCCCAGGTCATTCTTTTACTCATTGTTCAGGGCTGCCACCCAAAATTCAGGCTCTAGAGCCAAAAACGGGGCAATTTATCTTAAAAATCTAGCCAAGTGTCGGAGTGATTCTGAAAAACTGGAAGACAGTTCCCCATGTTGATACAAACATGACAATAAAGTCAAACCAACTGAAAGAAGTTAAATTCTCAGTCAGAACATAAAAACTTCCTACAGCCCAGGACTACAGCTCTGTTAAGAGCATCACAAGAATAAAAGATAAAGCACTTAATTATTTGCCTTGAAATAAGCCTGCAAATTTGAATATGAATGCCCCAAGAGCAAAGATACTCAAATGCACATTTATGTTACTGGAGTTTTTTAAAGGATGGGGGTTTACAGTATAAGTCATTTATTGGATTACTAAATTGCATAAATTTACCAAACACATTTCCAATTATTTACTAAATAAATGTACCTTTTTCAAATATCAAAAAGTGCTCTTATTCCTCACATTCTAAAATCTGATAACTAAACATCATCTTTTCCAAATCTTTGACTGATCGATTTATCTTTCCACTTTAACTTTTCTTCTCTAAGTCTTTCAATACCGAAAAGATGGTATATCCTCGTGCTTAAAGCTATCCTATTGTATTGGGGAGGGTATGTGCTGTGGTGAGAAAAAAAATAAATAAAACAAAAACAAAACTACCCTATCTGGTTTCCATTCCCAACTCTGCCATAGATTAAATGGAGTCCTTGAGAAGGTGTTTCTACTTCTCCTACAGCAATGTCCTACATCCCCTCACCTTTAAAATAGGGTAGTAATAACAAAAGTTCATGTTATTGTGAGAATTTTAAACAGATGTGTTCACCATTTATTATGCACTATTATTATTATGAATATTTATCACCTCATTTGTTCTTAAATCAGCAGCATTTTCTGGGGAATCAATCCCTTCTACTTACACATCACTACCATAGTTTAAGCTGGCTAGATCTCCAAAAATTTTAGATACAACCATTCCCTGGAGGCCAAATGTAAGAGAAAACAAAGCCCAATGAACAGAACCTATTTCAGCCAGACAAAAGACAGGCTGGAGAAAAAAAAAAGAGCTAGAGAGAGTTGATTGGTTAAAGAGAAGAACCATACAAATCTGAATAAAACTATTAGCAGGCAAGAATCTTCATCTTCTGATACTGTTCCAAATAAACAATGGAAGTTTTTTCTTCCTCTTAAGGATCCAAAAATAGCTTAGAAAAATATCACACTTCATCACATTATAGTATTGGTTACTAAGCAAAATACCTTCTAATACTGACAAGATATGGGGCACCTGGGTGGCTCAGTCGTTAAGTGTCTGCTTTCAGCTCAGGCAGGTCATGATCCCAGGGTCCTGGGACTGAGCCCCACATTGAGCTCCACATCAAGCTCCACATCAGGCTCCCTGCTTGGCGGGAAGCCTGCTTCTCCTTCTCCCACTCCCCCTGCTTGTGTTTCTCTCTCACTGTGTCTCTCTCTGTCAAATAAGTAAATAAAATCATAAAAAAAAAAAAATACTGACAAGTTAACAGTAGAAATTTACCAAGCAAACTCTTTCCTCAAAGCTACAAAATTGGGGGCGCCTGGGTGGCTCAGTGGGTTAAGCCGCTGCCTTCGGCTCAGGTCATGATCTCAGGGTCCTGGGATCGAGTCCCACATCGGGCTCTCTGCTCAGCGGGGAGCCTGCTTCCCTCTCTCTCTCTCTGCCTGCCTCTCTGTCTACTTGTGATTTCTCTCTGTCAAATAAATAAATAAAATCTTTAAAAAAAAAAAAAAAGCTACAAAATTGTTCTGTCTTTTCACCAATCTTATGATTCACAAACATTTCAATTATGTTGGAGAGATTTTTTTTTTCCTCTTGGGTTTCATTTCCTATAGAGAGTGGTACAATATTTTCTCCATGACTTGTCATCATGGTGGTAATAGCAGCCGCTGGAAATTCTGTCCACAGATATTCATGAAATTAACACCCTACAGACCACCAAAGACCAAATAGCCAAAGCAATCCTGAAAAAGAAGAATAATGTTCAAGGTACCATAATCCCAGATTTCAATAATACTACAAAGCTATAGTAATCAAAACCATACGGTACTGGCACAAAAATAGACATATAGATCAGCAGAACAGAACAGATCCATAAATAAACCCACACTTTTATGGTGAATTAATCTATGAAAGAGGCGAAAATATACAATTGGCAAAAAGTCTCTTCAACAAATGGTGTCAGGAAAACTGGACAGCTACACGCAGAAGAATGAAACTGGACCACTTTCTCACATGACACACAAAAATAAACTCCTGTATTAAAGATTTAAATGTGAGACCTGAAACCATAAAATTTCTAGAAGAAAACACAGGCAGTAACTATCTTTGACACTGGCCAGAGAAAAATTTTTCCAGGTAAGTCTCCTCAGGCAAAGGAAACAAAAGTAAAATTAAACTACTGGGACTACACCAAAATAAAAAGCTTTTTCACAGTGCAGGAAACCATTCAGCAAGACAAAAATGCCACCTATTCAATGGAAGAATATACTTGCAAATGATCTATCCCATAAGGGTTTAATATCTAAAATATGTGAAAAATTATTAACTCAACACCAAAAAAAAAAAAACAAAACAAATAAAAAAAAAAACCCACAAACAATCTGATCAAAAAGTGGGCAGAGATCCTGAATAGCCATTTTTCCAAAGAAGATATACAGACTGTTAACAGGCATGTGGAAAGATGATCAACATCAGTAATTATCAAGGAAATTCAAATTAAAACCAAAATGAGCTATCGCTTCACACCTGTCAAAATGGCTAAAATCAAAACACAAGAAATAAAAAGTGTTGGCAAGAATGCGAGAAAAAGAAACCCTTACGCACTGTTGATGGAAATGCAAAATGGTGCAGCCACTAGGGAAAACAGTATGCAAGTTCCTCATAAAATTAAAAACAGAAATACCATATGATCCAGTAATTCCACAACTGGGTATTTACTCAAAGAATATGAAAACACTAATTTGAAAAGATATATGCACCCCTATGTTTATTACAGCATTATTTACAATAGATAAATTATGGGAGCTGTCTAAGTGTCCACCAAAAGATAATGAATAAAAAAAATGTGGTATATATATATTCTACAATGGAATATTATTCAGTCATAGAAAAGAATGAAATCTTGCCATTTGCAATAACATGGATGGACCTAGAGGGTATAATGCTAAGTAAAATAAGTCAGAGGAAGACAAACACCACATGATTTCACTCACGTGGAATTTAAGAAAGAAAACAAAGAAAAAAAAAAGGAGACCAAAAAAAAAAAGACTCTTAAATACAGAGAAAAAACTGGTGATTGCCAGAGGGGAGGTAGGTAAGGGATGGGCGAAATAGGTGAAGGAGATTAAGAACACCAGTATCTTGATGAGCACTAAGTAATGTATAGAATTGTTGAATCATTATTATACTGTCAACCTGAAACTAACAATGTATGTTAATTATACTTTAATTTATAAATAAACACCCAACATATATATGCACACTTTTCACACTTTTCACATTTGTTAAAGGACTTTCCTTATCTTATTCCATGTAATCTACACAACAAACAGAAGGAGCACGTCTACTTTTCCAATACACGAAGAAACTGAAGCCCAGAGAGACGGTTTCTCTCACTTCTGAGGCAATTCTTTCCCACCACTGACACTGGGCCTTACATCCAGGCTGCACCCAGGACCGCCACACATACTGCCTTGCTGTTAACATGGACTCCTGTATTCTCTCTCCCTATCTCATCTTGGTGACAAAGTTTTCTGGCTTAGGGCTTATTAAATTCTAACCCGGCTCCATCAATCCCAAATAAGATTGCCAAGGGTTATTTAACCTCAGTCTTTCTACCAGCTTGTGGTTAATCATATGCATGTCATCTGCCCCAGTGAATTAGATTAGAAATCAAAATAACAGTAACAATATTAATAATAGCAACCACAAGGCAGCACTATGACAACCTTTCATCTACAATATATTTCATCCTCACAACCCTGCAAGGTAAATTATTACAAAATACCAGTTCCTTTAGGATAATATCAAATTCTCAAGATGATATCATTTATATCAATAAACAAAAACCTCTTGCTTTGCTTGTCTCTCATCAAATAAATACCATCCACTATAAGTGAACATCTAAGAATAGAGAAGCAGCACACTAGAGATCTGTCTCCTCTGAGATTGTCTCCATTTTCCTCTTCTCTGACTTACCTCCAGGGGGCAGTACAGTCCAATGATAGGCTGTGGAGTCAGGCTGAAATCCCTGCTCTGTCAGTTTCAGTTACACAAACTAGGACAAGTTTAGGTATCTTGAGCCTTAGTTTCTCAGGCATAAAATGAGGAAACGGACAGATTATTATAAGGATGAAATGAGAAAATGACCAGTATATAACAAGGGTTCCACCAATACTTGTTTGCTGTTATTTTATATTATCATTATTTTAGCCTTTCTTATAATATCATCACTAAACATAATTTATTCACTTCATATATTTTAAGCAGCTAATATTTGTTAGACACTGTAGGTGATAAGGCTAAAAACACAACTCAATCCTCATCTCAGTACATTCACAGACCAGCCAGAGAAAAAACACTTATAAATAGAATAATGCAGTAAGACGGACATACTAAGTCTTGTAAAGGTAAAAAAAAAAAAAAAAAGTGGGGGGGGTGGATGTCTTCACCTCCAACAAGGTAAGTAAAGGGCAGGGAGCAAGAAGCTTTCTTGCCACTGTGGGACAATGG
The DNA here is from genome assembly GCF_011764305.1 of Mustela putorius furo. Lineage (NCBI taxonomy): Eukaryota > Metazoa > Chordata > Mammalia > Carnivora > Mustelidae > Mustela > Mustela putorius. The sequence continues at coordinate 33,043,579 of NW_025421987.1, forward strand.
ATAGATTTAGACAGAGTGGAAAATGCCCACCTCCCAATCTCCTGACACATACACTCCTCCCCCACACATACATCAGGCACTATCCTTAACTCTATGGACAAACACAGATGACGTGAGCTTAGCCAGTTAGGTTCTCCTGACTGGCCTTTTGATTCTGGAGAGAGAGGGGTCAAGTTGAATAGCCAGAAAATATTCCTGGCCCCCTGGCTGAGGGCAATGGCCAGTGGTGTGGTGGTGAGTATCCAGGGGCATCAAAGCTAAATGGCAACAGGAATAAAGACCAGTTCTAAGCCTGCTGTGCCAGTGGAGTGATCCCAGCTGTGTCCTCAGCTGCTTAGCTTCCCTTGGTCCCTAGTCTCTTCATGAATCAGATCTCCGGACCTCTGGCCAATTGTGAGAAACCCAATATCCTTCCAACAATTATTTCTTTGCCTGTGTTGGACAGAGGTTCTCTGTTACTTGAAACCAAGAACCCCAGTTGGTACCTTGGGTTATCAAATAAAACTTTCCAGCCTTATTGGAATTGTGGCTTTGGCTTTCCAAGCAGCCTCTAATTACCACTTTCTTCTATGTTAACTAAGATACTATTTTGTTGCCTTTTTCAGCGTAAACAGGCTTTATTGTGGAACTTTATCTTAGCAAAATGTGTATCAAGGAAAGTATTGTCTGAATTTCCATTTATCAAAAGAACCAACTGTTCCTACTTGCCACAAAAAATTCTTCCATGACTCATCCCTCCACACCAGACTCTTAATCTTTTCATTTTGTGATAAGCAATGAAGATGAAAGCCAAAGATAAACAGAAGAGCATGTAAGCAAATGAAGAAATAAGAAATCATTTATTGATTTCTCGTGGGAGTCAACAACCCACTCCTATCTTTGTGTTCTTAATATTAGGTTGATCAAATTGGCATAATTTTGAAAAGGCAAACAGCAGTGAGGCACCTGAATGGAAGCTTCAGTCACAGTCACACCTTAGTCTGTGGACTGCTGCCACTGCTGGAAATGAAGAGGGAGAAAATGTTGATTTGAAAATGCCCACCCTTCTGGAAGGAGCCCAACGACCACCAGTTTGGTCCTGGTGTGAAGAGAAAGATCCTGGTACTGTAAACTACTGGGGGAGAAAAGAGAGAGAGAAAGATCAGGTTGGCTTCTCTATTTGGAGTTCAGGGTATACAGGCAACAAGACCCAAAGAGAACATTTAATAAGAGCTTTTCATCACTTTCATATCCACAAGCTTCTTCCCCCCCCCCCCCATTTTATCACTTCCCAGCTGTCTCTAGATTTTATTTTGTATCCACTTTAGCTAGGAGGTCAGAGTTAAGCCTTCAGGAATGTGTCTCTCTATAGGCAGAAACCTGATTCCCTCTGAAAAAACTCTTAGTAGACCTTGGGAAAACTGCAGTTGCTATCACATGTACAGAGAGAGCTTTTGCAGTCATTGGACTTTAAATGTTCTGTTTGTTGGACTGCCAAAAGGTTACTGCTCCCTGGAGAACTGAGCCAGTTCCTCTAAACCCCTCCCACTGACTCATATGTTTGTCTGGCTGCAGCTGCTCAAAAAGATGGGAATTTAAAAGCTGCTACACAAGTGCAAAAGCAATAACCAAAACAGTGGCAATATCCTCAGGTCTCGAATAGAAAATACCCTTCCTGAGAAATGCAAGGGCAAGGGAAGGAACATGAGAGAAAACAGTGGAACCCAGAAGGGATAAAGATGAAAAGAAACAGGAAGGAAATCACGAGTTCTCAGGGCTGGAAACGATTCTGCTCTGTGACCTTGCTAACGGCTGTACCATGGATTCATTTTCTTCCCCCTGCAGTTAAATTTTCTGTGCCCTAGATTTATGCAGTGGTTGATACTGATAACTTATCAATATCACAATGTTAAAATCATATTCTTCAGCAATGCTTAATAACGCTTATTATTTCATTATTACTTCCATCCTAACAATATCCCAGTGAGTTGGGACACAAAATATTTCCTACACAAAATAAAAATGTCTTAGCTCTCACGACCTTGTACACAAATCCCAAATTTCCTTCAGCAGAGCCCAGAAAAAAAATGGTAAGCCACACCATAGTATTCCAGGATGCTGACTCCATCTCTGCAGCCTCTGCCCCTCCCCCCAACTCCCTTCCATACTCCCTAGTGTTCTCAAGTTTTCCCATCTCTCTCATCGAACAGGAAATTGACCTAATAAGTATTGATCTAAGGTGTTGAAGGAGAAACAGTGCTGCTACTCTTCCATCTTCAAAAAGAGGCAAAGGGAAAGAATGACGCTCACTGCACAGAAACTGCCAATAATAGGACTTTTACTCCTAAGTGTGAGAGTTAGTAAGAGACAAGAAGCCTTCCCTGAAACCCCTCAAACCATGTCATGAGCTACATTAAAGGTACAGTCTCTAAAATTCCAAAACCTTTTCCACTGATGCCTACCACGTCAAAGATCCCCACAATCCATTTGATTCAAAAACAGCTATAATACTGCAAAATAAAGCCCATCCCCACTGATTACAAATGTCATCTTTAGTGTTTGTGACGAAACGCTCTTGCTTACCGGAAACTGTTTCTTCCATAGCCTTTCTTCATCTGTTATCAAAAACAGGGGTGGTCTTTTGGTTGATTCAGCCTAAGAGAGCACTTCAGAATTTCACTACCTATATCTCACTCTCTTGTGGTTGCAATCCTATCATCCACCACCTAACCTGTAGTTCTGCATGAAGGTCTCTGATAAGAGGTACATAATCCATGGGCAACTCCACTTGATTTTATTTTTTTTTTAAGATCTCAATTAGGTGAGTCTTGTCAAATGCTCCAAGGATTCATTTTCTGCCAGTTTTGGTATACTTCCACAAAGATCTGAAACTATTTATAAACTGCTTCACTTCCTGGAAAGTTTTTGCTACTCCAAAGAAAACTTCTAAAGTTTTAGAACATCCCTTTGGAACTTGTCCCTTTGGTACTGATCCCATTTTCTTTTTATTTTGGGGGAAACTGTTTCAAAAACTCGTATTTAAATAATCCTAACTCTAAATTGCTTATTTGAGTTTGTGAAATTGTACCTCCCCAGCAAGGCTAAAAACTCTGAGAAGGCAAGAAAGATGCCTGCCATTTGTTTGTCCAGTTTATCTTCATAATCACTCTTCCCAGTACCTACCACAACTCCCATGCACACAATGGGGGTACAACAGCATTGAAGTAATGAGCACTAAACTAGGTAATTCAATATTTAATGCTGTGTTTTTAGGGGCCAACATTTCTGTCTATACCAACAAATGAACATGGAGATGCTAAAACAGCTTGAGCTTTGCAATACAAACTGACACTTGTCTCCTAGCTAAGAAATGTCAAAATGTAGAGCTGGGGAAGGAATTATATCATTTGCTATCTAGAACACAGGCTAATAACTCTGGCTTGTCAGTGACTAGTTATAGATATCAAGGAGTTCAGCACTCTTGCCCTTAAAATCACCAGTGAATGTGTACAACAAAATCCTGCATTTTCACAATTTTTTAGATGCATTATGGCTTCAGATGATTTTTTTTCCTTTATGTGTATCTTATGTTTACTTTAGGCCATTACTCTCCACAGTAGTGTTTGTAATATATGCACACTAGAATAAGTTAAAAGCTGTTAACACTTATTAGCTATCATTTTTGGCGTACATTTAAACTTTTTTAGTTTCAATATTTCTTTCATATTTAAATTATCCTTGTTAAGAGTAATCTATGCATCAGGCATTTTGCCTGCAAAACTGTAGCTTTTTTATTGCCATTAAAATACAAATAAATCATTAGCCTTAGTGGATATTAAACAAGTTAAATCAGTTTTTACCAAAATATAACAGTTACTTTCAACATTAAACAGGGTTTGGAACTGGGGCACCTGGGTGGCTCAGTGGATTAAAGCCTCTGCCTTCAGTTCAGGTCATGATCTCAGGGTCCTGGGATCGAGCCCCACATCGGGTTCTCTGCACAGCAGGGAGCCTGCCTCCCCCTCTCTCTCTGCCTGCCTTTCTGCCTACTTGTGATCTCTGTGAAATAAACAAAACCTTAAAAAAAAAAAAAGGGTTTGGAAGACTCTATGACCTAGGTTGGATCCTAACTGTGAGGAGTAACATTTAGAACAGGTTTTGGCTCTCTTGGGCCACATTAACTGGAAATATATATTCATATATAAATATCTATACATTTATACATAAACACACATCAATATTTATGTTCAATATTTTTCAGATAAGCACCTGTAAAGAGTGTCTTTCTCACTTGTGTCCCAATCAGATCCAATTCTTTTTAATTTAAAAACAATATCGGAGTGCCTGAGTGGTTTATTCAGTGGAGTATGTGACTCTTGGTCTCAGGGTTGTGAGTTCAAGCCCCACATAGTAGGGGCTATGTGGGGCCTACTTTAATTTAAAAAAAAAAAAAAAATGAAAGCAATGGAAAACAAATTGCTTAGGGAAACAAAACAAACATCTGTTGATCACTTACTACATACCAATATCCTCTGTTATTCTCTCCTAACAACCCTGCCAGATAGCTATTATTCATATTTTATAAATGAAGATTCTGTTATTTTCTCCAGCTCTTATGACTAGGAAACAAAAGAGCAAAAACTGCCTGATTGCTAAGCCAGTACTCTTTCTACTACACCAGATTCCTAGAGGACCCAACTGAAAATCACACACAAGGCAGCTGTTTGCACAAAACTCTCTGACTCTACAGAGTGTTTGCAGATATTTGTAAGATTGTTTCTTAGAAGAGTAAAACTTATCTTTCCCATAAATATAATATTAATGTTTCTGTCACCAACTAGTTTACAGAGCCTGTTTTACCTAAAATGTATTTAAATAACTTACCCTTTTGGATTTTTTTTTTTTAAAGATTTATTTACTTGAGGGATGCCTGGGTGGCTCAGCCATTAAGCATCTGCTTTTGGCTCAGGTCATGATCCCACGGTCCTGGAATCGAGTCCCATGTCAGGCTCACTGCTTGGCAAGAAGCCTGCTTCTCCCTCTCCTACTCCCCCACTTATGTTCCCTCTCTTCCTGTTGTCTCTCTCTGTCAAATAAATAAATAAAATTTTTTAAAAAACAACATTTATTTGAGAGACAGAGAGAGAAAGTGCAGGGGTAGGGGCAGAGGGAGAGGGAGAAAGAGTCTCAAACAGACTCTGAGCACTGAGCCAGACACAGGGCTTGATTTCACAACCATGAGACTATAAACTAACCCAAAACCAAGAGTCAGATGCTTAGCCAACTGTGCCACCCAGGTGCTAATTTACATCCAGTATTTTTGCAAATGTGCATCCAGTATTTCAATCTAAGTGGCTTATCATGTGGTCATATAAACCTCATGAAATATGGTTTCTCAATATACAATCTGATAAAAACGTGAAAACACATCCAAAATGGAGTCTTTTATGGTAAGCCCCATGTCACCAAACTGAGACTTAATTAGTTTCAGCTCCCAGAAATGGTATCTTAAATCAGATAATCATGAATTGCCTGATCAGCACTAGTTTAGGGATCTGATAGACCCCTACATTCTGCTAAAGGAAAGTAATCTTACAATAACCAATTTGCATTTTGCTGTATAAAACGTCTTTGTTCCCACCCTTTCTGCCTATAAAAGTCTTTCACTTTGTATAGCTCCTCAGAGCTCCTCTTTATCTACTAGACTGGATGCTACCTAATTCAAAATTACTGAATAAAGACCGTAAGATCTTTAAAATGTGTTCATTTGAATTTTGTTTTTTAACACATCATAGGAGATGAAGATTAAAAGAAGCCCTACAAACAGGCTGACCAACTCTCAGTCTGCCCAGCACTGTGAGGACTCCTAGGAAAAGGGACTTTCAGTTTTTAAATTGGGACTAAGGGGTTCCTGGGAAAGTCCCAGGCAGACAGAACAAGGTGGTTACTCTGCATCTCATCTCATCCAAGCCCTCATTTCACAGGTAAAGAAACCAAGGCCCAGGGCACAAATCAGATCAAGCAGTTAGTGACCCACGACACCTATACTTTTTCTCTTATTTATATGGACTCGTTCAGCCTGTGGACATATTGTGATTTCTCTGATTTAATCACTGGTTTAATCGTTTATCATGTACACTACCCATTAGGGTCTGTGTATCAAGAACCAAATCTCTGTTCCCTTTGTATTTTCAGCACTGGTCCAGTTCCTGAATCAGTGTGTGCAACTTGATATATGCTTGTTGGCTGCTAGTGAAGAACGAAAGTCTGTGGTCTGGGGGAACCGAGATCTTTATTCAAGTTGTACTGGACCAGAAAGACAATAATACATCACAGATAGAAAGCTGAGAGCTGCATGAAGCAACAGCTTCACCAATTTTTTCCTTTATGTCCTATGTATTATATAATAAACATGTATTACTTTATAGTGAAAAACAATCATTTTTAAAAGAATGCTTATCAGTGCTTTGTGTTTCCCGATGAACCAGAGGACCGCTGATCCACAGGCAAAGGATAAATGTCATAGGATAAATTACCACCTCAAATGTCCTGCTTGCCACATTTCTTGCCAAGAGAGCAACAAGAGAGAACCTTCTTATCCTCCCTCATTGTGCCTCACCTGTGGTCCTCACAGATTATTTGAGGAGACAAAAAGGGCAACCAGTGAACAGATTCTGATATGTTTTCTAACTATACCAATAAACATTCCCTAATTCCTGTTCATATTAAAATCTGAACTGGCAGTAGAACATGCTTAAAAATTGATGTAGCATTTGAGATACGAGATTTCAAAGAAGGGACTTTTTCTCCAGCTGTGCTGCATCTCCACATCTGCCAAAATGCTCATAGTTTGACTTTGCACATTCCGAGTTACATTCCTCCCTCTTAAAGAGATGAGAATCATGTGCCAGAACTCATTAAGAAATTACCCAGTAAACACTCTGGCTCCCAAGCGGCTTTCTGACACCAAATAAGTTTCTTTGATCAGTAGAATGGTATATTATAATCACTATAAACCTTTAAGAGGGAAATCACTGCCAAAAAATTCCAACAGAGATGAAAATACCAGAATTTTGAAGTTGACCAACATTGCTTCTTTATTCTACAGTCCACAGTGATTCAAAGAGTTTAATTCATTAATATTTAACTTTGCAAGTCTCTACATCCACTTAGAAACATCCTTTTTCATTTTTTTCCTCCTTAAAACTTATTGAGTATCACTGTCCTATAACTTGAAACTATACCCTGGGATTACTTTATAATAGGTGTGAAAGTAGATTTCCAGGGATCTGTGAGCTGCTGGTTGTTATTTAATGTGTGCAACAACTCAAAAGTGGTGGTGCATGTGTGGATTTCCCACTCCCTCTCTCATTTCCATAGGTTAAAAGGAGCAGTGCGTGTATACAGGGAGAGAAAAACACCCATCACCAAAGGGTAGTCTGGACTGAGTGTTTAATAGGAATCAAGGCTAACTCTTTCTTTAGGAAAGACTATAAAGAATTTTCTCAACATAGATGGGAGATGGTTTTAGCATCAGTTTATAGGGTCACTTTCTTCTGTGCTATTGGCTACTTTTCTTTGAGTTACTGAGCAGAACAAACCCTCAAACCATAAAGCTTTGTAGGACAGCCTTGACGAGCTCAATACCAAATACAATTCTTACAGCAGCATTCATACTTTTGGGTACGAAACAGAGAAACAAATTTTAATCCAGTGGAATCTATATTAGAATCACTTGGAAAGACTGGCCAAATTACTCAAGCTCACTCCCATTCCCAAGACACTCTGAAAGATACTCATGTTCACCCACACACACTCCCATTAAAAACTGTTGGTTCTTGTAGCCACAGCCTATGTACCACAGATCCACAATCAACTGTCGTCAGGAGGCCACTAGTTAACCTACCATTCCAAGTAACAGATATCAACATCTGAAATGTGCACAGCCTGTGATCCATCAAGTCCCCCTGTAGGTGTTTATCCTACTGACACCTGCACAAGAAGGCAAAAACATGCAAATGAAATATGAAATTTTCCAGCTTGCAGTAAATAAAAAAAAACTAAAGAATTAAATAGATTATGGTATCAAAGCATTGGAATTATTCTACTCAGCTGTTAAAGAGGAAGAGGAAAATCTATATTCACTTATATGGGGAAAAATAACTCAGTTTCTCAAATATTTTGACTGTCTCTGAATGGGCTTTTAGCCATCATTATTACATAGGATTACATAAGAAAAGGAATCTTGGATCTGGGTCTCTACAGCACATTCACAAGAGCACCTACAAGGTGCTGTGACATGAAAGCCAGAAGACTTGCAATAGAATTTCCTGGCTTGCATGGCACAGTACACTGGGAAGATGTACATTTCCTATAGCTATGCCAGGACACCCCACCCCCAACCACCCCCCTCAAAGTGGCCCTGTAAGGCATAGAGCTGTCTGGACCTGTTACCTCCAACAGTGAGCAGCCTCTTCATTCACTCTGACTGTCGCACCAGTATCTGTGGTTCCTTGTGTGCGGAGTGGAACAGGTTTGGGAAGTTGTGAATTTCAGGAACTGAAAAAGTTACCAGGATCCTGTGTCACTGTTTGTGTCAAAGGCTAATTTCTAAAGGAAAGAGAACAAAATACTGACTGTAACTAGAGCATCTTATGCAAAAGAATGAAGATAACTGGGGTTATTTGAAACTTTTACCTTAAAGTCACTTTGAAATGTTAAATGAAAGAAGCCAGACACAAAAGATCATAAAATACATGATTCCATTTATGTGAAATGGAATCAGAAAGTAGACTGGTAGTTGCCTGGGGCTGAGGGTAGGAACAGACTTGATCGCAAATGGACATGAGGAATCTCTCAGGATGATGAAAATGTTCTTAAATTGGACTGAGTGATGGCTGCACAATGCTGTAAATTTACTAAAAATTGCTGGTGCTGTCAAAATGGGTGAATTTCAGAATATGTAAATTGTATTTCAGTAAAGCTCTTAATAAACAATTTAAAGTAATACTACACAATTTATAATTTTAGCCATATTACTTAGATGTCTATACAACAGAAATACATCTAGGTTATAAAAAGCAAGTTACATATATTGATTTTTTTTATTAGCAAAAAGCTGTAATTTAGGGGCGCCTGGGTGGCTCAGTGGGTTAAAACCTCTGCCTTTGGCTCAGGTCATGATCCCAGAGTCCTGGGATCGAGTCCCACATCGGGCTCTCTGCTCAGCAGGGAGCCTGCTTCACCCTCCACCACTCTGCCTATCTCTCTGCCTACTTGTGATCTCTGTCTGTCAAATAAATAAATAAAATCTTTATTTAAAAAAAAAAAAGCTGTAATTTAAAGAATCAAAAAATGTATTTAATCTTCAGTATGCACAGAAAATAACTAGAAGGAAATAAAAGGAATGTTGTTTTTAGAAGGTGAGACTAGAGTTCCCTTGCAGGGAATTTTTTACTTCTTACTTCATACATTTTCGCCCCATTAAATACTGTTATAGGCAAATATTCCTGTTATTTAATAATGTGTAAATTATCTTCAATGTCTACATTTTTCTTTTGCTCTCAAAAAACCTTGTTATCAAAGTCCTCAGAATATATTCTTTTTAAAGGTTTTATTTATTTCTTTAAGAGAGAGAGAACAGAAGCTTGTGGGAGGGGCAGGAGGAGAGGGATGCAGGGCTTGATCCCAGAACCCTGGGATCATGACCTGAGCCAAAGGCAGACACTTAACGAACTGACCCACCCAGGTGCCCCATAAAGTAAGCATTTATAATTAAATATTTCAATTCCAGAATAAAAAAGTAAAATATTGACTGATTCTGGAAAAGGTGATTAAATATAATACATATTGTCTCTTGACAAGTGCACTACAGTAATGTTTTACAGAATTGTTTATGTTGTTCTACTGATGGCATGGAGATAATTTTAGGTCAGAGGCTGGTAAATTTTTTCTTATAGAACAAAATAATAAATACATTAGTCTCTGTGTGCCACTCTGTCTCTGTTTCAACTACTTCATATGTCAAAAGCAGCCACAGACCATTCATAAATGAAGAGATGAAAGAACAGGTTATAATGATCTCTGTATTAGGTGGGAAAATAAGGTTTTTTTTTTTTAATTTTAATATGTACCTGGAAATGTATTAGAAAAATATAACAAGCTCATGAAGCCCACGCATTCTTAAGTATTATAACTTGGGTTAGGATAATTTTATGTAAGTTTTTAAGAAAAATATTAAGTAAATCTACAACAGAAGATACCTGGGTATGACAGAAATCATGGGAAAAAAATAAGTTGTGCAAAAAAATAAGTTGTTATCTGCAAATGACAAATATTTGGGAAAACTGCATTTGAGCATAAATAACAATTTATTAGCAATAAACAGTAGGATGAAGAAAATCTCTCCAGACTATGTAATTCTTACTAGAACTCAACCCAAAGCAAAACTCCTGAAAGAAATATCAAAATGTAGACCAAAATCCCCCAAAGGTAGTGATCCTTAATATTTACTGGATCATAAGTGACAAACCTATTATCCAGGGGAAAAATGCAAAAATACTGTGCTTTCTGAAACACTTCCAAATTCAGAGACTTCAGCTTGGTGAAAGAAAAGAGAACATACACAACAGCATCATTCCAAGATTTTTTTCAGGCACTCCAGTGCACATGACCCATGCTCAGCACTTCACTCAGCAAATCAAACAGGCAGACAAGAATGCAGTGCCCTCTGGGAACCAGTGCCCTCCTCACATACCAATTGTGATGACACAGGAAACTGTGTATTGTCAAAATAAAGTAATGTTGTTGCCAATGACTGCCCCCATTCAACTCAACATGCCACAATCCAGGTCAGAAAAAGAACAGAGTTTTAAATCTTTTCATTCTTCCTGTACTTCGCTAAATACAGCCATAATTTACAAACTGATACCTTAACCAAAGATAGGGTGTTTTCTACTTCAGAAAATCTGAATTGAAAAAGGGCAGAAGAGGATAGATGGTGGGGAGAAAAAGGAGCTAATAATTTTGAGCAACTATGTACTAAGTACTCTCCGTTCTATGGAGTGCTTACAACAAATCTAAGAGATATATATCATTATCTTCATTTTAAGAAAATGAAATGGAACTATGTGTCTAGATTTATCTCCCTTGTCTCCTCAAGATAAAACTTTTATATCAGTAATACTGAAGAGCAAATATTGATCTATAAATATATTACTTCATGTTTCCATTAACTTTTGCTCATGCTGCTAGAATGTTCTTTCCATACCTATATTCAACTGAATTGTACTTGGCTTTGAGGCTCAGCTTAACCATGACTTTCCCTGAAAAGCCTTCCCTCATGCCCTCCCCCATTCATGATTCACCCTTGCCATGGTGTTACTTCCACAGGGCATCACCACCGTACACAGTCTCATGTACACTACTGAAATTGATGATTTAGTTGCCAATCTCCCCTTGTAGGTTAAAAATTTCTGAAAGTTCAGAGACCACTTCAATCTGACTTCTCTCCTCAGAGCTTTAATACTGTGTCTAGCACAAAGTAAGAACTCTGTAATCTGTTGAATGAATGAATGAACAAACTGCATTGCCCAATGTCTAACATGCAAATGGTAGAACCAGGATTTGAACCTAGTATCTCTTTCCAATATACCATCATGTGAGCACCTAAATAAATAAATAAATATTTATTTATGATTAATTAATTAATTACTAGTTGCTCTTTAGGATATTAAAGGATTGTCTACCAGTGACTCAGTTGCTCCAAACTGCCTTGGAAGTCCTTCAAGAAGTACCATAAACCGCCTTTTAAGGGACCAAGGAAAATGTTCTAAAATGTCTTAAATTCAAAGAAAATAAAAATTCTGTCATAAAGAAACTGGGGGTTTCTCAGAATTAAATTGCCAAAGAACTAGGAAGCAGTAGTGTGGTACTCAAAAATAAAACCATCAAAGTCAAATAAGAGTATCCTTGTTAAGAAGTCCCTCTGGCCTCATAGCAAGCCAAAAGTATTTCTGTCATTCCATTTTTAACAAACCCTTAGGAAGGTACAAGGTGGAAGCTGGCTCATATCAAATTGCCTCTGAAATTTCCCTAGAGTAGTTCATAACCCCGAGCACCCAGGAATCTATATGTACCCCATCACCCCTGGCTGATTAGGAAATAAGCTAAGCTCCCCTTTACTACCAAGTTGCTTGTTCCTGCTTGAGTTTTCTCAGATAGTTTTGTGATGTATGAATGTGGGGAGGCCTGAAGGCCTTTGCCAGAGTACATCCCCATCCTCCTGCAGGGGCTTAAGAACCCACATGCTGCTGGCCCTACCACCATATGCAGCCTTGCAGTTCCAAACAAATTTTAGAGACTGACATTGGGCAACAAGAAGCTATTGCAAGGTTATAAACAAAATAGTGATCAGACTGATATCTGAAATCTTCCAACTGTACCCTTATAATTGTTATTATCATTATCATTACTATTATTGTTAGTATTATTACCTCTACAATAAAGTGTTCTCATGCACATTCTCCCCAGAATGGGACAGAAGGCACAATTACCGCTGGTACACCAGCTGTACATGAAACAATGTTGAGGAGGCATGTAAAAATGTATTTAGAAGCTGAAACAGTATCTTTCATGCCTGACATGAAGGGAAAATGACTAGCAACTGTTGCTTTAGACTACTATATTCTACTGCACTGACAAAATTAAAAAGTATTTGTTGCAGGCCTACTGTGTGCAAAGCATCACACCAGAGGCTGCTGCATCTCTATATATAAAGAAATGAAAAGATTTGTTGGCTTCTCAGGCAAAAATCTCTGGAGAAATTTTGGGGGAATCATAACCATTGTTTAATATTCTTGAGCCTTTCTGCTTCAATTTTTCTAAGACATCGCACACTCAAAATACTTAATTAGAAAGAATCTTCTACTATGTTTTGCAAAGAATATACTTTTTCCCGTGACCAAAATATTAGTATCTGCTTTCTATGCTATTGTCTTTTAAGTATCAAGGTATTTGAGAAATTATTGATAAAAACTTTGTGAGTACATACTGAGAAATAAAAGAGAACTGGTTAATTTTAAAGGGTTATCATGCTCCCAAGCTATCCCCAGACCAAATATGCCTATCCCTTTAAGTCATAGGATCTCTCTTCTTTGAATAAAGATGTCAACTGCCTACACTCAATCACCCTTCATGAAAACTAACACAAATACCATCGTACCATGTAATGGAAGTTGCAATACAATGAAATATATTATAGTTTTCATTTACATTCCCACTGTGTCTCCTTAAGGATATACCCTCATCAACTCCATTGGATTTAAGCACTGCTCGACTCTGTAACAGCAACACAGTTAGAAACCAACTCTTACAATGGCCACAGACACAGTTAATTCATGTAATAAGCATTAACTGAGCTTATGTGCAATATATTGTTCTAGATGCTACGAATTCAAGAAAAGATGATGTGGCAGGTAGCAGATAAATACAATCAGTGTGGTATATCTTATGATCAAAGAAGTGTACCTAATTAGGCTCTCCTGGTCACTGGTATAAGGTAACCAGTTGAAAAATCATGCTAAGCTCATCCACACTAAGCTAATTAAAAGGAAAAATTAGCTCAGTGGCTGCTCCTGTCAGTGGGCAATCTTTTTCTGATTTCAACCCCATGGACACTTCCTATGGGAGATACCATGAACAGTAAATACCCTCTTCACCCAATGACCTATAATCTAATTAAGGCAATAGATACACATTTAAAATGATGCTCCAGCAACAGAAAACGTGGGATGAAGTTCTAGACTTGCCACTTACTAATTATGTGATTTGGGACAAGTTGGTAGCATCTCAAAGCCTCAAGTTTATTGTATGTATAATGGGTAATAGAATATATTTCATGTGACTGCAATAAAGATGCAATGAAATAGTGCAACCAAAACACTAAGTCCAAGCCTGAGAACTCAGAAACCATTAGCTATTATAAAAATATCATTAACATGATTAATCTTAAGTTGAGTGCTCAAATACTCAAAAGAACCAACAGTCAGTTTCAAATGTGGTTGTTTAAAAAAGATTTAGCAGAAACACTAAGATTTGAGTTCCAACTTAAAGGCATCACAAAAAAAAAAGATGATCCATGATAGAGCAAACTGCAGTAAGGAAACTCAAGATGATGACAATTTCTCCAGCAGGTAATGAAAAGACAGTATGAGCAGAGCTTGTGTAAGGAAGTGAAGGAAGACAGAACTTGAAAGGCAAACTGGTGCCATATGACAAGAGGCTTTCAGTGCCCGACAAACAAGTTTGAGCTTTGTCCTGTACTTGATGGCGACTGAAAGGTTCTGTCGAGAGAAAAGTAAAATGACCAAAGTAGGGCTTTCTAAGACTAAGTGAAAAAGTTGGGGGTAGGGGGTAAACAAATCAGTTAGAATGGATTGTAACAGGGCGCTTGGGTGGCTCAGTGGGTTAAGCCCCTGCCTTCGGCTCAGGTCATGATCTCAAGGTCCTGGGATTGAGTCCCGTATCAGGCTCTCTGCTCTGCTTCCTCCTCTCTCTCTCTCTCTCTCTCTCTCTCTCTCTGCCTGCCTCTCTGCCTACTTGTGATCTCTCTCTCTCTGTCAAATAAATAAATAAATAAATAAATCTTTAAAAAAAAAAAAAAAAGAATGGATTGTAACAGTCCTGCTGTTTGGCAATAAGGACATACTTTGCAGAGGTGTCAGAGGAGAAAGTTGGAGACTGGAAGCACTTCGAAATGAGAAAAAAAAAAGAGAGAGAGAGAGACATTTACTGAATGCCAAGTATTAGTCACAGTCCTGCTCTAAAAAAGGTTGTCAGGCCACATTTTCCCAAGGAGTAGTTAAGTCTCTAAATTAAAGTTATGAAATTCAGAGATATGTTGATTCTTCCAGGTATTTTAATGACTAAGAAGGGTACCTTTCTTGCTCACTATAAGCATTAAATCCATGTTGGTGCTCATAATAATGTGATCTGCATTTGTTACACCTATGCTGCTAGCAACATTATTCACAACAGCCAAAAGGCGGAAAACAATCTAAATGTCCACCAATGATTAGGTAAACAAAATGTGATATTCACATACAATGGATTATTATTCAGTTTTAAGAAGGACTGAAATTCTGAAACATGTTACAATATGGATGAAACTTAAAGACATTAAACTAAGCAAAATACGCCAGAGACAAAAGGACAAATACACTATGATTTCACTTATATGACGTACCACAAATAGTCACTCACAGAGACAGAAAGTAGAATGGTGGTCACCAGTACCAAAATGAGAAAACGTAATAGTGGGAATCTGATGCCCTGAGAAGCAGGATGTTTACTCAAAACGAGATGAAGTTAAGGCCTGCTAAGTCCTTTAGCCTAGATGCCCAACCAAAGAAGACCACCTCTCTCCCCAGGTCAGACATCATTAGATAGGTTGTCCAGTATGAAAAATAAAAAGGAAAAAAGCCAACGATCACCTCCATCAGAATGATAATGATAGCCCAATGGTGCATGCCTCTCTGCTTTTAACATGCCCTGGTCTGACACTAAAGGAGGGGGTAGGGGGAAGCCATTTTACCAAAGTAACCCCTTACCTTGGCTCCTTTAAAAGGAAACTTGAGGAAGGAAAAGTAACTTGCTGAGATGTCTCTGTGCCCTTAATGCCACAGCCATGACAAAGGCTCTAGAGACAAATTCAGTGAGCTTTGAGGGACCAGAATTACTTAATATATTTCTAAATTTAAATTTCCCAAGTAATACAAATGTAGTGAACTGAAAGGGCACCCAATGAGTATAGCAGCAATGTCCACAACAGCCAAACTATAGAAAGAGCCTAGATGTCCATAGACAGATGAATGGATAAAGAAGATGTGGTACAATAGAATACTACTCAGCCATCAAAGAAAATGAAATTTTGCCATTTGCAACAATATAGATGGGAACTATGTGAAGCAAAATAAGTCAATCAGAGAATGGCAATTATATGATCTCACTGGTATGTGGATTTAAGAAACAAGGCAGAGGATCATAAGGGAAGAGAGGGAAAAAATGAAACAAGACGAAACCAGAGAGGGAGACAAACCATGAGACTCCTAATCTCAAGAAACAAACTGAGGGTTGCTGTGGGGGTAAGGTTGCTGGTGTACCTGGGTGATGGACATTAAGGAGGGCACGTGACGTAATGAGCACTGGCTATTATAGAAGACTGATGAATCACAGTACCTCTGAATCACTGTACCTCTGAAACCAACAATACATTATATGTTAATTAATTTAAATTAAATCAAAAGATAATAAAATTAAAAGTAATCTTAAAATAATAATAAAATTTCCCAAGTAGTTTACTGTTTTCAGAACTATGCTAGAAGGAATGCAAATATAGGAAAAGTTTAAGATATGGTCCTTGCCTTTTAAGATCATATAACCTACTCCAGAAGACAAGAATCATACAGTGATATAATAATGAACATTATGAGACAGAATATAATTAGGTGCTAAATTGTGTAGTACAGATTGTAAGTACTCCAGGAGGTCATAAAAATGTCTAACGTCCTGTAGAAATGAATAATGGGTCAGGAAATCTTTACTCACTGCCCACTTGTAGGAGCAAGCAGAGAAACCTATAAAATGGAATGAAGGCTTTTAAAATATCTATTATATTTTAATTTTACATGCAATATACCTCCTCTACCAAACAGTCCTTCTCTTAACTTTCTTTTCCAAATTTGCTTTTTTCTCAGCCTGTTTACAAGTAATTAGAAAATGCCTCAAAGGAAAATAAATAAATGTGCCAACCACCATTTGAAAGAATGTGTAAATTACCGTGAAACAGTGGTATTCAATGAAAAATTAGTAAATTCAAGCTTCATAAAAATAAACCTTTTATTGAAAGCCTGGCTTTGTTCAAAGCCAAGAAGAAATAGCTGTATGAATTCCCCTCCTTCCCACATGAGGGCTAATGAGATCCAAGGACAATTTTATTCATTTAGCTTCAGAATTCAGACCATCTGTTTTAAAATGGGAATTTCACATCCCTCTGCATGACACAGATCAAAACAGACAGGGATTTTGTTTCTATAAGGACTCAAACTGTGAGTGTGTATCTTTTTGTTCTGGCCAACCTCACACGTTAAAAGTTGCATGACTATGTAGCGGAAGCAGTGAGCTGAAGAAGCAAGGCATTAAATTCTATTTCCTAGGCTGCCAGTGACTATAATCTCTCCTCACTTTCTTCATCCCTTCTCCCTGAGTAGCAATCAAATATATTCTACTCCATCAGAACTGAGTAAATAGAGGGGTATCTGGTATTTCGCCTCACCTATCAGCACCATGTGAATACTGGCACATCTTGCAGGTATTTGGGGTAATACACCGCTACATATCTATACTTTGTGGTTTAAAACCACCATTTTGTTTCACTCATGATTTTGTAAATCAGAAATTTAGGAAGGCTCAGCTTGGTGGTTCATCTCACTGACCTGGTACCAGCTGGTAGCTGAGGCCAGAGGATCAATATTCAAGAAGGTTCTCTCACTTAACTGCCTTGTAAAGCCGTGGTTCTTCATGCTCACTCCGGTGCACAAGTGCATGCACCTGCGTGCTGTCTCCCCCCACTCCCTCTTTCTAGCTCTCTCTCAACAGATGGTGTATCATCCTCCAGGAAGGGTGACAACTAGAGCAAGGCAAGAAAAGGTGCCTTGGCCACAACATTTAAGGAGGCAAGTTCCCAAGTGCAGCCTCTGTACTTGTTCAACCCTAAGACTGAATGCTTCGTTAAAATGAAAGCTCCCAAAGTGCAAAATTTATAAACTTGTCTTCCCATTACTCCTGGAACACCATAACATCCTTCTAATTAATATCACCCCCTCTAAACTTCATCTTCCGTTCAGTACATTGAAGCAGATTGCCCGTTAGCGGACCTTCCTGCAATAACTCGCATTAGTACCCTTGCTTAAAGTTTCCAGTGGTCCCCCTGGCTTATAAGTAAAACCCTTACTTATAAGTGTTCCCTGATTTGGTGCCATCTCACTTGTTTTTGGTTGCACTGTATCCCCCCCCAAAAATATATTCAAATCCTACCCCTCCCATACGTAAATGTGACCTTATTTGGAAGTAGGGCCATTACAGACATAAGAAAATAAAGATGAGGTCTGGATCGTTGGGCTTGTACCCAGTGACTGCTGTCTTTATACGAAAAAGGAAAGAGATCTAGACACAAAGACACAGAGGAGACACAGGAAAGTAGGCCATATGAAAAGACAAAAAGAAAATGAGTGATGCATCCACAAGCCAAAGAATGCCAAAGACTTCCACAAGCCACCAAAGCTAGGAAGAAGCCAGGAAGGAATCTTCCCTGAAGCCTTCAGAAGGAAAATGGCCCTGCCAAAACTTGATTTCAGACTTCTGGCGCCTTGACCATAACACAACAAATTTCTGCTGTTTTAGGCTACAAAGTTTGTGTTAACTGATTATGGAAGACCTAGGAAATTTGTTCAATTCTACCCCCAGTGCTTCCTAACATGCCCCCTTTATTTAGGCAGAGGTTTCTTCCCTGTCCCTAATCTGCCAATCAATTACTACATCTGTCTCTGTCCTTAACCTCCATTAAAAGGACAAAGCAGAGGAGTGTACATACTTATATATTGTAGCTGACTTATAGCTGGCATGTTCTGGTACTCTGCCAGTTAGGGCTACTAGTCCCAAACCTGAGTCAGAGCACGTTTGGCGTAGAGTTGCACACATGGGTTAACTTTTAAAAAAAAAAATGTTGAAAGGATATTGAGTTTTCTTAATAAATGCTTAAAGTTAGAAGCAAAACAATTCTATCCCTGTCATGTTCTCTGTCCATCAAAAAGGAAAAGAGAATGTTTAAGTGAGAACTAATTTATAGAAAGAGATAATGCAAAGCTATAGAAGCCCTCCCTTGGCTATTTACCTCTTAGCTGTCAAAAATGTATGAATTACAGTGATTTTAATCACCTGGACCAAAAATGACTTATAAGTGGTAATTCAATAATCTGGAGCTTAAGCAAGGTTGCCCTCATTATTGCTCCCATTTCAGTTGTTGGAAAAAGTGTATTAAAAGCTCCTCAAGGAATTAGGGATGTCATTTATCCTTTTTCAAAAACGACCTTGCAGGGTAACATGAGCAAAATAAATACAATTCTTTTTAATGTGGTAGGGAAAGGACATCTTATAAGCACATAGTGATCACTCACTTGTGAATAAAATTCATGCCAGAGATTGGAGGGACAGTATCAGGAATGTAGGAAGTGATCGCCGGGCTGGAGCCCTGAATACCCCGGTGGGTACTACATCTATAAGGGAAGTAGACAACCTGGAAGGTATTCAGGTGAGAGAGCAAGACAGAAAAGAGGCTTGAGGAAAAGTAGCAGAATGCAGTGGTGCTTAAATTGAAGGGTATATATATAGTAAAGAATCAAACTTAGTTTTTGTGCCCCAAAGTGTAACGCTAATGCAAACAAATGAAAATTATAAGAGGACAAATTTTGAATTGTCATAAAACAAATTTCTAAAAATCAATTTAGTAATTATGAATAGTCCCTGGAAATGTTCATGCAAGGATATGTAACTTTTCACAATAGTGACTTATTTATCTTTATAGCCCTAGCGCATACCACAATTACTTCCATGTAGCAAGTGACTAACACGCATTTGATAAAGAGAAATTCCAATGGTCTCATCTAAACCTAGGATTCCAGTATTTTAGGATTCTAAAGAAGCTCAACCATGAAGCAGTCACTAGTAGGTCTCATAGTCATAAGTTTCCTTATGTTGGATATGAATCCCTCAATAAAATAAAAAAGAATCCCAAACACCTGTTAAGAATATTTTTGGTAGTACCATGCAGTAACTAAGTGTAAAATGTGAAACACTTAACAAATTCAAAGATTCAAATAAACTATTTACATAAACACTTACCCTCTTATTCAAGAAAAAAGTGACCTGCAATTTATCAAATCTTAAGCACAGACATTACCCTCAGTGTTCTCAGTCATTCCAAAACATTTATTGAACATTAACTGTGTGCCTGGCATGTCTAGTACTTTCAAACAATTTAGCGAGGTAAGTATTAATATCTTCACTTGAAGGCCAAGAGAGTTCTGTAAGTTGTCCAAGTTCAGGCTGCTACTAGCCCATATAAAGCATTTGTGCAAATTTTTAAAAAGCAAGGTACCTCTTTCTCAAGACATTTTACTTCCATTTGTCAGAACATGTGTCACAATGTACGAATTTTATTAGAGCAAACCATAAAACTAACACATAAATATTCAAATTGATAATATCTATTATATAAATAGTGTACATTTTGGATAGGTTTCTTTGTGCAGTACGCAATCTACTCAACAGTAAATGACAATTTTGTATGAGCTCTGATAAATGAAGCACAAGGAGTATTACCCCAAAGTACTCCATTAACTCTCAACCTAAATGAGAATGATCAAGAACTCACATGAATTAAATAACCCTCTGGCTGCATAGGACTACTGTCTCCTTTTGGCATTGTTTCATTCTCAAAGCACTCATAAAATGTATTTACGTGGATATAAACCCACTGAATACATAGAAAACAACTAATGCTGAATGGATAAGGTTTCTCAGAGAGACCACCATCAGCATCTTCCAGACAAGAGTTGCTTCTCCAAAGCCTATTTTTACCTAAAAGGCAAACTGGAAAATATTCTTAAGATTAGTATAAAACAGGGATGTCTGGGTGACTCAGTCAGCTAAGCATCTGCCTTTGGTTCAGGTCATGATCCCAGGGTCTTGGGGTTAATGCTGGCATTGGGCTCCTTGCTCAGCAGGGAGTCTGCTGCTCCCCCTGCTTGTGCTCCCTCAATCTCTCTCTCCAACAAACAAATAAAATCTTTTTAAAAATATATACCTAAAAAAAGATCAGTACAAAATAACTGCTCTCACATCAACAAACACTCAGTCTAAACCTGCAGATCTTAATTATTACAAAAATTACTTGAATTAGATTTCATTAAGATATCAAGTGTCTCAGATCAATATTCAGGCAAGTTCTAGAAGGAAGATATTTAGATAAAGGCTCTTATAAAAAGATTTTGCTTTTTTCTAGGGAAAGATATCTCACAGTATGAAATGGCCTGAATACCCAATGAAAACAAAAATTCCTCAGAAAAAGCAGTGTGTGTTTATGTGGTGTTTTAATTTCCAAAACACCCTTTTTGGGTCTCTATTGGGTTTTGTATTACATACTGAGAACACAGTGATGATCAAATTCAGACCATGTGCTCCCCTCATTCCAGAAGGCGCAATTAATGTAAAAAAGGAGTTTGATAGGTGCTACCATAGAAATCTAGAGATTTCTAGATTAGTGATTTCTAGTGTGATAGGCCCACTTGTTCTGTTCTCCGTACATGATTTCTTAGAATTCAGGTAAACAAAGCTTACAAAAATATAAGTAAGATTTAACATTCACTTAAAAACACTAATCACTACCATCATACCTGGCACACAGTAAATATGTAATAGATGTGGAATGAATAAATAGATGGGACTTCCTAGCTAACAAATTAGAGTCAACGGTAAGCAAATATCCACATCAATTATAAAAGAAGTGTTCATGAATACAAAATATTTTTTAAATAGCCAGAAGCCTAAGGCAATTTGAATTGAGAAAGGAGGCCATTTAAATACAAACCTCATACTGACCGGCTTAAAACATACATAAATTATTTGTGAGGTCTCTTACGGCTATTTAATGATATATTTTCAGCACCCCCGTAGCACATTTATTTTTATTTGCGAAGTCATGTGGACTTCCCGCCCCCCCCCCCAACTCCCAACCAGATCTATCACTCTGGCTTTGGCAAGAGTAATCAATTATAAGGAGCTCTAATAATTCCCATTGTTTTCAGCCACCCAGAGAAGATCTGGGTTTAAAAGCAAAGAGAGGCAGAGGAGGATTTCTTGGTGTCCAGAGGGTATCAATACCCCGAATTTCAACTTTTCAAGTGGATAATGGGAGACGAAGGTTTGTAGCTTCAACAGTTTTAACCACGTTTACTAACCAAGCCTCTCCAGAGATATTTTACCGAAACAGAAACAAAACGCTACAGACAGTATGCACTTTCTCTTCTAGCTCTGTGCTTTCAAGTTTTTTTGGGTTTTTTTTGGTTTTTTTTAACTTCGTCTCCCATTCGAGTATAAATAACCCGAGGATGGGAAGGCGGTCTGTGCCGGTCGGCCTCACGAGCACCTGCCCGGCATCATACCTCAATGAAGCATTTCTTAAAAGGCTCTGGGGTGGCTGTCCTCGAATCTCACACAGGAAACTCAGAAGTTGGCACTTTTTAAAAAATACTCTTGGGCAATGTCTGATGAGAAGAATCACAAAACTCTAGAATTCAAAGAGGACTTAGCACTGTTTAAAATACGGTTGTCAGCGGTTTTTTCTTTTTTTTAAGCCTGTGAGTTTCTTCCACCCTAATTCCCACCACCACTTACCAGAAAACAGTTCCGAAGTTTCTAGAAGGAGTCTACGGAACTGTAGAAGAGGAAGAAAGGAGGTCCTACCCGAAGCGCAAACTCACACCCTCCCTGGAGCGTCGCGGGGCGCCTTCGCCCTTGGCCTTTTCCGCTTCCGGTTCCCTCTCGCCCCTGCGGCTCCTTGGTTGGCGCTTGCGCAGAGGACCCGGCCCAGGGGCCTAAATGGGCCCCTGCAGAACCCCAGTTGTCTAAAGTCCCTGAGAGAATAATGGGGCACGTCACCATCACCGATGCCGGAGAGAGACATTTGTGTCTTGCTTTGTTCTTTTCTTAAGCTCCAAATTAGGCTTCCTATATCCAGTATGGACTTTTATTCCTGAATTTTGATCCAACTCCTCAGGCTTGACCTACTGGCCTCAAAAATACGAGGCAGTTGCATTGCCTCTCTACCTCCTTGTAACTATAGTAATCGGTTATGTACTCTTAATTAGAATAAACACGAGTAACTATTCACTCAGTTCCATTCGTGGAATCACAGATAAGTATGCTAAAAATCAACAACAGACGAGACAGCAGAGAGAGGCCACCCAGCATCAAGAGATAGTCCTATTAGTCATTTGTGTAGCGGAAGAATTATGCACCAAAAGGAATAGTATGTCGCCTAACGCCAAGCATGTATTGTAAGTTTTTGACATAATAATTTTAACTGTAATTATTTTGACCAGTCTCTTATTAATACCCGGTATTGAAATTGTGTGTGTGAATTATATATATATATATTTCTATTTATATATAATATATATTATATATATTATATTTATATATAAATATTATATATATATAAAACTTCTCTTAGATTAAGTCCCATTCATATTATAAACGTTCTCAAATATTAGTCATTAACAGGCAGAATAAATAAAATATTGCATTACCATTGGGAAATGTATGTAACTACCCCATACCACACTTGCAAAGAAGATCCATTCCTCAGCAATTCGATGAAATTCTGGAACCAAAAAAAAAAAAAAAGAAAGAAAGAAAAAAATTTGGAACCATTTATGCCTACAGTTTTGTTTTATATTGGTATTCAATACAGTTTATGTAGAACAATTAAATAGGAACAGACAATTTGAATTGCACAATTAAGGTGGCAAAAAGCAGGTTCCAAAATACTGAGAACTTTGCATACTGAAAGACTGATAAGTTAGTTCTTGATTCAAAAAGAGAAATAACTAAGTATGAATTTCTTTTTGGAAAATAGGTATTATGTTTGCTCTCTAGGTCTGATGAATAAATACACGTTTCTACCATATCTTCAGAAGGTGTGTATGTGCAGGTTTTTTAAGGAACCTCACAGACAGAAACATTAAAAATCCTTGTATATATTAGCAACAGAAGAAAATCATAAAAGAGGTGCAGACCTTTCTGTCTATGGGTCCTCTCCCCACGCTATAATAAAAGCACATTTTAGGGCGCCTGAGTGGTGCAGTCGATTAAGCCTTCATCTCTTGGTTTTGGCACAGGTCGTGATCTCTGGATTGTGGGATCCAGCCCCACACAGGACTCTGCACTCAGTGTGGAGTCAGCTACATTCTCACTCTCCCTTTCCCTCTGCCCATCCCATTGCACTCTGGCTTGCAGTGTCTCTCTGTCTCTCTCTCTCTCAAATAAATAAGTAAATCTTTAAAAAAAAAAAAAAAAGAGAGAGAGAGAAAAGCACCAATTTTTTTTTTTTTTTTTTTTTTTACAAATCATTAAAAGAGAGGTTTCCTCGGTACTTATAGGGTGGAATTTTTGTGTTCCTCTAGCTTTTTTCATTAAAAAAGTTCCTCACTACCCCCACAAGTTTGTATTCAAATAAATATTCCTTCCAGGTCTATATATATTTCCCCCAACTTCACTCCTCTCCTCTATTGAAATCAAATGTACATCTGGTTTACACAGACACAGCATAGTGCGAGGCAACTAGTAAGTACTCACATTCATTCAACAGATATTTATTGTAAATATACACCAACATTGTATTACGTGCTGGTGTACTAAGGAGTACAAAAATACATAAAAAAATATCCAGCACTCCTGGTTCATAATTTAAACAAATAAAATGAATACAAATACAAATAAAATTGAACAGTAAAGAGGAGAAGGAATGGAATGGGATAGAATGAAATAAAATGCTAAAATGAAAAGGAATAAGAAAATTATTTTTTACTTTCATCTTCTTACATAATTATCATGCCTATAATACTATAAAAAGCTTGAGAACATAGTCTATCCTATTTTTTGTAATATCTTTAACACCTGCCACAGTTGAGAATATAAATTTAAGTGAGTAAATAAATAAATAAATAAATAGTAAGGTGTTACACAAGAGAAACAGAAAATGCTATGAGTACTAAAAAAAACACTGTGAATAAACCACTCAAGCATTAAAGAATCAGTTTATTAATTGTTACTGTACTAAATTATGTAAATGTTTTCTCCAATTCTTATTTCTTGAAATCCATCATTTATGCCTTTGAAGTGGGGACTGAGGTTTTAGAAGTGACATTCTTATTGATATTTAGAGCAAAAACTAAATCTTTCAGGAGTAATTCAGGCTGGATTGTTCAGTTTATCCTAACAGGATGTAATTTTATATATAAGTATGCATGTAGTTTTCTAAATATTAAAATATTCTTTTTAATCATATTCCTCATGGAGAAATTGTCTGAACAAAAACCAAATGCTGAAGCAAGGCCCCAAGCTTCTAAGCTGTTTTTACTGAGTGAGAGGGAATCCTGACACCTTATTACCCAATTCTACTGGAAACCCTGGCATACAGGAATTAGCAGCCCATAGGCTCTACAGGTCTGAAACTTCGAACAGGTTTGAAACACGGAACAGAGTGCCAGAGGTCTGAAGCCTGACTTTAAAAAAAAAGAGAAAAGGGGTTACATAAAACCCCATGCTCAAACACGCACATCTGACTTCCACCCAGGATATAGCCCTGACCTCTTTAGAAATTGAAGAGTAAGCCAAGAAATCAGCTCCAAGGATTATGTGCTCTGCTTTGCTTCAGGAGCCCCAATTTACATCCTAATGGTTCCGAGGAGTTTCCATGACCAAACCTAAGAACAAAAGGCAAGAGACCTGAAGGCTCACAAGTGACGCATGCTGGCTACTCTGGACACAGGCCAGTTTGTACCCCACTCTCTGAGGAATGCAAACGGTATGTTCAGGATTGAACTGCTTTCTCCTTGTTGTACATAAATTATTCATTACCCCCTCCTTTTGTACATTTTGTCCTCTATCTTCTCTGTGTTCACCCTGCTTTCACTTTTCCGGTTTTTCTCTAAGCTACCTCAATTGCCTTGGGCTCTGCTCCCCTCAGAAACTTAAATAGAAAACCAGATTTATTAGCTAAAAAACGGAGTCAAAATTTTATTTTCAACATATGAGAGAGCAAGGGGGGGGAAAAGCTGTTTTGTGATGTCTTTGATACTCAGCTTTTCAGAAAGCAGTTGCTTAAATTACTGTTTTAAATCTTTGAACTATGTGTCCTAACATTCAGTGATTGCACGCTAACATTGCACTAAAACATAGAATGTTATGGAAACTCATTTCTGTAAGTCAGTGCCTCCACATGAACAGCAGGGGGCAATAGCATACCAAGAATGGTGGAACCGGTCCCAGGCTCTCAGAAACACGGTTGAATTGCTGCACTGGGTCTGTGCACAACCCCACGATGATCTCAGCTCTCTGATGAAGTCTTTTGTTTTGTGTCCTATCTTACAATGCTCTGTTCAGTCTTCTGTATGAGTTGTGACTTATTCAGACAGCATTTCGCTGTGACAGTTTAGCTTAAGAAAAAGAAAGGTGAAAGAGAAAGAAAAAGAGGAAAGAGGAAGGGGAAAATTAAAATGCGGCCAACTGAAACACATAGACAAGGAAGAAGTAAGCCTACGTGTACTTAAAGTTTGTCCCTTCTGTGTTCCCATCCACTTGAATCTTTAACACTGTTTTTCTGGATGGCAGGCTACTATAATTCCCCACTTCCCTCACCCCATACCACACACCCATTTCATTCTACCACCTCTGCCATACAGTTTTCTGTTAAAACAACAGATGTCTTTATAAAAAGGAAAAAAAAAAACTGTTTTAAGCCAAATACTTGACTTTTGAAAAGAATTCAGAAAACTCCTATGTCATGTTCTGGCCTTTAGTCAAACTTCCCAGTATAGAATTTTAACGTTTTTATGCTTTCTGAATATTTTTAGTCAAGATACATTACACTGATATGTTTCAATAAAAATTCTTTCCCTGTAAATTCATACCTTCAGATAAATTGTGAAAAGCCATAGTTGTGAAGTGATATCTGATGTGTTTGGGGTGGAAACTAAAATATTAGAGATTTTTAAAAGATTTT
Source organism: Mustela putorius furo (assembly GCF_011764305.1). NCBI lineage: Eukaryota > Metazoa > Chordata > Mammalia > Carnivora > Mustelidae > Mustela > Mustela putorius. The sequence goes on from NW_025421987.1 coordinate 33,070,457, forward strand.
ATTTATTTATTTGAAAGAGACAGTGGGAGCAGGGAGAGGAGGGAGAGGAGAGGCAGAGGGAGAACCAGACTCCCAGCTGAGCAGAGAGCCCTGCATGGGGCTTGATCCCAGAACCCCAGGATCATGACCTAAGCCAAAGGCAGATGTTTTACTGAGCCATCCAGGTGGCCCATAAAATATTAGAGATATTAAAATTATACTCAAGGATTATTCCCATTACACTAGGCAGGTGTTTAGTAATCTAGTTCTCAACGTCAGCAGGGATGAAAGTACTTTCATGCCTAAATTGAGTTGTACCCCAAAATATAATTCTCACAAGCCTGGCTTCCTCTTCTACCTAGGCTGGAATACCCAGAGTTATGAACGTATTCCTATTGAGTTATTGATTTATGACCGTGGACTGGCAGCAGTAATATTATTTTAACATCTTGCACGAAAATTCCTCTCGGAGGGGTTGCCTTGCTACCTCTCTGACTGACAGGGCCCTATCTGATCCTCTTTGATTTGTCCCGGCTGGCCTATCTCCTACGTCCTGCATACCCCACTCTAGCCTCCCCAGCCTATTTGCTGTTCTGGGAAAACATACCAGGTAGTCCTGTGCCTGGGGGCCTTTGCTCCAGCTGTTCTCTCTCATCAGGATAAATCTTACCTCACTTATCCAAATGACTCATTCCTTCACCGACTTCAAGAGTTGTGCAAAAGTCACCTTTCCAATGAGGCCTTCTCTGACCACCTATTTAAAATGGAATATTGCCCTCATCCCTTCTCCTTTATTTTCCTCAAGAGCACTTAGCATCATCAAGTATGCTATATGTTACATATATAAATAAAATATGAGATGAGATATCTGAGACCAAACACATCAACCATTAGAGGGCTTGCCTCTGCTATTAGGACAAAGAAAGTTGGTTGATTCCAAAACAATACCCAACTCTACACTTCACTTAAAAGACAAAGACATGCCTAAAATAAAATAATTCAGAAGTGCTAAGGAAGAAAGGATGGGCAACGGTATACCAAGAAAATGCAAATAAAAAGAGAGAACTGCAATTTTGAAATCCAAACCAACTAGAGTTCAGTCCAAAACCATGACTGAAACAAAGAGCACCTGATAATGCTAAAGGCTACAATTCACAGTGAAAATATAATATTTATGAAAGATATGTAACAAATAATACAGCAGCTTTTTTCATATAGCAGAAACTACAAGAGATTCAAAGAAAATAGAAACACATAAATAATAGCAAACTTTTGTACACTTCTCTTAGTCCAAGACAAAAAAAATTTACAATAATTGACTCTTCACATATAATAAACACATGTATACCTAAAATAATTAATTAAAGAAAAATACAAATATTATGCATCAACAATACCATAAAAGTAAATATTCAATTTATCCAAAGGATACAAAAATGTAGATTCAAAGGGGTACATATTCCCCAATGTTTATAGCGGCATTATCAAATATATATATATATATCTCAGCCATCAAAAAATGAGATCTTTCCATTTCAACGACGTGGATGGAGCTAGAGTGCATTTTTTTTAAAGATTTTATTTATATTTATTTATTTGACAGAGAAAAAGCAAGAGAGCACAAGTAAGGGGAGCAGCAGAGGGAGAGGGAGAAGCAGACACCCCTGCTGAGCCCGATGCAGGGCTCAATCTCAGAACCCTGGGATCATGACCTGAGCTGAAGGCAGACACTCAAACCACTGAGCCACCAAGATGCCCCAAGATCTAAAGTGTATTGTGCTAAAGTGAAATAAGTCAGTAAGAAAAAGACAAACACCATACAATCTCACTCTTATGTGGAATTTAAGAAAGCAAAGGAATATATGGGAAGGGGGTCAAGGGAAATAAAAGAAAAATACCATAAGAGACTCTTGGCAATGGAGAACAAACTGAGAATTGATGGAGGGAGGTGGGTGGGAGATGGACTAGATGGGTGATGAGTATTAAAGAGGACACTTCTGATGAGCTCTGGGTGTTGCATGTAAGTGATGAATCACTGAATTCTACTCCCTAAACCAACATTGCACTGTATGTTCACTAACTAAAATTTAAATTTTAAAAAAAGGGGCACCTGGGTGGCTCAGTGGGTTAAGCCTCTGCCTTCGGCTCAGGTCATGATCTCAGGGTCCTGGGATCGAGCCCCACATGGGGCTCTCTGCTCAGCAGGGAGGCTGCTTCCCCCCTCTCTCTCTGCCTGCTTCTCTGCCTACTTGTGATCTCTCTTTTTCTCTCTCTTTCTGTCAAATAAATAAATAAAATGTTAAAAAAAAAAATCCATCACTATCAAAACATTAAGAAAGACTTCCCATCTTGAAATTTAAAATTTTTCTACTAAACATAGCCTGGATCAAAGGGAAATACCAATTGATACAGAGAATTTTTAGAAAAAAAAAAAAACCTAATGAAGGGGCGCTTGGGTGGCTCAGTCCATTGGGCATCTACCTTTGGCTCCCGTCATGATTTCAGGGTCTTAGGATCCAACTCCATGTCCTGCTCCCTGCTCAGTGGGGAGTCTGCTTCTCCCTCTCCTTCTGCCCCTCCACCTCCACCTCCACTCTCTCCTCTTTCTCTCTCTCAAATAAAAAAATAAAATCTTTTTAAAAAATAATGAAAATATGGCATCAGAGTCTGCAAGATAATGTTGACTGTTTATAATAAAATTCATAGATTTAAATATTTATATCAATAAAAATGAGACAAATAAGTGAGTGAGACATCACACTCAAAAAGTTAGAAATACTTAAGTCTTGTTTGGGGGTTTGTTTTTTTTCCAATTTAGATTTAATATTTTTTTTAATTAACCTAGATTAGAAAACAACCTGAAAAAACTAAACCTAGTTGCATTAAACTACATTTAGCACTTTTATAATTAGCTATAATATTGGTACTGTTATTTTGAAACTATATATTATAGGAAAAAGTAAGTAATTTTGTTAATATTATTAGGTATCATGTGTTTCAGCAGAAAAGTGATGTAATATAAAATCAAATCGGTTAAGTAAAAACTTCTATAATGTTTCATTAGAATTGGAATATCAGCACAACTTTATGATTCATTTTTATCTTTCTTTGAAAGATATATATTCTAGATTTTGCATTGTAAAGTCTGAAAAGTAACAACAAGCTATTTAGCCATGAACATCCTTAAGTGCATGGATCGCGGTCACCAAATAGGATTTCCACTGAAAGTAATGAGGACTCCTTCGACAAACTGCTGATTTTGGTCTAGGACAGTAAATGCTCCAATATGACACTGGGACTCTTACAGCATCAGAAAGCAAGGAAGCTATTAAAACATTTGTGGTTGTCAAATGAAGTTAGGAGCCAAAGATGGGCAATTTGAACTCTAAAATGAATAATCACTGCAATTACATAAAAATGAAAATAGAGTTTCCAATAGAATCAATGGAAAACTCCTAGAAGCAACAGGATTTTCAATACAGTAGCAAGATGTAAGATGACATATAAAAATCAATATCTCAGTATACTTAAGCAATAAGCAGTTACAGGGAAAAATAGAAGACCTGACCTTATATACAGTAATGACAAAAAAAAATACAGTAGGAATAAATTTAATAAGAAATGGGCAAACCCTCTATGAGGAAAACTTCAAAGACTTCCTAAAAGACACAAAGCTGGAATTTGAATAAAAGAAAAAGTGAAACCATACTCTTCAATAGAATTATGCAAAATCATAAATTAATACCAATTTTTAAAAGTATTTTCATGGGTGTAGATTCCATACTTTATATGGAAAAATAAATAAATGAGAATATCCAAAAAAGAGGAGGGGGAAAAAAAACAGTAATGAAACAGGCCTAGCCCTACCAGATACTGGAATATATTATACAGTTCCTGCAATTAAAACAGTATATTAACACAAGAGTTGACAATCAGATCAATGGAAAAAAATAGAAAATAAAGATGTAGACTCAGGTACAATGCGGAAATTTATGTATTTCTCACTGGGAGAAAAGTGTACTTATTAAAACTAGATATTGTTTGAAAAACTAAATGCTACTTTGAAAATAAATAAAATTGGATATAAAATCACCTTAGTGGAATTCCAGACAAAAATCAAGAAAAAATTTTTTTCAACTTGGATCGTATAATGAAGAACCAATATGAGTATCCAAATTGAAGGAGATTCTGGTAAACCACTGGCCCGAACTTTTCAAAAATGTCAATGCCAAAAAAAATAAACAAAAAAGGCTGGGGAAGTGTTTTAAATTTAAAGGATCTCAAGAGGCTTGATAACTAAATGCGATCTGTGATCCTTGTTAACTCCTGGATTTATGTTTTACAAACAACGATAGAGTAAAAGCAAGGTTTTAGCGGGGGTGGGGGGGATCAATTGAGGAAATAATATGAACTATACAGTCAATTATAATAATGTAATAACGTTGAGAGGATTCGGACTCTCTATGTCTTAAGAGTTTATGATCCATTGTCTAAAGACACTGTATTGTAATCCTATAGGACAGTAGTCCTCAGTAGGAGTAATTCTGCTGCTCTCTCCCCTACACACATTTGGCAGTGGTTAGAAACATTTTTGGTTGTCGCAGCTGGGGGAAGGGAGGGCTGTTGCTGGCATCTAGCGTGTAGAGGCCAAGGATGCTACTAAACATTGTACAAAGAGCAAGACAGCTCCTCCGCCCACCCCCACCCCCGAACAAAAAAAAAAATCATCTTGCCTAAAATGTCAATAGCGCCGCGGTTGAGAAACCTCGGTGGGCGAGAACCCCTTATTCTTAGGGGATAGCTAGACACCAGGCCGAGATCAATGAAAACGTCCTCCGAGCAGGTGAAAACACTGGTAACATTTAAGGGCGAGGGGTTATGAGGGTCATAACTACCCCCCAAACTGTTCAACAGAAACCACTGTACGTGTCCTTCCGCCCGGACTTCCCTCCTCCCTCCGGGACCCAGGAGGGTCGCCCCCCACGCTAGCGTGGAGCTGACGGGCGGAGCCTGCGCGGTGAGAGGAGTCTGCCAGTGGCCACTGCGCAGGCGCCGGGCAGCTCGCCGCACTCCCGCTGCGTTTTTCCAAAAGTTGCAGTCCAGAGGGTGGACCACCATCCAGCGCAGCTGCACACAACAGAGAAGGGAAAAGAAAACTCCCCGGGGGCTCCGCTGGCTTCTCTGAGAGTGACAGAGATGCTTTCCCACTAGAAGCCCGGAAGCCTCCTCCTTTGCAATCGGATGAGGGCTGCAGTGTGCACCACTCATTCTTAAAAAGCCCCTGCTAGGAAGAGCCAGTTGTGTTTGGGCCCGCGGTGCCTGGCCATCCCCTTCCAGGCTGGATTCTGCAGAGGTGAGTTTTTATGCTCTCTTTAGTGCATTCCCCTTCCCGCATCTGACACGCCTGGGCAGTCAGTACTCCATCTCGTGACACCACTGACTGAAAGTGCCCCGGGCAGGCGCATTCCACACCCAGCACCTCACCAGCAAGCGCTAATCTAGGTGACGTTTAAAATACCTTAAAATTCTTTAGCCTAGAGTCCCTTAATCAAGGAGTTGGCACACTTTTGCTGTGAAGAGCCAGATACAACTATTTTAGGATTGGCACACCAGGAACGGTCTCTGTCGCATAGTTGTCTCCTGTTTCAACAACCTCTTAAAAAAAAAAAAATCTTAGCTGCTGGCCTTATAAAAGCATGCACATTATAATGATTAGATTGATCACTCACTTTACCCAGCTTCTTTCAGGCCTGCACCCACCCGTCCCAGATCCCACTACAGTTTTGCAGTAAAGACTTGGGTTCCAAAAGGGCTGTAACCCACCTGAGTTTCGTGGCTTCACCTTCCCAGATTTGTTTTCCATCTTCTGGGTGCCTCCACCTGCACCTCTGCTCCTCCTCCCTGCCGGATGGCCCCTGGTGAGTTCCTGAGTCAGCAAGGCTATCAAGAAACCCGCAGAGGAGCAGCCAGACCCTTCTCTACTCTAAAATGCCAGTTGATTCCTATCTAGGAGCAAAAGCCAAAGTTTCTACATTGTGAATAAATTAGAATAAAGGTAATACAGGACTATGTCAGGCAATTGTGCTTTTATAGCATTTTTTCTCTTGATAAATGTAATCTATGTCCACTTTAGTAATTGGGAAAATACTGAAAAATGTATAGAAGAAAGTAAAAATCCTCCATAACCTAACCGACAAAAAGAGAAAAAACAAACTACTAAATGTTTATGTATTCTTTAGGTCCTTTTCCCAATACAGATCCTTAGGACGAATTACTGAACAACTGGATTTTTAAAAAATATTTCTTAAAATTATTTAAGAAATTATTTAAAATTATTTAAAATTATTTAAAAATTATTTAAAATTATTTAATCTTAAAAAATATTTCTTAAGTAACTTTTGTTGAAGTCCAAAATATAGAAAAGTGTGCAAACTATAAATGTACAGTTCAGTAAACTTACAAAGATACAAAGACTAAAGCAGATATACCCTTGCAACCACCATCCAAATCAAGAAATCATTCCAAGTCCCCTTACTCGGTCCCCCTGCCCAGTCAGAAGCAACTTCTCCCCCAAATAAAATCATTGCCTTATCCTCAAATACACAGAGTAGTTTTTGTAAGTTCTTGAATTTCAATGAAATGAATTATCCATTACGTTTTCTGTAATATTTGGTTCTTTCCATTTATATTTTAATTGAGATTCATCCATGTCATTATTGCTTATAATAGGTCTTTTTTTTTCTTTCTCTATTTTATGCTGTTTGGCACCATTATATGAATATAATAAATTTTATCCTTTATACTATTATTTTTCAAGTGACAGATTTTTCAAGATATAATTCTTCTACAATTCATCTATTTAAAGTATGCAATTCAGTAGTTTTTTGGTACAGTCACAGACAGAGCATCATCACAATTTTAGAACATTTTCATCACCTCAAAACAATTCCATACTCTTCAGTTCTCACCTTGTAGCCATGTCCCACCATCCTTTCCAGCCCAAAGTAACCACAAATCTACTTTCTGTCTTTAAAGGTTTGCTTACTGTGGACATTTCATAAAAATGGGATCCAAAAATGCTGAGTCTTTTGCAACTGATCCTTTTTACTGATACTGGATGTTCATGTCATTCCTAGGTTTGGTGCTATTACAAATAATGCTGTGAGGAACATTATTATACATATCTGTATTATATGTATCTGTAGATAGATTTGTATCACACAGATACATATTTCTATTGGGATATATACCTACGAGTGGAATAGCTCTGACATAGGTTATGCTTATGGTTAGTTATAGTTGATAGTGCCAAATTCTTTTTAAGTTCACTCTCCAACCAGCAGTGTGTAATGAGTTTTCATGACTACACACCCTCACCAACATTTGGTGGTTGTGTGATTTCAGCTTATACTTCTCTGATGACTAATGAAAAAAACATCTTTTCATGTGATAGTAAGTCATTTGAATATCCTCTTTTAGTAAAGGATCTTTTGAGTTCTTTTCTGTTGGGTTTTTGTCTTTTTCTACTTGACTTATTTATTCTAATGTGAGTCCATTTTCATTTATCAGTGCTGTAAAAACACCTTACCCTAATCTGTGGCTTGCATTTCAATTATCTCATTGTTAAATGTTAATAAATATAAATTTTTTTATTTTTATAAAAGTCTGATTTATCAGTTTTCTTTTATGTTTCATGTTAGCCTGCTTAAGAAATCATTGCTTAGAGGTGCCTGGCTGGCTCAGTTGTTAAGCATTTGCCTTAGGCTTGGGTTATGATCCTAAAGTCCTGGGATCCAGCCCCATAGGGGGCTCCCTGCTCAGCAGGGAGCCTGCTTGTCCCTCTCTAGCTCCCTTATCTTGTGCTTCCTCTCTCCTATCTCTCTGTCCTGGGATCATGACCTGAGCCGAAGGCAGAGGCTCTAACCCACTGAGCCAATCAGGCACCCCCTCTGTCATAAATAAATAAAATCTTAAAAAAAAAAAAAAAGAAATCATTGACTACAAGGACATCTAAAAACTATTATGTTACGTATAGAAACTTACAGCTATGTTACAAGTTACATCTAAAAACATACAGTTTTTCTTTGAACAATTAAATCTAACCATGTAGAATGGATTTTGAAGTACGGTATGAAGTAAGGGTTAATTTTATTTATTTAGTTAGTTATTTAGTTAGTTATAATATAGTTATCCTACTGACCAAGGTCCAAAAGACCATCCTTTTCCCACTGCTCTGCAGCACTGTCTTTGTCACAAGTCAATAGAAAGGCAAATCAGTGAAAATGTTGGACCTTAGAATAACCATGACAGATGCATCAGAGAATCTTTTTTTTTTAATGTATCAAAGAATCCTATTAAAGAGAAGATAAAATAGATGAACAGATAGGAAATTTCAAAAAGATACAGATAATATTTTTAAAAAACGGAAATCCTAGAACTAAAAAATATAATATCTGAAATTATTTGATAGGTTTATCAGTGTGTGTTGGACACAACAATGAAAGTATCATTAAATTTGAAGACAGGTCACTAGAAATGATCCAAATTTAAATCTACTGAGAAAAAAGTTTTTAAATAAACAAGCATCAGTGACTGATGGAGTAGTAGCAAGTGATCTAACATACATGAAATTGAACTCCTAAAAGCAAGGAAAAGAGAATATGAGGCAGAAAAATATTTGAAAAAATATTAGCAAAACATTTGAATTTGTTCAAATGAATTTATCCTAGGATATTTACTCGTTTTTAGTGGAGAATTAATCCCAATATCCTAGCTTGCTATGAATGGAATTTAGAAGTTAACATAAATCTACACGAATAAGCAGGACATTTTAAACTCACAAAATATGGAAAAATACCTTATTGATTGGAACTGTCCTGAGCATTACTGTATTTTTATAAATGTTGCCTACTTCCTAAAAGCCAGTAGCACCACCCCAATCATAGTAACATCAAAATGTCCTCAGTTTTTCAAAATATTACTTGGTGTATATGTAGCCCTGTATACACTGAGGACCCCTCTCTCTGGTGGCCTGCCACTTTCTCTTTTGTCCACCTCTTTTGAACCGTATCTTCTAATCCTCCCATCTGTCTAACCACACTGACCCCATTCCATCTCAAGGCTTTCCTCAAATGCTCCTCCCGCAGATACCCATATGACTGATTCTTTTCTCCTCCTCCGGTCTTTGTTCAAATGTTATTTCCTCAACAAGACCTGTAGGTTGAACAAGACAAAATAAAAACCTTTCACATTCTTTCCTTCTACTTTGAGATGCTTTTATTTGAAATGGTGTGTATCTTAATTATTTAATTTGCTATTGTCCCGGTGCCTGGGTGGCTCAGTCACTTAAGCATCTGCCTTTGGCTCGGGTCTTGATCCCAGAGTCCTGGGATGGAGTCCCACATTGGGATCCTTGCTCAGCAGGGAGACTGCTTCTCTGTCTCCCTCTGCCTACCATTCCCCCCAGCTTGTGCTCTCTTTCTCTCTGTTAAATAAATAGAGGTTTTGGTGTTTTGTTTTTGTTTTTGTTTTTTTGGTTTGTCTGTTTGTTTTAATTTGCTTTTGTCTCACTTACCCCACCACTAGACTATAACTTCCTGTGAGGAGGCAGGCAAGTTTACCAATTTTGTTTTCTGTGGTGTCTTCAGTATCTTAAATGAGTAAAACATTATCATTGTTAACATTTTTCTCAGGACTGACATGTAGGCAACCTTAATTTATTCCTGCTAAGTCCCTATATCTTTCAGGCTATTCCTTCAGTTTTCATGAATAAGTAGGCCTGGTATTACTCCAGTAATTTACATTTTTAAGGTATGTTTGAGTTTCTTAGCCAAAAGAATTACAGCAGTCACAGTTCCAGCTTTTTAACCAAGGAGAATAAGAAATACCATATGACTGTTTCCAAAGCAACAAAAAGCTTTACCTGATTAAGTAGACTGAGGTTTCCTCCTTATTAGATTGAAGTATCCAACCAAATTGTCAAGGGCCCCCTCACAGAGAAAAACTGCTTAGAGCTATTGTCACCAAAAAAAATTTGTCTATTCAATTATAAGCTAATTTGAACCCAACTTTTTTTCTTTAGGCATTCAGGCTTCAGGATGGATGATGAACTTTCAAATAGGAAAGAGATGGAAAATCATCAAAATTACCATAAACTGTGCTGCCAACTGAATGCGTGTTTCTCTGTAGCATATGCAGAGTCGAGGACAGTTATATTCCCACATTATACAGTCTGCTAACCTATTGTCTTAATCCAGGTGACTCTTGAAAGTAGAGCCTGAGACAAAGGTAGATGCATACTCTATTTGTGAATGTGATTCCAGGGAGCAGGAATGAAAGAAAAAGGAGTGAACACGGGTAAAATGGAAAGAAAATCCAGGCAAAATAGGTAGTGTTATAGAGTAGTCCACCACGGTTAATGGGTACTTCGCACATGCAGATCCTTCTAGAGATTCTTACTCAGTTTTGTCTCAGAGTTGCCCACCCCTGAAGGATGAAAGGGAGAAGCATTTCTCTCTCCGTCTCCTCCTTGCCGAGGGCTGCTGCCATAGGGTGTTAACGTCTCCATCCCTGTGGGCTGCAAAGGTGGAAGAGCCTTCGGGTACCAGAGTATCATACATTGCCACACCAGAGGAGCCTTAGGACAGGAAGCTAGATTCTTGGAGCATACCTGAAGCAAGGCACTATCAGCACCAAGCAAGGCGAAACCTCCTCCAAACTATTCACCAGAGCTGTGGCTGGAATTGGAGGTTACAGAGAGATGTGGAACAGGCATCTCGTAAGTCTATAGAAGGTGTTCTTATCCTCGTCTAAATCTGTATCCTCCTTCTATAATCAAAATTTCAGTTTCCAGCATCTGGATGGTTCATTCGGTTAAGTGTCTGCCTTCAGCTCAGGTCATGATCTTGGGGCCATGGGATCAAGCCCTACATCAGGCTCTGTGTTCAGCATGGAGTCTGCTTGTCCCTCTCCTCCCTGGCTCACGTGTGCTCTCTTTCTGTCTCTCAAACAAATAAATAAAATCTTTAAAAAAAAAAAAAAGTCCAGAACAAGGTTAGCAAAAGGCTTAAATTAGAAGGTTAAATGTATTAGACGATGTATGTTAATAATCATTCTAACCTGGAGTGATGTTGATTAGAAATTGATATGAGAACTTGGAAGATTCAAAAATGATTCAACTTGAAAAACTGGACCATTGGATGGAGATATTAGACTTTGCTGAAACTCATGTGATCTCAGAAACAATCATGAATTGTTTGGGGGGAAATGGAAAAATAAAATTAACCATTTATGTGTCTCTGTGAGCTTTATAAATCAGTGTCATTAAGTTTTCGTGAAATACTGTTTTCTACTGTCACATAGCACCAGTGATATGGAGCTTCTAACCAATTAAGGGAAAATTGGTAGAAACACAGGAAAAATATTGGGATGATCTCTGTCACATAAAGTGCTGTCATTAATATTGGTGGGAATTGGGGGGATACTTTATGCTTTAACTTAGAGTTCCTCTATGAGGTTCTGTCTTACCAGAAATGGTTTTCTCTCTCCCTATACCTCGTGGCATTATTATCATCCTCTCTTATTTGGTCTAGAATTGCCACAAATTAGATAAAACTTTCGAGTTATTCAATTCAATATAAGTTGAGCTTCCACTATTTCCTGTGTATTGGCACCATACATATCAATAAGACATAATATAAAATATTACATACAAAAATTTCAGAATACATATTCTTTTATGGTTCACCCAGAACATTCACCAAAATTGACCATATGATGGATCACAAATCAAACCTCAACCAATTTCCAAAGGCTGAAATCATATAGAGTATGAATTAAACTAGAAATCAGTTATATAAAAATAAATAAAATTTTTCCAAGTGCTTGTCATTCTAGGAACATACTCCTCATGACCCACAAGTCAAACTCAAATCACAATGGAATTTAGAAAATATTTTTAAATGAATGCTAATGAAAGTACAATATATCAAGACTTGTAGGATGCTGTGAAAATAAATGCTTATGGAAAATTTATAGCTCTAAATACATATATTAGAAATTTTACAAAAATATTGGCTGTCAGTGTTCCAAGGAGCCAGCGGGAAAAAAGTGTGCGAAGTAGCTTTTCAGACATTGGACAACTGGCAGTAAAGGAGTGCTCACTGTAGAGGAGGAGTAAGGTGTCTATACTGTTGCCCTGCTTTCCTGAGTTTCAGCACTCTGGATCATGTTGCAGTCTTGCTGAGTTAAGGAGGCAAAGACTGGACTTGAGTGAAACTGAGATGTCTTGAATTTTCAGGGCACAGTACCAGCGAGGAGGAAGTTTTGCAGAGAAAGAAACTTCAGAAATCCGCACACAGATCCCTTTGTGTTCATTGCTGAACACTGAGCTGAATTCCCAAAACCAGCATGAGAACAGGAAACTCTTAATTTCCATCCAGCCTAGTCCTCACTGGGAATTTCATACATTACTAGGATCCCGAGAAGGTTATACCTTATGTAAGAAGGGCTAAACTAGCCTGAGAGTAAAATCTATACTAGACTTGCCCCCTAAAACAGCTTAAAAACAAGCCTTAGTAGTATGGAGCTGATTCATAAATAGCTACCTGCCAAAACAAAGTCCAAATGTGTTCGATCAGGTCCCCTGAGAAGCACAGGCAAAGACAGGATTAGATTTACAAGAGGTTTATTTGGGGGAAATGGCTATGACCATTAAAACAGGAAGTCAGAGAAAGCAGAGGAAAGAGGAAGGAAGGAGGGTTGAGTAGTAAGAGTCTCAGACTGCAACACAACTCCAAGAAAACCAAATACCTAACAACCAGGAAAGAAGATGGAGGCATCTCATGAAGGGGCACCTACTCATTATCTTGTCAAGGAGGGGCTTTTGGACTATCTTCCACCACAGGGGAAGTCCCTAGCTTTGCATAAAGTACTATTCAGGCCCATATGACTGGATCGGTAAGTTCTTCCAAATATTTAAGAAGAGAAAAATACCAATCTTACACAATTTTTCTACTAAATAGGAAAACAAAATCCGTCCTAACTTGTTTTATGAGACAAGCATAATTTTGATTCCAAAACTTGACATTATAAAAAAAAGTATATTATAGATTGAGATACTATAAAGCAGGATCATCAAATCAGACTCAAAGACTCACTGGAATAAGAGATTTTATCCATTATAAAGTTTTGCTAATAATCTCAAGAATATAAGCAATCAAGAGGACAGGCAAAGCAGAAAGAAGTCTTGAACAGTGTCTACAGTTTCCCAGATTCTTCCTTGTGGCATTGGATGGGCTATTTGGCTCAACTGGAAAGATACCTTCCCTAAGTGAATTCACTACATACAAAATGGAGCATTTTAGGTCATGACACTTCTCTAGTTTATACCCATATAATTATGCAACTTATATGACATTTTCCTGGGGGCCATGACCCATCAATTCATAGATTTTTGTTTACCATAGTCAATCCTGAAACAAGGGCTTCCTGCTAAAACACTTCATAGATAAGGACTCACCTTCTAATAATTCATACTACTTTATTTACATGAACTCTGTTATCAATATGTTTACAAGGAGATTAGCTAGCTTATCTGGGTTATGTTCCTTCTTTCTTTCCAGGAAACACCCCCCACTATGTTTCCAGGTGATAAATTAATTGGAGGTTAGCTACTTAACTCTCTCCTGCTCAAAAACCAATAAATCTCACAAACATAGATGCTAAAGTACTAAATAAAATATTATCAAATAGAAACTGAAATGTAAAGAGGCTAATACATCATGACATTGGTTTAACATTTGAAAATTAACTCATGTAATTCATCATGTAACAGAATAAATGAGAAAAAAAAGACATGATAATCTCAATAGATGCAGAATAAGCAATTGACAAACACCAACACTCATTAGCACTATAAATTATCAGCAAACCAGAACTAGAAGAGAATTTTCCTAGCCTGATGAGGCTATCTACTAAAAACTTACTGCTAACTTAATCGCTTAATGGTAAAAGCTGGAATCTTTCCCTTAGGACTGGAGTTAAGGCAAGGATGTTCACTCACATCACATCTATTTAACATTGCACGTGATGTCCTAGCCAGGACAGTGAAGGAGAAAGAGGGAGAGAAAAAAAGCAGGAACATATGTTGCAAAATAAGATAAAATAAAATAGTTAACCATGTGATTGTGTAGGTAAGAATCTGAAATCATCTACAAATAAGCATTTCAAATAACTGAATTTAGCAAGGTCAGAGGATCATAATACTGGGTCACTATCAAAATCACTGCATTACACATCCTTGTATAGGATCAACTGGAGAAATTAAAATATTTAAAATTTACAATAGTATCGAAGACATCAAATACCTAGAGGTAAACCAATTGTAATATTTACAATTTTTCTACAGGGTAAATTATAAAATACTGCAAAGAGAGGGGCACGTGGCTGGCTCAGTGGGTCAAGCATGTGACTCTTGGTCTTGGGGTCATGAGTTCCAGCTTCACACTGGGAATAGAGCTTACTTTAAAAAAAAAAAAGTTTAAGAAATTAAAGAAGATTTAAATAAATTAAAGTATAAATAATGTTAATGGAAGGAAGACTCAATATTTTTAAAAAATCAGTATTTTTAATTTGTTCCAAATTTATCTATAGTGTCAATGTAATGCCAATCAAAATCCTAGAAGGGTTTGGTTTTTTGTTTTTTGGGTTTTTTTATAGAAAATTAATGAACTGAATCTAAAATATATATGGAAATAGAAAGGACCAAGAACAGCCAATAGTCTTAAAGAAAGGACAAGCTGGAAGACTTAACATAACTAGATATCAATACCCATCACACAGCTATAGAAATGAAGACAGATAGTGTTTGCACAAAGATAAACTAATAGACGAATAGAAGAGAAGAGAAAAGTATGGGTATTTTTTTCTAAAGCAAACAATTTGTTCTTACACCAGCACCTATCTCCACCAAGCTTATCCCCCCACTCAAACTAGATAGTAATCTTCACACCTTGAGGAAGAGAGACCATAAAACCAACATGCATTAGAAATGTTAGTTATTTACTTTTCCGGTTCCAAAGACCAAAATCATGTCATAAAATTTAGGGTTAGAGGGATATTTGTCTAGCTAATCTCTTCCATGCCCTACTCTCTCCAAACTCACTCAAAGGAAGGGGGAAAAAAAAAAAAAGCACTAAGTGAGAAGAAAATAAATCACAGTTGGAGAGAAAACAAATGAGTTAATGACTGGTGAAGGTTTCTGAAGAGCTTCAATATTCTAAATTAGAGCATAAAAGAACCCCCAGAAAAAATTTATCTGATCTAAGAATGGAGAGACCAGTGCTCTACCTCCTATCTGGTTATCTTGAGAAAGTCCCATGGTTTTGACATTGTGATATTAGAAACTGGAGTAGAAATATCTGCATTTGAACAATTAGGCAGATGGATCCTGAACTACTTCACAGACATTATGGGGTCACAGGATCGAGCCAATGTTTTTCTTGATGTGATTAAAAACACTTGAGAAATGACTCCAAGAACTGACAGACCTGAGGGACCTCTTGGGCAAAGATGTGGTATGAACTCACTGAAGAGGTTCTGGATGGGAATGCAGACATCTCAAATGATGTCAGCATGAAGGGTGATATCCGTGAACAGATGCCAATCCAGAATCAGATATATCCTGTAAAGCATGACATAACCTAAGACCTCTGGAACTCAGCTGCAGCCCCAAGTAGAAAAGGAAAAGACATTGTAGTAAATCATTTTAAAATATAAGGTCTACATGCCTGGAAAATTATTAAAGTGAGGGACTTGGTGAACATGTGTGTGTTTGCCATTGCAGAATGGGAGATTAAGAATAAATTAAATTAAATTAATTCCATAAATTCAGTTATGGAAAAATAAAATCACTTTTCCCACATACCCAAGCATGGGACTTACAAGCCTATCACAAGCTTGTCATATTCCAACACCAAAGTTTTTGAGCAGGACCACTGGGCAGGATTGACTGGAGAAAACCATCTGTATTCAGTCCTTTCAACACAGCCTGCAAGGCACTGTAAGATCAGGGAGACATTTACCAAATTATATTCTGTGGAACACTAGCTCCGTAAGATATGACTTGATGTTAGGAGACAAACGAAGTGGGAAGGTTTCTTCAGTGCCAGATTCTCAAAGGCATTCCTATTTGAATGTTTAATGCAACTCTCCAAATGACATGATTTGACCTGGCCCATGTGACAGCATTGTGATATATGGGCCCAGATCCCCCTTCAAAGAAGGACTTGTTCCTTGTTTCCTGGGTACCGTGAGCAGGCAGCCTACAGCTCCCAGCCCTCTTTGGGAATTACCCTTGCTGCAGAGAACCAGTTTACCTAAGGTCACTCCTCTTCATGGGGTTGCCAATATTCAGTGACCTATCAGTGCAAGGGTACAAAGCTGTTCTCTTGCCCACCTTAGGACAACTCTGAAGGTCATTTCAACTTCAGCTATGATTGGACCTGAATTACAACTCAGCTTCTCCTTTTCTTCCTCTTTTCTACAAGTGTTGGTCCCATTGTCTCTTCTTAATAAACCTCTTACAGGAAAAACCCATCTCAGTGTCTGAATCCTGGAAAACCCAGTCTGAGACGCCTCACCCCCCCAATTCTATTTGCCCACTAAAACCTTTCTTCTCCAAGTACCTAACAAGCATAGGGTTGAAGCAGCACATTTTGGATGACTGTAAGTACAAGTGTGAGAAGTGGGTATTTGTGTGGAGGTTGGAGGAGGGGTGCCTGAGACTTGAACACCAGCCCATGATTTCCTTTGCTGTTTGAAACCAGCCCAATTTTGAAATATAACTGTCTAATATTTTAAGTGCTACAGAATCCATTATCTATTGAAGTAGATGCAGAAGTTCTAAGTATTATATGATGTATGCAAATAAGTTTTCTTTTCTCTACAAAAATGCTTAAGTCTCTAAGGTGATCAGTGGTATTGGATAAAATGCACTCATTTCCATTTCTGACTTATACAACTATTTTGTAATCACAGCTGTCTTCGGATATTTAGTGGGAGAAAAAAAATGAAAAGTACAAGAAAAGCCTTTGAAAATCAGTTTTCAAGAAATAAAAACTGGGCAGTAGGATTTCCACAAAACTGAAAAAAATCTTCAGAACTGGAAAATCTATCCCAAAGAGTCCAGTGAATTATAACACACTTAACTTAAAATACTTGTGTTTGGCAAACCACTGGGTAATATCATTTCAAGATGTTAATTGTATTACTACCAAAAAAAGGGGGGGGTAATTTTTTTTTTTTTTTACAAATTTTTGAAATAATCACTGTTTTAATTTTAATATTCTGGGACAAGGAGCTGGCTTGAAAGACTAACACCTAAATGATCAGAGACAGTGAACTATCAGACAGCATGATCAGCACAGAGCGATTCCCAACCAAGAGGAGATGCATGCAGCCTCTAGAAATGTGGCTGGGGAGGAGTTTGCTTCAGCTCACTTGAATAAGCTACTGTCTATGGCTCACAAGGGTCCCGTTCTTAATGAGGTGGTGCGTAGCAGCAGCACACTGTGAATCCAAATAGCAGATGGCAACACTGTTGAGTAGGCTGGCAGTCTGATGTCTAGCCACCAACTGGCAGCAATCATTATTAAACTGATTCATGTGCCCAGGGAAAATCTTCGTAAGAGTCTTAGCAAATGTGAGCAGTGAGAAGCAAATGATCTGCTATTCCTATCTTCTACGGATACTACGTGTATTTTAAAAAATATTACCCCCCAAGGCAACCCACATGAAGAAATGGCATGCCCCAGTGTGAACTAGAGCCCTTATTCCTTTCTTATATACTCACGTACCTTTAAACATGATAGCTATGATTTCTCTATTGGGTAAATAGCTTTTACTTGAAGGAAATAACTTCATAGCTTTGACCCTATGGACTCAAGGCAAATATTCAGTGACAGGCAAGCACTTACAGATCCTCTAAATAAAGCTTCCGTGAAAATGGTACTGTGAATCCAGTGATAACATATTCTGTCTCACATAACGAAGCAATAGCCTAAATTGCTCATGGTCTATCTGCTGAAGTCAGGTAACTCATCCCTGGGTGAAAAGCTTGTTATTGTAACTCTTGGTTAGGAAAGCAGAGTGAAGGAGCCACTAGATTTAGAAAACTGTTCTCATGTAAGGACCTTTCTCATAAGTGAAAAATCTGGAAGGGATTCATTTTTAAAATTCTGTCTTTACAAATCAAAATGCTAAGCAAACAGCATTTTTTTCTTTTCAAATGTTAAAAGGATCTGTTATTTGTCACCAATAAAGCCAATTTCTACATCACTATATATTAATAAAGAAGACTTAAAGTAAGGTTTTTATTGAAAAACAAATTCCTGCTTCATTTACTTTTAATGTTTGCACTTTTATTAAAACAAAACAAGCCGACCTGTTCTCTAAATCTTTATTACACTTGTTTTCTAAAATGAAGAAACTAGGTTTCATTTATGTCATGTGCTTAACATAACAAGGAGAAAACGCTATAGTCAAATGTTAGGAATATCACATATCTTAATCACAAATACATTCTTTTTATGGTAATTTTTAATGGAAGCAAAATTTTAAGCCTTTTTTTTTTTTTTTTTTTTAAGTGTTAGGCTCTCTCTGAATAGATTCTCTTTGGCTCTAACAATGTGATCATCCAATTCAGGCAGAAATATCATTTATAACTTCTAGAGAGAATTCCTGTGTCCTGGGCCAAACATGAGGGTGATTCTCTCCCAAAGTTAGATACCCTAGCCCTGACAAGAAAGCTCAAAAACAAGGCCATACCACATCTCTCGAATCTTGCAATATTATCCGAATAAGAAATCAAATGCCATAAGTCATGTACTTTAATATATAAAGATTTTATTTATTTATTTATTTGAGAGAAAAAGAGAGAGAGTGAGAGTGAACATGAACAGGGGTGAAGCAGGGCAGAGGGTGCAGAGAGAGAAGCAGACTCCCTTCAGGGAATCTGACGTGGGGCTCAATCCAAGAACCCTGGGATCATGGCCTGAGCCGAAGGCAGCCAGCCACTTAACCAACAGAGCCACACAGGCACCCCTAGATTTCAATACCTGAGGCAAAAAAATGAAAATCAGTGAAAGGTTTACTTAGATTTGCTTGTCTCTTTGTTTCTTTATGAGAGATAATTTATATCAGTGTTAAAAGATAAGATGTCTATATCTTTCTGGGAAAATAAGTGCCACAGGAAAATAAGTATCGTGTATTAAAAGATGTCTAAAAATGGTAGCACATGAGTTCCTTAAAATGTCTAGACATTCTTAAAATATTCAACAACTCATTAGACAATGAAAGTTATGTTTTTAATTAACATTACAAAATGCTATATATTAGGAAAATAAGATAGAATGATGAAAGTTTGTCCCTGGATATTAGACCCTACCCAATGGTAGGTAAAAAAAGAAAGCCAGCAGTGAATAGGTTAACCCAAAGGACATATTGCCAAATATTTATATACAATGATTAAAAACTTGAAGGTGAATAGGAAATAGGATAGTAATATTATAGATCCTCAATTCAATCAATTGGCCATGTTACCAAAAGAGGAATATTCTCCTTTAGAAAAGAATATTAGCAGTTCTGAGCTAGGGATGCTAGAAATTCATTCCTGAGAATTTCTATGTACCAAATGATTGTTTTCTCTTCTCCCACCTTTTCCTAAAATGGCCTTTGTCAAAGACATCTATGAAATCTTCTTGCCAAAATCAAAGTTTCATTCTGTGGTTCTTGCTTACTTTGACTGTCACGGGTATTTAATGCAACTGATCTACTACCACCATCTTTTGAAACACTTTCTTGGCTTGGTTTTTAGGCCAGCAGCACCTTTGTCTGGTTTTCTTCTTCTCTTACTGCAATTCATTGTCCATTTCCTGCTTAGCACTTCATCAAAAACCTGACCTTTGGACATCTGAATATTCTTGGATATTCTGCTGTGTACATTCTCATATCTGAATGAACTCAGGTATTTTGCTATGTACACTCTAATCAGGGCAAGGACTGTGTGTGTCTGCTTTACTGCACAATGTCTAGTACGTAGTGGGCATTCAAATATTTGTTAAAGGAGTGAACGAATACTGGAACAACATACCTAGTTTGAATAAATGAGTGTAAGCATGATGATGATGGCCTGGAAATTAAAGAGTTCCTAACATGATTTCATTAAGGTAGGTATAAAGATCATAACCCTCATCTTTTTAGAACCGGAGATTGAAGTTTCAGCAGGTCAAGTTGCCCAGTAACATGCAGTGTCTAAGTGTCAGAGCCGACACGTGTACTGTTGCTGTCGTAGTTCAAAGGCCATGGTCATAATTCACTGCTGTACTTACTGATGAGTACAAGAGAAAATGAGGACTAGGAACCCTAGTTCAGCTTATGTATCTCCTGTTCCCTTGCTATAATAATACAGTTTTGAAGTTGATGACTCTGGTGATAGTAGGACTATAAATGCTATTTTTCTCAAATTCAAAAGGAAAATGATCTGCATCATCTCACAGTGGTGGGTTCAAGCTCCATATTGGGATTCTCATTCCCACTCTGCTCCTCCCCGCCCACATGCTCTCTCTCTCTCTCTCTAAAATAAATAATTAAAATGTTTAAAAAAAAAGAAAATGACCTGTTTCCTTATCTAGAAAATGGAGATGAAAATACCATTAGTCTATCTTTCATAGATTGTTATTTTTAGGGTAAAATAATAAATATGCAAAATATACATTGCTATACAAAAAAATTGATAATTTCCACTCATTAATTATTAGTACTAAGAGGTACTAAAAGAAGTGGGCAGAGAGAAAAATCTCCCTCCTGACAGGAACAGACTGGAGGAACAAGAGGACAATCAAGAAAGGGCTAGAACGTCCCTCACTTACCTAAGCCGGTTAGTTAGGCAAATAGAAGGGAAGAGGACTAATGTTCTCTAGTTTCCAAGTAAAAGATAATGAAGACTCTTTACACAATGAAAAGCATTAAAAGAATAAAAAGATCATTGACTTAACCATACTACATTCAAAAAGAAAAAGAAAGACAATAGAACGGACAAGTCTGCCAAAGCTATGAAAAAAACCTGGTAATTCTGCAGTTAATTTGTTTTGTACCTCTGTGATTTTACCTTCCATTGACTCCAGAGACATTACCATTAGCATATCCCAGGGATGACTGGAGATAGAATAAGCAGGGGAAATTAGGTTAATGAGGCAGCATGGAGAAGGCAATTCTATGACCTCCTGGTCCTCAGAATATACAGGTCTTTAAACTGTAATCAGGTAGCACAGTTAGGAATACTACCAAGATTTCTTTTCACCCTGGATTCCAGGTTGTAGTATTCAAATTTTATAGCAAATGGTGACTGGGTTCAACTTAAATTCTGGGATTTCACTTAAAAATTTACTAAGGGTACTTTTTCCCTTTATTAGCAATATAGCCATCAGATCCCCCTTAGGGAGAGTAAGGCCAGTCACTACATATACCCAGATTTCTTGGTGATATTTGTGTCTCCACTGTGGACATCACATAAGACATTTCACTTACATAACCAAAAGTGTTTCTTAACTCAAAAAATACAAAGGTATGGCCTTGTGAGTAGAGCTCTGGAGTCTGTTAGATCAATATCTGAGTATCAGTTCACATACTTAGCAAATAGAAGAGTCAACTTCAGCCTCACTATGCTCATTATTTAAATACATACAACCCTTCACAAGGCAGTTTTAAAGACCCATGATAATATACTTAAGGTGATCATATTGCCTGGATGAGTCAGTTTTCAATAAAGCATGGCCGTAATTATTATCAAGGTTGTTAATCATTGGAGTGGTGATCCCAAAATTGGCTATAACTTTATTTTCACCCCATTTGGGGTTTTTTGTTGTTGTTTTTTGTTTGTATAAAAAAAGAAATCCTTAAATGTGTTTGTATAGCGCCTATTATAAAGATTTAGGAATTTATGTGACAATCAACCCCCAGTTCTCTTTCAACTTTATTAATAGACACGAGGAACACTAAATGTCAACTATGTGCTAAGTATCAGAAGTCTAGGATCTAGAGTAGACACAAAAATAAATATAACACAGAGCCCACTCTAAGATACTAAAGAATAATTTCAGGAAGAAAATAAACATCACAAGAGAGGCATAAACAAAATACCATGAGCGCTCAGAGTACATGGCTCTTCCAAGTGAAGGAAACTGGGAAAGAACCATGGAAGAGGTGGTATTTGATCAGCACCTTAAAGTAAGCACAGAATTTAGCTATGCAGAGATTGAGGAGGAAGCAGATAAATGAATGGATGATTCATGAATGATTCACTCATTCCAAAATCTTCCCATGGCTCTATGCTCTGGAGATCAGACTTCGTGGTGCCTACACTCTGGTGATGAATAGCAAGGCCACAAGAAAGCGAAGAGACATGAGTAAGAAACACAGAGTTGTTTATGATGGCCGAAGGGAAGTGTAGCTAATAATAAATCTGAAACCTGATCATGGAAGGTATTAAATACTGAGGTAAAATATTTGGACTTTATTCAAGCCTTTTGGAAAGAAATTTCGAAAACATCAACCCCATATTGAAGTTAAAAACAAAAGTTAGAAGTCTGGATGAAAAGACAAACAGACTCAGAGAACATTGCTAAAAGATAAACGGAGGCATATGAAAAATTGCAAGAGTTCCTGTGAGCAAAAATCGATCTGAATCAGGCAGCCCCAAATCGGAAGTGGTCCGGAGCACTCTGCCAACAGGAGCCAGAGGAAAGACTTACACAGGAAGAACGCAGAGGCAAAGACAGGAAATTATTGATCAGCTGTCGCTTGAAGCCTAGTTGACAGGCTGTGATTGGTTCCCCTTAGTGTTTTGGTTTTTTAACCTTGACCCTGGTTTAGGCTTAGACCCTGGTTTGCTTAGACCCTGCTTACTAGGCTACCGCGACATTAGAGTTACTTCAGGCTAATGACCTCCTTGTTTAATTTAACAACGTGCATATTAAGATTGGGGGAATGGGAACGATGTCTAAAGCTCTTTCTAGCGTTGTTTGAAATGTATCAGAAGGTAGGAAGTCTGGAGATCGGGACACAATGGATAGGAGACAATTTCAGTAGGTTAGGAATGAAGTAATGAGGACCAAAATTGAGGCCGGAAGAGACAGATGAGACACCATGATGGTGCTTCGTGACTCTTCATAACTCTTCTCCCTTCTCCCAAGAAAAGGAACTTGGTTAAATTAAAAAAAAAAAAAAAATCAAGACCGTGTCTCATTCAGCATTTGCACTTAAAAGGGATGTAAACATTTCCATTTCAAAATTATACATGAAATAAATAGCAGGTGATCAAAAACTCAGTTATTCTGACTCTAACGTGAGCCCATACTGTGTAAGACAGAAGCCTCCCAAACTACCCATTATTTTTCACTCCAATATCACCCCATCTGTCTGCCTCCATCTTACCTGTGTCTTCCTTAAAGATTTTCAGTTAACTTCTCCTTTAAAGTCTAAATCGGTTGACAAATACTGAACCCCTTTTGTGGCTGCAACCAGCAAGGCATATCCTGCTAACTTTCAATCTGGTCCATTTGTGTGTGATGACACTTTCTTGAAGCGACTAATATTATCTCTATGAGAAAAAGCCCTATGTGTGACTTTTCATTATAAAAATATCCACTGGGTACATAACATTATTCAAGAAAACATGAAAGCTTACAGAACAAGTAAGCAGCTGAAAGAGCAGCAAGACAAGATACATGTTTCCTAATAAAAACATGGGAATATATTTTGTTATCTGGGAAAAGCAGAGAGGTTATCTGAAGAGATACATAAGGTGAAACAAATACCATGAGAAATATGTTCACACATAACTATGAACATATGAACAGAGATATATAAAAAATCAAATTCATCATATTCACATCCCCTCAGTGTCTGCTTATTTTCACCTCCCCTCAACCTACTCCACTCTACTCTTCATCCAATTATAAGAACCTGGCAAGTTCACTTAACCTGTCCTTTGCCCTAATCACCCATGCTTACTTATTTTAAATGTCCAGGGTATAGTCTACTAAGTAAGTTACTCATGCCCTTCCCTAATTTCAACCAATGCATTTTTTCCCCACTTCTGGTACAGGATAAAGAGCAAACTCATTGTGGCGTAAAGATCCATTAGGTTTAGCGATATTATAGCCTTTTCTCCTATTCTCTATTTTGCACGCTTGCACCTGCTGTTCTCTCTGCTTGGCATGGTTCCTCCCACTGTGGATGAACTCCAACAAGAAAGCTCAAAGATCACTTTTCTTGGTGAAGCCAATGGTGTTCCCGACCGCCCAAGCTTGCTTTCTTAAAACACTTGTTACTTATCCTTGACATTTTCTATAATTTACCTCTCTCCACCACTAGACTTAATGAAATTCTTGAAATCAGAGATGCTGTATGATCCATCACAGTGAGAATCAAACCACATGCTCTGTGCACACAAACGGGAGTTCACTCTCAACATTAAGAATTTTACTACTCAGGCACCTGGGTGGCTCAGTGGATTAAAGCCTCTGCCTTCAGCTCAGGTCATGATCCCAGGGTCCTGGGATCGAGCCCCACATCAGGCTCTCTGCTCAGCGGGGAGCCTGCTTCCTCCTTTCTCTGCCTGCCTCTCTGCCTTCTTGTGATCTTCTGTCAAATAAATAAAATCTTAAAAAAAAAATTTTTACTACTCATCTGTCTTCATTAGCAAAACTTTACTGTTCTAGGAGACTCCTTTTCAAGAAGATAACACTGCATGCAAATAATTATATGGTCCATCCCAGGAATTTCTCTAAAATCCATCAAATCAGCAGAAAATATCAAACAACTGGTCACACATTAAGACTCTTTAATGGGGCACCAGGGTGGCTCAGTCCATTAAGCGTCTGGCCCTTGGTTTCAGCTCAGGTCAGGATCTTGTGGTTGTGGCATCAAGCCCCTGTCCAACTCTGTGCTTCAGCATCTCTCTCCCTCTCTCTGTCCCTCTCCCCACTCGCGCGCTCTCTCTCTCGAATAAATAAATAAATAAGCAAACAAATAAATCTAAAGTTTAAAAAAGACTCTTTAATAAATGTAGATGAAATAAATATCTTTAAATATATTGCAATTATAATAATAGCAACAGAATAGTGAAAGAGGCATAATTATTACCAAATAAAATATACAAGTTGATTACAGTCCATTCTACTAGTTCTTTCTCTACAATGTCTGGCAATTCCTCCGATTTTATTAGCATATTGAAAAGAAGGAAATATTCCTATTTTCTGAGCTCAGCAGAAAAATATTTTCCAGATAAATCTTTGATCTGAACAAAGGCAGGGCCAACAAATACCTGAGTCTATGCAACTATCAGTGACATGAGAATTGTTATGGTGTTCTTTAATGTCTTGGACTTTTAAGGGCGAAAAATAAGGGCACATATACTAAGTGGTTTAACATATAACATAATTAGTATTCACCAGGCTTTCATTCCCCACCTTCTTTTCTTCTCCTGCTTATTAGTTTGACCCAATGTTCCATCCTTTCTCTAACTCCAAGAATCTTTCTCTCTGCTCTTATGATATTATAACTTGTCATTGTTACCAAACTGTCAATCGCAGGCACTAACTCAGGGAATCCTGAGGGTGCTGGACAAATCAAGAGCATAGCCCCTGGCTGGGCTTGCCAACACTGTTGCCCAAGAAACTCATTCCAAGAGAGACCAATAATTCAAGGGAGAAGAGTTTGGAAAAGAAAAGGGAAGAAATTTATTTTGGGTGCCAGCATCCAGGGGAGGTGGCAGGCTCAAACCTGAACGACTGACATCTCCCCCAGCAAGATGGGCACCTACAGTTTTACAGAAGAGGTTTGGTAAGGTCTATGCAAGAGAGCAGGCAGAGAGCAGCTATCATAGGTGGCAGCTGGAATATGTTCAGGGCCTGTTGGTGGGCAAGGCCTAAGACGTGTAGCATGTAGTCTTCTAGGCATTCTTTTGCTATCAGGGTTTTTCTGGTCTGGTGGTTGGAATGCTTCACACATTGCAAAACATCTTCATCAATGCCATAAGAAAGTGTGATAAGAAATAACTGTTGGGGTCTACAGTTGAGCAAGAGGCTTGCTGACATCATCAGCAAAATTACCTATATATTCAGCTTTTCCTCTGGTTAGTTTCTTTACCTTCTTGCTTTAACTGAAAGTTGGCAGTGCCCTAGAAACACAACTTACCCTTGATCTTCTTCTCATATACTATCTTGGGTTCTTTAGATAAATGGGTAATTCTAGGCTTGGGAGTTGGATATACAAGATGGTCCTGGACTCTCCCATCAAACATATAACAAAAAATGTATCAACAACCACCAGGATCATGTCAAAAATATTCAGAGCTAGCTTAAAGAGGCTTTCAATGATCAAAGAAGGGAAAATTTGGGCATCACTAAGAATAATACCTACCATAGAGTAAAGAATAATAAACTCGTTTAAATCTACAAGTTCATAAATTATATTAAACATGATAATAATTGGTCAACATTAGAGGATACTAGAGAACCATCTCATTATTTTGAAAACAGATTAAGGAAAATGATCATGCATTTACATGAACTGTACCACTGGTGTACCAAATGTTAGATGAGGAGAAATTTCTGTTCATAAAAATGTTCTAAGGGATTTCCAGTCTCAGCCATGCATGATAAAGTAGTTGGTATTAAACTAACTCTTCTGCCAAAAACAACTATAAAAGCTGGATGACATGTATAAATCAACTGTTTGAAGGCATTGGCAAGAAACCAGGACAGGCAGGACTCCCTCAGTCCCTCAGAGAAGGGAAGCACATATGGTGAGCTCTACATTCATGCTACGGCTTTTTTATGAGGGCATTTTTCAAATCGTGATATAGGGAATAGAGCTCAAACAGAAAGTGACAGTCTTATTGGACTGAGGAAAAAGAGGTCTAAATTTGGGACTGCCAAAGTGGCTTGGAATTGAGCTTCAAAATCCCAGACAGGAAAGGAATTGAGAAAAAGATCCAAAAATCTGCATTCCAGTTCCCCTCAACTCATGTTAATGCCTCATGGTGTTAATGGATTATGGCACCACTAGCACAAATGGTGGCAGGTGGGTAAATGAAATTACACTGCGGAATTCTTACATTGGTCAGCAACTAGTAAAGCTCCTAATTTAGGGCAGACCATCATAAGATATGGGTGAGTATTGTAATTCTATGGAAAAACCAAAAGTATAATTTTTTTTTTTAAGATTTTATTTATTTGACAGACAGAGATCACAGGTAGGCAGAGAGGCAGGCAGAGAGAGAGGAGGAAGCAGGCTCCCCACTGAGCAGAGAGCCCGATGAGGGGCTCGATCCCAGGACCTGAGATCATGACCCGAGCCGAAGGCAGAGGCTCAACCCCCTGAGCCACCCAGGCGCCCCCAAAAGTATAATTTTTAAATGTATAAAAATCTTTTAGAAGGAAAATGGCCTAAGAAACACACCTGATAAGTCCAAAGTAATTCAAGAAAGGAAAAATAAAGGACCAAAGATGGGATACATAGAAAACAAATAATATGTTGGTAGACGTAAACCCAATTCTTTTCGCCCATTTGGGAGGGTTAGACCAAAACGTCAATGGCTAGATAGCTTATAAACAGGAATTTATTTCTTACAGTTCTGGAGGCTGGATGTACAAGATCACGGTGCCAGCACACTTGAGCTCTGGTAAGAAACCTCTTCCAAGTTGCAGACTGCTGATTTCTGATTGTATCCTCTATATAGCAGAGAGCAGAGAGTGAAGCAAGCTCTCCTTCCTAGACTACTAATCCTATTCATGAGGGATCCGTTATTATGACCTCGTCTAATCTTAATTACCAGAACATTCAGTCCATTGCACCAACTAGTAGTTATATGAGATGTGAATGGAGCAAAAAACTTCAATTAAAAGACAAAAGCTGTCAGACTGAGTGTAATTTAAAAAAGAAAGAAAGAAAGAAATGCTGTTTATAAGATACATGAAATGTAAGGACAAAGAAAACTTAAAAATAAAACAGAATGGAAAAATATATACTATGCAAAAATTAAGCAAAAGAAAGCTAATTTAACTTTATTAATAGCAACTAAAGTTGACTTCAAGTATTACAGAAATAGAGTGATTTTTATAAATGATAAAATAGTCCATGACATAGGAAGGTAAAATATTCTTAAATTTGTGTCATTTAATGTATAAAGGCAAAAGAGATAAATCCACAATCATTCTTAGAAACATTATAATAATTGACAGAATAAACAGAGAAAAATTGGTAAGAATAGAGAAAATTTGAACAACACAATAAACCACCTTAACCTGACATCTAAACAACACTGTAGCCAATCTCTGCAAAGAACAAAATTTTTTACAATACACTTAGACATTTGCCAAAACAGACCAGAGCAAATCTTAACAAATTTCAAAGAACTGAAATTATAGAATATGTTCTCTGACCAAAGTGAAATTAAACTAATGGATAATTAGAAAAGTAACTAGAAAAATTCCTAAATGTTTGGAAATTAAACAATACACTTCTAAATATCTATGAGGAAGAGAAAAAATTATAAGGGAAATAGAAATAACATAAGCTCTTGCAAAGTAATTTCATATAAGTTGATTTTCTTTTGAATCATTCATTTTATAAAGCAGTTTTTGAAAACCTTAGAGGAAACTTAAGGTTTTATCCATTCCTCCGATCTAAAATAAACTTTTTTCCCCCCAACTCTAGTTCCAGCAATTGCCAGACTTATATTTGTAAATAGCTGCTAAGAGTCTGATATTTTACTGTATTTACTGTCGAATGAGCTAGCCTACTACAGTTTGTAGGGTGCTAGCCCAAACCACCAGACTCCTGGACCAGAAAAAAAGGACTTTATTACTTATAGCACAGTGGCAGGATGATCTTCAAGTTTATACTGGGTCCCTGTTTCCCAAATCCCATTTCGGGGATGTGGAACATCTCAGGTGTACGCAGCTCATAAGAGTGACCAATTCACTGGTGTGCCCAAAACTGAAGGACTTCTGATATTCAGGACTTGCTGTAATAATCAGAAAAATCTCAGGCAAACTAGGACAAGTTGGTCACCTGTGTGAGTCACACAGTGTTTTCTATCACAGCTGTGATGCCCTGAGCCTAGGAAACACCAGACTTTTAAAGGAGACTGCCAACAAATTTGTCCAACCTTTGCTCTAGAAAAAGACGTTATCTTTATTATCCTGGACAGCAAACAAATCTGCCCTTTGCCTCAGAGAGAGACACTGTCTTTATCTTCCAAAGCTGTTTGCCATACAAACACACTTGAAAAGATATTCCAGAACCAGAACTGTCAATTTATCTGCTTAAGAGACATGCAGAAATACAAGAGATACACGGGGGATTGTCTCCCAGTAAAATTCTTATAAAATTACAGTACAATCATACTACAGTCACCTGTGTACTAATCTGTATCTTGGTTGTGAAAACGAAGTCTCCCATACTTTGATCAAGTTCCCTTTGTTAAGAACCAAATACATCCTACAACTATATGGTCAATTAATCTTTGACAAAGCAGGAAAGAATATCCAATGGAAAAAAGACAGTCTGTCCAACAAACAGTGTTGGGAAAATCAGACAGCAACATGCAGAAGAATGAAACTGGACCACTTTCTTACAGCATACACAAAAATAAATTCAAAATGGATGAAAGACCTAAATGTGAGACAGGAAACCATTGAAGTCCCAGAGGAAAACACAGGCAATAAACTCTTTGACATCAGCCATGGCAACTTCCTTCTAGGTATGTCTACAGAGGCAAGGGAAACAAAAGCAAAAATAAACTACCAGGACTTCACCAAAATAAAAAGCTTCTGTACAGTGAAGGAAACAATCAATAAAATTAAGAGGCAATCTGCAGAAGGGAGAGAAGATATTTGCAAATAACATATCTGATAAAGGGTTAGTATCCAAAATATGTAAAGAACTTGTAAAAATCAACACCCAAAAAACAATCCCATAAAATATGGGCAGAGACATAAACAGACATTTTGCCAAAGAAGTATCCAGATGGCCAACAGACACATGAAAAGATTCTCAACATCACTCATCATCAGGGAAATCAAAACCACAATGAGATACCACCTCACACCTGTCAGAATGGCTAAGATTAACAACACAGGAAACAAGTAGGAATGCAAACTGGTGCAGCCACTCTGGAAAATAGTATGGAGCTTCCTCAAAAAAGTTAAAAATAGAACTACCCTACACGTCAGCAATTGCTCTACTAGGTTATCTACCCAAAGAATACAAAAATACTAACTCAAAGGGGTACATGCCCCCCAAGGTTTATAGCAGCAATGTCCACAATAACCAAAATATGGAAACAAACCAAGTGTCTGTCAACCAATGAATGAGTAAAGAAGATGTGGCACGCGCACACACACACACACACACACACTGGGATATTACTCAGCCATCAAAAAGAATGAAATCTTGCCATTTGCAATGATGTGGATTATGGCTGTATTATGGTAAGCAAATAAGCCAGTCAGAGAAAGACAAATACCATATGATTTCACTCATATGTGGAATTTAAGAAACCAAATAAACAAGCAAGAAGGAGAAAAGGAGAGGCAAACCAAAAAAACAGACTCTTAACTATAGAGAAAGAACTGATAGTTACCAGATGGCAGGGGATGGAAAGATAGGTCAGATAGGTAATGAGGCTTTAGGAGGCACTTATTGTGATGAGCACAGGGTAATGTATATAAATGTTAAATTATTATATTGTACATCTGAAACTAATTTAACACTTTATATTAATTAACTGGAATTGAAATAAAAACTTAAAAGAACCCAATACAAATGTTTGCTGTTATTTTAATAGGTTTGTGATAAAGGCATCTATGTGTACTGAAAACAATGACCTCTCTATTTTATCTCAATCACAAAGATTTAATAATAAATACAAGTACATATTTATTTCTACTGTTTTTCATTATTCAATGATACACTTACTAAACAGGTCTCTGGGCAGCTACCAAAAGACATCAGGGCCCAAGAAAAAGGCAAAAGAATTTAGGAGTACAAAGAAGTAAATCAGAAACAAACAAACAAATAAAAACAACAAAAACTGGGTCCCCTCTGTTGAATGAAGTGACTGAACTAACCTGGCCTTCATGGAAATGTGTGCAGGTACTTTCCCAGACTTCATCAGCCTGTAGTTCTGGTGGCTCCTATTAACTGTAACAATTCCAATTTCACTGGATGGAGAATTTCTGGGAGTTCCCAGGACAGGTTTTATAAGCCCCCACCAAGTCTTTCCCCGCCATGCTTCACCATCCACCCGTGGCATCCACTGTCTACCACCAGGTGAGGCCTGGGTCCCACAACACACAGAGTCTCAGCATATTCGGTCTCTGTGTTAGTCTTCTATTGCTGTCTAGCAAATTACCATAAATACAGTGACCTAACACAAAGAAATTATCTCACGCTTCTCTAGGTCAGAAGCCTGCCAAGGCTTGAGTGGGTTCTCTGCTTAGGGTCTTCCAA
Source organism: Mustela putorius furo (assembly GCF_011764305.1). Taxonomy (NCBI): domain Eukaryota; kingdom Metazoa; phylum Chordata; class Mammalia; order Carnivora; family Mustelidae; genus Mustela; species Mustela putorius. Next base: position 33,102,014 of record NW_025421987.1, read on the forward strand.
GGCTGAAATCAAGATGTCTCTGGGCCGGGCTTATAGCTGAAAGCTCTAGGAAAGAATCTGCTTCCAAACTCGTTCAGGTTCTGACCAAATACAGAATGAGGTCCATGTCTTTTTGCTAGCTGTCAAAAGGGGGCCACTCTTAAACTACAGAAGGCTACCTGTATTCCTTGGCACGACGCCACCTGCATATTCAACCCAGCAACAGTACATCAAATCTCGCCTTGTGCTTTGAATTTCTAACTTCCTTTTCTGCTCCGACCTACAGAAAACTCTCTGCCTTAAAAGCGTTCATCTGATAGGATCAGGCCTACCTGGATAATCTCCATTCTTTAAGGTCATCTAACTTGGGACTTCAATCTACAGAATCTCTTCAGAGATGTACCTAGATTACTGATTGAATGAGTAACCATGAGATAAAAGTCTTAGTGTGGATAAAGGGAAAGCATCTCTAGAATCCCACCTACCATAGCTACCTTGTGGAGAAGAGCTCTTACCTCTGCATCTGCTTTAGAGAGCTCCAGAAAAAGCATTGTTTGTACATCTACATTTGAGAGTTTTGTTTTTGTTTTTTAGAAAATCAGGTCTTTTGGGGTTTAAGTACAGATCTAATGCTCTCCTCAAGACTTAAACCTGAATCCAGTAGGGTCTTGGCTTTAAGTCAAATGAAAGTGAACATTTTGGTGCTGTATTCAAAATCACTTCTTCCCAGACAACTAAGATTTCATTACAGGATCATACTCTTTTAAGACAATTACTTCCTCAGAAATCTTGGCCCATCAGAAAAACAAATCTTTTGGAGAGATGGCCTTGCAGCATACCAGGCTTGTCCAGACATGTCTGAATCCTAGTTGAGTCTGCAGTCGGTTTTTTTGCTACATTTACACATTACTGATATGGGATCTCTGAGCTTCCTGTGGGTCAGCCCACCGAGCACACCGAGCTCCTGCTCCTGCTCTCCGTGGAACAGAGTAGCTTGTATACTTGCTGAGTAGCCCAGTGTATGACTTTTAGTTTGAGGTAAACAGAAATTTATGCTTCCCTAGTTCATGTGCCTCCCCAAGGGACAAGCCACAGGGTTTTTGTGCTTGAAAAGGGTAAGGGCAAAGTAACAATTAACCAAACACATTTCTACAAAGCATAGGTAGAGAAACAATGCTGTTTTTACGAGAAAGTCTGCAGGGCCAGAATCAAGCAAAAAATGAGGCTTTGTTTTCTGAGTACAGAGTAGAGAATAGCAAAAGCAAGGAAGATAGAGTTAGCATTATAGGAAGAAACTGTTGTTTTCCTTTCTCTTCACCTTTTTCTACCCAGTTTGCTCTAAACACACAGACAGCCCAATGTGGACTCTGAATTGTAAAGGAGGCAGGCACAAATGTAAGGGGAAGAGTTAAAGGCCACCAATAGTCTTTATTTTTTATTTTTATTTTTATTATTTTTTATTTTTTTTATTTTTTTGCTTGTTGACAGGTATCAGGTAAGATCTTCCTTGGCAGAAACTAACTCTAAATGTAAGAAAGACCCCTACAACTCAAGCTATATAAAATGTGTCTTATTGTATTTTTTTAAGTCTAAGATCCACATAATTATGTTCATCTATCTGTTCATGAAAAAAAAAATTGTTATATGTCCTGACTTCCAAAAAAATGTGGAAAAATAGCAAAGTGGATTGTTCAACTTGCTATATGTTCTCACGGAGTTGCTCTAGTAAACCAACCAGTCAATCAATAGTTGATAAAATGAACCAACAAAAAGCAATGGGGAATTTAACTGCAGAATTTTATTTTGCTTTTTTGGAGTCTCAAGATTATTTATGTAAGAGAGAATGATGCATATAAAGAGGTTTATATTATACTCACCCCCAAAACTAATGAAAAGCTCTGAACAAGTAGGTTATATGTTTATGCTCAACCCAGAAAAAATGATAAAATCTCCTATGAGATTTTTGTTTCTAACTCCACGGTCTTAAGTCAGAAAAAAATAAAATAAATACATAGAAAAAAGGAAAAGCTATCTTCTGTCTTGTGTATAATTAAGGTATTAAATGGACAAGAAAGTTTAAATCAGATCTAAATTATTGATAGGTAAGTATATGTAAATCTTTTTGGTGTTTGTTGTTACGGAGAGAGGGTGGTGGTGAACAGCGGCGGGAGAGGGAGAGAGAGACACTTCAGATCTTAAGCAAGTACCCCACCCAGTACAGAACCTGATGCAGGGTTGGAACTCACGACCCTGAGATAGTGACCTGGGCTGAAATCAAGAGTCAGGCTCATAACTGACTAAGCCACCCAGGTGCCCCTAAATCATTTTGATATTCAAATGATATAATCATTTTGATATATTCAATAATGACTTTCAAAAAATATATGCAAGTAATATAATTCAGGGAAAATTAGAAATACTAACCTAAATGACTTAAATCCTAGCTTCTGTTAACCATAAAGATACAAATGGTGCTATAAAGTGTGATTTCGGGAATTACAAAGAAAGCTTTGGGATATAATACTACATGTCGGAACAAATGGACTCAGATTTGGTGCTTAATTCTTCCCCTTTTTGACTGGGTAGCCGTAAATAGTTTTCTTAGTTCCTCTGAGCCTCATTTCTTTCTCTGTAAAGTGTAAATAACACCTCTCTTGTTTTTGTACTGCATATATCTTACATGTGTTCTCTTCTTTCATTCTAAGATAGCGTGACAGACACTGACTAGATGTTTCTCAAACCCATTTCCTATTTCTGGGCCAGCAGTGAAACTACATTTCCCAGCAGCCATCCCTCCTGGTAGTTCATGTGACCTTCTCTCCAATAGAACATAAGAAGTGCTATGGCTCACCCAGTCCAAGGCAGTTTCTTTTCCCCTCACTATTCATGTACTTTAATCAGTTTCTTTGCTTTCCAATATCACATTACAGGTACTTTTCCAAATAATGTATTTTTTTTTAAAGATTTTATTTATTTGACAGACAGAGATCACAAGTAGGCAGAGAGGCAGGCAGAGAGAGAGTGAGAGAAGGAAGCAGGCTCCCTGCTGAGCAGAGAGCCCGATGCGGGACTCGATCCCAGGACCCTGAGATCATGACCTGAGCCGAAGGCAGCGGCTTAACCCACTGAGCCACCCAGGCGCCCCCAAATAATGTATTTTTTTAATGTAGTTTTTTAAAAATTTAAAATTGCCTCTAATGTTCCTAAAGTTGTATTTTATGACTGATAAAATTCAAATTGTTAAAATTTTCATTGAAAAAAAATTGAAATACAACAAATCTGAGTCAGGATTTGTTATGGGACAAATGGGACACAGGGACAATGTGAACCAGGACTTTTCTGGGCAAACCAGAAAAATATACACAACCAAACTAGAGAACCAGAGAGAGAAAGAGATGAAGAAATAAATAGATATTGATTTCCTATGCACATGTCAACCCTCCTCAGAACTGAAGATCATATTTATAATGGTGAAACATTAGCAGCAAAAGTAAGAGTCATCAATTATGAGAAGACAAATGATAATTTCACATCAAGCCACTGTTGACATTTTTTTTTTTTGTCTTCTAATTGCGATTTTATCCCTATTTTACTTCTTAAGAAATGAGTCAATTTCTTATTTCCGGCATTTTGCAGCCAGCCATCCCCATGAGAAGAGCAAAGCTGCTAAATAAAATGCCAAACAGAAAAATCATATACCTGAGGAATAGATATACACCCACAATATAACAAGTCGTGTTTTAGTGGACACAGTGTCCTAATACCAAATTCACTCCTCTTAAATAGAAGCTTCCCCCAGAATAATTACAAGGCCACATTGGGTAACAGTTGCAAGTTAGAGAAAGAAGAAATTTAGAGACAATTACTACCTCTTTTAGCCTCCAGGGACACAATTCCAAGTGGAAAGCAACCTTCTTCCAGTTTAGGTAGCAGAGTCCTCCCTCCCATCCCCCATTCCTCCCTGAGGCTCGCAATACAAGGTTACAAACTCTCAAGAAGATCCCCATCAGCACAGCCTACATGGTCACTCAGCTTCATAGAACCAGGTCAGGGAGCAAAGGATAAATTCTAACTACTCACTGAAGTTATCTTCGAATCCAGAATTTCTGTTTTCTCTGTGTGATCTCGTAGCAGGAATTATTTTTCTCAAGAACCACAAGAGGGAGTCTTCTTACCTCTTTGTCACGGTCCATCTGACCAAAGGGATACGCATTCTCCTTACGCGTGTCTAAAAATAAGACGTGTTATTAGACACTACACAATCTTTCCTATTCATCTAAAATTCAAGGAATTATCTGCTTGTCTTTCATTGACTCATATTTATTATATCCAGTGTATTTTCTTAGCCACTCACAAGGAAAACAGTCTTTCACGCTGGTTCTTTCTCTCATGTTTATTATCTTGAAATTGTGAAGGAAGATTTCCATCTCAGGTTGTGTTCAGCAAGTACAAGATAGCAAAGGCAATTCTCCCTAACTAGGAGGAAAGTTATCTAAAATATTAATACCACTGCTTTGAGTGGATCTCCTGCCTAGTCCCTAAAAAGGGTGAAAGCAAATCACAAACATGATTCTGTCAATTATCATCATATGCCTGTATATAAGATAATGAGGTGGTAACTAATACTTTCAATAGCCAACAAGTAGTGAGAATCATGAAGCTACTGGCCTTATGTAAAATATCACTTTGTAAGACAACTGTCGTATGATCTCCCTGATATGAGGAAGTGGAGATGCAACATGGGGTTTTGGGGGGTAGGAAAAGAATAAATGAAACAAGATGGAATCGGGAGAGAGACAAACCATAAGTGACTCTTAATCTCACAAAACAAACTGAGGGTTGCTGCGGGGAGGGGGGGTCGGGAGAGGGGGGTGGGGTTATGGACACTGGGGAGGGTATGTGCTTTGGTGAGTGCTGTGAAGTGTGTAAACCTGGCGATTCACAGACCTGTACCCCCGGGGATAAAAATACATTATATGTTTATTTAAAAAATAAAAGATAAATAAAAAATTTTAAAAATACCACTTCGTATTAGCCAAAGTAATTAACACCAACTGCTAAAACGAATAACCTAAAACATCCCTGGATTCTCAAACATACACACACACACACACACAGTTTATTTCCCAGTCAAGTCACTATATGATGTGAGTTGGGTAACTAGCCTGGGTTCTTCTCTTCCAAATGATGACTTAAAAATTTAAGTTCCTCCCATTGTCAGAATTCATCATCTTTCCACTGAACTGTCTCTTGACTGACAAGCAAAGAGTGGAATAATTTTAGGGGAGAGAGCTGGAAGTGGTATACTTCACTTCTGTCCCCGAACCTTTCTCTAGAACTCAGTCCATAACCAGCCTAACTGCAAGAGAGGTTAGAGAGTGAGGTTTCCCGTGAGCCTGGAAAGAGGATATAGAATCACTGAGATTCTAAATCAAAAGTTTGGAACATGGGGCCCATGGACTGTGCAAAATAAATTCTGTTCTAACCCCCACTTAAAATTTAACACATACCCTTCGATATTCAATAAATGTAGGTGTAATAGATGCTGCTGGTCTTCAAAGGCACACTCCACTCTATCCATCTGATTTCTTTTTTTTTATTATTTATTTTTAAGTTAAATTCAATTAATTAACATATATTATTAGTTTCAGAGGTAAAGTTCAGTGAGTCATCAGACTTATATAAAATACCCAGTTTTCATTACACCACGTGCTCTCCTTAATGTCTATCACCCAGTTACCCCATCTCTCTACCCCCACTTCCCTCTAGCAACCCTCAGTTTGTTTCCTATTATTAAGAATCTCTTCTGGTTTGTCTCCCTTTATAATTTTGACTTGTTTTATTTTTCCTCTCTTCCCCTATGATCCTGTTTTGTTTCTTGTATTTCACATATGTGTAAAATCATATAATTGTCTTTCTCTGATTGACTTATTTCACTTGGCGTAATACCCTCTATTCCATCCATATTGTAGCAAATGACAAGATTTCTTTCTTTCTTTTTTTTTTTTTTTAGTCCACCTGATTTCAGTGCAGCTGATATAAACAATCCCATGCATATTGTGAGTGTCTGTCCTCAAGTATGACATCTCTTTGTTTCTCTGCTTCAGGAATTTCTCTGGAAGGTCACTGAGTAGATGCATATAGATGGTCAGTAGACACGAAAGTGCAAAAATGTTAATAACCATAGGAAGAGCCCTCAAACAATGTTGAGGAGTTTTTATATAAGCAGACTGGACTAGTTCTTTAGCAAGACATTTCTGAGGCATAGTCTACAAGGTTCTTCAAGGTTCACAAGTAGGATCAAATGCTAGCAGTTCTCAGCAACAACCTGCTCAATAATGTGCCCTTTGTTGGCTTTTCTCTCTCCTGTGTCATTCTCCCCTCTCTCACTTCTGTTTCCTGGGATTATCTTCCAAATAAACTACACTCCCTTAGTCATTGTCTCAGGCTCTGCATTCATGAAAACCCAATTAAAGAACTGGAATGGGAAGTGGCTCCAGAAAACAGCTTCTCAGGATAGGATTTTGAACCTAAATCACCCAATAGTCAGATAGCAACCACTGCAAGAGGCAAGTGTGGGAGGGAAGTTAACTCCTAATGTGCTGTGGCATCACAATGACTAAGACTCTCATACATGGTATGTTGCAAGGAGGTGCAGCTAAAAGGCCAAACGTTAGCATATGAAATATCTCTAGTACTTGAATTAACATGTAATTAAAAGAATGGAAAGCGCTGGTGGATGGATTTTGTTACCTGCCTTAGAAGCCTTAAAGAAAGGCTGTTTTCTATTAAAAGTCTTTCCAAGGTGTTCAGTTTTCATTAACACTACCTGAGTTTCCAAAGCAATTCCTGTATATTTTAGGGTATGTGTGTGTGGGGGGGGTGTTGTTTGGTTTGGTTTGGTTTGGTAACAGCAGCATCCCCAGCAGCACTTCCAGGTGCCAAATACCAAAATCCATTTCATTTATCTATTGCTAGATAATAAATGACCCAAAATATGCAGGCTAGAAACAACAAAACACATTTTGCTTAAATATCAACAATTCAGGTAGGACTCAGGACAATTTATCTATGCTCCACTCAGTTTTGATTGGAGCAGCTGGAATCCTCTAAAGTCTTGCTTATTCAGATGTCTTCTGACATCAATGTGCGGGACATATCCTGGACCCTTGGCTGTGGATAACAATCAACACATCTACACATCTATTCTCTACATGTGACCACACAATATGGTGACAGAGTCACAAAGGTGAGCTTTTCAAAAAAGAAAGCCTCATGGAAGCTGTATTCCTTTTCCTACATGACCTTGATAATGACACACCATCACTTTTCAATGTACTCTGTTAACTACAGTTCATTAAAATGACACTGAACACTATTCAAGGGAGTGTAGTTAAAGTGAATCTTTTGAAGGGAAGAGTTAAAAAGTTTGTGCACATGTTTAAGAACCACAAATGCACACATACTTTACATAAAACAACTACAATGTCTCCTATATCTCACTGATTTAACTGAATGGCAGCTTATCTTAATACAACTATTAATAATAACACTTTCTTAAAAACAAAATATGGCACAAATGTAAGACTCAGCAGGATACTAGGGATCTCCTTATACCTTTTCAAACAGCATGTTTTTAGAACTTCACATGTCTAATTAAACACTTCCTGGATTGGTTCAATAGCAGAATAAAGATGACAGGAAAAAGGATGTGTGGGACCATACCAAAAGATCTAATATTTCTGTAATTGGAGTTCCAGAAGGAAAGAAAAAAGGGTTGTACAGAAAAAAATATGAAGAAATAGTAGCTAAAATGTCCTACTTTTGGAGAAAATCAGAAATTTACAGATTTTAAAACTTCAGTAAACCACATACAGGATAAACACAAGGAAGTTCATCCCAAGACATATTTTAATCAAACTTCTGAAAATTAAAGAAAAAAATATATTTAAAGTAGAAAGAAAAAACAATGCATTAACTATAGGCGAAAACAAGTCAAATGTTGTTTCTTATCTGACATCATGGAGGTCAGAGGAATTAGCTCAATTTTTCAAATGGATCAAATGCTAAATTTGACAAAATTTTCATCAAGAATAAAGATAAAATAAGTGCTTTCTCTTTGAAAATGAAGGAAATTAATTGCCAGAGAACTCACTTTAAAACAATTGTTAAAAGTAAGTTTTTTCTTCAATCCTGGATCAAAGGGAAATTATATCAAAAAAAAACTTATAATATCAGGATTGAAGGAAAAGCTTCAAAAATGGTAGAGACAGATAAATACTACTCCTCTTGATGTCTTTTTTTTTTTAAAGATTTTGTTTATTTATTTGACAGAGAGAGAGAGAAAGAGCACAAACAGGAGGAGCAACAGAGAAAGAGGGAGAAGCTGGATCCCTGCTGAGCAGGACCCTCCCCCACCCCACCCCAACTCCGGGCTTGATCCTAGGACTCTGGGATCATGACCCAAGCCGAAGGCAGATGCTTAACTGACTGAGTTACCTAGGTGCCTCTCTCTTGAGTTCTTTAAAATGCATTTGATAGATTAAAACAAAAATTATTACATTGTCTGGTCATTTTTCAGTGTACATTCATGTTACATGGGACAACTACAATATAAATGGGAGAAAATAAAAGACTCTTTATGGTCATAAGCTTTCTACATTCTAACTGAAGAGGTAAAACATTGATTTCAAATAAATTGTGAAAGAGTTAAGTATGTCTATTATAACTCTTGAGCACCAATAGACCTTGAAGAGAGTGAGGAGAGAGAGAGAGATAGTCAAACACAAGAGATAAATGAAAATGAAATAATAAAAGAGTTCATATAATCCAAAGGAAAACAATAAAGGGGAAACAGAAAAGCAAAAAATAGAGAGGAAAAAACAGAAAATAATAAAATGATAGATTTCAATGCAAATATAATAATAATTACATTAAATGTAAATAGTCTTAACACATAAATTAAAGACATTGATTGTCAGAAAGGATTTAAAAACAAAAGCTAGGTACGTTGAAGATAAAATGATGGAAAAAGGTGTGGCATGCAAACTCTAATCAAAAGAAAACTAAAGTAATAAGCAGGGATATTACATACTATTAAAAGTGTCAATCCACCAAGAAGACAAAACAATCCCAAATAAGCAACAAAGTTTCAAAATATATACAGCAAAATGGACAAAATTCAAAAGGAAATAAATCCATAATTATACTGGACAACCTCAAATTCTCTCAATAGAATAGATAAATAAGCCAACAAAACTCGGGAAGAATATAGAAAAACCGAACAATACCATCAACTAAGTGGATTTGATTCATATTTATACAATACCCAATAACAGCATGGTATACATTCTCCTCAAATTCACATGGAACAATCATAATACAGACTAGATCTTCTTTGTTACAAAACAAAACTTAACAAATTTTAAAAATTGAATTCAAACAAAATATGTTTTCCATAATGCAAATGAACTAGAAATTCGTAAGAGAAAGATAAGAAGAAAATTTCCAAACACTTGGAAATTAGACAACATACTAATAAATCACTCACAGTTCAAAAAAAAAAAAAAAAGGAAATCTCAAGGTAGTTAAAAAATATACTATACTGAAAAAAATTAAAGTCCAAAATATTAAAATTTGGGATGACCCTAAAGCCATCCACGGATAGAAATTTTTAGCATTAAATGCTTATGTTAGGGGGCGCCTGGGTGGCTCAGTGGGTTAAGCCTCTGCCTTCGGCTCAGGTCATGATCCCGGGGTCCTGGGATCAAGCCCCACATCGGGCTCTCTGCTTGGCAGGGAACCTGCTTCTCCTTCTCTCTCTGCCTGCTGCTCTGTCTACTTGTGATCTCTCTCCCTCTCTCAGTCTGTGTCAAATTAAAAAAAAAAAAGTTTAAAAAAATGCTTGTGTTAGAAAAAAAGGAAGGTCTCAAATCACAAATCTAAACTTTTCCGTTAAAAAATTAGAAAAAATTAAAAATTTAAAAAAAAGTAGCATAAGAAGGAAATAACAGGGAGTCTCGGTGGCTCAATTGGTTAAGTGACTGCCTTAAGGCTCAGGTCTTGAATCTGGAGTCCTAGGATTGAGTCCCACATGAGGCTCCCTGCTCAGGAGGGAGTCTGCTTCTCTCTCTGACCCTCCCCCCTCTCACGTGCTCTCTCTCACATAAATAAATAAAATCTTTTTTTTTTTTTAAAGAAGGAAATAACAAAATTAAGAGTAAAAATTTAAAAGAGAAAAAAATAGATGAATGAATTGTGTTTTATTAACCTTCACAAAGGTTAATAGAATTGATAAAGCTCTAGCAAAACTTTAAAAGAACAAGAGAGAAGACACAAATTACTGCAGAACAGGGGATATCGCTGTAGCTCCACAAATATTAAAAGGAAAATAGGGGACTACTATGAATAATAAAAAGCACACAAATCCAATAACTTATATGAAATGGACCAATACCTCAAATAACATAAACTACCAACACTCATCCAAAATGAAATAGATATTCTGAGTAGTGTTATAATTATTAAAGAAATTGATTTTTTAAATTGAAAAACCATTTCAAAAAATTCTACTGATTCAGATGGTTTACTGGTATATTTAAAGAATACCATCAGTTCTATAGTCTCCCCTAAGAATAGGAGAGCAGGGAAGACTTCTCAAATTTGTTTGTGAAGCCAGCGTTCCTGTGATATCAAAACCCTAACAAAGAGAACAAGAAAATAAAAGAAAATTGCAGATCAGTATCACTCTTGAACATTAACACAAAAATCCTCTATAAAATATCAGCAAATAGTAGGCAGGAATATATATAAAGAATAATGACAACTGGACATCATGAACAATCAATGTATCTACCATCTCAACCTGATTTCTCAAGAGAAATCAGGAGATAACCAAAAGATACTTGGAGAAAATGTAACATTTCTTCATGATTTAGAAAAAGGCTCAATAAACTAGGAATAGAAAGTAACTCCTTGGGACGCCTGGGTAGCTCAGTCATTAAGCATCTGCCTTCGGCTCAGGTCATGATCCCAGGGTCCTGGGATGGAGCCCCACATCTGGCTCTCTGCTCAGCAGGAAGCCTGCTTCTCCCTCTCACTCTCCCCCTGCTTGTATTCCCTCTCACCCTCTCTCTCTCTCTGTCAAATAAATAAATAAACAAATAATCTTCTTTTTTTAAAAAGTAACTCCTTCGGAACGCCTGGGTGGCTCAGTTGGTTAAGCAGCTGCCTTCGGCTCAGGTCATGATCCCAGCGTCGTGGGATCGAGTCCCACATCAGGCTCCTTGCTTGGTGGGGAGCCTGTTTCTCCCTCTGCCTCTGCCTGCCACTCTGTCTGCCTGTGCTCACTCTCTCCGTCAAATACATAAATAAATAAATCTTTTAAAAAAAAAAAAGTAACTCCTTCAACTTGTGAAAGAGCATCTGCCAAGATAAATAAATAAATAAATAAAACCTCTCGCTAATATACTTTTTTACGAAAAGCTGAACGCTCTCCACCCTAAATGGGGAGCAGAACAAAAATAGCCACTTTTGCCACTCCTATTCAACATCGAAAAGATTGGAAAAGGGAAAATAAAATTGTCCTTATTTGCAAGAGACAAAATTGTCTATGTAGGAAATACAAAGTAATCTACAACAACAATAAAACAAAACAAAAAACCCAAGAACTAATAAATGAGTTGTGGAAGGTATCAGGATTTATAATCACAAAAATCTTATTTCTATATGCTAATAGTGAACAACTGAAAACTGCAAATAATTTTTAAAAACATAATAGCTCTAAAATAATGAAATGCTTAGGCATAAATCTAACATAGTATTTGCAAGATCTAGATGCTGAAAATCACACAAGACTAGGGAAAGAAGTCAGTGCAACTCCAAATAGATGGAAAGATACATTGTGTTTGTGGATTAAAGTTTTAACATAATAAAAATGTCAATTCTCTCCACCTAAAATTGACCTATACATTTAATGTAATTCCAGTTAAAATCCAATAAAATTGTATAAATAAATGCAAGTTGATTCTAAAATTTATATGGAAAGGGAAAGGCACAAAACAATTCTGAGACAGTATAATAAAGTTGGAGGTAATTTAAGAATTATCATAAACCCATAAACTATAATAATCAAGGCAGTGGGTTATTGATAAAGAGATATACACAAATATCAATGGAATACAGAGACAGACTAATAGAAACAGGGCCAATTGATCTTTTTACCAAAAACAAACCCTTACTAGCACCATTTTTAAAAATATTATTTATGTATTTATTTGAGAGAGAGTGCATGATGAGTGATAGCGCACGCAAGGGAGAGAGAGCCTGAGCAGGGGGAGGGGCATTGGGCGAAGGGAAAGCAGACTCCCCACCAACCAGAGAGCCCAGTGCCTGAGCTCCATCCTAGGACCCTGAGCCAGAGGCAGACGCTTAACTGACTGAGCTCACTGCCAGGAACTTCTAAACCCTTACATCCTATATAAAAATTACCTCAAAATGAATTCCAGATCTAAATGTAAAACATAATATGATAAAGTTTTTGAAGAAAACACAGGAGTAAATTTTCATGACATGAGTTTAGGCAGAGTTCTTAAACATGATAATAGAGGTACAATTCATAAAAGAAAAAATTGATAAAGTGAACTTCATCAAACTTAAAAACCTTTGTTTTGTGAAATATTGTTAAGAGCATGAAAAGACCAGTCACAAACTGTGAGAAAATATTTATAAGTTACATATCTGAAGAAGAATTTGTACTCAAAATATTCAAAGGATATTCAAATAACTCTCAAAAAGTTGCCAATAAGAAAGCAACACAATGTAAAAATGGACAAAATATTTGCACAGACACTGCACCAAAGAAGAGACTTGGTTTGCAAATAAGCATATAAAAATATGTTCAGATTATTATGAAAACTCCAGTGCAATACCCACTTCATACCTACCAGAAAGGCTTTGTTGTTGTTGTTTGTTTGTTTGTTTGTTTTAATGATAATACCAAATGTTTGTAAGGATATAGAGCAACTGGAAGCCTCATCCATTCCTGGAATGAAAAATGGTATGGCCACTCTGTACAACACCCTCACAGTTTCTTACAGTTAAACACATGACCTAAAAATCCCACTCCCAGACATTTACCCTAGAGAAATGAACATGTATGTTCATGTAACCTATGTTCATCCAGAATCTCTATTCAGAATTGCCCCCAAATGGGGTGCCTGGATGGCTCAGTCAGTCAAGCATCTGAGTCTTGATATCGGCTCAGGTCATGATCTTAGGGTTTCCAGATGGAGCCCTGCATAGGGCTTTGCACTGGGTGTGGAGCCTACTTAAGATTCTCTCTCTGCTCCTCTTCTTCCTCCTCCTCTAAAAATTAAAAAAAAAAAAAATCAAAACATTTTAAAAAATTGCTCCAAACTGGAACTAACCCAAACATCCTTCAGTGAGTGAACACATAAACATACTGTGATACATCCATAGGATGGAATAACATTCGACAGTAAAAGGAGCAAACTGTTGCCAAAATAAAAACCTGGATGAATCCCAAATGCATCATGCTAGATGGAGAAGCCAGTCTTAAAAGGTTATATTGCATGATTCCACTTATATGACTCTCTAGAAAGGGAAAACTATACTGGTGGGAAAAGATCAGTGATTGTTCTAAATCATGGGGACAGGGAAACAGTGCGACTTCAAAGGAACAGCATGAGGGATTTTTTGGAGGGGGGATGGAATTGTTCTGCATCCCAATTGTGATAATGGCTATGTAAATGTTTATTTATGTTACTGCTCATGGAATTATATGCCAAAACCATACACCAAATTTTATTGTATGTTAGTTTTAAAAATTAAAAAGTAAATAATTTTTAAAAATCTGGACTCTGAGGAGGACAAAGAATTACCATTTTCAGCTAAGTGCCAGAAACTTGCTAACTAAGGGGTTTATATTCATTAACTTACTAATCTTTACATGACCCTGTTATTTAAGTACCCTTTTCTACCAATAAGGACATTGAAACGTAAAGAGATAACTTGACCATCATCACACAACACAAATAAGTGGCTGAATCAGGATTTAAATTCATATCTTTCCATCCAGGTCGATAGCAATCATCACTTTGGACATTTGACCGAAAACCAATTTTGGAAGAAGACTGATAGGAGGATATTTCTTTCTGATGGTTAAGATGGGTATAAACTAATATTTACTACTGGCATCAAAACTGAAAGGAAAAGTATTTTGGAAACCTGCCAACTCTCAAGATACTTAAGAACTGTAAAACTAAAATTTTCCTTTATCTACAATGCAAAAAGCTAAGAAACTCAAATAACAGAAGTTGGTTTTTTTTACTGTAATTTACTTTTATGTGAAAAATATAAATGACAAGTAAACAAGCTGATATCAGGAATTTTTGAAGCAATTTTCAAAATATACCACAGGGTCAGCATATTTTCAGCCCAATTTCTTAGACTGCCTTCTTTGAAGTACAGAATGAAAATCAATAAGTATTTGACCACCTACTATTTATGTTCATTATAATAACAGCGTTACTTCAGGATCCTGAAGTGCCTTCTGAATCATTAAAGCATGTTTAAAATTTGTCCAGAGGGTTTTATGACTGTTTGTTTAATCATCCCCCCACCAAAATTGGAAACCTATTACTATATAGTAATTAGCCAGATTATTAAGTTAACTATAAAATCCCATTACCTCAATCATTTCAATGACCAAGAGTTCACAGCGTATATTGTAAAAAAAAAAATTAAAAGCTACAAAACTAAAAACAAAATCTTCATTTTTGTTCAACATACTTCATGATTACTGATTTTGAGCTCGATGATCAAGACACATCAGAAACTTTCAATTCCTGTTCTTCGTCCAGATAGGTTTAGAGTTCATGTTCAATTATTTTTAAAATAATTTCAACTGCGGTGAGGGAGAATGCATTCTCAGCTTCTTTTCTCTGCATCTACCATACAATGCTTCTGCTTTGGGACGCTGGGAAATTCTGCCAATTTAATTTAATTCCTTAAAATTCTTAGTACTATGTCAACTATTGTATTAGATTTCAAGAATAAAAAATTAAGTCAAGCAAGAGCCTTCTTCTCAAGGTAATCAGTATCAAACAGGAAGAGAAACATTTAAACACGTGACTACAAAATCAGACTTCTCTCTAGAGTTTAGAGAGACACAAAGGAGGTAAAGAGCAACTTTGGCTGCGTAAATGAAGGAAGCACAGAGCGTAAAACTACTGAATGGATCTTAGCCCAGCTGTACCTCCATTACTCTCCTCTCGTCCCCAGGGGCCAGTATACAAGCGACCGTAAAGAAAGCCCATGAGGATGCCTGGGTGGCTCAGTTGGTTGAGCCGCTGCCTTTGGCTCAGGTCCTGATCCCAGCGTCCTGGGATCGAGTCCCACATTGGGGCTCCTTGCTCAGCAGGGAGCCTGCTTCTCCCTCTGCCTCTGCCTGCCATTCTGTCTGCCTGTGCTTGTTCTCTCTCTCTCTCTCTCTCTCTCTGATAAAAAAAAAAAATCTTTAAGAAAGCCCATGAGGTTTTTAAGAAAGTTTTATGAAAATATGTATTAATCCAGAGATCAGCAAACTGCCCCCCTCCACGCCGCAAAGGACTACATATCAATTTTTTTTTTACTCTACATGTGATCTCTGAGTGAAAGTAGCTATAGACAATATGAAAACAAATGAGCATAGCTATGTTCCAGCAAATATTTACAAAAATAGGTAAAGGCTATCTTGGGTCTTCAGCCCATCATTTGTAAACTTCTGCATTAATCAAATCAATACAACTTAATGTCTGAGCTTCAAATTTAACTTACTTGGTCCTTCATTGATGAAACAAAGGATTAATGTCTATGAAAAATCTGACTTCTTAACAATAAGGTTATAAAGACTCAAATTCTTCTGTTGCAGATACCTGAAATGCAAGAACCTTCTCCTTATTTTTTAAAAAGACTTTATTCCTTTATTTGACCAAAAGAAAGAGAGACAGCACTCAAATAGGAGGTATGGCAGGCAGAGGGAGAGGGAGAAGCAGACTCCCCTCTGAGCAGAGAGCCTGATGCAGGACTCAATCCCAGGACCCTGAGACATGACCTGAGCCGAAGGCAGACACTTAACTGACTGAGCCACCAGGTCCGCCAAGCCGCCTCCTTATACATAAAACCCACATTCTGAAGAACTTTTTTCCTGACTTAACAGGTTGTTACTTGTCACCTAAACTTATGCGTATATTAGGACATACTGGAATTAAAGAGGAAGAATTTCATTCATCATGTTCATCTTGTTGCTCTGACAGTGTGCTGAAGCATCTTAGGATTTGAACAGATGGAAATGTGTGTGACCTGCGTGTGGAAGTGGTTCCGTTTTCCAGTGTGGCTGATCAGGTCTTTATCCCTTAGTGACTCACACTTGCATAGCATAGCCCTGCAGAGAGCTTCTCAGCAAGTCTTAATGGAGCCCAATCCGCTCCGTGGGTTCATGCTTCGAGTTTGACCCTTTGACTTGGGAGTGACAAGAACTACTTGTTTACACATAATCCCAAACTTCTTTCATCACAGTATCTGAAGAATAATAAATGGAACCAAACCCCACCTAACTATGTGACAACAGACAGGGCTGGTGTCACGGAAGTGTGAATGCCGTGGCCAGACCACCCTCGTTTGTGGCTAAATCTGGGATGTTACTTTCGAAAGAAGTCATTCTGGCGTCGTCAAGAGGCACTAAATAAAGTTCAGGTGAGTCAGCGGGTCAGTAACAAGTAGTACAGCTTTTTTTCAACCGCTGTTTTTTTTAAAAACACAGTAATTATCATTGAATACAAAGTGCATCCTGCTTTAAAAAAAAATTCTGATGCTTTAGCAAAGGTAATGCTTTTATTTTATTATAAACTGCCCACATGCACTTCTTAGGCTGTGATTCATCTGAACAGTTTTTCATGTAAGAACATTTTATTCTAGAGTGAAAAAAAAATTCCTTTATGCTAACCCCACAGTGGTGTGGGGTTAGCATAAACATGGAATGACAAGCAGTTAAATCTAAAACCAGAAGAATAATATAATCTTACAGTGTATTAAAGCTACTGTATGATTTCTTATGTACAGTATTTTGGTTTTCATGACCATGATTTCCAGGACCATATGATGAGTCCCGTTTACAGCGCTTGCATTTTGTTCTCTCTTGTAACTACGTTGGGAGTCCGAAGAGATTTTCAGCTCATTCTAATTTTCTTCCCTTGAGCTGCTATTTATTGTCTGCGGCTGATGCTCTTTGCAGAGAGTATTTTGGATAGCTCCAGATTTCAGAATCTTAAGGATATCTCCTAACCAGAGTGCAAGGACCTAAAAGCCCTTAATTAAGTTTCTAATCACAAGCAAGATAGTCTTGCATTAAGAGCCCTTTGAAAGTAGCAGCAACCATGTCATTGTGCCTTTACCATCATATGCAACAGGATTCTTATTTTAGGACCAAGGGCAATTCTTTTCCTTGTAGAGAGTGAAGAAGAACAGAACACAGCAGATCAAAGCACGTTTTCTTTTCTCTCCCACATGGCTCTAGAAGCCCATTTTATTTTATTTAACAATTCCATAGCAAATACTGTTTTACAACTGTTAGGTCATTTAATCCCCATGGCAACCTTATGACATAGTTACTACTGTGATCTCCAATTTACAGAGAAGAAAATGAGACACAGACTGGGACACAGAGCCTTGCTCAAGGCTGGCAGGTAGCGAGCCCAGATTCAGGGGCAGCAGGCCGCTATGATTCCTTTCTTGGAGGAAGGCTCCAGCGTCTCCCAGCCTCCAACAGGGCTGGAGGGAAAATTGTGAGGAATAAGGCACCACACAAACAGCACTCTAGAGTCACCACATTTTAGACACACTTAAAACACCCCCCATGAATTGTGATTTTGAATTCCTTTGGCCTGTGTAGAATTTAAGCCTAAATAAAAGAGAAAACAACTGGGTATGTCTCAGATCATCACAGTTGGCTTAACAAGGATGGTCCCCTATATGTCATGGCTTATTGCTGGCCTGTTCCGTTTAGCCTTTGCTTTAGGTTAACCTAGTATCATTAGTAGTAAGTGCATTAAAAATGTTACGACAGGTCAGGTGGACTTGGACTTTTTCCAGCTTCAGCTCCTACTCAGCGAGGAACCATTAAGGTTTTGTGCAGTGAACAGAGTTCCCACCTTAGCCCCTGGTTAAATCTGATAGATGTCCAAAGCTTTCTATGAGGAGAGCAACTAACACCAGTCCCCCGAGGAGAACCTGCAGGACACTTGGTAATGAAAGAAAATGCATGTGCACACCATCTTTTTTTTTTCTTCTACATGCACACCATCTTGTTGCTTGCTGCCCTGCTGGCTTAGTGGCAGTCCGTCCAGGAGGGTGCAGCTGATATGGCAATTCTCACAGTCCTCACCCCAGTCCACAGGACATCTGAAGCTGTCAGTCTGCCACTTGGTGGACTCTTCAAGAAATAGGAGAATTAGGGCGCCTGGGTGGCTCAGTGGGTAAAGCCTCTGCCTTCAGCTCAGGTCATGATCTCAGGGTCCTGGGATCAAGTCCCGCATCGGGCTCTCTGCTCATTAGAGAGCCTGCTTCCCCCTCTCTCTCTGCCTGCCTCTCTGACTACTTGTGATTTCTCTGTGTGTGTGTCAAATAAATAAATAAAATCTTAAAAAAAAAATAGGAGAATTATAGGGCAGTTATACATGAAATATGCAGGGGAAATAAAGGCAAAGATGACTTAACCTGTACATTACTGATAAAAGTATTCAAATCAGTACCCAAAAAATAAGTTTCAAAAAAGTATTCAAATAAGGCAAAAAAAATGCAGCTTATATAATTTTAGTACACAATCTTATGACATTTTCTTTAATGTATAGACATTAATACAATTAAGAATTGTATTTTTAAAGTTTTTAATATAATTTTTATTATGTAAATTTGCAAATAAAAGAAAACCAACTTGTTTATCAATACATGCATATCTCAAGAATTATGCAACTATAAGTATCAGTACCCCATTTTACTCTCAAAATGTTATATGGTCTCCTGATCTGAGGAGAAAATTCATTACACTCACCCTCCCACTCAAAGATAGAAGCTACAATTACTAGGAAGTTCTTCCTCATACTTACTCAATATCTGATTCCTGGTAATTTTTCCTTAGTTGAAGTTCTGCCTCTTGTACCTACACAAATTAAATGCTAGGACCTCTTCCCTGGGATAAATATTTCAGTATATTACTTTCTAATTCATGCCCACTCAAGCAGATTCTGTAATGTTTACAATTCCAGTGTACCTACTTTTTCTGTCTTCTTATAAGAACTTTTAGAATATTCACTCTAATCATTTAACAAATAAACATTTTCTCCTGAACAAAACAGACAGCAAAAGATATTTCTTTTCAAAAAGTATGTATCTTTTCTGTTGTTGCATCCTCATTTCTTCCCTCTAGTAATTATTTTCTACAGAGACAATGAAATACCTAAGCTAAAAAAGTTAAAAAGAAAAAGAAGAAATAGAAATAGTCCCTCAGGGGGAAAAAAAAAATCAAGATATAGAGAGGCATGGGGCGCCTGGGTGGCTCAGTCAGTTAAGCAGTTGCCTTTGGCTCAGGTCATGATCCCAGGGTCCTGGAATTGAGCCCCATGTCTGGCTCTCTGCTCGTGGGGAGCCTGCTTCTCCCTCTCCCTCTGCCTGCCACTCTCCCTGCTTGTGTGCTCTCTCTGTGTCAAACAAACAAATAAATAAAATCTTTAGGGAAAACAAGATACAGAGAGGCAGATTTCAAGATGTCCCTTATAGAAAATTGGTATAGGGGCTCTTTTTTTTTTTTAATCTTATTTGTCAGAGAGAGAGAGCACAAGTGGGGCGGGGGGTGGGGCAGCAGGAAAAGGGTGAGGGAGCAGCAGGCTACCCACTGAGCAGGAAGGCTCATGTGGGACTCGATCCCAGGCTCCCGGGATCATGATCTGAGCCGAAGGCAGATGCCCAAACAACCGAGACACCCAGGCGCCCCATGTATAGGGTCTTTAAAAGAACGTGGACTTTTGGTTTAGATCTGTCTCTTAGGACTTTGGAGGGTTATATAAAATAAGAAAAACAGAACAGATTAGAAGTACAAGGTAGCATTAGTGATTATATAATGATAATTATTATTATATTGTATTATATTATAAAGATTATATCATAATTATTGTTATAATAAATTATTACAATTATATTATTATAATATAGCATTATAACAGCAATAATTATTATAGTATATTTTAATATGTAATGAAATTATATTTATTATTTATTATAAATATATTAGATTTTATAATATAATTATATTGTAATTAATTATAATTATATAATTATAATAAAGCATTATTATTATATATAATATTATTATAATAAAGCATCTTTTTAGATCTAGTTTTACCTACCATTTCCTGATCAAGAAATAAAAAGAGAAAAAAAATAAACTGTTAGAAATATAAGGAGAAATGACAAAGAGTTCAAAAATTTTAAGAGACCACATTCCCTATGACAATAAATTTGAAAATTCAGATTAAACCTATCATACAGTAGAAAAACAGAAATTACCAAACTGATTCAGGAGGAGGCAGGAACATTGAATAGATTCTTGGACCCACACAGACAGAAGATAGAGGAGTCATGACTGTACTGCTCACCATAGTAATTGCCCCTCCTCAGGGCACCTCACTGAGTTACTGAATAGAGATATACCATACATACTTTGTGGAGCTGTCGAATGAATCAAACAAGTATTAAAAAAATGAAGATTTTCATCCAGTAAAGCAAGGGGACTAGGTAATTTTGGAGAAAGCTCCATCAAACATTTCTTTCTTTTTTTAAAAGATTCTGTTTATTTATTTGTTTTTAGAAAAGTGTGCTCTTGAGTAAGGAGACGAGCAGAGGGAGAGGCAGAGAGAGAATCTCAAGCCGACTTCACCCTGAGCACAGAGCCTGACGCAGAGCTCGGTCCCATGACACACAGATCATTACTTGAGCTGAAGCCAAGAGTCCAATGCTTAACGAACTGAGTCACCCAAGCGCCTTTCCATCAAACATTTCTGAATCAAGGAATTCCTGTTTGCTTTTATAACCAATTCCTAGCTGTAGTTAAGCTAGCCTAGTGAAACTTGAAATAGCATCTATGAATACAGATGCCCAAATCCTACAGTGTTATATAAAATTATTCCAGAAGGTAGTGAAGAAGTATAAAAGCAAGTCTGTTACATATCAGTAAGAGAAGAGCAGTTCAATATTAAGACATTTATTAAAGCAGAAAATCATATGATCTTATCAATAGATAAGAGGAGACACTTAATAAAATTCTACCATACTCCTGCAAAGAAAAGTCATAGAAAATGAGAATCGAAAACCATTTCCACAATGGGATTTTAAAAACATTATCATAAACTAGTTGTAAACATAAACTTTAAACATTGGAACACACGTTTCCTAAAGACAGAAACAATGCAAGCATGCCCTCTTGTTATTTTGAAGGACTATGTTTTTGCCTAGAACAAAATCCCTTGAAGGTTGGCACAAAATCTAATTATATATATATATATTTGCCACTTTTAAACTATTCCATAAATGGTATTCTCATGCCCCAGAACTTCCTTTAAGTGAAAGCACACCTCAATTTATTCAGTAGACTAATTAAGTAAAAAGTTTATTTACTAATAAGTAAAAGTTTTCATCTCCATATGAGTTTATGAGTGAAACCATTACCACCCATGGTGATAAGAATTTGTTTTCTGCCTAGTCTTGGCACTTTCTGTTTAAGTCTACAATACAACCATTCTTCGAAGAGGACAGACATAGGCTTGATAACATGTCCTTAAGTCATCTCTAAGGACTAATAAGTTAAGCTGTTCTGGCCAGATCAAATTCTCTTGGCACTCTTTGACCTGCATCACCTTTTCAACATCCTGTGAGAATTTTCCTGTCTTGTCTTCGTATCCTTGAAAACTGCTTCATTTGGTTTTGTCTGCCCCAAGACAGAGGGTTCACTGGCCTCCGGCTGGTGGCAAATAATCTTTGGTCAGTTTCTAGAGATAGGAGATTTGCCCAAGCACCGTTGCTGGTAAACACAGCAATTTCTAATAGGATCTTTTCCATTGTTTATCCACCTAGCCAGATGCCTTCTTGCCCAGTGGTTAGTTCATGTGCATTTCTCTGTAACTGGCATAAAGCTATCACTGATACTTTGTGGCCACTTTGGGGAAATTCTGACAAAATAAGATTACTCATTTGAGAGGTGCTATTCCAAGAAAAAGGGAAGAAACTTTCACGAGATCTTTCTTGTCATTCTAAAAGAGTTCACTTTGATAACAAAGGAGAAATCCTACTTTTTGTTTTTGTACTTCAGGAATTAAAATGTTTCAGTGTTTTAAAGTGTAAATTTCATGGAATTTTTAAGGGCCTGAGTTATGACTTCCACTGGTTAAGTCTCTCTCAGTCTCTCTCTCTCTCAACCTTTCTCTGACTCTTTCTCCTTGCCTGACTATAAGTGTGCGTGCACATGTGTGCAAGCACAGAAGTGCCCAGGCATGAAGATGGGTTTTCCTCAATATAAGCCTACTCCCTGCTTGCAGAGGGGGAAATACTTAGCCTTTCGCAATGATAAATTTATATTTGTCTGAAGCCGGCTACTTCTTTTTTCTTTCTTCTTCCTTTCTTTCCCTTTTTCTCTACGCTTGGGGAACTTTGGAGGTTAATTGATCACAAAAAAATTGCTTTGTACTAATTTGCACATTCTAGAAGTATCTACTTCAGATAGTCAAGAATTTCAAAAATAAAGAGAAATGTTAGCTATGTTTCTATTGTATTTTTTCCCCAGCTAAAACAGTAACTCCAAGAAAAGCTTTAACTATGAATTTGATAATCATCTTAGAGTCCAGATAAGAATAGAGGCTAGACACTCAGAGCTTCTGGAATTAATTCAAGAGTCTTAGTAGATAAATAGATGAGCTCTTGAACAAATTAGAGTGATTTGATTTTATCTTAAAAACACCTCCATGTCTACTCCCTGGTTTTGTTACCATGTAAAAATTAATGTTTGCCAATATTTTAATTAGCACAGGATTTGGGCTTAATTTGTAATTTCTTTTTTTTTTTTAAGATTTTATTTACTTATTTGACAGAGATCACAAGTAGGCAGAGAGGCAGGCAGAGAGAATGGAGGAAGCAGGCTCCCCGCTGAGCAGAGAGCCCAATGCAGGGCTCCATCCCAGGACCCTGAGATCATGACCTGAGCCGAAGGCAGAGGCTTTAACCCACTGAGCCACCCAGGCACCCCTGTAATGATTTCTATTTTTAAAATTTCTTCAGTTAGTACCATGGGTCTTGGAAGGTATAATTTTTTCCAGAAATTGCTTAAGACTAAGAAAAGTATAAACATATTTCTGATAAGTGAAATTGAATAGACAGATTTTTTAAAGGGTTAGTTTTGTGAACTTCTCTAGTGCTCCAAACCACAGCATTGTTCTGATTTAAATTGTTCTTTCTACACCTTTAGTTACTCTATGATTTTAGACTCATGTTAAATTGTGTTATTTAAGATATAACCTTTCCATACCTGAGTAACTTCAGGTCATTTCAACAAGAAAAATAAAACACTTTGATCATTTAACATAGTCTTTAATTTCTTTTTTTTTTTTTTAACTTTTAGATAGAGAATGACTACAGATTAAGGAGATGTACAAATGTCTATAAATGATATTAAATACATTTTAGTTTATTATCTTAAAATGTATTTAAGTAAAATAAAATATATGTTCACAAAAATTAGCTATACTGATCTTGGTTTCTAATCTACTTTTCTTTACGGTTAAAAACATAAAAGTTGATTAATTTTGTTGAAAGTGTTAGTAAAATTCACTATGGAGAAACCATATATGTATACAAGATGATAAATATGGTTTTGTTTAAAGTATTGTATTTATTTACATATTTATCTATTTAACTATACAAATAAATTGTATATACAAATATATAAATAAATATATTCTTAAATATTCCTAATAAATACATATAATCTCTACAATAGCCTTTAGTTTACATGGAGTAAAATTCACTTTTCTGAGCATAGTTCTATGAGGTTTAAGATATATACAGATTCTTGTAAGCTCCACAAAAAAAATGATTTCAAAACTTACCCCAAATTCCCTCTTAGTGGCTAGGAGGTAGTCACTCTCCCCTAACACATAAACTTGGTTATTGCTGCTCCATTGTCCATAAAGCTTTGCTTTTTCCAGAATGTCACATAAATTTAATTTTAAGATTGACCTCTTTAGTTCAGTATAGAACTTCTGAGATAGAACCACATTGTGATGTGTATCAGTAGTTCATTTCTTTTTTATACATGAAAAGTATTGCATTTTCATTCATTGAAGAACATTTAGTTTGTTTCTTGCTTTGGGCAATTATGAATAAGCTATTATAAACATTCACGTCCAGGCTTTTATGTGAACATAAATTGTAGTTTATCTAGAGTAAGTACCTAGGAGCCAACTGTGATAGTATATGTTTAATTTTATAAGAAACTGAAACTTTTCTGGAATAGCTGTTCCATTTTGCATTACCACAAGCTAGGATATTAGTTCTAGGTTGTTTTGTTCTGTTTTTGTTTTTGTAAATGTCCATTATTGTATGCCAAAAATTCTACCCTCCTTCTAATTTGTGAGGAGATTTTATCATAACTGACACCAAATTTCATCAAATGACTTCTCTGCATCTATTGATATAATCATGTGGTTTCTCTTAAGTCTGTTCGTATAGAGAATTATACTAATTGATTTTTGAATGGTGAACCAGCTTTGCATCCCCTTAATAAACTCCATTTGGTCATGATGTATTTTTTTAATATAATATGTTGGATTCAATTTGCTCCTTTTTGTTGAGGATTGCACATATGTTGTTTACAAAAGATGTTGGTCTCTAGTTTTCCTTTCATGTACCATCTTTGTCTCATTTGGGTATCAGGGTGATACTGGTTACATAAAATGAAATGGAAAATGGTCCTTCTATTTTGTAGGAGAGATAGAACAAAATTGGTATTATTGTTTCCAAAAATGTCTGGCTTAACTTGCCAATTAAATCATCAGGGTCTGGCATTTTTCTTTTTGAACTGTTTTTAATAACGAATTCAATTTCCTCAGTAGATACAGGACTCTTCAGGCTCTCTATTTCCCCTTGTTTATGTCTTTCAAGAAAGCAGTCCATTTCATTTAAGCTGTCAAATTTATGTGCATAAAGTTTTTCATAGTGATCTCTATCCTTTCTATGTCTGTGAGACTGCAGTGATTTCTCTCATTACTAATTTTGCTATTTTGCACCTTCTCCTTTGTTCATCAGTTTTACTAGAGATATATTGATTTATTTATCTTTTCAATGAAATATCCTTTGGTATTTATGGGTTCTCCTTTATTGTTCTGTTTGTTAACAATTTTGTTTGTTAACAATCTCCAATTTCATTGAACTCTGTTCCTATCTCTATTATTTCATTCCTTCTGCTTGTTTTAGATGTAGTTTGTACTGATTCTCTAGTTTATTTTTTTTTTTAAGATTTTATTTATTTATTTATTTGACAGAAAGAGAACAGGAGTGCATAAGCAGGGGGAGAGGCAGAAGGAGAGGGAGAAGCAGGCCTGATGCAGGGCTCGATCCCAGAAACCTGGGATCATGGCCTAAGCAGGAGGCAGTTGCTTAACCAACTGAGCCACCCAAGCACCCCTGGTTCTCTAGTTTATTAATGTGAAAAGTTACCTTGTTGATTTGAGACCAATATCAGCATTGAGTGCTATAAATTCCCCCCTAAGAATTGCTTTACCTGAATCCTACAAATTTTAACTTGTTCTGTTTTCATTTTCTTCAAAATATTGTTTTGATTTTCCTTGAGATTTCTTCTTTGATCCATGTTTTTGATAGACCTGTATTATTTAATTTACAAATATTTAGAGACTGGATGCCTGGGTGGCTCCGTGGGTTAAGCCACTGCCTTCGGCTCAGGTCATGATCTCAGGGTCCTGGGATCGAGTCCCGCATCAGGCTCTCTGCTCAGCAGGGAGCCTGCTTCCCCCCCCCTCTCTCTCTGCCTGCCTCTCTGTCTACTTGTGATCTCTGTCTGTCAAATAAACAAATAAAATCTTAAAAAAATATATTTAGAGACTTTCTAGGTAACTTTCTGTCGTTGATTTCTATTTTATTTCTTCTACAGTCAGAGAATATAATTTCTACTATTTAGTTTGTTTTAATTTAACAAGTATTTTGTGGCTTAGACCATGGGCTATCTTAGCGAATATTCTGTGTGTGCTTGAAAAAATATGTATTGTGTTGTTGAATAGAGTGTTATAAATGACAATTAAAAATAAGTTACTTATAATTGTTTTTAATTATTATGGTGTATTTTCAAAATATTAAATTGGTTGAAAGTATTATTTAAGTCTTCTATATCCCTGGTAATTTTCTTTATATGTATTTGTACATATGTATATGTACATATATTTTACTTTATATGTAACTACTGAGAAGGAAATATTAGTGTTTGTAAGTGTAATTGTGAACTTGTCTATAAATCTTTCCAGTTCTGTCAGGGTTTGCATCATGTTAACCTGAATTTTTTGTGTTTTTTTTAAAATATTTTATTTATTTATTACAGAGAGATGTAACACAAGCATTGGAGAGTTGGAGAGGGAGAAGCAGGCTCCCCATTGAACAAGGAGCCCGATACAGGGCTAGATCCCAAGACACCGGGATCATAACCTGAGCCAAAGGCAGACACCTAATGTCTGAGCCACCCAGGTGCTCCTAACCCAAGCTTTTTAAGCTCTTTTGTTAAATGCATACACATTTAAAATTATAATGTCTCATTGGCAAATTGGGACTTTTATCACTGTGGAAGTCCCTCTTTATTCCAGGTTATTTTCCGTGTCCTGAAGTCTATTTTGTTTGATATTAATATATACACTCCAGCTTTTTTTTTATTCATTAGTATTCACATGGTACATCATTTTTAAGGCTTTTGCTTTTAACATATCTATATCATCATATTTCAAGTGGCTTTTTGCATACAGCATATAGTCAGGTCTTGTTTTTATAGCCAATCTGAAAATCCCTGTTTTTGTTTTTAATTAAAAAAAGCTTTAACATTTAATGTAATGATTAATATGCTTGGATATAGTTCTAACATATTACTATTAGTTGTTCATTAGTCACTTTGGCTTTTGTTCCTCTTTCCCCTTTTTTCTCTTCTTTTGTATTAATTGAGTATTTAGTAGTAAACCATTTTAATTATTGGCTTTTTATTTTATTTTATTTATTTTTAATTAATTATTGGCTTTTTAACCATATTTTTCTTTTGAGTAGTTGTTTTAGGGATTACAAAATACATGCCTAACTTTTCATTAACTTAAAATATATTCATTAACTTAAAATATAACTTAAAATATAAACTTAGAGTTCATGTTTTACAACTTCAGGCATATATAAAAACAAATATTATAACTTGTGCATCACTTTTTCCACTAACATGTTGTACTTGTGATATATATTACATCTAACACAAAGAAAGAAGTGCATAGAAAACCCCATCTCACAATACTGTAATATTTTATTTCAAAATCCATGTAAGTATTAAAGCACTTAAGAGGTCATTGTGACCTTATTTGGAAAAAGAGTTCTTGCAGTTGTAATTAAGTTAAGGATCTCAAGATGAGATCATCCTGGGTTAACCCAGTGGACCCTAATCCAATGACAAGGGTCCATAGAAGATACAGAATAGAAGATACACAACATAAAGAAAATGTCATATGACCATGGAGGCAGATCCTAAAGTGACGCAGTAAAGGAAACCAAGAAATGCCTACCGTCAACAGAAACTGTGAGAGGCAAGGAAGGATTCTCCCCTTAGAGTCTTTGGAGAGTATGTAGTCCTATCAGTGCCTTGACTTTGTACTTCCACAAGGGAATAAATTTCTGTTATTTTAAGCAACCAAGTTTGTAGTCATTTTTTATAGCAGTCCTAGGAAACTGATACACTCAGGTATTTATCATTTCAGTTTCTTTTTCTTAATTTGAAAAATTCCAAATATCATTCTGTTGTTAGGTTCCTTCTACCTAAAGAAATTTTGAGGGACACTTAGGTGGCTTAGTCTGTTAAGCTCAGCGTAACAGCTCAGGTCATGATTCTAGGGTCCTGGAATCAAGTCCCACACTGGGCTCCTTGCTCAGCAGGGAGCCTGCCTCTCTCTCTGCCTGCCATCCCCCCTGCTTATGCTCTTTCTCTCTCTCTGTCAAATAAATAAATAAAATCTTTCAAAAAAAGAGAGAGAGAGAGACACGTCTGGGTGGCTCAGGTCATGACCCCAGGGTCCTTGGATGGAGTCCTGCATCCGGCTCCCTGCTCTGTGGGGAGTCTGCTTCTCCCTCTCCTTCTGCCTGCCACTTCCCCTGGGCATGCTCTCTCTCTCTCTCTCTCTCTGACAAATAAGTAAATAAATAAATCTAAATAAATAAATAAATAAAATATATAAAAAGAAAAACTATCCTTGAGGCTTAATAAATAATACAAAAGAAAATATTAATAAACATTACAAATTATTGTATTAATAAATAATAGATGAAAAAAACTATAGGGTATGTACCCTTAGATCTATAACTTCCAACTAAGGAGATGTAATTCATCCCTGAAACACTGAGAAACTATGTCAGCCAGACTTCAAGCTGCGGATCCTTAGGAATCCTCCAGAAATACCTGATTTTGAGGGTGGGGATAGTTTCTAAAAAAGACCTTCAGAATAAGAAGACAACTGTGGAAAATAGAGAGCTTCCTTTTTTTTTTTTTTTTTTAAGATTTATTTATTCGTGGAGCACCTGGGTGGCTTAGTGGGTTAAGCTTCTGCCTTTGGCTCATGTCATGGTCTCAGGGTCCTGGGATCAAGCCCTGCATTGGGCTCTCTGCTCAGTGGGGAGCCTGCTTCCCCCTCTTTCTCGGTCTGCCTCTCTGCCTACTTGTGATCTCTCACTGTCAAGTAAATAAATAAAATCTTTTAAAAATATATTCATTTATGTATATGACTGAGAGAGAGAGACAGCACCCATGAGTGGGAGGAGAAGTAGAGGGAGACAGGCAGATTTGTGGCTGAGCAGGGAGCCCTATACACGACTTCATCTCAGGACCCTAAGATCATGAACTGAGTTGGATGCTTCACCAACTGAACCACCCAGGCACCCTAGACAGCTCCCATTTAAGACCTATGAACAAGGGGTGCCTGGGTGGCTCAGTGGGTTAAAGCCTTTGCCTTCGGCTTAGGTCATGATCTCAGGGTTCTCGGATCGAGCCCCACATCAGGCTCTCTGCTCACACAGAGCCTGTTTCCCCATCCGCCTCTTTCTCTTGCCTGCCTCTCTGCCTACTTGTGTTCCCACTCCCTGTCAAATAAATAAAATCTTTTTTAAAAAAAAAGACCTATGAACAAGATCCAGATGAACAAAATCACTGACTTCCATGCCTTAATTTGCATTATTTTGTTCTCTATTTCCCTAGACATTTTCTCTCCTCTTTTCTGGTGTGAGATTCTTTATTGTTAACAGACACTAACTATTTGTTAACCATGATACCTATAAAGCTCCTATACTTAACATACTTGTTTTACATACTTACATACTTCTTGGCATGATTCCAATACCTACTTATAGTTTGATTGTGATTTCATTAAAGAATACAATCAAATGGACTGATGGGCTTATGCTCATTTTACTTTGGGCACTACCCACATTCATCTGATACCATCTTGTTACAAATCAGACAAAACAAATTCTTGGTTACATTGCTTGTTAATTGGTCTCAACCACCAAGTAACTTCCTTAGAAGGGAAAAACACAATAGAGCAGACAAAAACCTAAATAAAATCTCTACTATGTCAAACCTAGAGAGGGGTTTTCCTTTTTGCTGTAGGAAAAAAAAAAAAATGTACAGAGTAGTTGGTCTTTGCAATCAAGCTTTCACAGAAATAGAGCATAGAAAACCCAGGAACAGATAGGGTAAATTGAGAGATTGCTTCACATCTATAGACCTTGCAAGAAAGGTGCATTAGTTAAGCTAAACCCTCATCCCTGTCCAATTTACAGATTGCAGTCAATAGTCTTTTGTGCTTCAAATCCAATACCAGTTGTTAGAAGCCATCCAATGATCTACTTTCGGTGGAAATACTCATATATGAATGTCAAATAGAATAGGCCTGGCACAAATTCCATTGCCTGGTGCCAGGGCAATTCTATTTGCTATCCTCCTATGAGTATTTGAAGCACAAAAGACTATTGACTGTAATCTGAAACCTGTAAATTGGACAGGGATCTATAATATCAGTAAACTGATGGCTGCCTTCACGATAGTTCTTCATATTACTCGGGGTCCATTTTGACCCATTAATTTCCCTTCCAAGAAAAAGAGACATCCAGATAATTTTAATTCAAAAAGGAAAAAATTCTGAGCTTCAGTTTACACTTAAAAAATAACCACTGAAAGAATATTTTAGACTGCGTTCTTCATTTCACACTTTATAGGAGGCTTGAAAAGTAAGGAATGGTATAGAGAATGCAGGAGGGACAAAGTAGAGGACTTACATGGTAGAACATGTGCTCCCTATAATTTAGGGGAATAAATGTGGTTGTGTTACTATAGACCTATCTTGGATCTTAACTATTACTAAAATTATCTGGGAGGCAAACATAAAAATCATAAAATTGTGTAATTTGGCTCATAACCCCCTATCTAGTTGTGTGGCCTTTTCAGATTAGGAATGGTACCAGTTCTCTTGATTTAATTTGTTCACTTTTGGCTCCTGTCTTAGAAGTGATTATAGGCTCGTATCATAATCTTTCTCTTAGTAATTGTCTATGTTGCAATTCTCATACGTGTACTTTCCAGAGTCTTACATTCTTCTGTGCAGTTTTGTTCCATCAAATGATCCAAACATAGTCTTCCAACAACATGAATAAGAAAATCTGTTCCTCATATAGGTTTTAATGACTACTCTCAGAAACTCTTCACATGACCACAACATATCAAACAGTGATGTAGATCTCTACTGATCATATCCCTAGATAATAACAGTCTATAATGTGGCTTAGGCTGGAATCCTGAAAAGTGAAAGTTACATAGTTTGCAGTCCTTACATTAAACAATACTGGGACCAGGACGCTTTCCTCTCCTTGTGTTAAACAACACTAGAGTAGAACACAAATAACTACCTGCTTGCTCCAGGAATTAGTTGCTCCCAAGAAGATAAGCCTGTGGGCCAACTGAACATCCTACTTAAAACTAGCAATTTGTAATCAAGCCTCTCTTCAACACATGCATCTTGCTGGGTGCATCAGTCCGAAGCGATTATATCATATACACTGTCCAGTCTCAGCAAGTTACCCACCCTTCAGGAGTCAGCTTGCAATTTCTCAACCTCATTTGCTCTAAGTTCCTGTGAACCCTCTTCCACAATTTCCTCATTTTGAGAAGCTATCAATATTTTTTAAGTTGGTGTTCTCCCTCATTCCTGTAAGTCTAATAAACAGTCTTGGTTGCTCAGTGGGCTCCTCTGGTGCTCCCGGATAGCTGGCTGACACTACTAAACCTTTCATCAGAGTTCCTTGTTCTCACCCTGAGTTGCAAAGTGGGCCTTTTGTCCTTGGAGTATCTTATCTGACTAGTTTTCTATAAAGTGAATAATTATTCCTTAAGGTTCCTTAGAAGTTTATGAAAGACTTCCATTACCTTCAGTAATCCTTTAGCTGTGAACACTACAGTGGAATGCAGGGAAGTCCTGGGATGGTGGAAGAATGAGATTATTCATCATCCTACTGTTCTGCCAAACCTACAACATTCTATCTTGCTGAATTATCTTGACATGCAAGCATATAGGGGTTGTTCCGCACCTACATAACAAAGAGAAATCCACCAACCACTTTCATACTTGCCTATGTTGCAAACTTTGCTTTCTGATTCACTCTATGTTCCTCAAACAATTTCATAGTCTCAGTCTCAGTCCAAACACCTGATGAGGTATTTCTCTACTAGGATTCTTCTACATCTTTGTTAAAGCAAGTGTCCCTTTGTCTTAAGTTTTTCTGAGTTTTGGTTGTTTGTCTTCCCCATCAACTTCCGATGACATAGATTATAACAGCACAAAGTCCTGGGCCTGCTAGTGGTTGCTTCCTTCATGTTTACAAACTCTCCCGAAGCCCCAATTGCCTACACTTACTCAATAGGGTCAAATGTATCTTCTGAAAATTAATAATAAGGGAGACTTACACATGATAATGCCCTTCACTCCTCCTTGTAGGGCAGCTTCACAACCTTACAGTTCGAGTCTGTGGAGCTGCTGAGCTAATTAGGGCCAATTAACTATATAACACGATTATCATCTACAACAGAGTACTTTTGTATCCCTTTAAAAGACTAATTATGAACTGAACTCATTTTAATTTGTTTATTTTATCTGGAAGGGACCTTTCAGTGCCCATCCTCTCTTCTTCTAGGGATGAAGGATGGAAGGGAGAGACAGACATTCTCTGATCTTTCTGAGGGTTCCTGGTTAGGCTGGGTTGCTCCGCCAGTCTTAGTCTGCTACTACTTATGATCTGCTACCTCCATGCCCAGTCTCCTATTTGCCTCTTAAAGAGAAGAAAGTGGCTTTATTTTGTTGGGAGAAGCACCTGTGAGAATAATTTGCTAGGTCCTTCTATCAGGACAGAAGTTTTCACTGAGAAATGATTGGCATATAAGCAGCTCAAGGTACACTATGAACTTTTGCTCTTTCCTCATAATATTTAATTTTAATAATATTTCCTCATAATATCTAATTTTAATTAGATATTTATTGAGGAGATTATTCAATGCATCTCCCCCACTAGAATATCTTTTCCCCAATGTCAGGGACCATGTTTGCACGTAGAAAATGCCACTCTGGCATAAAATTGGTAGACTTTCGTCACAGAATAGGTTCTTGTAGGGCATAGAAATCCTTCAGGGAAGACCTTAAACAAATGAATCAAAAGAAACTACACAAGCAGGAGGGAAACCAATCATCTGTAGGCCATGCTCCCTAAATTGTACTTATCTTCACTAATATGTTGTATAATGAAAAAAAAATATGTTGTATAATGAAAAAAAAAGCAGAACGGACTAAATTTTTCATAATGTTACATAGTTTATACTACATTCGATTCCATCCACTCTTTTGGTCTTCTGAAACAGAGGTATGAAGAGATGATAGTTGCCTGTGTTTATGAAAATTAAATTGACATTACACCCTAAAACCAACAAGACCCTGCATGACTCACCCCAAGACAAGATCATCCTGACCTTTACTGCCCATCTGCACATGAGCACAGAACTCTGTCCCATATTCCCATTTCATAAACCTGTAAGTGCTTTCAGCACTTTGAAGACAGTCTTTGAGACATTAGTCCACTGTCTTCCCAGTGTCTTCTTCAGTGCCTCACTGAAATAAACTCATTGCATGTTTCGCCACCAGTCATTTCGCTCCCTTTGGATTTTGTCAGGATAAGTGGCCGAATGTGGTCTGTTTGGGACCTGGAGCCAGGCCTCAGCTACACCTGGAAAATGACAAGTGGTAGCTCTAGCTGTCATCCAGTTTCGGTTTATTTTACTAATTTTTCCTCCTCGTGAACTCTGATAGTTTAGGAACTATTCATCTGAGAGAAGTCAAAGTATAATTTTCAAAAAATTGAAATCATGACTTTCATACTAATATATAGTGTACAGATGTCAAAGATTTTTTTGAGCTCATTAATGACAGAATCAGCAGGATGGTAAACCCATTTCAAAGGAGAATTTGAGAGACTGAAAGAGTTATCAAAAGAAAGAAAGCGGAAATAAGATTGATAATTTAGATACAGGGCAAGGAAATTGTAACCTTTGGGGGTTATCTTTTCTACAGAATACAAATCATTTGAATCTCTGCCAGAAAAAAAGTAATTTGCAATTTATCAATCTTCTCCAAGTTAACACGTATCTTTGTAGAATCTGGGACTTAATCAGTAGTAAATAGTACTTCAAAATTACCTTCCCTCAGAGCAGCAGACAACTCAGACGGCATTGATAGGCTCCAAAATGGGTTTGGTAGGTCACGCAGCAATCTTTCTGCCTTATTTCAAATTTTGGATTATTTTAGTTAAAGGTACCTGCATCTAATATTTGGATGGAGGTTGCACGTATATATGTATGTATAAGTAATCTGGATCTATAGATCTATAGGCATGAAATGGGAAGGCGATAAACCAAAAATTAACAGTTATTATGACTTGGAAATAGTATTATGAGTATATTAGTTCCTGAGGGCTGCCATAACAGAGTACTCACACACTGAGGAGGTTAAATAATAGAAATGTATTGTCTTAACAGTTCTGGAGGCAAAAGTCTGTCCTCAAGGTGTCGTGCTCCCTGGAAGGGTCAGTCCCAGATCTCTGTTCTGACTTCTAGTATTGCTTTCCTTGTGGCAACATAACTCCATCTGTAGATGGTGTACAAAGTAGGGGAAAGACATAACTCAACTCATAACAATGAGTACATTTTTCTGAGACTTTCCTTCCTCGGTTTTCAGAAAAACAAAATACTAACACCCATTCCCAAAAACATCCAATAACAGTTCTGGATGCCTTTATTAGTTTCCATGGGTTGCCACCACAAATTACCACAAATTGCACAGCTAAAAAATCAGACATGTTTTTCTCTTATAGTTTGGGAGTCTAAAAGTCCAAAATTAAGGAGCGGAAGGGGTTGTTCCTGCAAAGGACTGTTGGAAAGAACTTTTCCATGCCTCTTCTGTGGTTTTTGGCAATCCCTGGCATTCCTTGTCATGTAGCTTTATCACTCCAGTCTCTGCCTTCATCCTCACATGGCTACCTTTCATTATCTCCCACACTTTTTTTTTTTTAAGTTATTTCTTTTAGTTGCTCTAGGGCTTACCATATACCTCTTCACTTACCAGAATCATCTTCAGCTTTCTACTCATTGAATTGCAGCATGACATGGAAATATTATTCTTATAGAGGCCTATTCTCTCTTCCTGCTTTTGTATTACATATATGTGTTTTTAATCCAACGAGGCATTGTCACAATTATTACTTTCTAAAATTGTATGTCTATTAAAGAAGCTGAGAAAAGAAAGAAATGCAAGTATATACTTATGAAATTTGTTATATTAGCCTTCTTATTTACCATTTCTGGGTCTCTACCTGTTACTGTGGATTTTAGTTACCATCTGGTGTCTTGTCTTTACTCTAATATAGCTGTATTCCTATCCACTTCCTTTATGCGGTTACTGGCAAATATATTGCATTTCTACGTGTTATAGTTTCAACAACACAATCATGTACATATATTCTTTCACCATTGCTTCAAAATCAGTTAGGAGAAGAGAGGAAAAGAAGAAGCATTTATACTGTCTTTTAAAATTACATAATTACTTTTACCAGTCCTCTGTCTTTTCCTGTGGGATCAGCTTCCTATCTTGGGTCACAGGCAGTTTCTGCTGCCTGCTTTCTTCCCTCATATGGGTCACACTTGTGACCCTTGTATGGGTGACATAGTGTAGCAACCCTGGACACTGATTACCTTCCCCCCATCTCAAGGCAGCTTGCTTTTGTCCTTGTTGTTTACTTGTTTATTTGTTTAATGAGTTGGATAGAAAATTTCAGTTCAGTCTATTTCCCCTGCAGTATGAAATCTCAGATTTGCTCCTCAGAGAGGACAGCTCTGGGCATGCCCACAGTCACTCCAGGATGGTAGCAGTTGCTGCAGACCCTCTGACTGTCTCTTCCTCCGACTTCTCTGTTAAGCTGTCTGCCTCCCTTGGCATCACACCAAGCTCTTAGGCTCCATTAATTGCTGACTGATTGCTCTATTGTTTTTGATAATGCCTAGGGGGCATAAGACATTCTGCAGTCTAATCTAATTGAATTTGGGCCCCTTTTCAGGAATACTTTTAGAGGACAATTTTTGAGATTTACTCTGGCCCCAGGAGGGCTCTTCTTAACTGTCTGTTTTGTTGGTTCTCTCTGGCAAACTAGCTGGCCTCTGCCTCAGGTTTTTACTTTCCTAGATGCACCCACTTTCTCTTCGTTGCTTGCCAACCAAATCTCCTTTGTTTTTGTTTTTAGAGCACTCTAGGGTTTAAAATTACCCATACTGTGACTCAAATAAAATTGGTTCCTTTGGGGAAAGCTTTGCAAATATCTGTTCTTATGGATTACCTCTCTCCCAAGTTGGGGGAGAGGGGGAACATCTCTGAGCCAACTCTGGGCACTGGGCAGGAGAAGTAACTTTTGGTCTTAGTTGGCCTCTCCTAGCGTGGATCTTTGACCCGAGTAGTGAGCTGGGGAGAGAATGATCAGGCCTCCAAAATTCTCAGCCTGTCATATCTGGGTGGAGACAATTCCCTGAGAATGAAGACTGGGTGAAGAAGGGTACTCCTGACCTCTGTCACACTCACCAGGAATTTAGCATCTGCAACTCAGAGTGGGAGGGCATGAGAAATGCTAGCAATGTGTGTCTCCATGTGAAATACTGTATCTCTTGACTAAGAGTTCAGGGCAGAGGGAGTCCCATCTTCTTGGTCATACTCCTATGGAGTGCAGTTCCAGTCAAGCTGTGCTGGGTTTGGGAGTGAGGGAATGAGCCATGGATCAAAAGCCACAGAGTTTTGTTCTTTTTACCGAGTTTTAGTAGATTTTCTTGAATAAATGTTTCTTCATTTGCTGCATGCCCTTAACACAAGTCCCAGAGACTTGATTTTTTAAAAATAATTCTTAGCAGGGGGCACTTGGATGGATCAGTCAAGTTTAGCATATGACTCTTGGTTTCAGCTCAGGTCATGATCCCACGGTCATGACCTCAGGGTGGTAATCTCAGGATCATAAGATAGAGCCCTGTGTCTGGCTCCACGGTTCAGCATAGAGTCTGCCTGAGATTTTCTCTCTCCCTCTGCTCCTCACCCTGCTCTCTCTCTCTCTCTCTCAAATAAATAAATAAAATCTTAAAAAAATAATTCTTATCAATTATGCTTGTTATGTTGGGGAACAGGTCCACAGAACTCATGGCTGCCATTCCTGATATTTGCTCTTCATAATTAGTCTTTTTTTTTTTTCATTGTAAACTTGAACTCACACATGGTAGTTGTTAATATGAAGAAAAAGAAATGTTTACTAATGATGAATTTTTGTGACATTTTGCATTAGAAATATTAAAAAAGTGGACAAAATGGCATTTCAGACTTTTTTTTCTCATTCCATATGGGAGAGTGCCAATATTTAATAGACTATGGTTAGAAAAAATGTTTTAGAAGATTCTATATGTTCATAGTAGCATAAAAATGTTTGAAAATCTATGTTTAAAATCAAAAGCAGACATCTGCTGGAAGGCAATTGAAAAATGAATATTAATTAGATCTAGGTGCAAAACCAAATTTGTCTTCATGAGTTAATCCAACTATAAGAGCTGATCCAATAATAATCTCTCTCTTAATATTCTTTAACAACAGTTATAGCCAAGACAGTTCATTAAGAATCCATATCAGAGTATATGGTCATGGCTAAAAATAAGTATATTAGCCATGTCGTTTGTCAATTCATTTAATGCATTAGAAGTGGTTTCCACTTCAGAAGAGTAAAAAAAAAAAAGTCACATTTAAAGATTTGTACTCAAATGTGTGGTAAAGAAGTGCTTTGTGATGCTTCCATATT
The DNA here is from genome assembly GCF_011764305.1 of Mustela putorius furo. Classification (NCBI taxonomy): domain Eukaryota; kingdom Metazoa; phylum Chordata; class Mammalia; order Carnivora; family Mustelidae; genus Mustela; species Mustela putorius. Next base: position 33,139,799 of record NW_025421987.1, read on the forward strand.
TACATTTTCATTTATTTGTATTCCCTGTGATGTGCCAAGTGATTGTCAGTTTACAAAATGTGGCACCTATAAGTATGCTTTAATTACTCATTTATTTCAATCATTTAGCCAATAAATACTTACTGAGTAAATACTAAGTCAGGCTGTTCTAAATTCTGAGGATATAGAAATGTATGAGACAAACCAGGCTCCTGTTCTTTTGGAGTTTATATTCTAATGGTTGTCTTAAAATAAACATAAATACAGAAGTGTAGTATGTATTGTACTGGCTGCTAAAATGAACTCTTCATATGCCTTTATCAGGACCAAGGCACTCATTTTTGAGCTACTGGAACTATTAGTGGCTGATATCTCATAGGCACATCTCTCCCCTGGAACTGCTTCTCTCAAAGGGACCCACCTTGCCCAAGGCTACAATCCACTGCTCAGGGCAGCCCACATCCAATGCAAAGATGAAGGATGAAGACCTGTTCCCCTTGCACCAGTTTGTGGATAACTCCAAAGAGCTGTCTCAGCTTCAGAGACCCATGAAGGATCATCTGAAGCATTTGCTATAATTCACCACAGTGGAATTTTTGTCTCTAACTAGTTCTGTCCTGTACTTCCTTAAGGGGGTTGTTCCTGAAGGAACTTTCCAATGCACATTCTACATACAAATCTTCATCTCAGTTCTGTTTCCAGGAAACTCAACCAAAATGGCAGATACTAGAAACAATCCTAAGAAGTAGGTTCTAAGTGTAGCGTTTGGTCTAGATCACTTGCTAAAAGGTGAGAAAAAGGTAAGGTTAGTCTAAGACCACAATTATAAGGGTAGCGAAGCTTCAGAGAAGGTTCAACTCTAAGCCTGGCAGCTCTGCTACACTAGAGAAAAAGCTTCAGTTAAGAAGGGAGACAGAAAAGGAAACCACTAGCGAAATGGAAAGGCAACATAATGAAAGGGAAAAGATATTTGCAAATGATATATGATAAGGAGTTAATATCCAAAATATATAAAGAACTTATATAACTCAACACCAAAAAATCCCAATCAATCTGGGGCACCTGGGTGGCTCAGTAGGTTAAAACCTCTGCCTTCAGCTCAGGTCATGATCTCAGGGTCCTGGGATTGAGCCCCTCGTCGGGCTCTCTGCTCAGCGGGGTGCCTGCTCCCCCCTCCACTGCCTGCCTCTCTGCCTACTTGTGATCTCTCTCTCTGTCAAATAAAGGAAACAACAACAACAACAACAACACTCAATCCAATTTAAAAATGAGGAGAGGACCTGATTGAATGGACATGTTTCCAAAGAAGACATACAGATGGTCAATCACAATTGAAAACATGCTCAACATCCCTAATCATCAGGGAAATGCAAATCAAAATGACAATGAAATATCACCTTACACCTGTCAGAATGCCTAAAGTCAAAAACACAAGAAATAACAACTGTTAGTGAGGATGTAGAGAAAAAGGATCCCTTGTACTCTGTTGGTGGGAATGTAAAGGTGCAGCCACTGTGGAAATAGTGCAAAGGTTCCTCAAAAAAATTAAAAATAGAAATACCGTAAGATCCAATAATTTCACTACTTGGTATTTACTTATAGTTGCACAATAAGGGGGTACAAAGACTTGCTGCTTTGTCTCAACTTGGCAACACTAATTTGGAAAGATATATGCACCTTTATGTTTATGACAGCATTATTTACAATAGCCAAGATATGAAAGCAACCCAAGTGTCCATTGACAGACAAATAGATAAGGAAGATACGGTGTATACGTACAATAGGATATTATTCTGCAATAAAAAAGTGAGATCCTGCCATTTGCAACAACATACATGGACCTAGAGGGTATTATGCTAAAAGAAATAAGTCAGGCAGAGAAAGACAAATACCATATGATTTCACTTATATGTGGAATTTTAAAAAACAAAACAAATGGATAAACAAAGAGACAAAAAGCAGAAACAGACAAATACTGAAAACAAACAAATGATTTGTTGACAGGGGTAGGGGGTGCAGAATGGGTGAAGAGGGGTGGGAGGTATAAGCTTCCAGTTATGGAACGAATACATCATGGGAATGAAAGGTACAGCATAGGGAATATAGTTAAGGATATTGTAATAGTGTTCTATGGTGACAGGTGGTAGCTACACTTGAGGTGAACATAGCATAATGCATAAACTTATGAATCACTGTTATACACCTAAAACTAATGTAACATTACGCCAACTATATTCAAATAAAAACATCTAAAATTTTTTTTCTAGGGCTGTCATAACAAAGTACCACAATCTGGATAACTTGAAACAATAGAAATTTATTCTCTTACAGTTCTGGAGGCTATAAGTCCCAAATCAAGTCATGTTCAGGACTATGCTCCCTCTGAAGGCTCTAGAAAATAATCTTCTTTGTCTTTCTAGCTTCTGGTGGTTATTAGCTTTTCCTGGGACTTTTTTTTAAAATTTTTTTATTTTTTATAAACACATATTTTTATCCCCAGGGGTACAGGTCTGTGAATCGCCAAGTCACACTTCACAGCACTCACCAAAGCACATACCCTCCCCAATGTCCATAACCCCACCCCCTTCTCCCAACCCCCCTCCCCCCAGCAACCCTCAGTTTGTTTTGTGAGATTAAGAGTCACTTATGGTTTGTCTCCCTCCCAATCAGGAGAAGAATAAATGAGACTTTTTGGCCTTGTAGCAGCATAACTCTGATCTCTTTGTTTTCATAGGGCCTTCTTCCCCATATGTTTGTTTCCAATCTCTTTCTTCTCAAAAGAATACTTGTCACTGGATTTGGGGCATACCCTAGTCTAGTATGAGCTCATCTTAATGATTATATCTGCAAAGACCCTATTTATAAAGGAGGTCACATTCACAGGTACCACAGTTAGGACTTCAATATATCATTTGGGAGATACAATTCAATTCAACTTACAGCACTCCAAAAGACAGAAATGAGAGAAAGCCCTCCCATTGGGATTTCAGACAGTGCACTTGGCCATTGTATTAGACAGGGTTCTCCAGAGAAAAAGAATCAATAGGTTATATATAAGAGGAGGCTTATTATTATAGCAATTGACTCACATGATTATGGAAACCAAGTCCCATGATCTTCCATTGGCCATGGTGTAATTCAGTTCAAGTTCAAAGCCTTGAAAATTGGGCTAGGGGTGGTGGTGGAGGGGAATGGCAATGGTGAAAGGACAGTTCTGAGTCCAAAAGTCCAAGAACCAAGAATACCAATGTCCAAGGGCAAGAAAAGAGGAATGTCTTAGCTAAAACTGAAAGAGTAACAATTTGTCAATTTTAAATGATCACCATGCTCCAAATTACAGATATAGAAATGGATTTGGAGAGAAGGCTGGTTTGGGTTATTTTTGGAATAGAGCATATAGGACCTGTCAGCACCCAGCACCTGGATCCCTATTGGGCACAGTGTAAGAGCTCAGTAGATGTGATAGTATATGTATGACTCCAAGTTTTGGCTTTTACCATTGGATATACTGGGATGTATATTCCTGAACTAGGGAAGACTGCGGGAGAAACTGCTTTGGTGAGGTGAAGGAGGAATCAGGGCAGTTTTCTGAATACTGCAGCCCTCCTCCCTGTGAGGACTTTCTCTGGCACCTTAAGAGCTGACTGGGCCACAAACAGGTACAAACTATATACTGAGCATGTAACCCTCAACCAGTGGAAAGTGTGAGAGCTGGTGAAGAAATGCCTCCGCTTCCCTGATCCCTGGTGAAATAATGTTTCACATTTTTTTTTTCTTGGAGAATCTCCAATGAAACTGAGCTCCATTTGACTACAGTGCTAATAGGGCTTCATTAACATATCCTTTTATTGGCTTTCCTCATTACCTGTCTCACTTTCACCAGCATCCCCCCCCCCCCTTCTGCTTTCTGGAATCACCATCCAAATAAATGGTTGCCTCAGGCTTTGGTTTTCGAGGATACACAAACTAAAAAAAACAGTAACGATGATAAGTAGACTTCGAGTCTACAGATCACCTTTGCCTAAAATTCTCTCCCACTTCTCCCCATCTTTCAGAGTTCTTCACATTCTTTAAAACCCATTTCAAACCCATTTTCATCTTTAAAAACGTTCTCTGGTCCCATACCTCAAAGGGATAAACCCGTCTCTGCTATTTTCCTCTAGTAGTGTTATTTGTTGAGCAATTTGAAGTTAATTTTCCACATGCTTATATCATCATTGGCTCAGGACTCCTTCCCCTTCCCCTAAGAAGTCCTGCAGGGCACACATGTAAGCCTCAAAAGCAAACACATTCTCTTTCTCTCTCTTGATTTACTTCCTCTGAATAAATGGTGCATGTGGCTTTCTACTTCTTTGGCATGATCAGTCTGGAGGTTTGGGTTTGAATATGGGAGAAGGAGGCCGTTTAGACCTATAATCTGTTCAAAAAAGCTACACAGGTCAGCATACTTGAATTTTTCCCAAAGGAGCCAAAAACTACAAATAATGATGAAATACTACATAGTAGTTTTTGTCCTATGTATATCTTGAGGGCAAAACAGTTTGGTCAAGGCCCTTCTCCCTGCAAAACCCTAAGGGATGTATATACTAGGAGACAGAGCCAAACAAAATAAAGCACCCATTTCTTGTTAGCAGAATTTGTTCCTAAAACCCCAAAGCAGATGGACTCCAGGAAACAAACTAAGGGTTTTAGAGGGAAGGAGGGTGGGGGGATGGGTGAACCTGGTGGTGGGTATTAAGGAGGCACCTATTGCCTGGAGCACTGGGTGTTATATGTAAACAATGAATCATGGAACACTACATCAAAAATTAATGATGTATTGTACAGTAATTAACATAACATAATACAAATCTTAAAAATTAAAAAAATAAAACCCAAATCGGACAGCTCCGCATATCTGGGTTTGCCTCCCTATAGCTTGAACCTCCAAACTGAAATCTTGTAAAATGGACTTTGAAAGTCCCCTTTCTCATAAGCCATATGGAACAGAGACTAAAAAAGTGAACTCTATAAAATGTATACAAAAGAAGAAGAAAGGGGGCACCCGGGTGGCTCAGTGGGTTAAAGCCTCTGCTTTCGGCTTGGGTCCTCATCCCAGGGTCCTGGGATAGAGCCCAATATCGGGCTCTCTGCTCAGCGGGGAGCCTGCTTCCTCATCCTCTCTCTCTGCCTGCCTCTCTGCCTACTTGCGATCTCTATCAAATAAATAAAATCTTAAAAAAAAAAAAAGAAGAAGAAGAAGAAGAAAAAAAGAAAGTTCAGGTCAACAGATCTGATCTTGTGGGAGTTGCCCTAAAAAAAAAAGGCAGCTGAGGATAATGTGTGAGCAGGGCTCATCCCAAGAAACAACTTACTACTTCTGAAGCAAAGGTAGAATGAGCACATGTATGGGACACATGCTTGGACCTTGTAATGCATGCTGGTCACAGATTACTAATAAGCATGAGCAATCAGAGTCCTTGAATCTAATGAATCAGATTAATAACTCCTCTATTTGATAGAAACTAAGAAAGAGAAGAGAAAGAGACAGGAGCTTGAGTATTTGTGCTCTCCTAGAAGAGGACAAATCTCACATATTGTACTCACTGTCAGCATAAATACAATGTCAGCTATTACATTTCTTGGACTTATTTTTGGCTCAGAAAATAAGTCTCCATATGTTTGTCTTCTCTTCCCAAGCATATTATAAAATCCTAAAGAGAAAGAACTGTCACCTGCTTCCTTTGTGCTCTCCACAGTGCTGGAGATCTGAAAGGAATAAATAAAATTCTCTAGATCACAATTATGATAGAAATTGCATTTATTGATGGTGTCACACATGTTAACTAATTTAATCCTCACAACAATTCTATAAGGTATATGCCACTAACATTCTCATTTTATAGATGAAGGAATTGAGACTCAGACTCAAGTTTAAGTACTTCCCTAAATTGATACACCTAGAAGGTGGGAGAGCCAGAATTTGAATATTTATCCTACACTGCATGAAAAATGTGAAATAGTTATGGAGAGAGGATGGTGGGGTCGAGGAAGGACAGCCTAAAACATGGGGAGTACATATGTCAGGGTTTAACCACAGGAGCAGAACCAATAGCAGATATATACATGCATATTAAGATATTTTTTTTTCACAAGGAATTGCCTTATACAATTATGAAAGTTGTCTAAACACGTCTGAAGTCATGGGACAGGCAGGCAGGAAAGGAACATCCCAAGCAGGAGTAGAGGTCATGGGCACAGTCTGAAGCTTATTATCCAGTGGAAGCTAGGAAGGAAGGTCCAGGGGAAGGAGAATAATTAAAGACCAATATACTGTTTCTGCCTCTCTTTTAAAGGAATTCCAACAGATTAAGTTAGGTGTACCTAAAATAATCCTATTTCAATTAATTTAAATTCAACAAATTAGGGACTTTAATCTATATAATCCCTTCAAAGTGGAACCCAGATTAGTGTTTGAAAGAATAACTGGAATAAAGTACAAGCTATGAAATTATAGTCCATCAACTCGCTTAAGAAAATACCTCTTAGAGTCCATCTTAACCAGAAATATACTAGAAAGGGAATTCCGGAGACTGTTGTTCACCTTAGCCAAATGGCTTCATCCCAAAGCCAAGAAGGGACACAAGTGGATTTTACAAGGCATAGGGCAGGGTTTAGGTGGAAGGACAACCAAGACAATCTCAAGGGCAAGAACATAGACGAGTAAAAGTCCTCAAGGCTTCTTTTGAAAAAAATAATTGAGGGGAGAATACAATCATAAAATCCCAATGGGGACTCTAGTACAAGATGGCAATGGCAAACGTTTAATTCTTATGAGGGAGAGGAAGAGATCTGCTGGGACTGGAAGGTACCTATATACAGGACTGGGTGCTTAGGAAGCCTACACGGCCAAACGACAGGAAGAAGGTGAAGGAGTGAGTGCCATGGAGTGATGGAATGTTCCAACAGTTCAGTTTCTCCAAAAAATTTAACATGAATAATTGAATGACCTACTACATACAATTGATTCTCACTACTCAGATTCTATAAAGTCTCTGTGAGCACTGAATTAGCAAATACTGGAACTTGGCTCCTAGGAAAATCCAGGAGAATGCTTCCATGAGTCTCTGGTTATAATATCTCCATCAGCTGATCAATGCATAACCTTGTTTTATGTGTGTTTCTGTTTGAAGACAACTTATCTTTTTTAAAAATTATTTTTATTAACATATAATGTATTATTTGCCCCAGGGGTACAGGTCTGTGAATCTTCAGGCTTACACATTTCACAGCACTCACCATAGCACAGACCCTCCCAATGTCCATAAACCAACCACCCTCTCCATACCCTCCCACCCCCCAGCAACCCTCAGTTTGTTTTGTAAGATTTAGAGTCTCTTATGTTTTGTCTCCCTCCCGATCCCATCTTGTTTTATTTTTTCCTTCTCAACCCCCCAAACCCTGCACCCTGCCTCCCAAATTCCTCATATCAGAGAGATCATATGATAATTGTCTTTCTCTGATTGACTTATTTTGCTCAGCATAATAACCTCTAGTTCCATCCACATCTTGCAAATGGCAAGATTTCATTTCTTTTGATGGCTGCATAGTATTCCAGTGTGTGTGTGTGTGTGTGTGTACCACCTCTTCTTTATCCATTCATCTGTTGATGGACATCTAGGTTCTTTCCATAGTTTGGCTATTGTGGACATTGATGCTATAAACATTTGGGTGCACGTGCCCCTTCAGATCACTACGTTTGTAACTTTAGGGTAAATACCCAGTAGTGTGATTGTTGGGCATAGAATAGCTCTATTTTCAACTTTTTAAGGAACCTCCATACTGTTTTCCAGAGTGGCTACACCAGCTTGCATTCTCACCAACAGTGTAGGAGGGTTCCCCTTTCTCCGCATCCTCACCAGCATCTGCCATTTCCTGACTTGTTAATGTTAGCCATTCTGATTGAAATGCAGTGGTATCTCAGTGTGGTTTTGATTTGGAGTTCCCTGATGATGAGTGATGTGGAGCACTTCTTCATGTGTCTGTTGCCCATCTGGATGTCTTTTTTGCAGAAATGTCTGTTCATGTCCTCTGCCCATTTCTTGATTGGATTATTTGTTCTTTGGGTGTTGAGTTTGATAAGTTCTTTATAGATTTTGAATACTAGCATTTTATCTGAGAAGTCATTTGTTAATATCTTCTCCCATTCTGTCAGTTGCAAAGACAACTTATCTAACATATATTGTTGTATTATTAACATTTAACTCATGGCCAACAACACTTAGACCTGAACAAAGCATATATAACACATACATTAGCTCCATTTTCTCCCAGCTTTCTTGTGCTTAGGGACACATACACTTGTGGGCCATATCAAATAGTCAAATCACCAACAAAAAGCACATGTACACACACATACACAAAACACATGGCATTAAATAGGGTGAGAAAAGCATACTTGTTTACAGTATGAGAGCTGAAGCAAGAAGGAAGGGCATCACTTTAGCCTCAGCTGAGAATGTGCACATCAAAGGACTCAAATTTTTCACCATACTGTGCAGGTCCACAGACGACTGTGAAAACACCACAAGTATTAATGGGGGGAGGTGTTAACAAATTTTAGTGAGCAGATACAGAAATCTGTGAAAAATGAGGATTGACTACATGTGAAGGTTCACCCTTGGATTAATGTTAATAGAGAGTTCCAATACATGAAGCTGACTCCATCCTAGACATAGTTGTGACTAAGACTACAGTATGCCAAAGAGAAGATGAAAATTGAGCAAGCAGTCCATTATCCATGCTTTTCTGGATTCAGATCATCTCAGCATTGAAACTCCTTAACTTAAATTGGCTGATCTAGTCTATTTGTGGTTTTCATTTAACAACATACTCTGCTCTGCTATTGAGTTTGGAGCTGTGGTCCACTGCTTCTTTGTTTATCCACCCCTCCTGCCCCCCCCCCCACATAGGATTTCTCTGCTGTGGCTGGACATGTAACAAATGCTTAGCTGCCCTGCTCTTACTATTGTTTTCTACATAAGCACTAATGACTATCTGTGACTCTTTACCTGCACAAAGTAAGTTAACTAGTGAAAAACACTCTCTAGACGATAGGTCTCACTCTAAGTGTATCAGTTCTAATCTCCCATGAGCCTTTAGTGCCAATTAGCAATTCCAATTTCTCTAACCCATTCCTGTTGCCTTTTCCCAGACAATTGTTCCATACCCCTGTTTAGCTCACCTGGGTGACTGGGTGACTTAAACAACAGAAACTTGTTTCTTACAGTTCTTGAGGCCAGAAAACCCAAGATAAGGGTGGCAGTATGGTTGGGTTCTGGTGAGAGTTGTCCTCCTGGCTTGCAGGTGGCTACCTTCTCCCTGTGACCTCTTTTGGTGGAAGGAGATAGAGAGCAAATTCTCTGGAGTCTCTTATAAGGGCACTAATCCCATTGTGAGGGCCCCAGCCTCATTTTCTCATCTAAATATAATTACCTTCCCAAGACCCTCCAAATACACCCTTTTTGGGTGTTAGGGCTGTACTCGCTTCGGCAGCACATATACTAAAATTGGATATTAGGGCTTCAACATACTAATTAGGGGAATAAATGGAAGGAGAGATGAGACACACTTCAGTCCATAGCAGCCTCTTTTAAAACTTCTGATTCAGCCAGTTGGATTGGTATGGCTCTTTCTTTGTGACTAGAGTTCAGTCTAGTCCATTGAAACTAGACTGAACTTCAACAACATGTCTCTTATCCTCAATATCTGTTGATGACTTGACTTCCTACGTTAAAAAAAAAAATTAGTCAAAATAGAATTTTTTTATCCTCCCAACATAACCCATCTCCTTGAATCTGGACTTGTATCTCTGCTCTCCCTCCCACTAATGCTAATGAACCGTCTGTGCTTCTATCCAAAACCAGTCCCTCCCCTTGTGCCCTATACCCCATGTACTCAGGAATATCTACTTCTCATCTACTCAGAAACACCACTTTAGCAACTGTTCCCTCTCGCTCTTCCATCACAGAAATTTTCTTCTGGGGGATAATTCCCTCTACATGAAAACATGCTTTTATTGCTTAAAAAAAAAAAAAAATGACCTCCAGTCACCATTCATTTCATTCCTAAGTTCTCCTTTCTTCAATACTCATAGAAAGAACTGTGTTTACTATCCTTCAGTTCCTCCCCCTTCTCTCTAAATTGTTTCTACTCTAGAGAAGTTTTCAACTTCACCACTCAAACAAAACAGATCCTACCAAGAAACCAGTAACTCCCATGTAGCTCAATTCAATGGCTAATCTTCAGTCCTCAACTTATTTGGGCCATTTGACATGATTAGCACTTTGTTCTGGACACATTTTCTTCACTTGGCCTCTGGATCTTCACTCTTTTTATTCACTACTCTAGTTCTTCTTTGTTTGTCCCTCCTTATACCCCTGATCTCTAAACAGGAGTATGTCCTATATCTCAATGTTTACCCCTATCCTTTATATATCTACTCTTCAGAGTTCTCAGAGCACTTTGACCTGAAGGCCCTTGCACAGCAGTTCCTTCTGACTGCTACACTCTTACTTGAACACTGCATGGCTTGTTCTTTTGTGCTCTTCAAGTTACATTTTAGGTGAGGCATCTAATGACTAAATAAAATAGAAACCCACATCCACTTCACTCACTGGCACTCCCTATCTACTTTATCGTGTTTTACTTTTTACCATAGAACTTATCATAAGCTAACATCCATGCTTACTTATTTGTAGATTGTCCATCTGCTTCCCCTCGACAAGGAATCTCTGCTTAACCTAACTTTAATCAGTCTCCTCTGAGCTCTCTGCTTGACCAGGCCCAACTTCCGACTGCCCTCTATGTCCTTGTTTGATACAATAGAGTTTGAGCAAATTCCTGCTAGACCAGTTTAGCACTCCCACTCCCAATATTGTATCATTCCAGCCTGCACTTAGCAAGGACTCTGCTGAGTCAGTCTGGCTCAGGTCATGATCATACTGTGGGAGACAGAGTTCTACATGGGGCTCTGTGTTGAGCATGGAGCCTGCTTGAGATCCTCTCCTGTCCCCCCACCCCCACCCCCTGCTGGCACTTTTTCTCTCAAATAAAAAATTAAAATTAAAAAAAAAATTAAGATTTTATTTATTTGTTTGACAGATAGAAGTCACAAGTTGGCAGAGAGAGAGAGAGAGAGGAGGAAGCAGAGAGAGAGAGAGAGAGGAGGAAGCAGAGAGAGAGAGAGAGAGGAGGAAGCAGGCTCCCTGCTGAGCAGAGAGCTCGATGTGGGGCCCTGGGACCCTGGAATCATGACCCAAGCAGAAGGCAGAGGCTTTAAGCCACTAAGCCACCCAGACACCCCTAAAAAATTTTTTTTAATAAAAATAAAAATTCAGAAAACCCTAGAAGACTATATACCTAACATGTTAATAGTGATTATACCTAGATAGTGAGGTTATTAGTGGGGTTTTGTTTGTATATTTTTTAATCTTTTTTTCTTGTTTCTTGTATCAGTAGATTTTAAATATAATGTAAAATGATGATCCCAATAATAATAACTAAAATAGTGTATTTTTTCATAAGAATTAAATAGTGTTCATAGAGAGGAAAAGATAAGACTAAAAGATAAGCCTTCTTAAGACAAATTAAAATTTATACAAAAATAATGTTCAACATAGAATACAAAATATATTTTTTATCTCTTGTCTAGTTTTTATACAATGAAAACATGTTGCTTTTGTACTAAGAAATATGCATTTTTTAAAATTTGAAAATAATTTAGAAAGATTTCTTTAAAAAGAAAATAAATGTGTCTGCCAAATCCATTTCAGTTTTTACAGTCACTTTGAATGGCCCAGTCAAAAGATTCATGGTCTGAATCAAACATAACTTCATCTGACTCACTATTGCACAAAAACACATAGAAGACATGTTTTGTGTTATTTCACATCATCAATGCCTACCAAAACCAATGGTCTTTGAATGGCATTAGGGTTTTCATTGGTTTCTTATATTCCTAAAACATTAAGGTCATGGTCCTTTGCTCTGGGCTTGTCCTATAATATCTGTGTTGAGTGAAAAAACCACATAAACCAGGGAGGAAGGATGGATTTAGAAAAATCACCCACTGTTCCAGCTGCTTTCTCTCAGGGGAAAAAAAATCCCCAAACTAAATCACATGTTATTGAAATTTATTCCAGAATTCCTAACACAAATAAACTTTGACTTTTTTCTTGGAGAGAAAAGTAATATGAATAACAATGATATCAAAAATGAGATACCATATTAACTTTATGTATTCTATAGTGACAAGTCTTTTGTTTAAATATCAATTTGTCTAAACAAATTTCATCTTCTTTTCTCAGCAAAGTATTATTTAATTCTAGGTTCACCAGTTAGGGAATATAATACTGTATTTTTATAATTGAGGTAGTAATTTTGTATATTGTGATTCAGGCTTACTGATCCATTTGGAGATTTTGTGCATATTCTAAGGGATAATGTGATAGGAAGGCTGAGATACATGTCTCAATTCTGTAATTTTAAAAATTCTATTTGGCTAGGCTTAGTAAAATTAACGGTAATGATACCTTATTTCAACAGAGTCTTTCATCTGAAGATCTCAAAGCATCCAACATTTAGAGCACATTATTAGGCCATGCTGACTCTGTTACAAAAGCATTCTACTTTGGAAATGTTTAAATTTTTCCATTATTTGTCTTTTTAGATTTGTTGGTGCCTTTGTAATTTTCAAAGAAAATCTTGTTTACTCTTGATAGAGAGGCAGCTTAGAAAATTTTTACAAACAACATAGTTTACTTTGTACAGTAGCACAAAAAAACGTATGGAAGTTATTCTTAGAAAGAGGGAAAAAATGTATTTTTAATATTTTGAACATCTACTGTGCACTAAGCCCTGTGCCAAGCATGCCACATTTGGTATCTCATTAATATCTTGCAAGAATCTTACAAGGGAGGAATAATTATTTTTAATATACACAGGAGGCTATCATATACATAATGGTTTATGTTACCTAAGAGCTTTCAGCAAAAAAATCTGGACTGGAACCCAGATGTATTCAGTTATATTTTTTTGTTTTGTTTTATCACCCTAGTTGCTTTTAGAAGGAGTGGAGGAGGTTTCTATTATCTAAATTTTTCTTTGCCTTTTTCATCTATTAATAATCCCAACTGTTCATTAAAAAGTTAGATTCAGAAGTAGGAATCAAGAATACTGACAGCTATTTTTCATAACAGTTTATATCTATCTTTGACTGTCACAGTGTAGATGGTCACATGACTTAGAAATAGTGGGTTTGTTAAATGATTCAGGCCCTGTCTCAAGGATAAGCCAATGTCTCCCAAAGCATGCCACATATATCACTATTGGTCCACAAGATGATTTTGTTAACATTTGAACATTTTACCACTTATATATTTCTAACATTTTCATAGCTATATATTTTAAACATCTATCAAGAAAGAAATTAACTAGCAGAACACTCTTATTTTTATAAGTATTATTACTTAGAATAAGACCAAAAAAGGTAGTCTTATAGTAATTCATTTTGCACAGACTGAGTCTGGTTACACAGGCAAATTTATGAATGGGTCAAGCCTTCAATAATCAAAATTTCTTCTTTGGATGTAAGGATGGCATGAATGTACAGATGTCTGGTAGAGTTTCTCATATATCAAATTTCCATGTTCATCATGTATCTCTTAATAAAGTATTAATTCACCATTTCTGAAAGTCAATCATAGCTTACTATATGACTATATATTGAATATGTATTATTCATATATATGATATATATTTACATAGAATGCATTCTACATGAATATATATGTCATATATTTTATATATATGAATATATATTATTGTGAATTATAAAATGGTTTGGGTTGGGTTTTTTAATTGAAAGTATCATGGATAAGAGGTTTTAAAAGATTTTTAGGCATAATAGGAGAAGATATTTATAACAAATATGAGCACTGGTGTTGATAGTAATAAAACCACATTAACACCTTGTTAACGTTATAGAAATACTAGCTTCAACAAAAAAAAACACAAAATAATACAAAAATATAAAAATTGTTTGAAATTTGGAATTTCTCTGCCAACTGTGAGCGACTCTATTTCATTATGTGTTGCGTTTAGGAACACTGGTATCATTTTGACACATTCAAAGAACACTATGAGAAACTTGTCAAAATTTCTGAAGCAAAATAGAAGGACAGTCAAGCATCCAAAAACTAACGTGCTGTGTAATAAGGATAAGAATACAAAAGCTTTGTGGTGTTTTGAAATAACTTGTGAAACATGAGGAATCCTACTGGGGGGGGAAAAAAAAGGAAAAGCAATGATTGGGGAAAAAGTAAGTGAAATGATTGATACAGTGCCTCTGTCAAATAACAGAGTTCATTTTAGAACTATAGATATGAACAGAAAGTAAAGCAGTAATTATTATTCAGAGAATGACAAAGTCAATACAATTCTCTGCAGACTGTTGAATCCACTAACATTTTATAGTCAGAAAATCTCTGCTATTTGTCTGAAATAACTTGAATAAAAGTAGTCTATAAAAACCTCTCCACAGCCAAATTGTACAAATGAAGAAGTGTTTTTCTTTTTTTTAGAATTTATTGATGAAACCAGATAACAAACACAATGGCAAAAAGTGATATTGGACTAAACAGAGAAGCTGTCAAAGATAATTAGTTCAACAAGAAGACTTGATTAATATTGTTATGCGATTGCACATATACTTATAGTTGTATCCAAAGAAATCCTGGTCAGTAGAGATACACATAAAGATTAAAGAAAAGTATTTATTCAAACTATTAATCATATGCGAGCCTTTGAGTTCTCATAATTTTCTCAGGCTTTGTGAAAAAAAAATTAGCATAAGTTAAAAATCAGAAATTACTGTTCTATGTCATTTGTTAGGTTCCCTGCTGCTAAAAGGAACCCTTATGTGTCTATTCCAGCTGATAAATCTATAAAATATTTCATATTGAGTCATCATCTGGTTATATCCCATATTTAACATTCTTTTAAAATGATTTGAAGTTCTGCTGACAACGTGACTAGCCAAAACAAGTTTGAAAAAAGAACAAAGTTGGAGGTTTTACACTACCTGATTTCAAATTTTATTATAAAGTTACAATAATCAGGATAATGTGGTATTGGCTAAATAGAGGTATAAAGATCAATGGGACAGAATTGAGAATCCAGAAAGAATCCTTACCTTTGTATTTAATAGTTATTTGAGAAAAGGGCCAAAACAATTTAATGGGGAAAATCTATTCTTCTCAATAAATGGTACGGGGACAATTTAATGTCTAAAAACACAAATAGAAACCCTTTACTAACACTGTTAATTAAGTCAATTAGCTAGGTCCCATATAAATAACTCAAAAATGGATCACAGGCATAAAGGGCTAAAACTATAAATTTTCTAGAAGAAAACATAAGAGAAACATTTCTGTAACATTGTTTAAGCAAGAAGTTCTCAGATATGGCACAAAATCAAAAGTTAAAATGACCACTAAAAAACCCTCAATGAATTGGAATTCATCAAAATTCAAAAACTTTTGTGCTCAACTATACCATTAAGAAAATGAAGAGAGGGGCGCCTGGGTGGTTCAGTGGGTTAAAGCCTCATGATCCCAGGGTCCATATCGGGATCTCTGCTCAGCAGGGAACCTGCTTTCCTCTCTCTCTCTGCCTGCCTCTCTGCCTACTTGTGATCTCTGTCTGTCAAATAAATAAATAAAAATCTAAAAAAGAAAAAGAAAATGAAGAGATAATCTACCTGATAGGAAATATTTCCAAATCATACATGTGTTAAAGAATTGATTTAAAACTATTTAAAGAACTCTTACAATTCAATAAGAAGATACACAACCAAACAGAAAAACAAGCTTGAATAGACATTTTACACCAAAAAACCCCACCCATCCAAATAGCTATAACTATATTTAAAAGTGCTCAAGATCATTAGTTATTAGTGAAATGCAAGCCCACTAGAATAATGACAATCAAAAATACAGACTTTACAAAGTGTAGGTAAAAATGTAGACACATCCAAACCTTCCTACAAATGCTGCTGGGAATATAAAATGGTGCAACCTCTTTGGAAATAAGCTGGGTAATTTTTTTAAAAAATTCAAATATACACTTATCATATGACCCACCAACTCCGGTCCTACGTAGGTACCCACAAGAAATAGAAACACATTCACACAAAGGTTTGTACATGAACCTTCTCAGGACTGTTATTCATAATATCCCTCAACTGGTGAATGGATAAAGAAAATGTGATATCCATACAATGTAATACTGTTCAGCAATAAAAAGGAAAAAATATATATTCTACAAAATGGATGAACCTAAAAAACATGATGCAAATTAAAAGCTAGGAGTAAAAGTGTACATGCTGTATGATTTCATTTATATAAAATATCCAAAAGAAAGACAAATGTACAGAGACAGAAAGCAGATCAGAGGTTTTGAGGACTAGAGATGGGAGTAAGGATTGACTCACATAACTGATATTGGGGGAGGGAATGATAAAAATGTTCAAAAATTGTCATGGTTGTGGTTAGACAGCTCCACAAATTTATTTTTTAAAAAATAGTTCCACAGAAGTGTCACAAACCCTTGCCAGAATTCAGCCAGTTCTTAGACTTAGAACCCATCAACTAAAGGGATGACTCGGTTCCCATTAGGAAATAGTTTGGATATATTAAGGTAGTGATTGACCCACTTGTTTATTTTTTTTTTCAAATTATTTTTATTAACATATAATGTATTATTTGCCCCAGTGGTACAGGTCTGTGAATCTTCAGGCTTACACATTTCACAGCACTCACCACAGCACATACCCTCCCCAGTGTCCATAACCCAACCACCCTCTCCATACCCCCCACCTCCTAGCAACCTCAGTTTGTTTTGTAACATTGAGTCTCTTATGGTTTGTCTCCCTCCTGATCCCACCTTGTTTCATTTTTCCTTCCTTACCCCCCAAGCCCCTCAGTTTGCCTCTCAAATTCCTCATATCAGAGAGATCATATGATAATTGTCTTTCTCTGATTGACTTATTTCACTCAGCATAATAACCTCTAGTTCCATTCACATGGTTGCAAATGGCAAGAGTTCATTTCTTTTGATGGCTACATAGTATTCCATTGTATATATATACAACCTCTTCTTTATCCATTCATCTGTTGATGGACATCTAGGTTCTTTCCATAATTTGGCTACTGTGGACATTGCTACTGTAAACATTCAGGTGCACGTGCCTCTTCAGATCACTACATTTGTAATTTTAGGGTATTTACCCTAAAGTTAGTCATGCAATTGCTGGGTCATAAGGTAGCTCTATTTTCAACATTTTAAGGAACCTCCATACTATTTTCCAGAGTGGCTGCACCAGCTTGCATTTCCACTAACAGTAGGAGGGTTCCCCTTTCTCCACATCTTCACCAGCATCTGTCATTTCCTGACTTGTTAATTTTAGCCATTCTGACTGGTGTGAGGTGGTATCTCATTGTGGTTTTGAATTGTATTTCCGTGATCCCAAGTGATGTGGAACACTTTTTCATGTGTCTGTTGGCCATCTGCATGTCTTCTTTGCAGAAATGTCTGTTCATGGCTTCTGCTCATTTCTTGATTGGATTATTTGTTCTTTGGGTGTTGAGTTGATAAGTTCTTTATAGATTTTGGATACTAGCCATTTATTTGGTATGTCATTTGCAAATATCCTTTCCCATTCTTTTGGTTTTCTTTTGGTTTTGTTGAGTGTTTCCTTTGCTGTGCAAAAGCTTTTGGTCTTGATGAGGTCCCAATCGTTCATTTTTCCCATTGCTTCCCTTGCCTTTGGCTAGGAAGAAGTTGCTGCGGCTGAGGTCGAAAATGTTGCTGCCTGTGTTCTCCTCAAGGATTTTGATGGATTCCTCTCTCACATTGAAGTGTTTCATCCATTTTGAGTCTATTTTTGTGTGTAGTGTAAGGAAATGGTTCAGTTTCATTTTTCTGCATGTGACTGTCCAATTTTCCTAACACTATTTGTTGAAGAGACTGTTGGACATTCTTCCCTGCTTTGTCAAAGATTAGTTGACCATAGAGTTGAGGGTCTGTTTCTGGGCTCTCTATTCTGTTCCATTGAACTATGTGTCTGTTTTTGTGCCAGTACCATACTGTCTTGATGATGACAGCTTTGTAACCAAATTTGAAGTATGGAATTGTGATGCCACCAACTTTGGCATTCTTTTTCAACATTCCTCTGGCTATTTGAGGTTTTTTCTGGTTCCATATAAATTTTAGGATTATTTGTTCCATTTCTCTGAAAAAAATTGATGGTATTTTGATAGGGATTGCACTAAACATGTAGATTGCTTTAGGTAGCATAGACATTTTCACAGTATTTGTTCTTCCAATCCATGAGCATGGAACATTTTTCCATTTCTTTGTGTCTTCCTCAATTTCTTTCATGAGTACTTTATAGTTTTCTGAGTACAGATTCTTTGTCACTTTGGTTAGGTTTATTCCTAGGTATCTTATGGTTTTGGGTACAATTGTAAATGGGATCAACTCTTTAATTTCTCTTTTTTTCTGTCTTGTTGTTGGTGTGATTTATGTGCATTGATTTTATATCCTGACACTTTACTGAATTCCTGTACAAGTTCTAGCAGATTTGGAGTGGAGTCCTTTGGGTTTTCCAGATAAAATATCAGATCATCTGCAAAGAGTGATAGTTTGATGTCTTCTTTGCCGATTTGGATGACTTTAGTTTCTTTTTTTTTTGTCTGACTGCTGAGGCTAGTACTTCTAGTACTATACTGAATAGCAGTGGTGATAATGGATATCCATGCAGTGTTCCTGACCTTAGCAGAAAAACTCAGTTTTTCTTCATTGAGAATGATATTCATTGTGGGTTTCTCTTGGATGGTTTTGATGATACTGAGGTATGTACCCTCTATCCCTACATTTTGAAGAGTTTTGATCAAGAAAGGATGCTGTACTTTGGCAAATGCTTTTTCAGCATCTACTGAAAGTATCAGATGGTTCTTGTTAGTTCTTTTATTAATGTATTGTATCACACTGATTGATTTGCAGATGTCAAACCCACCTTGCTGCTCTGGAATAAATCCTACTTGGTCGTGGTGAATAATCATTTTAATGTACTGTTGGATCCTATTGGCTTGTATTTTGGTGAGAATTTTCACATCTGTGTTCATTAAGGATATTGGTCTGTAATTCTCTTTTTTGATAGGGTCTTTGTCTGGTTTTGGGATCAAGGTAATGCTGGCTTCAGAAAATGAGTTTGGAAGTTTTCCTTTCATTTCTATTTTTTAGAACAGTTTCAGGAGAATAGGAATTAATTCTTCTTTAAATGTTTGCTAGAATTCTCCTGGGAAGCCGTCTGGACCTGGGCTCTTGTTTGTTGGGAGATTTTTGATGACTGTTTCAATCTCCTTACTGGTTATGGGTCTGTTCAGGCATTCTATTTCTTCCTGGTTCAGTTGTGGTAGTTTATGTCTCTAGGAATGCTAGCATTTCTTCCAGATTGTCAAATTTGCTGTTGTATAGTTGTTCATAATATGGTCCTATAATTGTTTGTATTTCTTTGGTGTTGATTGTGATCTCTCCTCTTTCATTCATGATTTTATTTATTTGGGTCCTTTCTCTTTTCTTTTTGATAAATCTGGCCAGGG
This sequence comes from Mustela putorius furo, assembly GCF_011764305.1. Taxonomy (NCBI): domain Eukaryota; kingdom Metazoa; phylum Chordata; class Mammalia; order Carnivora; family Mustelidae; genus Mustela; species Mustela putorius. Next base: position 33,159,481 of record NW_025421987.1, read on the forward strand.
GTTTATCAATCTTATTAATTCTTTCAAAGAACCAGCTCCTAGTTTCATTGATGTGTTCTATTGTTGTTGTTGTTGTTGTTGTTTTTGGTTTCTATTTCATTGATTTCTTCTCTTGTATTTATTATTTCTCTTCTGCTGGGTTTAGGGTTTCTTTGTGGTTCTTTCTCCAGCTCCTTTAGGTATAGGGTTAGGTTGTGTACTTGAGAACTTTCTTGTTTCTTGACAAAGACTTGTATCGCTATATACTTTCCTCTCAGAACTGTCTTTGTTGTGTCCCACAGATTTTGAACAGTTGTGTTTTCATTATCATTTGTTTCCATGAATTTTTTTTCAATTCTTCTTTAATTTTCTGGTTGACCCATTCATTCCTTAGTAGGATGCTCTTTAGCCTCCATGTATTTGGGTTCTTTCCAAATTTCCTCTTGTGATTGAGTTCTAGCTTTAGAGCATTGTGGTCTGAAAAGATGCAGGTAATGATCCCAATCTTTTGGTACCAGTTGAGACCTAATTTGTGACCCAGGATGTGATCTATTCTGAAGAATGTTCCATGTGCCTTAGAGAAGATTGTGTATTCTGTTGCTTTGGGATGGAATGCTCTGAATATATCTGTGATGTCCATCTGATCCAGTGTGTCATTCAAGGCCTTTATTTCCCTGTTGATCTTTTGCTTGGATGATCTGTCCATTTCAGTGAGGGGGGGGAGTTAAAGTCTCCTCCTATTATTGTATTATCATCAATGTGTTTCTTTGATTTTGTTATTAAGTGGTTTATATAGTTGGCTGCTCCTATGTTAGGGCATAGATATTTAAAATTGTTAGATCTTCTTGTTGGAAAGACCCTTTAAGTATGATATAGTGTCCTTCCTCATCTCTTATTATAGTCTTTGGCTTAAAATCTAATTGATCTGATATAAGGATTGCAATCCCAGCTTTCCTTTGATGTTCATTAGCATGGTAAATTGTTTTCCACCCCCTCACTTTAAATCTGGAAGTGTCTTTGGGTCTAAAATGAGTTTCTTGTAGACAGGATATTGATGGGTCTTGTTTTATTATCCATTCTGATACCCTGTCTTTTGATTGGGGCATTTAGCCCATTTACATTCAGGGTAACTATTGAAAGATAGGAGTTTATTGCCATTGTATTGCCTATAAGGTGACTGTTACTGTATATTGTCTCTGTTCTTTTATGGTCTACTAGTTTTAGGTTCTCTCTTTGCTTAGAGGACCCCTTTCAATATTTCCTGTAGGGCTGGTTCGGTGTTTACAAATTGTTTTTCTTTTTGTTTGTCCTGGAAGCTTTTTATCTCTCCTTCTATTTTTCAATGGTAGCCTAGCTGGATAGAGTATTCTTGGCTGCATATTTTTCTCATTTAGTGCTCTGAATATATCATGCCAGTTCTTTCTGACCTGCCAGGTCTCTGTGGATAAGTCTGCTGTCAATCTAATATTTCTATCATTGTGTGTTACAGACCTCTTGTCCCAAGTGGGTTTCAGAATTTTCTCTTTGTCACTAAGACTTGTAAGTTTTACTCTTAGTAGATGACAGGGTGTAGACCTATTTTTATTGATTTTGAGGGGGTTTTCTGTGCCTCTTGGGTTTTGATGTTTGGTCCCTTTGCCATATTAGGGAAATTCTCTATTATAATTTGCTCCAATATACCTTCTGCCCCCCTCTCTCTTTCTTCTTCTTCAGGAATCCCAATTATTCTAATATTGTTTTGTCTTACAGTATCACTTATCTCTCAGATTCTCGCCTTGTGGTCCAGTAGTTGTCTCTCTCTTGCTCAGAGTCTTTGTTCTCCATCATTTTTTCTTATATATCACTAATTCTCTCTTCTGCCTCATTTATCCTAGCAGTTAGAGCCTCCATTATTTATTGCACCTCATTAATATCTTTTTACATTTCAGCTTGGTTAGATTTTAGTTCTTTTATTTCTCCAGACAGCGTTTCTCAAATATCTTCCATGCCTTTTTTGAGCCCAGCTAGCATCTTGAGAATCATCATTCTGAACTCTAGCTCTGACATATTACCAATATCAATGTTGATTAGGTCCTTAGGCTTCAATAATGTGTCTTGTTCTTTTTTTGTGTATGAATTTGTCCACCTTGTCATTTTATCTAGATAAGAATATATGAAGGAGAGAATAAAATACTAAAAGGACGGCAAAGACTCCAGAAAAATGTACACTAACCAAATCAGAAGAGACTCCAAATTTGGGGGAGAAGAAAGGGGGTAAAAAGAAATTTAAAAAAATTAAACACATACATACATATATATGTAGACATATCTACATATATACATATATATGTATATATGTATGACTGGTGACTATAACAGCCATCCACTTGATTTTGGGTGTACTTTGGTCTCTTAGAAGAAACTACCTCTCAAAATTTTAAAGAAAGAAAAACATATATATATATAGGTAAGCATGATGAAGGGATGTAATATGACTGTAAAGATGAAAATTCTTTAAAAATCTGAAAAAGGAATCAATAAGTTGGTTGGAAAAAGAAGCAAAAGGAGAGTGGAGAGAATTTTCTCAGTCTGGAGACTAGAACAAAGCCCTGTGCTAGATTTAGGGTATATTTTGATCTATTAGAAGAAATTGTATCCCAAAATTTTTTAGAAGGAAAAAAACCCTATATGTATACAAAAAATAAAGTTTGATACAATGAAGGATAAAATATGACTATCATAATGAAGGTTTAAAAAAGATTTTTTTAAAGAAAAGTATTGTTAAGATAAACTAGTTAAAAAACGTTAAAAGAAGAAAGAGGAAAAGCTCAAAAAATTAGAATAAAAAATAAAATTTAAAAAATTTAATTAACTTTTCAGGACTAAAGAATCATGGGGAGAAAGCCATGAATTCCATGCTTTGCTTTCCTCTCCTCTGGAATTCCGCTCTTCTCCTTGATCAGTGAGCTTGGTCTTGGCTGGATGTTCTTGCTGATCTTCTTGGGGAGGGGCCTATTGTAGTGATTCTTAAATGTCTTTGCCCAAGGCGGAATTGCACTGCCCTTGCCAGGGGCCAGGCTAAGTAATATGCTCAGGTTTGCTTTTGGGAGCTTTTGTTCCCTGAACACATTCCACAGAGCTCTGGATGGCGGGAATAAAAATGGCAGCCTCCCAATCTCTGGCCCAGAGGATCTGAGAGTTCCAGGCCCCACTCCTCACTGCACCCTAGGAGAAAAGCAGTCAATCACTCTCCCTGGTCTCTGGCTACGCTCCGAGCTCACCCGGCCTGTGACCAAGCATTTCTGTCTCTGGCACACAGCACCATCAGGAGTCTCCAAACCCAGCAGATTCCTGCCGTGCTGCTCTTCTGGCAGAGGAAGGTGGGTCTCCTCAGATCTGCCACTGGTGTGTTCCTGCTCAAAGAGCAGTGGCTCGACTGTGCTACGGATCACAATTTAAGGTAACCCCAAGCTAAGAGCTCACACCTCTGTTCCATCTCTGTAGTCAGCTTCCCTGCTCTAATACCTGCGAACTCTGCTACACTCAGACACCCCCGACCCTTCTGTGACCCCCATGGGACCTGAGACCACAATGTCTCCGTGAGGTCTCCACCCCACTTAGCCTCTGGAGCAACGTCCCTCAGTGGAGCAGACTTCTAAAAGTTCAGATTTTGTGCTCTGTTGCTCCACCGCTTCCTGGGAGCCGGCCTCTCCCCCCGTGGTCTATCTTCACGTTGCTTCAGATTCATCTCTGCACAGATCCTACCTTTCAGAAAGTGGCCGATTTTCTGTTTCTAGAATTGCTGCTCTTCTTCTCTTTGATATCCTGTTGGGTTTGTAGGTGTTCAGAATGGTTTGATAACTATAGCTGAATTCCTATGACCTGATGTCATCTCAGTTTGCTACTCCTCCACCATCTTGACTCTATTGATCAACCCCCTTGTTTCTTAAAGGAATTTGATTATTTATTTGTGGTAAATGTCGATGAGGGATAAGGGGGAAATTCAGATTCTGTGATGGCTCTTGAATACCACCAAGTCTGAATCAATACTGATACCTGAGGAACTGAAATGCTGTAATGTCTACATCAGTGGTCTTCCAACATTAGTGTAGATTGAATCACCAAGAAAGATTGTTAAGGCATAGATTCCTGAGTTCCTTGCCCAAACAAAAGGGTTTCTGGTTCAATGAGACTCTGAATTTCTAAAGAGTTCCAAGTGATGAAGACAATACAGGCCCACAGACCACACTATGGATAGCACTTGTTTACATATCATAATGGAAAATTTACATATAAACCACTCATGGTGAGACAACTATTCTCTTAGGGAAGTTACCTCCAGGGCATGCCCATGAATCATAAAGTTACACAGACATGAAAATACAACTTTGTATGACATTTATATCAATGTGCATAGAAATTACTATCTGCTCTTCGTCAAAAATCATTTGTTTCACCACTTAAATTTGTCTCAATCTTTTAGTTCAATAATTGGAACTCATTTTGTCTTACAGTTAAGATTAGTTATGGTTTCCAATAAATTATATGAATTAATACAAGTATTAATATTTTATTAATATATTATGATTCATTAATAAAAGCATATGTTACATGGAAGACAGTTTTTTAAAATGAATCTGAGGTCCACAGAAGAAAATACACTCCCATATATAAAATTAATTCATCACTGGTCTATTCTGATGATGATTAAGAACAAAAATACTCAGGCAATGTCCTTCAAATACTCAGTTAAACTCTAAACAAACAACACACAGTCAAACTTTACCTAAAATGTGCAGGAAAATACCTCTACATCTAGACCCTGCTTTGAATGTTATCAGTGATACGCTGCCTTTATCCCTTGCCTTCCTTTTATTGTAAAAGAAACTCCATATTGATTATCATCGGTTAAAATGCAACATTTGCTCACAAGTATTGCTACTCAGTAGTCAGGAATGTGATGCATGAAGTTGGATCACATCAGGGTAACTGCTGGATTGTTGTTTTTAAAATAACATCTGTGTGTATGTGTACTTTCAGCTGAAATATGTCAGCTCCAATGCCAGAAGCTGATATGATTACAGCACATTTCAGAGGTGTGACAGCTTTCAAAAGAATTTCTTAAATCATTGTACTTTTATCAGAGGAAAAACTTCATAGCTTGCACGTGAATTCAAGACAAAGCCATGCCTCTCGATGCCATCTAATTTCTCAACATACTGTTCTTGCTAATACTTTGACACCACTCAGGTGACCAGGGGCAAGTATCTATCCCTCTGCCCATCTTTATCCCTCTGTCTAGTAGACAGGAGATTACCTGCTTCCTCTCTGAAATACTGTGGAGCTCCATGTTTTAACAGGATTGTGAAATTCCTGTCAGTTTCAGTTCAGAAATCTTGTCAAATTTTTCTGATTAAAATTTTGTTTATAAATGTGTTAGCAAGAATAGAAGTTTTGGGGGAAAAAATCAATGCTGCAAATTTCTGTGAAAGCACATTTTGGTACAGCCCTAATTTGGCCAAGGGAGTAAATGAGTCATTCCCCTTCAGTGCACTTCTGGGTGGCCTCAGGATTCTGGTCTAGACCAGCAGTGCTGCTGCCTTAGAGAGAGTGACCAACTCAACTAGACTCTCCGCAGATCCCTGGGACCTTGCTGACTTCCAAGAGCTCCTCATAAGAAATGAAGGTCCCTAGGGAGAGGCCACCTATTGATATTTCCTGTTATTTGAAAGTCTGTGACACCTACATAAATTAACCTAGCAAGAATGAAACTCCCTAGCATATGAATCTGTTCATCCATGGTCCATGTAAGGTAGAAACAGGTGGCTTATCTCTAAACAGTGCCCACTTCTGTAATGTTTTGAAAAAATAAATATCATTTTTTAAAAACATAGCTAATTGTATTAGAAAAACACAACTCAAATCCTTTTTTTTTTTACATCTTGTATATTATTTATTTCATAAAATATTAATAAATGCTTCTGGTTTTAAGCATTTTCCATTCAGAAGCAATCTTTTTTTTTTTCATTTATTTATTTTCAGCATAACAGTATCATTATTTTTTCACCACACCCAACTCAAATCCTTTTGAGTGAAGACTATTTCCTAAGGATCCTAGATTTTGCCACAGAATCAAAGAAAGAGCAATAGGAATGAGGGCCCCTCTGTGAACAGGGGAGAAAGACGTGAATGTTATCAGCCCTGCTTGTTTCCTCAGTTCACCTCGTTGTACTCAACACTGCATTATGGCACTGCCCTCTCAGTTCCTTCATGTGGCAGGGAACGTGGCCACATTTTCACAGCTCCTGAACACAGAGGAAAGATACCTTTTGTTTCCCAAATTCTGCTTAGAACTTTCTAGAAAAGGACAACACCTACCTTGGTCTAGACCCCTTGCCGCCCCCTGGCCAGTTCATGGCAACCACAGTCATTGGCCTAGTCAGGCTGGTTGTCTGTGGCCAGGGCACTGGGTATGTGATTGTGTGACTGGCTGCCCTCAGCAGAACTGCAGGGACACTTCCCTCAAAGAAGCAGTCTGCCCCAGCACGGTATCGGGGGTGGGGAGTGGGGGGGCGGGTGAGGGGGAGAACAAAACCAGTCATTCTTTCTTCATGTTAGCTCCCCCTGCTATGTTCTATAGTAAAGTTATTTTCCCCTTTTGTAAATGAGAACATAGAATATGACAGAGATGAAGAGAAACCCACACACACAGAGGAGAACTGAAATGGAGTCTCAAAGCATTCACACAGGATCATTTCTGAGGAATAAACATACTTCTTATAGCAATCAATTACTGGTAGAGTTATGTTTCCAGAAATTTGGTTTTAGGAAAAGCTGAAATGTCAGACTTTTATTTTATTTTTTTCTCCATGTTCCAAAATTCATTGTTTATGCACCACACCCAGTGCTCCATGCAATAGGTGCCCTCCATAATACCCGCCACCAGGGTCACCCCACTCCACCCCAAAACCCTCAGTTTGTTTCTCAGAGTGCTGACTTAAATAAGTCAAGCAGAGAGAGTCAATAATCACATGGTTTCACTTACTTGTGGAGCATAAGGAATAACACAGAAGACATTGGGAGATGGAGAAGAGAAGTGAGCTGGGGGAATTTGGAGGGGGAGGCAAACCATGTCAGACTTTTAAATTGATTAATCAAATACCTGTTTTTGGAGAGGTCAAGAAAGATAGGAGAAAACTTCCAATCATTCTTCAACAGTCTGTTAGACTGTTACTGACATGTTAGAATATCTCTGGTGACCCAGAAATCAGAAGTTAGGCGGTATTTTCAGTATATTTTGTTTCTGTTCACAATGGTGCCCCTTCTTTCATCTTCCAACACCAGTCTTGGGAAGTTCATATCTCTGATAAATGACCAGTGGTTCTTTGGAAGTGTCTAACAGTCTAACACCTAAAACTTTAAAATTATGTATGATATTCAGTTGAATTTTTTTAGTTAACTGGGTGACTTAATGGTACAGATTCTTACTGAACCATCATTATAAGCCAGGAAAATATTTCATTTCTATGTGGTTCTTGCAATCTAAATGAGACCAACTTTTTTTTATATGAGAGCAAGAATCCTAATAAGAACTAAAGGCCAAGTTTATTCAGAAACACTTCAGGTTTTAGAAAATTAAATCAAATTAAGTGGATCATCAAACTTCATGTAAAACTGTAAAAGTAAACATTAAGACGTAAATCCGGATTGACTGGATATAACTCAAGATGAAATCAAATTTTAGGGAGAGGTTTTGACCTGATGTAGTTATAGGTAGTCACTTTTAAAAAAGCTTAATATTGTAAATTTACATTCACTTGACATTTTGGGGGGGTTGGGTTTTTTGTTTATTTTTGTTGTTGTTTGTTTGTTTAAGAATAATGCTACTGGGGCACCTGGGTTGCCCAGTAGGTTAAGCATATAATTCTTGGTTTCAGCTCAGGTCAAGATTTTAGGGTTGTGGGATCGAGCCCCTTCCCTCATCAGGGAGTCTGCTTCAGATTCTTTCCTTCCTCTCCCTTCCTCCTCGTCTCGTCTCCCACTACTGCTCGCTCGCTTTCTCTCTCTCTCTCTATCAAATAAATTAAAAAAAAAAAAAGAATGTTAGTTTTCTGGCCCAGGGTTCATGCAGATATTTTTCTCTCTAACATAAATTGTGATAACAATACAGGGCCTAAACCATGATACATAATTTAGTATTAAATTGCATAATCCAGGGTTCTTTGGTGGCTCAGTGGTTAAGGATCTGCCTTTGGCTCAGATCATGATCCCAGGGTCCTGGGATCGAGTCCTGCAATGGGCTCCCTGCTCAGAGAGAAAGGAAACTTTTTCTCTTCTCCCTCTCCCATTCCCCCTGATTGTGTTCCCTCTCTTGCTGTCTCTCTCTGTCAAATGAATAAATAAAATCTTTTAAATCAATCAACCAATCAATCAATCACATAATCCATACAAATGTATAACCTAATTTCTCAAAGGAAGATAGTTATACAAAGCAACTTATTAAGCAAACTTAAAAGTGTTATTTTGGAAGTCTTAAAATATCCTGGTGGTTGGCCATGGTCAGATACTAAGCATGAGTTTGAGATCCAAAATTCTGTCCTTTTATTTAAGAAAGACCAGAAGAAGCAGCAATATGATATGGGAGGAAATAACACCAGCCTGGGAGTCGGGATGTCTGGAATATAGTGCCTTCTACAACTAACTAGCCAGGTGACCTTGGATGAGTACAAAACCTCTTTGGGGCTTAGTTATTTCTGTAAAATAAGAAGATTTGATAGATGGCCTCAAAGTCCCTTCCACCTCTATAATTTCATGACTCCATACTTGGAAATGCAGTTGGCACACTGCTTAGAGCATAGTAGAGAAGGATGTGACTACCTCTTCATTCCTTCTTTTTTTCTTTTTTTTTTCCCCCTTTTTTTTCCTCAACCCTTTTCATGAACCCAGCCATGGTATCAATATGTATTTATTTCTGTATCTTTAATTCCTAGTACAGAGACCAGCAGAAATTGCTGTCTATAAAAAGGGCTGTCTGTCTTCGAGAAATGCAGTCTAATAGAGCAAACATATAAATAAATTGCATTACTGTGACTCAAGTCCAAAAATACATTAGTAATTTATATTCCTCACAAAGACAGTACAGCAAAGGGACTGAAGAACAGTTCTTTAAGCGAGCCCTGAGAAACTTCCTTAAGCAGGGAACATCTCAATATCTGAGACAGATTTTTATAAATGATTAGGAACTAGTCAGGTCAGCCAATAGAGGGAACAAAACATCTATTGGAGCCATGACACTGAAGTGTGTTCTGCTCAGGTGCAGATGTAACACTTCTAATTGCCATGAATTCTCTGACCTTGAAAATTAGGTTTCCTGGGACCACTCCTTCTGAATGATTTTTTAAAACTGATTAATGACTTAATTAGCTTAGAACTGCAACTGAAATATCTATATAAAACTTAGTATGCATTGACTATTATAAATATACTTAAAATATTAAAGATTATATTTTTATATATTATTTGGGGGCCTATTATTCAGTCCCATTGATCAGAATGCTTATTCTTTCACAAACATTAAACACATTGTACTATCATAACTTTATAACATATCATGACATCTTATAGAGTAGTCCTCTCACTGTAATTTTTTCTTCTTCTTTCTTCAAGAATGCCTTGTCTATTCTTGGATTTCTTTCTCTTTCATATCAAATTTTAGAATCAGCTTGTCAAGTTTCATTTAAAAAACTACTGGAATTTTTATTGGAATTTCATTAATTCTGAAAATTAATTTGAGGAACACATATCTTTGTGATATTGAGGATTTTATCCATGAAATACTACATATTTTCATGTATATAGATATTTTAAAATATCTTTCAATGAAGTTTTAAATTGCTTCTACATAGGTTTGTTTGTCTTTTTTTATATTTGTTACTCTGTACTTATCTTTACTGCTGTTATAAATGGTACGTTTAATGCTTTTTATTTCTTCTTCATGTAGTATTTCTTCTACATATATTATTAACTAGGAAGCCCCAGCACAAAGTTAAATGGCTATGTTGATGATAGATAACCCTCTGACTTTAAATGAAATGCCAATACATTTTACCATTAAGAATGATGTTTGCGGGCGCCTGGGTGGTTCAGTGGGTTAAGCCGCTGCCTTCGGCTCAGGTCATGATCTCAGGGTCCTGGGATCGAGTCCCGCATCGGGCTTTCTGCTCAGCAGGGAGCCTGCTTCCTCCTCTCTCTCTCTCTCTGCCTGCCTCTCTGCCTACTTGTGATCTCTCTCTGTCAAATAAATAAATAAAATCTTTTAAAAAAAAGAAGAATGATGTTTGCTTCTCATTTTTGAGACTTTTTATCAGAATTAAAATGTGCCTATGTATTCCTACTTTTCTGAGTTTTCATAGTAAATGTGTATTGACTTAATGTCAATGCTTTATTTGCTTTTATTGAAATAAAATTATGTTTTTACTTTTTAATCTATTAACACAGTGAATTACACTAATAAAGTGGTTTTTTTTTTTAAGATTTTATTTATTTATTTGACAGAGATCACAAGTAAGCAGAGAGACAGGCAGGAGGCGGGGAAACACTCTCCATGCTGAGCAGAGAGCCTGATGTGGGGCTCGATCTCAGGACCCTGAGATCATGTCCTGAGCTGAAGGCAGAGGCCACCCAGGCACCCGCTAATGAAGTTTCTAATATAAAACTTTCTTGCATATTGGAATAAACCAAATTTTGTCATGATGTGTTCTTTTTTTTTTTTTTTTAATACTTCATTGGATTTCATTTGCAAATAATTTGTTTAGGATGTTTTTTAATCTATGTTCATTCCTGATATGGAACTACAGATATTTTCCCTCATACAATTCTTTTTAAAAGATTTTATTTATTTATTTGACAGACATCACGAGTAGGCAGAGAGGCAGGCAGAGAAAGAGAGGAGGAAGCAGGCTCCCCGCGGAGCAGAGAGCCGGATGCAGGGCTCAATCCAGGACCCTGGGATCATGACCTGAGCCGAAGGCAGAGGCTTAACCCACTGAGCCACCCAGGCGCCCCCCTCATACAATTTTTTCCATCTATTTATTGCTGTAAAACAAAGTTCTCCCAAACATAGAAGCTTGACATGACAACAACAATGCTTTTAATATGTCTTCTGATTTTGTGGGTTAGAAAGTTGAATGGGGCTTCCCTGGGAGAGTTTTCAGTTTCTCTAGCATTGACTAAGATCACTCAGTGGTGTTCAGCTAGTGACTGAACTGAACTAAAGCACAAGACAAATGCCTGGTGCCTTAGCAGAGAAGGCTGGAATGCTAGACTTAGTAGATTACTCCAGGAAGTCTCATTGCCTTTCCACATGTTCTATGTGGAAAGGAGTCACACTCCTTGCCCAGTGGCTCAGGGCTCCCAAGAGACCAAGGTAGTACCAGTCAGTTCCCTTAAAAATCAGCTCAGAAACTGATCATTTCTTCCATTCTTTATTGGTAAAGACAGTCATAAGCAGTAAATATTATACAGGAGGAGATATATATATCACCTCTCTATGGAAGAAGTGTCAAAAATTTGTAGACATATTCAATCTATCATAAAACCTGTTTGTAATTTTGTTATCAAGGTCAAACTAGTCTAATAACATGAGTTCATAATATTCCCTCTTTTTCTATTTTCAAGAAAAAAAATTAGTGAGATTGTAATCATCTGCTCCTTAAATGCTTGGTTCAAGTTTCCTCTAAAACAATTAATCTCTGTTCCTTTATTTTTTGTTAAAATAATGATCCTAAGACTATTCAGGATTTCTTTTTCTTTTTGAGTCAGTTTTGGTAAATCTAATAAATTATTCATTTTGTCAAAGTTTTCAATATAATGGAAAAAAACTGTTCATTGTATTCTTTTTATCATTACAGAATATAGAGTTGTGTTAAATTTTATTAGTAATAGTATTTCTGTGTTGTTTGCCTATCTAGTCAATATTTGTTGTGTTAATTAATAGTTCAGAAACTAACATGGTTGATCATTTCTATTGCATGGTTGATCCTTTCTTCCTATTTTATGTTATAATTTTACTATTTTTTCTCTCTAGATTAATTCCATTTTTAACACCTCTCATTCTAATCTATATCTTATTCATTTCTAAGAATTCATTTTATTTTCTGAATCAAGCTTTCATGAATAAGTATGATGAATATGTTCCCTAGTCTGTCACCTGTCTTCTCACTCACTTAATGAATTAAAGTTATTTATTTTAAGGTACTTTAGTATATCAATCTTTAATTTTATGATTAATGTTTTGCATGTGCTGCTTAAAAAATCTGTTACTTTTCTCAAAGCCATGAAGATACTCACTATTCTTTTCAAAGAGATCTAATATCCATCTGGATTTGATACTTGCATGTGGTATCAAGTAGGATAAAGTAACATTTTTTAAAAATACAGATATCTAGTTGACCCAGCACTGTTTATTGAAAAGATCCTCCTTTCCCCACTGTTCCGTAGTTCCTTCTTTATCATAAATCAAGTAGACATACAGGTGTGGGTTTGTTTCAGGACACTATTCTTTTATGTTGGCCTATTTATCTATCCTTGCACCAGTAACTTAAAAAAAAAATAAGCTTAATATCACATAGACAAAATTCTCTCATATCATTCTTCCTATAAGATAGTTGAATATTCTTGACTCTATTCTTGACTCTTATCTTTGCGTTGCTATAATTTTTAGAATCAATTTGTTCATTTCTACAAAAAAAAAACAGTAAGAATTTTTATTGGAATTTCACTGAAGTTAGTGGCTCATATTGGGGAGAATTGATGTCTTTGAAATATTGATTCAAGCCATGAATATGGTATATTCCTCCGTGCCTTTTAAAAATCTCTACTTTTTGTTTTGTTTGTTTTTTGAGCAGTGATCTTATCTTGCATAACTTTCATCATATTTGTTTCTAGGAATTTGGTATGTGTGTTTAATGCTATTGTAATTATTATTTTATTTTACTCAATATTCAAACCCACTGCTGGTATAGAAACATAAAAGTGATGTTTTCATATCAGCCTTGTGTGAGAAAAACTTGCTAAAATCATTTATTAAATTCAGTAATTTATTAGTGATTTTTTAAATTTTCTAAGCACAAAATTATATTGTGTATGAATAATGACAATATTTTTTCTTTTCCAATTACAATATTTTTCTTTCTTAAATTATTGCACTGGGTAGAACCTGGAGTAAAAGTTGACTAAAAGTGATGATAGTACCCTTCTATTACTCCTATCTCAGAGGAAAAAGTTTTGAACATCTTAGCATTGAATATGATGTTTGCTACAGTTAATTTTGTTTGCTTTGTTTATTTCAGAATATCCTATATCAAATTAAGGACGTTTCATTCTCTTCTTAGTTAAATAAGAGGGTTTTTTTTTTATCATAAATGACATTAAGCTTCATCAAATAGTTTTTCTGACTTTATTGAGATGATCATAACATATTCTCATCTGTGGTATTAATGTGGACTACACTGATTGATTTTTTTTTTAGATCAATCAAAAATTGATCTAAAGAGAGAAAGGAAGAGAGAAAGGGGAGGATGGGGAAAAGGAGAAGGAGAGAATCTCAAGCAGGCTCCACTCTCAGCACAAAGCCCAACATGGGGCTCAAACTCAAGATTGAGATCATGACCTGAGCCAAAATCACAAATCAAATGCTTAACAAACTAAGCCACCCAGGCACCCCTACACTGATTTATTTTGTAATAAAACTACCATGCACTTGTGGAGTAAGTTGAATGAAGTCAATATTTTATAATTTTTAATATGTTGCTTAATTCAGTTTCCTAAGTGAACTTTTAGGATTCACTCCTATGACTCAGTTTAGGCTGTAATTTCAATTTTTTAAATATCATTTTAAAAGTTTTACTATGTTGGAGATTCAAAGACCTGTATCCCTGGGGCTAATAATACATTATATGTTTATTTAAAAAATTAAAAAAAAAAGTTTTACTATGTGGGGGCACCTGGCTGGCTCATTTGGTGGAGCATGCAACTCTTGATCCTGGGGTTGTGAGTTCAAGCCCCACATTGGGTGCAGAGATTACTTAAAAATAAAATCATTTTTAAAAAAATGTTTTTTTTTTTTAAGATTTTATTTATTTATTTGACAGAAATCACAAGTAGACAGAGAGGCAGGCAGAGAGAGAGAGGGAAGCAGGTTCCCTGCTGAGCAGAGAGCCCGATGCGGGACTCGATCCCAGGACCCTGAGATCATGACCTGAGCCGAAGGCAGCATCTTAACCCACTGAGCCACCCAGGCGCCCCCAAAAAATGTTTTATTATGAAAATTATACTAGCCCCATGAAGTGAGCTGGGGAGTGTTTCTTCCTATTTTATACTCCAGAAAAGTCGAAAAAATTTTCATTTGTTCTTAAATGTTTTATAAAAGTCACTGGTAAATATCTTTATTCAGGAATATTCAAATTTTAGGATACTTGAGTGGCTCAGTTGGTTAAGCGACTGCCCTGTACTCGGGTCATGATCCCAGAGTCCTGGGATCCAGTCCCACATTGAGCTTTCTGCTCAGTGGGGAGCCTACTTCTCCCTCTCCTTCTGCCTGCTGTTCCCTCTGCTTGTGTGTGCTTTCTCTGTCAAATAAATAAAATCTTTTTTTTAAAGTAATTATTCAAAATTTTATTTCTTCTTCATAAATTTTAACTTCTCTTTTTTATTTGGTATAAGGTTGAAATAAGGATCCATAGAAATGTCACCTTTCATTCCCAGTGTTGAGTATTTCTGCACTTTTACTTTCTCTTTTTTTTCCTATCAGTCTCACAAGAAGTTTTTCAATTTTATTATTCTTTCCAAAATATCACTTTTTGATTTTTTTTTGCTCTATATCATTTTTTAAAAATTTACCATTGATTTCTTTACTTCTCTTTGTGATTTCTATCCTTCTTCTACTCTCTTTGGGATTCATTTGCTGTTTTTTCTAAATTCTTAAGACAGATGCGTTAGTCCCAGACTTTAATCTTCTCTGACTTTAATCTTTCTTCTTGTCTAATATATATATTTACAATTAAAATTTTCTTTTTCAGCATAGCTTTGGTACATATAATGAGCATGACAGGTAGTATATTTACTAACATTTTATTAAGACTTTATTTATTTATTTATTTTAAAGATTTTATTTATTTGACAGCCAGAGATCACAAGTAGGCAGAGAGGCAGGCAGAGAGAGAGGAAGAAGCAGGCTCCCTGACAAGCAGACAGCCCAAGGCAGGGCTCAATTCCAGGACCCAGGGATCATGACCAGAGCCAAGGGCAGAGGCTTTAACCCACTGAACCACCGAGGCACCACCCTTTATTAACATTTTTAAATGTTTTGTAATTTCTGGATGCTTGGATGGCTCAGTTGGAAGAGCATCTAACTCTCAATCTTGGGTTTGTGAGTTTGGTGTAGAGATTACTTCAATAAAATCAATCAATCAGTCTTAAAAATAATGTTTTCTAATTTCCACTGCAATTTCTTCTTTGACTCACAGATTACTTAGAAGCATACTGTTTGTTTTCTAAACATTTCAGAGATTTTCTACTTATTATTGTAGACTTTTACCTTAATTCCATTATGGTCAATAAATATACTCTATTTTATTTTAATCCCTTTAAATGTGTGTAGACATGCTTTCTAGCCTAACATATATTGAGTTTTAGTGAATTTTCTCTGATCACAGAGACTCAAGCTAAAAATATCATCATTTGGGGGGCGCCTGGGTGGCTCAGTGGGTTGGGCTGCTGCCTTTGGCTCGGGTCATGATCTCAGGGTCCTGGGATCGAGTCCCACGTCGGGCTCTCTGCTCAGCAGGGAGCCTGCTTCCTCCTCTCTCTCTGCCTGCCTCTCTGCCTACTTGTGATCTCTGGCTGTCAAATAAATAAAATCTTTAAAAAATATATATCATCATTTGGTATTATTTTGTCTCTTTCTTACCTTTTTAAGAAAATTATTTATTTGAGAGAAAAAGAATGAGAAAGAGGATGAGGAGCGTTAGAGGGAGAGAAACTGAAGTAGACTCTGTGCTAAGCTTAGAGTCCAACGCAGGGCTTAATTTCATAATCCTATCATGACCGAAGCCAAAAGCAAGAGTCTGATGCTCAATGGACTGAGCCACCCAGGTGTCCCTTTTTCTTACCTTTTTGAATAACTGACTATTTTATACACTCTTTACTGTTTGTTTTGTTTTACTAAAGAGGTGGGGTTATCCTGAAAGATTAAAACACAGAATCTTGACTTATCAAAGTCTAACAAAATTTAGTACTTTTGTAACAGGATTTCTTTTCCTTTGGTGCCCACAGTTCTTGTTAACATCACTTAGAAGAATGAAGAGATGAAGAGTGGTGGGCAGCAAAGCAAAGTTTATTGAGTGATATTACAAATCTCCCAAAGAGTAGGGGACCTGAAAAGTTTGCCACCAGATTTTCTAAGTCTAGGGGGTTTTATGGCCTTGTTGCTGGTGGACTGTTTGAATCTGATTAACCCTCCATGCACCTGTCACCCACTCAGGTCTTGGTCTTCTATCTATCATGAGGGAAAGGATGGAGGGTTCCATTTCAGGGTGGTGTAAAATCTTTTTAAGGGTGATTTCCTCTTAGGGCAAGGGGGCCCCTCATCCCTTCCTGCTTTTCTTACAACTATCTTTCATCACTTTTATTTCTTCTAAGACACTGCAGGAACCTTGGAACACATGACCTCAGCTTACCACTCTCTAGATTTATATGATTGTTATCATATGTTTTAACTCTATTTTAAATCCCAAAGATGATATTATTATTATTATTATTTTTACTACTATTATTATATTAACCTTAAGTATTTTTTTATATTTACCCACATATTTACTTTTTCTGGTGCTCTTTTTGGAATTTCCAATCTTCTGTCTAGAATCATTTCCCCTTTCTTACTGAAGGACATACTTCAGGGTTTTTTTAGTTTGGATTTGTTAATGATGAATTCCCTCAGTCGTTTTTTTGTTGTATGAAAAAATGCTTTTACTTTCATTCATAAAGAATATTTTCATTGGAAACAGAATCCTAGATTAACAGTAAATTTTCTTTCCACACTTATTTCATTGTCCTTTAGCTTCACTTGTTTCTATTTAGCTCATTGACTTCAGTCTTTCTCCTTTTCTATATATGTATCTAAAACTAAAACTTTCTGCCAACATGGCTTTATCTACATATCATGAGTTCAGATGGTTAATCCTATTTTGGTTCCTTTGGAATTAATTTTTTTTTCCTGGCTGCTTTTTTTTTTCTTTTGTTAGATTTTATTTTTAAGAAGTCCCTGCACCCAGAGTGGTGCTTCTACTCACAACTCTGAGATCAAGAGTTGCATATTTTACCTATTGAATCAGCCAGGCGTCCCCTGGCTGCTTTTAAGTACGTCTGTCTTTGTACTTCAGCAGTTTTACTGTGGTGTTCCTACATGTGATTTTGCTTTTATTTACCCTGTTCAGGTTTCATATAACATGTGGCATCTGTGGCTTAAAGTCTTTAATCACTAGAAAAAATTGTAAATCTATCATCAAACACACAAACACACTTCTGCTTTCTTTCTCCTCATCTCCAGGAATTCTTTTTTTCTTTTTTAAGATGTATTTATTTATTTAATTTGAGAAAGAGAGCACAAGTGGGAGAGGCAAAGGGAGAGGGAGGGAGAATCTCAAACAGACTCTGCACTCAGTGTGGAGCCCTATGTAGGGCTCAATCTCATGACCCTGAGGTCACAACCTGAGCTGAAAGCAAGAGTCAGATGCTTAACCAAATGTGCCAACCTAGGCATCCCCTTCTCCAGGAATTCTAATTATTCATATGTTAGACATTTCTCAGACTATCTCCTAAGTTTCTCATGCCATTTTATCTATTTCCTATCTTTGAAAAGGCATCTTCTTTGAACTATTCTAATTCATTAATCTGCTGGGTTTAATTTAGTTATATGTACTATTCCATTCTGTATTTCAGTTTTGTTTCATTTTTGTTTGTTTGTTTAGTTCTAGAGTTTCCATTTAGTTCTCTGTCAAAATTATCTTGAACACAGTCACCATACCTCCATTTTCTGGATCCCCTATGGGCCTACTCTTTAATGTATTGTTTCTGTTGAATTTTGATCATATTATCTTACCTACTTATGAATATTTTTTATTAGTCATCTGCTTGGGTACCTGATATTGTATGTACAAATTTTTAGAATTAAATTTAGGCCTATATTATCCTCCCAGGGAAAGATTTAATATTGTTTTTGCCAAGTGGTGAAGGCCCCTTACAATGTGGGGTGATCTTAATGCAATTCTAGAAATTGAGGTTATTTCAAACTAGGTTTCAGACTCTACAAGGGTTTGCTTCATTCCTGGTTTACTACTACCCCTAGAATGTAGCTGTTTTACTGTAAGAAAGAAGAGAAGGTAAGAAAGAAAAAGTAACATAATGTAAAGGGTCCCAACTCAAAGCATGAGGATTTAACTACTTCTCAACTTTTTTTTTTTTTTTAAGATTTTATTTATTTATTTGACACAGAGCGAGAGAGCGCAAAAGCAGAAGCAGCGGCAGGCAGATGGAGTGGGAGAAGCAGGCTTTCTTTCCACTGAGCGGGGAGTCCTATGTGGGACTCAGTCCCAGGACTCTGGGATCACGACCTGATCCGAAGGCAGCTGCTTAACCCGCTGAGCCACTCAGGTGTCCCCCTTCTCACCTTTCTTAATAGGCACTGCTCTCTAATGTTTTGGAAAAATACAGGGGCCTTAACTGAATATACTATCATCTAGAGAAAATATTAAATTGGTTTCTCCTGAGACCGCGCTGGTGCTCCTGATTTGAGAACATGCTAGCCCATTCAAAGATCCCCAGCTTAATCTGGGAGTCTTGTTACCAGGAACCCATCATCTGCATACCTAAAGCTCAGTCTCCTTATCATAGCTCTGGCATTGACATTACAACTAGCGGAGCCCTGGTCTTTCACAAATGCTTACCCATTGCTCCAATTTTATATCTTAATTTTTTGTGTGTTTTCTTCCTCATGTGTTTGTCTGTTTGGGGCTCTTGGAGATTTTCCTTTCTCCCTGCAAGCTCAGTGATGTAAGAAAAAGTTTCTAATGGAAGATCTATGCAGAATCCTCTCATCATATGGTGGAAGGCTCAGAAGAAAAGTTTCTGCCTTTTTTTTTTCCAAGTTATCACTTGGTGAGCTTTTTTTGAGGAAGTATTCTCAGAATACTTATCAGATAGAAGCCAATTTTAGGCTTAGTCCTCTTAAGGGAAAAAGCTAATAGTGAACAAAAGCACACACTTCTGCTAATGACAAATACATGTTTTTGAAATTATAACATAAATAATTGTCTTCCTCTACTTCATTATATTCTAGTGGCTTTATGGATGACTAATAAATCTCAGATGAGTCAATTATATGAGAAGCTAGTCTCGCGGGGGATCAGTAGGTAATCAAGACAGTCACTTATTTAAACCTCAAATTCTGACTTTAAAAGAAGGATTCACACAATAGTAGTCATCCCAATTTTAGTAGTCTTATTTATAAGTGTTAGAACTGTCTATATACCTTACTAGCTGACTCAACATGAATGGGAGTTTTCAGTAGGTGTTGAGTGAATGTGAAAGCAGGAGAACTAGACTCAAGTCTATGGAACAAATTACAGCTTTTTTTAAGTTTCAGTGAGGAAGGTGAGTGGGGGATGGGCTAGATGTGTGATGGGTATTAAAGAGGGCACTTGTGATGAGCATTGGGTGTATATAAGTGATGAATCATTGAATTTTACTCCAGAAACCAATATTGCATTATATGTTCATTAACTTAATAAATAAAAAATAAAGTCACAGTGAACCATTTTTGTTTCTTTTATTAAAAAAATATATCCAGGGGTGCCTGGGTGGCTCAGTGGGTTGGGCCGCTGCCTTCGGCTCGGGTCGTGATCTCAGGGTCCTGGGATCGAGTCCCGCATCGGGCTCTCCGCTCAGCGGGGAGTCTGCTTCCTCCTCTCTCTCTCTGCCTGCCTCTCTGCCTGCTTGTGATCTCTTTCTGTCAAATAAATAAATAAAATCTTTAAAAATATATATATATATCCAAAGATTTGGAGTATGCATGAGGAAAAGTGAAATGTATTCCAATGTTTTGGCAGCATGAGCAGTCCAAAATGGCCTACTTCTGCCGACCTAGTCACTCATTTTAACTATAAATATAGTACTACAGTTTCCAAAATTATGGGTAACATAAGGGAGTGGTAAAACTATAGCCTCAGGTCAGACTGACCTTTAGGTTTAAACCCCAGTTCAATCAGTTACTCGCAATTTCACTTTGGGTGAGTTTCTCAACTTCCCTAGGCTTCTAGTACCTCAGTAAAATAATGATAGCACTTGCTTCATAAGACTGTTATGAGGGGCACCTCGATGGCTCAGTGGGTTAAGCCTCTGCCTTCAGCTCAGGTCATGATCTCAGGGTCCTGCGATCAAGGCCTACATAGGGCCCTCTGCTCAGCAGGGAGCCTGATTCCCACCCTCTCTCTCTGACTGCCTCTCTGCCTACTTGTGATCTTTCTCTCTAACAAATAAAATCTTAAAAAAAAAAAAACTGCTACAAGGTATTCAGATATAACCACAAGTTCTTAAAACACAGGAAAGATTCAGGCTTATTAAGTTATTTCTTGCTCTCTATGTTTTTCTTGTCCAGGAAGAATAATAGGGTTCTGAGGGACAGTCCTCCGACCAGGCTCCAAAACAGATCTCGTGGCTTACAAGGGAGCATGAAAAAAACATAAGCTGGTGTTCTATCCATGCTTTGTCTAAACTGAGTAAATCCTAAATAGCTAACACAAATGATGAGAAACAAATGGGATGTTTAAGAATCTTTGGTACAGTCATCTATGATATTTTTAGTAATACAATGGAGGAATTGTTTTAATTAAAATGCAAAATTCTAAACCTGACAGTGTTAAACTTGAAAGAATTTTTGGTACTGTTGGAGGAAATAAATAATGAATTTTAAAAAGAAAAAAGAAAAATGGCTATTTTAAAGAGCAACTAAATCCTTGGGAGTAGGAAGGCAGAACCAACGATAACAATACACCACAAGAAATTTATACTAAAATTGCTAATATCAAAAATAACAGAAGCTTTAAGTATGCATATATTAAAAGAAAATATACAAAGCAGCAATTCAGATATCTAGCCAGCTAACATATCCCACCATACTTAAAAGAACCAGTTAGTTTTATACTTGATGATGGTATTGTAGTAATATATTTTTAAAGTACAGTTGACCCTTGAACAAAAAAACAAAACAAAAAAAAGAACCAATTAACTCTTAATTCATAATCACATTTGGAAGTTACTTGTTTGTTGTTGGTGGGTTGTGGTTTTTTTTGCTTTTTTGGTAGTTATTTATTTTTAATGTTTAGTATATTTTTTAAAGTTTTTAAAGTAATGTTTAATAAGCATTTACTGAACATTGAGCTACTAGGAAGTATTATACTGGCTTGGCACGTGAAACACAAAAGGGTAGGATGTGCTTTTTGCCATCAAATAAAGCCATACATTACAATATGATTCTAATTGATTGTACAAATTTGAATGGTCATATTGCCATGCAAGACAAGGCATATTTCAAGTGTGTAAAAATGGAGAAAAAAAGACATCTGAAAACATCAAAGGGAAAAACCTTTGCCACATTGCTATTCAAAAGTTTAGAGGAAAGACCCTTCTGTATTCTTTTTAATCTACTCTAGCAAAAACAATAGATTATGGGTATTGATTTCTGCATACTACAAGAAAAAGTTATTGTGTCAAACTCTTTAAATGTCTTATTGAATGCCCCATAAGAGCCCGACAAGCTAAGCACTGTTTTTACTTCTTTGTCTAGATAATAAGCAGTTGAGATTGACTCGAGTCATACAGATAGCAAGCAGCAGACCAAAGCCTTGGACGTAGGCAGTCTAGCCCGGAAAAAGGACGTCATCACTTGCTATATACTGCTTCCGAAGCATCCAAGCAGACAGCACCTTCAGTCCCCACGGGACTGCATCTCAGATAACCCATTCCAGGGAAGCCAGCACGCTCAGGCAGGTTCATCTCTATATTCTCACTTCAGCCTCTGCTGCCGCAACATGAGCCCATTGTCTTTATTTAGATGTTGTCTCAACATTATGCTAAGTGAAAGAAGTCAGACATGGAGAGACAAATAGTGTATGATCGCACTTACATGTAGAATCTAAAAACAGCAACCTCATGGAACAGAGAGTAAAACTGTAACTGCCGGGGGCAGAGGCTTGGGGGGCCATGGTGAAAGATGCTGGATAAAGGGTACAAATAAGTGCCAGGGATCTGAGGGATCTGGAGGGTAACTATAGCTCACACTACTGAATCCTAGACTCAAAGTTGCTATTAGGATAGAGCTGTGATGCTTTCGCCATAACAACAACTACAACAAGGTGAAGGATGTCTTATCTAACCTGGTTGTGGTAAACATTTTACAATACATATGTGCATCAAATCATCTTGTATTCCTTAAACTCACACAATGTTATATGTCAGTCATACTTCAATAAAGCTAGAAAAAAGTAAAAAGAAAACAAAATTTTTAAATGGCCTCAAAAAGCCTCTGGGCTCCTTCGATTCAAGAACCATTTTATCTTAGTATCCTCATCTGTCTTAACCCATAATTCTAACATGCAACAAATTTTAATTCAATTCGAACAACATGTTAAGCACTGGGAACGCACCAGTGAATCTTTGAAGTACCCAGAGTCATTATTATTACTATAGTACAGCAGCCCCCCCTTTTCCGTGGTGGCTATGTTCCAAGACCTCCAGGGCAGATAACACCAGACCCTCTGTCTATCTGTTTTTTTCCTGTACACACATACCTGTGATAAAGTTTAATTTATAAATTAGGCATGGTAAGAGATACAAAAACTAATAGTAAAATAGAATAATTATAATAGTAAACAGTAATAAAAGTTACATGAATGGGGTCTCTCTCTCAAAATATCTTATTGTACTGTACTCGTTCTTCTTGTGATGAGGTGAGATGATAAAATGGCTATGTGATGAGAAGTGAGGTGAATGACACAGGTACGGTGACATGGCAATAGGCTACTATTGACCTCCTGAACATATGTCCAAACGAGAATTATTTGCTACTGGGCCGTGGTTGACCGAGGGAAACTGAAGCCACAGAAAGCAAGACCACATATAAGGGGGAAGTTTTGTAAACTTAGTTTAAGACATTAAAAACAACAACAACAACAACAACATATTAAACTCCAACTATGTACATGGCATTGATTTAGACTCTGAAACACATACAAGAAGTGTAGGGCATAGTTCCTGTTCTCAACAAGTTTATAGGTCAGCTGTAGTGAAAGAGAAACAAAAACATAAAAGGGTAAATAATTTAAGAGTTATATTATGCACAAAAGAATAAAACAAAGCTTACCACAGGGTATTATGTGATGACTACTTTGTTAGGATTATTATGGAGAAAATAGATTCTGTAGTAAAAAAAAAAAACATGAAGATTCTAGATTATATATATTCGAGCAGTTTCTATAATGTGCAATTTCTCATAGACTTTGTTATGGTAAGGTTCACTGTGCATTCCCAAGAGCTTCATAATTTGCAGTGTTTTCCCAACTCGTTTGGAAAAGGAACACTGTTTCATGAGATTTCATTGCTTCTGTGAAAAAAAAAAAAAAGAAAGAAAGAAAAGAAAGCTGTCTTTTGTGAAAAATCTCTTAAAGAACTCGTGGGTTATTATTAAATATGTAATATGCCTGTTGCAGGCTCCGTATAAACCTCAACCTCATGGACCACAATGCTCATGGCTGCCTTCTCCAAGAGCTGGGACATGGTCTCACAAATTCTCAACAAAGTACTCCAGCTAATCTGTCCCAAATCATTACATATATGTGGTGAAACCTTTTTTTGCCATCCCTAGATTTAGTTGTACCAGATAAAGGAAGAAGAATCTGGGATAAACCAGCTTCTAAGAGGAGATAAATATTGAACTGAGCTTCCAAACATGCCTGAGAGATTTCTTCAGTAATCTTAAAACTTTCTTTCTTTCTTTTTTTTTTTTTTTTAATCAGATGAACTCAATTGCTTACTCAGTCTTTCCTTTCAGCATTCTGGAGAAAGGAAGGTTAAGGGACAAAAATGGAAATAGACACACTGCCAACTATAATTAGGCTGAAAAGAGTTACTAAATATAGCCATTCATACATCGAAGAACTCGTGAGCACTACTGAGTAAGCACCACTGGTCTGACCTGACTTTCTTGAGACGGGTCTCCCAGCATTTGGGAACTGGTAGGACTATATTAATGGTTACATCTCAAATTTCTCTGCCTCTTATCCTCACCTGCTTAGGAGACAGAAACCGGTCCCATGACAAGTGAGCCCCTGCACCCCTGCCCAGCCCTCTCTGGAGACTCTGGAAGAATATCTTCAAGGTTCTCATCATCTTCCCATGGTTTTCAGGCTGTGGCCCAAACTGTTAGTCCCACACGGACAAGAGAAGCCAGTGAGAGCGCTGATGTTCATGCCAGTAATATTTCTTCCTGGCACTCCTCAAACTTCGAACACTCGAGATGCCTACACGGCATGACCTCCCCATGATTCCTTCTCAGCCAAAGTCCTTCAGTGTTATAAGAAGTAGGAAGAATGTCCTCCTCCCTACTAGCTCTCAAAGCTGTCACTTTAGAACCAAGGCAGAGTTGTCTTTCTTCTTCGTGCCCATGTTTTCCCAAGTCACTTATAAAAATATTCCCTTCAGTGACTGTTTGGAACACCTTGTTGGGAAACAATTCTCTGTGGGTCTCTAGCATTTCTGCACAGCTTGTAAGTACATATACTGGCTGCCTTTGTTCTGGATTATGTCTCTAAGGATGTTTGCATAGCCAAAAGCCTTGTCTTTAAGGATGTTGGCAGAGTGTCTGCCTCTGGAGTGAGGGGCAGATTTGCTTACAGTCCTCTGGAGCAAAAGTCACGCAGGCTCCCTGCCTATTATACTTTTTTTGTAAAAGATTTAGATTTCCCATGCTTCAGATTCTTCTCCCGTGACATACCCCAGTGGATGTGCAGACATCAACTAGCCCTATTTCCATCGCCCTGTGGGAATGAGCAAACACACTAGCTACTATGTCGTAAGTCGTAAAGTCCTTTGTCTCTGAGGTGGGAGCCTCATGTGTTCTGTCAGCATCCACGGCACTGTGCCAGGCTAACCTGTCAGTGTGTGAGCAGACTAAAATCTTAGATCAGACATAGCTATTGTCACAGCCCTCACTCCAGGATTCAGATGCAAGTCCTTGGATAAGAACTGCTACCTAAGACGGACACTACACTGCCCAGGGCAGTTCTCAGATCTCCCATCAAGGAAGAACCCATTTTTTTCTTGCCAGGAGTAGAGTTCACTGATATCCACCAGCCATAACTTGCTCAAGAATAACTCAACTTTCAAGAGCTCACCTCATGCTCTTCCTGGGAAAAAGTCAGCGTCGAGTGAGGGGTACTAAGACCAGGACATTTCTGCTCAGTTAGGAGACAGTCTCAGCAACAATCTCTGCTCCAGAGCTCCCCACTGGGCTGGACAAGACTTTGTCAGATCAGTAGGCTTTCCATGCGCAATGCAGGTCCTCTTGTTTTGATCTTTCATGGATATTTCCCCAAGAAACCATACTCGCAACTTCATCTCAGTGTCGGCTTCCCAGCAAACCCAACTGATATGCCTGTGTCTGGTCGCAGACACCGAAATGAAACATTCTTTTTCCTCCAAGTATGTTTTGTTTGAGGAGGCAAATTAGGCTCTGAGACTGAGTTTGTCTTTGCCAACAATTTATTTAACACAGGTTTGCTGAGGGAATTTCACAAGCCAACAGCATCTAGGATAATGCCTCTTAAGAAAATAATACAGAAATAACATGTTCCACATCCGTGATAGATTAATCCCCCTATTGTTCCAGGCAAGGGAAGATGAAAGGGAAAAAAAGCCCAAATTTAGTTGAGATGCACCTTTATACAAGTTGGTTATTGGGGGCTGGGGAGTATTTAGCCAACTGAGAGCTGAGGGCCAGCTGCCGATGCAGAAGTAGAAGTCCCTTGTTGCTAGAGCTCGTTGCTAGGGAACGCCTACACTGGTGTTGACAGGCTGGCAGATCCACACCCCCCCGCCCCCCCCCCCATGGCAGGGCCACTGCATGGCTTTCACCACTGCTGGTAAAAGAGTTGCCTTTACCGTGGCAAGAGCAAATTGCCCCAAGGTCTTCAGAAAATTATTTAGATCAGCAAAATGTCGCCTTGCCTCGACAGAACAATCCCTGATATCCCTCATGAAGTCTCAGTATTTATACTCAAAATGTTCCTTTGCCATAGTTATTTCTTCATATGCTTTTTATCAATAAGCCCCCACAGGGGCCCCTCAGCAGCTGAGCTAATGACTTCAGAGAACAGATGCGATGATGGCATCCTCACACAATACACTTCATTCTTATACCAAAACAAGAATGTTTTCCTTTTGTCTTTGTCATAAACAAGTAGATTAAAATGAACTTCACTTAAATCATAAACAAGTGGATTTGAAATCCTGTCAAACCAATACACAATGAAGAATACTTCATATGAATTAGCTCATGTATGTTAACATCTCATATGCATGCTCAGGATCACACATCATGTCCGGACATGTGAAGTCCCAGCTTAGGTTCGAGTTGGAAATTTTCACTGAATCAAAAATGTTCAACATAGCCATGTGTTCTTAAAATGGTTATGTTAGGATATATTAGGTTCATGAGTGTTCATTTAAGTTTAAGGATTAACATTTATGATAGATACATTTATGTAAGACTAGAAAGTTGTTTGCTATATTTCAATAACTCTAATATGCCATTAATTATAAGCATGTTATTATTTTAAGTATCATTAAAAAAAGAAAAGTATCACCAAAGAATCTATAACACAATGCTAAGATGCTTGCTATTGTAAGGCAAATTCTAATTCTGATGACATCAAAATGTGAAAAAATGTGCATCTTTGACCCAATCAAATGTAGTGACTTTGGAATTCCTGGTCTCAGATTATTTGTGTGTTTCTAATATGTAAAGGAAGAGTTTTCAACTCCTGAAATATTTTATGTGACATATGATCATTCTCAATTAAATAGGTAAATATTGAGTGGATAGCAATCAAGTGATTTCTTTAAAAGTCTCAAGTTTAATAAGCATATAAAAGTAGGATTACATTATGAATGTGGTGTATAATAGGATATTGAACATTTAATACAACAGGGTGCATTTTTTTAAAAATTCAGAAATCTGGAAGTTAATTAAATCCTCATTCTGACTCCTAAGGTATACCTTTTCTAATATTGGAATTGGGGTGGAATTAAGGTATCAGTGAGGATAGTCCCTTAATTTTCCTGAAGATCACCATGAAGCCCAGGAAATGAGGTGTGTGTCCTTACAGAAATAAGTTTAACGATTACTGACAACACAGAAGTAGGGCCTTCTGCTAAGAAGCTCCCACCACCTTACCCCAGCAGACTCCAGGTAGTCAGACCTGCAAGGGACAAGCCCTCTAAGGGCCACTCAAAGACAGAGGATCTCCCTTGCTCAGCACAAGGACAAGGCTGTCTCTTTATTGCCATAAATAATGGAGAAGCAAACAAATCCAGGAAGCCCAGATCTTAAAATATGATAAAGAATTCCTTCCTCCTACATTGTTTTTCCTACTAGTAGATTATTAAGATCTCACCAGTTGAGGGGGGAGGGGATGAGATGTGACTGTTCCAGACAGTGAATCTGTGGATTTAGGTTCCGCAGCAGCCTTTCGTTTCCCACAGATATCCCCAGGAAGAGCCAAAGCTGGCAGAGTTTTAAAGCAGGAGACAGAACAAGAGTCAAGGGATGAGCTTCAACTCCCACCCTCTTCTTCCCAAATCTCTGCTTCATGAGCACTTACAGAGAGGAAATGTGGCCATTCCACAGGAACCACAAAGAAACTAAAAGAAGTTTGGTGAAGTTTATTTCACCTTCTGGAAAGACAGGAAAGAAAAGATCGAGGTTGTCTGGAAACGTTTCTCCCTCTCTCCTTTTGTGCCTCAAACACGGTTTAGACTCTTCTGGCAGCATGAGCCAGACTTCCCACCATCTCTCCCCTCTGTCCTGGGGTCAGTTGATTTCACAGAAGGAAAAGCCCCCATCAAGAGAACAAGCTAGCAAATTTCTGGTTTTCTGTCTTTCTTAGAGTGATACTGACAATTTTATTTATTTATTTTTTTTTTTAATTTTTTTTTAAAAATTTTTTTTTAAATATTTTACTTATTTATTTGTCAGAGAGAGAGAGCACGAGAGCGAGCACAGGCAGACAGAGAGAGAAGCAGGCTCCCTGCCAAGCAAGGAGCCCGACGTGGGACTCGGTCCCAGGATGCTGGGATCATGACCCGAGCCAAAGCAGCCGCTTAACCAACTGAGCCACCCAGGCGTCCCTATTTAAAAATTAAAAAAAAATTTTTTTTCAGTGTTCCAAAATTCATTGTTTATGCACCAAACCCAGTGCTCCATGCAATACGTGCCCCCCTTAATACCCACAATCAGGCTCACCCAACCCCCCACACCCCTCCCCTCCAAAACCCTCAGTTTGTTTCTCAGAGTCCACAGTCTCTCATGGTTTGTCTCCCCCTCCGATTTCCCCCAACTCACTTCTCTTCCCCATCTCCCAATGTCCTCCCAATGTCCTTATGCTCCACAAGTAAGTGAAACCATATGATACTTGACTCTCTGACTTATTTCACTCAGCATAATCTCTTCCAGTCCCGTCCATGTTGATACAAAAGTTGGGTATTCATCCTTTCTGATGAAGGCATAATACTCCATTGTATATATGGACCATATCTTCTTTATCCATTCATTTGTTGAAGGGCACCTTGGTTCTTTCCACAGTTTGGTGATTATGGCCATGGCTGCTATGAACATTTAAAATATGGGGTACAGATGGCCCTTCTACCCAAAGAAGAGGTACAGATGGCCCTTCTTTTCACTACATCTGTATCTTTGGGGTAAATACCCACTAGTGCAATTGCAGGGTCATAGGGTAGCTCTATTTTTAAATTTTTGAGGAATCTCCACACTGTTTTCCAAAGTGGCTGCACCAATTTGCACTCCCACCAACAGTGTAAGAGGGTTCCCCTTTCTCCACATCCTCTCCAACACACACTGGTTACTGTCTTATTGATTTTGGCCATTCTAACTGGTGTAAGGTGGTATCTCTATGTGGTTTTGATTTGAATCTCCCTGATAGCTAATGAAGATTAACATTTTTCATGTGTCTGTTAGCCATTTGTATGTCTCCTTTGGAGAAGTGTCTGTTCATGTCTTCTGCCCATTTTTTGACATGATTATCTGTTTTGTGTCTGTTGAGTTTGAGGAGTTCTTTATAGATCTTGGATATAAGCCCTTTGTCTGTAGTGTCATTTGCAAATATCTTCTCCCATTCCATGGGTTGTCTCTTTGTTTTGTTGACTGTTTCCTTCTCTTTGCAGAAACTTTTGATCATGATGAAGTCCCAAAAGTTCATTTTCACTTTTTTTTCCTTTGCCTTTGGGGACATACCTTGAAAGAAGTTGCTGTGGCCAATGTCGAAGAGGTTACTGCCTATGTTCTTCCCTAGGATTTTGATAGATTCCTGCCTCACGTTGAGGTCTTTTATCCATTTCAGGTTTAACTTTGTGTATGGTGTAAAAGAATGGTCAGGTTTCATTCTTCTACACATAGCTGTCCAATTTTCCCAGCACCGTTTATTGAAGAGACTGTCTTTTTTCCACTGTATATTTTTTCCTGCTTTGTCAAAGATTATTTGATCATAGAGTTGGGGGCCCATATCTGGGCTCTCTACTCTGTTCCACTGGTCTATGTGTCTGTTGTTGTGCCAGTACCATGCAGTCTTAGTCATCACAGTTTTGTAGTAAAGCTTGAAATCAGGAAATGTGATGCCCCCAGGTTTGTTTTTCTTTTTCAACATTTCCTTAGCAATTCAGGGTCTCTTATGGTTCCATACAAATTTTAGGATTGTCTGTTCCCAGATCTTTGAAAAATACTGGTGGAATTTTGACCAGGATCATATTGAAAGCATAGATGGCTCTAGGCAGTATAGACATTTTAACAATGTTTATTCTTCTGATCCATGACCATGGAATTGTCTTCCATCTTTTTGTGTCTTCTTCAGTTTCTTTCATGAGTGTTCTGTAGTTCATCGAGTACAGATCTTTACCTTTTTGGTTAGGTTTATTCCCGGGTATCTTATGGTTCTTGGTGCTATAGTAAATGGAATGGATTCTTTCATTTCCCTTTCTATATTTCATTGTTCATGTATAAGAAAGCAACTGATTTCTGTACATTGATTTTGTATCCTGCCACATTACTGAATTGCTGTATGTGTTCTAGTAATTTAGGGGTGGAGTTTTTTGGGTTTTCCATATAAAGCATTATGTCATCTGCAAAGAGAGAGAGTTTGACTTCTTTGCCAATCTGAATACCTTTTATATCTTTTTGTTGTCTGATTGCTGTTGCTAGGACTTCTAGTACTATGTTGGACAACAGTGACGAAAGTGGACATCCTTGTCATGTTCCTGATCTCAAAGGGAAGTCTGTCAGCTTTTCCCCACTGAGGATGATATTCACTGTGGTTTTTCCATAGATAGATTTCATGAAGTTGAGAAATGTTCCGTCTATTCCTATACTTTGAAGCATTTTAATCAGGAATGGATTCTGTATCTTTTCAAATGCTTTTTCTGCATCAATTGAGAGGACCATGTGGTTCTTGTCATTTCTCTTATTGACTTGTTCTATCACATTGATTGATTTGTGAATGTTGAACCACCCTTGCATCCTATGGATAAATCCCACCTATACCAAAAGACTGAGATTATTCCTTGCATATTCTCAGACCACAATGCTTTGAAACTGGAACTCAACCACAAGAAAAAGTTTGGAAGGAATTCAAATACTTGGAAGCTAAGTATTGTTTGAGCTAAGAATGTCTGGATCAACCAGGAAATCAAAGAAGTACCTAAACAATTCACAGAAACCAGTGAGAATGAAGACACATTGGTCCATAACCTATAGTAAATGGCAAGAATGCTTGGATCAACCAGGAAGTCAAAGAAGAACTTAAACAATTCATGGAAACCAATGAAAATGAAGACACTTCTTTTGGTATCTGTTGAGCCCTGATTTGTGACCAGTGTGTGGTCTATTCTGGAGAAAGTTCCATGTGCACTCAAGAAGAATGAGTATTCCGTTGTTTTATGGTGGAATGTTCTGTATATGTTTATGAGGTCCATCTGGTCAAATGTGTCATTCAATGTTCTTGTTCCTTTATTGATTTTCTGCTTGGATGATCTGTCCATCACTGAGTGTGGTGTGTTAAGATCCCCTAATGTATTCACATCAATTTGACTCTTTTATTTTTTTAATTTTTAAAGCAGGCTCCACACCCAGCATGGAGCTCAACGCGGGGCTTTAACTCACAACACTGAGATCAAGACCTGACCTCAGATTAAGAGTCAGATGCTTAACTGACTGAGCCACGCAGTAACCCAAATATCAACAACTGTAAAAAGAAATGTCATTGCAAGGAAACATCAAGAACTAGATCTTACAAGATCAAAATGGCATAGGTTGAATTAAAAATGAAAAGAGAAATTTAGAAAATAGAAAAGATGAGGTCACAAGTAACAGACTGACTTTTTTTTCCCTTCTTTTTAAATTGCTCTATCTCAAACAGCAAAATGCTGGGTTACTGAGTTTACTGATACATCAAGAATACCCTTTTAATGCCACAGCACTAGTACACCACAGATGATTATTAAACATTTAACAAATGCTTATGATAGGCCAGGTACTCAATTGTTTCTCATATACATTTTCTCATTTCATTTCATCCCCACAACAACTCTGTGAAGTACTACCATTCCTATATCATAGCTAAGGAAACAGGCGCACAGAAAAAAATTTTTAAAGCTTTTATTTATTTGACAGAGAGAGAGAGCACAAGCAGAGGGAGCAACAGGCAGGGGTAGAGAGAGAAGCAGGCTTCCCGCTAAGCAAGGAGCCTGATGCAAGGCTGGATCCGAAGACCCCCAGATCATGACCTGAGCGGAAGGCAGACGCTTAATAACTGAGCCACCCAGGCACCCAGGGGCATAGAAAATTTTAAGAAAGTATTTGTCACACCCATAGCTGGTAATTTCAGGTCACTCTTCACAATGCTCTACTAAAAAATTCAGGTTGATGCGCTGGGTGGCTCAATCAGTTGAGTGTCAGACTCTTGGTTGTGGGATTGAGCCCTACCTCGCATTCCAGGCTCAGCAAGGGATTTGCTTAAAGATTCTCTCCCTCTGCCCCTCCTCCAACTCATATGCACTCTCTCTCTCTCAAGTAAAGAAATAAATCTTTTTAAAAAGATCAGTTCAGTATGTTTTTTTTATCATTGCAGTGAAAAGAAAAAAAACAAAAAAAAGTCCAGTTGTATCGAAATTACAGACCCTGCACCTGAAATCAAAATTTCAAATTCATAGGCTTCTCATCAAAAGTAATCCACTCTAAATAGGCTTTACCCTGGGCTTCTCCAAAACAGTAAGCTCAGTAATGTCATCCAAATTTGTAATGACTAAAAATGAGCCTATTTTGTTCGGTGTAGGAGAAGGTGAATAAATTATGCTGTTTTTTCCTCTCCCAGTTTCCACAATTCAAACAGGCAGAGGAGTACAGCAAATCAAAGATGAAAATATTACCCTTATGATGGATGTGGCAGAAATGTGTGGTGACCACAGTCTTCCCAATACCCAGTATCAGAATTAGATTGATTGTCCCCACTTCAGCCCCGCCCCACTCCCTGATCTGGGCAGGGTGGGGGGCCCTCGCAGGGGAGCGAGGTTGGCCCTTGTTGGGGTCAGGACACAGAGAAGAGAATGAAGAGCTCTCAGTAAGCAGGCAAACCCCAAAAACAAGGGAAAGGAGGAAGAAGATAAGTAAAGGCTCTTCTGAGGGGGTGGAGGGAGGACAGGAGTAACGTGCTGATGATTTTATTATTGCCCCTCCTGGTGGAAGCGCCAGGTCTGAGAACACCCACACACACAGAGGTAGATACATGCTCTGTGACTGGGCTGTGCTATGGCCCCTTCTCCTCATTTTGAACATGTTGGGCTTCAGGCACTTCACTTTATGATCATTTCATTCATTACAATCAGTAGGGAATTAAAGGTGAAATGACAGAGTCCTGCTGTGGGTAAGGTCCATGTTTTAAGAGGGGAAGACTTGTCACTTGCATTAGATGGATAAGAAAGACAAATACATGTATAGCTACGTAGTCGATAAAGACATAAATAAGAAAATGCTCACCAGTGACTCGGGGTTTAATTAAATGATAGCTACTGGTTAAATTACATCTCCCAACAAAGGAAAGCCACAGCTGACTCACCTCACTGCAGCAATGACTCGGCAGGTAGGGGAGCCCACACGTTCAGGTGGGAAGAAGAGGGAGGAGGCCAGGAGAGAGATGGGGGTGGGGAGGAAGCAGCTTCAGTGTGGGATGGTAACAGCTCTTTTCAAATTGGTTCTCAAAGAGGAGAGGGGGAAAGTCCAAGTTTAAAATGACTCAGTTGTCCCACAAAGGCTTTCCTTCTCTCCTCCCACTGTGGGAAATTGGGTGCAGTATTCAGGGGACAACTGTAATCTGGAGGAGGCACAATGAACCCCGGGGCAGCTCCTCTGCTGCAGGGGAGGTGGGTGGAGGGACCCATTTCTCCCTTTGGAATCACCCCTCCCGAAGTCTAGTGGTAAGGCCCATCAGAATTGCATAAGAAAAGACTGGATAGGGGCCTGGGTGGCTCAGTGGGTTAAAGCCTCTGCCTTCAGCTCAGGTCATGATCCCAGAGTCCTGGGATCAAGCCCCGCATAGGGCTCTCTGCTCGGCAGGGAGCCTGCTTCCTCCTCTGCCTGCCTCCCTGCCTACTTGTTATCTTTGTCTGTCAAATAAATAAATAAAATCTTTAAAAAAGAAAAGAAAATACTGGATTAAAAAAACTTCTGTTTTTTCTTAGTTCCTGAGCAATCAAATTCAGTATTTAATTTTGCAGCTTTAGCCTCCCAATAACTCATAAAAACACTTGCCGTGCTCCTCATTGTTCACTAGAGATACGTGGACCAGTGGCCATCGTTCCCCTCGGTCACTTTTCGTCAAAGGCACAGGTGGAACTCCAGCCCTCAGTTGATTGCATTGCTCTTGGCTCAAGCTCCTCACCTGAAATGAGACACAAAGCACTCTGTCTATATTTATATAGATATATTTAAATTGATAGCAAGCCTATAGATAGATAGATATACATTATCTGTTCTACAGATATATACTATCTATACTATACATACACACTGTATATGTATATATACATTGAAGAACAATGAAGAACAGTGAAGAACAAAACATGTAGGGCCCCTGTTGTCATGGTATGTACAGCCTAAAGGACCCTTCTTACGTTCATCCACCCAGATCTTTGGAGAGAGAGTGCGCACATGTGTGAGTGGGAATGGGGAGGAGGGGCAGAGGGAGAGAGTCTTAAGCAAATCCCATAGCTCTGAGATCATGACCTCAGCCAAAATCAAGAGTCACTCCCGTAACCAACTGAGCCAACCGGGGGCCCAGACTTCACTCATTCTTTTTAAAAGATTTTATTTATTTATTTGACAGAGAGAAATCACAAGTAGATGGAAAGGCAGGCAGAGAGAGAGAGGGAAGCAGGCTCTCTGCTGAGCAGAGAGCCCAATGCGGGACTGGATCCCAGGACTCTGAGATCACGACCTGAGCCGAAGGCAGCGGCTTAACCCACTGAGCCACCCAGGCGCCCCGACTTCACTCATTCTTAAACGTCCTCACTGGAACCATCTCCAAGCCACTGCATTCCACAGACTACTCCTTTCTTCGATTCCCAAAAAATCAACTGCCTTTACTCTCTGCATTCCACCTCTTCCAAGTTCTTCCACCAAACAACCTAAAGGCCCCAGGCCCCCTAGAAGCAAAACATCCATAAACAAACATTGGAGCCTGAATTATCCTTCTCATACTGTCAGGAATTTTAACCTGGTATAATTAACATCTCATTTAGTGTCTATCAGTGTCTTTGGAGATGGGGAGAGAGAAGAGAGATTTAAGAATCGCCTAAAATTATATGCAAAATCTTAAGTGTGTGCTGTTTCTGGAGGAAGCATGCAAAGCTTTCATAGAATTCTAAAAGGGATACTAAAGCCAAAAAGGTTAGGTTCCTCTGTTTTGCTAGGTTTTTAGTAATTATGCCACTTTTTCAATCATTGTAATGAGACTGGGCATCCATTCTACTTTAGCTCTAGTTTCTAACAACAACAAAAAAGCCATTTCCAGAAATGTGTTTTTTTTCTTTCTTTTTTAAAAATTATTTTTATTAACATATAATGTATTATTTGCCCCGGTGGGCAGGTCTGTGAATCATCAGGCTTACACATTTCACAGCATTCATCATAGCACACACCCTCCCCACTGTTCATATCCCAACTGCCCTTTCCCTATCCACCGAACCCCCTTCCTTTTTTAAAGGATTTTATTTATTTGACAGAGAGAGAGACAGAGAGCGAGAGGAAATACAAGCAGGAACAGTGGGAGAGGGAGAGGGAGAAGCAGGCTTCCCGCTGAGCAGGGAGCCCGATGTGGGGCTCGATATGGGGCTCAATCCTAGGACCCTGGGATCATGACCTGAGCCCAAGGCAGATGCCCAATGACTGAGCCACCCAGGTGCCCCTAGTTTGTCTTTTTTATTTTCTTTTAAAGTGCTATTAAGAAACTTAAATGTAAAGTCCAATGGAGGTTATGATAAAAAATTTTTACCTATTTTAACATATACATTGCCCAAGGGCTTAAGGCAGCACACCATCATTTTACACTAGATGGTGAAGAAGAAAACTTGTGCACCTAAATAGAATGAGTGGTAATTAATTCTCACAGGTTACAATGAGAATCATAACTGTTAGCCTAAAAATGAAGCTGAAAATTATTGAAATGTGTGTTTAATAGAACTGCCTTATTACTATCCATTTCTGTCATTTGAGCCTTAACCTTACATGAAGATCATCAGGAAAAGACTTCAAATTTCCAGAAAAAGATGGAACAAAAAAAAGTCAAATTCTCAGTCTTTTAAAGATTTTTTTTTTATTATTATTTGACAGAGAGACATCACAAGTAGGCAGAGAGGCAGGCAGAGAGAGAGAGGAGGAAGCAGGCTCCCCACTGAGCAGAGAGCCCGATGCGGGGCTCGATCCCAGGACCCTGAGACCATGACCTGAGCCAAAGGCAGCGGCCTAACCCACCGAGCCACCCAGGCGCCCCCAAATTCTCAGTCTTGTAGCTAACCATCCCTATTATCTTTTATACTCTAGTTAGCTTTGGTGTAACAGAAACAGCTGCAGCAGCTATACACATGGGGGGAGGGGGTGCTCAATAAATATTTAAAATAATGAATGAAAACTTGTCCTCTTTGATCATAGCTGTAAAAACCTAGGTAGAGAAGGAAGAGGGAGAAAAAACCCCCTTCAGTTTTATGATTGCCTTTTGGGCATTTTCTATTTTGTGTGTAATCAGAATGTGTAGGGAGAGATAATATATTTGGAAGTTAAATAAGATCTTTGTAATCCAAACCCTTCCAAGAGAAAGGATGCATACAGCTCTAAGAGAGAGAGGAAATGATTCAAAAATCAAACTTCTGAAGAAAAACCTGGGCAGAAACGGTGCATCATAATAATAATAGTTTACAGTTCTTAAGAGATGTTACATAAATTAAGAACTCAGACATCACAAACATTTGCATGTTAACCCTTATGGCATTCCTTCAATATCAGCACGTGACTATCACTGTCTTCCTTGAACAGATGAAAGAGGATGGGAGGGAATATGTCCCAGATAGACAGAAAGCAGACAAGGAAAAGTAGAGCCAAGGGTAAATACATATTTACTTCACACAAACATTGGTGCAAATTCCCTCAGAAACATAAAAGTCCATAATAATAGATGTCTTGCAAGGTGAGAATTATTAAGGAAAGCCAGTGCAATTTTTCAATCTTGGAAACTTAAAACTGAGAAAGAAGATAGCTCCTTGTATTTTGTAGTCTGAAGTCCTATAAAACATCATTACAATTGAAAACCCAAGTACTAAAATCGTTTTTCTTCAAATCAAGGACTTACTAACATATGAACATACCCAAATATGACAACGCAGCCAACTACACAGCATTCATAATTAGAAATGGGAAAATGAAAGTTCTTC
This sequence comes from Mustela putorius furo, assembly GCF_011764305.1. Taxonomy (NCBI): domain Eukaryota; kingdom Metazoa; phylum Chordata; class Mammalia; order Carnivora; family Mustelidae; genus Mustela; species Mustela putorius. The sequence continues at coordinate 33,196,810 of NW_025421987.1, forward strand.
GATTTTTGCACTTTATGACTTCAGGATTTGTTTACATTTTAAATCCTCATGTCCTGTGTGATCGCTAGGTAGTCCATTTTTTTTTTTAAGATTTTATTTATTTATTTGACAAAGAGAGAGAGAGATCACAAGTAGGCAGAGAGGCAGGCAAAGAGGGAGAGAGGAGGAAGCAGGCTCCCTGCTGAGCAGAAAGCCCAATGCGGGGCTCGATCCCAGAACCCTGAGATCATGACCTGAGCTGAAGGCAGAGGCTTAACCCACTGAGCCACCCAGGCGCCCCGGTAGTCCATATTTTTAAATTTGCCCCGTTTCCTAGATGAAATACAGAGCATTTCAGGAATAAGACAGCGGGTTAATCCTGAACTGCTCCCACGGCTCCATGTTTTCCAAACAGATCGCTAAATGATATCAGTTCAGTGAAACAGAGGTGTTTAAATAGACTCACCCAGCGAATTTATTCTGCAATTCCATTAAAGAAAGGAGGTGAATGGTTAAGCAAAAACACTTCTCTTTCGCTTTCTCTTCCTTTTCCTGGCCATTTATTTTTATGGCTACATCAATTGTGCACATCAGAACTTACAAAGCACCGTAAAAAGGAGTTGTCAGTCATCAGCTAAAGGGAGCAGGTAATATCGGAGAAGAGAAACCAAGAGGTGAAGTTGAGAATTACAGAAACCCAGCAACCTTATATAATATATTATCAGGGAGAGCCAAGCATAACAGAAAGAACTGGAGGAAGATGACAGGGAGGAGAGATTACATAAAATACTAATGTGCCCCCAGGGTTCTGGAACTAAATGGTGAAGGGTATGTCTTGATAAGCTAGAGAGAGTTCACTGTAAATTTGGAGTTCAGAGTATAAGATGACACGAATGTAGAAATAAGTGCCTGAGTACCCAAGTGGATGACAAATGCAGTTGTAAGCACTCCCGCAGGGGCTTGGAGAATATGCTGATTATCTGTGGTTCCCCAGGGGCCTGAAGGAAATAATATGTAGTAAGGGGGCAGAGGGGTTGGGGGAGGGAGTATATCCTGTACCTTAGTCACCTGGAGCATCAGTGCCATTAACACCTGTCCTGTTAGGGTCATTATAGGAATCTCTCTCTTCTCCATGCCGTAGCTGCTTCCAGGCTCATAATTATCTCCATCTACCTGATCTCAATTTACCTCTCCAGCCATTTAACTGCTTCAGGTCTTTGGGGAAGCAATTATTAAATTCCTATCCCCAAATTGTTAAGTGATCCCTCAGGAACTGGGAAAAGTTATCATAGATTCTCTTTATAGGACAAGCAATGTGTTCTGCAGCCCCTGATGGAAATAGGCTCAGGAGAAACCCAACGTACCTTGACAATCATCCACAAGTACATTGACTCATTTACCAAATAAAGATCTACTGAGCACCAACCATATGCTAGGCTTTGTGACGCTGGGGATACAGAGTTGGAAAGTGAGTCTCTCCTCTGAACTCACAGTCCGGAGGAGAGAGAGGCACACACTGAACTTAACAATACAATATGTCAGTCACTGCTAGGTGGGGACCCAGAACATGTCTACAGCAGGTGGCAGGGGTAGGGGGTAGGGGTGGGGTTGGGGGAGGGGAAGGAGGTGGGCAGGGGGTACTGGCAAGAATCAGAACAGGCAGGACAAGGAAAATATTACCTGGATGTCTCCTAAAGGATGAGTATAAGTTTGGGTGATAAATAGATGGAGGCCACTGTAGAAAAAAACCATATAATTTTAATTGTAGTGAAAAAGTAAATTATTATTACCAAACATTCTGTAAGAGAAAATTATCATTCCATCATTTCTTCATCTTAATTTTTTGGCTTCTACTTTCATATGTTTAAAGCGTCATTGTGGGGTGTTCATACCAACTTGTGTAATACAGATTTGAGCTCTCCGATGAACACCTTCTTATCCCCTTGTGTCAGCCCCCTGATCAAATTGGAAAGACTTCCTGTGGATGCCTGGGTGGCTCAGCTGGTTAAGCATCTGCATTTGGCTCAGGTCATGATTCCAGGGTCCTGGGATCGATCCCTGCATTGGGCTCCTTGCTCAGTGGGGACTCTGCTTCTCCCTCTGCCTGCCACTTCCCCTGCTTGTTCTCTCCCTCTCTGACGAATAAATAGAATCTCTAAAACAAAACAAAGCAAAAACTTTGTGATTTCTGTCCCCTCAATCCATCATTTCACTCAGTGCATGACAGGTGATATGCAGGTGAGAGAGCTCAGATTCTTGTAAGCCTGGCCCTCAAATTTTGTGGGGGAAATAAAAGACCTTCAATATTTTTTTTATGATCACAATCCCTAAGGATACACAAGCCATAATACGTGACTCTAGATGTCACAGAAAGGTTACAAATCATGTCCAATGGTTAGCAAGATAGCTAGAATTCTACCACATTCTCTCCTACTCAAGAAAACATATTAAAAAGGAGGCCGATTATTAAAAAAAAAAAAAGGAGGCCGATTAAAGTAATTTTAGATAATATTGACGCTACCATAATTAACTTATAGCTTGCATATTCAAAAACACCAACATTTTATTTTATTTTTTATTTAGTGATTCATCACTTACATATAACATCCAGGGCTCGTCAGAACACGTGCCCTCCTTTATCTCCATCACCCATTTAGCCCTTTCCCCACCCACATCCCTCCATCAACTCTGTTCTCTGTCATTAAGACTCTCCAATGGTTTGCTTCCCTTTCTCTCTTTTCCTTTCCATATGTTCATCTGTTTTGTTTCTTAAATTCCACATATGAATAAAATCTCTTGGTATTTATCTTTCTCTGACTGAATTCGCTTAGCATAATACACTCTAGCTCCATCCTTGTCATTGGGGTTTTTTGGGGTTGAGTATTATTATTCCATTGGGGAATGGAATATTGAGTATTATTATTCCATTGTATATATTCCACCTCTTCTTTATCCATTCATCAGTCGATGGGCATTTGGGCTCTTTCCATAGTTTGGCTATTGTTGATAATGTTGCTAAAACACTGGGTTGCAGGTGCCTCTTCAAATCTGTATTTTTGTGTCCTTTGCATAAATACCTAGTAGTGGGATTGCTAGATCATAGGGTAGTTCTATTTTTAGCATTTCGAGGAACCTCCATACTGTTTTCCAGAGTGGCTGCACCAGTTTGCATTTCTACCAACAGCACAAGAGGGTTCCCCTTTCTCCACATCCTCACCAACATCTGTTGTTTCCTGTGTTGCCAGTTTTAGCCATTCTGACAGATGTAAGGTAGTATCTCACCATGACTTTGATTTGTACTTCCTTAATGATCAGTGATGTTGAGCATCTTTTGATATGCCTATTAGCCATCTGTATGTCTTCTTTGGAAATATGTCTATTTATGTCTTCTGCCAAATTCCTAACTGGATTATTTAAAAACACCAGCATTTAAAAAATACTAATAATATTATCTATTATTAAGGTCATCTCTCCAACAGTTATTCAATGCCAGTGTACCTGACACTATAGCTGGTTGTACTACCGGTACTAGGAAACAAAATGCTGGTTTATTTGTTTATTTGCTACATTCTGGTGTCCTTCTAATCCAAATGCTTTAACTGCATAGTATACTGAATGGTGGGCAGCTCATGCTTTATGCCTTGGTCGTACAGATGATGGAGTAGCCTCTTGGTTGAATGAGTAAAGGAAAGGTAGAGTAAGAGATTGAGAGAAAGTACACAGCTAAAGCTTAAAACTCTTAACCATTTCTTGGTATCATTTGAAAGAAGAGGGAGAAGGAGGTGGTCCAAGAGATGGAGAAAAAGGACTTACAAATATTGAGCCCTTTTTTAAAAAAAGATTTTATTTATTTATTTGACACAGAGAGACATAGCAAGAGAGGGAATACAAGCAGGGGGAGTGGGAGAAGGAGAAGCAGGCTTCCCACTGAGCAAGGACCCCGCTGCAGGGCTCGATCCCAGGACTCTGGGCTCGTGACCTGAGCTGAAGGCAGACGCTTAATGACTGAGCCACCCCGGCACCCCAATATTGAGCCTAAAGGGCTCAATCCTCAAAACCGCTCCATGAAATAGGTGCTGTTATTATCCCATATTACAGGTTTATAAAATGCTGGTAATATGACTAAGAGTACAGGGCTAGCAAACAGAACAGTTTTCACCTTTAACCTTTCTAGCCCCAAATGCCATTCTTGTCTCTCTCCTAGAGGACATTTTTTTTTCCTCTTTAGGACTCCACAATTAGGCTTCAGTGTGCCAAGTTATTTTATTCCTAAATGTCTCCGTATTTCTGGCAGGAATCCAAAGAGAGGGAGTCAGCTCATCTCCCATTTTCATTCACCTTTTTTTTTTTTAAAGATTTTATTTATTTATCCAGAAAGAGAGAGAGAGAGCATGAGTCCACGCATGCATGAGTAGGGGAAGGGACAGAGGGTGAGAATCCTTAAGCAGACTTCCTGCTGAGCAGCAGCCCTATGTAGGGCTCAATCCTACAACCCATGAGATCATGACCTAAGCCAAAACCAAGAGTCAGACACTCAATCCACCGAGCCACCCAAGTGCTTCTCATTCACATTTTGACTGCTCTCACAACTTCATCCAAATCAATAGGCTTATACCTTCCCACTACAGCTCTCCACTGTTTAACAAGTCTGCAGTAGGCTAGGCTCCTTTCATCAACATTAATAAGTAAAGGCGCGCCTGGGTGGCTAGTTGGTTAAGTAGCCAATTCTTGATTTCAGCTCAGGTCATCATATTAGGGTGATGGGATTGAGCCCAAGATCTCACTCCAAGCTCAGTTCAGAGTGTGCTTGAGATTCTCTCTCTTGTTCTCCTTTTGCCCCTTCCCTGACTTGCACTCACACACATTCTCTCTCTAAAATTTAAAATAATAATAATAATAATAAGTAATTAGAAACCCAAATAGGTTTATGTTTGTGTCCAATCTACTAATTTGTTTTATAAGAATAATCAGTATACATGAATATTTTTAGTTGAAAATTTAATTCTATTGTTGCTCTTTGTTATAGCTAGCATACTATGACTACAATAGGTCAAGAAAAACCTGTAAATGTTAATTTTTACTTATTTGAATTAGAGATAGCTCAATTTCTTTTTTTTTTTTAAGATTTTATTTATTTATTTGACAGACAGAGATCACAAGTAGGCAGAGAGAGAGGAGGGCAAGCAGGCTCCCAGCTGAGCAGAGAGCCCGATGCGGGCCTCGATCCCAGGACCCTGGAATCATGACCCGAGCCGAAGGCAGAGACTTAACCCACTGAGCCACCCAAGCTCCCCTCAATTTCTAAAGCCTACAAATTTCTGTTTCAAGTAGATTTGTAAATAAAGTAACCAACGGAATCTTTAGTGTTTTCATACTGCTAAACAAATATTTAATCAAAATGTCTTCTGTAACTATATAATGTATTTTTCTAAAACAGAAAACGTCTGGGACGCCTGGGTGGTTCAGTCGGTTAAGTGTCCAACTCTTGATTTTGGCTCAGGTTGTGAGATTGAACTCGGCACTGGGCTCCATTCTGGGCAGGCAGCCTGTCTGAGATTCTCTCTCTCCCTCGCCCTTTGCCGCTCCCCCACTCTTTCCCTCCCTAAAAACAAACAACAAACAAACAAAAAGGAAATGCCATCTCTTTCTAAGTTGGCAAATACATATTTTTATCATGATTATGTGGCAGTAGAAGTTCTGGACTCTAGAACCAGAATGTAAGGATTTAAAATTTGACTTTGCCCATTTTCTAGCAGAAAGGAAAATTACTTGATTTCTCTGAACTTCAGTTAAATAAACCAATATTAAAACAGTGTCTGGTATGCACCCAATGAAACTTAGCTGTTACTAACCCAAAGGGAGTATTTGCTACAAGGAATCCTTCTCAATTTAATTGGGAATTCTTGTAAAGTAAGAATATCTAATCTACAAATTTCCTCCAACTGTAATGAAATTTTAATACTAAGTTTAACAATGAAGATGATATAACAGTACACTCTGGAGATCTTTAATTAAACTTTCTTTGTTTTAACCTTGCAGCTTTCTTTTAGTGTTCTAAGACCTTTTTTTTTTTTCCTTTCCAGTCTCAAATATTTTCATTGGCCTCAGAAAACTTATAAGCACCAAGCACTGTGTCTGTAGTGCTTGATGGATAGAATGTCCTTGGCCAAGGTAAATAGGACAGCTTTGAATTCTACCTTTACTAGCTCCAAATACCAATTCTGTGATAGCCTATTTCTGGGAGAACATTTTTCCTCAGCAAGAGTTTGGAAAGATTTCTAGAAGTTTTAGTAAGTTTACTAAACAGGGATTCAAAGATAAGACAGTAAAGCAAAATCCCAGATATTACATGAACCAAAATTCTTAAATTATTTTTGCCTAAATTCAGATTTATTCCAAAACCTAGGTCAAAGCTGGTCTTGCAATTAAGCATAAATAGGAGAAAGAGTGATTCAGTAGGACGTTAAAACTGATCCAAGAAGGAATATCGTCTTTAGTACACTGGGGCTCTACTGTAAGAGACCTGATTATCAATGTCATTTAATTTCAAAACATTTATTCTGATGTGACCAAAGAATGTAATGAAGTTTTTATCTCAATATATAAAATGGACAAAATATTTACAACTTCAAAGGGTTTGGCTTTCAAGTTCTGTTATTTAGAAAAATCTATAAAGGGGTGCCTGGGTGGCTCACTCGGTTAAGTGTCTACCTTCAGATCTGGTCATGATCCCAGGGTCCTGGGATGGAGCCCTGTGTTGGGCTCCCTGCTCAGTGGGGAGTCTGCTTCCCTCTCTCTCTCCGCCCCTTCCCCTTCCTCATGCGCACTCTCTCTCTCTCTCTAGCTCTGTTCTCTTCCTCACTTTCTCTCTCAAATAAATAAGATCTTTTTAAAAAAATCTATAAAGAGAAACATAAGAAATGTATAATATCATTTTAAAATTCTAAGACAGTTGTTCTCAAAGTATAGCAGGCAATGGACCATGAGGGCAAAAATATTTCAAAAATAATATTAAGGCACCATTTGCCTTTTTCATTGTGTTGACATTTACATTTTGCAAACTGCATTGCAACAGCAATGGTGTATAAAACTGTCGTTACCTTAACACAAACCAAAGCAGCAGTTCTAAATTGTGTCAATAGTTACTGCATTTTTCCACCTCCACTCAATCAAAGAAAAGAAATCAAAGAAAAAACCAATTTAACTTCAGAATGCCTTGATAAAGCAGTAAAAATGATAATGTTATTAAATCTCAAGACTTCCGTACTTTTTAAAATTGTATGTGTGTTGTAATGGAAGTATGCATAAGGCTCTTCTGCTGCTTACCAAAGGACGACAGTTGTCTCCAAAGAGGGCACTTATTTGAGTTACAAACTGAACTAGCTTCTTTCTTCATGGAACATAATTTTTACTTGAAACAAAAACTGATGGTAAACTATAATATTCATATTTGGGTATTTGGTATTTTCGCAAAAAAAAAAAAAGGAAATGTAGGGAGCTTGTGACTTCATGAAAAACAATCAACAAGCTTAATAAATTTCAAGCTTTTCAAGCTAGTATTACAATCTTGGGAAGTTTTATCTGCCACGATGAGCTTGGCCTCTTCCCAACACTCGAAGATTTTTCTGGTGAGATTTGTGGTAATATTACTGAATATCATATTTTTGGTATTATATAACAAAATGAGTTACCATTTAGAAGATCTGCATATTTCAGTGAATCATTATTTTCCAAATGTATGTGTTATTACACATACATTTATAATGGGAGATAGACCAATGAATTTTAATATAACAGTATTGACCTGGTCTAAGATTACACATGACAACTAACTTCTAAATAAGTATCATTTGTCAAATTTTGGCAGAGTAGCAAAGAATAAGATCTTCAATTATTTGAAAAGGCTATTAAAATACTTCTTCCTGGGGCGCCTGGGTGGCTCAGTGGGTTAAGCCGCTGCCTTCGGCTCAGGTCATGATCTCAGGGTCCTGGGATCGAGCCCCGCATCGGGCTCTCTGCTCAGCAGGAGGCCTGCTTCCTCCTCTCTCTCTGCCTACCTCTCTGCCTGCCTCTCTGCCTACTTGTGATCTCTGTCTGTCAAGTAAATAAATAAAATCTTTAAAAAAAAAAAAAAATAAAATAAAATAAAATACTTCTTCCTTTCCACTTACATATTTCTATGAGGCCATATTTTGTTCATATCCTCAACGGAAACAACATATCACAACAGAAATAATGCAGAAGCAGATATGAGAATTTAGGCATTTCCTATTAATCCAGGTATTAATATTTGGGTATTTGGTATTTACATTTGCTAATATGTAAACATTATTTTTCTTTTGGAAAATATAATTATTTTTCCTAAAAAGGTGTCTTTTACTTTAAGATGTAATGAGTTTAACTTCTTTTTTATTTAATAAATTAATATCTTAAGACTTTCTTAGATTTAATTTCTAATAAAGAATATCAATTAACATAACCTATATGAAAAAAAGGTCTGTGTTCCTCAAATTTTACGAGTGAAAAGTGTCCTGTGAGCAAAACTTTTGAAAGTTGTTGCCTTATGGTTAAATGTACTCTTTTTATTTTTTTAAAGTAGGCTCCACACCATGTGGAACCCAATGCGGGGCTTGAACTCACAACCCTGAGATCAAGATCTGAGCTGAGATTAAGAGTTATAGACATTTAATCAGCTGAGCCACCGAGGCACCTCTGGTTAAATGTATTTCAAACCAGCAACCATTGTGACATCAGCACTAAGTCACTGATTACCATATAAAAGATTCCTTGTAGTTGACCATTATTTCACAGATCTCTCCAGATGGACCACCCCATAAGCAGCTTACCACCCAAGAGTGCCCACTATTGCCCTTGATGTTCTCCATAGGGCATTCTATGATGTTATCCGGAAAGACATCCAACAAATAGTAAGAAAAAGACCATTTCATTCTGATACTGCTTCTTTCTTTGATTTTGGTCACGTTTCCCATCACTCTACCTCTTGTTTTATTAAGATGCACAAACTTCAAACCCAAAGGGTAAAAGCTGCTGCTGGGCAGATGTGCACTTCAAATATCTCCAAAATCAGACAATCTCTTAAAAATGTTTACCATACATGTAAGAACCAGCACCCAGATTCAACTAGACATCCAACTATGCCTTCCCATGATTGTGATAAAGATGTTCTCAGTACTGATGAAGAAATGAATCTTACAGCAATGCTCCGGGATATTAAAACCACCCAAATTGAACTCCTCAGTCAGATGACTGACATTGTTGGTGTAGTATCCAAAATCCAGGGAAAGATTGATTTTTATCAGAAGCAGGTGAAGGTACTGGAAACCAGAATGAATGTTAATGAAAACAAACAATCCACAATAACTAAAGAAATCTTCTCTATGAAAAAAGATATTGATACTTTAAAGAAGAAGGTGACAGAACTGGAAAGCCAGAAGTCTTGCTCCAGCATTCACTGTTTAGAAGTTCTGGAAGGAGAAAACGGTAAAGAGATCATAGAACAACTTCACAAACTCCTACAACCAGAAACTCTGAAACATACAATGGCTTCTACAGACCAGGGACTCTCTTCAGCAGAACGAGAAAAAAAGCCCAGTTATCGACAGGCCACGGATGATCTTGAGGATAAAACAATTTCTCCCAAAATTAAAACTCTGGAAAAAAGTAACCATCAAAATTTCTTAAGAAGCTTTAAAAAAGCTAAGTCAAATATTTATATTTACCCAGACTTTGGTACATGGATCAAGCTAACTTTTGTCCATGGAGGAAAGTGGAGATTTTTCCTCAGTGCTACCGAGTTAGAGGAATTCATCCAGTGGCTTCTTTCTAGGCCAACCACCCCTCTTGAGGAACCACAACCTGTAACCCAGAGATACAATCCATTCACTAGGCCTATTGCAAGTTTGACCACATTCTGTCTGTCTGTTTTCAACTATGTTTACTATCTTTTTGGTTTCTCAAAAGAGGAAGTAACTCAACTATAGAGTTACTTTCTGCTTTGTTTGACACAAAATAAATGTGAACTGGTTGTTCCAAGCATCTACACATCTCTGTGGTGGTTGTGAAGTTCTTGGTAGTCTGCTCGCTGTGGGCTCACTGTCTATGAAGTTTTTGTACGTCTCAGGTAAGTTAAGATAGATCATCCCATTGGACAATGTGATGCATTTTATGTCAGTGCCCTTGTTTTCTTAAAGGCAATTCATGAGGATTCACCCAGTGCCCATGTTATAGATAATTGGAAGGAAAGAATTAGGGATCAAGGGAATGAAGAACACATTTGGTAGTCCCCACATAAGTTTTCTATGTCCTCTGGTCATTTTTTTTTCTTTTAAGATTTTTATTTATTTGTCAGGGGAGAGAGAGAGAGCACAAGCAGGGGGAGCAGCAGGCAGAAGGAAAGCAGACACTTAACTGACTGAGCCACCCAGGCATCCCTACCTCTTGTCTTAGTGGCCTTTGTAGATAATATCTGTGATACCAGACACAGACTCTACTAACAAAATTTTAAACAACATACAGTGAAAAAGATACCCACTATTAGAGCTACTGAAGTTAGAGTTATAAAAATAAAGGTCATTGAAAGGACCAGTTACTGCCAGGAAAACTGCAAAACCTGGATTTTTTTTTCTTTCAACTTTAGCTTCAACTCCATCAAACAAATGGGGATCCCACTTCTGCTAAGTGAAATAAGTCAAGCAGAGAAAAGCAATTACCCTATAGTTTCACTCATATGTGGAACATAAGGAATAGAGCAGAGAACCATAGGGGAAGGGAGGTGAAAACTGAATGGGAAGAAATTAGGGAGAAAAACCACGAGACACTTAGGACTCCAGGAAACAAACTCAGGGTTTCAGAGAAGGGGGGACGAAGGTAGGGGTAACTGGGTGCGGGGTATTATGGAGGGCATGTGATGGGATGAGCACTGGGTGTTATACGCAACTAATGAATCACTGAACACTACATCAGAGACTAATGATATACTATATGTTGGCTAATTTAACTTAATAAAAAAAAATAAAGGGGGATATTACCGGATGTTTTTTTACATTTTCATGAGATGAAACAAATACCATGTCTTGTAGGTTTGATACGGAGGAAAAGATTAAATCTAAAAAGGCATGTATGAGCGAACCAAGTTAGATCTCAACCCTACCTAAGTACTACCATGAGTACTTATATGACAAAGTCTTTTTTTGACCTGAGCCCTATACTACATATCCAGGGTGGGCTTCACTTTTAGATACAATGGGTTATTGCCATCACGGTGTAATTTTTCTCAATACCATGCGGAATAGCTACAAAAACATGTTTCCCTCACCACTTAACTCAAGAAATGAAATCTACGGCTACCAGAGAATCCTGTGCTATTACACTACAAGTATACTTTAAATTATTCTCAGTTAATAACTTGAAAGGAGGGTTTTGGCAGGTAACTAGGAAAAACCCAATTTCAAGTGAGGAAAAAGGAGCTAAGGTGGGTACAGAAGAAAGGAAGGGAGGAGGAGGGCAAGAAGACACAGAACTGTCTGGTGCCGGCCTGGTCATAATTATATGTTATAAATTTTTCACTTGCATATACATTGTATCTGGTCTTTCTTTACTTATTTCCTGATAAGATGTGTACACAAAATAACTTTTAAAATCTGTCCATGTGCCCTAGGTGTAGCATGGACGGCTGTCCCGTACCTACTTAAAGCAAGGCTGTAGATAAAGAGGGTTTGTTTTCTTTATTTTATTTTGCTTTTAAGATTTTATTATTTGTCAGAGAGAGAGAGAAAGCACAAGCAGAGGGAGTGGCAGGCAGAGGGAGAAGCAGGCTCCTCCCAAGCAAGGAGCCTGATGTGGGACTCAATCCCAGGATCACAACCTGAGCCAAAGGCAGACACGTAACCGCCGGAGCCACCCAGGTGTCCTGAAGAGGGTTTGTTTTAAATGGGATAACTGTGTTCATAAGGTAAAGTAGCATTCTGGTAAGGGCACTAGCGATCTCTATGTATGTCTTTGCCATCAGAGATATCCGCAAGAAGCACCAGAGTTCTAGTTCAGCACACTGGGTGTGACCCTTACCTCAGAGAGTGACAGGGGAAGGTAGGCTGTGACAAAGATAAATGACCTAACAACTGGTTTCTGGGAGAGTAAAAAGTGACTCAACTGGTATTTTCCTGGGCTCTCCGGGCTTCTGTCTTAATGCATGATTTCACTCATTCTCTCCCCTAACACTTGCTTAATGGCTCTAGAGAGATAAAGAATTAGGGAAACAGCAGAGGGCTGAAAATGGGAAGACCTTAGTTCTGAACAGTCAAATTCTACACCTACAACCTCTGTTATTTCATCTCAGCTAGCTTTGTTTGGTCGTGCATTAAAAGAAAATCATATTAATTTAGTAAATAATTCTTCAGTGTTTGCAAATGTGAAGGGATGGTGGAGGATAAAAGAAAAAGAGACATTCCCAGTACCGCAGACACATAACATCAAATGGGAGAAAGAAATTGGGTACTCACACAATTCATGTACAATAGATGGAGATGGAAAAAAGCAAAAGTGTTCCTGGTATCAGAGAGGAAAGGGGGTTGAGCAGCCTTGCTGTCAGGAGCTTAGGTGAGGAGGGGGTGGTGAGGGCAGCGTACCTGGAAGAGCATAGGAGTGGGGCCAGCAGGGAACATGGGTAGTAAAAGCCACCAAGCATTTCATACATGTAAAACACAGACAGCCTACTTCAACCCTTTTAATGGATCTCATTTTTCTCTTCAGGGATTCCCTACCATACTCATTTTAACCTGTTTGTTGTTGTTGTTGTTGTTGTTGTTTTACCTACAGAAGAACATTAGAGGAGAAACTGAGAGGGACACTACGTGACTTTCTCAGGGTCTCAGACTTTCCCTGAAGATGACTATTTGATCCGATAACTCACAGAACTTCCCAGTAAGGAAAGGGAGAATTATGCTTTTGAGTCAGTTATTATCATCACCTAGATGAGGTTGCACTTGATGCCTTAAAACTACAACTCAACTTGCAACTACACATGAGCACATAATTTTGCCCCAGTCCTTGCTTCCAAATTAACCTGCTGATCAGCCAACTTGACTCAGAAGTGGTGTCTCTCTCGTCCACATTCCCCTTCCAGTGGTCTGCAGGCCTCCCTCATTCGCCCTCTTCTTTCCTCCATCTTTTTTTTTAATTTTTAAAGATTTTATTTATTTATTTGACAGACAGAGATCACAAGTAGGCAGAGAGGCAGGCAGAGAGAGAGAGGGAAGCAGGCTTCCGGCTGAGCAGAGAACCCGATGTGGGGCTCAATCCCAGGACCCTGGGATCATGACCTGAGCTGAAGGCAGAGGCTTTAACCCACTGAGCCACCCATGTACCCCTTCTTTCCTCCATCTTAATCACTTCCTATCAGTTCTTCGTACTCTACTTACAAAAATACGTCTTGGTCTTGTCCTGTGTTCCCCTCCTGCCTTGCTGACCTCTCACCTTCCTCTTTGGAGGAAAGGCCCACCTTCCCTATCCCAATCTTCTACTCTCCCATTCTCTCCACAGTTCATATGATCAGGTCTTCCATACCAATGCTCTCTTCTGGTCCTCTCCCCATCACTCTGGAAGATCCCTCTGCCACTGATCATTCCATTAAAATTCTGATGATTCACCTTAATGGCCCTCAAATCAAAGGATTCCTAATCTAGCCTCTCTTGAGACCTCCTGAGCTTTCATTTCAAGTGACTAATCTTCTCCCCTTGAATGTCTACAGCAGTCACAAACTCCTTATTCTCTTTTTTCCTTTTTTAAAGATTTATTTATTTATGACAGAGAGAGAGAGAGGGAAAGCAAGCACTCCAGGGAGGTGGGTACAGAGGGAGAAGGAGAGACATCTCATGACCCTGAGATCAGGACCTGAACTGAAACCAAGAGTCAGATGCTCAACTGACTTTGCCACCCACATACCCCACCAACTCCTTCCTCTTAAAATTCACCTTAATAACACTTCTTCTGATGCAAACTCAGGTCTCTGCCGGTATCCATGTTGTTAATGGCATCACAGCACATGATACCCATATTCTAAAACCGGGAAGTACTCTCCTCTCTTCCTCCCTCATTTAGTGTATCAATCACCAAATATTTTTATTGTTTCTCTTTCAACTATTCATGGAATCTATCCTCTGTCTCTGTCCCCAGTTCTACTGTTTTGGTTCGAGCTTTAATATCTCTTTATAAATGAAGTATGTTCCTTCTTGGTATTCCAGCCTCCAGAATGTCCAAAATCCAATTTTAAAAGGGTGATTTTTTTTTAAACAGTTCTAAATCCTTTTCACTGCTCTTCACTGCTCTTTATTCAAGAATAAAGTCCAGATTCCTTAGCAGAGCCTACACAACTTTTTCTATCATGCATTTTTAACTTTGGAAAGTACTGTTCCATGGTGGAAAAGTGCAATTGCTTTAGTATCAGACTGACCTGATTAAAGAGTTGGCTTGATCACTTACAAGCTGTATGACTTTGGAATTAAGCTAAAGTTGATATTCCCAAAACCCTAGTGTCCCTATTCCTAAAATAAGAATAACAGTCATGGGTTGTTGAAGCTCTTAGCAATCTAACTGATGTAGAGTAAGTGTGAAATTAATGGTATTTTTTATGATTACTTGTTCATCCCCATCTTCCTGTGATAACTTTACATGCAAACAACCATGCAGCTACGTTAAATGTCGTGCAGACTTTTTCAAACCTTGTATCTTTGTACTTGCTCCCCTACTGCCTTGGATGTCCTCCTTTCATCTGGCTAAGAAGAAACAATTCGTGCAGCACCTGGGTAGCTCAGTCAGTTGGGCGGCGGGTTCTTGGTTTTACCTTGGGTCATGATCTCGAGGTGATGGGATCAGCCTATCAGGCTCTTTGCACAGCACAGAGTCTGCTTTAGATTCTCTCTCTCTCCCTCCCTCCAGCTCATACTCTCCCTCTCTCAAATAAATAAAAGCTTAAGAAAAGAAAAGAAAGAATTTGTCACTTGTCTCAATTTAAATACTTTTTTCTCGAAGATACCTTCCCTAATCTTTATCCTGTACCTCAGTCTCTTGAGGCAGAATTGGAGACTCCCTCAACAATCCCACCAATGTTGTCATTGATTTCATATATGTGTATGTATATATATAGAGATAGATAGGTATATCTATCTATCTATAGTTCTATATATATGTATATCACAAAACTCTGAATTGTTTATGATAGAGATAGAAACTTATCTGTTTATCAAGAAGAAGAAGGAGGAGGAGGAGGAGGAGGAGGAGGGAGAGGAGGGGGAGAGGAAAGAGAAGAACACATCATTCTGCTCTACCAAAAAAGTGAGTATAAATCTAATTAAATGATGTATGTCAAACATGAAATCATTGTGCATTCACCAAAATGTCTCAAACTATCATTATTATTAAATTAAACACATTTAATGTAAAGGTGGCACCAAAGAGTAAAGCGACGAGACCATTCAAAGCATAACAGATCTTAGAACAGCTGTTTACTGAACATTATGTATAAGGCACTGTGCTAGGAGCACGAGTATAATGGTGAACTTTATTAACTGTGATTTTGGTGAATTCCTTAAGACTTCTATTCTTCAGTTTTCTCAACTTTATATTGAGAACAACTTATATCTTAAGACTATTGTGTTAATTAAACGAGACCATGAGTATAACCCACTCAGAACAATGCTTGACTCCGTGGATACTTAACAAATGAGAGTCATTTCCTTCCTTCTCTAGGCTAGACCCTTTTCTAGGGTCATAGTCCCTGCCTCAAGGAGCTCACACTCAAAACTTTTATTAGGCATAAAAGACTTCAGACATATAATGAACCAAGTGATGGGCTAAATACAAAAGCTCCAAACTAACTCTTGACTCCCTTATCCAAAGATAGAGTGATAAGAATAAGACAGGGTGTGAAGCTCTCCTCCTGTCTGGGCATTCAACCAATATTCCATCATCTGTAACAGCCACCCGCCAACCTTTAATTGCACACTATAAAAATAAGCATCAGAGAAAAGTATTTGAGGGGAAAGGGAGAGACTCAGTTTAAGATAAATAATTTAGTTCAGTTTGGAATACTTGCTTGCATAGACACTAGGAGTATTCTATCCGTTCAAAAACAGCATTCACCAACATTTACTGAAATCAGACTCAATGCCATGAACTAGCTGAGCCAGATGTAAAGAACAGAGATGGAAAAGACACCAGTGTTACTCTGAAGGAACAAACCTTCCAATGGTGTTCTCTCCAGCTGCCAATCATTATGGCTTGTTGCTTAGATTTGAAGTAGAAAACTACACACTTCATTTAAAACTTAATTTAGTTTTTTCATGGGACAAAACTGAAGTCCCATGTAGAAATAGACTGCTTGGGGTGCATGGGTGGCTCAGTGGGTTAAGCCTCTGCCTTCAGCTCAGGTCATGATCTCAGGGTCCTGGGATCCAGCCCTGCATTGGGCTCTCTGCTCAGTGGGGAGTCTGCTTCCCCCTCTCTCTCTCTGCCTGCCTCTCTGCCTACTCACGATCTCTCTCTCTGTCAAATAAATAAACAAATCTTTATTTAAAAAAAAAAAAAAGACTGCTCTTTCTAAAAGCTATGTTTTAAGGTTATTCCTTCAAGCCACAACAATGCAACTTTTTCTGAGTTGTTTTATATTCCCCCCAAATTAGACAGTTCCTAACGTATCAACAGATTATGCTCCATAACTGCATTTGCAAATCCACTGTTTGCAACTTAGAACATATAAAGAAACAGTATTAGAGCTGGGGTGCATTTTGGCTGACCTGTAAAAGCCGATTGAAGTACGACATACCTGGAATAGTGGTACTGATGGCACCATAGAGCCAGGCCTTTGTATCCTGCCACGCAAAGTGTATTCAGGAGAAGAGCTACAAACGCAGAATCAGGGTCCCCCACTGTCCTTGCTCTCCCTACTGTCTGATGGCAGAGAAAATGTCACAGATTGATGGCACTAGGAGAAGACCGTGGGGGAACAGAGAAACAAAGGACAGGATCTAAATGGGAGCCAAAGGCAGCAACTCTAGGGATGAGAAACTGGGAAGGGGGTGTTCTTGGCTGAGGAAGGAGGCCGCGGTTCCATGCGGCTCCTCAGAAATCTAGTCCAGGGAAAAGAGCCAAAGTGGGACCAGGGTCACCTTTCACGGGGATGAGGGACTGAAAGCTGAGCTAAAAGGGATACAATTTATATGTGCTGAGGACTTAGCATAATTTCTGGCATATAGCAGTGTTCTGTAAATAATGACAGAGATGTTGGTCCACTGAGCTAGAGGCAAAAATTGCAGGCTTCACTCCCTCATTGGTCTTCTGGAATATAATCCCCTTAGGAAAGAACTATTTGCAAGGAACATGGAACTCAAAGACTTTCTGCGCTATGGAATATTAGGGGCAGCTGCAGTTCATGGCGCAGGACAACGGCCGGCGGGGCGGCGGGGCCTGCAGGGAGGGGCACCGCGCTAGCAGGCTCCTGAGACAGAGAGAGGGTAGGCTGGCGTGCCCCGCACCTTCCGCCTTTCCCACCCCGTCTTCTCACCCAACACTTGAAGCACCAGGGTGTAGGCTTGTGGAAGATGCATCTGAGCCAGAGGCCGAGTTAGGGAGGGGGGAGGACAAGGAGAAGGAGAATGAAAACTCCCAGGAGAAATGAGAAATAGGGGCCCTTGGGTGGCTCAGTAGGTTTGGCATCACGCTCGTGATTTCTGCTCAGGTCATAATCTCGGAGTGGGCAGATCCAGCCAAGGGATGGGCTCCGTAATAAGCACGGGGTCTGCTGAAGATCCCCTCTCCCTCTTTTCACCCCCTGCTTGCTTGCGCTCTCTCTCTCATAAATAAATAAAATCTTAAAAAAAGAAAAGAAGAAGAAGAAGAAGAAGAAAAAGAAGAAGAAGAAGAAGAAGAAGAAGAAGAAGAAAAGAAGAAGAAGAAGAAGAAGAAGTAGTAGTAGTAGTAGTAGTAGTAGTGAGAAGTAGCTGAGTTTCTGCGGCAGCAGAATAGGCAATCCCTATCAGGCAGAGGTAAGGCACAGGCCATGTGCTTGAAACTACTAAAAAAGACAGTGCCTCCTTAGGCTGATTCATCAAATGGAACGGTCATCCTTTTTCTACTCTCGGTTACATTTTAGTGCTAAGGAATCTGCACAAGCTTCCAGGAACAGCTCTCAATAGGACTTTTTCAGTTTTTTCATTAGTCAAAGTCCAACCTATGTTGAAACACTCCCCCTCTCCCCAGCTCTCAGTGAGGATAGGAAAAGAAATGCATGAAAATGCACCTGGGCAATAGCCTGATTCTGATGTTACCTTCTTTCCACCAGTCTCTTTAGAAGGGGTGTTGTCACGAGACAATGTCCTGATGGAAGGTGTCACACACCTTTTAGATATCAGAAAATCGAATTGTGGGTGCCACTCTCAGTTATAGTGACCTTTGGTCAACTTATATTTGCCACCTATAAAGATAGTAATTGCTTGATGTACAGTTTATAATTGGATCATGGCCATCGGTGACATGGTTATTTGTTGTTATAGCAATATTAACAAAATTATGCCTATGGCAGTCTAATTAGAGGAACACCAAAGGTGACCCAGCTGGCATTTTCAATATGTTATCTAAGAGGTATGATCAGAAGACAAATCAGGGCTGACTTAATAAAGTTTCTGATCAGAGGCTGGTCTAAAGACAGCAAGTTATTGAAGGAGGCCACGCGGAACCAGTGACTGCTGGATTCAAGCAGGCCCTTAGAGGACAACAAAGAGCAATGGAATTTACTAGATTCAGTCTCGTGGCCGCCAATAACAATAAAAGTTTCCTTCCTTCTCAGCAGTAGGATCCTAAAGTCATAAAAGTCTAGCTAGGAAGCACTGTGTAACATATAAAGTTGTTGAATCATATTGTACAATTGAAACTAATATAACATTGCATTTTAATTATACTTGAATTTTAAAAAAAAGATTAGCTATGAAAAGAAGCCTGAAGATTACCTAGTTCAGTGATATTCAGGTGGGGGTAGCTCTAAGGAACCATTTAAAATCTCCTGATAGGGATGCCTGGGTGGCTCAGTTGGTTAAGTGGCTGCCTTTGGCTCAGGTCATGATCCTAGCGTCCTGGGATCGAGTCCCACATAGGGCTCCTTGCTTGGCAGGGAGCCTGCTTCTCCCTCTGCCTCTGCCTGCCATTCTGTCTGCCTGTGCTTGCTTGCTCTCCATTTCTCTCTGACAAATAAATAAAATCTTTAAAAAAATTTTTTTTAATCTCCTGGTAGATTTTTGCAAATTACTCCCTCCCGAATATCATATGTCTCTGGTTTGGGGGCCATAACCTTATCCCTACTCCATTTGAGAATCATAACTATAAGGAGCAGCATAATGCAGGAACCAAAAACAAACACCTCGATATTAGATAGGCTTGAATTAAGGAGGGCTATGTCACCTGCTAGGTGTGTGACCTTGCTGAGTTTCCCTAAATTCTGTGAGCCAAATTCCTTTTCTCTAAACTGGGGATAATAATAGATTATAATGCAAAATGATGTGCTGAGGATGAAATGAGGAAAAGCACTTAGCTCAGCAACTGACAAATAGTAAGTATCAATAAATGTTCCGTATACCTTGTGATGGCTCCTTTTATGTCAACCTGATTGGGCTAAGGCATGCTCAGATATCTGGTCAAATATTATTGCTTGCTGGGTGTGTCTGTGAAGATGTTTCCAGAATAGATTAGCATTTGAATCAGTAGACTAAGAAAAAAAGCTCACTCTCCCCAATTTCATGGGCGTCATCCAATCTATTGGGGCCTGAATAGGACAAAAATGTGAATGAAGAGTGAATTTATTCTTTGCTTGAGCTAGGGCACCCATCTTGTCCTGCCTTTAGACACTAACACTCCTAGTTTCAGGGCCTTCGGTCTTGGACCAGGACTTAAATCATCAGCCTCCCTGTTCTTGGGCCTTCAGACTCAGACTGGATCTTACACCATTAGCTACCTTGGTTCTCAGGGCTTTAGGTTTGGACTAGAACTATACCTCCAGCTTTCCTGGACATCCACCTTGAAGATGGCAATCATGGGACTCCTCAGCCTCCATAACTGCATGAGTCAGTTCCTCATAATAAATCTCTCTATATATACCTATATATACCCTATTGGTTCAGTTTCTCTGCAGAATGCTGACTAATACAAAACTCTATTATTATCACAGTTGAGTGGCTGGGAAGCAGCTAGCCAGGAGTTGATGACGAAAAAGATCAAGGACCAGAAAGTTAGTTCAACTCATTGAGGGGGAACCTGGGATCCAGGGGTAGAAGTGATTTGCCAAAGTTCCCCAGGTTATACCCAATCTGGAACAGATCCCAAGGTTCCAAATGTTGGGCCTGGTACTCTTTAGGCCAACTGAACTATTGCATTCTCTTTAGCTAAAGAGAGAGCAAGCTGTAGCAGAAAATGCACAGGCCTAGTGGTCAAACACACATTTAACTGTGCCTTTCACCGTCTGTGTGGGATCTGTAATGTTCCTTAAACCAGGGCAATGCACTGATCAAAGATAAGAAATCTGCCATTACTGCTATCCAACCAAAATCTCCTTCTCAAGATCATATAGTTCATGTTCCATTATCTTTTAAACTTTGACCTTTCTCACAGTAGAGTTTGCCATGGTGGTCTTCTATTATCTGAACATTCATCAGGTATCAGGTGCAAATATTATATGGCAATATGTACATGCATATATACATATATACATACATATGTATATATGTATATATAGTCTCAAATATGTATATGCATATATATCAGGTATATTTATCTACATCAGATATATACATATAGATAAACCTTAGGATTAATTTCCTTGCCTGCTGTCGTGATATTGTTCTGGTTACTAAAGTCATAACTAAAAAAAGTTGTAACAATAATAAGCAAGTGTGTGTGCATGCACTCACACTCACACACACACACACGAACACTTCGAGGAAAAGCCTCAGATGGTACCTCTAAATATTAAAGTATCTTCAAAAGTTGAAGAGCTATGAGGCGCCTGGGTGGTTCAGTGGATGAAGCCGCTGTCATGATCTCAGTGTCCTGGGATCGAGCCCCGTGTCGGGCTCTTTCCTCAGCGGGGAGCCTGATTCTCTCTCTCTCTCTGCCTGACTCTCTGCCTACTTGTGATCTCTCTCTCTGTCAAATAAATAGATAAAATATTTAAAAAAAAAAAAGTTGAAGAGCTGTGAATAAGTTTTAAGTAGCTTATATGTTAAAGCTTGTCATATGTAAGAGTTTGACAGGAAACATACATTAATACACTTAACATAAAACAGTGAATCGCTCTTAGCTGGTCTTCCTGCTCACCATCATCTTTAGAGCATAACAGTGTTTATCTTTCCTTATCTCTTTCTGTATTTTTCATAAAGGGTTAGTTTCTCCATCTGTGGGTTTCTCCCTCCTTTTTCCCTCTGTCTCTGTGTCTCTCCCTCTTTTTTCCCTCCATCTCAGTTTTTCTCAGGTTGATGTGGCACACATAAATGTGTCACACATAATTCACTTGCCAGCCAAGGTCATGTGGACTTACGTGTCTTTCCTCTTTTTTCTCCTCCTCGCTTCACCCAGTGCACCTTACTAGTGACCCTTCCCCATTCTCCCCAATTCCACGTCTAAGTATCCTTGGCATATTAGCCAGGTTCTTCAGCAACACAGCCAATTAATTAATTGATTAATTAATATCGTTAATATGTATATAATGTAAATATGTAGTATATAATATAAATTACATGTACAATTATGTTTATATATTTATTTAAATACATGTGTTATATATCTAAATATCACATATTATATATGTATCACATGCATACTATATTATATATCATAAATGCAATTCTAATACATATAAATTATATTTTATATGTAAATATATATTATATATCATATATGATATATAATAAAATATTTATAATATACAAATATATATAAAGAGATTTATTATAAGGTATTGGCTCACATAATAACAGAAACTGAGAAATCCCACAATCTGCTATCTGCAAACTGGAGGCCCAAGGAAGCCAATGGTGTACTTTGAAAGCCTGAGAGGCAGAGAGCCATTGGAATAGACGACAGTACAAGTCTGAAGGCTGAGAACCAGGAGCACCAAGGGCAGAAGATCGATGTCCCAGCTCACTTAGTCAGGAAGAGGGTGAGTTCAAGCTTCCTTCACATTTTTGTTCAGTTTGGATCCTCAACAGGTTAGATGATGCTCGCCCACATGGAGAAGGCGATCTGCTTTACTTAGTTCAATTCAAATTTTTCTCTCTTCCAAAAATACCCTCACAGCCACACCCAGAAATAATTTAACCATCTGAGCATCTTGTGGCCCCATCAAGCCAACAATAAAATTAATGACCACTCCCAGTTTCCTACTCCAACTTCCTCTCATGGTTGTCTGCTTCTGCATCCATTCCCCAGACTTCCCTCCCCAGGTCCCAACTTCTCTATTGAACTCACGCCAGCAAACTTATTTCGCCTTCTGACTGTCCCCTTTGTCGAGCTGCTTAAATGTACATTTCTGATCCCAGACTGTATCTCTACTCTGATTAATTCCTTTGGGTAGGTCCCTAACACACTTTCACAAATACTCACTACTTCTTCCATTTTTGGTCAATCTCCCTATGTTACTCTCCTCACGTACCTTTTTTTTTTTTTTTACTCCAACCTTCATTTTTTCCCTACAGAACTAATCATGATATAGAATAAAATTTTATTATAGAATTTATTTTGGATAATAAAGACAATTGGATGTTCCTTAGTCTGAATTTAAATACAGGTGAGTGGAATAAGTTATTAATTTAGCTAGGAAAGTAATATTAACTGTGGTTGTTTTTACTTATTATTTTCCTATCTTCTCTCAATTGAGAAAAGAACTCTCCACCCTGAGAAAATATATGAAAAAGGTCTTAATATGATTCTCTTCTCTTTATTTGCTCTAATGGTCTGGTTGCTTTATGGCTTCTAACATATTAAATTTATTTTTTAAGTTCTAAAGAGAGTTAGAAGGTATTTTGCTTTTTTTGTTCAGTTCCCTTAAAATGGTTTTTAGAATAAGCATCTTTCACACAAACACTGATCATAATTCTCTCATCTGCAACAATAAAAATAAAGTCAAGAATGACATGACAAAATAATTATACAAAAATTTCTAAATTTTAAAAATTACTGAATCCAAGACAAGACAGCTTATGTAGCTTCCTCTTTTCTCTGTCTTTTAAATTCAAACATTTTGAACTTTCAAAATTGTGAAATAGATTCTAATATATTTATAACTTTGGGAATACTATATAACTGAAAGACTTAAGACTAAAAAACCTGGAAAGATTCAATTCACTGTGACCCATCTAAATGGACCAAAGAGCTAGGCATTCTCAGATTCATTTCTCTTTTACTTTGTTGAAACAAGCTCAGCTCATAGATAAATGGCATTTTCAATCACGAGTGAGATTTCCCCAGTCAGTTTTTCTAATCTCTTGTTAACCAAATGTGCAGAATATCCTTTAAGGACAAGAAAGACACTTATGGACATGATGGGCCTGAGCTCCACCAGATCCCTTTCCCCGGTATGTTCTTCTGCAGTCTCTATAGTGAGTAAGAGTACCAGTTTAGCAAAGCCCTGAAACAAATCTCCATCCCAAGCTCCTCACTTCTGTGTCTTTCCTTAAATAGGCCCCTTTCCAGGACATACATAGAAAAAGAAAATTAAGAAGCTATGTCTTCCTCCCAGTCTGTGAAAATACACCATTTTTAATTGTCAAGTCAGCCCCACCTGCATCCAAATGACTCCCAAATTGAGCAAGGCAGTGCCGGATTCCTACTACTGTTACCTTGGGTTTATCTCATCATGGTTATAAATGACTTGTTTATTCATAAATTAATTTAACAATCATTGACAGCCTACTATATACCAGGTACCATGCTAAGTACTTGGTCATATATTGGTAGGTAAACAGATATGATATTATCCAAGGCTTCCAGGGAATGGTTTCAAAGCCCAAATAGCTTTTATATTTCAGGTGATTCTCCTTACTTTTGCAGATATCAACCTGCTTTCAATCTCTTTGGAGCCATTGATATGTGATGACTCTTGCCTCGCACTTGGGCCCTGGCCACCACCTGCCACTACTACTACCAAAGACTTCAGTGTCCCCATGTCTTGAAAATTGCTATCTCCTTCTTGGCTGCCCCTTGTTAAGCAGCAGCCCCTGTTGATCAGGATACCCAAAAGCCAAGTCCTTTTTTCTATCATGATGCCTCGAACTACATTTCTATAGTTTATATATAAATTTATATATACAAACATAAACTTTCTCATCTTCTTTTTATCCCCTGGCCCCAAATGAAGCAGATATGCTGGAGGGGATTCTGGGGAAGCTTTCTAACTTGATAAAAAAGAGACACATGCGACTGGTAAGCACGTCCAAGTTTCTCCTCCTTCCTTCTTTAAAAGCAAAAATAACGACTAGAACTCCAGCACTTACATGAACGGAGGAAGAATGGTCTCCATTCTTCAGGAATCAGGAAGATGCCAGCCCTGGCATTGGTGAACCACTGAAACACCACCAGCAACCTATACCTCTCCAGCAACCTATACCTCTCCACTTACTGTATGGGGAATATTCCCCTATTGTTGAAGCCACTATAGTTGAGTTTTTTGGTTACTTGCAGCTGCAATTCTTACTGACATATTGCCATTGCCACAATCCCAGCCAAAAGTACCTCTGCACCTTTTCTACGCCTGTACTGTCTAAAACAGGAGTGAAAAACTTCCCCCAAGTGTTCCAGTCCTGATGAAGGCTACCAGCACATCAGGATTCTTATGATTGTTTGGTGCCCATCAACTTTCATTTTGGTTGTTTGTCTGGGGTTGTGGGAGTGGGTGTGAAAAGTGCAACCTGCAGTATGGGTATGTGCTCAAATCTCCATGCCAGTGGAAAGATGTAGATGCCAACTCACTTCAAACAAGATTTTGGCACCTTATCTCTTAAACACTCCCCTAGTAGGAAGGCATCCACAAATGCCCTCCTACATCTTGATCTCCCAATAACATTAATACTAATTTCAAGCTCTGGAAGTAGATATGCCAATGACCTCAGAACACTATGATTGATCAGTCTAGAGGATTTAAGTCATAGTTCATTCTAAAAGGGAGTCATAATGCAAATATTCCAAACTTCACACTCATTATCTGTTTCTCCCCTCCTGTTACTAAATAGAAAGCCTTTTCTATCATAGAAAATCTCCTGATCTGTGCTGTGAATCCCATGTCCTCCCACTTTCTCAGGAACTTCTCCCTCTGGATTATATCCATTGTTTCTTGCGTAACTCCAAGTGTTCTTGCGTAACTGCCTTCTTTACTGGGTCTCTTCCATAATCGTTTAAACCTACTATTGTCTCTCTTATCTTAGAAAATAAAAACTAATTTTACTAGGTTACAAATCTCCAACTATGATCATATCTATTCTTCCACTTACAAAATAAATAGCTATAGTTTAAATTTCAACATCCTCTTCCAATTGGCTTCTCAATCTGCCTTCTGTTGTTATCACCTAAATCCTAGCATTAAGTCACCATTGACCAGCATGTTGCCAAGTCAATGAAAATGTTCATATCTGGGGTGCTTGGGTGGCTCAGTGGGTTAAGCCTCTGCCTTCGGCTCAGGTCATGGTCTCAGGGTTCTGGGATTGAGCCTCGCATCGGGCTCTCTGCTCAGCAGGGAGCCTGCTTCCCTTCCTCTCTCTCTCTGCCTGCCTCTCTGCCTACTTGTGATCTCTGTGAAATAAATAAATAAATAAATTTTTAAAAAAGTTCGTATCTATCTTATTTGAAGCTCCTGCTTCCTTTGTGCACAAGTTTCTACTGCTCCGTTGAGCAACTGTCTCTTCCCTTGCCTTCCATCCTTCCATGTCCTTACACTTGACTCATTTTTCTTCTCTATTGCCAGGCTGCTGTGCTAACCTTTCCTCCTCTCCCCAACCTTTTTGTGTAGACCTTCCTCAGGGCTCAGCCTTGGGACCTCTTCAATTTCCTGCCAAAGTGATCTCATCTACTCTCTTATCTTCAAACACCATCTATAAGCAGTGGTTTCAATATCATGTCTGCAGCCCAGACTGCTCTTCCGAGTTACAGACTCATCCATTCAAATGTTTAGAATATCTCATTCTCATATTATTATATTATAAGAACATATTATAAGAATCTCAAATACAACATGTCCCCAGATAAACTTATTATCTATAACCACTTTGCCCAAAACAACGTTTCTCCTCTAGCGTTCCCCATCATGGTGAATAGTACCAACATCCTCCTAGATGCTCCAGCCAGAGCCCATAAGCCATCCTTAACACATCCTTCTCCTTCAATGATTCTCTGCCACTACCGCCCCCCAAATCAGTCACAAATCCAGTTGACCTTGCCTCATAATCCATCTGCTTTCCAAATTAAGTCACCATCATCTCTCACCTGGCCTACTCAAATTAACCTCCCACTAGTTTCTTCTAGCCCATTTTTCCTTGCCCTGACCCCAGTTTTCATATAGTTACACAGTAATCACTTAAAATGTAATTCTGATCAAATCGTTCCTCTACTAAAATCATTTCATGGCATCCCAGTACTGAGTATCAAATCCAAAATCCTTCTTTGTATTTCCTGAACAAACAAGCTCTCTTTTGCCTCAAGACATTATATATGCCTCTGCCAGAAATGCAGTTTCCTCCAAACTAGGCACAGCTGGCTAGTATCTTTCAGATCTGAGCTTAATTACTATTTTCTAAAGGAACTCTCTCCTGATTGAGAAGTACTGTCAGATTCCCTATTTACCTTCATACCATCTTCTGATTTTCAAAAGTAGGATTGTATAAAGAGCACACTTACCATAATGAGCACGGAATAATGTATAGAATTGTTGAATCACTGTATTGTACACCTGAAATTAGTATAACACTGTATGATAACTCTACTGCAATTAAAATTAAAAACTTAATTTTTAAAAAGGCAAGATTTCTTCTATCATAACAAATTAAACTTGGTAAATCAAAAACATCAGTAAATATGTATTTTTGAGACATGGAGGAAGCTATCAGATGAAAGAAAAAAAAATAGGACTTGGAATTAAATCCTGCTTCTGTGATTAGCTAGTCAGGAGACACTAAGTAAAGTAAGATAAGTCCCATGAGGGTAAAGACCAGGTATAATTTGTTCATTGATATTTTCTCAATGTCATGTGCAGGGGAATAGTGGGTGCTCAATAAGATTTGCTCAATAAACTGAGGTTTATATAGTTCTGGCTTTAAAACCTATACCAACTTCCTAGTCTATTCACAGACACAAATGATTTTAATTATGGCTAAATACTTATGTTTTAATTATGACAAGTGTTTAATAATGACAATTATTTAATTGTGATATACTTATACACCCAGAAGTATGTAATTATGAGAAGGGATATATTTCTGCAAACTTAAAGAAATTCTGGATATTTCTTGGTAACTTATTTTAGGAATAAGGTCTTATTGTTCTTAAAGATTATTGGCCCGACAATTGTCATGTATTTTTTAAAAGAGTCTTAACAAAGCAAAAAATCAACCAATACAGTAAACTTCATATATTGCCCAACAAATTTCAAAATATGTTAGCATGACATCTCACTTTCTTGAGACATTTTCCAAGTGGAATGAAATTTTAATTCCAAACCTAGAGCTGTGAGATAAGAAAAGAAGCTGAAGAGTGACACTCCAAAAATTTCCTCCAGCAACATGCTAATATAAGGACTTGACGGCCAGTCTGT
Source organism: Mustela putorius furo (assembly GCF_011764305.1). Lineage (NCBI taxonomy): Eukaryota > Metazoa > Chordata > Mammalia > Carnivora > Mustelidae > Mustela > Mustela putorius. Next base: position 33,224,639 of record NW_025421987.1, read on the forward strand.
GTCCCTGCGGTCCATTGATTAATAAGCATGGAATAGAATAATTAACATGGAAAGAGAGACGAAAGGAGGAAACCCCTGCTGAAGAGGAAAGAGACTGTTGAAGATATGAATTCTGAGGAATCCAAGTCCTCAAGCATTCTCATCTGTTGACATAAGAGGCAAACAGAAAGGGGGAGCCTGGGTGGTTCAGTGGGTTAAAGTCTCTGCCTTCGGCTCAGGTCATGATCTCAGGGTCCTGGGATTGAGCCAAGCATCGGGCTCTCTGCTCAGTGGGGAGCCTGTTTCCTCCACTCTCTCTCCCTGTCTGCCTCTCTGCCTTCTTGTGATCTTTGTCTGTCAAATAAATAAATAAAATTAAAAAAAAAAAAAAGAGGCAAACAGAAGGGAAGTAAAGAAGTAACGGAGGCAGATTTCTCACCCTTGGCTCTGCTGACATTTTGCACTGGGTAATTCTATGTTGCAGGGCGCTCTCCGGGGCACTGAGGATATTTAGCAGCATCCCTGAAGTCTACCCAGTGGATGTCAAACACACCCCCCACCTCCAACAGTTACACTTGAAAATTTCCCTAGACATTGCCAAATGTCCTCAGGAGAGGAAAGATTGCCCCTGATTAAGAATCACTGAATCAGATAAAATCAAAGGGATTTGTCAATTCAAAAAAAAGTACAAAAGGACACAAGTTTTTATCATTCACCAGCTTATTGATTCATACATTCAATCATTCACTGGACAAGACAAATTACTAGATACTGCATTCCAAAAATGAGTAGAGCACAGTTTGTTAAGAGCTGAAAGTCTACTAAAAGACAAAGAGGCCATTGTTTAGAATGTACGGTGTATTTGCAGTTATGTGAGATGTAGGTTTTAATGCATGAACAAAATTACCCAAGAAAGGTCCCAACCTTGCTTGAAATGCATGGTACACATGGTTATGGTGGATAGAGGAAATTAGTATTCCATATCCAATTCAGCTTTGCAGAGTACCCTTCTGACCTGCACCATTTGGAGAGCCCAGGATCCCTGGCTGTCAGGTTTCCAGCTGCAGAATGGCTCAGTCCTTTAGTCCTTTACATGATACTAAATCCACAAGTGCCCATCTTCCTGCTGCTCACTGCTCAGAGGCACAATCCTGGAAACCGGGTTTTCCCCAGCAGCATTCCAGAGTCCATCTCAAGCTCGGGAGGGGTCCAGAGGTGGGTGCAGCGGGGATAGTGGGGCTTCAGAGCCTCAAATGGCAGCTATGACAGTCTGTTCTTGAATTCAAAACGTTGGCAGTGGACTCCAAACTCCACTTTCCTGCTCTGAAAGAGGCAGCAGCATTCCTGGCAGGCCAGGTAGCAGTACTATTCTGGAACTTTTGTTGAAAGATTCAGCCATAAGTCTCTAGCATGCTAATGAATATGTATGGCCCTGATTCCTTGAATTATAGTTCATCCTACTTAAAATATCTAGAATGAATTCTGGTGTTTTTTTGTTTGTTTGTTTTGTTTTGTTTTTTGAAAACTGAGGCCTGCCACTCTACACAACAAGCTGTAATAGCTCAGTGAATCTATCACACCCAGCGCGATCACACACCCCCAGTATGGAAACAGATCATAGATTCTTCAGTTAAGCACCAGATGAAGAATTTGGCTTCCATTTAAGGGCCATGCTGCATGAAAAATATGTTTGCTTTTGTTTGTATGTTGTTGAATTGATACAAGTAAAAATATAAGATTGCACTATAAATGCAGTGCCAGAGATAAGCACAGGATGCAGTATGGAAATGGTACACAGTCAGGAAAATTTTCTAGAGCAGTGATGTCTGAACTGAGTCTTCAAGTAGAAGCAAGAGCGTGCGAGGGAAATTGCACTTGAGGGCAGGGCGAAGGACAAAGCAAGCCAAGCAGAGAATGCACATAAGATATGAACAATTGAGAAAACACAGTATATTTATAGCCCTAGCAATTGTTCAGGGTAGCTAGAATGTACCACGACAGGTAGGGAGTGAGCCACCGTAATGCAGAGACAAGACTGTGAAGTAGGGGGAACAATATTAGTCCACTTCTTTCTTTTTCTTTTGAGTCTAAGAGATCACATTTACTTTGTAAGAGCTTTGAAGGGATAAATGGAAACCCTACAGTAAATGTATTCATTTCTTTTAAAAACCAACTAAAAATATCATTCACTTATTAATCTAAATTCCCTCTTTTCAACACCTAAATCAGAATTTACATCTAAATCTTCTTGACAAAATTTCCCCATAAGAGTCTAGAGGGTCTAGTTTATCCCTCTAAATCACTTTCTGTCATTTGGTGGTTGGTTATATTTAGCCTTTCACCGGTGCCTGTGGTCTTGACTTTTTTTAAGATTGACAGTAAATTTCAAGCCATATCAAATTATATTAAGAGTTCCTCCTCTGAATTTCCTATTTGGTTAGACTCAGGGTTTTGTTTTTTTACATTATTAAATTATATAGTATTAGAAGTTAAATAGCTTCTCTTCAAAGTTAGTCAGAAACTTTTAGCAGGTCAAGATTTCATAACTAAATCAAGGTCGTATGTGAAAATATATTAACCACGCTAACTTCTTCCTGCTTTGCAAAGCCTATGATCTGTTGCAAGAGATCTGGCAAGTTTGGCACTCTGATTCCATTACTTACTGAATAATAGGCAATCTTCTCTATATAGAATTTACTTTCACTTCAGCGCTGCATCATAAAAATTTCTTTTTGCAGACATCCTAAGCAAAGAATTAAGGATCCAAATTTAAGTTTAAATTCAACCACTTATTATCAATGCAAAAAAAATCTGAACTTGAAGAACAATAGAATGAAGAGATATCATCATGCATGGCTTGGTTCACACAAGCTCGAGAAATGACAACTGTCACAATTCCATAACTCTCTCCTCTACTCAGAAACTTGTAAGACATTTTGACAGTGAGAGTTTTCTTGTCTTCAGAAAAGGTAAAAGGAAAGGAAAAAAATTATATAGATATATATGGCAAATTGGGGCCTGGAACAAAGCCCAATGTGGGCCCTTTGCATACAATAGAAAAACCTTTACATTAGGAGATACAGGGTTGGGTAAGGCTGAGCAAAGATGATTTGAGGTGAGAAGTGAGAATGGAGAAAGAGGAAAAGAAAACAAAAAGAGGTCTTTGCTTTGGTAGAAGAGATGACTTTATTTAAAAAAAAAAAAAAAAAAAAAGCCCCAAAACATAAAACAAAAGCCGGAAGTCAGATGACTCACCATCATACCTGAGGGACACTCACAGATAGGCAAATAATACATGGTTCCGTTAATCTCAAAATCCACTTAATCTTCTTTTTGAATTGCCAATTGCTAACTAGTGGCAGCATTTTAAAATTGTTCATTTATGATATTTTTATTTTTCTGGCTTATGCCATCTCCATTTATTTTAAGTGTCCAATATACCAGGAGTTCATTTCCCTCTCCAACTGGTTTAAAAATCTCCTTCGGATAACTCCGTGTTATGTGTTGAAGATTTCTGCCATTCCCCCTTCTCATCCTCAAAGCGACATCTAGAATACAGAATATAGGAAGGTATGTGGCTTGTATAATCTCCAGATGGCAGGGGCAGAAATGTCCTGACCCTTGTTCTACTCTCTGTCTCCATCTCCACAGCAAGATCCTTCAACCACCACTTGAGCATGTGCCCTCCTGACACCTGAAGCTGACGTCAGGACACTGATGGAGCTCAGGGACTGATCTGCATGGTGGGAGGGATCCCTGCCTGACTCAGTTCCAGCACTGCCTGCTCTCACGTCACAGACCACTCACGAACATGCACGCAGGTCTGGCTCTGCACCCCCTGCAGCACTCGTCTCAACCCACTTCACCCTGTCCTCACAGCAGCACTCCTACACACTGGCAAGCTCTCCAGCCAGTCTCTCAGGGAATTTGGGGGTTCTCCTTCAAAGGGATGGGAAAATATCCAGATCCCAGCCATAACTGGGGAACTGAGAGTGACTTGGGAGAGTTAAATGTTGGCGGCTTCAACACCCCCTCTCCAAATCTGCTGAACTTTTGAAAGTATTTTGAGGTAGTCAATCCCAGCTTGATGTGGGACAGTCTGGGAAGCATCTCCTTCCTGAGTTCAACATGTGAGGGAAAGCAAAATCTCCTAGCTGGTTGATATTTCTGGGATTTCTCTAACACACCACACCTCTATTGTCAAAGCCAAAGCCTGGAGAGGATTTGATGAGAATTCACTCCTGCCGGTCTCACTCTGCTTTTCCAACCTCCCTCCCTTCCTCCTTTTCACAATCTCTTGGATCTGGTAAGGGCTTTTGCATCCTCTGAAGGATGCAATGGGGACATGTATGGCTCACATAGTACGTTCCTAGTAGTTAGGAGAACACTAGCTGTTGTAAAAAAATATATACCTTGTAATATTATGACTTAATCCATCAGAAGTTTGTATTTCACCCATATTCTCGCAGTTCTTTGCATGTGTTCCTGGTTAGATGCCTTTCTATGTGGCCATACACAAGGCAAAGTTTCTACTATCACACAGTTCTGATCTTCTCTTGGTCCTGAAGGGATCCTACATATAAAGGTGTGGCAATGACGCAAATCACTTCCATTTGTGTTCATTGGCTAGAACTCAGTAACACAGTCATTCCAAAACGCCAGGGAGAGTGAGAACTGTAATCTATATGTGTGTTTATGAAGAAAAGAACAAGCTTCACGGTATAGGTCATAGGCAAAGGGAAATCTTTTTTTACACTATGGAAAAAACACTAAATTCTGAGTCCTCTAAACTAAGTTTTTTTATATATTTTTTTAAGATTTTTTTTATTATTTATTTGAGAGAGCACACAAGTGTAAGCACGAGTAGGGGGGAGGGGCAGACAGAGATTGGGGAGGGGTAGGCAGAGATGGGAGAGAGTCAGAGGGAGAGAGAGAAGCAGACTCCCCGCTGAGCAGGGAGCCTGCCTTCTAGGCTCCATCCCAGGACCCCGGCATCAGGACCTGAATCGAAGGCAGACACTTAACTGACTGAGGCACCCAGACACCCTAGTTTTTTAATATTCTGAAGGAATTTTTAAAATCCTTTTCTACAAAGCTTGATCTTCTAATATATTATCTTGCTTGAAGTCTTATTTTGAATTTTAGAAGCTGTAGCACTGATGCAGTTTCTGAGACATCCAAAGATGCCCAAGGAAGCTGCAGAAACAAACTTTTCTCTGCAAGAAGTCAGCAATCTGCTGCCCATCCCCATAACCTCTCTGGTCATTTCCTCAGTCTCTCAGTCAATTTGGGGGGATGGCCCTCCTTTGGGAAGTCATAGGAAGGAAGGCTTCCACTTGTGAGGTCTCTCCAGGACTCCATGGGGTTTTTAGACCTATGTCAGGAAGAGACTTTGAGTTTGCCTGTTCCACTTTGTCACCATCCTTCCAATGAGGCGATGAGCCCTAGAGACAAAGGGGATGCCAAAGGAGAAGGAAGGGAAGGAAAGTGTTCTATCAGTGAGAAAATATATTTTACTATATAAAATACTGGGCTGACACCAAGGGAAAAAAATCTGGGTCTAGAGTCTGAATGTTTGTTCCCCCCAAAATTCACATGCTGGAAGAAGGTGGGGCTTTTGGAAGGTGTTTAGGTCATGTAGATGGAGTGCTCATGAATCACAAGGAGCTCCCTAGCCCTCTCACCATGTGAAGACACAACACGACGTCTGTGACAGGGAAGAGAGCCCTCACCCAACCATGCTGGCACCGTGATCTTGGACTACCAGCCTCCAGAACTGTGAGCAATTTATTTTTGCTATTTGTAAGTCACCGTCTACATTATTCTGTTATAGCAGCCCAAAGAGACCAAGAAAGTTGGTTGGTGTTAAAAGGATGACTTTTGGACATAAGGTACTAAGAACTATTGTCTAAAAAGATAAAGCATCAATGGCCAATGGAAGTATAAAACATAACCTTCTCTTCCTTCTGAAGAAGCAGTCAAGAGAAATCGACACGGAAGATAAGTATTATATTATTATATTATTACAGAGGTCAATTACTCAAAGAACAAATGTGTTACTGTGGACTAGACATGGGCTCTTTCTGAGAATCAGGGTAACATTTAGAATGCAAGAGATTTGTAAGATAGTCAAGAGTCACGTTGAAGATGTAAAATGTTTTATCAGTCAGTATTGACCAGTTTCATATCATTAGTTTCAACACATGCAGCCACTGGTTAGTCCACTGTATATTTTTCCCAACCTCAGGTTCATGTAGAACCATTAGCCAGGCCATATGCCCACAATTAAAAACAAAAACAAAAAAGCAAAACAAAACAAATAAACAAACAAAAACAGAAGTGGCACCTAATACTACCATCTCTAGCTCTGACCTCATGCCCCAAAGTGCTAGACTTCTTTGCCATGCCCCAAAGTGCTAAAATTCTTCCTACGAGAGACTGGGGAGTGATACAGCTCCTTCTATATCATGACTTACATATCTTTAAATTCTTGCCTTTCTACTTTAATCAGAGGTATTTGGCCAGTGTTCCATAGCACTCCTTTCTATTTCAAGAAAAAGAAAATCAAAACAAAAATCAGAAATAATAATTTATATCACAGTGAAAATATCCCAAAGTACAGAAATGGGAGGTAGATATAATCTTCCTAATATAATTCCCTTAATTATAGAGTAGTTTAACAACTAAAAATATTTACTCTGGAACCAGGTTGCCTGGGCTAAAATCACGAGGTCACCTATGTGACTTTAAGCATATCCTCTCTGGCCCTTGATTTCCTCATATGAAACATTTAGAAATAATCCCTGCCTCCTATTGTTGTGAAAATACTAAACACTGCTTGCCAGATATAAAGAACTCAGTAACTATTATCTGCTTATGGTTGGTTTACCCTCTTCATTTACAAACTCATTTTCAACTTGCTAACTTTTTATCTTATCATTTTCTTTAATGCGCATCACTATGCCAAAGGTAAAAATTGGTCCTTGGTAATGATGATAATGTACATGTTGAGAATAAGGTCACAAGAGGTCACAAAGAAGAACTCAGGTTTTTGGTTCAAGAGTGGCTTGGACACCTTGGGAAAATACTGGAGAATCTGATCCTCACCCTGACCTGACAAGTTACCCAAATAAATAAGTAAATAAATACCAACATTTGTGAAGAAGACACCAGCCCTTGGGGTGCCTGGGTGGCTTGGCAGTTAAGCAACCGACTCTTAGTTGCCACTCAAATCATGATCTCAGGGTCAAGAGATGGAGCCCCAGGTCTGGCCCTGTACTCCCTGCAGAATCCGTCCATTTGGGATTCTTTCTCCCCCTCTCTTACCCCTCCCCCTACTCGTGCACATGCATGTGCATGTTTATGCGCGAGCTCTCTGCTCTCAAATAAATCAATTTAAAAAAAAAGAAAGAAAAACACCAGCCCTCACTAACTGATTTGATTCACAATGTAATAAGTTCACACATTATTGTATTCATAGTTTGCCCCCAAAACATTCATTCTATAGCAATTGCAGCAAGATAATTCATCGTAATAGAAAACATATCATGTTAATGCCTTTTCATATGAAGGTAAGTAAATTCATACTAAGATACGACAATTAATCCAACTAATTCAGTAACAAAATTTATTACAATAACAAAAAAGGCACTAATATTAGTCTGGTATCATCAAAATCTTTGGGTTTTTTTTGTTTTCTTTTTTTTTTTAGTTTTTGACAGTGTCAGCTAGGAGTAAAAATGGACTTAACAATTGAGTCCAAGGCTAGAGATTAAGGTCAGGGGGCTACTTTAATGGAATTTTTTATTAAAAATGAAAAAGAATATAGGATTTTTAACACAGAGGAATAACCACCCTGACACTTGGGCCCAAAAGGCTAAAGAGAAATATCCTTGATATTAACCTAACATGGTGACCTCATTATGCCTTAGTCAGTGTAATCCTTAGCCATTAGCTGAAATATAGATTTTGGTACATGAGGGTATTGTTCTCTCTGTGAAAGAAAGGCCTTTAGAAAAATTTTAAATAATTTATTATAAAAGTTTCTAGTGAGGCTGTAGGGTTGGTGAGAAGGTGGAGGTAGGAAAGATGCTGTTTTTAAAGACTCTAAAATGACATCTTGATACGGAGTATAAAATAACCCCATTTGAACTTGGGATTTCCAGGACTTCTTTTTGAAATGGAAGTAACTTCTCTCTTGAGGAATTCTGTATTTAAATAAAGATCAAGGTAATTGTTGGGTGAGGTGAAGGTCCTATGATAAGCAATAATTTAACTGCATGTGCATAGGTATGTACACGTGTGTGTGTGCATATATATATGTACTGTGTATGTGTAAGTATATATAAATGTGTGTGTGTGTGCACACACTGTGGGGAGCTGCCCAGATCCACCCTTCACAACATTTTGTCAGCTGCGAGGGAGATGGGCTGCAGAGAGCTCACAGCCCGGGTCTCTCTAGCAATTGCCCTTACGGAAAGGGAGATGACTCAGTGGAGTTTACACCCCCTTCCGGGGGCTGGTCCACATCCAGTGACTAATCAGTGTGGGTGTGCAAAGGCTTTGCCGCTTTGCTCCAAACAACTCTAAAGGACTACCCCAGCTCTGGTGCTTCCTGTACTTTCCCCTGAAGCCTTTGTTGCGCCTACACGGCTTCCCTTTCTTCTTCACAGGGGCTGCTCTGGAAAGCACGTCCCAATAAACTCCCCAAACACAGTGTCTCAGTGTCTCCGCCTCAGTGTCTGTTTCCTGGGGAACCCAAAGTAAGAAATCCAGCATTTATTATTAATATCAATTTTAGCAAATGTTGGGTTTACTGATCTATTAATGTTGGAGGGAGATGGAGGGGGGATGAATTCTTGAATTTAGCCAGACTGTTGATAGAGAACCAGCAAGGAACTAAGATTGTGGTTTATTATTTTGCTAGCTTGATATCTTGCATGTTCTATCTTAGTGCAGATTTCCAGACAATTGTTTAAATCATAAAAAAAAAAAAAGACTTTCAATCCATTTGTGTTCAGCACTCTTCCAACCACCTCTTTACTACCACTATTACCTTTCAAAGACAGCAGTGTTGGCGTTCGGTGATCCTTTGAGATTAGAAGGGCTTAAATCAAGCCCAGGCAGATAACATAAGAAAGGAGAGTGGAGAGGACAAAACAGTATATCTTTCCAATACAGTAATAGACAGTATGTGGTACTTGAGATAAGCAATGGGTGACAGAAAAATCCAGCAAGATGTAATCAAGACATGTCCACCATTGAGCCTCCACAACTTAGAGGTCAAAGTAGGAAGGCAGTTGACATCAAAGAGATCCAGAAGCAATACAGTATGGAACTGAGGTTCAGAATTAAGGTTCCAATATGGTGCACATGGGAAAGGCATGGGCTTATGTTTAGTGGAAGAATAAGTGTCTAAAAAGGACCCACCATATGACTCTCTGCCATACTCCTAATATCTCGGTTTTCCACCACTCCCTCACCATATTTTCATTTCAGTAATAATCACCTTTAAAAACATCTTTAATAAGGGCGCCTGGGTGGCTCAGTGGGTTAAGCCTCTGCTTTCGGCTCAGGTCATGATCTCAGGGTCCTGGGATCAAGTCCCGCATCAGGTGCTCTGCTCAGCAGGGAGCCTGCTTCCCTCTGTCTCTCTCTGCCTGCCTCTCTGCCTACTTGTAATCTTTCTCTGTCAAATAAACAAATAAGATCTTTAAAAAATAATATAAAAAATAAAAACATCTTTAATAAAACACCTTTAAAAAGCATCTGACTCTTAATTTCAGCTCAGGTCCTGATCTCAGGGATGGTGGGATCATGACCCACATTGGGCACCATGCTCAGTAGAATCTGCCTGAAGACTCTCTCCCATTTCTGTTCCCCCAATTCGCACTCTCTCTCTCTCTCTAAAATAAATAAAATCAGTATGACTGGGTGGCTCAGTTGGTTAGGTGACTGCTTTTGGCTCAGGTCATGATCCTGGACTCCCAGGATGGAGTCCTGCATGGGGCTCTCTCTGCTTCTCCCTCTGACCCTTCCCCTTCTCATGCTTTCTCTCTCTCTCAAATAAATAAATAAAACCTTTAAAAAAATAAATAAAATCTTCAAAAAACATATCGACACTTTATAATTTTTGGAGAATATTCTTATGGAAAAAAACCTGTTTCCTTTGTTGCAAATCCAGCTTCTCAGAGGCTGGAACCTGGGCATACGCTGGCAGCTTAGACTCCAACATGGAGTTGACAAAGCTCAGGCACAAATGGCAAGATGGAATAGATCCTTGGTCAAGTTCTTTTGTCTAAACACAGGTTTGAGGGGCACCTGGGTGGCTCAGAGGGTTAAAGCCTCTGCCTTCGGCTCGGGTCATGATTCCAGGGTCCTGGGATCGAGCCCCGCATCAGGCTCTCTGCTCAGCGGGGAGCCTGCTTCCTCCTCTCTCTGTCTCTGCCTGCCTCTCTGCCTACTTGTGATCTCTGTCTGTCAAATAAATAAATAAAATCTTTAAAAAAAATAAAAACAGGTTTGATTTGTTGATCTCACAGCCTTGGGTGGCGCTGAATCTACAGGTGGGGATCAGAGAATCCAGCTACTGAGAGAACAAACACGAGGACAGTGAGGCAGGAAAATTGCTGCAGTGGAACAAAGGCGAGACTTGGGATAGTCAAGCAACTGTCAAGTAGTAGGGGAAAGTGGCTATTTGGAGAGAAGGGAGAAAAATCACTAGTGCAGAAGAACTCTGGAAAACCTTCTGGGAAGAAAGATACTTCGAGTACAAGAGAAAATGCTATTGTACACATTCCACTTACGGCCTGTGAAAACTAACTTGGCCACCAGCACACAAGGAGGCATATCTTCTCTCACATGGGAACCCCTGAAGGCTTTTCCCTGCAGGTTTAGAGTATATTCTCTCACTTATTCACCAGCCTAGGGAGAAATGAGCTCATTATTTTTCCCTGCCCCCACAGTTCTGATAAAACCAAAAGTTCTAGTGAACCTAATCAATATTGGTTTAAATACAGCCAAAGAGATTAATTCAGAAGATGATGATGAGATCTAACATGTGTTTCATACTTGATAAAACTTTATCATACATTATCTCACTTTGTACTGGTATCATTTATTTTCCAGATGTGAAAACTGAAGCTGTAAGCAATATTATAAAAGACTTCTTGCCAGGAGGCATCAGAGCCAGGACAGAAACTGAGGTATCTGGATGTGCACAATAATTCCCATCACATAATTCCATAAAACCTCTCCAAACCTTAACATGTAGATAGAGTCAGATACCCTCTGAATACTCAGTAAATGTGAATTACAGTAACATTCTGAGGGATATCTGGGTGGCTCAGTTGGCTAAGCCTCTGCTTTCGGCTCAGGTCATGATCCCAGGGTTCTGGGATCGAGCCCAAGGTTGGCCTCCTTGCTCAGTGAGGAGCCTGCTTCTCCCTCTCCCTCTACCTGCCGCTCCCTCTGCTTGTGCTCGTGCACGCCCGCTCTCTCTCTCTCTCTCTCTCTCTGACAAATAAATAAAATCCTAAAAAAAAAAAGAAAAGGAGCATTCTGGGATTAGCATTGTTTACTTGTGACATGATATTTGCTGTCATCTAGTAGTTTTCGAGATATAAGGATGTTAAGCTACTTTGGAGGCCCAGGTTCCAATTGTGTAATAAAGAATTTGGCATAAATATTTTTAAGGGTTCCTTCCAGGTATAAAATCTGACAAGTTTTTCTCCAGTAATTGATGCACCATCTAGAAGCCTTCACCATCTAGAAAGCTTTAGAGGGGAGTGTGTGTGTCTGTGTTCACACAACAGATTTTCTATACTGATTACATCCAAAGGGTTGCAAGTGATGTTCACTAAAGGATATTTGATTTTTTAAATATTTTTTAAATTCATATTTTTTTTCCTTCCTTCGAATCTTCTCATAGGTATGTAAGGAAGCACTTACTTAATTGACAATTTTCTAGCACTAGTCAATTGAAATTTAACTTAGATGACTCTATTTTTGTAATCTTTCACTCACTAACCCTGATACAAACTGTGAGACAGAGTTTAAGGTAATTTATTAAAGTATATCTAGATTTGCATTCATAATCCCGTTGTGTCATAAATGTAATTACTCTTCATAATTACAATTTTACACACATATATATTTGAAATATAAAACACTTGCTTCACGTGACTTAACAGTTTACAGCTTTCTCTTGCATACACCCACAGAGTTTTTTGTGCAGTATCTATGTGACCTTTGAGTCATCCCCATTTATTCCTTTGCCTAGGCTATGGAATGGCTCTGACTGTCCTAAATTCTTTTCTCTGGTATGTTACAAATACAGCCCACAAGCTTTAGAAATATGCCTACTACCCAAAAGATCCAGCTTGCTGTTTTAACAAATCTATAAATGGAGACTAATAAGTGACCTCAGTTATGTGAAGTATTTAAGATTCTAAAGTAATTCAGCTCTATATACAGACTAGACCATTTGTCTTCATCAAGAAGCAGGTGTCCACTGGGAAGCATTTGACTGGATCTCTTCTTCCGTGACAGACTATCTTATTTGGCAGTTGTGAAACCTTCGCCTTGGAAGAGATCGCTAAATATTGCGGAAAACATGGATTAGGACACACTAGGTTGTTTTTTATTTATCTGTTGCACTTTTAGATGAAAGTTTGTTCATCTTAACAAATTACTTAATACGGTTTAAAGTAAGAGGATGGTCTTACCTATATGTAGGACTCAGTTCCTGTTTACCCAGGAAGTAAAATAGACGATTCGTCTAATTACTTGATATGTGAGGTTGTACTTCTCATACTGAATTATATGTCATTGCATTTTCATATGCTTTAATAGTCTTTATGTACAATATTTGTGGGTATTCTTTTTTTAAGATTTTATTTTTAAGTAACCTCTACATCCATGTGGGGCTAGAATTTATAACCCTAAGATCAGTAGTCAAACACTCCACCAACAGAGACAGCTAGGCACCCCCATACATTTGTTTAATCAACTTTTTCCTTCATTTGATTTGCTGTTTTCCAACAATGACCAAGCATTATTTTACTGTTATTTGCACAGATTCTTAGATCCAATATCTTTATTTCTGAAGATTTGCGTATTTATAAGGAAAGCTTTTTAATAAAAATAGTACACTAATCTGTGTTGACATTTTTCTTTTTTAAATTATAATTTTTTAATTATTTACTTTATCTAAGAGCTTGCTTATGAATTACTGTCATTCCACCTTATTTTGTGTTAATTGTTGTTCCATAACCTACTTTTTACTTTGCTTCTATATGGCTGTTTTTGTTTCTTCTATTGACTTTTTCCTGTACTTTCTCTAATTAATAAATAATTTTTAAAATTTAGAACAGAATAAAACTATGAAAGCAAGATCAGGGCCATATATACTCTGCTATAGAAAGTTAAAAAGCCGGATAGCCTTCTTTAGTAGAAAAATTATAGTATAAAGTAATATTCTGTCAACATGATGGATAAAAATAGTTTATAAGTTCAAATGATAATTTTCCTGGGACTTATAAGGGTTGAAGTGTAAAAATAAATCTTTTAATATCTTTCTGCAAACTAAAATTAGTATATAATTTAATCATTCATTTATATAGGCATTTGAACAAATCTATTTCCCAAGAAATAATGAGACAGAAATAGATGGCTTTTATAGTGTTACAAAGATAGAATTATTTTACTGCTGAAATGAATTTCTCTATTATATCATAAACTGGGCCAAGACACCATTTACGATACGTATATGAATGAGTTGCCATCTTAAATTAATTCTCCTACAAAGAATGCCTCAGAAATTTGTGGAAATCCTTGAAGAATCAAAACATTTTAAATAAAAAACAATTGACTAGAGATTTAAGCCCTCCAGCAAGATAGAAGTTACAGAAATTGGCAGTAGGAGGTATTTTTCCGACTAAAATATTTCAAGAGATGTTTTGATTGAAGAAATCATGGTATTAGAAGTTACAGTGTTTATTTTAAAATAGATTATAGATATAATAGAGGTACTTGTTTAGAAGAAAATATCTTCCTATATATTTCTGGAAAATGAACTGAGATGCTGCTGGGCAAATGAACTTCTTAAGAATTTATACAAATTTAGAGGCTCCTTGGTGGCTGAGTGGGTTAAAGTCTCTGCCTTCGGCTCAGGTCATGATCTCAGAGTCTTGGGATAGAGCCCCATATCGGGCTTCTGCTCAGCGGGGAGCCTGCTTCCCCCTCTCTCTCTCTGCCTGCCTTTTGCCTACTTGTGATCTCTATCTGTAAATTTAAAAAATAATAATAACTTTAAAAAATAATAATAAAAAATTTTTAAAAAGAATTTATACAAATTTAAAAGGCAAATAAGTACTCCCAACTCTTCTGCAAATATGGTTCTGAAAACGTTTTCACCATAATTTCTTGTCTATGTCAGAGTCTAGCAAAAGAATACAACATGACTGAAGCCAAAGTAAGCCTATGATTAAGATCCCAGAGAAATCTGAGCATGCAAGGCTGTTGAAGTAAAGGATTCAGTGTACCACCCCATCTCCCCATTCGAATCCTCTGGATCCTCACTCCTATTAATCTGGATAGCTGGTATTCCCCCTATGTATGTATACATGTAATTTACCACATCCCTCACCCTCCAGGCAATGGTCCTCTTACAGATCTTCAAGGTCTAATCTCTGATAATCAAAGTAGATGGACCTAAATTTAATTCCTAAAGTTATTTTTGACAGCAGCTTACAAAAGCTATATATCTATATACCTATATATAAGGTAAATATATGCATATATATTATACAATTCATCACCAGCCAAGGTTATGTGGGAGGAGGTAAAGGGGCTCAATGTAGTTACCTACTGCTGCTATAGTAAATTGCTACAAATTTAGTGACTTAAAGCAAACAAACCAAAATGTTTATTTAATGGCTCCAGAGGCCAAAAAGTCCAAAATGGATCTCACTGGGCTAAATTCAAGGCATTGATTGGCAAGCCTGGCTCTTTGTAGATGCTCTGAGGGCAAAATCTGTTGTGTCACTTTTTTCAGCTTCCAGAAGCTGAAGCCCATTTCTTGGCTCATGGCCCCTTCTTACATCACTCCAACCTCACGCTTTGTCATCACATCTCCTGCCACTAACTCTGATCCTCCTGCTTCCCTTCCGAAAGCACTCTTGTGATTACAGTGGGCTCACCCAGATAATCCAAGATAATCTCCCCATCTCAAGATCCTTAAAGTAATCACATCTTTAAAGTCTCTTTTCCTGTGTAAGTTAATGTTCACCAAGAAAAGAGGCAAAGCTGAAATAAAACAAAATCATTTATTTGGGTGTCTCAGAACTGTAACTTGGGGAGCACAGGTTTGGGCAGAGGCCCAAATTATGTTTCCCTGGGAACAAAAGTCAAGGGTTTTAAAAGGCATAAGAAAATACTTTGTATGCACTGTTTACAAAGAATTTTGATTAGTGTTGGCAGCAGAAAACTATCTTACCTGAATATAATTGGTTGCCGTGGCTATCACTAAGCAATGTCTCTTAATGTAGCAGCTTGCAGGTGTTCAGTCAGAGTCCTTGGAATATTTCCAGTCTAACCCAGTTCAAAGTTCATGGTTTTTTCCAGTGAGGACATGCATAAGGCCCATTTCCTTATGGACCCCCACCTCCATTTTAAAAAAACCCTTGACATAAGTGACTCCACTTATGGGTCTGGGGATAAAGACATCTTTGGGGGACATTATTCAGCCTACCATTGTTATCAGAGGTCTGAAAGTCTAAGTTGGGACTATTCTAACAAAACTGGGACACTGAGTCCCCCTTCCCAGTGAGAGGTCTGAGACACACAGGACTGAATGTCTATTGCCATCTTCCCTCTGTGCTCTTGAGATCGCCCTTGCCAGGTGCCGGTACGCTGTCTCTTTTCCCACCCACTGTCCTATCTCTGCTGCTTGAAATGATTCCTATCGGTTAAGGCCTGTTTGAAAGCCACCTCTGCCATGAAAACTACCCGGGTCAGAGTAATCTCTCCCCTCTCTGCTTACTTTTATGCCATTTCCTACCATACTTGCTACTACCCACCCAATTTAGTATATATATATTTGTGAACGTGTCTTTTCTCCCCTACAAGAAGTAAGATCTTGATGGGGACGGTCATACTTTGGGCCAAAAGACAACCACATGTATGCAACACATGCCAAAGAAACGTGTCCTCAGCCATCTCTATGTCAAGATCTGTTAGTGCAGCCTCCCGAAGTCAAATTCCTGTCAGCCTATCTAGGCAACCAACCAAGCATTCTTGACACACCAGACAACAGAGGTGTGCTTTCTACATGCTGTGGAGAAGAACATTTCACCAGAAACTTCCTTCACACTAGGTTAAAGCCAACATTTTGATGGAAATATATCTACTGGCCAATGCGATTTTTATCCATAGGAAGCTGCCACCCATATCGGGTCATTCTGCTATTTATTGTAGAAACAAACAAAAACCCCACTTTGTGTTTAATTATGAACTAAATGCTTTCAGATGTTCACAAACAATAAAAAATCCTTAGAACTGATTTTTGGTGTTTTGTTTTGTTTTTGTAATGGCAGACAATGATAACATTAAAATGTTTTTCAATGGGGTGTCTGGCCGCCTCCATCAGGCAAACCTTCGACTCTTGATCTTGGGGTCATGAATTCAAGTGCCACATTGGAGGTAAAGATTACTTTTTAAAAAAAATCAATAAATAAAGTCTTCTTTTTATTAGGGGAAATGATACAAGGTGCTTGAATTCCATTTAGTCATTATTTCTCTGCAAACTATGTGAAATAGTAGAGGTAGTAAGTGGAATCCACAAGAAGTCATGTTCCTTTAGTGGACCCCAAAGAAGGAAATTTATATCTTGAAATAACCAAAAATAGCCCTTGGTACATTTGCTTGACCAGATGCCCCCATGGCACAGACTCCCGATACGTTTAGCCAGGTTTTAGTATATCAGACACCGGGAGAGTAATAAACATAGCAGAGTGATATATTGGGAAGGTACTTTGGAAGTCATTCAGACCACTTTTTTCTCTGTCCATTATTAGTCATCCCTAGGTTCATTCACAACCCGGGAAAAGAAAAGCCAAAAATAGCCATTAAGCCAAGCTTATTGTGAAGCAGCTGTCTTGGGTACACGAAGGCAAGCAGACAGTTGGAAGTCCAAGCGCAGAGAGTAAACAGGCTATACTGAAGCAGTAATTATGCTAATAATCATCGATTTGTTAGCAAATGCGCTGCACTTGTATTTTCAAAGCATTCTACCATCATTAATTAATTAATGAGTGATAATTACTATGGCAGTGGCACATGAAATTGTATACAAGTTTTAAAAAGAAATTGTTTTACATGGGGTGCACTTAAAAAATGAGAGGGTTGGTTTTTTTTTTTTTCCTTTCTGTTCTTGCCGAGTTTTTTTAGTTTATTTTCTACAAGAAGGTTGTGCCATGTTTTCTCTCGCTACTCTGAGTATTATGTTGCTCCTTCTGCTGGTAGCATTCTTCCCCAGATAACTCTTGTTCATCTGTTAGATATCAGCTCAAACATCAAACATTTTTCTGCCACAGACGGTTCCCGGGCCCTGCTAGGCTATTTTAGGGACTCCTGCAGTCACCCCGCAGAGAACCTTTCACCTTCTACTAAATCTCCTATTTAATTGATTGTCTGACATCCATACTAGACTATGGCTCCGAGGCCAGAGGCTTCCCGTGCCTTGTTCACTCAGCTCAATGACAGGCACGTGGCAGTCTCCCAATAAGTGTTTCTGAGATGAGTAAGAGAATTTCCCATGAGAGAAAGCTAAAAAAGAGGTCTTATTGCTACAGGAGTTCCCACTCTGTAAGAATTAACCTGCTCAGCATTCTATTTGCTTTATCTCATTTAATGCTTGCCATGTTGCTTTGAAGAAGGTACCAGGTAAGAAACTGAAATGACAGAGAGTAGGTCAGGCCTGGGATCAGATAGTGGTGAACTGCCAGATAGTGGTGAACCTGAGGCTCAATCGTGGGTTTCCTGATTCCAAATCTATGTATCTCTAAAAGTGATGAAGAAGAAAACAGTGACTCCTGAAGTCCAGGAACTGGGCTGACACTCACAGCTCGGTCTCAGCGTCACTACAAACTGGACTGCCCTCAGCAGCTAGACCATGCCTTCCTCCCATCCCAATACACCATCTCACAGAGCATCAAAATCAGACAAGGCCACGCTGAGCCCATGGTAAAGTGAGAAAACACAAGTCCACTTCGTAATTTGTCTAAACAAATGGTCACCCTGAAAAACTCACAAAATGCCAAACATACCCCTCTTCTGGCTGATATGTCTGCTGCTTTTTAACCAATCACAGCTTTACCCCTGTCTTCTCTATACCTAAGTATCCTAAGTATTATTACTATCCCCCAATGATAGACTTGCCCCCACTTCTAGCACCCATCTAGAGGGATTCTCTGCCTCCTTAGGCCCTCCTCAAAATTACCCAAATCCTATAACATGTCTTTCTTAACTTCTTTTTCCTGAAATGCACCTCTGTTCCTAAGGAATGTGTCCCTTGCTGCAATGTCATAAACTTGACTTGTTCGACTACAAGTATGTTCCTAGTGGTCTACGGTGGAGGTCTCTGGTGGGTTGTACAAGACCATCCATGAGACTGGAGAAAGAAAATATTAGAACTTTCACTTAAAAATTTTTGTTTAAAAGAATAAAAAAATTAACACCAAGCAATCTTTATGTTTAGTATATAGACATGGCTTTCTTCCTCTCCGATCCCTCCTTCTGTGAGATGCCTGCAAGACGAATAAGGTATTCAAGAGGGTAACAATAAGGTAACTAAAAGGTCATAAAAGGACAAATACTGTGTGGATTCCTCTTATATAAGATATCCAGAGGAGTCAAAATTATGGAAATATAAAGTAGAATGGTGGTTGCCAGGCAGTGAGGAAGGGGGATTTAGAATTTCAGTTTTGCAAGATGAAAAAGTTCTAGAGATCTGTTATACATAATGTAGTCCACACCACTGAACTGTATACTTAAAAATTACTGAGACAGTAAATCATGTTTCATGCTTTTAAATTTGTCAAAAGTTTTTTAACTAAAATATTTTTAAGCTTAAAATTTTTTATTTAAACAACTAAATTTTCAATTTTAAAAAACAGAGGGAAGAGTGGGGATTTTACCAAACAGATGATTTGACAAGACAACAATAGTTGTTCTCCTCCCGAATATACTGCTGTTGACCTATGTCCATTTAAATGAATTTATGGATTGTACTAGCTAAAACAAAAAACATATCATACTTAGTAATGACATAGAAAGTATCCTAAAAAATCTTTCTTCTACACATACCAGTGGTTCTCAATTCTGACTAGCTGTGAGAATGACCTGGGATATTTTTTTAAAAACACCACCACTTGAGGCCCACCCCATGTCTGTTAAATCAGAATCTCCAGGGATGAAGTCTAGAAAGAGTTTTTCTGGTTTCTGGGTTTTTGTTTGTTTGGGTTTTTCTTTGTTTTTTAATGTTCCAAATGCTTCAAATATATTTCCAACAGTGGAGAGCTGTCAAGAATAAGGGTTCCCCGACCCTAAAAACAATGAATACTGTTATGCTGAAAAGAAATTTAAAAAAAAAGGGGGGGAGGGTTCCCCAACCCTCTTACACTGTTGGTAGGAATGCAAGCTGGTGGAACCAATCTGGAAAACTGTATAGAGGTTCCTCAAAAAGTTGAAAACAGAGCTACCCTATGACCAAGCAATTGCACTACTGCGTATTTACCCTAAATATACAAATGTAGTGAACTGAAGAGGCACGTGCACCCAAATGTTTATAGCAGCAATGTCCACAATAGCCAAACTATGGAAAGAACCTAGATGTCCATCAAACAGATGAATGGATAAAGAAGATGTGGTATATATATATATATTGGAATACTATGCAGCCATCAAAAGAAATGAAATCTTGCCATTTGCTACGATGTGGATGGAACTAGAGGGTGTTATGCTTAGCAAAATAAGTCAATCAGAGAAAGACAACTATCATATGATCTCCCTGATATGAGGAAGTGGAGATGCAATGTGGGGGCTTTGAGGGGTAGGAAAAGAATAAATGAAACAAGATGGGATCAGGAGGGAGACAAACCAGGAGAGACTCTTAAGCTCACAAAACAAACTGAGGGTTGCTGGGGGGAGGGGGGTCAGGAAAGGGTGGCAGGGTTATGGACATTGGGGAGGGTATGTGCTATGGTGAGTGCTGTGAAGTGTGTAAACCTGGCAATTCACAGACCTGTACTCCTAGGGCTAATAATACATTATATGCTTATTAAAAAAATAAAAGATTTTTTAAAAAATAAGGGTTCCCCAGAGATAAAGCTATCCTGATGAAGTACTTAAGAGTTCTCAAACTTGAGGACATGTTACACATTGTTCTTTTACAAGTGACGGGGGTTCCTAATTTATTGACCTCTACCTTAATGAAAAATTGCTGTGAATAGTATTCTACATAGAAGAATTTTTGAAAATGCATGAACTTTACTTCCTTTTGAGGAAAAAGTACATTTTGGTAACAAGCGAAATAATCACTACTTTTCAAAAGAAATTTGAAAATGTGTGTTTGGAGATTTTCCATTGTTTTGTTGCTGAAAAAAATGCTGTTATCATAACTGTACAATAAAAAACTTGAAAACAGGGGCACCTGGGTGGCTCAGTGGGTTAAGGCCTGTGCCTTCGGCTCAGGTCATGATCCCAGGGCTCTGGGATCAAGCCCCACATCAGGCTCTCTGCTCAGCGGGGAGCCTGCTTTCTCCTCTCTCTCTCTGCCTGCCTCTGCCTACTTGTGATCTCTGTCTGTCAAATAAATAAATAAAATCTTAAAAAAAAAAACACACAGGGGCGCCTGGGTGGCTCAGTGGGTTGGTCCGCTGCCTTCGGCTCAGGTCATGGTCTCGGGGTCCTGGGATCGAGTCCCGCGTCGGGCTCTCTGCTCAGCGGGGAGCCTGCTTCCTCTCTCTCTCTCTCTGCCTGCCTCTCCGTCTGCTTGTGATTTCTCTCTGTCAAGTAAATGAATAAAAAGTCTTTAGAAAAAAAAAAAAAAAAAAAAAAAAAAACACACAAACTTGAAAACAATGTTTTCTATCCTATTTAAAAAGAGTTTGGGTGAATTGGGGGCCCAACATTAAAAATATAAAACCTTCGGGGCACCTGGGTGGCTCAGTGGGTCAAGCCGCTGCCTTCGGCTCAGGTCGTGATCTCAGGGTCCTGGGATCGAGCCCTGCAACAGGCTCTCTGCTTGGCGGGGAGCCTGCTTCCCCCTCTCTCTCTGTCTGCCTCTCTGCCTCTTGTGATCTCTCTGTCAAATAAATAAAATCTTTAAAAATATATATATATAAAACCTTCATATTAATTTTTAAAAAGATTTGGTTGTCATGAAGGAAGATGGAAATTTACTATATAAATTTCAACTAAAACGTTGCATAAAGACATAACTAACATAACTAATAGAAAGTACTGAAAAATTGTCACAACTAATTTTTTTTAGACAATGATACATTTCTTTCATTTTAATCTTTTTTCCAGAAAGATAGTAATAAAACTAAATATAGAATCAGAATTTGAAATGCTATTTAAGAATGTGCTTAATTTTTTTCAAAACAAATTATATTTAATAACAGTGCTCTAGTTAACGTACTAATATATCATCAAAAGTAAAATAAAATCAAATTATACTTAAATATTATTTAATGTGTTTCCCAAGTCTATTTCCTTACAACACATAATAACAAATTTATTTATGTCATTAATAAATATATAAATAAATATATATTGCGGCTGCACTTAAAAACAAACTCCCCCGTATTGGGGAGTATGCGGTCAAAAAAAAGGTTAGAGAACACAGCACTGCACTATGCTTCCTTCTCACCAAAAGTTTAGTATTTCCAAATCTTTATAATACTTTCACAAAATGAGCTATTTATTCCCAGAAAATGTGGTTAAATATTATTTATATTGCTTCAGGCTCTAAGTGTGTTAGAAAGCAGAAGAAGGAGGTTATTTATTTTGTTATATAATGAAATTCAAAGATAGTGCTTTAGAAAAATCTGAGTGGAGTACCAATAGAGCCAACTGTTCTAAAATAGCATTGCTAGTAAGATTAAAAACAACAACAAAGATAACAGCAAAAAATTTCCAATTTAAAAGTCTAAGAGAATATTCAATATAATCAATAACATTTGAAGTGCACTTTGTTATTTTAATCACGGGTAAAAATTAAAAAATACATATCCTTCCTATTCCTGGAGTTCCAAAACTGCTTCTCCTGGTAGATTCTAAGGGCATACTATTACTGAACTCTCTTCTTTATCCTTGTATTACATATTTTCTCAAAGATAAAGGTCTAAAAGATACATTTATATAACTTTGTAATGTAAGTGGGTTTTTATTATGAATTCCTCTATTAGATGACTTTGCTATGGATAGAAAAATCTTAGAAAACAAAATAGCAGCTTATTAAAGAAAACAGCCTTCTCCTATCTATAGTGCATCTCATAGGAAAGTAACTATGGTTGGTATATATTTGAAAGTCTCGTGATACCTGTAAAGCCAGATATGGCTATTTAAAAATACACATCTCTGTCCCTCAGCCCCAAGTACATTGCCGAAATTTCATTCATGCAACTAGTTTGAAACACCAGCTTCAGCTTTGTAATACAATGGCACTGATCTTTGGGGAAACCCAAACTAAGTATGTCTTGTCCACTTGGCCAGATCATGTAAGTGGAAATTAGAGACACTAAATTTTCTACCCCCGCATAGTAAAACCTCTGCTTAAAAACCACTTTTGAATGTGCTTTATTAAGGTTCAAAGGAGGAAAGACATGCGCCAGGCCTTTAAAAGGGATATTAAAATGGTAGGGAAACCTACACGTATAGGCAATGAATAAAAAATTTAAAAATTTTCACTCTGAATGTTTTCTGTCTCAGCTTCTTGTCTTTTCTATTTTATCCATTTATTTTGTAACTAGAAAAGGACTGTAGTTTCATAAAGTTGATGGGTAATTTTTTAAATAAATTATTATTATGAGAATACTAGCATGTTTTTGTTGGTGATGTTTTTAAATTCAGTATAATTGTAATGAGCACACTATTATATATTTTGCTTTATACTCAACATTATATGCAGAATAATGCAAGTCATTTAACTTAGTTTGGGTGACAGCATCTAAGTTAGCATGAACACTGCTTAAAGTTAAAAGCCTAGTGAAAAAGTTTCCTGATTTTGTCAAAACATTAACAACTCTTATTATCAGTTATAAACATATGGAGAAATGGTAAAACTAGCATTTACTTAATACATGATGGTCTGAAACACTGAAAAATGAAGTGTTCTGTTTCTTTGTAAAAAAACAAACAAAAAAAGCTTATCAGGATGAGCTTGAATGGTGCTTGCCTTCTCATCATGTTGACTGATGGTACGAAGCCAACATTTTTGTTATGCCTTGGTGAATCTGGTGCTCCTTTCTGAGTTTGAATCAGTTTCCAACATTTGATCCTTTGTACTTTTAATGTCGTAAGTATTTCCAAAGCTCATTTAGTGAAGCTTTTTGCCAGCATCCCTTCTTCTGGGACATCTCCATTTTTGTCATCACAACCAAGAGTCTGATATGTGTCTACAAGTTCACAGTCATTATTTTACTCTGGCTGCACATCTCGAATCTCTTGAACAGCAGAAGTATAGACATTCTGTGGACAGTTCTTTCTTTCATACCCCTGTCTAGATGTGATCTTTCATTGTTTTTCTGCATGTTCATTTTTTGGGCCAATTCCCTCTTTTTGTTAAAAATAAATAAATAAAAGTCATGTGGATTTATCACTGGAAGACAAAGAGACAACACAACTACATGCTTTGCTGTCCATGCATAAACAGAATAACACATATCAAGTGACTATCTTTGAAAGCAGTGATGTGACTTGTCACTGATCATCATGTGCCTCTCCTATTTAGGAAGTGATGTACAAAGAACAAGCAGCATAGTTTGTACTTACGTAATTAGTCACTTAACATATTATATTAAATGAAACTTGAATCATGTTTTGGGGAGACAGGTGTTATTTAACTGTACCATGATAACTGAAATTCCTTCAAGGGATTTTGATTTTTCTGTTTGCCTCTTTGTTTATTTTTTAATCTGTTTTTCTTTTTTTTTTTAAGAACCTAGTATTATGCACCACATTCAAGAAAAACAGAGATGAGAAAGGCAAAGTCCCTCACTTCAACAAGTTTATAATTTAACGGACACCAACAAGATAATTTTATACTTTCTGTAATCCAATGGATGTAATGTTCAAAAATAATGTAAAAATTCACAGGTGAGTGAAATTAGCCTTGGTCAAGGGAACAAAGAAGAGATAACAAAGCTAACAGCACAGAAGACAAACCATTTTCAAGGTTATCCCAATGGCTGCTTCACTTTCCACCACACAGAGAAAAATTGGGGGGGTTCCTATTCCCGTAATGTTAGTTATCTTGCTTCCATAAATGATATGATGAATAACTTCGTAACTGGAATAACTAGACAAAATGGCATGAAGATGTTTAAGGCTGTTGCTACATATGGCTGGCCTGAGAGTGTTTACCTACAATGCAATTAGGAGCATTTTTTGTTGTAAGAACTTTAAAAAATTCTTTTTGACACTTCAAAGAAGGAACTCAAAAAAGAAATGTTGGCGACATGTGCTTTTCATGTCCCTTCTACCATGAAGCTGGGTTCTACACTGCTAACAGTGAGAGTGCTAGGAAGGAGCTAGGGTATAGTTGGGACAAAGGTGCATTTTCTTTATGTTTGAGGTGGTATTTACATCAATATTTCACAATGCCTTCAAAACCACACCTAAATAGTGAGCGTTTCACAAAATTGGAATATTGCATACCTCAGGTTTTACCTATTGACATGCATATAAAATTACTCTGTGCTTCTTTTGCTCTTCTTTTACAGCTCAGGAAAAGGTAAAGATTATACCACATTATATAATAGTATATATACTATTATATATACTATGTATATATATATTGTTATATACTTTGTATATATATATGTATATATACTATGTGTATATATATACATTACATATATATATATACTATTATATAATGTGGTATAATCTTATATATTATATATATATTATATATAATCTTATATATTTTATATATATATATACTATATAATGTGTATTAGTGAGCATTTCACAAAATTGGAATATTGCATACCTCATGTTTTACCTATTGACATGCATATAAAATTACTCTGTGCTTCTTTTGCTCTTCTGTTACAGCTCAGGAAAAGGTAAAGATTATACCACATTATATAGTATATATATATACTATACTATATATATTGGAGAAAAACATTAATGTGTATATACATATACACATTATATAGTATATATATATAATATATAAGATTATATATAATATATATAATATATGATTATACCACATTATATAGTATATATACTATATATATATACTATAATGTTATATTATATATATTAATGTTTTTCTCCAATACAAAACATTAGCTATAAAAACTAAGTGAATATATTGATAGTACATCACTTTCCCTGCATAGCAAACTCATATCTGTGATTAAAAAAGGAAAGAGGGGCACCTGGATGGCTCAGTCATTGAGCACCTGCCATCAACTCAGGTTGTGGTCTCAGGGTCCTGGGATGAGTCCTATATCGGGCTCCCTGCTCAGCGAGAAGCCTGCTTCTTCTCCCTCTCCCACTCCCTCTGCTGTGTCTCTCTCTCCCTGTTAAATAAATGAATAAAATTAAAAAGGAAGAAAGAAAGAGAGGAAGGAAGGAATTAAGGAAGGAAGGAAGGAAGAAAGAAAGAAGGAAGGAAAGAAAGAAAGAAAGAAAGAAAGAAAGAAAGAAAGAAAGAAAAGAAAAGAAAGAAAAGAAAAGAAAGATTGAGAAGAGAAGAGGAGAGAATTGGGAGACTCCCAAGTCTCCCAAGAAAGGACCTTGGGATCACTCCATTCTGACAAAAAGTAAAAAAATGAACAAACTGAAAAATAATCAACAACTCTTTTTAGAGCCAAAAGAGAAGTGACGTCACAGAACAAAATGCTGCCCCTAAACTGGAGAGACAGACAGGCAATGAAAAGAGTCACAACTTACAGGAACAGAAATCCCAGAGCAGAAATCAGCAAGGGAACCAGAGCCAGAGTAGGGAAACCAGTACTATAATTGACAGATTGCTGGAGGCTTAGGGTGGATACATCTGAGAGTTTAACATTCCGGAGAGATCCAGTCTTGGTGAGGAGCCCGGTGACAAACTTTTCTGAGTTTTGCCTCCAGGAAATCTACCAGGTCCTCCCAGTATCCGCTCGTGCTCTTGGCTTGGGGAGGGGAAAAGAACCATTTAGAAATAGACTAAGACAGGGGTGCCTGGGTGGCTCAGTGGGTTAAAGCCTCTGCCTTCGGCTCAGGTCATGATCCCAGGGTCCCGGGATCAAGGCCCGCATCAGGCTCTCTGCTTGGTGGGGAGCCTGTTTCGCCCTCTCTCTCTCTCTGCCTACTGTGATCTCTCTCTCTCTCTGTGTCAAGTAAATAAATAAAATCTTTAAAAAATAAATAAATAAAAAATAAAAATAGACCAAGACATTTCTGTTTTCCTTAAGGCCTGTTCTCAAGGGAAACCATTTTACCAGAGTCTAACCTGCTGGGGTTTTATCAAAACCAAACCTAACCGGAGGAAGTAAATACTAAATTTCAGTTCCATTCTAGCCTTCCAGGTGAGGGAAGGGAAATACAGAATTCCACTCCCTGTAGCTATTCTGTCCCAACTAAGAAGGGAAAAAATTGAAAAACACTGTTAAGGGTCATAACCCAGGGGTTCAGGCTCATCTAAGACCTAGTTGTAGGACTGCAGAAGGATTCCCCTCCCTCTTCCCACACATTCCACCATACCACGAAAGTCCTATTTACTATCCTCCTTTGACTCAGTACATCATGTCTGGATTTCAACAAAAAACTACAAGGCATACTAAAAGGCAAATGATAGAGTTTGAGGAGACTGAGCAAGGATCAGAACCAAAGTCAGATATGGCAGATATGTTGGAATTATCAGGCTGAAGATTTAAAACAACTATGATTAATATGTCAAAGCTGTAATGGAAAAAGTAGACAACATGCAAGAACAAATGGATAATGTAAGCAGAGAAATAGAAATTCTAAGAAAGAAATGAAATGCTAAAGTTCAAAACCAGTATGACAGAAATAAAAAAGGTCTTTGATGGGCTCATAAGTAGACTGGACATGGTTAAGGAAAGAATCCCTAAGCCTAAGGATATGATAATAGTGGAAGAAGCAAGAGAAAAAGACAGGAAAATAGGGAATAGAACATCTAAGAACTGTGGGACAACTACAAAGGTTGTACCATACATATAAGGGAAATATCAGGTGAAAAAGAAAGAAAGAAACTGAAACAATGAGGACTGAGAATTTCCCCTGACTTAATGTTGAGACCAGACCACAATTGTCAGGAGAATGAATATAATAGTATTTAATGGTGAGTAGTTGTCAGTGTTATACCAATTTATAATTGTAAGTTACTTGCTAAAAATGCATTGATATTTCTGAGATTCATTGGGAGAAATTTATGTATGTATTACAGTATACAAATAGACAATATAGCATTCTGTATATATAATGTGTAGTACATATGTAATAAAACATAATATGAAATACAAAAAAAAAAAATCTTGGAAGTTTAGAGAACACCAAGCACAATAAATGCCAAAAAACATACCTAGGCATATCATTTCCAAACTACAGAAAATCACAAATAAAGAAAAAAAATCTTGGAAGAAGCCAGAGGGGAGAAAGATACCTTACTTATAGAGAAGCAAAGATAAAAATTATATCCTACTTGCCTCAGAAACCAGACAGGCAAGAAGAGTAGAGAAAAATATTTAAAGTGTTGAGAGAAAATATCACCAACACAGAACTCTGTACCCTGTGAAATTATCCTTCAACAATAAAAGAGAAATACAGACTTTCTCAGACAAAAATGAAGGGGATTTGTTCCCAGTAGACCTGCCTTGCAAGAAATGTTAAAGGAAGTTTTCCTGACAAAAGGAAAAATTTATAGGTCAGAAACATGGATCTTCATAAAGAAAGGAAATACATCAGAGAATGAATAAGTGAAGGTAACATAAAAATTTATTTTCCTTACTCAAAACTGACCTAACCAATAACAATTGGCTCAAAATAGCGGCACCTGGGTGGCTCAGTGGGTTAGGGCCTTTGCCTTTGGCTCGGGTCCTGATCCCGGGGTCCTGGGATGTGCCCCGCGTCAGGCTCTCCACTCAGCAGGGAGCCTGCTTCCTCCTCTCTCTCTGCCTGCTTCTCTGCCTACTTGTGATCTCTGTCTGTCAAATAAATAAATAAAATCTTAAAAAAAAACAAAAAACAATTGGCTCAAAATAATAGCAGCTACAATGCACTTGATTTTGTATACTTTATGTATGTGTATATATTTATGCATAGACATATATATGCTTACGTATAAGTGAAATGAATGACAACAATTATACAAGGAACAGGAGGGAGAGTCACACATTGTCAAAACCCATAAAATGTTCAGTACCGAGACTGAGCCCTAAAATAAACAATAGACTGTGGGTGATAATGCTATATTAATATAGTTTTATTGACTGTAACAAATGTGCCCCTCAAGTGCCTCATGGGATAGAGACAGAGGCTGGGTATGAGCAGAGGTGGGGTTAATACGGGAACCCTGTGTACTTTCTGCCTAATTTTGCTGTGAACTTAAAACTGCTGTTTAAAAAGGATGAACAATTTAATACAGCAGTTTCTTCTGAAAAGAGTGTGCATCAATCTAATAGGTATTGATTATATAGACTAAAAAGGTAGCATCTGTGATTCAAGAAAAGACAGTATTAATTCACCAGGGATCAGAATGTATGAGAAAATATACCTAAAGTGTCTATAAATGCAGAGATTGGGACCTTGAAACAAATAGCAAAAACTTTGTGAAACTGTATTCATAAATGGAATATCTACATAAATTGCCCCAATTTATTTAGTGAGGCAGAAAGGAGAGGAAAGCTAAAACTGGTTTAATTAAACATAAAAGCACTTAAAATTCTACTGAGGTGACACTGAATTGATGAAAAGTCTGAAATAGAAATATTTTATTTTCAAGAGAATTTTAAAATATGTAAACTGAATAAAATATCATGTTGCTACAACTACAAGAAATCAGTTTCCATTCTTGATAACAACTTTCAGAGGACTACAATTCCCAGCATCCCTTGTGGCTTTACAGCTTCAAATTCCTTTGTAAAAACTATAATCCAGTAGTGTCTGGGTGGCTCGGTGGATAAGCCTGTGCCTTCAGCTCAGGTCATGATCTCCGGGTTCTGGGATCAAGCCCACACATCGAGCCCCGCATCAGGCTCTCTGCTCAGTGGGGAGCCTGCTTCACCCTCTCTCTCTCTGTCTGCTACTTGGGATCTCTCGCTGTCAAATAAATAAATAAAATCTTTAAAAAAAAACAAACTATAATCCAGATATACTAAGTATCAGTCAGCCACTCCATATTCACTTTAATGTGGTCTTGACCAATAAGAATGAATAATGAATTAACCCCTAAACAACAATACTGTTAATGTTTATTGGTTATTTAAAATATCACAATAAAATTAAATAGTGGTTCCTTTTTTAGATCAGTTTTGCTTATCACATTTACTTCTGTTATTTATGTGTTTACTTCTCCATATGTTAATTAATACATATACACATTCTCCTCTTCAAGTTTGCTGTTTAAAATGTAAATTTGATTTTTTAAATTAATTAATCTATTTATTTATTTATTTACTTATTTATTTTTGAAGTATAATTGATATACCTTGTTACATTAGTTTCAGGTGTACAGCATATTGATTCAACAACTCTATATATTACTCAATACTCACCATAAGTGTAGTCACTATCTGTAACCATACAACATTATTACAATATTATCCACTCTTCCCTGTGCTGTTCTTTTCATGTATGTGACTTACTTATTCTATAACTGGAAGTTGGTACATTGTAATATTCCTTATTATTTATTATTATTAATCCCCTCTTATTATTTTGGCTCCCCCCATGTTCCCCTCTGGCAACTATTAGTTTGTTCTCTGTATTTAAGAGTCTATTTAGTTTTTTCTATTTGCTTATTTGCTTTGTTTTTTTTTTTCCACATATAAGTGAAATCATATGGTATTTCTCTTTCTCTGCTTAACTTATTTCATTTAGCAAAATACCCCCAAGGTCTATCCATGCTGTCACAGATGGTGCGATCTCATTCTTTTTTATGGCTGGGTAATATTCCATTATACATAATGGAATATTACCCAGAAGAAGAGGTGGGGTATATATATTTATATATATACCACACCTCTTCTTTCTCTGTTCATCTATCAAAGGACACTTGGATTGCTTCCATATCTTGGCTATTGTAAATGATGTTGCAATAAACATAGGGGTACACATATCTTTTCAAATTAGTGGAGGGTTTTTTTGGAGGTGGGTTGGTAATAGCCAGCAATGGAATTACTGAATCATTTGGTAATTTTATTTTTAAGTTTTTGAAGAAACTCCATACTGATTTCCACAGTGTCTGCACTGATTTCCACAGTGTCTGCACCAATTTACATTCCTACGAACAGTGCACAAGGGTTCCCTTTCCTCCACATCCTCTCCAACACCTGCCATTTCTTGTCTTTCGGGATTAGCCATTCTGACTGATGTGAGGTGATATCTCCTTGTGGTTTTGATTTGCATTTCCCTAATGATCAGTGATGTTGAGCATTTTTCATGTGTCTGTTGGCCATAAAAGTAATTTTCTTTTGACTGTTAATATATTTGTTCCAAAATTTGTTAATGTTCTTACTTTTTTTTGGCAATGTGTTAATTACTGACAAAAATAAAGTTGTGTTTATATAGTCACTGTAACTACCAAACACTTGGAAATTTTTGCTTGTCTCTTAAGAAAAATAACAAGATGGATTAAACAGCCACTCACTCAGTAAAGAGGGTACCTGACAATCACAGAACACATCATTCTACTTCTCATCTCTTTACATTTTCTACTTTGCTCTATATTCTAATTTAATAATGTATTCCTTTATTTCTCTCCAATGCCAACATTTGTTTTCCCCAATATCTGAGCAAATAAAATGCTACCTTACTCTCCAAAGTCCTCGTCCTAGGGAGCCATTGGTCAGCCAACAGGCAGCATGTGTCCTTACAGACATATGAATCAAACTGAGAAAAGTCTTGCTAGAGGGACTTTCATGTCACAAAATGACACCTTCAATGATCTCTGAGAGCTCTTGTCCTCACTGTTTTAGTCACTGAAATACTGCCACCTTCAGGAAGAAATGTGGGAATCTGCTCTTGCATTCTCCGTGGGGACACCTAATTTCAGACTCTACACTGCCCTTTCTTTAAACATAGCCTTGGAGTATCCTGTTATTTTTCCCTATATATTTAAATATTAGTAATTTCTGTCTGTATACTTTTTTAACCATATAAGGTATTTTTGCAAATGAATAGATCTTACAGTAAAAAGCTGCCCAGAAATAATGAATACAATTCACTATTATCAAATAAAAGCTACTTCAATAAGACCAGGGATTTTCAGGTATTGAATTATAAAGTATGACGAACAAGCTCCAAAATGATGAACTACATGTAGAAATCTAGGTACATGGTTTAAAAAAAAATTCCAAAAACAAAGTGTGCATTTTACAAGAAAACTATTTCTTTAAATGTATTAAATTGAAGCATCTAAAACAGAAGCTTTTTCCCCTTTATATTTTAGTTTCTTTTTCATTTATGGGTTAACATAAACATTAAAAATACCTCTGTGCCAGCTTTCTTGTGTTTAAATTATTTTAGCTTAGGGGTGCCTGGGTAGCTCAGTCAGTTAAGTATCCGACTTTTATTTTTTTAAGATTATTTATTTGTTTATTTGACAGACAGATCACACGTAGGCAGAGAGGTAGGCAGAGAGGCAGGCAGAGAGAGAGAGAGAGAGAGAGGAGGAAGCAGGCTTCCCACCAAGCAGAGAGCCCAATGCGGGGCCCGATCCCAGGACCCCAGGATCATGACCTGAGCTGAAGGCAGAGGCTTTAACCCACTGAGCCACCTAGGCCCCAAGTATCTGGCTCTTAATCTCAGCTCAGGTCTTGATCTCAGGGTCCAGTACAAACCCCATATTGGGCCTGTCTTAAATGAATAAATGAGTAAATAAATATATGAATAAATGAGTTCATCTTACATCAAACATTTACTCTCTTCCTTTGCTTTTTCTTTTACAAATTCAGCTTTCTTTTTCATAATCTGCTCTTAATCTACTTTTTTACTTTTGTTTTTACTTATTCGTTCCCTAGTTTATTTCTCATTTTCCTTCTTTCATTAGTTTTTCTTTATTCAGAAAGTCCATTGTAAGTTGTTAATTTCCTTGATGTCCTATCTGGAATGTACACAGTGCCTTCTTTCTGCCTTCTCTTTATTCAAAATCCATTCCCTAATATTAGACAATGGCAACAAGTACTTCTCAAAAACATAGCTATTGGTTTTTTTAAGTAAAATAACTATGAAGTGTCACAAATATTCTACAAAACAAATTATATAGTTCAATTGGAAAGGACACATACATAAAACCTTCTCTTATTTTTATCCTCTAAAGTAACTGGAGAGTTACAAAGATGTCAGTCCCCCCCCCCCATGCCAGATTAATTTACAAATTGCATAAATTAAGATCTCCATGTGAGGGGTGCCTGGGTGGCTCAGCGGGTTAGAGCCTCTGCCTTCGGCCCAGGTCATGATCCCAGGACCCTGGGATCGAGCCCCGCATCGGGCTCTCTGCTCAGTGCAGAGCCTGCTTCTCTCTCTCCCTCTCTCTCTGCCTGCCTCTCTGCCTACTTGTGTTCTCTGTCAAATAAATAAATAAAATCTTAAAAAAAAAAAAAAAGATCTCCATGTGAAAACAAGAACAGATGAATGGGAGAGAAATAACCATTATATAAAACAGGTAAGAATTCAGCATGTGTGAAAGCTATCACTATTTAAAAATAGGGAAGATTGCTTATTTAATAAATGATGGTAGAGGGGTGCCTACGTGGCTCAGTCATTAGGCGTCTGCCTTGGGCCCAGGCCCTGATCCCAGGGTTCTGGGATCTAGCTCCGCACTGGGCTCCCTGTTCAGCGGGAAGCCTGCTTCTCCCTCTCTCACTGTCACTGCTTGTGTTCCCTCTCTCTCTGTCTCTCTCTCTGTCAATTACATAAATGAAATCTTTAAAAACATTTTTTAAAAAATGATGGTAGAACAATGGTTAACTATTTGGAAAAAAAAAAAAATTAGAGGGGGCCTGGGTGGCTCAGTGGGTTAAGCATCTGCCTTTGGCTCAGGTCATGATCTCAGGGTCCTGGGATGGAGCCCCTCATTGGGCTCTCTGCTCAGTAGGGAGCCTGCTTCCTCCTCTTTCTGCCTGCCTCTCTGCCTACTTGTGATCTCTGTCAAATAAATAAACTCTTTAAAAAAAATTAAATCTTCTACCTTTGGTATAAATACACCAAAATCAATCCCATATAAAATAGAGTGAGTAAATAAAAATCTATTTTAAAATACAAGTAAATATTTATCAGATTATAATGTAGAGAAGGAAGAAACAACAAAGAAAAAAGATTAAAAGCACATCTGCTATAAATACAATAAAGCCAATGGTAAAGATAGAAAAATAACTTTCATGATTAATGGCAGGTAATGGTTTAATATCCTTATATCTGACCATAAGAACATAAGAACAAATAATAAGAAAAGGTAAATGCCTACACACCAAAAAAATAAGTAAAGGTCATGGATAGACCATTCAAAAAAGATTCTTTTTTACTTAATTTTAATTTTTCTTTATTTTTTAAGTAATCTCTACTACCCAATGTGGGGCTCGACCTCAAAAGCGAGAGATCAACAGTTGCATGCGACCAGCCACATGCCCTCAAAAGAAACATTTTTGTTTAGTACATATTTTTTAACATTCAATATCATTAGTCATTGAAAATGCAAAATAAAACAGCAAGTTTTGGGGATACCTGGCTGGCTTCCTCAGTGGAGCATGCAACTCTTGTTCTCGGGGTCATGAGTTCAAGCCCCATGTTGGGCACAGAGATTACATTAAAAATAAATAAATTATAAAAAAGAAATAAAACAGCAAGTTTTTGCCTCTCAAATTGATATTTTTAAAATTATAATACTCAGTTTTGGAAAGTTTGTTGCAAAAATGGCACTCTCATATATAATCTTTTTGGTTGATAATTTAACAATTCAATATCCAAAGTTTTAATGCTCTTACCCTTTGACCCAGCAATTCCTTAGGACACAGTCTTATAATGTCCAAGGCAAATAATAAAAATGTAAAAGAAATTTATGTGTCAGAACAATCACAATATGGGTTGATAAAATAAATAATGGCAATACTTAATGGGATAATAATTCAGTTATTTATTAGTTTCAAAAATACATTAGAAAATGCTCAAATATTCATAAAGTGATTAAAGAGTTATTAAACTCTGTTATAGAATAATCATAACATACACTTATATACACCGAGAAAAGAAGCTGACTATAAATTGTGAATTGATTTTTTTCTAAGTTTGAAGACCATGATTAATTTCTTTTCTTTCTTAATTTTTTTTGAGTTTTTTTTGTTTTGTTTTGTTTTGTTTTTAATTTAAGAGAGAGACAGCAAGAGAGTAAGAAGTGGGGAGGTGGAGGAGGGGCAGAAGGAGAGAGAGAAGCAGTCTTCCAGCCAAGCAAGGAGTCCAATGTGGGACTCAATCCTCAGACCCTGAGATCATGACCTGAGCCAAAGGCAAGAGGCTTAACTAACTAAGCCATCCAACCACCCCTGCTTTTCTTCTTTTTTTAAAAATACTTTTTGGGATGCTTGGGTGGCTCAGTGGGTTAAAGCCTCTGCCTTCGGCTCAGGTCATGATCTCAGGGTCCTGGGATCAAGCCCCCAATCCGGCTCTCTACTCAGCAGGGAGCCTGCTTCCTCCTCTCTCTTCCTGCCTCTCTGCCTACTTGTGATCTCTGTGTGTCAAGTGAATAAATAAAATCTTTTAAAAAAATAATAATTTTTCATCTACCTTCTTATTTTACCTATGTGAGTAATGTCTCCTAAGTGACCTAGGGTAGTGTGGTTTAGTGGAAACATAAGAGGCACATATGTAACTTCAAATTATTTGTTGAACTGCAACAACAATAAAAATAGTAAAAGCAAACATCTAACATGGGGCGCCCAGCTAGCTCAGTCAGTGGAGCATGTGACTCTTGATCTTGGGGTCATGAGTTCAAGACCCACACTGTGCATATAGATTACATAACATAAATAAATAAACAAATGAATAAATAAAGGAAATAGTTAAAATAAATTGTAATAACCCAATATATTCAAGTATTACCATTTCAACATGTCATCAGTCTAAAAATTTATTGAGATATTTTACTTTTTTTATCACATGAAATCACTAAAATTTGATAAGAATTTTACATTTGCAATACATCTCAACTGAGTCGCTAAATCTTCGCTGGAAATACTTGATTGGTATTTAGATTTCATGAAATTTGCTGTTGAAAAGTAGGTTAACATACCCAGGTTTTCCCAAACATAATTAAACCTTCCTATAACTAAACTGAGACTCTGTTTTCAAATTTAAATTTAAGTAAATTAAAATTAAATAAGATTAAAAATCAAGTTCCTCAGTGGCATTAGCCACATTCTCTGTGTGGCTAGAGGCTCCCTTAATCAGACATCTCCCCTCCCAGAAAGGAATACTAGTGAAATAGTCACATTGGATAGGCTATTTGATGGGGAAGAGGCCTGAACATACCTACTACTCAGCAAGTTCAAATCTAAATCTTAACCATGTTAAAACAATGTATATTGTGGATCCTTACCTACCTTCTTGGCCTGTCTTTATTACCACAGCATCACACATGTGATGAGTTATTCTCAGCAAATGTATCTACAAAAAGAGAAGTAGGATCCCATACTGAAAACGAGGTATCACTCTCAGCAATCAATTTTCTGCACAATTTCACTTCCCCTTGCTGGCTTTGGGGTGATTCCACCACTATACAATTTCTAACAATAAAGAGTAAGGGTGTGAAGGGTGCAAAATACAGGCATTGTGCTATTTATAGGAGATGATCTGTGACTGCAGGCAACAGAATTTCCTCACATATTTAAAAAGTCTCACATGACCCAAAGGAGTGGAACTAATGAACTGTCCAAAACTCAGCTGTGCTTTTCAGCTTGTCCAACAAATTGGACAAGCCCTTTACTGTTAGAAGCCATTCCTCTGGTGGTACTAATGATTGCAGTATTTTTTTTTTAAAGATTTTATTTATTTATTTGACAGACAGAGATCACAAGTAGGCAGAGAGGCAGGCAGAGAGACAGGAGGAAGCAGGCTCCCCGCTGAGCAGAGAGCCCGATGCGGGGCTCGATCCCAGGACCCCGGGATCATGACCCGAGCCGAAGGCAGAGGCTTTAACCCACTGAGCCACCCAGGCGCCCCTGACTGCAGTATTTTAAATGCATCACGGACCGGACTGGAATTCTTACTGGTTTTGTGAAGTCGTGTCCTGAGTACTAGCGGTGGAATGGCTAAGAGAGAGCACACACATCAACATGGCCGCCGGTGACAGGGACTGTTTGAAAAAATTATAACATTCATGAAAAATGCTCCTTTCCTTCCTCTGAATAAGTGTATGCCCCCAAAACCATCGTCCTCACTTAGTACCATAAGCAAAAATCAAAACCAACTAGGATGCGGTCTGTGATAACACAAGCATGTGCATGAACCACTATTGTCAGTGTGTCAATCAATCATCAATAAACTTTTTTCAAAAGATCTTATTTATTGGGGCACCTGGGTGGCTCAGTGGGCTAAAGGCTCTGCCTTCGGCTCAGGTCATGATCCCAGGGTCCTGGGATCAAGCCCCGCATTGGGTTCTCTGCTCAGTGGGGAGCCTGCTTCCCTTCCTCTCTCTCTGTCTGCCTCTCTGCCTACTTGTGATCTCTGTCTGTCAAATCTTTTTTAAAAAATATATTTTATTTATTTATTTGAGAGAAAGAACACATGAGCGTGAGAGACAGAGGGGCGGGGGGGAGGGGCATGCAGAGGGAGAGGCAAACTCCCTGCTGAGCAGGGACCACAATGTGGGACTTGATCCCAGGACCCTGGGATCATGACCTGAGCCAAAGGCAGTCACTTAACCAACTGAGCCACTCAGGAGCCCCAACCATCAATAAAGCTTTACTGTACTAAGTACCAGGCACTTCGACAGTGGTCAGAATACAACGACATCAATGATATGGTTCCTAATCAGGGAGATGAGATTTGTAAGACAGAAGACAACCAACAGCATAAGGCAGCATAGAAAGAAGACAAAAGTGAGTGATCTGAAAAACAACTGTTCTGGAGCAGTGGTTCTCAAAGAGGATCTGCAGACCCCTGAAGGTCCCTGGGACCATTTCAGGAGTTCCGTAAAGATAAACCTATTTTCTTGATAAAGTTATTTGCCTTTTTCAAACTGTGTTGATGTTTTCACTGGCAGTGGGTAAAACTGTGGTAGGCTCAGTACAGAGCAAGGCAGTGGCACCAAACTGAGGTAGCGGTCACTGCATTCTGCACTGCCACACACTTGCAGCAAAAAAGGAGGAAGAGGAGCAAAAGGACAGGAAGGGGAAGGGGGAGGAGAAAAGGAGGGAGGGTGGAGATGAAAGAGGGGGGAGGAGGACAAGAAAAGAGTCATTTTCACTTAAAAATGCCTTCTTTTTTAAAGATTTTATTTATTTATTTGAGAGAGAGAGAGAGAGAGCGGGCACAGGCAGGGGGAGCAGTAGGCAGAGGGAGGAGAAGCTGGCTCCCTGCTGAGCAAGGAGCTTACCCCAGGGCTCCATCCCAGGACCCCGGGGATCATGACCCAAGAGGAAGACAGACGCTTAACTGACTGCGCTACCCAGGCGCCCCAAGAACATCTTTGATAAATCAGTGAAGATTATTAATTGCATTAAATGCTGACCCTTTTGGCCTTGTCTTCTCAATATTCCCTGAGACAAAATGGGAGGGATACATAAAGTGTTTCCACTACACACAGCAGTACAATGGTTGTCTTGAGTAAAAGCACTGGTACAATTGAGTTTCAAGTTGAACTAGCCACTTTTGTCATAGAGTACCATTTTTATTTGAAAGAACAACTGACAGACTATGGTTATTCAGACTTGAGTATTTGGCAAACATTTTCTCGGAAATAAACAAAGCAAGCCTGTCACTTCAAGGAAAACAACCAACAGTATTTCTTGCCAATGATAAAATTTGAAGTTTCAAGCAGAAATTGGAATTTTGGAAAAGTTATGTAAAATTTTTTTCTAATAAGGTCAGTGATGAAGTAAATGAATATGATGTTTTTGATACTGTATGATGAAATCAGTCAACATTTGAAAGATCTGCATAAGTCAGTGAATCAGTGCATGAGGTTACAAATTCTGCACGGGTAAAGGTCCATTCAATAGACCAATGGGTATTAAGGTAAGAGAATATGAGAAATATATTGATATAGATTTAAACTCTATATTGCAACTAACTTTTAAAAAATTACCACTTGAAGAATTTTGGAGTAATATCAAAGAATGTCCACAATAGTCTGAAAAGAGCTACTAAAATACTCCTCCCTTTTCCTACTATATGTTTCTTTGAGGACAGATATTTTCATGCACTTCAAACTACACACGAAATCACAAGAGATGGAATGTGGAAGCAAATGTGAAAATCCAGCAGCTTAGAGTCAGCTAGATATTAAGTCCAGCTAGATATTAAAGGTGTTTAGAAAATGTAAGACATTTTTCTTTTTTTCTCAATTTTTTTTGTTTTAGGGAATATCATTATTTCTCACTAAAATATGTCATTTGTGGGGCACCTGGGTGGCTCAGTGGATTAAGCCTCTGCCTTCAGCTCAGGTCATGATCTCAGGGTCCTGGGATTGAGCCCCACATCGGGCTCTCTGCTCAGCAGGGAGCCTGCTTCCCTCTCTCTCTGCATGCCTCTCTGCCTACTTGAGATCTCTGTCTGTTAAATAAATAAATAAATCTTTTAAAAAAAAGTCATTTGTATTAATATGTAATGGGCTGATCATTATTATAAGTCAGTAACAAATAAATAGTTTAAACATTTCTCCAATTTCGATTCCTTAATACAATGAGTATTGATAGATGCAATATTTATAAACAAAAGCTTTTGGGGGTCCTGAGACTAAACTATTTGAGCATGGCTGGAATACAGGAAAGGGAGCAATCAGGAGGATCGCGGGAAACCATGTTGGAAAACCAGCTACCTGTAATCCCCAAATATACTCCTTTCCCACAATCCTTTGAGGGCCTAAATAAATGGTGCTGATTATTTAAATATGACCACTTTACATTAGCGTTCTTCACATAACAACATTTTGTCTTTTCTGGAAATGTAGTATTAAATCCTCCAATGCAGCAAAATTTTTATTATCAGAGACCTACTATTAAGTAGCAGGACTAATAACTAAGACAGAGAATAACTAACTGTATTATATGGGATTTTACCATGTATCAGTGGTTCTTTTTCATGTTCAAAGTCTCCTTTTTAATATTTATTATCATTTTTACAACCCTCCACGGTCTAATAATGTAAAGATATCATCTAGCAGATAAACTACATTTATTAACAGTTAATTCATTTTCCTGCTTTACATTGCCCACGCAGCTCTGTATTCATGTAATACCAGGCAAAGCAAAACCAGCAGAATTTTAGTCCATCAACCTGCAGTAGTAATTTGTTTAGATTTTTACTTTCTTTAAAAGATTTTATTTATTTATTTGACAGATACACAGTGAAAGAGGGAACACAGCAGGGGGGAGCGGGAGAGGGAGAAGCAGGCTTCCCATGTAGCAAGGAGCCTAATGTGGGGCTCAATCCCAGGACCCTGGGATCATGACCCGAGCCAAAGGCAGTCACTTAACAGCTGAGACACCCAGGTGCCCCAGATTTTTAAATTTTTAACAATAGGTTGTAAACTCCTCCCTCTCCCATTACTACCTCCATACATCTTATGGCATAGAGAGACTCCAGACTGAGATTCTCTGTGGATGTAGGGTTTTTTTTTTTTTTTTTTCCTTTTGCTTTATTAGTTTAGGTTTTGGTCACTCAAATCGCAATAGAAATGAGTTTGTCTGTTTTTGCTCACTCCAGAGCCCAGATACATTTTGGCCTCAGGGTTTGTGGCAAGAGCACATAAATTCTCTGGGTTCTAGAATCAGAAAGCGGCTTTCCAGTTACTACCTGTGTCAACTGAGGCAAGTAGTTTAAGCTCTTTGTACCTCAGTTTTCTTATATGTGAAATGGAACTAATGGTATCTGCCTTATAGAGCTGTTTTGGGCACACAAAATGACAGCCATCATCATTATGCACATAAGCCAAGTTGTGTTACAAATATACAAATATACTGCTTCAAAAGTTGAGGTTATCGATATTTCTTATTATTGCCAATTTGCGGCAGTTTTTTAAAAAGAAACTTCTTGTGGCTGGTCCTTGGTCCATTTTTTTGCCACCTTCAAAACCTGTTTTCATGTTCAGTGTGAAACTGCTTAATACA
The DNA here is from genome assembly GCF_011764305.1 of Mustela putorius furo. Classification (NCBI taxonomy): domain Eukaryota; kingdom Metazoa; phylum Chordata; class Mammalia; order Carnivora; family Mustelidae; genus Mustela; species Mustela putorius. Next base: position 33,265,405 of record NW_025421987.1, read on the forward strand.
CACATTTAAAGGTAAATAGTATTGGTATCAGGCAAATTTAAAATTGTTCAAGTTTACCTTCAGGCACAAAGAACTACCTGTGTTCCAGATCCCATGGTGAACCAATCCTCCGGGTGGACAGCTTAGGACTGACCATCCAGAGAAGCAGCTGGGTCTCTGGTCTCTCTCAAGATAGGATTTTGAAACCGGTTTGGAAATCTCCTACCTGGATTTACCTACATTCTGTCCCCATCCAGGACCAAAATTAGTCTTTTCCTCCTCCGCTTCTGAGTCTTCTTCAGCCCTCTTAATTTACAAATTTGATATTTTCCAACCAATTTTATAGTAATTAATACTTATCATTATCTTGGAGAGAGTCTATATTCTTACATCATGATATGGGCTTTCCAAGCTAATGAAATTTCTGACAGTTGCTACTGAAATTCTTCCTTTCTTTAGTAATCACAGCTGCATTTCTAGAAAGTGTTATAGTTTGGGGTAAAAATACATTAATAGTTATCAATAGGTTTTGTTCCTAATAATACAATAAAAACATCTTAGCGTTGTGTTACGATAAATTCTATAATTAAAAACTAATTCCTCCCTACTTTGTAAATAGTTCAAGGATTAATTAGGGTTATTAATTGTGCATAAGACTTATACGCTTTCTCATTCAGAAGACTTAATTTTCACATTTGCTTCTTCATTTAAAAAATATTTAGAGAGAACTATAATAGCCTCTAAATTTTTACATTGTGTTTTTCTTTTCTTGAAAAAAAAATCAATGCTCCACAAATGTATTTTTAATTTAGTGTAAAAAAAACAAAAGTTCATTTCTGCGAAAACATGTCTTCGGACAAGCTCTTTAAAGTCTCTTTGACGATTCTGAAAACTCAAACGCAAGGCTACCACAGGCGGTAGGTTTTCATGAAAACCCGGCCCCTGTCCAATCACCCCGGGTCTGGACCAATCCCAGCCACCCCAGCCCGCAGCTCTCGGAACGGCTCGGAATGGCTCTGCGCTGCAGACGTCTGGCCGCGCCCGCAGACTCCCTGGCCCAACTGCCGCGACCTCCCAGTTTTCCTTCCTAGATGGCCTCGGAATCTTTACCACAGTGAACGGATCACTCTGTGGGTCAGTGGCAGTTCCCAGCTTCTTCAAATGAGAGAAGCCTTTATAAAATTCAAACGCGATTTACAAATACCACCACCCCTTCCACCATCCAAAGAGATTATGGTCGTCGTAATTTTAAATTCTCTGAGAAAACTTTAAAATCGGTCAAAACCTTCCGTAGTTTCTCTAACACTTTCAAAATACCTGTATATTTTATCAATCACATTTGCATCCGTAAGAATTTACTTATGCTGTGCGCTAAGTTTACAAGGTACCGCTGGCTGCACAGACAGCTTCGCTCACTCCTTGCCTAGGGAAGCCCCCCAGGTCCCCAGGAGGATCCAGGGTCCGAGGCCAGAGCCCCGGGAGCCGCTGCGGTGGCCGCAGAGGCGGTAGGTCGTGCCCCCTACCCGAAACGTTCAATTACACCGGATTCCCAGGGACAGCAGGACGTTCTTCGTAATCGTCGCCGGGGCTTCGCAGGGTATCTGCTGCCCCCTATCGGTGGTCGGGAGAACAATAGCCCGAATCCGGTTAGAATCAACTAGAAGAGGCCTGAATAAAAGAATATTCCATGACTACGCAGTAGCGAAAGGACTCTCACAGAGCCTGTTTTCTGCACTCAGCTCTGACCGCCGCGTTTTAATGCAGGGATTCGCAGGTGAAGGAGAGGATGTTTTACCGTGAAGAGGAATCTGACGCTACTTTGGTGAAGGCTGGGGATGGGTGGGAGTTGGGGCGGGGTCTAGGAAACACTAAAGGTTCAGTTTGTTTTTCACCTTCCTATTCAGCAGCCCACCTCACCCTTAAGAAAAGCATTCGTCCTCCCTCGGGGTGAGGATATTCACTAGAGCACAGGGTAGCGTTCAGCCAAGTCCCTCAAGCACCTGTCCCCTCGTGTCACATCTTGGGCAGAGTCTAGTGACCTATACATAAGTGACAAAGGCCATCCTCCCCGGGAAGCTGCCACAGTTGTGTTCAGGTCTGGTCTCCCAACAGCGCATTACTTCTCCAGTCGCTTCGATGAGAATATGAATATGCTCCAGAAAAGTAAAATAAATGCGGAGAAGAAAGCTCCTGGATACCTCCAAGCTGCCACTGATGCCTGTATATGTGAAGTTTTTTCCTATAACTGTGCAAAATTTGTCCCTACTTGGACATAGCCGAGACTGCTAGCAGGCTGGGAACGTGTGTGTCATTGTTAAATACCCAGGTATTTCTGATTTTATTTTCATTATTTTCACCCACCCTCCTACCATTCTCTCTCTCTCACACACACACACACACTTTGCAGGATCTTAACTTCTTCACTCATTTTGGGTTCACTCATTTTGTTCACTGGCCCTGTTGGGAAGATGGCAAGAAACAGATGAACTAAAGTGAGTGGGGGAAGGGAGGAAGGGGAAGAAGGAGAACCGTCGTCCACGCCAGACTTTGTTTAAGCGGGAAGACACCTTCGGCGGATGGTCTTTAGGACGACAACGGAAAAGTCCCACTACGAGCTCACAGCGCTAGTACTGGCGCCCCCAACCTGGTGGTGGCTGCAGGAGGTCTGGGATGTAGTTGGTCCCCCGCGAGGGTCCCGCCGGTCTGCGCTAGGGGGTCGGGCCCTCCTCTGTGGCCGCGACTCTGGGAGAGGAAGGAGCCTCCGCTGACTCGGTTCTCCCTCCCAGCTCGCCGCGGCGCCGGACGCCGGCCATGGCCCCGCCAAGTCCGGGTTCCCGAGCGGCCGCAGGTGCCGAGTGGCCCATCCCAAACGGGAGCGACGCGGAACTGGCCGACCCCTCCCAGTGTCCAGCTCCGAGGGGGTCTCTTGGTGCGTGGCCGAGGCCCTCGGGCCCGGGAGCAACCCCTTGGCGCGGCCTGTGGACGCGGCGCGCAGGGGCGCGGGCGGGTGGCGGCAGCTCCCAGGCGCAGGCGGAAGGCGCGGCTCGGCCACGGTCACGGCCGCCGCCGGGTCTCGGGCGGAAGCGCGGGCTCGGGAGGGGAGGGGCTGCCGCGCCCGCCGAGGCCCAGAGCTCCCGGCTAGCAGCCGCGCGGGTCGTTGGTGGAGCAGATCTCAGGCGGTCGCTGCGCCTGCCAAGCAAGGATGGCCCCTGGGCAGTTTGAGCCGCGAACCCACGCGAAGTGGGGAGAGGTCGGAGCCCACGCGTGTCCGTCTGTCGGCGCGCCTTTCACTTGCACACATTGAGCCCCCTCCACCCACACAGGCCCCTGCTCTGCGGTTGGCCACTCCCGCGTCTGCCACCTCCCGGACCCAGAGCCGCCAACCCAGCCTCCCGGCAAGCCTTGACTTCCCGGATGGGGCCATGCTTTTCTTCCAGGACAATCAGGGCTCCTCCCCTCCCGGCGATCTTTCTAGGAGGCCACCTCCAGAGATTCCGAGGCGATTTCCTCCCCGCCGTTACTAAACTGGTAACTCCTCTCACTAAAAACACCAGGGGGAATCACAAGCTGAATATTTAGCGAGAGACCACCACCACCACCGTAAAAACACAGTTCAATGTGCGTGTAATGTTTTGATCAGTGGGTTAATGGGGGATAGAAGTTAGCTCTTTATTTTTCATAGCCCACATTTTCTAGGTTTTTTTTAAAGTTACGTTGTCCTGTTTCCTGCTCGGGCAACAACACGAAAAATGAGATACTGCTTTTTTGTGTGATTCGAAATCATTAATAATAACAGTGACTTTGAGAATTTCACAGCATCTTGTGAGATAAAATGGAGATGCACACCTAAGTGAGAGTCATTGTATTATTACATAGTGGAAGGCTAGTTCTGCCAGCAGTCCTAGAGACTCATTCCCTACCTCTCTCAGCTCACCCCCTCTAGTGGGACTTTTATCATTTAATTATTTTTTTAATTAGCATGAGGCTCTCAGTCTAAGAGTCAGCATAGGGCAAAGATTGAGCATAACACTTAAACAGTTCCCTCAAACTACCTTTATCCTTCTTGGGAAAGTAATTCCGGGGCTGATAAAGAATTTCAGATTTGAGGACACAAGAAAAAGTTACATTGAAAAAACAAACTTAGGTTATGCTTTATTTGATGGGTATTTATGAGCACCTACCCAACACCAATCCCTCCACCCCCCACACACACATCATACAAACATACTGTGGGTTGTACAAATGATAATTTTTAATATCTGTGGAATGCTTAGTATGATATAGTTAATATACTTGTTTTAAAAGCATTATATCATTTTACCCTTCCAGGGACAGTATAAAGTAGGTACTTTTATTGTTAGCCCTGCCTTAAAAATGAGAAAAATGAGATATTGCAGAATTGGAATAACTTTCTCAAGGTCACCCAGGTAAGTAAGTGGTATGGCAGGAGGGGGAACCCAGCCAATCTGATGCGGAGTCCACAGGCTCAGCTGCTACGCTCTATCCTCCAGGCAGATCTGAGAAGCTGTGTGTTTTTGAACCACCTCAAGTGAATCTGATGCAAAGTACAACTTGAGAAGCATTGATATAATCACACTCCCTCATTTTCCTGATCAGGAGACAGACCCAAAGAAATGATTTGTCTGAAGACACAGAATTAATTAATTCCAGAATGAAATCCAGAGAGCTACCTCCTGGTTCCTTGCCCTGAGTCCTTTCTACCATCCAAACCACACTGGCTCAGTCCAGGAGGAGTCAAGGAATGTAAATAATTTAATAGTTACAATAAATGTACAGTAAAATCTTGATTATCCTTAGCTTCCTCTTCTAATTGCTTGCCTTCTGGAAATTTGACTGCTATAGTTCCTCTCCCAGAGGGAGAGAGAAACCAGGTGAAACTCAATTATTTCATTTTTGCTTATGTTAACTGATAAGACAAGTCTAATATTCAAAATAAGAAGGGGGAAAGCCAGAGAAGTTTGGTGACAGAAAAGGCTAAAACAAGTTCCTAAATAAGACGGACAGATGATCCCTGGATTTTGGTTTTTCATATTACCAATAACTCCCCTTGCTGTCACGGAGGCCTAAAGAGGGAAAGACGCTACCATTCCTCTACTTTTCTTGCAGACCCGTATCTAGCCCAATGTTGACATTCAAGAAGTGGAAGAAAGGAGAAGGAAGTCAATGAAGAAAGTATGGTGACTTGAATTAGTCTAGAGCAATTTCTTTGTTTCCGCGAGTGCTAAGAGGCGAGGGCTAAGAAGAAATAACTAGGTTGCTTGTTGTTCCTCAGCATCAAGCACTGAGCATATATGGTCCTACATTGTCATTTAACAAATAGATTTTAGCTTGCTTAGAACACCGCAACTTTTTCTTTCTTTCTTTCTAGATTATTTTTAAAATTTATTAGGGAGATAGAGATGTAAGTGAGAGAGAATGTGAGGACGAGCAGGGGGTTAGGGGAGCAGCAGAGGGAGAAACAGGCTCCCTGACCAGCAGGGAGCCCTATGTGGGGATCATGACCTGAGCCAAAGGCAGATGCTTAATGACTGAGCCATCCAGGTGCTCCAGCTTCTACCTCTTTTTCGAAAAATGGCTGGGGCGCCTGGGTGGCACAATCAGTTAAGCATCAGACTCTTGATTTCGGTTCAGGTCATGATCTCAGGGTTGTGAGATACAGCCCCGCATCAGGCTCTGTGTTGAGCGCGGTCTGCTTGAGATTCTTTCTCCCTTCTCCCCTTTCTCATGTGTGATCTTTCTCTCTCTAAAATAAATAAAGTCTTTTTAAAAATCATTTTCTTTGTAATCTCTTGAATCATAGGGATGTTGAGAGGCTGTGCAAAGACCATGGGGATTGCTGCTTTTTCTAAACAACTGTGGCCAAATTATTTCCTTACTAAAAAAGCACTTGCTGATTCCCCATCAATTCTTTTTTTTTTTTTTTAAGATTTTATTTATTTATTTGACAGAGAGAGAGACCACAAGTAGGCAGAGAGGCAGGCAGAGAGAGAGGGAGGAAGCAGGCCCCCCGCTGAGCAGACAGCCTGATGCGGAGCTCGATCCCAGGACCCTGAGATCATGACCTGAGCCAAAGCAGAGGCTTAAGCCACTGAGCCACCCAGGCGCCCCTTCCCCATCAATTCTGTGCAATACGATTTGACTCCTTAACAAGGCAAACAAAATATCACATGATTTTCCCTGATTAATTTGGCTGGTGCAGAAGAAGTGAGGAAACTAAGTCAATTTGGTTTCTGGGAGGAAAGAAGTAGAAAAACAACAACAACAACAAAAAAAACAAGGGATAATGTCCTGGTGAGGGGAGGGTGTGAGGACGCGCTGGGCATAGCCATTATGCTTGGAAGTCGGTCTGCTACCCTGTCTACAAAAAGAGCTGCTGCTCACATAATGCACTGCCTCTCATTGGAACTTTGAGCAAACTAAACCAACTATAGTCCTCTGCACATACAACTCTGTCTGCTGCCTTTGTGTTCTTGCATTATGCCCATCCTTTCCTTGCAATCCCTTCCCCTCTTGTGCTTTTGGTTAAATGCCTGTTTATTGCCCCAAACCCTGTTCAGAAAGCACACATCTGTGAATTCTTTCCTGATCCTCCGTTAACATTTCCCCCCTCGCACCCCCCACTGCCACCCGAAAACTGTTATCTCTTGCTCATAGAGGAGGCCACTTCTGTTGCTTATGTATCTTCTATTATGGTTCTTAATCTGTGTAATCATTTTTTTCCCCATGTCCTTCTTTTCTGTTAGACTGGAGCTCCTTGGGAATCTATGTAAGTTTTGTTTAGTATTATTAGAAAAATTAGGGGACACAGGATTAACATATTTTTTTTACAATTATTACTTAAATTTTGAACCAGTATTCTCAGTATGTTTAAAGCAATAGGCCCATTTATTACATAGTACAGAATGTCAAAAAAATCTGGAGAGGAAAACATTGTGTATTTATTGTACTTTTTAAAGATTTACCCCATTACTTTAAATTTACAGATACTTAAACTTAAGTTTTCTGGAAGTTGAAGAATTGCGTATTGAGCATACTTTCTGAAAATGTAACTAAAATACTGTTCAAATATAAGTATACCCTGTTTCCTCAATTCCAGACCCCTAGCAGTCCCAGCACTTGATATCTGGTGCCTGACACATAATAAGTATCTGTTGAATTGTTCTAAACTGAACAGAGTAACCACTGGTCCAGAATATCAACTGGTCCAAGGACTTCCAGTCCTAGTTCATCATGGTTTAGCCTCTCTCTGTCCTTTAGGTGAGCTCCAATCAGCTTCAGTCTCTGTCAATCTCACTCCTATAATTGCTCTCTCTTTCTGTTTGAATTAATGTTTTTGCATAAATTATAACTACTTACATGCTTTTGACATGTATTAGGGAAGGGAGTCCTCAAACTTGTCCCCACTGATAACAGTACAAATCATTGAGGGGTAGAGACCATTAATAAAAAGCGAAAGAGCAGATAAAGCCTCCAGATCAGCTAGTGGATCATTCATTCATTTAGTCAACAATTTTTTTTTTTCCCCAGAACCTTCTACATGTCAGCCTTTGGGTCAGGCAGTGGTTCCCCAGACCTAGGGAAGAGCCATGTTCTATATGACATCTCCACTTATATTTGCACAGAATTTCCTATTACCAGGAACTTACAAGTAGACAAGAACTTTCTCTACCTTCTGAGACCATGAGAGCATGCCAGAACAAGCCACTTAAAGGAAGGGCTTTGCATGGATAAATTTTCTATGTCAGGTTAACCCTTTAATGAATAAGACACTTCATGCATATTTATGCAAAATTTAAGAAATGCCTAGTAGATATTTAATAGCCCCCCTGGAGCACAAAAATATATACACCCACAGATCCATCCCTGAAAAGTGGTCTCACATGAACAAACTGATCTCATATGATAAGAAATATACCCCTCTAGAAGTTTCACTTTAATTTAATAATAATGGGGCCCTAGGGTAGCGCAGTCCGTTGAACATCCAATTCTTGGTTTTGACTCAGGTTGTGATCTCAGGGTCCTGAGATCAAGCCCTGTGTTGGGCTCTGCACTCAGGGTGGAGTCTGCTTAAGTGTCTCTCTCCCTCTTCTTCTGCCCCTTCAAATAAATCTTTTTAAAACATTAATGATACCATGATGTCTTATATATTTGCGTGTTTAGGTATATTAGGAATGTTCACATACTGACCTCAGATGACTAAGAAGAAAGAAAGCCTGTGATAGAGTAGGTGTAGCTGAATACACTTCTGACATCCTTAAAACACCGCATGCACCACTAGGGAGGAGAACCAAGGACTTTAGATTCTTTAGTCCTGCTGAAAATAATATGAAATATAACAACATAGGAAGAATTAAGGAAGTCTAGGTTTCAGAGGAATGATTACATTCCTTAACAGAAAACATTTGGGGGAACTCTTGGCTCAAAAAAACATTTCTTAGATTACAGATTCGAGAAACAGGGGCCAAAGGCTGCCACCCAGATTCAGGGACATTTTTAGAAATATTGTTCTTTTCCTCAGTGACACTCAGGTCATGATTGCAAATCATGCAAAACATGAAATGTCTCAATTTGCAAAGCAGCCAAAAATCTCCAGTCCTTTATCTGCGTAATTTAGGCTCCAGATAAACCATCTTTGAATTACCTCCGCGGTTATCTCCATTACAATCATGTTAGCTTCAAGCGCGAAAGGCAAGGCGAGGTATTGGAAGTATCTGGAACCAAATGATTTGGATTCAAATCCTGATTAGCCTATTTATCAGCTCTGTGACCTTGGCCTTGCTTTTAGCTTCTTTCCTCTTTTGGTTAACTCCTCTGTGAAACAGTGTATCTCACATTCCCTGCCTGTCTTGGGGAGGTATTGTGAGAACCAAGTAAGGTACCAGATGTAGAAGCTGCGCTTTGGAGAGGAGAGCAGTTCTCGGTTTCTGATGTAGGTCATACTATTTTCAGTTAAGGGGAAAATTCCTTGAAATGAATTAAGAAATATCCAAACTGATTCTTGGAATCACTCACAGAATAGGATTCTTTCTCAAATATTTGTCCATTTTGTTTCATTTTGCATTTGATCAGTAAATGAGTTCTGATACTACTGTAGCTACCTAACAATTTCTACTTTGACTCCTAAACCAATGAAGAAAGCATCAAGGCACTGACAAAAAGTATCACTTACTTCTCTTGTCATTTTACAGAATTTATTCTACTACGAGTTCACTGGATTCATTCATTATTAGCATCTATGCCAATAGCCTTGAACAGAACACTTTACAAATCTGTAACCATTTTTTCAAACATGTCTAAGTTTATATCCAAGGCAGAGAGTAAATCGAGGGGGGGAAAGTTCTTTCCTATTATAGATCTTCACATTTGATTATGAGACCATTTTTTTTCTAAGCAAAAAAAAAAAAAAAAAAAGCTACAAATTCATAAATTCTAACAGTGCTGTTCAAATTGGAACTAAGAGGAAAATGTATTAATACAAATAGCTGTATAAGAATTAAGCAACAAGGGACTTCATAACTCAAAACAATACCCATTTCTTTCAGTTAAATTTTCTTAAATAAGACTTGTGTGCTTCATTTTTCACCTCTATCTTCCCCCTATTGATTAAAATATATATGCTTTTTTTTAAAGATTTTATTTATTTAACAGAGAAATAGCAAGAGAGGGAGCACAAGCAGGGGGAGTGGAAGAGAGAAGCAGACCTCCTGCCAAGCAGGAGTCTGATGTGCAATCCCAAGATCCTAGGTTCATGACCTGAGCCAAAGGCAGATACTTAACAACTGAGCCACCCAGCTGCCCCCAAATACATATCCTTTTCATAATAATTGCAGTAATATGCCTTCCCCCTTCATCCTACCTGCGGGGGGTGGGGGGGAAATGGAGGAAAAATCATTGCAGAATAAAAATACAAAAAAAGCTTAACCCAAAACATTTTTTTTGTTGTGTATCTTGGGTAAGGAAAGAGAAAATTTGAGTATCACTGTCCTAAATAAATTACATAAGGATTGTATATTAAGTTCCTTACACCTTTAAATCTTACTGATTTAAAGTAATGACTTACTGAATAGAGCTCCTGTCTAACAGGTAAAGAAACCAGGTTTTGTTTTGTTTTTTTAAAGATTTTATTTATTTATTTATTTGACAGAGAGAGATCACAAGTAGACAGAGAGGCAGGCAGAGAGAGAGAGGAGAAAGCAGGCTCCCCGCTGAGCAGAGAGCCCGATGCTGGACTCGATCCCAGGACCCTGAGATCATGACCTGAGCCGAAGGCAGTGGCTTAACCCACTGAGCCATCCAGGCGCCCAAGAAACCAGGTTTGACATGATTTTGGATATCTGTGCGGTGGGGAGCACAACGATTGGCAACTCCCATCTCTTCACAAATAAGAAGTGATGTTCTCTGGAGATTTCCCTGGAAAGGCCAAGAAGTGAGTAAAGATCAGATCCATGGTTGCTGAGGTGTCCAGGGGCTTATAATATGAATATCTGGGGGCACCTGGGTGGCTCAGTGGGTTAAGCCTCTGCCTTAGGCTCAGGTCATGATCCCAGGGTCCTAGGATCGAGCACCGCGTCGGGCTCTCTGCTTGGCAGGGAGCCTGCTTCCACTACTCACTCTCTCTTTCTCTCTCTCTTTCTCTCTCTCTCTGCCTACTTGTGATCTCTGCCTGTCAAATAAATAAATTAAATTAAATTAAAAAAATGAATATCTATATGTGTGGGATGGAGAAGAAACTCCTCAGAGGCCAATGTTCAAAAACACTAGAAAACACCCACTAGAATTATTACTGCCTCTTCAGTTTTATGACTGTATTTTCCTGATTAACTTGGTAAATGAAACTATTCTTAAGTGTGCAGAATAAAAGATAGGTCCATGTCAACACAAGAGTTGTGTTGAAGGGGTTTCATGATCCCATGCCAATGAGGACGCTTCCTGGGGAGAATTAGTCTAAGTATCCCAAGAAAAGGAAGGGATGAATAGGAAAACCCTCACAACATGTCCAGGGCTCCAGGCCATTTTTAACTTTCTTCTATTCCAATCTTCCTTGAAAAATAGAGAGCCCGATTTCTTGCTTTTCTTTAGTTCAGTTTTCAGTGTTATTTGAGAGATATGGGTTTGCCAGCAAGAGCTCTCTAGCCAACATGTTTGTTTTGTTTTTTAAGATTTTATTTGACAGAGAGAGATCACATATAGACAGAGAGGCAAGCAGAGAGAGGAGGAAGCAGGCTCCCCACTGAGCAGAGAGCCCGATGTGGGGCTTGATCCCAGGATCCTGGGATTATGACCCGAGCCGAAGGCAGAGGCTTTAACCCACTGAGCCACCCAGGTGCCCCTCTGGTCACCATGTTTATATGGAATTCAGCAGTGGGACCAGATTCTGGTGTAGACAGACTCAACTATGTGACCGGCTTGAAACATTGTCCCTGGCCTCAATGCTTTGGACTTGTGACTCTAGGTGTGGAAGCATGCGCGATGCATCAGTTAGTGCACAAACTTCCAAAGAATATACAAAATGTATATGTTAGGGGCGCCTGGGTGGCTCAGTGGGTTAAAGCCTCTGCCTTTAGCTCAGGTCATGATCTCAGGGTCCTGGGATCGAGCTCCACATCGGGCTCTCTGCTCAGCGGGGAGCCTGCTCCCCCCTCTCTCTGTCTGCCTCCTCTGCCTACTTGTGATCTCTGTCTGTCAAATGAATAAATAAAATCTTTAAAAATATATATATATGTTACTAACTCTCTCCAAAAATTCTAGAACAGTGCTGTGAAAAACCAGCTGCTCTGTTTTTAGATACTTTCCCTATGTTTATTAATTGTGAGGAAAATGGAATGGTGGTAAAACTTTTTGAGAAATTTAAAAATTAGTAAATAATATTTGACATTTTTTCCCTAATTATGAATTCCCCTAAAAATTAATTCCTGGGTAACCATTATGCAGCACTCTTCTAGGCCCTCAGATTATAGGAAATGTTAAACATAAAATTGTGCCCCTCCCCCACCAAATTCATATGTTGAAGCCCTAACCCCCTGTGATGGTATTTGGAGATGTGGCATTTGGAAAATAATTAGGGTTAGATAAGGTCATGATGAAGGAAGGGATTAGTGCCTTTATACGAAGAGACACCAGACAGCTTGCTCTCTTTCCTTCCCTCCCCGCATGAGCACAGAGCAAGATGGCAGCCATCTTTAAGCCAAGAGAAGAGGCACCAGGATGAAACTTGCCAGCACCTGATCTCAGACTTCGAGCCTCCACAACTCTGAGAAATAAATTTATGTTGTTTAAGCCAGCTAGCCTGTAGTATTTTGTTGTGGCAGCCCGAGCAGACTAAGACAGTCAGGAACAAAACTGACAAATAACATAGAAGTAAAATCTGTAATGTGGTTTTAAGTGCTGTGGACAAAAATAAAGCTAGAAAAGGTAATGGGGCAGGATTTATAATTTGTTAAAGAAGACTTCACTGAGAGGGTGATCTTTAATTAATGACCTGAAAGAAGTAAAAAGCCAGCTGTGTGCACCATGGGGAAAAGGCAGGCCAGGAAGGGGTCAAGTGCCCAGGCTCTGAAGAAGGGTATGCCTGGCAGGAAAGACCACAGGATAAGTGTAGCTGGAGTGGATGGAGGATAAGGAGAGAAGAAGATGGGGTCAGACGTAATGAGTGGGCGGTGTGGACCAGACCTATAGGACCTTGAGGCCATTCATTGGTTTTAAGGGCTTGGCTTCATTCCAAGTACCCTAGGAGGGTTCTGGTTGTAGACACAGCAGGAGCTGTCTTACCTTTTACAAGGAGCACTCTGTCTTCTGAGTTGAAAATAACTAGAGATGGGGGCACCTGGGTGGCTCAGTCAATTAAGAGTCTGCCTTCGGCTCAGATCATGATCCCAGAGTCCTGGGATTGAGCTCTGCATCGGGCTCTCTACTCAGCGGAGAGCCTGCTTCTTCCTCTCCCTCTGCTGCTCCCTCTGCTTATATACACTCTATCAGGTAAATAAATGAAATCTTTAAAAATAAAATTAAATAAATAAAATAAAATAAAATACTGCCTAGTGACATCAGGGGACAGAGAACGGGCTTCTGCATTTAGGCTCATGGAGGCCACTGGGACCTCGACAGGAAAGCAGTTCCAATGGTGCAGCACCTGTGAAAACTGGAAGTCAGAGGAGAGCAGAAGCAGAGCGACTGAAGGTAGTAAACAGAGACAAAGCTCCTAAAAAAAGTTTTGCTGTTTAAAAAGGCAGCAGAAAATTGATGGGGAGGGGGTGGTTAGAAGGGAAGGTGAGTCAAGACAGGGCTTGGGTAACATTATGGACCGAATGTTCATGTCTTCCCAGATTCAAAGGTTGGAGCGGAATCCCCAAGGTGATGATGGCATTAGGAGCTGGGGCCTCTGGGAGGTCATTAGGTCCTAAGAGCAGAACTCTGGTGATGCGATTCCTGCGCTTAGAAAAGGCCCCAGAAAGCAAGAGCCTCACTGTATAAGAATGAATGTATCAACATTATATATTAAAACCCTTTCTTTGACGTAACAGTTCCTATTTATCTTCTGATCTTAAAGGGAATTAAACATTTTCATGGGCCCCTAAAAGTAAAGTGGGTCCTAGGCGCCGTCCCCACAGTGCCTGCACTTCCCTGGGTCTGGGTGCTAAACCAAGTAGGTAAGCAAGGGACAGAGTTCGTGCCCGCTAGTGCGCTGGTCTGGGAAGGAAGTCCTGGAGACTCATAGGGCTCATCCTCGGGAAGAGGAGGGAAGGCAGAGAACAGGGGTGCAGGAAGTGGGAAGATACAGCGCTGGACCTTCGTGCAAGGTGGGTATTTTTTTGCTCGGATTGTTTCCTTTTCTCAACGAAGAAGGAAGCCTCATCATAAGCTAGGAGTGAGAATGGTGGAGGAGGCCTGGATGTTAGAAGAGATGGGGAAAAGAATGAAACAGCCACCAAGGAGTGTGGGAGAGGCCAGATGGGGGAAAACATAGTGGAGTTCCAGGGGAGTGCTGAGCGCCCCCTCAGGTTAGGTGAGGAACTGAAAGTGAGACCAGGCCTCAGGAGACGGAGTGTGGTTTTCCTCCAGCCACATTTGGCTGCCAAATGCTGGGGCGGAGTAGGAGGAAAGTTGGATTCAAGCAGGGATGGAGTTTACCAAGTAAGTACAAAAACGTGAGAGGTAGCAGGGCAGTTACGGTGTATGCCAGAGAGTGATTATAACAACGCACCATGGAATTTCAACTGGGCAAGGACGGAGGTGGGGACAAGAAGGGACTGAGGACATTGCATGACGGGAGTCTTGACTGTAGCTGCTGGTGGGTCAAAAACAGAGTTAAGCTCCAGAGGAAGTGAACTGGAAAGATGGCCAATGATGGTATGATAAGGGGATGCCCAAAATTGAGATTATGAAGAGATGTGCAGTTATTATTGAGGAGTATTGAATGAAAAATGAGTATTTGTGGAGCGCCTGGGTGGCTCAGTGGTTAAGCCGCTGCCTTCGGCTCAGGTCATGATCTCAGGGTCCTGGAATCGAGTCCCGCATCGGGCTCTCTGCTCAGCAGGGAGCCTGCTTCCTCCTCTCTCTCTCTGCCTGCCTCTCTGCCTACTTGTGATTTCTCTCTGTCAAATAAATAAATAAAATCTTTAAAAAAAAAAAAGAGTATTTGTTATGCAAAATTCAAGTATCCCGCAACCCCACACATTCTCCAGATGTCACCACTGTTAGCAATTTGGTATGTAACAAATGTGCATGACATTTATGACATATACACATACAACAAACATGTGCTGCGGTGCTGGTTTATTTGTTTTTGTTTTTGTTTTTTTTTAGGTTTTTGTTATTGTTGTTGTTTTTAATTTGACAGAGAGCAAGCACAAGCAGGCAGAGTAGCAAGCAGAGGGAGAGGGAGAAGCAGGCTCCCTGCTGAGTAAGGAGACCAACACAGGGCTTGATCTCGGGACCCTGGGATTATGACCTGAGCTGAAGGCAGTTGCTTAACCAACTGAGCAACCCAGGTGCCCATGTTGTTGGTTTTTTAAAAGATTTTATTTGTAAGTAATCTCCACATCCAACACAGGGCTCAAACTCACAATCCCAAGATCAAGAGTCACACATTCTACCAACTGAGCCAGCCAGGCACCCCTATTTGGGTTTTTTTTTTTTTTTTTTTACATAAATGGGATCATGCTATATTATCCCATTCCTTATTTTTTCACTTAACAATATATTCTGGAATTTTCATCATCGTTTACATAGATCTATCTCGTTTTTTAATGGCTTCTTTTTTCCCCATTGTTAATGGAATAGTCTAGGTCTGTTTCATGTTTACAGTGGTTGATGGAATGTGAAAGTAATGAGGCTCAGACTTCTAGATTCACTTTCACAGACTCTCTCCAAGACCTTGAGCAGAGGTTAGCAACACATTCATAGGGCCACAGATTTTTGTAAGATTCGAAAATGGGATTCCTTAAGGCCATAGTCTCTGTCCAGATTTCCTCCGTGGCATGTTCCTGTTTTTAGATGGTGTTGGAGAGTCTCTGAGCATTAAAATAAATATTCACTTCCAAATGAATTCACATAGGGATATAACTATGTTCTCACAACTAATTTTGAATTCTTCTTAAAGAGTGCCTTTCTAGTTGCATATGCTTCAGGCCCTACCCCGCCTGGCTCTGGCCCTACAAGGTTAGCGGTTCTCCTATATAGCCTATTTCCTCCTAGATTCTTGGCTATTTCCCGATAACCCACACATATGCTGCTGACCAACAGAGCAAAAGTTCTCTCCCTCCCTCCTCAACTGCCTTCCCCTCTCTGGAAGCCAATCCTGAGGGACCAGGGGGCTCTCCCTTCCCTGGATCAAGTTATTGACCCTCGAACCAATTTAAGGAAATTATGAAAATACACAAAGAGGGGCACCTGGGTGGCTCAGTGGGTTGAGCCTTTGCCTTTGGCTCAGGTCATGATCTCAGGGTCCTGGGATGGAGCCCCGCATCAAGCTCTCTGCTCAGCGAGGAGCCTGCTTCTCTCTCTCTCTCTCTCTGACTACTTGTGATCTCTGTCTGTCAAATAAATAAATAAAATTCTTAAAAAAAAGAAAATACACAAGTAACTGATTGTCTTGAATGCTGTAATTTTGGGGTCTTTATTTCTGTCACTGTAGCCTTCATCTCTTATCAAAGCAGATAATCATTAATTGAGAATTTTTTATATATAAGATCCCTTCAAGATCATCTGATTCTGTCCTCTCATTTTACAGCTTTGAGAGCCAAGGTGCAGAAGAGAAGGGCCTAGGAGTGTTTATAATTCTACAGGGAAGGCAAATTGTTTCTTAAGTAAGGCCAGGCCCTGGGTTAAGTGGGAGGTGCTAAGATCAAGGAGGCAGGTTCCCAGCTCGGAAACAGAAAACTCTTGGCCACACATCCTTATAAACCTCAAGCACATTCTCCCTTGCTAGCTAGCAGACACTAATGACTATAATAAATTAGGAAGGATTAAGTTAGGCAATAAACAATTACACTTGACAACAGGGTGTAAACCTGATGCCTTAATTAATGTATTGACCCATAGCTCTTTCTAGGTTAAGAACCCTGGTCCTAATTCAGCCATAATAGCTACGTTCTTTTCCTTCTGTCCTTCTTTGCTTTTTTTTTTTTTTTTTTTTTTTAATGCACTACGACTAAATTATATTCGGTTTTCAAATAATAATTGCACAGAATGAGGTATTAGAGAAATACAGAGACTCAGAATAACCCCGAGTTTGGCCACCCTTTCCTCTAAGAGTGATGATACTTTGACTTACCTCACAGTATTATGAAGATTAACAAGATTATGCCTATAAGTATTCTAAGCTCTTTGGATTTAAAAACTGCAGTTGGCTGGCAGCAGCATTTTCTTTATGTCTAGTCTGGTTGGTTTGGTAATGAGATATGACTTTAAAGTAAGGAGCCTAATCTTGGACAAGCATATCCCATCAAGACTCATGCATCCAAACCTGCTCTGTCCTGTCATGTGGTCACCATGGGAGACTACTTATTTTGATGAGGTTGACACTGCTTCAAACATTTTCTGAACTGCTCTTTAGGAAACACTTTGGAGCCAGCTTATAACACAGAAGAGAAAAACAGCCTCCTCATGGTTCAGGGCAATTGTGGAAATACAGAAACTTCTTTAAAAGCAACAACAATTCATGTAGCGGGTAACTCAGTAGCCGACATAGACAAAGTTGTGTATGTCTAGTGAAGAAGCAATTGCATAAGAAGATGAATGCCAGGTTAAAATTCCTCCACAGTTGTTATAAGGCTCATCAAAAGCATTTTTAAGCACATCCATGCATGTGACATTCTCCTGGAAGATAGGAAGAGGAGCTTTTTGAATATGAAAAGTCAGACAGTTAGTGTTCAGTGATTTGACAGATCAGATGCTGGCCAATGATTTTAGTAACAGTGAACATCTGAGTAGTGGTACATTATAATTATTTAAGCATTTTTATATATGTTGGCTCATTTTATCTTCACAACAATCCTAAGATATTGTGAAAATAGACAGTGTTACCATTTTCATTTTACTTATGTAAAAAATCAAGCTCAAAAAAGTTAAAAGAGATAAGCCCAAGTTGGTGTAATCAATAAATAAGGCAGGCCTCAGACCCACCTCTTGTAACTTCTCACTCCAAGTTCTTTCAACATTATAATTACTGAAGTCTATAATGTATTATGGGAAGTTTAGAGCGCCAAATAGTTTTTGTAGTGATTTGAAAATATGCCCACAAATTCTTTGACATTGCTTTCTTCAAAAATTGGAGCCTAGGGGCTCGTGGGTAGCTCAGTTGGTTAAGCATCTCCCTTTGGCTCAGGTCATGATCTCAGTGTCCTAGGATCAAACCCCACTAGGGCTCCATGCCCAGCGGGGAGTCTGAGTCTCCCTCTCCCTTTCCCCCTCCCCTCCACTCGTGCTCACTCTCGCTTAAATAAATAAACACATACATACATACATAAATCTTTTTTAAAAATTGGAGCCTAAAAAAAGAGTAGAACCTAATCCATCTAACTCTCAAGTATATGGTAAATTTGGTAATTCACTGGTAGGTGTGACGGTGTGTGATTTCTGAGACAAGTTCATAGAAGATGTTACACCTTTCTCTGTACACTTTCATAGATCACTCAGTCTGGGGGCAGCCAGCTGCCATGTCTTGAGGGCATTTGAGCCGCCTAAGAGAGGCCAAAGGCGGTTAAGAACTAAGATCTGGGGGTGGGGGGAGGAAAGGGGAGGGAGGGTAGGAGAACTAAGACCTCTCACCAACAGCCATGTGAGTCAGCCATTGAGAAAGCAGGTCTTCCTGGCCTGTTCAAGCCCTCACAAGGCCCAGCCAACATCTGTGCTGCCCCAGCCAACATCTGTGCTGCAACCTGAGGAGAGACTCTGACCTGGAACCACATAGCTAAGCCACTACCTGATTCCTGATCCCAGAACTGTATAAGATAATAAATGCTTGTGGCTTCAAGACCGTGTTTTGGGTAATTCGTTATTCAGCAACAAATAACTAATACAGACCTCTAACAAAGTCTTCTAGGATCACTTAAGTTTGGGAAACCCTCTAAAACCCTCTTAAACATTCATGTCTATTAGTATACAAAGGTTCTTAGAAAGTACTATGGCAAAGAAACCTGTTTTTAGGGGCACCTGGGTGGCTCAGTAGGTTAAGCTTCTGCCTTGGGCTCAGATCATGATCTCAGGGTCCTAGGATCTAGCCCTGGATAGGGCTCTCTGCTCAGCAGGGAGCCTGCTTCCCCCTCTCTCTCTCTCTGCCTGCTGCTCTGCCTACTTGTGATTTCTCTCTTTGTGTCAAATAAATAAATAAAATCCTTTTTAAAAATTTACTTATCTGAGAGAGATCACAAGTAGGCAGAGGGGCAGGCAGGTGGGTGGGGGGAGAAGGCTCCCCGCTGAGCAGGGCTCGATCCCAGGACCCTGAGATCATGACCTGAGCAGAAGACAGAGGCTTAACCCACTGAGCCACCCAGGTGCCCAATAAATAAAATCTTAAAAAACAACAAAAAAGAAACATGTTTTACTTCTTTATAATATAATTTTAATTCCCCTTTAGCAATATACCTTTCAAGGGCATGTGGGTAGCTCAGTTGGTGAAGTGTCTGCCTTTGGCTCAGGTCATGATCCCAGGGTTCTGGGATCGAGCCTCACATCAAGCTCCCTGCTCAGGGGGAGCCTGTTTCCCCCTCTCTCTCTGCTACTTCTCTCTGCTTGTGTGTGCTCTCTCTCTCTGTCAAATAAATAAATAAATAAAATTTTCTTTTTAATTTTTAATTTTTTTTATTAACATATGATGTATTATTAACCTCAGGGGTTCAGGTCTGTGAATCGCCAGGTTTGCACTTCACAGCACTCACCATAGCACACACCTTCCCCAATGTCCATAACCCAACCACCCTCTCCCTACCTCCCTACCTCCGGCAACCCTCAGTTTGTTTCGTGAAATTAAGAGTCTCTTATGGTTTGTCTCCCTCCCGATCCCATCTTGTTAATAAATAAAATATTTTTTATTTTTATTTTATTTTATTTTTTTTATTTTTTAAAGATTTTATTTATTTATTTGACAGAGAAATCACAAGTAGATGGAGAGGCAGGCAGAGAGAGAGAGAGAGGGAGGCAGGCTCCCTGCTGAGCAGAGAGCCTGATGCAGCCCTACAGGAAATACTGAAAGGGGTCCTCCAAGCAAAGAGAGCCTAAAACTAAAAGACCAGAAAGAAACACAGACAATATACAGTAATAGTCACCTTACAGGCAATACAATGGCACTAAATTCATATCTTAAATAGTTACCCTGACTGTAAATGAGCTAAATGCCCCCAATCAAAAGACACAGGGTATCAGAACACATTAAAAAAAAAAACAAAAACAAAAATAAAAAAATCAAGACCCATCAATATGCTATCTATAAGAAACACATTTTAGACTCAAAGATACCTCCAGATTTAAAGTGAGGGGGTGGGGGCACCTGGGTGGCTCAGTGGGTTAAGCCTCTGCCTTCGGCTCAGGTCATGATCCCAGGGTCCTAGGATCGAGCCCGCATCGGGCTCTCTGCTCAGTGGGGAGCCTGCTTCCCTTCCTCTCCCTCTCTACTGGTTTCTCTGCCTATTCGTGATCTCTATCTGTCAAATAAATAAATAAATAAAGTGAGGGTGTGGAAAACAATTTACCATGCTAATGGACATCCAAAAGGAAGCTGGGGT
This sequence comes from Mustela putorius furo, assembly GCF_011764305.1. Classification (NCBI taxonomy): domain Eukaryota; kingdom Metazoa; phylum Chordata; class Mammalia; order Carnivora; family Mustelidae; genus Mustela; species Mustela putorius. The sequence goes on from NW_025421987.1 coordinate 33,285,624, forward strand.
GGCAGTCCTTCTATCAGATAAATTAGAATTTAAGCCAAAAACCATAATAAGAGATGAGGAAGGACACTATATTATACTTAAAGGGTCTATCCAACAAGAAGATCTAACAATTTTAAATATCTATGTCCCTAGCATGGGAGCAGCCAGGTATATAAACCAATTAATAATAAAATCAAAGAAACACATAAATAATAATACAATAATAGCAGGGGACTTTAACACCCCACTCACTGAAATGGACAGATCATCTAAGCAAAAGATCAACAAGGAAATAAAGCCTTTAAATGACACACTGAGCCAGATGGACATCACAGATATATTCAGAACATTCCATCCCAAAGCAACAGAATACACATTCTTCTCTAGTGCACATGGAACATTTACCAGAATAGATCACATCCTGGGTCACAAATCAGGTCTCAACTGGTACCAAAAGATTGGGACCATTCCCTGTATATTTTCAGACCACAATGCTGTGAAACTAGAACTCAATCACAAGAGGAAAATTGGAAAGAACTCAAATACATGGAGGCCAAAGAGCATGCTATTAAAGAATGAATGGGTCAATCAGGAAATTAAAGAAGAATTTTTAAAAATCATGGAAACAAATGAAAATGAAAACACAACAGTTCAAAATCTTTGGGACACAGCAAAGGCGGTCCTGAGAGGAAAATACATAGAAATGCAAGCCTTTCTCAAGAAACAAGAAAGGCCTCAAGTACACAATCTAACCCTACACCTAATGGGGCTGGAGAAAGAACAGAAAGAACAGAAAGAAAGCCTAAACCCAGCAGGAGAACAAATAATAATCAGAGGAGAAATCAATAAAATAGAAACCAGAAGAACAGTAGACCAAATCAACAAAACTAGGAGCTGGTTCTTTGAAAGAATTAATAAGATTGATAAACGCCTGGCCAGACTTATCAAAAAGAAAAGAGAAAAGACCCAAATTAATACAATCATGAATGAAAGAGGAGAGATCACAACCAATACCAAACAAAACAAAACAAACAATTGTAAAAACATATTATGAGCAACTATACACCAGCAAATTTGATAATCTGGATGAAATGGATGCATTCCTATATAAACTACCAAAACTGAACCAGGAAGAAATAGAAAACCTGAACAGACTCATAAACAGTAAGGAGACTTGAAGCAGTCATCAAAAATCTCCCAACAAATGAGAGCCCAGGGCCAGACAGCTTACCAGGGGAATTCTACCAAACATTTAAAGAAGAATTATTACCTATTCTCCTGAAACTGTTCCAAGAAACAGAAATGGAAGGAAAATTTCCAAACTCATTTTATGAGGCCAGCATCACCTTGATCCCAAAACCAAAGACCTCCATCAAAAAGGAGAACTGCAGACCAATATTCCTGATGAACATGGATGAAAAATTTCTCACCAAAATTCTAGCCAATAGGATCCCACAGTACATTGAAAGGATTACTCACCATGACCAAGTAGGATTTATTCCTGGGCTGCAAGGTTGGTTCAACACCTGCAAATCAATCAATGTGATACAATACATTAATAAAAGAAAGAACAAGAACCATAAGATACTCTCAATAGATGTTGAAAAATCATTTGAGAAAGTACAGCACCTTTTCTTGATTAAAACTCTTCCAAGTTTAGGGATAGAGGGTACATTCCTCGATATCATCAAAGCCATCTATGAAAAACCCACAGCAAATATCATTATCAATGGGGAAAAACTGAGAACTTTTCCCCTAAGGTCAGGAACACAGTAAGTCAGTCCACTATGACCACTGCTATCCAACACAGTTCTAGAAATCCTAGCCTCAGCAATCAGACAATAAAAAGAAGTAAAAAGCATCTGAAGCAACAAAGAAGTCAAACTCTCACTCTTTGCAGATGATATGATACTCCATGTGAAACATGCAAAAGACTCCACTCCAAAACTGCTAGAACTCATACAGGAATTCAGTAAAGTGTCAGGATATAAAATCAATGCACATAAATAAGATGCACTTCTGTACATCAACAGCAAGACAGAAGAGTAAGAAATTAGGGAGTTGATCTCATTTACCATTGCACCCAAAACCATAAGATACATAGGAATAAACCTAACCAAATGGCAAAGAATCTGTACTCAGAAAACTATAAAGTACTCATGAAAGAAATTGAGGAAGACACAAGGAAATGGAAAAACGTTTCACGCTCATGGATTGGAAGAACAAATACTGTGAAAATGTCTATGCTACTACCTACAGCAATCTACACGTTTAATGCAATGCTTATCAAAATCCATCATTTTTTTTCAAAGAAATGGAACAAGTAATCCTAAAATTTATATGGAACCAGAAAAGATCCTGAATAGCTAGAGGAATGTTGAAAAAGAAAACCAAAGTTGGCGGCATCACAATTCCAGACTTCAACCTTTGTTACAAAGCTGTAATCAACAAGACAGTATGGTACTGGCACAAAAGCAGACACATAGATCAGTGGAACAGAATAGATAGCCCAGAAATGGACCCTCAACTCTATGGTCAACTAATCTTTGACAAAGCAGGGCAGAATGTCCAATGGAAAAAACATAGTCTCTTCAACAAATTGTGTTGGAAAAATTGGACAGCTACATGTAGAAGAAAGAAACTGGACCATGTCCTTACACCAAACACAAAAATAGACTCAAAAATGGATGAAAGACCTCAATGTGAGACAAGAATCCATCAAAATACTTCAGGAGAATACAGGCAGCAACCTCTTCAACCTCAGCCACAGCAACTTCTTCCTAGAAACATCGCCGAAGGCAAGGGAAGCAAAGGCAAAAATGAACTATTAGGACTTCATCAAGATCAAAAGCTTTTGCACAGCAAAAGAAACAGTAAAAAATCAAAAGACAACTGACAGAATGGGAGAAGATATTCGCAAATGATGTATCAGATAAAGGGCTAGTAGTATCTATAAAGAACTTATCAAACTCAACACCCAAAGAACAAATAATCCAATCAAGAAATGGGCAGGAGACATGAACAGACATTTCTACAAAGAAGACATCCAGATGGCCAACAGATACACGAAAAAGTGCTCCACATCACTCAGCATCAGGGAAATACAAATCAAAACCACATTGAGATATGACCTCACAACCAGTAAGAATGGCTAAAATTAACAAGTCAGGAAACAACAGATGTTGGCAAGGAATTAGAGAAAGGAGAACCCCCTGCATTGTTGGTGGGAATGCAAGCTGGTGTAGCCATTCTGGAAAACAGTATGGAGGTACCTAAAAAAGTTGAAAACAGAGCTATCCTATGAGCTAGCAATTGCACTACTGGGTATTTACCCTAAAGATACAAATGTAGTAAACTGAAGGGGCACGTGCACCCAAATGTTTATAGCAGCAATGTCCACAATAGCCAAACTATGGAAAGAACCTAGATGTCCATCAACAGATGAATGGATAAAGATGTGGTATATAGATACAATGGAATACTATGCAACCATCAAAACACATGAAATCTTGCCATTTGCAATGATGTAGATAGAACTAGAGAATATTTTCCTAAGCAATAAATAAGTCAATTAGAGAAAGACAATCATCATATGATCTCTCTGATATGAGGAATTTGAGAGGCAGGGCAAGGGTTCGTTGGGGGAGAGGGAGGGAAAACATGAAACTGGATGGGATCAGGAGGGAGACAAGCCTTAAGAGACTCTTAATCTCACGAAATAAACTGAGGGTTGCTGGGGAGTGGGGAGGTAGTGATAGGGTGGCTGGGTGATGGATGTTGGGGAGAGTATGTGCTATGGTTGAGTGCTGTGAATTGTGTAAGACTGATGATTCACAAACCTGTACCCCTGGGGCAAATATACATATATGTTAATTAAAAAAATACTCTAGGAAAGACTTACTTGAAAGGAAATTCTTAGTTATGTAAATAACTAAGTAGCTATGGATTTAAAAGAAGGGAATGATAACAACTTCCAAAAAAATGTTTTAATGACATCTATCTCATTACTCCATAAAGAAAACTTGCCCTTGGAAGGTGATGGATTGCTTTGCAAATGGAAACCAGACCTTCTGGACCCAACCTGCTGAACTCTGGTTCTCGAGATTCAATGTTAAGTAGACTTAGAAGTGTGGACAGGGTGGTCCTGCCCAAGGCTCAGTAGCTGAAACTGTCCAGAAAGCCCCTGAAATAACCTCAAGGAAATGACAAGTTGAGGATCGTATCCCAGGCTATACTTGTGGCGTGGTCTTCACAGTGTGTGACTAAGGCTTGCTATAATGACATAGTGACATATACAAAGTTTTGTTGTGATGAACAATGGCAAAATACCTAAGTGCAAACTTAGAGAGCCATAAGTTCAATGCCTAAGTTCAGATCCCCATTGTGAGGCTGACAGGCATCCAGACCAGGAAGGACACTACACAGAGAAGATAAGCAACTGTTAGACTTTGGGCACAGTCTTCACAATTACACTAGACACCAGTCAGAGGCAGTGGCTGTCCTGAACTAATCAGTCTTTCCAGACCTCTTTATACCTAGCATTAGAAGCAGGAATGGCCCTTCCAACCAATCCATCCTCTGTACTAAAGTTTGTCCCTGACAGTCTTGGGAAATTGGCCAGAAGAAAGGAGAGGAGAGGGTGGGTGCAGAAAGCTTCAAAAGCATTAGCTAGCTTCCCTCTCAGTGACAATAAGTTCTCTAGATATATTCATGTCAAACTGGTTCCAAACCTGCATAGACCATAGACCAGCCTCTCTTTACCTGGGTACATCTGTGTATGTCTGAGCCAGCACTTCTTGAAGAATCCCTGTAAAATCCTTATAATATCTATGCTCATGTTCCATCAAACAGAGAGTTTTGGTTTCTAGGATCCTAGTTGTATCTTAGTGACAAGCTCTTAATTCATTTTAAAAATGTTAATAACCATTTATATTATTAGCAAGATCTTTTTCTTCAAAGTTTCCAAATGTCTAACCTTTCTCATAAGAAAAAAAGGCCTTTTTTTTTTTTTTTCCAGGAGAGAGGGAAAATTTTACTTTGCCATAATACATGGCATGAGTCATAGGAAGGGTTTGACTAATTTGTCGACACGTTGCTATTGAGTCATCATGAATGATACAAGACCACTTGAATACTGATAAAGTTAAACTCTTTATAATCTGTAAGAAATAAAAATACTACTACTTTATTTCACAAAGCTCAGGTTCAGTTTTACCCTAGATAAGACACTGGGGCTAGAGAGCATCAAATCTCATTCATAGATGAGCAAGCTTGTTCTCTAAGAAGCCAAGCAAGATCTTCAGCAAAGAGAAAGGATCGATATATCATATGGAGTTTAATGCAAGTGTTCTCTCTCCTTGTCCAATAGATTCTTTTTCTTTACGATAGGCAAAATATTATATTCAAAAACAAGCCCAATTGTAACTAACATACTCAAGGATCTTGTAATTTTCAACGTTTTAAGCACTATAACTGATGGGTTTGATGGGTACATTGGAATGCTAGTGATTTATTATATAATTTAAGTGCCCATCTGTGCAGCTGGGCAAAGACATAGCTGATGAAAATATCAGCTGTCCAGCTGTTTTCTCTGCTCAACAGAGGTCATGAGGATTGTCTCTCTGGCTGCCATCACCACTATGACATACTCATCTGTGTCAGAAGGGCTCTTCATTTCCATATTCTCTTGGAAAAGCAAGGCCACAACACTGGTCCTCAATCCTAAAGAAGATCCCAGCTATTTTTGAAGCTAGCTTCAACTTAATGAGCCTTGGCAATAGTTAAAGAAGCCACTTTCTCAAACTTTGCGTCATTTTGTCTCAGCTCTCAGCTAGCCAGCCTGGGACATGGAGGAGCTATGGTCTGGCCTAGTTTCCTGGGTTGAAATTCTAGTTCTTTACATTTGCCTTTCAACCCTTAAAACAAAGGAATGAATGATGCAATACCAAAATGGGCTACACATTACTTCCACACCTTTCAGGTGCTGCTTAGATTCTTCATCCATTCTCTCTCACTCTGGGACCATGGACAAGTTTGGTGACTGTCAAAAGTGGAACAGCCAACTTAGAGATAATTTTCAATGGGTCCTGTTCTTATTTAATATGATTTACTTGAGCCATATGGACCTTACCAATCCTACTTATTATCCTTTCCTTTGAGATAGTTACCAAGTGGCAGGTGTTATGATTGGTACCCAATATACAGTTATGAACAAGAGACAAAGGTGAAGAAGAGAGTGAGTTGTTGGCGACTGGTGAATAAGACCAGAAGAAAGGATTGAACATACATAAGATGGGGATGTCTGGGTGTCTCAGTTGTTGAGCATCTGCCTTCGGCTCAGACCATGATCCCAGGGTCCTGGGATCAAACCCTGCATTGGGCTCCCTGTTCAGTGGGAAGCCTGCTTCTCCCTTTCTCACTCCCCCTGCTTGTGTTCCCTCTCTCACTGTGTCTCTCTCTGTCAAATAAATAAATAATTATCTTTAAAAAATACATACGGTGTTTATTTACTATGTTATAGACCCACTGGGTATTAAAAATTCTTACCACATTGATTTCCTTTAACAGTAATTTGGATACACATTGAACAATTGAGGAGTTATGATCAGGCAACCACTGATCTCATAGCTACTGCCCTTTTATATGCCTTTCACAGCCCTAAGTAGGAAATTTGACCCAAGTACAAGGAGTACAATAGTATCCTCAAATCAGTAGTGTGGGGAAGAAAAGAGAAAGGTGTGCCAGGGGGAGGCATCTTGAAGGCACTAATAGGATTCCCAATCTTGATCTTTGGTCTCTTGCCCCATCATCTCAGCTTGCTGCCAAGGGTGCTGGCCCAGGGCCCAAGACTAATTTGCTACCTTGACTAGAGATTCAGGGGAAGCCAAGTAGGAGTGGCTTAAAATTTTGCATATCCTTTAAAAGTATTATTTAAATATAGAGGGGCCTTTCAATATCAGTGCCTTGGGAAAAGGCCTGGTTATCCACTTTAGCTTTGGGTTCTGAAATGTGTGTATGTGCATGTGTGTGCTAAAAACAGGTAGCGTGAGTGTAGGGCACACATTTTTAAGTGTACAATAAAGTACTGTTGACTATAATCACAATGTTGTATAGCAAATCTCTAGAATGTATTCATCTTGTATGACTGAAACTTTATACTCAATGAACAGCAACTACCCGTTTCCCCTCCCCCACCCAGCTGGCAACCACCATTCTACTCTCTTTTTCTATGAGTTTGACTATTTGAGATAGTCAGACTCTAGTGGAATCACAAAGCACTTGACCTGGGACTGGCCTATTTCACTCAGCACAATGTCTAGGTTCATCTATGTTGTCACACATAGTAGGTAGATTCTGACCTTTTTTACCTTGAATGCTTTGAAGATGGCCCCTAAGTGTTATGTATCTTTTTTTTTTTTAAGGTTTTATTTATTTATTTGAGAGACAGAGAGAGAGCATGAGAGGAGAGAGGTCAGCAGGAGAAGCAGACTCCCTGCTGAGCAGGGAGCCTGATACAGAACTTGATCCCAGGACTCCAGGATCACAACCTGAGTGGAAGGCAGTTGCTTAACCAACTGAGTCACCCAGGTGCCCAAATGTTATGTATGCAATGAAGCACTTCCTCAACACTGAGTTAATTTCTAGTAATAGCAGGAATTGTTAATGATAAAGATTCTCTATGTAACTCATTCAGAATAAACATATACACAGAAGCCACAGAAGACTGCTAGATTTTACCTGGAGCATTTTACTTTCAGTTTCTCTGAACCTCTGTTAACTGCTTATTTGGGGGCAATGATACAGTTCTAGAGGTTTCTCTCTAAATTTCTCCCTGGCTTGTCACAATAATAATGAATAATATTTGAGTGGTGCTTTACAATTTGCAAAGGATTTTAACATTCAGTTTTTCATCCCACCTTCAGTGATGAAGCAGTTGACAACTGAGACAAAGACTCAAAAAAGTAGTGATTTACTTAAAATCATCCTCCAAATCCTAGCCCCTTTCAACTATATCCTAAAGCCTTTTAGGTTCTGCCATTTTAACTTCAGGTATTTCTATTGCTTGAAAAGTAAACTGTGATGTGGGCAATTATGAGTCAAAAACTTTAGCAGTAATATTAATAACATTAATTAAAATTAGGAAGTTAAGGGGTGCCTGGGTGGCTCAGTGGGTTAAGTCTCTGCCTTCAGCTCAGGTCATGATTCCAGGGTCCTGGGATCGAGTCCCAAATCGGGCTCTCTGCTCAGCGGGGAATCTGCTTCCCTCTCTCTCTGCCTGCCTCTCTGCCTACTTGTGATTTCTCTCTCTGTGTGTCAAATAAATAAATAAAAATCTTTAAAAAAAAATTAGGAAGTTCATAATTGCGTATCATTTCTCACTTACAGCCTTTTTCATAGAATTGTCTTTCAAAGCAAAATTATGAGCATGACCATAAAACACATGTGTAGCCCTAATTAGATATCTCTGTTCTTATTTCTTTTCAGTGTTCTAAAATTTACAAACAGCCCTGACATATAGAGTATCTCAATAATGTAGCAAGATAGTTGTTGTAGGCTGAATTCTAATACCCCAAAACTCATATGTTGAAATCCTAATCCCCAAGGACCTAAAAATGCACCTGTATTTGAACATGGGGTCTTTAAAAAGAGGTAAATAAGTTAACAGAAGGTCATCGTTAGGCAGTCCTTAATCCAGTCTGACCCGTGTCCTCATAAGAGGAAATGTTGGAGACTGACACAAAGAGGGAGGACCCTGTGATGACACAGGGAGAAGACAGCCATCTAAAAAGCCAAGAAGAGAGGCCCAGAAGAAAGCAATCCTATGGACACCCTGATCCCAGACTTCTAGCCTCTAGAACTGTGAGAAAATAAATTCCCGTTTTTTTACCACCAGTCTGTGGTACTTTGTTATAGCCCTAGCAAACTAATATAACACCTAAAACTTATGTGCTTGTACAGGTTAGTAACATATTATCTTTTTTTTTTTAAGATTTTATTTATTTATTTGACAGAGATCACAAGTAGGCAGAGAGGCAGGCAGAGAGGGAACTGCCCCACTGAGCAGGGAACCAGATGCAGGGCTCGATCCCAGGACCCTGGAACCATGACCTGAGCCGAAGGCAGAGGCTTTAACCCACTGAGCCACCCAAGCACCCCGTAACATAACTATCTTTAATATTTGGATATTGAAAAGCCATTGCCCTCAATTTAAAAAAAAATGACTACATATTAATCACAGGGATATATCTATTATGTTTTGAACAGAGGCATTAATCATTAGGCACTCATAATTAATGCACAAATAAGTACATGCAAGTTAAAGTGACACATACAATGATAATGTTATATACTGGATGGGCATTCAGATTTTCAGATCAATTCTACATGAGATATAAGAGAGGTTTTCATTAACGTGGTGTGATTTTTATGCTGAATATTAAGATTGGATAAGGTTTTGATGTAAGTAGCTAAGGAAAAGGCTAAGTAAAAGGGTATGAAAGTGAAAATCATAGAGAACACCAAACAGGCCAGTTTGGCTGGGGCAGAAGAGGTAAGAAAACTGTCAGTTTGGTTTCTGGGAAGAGAGAATTGACAAAGAGTGAGGGATAATCTCCTGGTGAGGGGAGGGTGTGAGAATGAGTTGGGCATATCCATTAGCCTCAACTTAGAAGTCAGTCTACTGCCCTGTGTACAAGAACAACCTGCTGGTGACCTAATGTTCCATCCTGTGGCTGCCTTATGCATGTATTGAATCCTTTTCCAGAAATATTCAGAGAAACAGATGCTGCTATTTATGGCAGTGGCTCCCAGAATCACATGAGGGGAGCTTTATTCAGTGTCCCCATCTTAGATATAGTCAAAGAGAATCCCTAGGACAGTGTTCTCAACCTTGGCTGAATAATATAATCACCTAGAGAGCTTTGAGAAAATTCTGATGCCCAGACTATAGTCAAGACCAATGATGTCAGACATTGGTAGCAGAAGACAGGCATTAATATGTATCTTAAGGTCTCAGGTGATTCCAAGGTATAGCCAAGTTGGAGACTCACTGCCTTAGGCATTAGAGCCTGGGTAATTGTGCTTTTAGTAGGCTTCCCAAGTGATTCTTTCTAGCCAACCTATAGGAAACATTTGATTTTCAGTGTTGAAATATCTATCTTCTGTTCCTCAGTTAGCTGCCTCTAACCCTCTAAGAAAAACAAATGTCATTTTTTTTTCTCTTCTCTTCCCTACCAATGATCTTATTTGCTAAACTTAATTCCCAAATTTGGCAAGGTTAAAAGGGAGTGCCCAAATGTTATGTATGCAATGAAGCACTTCCTCAACACTGAGTTAATTTCTAGTAATAGCAGGAATTGTTAATGATATATAACATAGGAATGGGGTTACACATTCAACTTGACATCAAGACTGTTCAGTAGCTATATTATGAAGCAATGAGTTCAGAAGATAGAGGATCGAAAAATAAGATAGGACCACCTGGCTGGCTCAGTGGCTCATGTGACTTAATCTCAGAGTCATGATTTGGAGGGCCACTTTAGGTGTAGAGCTCACTTAAGAAAGAAAGAAAGAAAGAGAGAGAGAGAGAGAGAGAGAGAGAGAGAGATGGAGGAAGGAAGGAGGAAAGGAAGAAAGGAAGAACAGAAAAAGACAAATAAGAGAGATATGGACCAGACTATGGAGGGACTAGTCTTTCAGCTACAAAGCCAATGGTCTTGAAAAAAATAATTCAACAGGCGATTAACAAGATCAACACCAGATTTCAAGGAAATTATAAAACAGAGAAAAATATGAAAGACCGTGTAAAGGAGGAAAATTTGAATTTGACTGATAGGTTAAGTATGTAAGAAAGCTGGGAACTGAAGATGTAATTCTGAGGTTGGAAGCCTGGGTAATAGACAAAAATTACAGAAACGGGGAAATGAAGAGAAGGCACTGAGTTTTCTCGGGGTGAAAGTGGAGAAGGGAAGAGGATTGAATTGGGTTCTTAGACTCATCTGAGATAACGTGACATTTAGAAAGAAAGGCCAGACTAGAGACAGAGATTTGAAATCTTCTGCCAAGAAATCTCAGTTGCAGCCAAAAGAGAATATTGGGAAAGATGAGATGAAAACCAAGGACGGAAACTTGGGAAATACCATTGCAGAGATAATGAAGCCAAAAAGAAAGTGTCTATTAGAGATGCAGGAGGAGAACCTGGGTAGGACTACACAAGAGGAAGAGAAAGGGAAAGAAGGAAGTGATCATTGGTGTTAGATGGCCAAGGAAAGTGAGGCCAGAGATAATAGATATAACTGCTCATTTCATGGCAGTGCCTAAGAGCCATGATTGACTCTCCATCACCTACACACCTACTACTAGCTTGACAGGAAAAGGCTCTACATTGGCTCTAATATATCTTTGTGGTGCCTCATCTCTCAATCCACACTGAATTATAAACTATTCTTCATGAAATATGCTCTTTCAGTCTTCTAAATATTTCTACAAGCTACTTTCTCTAACAAAACTCTACTCATTTGTCAAGATCCAGCTCATAATGCCATTTTCTCTGGGATCCCTTGTAGACCCCTAGATTGTAGGCAAATACCATGTACTCAGTCAGTGCTTCCTCAATGCTACCACTTCACTGGATCACTGATAGTACTTAACACGTGCATATTTTTTTTTTCTACCCATCTGTTTCATTTTCAATTGCTATGCAAACATCCACTCTCAATCATAATAGTTGAAACAACAGCTAGTTTGTTATCTCTATAAATTCTGTGGGTTGACTAGGATCAGCTGCTCAATTCTTCTATTCCATGCGATGTCACCTGGGGTTACAGTCACTTGCAGGATCAACTAAGCTGAAGTTTCAAGACCATTCACCCATATGTCTGATGCACTGACTGACATGCCTGGAAGACTGGGCTCAACCTGGGATGCTGAGAAAACTGGGCTTCTATATTTCTATGAGTTCTCTCCATATGGTCTTTCCACATGTCTCTTCACCAAGGTAACCAAACTTCTTACACACCAGTTCATGACTCCCAAAGAAGAGCATTCCGGTGGAAGGAATCAAGAGCTATGGGTCCTTGTAAGTGCTAATCCCACACTGTGTCACCTCCACAGTTATTAACACATGTCACTGTCCAAGGGCTACTCAAAGGTGTGAATACTAGAAGGAGTAGTTCTATGGGGGCCAACTTTGGGGCTATTTCCATTATTAATCTGTCATTTGCCTGAAGGGCAAAGATTAAGTCATTTTCATCTTTGTGGCCTCAGTCCCTAGCATAGGACTTAACACATAGTGGACATTCATTGACTGATGGTTGAATGGGAGAGTAGAGGAGGAAATAGAATACTGAGGACCACACCAGGTTAAGAAAAGTCAGGGGACAAGGTGCCTAGCTGGCTCAGTTGGTGGAGCATGCAACTCTTGACCTTTGGGTTATGAATTTGAGCCCCATGTTGGGCATGGAAATTACTTGGGGGAAAAAAAGTCAGGAGCAATTGAAATTTGGGGTGAGAGTGAAGCATCTCATGGTTAAACTTGTGTTTATGCCAAAATGAGGTCACACACACTGTTATTAACTCCATATCCAAGTTTAAAGTGTTGAACTGTTAAGTATAAACCTTTAAAGTATATCATAATTTGCACAACCCTGTTTGGCATTTCTGTATTTTTTATATGGAAGTGGCCGGTTAAGTGCCTCCTGACATTTGAGAGTCCTCGGGAATAACCAGTGTTAAGTGCATGTGCTAGGTAGTCACTTTTAAATTGTGTTGCTAAGAGATGCCCTAAGAGTTCAAGTGGAACTCCCTCAGGAGCCACTTTAGAAGGGATGGGAGAGAAGGGTCAGAACTAAGCAGAAAGGTCTATGTGCTCACAACCCTATCCCTACTCCAGCCAGGCAAGCTGTCACTGGTCTCATTCATTGGTACAAGAAAGGCTTTCTGTGGAAAAATGAATAAAGACACATTCGGTCTTGTTTGTTTATTTGTTTGTTTCTTTTCCCTATTCAATAAATTGAGAAATTTACATGCTAAATAAGAAAGAAAGAGGAAATGAATAACAAGATTAACTATGAAGACTTAGCTAAAGCAGGACCACCTAAATTGGCAGCAGACCAGCTCAGCATGGTCCTACATGGTAGGGCAAGTGTAAGAGGGGACTGAGGTGACCAAGGGATCTGGAGTGACAGTGTGGAGGAAGGAGAGTGAAAAACTTTGAGGGGGGTGTCCAGATTTTAGTTCAATTTGTCACTAACTGGACCTCTAGCTTGTGTAGGATACTTAACCTTCTTGGTCCTCAGTTCCCTCATTTGCAAAATAAGGTCACTGGTTTGACTTCTTTTGCCTTCCAAATGACTTCCAAAGTCTGGGGTTCCTACTCTAACGTTGTAATTCCATGGAGTTAATGCAGCAATGTGGGTGGGTGACTGACAATGATTTCCAGGCTACATATATTATTCATTGTGACCAGAGAAAGCTCGTTATCTGCAGGGTATGGGGACCAACAAAAAGAGGTGAAAGGTCATGGAGTTTGATATTAGAGTATAGAGTGCTTAACTCAAAAAATACCTGTTAAATTAAGCAAGCGAGACATCAGACTAACTGCTTGCAATGCCTAGACAACCTACATAAGAAAACCAAAATCTAAACCCCAGAAATACCTCAAGGATACAAAACTGAAACCTAAGGACAACCAGTTCCCCCTGAAGCAGACGTTAAAGCAATCAATAATTTCCTTACTTTGCTCCTCTTTTCTCTAAAAGTCTCCGAGTATCTGTCAACAGAGCTCTTATTCACTTCCGGTTTGACTCTGCCAGATTTGAATCGATCTTTGGTCAGATAAATTTAAAATATGCCTCAGTTTATCTTAACATAGCTAATACAGGCTATGCATGAAGTACTGATACTGTACTCAGGACTTACCCATAAAGTAGCATTTCGTTCCCAAATCTCTATCAGGTAGGTAAATTGTTATCACTATTTTAAAGTTGGGGAAATCGAAGCTTAAGAGATTGCCTAGAGTCACTCAGTCAAAGGGACAGAAGTGGGATTCAAATGCAGTCATTTAAGTGCTTGTCTTTATTTTCCCCTATTCATACAAAATCTGTCCCTATTACATTATAAAGCCCTAAAGAACTAGAATTGTTATCAGCTTAACTCACTTTGTATAACCACAGCTCCTGCCTTCAGGCACACAGGCACCTAGTGAGCGTCCTTTTATGATGATGATGGTAGGAGTAGTGACAACGTCCTTGCTGGCCAAAGAGAATTTGTCTTTGAAATGCAAGTTAACCAACCAAATCTAGTATTTTATTATCCATTCTACCCGACCATTGTTACATAATTCTACTGGAAGCTCAACAGTTAGGGAGAAACTATGAAAGAATGAAAGCATTTCCAGAGAAACTAAAAAACTTTGAATGCTGTTCTATCAATCAGCGGTGGCAGAAATACTTCGCATGTTCTCTTCTTGACCTGTAAAGTTGTAAAATAGGTATCAAAGCTAACAATAATAACATCTTACATTTGTAAAACATTTACCAGACTGCAGAGGACCTTCTTTCACAGATACTATCTCTGGGTATTCTTGCAACTCCATGAATATTATCACCCCCATTTTAGAGATCACAAAACAGGTTTATAAGAGATAAACTGTCCAGTTTGATGTAACTAGCAAGTGGAACCAAATTTTAAGACTTCAAGCCTGGTACACTTTCTGCTACAGTACAATCTACTTTATTAAAATGAACGCTTTTTTAGGGCAGGGGAGGAGGGCAGAGGGAGAGAGAATCTTGAACAGGCTCCAAGTCCAGTACAGAGCCTGATGCCAGGGCTTGAACGCTTCGCAACCCTGAGATCATGACCTGAGATGAAATCAAGAGTCACTAAACCATCTGAGCCATCAAGGCACCCCTCAAATGAACAACATCTCACAGTAAAATAAGGTAGATACTACCTACTAAACAGAGTAGAATTGGCTAGATTCCCCCCTAGAGGAGGTAATTATATCCTTTCCAAAGATTTGGTTGCAGAGGTAACAACTTGCAATTACAATATTAATACTGTGATAGATGTTGATTAAAATATGTGGCTAATAAGAGGCAAATAAAAACCACAAATGTAAGATTATTTTTATTTTTACTTATTTATTCTATTAAGTAAGCTCTACGCCCAATGTGGGGCTTGAACTCATGACCCCAAGTTCAAGATTTGCATGCTCTACTGACTGAGCCAGCCAGCGAACCCCTCAATGAAAGATTATTTTAAAATTTAGGCCCATGAGCACAGTTTGACGCACTTCTTTGTGTACATAGGATTGGGCCATCTGTTGATATTTGAATGTTTTTTGGAATGTAAACTCACACATAAATTAGCCCAAGCTATCAATAGTTTATGGTTGAGGGGCGCCTGGGTGGCTGAGTGGGTTAAGCCTCTGCCTTCGGCTTAGGTAATGATCCCAGGGTCCTGGATCGAGCCCCGCATCCCATCGGGCTCTCTGCTCTGCGGGGAGCCTGCTTCCTCCTCTCTTTCTCTGCCTGCCTCTCTGCCTACTCGTGATGTCTATCTGTCAAATAAATAAATAAAATCTTAAAAAAAGAAAAAAAATAGTTTATGGTTGAGGTGCTGGTAGTTAACAATATTTAAAGAGCTTATTTCCTTGATCTCAGGGAGAAAGCCTGTATGCGGCACATTCTTTAAACCAATGCAGATGTAGAATTTCCCATAGTTCTACAGCTAACTACCTATGTGACCTTGAGGAAATGCATTAACCTCTGACTCTCAGTTTCCTCAACTGTAAATAGGGTAATCACTCCTATATCATTGAATTGGCTTGAAAATTAAATATGAAAGTGTAAATAAACAAAATAGCAAAGGATCTCGCACTCAAAAAATATTTCTCTTGAGAGACTTGCAAGTGTTGGTATATTGGGCTTTGCAAGTCTAAAAACAAACCAAAGGAACAAACCTGGAAAAGCAGAAATAAAAAACCCTTTCATCTCTACTTATATCTGGCTGTTTAGTACCTCTCCTGTACTTGTTCACAGCCAGGAACTTGGTAGATGCCCAGTAAATGTTAGCTGAATTTCACTGAACTCAAATTACCAGCAATCCCCCACCCCCACGGGTCCCAAGTGTGTTATTAGATGCCCGCCATAGACCGAAGCTCAGCGCCAGGACTCGGCCCATGTATAAAAAAGGACGCTGTCCTTTCAGCATCCCTCCTCTGTCTCTAGGCCCTGGTTTTTTGTCATGGCTCATTCCAGCTGAACTAAGATTTCCCCAAACATGACTGGAGCAACGGGCCGAATCTAACAAGATTAAGTTTAATAGGGATAAATGTAAAGATTTATACTTCAGTCCAAAAAGAATCCTGTACACGTACTAGATAGGGAATATGGGGATTAGTAGCAACATGTGTGAAAAAGACTTAGGGGTTTTAGTTGATATTAAGCTCAATTAGTTAACAGTGTGCCTTTGCTAACAGGGAAGCTGATGCGAACAGAGCTTGCATTAACTCCTGCCCAAACCCAGTGATTACCCTACTGCTCGAGCTCTTTAGCTTTGGCAGAATCTCAGGGAAGGCTCGGGAAAACCCAGATAGTGGCTCCATCCCCCCCGACTCTCTGATTCAGCAGGTCTAGGGTGACACTGCAGAATCTGCACGTCGTCGGACAAGCCCCGGGATTGCTACCCCTGCTGCAGGTCCTGGTTTCCCGCTTAAGGAATGACTGCCTTCCTCTGCTCTGCCTGGTCACGTCATCCCGGCAGGGCTAGCAACAAGGAAGGTGAAAAAACTGAAAACGGTAAAAGGGGGAAGAAAAGAAATAGAACGAATAGCTGTCGGGTGCGGTCCTCCTATTAGTACAATCAACAGCAGTAGTTTAAATTTACCGAGGGCCTCCTGTAGGCCGAAAGTTCTACCAAACATGCCACATGGAATTAATACCAGTAATAATAATAATAGGAATCTTTATACTAACCAACACACAAACAGCACTTCTATGTGTCAAGTTTTGTGCTGCGAGTCTTAGATAATTAACCCTTGCAACAGTCCTGTGAGGCACATAATACTAGACTCAATTTTCAGATGAGGAAAGAGTTCACAAGAAACATGGCTGAGATTTAGATTTCAACGAGCTGACAACAAAACTCCCGTGGTACCACGCAGCCTCCCTGGAGGCATGACTGAAGAGAGGCTGACTTTAGCCTAAAGAAGAGAAGAATAAGAGAGAAAAAACATTTGATGGTGAATGAATGAACAGAATATGGTATATCTGCACAATAGAATACAACTCAGCAATAAAAAAAAATGAATGAAAACTACATGCAGCACGAAGGAATTTTAGGATAATTATGGTGAGTCAAAGAAGCCTGATTTAAAAAAAAAAATTAGAAAATGCTGACTAATCTATAGTGACAGCAGATCAGTGGTTGCCTAGAGATGGCTGGAAGGGGACCTTGAGAAGATGTGTGAGGGAAGGATTACAAATGGGCACAAGGAAACTTTCGGGGGTGATATGCTCACTATCTTGATAGTGGTGATGCTTTTCAAGGTTGTCTGTGTTAAAATATATCAAACTGTACACTTCAAATAGGCACAGTTTCTTATATGTTGACTATAGTGCAATAAAGCTATAAAAAAAATTCAGGTTTAAATGTATTAAGCAGAGGAGCCCGGGTGGTTCAGTCGGTTAAGGGTCTGCCTTCAGCTCAGGTTAGGATCTCAGGGTCCTAGGATGGAGCCCCACATCTGGCTCCCTGCTCAGGGGAGAGTCTACTTCTCCCTCTCCCTCTGCTATTCCCCCCCTGGTGTGTTCTCCCGCTGCCCCCATCTCTCTCTCTCTCAAATAAATAAATAAAATCTTTAAAAAAAAGAAGGATTAAGTAAAATCCACAAATCCAGCATTTAGATTTGGAAGTAGACCAGTATTATTCTTCTTATAACTGATGGAAAATTGTGTTTGGTATAGATTCATACCTATAAAACCAGTAATCTGGATAAACTGATCCCCTTAGCATTTCTAATGTATACTCAGTATATCTTACCAATGTATAAAGTAGAAATATCAATCAAATAATAATTTAGGTTCTCTGAAAATCTAACTCGATGGAAAAATCTATTACTAAATTCTAGTTCATTAAAAAACAGTTTGGTCTTGGGGCGCCTGGGTGGCTCAGTGGGTTAAAGCCTCTGCCTTAGACTCAGGTCATGATCCCAGGGTCCTGGGGTCGAGCCCCACATCGGGCTCTCTGCTCACCAGGGAGCCTGCTTCCTCCTCTCTCTCTGCCTGCCTCTCTGCCTACTTGTGATCTCTGTCTGTCAAATAAATAAATTAAAAAAAAAAACAAAACAGGGGCGCCTGGGTGGCTCAGTGGTTGGGCCGCTGCCTTCGGCTCGGGTCATGATCTCAGGGTCCTGGGATCGAGACCCGCATCGGGCTCTCTGCTCAGCAGGGAGCCTGCTTCCTCCTCTCTCTCTGCCTGCCTCTCTGCCTGCTTGTCATCTCTCTCTGTCAAATAAATAAATAAAATCTTTAAAAAACAACAACAACAACAACAAAAAAAACAGTTTGGTCTTAAGAGGTCATGGATTCTAAAAATTAAAATAATACTTAAAATATAATTACAATAGGCATTGTAATTATAATGTAATAGGCATTACATTACATTATACATTATATTACATTACATACATACATATATGTATATACATACATATACATACAATGCATTACATTACATATAATGTAATAGGCATTACAATGCCTTCTTATTAAATTTCCCATTTTAAAAAATAGCATTTTCCTTCTGAAATAAATAAAATGACAGATAGGATTATTCCTATTTAATAGATGTTACTAGTTAAGTTGCCCACAAAATGCCTTTCCATAATTTTTTTCTTGACCACTTTTTTAGTAGTTTAGAACTTATTTTATCTTGTACATTTTTTTAAAGTAATCTCTCTGCCCGACATGGGGCTCACAGTCACCATCAAGAGATCGAGAGCTGCACTACCTACTGAGCCTGCCAGGTGCCTCTCATAAGAGCTCTTGATAACATGAATCACAGCGCATTGGAGGCTTGCTTTGCTCAGCATCAGAACTTGGTCTGAAATTCACTCAAATGTCCTGGTTTGTCAGAGGCGCTCACCAGTAAGCATAACAGCCCATGCTTTTTTAAAGATACTAATGAGGGAAATTCCAATAAAATTCATTCACACAACACATGTGTTTTTAAGACTTGGAAGAAATATGATGACAGTGGGCAAAGATTTCTAATCAAATTTGGAGACACACCTATAGAACTATTCTTGGAATTTTTCAGGATTACTAATACATGATGCTCTCAAAGGATCTGTGGCTTAGTAGATACATGAAACCTGCTTGGCTCAAGAACACAAAACTGAATGTACAGCAGAAGTGGATCATGTACCCACTACATCTTTATTCTGATTTTAAGAGAAGATGTTAACTTGTTCAATCCCCTCACTCTATTCCCAGGGAAAGTAAAGAACACAAGTCAAGGATAAACTCAAGGATACAATTGGGCCTCCAAGATAAGGAGAGGGGTGGCGTTTGGGGGCAGGAGGAGTAAAGAAGACCAAATTCTCTAACTCATGAAGCTATTCTCATCCCTTTTCCCCACTTCACTCCCTGAAGTGGGGAGAAACAGAAGGTCTAAAAGAGACCGCTCAGATCTGCCTGGTGGGTGGCCCTAAAAAAAAAAAAAAAAAAGGGTGGAAGGATTCCGTTCCAGCAAGGGAGATCAGGGAGGGATTTGCAGAAAAGACCACAGCAAAACAACAACATGGGTGCATTTGCCGTTTAACCCTTATTCCCAAGCACTGTGGGAGCAGATGACTACCTAAAACTCCAGGATTCCAAGACTAAGGTCTTGGCTTTAACAGGTGATGACCAGGTGGGAAGAAAGGAGAGAATATCCTTCTAGGATTAATGACTGAGGTTCTAGTAAGAAGCAGCCCTAACCAACAAATCTCTGATGGTTCTCACTATGGTGTGGAGATGTAGAAATTATAGAATCATGCTTACACAGCCCTTGTCTAGGTTCAGGTATACTTCAGATTTCAAACGTGTGTCCAGGAACATTTTATTTGGTCAAGAACCACTGTGAATAAAGGGCTGTGGAGCAGGGTCTCCATAAATGGAGAGAAACCAGGACCAGCCGTATGGGCATGGGACGCGTGCAGACACATGGGCTCTTCTCCCACAACCTGGCTTAAAGATCTGCTGCTCCCACTGTCCTGAAATTCTTAGTGAGTTTTGAACAAGTGCTCTGCATTTCCATTTTTGCAAAAGGCATCAGATTATGTAGGCCATCCTAAGCGTAACAATGTAAAACCTAGATTGCAGATCCCTTCCTGTTGGCAAATCTCTTCCGCCTGGCGCCCTACTCATTTTTCAGAAGAGATGGTCAGTCAAAGGATTGCTACTCCCTAACAAACTGTGTGTTCTATTGTTCTTTAACGATGATTTGTAACTCTTTCAGAGTTCAAATTTATTTAATCCAAAATTTATTTTCCATTAAACAAGAATGCTGGAAGGGTAATCCTGTGACTATAGTTTCATGCAGAATGTTTTTTCTTATGTACATCTGCATCGTCTCTGTGTTCCTTCTCGCAGACTAACCAAATCCACAAACCTTCTGCCCATATCCACATGCACAAAACATTCAAAAGTGTCTGACTTTGATCACTTTATGTAAAATCATGCAAATTTGTGGATCATCCAGGGACATGAAGTGAGTACCGACTGACCCCTAATTTGTCCCCTCTTGGCTGCAAATAAAACCTCTAACACTCTTTCCTAAGGGACGAGGCCCACGTGTAATTATGACCTCTCAGGACTTGCCTATGCTAAAGAAAGCTGAGATAGCAAACACATAAAGAGTTGCTTTAGAAGAAAGATATGACTGAGTCCGGGCCATATAACACTGATTCCGCCCCCACCCCACAACTGTTTTGTGTTCTTTAGTTCTTTTAACAAACCTAACTTTTAAAGGGATAAGTCTACAGCAGCCTAGGGAACACACACAGCTGTGTCTGTTATGGTGAATTAGATTTTCTGGCTGTAGGAAAAGTAGCAAGATCTGTAGCAAGATCTGTAGACTGCCTCTTTGGAGTAGAGAGAGAGCTAAATGTGAATGAATGCAGCATTAGAGGTGACAGCCAAAAAAGAAGCTGAAGGACAAGCCTACGAAATTAGGATCTTCAGAGACCATTCATTCGTATCACACACTCTTCCAACAATACCCTCATTTCAATAATTGTTCACATAATTTTGTAAGGTCAGTAAAATCCCATTAATTTGGAGGCTTTCGACTTAAAAATTTGTTTAAGCAATGTGATAGAACTCTGCTGGTTTACTTTTCTATAGTGGGCATAAAAATGACTAGTATGAAGATGATTATTGAAAAATAAACTCTAGGGGCGCCTGGGTGGTTCAGTGGGTTAAGCCTTTGCCTTCGGCTCAGGTCATGATCTCAGGGTCCTGGAATCGACCCCTGGCATCAGGCTATCTGCTCAGCAGGGAGGCTTCTTCTCCCTCTCTTTCTGTCTGCCTCTCTGCCTACTTGTGATCTCTGTCTGTTATATAAATAAATAAAATCTTAAAAAAAAAAGAAAAAGAAACTATATTAAAAATACACCATTTCTAAACACTCTTTGGTGCTTCGTAACAGTTTTGTTGAAAAATATTTTTGGAGGGGGCATCTGGATGTCTCAGTCAGGGAGAGCATATGACTCTTGATCTCAGGGTTCTGAGTTCAGGCTCCATACTGGGTGAGATTACTAAAAACAATAAAAACAAAAACAAAAACTTAAAAAAATTTTTTTTTGGAGCTGAGTACTTACTGTGTGTATGACATCATGCTAGGTAGGGCAGGTACTATAAAGAAGCATAAATCAAAGGCCTGTGTTCAGCAAGCTTAGAGGCCAAAGGGTGAAACAGAACAGGTACAAGGAAATTTGATTCTCAATGCCAGGTAACCTGAAAAAATATGAAATAAAGGTGACGAATAATTTATTTGCTTGTTAGAGCAAAGCTCCTAAGGCATGTGTGGTCATTGCTCTGTTATGGAGTTACGCTAAAGTACTTGGAAATTTTAACTTGAGCTCTGTAATGCGGATTTCCTTCTTTATTGAAATACTTCCACTCAACCTTTCATTGTTGAGCACCTACTTCAAGCAAGAGGTGATACTAGATGTTCAAAGGAACATACAAGAAAGATGCTGCTCCTTAAATTTTGAGGGTTTCCAAATGAGTATTTCCCAAGGTAAACCGCCCAAGAAGCCTTCCATGAGAGCATAAACACAGTGTGTTACTGTGGGGCCCCCCACGAAAGTCAACCCCCCAAAAGACAAGACAGTGTGTGCAAATGGTCTGTTGGGAGGTGACAGAAAGCACCAGCAAGGAAGCGGGGAAGTTAGGCAAGGAAGCAAGGTAGCAATAGTAAAAAGTGATTACTCAACAGATTCCTGCCCTGAGCAACTGGGCTCAGTCCTGCTGGGGACTTCTGGACCCAGAACAGAAGATGCCGCACTTATCCTCAGTGAGGGGCAAGGACACCTGGGTTTTTATCCTCCAGCTTGCTTCATTCACTGGTTGAGAACTACTCTTAGTGAATAAAACATACCAGCTGTCATGGTCTGCCCTGGTTCTAGGCGCAAGAGGGAGGTCTTCAGGCAGCTGTTCACAGCTGGAAACCCATTTGCTTGGTATGTGTAGAAACGATGTTCCCAGGGTTAAAGGCCAGGGTGCTAATAGTAGCTGTTCTACAGGAGGAAAATATGACTCTAGATATGATTATGAGAAAAGGGGTATTTTAGTTAAGGCCACACAACATGAGGGTAGTGATGGAGGAATGGCAACACCAGCAGTCCAAAGGCAGATATAAGACTAAAGGCACGAAGATGGAGAGGAGCATGTAACAGCCACTAAAGATAAGCAGCTCTGGGTAAACTGAGTTTAGCGATCACAAGGAAGGAGAGATAAAGGGAAATGTGGCTGAAAACACAACAATCATCAGAACAAGAAGTCCTCTTTAATTGTCTTGTCCAGCAAGTTTCAACTGTCTCCTACAGGTTTCAAGGAGACTGAATGTTTCACTACTGGAGTGAAATGATTAAATTCTCATTTTAGCAAGATTGCTCCAAAAACTTTGTCATAATGTTCCGAATGGCGTGGAGGAGGTGTACAGGAGGCTACTGTTATAGCCAGGGTGAGACATAATCAGCAATGGTACAAGAAGACTGACAGTAAGAAAAGAGATGGGGAATAGGCAGAAGCCACTCTGAGAGAAGCTTCCAGGGCTGAGTCCCAGAGAGGATGATGGAGGAACCAAGGAGTATCTCACAAATGAAGCCCGGTGACTCATGGGATTGATGTCTTTAAGCAAGGTAATACATTGTAGTAGGAAGAGGAGGTTTTGTGGTTGGAATTTGGATCTGTTGAGTTCACAGTAGGGTGTTACTCTGGAGAGGTCTAGCAGACAGTTAGAAAGATGCATCCAGAGCCTCAAGAAAGAGCTGGAGCCAGAGATACATATTTTGCATTCATCCAATAGAATTTACCAATGAAGAGGATAAAGTAAGACAACTCCCAAGTTGATATCTCCCTCAGACTCAGAATTAGTGATGCTTTATAAAGATTATTCGGGACAATCATTTCAGGATACTAATTAGGATATAGAATTTCCCTTTCTAATTTTTGTTTTAAATATGAAAGTAAAAAGCTATGAAGCCATAAAAGATAAAAATTTCCTTCTCTTACTAGATCCTTTTTTTTTCTTCTATGAATCAAAATATAGGATTTACAAGTGTAAATTGAGGGTAAACTATGAATGTACTTTTCAGATCTTTGGGTAATGGCTGGAAATACTTGAACCACTACATCCTGACAGCAATGGCTGATTTTAGAAATATTCTAATTGCATTCCAGAAGGGGAGCTACTAATTTTATTTTATTATTTTTTTTAAAGATCTTACTTATTTATTTGTGTGAGAGAGAGCACAAATAGGGGGAGCAGCAGGCAGGGGGAGAAGCAGGCTCTCCCTTGAGCAAGGAGCCCAATCCAGGACTTGATTGATCCCCAGGACCCTGGAATCATGACCTAAATGGAAGGGAGATGCTTAACCAATTGAGCCACCCAGGTATCCCATGGAGCTACTAATTTTAAAGTAAAAAATAAAGCAGTCACCCAATTTAAATTTGCCATACTCTTCAAATATTCTAAACTGGCCACTTGACTTCCTTTTCCAAAGGCTGTATGACTGGTGATCTGCACCTCCAAAGGCTCTACAGAATATTTCTTGGCAACTTTAGGCCAACTTTCTGCTGTTTTCCTTACTAAAGTCCAGTAGACAATTAGTGATGAAGACATGTGTTAAAATTTGTGGAGTTCTGACAAATAACCCTACTGTCTGCCTCACTTGCCTTTTGAATCAAAAGATATCAAGACAATGGAGAACAACATATTACCTTTATTATAATCATGATCATCATTACCACCATCTTAATGACCTTTTTTTAAAAAAGTTTTTATTTATTTATTTGACAGAGAGAAAGAGATCACAAGTAGGCAGAGAGGCAGGCAGAGAGAGAGGGAGAAGAAGGCTCCCTACTGAGCAGAGAGCCCAATGCGGCCTGATTCCAGGACTCTGAGATCATGACCTGGCCTGAAGGCAAAAGCCCAACCCACTGAGCCACCCAGGCGCCCCAAAGTCATTTATTCTTTAGTCACTAATGTACTTGGAGGTCCCATATCCTGAAAACATGAAGGCCCCCAAAGAGATTCCTCTTTTCTTGGTCACATCCCTCCCTTCTCTACCACCCACAGACCTGTAGTC
This sequence comes from Mustela putorius furo, assembly GCF_011764305.1. Lineage (NCBI taxonomy): Eukaryota > Metazoa > Chordata > Mammalia > Carnivora > Mustelidae > Mustela > Mustela putorius. The sequence goes on from NW_025421987.1 coordinate 33,310,462, forward strand.
CAAAAACTCAGGAAGAGTCGGAAGATAGAATCTAGAGTTAGTAATGTCCTCTGAAATCACTTCACTTATGTGTCAGTACAGGTAAATGAAGTGACTTGCCCAAGGTCACAGTTAGTTAGGGAGAGATCTTAGGATAGTATCCTTAAGTTTAAAGAAGAGAGCTGGAAAAATACAATACTACTTGATTCTATAACTTTGTGTACCACTCAAAGGTGCCTTTGAGTAGAAATCTGAACCAGATGGTGCTAACTTTTTCAAAGAATCTCTAACCCAGAGAGGAAACTTAATGAAGCAGCAGATGATTACATGGGCCTTATTTATCCTGATCCAAGCAATATTTTCTGAGGCCACTAGCTGTATTCCTTCTTCACTCTTGAAAGACAGTTTTTTCTACTTAGAAAATAACAAAAGGCCAATTCTAGCTATTAGTTTCTGTGGAATCACCTCCCAATTTGCACAGGGCCTAGCAGATAGCAGGCACTCAATAAATGGGAAATGATGACTGAATGAATAAATGAACAAGTGAATGAATAAAGTTTCCCCCTCCTTCAAAAGGATTTTAAGATAAAAAAATACCAATGCTGTTCCATGCGCAATAAAAACCTCAATAGGGAAATGCATCAATTTATTTTCTAAAAGTTTTTGTCTGAAATGAACTCAAATATTATTAATAATCATCATTCATATTGACCCAAGTGGAAAAAAATGGAAAAGAAAACCAAGAGTAAAGAAACAAGAGGAGAAAATCCAACTAAGAAAACATAGTCAGGAGAGCCTCATCTGTATTAGGGACAGTCCTGACAACCCTGATTCCCAAGATTAATAAGAAAACAGTAAGCACTAAACCAACGTTACTCCTGAGCAAATGCTTCCTTTCTCAATACCAGCCCTAGAGCATTTGAAGTTTATATTTGTGCCAGGAACTTTACATATGCTATTCTATTTCAACCTTACAAACACTCCATGAATTAGACATTATAAACTGTCACAAACTACACATGTCATAGACCCTCACAAATGTTAAATTGAAATACCAAGCTTATGTTGTATAAATCTACCTTTAAAAAAAAAAAGATTTTATTTTTTGATTTGAAAGAAAGAGAGAGCACATAGCAGGGCTGGGTGGTGGTCAGGGGGAGAGAGAGGGAGAAAGAAGCAGACTCCCTGCTGAGAAAAGAATTCAATGTGGGACTCCATTCCAGGACCCTGAGATCATGACCTGAGCTGAAAGAAGACGTTTAACTGAGTGAATCACCCAGACACCCTTAACTCTATTTTTTAAAAAAGATTTGTTTATTTATTAGAGAGAGAGAGAGCATGGGGGGTGGGGGAAACAGGCAAAGAGAATCCCAAGGGAGCAAGAATCCCAAGCAGACTCTGCACTGAACATGGAACCTGATATGGGGCTTGATCTCACAACCCTGAGATCAAGACCTGAGCTGGAAAGAAGAGCCCAAAGCCCAACCAGCTGTGCCACCCAGGCACCCATGTATAAATCTATCTTTAAGCTTACCTCCTTTTCTCTCCTTGGGCTATAAATTTTCCTTTTCTCATTCACATGTTGGTTCACTAATTTAAAAGGTATTAAACAACAAGTGCAATAATAATTTAGTAAATACAAGAAATTAACAATTCAGTAGTAAAATCGAGAATATAATTCTATCCCAAAACAGCATCACACTTAGGAATAAATTTAACAAAAACCTGGGTGGGTGTGCCCCTAAATAAATAAAATCTTAAAAAAAAAAAAAGAAATGTAAGACTATGCACTAAAAATTTTAAATTTTTTCTAAAGAAGAGATCAATAAATGAAGACATATTCCATGTTTATGGAAAGAAATACTCAATACTGCCAAAATGACAATTCTCCTCAAATTGACCTATAAATTCAATGCAATTCTTATCAAAGTTCCAGCAGGATTTTTCACAGAAATTCACAAGCAGATCCAGAAATTTATATGGAAATACAAAGCATCTAGAATAGCCAAAACAGTTTTGAAAACAAACAAACAAACAAACAAAAAACAAGTTGCAGGACTTTCACTTTCCAATTGAAAAACAAAACATAAAGCTACAGTTATCAAGACAGGGTATAGTGGCATGAAGATAGATACAGATCAGTGGAACATAATTGAGAGTCCAGAAATAGATCCTTATATTACAGTCAACTGAGTTTTGACAAAGGTACCAAGGCAATTAATTGGGGAAAGAATTCTGTTCAACAAATGATGCTTAACTTAGATCTTCATCTCCCACCATACACAAAAACTAACTCAAAAAATATCATAGATTTCAATGTAGGAGGTAAAACAATAAAGCTTTTAGAAGAAAATATAGGAGAAAATGTTTGAGATCTTGGGTTAGGTAAGATTTCTTTGACATGATACCCAAAGAACATACAAGAATGAAATATATAGAAATTGGACTTCACCAAAATTCAAATCTTTTGAACTTCAAAGTATATCATTAAGAAAATGAAAAGATAAGCAACAGATTGAGGAGAAATACTCACAAAAGTCATGTCAGATTAAGGACTTGTATTCAGGTTATGCAAAGAACCCTTAAAACTCTGTAATAAGGGGGCACCTGGGTGGCTCAGTGGGTTAAGCCTCTGCCTTGGGCTCAGGTCATGATCCCTGGGGTCCTAGGATGGTGCCCTGCATTGGGCTTTCTGCTCAGCGGGGTGCCTGCTCTCTCTCTGCCTGCTTCTCTGTCTACTTGTGATCTCTCTCTGTCAAATAAATAAATAAAATCTTTAAAAAAACAAAATAAAACTCTGTAATAAGAAGACAACTGAATCAAAAAATGGGCAAAGACATTAACAGGGAGAGTTCATCAAAGAAGATATAGGAGTGGATAATGGCCATATGAAAAAATACTTAATAACACTATTCATTAGGGAAATGCAAATTAAAACCACAGAGATACCATATTACAAAACTAGAATGAAGCCAGAAGACATAATAACAAATGATGGCAAGGATGTGGAGAAATGAGAAACCTCATCTACTGCTAGTGAGAATATAAATGGTACAGCCTCATAAGCAAGCATTGGTAGGGCCCCTTTGGAAAACAATTTGGCAGTTTCTTAAGGAGTTGAACATAAAATTCCCATACAACCCAACAACTCTACTCCTAGATATCTACTTCTACCCTAGAGAAATGAAAACATGTCCACAGAAAGACTTGAACTAGAATATTCTTACCAAGAAATACTGGAAACAACCCCAATGTCCATCAACTGGTGAATGAATACGTAACAATGGGATCCATCTATTCAATGAATACTATTCAATACAAAGGAACTATGTGATGGACAAACTTCAAAAACATGTGAAGACAATTAAGCTAGATACAAGAGACCACATAGCATATGATTCCATCTATATAACATTTCCAAAAAAGAGCAAAATTGTAGAAAAAAAGAAGTAGGCTAGTGGTTGCCTGGAGCTGGGGATCTGAGCCGGGGTTAACTGTAAATGGGCATGAAGGATTTTTATTAGGAGGACGAAAATGTTCTAAAACCTATTTATGTTGATGGGTATGCCACCTCATAGTTACTAAAAATCACTGAACTGTATACTTCAAATAGATAAATTTTGTATGCAAACTATACCTCAAAGAAGTTGTTAAATTTTTAAAAAGACCCTAAATTTAAAAATAAGTTAGTTAAAGCTAATGTATCATTTGATTCTAGATGGAATACCCATCATTTACTTAAACTCAAATCTTAAAGTCATTATGGAAACATTCTTCTTTTTCAAGGTCATAAAGGTCAGGTGTCAAGGCCTTCCTTGTTTTTATGATCTTTACGGCACAAACGTCTTCCTTTTAAAAAAAATACATATATTTCTTTCTTTCTTTCAGAGAGAGAGAATGAGTGGGGGTGGGGCAGAGGGAGAGAATCCTCACGCAGAGGCCCCACCCATCCAAGATTCCAACTTCCATCCCTCTACCCTGAGACCATAATCTGAGTTGAAATCGAGAGTCAGATGCTCAACTGACTGAGCCACCAAGATGCCCCTTATTTTTCTTTCTGAAGCCATCCTACCAATCCAGATTTCCCTTACTTTCTTACTTAATTTTGTTATAATTGTAGGTGGTTTCCCTAAATCTATTTACTCCCTGTAGGCTAAACAGCATTAATTGCTAGATTAACTCTCCAGTAACATTGGTTTTATCAGGTTGCACTTTCAATCCCCAGACCTCTAATTATTTTCATTGCAGGGAGTACACTGTGCAATGATGGCTTTCCTGTTTTGACCCATCCTATATTTCCAGTTTTATTTGTCACTCTTACTGCAATCCCTTTCCTCTATCAGATTGGTTTCTTCATTGTCCCCTGTATTAGTTTCCCAGGGCTGCCATAATGAATTGCTACAAACTAGGTGGTTTACAAGAACAGAAATGTGTTCTATAGTTCTGGAGTCCAGAAGTCTGAAATTGAATCATCAGCAGGGCCATGTTCCCTCCTAGGAGTCCAACAGAGAACCCTTCATTCTTCTTCCAGCTTCTGGTATTGCTGGCAATCCTTGGTATTCTTTGGATTCTATACACATCAGTCCAAACTCTGCCTCTGCCTTTCAATGGACTTCTCCTTGTGTTCTTTCGCTCTCTTTGCTTCTAAGGCCACTTGTCATTAGGCCCACCCTAATCCAGGATGATCTCATCTCGAGTCCCTCAACTCTATGACTGCAAAGACCCTTTATTCAAATATGATCATACTCACAGGTTCCGGGTGGACATATACTTTGGGGTGCCACCATTCAATCCACTACATCCTAGGCCTTTTTATATCTTTGCCCATGTTATTTCCACATTTGAAATTTCTCTTCTATTCTCTATTCCAGATCCTGCTCAGAGTCTGAGTCTAGCTCACAAAACTTCTCCTAATCAGAACACCTCATTGGTTTCTCCTTTTTCTGAACTTCTATGGCCATCACTGTTCCCTTCATTTCTTCACTGTTTATGTTCATCGATTGTAGGTCCTGTTTGCCAACTAGATTTTAATCTCCTGTAAGAGAATCTCAAACTCTAAAGCAGTGGGTCTCAGCTTTGGCTGCATATTGTAATCATCTGGGGATATTTAAAAAGATAGTCTTATTTGTGTACCACTCTCAAAGGTTCTATTTTAACTAGTCTGGGGGTGTGCCCTGGCATGGGTATTTTTTTTTTAAAGCTTCCTTATTTCATTCTAATGTGCAGCCAAGACTGATAACCCACTGTTTTAAAGCATGCGCTCTCAGTAGAGAGGGCTAAAATTGGTTTGTGGGGTGGGGGTACCAAAATCTTAGGTATTACAATGGTTTGTCATCCTTTAAAGGGCCAAAGTATATAAACAGATACATAGTATATATACCCACAGTATTAAAATTTCAGAAGAAGAGGCTGATTAGAGGAGCAATAATTAAAACTATTGGGAAGTACTGCTCTAAAATATATTAAAATCACCTGTGGACCCTGATAAATTGCATGTGTCCAAGCCCCCAGAGATTCTGATTCAGGATTTCAGGCTGTGGCCCAGAATTCTAAATACTGAATAACAAGTAACATGCATGATGTGCTTACCATATACCAAGTTCTCTCCTGAGTGCACCCATGCATCATTTCACTTTACAGATGAAGAAACAGAAGCACAGAGAGCAATGTATCCAAAGTCACTTAGCTAGTAAGTGACAGAGAAAAGATCTGAACCCAGGCATTCATGCTCATGTGGTTAACCCCTAATCGTATGGCCTCAGATTCCAGAATTTGAGAATTACTATGCTAGAAGATAGGAAACATGCCCTCATAGTTCTCTATTTCCTTCCACAAGGAACAGAGTGCTTCAGACATAGAAGAGGCCAAAGAGCACTTGTTGAACCAAAGAACGGCCAGTGAGACCATGGTTGGGTTATGTGGCTCCTGGATCAGGACCACAAGGGATTCGATTCCACTCGCTGATGGGGTTAGTTAGCCTGACACTGATTACATGCTAACAGATGAAGAAGGCTTTGTTCTTAGCCTGAGAGGCTACAGGAAACCTCCACTATATTATGGGAATTGGGAAATCTCCAGTATATTATGATGATTAACAGTTAAACCAACATAACTCTCAAAATGTTCATTGCTCATTGTTTCAAAGCCCCTTGATGGTTTCAGAGTCCTTTAGAATCAAGGAAGGGTTCCTAACATTTTGTAAATTTCATGGACTTCTTTGGCAATCATATGTGAAATCACATAACATATATTTAGAAAATTATTTAGAGAAAGGCCTATAGATCCCTTCTCAGAATACCATTTCTAATGTGTAAAATAAAGTTATGAGATTACAAAGGCAACCAACTATATTGAATTACATTTATAAAAATATTTTTTTTTAAATGTGTGATGGGGGCGCCTGAGTGGCTCAGTGGCTTAAGCCTCCGCCTTCGGCCCAGGTCATGATTCCAGGGTCCTACGATTAAGCCTGGCATCGGACTCTCTGATCAGTGGGGAACCTGCTTTCCCCTCTCTCTCTGCCTGCCTCTCTGCCTACTTGTGATCTCTCTCTCTGTCAAATAAATAAATAAAATCTTTGGAAAAAAGTGTGATAGGGTAATACCTTTATTTCCTTATTAACATTAAAAAAAGATCTAGTGGGGCGCCTGGGTGGCTCAGTGGGATAAGCATCTGCCTTCAGCTTAGGTCGTGATTTTGGGTTCCTGGGATGGAGCCCCTCGTCAGGCTCATTGCTCAGCACAAAGTCTGCTTCTCCCTTTCCTGCTGCCCCTCCCCTCCACTTGTGTACTCTCTCAAATAAATAAATAAGACATTTTTTTAAAAATATCTAAAGACGAGTCTAAAAACAGCTGCAATTTGACGTCATGAGGAGAGTAAATAATATTTCAAGATCCGTAACAACTAAAATGCAATACAGGACTAGGGGATTTCTATTGGTGACAAAGAGTCACAGGTACTGCTAACTCTAATGCACTTTGTTGCTAAATTCATAGTAGAAAGACATGATAATTTTCAGTGAAAATAAATATGCAAATGTTTTCATCCCCCTGAGGGATGACCTGTGGATCCCATTTTAAGATCTCTGCTATAGAACTCCAGTAGCCTCATCTAAATTGCTTAATCTTGTCCAACTCGGCCTGTCTTCATTTAAGGACAAGCCATAGACCAGATCCATCACTGTCGAAAGCTTTTGGCCCATGAAAGTTTCTCCAGAAGTTCAGGACACAGCAGCAGTTTTGACACAGTGATCCTTACAATGACAAGAATTGAGCAGTGGAGTGAGGAAGGATTAGTTAGAAACATGTATGTGGAAAGCTGGCTTTATCTTTGCTTAACAATCAACTGGGGGATCTAGAAAAAAAGACATTCTTGGACACTTCCATATCCCTCTTTCTAAATCCTTCCCCTGCCCTTCACCACCCTCTCCCCCATGCACACTCCTCCCCCCAGAACTTCTAATTCAGTGGATTTGGGGGGGGCCTGGGAATCTGCATTTTAAATCACCCTGCCAGGTGATTAAGCTGCTGCTGATTAGGTACATTAACCTAGAGTCTAGCTTACCAGACACATCTTGTGAGAGCAATTTGTTTCCAAATGGAAGAGAAAGAAGGAAGCGGTGAAGCCTTTCAGAGCATTTCCCAACAGCTGCCAGGCCAGCGCTCAGGTGGCTGGCTTAGGGAAGCCGGCTGCCTAACTAAAGATTCACCACCAGGACTGAGCTGTTTATGGTTCCCATCAGAAAGAACATTGTGTGACTGAATTTTCCGCTTTTGAGAAAGGGAAATATTCATCGCCTCTTTCTTCCCCACCTCCCGTTTTTCTCCCTCCAGGACGCTGCAAAGACTAAAGGAACACCATGATTCACAGAGAGGCTTGAACTCTTACAAAGGTGCCAAAGAAACACACTAATGTTTCAAGAACCCCATTAACTCTGGAGCACACTGGGTAAGGATTTCTTGGACTCAGGAGGCTTGCTGTGCCGCAGCATATGGGATAAAGTCTTTATCTTATCAGCAATAATTTTCTCTGCAATCTGGAAGACAGCTTCAGACTGGGTTAAGAGAACAATGGTACAAGCCTCTCTCTGCCATTTGACCTTTGACCTTTTTCTGGAAGAAACACAGGAGGGAGGCCTCTGGCTTCCAGATCCTTTTATATCTTTCCTCTCACCCGTCAAGACTCTATTAGAAACTTAACTAAAGCCACCTAGACTCGCTTTCTAGCAAACAGGTGGTAAGAGTCTTCATTTGGGACTGAATGAACTCAAACTGACAGGTTGGGGTAGTTTTTTTTGTTGTTGTTGTTGTTAATAAAGAAGCAAAATAGCATATTTTGCTAACATATTGAACACATCTTTTAAATATAACATGATGCTAAATTACATTCAGCAATTGCAGTGTGATTTATTCTCCCCCTCTTGTTATAGGGCTATTTATGGCTCTTGGCAGTTAATTTATCAGTGTTTTAAATTTTTAAAAGCTTCCTATTTAATAGATAGATTGGTCAGTGAAATGTATAGAGAGTTTATGGACTTCTCTAGTGTTCCATTGACCTCCCATAAATAACAATAGCACTTATTACTACTTTGGTGTTTTTCCCCCTGCTACTCTCCAATGCTTATAACAAAGTCTGACACAGACAGTATTTGTCAAATAAATCGAGCCAGGCACTATATTTACTACTTTACTATAGTTAATCGCTGATGAATTAAGTATTTCTCATTAAATTCTATGAGGCCAATTAGAATTATTATCACAAACTCATTTTATAAACTAAAAAACATGAGTCTGAAACATATTGAATGAATTTCTAAGATTTCAGAGAATCACTGGAAAAACCAACATCCAAACTTGAAGGTGTTAGTCCCAGGGTTTTATAATTATTTAGCCCAGGGGTCAGCAAATTATGACCAAAGGCCAAATTGGGCCCACTGCCTGTTTTATTGGAATGCAGCTCATTCATTTCTGAAAAGTGATCTGAAATAAGGAATATTATGAATTCTAACTTCTTATTTCCCAAACCTCAGAAAAGAATATGCATGCTGGGGTGCCTGGGTGGTTCAGTTGGTTGGGTGTCTGCCTTCAGCTAGGGTCATGATCCCAGAGTCCTGGGCTCAAGCCCCATGTCTAGCTTTCTGCTCAGTGGGGAGTCTGCTTTTCCCTCTAGCCCTCCCCTCTCTCATGCTCTTTCTCACTCTCTCTCCCAGATAAATAAACAAAATCTTAAAAAAAAAAATATATATATATATATATATATATATATATATATATATATGGGCGCCTGGGTGGCTCAGTGGGTTAGGCCGCTGCCTTCGGCTCAGGTCATGATCTCAGAGTCCTGGGATCGAGTCCCGCATCGGGCTCTCTGCTCAGCGGAGAGCCTGCTTCCCTCTCTCTCTCTCTGCCTGCCTCTCCATCTACTTGTGATTTCTCTCTGTCAAATAAATAAATAAAATCTTAAAAAAAAATATATATATATATATGCTGAAAATATTTGGCAATCTTGTTGGAAGTTTTTTATATTTGTTTATATTTGTCAGATGAATCTTAAGCAGATCTTAAAGCATCAAAACATATAGACATTTACTAATTTATTTTTTAACTCTCTGTTCTGATGTTCAAGATCATTTGATTATAAGAAATAGCAGCACACTGGAGAAAGCATAAGTGAAGACTGAATCCAAGGAAATTATAGAATCCAAGGACAGGAAGAATGATGGACTCTCACAGCTGTAATGCACTAAGAACTAGAACCCTTCAGAGCTCATGACCACTTATTTCTCCAACTTTCCCTCTTTCCAAAAACCACATGATCTCTCATCTCAATGCTCCTTGACTATTTTCTCAAACACACATGTCCCACAATGAGTGTCCCTCACTCATAGAGCCTCAGATGCTATATGTGGCCATTGACAGGGTCTCTGTATCATACTGTTCAAGCATCTAATGCATTATTGCTGGGGGTATATGTGATAGAACGATTTGTCTCTTCCCATGTTATAGAGGGTCAAATTCTCCAAGAAGACTGTATGGAAGAGAATAAATGATTGTCATCACTAACACGCTCTATAAAAATGATTCACAATGTGATGGGGTAGGTGGCTATACTTCAGATTGCACTGTAACACCGTAATCAACCACTGTGACTCACTGGAGTATATCAGGTACTTAAGTTTTACTTGTCTGGATAAAAGGTTGAAAACCATGCTCTAGTATGATTTATAATAATGTACCACATTAAAGAGCGGCCTGGATGGCTTAGTCAGTTAAGTGGCCAACTCTTGATTTTGGCTCAGGTCATGATGTCCGGGTCATGAAATCGTGCCCTGTGTTGGGTTCCATGCTCAGTGGGGAGTCTGCTTGAGATTTTCTCTCTCCCTCTCCTCTGTCCCTCCCCCCAACTTTCTCTCTCCCTCTCTTAAATAAATAAATAAATCTTTAAAAAATAATGTATTATGTTAAAAAGAAAAAGCTTTGTTATTTACAAAAATATTATATTTAGAACTAATGGAAATAGATGATAAATGTCATTCCTTAAAATATTTAACTTGGTATATATTATTAAACAACTTATATAATTAAATGAAATCACTGAGATAATGATTTGCATTACTTCGATATGCTTGTAAATGTCACTTTTTTTGCTTCTTAATCTGACCTACATATTTGCTCACCTTCTGTGTATTTCTTGTAATATTTATACTTAGAAAATAGGAAAACCGGAAAGTACCACAATTTCATAGGACTATTAAACAGCAGAATGTCGAGTCTATTGGTAGACATCAATGATATTACCATGTGTCTGTCCCAGAACACCTTGTAGAAATTTTCCAACCCATTCATAAGATTGCATTTATAATACAGTATTAATCCATCTGCAAATTCAGGTCTTAGGTCATAATGTTGACCTATAAAATTACCAGTATACTAGTGTTCATCCAGCAGCTAAGTATAACCTCTAATTATTTTATAATTGTTTTGATGAGCATAGTTTCTTTTGTTCATGAAAATGACAACCCTTTCCCAGCTGAACTTACACTTGGGATTGTTCTCCCTTGTGAAGAAAATATTCCAATTTGTAAATTAGTTGATCCAGATTGGTGGTGATTTCACAGCCCAAGTTACGGTGTCTTCCTCTATAAAATTCTAGTTTATTCTATGCATGTAATTGTGATTTTGGACTATGAATTATCATGTGTCTTTCCCTCACCTAACATTTACTGGGCATCTATCATATTCAAAGTGTTGTGCTGGAAGTTTGAAGTACAAAAATGAATAAAAGGGGCACCTGGGTGGCTCAGTGGGTTAACCCGCTGCCTTCGGCTCAGGTCATGATCTCAGGGTCCTGGGATCAAGCCCCACATCGGGCTCTCTGCTCAGCAGGGAGCCTGCTTCCTCCTCTCTCTCTGCCTGCCTCTCTGCCTGTCATCTCTCTCTGTCAAATAAATAAATAAAATCTTTAAAAAAAATGAATAAAATAGTTACTGTCCTCAAAGACCTTCCATTTGTTAGAGAGCAGTCACTAAATCATTGAAGCCTGATTAACTGTAGCACGCGCTGTAAGAGGCTTGGGATAGGAACAAATGCCTTCGGAGAAAAGAAAAAGACTCTGAATCTGGGAGTGGGACAAGGAAAAAATTCATGTGACATGAACTTTGAGTTTGGCTTTAAAAGAAAAAGAAAAATTCAGGCACAATATGAGAAAGTATGGTGAGGTAAGGTAAAATTAGTAAAAGGATTGCGCCTAGGATGGCTTCCATATTTTGGGGAAAGAGGCAATATATAAGGCTGGATAAAGAGATGGGATCAGGGTATAAAAAGCCTTGCAGGGGGGGTGTCTGGGTGGCCCAGTTGGTTAAGTGTCTTCCTCCAGCTCAGGTCATGGTCTCAAGGTTCTGGGAGCCCCATGTCAGGCTCCCTTTCCCGCTGGCCCCCACTCCCATGCTCTCTTAAATATATAAATGAATAAATAAATAAAATAAATCTTAGAAAAAAATCTTTAAAAACTTGTATTAGGAAGTTGAATTCACCCAAGAACACAATATTATATCATGGCAAATTGTGGTTTATCCCTGAAATAGGAGTCTGGTTTAACATTCAAATTATTTTAAAAGTTTGAAAGCTGAGATTTCGAACTAACATGAAGCTTCAGTAAGCATGCCTAGGGTAAATGACTGATAAAGGGATACGAATCCACAAAACTAAGGTCTTATTTTGTTTTAGCTTAATGCACTTGGACCCAGTCAGATGCACAGAGGGGGCTAAGAGTCTATGCATGACACTGCCCTGTCCACATGTTTGGCTTATATGTGGGCCCAATCAGAGTAGTCTAATAGAATGGGCTCATCTGTATTTTCAGATTTTTTCCCTCTAGTTATTTATTACCTTAGTTAATAAAATATAATCTAACCAATTATGATTGGGATTAACTGACTACTATAAATAGGTTCAGATATATAAAGCTAACTTCCATGTGTCAGCTGAGCAAAGAGAAGTCTTCTCTTCTTCTGGAATCTGAGTCATACCTGTTACTCTCTAGAGTTGCTGCAACCATTTTGTTGAAGAAGGCCAGTGAGAGAAACATAAAAAGAAAATATAGAGATAAAGCCCAGGTCAAAGCACTTTATACATCTGAACTTATTTATAGAGGTCAATTAATCCCAATCATAGTTGGTTGGATTATCATTTATTAACTAAAATAATAAGTAACTATAGAAAAAGAATCTGAAAATACAGATGAGCCCACTCTATTTTCTTGACTTTTGCATTTACCATAGAAATTACACCATAATACTTAACTTACAAAATCTAAAACTAAGTTGTATTTGTATCATCGTTCTGAACAATACAAGGTCTCTAGAATACTTTAGCTCTGCCAATCCCTTACAATTTATAGCCGTGTATGTTAAGCATGTCTTTCTCCAGCCCCTCAAAATAACTTTTTGATACCGTTGGCTTGGATTTACCCACTATTTTACATTTTGCTTTATCATCTCTTGACTCACAGACCATCAATTTGGAATCACTTTCCTCCATCTAAAGCACGTGTTTCAGAATTCCCTTAGGTTAGGGATTGGTGATTACAAATTCAGGGTTTTTTCTTTCTTTCTTTCTTTCTTCCTTTTTTTTTTTTTTTTTGTCAGAAATGTCTTCATTTTGTGCTTGTTTTGAAACATATTTTTAAACATTTATTTATTTATTATTTTTATTTTTAAGATTCTTTTTTTTTTTAATTTTTTTTATTTATTTGACAGAGATCACAAGTAGGCAGAGAGGCAGGCAGAGAGAGAGAGAGAGAAGCAGGCTCCCTCCTGAGCAGAGAGCCCAACGTGGGGCTTGATCCCAGGACTCTGGGATCATGACCCGAGCTGAAGGCAGAGGCTTTAACCCACTGAGCCACCCAGGCGCCCCTATTTTTAAGATTCTATTTTTAATCTCCACATCCAAAGCAGGGCTAAAACTTACAATCCAGAGATCAAGAGTCACATAGTCTACCAGCTGAGGCAGCGAGGCAGCCCTGAAATATATTTTATAGGCATGCAATTCCAGGGTGCGAGTTATTTTCTTTGATCACATTAAAAATTATTCTTTTTTTGCCTTCTATGGCTGTTCTCAGTTTAATGATCTTTTCTTGGTAAACTGCTTTTTTTTTCTTTTAAGAGCTTCCTTGCCACTGGTGGTCTACATTTATCTACAAGGTGGCTGGGTGTTCTGTTGCTGTTATTTTAAAAGCTTTACAATTTAGGAATTGATGTGCATTTTGAATATTTAGATACATAGTTTTATAAAGTTCTCTACCATTAGCTCTTCTAATATTTTCCCTGCCCCATTCTACCTCTCATCACTTTCTGGAATTCCAGTTTGATGTATGTGAAATCTTGACACTCTATCATTTATGTCTCAATGTCTCTTCATATTTTCTGCCTCTTTAGATCTCCATACTATATTCTGCATAATTTTCGGTACTATCTTCCAGTTCACTAATTCTGACTTCAGCAGTATCTAATCTGCTTTTAAAACAACCTATTTCATTTTTTCCAGGTATTAAACTTTTCACTTCTAGAGTTTATGTGTGGTTCCTTCTCAAATTATTTTGGCCATTCTTTAGTCTTTTATTTCTTTAAACATATTAAACATACCAAGTGTTTTGCTAATTCAAATAGTAAGAGCTTTTGTGGATTTATTGATTCTGCTGGTTCTTGCGCATTGTGGCCATGTTTCCTGACGTAATTGTGATTTTTTATGGTGAGCTAGGATTTCTTGAGATTTATCTCTAGAACTTTTGTGATTCCTGGATTGAAAGCACCTTCCTTCTGTGAGGATTTGTGCTTACTTTTTCCAAACCCTAGAAGAACACTAATAACACCAACGGGGCATCACTTTACCCTTAATTTTCACCTTGAATTTTTTCAGACTATGTGAGTGGTATAAATTTATGTTGTAATCCTTTGGGGTTGTTGGGTTGTGGTCATGAATTCCGAGGAGACAATTTTCATCCTTCAAACTGTGCCAGAGTTTGAACACTGAAATTTTCCTTGCAGTCCCCTTGGGACATGGGGACTAGGATGGGTTTATTTCACTGTCATGCTGAATAAGGGTACGGATTCACACCAGTGTCCAATTTAATTTTACACCGAATATTCTGAATCCTAGGGAAATGTAAATGTCAAAATTAGATTCCCCGTTTTGAGAGGACTTCGGAATTTATCTTTTGTCCCTTGTACTCAACACCCCAAAAGTGAAGTTCAAGTTCAAAAGATTCATCAATTACCACCAAAGTGAAAGACATCTTCAGGGTTCATCTTTTCACTTTATTTTGGTACCTACCTCCATATTCCATTACTTGCCATCTCACTGGTGTATTTAAACACAAGGTTCTTATTTTTAAATCTAGTCTATTTATGAGTTTTAATTTGTTTGTTTTATAGAGGGAGTGTCTGGGTATCTAGCCCACTGTGCTGCCAGTTATCTGAGTTCTCTCTATGTCTCCTCTCATGCTGTTCTGTTAGGTAGAGGACTTACTTTCCACACTATGCCAGTTCATTCTTCATTGCCTGCCATGCAAAAATGCAGCTGGGCCTTGGGGCACCTGGGTGGCTCAGTTAGGTTAAGCATCCGACTCTTGTTTTCAGCTCACGTCATGATCTCAGGGTGGTAAGACTGAGTCCCATGTCGGGCTCTGTGCTCAGCGGGGAGTCCGCTTGAGGATTCTTTCTTCCTCTCCCTCTTCCCCTCCTCCCACTCACTGACTCTCTCAAATAAATAATCATTTAAAAATGCAGGGGGAAAAATGTGGGTGGACCTTTTAAATGGTTTATATTTGCCAGCTGATACATGGTAAACTTCATCAAGAGATGGAGATGGAGAGACATCGCAGGATAAAGGGATTTCCTTCCTGTTCCTGGTATGCTTCTTCTGGAGGCTTCTGCATCATTGGCAGCTTCTCCAGCACCTAGTTCCTGTAGCACTCACGACTTCCCCAGTGCCTGGCTCCTGTGTGCACATAGCTTCCTGGACACCCACTTCCCACAGTGTGTGCAGCTTTGCCAACAGCAGGCTCCTGAAGCTCAGGCAGCCTCCAGTGCAAGGGAGTCAGGAGCAAGAAGCAGCCGATGACCTTCCCTTGCACCTTTTTGGGCTGCTTCCCAACAGACAGCCCTCATTGTGATTGGCTTTCTCCCGGCACCCCAAGGGTGTGTTTCTAGGGCTTCTACCACAGCAACTTCTCTTGTCATTCAGCAAGCCATGGGAGGAATATTTTCTGGATCTCAGACCTGGGGTGGAGGGAAGGAGTTCTTCCATGGCTATTCCATCTCAGTGCCAGGGTTGGGTAGTGACTGATTCTTACATTTGCTATTTCTTTTTCCTTTTTTTCTAAAGATTTTTATTTACTTACATGTGAAAGACAGAGGAGGAGGAGGAGCAGAGGGAGAGGGACAAGTAGACTCCCTGCTGAGTACAGAGTCCAATGTGGGGCTCAATCCCATGACCCTGAGATCATGGCCTGAGCCAGAATCAAGAGTCAGATGCTTAACCCACTTGAGCCACCCAGGTGCCCCATTACATTTATTCTCTTTCTATATTATTTAGAGTTCTCCTTACTTCTTACTAGTTACTTCCTCCTTAATCAGATACCCAGTTTCTTTATATTATACTTTCCTCTTTCGGTTCACTGTATAGTGTTGGTCTCCCAGTTCAACCTTAACTGATAAACACAACTTTTTAATATGTGTTTTCTAATTTCCCTCCTCATTGAGATTCAGCTCAGCTACGATCACCATTCTCGTTCAGTTGTATTAGAATGAATCATGTGAAATTCCCATTTTTGTAGATCAAAAATAGTATTGGCCATTCCAAGTGATTCAAACTAATATTTTCTCTATAGTTCCCACTGTATACCTCTGCCAGCACTTATCCTATTAAGTGCGAATAGCAACTTTTTTAATGTAATGTCACCTACTATAAGAATACATACTCTTAGGAATAGTTTTTAGTTTGTTATTCATAACACTTAAATGCTTAATCCAACTCAGTAATTACTTATACACTAAAAAAACAGGGGAGAGGGGCTTGTGGAACTAACTAACTGAATATTGGTAAATCATGCAATCTCTCTAATCTTCAATTTCTCCCTGTTCTAACTAGAATAATTAACACTCTGTTAAATTCAAAAGTTCTTAAAATGAACTAAATGAATATTTGTTCCTACCTCCTTAGTACAAGTGAGGGTAGACTGTGCTACCAACTGTGTTATTTCATGTGGGAGAAATCACTGAAGAACTACTCTACATTTTTCTAAGTCCTACTAATCAGAGACAGAACGGTTAATATTTTCATGTATTATTTCTAGTATCTTTTCCATGAACATTTTAAAAACCAAAATTAAGGGGCGCCTGGGTGGCTCAGTGGGCTAAAGCCTCTGCCTTGGGCTTAGGTCATGATCTCAGGGTCCTGGAATGGAACCCAGCATTGGGCTCTCTGCTCAGTGAGGAGCCTGCTTCCCTTCCTCTCTCTCTGCCTGCCCCTCTGCCTACTTGTAATTTCTGTCAAATAAATAAATAAAATCTTTAAAAAAAATAAATAAAAATAAAAATAAAAACCAAAATTAAGAAGATACTACATGTGTAGTTTTTTTATTGTTTTTTCCATTCAATGTAACATTGTGAGCATTCTCCTAGGTCATTGATGTTTTAAAAACATGTATTTATTTGCTGAGTAATGTATTATATGAATAAATCATCAATAATTTATCAAGTGATTTGGACATTTACTGTATTTTAATGTTTTGCAATTAAAATAGTACTCAATTTGAGTTAAGTATGCAAATGTTTATGCACATCTCTCATTGTTTCCTTAAAATAAACTAGTGGGAGGATATACTGGATCAAACATACAAATATTTCCATGACTGTTTTAGTCTATTGCCAAATTTCCTTTCAAAAATCATGTACTAATTTGCGCTCCAACATGAGAATAGCATTTCGACGCATCCTCAGCAGCAAAGTGGTCTGAAAAAAAAAGCCAATTTAGTGGTTGAAAATATTACTTACTTACATTTGTATTTCTTTTATTTTTAGTATGGTTGTACATGTTTTAATATTTGTTCCTTTTGATGTTAACTATCTATATACACCTTGGTTGGCTGGTTGGATGGTTAGTTTTTTTAAGTAAAGTCTACACCCAATGTAGGGCTTAAGCTCAGGACCCTGAGATCCAGAATCACAAGCTCCACTGACTGAGCCAGCCGGGCCCTCTGTACCTTGTTTTTTTTAAAATTGAGCTCAGCATATTTTTACTTTTAGCTTTTAAAAGTTCTTTATAGCTGTTAATTAGTTTTTCATGTATTTTGAAAGTGGTTTTTTTTTCATTTTAGTTATGATAGGTTTGTGAAATTTTAATTTTACAGTCAGTATCTTGATTATATATTGAATATGTAATCAGTCCTTCTCCAAGAGTTTCTTGCATTGATTTTACGTTAAGAGGATTCGTCCCCATCCTGATGTGAGAGTGTCACCTCTATCCTACCCTTTTCTATCCAGTTCTAGCTCTTATTATTTCAGTTTTAGTGTATCATATTAAGCAGAACATGACTTTGTTTTTCTAAAAGTATAACAATATACTCATTATTTGATAATCTGAAAAGTTAACCTTAATATATTTTCTTTCTCTCTTTTCTTAAGATTTTATTTATTTTTCTGACAGAGAGAGACACAGCAGAGAGGGAACACAAGCAGGGGGAGTAAGAGAGGAAGAACAGGATTCCCACAGAGCAGGGAGCCTGATGTGGGGCTCGATCCGGGAACCCTGGCATCATGACCTGAGCTGAAGGCAGACGATTAACAACCGAACCACCTAGACGCCCCAAACTTAATATATTTTCAAAATCTACAGACAATTCCATTTTGCATTTTGTAGTGGTAGAGATTTGGAAGAACTGAGCTATGTGCTTTAAAAGAAGCTAAGACAGTAATAAATATGGTTTTGCTTTATTTGTTTTATGATCATCTGATAAAGTATATAGTGTCCATAATGGCCTAGTCTTTACAGGTCTTTTCTTATTTATGATTTTCATTAAAGATATCATTCTTCTCAATATGTAAGTGAATCCTGTTTGCTAAAGTGAATTTTCCTAGCTTACAGAGGGTGGGCAAGTTAATAGTCAATTGTCTCTAGAATTTGAAATACTGTCTTTATTGAAGAAGTTTGTGTGTGCTCCTGTGCATACACACATCTTATGTTTGTGAAATATCTGACAGCAATTCCAGCAGAGCTGAAAGAAATAAATGACAGCTTTACAAAGTGTTTCTCCCCACCCCATTCTTCTGGCTTCCAATGCATTCTGCTTTGCTTGTTTGGCACAACTGATGACCCTCTTGCATTTTTTCACTCTCAACCAGCATCTCAGACATCAGAATCCTTGGGTTAGTTTGTATGAGGACAAAGGAGGTTTCTAGGGTGCTCTATTTAGGTATGAAACAGAGTTTCATGGAAAGTATTAGAATTTCCCAGGTAGTTTTGGGTCCCCCAACTCAACCATTGGAGTTTGCTATACATTTCCCCCAGCAGCCAAAAATAATTATCCTCAAGTCTCCTTGAAAATACAGAATAGATCAATCAAAGGTCTTACTGAAAACAACAAACTGCCATTCTGGCTAATTTATCCAGAAAAAAAAGACCTTAAATTAAAGAATGTTTATTACTCATGGAATCTGCAAAAGGCCTGGGGAACCAGACAAGAGGCCATTCTGCCAGGCACAGTGCCCCACAATATGCTGCAGAACCAGCATTCCCATGTGACTGTCACTGCCATTGCCACTGTCCATCACCAGGATGGGTTCTGAATAGGTCCTGCTTCTTCACATCCTGACTTTGACTCAGACACCAGCAAGGGTGAATTTGATCAGTGGACTTAATGATGGAGCTGCAATAGAGGCTTGGAAAGTCAGTTGCTGGTAGTTTCAGTGCCTAACGTGAGGGCTGTCCATTTATGGGAAAGGAATTCAGATGCTGGGTAGATATCAAGAATGTCAGATGTCCATTTCCTAGACTGATGTAGATGGACACTCAGTATTTTTACAAGAATCTGGACACTGTGTGACTAGAATTTCTCAAGGCATCTCCATATACTGTCTTGAGCTTGTTACTTAATAAATATTTACTAATAGAAATATTCTATATGCAAGATATGATATAATACATAAAAAATCCTTGCTGCCCTCCGAAGACTATAAACTAGTTGTGGAAGCAAGACTTGTAGCAATAAGATTTTAAAAGGCTTGCTTAATTAAAACAAGGGCAATGGGAAGTAATGCATGACTGTGGCCTTCCTTTGGGCTTCTCCCAAAGCAGAACCAGAGGCAAGAACTTGGGTCAGGCAGTCTATTTTGGACTTGGTCCCAGGAAGCAGGAGTAAGAAAGTACCGCAAGTGCATGAAAAAAAAGGAAAAGCCAATATAATAGTGCCATTTAAAGGTCATTGTTGGGGGCAACTAGGTGGCTCAGTGGGTTAAAGCCTCTGCTTTCGGCTCAGGTCATGGTCCCGGGGTCCTGGGATCGAGCCCCAAGTTGGGCTCCCTGCTCAGTGGGGAGCCTGCTTCCTCCTCTCTCTCTGCCCGACTCTCTGCCTACTTGTGATCTCTGTCTGTCAAATAAATAAACAAAATTTTTAAAAAAATAAAATGAAATAAAACAAAGGTCATTGTTGTAGACAATGGGGGCTCGGTTCTGCCTGGATCTTTAAGAAAGATATGGAATAGAAATGGCCACCTAAGAACAACAGGTGAGAGTACTTATTTGCTGGTTCCCACACCCCACAGATAGAGGGTTTTCCCCGGGAACAACAACTTCCCCCCTACTTATGGACTGGGCTGGTCCACAGCACCGGTTTCCCTTTACACAATGCTCTTTCACCAGAGCAGCAGCTGAAGTCAGAGGCGGATCAAAGGGACATGACCAGGGTCCCAGGGATGACGGCTACAACTGTCAACCTCCAGAAGCACTAAAGAGGGGTGATACATTCAAAGGAGGGCAAGGTCATTGCAGGCCACAGTGTTTGGGGAGGATTCCTTAGGGAGGCTGGACCCCAGTTGAGCCTGAACTGAGAGAATTACTCTGGCCCAAAATTTCGCAGCACATCAGGATCTGGAGTTTTCCAAAGTCTGGCCGGGCTGAAGGCAGCACTTACACATTCCGGTGCGCCGTGCCTCCACACCCCGGTCTATGTTCTATTTGCAATAACATGATGCTAGGGTTCTAGTGTTTAGGCATCTCTCAAATGCTTGTCCAGGCTTTGACACCAAAAATGTATTTCCTCTATTTCAAGTAATTTTACAGTACTAGAAATTCTGATAAAGTTAATAGGGGTTGTTTTAAGAGTTTTTATGTATAGAAAATAGAGGCTATGATAATTTAACTTCGTGACGGTTCTGATAAAGTAAGCTATTACTACTGAGTAAAATAGGTAACACATTTTTTCTCTTTGAGTTTCCGTGACCTTGCTTATAAGGCATCTGTAAAATGAACAATAAAAATAAAGAACTTTTGTTATATTTAGGAGCCAGCAATTAATATCAAAGTATATATATCCAAAAAGCATTTATAATCTAAGTGTAAAATATAGGTCTATCAAGAATTATATGTTCACATTGTTCACTTCATCTTATTGCTGTTAATATGATCTACTCATTGTATTGGAAGACATAAAACTTTAGTTCTCTTACAATTGTATGGTATAGGGGCACCTGGGTGGCTCAGTTGGTTAAGCATCTGACTTCCACTCAGGTCATGATCTTAGGGTCCTGGGAAGGAGCACCTCATCACTGGACTCTTCACTCAAGGGGGAGTCTGCTAGTCCTTCTGCCCTTCCCCCACTCATTCTCTTTCTCTCTCTCTCTCTCTCTCTCTCCCTCTCTCCCTCCCTTTTTCTCAAATAAATACATGAAATCATTTTTTTAAAGATTTTATTTATTTATTGGACAGAGAGAGAGCATGCATGAGGTGGGGGAGCTGCAGACAGAGGGAAAGAGAGGCAGCAGGCTCCCCGCAGAGCAAAGAGCCCAATGTGGGGCCAGATCCCAGAACCCTGGGATCATGACCTTAGTTTAACTGACAAGGCTACCCAGGTGCCCCAATAAATATAATCTTTCACTAAAAAAAACACACACACACACACACACACCAATTTGTATGGTATTGACTTTACCTCAACCTGTCTTGCATACTCCTCAATTATTTCAAAGCCAAGTGTTTTCAGACTTACAGGTGACTGATTTACAAATGGCGCTGGCATAAGGATGATTGGTTGTCTGCTTTCCTCCTTTTCTCTCACTAAGTCACTCATCTTTCTCCTCCTGTGAACCCTTTCCACAGACAAGCGCTGATCTGATCTAAGTTAATAATACTATAGAAAGGCATAGAAATATGTGAAAAAACCCACACACCAAAGCACCTGTTTCTTTCTCATTCCGAAAGTATACATACTAATTGAAGAATGCAATATTGTACAAAAATGGAAAATAAATATGTACCCTAAGTCTGACCACCCCAAATTCACCATTTTTCCTTCCTTTTTGTCTATGCCTGTTTTCTTACAGGTGTAGTCATATTATGTTTACAATTTTGGAGCTTGGCCTTGTCCATTAACATTATAGTAGAAAAAATTTAATGTTATTATATATCCCATAACATCCTATAAAATGAAATTTTTTTATTGAAATTTTACACACAAAAATGCCAGCACCACTAACCTCTTAAACCTTTGAAAGTATTCAGAAGTTCCCTTTAAAACATCCATAAATTTTTCCAGCTATCCCCTCTAATTAAACTTGCCTTTACGCAAACTCACTATTAAAAATAAATACATGTACATTAAATAGGTTAATTGTATGGTATATAAATTACATCTCAATAAAGCTATTCTTTTGAAAACATTACAATAAAAAATAAATACCAATCCATTTCTTCCTCTACGTGATTACATTTTTAATTACTTGATAGCA
Organism: Mustela putorius furo; assembly: GCF_011764305.1. NCBI lineage: Eukaryota > Metazoa > Chordata > Mammalia > Carnivora > Mustelidae > Mustela > Mustela putorius. The sequence continues at coordinate 33,332,939 of NW_025421987.1, forward strand.
TAGCAGAATGATTTATTAAAATACTAAATTTATGTTTTGGCCTCTGCATTTTCTTCTTCCCTCAATCCCACATGTTAGCCTAGGGTTTGTATGTCTTTTCTTCAGAGGTAGAAGCTACATGAAGCAAATTCCCCTTCCAACTTGCATAAAATTCCGAATTCACTGAAGAGTTTCGGCAAGGTTCCCAAGAGAGGGAAGTGAGAATGGGAAGATCATTTGAAAATGGCAAGAGGAAAAAAAGAAGGCTTTTGGAGAAATCTTTGGAAATCTCCAACCTTGGGAGAAATCAAGGGTAGGCAGGGAACAGAATTCTGGGGTAGGTGGCCCTGGACTGGGATACCTGACAGGGCAAGGTCCCAGGCACCAACATAACCAGACTCACCAGAACATGCCTGGCCCTAGCAGTGTCAGCAAAACTTCAGAATTCCTGAGGCATGCAATGATGTGGATGGAACTAGGGGGTATTATGATGAGTGAAATAAGTCAATCAGAGAAAGACAATTATCATATGATCTCCCTGATATGAAGAATTTGAGAGGCAACGTCGGGGGGTTTGGGGGGGAGGGAAGGAAAAAATGAAACAAGATGGGATTAGGAGGGAGACAAACCATAAGAGACGCTTAATCTCACAAAACAAACTGAGGGTTGCCGGGGGAAGGGGGGTAGGGAGAGGGTGGTTATGGACACAAAACAAACTGAGGGTTGCTGGGGGGAGGGGGGTCGGGAAAGGGTGGCAGGGTTATGGACATTGGGGAGGGTATGTGCTATGGTGAGTGTGTGAAGTGTGTAAACCTGGTGATTCCCAGACCTGTACATCTGGAGTGAGTAATACATTATATGTTAATAAAAAATTAAAAATTAAAAAAAAAAGAATTCCTGAGGCAAAAGGTCCTCATGGATCGGCACAGGTTCCAGTGGACACTAGGGTTGACCCTAAGCTAATCAGAACCATTCCCCAGAAGCTTTGTGAGACAATTCAAGAGAATCTGGCCATTTTGGATAAAACCTTTCAGGTATAGTGAGTTCCCTGCAATCACAGACTGAATCCTTTACCAGCCTGGAGGCCAATGATATAGGCTCAGGTTTAAACTGATCTACCGGATAAACAGAAATGCAATCATTTTCACTAAGAACATTCACTATACCATTACTGCAAGTGTATAGACTGCAATTATTTTGTAACTCTCACTTCATGTATGATGTTACTAATTGGTTTTTTAAAGGAAGGCTTTATTTCTCCCACAATGGAGTAGTTACTGCTCTATTTTAAACCTGAAAGGGATCTTGTAGTTCTAGTCCATCCTTGTCATTTTACAGATTAAAAACCTGAGCCTGCAGGTTAGATGAATTCCCCAGAATCACAGCATCATGAACCTGAGCGAGAATTACGTATCCTCACTCCTGAGCACAAATTCCCCACTTTCTCAGAGTAAGACCTGCTATCTCCTGAAGATGCCATGAGTACACTGATGCGTTACCAACTCCTGGCAGGCAGCTTGTCAACCCTTACTCTATGGACAGAGATGTTGAGTTGGATAATCATCACACATTTACTTATAGGGCTTGGCTTTTGTGAGACTCACTTGAGCACAGTGGGCGTTCAAGTCTGCAGAGCTCACCAGAAGAACACCAGGGCCACCTAAGTTACACATTTGCCATGGCTCTTCTCCCTGGAACAGTGGCAAGCGACTGTCATCTTTATTGTATGTTGTCTAAGAAAAGCACATTACTCCCTCATTTGTCTCTTTGAGGGTTCCTACGGTGATTTCCAAAAGACACACTTCGACCTACATTTTTATTACTTCTACAATGTGACAATGAAGTCATTCAGAGGTAAAGAAGCAGCAGAGGGGACAGCATCAGACGTAAAAGGTCAGAAATACTGTGAAGCAAAAGAAATGGCACACTGAGCAAGGGGTAATCCTAGCTAAAGGTATGCAAACTGCATGAAAGAGGACAATGAAGTAGATGCTCTCATGTGCTATGCGCAAGCCAGACCCGTACGTGCGGTGCTTCCTCTCTTCCCTGTCATCCTCTGCACGCTGGCTGAACATGTGTTACACATTTTATCACCATTCGAGCACTTTCCCTACTCACTAACTTAGAAGCAATTTAAGCAATTTTCAATTCCCACTCTGAGAAAATAAAACCGCCATTAGAAGAAAACACATTTACTTTGATTTATTCCCATCAATACATTTTAATTCAAAAATATATTTTTTTGATTCTACCTTTGTTTGATAATTGCAACCACACAGTATGGTTATTGTTGAAGGAATCGACAGATCATTTTTACCTGGCAACCTAACTACATTTTGTACCTAAGGGTCAGGTTTTATTTATGAGAATGGTTTTTCACATTATGCAAATATGCTAACAGTTCTCTCTGGTAAACAGATCACTTTGTCATATTACCAGGTCACCAATGTTGACGTTCAAGTTCAGAAACGGGGATGTCATGTGGGGAACCCGATGGCTCTGCCAAGAACTTAAGGGGTCAAAAACCTTAGAGAAGTTTTCCAGATCAGTATTGGGTCCTGAGTATTCCAAGCCCAGAAACTTGATTTTGTCAACATACTTGGATTTGATCAATTCAAGTAAGCAATTCACATTTAAGAAATGTAAAAAATGTAATAAAAATAAGACCAACCTACAAACCCAGATTTACTCCTTTACAGTGGTAAGAAGAACTTGTGTTATGAAGTCAGCAGAACTGAGTTCACCACTGCTAAGTGTGATGATAGAGACTCAGGTGATATGAGGCTCACCACTACTAAGTGTGAGGGCAAGTTACTGAATTTCTCTGAGACTCAATATTTGCGCCCATAAAATGCAACATCATGAGGATTGCAAGCAATACATAAAGTACCTAGTACAATGCCCAGTGCCCAGTGCTTGGCGGTTATTAGGATGAGCATGACGATGGTAATGGTGGTAATTTGAGGAGAGAGGGAGGAGGAGGAGGGAAAGAAGGAGCAGGAGGCTGTAGGGATCACAGGATTAGAAGACTGCTGGCTGATCAGCATATTTTCTTCTTGAGTTCAAAGTCAGTCAAGAGAGAATTAGAAGGCACTTATTTAGAAGAGAATCAGAGCACAGTGAATTAAATAGAATATTATAAAAGCCTGAACTTTCCAGCTATGAGGATCTGGTAGATCCATCTCCACTCTGGAGGGATTTACCCATCTGGCAAACAGGTTAAGTTGTTTCTATTCCAGTGCCTAGAACATTGTTTGGCAAATGACAGCTAATAAATAGTTAATGAATTATTAGAGTACCCTACTCCAACAGGGAAGGACATAGTGATAGTTTCCTTTATCTTTGGTTCACCTATTTCTGAACTCAATAAAGGTATTGCTCACTTCCATTTCTCTCCAATCCCCCCACTATATGAACACAGAATTTCTTCAGTAATATAATCAAATGATTCACAGATTTCCCTGTTACATCAATCACGTTTAGACATTGTCTAATTAAACTCAAATCACTTTGTCATTCACGGCAATCATATTTCCAAATTCTGCAAATTCTGCCTTATAATCTAACATATGCTCATGATAGAAACAGGCTAGATGCTCCTAAAACTCAGGTTTTCTTTGTTCTGGCATACAGCTCCATTACATATGAACAACTCAGTTAGGTGTGGCTACATTACTGAGTTCTAACCAATGGAATGTGTGCACAACTGATTAACATTTCTTCCAAGCCTGGCCCTTACAGTTTCCTATTTGCAATTCAGCTCTCTATCTTCCTTTGTTCAGATGAATGTAGAGAATCCAGTGGCCCTAGAAGATGGTGGAGTCAGTGGAAGAAAAAGGCTTGGGTTCCAGAAAAACTACACAGAGCAGAGGCTTCCTTGCTCCTCGCCATCAAAGACACATCTATCTACCTTCGTTGGATTGTATGTGAATGAGAAATGTATTTTTATACTCTTAAGGCACTGAGATCTGGGGCTTATTTTTTATGGCAGTTAGCCTGTCCTGAGTAATTTAGAACTGTATTCATATCACCCTACTGATTTTATTTTAAATATATATATACATCCTGAGACCTCGAAAGGTTCAATTTTGTCTTGTATATTCACATGGTTACTCAAGCATGGCCTTTTTCTTCTGTCCTTCTAGTAACCCATATCCCACCAAATCAATCAATAAACAATCAATTTTCCCCCTAAATACCCATTGCTTTCCCCCCCCACTACTTGTGCCCTGTTTATTAGACCTTTGATTTTCTCACCTGGAGCACTATATTTCCTGCTTGCCCTAAGTCTCCCATTCCTTCACTTCATCTTCTAGTTCTTGCCAGAGTGGTCTGACATGAAAATCTGATTGTCATTCCTCTGCTAAAAATTCGGTAAGTCCTCAGTGCCTTCTGATTAGTATCTAAAGAAACGAGCCTTCTTTTTGAGCCTTTTTGCTTGCTTCTCCCTCATCACACACTCTAAATATTATAGTTCAATTGTTCCCAAGTGTGAATCTAAAATACCTAGGATCCCAGACATTATGGAAGAGCTCTGGAACACGCTCTCTCTCTATACATATCTCTCTGTTTCAAACAAATAAATAAAATCTTCAAAAAAATTTAAAATATTTTTGTTCATTTATTTTCTTTATTATTCACTTATTTTTATGTAATTTCTACATCCAACATGGGGCTCAAACTCATTACCCGAAGATCAAGAGTCACATGCTCTACTGACTTGAGTTAGCCAAGTGTCCCTTGACTTTGCTTGCAGCAAGAGTTCTTTTTAAATTTTTAAAATCTACCTATCTATCTATCTATCTATCTATGTATTGAGAGAGAGAGTGAAAACAAGTAGGGGGAGGGGCAAAGGGGGGAAGAGAGAGAGAAAGAATCTCAAGCAGGCACCACACTTGGCACAGAGGCTGATAGGAGCTTGATCTCAGAACCCTGAGATCATGACCCGAGCCGAAATCAAGATTCAGCTGTTTAACCCACAGAACCACCCAAGTGTCCCTGCAGTGAGAGTTCTAAATACATAAAATTGATGTACTCCTGTGAGATTTAGAAATTTAAAACAGAGCTGAGGCCATGTTCCTGCTCTCCTGACTATGTTACGACTGGCTAGCAATTTTGTAGATTCTTTTCTCTAGCCGAGTTTCCAGAGGCAGCAGCATCAGATTGCCTTTCTAATTCTGCATCATTGGACAGCAATGTGTTCTTGTACTGATTACTTCCAGTCCTGGCTTCTGTGGGACATACTGGAGTCTTTTGGGAATCATTCCTGGGGGATCAGCCTCCAGCCCATTTTTCTGGCCCTTCCATGATTTTGTCCTAATTACCTAGGAATTCCAAGTCCTCTCCTTCTTAATGTGACCACCTTGCTTTCTCTTTCCTGCACGGAACTCAGACTTATACAGGTCTTGGAAAATACAGTAGTCCCCCCACTTACCTACGGGGGATATATTCCAACACCCCCAGCAGATAGTACCAAACTACCTAGTTCCTACACACGCCCACCTATGATAAAGTTCAATGTGGAAATTAGGCACAGTAAGAGATGAACAGCAATAATAAAATAGAATGATTATAATAATATACCTTAGTAAAAATTATATGCATGTGGTCTTTGTCTCTCAAAATATATTATACTTTACTTACCCTTTTTCTTTTGGTGATGTCGGATGATGAAATTCCTACCTGATGAGAGGAAGTGAAGTGACTGACACAGGCATTGTGACGTAGCATGAGGCTACACTGAACTTCTGATGAAACGTCTGGACCACAGTTGATGGGGGTAACAGAAACCACAGAAAGCAAAGCTGTAGATAAGGTGGGGGGCTACTGTATTGCCCCCCCAACTTTGCCCTCTTCTTGTCTAACATGAAATGTATGCCCCCCGCCAAACTTGTTCAGCTTCTTCAGTAGAGTCAAACACCTTTGCTTTTTGCCCGAGGCATAACCTTAGGGTGGCACTTCTCACTATTGTATAATAATGGTTATATTTGCCCACTACTTGTCTCTCAAAGTTGACTAATCAAGCTACTTTTTGTTAGTCACTCGTTCCCAGGCAGGTGCACCATAAGGACTTGAGGAGTGAATGAATGAACAAATAGAGATGTCCATGAATAACAAGTAAAAACAAGTAACCAATCCATAAAGGAGGAAAGGCAGCCTGATGGGAGAAGACTGGTGTAGTTTTCTTGGTACCATGTGCAAGTATATGTAAAATAAGGCAGAACTGAAATGCCATGAGTCTACATATGTTTTCCTTAGACCCCTAACACAGACACCCATATGGTCTGAACGAGGGATTGGCAACTTTTTCCGCAAGGGGACAGACAGTAAATATTTTAGGCTTTATGGGCCATATGATTTCTGTCACAATTACTCAACTCGGCTATTTTTGAGAGAAAGTAGCCATGTATATAAGCAGATAATACATAAATAATGGGAGTGGTTGCATTCCACTCAACCTTTATCTATCAACATTGAGCTGGGAATTTAATACAATTTTCACATGGCACAAAACATGACTCTTTTGATTTTCCTCAACCATTAAAAATATGTAAAAACCATATAAAAACTGGTTGTGGGGGAAAGAGGGGAAGGGAGAGCAGCTTTGACCTACAGGTAGGAGTTTGCGAATCCCTAGTTTAAAAGATTAAGGAAAGGTCCCGGTTTATAGACTGGATTGACTTTGATTATTTTTTGCAGACTTTTGTGGGCATTTCAATTTCTTTCCATGTAAAATGGAGGCTAGAATATATTACTTATGTTATAATATATTACTAATATAATTAACTCTGATATAAAAATAATAAAAATAATAATGGTAAAGTAAAAAAATAAATGTTTGGAGATCTTGAAGACAGGACTTTGCCAACTATAGGTCTCTTTAGATTTATAAATAGTGAAGTATCTTAAGTGTTTGATAGATAAAATCTGATAGTAAGGCCTTGAAATTCCGTGAATATGGGAAAAATGCCTGGTAGAGCCTGCAACTCTTGGTCTCTGGGTCATGAGTCCATGCCCCACAGTAGGGGTAGAGGTTACTTAAAGAAATACATAAATCAAATAGATGTAAGATCTCTTTTTAAAAATGCCGATGAGCAGTATAGAATAAGAAAGCATTCTCCCCTTCATTTATACCATGAAAGGTAAAGAGGCACAAATAATATGAGGAAGATTACCATTCCATTTTCGTTCCCATCCCAAAATGGACAAATCACCTTAATTGCAGTTTTCAATAAAGCAGATATCAAGAGATTAGAGGCCCACACATTATACCTGCTTTAGTCTCTAGGAGAGAAATTTTCTTAGAGCTTTTCAAAGACTCACAGAGTTAAAGAGGTAGAAGGGATACCTCCTCTCACCCACAGTTCACATGTTAGAAAGTCTTGGACACAGAACTGTGGAATGATGGCTAGTGGCAGGGCTGGGGCAGACCCCGGACTCTGAATCCCACTGTAGGGCTGCTCCTACTGTATCAGGCTTCAGGAAAATTGTGCTGTTTTGTTTTCACAGAAATTGTCTAAAGTTAAACCCAACTATGGATTTATAATTAAGTCATATGTTTCCCTGAGTTGCAAAGGATTTCTGTTATATAAAACACAGAGATATAGCACAAGAAGCCTTAATTTCTCATCATTTATAGATATTATTTCCCACCTCCAAGGTCCTGAGACAAGAATCCAATGGGAGCAAGGGATGAAGATGGAATGACCTAAGACACAATAGCTGAGTCAGGTCAAAAAGAAAACACATAAAAACAGCTCTTGCGGGACACCTGGGTGGCTCAGTGGGTTAAGCCTCTGCCTTCAGCTCAGGTCTTGATCCCAGGGTCCTGGGATCCAGCCCCGCATCAGTCTCTCTGCCCAGCAGGGAGCCTGCTTCCTCTTCTCTCTCTGCCTGCCTCTCTGCCTACTTGTGATCTCTCTCTCTCTCCCTCTCTGTCAAATAAATAAATAAAATACTAAAAAATCAAAAAAGGCAGCTCTTGCCACTGAATGGGCAAGTATCATTGAGTTCCTTCTGCTGCTTTTCTGTTGCATTTGAAAAATTAAAGAACGAGGCTCGGGGTGCCTGGGTGCCTCAATGGGTTGAGCCTCTGCCTTCGGCTCAGGACATTATCTCAGGGTCCTGGGATCAAGACCCACATTGGGTTCTCCACTCAGCGGGGAGCCTGCTTTTCCCCTCTCTCTGCTTGCCTCTCTGCTTACTTGTGATCTCTCTCTCTGTTGGATAAATGGTAAAATCTTTAAAAGAAACATAAATAAAATAAAGAATGAGCTTCCAATTCCCTTAGGCATTCCAGCTTCTCACTTTTGCTTAAAGTTGCCCAAGGATAGTGAGCGCTGTACAACTTGGAAGAAAGGCATTTCCCACTCTCTTTGTGCTAAAACAGTAGAGTGAGGCCTATCTTGATCATCTCGTTTCAAATTGGAACACCTTGACCCCCCCCACAGTCTCCATTCCAGTTCTCTCTTTTTCTATAACACGTATCCTGTTGGTTTACTTACTCTATTTAATGTCTATTGTATTGCTCCCCCCTCATTAGAATGTAAGCTCCATGATGACAAGGATTTTTATCTGTTGTGTTCTGATTTAAATAACATCTAGAATCATCCCTTGCACATAGCGCACACTCAGAAAATATTTGTTGAAAAACGAAATCGAGAAAATGAAGAATAGGGACTTAAGCACATCTTGACATATCACACGGTTATGTGTAAAAAAGGTTTGGACAAGGTACAAAGCAAAAATGGGTGCAACAGAATAAGAAGAGGAAAGAACACCGAGTGAGAACTACTGAATGCCAGGCATAACATAGAGCTTTCTATCCATCATCTTACCCTTCTCACCACAGCTACTATCATCCTACCTTAAAGAGTTGATGAGACTGAGGCTAGAAAACTTCTCTGGGTTCATACATCTGGTAAGGGGTGTAGCCAGGCCTCAAAAACCCACATCTGACTCCAAAGCCCATGGGTGTAACCATTGCTTTGTATAGACTGTGTAATTCCATTGGTGTGCCCTAGAGTGTGGGTGGGACCATCTCAGTACACAGGCCTGATTTTATTCAAGTGCCTAGATAGGGGCGCCTAGGTGGCTCAGTCATTAGGTATCTGCCTTGGGTTTAGATCATGATCAAGGGGTCCTGGGCTTGAGCCCGTTGCGGGGCTTTCAGCTCAGTGGGAAGACTGCTTCTCCCTCTCTCACTCCCCCTGCTTGTGTTTCCTCTCGCTGTGTCTCTCTCTCTGTCAAATAAGTAAATAAAATCTTTTAAAAAAATACAAATAAAAGAATAAAATGGCTACATGGACAGGTTTCTTTTGTGAGACACCAGCTGATTCAAGTTGAAGAGATTTTGCTTTTCCGAGTTGCAATCTCCAAATGTACCACATTAAAAATGTCTACTTCAGGGGCGCCTGACTGGCTCATTAGGTGGAGCCTGGGAATCTTGATCTCAGGTTTGTAAGTTCAAGCCCCACATTGGGTATAGACATTGCTTAAAAGTAAAATCTTAAAAAAAAAAAAAAAAGAGTCTATTTATAATAAAGCTAGGAGGACCGCCTAAAAATATTTCCAATCCAGAGTAAATAACCATTGTTTCACTGAAACCACAGAACTTCAAATATCGAAATTTGTCATGTTGTCTAGGCAGTAGAAAATGGCATAGCAAGCTCAGTACTCCCAGATTCAGCATACTGGGGGCAGCAAGCATCACATCTGCCGGCATGGCTCATGTGTTACTTTGCCTGTAATCATGAAGCTCAGGCAATATAAAAGCGGAGATCTCTTCCCTGGCTTCATGGGTATCGTTTCCTTCTTCTCCCTACCCTGTAACTTGCTTTGACACTTCTACCTGTACACAGCCTTTCTTTTTCTATTTACAAACTGGAACATGAAAATATAATTTTTACCACCTTCATGGCTAACAAATTTCTTCTAGAATCAGAGTGAGATAGCAATCACAGGTATCTGGCCTGAAGTAATCAAAATGAACCTGGAGTAGTGATCAGGACAGAAGGCTCTGGCATAGGGAGGTTGGGGATATCATGAGAATATATGCCAGGAATATATGAGACACTAAGGACTGGAGATAGAAAGGGCAGATTTGGGGTGCCAGGGTGGCTCAGTGGGTTAAAGCCTCTGCCTTCAGCTCAGGTCATGATCTCAGGGTCCTGGGATCGAGCCCCACATGGGATTCTCTGCTCTGCAGGGAGCCTGCTTCCTCTTCTCTCTCTGCCTGCCTCTCTGCCTACTTGTGATCTCTGTCTGTCAAATAAATAAATAAAATCTTTAAAAAAAAAAAAAAAGAAAGAAAGGGCAGATTTAATAAGCTGAACCATGGAGAAGTTTATGTAAACCAGGGGTTCTCTGTGGACACCAGTCATACATATAACAAGGATTAGGTAATAGTTTAGCTGTTACCAGCACAAGCAGGGGAAGACAATTGTTTCCGCAGACCACAAATCATTATTAATTAAGTGATTTGGAACGGCCATTAAGGCATAGAGAACAAAAAATTTTAGGTCTTGTGAGGATGTTAGGGTGTGTCCCATAAATGTCTCACCATAATAAGCACATATATAACCTATGCTTATAATATTAGTATATATTATATTATTAGTAGTATATATTAGTATATAATATGTAATAAATGATAAGCACAACTTGACAGAAGGAGCACCCAGGGTATAGCTCATACATGTGTGGTCTAGTCCTTCTTAAGCTCGGGTATTGATACAAATCAGCTGGTGGGCATATTTCTTTGAAATTCAGAGACTTCTTCACAGGTCAGGGCCAGGAATCTGAATTTTAAACAAGTCACGTGTGAGATTCTGATGAACCGCATTTTGAAAAAGGGTATCATCAGACTGCCTAGTGCGAACTGCACAGCGGTGACTTAGAGCTAAAAATGAGCTCTTGTTCTCTACTGACACATATTAAGAAACCTCAAGAAGTCAAGTCAGGAGTACATAAATACTCTGAAATTCTCCTGTGTTACCTAAATAATTGTGAACACTGCTATCTTTTGTGTTTAAAAAAAAAAAGGAAATATTTGGTTCTTTCCATCTATTGCAATTACTGTGCCAATGTATTTAAATTTTTAGCGATCTTCAAAGAAGAACGCACCCAAATTTCTCAAGGATCTCAGTTATCATTCCTGGAAAATAAAATTTCGATTTATCTTCCAGGGCTCTATGTCACAGGGCGCAAAACATTATCTAACAGGCCTTACTTAAAGTAAGAGCTACTGTTTATTGTCAGGGACTGTTTCTACACATAGTATCTTGTTTAATTTCCACTGCAAGCCTTAGAGGTAGGAACCATGCTAATCCCGCATCTTACAGTTTAGGAAACTGAGGCTTTACGCTTGGCAGGTTTAAGAAGTTTGTCCAAGGTCATGCAACTAGTAAATAGAGCTAGTGTTTGAATTCAGATCTTTCTGACTCCAGAAGCACCAGCTCTTAAGCTATCAGCAATTCTGCCTCCACTGGGAGCCTTAGTTCACACACACCCTATGAACATGCACAGATAAAGCAAATATCAATACAAATTGCAAAGCTTACTGAGGAAACACAATCCCGATGGAGTAACAGGTCTATTCCATAAGAAATGACATAAAATCAAAATGTAATTATGCCTCTCTAAAATATAAATAAAAACTAAAATCTACATCAATATTCTGTGTTTGTCATGATTTAACTATGGAAATGGTCATTCTTGTCGGCAGCACATAAACTTTCTTTTTGTTCAGTGTAGTTGCCCCCTGAAATCTCCTGTGTGTAGTATTTCCTGATATATCTTCTTATAATTACTAATACTAAACTTTTTTTTCCCTTAGTATTCCTAATACCTTTAGCCTTTTACTGAAATTTCTGAACCAAACGCAATAATCCCTCCCAACCACTCATGATGACACACAAACCCTAGAGTTTAAAAAGAATCAGACTGGCCACAAAAATCATAAAAAGGACATGTCCCAAATCTGGCATTTTACTTAGAATATAAAGTTAATTTAAGAATCTAAAAATCTCAGAAGCCAGCCTTTTTCCTTAGTCAAGTAAAGAAAACGTCTTTACTCTTTAAAACAGCTAAACCTGGGATGCCTCAGGTCCTGCGATTTCTCCTCCAGTTTAGAGTCTTCCAGCATTGCAACTAGGTTGTTCTGCCTCTATTCCTGAATCCAAGGAACATTTTGTATTATGTTGTATATCACATCTGTCTCCACTGCTAGACTGTAAGCTCCATTAGCACGGGAACCACATCTGTTTGGTGTCTCTTGCAATAAGCACAGTACCTGGCACAGAGAAGGCACTTCAAAAATGTTGAATGAATGAATGAATGAATGATGTGCTCCATGAAACCAGTGGCTCCTAGAGCTTGGTTCTTTTTTCCAACCTCACCAGGATAATAGCTGAGCTTAACTGTTTGCCCCTTCTTCTTTACTCTGCTCAGGATTCAAAAGCCATGATTTCTCAAAAGACCACCAAGACCTTGGACCAACTCTTCTCCATTCATCACTCTGAGATGGTTTTCCTAATGGTACCTCTCCTTCTTTGGCAGCACTAGACATCACTCCAGTTTGTGAAGACTAGAAGAACAGATGCAGGCCCCAACTTAGGAATGGAAGCCTTAATGGAGTGCTGGAGAATGAAAAAGTGAGGAGTTTTTGCAGCCTGCTTTTCTCCTCTGAATAGAAAAAGTGTGCCCGGAGAGAAGAAACTCTGGGACTGTCCTCGGAGATGAAGGTTTAACAGAGAGGACACACATTGTCTAAGTCAGGAGAACCAAAGGAGGCCTTGTTCTTGCAGCAGGCATGGCCTTGGTGATGTCTACAGTGGCTGGGCCCTTAGAAGGCAGAGAGACCCTTACCTTTGTACCCGTACCCCTCTGACTGATGCTAGGGACCCAAGTGTTGCTAAAGAGGCTTTCTTCCTCTAATCCAGAATTATCTACACAGGGAAAGGGTTTCTTGGTATTTATTTCCTCTCCTTCTCCATCCCCTACTCAGGTCACATCTGGATGTAAAGTCAGAGCCAAGTGTTGGTGGCTTTTGAAGTCATCCTAGCACGACTTCTCTTAGAATTAAGCCTTTCTTCTTTCCCTTTCCATTTCTTTCCATCTTTCCTTTCTTCCCTCCCTCCCTCCTTCTTTATGGTGACAAGCAGTTACTCATTTCAGTTTTTCTCGTCTTAAATGGTGCTGGCCAAAAGTCAGTACTTTATTATTATTATTATTATTATTTAAGATTTTATTTATTTATCTGAGAAAGAGAGCACTAGCAGGGCAGAAAGGAGCTGAGCCTCCCACTGAGCAGAGAATCTGATGTGGGGCTCTATCCCAGGACCCCAGGATCATGACCTGAGCCGAAGGCAGATGCTTAACTGACTGAGCCACCCAGGCAGTGGCCTAAAGGTTACACTTTAACAAACTTCTAACAGCCCCATTTGAAATTTGGAAAGAGGACTCCAGCAATTCAACAGATTAGAAAGTTTGTTTTTAAATGAGGAAGAAGATGGCATTGTAAGAAAAAGTGGCAAGTGACAGAAAAGGAAACCACCCCTTTCCACATAGCTAAGTACTCCTAACACCTGGACTCCATTCTTCACGGTAAAAAGACTTCAGCCTAATTTCAGGCGTTGTTATTATTATTATTATTATTTTTTTTTTTTCCACGAAGTGTATTTAATGCCTCCTCTTCGAGCACTCTCACACTGTTCTTTTTAAAGCTGTCCTTTCAGGCGCCTGCTTGGGTGGCTCAGTTGGTTAAGTTCCTGCCTTTGGCTCAGGTCAATCCCAGAGTCTGGGGATCCAGTCCCACATTGGGCTTCCCCTGCTCTGCAGGGAGCTTGCTTCTCCCTCTCCCTCTACCTGCCACTCCCCCTGCTTGTGGTCTCTCTTTCTCCCTCTGTCAGATAAATATATAAAATCTTAAAATAAATAAATAAATAAATAAATAAAGCTATCCTTTCTGGTAGGCCAACTTCAATCTGTTTTGTTTTGTTTTCAGTAGCTCACAGATGGTGAGGTGAGCCTAGGAAATTTATACAAAAGCCATCATTTGACACAACCCTCCCCCTTCCCTTCGTTTTATCTGCTTTACCACAAAACATCATTGTTGTAGTCAACTTCTCATTGTATGCCTCTCCTGTCTGTCCCATTCCACTTCAGGAAAAAGCAACCTTTCTGCCAGCTGCACTTCCGGCATCACAACTGTACCTTCAGACAATGTCTCTGGCCTAACGCCTGCCTCCCAGCCCTGATAACGCCACTTCACTGGGGCTTTAAACGATCGCTTAAACGATCGCTTTCTGTGGTGGTTCCTTGCTGTAACCTGACCTGTGCAGTGATTCTAATAAATCTTCCTTTTCTTCAGCTAGTTTGAGTAGATTGCTGTTGAATGTAATAGAAAGTAAAAAATAAGTTAAAAAAAATTTAAGAGACCACCCAGGCACTCTAGATCAGTTGAGATATCCAAGATCTATTGAATAATACCTGAGAGTCTGGGGAAAACAAGCAATTAAGTTTGAACTGTTGAAGACCAAATGAAATCCTTTCTGGAGTGAATCAAGGAATATAACAAATAAATACCTTAAGAAATAATTTATTTCTGAGCATATGTGGGTAAAAAACCAGGCCATAAGCATTCTGAATAATTGCCATTAAATGTCTAAGGATTGGGAGGGAAAAGGTGGATTCTGCAAATTCTAGGTGGTAAATGAGACATCAAGTTTATGTAAGATTCTAGAAGGTGCTACAGAGTATACTACCCCGCTGTTCCTCCCATTCAGGTGTTTACTTTAGAAAACTGTTTCTGGGGGCGCCTGGGTGGCTCAGTGGGTTAAAGCCTCTGCCTTCGGCTCAGGTCATGATCCCAGGGTCCTGGGATCGAGCCCCACATCAGGCTCTCTGCTCTGCAGGGAGCCTGCTTCCTCCTCTCTCTCTCTCTGCCTGCCTCTCTGCCTACTTGTGATCTCTGTCTGTCAAATAAATAAATAAAATCTTTAAAAAAAAAAAAAAAAAAAAAAAAAAAAGAAAACTGTTTCTGTCCCCAGATACCCAAAGAGCAGCCCTCCAGAACAGGTGAATCCTTGACCCTCCCCTGGTGACCGTGACAGCAGTATGCTTTGTTTCCGTGCCTGGTTATTCTTACTCTCCTTAAGTTCTGCTAGAGACCCCAATATTTGCACAATTAATTTCCCTTTTTCCTTAAGCTTATCTGAGTGGCTTTATGATCCTTGAAATGAAATGAAATCTGACTGAGACAGGCAAGTGAAGGAAAGATCTGTGCTTACTTAGAAAAAGGATAGCCAGCATAAGGTCACTGAGACTAGCCTAAACTTTTTTTTCTTTTGTAACAGGGCTAAGTATATTAGATAGCTCAGTTGCGCTGTGGCTGTTGGAGATGTTACAGTCTGTTTTCTTCAGCCCAGTATCTATTTGCCTTCTCTTAGCAGTATCACAAATTTACTTTGCGAAACTAAAAGCCTTCTTTGTATGCAACCTTTTTTTCCTTACTGTTGTCTTAAAAATATATTTGCTCCCATGCAGAAGAATAATGTAACATCTGTGTAAGTTATAAAACGGACACCTATGAAGCTACCAAGAACAAGATTGTTACCAATGCACTGCCCCCACCTAAATATTTCTGTCCTAACTCAACTCCCCGAGGCCTGTGCTCTCCACACCAAGTAAGCCTGCAGTCTTGCTGGGAGAGTCAAGCAAAGTGTCCTCTTGTAACTGGCCAAAGGGTGAACCTAAAACTTGGGTAAAGGCAATTGGACTCTTCCATTTCAGTCTCTTCAGTTGGCAAAAAGAAAGCACAGAGTCTGAGCAAATTTATCATAATGAGAACAGAGAAAGTCTCCCTGAAACTGATCTCCTAGAATTGGGAGTGTCCTGGGCTTTCAGAGATCTAGTTCCTTAGCCTTTTTTTTTCCTCTAAAAGCCATCCTATATCCTTCCCAAATTTCCTGCTTGCGCTGTAATTAATTGGTTAGTATAAGCCACTCACCAAAGAATTCTTCTCCGGTAACATTAGTGAATGAAAATTTCATAAAGCCTTTGTGTGATTAAAGTCGTACCAGGTATTTTCATGAGTGGGCTGCAAAACATTGGGTAAGATGAGAGTAAAATTACAAAATAATGGTCACCTCTGGGGAGAGAGAACTGGAGAGGAACTGGACCAGGGAAAGGGGCCTCAATAGTATATAAAATGTTTTATTTCCTATAAAGAAATCTGAGGCAATTAAAAACATGTTAAGTAATAAAGTGTCTACACGATCACCATTTTATTCCTTATACTTTTCCTTAACTTACATTTTTAAATTCAGGTGAAATTAGGTGGCTTCAATGACTGCGGCCATGGGAGTGCTGATAAATGATCCATGTTAACCTATGGGGAGGTATGTGCTCAGGGTTCTGCCTCAGATGATGCTTTTAAAAAATGACTTGGAAAAATGTAAAGGCATCACATTTGTGAATGAACCAAAGATGCTGAGATCATGTTTAATAAAATAATCAACATATAAAAAAGAGTTAGCAAAATGTAATTCTGGGCTGAATCTCATCATCTAAAGAAAAATTATTCTACCGTTTATTGAGTACTTATCATATGACGAGTGCTGTTTTAAGAATTTTACATATATTATTTTATTTAATCCCTATAATAACTTTATGAGGTACACATTACCATCCCTTTTATACATGAGGAACTGTAGCAAAAAGAGGTTATGCAGTTTGTTCAAATTCACAAAGGTAGTAAGTGCTGAAGCCAAACCATTATCCCATGTTTTAATAACTCCAGAGGCTTAGCTCCTAACCACTACATCATACCAGGTTTATAAAAACTTATGCCTCAGTTTCCCACAAATAAACTATATAATACATAAGAATGGAGGAGGCATGACTTAATAGCCCACATTTCAAAAATAAAGTTTTGGGTTTTTTTGTTTGTTTGTTTTTTGTGAATAAGCACCGTATCAGTCAGCAGAGTGATGTGGCTGCCAAAACAGCAAGTTCCATCTTAGGCTACAGTAATAGACATTTTGTATCAAGGATGAGGGAGCCTTGGTCATGCTGTACTGCACACTGCCTCAGCCCCCACGGGCTCTAGATAGCCCACTTGAAGGAACACACCAACAAAGACAATAGGCAGGGTTTGAGAGGAGACCACGAACTGAAATTGGTGACCTAGCAAAAATGTTTAAGGAACTAAGACATTTTGTCTGAAAAAGGCACAACTCAAGGCAGGAGGCCATCATGATAGCTGTCTTCACGTATTTCAAGTGTTCGGTGGAAGAAGGATTAGACTGTTGTATGTGGTAACAGGGGAATAAGAAATGGAACAATGGACAATACTTAAGAGGAGAGAAATTACGTTGACTATCAGGCAGAACTGTGTAGTGGTCCAAACTGTTAGAAGATGCACAGACTGTCTTGGGAAGAAAGGAGTTCCCAGGAGCTGGATGTATCCTAGTAGACAGTCCTCATTGGGGATGTTGTTGGAGCTTCTAATGAGATGGTGGCTAGAAAGACCATCTAATGCTTACACTAGTGCTCCCTGGTTTTATTATCAAATCCATTAGTGTAAAACCATCGTCCACTTAGAGACCTAATTTTATGGTATGATCCTTAAGTGACTCCTTGGTGACTCCCCCTCTTTCTCTCTCCTAAGACAGAAAGCTTGCAGAACTATCTGTCCAGGACCTTAGTATAACTAAGCCCAGCTCTGCTACTAGTTGTATAACATTGAAGGAATCATTTAGCCTTTCCCTGCTTCAATTTTTTTCATCTTCAAAAACAAAGTCCCTTTCTTTGTTTCACCTAGCTCATGTGGATACTAGTAAGTATGCCGGGCTATCTCAGACATGCTTTAGAAAATTAAAATGAACCTAGATGTCCATCAACAGATGAATGGATCAAGAAGATGTGGTATATTTACACAATGGAATACTATGCAGCCATCAAAAGAAATGAAATCTTGCCATTTGTGACAACGTGGATGGAACTAGAGCGTATCATGCTTTGCAAAATAAGAAAGACAACTATCATATGATCTCCCTGATATGAGGAAGTGGTGATGCAACATGGGGGCTTACGTGGGTAGGAGAAGAGTAAATGAAACAAGATGGGATTGGGAGGGAGACAAACCATAAGTGACTCTTAATCTCACAAAACAAACTGAGGGTTGCTTGGGGGAGGGAGGTTCGGAGAAGGGGGGTGGGATTATGGACATTGGGGAGGGTATGTGCTTGGGTGAGTGCTGTGAAGTGTGTAAACCTGGCGATTCACAGACCTGTACCCCTGGGGATAAAAATATATTATATGTTTATTAAAAAAATAAATTAAAAAAAACTTTTTTGAATTACAAAAAAAAAAGAGAAAATTAAAATGATACACAGGTACAACCTATGAGGACTATAATATAAGTTCTGTTCACCAGATATCTGGGATACCCAGCATTTCCTTGCACCTCTCTCATCTCTACATTCCCTCTGATCCTTCCTAGAATTTATAGGCTTTTAGTTTGTTTTTCCTTTCTTTTGTTCCTCTGTTTTGCAAATCTTCATTGAGTTACTGTTACATGTTAGGCAATGTACAAGTTCTTAAGCTAGCCACTGTTGGAAAATAAAATGAAAAAGATAACATTTCTTCAGGTATTTCTTTGCTGTACACACAAATAATGTGATAAAGGCAAGGGATTTGAATGCCTTAAGAGTAATGTAGATAGGGCGCCTGGGTAGCTCAGTGGGTTAAGCCGCTGCCTTCGGCTCAGGTCATGATCTCAGGGTCCTGGGATCGAGTCCCGCATCGGGCTCTCTGCTCGGCAGGGGGCCTGCTTCCTTCTCTCTCTCTCTCTCTGCCTGCCTCTCTGCCTACTTGTGATCTCTCTCTGTCAAATAAATAAATAAAATCTTTAAAAAAAAAAGAGTAATATAGATAAAATGATATAGATCACAAGAGTGGGGAATTCCAAGATGCTTTGCCAAAAGTCACTCTAGGAAAGCTGGATAATCTTTCTTTCTTTCTTTCTTTCTTTTTTAAGATATTATTTATTTGCTTGGGAGAGATAGACAGAGCATGGGGTGTGGGGAGCAGAGAGAAGCAGAGAGAGGAGAAGAGCAGAGAGAAGAAGAGAGAGGCGAAGGGAAGAAAGAATCTCAAGCTGACTCCAGGCAGAGCTTGGAGCCCAGCTCGGTTTCGATCCTACCACCCTTGAGATCATTATCTAAGCCAAGACAAGAGTCTTGAGGCCCAACCAACTGAACCACTCAGGAGCCCCTATTCTTTCTTTCTTTTTTCCAATTCTGCTGGGATCTAGTGGAAGCTGGTTCTCTTCAGAATTATGAATACTTGCATTGGTGCTAAAAAAGTGATTTGACTGTCCAAGTTCCAATTTTTGGTTACTTGGATTTGGCCTTGAGGAAAGAGGTATGATTTGCTCTATTTTTTTTTTTTTTTAATAGAGGGGGGGAAAAGGGAAGCTCAGCAAGGTCATAATACAAGGCAAAAATTGTTATGTAAGGCCGACCCTCATCAACGTAACTATCTAGAGTTTCCATGGGCAAAACAAGGCTTGTTTCAAATAAGGATTTATTAAAAATTTGCCTTTTTTAGGTGCTTAATAATGGCCACTCAATAGGATGTTTGCTTTAGCCTGGGATCTCTCTGACATCCCTTTTACGTGCAGAGATGCTGGATATAGGCTAAAGGGAAATCACAAACCCTGGGTGAGTTAGTTGCAACAAGTTCCATGAATTCCATTTGATATGCTGGTTAAGTCTTAGAAAACTTTCTGCAAAGTAGGTGTCATTGGCTTATGTGTAAGGAAAATAAATAAAATTAATATTTATTGGGGCACCTGGGTGGCTCAGTGGGTTAAAGCCTCTGCTTTTGGCTCAGGTCATGGTCCCAGGGTCCTGGGATCCAGCCCCACATCGGGCTCTCTGCTCAGCAGGGAGCCTGCTTCCCTTCCTCTCTCTGCCTGCCTCTCTGCCTACTTGTGATCTATCTGTCAAATAAATAAATAAAATCTTTAAAAAAATTAATATTTATTGAGTGTTCAATAGGTTCCAGACTTCAGTATTCTATATAGATGATTTCATTTATGGTTAGTCATATTATTCCTATTTTACAAAAAAGAAAGCTGAGTTTTAGAATGACTAAGGAATTTTTCCAAGGTTACACAGCTAGGAAGTCGTGAAATCAGGATTTGAATTAGGATTGTATAAAGAAGTAGTAATAGATAAGAAAATAAATGTTATTTATAGATATTGAAATAAAATATAAAGTTATGGGTATATGTTTACACACACATTTAAATTTATTGTCCCCAAACTATTTTTTTAATTTAAAGATTTTTATTTTATTTATTTGACAGAGAGGGAGATCACAAGTAGGCAGAGAGGCAGGCGGAGGGAGAGGGGGAAGCAGGCTCCCTGCTGAGCAGAGAGCCCAAGGCGGGGCTCCATCCCAGGACTCTGAGATCAGGACGTGAGCCAAAGGCAGAGACTTAACCCACTTAAGCCACCCAGGTGCCCGCCCCAAATTATTTTGTAATAAAGAACTCATATAAAATAAAATTAAGAAAATGGACAAGTCAAGGCCATGAGAAGGAAGAATGTGCTAACCTGTGAACTTTGATCATCAATTGTGAAAACAGGAAAGGAAAAACGAAGAGTCTTTATTTTTAAAAATTTTCCTAAACTCTTTTAAACACCATTTTACCTATACAGCAAGCAGTTGTTTTATTTTCATAACCCTACATTATGAAGGTTAAATAAACACTATGAAAGCTATGGTTTTTCTTGATCACATTTTGAATTTTTTGAGCATCATTGTCTTTAAAATTTCTTGATATTTATTCTTAAATGAGATGATAAAAATCTAAAAAGTACTTCCTAAATGGTAAAATGTTACATTATGTTTAGTTCTATGCCTCTTTTACTTAGGGGTGAGGCCTTATCTACCATACAGGAGACTGGCATTCCATTCTATTGCTTCTCCTAGGAGTAGGCAAGTTTCCTTTTCCAGAATCTGGCATGCACCAGGGTCTAGCACATAAATCCCTAATAAAGGATTTGCAAAAGAATATTGAATGATGACATTTACTACCACATGATGCCTAATACATCACCAATACATAAAATACATTTTAAAAAATGTGTCATTCTCCCAAAATAAAGGCTCTGTGGACTTACCCATTTTCCAGTATCAGTAATGTGTTGTAGTGAGACATTTCTGGGCACTTCTTTATGCTCTCTTGCATCACTCCTGGTCAGCAATCTGCCCTTTCAGAGGTCTCCAAACTTGAATGTAAAACGCTGGGCATGTGCTAAGACTGTATCACAGGAGTGTGGGAAGAAAATATCAAAACTCATACTTAATTTTATTTTTACTTCATGCTTTTTCATTTTGTTTCTGTGAGGGTATGCTTTGTAATAATAAATGTTGTATCTGTGTAGTGGTGTACTTTAAAAACACATATAGGGGGGCCCTCCGTAGTGCAAGTGGTTAAACCACCAGCTCTTGGTTTGGGCTCAGGTCATGATCTCAGTGTCCTGGGATCAAGCCCCATGTTGGGCTCCATGCCCAGAAGGGAGTCTGCTTAAGATTCTTGCTCCCCCCCTCTCTCCCCCTTCTCCCAGCCACTGCACATGCTCTCTCTAAAATAAACAATTTAAAAAATCTCACAAACATAAACATACATATGTGTATATATATATATATATATGCATATACATACATATATATATACTGAGTATATATGCTTGAACATTTTACTGATAACAATGTGTGATCGAAAAGTTTGAAAAGTGTATTTCTAAATAGTTCTGCTAAGCTAAGCATAATTCAGCAAAAACCAAAACAAAAACCAAAAAACTCTGCTACCAGAAAGAAATAAAGGATGTTTTCCTATGGCTGAGGTTGGGGATTAGGAGTATGTCAGTTTTTTACATTTTTCATGGCATAAATAAACTAACAAATAATCATAACACTTAAATCAGCAATTAAGTATAGCAACTTGTGTTGATTTTTTTTTCTCCTCTTCAGAAAAAATGCACAGTGAAAACCTGAGAAAGATTTTCTGATCTTTCCTCCATTTGCCTCTTATCCCTGAAGTTTGTCATTTGAAGGAAGGACTGCCAAATTACTCAAAACCCATGCTAGGTGTTAAGAGTTCCAAGTTTAAGTTCCTTCTACATTGCAATTCTATGTAATAGCAAGGAAGTTATGTAATTTGTCCCTGTCTCATTTCTCTGATGGGTAAAATAGAGATAATGATACTTAGGGCCTCCCTCATTATGGTGTGATATGGACAAAGAACACCTTGTTCCACCTTTTAAATACATGCAAAGTATTATTAATGTAACTTTTAATATTGTCAGTTTAAAATGCTGTGATTTTATATACTTTTTTAAAAGTTATTTTCTCTTAAAAAATAAATGAAATATCACATTTCTAAATACCACTATTTGTTTTCTAAATTTCATAAGCTTTAGTTTTCTCTGTATCTGTTTTTCTTTGCCACTCTTACACACACACATATATGCACACTCACTCGATAACTTTATGGATGTGAGAGAAAAACCTTAAGATTGCATCAAGGAAATAAGAGGGATTTGAAATAAATTATCTTCAGTTTTCCTTTAAGTTTTAAAGCTATGCATCTAGGCCATAAAATCATAGTGTTTATTTAATCTTCAAAATGTTTGTGTTTAAGAATAATTCATGGATTTTTAAATTCAGATGAAACCTTAAGAATACATCTAGGCTCTATGATAATGTCTGGCACATAGTAGATGTTGAATAAACATTTAATGAAGGAAAACTGGGGAAAGTTTCTTATTTTAATCTAAAAAAAAAAGGAAAAAATAACCGCAAACCAACTCTGAGCATTAAAGAGGGTAAGTTAGTTCCTCAAGATTGTTCAGCTAGTTTAAACATGGGGTCTAGAATTTATTCCTCTTAACTTCTAGCTTTGGTTTCTTCCCCCAGCAGTCTGTTGACTTGTTTATATAGGACTGCCAAATATAATCTGCCAAAGATGCATCATAGAAAAAAAAAAATCAGAAAGTACAGCCTTCGCGTTCACCATCTCCAATAGTCACTCAACATGTGATGTTCACATATGTTGTGAAATATGTAAAGTAAATACCATACATAATATGCAAAATATAAATCTCATATATATTGACTCAAAAGGTCTATTTTTAAGGAAAAGTGTCCGTAGCCAAGCTTCCACGCCTTATTCTACCTTATAGCACGATTTGTATGCCCACGCAGGTGATTCGAGGTCCTCTGACCAGCTGAAAGTAGATAGGTTATTTCAGCAAAACATTTATCTTTGTTTCTGTGTATTGTTGTATTGATTTTCCTGAATTTACCTAGGAACGAGGCGTTAACAACCTCAATGCATTACAGCCCTAATAAACTTATCTTGCACTATTTTGGCCTATGTGATAGCTAACCCATTGACAAAAGAAATCCCAGCTGCCAAAAATCCTTTCTTGGTCACTTGTTAGCCAGGTCAGGCTGTAAAATCATAACACAATGCACGCCTCTTCCATGGGGCACCACACGGCAGCGATTAAAAAAAAAAAAAAAAAAAAAACCCCTCACTTCCATATCCAGTGGAGTTGTAGTTTATTACTATAACCCTCCCAAGTCAAAAGGACACCAGTTTCAAGCCGGGCAACTTGGTGCAGACAGGGTTTTTCCTCCGTACCCCACTCTGCTGGGCCTCCCTACCTGTCCTCTCCTACTGTCTACAGGTCCCGAACATTAGAAAATAGAAAATGTGATGATCTTTGTGTGTCTCTGTAAAATGTGTGTATGTGTGCGTGTGTTTGGGTGTAACGGGCCTTCTGTTTGGCCGCGCCGCCTGTCCGTCAGGCCGCGGGCCAATGGCAGGCTGCCTTATATAAAATGAGTGTTTTCAGTCTCTCCGGGTTGCATGTACTGTATGTGGAGCAGTGTACAGTGAAGCGGAGGCAGAGCGGCACCGCGAGCTCCTCTCGACTTTCCCATAGAGGAACCCTGACTGGCCGCTGAGGGCGAGCCACACACACGCCCTCGCGCCCGGCGAGCCCGCGAGGTAAGCGCCCCCCATCCCCAGCCCTTCCTGGGCGCTCTCCCCGCACTTTCTGTTTTCCTACTCACTTGAGAGCCGCCGGGCTGCAGCCCCAAGGACTCCGCGGCAGGAGCAGCGGCGGCGGCGGCGGCGGCAGCCGGTAGGGTGGACTTGAGGAAGACGGAGGGAACCCCGCGCGTCCGGAGCCGCCGCTGGCCGCTCCGCTCCCCGGGCACTTTCCCCCTCCGCCAAAACTTTGGGTCGGGAGAGGTCGGGGGCGAGGGTCGCGGCGGCCGCGCCGGCGGGGGGCGGGGGGCGCGGAGGCAGTGCCCTGCGGGTGGGAGGCTGGGGGCCGGGCTGGGGAGTAGTAGGCCAGCCGGTGCCAGGCTGCGTTTGCAACCAGCACCTCTCGGCACACAGGCTGCGCCGCCCGAGAGGGGCACGGGAGCCGGGGCGCGGGCAGGAGCAGCCCGAGGAAAACAACAACAGAGCCAGCCCTCACGCCGGCGGGCGGCTCGTGGCCGCCCGGGGAGCCCCAAACTTCATCTCGGCGAAAGTACGTGGATCCCAGCCTGGTCTCGGCTGCCGGGGAGGTGGGGCCTGGGGAGCCGGGGCAGGGGAGGAAGGTACGGGGAGGCAGCCCTCGGTGGATTTATTGAACGTTTCGTGTGCGTCGGTGACCGGGAACAGCAGCCCAGTTGCTCGTTCATCTGGAGAGTTGGGATTTGGGTGTTCCGGCCCCGCAGATCGGTGCCCTCTCACCCCCCACCCCTAACCAAATGCGCGGCGAGTAGAGAAAGTGCTGTTTTAGTGCCAGAGTAGCCGGGAGGAAGAATAGGGGGAGAGGGGGAAGAGGGCGAGGGAGAAGGGGAGAGAGAAGAGGGAGGGAAAGCGGGGGGGGGGGGAGAGGAGAGAACGGGAGAACGGGAGGGAAGAGAGGAGGGGGAAGAGGAGGAGGGAGGCTGTGTCAGGATTTTGCTTGAATGTGGGATTATGTTGTGTCAATAAGTTTAAGGTGGAGAGAGCGAGGCTGGGGGTGGTGGTGGAGGGGAGGAGGAAGGCCTTGGCTGTTTAAAGTCTTATTTCTGAAGGTAAGTTATGGCATTGCATGGTCGCGATGACAGAAAACTTGCAGATCCTTTATCCGGGGATGGGGTCGATGCCTCTAGAAAGAGCTCCCCAGCCCTCTTAAGCCACACTCGTGTTACACTGTTATTTGCTGCGATCCGGGTCGCTAGTAAATTACAGAAATCAGACTCGAGGTTTCTTTTCCTCCTCCACCTCGTCTCGCTCGCTCACCCTCAGAAATTTATTATTATTTTTTAAAATTTCTTGGTATTGTATGAAACTTAACGTAACTGAGACCAAACCCGAGTCCTGTAATTCACAAGGACCCTAAATCCAAGAATCTGGAACACGTTTACGTGTGAAATATCCGCGATCATTTCTGCTAAATGAGGAAGGTAAAACGAAACGATGCAAAAAGCTAAGACACAACATGTACGACAGAGGGGGGGGGGAGGAGAGGGAGAGACGGAGAGAGAAGCTATTTTTTGCTTTCCTTTCTGTAGAAAGGAAAATAAAGCGTGCATTCCCCTTCCCTCCCGGTGTGTAGGGTCTAGTCAATATTTTAACTGTCTGAGGACAAATTAGTCCAGGTGGATCTTGTTGAAAAGTTTTCGCGAGGTGGGGTGGAGGTGGGGGCGGTACGAAGGGGAAGGTGGGTGGAGGTTGTGGGGGATGGGGACGGAGCGAGCTCTGCCACTGCTAATGGTCATTGGCCTGGGGCTTTGAAACCATTGCCTGTCCTGCTAATGACACGTCCAGTTCTCCTCTCCAGGCCGCCGACGCCGGGCTGCCGGAGACTGGGGTACTTTACCCACGCGGGGAGGGGCCTTCTTCGCCATCCCCTGGGGTTGCCCACTCGCGGCGTGGGGGCCCCACGCGCGCCCCCTCTCCTGCGCGCCGCCGCCACCTCTGCTCGCGCGACTTTTGTAGCCAGCCCGCGGCGAGGGGGCGCGGGGGGTCCCCGGCGCGGACGTCCCCGCGCGGCCACCCTGCGCCGGGCCCCACGCGCGCCGCGCCGCGCGGTCCAGGCTCGGAATGGCAGCGCCCGGCGGGGCGGCGGTGCCTCCCCGGGGGGCAGCGGAGGCAGCGGCGGTGGCGGCGGGATCTTCGCCGGGGCCCGCGGGAGGAGGAGGAGGAGAGGGAGGAGGAGGAGGGGAAGGAGGAGGAAGAGGAGGAGAGGGAGGCGTTTTCTGCCCAGACCGCCGCCAGTTCGAGCGGGCACGGGGACGGGGACACCCCACTCGTTGCTCCTCCGTTATGGAAAGGTGTTTAGCAGACTTTTACGCCCGGAGTGTGGGATTTGTACTTCATTTTTCTCTCCCCCCTCTTTCCCAAAGCAAGATGGACTCTATTCCCTTTCTCTTTCTCCCTGTGCCTCTGCCTCTGTCTTGTCAGCCTTTAAGATCGACATTTTGTACTAAGATGCAAACTTGATGGTGACCAGCAACAAAGGCGGGGTGGGATCCCTCGTTCCCTTCCTCCCTCTCGGTTTCCTAGCTCCCCCCACCCCGACCTCGGAGACCTGGTGGCCCTGCACTTGCCGCGGGGGGCTCTGGCGAATGTGTTTCCCGGTTCGGTTCCGATCTCCAATCTGGGGATTGTGACTGGGGCCGGGTGTTTGGGCGACGGCTCTGGCCGCCCCGGGTCTGCAGGGCTGAGAGGGCTGCGCTACCTGGACCGGCTGCCGTCACCGTGCTACCTCCGGCCGGCTCCAGAGCACCGTGAGGGCTCGGGCTGCCTATCGATTGCTATGATTTGGCTACTAGTTTATTTGTCCTGGGGGTGGCGATCACTTGGTGCAAGTTGATGAATGATCGCGGTTTGGGTTTTGGGTTTGCAGAAAAGGATCAACTTTCAGCTTTGTACATACGGGGAGTAGGGAGTGAGGGTGCTGGGGACACCCTGGAATGCCAACTGGGCAACCCTCAGCCTCTGCTCTCTGAATACAGAGAGCTTCTTTGCTTTTATTGCTTCACAGTTTGCGCGTGGGGGTGGGAAGTAGAGAGAGGGGAGGGATTGGATGGGAGCTGGACTCCTGGGTTTTGAGGACCTTCCTTCATAGGTGTTGCAGGAGTGGGGGCTCTACTGTAAAGCTCTACCATACTGATGATGTACCTTTATTTGATACTTTATAGGTCACTATCATATGACAAAAGGCTTTGCCGCAGTTCATCTTCCTCCCCCTGTACTTTCCATTTGCCTTCCTGGGTAAGTATGCAAACTCTTTCTAAAGGGAAGCTAGATGGCTATTAGTAATGGCCTAAGGGTCCTTACTGTTCACAGGAAAAGACGCTTTATTGGGGTTACAGCACCCCGGAAATCTTGTCCTACTGAGTTTCCTACAGAAGTCAGTTTATGATTCTGAGTATTTAGAATTCAGTTGCTGTTATTATTATTTTAAGGTAGTTTAAATGTTTATTTCACGTATATCTGCCAAGTGTCACTTTCAAATAGTCATTTTAATTGATAATGAAATTTTACAGAGTCAATGCCTAGGAAATTTAATACCAGATAATATTGTGGAACGATTGTAGCCTATGAGTGGAGAGAATTATTAAAAACCCAAGGAAGCATTGTGCAGAATGCTTCTCTAATTATAGTGACTGACATTTGCTTACTCTTTCTTAGGTGCTCTGTCTTGGGTAACTTGTGCTCTTTGTGACAGTTATTTTTGTGGTGGAGAAGGGTAGACTGGACAGTGTTGTAAATCTAGTATTTAGTGGATCAGCTTGATATAAAAAGCAACTAACTATTTCCAAGTTAATCATAATTTCCTTCAAGATTTATGTTTGGAGAAATTGGGTATATTTTAATAGCCATTATCTGCAATAAACAGTGATTCTGAAATCACTTAAGTGCTTTTTTCACATGTATGTCCCCATATGGAAAAATTGGTGAAATAATATGTGGGACAGCAAGTGCCTGAAAAGTTAGTTTTTGAGAAGTAATGGTCTAGGTGAGAGTTGATAGAACTTTTGAAAGCAGCAGGGTGAGCCAAATTGCAGAAAAAACAGCTTACAATTTGCCCCCCTCCATTGTAAGGAACACCTCACATATTCCAGGGTGCTAAGTTAAGAAAACTACTTGTACTAAATGTGTAAATCAGTTGTGGTACTTGAAAATATTACCATAGTGAAGATGGAGTTTGTATTTTGTGAATGAAAATAGACTTGAACTCCGTTTTCCATAAAAGAAAAAGGAAAGAGATTTTAATCTGTTTTGTTGCCTGACTTGCTGGGATATTATATATTATACATGTTACTAAAAGGTTTTCTTAGTATTGAGAGCAACTGAGGACCAGGCCTTTTTCTGGTAGTTTCCTTATAGTGGCAAAGCTTACTTTGACATTGCCGAGAACCTTAGGTGATTTTAAGTTCTGTGTCCAGCATCTTTCATGGAAAGTAAATACCACATTATTTTAGATAGTTAGGAGAACTTTTTAATATGTCACATACATAATAGTCTGATTACAACAGTCAGAATGAGATATAAGATGAATTTAGTGCACACCAAAATATGTGGATTTCAGTGTCTTTAGTTTTTTTTTTTAGGCTTGTTTGCAAGAGAAGTTTTTCATTTTTGAACATATGGTGAGAGTATTCAAAATGCATTCCTGATTTACTAAAGAACACCACATTTATACATGTGAGGCATACTATTTTGTTCACTAGAGCAAACTTTTAATATTAGTTCTTTCCCCGTGGAAATATATTTGACCAATTCACAATTTAAAATGGGAGTCAGTAATTTCCAGAATAAAAGCGATCTGATGAGCTCTTGCATTTCTTTGAGATATCAAACAACTGGTTCATTAAAACAATATTTTCAAGAACAGTCTTGGTCTTTGAAGTTAGAGTAGTTTTTGTAGTGTAAAACTTGTAGTAGTGATCTAAAAGAAGTCACCCTGACAGTGAATTACCAGTTATTTGCATCTAAAACATATTTATTTGATTTGAAGCTTAATTATCAAAATAAGAATTTAGATAGAGGTTTTGCTTCTATCTTGCCAAGAGTTTCCAAACTTCCCATTTTATTATTCTGCATATCTCTATTAAGTTCTGAAACTGAAGTCTTAATTTGCATTTCACATTTAATGCTAGCTGTTGAAAAGAGGAGCTTCATAAATGTGTTTCCTACTCAGTGCTACATTTTTTGGAGCTACTGTGGCTGGTTTAGAGAATCTTCTGCTAGAGACGTAAATATTTACAAAAATTTGCAATTTTGACACCTTCCCGCCTTTTTAAAAAATTCATCTTGATCTTCTTATCTAACTTTAAAAAAAAAATTTCTGGATTTAGGAGTTTGTGAGATAGCTCTGTCTTAAACAGGTCTGCTTACAACATGAAAAGTATATGCCACTTTTGACCTTACAGATCTATCTTTAATCTTAATCCATTGAAACAGGAGATTTGTTTAGATATTGAATTGAGAACACAGCTTTGAGGAGAAGCTAGGGTGAACACGTAGTTATGGTTTGCTTATGCTGTAAGTAAGTATGTAATTGATAAGGCTTTTTGTATGTAGTTTAAAAAAGAAAGTATAAAGTCATTTTTCAGTAAAATGACAAACATAATTTCTAATTAATCATCATCAGTCAAAATATTAAAAGTTTACATTTTCCTACATTTCACAGAGCATGGGTAAAGCAAGGGCCATATTTTTAATTATATCTTACCAGGAATATCAACTACTTTTATATTAGGAATCTTTTATAGAAGTAATAAAGACTTCACAGTTTGACCTGACTAAAAAAGACTTTGAAAATAGCCTGGCTGTTCATGCTGTACTAAAGGAAATCCTTGAAATTATTGGTGTCTTATAAAAGTGCAGAAATGTTTAAAATTGTGATATTTAAATGTTCTAGGTTACTAAATTTAGGCAATTAATTGTGGCATATTGCATCACCACCAGTGTGGGATACCTGTATTTTGAGACTTAAACAGTGCTTAACTTAAGAAGTAGAAGACACTTTTCTTGAGCTTGTAGTTCAAAGTCCACCTCGTCTTTTAACATTTCACCACTGAGAGCACCTTTTAAAATAGGCCTGAGTGATATCTTCTTTATATTTTTAGTCAACTTCCTTCCTCTCACTATGAAATGAAAACAGACCCGAATTACAAAAACATTGTAATTTCACTGCTTGGTTTTTATCACATGCCTCAGGTAAATTGGATACAGGTGGTCCTCAGGCTATCCTTTGAGAAACACTGCTCTGAAGGTAGTAAGGACTAAGGCTAAAGATTGAGGGTCTTCCAGCTAGAAGACTTGGTGACTATAATTCAGTCAGTGGGTTTGTACTACCTCAAGGGCAGTTATCACAGACTGTGTCGAATTATAGAGATTTCTGTATATTGAGTAATACCTGAGGAAAGCACTTTCTGAGTACATCTTCTCTCAACATTCATCTTTGTTCATATTATCCCTTAGAAGGCAATTACAGTTTCTTGAAATGCTAGTACATCATTTTAAAACTGTAAAGATACATGCAGAAAATCCTCATGTATTAATGGAGATTGTTTTCATTTTTTTTTCTTTCAAAGAAAAAGATGAGATGAGAACTGGAATAAGTACCAGTTGCAAAATGGAAATGCAAAAGCAGACAAGCCAATAGCGAATTCTTTCTAAAAGTATATATAGAGAGGGGCGCCTGGGTTGGCTCAGTCGTTAAGTGGCTGCCTTCTGCTCTGGTCATCATCCCAGGGTCCTGGGATCGAGCCCCACATTGGGCTCCCTGCTCTGCAGATCTTTAAAAAACAAATAAATAAAAGTGTATTTAAGTACAAAGAAGATGAAAGACGAAGGGAATGAAAGACTTAGAGCCTTGAATATAGACCAGGAAGCATTGAACACACCTAGCAATATATAAACTTAGTAAGTTAAGAGATGTATGTCAGTTCAAAGATCTAGATAGTGAAATAACTATAGCTCGTGAGGAGGTTGTGTAGAGTAAAAAGCCAAAAATAAGAATGAGTTGGAGTTTCTGAAATCTTAGGAAAATAAATACTGTAAACTGTTGATTGAGTAATTGAACCATTAGTTAAACATGGCACTCAGGGGAAAAGATCAGGGGATAAAACAGAAGTTCTTGGAATGGAATGCTGAGATCCAAAAATGGACATTAAATGTTGGTTTTTTTGGTAAAGGGAATAATTACCTGAAACATGGATAACTTATTTATTATAAAGGAGAGATAAGAATGAGGATAAAAATTGTTTAAAGCAGCTGTATTAAATGTTTCTGACTGAGATGTATGGTAATGTCTTTTGTATCCGAATCCATATATAAAAACTGAAACAAAAGTTTGGCTGAAACAGTACTGAGAGTAATGCCCTCTGGTATTTTTCTGTTCCTATCTATCTTTATAAATCTAATATATTTCAAACTCTTTTATTTAAAAAACACAGTGTTACTCACTAAATTGTTTGATCTTAGGACTTAAGAGTTTGAAAAACACCAACCTGGAGGACTTGTTAAAAGTTGGAGCCCCCCAGGGATGCCTGGCTGGCTCTGTTGGTGCAGTGTGTGACTCTTGATCTCAGGGTGGTAGGTTTGAGCCCCACGTTGGGTGTAGAGATTACTTAAAAATAAAATTTAAAAAAGTGAAGCTCTCCAGGTCCCACATCCAGATAAGCTGATTCACTGTGACTAAGGTGGGGCCCAGGAATCTGTATTTTACCTGGTGCTTCAGTGGTTCTGAAGCAGGTGCAAGGTACTGTGACACACTTTGAGAAACTCTGCTGTAGGGGACAGATAGTGAAAGAGTGAACAGGAGTCCTGCACTGGATGTGGGGTTCACGTTCTTTGACAAGGTGTCTTCCAGCTTCAGCATTCTGTGGCTGTATTTCAGTCAGCATGTTGGCTGTTACCTCAGTATGACAAGAGCTCTTGTCACCCTCTGTTGAGAGTAGCAGGTGTAGTACAAGGAACAGAGGCTTAGAAGCCAAAGATCCCTGGATTCCAGTACCATTGCCCCTCTTGCTTACTGACAGAGGGACTTTAAGCATGTCACTTCAAAATAAACTTACTTTGTTATGTGCAAAAAGGTGTATAATATTTACTATGCAACAGAACGAGAATTAACAAGACAGTGCTGTCTGTAATGACCCTTAACCATATCTGTGTTCTTATAGTTCTGTCTCTTCTCATTCTAAGTCCCAGTAAGTTTGAAGTTTTTTGAAGCTGTGCCTTTTAATTTTTTTAAAATATCTTTTTTTTTTTTTTTAATACTCTACCCCCATCCCCATCGTGGGGCTCAAACTCATGATCCCAAGATCAAGAATTGCATGTTCTGCTAGCCTGTGCCTTTTAATTTTTGTTTCCTCTACAGTGCAGTTGGCCCTTGAACAACACAGGGGTTGGGGTGCCAACCCCACCCATGCAGTCAAAAATCTTCGTAGACCTTCTGACTCCCCAAGAACTCAACTACTAATAACCTACTGTTGACTGCAAGTCTTACTGATAATGTAAACAGCCACATATTTTGTGTGTTATATGTATTGTAAACTGTTTTAAAATAAAGTAAGGTAGAGAAAAGAAAATGTTACTGGAAAAATCATAAGAAAGAGAAAATACATTTTAGTGTAGTACTGTAAATATCCATGTGTAAGGGGACTGGCACAGTTCCATGTTGTTCATGGGCCGACTAACTAATTCTAAACCCTGGTATCATGAAACATTGGTGCATTTTTAACTGAATGTGAGGTGTTCGGTAAGCACTTTATTGGTGACAGAGGAAATAGGAAGAATAAGCGGGATAAGCAATGAAAGGATAAAAGTGATAAATAACTGAGGCATGTCATAGTTAAGTATGGTGCCCCTTCAGATTTGGGGAATGATTTCTGTACTTCTTATGCAGACAGTATAGGACAGGAGAATAGCTGTTTTCATATTTCAGAGTGGTTAGTTGTTGGCACTGTGCATTCTCTCTGGTGACTTTGGTCCATCTTGGAATGTCTTAGAGCATCTGTTCTCAGACTTTGTTCTGCTAAGACACACACGGAACTGATGTTTACACAGAGGGCATTATAATTTCCCTGATTATAGACATAGATGAATTATGTGGTGAGTTTATAGGTAGTTCACAGTGTGATAAAGCCACTTCTTTCCCTATCAAGAAAATATATCAGCATATAAGTGAGAGTGATGCTATCATAATGAAAATTTTGAATACACCCATATATAAACATGTAAAATTCTTCATAAACTGTGGTACTTTGTTGGTAACTAATTACTTGGGAATACCTCATAACCATTAAAATTTACCCTTGTGTCAAGGCATGAAGATTGAGAAGCGTTACATCCGGAGTTCGTAACAAATTACATGGCACAGAATAGCCACTTCAAAATAAAAAGGAGGGACAAGCTGAGGAGGAGATGAATGGGAAATACAGCAAATCTCTGAAATCTCAAACAATGTGAAAACCAAAAGCTAGGGAAAATGCAACATGTGTTCAAATGCAAAGGAAGTACAAAAGACTATGAATCCGTGTTCTCAGACATTCTTGTTTTACTCAAATACTCCTTCCTTCTAACACAGACATTTATTTTTAAGTAGTCTCAACATTTATTTAGTTCATTTGAATAAACTAAAGTCAGGTAACTTGTGTTTCCTCTTTTTTCTTTTTTTGAAAGATTTTGTTTATTTATTAGAGGGAGCGTGCACATGGCAATAGAGCCAGCTGGAGCTGGGATGGGGGGGCGTTGGGAGGGGCAGAGGGAGAACCAGACTTCCTGCTGAGCAGGGAGCCAGACCTGGGACTCCACGTGGTGCTCTCCCAGGACCTTGAGTTTGTGACCTGAGCCCAAGGCAAACGCTTAACCAACTGAACCACCCAGGCGCCCCACAATTTTTAAGGTTATATTTGCCAGGAATATCTTTTTTTACTTGGCTAAATTTTAATTTACCTTTTTCATCTCCAGTGAATTAATAAGCTCTGTATATTTTGAAAATGTCTTTATGCTTTGATGAGTAGTGGTATTGGATTTACATTCCTAACCCTTTATCTTAAAAATCTCTGAAAAACCAAGTTTTGTTGTTGTTTTTTTCCTCCAGAAGTCTGGCATCAAAGTTCATTTGGTGGCAGAACCTGACCCAAACTGTCATGAGCTTGTTTAAAGTAGTTTTAAAGCCCGCTTAGAGAGAATATTCACATATTTTGCTGTAGAGATAGTAATATATGAGGCTGTGAGGTACTATCCTAGATGTAGTTAGGAATGTTACGTAATATATGCTGTATGCTCCCTCTGACCTCTAAGACTCACAAAAATCTGAAGCATACCTGGACCTAAGGGTTTCAGATAAGGGTCTGTGATCCTGTTGTATTAACTTTCTTAGTCCACACAGTGAAATTGTCTGGTATTTCTACCCATTTAACTCATTTTGCTGATTTTGATCACTGATCATCTGAATATGTTGAGTTCCTTTCAAGCTGGTGAATCACGTAAGATATCCTAACAAGGTATCTTGTTATGTATTAACTAACTCAAGCTGTCTTTTGAAACCCCGTGCCTTCAGTTATGAGGGTAGAATGCATCAGGGGCTAATAAAGTGAGGTAAGCAAAATGGTAGCTTACATTTGTATCTCCTAAGTTGAGCAGTGAAAGGTTCCTAGGTAAGGAAAGATTTACACAACACACACACACTCCATCCCACCCTGCCCAAGTTCCTTGAAACTCCTATACCGTTTTGATGTTGTTGATTCCTTTTTAGGTTTTGATGTAGTTGTTAGTTTTTTAAATTTTTAAAAAGATTTTATTTATTTATTTGAGAGAGGGAGTGAGCAAGAGCAACAGAGAGAGAGAAAAAGAGAGAGCATGCGCCTACAAAAAAGTGTGCGTGAGGGGTAGAGGGAGAGGGAGGAGCAGACTCCCCATGGAGCTGGAATCCTTTACAGGACCCTGAGACCATGACCTGAGCCAAAGGCAGATGCTTAACTAACCAAGCCACCCAGGCTCCCCTGTGGTTCATTTATTAAACAAACACATATATTGAAATCTGTACGTGAAACTTCTACCCTGTTTCTGAAATAATAGTGAACAGAATTTAGGGTACTTTCATTATGGTTTACTGTTAGGACTGAGTTTCGAGAAGGTTATGTTTCCTTTGTTATATTGCCACTTGCATATTTCTGTCAGAAAAGTAAAAATAGAAAGTGTTTTCTGCAAATTTCATTTACTCTGAGGTGAAAATGTTTTGGTTGTATTGCTGTAGGAGAGGTTCTAGATACCTTTATTGTCAATGATTATGAAGTGATTTTTTGTAAGTCATTTGTATGCCCATCATCGGGCTTGAACTCACAACCCCAAGATCAAGAGTCACATGATCTACCAGCTGAGCCAGCCAGGAGCCATACTTTTAATTTCCTATAAAGTCACTGTAGAAACACTTATTTGTGGAGCATAACAAAAAGTATGGAGGACATGGGGAGTTAGAGAGAAGGGGTTTGGGGTAAATTGGAAGGGGAGGTGAATCATGAGAGACTGTGGACTCTGTTCTGGGGGTTTGAAGTGGCGGGGGGGTGGGAGGTCGGGGTACCAGGTGGTGGGTATTATAGAGGGCATGGATTGCATGGAGCACTGGGTGTGGTGAAAAAATAATGATACTGTTATGCTGAAAATAAATAAATGAAAAAAAATACTAAAAAAAAATCACTGTAGAAAAAACAATGTATGATGTGAAGAAGAGTACATAATGGCACACTAGGAGTAAACTTAATAGCTATTTCTGATCTATTGTTATGGTAAGACTTAAATGTGTCTTCATATAGATGGAAATGGTTAATGGCTAAAGAGTTTTTCTTTAGTTACTTACTGATAAAACTATATAGTTTGGTGTAGGAAAGGCACAGATTGAGTAATTTAGAGGGAGTCTTGTTAACAATGCTGATTCTTTTAATCTTAAAAAGTGCTGAGTTGTTTTTCAGCTTTTGGTGCACCTCTCAAAACTCAGCCAAGTGTAGAATTCTCATTGACTGCAAAGGGAATGTGGGAGAACATGGAACAAAATGAGAAATTAATTCTCTATATCCAGCTGTCAAATTCTGATTGTCTTTTGAATTACTGAAGTTATGTATTTTTTCTTTCTGGTCCCCTCTTCCTTCTCTTTCCTATTCTTTCTTTCTTTTCTTCCCCCCCTTCTCTTCCTTTCTCCCCTCCAAGTACTAACCAGGCCTCAGCCCTGCTTAGCTTTCAAGATAGTGGACTTTTCTCTCCTTTTTGCTGTCCTCTCTGAGGTCTAATTGTCTATTTTTTTTCTCTCACCTTTTATTGTATTGGCTTATTTGTGATCTGTGATACAGCCTATAAATATTTGAGAATAAGTATGGAATTGATTTTTTTTCTTTTTTACCATTATTTGATTTTAAAAGATTACTTTTATAGTTTTGAGTCATTTTAGTAATTATCACTGGCTATATAATAAAGTTGTTAACATACAAGTTTGAGACTTACACGGTTCCCTACATGTAAGTGTCAGTCAGTTCGGGAGGGATTATGAGGAACCTTTAACAAGGCTATGGGAAGCAAAGTAAACTCCAGTCATTTTTGTGTTTTAGGGTGATAGGGTGATAGGGTGGCTACACAGGTTCATTTATATTTAAGGGAAAGTTGAAAGCAGATTTTAAAAGAGTTTCCCACATACTGTTTTACCTTGTTGGGAAGGAGAGAAGATAATTTGTACTTAGGGCATCCATAGGAAGCTTAAGTTTGACTTTTACTACTTTATTTTTCACAACAACTTTTTGATGAGAGGTAACTCTATTTTAGTGACAGAGAAACTAAGTGTCAAGTTAAGTAACTTGTCTGAGTTCACACAGGTAGCAAGAGATCCTGCCAGGCTCAGGAGGCCTGTCTGCAGTACTCCAGTCTCCTGGGCTTTTTCTGTATTTCCTTGCCTTCAGGGCCACATTCCAAGAGGTTAGAACTGGAAAGTGTGGGGCAGCTTTCGGCCAAGAATCCCTCCCAATTTTTCTTTCTCCCCAAAGAGAAATCTTCATTTTGAAGTGATAGGGTTGGAACGCTACTTTCTGTCATTTAAGGGGGGTAGACGAGAAACTCTGAACTGGGGCCTGTTGTCAGTTTTCATCAGCAAGGTTACAATCGAAGACTTAAACTGGCCCGAAACTTAGTTTTTAAATTGACATTTAGTGAACTTTCTTTCTAGTTGGTGTATCTGCTACAGAAATGTCTAATAACAAGTTGTTTTTACTGTTTATTATTTCCTCTGGTATATCAGTAGAAATCATTTGTTCTTTCATGAGGAGCTGAGCCTTTCTTTCTACCTACCCACCCACCCTTCCATCCTTCTTTCCTTCCTTTCTCTCTCTCTCTTTCTTTCTCATCTTTTAAAGGTTTTATTTATTTATCTGACACACAGAGAGAGAAATCACAAGTAGGCAGAGAGAGAAGGGGAGGCAGGCTCTCCGCCGAGCAAAGAACCCGATGCGGGACTCGATCCCAGGACCCCGAGATCATGACCTGAGCTGAAGGCAGAGGCTTAACCCACTGAGCCACGCAGGTGCCCTCTTTCTCAACTTTTAAAGATTTTTATTTGGGACGCCTGGATGGCTCACCCCTTAAGTGTCTGCTTTCGGCTCAGGTCATGATCCTGGGTCCTTGGATCAAGCCTGGCATCAGGCTCCCTGCTTGGCGGGAAGCCTGCTTCTCCCTCTGCCATTCCCCCTGCTTGTGTTCCCTCTCTGGCTGTGTCTCTCTCCATCAAGTAAATAAAAAATAAACAAAACCTTAAAAAAAATTAAAGATTTTATTTATTAGAGAGAGAGAGCATGAGCAGGCTGAAGGGCAGAGGGAGACACAGACTCCCTGCTGAGTGGGGAGCCCAGTGAGGGGCTCCATCCCTGGACTCTGGGATCATGTCCTGAGCCAAAGGCAGATGCTTACCTGACTGAGTCACCCAGGTGGCATAGGAAGTTAAGTTTTTCAGGCTGAATATTCTCTAACGTTTTTAATCTGGTACTTTCTTTTTTTAAAGCAAATTTATAGACTGTATATAGCTATATATATATAATATATATATATTATATATATCTTATATACTTTTTTTGTTTTTGAAGCATAGTTGACATGATACTGTATTAGTTTCAGATGTACAACATCATGATTTGACAATTCTGTGCATTACTCAGTGCTCACCACAGTTAAGTGTAGTCACCATATGTTGTACAATGTTGTTATAGTATTATTGACTATATTTCCTATGCTATACTTTTCATTTTGGTGACTTACTTTATAACTGGAAGTTTTTACCTGTTAAGCTCCTTTACCTATATAGTCCGTTTTCCCATTCCCCTCTAATCTGGTAACCACCAGGTTGTTCTCTGTATTTAAGAGTCTGGTTTTTCTTTACCTTTTCTTTTTTTATGATTTTATTTATTTATTTGACAGAGAGATAGAGAGCACAAGTAGGCAGAGGGGGAGGGAGAAGCAGGCTTCCGCTCAGCGGGGAGCCCAATGCAGGACTCAGTCACAGGACACTGAGATCACGACCTCAGCCAAAGGCAGCCACTTAACCAACTAAGCCACCCAGGTGCCTGAAGAGTCTGGCTTTTCATTTATTCATTTGTTTTGTTTTGTTTTAAAAATTCCACATACAAGTAAAATCATACGGTATTTCTCTTTCTCTATCTGACTTATTTCACTTAGCATAATACCTTTTAGGTCCATTCATATTGTTGCAAATGGCAAGATCTTACTCTTTTTCATGGTCATTATTCAGTGGCGTCCGCAGTGGTGGGGATTGGGGGTGAGGATGTGTGTGACATTTTCTTTATCCCTTCATCTAACAATGGACATTTGGGTTGCTTCCATATCTTGACTATTGTAAATAATGCTGCAGTGAACTTAGGGGTGCATATATCTTTTTGAATTAGTGTTTTCATTTTCTAGGTAAATACCCAATAGTGGAATTACTGGATCATACGGTATTAATATTTTTAATTTTTTTGAGAAACCTTCATACTGTTTTCCACAGTGGCTGCACCAGTTTACACTCCCACCAACAGTGTAGAAGGGTTCCTTTTTCTTCACAACCTCACCAATACTTGTTATTTTAAATCTTTTTGATAATAGCCATCCTGACTGGTGTAACACTCCCAAACTTTTTGATACTTAATGGGTGAATATATTTTACTGAAGGAATTTACCGATACAACATGGATAGAGTTATAAAATAGTTTTCTGACAGTTGCTTTGAAAATAAGTCCCATATGAGAAGAAAAATTAAGCACATTCATGAACTTCATTTCAGAGTATCTGATGACCAAAACATGAATTAGATACAGGATTAGGCAAAAGTTACTATTTTTACATATTAAATAATTTGGTTTAAGTGTTGGTGAGATTCAGGTAGCCAGACTGAGTATCCATTTAATTTAGTGTCCACGGACTGAGTTCCTGTGGGGTGTTGATGCTGACTTAAATTTCGAGGCTAAAGAGTTGAATGTGGAATAGCCCTGGTCCTTAAAGCAGATGTGGTATGTTGGCTGGAAAAGTCCAGTAGATATAAATATCATAGAAGTTATTCTGTGCTAATTGTACTAACAGCATGGCATACAGAAGTACTGGAGTAAATACTCTGAAAAACTGGCAAATTCCAACATACGAGTGGGGCATTGAAATACAGGTGGAGTTTCTTGCTGTTACAGTGTTTGTCCTAATTGTCTTAGAGCTTGTGAAACTAATTTGGTTCAAGCTTGTAAGCTTCATTTGGCTTTTATTTAACTATTAGTGCATCATTTTGTCTTTTGGTCTGTTTTAAAAGGGCCAAGATTTTTTTTTTGTTTGTTTGTTTTGTTAAAGCTTTCCGTTTCTATTAGAAATTTAAGTTCCAGTTGAGTGTTTGGACTTCCTTTTAATTTATTTTTCCTTTTTTATTTATTGCTATTAACGTCACAGGCTGTGGTGACAACAGTTTTGAAGTAAAAGGAAATGGTAGAGGATTCCACATATACCAAATCATGTTAAAAGCACCTTAAATGGAGTTAAGTTTGAACTAGACATTTAAACTAGGAGTCCAAATACATGCCAATAAAAATACTATAAACTACTATAGCTGAGACTTACTTTACTAGTTAGGAATATACTAATAAGACCCATAGCCCAGGTATTAAACACAAAGTGAGACTCTATAAAGAGATAAAAATGTGCTTCTCTATCCATGAAAGATTACAGATTAAAAATGATGCCCAGTTTTTCTGTCAGGCAGTTTTCAGATTTTCCAGTGTGTTTTTACCCTGTGTTTACAACTGCAGTTTCTCTCATGGTAAGCCATGGCCTGGAGGGTATGCGTGAGTTGGCTCTTTTGGGTTTCTTTTATGCTTAGTGGTCTGGGTCTGGTCTTTGGACTTGATCAAACCTTCA
Source organism: Mustela putorius furo (assembly GCF_011764305.1). Taxonomy (NCBI): domain Eukaryota; kingdom Metazoa; phylum Chordata; class Mammalia; order Carnivora; family Mustelidae; genus Mustela; species Mustela putorius. The sequence continues at coordinate 33,373,431 of NW_025421987.1, forward strand.
GGATAACTTCTTAATCATGAGTTTTGTGTTTATTACATGTCAGAATTGTGTGCATTTTCACCCCCCCCCCTTTTTTTTTTAAAGATTTTATTTATTTTATTTGTCAGAGAGAGAGAGAGAGAGAGGGAGAGAAGCATGCTCCCTGCTGAATAAGGAGCCCAATGCAGGACTCTATCCTAGGACCCTGGGATCATGAACTAAGCCTAAGGCAGTGGCTTAACCGACTGAGCCACCCAGGTGTCCCCATTTTCATCCATTTTTATTTGTGGCTCTCTTTGTCATTTCAGAGTATCAACCCAGTTTCAATTAAAGCTTAGTTTCTGAAATATTCTATACAGTATTCCCAGATGCCACCCTTGGCTGCTTTCATAACAAACAAAATAAGCCAAATCATAAAGAAGAAGCTGATCTGGGGAAATATTTCTTCATCGGCTCACAACATTGATAATGAGGCTAATGTTTACATTAAAGCAGCAAAGAGGAACAGAAACACACAGAATAGTAACTTGTGAGTCTTTCTATCTTTGGGCTATTTATTTGGCATCACAGAAGTACAGCTATTTGGATCTTAATATTTGCCAGTCCTCGTGGTAATAATGAACTTCTTTGTAAGTTTTGTTATATGGATTTGCATTCTCATCTCATTTGGTGCTGTATTTTAGTATAGTTGACCCTTGAACAACATGGGGGTTAGTGGCACTGATGCCTATGCAGACAAAAATCCAAGTATAACTTTCGACTCCCCCAAAATTTAACCTACTAATAGCTTTTGTTGACTAGAAGGCTTACCAATAACATACACCATTAATACATTATGTATATGTATTGTATACCATATTCTTACAATAAAGTAAACTAGAGAAAAGAAAGTTTTAAGAAAATCCTAAGGAAAATATATATGGTCCTGTCCTATAAAAATCTGTGTATAAGTGGACCTGTGCAAGTCAAACCTATGTTCGGGGGTCAGCTGTAGTCCAGAGAAATGTTCAGATTTGTTGTCAGCCCAGGGTTTTGTTTTAATAATTTTTCACGTATGGTCTTTTTATAAATCATGCAAGTCAATTTAGAAGTTTATTATAGCTTGAAATGTCTTAAGGAATGGGATCATAGGTGGGGACAGAGTTGCATGTGCGAGGACCTGATCTCACATACAGTGATGAGTTTACTACATTAGAAATTGTGATCATGAATCAGTTGTTAGGAAGCGAATTTCCTTTTCTTTTAATTTTTAAAATGTGACCGTAAATGTCATTCCTGACATCTATTTCAAATACAACCAGATGGCCTTAAAGTCTAATATATGTAGGTCTTAAGAATTTGGATAACTGGAACTTCGTTAAAGGTGTTTTCCCTGAAAAGTTTTGGCTTAGTCAGTTTTTCAAAACTAGATATTTTTATTGATGAATTGTAATCTTAGAACGCTTCTTGTATATTTCTAATTGATCTTCAATTAGCAGTGGCTACTGATTTTATGTATTGAATAAGTTTTACTGTTCCCAGATCCCTTTGTTAAGTAATCAGTGATCTGTGATGTACGCATAGAGGTGCTTAAAAAGGAGTATGATACTAATCATTTTATGAAGAAAAGCGGTCTTTGGTAAAGGAAATACTCGTTCTCTGCCTTATCTGTGTGGCAGTTCTGGGTTCCATATATTCAATTGTCATTACTTTATGGAACATGTATTGAGTACCCATTATATGTAGGAATTCTGGGGTTTGTAGAATAAAAAGATAATGGCTCTGGCCCCAGGTTTTTTCTAGTATAATAATGGCATACGATGTATGCTAAATCTGGAATGACAATAAGGGTGTTCTACTATTCATGGTGCACAGGGATGGGGGAGTACAGGGCAATAGGAGATGATCAGGGAGGGGAAATTGAGATGCACCTGAATTTTGGTTGTGTAGCTTAATGTTTAGACATCCTTGCAAAATGCGTTTTTGAATCTATCAGAAAATGAGTCTAGTGGACAACCCAGGATAATCCTTGGGCCAAACAGTTCACTCCAAATGTGTCATCAAACAAGCCAGTGGCCTGTGGACTTTTAAAATGTTATTCCCCGCAGTAAAAGAATTTAAGCATATATTCTTGATCTGTGGACATTTATCTTTAAATTATGTATCTACTGGGCTATTCATATATTATGTATTTAAAAATATAAATAGCTTAGAAATAAAAAACAAGACAAACTGAACATAAAAAATTCTAGTGTTTTCTTAACGTACTCCAGTGGGCTTTGTCTTGCTCATCTTTTGGAGTTCAGGAACCTCACTTTGGAGACTCTGGATTAAAATTGGGCAGTTGTCACTCCAAATTTAGGTTATGTTCTGTGAGATCAAGTTCTTCTTGATTTTGCTCCCTTCTGTATCCTCAGTTCCTAGATGGTAGAGCCTAATAAAAATACTGTTAGATGAGTAGGCAGAATGAGGCTGGTTGGTAGGGATGAGGACAGTCTAGCTCATCATGAGGGATCTGGTAAAAATAGACAATTTCTGTTCATTGTTGCATCTCCTGTGCCTGTGAAAGTGTTTGCCATGTAGTGGGGACTAGATAAATATTAGTTGACTGAATACAGGTATGGACACTGAGTGGCTCAGCATGAGGGATCCGGCAAAGGCTCTAGGTCCATTGGCATGAAAAGGTTAAGTTCCAGGAGTCCTTTAAAGCAGGACAGAGTATGAAGGTGGACTGAGCTATAGGAGGGCAGAATGATACAGCCCATGACGGGGTCACCGTGTTAATAAGAGCAACTCTGAGGAATGACCTTGGTGACCTCGCATCTTAAAGCAAAAACGATGACTTTCGTAAGCATTACAGTCTGGATTTTACTTTTATTTGTACCCATGGCACCTAGGACACAATATGGCAAGTGATGAATCTTTATTGAATTACTCTGTTGTATACCATCAATGTGCCAGGTGTGGAAGGCTCTGCACCAATGGGAATGGGTCAGCATCAAGATCAGAGGCCTGTAAATGAATCCTGCCCTGATTGAAGAAAAGCCAGCGATTCTGGGATTACCTCCTACACAGATAAGTTTTTAAGCCTTGGAAGTGTTGCTGCACAGAGGTGTGCTCTAGTGACCACAGCTACCAGATCACATGTAGTTATTTAGTTAAAGGTCATTTTAAACATGCTATTGACATATTATCAGTGAAGAAAATGGAGGTTTTGATTGAATTATTTCAAATATGCTGTCATCATACTCCTTCTTCCCTCATCACTGAAGCTGGGATTTGTCGTGGATCACCCCAATGTATACTAATTAGTACTGATGTACAAATCAATAAAACAAGGTAGTTTGTGTTTTCTACTTTATTTATTTATGTATTAATTATTATTATTTATATATATATATTTATTTATTTATATTTTATTTATTTATTTGAGAGAGACTGTGTACAAGCAGGGGGAGCAGCAGGCAGAGGGAGAAGCAGGGAGCCTGATGCGAGGCTCTTGATCCCAGGACCCTGGGATCATGACCTGAGCTGAAGGCAGATGCTTCACTGACTGAGCCACCTAGGTGCCCTGCATTTTCTCTCTTATTTTTGGAATATTATTATTTAGGCGTTCTCTTTAAAGGTGGTAGAATTCCAGTTTTGTGGTCATAAAATGAACCTGTCATGCATTTTATTTAGCATTGAAAGAGCGGGGAGAGCAAACATTTCCTCCTTGAGAAGAAGCTGTGGCATTAACTCTTTCCTTTAGAAGCTGACCAGGTGAAGGCATCCTTTGGCTCTGCCACACCAGTCAAGGCAGGTACCCCATGGTCCTTCTAGAGTTTAATCTCATTTGGGACATGTTTACTTAAAGCAGTTTTACATCTGCACAATTAATAAATTACTGTGCTCTAATTTCCACTTGTAATGTCTTGCAGTAAACAAAGGAAGTTCCCCTTTGCCCTTACAAAAACAGTTTAGTTGCCCCAGCTCCTTAGAGCTGAATTAAAGTTTCTTCAGAGAGCTCTCCTGCTTTTGTAACTAGGTCTCCAAATAAAGGCTCCAACAGTTAAAACTTTTTTTGCTCTCATCCTTTTCCTCATGAAGTCATCAGATTTCTTTACTGCAAGGCTGTTAGCCTTAAAGGGATAGTAATCGCAAACTGTGTCTTGCACTTGTTATTGCAGTCGGAGTTTACTGTGATTTCACTGGCCTCTTCTTTGCTTTTCATAACTATGCTCTGAGGTGGAGAGGAGGGCATCCTTATACCCATTTTGCAGATGAGGAAACAGCCTGGGTCAAAGTGCTTGACCCAGGATACTCCGTTTGCAGTGGCTCCGGAGAACAGAACCTGGCATTCTGGCCACTCCTCCAGAGACCAGCCTGCTGTGCAGAGCAGAATTTATTTTCTTTGAACTAAGATTTATTTTTTTTTCTTTTACGTGTTTTCAACCCGATAAATTATTACTATAAATAAATGGAGCAGCAGTGGCATAGACAATATGGTTGTTTAATTAGGAAAATGGGCCTTAAATTTCTGGCGTACTCAAATCTGTGTATTTAAATAAGTGTTCTCAGTTCATGTGGAATGACTGTCCATTTGACATAACTTTTCTAGCAGCTTACATGGAAAATTAAATGCATAGGGACCACACACTGGCAAAGAATTTGCTTTGAAGTGTATATTAGGATTCTTAAGTGAGATTTGGATTATGTATCAGGGCCATTTTTTTTCCTCGAGATGTATTTCTGAAATTATAATGAAAATTAATTGGAAAATATGAATTGATATCTAGATATTGGAGCTACACCCATTTCTGGAACACATTCATATTCTAATTTGATATCAACTGGTGTTTTCAAAGAAGTGAAGGTAAGTGCTGAGGGTTTTTTCCTTTTTCACTTTAAAGGCATTTAAATTTGGCACTCTAGAAAAGGAATGTTCACAGGCCAGTTAGAGAATTCAATATAGCACTGCTGCCAGCCATAAAAGAGAAGATCTTTCTATTCAAAAATTACTACAGGATCAATTATTCAATTAATATTTTACATAGCAGGGAAGTTTTATTTGTTCGGGCTTATCTCAAAGTTCCCCAAGAGTAAGGAGGCTTACTAATTATTTTACTATGGGCAGATGATTAAAGATGATTGTATTGGATATCCAGAACAGTTTTATTTAAAAGATTTAAGGTTTGACACAAAAGCAGTTTATTTAGAATATTTATTTCTGTAGGTTCCCTTAACCTTCATTTAATTTTTATAGTTTGTATCTGAATATTTGTACTAACTTTGCCCCTTGGTGTAGTATTAATGGCTGAAGAAGAGGTATGTTAAAGAACTACATTTTGAAGAAAAGTTGGAGCATGTGTTTATTGAAGGCATATAAAGAGGGTAAGGGTTTAGAAACTGAACTTTCTTTAGTTTGGCTTTTTGTTCAGAATGGAGTTTGAAAATAAAAGTCATGAGGTTAATTAGGTAGAATTCCTCCCCACCCTCTGTTGTTAAGCAGCTGACCCAGTGGTCCTTCTCTACCTCAAAACAGCCTGTGAGGAAAGAATTATCATCTCCATTTTAGATGAGGGAATTGAGTCTCAGAGGCTAGGCAGCGCGCCCAAGGTCATTCTTCCGGTAAGTGGTGGAGCTGGCATTCCATTCTAGCTCTTTCTGTCTAAGGAGGCCACGCTCTTCCTTGTTCCCGTCCACTGCCCTGCTGCATGTCCACAGGCCATCCATACCACTGGATAGCGCCCTGTACCTGTCCTGACTCCTGCTGCATTGGAGTGCTGACGCTCCGACTCAGGATAAAAGTACCTTTTCCCAGTTTGTGTTCCTCAGTTGTCACACAGACTGCCACCAAGAGAGCTGCTTATTAAACACTGTTCCTTGAGTCACTCTAAGCATATGGTAAACATCTACAGCTTATAAAGTTAGTATTATTAAACAGTATTCTAAAAGGTGAAATACCTGTAATTTAAAAAAAATAAATGTTGTGCCACCACATAGAAAAGAAAATAGTTTTGAAATTCAGGTAACTTACATCCAAAGGGAACAGTTGAATTTTAGCTCCAAAAGGGATACTGTAAATGATCTTAGACTAGTCTAATCCATCATTTTAAATTGGAAGGAAGCAAGGCGCAGATAAAAGACTAGGACCCAGGCCATGTGAGTGGCAGAGCTGGAACCAAAATGCAAGACTTCGGGTTTGGTGTTTTGCTATATAGAAATCTGTTCAGCACCAAAATGAGGTAGAAAATATGTTTTGTCAATTGATGGCACCACTTTCACATCAGGAATATGTAACTTTTCTTTGTGTTGGTTCTTGATACCTGGCAAAAAAAAATCAAAGAACTAAATGTCATTTATGTTTAGCATAAAGCTATATGCAATGCATTATACATATTAACTTCAAAATAATTTTATTATCTTGCTAGTTGACATCTAATTTATTTAGTAGTATAACATAATTTTGTTAGCTAACAGATAGTAAACTGCAGCATTGCCGAGGCTAGCTCCCTGTGTCCTGAAAACAGAGGAACAATTTGCAAAACAATAACACATTGTTAAATGGCATGCCAGTTTATCAAATGCCATAAGTTTATTACAGTGTGGTCTTAGGAAAACCATCTCAGCTTTAATAGCAGCTCCTCCTCATCTTAAGCAAAAGGACCTTTCAAGTTACTCTAGGGCTGTTTGATTTTGTTCTGTCCACGAAACTATCAACTGCTCATAGCTGAGGAGAAGGAAGTTTGTAAAACCACAACAGATTTAGTTGTGAGTTATTGAGCTGATTTGTGAGCTGGGACGCCTCTTGGTGGCCTTGTTAAGAAACTGCTGTAGTGAAACATCGTGACCACACACCCTGTCACTGACTGAATTCACTCAAATGTATGTCACTAAACGTTAGTGAATTAGGACTCTAGATGATATTTTCAAGGTTGGTATTTTTACGTTTCATTTGGGAGAAATGAACCTCTGCACTGCAGTTCAGGGGGGGAAGCCTGGTGTGCCTTATCAGAGCTCTGCTTCTGGGAGTTCACCTCTGGGAGTGGCCATCCTCTCACTCTGACCTTCCAGAAACAGAGTCAGGTGGTCCCAGAAGCTTCTAGCTTCCTTTGCTTCTTTGTGTTAGAAAGTTGGAAAAAAAGACACCCTTTTCTTGAGATACTGTAGTTTCTAGTGTTGGAAAATTGTCACAATACATTGATTTTCTCAGGACAAGACACTTTACTCCTTCTGGCTGGGCATTGTCCTAATAAATACATAGATCTGTGTGCTCTGATGTAATTGGTACCCCCTAGGGTTGCACAGAGCCCAACCTGCCCAGCTAGACATGGAGACCCTGTAAGCAGTTTTATCTAAGGAGATCATGTCTTCAGACATCAGATATTAAGACATCACATCAAATCTAGAAATCCGTAAGTACAGTTCTTGAGTATAAAATGCTAGTTATTTATGAAACCATTATTTTAAAACTCATAAACATAATAGAAATGAAATTAAGAGACTAGATAGTGGAGGCATTTCTTTACTTCTGCAGTTCTCTGAGAGAAGGCTCTGTATTACACATTCCTTGGCCCATCCAATTTAATATATTTTCAAAGTTCGTCTGTCTTTTAGAGTTCTGATTAAAGAAGAAAATTTTCTGACCTTTATAAAGGAGCTTCCCTTTATTAGATAGGTGCAGTAATAGAATGCAGAATGACTTTATGCATCCACCTCTTTTATCCATCATTAAAAGTTAATTGTCACATCATGTAAGTGCAACTTGATGGGATTTTTAACGTACCAAAAATTGGCAACCTGTGATGAGGAAAGTATGCTCTGTGAGGACTTGAGTTGAGAACGAAAGGAAAAATGAACCTTTTATAAATCTTAAGTGGCAGCTAAATGGAAATGAAAGCTTTTAATTTTTTTTTTCTTTTTTTTTGGGGGGGGGTGGTGAGAATGGTGATAGCAGATTAGTACCTTATGTTTAGTTGGAAGAAGGTTTCAGAATGCAGCTTGTCTGACTTTTGGGTGGAGGTTTGGGTGATGAGGGATTGTAGAAGTTTATTTAGTCTCTAATCCTTTTGGAAAGATAATAATGCATTCACTATCTTTGTGCTGGTCCGAGGAATTATTGGCTTAATAGGAGCAATAATTACCTTTCTCATTCTTATTTAAGGAGTGCCAGTTGGTGAGATATTCAGCAGGAAATCCATTACCCTACTTATAGTCCGGTGCTTCCCTGGTTGAGTTTGAGTCTTGCCCAGTAGGTAGTGATGATGCATTAAGTAGTTAAAACCATGATTGTGCTGGGCCTTTCATTCAGCTTGGTGTCAAGACTGTAAAATACTGGAGGCCAAAGAAAGATTTTGAAACAGTGCTCTCTTACTAATCCTCGTGGTTTGGGAGAAGGGGCAGTACAGTGTCACTGGTCTGTAGAGAGTGCTTATTTGCAGTATCTTAAGGTGTTTATTATTATTAGTAGGGATATTTCATTTGAAACCTTAAGGTAATCCTTAACCTTTTACTTTTATTTGGGTCCTGCTAGGCAGTGACTAGGTTTCCCCCACTTTAGTACCTCACCTGTTTGGAGCTTTCCTGCTGAATTCTTGACAGATTGATTCAATAATAAGTTTGTTGGAATTGTCACCTTTTTCTGTGCCCTCTGAAAATCAGTTCTATTTAAGACCTGGGAGCCACTGATCATCCATATTTTGATTTTTCAGTTCTTTAGACTTTGCTGAGATGACACTTGTTCTCTAGTCATCCCTGCCCATAAATTAACAGTTTTTAAATTTTAATTATATTATTGTCATAATTTTAGGAAATGTTAGTGTGAATAACTTAACGACTTTTAAATCTCTTCGTCAGAACATTATTTTCTTACTTTATTGACTAGATAAAACCCAGATTTCTTTCTTTTTTTTTTTTTTTTAAAGATTTTATTCGAGAGAGCAAGACAGAGCAGAGAGAGAGCATAAATGGTGGGGAGGGGTTGAGGGAGAAAGAGACTCCCTGCCAAGCAGGGAGCCTACTATAGGGCTTGATCCCATGACCCCAGAACCATGACCCAAGCTGAAGGCAGATGCCCAACTGACCGCGCCACCCAGGCGCCCTAAAATCTAGATTTCTTAGATTTTATGATATACTGGGGCCCATTAACTACAGTATTATCAAGTAGCTTTAGTGACAAATCATTTTATCTCACATGAAACTGAGAATTTTTGCAAGAAACTCACATCCTCTGGGCTACTGGGTGGCTCAGTGGGTTAATCCTCTGCCTTTGGCTCAGGTCAGGATCCCAGGGTCCTGGGATCAACCCGCATCTGGCTCTCTGCTCTGCAGGGAGCCTGCTTCCCCCTCCCCCTCTGCCTGCCTCTCTGCCCACTTGTGATCTCTCTCTCTCTGTCAAATAAATAAATAAAATCTTTGGGGGAAAAAAAAAACCTCACATCCTCTCTTGGATTTTTTTTAACCTTTTTAAGTTATAAAAGGATTGGAATTTTTTTAAGTAACCAAAAACATATTTTACTGTCGTAAAAATCCATAGTAATCATAATGTTAATGCAAGGAACTTTTTTTGTTAAATACGCCTTATTAATTTAAAGTGTATTAATTAGGGGCACCAGGGTGACTCAGTCGGTTAAGTGTCTGCCTTAGGCTCAGGTCCTGATGCCAGGGTCCTACTCAGTGGGGAGCCTGCTTTTCCCTCTCCCTCTGCCTGTCACTTCCCCTGTTTGGGAACCCTCCCTGTGTCAGATAAATACATAAGATAAAATAAAATGTATAAATTAGATTTGATCACGATATTTGCAAACTGGTTGTCCTGCCTGGCCTTTCATTCACCAAACATGCAAAACAATCTTTATTTCATTACAAATGTGATACAGTTTTAGAAACTGAAAATAACTTATGGTTCCTCTATATCCCCACAACTCCTGCTATGTTTTCAGAAAGAAAAGTAGTGATATTGATTTGCTAAGTAACATCTTACCCAACCAATTTCTGAATTGGTCTGTTGTAACTTCTCTGCTGGTTTATTTATTCTGACTTGTGGGTAATGAGCATTTCAGATGAACTTCGTAATGTTTAAGATAGTTTGTGAGATTAATCAATACTTATTTCCTTTAAAAATGTATAAATGCTATTTAAGTAACAATTACTTAAACAGTTTTATATTATAATGAGATGATAACCTGAAAAGTATTTGTTCTGACAACATGAAGCATTCTCTTGGATGTTTTGTTAAGACTTATACCTTTAAATCTTAGCTATAGTTAGGATGATGGCATAAATTATACTTATCCTCCAGAACTTAAAGTTTGAACAGAATTTACGGATAGTTCTAAAACATCTTCAGTAAATTAATGGGGATCATTCACTAGATACCTATTCTCTGAATGAAATGATGGAACTTTGTCATAAATTTGTATCATTCTAATTGTTCCTTAAATGCCTTGATAGTACCTACTGCAATACCTATCAAATAAAGAGGGATTTGGGAGTTACCTTATGAATGAATGAAATGTAAGGCAGAATGTAGTGTTTTTGCTGCCTCTTCTGACATAGGATTTTTTTTTTTTAATTTTTTATTTTTTATAAACATATATTTTTATCCCCAGGGGTACAGGTCTGTGAATCACCAGGTTTACACACTTCACAGTACTCACCAAAGCACATACCCTCCCCAACTGACATAGAATTTTAAGATCTCATTAGATTTTTCCCAGATTCTTATGAAACCATTCCCAGTTGGTTTTCTTTTTGTTTTCTATTTGTCCTACCCTTCATGAAATAAGTAAGTTATGATATTAAATATAATGTGTATTTACTACTTGTTGTATGTCAGGTACTCTTCTCACACTTTCAAATATCTAACTTTAGTTAAAGATGACAAAGAACTTGTTGGTAGATAATTATTCATCCATTCTCCCCCTACTTCTTTCTTTTTCTTCTTTTCTTCCACAGATTTTGTAACTGAGGCTCTAAGAGGGTGAGTAACTTAGCTAGGAGCATACACAAAGTGCCAACATCTAAGTCCAAGGCCTGTTTCGTTTTACATGTCCTCACTGATGCAGGGCATCTTATACCTGGCCTCTTAATTTCTGATTTCTGAAACAGGTTTTTTTTTTTTTTTGTTTATTTGTTTCCATTTGCTGGGCTCTCTTTTTTGTGATTTAGAGCTGAGTTCTGGGCCTAACCAGACTCTTAGAAACCTAATTTAGTTGGTCTTTTAATATCTACCTGAGAGGCAGCCTGGTGTAAAAGTATTTTTGTGTCAGACAGGCCCCATTTGAATGTCATCTCTGCTAGCCCTTAGCTGTGTGACTTTGGGCCCAGCTGTTAACCTCTTGGAATTCTAGTTTCCTCATCTATAAACAAGAAAAATAATAGTTAATTTTTAAAGTTATTTTGAAAATCAAAAGATATATAACCTATGTAAAGCAATCAGGTGCTTTGCACATAGGCTTAGCTATAAATTCAGACCCCTTTGTAAAAAATACACTTCTGCTTCTGTTAGATGTATTCAGTGTATCTGTTTTTTTTTTTTTTTTTTTTAAGATCTTATTTATTTATTGAGTGAGAGAGGGAATACAAGCAGGGGGGATGGGAGAGGGAGAAGCAGGGTTCTCGCTGATCACAGAGCCCAATGCAGGGCTTGATCCCAGCATCCTGGGGTCATGACCTAAGCCGAAGGCAGGTGGTTAATGACTGAGCCATCCAGGTGCCCCTCTGTGTTTATGTCTATGTTCATTTGTCTATTTTTAAGTCTAACACATAGTGTTATATTTATACTCTTTTATATGTGGAAAAAAACGGCCAGGTTCAGAAAACAAGTAGTTTTTTCAGGGGTTGGGAGGAAATCCTGATAATAGTAGTATACACTTAAAGATAATAAAAGAATTGTAGCATTTATTTAAGAACTATTTATTGAGCTCCTCCTATGGGCTAAGCTCCGTTCTGGTCTCTGAGACTATATTACTGATAATAAGATATTTTAAAAATGCTGCCTGAATGGTTGGGTACCTTCTAGTGGGGAAAAAGACAGTAAAATAAGTAAGCTGTATGTTCAGTGGTAATAGTATGGTAGCAGAAAAAAGAAGGCTGAGGAAGGGGAGGACAGAGTGTGTGTTCTAGTTTTAAACACGGTGGTTTGGGATGAGGGAGGGGTCATTCCCTGTCGGGAGTTGTGTTTGTCCTGGAGGGGCTGACACAGAGATGGAGAGCGTGCTGTTGACCTCTGAGGAGTTTCTCTTCCAGGACCCGGGGGTCATCTTCTGTCGTGGTTTAGAGTGCTTTTGGCACTCTTGGAGATGTTCCTTTTCAGCATGAAAGGTGGTACAGAAGTCTGTACCTAGTGGCAGGCTTTTGGGAAATCTGCTGTTTTGCTTGGAAGAGGATGCCTGGTACTCCGGATGGCTCTCTCTGTAACTGGCAGATTGAGGGGCAGACCATGTGCATGCCTTGCAGCTCAAGTACTCAGGCATACTTGTTTTAAGATTTGTCTTTGAAATTCCCTGAGAGTAGTCTTCCGTACTGAGTAGAGTGTCTTAAGCCAGGGTGCCATCCTTAACTGCCTTATTTAAAAAATACATATACTTAATACTTAATGGAGGGGTACATTGAAATTTTAAAATAATCTAGGGAGAGTCAAGCCAGGGAGAAGTAGTGTTGAGCTAATACTTTCATTTCTGAAACTCTTTTTAAAAAAATTTCTTTTTTAATTTTTAATTTTTCTATTTATTCATTTGACAGACAGAGATCACAAGTAGGCTGAGAGGCAGGCAGAGAGAGAGAGGAGGAAGCAGGCTCCGTGCTGAGCAGAGAGTCCGATACAGGGCTTGGTCCCAGGACCCTGGGATCATGACCTGAGCTGAAGGCAGAGGGTTTAACCCACTGAGCCACCCAGGTGCCCCTCATTTCTGAAACTCTTAAGAGAATAAATACTCCCTTCTCTCTCACTCCACATTCTTCATAGATCTATTCTTTCAAAATATTTATTGAACATGTACTATGTTCTAGGCACTATGTTGTTGAGAAGATAAGGTGGAAAATGTGATATCCCTACTCACAAGGAATATATACAGTTAGAAGGAAGAAGAAATAAGAGAAATAACCTCCTTATGAGACCGTGATCAGTCACTCAGGAGAGGTGAAGACAATATGCTAATAGGAGGTCAGATGAGGGAGCGGTCCCATTGGACTATTATTAGGGAGGTCTTCATGGAAACTTGAAATGGGCCTCGAAAATTGGGTGAAACGTGGGCATGACCCCTGACCATGGGGCGATGACTTTGTTTGATTTTGTATTTATAGTAGGTGGTACAGAATAGGCTGTCAAATATTTGTCAGATTTACTTAATAAAGGGGAAAGGACAGTCCTGGTGAAGGGAGCTCCAAGAATGAAGACAGGCCAGCAACTGGGAAGCGCAGGGGCCTTAAGGAAAGGTTCATTGCAAGGGAAATAATTGCTTCAAAATATACAGGCGCCCGAGTAGTTCAGTCCATTAAATATTTGACTTGTGATCTCAGCTCAGGTCTTGATCTCAGAGTTGTGAGTTCAAGCCCTGCGTTGGCCTTCCTGCTGACAGTGGAGCCTACGAGTCAGATCCTAAGGGTTCATAATTGCAGGCCAGGTAGTTCAAGCAGGCTGCTTGGCTTGCATTGTTAACACTGGAGCACGGGTTGGATGGGTGTTAAGAGCATCAGGTGAGGAGACTCTTAGAGCATCAGAGGCTGGAAGTAATTAGGAACTGGTCTAGAGTAGGCTCAGGGACTGAAAAGGTACAGACGGAGCCAAGTGATATTTACAGGCTGAATTGACAGCACACTGAAGTACTTCAGCTGTAGCTCTGTGGAGTGATGGTGAATGCCTCCTTTTGCTGTAGGAATTCCTTTTTTAAAAATGGAAGCATCCAATCAGTTAACTGGAACAACTTTTCTAAAAGTTTAGCATTATCTAAGTCATGCTTGCAAGAGTCCTTCTAAATGCTGTGCTAAACGCTGTGAAAACAAGACAATGTTAAGTAAAGTTTTGTCAATGCTTAGGTAATAATTTACAGCAGAGTTCAATTTTCATATACTGTAAATATATTTTAATAGTTCTTTAGGGCCCTTTGTATATTCTGTGTTATAAACATACACACACACATCAGGGAAGGAGAGAGTAAATACAGAAATAACCACGTATCAGTTGCTTATTTGATGATGCATCTTGAATCGGTAATGTAGCCCAGTGATAACACTTGGTTTTTATATGAAAATTCTTTATGATTATTAGTTTTATAAAGTAGTTCCCAAGAAAGCATTTTGGGGAGGTTTTCTTCCTTCCTTCCTTCCTTTCTTTCTTTTTCCTTCTTTAAAGGAACATTTAGAATAATAATGGGGTTTAAGTTTTATTTAGTAAAACATTTATTAATAATGTTTTAATAAAAATAAAATAATAATAATAATGTTTTAATTACTAATAATTTATTTAGTAATACATTTAGGAAAACATTCTTCAGGAAAGTCATAGCAGCTTTTGCCTTCCCATCTAGCACAAATGTAGGAGACTGTGAGAAGAGACCATATAAAAATGTACTGTGTGTGATCTTTCCTTCTAGCATCACAGATCTCATTGATACAGCTGTGTGTTAGGGTGTAAGTACTGAAATTTATAAACCTGATTGCCTAAGTTTTCCCATCTCAGAAATAGGGACTGGGCTGGAATGATTAGGGAGGCCTTTCCCAGGGTAAAGGCTTGTGACTGACTTCTGAGAGCTACAGGGAAAGACTCCCACAAACAGTGACAAATTGTAGTTCAGGTTATTCAGTATTCTTCATAAGCTTTCTTGACTTGTATCTTTTTTCATGTCGGAGGCTGAAAGGCCCACGGTTACCTTTGTGGGAAAACATTGCCCTTTTCTGAGTAGAGTGCAAGACATGGTAAGATGCTCCCAATAAATAATTGCTGCGTTTCTTTCAGCTGCGAGAGATACTAGTGTGTTAGGGATTACTTGTGGACTTGGTCTGATCCTCTGCTAATGTTAGGGAAGCAGTTGAAACAGCTCTTGCTATATTCAGAAGTAAACTCTTAAATGATGATCACAGAAACCTTTACATTCATTCACCAAACATTTATTGAGATCCTGCCTTTTGCCTGGCTGGCATGGTATTAAGCTCCAGGAATATAAAGGAAACAAAAATAGGTACCTACAGGGCCAGCTTCCACGGTAATAGAGAAAACATGCAGTAAGGACTTAGTATGAATAGGTATTACTCTAATATTACAGATGGAAAACTATGAAACTGAGTGACTATCCTCTAAATCATAGTTAAAACGGTGTTTTTAAAGAATGTCCAATCTGTAAAGGTACTTGAAAAAATTAAAAGATCACAGGACTGTCTCCAGCTTCCCCTCCCCCAACGAAAGATTCTTTATCTTGAAGTAAGATAATGAATTCTCATCTCAGTTTCTTTATGTTTCTCTTGTTCAAGTCTGAAGAACAGGGACATTTCAGCTAGCCTGAAACAACTGTGACGGAAGGCAGGGAGATGTGCATTCTCTAAGGATGTCGCAGCTCCAATTATTTAGGGATTTATAGATCAAAGCCATTTTTAGTCATTTTTGCTGAGGTGGCAAAGACTTCATTTTACTCACCCTTTAAATTCCCTGTATTTCATTTGACTTCATAAAGAAAACTATTTCAAAAATTTTATTTTGAGTGGCAGAGTAACCTCAGATTGGTAAGGATCTGCTAAATTTGCAGAGTTTGAAAGGACTGGTTGGTAGTGAGAATTTTGACTTATTTGGTATTTAGACATCCCATTAAAATGGATGATGAAAATTCTCAATGTATTAATACCGATAGATTAGCCATTTTTGTAACTTCTTCTGTATTTATAATAATAACTGCTACTGTTTTATTGAGCAGTATATACTGGACAATGTGACAGGTATTTTAAGTCATTTAATCCGTATAAGAATGCTATAAGATGGATATTATTATTTCCTATTTTACCTGTGAAGAACCTAAGACTCCAGGTAGTTGAATATCTTACCCATTCAACTGTTTCTATGCTTCAGGATGTGAATTCTGGATTTGGATTCTAGTCTCAGTCCAATCTGGCCCTGCGTATTTACAGTTAATGTCTAATGTCTAGGACTGTGGGTTTGTTTTGTTTTGTTTTGTTTTTTAAAGATTATTTATTTGACAGACAGAGATCACAAGTAGGCAAAGAGGCAGGTGGGGGTGGGGGATGGGGCTGAGCAGAGAGCCTGATGTGGGCCTCCATCCCAGGACCCTGGGATCATGACCTGAACCAAAGGCAGAGGCTTTTCACTGAGCCATGCAGGCACCCTTTTTTTTTTTTTTTTTTTTTTAAAGATTTTATTTATTTACTTACTAGAGAAAGGGAGAGAGAGTAGTGGGAGGGTGGGGAGGGGCAGAGGGAGAGAGAGAGAAACAGTCTCCAGCAGACTCCCTGTGGAGTGCAGAGCCCAACCCTGGAGGTTGTGGGGGGGGCTCCATTCCAAAATCCTGATGTTGTGACCCCAGCTAAAACTGAGTCGGGTACTCAACTGGCTGAGCCACCAGGCACCCCTAGGCCTGTACCTTTTAAATGCACGTGCTAAAGGACAGATTGGTTGGATGAACTTTTTGCCTGTGAGAGCAGCATGAGGAAGGAGAGTCCTTGGGGCTTCAACAGGAGAAGTTCATTTTAGAGACTGAGATGGAGATCAGAAAACATTGACCAGCAGGAGAGCCCAAGATAGCCACAGAAAGATATTCCTCATATGCTAAAGTCAAAGGTAAAAGAAGAGGTAAATAAATGAGGCCTTCAGAGGTTGCTTAATTACTGCCCCAACTAATGTCTCCCTGGTTGACTTTTGAACAGTGGGAGTCTTCGGAGTAGGATCTAAGAATTTACATTATTTAAAGTCCTGCAGATGACTCTGATCTGGGCAGATGCTAGTGGTGTACCAAAGAGGCATGATCCTGAGTAAAGTGGATGAAATTCGGGGCTGTGGGATCCAGACCCAGGAGTGCTGGCTATGCCCAGGGCCGTTCCTTTTCTGAACGGACAGGACACTAAAGATCAAGGAACAAAACAGACAATGGTGGGGGACTACTGATGACAGATTTGAAGTATTATTCTTAATTTTTAAACATTTAAGTGGCTGTTATTCATGGGTAATAAATTGATCTTTTTCTCTCACATTTTTCTGTGTTTAAAGTTGGTCTATCTTAAATGACCTGGTACCCAAAGAGATTTGTTGCAAATAGACTGATACCATTTCTCTTTTTTTGGCACAATGTTAATTTTAAGCAAAAGACATGGTTACTTACTCAACATATACCCATTTTGTTACTTAATTTTTGTAATTATTCTATTTTCCTTATATCTTTAATTCTGGAACACTTATTTTCTAGATTTCTAATAATGGTAGACTTGTTTTTCAGGAGGGTGGTAGTATTTTAGGTTTGTTTGTGTTTCCCCCCCCTGTGCTCCAGACAAACAGTTAGTATGAGGGACTGTAGATGTATGGTTCTCTCTTACAGTTTGTAAATACCTTAAACTTGTTAACAGTAATTTTTTTTTCTCTCTGAAGTCTTGAGTCATAAAAAAACAATGATATGGAAGTGAATCTATGGGAAGGAAATCCAGAAGTAATATTGAGTCTACCGATGAAGCCTTTTTATTCACAGCAATGATTATAGCATCATTTTTGCCTTTTCCATATTGTATAAGGCTCTCTACCACATAAAAAATAGTTTTAGCAGGAAATAAATCCATACAAATGACTGAGAATGGCTTATCTTAATATGGAAATCCATTCTTTTAAAAAATACCATTGTTTCTGCTTTTTTTCAAAGTATGTATGCTAGACCAAAGCCTGTTTGAGGTTTGGTTGCTCAATTTCCCATCCCCTATCCTACTCTTTCTACTTGCATATCGATTAAGTTTTGAGTAGGAGGAGTTGAAAACAGGGTAATTTGTCCAGACTGTATAGTACCGTTGGAATATTTCTTTTGTTTAAAGTTTTAGATGTGTCCTGCTCACAAAGGAATTTGTGGATTGCCAAGGGCACTTTAGCAAAGGAAAGGCTATGTATGTACAAAGGTCAAAATAATCCACATAGACCCTGGAAAAAGCTTGAAGAATGCTTAACTTTTTCAAGAAGACACTGATTGCTATGATCATAAAAGTTCAACAACAAAAATATTCCTCAGAAACCAGAAACTGAACGAAAAATACTGTCTGCTCATATTTAAGAACGTGATTCTCATCTTCTAGAAATACAGTATGCATCTCTAGGTTAGAAAGATGGGAGTTAAAGAAGCCCCAAGGAAGGACATCTGAGACACTGCTGGGATAGAAAGCTGTTGTTGAAGGAGGCTCTTTTCAGATGCTGAAAACATCCTTGGTTAGTTAAAGCCTGTGAAATCATGGAGAAAGGCAGCAAAGAACTGTTCTCCCACATTTTCGTGAATTTGAATGAGTAGTAATTTCTTACCAGTCCATCAAAATTTCTGAACAAATAACCATCCCGCACATGCATGACTGTCATAAACATTAGCACAGAAATGTTATAACACTGTTGTCCCAGAGAAGATTAAAAATAGAAAATACAAAATATAATTTAAATATGTTTATGATAGAAAAATAATGGGGCATTATAGCAAGTAGGAGGTTTTGGAGTTCATCCATAATCTTGTGGGGTTGATGTCAGGGGAGAAAGCCCTGTCATGCCACAACAAGCCCTTGTCTCTCCACTCCGACCGAGGCCTGGCCTGGGTGGCTTGGGGCCTCTGTGGCTCTGCTGTTCACGTGCTCTGATGTTATATCACTCTTGATTGCTATCCTGCCAAGTTCCTTCGAGATACTGGGATTTTGCTTTCCAGTTTTAAAAATTACTTCTTTGACTCAATAGAGGTTTACTAAACAGGTTTATTTGCTGCTTCTTATATATAAAATGGCTTATATTAGATTAAAAGTTTTGAGGTGTATGTATATAATATTTTACTTTTTTGGGTTTAGATTTGGGCCTTGAGCCAGACCATTTTGCTGAGCAAACTTTCAGAGCCCTTCTCTCTGTAGGGAAGTATTACATGTAAATGCTGGATAAGCTTTATAGGTATCTGGTAACTCTCTGCGGTTCTGACTTTAATGAACAGAACCAGTAGGGCTGTTCCACTGGAACTCCTGTGATTGTGGTGATTTTCTGGTATTTCTTTTGAAGAGATTGCCTCAGGAAATATGTTGTAGGGCGTAGAAAAGTCTTACATGGTAATCCCACTATGTCTCCCATTTGAATTTCCAGAAAAGGCTCAATTTGTATAAAGCAACAAGTGATGTTGGAAAACTTTAAGGAGCCAGGCATCTTTGACTAGATTCTGGAGCTCTTTCAGAAATAAATCTAGAAGCCAGAATCAGAGGGATCTTTGGTTTCTCAAGGTTTTCTACCAATATTCTAAATAGCAGAAGAAAATAAACTCATATTCATATGAAGTTACGGGTAATAGGCCAAATTGTGGGGCCAAAGCTCAGATTTGAAGTTTCTAGAATGCTTTATGGTAAAAATCCATTTGAATATTACGTTGTATTCTAAAATATATGCCTTTTTTTTTTTTTTGGAGGAAAAATTGACATGGTAAAATGCACAGATCTTAAGTATAGAGTTTGAATATTGTTATATAAGTTAGAATACAGATCTTAAGTATAGAGTTTGAATATTGTTATATAAGTTAGAATATTGACAAAAGCATACACTGGTATAATCCACATTCCTATTACAAATATACCCACATGTTTTAACATAGAGGATCGATGCCCTAAGAATATTTACCTTTTTATTTTGTGGCTTCTACTTGTCATACCACTCTCTATAGTCCCCCAGCAATGTTGGCAGGGGACGTGGTATGGTTATTCAATTTAAGAAGTGTGGGCTTCATCAAGATAGCTGAGCAAAACGGCCATATATCTTAGTGGACTTTCTTTAGCTAAAGTCTACCATGAGCTAGAGAAGTTGATTAATGCCTGTTGTTCACCTAAACACCAAAAAATTCCTGCTGCTCTAATTGCAGACAGTTGATCAAGTTAAGCAATGGATCTGTGGTCAGGAAGTTAAAGATTCCTTCACATGCATTGTTTTGCTGATAGTCTGTTCTATAGGAAGACTTACTCACATTATGTGATCTCCCATTTTGTTCCTTTAACATCCTTTCAGGATAACAGCTGACACTTTCCTTTGCAGTAGTCACCCTATGGGAATTCATTTTTTTTTTTTTAAAGATTTTATTTATTTATTTGACAGAGAGAGAAATCTCAAGTAGGCAGAGAGGCAGGCAGAGAGAGAGGGGAAGCAGGCTCTCCGCTGAGCAGAGAGCCCAATGTGGGACTCGATCCCAGGACCCTGAGATCATGACCCGAGCTGAAGGCAGAGGCTTAACCCACTGAGCCACCCAGGCGCCCACGCTATGGGAATTCAACTGATGACCTACTCTCTGCATTTTATTCGCATTTTTTAATTCTTTCTCGCACCTTGCCTGCAACTGTAACTGAGTGCTTGTACTCTGTTTTCACTCAGTGTCTTTCAGAGAGGAGATGTTAAAGCTCCCTTTTAGTAGAGACTAAATTTTAGTTATTATATCCACTGCAGTGCAAAATACATCAAGCCCACCAGATTGATTTCAGTCATAGGTACTGCTATTAGGTAATAGCAATACATAGGGATAGACCCAGAACTCAAGTAATGTTTAGTAATATTAGGGGAGCTGGTGATGGTAACTGATACTTACCGAGAGGTTTTTATGGGCTAGGTACTATCCTAAGCCTGTTGCATGTATTATCTGATGTTACCTGCACAATCATTTGATGAGTAATAATATATCCACTTTACACATTAAGCAGCAATGTGTCTTAGGACTGTTTTCCTAGGAGCAGAGCCTGAGATGCAGATTCTTGTGCAAGTGATTTATTGAGGGGAGGACTCAGGAGGAACCGGAGCAAGGAAGGGAAGCAGGATTCAGAGGGCAGGTCCCTGGATCAGCATGTCCGCAAACCTGTTAGAAATCCATATTCCCAGATCTCACTCAGGAACCCTGGGTCAGAAACTCAGGGGAGGTAGGCAATGTGTGGTTTAAATAGTCTTCTAGGCGATTCCAATTGATTGTAAAATTTGAGAGCCCCTCAGGCAGAGGAAGAAGCCAGGTAAAGATTTATGTTTTGCTGGAAATAGAGCCTTAGGGGGATCCTTTGAGGTGTTTGGCACATGAATGGCACTGTAGAGCTGCCATCCAGAAGAGAGTCACTTTAGTATTTTGATCAGTCACTGGCTGTGGGGGACTCCTCTGGGGAATGGATAGTGAGGGAGAGGTATAATTTCCCAGTCTCTAGAAAAGGTAGCCCTGGTGTAGTGAGTCGTTAGCATCCAACACCCCCAGCAGCTGGGTATGCCAGCTTAAGGTGAATCTATGTGGGGCATCCCAGTCAGTGTCCACTCACTGAGGCACAGCGGAGTTCTATAACTAGCTCCAAGTCCCACTGCGGGTGACAGGTTTTGAACTCCTGCAGTCTGGCTCCAGAGTCTGTCTTCCTGACCATTAGTTCTACTGTCTCCTGTGGTTGGAACAGTACTACCAATAACAACATTAAGATAAGTGCTCAAGAGACCATTTAGAGGAGGACGTTGGTTCTGACTGGGGAAAACAGAGGGCTTCATGAAAGAGGTGCCATTTGATTTTGCCTTGAGGGTAGGATAAGATCTGGACATAAAAAAGTGGATGCGAGAGATTTCCTAGGTGGAAGGAGCAGCCTGAGAAAAGGCACAGAAGCATGCCAGTGTGGGTTTGTTACAGAAAGCTAGTTATTCTTTTTGGCTGCTGTTTGGCTTACTAAGAGTTCTGGGAGAGAAAAGTCATTCAACATCAGTTTGGGGCCAGGTTGAGGATATCCTTAGATGCTAGGCAAGTGAAGATTTTTAATCTGGGGAACAGTGTAGTCAGAACTGTCCTTTAGGAAGATTAATATGACAACAGATGTGTAGGATGAATTTTAGGAGGAGAAGCGGAAGGGAGACAAATCTGGAAGCTATCAGTGTACATGATAAACTAGGACCTGCTCTTGGCAGTGGCAGTTAAACTGGTAGAGAAACATAGAAAGGCTGCTACAGAGGAAGCAGAACAGGAGCTGAGGGAATGAATCAGAGCGAGCCATTGAAGAAGCTCCCTGCCCGGGAGAACTCCAGCCTTTTCAGGCAGGGATGGGGCTTCTGCAGTGGAGGGTGTCTGAGAGCGGTGCAGAGAATGGGTGGTTAGGTTTAGGAGCATGGCTCAGGAGTGTGAATTTGGTCCGGGGTAGCCCATGTGGAGATGTCGGACAAGCAGCTGGATGGCCCAACTGAAACTCAGGGGTTAATATGCAGATTTAGAAGACTTAATTGTCGTGGCAATTATTGAAAGCCACAAGGTCTGATAATAAAATTGCCAAGGATGGCAATGATAAGAGAGGGTCAGTGTCATTTAGGATTAAGATTCTTGGACTCTTCTTCAGTTTTTTCATCCATCGACTCACTTGGCCTCCAAATGAATAATGAAGTTAACAGTTTTGCATGTTAAATTGAGAGAAAGTCAAACCCTTTTGCTTTCTAGCTCAAGGTAGGGAATATAATGGAGAAAAGGTATGTGTGTGGGGGGAGGGGGGTAGTCTTCCCAGGCAAAAGCAAACATTTCTTTGCAGCTCTTACTAGATCCTCTATCTCCTCTGTTGTTGTTTTCTTAAGAGGCATTTAAATAGTTTGGCCTAAGATCTTCCTTGCTCGCTGCTCTTGCTGTGGGCTTAAATTTGTAAATAAAAGGCAACAATGTCAGCCAAGATACTAAGTAAAGTCAACTAGGAAGTGAGAGTAAGATTTCTTTCTGATAAGCCATGAGACTCAGATTTAGTTGTATTTCCAGTTATTTCAGTCTAGATATGTATAGTCATTTATTTCAGAAAGAGATGTTTTAAATACTCTGATTAATGGGGCTTGGAATGGCATTTTGTGTAGTAGCTCATTCTTCTTTTTCTGAGTCCAACTGTTGGTGAGGTCAGAAAACCTGTCCGCTTGGGGCCATTGCTTATTGTTATCTAGAGAATGATTTCGTAGGCCAGAACTTTCTGGAATTTATATTTGACCACAGAATGAACAAACTAGGTGGACATTACTGGGGAAAATGAGACATCTCTGGCCTCCAGCCACTAGATGCCAGTACCATTCCCCTAGTCACGACAATCAAAATCCCATGTGGTTGGAGCCACTGTGTTAACTAACCTACGTGGATCAAACGGGAATGTGAAAGTCTATATAGTCTCTATCTTAGGTGTAGCAAGTTGTAGAATAAATAGATTTTTGCCATTTCAGAAATGGATTCCTTGAATGCTATGCCTGGGAGAGATTGTCCTGGTTATGTAGAACCCATTCCAAATCACAGTACAATTTGATATAACTACTTGAAGGAGCAGTTTGTCAGCATCTAACAAAAGTTGAGAAATAGAGCAATTTTACACCTACTTCTCCCTCTCAAGCATCTGCCCAAGGACACATGTTTAAGGACATTCATGGCAGAATTGTTTTATAATAAGGAAAACTGTAAACAGCATCATTGAAACATATACATTATGGTGCATTCACATGATGGGATAACCATGAACCAGTAAAAATGAATGAAGCGAATTTGTATGGACCAATCTCAAAAATAGTGTTGGCAAATGCAGAATAATTTTTCTTTGCTTCTTCTGGGTGGCTCAGTTCGTTAAGTGTCTGCTTTGGGCTCGGATCATGATTCCAGGATCCTGGGATCGAGCCCCACGTCAGGCTCTCTGCTTAATGGGGAGCCTGCTTTTCCATCTCCCTCTGCTGCTCCCCTTGCTTGACTCTCTCTCTCAAATAAATTAAACACCTCTTTTAAAGAAACCCACCCAGAATGCAACTGGTGCAGCCACTCTGGAAAACAGTATGGAGGTTCTTCAAAAAGTTGAAAATAGAGCTACCCTGTGACCCAGCAATCGCACTACTGGGTATTTACCCTGAAGATACAAATGTAATGATCCGAAGGGGCACGTGCACCCGAATGTTTATAGCAGCAATGTCCACAATAGCCAAACTATGGAAAGAACCTAGATGTCCATCAACAGATGAATGGATAAAGAAGATATGGTATATAGATACAATGGAAAACTATGCAGCCATCAAAAGAAATGAAATCTTGCTGTTCGCAACCATGTGGCTGGAATTAGAGGGTATTATGCTGAGCAAAATAAGTCAATCAGAGAAAGACAATTATATGATCTCTCTGATAGGAGGAATTGGAAAGGCAGGGCGGGGGTGTGGTGGGTAGGGAGGGAAGAAATGAAACAAGATGGGCTCAGGAGGGAGACAAACCCTCAGAGACTCTTAATCTCACAAAACAAACTAAGGTTTGCTGGGGCTTGGGGGTAGGGATAGGGTGGCTGGGTGATGGACATTGGGGAGGGTATGTGCTATGTTGAGTGCTGTGAAATGTGTAAGCCTGATGATTCACAGACCTGTACCCCAGGACCAATAATACATGATATGTTACTTAAAAAAAAAACTCACCCAAATAACGCTATACATTGTTCAGCTCATATTCATGACAGTGTCCCTTTCTGAGGAGGAAGAGATGAAGATGAATGAGACTAGGGAGAGAAAAATGGAGGATGTCAATTTTATTTACATTGTTTCATTTATTTTTAAAAAAAAGGTCAAGCATATTCTGCGGAAGTTTAAATTTTGGTGATATGTTCATGCATATTTGTTACTTATCATTCTTTGCATTTTTTTTTTTTTAAGATTTTATTTATTTATTTGACAGAGCTCACAAGCAGGCAGAGAGGCAGGCAGAGAGAGAGGAGGAAGCAAGCTCCCCGCCGAGCAGAGAGCCCGGTGCGGGGCTCGATCCCAGGACCCTGGGACCATGACCTGAGCCGAAGGCAGAGGCTTTAACCCACTGAGCCACCCAGGCGCCCCCATTCTATGCATTTTTAAACTTTTCAAATGAAATATAAAGGAAACACTTTAGTACTTGATGGTGTAAGTTGATATTTTCAAGTGCATAGGGGGATATACTAAATTGTTCCTTGTCCTGAAATATCTATTAGCTATTGATTTAATTTTCCACAATGTGTTTGACGAAAGTGATTGTGCTATGTGCTGTTTCTTCATCACATTTCCATGCACTAAGCCACAGTTTCATGATTCATTCTTGCACAAACATGTGTAGATCTGGATTCTCACACGTTGAAATAAACGCAGCTGTGTTTATTTCAGTGAGATTACATTCAAATAAACACACATGTGATCCCTTACGAGCGTGAACCCGTAAAACACTTGTTGATTTGGTTCTGAAATTGTGTGTTCAAATAAACACACTTGTTTTAAGGGAAGTTTTGCTTTACTCAAATGTTCATGCCTTGAACATGTGTTTTATAGTAGGCAGATGTAGACAATGAGTGTCTTAAAAGAATAATAGTTCTTCAGAGTCTGTCATTGCTTTAGACAAATGCAGGGTTTATTTAATGGAATTTTTTTTTTAGCATATTGGTAGTTGTCCTGTTTAAGTAATTAAAAATAGTGTTTGAATATAACAGTTTATAAATTATATTATGTAATTATAATTTATATAACTTTATTCTTGAAAGGTTAGCCGAATAGAACAGAATTTTTAATAAATTTATAAAAAATACTTACGAGTGTATTTTTAAAAACTATTAATAATGATAAATTAGAAAGTGAAGGAGCTTTTTAAATTTTGGAAACTACTTTTTTAACCAGACTTGTAAATCTGTGTTTTTATTTTTGAAATCTTAGAATGAAAATGAAGAAATTTCCAAACCAGGAAGAGTAGTATTCACATTTGTAATTATGCTGAACTGAATGTAGGTAATCTGAAAAGAAATGAGTTAGCATGCTTTAGCCTTCTACAAAATATTTTAGCCAAATAGAATATAACGTAAAAAGTACCAGTATTTGAAGTTATCTTTTTTTAAACCATGAACCACAAGACTAAAGTGGCCAAAAATTCTTTGTTGTTGGTTTTTTTTTCTCCCTTCCAAAATACGGGGAAATTTTTATGTGATATTTTGCAAGTATTTAGGAAGTAGACAAACCAACATCTGTTGTAGTTGTGTGTGTGTGTTTTAGAGAGAGAGTGGGGTGGGGGGCAGAGGGAGAGAGAGAATCTTAACCAGGCTCCACGCCCAGCATAGAGCCTGACCTGGGACTCCCATTTCACAACCCTGAGATCATGACTGAGCCAAAATTGGACACTTCACTCTGACTGAGCTCTTTAATGTTTAGAGCCTGTCCTTTCCTGTAGAAAGGAAACTTCATGAAAACAGGGCCTTTGACTGTTTTGTTTGCTCTGTACATCCAGTGCTTAGAATAGGGTCTGGCATATATATCAACCACTCAATAAATGTTTCTGAATGAATGCTGAATGAAGAACAGATAGAAATTTCCTTTCAGCTTTAATTCTCAGTGTTAATGTTTTGCCACTTACCCCACCAGCTGCCATAGCTGGCTATTTCATCAGTTAGGTATGTATCCTTTAGAACCCTTTAGTGTATTCACTTATGTGTATATTTTCATAGAAGAAAGCAGGGTATAGTTACTGTTTTCCTGTACCTTGACAAAACCTGGTATTGTTAAACTTTGAAATTTTTTCAAGTCTGATATGTGAAAATGTTACTTTCTTTTACTTTGAATTTTCCGTGATAACTTTCCATGAAATCAAGCATACTGTTAATCTATTTGTTAACTCACTTTTTCTTTTCCTGAAATTACCTCCTTATATATCATTTGTTTTTCAATGAGCTTTACATATGTAGCCTGTATGTTATTATATTGAACACATAAATTGTATTTTTTTATTTGTCTAAATAATTTAATATATATGGCAAATATTTCTCATAGTTTATTTTTTCTTTCAACTTTGTTTATGTTGCCATGTCTCATGAGGATGTTGACATTTTCTTTGTAGCCAACTTTATCAGTCTTTACCCTCTGTACTTTGTTCAGAAGGCCTCTCCTACTCCCAGTGTCATCGATACCCATACTCCTTTGTCTATTCTCTTATACATATATCTCTTTGATTCTCATGTTTAAACCATTTAAAAAATCTATTTACAATTTACTGTTAATGTTACGAGGTGGAGGTGGATCTTTATACTCCTCCCATCCCTCACCCCCTACACAAGGGGCAGCCAGATGTTCCAGCCCTTCTCTAACTAATTTGTGTGCCTTCTCTAACTAATTTGAAGTGTTTTAATAATGTGCCAATGTTTTGGGGTTGATATTTGAACTTACAGATTGTATTCTATTGATGTATTTTTCCATTTCTTTGAAAATAGTAGATTGACCTATGAAGCTTCATACTATCCCTCTTACTAGTTTCACTAATTTGTCAGTTAATGCTGTTACAGAAAATCAAATCATGTATTCTTTTACAGAAAATCAAATCCTGTGTTACTAATGATGGTTTGTCTTCTTGTTCAATCTTTTACTTTTTCTGTTTTTCTTTATTTATGTTTATACTTTTGGTTAATGCATTGGCTAGTGCCTCTAGTATAATGTTGATTACTGCTAGTGATGGTGATAATGTTGATCCCTTCTTGTGTATATCTTTTATATGTTTTTTTTTTTAAAGATTTTATTTATTTATTTGACAGAGAGAAATCACAAGTAGATGGAGAGGCAGGTAGAGAGAGAGAGGGAAGCAGGCTCCCTGCTGAGCAGAGAGCCCGATGCGGAACTCGATCCCAGGACCCTGAGATCATGACCTGAGCCAAAGGCAGCGGCTTAACTCACTGAGCCACCCAGGCGCCCCTCTTTTTTTTTTTTTTTTTAAAAGATTTTTATTTATTTATTTGACAGAGAGAGATCACGAGTAGGCAGAGAGGCAGGCAGAGAGAGAGAGAGGAGGAAGCAGGCTCCTGCTGAGCAGAGAGCCCGATGCGGGACTCGATCCCAGGACCCTGAGATCATGACCTGAGCCTAAGGCAGCGGCTTAACCCACTGAGCCACCCAGAGGCGCCCCAGGCGCCCCTCTTTTATGTGTTTTAATGCATCCAGTATTTATTTCAGTACTACGAATAAGGTTTTCTACATGTTTCTCCTAGATCTTCTTTTTCAGCTTAAGGAAAACCTCTCCTATTCTTAGCTGAGAAGTTTTATCATGAATGTGTGGTAAAATAGTTTGTTGACCTGATCATGTCATTTTCTTCTTTTATACTATTAATGTAGTGAGTCGCATTGATAAATTTCCTGATGATGATCATCCTGTATTTCTGAGATAAATGTCACTCTTTTTATACTTTGTTTTAATATTTTTAAAATTTTACATAAGAATTCTACATCCATGTTGAAGTATGATTAGACACTTTTTCTTCTCTTTGCTATTTTTACCTGGTTCTAGGATAAGGCTCATTTAGAGCCTTAGCTTGCATAGTTTCTTATACCTTTCTATGCTAGGAAACAGTTTGCTTCAGGTGAAAATTATTCTGAATGTTTATTAGAACTCCTAATCTGTGTCAGGCTAGTTCCTTTTATGAGGATGTAGATCTTTGGAAATGTTAATTTTTATTTTATTATTATTATTATTATTTTTACTTTTGTTTGCATTGTTGGCTTTCTGTTTGTTTTGGTAAATTTCGGTAATTCATGTTATGTTAGGAAGCTATTTATTTCACATAGGCTTTAAAGTTTGTGGTATAAAATTGTTCTTAGTCTTCTAAAGCTTTCCTCTTTTCTCTGCCTCTGGTTTTTCTCATGTGTTTATTAATTTTCATCCTAATTAATTATCCTTTTTTTGGTCCCTTTTCCCCCCTTGTTCTTTTTTCTATTGCTTTTGGAATAATTTGTCTTTTATTCCCTAAAATGCCATTTGTTGCACAGTTTCCTATGAGTACCCTTTTGATGACATTTCACAGGTTTTTCTTATATTGTGTGGTCACTGTCAGTTTTAAATATTTAAAAATTTAAAAATTGCCCTCTGATTTATTCTTTTACTATTACATTACTTAGAAATAGGGTTCAAAACTTCCGTTTTAATGTTTTATGGGGCTGTCATTTTTTTCATTGATTTCTCACTGGTTTCCTATTCTCATTCGTTAGTGGATGGCATACAAGATAGCAGTATTTCAGAATCTGTTACTATGATCATTCTCTGAATATTTCACATGTATTTGAAAAGAACGTCATTTCTTCGTATCTAGAATCCAGAGTGTTGCATATCTGTGTCTGCTAGGTTAGTATTATAACTGTTAGTTAATTTCAGTGTGTTATTTGTATCCTTCATGGCATTATTTATTTTGCTTTTAGTTTACCCATTTTCTGAGAAGTTATTTTAGAATCCACCCATGTGATTGTGATTTCTCGTTTTCTGTTACTGACTTATTTTATATTTTATATTTTACATATGTCCCAGCTATTTTGTTAAATGTATAAGAATCAGTGACTGGTTACTCACTCTTGTAATAGTATTCTTTTGGCCAAAGTAAATATTTTTTTATCCCTTTTAATAATTTCCTCCTTGATTTCTTCTTTGTCTGTTGTTACTATTGCTGTATGTACTCTACCTTTCCCTTTGCCTACTGCATAGTTTCACATCCCTGAATTTTGAAACTTCTGTATGTTGTTTTGCTTGAGGTGTGCCTTTTATGGTTATGAGCATAACTAGATTTTACATTTTATTTTTTTAATTTAGCCTGAACATATCTCTGATTTTTTTTTTTTAATTATCCTCTCTTCATTTCTACTTTTCAGACTTTTGATGAAATGATTTTCTCTGTTTTATGCTTTATTTGCTCTGCTGGTTTGAATAGCATACATTTCTTTCCTATTTTGTGGTTATTTTCTTTTGATCCTTCGAGTTTTATTGAGGCATGATTGACATACAGCATTGCAAGTTGTACAGCACAGTGGTTTGACTTACATATGATATGAAATGATTACCACAATAAGTGTAGTTACCATCCATCACCTCATATAGATACAAAAGCATGTATTTTTTTTTTCCTTGTGATGAGAACTTTTAGTATATACGCTCTTAGCAGCTTTCATATATACCACACAGCAGTGTTAGCATCGTCGTCATGTTATATATATATGACATCTGCATCTTATTTATCTTACACTGGAAGTTTCTGCCTTTTTAAAAAAATTTTTTTTTATTTATTTACTTGGGGGTGGCATGAGCAGAAGGGATAGGAAGAAGAGGGAGAGGGAAAAGCAGACTCCCTGCTGAGCAGGGAGCCTAAGGCAGGACTCGATCCCAGGACCCTGGGATAATGACTTGAGCTGAAGGCAGATGCTTAACTGACTGAGCCACCTAGGTGCCCAATTTTTCAGTGTTTTATAGTTATGATCCTTAAATATGTATATAGATTAAATCTGAACAACAACACAAAGAATCAAGTAAGTTATGTTTAATGAAGAGAAATAAAAAGTATTCTTTTAGATTTAGTAAAACCATCTGGTATACATGTCTAAACTCTAAATTTCTTTAGGTACAAATAATAAAATGTTTATGAAAATAGGTAGGCTTTGAAAATGAAACCATAGATTAGATGTAATTATATCTTTGTTGACTATTTTCAGTTAATTTTAGAGGAAATACACAGTTTTGGTTTTTCAGGACAGTTCTCATTTAAAATCTCTCTTGTTGTCTTTGTAAGTACACTAACATTTTTTCACACCATGTATCTCCCGTTTTGGTTTGTAGTGTATACAAGGTCAATAAAAATAATTTCATAATTATTTTTTATTGAACCCTCACTGTGATAAGGCAATATGGCTTCAAGGATTTTATTATTTACTCTTCCCCAAAACTAGTGGTAAGAATTACAAACATCCCCATTTTATAAATGAGAAAATTGAGATCCAGAAAGACTGAGTAAACTAACTGAGAACTCCAGATTCAAATCCACCATTTTTTTTTTAATTTTTAAAGATTTTAATTTATTTATTTGACAGCAAGAGATAGTGAGAGAGGGAACACAAGCAAGGGGAGTGTGAGAGGGAGAAGCAGGCTTCCTGCTGAGCAGGGAGCCCAATGTGGGGCTCCATCCCAGGACCCTGGGATCATGAACTGAGCCAAAGGTAGGTGCTTAATGGCTGAGCCACCCAGGCACCCCCAAACCCAGCATTCTCTTACTTAAGATACAGCGTTGTGTTAAATTATATATAGGTATAGGTTATGTCACTCTATTTTGTAATATAGAAGCTTTAGATTGTTCTTTCAAGAAATGTAATTTCAAGTAAATTTTTTTTATTATTATCTGTTAAAGTTTAGGCTATTCTTTGGAAATTATGAGGGATAAGGATTGTGTCGTACATACTTTGGTACTCCTAACACCTCACAGTGTCATGTATGATAATAATTGTTGAGATGACATAAAGGAAGTTCCTCATTAGGAGGTTAATGAATGAAAATAGGCGAAAGGGTTTGTTATAATATTTAAAAACCTAGCTTTCAAGTCACCACTGTTAATATGATTCAGAGATAAAGCCAAATGCCAAAGATCTCTTGACCCTTTGGTGTTGTCCTTCTGCATTACAAAAATACAGATTATTTTTTAGAGGGATGACTCAAGGCTGTAGAGGGCAGTATAAGCCAGCTCAAGTGGACTTTCTGCGCTGGTGACGTGCTGTCGTACAGTTGCTGTTGCCAGAATGTGCAGTTAGGTTTTAACTTAACACCCCAGGTAGCTAACCACTGACTGGTAGAATTGTTCTCAGATTTAAACGTAAGAGAAGGATAAGTGGAAAGGTGTCATAGAACTGAAGAGTTATGCAAACTCACAAATGAAACTGGCAGTTAAACACGCACTGTTTCTGCTCTTTTAGATTCTGGTGCAAAACTAGTACCATTATCTGGATGATCTAGGCCTAAAAACATTTTTGTCTCAGTGAACTTGATGGCAAAGTTTCTTGTAAAGAATTTTCTCTCCTCTCTAGTTGTCTAATCGTTTAATTTTAATTAAAACCAGTAAAACCCTCAGCTGTCTTTCCCTTTTCCTCTCCCTTCCCTCACCACTATGAAGGCATAGACTATTTAGTTGTGTATCACATTATAAGCCATACTAAATTTAGAACACATTTAATAATGTCACTTTAGGTGTCTTTGACATTCTCTCATTCTGTTGTCAGTGTTCACAGTTTGATTATCTAGGATTTGCAAGATTATATCACTTTCCTAGTGAATAAGATGTTTTTGGTCTAAATTTTGCAGTTGAATGGTGTAGCCTTTCATTTACAGTGGAAAAAAAAACCCGCACAACTAAAACTAACCAGCTCACAAATATTTTGGTTCTGGCAAAGTTGCCTCCAGTGTTGCTCACACTGACCCATCTGATAGGAGTGGATACCTATGGTCTAAAGACGTGATGTACAGGGTTATGTTCGTTATGCTTCATTACCTACCACATCATCTATCTATTTCTTTTAGGTTTTTGCTTTTGGTTTAAGAGAAATATAATTTCTGGGGTGCTTGAGTGGCTCAGCCATTAAGCATCTGCCTTCGGCTCAGGTCATGATTCCAGGGTCCTGGGATCGAGTCCCATGTAGGGCTCCCTCCTTGGTGGGAAGCTTACTTCTCCCTCTTCCCTGCTTGTGTTTCCTCTCTCACTGTCTTTTTCTCTCTGCCAAATAAATAAATAAAATCTTAAAAAAAAAAAAAAGATAAATATGGTTTCCAGCACTGAAAATTCCCTAAATAAAAATCATATCTTTGATAATTCTGGTACAGTACTGGTCACTGGCCTGTTATCAGTGGGTGGTTATGTCTGTTTTAAATAATTTTGATAGGCATGTAGTCCTTGAGAAACATAACATGTCCCAAGCTCTAATAAAAATGAAAACCTAAGTTTTCTAAATGAAGACAAATGAAGCATGTATTCCAGAAATGGTAGGAGTGCTGACTTCAAGACTTTCTTGTATGTTGACTCTTGGTGTGATAAGCACCAAGGAATAGACAGTTGGGAAGAATGAATTTTATATCTTTCTATCCCATGAATGTTCTCATTTGATTTTCACAACAATCTGTTCATAGAGTCAAGGTTGCCATTGTTACCTTTGCAGGTGGGGGAAATGGGTTCAAGCAGTATGAGGGATAGGTTGACATTGGGGTGGCTCGTAAATGACGACCCTCCCCCTGGATAGAAGTAAGTGGCTGTTTTATGATTTTGTTGGCACAGACATAAATGATTTTTTCCAGTATGTTTAAGAATCACAACCCTGTGTGTATTTTGTACCAGAGAATATGTTATCTGGAAATTCTTCAGTAACAACATGTAACTTCAATTTTTTATCCTCACTAACTCACTAGCTTTAGGTCATTTTTCTAGTTTTCAGTTTTGCATTAGAGATCTTTTTTTGTTTGATCTAAGGTATAGTTAAGGTTATTTGTATATTTCATGCAAATGAAGGCCAAAATTTAAGAGGATTTATAGAACTATGAACTTACTGTTGTTCATAGTTCTATAGGACCTTGTTCATTGATCTGTGGAATATAATAGGACAAAATTATAAGCTGAATAAATTTGTGGCACAGATTTACTTTTTGACATTCAGTATTCTTTAGGTGCAAGTCAACATTCCAAGGATTGATCTCTCTGGTTAATTTTTACCTTATGAATTTTGTTTTAGTATTAGGGTCTTGTGTCTTTGGCTAGAAGGGACTGACCAAAACTTTTCTTACGACTTTTTTTCTCCCAAAGCTCTTCATAAACATTAAATCACAAGAAGAAATTTATTTTTTACTGCCTCTCTAAAAGGCACATAGAATTTGTTACCATACATCCTATTAATTAAAATACTGAAAAGGATCCTTGAAACACCTGTTCCTCTCTAAAGGGAGGGGGTGGACCAGTGTGTGGTAATGTTGGTGATTGTGAAGCAGAATGTGATTCACCTAGCAAGGAAGTAAATGCACATTTGTGGTTTTAAATTTATCAAAACAACATTTCCAAAGAGAAAAATCAGTAGGAATAGGAGGAAGGATTGGCAGATAAAGGTGTTCTGCTTCTGTCTTGCAAGGAGGGGAATTTGAGGCTTCTTTTAAGTGTATGATCATGCAAGCTACTTAAACTCCAAGTCTTTCTTTCCTCATCTTTAAAGCGGGATAATAACTTAAATACCTGTCCCATTGACTACCGGAAAAAATAGTGAGCTAAAATATATAAATGGCTTCTCTGCCTCTTGGCATATGGTATTCTCTAAGTCCCTGATAATAACAGAAGTAACTCCTGTTACATCCAATATCCATGTATCCAGTAATCTTAAATGACAATTAATTGGGTACCTAAAGTTCAGTGGTAGCAAAAGGAGTGGACAGGAAAGATTGAGTGAGTGAAGGGTATATAATGAGCTCCATATGGACTTAACAACTGGTGATGTGCGTTGAGGTAAGGGGGTACCAAGGTGCATGTGGTGGTTCAGGTATGGAAACTGTTAAAGAGATGGTGTTCTTCCTAACCTCAAGAAGATTTGGTTTTCAGAGAAGTGTTAGTGAGGCAAAGCAGTAGCTTGAAAACACCAAAATAACTTTTGTTTTTATTTGACACATTTGTTTTAGTTAATTTGTGTTTAAATTAACCATTTTTAAATGCTTTTAATTAAAGTGCATTTTGCAGGGATGGGTGTGGGGGGAAAGGGGTTGGTGTTCTGCTACCTAAGTAATTCAAGTTTTCAGGACTAATTTGTTTGGCTAGTGAATGTTCTCCCTAAGCAGTCAAATGGCAAAATTTCTCTTTAAAAGAACCAGTTCTTCTTTAAGAAATAGTATGTAGAAGTGTGGCCAGGTACATTCATTGCACTGTAAGAGGGAGACTGTTGTGTGTGTGTGGGGGGGGTTGTCAGGAAGCATGTAGGTGGGAAGGGTTTCCTGTTTCCAGGCAACAGTGAGGAGCTCCAGAGAGAAAGCAACTTGAATATAAATTCATTCAGGAGAGGACATTTTACCACACTGCCTTCTAGCTGGTGGGGACACAGACTTGATTCTGGAAGATAGGGTGGAGTTTAAATTTCATTTGTCTATGAGTAAAGTTACTGGAACCCTAATTCTCATGAGGTTTGGTATGTACAAAAAATAATCCAGTACTAGTGGCCAGGTTAGGATTTTACGTATTTTGAGAACAGTGGCACCTGCGTGTTTAACTCCTTTCTCCTTTTCCAGAACCATGGGCTTCCTGTGTCCTCATTTTCCTGTCTGTCTGCTTAGACAGCAGAGGGGCTCTTGGCCTTAGAGCAGGCTGTTTTCCTGCCGGCCTCTGTCTGCAGGAAGGAGGGAGAAGCACAGCATGGGCAGCTCACTGGGAGGCGAGGCCAGCCCCATGGTTTCACGGGGAGCAGATGGGAAGGAGAATCCCTTCGGTTTCCTGGGCCATGGGGAATGTGGGCTAGTCCCCGACTGGTGACATTTTCCCTGTCCCTTGAAATGTAGGAGGGCGGTGGATTAGGAAAAGTGGAAGAAGGCATTTGCAGGCGGTAGCTACCTGATCAGGGTGAATTAATCTGGAAGCATTCGAGGTAATAGGAAAGGCAGTTGTTTAAATATTGGTCCCTTGAAGATTTTGTAACTGTTACAGTGACTCTGTGAGCCTTGAAGAACCATCTCATTTTATACTCCAGCCCTCAAGCACAGGCGTAGTCACCGAGCTTATGGAGCCCTGAGAAACTGGGGAAGGGTCACACAGGCTGGGGAAGAATTGCCTGAGTCTTTTCTCACTTTCACACTGTGTGCCCCCTAGAGTTGTGGAAGTAAGCTACTTTGCTTTTAAAATCAGCTTTTTATTATTTCACTATACTGCTTCTATTTATTAAGAGTATTCTTCAACATCTGAGTGGGTGACAGGTCTTGTAAAGGGGTGAGAAAGCATCCCGACCCATCTTGGGCTGGGAGCTGTCCTCTGCTCCCACACGAGGTGAAGAGCAGGTGTTCTTGTGTGAGGCTCGTCCTGGAAGAGTTGCTGGTTTTATGGCTCAGTCTGGAGCCTTCTTGAGTAACTTACCCTGCGACCCTAGGTGCAGTCTGCTCACTGGTTTAGTTACAGGCTACGCCAAGAGCTGCCCAGACGCTTAAGCAAACATGCAGAATCCAAGCTTTATATTGGATCCCCCTCTTGCCATGAGTCGGAAGATGAATCATCCCTTGAAGGGTCTAATCTGTCTCCTTATTGTCCTGTCTGGAAGGGTCACATTATTTAAGTGTAACTCCTCAAGGCCTGGCAGATCTTTTCAAACAAATGTTGATGGATACTCTGCAGTCCCTCCCATCTTAACAGACTTCTTTATGCTTCTTTCTGCATAAGACACTTAACCTGTGTTGAGGGTGCCTCTTTTATGACCAGAGAGAAGAAGTTAAAGGAGTTGAATCTCACGGTTTAGATAGTGTGTTCTTCCCCAGTAATGCAGCCAGCTTTTAGTCCGGTGTTGAGCCCTATTGCTCTTTGTAGCCCCATCTTCATTCTGTACTGGAGTTCTCTGTATCCTTCGGGGACCTTAAGTACCTGTAGTGGGCTGAGTATCTTAAGTTTTAACTATCATTTTCTTCAGAATTAATTTTTAAATCTAGTTTTAAGAAAATGAGTTGGCTACTTTTAGGGTATTTTTGTTACTTATATAATTATGTATTTATGGCAGTGAATTTCCCCCCATGTAACTTTGCATTATATTTGAGAAGGTCATTTTTAATCAGTGCAGCAAATTTTAAAAAGCCAGTAATCTTTTAGGTAAAATTTGAGTTACTTATGGCATTATGTAGGCAATTAATTGGGTCTCGTTCATTTTAACTGCTTAGCATCATTTACAGAGTTCAAGTTCAGATACAGGAAATTATGAAAGGTTAATGTAATAAAAATAGACTACTGATGCATCATTCTTTTTTAAAAATGAAAAAATAAAGAGTTCAGTTTACTAGGAGTTTATGTTGCCTTTTTATCTGATTTTCAAAGACCTCGCTTCTGTTGTGCTTGTATTTTAGCAGAAGATATCTCACATCTGGGGCACCTGGGTGGCTCAGCCCGTTAAGCATCTATCTGCCTTTGGCTCAGGTCTTGATCCCAGGGTCCTGGGATCAAATTCTGCACTGGGCTCCATGCTCAACAGGGAGTTTGCTTCTCCCTCTCCCTCTGCTGTGTCCCCTGCTTGTGCTCTCTCTCTCTCTCTCTCTGACAAATACATAAGTAAAACCTTTAGAAAAAATAAAGTCTCACATCCAAAGGTTTTTTGTTGTTAATTTTTCCCATTGTTATTATTCTCACTACTCTCCTGCAATAATACCATCCTTGCTTTTTCTTTGAATGTTCAAAATTGTTATAGCACATTCATGTGATTAATACATATTAAAAAATAAAAAAATACATATTAACAATTTGTTTTATATATTTTTTTTAAAAAAGGTTTTATTTATTTATTTAACAGACAGAGATCACAAGTAGGCAGAGAGGCAGGCAGAGACAGAGAAGGGGGAAGTAGGCTCCCCATGTGGGGCTCAATCCCAGGACCCTGGGATCATGACTTGACTGAAGGCAGAGGCTTTAACCTACTGAGCCACCCAGGCACCCCATGTTTTATTTTTTTAAAGAATCAAAAATACAGTTTCCACAGGGGATTCATTTTAGTAAAGGTATGTTATCTTTTGATGTTCGTTACACTAAACTTTAGTTGAATTCCTAGTAGTTTGTTTACCAAAAATAGAAATGATAGAGGTATGCTATCAGGAAAAAATACCCCATGTTTTAAAAATATTAAACGGTCAATATTTTTAATAAGACATGCTAAATTTCATGGTTTAGCCTTCTGTAATTATGCAAATACATGTTTAAAATATGAAAGAACTAAAGTCTTTCTGATATCTGATCTCAGGCTGACCTTTTTAATTTTTATTCATAAGTGAATTCCTGAATGAATTTTGCTTAAAGAATAATCTATATTTAACTAGGAGCAAATTTAAACCAAGCTTTTAATTTTTCATGGAAGCTGCTAGTTTTTGTCTTAAAATATCTTTAATCATACTTTAACTTACTGAGTTTTTATAGAGTAATCACACTTAAGTTCTGAAGTGTAGGATAGATAAAAGAGAAATCTAAGACACTTCCTCTGCATCCTAGGAAAGGAATAACCTTTTCTCCATTTCTGCACTATCTTTTTTGGTGATACAGGCCAGTCTCTTTTCAGGATTCCAAAATTTGGGGATTTTCCCTTCTGTGATCCTTTGTAAGTGCCTTGTTCCTACCAAGTATGAAGTGAAAGGACTTTATTTTCTTCAGACTTCGGTCTTGCAGGGCCTAACA
Source organism: Mustela putorius furo (assembly GCF_011764305.1). Lineage (NCBI taxonomy): Eukaryota > Metazoa > Chordata > Mammalia > Carnivora > Mustelidae > Mustela > Mustela putorius. The sequence goes on from NW_025421987.1 coordinate 33,411,693, forward strand.
GTGCTTTGTACATGCTAGACAGATAATAATTGTGGAATTATGCAGAGATTTTTAAAAAGTAGCTTTAAGAATGGAATTGTATGCCAAATTATAATTAGTAGTTTGCTAATTGGACTCCTCTGCTGTGGGCATGAAATGATGTTGTTCAGTTTTTATAACATTGCATACATCCTTGGTACTTAATATCCTTGTGTTGCCTGTTTGCAAACAGAACTTAAAGATAATAAAATTTGCTTGAGTTCTACATAAGGAATGCAGGTTATCAGCAGTTAGACAGAATTGATAGAGTCTATTAAATCTAATGCTTAATCCTATACCATATTCTCTTAAGAGTAGTTGTCTGATGTTTTTTTAAAAAGAATTTTGCTATATCATTATTATTACTATTACACATTTTAAAGTAGAGTTTAGAGTCTCAGTTTGTATATAGTATTATTCCATCTATAGCAGTACATGTTTTTATTTTTTAAAAGATTTTATTTATTGCACATGTTGATTTTAGGACAATGTGTGTGTGTGTGTGTGTGTGTGTGTGTGTGGCCAAATACTTATTTATTTTTTTTTTAAATTTCTTTTCAGCGTAACAGTATTCATTGGTTTTGCACCACACCCAGTGCTCCATGCAATACGTGCCCTCCCTAATACCCACCACCTGGTTACCCCAACCTCCCACCCCCCTTATTTAAAAAAAAAAAAAGAATTGAACTAAAAAAAATCTTTATTTCAAAGATTAGGCAGAAGCAATAATTTTTTCTTAGCTTGTAAGGACATCAGCTATTTCAGCCAACTTTCTCTTTAATAAAGTATTCATTTTAACCTGGTAGAAGTATTTTTAAAGTACTTCCTATAGATAGCAAGTGTTTTGCAAAATCATATGCTTTTGGAAACATTTGACAAAAATTTGTGCAGTTTTTACCTAAATAATTTTCAGTATATATATGGCATATATAGAAACTTTTTTTTTTTTTAAGGTTTAAGGGTTTATTTAGTTATTTGAGAAAGAGCGTGAGAGAGAGCGAGAGAGAGAGAGAGAGAGAGAGAGAACACAAGCTGGGTTAGAGGCACAGGGAGAAGCAGACTCCTTGTTGAGCAGGGAGCCTGATGTGGGGCTCGATACCAGGATCCTGGGATCACAACTTGAGCTAAGGCAGTTGCTTAACCACTGAGCCACTCTGGTGCCCCTGTATAGAAACTTTTTTTTTTTTAAAGATCTTATTTATTTATTTATTTTTAAAAGAGAGGCAGGCAGAGAGAGAGAGGGAAGCAGGCCCCCTGCTGAGCAGAGAGCCCGATGTGGGGCTGGATCCCAGGACCTTGGGATTACGACCCGAGCTGAAGGCAGAGGCTTTAACCCACTGAGCCACCCAGGCGCCCCAAAGATTTTATTTATTTATCAGAGTGAGAGCCTGCACCTCATGTTAGCAGAGGGAGAGGGAGAAGCAGGCTCTTCCCTGAGCCAGAGAGGCAGATGTGGGGCTCAAATCCAGTACGCTGGGATCATGACCCCCGCCAAAAGGCAGCCACTTAACTAGTCAGTTAAGCCACCCACTGAGTGCTCCTAGGGACTTTTTAAACACATTTTTCTGTACCCTGGGAAGTTTGTATCTTTGGACCACCTTTACCCATCTCTTCGTGTTTCTAAGTCACATCATATTTAGTTTCATCCAGGTGTCCAGACAATCTTGATAAAACTAACATTTTGGGTTTTTTTTTTAAGTATCGATTTTTTTTTTTAATTTATTTTTATTTTTTAAAAGATTTTGTTTATTTATTTGACTAAGAGAAACACAGTGAGAGAGGGAACACAAGCAGGGGGAATGGGAGAGGAAGAAGCAGGCTTCTGCTAAGCAGGGAGCTCTATGCAGAGCTTGATCTCAGGACCCTGGGATCATGAACTGAGCCACCCAGGAGCCCCACATACCTATTTTTTAACAAAATAATTGAAGTTTGTCTTTGTGATTGAAAAGTTGTTTTAGCTTGTCAGTTAAGTAGGCATCTTAAACCCACAGCCACCCAGATGCCAAACAATTAATAATAATTTTAAGACAGCTTCCCGACATGAATTTCAAAAAAGGAGAGGACTTTCTCTGTTTTCTGTTTTTAATTGTGAGTGAACGGTTCATTGTTTACTAATATCTTATGAGTATTATTACTGTAAGTATTACTGTCTTACCAAATTTTTTACTTTAAAGCCATTGGCATATAACTAATACGGTAGTACTTCCTGTGCTAACGTTTTGTCTCTGGCCCTGCAATGCCAGTTAAAGTATAATGATTGCAAGTTTAAGTGCTAGAATCTTTTGTTTTTAATAGTTTTTAACTCTTTGAAAGTTTAAGTTTAAATGTTAAACTTTTGATCATCATATATTTTCCTGCCTTTCTAAACAGAATAAAAACATCATTTTACTTTCTTTGGTATTTCAAAACCACTGTTCTGCTGTTAGGATTAATGGAATGATGTAGGTGTGTGTTACGGAGATACGTTGTGCTCTTTGCCACACTATACATGCTCTGTGTTGACGTTCTTTAGAGAGTAATCTGTGCTTTAATCTTTTTTTTTTCCCCTATCCCCTCATTCTTATCCGTTTTCCTTCCCTTTTGACTTTGCTCAAGGCTGTTGGCAGCCCAGTTAAATGATTTGCTACTAAGATAATGAGCTGTATCACAACAAAGATCAAAATAAAAATCAACATGTGGTGAAGTTTAAAGGCCTGCGTTTAAATATGGGATGTGTTGGGTATTAATAAAACAACTCTTGGTTGTTCAGAGGGCTTTTCTCTGCTTCCTTAGGCCTATAATCTTTTGTATTTTGAATAATTAATCTCAGAAGCAGAGTCTCTGATTGACTTGGATGTTACTGTGTTAGGTTTCTTGGTAGAACTCTTAGAGGAATGAACCTCACAGATACGTAATAGCTACTCAACTGCTTATTTTATGAACAAGGAAATAACATAAATGAATGATTTGCACCAACAGTATAGGATACTAGATTTTTGGAGTTATTAGTGCTTTATTTGTTCCTTTTAAGGTCAAACTGAGTCACTGAGAATAGTTTTAAAACATTAATTTATGTTTAAAAAATATTCTGATATGTTTATGCTTTTCTTCATTATAACCTGATTTCTGCTGAGCCTGAGTAGATTAATGATTCTGCAAAACAGTTTTGATTTCTGGAACCTTTTTTTTTTTTTTTAAACGAGGCTGTTTTTTCCTTTACAAACATACTAGTCATTTCAATTTTGGGGACAAATTGTACTTTTAACTTACATATACTGTCTCAAATATTATTAGTTCTGAACTTCAACTATTTTTGCATTTGGGTTTGTTTTTAATACCTGAATCAAGTTACTGAAGTGATAGTATTTTTTTCTTTAGTTTTACAAACCTCATAGAATCTAAGTTCATAGTTCTCCATTTGTTAACTATCAAAACACATTTTCCCTTCCTCCCTGCCATCCTTTCTCTATTTCTTTATTTCTTCCTTCAAATGTTCATGTATAGAACGCTATGTAGTGAACATTAGAGAGCACAGCCCCTTCACCTTACAGTTTATTAAAGATAGTTGGTGTCCAGTAATTACTTAAAAATTAATTTAATTCAGATTTTAATAAATGTTTAAAAGAGGAAGAATGGGTTGGATAGTAAGACAATTACTGTAAGTGAGGAGCTGACCAGATCATTAGGAACAGCGCAGGCTTCTTTGAGAAAGTGATGTTTCAACTGAAATCTGAATTAGTAGGCTTTCAGCAGATAAAAATACAGGAGAGAGTATAGGAACAAGGCCTGGAAGAGAGCAGATGGAGTGGCATGAACTCTTGCAGAAGCTAAGTGAGGACAGGTCAGGAGGTAGGAGGGAAACCAAGAGAATGTCAAGTCACTAACCCAAGGAGAGGAAACAGTAATGTATGGATGTGAACCCACCACTGCATATAGGAATCCATGGCCATTGGTGGTTTTACAGGGAGTGATTTTTGAAAAATGGAGGGGGTGAGAGCTGCCATCCAGCAGTGGATTAGGGGCAAGTAAGAAGGGGAAGAAGGTGATAGTTGCTGTTGACCAATTTTTTTGAGAAGTTTAGTTGGAAAGGAGGAAGTGAGAGCATAATACCTGGAGATGGAATTGGGAGCTGATTATATATGCTAAGATAAAAAGGAAGTATCTGTATTTCAAAGTGGAAAAAAACCAGCTTCTCAGAAGGTCCATACTGTATATGTGACAGAAAATACAATTAAAAAGTCTTTAAATGGTTATACTTTTGGTAATTCTGATGTTTGTAAGAAACCTTTCTAATTATGGTGCTTTTAGTTAACTCACTACTGCAAAAATATGGTTGTTTCTTTTCCATTGATTTTTTTTTTCATTGGAAATGTTTTATCAAAATTTATCATTTTAGTGTTGCTAAATTGGCATGAGCCACTTGAAATAATAAGGGAAATATTTCCCAATTGGAAACCTGTATTTTATATGAGAAACTCTGGAAAACTAAAAAGTAAATTTATTTTAATTATGTTACTAAAACACAGTAGGAGGATGCAAGAAAACAAGCTGTTTGGTTATATTATATTTATTGCAAGGAGGAGGTCAGTAACCCCTAAACTAAGAAATTGCAGAATCTTCAGATTTCAATCTGTAATTACTATTTTTCTTGGTCAGGTTCACACTTCGTTTATAATTTTTGGACATTTTTATGAAAGAACAGTAAAAGATCACGTTGTAGGTATATTTTCTGATGCTCTTTCTTATACCTTTAATGTTAAATAAATGTTCTTCTTTTTAAAAAAGCCCAATATAGAATCAGAAATGTTAATAATAAATAAATAGAGGGTGTCTAGTTATTTGGCCAATATAATTCATCCACATGGTTCTCTTAAGTATCAGTAGTCTATTTTAAAGAGTTATTTACATGTTATTAACTATTTATCCATCAGAGAATGCTAGCTGATAGGCAGAGACATGTAAAATTTTTAAGTTTTAAGAATCACTAGCATCTGAATATTAATGAGTAATGAACTTTGATTAAAAATATTCTGTCTGGGGGCGCCTGGGTGGCTCAGTGGGGTAAGCCTCTACCTTCAGCTCAGGTCATGATCTCAGGGTCCTGGGAATGAGCCCCACATTGGGCTCTCTGCTCAGCAGGGAGCCTGCTTCCTCCCTCTCTCTCTCTGCCTGCCTCTGCCTACTTGTGATCTCTGTCTGTCAAATAAATAAATAAAATCTTAAAATTCAGTCTGTTGTACATACATATATTCTCTGTCCACAAATATACATAAATTCATTTCTCAAGAAATAACTCTTCATTGTGGGTTTTTTGTTTTTGTTTTTGTATTTTTTAGATCTGGTTCTTAAATTGAGTCAAGTAATAGACATAGCCTCAGGTATTAGTTCTTAATGAGAATTAAAATTTTTTTAATGTTTTACTTAGATGATAAATGTGAAAGAGTATATTTTCTAGGTGGTCTGATTAATTAACTTATAACTGAAATTACTTTTGGATTTTTGACAAAAAGTTTGCATTTGTGTTTATGATACTGTTGATAATTAAATGTGCACTAAAGTGAATTTTTTAGCTATTAAGAACATATTCCTTAGACTATAGTCCACAGTGGTGTTTGTGGATTTTTGTTGTTAAGGTGAAGTAAGTTTGAGAGACAGTGTCCTTGATTATAGCTTATGATTATTGTGTCCAGTGATAGAAGAAGGTGATTTCACACTGTTGAGGGCTTTGCCATTTTATCTTGTTCTATTTAAAAATAACTTCCACCGCTTCTGCATGTTTTGAAAATTTTAGAGATAATTATTTTAGAGATAAATGAACTTAGTCTTGGTAAGCTTTTTAAAATTTAGGCACATTAATTGGAATGATTTGGTTCTTCTTGACTAGAAATTGCTGTTGTCAAAATTCCTAAAGAAGTAGAAAAGAATACGGTACAGAGTTTTTCAGGTTACTGCCTGCTGTTAGTTATTAAGTGTTGGGATCTTGTCCTAAGGGAGACATTGTATGGAGGCAGGTGCTTGCAGGAGCCAGGCAGAGAGCATGACTGTGGGAACTAGGCACTGCGTAAGTAGATAGGAGGTAATCGGGATCTTGCCTTACCCAGAGATTCCTGCTCTAAAATCACTTAGATTTATTTTCATCTTCACGGGGCAGGCCAGACCCACACAGATTTGCAGGCTGTAGGCTGTTGAGCCTCAAACTGCGGGGGGGTGGGGGAGAACAACCTAGTTGGGGAAAGCAAAACCTAGAGAAAAAATGGTTCTGTCTCAGTTTGATGCAGTTGTTCGTTTGTCCATCCATCCATCCATCCTTCTGTCCATTTATCATTTCATCCATTCTTCCATCCTCTTCATTTATACACATTAATTTACTCATCACTGAAGTACCTATTATATGCCTGGCGTTAGACAGAAAACAGAATCCTTGCCTTTAGTAATTCAGAGTTTTACACCAAGTTGGCAGAAAGCCAACCAGAAATAGGACATATATCTTGTTTTAATAATATGTCTCACTGCCAAATTATTATTATCTTTTTGCTTATCATCTCTTCTTCCTAGGAGAGCGGAAGCCTTAAAAACTTTGTTCTTTTTATCCCATTGCTCAAAGCAGTGCCAGGTATACAGTAGGTATTAAGTAACTATTGAATAAATAGAATGAATGAATGAATGTTTTGATTGTTTAGAAAGACCTTATGGAGGGGAGGGGATATGAACCAGATCCTAAAAGATTGTCAGATTTTGAATAGGTGCAGAAAGAAGCCAGTAACCGACAGAGGGAGCTGTATTAACAGTGTGGTCACAAAGTAAGAAGAGGGGCCTGGAGCCACAGGGGCAGGGGATAGAAGGGTAGAGTGTAGGATTAGTAAAAGCCAGCCTGGATTGAGCAGCCCTTCACGTTGGAGAGAAGCCAGGAGCTAATGTGGTTGAATGAGAGGTGGAAGGCATATGCACTCAAGAAGCAGTTTGGTTACTAACATGGAATCACACATTTCAGGTTCAAAATCCTAGTTTGCCACTTGCAAGATGCTTAATTTCTCTGTTCCTGAGTTTCTTGTTCCCAGTAAGAAACAAACAAACAAACAAAAATCCATTAATATTATGTTCGTCAGTATTTTTTTGCTGTTCTTCAGTATTTTTAAGAATGTGAGGAGGTGCTTAGGTTATTTTTCCTAGAACTAATATATGTGAGTATCAAAGAATGGCGTGAGAATTGAACATAAAGCATGATCTAAAGGCAGATTACCTATTTATGTCCAGGCTTTGGGGTTACCCCCCCCCCAAAAAAAAACCCAAAAAACTGGGTGTCTGACATGTTGGTAATAGTGTGATTATAGGTGATATTTATTTTAATTTAAAAATCACATATGTAAGCTGCTCCTGAGCGTTCATGAATGTGAGAAGTTAAAGGTATTAGGTAAGAAATGAATGATGTTTACAAAGAACATCTGTGTTGTCTGAGTTAGTGATTATGTGTTAACACCCATTTTCCCTGCCTCATGAAACTTCCATTTGGCCTTTTTGACACTTAGAGCCTTTAGATACCATTTTATCCTCTTTCTCTATTTTTAAAATTTACAGAGGAAAACATTGTATTGTTTGAGCTTATTAATTATACTCGATGAGTAAATATCTTTTACATCTACTATTTGACAAATTATCTTGTACTCTCAGTAGATAAAGAAATGCACTTGGCTTCTTACCCTCTAAAAGCTTATACAAAGAACCGATAAAACAAAACTATTAGATAGAAGAAAATAATTAGAGAACATTTGAAGTCAAAGCTGTTTAATCCTAATTCAAAACTGTTCTCCAGGTTTTCCACCTCCTAATCCAGTGGCCTTTCCCTTGCTTCCAGAGAGCTTTCTTTATCCTGTTTCTTGGTTCTCCAGACACTTACCTGAAAACAGAAACACAACAGAGAAATGACCACTGATTCATGTATTCCAGCTGTTTCCAACTCATCAGCACTGGTTAAAGCAATCGGATGATTCTTGGCACTGTTTCAGGAAGTTCCACCAGAGGAAGTAGGAAAACACGTGTAGATTTGGTTTTTGAGCAGTGCTACATCGCAGTTCTTCTTCAAAGTTTCAGGAGTGGAGTTGTGTTCTTCTTTTTCTCTCAGAAGATATCTAAGAAGGCAGTTGAATCTGATGATTGCTCAAGTACAGAAATATTTCCGTGTTTCTCTGTGCTTATTTCGAGAATCTTGGCCTTCATAATTACAGAAAAGGCACTCAGATGTATTTAGGAAAAGGGCAAGATCTGGTAAAATAAAATTTGTTTAAAACGGGTTATTGCCACAGTTTGGCTAGAGATTTTGCATCACTTTCTGTGAATTTTGATTTGTTCTTTCATTTCTTGGTTTCAGTGCTTTCCACCATTTTCCCAGGACTGTATAGCTTCATGTAGAATATAGAGTTTATAGATATATCGAGTACAATCTGGAGTTTTACAGTTTCAGATATGAAGTATTTCCTTAAAGTGGACCTTTGTAAACACTTTTGAACATATTTTCATAAGTAACCATTCTGTGAGACCAGTGTGTTGTAGCAGCTTTAAGTATGAAGATTTTATAAATCAATTAATTAATTATATGCTTTGTAATCTGGTTAAGCAGAGAATTATTTGTACAATGTTTATATATAATGCATCTGTCTGTTTTACTTCAGTTTTCTAAATGTTCACCCCTCTTACTTTGCTGGTTTCTCTTTTATTTCTTTAAGTGACTTCAGAGTGTAAGCTCCATCCAGAGCCCCTCCTGCCTACACAGGTGCCTCCCTCTCTTGCCAGACTGCTTGTTTCTCCCCCTCACTTCTGAGAGCTTGTTTACTTATTACTTACTCCATCATCAAAAGCTCCTCCACTGGGCCTGTGACCAGCACTTGGGTTTGGAAGATGGTATGAGGTCAGGGGGTCCACTTCTCAGTAACAGCATGGCTTGTGTGTGGTCCCAACAGAAGTCACGGCTTTGCCTGTCCCACTATTACCGGAAACTGCATTCCTGACCTTTCATGACCTTGCCTCCTTAACGCAATCCTTAATGCCTCCAGCTTCCAGGCATTATCCACTCTTGGGAATTGGCCAATTTCCTAAAGGTTAATGCCTTTCTGGAGAGAATCCCCCCCCCCCCATAGTCTTAAAGACAGAAATACAGATTAAGGATAGAATCATATCATTAGCTTTTAAGGTATATATTCCTTCTTCTCTGGTGTTTGTAGATTCTAAAAGAAGCCTTCTTGTTTTTTTAAGCTACAGTACTCATCTAAAGAAAAAAGTGAGCTTAGATAATTTTCTAACGAGCCTCTTGATGGTCTTCATTCTTCATAGGACAGTGAAGAAAGTTTTAAAAACAATGGAAGAGTAAAAGCGATCAAAACAGTGGTTAGAGAATTCAGGGAGCTTTTCAAGTCCAATAAACGGCTTAAAAAGATTTGGTTCAAGATACAGAAACAAAAAGAAAAGGAAAAAGATGCAGAAACAATCAGGTGCTCAAGGTGGGTAGGAGGGGGAGGAAACCTTTTAGAAGCATGTAAAATTCCTCCTCTCCCATAAATTTTTTAAAGATTGTATTTGAGAGAGAGAAAGAGTATGAACGTGGAGAAGAGGGAGAGGGAAGCAGAGGGAGAATGGGGAGCCTGATGCAGGGCTCATTTCCAGGACCCTGGGATCATGATCTGAGCTGAAGGCAAAGGCTTCACTGACTGAGCCACCCAGGCGCCTCCTCCCATAATAAATGTTACATTGTATTAATGAACAAATATATTTCTGAACTTTATAGTGTATATTAAAAGCACCTGATTTCAAATAAGAAAACCTAGTTCAAGGCTTGATTTTTTTTTTTTAGCTCATTGAGTAGGTGAGATGCTTGACATCTGGATCTTAGGGTCTTTCTCCATGAAATTTATCTCAGTAGTTTTCTCTGAAGTGAAAATGTATTGTAAAATATGTTTGCTAAACTCATTAGTAAGAAATGTTAATGTATTATAGACCCATCTTAGATGTCTGTGCCCCTTAGACGTGGTTTGCTGAGGCATTGACAAATGATGACTTTCAAATAGGAAACCTTAGAGCTGGAGAGGTGTTAGAGTATAGGAGAAGTAAACTTTTTTTGTGGGAAAGTTGTCAGATTAAAAAGAACACACAGGTAAGTGATATGTAATCTGATTTGAGAGGATATATTTCTATCAAATATGATTTATTTACTTGTACAGAACTATAAAAATCAACAAATGTTACAACTCTCAGTAATGGTGCACAGTTAAAAGAAATACTGAAATTTTATACTTGATAAAATTCTATTTATTTTAAAGGGTCTTAATACTAATAGAAATGTTTCCTTGAGACAGAGTACTTAACTGTAGGTAATTGAAATGTTTTTCACGAAAGTAAAAAGGAAATACTTGGATGTATATGGTGAGGAGAAACTGTAACTTGCTAGTTAATTTATGCTGTTTTAACCTTTATAATCATTGTGGTACTTCAAAAAAATTTTTTTTTACATTATATTTAAACTTGTAGGTAGCTATTATTGTGGCTTTATATTGAAGAGAAGAACCTGATCAAGAAATTAGTAAGTAGTTTCCCAGTTTAGTAAGATTGATATTTGGGAAAATTTATAAGTAAGCCTGTCAGCTTGCAAAATGTTATCTATTTATAATTCCTTATTTTTTTTTTTCCTTAAGGTGTTTTGGGTTTAAAAAAATACTAAGATAACCAGGAGTTCTTTGTGACATTGGTAATTTTAAAAAATATCTTAAACTGATTTTCAGTATAATAGCAGCCTTAACATTGGACAGAATGCTCACTATTAATGTCTTTTGGAGTCTATAATGCTAAGCAATCTTAGGGAAATTTGAAACATTTAAAACTAGATCTGTGCAACACCTAAAGTTTTAAAGTTTATTTCTTTTTTATTTTGCTGTGTTTACCACTGTGCATGATCTCAGGTTTTATTAAAAAAAGGGGCATGTGTAATTTTCGGGAGACTTCAGGTAACTTCTTCAAATATGTATGGTTAGATTTATTAAAACAGTAGTCAGATTTGGCAGATTTCAGGAATACTGGATGACCATTGATCCTGAATTTCTCTCCCCCATACACATACCTTAAGGGCCAACAATTTCTATTAGATTGTACCATTTAGTTAATGGAAGAATGTTTCAGTTTCTAGATTAAGCTAAAGGTTCTTTTAACCTTACGTTTTTCAGAGACCCTCTTTATATGGAAAAAGTAAAAGTATGATATTTGGGGGATTTTAAAATTTTCTGTCTTGGAAGTTTACATTTTTCTACGGCTAATTATCTTAGAGACTAACTAGTATTCTGTTAGATCTTTCAACATTCCTGTTGGTCGGTGGTACTTAAAGGTAGCCTGCATTTGGCCTGTGGCAGTTCTAATAGCAGCAATCAGTCAACCGTTATAAAAGTGTTTATCTGACACTGACCTTGTGCTAGATAGTATGGGGTTAACACAGCCCCTTGAGCTGGTCAATAAATTTTAAGTGATTATGACCCTGAAGTCTGTCTTTTGTCTGAAAATGAATGCTGAGCTTAGGTTCAGCAAAGGGATCTTGAAACATCAACTCAAGGGTGTTCCCTTATTTCCTGTACCAGTTGCGGAGAAGTCATCACGAATCCACTAAATCCTAATCCATTTCCGTGATCTAAGATTACCACTATCTAAAAGAGATGGGTTTTTGGAGTAAGCTCAGTGGCAAGAGAAATCTTGAAGGAGTTGGAAAACAATCTTGAAAACTTTCAGCTGATCTTTTACTGGGTGCAATATAATGTACTAGGTGCTGGGCATGTAAAGATGAACAAAAACAAGGATTCTCTTCTGTGGGATCTTACAGGGTATTGGGGAAACCAGGTCTGTATTCAAAATGAGAGCCATCATCAGTACTCTATCGGTGACATGTGCGGAGCCTTCAGAAACACATAGGATGCAGTCTTAACTGCATGAAGGAAATAGAATAATTTTTTTTTTCCAGTCCTTTTAAGTGAAAAAATCAAACAAAGCAAAAAACAGCCTTTGGATTTGGACAGTAGCCATAGAGAAGAATAATGTGTATTCAAAGACCAAAACACGGTTATCCAAATGAACTCAGAAGTGACATTGCATGAGCATGTGATTTAAGATTTGCCAAAGGAAGAGTTGCAGTTTAGTAGTTGAGAAGGACAAATATTGGCTCTGATACTTTCAGAGGTAAATGCTTTTTCATTGTGCCTATATCAGGTCATGATTGAGAGCTCATTAAAATCATCACATTTCCCCCAGGGACAGATAACAATTAATAAATAGATAGGGAGTAGACCCCAAATTCTATCACAGGCCAGGTTTTTGCCATTTTTTTCTTCTTAGTATTCCTTTAGGCACCTGATACCATTTTATAAATGTAAATTTGTTTTTTTTAGGCTGAGAGCCTCAATCTAGTAGCCCATAGTTTTTCATGTTCCCAGTTTCCAGTGTCCCTGTAGTTTCTCCATTCTGTTCATTATTCTCTTCCAGGTACTGTCTTCCTTTTTTGGCTTCTTCCCTGCAGCCCTTACTCCTGTCATTCTCACTTAGTCAAATTCCCAGCTCATTGTCTCATTGCCAGGGTGGCCCTCCAGGCTAACTGCAGAGAAGGTTGATGATGGAGTTGAAGATGGTAAAGGTGATGGTGAGAATAAAGGTGTCTTGCCTTCATTCTGATCATTCCCTTAGAGACAGGGCACAGTAGTTGGGATTGTGTGTTGTGGAGTTATACTGCTTAACCTCAGTGTTGGCTCTGGAACCCTAGACTCTCTTGGACAGTCTTCGCTCATCAGTAAAACGTAGTAGCTATTATGCCATAAGATCATTGCTGAAAATTAGATGAATCAAGACATGTCGTACCATAAGAGCTTAAAAATGTTTGTTATTATTTAGTAAATGCAAGGTTATAATTGGTACCATGCTTAAGGACACTGTCTTATTTAAAGATTTTTATTTATTTCAGAGAGAGACAGAGACAGAGGTGGGGAGGGGCAGAAGGAGAGAGAGAATCCTGAAGCAGACTCCCTGCTAAGCAGGGAGCTTGACACGGGGCTTGATCCCTGGAATCATGACTGAACTGAAATCAAGAGTCTGCCACTTAATCAGCTGAGCCACCAGGTGCCCCAGGACACTATCTCTTTTAATACCCCAGCCATCTTACAGGTGCTGTTACTGTCTGTTGTAGATGAGGAAGAAAAGTTAAATAACTTTTCCAAGGTCACATGGTCTGGATCCAAACTCAGATCTGCTCTGTAGACTAAAACCTGATGCTCTGTGGGAATTACAGCATAGGGTGGGGATCCTGCCACCGATTCTTGCTACACTTTCTGTTGATTATACCAGCATTTTCCGTGGGGCAGGTACATATCCCAAGGAATTTTACTGGACTATCCACCTGCAGGATTGAGTTCTAGTTCTGGCTTTCTTGCCTGCTTTTGTGACCTTGAGCAAGTCACTTAAATATTTTTGAGGCTCAGATTCAGGGTCAAGCAACACTATAATAATTGTAAGCACATAATAATTCATGGAATAAGGTGCCTAGCCTACCATGTGGACACTTTAAATAGAACAGGTAGTATCAGTTAACTTTTTGAAACCTTACCTTCCCTTTGATGTTATTTGAATTTTGTTTGCTACTTTTGAAAATGAGAAGTTGACTTTGTGCTTCTGGAGACCTAAGGTTCTAGGGCACTAGATGGAGTAGTACCTTGGAGACTGAAGCTTTAGATTACCAAGTACCATAACAAGCAAAAACATCTAGTGAGTACATAATTAGTAAAAGTAACATGCACCTGTATGTAGGTAATTGGGAGTGGGATGGATTTGATAACAAACTGAATGGAGGGGAGGTCACATCTAAGAATGCCAGACCTCACTGTTCAGTGACACTGATGTTATACCAGTGCAGACTGAGGTTTTAGGGCATATACAGAGTTTAATTGCGGTGTACATTATTCGGCCATCCAGCCCTGTTAATGATCCAGAACTTAATGACCTCTCATAGTCACAAACTTGATGTATTTTATAAAGGACATGTATTCTTGGCTAAAACAGTTTTTATCAAAATTAAACAAATCTAGTTAGCTTTTTGCTGATTTCTACACCTTGTAACAATTAGGATGGAAAGGGGAGCTTCATGGAGACACTCAGTGGTGAGAAGTGATAGGAGGAACCTGGCCAAAAGGGGAAAACATCCCTTTTGTTTAAGTAAAGCATCTTCACTTCTGTGAACTACGTCAGTTTTATGAGGTAGTTTAGGAAGGTGAGATTAACCTGGTTTTCTAGGGAAGAAAGTTGGAGCTCAGGGAGTTTTAGTCCCTCAAGCTCATGGTCTGGCAGTTAGTGATCTGTGAGTCAGGAACTTAACCCACAGCCCCAAGTCCGCTGGCAGGAGCCGAGGGAGCCACACAGGGGCAACATTGTGGGTCTTGGGGCATTAGTGAACATTCAGGGTTAGGGTTAAGGAAAATTGTGTGAGAAACACTAATAAGAGGTGAAATCATTTTAATGTGGTCTAAGAAGATCAGAATGAGTTACCCATTTTTTTAAAAAATTTTTATTTATTTATTTTGACAGAGAGAGATCACAAGTAGGCAGAGACTCAGACAGAGTGAGAGGGGGAAGCAGGCTGAGCCTGGTATAACATCAGTGTCACTGAACAGTGAGGTCTGGCATTCTTAGATGTGACCTCCCCTCCATTCAGTTTGTTATCAAATCCATCCCACTCCCAATTACCTACATACAGGTGCATGTTACTTTTACTAATTATGTACTCACTAAATGTTTTTGCTTGTTATGGTACTTGGTAATCTAAAGCTTCAGTCTCCACTGAGCCACTGAGCGCCCCAAGTTCCCCATTTTGAGAAGATTTTCATTTCTAGTAGTTGAAAATTAGGCAAAAGTGTTGTGGTACTAAAAGAAGAGCCATGGGTAACTGGGAAGCCTAGTTGCTCAAAGTGGCTCATTTCCTGAGGTTCTAGATTTCCCCTCCTCTACCTCCTCTTCCCTCTCCTCCTCCTTCTCTTCTTTTTTAACTCTGTAGTGACCCTTGAAAGGTGCTTGGGGATGAAAGAAGGGTGACCAGTGTAATGGTCTTTGAACATTTTTGCTCCAGTAAGAATTTTGGAAACTGTGGATTCCTTCATGTATTGCTTCATTGACATTTAAATTTTTTGTCCTAAGTTTAAATCATTTGCTAATGCTAAAATTGTTGATTGTAACTATTGAAATTTCTTTCTTTTTTTCTTTTTTTTTTAAGATTTATTTATTTTGAGAGAGAGTGAGGGGGTTTAGGGTAGAGTGGTAGATTGAAGGAGAGAGAGTCTTAAACAGACTCCCAACTCATCACAAGCCCTGTGCGGGCCAGTATCTTACAACCCTGACATCATGGCTAAGCCAAGACCAAGAGTGGGACTTAACCATCTGTGCCCCCAGGCATCCGAGTATTGAAATTTCTTAATAAAATTGTTCTATCCTTCTTCAACATTTTTATTTGAACCAAACTCCATAGCTATGTAAGACTACCACTATTTACAAACTACTCTTTAACAGTCTGAAATTTTAGAGTGTTAACTTTTCTCCTTGAGGTCTTTATTATTACATTTTACTCACCAAATTTTTTTTCTCATTAAATTCTTATCCTTATGTATTATTATGCTTAAAAATCTATTTTTGACCACCTTACCATACTTCCAGTAACAAAACTTAATTTACTGTTACCATAAGCCTCTAAGTGATTTTTTTTAAAAAGTTAACATTACAGTGATTTCTAGTACACAGTTGATCAAAATAACCTGTGTGAATGATAAATTTTGATAAATAGTAATGGAAAAATAGAATCTTATTGGGAATTTATCTCTAAATGCATTATTGGTGTTTTTCTTTCTATTCATATATCAGTGGGTGAGAGTATTCATTGCAGAAAGAGGTAAGTATGTTTTTCATTTTTTTAAAATGTATATGCTGTGAAATTTTGTTTCCATAAATAAGTTGAAGAAGATGAGAACGTGTATAGCAGTGTCACTTAACTCTTTGAACTTACTGGTTCTTACTCAAAATCTCAGAGACCTCTGTTATTTAAAATTATGTTTAATGATTTCTCAGCTGAAGCCAAATTGGTCCCGCTCCAAGTTTATCCCAAGCAAATGATTGGCAAAGCCACCCTAGTTGTCAGAGGACAGTGGCTAGGTCCAGCATTCTTCGTTGTCCCCTTGTGTCCTGCCTGGAGGTTTTTCCTACCCCAGCATTGAGATTTGTTGTGGATGAGTCATGTGCCTTGATTTTGTGGAGCTGGAGTAGGGAGATTGGGAAAGGGAAGGTGGGAAAGAGGAACCTACTCTCTAGGACATTCTCAGCACATCAATTCTAGGAAAGCGTGCTTAGGAATGTTGGTCTGGAAATTGATTTACCGTCTTTGTGCCTGTGTGCTTTATATCCTTTGGCAACTTTCATGTATTTGGAGGAGTGTGCCCACCCGGATTTGTTGTGTTAGTAACCAGTTTTGTGGGTTCATAATTAAAGCAGAAATTTTTCTCCCTCTTGTGTGTGTATGTGTGTGCATGGGCATGCATGTGCACAAGTGTGTGTCCTTCAGAACTGCTGACCAAGGTAAATCATTTCTGCTGTTTAGGGTCTTATCATAGGTATTATTTGCTTCCATGCATGAGCTTATCAGTTGTCCTGAGCTTGAATTTACACAATCCTTATTCACCATAAATTCTCTAGATCAGGATTCACATTTAAAGTGCCTGTAACTTTCTTGCCTACGAATCTTTTTTGCTGGTCGTGTTCACATTTTGGTCAAGCATACCTTAAATAGCTCCAGAGAGGAATTACTTGCAATTCTGAGTAAACAACAAAGAGTTGGCCCCATTACATTGCTTTTTTGCTCCTGGCTTATTTCTTTCTGGTATCAGTTCATAAAATTACAACAGTACAAGAGACCTCAGATATAATTTATATTAACTCTTTCCTTTTACAGAAAATGAAACCAGAGAGATGAAGCCAATTGTCCAAGGTCACAGAGGTGGTATTAGAATAGCAAAACCTGTCTCCTAACTCCCATTATTACACCCTTTGCTACATCACACCTTCTGTACCTTTTGCTAGATTGCATTTCTCACCTCAGTCCTATTTAATATTATTTCTCCTGGGGACTGACTAGCTTTTTGTCGACTCAGCATTATTTTTTAAATAGGGAGGCATTTGCTTTTTCATTGAAGACTTTCCTAAAAACAAAAATACTCCTTCTCCTCTGGCAGATACTTTGTGCCTCACAGTAGGATGCAGTGAGGCAAGCCTGGGGCCCTGCAGCCCCCTGGCAGTGGCACTGGGGGAGGGAGGGGATGTTAACAGGTCAGAGTAGAGGTGGATTGGCAGAGCGGGGGCTGGTGGGAGGTGGGAAGCTTACATCATTTCCCTGCAACTGGGCTCTGGCGAGGCTGTAAGGCCTCACTTTCCCCTGTGTGATAGTTTGCCAGATTGACAGAGATTCGTAAAAGAAAGAAAAGGTACGGCGGGATGGATGCTCACCCTGTGCATAAATCTGTGCTCTGAGATGAAACTGTCAATAAGTGACTGGAAGCAGCCGGGACGGTCTGTGCTTTGCTCTCCCCCAGCTCAGTTCCTTTCTGCTCCGCCCCATCCCTGCTTTCTCTGCTGCTCAGATCAGCTTCCTGCTTCTCCTGAAAGCTGTTCTCCTACAAAGCTGGTCTGCTTTCGCTGAAAGCATTATATTCATAAGTCTGAGTCAGGTTTTGTGGCAGTATTGTTGGTTCGGTTTTCTTTGGAAGACGGAGAGAAAGGGAAGGATATAGAAAAAGGGGGGGGGGGCAGACTGAAAAGCAAAATCATCATGAATTTTGTTGTTACATCGTGCCGGTGTTATAACCAGCTCTGTAGACTGCTGCACTGAAAACATTTCTGGGAGAGGTATGTGCTTGAAAAACGGAAAGGTGACTGTTGGCCGTGGTGCACACTGTCTACCCGCAGCTGCTCAGATGTTTGTAAGGCCGTTATTTACTAGTGTTTTGATACAGAAAGGGCAGTCGTTCCTTGAGACACAGTACAGTTAGCAGCTTTTGGTAAAATGTTGAATAATGTGCTTCGTCTGTCCCCACATCAGGACTTCTGAAATGCCTTGTTCAGGCTACATGCATCCAGTCAGATCCACAGCGTTCTTCCAGGCTCTTTCGCTGGTGATTGTCTGTAAACAAGATGATGATCTTTAATACCGCTCTCATTATTTATGAACCACATGACAAAGATTAACGAAAGACACCTCCAGCAGCCTCCAAGAAGCTTCAGATGCCTTAGGAGCCGTTTACATGGCAGATTAAAAAAAAGCAAAAGGAAATGCTTGATGATTCACCGTAACCTAAAGTGAAAGTTTGAAAGTTGAGAAGGTGCGTTACATTTAAGTGGAAAAATGTGAAAGGGTCGCTGAAATTTAGAAGCACAGCCCCACTCACTACAGTGGATGCTTGACCTGTATTGAGGCCAGAAGGTTTTGGAACACATATGGATATATCTTTTCAAAGGAGATTAGTAAAATATGTATGCACATTTCTATTCAGTGGTCAGAAGAATAGGATTAAGAATATAACCATCACTGAAGGAGATACAGAGAACTATGTATTTGTTATGAAAAATCCAGGCTATTCTGTTACTAAAAAGTTTTGGGGAATATTTAAAGTAGGAAAATAAAACATTTTCTCACATACATTGGCTAAGCTTCTAGTGGCAGAGACCATTCAAACTACAGAGGAGTTTCTGCTTGGTTTTAAGAATTATTTTATCATGGAAAAAACTTTAGAAGTCTTGAATGTTACCATGCTTTAGATTTATCTTACAAAACTTTGGAGTTAAATTTTTTGTTTATCAGCATATAAATGTGCCCATACTGTTGTCCTTTTCTACAAAGATAGTAGTGCTTAAATTATTGAAAGCTCTTACTCATGAAAAGAATAGGCTAGCTACTACAACTCAACCTGAATTCTTCCCATTAAGAGATTGTGCCATTTAAACTTGGTTTCTTCTCAGATATTTGCAGAGAGCACTAATCTTCATGATCACAGAGGATATTGTTAACAAGTTAAAAGTATAAAACGTTCTAGAACAGAAAAGATCTGGGAAATAAAAGGCTTCTGAGAAGGAAGCCCCTCTATGACACACATACACAAACACGCATGCATGCACGCGCCCTTGTGTGCCCTGATTGTATTTACCTTGGTCATTGTCAAGTGTAGCTGCACATTAGAAACCCCTGGAGAGCTTTTAATACCTACCATACCCAGGCCCTCCCCCTAGAGATTCTAATTTAATTGCTTGGGGGTGGGGCCTGGGCTTTGATAGATTTCAGACCATTCCCAGGTGTTTCTGAGGTGCAGCCGGAGGTGACAGCAGTTGCACTCCCTTAACATCCCCAATGCTGATGCAGCTGATGTAGCTGATGTGTTTTGGGTTGGAATCCTGTCAGTCTGCCGGATCTGCTTTGGTATGTGTCTTCTCAGGTCTGAACTTTGTCATTAGCCTCTCTTGAGATGCAGACATCTCTTTACAGACTGTCTAGTCCACAGGACTTGTTTTCCCTGTCCTTTCCCTTCTCGGTCACTTTCTGTCATGGAATTGCTCTCATGTGTCAGGATCACCCTTCAACCCAGGCCCATGGCTCTAGATGTGCGGGGCCCAGTGCAGGACACTAAGAATACCGGGAAGCTAGGCTGGGACTCCCTTGCTCTGGACACTGTACTTCTGTGATCGTTGGTGAAGATTACGTTAGCTTTTTTGGCAGTCATGTCACTCTGTTGACTCATGTTGAGCTCGAAGTCTGCTCGAGTTCTTGGTTCTTTTTCACATGAACCATACATCAATCAGGCCTCTCCTACTCCATTCTTGTAGGGTGGTGGGTTTTTGTTTTGTGTTTGTTTTGTTTTTTTTTCCCCACTGTATTGCCAGGGTTTACATTTATACTTATGAAACATAAGAGGAAAATCCACTGAATCAGTTGTTCCACACACGGGGAGTGATGTATTCAGAGGGAACGCCAGAAGTTTATTCTGTGCATATAGCAGCAATTTTCAAGAGTGATCTAGACCATTCATTTGGATCCATGGTTAAATTTAATCTTGTTAATTGAATCCATCTTTCTAGCATTCTTTCTGATTCATTACTCAGTGCTTGCTGTTCAGAGTTAAGAACCCATTTGAATATGCAGCCTGTTTTAATGTTTGCATTCAATACTTGGTCAAATGCCTTTTCAAAGTCAAAATATATTCTGTGGATGGCACTCTTTTGAACTATTTGTGATGTCTTTATTTTCAAAGGAAATGTGTTGAATCTGTCATGGCATTCTTTTTTTTAAAAGATTTTATTTATTTATTTGAGAGAGAGAGATCACAAGTAGGCAGAGAGGGAGGCAAGTGTGGGGGGAGGCAGGCTCCCCACTGAGCAGAGAGCCCAATGTGGAGCTGGATCCCAGGGCCCTGAGACCATGACCTGAGCCAGAGGCAAAGGCATACATAACCCACTGAGCCACCCAGGCACCCCTGTCATGGCGTTCCTGTTTTGTTTTTTTTTTTTTTTTAAAGATTTTATTTATTTATTTGACAGAGATCACAAGTAGGCAGAGAGGCAGGCAGAGAGAGAGAGAGAGAGAGAGGAGGAAGCAGGCTCCCTGCTGAGCAGAGAGCCCGATGCAGGACTCCATCCAAGGATCCTGAGATCATGACCTGAGCGGAAGGCAGCAGCTTAACCCACTGAGCCACCCAGGCGCCCCCATGGCGTTCCTGTTTAATGACAGAACTAGAAGGAAATATTTTGCAGATGAGGAGGTGACTTGTCTAAGATCATACCGTTTGCTTCTGTTAAGACTAGAACTCAACTCCTACTCCGCTCTGCTGATGCCTACTCCAATGTCTGTGGATCAGACCACAAATATTGCTATTATTTCTCATTTAGGATAAGACTAGAAAGGAAACCAAAAGGAATTCAAACCTCTATGGTTGCTTCACTCTTTGGGGGTATTTAATATTTAATCCCTTAACATGTAACTCAATCAGCTCCTAATTTGTTATTCATTTACTGTTTTGCCCAAAAGCAATAAAAAGAGGAGTAAAATGACCAGCTGGTGTTCCCAAATTAACTTCAGAGAATAGTCTTCTTAGGAGTTTATGCTTTCTACCTCCCCTCGGAAAGTTATTTCTCCTGACCTCCCCTCCCCCACCACTCAATTGATACTAGAGTAATATCCCTTTGTTCATGATGAGACACAGCATGGGAGACTTTTGTATATTAATGGAGGAGTATATGGCTAGTCTTTGAATTTTGCAGATAAGGAAACTGAGGCATAGGCAGAAAAGACTTCTGTAGCTGTGGTGCTTAGCAGGGTATGATATACAAGCATACCTAGTACATATGACTTTAGTTGTTAATACCTGGATACTGTCCAGCTTTCTTGAGTATTGTTTTCTTCTTCACTTAGGAATTAAATTTTACCTTTCTTTTTCCCCAGTTTTGCCCGTAGGCGCTCATTTCCTTAAAAGTGTTGGAATGGAACAGATTTTTCAAGAATATATATTGCTTTAGAAAAGCTCCAATGATATAGTAAAAGCTCAGATAACCAGGTTTATGTTTTCTGCTTTTGACTTACAGGAAAATGAGCTCCTTTCCTCCCCTTTAAAAAATTGATTCTAAACAGTTTGGGTTTTTTGTTTTTGTTTTTGTTTTTAAAGAGGAATTTCCCAAGAATGAATAGCCTAGGGCCAGTCTGTATACATTTAGCCCAAATGTCACCATCGTCATTAGGGTCCACTGAAAACTGATGCTTTCAACAAGGCTGACCCTAGTATATGGTAAGACCTGCAGTCACCAGTGATTTAATTATGTTTGCTGTACTGTACTTGCTAAAGCAAGAAAGTATACTCTAATACATTTTAGAAAGGGTTTCAGTAGCAGTAGTTGAAACAAAACGGCTTTATAAGTAAATTTAGTCAGTCAAACTAGGCTGCTCCTTCAGCCTTTTGGTAATACAGGTTTGATTGTATGTCCTCCTTCACAGTTTAGAAATGCCTGGTTTTATTAATAACTTGAGGCCGGCAAAATACGAACAGTAATAGTCTATGAAGAAGCACTCTTAGAGCATCCTTGCTTCTTTCCACAGAGTCTCAAGTGTCTGCTTCCTGTTCTGCAAGCATATTTTACATTACTTCAGTTAATAATGGTTGTATCTTTTACTTGGCTGTTCTTCTTATCTCTTACCCTGCAGTTCGTTCCTAGGGATCCTTCAGGATTTTTATGCTTCATAATGATGCTTTTAACCAGATGGTTTTTAACAGGGAATGAGGATTAAATGTACACAGAAACATGAACCATGTACGTATGGGCCATACAGAAGCGTACAGCTGGAAACCAGTATGACAAGTAGATGAAGGTATGATTCCTAGTGGAATCAGTTAATTCTTGAGTCATACTCAGTATAAAATATCTGTATTTACTTTGAAATTGAAGATGGGATATCAGGGAAAAAGTGAGATTAGGAAATATAGATTCATTACAATTACTTCTTTTTAAAAGATTTATTTGTTTATTTGAGAGAGAGAAAGAGCAGGAGCGCAGGGGCAGGGGAGGGAGGAGCAGCGGGACTAGCAGACTCCTTGCTGAGCAGGGAGCCCCATGCGGGCCTGTGTCCTGAGATCTTGATTTGAGCTAAAGTCAGACGCTTAACCAACTGAGCCACTCAAATACCCCTATGATTACTTTTCATTTAGAATTTTAAAAGGTAAAGATGTAACACCCTAGCCTCTCTAAATTATTATTCACAGAGTACTTATAAACATGTCTTCCAGAGCTTCAGACAGATTACTTTAGAAAAAAAAATTTTTTTTATGTAATCTCTATACCCGTCGTGGGTCTTGAACTCAACCCTGGGATCAAGAGTTGCACACTCTATGGCCTGAGCCAGCCAGGCACTTCTGCCTCAAACAAATTACCTTTTTTTTTTTTAAGATTTTATTCATTTATTTTAGAGAGAGGAAGGGAAGAAGAGGGAGAAAGAGAATCTCAAGTAGAGTCTGCACTGAGCACAGAGCCCCATGTGAGGTTTGTCCTCTTGATCCCGATATCATGACCTGAGCCGAAACCAAGAGTGGGATGCTCAACAGACTGAGCCATCCAAGTGGCACTGGAACAAATTACTTTTTGTGCAGCACATCCCAACAGTCATTTCCTATGTAGTTTTTTGTTGTTGTTGTTACTATTTTTTGTAATTACCAAGACTGGGTAGTACTCATCCGATTTTGCTTATAAATAACAATGTGTTTCTCTTGGTTCTGGAGGCTGGAAGTGTGAAATGAGGGCCAGCATGCCCAGGTGAGGGCCACACTGCAGGCTTCTTGTGTCTCCGCAAGACCAGGGCCAGGGGAACTCTCTTTTAAAGAACACTAATCACAACCCTGAGGGCTCCATCCTATGACCTAGGCAGTCTCCCAGAGGTCCCATATTCTAATAGCACATGGGACATTAGGATTTCAGCATGAATTTTGGGGGGACACGCACATTCAGGCCTTAGCATTCTGCCCCTGGGCCCCTTAAAATTCTGTCCTCAAAGGCAAAATGCACTCATACCATTCTCATAGCCTCCAAAGTCTTACTAGTTCTAGCATCAACTCCCAAAGTCTCCCCTAAATATCATCTATGTCAGATATAGGTGAGATTCAAGCAACGATTCATCCTGAGACCAAGTCCTCTCCAGCTGTGAACATGTGAATTCAAACAGGTTATGTGCTTCCAGACTGTAATGATCTTATAGGCATAGAGTTAAACACTCCCATTCCAACACAGAGAAATAGGAAAGAAAGGGATGATAGTCCCAGTTAATTCAGAACCCAGCAGAATAAAGCATCAAATCAGACTCAAGAATAGTCTTTAATTTGATGCTCTGCCTGCCAGGCACACTGGGGCAGGGGTCCCACCTTCCACACCTGCTAGAGTATTGTTGCCCCAAGACTTTTCTGGGCACAGCCTGCACAGCATCTCTCCCAGGCTGGAGTGATAAACCTGTGGCTCTCCAAGTGTGTGTATTTGTGGGGTACCTGCAGCCCAAACCCCCACATCTCTGCTGATCTTTGCCCTGATAGGGGTCTCTGTTGAAGATTTGACCTTGCTCTGCATGGCTCTATCCTTTGAAATACAAGTGGAGTTAGCTACTTCTCCAGGGCTCTGTGAGGGGTGAGGTCAGCTACCCCGCTTTGGGTGGGAGTCTTCTGGTTTGTTGAAACCCAGGTGATACACTCCCCCTTTTGAATCCAAGGAAGAAGCCCTGATAGTCTCTGAATCGCCTTTAGAGTTTTTTCCTTGTCTTAAAAAATGTTGCACATTTGAAGCAGTTTAGCTCTGTGGTCCACTCTTAATAAATTTCAAGTCTCACAACCAACCTTCATTCATTACTGTCTTTTCCTTTAGTTCAAATTGCTATTTTCCCTCTCAGGCATGGCTAATAAAAATCCCTGGTTCATACCCTTCCTGATATCTTTATCAGAAGTTCTCTTGAACACAGTTTTCATGGTCTCTTCCAAATATGCTTGCTCATTTTTTGTAATATGGATAAACTTGAGACTTTCCCAATACTTATTTTTATTATTTTTTAAAGGTTTTTATTTATTTATTTGACAGACAGAGATCACAAGTAGGCAGAGAGGTAGGCAGAGAGAGAAGGGGAAGCAGGCTCACCACTGAGCAGAGAGCCCGATGCGGGGCTCGATCCCAGGACCCTGGGATCATGACCTGAGCTGAAGGCAGAGGCTTTAACCCACTGAGCTACCCAGATGCGCCTCTTTCCCAAATTTTGAACGTATGCTTCCCTTTTGATTACAAATACTGTTCAAGGCATTTCTTCTTACTTGCATTTTACTGTAAGCATTCAAGAGAATCCAAGCTGTGTGTGCCTTCAACACTTTGCTTAGAAAAAGTTCATCCAAATGTCCAATTTCATTGGTCACAAGTTCTGTCTTCTATAAAATATGAGGACATGAACATAATCAGCTGCATCCTTTACTACTTTGTAGCAAGGATGGCCTTTCCTCCAGTTTCTAACAACATGTACCCGATTGCCATCTAAGACTTCATCAGAATGGCCTTGAGTGTCCTGATTTCCACAAACATTCTGTTCAAGACCACTTAGGTATTCTCCAGGAAGTTTGAAGCTCACTCTTTGTCTCTTCTCATCTCCTTCTGGGCCCTCACCAAAGTTGGTTGTAGTGCTCTGTTCCCAGTAAGGTAGTCTTTCTTCTAGCATGTACTTCAGAATTCTTCCAGCCTCTGCCCCTTACTCGTTTCCAAAGCTCTTCACATTTGTAGGTATTTGTTGTGACAGTACCACACTTTTGGTACCAGTTTTCTGTCTTGGTCAGTTAAGGCTGCTGTGACAAAAATCACGGACCACAGGGCTTATGAACAGCAAACATGCATCTCTCACAGTTCTGGAGACTGCAAATTCAAGGTCACAGTCGTAGTTTGTGAATGATGGAGCCTCTTACTAGGAGAATTATTATTAATGTACTTCATACTTAAAAAACTGTAAAAGAAAAAAAAATTCCAAAGAAAATGAATGTCAAGTGTCTTCTTGAGTAGAGCCAGATTAACCTAAATAACCAAACCAAATATGTAGGACTTCTGTATTGAAATATATTGATTTATAGTTTTAGATACTGTCTTCCTAAGAATCTTAGAATTATTTGACTATTTTTATTAAAACACTTCAATTAGTTTTATTTGAAGTTTTGTAGGTGTCCCTTTCACTATTTAACAAGAACTTTCCCTCCTCAGAGCTCAGCAAAACCCATCTTGGTGAAAGTGATATTAAGAGCTGATGAGTAGATATTAGAAGGATTGGGCTGGGAGTGGTAGGAGGAAATGCAGAGACTCTGAGGTGAGGAAGAGCTGGATGCCTAGGAGAAATGAGAAGAATCTAATATGGCTAGAGTTTAGTAAAGAGGCGAAAGGGTGGTATGCAGATGGAGATCAGAATAGGTGGAATTTTTTATGCTTTGATAAAATTATGGCAAGCATTGTGGGTAACGTTGGAAAATTGTCAGCTAGGGAGTAAGGTGTTTGGATTCGGATTTTGTAAAGATCAGTCTGGTTGTCTCGAGGGATGCTTTTAAGGAAGGCACAATTGGGGATGCAGAAATCATTCAAGAGATTATTATGGGGGTAGCTTAAACCAGTGGTGCAGTGGGATGGGAAGAACTGGACCGATTGAGCGTGTATATAGGAACCTGAATTAATGGTGTTTTATTTTTTTTTTTAAAGATTTTATTTATTTATTTGACAGAGAGAGATCACAAGTAGGCAGAGAGGCAGGCAGAGAGAGAGAGGAAGGGAAGCGGTCTCCCTGCCGAGCAGAGAGCCCGATGCGGGACTCGATCCCAGGACCCTAAGATCATGATCTGAGCCGAAGGCAGCGGCTTAACCCACTGAGCCACCCAGGTGCCCGAGATATTTATTTATCAGTACAATGTGTCTGGACTTCAGAAGAGAGGAATTGGCTTGAAATACAAATTTAGCAATCATTGGCATATGGTAATTGAAGCCTCTGGATGAATGAGGTCAGCTAAGCAGGAGTACGGAGTGAGAGCATAACTTGACATGGTAACCCTAACTCAAAGCCTTGCAGAGGAGACAGTCCACCCAAGGAATGAGAATAGGAAGGGGAAGCACACATTACTCACCTGCTTTTTGTTGTAGCGATTACTGTTGTTATTGTTGTATCAGCATTGCTTAATTTGGTAGCTAAGCTTTTTATTTTGAGATGATTGTGAAGTTATATGCAGTTATAAGAAATAATACAGACTCCTTATCCATGTTCTGCCAGTGATCTTGAAAACTGTGGTAAATATCACAGAGTATTGTCATACATACAGCCGTACGCAGAACATTTTTTTCACCTCAAGGATTCCTTATGTTGCCGTTTTTATAGTTCTACCTCCTTTATAACATCTTGCAATCAGAAATCTGTTTTCCATTTCTCTAATTTTGTCATTTTAAGAATGTGACAGAAATAAAGCCATTTAGTTCATAGTCTTTTGAGATTAGTTTTTTTTTACACTCAACAAGATTCTCCAGAGATTCATACAAGTTGTATTATTACTTCTTTTTTATTACTAAATAATACTCTGTGTTGTGGAGATACTACAGTTTATTTAACCACTCACCTGTTGAAAGATATCTGGGTTGTTTCCTGTTTGGGGCTATTATGAATAAAGCTCCTGTGAACATTCATGTACATGTTTTTATATGAATAAGTTTTTGTTTCTCCTGGATAAATGCCCAGGAATGCAATTGCCAGGCTATATGATAGCTGTGTATTTAGTTTTTAAAGAAACAGTCCAATGTTTTCCCAGAGTATCTTTATTTTCATTCCTATCAGTAACATATGAATGATGTAGTTTCTCTGTAACTTTACCAGCATTTGGTGTTGTCTTTTTTTTTTTTTTTATTAAGCTGTTTTGATAGATGTATAGTGATACTCTCACATGATTTGAATTTGCACTTTGTTGGTGACTAATAATATTGAATGCCTTTTCATGCATTTGCTTACCATTTATATCTGTGTTCTTTGGTGAAATGACTTTTCATGTCATTGCCCATTTCCCAATTGGATGTTGTGTTGTTGTGGTTTTTTTTGTTTTTTTGTTTTGTTTTGTTTTTTAAATGGATGCATTTTGAGAGTTCTTCATATATTCTAGATGCTAATTCTTTGTCAGTTACGTGGTTGGCATGTATTTTCTCTACCTTTTTAAAATTTCATCTTCATAGGGTCTTTGGCAGGGCAACTGAATTTTGGTAGAGTTCATTTAACAATTTTATCTTTTGTGGATTGTGTTTTTGGTGTCAAGTCCAAGCCATGAATTCTTTTCTAGCCTTAGATTCTAAGATTTTCTCATATCCTTTTTCTAAAAGTTTTAGAGATCTGTCTTTTACATTTAAGTTCATCATTCATTGGGAGTTAATTTTTATAAGATATGTCCTATGTTGAAGTCCTTTTTCTTTGTGGATGTCCATCTCTTGATGAGTAGCTTTTTTGTTTTGGTCAAAATAAGATGGCATGTGTATATGGATTTCTTTCTGGATTTGCTTTCTCTTTCATTGATCTATGTGCCTGCCTCTCCACCAATATCCTACATTCTTGATTAACTGCTATTGTTCTGTTAAATCTGAAATCACGTAGATTGATTCCTCATACTTCATTCTTTTTCAAAATTATTTTAGCTGTTCTAATTCCTTTGCCTTTTTATATAAAATATGGAACAGATTTGTTTATATCTATTATATCTACAAAAATTTTGTTGGGAATTTTTGGAAATCATGTTAAATCTATGTTACCAGTTTGAGGAGAATTAATGCCTTTATTGTGTTTAGTGTTCCATTTTTTTTTTTTTAAGATTTTATTTATTTATTTGACAGAGAGAGATCACAAGTAGACAGAGAGGCAGGCAGAGAGAGAGAGAGGGAAGCAGGCTCCCTGCTAAGCAGAGAGCCCGATGCGGGCCTCGATCCCAGGACCCTGAGATCATGACCTGAGCCGAAGGCAGCGGCTTAACCCACTGAGCCACCCAGGCACCCCTAGTGTTCCATTTCTTGAACACAGTAAGTTTCCTTATTTATTTACATCTTTGAATTTTTTCATCAACATTTAGTCAGCATACATGTGTTGGATGTGTTTTATTAGTTTTACAAATTATTTCATTCAAGAAAATAGAAAAGTGATACTGTATTCTTTTTGCAGGGGTGGGGAAGGACAGAGGGAGAGAGGGAAAAAGAGAATCTTAAGCAGGCTCTACACCCAGCATGGAGACTGAGGTGGGGCTTGATCTCACAATCCTGAGTTTACGACTTGAGCTGAAACCAAGAGTTGGGTGCTTACTGACTGAGTCACCCAGGCATTCCAGTGATACTGTATTCTTAATTTTGGTATCTACACATTTATTTCTAGTGTATACAAATTCTGATATCCACATATTCAGTATTTATAAATAAAGATATAATTGAATTTTGTACATTTAACTTGTATCTTTTGACCTTACAAACTTACTTACTCATTTTAAAGTTGTTTTATAAGTAGATTACTTTGGATTTTCTACATAGACAACCATGGCATCTGCAAATAAGAATAATTTTATTTCTTCTTTTCAGATCTATTTGCTTTTTATTTTTCTTCCTTGACTTACTGCCCTTGATAAAACTTCCAGCACTAGAACTTTCAGTTCCTGTCCAGCAGTATTGCAATAGTAGTAAGAGTAAATGAGAGTGGACATCCCTGCCTTGTTCCTGATGCTAGGAAAAAAGCATTCAGTACTTTACCTGGTACTACTTAAACTGTAAGTTATTTTTAGATGCTCTTTTTCAAGGTGATGAAATTCCCCTCAGTTCCTCTTACTGAAACTTTTAATCATGAATCGATGTTGAATTTTGTTACTTTTTCTGAATCAGTGGATATGATCATATGATTTTTCTTCCATTACCTGTTAATATGGTGGATTGCATTCATTGATTTTTGAATATTAAACTCTCCTTGCATTCCTGAAATAAGTCCCTGGTTATGTTGTAAAATTCTTTACATTGCTGAGTCTTTTCACCAATTTTTTTTGGAAATTCTTGCATCTGTACTAATGAGAGATATTGGTGTGTAGCTTTCTGTTTTGATACTTTCCCTGGTTTTGGTGTTAGAATAATTCCAAAATCATTTTTCTCTTTTCAGTTTCATTGATTTCTTTAATTTCTGCTCATATGAGTTTATTGTGACCTTATTTCTGTTCACGAGGTGAGAGTTTAAATTACTTATTTGTGAGATTTCCTTTTCCAAAAAGAAAAAAATTCCCCTCTAAGTACTACTTCTGCTGTGTCCCAAAAATTTTTAAAGGCTGGATTTTCATTTTTGCTCAGTTCAGTGTAAAAAAAAGAAATTACCCGGGGTGCCTGGGTGGCTCAGTGGATTAAAGCCTCTGCCTTCAGCTTCAGGTCATGATCCCAGAGTCCTGGGATTGAGCCCTGCATCCGCTCTCTGCTCAGCCGGGAGCCTGCTTCCTCCTCTCTCTCTGCCTGCCTCTCTACCTACTTGTGATCTCTGTCTGTCAAATAAATAAATAAAATCTTTAAAAAAAAAATTCCCTTGAGACTTCTGATCCATGGATTATTTATGAATATATTGTTTAGTTTCTAAGTGTTAAGGATTTTTCCTGTTATCTTATGTTAATGATTTTAAATTTTACTCCATTGTGATCAGAGAACACGTTCTTTACGATTTAAGTTTTAAAAAAATTTTTCTATTGATGAACTTGTTTTATAGTCTAGCATGTAGGCTTTCTTGGTATGTATTACATGGGCTCCTGAAAAAGAATATGCATTCTTCTGTTGTGCATCACATGTTTTGTAAGTGTCGTTTAGATCCTGTCCATGGTGACGGTGTGTTCTTGTATATCCTTTCTGATTTTTTTTCTCTAATCATTGCGTCAGTTGCTGAGAGGATTGTTAATGTCTTTCACTCTCATTGTGGATTTATCTATGTCTCGTTTCATTTAAAGTTTTTACTTTACATATTTTACATATGCTATTAGTAAATACACGTTTGGATTTCTATATCTTCTTGGTGGTATGGCACCTTTATTATGATGTAATGTCTCTGTGTCTGGTAATTTTCTTTGCTCTGAGGTCTACTTTTTCTAATTTATACAACACTCTTGCTTTATTTTGATTACTATTTAATGGCATACCATTTTCATTTTTAAAAAAAGCTTTTATTCATTTATTTATTTGAGAGCAAGAGTGTGTGTGAGCAGGGGGAGGAGCAGAGGGGGAGGGACAAGCAAACCCCACATTGAGTGCAGAGCCTGTCTCTAGACTCAATCTCATTGATCCTGGGATCATGACCTTAGCTGAAATCAAGAGCCTGATGCCCAATCAACTAAACATCCAGGTGCCCCCCATTTTCTTCTTCTTCTTTTTTTTTTTTTTTACACTCAGCCTACCTTATTTTTAAAGTGGGATTCTTACTGACAACATATAGTTAGATCATGTTTTTTAACCATCCACTAACAATTTGTCCTTTTATTTAGTGCACTTACCTCCCTCTTACGTCCCTTTACTTTCTCCATCTACAATAAAATTGTCTTAAATACTTTACATACATTTAAAAACACACCAGACACTGGTATATTTGTTTCCACCATGAAACATGATATAGAAAACTTGAGATGAAGGAAAGCCTATCGTATTTACTGTATCTTATCTTTATCATGTTATTTCTTTCTGATACTCCAAGGTTCTTGTTTTATCCTTTTTGTTTATTGAGCTTCTTTATTAGTTACTAATTTTGTTTAGATCTGCTGTTGAAAATTCAAGTTTTTCTTCATGTAAGAATGTATTCTATTTTATTCTATTTCATTGTTCTTCCTGAAGGATTCTCACTGGATTTAGGTTTCTAGGTTGATGGTTCTTTTCTTTTAGCACTTGGAAATGTGCCACTGTGTTCTGCTCTCATGGTTTCTGATGAGAAATCTGCTGTGATTTGAATAGTTTTTCCACATGTAGGTAGGTTCTCTTTTCTCTCTCTCGGTGTGTTACTTTTCAGAAGTTTGACCATGAAGTGTCTTCCTTGGTATATATCTCTTGCCACATTTAGAAAGTTTGTTAACTATTTATTATTTGAATACTTTTTCAGCCCTACCTTTTTTTATTGAATTGCAGTGACATATTTAGATCTTCGGTTATTATTCTGTAGATCCTGAGCTCTGTTTAATTTTTTCAGAAAATTTCTTTTGTTCAGATTGGATGATTTATGTTCAGTTTTTTCTTCTAGCTCATTTATTCCTTCCTTTTCACCCTGTGTTCTAGCTGTTGAGCTCATTCATTAAGGTTTTTATTTTGGTTATTGCGTTTTTCAGCTCTAAAATTTCATTTGGTTCTTCTCTCTTATATCTTCTATTTCTTGGCTAAGATAATTTTGTTTTCCTTTGTTTCAGGCATGTTTGCAGCTGTTCATTGAAGCATTTTTATAAGGGTGCTTTAAAAATCTTTGTCAGATAATTCTAACTGCTCATTTTTTATTTACGATCTCATCTATTGACTGTCTTTTTTCATTCAAGTTGAAATATTTCTGGTTTTGATATGAGAGTGACTTTGGGTTGAAACCTGGATATTTTTGGCATTGTGTTGTGAAACTGGATCTTATTAACCTGACTTCCTCTGAGAGTGCTCTAGCTGGGGAAGGGATGGGACCATTTTGTTGCTGGCAGATGGGAACAGAAGTCTGGGGTGTTCCCCACTTGGTCTCCACTGACACCCGAGGGAGGAAGGGGCTCCTTGGTATTTCAGGCACAGGTGGGACTTGTGACATGTCTCTCCCCCACCATAGGCCTGTGCCTTTATCACCCTAACTTGAAGGGACAGGAGTGTCTCATTACTGCTTTACACATGGCCTCCACTGATAACCAAGGGCTGGAGTGGTGGAGTATCCTTGCTACAGTGGCCAAGTCCTGATATTCCACTAATACTCCTCTGATCTACCGCATGAGGGGAGGAGGGAAATATTTTACTGGTAGGTGAGGGATGGGAGTTCTCTGTCTGCATATGGTGTCCACTAACTCTCCCTACGTGTCTTCTCTGATCCCCCTTCATTGTTGGGGCTATGGTTCATCTTCACAGCCTTGCGAGGGTGGAAGTTCAGGTTTTTCACTCAGCCTTAGCTGGCAATGGTGGTGTATGAGGCCAGTTTCTTATATCATTTTTGGCAGGTGGAGGGCAATTATTGTCTAAAAGTTTTCGGTCTTCCTTGGCTGCCCTTTTCCTGATGCTTTGGCTAGAGAGAGCGGACTTTTTTGTCTGTGTCCTATTGGCATTTTTGGGTTGCTGGTTTCTTCAGTTCCAAGTCTAGGATATGTGGGGCAAAATGAAAATCCAGGAATTCACCACAGCATTGTTCTTGGGTTGTAAGTCCCTACCCAGCCTGCCTTTTTCCTGTTTTTCAGAGTTTTACAATTGTTTTATATATAATGTCGAGTGCTTTTAATTGTACTTAGTGAGAGCATTAGGGGCAAGTATGTATGTACCATCTGGAAGTAGAATTCCTTCACCTGCTTTTCATTGTGGCAAAAAATAAAAATAAAAACTTTGTAGATGGTGTTATAGATGACGTTATGGAGAACATACCCTAGAATTTCAAGGAGAATAATTATTATTATTATTATATTTTCAAAAATTTTACTTATTTGATAGAGAGAGCGAGAGCACAAGCAGGGAGAGCAGCAGGCAGAGGGAGAGGGAGAAGCAGACTTCCTGCTGAGCAGGGAGCGTGATTCAGGGCTCCATCCCAGGATCCTGGGACCATGACCTGAGCGGAAGGTGGACACTTAACCGACCACCCCACCCAGGCGCCCCTCAGGGAGAATTACTAACATTGGATTGGGTCTTCCAAAGACAGAGCGATTCTTATCTCTGGTAATTTAGTTATCGTTTAGCTTGAAGACCTGAGTTGCTGCCTGGTGACTGACAGTGACACAGTGTTCTTTGATTTTCCTTCCATGTGCTATTTTAGTCTTGGTTTTGTATATGCAGTAGAGCAGGAAGCATATTGGGTAAGATTACACCTTTGTAAGTAATTTTCAGTTCTGATGTGGTTTAGGTGATTCTGCTTGCCTTTAGTCCAATGGGCCAAATGCCCTTTCATATCAGTAAATTGATAAAACTCATCTTTTATAAATGCTTTTAATCATAAATACTCCAGCAATTTTATTTTTCTCTCTTTTTTAAAACTTTGGTTTTAAAATTTTTTTACTTTCTAGATGAACTTGTAGTAAAATTGGATTTTTGCACCGTCCCATGAATTTAAAAACATGAATAGATTTTGTATACAGTTCAGTGTTAAAATGTAGAAGCTTCATCACCTCAAAGCCTCCCTTACGCTGTTTATTTGGAGTCGTATCCTCCCAACCCTAAATCCTGGCAACCATTATTCCTTTATTCATTACTATAGTTTTGTCATTGGCTGCATTTAGTATAAATGGAATCACATGTTGTGTAACCTTTCTAGACTGGCTTCCAGTAATTGCTGATATTCATACAAATCATAGCAGTAGCCAATTTTTTTTTTTTTTTAATTTGCTGAGTGGTGTCCCATTATATATGTGTGTGTATTACAGTTTACTTATTTGCCCATTGGGTTCTTTCCAATTTATAGCAGTTACAAATAAAGCCACTGTAAACATTGATACACAGAGCTTTGTGTGAGTATGTTTTGATTAGAGTGGGAATTGCATGGTTATATTATAAGTGTATATTTATATAAGAAATGTCCAAACTGTTTCCTAGAGCAGCTGTACCATTTTATATCCCCCCTCCAAGTCCTGTCTTCCCATCCTTATCAAGAGTGTTTGCCTTTACTTGTTGGAGCATTTTTATAAAGCTTCTGTAATTTTTTTGTCAGCTAATTCCAATATCTGTATCATTTCAGAGTTGTTGTCTGCTGTCTTTTTCTATGGCCAGTTGAGATTTTTTCCTATTTCTTCATATGCTGACTAAGTTTGGGTTTTATCATAAACATTTTGATTATTATGAGACTTAAAAATTCTGTGGAAAACCTTGATTTTTTTTTTAAAGGTTTTATTTACTTATTTGACAGAGATCACAAGTAGGCAGAGAGGCAGGCAGAGAGAGGGGGGAAGCAGGCTCCCTGCTGAGTAGGGAGCCCCATATGGGGCTCCATCCCAGGACCCTGAGATCATGACCTGAGCTGAATGCAGAGGTTTTAACCCACTGAGCCACCCAGGTGCCCCAATATTTTGGTTTTAATAGGTAATTGATTCAGTTAACTTCAGGAGTAAGATTGCAGCTAACCCTCTGTGAATAGTGATTCCTATGTCAGTTAGTTTTCAGAGCCTTTTCAGTGTTCTTTGGATCCTTCCTACTTATTTGCCACCCAGTGGCTAGTCTGGGAAATGAGCAGTGCTCTATCCAGTAGTTTGTTCAGTTCTGAATGTCCATGTGTGTTGTTTAGGGGCAGGTCCAAGCATGTGTAGCTTAGGGGGAGACCAAGAGTTCAAGAACTCCTCTCTGCCATCTCCCACTTTTGTTTTGGTTCTCTGGTTGGGAAGATGAGGCTTTAGTTGCTGAGCTCTCCTGTGCAATGCCCATGATTGTGCCCTTGTCTGGGGATAAGTGGTGGGAGGATAAAATGAGAACACAAGCAACAGGTCCCATTCTTGGGACCATTGTTCCCCCGGTGAGAAATGAAAGTTCCTCTTGCTCAGTTTTTGCTCCTTTGGGCTTCTGTGTTTGCTGCCTCCCTCTTCAATCACAGAAATGCTTGGGGTCTAGCACATGAGAAAATGGAGAAAATGGTACTTTTGTAATTTACTATTCTTCCTCTATTTCCCTGCTGCTTAAGTAGCTGCAGCATACATCCTGTCCCAAGTTTTATAGCTACATTTAGTTGAGACTGGCACGGTGGAATATATTTGATCCCTCTGACCAAGACTGGAATCCATTGGGTTTGCTTATCTTTTGGCTTGAAATAATGGGAAGAGAAGAGGTAGATCTAGGTTTTGTGGAGTCTGAAGGTCATACAACTTGGAAGTCCTCTTTAAGGAAAGGAATACAAGTTATGAATACAAATTAGGCATAGTGTTTTGGATGTGGCTGTGAAAGTGAAGGGCCCTAAGGCTTCAGCTTCAATGGCTTTAATAAAAACCTGACTATGGGATGTTTTTTACTCAGTTTTTCTCTTAATACTCCTAAAAATAAAAATACAACCTTTATTATCTCCATCTTACAGATTAAAAAAAAAAAACAGATTTAAAAGGTTAAATAGTGCTGATATAAGGGACTTTAGAGCTCAGATTTTCTAATTCCAGAGTATATGGTGTTTCTCCTACCAGTAGGACTTTATGAAATAAATAGATTAGAGATTAGGAAAGCCATATAGGCTCTTGGTTAAGAGCATAAGCTCAGAAGTCAGACTGCTGGGGTTCAGTTTTGGCTCTGCCACTGATTATATATGGCCTCAGCGGCATTCCCTAACCTTCCTTAACCTTCTAACATATGTCTGTAAAATGGGGGTAGTAGAACTTACTTCTTAGGTTGCTGTGAGGATTAAATGGTTAATGTAAAGCATTTCGAATAGCTTCTGGCATATAATAACTGCTTTTCATCCACTATGTATAACTGTGCATTCAAATAAATCAAATTTTATTTACTATATTTGCAGCCTTCTTTAGTTAGGAAAGTTAGAAGGTAAGGGGATTTTTTTCACTTAACGTATAAGTCCTATTAGGTGTTTGAAACACCAGTTGAGAAATAGGTTACATATTATAAATTGATAATACTTTCACTTTTTGTCAAGAAGAAATCATTGGTTTTTTAATCTTAGGAATGTTAATCTATCTAACAAGCAAAGCCAGAAGAAATGTTTTCTATGAGTGACTGGAAGATCTGAATGATGTAGGTTAAACATTTTGGGGAAATGGCCAAATAACGCAGAAAGGTAGAATAGTTCAACAAAAAGAAGAATATACCTTTCCCTACAGATAATGTCTTCTACACTCTCAGACTCTTTTGTAAAATGGAGACAGTAGTATCAATCTGTATTATGTTATTGAGTTGTAATGGTCATGAAATTTAAAACAATAAACATTTATTACCTCACAGTTTCCATGGGTTGGAAATTTGGGAGTGCCTTTGCTTTGGGACTCTAGCTGCAGTCAAGGTGTTGGCTTCGGCTGCATTCATGAGAAGCCTTGACCAGGGCTGAAGTATCACGGCAGGGTGGTTCTCTAACATGCCTGGCAAGATTGTGTTTTATGGGGTTCCTAACCACATAGACTTTTGCGTATGACTCCTTGAGGTCCTGTAGCTGGTATCACTTGAGAGCAAGCAGGTGAAGAGAGATGAAGGGGGAGTATTCAGTGTCTTTTATGACCTAGCCTCAGAATTCTCTTTCATTTTTGCAGTACCGTAGTGGTCACACAGATCATCCCTGCTTAGTGTGGAAGGAGATGGCCATCATGGAGACTGGCAACCACCTTATGTTCTAAGATTACTTTAACACTTAAATGAGATTATTCAGGGGAAGCTTTTAGAAGCCCATATGTGCTGCCTGCAATCCCTGTTTGATTACTGTGTTTTTCTACTGTTGGTCAGTAAAAATCAGTTTCTAGTTGTTTCCCCAAAACAGAGGAAGGTGTCTGTGTCTCTGTGAAAAAGAGATGTACACCGATAAGGAAAATCTTGGCCGTTCTTGGATTTATTTGTTCGCTTGTTTAGAAGCTAAACAGAGATCACAAGTTGGTTTTCACTTAAGTATCAAGTGATAGTAGTGATTCCTGTGTGAGGGCAGAATATTGATAAATGCTATAAGCAAAAATTTTGATCCACAGTAAACTCATGTAATTACTTCCTAACACACAATTGAGGAAAATATTGGATTTCAAGTCTGATACATGCATTTTTTTATGTGTGATTATCACTAAACTTCTACTTTCCCAAAGGTTAAGCAGGTTCAAGATGACACTTACTAAATTATTTAGAAAATGATGTGTAACAAAAACGTTGTGAAAAAGAAAGCATGAAGAGAACTCAAATGTTTTTCTTTAAATGGAAATATATGGCCACTGGAGGGCTCCATATTTTAAAAGATTATATTGAAGATATAGATGCTTGCTGTAACAATTTTAGACAGTACAGAAAGATAAAAAGGGCTCCATATTTTTTAGCGAAGATGTTAAATAGTTACTGATTATGAATAATTGTGTGCGTGTACAAGTAAAGCATTGGTGTTGCTTCTTTTTTTTTACATTGGAAGAAAAATAAAATATATTACATAAGTTCTTCAGAAATAAAATATCTTACAACTCTGATGTCAAAATAAAAACTAGTCATTTGAAGGTCCCTGAAAAAAAGGTGAGACAGATTAAATACTTCTTTTCTAATCTCTTTCCTGTATGTACTATTTTAAATGAGGAACTTCTTGTTTTAGGATTCATTGAGATTATTTCCATTTAGGTTAACAAGCTCTACAGTTATCTCAGTGAATACTGTGACATCATTAATAAAATTCACAGAACTTTGGGAGGGATTTTGAAATTGAGCCAAAACCAAAAGTAGATGTGGCATAAAAAAGATGTCAATCACTGATTTTTTTTTTAATGATTTTATTTTATTTTATTTATTTATTTATTTATTTATTTGACAGACAGAGATCACAAGTAGGCAGAGAGGCAGGCAGAGAGAGAGGGAGAAGCAGTCTCCCTGCCAAGGAGAGAGCAGGATATGGGCCTGATCCCAGGACTCTGGGGTCATAACCTGAGCTGAAGGCAGAGGCTTTAACCCACTGAGCCACCCGGGCGCCCCATTGGTTTTTTAAAAAATACTTCATATTAGCATTTCTTTGGCCCAGATGTGTAGTTTACATTGTTTTGCACTGAAATCTTAGGATCAGGATTTGTTTTCCAGTATTAAAGTAAAATGGAAACTTAAAAAATTGAGGAATTAGAAACGCTTATAACAGGTATTGGTACCTGAGGATTTTTTTTTTTTTTTTTTTTTTTTTTGGTATATAAAGCTTCTAGATAGAAAACCACTGTTCCTCAAAAACAACAATTTTACTTCCTTGATCTTTCCCACTTGAAAGCAGTGTTTTGATTTCTTTATAATTGTGAAGTGTTTACTTTTTAAATGTTTGATCTGAGCTCAGGGAAGCTTTCAGTTTCTAGAATAGTTCAGCATTTTTTCCCCTGATAAGATGTGGGTCTTAGGATGCCACAGAATGCATCCTTAATAATAGCTATGTTGCAAAACATGTTTTAAGCTGAAAGATAATCGGAGAGAACATGGGATAGAGAATGACTGACACCCGCCACATTATCTCCTCATCTCCTTGTTTCTGCCTCATGAATTTGAAAACAGCTTTCATTGCTTGTGTTGGGAAACTTTCTTCCACTGCTTTTTTCACACAGATCGATTCATACATAAGGAATAAACTGGTAAGATGCCTATCAAGGTAGAGGTGCAGTCTTGGTATAAAAGAGAGTAAGTCTAACTGGTCTGATTGTTACCTGTGACCATTTTAGCCTGATGCTTTAACTACTTGAGCCCAGCAATGCTATCAGTTTTTAATGCCTAATTTATATCATCCAGTCCTAAGAAAACAAGAAAACTTAAAAATTAAAAAAGAGGAGTGCCTGGCTGGCTCAGTCAGTAGAGCATGGGACTCTTGATATCGGAGTTGTGAGTTTGACCCCCATGATGGGTGTAAAGATTACTTAAAAAATGAAAATATTTTTTAAAATGTATATATAGATTACTCAGTCTCTCTGTGTGTGTGTGTGTGAGTGTACATACATAGTTGTTCTCATACCTGGCTGTAGCTTTGAATCAGTCACCCAGGAAGCATTCAGTATTATGGATGCCTGACGTCAACACTACACAGTATTTCACTTAAGTGGTTTAGGGTAGAAAGTGGCTGTGTATCTGCATGTTTTCAAAAAAGATCTATCTATCTATTTATTTATTTATTTCACACACACACACACACACACACACACAGTGGGGAGAGAGAGAGAGAGATCACAAGTAGGCAGAGAGGCAGGCAGAAGGTGGAGGGGAGCAGGCTCCCCTCTGAGCTGAGAGCCGGATGCGGGGCTGGATCCCAGGACCCTGAGATCATAACCTGAGCCTTAACCCACTGAGCCACCCAGGTGCCCCTGTGCATCTGCATTTTTAAAAGTTATTTGTGTTTTGTTGTCTGGGTTGAAAGTGATTGATTTGAAAGGAAATTGTACTGTGGAAACTTTTTAAGGCCCCTACAAGTTCTGATTCAGCAAATTTCTTAGAGTAAATACAGCTACATTTTATATTTGAATGTACTCTCTCCCCACTACCCAGACCTGAAGAAACCAGCAAACCTGGTGTTTCTTTGGTTGCTGGCACTGCCTAAATTATTTTGAACCGAATCACATATTTCTGGGGTGAGGAGCCAGGAAAGTGATGTTGGATTTTCAGATGTTGACCCAGTCCTGATGAGTTTGTCATTTCTGTCACCTACCAAAGCAGTCAGCTTATGTTTCTCTTTTAAACCAGTTCGGATAGAAAATAGGAGAGGGGCATCTGGCTGGCTGGGTCAGGTCAGTAGAGCATGCAACTCTTGATCTCTGGGTTGTGAGTTAGAACCCCATGCTGTGGGTAGAGTTTATTTAAAACAAAAAAGGGGGGGGACATAATTCTGTGAATGAAATATGCTTCGGTATATAGTAAGCTTTTGAAATATGGGGGATTTTCAATGTAAGGAAAAGTTGTAGAACAGAATACACTACAGGCAGGCTGTAACATGCTGTGTAGGGAGTAGGAAAGTTCAGCGTTAGCAGGTCCTGAGGGCCGGTCACACCAGCTCCTGAAAATACTCCTCCGTGGCAGTTGGGTCAGGGCAGTGATCTCTGAGCCTTCTTTACTCTTTCCATAGTGTTGAGCTGAAGGAACTGTTGAGAGATCAGGCTGTGACGGTGCCCTGAGATTTCCGTCTTCAGCCCCTGTTCTTATTCTCAGATGACCTCTCTCATCTAGACCATAGGTTTGACCTGTATGTATCTGGATGATTCACAAATCCTGCTGTCTGCTCAGCTGTTTTTCGTTTATTCCATGGAACACTCCATGTAAAAGAAAAGAGGATAAGCTGGATCTCTGCCCACTAGAGCAAAGTGTTCAGCTACCTTCTCACTCATAACCACCTGGACACTCAGCTTTTCCATGATAGTAGGGTATTACCACCTTGTCACTGCTCGGGCCTCTGAGCCCTTGGGCTCATTTTTGGGCTCATCCCCCATTTCACTCTGCTGAGTGTTGCCTCAGCAGACTGTTGCCTAATCACATCTACCTCACAAAGGGCCCAGCAAGCAGTGCTGATAGTGAGCCACTTGGATGAAAATAGTGAAGATACTTTGCTAAAAGAAAGAATGAGATAGTCACCATAGAATTACTGTGCAGTGGGAGAAAGTTAAGTGTTTCAGGAAAAAAGCTAGTTTCAAATGAGTCTCCTGGCTTAGGGTATCTAGTTCTTAAGCAAGTATTGTGTTTGATTCATAGTATAAATTTTATTCTCCCATGTTTGGGCTAAAAACCACTTTCCTTGCTTAGATTTAGCTTTAAAACAAACAAACAAGCAAACAAGCAAATAGAAAGGAAGAGTTAATAACAAGGCAAGTTTAGGGATTCTCTTTTGTTTTTAAACACTTTTTTTTTCTTTTTAAGCAAGGGTCTCTTGCATATAAATATTACAAGTGCTTGCATTTCTTCTTGATATTTGTGCATTATCCATAGTAGTCTCTAACATTTCAATCCCAGATCATTTTTCCTTAGCTACCAAAGACCATTTTCCTCCTCGCCAGTTGCTACCTATCTGATCTGTACCTATAAATTATAAAATTTACTTTTAACCATAATAAATATCAATAGTGGTTATTTAAAATTTTATGTATTTAAAAACTTTTCAAGTTATTCTTGCACATATCCTATCATTTTAAGAAAAATTGATTTATGGGAAGACATCCTTTGCTCAATTCCAAACTGAATTGAGAATGGTTTTCAGATTACTTCATCTGGTTGCCTTCCATTAGCACTGGCAGTCAAGAGCTGGCTAACCTGCCCCTATTACAGATCCTAGCAGGAACTGATCATGGAGTCTTAGAAATGCTTTTTTACCTATTTTAAGTCCCTTTCACTTTTTGGAGGTACCTAGGTATATCTACCCATTATAAGTTTATTTTTACTGAGGAAATAAAATTTGAAAATTTAGGGTTGAGGGAGTTTGTGTTTTGCTCTTATGTTAGATATTTGGGGTAATCTTCAGAGAAGGTTTAACAAATAAAAATGTTTGGTTACAAAAAGAGCTCACCGGGCAGGTACCAGAGTAGTTATCTGTACAGTGGAATTTTAACTGAAAGGTAATGTCCTCTGGCAGGGAACAATGGCAAGCTCCCTCAAGAAGTCAATTACAAGGTTTGTTAATTCTACCAAAATATTAACCTCATGATCTTCAATCCCAGAGTGCCTTCTCCACCCTGCAAGTTCAGCTAAAAATATGCTGAAAAGCAAATTTCCTAAGGTAATGAAATAAGAATGTGGACCTAAATCTGTAAGATACAAATTAGAAAGAAAATAAGATCCCTAGTCAAACGTGACTATCTGACAAATTCTTTGCTCTCTAAAATTAGTAGCCTAGTCTTTTGGGATATTAATAAGATAATGATTAAAATATGTACATAGAGAAATCTTGTTACATGATTTACCCATCTGATAATTTTTACTCTGAAAATGTATTTTTCTTACTTAAGAGGTTGGTGAGTGTAACTGTAGCTATTGGTGGCTCTGTCTTCTTAATATATAAAAAAGGGAAAAATTTATTTTTACCAGTTACTGTAAATTTTTTATAGATTTGAATGTCGATGAAGTGTTTTGGGTTACAAAGAACAGTTCTGTAAATATAGATAATAATTACTTTTACTTTGAATTTCTTTTTTTTTTTTTTTTTTTTTTTACTTTGAATTTCTTAAAATAATCAGTTTTAGTTCCTTGTTACAATATGAGCATATAACTTAGCAGGTTATAATTGAATTATATTAATATTAAATCTTTATATGAAAAGTGTTTTAATTAGAAACATGTGATCAGTATTTAGTTTTTTAAACAGTTTGACTAGCACTCATTGTGATTTATAGTGCGAATAACTAAACTTTCCTTTGTGATATTATTGCACTAGCACTTTGGGCAGTTGGAGCAAGGGGATAGAGCTCTGGTTGTTGGCCACCATGACTGTTGGGTGTAATGAATTTCAAGCCTCATGGCTTCCAGCTATCATTTCTTTGATTTTAGAAACCTAGAGAACTTTGGAATGCTTGGATCTTAGACTAAGGCATAGAGAGCAGCCTTCAGTGCCCTGTGTGAATCCCCATGCAGGAACTCCTACTTAAGTTTCTGCTTGAACATCTCCATTGATGGAAAAATATCCAAGAGGAACTCACTTTGCTTTTTGACAGATCTGACAGAAAGTGTTTCCTCATATTGAACACCCTGAACTGCCTCCTAGAAACATCTGTTAATTGATTACAGTTTTAAACTCTGAAACCACCCAATAAAATTATATTTGATGCCTCTTCCTTATGAGATCCCAAAAGGATGTGAAAACAGCACTTTTTTTCCAGAGTAACGTTTTCATTTCCTTCAGCCATTCTGACCCCAGCAGGGTTGCTCAGCCTCTGTCCATAATCTGGGAGTGATCTGGCCCGAGGGAACTTTGGGTTCTTTCTGTCCTCACCTGATACAGACAAATACTGGGTAGAGTGGACTCTCGTCCTTTCTTGCTGAACAGCGTAGTTCTTTTTGAGTACTTCACACTGGTGACTTACTTTGTAGTGTCATTTTACATGCTTTTCAGTCAAGACATGCCCCATTCTCTACTTTCAGACTTTTATTTGTTACAATTGATGCTACTAAGTGTAGACTACAGGTGTTATTTTTCTGTGATGTAAACAAAGATGGCAGTGCTTACTAATAAATCTGTGGACGGGCTTTCATGTTACCTGCCTACTAGTGTTGAACTTTGTTGCGGGTTTTATGATAATCTTTGAAGTTTCAAATCTGTTCAAGTCTGTATCTTAGACTGTATCTTGAAGATTTCCCAAATTCATCATACAAAACTCTTCATGCCAGCTAGATTAATTGAAGATTATGAATTTCATGGCAGATCAGAATCCACAATATATTACTATTCTTCCTGTTACTGCTCACCCGTAGAGTTGAGTTTTTTAATTCAAATTGAAGTTGAGTTTTAACTACATTGTTGAATCAGGTTTTTGACATTTCTGAAAAATATAAAAGCATTTTTGATACAGCTAATGTTTAGAAGTTTATCCTAGGTCAGAATTTATATTTAAATGATATTGCTTTCCTTGTGTCTGTCTTACCTTCAAAGTAGGAAACAAGTACTTATGTTGTTGCTTTTTAAATTGTAGCAAACTCTCTGGGATCCAGGTAACCATAGAACTCAGTACTTTGAAGTTTAGAGTTTTGGTTGTATGTGTATGTTCATAGATGAACACATTATATATTTATGTTCAACTTTTATGAAAGAGGCCTGGGTCAGATAAGCTGATATGAGAGATTTTGTGAAAAAAATAATTTCCAGGATATTATATGACACCCAACTCTTTGATTCTTCTTTTTTTTTTTTTAATCCTTCGGTTCTTTATTGACTATGACCATCTATGAAAGTAATAAGTCAAGTTACGAAGAAGATTTGCTTTAGAAAATTGTATTCAGCAGAGTTTTGGTGTCATATTTTAATTCTTCAAAAATTGTTTATTTTTTTCCTCAGAACTATGAATGGTAACTATCACAAAGCAAAACACTATTCCCAACTATTCCATGTTATGTTTACCCCCTACTCCTAAATCAAAAACATAACTCTAGGCATGGAAAATGAATTGTGTGCCACTATGTACTTAAGTATAAAGCACACACAACAAATTTCAAGATGTTGGGAATGCGCTCAGAATTGGTT
The DNA here is from genome assembly GCF_011764305.1 of Mustela putorius furo. Lineage (NCBI taxonomy): Eukaryota > Metazoa > Chordata > Mammalia > Carnivora > Mustelidae > Mustela > Mustela putorius. The sequence goes on from NW_025421987.1 coordinate 33,456,295, forward strand.
TTAGAAGTCAGATTAACGGGGTGCCTGGGTGGCTCAGTGGGTTGGGCCTCTGTCTTCGGCTCAGGTCATGATCTCAGCGTCCTGGAATCGAGCCCCACATCGGGCTCTCTGCTCAGTGCGGAGCCTGCTTCCCCCCACCCCCTTGCCTGCCTCTCTGCCTACCTGTGACCTCTCTCTGTCAAATAAATAAAATTAAAAAAAAAAAAAGTCACATTAACATTCACCGGTTTTTCAGTGTTTTTGTTGAAACCGGGATCTTTTTTTTTACAGGATATCTAAATTGAAAGAGAACTTGGTGTTGTAGAAGTACAGACTGAAAATTTAAACGTCTCTATTTTGAATGTCATAGTGTGCCAAAAAATTGGAATTAGTTTGTTGAAGTTAAGATTTGAAATAAAGTAAGATAAATCAGTGCTCCCTTTCATTTCTTTTCAGGAGATGTATATGTGGTCCAGTCCTTTTATGTTCTTTTTCTCTTCCTGCAACAAATGTAAACCATTCTACTTTCTTTTCTCCTTTTACTTCAAGTGCTAGTAAGAGCGTACCACATTTGTGTTCACATTTGTGTTCATTTGTGTATTGTGCCCCGAGTCAGGTTTTGCACCCATTTCTCACCCAATCACAGTGTCCAAGTAGGTAGAAGCAGCTGACTGGCAGGCCTGGATGATCTTTCTATTCCTGAAACTTGGATGGAAAATAGATCAGTCCCACACAGGGGATTTGCTCACAGACTATGTGAGCAAAGAGAAATATTTTCCCCCAAATCAGAGTGCTTTTACCGGAAAATAGGAGCTACATGTATACTGGGTGGGGGAATACATTTATGTCTATTATAATCTACTTGAGAAAAGCTAGTATAGAAAAAGTGCACTTTTGTGGCTGATTATTTTCTCATCTTAAAAAGGCTTTGACAGTGGGTTTCCATTTTAGCTTGTAAAGTTACGATTTTGTTAATTATAAAAAAGTTATGGGCTCCTGGGTGGTTCAGTCATTTAAATGTCTGCCTTCTGCTCCACTCATGATCAGAGGGTCCTGGGATCTAGTCCCAAGGGCTCTCTGCTCAGTGGGGAGCCTGCTTCTTTCTCTCTCTCTTCAGTCTCTCTCACTTTTGCTCTCTCTCAAATAAAAAAATGAAATCTTTAAAAAAATTTATTAAAAAGTTAAAATTTCAAAATATTTATGAGTTTTGTGAACCTTGGCTAATACCGATGTGTCTAGGGCACTGCAGGTTACACCGTTCACTCTTCACCTTGTAACGCATGTCATCGTGGGCCCCTGGGGTTGTAGACTGCTGAGCTCTGAAGGGTTGCTATACTGGAATTCGTGACAAAGGAGTCCTTTGCGTTTACCAGTGGGAATACCTGAAAAATCATTTTCTTTCATTTTTTTTGAATTGACATAACTTGAACCAAATATTTCATATTACTTTAAATACTGACCACCAAAGAGCAGTAGCAACTAATACAGAGGCATTTACTGGGGCTTAGTGACCGGTGGAGCATTTGTACTGTACAGAGATCATTGTGGTAGGGCATGTGCTTAGTTTTAATGGAGGGCATAATTTTAATTGGTACTAGGTGTTTCTTGTGTGAGTGAGCATATTTAAAGGGGAATTACTGTTTATATATTTTCAACTGTTGTCTTATTATTTTTAGTCAGGATTTAATTTTTTTAAAGATTATATTTGTTTATTAAAGAGAGAGAAAGGGAGAGCCAGAGAAGGGCAGAGGGAGAAGGAGAGAGGCAGATTCCCCACTGAGCACAGAGCCTGAGGTGGGGCTCCATCTCAGCATCCTGAGATTATGACCTGAGCTAAAACCAAGAGTCAGATGCTTAACCAACTGAGCCACCCAGGCACCCCCACAGTATTTAATTTTAATATTGTTAGAATGAAGTATATGGACATTCACCGTTTTTAAAGTTTAATAAAGTATTTTTTTAGGGCAGTTTTAGGTTCGCCACAAAAATAAGTGGGAAATACGGAGTTCCTATAGACTGCCTTCCTCCACACATACATGTAAACCAACTTTTTCATTCCACGGTATTTTATGAGAATATTTTGAAATGCAAAGAGATATTTTGCATGCTCATTTCTATAACTAAAAAATGTCATTCTCTGCCCTCAGACTAGGAAGGGGAAAGTGTTCCAGAGCCCAGAAACCTTCTCTGACCCTCTAACCCGATTGGAAAGTTAGGCTCTATTTTATGATCCTTTTCTAGGTAGACATTGCTGCTCTGAGAACTGCAGGAAGAATGAGGATCTAATGTAACCTGCTCTGGAGCATTCTGCTGGTCTATTGATGGCAAACCAGAGCCCTCATTCTGGCCTACCTCTGACTCTAGCTTGCTGTGCTCCAAAGGGTGAATTAAGTGGACTCCAGCTCTTGTACACCTCCAGCGTTCTGAGATTCCATGAATTACTGGAATCTCTACTGGGAAATGACCTCACATCCTGCGGGGTTAGCAGAGGCGAGGAATGGGAAAAGCACTGTGGAGACCTGGGGTACTTATTGGTCACAAAATAGCTGAATGCCTTTTGTCCAGTCACTTAACTTTTTTGGGTTTGTCTTGGTTTCAGCAATGAAAATGTTGTGATTCACCTTCACAGTTTCCCTCCAAGGAAAGTTTCTTGAATCTTTCTGACTTAAAGTAACTACTGTGTAGTATGTGTCCCAGGAGCAACTGCTTTGTTGACAAATAACTTCTAATAATAACTTCTAAATAACTTTGTTGATAAAGTAGAGTGTATTGACACTGTGGATCACTTTTGGACAGATTCTTTTGTGTCTTCATATCAGGAATATTCTTGCAATTAACATATCTGAACCAGCATCTTTCTGTAATTAAGCTATTTGCTAGATATACATTAAGGCTCTTAAAAGGGACAGGGACTCTTTCTTGAATAGTAGAGCTTAAAGAAAAAAAGATAATGTAAATTTCAAAAGAAATGTGCATTTTATTTTTATTTTTAAAATTTTTTAGATTTAATTAATTTATTTGTCAGAGAGAAGAGAGAGAGCACAAGCCCGGGGAGTGGTAGGCAGACAGAGAAGCAGGCTCTCCTCTGAGCAAGGAGCCCAATGTGGAACTGGATCCCAGGACCCTTGGATCATAACCTGAGCCAAAGACAGATGTTTAACTGACTGAGCACCCAGGCATCCTAGAAGTGTGCATTTTAATAACATATACACAGTTTTGTTATATTTTTTTACTTCATTGAATTGTGCAATTTAATTAATTAATTCAGGAAAAAAAGGGAAAGACCAGTGACTTTTACTTCGAACAGGATATTTTCCATTTAAAGTTAATGTAAATTGCAAATGACTGACTTCCTTTTTTTTAATCGATTGACTTCGGACTAAATTGTTTAAGTAAATGTGATTTTCTGTATATTGTCAATTATTGCTGGAGTGAAAGCAGGTTAAATGAACACTTTCTTACTTCAAAGGGACAAGGTGGTCCTGAGGTTTGTCCAGTGGGTTTTATTCACAGAACTCCTGCCTGAAGGTTCAGGCTAATTCCTAAAGTGTGTAGGCCAGGGTTTATTTGGTCTAACCCACGTAAAGCATAGGCACGATATCCCGCAGGGCCGGGATTATCCTAACCTAATATTTTCCAGCTCAGTGCTCAGTGGCTTGATAGAGCTAATGAATCTTCCCAAAGTACCTGGGAGTTCCCTGTTGGTATTCCTGATGTAGCTGCTGGCAAGCATGTTTTTAAACTCTTCCTGGAAGTGAAACTCCTTCTGCCTTAAATGTGCAATTTCCTCTGCCTGAGAAGGTCAAAGGCACGTTTATATAGTTCACAAGAGTATAAAAGAGGCATTCAGTGCTTCCCTGCCAAGCCAGTTGATGGGACTAATGCCTACTCATTTTCCACCTCTACTTAAGGGAACTGCAGAAATTCATGGTTCCACCGTGGTCCCTGAAACAACAATCGTACGGCAAATGAGCATTATAATAAAATATCCATATTATCAAATCAGCTAATGTACCTCGAAATTGGTAGGAGTAAAAAGTGGCTGCTCAGACTGTCAGAGTTAAACATATGTTCAAACCACCTAAATTAAAACAAAATCTACAGTGAAACCCCACTGGAAAAACTAGCAATTCACTTAGCATCCAAACGCTGAGAATATTCAAGGCAAATTTCAGTGCTTTCACAATGTAACTCTATTACATGACTTTCTACCATTTAGTTTTAACTCCAGTGAGATTACTAACATTTATTGAGCATGTACTATATGTCAAGCCCTTAGTATTTATATTTTAATCATAATTGAAGGCAACCTAAGTTTAGAGGTGGAGGGATTATCTTCATTTTGCAGGTGAGGAATGGAGACAGAGGCCCAGGAATTGCCCCACAATTTCACAGTAGTAAACGGTGGATGCAGGGTTTGGCCCTGAGGTTCGTGTGCTTTGCAGAACACCATGCTGCTAACTGTACTCTGTTCTCTGAGACTGTGGAGAGAAAAATGAGCAAATTGCATGACTTTTTCATTTGCCTATATTTCATGTTCCACTTTCTGATGTGAAGTCACAGCCCTCCAGCCAGATCTGCTTCCTCTCTCTTCTGGTGTGCTTTTCCCCATGTGCCTGTAACACCCCCCTCCATCTCCTCTCTCCACGGGTGCTGTAGGTTCCAGCTTGATTCATCTTCTGCATAAAGATGACCTTGTTCATCCTAACTTTTTCCAGTTCTTGGTTTACCATTTCAACATACATTTCTCTTATTATTTAATGTGTGTGTGTGCCTGTGTGTGAGACAGAGGGAGAGAGTGTGATCACCCAAGTAGATCATCAGCTTTTAAAAAACAGCAACTCTTATACTTCCCTTTTGCAGTGTTAATACATGGTGGCCATTCATAATTTCTCAGGCTGTAAAGGGTTCTGTCATTTGCATGTCTGTGCTGTTGTCACATAGGCAGGTGATAGATAGTTTTTAAAGCAGCATTTTTTAAATTGGTCAGTATTGAGTGCTGAAAGAGAGAGGAGTTCCAAGTCTTTCATCTTATTATAGGAGGCCCGTGTTAAATAATGATTGCTAGAATTTTTGGTTTCTGCCCCTAGTGTTTTCTAACAGCTTACTATGAAGTCCAAACAGATGGACAAATCTGTAAAGACTTAGTAGTTTGGTTTACTGTTAGATATCTAGAGAACTCTTACTTTGCCTTTATTATTGTGTTTAAGATGTCTTAACAGAAAGGCTCTGGGTCCTAAGGAGATGCAAGAGTGGGGGTGGGAAGGTGACAAAGAGGTACTTTCAATTTGTATTTTCTTCTAAGAGATTTCCATTTTCAGTGTAACTGACACTTGTAATATCTGTTAAAGATTGGTGCCTGTCCAGAATGCCTGTGAAATAGCTGTGGTTTAAGCCTCAAGTATAAAGATTTTAACAAAGGTGTTGGCAATATAATGTATGAGTAAAGATAGCACTTGTTAGAAAGCATATATATGTGTGTGTGTATGTATACATGTGTATCTGTGTAAGTATGTATCTCTCTGCAGTTGTCTTTGTTCATATGAAGAAATTATACTTCAGGAAGTGATTTAAGTGGAAGTCAGACTATCAGTTTCTTATTTCTAGGAAGAGCATCCTTTGGCCTGTGGTATGGGACACCGTGACCTGAGGTGTGGAATTCATTGTCCCAAATTACAAAACAGCTGGTACGCCTTTTCAGTACTGTACTATTGAATAATGTGCCTGCTGCCACTTTTGGGGAGATCAAAGGGGTAGGCAGTGTAGTGGGTGGGTGGAAGACCTTGGGCACACACAGGACAGGGAAGGCTTTTGTTACATCCTTGAGAATTTTTTAGACTACATGTATGCTTTATCCCGTAGAAGAGTTTGCATTTAAGTTTTATTTGTAAGCGTGTAGTATATAAAAGCATGAGTTGAGGAAAATATAAAAATAGTACTCATGTAAAAAGGTAATTTAAGGCAGGAAAAATCTCTTAAGAAAGCTGCATCATCAAGTAAGGGGATTGGAGTATGTGTTGCTGGGAAAATGGAGGAAACCAGTGAAATATATAGCACATGAGTGGGTATTAAGACTGTTTTTTGTGACCTGGACTTGTTTTGGCTTTTGGAGGTTGTGCTGACTCTGAGATTAGAAATGCAGTCTCTTTCAAAGCACAAACATGGAAAATAATAATTTTCAAATGTGCTTTCTTGGGTTCTCCATTTTGTTTTCTTGGGGTGTCAGACCATGAGTATTCTGTTTTCAGGAGGATGAGGAAAAATCCATTTCCTTTTCTAGCTGTTTGGCTATTTTTGTTATTGTTTCTGGTGCCATAAATGGAGAGGCATCTGTACCAGGCATTGTATCATGCCTAACAATTTTTTTTTTCATTTGAACGTAATTGTTCCTTAGCAAATAATTGCAGTCCAGAATGACTTTTATTGAGCTTGATTGAATTAAGGTTATGTATGAAAATGAGTTAGTTAAAGCTTAATCTATTACCCAGAGAATTGATGAAAACATCAGAAAAGCAGTCATTCTTGGGGATTAAGTATCTTTCCATGTAAGTGGGCAGCATGGTTGCCTTGGAGTCCCTTCTGCACTGACCGGGTAGTAATGACATCAGGGTGCAAAGCACACAGCGTTGGCCTAGAAGGGGAGTTTTCCATGATGTGCCTTTGAATGTTATACTGTACATTAACACTAATTGGGAGTCTGTCTCATTGTAAGAAGTGGCACCTAACCTTTTTTAGTATAATAGGCTTTTCGAAACATAACACCCCAAGGGGCACTGTGTAAGCTGTGCCAGAAACCCAGTTGCTTTGGGATCTTTCTGGGATTGTTTAGACTTGATCTTTAAGACAAGTTTTTCACATGCCAAGTCAGATGCCCAATTTGGGGTAAGAGGTGAAGTTTCTCAGAGGGAATCCTGAGCTGTGCCTAATCAGTCCTGCTAGGTATGCGTTCTCTGGGGGAGGCAGTGTCCTGAGAGCTAAGGATGAGAGTGAGGGTTGAGAGGAAGCCAGAGTGGGACCCAGGGAACACAGGCCTCTGTGGGCTGAGGTGAAAATCTGGCCAGGCGCTGGTGGGAGTGCACACTCCAGCCGCCAGTCTGCAGGGTTGTGTTCACCCTTGAGGCATTTTCCCCTCCTCGCCCCGTCCCCACGACTGTCTGACACTCCCACAGCCGCCCATTTACAGCACATCGCAACACCTTGTGAATTATTTGTAACTTAAATGCAGAGCAGCTTATGCTGAAACTACTTTTCTGAAGCTACTCATGTGGGCATTTATAAGAGCCAGATACAATCTGGAGTCTCTGAGGTTGGCGCTTAGGGAACTCAAAGGGAGTCTGTCTCAGGCAGTATCTTCAGCCTTGAAATTGACCTTTACTCTGTGGTGGAGTCCCTGGCTTCTCTCTCATAGTCAGTGAAGTCCAACAAGATTTCTTTGTTACCCTGAGTTTTAAAACCTCTCTTGGCCACAGCATACACAGCGTTAGTCAGCCTCCTTCCTCTCTCTCCTGACTTATCCAGAGATAGCTGTGTCACAGCTGTTTCATTTCTGAAATTCATTTCATTCAGCTATTCATTTCTGAATTATAATCAAAATAAGGTATAGTTATGGTCCATTTTTAGATAGATAGATTATATATTATATAATGACATATGTATATATATGATATACTGATTATAGAAACAACTAATCGACAAGGGTACCCAAAGATTAGTGAGAACTTATTTTTGAGCTCCTAAAAGAAGTTCTGCATATAGGATATATTAGCATACTTCATTTCTCAGATAGCATGTGCTTACTTTTTAAGCTAAAAAGTAAAGGAATCTTGAAACCAGAATAAGAATTAAATCCATACTGTCAATTAATGGTGGACCCTCCTTTCCCAATTTTGGCACTATAATTTTTTTTTTCATTTATACCAATTTACTTCCTGACAGTTTTTTATAGTTACTTATTTGTGATTTTTACTCATTTATTTTATAGTGTTTCTTTTCCTTTTTTCCTTTACAGTGTTTATTTTAATGGTTTTCTTTTTTCTATGCTGGCTTTCATAGGTTTATATGAAGAAGATTATGTGATTAAATATATGAGATACTATATTTTTTGAAACAGTATTTTTAATCAAGTTAGTTGCCTTTTTTGTGATAATTAAGAATAGACTTTTATACCACTACTTGGATTTCAGAATTGTACCCTTCCTTAGTTAAGAACATGGTCATTTAGGGGCTCCTGGGTGGCTCAGTGGGTTGAGCCTCTGCCTTAGGCTCAGGTCATGATCTCAGGGTCCTGGGATCGAGACTCTCATTTGGCTCCCTGTTCAGCAGAGACCCAGCTTTCCCTTCTTTCTCTGCCTGCTGCTCTGCCTACTTGTGATCTCTTGTCTGTCAAATAAATAAATAAATAAAATCTTAAAAATAAATAAATAAATAAAAGAACATAGTCATTTAATTTGAAAGTACTCATATGTGTCTTTTGTAGTTTGCTTCAAAGATCTGGATTTATTTTTTCAGTGATGCTCTTATTTAAAAAATATGGATGAATGAGTAGTATCTTGTATGAAGCCACATGAGACCATTTAATATTTTATTCATTGTTTCTAGCTATTGTTTTCTTCAGTAGCATTGGGTGGCAATTGAATCATCCAAGTATAGATAGGATTACTAAGAGGAGTCAGTACACATTTTTGATATTTAATGTAAGTTCTTCCATATCATAGTGGCTGATTAGGGAAAAAACTTCAGTTATGCCATAAGATGACTAATAATATTGATAGAGCCATAAGTCAGTAAGTGCTATCCAGTGTCTAGAGTGTGTTACATCCTGCTGATCGTAAAGAAATACCATAATTTGCAGTGGGGTGGGAAATTATCTCTCTTGGTTGAGTGTGAAGTTAGTATTAACCATTGAAGCATCCTAGAAACTAAACAGTTGCATTTCTCATAGCAACTGAAAATACTTAATTCTTAAAAGTGATGCAATTTAGGTGTATGTCCGTATCTGTGGTATTATTAATGTAAAATGTTCCATTTAATTTTTGTGGACAAACTTTTGCTGATTTGGATGCTCTTTCCTATATTTATTTCATCACTTTCAGCTAGAATGTAATTTTTTGGGTAACATTTGTCCCTGAGGATGTCTTCTGCTATTCCTCACTTTAAAAAACAAAACAAACAAAAAAGAACACAACTATATTGCTTTGCACATTATTTGTAAAACATATAAAAAATTAATGTTGAGATATTAGTATCCTAACCATAGCTTATCTGGTTGTGTTGGTCCAGTCATGTAAAATAACTTGAATCTAGTTAGGATGTCAGTTTAACATCCTGATTTTCCACAGAATTTGCCTGTAATTCTGTACTTGATTTTTGCTAAAAACCTGAGAAATGATTTCCTGTAAATCTTGGTATCTGTAACTTTAATCCCAGAATTCCCATTGAATAATTTTAGTGACTTTTTGTAAAATTAAAGTTGACAACACTGCAGGCTGATTTCTCTAAAGCATTTAGCATAGGGATTTTTAATAATTTGCCCGATTTTGATTGTTTGGCTCTTACTCATTGTGTGGGGGGGTAATTTTGCAAAAGGACAAAAGTTTGTTTTTGTTGCAAAGTCCTTCATGGCTCACCACTTAACCACTTTGCTATGGGTCTTTCACAGAATCCTGCTGCATCACAGAAGCTGGAAATTCTGATGTTCCATTAAAATCACAATGGAAAGTCTTGACTTGACCGGTAAGAGCAGCACTGCAGGTGCATTTTCCTTACCTAGAGGCAGGGAAGCAAGTCAACCATGTGGGAATCCTGTGTTATCTAGAGCTGCTCTCAACTTTTCCCCATCCGATGCATTCACCTTCCATGTTGATTAGGAAAGTGTGATAATTTTGTGTGGTTGTTTTTGTTTTGTTTTGTTTGTGAATTATTCTTTTTTAAAAAAAGTGACGTTTCAGTCTCCATCATCAAGTAAGTTAAATTTTCCTTTAAAATCATGAATTTTAAAAAATTAACAATTTCAAAACTCGGATTTGTTTCTCCACAGTAATGTGCTGTTGGGGAAAAGTCAATTTATTCAAATCTTGAATACGTAGAGGTTTCATACCTAAGTAAATACTAAATCAGTCTATCCCCCATAAGCTATTGTTGCTTGTACTGCCTTTGGCTTTGACTGAAAAATGAACCGGTATCAAAGCATTATGGAGTGTTTTTATGGTTTTAATCTACTAAAAATAATAGAGGCATGTATAACAGTATTGTAAAACTGTTTGAAAACCACACAGTGAAGAAAAAGTTGAGGTTGTAAAGTATATACGTGTCAAATTATATCAGACTCTGAAACTCACAAATGCTGTAACTCTGTCCTCATCTACATAAGTTGTTTTTAAAGCTATTTCTTGAGGAGAAAAGTTCTTCATGGTTTTAAGATATGGCAATAGTATTTTCAGATTAATTTTAATAATGGTTACTTAAATGGAGAGTTGTCTCAGTCTGGGAATAAAATGTGTGATTGCTTTACTGATGTCTGAACACTTGGTGGTGAACTTATGATTTAAAGACAGGAATTTGATGTAAATGAAAATGAACAAATACAGTAAATATTTTTTAGTTGCAATTTTCAGGACATGAACTTACTCTCTGAGTAATTGAAAATTAATCTTAAATCTTTCCTGTTTTTAAGTATTTTGATTTGTTAGCTTTTCAGATCTCTCTAGAGTACCTGTGGCTACCTTCATGTTTTAGTAAGTAGATGACTGAATGTTGCTTTTATTGTGCGAGTATAAATATAAGGGCTCTGAACCATTCTTTTAAAAGTCATTGTCTAAGATTATGCATATATTATAAAATATGTCTGATTTAGCTTGATGTATATTTACTAGGATATTTAAACACAAAAAAATCTTAATGCCAGTGAAAAGATTGGTATTTAGTTATCATTTTTTCTCCTTTCTCTGCTATCCTTTAAGGCACAATTAAGTTTCAAACACGAATTCTGAATTTAAGAGTGCCAGTTAACATACAGTTGATTTTGGTTTTACTGGGTCAGCAGACTAGACTGTAGAATATTTGAATACTGATACTGAGATTTTAAATAGGTTCTTAATTGTTTATCCAGAAGGGAGTCAAATGTAGTGAGGTTTAAAGAAAATTAAATTTGTGGCAGTATTTTCAATTCGTTGAATAAGAATACATCTATAGAAAGTAAAACTGGACACTTGATCTGCTCAGAAAACTGAATTGTTAATCAGCATTAGTGCGGCAGTCTTTCCTTAAGTAGCCATCTGATCTATGATTTCTGAATGTTAATCAAATTATTTCAATAAAATATTTTTATTGACTATAAGAAATTGACACATTCATATTTCTGATAAAATTTAAGAAGCTTAGGATGATACTATATACTTCTAGCTCACATTTACGGTCATCATAAAAATAGTATTAACTAAGAAATAGAAAAGATGCCATGTGAAGCCAGGAGTAATTAGGAAGCAAATCCTCAAAGATGTTACCATGAAAAAGGATGCCAGGGCCCAATAAATCTAGGAAATATGGTGTATCACTCAGCTTAGGCAGAGTTATGTTTCATTATCCAAAGAGTCCCCAAATCTTAGTGGTTTGTAACAGTAAAAATTATTCCTCACACTTGTTCATCTTGGTAAATCTGCCATTGCCCTCAACGTCCTCTTTGTTCCTGGACCAAAGCTAAAGCAGCACCCTCTCTGGGGTGCATACTCTTATTAAGGCAGAAGGAAAAAAGGAATGATGGTAGAAATGTGACTCCTAAAATTGTTGGTTGGAAGTAGCACATGTAACTACCTCTCATTTCACTAGCCGAACCATGTCATATGGTCAGCCCCTGTGTCACGGGGGAGGAGTGGCCTTTTAAGAGGCAATAGGGTAGGGAAAGTCTGATTGGGAGGCGTCGTGCATGTTTTAGCGATAATATCTGAATTCTATCTATGGCTCTTCTAGAGAGACAGTTACATATAGTATATTAACCTTCCAAGAAGTCCATTCATTCTTTCCACTGAATCTCTTCAATGTTTAAATTATTTGGCTATGAGTCCTTTCATTTTTGTTACATAGAACTTAGTGAGCTATGAGGCCCTATCTGTGACAAATTTTCAGGACTGAGGAATTCATACAATTCAAGAGTTTCTTGATGATTCAAATGTTAGAACTTTTCCCATCACGGAATAAAGGGTTCTAGTATATATAATAGACCTACATTATTGTGTTATAAATAGCTGTGGTTTTTTTGTTTTTTGTTTTTGTTTTTGAGAGAGGGGTAGGAGGGCAGAGGGAGAGAGAGAAAATCTTAAGCAGGTTCCCATCCCCAGTGCAACATAGGGCTTGATGTCATGACTCTGAGATCATGACCAGAGCCCAAATCAACAGTTGGTGGCTTAACCATCTGAGCCACCCATGTGTCCCATTGTGTTATAAATAGTTTTAAAATGAATGAAAATATCTGTAGCCTAGATCCTTTGCAGTTTGCAGAGTTAGAGAAGGGAAATACTGATCCTTAAGTTAATTACCTATCAGTGTGTAAGACGTTACAGAACTTTGATAATTATTATCTAATTTGATGTAAGAGAAGGACAAGAAAATAGGTTCCTTTCTGTTTCCAGTGGTAATACAATAAATTTACCAGGCAGTAGTAGCCAAATGCCTTTACTTATGATCAGTTTTAAGAACCATCCTAGAGAGAAAGAAAGCAGACACTGTAGAAAGGTTAACATTTGTATTCTAGGAGTTTTCTAAGGTGCTCCAGCTTGGATCATAACCATTATATAGGAGCAGTGCATCACTGTCTCTGTAGTCTTCTGGCAAATGAGTAGGCACACACAACTCCTCAGCCAATATTGGTTTGAGTAATCCCACAGGTATTATAACATACTGCTACCAGACCTGTGGAGTAAGATGATTTAAACATGTAGGAGTAGCTAAATGATGCTATGTTTGATAGTTTGTAGTTCCTTAAGACGGGGGGACTTCAGAGAAACTTTGGCATAAATCCTACTTCTAGAGCTTTTTAATTGAAAGAATTTAGGCGATTATTTAACCTCTGAAACTTTTTTTTCTCATCTTAGTACAGGGTAATGATCTCTACCTCATAGGACTAAGAATTAAATGAAGTATGTTGAGTGCCCGATGCAGACCTGGCACATAGGGAGCAGTCAAGAAATTGTACTAAAAAAACAAAGCTGTGGTCAGAGGTCAGGAATCTTGAACACAGCATAAAATACCATCCCTTTACCTCAGACTACATGTATGTGTAAGATGAGTTTGTGTATTTATATGTAAACACAGACACACACCTCTAAGGGTTTTAAAATATTGCCCTGAATGCATAAGAATCTGTGTATTCTTCTACATTTCTTCTGAAAATATAGAGTGTCTTCATTCTTAACACTGAGAGAAAGGGTTGATCCAGCAGAAATATTAGCCACCCTATGATTTAATAATTCACTTCTAGCCACTGAAAATATAGACGTTTAAGGACAGTGTGACAACCAGTAGATGGGTGCCCTTCACTCTGAATATTAATGTGGTCAGTATCAAATCAGATTTGATAAAGGCTTGATGCAAGGTACAAGAACTGGAGACCCATGCCACTGAAGCTTTCTTTACCATGTAGAGCAAATGCTATTTGGTTTCAAAAGAATCAGCATTTCTATCTCACAATTTTTAGTTATTGTTTTGCAATGAGGGTTGAGTTATTTAGACTCCCTCAAGCCCTTCTCTGTTGACTTTTTGTTCCTTATACTCTAAGAATCAGGCATAACATAGTACCTCTTACACTTCAAAGCTGTATGCTGTTTGTAAAATGATAGTTACATTTGTTTAATTTAGAAAAACGTAAAATAATTTGGGGGAGTAAATTATTCTTCAAATTATTTCATATTTTTCTCTTTATAAATGGATTATCTTTGTTACCAACAGTTGGATTATCAGTAGCGTAAAACTACCTAAAACATCTAAACTCTTCAGTTTTAGAGACAAGGTAGTCTGCTGGAGCCGCCATAATAACAAAATGCCACAAATGGGGGGGCTCCAACAACACGTATTTATTTTCTCATTGTTCTGAGAGTAAAATCCATGATCAGGGTGCAGGCAAATTCTGTTTCTGGTGAGGTCTCCCTTCCTGGCTTGTAGACAGCCACCTTCTTGCTGTTTGATATATAGCCTTTTCTCTGTGTGTATGTGGAGAGAGGGAGCTCTGGTGTCTCTTCTCTTCTGGAAAGGACACCAGTTCTGTTGGAGAATGGTCCCACCTATGAGCTCACTTAACCTCTATCTACTTTTAGGGCCTGTCTCCTGAGTACATTGCCATGTAGGGCTTCAACATATGAATATGAGGGCAACTAATTCAGTTCATAATGGAAGTAGTTTTGTTTTGTTTTGTTTTTGTACCAAAGAGTGAAGTTAAAGTTACAGAAAAGAAATACTTTCTGTGACTCTATAAACAAGGAAACCTCATTTATTACAGTCTAAAATTCTAAAAATATTATTGGATCTTTGAGGTGGGAGGCATTTAAAATGACTGAATTCATATTTCATCCACTCTGAAGTCACTGTGCATGGAAATGAGTTTCATACAAGTGACAGAATGAAGTCTAAGAACTGATAATCAGTGATTTGTATAATGGAGGAATTACATCATTGAAAATTGCTTTCCAGGGGCACCTGGGTAGCTCAATGGGTTAAAGCCTCTCTGCCTTTGGCTCGGGTCATGATCCCAGGATCCTGGGATCGAGCCCTGCATCGGGCTCTCTGCTCAGTGGGGAGCCTGCTTCCTCCTCTCTCTCTCTCTGCCTGCCTCTCTGCCTACTTGTGATCTCTGTCTGCCAAATAAATAAATAAAATCTTTAAAATAAAAAAAAAGAAAATTGCTTTCCATATGTATTTGTTGGTTCTATGAATATAATGTATTTGAAAATTAGGTTGAAGAATAATTCAATTACTCTTTCAGATTATATCTTTTTCTGTTTACTATAATCAAGCCAATTCACATTTTGTAGGCTGACTTTCTTTTACTTTATTAATCAGTTGTGAATTCAAACAGGAAAATGGCATATAGAGTGTCTCTTGAACAAGGCCAGTGTTAGGAGCAACACTTCTTGCACAGTTGAAAATCTGTGTGTAACTTTTGACTCCACAAAAGCTTGATTAGTGACAGACCAGTGTTGACCAGAAGCTTTACCTGTAACATAAAGTTGGTTAACACATATTTTGTGTGCACTATGTATTCTATACTGTATTTATATAAAATAAGCAAGGGAGAGGAAAAAGTTATTGAAATCATTAGGAAGAGAAAATAACATTTACAGTACTGTATTACAGTACTGTATTGTGTTTATATTAAAAAAACCCATGTATATGACGTGGGCATGCACAGTTCAAATCCATATTGTTCAAAGATCAGCTGTACTTAAAATTTTGGTAAACCGTAAGTAAAGATTCTGTGTTTGTAATGATGCCAACAGAAGTCACAGAGTCCCATATGTGTTATGTGACCTGTTTATTGTCCTGCCTCCCTCACTGCCTTCTTTATCCCTTTTTTCCTTCCACTTTCTTTCCATTCTTTCCTCTGATACCAGCTTCTAAGTTAGGTAATGGTTGCTGGAATTACTCAAATAATAGTCCAAATACAGCTCACTGACCGTCTCTGTAGTACTTCTTTCTACTTTACAGTAGTATACTTTTCTAGTAGTAAGTCAGTTGGTGGATGTTGAGGATTAGTGATAGGTAAATAGTACATTTACTTGTTGGATATTGACATAGGCTCAACTTAACTTTCTTAGTTTAATCTTTGAATTTTGTGTAAGTGTACCTGTTTTGTCAGTTGAATGTTTTTAGCTTCTGATGGTATGATACCTATCTAAAACAGAAAATAGAATCAAAAAGAAAGAAACTTTGGAGACTTTAAACACCTTTGTGTAAAAATAATGTTAAGTAGATTTGTAAAACTTACACCTCACCTTGTGTGTTTACAGGTTATTAAAGGATAAGCTTTTAAGTAGCAATCTAATTTTGTGGTTGTTAGTTTAATCAACTGAAAGGTATTTTAACTCTTAGCTACTCTTGATTTCAGTTTCACTGTAAAACTATTTACAAGAATGACACAGACTCAAAAGCTTTGTACATAATAAATTTCAGCAATGTATTTCTTCTCCACAGTGGAATCAGTTTCCTGATTACGATGTTTACTAGTTAAGGACAGCATAAATAAATTCAGGTGTGACTTCACTCCATGCATTAGTATTTCCTTGAAACAATGGATAAAATTATTTTTATACTGACATTGGTATTCTCTTTGATCTCTGTTATAGAGAAGTGCATTTCTCCAGGAAAATAAGTGGATCTAATTGTGCCAAATTTCTTGAAAGATAGCTCTCAGAATTTCTTTACATTTTAGTATAAAATATATATTGCATTTGCTGGATATTCTGTACATACACGTGTAAGTATAAATAGTAAGTATGTATGAGTATATGCATGTAGTTTATTTGGAGAGCTAAAGGACTTAATTTTACACTAGAGAGCCTGTTTTGTTCATGGCTGCATCCCCAAAACCTAGAAACAGCCTCTGGCACATGGAAGTTGCTTAGGAAACACTTGGTAATTTAGTAGTACCAGTGTTCTTGTTTCGTTGATCTTGTATGCCATTAAACTTGCCATTAATAAGCATCTCCTGGTCTACCTGCAGATAATTATTTTTCCCAGTCTGAATTGAGGGAGAGAAGCCGTTCTTCAAAAATAAAAGTCTCTCTATGCTTTTAGGTTGGTAGTTAATCCCATAATCAATAAGTGTTAAAGGGCTGAAGAACTTAAAATGAGTAGCAAAAAACTTCTGGGTGCCTATTGACTCATTTATAGTGTGCATTGAGTCATCAAGAGTTCCTTAAGACCTTGGCCAAGGACTTCTCTAACAGTCAGTGAGTGCCCCTATGAGTGGAGTGCATGTGAATGTCCTGAGATTTAGGGTAGGCAGGTTGGTTCAGCTGGGCTTAAAGAGATGCTGCCTGGTCCCTGGATTCAGTTAATGTATACCAAAAAGGTAGGCTGAAGTCCACATTTAGGTGTTTTATTCTTGCGGGGGTTGGGAGTGGTGGTGGTGGTGGTAATTTTAGGGCATTTCTTTATTTGAATTAATTTATGAAGATGTGGATAAGAATATTGTGTTTGATTTTATTTAGACTTTCACAAATCGGTTAGTTTAGTTTGCAGTTACTCTGCCTCTTCCTTGGTTATATTATTATTCTTAAAAAGCAGTTGAATTCTGTAACTATTTCAGTGTTCCTTCACCTTTACTCTAAGACCATTTATTACCAAAGGTCTCTCCATGACACAAAGTGTTCCACTCCAGGTGATGTTTTGAGGCACTGAGCATTACCGTTAGGCTCTTACAGAACACAAGTTTCTTGAGAGAGCCAGCCAGATGGGAAGGAACTGGCTTCTGAACAAGGCTTAAAATAATAAAAAGCTACCATTTATCTGATGAACACTTTTTATCTATCCTAAACACTTTGAGTTCTGCCACACTAATTCCAGTGACGGTGAATTGGCAGGTTAGAGGCACCAAGACCTGCAGAATGGGAGGTGTGACCACGTGCAGGGTAGCGTGTGCCCTGGTATCTGTCCATCCATATCACAGCACCACCTGGATGGACACAGAATGACACTCGGAACCGCACCCTTCCCATAGTTTGAATACCTGCTGTGTTTTCAGCATTGTTAGTTACTAGATCTTGATACTAGGTCCATTCTAACATAAAAGAGATGACAGGGAAGTTTGAAATCAGTAGCTGCAGACAATCTCCAGTGGTTTTTGTTCTGTTTGATGAAGCAGATGGCCCGTCTTTCATTCGGTAACGTGAACACTTAAAGGAATGATAGTTTTCAGGTTTGCAAGTTTTGTTGTATCTGTTAAAGTGGTGGGTTTTGCTGTTCTTTATTATTCAGGGAGAGGTGTCACTTTTTTAGAGAACATAAGATAAATCTCTCTAATAAGGCTCTTCTAATATATCTTGTTGATGGGAAAGGTGTCCCAGTTTTTCTCTCTTTATGAGTTTTAATCATCACAGTCCTAGAATTTTTTACGGATTATTTCTATTATAATAACATATTTCACACATTTGAGTTTATGATGTGTCTAGGAAAAAGTATTCTAGAAGTTTTACTTCATATTGCTTATAAACATTCTTTTTTTTTTTAAGGTTTTTTTTTTTTTTTTTTTTTAAAGATTTTATTTATTTATTTGACAGAGAGATCACAAGTAGGCAGAGAGGCAGGCAGAGAGAGAGAGGAGGAAGCAGGCTCCCCGCTGAGCAGAGAGCCCGATGCGGGACTCGATCCCAGGACTCTGAGATCATGACCTGAGCCGAAGGCAGCGGCTTAACCCACTGAGCCACCCAGGCGCCCGCTTATAAACATTCTTATTCTTGCCTCTAGATGACTGTTGCTTCCTGGAGATTAATATGAATAGGCAAACACTTAAAGGTTTGCTTATAGACGACGGATTTAAATGTGTCACTTTTGTTTGAGCTGTAGCTTGATGTTTTAGAAGCGTGGTCTATGGAGTGAGCTGGACTCAAGGCTAAATCTGACTCGGCTTTTAATTGTGATGGCTTCTATTGTGATTGCAATGTTGGAAAGTTAACCTAGATGCATCTGTGAAATGGGGTGAACACTGATCATGCCAGGCTATAGTGAGGATTAAAAGTGATGAAGGGGGCAGTGCCAGTCCGGCTCTTGGCAGGCACTGTGAAGAAAATGTGTTTATTTGCTGAAAGGACAGTAAGCCAAAAGCAGACTTGGACTTTTTTGCTTTTTAATTGTTCCTTGAAATTGAATTTTGGGAATTTTTTTGGTCTCCATTCACAACAAGAGAAATACCCAGCTTCAACATGCATGTCTTTATTATATCAGAAGTCTTTATTGAATATAGGATGGACTTGCTTTAAATCATTAGGAAAGAATAAGGTTTGCTCTTTACATTGTTATATACTTTAAAATATCTTCTACACAATCATATGTGATAGAAGTTTGATTTTTATACTTCCCCCAATTAATTTTGCAGTTTTATTAAAGCATAATCAAAGCTGAAACTTACGAAAGTATTAAGAGATAAGTTATCTGTCATTTGGAGGATTATAGTTATTTTAGGACTATTATCACTTTACACTCTCGGTATTAACAAAATTACTACCTCAAACAAATAAATTATGTAAGCATAATAGTAAATTTTTATAATTTACATAATTTTCTTCCTAGACTGTAATTATCTTAACAAAGCAAGGAAATGTATTGTGAATTCTTAATGACTTTTAAAGTATGAGAGCCTTTTTCATAAATTGATTATCTTAACCTGATAAAAAATTTAAAATTTTTAGTTAAATGGTTAATTCAGTCATGAGCTGACTCTGCTAGTTTATTCATAAGTTAGAAAAGCAAACTTTCTCTTCATTTTTAGATCACTGGCTTAGTATTTCACAATTGATCTAAGAGAAGAAAATATTTTTCTACATCTTGATAATTTTCATGCTCATGAGCATGAACTAATACAACTTGGTCTTTTATCTAATATCAGGTATATTAATTTTGAATATGACTATAATTAACATATATATTAACTTTGAATATCTCTAATTAATATATCTAAACTTGTTTTGAGGATAATCATCTATGAAAATACCTTGATTCTTTCTAAAATTTGCTCTGTCAGCATATATATCTTAGGTGTTTGTGGTCTTTTTATAGCAATTTTTCTTTTCCTAGTTTAATATGTGTGCATTCTAACCATAACAACCATGGATCTTATAGAATGCTTATATACTTTTAAAATTATTAGTGTATATTGAAATTCTAAGCCTTTCTGGCCCACCTATGAGAGTGTTTGCGCTCTTTCTTCAGCTCTGTTTTATTTCTTTTTAGAACCTGAACTGCCTTCAGTAATTTTACTGGAAAAATGTTTTGTTTAAAGGTAAAGTAATGCATTTTCTGTTCCTCTGTTTGTTTAGTAAATATTTACTGTAACTACAGCGTGCAAGTCAGTGTGTTAGTGTCATAGTCACACTATGATAATAGAAGGGGAACTCTAAGCAGGAAAGAGGGATAAGCTTCATTAAGAATTGAGGAAGGTTTTAAATCTCAGGTAAGAATATCAAGGAAGACTACCCAGAGGGAAAAATACAGAAGTCTGGAAAAACGGAATTAGATCTCTTTTGCCAGTTGGATGGCATGTGTATATAAAGGTAGAATGGGAAACCTAGAAAAAGCCAGATGTAAGAGGGCCTTGAATATCAGAGTGAGTTTATTTATTTCCTCCTTAAAGGCAAATGAGCCACTGGAAAATTTTGAGCAGATGCAATTAGAGGGATGGATTGGAGGGGAAAAGAGGAGGTAGGTATTGGATCGATTTAAGGGACTTTGGCAAATCCTAGTTAAGAAGAAATTGTTCTTCTGGATGGAACCACCATGAGACCACCATGAGAGACATGATGAAGGTTATACCGTGTCTGGATATAGTTTAGAATATTTTAGATTCAGATATTCAACTCATAAAATCAAGTAAGTCTTTTTTCCAATTTGCAGGGCAAAAACTGATACTCAGTTTTAAGGATTCCTTCAATGAAGATTTTCACAAACACTCGATACCTGCTACTGTTTGGCTTCTGTATGTGTGTCTGCATGTCTTTAGTGATTGTAAATTTAGCTTTCACTGTGTTTCTCAAAGAATACACATTCTGCCCTGTCACTTGAACCAAATTACTAATCTGTAGGCTTTGGCAACAGACTGACCTAGTACTGGGACTGTGGAGGGATCATAAGAGGAAAGGAAGAAGTGAGGGTGTTGAAAAGGAAGTCAAGACTAGGTTTTAAGTTTAAGCATGGGTGTTCAGATAGTACAGCTACCAGAAGTAGAGAGTAGTAGAAACTAATTTGGGGGGAGATAGAGTTTAGGATGGATTAGATTTGTAATGCAAAGAGGACATCCACGTGATTATGTATAGGCTATAGTTACAGATTGATAAGGGTTTGGCAGAGATTCAGGCTAAAGATAAGTAGAACTCAGGAAAGAGAAGTAGAGTTTAATGTTCGAATATTGGTGAAAGTGGAAAATATGGCAGAGACAGAACTTTGGAAAACACCTACCTATTCTTTTTTAAGAGAAGTCTAAAGGAAGGAAAAATAATCAGATCTTTGGGCGGGGGGGAGGGGGCGAGGGGGGGAGCAATAGAGTACAGTACCAAAGAAGATGGGGAAGAATTTTCAACAAAAATGTGGAAAAATATAGAGAACTCTAAATGCCCCCAAATAGTGTTTGGGTTAGGAGATTTGAGGGTCCTTTGGAGAAAGCATTTTTTGTGCAGTGATCAAGTCAGAAGCCACTTTGTATAGCATTAGCAGTATTCCATGTTTTATTGCCACATTCTTGATTTTCTTTTTTGCTGAAACTGTGTTAGGCCACTGTTTTTGTGGAGTAATGTATAATGGCTTAGAGAGCCACTCCCTGGGAGCATAGAACTCATCTTCTATAAATGTAGTTTTAATATTATTTTCTTTAGATATTTTACCTCAGACTGTTTCTTTTTTTTTTTTTTTTTAAGATTTTATTTATTATTTATTTGACAGAGAGAGAGATCACAAGTAGGCAGAGAGGCAGGCAGAGAGAGAGGAGGAAGCAGACTCCCTGCTGAGCAGAAAGCCCGACGTGGGACTCGATCCCAGGACCCTGAGATCATGACCTGAGCCACCCAGGCGCCCACCTCAGACTGTTTCAAATAAAAACTTATCCAGGTGCTAATACCATTTTCTCAAATGCACTGAAATGACTTTGTTTAAAATATCATCAGCAAACTACTTTGAAAATGCCTCTGCCATAAGACTTATATTATAATTGGCACTGCAGAAGGATAAATAATGAATTGCCTGTCATTGCCAGCTCTTCTTTTACACGAAGTACAGTGAGGCTTTCTATAGGGCCCACTGGTTTACTAAAGATCCTGTCAAAAACTCTTTGGTGTAGGAGGTCACTTGTATGTGAAATTTCTAGAGAATCTGATACGTGGCCACTTTTGTTTCCATCAGCAGAAAATAGTTATAAGGGGATACAAGATTCACCATAAGTTAGCAGTAATGATTATAATGATGAAAACTGCAATTGTCATCATTTGCATTTTTCTCTCTGTTGTGTACATGTGTAGGAGTGTATTTTTTCTAGTCTTCATAGTGACTCTTAAATGTGTAGGTCTCATTATTCCCATTTTGTATATGAAGGAACTGAGACTCAGAATATTTAATTTGTCAGAACTTTTTGGCTTACTAAATAAAAACAGAGCAGGATTCTAATCAGCTTTTTCTTTTAAGACTATGTTCTTTATGTGGCCCATGCAGTTATACGGATTATTTGAAAGTTGAACTTCAACACTTTTAACAGCAACTACTCACTCTGGTTTGGGAGCTCAATACCTCATTATTTTCTTACATTTTCCCCTCCAACTAAGGAAGAAGAGAGATCACTTTTATTTGCTTAATATGTTGCTATTTGCCGTTGTTGCTTGTAAGGTACTTTCCTGTGCTTTTAATACTGTTACATACTTGGTTAATCCTTCACATCAGCTCTATGAGAGGTGGAATACCCTCAACATTTTGTTAAGAACCTTTTAAATATCATTGTACATTCACATACTCACCACCTAGATTTACCACTAACATTTTATTATGTTATTACAGACCTATAACTTGTCCATCATCAATTTATTTTTGACTCATTAGCAAGTAAATTAAATAACATTACTACCTCTATCATAAGTACTTCAGGATGTCTATTATTGACTGTAGTTCACTATTTATGTACTACTTTTTAAAAAAAGATTTTATTTATTTATTTAACAGAGAGATCTGACAGACATCAGAAGTAGGCAGAGAGGCAGGCAGAGAGAGGGAGGAAACAGGCTCCCCGATGAGCAGAGAGCCAGATGTGGGGCTCGATTCCAGGACCTGGGATCATGACCCAAGTCGAAGGCAGAGGCTCAACCCACTGAGCCACCCGAGCACCCTATGTACAACTTTTTTGATCTGAAATTAACATTCGGTTAAATGCACAGATCTTAAATGTACATTCTCTGAATTTTGATAAATGCGTACACCCAATACCTATCAAGATACAAAACACTACTATTGGTAGGTGTCTTTTTTATTCACAATTTGTAAGTGAGGAGCCTGAAGCACAGAGAGGTTAATGATCTGCCTAAGATCATAACTGCCAGTAGGTTGCAGAGCAAGAACTCAAACTTCTAGTCTGGCTGCAGGGTTTGTTCTAACCACACCACCATACTGTCCATGGATTAGCCTCACATATTCAGGTATCTTTTACATACCATTTTACAGATGTGATGTTTATTTTTTACATAGGTGTGTGTAGACACAACTAGTATGTTTGGGACTAGAGTAGAAATGCTCTTCTAGAAATGCATCAGTTCTTTGTAGCAAGTTTGGCAGTTTAAGAGGGAAACGAACTCCTTTCGTTGAAATACTAGGGTGCATCTCTGTATAATAAATAACTCTGGTTTTAACTGGATCCTTGTTTAATTTTTCCGTATATAAAGTCACAGTTAATTTCCTAGTGGCAACACTGAGGTTCAGAAAAATCCTAAAGTGCCACTTGAATAATTAAGGGTAAATGATGAACAGTATAGCTTTGTGTTAAGCATAGTTTTGCTCTGTTAGTAGAGAATTGTTCATCTATGTGTGGTGTATATATAGTACCACTCACCGTGATAGCTCAGTTTCCAAAATAATGGAATTAACCAATTTAGGATTTATAGCTGTGAAATTTATGAAGTTTTTTTAAAAACATGAATGGAATTCCTTGACCTTTCAAAGTAAATTGCATAAAAATATGAATAAGGACTGGAATAGTTTTTTTCTTTTTTCTTTTGTGAGACTTAGGTATACCATCCCTATGTAAATAAATCGTATCTCTTTCCTATGTTGTTTGTGTTCACATCAAAAGATGTATCTGAAAACTTGACTGGTACTCTTCATCACTCTCCAGATGATGACAGAGCAGCCATTATATTAAAAAAAAAAATTCTAAGTATTGCTCAGAAAGCAGTTTAAATAAATAAAAGCATGTAGTTAGCAAAACCTAGCTAGTCACTAGAGGGCAGAGCAGTACTATACTTCAGGTTTTATTTGAAAATTTGTGGTTTAAAAATTACTGAACATATAACAGTATACCAGTGCACAACTAAATAGAAATTTTTTTTGTATTCTTATTATCTTGTCTTGCTGTGAAATCCAATAACATGCTTACCCTTGTATCAGAGGAGATTTTCTGGCAATTACATTGCTTTCAAAAGGGCATGATTATTTAGTATACCTCAAGAGAAAAATACTAAGGCTTAGAAGGAGAGATGCATTAAATCATTTCTACTGTAGTACCTTGAAATCGGATTGCATGCAGTATATACTTTAGATGAGGCATTATGACAGGTTAAGTTTGAGACAAGTTTACTAGTATTAGATTTAGATTTAAAGAATTCATTGAAATGTGGAGGTTTTTAAACCTTTCAGCTGAAATGTGTTGAATCATTAAGACTTTGAAATTACCAAATTGTTAAAGCAATGAACTAACTCGAGCTCCTAAAATATTAAAATTCTGTTAGGTCACAGTCACTTAATTTCATTTGTTTGAAATTTTTTAATCATTCTGGTATATTTTCATTAGGACTTATTTTTTCTGATAGATTCTTAAAATAAAGGAAGCTCTGAGCTAGTTTCCTAGTGAGTAACCTCAGTAGTTCAGTATCTCAAAAGATAGAAAATTTTACTTTGAATGTGTAGTTTGGATTTCTATGATTTATATAGGATTCATTTCTAATAGAGAACATGGGATGTCAGAAAAAGCACTGGATTTTGGAATTCAGAGATTCAAGGCCCCAGTTCTCATGTTTTTGCTTTACAACCTTGAACAAATCACATTACTCCTCTGAAGTAACCATTTTGTAAGTTGGAGAATTGGGAAAAGTATTTTTTTTTTTTTAATTTACAGCTGTGTTGTTTTGAGGATTGTGTCTATGTGTATATATATATCTCCAAAGATAAGACTATAAAGACAAATTTTAGTAGGTGATAAAATAAGGTCAGAAAAATCTTAGAAATAACTCTGAAATGGATATTATCTCATAAACATAGTAAAATGACGGCACCTGTTACATGATAAATGTTTCCAGGCCAAAGTGAGAGGTCCATCCTCTTCCCTGTCTCTTGAGTGTCTCTGGCTGCTTAATCTCTCTGTAACTCCTAACTCTGTCCTTCCTCTTACACTTTACTCCTTGTTTATTTCCATGTTTCCTCTCTCTGTGTTTCTCCTGACTGTCTTTGGTCTCTCTCTGTGTTTTTCTTGTCCCAGGCGCCCTCAGGAAGACCCCAAGCCTCTAGCGGTACCTGGTATCATCTCCAGCATGTATATAGATGTGGAGGATTCCCTGGGATATTGAGAAATACCAGAGGCGCATTGTTCTCCTGTAGTAAGTCCATCAGCATTTACTAAGTGACTACTGTTAACAGAGCACAGCTGGCGAGGCTTTGGGCAAAGAAGAATGAGTCAGGGCATAGCTCAGAAGAAAGAAATTTGTAAACTCTTCTCAGTGTCTTGTAGGCTAGAGACACGTGCAAATGAAAACAACAACAAAAGAAAAAGTTGACAAATAATTATGTAGATGAGTCGTGTTGTTCTGTGTGCTGCAGAGGCCCAGAGTTAAGGAGTAGAGAAAACCAGGTGGTATCAATCAGGTTTCCTGCATAAGTTTAAAATTAGATTTGAAGTATGGCTGGAAGAAAGATGAGGAAAGAGAGGGTGGAAGTGAGTAATTTCTGTGGGGCCTGGCCAGCCTGTTGGCTTGCCTGTAAAGGAATCCCTGAGGGTAATGAGATAAGAGCATGAAGTTGCAGCCTACCAATAGCGAACTTTGCTTCAGCTCCCAGTCTTAGAGAAATTCAAGTTATTAAAGGAAGTACAGCCAAGTTGAGACTTTGCATAAATAAGTGGTAGCTCTTGCCAGTTTTAGAATTTGTAGAGTTGAAGGGTAAATTGTGACTATAAGATAATAAAGTCCATACGCCATAAAATTGGGGTATGCCATTAGAATATGATCTAGGGATGCATTGTGGACAAGAGGATGAGCTAGAATAGTAAATCAGTATAACAAATTTGTTGTTTTGTGTTAGAAATCTGTTTTTGCCCTTATATTTTAGATAGTTCTACCCTACAGACCCACTGTGGTTTCCAGAGTGGGGAACCTTGGCTTGCTGTCACATTGGGTCACCCACAGAACATTGAATCTCTGTTTCCTCAGATAGAAGCTAAGGATGAAAATACTGACCTCAGAATTGTTCATGTTAATTCAGTGATATTTTGAATTCTTGAGTGCATGATAGCTACTGCTTGTTACAGACACTTAAAAAGCATTTTTATTTTTTATTTATTTTGTTTTAAAGATTTTATTTATTTATTTGACAGAGAGAGATCACAAGTAGGCAGAGAGGCAGGCAGAGAGAGAGGAAGGGAAACAGGCCCCCCGCTGAGCAGAGAGCCCGATGCGGAACTCGATCCCAGGACCCTAAGATCCTGACCCGAGCCGAAGGGAGCGGCTTAACCCACTGAGCCACCCAGGCGCCCCTTAAAAAGCATTTTTAAAGTAGTTAGTAAAATACAGTATAATTTCCAAGAGTTTTTTTAAAAATAGAAGCAACCCCATTGTATTCAGAAAATGCTGTATATACAGGGAATATTTTTAATGTGGGATAAGATGCAAAGAATGATATCAACATGAATACCTGAGTACCTACTACTGACTTCGGAGACAGAGCTGTCGCTGGCCCCAGTCCCTTGCCTCTCTTTAACCTTGCCCACCCCGCTGCCTGCCCAATGCTAGATGTTGAGTTTATTACTTCTTTGTTTTTCCTCATCGTATTTTTCACGTATTTATGTATCCCCTACATACTTTTTGCTTGTTCTTGAATTTTATATAAGTAATAAAATACTGTTTTCTTATGCAGCCTCTCTTTTTTTCAGCCTAGTATCATGTTTCAGAGTCATCCTTCCCTATACTTGTAATTCACTTATCATCATTTTCTGAAAATAATACAATTTATCTACTTTCTTTTGTTGGCCATTTTAGATTATTTCCAGATACTGTGTTATTAGAGATAAAACTGGAGAGGTAAAATTCCTGGGAATCCTGTTCATGCCCCTAATGTGCGTATTCTGTCTCTAGGATACACGTTCAAGAGTGTAGCTGCTGTTTCACAGGGTATGCCCAGCCCCAGAACTCTACATGAGAATGGCAAATGGATTTCCATAGAGCTTGTTACATTTTTTACTCTCTCTAGCCGGATGTAAGTGTCTTTCTGTAGTCCTTAAAATGCCAAGATTTTTGTTGAAGGAATTTCGTAAGTTTCCAAATAACACCACTTAACAATAAACCCTGATGAGCTATTTTTTTAAAATTAGTTTTATCCTTTGCAGCAGCTGCTTTTCTTTGTCACAGTTTTCCAATTGTCACTTGTACCTTTTCTCAAACCCACTGAAGTCAGACATCCTGAAATAGCTGGGTGTGTTTCTAGCTAACTTTTTCCTCCCAAGAAAACCACATCATAATAATGTGATGTTCTCTTAAATGAAAATTGTTAGCTGTTCCTGACTTCCAAAGACAGTTTGGGCAGAGTAATGTACACATCTTTTACTGATTTCTCTTTTCCTTAATTTGAGTTGAGAGAGACAAAGAGTGACCCAGAGAGGGCCATTTGCAAGGTGCAGTGACTTAACCTGTGTTTTGTTCTGCACTGTGAAAATCCCCAAAGCTCAGGTAAATCACTCCACTTGTATTTCCACTCTCTCCCCTTTTCTGACCTTCACCCACTTCTGTTTTTCTCAGCCAGTGCTGCTTTTGAATGTGATTGTATTTCTCCACTCATTTCTCGTCTCCATATTCCAGTTCTTCCAGCTTTATGATAACTCTGTACCTGCTGGTGCATAATGTTAGTTGGTCAGTCTCAGTATTCTGCCAGAATAGTTGCCATTACCTATCACATTAATTTTCGGAGGCTTTCCAGTAGTGTACCAGGATCTAGCCAAGTGCCTAGGATTTACTATTCATTAGATGTTTATTGAATGAGGAAAGGAGTGATAGAAATGTCTGAAAAGCACTGATGTCTTTTCCTTGTTCAGCAGTAATTTCCCCAAACACAATGGGCAAAAATCATGTGTACCGAAAACACTTAAGCCCATGGATAGCTTTCTAAACCATAAGCAATTATTTTTTCTTGCTTCACTCTGTTTTGTTTTGTTTTTTAAAAAATGAGAGCAGTAGTCCAGTGATCTATAAGGATCCTTTTGACTCCAGCATTTTGTATTCTGTCTTCAGTTGAATTGAAGATTTGTTTCTCTCTGGATGTCTAGTTGCCACTACCAAAATCCGAATCCATCCACTTCACTGGGCTCGAGGCCCATGACTGTATCACAGCAACCTGTCAGTCATTGTCTCCTGTAACCACAGCAGGTGGGGCCTACACTGAACTTTCCCTTCCTCCATTTGTTATTTAGGGTTGATTTGTTCTAGAGTAAGAACACATTTATATCATTCTTTGTAAAAGTCTGTTGAATTCCTTTGGCTTCCCAGTTGTATTCACCAGGTTGCCCTGGCATTGTTCAGTGTAAAAATCTTAAGTTCTGCCCCCTCGTTCCTCCTCTTCTTCCTCCTCCAGTCCCACAACTATGTCTAACCCTTTGTTATTTGCTGTTGACCTAACCGGATGTCTTTTCTCATAGTCTAGTTACCATCTTTGAGTCAGTGTTGATTTTTACTGTTGGGCCTTTCCCTGGGGTCAGGTGGGTCTATAGTCATCTGGTGCTAGAAGAAGCAAGTTACCCCTTTCTTTCTCCTCTGGTTTCCCTGCTGAACCCTCAGCTCCTTTCACTTCGTCTTCCCATAGCTGTTGCAGGGACTGTAACCGTGTTACTTGTCCAGATTTTTTTTCTTTTTCTTTTTTAACAAATTTATTTATTTATTTATTAGAGAGAGAGCATGAGTGGGGGAGAGGGGCAGAGGGAGAAGCAGGCTCCCCACTCAGCAGGGAAACCCGACATCTGGTTTAATCCCAGGACCCCGGGATTATGACCTGAGCCAAAGGCAGACACTTTAACCAACTGAGCCACCCAGCCACCCCTAGACTTCATTTTAGGACTGCCTCTGAACTCTGTGGACCAAAGGCAAAGGGTACCAGAGAGAAGACTACATGGAGCAGGGGGCACAAAGTCCTTCTTAACTTTACATAAATTTTAAGTACTGCCCAATCACTCCTGAGGGTCCTGGCCATAGACCTGTGGGTTTGACTATGTACCAAGATCAAGTAGGTTCTTTCTGACTTTTATGCATGAACACCAAAAAATGTCATCTTGTCACAATGTTACGAATCTGCTTTGTGAAAAATTCTGTGTAAGTCTGACAAATTTAGGTTAAGAAGAGAATAAGGTAAGAGAAGAATTTTGTAACAAGAAAAAGGAAGATAACTTCTTCAATGAAGGATCTATTTGTAATAATAATTCTGAATCAAATTTGGAATTTTAAAAAAATGTTGTTTTTTTTTTTTAAATGTTAAATTATTTACTACTGAAAGCCCAATTGTTAACCATCCACCTCCAGCCTCCATGCACATAAAAGACTCAAGATTTACTGGGCTGTCCAGCCATGAAGAACAAGAAGCCACACTATCTGTGATTATTCACCCCTCCTAACTGCTTACTGGACAAACTCCACAAAAACACATTATGCCAGATGTTCTCTTCTCAAAAGAAGCAGTTAATACCATCCTATCTCTAGAGGAACAGATTATGTTTTGTTCTTGAGGAATGCAGGGAAACATCTTTTATGCTTAGAAGGGGAAAATGGGAGAAATTACCTGACATGAAAACTTTACTCACTCAAATCAGTCTTAAATTGTGTCTCTGATTAACGTAAAAGCTTGGACCTGTTCGGTATTAACATTAATATTTTAAATTACCAGTTATAAAAGTCTCTTTTGTAGTACTAATTCACTTAGTATTTTATTTAGACAGGCTTAAAGTACTTTAGAAAACCTACAGTACTCTTTTAGTATTCTTGTTTTAATTAAAGTTTTTTTTTTTAAGTGTATATTCTCTAATGACTAAGTTGCAGCAAATGTTAAAAATACACTGTCATGTTAATAAGTTGGATTATCCTTAAATATAGTACAAAGTGTATGAATATATATAATCATTTGGTGTAAAATTTCTTTCAGAATCTAGGAAGCGCATATATTACAGATTGTGCTTTGAATGGGCTTCACTTTCATTGAAAGGGGCATTTTTTTTTTCTTTTTTTAAAGATTTTATTTATTTGAGAGAGAGACAGTGAGAGAGAGCATGAGCGAAGAGAAGGTCAGAGAGCAAAGCAGACTCCCCATGGAGCTGGGAGCCTGATGTGGGACTCGATCCCGGGACTCCGGGATCATGACCTGAGCCGAAGGCAGTCGTCCAACCAACTGAGCCACCCAGGCGTCCCGAAAGGGGCATTTTTGAATGCTAAATTAAGAATTAAATTTCAACTAGATACTAATTTTTATTGCTGTGTTATTTGTTATACAGCAAAGTCAGTAATACATATAAAATAAATTCAGAGTTGGGCTTCATGTTATTAATCATACAATATCTGCATTTATGCATTTATATTACTGCAAAGCGTCTTCTTAAAATAGTTCTAAATAGTTTTATTCAAATGTAGGTGTTGTTGGAATGACAATATTCATTTTGTCTGGTAGTTTATATCTGGCTTACAAAAACAGTGAAATGAAATACTCAGATGGGTCTATCATTTTGATGAAGAAATGATTAGTGTTGCCCTTTTTCCTGCGGTTAATTGCTCAGTATATTACCATTCATTGTGTTAGCTGCAAAATCCACATTTCTAAAGGGCTAACTAGATTTTATTAAATCTGAGAAATAAGTCACTGAATCATATATATATATAAACAGTAGAGCAGAAAGTAGAGCACCCACACTTTTTTTGTTTCTTCGTGCCTTGAGGAATCAGGACTCCTCAAGAAAGCTCAGTTAACATAGTGCCGTTAAAGATAACAAATACCGTTTTCTTCTGTGTATATTTCTCCCACCGAATCTTACCCAGAATCTGTAGGTTTCTTTCTGCTTAGCCAGTGGACTCTTTACCCCCTTTCCCTATGTTAGCCAAGCACCATGTCTCTTTTGAATGATGGCATCATTGCCCTTAGGTTAAGGTTTGTTTTGAGCTTAGAGTTATCTTGGCTGCTGTTTTCATCCATTTATGCTGTTTTCATCCATTTATAGTTATTTGCTGTTACTTAACCCTTACATTGGTTAGATGGCAGCATTACTTTCTGTAAGTCTTAAGCTGCTCTTTTAATTGCCACCTATATCATGTGTTCATCAATTAATAACCTGCCCTTGCTAAGAACCATTCTGAACCTAGGGTAGGTGGCACTGTGGAGCTCTTGAGTCCATGATGTGGAGCAGAGGGTCTGATTTTCTCTCAGTGGAGTTGCCCAGTGTCCAGTCAGCTGTTCTGTCAGGTTTAAAGCCCATCAAGACAGCCATTCTGATGCTCTTAATGGAGTTTACTCAAGGATCGATTTGAGTATGTTTCTTTTTGCTTCACTTCTAAAGCTGTGCCAGAGATTTTCTGTGATCTGTTGGAAATTATTTGCGTTTAAATGATCTCAAATACTGTTTTCATTGAAAGGTTCTGGCTCTTTTACTCTTTGTACTTAGTAAAGATGGTGAAATCATGATGGGATTGTATTCTCCTCTTTACTCCTCTACATTTTTCTGGGCACTTCACAGACCCAAGAGGGATCCCCACCCTTCCTCACCCGCTCCTTTCCAGTTAGACTTCATATTTATGGTGAGGATGAACTGTGAACAAGTTACAGGATTTAAATCTGTGATTTTCAGTAGGAGACTTTATAGTACAGGCTCACTTGTCTATAATTAACAGGCTACTAATGATTGATGATGATGTGGAAGTGCATGGAGTAGAGGTTAAAATAATGAAGCCAAGGGTCATGATTTGGTATAATCATTTGAGACACTAAAAGAAGAGGGTCACGAGGAAGTTTATGGTTCATGCTGTAGGGAATTAAGAGATTTGGAGGAGAGATACTATTCTGCCCAGGATCATATTTGACCTGCATGGAGAGGAAGAGAGGAGGAGCATTTTAAAATAAGGGGTCTCTGGGCAAGCACGAGAGGCAAGGAAGTACCCAACTGCTGGGAGCTGGGCCATGAATGTGTCTTCTAGGATACAGAGAAAGGCAAAGAAGTTTGGAGCCAGATAGTGGTGTGTGTGTGTGTGTGTGTGTGTCTGTCTGTCTGTCTGTCTGTCTGTGTTGGGGAGAGAAGGTGAGGAGAGACAGGGAGGTTAATGCCAACCTAAAGAATTACATTCTGAGAGTAAACTGTGGAGTGCCATTGAAGAATTTGGATTCGGAGAGTGAAAGGCTCAAAGCATGCTTCTGAATAAGTGTATGGATAGACATTAGTGTGGAATGGAGATTATCACTTAGAAGCTACTGTAATCATCTCTTGGGGTAAGGAGGTACCAAAGGACTTGAAGAAGGAAGAAAATACATTTATGTGTCTTATAAAATATATGTGTAAAATATTTACTATTTATTTGTAGAATATGTGAGAGGCACTCTGAAGGGGTTTTCCATATTATCTGTGTCCATTCTTACCATCCTATAAAGTAGAAAGTACTAGCCTATTTTTATAGATGAATGAACTATAAAAATATTTATAGATGAAATATGAACTATGAATTAGATAGCTAGCCATACTCAAGATTATCTGACTGTGAAGTCCAAGTCTTTATACTCCTAGCTCTGGCTTATGAAGCGTGGAAATGGGGAACAGATGAATGTTTTATCCCTTATTTGATTTTTATCCTTTCTTTAGAATTATTGAATGGATCCAATTTAGACCTGTATTTGTGCATATTCTTATGTACATAATTGTATTTCTGTCAGTACACCTAAATTTGAGTTTGATACAGATGTTATTATATATTAGACAACTGTGTCTTCATCACGGCCTAAAAGAAAATGCTCTTTTCTGATAATTTATAAGAAAATGTAAGATGACAAAATTTGGGTCATTAATAGTGTTTTATATCAATGAAGAGCAAGTAGGAAGAGATTATATTTCCCACCAAATAGTAGTTTTACTATACAAGAAATGATGTCAGTGTCTGCCTTTCCTAGAATAAAAATAATAGGATAAACTGGAATGTTTAGAAAAGAAGAATTTTGTTTAATTTTTTTGTTGAGTGAAAGTTGGCTAGAAAGCTTTCGGTATTTGTAGATCATTGAAGAAATGTTAGTACACTGAATTTCTTGTTAATAGAGTGAAGTTTATTCTTTAATGAAAGGATGATCTTAGTGTCATCACTCTAATGATTAAAAACTATTTTACAGTTTTTAAAAAACACACAAACACACACCCACCCCTACCATGTGGAAGAGGGTGGAGATCCGAAGAAGTATAGGTACTGACACCCAGTGAATTGCTCAGTGTCAACACCAACAACCTTTCTGCCTCCTGTCCAAGGGTTTCTGAGCGTTTTTTAACAGGATTTTATATATATATATATATATATATATATATATATATATATTTATTAAGTTTTTTCTTTTTTTTTCTTTTTAATGTGACAGGGAGGGCGCGAGAGAGCACAAGCAGGGGGAGTAAACAGCAGAGTGAGAGGAAGACAAGCAGAATCTCCACTGAACAGGGAGCCCAATTTGGGACTCGGTCTCAGGACCCTGTGGTCATGAACTAACCCAGACACAGATGGCTAACCCACTAAGCCACCCAGGCATGCCCTGAGAGGTTTTTTTTTTTTTTTTAAATTGATCTTCACCAGTTTTTATAATTTGTCACTTTATCCTAAAAACAGTTTCTCCCAAAATGTGGTTAGTTGAGGAGAGTCTGTTAGCTGTGATCTGGTTAAATGAGATTTACATATTTCAGATTGCTGTTCATCCTCAAACTGTGCTACGTGAGGACCTTTCTTGTGGGAACTTTTCTTTCGGATTCTGATTTTTATTTCTCTTTGTATAACCTGCATTTCTAAAAGCAAAAATAGTTTTAGGTTCTCAAATAAGAAACAGCTGTCTGAAATATGTTCATTGAATCAGCTGAGTGTCTGCAGTTGCCCAACAAAAGTTATTTGATTTGGGTAGTGTAAAGAAATAGAAATAAGCATTCAGATTCAATTTTGGCTTCTGTAATAAGAACGTCTGTCTGTAACTTGAAGTCTTAAAATCTACACCTAGTATAATCTTACATTGAAATTTGGAGAGATTTGAATCTTTAAACAGTACTGAGACTGCTAATAAGAGAGCTTAAATGATAATATGCCTATTTATTTTAAATTATTCCTTTGATCTTTAGAGGAAGACATTGAGTGTTCATCTCAAGATTGACCTGATAAGGGATATAGTCAATATATCAGATTTTCACAAGATGGAAAAAAAATTGTAATTTTATGTGTGTGTGGTGTTTGGCGAAAAGCGCTGAATGCTTTTAGTTCCTCAAAGAAAATCAATCTAGAGAATGAATTGGACAAAGCCAGAAGCATATTAAGAATGCTGTCCCAAAAGACTTTTAGGAATTGTAAAATTGAGTGCAGTGATGTAAAACTGTTCGCACTTTTTATTAAATCCTTAAAGGACTGCAAACTGATTGTCTCATTGAGATACTGTTGCTGTAAATATTTAGGGAGAAAAAGTGTGTTGATAAGTCTCTGGCATTAACTAAATATTCACAAGGAAGAGTGTATTAAAATAATAATTTTTTTTGCACTTACTTATTCAGGTTTACTTTATTATTCTGTTTTCTGAGATCCTTTTCTTGAAAATCATGTATCGTCGGGGATGCGTGGCTTAGTTGGTTAAGCATCTGCTTTTGGCTCAGGTAATGATCCCAGGGTTCTGGGATCAAGTCCCGCATAGGGCTTCTTGCTCAGGGGGAGCCTGCTTCTCTCTCTGCGGGCTCTTCTTCTCGTTCCCCCTGCTTGTGCACACGCACTCGCTCATTCTGTCTCTCTCTCTCTCTGTCTACTTAACAAACAAATAAATAAAATCTTAAAAAAAAAAATCTTCAAAGTCTCTACTTGTGACAATTAATCCTTGATAGGTATAGAAGAATAATATGGTTGGGGGAAAGTCCTAAACACCACATTATGACCATTGATAAAACTGATTATTAAAATTTGGTGGGTTGGAAATGCTACCTCGTGTTTGATGACTTTCAGATGAGATTTTGTCTCTTGTCTGGAATGTTGAGTTGAGAATGAGAGTAGATGTCTTGGGGTTACTTGTGTGAGACCTTTAAGGATCTCTGTGTCTTAGCTCCCCAAGTATAAAATAAGTATAGTAATTGTTTTACATACTCTTATGTAACTCTTAGTTGAGGTTTTTAAGAAAGATTATTCTTACTCTGAAGTCACAATCTGAAAAGTAAGTACTGGGAGAACTTGACCTATTAGAAAGGTCCTGGCTACTTGATAGACATAGGATAAAAAGTGCTGTTTTGAGTTAAAGGGGATCTGAGATAATACGGCTCCAGTTTTCAAGCACAGCTGAATGTGGCATTTTATTGAAATAACCTAGGTTGAAAATGTCTTATACTCCATGTATAGAAACTTCATGGACAGTTTGCGGTGGTTTAGAATCTGTGTTGTGCTCTACTGTCACCCATTTCTCAAGCTCGCATCCCCTAAGAATAAGGTGTAAATTACTTGGAGGTTTACCTCGGGTTGGTATGAAAGGGCAACTGGAACAGAGGAGGAAGATAGGCTACAGTATTCTTTTTATTAAGCACTATAGTCTGCTGGAATGTGGTGTGGTGAGTTAAACCTTTCCAGGAGAATGTTATGGTCTTGTGACCAATTCTCTTGTACATGTGAATGCCTTCTTAGTTCTCATATATTGTTTAGCCTTTTTTTTTTCAAGGTCCCTGTCAAGGCGGTGGGTGCTCAGTATATATATTGTGGATGTGGAATGACTGTTGGTCATTTTAATGAAATGAATTTAATGACGTGAATTTTAATGGAATTTTTGTATTCTGTGAAGAGCGTCAATGATTTGCTTTGTGTTTTAAAAATGTTAAATAAATAAACTCCAGTTCCTTCAGAAATGTTATCTTTTAAACTTTCTCAGTGAGGAGTGAAAATGAAAAATTAACACAGGGATGACTTTGTCCTGATTTCAGCTCTTTTATCTTGAACAAATTCTGCGACCTTGAGCAGATTTCCAAATTGGGACTTCAGTTTCCTCTTCTTTCAATGAGAGAGTTATATTGGATAATCTTTAAAGTTTGTTCTAACTCTATAAATCTGTGATTTTGAATGAAGAACAAAGTGGGAGTTCAAAATAAGTACGAGTGTTTCTAAATCAAGTTAGATGAGTTTAATAGGAGAAGGAGGCACATTCACTAAGTTTTTTAGGAGAATTTTGATGAGGAAGAAAAGAGAAATGTTGATAGAGAAAACAATCCTCATAGTAGAAATGCTGCAAAGAGTTGCACAGTAGCAAAACCTGGTATGGGTTAGATCAAAGAGTTTTTCTTGGGCTAAGATAGTTTTCATATTCTTGTCTAGAAGCTCAATTTCTGATAAAATAGCCATTTAAAATCTGAATTTCT
Source organism: Mustela putorius furo (assembly GCF_011764305.1). Classification (NCBI taxonomy): domain Eukaryota; kingdom Metazoa; phylum Chordata; class Mammalia; order Carnivora; family Mustelidae; genus Mustela; species Mustela putorius. Next base: position 33,493,040 of record NW_025421987.1, read on the forward strand.
TTGCTTTTTGTTTGTTTGTTTTTTAAAGAGCTTACTCACTTGGGAGAGAGAGAGCATTAACAGGGAATGGGGAAAGGAACAAGCCAGTTGCCCACCAAGTGGGGAGCCCCACATAGGGTTTGATCCCAGGGCTCCGAGATCATGACCTGAGCTGAAGCCAGACGCTTAACCAACTGAACCGCCCAGGTGCCTCTAAAATCTGTTTTTAATAAAGTATTATTCTTCATCTTTTAAAACCCCAACATTTTTGCTCCAGTACCCACTTAGTCCCCTTACCCCCTGCCCCTCTAAACCACAGGAACCATATTATTTATTTACTCTTTAACTGATTTGTGTAGTTTCCTCACAAAATCAAAATATAGCCAAAAGTGGAAAACGTATCAGGCTGTTGGAGAAGGAAAGTAATACTGATAGAGGTTAAGATGTGTCTCCTTCGTATTTTCCTTTTTGCAGATTGCTCTTGATAAGAGTAGATTGTTAGTAAGACCCATTTGTTTTTCTTAGAAATATCTCTTATTCCAAATAATGTTTATCTACAGTAAACTTTCAGAAATTAGTATAACATGTTTCATGCAGAACGACTTAAGAATCAAGGAACCTATTTGTTACAAGTACATTTCCTCTAAACATGAACCTTTTCTTTATTGGTGGTTTCTTGCCATCCGAAAGAGTCCTAGAACATTCTGTGTAAAAGAGGAGCGGTCTTCAATGAGTCCTGAAGTATTCATCACAGTATATAAAGTTGATCATTCTTTCTTTTGTGGGGGAAAAATGCATTCAAACGTACATGATGTAATTTGACCAAAAACATTAATGATACTCATGATGATACATTTCTCAAGGGAAAAGAGCCTGTAAGTAAATCCTCTATAATGCCTTAAAAATTGGAAATAAGTGTTAGAGGAACCTGAAAACAAGGCGCTCTTATGTAAATATCTTTGAGAATTCTCAGACTGTGTAAGTTGTATTAAAAACTGCTTGTTGCTTTTACTTGATTCTTTTAATAATTGCCAGTAATGCCTTTGATCCCAGAAGGTGTATCTCAGTGTTCTTTCAAACACATACATTGTGTAATTCCCAAGTCATGATTTCACTACCCTTTAGTATTCGAAGCTTATAATAATAAGATAAAAAGATCTCCTTTGTACAATTTTAAAGTTAAATCATTTTGAAAGTTTCGGACCGGAAACCTTTGCACTAGTAATGACTTCAGGACTCTTGACATTTAGCTGGATGACTGATCCCAGTGTATAGCTGCCAAGTAAAGGGAAGACATTGAGGCACACGATGCGTAGAATTGCTTTGACTCACTCTCGTCCCCTGGCAGCGCTTGTAGCCTGGCTGCAGCAGTACCAAATCCGTACCCTTGCATGTTTGAAAGCTGCTTTTCTTAGGCTTCAACAGCGGTTTGTATAGAGGAGGAGCCAAAGTAAGATGTCTACAGAGACTTTCTCAAAAGCAATTCACTCATAACCTACAAAGAACTCCTTTTAGATTTGGTCCTATCACTAGGCGCCGCAGACTTCTAGTAAAGCCTTTGCTAGAGAAGTCGTGTTGGGAACAGGCCTGATAAATTTTGCTGTGTTGAAATCTGTTGTGAACTGTTTTTAAGAAATACAGCTTTAGAATAATTTAGAGCTAGAAGGGCCTCTCTGGGGCCAGATGGAGGGAACCACTCAGAGGTTAGGGGATTTAGCCAAGGCATGCTCCTGGTTAGAGTCTGCATTTGAATCCAAGCTTTCAGACTCTTACGAGTGTTTTTACCATGGCAGAAATATATTCCTATGAGAGGAAGAAATAAATAACTAAACAATAATAAAAAGGGTATTTTTAGCCACAGCTTAAGTTTTAAGCAGAAGTGTCATTGTACCAAATCTGACAGGAAGACACAGAAGTTTCAGACTCTGGAAATTGGAAGTGATTCAGAGCCGAATGTGTGGTGGTCTGTACTTACCCTGTGATATGATGAGATATAAAAAAAAAAAAGACACTTTTGAGGGAAATGAGAGCTTTTCCTCTCAAGTACTAAAGGTTGACCTGTGAGCTTCTTACTGATTGTCACTTTTTGAACACCTATTGAGGAAATGGTGTACCCTCAGGTAATTCAAACTTAAGGACAATATTAGTGGGAAGCAGAAATGAGGACTCCTGCCCTCTCCAGAAATGGTATCGGTTTCCACTTTAGTAACTTCTGGGTCTGTTCTCTGGTCTCTTGGTCGCCTCGTCTGAATCGCTGATGCATATTACTCCAGAGACGCTGTGTAGCCCACATTCCACTAGGTTTTCTCTGATGATCTTAAAGATTTAACTCACAGTTTATCACCTTTGTCTTTCAGGCATGTGTGGGCAGCAGTTACCTACATAGGCCTTTTATTTTTATCTTTTATTTTTTTAAGATTTCATTTATTTATTTGACAGAGAGAGAGATGGTGAGAGAGGGAATACAGGCAGGCGGAGCTGTAGAGGAAGAAGCAGTGTCCCCACTGAGCAGGAAGCCCAAATCCGGGCTCCATCCCAGGACCGTGGGATCATAACCTGAGCCAAAGGCAGAGGCTTAATGAGCCACCCAGGTGCTCCTCACACACACCTTTTAAATTAAAAATGCAACTGTAGTATCTAAGAAGAATTTAATGGAAATATGCCATTTCTGCTTAGAGAAGAAGGAAAAAGCAGTGTGATATAGTGGAAAGGGTTCTAATTTTGTGGCCAAGAAACCTGGATCTTAACTTTGCCACTAATTCATTTGGTGAATTTGAGTTGACCTTTGATCCCTATGGGTCTTGGCTTCCTCATCTATAAATTGGAGGACACAGTACAAAGACTGAATTTCCAGTCCCTATCAATTCTATAGAATGCAGCATTTCACTTTAGGAGGATAGCTCCCTAAATAGATATTATCCTATAAATTAAATATGACACCCAGGAAAACATGCATAGCCTCCTAAGAAAGTTAATTATAACAGGTTTCAGATAACTCTTTTCAAAGTCAAAACTTTTAATTTCATCAGTGGGTAACATGCTCTAGAAATAAATTGATCATTTCTTTCTGCAATGTGGGAATCTGAAAGTATCTAAATACTTAGAAGCTTTTAAAAATGCAGACTCTGCTTCTGAAGACAGAATATTGGGTGTATATCTAGGAAACTTTAGATAGATATAAATTTCATCTGAGTAAGTCTAGTCTTGAACTTTGGTCTGAACTATCAAAAACTAAAACGATAAATAACCTCATTGGATAACTCACTCTTCTACTTTGCCTTGGTTATGTATTTATTCCACATTAACTCTTTTTGTTAATTTAATTTTAATTGGTCCTAACTTGTGTTACTGCCACCCCTAATGGCAAAAGGGGGCCTTTGCAGCTTGTCCATGGTACTACTTTAAGGGTTTTGCTGGAAGCCCGCTGACTTCCAGTAAATCAGTATGAGGCCAGTGAATTCGTTTTCACATAGCATAGAGCAGTGTTAGTAGTAATTACTGTCCTAATATGATGGTGCTTACCTTTCATTATCAACTGAAGTGGATGATAAAAGCACATTTGTTAAATTGGATTTTCTTTCTAACCTGTGTAGGCTGTCCTTGTAGGTCCTGGAGCACTTAGGATGTAATTGAGCTCTTTCTTGCTATCTGTGGTAGTGGCAGAGGTTCAACTTGAGATTTAAAATCATGCTGTCAGTTAGAGTTGGTTTTGTTGTTGTTGTTGTTTATTTATTTTTTAAATAATTTCAAATGGGAAAACCTGGGTGTCTCAGCTGGTTAAGCATCCAACTTTGGATCAGGTCGTGATCTCAGGTTCCTAGATTGAGCCCCATCAGACTCCCCACTCTGCTTGTCTCTCTCCCTTTTCCCCTACCCCTCCAGCCTGCTCGTGCTCTTCCCCTTTCTCTCTCAAATAAGTAAATAATTAATATCTTTTAAAAAATTAAAAAAATTTCAAATGAAGTATAGTCGACATAAAATACTAGGTTCAGTTACACAACATAGTTATTTAACATATACAGTATGAGATGCTCACCATGATCGTTACCATCTGTCACTATACAAAGTTATTACAGTATAACTGACTATATTCTCTGTGTTGTACTTTTTTCATCCCCATGACTGAATTATTTTTTAACTGAAAGTTTGTGCCTCACAATCCCCTTCACCCATTTTGCTCACCTCCCCTCTGACACTCACTAGTTTGTTCTCTATATTTATGAGTCTATTTCTATTTGGTTTGTTGGTTTGTTTGTTCGTTTTGTTTTTTAGATTCCACATCTAGGTGAAGCCATGTAGAATTTGTCTTTCTCTGTCTGACTTATTTTACTTAGTGTAAAACCTTCTGGGTCCATCCATGTTGTCACAAATGGTAAGATTTCCTTTTTTTCTATGATTGAGTGATACTCCATTACACACACACACACACACACACACACTGTACACATACACCACATCTTCATCATCAGTGGACCCTTGGGCTGCTTCCATATCTTGGCTAATGTAAATGATGCTGCAATAAACACTGGGGTGCACATGTGTATCTTTTCAAATTAGTGTTTTTGTTTTCTTCAAGCAAATGTCCAGAAGTGGAATTACTAGATTGTATGGTTTTTCTGTTTTTAATTTTTTTTTCTTTGCAGTCATGGTGGGTACACCAGTTTACATTCCCACCAACAGTGCATGAGGGTTCCCTTTACTCCACATCCTTTCCAACAATTGTTATTTCTTGTCTTCTTGATACTAGCCATTCTGACTGGTATATGCAGATACCTCATTGTGATTTTGATTTGCATTTCCCTAATGATTAGTGATGTCAAGCATCTTTTCATGTGTTTGTTGGCCATTTGTATATCTTCTTTGGAAAAACATCTGTTCAGGTCCTCTGCCTGTTTTTAAATTGGATTGATTTTTTTTTTTAAAGATTTTATTTATTTATTTGACAGACAGAAATCACAAGTAGACAGAGAGGCAGGCAGAGAGAGAGAAAGAGAGAGGGAGACGGCTCCCTGCTGAGCAGAGAGCCCGATGCAGGACTCGATCCCAGGACGCTGAGATCATGACCTGAGCCGAAGGCAGAGGCTTAACCCACTGAGCCACCCAGGCGCCCCCTGGATTGATTTTTTTAAATGTTGTATGAGTTCTTTATACATTTTGGCTACTCACCACTTACCAGATATATTGTTTGCAGATATTTTTTAGTTTAATGTAGTCTCAGCTCTTTATTTTTGCTTACATTTTTCTTGCCTGAGAGGTCTTGCTAAGACTGATATCCAAGAGTTTACTGCCTTTTTTTTCTTTCTGGAGTTCTGTGGTTTCAGGTCTTAGGTTTAGGTCTTTAATCCGTTATGAGTTTATTTTCATGTATGGCATAAGAAAGTGGCCTAGTTTCATTCTTTTGCATGTAGCTGTCTTGTTTTCTCAACACCAAACAGGTATGGTCTTCTAAAAATGATCTGATGCCCACCAGTTCGGATCAGAAATTAGTAAGGGAATGCTGTAAAGGATAGCTGTTTCCTCAGACAGAGTAACTATCTGTTAATCTAATTTTATTGATATATGACTGACTAATGACATTTGATTCAGGATTTGTTATTTGTAAATATCGGGAAGCAATCCCCATACTTAAAACATCCGTCACCACACAAATTTTTTTGTGTGTGATGAGACTCCTTAAGAACAATTCTTTTAGCGACTTACAAATATACAACACAGTAGTGTTAACTATAGCCATCATGCTGTACATTAAATTCCAGGACTTATTTATTTTATACCCAGAAGTTTATGCATTTTATCTACCCAGGGTAGGTTTCTAACAACTACTTAATATCATTTAAGTGTAAGCAGAGAAACATTATAAAAACATCCACTAGATGGCACTTTCTAATTATGTTTAGATTCGACTGTACAGCCTTCTTGAGAGTATAATTGAAACAGCATATCTTTCTCTGAAGGTTGTCCAGATAGTTGGTGACTATCTGGACTCATAAAAATCTTCCAAGTGAAAAGTTTTTAATCAGTAATTTTGTTGTATCTCTCACTTACTGTAAAGAATATTTCTGCAACATCCCTGACATGTTCCTAAATACTACATGGCCTTGGGAACCTGGATCAGTAACACTGGGAAGCCCGCTTTCCTAACCATTTAAAATTAATAAGGCAAGTATATAAGAAACAAACAAACAAACTGATCCTCTATAGCCATCAATTAGAAGATAATGCATAATGTATAGGGCATTGATATAGATTTTTATATTTGGTATGGTCCCAAAGTTCCTTTAAAGTTAAGGTTCTAACGGGGGCACCTGGGTTGCTCAGTGGGTTAAAGCCTCTGCCTTTTGCTCAGGTCATGATCTCAGGGCCCTCGGATGGAGCCCTGCATCATCGCATATCCCCCCCCCCAAAAAAAATCTGGCTTTCTGCTCAGCAGGGAGCCTGTTTCCTCCTTCCCTCTCTGCCTGCCTCTCTGCCTACTTGTGATCTGTCTGTCAAATAAATAAAATCTTTTTAAAAAAAAATGTTAAGGTTCTAAGATTCCCTGGCTTGATCCTGTGGAACATTTTTAGCATTTGAGTTCGTTTTCCAATTAGTTAATTAATATGCTGATAATCTCATTCTTAATAGTGCATATAAGCTTGTGAATGGTTTGGTTAATCTGTGTTTTTCCAGTTAGTGTTTTAAAAAGCTGATTGTTTACAAAAGCTTACAATATATCCTAATGTTTTCTTACTTTTGGGTTTTTGAATAATTTATATTTTAAGTTAAATTTATAGTGTGAAGTTACCAAAAAGAAGAAAACTCACCGATAATCTTGCACGTACAGTTAATGTTGTGAATAATGTAGCGTTCATTCTTTCAGGTTTTTTTTTAATGGCCATGCGTATATTAGCACATATTTATAAGGTACTTTTATAAAAAAAAATTTACAGTATTTTTATATCCCATGTATCCTGTCCCCTCTATTCACTTAACAATTTATCTCAAACATGTTTTCATGTCAGTAAAAGTTACTTACACAGAATTCTTAGTCACTCTTAATTGTATTCTTTTTTAAGATGTACTTTTTAATTTGAGAAAGAAAGAGAGAGCGCTTGAGAAGCTGGAGGGTTAGAGGGAGAAGCGGACTCTTCTCTGGTCAGGGAGCCTGATATGGGACTTGACCCTGGGACTCTGGGATCATGACCTGAGCCGAAAGCAGATGCTTAACCGACTGAGCCACGTCAGTGCCCCAAATTTTGTCTTTTAAACCATTTCCCAGTGTTTATATTTAGGCTTCCCCCTCCCTTTTTTTTCCCAATAGAATTTTGAAATGCAGAGATAACCTTTACTTAAGAGCACTGGATTTTAGTGGCATAGATCAGCCTAGCAAAGCATTTGTTTATAGTAAGTTCTCAGTAATGCTGGATTAGTTTGTTACTTTTTGGCCATATGAGGTTAATGATTAATAGTTGTTAATTATAGTTTATTTCAAGTTTATTTGAATGTTTGAATTCTGTGATTAATTATTTTGATGATAAGAATAGCACACCCTCAAGGTACATACACACTTCCTGTATGCAAGACAGTACTCTAGGCAGTTTACATATATATATATAATCCTCACAGTATGGTAGATACTGTTATTATTCCCCTTTCAAAAGATGAGGATGCCAAGGCCCAGCAAGGCTAGGTTACTTGCCCCAGGGAACACAGTTAATAATCTGTTGATGCAAGTTTATGAATCCAGGAAAAAACAAGAGAGCCCACACTGTTAACCTTTATACCAAACCACATGAAACACTAGATAGAAACAAATTAGAGCTGAGCAGGATAGTCTGGGATTTCTTTCGAAGCTGGATTTTTATTTTTTAAAATTTTTAAGGTTAAAACCAGAAAGGACTATAGATTTACATGGTTCTCTTTAAATCCGTGTTATCAGAATTTCTTAACGGAATGCACCACAGCAAATTTTAAAGTTTATAGAAATTACAGCCTTGCTATGCAGCACGTCTTACTTTGTAAGGATAATATGAGAGGTACATATTTTTTAATTTGAATGGCACTTAGAGACCATGGTAATAATAGTACTTGAAATTTGGGTTCAAGGAGTTTTCTGGGGTTTGATTCTGAGTGGGCCTCTGTGAAAATGAATCTACATGGCCCCTTAGCTGCAGATGCACTTACTTAATGAACGTTTGTTAAGTACCTACTATGTGCCAGGCACAATAATGGCAGTGGGCATACAAAGATAAATAAAATGTCACCTCTTTCAGAAGTCCCTGAAACACGGCCAGCAGCGTTGACAATATCCCAAGAGCAACAGACTTCTCTGATTGTGCTTGATTACTAGCTTTTGGATTGCGTCTTTATGAAATGGAAAAACTACACAAATCAAATAAGTGAGCAAACAAAAACAAGGAGATGTTAGAACAGTCCAGGCTTTCTCTTTCCTCTGAACTTGTCCTGCGGGGAGTGTGTAAAAGCCTCTCTCATGTCGATGTCGTGTGCTTCAAATTCTTCCGCGAACAGGTGGCCATTAAAAATTACTATTTCCGGGGCTCCCGGGTGGCTCAATGCCTTTGGCTCAGATCATGATCCCAGAGTCCTGGGATGGAGCCCCACATCAGACTCTCTGCTTGGTGGGGAGTCTGTTTTCCCCTCTCTGTCTCTCTGCCTGCCTCTGCCTACTTGTGATCTCTGTCTGTCAAATAAATAAATAAAAATCTTGAAAAAAAGTTACTCTTTCCCAAAACCATTTTTTAAAAAAAATGAGTGTTAATTTATGTTACCTGATCCTCTTGTCTCATGGCAACAGCCTGGTCTCTGACAGCCTGGGAGGAAGTTGAAACTGGCATTTTATTTATTTATTTATTTGTTTGTTTATTTATTTTTAAGTATTTTATTTATTTGACAGAGAGATCACAAGCAGGCAGAGAGGCAGGCAGAGGGAGAGGAGGAAGCAGGCTCCCCGCTGAGCAGAGAGCCCAATGCGGGACTCGATCCCAGGACTCTGAGATCATGACCTGAGCCGAAGGCAGCGGCTTAACCCACTGAGCCACCCAGGCGCCCGAAACTGGCATTTTAAAGGAGAAAGTCTGGTAGCAAAGAACAGCTCCAGGAAGAGAGTCAGGCCTGAGTCCCAGGGGTCAAGGAAGGCTGGAATGAACAAGTGGGTACCACAACGTAATTCAGGATTTCAGATGCTTCCTGCTCAGCCTAGAGGTATAACTGTGGTCAGAAGCCAGTCAGGCACTGACATGTAAGTCCTATTTCGGGATGATGGAGCCTGAAGAGGCCATACCTTGCCCACTGGCCGCATGGGCCGTTTGGTTTGTAGAAAGGTCTGGAAAAGTTCCCAGAGCAGAGTTGAAAGGTGGCCTAAATGAACACCACCAACTTCCCTGTTTTAACTGGATCTACCTCTGAGCAGGCTCATTTACCTTCTCAAGGAGTGTCTCTTCCCAAGGCAAATTTTTCAGAAGCCCAGGCTTTCTAAAAAGAGGACACAGAATGTGAGTGGAAGTGGACCTGGAAAAAGCAAGGGGTGGGGCGCCTGGGTGGCTCAGTGGGTTAAAGCCTCTGCCTTCGGCTCAGGTCATGATCCCAGGGTCCTGGGATCAAGCCACGCATCGGGCTCTCTGCTCAGCAGGGAGCCTGCTTCCTCTCTCTCTGCCTGCCTCTCTGCCTGCTTGTGATCTCTGTCAAATAAATAAATAAAATCTTAAAAGAAAAGGAAAAAGAAAAAGCAAGGGGAAAGTGATTTCTAGTTAAAATGAGAATGTGGATTGGCTTGGTTCCGGTGGCAAAGGATGTAAGTGTTAGGCTGTGTTTAACCTGACCACTAAAACCATGATTTAGGTATAATATTTATACAAGACATTTGTGATTGTTGAATTACTTGGTCTTGCTGTTGAAGTTTTTCAAAGACCCCATCAGGTGTGCACAGGTCCTACAAAACCTGCCGCACGTGTAGATAAGGGAGACACTCAAGTTTCTACTTTCTCCTTCAGCAGTTATTCAGTTCTATTTTTAAAAAGTACAGATTTATAATTCCGGATAATCTTGCATTGATCAAACAGGCTGGCTCTTCGGTTGCTCTTGTGGAAGGTTTAGATTTGCATGTCCTGTTTTATAAATGCTGTCAGCTCTGCGTTGCTTGGCTGACCAGAGGCCCTAAACTTGGAAAACAATTTCTTGCACAGTTTTGTCATGTGCATCTTTACATGTGTTTTACTCGGGAGACATTATCTCAAGACTTGGGGCTGCTACTGCAGGACAGGAAGGGGAGTAGGATCTTGAGATATAGGTCGACTCCGCAGTGAGTGAAACAGTCTTGCTTAGTGAAGAATTGTCTCACTGAGTCTGAAAAGCTTCCTCACTAAGAAATGCTGATTTAGAGTATGGGATATTCCTGCAGGTTGAACAGAACCAGTAAGTAATGGGAAGTTTCTGCTCTTTGGACTCTGAGGATACATGACATATACATCAAGAATAAGGTAGATGGTGCTGCAATCCTGTAGAAATTCTGGAGACTTCTGCACTTACTATTTTATTAAGGCAGATCATCTTGTGGATAGTTTTACTCAGTTGCTTAACTGAGGCTAAATTTTATTTCCCAGTCTCAGAGTAAAACTAGCAACACGGGGGCTATAGATAGAAATTTCCAGAGTCTAATGCTTGCTTGGTATAAAAGCCAGTCTAGGTCGTAGGCTCCACCTGTAGCTACACCTAAAGCACATTCGCAGCAGCTACTGATAATGTAATCAAACCACAAAATGACACTCATTTAGCATTCTATATAACAGCGCAGTGTCATGAAATCCAAAGGATAATTCGTAGTTAGGGAGGACAAATCAGGTTTTATAAATGTACTACAGATAAAACTCATTTTTTTTTTTAAAGGCAGATGTTGAATACATGGATGAAGATGTTAGGAACAGGGATGGCACAGAGTAGTGGGGTTGAAAGAAGGAAAGAAGACTTACAGTGTTAGCAGCCTTTTTTTTTTTTTTTAAAGGAAGGAACATTTACTGGTTTTCTTTTCCTGTTTTGCATTACTGAGAGATTGCAGATGATTCAGTGTGATTTCTCAGACATTTGTCTCCAAGTTCAGTTCTTTCTAGGACAGGTCATTCATGTGTTTATCACTTATTGAATGCATTCTTTGTAGTGAGTATGCTTCAATCAAATGTGAAAGACAAACCTGCAAACATAAAAATTTCAATCCAAGGTAATAATGTCAGAGTAGCTGTGTGAATAAAATACTGTGGGGCCCAAGGAATTTACTCCAGCAAATCAACTGCTGGCCTTTGATCATAATACAAAAATCACAAAAGTTACCTGGAATTGAGACAGAACCATGTTTCTGCTGTCCCACTAGACCCAGAACATTGGCTAATAGGGTAACTGGTATAAACAGAGTGGAATTTCTAAATTCACTTTTAATTAGGATATGATATGTTGAGAGTCTGCTTTATTTCAATGTAGTAGTCAAATATATGCTTCACTTATTTTTTTTTTAAAGGATTTTTATTTATTTGACAGAGAGAGATCACAAGTAGGCAGAGAGGCAGGAGAGGGGTGGGGGAAGCAGGCTCCCTGCTGAGCAGAGAGCCCAATGTGGTACCTGGGATCATGACCTGTGCTGAAGGCAGAGGCTTAGAGCCACCCAGGCGCCTCTATGCTTGCTTCACTTCTTAATACTCAAATCCATAAAACCCTCCCCAGTAAGTGAATTACAGACCAAAAAGGCCCATTTGCTGTAGTCACAGTCATTATGTAGTGAAGCAGTTAATTTACAGCAAGTGTGAAAAGATGTCACATGGTCATAGACAGGAGGAGGAAGAGAAAATGACTTTTCACTGCATTGTATTGATTTGGTACCTCAGAAGCCTGCCACGTGGTTCTCTATTAAATTACACTTAACATATTTGATTTTAAAATAACTTATTGGCTTTCTTTTTTGCTTATAAAATTTTACAGGTCAAAAACACTGAAAAGCCTGAGGGCAAAGTTGAAATCCCCCTTCAATGCATATACAGCTCCATAACCATTGTGAACATATTGATCTTTGTTCTTCCAGTATTTTTTATAGACGTGGGTACAGTTGTACAGTTTTCTTCTAAATTAGAAGTATGGGGTATAAATGTTACTGTAAATGCATATAAGGAAAATTTTTTTCACTCAGTTTTACTGATTCCCTGTGTCCGTCCTTGTTAGAGTTTCCTCTACTTAGCATTGTAGATGTATCTCAAAAGGATCGTGGGATTCAAGGATTGATAACCTGTGCAGTTGTACATTTTGTAAATGTACACTTCCATATATATCTGTAAGATCACTGCCATTGGATGAGGTTGGGAGGCAAAGTTTTCTTTTTTAGGGAAAAGAAAATAGCTATTTTGGTAGAGAGGAAAATCTTCAGAATATTTATTTACAAGGATTTATTTATGTCAGCATTTGCCGGATGCTGCCAGAGCGACACTTTGGGTTGTCATTCTCTCATTCTGCTTCCTCGGATTTTCCTACAGATGCTGTGAGTCCCCACACATTCACATGCTTAGTGGGTTAATGCTTCTTTTTGACACGGAGCTATCAGACTCTTCAGTCAAAAACGAACTACGTGCTGGCTTTATGGATGAGTCTCAAAAGTTAGATTTGGCTTTTGGGGACATGTTCAAACAAAACCATATTTTAGGAGCACATGGAATGCTTCACTGTCCAAGTACAGATCCAGTTCTCTAAGACTTATCATTCTGTCTGCTCTGAACTGAGAGAGTGTGCACATGTGTGTGCAGGTGCGTACACGTGTTAACTTCAAAAGCATAGCTCTTTTCCACGGAAGGTTTTCTTTTCCTGATTGCCTGGGAAAATTATAATGTTGTAAAGGGGGCTTTTTACCTTGGATTAAAAATCTTCCTTTGGGTTCAGTTAGAAACTTCTGTTTCTCTTCATTTACTGAGCTTTAAGAACTATTAGTTATTGAAGACAAGAGCTTCCCCCCATAATTTTACAGTATCTTTGTTTCTTGTTTGTTTAATTTTGTTTTGTTTTAGTATTGAAAGACCCGCAAGCAATAGCTGTTGAAGTTAAGGAAAATAATTTTCAGTAAATGATACAATGCTGTGATGTTTATCTTCTCTAATTGTTTAAAGTGGAGCATGGAGAAATACTAGGGATATTTTATTTTAAAATAGGCTTGATTCATTATTGAAGCTACATATTAGTACTAGAATTTTTGTTGTGATAGAAAATTTGAAAGGATGGGGTGCCTGGGTGTGTCAGTCAGTTAAGCTCTGCCTTAGGCTCAGGAAGTGATCCCAGGGTTCTAGGATCGAGCTCCGCAGGAGCTTGCTTCCCCCTCTGCCTGCCACTACCCTTGCTTGTGCTCTCTCTCTTTGTCAAATAAATCAATGAAATCTTAAAAAAAAAAAAAGAAAGAAAAAAGAAAAAGAAAATGTGAAAGTCCAAGAATAGGTACTATTTTAAAACATGAAACTTAAACTCTATTTAGGTTTAAGGTCCTCAGAAATTTTTGTTATAGTTATCGTATATTATTACTGAGATAATAGACTAGTTCTTTTGCAGGAGATACAGAGTGATTCTTCAGGACCGTCCTGACATCACACAGGTGGAATTGAGAGGCTCTGCTGAGTGCGATTAGATGGGCACTGTTAGGGTGAGAAGTTCTTACGTCATTATAGCAGGCAGAAGTATCCCAGGCCGCATCAGTGGCAGAGCATAAGCTGCTACTTCTAGGCTGACAAATAAAGGTATTAATTCACTATTAAATTTTAGGGAACATTTTTTCCCCCATTGTTGGGAGTGGGATGCCTAACTGAACTAGTAGTGTCTGCTGTGAACAGTGAGAAAAATGCCTTTCTAAGATCAAAGACAGATACTGTATTTGGAATTTGTTCAAGAAGAGTAACTTCGCAATTACAAATATACTTTTAACTGCAGAATTTTGTTATCTGTCTTCAAAGGAGAACTGCTTGTTGATAGGCCACTTCCTGCCTTTCATCTTTTTTCTGCCTGTGGACAAAGGGGGGGGGGGAAGTAGCTCTGTAGTAATGACAGTCCTTTTTTATGAGTTGTTTTAAAACACAGGCAACTGAATTAGCTATTTTAAAACGTAACGTTGGCTCCTTGTGAAAATGCGGTTCGGATTCTAGGGTGAGGTCGCTGCAAATGGTAACTTCCTGCCACATGAGTAGGATAGGTCCGCGGTATAATCTCTACAGAAATTGGGGGATGGAAAATAAGAATTTTTAAGACTTCATAGCCAGGACCTTTTGTCAACTGACTAGAGGCTGCCAGAATGGAGAGCAAGTTTCAAGAAATAGGAAACCCTTCTAACAGGAGACAATATCTGACGGAGAAAAGACACCGATTTATCAGCTTGTTCTTGGAATCAGCATAAAGCTACTGTGACCCTGGTAACTAGAGGGTATTTAATCTGGTGCTTGTGGTAAGGAGTGCTGAGGGCGCCACCTAGTGGCAACCGTTAGGCTAGTTGCAGAAGTCATTAAGCAAGATGATTTTTCTAAATGAAAGTGAAGAAAGAAAAGAAATGGGGGAAAACTGATCCAGGATTGAAACTTAACCTGAGTTTGCTGAGTATTACATGTAAAAGACACACCATTCGCTTTCTTCCTCAGCCTTCATTTTTCTTAATCAACTCTTCACCCGTGCTGCATCTGAAGAGGGTAATGCAAGTTATCTGCCATGAGTAATGGACCTCGATTTCTGCTTCTCTGATTGCTTACTATCTGCTCTAAGTAATGCCGTACAGAAATTCTCTGTGTCTGGAGCACTCTGACTAATGTTGTATTTGGGCAAAAGTTCCAGTTACCACAGAATCCTTCATTCAACTTCCTGATTTTTATTTTATTGATTTTCAGTTAAAACTCTCAATATAGGATTTTGCTCTCGTATATTTTGTGCCCACAAAGCTTCTTATTGGCACACATTTTTTTTTCCTTGAGGTACTTTATTTAAAATAGCAAGGAACCTGGAGAATTGTAAATTGTCCTCACAATAGATAATTTTTTGCCTTCTGCATTCTTCAGGGGTTTCTTTCATTAGGATAGATAATAAAATAAAATTGCCCTTCAGAAGCTTTTCCTGTATTAATCCAGTTTATTTCAGAGACTGAAAGTGGAGAGAAAGAAAGAAACCAAGAATTTATTCTCTTA
Source organism: Mustela putorius furo (assembly GCF_011764305.1). Classification (NCBI taxonomy): domain Eukaryota; kingdom Metazoa; phylum Chordata; class Mammalia; order Carnivora; family Mustelidae; genus Mustela; species Mustela putorius. The sequence goes on from NW_025421987.1 coordinate 33,508,192, forward strand.
TCTTATTATAAACATAGTAATTTTGAATTTTTAAAATGGCACTTTATCCATTTGTCTTACTGATAATACAACTTAAACGGAATCTCGTTTGTAATTTAGAACAACAACAAAAAAAACCCTAAAACCAAAAATACCAAGTAACAAAACAAAAATTATTTGCTCAAAAGGGACTCAAACTTTATCAGAGTAAGAACATTTAGTTTTAAATTTAGCCTCTTATGGGACTTAATTTTATAGATCTTTAAATTGATGGGGTTGGACTCTGATTTCTAAGGTCCCTTCCTGGTCTAACACTGTGCAGTTTCATTAGTGAGCCCGTATTTCTATCTCATCTAGAAATAACCATGAGAAGCCTTCTGGTTTGCTTCCCTCTGTTATGGGAGTAGTAGAGTCAATTTTAATATAAGAAAAATTGGTCATGCTTACCCCCCAACCCTCGTTTTTAACACATTCTGAAAAATTTCACCTTTTTGGTGATTGGTACTAGGCTGGTAGTTTCTGACCATAGGATGTTTTCGGAGCATTCCTCACAGGTAATAATAGTTACAGAATTCCAAAAGCTAACTTGTGATAGCGGCTCAGATCCTGTTATGTTTATGAAGGAAGTAGTTAAAGCTGCTGCACATTCCTCCCCATCCGCAACACTTTGCTGAATCCCGCCCCCGTAGGGAGGATTTGAAGTAACAGGAGAAATTAGGATTTAGGGTTCTGTGGAGCTGTTTGGTAGCAGTGATACCTCTTAAATGAATTTCAGAAGTTTTGAAAGTTGGAATAACGTGGACTCCAGAATAATTATTTGGGGAATACTAAATAAAGTAAATCTTAGTTACAAAATACTTAACTAATCAGCCACAGAGCAGGAAAAAAGTCACCCAATGAAATACAGATCTGGATTCCATTTGTTAATATTTACTTGTTCTGTAGAGGTCATTAAGTGAACTCAAGAATATGTAATATGGTGACCCTTATAAACTGCCAGCACAATGATTTAATTATAGTTCAGGCTCATAATGCTAATTAAAAGAAGTGAAACCCTATTGTCACTTTAGCAATGCATGGTGCATGACACTTGAAAAAGAAAATCACAGGTTCAAGCTGACAGAGCTGGTCATCATGTATTTTACCTCTGAGTCCTTTGGTCTTCAGAGGACTTCACAGGAACCTTTTTAGTTTAATCCCATTTAAAAAAATATATTGCAGCAATTGCAGAGTTTACTGTTTCCCCCGTGCTTCTAGAGTCACCTACATATAGACTGGAAGCCTTGAACGGCAAGGGAGCATAGCAGCTGGGCCTCTTGAGTCCTGGTGTCCAGTGTGCTACTTTCTTAGGTGTGTTACTGCTGACAAGTTTACTTTCTGAGCTTCAGTTGCCTTACCTCTGAAATGTGGGTCATTATGTTTCCTACTTCACAGTGTCATTTTGAGGATTAAATGAGTTAATGATTGTAGGAGAGCCTGGGTGGCTCAGTCAGGTAAGTCTTTGACTCAGGTCATGGTCCTTCCCGGGATCTAGTCCTACAGTAGGCTCTCTGCTCAGTGTCCGGGGGGTGGGGGGGGTAGGGGGAGAAGGGGAAGGGAGACAAGTCTGCTTCCCCTTTCCCGTAGGCCCCCCCCCAGCTTGTGTGCTCTCTCTCTCTCAAATAAATAAAATGTTTTTTAAAAATGAATGAATTGTATTAGAAGATGGCCTTAGGTCCAGAAATTAAAACATAAAAAACATACCTAGCCCCACTGTTCTCTGTGCTCTTTTCTACATGAAAATTCTATTTTCATTTTTAAACTACATGTCTTCTCTTATTTATAATAAAAATGTACTTTACAGAATTGAAAGTAATTTTCTGGAAAGGAAGTGTTTATTATTGTTTCTTTAAATAGCATTCTTTCTGACTTTGTAAATCCCAAGTATTAAGCATAACATGTTATGATGATGATTTCTCATACTATAAACCTGTGATAATTTTAAGGTTGAAAGTTTTTTGAACTGTTCTGGAAGGTAGGTGTTGAAAGAATAGTGATAGTAGTTGCCTGAACTTGGCACAGTGAATAGGACTTTTCATTTGCTAAGGACAGACCCCTTTGTCTGCTGTTCAGGTACGAGGCACTAGTAATTCCCCATTCATCTTTCCATCATGAAGGAGTTCTTCAGTGTTCCAGCTCGTTCCCCTCTTGGCACATGAATGGTTTGGATTGATGTAAAGTGGTCAGGATTTAAAGGCCCAGACTCGGCCCCGTTTATTACCTGTCTGAGCTGCATATTGTAGGGTTCAAGTTTTTCGGTGTCATAGGCAGAGTTTTCCTCCTGATGTGATATGTGTGGTTCTAATATATGCACAAGTAGGGCTAAGGTGGTTTGATCTTAACCAACCTGTTAGTGATCTGAATCTCCTACTCTCTGAAAGTTCAACTCCTCCGTAATATAAAACACACTGAATTACTTATAAAGTAGAAAAATGACTGGAGGCCCTTGGTGGCCTTGATTTGAAGCTATGAGAAATGGACTTTTTCTTGTAAGGAAAAGGAAATGCTTTCCTGTACACTTTCTAAAAAGATGTTGGGAAAAGTTAGTTTTTCATACTATAGGATTTTAAGACAGCATATAAAAAAGTATTTAAAATATTAGTGATTAAAAAGAACATAGTGAAGATATACAAAATTCAAATTGTATCCAGTTTCTAAAGTATAGAGTCCAGTGCTAAAGAATGGTGGAAGGGGATTGGCATAACCTGTGAGAAACCCGATGTTGGAGCAAGACATGAAACAGTTGTTGCAAGTTTTGTTTTTGTTTTTTTTTTTTTATAAAATTTCATTTTATTTTTTCAATGTTCCAAGATTAACTGTTTACATATAACACCCAGTGCTCCATGCAATATGTGCCCTCCTCAATACCCACCAAAAGGCTCATCCATCCTTGTGGACTGGGAAGCACGAGGGTTCCAAAAACCCTCAATTTGTTTCTCAGGGTCCATCGTCTCTCATGGTTTGTCTCTCCCTCCAATTTCCCCCAATTCACTTTTCCTTTCCTTTTCCTAATGTCCTCCATGTTATTCCTTATGCTCCACAAGTAAGTGAAACCATATGATAATTGAATTTCTCTGCTTGGCTTATTTCACTCAGCATGATCTCCTCCAGTCCCATCCTTGTTGATACAACAGTTGGGTATTCATCCTTTCTGATGGAGGCATAATATTCCATTTTATGTATGGACCATATCTTCTTTATCCATTCAACTGTTGAAGGGCATCTTTTTTCTTTCCACAGTTTGGCAATTGTGGACATTGCTGCTATGAACATTGAGGTACACATGGCCCTTCTTTTCACTACATCTGTATCTTTGGGATAAATACCCAGTAGTGCAATTGCAGCATCCTAGGGTAGCTCTATGTTTAATTTCTTTTTCCTTTTTTTTTTTAATTTTTTATTTTTTTTTTATTTTTTTTAAAGATTTTATTTATTTATTTGACAGAGAGAAATCACAAGTAGGCAGAGAGGCAGAGAGAGAGGAGGAAGCAGGCTCCCTGCTGAGCAGAGAGCCCGATGTGGGACTCGATCCCAGGACCCCGAGATCATGACCTGAGCCGAAGGCAGCAGCTTAACCCACTGAGCCACCCAGGCGCCCCTAATTTTTTATTTTTTATAAACATATTTTTTTATCCCCAGGGGTATAGGTCTGTGAATCACCAGGTTTACACACTTCACAGCACTCACCGAAGCACATACCCTCCCCAATGTCCATAATCCTACCCCCTTCTCCCAACCCCCTCCCCCCAGCAACCCTCAGTTTGTTTTGTGAGATTAAGAGTCACTTATGGTGGGCAGAGGACATGAACAGACATTTCTGCAAAGAAGACATCCAGATGGCCAACAGACACATGAAAAAGTGCTCCATATCACTCGGCATCAGGGAAATACAAATCAAAACCACAATGAGATATCACCTCACACCAGTCAGAATGGCTAAAATCAACAAGTCAGGAAATGACAGATGCTGGCGAGGATGCGGAGAAAGGGGAACCCTCCTACACAGTTGTTGCAAGTTTTTAAAGACCCACCATACTGGTAAGAAACTGTCACCAGGGTACAGCCTGTGTGAGAGCTATGAAAGCTGATTGATTATGTCTTTATCTTCCTGGTAGGAGGTGAGAAGGGAGTGGAGACCTATGTATGGGAGAGGGGAAGAGGGCTGTGCACTGCAGGCTGGTCCCAGCTGGAGATATCAAGGTGAAACCGGAGCAGATGGTGGCATAGTTGGGCCTTCAAGGTCACCCAGGCCAACCTTCTGATGCTAAAGGCTTTCCACAGTTTTTCTACTTCATCAGTTGCTAATTTTGTCCTTAAACAGGCCTGGTGGGAGATGGTTCTCTTTTTGCAAGGTGAAAACCAGGACTAGATGATTGGGCCTCTTGACTCCCAATCTGTTATTATTATTGGTCTCAGAGTTCCTTCCTTTTCTCCATGAGAAAACTCTACAAGCAAGGGGGGGAGCCAGTCTGAGAAGCCTGAACATTTTACACCCCACCTGCCTCAGATTATCCTTGATCAGTTTCTTTATCAATACTAGTGCCAATTCCACTTCTCTTCTCCCATAGGCATCACTTTCTCATAGAGTCTCACCAGTTCTTCCGAAGTCAAGCCTGAGGTTTCAGGAACAGCCAGCTACCTGACTTCTTCCATCTGTGTCATCCTTTAGACAGTAGAGACCCTACCCTAGTTTTAAATAACAGCATAGCAAGGATCTGACTAGTTCTATTCAGGAGGCTTCAACAGGCCATTTTTGCTGATGCCCAGAGCTGACCAAGTGCGCAGTGACAGGAGGCTCCCAGGAGTTCACCCCTGGCTGTGTCCAGCCATTAGTTTAAAGTGAACAGTGGGACAAATTGGGGTCATCAAAGTGAAATAAGAGAATTGCTTGAATTATCCAGTGGCTTTTGTAATTGTTGAGAATCCGGGTGCTGAGAATGTCTTATTATTATATACTGTCTATTCGCTAATGGTTTGGACCACATTTGTCGCACTCTATTACATGCTGTCTAGTTCCCAAATTGTTTCATTATAATAGAGATCTTATCTCACCAGTAAGTCCTTTATTGTCCAAACTCATCTTTCATAATAAGTGTCCTCTCTCTTTATACTAGTCCATTAGTAGGTCCTTAAAAGATCAGGAGGGACTAGCCATATAAGAGCTGTAGGAGGAATCTGCCCACCTCTCAAGTACCAATTGGCTGGTTGTCAAATCTTGACAGCTGGGACAGCTCAGCAAACAGAATTTTTTTGACTCCTCAATGAGCCTTACCTTCCAGTTTGAGAAATGCTTATAATGGGATATAAATAATAGTCTGACATTTGCTGTTAGACTGTGATTTTTATTTATTTTTATTTTTCAAAGATTTTATTTATTTATTTGACAGACATATCGAGAGAGGGAACACAAGCAGAGGGACTGCAGAGGGAGAGGGAGAAGCAGGCTTCCCACTGAGCAGGGAGCCCAATGTGGGGCTTGATCCCAGGACCCTGGGATCATGACCTGGGCCGAAGAACGATGCTTAACGGCTGAGCCACCCAGGCGCCTCTTAGATTGTGATTTTTAATACGCATCAGACAATGAGGGCTTTTATCTCTTTCCTAAAACCAGGGTTAAAGCATATTTTATTTATTCCAGTTGATTCTTGCCCAAACTTTTATTCTCAAATGGAATATTATTACATGTTTTTAAAAATCCAGAGGACTTTTTTTTGTTGTAAGTATGTTCCAAATTACTGCTTGTGCTTGAAAATCTGTACAACAAACGTGGCAAGTTGTGTGCTGCTCTGGGATTATATGGTCGATTTGTAGTGCCCTTCCCTCACATGAGTTCCTTATGGAAATAACAAGCTTTCCTAATGTCCATGAAACTATACCCTGCCTATTCTGTTCAGTGCTGGTTAGTTGAGAAATCATGTTGTTTGTTCCACTCTGTCTTTCAGAATAATTTGATGGAGATGCATGTGCTCTCCATCAATAAGCATATTTGTTTTGAAAGACACAGCATTCAAGGGCTGTCAGTCGTAACGACTTCTGAGAGCACTTTAGGAACCGTAACATCAATATTTACAAAATGTAAAGTGAAGAAAAGTATACTGAGTCACAGGTACACTTGCTTTCTTGTTCCCTGATTCTCCCCTTCCCACAGTGTCTTTAGTTGGCTAAATCCATTTGAAGGACTGTTTTGAAATATGAATGGAAATTTGGAAATTCTCTAGCTAAAGTAAATATTGAGAAGCTAATTGAATGCTAAAAAGACTTGTAAGTGGAATTACCTTTCCTTCCATATAAATGTATTGATGAAAAACTAAAATCGGGGGCGCCTAGGTGGCTGGCTCAGTTGTTAGGCATCTGCCTTCAGCTCAGGTCATGATCCCAGCATTCTGGGATCGAGCCCCACGTCGGGTTCCCTGAGAGGCTGAGAGCCTGCTTCTGCCTCTCCCTCTCCCCTTGCTCGTGTTCCCTCTCTTGCTGTCTCTCTCTCTGTCAAATAAATAAATTAAAAAATCTTAAAAAAAAAAAAAAACACGAAACACTCAAGTCAGCAATACAGTTAGATGGGGAAAAACACCTGTATTTGGGGATTAAAGATCAGAACCTTTAGGCTTATCCTTGGTTTACCCCTTAATGGCACTGAGAAGACTATGTAAATATCTCTGAGGCTTCTCTTATTTAAGCTATAAAATGGGCATAATTATACTCATTTCTTAGTATTATAGCATATTAAATAAATTAATGTGTACAGTAAAGGCTTTGTGAGTTACAAAGTGATACATAACAGGAGGTAGCATTTAAGTTATTAGCCCAGGAGGTTTTAGTAACTACCAGTTTTAATTACTGGAGAAGGTTCAGAATTTATTAATGAAGTGTACTCAAAGTCCATGTTTGAAAGTCCGTTATTATAAAAATCAAAACAGGGGCGCCTGGGTGGCTCAGTGGGTTAAGCCTCTGCCTTCAGCTCAGTTAGTGATCCCGGGGATCACTTGGCAGGGAGCCTGCTCCATCCCCCCCACCCTTTCTGCCTGCCTCTCTGCCTGCTTGTGATCTCTGTCTGTCAAATAAATAAATAAAATCTTTTTTTAAAAAATCAAAACAGAATGTGTTAGGTATGTCAGTAAAATAATTGCCATCTCTGAAACAAAAACAAAAATAAAAAGTGTGGGCATGATAGCCCCTGGCTAGCTCAATCAGTGGAGCATATGACTAGTCTTGGGGTGGTGAGTTCAAGACCCACACTGGAGGTAGAGTTTACTTTAAATAAACAAACAAACAAAACTAAATTAAAAAACAAACAAGAATGGAACTGAATGAATGAGAAATGATCTTAGTAGAATTAAGAATCTTGCTCAGGGGAAAAAAGATACCAAATTAAAGAATTGTTGGGTTAACTCAATATTTGGATGATTACTTCTAAAATCAGCTAACACCATAGCTTAATGATACAGAAGAGATTTTAAAATCATTTTCCAGGTTTATATAGTTTTTTATTATTTATAGAGGAACTTTTGTTTACACTATAAAGCATAAGCTTTGTATTTAAATAGGATGCTAGAAGATAAAAATTTGACCAGCAGAGGGAGATTTACATAAATTGGGCAGTAAAAAAAAACCCTCGAAGATGACTCAGTAAATGTCTATCTTGTCAGTAATCCCATTCTCACACTGTGAAAGAGAGGAAAACAGAAGGAAGGAGGATCCAAAAACTGTTTCATACGAAAATTGATACCAAAATTTCTAGCTATTTATATTCTTACTTTGGTTTTTAAAAAGGGGGAAAAATGATAATCAAATAGGAACTTTCTGTGTGTGTATTAATTTTATGGTATGAAGAACTTTTAAAAACAAGTACCATAAACTTAATACATTTTAAAAATAAAAACAAGTTTCTGTACTTGTCACTGAGGTTAGAGTACATTCAAACACTTTAAAGGAATATACCACCTGAGAGGAATAGAAAGGGACTGGTAAATGTTCTGAACAGGACACCGTTAGGACTTTGAATTAGCAAATAAGAATTTTTGTGTCATATATATTAAGTTAGAAAATTGGAATATATTTAAGAAGAAATTTCACCTACTGGTGAAGCAAGTATGTAACATATGGTTTTCTTTTTAACTCTAAGCAGAAAATACAAATGTATCAAAGCTTCGTATGCATTCTCATTAACTTCTCAGCAAATGTGCAGTTTGGTACAACATCATTAAATTCACCCATTTTAAGTAGTTTATTAAATATGTGTTATATTCAAGGCACTATTCTGAGTATTTGGGAATTTAAAGATAAGCAACATCCTACATGCTTGTAATGTGTAAGCCTAGAAAATAATGAGTTAACTTAGTTCTAGTGTGTCAAAGTGTAAAGCAGGTAGACATTGCAGAAGCTGAGATAAGGTATTTCAATAAATACTCTGACTACTCGGATATCGATTCTTTTTTGCTTTGGGAAAAATTAAGATTTTCGTTTTAATAACCATCAAAACAGGTTTTGTTTTATTAAGTAAAATAAATTTAACTGTTAAATTATTAGCCATCTTTTTAGAGTAAAGAACAGTACCTTAGGAAAAAAATTTCAAGTAGAGATAATCACAGATTATTGATTTTTTTTTTTTTTTAAACTGAAGACTTTTTCTGGGTTTTGTCCCTTTTTTTCTTTTGAGTTATAATTAGAGATCAGGATGATGGAAGGCCTCTAGACCTTTTATTATTTTAAAATAAAAACTAAGTCATACAAACAAAAAAATGAATTTCTTGAGCTTGGATCGTTTTGATGAAGTACAATACATTTACTTTTTAAGAATACATGTGATCATTCTTAAAATCTAAGGGGATGTATGTAAACTGGTGCACCGGAGATTACTCACTATTGGGTGATGGAGACAAGAGAACAGGGAATGGATAATTATTTCTCTCAAGAGGTCACAATTATTCACCGAGTCATTTTGACTGTTTCTGAACAAGTGAAATTCCCAGGTGTTGCGGTTTGGCAGTTTGCATAGGCTAGTTGAGTGGGTGCTAGGAATTTCTGGGATGAAGGGTCGCAGAGCAGGAAGAAGGGACAGGACACGGTGAGGATGTAGAAAAGAAGCTGTGGCCATGAGGTGAGGGTGCAGAGTGGTAGGAATAGACTTCGGGGAATAGACCGGGGCTCACTCATTGAGCAAGTATTTGCTCAGAAGTTCCCTGCTCAGTGTCAGGTCCTGAGATGCCATGATGAACTTTATGCCGCCTTTGTTTTCTGTTAGAGTCAGGCCACTTCCTTGTGGCTTATCAAGTACAGAGTGCAGTAGGGACCCCTAGGGAGCCCCTCTCTCAGACTAGAAAGGACCCATAAAAGCCTGAGGTGAGATCCAAGCTAAGCTCTGGAGCAGAATTTGAGGCCCTCTGTGAGGAGACAGTAGAGCATATGCTGAGAGGTGAAAGTCAATGGTAAATTCTAGGTGATGACATGTGGCTCCCTGTGGGCAGAACTTTTAAGGTGATAACAGAGCAAGGAGACCCAAGCCATAAAAGCAAGCAGAGACCAAGACGGAATAGTCTTGTGGTTTTTTTTTTTTTTTTTTTTTTTTTCCTTCACCAGTAGGCAGAGAGGCAGGCAGAGAGAGGAAGGGAAGCAGGCTCCCTGCTGAGCAGGACCCTGGGATCATGACCTAAGTGGAAGGCAGAGGCTTTAACCCACTGAGCCACCCAGGTGCCCCAAGAGTCTTGTGTGTTAAATGAAGGAAGAAGGTTGGACTTTTTCTTGACGACATTAAGGGACTGTTTAAAGAGATTCATGCAGGAAGGGAACCTGAGCAGACCTTTGTGGTGTTGACAGTGGAAGTCAGCATAACTATAGTCAAGAAGACAGGACTGCTGAATCAGTGTGGTGGGGATGGAGAGGAGTGCACCGCATATACGAGGCAGAAGGAGCAGAACTGGGTGAGAGGTTAGATACCTGGGCAAGAAGCCATTGCAAAGATTTGTACTTATGGTAAAGAAAAAGAGATACGTGTACGTTTTCTGGGAATTTATGTGAAGGGGAAGGAATGTCCAGTTCTATCTGCCAGGCTCAAAATCAAAGATATGAGAGTGAATAAGAGTGAGGTTGAGAAGGCAGAGCCTGTGGCATAGTTGAAATGAGTTGGAGAGCTTTCTCACAAATTAATTCTGGGGTTTGGAACCAAGAAAATTAGAAACCCAGTCAGAAGTAAAGTGCAGTGTAGAGTCCATGTTAGTACAGGCAGGCCAGATCTTGGCTGCTAGGGGCATTGCTCAGGGTTAGACAGTCTTCTGGTTTGGTGGCTGGAGGCCAGTTTGTACCAAATGAAAGAGGACTACCTAAAGGGAGGGAGGGGGATTCTAAGAGGGCTTTAGCCTTGAGATGGTATATAGACTGAAGGAGAAGGTATTAACTAAAAGGAACAGTTTATCAGTAGTTCATCAAAGAAAGAAACTGAAAACATGGGTGGCCCAAGGTCACAGTGGGATAGGAGATTAAAAAGTACATAATGAGAGTGAAAGGAGTTGACTTGAATCTCTGCCTTGGAGAGAAGATAGAAGAAGAAGGAAACAACTTTTGTCACTGGTAGACAATTGGGAGAGTATGGAGCTTTGGGAGAATTTACACATAGGAAGAAGACCCTCCTGTTAACCAGTAGGCAGAGTCATTTTCTTAGAATAGATAGAATTATAGTGGGAAGGACAGTATGGAGAAGTGATAGAAAGTTCTTGGGGGCCGAAGTCCCAGGTTTGAATCCAGGTTCCCCCTCCAATCCCAGCAGTGGCTCAGGCATGTTGCTGAAGGTTTGTCATTCTTAATTGCTTCATGTTTTATCAAGGATTAAAGAAGTTAATTCATGTAACGTGTTTAGCAGGTAGTAAACATTCTTAGAAGGCAATATTGTATAATGGTCAGGAATAAGACTCTGAAGCCAGACCTCCCGAGTTCAGATACTGGCTCTACTGGTTGGGTGCTAGCAGTGTGATCTTGGACATCATATAATTTAAAGATAATGCATAGCTCATTAGGTGACCAGTAAATATGTGTTCCACTGCATTGACAGTAAAGGAGGAGACTCTTAGTTTGTCCTCTTGTGATTCAGCTTTTTGCCAGTGTGGTAACTATGTCCTACCCATGTAACAAATGTGTGGGATTAAAAAACCTTTGTTAATTTGTAAACTTGAAGAGGCAAACTGTATGTTATATGTGCTTCAGTTTTCTCATATGTGAAGAGGAGATAATAATAGTACCTACGTTTTAGATTCGTTGTGAATTAAGACAGTAAGTATGAAGGTCTTAGTTTCTGGCCCAAAGAAAGCAGTGTATACAGAAGCATTATATCTATGGAAGCATTTTACACAATGCATATATATCTCATCATTACTCTTTTTAAAAAATTATTTTATTTTACTTTTTAATTTATTTGACAGAGATCACAAGTAGGCAGAGAGTCAGGCAGAAAGAGAGGAAGGAAAGCAGGCTCACTGCTGAGCAGAGAGCCCGATGTGGTCCTCCATCCCAGGACCCTGAGATCATGACCCGAGCCGAAGGCAGAGGCTTAACCCACTGAGCCACCCAGGCAACCCTATCTCATTATTACTCTTATCTTCATTCATCATCAATAGGGGTTGAGGAGAACCTGAATTTGTAATGGGAGTTGTAGGTTGGATAAGACTGGATAAAACAAGTGAGAAAGGGTTGCTGATGAGCCTGAAGATCCACCTGGGATTGGAAACTGTGTGGTAGCATCAGACCCGGGGAGCAGCCAGCACTCTGGGGCAGATGTAGAGAATAGATGTGGCTGGACAAGTTCAGAGTTGAGGTTTATTAGCAGATGGATTATGAAAGGAAGGAGAGCTGATGGGCTGAAGGTACTAGGACCTGCTGTTTTGAGAGAGTAATGAGAGTCATTGACAACTAGCCAATGATGGAAATAAAGCTCCTAGAACATGTGTTCAGACCAGTATGAATGGCTGTTTGGTGGTGACTTCGATTTCATTGTATTTATTACATCTCCTTGTCAATTTACCTGTTTCTGTCCTTGAACAGCCTTTCCTAGGTTCTTATTTTTCCTTCTCTATTTCCTTTTCCAGTCTTATATCTCTTCTGCCTTTTAGCAAAACAACATAAAGACAGCGTAGTTAGGAAACATGAAAGTATTGCTTCTGTGTTTGCTTTTTTATGTATTCTCTGAGCATCTATTCCCATCTAGCATGGGGACATTTGCTGTGACGGATCTGGAAAAAAGCATCTGGCATGTTCATTACGTTTAAGGGTCTTTGTGGGAGGAATTCACATGAAATCATTATATGTATATTGTACAGAGAAATGTTAATTGTTATCCAGTCAAGTGTCAAAAAATATGGCACAACCATTAAGTGTGGGTGATCTAAAAGGTGCTTCAGAAGGAAAGAGACGAGCTGGATGAAGTAAAGAAAGGTTTTCAGGAATGGGAATTCAGAGAGACTTGTGGAGAAGGGGGTGCAGTATAGAGTACAGGTGCAGGCCTGGGAGAACAGAAGCACAGGGCAGATGTGCTGAGCAGGACAGATGCCTGCTAGCCGGAGAGCAGAGGTGGGTGGTGAGCTGAACGGGAAGTAGGGCTGAACACTTAACTTAAAACGTATAGCTCACCAGGTGGTCAGTAAATACGTGTTCGGCTGCTCTGAGAATCAGTGGGGAGAGACTCCCATGAGCTTGTCCTCTTGCACTTTAGGTTTTTGTCAATGGGATAATTATGTCCTAACTATGTAATAAGTACATAGTAAAAAATGATTAATTTAGAAACTGAAAGAAGGTGAATGCATCGTGCTAGGTATGTTGAAAAATAGGAATTTGATGACTTTCTAAATAAACTGAAATATCAGTATAAAATTACAGGAAAACAGAGAGGTGGGCTGTTTGAAGGATATAGGGGAGAACTTGTCAGCCTGTTACTGAATTCTGTATGTAAACAGTTTTTTCTTCCTAAGCCACCCATCTTGGTGCTTCATCTCTTTCAAGATAGCTATTGTCTCTCTCTGTAGCTTAGAGCAGCATGCATTCTGAGAACCATGTTAAATTAAGGTCTCCTAAGACTAAATGTCAGGGAGCATAAGTATTAGAGATCTTAAAATACATATGCCTTCATGAAGTAAGGGCACAGGGACCATCACTACCAGTACAGCTAAGCCCTTCTTTGAATAGTGTTTGCCTTATTAGTATTCATGAAGAGCATATAGATAACATCTTGACAGAGTTAAAGTTTCAAGCTGAAGAGCTACTGCTTTTCAATAAAGAGCACATTTAAAGACACTCTTTGCATGAATAGTGACTGAATTGCTTCTAAAAGGGAGAGCATTACTTTATTGAGTGAGATGTTTTTCATTTAATCTGTCTATAGTTTAGAATTGTCATTAGAATTACAATAAATAATAAAGATTAGCACATGTAAGGCTTTTATCTTCAAAAAATTTTAGAGTTAATCTAATTCGTTACTGGAGTCATCAGCATATGCATGCCCTTTGCTTTTCTACTGTGAACCCTGATAGTGTTCACTTTCCAGCCCTTTTGGTATATCCATGGCCCATAGAACATTAGCCCATGGCTAATGGGCACGCCCATAAAGGCTTTACCTTAGAGCCCCCTTTCCTCCTTAAGTGTTTGAGCTCTTGAGTTAGGCCTCCCCATTCTACTGTGAGCTATTCAGGTGCTCACCATGTGATCCTAGGCAAGCTACTTAACCCTCAGCTTCTTCAACTGGGATTCATAGTAGTACCTGCCTCAGAGGGTTCTGGTAAGGATCCGATCAGATGATGAATATCAAGGCATAGCAAATACTATTTAATAAACATTAGCTGTGTATTAGTATTGTTTTAAAGATCATCCATAGGAACCCATCATTCCAGGAAGCTGTTTTCGTGTGGTAAAGTGTTAGGTGAGGAAGTGATAGGTTGTGTCCCAGGCTCACTGCTGCACCCTGGGACAGAAAAGGAAGAAACCATGGCATCTCCCTTCCAGAAGTTCGCAGTCTGGGGGAGCTTGGCATAGATAAAACTAACTGTAAACACTGGTAGTGTTTGACCTAATACGATCAAGTATGGTCAAAGAGCACAAGGTGATGAATTTTTATTTAGGTTTTATAGAAAGCTGTAGAGAGGAAGGAATATGTGACCTGGGCCTTGCAGGATGAGAAGAACTTTGATTGAAAATGGGAGAATGTTAGGGTTAGCCAGGCTTCAAAGCCGGGGTGTTGGCCAGCTGCTCTGTCAGCAGGACCCCTGTGCGGAAAGATAGAAGCAAGGTGTGTCTTTAAAGCAGCAGGACTCCCTGGCAGGAAGATTTTAAGCAGGTCAGTCTAATTCGTGTGGAACTCTAGAGCTACCTCTTTGTCACTGTTTCTTGAGGGTTGTTTTTCCTCTTCTCTGCAGACTTGAGAAAATGAAGTGTTGCAGTCTTAATGGGACCCAGGAGAGGCCTTACTTGGGGTTCAAATGTGTGATGTCTAACAGTAGATTTCATGGGCCTCTCTTACCTTCCCCTGTCTCACTGGGTCTGAGTTTTCCTTAATATGATTTGGATGGGATTTTATTGGACATTTAGTAAACAACTTAAAATACCCCTGTGGCAGCATTAAATTCATACAGTGTTTTAAAGGCTGACGTGTACTGACTGCCAACGTTGTAAGACAAGATGATAGAAAGACTGAGAGGATCTTACTCACAAAATTTATGACGGTGCTGAAGAACTGTTTCTGACTGTATATCACTCAGACAAAGGAAAGGAAACTTTCTATCTTTCTTTTTCAGTTTCTGAGCCTGGGGAATTCTATCATCTGGGAAGCACATGGACCATGGTTAAATGGGGAGACATGTGTTCTCTTTTGAACAGCATCTTCAGCTGAATTTCAGCAAGCGGATGCTGCCAGTTAAAATCCCATACTCCCTCTAAAAAGCTTGTGGGAAGAAGAAGGATTTACTAACACAGAACGAGAACTTTCTGGGCACCAGGTTCTGTGCTGGGTATTAATGTATATAGAGTGTTAACACAGTAGAGCTGTTACTGTTTTAACATAGGAGGAAATACCATCAAGATTAATAACTTCACAACAAGTAGTTAACAGTAGATGCGCGATTCTAAATGAGGTCTGCCATGTTCCATAATTTTCTTCTGTTAAATGTGGTGTTTGGTTTGTACTGTTTCTTCTGTGGTATTTTTTTTCTTTAAACTTCTCGTGATGTTTGACCTCAAAAAGTCTTCATGAATGGGCTTGCTTTCGAAGAATACAGTTACATGAAATGTTTTTCTAATTTATCACCAAGTTGACTTGTATTTAGTTCAGAACAATGATTATCTAATTAGAGTCACTCATCTTGGCAGAGGAAAGACCCACATGGATTGGTTTGTTGTTACAAGATAAATAAATATTAAGTATTTTGGATAGGGACCTTTAGCTTCTATCACTTGATAATGTTAGCAGCATAACTTGAAGATATTGAGTCTTTCAGACAGAGTCCTCTGATAGGTAAATAACCTGATTTCAGGGATTCTGGAGTTGCAGTGCAGAATGGATGACCCCTTTTGAATACGTCAGCCTGTTCTTCATTTATTGCATATATATTATTAGCTTAATTTAACCTTGGTCAAGGACGAGAAGCCAAACTTTATAATATGTGGGGCGTTTAGGAGCAAAATAATCACAAATGTAAGCCCGTGACTATCAAAAATAAGCCATCTACCCTTCTCCTTATTGTTGAAATAAGAGGAGTGATGGGTTTAAGTCTAAAAAATTCTGCCTTCTTTGCTCTTCATTTTCTTTTCTTTCATTCTTCTTTCTTAGTTTCTAATTACTTCTGAGTGATAATCAGGAGGACCATTTCCCCCCAGCTCTTTCTCTCAACAGTGTGAAAACTGACCTGTAAGGAATTAAAAAGTAATTAGGTAACTATAAATTATTAAAGTATCTAGTTTATAGTTTGAGGTATTTCATGCTCAATACATCAGTTATACTTTTCCTCTCTGAAGTACATTATGTCCAATTCACTTGTGTACTTTTTCATCTTTAGTTTATGCTAAAAAGATTTCTTTAACTTTTACTTTGTTCTAGGTGCAGCCGTGGGGCTGTTGGTCTTATTTCTTCCACAGCTCAGGGGGCCCAGTGGTTCTCACGCATCACATGCCAGCTTGGCCTGTGTGTCATAGTTACATGTAGATCAAACCACCCCCCACCTTTGTTTCCTACTCAGGAAAGAATGTCTAAATTCAGGGGAATGAGAGAGATGGGGATTCATTTTGAAGCCATTTGAGTGTTTAAAAATATCACTATTATTTAGTGCAAGAGTTCATATGATTGCTTGTAGCAACCCTCACGACTAACTGATCTTGATGTTATGGTGAGCCAGGATGTTTCATATAAAGGTAAATAATGAGGGATTATAAAGGGGAAATAAAAAAGGCCTAGTGATGGAGGTAGGATATACCCGAATAATTGTAATTCAAGGGAAAATGTGGTGTCATTAGCAAGTCTAGTGGATTTCTGGGAGGGAGAGATTAGTTTGGGGGGTTATCACTGAAGACACACAGTATTTGTAGTGGCTACATGTCACCTACATGGGAAAAAAATCATATGTTGAATGTAATTATTCTGAACCCCAAAGCCACATATATATACACCATTAATTTTATTCTTGATATTCTGTTTTCTCTTTGAATATTAAAATTTTACACACACACATACGTAAAGGCACATATACTTAAACACATTCATATAGAATTAAATAGCATAGTCAAAATCCTTGAGACTAAAAGATATATTTTTCTCCAGGCACTGGCAATCACTTTGACCTCTCCAGTTGGTATAGCTGCTTGGCTTATAGTTTTCAGTTGGTTTCTTTTAATATTTTAAAAATGTGTAATCTAAACCAAGATAGGATCACAAGGTTGGAGTAGGTGGATTCTGAGCTGACCTCCTCCCATGGACACACCCAAACTACAACTGTATATGGAATGACTCTCTCTGAAGACTTTTCCTGAAGACTAACAGAACAGCTCTGCTATTCTAAGAAGAAAAATCCACTCTGAGAAGAATAGGCAGGGTAGAGACACAGTAGGGATATTCCCAACACAGAGATTCTTCCTGAGGAGCAAAGAGGTCCAGCCCTACACTGGGCAACCGCTCATCTTGGGAACCTGCCCTGGGAGGACAAGCTCTAACATCTGGCTTTAAAAGTCAGCAGGGCTTAACAGTAGGTAAGTGGAGGGCTATAGAAAACTTGGACTCTGCTGTTAAGAGCTCATGCACAAACTCACTTGCTCCAAGACCCAGAGGGAGACAAGGGTTTGGAAAATACCAGGGCCATCCATGAAGGATAGATTTGTTGACTACTTTTAGATTGTATGCCAAAGCGACAAGGATTGCAGGAAATTTCTCTGGGAATGGAAGCCCTGGTGGGGCTTTCGTCCTTTCTACCTAGCAGGTCTGTCTCTTGTGCAGCCATTTCTGATATTCTCCATCTACCTTGGCAAGCATTATTCAACCCCCAACCCCCATCCCACATTCCTCTGCAGATTCACTCTAGCAGGCATCCCTCCAAAGCAGCTCCTGCCCTGATGAGCAGCCTTGGCTGGGACTGGCAGTCCTGCAAAGTGGCACCCATTCTGCCCCCCACAGGCAGCTCCTGTCCCAGCAAGAAACCTTGTCCAGGACTGGCATCTCCGTCCAGTGGATCCTACCTCCCTGCATTCAGCAAAAAGCCTTGGCAGAGACCTCTGTCTTTGTCCCATCCCCTGCCCTGCTGTACCCAACGTACAGCCTCAACATGGATCAAAACCCCCACCAAGCAGCTGCCACTCAGGGAGACAGGCATTCCCCCCCAACCAGCATGCTGCAGCAGTTGTGGCCAGGTCTCACAGCCAGCCACACCAGGCGCTAGTCCTACCCACTGGCATAGCTGTGGTCAGGCTTGGCAGTCATCTGTACTGGGGTCAGGTACTCACTAGTGTGTTCATAGTAGTCATGGCAGGAAATTGTAGCCAGCCAGTCTGGGGACCAGCCCCTTCTGCCAGCTATCACAGCCTAGCCACTCCAGGAGGGTATACACTGCCCACTCAGAGAACACCCCTGGAATACTTTGGCCTGGTGACCAGGGGGTATTGCGCTTCTGGGTCCCACAGGAAACTTTCTGTATAAGGTCACTCCTTTAAGACCAGGGGACTGAAGTGGCCTATGGATAATACATACAAACAAACACAGAAAGTCAAGCAAAGGTATATGCTCCAAATGAAAGACAGAACCTCAGAAAGAGAACTAAATGAAACAGAGATAAGCAGTGTGCCTGATAAATAATAGTTCTTAATAATGGTCATAAAGATGTTCAACAGACTTAGGAGAAAAATGATTGAACCCAGTAAAAACTTCAACAAAGAGAAAAAATATATAAAAACGAACCAGTCAGAGCTGAATATGGTAACTGGATTGAAAAATACCCTGGAGGGAATCAATAGCAGATTAGATGATGCAGAAGAACAGATCAGTGATCTGAAAGACAGGTTAGTGGAAATCACGCCAGCTGAACAGCAAAAAGAAAAAAAAATTTTAAATGAGGGTGGTTTAAGGGACCTTTGGAACAATATCAGGTATACTAACATTCCCATTATAGGGGTCCCAGAGGAAAAGAGAGAAAGAGGCAGAAAACTTATTTGAAGAAATAAGAGCTGAAAACCTCACCAGCCTGGAGAAGGAAACAGACACTTCTGTCTAGGAATCATAGAAAGCCCCCACCAGATGCAATCAAAGAGGTCCATAGCAAGACACATCATAATTAAAATGTCAGAAATCAAAGATAAAGAGAATCTTAAAAGCAGCAAAAGAAAAGCAACTAGTTACACAGGAGGGTGCTCCTGTAAGACCATCAGCTGATTTTTCAGTAGAATAATTTGCAGGCCAGAAAGGGAGTGACATGATAGATTCAAAGGGTTGAAAGGAAGAAACTACAATGAAGAATGACCTACCTGGCAAGATTATTCAGAATTGAAGGAAAGGTAAAGTTTCCCAGCCAGAAATTAAAGGAGTTCATAAGCACTCAACCAGCCTTAATAAGAAATGTCAGGGCACCTGGGTGGCTCAGTGGGTTAAAGCCTCTGCCTTCGGCTCAGGTCATGATCTCAGGGTCCTGGGATCGAGTCCCGCATCGGGCTCTCTGCTCAGCAGGGAGCCTGCTTCCTCCTCTGTCTGCCTGCCTCTCTGCCTACTTGTGATCTCTGTCTGTCAAATAAATAAATAAAATCTTAAAAAAAAAAAAAGAATAAGAAATGTCAAAGGAACTTTTTTTAATGGAAAAGAAAAGGCCATAAAAAATGTTTTATCTCATAAAATATTGGGACCCCCATATGGGTTTAATTGCCACTCATGCAGCTCATCCTGAAGTGATTTATAAGCCACAAAAATAACTGTTTTCTTTTCTATCTATATAGCATTGGTATTTTGGAAATTGGGTTGCCTGTGCCAAGTTTTATTTGTAGATAGAATGAAAACTGTTAACAAAGATTTCTTGTGAACTGATAGATCATTTATCTATCAGTTCACAAGAAATCTTTGTTCCTTGATTAAGAGAATACCAGATAACTAATTCCCTATAGAGTTTTCAGTAACTTACTATACTTTTGAGGCAGCATACACTTATTTCAGATACTCAGAAGTTTCTTGCTAAAAAGACCATAGGAACATGCTTTTCTTTGCTCTCCCTCCTTCCTTTGACTGGACATAGCATTTGATAAATTGATGAGGATTTTTATCAAAATGAAGACTTAAAAATTTTCTTACTAAAATGAAGATTTTACTCAGCACAAGACATAATCTGGATGTTTATCAATAATGAAATGATTGAATATATTGCATTATACATTTTTATTTTGGAATATACCATGGTTATTACAAAATGGCAACAGTCAAGGTGGATTGATTTAGATGAGCATGATTTATGCAAATTAAAATTTCTAAATGGCTATGTTTACTGGTATATTTGTATATAAAAAAAGACACAGTTTTACAGTCCCTAAGGATATTTTAAAATTAGTCAAAGGAAAGGCAAACAGGTTAGAAGGGCATGTTATTAACAGAAGAGAATTCAGAAATAGATGTATACAGATCTAGTAATTTAATGTAGGTTAAAAGTGTCATTTCAAAGGAGTGGGAGAAAGCTGGATTATTTAATAAATAACACTGGCAGAATTTGGCTAGTTATTTGGGGAAAAATGTATAAGGCAGACCCTTATCTCCTTTATCAGAATCTCTATCTCCTGAGTTACAGATTGATCAAATATTAAAATTGTTTTTTATAATGAAGTCATGCAGGTTCTGGAAGGAGTTGTTTGAGATTTTTTTAAATTTAGAAATGAGGAAGACCTAAGCATGACCCTAAATCCATAAACAGTGAAGGCAGAAGATAAATTTGCCTATGCTATATTGTTTTAAAGGCTTCTGAACTGGATGAATCTAGAAACTTTATGAAATCCTAGTTTTAGCAACATGACATAACAAATTTATTGATACTACTTTGCAAGCATTTAGACCAATGCACACTTACACTGACCCAAAAGTCTACTCTTGTGTGATTTCAGCAACTGTGTTTGTGTTTATAACTGTCCGTATGAGCCATTCAGTAAATCGATAACATTATTTGAATGGCATGAGTATTTATAAACAATGATTTGTACATTATTACTTAAAATGAATGAATGAGAACTATTAAGCTAGGAAAAAACCTGAGGGAATGCATATACGAAACTGACGTGTAGTTTATCTCTAGGCTGTGGGGCTAGTATGATGGAGAATACGAACCTTAATTTGTGCTATGTTCACCTTTATAAACTATGAATGTGTATTGTTTTTATCATTGAGAAAAAGCTTTTTTTGTTTTGTTTTGTTTGGTTTTTAAACTCACCTAAAAGTGACATAGAATTTGGGGCTTCTGAAGATTTTCTCACGTCCATAGGCTGGCGACTGCTTAGCTATTTGAGCCAGCCACCTCTCAAGGGAAGAGCAACAGCAAAAAGCCTGGCAGCAAAACTGTGTTACCAGATTCTGGTGCCCATGGGATGGAGAGGTGCAGGAATGCCTGCGATTTGTTGTATCACGGATGGGTGCAGAGGATGCTCATCTTGCTAGGTGACCTACGTGACCTCATGCGCTGGGTCCTTGGAGACTGCACGCTCCTGGTTTTTAAAAATCGTGTGTCATCTTGTGAAACGGTTTTTTAAAAATCCAAAACATTTGACTCTTACAAAATATTCATTTTATTTAATAATGCTCCAAGCTCAGATTTATCATAGTGTAGAATGCGAAATTCACGTAAATTACTGTAATAAAAGAGGAGCCATTGGAGAATGTATGGAGGGCACCTCTGGGAGTACCTCTTCTCTGGGTACCGTCTCTTCACGTTCTTCTGATGCACCACTTTGAGCAACCCTACCCCGAGTCAGTGTGAACAGGTGACAGTAACTTGTAATCCTCCTGCTGCTTTATTTGGGTTTTGAGTTCTGAAGTTATGGAGTGGAAGGAAGTAGATTTCATAAAAGGCAAATTTTATTAGCTCCATTTAGCCAAGTGAAATGAATGTTTGATTATGTACTTAGAATTCGTACTGAATCCAGTAAATGCCTGAGCTGGTAGATACTTTAGTCATTAAAACTGTAATCCAATTAAAGCTAAGGAAGCTAAATAAACAAATTTTAATCAAATTTACTTTGATTTCTCTCTGTTTCTCCCTTTTTTCCCTTACCACAGGTCACAGTAATGAAAGGCAGTAATAGAAATAAAGATCATTCAGCAGAAGGAGAAAGGGCTGGAAAACGACCAAAACGAAAGTGTCTTCAGTGGCACCCACTGCTAGCAAAGAAACTGCTGGACTTTTCAGAAGAGGAGGAGGAGGAAGACGAAGAGGAGGATATTGATAAGGTAATTCTTCTGTTTAATAGAGAAGTTTTGACTGTTCATTCCAGAAACGACAGTGATCAGGGGTGGTGAGAATGATGCATTTCTAAAAGTCTGTGTAACTTGAATCCTCTTGAACTACTCGGCTTACTTTTTTTTTTACCGCAGATACCGATGACTCCTGAGGTATCTGTACTTCCTAGTAGTTGAGACAGAAACAGAGCCGTCTTCGATAGTCTTTCTGTCAATTAGCTAATGATTTTCCGGTGATAATAGTAATACTCAAATGCAGAGGAAGTGGGGGGAATTCATAAAATTTGTCATGCTCCCCTGGCATCCACCCCGTGGCTCCTCAGAAACCATGTTTTCTGCTTTTCCTGTTTCTCCCTCCACTTCGGTCTAACCTTGAAGGCAGCCTTAGAGCTGCCCAGGCCCTCCCCTCTGCCTCAGCCTTCATGGCATCTGTCATTCCTCACCCCTACCAAGCCTCCTTGGTCATTCCGTCTTCCCCATCCCCCCTTCTCTTCTCATGCTTGAGCCAGTTCTTAGAAAGTCACACAACCAGGCAGGTGACTTTAGAAAGCCACACATTCCTCCCAAGTCTTGGCCTCCGCCCCATTCAGCCTTCAGGACAAGGACTACCACCCCAAGAGATGGGACCTCCTCGTGGCAGGTATCTCTCCCACCCAGTGCATTCCAAGTTTGGGGGTTTCCTTTCTGGCATTTACCATTTACCTTGTATTTAGCTGTGTACTTGTGTATGTCTTTCTTGCCAGACTAGAATGTAAGCTGGGTTAAGAGCAAAGTCTTGCCCCAAATGTCCTCCTGTTTGACCTGGCGCCTAGCACAGAGCAGGTTTTGAATAGATGTATGGCCATTAGAAGAATCAGTGAGTACATAGTTTGTGTCACTATAACTTCTATAAACATGATTTAGTGTTCTTCAGGCCTTTGACATCCATGCAGTCTTTGTTCTAGGCTTGGGTCAGCTTCCAAGAAACCATGTTTTCTGCTTTTCCTGTTTCTCAGATGTCTTACCTGGATACCCTTTATGGTCTCTCTCACTGAGCTTTTCCTACTCTTTTACATAGAAAATGGAGGCTGCCGGAAGTGACTCCTTCAGCTTCCTCTGCTCACCCGCACACTTGCTTCACTTCCCATCTTTTCCTCCTCCTCTCCTTTTCTAGAGAAACCAGTGTTATTAATTCTGTGTGAGGAAACTGCCAAGTTTATCCCAATCTGATCATTCTGACACAGTGTCCGTCCCGTGGTCCTTGAGGCGGTCTCCTGCTTCACTCCTCCCGTAGCGGGCACTCCTCTGTCTGTCCCAGGATCTCTGTTTTCTCTCCCAGCCACAGCTTCCTAGCTTCTTTCAACTGATGCCCCTCCATGATTCTGCCCTCAGGTATTGGTGTTCCCTGGGCTTCTTACTTTCTCGCGCCATCTGAGCCTTTGTCTTAAACCCTGCACTTGTGGTTTCAACTATGTACTTGATAACTCCTCTTAGATCTTAGGTCAGAGCCTCAGTTTGTATGTGTTCAGAATGAAGCTTTGAATTGCACCTTCCTGCATCTTCCCTTCCTCAGTAAGTGGGGACCCCCAGCTTTCATGTTGGTCAGTCCAGAAGCCTGGTCTCTCTCCTTTTGCTCAGGTCTCCTATCCAGCCATCAGAAGATTCTCAGCCGTGCCTCCTACGTGTGTTCTCAGCTTGACTTCTCCTTAGCAAGGCCGCCATGGCCTCATTGGTCCACGCCACCACCGTTTCTGGTGCAGCTCAGTGTGTTCTGCCTCTGCCTGCTTCTGCTCTTGCCCTTCCAACAGTCTTTTCCCAGCAGAGCAGCCAGAGGAATCCTTGCCAAATGAAAGGCTGTCTGTGCCACTCTTCTGCTTCATGGCTCTACCTGCACCACCTAGAAGAGTGCCTCATCCCTGTCAGTGGCCCAATAAACAGTTAATAAGAGAAAGAATGAAGTGATTGAATTCCCTTCTTAGTCCACACATGGTGATCTCATCCACTTTCCTAGTCTTGCCTCCTTGTATTCATACCTCAGTTCATTATCCCAACCAAGACTTCTCTGATGACAGCCACCTTGAATTTAGGCTCTCTGGTACAAATTGTTCTGCTCCCCACTCGATCTCATCTCTCTCATTGGAGAAAAAGCATTCTCTGTTGTGTATGAAGGAGTCTTGCCACTGAAGCTAGAAACACTCTTTACTTTTTTTTTTTTTTAAATACATAGATTTATTTATTTGTTTTAGAGTAAAGGGGATGGGCTGAAGGAGATGGAGAGAGAGTGTCTTAATCAGACTCCACACTGAGCAAGGACCCCGACTCAGGGCTCCATCCCATGACCTCAATATCAAGACCTGAGCTGAAAACAAGTGTCAGATGCTCAACTGACTGGCCCACCCAGGCGCCCCAGCACTCTCCTTTTTTTAACTGTTAAGTCCAGTTGCACACCAACTCTCTTAGTTCTATGTCATAAATAAGTATTCTTTCTGTTCTCATTTCCCCTTTCTCTGCATTATGGCCTTCATTGAGCCCTGTCTCCTTTCTTACTTGGACAGCTGGAATAGTCTCTTAAATGGTTCCTCTGGTTTGGTTTGCTTACACTTTGGGTATTGTAATTCATGTTCTATTCTGTTGACAGGAGTTATCTTAAAATACAGATTTAGAAATGTCTTTCCTATGCTTACAACCACCCATGGCTCTCCATTGTATCTAGCTGTGGTTTCCATACCCTGGTCTGGTATTTGTGTTGATTTGTTACAAGGTATTATTTGGCCACTGGTGAAAGAAAAAATGAAGTCTAAACAGTTTTTCACTTTTATTTAATTTTATTTATTCATTTGCGTATTTACTTTTTGGTTAGTTAATTTAATGAAATAATTTTCACAGTAAGTAGTAGTTACAAACTTTTTTTTAAAGATTTTATTTATTTTTGGGACACCTGCGTGGCTCAGTGGGTTAAAGCCTCTGCCTTCAGCCCAGGTCATGATCTCAGGGTCCTGGGATCGAGCCCCACATTGGGCTCTCTGCTCAGCAGGGAGCCTGCTTACCCCCCTCTCTCTGCCCACCTCTTCCTACTTGTGATCTCTCTCTCTCTGTCAAATAGATAAATAATATATTGTTTTAATAAAAAGATTTTATTTATTTTAGAGAGCAAGCACAAGCAGGGGGAGGGGCAGAGGAAGAGGGAGAAGCTGAGACCCTGCTGAGCAGAGGCTTGACTTAGAGCTGGATCCCAGGACTGACCCCAGGATCATGAAACTGAGCCAAAGTCAGACGCTTAACCCACTGAGTCACTCAGATGCTCCGAAAACATTTTTTTTTTTAATATTCATATTTGGCAAAATTATCTGTGGTAAAATATGATAACCTATGTTGTCCCTAGATTTTATTTTTTTTAAACAGGCTTTAGCTACTCATAGGATTAAAAGTATGATTTTTTTAAATTTTTATTTTTTTAAAGTAAGACAGAGCACATTCATAAAGTACATCCATACCTACTTCTACAACCACATGTCCTGGATCTGTGTTCTAATGTTAGATGTACCAGTGCTGCTGAACTGTTTATCAGTTAGTAGTCATAGAGCCTTAATCCTTTCTAGTTTTCTGTATCTCCCTGTTGCCTGCCTGACACATTCTGATTCATCTTCCAGAATTTAGCTCAGACAGCACATTTTCTAGGGAGACTTCAGTGTGCTCTCATTTATCCACTGGTGCTTCATTATCACACTGGTTCCTTGTAATCATCATCATACTGCTTTCTAATTCATTCGCTTTTATATCTTTCTTTCCTCCCCAAACAGTAAGCTCCTTCGTCCAGGATCTTGTCTTATTTATCTTGTTTTTCTAGTTCTTGGCTTGAGTTTTATAATTTAGTAATGGAATCAAAAGTTATTCTTTTCTGAAGGAAAACTGTAATTACTTCTTCAACCTACACAATATACTTTTTATGCCTTGAGTTTTCTATAGCTTCTTAGATTCAGAATGCTAAATAAATAATCCCCCCAAATGCAAATCATTGCTAATAACTGTATACATAATGGGGAAGTTGAATCTATAGCCTTCATTCCCAATAATGATTTTTCATGTATTTCTAAATCGTATAGCTATGACTTCAAGATTATTCCATTGTACTATTTTGTTTGAAGATAATGAATGGTTAATTAAGTGTATTTGTCATACTTAATTTAAACTTAAGAGACCTTTTAAACATACCCAGTTGGATTAAGCTAGTGATTTGTCCTCAAGTTTCTGTAGCAGTTGCCCAGTAAACATGGTATAAAAGAATGTGGTTGCCTTAGAGTAGTGGTTCTCAGAGTGTGATCTTCAGACCAGCAGCATCAGTATCACCTGGGAACTTGTTAGAAATACAAAATCTCAAGCAAGGCCCACTCCAGGCCTACATATTGGAAACTCTGGGAATGGGACATAACAATCTCTGTTTTAACAAGACCTCCAGGGATTCCACTGCCCACTCAAGTTGAAGAACTTAGGCTCTACTATATAATGCAGATTAACAACGACTAACAATTACTAACAACTAAAAACCAATCCTTGATTTTAACTGTGAAACAAGAAATTAAAGAGATTCTTTTAATAAGCCTTCTGGACTTCTGTTCACGGTTGCACTGTTTCCAAGAAATAGCACAGGATCATATTTTCACTTTAGAAGATATTTAACAATCCTAATACATCCTGAGATTCGGTGATCAGGGGTATCTGCAGCCATGTGCAGGAAGCAGTGTAGGAGATCAGAAGCAGAAAGCCTAGGCTATAGGCTAGGACACTGGAAATGACGATTACACAGGTGGAATGGGCAGGATTAGCACTTTGTAGAAGTTCTTGAAGACCTCGAGTTGAATGAAATGCTTAGGAAAAGGGAGGATTCAGAATCAGTTTTGAAGGTTTAAGCCTGGGTGAATTTATTCCTTTCATCATAGTATTTCAGTAAACAAGAAAGGTTGATATTTATAAGCGTGAATATTAACTATGTAGTTCCTCCTTCAAATAATGTTAAATGTCTGTTTTGATTTTTATAGTAGGAGGCTCCACTTGTGTGCATAAAACATTGAATAGTCTGTATTAAATTTTTATTACCTATTTCATGTTAAACATTTTCATATTACAAACTATAGATAAGCACTTTCTAATGAGGAGAAACAGCTAATATTCATGTATTTTTTGTGAATGTTGTTATTCTTGAGACCCATATATCGCAGAATGGGTTTCTATATTTATTGAGCAGTGAAGTACTGATGTTATATATATACCAGACATTGAGCTAGATGCTGTGGTTGTAAAGGCAAAAGAGCTTTTGTCCTCAAAGAACTCACTGGTTAGTGAGAGGAAAAAAATGTAAGCAGTCATAACATGATAATAATATGTGCTATAATAGAGACATGCACAGTTTGCTATAGAAACTAAGCAGAATACATTGTAAGTTGGTTACCAACTACTAATAGTGGTTGTTGATTATTTTCTTTTCCAATTTGGAAGTTGTTTAGATGGAGCTAAGAAAAAAACACAATTTGAAAACCAAAACTAACTGTTAAAGCAAAACTGTCCAGGATTTGTTAAACATCTGGCTTTTGTTTTGGTTGGTAATAGGTGCAACTTCTTGGGGCCGATGGCCTAGAGCAAGATGTTGTTGAGACTGATGATGAATCACCAGAACAGCGAGCCCGGAGACCAATGAATGCATTTCTCTTGTTTTGCAAACGTCATCGCTCCCTTGTACGTCAGGAACACCCCAGGCTTGATAACCGAGGTGCTACCAAGATACTGGCTGATTGGTGGGCTGTGCTAGATCCAAAGGAAAAGCAGAAATATACAGACATGGCCAAGGAGGTAGGTTACAATGACAAGGTTTTATGTTGGCTGTGAGCAAGCAATCCCATACTTCCAGTCTTCAGATACGGAGTCCCTACTAACGGTGTAACAGCACAAAGGTGAATCCTGGGATAAATCAAGTGTTAACTTGTAAACCTAAGAGCTGTTCCTGAAGTTCCTCAGAGTGTGATCTTCAGACCAGCAGCATCAGTATCACCTGGGAACTTGTTAGAAATACAAAATCTCAAGCAAGGTTCCTGTAAACCTAATAGCTGTTCCTATTTCTGAATTCCAAGTCCACCTTCCAGATGCTGGTGAAGGTGCCAAGAGTAATCATTTGCCAGGTTTTTTTCATTGTGTATACTCTACAGATTGATATAAGGGGCTGATTTTTATGAATAGTTATTTATTTATTATGAATGGGGTTTCTAGGAACCCAGCTTCTCCTGTCAGAATGTCCATGGTAAAGACAACAATCTTATGTTACTCTAGTTCTGTCATGGGAAGAAAGTGTCTTCATCTAGTTCTAACACTAAGTAACCTTGTTACAGTATCTACATCAATCACTGGGCTTCAGCCTGTTTTTTGTTTGTTTATTTGTTGTTTTTTAAAATGTTCTTAGAATGAGGAAATTGGGCAAAAAGTTACATCTCTTTCAGTTCTAACATTTTGTATTTTGTAATAAATACAGTTATTAAGAGATGCACTTTGATTTATTTCTGTTTTGTAGGTAGTGCAGCATGAAAATTTAAAACCAGTGAAGGAATGAATGGCAGTGAAACATGATGTGTTAGGATATGTGCATGCATGTGCAGAAGGCAGAAGCACTCCCTGCAGGAAAGCTCTTCAGAGTGGGGACTTGGATCAGTTCTGACAGCAGGGGCTGAATTCCTTCAAAAATTGTCCACCAGTCTGTTTTTGAATTACTCTGAAATTAATGGGAGTTCATAATGCTTTTAAAACGTATTGTGTAATGGATTTAGCAAGTGAAGGAAAAGCAAAGCAATAGCGTTGTGGTTAAACTTGAAAGAAGTAATTCTCACATTGTTCCTTCAGTATCATAACTTGCAAACAGTCTTGACTCATGAAAACCCCTGCCACCCAAACATTTGGTTAAGTTCTATGAAAAGAACCAGCAGGGGACAGAAATACAGAGTTTCAAGTGACACATTTTATTAGACATCACAGTATGTGAAAAAATAGTTCTTTTAATTGCTGTGGTTTTATTGAGTTGTTTAACAGGCTAACATGGAACATAAAAATTTCTTATGCAGTGTTAAAGGATATTTGAATACAGAGTATATGATTAGCCTAGTTGTTATGTAATTAATGATCACATAAGACTTTGTGAGTTGGCTGTTAATAAAGATAGGATTTTGACTATGTTATGGTATCTGGAAATTAAAAAAAAATGTTAAAGATATTATTTATTTGAGAGAGCCAGCTGGAGAGAGCATAAGCGTGGGGGAGGGGAAAAGGGAGAGAGAGAAAAGGCTTCCTGTTGAGCTAGGGGCTCCACGTGGGGCTCCATCCCAGAACCCCAAAGATCATGATCAGAGCTGAAGGCAGACACTTAGTGGACTGAGCAAGCCAGGTCCCCTGGGTATCTGGAAAATTTAAAATCAATTCCAGTAACCTACATGATTTTAAATGTTTCAGTAGATTTCAGCTAGCATCATAGTAATTAACAGCATTTTCCCATTAAATAGCCTTAGATTTTTCTTATAGTCCTATGCTTATGTGATAAAATAAACAATTACCTGAAACCTCATAGGGAACCACATTAGCTTCCTATAATTAAACACTTGAGTTCAGTTTTGAATTGCTGTTTTTTGATAACATGCAGCCTGTCCCAAGTACATTGTTTGCCTTTTCTTAAATACTGCTAATTTACAAACCCAATAGGTGGCCACTTTTAAGAAGAGGAAGTATTATTTTCATACAGGAAATCTCTTACTAACTAATTAGGCTCACAGTATTTGCCAATGGGGCACCTGGAATGAAGTCTGTTCAGGTGGCCTCTGCAATCTGCCATATATGGGGGGGGGTCTTCCACCCTGCAACCTGCCTTGTTTACAGTTGCTGTTAGGAAATGCTGTCTCATTTCTAGTCAGGTGTGGAGGGTTCAGCCACTTACAAAATCATGATATAATTGGTTTCTAGCCATAAGTGATACTGACTTATTCAATGTGTTTACTACATGGTTTTGAAATTAAGGTGCAGGCCATTGTGCTGGTGCTTTTTGTATTAATAGTGCTGTCTTCATTGCAACGTCAGTTTTAGCAACAAAAAGCTTAGTTGAGGGGCACCTGGGTGGCTCTGTGGGTTAAGCCTCTGCCTTTGGCTCAGGTCATGGTCTCAGGTTCCTGGGATCGAGCCCCACATGGGCTCTCTGCTCAGTGGAAAGCCTGCTACCCCCTCCCTCTCTGCCTGCCTCTCTGCCTATTTGTGATCTCTCCCTCTGTCAAATAAATAAAATCTTAAAAAAAAAAAAAAAAAGCTTAGTTGAGGGGCTTCAGTGTACCATGTCTGTTGGTGGTTGCTAATGATGAATGAGGTCTTGGCTCCGCAAGGTTCTCTCACCCAAGCAGTCTTTTTTTGTTTAAAACTTTTGTAACGTTTTCATTTTAAACACCAGATTTTGATTATGTTCTCTATAGGAATAAGACATAGTCTTCTTTCAGGATAGTTTTTTGTGTGAAGGTGAATACTTAAAAAGAGATATTTTCTTAAAAGAAGTGAGTAATCAGTAATACAGCCTGGAAGGGTTTATTATTTTAACCTGTTAAAGCTTTCTGTGATGCTTGTCTTGCTCCTCATTATCTTTTAGTGCATTTGGTGAGCGCAAACAGCCATTCTGGGATTTGTTTTCAGTTTCTTGAATTGTTGGCCCAGTACTTATTTGCATTGTGGGGGGAAGGGAAGGTTGAATGAGGGTTTCATGCTGTCTGATGAATCTCATTAGAGCAATAACTGGTTATAAGTAATGTAAAAAATACCATCTTAAGGCTATAATGTGGGTCATTTTTTTAAATTCAGCAATGCGCGTGATGGTGCAGGGTTGTGGATGTTCCCAGGCTCTGACTTCTGATGTAGGATTGCAGGGTAGGAGATGCAGGAGCAACTTTACTTTTCCCTTTAATGTAGTATGTTCTCACTCTTAAAAATACAGGAACAGAAATCTTCATTTTTGCCTAGGATATTGCTGAAACCTTCCGCCTATCATTTAAACTACTGATCAGAATTAATCATTTTACAAGTCAGTTTAGAAGATCACCTATATAGTTTTTCTGGAACAGTAGAGTAGGTGCCAAGGAGAGGAGAAGATCTGGAAAGTCAAAACAATTTTGAATGACTTTATATTACTCCCTCCGTTCTTTTTTGTAGGATGAGAGGCATAAGGCAGAACGCATGCATTTATTGATTGATTAGTTCATTCCAAGCTTGATGTTTTTTAGAAGCACAGACACGTAAAGTCTGTTATGATTGTCCCCATTCTTCAGTTGTCTTACATCATCATTACCTATTAGTGTCCTACACATATCCCAGGCTCAGGGTAAAACAAACTTTCTCGTTCCTGAAACTTATCCTGCTCTTATCCCTGCTTCCACTCTGAATCCTCTACTGACACCCAGGACAGGTTCTTTCAACTCCATAAAGCCTTTTCTGAAATATCCCCACTAATACACACCCCAGCACAAGCAGACTTTTCCCATTAGACCTTATTTTTGAGATGGTAATAGTTAGTTTTGAATATTGCTGTATTCTGCCCAGGGTTCTTCTATAAATATTTCTAGTTCATTCAGTCCTCAAAATAATCCCAGGAGGTAGATTTTTTCTTCCCCCCCGACAGCAAAAGATGAAGACCCTGAGGACACTGCGGCCCAGAATAGTGCAGTGACTTTATCCAAGGAAGCAAGTTAATAGTAGAAGAGCTTGAGTTCTCAGGCTTGGCTTTCCCCCTTCTCAGACCTTTCTGAGTTCCCACCTCTGTAGAGTGTCAGGATGCCTGCCATGCCCTCTTAGGGGTTGAGTAAGATGCAGTTAAGGCAGCGGTATATGCAAGCATTCCACCAAGCTTAAAATGCTCTACCAGTGGCAGTTTTTGTCATTTTCTTGATGAACAAACTGAAGTTTGTTTGTATTTGATCCTTCTCTACGAAGTGATTAGTTATTTTTATTAGGACCTGTTAACACAGCGAAGGGCTGCTGAAATGCAACACCCAAACCCCAGAACCAACAAAGCCGGTTATATCCTTTGCCTAACTTGGCAGATACTCCAGTGTGATTGATAACCTCTAATGAGAGACGTTCAGCCCAATGAGCGAACTACTTGATTTCAGAAACACCAGTCCAGTTAGCTAGTAAACATTGAGATTTAAATATCCAAATCAAATAAGATTATAAGGACTTTATAAGGAAACCATAGCTTCTAATGAAAAATAGATCCCACAGGGAGTGATACATGGAGA
Source organism: Mustela putorius furo (assembly GCF_011764305.1). Classification (NCBI taxonomy): domain Eukaryota; kingdom Metazoa; phylum Chordata; class Mammalia; order Carnivora; family Mustelidae; genus Mustela; species Mustela putorius. The sequence goes on from NW_025421987.1 coordinate 33,540,406, forward strand.
ATTTAAACTGAGTCTCTTAAAATTCATTTTGGTGTTCGTTTCAGGTATTAATTTTTTGGATTGATTGAGGGACCTAATACACCAGTATCCTGTAGGTTGCTACTGTAGTAAATCTTGATTAGTTTAGAATTGGTTATCATTCAAGGGATATAGATAAAAATTACCTTTTGCACTGTTTGAAAAATTATAAATTCATGCTCTAAATTATTTTGTAAGGAGAAAGTATGAAATGTTTAAGGAAAACACTAAACCTTAGCGAACACACTTTTTTAAAAAGAAAACTTACACATTTTACAATTCAAATTAGTTAACATGTGAATTTATTAAAACATTCTCAGAAATGCAGATAGGTCTCCCCCCCCCCCATCCCTGTCTGCTTTTCCCCGAGGTAACAAAATTACATTTTAAAGGAAATTATAAAATTTGATTTTTTTATTAGTGCTAATTAAACTGACATTTCTCCTGGTTTACCTAAATTGGGGAGTAAAATTGTCCTTTTAAAAAAATTTATACATGAGAATGAACTATTGTTGCCATGGTGATCCTTACAACCATTTTAGGTAATCTTATCTACAGCCAACTCAGTTTTTTCTTTATAACTTTTCCATAGTGAAACCAAACAGTTTCCTGGCTGCTTATTCAAGTCACTTTTTGAAGTATATAATTTTTATTAGATTAGCTTTTAGCATGCAAGTTATGCAGGTTCATGAATAGCTTAAAATATTTTTGTTGTCAAAACCATAAACTGAATTCCATGTTCTGCCACATAATACAGTCTAATTTTCTGCCTATTAGAAGTATCTAGTAAAAATAATTCACATCAGATAGTGCTATCGAGTTTTATTATCTAAATGAATGGTTTTAGACTTAAAGCTCCTCAAACTAAGAAAGTACAGATTAGTGACACTTGCCAAGCCTCGCCCTTTCCTCTTCCCACCCTTGTATAATGTGATTTCTGCTGCCCATGTGAAGAGGTACAGCTGTCTCAAAATTTATTATGTAAGGGTTCACTTACACCCCTACAGAGTCACAACATAAAAAATGTGCTGTATCTGTTTTTTAAAAATCAGATACTTTTTTTTTTATATTCTCTCCTTGTGGTTCTGGTAGGTTGTGTTTTGTTTGTTTGTTTTTAATCATGGTGGTATTTCATATATCTGTGCCAGAGTCAGCTGTCTTTATTTATATAGACATTTCCAGTGTTCCTTACTCCTGGACCTCACCAGGCTTGCCATTCTCTTTTCACTTTGTTGAGAAAATCTAGATCATAATAATAGCTAGCAATATTACTGGATTTTAGATGTGCCCTCCCCCCGCCTTAAAAACAAGTCATTGGAGAACAGTTAATATGTTTTTCATTTACATTAAAGTGCTTTTTAAGGCCAGATTTTCATTCTTACAAAGGATTCAGAATGGTATTTAATGTTGAGACCCAGTTTTTAAAAGATTAACATAAATGGAGTATTGTTTTTTGGTATATAATAATTTCACTGTCATATATGAGGTAGATGAAATACCTTGACAGAGTGTGTATTCAAACCATTACTGAATAACGGTGACTTACTATTATTGCTAATTAAGTACTGTGGTAGTTGGGAGTTGGAAATTTTGAAGAAAAAAAATGGAAACCATCAGGTGAATTTTTATTTTAATGGAATAACCTCTTTTTTTAGCAAGAGGTTATTTATCTACAAGATTGGACCAATAGCCCATGATTGATGTTCCTGGATAAAAACAAGTTTCCCTCTCACTCTCAGCGTGAAGAGCCCTGCCCTAGAGATCCAGATGGATGGGGCCATCTCTTTGGCCCTTAAAATTCTGTAATGATGGATTTTAGTCCACATAGTTGACCAGAATGCTAACGGTTTTACTCAGCTATTTGCTTCTTACTATATACTCTCTTTCTCCGTTTCTCCCTTACTCAGCCTTCTCTGTAATCCTTTTCCTAATAACCTCATCACAACAAATGATTAAGCTTTTCTGTTGTTTCTTATAGTTGAATCAGAGCAAGTGATTGATGAGGTGTCCAGTTCCAAGGACAGAGAGACATCCTCATACCCTGAGGCTCTTTCTGCCTTTGCCTTCACTTGGTGTTCAAGAGTGTCTTTACGTGGATTTATGACATCTCCATGGAAGCTTTAAATTCCTAAAGGACAAGAACTGTGTGTTACTCTTTTCTCTCTCTCCCACAAATGCTTTTGCTCAGTATATTTCTGATTGAGCTAATGAATGTTGTCTTGTTACTGCTCATTTACATTAAGTTTAAGGATCTGGATGTGAGAGATTAATACTGTAATCCAGTTACAGAGTATTGACCTTCCTAGTGAATTCTCAGCTCTCATTTTCTATAAAACCCCACATCCTCCAGGCCATATTCTCAACTTCTGTTCTTCAGCCCATAGTGAGCTTCCCTGTTTTTACAGATTCTTTGGAAGACCATCTTTTGTGCCTGAACTAGGGGAAGGCTGATGAACCATGCGTTAAAAAAAAGAATGTTTGTGTGAAAAATTGTGGATTGTAAACAGTTAAAGGCAGACTTTAATTCATGCTCTTAACTGGTGTCTGTCATCTAATCCAGCATCTTTCACAACCGGGACTTCTTTAAAAATTCCAAATTTTTAAAAATTTCTCATGACAAATGTGTTGATTTGTTTGAAAGTCTTTCATCATTTTATGGAGCGGTGACCTTTGTCCAGATGACTGTTCATCTGACATACCAGCCTGTGTGTCTTTTCTTGGGACACAAGAATGATGCCTGTGTCTGTTCCTCCATTTTCACCTCACCCTACCATTTGTCACTTTCCACCTTCAGACAGGAGGCCAGGCCATTTGTCTGCTTCAGCTTAGTGTGTAAATCCCCCATACAGGTGAACGCACCAGAGCAGGGAGTCTCTTATATCATATTTGATGCCTCCAGAGTTATTCTGCTATGTGATGGTAAATTCTAGTTTGGCTCTGGCCTTGCATCCTTAATTTAATTATTTTTGGAAGAAAAGTGGGACTGTGTTTTTCATTATTTTGTGCTTACCTTCCTTATACATGTACCTATGTAGCAAAATGCAGAAGTACAGCTCTTAGGTGTTTTTATTTTTGTTTTGTGGTTTTTAAAGCTTATTCAGGAAACTTGGGTTAAGGGGCTTCTGGGTGGCTCAGTGGGTTAGATCACGATCTAACCTTTGGCTCAGATCATGATCTCAGGGTCCTGGGATTGAGCTTGGCAGTGGCCTCTCTGCTCAGCAGGGAGCCTGCCTCACCCCCCCCCTGCCTTTCTCCTACTTGTGATATCTCTCTCTCTGTCAAATAAATAAATAAATAAATAAATCTTTAAAAAGAAAAAAACTTGAGTTAAGATAATTTGGGGATAATTCTAAACCATTGATTATTAACACTTGCATTATATTACCTATGGTACAGTTTTCATTTAAATGATTTCTTAAAGTTGGAAAAATGCAAAGTTTATTTGGATTATATATACTTTGTTATACCAAGGATAAAAGAATCTTTTTTCGGGGCGCCTGGGTGGCTCAGTGGGTTAAGCCGCTGCCTTCGGCTCAGGTCATGATCTCAGGGTCCTGGGATCGAGTCCCGCATCGGGCTCTCTGCTCAGCAGGGAGCCTGCTTCCCTCTCTCTCTTCCTGCCTCTCCATCTACTTGTGATTTCTCTCTGTCAAATAAATAAATAAAAAACCTTTAAAAAAAAAAAAAGAATCTTTTTTTCCTGTTGCATAAATAAAAAGCTGTTTGGAATGTATACTAAATTAGTTTACACATAGAGCAAGCATTTTAAAGGGCAAGCTTATGGGATTGAAACAATTGTATTGATTTAATAAAGTTTTCAGCAGTTAGCAATATGGAATATTTGAATACATGGAAAATACATTTTTATTAGATTAGATCATTTTTGGCAATGTATAATGAATAGCAATAAATATATTTCACTTAGTTTTATTACCATAAAAGGGGAAGGAGGAAACAGAGTTGGCAGAAAGAGATAAAGAAGAAAGTCACAAAAATAAGGGGAAAAGGAGGCTATTGTCAGTGAAGGTTGAAACCTCCAAGTTAAAGACATAAGGTTTGTGATGGATTAATTGGAACATCACACGTCACAACTCTGAGCATGTTCACATTTGTAGTTGCACCTGGTTATTACAAAATCCTGGGATGTTGGTGCTTCCCAGATACTTAAGGTTTTTACAAACTGAAGGTTTATGGCAATGCTGTGTCAAGCGAGTCTGTTGGCACATTTTTTCCAACAGTATTTGCTCACTTTGTGTCTCTGGGTTTCCTTTGGGTAATTCTTAACGATATTTCCAACTTTTCCATTATTACATTTGTTATGGTGATCTGTGTTCAGTGATTACAGCTTGCTGAGAGCTCAACTGGTGGTTAGCATTATTTAGCAATAAAGAGTTTATGATTAAGATATTTTGTTGTTTTTTAAGATAGAGTGCTATTGCACTCTGAATAGGCTGTAGTATAATGTAAACATAACATTTACATACACTGGGAAACCAAGAAATCTGTTTGACTGGCTTTATTGTGACACTCATTTTATTGCGGTGGTCTGTAAGCAAACCCACAGTATCTCTGAGGTGTGTGTGTGTCCTCTTTCCTCCACATGGTCCAGCATCCTCAACTGAAGAGTCATAAAACAGTTTTCGCTACCTTGTTCCCCTTTTCACCACTCATCTTAGAATGTTAACCCCAGAGCTGATTAAGCAGCTTTGTTAAGTTTGCCTGCACTTGCCTCACCGGTACTTCAAAGAAGAGATTATATTTTTTGGCGTCCTTACCAATGAGCAGAATCTGGTTACTGGTTCTGGTATTGACTCACAGTTTGTAATGTGCCCCTCATGCCCACATTGAATTGGGTGCCAAATGGTGAATCGTAGTTTACAATAAGCCTACACATTGGTGGTATTTTTCCCAGTTCATGGAAGCTGTGATTAAGGCCCAGAGAGGTTATATTCTCCATCTTTGGTCACTCTAGCCCTAAGTTGAGGTATTAGAGTTTGAATTCTGCTCTTTCTGTCTTCAAAGCCCTTGCTCTTTCCCGTACAAATAACTCCCTCTCTTCCATGGCAAGGCCTCTTTTTGTATACTTAAAAAAATACATGGGTCAAAAGATACAAACTTGTTGCCCCTGGACCCATCTTCCACAAATGAATTTTCTAGTAGTTAGTCCATGTCCTATCTCTAAACCCTGGGCTGAGATTATCATTCTTCTATAAGTAAAGCCACGGTAGTTATTGGAAGTATTTTTTTCATTAATTATTTAATGGTAGCAGGGTGAGATACGAAGACTATTAGAGGTTTTTCAATTTGTATACTAATTAAAATCTGTTATCTGTTCTTTACAGTATAAAGATGCATTTATGAAAGCAAATCCTGGCTACAAATGGTGTCCTACCACAAACAAGCCTGTGAAATCCCCAACACCTACTGTCAATCCACGAAAGAAACTATGGGCCTTCCCATCTGACTCTTCGAGAGATTTGCCAAGCCCCAAGAAAGCAAAGACTGAAGAAATGCCTCAGCTAAACTTTGGAATGGCTGGTGAGTTAAGACAGTATTTTACTTATTCTGTTTTAAGGACAAGGCAAAACATTTAGGCACTATTTTTAATAAATTATATATATGTAATATATACATAGTGAGAGAAAAGCAAAATTTATAGCTAGTGTGAAACAGTGCAAAGATATAGCATATCTGAAAGCTTTGGAACACAACACACATAGAATGTGTATGTATGATTAAAGGAAGTATGGACCAAGTAGTAGAGTCATTATACATATATATGAATTTCTGAAATTGACATTATGAAAGGGCAGACCAGAGATTAATTGTTCAGGGAATTTTATAACGTAAGAAATTAGCTTACACATATGTACACACTATTAAGCTATCCCAGTAAGTATCTAAGTTATTGTACTTAAAAAGCCATAATTATGTTGATCATCTGAGGATTTGAAGCATCTAGGGCAAGAATATGAATAGTTCCATCACAAATCTGAGATGGATCTGACAGCTGTTTCGTAGAAGGAATTCCCATCCACCCCCATTCCTGTATGAGCCAGGCATATTAAAAGTTCCAGATGGTCCCATTTGTTATGGGACCTTTAATACTCTTTGGGTGGTAAGGAATGCTAAAGCGTTTATTACCATGAAATAAAGTACTTATATTCATTCTGCAAATGGCTCTCTATTCCTGGCTATTGCAGTGCAGTAATCAAGAGAGAAATTTTCCAGGATAAAATTTCCAGGATGAGTTAAATGGTTCCTATTTCATTATTTATTAGAAAACAAATTTTCTTGAAAATGACAGCACTGAACTATTTGCAGTATGTAGAGCCTGGGAAAGGAGATTGAGCAATATTGTGATAACACTTTTTTGTTTTTTAATCCAATTTTATTGAGAAATAATTGACCTACATTGTTGTATAAGTTTAGGATTTACAGATTGTTGGTTTGATTTATATATATTGTGAAATGATTATAAGAGCTTCAGCTAACATCTGTCTCCTCATATATATACAATAAAAAGAAAGGAAAAAGAAAAAAAATTTCTCCTTGTGATGAGAACTTTTAGAATTAACTCTCTTAACTTTCCTGTTTGTCGTACAGCAGTGTCAGCTATAGGCAGTATGTCATACATTATATCCCTAGTACTTACTTATCCTGTAAGTAGACGTTTGTGACCACCTTTCCTCCTGTTCTTCCTCCTTCCACCCTCTCTCTGCCTCTGATAATCACAAGTCTGATTTTTTTTTAATATTTCTTTTTTTTTTAAAGATTCCACATATAAGTAAAATCATATAGCATTTGTCCTTCTCTGATTTCAGTTAGCATAATGTCTTCAGAGTACATCCTTTTTGTCACCAGTGGTAGGATTGCCTCATTTTTTGTGGCTGAATAATACGTCACTGTATGTGTGTGTGTGCGTGCGTACGTGATCATGTCTTTTATATCCATTTATTTTTTTTAAAGATTTTTATTTATTTGACATACAGAGAGAGCGAGAACAAGCAGGGGGAACAGCAGAAGTAGGAGAAGCAGGCTCCCCACTTAGGAATGAGCCCAATGCAGGGCTTGATCCCAGGATTCTGGGATCATGACCTGAGCCGAAGGCAGATGCTTAACCAACTGAGCCACCAAGCTACCATTTTTTATGCATTTATACATCAGTGTTTACTGGTTGTTTCCATACACACATGAAATATTTTCTAGGATAAACTGTATGTTTAGGCCACAAAACGAGCAACAAACTCAAGAAGGCTGAAGTTCCAAGTATCTTCTGACCAAAGTGGCATGAAACTAGAAATTAAAAACAAGAGGAAAATTGAAGTATTCGAAAACACATAAAAATTAAACAGCACTCTATAGAACAACCAATGGATCAAAAAGAAATGAAAGGAGAAGTGAAAAGTTTCTTGAGATAAGAAAGTGGAAACCTAATATATCAGAATTTGTGGGATGCAGCAAAAGCAGTTCTGAGAGGGCAGTTCATAGCAACAAGTCCTACATTAAGAAGCAAGAAATATCACAAATATCACAAACTCTATGCCTTAAGAAACTAGATAAAGAACAGAGCTCCAGTTAGCAGAAGGGAAATAGTAAAGATTCCAGTAGAAAATAAATGAAATAGAGAATAGAAAAACAAGAGAAAATGTTAGCCAAACTAAGATAGTTTGTTCTTGGAAAAGATAAATAAAATCAACAAACCTTTAGCCAGACTAACCACAGAAAATAGATGAAGGACCCAAATCAGTTATATTATAAATGAAAAAGGAGACATTACAACTGATAGCAGGAAAATACATAGGATCATAAGAGGCTACTATGAACAACTATATGACAACAAACTGGACAACTAGGGGAAATTTTAGAAACATGCAACTTAATGACATCAAATCAGTAAAAAATAGAAATCTTCCTAAATCAGTTATTAAGGTAAGTAAGACAATTGAATTAGTAACCAAAAGTTTCCCAGTGAAGACAAGCCCAGGACCAGATGGCTTAACTGGTAAATTTTACCAAACTTTTAAAGAAGAATTAACACTAGTTCTTTTCAAACTCTTACAGAAGTATCAAAGAACAGGGAGTACTCCCAAACTCATTTTCCATGCCAGCATTATTCTGATATCAAAACCGGGAAGGGGGTGCCTGGGTGGCTCAGTGGGTTAAAGCCTCTGCCTTTGGCTCAGGTCATGATCCCAGAGTCCTGGGATCGAGCTCCACATCGGGCTCTCTGCTCAGCAGGGAGCCTGCTTCTCTCTCTCTCTCTGCCTGCCTCTCTGCCTACTTGTAATCTGTGTCTGTCAAATAAATAAAATCTTTAAGTAAAAAAATAAAAACCAGGAAGGGACACTACTAGAAAAGAAAAGTATAAGCCAATATCCCTGATGAATATAGATTGAGGAATTCTCAGTGAAATACTAGCAGATTAAATTCAGCAGCACATTTAAAGGATCATTCACCATGATCAAGTGGGGGTTCGGGGATGGTTCAACTCATATAAATAAATCATTGTGAATATATCACATTAATAGAATAAAAAGAATCATACAGTCCTCTGAGTAGATGCAGAAAAAGCATTTCACAAAATCCAATATCGATTTGTGATAAACATTCTTAACAAATTAGGAACAGAAGAAACAAACCTCAACATAATAAAGGCCATATATAACAAGCCAACAGCTAACATCATATCTAATCGTGAAAGGCAGAAAGATTTTCCTCTTAATATCAGGAATAAGACAAGGGTGTCCACTCTCACCATTCTTATTCAGGCATGATATTGTAAGTCCTAGCTATAGCAATAGCTATAAAGAAAAATAAATTAAAAAAATCAGAACTGAAAAAGAAGAAATAAAATTATGTTTGTATATCAGATGACTTTATATTTGGAAAATCCTATACACTTAACCAAGAAACTGTTGGATCTAATCAGTGAATTCCATAAAGTTGCAGGGTACAAGATTAACATAGAAAAATCAGTATCATTTCTATACACTAACAACAGATTTTCTAACAACTAAATTGTTCCCATTTACAATAGCATCAAAACAATGAAGATAGTAATAAATTTCACTAAGGAGGTAAAATACCTTTGAAAACTGTAAGACACTGAAGAAGGAAATTAAAAAAGACACAAATAAGTGGAAAGATATCCTGTGTTCCTGGAAGAATTAAAATTGTTAATACTACCAAAAGCTGTCTATGGACTGAATGCAGTCCCTATCAAGATTCCAGTCACGGTTTTTACAGTAGAAAAAACATTTCTGAAACTGTATGGAACCACAGGAGACCCTGAATAGCCAAGGAAATCCGAGAAAGAAGAACAAAGCAGGTTGCCTCATACTTTCTGATTTTAAGCTATACTATAAAGCTATGGTCATTAATACAGTATGGTACTGGCATACAGAACAGATAGACCAATGAAACAGAATCAAGAACCTGTAAATAACCCCAAACATACACAGTCCAAGAATTCAATAAATTCTTAGAAAAAAAGATTGTCTTTTCAATAAATGGTCCTGTGGTAATTGGATATGCACATGTAAAAAACAAAACAAAACTGGACCCATATCTGAAACCATAATAACACGAAGTGGATTAAAGACTTAAATGTGACACCTGAGACCATGAAAGTCTTAGAAGAAAACATAGGAATAAAGCTCTTTGACATACATTTTGGTAAAGGTTTATTTATTTATTTATTCATTAATTCATTTATTTATTTATTTTTTGATATGACATCTAAACCACAAGCAACAAAATAAAAGGTGAACAGGTGAGAGACTGCATTTCAGAGCTTCTGTATGGCAAAAGCAAGCATCAATGGAGTGAAAACACAACCTACAGAATGGGAAAAAATATTTTCTAACCACATATCTGAAAGAAGTTAATACCCCAAATTTGTAAGGAACTCCTACAACTCAATGGTAAAACAAAAATAAAAACAACCAAGTAAAAAGTGGGCAGAGGCTCTGAATAGACATTTCTCCAAAGATGTACAAAAGGCCAACCAAGCACACGAAAAGATGCTCAACATTACTAGTCATTAGGAAAATGCAAATTAAAACCATTATGAAATACTACCACTCACCTATTATAACAAACATCATCAGAAAGACAAGCAATAGCAGGTGCTGATGAGAATATGGAGAAAAGGGAACCCTTGTGTGCTGTTGCTTGTAAATTGGTACAGCCATGAGGGGAACACAGTATGAAGGATCCTCACAAAGTTAAAAATGGAACTCAATAAATCAGTGTGTGATTTATAATGTAACAAATAAACGCTAAGAAATGCAGTCTGATATAATGGCAGCATTCTGAGGAAACAGTCTTTAGGTGACTCCTTTGTAGGTGTCTATAGTAGAGTTCTAGGTAAAGCAGAGATATGGGACCTGGTAAGATGGTTCCTGGATCACACTGGCCTGAGGATCCCCCCACCCCACCCGAAATGATGCTTCTATATACACCAGAAGAATCAAAACAGAGCTCTGTCCTTGTTTGGCTGTCATTGTACAATTTTCACTTCACCTTGGTGAACTCTCTAGACTTCCCAAATTATATCATTTGAAGTGTTTTATGATAAAACATTTTTATCTTTGGGACCATAAAAGAGTATATGGAGGATGGGCTGCCAACCGAATTCCTTCGGTTACCATTTGTCTTCCATGCCTTTTTCTCCCAGTTCTAAATCAATATCAGTAGGTGTTTTTCATATAATAGCTCTTCACAAACCAATCATAATTGTAGATAAAGCTATGAAAGCTTTGACAGCTATGAAAGATGTCTGTTTTTAGCATGATTTTTGACAGTTTATTAAACTACCTTTTGTACCTACAAATTGAAATTTTAAGAACTAGACATCAACCAAGATACTTAACAGGCCAGCTTTATAGAAACAATGTTCTTTAAAGTAAAATAAAGAAGGAAAACACCTTGAGTTCGTCTCATTATGTGAGCCTCTATGACATGGTAATCCCACAGTTAGGTCTTTGTTAATTAAGCTAGTGTATAGTGAATAACATTGTTGTGAAATTTCCAGTTGTGCCTCTTGTGGAACAATAAATGCAAATGAGCTTGCCTTTAATTAAAACATGGTGCTTACTGCAAAGGAAACAGTCAACAAAACAAAAAGGCAATCCATAGAATGGGAGAAGATATTTGCAAATGACTCTACAGATAAAGGGCTGATATCCAAGATCTATAAAGAACTTCTCAAACTCAGTATTCAAATAACAAATAAATCATAAAATGGGCAGAAGACATGAACAGACACCAAAGAAGACGTACAATGAGAAAAGAGAATCAAAGAAGACATACAGAGATGGCTAATAGAGACATGGAAAAATGTTCATCATCATTAACCATCCTGGGAATTAAAATCAAAACCACATTGAGATCCCACCTTATACCAATTAGAATGGCAAAGATTAACAAGACAGGAAAAAACAAATGTTGAAGAGGATGTTGGAGAAAGGGCAACTCTCTTAATACTGTTTGTAGGAATACAAATTGATAATAGCCACTTTGGGAAACAGTGTGGAAGTTCCTCAAACATTTAAAAATAGAGCTACCCTATAACCCAGCAATTGCACAACTGGGTATTTACCCCAAAGATACCGATGTAACAAAAGAAGGGCCACGTGCACCGCAGTGTTCATAGCTGTGGCAGGATCCACAATAGCCAAACTGTGGAAAGAGTTGAGATTCTTAGCAGATGAATGAATAAAGAAGTTGTGGTCTGTATGTACAATGGAATATTACTCAGCCATCAGGAGGCATTGAATACCCAACTTTTGCGTCCACATGGATGGAACTGGAGGAAATTACGCTAAGTGAAATAAGTCAGGCAGAGAAAGTCAATTATCATATGGTTTCACGTACTTGTGGAACATAAGGAAGCATGGAGGGCATTAGGTAAGGGAAAGGAAGGGAAAAATGAAGGGGGTGGAAATCAGGAGGGGATAAGCCATAAGAGACTATGGACTCCAGGAACCGAACTGAGGTTTTAGAGTAGAGGGGTGTGGAGGGATGGGTTAGCCTGGTGATGGGTATTAAAGAGGGAATTGTTGCATAGAGCCCTGGGTGTTATATGCAAACAATGAAGCATGGAACACTACATCAATGTAGTACTTACTACATACTAATTACTTACATACTAATGATGTACTGTATGGTGACTAACAATTAAAAAACAAGTAACATGGTGCTTAGCTGTTTGATCTAGGGGAGTCCTCCTAGGGCCTTTAGAGGACAGTGTAAGCTTTTCCTCAACATGGAATCTTTTGTTTTTCTAGTAGTCCTTGTCACATGACATTATGCTGATTTGAATAATCCCAAATTAAATGTATGATTTCCAAGAAGAGAAAGTTGTGTAGAATTTAATTTATTACAGGTCTTGGTAAAGAGAAAGCAAAGCATGCTATATGCATATTTTTAATGTTTCTAGGTAACATTGTGTGAGTATGAATTAAATCAAAGGATGATGGTTACTTTTTGGTCTGTGTTTTACTGTCTATACAGCAAACTTCTTGCAAAATCACATTGATACATAACAACTAATCACATTGATAAATGTCATGTTAGCATGTTCCTATTTTACTTTAAAATTTAAACCAACACATTTTTATTTCTATTAGAAACCAACACCCAGTCTTCCTGATCTCTAGAATGACCGCAGTAAAATTTAGCTACCCATAGAACCAAACTAAAATTTTTACTTCCTACTAAATTCATTTGCCCCTGATTTTAATTTTAAATAGATTTGTGTGTATTTTAAAAAACACAGTTGTTCTTAAACTTCACATTTAATTAAAGATGGAATTTTTAAAACAACAACAAAGAGGCTTACCTCATTACAACAACCATTCATCACAGCAGAGTTCCTGTGTATTCCATATATGGCATCTTTCTGTGGGGCTACTTTCCAACATGAAGCTGTTTCCTGACCACCTGATCTTTGGGTGATCTGTGTTCTCCTCTAATAACCTCTTCTTTCTCTTTCTTTCTTCCTTTCCTTTTCTTTCTGTTCTTTCCTTTCTGTTCTTTCCTTTCCTCTCCTTCTTTCTTAACAACTTCAGATTCTTTTTTCAATTTTTAAAAAAAAATTTTGACTGTATGTAAGATGTGATCAGAATGGCTTTGTGAGGGGCACCTGGGTGGCTCAGTGGGTTAGGCTGCTGCCATTGGCTCAGGTCATGATCCCAGGGTCCTTGGATTGAGTCTCTCTGCTCAGCAGGTAGCCTGCTTCCCTCTCTCTCTCTCTGCCTGCCTCTCTGTCTACTTGTGATTTCTCTGTCAAATAAATAAATAAAAATCTTTAAAAAAAAAAAAAAGAGAGAGAATGGCTTTGTGAGTTAAGACAGATCTTGTCCAAGCATATACCTAAGGTCCTATTTTTAAATAAAAAAGAGAAAACCCCTCTGTGTCTTCAGGCAACAGTATTCCTGATTCTCACTTTAATTGAGAGATTCCTAAAAATAAAAATGCATTTATGTATGATCTATATGCGCAAGGACAGTCAGTGAGTTAGGTTAGGCACTGCCATATATGTTATTTCAGTGCAGATTTGAGATTTAATTGGCTTAATACAATCTTAAGGAATATAGGTTTCTTTCTCTAATACTTGTTTAATCATAAACCCTGGGTTATAGATTTACCGCTTTGCTGTTTTTATTTTCTCTCTTTGTTTCTGTTGATTATTGAAGGAATGAAAACAAAGGCCTTCGGTAATATGAAAAGGATTCACTTCAAATGAAAAAGTATTTTGGGGAAGCACCTGACTATACCCCCAAGATTGAAAATATCAAAAATACATCACTCTCTAATTTAAATTTGTTTTTGAAAGTTTTAAAGATTATTTGAACAAAGCCCCCGAGATTTTGGAAGACTCCTTTTATAAATTTTTTTTTTTTTTAAATAAAGTTTCTCATATAGCCTGGTACTTTTTATCAGCCCTCATTTTACATGGTAGAAATAACAATTTGAGAAAAGCAAACTCAAACTTCTTAGACATCAAGCACAAGTACTCTTTTGTTTAAAAAGAAAAAAATCCGTTGAAACCACTCCCCCCCAATTCAGTAAAGCAAGAAGCATCACATTAGGAGATAATTCATGTTATAAATAGCTGTGGTATTGAAGAAAGTGTTATTTGAAATGGTGAGACAATAGGCTCACCAAAGTATGAGTACTTAAGCACATATATGCAAGATTATTGCTAAAACGAGGGTTTTGAAAGTTTTCTATAACAAGTTCTATATGGTTCTATTGTATTTTGAGTCTTTGTTAGCATTCCTTTTTGACTCTGTGTGGATATATGTACTTTATGCTTGTAAATTGATGATTTATTTGTTTTTGACTTTCAGATCCTACTCAAATGGGAGGCCTGAGCATGCTGCTTTTAGCTGGAGAACATGCTCTTGGAACACCAGAGGTAAGCTGGTCCTCATTCCTGCCCACTCTGCTCACACTGAGGCTTGAAAACACAGACATTTGCATTTTCATGCTCTTAGTTCTGTAGTTTTACTGTTTACAGCTCATAAGCAAACTTTATCTTTCTTTTTGTTTGTTTTGGTCAAGATCTGTATGTGCTTTGTAGTGTGCCTTGAGTAGAGCAGAAGTGGTGGAAATAAACCCAAGAGGACGCAAATTAAGAGATCAGGTGCAGATTTTTGTGGTTTTGTGAACCTCAGAGAGAGAAATGGAATGTACTGATAATTAGCATTTGCCACAATTGTGTCATAGGTCTGTAGGGTGGGTCCTCTGATTCATTCCCTCTATTCATAATGTATCCTGCTTTTGTGACGTTCTCTTACAGACTTTTGCTAGTGAAAACATGAGAGTTTAACTGTCAAGTCTTTCTGGTACCTGAATAAATCCAAACTTGTTTTTTTGAAACATGGCATTCCAAGATTGTTTTATTCTTTAAAATGGAAAATGAAAAGGACCCAGGCCCTTATGACATTGGTTTTATGAGATCTCTTCTTCTTTGTGGTTATTGGGCTGCTTTTACAAAACATTTTTGGCATGGTTTGATGGGCAGGTCATAGCAGCTAACCATGCATATTTTGCATTTGTGGAATTTCTCTCTTTTCCAGACCTATTTAACAGAGGCCAGACAAATTAACCTGAGATCATGCTATTTTACCATGCGCAGGTACTTGAGAATGAGACTTTTGAGTCCCAACCAGAGCCACTATTTATGGCCAAAGAGCAGTCAGCTCAATTCTACTTTTTTTTGAAGTTATGAATATGCCGTACAGAGTACAGTTGACTCTTAATTTAAATAGGGATTTTCACGATACTGTGTAAGATATTTCTATCACAGAGGCTTTTAATTATCTGTAGTTCACATTTGGGATCCATAATAGTTGACCATATATTTAACATAATTATTGTGATTCCATTTGATTCGGTGTAGCAAAAGAATGTGTGTAAACTGGTATACTGGGAGTTGTTTACATTGTACTAATCTTTAGCCGAGAAAAATAAACATGTCACTTTGTACCTTTGCATACTTACTATTCAGCATGTTTTTACTTCCTAACACAATAGAATTCTCGGAAACCATTTCTCTTTCTAACACATGGCTGCCTGATAGCAATCATAATGACTCTCACTTAGGTATAGAGCATCACAAGCATGTTGCAAAAGGTGAATGTTGGAATAATAATGCACACTTGACCTTTTCAACACAGCGTGACTCATGATTTCTAAGAATGTACTGTGTTGTGAGAGTCAGCATCATCTTTTCTAACAGATTATACTATAATGTGTTTTCTTCCCAGCTTCTGTTACCATTCTTTCTAACTTCATGGAACACATGCAAATTAAATAAATAAATATTTGTAAAACTTAGAAAAAAATGTTAGTCAAAGAAAAAACTGCCCCCGCCCTACAACCCCTGCCTTTGCTTAAAGTCTACTTCCTGGGCTCTCTTCAGGGAGAAGATCTCCCTTTTAAGAACAGCAGGTTTTTTACACAAGTAATTTAAACAGTGGTCAACTTTTTATTTCTGAGGAAGGGGAACTGTTTTGAGAATTCTGGAGCAAAAGTAGTTTATAAAGGTAAATTACTTAAAGAAGTGCACCATATAGGAAAAGGGAATCTTTGCTAATGAAGAAGTTGCCAGCCATTTGGTCTTGAAGAACCACTTCTAAGAATATAGCTCCTTCTTGCTTCCTACTTCTCATCTCAGAGGTATATTTAGGTCACTAATCGAGATACTGAAACAATAAAGCAGTGAGTGTTGTACAAAATTAACCTGTGTCTAAATATGGTTCATTTTGAGAGCTCATATTGTAGATATCATCAGTAGACTTCATTTAGCATCTGTTTTCCCTGCAAAATCTTCTCATTCCAAATATGTAAACATGGTTGTAGAATGGTAGGGGCCCAGATACATAGGCAGATGATGAACAATAAATATGTACTTAGAGTTTCCTAAGAAAATTATCAGGGTAATGAGATAAGGAGAGAATGTTACAGAAGTTTCATAGTGCTGACATTTGGAACAATTACTGTGATATGTGTTTATGCTATTAGGTAGGACCAGTCAAATAAAGTGACATTTTACAAAAATTCGGCCACGTAAAAAGTCTAATCATAACGGCTTTTTTAAATGCCATTGCAGAATTCTTATTCTGAAATACTATTCTTAAAGGGAGGAGATTTTCCTTTGTTAATTAACCTCAAACCTAACTACATAGAAAAAAATCCTCAGAAGTTTGTATTTTTAAATGTAGAAATTTTAATATAGGTAATAGTTGTTTAAAAAAAAAATTCTAGAAGGCATGTAGGCTTGCTGTAAATAATAACTTATCAGATTAATATATTTGAATATATTCTAATATCTAAAGTAATAAAATTCCATATTGAAAGCTTGTTTGGCCTGTAATCGTTCCTGGATCTCCCTAATGTGCTTTTAAGAGTTTTTAGAGAGAAATCGTAGGTTCTTGAGCTATCAATGGGGAAGTAATGACAAAGAAAATGTTTGAGTTGTCTTTTTCCTGAATCTTCTGATCAGTTCTGATTTTGCCATAATAAGTTTGTGGCATTATTAGGTGTACATTTGTACATACTGCTATTGTTGAGGCAGGCTTAGTTTTCAGTTGTGCTATCTTTTTCTCTGATTAATAAAAAGGCTGAAATTTGTATTTACAGTTTGGTTCTTTTGTTTTTCACATAAATGATTAGTCGTGTGTTTCCTTTATTTCCAGGGTACGTTGAAATGCATTAAGATTTTTAAAAACTGCTTGTCATTCACTTATGGATGAGGAAGCAAAATAGATGAACTAGCAGGACAGACATAAAGGAGTGACCCTCCTCCCCACCACAGGCTCAACATGCCACACTAAGCTGGCCTCTGTTGAAACTTGGTGAAATGTAAGCATGCAAGTCTCCCTAACAAATACCTCTTAATAGTGAGGGAAACAGAAAGAATGTTACCAATGAACATCAGATTTTTGCAAAGATAGTTAAATCAGAAGCCAAATGGAAGTTGCTTAATCAGTAAAATACAGTATACAGATCAGCTGAGAATAGGCCTGCAGAGGGCTACAGAGGACGTGAGAGGCAATCTGTTCAGCATTCCCGTCAGACTCTGGGAAGAGCAAAAGAGAAGGCCGTTATATAAATAGAGGTAGGCCCTTACATTTCATATCAGAGATTTATTATCTAAAGATGAAAAGGCAGTGAATGAAGTTTATAATATCTGATCTCGGGTTTGTAGAAGTGCTCTCCAATACTAAAAATAGTCTATACTATTATATGTGTTACTTTAATACAAATGTAAAGCTTAATAAAATTTAAGGAATAAAGGCCAGGAGTGCTGTGTTTCAAGGAGTGTGTAGGGACTGAAGTCCACACATAATACAGAGAACAGCATGGATCCGTATTGGAAAGGACCACACTCCATATCCTGCCTGAGTCAGGGCCAGAAAGTCCTGAGTAGTACAGAAGGAAGGGTGGTTTGGGGACTAAAAGAAAATGTAGTAAGTTAAGGAGAGTAATCCTAGCTGCTGAGAAGGTTTGAGGCATCAGTATCTATTTAGTTGTGATGGAAGGCAAACTTTCAAATGTGTGGGAAGTATATTGGAGGTTAAGTCTGTGATTTTACAATGCCTAATTCTTTCCTTGGAACCAAAAAATAAGACAGTAGAGTCCTTCATCCTGTAAAATGGAGGTAGTAATAACACCCACTTGGGGGGGGGGGAGTGCCTGGGTGGCTCAGTGGGTTAAAGCCTCTGCCTTCTGCTCAAGCCCTGATCCAAGGGTCCTGGGTTCGAGCCCTGCATTGGGCTCTCTGCTCAACAGGAAGTCTGCTTCCCTTCCTCTCTCTCTCTCTTTGCCTGCCTCTCTGCCTACTTGTGATCTCTGTCTGTCAAATAAATAAAATCTTAAAAAAAAAAAAATACCCACTTGCCTCTAACTCCCAAGACACCTGTGAAGATTCATTAAGTAAAACCTATAAGGCAGTTTCACCTCTCCTGAAGAGCATTCTTGCAGGTTCCGAGTGTTACTAACCTATGTTATTCTAGGCATTTCATACATAACTTAAAAGCTTAAATTCTACAAGGCATCAGTCCTACAGGATTTCGTGTGCGTGCGTTACTGGCACGGCACCATGTGCATACGCACACATGCGCACACACACATGCAGGGCTCCTTATCCATCGATAACTGGTAGGAAATTGCAGTTACAATTTATTCTCAATCACGAGGTGCTTGAGAAGGAGACAACTTTTTAATACATGGTATAAATTACTGGATAGGAAGTATGACTTAAGCAGAGTAGCTGAGTTAGCATAAAAAGTTAGTGGAGAAGATGCTAGCAAATGATGGTAACACTTCCATTATCAAGGGACTAGACAATTTGTATGTAAGGAGTGAACAGTGTAGTAACTGTGTGCCATCTTTTCACACATTCAGTCACATGGCAGGTATTTACCTAATGCTTACTATGTGCCAGTCCCATCAGAGAACAAACCCAGACATGATTCTGGACCGTCATGGAGCTCATGGGGTAATGATGTACAGGGTTTTATATACAGCAAATTCTTCACATACTTCTGACTTCAAAGGAGATTTCACTGATTTTGTTGATCACCATCTGCCTGTTCAAAAGTAAAACAGTTCATATATCCAAATTTCCATATGATTGAAACTTGAAAATTAAATACTACAAATTAAATATATTTTGTTTCATGTTCATAACATCAATCTCTCACTTCCTCCAGGGAGCCCGTCCTGATTAGTTGAGCCAAATTTGATTCCTCTTGTTCCTGATCGTTGCTTTTACTGTCAGTGTTATGCATTATAGCTTTTGATTATGTTTAGTTTTGTTCTTTATTATAAACTCTGTAATAAAAGTCTTTAATTTTTTTTTCTCATTGTATACAATGTGTAAGTCTTGATTCATCCAGAAGATGTTAAGCAACTTGAGGTCAGGAACATTAAATTTAACTGCAGGGCTCCTTACTTGTTTGTAGAGTAGTCACTGAACTATCATTTATTGAGTACTTCCTTCATTCCTGGTATCATTCTGAAATGCATTACCGAAGAGTAACTCGATCTCCACAACAACTCTGTGCGTTAAGTCTTCCTGCTTCACAAGTAAACATTAAGCCATTAAGTGAGGAAGTGGAAGCAGAGAAGGGCTAAATAACTTTCTCAAAGTTATTTTGAAGTGCAGAACTGGGATTTCAACCCCGGAGGACTGGGTTCAGTCCCCATGCGGTATCCGGGGCCTTTATGATTCATCCTCCACCCAGCCGATCCCAAATCTGGTTTCTTCTCCTTTCTTCCGTGGCACACCATGCTGGAGCTGTATAGGGTCGTTTCGTGAATGATTTCTGGATCAGACACTGTGCTAAGCACTTCCATGGATTATTTCATTTCATCCTCCAGCAAGCCCTTTGAGGTTGGTGTATTATTATTTATTATTATCCCCTTTTTATAAAGGGGGATAATCTGTCTAGGCTAAAGAGATTGCATAGCCTCTCCAAGATCATCGTGTGATAAAGTCCTGGTGTCAGGATTTACCTAGTCAGTCAGGTTTCCAGGCAATAGTAGGTTATAAGCAATTAAGGTTTTGTGGAGTCAAAAGTCTCAGATGGATTTTTGACTATCGTTGGCTCTCCCAACCCTCATGTTGTTCAAGGATCCATTGTATTTGTTATGAAAGATTATGTCCATGTTTTACACACTGAGTTTTAAGTTTAAAACAAACATTCTGATAAAATTAAAATTCACATGTCTTTATTATAATTTTTGACATAAGTGAACCAGGGGAAATTATTTTTCCATTGGTTGGTACATTTGAACCTGTTTGATATGTGCCTTCTTAGGCTATTACTAATTTGTCTATTCCACTGTGCTTAAATGCACTGAATTCTCTACCCCTGCCCCCCCCCACCCCAAACTCTTACCCTGTCCCATCAAAGCTTTCATTTCATGTTTTTTTTTAACTTCTAAACCTATCTCATGAGGAAATACCCTAGATTTACATTTTCTGTTACTTGCTTTCTGGGTGAAATCACTGCCCACTTTGACAACTGCTGGCTAGCCCCGCCTCGTTCACATATCAGCAGCCTGGGGCTCTGGGCTCATGGAATCCAGTCCTTTTGCCCAGCTTGACTGACAGGCATCTGTCCTTGCCGAGTGTCCAGGCCATGGTGCTCCAGACAGTGCTGAACTTGCATGGGCTCTTCAGTCTCTCCGAGATGGTTGGAGGGGTGGCAGGGAAGGTGGGCCGCATAAGAGCTGGGACTCAGAAAGAGGAGGGTGGAGAACTAGAGGACAGACGAGAAGGGGGTGGTTGCTGCTGTGCTGTGTGGCTAAGAGCTTGTTCTGTACGCTGTTGCGTTCTGTCTCCGCATTGCCTCCTGAAGAAGGCAGAGTGCCGGTGTTAGCTACTTTGTCACGTGAGGAACTGGAAGCAGGAGCATGCTGTGATTTGTCTCAGCTACCGTGGCAGGTACTTGTAGACGTGGCCAGGAGCCCCTTCTGGACTCCTACTAGTGCTCTACTGCGTGGCTTAGAATGATGGGAGAACTTCACTCAGGCGCAGCAGGTGTCACCCTGGTAGCCCTGGGGTCCTGAGTCGAACCCCGGAGGCCGTGTACTCCTGGTTTGGGAGCATGCGATTCTGTGCGGGGTTATTTGGTGATGCTCCCCAGGGTAGCTCAGTACTCTGCCTAGTGGTGGCTGGGTCCTGGTGTCAGCTAGCCAAGTGCTGTGCTTCCGCACTCTGATTCTCTCTGACCTAATTTTAAGTTTAATTAAGGGTGGCTTTATTTTAATCCTTAAAAACATTTTGAAGGACTAACTTGGATGTAATATGCTTACATTTAATTCACCTGTGTTTAAGCACAAGTCCATTTCAGAGCTTCATTTAACATCTCCTATTAAATGCAAATTAAATGATCACTCAGGTACTCTGTTAGAGAAGAATACTTGGCAAAAGCTGTCAATTGTAGGAAAGGCTGGGGGAGGCTGAACGAGAGTGAGAATCAGTTCACTGGCCCTGGGCATCATGAGGAATCTTTACCCTTGAACTCTGAAACAGAATCCTCTTCTCCCTAACTCTCTCCTCCCACTGAAGACAACTGCCCTGTGCATGCGTACTTTCCCTTCCCCCATCCTGAAACCCTTTCAGTGAAAGGCTTTCACTGACCTTAGAAATCCTGGCCCTGTCCAGACCCTTTCCCTCAGCCCTGACGTCCTTCCAGGCAATTACTGGGGCCTGGCAAATACCATCTCTGATTTAATTGGGGCCCCACATCTCAGTTGGTTTATTTTTTTAACCTTCTAATTGGTCTCCTGCCTCCAGTCACTTCTCAGCCAAGGTCATCCTGCACTCCACTGACAGAATTATCTAACTACCTATCTCTCATCATGCTGCTCCACTGAGTGAAAACCTTGGCTGGCTCCCCATTGCCTTCAGCCTAATTTTCAAACTTTGTAACAGAGAATTCAGATTTCTCTGTTTGATTCATCTCCCACTACACTCCAGGCTTCTACTCTTCGTCCGCACTGAGAAAGTCATTGTTTCTCAGCACACAGGGCACCTGCTTCCATACATTTCCTCCTGCTGCTACCACATCATTTGCACAATTCTGGTGTCTTCTCCTAGGCATATCTTAGATGTTACTGTCTTAATAACTTCTGCTTATTCCAAAAGGAGTGAAGGCTACCTACCGTACTCTGTCTTCAGAGGCCTTACCCTGCTACTGTGTTCTGCCACCGTGCACTTACATCTTAACTGTGTAGCTGTCCCCCACACTTGGATTATAAGCCACTTAAGGGCCAGACACTTTGCCTTAGTTATCATTTCATTCCCCAGCACATAATGCATACAGGTGGAATGTAAGCTTCTTAAAAGCAGTATGCAGTTTTGTGACTGGCACATAGTGGGTTTTTATTGAGTATTTGTTGAAGGAGTTGAGTATCAACAAATGTTTGAAATAGCAGGGCAGAACTGTATGGCTCAAATGAAACCAATGCACTTAACCCTTTTTGTTGACTGTGTTTATCCAAATCCAACTGTGTGGGGCTGCAGTCTTCAACCTTGTGAGGGAGGAAAAGGCTGGTGCTAATACCTAGCTTTCCAAAGCACTTCTCCTGCATCTCACTAGTGTGATCTTGTTTTATATCAGGAGGCGGGATCACATTTCTGTATCTTCTGTTTGCATGATGTCAAGTGTACTTGTGGGAAAAGATACTACTTTGTTGTAATCTTAATTAGGCTAATAATAACTCTTTCCTGGTTATTGAGAATTATGGTTAAATCAAAGGGAAGTTTGGATTTAAGGGACATTAACAAAACTTTGCTTTTAAGAATCCCCTTAGCTGTTTCTTACTTGGGCAGATAGCTACACCTAGTGGCTTTATGGATTATTTCAGAGACTCTAGGAAAAGCTTTTGGGGTTTTTTTCCTCCCTTTATTTAACCTCTGCTTATTTGGTGTCTTTTCTTTCCTCTTAATTAATGAAGCGGTATCTTTGACTCATATATTCTCTTATATTTAGAAAGTACGCTGGCCCCAGCATAGGAATGGAGATTGAGGAATTGATATTTATCCATAAAATGCAAATCCCCATATAATAAGTAATTTGGAGTACTATTAGTACAAATAGCAAGGTGATAAGGTCTGGGACCCTCTGACTAGAACTTAAATAGGAGCCTTGTGTGCAAAATACTCTCTTACTTTTATGTGGATATAATCCCAGATTTCTTTAACAAATGTGTATATTTATCAGTATATGCACAAATGTATACCTCTGCCTTGGATGCCTTATTTGTCAAGCACACAAGAATGAATTTCTACATACATACATTTTCCGTGTCATTGAGCCATATTTACATTTTGAGATTTCTGATGGAAATATGCCTAGCATGTATCACACGCATTTCTGCCTTTTAATAAAGCCTATATTTTATAATTATCCTTATCTTGACAACTTAGAACCATAGTTATAAATATTAATTACTTGAGTCAACTGAAGCCTTTAGGAGAAGCTTTGAGACTCTTTGCTCTACTTTAATTTCTTTTAGATAGACCACAGTGCTTTACAAAACATTTGTGTCTGTTCACAGTTTTTTCTGTCCTCTCCCTGCCTTTGCTGCTGGCATTGGGTTTTTTGTTGTTGTTTGTTTCTTGTTTTTGTTTTTGCCACCCTCTTCCTATTATCCCCACTCAAGGCCCCTTATCATTTTGGCTTCAATTTCTGCTATGGACTAGAGGTAACCACACATCTAGTAGGATCCCAGTTCTCTTGGCTCCTGAATTTGTGCTGTTTACACCAAAAATATATGCTAAATTCACAGTGCCTTAAACTTATGGGTAAAGTTAAAGGTTACTGGATTTTGAGAGACATCTTTGAGGTGCATAGCTTAGTGATTCTGTTCTGCTATTTTAACCATTGGTCAGTCTTTGTTGTGTGATTCCTGGCCAGGTCATTGAGATTTCTTTGTTTCCACACACAAATAGAACCAAGGCAGTTAACAGATACTCACTGTACATCTGCTGTATATCTGGTATGTGGTGAGCACAAACATGCATATGTAGACTTCCTTGATTTCATAGCCCAATTAATATAATGTGTGGAGGATTACAGTTGCCTTGATAATTACTCACATTTGAATTCTCTATTCAGATAGAAAGTTGTATTGATGACCATCCATTTTAATGATTTGCAGAGGGTCTCATTTAACTTCAAAATTTTGTGACTTGTATCGTTATGGCCAAATAATCTATAAACAGCACTTGGAGAGAGAGTTGACTTTTCTTATTATAGTTCATATGAACTCTAAGCCATAGGGTAACTAATCTTCTCATAACTGGTAACTGGTAACTTTATCATGTGTGGTGAAATAGCTATCTGAAGTAAGAATTTATATAATATAGACTTTATGCAGTTTAGCTCCCTAAATATATTTGATTCCAACTATCTTTTGTAGATTGTCACATGTGCAATCTATATTACTAAGTTTTAAGACCCTTCATAATTTTAATTTAATCCTAGGCTTGATTTTTAAAAAATTATTGATTATTTACCAAGATATCTAGAGCTACACATAAATGATTTCTTTATAAACCAAGATAGTGTTGATTTTTCTTCATCATTTCTTCATCATTCCTAGATAAAGCTATATTTTATTCAAGTATTCCTTTCAGTGAAGGAATCCTTTGTGGCTAGTAATTTTGAGTTCGTTGGCCTTCTTTTTAGTGCATTTTGTGTCTCCTTGGCTTCAAATTCTTGGGAAGTAAATAATACCATTGATTGGGCCATTTGGTATACAATTTGTCAATTAGTCAAGTGATAGGGAGCTGGTCTTTGGCAGCCAGACCACAGGTGGCAAATGAAAGAAAGCTTCTGCACCTTCTCGAGTTCATCACTGGAAGAAGATGGCCGTTACTCTTTCAAATACAGAGATGGCAATTGAAATTTCAGATGCTGGTTCCTGCCCAGTGACCTATGATAATGTTAGAGGAACATATCTTAAGTGTCTAATAAAGAGGTTTAGTGAGAAATTCCATTTTTAGGAACATAACCTGGGTGATTGTCATCTGTTTCCATAAGATTCAACCACATAATATAATCATTTGCAGCTCTTAAAATTACATTGGAAAAGCTTTAACAACACAGGAAAAATCATATAAAAAGCGTTCTTTAACTGTAGTACAGCGTCTCAATTTTGATGAAGTTATCTTATACAGCTGGAAGAATATATATAATACTTATATATATAAGTATTAACAGTGCTTATCTTCTGGAGATAGCACTGTCGATTTTTCTTCTGTACTTCAGTTTTTGGGTTTTTCTCAGATTTGCAGCAGTGAACTTAGATTATTTTATTGTCAGAAATATGTTTATTTAAAACTATTTTTAACTTGTTTTTCTCTGTAATAAAACATAACTTTTTCCCTAAGACTTCCTAACCTTGTCACATAGGAAGGGAACTAAGAGGACACACTGATTTAGGATTTAGAAGACACGTCAAACTTTTTTTTAGTTTATTTAAAATACTTGTTGACCTTGTGAGCAGGCAAAGTTGAACATTCTTTATTAAACAAAGCCCTAGGAAGAAGATGAACAATAAACAAATATTTATGCCTTGTGGTGATAGAATAAGGGGATTATTGAATGTTGGGGGAGAGGAGATATTGTTTACTTCTCTGGTCCTTAGTTCCTTCACTTGTAAAAAGGGTCAGATGAGAGGAATAATCGTACTGTTCTCTCAACATTCCTTGACTCTCAAGACATTTGAATTACAGTTGGCTGTCTATGTGATTATGTCACCCAAATGGCAGAGATAGGTCCTGACAAGTGTGTGTGTCCTGACAAGAATACTTGATTAATAACAAGAATTTTTTTTAAAATCCAGTGGTATTTCTATAAATGTTGTTAGTAATAAAGATCGCAAATAAATATTATAGAGCCCTAAATATTTACCCAATGCAGTGATTAGTGCAAAGAAAATATGTATAATAAAAGAAAATATTCTTAAGTAAATACTATTCTATGATTAGGGTTTGTGTATAAACACATGAACACCTAGAAAACCAGAATTTGATTTTAGTTTTGTTTTTGCAAATGTTTTATATTATCAAATCCCATTTGTGTTTTCATGCAGTTCAATGATACAAAATATTGAGGAAACGTAGAACACAAAAGAAATAGGTATTTTTTGGAATTGGTGACAGAAAGCCACCAATGGATATTAACTTTTCTAAAATGCATTGTCTTGTCCATCTCCTGCTTTTCATTGCATTATTGAACTGTTGGATGGCGCTTTGTATGAAACTTGGTGGACTGTAACTGCTATTTTGTCATAGTTTGCCTCAGTTGGGTGAATGAAAACTATTCTCTTCTCCAACAGGAATGTTTGAAGTGGCATTTGTCATCTGTTGTCTTCCAGAAACTATCTCTATGATGTCTCATACCATCTTTCTTCGTTTCAGATATCCTCTGGCACTTGTAGACAGGATGTTTCAGAATCCCCTGAATTACGTCAGAAGTCCCCATTATTTCAGTTTGCTGAGGTAATGTATTACAGTTCATACTTAATGAGATTATAATGTGAGCTTAAATTTAGACTGATGACAGTAACTTAAAGTACTGAAGAATTCTCCTTAGCTTACTTAACGTAGATGGGAAAAGAGAGTCAAATTTTGGAAAAGGTATTTTGGAACTCCAGTCTCCTAATTAAGGAATAACTTTATGTACTTTATGTCTATAGGAGCTTGTTATTAAGTCACAGTAAATATATTTAAACTGTACCATTGATTTTTGTTTATGAATATAGTAAAATTCAGGATACAATTTAATTATTGTTAGAACTCTGTCATTTATTAGCTGTTAATTTATCAGGTGCTACATCAGAAGATGTAATCCACTCATGGTTATTGGCTATGCATTCCTTTCTTTTTTTTAAGTACCCTTTGCTCTTAATTGAGACATTAGCATGCATTTGGCAATTTTCAAAGTCCTGTGTCTTTTATCAAACCTGTTTGACTCAATATGTTTCTAACATTGCTTCAGAGATGTGCAGGAAAGCATATTATCCTTAATAGGAAGTCTGTAAGGTTAAGACTGCTTCCCAAAATATCTTCGTTTATCATAGAACTTAATATGGAGCCATCATTATTAATTTTCTTAAACCTTAACCCAACTGATCTTCCCGTGATCATTTGAATTGTCTTTTATACTAGACCTTCTCTCACACTGTCCTGATAAAACCCTTCCTAACATTTGCCATTGTGTTAGGTTTTGGACAAAGAGAACATATTTTTAGTTTCAGATTTTTTTTTCCCTCTCCAGTGCCCTTTTCTGGTGGTTCTCAACATTCTATTGGCAAAACTACTGTTCACAAAGGCAGAGGCCATTCCTTTTCAGACATTGTTTGTAATATGTGTAAATGCCTTGCTGGTATCACCAGAATGTTAGAATACGTATTTGCTCACATATTCCTTATCTATCACTTTTCTTTCTGACCGTGTGAGATATGCTGTGAATTACAAATGTTTTGTATATTGTTTCCTTAAGAATTTAATGTCAGGATTCGCTGTGCACTCAGTTTTTAAACAGTAGTTGTAGAGATGTTAAATAATCTTGGTCCCAACTTTGAAAGCAGAGATGCTTGACCAGGGGCCCCTAAACCTCAAAAGATCTAATGAAAACCCTAAAATTTCCTGTGAACATTTAGGTGTGTTGGCATACGTGCATTTTTGTGGATTCTATAGCACACCTAGGAGTCCAAAGAGATCCCTAACTCTTTTGCTTTTATATAAAGAGTCCCTATCTCAAATCTGATACTTCTTCAGGAGCTCTCTATTCATGTGATTAACTGAGTATCTCTTTAACCCAATATTAATTTACAAGTAAATCCTTTTGTTTAGAAACTTGTAAAATGCTTTTCAAAAATCTAGATGGTTGATGATGGTGTTTCTCTTCATTTCATTCGTCTTAACCCTCAAAGAACTGTAGGTTAGGCAATTAACCTAGGCATAAACTAATTATTTTCCTAACTTTTATTGAGGGTGCATGGGAATGAAAAATGCTCTCTGAAGTAAGACCTACCCAGGACTTCAGGAAAATCCTTGTGGATTCATATTTGCAGTCTGTCACACTTGCACATGGAGCTCATTTGAAATGATAGGTTTCATGGTCTAACCAAGAAGAGTGTAATTTTACCTTAACATGTCTTTAAAATACTTGGTTAAATTTTATTTATCCACAATGGTCTGTTTATATATAGTTTGTTAAATAGATCTGGATTTATTTTTTTTTTTACTGATACTTATTCTAAAGATGCTTATATGTCTCATTATAGTGGCATTAAAATTTTCTTAATGGCTTCAGCAGTGAATAAAGTCAGTAGTTCCATCAGTCTCTTTTCTTATTCTGTCTCATCCCTAAACATTACTTTGATACTATTTCACTGACAGCCTCCATGGTTTTTCCAACCAGCTTAACTTAATTAAGAGGAAAAAAAACTACTTCTCTGATCGAAGAATTCTGATTAATTAAGGTGCATTTGTTGCTTAGTAGGTACCCTTTGATGGAGTTGGTGAGCACAGTTAATTGAAGGAAAATACTTTTATGGGACCGGGAATGGACTGAATTCGTAACGCCCAGGCCTTTTGCTCTTGTAACTCACTTTCTCCCCATTTTGTAGCTGGATAGAAGTCTTTTTCACTTTGGAAGCAAAATTAGTAACTGACCTTGTTCTCAAAAGATCTTTGAAAAGTATTTCCATGGGGCCATCAGAGCAAACTTTTAAAGAGGCTACCATAATTACCAAGTGGAAAGGAAAGGCCTCCTAGTAGAACCAGCTGTGGTATGGCAGAATCCTCTATCCACGGTCAGATGCCTGAAGAGTGAGGATGAGAGAGAGTGTGTGTATGTAGGCATGCATGGTGTTGCAAAAGAAATGCTATTCCTCTTCAGTGAATAATTTATTGAGTGCTGGTGCAATGCCAGTGTCTTCTGTAGCTTTTCTTTTCCCCGTAATCCTGTAAAATGGGGATTATTCTCTTCATCATTATCATCAATTTATAGTTGGGAAAAAATAAGTTTTAGAAAGATAAGCTGAGCTGCCCAAGTTCATGTAGCTGGTGAGGAGTCAGCTAAGATTCAATCCCAGATACCCAGAGCCACATCCATATGCTTCTCCAACACTGTTTCCCAGCTGCCTCTCAACAGAGAACAGCTTGGGGGGAGTGGTGTAGGGAAGAGAGAGCAACTGGCTTTTCTTGCAGCTTCCAGCTTTTATAATATTTTTTAAAATATATTGAAATAAAGCAGTTCATCTCACGTCTCCTCCACGGCTGGCTGCAGCATACCTGATACCCTACAAGAGACATGGCAAATGAGCCAAACTTGGTCTTTTGTTCTTCCAGTCATCTGTTTTTAGAAACATGGCCTTTGTCTTCCTTTATCATTTATAAATACTGTTCTTCTAAAAGGCATTAAGGGTGATGATTCATGTCTTAATCTTTATCAGTGTCTACAGTGGAAATATATGGCAGAATCTATTAGTCTGATATGAGAAAATGTCCTTGTGCATTAAAAATTACTTGTTTCCTTTCAGATATCTTCAAGTTCATCCCACCCTGATACTCCTTCAAAACAGTGTCAAGCATCAGCCTTGTTTCAGTTTGCAGAGGTATTGCCTCTTTTTTTTAAATGATTATTGGGCTGAGAAACTTACTGAGCTCAGGAAATACTAGAATGGAGTTTTAATAACATACAATGAACTTTAGGCATGCCTCTTGCCATTACGAATATAATGCACATAAGGGAATACTTAATGCTTTTTGCTGCCTTTGCTGTAATCATAGATCAGCTCCATATTTTGCATTCATTTTATAAGCATTCATTACGGAGTTCATTTAGAATAGACACTTTCCAGTAATTCATTTGTTTCATTTTACCTTGTTCTTAATTTATTTTAAAAGCTTTGGAAAAAACTGCTGTCCACATCCATAGGATTCCAATTTATTAAATGTTTCCAGTAGTGAAATTAGATGCTGTGATTTATGAAAGACTCACAGTGGATGCAGTGGTGCATCTTTAGTAGCATTTAATCCCAGGTTTAGAGCAGGTCAGCTCTCGCAGGATCTCAGATTTCTTTGGTTTATCAGCCAGAGAGAGAGCATACACCAGAGAGTGCTCGCTTACTTAGTTGGTGTGGAGAAGCACATCTGACATGCTTGCCACAAAATCCCTGGCCTCAGCCATAGGCTGCTCATTTATGATGAGCACTCTATGACAAGTAATAAAGTGTATACAGTTCATGAAAATAAGATGGTGTCTGCCCTAGGTCTTTCCCCTTCTTTAGTAATTCCAACCAAAAATATATATCATAAACTAAGCAGTTTTTTGAAGGGTTGAGCGAAAATGACAAGCAGTACCGTTCTGTTTAATATTGATGTATTGAATCATTTTGATTCATTTGAATAAAGAATGCTGCATAAATGAAATGTAAAATGATATCCTTTTGGCAGGAGAAAACCCAGCATGCTACTTTGAAAATGAGGAAAAATTACTTTCAGCTTTTATATTAAAAAAAGGAAATACTGCTGCTTCTTGGGACATTAGGGTCAGCCACTGTGACTTTATGCCACCAGTTGGCTTGGTTATCAGTTGGGATTCTCTGCCACAGTATTTGCTTTAGTTGTTGAGGGCTATTCTATAAAACTGGTAACAAAAATGTCATATAATACTACCACTTAGGAAGAACAATTTGCTTGATGAATCTGAATAAATTAAGATTTTATTATAATCTGTCATTATGATAAGCAGACTGTTATTTCCAGTCTGAGGAAATTGTTTTAATATTTCTTGCAGTTGGTAACATCCATTTATTTGATACTAGTAATTTTTTTTAAGAGTTAAAAAGGAATTTTGGTTTGGTGACTAAATTTGGTTTTAATCTTAGTACTTAAGCCAGCCCCACGCAACTTTTTAGAAATATTTTCCTCAAAACAGAAGGTATTTGCCATACATTCTGTTTGATTAAATTCTACATTCTGTAGCTGGATTAGAAAGGTAATGGCTCATCTTTGACACACCTGATATACATTAACTACCAAGAGTATTCAGCTTCATTTAAAATGTCAATATGGGATATCACAGCTGGTGTTTCCAACAGTTATCTCCACTCAGAGCGTGATTGTTATTTAAGTGATACTATTACCATATTTATGAGGAGTTCCTGAAGCCCTGGGCAGCTCTGAGGGCCTAGTTTGATGATGTAATAGGGACTACCACTTGATTCTGGAGAATGAGATCTGAGCCTCTCCTAAACCGATTAATGCTTCCTTGCTGCTAAGTATGCTCACTCCTTAAAGCATGAGAACAGTTTTTTCTTCCCTAGGAAAGAAAAGAACCTTTTCTCACTTGAGACCTATGCAGGGAGATGTGTACAGATTTCACTCTACTCAGTAGCACTGGTCTTCTGAGGGTTTTGGGTTTTGATCATGAGAGAGGATTAAAAAATTGTTAACCTGATAATTATTAGTGCTGTTTCAAGACCTCATAACAGAGGAAGGCATGTGCAGTCGGAAAACCAAAATGAAATGTTTTGCCCGAGAATCAAATGTAATTCCCCCTGTCAACTCAGTATATTGTTTTTCCTGGTTATATTTTGCATAGATTGATAATATGAGCCGTTTTCATTCCTAAGCCAATTAAATTATTATACTCTCGGTTATTGTTGTGATAGGGGCCCCCAATGTGAAACAACAATCTGGTGAAAGCCGGTTACACAGGTGGTGACAAGAATCCACAGATTGTTTGGCAGAACAAAGGAGATAGAAGTTTATGGAACATACTGGAAGGGAACAGTAGGCAGATTCGGGGAAGAGAGGCTGTCTGCAGAGGCAGGGTGTGGGGGCTGTTTGGAGGAAAGGTGAGGATAAATAGCCCATGGGCCAATGAGGGCCTCTGGATATTGTGAGGTGGGTCCAGTGGGCCCGTCTATATCCATCCAGGGGGTCGTGATAGGCCTTTTTTACAGTCCATCGCTCAAGCCTTTTTGCCTAAAAGTGGCCTCTACAGTTACTATTTGTAACTGTTACATATGATTATATAAATTGAGTACACGGTTCTCTGAGGATATATAACTTCTCTAGTCACTTGTCTCAACTGGCCCAAGAGAACCTTAAGTTTCAGTCTCTGTCATCGTAAGATCTGACCACATCGTTAGCCTCATTTGGGGTTTGGTTAATTCAAGGCCAAACAAGAGCTAACAAGATGAACTAATAAAATTATCTACTAAAATCTGCTATAAGCACATATATTTCAGTAGAAATAGAACAGGCTGTAATTACTAACTATAATCATATCCCTAAAGCCTTTATAATTATTTCATGTAACACCTATCACCTTTGAGAAAACAGATTCTTGAAATTCTTGTTTTAATTAGTTTATAGTAAAGGTTCTCAAACTTTAAAAATGCATTGGAGTCCCCTCAAAGGCTTCTTCAAACAGATTGCAGGGCCTCACTTCCAGGGTTTCTCATTTATTGAGTCTGGTGTGGGGCCTCAGAATTTGCATTTCTAACAAGTTTTCCTGTTGGAAACCACAATTTGAGACCACTGCTCTATAGTATAATTTTTACTCTGAGTTATTAGCTCGTCCTTGTTAAGGTACTTCCTAGTATCTCTGGGCCTTATAGGGAAGGGATGAAGAGAAAAAAGGACGGGCACATAATAGAACTCTACTCAGGAACCCACTTGGACCCCCTCTCTTTTCAGAGGGATTTCAGTACACTTAGAGAAAAGTGAGTGTTTCTATGATTAGGAAACGATTTAGTCTTTAAAAATGTTTAGCTTTGTAATATTAAGGTTAGGCATGCAAAATTCCTAGAGTCCATTCCTGCTAATTTGATTTACAAACATATATAACTCTAGGAACAGGTTAGCTAGATCTTCTCTTGGCACAGGGCCATTTATTGTGGAAAATAGAGACACCCTTTTTAAGAAACAGTCAGCCCTGGGCATTTCTTTAAGTTGAAGTGGTTTTTTTCTTTATTAACCAAATTTGATAGTTTCAAAACTCATTGAAGTTAACAAACTTGGAATCATGAACCTGAATAAAGAACATTTTGTTTATATATTCCTCATGAAAGGTTTATGTTTAAAGGGAGGAAAATACATCTACTTGACAAGATCTAGAAAGAAATACAGAGTACAGAGCCTGTCCCCCATTTCAGCCTGTCTCCAATCCTTGCTGATACTCATACCTCACCTACATTCAGCTGGGCCCACTTTGAAGAGCTGTCGTGTTTCCAGGCTCTGATCCATTACATTGGTCTAAATGAGTTTCCTATCTGCATCTTTTGTTGTTTACAGGTAGAGTGACACATCCATCGCATTTTAGATCTTATTTACTGTAGACTAATAACCACATGTAATGCCAGAAGGGAGCTATTGTCTTCTATTATTTAAAGAGTCTGAAAGCCATGACCAGTTCACATGTTCTTCTGTTGTGTGGCTGACTCTTACACCTAAAATAGATCTTTGCATTGAAATATTACATATTTTCTTTGAAGACAGAAAACTAATCTGGATGATTTATACCAATAAGTTTGGACATTAAAACTTCCCTTAGAAAGTATTTACTTTGCCAGTATAAATACAACCATCATCTCACCAAATTTAAGACATTGCCACAGTTGGATATAAACAATAGGTGCAAATTTAATGCATTCATTTTGATGATGGACTGTTCAATATGTTACAGAATATTACACTCGACAAAAACCGTATACTCACACTGCAGCTAATCAGTATGAAAGTATTATGTGTTTTATTAGAAGCATTAATATTTCTTTTAAGGTAAGAAAGACCAGTCATCCCATACTGTTCATTTGGGGTTTTTTAAAAATATTTTTTTATTCATTAAGTAATTATCAGTCATTCCTTACCAGGCTGCAGTGTTTTATGATACCCCTCATAATTGCAAAAAACATCCACTATTACCTAATTTGCTTTTGATCTTTACTACCTGTTTCCTTGGTGTGGTTCCCCTACCTCAGGCAGCTATAAAATGAGCAGTTTAACATCCAGGATGATCATTTTTCTTAGCACTTTCGCTGTACTTCACGTACTATTACACCCTTGTTTATCCAAACAGTATATACTAGCCAGAAGAGAGACTGTGGTGGAGTTAACCGATTGGCAAGTACCATCCAGTTTGAGGACAATAAAAAAGCCAAGAATGTACTATTCAATATGGTCCACTAGTGTCCCCTACCCAGAAGTAAAACATAGCATGTACTTCCCTCTACCAGGTGACCAGACATTGGAAAAAAAAAAAAATTAATGGTATTGTTCTTACTTGAAAGGATGTGTAAGTCTCTTAAATAGGAAAAAAAAAAATGGTGGGCATCTGCAGTAGTAGCGCAACTCAGCATTATACAAATTCTAATGAAGCCGATCAGATTAGTAAGAGAAAATGTGTAAATAAAAAGACAAAATCTTGAGGAAAAGCATTTATGGGATCACCAGAGAAAGGAGAACAATAAGGAATGGGGGTGGGGAGGATGGGTAGGAAGAAAACCAGGATTCTCCAGCAATGGAAGCCCAGAGAAGAGTTTCTCAAAGGAAGGGTCAGCCACATCAAATGTTGCCAAGAAATCAAGATAAGGACCAAGCATAGCATTTACAATGTCCAGTTTTTCTTCATGCCCCCTACACCAAAAAAAATTAAGAAGCCAAAGACGCTTTTAGAAAGCCTATCTCACCAGAGTTACTCCATGAATATTGTATTGGTTGCTGATTCAGGAAGTGTTGGGCTACCAAAATACATTGAACCTACCCCACAGGAGCTCCTTTGGAAATGTTCCTTAGACCTCCACATAGGAAAAAATCCTCCCATGGGTAATGAGGGAACTAGGCCTTACGAGACACAGATGGCGGTTCCTTTTGAAAGGTGAAGAACCATTCTCAGGCCTCAACTCAGACAACTGTGCATGAAGTCGGGTGGCAGACAGTGCAGTCGGACTTTCTTCATCAAGCCCACAGTTGACCACACACAATGTGTGGTACTGAGTGAGGAGCATAAACCTCCAGCAACACAGGTGACAGCAGAGGGCGCCATTGGGAGATCTAGAAGTGCACCCCATCCTGGCTTAGTGCAGCAATGCCACACTCGCCGGCCTGCTAGTGATTCTGGAGAGTGTCCTGTGACTATGTGATAGATTAAAATTCTACAGATTATTAGAAATTATCCTCTAACATTGCAGTTTTTAATTCCATTCCTACTTCCGTATGTAACAAATTTTTAAAACTATACTAAGAAAGTTTATTTTTATTCATGTTACTAATGATAAATTCTTGTTAATAATTGCACCATTTATTGAGAGCATAATATGAACCCAGCACTTTGCCAGACTCTTCATTAACATAAAATCTAAACTTCACAACAGTAATATGGGGCAGGTATTACTGATTCTGTTTTGAAGATGAGGTAGAGGAGACTCAGAGTCTTGATTATTTTGTTAAGTCAGCACAGCATAAAATAATGAAGACGTGTCTGCCTGACACAAAGATCATGTTCTTTAATTTATACAACCTTGGTTCAAAACACTGACATCTATATTCAGTATTTCATTCCCTCAAGTCATTGATAGGTGATGTTTTTTCTCTTAGTTTAGTGATAAGGTGAGTAATTAAATTCAGCTTGTCTAGAAAAAAATAGAAGTGGCACATATCAGAGAAAATTTAGCTAGAAGAAAATATTCCAGACTTCAGAAAGATTGAGCCCCATTTAGTTAATTTTCAAATAGGTTTTTGTTTGTTTGTTTGTTTGTTTGTTTTTTAGGATTTTATTTATTTACTTGAGAGAGAAAAAGAGAGAGCAGGAGTGGAGGGGGTAGGGGAGCAGAGGGAGAAGGAGAAGCAGACACCCTGCTAAGCGGGGAGCCCAATGTGGGGCTTGATCCCAGCACCCTGGAGCCATGACCTGAGCCAAAGTCAGATGCTTAACCGACTGAGCTACCCAGGTGCCCCTCCCACTTATTTAATTTTCTAAGAAGAAGTGGTTGAGATAAATAGCAAAGAACTGTTAAAATTGATAGTACCTAGGAAGAAAAAAGTCCTTATTCCATAAACTAGCCCCTTCTAAATGTTCCGGGTAGCTTATTAAGTATTTGCCTCTACAAAGAGAAAATTCTCTCTAGCAGGAAGCTCCCAGTCTCTCTCCGAGCTGACAGCTCCCCAGAACTCCCTGTGGGAGTTGGGGGTCACCTGTAAGGATGCAGACACCAGGCAGGACTGCTTCCTAAACTGAACTAAGAGATACCTCTGTCTTAAATTGAGAAAGAATTCAGAATCGCCAAGAATATGAAAAGCTTTACACCAGAGCTAGCTCCTCTAATGATGACAGGACTTCTCCAGGAGAAGAATACTTTATAAAGATCCTTAAGAATGTATGTCCTCAGCTTCTTACTAAGTTAGGCTAGAAATAGAAAATAAAGTGTTCGTATAAGAATGAAGGACAGTGCAGTTACATGTTATGGAACAGCTGCTCTTTGGTCACATTTGCAGGAGAGCTTGTGGGTAGTGTAACGGTGTATGTGTTGGTATTCCCCAACATAGGCCTTAACTCTCTGACTTAAAAGTGTGGTCTTGACTATCCATCTTTATATATGCTTGAGAACGTTCTCTCAGAGCTAGGGCCAGTGTTTATGTAAAACTCTTAGGGTCCCCAGCTCCTGCCGTAATTCCCTAGTTCATTTATATTCGATTCTCAAAAAAGTATTTGTTGACTAACAAGGCTGTCTTTGCCAAATACATTCCTAAAGAACAAAATGGGACAAAACTTGTTGCTTTGGTACAGACGAAATGACTCTAAATCCCTTGTATTTCGCCAGCTGATGAGTTGGTGTTTGTATAGAAATGGAAATGTTTATCTTGTAAGTTTAAAGCCTGCAGTATAGAAGATAATACTCTTATCATTTAACCGCTGTCCCAGCCACGCCTGGTTTTTGTTACTGTTTTTGAGGTTGTTGATTACATTTGGTTTCAAAAATTGTCCCAAGTAGGACACATTTAAAATTTCTTGATACTTGGGAATGGTGATGTTCTCATAAACAAAAGAAAGTTCTTGGGTGTGTGTGAAGAGGAAACAAAGATTCTGATAACACAATTAACATTCTTTATGTGAATTGTTTTTTCAATATAGATTTCTTCGAACACTTCACAATTGGGTGGTGCCGAGCCTGTGAAGCGCTGTGGGAAGTCCGCACTCTTTCAACTGGCAGAGGCAAGTTTCTAACAATATTTAGAGATAAGATCTGCAGAGGTGGAACCCACAAAAAAAGTTCATCATTGCAGCATTCTTTAAACTGTGCCATTTCACCAGTGACCAGACTATGGTGTTAGGTCTAATTTTCAGCCATGAGAGGGTTAGCTTTTTCATAGGAAAAAAAAGTTTTGTTATGAAAAGTCAGTAAGCACAGAAAAAGGGGACACAGGGAAATTGCAGAATCTTTTTTCACAGGTAGTATTGTAAAATAAGGTCAGTTTTTGTCCCACACTGTGAAGTAAGTCCAGCCTGGACCCAGGAGAATGGCCTGAGTCATGTTTCTCTCCTCAGATTCTCCTATTAACATCCTTAAATTCCTAGAAGACACTACTTTTAAACCAGGTGGTTGATGTTTTAATTTGGGGGTGTTTTTCTTTGTTGTTGTTTTTGTTGTGGGGTGGGTTTTTTTGGTGGCTTGTTTTTTAAGTGAAGAACTCAAATGACATATTTTAAAATCTGATTTTGTAACACCTGTCAGTTGTATGCTTGATATGATGTGGGTATAAAATGCCGCTGTTCCTTTGGCAAAGTAGAAAATGTGCTTTTATAAATCTGTGAGGAACAGAGAGCCCTCGCTTGGTGGGGGATGGGGTTGGTGTGAAAGGTGCCAACAGCAGTTGGTGGTAGAGTGTAGGCAGGGACCATGGTTTTCTCTGCCTCCCTGCTGCTGCTCTGCCTTTTTTCTGTGAAAGAAATATCTGTAGCACTAGGACACGATAATAACAGTTTACTTTTTCCATGAGACAAATTAGGAGGCACAAGATGGGTGACCAGATATCTCTTATATTGAACTTTTTCTTTTCTTTCATTTTTCTGGCTTCCTTCCAGTTAGTTCCTTCTGAGGGTGTGTGTGTGTGTGTGTGTGTGTGTGTGAGAGAGAGAGATACGGTTCTTTTTATAAAGCCTTTGTAGTTTATTAAATTTAATGGGACAACCTATCATTTTTTAAATTTTATGGTAGCTTATATCATAAAAATCTAGGAGTTTTAAATGTGTTTAAATGAAGCTTTTAAAGTCTAGCCAGACCCACATTAGAAATAGAAAAATACAGAGGCCTGAAACAGTAAAGTATATAAACAGTGGAACAAATGAACCCTTTGTTGTCTGACATTAAGCTGACATGGTTCTTGTTAGACAAAAATCAGACCCAAATAGAGGTCTACAAATGACTAGAAAACTTCCAAAGATCTTAGGAATCATTTAAAAAAGAACCGAGTGAGTCAGTGGCCAAGTACTACTTCAGGTAAAACTGAAACAGTAAAGATCTGGCAACAAGTGCTCCTTTGGAGTTGGAGCAAACAACTCTTTGTAAAGAGAGACTACAAGGTGATGAATTTAGTATTTTTAAGACCCTATAGATTGTCAAGACAATGTATTTGAAAGAAGTGACACCTTTTCTTAAATAAAATGAATGTATGGTGCTCTCTGCATTTCCCTGTTTGTGTGTGCTCACACATGCACATTTACATACAAACATAATATATACATAACAACACTAAATTGTAAAACAAGTTAACTCTCATGTTAATGTATCTGTAATGAATCATTTTATACTAGAAATATATGATTCTTTCAGGTACTTTGCTATGGAGGGTGCTAGAGAGATGATTTTGTCTTCTCATTTTCTTTCTTTGGCATAACCGTTATAAGAAAAAAAAGGATTCCCTATTAAATCAGAGCTCATGAAAAAGAACATTCTTCTAATTTGTAGGGATGCATCCCAAATATGAAACAGATGCTATGGTTTAACAGATGTTTGAATGCTGGTATCATAATTTTAAAGGGGTAAAATGACTGCAATAAGCCTATTCCAATTATAGCAAATCAGCTTATACTCAGACTTGGTTTCTTGTAACATCTGAGTAAAAATATATGCTTTTGATAAAACAGGGTCGCTAAAAAATAATTTACCAAGAAAATCTCACATTATTATTTGCACCACATGAATATCATACCATAATGCTAATAGACTGTTTTAGAATAACATTCTAAATCCTTCCCAGTTTCTAATTAAACATAAATATGTGCACAATGGATTAATCAGCATCTCCAAATAATCACCAGTAGAAATATGCTTCCTTAATTTTTTTTATTCCATGTGTATTTGATAATCATTTTTCTTTTTTTTTTTCTTTTTCTTTTCTTTTCTTTTATTTCTTTTCAGTGTTCCAGCATTCATTTTTCTTGAACTGTATATAATATTTAATTATTTTGGGTATCTCTTGAAATAAGTATAACAGGATATGGAGGAGGATTATTCCTCTTGCCCAGAATTGGTGCTGTTTTCTGAAATATGGAAATACAGCTTTAAAGTCACACATACCAAAGGGAAATCCACCAGGAAGCCACCTTTAATGTGGGCCAGATACTCTTTGGGGATTTATAAAGAGGTGGTCTGATCCAACTACTGCCCCATATGCCATTCCAGGGGTTTCTCCTTTCATTCCCATCCTAACCCCCAAGTCATCAGTGGTGGTGGGGGGGGGTGGCTATCAAAGACTTTCCAGTCACCCAGAATATTTTGGCCTTTCTCCCTGTCCTGAGGAGGAAAGGAAAGAAGAGCTTTCCACTCTTTATCCCTGCCCCATATCAAGCAAAGTGAAGGCAGCTTTAAGAAAAACTTTGTTAAAGATCAGAGGGTATCTGCAAGAGGTATCTTCTCATTCTTTGATTAGAAGCAGGAAATGTTGTAGACATAGACTTAGTGCTATGCCTTGCACCTGTTTGACCAGTGAGAAAAGAACTGGAGGAATTTGGCTGCGGGAGAGGCTTGCTGTACTCTCCGTTTTGGCAATGTAAAGATGCATGAGTTTTCACAGGTCAAGTCGACAAAGAGAAAGCAGTTGAGTGTGATCAGGCAAGATAGTCATAGGGTGCGGGGTTGGCAGAGAGCAGGCCCAGGACAGTCTCTTACATCAGGAAATATGCAACAGAGACAGCTTTACTCAGGACACTGATGAGCTCCCACAAGCAGCAGTGATGCTCAGCCAGTTTCCACCAGTACAGCAGTCCTGCTAATAAAATACCAAATACTTCCCATTGTTAGTAAAAAACTGCGACCCAAACCCCCTGTGTACCCTTGCTGCAACTTTCCCAGCATCCCCGGGTTCCCCTGATCCTTCAGCAACTGAAGGACGCAGCAAGGGGCCTGCAAGATGTGGCCCCTGGACCACATCCCTTCTGATCATTTAGCACCCCTGCCTCTTAAATATTTTGTATACCATCCCTGCCCTTGGCATCCCCTGACAAGGTCATTCAGTCTTACATATGTTAGCAGGAACAGATAAAAAAAGACAGACATAACCATGGGCAGTTTGCTTTACCTCCACCATAGCTTCTCCTATCCTCTACAGCAGAACTATTTAAAAATAGCCTTGTGGACTCTGGGAAACAAACTTGAGAGTTTTAGAGGGGAGGGGTGTGGGGGGATGGTTGAGCCTGGTGATGGGTATTAGGGAGGGCACGTATTGCATGGAGCACTGAGTGTTATACACAAATAATGGATCATGGAACACTACTTCAGAAACTAATGATGTACTGTATGGTGACTAACATAACATAATAAAAAATAAATAAATAAATTATAAAAAGAAAATAGCCTTGTGAAGGGAAGGGCCAGGAACCAGCCTAGGAACTCACCTCTCCCCTTACCCCACCTCCCTTCCTATGGGCTGACATGGGAGGAGGGCTGAATAAGGAGACCTCCCAAAGCTATAGGCACTGTTGCTTGCAGGAAATGTCTTCATGGTGAAGAGCAAGAAACATTTTAGGCACATACTTATCACTGTGCCGTACACCCACTTGTGCAGGCAAAAAGAAAATTGGAGGAAGTTGGCAGCAGACACAAAGAGACTTGAATTGGCCTGCACTCTGGGTTTTGGCACTGGAAGGACCCCTTCTATTTCCCAAGACCCTGTAGCCAGGAGATGCCCCGGGGAAGGCCCTGTTTCAGGCATTTGATTGGCATTTTAAAGTGGGTGGATTTTTAATAGCTGAAAGTGACCTGAAAATTCTGGGATCTGTTCCAGGTATTTTTCAGGAATCTACTCCAACTAGGAAGGGAGTTGGCATAGTGCTGCTGAGGTCAGGGAATTGAGAAGAAAATACAGTCCTTGATATTTGAACCTCCATGAGATTCATACTGTTCAGTTAATCAGTTGCTTAATTGGTGCAGGTACTTAATGTGTTTCTTTTCGTTTTGAAATTAATTAGGTCAGATCCTATAAAGAATAGCAAAGCATCCCCCTGGAGACCATAGTTATAGTTGTTTCATGTTATAGTTGCTGTATAGTTGGAGGGCACACAGAGACATCTGTACCTGTGCATTTTAGTGAAAAAAATTCTACACTTGAAGATCTCTGGTATCAGAATTGCCTAATATAATAAGATGTACAGTTGATTCATTTATTCCAATAAACAGTAATTACTGAGGACTATTCCATGCCAGTAACAGTGAGGCTGCTGAAGTTACCTGCATATGGGTATAATAGACACTGCATAGTGTCTATTACGATGGGATAAGCTGCAAACCTCCTTCTAAGATCAGCAGTGTAAGCACACTTTACCTCCAGGTGTAGGTTTGGTGTTGTAGAGGACCCCTAGAGACTGGAATGCATGCCTGAAAATATCAGTTGCTCTTTGTTTTACTTCTCTTTTTCTGAGATAGTTCTATGTCTTCTTTAAAACAGGTTATAAATTTTAATAGTGGGAAGTAAGTTGTGCTATCTAACCCAAGATCATGACGACTATTTTACTATCTGCTGTGTGGTAGGCACTTTATAAGTACTTTATATGTACTCATTGAATTTTCACACACATCCTTGGAGATAGGTACTATCATCATTCTGCTTTGACACATTAGGAAACAAAAGGGCAGAGAGGTTTTATGACTTTGCCTAAGGTCATGCGGACAGGAGATTACAGCCTCTGTAGGAGACCCAGGCAGTCTGTCTCCACAGCCCAGGCTCTTCCACACTGGGCTGTTCTGTCGCCTTGATTCAGATGAATGTAAAAGACTCTGCAAGTTGCTTGTTATAGGACTTTGCGTATTATGGAAGGCTCTATGGAAGACAGCTCACTCCTACACATATGTGTATGGCTGAATAAGATGACAGATTTTTCAAGACTGCTGTCAAAGAAACGGAGCTGATATTTCCTTTTTAAAAAGTGTCTGTACTTTCAAAACTGCCAAGATACATCTTACACCCTTAAATAAGTAAGTGCCTGTTATTGAATATACTTTGGAAGATACTGTGAGGAAATTATGGGGTACGACTCCTGTCCTCCAAGAACTTATTCTCCAGCTGCGGAGAGAGAAGATATAAAAAGTTAAGGAATAAGAAATAAGTGTGCAAATGGTTTCACTGAGAACCATGCAGTGAAATGACAAAGCTCTCCTCGAGTGACGAATGATACACCAAGTGAACATGTGAAGACAAGAAAGGGAGGAGTTAATATTGACAGGAGTGTTGTGGGGACCCAGCTCAGAGAGAGTGCAGAGACAGCACGGAGATGGTTGTTGAAGGAGTTGTGGAGGAACAGGGGTTGCAACCAGCAGCCTTTGGGCCACATTTAACTTGCATAGATGCTTTTTTTCAGACCATAATTTGTTGACCTGTATTGACATTTGAACTAGTGTTCAATATTTTAAAAATAGAGATTTCAAGTGAATATCTATGTCTGACTTCTCATGAAAATTGAAGAGAATCTGGAGACTGTGATCCAGCCTTCCTACATGAGAACAGTTGGTCAGGGCCGGTAGTGGCCTGCCCACCATCCTCTCCTTTGCCTGCTGAGTCCTGAGTCTGAGGCCAGCAGTCAGTGCCAGCCCCTACTTAACCCTGTGCACCTCCCTCTTTTGTACCTGAGCACCCGGACAGTGCCGATTGGGACCTGCATAATTAAACAGAGAGATGGGAGAGAGATAGCAGAGGGATTAAGGAGTAAAAAAGCAGGCAGATGTGAGGTAGGTGGGTGACAACAGCTCAGTCAGTTGGGCAGGCGTCGAGGATTGTGATGGGAACCTTATGGAAGGTGGAGTGTGGCCGCAGTTCGAACTGGGAGAGTAGTTAGTGTGAAGCAGGAAAAGTTGTGCTTGAAGGATAAGGAAGAGCAAACGAAGACTGAGGGCAGGGGCGTGCAGTGAGAAAGAAGATCCAGTGGCAGCTGTACGTAGAACGGAGGGGAAACCTTCCGGTCACAACCATGTGAGAAGAAGAGCCAGGATTGAGGAGGGGCTGGCTGGCAGTGGAACAGGAGGTAGAAAGAGACAGCAAGCAGGGAGCTTACAGGGGATTTTGTTGGATTTGATGACTGGGTTAATGTGGGAGGCAGAGCGAAAGGGGAGCCAGAGGTGACCCCATCTCTGAACCTGAATCCTCGGAACCCTTCTTCAGGAAGCCTGGATGTTTGTGAACAAAGAGGGCTAGCAGAAAAGAGATGAAAGGTGCTGAGGGGTAGGAACAGCTGAGGAGATCCACTACTGAAAGAGTCAACAGGAGAAGGTATTTGTCAGGGTAAATGGTCGGTTTTGGAAAGCAGAGGCTCATGTTCTCTGAGCACAGAAGAAAGAAAGGTAGAAAATAGTTGCACAGGCTTGCTGCATTTGGTCTGTGGTCTGTGTTTTACTTTGCTTTATCTCAGTGTATGAAACTGGTAATGTGTTAGGGTAAAGTTGAAGAAAGGGTGCCAGGTGTCTCCAGATCTACTCGTCAAGAATAAAAAGATCAAGGTTGTAGATCTTGTGGTTCCAGGGGTACTGAAAAAGCTGTCTTGAACCCTATTTATTAAAAAAGAATGATGACATTTTCAGAGGCCTTGACGCCCTAGTTTTCCTACATTCTAACTTTCAGGAACCACTTCTAATTAAAACCAAAGAGATAGGTAAAGGTGAATATATTCCAGTGCCTGTAAAAATTAAATCTTAAGGAAAATGTTGGTTCATTTTAAGAAAAGTTGAAATTCTGATAAGATCATAGAGATGAGACGCCATCCCTCCGGTCACGTTTGCATTCCTTCCCGCTACCAGCTAGAAGGGATGTTTGATGGACGTGACTTCTTTATGGT
The DNA here is from genome assembly GCF_011764305.1 of Mustela putorius furo. Taxonomy (NCBI): domain Eukaryota; kingdom Metazoa; phylum Chordata; class Mammalia; order Carnivora; family Mustelidae; genus Mustela; species Mustela putorius. The sequence continues at coordinate 33,584,805 of NW_025421987.1, forward strand.
TTCCCCTGTGTCCTCACTGACGGCTGATGCGCAGTGTTCCCTCCGTCCTGCTGGAAGCCCTTGAAGCCCAGAGTCTCCTGCATGCCTCTCAACCTCGCCCTTCCTACACAGTTGTCACATGACCGAATCCCAAATACTTATAATATATGTGAGGGGCTCTTTTCTTTGAAAGTGGTGTATTTCTTTCTTTAGCTTTTTACACACAGTTGTGAGTCATTTTTATGAAACGTCTGTCCTAAAACTTTTCATCTCATTTTTAAATGCATCAACTTATTTTTGGAAGAGCTACAACGTAGGAATTCTCCTAATGAGTGCCTTTAACGTGTCTAGGGGAGACTTGAATAAGTGGCCTGTGGAACAAAGGTCACCCCACCCATCTGGAGTCTTCAGAAATGGCATAATTTCTGAAGAAATAGTGAAGAGACACACTGAAGCCACCTTTTCACCTGGCCGTGTTTCTGTAAACCAAGTAGAAAACTACTTAATATGCTCAGTTATCAGTGTTGAGAGATGCTTAGACCACTGTTCTGTGACCAGTTATCTTTTATAATAAAGAAAATTGAATTTTCTTAGCATCAGTGCTATTCCTTATTCTCTGCAGCCATCAGCCAGTGTATGTTTATGGCAAAAACATTCTGGTTTTATTTAATTATGGGAGAAGGGCACATCTTGGAAAGCACTGCGAAGTGCCATCCCAGGGTTATATCTACAATGTTTTGGCAGTACAAAATGACTGTAAACATACCTTGGCTGTAAAACATTTATTTTGTACTAAAAGGCAGAGATTTTGAAATTGAAACTTCCTGATAAGTGTCAGTGGGTCTGTTTTCACACTGCCTTGTGTTTTTAATCTTTCTGGATCCTTTATAATAGACAATGAAAGATGAAAGATAATTAAGAGTGAAATGATAGCTACGGTACATTTTGGGAACAACTCACCCATTTCTTTGTACCAGTTAAAGGGCATCTCCTTCTGTGGTATCATTCTTACCTAGTACACATGATGAATTATTTTTTCTCTGGTCATTTCACTAAGTCTTTTATAGCAGAACACATTAAAGAAACAAATCGATACCTTACATTTGTAGAAAGGAATACATTTTAGAATGTCTTTGATTCCAGAGATAAAAGCTTGCTCAGCATAGATTTATGATGTCTCTGTAGTCCCCAGTAGCAAACCCTGAGCCTATGTCATGATCTTCCCTGAACTGAAAATGGCAATCTCCCTGAACCCAGGCACATAAAAAATAATCCCTCCAATGCACATTTTATGTCACCCCTTCGATAATCCTCCTGAAAGTTTTTCTTTGTAATAGGTTTGAAGAGGATAATTTTTTATACATCGGTCCAGTATGTGTGTCCTGTTAGAGTCTCAGTTCTAGCATACTAGTTCTCGTTTTTCTTTTGGGGGTGAGTTGCCATTTCTTCCAGCTCATCACTGTCAGGCCATTCTGACTACACAGAACAGTGAGAAACTTCAGGAAGGTTTCAGTTACCAGAAGTAAAACTAAAATATTGGTGATTAGTTTTCACTGTTGCTCTTGGGAAGCTTAAGTAAGGACAGTGTAAGTGTGGGTCCTAATTAGCATTTTTTTTCAGACTTGTCACTCTTTCTGGTGTGAATCAGAACGCATTTTAGACTTCTCATGTACCTCCGAACTAGTGAACCATTCAGTTCAATTCAGTTATCTGTGGAATCCCTTCTCTTTGAAAGGTACTAGGATAGGTCCTTGGAGGACAATACAGAGGTGAACAGGATCGATTTTGTGCCCCCTGAGTTATAGTTATAAAAAAAATACATAGTACCTGAGGGAATAGACAATAGATATCAAATATTTATGCCAGACATTTGATTTAAAACATTAACATTCTGACTTCTTTGAATACAGCCATGGGGATTCCATCCAGAAGGTGTCCTGAAGCCATGTTACAGCGTCACTTTTAAAGAAGGTTATTGTTCAATTTAAAATAATAATAGAAGAATAAATTGTCATTTTCTAAGGCATATTCTATTTCAAGGCTTGATTAACAACCCATCCTCTATTAAGGGCAACTTGACTAATTAATAACAGACATTAATTCTGTGCTTCCCACAATGCAGTTTTATTCACTTGAGTTCACACTGATTTATGTCCCTCTGTGTCCACTGGGTGCTAATCTGTATGCGTGTCCATGCATGTGAACAGAAAGTAGTTCGTATGCACTTTCATAAGTCTCACTGAAGTTAATTGATAAATGCACTAAAAGTAAATGTTTGTACCCAGTAGTAGAACTGAGCTTCACTCTGTTTAATGAGGGTAAGCTTCGTGAAAGATAACTGATTTAAGATCTTGCATCTAATTTTGTTGTATATATTTTTTCCCAATTACAGAATCATTCAACCCTAGAATGAGGAAATTGTAGCACAGTACTTAGTGTACCAAGGCCATGATGTGCTACTAATGATATCCTTAGGACTGGTCCTGTTACTGCCCATAGCTCATACTCATTCTGCATGGCATAAGCTGCAGAGGGATGGTTGTCAGAATACATTTTTTCTTGCTCCCCACCAGGCACTATTTTAGGTGCTGTACATGTGCAGCTCACTGAACCTCACAGTGTTCCTAAGAGAAATACTATTACCGTCCACGTTTTGTAAATGGGGAAACTGAGGCACGGAAAGATTTTTTTTTTTTTTTTAGAAAATGAGCAAATCAGGCAGAGTCCGCGTGCAGCTCCAGGCAGTCTGACTCCAGAATCCGTGGCTTTTGAAAAGGCTTCTCAAGATAGAATTTGTTCCTAACTAAGAGTGATGGCATCTTCTAAGAGTTACTACATCCATGGCTATTCCCAAGTTGGTTGTTTTATGTGGAAGCACAGGCTGTTAATTCCTAGAGACTTTTGAAAATTATTTCTGATAATAAAATATTTGAACTCCTAGAAGAGAATATTAAAAACTGGGAATTAAAGTCTCCCCCAAAAGGTCCTTCTCAAATATGCTATTCCAGAGTCTCTTCTGGTGGTTCATATCCCTGGTGGCTGCAGACTGCCTTTCCTGGGTGCCTGTGTCCCCTTGATTTCCAGCTGGGTTCAACCGGTGGGAGACTCTGGTGGGAAAATCAGGGCTGGGGGGAAAGAGGCCAGGATGTGCAGAGAAGGGGGTGTGAGGAGGACTGGGAGTAGAGCAAAGGTCTTATCTCTTCCACATGCTCAGCTTCCTCCACTTAGGCCCACTGTGGTTCCTTCTTCCTTTGGGGACCTCCCTCCCCCGTTTTTTCTTACTGTTGCTATTTCCTGGGTTGCCTCACCAACCTCCTGTTTGTGCATCTCAGTTCTAGGTGACCTGTGTAACCAACCTATTCCCCGCATTAAATTCCTTCTGCTAGATACGCTTTCAGCTGTTTGTTTTCCTAATTAGACCCTGCCTGGTAAACAAGCCATTTTTATTTTCCATTTGGTATGGTTATAAAACCGGCTGAGAATGCTGTTGGCATACTATATCGATTTCAGCAAGACTTTTGACACATAATCTTACAATGTCCTTGTGAACAAAAGGGGGGGAAATTTAAGACTGGATTATAAAACATTCTTTGATCGCTGAAGTTCATTAATGTTCAAATAAACCTGATGAAAGGGCTCTCAGAGTCTGCCAGAAATCTCTGTCCTTGGCCATTTCCTGTTCAACATGACCAAAGATTTGGGTGAAGACATAAAAAGCAGCTTTATCAAATGTGTCCATAACACAGAGATGGAAAGTAATGTAATTCAGCGTTCAAAATGATAAACTAAGGAAAAATGGAAAATCTCACTTCTGTGTGGAAAAAATAGAGGAGAAACCAAGATTCCCAGCACATTATGTGGGTAAAGAAATCCAAGCTTTTCATTGACTACAACCCTAGTACAAGCCAGAAGTATGACCTTTTTTTTTTTTAAGGTTTATTTATTTTAATAAGAACGTGCTCGTGCTCCAGCACATGTATGTGTATGCGGGGTTGGGAGGCACAGGGAGGGAAAGAAGCAGACTCGCCGCTGAGCATAGAGCCCAGCTTGGGCCTCAATCTCAGAACCCTGACGTCATGACCTGAGCCAAAACAAGAGTTGAACGCTGAACCGACTGTGCCACCTAGAAGCCCTGACCTTATTTATTTATTTATTTTCTTTTTTTAAATGGAAGGGGAGAGATTTCATCTTTGGTCCCAATTAGAAGATAAGCATGTCCCTATCCATAGACAAGTTGGCAGTTCCACTTCTCATCTGAAGGCTTACAGAAGACTAGCGGCTTACTCTGAGAAAGATCCATGTTCCCCAGCCCTTAGGAAGTTTTTTATGTTAAGTTTTGTGTCTACACTTTTGGCATCACAACAACTCAATGGAGTATATACCGTTGCCCATTTCTCAGCCTTTGTTGCCTCATATGGATTCAAGTCAAAGTGGGGCCTTGGGCAAGCACTGTGGTACTTGGTCCTGAACCCAGCTCATATAAAGTCCAGTTCTCACTTCAGGACCCCACGACTGCGTGTAGTCTGGAAGCCTTTATGTGTGATGAACAGTTAAGGGAACTGGGACATTATGCCAGGAGAAAAGACTTATTATGGGAACATAACACCTGTCCTCCAGGTTTTGGAAGTCTGTCACATGAGAGAAAGAGTGGATTACTTTATGTGACTTTGGGGAACAACGAGTACTGACAGAATGATAGTTTTTTCCTCAAAGTTTTAAAGATTTCAAAGAGTACTACCCTCTAACATGGTCACTGTCTTTGTGCAAAAAGTTGGAAAATTAAGTCTTGGAAATATTGTAGTAAAATGAATTTCTACATGGGGAAGGATGTTAAATTAGGTAACCTAGACTGACACCCAACGCTGAGAGTCTGATTTGTGTTTGTTTCGGTTTTTGGTTGGTGAGATCTATGACTTGTAGTTTTTTACTCAGTTTTTTGTTTTATTTTAATAGTTTTACTTCAAGCAATATAATTGTTTTTCTTACAATTTAGGATTAACATACTCTATGGGGGGGTGTACTTTTAAGAGCCCGAAACAAGGAAGGTAAGGCATGACTAGTGCCTGGTGTAATTACTTCCACAAGAAATATTATGCTATTTCCTGGAATATGTCCCCAGAGTGAATGTCTGCATTTGTTCCATTTCATTCCTAGCTGTGGAATCCTATCATGGGTGATGAGGAGAATCATTTTGAAATATATTGAAGCAGAGAAAGGAGTTTGCGAAGTATTATTAGGTTTGCTAAGATGAACCTATGCAAATACAAATTGTTGGCATACCACTATAAAAACCAGTGCCCATGTGGGACACAGCTCTTGGAATGACTTATTAAAGGTCACCAGAGTGATAGTGGCTGCAAAACCATAAAATCCACATTGAGAACGCCTTTCAGGTCTTCTTTCCAGAGCTAGCATAGTCTCTGTCTACATGTGGGACAGTTATTCATGAAGGGCTAGAAATAATCGAGAAAGGGAAATAAAAATTATTTCAAAATTGATGCAAAATAGCAAATTTCTCTGGTGAGAATAAAACATGCAGGGAAAATTAAATGTACCAGTGTTTCATAATGAAAATAATATTTTTGCTTTGATCTTATGTCTGGTAAGGTTTACTAAAGGGGAGTTCCCGTATTCATAGTTATTTGCTAAGGTCTAAAAGTTTAATGTGATTTCCCAAAAAAGGTAACTCTGTCATGAATCCACAGTATTTTGGATCTTCCCTGTGGGTTCCTTCCCTGTAGGAAGGGGGCTGGGTGCTCTTCTTAATGTTCTTTTTTTTTTTTTTTTTTTTTAAACTTGCATGATCTGCCTCCTTTTCCCCTTCCCCACTTTCTTTTCAGACTTAACCAGTCATTCTCACCGAAAGATTTGAGATGCATTGAAAGTACTAAGGGGGGAAATGAGGCAAAAAAGGATCTGACATTTAATTGAATGTCTAGCCTGTTTCAAAAATGAGTTTTATAGATTTAACATTTCTGATAATTTGCCATTTGATAAACTGGTGATTTTTTTTTTTCTTAAAAAGTATCAATTTCTAGGGCACCTGGGTGGCTCAGTGGGTTAAGCCACTGCCTTCAGCTTAGGTCATGATCTCAGGGTCCTGGGATCGAGTCCCGCATCGGGCTCTCTGCTCAGCGGAGAGCCTGCTTCCCTCTCTCTCTCTCTGCCTGCCTCTCTGTCTACTTGTGATCTCTGTCTGTCAAATAAACAAATAAAATCTTTAAAAAAAAAAAAGTATCAATTTCTTACTCATGTGCTTTATTTGGGGGCTCAGAAATCCCAATACTCTTTTTCTTCTAAGTTTCTAATACAAAATAGGTAAAATTAGTGATGGCTAAGAATATTTTTGCTGCCCTTGGCCCAGTCATCGTCTCCAGCCTCATGATGAGTCCTCAAAGGCAGAGAGAGGAACTTACTGATATTTGAATTATTATTATTGTTTTTTTTTTGTTGTTACATAAATTAACCCATTGTTAAAGACTAGCAGTGTTTGGCATGATGGACCTTCTGCTGCTGGCCTTTCAGTTCCTTCAGACTAATGATGGCGGATGTTACTTTGACGGCAGAAGTGGTTGTGTAGGTCATGGCACATCAGCTACCAGGTTCATGCATGAACCATGGTGCCACCTCTCATCTTTTCATCTTGATTTTGCTGCAGAAAGAACAAGGGTACTGTGCATGCTGGCTTATTTCAGTTTTGTTTACTATTTTCCCAAGGGAGGCAACAATAACGGGTCCCATATTTACCATCATTCCAAGCTTCTCAGTGTATTTAACCATGTCCCCACAAAGGAAGTCTGAGCCCTGAGGGTGATCTTTGTATCTTTAGGGTCCTGCATGGTGCTGGGCACTCGGGAGCCGTGTAGGGAATGCTTATGAATGAAAACCTGGGTATTGAAAATAAATTTTACAGTAAGCTACAGTTTCCCATTTCACCAAATAGCTTTAGATTAAAGTTTTGAGGTACCTAGGAGTTGGATTAGGAAGATGGCAAGAGTTTTCTTTAAGGTCCTATGTGTAAAATTTGGGGAGTTTAAAAACATAACCAAATTGCTGCCAGATGTGTTTTGGTATTCAGAATTTTTCAGATTTTAGGAAAATGATATAGTATCTGCATTTTACACTATGCAGTTAATTCCCTAGGGGCATAATGCAAATGAGTGAAGATTCTGATAGCAAAGCATATGAAGAGTCCCATTACGTGTGTGAGGAATTAAGACATTAAGCAATTTCACATTAGTTCTGGTCAGAAGTTGCAGGTCAAGCCGGCCAGTCAACGACTCTTCAAACAACAACAACAACAACAACAAACACCACCACTTAGTTCTAAGCACTTTTGCAATCCTCAGGTTTGTATCTGTCAGCATCTGAGGACTGTCATGTCTTTCTCATTAGCCAAAACTTTCTGTAGTCTTTTAATGAGTCATCTCTTCATTTTTTATTTCAAGTGGGTAGGTAAAAAAATGTTGCTGTTTTTCTCATTTCCCCAAGGAAAACGAAAAGGCAAACATCTGAACAGTCTGGGGATTGTTTAGTCAGAATTGCCATCAGTATATTGTCTTCTCCAGCCTCATAGGCTCCTCTGAGACAACTATTCTTACCATCCTTTTTTTTTGTTTTTTTTTTTTTTTAAAAAACAAAGACAACAGAGGAGTAAGGGTGAAATATCTCATTCTCATTCTAGACCACAAACTAAGTAAGTAGCAAAACTAAGACTCAACCTCCAGTCTTCCATCCAAATCTGGAGCCCATCTTCCTTCTCCCAAATCGTGTTTTCACAGAAAAAGCTTTGATGAAACTGGAAAATGAGCATTTGGGTATATGCTTGTCTAGAGTTTAATGAATATGTCATAATGCCTAAAGCCTTTTATTAATTTGAGTCATTTAAATTAGTTTGGCAGAAGTGGACTGATCATTGTAAAGTTTGTTTTGATTATTTTTTAAGAGGGATGGACTTAAAAAGTTCAATCTAATTTCAAATATAGCATAATAAGGCTATTTTTTTTTGCTATTCTCATTTTTGTTTGAACCGTTTAGATGTGTCTGGCATCAGAGGGGGTTAAAATGGAGGACTCAAAACTAATAAAGGCGAAAGAATCAGATGGTGGAAGAATTAAAGAGTTGGAGAAGGGAAAGGAACAAAGAGAAATAAAAATGGAGAAAACAGATGAAGCCAGGGTACAGAAGGAAGCAGAATTTGAAAAATCAGCTAAAGAAAACATGAGAGATTCGAAGGAACTAAGAAATTTTGAGGAGCTGCGGATGGAGGATATAATGGATATAAAAATGGAAGATCCCAAAGAAATTAAAAAGGAAGAACTAGAGGAAGATCAACAATGTAGTCACTTCCCTGATTTTTCTTATTCTGCCAGTAGCAAGATCATAATAAGCGACGTTCCCAGTAGAAAGGATCACATGTGCCATCCACATGGAATTATGATCATTGAAGATCCCACAGCATTAAACAAACCAGAGAAGCTAAAAAAGAAAAAGAAGAAAAGCAAAATGGATCGCCATGGAAATGATAAATCCACACCCAAGAAGACCTGCAAAAAGAGGCAGTCTTCAGAGTCTGACATCGAGAGTGTCATCTACACCATTGAAGCTGTTGCAAAGGGAGACTGGGGCATTGAGAAACTTGGAGCAACTCCTCGCAAGAAGGTCCGCACATCCTCAAGTGGCAAGGGAAGCATTTTGGATGCCAAGCCACCAAAGAAAAAAGTGAAATCAAGAGAGAAGAAAATGTCAAAGGAGAAATCCTCAGACACCACCAAAGAGTCAAGACCTCCAGATTTTATTAGTATTTCTGCCAGCAAGAACATTTCTGGTGAGGTGCCAGAGGGTATAAAAGCAGAACCATTGACCCCCACAGAGGAGGTGTTACCACCCAGCCTGTCGGGACAGGCCAAGCCTGAGGACAGTGACTGTCACAGAAAAATAGAGACTTGTGGCTCCCGGAAATCTGAGCGGTCTTGCAAAGGTGCTCTTTATAAAACCCTGGTGTCTGAAGGCATGCTCACCTCTCTGCGAGCTAATGTTGACAGAGGTAAGTGACTTCTGCAAAAATGAAAAGACTGAAAACCTAGCCAATTTCTGCTTCAGACTCATTGAGAAGCACCACCATGAAGAGCAGTATGGTAGCAAAACAATATTTTACGTTTGTACAGTTTTTTGCGGCTTGTAGTTCACATACATCTGTCATTTTACCTACACCATTGTGGAGATTTTATACTCTTTTTGTGGGTAGTTCTTAGGATATGTATTCAAAGTAATTCAAGCCTTTTTTTTTTTTAACTGGTATGGGTTGGCTTTTTGTTTTGAAGGATCAGCAGTGCATGTTTGGAGCTCTTAGTCTGGTTTTTAAAACCAATGGAAAGAATTTCCTGAATCAAGCAAGTGTATTTGTCAGAATGTTGACCTATAGGCTCCCAAAGCAAGTAACTTATCTAACCCTCTCCATTAGGCACTCAAAACTTAAATTGAAGTGAAGGGCTCTTTAAAACACTAAACCATTTCATGTGTACACCTTTATTTCACAGAGTGTTTTTTAAATAAATTCATCTGTTTTAAAATACAGCATCTGGCTAGGGAATTACCTCTTGCCAAGCTCAATTCTAGCTCAGAGATCTGTGAGTAATGGGTCTAACAAGGCCTGAATGAAGATCCCTGGGAGTACAGAGTTCTCCAGGGATAGCATTCCCATAAAGTCTTGGGGAAATTAGAATTAATAATGCCTACCAGCAAAGGGCTTCTGCACCTTAGTCTGATTCTCTAATGGAAAAACTGGTAGCAGTCTCTCTGGAGTCACACAGTACACACACTGTCTGTTGAGTTATGACAGCCCAGCTGATCTCAGAGACTGGACACTTTTTTGTTATATTCCATCATGAACCACTTAGAGGACTCTGAAATTGAAACAGTTACCAATAGCATCTGCAAATGATACCTGAGGGGCCAGCGAGGCAACCTCATCCCAACATACAAACTGAATTCTTTCCCTTAAATTTCCTTAGGGAAACGTAGCTCAGGAAAAGGAAACTCTTCTGACCATGAAGGGTGTTGGAATGAAGAAAGCTGGACGTTTAACCAGAGTGGGACCAGTGGGAGCAAGAAGTTCAAGAAGACAAAGCCAAAGGAAGATTCTCTCCTTGGGTAAGTGCCTCTGAGCACAGTCAGCACACTACTTGGACCCCAGGTGTAAACATAAATCACTAACTGCATATCCTTGCATATTCATCCAGCACCTCTAGTCTTCGAGCACAGTAAGAGAACAGAAATCTAGCGTATCACATGTTCCTGCTGGTAACGTGGTTCTGTGACTGACACTCATTCTCATTTTAGGTCTAGTATGAAGTGTGTCGATTTTGGATGTAAGCCTGAGTTTGAATTGAGGCCCACCGTGTATTAATGGTGTGATATTGTAAATCCTTTAATTTTGCCAGGACACACTTTTTCCATCTGAGGTTTACAGTGGATATTCTATAAGCATGTTTACATTTTATCCATTTTGCTTACTGGACTTATTTTATTTAATATTTCTAAAGGTTATGTACCCGTGTTTATAAAATGACAGCTCAAAAATATAAGGTAAATAAAATTATGTTTCTACCTCTATCTAACCTTTTTTGTTTAAACCATGTTTTATTGCTATAAGATAAAAATGTGAAGTTGACTATTCTGCTACAGAGACTATTCAGTAACTAATTATGTGTTGAAATGCAGACTCAAGCAAATAACATACATCAAGATAAAATCATTAAGAATTATTTCAGTTTTATTGTTATTCCACAGATTCTTAATATAAAACATTTTGTTAGGAGATTCAGTGTTTTATATTGGTGTGGAAAGCATCTGCATATTCAGTAGTACTATTTTAAAAATCCTTCGAGACTTCTCATTAGCCCCATTTGAAAAAGAATACATTGAATAGAAATAAGTACATCTTTATATTTTCCATATTTTTTCATAAGTGTGTTTAAAGTTATGCAAATTCCATGCATTGGGAGTATTGTATTTGGTTTATTCATAAATATTTGCGTTTCTGTTAGTGGAATAATTTTTCCCCCCTCGGAAGTTACAGTGCTTTAGAATCTGGTTAATGCTAAGGCTCTTAACAAAGTAGGAGAGTGGAAATTATTTCTCATGTTGTGAAATTCTCAGGATTATTTATTTTAAGGTGATATTTTTATAATTATGTATTTCCTTTCTAATATTTTAAATGTCCAAAATAGTTCATTAGTTTTGCCTACACTGTGTTTAAACAGTTACTTGAAAATTCTTATATTTATTATTGTCAAATGGTATTTTCAAATGCAGAATTTCCTAAAAATGGGACCACTGAGTTCAGGACTGGTGCTCTTTACCTTCCAGAACTACCAGTGCCCTGTGGGTCTAGTCGCAGAGAGGAGCAGGTCTCACTGCAGATATTATGAAATCTTGGGGGAATAAAGCAAGCTTTAAGACTCTCCAGCAGAAGGGTTTCTGATGCCTCTATTAGACATAGCTGACTCTTTGAGAGAGGTGTTTCTGCCAGTCTTCTTTGGGAACAAGAAATTGAAACTTTTGAAAATCTGTCTTTGAAAAGAGATTGGTTTGGGGGTTGTTTTTATTTTATTAATTTCTAAGGAAGGCGCATGTATGTAACTGAGACTGGTTTTTCTGCAGGCTTTCATCAACAGTAAATCTCTGGTCTTTGCTGTTTCCTCCCCTTTATATATAAGGCCTGTCAGAATTAGACTGCGTCTGCTTTGTTTAGAACACACCAACATAGTGGATGAACAGTGAAAAATCTAGTTCTTATCAGTCTTCTCTGAGATTCCTAAATGAGAGTGTTAACCCCTTTTATCACAGAAAAGGTGCTGTTTGTAGCCAAGAAAAATTCACTGAGTATTGGCAGTTCTAACTTCTAGACCTCCCCAAGTAAAACATAGGTGAGTATTCTAGGTGAAAAAAGAAAAGGAAAGAAAGCCCCAAGGGATCTTATGAGTCCTAGCTTGCATTTTTCTAATATTCTTCTGGTTTTTCAGATTATCTGAGAAATTCACAAAATTATAGATCCCTTTCTGATAGTATCTGGTTACTGTCCAATTTTCCATTACTGTCTGATTCTCCATTAGCATAAATGTCTTTGAACTGGACGAAAAGAATTTTGTTTGAAGACCGAGTGTCACTCCCACCTACCATCTTCCCTGCTTTGATAGAACTGAGTAATGGCCTTGTCCATTGACCGTTCTGATGGTCTTTGGACTATCTTGTCTCTGCAGCCCAACTCTTGTATAGTCCTCCAGACAGAACAGTTTTAGGCCTCACAACTCAAATACAACCCCTGTGTAGCAGCCTAACACATGAGCCGTTAGCTTCTTATAAGTTAACTCAAGGCTGCTCTCTTCCCAGAATGCCTTCCATTTTGCATCCAGGACACACAGCCGTTCTGCTGTAGCTTCTCCCATCTGTTTAGGTTTCATCTTAGTTAATAAGTCTCAGCAAGGATCCAGCAGGCATGCTGCCATGGTTGGGTGCGGGCCTTAGAGAGTCAGAAGCAGCCCAAGGATTTCCCAACTTTGCTGGTACCATTTCTGAAGTCATCCTGGTTTGCATTTAAGTGCAGCTGCCTCTCTGCCAATGTGTTCATTGAAAACTGGCTTTCCTTGTTGAGTGCTTCATCATCATTCTGGTCCACTCTCAGGAATGTTTCTGATATTCAGAATTTTTGTTTGTTTTCTTTGTGTGTTGGATATGTTTTAATCAAGTACTAGTCAATAATATTTTCTTAAAAAGAGAAGTAGCGATCTATACCCTATTACCAATAAGCTTGCCAATGTAGATCCATATATACGAACCTTTAGAATGAGAAACTTGTCTGGATGGAATATGTATTGTACTGAACTTAATGAAAAATGTCCGTGCCAATGGAGAGAATTTCAAAAATATTCTTATATTTTAAATTACATTTCTGCTTTTCTAAGGCAATAAGATAACCTTTCATGGGAATTGACTGAGAAAGCTGTGCTGATAACTCTTCTCCGGCATTTCTGAACAGATGTTTTTGTCCTTGCACAGAATTTATCAACAGTGCCCTAATTCTCAGGGACCCTGTTTTAAAATGGAATATCTTAAAATCTATCTTACATCATTTTCTGTTTAAATACTTACGTCATGTGCTGATCGATGCAATCCCCCTTCTCTTACTAGCTCAGCAAAGCTGGATGAAGAATTTGAAAAAAAATTCAACAGCCTCCCTCAATATAATCCTGTTACATTTGACCGGAAATGCGTACCTGTCCCAAGGAAAAAGAAGAAGACTGGAAACATGTCCTCAGAACCGACTAAAACCAGCAAAGGTTAGATGTGTGCTATGCCTCCTGCTAAGAGGCTGGCATCTCTCTGCTCTTCTGTGCTTCTGCAGCTCCCTCTAGATACGTAATTGGATCTAGATTGAGGCAGTGATGTAGTAACCAGTTGGAATTGAAGCTTGCTTTCCGGGATTCTTAGTATGGTTCCTGCCTCACTTCTCGCTCCCTTCTTTCCCTCCTAATCTTCTCAGCCTCTGTTCTCTGCCATCTCGGCCTTCACATTTGCCCTGAAAGGTGTAGCTGTTTTGAAAGTGTTACATATGGTCTTCAACTTCCTGCTCTCCAGAATTCTAACTTGGAGATGTGGAGCTTTTCTTGAGCAGAAACTGCCGGCTGAGCCTAGTTCCTCTATTGGCTGTATCTGTAACAGGTTCGATTCTGGGACTGTGAAACGGTTTCATGTGCCTAATCAGAACACTCCATTCTTTACCAACAGTCTGAACCAAATGAAAATGAAGCCAAAAGCAAATAATCCTCCTCCAGCAGTACATTAAAAGTGGTTTTGTTAAGTTTAGAAAAATATTATTTAAGCATATTCATTTTGAAAAATACCAGATTCTTCCCTGTGGAGATAGGGAAGCTTTCAAAATGATCAGCATGACTTGGGTGGGTATCAAGCAATACCAAGGGCAACGCTGTAGCTCAGAGGGGGGTTTTGGAGAGTGTGAGACCACCATTATATGGGGGATTGGAACTGGGCTTCTCAGCATGGTAGCCTGCTCAGGACTTTCAAGCATGATGAAGGGCTGTCCTGCCCAAAATGGTGGCACTGCTCTCATTGAGAAACTTGTCTTCTCATTTTACTTAGGTCTCAAGATTGGTGGGAAAATGTACCTCTAGTTTTCCATACAGGTGTGAAAGACTTCATTCTCTTCATCTCCTATAAGGACAGTGATCTATCCTATAAGGACAGATGATGAACTCAATGTGGCCGAGTTTCTGTTGGCGTGCAGGATTTGATGGAAGACTTTTTTACTTACCCTACAAAAGTGGCTGCCAGTTGTCTGTTTCATGTCAAATCAGACCCTCTTTTGGTATATTTTAGATAGATGGATGGATCGATAGATATAATATGATACATATCTTTGTATAAATCTTACTAAATTCTAACATTCGTGGATAATGATCAGAGATGAATATTAATAAGCAGACACAATTTTATGGATTTAGAGGGACCATATAAGGTCTAGGAAAAATTACGGTTTCTTTGAAGAAACTTAAACCTTTCTCCCTCAAGACCTAAAACTTCCCCTTTGCACACTGCAGTTGACAACTGAGGAGGGTCGCTTTGAGATCTGTATCTCAAGGTAGATCTGTATGGCTAAAGAAGATTCCCCCTTTGTGATTAAGGCAGAGAGGAACGTAAAATTGATTTCAGAATTAGCTTGGTTTTTGCTCTGTGGTCAATTAAAAAGTCTAGTGAATAAAGAACTAAAAAAGAAATGTTGCATCACCAAGTTTGCTCATCTGGGAAAATAACATATGGTTGTATCGAGATCTTCCAAGATAAGTAGGAAAGAAATAAAGGAGCCTTGTTGACAGGTAGGAAGCTGAGCACTGTAATGGATTAGCAAATGGAGTAACAGTCTTTGTGCCCTGGAGACATCTAGGAATAGGCAAAGGAGTCCACGAACCCAAAGATGCCAGGTGCCTTGAGCTCCTGTAATTCTTGGATTTAAAGTTGCTGATAAATACCTGACAAGCCAATAAAATGGAACTTAATTGATTGATGTACAGGATATATTTTCTTCCTCCACTCCTGGTAGTTTGAGACATTAATTTTCGAGCCCTGAAGTTGGTCAAATTATCTATCAGGGAATGTAACAATAGATTTATTTTTGTAAAGCTATAAAACCCTGAGTTAGGATCTATTTTCATGAGACCTTCTCTTGGGTCTTAGTTATCTGTTATATGTTTTTCCTCTCCCAGCTGAGATTAACAGTATTTCTTTCGATGTGAAATAGCTTTTTGGAGCTTTGGATTATACCTCATAGAGTATCATCTTAACTCTTCTGCTAACGCCTCTCAAACCACCAAGGCACTGGGTCCTTCCTGTTTATCAGTAATCACGTAGATAAGAGTGTTTTAAGACCAGATTTTGCTCTGCATTCTGACTCATGGAGAAAAATGCAGTTACAATAAAGCAGAAACTAATATATTCTCTGTTTAGCAAACTAAAGAAATAGTATTTGTAACTAATTGTAATTTGGCAGTAGCAGCACCAGTGTACTATCCTACAGGTTATTAATGAAATTATCATACCAGCTGTGCTGTAATTGTCTGATCTTTAGAGGATAGGGAAAATTGTTTCCTTAGATTCTAGACTCTTTGCACCTTTGCAAAATGAATTGTTCAAAGCAAAAGCTGTGTATATGAGATCATTAGTT
The DNA here is from genome assembly GCF_011764305.1 of Mustela putorius furo. Classification (NCBI taxonomy): domain Eukaryota; kingdom Metazoa; phylum Chordata; class Mammalia; order Carnivora; family Mustelidae; genus Mustela; species Mustela putorius. The sequence goes on from NW_025421987.1 coordinate 33,600,523, forward strand.
TATTAACAAAAAAGCATGTGTCCATAGGAAATTTCATTTCTTCTCCAACAATTTGGTATTTTGTGTATAGTTTCTCTTGTGTTTGTCACTCAACAATTATTTGTTTTTTTTTTTTCCCCTGCCTTGTACTACAAACTTCCTTTTAGCTGCTCCAGGTTATATAAAATGTATAGAGTTTTTCTGAAATGGTGTTGAGAGGAAATGGTTATGTATGCATTTATATAGTTCTAGATCTCAACAACATAGTATCTGCTGAGGTTTACACTTCTGCTTTCCCAGTGGCCTCTTTGTTTTTATCTGTTTCCAGGGAGTCTCCTCCTGTCCATTGTTCCTCCACCATCTTTGCCCTGCCCCTTATGTCTGTGTAAAGGGTCTTGTCAGAAGCTCTACAATAAAAATGGATGAAAATCACTAAATGCCACCTTCCTCTGACTGGGCTCAGGCTACAGTATAGGAGGCAGATTCGACGACCTAGGAAGAGAATTTCCCTTTGCCTTTAAGAACAAATGACCTGGGACGCCTGGGTGGCTCAGTTGTTTAAGCGGCTGCCTTCGGCTCAGGTCATGATCCCAGCGTCCGGGGATCGAGTCCCACATCGGGCTCCTTGCTCTGCAGGGAGCCTGCTTCTCCCTGTGACTCTGCCTTCCACTCTGTCTGCCTGTGCTCGCTCTCACTCGCTCTCGCTCTGACAAATAAATAAATAAAATCTTTAAAAAAAAAAAAAAAAAGAACAAATGACCTACTAAATTGTAATCCATCTAACTTCTGGTGCCGTTCAGCTGAGGCAACCCAAGACTGCCATGTTTTCCGGTTTATCTCTCATAGTTATTTGTGTATGTTCAAATGAAGGCTTTAAAATCTAAGTCTAAATTTCATTGTAACTTAAGAGATAGGTTTTGACACATTATTTTAAGTATATTAATGTATGAAGCACTTGTTACAAAAGTATCAGAAGTCAGAGTGCTCTGTAGAATAGTAATTTGCAGACAAAGTAGGGTCATGGAGAAAAAGTTAATTGAGTTTAATTTAGAGTGTTTAAATTTTGTCCCAGCTTGAACCTTGACTTCACTTCTCCTTCTGTATCTCTTCAGTCTTCTCACATTGTTCCTTAGTCTATTATCAAACATGCTGTTGGTCCTCATTTTTCTTCCAGTCCATGCTTATATTTTAAGACTGGAATTTCCAATGATTATGGATTTGAGATTTTAAAAAAAAATTCACAGTGGTAATAAGCAGGTTTACAAAATTAAAGGTCGAGGACAGAATCCCCTGTTTGGGGTTGAGCCAAACTGAGGACTGAGAGCTGATGTCAGCCCAACCGGCTCTTTGTATCAGGAAGGTATAGCTTCCATTTTAGGAAGAACTCTGTTTTGCCCTTTTAAACTGTTTGAGCATCTTCATCACCACCAAACATTTTCAGGAACATGGTGACAGCACATTTGTGGATGTAAAAGGCAGACCACCAAATATAATCCTGAGCTCCTGAACAAGACATTCTTGTCCAGCCCAGTGAGGTAGTTCCTGCCCCTCACTGAATCCCAACTTGATTGTGACTGAGTTTACTCAGACTTATTTAACTCAGCAGATCCACATGCCCAGCAGCTTGGAGCACTTTGCCATAAATTATGACAAAGGAATGTATTGCTTCATTGGTTATTTATTATTTATGTGTCTATTACAAAAATGACAGCCTAGTTTTAGAATGAAACTTTTGCTCTTTTTATAGCTTAGAAAGATGAAACCATGGAACCTGGGTGTAAGCCACCACCATTCGAGTCACACATAACCTTATTCCCTCGTTCTAAAGAACGAGGTTCACTTAATTCACCTCAACTGCAGACCTTGAAAAATTACCACACCAGGCAAATACTGAAGTGGCTCCTGTGTCACTACAGCTCCTTACCCTAAAATGTCCATTTTTTTAGCAAACTGTGAATAATATCAATGTTTTAGAAAGGTTACTGTTAATGTCTCTGTGGCAGTCCTCTTATCTGCTCAGATTGGGATTTTCAATTTCCTCCCCCGCTGTGAAGTTAGGTGCAAAGAAGATGGATAGCATCACAATACAGGCCATCCAGCCCCAAAATAAAGCCACTCCTAAGCTAGTTACCATGCCAGCAACAAGTGATTTTTGTCATAAAGAAGTAGAAGCTGATTCAAACACTCTTTCAAGAAATTTGGTAGGGAGATGAGGGAAAGAGATAGGATCAGAACGTGGCCTAGTAGTTTAGTGAAACACTATTACATTTTTTTAAAGATAATCTCTACCCACGACATGGGGCTGGAACTCACAATCCCAGGATCAGGAGTGGCGTGCCCTACTGACTGAGCCAGCCAGGCACCCTCCATTGCAATTTTTTGCTTCCTGAACCATTCCTTCTAAAACTCTTTTCTGCTTTTCACTTCATACTTTCTTTTCCCTCCATGTACGTTTCTGTGTTAAATAATTAAGGAAAAAATGGTAGCGAATTTCCTTGCATGTGCTGTTATAAATTTTGACTTTATTTTCCTTTAGACAAAATATCACACATATGTACCACAGTGGTGAGCAGAAGTCAGATCATTCATTTCTTGACTCTGAAATTGCTGCTTCTCAGTGACTGTAATTATATCTTGTCTGTTACTCCTTCAGGTTTGTCACTTTCTTTTTTATCTGAAGTTTTGTTTTATAGCTATAGTTTAGGGGATGACTAGGAGCAAGGAAGTTTAAAAATAAAAGTCTACAGAAGATTCTCTATGTACTAAATCACTCTGGATGTTCTTTTCTCATGTTAAAATTGACAACCTCTATCTTTAGCTTTGTCCTTAAATTGTACTTTTCAGATTTCGCTGAGTGTGGTTGGGTCTGAAAATACGTATCCTTTGCTTCTTTCTAACCCATTTCATCCATCCTTATGGTCCTAAGAGGTCTCAGAATTGTTTTTCTGCATTCTCCCACTTTTCTTTCCTGTGATTGCCTGTGTATCATTCAGGTGCACCTGCCCTGGATTTCCTGGGTTGTATAAAATGCATAGGAGGTAGTGATTGCAAATGGATTATAGAGAATACTAGTAATACGAGTAATACTAGTAATATTAATGTAGCATGTACACATACTGTATATTTTTGTATTTGTTTATTTTCTTTCCCTTGTTGCTCACTCCCCCTCACCCCCAAAAAAGTCAACAATCCATTTTGTATCTCTGTTTCAAACCACCATCAGCTAATCCAGAAGTATTTGCTTTTGGTTATTTAGAAGAGTGGCTTGGTGTGGTCATCAGAAAACACTTGCACAACTCACTGTTACTGGTAATAATAGCGACAGAGGTAATTTCTTGAGCTCTTACTTTGTGCCAACCAGTGGTTTAAGAACTTTGTTTGTTCATGCAGCAAATACTATTCAGAACTAGTCATCTGCTAAACACCATTCCAGCGTGTAGAATATATTTGTGTATGAAAACAAAGAACCCTGCTGCCATGGTGGTTACATTATGGCGGGGGAGCCAACCTACACAGTGCGCAAAGCATATAATGTGTTAGGTGAGAAGTACTGTGGAAAAAAGAATAGGTTTGATGGAACAACTAGGCAAAAAATCAGCAAGTAGAGAGAAGATTTGAACACTCTGTATTAACTAGACCTGACAAACATACATGTATACTTCATTTTATTAGATACAGTGCTGTTTTACAAATTGAAGGTCTGTGCCAGTGCTGTGTCAGGCAAGTCTATGGGCATTCCAACATTTACTCACTTGGTGTCTCTGTGTCATACTTTGGTGATCTGTGATGAGAGATTACAATTCAGGTAATGGTGAACATTTTTTAAAGATTTTATTTTTATTATTTAGAGAGACAGAGGGAGAGTAAGGGGAGGGCCAGAGGGAGAGAGAGAATCTCAAGCAGATTCTATACTGAGTGTGGAACCCGATATAGGGCTTGGTCCTGAAATCATGACCTGAGCCGAAATGAAGAGTTGGGTGTTTAACCAACTGAACCACCCAGGTGTCCCATGGTTAGCCTTTTTAGCAATAAAGTCTCTTTTCATTAAAGTATGTACATTTTTTTGTAGGCCTAATGCTGTTGAACGCTTAGTAGACTATGGTATATTGTAAACATAACTTTTATATGCAGTGGGACACCAGAACATTCATCTGATTCATTTTATTGCGACATTTGCTTTATTGCGATGGTCTGGAACCAAACCTGCAGTATCTCCAAGCTTTGCCTATATATAAAACCTCCATCAATAGTAGAATATGCGTTCTTCTCAAGTGCACATTGGAATAGTCTCTAGAATATACTGTCCACTAGGCCATAAAACAAACCAATATATTTGAAAGGATTGAAGTAATTCACATGGTATTTTCTGATCACAGTGGAATAAAATTAAAAATCAACAACAGGAAAATGTTTGGGAAACTGTCAAATATGTGACGATTAAGCAATACACTCCAAATAGCTAATAAGTCACTTTGGCAGCACATATACTCAATAACCAATAAGTCAAAGAAGAAAAACTAATAAAAAGAAGAAATTAATAAGGAAATCAGAAATTACTTTTGAGATGAATAAAAATGAAAATACAACATGCCAAAATTTATGGGATACAACTAAGACAGTGCTTAGAACAGAGTTTATAGCTATAAATGTATATGTCAAGAAAGAAAAAAGATCTCAAATCAATAATCTGACCTACATTAAACATGGTAAGAAAAAGAGCAAATGAAACACAAAGGAAATGATAAAGATTAGAGAGGAAATTAATAAAACTAAATAAAGAATAAAAAATCAATAAAGAGTCAGTAAAACCAAAAACTGGTTCTTTGAAAAGAACAACAAATTGGAGAAGTGTTTAACTAGACCAATTAAAAAGGAGAAAAGACTAAAGTTACTTCAATAAAAAGTCTAATAGGGGACATTACTTCTGACTTACAGAAATGAAACAGATTAATACAGGAATACCACGAACAGTTCTATATCAGTTAATTAGATAACCTACATGAAATGGACAATTCCTGAAAAGCACAAACTACCAGATAACTGATAATTAGAAGAAATAGACAGTCCAAATAGAACAATAACTACTACAGAGATTGAATTTAATAATCACAAAAGTACCAAGGTGTGGGGGGTAGAGGGGAGGGAACCAGGCCCAGGCTTCACTACTAAACTCTATCAAACACTTAAAGAAGAAGAGTTAAAATCAATTTTTCACAAACTCATTCAAAAATTAGAAGAGGGAATATTTCCTAATTCATTCGGTAAGGCCAATTATGACCCAAATGTCAAAACTAGACAAAGATACCACTAGAAAAACTACAGATCATAGCTCTTATAAATAGGAACATAAAATTCCTTAACAAAATAGTAGCAAACCAAGGCCAACAATATATAATAAGAATTGTATGGTTTAACATCGAAAAATCAGTGTAATATACTATATCAGTAAAACAACAACAGAAAACCCATGTGATCATCTTAATAGCTGTAGAAAAAAAGCATTTGACAAAATCCAACATATTTCATGACAATACTCAACGAACTCAGAGTGGAAGAAAACTTTCTCAGCCTGATAAAGAGTATCTACAAAAACATCCTCTTTAATAGTGACAGACAATGCTTCCGCCTAAGTTGGGGAAAAAGATAAGCCCACTCTGAGCACTTCTGTTCAACAGTGTATTTGAGGTTCTAGCCAGGGCAATTAGGCAAGAAAAATAAACAAGAGACATGTGTATTGTGGAAAAGAAGAAGTAAAACTGTTCCTATTCACAAATGGCATTTTATATAGAAAACCTGCAGTGCCCCCAGAAAACTACTATAGCTAATAAATGAATGAGTTCAGCAGGTTTGAAGGACACAGAAATCAGTTGTAATGCAGAGAAAGAGGAACCCTCTTGTGCTGTTGGTGGGAATGCAAACTGGTGCATCCACTCTGGAGGACAGTGTGGTCATTCCTCAAAAAGCTAAAAATAGAAATACCCTACGATCCAGCAGTTGAACTACTATTTACCCAAAGGATAAAAAAAATTGCACATTCAGAGGAATACATGCACCTCAATGTTTATAGCAGCATTATCAGCAATAGCCAAACCATGGAAAGAGTCCAGATGCCCATCAACTGATGAATGGATAAAGAAGATATTCATCAAAAAGAATGAAATCTTGCTATGGGGAATAATGTGGATGGAACTGGAGTGTATTATGCTTTGTGAAATAAATCAATCAGAGAAAGACAAATACCATATGATTCCAGTCTTGTGGAATTTAAGAAACGAAATAGATGAACATTTAGGGCTGGGGGGAAAAAAAGAGAGGGAAACAAATCATGAGAGATTCTTAATTATAGAGAAGAAACAGGGTGGCATGGAGGAATGGGGGGTTGAGATAGATGAATGGTGGGTATTAAGGAGGGCATTTGTTACGATTAGCACTGGGTGTTATATGTAAATGAGAATCACTGAATTCTACTCCTGAAGCCAATATTGAACAGTATGTCAACTAACTAGAATTTAATTTTTAAAAAAATCAGTTGTGTTTCTATACAGTTTCGATGAACAATCTGAACATGAAATCAGGAAAACAATTCCATTTTTAACATCAAAAAGAATAAAACATAGGAATAAATTTAACAAAAGATGTGCAACACATTGAAAACTACAAAGTATTGTTGAAAGAAAGACAAAATAAATGGAAAAACACCCCATGTTCGTGGATTGGAGGACTTAATATTGTTAAGATGGAAACACTCCTTTAGATTGAACCCAATCCCTATTAGAATTCCAGTTTCTTTTATAGATCCTAAGAGAGTCTATTTTTTGTTAAGATTTTACTTATTTTTTTGGCAGAGTGAGACATTGTAAGAGAAGTAACACAAACAGGAGAGGTGGGAAGGGAGAAGCAGGCTTTCCCTCGAGCAGGGAACCCAGTGTGGGGCTCAGTTCTAGGACCCTGGGACCATGACCTGAGCCGAAGGCAGATACTGAACAACTGAGCCACTCAGGTGCCCCAATGCTAAGAGATTCTAAAATTTGGAAATGTGAGAGATTCGGAACAGCCAAAATAATTTTTTCAGTTTTAAAACTAGCTACAAAAACCAGGAGGCAAGGCAGTATGGTACTAATGTAGTTATATAGGTTAATAGAATAGAATTGAGGCCCAGAAGTAGACCTATATATATATATATCATCATTGGCTAATGGATTTTCAACAAGGAAGGTAAGACTGTTCAATGGGGAAAAGATTGGTCTTTTCAGAATGGTGCTGAGACAATTGGATAACAACATGCAAAAGAATGATTTTGGACTCTTATATGCCTCAGGAAATATACCAGAAATAACTTGAAATGGAACACAGACCTCAGTGTAAAAGCTAAAGCTGTAAAACTTCTCAAAGAAAAAATAGGAGTCAGATCTTAGTGACCTCCGATTTGGCAATGGATCCTTTGATGTGACACCAGAATACAAAGTAAATAAATTGGACTGTTAAACAAAATTTAAAACTTTGTGCTTCATATGACACTAATAAAGTGGAGAGACAATCCACAGAATGGGAGGAAATATTTGCAAACTACATATCTGATAAAGGACTTCTAACTAGAATATATAAAGAACTCTTAAAACTCAGTAAGAAGAAAGCTTAGTTTAAAAAATGGACAAATTATCAGAATCGATGTTTCTCTAAAGGAAGTATACAAATGGCCAGTGGATCCATGAAAAGATGCTTAGCATTTTTAGTCACTAGGAAAATGCAAATCAAAATTACAGTGAGAGAAATACATCCGTCTGAAGGTCATAATCAAAGACAGGTAATAGTGTTGATGAGGATGTTAAATAGTCTGGCGATTCCGCCAAAGGTTTATAAATATGGAGTTACCATATGACCTAGCAAGTTCCACTGCTCGGTATGTGTCCCAAAAAATGAGCATGCATGTTCCCACAGAAAGCTTATATATGTGTAATCATAACAGGATTATTCATAATAGCTGGAAGGTGGAAAACCAGCAACATTTCTATGAGCCAGTGAGTGAATAAATAAAATGTGTAACTATATAGTGGAAAAATATTCAGCCTTTAAAAAGGAGTGATATGCTGATACATGCTACAACAAGAATGAGCCTTGCAAACATCATAGCACATCAAAGAATCCAGAAAGCGAAGACTGTATTACGTGATGTATTTATATGAGATTTCCAGAATGGGCAGATGTTTAGAGACAAAGTAAATTAGTGATTGCTCAGGGATAAAGGGAATCATAGGGAAGGGTGATAGCTAAAGGATGTGGGATTTATTTCTGAGATGATGGAAATATTCTAAAACTGGTGACAGTTGCAGATATAGGTGAACCTAAGAGCCAGTGAGTTGTCTATTTCAGGCAGGAGAAGTTGTTTGCCTTTGGCAAGAGGGCAGGGCATGTGGGTGTGGATGCTGCCCGGTGGGCAGGGGCAGCTTATAGAGTCTCTAAGTCCTTAAATCCTCACATCAACTCTTCGAGTTAGGCACTTTCATTATCCCCATTAACAGATGAACGAACAGAAGTTAACATAAAATGATTTGAGTCTGTTTCCCACAGGAATGTATCGGCACAGTATAGAAAGAAACAGCTTTGGGGAGGTCAGTGCTGCTGTTGGCATTTCAGACTGGGTAACTGACAAATCTTAGTTCTGTTTCCTTTATCTGAGGACACAAAGATACAATCTGAGACTTCTCTCCCCTCCCACCCCGATTTCTGGGGCAAATATTTTTCTATTTTTAAAGCATGTTTTCTTCCCAGAATAACCTCAGAAAAGGCCAGAAAGCTATCCGATTCTACCAGGCCAATTATTGTCCTGAAAGTGCTGTTCTTGTTAGGAAAACCATTTTCTTGGAAGAGAATAAATGCCCCGCCATCCTCTCCTTCACCGTACTGAAGTATCTAAAATAAAGTAAAATTGTGTCTGTTAAAAACTGTAACTACTCTGCAGTGATGGGTCTGTGGTCTGTCTCTGGTCACTAAATCTGCAGTTTCTGCTTAGGAAGTCCCAGCCCCAGTGGGGGCTTCTGCCCAATACATTCCGAAGGAAAATATCACTGTCTTTTAAATAATCCCAAGGAAGGGTGCTGAGCGCTAGTTAAAGAGGAGTAAAGATATGCAAGATGACATTTCTTGGGACTCCGTTTGCTTGTACCACAGGGGGGAGGAGGGTGTAATTGTTTAGGAACACACAGTATTGTTTTATGAAACATTGTCAATTTAAAATATATTTATATTAATATTGTCTGTAGGTCCTTTCCAGTCTCAGAAAAAGAACTTATTCCACAAAATTGTCAGCAAATATAAGCACAAAAAGGAGAAGCCTAATGTTCCGGAAAAAGGTATTGGTGCCTTCCATCCTCCATCAAGGTTTCTTGGCCACCTCCATTGTGAATCCATCTTTGAGTAACGCTTCTGCGCACCGCCTTTGCCTTTTCCTCCCCTTGGCTTGCTTCAGTGTCATTGGCTCCTAATGCAGGCGTATTCACGATTTCTAGACTCCGCAGCTAATTGCAAAGAGAGATCTCCTTCACTTGGATTCCTACTCAAATCCCATAATGTCTCTATTTTCAGCGTTCCATATGAATCCTAAAATTGCTTTGTTTTCATCCATATTTGGTGCATTTTGTAACTTAGTCTTCTTGAGCTCTTATTCACGTATTTCCTTTGACTGTTCTCGTTTCTCTCATGTTCGGCAGCCTTCAGACCAGGGCCACGTTTTCCTACCTCCTGAAACCTGAGGAGTTTTCTGTTCATATGAGAGTGCCACCATTTCTGTAGTTTCTCTGACCCTTGAGGATTCTTGTCTGGGAGGATTCCACTCCGCAGCTGTAACCCGTCTCTTTTTTCCCCCAATCTACGATACTGCGTTTGCCCAACTCTTCCCACCCCCTTCAGTCACATGACTTCTTTCCAGAGGGCACTAGAGATGCATTGCCCTCCACCGTCTCTTCACTCTGAGCATCTGTCTTATTGTTACGATTTTGATGGGCCCTTGAACCTCTTCAGGGCTCATCTGAAGATTTCCTTCTTCTCATAGTTCAGGACTCCTATTCTTATTCCACCTAAAAGATAAACCTCCCCATCTGGTTCAGTCCAGCCACGTGTCCCGAAGTGAGGCTTTCTTTAGCATCGCCCTGCATGTTCCTGTCGTGACTGCTGTGAGCCTACTCATCTGAGGCCCATTCGCATCCTCCTTGCATGGCCAGATGTGAAACCTTTTGTGTTTCTGGAATGAGGCTTTAAATGCACCTGTCTTCCATGTGTAGACATATGTACCTACGCGTTCCTGTATGTAACCTTTTACTTAATTTGGGTTTTATTTTCACCTCCACTCCAGCCTCTTGGTTTTGTTTTTTATGTTAATATTTTTCTCTGCTTCCAGTAGAGAAAACTCCCTCTTTAGGTAAAATGTCAGCTTTTATCATTTCCTTATAACTGATCTTCAGTTGTCTTGATTAAAGTCCAAGAAATAATCCAGCAGTGTATTTCATAGAAGGCAGATTTATTTTCAATCCATTTCCTGTATCATCTGATTATTTTAGTTGGCAAATGCCATTTTGAGAATTAGTTAAAATAAAACTCCGCTTCTTTTGTGTGATAAAGTTCCTATTTAAGCTGTTTTATGTATTGTCTTCTCTTCAGTGTTATGAGTCTGTCCTAGGAGTGGAGTTTCACTTTCTTTCTCTGTCATTGTTTTTAGGAAGTGGGGATAAATGGTCCAACAAGCAGCTCTTCTTGGATGCCATTCACCCTACAGAAGGTAAACACGGCAGTATTCTCTGTCATTCTAGGTAGTCTGTGTTGGAAAGGTTTTAAAAGGCATAATATATATAGGCTCACCCGAGAGCCCAATACCTGAGGGCTCGTAATTTGGTTGTTTTTAATTTTCAAATCAAAACTGTCAGGTTTTTTGACCCTGCTGGGGGGTCAGGCAGTGTGTCATATGGAGCTTAATTTGTCTAAGGGGCACTTAAAACCTTTGAAACCCATTCACCAGAAATTAAAGTTTTCTGTAACTAAAAATATTCGTGTTGCAGGCAGATGTCTTGGGTAAAGTGGAGCCAGCGTGGGGCTTTCCTAGTTGGCTGGGCGTGGGCACGCCAGCAGTGTTCCCATCCTGAACTTCACCCCAGCACACCTCCCAGTACCTCTAAATATGTTCAGATGGAATGTTCCAGAGGCTTATGGATAACCAGGGAGAAGTTCCATGTTGACTAGCATAACATTATAGCTTCCTAAGTGCAGATTTTACTTCAAAATTTCCCACAGTCCTATTTAGTTGTGATGTCTACCTAATTTTTGTTAAATATTGAACCCTCCAGTGAGTACTCATTTCTGTGACAGTTAACGGGCTGTCCTCTTCTTACAGTTGATTCTTTTTTTTTTTTTTCATTGTTACTATTTTTAAGGAACTCAACTGTTTGTTTTTTTAAGATTTTACGTATTTATTTTAGAGAATGCCCGCCTGCGCATGTGAGCTGGTTAGGGACAGAGGGAGAGGGAGAGAGAACCTGAAGCAGATTATACACTGAGCTTGGGGCCCCACATGGGGCTTGATCCCACAACTGGGAGATCATGATTGGAGCCAAAACCAAGAGTCAGACGCTTAACCTACTGAGCCACACAGGCGCCCCAAGCTGAATATTTTTTATAGTCCTTAATTAGGAGTCACTTCATTTGAAAACTAGAAGCAATCTTAAAGATCATTGAGTCCAGTCCCTTTGATTTATTTACAACCAGAAAGGGGATCTTAAGAAGACCATGTCTTTTGACTCCCAGATAACCTCTCGTTCCTTTCCTGAAAGGGAGAAAAAAATTTCAGATGCACATTTGGCCTCAGTCATTTATCAGAAATCCTCATGTGTTAAAGGTATTTCTCAAAAAAATATTCAAACTTGAGTTTATAGCAAACATGGAACTGTTTTTATTTGGTAGTCACAGTCCGCACAAGCCAGATGTCTGCCTTTATGTCACTGCACTTTTATAAAAAAAAAATGCCAGAGTTTATCTGTTATCTGGCCTGCTACTTCACATGCACAACCTCTCCAGAGGACTGTTTCTGCTCTTAGCTGCAAAGCTAAATAGGAATTGTCGTGCTGCTCTCAGCATTAAATGCTAACATCCAAAATGCGGTATATATGTATTAACTCTTGTGAATTTTAAAGATATATTCTGCACAGACTTGATACGTGCAAGGCAGTGATGAACTATCAGAGGAATCGAAGAGGCTCTTAGACCATCTTTACTCCTTACTTGAAATGATACTGTTATAAATGTTTTGTTTTTTGAACAGTAACCACGTGTCGTGCAGAGCGTGGTTTCATAGCATGGGCATAGAGGCAGAAAGAATGAATAAGGTTGGAATTAGGAGGCATGGGTGTCAGTCTCCGATCTACTGCTAAGGAGCAGTTTTCAGTGGCATGAATTGTGTTTAAATCTCCAGGTTCACTCTCCACTTGTGTACTAAGTATGTGTATGATGCGTGCGTTTAGGGGTGGGGTGACTGCTGAAGGGGGTAACACGTCAGCCTCAAATGTCATTTTCCCTCTCATACTTGCTGTTACTACCTGGTTTTCTTGAGTGGGTAGTGTGGTGCTCTGGGTGGCCTTAGTCTGCAGCCCTAATTCTGCCCTTTAGGGGGCAGAAGAGTAAATCCATTTCAAGTATTTCAGGCAGTACCAAGAGTTTAGTGGAATAGAGTTATTATCGCTGATATTAATTATATTTATTACTAATATTTATGACTGCATTACAAATTTTAAAGAGTATGCACTGAAAACTGCATGTCTTCTGGTGTGGAGTGGAGTATATATTCACTTCATGTGGTCAGGGTAAAAGGAATCTGTGCATCAGGAATTACCAGTAATTTAAAGTGACCTTTTTGGCTATTGATTGTCATACCTTCCCCTATATTTCCTTGTTCAGGTGGTGATGGTGCCCTTGGTGAATTATTTAGGCCCTCTTTCCCCATCGCTTATTTAAACTCTACCTTGGAGAGCGTACATGCCAAAGGATAGAAGATGAAACCGTAATCAGGATAATGTTAACATGTGTTAGCCATCTTGGGCAAAGGTTAGACAGGGGTTGTTTATAGCTGATGTCTGTACGAGAAATGTTAGTTCCACTGAGGTGTTCAGCTCAGTTTGCTCTTCCTGACTTGGGCTAAAGGGGATGACTTCCAAGTTCACTATTCTTTTTTGTACCATCCTGAGTATAATTGGCTTGCAGTTCATTCCCCCACCCCCAAATATCGGAAATCTTTAGATGCTTAGTAATCACATCTGCAGTTTAAATGCTAAGCTGATAGTCTATTTAAGCATTTTCCCCCATGCTTTTAAAATTTAAAATTGCTAAAACATTTCTTGACACTTTTGCAGATAATAAAAAAAAGATTGCTTATCACCCTAGAATTAAAGGTTAAATTATCAGATAAACCAAGATGACTTATATCTGCCACTGTGTTTATCTGTGTACCAAGTTCTGGTGTCCTGTGTTCACGCTTAAATTGGAGGTTTCTAATTGTAATAATAACGATGAAGATAATTAATACTTAATATTGCTTTATAGTTTCTAGAGGGCTTTCACAATTTTTTTTTAAACGAATCTTGGCAGGAGCCCTAGGGAATTCAGGAGGGCTTATTAGCCCTAAGTACATCATAAAAAATTGAAGCCTGACCAACATAAGCAGGAAGAGAAGAAATCGGCACTCTTTCCACTAAAACACATGGGCTGCTTACAGTTTCAATTTTTCGGGCATATCTGAGCCCTTATTTGGCTCAGATGTTGCAATTTAAATGGTATCTTAAGAGAAAAAAAAAAAAAAACCAAACCTGAGACTTAAAATCTCCAGAAGATTAATTCCTTTGCAGTATATAAATCTAATTATGGGGAGAAAAATCTGGTTTATAGTTAGATTTTCAAACATGATCCACAATGCTCAGACTAACCTTGATCTCTTTTCTCAAGTTCAAAATAGCTGCTGTGTAACTTCAGCAGGGTCTCCTGGGATCTTAGATAAGGCTCATTCATTTGATTCTGTTTCCTGTGTTCCATTCAGCATCTGACTGCATTTTCAGCTCAAGAGAGACCAACCAAAGGCTGTGAGATTCCAGATTTGGCTATAGTAATTTCTGTGTAGGTTTGATTCCCCTAGTTGGAATGTGAATTCGTAACTCTGGAGCACTCTAGTGGCCTCCCAGGGTTTGGTACAACCACAGTGCTGCTATTTCAAAAGATTCACCCCACATTTGGGGAGCAGGGTTTGGAAAACAAGACAGTCTCTTATTGCCACATTCCTAATGTTGCTCCAGGAGTGAGCTCACATTATCTCTCTCAGATGATACGCTCCAAGTGTGTTATGATTATCGTGGAGTATAAAAACTAGCCCTGTGGACTTGTTTCGCAGTGCTTGGGTAGGTTTGTGTGTTCAATTACAAGCCGAAAGAGAAATGACTAATTTGTTTTTAGAGGACAAAAGCCTTTCTTTTCTCACATTTCCATTAGTTTGGCACGGAGGGAAAAAAGAAAAAAGGAACTGGCTTGCTCTCTTGGTGCTCAGCTTCAGACTTTTTCTCTCTCTGAGCTTCTTCCATTTCCTGTCTCTCACCACCAGGCCTTCCTTTGCTTTGCTTACGTTGCTGGACTCAGTTCTGCTGTTGCATCCCAGATGACCACTTCTTGGCCTTACCTGTTTTTCCTAGTTCTTCTGTCTTAGGATAGGGTTCTCTCTGAGTGCTGACCCTGAAGACTATCATTGGTCTTGGCCTCCAGACAGCATAGGATGGTCTGGGGATAGCTCCTGGGTCAAAGCATGGGGCAGATTCAGGCTTACCTCCACTTTCCAAATTCTGGCAAGATCTCATCATATCCCTCTTTCAAATGTGGACAATCTCCAGGCCCCATGAATACTTTGTGATCTGGCAGTAAGTTTAGAGGAGGAGACATCAACAGAGATGGAATGGCCTCCTTTTCAGTGATTTATGAGAACCTTCAGTGTATTCTCACATTATGCCTCTTCCACTTGGTCTCTAACCTAACTTGCTCCTTTTTTGTCTCCCAGCACACCAGACTCTGGGACCTGATGGTTGGTGTCTGTTGGCCAGCCTACCTTCCACCCCAGCTCCTTGTCTCCTGGCTTCTGAGCTTCTCTGAGTCCCAATCTGCTTTTAGGCCTTAACTCTACCTCCCTTTTGCAACCCCTTTGCAGCCATCCCCTTGGCTTCTTACTGTGTTTTTACAAATGCATCTGAAACACCCAGGAAACAGCAACCACTGAAATGAAACCATTCGAAGGCTTACCAAAGGCAGGAGAACTAACAGTCCTTGTCAAGGGAGTACTCTTCCCTTGCCCTGAGACTCTGGAGCTGGCTGGAGGCTGGCTGGGAACCTGATTTTGGGCTATGTGACAAATGACAAGAATTTGGGGGCTCATGGCTCCTTTAGAGCCAGTCTAGTCCAGCCTCCATCTTTATATGAAGAAACTAGACACCTGTGGTCCTGCAGTTAATAAATTAAAAAGTCAAGAGTAGAATCTAGGTCTCTCTGTGACTGTCATTTCTGTTATCTCACGGTCTTTGTATAGAAATCAGGTCATCTTTTCCTAACCCACGTGGCCTTTTCTTTGACCTCCTGGGTTCGTTCTTTCTCTAAGCAATTCTTCTGATGTAGTTCACCCTTCATCTTTGGAACCCTGCTGTACCCTTATTTCTGTAAGTTCTAGATTTTTCTAGGAAATGGAAGGAGAAGAGAGAATAGGTTAGTGCTTTTTCTGGAAGAGCCATCTGTAAAGTTGTATACATATTGGAGAAGTGATTAAGATTCACCCCCTATAATCAGAAGGGATAACTGAAGGATCTGAATTAAGAAAGTAGAAATTCTGAAGCTTGTGAATATCTAATAGAGGTTTCTTATCCTCAGTGTAAACTCATATTCTGACTTCTTTATGGCTATCAGAGGCTTTGAATTTCAAGGCTAATGCAGAGTCATGAAACTTCTTTGGAGGGTTTCTTAACCAAATTATCCTTTATTTTACTGGCAGCTTTTATTGAAGTTTAAACTAAAAAAAAAAATCTTAAAATACATACCAGCACTGCTCTATGTTAAGCTAAATATCAAAGTATAAATACACCAAGACTGTTTCCTGGGTACAGATCTACAATTTAAAAGGAGTCTTTTTTCCTAATTTTTGATTACTTGTTTGAAAAGATACTTGGGAGTGTTGCCAGGTAGTTTCTTTTAAATAACTATTATCTTAAGCCTGTCCCACACGGCCCTCTATTAGGCTCTGTTGAGGTAAGGCCAAGCCACAAGTCACAGTATGATTTCTGCTTTACATCCTTTCTTTTGATGTAACTGAAATGATTTCCCACTTGTTTTGGAATGGGAATCCTGGAATCAGTCTCTTAAGGGCAAAGATCTTAACAAATTCATAGCCTTGCTTTCCCAAGGATGTACCTAAGCTCGTTAAAAACCCAGATTAAAATGTTTAAGTGAAGGCCATACAAGGTTTTATACCAGCATGTGCATTTTTTCACACCCTGAGTTATTCTTGCGCTGTTCTCTTCCTCTTATTTTAGCCTTCTTTCCTCCTGTGCAATTCGCATTGTTGCATTTCCAGCGTCTCCCTTCAGCTCTGCCTTCCAATCAGCACCTTCAGTTATCTCCTGGCTCTGTGCATGGAATAGGCCACTCAGACCTTGATTTCCTGAGCCACACTCCCCTCTTTGTCAGAAACTGTTTCTGCACTTCTCTTAAGGATTGGGTGATTTAAAAATGGAAAGATGCCTTGCCTCTTTTCCCTGCTTAAAAGCCCTTAGGCCGGGGCGCCTGGGTGGCTCAGTTGGTTGAGCGACTGCCTTCGGCTTAGGTCGTGATCCTGGACTTCCAGGATCGAGTCCCGCATCGGGCTCCCAGCTGGAAGTCTGCTTCTCCCTCTGACTTTCTTGGGAGTCTGCTTCTCCCTCTGACTTTCTCCTCTCACATGCTCTCTCTCACTCATTCTTCCTCAAATAAATAAATTTAAAAATCTTAAAAAAAAAAAAAAACCCTTAGGCCACTAGAATTAAAAAAAAGTTTAAAAAAAGTCTCAGTTACTAAGCTTGACTACATGAATATACTCTTAAAAGCGTACTACACTCCTATATACATATACTTGTCTTACTTTTAAATTGGGGGTGGGGTGAGGTGGGAGGAACGAACTCCTGAGGAAATAAGTATATACGAAAAGATACAGGCATCCTCAGCCTGTTTGAACTGGACGCAAGGACTTGCATGGCATGCGTACTCCTTACTCTCAACACAGTGACTCCTCAGAAAGAAGTGTGTGCTGCGAAATGATTCACTGGTGTTCAGTTAGAATGAGGGTACCTAATACCTTTCTCCATTTTCAGTCATGGCCTGTGGTACTTCTTTAAATTCTCTTACTGATAAGCACATTGACCAGGTCCTAGAGTTCAGTGAATGGGAGAGTGTTTCCTTATGTGCAGGCATCACCATTGTGAGTTAGGTCTTTGCTGAGTAGTCAGTATGCACAGAAGGAGGAGGTCAGGCTTCACAATTTCTTTTCTGATCACTCTGACCTGGTGCCTGAAAGCAAGTGTCGCAGTGATGACTATAAATTTAGAAGCACATACATATTTAATCTCAGTGTCCTCAGAAGAAGAGAAACTTCCCTTGTCATCTTCCCCAGACCAGGTTGGCCAAGAGGATCTCGGATAGGAACCCTGACTCCCATGTAGAAATTATGTTCTGTTGGAGCACAGTTCACTCAGATTTACTTACACTATATTTCCCTCCAAATCTGCAAGATCCAAACACTTAGAAAATAAAATGCTACTCTGATGGCCTTTTGGTTCAGTAGGCTATGAAAAGAGAGAGGGCATCTGAATCCTCTGTACATAATTTATCAAAGCAAATATAAATAAGTATATTTGGTTAAAATCATGGGCAGCATTTTCTTTTTCCCATCAGTACTTTGCAAACTAAATCTCAGTTCTCCATTCGGATGGATTAGGCATTGAGAAATGTTTCTAAGAGTAATGTTGATTTCTTATGTTTTTGTGTGTAACTATATATGATCTGTCCTATTTCAGCCATATTTTCAGAAGACAAAAACACCACAGAGCCTGCTCATAAGGTTAAAAATGCCCTATCCATTCCCAACACTCCAGAGCCAACAACAACGCAAGAACCCTTGGTGGGCAGCCAAAAGAGAAAAGCAAGGAAAACCAAGATCACCCACCTTGTCAGGACAGCAGATGGCCGGGTATCACCAGCAGGAGGTACTTTGGGTAAGAAGAGGGAACTTTAGATGAGAGAAACCAGAGCTAGGTGGTGACTATCAGGGCCACATTGGACAGCAAATGGCTCTAAGCCAGCTGTGGGTCCTCATTGAAAAATAGGTCTGTTCTGTGGGTTTGGCCGCAGGAACATTCTTTCTCTGCATCTCCTTGAGAACTAGTTTTCCACAAGCTCCCAAATGTACAAAATGTATACGTGTTAAAATCATAGCTCTTTTTCCGAGAGCATTCTTAGAAAGGAAAGGTAATTTTTAGGACTGCGTGTTTCTCCTTCTCTTTCTCAGCATGCACAAAAGCAGTCTTCATTAAGTAAATTCCCAGAGATCCTAGACTTTTTTAAAAATACTAGATGAATCAGTGTTTCTTCACAGTTCACTGTTCAAGTCACTACAAACCATATTATCAAATATTTAAGACCAGTGGATTAAGGAACCTTAGATAGCATCCAGCACTTTCTAATAAGTTGATTCTCACCAATGAGAGACTCTGAGAATGCTTCTGGATTTCTTGAGTTCTCTGGGCTGATCTTTAACCAAATCTTAACTTACACTGAATTTCTCCATTTTTCAGTCATGGCGTGTGGTATGTTGGCTGTTCCTGGAGACCTCCATTGTGGCAGAATTGCCTGAGGGGCCCAAGTTAAGGAGTGGGGACAGAGAGTGACTCTGAGCACACCCCCCTCAGATCTTGGGGTGTTCCATTAACCAAGCATTAGGGGCCTTAGCTGTGGTTATCCTCCTACCTTTCGGCACCCCTGGCATCTCAGTCCCTCAGCTCTGAAGTGTCCCTCCCTCTGCCCTATTCCAGTTTCCAGAAAAAGGTTAGAGGTCCACAGTGACTTCTATAAATAGAAAAGGCGTTTAGAGCATAGGGGGGAAAAAGAGTGAAAGACAAACTGAGAAACAGACTCTAAACTAACAAACTGTTACCAGAGGGGAGCTGAGTTGGGGGACGACTTAACAGAGCTGATGGGTATTAATACGCTTATCATAATGAAAAAATAAATTAATAAAATAAAAACAATGTTTAAATGAGTGTGTTTTTTTTTTTTTTAAATGAGTGTGTTTTGAGTGTAGTATTTATAAATACCTGATTTAGGTTAATCTCATTGCAAATAAAGATTCATTGCTGAGATAGAATAGGAAGACAGTTAGTGGACACAGTTTATGTTTAGCATGTGTACATTGTTAGAACAATAAAGCATATTAAATATTCCATTTTACCCTGTTATATAAGAGATCAAGCTCAAATTGGTAGGATTTCATTTTTTAATACATTGACCTACTAGGTAGAAGTAGGGAGAGAACTAGATCTAGTTTTCCTGATATGTAGTCCAGCAGACCCCTCACTCCTTCCATTTTCACTCTGGGTTCTGTTCTGTGATTTTGATTTCATAAATTGTTAGAGCTTCATTTTCAGTTACAGAAAGAGTGAAAGATCTTAGAAATATTCCCTTCATTTAGAAAAGCACATATCGCTCTCATGTTCTGATATATGGCATTTACAGCCTTTATCAATTGCTTTCTATATTCAAAATGTTTTAAAAATCATGATAAAGATTCCTCCTCCCTTATAACAGCTACATAGTAAAGAAAATGTACTCCTTTCCAACAGTATATTTTCATAGAGGTTTAGCACGTTTTTGTGAATACCAGAGGTCCCTTCATCTTCCTTCTAGTAAATCCTCAGAACAAGAATAACAGCTGGGGATCTCGCTGGGATTGATCGATCTCATTGGGATTAGTTTAGGGTGTCAGAGCAGACCCAATGTCCAAGTTGCCGTAGCTGGGCATCCTACGGCTTAATCAGAAATGTCTGCTGGTCGGGTTTTTAGGGGCCTTCTAGAGCATCTACAGGCCCCTTTGCCGAAGTCCCATCAGTTTTATTTTGGTCAAAGCCTATTTTTTCCCCTCTTACTCTGAGACAGACCTATTCTTTGTCCTTGGATAAAACACAGCTTCTCTTCCACTTAGTTTCAGGGCATAACACTGTCCATAGTTGGAATTGAGCTTGATAAAAGAGTTTTATTACCATGGGAGAAGAGAATCTATAAAGCCTTGGTATTCCATGGATGACAAAAGTGAACAAAGAATATTAGCTCATTTCACATTGTCTGGCGAAGAGTTTTCTCTGTGTCGTTTCTCTGGAGAGGATGTGGTGATCCTCCTGCGATGAATTTCCCTTTTGTTACAGATGACAAACCAAAGGAACAACTGCAGAGGAGTCTCCCGAAAGTGACTGAGACAGGCTGCCATGACGAAGGCTCCCAGAACCCTGAGGCCGCAGAGACGCGGAGCAGCACTCCAGAGATGCCAGCCGTGTCTGCGTTCTTCAGTCTCGCCGCGCTGGCCGAAGTGGCCGCCATGGAAAATGTGCACAGGTGAGTGGTGTGTGTCACCAGGATGTTGGGGATCCTGGCCAGCCTTAACCCCTCATGCGGAACAGGGTTAGGGAGAACGACATGGAAGCTGAGGCTTACTTCCCGACGGGATGTGTGGTATTTTTCACAATGTGCTGTGGTTCACGAGGAAGTCACTTCCTAATTAGCAGTGTGGGAAAATACCGGAAAATAGTCAGCCAAGTATCGCATTTTGACTCTCTTGTTCTGTGGCTGCACTTCATTTCCATAAGAGGCGTGGGAGAACAAAGAAGCCACATCATCTAGTCGTTAGGTGTGAGCTTCAAGGTCAGGCCTCAGACCTGGGTTGGAGCCCTGCATCCACTATCGGTGGAGTGCAAGGTCATGAGCAAGATGGATCACTCCCCTCTCTACCCTCCGGTTTCTCTTCTGTGAAATGGGTGTGGGTGGCACTCATTGCGCAGAGGTGTTCCGTGGGATGAGCTCGTGCACCAGGGCAGGCACACGGGAGACGCACCCTTGGGCACGGTGCTGGTGGCAGTGGTCATGCTACTGGAAGGAACCATGCTCAGGAAGAAGGTCTTGTCACCCGTGTCGTAGAGGACAGGGGGCTTGCATTTGTCCTTGTCTGTTTGCTGAAAAGCCATTTATTTCTCTCGGCCTCAGTTTTCTCATCTTCCAGTGAGCATGACAGTATCCCCCAAGAAACCCAGAATGGTGAAGATCACATGGGATCATAGAACTGAAGGCCTTTTGAATCAGGAAAGTCTCACAGAAAGTATATTAAGTTCTGAGCGTATAATTGGGTATTCTGCTATTTAAACAGACCCTTTGGGAAGGCAAAAAAGCCATTTGTAAATTCAGGTATTTCCCAGACTTCCAGTCTTCACCACAAGAGTTTTAGATCTAACACAACCTCCATACCCACCCATTGGGTTTCACTCTCCTCTTCCACATCCATGTTTAGGAGGCCCTGACGTAAGCTTTGTTTGCTTCTTTCCCTTGTCATATAGTTCTAGAGCCTTTTCACAAATCACCTCTAGATGAGAGAAGTCAAATTCCTTTTCACAAGTATACTGCAAGTGCCTAATAGCAAGTGAATGCTGACAGACACTGTTAAAATCTGCTCACGTCTCCGAAGGAGGGAACACACAGTTCTCCACTTATGGGGTTTTACAGTCGAGTACAGAGGACAGACTCCTCCGCATGCAAGAAGATGAACTATATGCCTGCTTGTTCCTAAGTGCCCCATAAATTTTGGAAATAAGAGGCAATGTAAGAAGTCAGAGGGGATCATAATTCAGGGCTTGGAAAAGTCTATCACATAGCCCCCTTTGCTGCTGCCAGCATCCCCTCTGAACACAACTGCGGTCCACCCTGGCTCCGCTCAGCAGCCTCCCAGGACTGGCAGCTTGTGATGGCAGGAAGCCTCCGCAGACCTCGCCTCTCATCTCCACCACCCCGTCCTCACTACCCTGCCATCACGTGGCATCACTTGCTGCTGCCTAGCCCAGCCAGGTTCTGGGCTTTACACAGTCCCCTCTTGGGCAAACTGCTGCCCCTCCTTCCATCTCTAGTCCTGCTGTCTTCTCTCCGTCTTCCTCCCGAAGTCTCTGGCCTCTCTGTGCATACGCTCCCAGCCCAGCTGCCACACCGGGTTGTAATTATTCATGGACACATCTGTCTCTTCCTGGTATATTTTGAAAGCACAGCACTGGTTTTAATCCTCCTGTCCCCAGCTTCCTTAGCTCTTGGTATAACAGTGGATGAATGAAAAATGGTTGGGTAGATGAGTAAATGATGTGTTCTTGAAGTGTGCCTGCCTAAGCTCACCAGCAAGCATAGAGAAAACGGTGTGAGCAAGGTTCTTGTCTTTAAAACCACCCATTAGAAAGAACACTACTGCATACTAAAATCTTACTATCAGTGTACACAAATGGTTAGTGTTCTTAATTTCTAGAAAAACAGATCCCCTGAAGAATCTTGGTCTTAATTTTAGCCCTTACCTGTTTCTTTTTCTTAGTATTTTTATTTTTTTCATTTTTATTAGGTTAGGACACCATACTGTACATCCTGAGTTTTTGGTGTAGTGTTCCATGATCATGGTTTGCGTATAGCACCCAGTGCTCCGCACAGTCCGGGCCCTTATAGCACCCAGTGCTCCGCGCAGCCCGGGCCCTCCTGCATACCCATCACTGGGCTCATCCGTCCCCCGACACCCTCCCTTCCCTCACTTTGTTTCCCGGAGTCCGTCGACTCCTCACGGTTCGTCTCCCACTCTGATTTCCACCCACTTCATTTTCCCCTTCTTAAAGTCCTCCATGCTATCCTCACATTCCACGAGTACGTGAAACTGTACGATGATTGTCTTTCTCTCCTTGACTTATTTCACTGAACAGTCTCCTCCAACCCCATCCATGTTGGTGCAGATGGTGGGTGTTCATCCTTTCTGATGGCTGAGCAATATGCCATTGTGTATGTGGACCACATGTTCAGTAACCATACAGCTGTCAAAGGGCACCTCCAGCCCTTCCCTGTTAAAGCAGAGCTACCAGACTGCCCTCTACCTGGGCAACTGTTGACTGCTTAGGCATCACCCAGGTTTATATGTTAGAGGGTGATCATCAGAATTAGGAGTAGAAATGTATCACCTGCATTCTTGTCATGAGAAATTTTGACATTAAGCTCAGAAACCCAACATAGAGGGTCCATTTTGCAAGATGCAGGAAATGGGAAGTTGGAATAAACTTTCGTTGAGAGCGTGTTTATTTACTAGGGGTTTCATAAGGGAAAGCTCATTAAATTTAGTCCTAAAATCAGCCCTACCAGGTGGGTCTTTTTGATTCCTTTTTAACGATGTTGCAGACGGTTAACTGGCCAAGAAAACACAGCCAGGCTGAGTTAAGCTTTGCAGTAAGGTCTTTGAACTCCAGGGTCTTTGCCTTTGCTCCACCGAGCTTGCTGCTTGAGCAAGCTTCTGTCACGTCTGAGGATGTCGTGACACATCTTGCTGCCCCTTCCCCCAGGACCTGCCCCATCCATTAGCTGGAGCCATGTCAGGTTCCCCCTCCTTTGCTCGTTTCTTTGACTCAGCTGGGCTTCCACCCCATTTTCTTTCTGTCCCTGTTGCTCTTTTTTGGATACTGTACTTCTCCATCTTTCACTTCTCTTTCTTCTTGTGTTTCCTTTTTCACTACTTTCTACAATTCTTTTAGTGTTGTAATACTGTCACAGATTCCAACTTAAAGGTAAAGAAAACCAGCATTTTAATGTCATCTTCCTGAACAAAGAGTTGAGCGTATTGAACAGTTGGTGCTTGCAGCATCCCCACATGAATGAACAGATTAATCCAGAGGTTTGATTATAACACATGTTTTGTTTTTCTAAAATCCTAATATCTTCGGCTAAGAGATTATTGGATTCTCAAATCCCCAAACGTTGTAATTTATCTACACTGTTTTTGTGTGTGTGCATCAAGAGAAAGAAATTTGGGTATAGTGATGAAAATTTGAATTTTCAAATAGTACAATTTGAATTTTTAAACAGCTCCTTTTGTTCTGTGTAATCTGAAGAAGATACTGTGTCGAAAAGGTCAGGCCACCAGAGGCCTGGCTGCTCCATCAGCAATTTCCAGCCTCGTGCTGTGCAGACCACTGGCGGCCAGAGCTGGGGGTGGACACTTTCTGGTCTTTGGTGGGCCTGTTGGGAAATGTCAGAGAGGTGCCCCATCCCATCTTTTTAGAGTGAGAAGCTCAAATTACCAAGAAATTGAAGGGTTTCCTTACAACCATCAAGTAAATTTTTCCTACTCATGTACCAAAAGCTGAATGAGAAATCAGCTCCGTCTGGTGGTAGTTCCAATCCAAACAATGGGTATTTCTGTGAATTGTCTAGTCCTCTCTGGAGTTCTCTCTCCGCATATGTTTATTTGGCCCAAGTCACCTGGATGTTCTCATACTCTAAACTCAGTTCCCCCTTGCCGCCTTCCCCTGTGCATGTGCTGCCCATGTGCCTGTGAGACTTAACCTTTCGTCTTTTCATTCATTTGTGTTGGAGTCACAGGCCTCTGGTGTCAGGGGCCATTGCTTTAATTGGCCTTACGTTTTAAATTGGGTTTATTATTATATATCTTGGGAAATGAGCCTGGAGGTGATCAATTAGTACAGGAGAGTTTTCCCTTTGGGCATCTCGAGGAAAGGCATGGTTCATATTTTAATATCAGTGGATCAAGAAGACGACTTATCTTAGAGCCACGGCCCTTGATTAAAAGTTCCCCACTTCTTAGGGAGTCGCCCCCAAATCTGGTGGCACTTGAGGTCCTGCCTTTGCAAAATGGAGGTGGTTGTTTGGGGGCAGAGTAGATGGTTAAGTCATGCGAGGAGAACCGAGATAAGAAAATGTCAAAAAAGAAGCAGCTCTGAGAACAAAAATGGTTTTAATTGAATAGCATAAGTAACAAGTCGGCCTTAGGGAGTAAAAGATACTGGAAAGCTCTTACTGCTTACTCATCATCCTGTTCTCTTTCTGATAAGGTACTCAGTGGGTGACTTCTTTTGTCCTTCTCCTTGTTTTGCAGGGGTCAGAGGTCCACTCCGCTCACCCATGATGGACAGCCAAAAGAAATGCCACAGGCCCCTGTACTTATTTCCTGCGCTGACCAGTGAAGCGCCTTTAATTGTAAAACATTGTGCTTTACCTACTACCCTAGCCCTGTCTGTACCGAGGGATGCCAGTGAGTCCGTGTGGTGGGAAATACAGACTGCAAACAAGTGCGCGTTGCCCTGCACGGCCCAGATTCACTTGAAGCGGAAGTTAGCATCCTGGGCCGCTGTGTGTTCTTTTGGAACCCAGAGTCTTTGAGGGTGATGTTCTCTGTCTTGTCAGGAGCAGAAACGGGATGATCCTGGAGCTTTGCTTTCTATTGAAGGCTTTTGACGGTAATAGGTGGTAACTTGGTAAAAGGCTGCCTTTACTGTAGCTCATCCAACATCTCTTTTACCAACCAGAGAGTGTGAAACTAGTTTCGTATATTATCTAGTTATTCTTTCAAAACAAAAACAAAAAACAAAACAAAACAAAAAAAAAAACAACAACAAAATCTGACGCACTGCACTAGTTATTATTAGATATTCTTAGTCTTTTTTGTACATGGAGATTTAAGTTCTAAGATGGTTTATATAATAGGTTATACCTACATTTATATTGTAGAATAATATTAAAAAGCCTGCTCCAGAGACCCCCAAGCAGCGCGGGCAGGTGGATGTACCATTGTTAGCGGTGTATGCTCGGCCTTGTGGTCCATATATATTCTGCACTTTTATATTTGCCACCAGAGTGGTAGTTTGCTGGCAAAACAAGAAAAAAGAAAGAGAGAGAGAAAAAAACATTTAGAATTCTTACGAGCTGAATTTTTTTCCTTAGCCTTGAGTGACCAAGAAGCATTTGCTTGGGGCACATTGTGGCAAATATTTTCCCAGGCAGGGGAAGAGTCCTGCAGATTACAGATTACCGATGTTTTCATGCCTTGAGGATTCTTTTATTTTTACACAGGGGTCTAAGTGACCAACGGATCGTTCAGACAAACAAAAGAAAAATATTATTCAGAAGTGACCTTAGTATTACTTCACTATTCTGAACACATTGAAGACACTCACTTCATGTGGACTTTGAGCTACAGACCTTTTCCATCCATCCCAAACAGACTGGACGGGTAGCAACTGCTATGCACAGCCTGATTGCCGCTGCGGGGTTCTAGAGCCATTTTGAGTTGTGTGGTGTGAAGGAGGTATGGAATAAACGATGAGGGAGGTATGCCTGACCAGGGTGGGAGTCTTAGTCATGGAGCCACCTGCAGTTTGTTTCCTTTTTGTGTTCTGTTGCTTTTGAACATAAAACCAACCTTGTGTATGCCAGTGCCAAGCGGATTACCTGGCTTATTAGAACATTCGACATATTGACTTAACCACCTGACATTCACAGTGTCTTGTTTCCTAGCAACACATGCAAAGTGATAAATCAGAATTAGTCGGAGGCTACCGATTTTACAGGGTATTTGTTCCATAGCACAAAGTGTATCCCCACTCTTGCATCGCAGCACAAACTACCAAATTTTAATGATTGGATTCCAGCAATAATTTTTATTGGTTTTCAAACTGGCGGAATTTTGATAGCGTTAGTTCGAGTTTGAAGCTTTTGAATTAGATCTCTACATGGTGACAGTTTACAAGGTTTTATCTAGCTTTCTTATTTATACTTGACTCAATTGTAATGATGACTTTTTTTTTCCTAATCGTAATTTGACCTAATAGCCATACAAAAAAATGACTCTATTAGTACCAACTAGGTTTAGCTTTTCATAGTTGTAGATATTACTTCAGTTTCGGTGCTGGAAAATATGTACAACATACTAACAGAATTGAAAAAGAATATAGGGATTTGTTTGGTTTGTTGTTTTTTTGGGTTTTTTTCTTCAAAGCAGGTAAAGAGGGCAGCAGAGCATTGGAACGGTGTCCTCAAAAATGCATAATCATTGTGGGCATGGAGGAAGAAGGAATTAGTAATCTAGGTTAGTCAGAGGTTAAAACTTAACCCCATTCACATAGAAATAAATCAGGTAAGCAGCCCCAGGTTTTAGTGTAATATTTTTACTATGATGCTGTTTTATTAATATTTTCTAAACTTCAAAACACAAAGTGAATGTTTGAAAATTGCTGGGTCCCAATGTTGGTGGCTGTTGGAGTTTTTGGACCACTTGCTAGCAGTGATTTAAAAATTATAATTAGCTAAAAATCAAAAAAAAAAAAAAAAGGTAAAAGAAACCAACAACAAAAATTGTTTGGTGCAGAACATGCACCTTGACAATGGTACTAACTTGTTATTCTATAGAACACGTTAGAATAGATCTATTTTTGCCAGAGTACCCTCCTTCAGTCCTCCAATGACATTTCACTAGATTTCCTTAAGAGATTGCTGTATATTCATGGGACCTTTTTTAAAAAGAAGCAAAACAAAAGATTACTTTTTTCTATGTGATTAATATCTTACTTGATCTGCTTTTCCTAAACCTCAGTGGCTTTTCCCTTAGGCAGGGGTGGGGTGGGAGGGCAATCTACTGGATATGACTGTTTTCAGATACTTTAAAAAAAAAAAAAAAAAAAAAAACCTTTTTGTAGAGATGCTTAATTTTTAAGCGGTTAGGCACTGAGAGAGTAGCAGAAATCCTGCAAAGCTTTATAGTCCTTTAGACACTCGCCTTGTTGTTCTCTGAGTGAAGTCTTGATTTCAATAATAGTGCTCTTCTCATGCCCTGAATCCGCTGGAGAAGGGTGTTGGTATTTTCAGGTAACAACATTTGTTAGCACAAATATTTCAGACCAACCTGTAGTGCCCCCCACCCATCTATCATTTTCATTTCATTTCTGTCATCCTTTTATATTTTGGAAAATCATATTGCTATGGTGTGTACCTTAATCTGCCAGCAAACACCATCGACACTAACATTTGTCCCACAAGCATCCTCAAGAGAAAAAGTTGTTGCACCTTATGTATATCTCAAGCAAACCAAAATATGATGCTTTTCTGCTTTGTTTTATTCTAAATTGTTGTATCATATCTTTCTGAAAAACCATTCTGAATCTAGTTGAAATTATCGATATTTATGCTTTTAACCTTAATTTCTGGATTCAAACCTGTATATAAATCTTTTGAAAAAAATCGTCCTAGCCCTTCTCTGTGATGCCGAAGTGGATGATTTCGTCTCAGATGGAGACACAGTACTGTTCCAGTTTCTTTAGCCTTTTATTTATTTAGTTGTTCTGGGTATTTTCCTATGTAATTTTGAAGTGTGTAGAGTATATTATAGTAACTGAAGCTGCAGCTCTACGAAGCTGAAAGAAAAAAATACTGTAAGACATCCTTCTGAAGTTTTTACTTGTTTGGATAACTGTAATGAGATCAGGAAAAGGAAAAATGTCCCACAGCCACATTGCTGATATAGGTTCTTATCCCCAAATTAGGTTAGTTCCCAGATTTTAGATCAAAATGTAATTCATCAAAGCCCTTTTGTAAGGATAAATCAAAATGTTGTAATTCTGACAGTCCCCCCACCCCCATCCCCCCCTCAAATACCAGAACTGCGTTCACTGAATTCTGTCAGATGAGCTTTCTACCAATGTGCTGAAATCATTCCCACATTATCCCTGATTCTAGTTCCGGCCATTAAACTGCTGGGGTCGGAGGGTGGGGTGACGCGGTGGAACACTCTGAACACAAAGGAGCATCTGAACTGGTCTGGTTATTTATATTCTGACATGTGTATTCCCCATCACTTTCTTATCCAGTCAGATGCTAATCTGCCTCTCCTAGAAAATTTTGTTTGCACTCCGCAGTCTTGGGCTCATCGTATGGAAAAGTTTGCACCTCTGTAAAATCTCCAGCAAATTATAAATTGATACAGAACCAGGAGTAAGCCAGAAACGGAATGACATGTTTGGCTCCTACAGTGTAGGGGTGAGGGGGGGAGGGAAGGAGGGTATCCGGTAACTCTGTCCCACGTTTGGCGTTGGCATTAATGTGAAGCAGTGGGATCGTGCTGCCTGCTGAACTACTGTATGCATCCCAAGGGTTCTGGAGTCCGGTGGCCGGCATCCGCATGGCGGAGAGGAAGCACCACCGCCTCGCTGGGGAGAAGGAAGGAAGTCCTGCAAGGCCTGGAACCGCCCCTCCATAAAGGGAGAGTCGGGGTGTCCGCGATGCTGTTGAGGAAGACTCACCTTTGTTGCACTGCTCCCTAGAGCCCTCACATGAGGCCAACCCTAACGGGCTACCTCGGCTTTACAAGTTCGTTTCAGTAAGGCCTGTTAGCGAGCTTTGTCCTTTCTTGCGTCTCCCTTCAGTGCCACTGTTTCCCGCTGCAGTGTTGTGACTCCCCAGACCGCCTTCTCCAGAGAGAATAATGTATTGCTGAAAATGGGCAGTAGAAGCAAATGTCGTTCCTATATCGGACCTATAAAGTATTCAGAGTGATGGGACTGCTAGGCGGAAATTAAATTTTAGCTTTTCCCACATAGGACCTTGTTTTGCACCTTACAAAGAGAGTACTAATTGTTAATTAGCTTTTGCTTTTATTTATACAAGCATTCCCAAAGAACTAGATTCGGATTTTGTTTTTATTTGAGTTTTGGGATTTTTTTTTTTTAATTATCTTATTTAGGTTGACTAACATCGCACTTATAATAAGAAACAGTTGTTCAGTTTATCTTGCCAGATATGTCTGGTGAAGTATTCAGGGTTTGATGGACTGCTTTGCTTTAGTGTGGAAGTGATAGCTAAGTTTATTATAGTCCATATTAAATCACCTTGTCCTTTTCACTGGGGACATTATTTTCTTTACATCTCAGATGAAAGTAGTGACAAAGTAGTGAATAACAAGACAAATCTGTTTGACTCCCTGATACACCTCCATCTGTTTGTGCTATGCTTTCCTTAAAAAATGGAAGTATGCATTTTCTTCACACCCGAAAGAGAACTTCCTCTCCTAGCCAAATTTTATTTGTGGTGGTAGGATTTATGCTAATAAAGTAAAAGAGGAAACCTTGTATTAAGTTCTGTGACCACTATTTCCTTGTTGCAGTCCGTGGTCAAAATTGATCCTACCCTCAACTCGATTTTCATGCACAGAACTAGTTATCATGAGAATTACTACTCCTTCCAAAGATCGCCCGACACCTTGGGCCAGAACCAGTTACTGAAGTAACAAGGACCTAATTCAATGCCTCCAAACCCTCCCACTCGCACGGCAAATCATACCTCACAGGCTCTAACCTGAATCACAGAGGCACGTGGGTTTCTCAAACTAACACTGCTGTCCTTTCGCAGCCCCTAGGGGCTGGCTCATGTCCCCTGACGCCTCATGTTAGTGCCTCGGCTGTGAGAGCAGCAGAACTCGGGGTGGGGCGGGTTTGTGACCTGGAGCTCAGCACATGCTCAGCAACGTTCTTCTCATTTCCTTCGCACTAAACCAGTCTCTTGCTCTCAGGAATTTGTCCAAAAAAAGAATAAAAACCACCTGAGATTCCATGTACCGGATTATGAACTTTTCTCATAGGTTTGAATTGCTTACTTACATGTCATAAATTAACCATAGCTTCATTTGACCACCGGGTCTTAAGTCTGTTGACAGTTTCAGCATGACTGAATCGCTCATTTTTTTTTTTTTTTTTTTGCTTTCAGAAATTGGCTTGGTTCTCTTTAGAGTTGGTGTAAACATGCCATGTAATAAATGATTTCCACTTAATGGTACAACAGAATTATTGCTTTCTTAGATGTATGTGTAGTAAAAGTCAATATACACATTTATATAATTTCTTTCTTCAAAATCTTATACTTAATTTGATATTTCTAAAAATTGCACATGTAAGTCATGTGTATAACATGCTAAAGTACTTTAACTGTGATCTTAAAACTGAATAAAAATATTTAATAAAAATTTGAAATATTTTAAAGAGATTATTCAAATACATTTCTTTACCTCCATACTCCTGTTCAGAGAGTCTGTGCCTTCAGTAGACCCTATCTACTAAAAACAGTAGGGGAAATGCTTTAACTTCAACGAATTCAGAATGTCAAATGCTGGTCTCCTCCAAACTCTTTGCCTGATACTCCCCACATTTGAGCAGCCTGGGTTGCTTTTGCCTAATGGATGGACTAGAAATCAGCCTGACTAGAAGAAAGAAGATAGGTTTTATTCCGCGACTTAGGAGGAGAGCCTCCTGGCACAAGTGTGACCGTTCTGAACATACCAAATATGCCCGAACTGTAATCAAAAACTATGGAGGGGCGCCTGGGTGGCTCAGTGGGTTAAGCCTCTGCCTTC
Source organism: Mustela putorius furo (assembly GCF_011764305.1). Lineage (NCBI taxonomy): Eukaryota > Metazoa > Chordata > Mammalia > Carnivora > Mustelidae > Mustela > Mustela putorius. Next base: position 33,632,042 of record NW_025421987.1, read on the forward strand.
AGCTCAGGTCATGATCTCAGGGACCTGGGATCGAGCCCCACACAACACACACACATAATAAATATATACAAGGTGTGATACCACGGGGTTTGCATTAAGACAGACTTGCTTCAAAGACTGGTTCCACCCACGTATTACTGGTTTTTTCAACCTCCCGGAACTCCTCTTCACTTACAAATGATGGTGACGATACCTCCTCACACTTCTGCTAGGATGGAAAGGAAATCCATATGAGAAGGCTGGCCTAGGGCCTGTAATGGAAATGTCCATTCAATAATAACTGTTGATTTTCTTATTTTTATTCAAAAGGTTGATATGTTTAAGTATATTCAAAAGAGACCCCTAGGTATAGCTAGTTCCCTCTTTCAAATAAACTTGTAAGGGCCTGGTCATTAGGAGGAAGCTCTTGTCAGGAGATCCGATGCTGTGGAGAACTCGGAACACGGTACTTCGTGTAGGTAACTCACGCTTGTATATGTAGCACTATAGGATTTTCCAATAAAATTAGTCTGCCTGGTGAATTAATTACATTTTGAATTCCGAGCACACTTTTTTGAATTACTGAGAATAAAATGGGGGGATGGGAGTTCCATACCAAAGAATGTAAATTCTACTAGGATAGAAGATGACAGGTTCTACATGTGTGTGGTTTGATGGGTCTACATAGATTCTACAGTACATCAGTCCTTTGGGGTAGAACATAAAAAAGTGTCTGGCAAGGAAAAGTGAAGTGGTCATCAATAAGTGAGCTAACAGGGAAAGCGCCGACTCCCTCCATTCCCATACATACTGAAAATAAAATTATTAATCATTTTTCAGAAACCTTTTCATCTTTTGTGAAAGGATGGAAATTTTAAAATATATGCAAAAGAGGCTAGCAGCATGTTGAACTCCCTGGACCAGCTCCAACAAATACCAACATGTTCTCCGTTCCAGTTTCATTTGTATTTCATCCATTTTCCTTCATTTCACCTCCCAACCCTAGCTCTGCATATCCCAGAAGTGTGATTTCGTGTATAAATACTTCAGATACAGCCTTTAAAAACAAATATTTTGATATGTGCAAATTTGCTTTTTTTAATGTATCGCCCCCTCACTATTCCAAAAATATGTTTGTTTCCTGCCCAAAGCAAAAGAAGTCTGTGAGCCACGAGATGAGTCGTGCTGGGGTGAAGATTATTTGGAATTAGGTTACGCTGTTGACGTTGGATATCTGTATACTACCTTTCTCGATCCACAGTTTTCCAAAGAGGTCATCAGAGAGACCCTTTTCTTGGCATGTCTAAAGGATTTATTTTTGGTCTTGCTTCCTATGATATTTTTCTCTCCCCAGACGATGTTTTAAAAGGCCCGAGGGCTAAAACTTTTATAATTTTATGTAAAATTTTCAGAACTGTCCTCTACACTTTTCCCTCCAATCCTGGTCCCACTTAGGCTTTCCTCTCCCAGACTCGCAAGAGTGATGTCAGTTGTAGGGAAGCAGTAGAGGAAAAATTTTTAGATGAGCTCTGGAAGGCAGGTGGCCAAAGATTAAAGAAATGCGAAATCCCAGGTCAAGAGGCCAGAAATTAAAGTGTAAAAGGAAACCCCTCCTGGAAGAGAGAAAATGGTAATTCCTACTTGAAACCTCACCCCACTTGGAGATCCCTCACCCTAGGGAGCTTTATAAAAGGTCATTTTTTTCTCAAGGTTGTGTATTGAAGAGTGGGGAAAGAAAAATGCGAGGATTGAAACTTTGTTGAGCGTGATGGAGAATGAAAGGGGACGAGGGAAAGTTCATAAGAACAGATGTTTCAAGTTCGATGTCTAAAAGTCAAAATGGCTTTAAACCCAGCATGAGAAGATTCCAAGAAACACGCTCCAGTATAATGATTACATTTTCCTGACCTTTTCTACTATTCTACTATTCATACCTGTGGTGCTTAGGAAAGGCAAATTGAATAGATACTACAACTCATATATCCCAGAAACAAGCAGGGAAGTATTTAGAAGATACATACAAACAATAGAAATATACTCAGTAGATGCAAAAATAGGTAATTTGCCATCTAATTTGAAGCATGTATTTGAACTATCCTTAATAGGAAAGCAGTATTGATAATTTAAAATTATTCTTCAAGATAAATAATCCTTGAGATAAATAGTGGAGAAATTAAGATGGCATTTTAGAATTTTTAATTGTCACTTCTCCCATACTGTATCTTAGCTTAGGTAGAAATACAAAAGCAATATGCTGCTTAAGTCCTCGAAAATCTAAACCCTTGTAAATAGAATATGATGTATTTAGCACACAGATGCATTAACATTGTTACTTTGTATCACTCAAAATCAAAACTGTATTGTTAGAATAAAATTGCTGAAAAACAGTGCTCTGTTCCACTTCCCTGTTTAGAACCCATGAAAGTTATTTCAGCTTGCTTGCTTTGACTCCAGAAGAGTTCTCTGTGACCCACACCTCATGTCCATTCAATTACGTCCTGCTTCTATAACAATCTAATCGTTCAGCAGAACTGCAGTAGATGGCTGCTTTTGGATGCGGGCTAAGTCCCAACAAGACAGTCTTCCATGGTGTATATTCTAGCAGGGGTGTGGATAGCCTAGTGGGGGTTGGAGATCTGCATCATTCTTTAATTGAAATGCAGGGCATGAAAATCAAAGGCTGTCAGGAGGAAGCGACATAGAAACTCATGGGAAACTTGATAATCTGCATTTCGAAGACTTTCAGCGAAAAAATGGGAATGTGTTACTGTTCTACTTTAAATTTTTTATTTTCTGAAAGCCCTTTCTCACACAGAAGAGATCTTGGCACAAAAATCGCTGCTAAGACAAAGCCACAGATCTCAGAGAGTGACAAGAATGAGACAACAGTCTTCGGGGAAGACCCCTGATGCAGTGTGTTTCCTTTAGGTGTGTGCTGGGGCATGAACATCCCAGCTGTGTTGACTCCAGGACCCCTGAGCAATTAGACAGCACGTCAGCTCAGCCTTGGCACAGCCCAGGAATATTTGAAATGGTAAGGTCAAAGCAGCACGGTTTCAGCTTGTGGCCCGAGGAGCTGGAGGTTAATTCTGATAACCAGAGTGTGTGATTCTCTGACTCTTCCTTCTCCCTCGGCTATAGACTTTCTTCAACCTTAGTCCCAGGTCTTGCGTATTGCTGAGATGAAAAATTTCCCGTCGTTGCATTTTTCTTCAGCAATGGCGCACCGCCCTGCTTTTGCACATTTCACACTCAAAAGCTGTACTAGGTGTCCCTTTTCTTTCTTCTCCATGAAGCATATTTAAGGATTTCATGACTGGGTGAATGACTCAAACCCCTTTGCTCCAAGAGGATTCCTAAAGCAAGAAAGAACTGTTGTGAAAGATTCTAGTTTTTGATGTGTTGCCACTATTTCAATAAGGGTCTGAATTGTGCATATGAGACTTCATTTGCTAATCCTCGGTCATTAAAAAGGACTTTACTGGGGCGCCTGTGTGGCTGTCGATGAAGTGTTCTCCTTTGACTCAGGTCATGATCCTGGGGTCATTGAGCCCTGAGGCAGCCTCCCTTCTCAGTGGGGAGTCGGCTTCTCTCTCCCTCTGCCACCTCCCCCACCCCCAGCTCATGCTCTCTGCGTCTCCCTCATATAAATCTTAAAATAAAATATAATATAAAAAGGACTTTACTACAGGAAGTACCTATTCTTATCTAGGACTTCAGGATTACTTCCCCTTTGGGAGTACTTCGCTGAAGGCGGTGGATCTACTTTTTATACTAAATATTCATCTCAGTATGGCCAAATCAACCCCCGTCCCCTTTTTAGGGATTGATAGTTAAAGGAATTCTTTCCACCCTGAAAGTGTCTGCTTTAAAAAGCAAGATGATCTCTCTTAGGTCTGCAAACTGCACTGTAATTTATGCATGAATTCAGAAAAGTTTTAGAAATTTCGAGAGTTTAATTTGGAGTTCATCAGGCATCTGTCTATGGCCCCCTGAAGACTGTCAATGAGATCTGTGTTGCCAAAAGGTTTTCCTGGTCTTCCTCTCTCCACTTCCCCAAGATTTGACTTTCCATGGGTGAGTTACTGTGGAGCAACATTTCTTAGGGACCGAGTTGTGCAGAAGACCTGGCTGATGCACAGGGACGGTGACCGTCTTCACCTGTGCAAGCCCACCCAATAGGGCACCTGCAATCCAGAGGGGGCCGCAGAAGGCCCCCTATGAGGCATGCCACCATCCTCCCTAGGACACCGTGCAAACTTGAATGAGACCAACATCTTTTCTTTTATATGTGAACATTTATCCATGCGAATTACTTTTTTTGGGTTCCTCTTTCACTCCTACCCACACATCCAATATTCCATATGCCTTCTTTTAAGAAACAAATGGTTTTCTGGTCCGGGTGTGCACTTTTCTCTTCCGAGTTGCCTTTGGGTGACATTCTAGCCCGCCGCCACCGCCACCTGCTCCTCAGCCCAAGATCTATTTTAGATAGAATCTGTCCCAGCGTTAGCCTACTGTAGAGAGCGGCATCAGTAATTGGTAGCTCAAGTGAACGGAGTCATAAATTAGCCGATGAGTACTATTTCATGGGGGAAGAGCAGGCTTTCGCTAGCAAAAACAAGGCAGAGCCAACCAAGTGGCAAGATGGCACAGCGGGCGGGACCCTGGAGGATGCCCCAGTTGTGGAGCAGGGAACCATTTTCGCCCCCACCACGGATCTCCTTACCCTGCTGAGGAGTGCTGGCTGCTGGGACAATCCTCCAAGTCTCGAAATGGAGATGAGGTTTCTGAGACTCACCTGCTGCAGATTAACAACACGATTCACATTTCCTGGTCCCTTTACTTCCCAGTCCATTTTACATTAAGGTTAAAACTTTTGAACTTGAACCCTACCCTCCTATTAGCTTGAGACGTTTCCCTTCAGAACTGACCATACATGTGCATGGTTCTTAGTTTGAAAATCATGCAGAAGAGTGATCCATTTCATGTGTTGGGGAGCAAGACCGTCCTGTCCCCTTCCTGGCCAGATTGAGAATCAAACTGACATGAGACAGATTAACAGGAGAAGAACAATAGCTATGTAAGGTTTTACAGGCGAGATAAACATGACAGGGCGAGGTAGGCACAAAGCAAGATTTATTAAAGGCACTCTCCGGCAAAGTTTCAGGGCTCAGGAGAAGGGGAGCCAGGAAAGTTATGCCGGGAGGAGGTGGGCACCCTCGGGCGAGGTTCCACGACTCCGGAAAGGGGAGTCGGAGAAGTCGCACTGGGAGGGGGTTGAGTGGGTCTTTTATCTGGGTTAAGACATGGAATAGGTTCACAGCCATATAAGGTATGGTATTCGGGGATTGGAGGGTTGGGGGAGTCTTGATGTTCCAGTTTCTTGCATAGGGTTAGGGTTACTTGTGGAGATGTGACCTGGGCATACATCCTTATGGCGGGAAAGTCAAGGGTTAGGAGGGGGTGGGGGGGCTAGAAGATGGAAGAAATGGCGGTCATTTCTATTGTTTCTCCTGCATTCTCAGAGCTACCGACCCAACATTCCGACCTTTTTGGTGTAATAGGGGCAGTGATTCAGATCTGGCTACTTCCTGCTGGCAAAGGGGTGTCGTTAGAGGGTCCTTCGGATGTGGGTAGGCAGGTATAGGGATGCAGGAGTTGGTTGACAGTGACCCTGGAAACCTCATGGATGCTATCCTGAATGAAGTGAAGAACACAAGGGGCGGTTAGTAATGAGAGGCAAAGGAGAATGAGAGGACTTAGGATCAGGAAGAGCCGGGTCGTTAAGGGGGAGAGCCACCATTGAGAGGGGATTGTTTCAGGGCGGTGCTGGCCATGGAGGGAGTCATGGATTTTTGCCAGGGCATCGATATTGGTTTTGACTATACTGGATTTGTTGATATAATAGCAGCATTCTTCATTGAGGAATACATGGGTTTCTCCATTGTCTGCGGTGAGCAGGTCCAGGGCTCATTGGTTCTGTAGGGCTACCTGGGCCACTGAGGTAATCTGTCATTGTGGGATGTCAAGGACATGGCTGAGGCCTCCACGGCTGTTCGGAGCTGTTCGGATAAATCTCGGGTAGCGTCTATGGAGTGAGCTAGGGGCCCCGTGCCCAGCCCGATTGCCACTAGGGAAGAAGCCAATGAGACCCCAATAACCAGAGGAAGAAACATAGCTCTTTTCTGTCACGGGAAGTGGGTGGAGAGGACGGCCATTTCCGCTAGGGCTGGCACATCCAGGCTGGTAATCTGTGGTGACCAGATGACTAGACCATGTGGTGTCCCCATGGGTCCAAGTTTCCACTAGGAAGAAGCACCACCTGAGCCCGGGTGTAATGGATGAGTGGGCTAGGGAGGGTTAGGAGGAAGCAGAGAGTGAGGAGAAGTGTGAGAAATCCACAACCGTGTAATCCCCAGGGTTTGGGAAGTCCAGCCATCCTATGGTGGGGCTGGTTTTAGATCGGAAATGTGTACCCACGGGTGGTGTCCTAGGAGTTTTGCTGCTGTGGGAGTTGTGAGAATAACAGTATTGGGGCCGGTCCACCTGGACTGTAAGGACTTTGGGTGAAGTTCTCGTAGGACAACTTGGTCCCTGGGATTTAGGGCCTGGGGGAAGTCTCAGTCTGGGCTGTCGGGGGTGGTGATGGTTGCATCTGCATAAGCCCTTAGGAGGGCTTGTAAGAGGTTCAGATAGGGCAGATAAGGTAGGAGGGGTGGAGAAGAGGTAGGCAGGTTGTGATTGAGTAGGAAGGGCCTGCCATACAGGAGTTCAAAGGGGCTGAGTCCTGACGGGCAGTGAGGAGAGGCCCTAAGGTGGGTGAGTGTTTGTGGGAGAAGGGTTGCCCAAGAGAGGCGGGATTCAAGAATGTGTTTGGTGAGTTGTTCCTTCAGGAGGCCGGTGGCCCTCACGACCTTACCCGAGGATTGGGGGTGGTAGAGGATATGGAGTTTCCAGGTGATGTTGAGGCTCTCAGAGGTTTGTTGTGTGATGCTGGAGATGAAGGCTGGTCTGTTGTCCGATTGTAGAGTTCAAGGAAGTCCAAATCTCAGGATGATGTGCTCAGTGGGAACCATGGCGACCATGTCTGCTGCTTCCCTAGCGGTGGGGAATGCCTTGATCCAGCCTGTGAAGGTGTCCACGAGAGTTAGGAGGTATCTGAAGGTTTTGTGTCAAGGCATGTGAGTGAAGTCAAGTTGACAGTCCTCGCCTGGCTGATGCCCACAGAGCTGGTGGGTGGGTCCCCAGCTGCGGAGGCCACCCTGGGCGTTGACCACAGAACAGATTCTGCAGGCCTGGTGTACCTCCTTAATGGGTTTTTTTTTTTTTTTTTTTGAGGAGGGGGTGGTGAAAGAGACGTTGGAGAAATTGGTATAGGGCCTTTAGACCAATGTGGAGGGACTCGTGGATGTCAGTAATGAGGGTTTGCATTAGGCTGTTCAGGAGGGCAATCTTATCCTGGACATAATACCATCCCTTGTCACCCAAACTGCCACCTAATGTTTTGAGGACCCGAGTCTCCTCGTCAGTGTACGAGGGACTGTGGGGAGTGTTGGGAAATGGAGAGGGGCTGGGGAAGAGTTTAAGGCCATCTGTCGGGCAATGTAGTTGCCTTGTTGTTCCCCAAAGAGATGGGGTCCTTGGAGGCCCGATGGCCATGGCAGTGGACAATAGCCACCTCATTAAGGTAATTGAGAGCCTCGAGGAGTTTGGCAATGAGAGGCCCATTGACTATGGGGGTTCCCTTGGTCGTGAGAAATCCCCTTTCTCGCCAGAGGACAGAGTGAGTGTGGGTAATAAGGAAAGCATATTTGGAGTCAGTATAAATAGTGACCCATTGGCCTTCAGATAAGTGAAGGGTCCTGGTGAAAGCCATGAGTTTTGCCTTTTGAGAAGTAGTCCCAATGGGAAGGGGGCCACTTTTATGACAGCATCTAGGGTGACCACTGCATAGGCCGCGTGTCGCCGTCCATCAGGCGCTCTGAGGGAGCTCCCATCCACGAACAGAGTGCAATCAGGGTCAGGCAGCGGCCGGTCCGAAAAGTCCTGGATGGGAGGGAGAGAGTTCTTCCAGGAGTTGAGAGCAGGAGTGGAGAGGAGTGGGGGTAGACGAAGGTGTTGGCAAGAGAGTGGCGGGATTTAGGCGAGGGGAGACAGAGAGTGTGACCTGGGGGTTTCTATGAACAGCAGGTGGTAGAGTTGGAGACAGAAAGGAGTGAGTTGTGCCAAGGATTTGTGGCTGACGAAGTCCATCAGTCAATGGGGGGAGAAGACCATGAGGGGCTGTCCTAAGGTAAGTTTGAGGGCCTCCTTTGTAAGAGAAGCGGCTGCCGCTAGGGCCCTGAGGTACGGCTGCCATCTTTGGGCGGTGATGTCTAGTTGCTTGGAGAGTTAATGGGGATAAGAAGATCCTGTTGCTGGAAGCGGTCAATGACAGGCTTAAGTCCTCGCCGGTGGGTTGCTACTATAGGTCTGGAAATGTCCCATACCTGCGGGTCTATGGAGGGGAGACAGTCCGGGGATAAAGGACGAGTTAAAGGGGAGTAGAGGGAGGATGAGGTGAGCAGAAGTTGAGAGAGAGGGAGAAAGCGGAAGGGTGATCTGAAGTTTGTGGAGGATGTCCCTGCCTAGTAGGGGAACAGAGCAGAAAGGGATGATGAGGAAGGAATGTGAGAAGGGGAAACCAACCAGGTTGCACATAAGGGGTGGGGTGGCCTTTGGAGTGGAGGAAGTACCATCAATTCCCATAACTGCAACTGGTGAGGGACGAGTAGGATCCGAGTAGGAAGGCAGAATGGAATAGGTAGCCCCCGTGTCCAGCAGAAAGGAAATGGACTTACCCGTTACCTGGAGTGTGACCCTGGGCTTGGCATGGGTGAGAGGGGTGTCCGAGTCTGGGCTCTGTCAGTCATCCTCCAATCTGAGAAGTTAGTTGGAAGGCAGGATTTACTGTCTCAGGGTCTCCCCCACGTGGAGGCGCCGGGAATCCCCCGAGGCTGGGGCAGTCCGATTTCCAGTGGCCCATCATGCGGCATTGAGGGCACAGCCTACTAGGTGCTTTTGGATTGGGGCATTGACGGACCCAGTGTCCCTCAGCTCCGCACTTGAAACAGGCCCCCAGAGGGATGCACTTAGATGCTCCCTTCTGTTGGCCCCCAGAACCTGCCGGGCTCAGGGCTGCTACCAGGGCTCGGGTCTGCTGTTGGACCTTCTGTTGGAGTCTGGCTTGGTGCTTAAGTTCTGCTGCCTCCTCTAGGGAGTTAAAGACTTCAAATGCCATTTTCACCAGATCAGAAATGGGAGTTTGAGGGTCCTCCTCTGCTTTTTAAATTTTTTTCCGAATTGGTGGCTGACTGAGAAATAAAGTGGGTAGCTAAAACAGTCACCCCTGCCAGAGAGGCCGGGTCTAGGTGAGTGTATTGACTCCGCACCTCAGTAAGTCGGTTAAGCAACATGGCCCAGTTTTCACTGGGTTCCTGAATGATTTCCCTTCACAAACCTTCTACAACTTTAAAGCACAGGGACAGGACATGTGGGTAGGAGATGCTGCCCTGATATCCTGAGGAGTGGCTGATTATATACATAGGAGTTGGGTAGGTGAGGACAAAGGGGATGTTAAGAAGGGCTGTCATGGTAAAGAAGACTGTCAGGATATTGGAAGCCTGGTTATTCTGAAGCCAAGGCCATCTTTCCCTCTAATGAGGTACTAACATGAAGACAGTTGGGAGTTTCCTGGTGGAATGTCACATTCCTCCTATCAAACATCCTTGTCAGTGAGTTTTAGGTTTAAAAGAAATTTAACTTTATTTCCACTTCCTTTCCCTCAGCCTCCTTCAGTTTTATGGAGGGGAGGGCGATGTTAGGGCTTGAGGAACTGAGTTACTGGTCTCTGGAAGTTGGGCTATTAATAAGATAGTTTTTTTGTTGTAAATCAGTAGGACCTTTGAAAACCGAGGGAGACTCCTGTGTTGCAGGATTGTGATTTCTGCAAGTTGACCATTTGTTTTTCTTTTAGGGCAGCCAGGGTGCCTGAGGAATGCCACACATGTTACCAAGATGGGGGGGGCGGTGTAAGGTGCCAGCTTTTGCTTTGTTTTCAGCCAGCCTTCTGCTCCCTCATCACTTTGACCTTCAGTAAACTTTGGAGTTTCACAACTGCTGGTAACTTTGTCAGGAGTTGGGATAGGAGTGGGGAGGGGGAGGGGTAGACGAGGACGCCGGTTCAGGAAGCCTGAACATAAGGGACTTTGGCCCATCTGCCTTGGTGTCTGCTGAGGTTATTTAGGTCCATGAAAATCTGATAATTAAACGTGCCTTCCAGAGGCCATTTGGACTGATTGTCTAATCGGTATTGTGGCCAAGCGACAGTACAGTAACGTTGCTCTTGAAGGTCCTGGTCCAGTTCCAGGGTTCTAAGATTGGCCAACAGGCCTAAAACACCCCAGGGATGTTTTAGGGTCGAATTTGGATTGGGAGGTCCCCATGATTCATTGTCAGGCAACCCGAGGGCTGGAGGAAGGCGTCCCCTCATCCACCACTGGGTTGCGGAAAAACTGTGTCTACTGCTGTAGAGGTTAGGACGTTTCCTAGCCTCTCGGAGTCATGGCAGTCACCTGGTGACCAGAGGGGTCCACCCTGACGCTGACGCGGCCACCGTTAGGCAGGGCTTTCCAGAGGGAGGTGCAGAATCAGGGGAAACTCACCATGGCTTCAGAAGTGGCATTCGGAAAGGCAGGTCCAGGTCCAGATAGGGAGAGGAGAGAGCCTCCCCACCAGGGTGGGGGCTCAATCTCCTCCCGGGTTTCAGCACCAAATGTGAGGTTTTACAGGTGAGATAAACACGACACCAGGCCAGGTAGGCACAAAGCAAGATTTATTAAAGGCGCTCTCTGGCGAAGTTTCAGGGCTCAGGAGAAGGGGAGCCAAGAAAGTCGTGCCGGGAGGAGGTGGGCACCCTCGGGCGAGGTTCCACGACTCTGGAAAGGGAAGTCGGGGAAGTCGCACTGGGAGGGGGTCGAGTGAGTCTTTTATCTGGGCTAAGACAGGGAATAGGTTCACAGCCATATAAGGTATGGTATTTGGGGATTGGAGGGTTGGGGGAGTCTTGATGTTCCGGTTTCTTGCATAGGTATCCGGTTACTTGTGGAGACATGACCTGGGCATACATCCTTATGGCGGGAGAGTCAAGGGTCGGGGGATGGGGACGGTGCTGGAAGATGGCGGCCCGGCGTTCATTTCTATTGTTTCTCCTGCATTCCCAGAGCCGCCGAACCAACAGCATACATATGGGGAATCTACACAGAGTTGGAAATATCCGAAGACAGGCAAAGTACAGTCTAGATGTCATCCTGAACTAGGGAGAAGCGGGGGAGGCACCTGGGACTTCAGAGGAGAGGAAAGCAATTCAAGGGAAGCCGAAAAAGAGCAAAGGTTTGGTAAACACATATTTGCTGGGCCACTCAGAAACAATGGGACCAGGAGGACTTGATGGAACGGGCCTTGCCAGGTTCCTCCTGATTTACCACACCTAGTTGGTATCATAACATACGTATCTATGGTGATAGTTCTCTTCCTGGAGCAGGTCCTCCATCAAAATTCTTTTTAAATATTATTGAGTAAAGAGCTTTTCCTAGATCTCCTGGGTTTTGATTGCCTTTTTAAAAATAGATTTATTTAATTAATTAATTAATTTATTTATTTGTTTGTTTATTGGAGAAAGAGAATGCGTGCATTCAAGCATGACTGGGGTGAGGGAGGGGCAGAAGGAAAGGGAGGGAGAGAATCTCAGGCCGACTCCCAGGTGAGCTCAGAGCCCCACTCGGGGCTCCATCTCATGACCCTGAGATCACAACCTGAGCCCAAATCAAGAGGCAGACACTTAACCAACTGAGCCCCCCCAGGCATCCTGTTGATTGTTTTCTTTTCTTTTTTTTTAAGATTTTATTTATTTATTTGACAGACAGAGATCACAAGTAGGCAGAGAGACAGGAAGAGAGAGAGGAGGAAGGAGGCTCCCCGTGGAGCAGAGAGCCCGATGTGGGGCTCGATCCCAGGACCCTGAGATCATGACCTGAGCCGAAGGCAGAGGCTCTAACCCACTCAGCCACCCAGGCGCCCCCTGTTGATTGCTTTCTATCTCAAAATAATCTCAAGCCGCAATGGCTCAGTTTCAGGATGGCCTGCCCTTGCCCCCAGCACATGTAAACAAGACCTTCTTGTGGCTGGCCCTGCAACACAAAATAAAAGCCAACTGGTCTCCTCTCCTCTCTTTACCTGTGTGTAAAAATAAAGCTAGTATTTCTATGGCACTTATGAGGCACTTGTGCGCAAAGTGCTTATATGTGCTTCACATTCACGGCACAGCCTGATCCACATCCTCCAGTTTTGAAAGTACAAATTTTCCCAGTTGCCCCGGAGCTGCTGGTTTCATGGAGCAATCTGCAACAAATATTATCTAAACCTAATTATGTTCATTTCTATGGAGCCATTTTTTCCCTGACATCCATGCCAGGTGAGTGGAACGCGGTCTATGAATCATCAGTTTATAAATCATCTCCTCTAACCTCCCTGCACTTCCTAAACCCAAGTTGGGGACCTACTTCTCATGTACTGTCGGAGACAGAATGTCTGGCTCCTTCCCAGATCGATAGGCGCACCACCGCCCAGCAACGAGGCCTCCGGGGAACCTGAGAGAGGACAGAGCCACCAGACGGCCTGAGTTCATTTGCACTTTCCACTTGGCTATGATTATCAGCCGGAGAATATTCTCCTGAGATGGATGAGATCGGGTCTATTTCAAATGACTTCGAAAGGACAATGCTGTCATCGCCTACTTGAGGAAATTGCCGGCTGTACAGAGAGGAAGGGAAGTGACTTTCTGCAGTGTGATAGTGAAGCATGACTATAAAATGAAAAGCAATTTAAATGTATTACTGGACAAAAACCATTAGCCCAATGAACATAAATAACCTTACGGAGGAAGGGCACCTGTTTCTAGATAACTTCTCTTTAGTTTCAGGGAAATTTCTCTCTTACTGGAAGGCTGTTGAGTGTCACTAAGGGGGTTTACAAGTGAAACATGTTATCAAGGAGTCAGATTTTTCCACTTGTGTAAACAACTCCATTGAAATTACAGTGACTTTTTTTTTTTTTGCAGGCCGGGAAGCCGCTAACAACTGGTACAACTAGAACCAGGCAATTTTGCTTTCTGAAAGAAGGGTTGTCAACTCTTGATTATTCCTCTCAGATTATCCTCACAGATACTGCCAAATTCCCGTTGACATCACCCACACCATTACCCACGCCATTAAATTCTCTGTATTGTTAATGCTGTCTCTATTCAAACCGATTTAGCAAGAACTGGAAGAAAGGGGGACTTTAAATAGCGAGGCTCACAGAAGGTGAGAAGCTCAGAGGCCCCAATATGGCCTTAGGCTTGACCTGGACCTCCAGGTGGGTAGAAGTTTGCAGGTGAGTCCCTGTTCTGGGATGACGTCATGGGGATGATCACGACGCAGAGTTATCATCAAGATTCCTTTAGGACACCAGCAGTTCATTTTAAGAGTGTGTACGGCTGCCTACTGTGTTCTTGTGTCCCCAAGGAAGCTGAGAGGTGTAGAGCAAGATGGCAGTCAGTGGCCCTAGCAAATGTGTGCAACCCTGGGCCAACATGTAGCCTGTCAGTTCCCTTCATGCTTTTGTCCAAGTATTATTTGTTGCTGTTTGCTTGTTGCTGTTTCCTTGTTTTGTGTCAAGGCATGTGAGTGAAGTCAAGAAAGAGTCTCTAGGACAATCACCTTAGACTCCAAAAAAAAAGAAAAAAAAATGGAATCTACTGTCTCAAAGTAGGCGCTCCCCAAGGGAACCTGGACTACAAGTGCCCCAAGATGAAGGCTGAGAACTCGTAGAGGGGGACCGCCACGTGAAGAATGTGGGGTGAGGACTGCCAGATGCGGGTCCTCTCTAACAGAACTCTTCAGCCCAGCACAACCAGAAAACAGCCATTCCCATCACAGCCAAGGTGGGAGGAGGGGGGCCATTCTGCACAGCTCTGTGACACTTAGCTAGCTCAGTGCCAATACACAACAAACAACCAGAAATCCCCACTGATGGGGCAGGCCTTATCCCCTACACCCTCGGACCTCTCTATGACCAGAATCAAACTACCTCACCTCTTCATTTCCGTATCTCTGATGTGGGCATTACAGCATCTACTTCCCAGTGGGCATTTTGTGGATGCAATGAGATACTACATTTGAACAAATGTCATGAACTTTAAGGTGCAATTTACAAATGTAATGGTTAAAAAATTAGAATGCTTTACGGGACTAAGGCAAGCCATAGACTGGGAGAAAATATTTGCAAATACATATTTGATAAAGGATACATATCCAAACTACACAAAAAACTTTTTGTTTTTTTTTTACACAAAAAAACTCTTAAAACTTAAGAAGAAAGGGGTGCCTGGGTGGCTCAGTGGATTAAAGCCTCTGCCTTTGGCTCAGGTCATGATCCCAGAGTCCTGGGATCGAGCCCCGCATCGGGCTCTCTGCTTGGCGGGAAGCCTGCTTCCTCCTCTCTCTCTCTCTCTGCCTGCCTCTCTGCCTGCTTGTGATCTCTGCCTGTCAAATAAATAAATAAAACCTTAAAAAAAAAAAAAAAACTTAAGAAGAAAATAATCCAATTAAGAAGGCAAAAGACCTGAACAGACACCTCACCAAAGATATACAGATGGCAAATAAGCATATGGTAAGATGATTGCCATACTATGTCCTTAGGGACTTGCAAATTAACGCGAAGTACTGCTATCTGCCTACAAGAGTGGCCCAAATCCCAAATCCCAACAATCCCAAATGCTGGCAGGGATGTGGGGCAACCAGAACTCTCATTCATTGCTGGCGGGAATACAAAAAGGTACCGCCGCTTTGGAACAGTTTGACAGTTCCTTACGAAACTAAACAGAGGCTTACCATAGAATCCTACAGTTGTCTCCCTGGGTAAATGTACCCAGAGGAGTGGAGAGCTTATGTCCATATGAAGAGCAGCATGTGAATGTTCGTAGAAATAAATAAGTAAACGCCCATAACTGGAAGCGTCCAAGATGCCCCTCAACAGGCCTAGGGATAAACATAACCATGGCATAACCATGCGATAAAATGTGTTATTCCATGCTTAAAAAAAGAGAATTTTCAAGACTGAAAAAGACGTGGAGGAAGCTTAAATGCATATTGCTCAGGGAAAGAAGCCTGTTGGAAGAGGCTACATACTGTAGGATTCCCACTAATGACGTTCTGGAAAAGGCAAACCTGTGCAGACTGAAAGGATGTGTGGTTGGGGGAGGGGCGAGGAGTTGAAACGGAGGGCATTTCAGGTGGTGAAACCATTCCGTGTGATGCTGTAATGGGTGATATGTGACATCACGCATTTGTCAAAACCTATTGAATGTATACCACAAAAAGTGAGCTTTGAATCAAAGGATGAACTTCGGTGAATGAGGTTATGTCGGCACTGGCCCACCGCTGTAACAGGTGCCCCACTCTGCCGCCAAAAGTGAATGACAGAGGAACCTGAGGGGGGAGGAGGGAGAAAGCAACAGGTTATGTGGGTATTCTCTATGCCTTCTGCTCAGTTTTATTGTTTTAAGGTTTTGTTCATTTATTTGAGAAAGAGAGCGCGCAAGCAGGGAGACAGGCAGAAGGGGAGGGAGAAGCAGACTCCCCGCTGAGCAGGGAACCTAAATCGAATGGGACTCAGTCCCAGGACCCAGAGATCATGACCTGAGCAGAAGATAGATGCTTTTTTTTTTTTTTTAATTTTTTATCTTAAAAAAATTTTTTTTTCAAAAATTTCATTTGTCAGGGAGGGAGAGAGAGAGCAAGAAATAGCAGGGGGAGGGGCAGGCAGAGGGAGAACCAGGCTCCCCACGGAGGATGGAAACGATGTGGGACATGATCCTAGGACCCCGGGATCATGACCCCAGCGGAAGGTAGATGCCCAACCAACAGGAGCCACCCAGGCAGACATTTTAACTAACTGAGCCACTCAGGAGCCCCTGCTCAGTTTTTCTACAAACGTTAAACTAGTATAAACAATAAAGTCTATTTATTAAATAAAAAAATTGGTAGTTTCCTCCATGCTTCTATTTCACAAATATCACCCAAGAGGAGCAGTTTAGTCGCTGAAAATCAACATTAATTTCCTCATCGACATTCTTCTGTTTAATGAAGTAGGTAAATTGTCTGGGGAAAATAAGGTGTTTTTTTTTTTTCTCCTATAAATTTTTTCCTTTAGGACTCAATAAAGTGAGGGTTTCTTTTTTTCCCCCTATCTTGGATGGAAAAAATAAATCATTAATAAACTTTTCCTGAATTGGCCCATCTATAAGAAGAAGAAGAAAAAAAAAACCCTGAGAAATTCTGCATCTAAATGAAAATAGAAAGTTCTCCTCTGAAGGACAGCTCCCCCATTTTACACAGGTGTCCCAGCATGGCTCCATGTATAAAAGAATAATTTTACAAGCATAATCATCAAAAAATCCTGATGCCTCTCCGAGGGAGGGTAGCACCTTGCCCTGTTTGTCTAACCCACTCTCATACTTTCCATGTGGAGAAATGACTCACCAGCTTTGCCACTATTGTGACTCCCATTCCACATCAGGTTTGGAAGTAATATAACATTTATTAGGGCCTGGGGGAAAAAAATCTAAGAAGCATGAATCTATTTTGAGAGGTGATAGACCTTTACTCTCTCATGAATTTATTTAGCCATCCACTCAGCAAGTATTTACTAAGGCTCCTGAAACTGGGGGCTTGAGCTGCGTGTGGACAACGGGAGAAAAAGGCTCCTCTCTGCCTCAACAAAAATCATAATCTGTTGGGAGTTTCCGGAGACAAGAAACCTGAGAATTAGAGTATAAAATAATCCTTTTAATGCCTGAGGCGCACCCTGGAGGGAGCCAGGAAAGCTTCCTGGAGGAGGGGACTGAGGAAGCCTGTAATCTGAGGAGAGCCTTCTGACCTGTGTTGGATAGATGCAATCAGAAGCCATATTGCAGACCCAGGAATAAATACCCTCTGTTTTGTTTCTGTAGGAAGCAGGAAGACCATGGCATGAGGAGAGAGAAACATTTCTAAGTGAGCAGAACCGTTAGAAAATCTGTAATTTAATCCTACTTCTTTACTACATTTCGGGCTCTTTATAATGGTTCAGTGGGCCATGCTAAAGTCCCCATTACTTTTATTTAATTGGGTTTACATAATAAAATTATGACCTTCAGCAGTACTAAATTAGAAATCGTAATCACTTTTTGAGTTGTTGTAGGAAAGGTATGAACTCTTTTGCCTTTTACCATCCCCATCCTGTTCTTCCACATCGGCCACCGGCCATCGGGGCTGCCCAGACTTGGGTGCGTCTGCCGTGCAGCGATGAGGGAGGGGCGGGTGCTCTTGCCGGCGAGATTCGAGCCCTGTTTGCAAGGCAGACTGACCCTCGCTTGAACCGCTCGTTCTCTTCTGGGGCACCTGGGTGGCTCAGCCCGCTAAGTGGCTGTCTTCGGCTCAAGTCTTGATCCCAGGGATCAAATCCCAAGACTCTGCTCTGTGGGGAGCCTGCTTCCCCTTCCCTCTGCCTCTCCCCCTGGTGGTGCTCTCTCTCTCAAATAATAAATAAATAAATACAATCTTAAAAACAAAACAAAACAAAAAACAAACTTGGCCTATTCTTAAGGCATCAACAAATTTGGGGTACCAAAAGTAACATTTAAAAAAAATTAGTAAAATGCTAAGTTGACACCTGCTATTGTATTTGTTAAGTCCCAGCAGGAAATGGGGCAAATTTGAGTTTAGGAAGGAGACTCTTCACCAAGGTGTAGGGAAACCACAGAAGAAGGGTCCTTGGGCTGGTAGCAGTGGGCCCTGTTACTTTTCTCCCCCTGTTCCCCCAGGCCTGAAGGGTCCAGGTCCCAGAAAGTTACCTTTCCAGACAAGTGGGGAGGGCAGGTGAGAGAGAGCCGCTGTCAGATATGGAGGTAATGGCTTCACTCTCCCTCTAGTCCCCTGCTCTGTTTTCCATGAGCCAAACCCATCTGGAGCCCAGAGCAAGAAGGCCTGGGGGGCAAGTCCGTTCCTGTAGCCTCCCAGGACACAGAGCGGGGTGGAGAGAGGGGGAGTGGACTAGGCCAGCAGACAGAAGATACCCGGCATGGGATATCCTGGATTCACTGATGGCACCAAAGGAGTCTTGACGCATTTTACATTATAGCATATTATTTTGAAACATAAGATGGGGGAAAAACCCTCACTTTTTTTTTCCATGTTCTAGGCCTCTGAAAGTCTCATTTGGGCCTCCCCATTTGGTGTGTCTGGCCTGAAGAGGAAGGGTGTTCTAATGTGGTACTTTTTAATCAGCTCCAGCCCAGAAAATCAAAGGCTCCTCAGGAGCGACCATATGTTTTGCTCAGCTGAGTGCACTGGGCTCTGACCTTGTGAGAAGCTGGGCTGTCAGCCTGAAGGGCAGGGCAGAGCTGGAACCAGGCAGGCCACACACACACCCTGTCTCTCTGCACTCGGCGTCTGTCTGGTGACGATGGCACACCGGGGCCCGTCGGTCATGGGGAGATGCATCCTTCAGGAGGCAAGCTGTCCCACCGGAGGGGGAAAAACACAGAGTCAACATACACCCAATTTAGGAAAAAATTGGGGTCAGCACAGGGCACCCGATGGATTTTTCCGGGGGGAAAATGGTTATGATTATTTAAAAATGTTGATACCTCTCACTAGCTCTTGGCGGATAAAAGCACTTTCCTCTGTACTCGGTACCAAAACAGCATTTGTATTTAAATATTTGAGTTAAACATATCTTGTGTTTGTCAAGCATTAATGCTGTTGACATTGTTCCACAGTGGCAGTCTTTAGGGAGTTGGAATCCGTCTTCAATATTAGTCAACAAACCTTAGAAAACATTTGAATAGGAATCAGGGCTGTGTCAGTTACTCAGAGGGGCCCTTGCATCGGGGAAGAGAGATGAACTCCCGCCGCCGTGGGGAGGGCAGGGAGGCTGGGGATCTTAGAGACCTACAGAGCTGGCCACCATTCTTGCTCCTGCTGATCTCACCCGGGAGGGCAAGCTGCGTCCTGTGTGGAGCCTCCAGCCTCCAGCCTCCTAAGCAAGATGGCCTCCTCTCCAAAGTGAAGCTCTCCTGGTCCCTTCCAGGCCAGCATCCACTTTGAATTCCTAGAAAACTCATCTCTAGCCTGCTGATGCTGGCCTCCACTCTCGACTCCACTTCCCTCTGCATAGCCAGGTCTGTAACTTCAGAAGCTATGTCTTAATGTCTAGGGTGGTGGTTAGGGGGCAGGGGGAATAATTCTACCAGAGGCGAGTTGAGCCATTGAGCCGGTGGCCAAGGTGACGGAGGTGCCTGTGTGATACTGCCCTTTGTATCAGGAGCATCCCCGTTTCACTCCCCTGACCTCTTGCTTGCCCCCCAGGGACCCTCCATGCCAGCTGCGGCCCACGGCTGAGAGGGCCATGGAAGGGGTCTGGAGGAACTCCTCACGATCTTTTCTATTCGGACCATGTAGCCCTCTGAGCCGGTGCTGTTTTAAGAGCCTGATGTCAAGAGTGCTTAATTTAATGGGCCTCACATGGGTTAAGAAGGAAATTAGAGCACCGACTGAGAGCTCTAAGTTTTCCTCAGTGACCTGGGGCTGGCTGGAGCAGCTGGCTTGAAGGAGGATGCTAGCAAGATGGCCTCTGTGCTGTGCAGAGGGACAGAGTGACACCCCTGGGGATGGGAAGGAAGAGGGATCCGGTGCTGTGACGGGCAGATCCAGTCCAGAGATGAGCTGACAGTTCACTCTGCTCACCCCGCCTTTTCCTAGGCTTCTTTCCGTCCTCTTTTTCTGTGCCTCCCCCACCCAAGCCTGGGCCTAAGGATGGGGTCCACATTCTCCAGGCCATGTTATTCTCTACTTTGGGGAGAGGAGAGGGAAGAATCCCCTGTCACTGCAGTTTGGGACCTGGGACTGGTGGGGAGTTGGCATGTCCCTTTGAGAACACGTGTGAGGCAGCACTAGCTCCATGCCCAGGCCAAGCAGGGATGAGGCAGATGTCACGGTGGGGAGGGGGGGTGCTGGACCTGGGGCTACTCAGGAGATGATATGCTTCTGTCACTCATCAGGACCTAGAGACATGATCTGGGCCCTCATCGTCTAACTCTACTCCCCACAGAGACATACACGTGCTGGAGAGGCGGCTCCCTTTCTTTAACACCCCACAAGAGACCCCAACACGTGAATTCCCAGCCATGGATCCCTCAGGGACCCAGTAGCCAATTCTCACCTCCCTTGAGCTATTCCTTCTGGAAGAGCATCCACTTCTACAAACACAGCTGCTGCCCCCAAGGCCATTAATAACCGGAACCCCCACATCTGGAGGTGGGACCTCACAGCTCATTGCCCTTGACCTTCAGCAGCATTCCATCGGTTGACCCCTCTGCCTTCCCAGACTTCTCTCCTTCAGCAGTCGCAGCCCCCTAGCTGCTTGCTTTTCAAACCACCTGGCCGGCGAAGCCTGTGCCGTCACCTTCACGGCTTCCACTAGGTTATTGAGGCCTTCCGGTCAGGAGTGCCTTCCACCAAATCAGTGCCCGAGGCTGCTGCACAGCAATCTCCTTCCTTGATTAGAGCATCTTAATTATGCTCTAGGAATTTGCTTAAACAGATTAATCATTCTCGAAGACAAATTTAGAAGCGGTGCTTGCTGAGGGCTCTGCTCTGAATATCCCCTGGGACATTCTGATTACACCTGCCTACTGGGCCCTTGCCAGAGCTTTGGGTGCATCTGGGACTGGGACACTGACCGAAAGCTCGATGCACCCTGCATGCTTCTCTTTGCTCTTCTGGCCAGTAACGCAGGCTCTAAAAAGGAGTTAAGGCCTGGTGGTGAAATGGAGGCTGGAGAGTGGAGTGGGGGCAGGGTGCCCTGGGGCTCTGGCTTCTAGAGTGCAGTCTGCACCCTGGGAGTGGGACTAGAGAGTGCTCAGTGAAATTCAAGTCTTGGTCCGTGCCTTTACTGGTAGCATCCTGGGCCCACAGTGGTTCTCATAAAAATCACTAGCTTTAAAAACTACTGATGTTGGCACTTTACCGTGGACCACCTTAATCAGAATCTCCATGCTCCACCATCTTTATTTTGAGAAATCACCTGGCGGAGCATGCCCCGTGCTTCCCAGGTACAGCGAGGGAGAGAACCACAGCAGAATCCGGTTTTGCTTCTGTGCATGTCAATTATAGAGAATCAGCCCAGAGCCTTCGGTCCTGATGACAGATTCCTAAGAATGGGAAGTCATGTGTGATCTATCCAAGTGGGTTTTCACAAACCCTTGAAGCCGGGGCAGCAATGCTTCACAGTGGCTAAAAGCCAGGGCTTTGGCTCAACCTGTATGGATCTAAGTGCTGTTTTACCATTTCCCAGCTCTGTGACCCTGGATAAGCGACTTACTCACTCTGAGTCTCAGTCTTCTGATACGGATTGCACCAATTTCATACAAGTGTAGAGGGAGGGAGGTAAGATGATACAAGCAAAGGGCTGAGAGTAGTGTCTGGTGTATAGTAAGCTCAGTAAAAATTAGTTATCATTCAGGGCATCTAGGGGGCTCAGTTGTTGAGCATCTGACTCTTGGTTTTGCCTCCGGTCATGATCTCAGGGTTGTGAGATCGAGCCTGACATTCAGCACAGACTCTGCTTGAGATTCTCTCTCCCTCTCCCTCGGCCCCTCCTGCTCACGTACTCTCTCTCTCAAATAAACACATAAATCTTCTTTTGAAAAATAGCTATCATTCTTTTCCTCCTTATTCTCCTTAACATTACCATTGGGTTCAAGGCTAGAACACAATGTGCATAAGAAGCCCGGCAGTAGACTTCTCCTCGTGTATTTTCAGGGTTCTCAAGAGAGAGAGAACCAATAGGATGTGTATGTGTATGTATGGAGAGAGGGAGAGCTTTATTACAGGAATTGGCTGATATGATTGTGGAAGCCGAGAAATCCCACAGTCTGTCATCTGCAAGCTGGAGAACCAGAAAAGCTGATGGAATAAATCAGCCCAAGTCTGAAGGCCTGAGAACCAGGAGCACCCATTTCTGAGGGCAAGAGAACATGGATGTGCCAGCTCGAGCAAAGAGAACAAACTTGCCCTTCTTCCGCCTTCTGGTTTTATCGAGTCATGGTTTTGGTGTTGAGGCTCTCCTTCACTCAGTCTACTGATTCAAATGCTGTACTCTCCTGCAGACACTCTCACAGACACCCTGAAATGTGTTTTTCCAGCTCCCTGGGCAACCCTTTGCTTAGTCAACTTGACACATAAAATCAAGCATCGTGCCTAGCCATGCTCACGCCCACCCAGGAGCCATCTGCTCGACCGGAAATGACTCCATGACAGTTCTTCTGCCAATACCGTCCCGTGTACAGAATAACGAGAAATTAATATGTGTTCTTTTCAGGGTTTCTAGTCATATTAAGAGCCAGATTCATCTATTGTTGGAAGATTGTCTTTTGGAAATTTTTTAACAGTTGGAAGAGAACCAAAAATAAACAAAGCCAACCTACTCAAAAGAGTGAACTGTAAAAACAAATAGAAATAGAGCCTTCAGTTAAAAAAAGGTGTTTTTCAGGTCATCACAGTCCTGGGTGAACCAAACTTTATCTTTAAATCTTGTCACATAACTAACCGCTAATACCATAGTTTTGCAGGGAGAGTGTGGCAAGCACCGGGCAGGAGAACTGGGAAGGGCTGGAGAAGGCGCCAAGCACTGTGTGGGAGCCGAGTGACATAAATGAGCAGAATCTTGCCTCCCTAAACCGTGCCAGGCAGTATGCAATTAACTCTGGAGGCCAGGAGACTCGTTTTATTATGTAGAAAGAGTAGCGGGGAAGGAGTTTATAGACAGATCTAGAGAGGGAAAAAATCCGAGGCAGAGAAGCTGATCAGGCACATGTTTAATCAAGGGAGTAGAAAAATGCAAAATATTTAGGCATTTGTTAGTATTGTGCTTAAAGCATTCGTCTCTTCAGGAAAAAGAAATACAAGTGATCCAAGTTTATAACTAAGACGTATCTTTGGCACCGGCAACTGTATGGAATGTAAGACCACATTTTTTTTTTTTTTTAAAGAGATTTACATTGCTGCATTGAGATAATTTCTTCTTTCTAATGTCGCTTCTATGGACAAATGTTAAAATATATTTGACTTTTCATTTCACATCAAGAAATACTTTTTATGCATCTCAGTGTGTGTGATACCATGGGACGTATTAGACTAAATTAAAGATATTATCCTGTTTTTAGAAAAAAAAAAAAAACAAACAAAAAACCCATGGCCTAATAGGAGAGGCAAGGGAAGGCAGGTGAACATTTCACCATATGTGAAGATAACAAAAGCACCCATTATATTGGAAGTTCCAAAAGATGGCAACTGACTCGAGGGTGGCATCATGGAGAAGCTGGAAAAGAAGCAGAACTTGGTGTAAAATGATCGGCGTCGAGCCTTGGTCCCACCAGTGACTGGCATTGTGAGCTCTGGGCTCATTCCTGGTGGTCAGCCTCAACTTCCTCTTCTGTTTGTCGGAGATGAAGTGTCTGGGCTGTTGCCTCCTGTTGTTCCAATCTTGTACGTATGCAGCTCATTCCTTAGGTCCCGGTAGAAAACTTCTCATTTATCTTAGTAGAATTTCACCTTGGCAACAATTTTCAAAAGATGTGAAGGGTCAGTATATTTGTGGAAGGATTAGACATGGTCTGCGTGCCCCGGGCCAGAAGCAAGACAGATGCAGGCAATAGAAAGGTTGAAAAAGGGCCAGCCCGAGAAAGACACTTTCTTACCTTCACGACAAAAATAGGAAGCACTCTCGGCGTCGGGAGGGCTGGGTTTCATGTCCCCAGTCGTGTTTAGAGAGGGACATAGCAGAAATGATTCAAGCATCAGAGGATCTCTTTTCCAGACACGAAATAGAATTAAAAATGGCACTAAATGAGTCTCATCAACATGCAAGGAGAGTACAAGGCAGGAGGCGGCCTTCTGGTTGAAGACTAATGAGAAGGTTTCAATTTAGGAGGTTTTTACTGCAATGAACTGACTTTAAATCTAATACCTTTTTTTTCTTACTCTTTTCTGAGATAAATCTATTTTAAATAATTCTTAAAATATATTGTACTTGGTGCAGATAGGAGGCTTCCTCTCTTTCTGAAGGAAGTGATTTCAGTGAAGTTATTTAACCCTAACGTGCCTGCCGACGGTGTATTCAACCATCCATGCTCTTGAGAATATATATGTTTAACTGAACCAGAGGGAAAATTAAATATGTCTCTTCCTTTTTGAGACATCTAATTACCAAGAATTTAATTTAGTAGGGGGAATTAATTGTAGGCCACGTAAGCTATCAAATTGACTCAAATCAGTATTTTTCCACATGCCTATTATCAGCCTCTTAAAGAGCCATTCCTGAGGAGAGTTTTGAAATGATTATTGAAAGTGATGTATTGCGTCCTATCTGAATACCTGATGAAGTGGAAGCATTTATTGCTTTGTCTTAATTATGTATTTACCTAAATGTCCTTTGAGACCATCACTTAAAATACTCGTTTCAATAAAATTTATTAGGTAAAAGTTCATATAAAATATTTTGCACCTGAAATCCCAAATTCAGCCATCTGCTCTAAAATACTGTGTCCAGGCAAGGCTTTACTCTATCTGATCTTGCAGTCGGATCCTGAATCCCTGCTCGGTCCTTCTATCACTGTCACCGTCATCCTGACCAGCAGGGCTGTGTGCCAGGGCCATGGCTGATGTCTCCTCCGGGGAAACGGCCATGTTGACTCTAGTCACTAAGCATGACCTCAGCAAGCTACACTGACCAGATTTCTCCACAGAGAAATGGAGTGGAGAGGGTAGCTCCCCTAAACATAGAAGTCTTATGGGTTTTTCTGTACAAGCCACTTCTCCCCACCCCCACTCCTTCCTTTTTTTTTTTTTTAAAGATTTTATTTATTCATCCGACAGAGATCACAAATAGGCAGAGAGGGAGGGGGAAGCAGGCTCCCCGCTGAGCAGAGAGCCCGACTCGGGGCTCCATCCCAGGACCCCGAGACCATGACCTGAGCTGAAGGCAGAGGGGAGCTCGATCCCAGAACCCTGAGACCATGAACCCAGCCAAAGGCAGAGGCCTTAACCCACTGAGCCACCCAGGCTCCCCCCACTCCCCCCCTTTTTTTTTTAACTTTTTATTTTTATGCCTCTGAAGTCCTATAACACTACTATCCCCCTGAGTCTCAACCCTGCATATGTATTTTTATCTCGGGAAGCTTTTGAAAAATACAGATGTTTGTACCTGAAATAGTGGTTCTTGAACATCAGCATAGGAATCACTGGGAGAGCTTGTTAAACCCAGATGGCTCGTTTCCAGAGCTCTGATTTGGTAGGTCTGCTGTAGGCCTGAGAACGTGCTTTTCTAACAAGTGCCCAGGTGATGCTCAAGTTCTTGGTTCAGAGACCACACTTCAAGAACTGTGATCTAAAGATAAGGAGTTAATCAGTCTTTGATGGGGCCTGGGCACTTACAGTTTTGAAAGCTCCCCAGGTGATTCTAATATGCGATTAGGGTTGAGAATTATTCAATCCGGTAGACCTCTTTCTTAGAAGCATGTACTTTTAAATGTTCATATCAAGGATAGGTGTGATGTGGAAAATCTTATGCTAAAGACAAAGGTAGTGTAACGCCAATGGCCAGATGTTTAGAGTGACCTTATTTTGAATGCTCTTACTGGGGGCGCCTGGGTGGCGTGCGGTAGAACCTCTGACTCATGGCTTTAGTTCAGGTCGTGATCAGGGAGTTGGAGACCAAGCCCTGTGTCGGACTCTTCGCTCAGTGTGGAGTCGGCTGGGGATTCTTTCCCTCTTCTTCCCCCTCTGCCCTTCCCTTCGCTTCAATTCTCTCTCTCTTTCATTCTCTCTAAAGTAAATAAATAAGGAAAAACTTGAAAAAAGATTTTAAAATGCTCTTACTTAACTATTATGCCAGCGACAGCTCTAGTTGTTAGCACATACAGTACTTGTAAGGCTGTGAGCAACTTCATAAAAGAATTCTTACAGTGTACTTAAAAAAGACAACAAGCTCATGAAATGGCGTTCCCAAATATTTTCCAATTTGTTCTACTCAGACATCACCAAGGTCCTTGTAAGAAGCTAACATAGTGTTGAACAAACATCGGGGAGCTACCCAAACAAATGTGTTGTTGCCTATAACATGGGCGCATGATAAAACACCGCAGATGAAACAGGCTCATTTGAAATCAGTGCCATCACTAAAGAGCTTTTTTTTTAAAGATTTTATTTATTTATTTGACAGAGAGAGATCACAGTAGACAGAGAGAGAGAGAGGGAAGCAGGCTCCCTGCTGAGCAGGGAGCCCGATGCGGGACTCGATCCCAGGGCCCTGAGATCATGACCTGAGCCGAAGGCAGCGGCTTAACCCACTGAGCCACCCAGGTGCCCCACTAAAGAGCTTTTAAAATCTTGATTTAGAATGAGATCTTTTGCTGTTATCGTGTAGCACCCTGGATCAGTAAAGACACCATACGCAAAAACGATTTGAGAAAAAAAGTTGCCTTTTTATTGATAAGCCACTGAAATAGAGTATTGGGTAGATACCTTTAAGGGCCCTTGGGTGTGTTTCTCCACATACACGTCCTGGGAACCCCACATCAGGGCTGGCTTTGTGTATCACAAAGATCTCCGCTAGAAGTCATCCTAGGGAGGCTTTTACCAGAGTTATAACAGTGTATTTGGCATATAGTGTTGCCTGTCAGGAATCATTGGGACTCTGGAGTGACTACTTTGTAATTTCATACAGTAGGGATGTCCTCTGTGTGGAATTCTTTAAGATCAATATGATTTAAAATAAGGATAAAGGGAACTTTCAAATATTAAAGTGGTGTTTGAATTTTAAGAAAGTTTTTGAAAACCAAAAACCTAGAGCGAGCAAATAGGTCCCTTGTGAAAGCTACTTGCCATTCAGATGGAACATGATGGCTAATGTTTGGACAGCACTTTACAGTGTTCAAAGCACTTCTCCGTGTAGTGCTCATAGGATCCAGGATTCATAAAAAAATAATATTAATTTTTAGAAAAACTATCCCAAGAAGGCGAAGTAGAAAATAATTTTCCTGCTTTTATTCAATGGTAATTTATCCACGATCTCTGTGTGTTTGATACCAGCTGAACCGGAGGGGGAGGGAAAGCTTCCAGCTTGGCAGTGATTAGTGGGGGGTGGGATGGCGGGTGGGTAAGGGAGAGGGCTGATGGGAGACAAGGTTTAGGTGGAAACCCACTGTCCCGGGTGAGGTTGTCCAAGGGCATTCAAGTCCGGAGCTGGTGGACCTGGAGGCTGCAGATGACCCCACCCAAGTGAGTGCAGAACCAGGGCTGGATTAGGACACTGTCATCCACCCGAAAGGAGTCTAGAGATGGAGGGATGAAAGTAGACACTTGAGAGAGTTTCAAGATCAAGGACAATGTAACCCCAGGTGGGTCAAGATGCAAAAACCAAAAAACAAACAAACAAACAAAACCCCAAACAACAACAAAAACAACAAACAAACAAAAACTAAAAAAAAAACAAAACCCACAACCAAAAAAACCCACAACTGCCCCACCCCCAAAACACCAACTGCCCCACCCCCAAAACACCAACTGCCCCACCCCCCAAAAAACCCCAAACCCAAACAAAGCAAAAGGAACCAGGACGGAGATGAGAGCTCCGAGTCAGGGCAGGGGGCAGTGCTGCTCCTCCCCACACTCCCATGGCTGACACCCTGCTCAGCAGCTTCCTCAGTGTGCTGGGATGCACGCCCCCCTGCTGGGCTGTAACTCTCCCATGGGCTCTTGTCTCCATTTTATGTGTGAACCCCGTGCGGTGGGTAACAGTTTCTTTTTACTAGAAATCGATTACATGCTTTCATGTGTTGTCTCAAAATGATAGACCCCCATCTCAGATTATCTGAATATGCTGAAGTCATAACATCTGATAAAATTAAGAAATCTTATTGTTTCTCATCGTCTCTGTGTGGTAGGAAGATGGAGCCAGGTTCATCTATAGCCTTTCCTATTGCCATAGAAAATAAGAGAGAGCTCACAGAGTTCCAAAAGCACGTTCTTAATCCTCTTCATTACCAAACTAGAAAGGGTATCAATTCCCTTCTTTCTACACACACACAATAATGAGTCCCAGGCGTGAGTCCTTATCGCCCTCATTCCTCTGCTCGAAAGCAGCTTACCCAGCTCCAGCCTGTCCATGTGACTCGGCTCCCTGCTCCATCCCCGGAAAAAAGGATGATGCTGCTTCCTATTTGCAAGACCTATTCCTTTCACTTTCTGACTCACATTTTTATCTCTCTTTTCACAGAAGCTGATTCAACAAACACATATTCAGTTATACCTTCCCCTTCGTGTCACGCAGTCGCGGGAGCGGAGACAGATGAACGCGGCATTTACACCGGAGCACTGAAATGAAATGCATGAGGTTAAAGAGCCCACTAGGTATTCCCGTACCAGCAGCTTTGTGATGGCTCCATCTTGGTAATGGACTAGCCCTTGCTTCGAGAATGGGCACGGCTGGCTCCTTCCTTGCGGCTGTGTTCCCCTTGTGGGGAATCCTCGGAGCGCCCCCTTACATGGTGCCTAGAGGAATGTGCCCAGAGATTCTGAAAGCAAGGGCAGACATCGACACCCATTTTGTACATGGATCTAACTCTGTTGCTGCTAACAACACCGAGAACCTGAAACGGACCTGCCTCAACCACAGAGCAAGTTCTGGGAGAGGGTCTGGTGGCCAGCTGAAGTTCTTGCAGGCTGGGGAAGTAGGGGAGGGCAGCTGGGGCCCCGGGTGGGGGTTCCAGGGGCCAAGCACACCCAAGTTATATAGCGGCAAACAGGGAGGGCCTCGGATTGCAGTAGAAGGAGAAGGGTAGGGGCGCCTGGGTGGCTCAGTCGGTAAGCGTCTGCCTTTGGCTCAGGTCATGATCCCAGGGTCTGGGATTGAACCCCACATCCAGCTCTCTCCTCAGCAGGAAGCCTGCTTCTTCCTCTCCCACTCCCTGATGCTTGTGTTCCTTCTCTTGCTATCTCTGCCTGTCATAAATAAATAAAATCTTTAAAAAAAAAGAAGCAGCAGCAGAAGGGCATCCTGATGGGTGAGGTGAGCCCACCAGGGGAAACAAGGCAGGCCCTCCAAAGGCATAAAGCTATGATGGGGCCTGCTTCATTGGCCAACAGCCTGTGCAAATGTCCAGGGCCCTGAGCTTGGCTTAATGCTTTGTTCTCATGGTCTTCAAACTTGGCAATCTTCATTATTATAATTATAATTACAATAATAACTATTATAATTATTATAATAATAATTATTTTAAGTAGGTTCCATTCCCAATGCGGGGATTGAACTTACTACCCGAGATCAAGACCTGAGCTGAAATCAGGAAATCAAAAGTTAGACACTTAACCAATTGAGCAACCCAGGCACCCCAAAACTTAGTAATTTTTTTTTTTTAACAAGGCAGCTTAAGTAAGATTGAAGGTTGCTGACACTCGAATTTTTGCGGCTGCCTAACAGTGATTTCCCAGTTGGCAGGTGATATGCTTGTGTTCTAGAAGTAAAACAGACACGGAAACCAGCTGCCCTGAATTGTTCTCACCCCAGAAAATTGATGGCAACTTCCAAAGTTTCACAGAAGAAATTACTGATCGGACTTGCCGATGGGGCTTGATTTGAGAACCTGCCGATGACGTCCTCCTGTAATGATTTAGGATTGTCTGGAAATTAGTTTTTGTCAATGTGCTTCTCATTGTCTGCAAATGCTCTGTGCTCATGAGGCCCTGTACCCATGGCCCCAAATGCTTTCAGGGGCTGCATGACTCTGGAGTGTCCCCTTGGACCCACGGGGACAGCTCTAGTCCCTTGGAACTATTGCAAAATGTTCCACCGGCCTTTTGCCTTCTGATCTGAGCGTCTCCAGTCTTTCCCTATCTCTTGATTTCCACCACTCCTGTGCCTCCCCGTGACATGCGCAATGGACAGACTTGAAGCGGCAGCCATGATCTCAGTAATAGGCTTGCACCCCTTTGGACAAACCTAGTAAATGTGGAGGCGTTGGGCATTGAAGAGTCATGTTGAGTTCTGATTAGCCAGAATGACAGGTTTGGGGAAGTAGTTAAGCCAAGAAAGGACTTCCCTGCTGGCAGACCCGCGGCTGTGGCCTTGATTGTCACTTCTCCTGGTCTCAGGTTCAATAGTCACGACTTTTTCCCTGCTCCTCACACCCCCAATTAGAGGAGGTGACAATGGGTCAAAGGTCAAGCAGCCACCAGGTTTATCATTTAGACAGGGTGCAAGTTTTCCTCCCTGAGGAGAAGATTACTTTTTATGTTTCGTCTCTGCCTTCCCTATAGCAAAACGGTTAAGTCCAAAGTCTCTGAAGGCTGCCTGCCTGGGTTCGAATCCCAGTTCTGACAATTGTTCTGTAACCATCAGCAAATCTTTAACTTCTCTGACCCTAACTGAGAAATGGACTCCTGCCTCATTGGTGAGGATCAAATGCATTGGTCATCTTGGCCAGTTCCGGCCGTTACAACCGAAATACCACAGACTGTGGGTGGCCTAAACAGCAAGCATTTCTCTCTCACAGCTCTGGAAGCCGAACGGTCCTCTTCCTGGTTCACAGATGAGTGTGTTCCTGTTGTGACCTCACATGGTGGAAGGGGCGAGAAAGCTCTTTGGGGCCACTCATACGGGCCCTCATCCCAACCACCTCTTGATACTATCGCACTGGGGTTGGGCTGCATTGTGTGACCTGGAGGAGGTCACCAGACCTGAGTCTAGCATTGTTGCACAGAGCGCAGCTGGGTGTGCCTGAACGATTCGGCGCCCGTGGCTAGTCCTTATTTGATTGCCCACTTCTTCCGAAGGGGACATCAGTTCCTTTCCTCCTCTATCTCTTTCCTGTGTGGACTTAACTGCTCCAAGGTGAGGGTGTGGGCAGAGTCGTACGGCAATTCTTGATTATTAACCCATCATTTAACCAATCATTAAAGGTCTTACCATTTACACAAAGACATAGCATGAAAATTTTTCCTGCAGGGAGTGGATGGAGGGTTGACCAACTTCTGGAGGCTTGGCCAGCTGATTGTGTCATGGCTGAGCTTCCTGCCTGTCGGTTGTCTGATGTGTTGACCAAATGCAGCATGTGACGTACAAAGAGAGATGGACAGTGCATTGCTTATGATGTTCATTTAGGGTTCCCTAGAGTTCCATCAAGCCTAAAGCTCACTGGAAAGAATGGGAACCAAATCAAATCTATTATCAGAGTGGAACATCTCCTTCCAATGCACCTTATAACCAGGCATAACTCCAAGTCATGTAATCTGCAAAACAGAGATAATTACACCTGCCTGCTCTGTGTCTCACAGAGACGGTTTGAGGATTAATTAAATAATGACTGCCAAGAACGCTGAACTCCTTTGAGATAAATGCTCTACAAATGCAATCTTAGATTATTATTCAGAACTCCATTCTGTAAATATCAGGACAGAACTTCCACTTATGAGACCAGACCACATCTGCACTGCTGGAATTTCCCCAGAGCATAGAAAGCCTGTCTGGAAAATTCCTGACCACCAAACTAACACATCACTAGACAACCTCTGCCTTCTGTAGTCATGTACAACTCAACGGATTCTCTCTTAATAGTTATCAGAGTCTCACACCAGGCACTCGCATTTGGAGTTATACCTGCAATAGTAACGTTGCTCCTTCCAGAAGAAAATCTCTTTCATGATTATGACCTCATTCAGCTGATTCCTCTTCATGTGATTTTATCCTCCTCACTGAAGAGTGAGCAACCCATCATCCCAGTTTGCCGTGAATGGAGGACTTTCCATGCTAAAATTGGGATAGATCTGGGAAAACTGGGCTGGTTGGTCACCCTAACATACGCTATCAAATACTAATGATCTGAATATGCTTTGTGACCTTGGGGAGTTTACTTCTGAGTCTTGGGAAGCCATTCTACAAAATGTTAAGTTTGGAATTGAGAATAATAAGAAATTATTTTGTACAAGGTACAGTCCTAAATGTTTTATGCTTAATACTCACCATAACTCCTGGAAGTTATTATCATTTAGGTAAATGAGTAAAAGGAAGACATTATCATTTCATCCATTTAATAGAGGAGACCCAAAGACATAAAGCAGTTTCCTTACGGTTAAGCAGCTGGTAAATTGGTGGGATTGAGGTTCCAACACAGGTGATGAGCTTATCTCCATGTGATACTACTTCACTCAGAGCCCTTCCAAAGTTCAGAGCTCATGATTATCCTACGAAAAGAAGCCATTTTTTTCTTTATTTTTATCTTAACAGCTCAAACTAAGGGTACAAATATAGGTGGATATTTTTTCTATTTCTCTAATTTAAAAAATATATATATATGTGTGTATATATACATATATATATATATATATATATATATATATAAGCTTAGGACACCCTATGCCAGATGGTCAGCAAATCTGTTCCCTCCCTTTTGAGTATGCCCCCCTCACTGACTTGTCCCAGGCGGCAAGCTACACAGGACACAGGAGGACTCAGCATGGTTATGGGAGAGCATTCTGCCACCATTACTGCCATTGCTTTGTGCTATTGTGCATTGGCTCCAATGAGAGCTGGCCTTACAGGCTGACCTATTGGAGTGGCTGAGCCATCACTGGCCTGCTCTTCACTTTCTGAGATGGACCAGACACTCTCAGTGGCAGGGATAACCAGAGATAACACTCCTTTTTTGACTTGCTGGAGTCACAGCTCTCTTTCCACTGGGTCAGAATCGTGTCAGGCATCTGCCCTTGTGCATACAAACCTTTCTCCCTTTGCCTCCATAAAGACTCATATATCTCGGGGTCAAGTTGCTTTTCCTCAAAAAAAGAAAAAAAAAAGTGCTGATTACAACTCTCTTCCACCACAATGGAGTTATCTGTGCACAGTCCTAAGGACAGTGGTCTTAGTTCCATTACCACAATAAGATACCGGAGGCCAGGGGCTTCAACGCAGACATTTATCTCCTCCCAATTCTGGAGGTCCGAGATGGATGGTTGGGTTCTGGTGAGGGCTCTCTTTCTTATCAAAGCACTAATCCCACTATGAGGCGCTCCCTGCCCCCCCCCCAGTGACCTCATTTAAACCTTATTCCCTCCCTAAGGGTCCATCTCCAAACATTCTCACATTGGAGATTAAGGCTTCAACATATGAATTTAAGGGGCGGGTGGTCCCAATTCAATGCAATGACAAAGGCTAACTGATTCTTTTCTAAGGAACTTGTACCCCACCCCCTCCCATAGGGAACAACGAAGTCGGGGAACTTAAAGGTGATTTACTCACCTAATGTGCCCGAGTCACGGTGACTTCCTAAACACTCCCCTCTTTCTGCGGAAAAAGAAAAAAAATCCAAATCTCTTAACTCTCTACCTGTGAAAACTGCATCAAAATGATGACTTAAGTTATTAAGACTCAGTGACTCAAGGATTGGACTCTGGTTCCAAGTGGCCTTGGCTTAGACCCATGTTCCCACACTTGATTTTTGAATTCAGAATTAAGATTAAAGTGGCTCAATCAAAAGCAAGTATTATTTCTTCCATTCTGTAATTAGCCGTCATCATTAACTAGATGCCAATGCCTATGCACACCATGTTTAGAGCTTGCACATATGCAGAAGTGCTGGCGAATTGCAGAGCCCCAGGCGGAGGGAGATGTGACTAGACGGTGGGATAGGAAGATTGGGCCCTTTGGACAAATGGTCTCTGATTACCTCAAAACTGACTGATTGGACACGTTCTCTACATCAGAAGCTCCACCGGTGCTTCTCGCATAGACCTTGTGTTTCGTTTGTTTTTGTTGCCGTGCCCTTATCCACCCCACCCCTCAAGCTTCAGTTTCACGAACAAACAGTACATTTAAAGCTGAAAGTGTTTCAAAAAAATAATAATAAAAAAACAAAGCTTAAAGTGTTTCTTTGGCATCACGCCACCTTCCTGGGACTACCAGGACTAGTCTTTTTTCTAGGGAGGGTGAAAAAGCAGGTCAGATGTGAAATCCTATGCCTGGGATGGCCAGGGGTCAAACCCCCGCTGCTGTTAGTTGGGTATCTTTGTTGGAGGGGTATTGCAAGAATTAAATAAAATAGTGTACATAAAACAAAGCACTTAGCATGGTGTCATGTGCAATGAGTGTTAGTTGATTTTATTATTTTTCATGCTCCTGTGGGACAAAGTTGTTATTTTTTTTTTTTGTATGACATAAGAACAGGCAGATGAATGAACATTTGTTGAATGAAGATTATCTAGACCAGTGGTTCCCAGAATTTTGAATTTCAAGGCCCATTAAAACTTTTAAAAAGAAATGGGGATGGATAGAGGGCTGCTTACTTCTTATTTTTCTAAGCTAAGGCATGAGAAAATTAATTTCCAGCTACTAGCAAAAATATGGCATTGAAAACAAAGGGGATCGTATTATAGATAAAGCCTATAATTAAAATGGAATAAATTTGACTTAAGAAAAAACATGATACATCACTTATATTTTCCTCATTTTGCTTAGGAGTGTTGTTAGCATGATGCTCTGGCCAGGGGACCGGCATTTAGAAATTACTAATCCAGCCCAAACCTTTGCCTGGGTAAACCATCTGAGCCAAGCGGTTGTCTCTCCTAATTTTAGGGATGAAGATTTCACAGTCCTCCTGGCAGCTTGTTCTAAAGTTTAATCATGCTTAAGTTATATCTGAGCCGCCAGAGGATTGAATCAAATCAGTGACGAAAAACAGCCTGACCTGCCTGCCTTCTGGGCGAGCTGTGCCTTCTGGGGTGTTTACATTTATAATAAAATCTCCTCATGGCCGTTCAGATTTGAAGATAAGCCCACACACAGATAAGACCTCAAATTATAAAAAGAAGTAAGTAACGGGGCTCTCACCAAAGGCTTTTTGACCACATTCTTCCTCTTCTGTCCAGGGACTCACAAGCATTCTAGAATCCATTGAATTCATCCTTCTTTCAAATCATGAGACCTTCAAGTGGAGTGAGCATGGAACAAAAGCCAGCTTACCGCCATGACCTGGTCTCCAGGAGAACCAAGCTGCCATTTGAGCCACTGGATGTGTTCTACTTTGCACCCAAATTTCTGGACCCCGGGAAAAGTCTTTTCATAGTTATAGAAATTACCAGAAAGTGCAATCAGAACCTTCCTACTTGAGATTTGTAACAATTAGCACAAGAATCTGAAGTCTGTTGCTATTCTGAAATGGGCAGTAACCTTGGAGGGTCTCCATTCTGTTTGGGGCAGAATCAAGACAAAGAGGAAGATTGCTTTTATTTGTTTTGAAGATTAATTCACATACAAATAAGCTCCACATAACGCTAACTTTTCTTTATCCTTTAAAATAAAATTACAATACTGATTATCCATCACTTTTTGTTTCTTTTAGGTTGGGACTATGCAAGACAGCTAGATACCAATGGGCTTCATTATTTGCATCCATTTGGTGTCTACCTATGACAGCAGTGGGATACGAAGATAAAGCAGAGCACAAGTTTAATTTGCAATAAATTTAGGAGCCAACTGAAAGATTTAGTTGCTTCAAGACTCTTTCTGGTATAACAAATACATATTTTGAAGTGAAGGTTGGAATAAGGCTTTCCTACATTTCGTGTATTTTTATCACATTTTACGAGTTTCCACTCTTTAGTCCTTACCTCAGGTGACATCTGTTCTGTGCCCTCAAATCCGAATGAGTGATCTAACAACTGAACAGAATATTTGAAATTTTGATTATCCTTGAAAACTTCAAGATGCGGGACCACCATATCTGAATGTGAGTAGAAAATGAATTCATAAGATATCACACTGTAGTCTCAATGATCAGGGTACCAATTTATATATTTTTGGTCTTTTAAAAATTTTTTTAACTTATTATTTTTTTAAAAAAGATTTTATTTATTTATTTGATAGAGAGAGAGAGATCACAAGTAGGCAGAGAGACAGGCAGCGAGAGAGGGGGAAGCAGGCTCCCCGCTGAGCAGAGAGCCTGATGCAGGGCTCAATCCCAGGACCCTGAGATCATGGCAGAGGCTTAACCCACTGAGCCACCCAGATACTCCTATTTTGGTCTTTTTAAGCCCACCTTAGGATGAATCAATTAAGTTTTTATACATACAGACAGACTCATACATATCATGCTGTGAACCAAAGAATTGCTAAAAACACACTCTGCTTTGTTATTAAATGTTACCACCACATTAAACATTTTTCTAGTTCTGAATCGATAAAGGCTTGTGTTTTTTTTTAAAAAAAGTGTTCCCAAGAATCAGGCAGATGGCTGAAAACAGCAAATATGTCCAAGTTATTCAATACACACCATTTTACACGAAAGGATTGTTCCTCAGAGAGGAGTGAGCTCTGGGTAGGGGTGGAGGCCCGCTGTTCTGCAAGGAAATTCTTTTGACACAGGTGAGCCTTCACAATACATTTGGGAAACGAAAATGGCTCAGCAAATGCAGATTGCCTCTATGGTATTGGGGTGCCTTGAGGAACGACCTAATTGTACCTTTTGCCCTCCTCCCTAAAAAAATAAGAAGAAGGAAGCAAAACAACAGAGAAGGACCCAACGCTACAGGAATTCACTCAATAGGCCTCTTTGCCGAAAGGAAGATATATCACTGTGAAAATAGTAATAGAATCGGCTCTAGTGGGCTTTCACAATCCAGTGCCCCTGCTTTTAGCAAATTCAAGAAACCAGGACATTACCAGGTCCATACACTATCAAGGGATTATCGTTGGAATACAAAACACAGCCTAGACGGCATGAAGGACATTCGAGAAGGCCACAGAGACATCGAGCAGGGAGAAAGGTAGGAGTGTTTCAAAGAAGCCTTTATCGGGCAGATTGGAAAGAGAGGCCATGGGGATAACGCTTTCTGGGAAATGTTTAAATTATAATCCTCAGAGGTCCAACTCTCCGTGTGTGTATGGACCATGTCTCCATAACGCTGCCAGTCTTTGCTGATGGATTAGAGCATTAGCGCTATTTATAATCAACAGAATTACTAACGCTGTAATCATGTAAGTTTGGTGATAGTAATTATGACAAAATAAATAGCAGTCAGGACGCCTTGCTGCCGTTGTTGATGTTGGTGCAAACACAGCCAAGGAAGGGTTCCCCCCACCCCTTTTTCTTTTTAGGGAAGCCATCCAAGAGGGCAGAACCTGCAAGTGTTTGCCAAAAGAAAGATTCTATATGCCGTTTAAAAATAGACTTCCTGAAGAGCTGGGGTTTTGAAGTGCAGATGGAGAAGAAAGGATGAGCAAAGTAGACGTTAGAATCTGCCATGGGATGTCCTATTTGCCTTCAAAAGTCAAATCAAGCTTTCTTCTGTTCAAAACAAGGAAAAATACACAAAATGGACGGCCCAAAGGATGACACAAAGGTATCTTGCCTCTTTAAATGATTTATGAATGGTTCACTTATTTTTAAAAATAATCACATATGTGTTTATATAAATTATACATGCAAGCATATGCTCACCAGTCCCCCTCGTGGAAAGGCTGTGGCTCGACCAGATTTGGAGCTGACAGTCTTTCCTCGGTCCCCTCTCGAGCGAGAGCACACTGCTGTCCCACCACAGTGCCCCCTGCCCCCCACAAAAGGGTTCCTTTTGTCCTCCTGTAAGCATTTCTCACAATGTTTTACCATCCATGCTGGGTGAAAAATAAAATCCGGAGACTTTACTACCTATAATTAAGAGTTTCATTGCTGCTAGTGATATCAAGATTGAGTTGTTTGAGAAACAGACATTTTATCTGGTGGTTGGTTTTATTTCCTTGTGGCTTAAATGATGAGTGAATGTTTTTCTTGTTCCTTACTCTCCCCATACATTGTCTTTTCAGCAGAGAAATTACTACTCATTCTTAATAACTACGAAGCAATAAGGTGAGATATCTATTTGGAAAACAGTGGGTGTGCTTTCCAATTATTCCATTCATCATGATTTTAGGATAGCAAAAGGCAGGAATTTCCAGAGCCTCTGGAGAGGGTGGCTTAAAAGACTATAGGAAGTTAGAATCAGCCCCTCACTTCTTGATGGAAGAGTCAGCTTCATGATAGCTCTGGGATTAACAGGCACAGGCAAATAAAATAAAATCAATCCCCTTACAGTTAGGAACTCTGTTAGACAGAGCCCTACCTTGAGCTTGTTTTAGAATGTCCATGCCCTTTGAGTCAGCAGTGTACGTTCTAGGAGTTTACCCTATGGAAATAATTAGACCGATGGCAGAGACGTGCATTCAAGGACATCCCGTGTGTTGCCGTTTATCACAGTCCCTGTTTGGGTTTGGAGTCTGAAAGCAGGACTTGCATGGATCCAGAAAGTTGATTTACAAGTTAACCCCGAGAAGCAGGAGTGAGAGAGCTAGGGAAGAAGGAATAAACAAATAGAGGGGGGTGGACATCCCGGCTACAGGGGCTCAACCCTCCTGTGCCCTCAGGGGCATCACTTAGAAGGGCAGGAGGCTGGAGTGTTTATTAGTCCATTCTGTCTGCAGTTGGTTGAATGTTGCCTGG
This sequence comes from Mustela putorius furo, assembly GCF_011764305.1. NCBI lineage: Eukaryota > Metazoa > Chordata > Mammalia > Carnivora > Mustelidae > Mustela > Mustela putorius. The sequence continues at coordinate 33,670,725 of NW_025421987.1, forward strand.
GGGCAGGGTGACAACACACACACACACACACACACACACACACACACACACTCTCTCTCTCTCTCTCTCTCTCTTCTCTTTCTCTCTCACTTCCGGCTCCTTTAGTGTTGGAAAAACTCCTATGCTGACTTGACCCCGGGACGTGAGCAGCAGGTGAGTCAGATTTTCTGACCCTCTCTGTGGCAGTTGTGACTGAACCCAGAGGTGGGCCAAGGAACCTGAGCCTGGGAACGAGAGGCCTCCCTACAGCCCAGCGCGCAAACATCCCAAGCTTCCACGAGTTGGAGACTCCTTCAGTACAACGTTGTAGATCCATCCAGTGAAATATTTTGCAGTCACCAATCATTATGATGTCTATTTACATTATCATTAGGATGTCTATTTACCGACCTGAAGAGGCATTCACCAACAACCAAAAATGCAAGTTACAATGTGGCATATAAACTAAACATTTATTTTTATTAAAAAACAAACAAACAAACAAACAAACGATAAACATACAGATGTTTCCCACATTCTAGGACACAGAATGGACACAAAGGTATGCCGATCGCTCCATAAAGTCTGTAATTTAATTTTAGAGACGTGGACGTTTTCACATTCTGTCTGCAACACAAAGTAGCCAGCGCAAGGGTAAGGTTGGTAGGGGGGGATGGGGTGGGGGTAGGGGGAAGGGCAGGTGACAGCCACAGCAGCCTCCCCACCTGCTCACCCTGGCTCCTTCTGTTTCGCGGTGGGATCTCTGGGCGTCAGCTATGTGGTTCCACGTTGCTGGCCTCCGACCCCTTCCCTGTCCTTGAACGGCTTCTGTAAAGTGGTGATAAGGCAGGGAGGGACTAGCAGTCTATTCGAAGGCATGAAAGGGAAAATACAACATCCATAGTACAAAGCGTGTGGCTAGTCACGGGTGGTTCGTTTTAAAGATCTCATCTTTTTTTCTTTTTTAAAATCATATTAAAAGGGACTAGTAAGACTGTTAGTGCTAATGCAAAAGCAGCAGAAGCAAATCTAAAACATTTCAATGTATGCAAAATGTGATTTCCTCAAGACCTTGGAAAACTAAATGATTGCATACATTAGTAGAGACCCACGTTCCCTAGGAAAAACGGTTTTCTCTGCATGGTGGAATCTCAAATTAGAGTCCTTCGTTGGCTTTTTTCTCACACATCCTCAAGAACTGTGTTCGATGAGAAGCAGAGCATGATGATGAAGGGGTGGGGAGGAAAGATAGAGCATCTTGTCCGTCACTTTAGGTTTTTGTGGGAAATGGCCATGAATAAACACACAGAGGGAGGGGTGGTTCCAGAGCATCTCTGTAGGAATGCGTTGGGAGGAAGAGGCTGAAGCTGTGTTTCATAGCACTCTAGATAAGACAGAGACAGTATCACTTCCAACTGTCCCTATGGCAAAAATGAAGGAGAGTAACTTCTAGAGAGTCTGGCCAGTTTCCCCTCCCCCACTTCCACCAGTCCTTGAAAACTCTTTGAGGCACCTTAGAAGCTGACTCTCCTGGTCACGAGAGTCTAGATGGGGATCTCACCTATCTCCATGACTGACTTCACGGAAAAGGCTGGAACATGGTTAGAAGCAGACTTTTGAGGAGCCTTTCTCTGCCAGCCTCCAATAACACTGGCCAGTTAAGGTGATCTAGCTAGTGACAGCCCAATTGTGAAGAACTCTTGTTTTCCCATGTGACATAATGCCAGCTGTAGCTTGCTTGTCTAACTAATGTAGACCTGTTGATCATGGGCCCTCATGCGAGAACCAGTGATTTTGTTTTCTTTTTTAAAGATTTTATTTATTTATTTGACAGAAGAAGAGAGAGAAAAGAGACAAAGAGAACACAAGCAGGGGGAGCTGCAGAGGGAGAAGGAGAAGCAGGCTCCCCAATGAGCTGAGACCCTGATGTGGGGCTCCATCCCAGGACCCTGGGATCATGACCTGAGCCAAAGGCAGATGCTTAACCAATTGAGACACCCAGCCACTCCTTTTTTGGTTATTTTACTAAGCTTGGTAGTACCTTGTTTCTTGAAAATGAAAACACAATTATTTCCTAATTATTTTTATATGATGCTATTTATAAAGTGCCATATGTTTTTAAAATATATGAGAGCCCTGGATGAATGCAGTTATAATGAATTCTGTAAATAGAAGTTAATAAATATTTAGACTTTTCAGCACATAAAAAAGGGCACGAAGAAAAGGGGCGTTATTTAAATTTTATATACTTTAATGGAAGAAGTGGTTCAGTTGTCCTCCCTCCAAAGCAATGATTTTCAGGCTTAGATTCCCACCACCGCATGGTGTCACCAATTATCCCAAGGGAGGCCATAGAATTGCCATTGCCTTGTGCTTAGCTCATCACGTTTGTTGATTTTATAGAGCCATGTAGACGTTTGTCAAAGCCGGTCATCTAAAACACAGCCTGGCAGGTTAGCAGGAGGGGTGGGACTGGAGGGGAACCTGGGAGGCAGGGGTGGAGCAGAGGAGGTGAACCACTGGCTCATCAGCCCAGGGCACTGGCCTGCGATGACCTAAAGGTGGGAGAGTGGAGAGTGAGGCAGGTGCTTCCTTCCTGCTACTGACCAGTCCCAGAGGAAGCCTCAGTCCCGGAAGAGACGCAGGAAAGTCACGTGACAAAACGAGCTGCTCCCGGACACTCTAATACGGCTCAGAATCAGCCACGCTGTACACCGTGTGCTGGTTTTCCTGTCCTTACTATCTGAAATCTTCCCTATCTCTGCTCCCTCCCTTCCTTTCTTCTTTTTGTTTTCTGTGGCCTGTCTCACACTCAAACTAATCCAGATGTATTTCTACACCTCCATTATTATTGTTGGTGGCACTGGTGGGATATTAACCTTTACAAAATATTTTAAGTTTCATATTAACTGGCATTTCCACCACTCTGTCAGTATCTTCCGCTGCTCTCTCCATCCCTTCGGGTATCCAGGAAATTCTGCTCATTATTTCAAAGGAGAATGTGACTCCGTGGAGAGCCGGGGAGGGAGGGTCAGCAGGTTACACCTAAGCCCTTGGGGTATGATGAGCACTTCGAGGAAAAACAAAATCTTTAGGAAGGAGAATATTATAAAGGGTGCTAAGGGAAGAAGGCTTCTCTGGGAACTGGGAGGGGTTTCCTCAGCCCCTGTAAAGAGACCAGACAGGAGAAGACAGATGTTTCCTTCTTGTTAATAACTAGGAGACTGAGAAGCAATCTTAGAACTGGGTGACAGATACGAGTAGCGGATTGAGTTCAGGGACAAGAGGACCACAGAGAGGGACTTCAGTGAAAGGAAGAGGATCTTTACACAGCCTCACAGAAAAATTCCCACACCTCCAAGTAGGTGCAGAGACAGCGGGGATTGTCATGGGGTCTAAAGGTGCCAGTTGGACAGAAAGAATATGTCACCGGTAACTTGTGGGGGTCAGCAACTGAGGACAAGGGCATACCCCAGCAGACATCTGTGTGGAGACTCTTGAAGCCAGGTGCCATCCACCCTTATGAAACTCACACCTTGGTTTTCTCTGTGAACCCCCAGAATTTACATTCATCTCTGGAGGAAGAAAGCGCAGGAGTGACTGAGACAGGGTTTCTAGGCTTGAAATAGACATTAAATTTAGTGGTAGGAAATAAACCATGTTTTAGTACATCTGAATTACGAACAAGGTTCATGTCGCCTATGGTGTTATTCATCCTTAGTCTGTTGCATAGATGTTAGAGTGACTAAACGTATGGTTGTAGATTTTACCATTTCAAAGCATTTCTATGAACTTGTTCAAGATGTGATCTTCCTCCAAAGTGTATTGAGGTGTCAGGAAGGGAATGATGCTCATATCACTGAGGAAGACTCTGGAAAACAGGGGGAGTGAAAGTAAGGAAGGCACTCGGCATCACAGAGCTGACCACCAATCCTTTTCTTTCTCTAGAGATTTTATTTACTTATTTGTCAGATGGAGAGCGTGAGAGAGAGCGCACACAAGCAGGGGTACACAGGTGGACGGAGAAACAGACTCCCTGATGAGCAAGGAGCCTGACACAAGACTCGATTCCAGGACCCTGGGATCATGACCTGAGACGAAGGCAAACGCTAAACCGATGGAGCCACCCAAGGGTCCCCCATCAATCTTTTCAACCCCTCCAACCACCATGCTTTCCCACCACCACTACTGTTCTCCTTCCCTATAATTACCATAAAAAGTTTCAAGTCTTCTTTAGCATGATTTTTTTTTTTACAATCTTTTAAAGCAAATTAAATTGTGTATTTAAAAGAAAATCAAGGCAATGGGGAAGGAACTTGCTTTGTTTTCAAATCTGTCCCATCTAACCCCATCATTCTTAAATATCATCAAACTGGAGTGTGTTCCAGTTTTTGAGGGAAAAGACTCCTTCTTATTAACCTTTGTGTGTTTTGCATGGAGTCAGATCAGGAAGTCATCCCCTGATTGGTTCATCTCTTACAGATTTTTTAGGATGACATCAGCTGAAAATACCAGAAGGCCAGAGCTGGGAAGATTTTGGGATCACCCACTCAACAACCCCTTGCATGTGTGGTGAGAAATGTAGTGAATGTTCAAGGTCACCTAGCCAGATAGGGGCACAACAAGTAGTAAAAATGCCTGGTTTCCTTATTCTCTCTACACTGCACTGACAGCTCACTTGAGCAAAAATAAATTCAAATCTTGATGAATTTAGCAATACCCCCTAAACTCCATTTATATATTTAAAAAAGCCCTCAAACCACCTCCCTCTGGAATTTTTTAGTACGCAGTGTTCTCCTTACTTGAGAAGCTTTAAACATTTCTTCCACAGAGAAAAAAGAAGTCACAATAAATTTCTCATATTGAAAATGTCAAGTTCCTGTTTGTTAAACGATGATGTCAGGGACTACAAAATATGAATTTCTGGTTGGATATAAACTCTACAAAGACTTGGATTCCAATATCTGCAGAGATAAGAGTGATAACTAGGAAGTCGCTTGGCGTGGGTTGTTTTGAAAGCGTTGTTATGGCTGTCATTGTTTACAGCAAGGCTGTATATGTGCACGGCTGAGAGAGAGATTGCCGTTACTGATATTTGTACTCATATTTGTCACTGTCACCTGGCTCCACAGCGGATATTGCCAAAGGGTCTCATTCTCATGCAAAAGGCTGTGGCTGACAATGGAAAGGACAAGGCACCGATATTTGTTGAGTATCTAATATATTTAAAGACCATGCTGGGGGATTGATATTTTCCACTTCTGCAGGACACTGGCTGGCCTGCTGTGGCTTGAACACTCCACGACTAACTCCCGTGTCATTCACTGATACGGCCATTCAACATATAGTCTACAAGGAAGCACTGGGTTTTCAGCTGTTATTCTAGGTGCTGGGGATAGAGCAGTGAACAGAGCAGACAGACTCCTTACATGGCTAGAGCTTACATTCCAGTGTGGTGGGGGATGAGGAAGACAAAAAAAAAATGCAAGCAAATAAATGAACAAGCTAATGACTTTCTTTCTATGCTGTGCTAAGCACTTAATTGTACCATATCATTTAATTATCAGAACAAGCCATGTGGGTACTACTATTCATTTAATGTTACAAATGAGCAAAATGAAGGACAGAAGGCATAAATAACTCTTCCCAAGCTCTCGCAGCCTAGGAGTGACGGATGAAGCACTACCCCGGGCAATCTCACTGCGGGGCTCATTCTACAACTTTATCAAAACCACCCAGTAAATGCTAGGACTTAACTCCCGGGCTGGTAGCGGAAACAGCTGACATACTTAGCAAAGTTTCGGTAGGCACACCCAGCATGGACAAGAAGTCTGGAATAGGGGTGTCTAAAAAGGTTTTCTGGAGAAGCTGAGGCCTGACCTGGGTCTTGAAGAATAAATCTTGAAGGGCAATGCTAGCCAAGAGGGCAAATTTAATACTGTGCCTGGGCTGTGGTGTGTGCGCTAGCCACGAGACAGGAAGCCTGAAAGAAATCAAGAAGAAAATCAGAAGAGTTTTGGGTGCTACCATAAGGAGCAGTTTGGCTTTATCTTGTAAAGGTAAAGGGAGCCAGTGAGTGATTTGAAGAAACAGAGTGATATGATCCCATTTGCATTTTAAATGGGATTTTAAACTCCTTTGGGCTCCCTGTCTTCTAGGGGCTTGGTAAGAATTGACTCTCTTTCTCTCCTATCCCCTAAACCCAACTCCCAGTGGAATCCTGGGCCAGGCCTGTCATACTCACCCTAGACATTCTACCACCCGTAAAATATGCTATCCATGATATAAAGAAATATTTTGAACTGGAATGCAAGCTGGCTAGAAGATCTCACGGTCAGAAAATATTCTGGATTATAGATCTTTTCTTTTTCTTCTCCTGCCTTTATCCTACCTAATGTAAACCTTGAAGCTGACAAGCTAAGAGTTTAAAAAATTTCACCGGACCGCCTCAGCACTTATCATGAGCCCTAGAGCCTGACGACTTAGTAGAGCTGGGGAGGAATCCAAGATGTTTTTCTTGCTGTCCTCCCTTAAGAAAGTGGTCTTGCAGTGTGAAGAAATGTTGAGCTTTGAAGTCTGATAGAACTGGGTTCAAATTCCTCCTATGAAGGCACAAACTGCATGGTAGCATAATGACACTTTTCTTTCTTGTTTTTCACTTTTTATTTATTTTTTATTTTTTAGAAGTGGGGGAAGGACAGAGGGAGAGAGAGAATCTTAAGCAGGCCGCACATCCAGTGCAGAGTCTAATGCAGGACTCGATCTCATGACCCTGAGCCAAAATCAAGAGTTGGACACTTAACAGACTGAGCTACCCAGGCGTCCTGACATTCGTTCTTCTTTCTTTCTTTTTTTTTTTTTTTAAAGATTTTATTTATTTATTTGAGAGAGAGACAGTGAGAGAGAACCTGAGCGAGGAGAAGGTCAGAGAGAGAAGCAGACTCCCCGCGGAGCTGGGAGCCCGATGCGGGACTCGATCCCAGGACTCCGGGATCATGACCTTTATTCTTTCTTTCTTTCTCTTTTTATAAACAAGAAGGGTAAATCTCTTCATTCACGCTTTGATTTTTATGCATGAATGAACTCTGGAAGGACACACAGAAACCAACACCAAGTGGTCTGGGGGCTGGGAGAGAGGAATTGAGTAGATCAGGAGCAAGAGAAGAAAAATTGCTCATCTTCATGTATATGTATCTTTAGAACTTTGAGTCAAAAGTGACGGAAATACAACTACTCATTAGATTGTGGTGAGAACTGAGATAAAGCATGTTAATAATAAGACCCTCAAACACAGGATGAGAGACCTAGTTCTTGCCCTCAGGAGGGTCATGTAGCTCAGTATGTTTGGATTTAATGATGAGGTAAACCCAGGAATGTCCTTCTTCTTGGTCACAGTGCAGAAGGCTCAAGATGGTACCAGGAGAAGGCTATCGAGTTGGCCGGAAACTGCCACTAAACATAACACAGAAAAATGACAGTTGCCTCTTCCAAAATGATCAGCGTGCAGCCGCTCTTTTCACTCTTTATGGTCACAAGCAGATTTGTACACTGGGGAAGTACCTCATTGTTTCCAAGTGGGAAAAATTTGGACATTGTCCTTGAAAAAAATCTACCGCCAAACTGATCTAGAAGTATACTGTATGATTTCCTTCCAAGCCCAGACTTACTGGTGAAAAGCCTCTTTGAGAAATAGTGGGTGAATGGAAGGGGCAAAAATCGGAAAAATGGCAAGTCTCAGTGACTGAAGGCGATAGTTGTGAAATTCTTTGAATTCTTTGTAAAAGATGATCAATACCCACAGTGATTCATGGGATTCATGACTAAACATTTGCTTCTAGTTTCCTCTTAGCAAGTATTTATGGAGGGCCCCCCCACACCTCACGCTGTTTCAGATGGTGAGTGAACTAAAGGAATACTGTATACAATTCAGTCTCTGTCCTCAACATGTCTGTATTTTTTTTTCCCTCCTCTTGGCAAAAATATATCAAGCATCATGCAAATGAGTCTTCACTTATATGTAATAAAACACCAGGGCAGGGAGAAAGCCACCTTGGCGGGGTTGTCATGGTGGGGTGGGGGGGTCCTTAGATGAGCTTGGATGGATGGGGCCACCTGGCTATGGAAAGACACCACAGTGAATTATTTTCAGTAATAACAGTAATCTCTATTTCTTCATGGTGAGACAAATTCAAATGTTCGTTGTACTTTGTACCAGAAAAATTAAGCGGTGGCCATAAAACCGTGTAAACATGAGGACAACTAATCTTCCTGCTTAACCATTTGTTCCTGAAGTCACTTTTTATATAATGAGCTGTTCTGAGAAAACCGGGGGCAGGAGCCGGGTTTCTGAAAACAGGAAATAAACTCTCTGAGGTGTGACAATTACATCTCCTGCTGCTTTGGGCCTTGCAGTTGGGGTGGGCCTAGCCAGCAGGAGCACTCCCCCAGGTGTTGACAGAAGCTTATCATGAGCCCCCTTGAAAGAGCTTGGAAAATTAGTTAAAAGCGGGGGAAGTTAGTTTGAAGATCCACTGTTAAGTAGATTATAAATCTGGGGAGGATTCTTAAACAATTGTGACCTTTCCGAGAATGATGTCTTTTGAGCAAAAATGCACACACACATGCACACAGACATATTTGTATATGTGTATTCAAATTATTTCCTAATTTTAAAAATAGTGATCCATTGATAAAGCTGCCTGCCCCCTCATATCCTGAAGCAATAAATGAGCAGGGTGGAAACTTCGCCAACCCCCTCCCTCTGCTCGTGGCACCCATCATGCTGATGGTCCCATTTGGGGGCCTCTGGGGCCTCGGAGGGGCCTGGTTGTTGGAGGAAATGAGAAATGCAAAACAGGGACATCAGTGCGGAGCTGAGAATAGGACAGTCATCTTTGGGGAACTGTGTTGCCCCCTCCAGACTACCCAGGCTTATCTCTAAGCCTACGTGCCTGGGGCGATTTCCTCGAATTAGGCCAGTGGTCACCATCATGGCTCCAATAAAGTTAATGAAAGGACTAATTAGTTGCAGAATATTATGCTACGGTTACAGTCCACTAAGGAGTAAAAACGTGATGGTCTCCGCTTCAGGAGCTTATGGCCTAAAGGAAATACAAACAGACCTCAATTTCCTTTTTTTTTCACTTGAGTGAATATATCTTACATCCTTCTGTCAAATCAGAAAGGCTCTGTCAGGGAGAATAAGCTCCCTTTCATATGTATGCAGAAAGAAACCGGAGGGGTTAGAGCAGTGAGCCCAGCCTGACGGAATCACCCTCTCCAAAGACTGCCTGAGGGCCCCTGGCAAGAAACGGCCTCCGCGGAGGAAATGTCCAGTCCCCTCTCGTCCCTGGTCCTGACGCCAAAGCCTGGGTTGCCCGCCCGAGCACGGAAGAGAGTCATCTTCCGAAAACGGAACATGAATGGTTGCAAACCCACTAAAAAGAGATTTTCCTTGACTTACCTTTCCTTGACTTACCTTGATGGAAATGAGCGTCGTTTCCGTCATGAAATGATGCTCCCTCACCCCCGCAGACTGGAAGCTGCGATGCCAGAGGGAGAGGCTCTGGGCTCCCGAGGAGAAGAGCCATTGCTGATGGACACACAGATTCCCGCGCTCTTCTCGGAGGGCAGACCTCTAATTTCAGGAAGAATCGAGAGACAGCATGTTCTTTCTGTGAGTAACCCAGAATGCAGGTGCGCGGGTCATGAATCAGAGAGTTGGCACCTTTCTGAGAGTGAACACTGATGAGACCTCCAAGTGTGGTTGTTCCCTAGGTTGCTTTCAGTAAAAATTCAGAAGTATTTGTTTCGAGAATCTGCTGGGCTATTTTCTGTGGGTGCCCGCCTTGCTTGACTCACTGTCTGGCCGATATTCCTATGCTTTCCTTTCCTCTCACGTCACAGATGTGTGGGTTATTTCCCCACACCCATGATTCTCTGAGACCAGCTGAGTGTCCTACAGTCCAAGTCAGTTCTGACACTATCTACCAGCAGGTCGTCTGGCTCCCATGCATGAAGAGCTCAGGCTCACAGGGTGGCCCCTGCGACACCCACCCCAAGCCTGAAGATAATCACCTGTATTTCTGATCAACTGGCCACAAATAGAGGTTCCCATAAGCTTCTCCTTGGAGAATTCAGGAAAACATGTCCTTACACTTACCTGTTTATTACACAGAGTCCAATAAAGGATACAGTTGAACAGCCTGATAAAAAGATACATAAGTTGAGGTGTGGAAGGGTCCCACATGCAAGAATCTCTTTTCATTCTTTTTTTTAAAAGGGATTTTATTTATTTATTTGTCAGAGAAAGAGAGCAAGCTTGAGTAGAGGGAGAAGCAGGCAGAAGAAGAAGCAGGCTCCCTGCTGAGCAAGGAGCCTGATGTGAGACTCAATCCCGGACCTTGGGATCATGACCCGAGAAGAAGGCAGATGCCTAACTAACTGAGCTACCCAAGCATCCCTTAAGTGCAAGAGCTTCTGTCCCGGTGGAGTTGGGGTGGACCACCCTGCCAGTATGTGAATATATTCAGCAACCCAGAAGCTCTCAGAACCCCATACTTTCAGGATTTTGTGGCGGCTTCATCACCTAAGCATAATCAATCTTAACTCAATCTCTAGCTTCCTCCCCTTTCTGGAGAATTAGGGGTGGAGTTGAAAGGTTCAAGCTTCGATCATGATTTAGTCTTTCTGGTGACCACCCCCAACCCCATCCAGGGGCCCACCAAGAGTCACCATATTGGAACAAAAGAATTCCAAGACAGTTAAGAGTTCTGCGTCAGGAACTGGGAACAAAGACTGAAGATGAGCAGGAATTGGGGGAGAAACAAATACATATATTTCTTATTGTTTCACACCTGCCATGTCAGTTTCCCGAAGATAAAGGCCAAGAGCATATGGTCTATTCAGAGTTCGGCACTAAATTCATACACATGAAAGAAGGGGTGTATTAGGGCGAGGCAAATCCTCACATATCCTCCTGCCATTTTGCTCCAAGATTAGGTAAGGCTGGGTGACCATGTGGATGTCACATGGGAAAAACCTTCCAGAAAGCAAAGGACCCTCAGACTCAACTTCCAGAGCTTGTAATATTTTCTAAGCCCCATTGAGCTGGCCCCCTCCCACCTGGAGTGTGATCTGGGGTTGTCCTATTTGGTGCTTGGGTTTTAGCTTCTGCTCTGATTTGTGATCTACCTTCCCCCAGCTCTATGCATTTTTCTCTTTTCCCAAAGTCCCTTGATTAGATAAGGTCAGCCCTTATTCTCTGCTTTTGTGTCTCAGCTACACACTTGGCTCCTTCTCAATTTTCTACTCTGAAAACCTTCAATTTTGTAACTCTGGGGAAAAATGCAATAACTGGGGTGGAGAGCCTATTGTAGCCTTTCGAGCACCTCCCAGACACCTGCTATGGGGGTGGGACGGGTTGCGGCTTTTGCTTTTGGGCTCCTGGCAGCAGTATTTTTCATAAAACTGGGGACCCCAGGTGCTGTTAACTTTTCAGGTTGCAGTATGGGAAGGAAGCAGAAAACAGAACAAAATGTACACCAATTGAAGTCCTTCGGAAAAATAGTTGAAATCATCTGAGTTCTGGGTCAATGTATGTGATAAAAATTGCTTATCATTAAGGCTGAATGTTACCAGAAATATGTGGCTATTAATATCTGGCTATTAATGAAACTTAAAGGTCCTTTTGATAAAAACAAAACAAAACAAAACAACACATCCTTCGAGTCTTGTCATTGCATCTGAAAATTCACATTTTCATATCCAGACTCTGTTCTGGAGGAACAGAGGACTCTGTTCAAATGCAACCATTTTGGGGGGAAGTACTCACACGAATGAGTCACCATTAATGTGTGAGACGTGGTGAGTGACACCGTGTCCTAGATGAACAGGCTCTGAAAAAAGGCAAACACAGATAAGGAATGTGTCTCTCTCACAGTGAGAACCTAGGAGGTTTTCGAGCTGTGTTGTCAGCTGTGATAGACGCTGGCTATGTGTGGCTGCTTAAACTTAAATTCAAACTTAAATTAATTAAAATAAAATCAACAATTCAGTTTCCAGTCACATCAGCCATATTTCAAGGGCTAAGTACCTGCATGTGGCTACCATATTGGACAGTACAGATATAGAACATTTCTGTTATTACAGAATTTTTTTAAAAATCATTTTTCTATTACAGAATGTTTTATTAACAACTCTGGTCTGGGGTAGAAGAGACTTAGTGGAGAGGGCATGTCTAAATGGACTGTTTCTATGTTGTGTAGAATCCTAAAAACGATGAACAAAGTACTGGGAAACAGGTAGGGGAGGGGGAAAGACTCCAATGGAGAAAGGAGATCATAAAACACAGGTGTGGCAAGGAAACAAAAGGCAAACATTGCCTACTTTGCAATTTTGCTGGGAGTCTCTTGATTATGTATTCTATGAGGGAAAAGCAGAATTTTCTAGCAACTCACTCCTGGGTTCAAATTCTAGCTCTGCTAAATACTAGTGGGGTAGCTATGGGTACTTCTTAATCTTTCCTTATCTGTAAAATAGAAATGATAATTCCTACCCTGCACCACCATCAGGAAAATTAAAGGTAAGATATGTGAATCTGGTCCGCCATATGTACTTGACAAATTGGAGCTGTTACATTCCAGCACACAGGTGGTCATTCCATAAATAGTTACTGAGTTTAATTGAAGGGGAGTACTTCAGGGGCACTTGCCTGCCTTAGTTGGTTAAGCGTTGACTGTGGATGTTGGCTCAGGTCATGATCTCAGGGTTGTGGGGTCAAGCCCCCTTTGAGCTCACACTGGGTGCAGAGCCTGCTTAAGATTCTCTCTCTTCCTCCCTCTGCCCCTCCCCCCAGTCTCCCTCTCTTAAAAAAACAAAAACAAAACAAAACAAAACAAGCCAAAGAACCAGAGCACTCCCTATCTCTCTTTTTCACACTCTTGCTTTCAGTACAAAGGAAGATCCTGTGAGACACTGTACAAACTCAGATGCTATTGGTATCGCAAGAGTAATTAATACGAAACAGGATAAGAATACAAGCATACCTTGGAAGCTAATCTGAAATACTCTAATTCATGAAATAACACTAAAATGGTACTGGTTGGACAGTTACTGCCTGTTATTTATATTTGTTGAATTTTTTAAAATTGCGCCATTCACAGAATTGTTTGAGGGCACAAGTTCAAAGCATTAGTACATTAATTATCATAAATGAATCATTACGCAGCAACATAATTAACAGCTTAGCTACTATATATATATTTTTAAATCTTTTTCAGTGGTAGCCTCAAGTGTTCCTCTGCTGGAAAAGTTGGCTAAAAGACAAGCGGATGGGTAGAAATTGCGATGTGAAAATAGAATCATGTGGATTCATCTCATCTATTCTACTGACTTTGTACTGAAACCAATGTCTTTTTAAAGACATTTTATAATCTTTTATAGGCCTGTACTCATTGTGGTATTTTTCTTTATAGATATCTAAGAAGACTATTACTCTGTCCCCAGGTACCAAAAAGCAGAATCTTCCTAATGTGTCATGGGAAACATTTTAATCTTTCATCTGAGAAGTTTTTAAACTTCACTCCAGGGAGGTAAGAATCACTAAGGGTCTTGGAGGACCAGAAGAAGGATAGAATGTATCAGCAGACATGAGTTGGGACACCCTCTTCCCAACTCCAACACTGTCTTTCCAATCGTGATTGAGCAAGCACAGCTGAAATTTATGTACTTAATTAGCTTTCTTTAATTGGCTTTGAAGAAAAGTCTCCAACAACTTAAAAATAATTATTTTGAAAATCACTTAATTAGGTAATTCTGAATTTTCTGTTCACTTAAGTCCTGTAGTTCTCGACTCTCAATGCCAGATTCTACCCCCACGTATTTTGATTTAATGAATTTGCTGGGGACCCTGACATTTAAAAAAAATTTCCCCAGAGGATTTTAACTTGCAGCTAGGGCTGAGAACTACTTTTTAGTTCAATTGCACTGATCTCTTTTTCAGTAGAAGTGAGTAGGAACTATGTCTTTTTTTTTTTTTTTTTTTCTGCCAGAGAATAGAGTTCTGCCCAGGATAATTAACGTTTATGGAAACTATTTTATTTTTTCTTAACGTAAATCAACATTCCCACCTTCACACCTAGCAAGAAGAAGTGCTGGGACTCTCGAACCATTCTCCTTCACCAGTTAACTCTACTGATTTATATCGTTATCAGGAAGAGGTGCGTTTCATTCCATTACGATGCTCTATTTTTGTATATCTGTAAGTGCCCATATATAAATGTTAGTGTCGAGATGGCTAAAACAGTTGTTAGAGTGTATTTTGCCTTACAGGTGTAATTTTTTTTTTAAAAAGATTTTATTTATTTATTTGACAGACAGAGATCACAAGTAGGCAGAGAGGCAGGCAGAGAGAGAGAGAAGAGGAAGCAGGCTCCCTGCGGAGCAGAAAGCCCGATGTGGGGCTCGATCCTAGCACCCTGGGATCATGACCTGAGCCGATGGCAGAGGCTTTAACCCACTGAGCCACCCAGGTGCCCCACAGGTGTAATTTTTTATAGGGAAATTGAACCTATTATTGAGCCTTGTGCATGTTAGGTTCACACGGAGTAACTACTACCACAATAGCAACCCAGGCATTTTTCTGCCTAACTGTTACAATGTGTGTAAACATCCATACTACTACTAGATGCCATGTGCTCTGAGTTGGGTCTCTGCCATCACCAAGATCAAGTTAACAAGGTCAGTATGCCAGGGCCTTTTTCTTACCACTTTCTAGTTAAGTCGCTACAAATTTGGTAAATAAGCAACAGGTGAACACGATAACCTTGTACGATATTCTGTTCTGGACAGGAGATATACAGCATTGGAACGTGTGACTCAGAATAGAATCCCATTCTTTCCTCTCTTTCTCCCTCCCTCCCTTCCTGCCTGCCTGCCTGCCTTCTTCTCTCCTGCACTCCCTCCCTTTCTCCTGCAGGCTTTTGAAAAACGCTAAATGCAAGGAGAGGCTTTCTCTGAACTCTCCTTATCTGCCTAAAGACAGACCTTCTGAAAAGAGCCCAGTAGTCCCAGATTTCTTCCGCGGGAGTGCACTCAGACGGAGAGGACGGACTCATCACGGAAGAGGAGAGTAAAGGTGGATGTCATATCCAGAAGAACTTTGTCACAAACTATCCTCCTTCTCATCTCTTCCTGTAAGGGCCCATCCATCTTCCCTCAAGATCGTTTGTTCTCCCTGAACGTATGCCCCTTCACTTTTTTCTACCAAGAAGGTGTTAATCCTGAAATCAAAGTCACTTCTTTGACTTACCCATTTTCCCCTGGGCGTCTTCATGAGTACATTTTTATAAACTTCTGTGGGTTTTTTTCCCTTGTTAATTTGTCTTTTATTGTGGGGATCTCAGCTAAGAACTCAGAAGTGTAGAGGGAAAATCACTTTTCCTCCCCTTCGTACCCAAGCCCTTAGGTAATGCAAACAGGTGTCGGTTCCTCTCCACAATGGCCACAGCATCAACTCATGTACGTACTACCCTGGTTTCCAGTTGTTTCTCCTTGTTTGTGGCCATAGGGAATTTCCTTTACTTTTAGTATTCTCAGATAAAAAATTTATAAGGATGTTTATTTATTTTATCTAGTGTTTGAAGGTGTTTAGTAGATGGAGGATTCATTTTATTCAGTCTATAATGTTGCTAAAACGAGCATCTAATCAGTTTTTCTTTTCTTTTTAAGATTTTTATTTATTTATTTTGAGAGAGAGAGAGAGACAAAGTGAGAGAGAGCATGAGAGGGGAGGTCAGAGGGTGAAGCAGACTCCCCATGGAGCTGGGAGCCCAATGTGGGACTTGATCCCAGGACTCCGGGACCATGACCTGAGCCGAAGGCAGTTGCTTAACCAGCTGAGCCACCCAGGTGCCCCCTAACCAGTTTTTCTAATCAAATATTTGTGCAGCTGGTGGGCCCCTAGGACACCAAACACCTCACTGATCGGGAAAAGGTCCGGGCAGGGAGTCCCAATGACCAGACCCTGCATGTTCTTCTGCCCTCAACGACCATGTCGTGATGAATGTGAGACGTCTCTCAGCACCACTCAAGGTACGGGCCCAGGGGGAAGACAACCGTGGCAGAGTACTTCCGGTGAATTTTCCCGGACTCAGTAGGTCTCTCAGCGTCTCCTGCTTGTGGCACTGGTATGCTTTTGTTCTTGAGCACCATAACTTTTCACCTCTGAGTTTCTTCTGAGCTTGCTCCATCTTAGGTCCTAGTGGGCTGGATTTTAGCACCTGACCCAGATTTGTTTTTTCGATCTGTCACCCCTCCCTCTGCCATATCCCAGGATTCCAATTTATGACCTCTCTTCTAGAGAAAGGATTCTGCAACTCTTGTCTCCTTCTGGGTGTTAGTTCCTTTTAATATTTGGCTCTGACCCAGGAACATATGGCACAACTACTTTGGAGAACTATGGGATACCCAAGCCATCGATCCTGGGACTTAATTTGCCTCAGTGCCTCAAGGCTTATGGTGGGAGGAGACACGTGCAAAGAATTAAAGGATTTTGTCAAATATGCTAGTTTCTTGAGTTAAGTCACTGAAAGAAGGAGTTGAGGGGCATGACTCTGCAGCTTGCAAGAAAGAAACCTGATTACGTTGAAGTACAGAGCCTGTATGTGAGTATTTTAACAGAGCACTTTGTTATAAATTATTTTAAAATACTTCCTTTTTCTTGAGTGAAGAACGTTAAAACCTCAATTTCCAGGCTTTGAGTTAAAGTCTTTTAACAAGCACAGTGGGTAGGAGGTTCTGGGTCCCTCACAACGAGCTGCTCATCCAACAGTCTTCTGAAACAGAATCAGCAAGCGCTGGCTCTAGAGAACAAGCCAGGGTCACCCATGCAAAAGGTTGGTTAATTCAAATATAAATCAAACAGCAAAGAGACAGCAATTTGCTGCAAGGGCCCAAGATGTTCCTAATGAAGAATGCCTTTTCTTTTTAGAAAGGCTTAAGCTGGTTGACTTTAAAGAAATCCTGCAAACCTCAAGTCCTTAGGTGCCTATTTCTGGGTAAACATGGGGGATCAGTTAGCGATCAGAAGAAAGGCAATTTCTTAGTCATGTTAAAAGAAAATTTCCCGGGGCGCCTGGGTGGCTCAGTGGGTTAAAGCCTCTGCCTTCGGCTCAGGTCATGATCCCAGGGTCATGGGATCGAGCCCCGCATCGGGCTCTCTGCTCAGCGGGTAGCCTGCTTCCTCATCTCTCTCTGCCTGCTTCTCTGCCTACTTGTGATCTCTGTCTGTCAAATAAATAAATAAAATCTTTAAAAAAAAAAAAAAAAAAAAAAAAAAAAAAAAAAAAAAAAGAAAATTTCCCGCAGCCAACTTACCGATCTAGGAGGCTTTCATCCAGTCATTCATGAATCAGGTAACATCCAATCTAGAGGATAGAGAGAAGCTCTACAAAGCTGCAGAGGGCAAGAGATGTCTGTAATCAAAGTGAGTAGGAACAAGGAAGTTATACTGGGCATTTGATGTTTAGTTAAAGCAAGATTACTTTTCCTCCACGGAGCCAAGGGAAATCTTGGAACCGGGTCAGGTAACTTATGCCGAGCAGGCAAGTGCTGATTGGTTGACATAGGCCTTCCTTTTCTGGGAGAGCCTAACAAGAACTCAGTCAAGTTTTGGTTTGCTGCTATGGGGCTTAGCATGAGTGCATCCATTTTGAGTCTCACTGGTTACTTTAACAATAAGGAAAGGGGAAGAACTTTTAGATATGGTGTTATATCCCTTAGAGGCTTGAAAGGGAGAAAAATATGCCATCCAAAATATGCCTCTTTGGTATAAGGATTATTCTAAGAAATAGGCACAGAGAAGCTTTGAAAATAGAGTAGAAGTCACACTACTGTAAGGAAAATTTCTACTTAAAGGAAATCTCCAGAGCACCTGGGTGGCTCAGTTGGTTGAGTGACTGCCTTCAGCTCAGGTCATGATGCTGGAGTCACAGGATCGAGTCCCACATCTGGCTCCCTGCTCATCAGGGCGTCTCCTTCTCCTGCTAACCTCTCTCCTCTCATGCTCTCTCTCTCTCTCAAATAAATAAATAAAATCTTTTAAAAATTAAAAAAAAAGAAGAAAAGGAAACCTCCATTTGTAAGGGTGTCTCCTTCTGTACCAGGAAGGGGTACATGACCTAGTCACCAGAAACTCGTCAGCGGAGAAGGCACGGCCTTAAATCTGCGCAATGATCTTACCCTTGTTTATGTGTTTTGCCTGGTAACTTCCCGTAACTGGCCTTCCCTTCCCCCAACATCTTTCTTTTGGCCTTTTAGCTAAAGATGTTATTCAAGGCGGTGGCATCAGCCATCTTGGAGAGTTGCTCACTTTTCCCTGGCATCTCCCATGTATACAGGAGGTATATGTATTAATACATTTGTTTTTCTCTTGTTAATTTATCTCTTATTACAGGTGGTTTCAGGCTAGCAGGATAGAGGAGAATGGTTTTTCCTCTATTGTAGGCTCACAGTGTCAACCTTTCAAACTGACTAAACCTTTGAGAGATCAACACTCCTTTAGACCTCTGACAGCAGGAAGTTTCCAGTCCTCCTTTCTCGTGTGTACCGCAAGTCAAACATCTTGCCGATGCCTCTCACTTCTTTGTACCTTTCCAGACAGACTGACTATAACCAGGTGCTCAAGATGATAGGGAGACCGTATTTTCTGACCAGTGACTGTCTTACCTTCCTGGGCAAAGGAATTTCATGGAACAAACCGGTAGTGTTAATGTATGTGGTCTCATTTCTCAGGCAGAAACCGGTGGATTTTCTTCCATTATAAGCTGCAGTGAGTCAGAGAACTTGTAGGACTTTTTACCCCTCTTTTAAGAAACCAGATAGGCTCAGGGCGAGTGGGTGGCTCAGTGGGTTAAAGCCTCTGCCTTCGGCTCAGGTCACGATCCCAGGGTCCTGAGATGGAGCCCCGCATCGGGAAAAAAAAAGAAAAGAAAAGAAAAGAAAAGAAACCAGAGAGGCTCTTTTGTATGCTTGCTTTTCACTGGCATCCTGGGGCCTGTGCCTGCTTCCCTTTCCTCTGTGAAGCCTCTTGCCTTCTTTAATGATGGGCTGATTCTGAGTAATCTTTTGGCATCAGGTGACATTCACCTTCTTTAGGAAGCTCTCCTGATTTCTTTTCTACTACTATTGTCCACTTTGAGGCCCCTGCCCTGAGGATTCCCATGCTAGCTGTCACTGAGCATCATCTCCTTGAATGTCTGTCTCCTCCCTCAAGCTCGTGAGCTTCTGGAAGGTGAAAATTGTCTTATAATAGTATTCTTTTTTGCTACTCAGCATCTGACACACAACATAGCACAACACAATTAAAAAAAGAGATTTTATTTATTTAATTGAGAGAGAGGGGGAGAATAATCAGGGGGACAGGGTAGAGGGAGAGGGAGAAGTGTACTCCCTGCTGAGCAGGGAGCCTGATGTGGCATCCCAGGACCCTGGGATAACCACCGGAGCTGATGGCAGAGGCTTAAACAACTGAGTCACCAGATGTCCCACAACACATTTTTTTTTAAATGTAAACGTTTTCATGAAGCATTACACAATGCAGAAAATGACATGAATCTCACTTAGAGCCCTCAGCTAATTTTCTGAGAGTGAACAGAACCTATCCAAGAACCAGCACCCAGATCAAAGAACAGAAGCTTTTCAGGACCTCAGCTGAGCTCCTTCTACGCTCCTCCGTTGCTGCCCTTCCTCCAAAGCTGACAGCTAGGCTGACTTCTCACACCACACATTAGTTTCGCCTATTTTTAAACTTTATATAAATGCAGCAGTGCCATTTGTATTCGTTTGCATTGCTTCTTTCATAAAACGTTATGTTTGGTAGATCCATTCAAGTATTTTCATGTGTATGCCTGTTGTTGGTTTGTTCTCCTGTCTTGATAGTATTCCATTGTGTAAATAAATCATTATTTATCCAATCCACCA
Organism: Mustela putorius furo; assembly: GCF_011764305.1. Classification (NCBI taxonomy): domain Eukaryota; kingdom Metazoa; phylum Chordata; class Mammalia; order Carnivora; family Mustelidae; genus Mustela; species Mustela putorius. The sequence continues at coordinate 33,690,684 of NW_025421987.1, forward strand.
CTGTTGGGAATGTTGATCTCCAATTCGGGGCTATTATGAGTACAATTGATACGAACATTCTTACATATGAGTTTTGTTGCATATGTACTTGTATTTCTAAGAGTTAAAAAGAAAACTACAAGCCACAAATGGAGACATTTATGTTAAGGCCCCACGTCACCGAGATTTGGTACCTAACTTAACTGCATTTTCAAACTCCTTGGGAAGGTACCCTCTGCCCAGCTACACTAAAATTTCCTGGGGTAATCCCTGAGACACCCCTTCCCTCCCTGGGAAGGTGTCCTCACCAAAAACAGTGCATTCCTTGTAAAACAAAACAAAACAGGCCAAAAAACCAAAGAACCAAAAAAACAATACAATCCTTGCTAACAAATCTCTCCCTTTTCTAAGAGCCCTCTCTTTGCCATCAAAAACTTCCTTTTCTGCAGCTCAGCAAAGTTCCTGGTACTTGCTGGGTGGGAAGCTGCCCCACTCATGAATTATTTAAAGCTAATTAGATCTTCAGATCTACTTGGTTGAATTTTGTTTTTTAACATAAGAAAAAAATGGATGGATCATAGGTTTTGCCCATTTTTTGACCTTTCATAGAACACATCAAACCGTTTTCCAAAGTGGTTGTACCAATTTCCATTTCCAGCAGCAACAGAGAGGGGAGTTCAACAAATGAGTTTTGAATAGATTAATAAGAGAGAAAAGGAGTTAAGAATGCTTCCTCACTAAGCTTGGCTCCTAAGGGGCGCACAGTGTCTCCAGCTGCCCTGAAAAAATAAAAAGGCTTCTGCTCCTTCCTTTTTAATTTTCTTCTTGTATTTGTTAATGAGTGACTTAGGCGAGGGCTAAATGGGAATGTAGATAAATGCTACCTTTGAGAAAATCCCGAGGTCATTGAAATTGGGCTATAATGTGGATGTTTCCTTTGCCGTCTTTAGATTATAACTGCTGATTACCATCCTGGGAACAACTAGCTTGGCTGGAACATGGGGTTGTGAATAATTCTGCGAGTATATTTAACTTCTCAGACACGCGTGAATAATATATATCTTCCTTTGGGGGATGACTTTCAGACTCTCTTCTTGCTGTGCACATATCCTAATCAAAGGTGATAGTAAAGGTAAACACTAGAGATCAGTTATGGTGCAGTTCCCATTGGCTCTCCCACCAGCACCACCTGCCCCTCGGCCATGGCCAGAGGACTCTGCTCCGAGTCCGGCTGGCACCTTGGCGGGCATGTTACAGGAGCTCATCCCAGCAGCATCCCCAGGCGGAGCTCTGCAGGTGGGAATTGAGTTAAGTGGGAAAAAAACTAAGTGCCCATAAGAGGCGCCGTAATTGATTGGGGAATCAGTGCCGTTCTGAGAATTGCTTGTTTGCTGGAGGGCAGCTTCCATTTTAGCTTAGAATTTGCAGAGCATCGGCCTTCCCAGTGTAGCCAAGTTTCAGTTGATCCGACAGTCTCTCGTCTGGGGTGTGTGTCAGGAGGAGGCCCTGTGTCAGGACTGAACGAAGTGGCCCTCATGCGTTATCTCGATGATGCAAACCTGGTTCAGCCTGAACTCAAGCCACCACACGTCTGCAGTGCCTGTCCACAGTGTGTGTGAAAACCTGGGAAAAGTGGGATTGGCACAATCTCAGTGGCTTTGTTTTAATGATTAGAGAAAATGTAGCGGCCATGTGCAAAAATTTTAAACCTTTGGGATTTCTGCCATGCTGTAAGTCTACACTTAGAGCATGTGGGGGGATGGGAGCCGGGGGTTGGGGAGCAAGCGCTAGGCTCTTGGCATCAATACTGTTAAATCCTCCATTTCTGAGCTATGGTCTCTAGGACAGATAGCTCTTATCAATGGTAATGTGCCAACTGAATTAAACAGGCTAGAAAATTTCACTGTCTTTAAATTGGATCTTTGTGGATTAATAGCATTCACTTCGACACATACTTATTAAAAGAGGCATTGTGGAAGAGACAAATACAAAATAAATTCCTGCCTCTATCAAACTTTTAATCTCATGCTATATTGACACAGAAGAGCTGCCTAGGATCCCTATTGTGTCTGCCCCTGTTTTCTCTGGGACTTAAGGCTTTTCCACCTCATGGGAGGACCAGTTGAGAAGACTTAGGCACCTGTAGTCATAGACCCATGGATTAAGACTTCCAGAACGATGGGGTTCAGGACATGCTACACTGAAATAAACCTCCCATATGGAAGGTGTTCTCCCTGTACAAGGAAGAAGGACGACATTCCTATCAAGAGACAGGAAATTGGGGGCCAATCATCTGTACAAATAAACCTATAAAACTAATTCTTATCTTTTTAGTTACTTCTGTATCAATTACTGCTTCTGATCCAAACACCTTTGCCTTGCCTATTCTTTGTTTTTTACTTATTTTGTTGTTTCTTTTTCTAAAGGGTATAAAAGCTTCCTGCTCTGGTCACTTCTTTGAAACGTCAGCCCCTCATGAAGGCCCCATGGACATTTAAAAATTCAATAAAATTTTTCTCCTGCTACTCTGTCTTATATCAATGTAATCTTTAGGCCCAAAGAAGGTAGAGGAGAATATTTCCTTCCCTACAGATCACTTAAAAAGCCCAGTGAATTCTAACTCTTTCTGTGGTCAAAATGAGCGCAACACTAAATATATATATATATATATATATATATATATATATATATGTATGTATAACTAATATATTAACAAAGAAAATTCAGAAAGAATGTACCTACATTGATATATTTAATTATTTTGTACTTTTTTTTTTTTTTACATTGATAGGTTTTTAATTTCTATATTCATGCAGACATGAGATTTCCTGGGCTGGGATAGATCATTACTCCTTATTCATTGATTCCCCTCTGTCAGTGTTCCCCCTTGGAGGGATATGATGAGAGCAGACCATCATTCTACACATAGGACGATGAGGAACCATCATATTGTGGTGAGGAACCTCCAATCCCCCCCAAATATGAATCTGGGAGCTTATAGAATATATTCCCTCCTATAGGCCAGAAATGAAGTTAATCTCCCTAATGAAAGCAAAGTTCCCTTGGGCAGAGAAGGAGAAGATCCTGAATTGCTAGCCATCGAAATATAAACAAATGTCAACAGGGGAAAGAGAGAAGGCAGTCATCTCTGAATGTATAAGCTCTGGAATGTCTCCAAGGCTTTGGGTCATGCACCCACGCCCACCGCCGACATGTAACCACATAATCCTGGGAGATAAATCTCTTACTGTCTCTTCAGTTATGATATAACTTCTGTGGCCTGTCCTTTAACCAGTTCCCAGCGACATTTGCTAAGAAGGCCCTAAGGATGCAGAAACAGGTGTATTCCCTTTCTGGCACATATGTGAGACATCCCTCTGACTCTAGTGGTTGTTTAAAAGAAATATTTGTAGTGTACTCTTCTCTTTTAATCACCGATTTCTTTCAACAATTTAGGTTAGAGTGGAAGATCCCAAAATATTTCTGTATTATATTTTGGGAGAAATTCATCAATTTTTGTACTGTCTTGGTGTCCTCTATACCTTGCAGTGCCCACCTCACAAGGCTGTGGAGAGAAGCTGCAGAATGGGGGTCCTATGTCTGGCATTCAGTGTTTCTGAAGGTAGGCATTTGGTTGATCTAATACAATATCCTCAGTTCTCTGATAGCTAGAAATGAAAGTTATCTTTTGTGATAGATCGCATCTTCTAAAACTCTCTGTGATCGTATTTTCAAATCCCACATGCACCTCCAGAATCTTGCTACACTCCTCACCAAGAGTCGGGAGTCTGTGTCCTCTCCCCTTGAACTTGGAAGGGGGATTGTCTTTGTGATTGTCTTGACAAATGGGGTGGAGTGGAAGTGACCCTGCGCGACCTCTGAGTCAGGGCTATAAATGGCAGTCTCCGGCTTCTTCCTGGCTCTCTCTCTCTCACCTAGGACATGAGCCTCCAGAGCCCTGAACCATGTCATGAAATGTCCAGCTTCCCAAAGCTGCTGGAGAAGACACATGTGGAGAGACACAGAGAGATATAGAAACAATCTAGGGGCCTCTAGAAGTTCCAGACTCCAGCTGTCTGAGTTTCTCCAGTCTGACATGTGAGGAGCGAGCATTCAGAATATTCCAGCACCAGCCATCATGTTTCTACAACTGCAGGAGACATCCTGTGTGAAAACCACCTGACTGAGCCCAGCCAACCTCCCAAACCAGGCAAACTAATAACAAGATGCTGTTATTTTACACCACTAAGCTTTTGGGTGTTTTGTTATGGGGCAATAGATAACCCAAACATTCTTTGATTGTGAAACTAGTCAAAGCAATTCAAGAAAGGGTGAGATCAGCTACATGTAACATTAGGTAATACCCCTCTGGAGCCGAGGTGACCTGGGAACACCAAAGTCAGTGAAGGCAAAAATCTCAGGGGGAAGAAACAGGTGTGATGGTAATCAAGTAAGCTCGTTTCCGTCGGGGGTAATGCACCAGAGCTGAAGGAAGACTGAAAAGCAGGGATCGTGGAATCTGTGGAAAGGAGAGCTGCCGACAAGATTTTTCTTGTCCCCCCCCCCACCCCCTGGACTATTCAAAAAATCAAAGACATTGGGTCTGGTGAATTATGGCAACGGAAATGGTTGATGAGGCTTTTACAAATGCCCTGGATTCCATGTCCTGTAGGACTAACTGCTCACCGTGTGCGGACCCTGCTGCCCACACAGGAAGCTGATTTGTATCAGGCTTCCCTCCAGATCCCCCCGTAGGGAGAAACTCTGATGACCGGACAAGGGGCAGTAATGATTCTCTGTTGGTGAGAGATGTCGCCTTTATACACCAATGCTTTACGAGATTAGTTAATGTAAATCAGTCTCCTATAACTTTGTCAACTCTGAGTGAACTGAGAAAGAATTAGTCCCTAGATGGGAGGACCTGACAGGCAGAAAGGGACCCGGTGACTCCCCCAAGACTTTTCTCTCTGGCCTCACTCAGAGTTGGCATTAGACAGAACACTCGAAGTGTCCAGCTCATATCTAACCAAAAAGACTGCGGTTTGTGATGGTCACTGATGTTGGGCAACATGGCACCTAAGACCTTCTGCTTTAGTGACATAAAATATTGGCACAATAGAAACAGCACAGATTCTGGACTCTTAACTACACCAAATCCTAATCTCTTTTCTACAATAAATCAAACTGTCCCTCATTTTATTAGTTTTCCCCTACCATTGTCACTAATAATGACCACAGTACTAATAATTGTAGTAACGACAACAATAACTTAAGGGCTTACTTAGTGCCAGGCCCATTGTTGAAGGAGTATAAAAAATAGTTTAATCAATGTTTAGTGGTATCGTTAGTGATTTAAAAAATCAGGTTATTGAGGTATAAGTTACATAGAGTAAAATTCACCCTTTTAAGTATACAGTTCTTTGAATTCTGACAAATGTATACAATTGTGCCACCACCACCCAATCAATCAAAATACAGAACATTTTTATCACTTCAAGAAGCTCACTTATGCCCTTTTTGTTCAGACTCCTATCCCCACCTCTAGACTCTGGCAACCATTGAAGTGTTTGTGGTCCTTACAGTTTTGCCATTCCAGGAATAGCACATTTGTGCAGTAGTTTCAGTATATAATTTTTTATCTTGTCTTCTTTCACTTAGCATAATACTTTTGATGGAGAGAGACACAGTGAGAGAGGGAACTCAAACAGGGGGAGCGGGAGAGGGAGAAGCAGGCTTCGTGCTGAGCAGGGAGCCTGATGCAGGGCTTGATCCCAGGACCCTGGGATCATGACCTGAGCCAAAGGCAGACGCTTAATGACTGGGCCACCCAGGAGCCCACTTAGCATGATACTTTTGAGTATCATTTGCGTTGTTTCTACCATCCATCTCCTTTCTTTGCTGAATAGCATTCTGCAGTAGAGATATACCCTATTTTGTTTAGCCGTTCATCAGGTGATAGACATTAGTGTGTTTTCCAGTTTGAGCAATCATATTCATGAATATACCTGCTTAAAAAAACCCATTTGTGTATAGGTTTTTGGGATAGCATATGTCTTTATTACTCTTGAGTAAATATCTAGGATTGGGATTCCTAGGTGGTATGCCATGCGTCTTAAATATCCCGTCATCCTCACCGGCTGTCGTTCATGGAAAGTGTTATTGTTAGCTCCTCCATAGACATGAACGCTAAGGCTTATGGAGGTTACAGAATTGCCTAAAATTACATGGTCAGTAGGAAGAAACCCAGGTTTGTTTGACTGCAGAGACCAAGGTCTTAACTACTACTTCTGTAGTGACTACTAACTTATTTCCAGCTAACAGCTAACCGTCTGGAAATTAAAGTAGAAAGGGTGACCTCATCACCCCCGTGATGAAGTGTGACAAAGACTTGATTTCAGGTAGAACAATGAAAGGATGGGAGGGCATGACATGAGAAGTATTCTTAGAATTGATTTGGGGGAAATGGGAATGAATCACGCGGTGACAAATACATGAAAATGACAATGAGAGTCAATTCAAAACCCAATTTAAAGATGAGTCATGATCTTTACTTTTTTATCCAGTTCAAATAGTACAGGATGGTAGCGGGCTCCGGCATCGACTAGAGTTCTGATCGATGTTTTCTCATAAGGCTCCTCCGCTGTTCACGCCTACTCAATATCACGTTAGTGCGAAGGCAAGCATAAACAGTATATCCCCACAACACACACTTACATTTGTGAATTTCTAATGTTCTCGTGTCAACATAATAACATAATAAATTTGGTATATAAACAATTAGCATCTTTAACAGTTGCATCTTATACTCAAATACATATGTATTGTTTGGATTCCAAAATGATATTCATAATATGAATCAGAGAGAAACTGTAGTGAAGATTAACCTCTTAAAATGTATTGTGGAGATTCTGGAGCGCTTCTGTAGAATTGGAAATAATGGGAAATTGACAGTGAAATATAAAAGTAGATCATGAATAGTTAATATCCAATTCTTCTATGACGATGGTATTAAAATAACAACTAAGTAGTCACCACAGTGACAATTTAAGACAAATTTGTCTTCCCCAGTGCCTAGCACAAGAGCTTACATTTATTATGGGCTGAATAAACATTTGCTGAGTTGAATTTAATCTTTCTGAGATGAATGTTTATAGAAATGATGGGAAGTGCCCTGTCAAAGTCTATGGGTTCAGCATTAATAAAGGCAATATGTTTTTGTCTTACCAATGTACAAAAAGGAAATACAGATGTTATCATTAATATGGCATCCAGCTTCCCCAAAGACGTCCAAACTGAGCAAGATTGCTGACAGTTGTGACTGACACTTGGCTTGCCTGAGACATTTGAGCACTAGTGTATTCTCTTCTCATAGAAGGTAGATACTAAGGAAAACTCTCATAAAATCCTTCTGAGGATCATACATGAGACACAAACAAACACAAAGAATTCTGTATCTGGAATCTCCTACCTTGTGAGGCAGAGCCTACCTCCCGTTCTAGAAGCTGAAATTGACAGGAGCTCTTTACCTACCACTTCCGTGCAGCCAGAGCTCTGCTAATCAGATACACTGGCCCCCCTTTGGGTGGGGACCCAATGACACGAAGAAGAAAGAACACTACAGAATCCATTCCCTTTTTTATTGCTGTGTGGTATGACATTTATGCTCCAGTATCTCTGACCACTGTCAGTCAGTGGTCACAGCTGTGTCCTCATGTGACTAACTCTGTGGTGGGATGCTAGGTAGTATTCAAGGATCCTTTCCTTTTAATCTGGAACTAAGAACCTAACTGGTATGTAACTGTTTTTATAAAACAGCTGCAAATAACTGAAACACGTAAAGTATTTTTGAGGAATAAATTAAATGGGGGCATATTATTTACTCCAGAGGAAAACAGAAATGGGGCTCAAAATCAGTGAAAAAAAAATAGAGTTTGTTAATAGTGCAAAAGGGTCGCTTCCCTAATAACTGTCTCTTCAATAAATGGTGCTGGGAAAACTGGACAGCTATATGTAGAAGAATGAAACTCAACCATTCTCTTACACCATACACAAAGTTAAACTCAAAATGGATAAAAGACCTCAACGTGAGACAGGAACCCATCAGAATCCTAGAGGAGAACATAGGCAGTAATCTCTTCGATATCAGCCACAGCAACTTCTTTCAAGATATGTCTCCAAAGGCAAAGGAAACAAAAGCGAAAATAAACTTTTGGGACTTCATCAAAATCAAAAGCTTCTGCACAGCAAAGGAAACAGTCAAAAAAACAAAGAGACAACCCACGGAATGGAAGAAGATATTTGCAAATGACAGTACAGACAAAAGGTTGATCTATAATGAACTCCTCAATCTCAACACACACAAAACAGGCAATCATATAAAAAAATGGGCAGAAGATATGAACAGAGACTTCTCCAATGAAGACATACAAATGGCTATCAGACACATGAAAAAATGTTCATCATCACTAGCCCTCAGGGAGATTCAAATTAAAACCACATTGAGATATCACCTTACACCAGTTAGAATGGCCAAAATTAACAAGACAGGAAACAACATGTGTTGGAGGGGAGGTGGAGAAAGGGGAACCCTCTTACACTGTTGGTGGGAATGCAGGTTGGTGCAGCCTCTTTGGAAAACAGTGTGGAGATTCCTCAAGAAATTAAAAATAGAACTTCCCTATGACCCTGCAATTGCACTCCTGGGTATTTACCCCAAAGATACAAATGTAGTGAAAAGAAGGGCCATCTGAACCCCAATGTTTATAGCAGCAATGGCCACGGTCGCCAAACTGTGGAAAGAACCAAGATGCCCTTCAACGGACTAATGGATAAGGAAGATGTGGTCCATATACACTATGGAGTATTATGCCTCCATCAGAAAGGATAAATACCCAACTTTTGTAGCAACATGGATGGGACTGGAAGAGATTATGCTGAGTGAAATAAGTCAAGCAGAGAGAGTCAATTATCATATGGTTTCACTTATTTGTGGGGCATAACAAATAGCATGGAGGACATGGGGAGTTATAGAGGAGAAGGGAGTTGGGGGAATTTGGAAGGGGAGGTGAATCATGAGAGACTATGGACTCTGAAAAACAATATGAGGGGTTTGAAGTGGCGGGGATGTGGGAGGTTGGGGGTACCAGGTGGTGGGTATTATAGAGGGCACGGATTGCATGGAGCACTGGGTGTGGTGAAAAAATAATGAATATTGTTATGCTTAAAATAAATAAATTTAATTAAAAAAAAAAGATAAGGACCCCGCATAAGTGGTGGTTGTGGAAGTATTTTGTGCAGCCAACCTCCGTTTTGTTCTCACGTTAAGTCAGTTGCATGAACCAGTGGACTAGGTAAGAGTAAATTTCCAAAGTTTGAGTAATATGAATTATTTCTTCTTCCTAGGAGAAACATTAAAATAAGCATCACAGGAAAATATTGTGGTTGCCTCTCTGGCATGTTTTTCTCTGTGTCCCCTTTCCGATGGGACCCAGGGCTCTCCAGCCTTGCAGATTGGCTGGAATTGATCTCACAGCAGCTCTAGGGATGGGCTCTAGTCATGGTGTGGGGATAAGATTACCATTAAAAGGGCTTCAAAGGGACGGAAAGGATATGTTAATTGGGGGGCATCTGGAGAAGAAAATGATCCTCTCTTTCCTGAACATTACAAAGAAAGATGCTCCCTTCTTCCACTGTTCGCGAACGAGGAAGCAGTTAGAGGCAGGTGATGCTTGTGACCACGGTGCTCTCGTGAACAGTGGCAGCCTTGGGGCTGATCTGCCAGTGAGGGAGGCAGGGCAGAGAGACAGAAAGAAAGCAGTGCCATGATATCATTAAATTGTGGACCATTTAGGTCCTCTAGGAAGCAGACGGGATGATTACCAGCACCTAAGACTTATTGGGGGTAATCCTGGGGGAAGGTAAAAGGGGAGGAATTATATTGGGCCGTGAAAGCCTTTAGCCCTTTGATTTAGGTCTGCCGCCTATGAAAGCAGGGGTGAGGGGGCTGGGATTGAGCAGATGAACTATGCCAGGTTGCATATTTTACCAAGTCTTGGTCAGTACAACAGGGAGCTTTGGAATAAAGATTGCTTGTGGGAGCTTCCCACATTGGACAGAAATGCCCAGGCCCTGACTCCCCTGCTGTGCTTATTCCCGGGGCTGTCCAGAAAGAGTATAGTCTCAGTTCCAGACCGTGCGGGACCCTGCACGCCCGTGGCTATCAGTTGCCTGCACGCCTCATAGGTAGGCAGCTTATTCTTTTTGGAAGAGAGACCTGAGTGGTGTACTTCTTTCATCTTTGGATTCCTTAAATGACTTGAACCACTGAATCCCTTTCTTCTTCTTCTTGTTGGTATTATTTTTATTACTATTAAAAACACTTTGACTTCAGTTTTCTGTCACTTGTGATCAATGGAATTCCAACAAGTATGTAAGGTGATATTTTTACATTTAAAAACATTTCCCGCTCAGTTCAACACGCTCTTAAGGAGCGAGGTACCTTATTTATATTATCTCTCATCTTCAAAAACAAATAAATGAACAGACTCCGCGTATATCACAGAACTGACATGCAGCTGGTGCCTAATAGATAGTAGCTGCTATGACAGATCTTCATTACAGTTTTATCGCTCTGCAGTGTTTAATAATGGTAACTGAGTTTTTAGTCTCAAAAGGTGTTTTTTGCATAAAATATTTATAGTTTCTTATGTTTGTGTTAGTATTTAGTTCATAAAATGTATAAATTGTGTTCCCTAGTTTTATAAGTCTTTCCTTTGAACTCACAAATCTTGTTACTATCTTGGAAAATCTAATACTGTGTTACAATTTTAAACACTTTGTTATTTAACGAATGCTCAATTAAAGCATTGTAGATTTGATGCCTTGAATCTCTCAAATATTAGCACTGAGAAACTTTATTAGCTAGGTTTTTTTTTTTAAAGATTTTTAAATTAATTTATTTGACAGATAGCGATCACAAGTAGAGAGACAGGCAGAGAGAGAGGAAGGGAAGCAGGCTCCCAGCCGAGCAGAGACCCTGATGCGGGGCTCAATCCCAGGACCCTGGGATCATGACCTAAGCCCAAGGCAGACACTTAGCCCACTGAGCCATCCAGGCATACCTACATATTTCAAATCTTCATATTGCATACTTTAAATATATAAAGTTTTATTTCTCAATTTTAGTCAGTAAAACTGGAATAAAAGAAGGTGGGGTGGAGGGAGAGAGAGAGAGATTGAGAGAGAGAGAGTCTGCTGTGCTTGCATATTAAAAACTTAGGCCCATGGAGGTTGCGGGTCCAGGACAGGATAGGGAACATGGCTGGGGATCAGCATCCAGACATTGCTTCAAGGAGAGTGCTACCTGAGCCTCAGGGTCATGCCATCTGTGTCCCTTCTTACAATCCGACTTGAGTGGCTTTATCCCTGGCAGACTTCAAGCTTACAGTTTTCAGCCAGGATAAAATGTAGTTTAATACCCAACCTATTATATGTGGTCTTTGGTTTGTCTTTCAAGTTTCATCCTCACCCATATTTTCAACTTTTTATTATTTAATTTCCATGGACAAAATTCTAAATCTCCTTCCTCAATTGCAACTTACCTCTTTGCTATCTGACTAGGTATAAAAAAATTCAGCACCCTCCTTACATTTTACTCTTTGTTTGTTTCAGCTACCTCTCTTCCAGTGTAATTTACTGAGAATAAACGAACTTCTCTGCCCTAAGGAGTTACCCTTTTGTTGGAGAGAGCTAAGACATGTACCTAAATCACCTATAAAAAGGGGCCAAAACAAAGATGACTGTTAAAGCATTACATTACACATTTCTAGTAGATCACTGTGGTTGGCAGAATTCTAAGATGGTCCCAATGAACTTTGCCTCCGTATTACTTGTGTTGTTATGCTAACTTCTGTAGCAAGAAGGATATTCCAGATGTAACTACGGTCACTAATCAGTTGACCTTAAGCTAAGAAGGTTATCCAAATGAGCCAACCTAATCACATTAGCCCCATGAAAGAAGGGAGTTTTCTCTGGTGGCTGACAGAAGTAATCAGGGATCTTAGAAGCTAGGAAATGAACGTGAAGGAAGCTGTTGTCAAGAAGGAAGGATCCTCATCACAAGGACCTGAGAGTGACGTCTAAGAAGTTGAGAGTGTGTGACACTCTCCTGTGTGACAGCCACCAAGGAAGTAGAAAGCCCAATCCTATGACCAGAAGAAACTAAATTCAGACAACTGTCTCAATGACTTTAGAAGCGATTCATCCCCAGAGGCTCCAAAAAAAAAAAAAAAAAGCCAAGACTGGACTGACACCTTGATTTCAGCCCTGTGAGAACCTAAGCAGAGAGCTCAGCTAAGCCTGCCCAGACTTCTAACCTATAGGACTAGGGGCTAGTAAGTGGCTATTGCTTTAAAGTCACTCTGCTGTGCTGCAGTAGAAAATAAATACCATCACATGGATAAAATTCCTACCGAAGCCCAAAGACTCAATTTATTAAATTAGTAGTTAATGCATATATTATTTATGTATAAATGATATATATGTATAGGTATGTATATATACATGGACTATAAATGAAGGTGTCTTTAAGGTAGGGAGATCTTCGAATATAAAACCTAGTGTTTTGTGGGCTTTCCTGTTGGAATCAGGAAGTGAGACTAAGCCTAGGAACATGAAGTCTTGCTTGATTTAGAGAGAGTTTAGGAATATGGATAAAAATGTTCAACAGGAAAAATCCCAAAGGCACACAGAGTTTTCCTCTCTCAGCACCTTTGCCAGAAATGTCTATGCTGTTTTCTTGATGGCATGAAGCATTCAAAAGAGATGTCTTCTAGGTCGGGCATTTATCAGTGAGAAACATTTTCATGTATACTGTTATCCAGTCAGCAAGTTATCTAGCAAGACTCTTGAGAATGGATTCAGGGAAGGTAAATGCTGGAAGGGAAGGGCATGGAGAGAGAAGATGAGGACATAGGGATGCTTCTGGCTGGGGGGCGGTACAGGTGGGGTGTACACGGAGCGGCCCTCTGCCTTGGAATCATGCAGAGGGAGGGGCACAGCGGCAAAGAGAAGGAAAGGTACAAGAAACATAACGAAGGAGGATGTGTAAGTCCACTGGCCTTTTGCCCAGAGCTTTCCCACACCCAAATACACAAGAGCAAAAACCCGTCTCCTTTTATTTTCCCCATGAAAGCCCAAGTACAAAGGAAAAGAAAGAAAGTTCTAAAACAACCACTTTAATGTCATCTGTATTTCTCCCCTTATCCTTTCTGAGATGTAATAATGACCAGCTCCTACAATGTCTTTAACACAGAAGGCACTTTAACTTTTTCAAAGCACAGGCTGTACAAAGATCTTTCATTTCCTGACTGGACATGCGGATGAAGTTTATAGTCTTTTTATTGCTATTATTTTGACATTTTTATACACTTGTTCCCACATAGCATAGAACATGTTACCCCCTATAATTTCTTTTATATACTACTTGACTTAAAGATTGTTTCAAACCTTCTTGCTTCTAAATCATTTTTATTTTTAGGCAGTCAGAACAAGGGAGAGGTGGTTTTTAAAAAGTACCAGAGTGTTTGAGTTGAAGGTGTTGTATTTTTTTAATTCCTTTCTTAGGTTTCCCTACCTAAAATCACACCAATGGTTTATAAAGAAACGAGACAAAAGATATTTTGAGCTTTATCTTATTTAAGTCCAATTATTATTAAATGATAAATATAAATAAGTATATAGTTAAGCATTAATTAAGCCTTCTAGACTAGCTTAGCAGATAATATAATTTTAAGGTACTTTCCCAATAGATTGTTTTTACATTTGTTATTTTTTTTTTAACTAGGATTTAGATTGGACAGTATGTCTAATAATCTCATCACTCGTGTTTTTATAAGTGATAATTAACATCTGTGAAATGTCCTTAGTGCACTAAGAGTTTTACAGAATTTCTGACATGGCAAATTTCTACTCATAATCTTATTCAAGGACTTATTCTATACCCTATCATTTTAAATGGTGAGAAAATGACTCAATATTGTAAAATATTTCATTCCCAACTTTTTACCTTAGTTGCCCACTAACGTGTTATTTTGTAATTTTAATTAAAGGTTTCATCACTCTTTACTTAAATATAGTTTTTGTTATAAAAACCCTAACAGGGGCACCTGGATGGCTCATTGGGTTAAGCCTCAGCCTTCAGCTCAGGTCATGATCTCGGGGTCCTGGGATCGAGCCCTGTGGGCTCACTGATCAGTAGGGAGCCTGCTTCCCTCTCTCTCTCTGCCTGCCTCTCTGCCTACTTGTGATCTCCCTCTCCATCAAATAAATAAATAAAATCTTTAAAAAATAATAAAAAAAAATAAAAACCCTTACAGAGTAATGATTACAAATGTACCCTTTTTATAACAGGAGAGTAAGTTCCTCATCAAGCACTGGGCACTTCAGCTGTTGGCACCTCAGTGTTCAGACCTCATATCTCAGGTTCAGAGTCCTTGGCCTCGGGGGCTCCAATTGTGAAAAGGAACAAGGAATGTAAAGCAGTGAACTTTTGACTCTGTATTCATTATGTTGCCAATGATTATGTACACACCTTTCTCATATACAAATACTGATACTAAATGATCTTTTAAAGAGTTTCATGAGTGGAACAGGCCCAGTTCTCAAAGAATGTAGGAGAAAAATGTTTTACATGAGGAGGAAAATAGAAACAATAATTAGAAATTATTACCAGCAACCATATGCCAACAAATTCAGTGATCTGGAAGAAATGGATGGATTCCTAGAGACATATAAACTACCAAAACTGAAACAGAAAGAAATAGAAAACCTGAACAGACCCATAACCAGCAAGGAAATTGAAGCAGTCATCAAAAACCTCCCAACAAACAAGACCCCAAGGCCAGACAGCTTTCCAGCAGAATTCTACCAAACATTTAAAGAAGAAACAATACCTATTCTACTGAAGCTGTTTCAAAAAATAGAAATAGAATGAAAACTTACAAACTCATTTTATGAGGCCAGCATTACTCTGACCCCCAAACCAGACAAAGACCCATCTGAAAGGAGAATCATAGACCAATATCCCTGATGAACATGGATGCCAAAATATTCAACAAGATCCTAACCAATAGAGTCCAACAGTACATTAGGAGGTTTATCCACCACAACTAGGTGGGATTTATTCCTGGAATGCAAGGGTGGATCAAAACTCAGAAATTAATAATGTGATAGGGTACATTAATAAAAGAAAAGACAAGAAACACATGATCCTCTCAACTGATGCAGAAATAGCATCTGACAAAATACAGCATCCTTTCTGCTCATAATATGTTCCTATCATTGTTTGTATTTCTGTGGTGTTGGTTGGGATCTCTCTTCCTTCATTCATGATTTTGTTAGTTTGGTTTCTTTCTCTTTTCTTTTTGATAAGTCTGGCCAGGGGTTTATCAATTTTATTAATTCCTTCAAAGAACTAGCTCCTAGTTTCATTTGTTTGTTCTACTGTTCTTTTGGTTTCTATTTCATTGATTTCTGATATAATCTTTATTATTTCTCTTCTCCTGCTGTGTTTAGGCTTTCTTTGCTGTTCTTTCTCCAGCTCCTTTAGGTGTAGGATTAGGTTGTGTACTTGAGACCTTTCTTGTTTCTTGAGAAAGGCTTGTGTGGCTATATACTTTCCTCTCAGGACCACCTTTGTTATGTCCTAAAGATTTTGAACAGTTGTGTTTTCATTTTCATTTGTTTCCATGAATTTTTAAAATTCTTCTTTATTTTTTTAAAGATTTAAAAAATTTATTTATTTGAGAGAGACAAAGTGAGAGAGACAGCATGAAAGGGGAGAAGGTCAGAGGGAGAATTGGACTCCCCACAGAGCTGAGAGCCCCATGCGGGACTCAATCCCAGGACTCCGGGACCATGACCTGAGCTGAAGGCAGTCAATTAACCAACTGGGCGACCCAGGTGCCCCTAACATTCTTCTTTAATTTCCTGGTTGATTCATGCATTCTTTAGTAGGATGCTCTTTAGTCTCTACATATTTCAGTTCTTCCCAACTTTCCTCTTATGATTGAGTTCTAGTTTCAGAGCACTGTGGTCTGAAAATACACAGGGAATGTGGTCTGAAGATACTTGAAATGATCCCCATCTTTTGGTACCAGTTGAGATCTGATTTGTGACCCAGGATGTGATTTATTCTGGAGAATGTTCCACGTGCACTAGAGAAGAATGTGTATTCTGTTGCTTTGGGATGGAATGTTCTGAATATATCTGTGATATCCATCTGGTCCAGTGTGTCACTTAAAGGCTTTATTTCCTTGTTGATCTTTTGCTTAGATGATCTCTCCATTTCAGTGAAGGGGTGTTAAGGTCCCCTACTATTATTGCATTATTGTCAACGTGTTTCTTTAATTTTGTTATTAATTTGTTTATAGAATTGGAGGCTCCCATGTTAAGGGCATAGATATTTAAAATTGTTAGATCTTCTTGTTGAACAGACTATTTAAGTATAATATAGTGTCCTTCCTCATCTCTTATTATAGTCTTTGGCTTAAAATCTAATTTATCTGATATAGGGATTGCCACCCTAGCTTTCTTTTGATGTCCATTGGCATGGTAAATTGTTTTCCACCCCCTTACTTTAAATCTGGAGGTGTCTTTGGGTCTAAAATGAGTTTCTTGTAGATAGCATATCGATGGGTCTTGTTTTTTTGATCCATTCTGATACCCTGTGTCTTTTGATTGGGGCATTTAGCCCATTTACATTCACAGTAACTATCGAAAGGTATTAATTTAGTGCCATTGTATTGCCTGTAAGGTGACTGTTATTATATATATTGTCTCTGTTCCTTTCTGGTATGTTACTTTTAGGCTCTCTCTTTGCTTAGAGGACCCCTTTCAATGTTTCCTGTAGGGCTGGTTTGGTATTTGCAAATTCTTTTAATTTTTGTTTGTCCTGGAAGCTTTTTATCTCTCCTTCTATTTTCAATGACAGCCTAGCTAGATATAGTATTCTTGGCGGCATATTTTTCTTGTTTAGTAGTCTGAATATATAATGCCATTCCTTTCTGGCCTGCCAGGGCTTTTGTGGATAGGTCTGTTGCCAATCTAATATTTTTACCATTGTATGTTATAGACCTGTTTTCCTGAGCTGCTTTCAGAATTTTCTCTTTGTCATTAAGATTTGTAAGTTTTACTATTAGATAACAGGGTATGGACCTATTTTTATTGATTTTGAGGGGGGTTCTCTGTGTCTCCTGGGTTTTGATGCTTGTTCCCTTTGCCATATTAGGGAAATTCTCTACTATAATTTGCTCCAATATGCCTTCTGCCCTCTCTCTTCTTTCTTCTTCTTCTGGGATCCCAATTATTCTAATATTGTTTCATCTTATGGTATTACTTATCTCTGGAATTCTCCCCTCATCATGCAGTAGTTCTTTGTCTCTCTTTTGCTCAGCTTCTTTATTCTCTGTCATTTGGTCTTCTATATCACGAATTCTCTCTTCTGCCTCATTCATCCTAGCAGTAAGAACCTCCCTTTTGGATTGTACCTCATTAATCACTTTTTTGATTTCAACTTGGTTAGATTTTAGTTCTTTTATTTCTCCAGAAAGGAATTTTATTTCTTCAGAAAAGGATTCTCCAATATCTTCCATGCTTTTTTGAGCCCAGCTAGCACCTTGATAATTGTCATTCTGAACTCGTTTTGAGATATTACTAATGTCTATATTGATTAGGTCCCTAACCATCAGTACTGCCTCTTGTTCTTTTTTTTTTTTTTGTGGTAAGTCTTTCTGCCTTTTCATTTTATCCAGATAAGAACAGATGAATGAGCGAACAAAATACTAAAAGGGTGGCAAAGACCCCAGAAAAATATACACTAAACAAATCAGGGGAGATCCAAAACCAGTGGGAGAAGAAAGGGGGAAAAATAAAAAGATAAAATATATATATATATATATATATATATATATATATATATATATATATTAGACTGTTGAGAACACAGCTACCACTTGATTTTGGGTGTATTCTGATCTCTTAGAAGAAACTACCTCCCCAAATTTTAAAGAAAGAAAACTTATACATATATAAAAGTAAGGATAAACATGATGAAGGGATGTAATATGACTGTAAAGATGAAAATTAAAAAGATTCTTAAAAAGAAATAGATAAGGAGTTGGTTGGAAAAAGAAAAAAAAAAAAAAAGAAGAGAGAATGTGATCAGGCTGGAGACTAGAACAAAGCCATGCACTAGATTAAGGGTGTATTTTGATCTCTTAGAAGAAATTGTATCCCAAAATTTAAAAAAAATACCTATATGTATATAAAAAATGAGGTTAAATATTTGATATAACTTATTGATTAGCCATGTACACAACTATCTTTCTAAACCCATAGCTATCTTTCTAAAACTAAAACACAATTTTTGATCCATGGTGTATTTTTTGAAATAGCAATGACTTGGGTTGCCAAGAATAGCTAATCCACTTGATGACATCTTAATCAGTGGACGCATCTGATTATTTTACATCTCAGTGAGCTCAAGGTAGGTAGTTCCAGGGGCAATCCTGTGACTCAGTGACATTTCTAGAGATTCAGGTCCTTTTCCATCCTGTTCCTTGACTATTCTCACTGAAATTGCTTTTATTCTCATGTTGCCTCCTCATGGTCATATGATTGCCACCAGAGCTGGGACATAATGTTCTGACACCAGCATTGTAAGCCAAAAGGAATGGGCAGAACCAAAGGCTTTTTATCTGTATTCTACAAGCTTTTCCAAAAGCCTCTTTTTGGCTCACTAGCTGGATCTGGGTCACGTGATTACTCACTCTTGGCAGAAAGGGAATCTAGAAAGGCAAATCATCTCACTTTTTCACCTATGATGGAAGGTGGATGACTATAAGGGATGGGGAGGTTGCTGAGAATTACTATTGCATTAATCAAATAGTAATGTTACCCACTGTATGAAAACAGGACAGAAATTGAGATGCTTTTTGAAACTGCTTGACATCTATCAGTGTAGACATGGGGGCTGAAATAGAGGATTTCCTGATGCAGTTTGGGGCATCATGGTGACAGCATTTATAAAAATCATAATGTTATTGAGAAAAGTCAAGCCAGGAGTTTTAAATATTATTTTTTCTTCCAGGTCTGTTCTAGGAATCATAAGATGATGATCTCTTTGAACCTTTTTGTAGAACCAGGGCTGGAGAGTGTCCCTGGGTGTTTCTCTTCTAGTCTGGAGTCCTCTACTGCTTCCTTACCTTTAGGGAGGAACAAAAATCTTCCTATGTTTTCCTAGGAAGTACCACTATAAGACATTCTGGAATCTTCTTTTAGAAAAATAACCCATTAGAAACCAGAATGATAGTTATGTATTACATTCTATGGAATTTGAAAAGATCTCCAAACCATGTTTTTAGTCATTTCTGACTACCATTATAGAAGAAACATGATTATAGAAATCCCTTTTCCTAAACATTGGGAGGAAAAAATCAGTCTCACCTTCAGAGCTGTGTCACTGGATGGTTATGATTCAAGAACTTACAGGTCAGTTTCCTGGGCCTATGACCTCTGTGGAACAGAATAAACATGTCAAAGAGAACAATGACATATTTGATTTGCAGTTTTTGTGTGTGCTGGCATTTTTACTTCCTGTTGCTTATCACGATTGTACACAGGCTGTTATTTAGCTCTTAGAAGTTGTAAGTCAAGAAGCCTGTACTAGCATTAGCTTCATAGCTGTGAGAGCCTTGAACTGAGAGGCTATTTTTATATAAGTGGAAGGTGTGGGTCCTCCTCCTTTTTAATTCTGAAGGAAGGCCATATTTTCTAAGTGACATTTGAGTGACAGGAAGGAATGATGTTGTGATATCATAATCCTCTTCCTGTCTCTACCCCGAAATCAGTGTCGTTCTGTGATGCCTGGAAGGGACTCCTCGTTGCCGGACAGAATTTTCCTTTGTGTGGTTCCCTTTGCCATATTAGGGAGTGACTTTCACATCAAAACACAGTGACACAATCTCCACATGCCAGCCGCTCTGCCTGATTGTCCCTCACCTCTAGGTAAGCATTACTCCAATGTGAAATGTGATCCACTAGACTCATAAGGCGTCTGTAGAAGGTTTGCAATGAACTGACCCAGGTCTCACAAACATCACAGGAGCTGTCAGCCTAACAAGTCAGGAGCAATACCCTCAGCTTTTCACCATGGCTCCTGAAGCTAGTTAGGGAAGACAAGAAGCCATAAGTTCTCCCCTGAAAGTGAGAAAATCAAATTACTTTATAACCTTAGGAAACAACTGAGTAGGTTCTCCTCCTTGTATTATTCTGTAAATAGCCACAGAACGGGATCATGACTCATACTTCTAAGGCAGCGGTTCTCACACTTCAACGTACATGAGAATCCTGGAAGGCTGGTGAAAACACAGAATGCTGGGCTCATTCCCAGAGTTTTGCTTCAGGAGGTCTAGAATTTTCATTTGTATCGAGTTCCAGATGCTGCTAGGGGTCAGGGGCCACACTCTGAGAGTCATTTCCTAAAGAAATGATAGGGGATTCTGGGTCTCCCCAAATGACACGATTTTGTTTGAGTCCGAGTTATAAACGTTTATCATGGTCTGAACTGCTTTTTCTGAAGACAGCAGGTCTAAATTAGCCACACACTTTAATCATGAGTCAGCACTGGGAAAAGAGCAGTGGCAGTTTGGCCCTGGCTGTGCTAAAAAACATCAAGTTTGCATTAGTGCCCTGCCTGAGACCCTGCCCAGGTGAGGCATGGCCGCTTCACTCCAGAAAGGTTGCAGGAAGGCCGCGTGCACACGTACCCCCTTGAATGGTGACAGAAGTGTCACACAGATATCCTCCACAGCTCTGGATAAAAAAACACATTTCCTCAGCTCAGTGGCAGGGTTTCTCATACATCTTTGGATGAAGTTTGTAGGAGAGGTGGCGGGCTCCCAGGGAGTTGTTGCTGCCTTTGAGCTCTCGGTGGTACAGCAAATTATATCTTTCCACAGGTTGCACTGACTTCATTTGAGGGGGTTGCATTTCCATGTGAAGCACGGTTCCTTCCTGGGGCAAGGAAACTGCTCCTCACACCTACCACTGGTTTTTATAAGAGGGGATTGATTTTTCTGTGTGTGTGTGTGTGTGTGTGTGTGTGTTTAAGAAAACCTCCAACACCTTAATTACAGGTTCCTTAATAGCACTGTATGAAAACACCCAGAGCTTATAAGCATTTATATAATCTGGGTCCTTTGAGTATCTCTTACACAGCTTTTTGATCTTTGAAGGTTTTTTTTTTTTTTCCTCATTTACTTTGCTTAACTTAGACGAAATTCATTTTCCATCTGTGCCACAAGTTTCCTGTTAAAGTGTCTGAAAATTTCTGGCTGGGAAAACATGATGAGACTCTAGGTTTTCAACTCTACTGATTTTCTATGATACGCACCTTTCCTTTTCATGTCTGTAGCTCTCTGTGGAGAGGGCACACTTCATCTCTGAAAATGAAAAGAGCCCCGCTTGATGCTGCAGAGATAAAAATGATGGGTTTATCATTAGAAAAAAAAAAAAGAAATCAGTGAGTGATCAGCTCAAAAACCTTAACTAGGAGGGCACAATTAATCCTCTCCGAGTTCCGTACTTCACATCCCAGTTCCTCCCCCAGAGGGCCATTGTGGTGGGGTTTGAAGGAGGGTGTGGATGTCTGCCATCACATCAAGTTCAGAGGACTACAGATGGCCTCCTCCGAGCAAAAATCATTTTCCTTAATAACCAAGGAGGATTCTAGCATCATCAGGCACAATGACTGACACAGAATAGGGGCTCTCAAGTAACTCAGGAGTAAACAAATACAAGAGTATCATTCATAAATAGAGCTAAGCCCTTCTTGAATGCAGGAATATGTTCACACTATTACACCTCATGGGTTAATGAATTCCATAAATTTACTTTCTGTCTTGGAAAATATTCTTTTCTTTCCCCTGCTCAATAGTATGTTTTCCAGAGGATTGTAGAGAGGAAGGAGAGCCTACTTATAATATTCTGGGAGTTGTTCAAAAAATCTCGATGCATGTATTTGTTATATTTTGTTGTAAAAAAAAGTTGCCTCCCAAGTTTATCGGCTTAAAGCAGCAAACAAACACTTATCTCACAGAGTTTCTGAGGTACAGCTTTAGCTCAGGGTTTCTCATCAAGTTTCAGTCAAGACATTCTAGGGCTGCAGTCATCTGAAGGCTTAACCGTGGCTGGAGGATCTGTTTCCAAGATAGTTCTTTGCATGGCTGTTGGCAGGATTCTGAAGTTTCACACTACATCTCTGTAAGGCCCTGGAATGTCCTGACATGGCAGCTAACTTCCCCAGAGCAAATAATCCAAGAGAATGCAAGCAAATGAGGAAAAAGCCATAGTGCCTTTTGTAATCTAAAATTCCAGATTCTGAAGTCTTACCCCATCCCCATCTACCTGTTTTCATTTCTTAGAAGTGAGTCCAAAAGTCCAGCCCATATTCAGGGAGAGGAGAATTAGGTTCCGTCTTTGCAGAATCTGTGGACCTATTTCAAAACCACTGCAGTGAACAATAGAATTAAGGGACAGAAGTGCTTTTAGCATATTTAGTGTTTGGCAAAATTAAGCTGCAAATGTATAAGACCTCAATAGTTCCTGCAGACACTGAAGGTGTCCTACTGGGGTAAGGGAGGATGACATGATATTTTGAAGGTGGAAGCAACTTGTTGGTGCACACACTTCGCTCAGGGGTGTTAAAGCATATATAGACCACACATCTAGTCTCTGTCTGAATTCATTCTATGAGCCTCTGCCTGGACCAGAGAAAGAAAACATTCTGCTTCCTGGGGAAGCCCAGTATATTTGAAGAGAAATTTAATTAGTCATATTCATTCATTTTATTCATTCATGCAGTCTTCACAAAACACCTACAATGTGTCAAACCATCCTAAGCCTTTAGTACACAAAGCTGAATAAGACATCTATTTCAGAGAGAATAAAATCTAATGGAAGAGAAAGTCATTTAAAAAAATAACTAACCAACTAGCATGGGAGGCTTTTTGTACATATCTCATGTAACAGGAACAAGGGAGTCATCGCAGAGGGAGGTAGTAACTTTTTCCTGGGTGGTGGCTGGGGTTGAAGACAGTGGGAGAAGGATGAAGAAAAGTTGACAAAGCAAGTAATCTTTCAGTGAAGTCTTGAAAGACAGGGAAAAATGGACTAGGGAGAGGAAGGGTAAGGAGATTCCAGATACAACCATGACATGGACATATGTACAGAGGCAGAAAGCCACATGGGGTCAACCAAGACACACCAAGTACTGTGCTCTGGGTGGAGGGAGCAACCATGGAGGAATGAACCATGGGGCCAGGAAGGTGTTCTGTAGCCAGTTGTTAAATTTCTTATACATTACGTTGTAGAGTTTGAATCCTATTATCAGTAGTCTTCAAAGTGGTAGAAGTCTACCCTGGTGAGTGATCTACTGCATGAAGGGAAGAAAAAATGTTGTGGACTGAATGTTTGTGTTGCCCTAAAGTCCACATGTTGAAACCTCAACCATAGTGTGATTATATCAGGAGGTGGGAGCTTTGGGAGGTAAGAAGGATGAGATGAGGTCATTAGATGAGGGTAAAGCCTTCATGAAGGGCATTAGTGCCTTTACAAGAGTAATGGGAGAGCTTTCTTCTGCTCTCTGTGTGCCATGTGAGGATACAATGGGAAAGCAGCAGTTAGCAACCTGGAAGAGGGGCGTCCCCATGAACTTGAACATACTGACCCCGATCTTGACTCTGGAGCTATAAGAAATCATTATTTGTTAGTTAAGGCATCCAGTTTCTGGTAATTTATTATAGCATCCAAAGCAGACAAAGACAAAAATATTAAAACTTCTATTGATGATTATTTATTTCAACAAAGGAGAAAGAAATTAAGCATTCTTAATATATACTGTATAAATGGAGACACCGGTCTGTTAGGCAAAAGCTTTTTTTTCATACAGTATGGTTATTTCTGAAATAAAATGATCAGTACTCTATGTGTGAGCATTTACAGAGATGATGACTCTGAGAGTCCAAATTTGAATGGTCAGGAGATGATATTAGGACTACTGACTGGCATGCAGTGTGCACACTCCACAAAGACATATGTGAGTGAGAGTTAAAGTCTTCCCTGAGTACCATGGCCCAGTCTGGCATAATTCTGAACCAGTCCAGGAAAGGGTGCCTTATTGCAATTCATCCAAGTCCTAGTGTGTGTCAGTAAGAGCTCTGGTAGTGGTTCCATTCATTGGGACAGAGATCAAGGAAGAGTACCTTAGGGGTGCAGGAAGAACCTTGAGTTTGATTTTAGGTGAGTTGTCTTTATTTGTAAGGGACAGACAACTGGGATGTCCTAGTGTAGAACAAAAATATGGATCTAGAGCTCAGGGTAGAGATGATGGGGAGAGCAGAGTTTTGGAAGTGAGCAGAGAATAGGTCGTCTTTAAAGTCTTGGCATGGTTCAGATCATGGGGAGCCATGTAGCTTGAGGATATCCTGGAGGTAAGGCTAACTCAACTGAAGGGGCAAATAGAGGAGAGGACTTAGTGGAATAAAAAATAATCAGAGAGAAAGAAAGAAAGCCAGGAAGAGGGATATCCCAGGAGCTGTGTGAGGTGAGAATTTTAAGAAGGCAAGGGTCAAGGGAGAAGAGATCAAGTAAACGAAAAAAAAAACATTTCTCTTTGATTTGGAAGTAGGAAATTGTTGATTCCTTTCAAAAGGTTAATTTTCTGGAGCAATAAGTGCTGATACTTGATTAAATGGTTGAAGAATGAAATGGGGGAAAAAATCAAAATCGGACATGTGAAATATAGACATTATAAGAAGTTTGACAAGAGAGGAAGGCTAGAGATGAAGTCCACGTGAACTCTTTCATAGGCCTTGGGATTTCTTTGAATGAGTGTCCCTCCCTCTAAGCTGGATGTTTAAGTGCAGTTATAACCACAGGTGTGAACATGCCCTCTTCTTCCCACTGGATTCTCCCTCCTCAGGTGCTTCTCTACATTCTCGCATGTCCAAAACTGAAGCAGTTTGTCAGATGTGTATACAACTTGATTTTGTGCAAAGGTTGAAGAATATTTTCCGTTTTGTTTCTAATTCTCACTCTAGGGACAGCTAGGACTTATTTTCCTTTCTGATTTCAACAACAATATGGACGCACATCCTTGGGTTACTTTATAATGCAACTTCCTTCCCTTCCAGAACACACGTGCATGTACTCTGCACATAAAAGATGCTGAATATTCATTATTTGGACAGATCATGTGAGAGTCTGTAATTGTGTAAAAAATTTTTATTCTTCTTTTTCCTTAAAGGTCTTTCCTCTTGAGTTACCTATCCTGAAGCTGAAATGTCACATTATGTCCCCTACCAACTCAGTTGTTTGCTTTACTGTACCATTAAACTACCTGCCTTTGTCTTTATATCCTTGAAGGAATTCATTCTGCTGCACTCTCTCTTGCTGAGCATTTATAAAATATGATAAGTAGCACTTTTTCCTGGAGACTCTGCCACATATGCTTTATTCAGAGAAACATGGTTTGTCCCCCTACCTTGATTTCTGTCTCAAAATCTATTTCTTAGCAAAACATTTGCCCTAATGGGTCCCCACTCCAACTCAGGCTGTATTGTTTTAAATGATCTTTCATATAAAATCTTGTTGAAGTTTTTTAAAATATGGAAATAAAGCAAGTTTTCTATCATCTCACATTTTCATGCCTAATACCTTACAGCAGTTTGGTGGCTTTGCCAGGAACGATCACCTCTGATAGAAACTGTATTGCTTTATTTGTGATATGCACTCAAATGTTTGGCTATCCTACAGTTTATGGTATATTTTTGCTCTGTTTTCCAAAGTCCCTCTGCTAGGACCCTCATCAACAATGGCAGGATGCCCTTTTTGATCAATATGTACACATTCCAGCTATAAATTATCTCAAAATGCTTGGGTGGGTGCCTACAATTTTTTTTTTTTTTCCATTTGCCAATTAGGTCTAAGGGAGTCAGGCTCATAGACTCACTGGAAAGAAACAGAAAGGAGGAGGAAAATAGCTGAACCAAAAAGGAAAAAAGCTTCCTGCTCTCTAAATTTAGAATAAATCCATTACTATTTTTTGTTTTACCTCAATTAACTTCATTCCTCTGAATTCCTCTAGTCTCCAAAGAAATCTCACGGTGTGGAGAATTCCTCAACTAGTGGACTTTAAAAGTTCTTGTGAAATGTATATAGTCCGTGTGATCAAGGAATCTGAGTATACTGGTAGTTCATTATTATAATGGCGCTTGTGGGCGTCAGGAGCGATAATGCCTGTGTTTAATGGTATTTGTGGCTTGCCCCTCGCTTGCAATTACCTGCAAAGTGTAGGGACTGGATTGAAAGCGTGATTGCAGCAGCCCATTTTAAAAGGTGTCCTGCTGGCTCCTTGATGGTAATTTGACCTTCAACACGCGCGCGTGCATGTGCATGTGCGTGTGTGTGTGTTTGTGTGTGGTGCACAGCCATTTCCTCGTTCTTTCTAAGCAGTAAGAGGAAACTTCCCAGGAAATTGAACAATTCAGATAATACATTTCTTCAATATTGGCCTTTCTCAGTCCCCTGAATATTCCTGGTGAAGCAGCCATGGGTAATCCTGAACCCACTCCCTCCACCCCCGCCCCACCCCATGTGGGATCCACCCAGTAGGTGGGGAAGGCACTGAGCTTGGCAGCAGAAGCCGGCACGGGGGTGTCTGGGCTCAGGGGGGCTTCGTTGTTCACTGGGCTCAGCCTCTGTCAGGAGCTGCCGCTGAGTCACCCATC
Source organism: Mustela putorius furo (assembly GCF_011764305.1). Classification (NCBI taxonomy): domain Eukaryota; kingdom Metazoa; phylum Chordata; class Mammalia; order Carnivora; family Mustelidae; genus Mustela; species Mustela putorius. The sequence goes on from NW_025421987.1 coordinate 33,717,509, forward strand.
TGGTATTCATTGGTCCACAGTGAATGAGGTAGCAGCTGTTACCTTTTTGCACTCTTAAAAAAGAAAAAAAGAAGGCCTGCCCAGCTTGGACAACAAAGCAATGTTACCCCCACCTCTGAACGGCTGAAGTATTGATGTTGCCTCTACAGAGAATGGGCTGTGAACAAAGCAGACACGGGACCTCAGGTGCCCGCCGCTGTGCAGAGGCTCGAGAAAGGCAGTAGCTCAGAAATGCAAGCAAACGACAAACCTCACTCCTAAGACGACCCCCCCCCGCTTTTTAAAGTGGAGCAGTAGACAGCTCATGGCCCTCGTTCTCTGTTTGATGTGTTGTTTTAACAGTTTTCATTCTTTTAATTCCACTTAGAATGGAAATTAATTAAAATGCCTGACAGTTATTAACAGTTCATATGTTCCAAAGAACCTGTTGGGTTTTTTTTTAGGTTTTATACATTTTTCTTATTGTAAAATCAATATGTAATCATTGTAGAAAAATTATAAAGTAGGAACAAGCGAGATAAAACAATATAAATAACTAATACTTACACTGTCATAACCGTGCGCTAAGCACTGTTATAAATCATTTCCCACGTTAGCTCCTTTAATATCCCAAGCAACCCTCTCAGGTCTGTTTTTACTTCTCCCATTCTACAGGAAACTGAGGCACAAAATGGTTAAGCAACTTTCTCTGTGTCCAAAAACAATCTGCCTCCAAAGTCTCTGCTCTTTGCCACCCTTTGTACCCGCCTCTGTAACTACCCACAATACCCTTCCCTTGTGGATAACTTCTAGTTAACCTTGGTGGACAGTATCCCAGACCTCTTTCTATTAATATAAAAAATGAATGTATGATTTACTAGTATATCATATTTAAGTATATCTTCTATGTATATCATATTTATTTTCTAATGGGACTCAAAATGGGCATTTTTATTTTTTCCAATCTTATGAATTGAGAAAACAAGCTTGAAGGGGCTGAGTCATGGGGTGCCTGGGTGGCTCAGTTGGATAAGTGGATGCTTTCGGCTCAGGTCATGATCCCAGGGTCTTGGGATCCAGCCCCACATCAGGCTCCTTGCTCAGTGGGGAACTTGCTTCTCCCTCTCCCTGCCTGCCTCACCCTTCTCACTCACCCTGCTAGTGCTTCCTCTCTCTCAAATAAATAAAATCTTTAAAAAGGCGGGTGTGTGTGTGTGTGTGTGTGTGTGTGTGTGTGCACCAGTCACTTGCTACAGATCTCCCGGTTCTGGTGGGAGAGAAACCTTTGTCTGGTATGCTACCTCCCCCTCAGGGCTTCTCTTCTCCATACTAGCTGCTTCACTGGTTTCCAATTTGGTTTTGCTGGAAGCACCTCATTTGCTACTGTGTGCTGTGTCTCTAGCTGGAAAGAGATTAGGTGGTATAGAGGATCCTTCCATGCCCATCTCATGCTTGCCCTAGCGGCTGGCACACCTGTCCCCTGGATGCTGCAGTGTGGGCTAAGGACCCCTGCTGGCTGTCCACTTCTCCAGAGAACTGCCTTTAGTCACCTCAGGGTCTGCATCCTGCAAAGCTGACTTGGGACAGCTCCGACGGTCAGAATTCAGCTCCCACACTGAGGTAAGGGTTGCTTTTTGGAGTTCTGCAACAATTTTCACAATTTTCAGTCATACGGTTTGCCTTGAATCTGTAGGACTATTTCCCTCCCAAAAGTCCAATGGCTACTTTCCCACAATGTTTTATTGAAATGTTTTGTTAAGGTGACTTATATGGACCAAAGAAAGCCCTAAAAACCATTTTAAACACACCTAATTCAGGGTCATTTCTCATGTTTCCATATTTCTGAGCTATAATGCTTTTCTATTTCAGATCAGTGACCTTCTATTCAGTCTTCAAGCACTCATATTTCGGAGTTGTAACAGGAGAATAGCTACGAAGAGCTGCTTCCTTCCTTCATTCCGCCGCACCCCCGTCTGCCCTCCAGCTCCTTCGCTGGAACCTTCTTTGTCTCCATGACCGTAATTGCACGGTTAGCCCTCTCTTGCCAGGCTGCCCGTCCAGCTCTGAAAGCGCCCCGGGACGGCGCCACCTCGCTGGGGCGGCTCTCCTGAGGCCACCCTCCACTCCTGCCCCGACTTTTCTCCTGGAAGGCAGATGTGGGTACGAAATCCAACATTTTTAAGTTGATCCTTGACTCCAGCTACCGTCATCATTTCGTGACCTGGACCTGTGTGAGCCATACTGCACTTTTTCACAAGTGAAGGTTCTGTCACCCTATAATTCAAGGGGGTTTGGGTTTTCTTGTCTTTCCGTTTCCATCTCCAGCGCCGCTGTCTCACCACCGCGGACGGCTCACGTCGCGAGGGCCTCCGAGCCCAGCTGCTCGCGTCCCCTCCCGCCACAGCGATCCAGGCTCTTCCGTGCTGCTGACGTCATCTTCCTCAACCGCGTCACGGCGCGCGCATGCTCAGAAGCTCTCCCCTGACTCCCATTGCCTGTAGAAGACCACCTTGAAAACGCTTCACATCAATCTGGCAAACCCCCAATATTGTAGGAGTGGAATAAGTGTACAGATGAGATCCCTGGCTCACCCTCAGCCCCGATGCCACCACAAGGGGCCGAGGAGGCGTGAGTGTGGGCACCCAGCCTACGATCAAATTCTGTCCATAACCCTCCATCCTCCACCAGCAAGGAGTCACCTCTTGGTCACTATTGGATCTAGGGGTGTCGATCAAATGCCATTGATTAAATTGCCATATACCGTGCAGTTGGCTGAATGTCTTTTAAGTCCCTTTCATCCGTAATTTCCTCTTCCATCTCTCTCTCTCTCTCTCTTTTTTAGTTATATATATATATATATATATATATATATATCAATATATCATAGGATTTTTGTCACGTGGGGTTTCTCACAGTTAGGATGTAGCTGAGTGAACCCCATGATGTCATTTACCATGTTGCTGTGTCCCCTGTTATTTCCTGTCATTCCTGAGTATGGAGACTTGCTCTGAGTCAGGTTTGATATTTTTGGCAAAAGTACTTTCTCTACCAAACTCCCCAAATCTTAGTGGTTTACTATGACTAATGTTATTAATATTAATATTAATACTATTTCTTGCTGCCTGGGTTTGCAGATCAGCTTTTCTCTCCTCCAGGCAGTGGGCTAGTCCAGGTTTTCCTGTCATGTCTTCTCACCCTGGCATTCAGGGTGAGGAAGCAGCTGCTACCTGATGCTCACTGTTTCCATGGTTAAGGACAGAAGCTCGAGAAGGGCAGAGCCGAACCATGCAGATGCCATGGCTTCTGTTTGGAGATAGCATATGTCAGGTTTGCTCACATTCTATTATTCAAAGGCAGTCTCATGGCCAAGTTCAAAGTCTGTGTGGTATGCCAGGAAATCACAGCAAGCTTGGAGGAAAAATGAATAATTACATACAAATAAATGTTATATATAGTTTGTTTTGTTTGATTTCCTTCGTTCTTTGAAGATTTTAGAGTCATTAAATCATTAGGGCTACAAAATGGTGCTATTCTAAATCTACCATTTTTCTACTTTTATGAGCTTCTTTGTGAGAAACTTCCCCTCATGAACTATTTATCTTAGAATATAATTTTTGAGGGAAAGACCAGATGAATACTTGATAATTTCTTTTAAAATGCTTATCACCCAAATAAAGTTTGTTTCCTAGTATCTTTCAAAGTAACCTATAACTACTCTGCCATTGGAGCGGTGTCACTTTGAACTCATGGATTTACACATATTTGATGCATTTAAGTGTAGTAAAATTGTCCTTATGAATGTTATCCTTGTTAAATGATCACGCTGTTGATGGGAGCCTGTCCCAGTTCCTGAGCCTTCAGACATGGCCCTGCTGTTTTTGCACACATTTTTGCTTTCTCGTGTATGAAGTTTCAGGCTCATCTTGTTTACTTTCTTCCCTGGACCTGAAATCTGACATTTCTCCAAGAAACTCTAGTTTCTTTTAGTGGAAAGTGGTATTCAGAGACTATCTGAATCCTGGCATTAGAAGTGTTCTTTGTTTCTGGGTCAGTCATTGTTTTTGAAGCCTTTCAGTGTACAGAGTTTTTAGAAATTTAGATATCTCAATGGTTTTAGATAAAAATATATCATGAATTCACTTCAGTCCTTCAAATTAAACTCAGGGTTTGTACCTAATCTCTTACATATCTCAAATCTGATTAAAAGAGTTAAAATATAATATGACAAAGAAAAGTAAACACTGAATATAATTTGATGGTTATTAAGGAAATATTACTTGTTATTTAGATGTGATAATATTATTGTAATTATATTTCTAAAAAATCCCATGTCTTCTAAGGAGGCATACATTCAGAAATCTTTATAGATAAAATTCCATGGTATCTGGAATTTGCTTCAGAAGAGTCCAAGTGTTGGGTGGGAGGAGTAGATGAGAGAAAACTGGCCATGACAGAGAAAACAACGCCATGAGTTGTTAGGCGTTGAATCTGAGTGATGGGTACCTGGACATTCATTATTCTACTCCCTGTACTTCTTCATCTATGTTTGAAATTTTTAATAATACTTCAAAAAAAGATACACTTATATTTGATGACATGGGGTAATGTTCACATTATACAGCTAAGTGAAAAGTTAGGTTTGCTACTTATGTAAAGTAAGCCCACATTTGTAGAAGAAAAAAAAGTTTAAAAATATGTATATATATGTCCTTAAACTTCAAGCTCTTACCCTAAATGATGAATGGCCTCTCTTTGTTATAGATTTTCATTTTAGTCTTTATGCTTTCCTGTGTATTCTAATTTTTCAACATGAACATATATTACTTTCTTAATCAGACAAGAAGATATATGTTATTGACTAAGTGACTTTAAAACAATGAATCCTTCACCACTTCCTGTTTATACGCTTTTATGATAATAGCGTCTCCCACTTTCAAGCTATTCCCCAGTGCTGTACACTGCAGCTGCCTGGAAGCTTGTGCTTTCTCCTTGCCACCTGTCATTTTCCTCCAAATTGTGTCTTCCCTGCCTTGGGAAGCCCCCATCTTTCTTCCATTGCTAACTGTCCAGAGTCATGAGAGTTAAGACCTTCGCTCAAAGTGGGACTTCTCACTGCTTCCTGTTTTTTCTGTTTCTTTTCTGGCTTTTTTCTTTTTTAAGATTCTATGTTTGTTTGTTTGTTTTTAAGAGTAATTTTAGGTTCATAGTAAGATTGAGAGGGAGGTATAGAGACTACCCATACTCCTCCTGTCCCCATGCACACAGCCTCCTCATGATCGACATCCCCCATCTGTGTGGTACATTCATTACAACTGATGAACCTCATTGACAGTATACATCATCACCACCCAAAGTCCATGGTTAGTCTTAGGATTCACTCTTGGTATTGTCTATTCTGTGAACTTGTTAGAAAGCCTAATGGCATGTATCCACTATACATATATATACTACACATACATATATGTTGTCTGATTCATGCATGGCTTAATAAAGCCAATTAGATCTTCAAATTAACTCAGTTGGATTTTGTTTTTTTAACAGGAACAATATAGGGAAATATTAAAAAGAAAAGTCCAGCCCCAAGATGGCATCACTTAGGTGAAGTGACCAAACCAGGGCTTAATACCTAACCTAATTATAGTTCCAACCTCTCTCAAAAATGTAGTCTAAACTAATCAGTCAGGAACTTTCTGGTCAACACTAATAAAGTAATCTGTGTAAGGAACAAGGGCAGGTTGCTCCATGATGGGCCACTTTGGCATGAAGATTATTTTGATGTCAACAGCAATGAAAACCCAGCAGATTCAGGAAAAGCACTTTACCTCTCCTCACAACTGCCTAAAAGAATTTAGATAGGGGAGCTGCTCCAGAAAGAGAGCAATCACCATAGACGCCAACATTATGATGTGAACTGGGGGTGGTAGATGGGGAGGAACCTGGCAAAAAGTCTGTTTCATCCAAATCCTCTGGGCCCCATTGTTTCTGACCGGCTCAGCCAACATGTGTTCTGACTTTTTGGAATTTCCATGTCTGTGTGCATTCCTCGTATGTACAAAATTAAGTTGGATTTTACCCTGTTAATCTTTCTTGTGTCAATATGATTGTTAGTCTGATTAGAAGGATCTGTAAGGGACAGGAATCCTTCCTTCCCAACATTGGTCACATGGGTCTTCTCTATCTCTCAGAAGAAGATGAGGTAATCCACCTCATAAGTCCCTTTTGTCCTCAGAGAAAGGTGACCTTCTCTGAATTAATTCTTTTTATTTTCTTGTTTATGGCTTCCTTCTTCTTCCTGTAAAAATTTTTCTTTTTCTATAGCCCTTTGAAGCACTTCTCTACATGTTAGATGGGATGTTGTCTGATTCATGCATGGCTTAATAAAGCCAATTAGGTCTTCAAACTAACTCAGTTGGATTATTTTTTTTAAACAGGAACAAAATTTTCTACCCCAAAATGTTTTTCTTTGGCATGTAAATGATCGTAGGCTATTTTCAAGAAAGAATGCTCATGAAGAAATTCTGACCCTTCCCCTAAGTACCTAAAAGAATTTAGGTAGAGGAACTTCTCCAGGAAGGGAGCTATCACCATAGATATGTACAGTGTAACATGAACCCATCCTCTCTGGGTCCCATATTTTCTGTCTGACCCAGCCAACATGTGTTTACCAGACATTAGCCCTTCCATCTTCCTGTGAGTTATCTTCTTTTCCTTCGAAGTCCCAGACCTCACCCCCTTCTCCTTAGCCCTGAACAACACATAAGCCTCAATTGCCTGACAATCTGTGGGCCTCAATATTCTTAGGGGTCCTGGTAGGTACGTAATTAAATTTTATTTTCTCCTGTTAATCTGCCCTATGTCAATTTAATTCTTAAATCTGTTAAAAGAATCTTAAAGAGTAGCCTAAGATCTTCCCTTTCCAAACGTGGTCACTGCGGTACCATTGAGCGTATTTTCAGTGCCCTAAAAATCTTTTGTGCTTTTCCTTTCCATCCCTCTGCCCACACCCCTCCCTGCCCCCGCCCACCCTCAACCTCTAGCAACCCCTGTTCTTTTCACCGCTTCCACACTTTTGTCTTTCCTGGCCTGTCATGGAGTTGGCATCATACAGAATATAGCCTTTTCCTATTGGCTTCTTGCATTCAAGTTTCCTTCATGTCTTTTCACCAAAACCTTCCTTCTTAGCGCTGAATAGTGCTCCATTGTTTAGCTTAATTTTTTGTCATCTCTGGTTTTCTTTCTTATATCTTACAATTTTTAGTAAATAATATTAATAAGAGGGGCACATAGGTGGCTCAGTTGGTTAAGCGACTGCCTTCTGTACAGGTCATGATCCTGGAGTCAGGATCAAGTCCCAAGTTGGGCTCCCTGCTCAGCAGGGAGTCTGTGTCTCCCTCTGACCCTCCCCCTCTCACGCTCTCTTTCTCATTCTCTCTCAAATAAATACATAAATAAATAAACAAACCCCTTTTAAAAATATTAGTAAGAATACATGGCATTCATAAAGCTTTTGCTTTTTTAAGGCACTTCGCTAATTATTTGATGTGTGTTAATTTATTTAGTCCTCAAAACAACCTTAGAATTTCATAATTACTTCTGATCCCTACGACTCTGAAACATAGCAATTTCTACCCATGCTGACCGGGGGCAGCTGAGAGAGTTGATAAAAGTTGTCCCGCCACACTCCAAGGAAGAGGCAGAGCTGGTTCCAATTCATGTCTGTCTAGGTCCAAAGTTCAGGGTTTTCCCACTCTGACCCTACTGCTTTCTTTTTAAAAGAAAAGAGGGAAAAGGACCTCTCAACTTACCCTGAAGTGGAGATATGCAAAATCTTACAGAGGATTTCAAAAGGGATTGGGTTGTATTTGCTTAATTATTTTGTGTCCCAGGTGAATTTCACATCAGCCCTATCAACTTGCTCATTTGTCACCGGCTTCATTCTAATCAAAGTGGAAGTCACAATGTTCAATAATGCAATTTGGGGTTAAAAGGTTTTCTCTGGAAGGATACAGAGAACCAACCATGTTCTCTGCAGAAGGACCAGGGAGAGTATCAATAAGAATAAGAATAAGAAGCGAATTATAAACCCCAGCAAGAAAGGAAACATTGGAATTCCAGGGCTGTGCCTGACTCAAGGCTTGAACAAGCAAGCAAAGGAAAGGAATAAAGTATATCCGTTTCAAAGAAATGTCTGCACATCAGCTTGAACATCCTGAGTAATGTCATCTTTGGCATAGTGTTACTTAATGAAAACATCTTCTTCCAAGTTGTAAAAAATTAGAAAGGCCCTAAAACATAAAGCATTCCTTTTAGAAATTACAACTAAAACCAAACAGTATTTCTTGTAGAGGGCTCTCTGCCAAAAAACTGAAGTGTATCTTTGGTGTTTTCCAGTTTGCCCTTTGGGGCTGTCTGCCCCATTTTCCCGTCTGACGGCAGAATACTGCCACTGTCCCAGACCTGTAGGACTATCTGCGGCCAGCCCGTCTGTAGCCCACTCCCTCAGTGGGATGGAGACTGGCGGGAGGAAGGATTTTTCTTCTTACAGCTTCATACCTCTCCTTCCTTCAGAGACTAATTTGGTGCTCCTGGGACCCTGCTGTCCCACTATATCAAGTGGGAATCTGACAAACCATGGGGAAGTTGCCACTGAGTTACCTTTCCCAGGAATATATTTGCATTTTTATAGGAGCCTTGGGGAGCAGATACCTTAAACTAGAGGAAGGGTTTTAATCATGGAAATTTCAGACTCTGGGAAAGGCTAAAAGAGGTGATGTTTGACGCAGTCTCATGCACGCATCAAACCAAACTGAGCACAGAAAAGGGGACACCAACTCTTTAAACTGTAACACTTTTGGCACTGCTGTCTATGGACATTTTTTTTTTACAGTGAAAGAGCTGGGAGATGGATAAGGCAGAGTGGGAAAAGAAAGAGAGGAAAAGAATATTAACAAAAATAGTACAAGACCAGAAGTACACAGAGAGGAAATGATCTTTAAGTAGTGGGCGGGGGGGGGGGGAGCATTTGAATTCACCCTGGAAGTTTTTCTTTCCCCACCAAAAACCCATTCTGCCGAAACAGGGAAAGTGGGAAAAGGCATTTCCAGAAGGCTATAAGCAGACATTTTGAATAACTTAAGAAAAGACCTTTCTCCTGAAGACATAAAACTTGCCAAGATCGATGCAGTAGCACAAAGAGACAGAAATAGCTGGACACAGGGGAACACAGCTGAAAAATATACAAACCAAACTTGAAAATTCTGAACTGTGAACAAATGCAGGTACATTCTTTGAAATTTAACTCATCCCTTTTATAGAGACCTGACTCATTCAGCAGTTGTGATGGAACATTGGAGCATATGGACCAGTACAGCATTTAGAAAAGGATGAGGAGATGAGACCTCCGGCTGAAGCCAGAATGGAGTCAGAACCGGAAGGCAATTTTTGCTAATTGCTTTTTCTTTTTAGTGGTACTTCCCAAGTCTTCACTAAGTTCCAGGCACTGTGCTGTTTAAGTAATTAATTCCATTTGATGACGCTTTGAAGTCGGTATTATTCTTATCCCCATTTTAGAGGGAAATCCTTTGTGACTAAGGAACAGATAAGATCCTTAAATTGGACTGGTTTTATGCGGCTAGCCAGTGGCAGAGTGAGGATTCAAACCCAGGGATTCTGAGATCCAGGGCTGGGGCTTCATGGCCGTGTGATGTTAGCGCACTTCCGATTGGAGACGTCCTACCACCATAGGCCAGCTTGGAAGCAAAGCCAATCCAAAGTTTTATAATCCTGCTTGTCCAAGTTCAACTCATATTCCATACATCAATTTAGTAGCTGTGGAAAATGAAACTGTACCCCAGTGTCCTAAGCCCAAAACAAAGAAAGAGAGGACTGATTACACACTCCCTTCCCTCCTCCCTAGAAGTCTCTTTGCTGGAGGGACACAGACATCTACACACCCGCCCAGCCCCTCCTGTGAGTGGTCACTTATTTCCTCCTTGTCCCATTTCCTTTGTCCATTTACATAAAACTTTAATGTTGCTGTTCCTCCTGGGAATGCAAAATCTCTTTAGTCCTTTCATTACCTCCTCATGGGAAAGCCTCTCGTCTCTGCTTTGCTCGAAGCTAGTGACTCATCTCTTGAATACATTCCTATATATTTCTCTATAAAAGGGCCAGTAGCCATCCAGGAAGTTAAATCCTTAAGCGATGTTGACAAGAGGCTGATGAAGAGGGGCCTAGGGGCTCCTTCAAATATATGGAAGGCCAGGACCTTTCTATCAGGAAGCATCAGAGATACATCAAGGGTACAACTCTGTGTTATTGGTAGCTTGTTGTGCATTTAGTGGAGCATGGATAATTTCATTTCTTTGCTCTGGTTCAATAACTCTTAGTTTTCCTTTTTATTGTTTTCAGAGTGCCAGGGAAGAGAGTGTCTTCAGATATTACAAAGGTGAGGTATCTGAGCTGGATTGACCACCCTTTCCCCCACTGCTGCCCCCCTCTGACAATTATATCCTGGGGCCTAGGGTGTGCAGGGAGATTGAGCTGTAGCATTCCCTCCCCGGAGTGGTATCTAAACAAGGCGCATTCTTAGCTTGATGCCCCGAGCATCTGCTGCTAACTCCCCTTGATAAACACTAGGGCAGGTCAGACCATCTTACTTGTGGGGAGCCCCTTTCACATTTCCACATCAGTGAGCAATCGTCAGGACCAATGCAGGGGATGGTGGTCTAACTCAGGGGACCTCTTTGTGCCCTGCGAGTCTTGGAGGAATAGAGGGTCCAAGCCCGGCCCGCAGGACCTACCACCCAAACTTCCTGACAGGTGTGAGGACAGAGGCAACGCTACAGTCTGACTTCAAATTACACAGTGGACTGAGGTTTCTCTTGGCTTCTACATATGAAGGCTTGTGTGTGGGGCCAGTTGTTGGCCAGAGTAGAGGGAAGGCTTTCCAACCTGAGATTCCCAGCATCCTCTTCCAAGCCCCTTTTCTCTTTTCCCACATCAAGTCCCTCAAGCCTTCTCTTTTCCCTTTACTTTATCCATACCTGAACTCCAAAAAACATCTAGAATCTACATTCACCATCTAGTGAAAGTGGCTGGTAATAGGGCAAAGCTCTTGCTTTTTGTTTTTGTTCTTTTTTAAAAAATTTTTATTTTTATTTTTTTATTTTTTTACTGAAGGTTGCAACGCTCAGGCTGGCTCAAGGGGGCAGATTCTGGGGTGGCAGATCTGACTATTGGGGAACTGCATCTCTGCAGATGTAACCCAGTTAACAGTAGATCATAATGGAGTAGGGTAAGCCCTGCCCAACATGACCGGTGGGTCTAGAAAGAGGAGAAGCTGGCAGAGATTGCACAGAGGGATACTAAGAAGCTCAGGCAGAGCGCAGAGCGCCCCGGGAGGCAGAGGCAGAGATGGGAGTGATGTGTCTACAAGCCCAGAATGTCCCAGACGGCCCACAGACACCCGGAGCTAGAAGGCACGGGGGCAGGGTGGGATTCTCCTCTACAAGGAGGGTGGGTTTTCAGAGAGAGGGTGGTCCTGCCCACAACTTGATTTGAGACTTCGAGCCTCCAGAACTGCGAGATAATACATTTCTATTGTTTTAAGCCACCCAGTTTGTGGTTTCTTGGTCACAGCTGCCCTGGGAAACGAATGCACTCTCCCCAAGCCCACTCTCCCCTCTCCCATCACCTCTTCCATGCCTGCCTGATGACAGCCTGGCTGGGGAGTCAGCCTGGTGGTCTATCTTGCTGGCTGCCTCATTCCCTGAACTGGCTTCTGGCACAGCCTGGAATCCATGACCTTGGGCTCCTTCCTGACCTTGCAGAGGGAGATGAATAGAATGTGGACCTCCTTGGGTACTTTTAGGATTAAACCAAACGTCCACTGGCTGGGAAGGAAATCAGAAGAGAAACCAAGCAAAGGTCTGACTTTCATCCTCAATTGTCTGTTTCTTTGTAGCTAGAGAAAATGGACTTTTTGCCTCCAGCAGAGCCCTGCCGGGGCGTCCCATGCCCGAGAATTCTCTGTGGTCTGAGCCTTCATTACAGTGAGGTCTGCATTTCCTCTGAGATGTGTGCAATTTGTCACAGAGGTCACTGGCTTTCCGTGCGGAGGCAGAAAAGGAAGGGGAGAGGGGCGAGATGGCAGCAGGGCTCTCTCTAACCTTCTCCAGGTCCAAGCAAGCGATAAACATTAAAAGGGTTCTTGGAGAAGAGGATCACAGTGATTATTCCAGAATGCCTGTGGTCTGTCTCATCTCACTTCACTCTCTGACACTCTGACTCTTGAAGTCAGTAGCTGTACAATGTCTTGGAAAGAATAATAGTTCACGAAAACCACCATTTATCAATTGCCATACATTGTACACCTATGATTTTATATCCTTACGGTAACTCTGCAAGGCAGACGCAACCCCTGTTTTACGGGTTAGGCTCAGAGAAACTACAGAATTTGCTCCAGTTCTGAGCCAGTAATCAAGGCCAGGAGAGACCGTCTTTCCACTAGAAGGCACCACCTGTCCACAAAGACAAGCACACCTTCACACCTTCAGAATTCTCTGGCAATCACTTTGTCCTCGAGTTAGGAGAGCTACCTGGAGGCTTAGCCCAATCTTTAAAGTGCTTGTAGCCATTTTTAGTAGTCTTGTCTTTTTTTCTTTTTTCTTTCATTTCCCTTCCTTCCTTTCTTAATTTGTTGCTTCCCTCCTTCCTTAAGTCCTTCCTTCCTTCCTTTTCTTCTTTAGAAATAAGTACATAAACAAAAAATAAAGCAAATGAGTTAAAGCTCTCCCAGGTCAAGCAAAAACACCAGAAAATTTCCCCGATCCCTTCATGATTTTGTGATAGTTGTATTTCATCAAAACCCAATTACATTTTATTTTGGAAGCCCCTGGTGTCCATATAGATGGCCCAAATCATTTTCACAGATCAACACAGTGTTGTAAATTTAGGGGAGCAGAAAGGTGGAGATGACCTGAGCCCCCTGAGGCATCCAGGTGCATCTCACTTCTCTCCATCTGTGAGGGCATCTGGCGAAGGAGGAAAGTTTGTCTTGCTTCTGAATTTCTAAAAAAATATTTTGATCAACACTTTAGGCTTTTGCATATGTATTCGTAACTTGTGAGCCTGCTTAGCAATTAAGCATGTGCAAGAATTGTAAATTTTGGTTCCAGATAATAGAGAGAAGGTTAAATCAAGGGGATTAGATAAACAGTGTTATTTAATTTTACAGTGGGTATTTAAGACTTCTCATATGAACTTTACTAGGAGAGATGGCTCTGACAGGTGGCTCTCTGTCTCCCCAGAGGTGATAACTCAGGAAAATGGCCCTCTGTGGTTGTGTACAATTCCGGCTAGTCATGAAATAGAGCAGTGGTCAGGAAACTTTCTCTCTAAAGAGCCTGAGAAATATTTCTTTAGCCTTTGCAACTACATGTACTCAAGTCTGCCATTTGAGCGTGAAAGTAGCCATAAATCATACCCAAATGAATGAGTGGCTGTGTCCATTAAAATCGTACTGACAAAAACAATCGGTGGGCTGGGTTCAGCCTGGGGGCTCTAGTCCTCTGACCAGTGACACAGAGCCACCAGACAGAAAAGTTATCGAGACAATGGAAGAGTTGGCTGAGGTGTTCCCTCACAGGAGGTTTTTAAAAACACAGTAGGCAGGCTCTTGTTTGGGTTGACTTTTATGTGTTAATTCCTCCATTTGGTAAACCACCGCTTACACTTTGCTTTAGGGAACCGTGCACACCGTGCCCTTGACATAGTTCTTATAGGACACATTGGTGCCTCGACACGAATGATCTTACACTGAGCGCTATCACAGGGCTCCCAGTTTCGGTCAGCTTCTTTGCTCCACATATCCTGCCCTCCGTCCTCTAAACAAAGACCAGCATCTGTGGGAAGGACAAGTGTGAAGGACAAGGCAACCATGGAGTGCGGAAGGATGGGAGCCTTGCAAGCATGAGGTAGGAGAAAATGCAAATTTATTTAACCTGTCGGATCCTTTCTCCTAGATACCATCTTACAGCTCCGGAAAGGAAGTGCTTGAAATAAAACCACAATGATGGGGAAATGTCAGAGGAACCCAGGGGCTGACTGGAAGAACTCCCAGGGGACAAAGCTGGATCGATCTGAGCACCAAAATGTATCATGTAGTATCAGGTTATAATCCAAATTATCAAATAAATACTAATGAGTCCATATTGGTAAAAGTAAATGATTGAAGAAGTAAATAAATAAATAAATAAGGCAGATAGGCAAATTTCTCATATAGAAGTATTCTAAGTTATTTATTCAGAGGTTTTACTTCAGGGAGGTGAGTACCCCGCACCCCTCCCCCCATCTTTTAAGTGTGAGCTGTGCATGGGACTTCCTCCCAAAGAAGACATTATAGGAAGAAGGAAAAAAGAGTAACTTGTCCAGTGGAGAAGGCCGGCAAACACAACCTTAGCCATGTGATCAAGGTTAACACAAACGGTGATCAGTCATGTTGTTAACATGTACCCTTGATACGATGTGATGAGAATGACGCTTTACTTCTGTGGTCTTTCCCCCCCCAAAACCCACAACTCTGGTCTCATCAAGTGAAAGACACCAAACTCAAATTGAGAGACATTCCATAAAATAGCTAACCAAACTGTCAAGATCATCAAAAGCAAGGCAAGTCTGAGAGACAGACCCAGTCTAGATGAGCCTAAGGAGACATGAAGACTACGTTTAATGGGGTACCCTGGGTGGGAGAGGGGGCGGAGTGAGAAGGATGTTAGGGAAAAAGAAAGGAAATTGGAATACGGTGCGAACTTTAGCTAATAATTACATATCAGTATTGGTTGTGACAAATGTACGATGCTAAGTAAGGTGTTAACAGTAGAGGAAACTGGGTGTGTGGAGTATAGGAATTCTGTGTACTATGTTGGCAGTATTTCTGCAAATTAAAAAAAAATTTATAAAATAAAATGTTTATTTTTAAAAAATGAGAAATAGATTTGAAGAGATACTTTGTCAAAGAAGACGTACACGTGGCTAATAAGCACACAAATAAGCACACAAAAGATCCCCGGCATCATCATTTCTCAGCAAATGCAAATTAAAACCACAGTGGGATATAACTATGCTTTCCCTAGAGAGGTTAAAATGATAAAGACTGGCAGCAGTGAAGGAATTGGAATTTTTATACACTTCTGGCGGGAATAAACAATTGTGTAATGACTTTGGAAAAGAGTTTGGGTGTAGTTTACCATTACAGGTACACTATCATATGATCCAGTCACTTCACTCTCGGGTATTTTCCGAAGAGAAATTAGGATATAGATCCACATAAAGACTTGTACATGGATGTTTGTAGCCATGATATTTGTAATAAGTCAAAAATGGAAATAACCCAAGTGAATGGATGAGTAAGTAGTGAGATATCCATGTAACCGAATGCTATTCACCGGTGAAAAGAAACAAGCCACCGTGACACCAGGGATGAATCTCAGACACAGCGGGCTTAGCCAGACACGAAAAAGTACGTGCTGCCTCATGCCACGAATATGACATTCTAACAAATCTCAAGGAATAAAGAGCAAATCAGCAGTTGCTGAAATGGGGAGCAGGAATTGACTTCGAAGAGGCAAGAGGAGACTTTTGGGACAGATGAAAATGTTCTCTATATCTTGCATGTGGTGATCTCATGAGGGGATGCATTGAACCTTGTATTTACAATGAAGCAATTATCTTATTTACATAGACTTCAATGATTTTTTTTTTAATTAGAGGGAGTCCCGGCAGGAATTCTGAGAATGGTCTTCTGAGGCCCTTTAGGGATGACAGGTCAACTTGTTCTGCTCCATGGCCCTCCCCCCAGCCCATCCCATCCCAGCACACTCACCAGCACCCCAGGGAGCAAGGGAGCTGCTTCATATGTCCTCCTTTAAGACTGAGGGTTCCTCCTCAGGTGATTTTGGAAGGCAGAAGCTCTATGGAGTCACCTATGCCAGTAGGACTTAAAGAGATTTTGTAGTGTTCATGGAAGACAGAGGAGGAAGGAGGCACACATTTCTCAGCTTCCATGACTTTCAGAAGGCACAAAGAAAGACCCCAGTGCCTGATGGGAGCACACACTAGCAGACGGGAGGGGTAGAGTCTCCTGGGTGGGGGCCACAGGGACACGAAGCCGCCCCTCTGTGGTAAAGGAGTGCTCCATGAGGAGATGAGTGAGACACAAACGTGTCCTCAGGAAACCACACATACAGTTTCCACGGAGACTCTAGAGCAGCAGATGCCACAAAAATAAAGTGGCATCAGATCAGGACCCAGTCATGCACCCACAATGGAAACTCTCAGGCAGGCACAAAAAGAGGATTTCTCTTTCTTTTTATTTTTTTTAAATATTTTTTTCTTTATTTGATAGACAGGGATCACAAGTAGGCAGAGAGGCAGGCAGAGAGAGAGGAAGGGAAGCAGTCTTCCTGCTGAGCAGAAAGCCCGATGCAGGTCTTGATCCCAGGACCCTGGGATCATGACCTGAGCCAAAGGCAGAGGCTTTAACCCACTGAGCCACGCAGGTGTCCCAGGATTTCTCTTTCTCCCCTGCTATGCTCAAAGTTGGAGATGGTAGGGCAGACAGTGTTCATAGACAGGAATCTTGGAACTACGAACAATGATAGCTAATAATATTGAATTTTGACAGAGGAGTCAACTGAGAGGGTCTAAGGCTTGAACCACCAGAGTAGATTAGACCAATCAGCAGACTAGACTAAGGTTTAAACAAGAATAGGAGAAAAGTAAGATGCATGCTCTGGGTGGATGGGAACATTCAGAGTTCTGAAGACACAGTAAGCTTCATTTTAAAAATATTTGCATTGGTACACTTTGGTCCAAATGTTATATTTACAGATGAATAGTATTTTTATAATATACTGTTTTGTAACCTGCTATTTTCACAGGGACATTTGTCCCTGTCAATATATAGTCTTCTACTACGTACTTTCTAATGTCGATGTAGTGTTCCTTCATATAAATGTACATAATTTACCTAACTAGTAGCTTATTGTTGGACATGAAGGCTCTTCCAATTTTTGGGTGTTATAAATAAATTTGATGAACAGTCTTGCACATGTATCTTTTCACACATCTTTAATTATTTCCACGAGATAAATTCACAGTTAAGGAATTGCTTGGACATAGGATATTCACATTTTAAAGCTTTTAACAGCATTTAGAAAGTTCATACCAATTTACACTTCCATTAGAAATCAACCATCTTTAAAAGCTATTTTTCTATCTATCTGTACCTCTATTCTGGTTCAGTTATGATTCAGAAGGGCTAAAAGAAAAGGTCACAAGGGGCGCCTCGGTGGCTTAGTCGGTGAAACATCTGATTCTTGATTTCAGCTCAGGTCTTGATCTCAGGGTGGTGAGTTCAGGCCCTGTGTGGGGTTCCATACCAAATGTGGAGCCTACTTAAGAGAAGAGAAAAGAAAAAGAAATGGTCATAAACCTATTTCCATTTCATTATTACGGCATAGGGTGAATTCCGCACTAGTAGAACAAGTAACATTAGTAGTGTCGGAGTTCATCCTTAGTTTAACACAAAAATGGCCATGTCCACATAATAGTAACAGCAATGACGTTAACTTTACTGTGACATTATTATGCCACAGGCAGCATGTATAGTATTTTACTGGTATTTACAGTCCTATGAGATAATAAGTACTATTATTCTTTCCATTTTATTTTATTTTTTAAAGATTTTATTTATTTATTTGTTTGTTTGTTTGTTTATTTGTTATAGAGAGCACCTGCATGTGAACTCTGGGAAGGCCAGAGGCAGAGGGAGATGGAAGAGAATCCCGAGCTGACTCTGCCCTGAGCATAGAGCCCTTCAACAGGGTTCTACTCGGGGCTCCATCTCACGACCCTTAGAGCATGACCCTGAGCTGAAGCCAAGAGTTTGACATTGAACTATCCAAGAGTTCAACCTATTGAGCCACCCAGGTGCTCCTATTCTTTCCATTTCAAAAAAGAGGAAATTCTGTCATCAGAAGGGTAAGTGCCTTGATGAATGCATTTTCTTTGTATTAATATGTGTCAGCATAGCCTGAACTGTCTTAGTATCTCTGCACGTTGTATTTCTGTTAATTTGCATGACATCTTACTGAGTTTATTTTCCCTACGACAGATTAAACACTGACTCATGGGACCCACTGAACTGTTATGTCAGGCTGCTGCTGGGCCAGTGGGCTCCTGGTGCTCAGCCAGCCCAGAAGGAGCCCTTCTTGGTGGGGCTGCTGTTACACAGTGGGGAGGGGGCAAGGGGTGTTTGGAGGGCACAGGTGACCACAGGGGCTTCTTCTCCCTTAATGGTGAATGGGCACATGCCACAGCCTGGTTGAGGAAGGTATGAGGGTCTGGGTCTCGGATCCCCACAGGAATGAAGATTTGGGTTGTAGCCCTGGGTAAGCCACTAAGTCTCTCTTCTTCATCCCACGCTCTGCTCTGAATGTGAAATACTGTGCTTGTGGTCTCCGAGCCCACTGCAGCAACATTCTGTTGATGGTCCCTCACTTCACCTTGAAAATGGGGAGAGATTACAGCTCTAATTCCCAAGCACAGTGTTGTGACACACTGTCCCAGTCATTTGTAAAGTTTGCCACAGCAAGAAAATTCTATGGTTTGCACATGGGGTACTTCTCAGGTCAACTGGAGTGGATCTAAGATTATCCTGTGTGGAGGTCACCCTCGCTCCCAACCATTCCAGCGTGCTTTCAAAGAGGGACAGAAGCAGGAGAGGAGGAGGAAGACAAGCCATCTGCAGCTTGTCTTACCTCTAGATCCGGGGAGTGTGTGGTCCATGCCTAAGCAGGTTTCTAGAGGAAAAGCATCAGGAACCACAGCTCCAAACCAAAGGAATAAAATGGAATGGGAAATCAGATGACAGAAGGGTGGAAAAGGTGTTTTTTTGTTTTGTTTTGTTTTTCTGAATACAATAGAAAAAAGCTTTCAAGCATTTTCAGTTCCAGTATTCTTTCCTTAATTAGTATCAAGAAGCCAAATTCAATTCCCTACCAAAAAGAGACAAGACAGCAGGCAGAGATGGTGAAAGTACCATGTTTACGCTTGAGCACGTCAGAGGCCATCAAGATGGCCATGAAAAGAATAGGACCTCCTGAAAACCTTGTTGTTCAAGACACATTTTCTCATCAATGAACAGCTTGCCAAGGCCAGATAAGCAGCATGAAAGGGGAGGGGGGAGGGGAAGAAGGCTTCTACTTGTTTATTGAGAGAGTTGTTCTTAATAATTCATTTGCTTATAACTTCCCAAAGGAAATTACCCTCCCTGGCCCCTGTCTGGTGGGAGAGGTCTGCTCTCACAGACTGGGTTATCAGTATTCTTGCTTTCTGGTGAGCAGTTAGAGTCACTGTTTCTTAACGAGGTCAAGGCCATGGACTATACATCTAATTAGACAGTTAAGTCATCGTTATTTCTTAGTTACAAACTGGATGCCTTCTCCGTGCTAAACATCTCTCAGTGTAATGCTTATGTTCAGCAAAAGCCCAGCTTCTGCTGGAGAAAACAACTCGAGGCAGTGTCATTTCAGTGTATATCTTGATGGACAAATCCCAAATCACTGTTATTTTTTAAAGAAAAAAAAATCCTTTTTTTCCTATTTAAGGGCAGCCTGATTAAAGCATTCCTAACTCTCAAGCTTCTCTTATTGTTTACATGGCTGGCCCTCCCCGTTCTTATATGCATCTTGCCCCAAGATGGCTTTTGTTGGAGATTAATATCAAAAGAGCGTCCACCCATGATACAACAATCCTCTGGTTTCCAGGCAGTATTTTTTATGCGGAATGAATTTTCTTTAGTGCTTTTGCCCCCCCCCCCTCTTTTAATGAAAGTCACATATATGCACTGTAGAAATAATAAAAAATGAAGAAAAGTGTAAATTTAAAAATTAAGCCTCCTTGAGTCAACGTGGGAAGAACTGTTTAAAGGAACTATCACTGAATACCAAAGCAGTTTTTAGCATTTAAGTGATTTGATTAAATTATGGGTAGTCCTCTGATTAAACATTATATCGTAGGAATGGTTCATAACCATCTCCTCATGCCATTGTTTTCACCTAGCTGTTTATTTGAAAAATCATGATGGCTGTTTTCTCTTGCATAAATGTCAATCTCTGCTGAGAAATGCCATCAGATGCTTTTCTGCAAGTCATAGTTTGGAGTGTATTCTTCTTTAGAAAATTACCGACATTAATTTGAATCTCCCTGATGGCTAGTGATGATGAACATTTTTCCATGTGTCTGTTAGCCATTCATATGTCTTCTTTGGATAAGTGTCTGTTCATGTCTTCTGCCCATTTTTTGACGTGATTATCTGTTTTGTGTGTGTTGAGTTTGAGGAGTTCTTTATAGATCTTGGATATCAGCCCTTTGTCTGTACTGTCATTTGCAAATATCTTCTCTCATTTCATGGGTTGCTTCTTTGTTTTGTTGACTGTTTCCTTTGTTGTGCAGAAGCTTTTGATCTTGATGAAGTCCCAAATTTTCGCTTTTGCTTTTGTTTCCTTTGCCTTTGGAGCCATATCTTGAAAGAAGTTGCTGTGGCTGATGTCAAAGAGGTTACTGCCTGTGTTCTCCTCTAGGATTCTGATGGATACCTGCCTCACATTGAGGTCTTTTATCCATTTCAAGTTTATCTTTGCATATGGTGTAAGAGAATGGTCGAGTTTCATTCTTCTACACATAGCTGTCTAATTTTCCCAGCACCATTGATTGAAGAGACTGTCTTTTTCCCACTGGATATGTTTTCCTGCTTTGTTGAAGATTATTTGATCATAGAGTTGAGGATCCACATCTGGGCTCTCTACTCTGTTCCACTGGTCAATGTGTCTGTTTTTGTGCCAGTACCATCCTGTCCTGGTAATCACAGCCTTGTAGTAAAGCTTGAAATCAGGCAGTTTTGTTTTTCTTTCTCAACATTTCCTTAGCAATGTGGGGTCTCTTCTGATTCCATACAAATTTTAGGATTGTTTGCTTTAGCTCTTTGAAAAATTCTGGTGAAATTTTGGTTGGGATGGCACTAAAAGTATAGATTGCTCTAGGCAGTATAGACATTTTAACAATGTTCATCATCACTAGCCATCAGGGAGATTCAAATCAAAACCATATTGATATACCACCTTACACCAGTTAGAATGGTCAAAATTAACAAGACAGTAAACAACAAGTGTTGGGGAGGATGTGGAGAAAGGGGAGCCCTCTTACACTGTTGGTGGGAATGAAAGTTGGTGCAGCCACTTTGGAAAACAGTGTGGAGACTCCTCAAGAAATTAAAAATAGAGCTATCCTATGACCCTGCAATTGCACTATTGGGTATTTACCCCAAAGATACAGATGTAGTGAAAACAAGGGCCGTATGTACCCCAATGTTCATAGCAGCAATAGTCACAGTCACCAAACTGTGAAAGAATCAAGATGCCCTTCAACAGACGAATGGATAAAGAAGATATGGTCCATATAGATTATGGAGTATTATGTGTCCATCAGAAAGGATGAATGCCCAACTTTTGTATCAACATGTATGGGACTGGAGGAGATTATGCTGAGTGAAATAAGTCAAGCAGAGAGATACAATTATCATATGGTTTAACTTATTTGTGAAGCATAAGGAATAACACCAAGGACATTGGGAGATGGAGAGGAGAAGTGAGATGGGGGAAATTGGAGGGAGAGATGAACCATGAGAGACTGTGGACTCAAAGAAACAAACTGAGGGTTTTAGAGGGAAGGAGGATAGGGGGTTGGGTGAGCCTGGTGGTGGGATAATGGAGGGCACATATTGCATGGAGCACTGCATGTGGTATATAAACAAGGAATTCTGGAACACTGTAAAGAAATTTAAAAAAATTATCAACATTAAATATTACTGGCCTTGTAACAGAAAGAGACTGTGATAATTCTGGAAATGCAACATTTCAGGGCACCTGGGTGGCTCAGTCAGTTGAGCATCTGACTCTTGGTTTCAGCTCAGGTCGTGATCTCAGGGTCATGAGATGGAGCCCCATGTTGGGCTCTGCACTGTGCGTGGAGCCTGCTTGAGATCCTCTCTCTTCCTCTGCCTCTGCCGCTTGCCACTACCCTGCCCCATTCTCTCCCTTTCTCTAAAATAAATAAATAAATAATAAAACAAATATTTCAGAAGAATGTTGTGTAAACAAAACCAATAATAGTTACCACTCGAAATCATTATGCTATATACCTTAGACTTACACAGTGTTGCGTGTCATTTTATCTCAATAAAACTGGGGGAAAAAGATTTCTACATACATAAATATTTACCACGTGAAGAGATTAAAAGGAATTGGTTATCTTATTGGTGACATGTCCAGGGTCAAATCTGAGTGAATTAACTATAGCCCTCAGATGAGACTTCAGGGCTCTTTGCTTTGGTAGTTCATGAGTAGTGAACACGGTTTCCTTTGGGGGTGGTGAAAATGTTTGGGATATAGATAGACGAGGTAGTGGAACTCAGTATCACTGGATTGTATACTTGAAAATGGTTAATTTTATGTTATGTGAATTTCACCATAATAAAAATATAGTAAAGAAAAAAAAAAGGGATTAGTGAATCTCAGCACTTAGGACTGTTTATACCTAACACCTAGAGTCCTAATTATTCAATATCCCTGCTAATCATAACTGTGAGAAACTTGATTTCAAAATGGTGTGATAGAGAAATGAATTTCAACCATTTTCACCTTTCTTGCTTTGCTTTGGTAGTAGCAAACTTAAGTCATAGTTCTACTCTTGATAAGTGAAAGTGGTTGGTCAGTCGGTTGCATCTCCCATTTCCACATACATTAGGGAAAACACCACACTTCCATGACTCTAAAGCAGAAGTGCTTCTTTGGCATAACATAATGATTTTCAGTTCCAGTCTTATTTTAAAATTTTCCAAGAAAAGAAGACAAGAAAATAGAATGAGGAAGGAGAGCAGCAGCTAGTGTCTACTTCATTAACTTAGCAGATCTCTGTAGGGAAAGGGTCTGGGCATAGCCCGTGATCCATTCCTCCTTTATAATAGGGAGCCTCCCACAAAGGCAAGACTGCATCCTACAGGGGCCCTGGAAGGAAATAAATAATCCATCCCCCACCTCTGACTCAGAAAAGAATGATCTGTTGCCAAGAGCTGGTATTTAGGACAGTACTGCCTGGCCAGACGCCAAACTATGAGGCGGGATCTTGGAGTTCTTGATCTGGAGAATTCCAGAATGGTAGGAAGACTCTAGAGGTGTGCACCTCTCATGGAATTTAGAGGAAAGTGTAACGATAGTCCAGTAATTGCTCCTTATGAAAAGCTTGTGTGTCTGAGAGAATGCCTTAACCTCCAGGAAGAAGCATAGCACAGGAAAGAACCAGAAGATCTATTTTTTTCCCTGTTCCTTTGCAGATTCGCTGTGTATGATCTTGGACAATTCACTTCATCTCTCTGGATCTTTAGTTTCCTAACAGGTGTAATGCGATCCTTTCCAACTCTGAAGCTCTGTGATTCTCTTCCTATGTGGGGCTGGAAACCACAGGGCTGCTGGGTAACCCTGAGAACCCTATTTCAGCCAAAAGCTATTGCTGCTTGGAGCTCACACACTCCCTGTTCTATAACAAGAAAAAAATATGTTGCTGTCTCCTTGTTTTCTCGTTCCATTTTACTCACAACAGTACTAATGCTTACCTTTTTGACTGTGGAGGTAACAGCAAAAAGGTCAGTGCCATGAGAAAATGACAAACCAACCAAAGTTCCTTTTGAAGTCTCCTTCCCATCTGGGTGGACAGCAGCCTTTGCTCTTGCTACCTGACTTTGGGCGAGTAACTTCCCCTCAATGTCTTCAAGTATAGAATGGGGATAACAATAGAACATAAATGATAGGTTCCCTTAAGGATTTAATGAGGCAACACATGTAATATGACCAGTAGGATGCCGGACACATAACAAGTACTTGATAAACATTAGCTTCTATCAGTATGTTTCACATAAGCCCGGAAGGAAAAGTCCAAACGCTGAGTTCTAGGTCTCGGAGGGAAAAAACTGAAGTGAGGTGGGGTGAGGGGGGGGGGCATCTTTCTTGGTCTTCTGTTTTCCCATATAGTTGACCCTACTATACTTCGTGGTCCCGTAAAGGTGACAACAAAAATGTGACAAGCTTCCCCTTCCCACACTAATCATGTGAAGCCAAACGCATGTCCGAGCAAGCAGTATAAAATCGCCGATGACCACTATTCACACCTTGGCAAGAGGAATCATGTTTCGGAATAACTAAGAATATTTGAAAGTCAATCACTCTTTCCTAGAGAGGGTTGGAGCCCCGGCATTTGGGGACAGTTCGGTACAGAGCCCTTGGAGGCAGGGAGCAGGCGATATTAACCTTCGTAACAGAAGGGGTAGCCCAGGCCCGTGCCAGGGCACCCAGAGGGACTGAACACTCCGCGGCCCCTGTCTCCCTGCCTCCCTCCCCCGCGCCTCGACTTCCGCAAAGGGGTTTTTTGAAACCCAAGCACAGCCCCCGTGCTCTGTGTAGGTGGTGACGTGGGCGGGGGTGAAATGCAACCTTTCTCTTCCTGACTGCCTGTCCTCCAATTCCCCGTTTTCCTCCGACTTTCATAAGTGGTGAGGTCATCCCGGCGCAGGAAAACCAAACTCCTATTTTTCAGACCCAATAAAGGCCGGCATTGTGTGTCTGCGTAAACAGAGGCCAGACGGACAGGGCGGCGGGGGACGCGAGTGGCCCGCCCCCTGGCGGTCGCCGGGGGCAGTGGCGGCCCGAGCTCCACCTCCCGGAACCGCGGCGGGGAGGCGGAGAGGGTGCGTGCTAAAATGTAAGTTAAAATTAGATCAATAGTCAGCACGGCTCTCTCAATCAATGCTTCGCAGGGCGAGCGTACAACCAGCTATTTATAAGCTAAACCCGGCATTATCTTCCTCTTTTAGGACGCACAGATCCATTACTGCGCGCGGCGGGGGAGCGGATGCTGCCGGGAGCGGCCGCCGGCCACATCTCAGCCCCGCGGGCTGGCCGCGGCGTCATCCAGCCTGCGATCCGCACGAGGTGGGGAGTGGGAGGACACCTCCCGACCCGGGGCTCCCCCCGCCCCTCCGCTCTCTCCAGGACTCCTTCTCCGGCCTGCCCCCCAAAGGCTCGCTCCCGCCGGGTCTTTACCTCTATGGGCTCCTTGGTGTTTAAACACAGGCTGCCCCAAACGCAAACAATCATCAGGGGCTCTCCTGTCGACGCAGAGCGCACACCGGCCGCTTACACCTTACAGCCTTACAGGGCTTGACGGGCCCCTTGAAAAAGGTTTCCAGCCCCGCTGCCTAGAGGGCCTGCATTACTCAGTCCTTGCTCAGGCAATTGTTGCTGTAAATAGCTGCGACCTCCCTCCACCCCGCTGCGAGCACGGATGGGAATGGATTTACCGCGATCTGTCTGATCACGTTGTATTTAAGGCCTCGGTGAGAGGGGACCGTGTTCCATGCAGCCCCCGACGTGCTGGGACAACAGGGCATTCCCAGGCCCGTTTGCCCCAGTGGGTGGAAGTCGTCTGCCATGTATGAAGAAATGTCCACAGTGGTATTTCTGTTGAAGTTGCTAAATGATTTTCATTTCTCAAAAGATGCTCCAGAAAAAAAAAAAAAAAGCATAAACTGATACTGCACCGCCGCCTCAGAAACACAAGATCAAATCATAGTTCTGGGGGAAAACGTAGGCATTCTAGTCTTAGAAATGTATATAGCAAATGTTATATACGTATTTATATCGTTTTTCTTAATTTTTGCTTTTCTATTTTTTACCATTTCTTTAAAAAGCACGTACTATAGAGAGCCAAAGAATTTTAATAGTAGCTTAAATGTACATTAGGTGTATTTATAGAATTAATGTATTGTTTGACATAAAAGGATTTTGAACTAAAGATAGACACCAATGCGTTCTTCATTTAGAAACAACTTTTTCTTCCTCTTCAAATTCTGGTTGGCTTACCACCAAAAGATATCCCACATCTGTTCTTTTCTCCACATCCAGCCGGCCTCTAGCTTGGTCACACGTCACCATTCCTTATCCTGTACCTGGACTGCAAAAATCTGGTCTTTCTGGCCTACCCACTCCACAGAGCCACCAGACTGCTCTTTTAAAATGTAAATCAGATGTAACTGTCTTCTCTGCCTGAAGGCTTCCTTGGCTCCCCATTGCCTTCACTTAGAGCCCCAGTTCCTCACCGGGACCGGAATGGGGTGTCTGGTCTGGCGGGGACCCAGCCTTGCTCCTCTGTCCTCCGTTCTCGCTCTCTCACTTCCTCCCATTTCCGCAGAGCGTGATTTCGGGGGGGGGGGCGCTTTCTTTCTGAGCTTCCTTCAGCCCCAGAGTCCTAGCTCCCGCTCTCCGCTCTGGGCAGAGTTCTCTCTCAGAAGCTCTCCTCAGAGCTGCCTCCGCCTCAGCTCAGATAACGGATACCTTAGCTGACCACTACTTTTCCAGAACTCATCATCACTTTACCTTGTTTTATTTGCAACAAAGCAGCTTAACTGAAACTGCTTTGTTTATCCTCTGGTTTACAAGCTTCTCCCTTTTCACTCACAAGAACAGAAGCCCCTTGAAAACAGGCCGTTAAAAATTTTTTTCTCCACTCTTTTGTTGGGTTCTACAACAGTGCCTGGCCCACATTACTCAATTATCTATTTATTGTATCAATTACTGGGTGTGATTTCTTAATGTCTATAGAATTATACATAGTCTGCCTTGAATCTTCTAGTCATTTTTATATCCATATGCTTCCTCCTTTCAAGTGTGAACTCCTTGAGGCAGGATCATGTTTAGTTCACTTTATTCTCCATGGCGTTTTGGAGTCTGGCACGCCACACGTGTTTAATATATTTGTTAGATTGACTTGCAATAAGTGAATGGGTAATAAGCGGATACAATAAGACTTCACCCCCCGTGTAGCTTTCACCAGGAAAAATATTTTGATATCCAAAGAGATAAATTGTTGCTTTGATCCTTATAGTACCACACACATGCACACACACACGTTTGCTTTCAATATTTCAAAGAATGTTCATATCCATTATTTTATTTGATCTTAATACCAGCTCTGCGAGATAGCCCTTATGATCTACACTTTACAAATGCAGGAACTGAAGCTCGGGGCACGAATTGACCTCATCCAGCTTGAGCAACTAACATGAAGCGGACAGGAGGACGAGAGCTTGTTAATTTCAACATCCACACATAAGGACGTGTAAAAACACACATATGTACATACATACATACATGTCCACATTCGCTGGTGTTTTTTTTTTTTTGTCTCCACCACACTCGCAGTTGGGACCAGATGGGATCATAAATACAAAGTATCTTGAGTGAAATCTGGCAAGTGACAGGCACTCAGTAAATGACCATTCCTTCCTCTTGCCTGCACTACGGTTGCCATAATCTCTCCGTCCCAATAAAGAAGAATGCATCTGTCTTCACTTTGTTCTTTTTATTACTAGACTAATTTCCAGGATCCTTCTTATTGTGAAATATTCATGTGTAATATTAATTGGATGCTTTCACAGATCTGAACAATAGCAAATGAATTCTTGCTAACTGGCAACCTATTGCTCTTTCATCTTTTACTCTGAATACAAACCAGTGAGAAATGTTTACGAATACCGACCAGAGCCCAGCTTAGCTTAAGTTATACAGTTCAGTGTCAATGAGAGAATGGCACATTAAACATGCTAAACATAGCACAACCAGAGAGGTTAAATAATGTGCAAAATGGGTTTTACAATAAGCAAATCAAGAGCTCATTCTGATCATTCATTCATTCATTTATTCATTATTTGTTGAATATCTTTTATGTGCCAAGCACTGTACTAAGTGTTGGGAACACAGAGGCAAGAGACAATAATCCATCAAGTCTCTACCCATACAGGTCTAGTAGAAAAGATAGACTTAAACCAAATAATCACACAACAGAGATCAACGTTGTGAGAGGCAGAACCGACACGGGAAATTCAGGGGAGACTGCCTGGAGAAAGTGAGGATTAAGCTGAGCTGGGTCCTTGGTGAAGGCCTGGCTCAATGCCACCAATGGTTACTAAAGAAAAGGAAGAAATGATCAGATATGTAAATAATAAAAGACATGTAAAAATAATAACTTTTACATTTTTTCACTTAACAAGTATTCCTTAAGTGCCTATTAAGTGCCAGATAGTTGTCTTGGTGCTATGGGCTATGGTAACGGTCGAAGACAAAAATCTCTGCCTTCATGGGCTTATATTGGAGTGGGAGAAAACATACAACAGACTGATAAAGGACTTTAATGGAAAAGAATATTAAGTGGGGATTTCTTCTAAGGGAAAAGGTAATCCAAGGAAGTAAGACAGGGAAGTGTGGCAGGGTAAGAGAGGGAGGTTCAGTTTTCCATGGCCCAGTCCTATATGCCTTCACTGAATAATGCATTTGAGCAAGACCTGCCGGTGGTAATGGAGCAAAGCCACGCTGATCTGAGGGCTGGTGTGGTGGTTGCGGAGGGGAGAACTGTCCAGGAGGAGGACTCTATCAGTATAACAACCCTGGGATAGCAGCATAACTGACTGGTTTGAGGAGGGGCGAGGAGACAGGTGTGTCCGAAGTCAGTGGAATAAGCAAGACGTTAGCTAGTTGATGAGCTCAGGGAGGTAAGGGATCTTAAGGGACATGATAGGTGATTGGAAAGTTTTTGGCTTTTACTCTTTGCGGTGGGAAGACACTGAAAGCTTTTGAGCAAATGATAGACATTATCTGATTTATGTTTTAATAGTCCCCTGGACTGCTGCATAGAGAGCACTCATGTTGCAGGCCATGTGCTAAGTGTCTTAAGAGATGACCTCATTTTATCCTCACAGTTCTGAGATGGACCCATTCTATAGGTGAGAAAACCGAGGTGTAGGGAGGTTAAGTACTTCCTCAAGGTCATGGGGCTAGTAACTGACAGTGTTAGCATTGAAAGCCAAGCAGTGTGATTTGAGCACCCAAGCCATTAGCCACCATATTAGAGTCCCCCTCTAAGGGAGACTGGGATCTTGGCTGGTGGTAATGAGAGGATCAATAATACCTATCACACATTGAGGGTTTTCTAGTCACTGTCCTGGTTTTTCTCATTAATTTTATTTATTCTCACAAAACTCCTATCAGATAAGTATTGTTACTCTTATTATAGATAAGGGAGCTGAGGCTCAGAGAACTTACCCAGGCAAGCTCAGTTTATAATCAAGATACTAGAACTCAAACCTGGGGGACTTCCTCTTCAAAGCCTTTGACTTACTCCTCCCAGATAAATATATTAAACTTTAAAATCTATTTATTGTAAAGAACTTATAATAGAGTCTTGTGTTTTTAAAATAATCCATTTTATCTTTCTTTTTTGATTGGATGCTTAGTCCATGTATTTCTATAATTACTGAAATAGTTTATTTTATTCTTTCTACTTGCTATATTTTTCTATTTTTCCCATTTATAATTTGTTCTTCTATGCCTCCTTTTTTACCTGCTTCTGAAGTATTTATTTTCATTTTATTCTCTAGTATCTTTTTGTTCATTCTGGATATTCTTGTAGCTTTTATCCTAGAAAGTTATTGTGCTTTTCTAGCTTCTCATTATATACTGTAAGTCAACATTTTGCCACTTCACAAGTAAGTCAAGAAACTTTCAATAGTTTAACATCATTTGATCCTCCTGTTCTTTGTGACACTATTTAACATTTGACTCCTACATTGTGTTCTCACAAATCTTTCCTCATTTTTTGTTTTAAAGAGTTAGTATTTAAAAAGAATTATATACATATTTATTCCTTCCAGTGTTCCTTATTCCTTCCCAAAGTTTACTATTTCTAACTAGGATTATTTTCTTTCCACCTGAAAGTTTTCCTTTAGTGAATCTTGTAGTGCTGTTCTAAAGACAAACTCCATCAAAGTTTGTTTATTGGGAAATATCTATATTTTCACTTAAGTGTTGTACATTTTCACTTGATATAATTTTATTTGGTATTGCAGTTTCCTTTCAGGTTTAATAATGCTAAAGCATTATCTTCTGGCTTCCATAGTTTTGTTTTTTGGCTTCCATAGTTTCTATCAAAAAGTCTGCTATCAGTCTTCTTGTTACTTTGAAGGGACAGTGTCTCTTTTTTTCTTTGATTCTTTTCAGATTTTCTTCATTGTCTTTAATTCTCAGAATTTGTTTTGTTTTTAAGATTTTAAAAATTTTATTTATTTATTTATTTGACATAGAGAGAGAGATCACAAGTAGACAGAGAGGCAAGCAGAGAGAGAACAGGAAGGGGGCTCTCGGTTGAGCAGAGAGCCCGATGCAGAGCTTGATCCCAGGTCCTTGAGATCGTGACCTGAGTTGAAGGCAGAGGCTTAACCCACTAAGCCACCCAGGTGCCTCATAATTCTCAGCACGTTGAATATAATGTCCCTAAATGTGGTTTTTACTCTTCTTAGTGTTCCCTGTTCTTGAATTTGTGAGTGGATATCTTTAATCACTTTTGGAGAATTCTCTGTTATCTCTACAACAATTGTTCTTTTTCAGTCCCTCTTCTCCTCTCCCTCTGGGATTTCAATTACATATAATACTGTCTTTTTTTTTTTCCTGTGTGCCACATGTCTCTTATATTTTATTCTGTTCTTTTTACTCCTTTCCCCTACTTTTATGTTTCAATTTTGGCTTTTTTTAAAAAAAAATTTAAGTGATCTG
The DNA here is from genome assembly GCF_011764305.1 of Mustela putorius furo. Taxonomy (NCBI): domain Eukaryota; kingdom Metazoa; phylum Chordata; class Mammalia; order Carnivora; family Mustelidae; genus Mustela; species Mustela putorius. The sequence continues at coordinate 33,748,261 of NW_025421987.1, forward strand.
GTCTTTGAATTAAAAATTCTGTGTTCTACATACTGTTAAACTTATTTAATTAATTTTTCAGTTTAGATGATATATTACTGTATTTTTTCAATTCTAGAATACCCATTTGATTTTTTAAAATAATTTCAGTTCTCTGTTGAAATTCTTAATCTTTTACTTCATTTCCCCTCTATTTTTAGATATAATAATCTTAATTATTTTAAAATCCTTTTCTGCTAATTACCACATTTGAGTTATCTGTGGCTATGCTTCTATTATTTGAATTTTTTTCCTTTTGATTATCAATCACATTTCCATTCTCTTCTCATGTTAGTAATTTTGAATTGTACTATAGAAATTGGGAACCCAAAAACAAAACAAAATGCCAGAATGCTCAGATGAAATTCTCTACCATCAAAGGCTCCTCTAGTCCTCCGGTAGGCAGACAGCTACCAGATTAAGCTGGGTGTGAGGTTGGGTGGCAGCTTTTAGTAAATTTTAGTAAATAAGCCTGTGCACCTCTGGTTTGTCTCTCTTCTTTGCAAAGGGCTTTCAGTGGGGTGTGTAGAAGCTCCCTTTTTCCTCAGCTTTAACAGTTCTGTTCTTCAGAGGCTCTGAGCCTATGTTAGAGATTTCCATTTTACATAGGTTCAGAATCTGGCAAATGGTCTAAGGGAAAGAACTGTTGTGCATCCATTGGAAACACTTATTTCTAGTGAGACTTTGTCTCTAAGGCACTGCAGACTAGAAAAAAATTTATTCTCTCTTTCTGGTTTGGCCCACATAACCCTTCCCTGCCATCCCAAACTTAAGGGAATGAGTCTTGTATTTGGCACTTTTTTTTTTCTGTTTTCTAATCCATTACTTCAGTCCTACACATTCACCAAAAGTTCTGCTACTTTCTCTATTCCCCAGTAGGGTCCTGCTTAGCCCAATCCAGTCTTCAATCGATACCCACAATGGGCAAATGCTCCTTGGGATGCAAATAGCTGGTGATTATAAGTTCACTTAGGAATTTTAGTTTATCTAATGTCTTTGTATCCATCTCCCTTCAGTGTCTTGAATGATATTTGCAATGTACCTATTTTTTTCCTTCTTGCGACAGTGTGGCTGTTAGCCTGTTGTGACCTTTATAGTCTACCCAAAGTTGAAAGTCCTTCTTAGACATATTAAGGGTTAGAAACTTTGGAGCTAGGAAGGACTTTGGCATTCACATAGTACAATTACCTCTTGGACCATATAGAAAAATAGATGCTCAGAATGGTGACATGATTTATTCAAGGCCCAAAACTAATGAGGCTAGAAACTAGATTTGAGCTAAGTCTGGAGGTGGGTTTTCTGATCCTAAGTCCAGTATTCAAGAGGACAAGATGGAGAGAGAGACAGAAAGAAAGAGAACATACGGTGGAAAGGAATCTACCTAAAAAGGAGAGCAAATTTGGAGTCTTTGCTATAGCAGTTCAAGTGCTCAGCCCTCAAAAATTCACGTTGGAAAACCTAGCTCAGGTCTTAGAAGTCAATTATAAAATCAAATACATACTTCCTTTCTTCCCCTACCTTGTTTGAAAATGGGATTTAGGATGGAGTGCCCAGTGATAAGAGCTCCTCTAGGAAAGGTTACAGATGAGACCCGCAGTGTGGGAATATGGAGAATAGGAAGGGCTGATGGCAAAAAGATGAGAATATTGCCCTTGGCAAGAGGATATTGACACTGTTGGAATTTCAGGGTGTCGTAGGTGTGGTAGGCTCAGGAATTTCTCTGCTCCAAGAGTAACCAAGATATCTTTTTCTGTGTATGCAGAGTTTATCACTGTCACCTTCTTCCCTCTCTCATTGTCGAGCTAGGCAAGGTCTGAAAGGCAGGAAGAAAATGTGCAGAATTAATGATGAGATAGGAGTCAGAACCAAGAGCTCAGAGACTCATCCCTTCCCAAGATGTTCCTCACCCTTCCACCAACACACCAAGCTACTGTGGTCAGCCCTTGCCTCACACACGGGCTAGGAACAATCAAGTGAATTTGCAGAAAGTCAAATTCACGTGATTTTTCTGCTTAAACGCTAATAATGGTAGTAGTATATCTAAGGCATATAGCATTTTGTCCTATTCTTTAAAAAAGAATTTTTTTTTTTTTTAAGTTTGTTTAAGTAATCTCTACACCCAACCTGGGCCTTGAACTCATGACCCTGAGATCAAAAGTTCCATGCTGTACCAGCTGAGCCAGCCAGGCACTGCCATCAGGTTCTCGAAGGAAATGTTTTATCTCTGCATTAATATTAGAAGCAGGGTTGCTAAGCAATTTAACCATGTAAACAAGCAAGGGGGTAGGGCTCAGCATCAATGGGGAGCAGTATGTTCAAACTTCTTAGAGGAACAAACTGCATTTAATGATATTATCTCATTATTGTCTACATGCAAATGTGTCCTATTTGTAAATGAATCACATCTCTTTATTAAGGAAGGACATCTGATTTATCATCCTTGTAGCAATTTCCGTGACAAAGAAAGCCCCATTTATTTAAGATTATCCACTATTGATAATAGCTAACATTTTTGAGTACTTGCTATATAGCAGGCATTTCCCTAAGCAAGGGATACTTTACGCAAGCTGTTGCATTTATCTTTACAGAGGTTGTATGAGGTAGGTACTACTATTCTTCTTTTTAATAAGTGGGGAAACTGAGACTTAGCAAAGGTAAGTAACCTGCCCAAGGTCATATCATAAAAGATAGAGCGAAGGTTCCGTTGGATCCAAAAGCCCCTGTGTGAAGGATTTTGTACTTTTTAGAATGGTCTTTCCATGGTTCCACACTAAGTGGTGAAAATCTTTGTTTTTCAGTGATCAGCTAGGGCTTTCTTCCCAAACAACTCCATTCCTTCTTTCCGCTCAGGTCAGCCAGTCTTCTTGGGAACCGGCCTTCTCTCCCAGGTAATGGTGGTCAAGTGGCGTTACCTAAAACATGAAAAGGGGGAAATGAATGGGTTCTAGCACTTCCCGGACTAATGGGATCGCCTAAGGTTCTTCACTTCATGGTTCCTTATCTGGAAAACTGGATTAGGTTCCCCACCTCCCCAGGTTGCTGGGGGAATAAAGTACTGTGTGTAAAGTGCAGACACAAGACAGTATTTGTCAAATATGAGTTGTCTTTTCTTTCCTGTTTCTATCATTTCTGCATCTGCATGAGAGGGATATCTCTCCTCACAGTTAGTCCCTTGTCTAGGTGGTTCCTGAGCACTGCTGCTGAGATCCAGACTTTGCATATAACTGAGAGAAATTAGTAGGATGACTATTGTGAATTATCCTCCCTCCCCACACCCCTCCCATAGAGAAATCCCATGATAACACACCCAAGAAGTAGAATTTAGAATTCCTTCTCTTCTTCTGGAGTCATCTGAAGTTGGACAGCCCTCCCTGCGTGGGGGACATTTTCCTGCTGTGATAAATTGGTCTTGGTGTCGAACTTGAGTCACTGACCTCCAGGTGGAGCGGCATGAGAAAGAGAGAAGGGAGAAAAGGAAAAAAACAAAAACAAAAACAAAAACAAAAAAACAAACCAGGGGCGCCTGGGTGGCTCAGTGGGTTAAGCCGCTGCCTTCGGCTCAGGTCATGATCTCAGGGTCCTGGGATCGAGTCCTGCATTGGGCTCTCTGCTCAGCAGGGAGCCTGCTTCCTCCTCTCTCTCTCTCTGCCTGCCTCTCTGTCTACTTGTGATCTCTCTCTGTCAAATAAATAAATAAATAAATCTTTAAAAAACAAACAAACAAACAAACCAGGTCGGTGCCCAGAAGAAGCAGATAGCCGAGAAAGACTCAATGAAATACCAAGATGGTGCATGGTCCTTCATGGATTTGCAGGGAAGAGAGTGACGTAGGGACGGATTCAGCCAGTTCCAATTCCACAGGAATTTGGAGAGATGACCCATGTGCTCAACCAGCCCGGGGTGGGATGCAAGAGAAGTGAGACACGGTCTAAGGAGCTGGCAGTCTGTGGGAGTGGCAGCCCACAGATTGAAGGAAGGACAGCAAAAGATCAATTACACTTCATGCCGCACTGTGATGCAGCCCAGGACCCGGTGTCACAGGTGAGAGGAAGGCTGTTACTGTCTTTCTCATGGTGCTATGTTCCAGCCTCAAATGCAGGTGAGCGACAGATATGATCTCATCTCATTCAGTCTTAAAAACCAACCTTTGATGTGAGCCCATTTTGATGGGGAAGAAATTGGAGTGCAAAGAGACTAAACCTAGCCAGGACCCCACAGCAGGTGACCTATAGGATTTCAACGTAGATCTGTCTGTAGAAAACACCTGTGCTCTCAGACGGCCTGAAGCCACTTGCTGGTTGTATGACTAAGACCTTCTAACTTTCTTAGGCCTCAGTTTCGTTATGGGCTTGGATGGAGATAATGCTCTTCTAGAATTATCTGGGAGTGACGCTTTGCCTGAATCCTTTTCTCCGGCCACAGGCCCCTCACTTTAAGATATCTTCTGACAGTTGGTCATTTTTATACCCTGATCACACTCCAAATAGTATATGTTCAAACCAGGGTGGACACTGACCCAAGGGAAGGACGGAGGTAGAGAGTTACAGATCCCAGAACCACTTCAATTTTGTCTGGTCTGTCCTAAAGACTGATTTGTTCAGTTTTTCCTAGATCTAGTGAGACTGTAGCTCAATCTTACAGTAATCCTCAACCTTCTTTCCTTCCTGTTTTTTCAGCTGAATTGAGCCTCTGTTACCTGCAACCAACAGATAGATCCATGACCAGAACAAATACTTCCCTTCAGGTTTCAGTGTGAGGAATCCACAAGATAAGGAAAATTACAAAGGGCAAATGTCTGAGACCATAGCTATTTATCTTAGTGAGTAAAATAGCAATTTGGCTTTTATAATTGGGTCCTAAGATTTTTAGTTTTTGGAATGCTTCATGATGTCCAAAGGGGGATTTGCACAAATTTCACTTATACTCATCCTGCCAGGAGGAAACCATGGGGCTGATGATGGTTGTGTTAAACTAATGATAAAACCCTCAAGTTCTCTGTGTTAGGATGGAGTGGCTCCAGGCTGGTCACCTGGTATCCGCTTTAAGTCAGGTTTCCACTGGCTCCAGGGTGTACCCTGCAGAATCTTCTAGAGGGTGCTGTAGATTGCCTGACCGAAGGCGGACCACCTGACTGGCTGGCCGGCCGGCCGGCCACGCTGCTGTCTCCACTCGGGCGAAGGTCCTGAGAAGGAAGAGTAGCTGAAATACAACATGCTCTCTCACCAAGGAGACTTCTTACTTGATTTGGTTCAATGACATTGATGGGTCATGTCTCTCAAAACAGTCCGACCCCCACTGCACAGGAAGGCAAACACAGCCTGAGAATACAAAGTTGCTTCTTCTAAGAAAAAAATAAATTTCATCCTGGACATTTTGAGACTGGGTTATTTAGTATCACAAATGCTTTGCCTTTGGGCAGATGATGCAGGAGGTTTGAAGAGCTGGTCAGAAACAGCACATTTTCTGCAGGTGGCGTGTCCTGTTTGTCACAAAGTTGCAGATTGTAGATTGTTTTATTTATCATGGACCTCAGGGGTCCAGGTCTTCTTTTGTTTTCGGATAATTTCAAAACCTCTTGGGTAGAGGGGAAGCCAGCTCAACCTGCTTCTCCTCCCAGACCGCCCCCACCCACCCCCCACATTCTTGGGCTTTCTCTGCAGATGGCATCAACTCGCTCTCCACCCGCCAGTCAGGCAGCAGAGGAAGCCCTGTTTTTTTAGTGAGTTCTCACCCATGGCTGCTTTATTACTTCACTGATACCATGTAAATCACCAGTCGGAGGGTGGCCTTTGGGTGAACCTCATTCGGAATCTCAATTGACTGATGCAAAGATGGCCAGTATATTCTCCTGCTGCTCTTCACGAATCTCACTTTTTTTTTCAGCTTTTGCCAGTTAGGATCAGCTGTGATCCTTTAAAATAAAGTGCCTTCCATTTGCATTATTAAGGAGTCCCTCCCCAAGCCTCCCTCCCCTGCAATAAAGCAGGAGGTCAGTGCTTATTGTCTTTGGGAGAATTTTGGAAAAGGTTCATGGGAGAGGGTCCAGCACCATACATGTACGATGCTGACCTTTCATTCATATGATTTCTCAGAAGAGAATGCTGAATCCTTCTTTGTGGTTTGTGTCCTTTTGCTGCTGAGGTCTTCAGAAAAAGAAACTGCACCATAATCTGTTATCAGTGGATGACATCGGAGGCAACACATAGAAGTCTGTTTTTGGAGCAGCCTTCTCCGCAGTGGGGGGAGGGGGAGGGGAAGTGGCACTTTCCCACCTGCCTGCTCTGTTACCAGAATCTTGGTGGCACAGGTCGTGTGGGGTCTGCCGGGACCAGATATCTACTTACAATGGTCCTGAATGGGTTAATACAAGATTTGAGGAATTCAACATTTCGTGTCTACCAAGCCTGTAAGTGTTAAATACACACAAGTGTAACAATCTCCCTTTTCCCTGGATTTACTGTATGCCAGACATGAATCCTATCTCATCGTAGCCTCCAAGTAACCCCCTAATTCCTAATAATGGTGACAATTTATTGACCTCTTGCTATGTGCTCACAGTTATTCCAAGGACCGTCCATGCACGAGTTTACTCACTGAATCCTCCCCATATCCTTAGGAGGGAGGCACAATTTTTCAAGCCATGTTTAGAAATGCGGGAACGGAGCTACTTAGGTTAGGTAACTTGCTCAAGGCCATATAGCTGGCAGGTGGTGAGGCTGGGATTCAAACCCAGAGGTCTGACCTTGAGTTCCACGCGGCAGACGACAACTGTCTCTGCAAAAGAGCCACGGTGAGCCAGCGAAGCGTTCCAGTTCCTTCTGGGACTAAAGGGATGAGTCGCTACCTCCACTCTGTCAGGACTCCTCTGCCCCCAGATTCTGCGGATTCTTGCTGTGGCAGCGATGCTGTTTTTGCCACAGGCAGACTGTGCTGGAAGGGCAGCCGTGGCTCTGGTTGGGGCCTTGTGACTACCTGCAGAGTTTTCTCCAGCTCTGCCTGTGTAACCTCGGTATTCCCCTTAAATACAGCCTTTGTCTGTTCATTTCTACAGAGATTGGTTCTTCCAATGCTTCCTGCAATATACCCACTGCTAATTGCCAAGAAATGTCTTTCTCTGGGATTGTTTACATGGCTCTGTGGCTCTGTCTGCTCAGACGGTGCCCTCCATGCCCCGTCTGTGTTCCACTCCTCTATTAGCATTCTCTGCCACGTGAAGGCAGGATGCAGAAAGAGCCGCATTTTTCTGCCTTTGGGAAGAAACATTTTCATATTGGGATTTCAGCAAAAAAGTGCCTGTCCAGTTGCACACCTCTATGGTATAATTCAATCTCCCCCACGAATAATAGCTCAGGAGTGTTCTGATTAATTTTAAGCATTTAATATCTGGTGTCAAAGAGATTTCCTAAAAATAGGAGTCCTGACTTCTACATTGAGACAGAGCAGTCAAGGGGAATGGACGTGGACTTTGGAGTCCAGCAGACCCAGCTTTGCCTTTCAGTTCCAGCAGGCACCAGCCGTGTGGCCTTAGACCACTTACTGAAACTCTCTGAGCTTTTTATCCCCCTCCCCCAAAGAAAAAGAGAGAGAGGTCACCTCAGAGAACTTTCTGAAGATCGAAAATGATAGTAGAAGTGATGTTGCTGGCATAGACTAGATATGCAATTGTTTTTCTTTTCTTTTGTCACATTTCCTGCCAATATTTCTGCCAAGATTTGGCCATTACACTTAGCATCTCTGGAACTCATTTTAAAAAATGAGGTATCAGGATAAATTGACTGATGAAGCCTCTTCTAGCTCAGAGTGTCTCCTGTATCAATCTTTGTAAATGTGCTGGGTGCTTTCCTATGTGATCTCATGCTGTCCTCTTAACAGATCTTTGAGTTAGGTTCTGTTATAATTCCCATTTTGCAGATGAAGAAACTGAGGCTTGGGCAGAATGAGTTGCTGGTCAGGGTTACTTAATAAGCAGTCTGCTAGGAAATGAGGATTTGAACCTAGAGTCTACACACCAGGTCAGTGGGCTGAACTGTGGGGCTCAGAGCCAAACCCAGTAGGTCCTCAAAAGATGGTGACTCCACAATTGCTCTCAAATCTGGTGAGCGCTCAGACCATGCACCAGCTACACGACCATGTGGTGGGCTATGTCCTGCCCAGCAGGTGTATCGGCAGGACATAATCCAGAAAGATCAGAATTTCACTGGAGTGATAGGACAGCACCACATGCAAGACACAAGTAGTGGACAAGGAGTTCCCGCCTCACTGGCTGATGGGCCAGATGGCTCGCTGGCCGCTATGGTGACCAGAGAGACTGAATTGACTCTTAATGAAATTCTTGGCGAGCATGTCTGTGTCACTCCTCGGGGAGACCCCGGCTCTTTCTGGAGCCTCCACACTCCCTTACCTTATGTAGGATCTGTAATATGCCGCGGGTTTAGCAACCAGCTAACCAGACTCGTTAGGACTGTGTTCTGAGTAAGAGTCAGTGTCCTCTCAGGAAGCCTATACCCAGCCAGCGCTCCGGGAAGTGTGAGGACTTGGAACGTATGGTATTTCTGTGTCATCAGAGAGAAGAAACAGCCATTTACAATAATGGGAAGCCTACTGAATGTTTAAAGTAATTTGCATACACAAATACTTCCGTGTTTGTGTCTGCTATACCCACCTTTGGCTCTGTTTAAATGTTCTGTTCCTTTCTATCTCAAATGCAGTTTTCAGAGAGTAGTCAACTTTGCCATGGAACGTGCCTAAAACAATCTTATTGGTGTGTCTTATTGGTGTGTCTTTCAGAAAACACTGGCATTACAATTATCTATCAGTAGAAAGCTAATACCCGCTTTGGGGGCTTTGTTAACTTTTTTTTTTTTTTTTTTTAAATCTTCTGCCTCTGTATTGGGTTATAGTTTAGCAATATTTCAGATACACTCAGGGGCTTAGGTGATGCTAACATGCTATTTTCTTTAACTTATTGAATAAAAACTCACCCATCAGCAGTGTTTCAGGTCCAATTGAATTCTTATTTCACTTTCAAACCTTAACAACCACCAGGAAAATTGTGCAGTAAGACAAGTGGAAGCCGACATCTTTCATCAAAGAAACTCAAAATACTTCCCATTCATTAAACCCCACCACACTGTAGACCAACCAGTCGTATGCTGACTTTTTTTCTTTAAAAGAAAAAAAAATCAATGCAAGCAAGTAGGTGACAGATGGGCACAGCAGAGGAAAATGAAAACTTCTTGAGGAAACAAATTTGAGTTCTCAAGTAGCAAGGGCATCTACTCTCTCTTAATAAAATGATATTCTGGTCCCTGATCACATTCAACTGCTCTTCGTACATTTAGAGCTGTTGATCCAATCTTTCTTTCTAAGAGCATTATTCTCTTGGCAGGGGCAGAAACGTTTGCTTCTTGCTTTTGTTGCAATCAGACACTGTAAGGCTGCAGCCTACAGGGAAACCTTAACAGTTTCTAAGGTAACAAGGAAGTTGAAAACTTTCCTAGTGTCCCACCCCATGTCCTTGGCCCATAGAAGCTGAAGGGTTCTAAGCCAGTGGGTGTCCCTTGCAGTTATCAGGACCTGTGGAATGAGAGTTGGGGTATAGGTCTGACTTGCAGTTTTGAGGTCATACAAAGAACTGGGGTGCAGGGAAACATGAATTCAACTTGCCACTCCCATTCCCGCTTACCCCCACAACCTCCTCTCAAAGAAAGCTAAATTGCTAAGCTTGACACGGCAGAGTCCTTTTCCCAGAAATCCTCTGACTCACCCAAGCAGTAGTGCCGCCCTAAAGCAGATGCTGGCTATGAATTTGCTAACATTTTTGGTCGTCCTTCAATCTGGTTTAATTGCTCCAATCCCCATCTCCCCAGACACATTAAATCACATCTCCTGGTAGCTTATGGTTGCCATGTCTACTGGGTTCAATATCTTGGATATTTTTCTTCCTCAATTATTAGTTTTTGCATCGAGTGCAATATTTTCACCATATGAATGTTAGTTGTTGCTTTTATGATTATTATTGTTGGTGTCCTTATAACTATAGTAGTTTGATCAACAGTCTTAAAGAATGAGGTACCATATACACCAATAATAATACCTTTCATTTTTAAAATGCTTTCAACTTGTATCTCATATCTTGGATTGATTTCTTTATTTGCTCATTTATTCACTCATTCAGCTAAGAGACCTCTATGGTCTCACTGGGGATAAAACAATAATTAAAATGTGGCTCCTGGTTTCACGGAGCTGACAGTGCAGAGGGGAGGCCAGACACATAAGCAGATGCTGAGAAGACAAGTGCTGGGCTTGAGCTGATCCTCAAATCATCTTATTTACTGATGAGAAAAAAAGAGAGGGCACAAAAAGACCTTCTCAAGGTCACACAGCTCGTTATTTGAAGAATGAAAGCTAAAATGCAGGCTTTCTGCTTATTAAATCATGGCATTTTTGACAGTTCTGTCATTCAGTGTCCTTGAGGGCAGTGGTTCTCAAAAACACTGGACCTCAGTCTCCACAAGCAAGCGGTACTGGCACTGTCTTGTTAGAAAAGCAAATTATCTGGCTCCATCCGAGACGACTGAATCTGAAATTCTGGAAGGGGGGGCCAGACACCTGTATTTCGGGGAGCCCTCCAGGTGATTCTGATGCACTAAAGTCTGAGAACCATTGCTCTCTCTCGGTGCTTCTCCAATGTCTTTGTGCATAGGACTCATCTGGGGATCTTGTGAAAAATGTAGATTTGGATTCAGTAGGTTGGGAGAGGGGTTTTTGATTATGCATTTCGTTTTTACCAAACTCCCTGGCTATGCTTATGCGGTCATCCTTGCTTGAGGAGAAAGAATATATAGAGAATTAACACCAGCAGAGAGCACTGATTAAGCCCAGCTGATGAGGAATGCTGGATGTCAAGCGAATTCAATAAAATTATTCCCTGTCATCTAGGTCATCAGAACTTAAACACTAGCACCATGTTCAGATAGATAGACTCCCAGGGCATAAAACTATCAAATAACAACAAAATGAACGTGCATGTGTGTGAGCGTGCCTGTGCAGGGTCGCACATCCATGGACGCACACAGAGAATGGGCAAATATTTAGAGACAATGTTACAAAACAACACCTCTCTTACTGAGAGTTCATTTGGGTGTACAAGTATTACAGCCAAACACAACCAAGAACCAGGAGGCCAGAAATATTTCTCCAAGTAGTCACAATGAATATCACGGAGTCCATCATTTTTATTGATAGTTTGTCCTTTAAATAATTAGAGTTTATTTTTATTTTATTTTGTTTTTAATTTTTCTTGAGTTTATTTTTGTTTTAGACAAAATCCTAATGTAGCTACATTAAAGCAGATGTGAGTCAATTGGGTAGGCAGGGTCAAGATGCCATAGCCAGGCCTTCTGGAGGTAAAGCAATGCCAACTGACTAGAGGGAAAAAATATGTGTGTGTATGTGTGTGTGCATGTGTGTGGGCATACAAACATCAACTTAGCAGATTGGAACCATTTAATTTAGAGGAAACACATGAATAAACATTAATAAAGAACATTGTATAGAAAGCGAAATGTTAAAATCACAGAAACATGCAGAAAATACTAAAAACACAAAATGTTCAAGGTATTTGGAAAACATGTAAGGCATTTTAAATAGTTTTCCCCCAAAATGGTAGGGTTTCTAGATTTAACAAGCAAAGATATTTTATTTGGCAATCTTAAAAATGGCTAAAACTAAAAGGGGTTGATAATCTCTGGGAATTTCATTGATATGAATTGCCAGGTTTTCTGAAATGCCTGTTAAACTCTGTTTTAAGGGGGAGATTGTGAGGGATGACTGATCCAGGAGCTGTAGGAGTTGTGTGTTTGGACAAAGAAAGTCTCAGCCGAATTTACCCTGGGCCTCTCCATTGGTTAAGAAGGGCATTATCTGTCAGGACTTCTCCCTGCTGCAAGCGACGCAGACCAGCAAAAAGTTGCTTAGGCAGGAAAGGATTATACTGGTCTCATGCCAGGGAAGAGCAGAATTGGCAGTCCAAGACAGGCATGAACCAGGCACGTCGTCAAGGGTCCAGATTCTTTTAATCTTACTATTTCATCAACCTTAACCTTGTACACGGCCGCTGTATTTATAGACACTAAGTCTAGGTCTGAGGCAAGAAGAAAGGGAAAAGATGGGCAACGGGTAGTTCAGTTGGACTCTTGGTTTTGGCTCAGGTCATGATCTGGGGTCATGAGGTTGAGCCCTGTTTCAGGCTCTGCTCGGGGCGGGGAGTCGGCTTGAGGATTCTCCCACTGCCTCCCTGTCGGCCTTTCCCTCCACTCTCACTCTCTTCCAAATAAATAAACCTTGAGCACAACGGCTGAAATGGCCCGTGAAAAGTTCCTATGAGATTGTACCCAGCGAATTCCTCTTTAATCCTCCTAGCCAGAACTGGATCATATGGCCATTCCCAATTACTGGGAGGCTGCAAAGGTCTTTTAAAATCGATACATAAACCTTGAATAAATTCAAGATTCAGTTGGTAAGAAGAACAGGGGAAGAATATTGAATATTGGGTGGGCAATTAGCAAGCGTGCGTGCATTTTTTTTTTTAATTTTTTTAGAGTAGTGTAGTTGACACGTGATGTTATATAGTTTCAGGTGTACAACATAGGGCTTAACAATTCTGTAAGTAGTTACCATCTGCCACCCCACAACTCTTACTCTCAGATCACTGACTATATTTCCTGTGCCTCACCTTTATTTCCATGACTTATTTATTCCGTAACTGGAAGCCTGTATTTCCCATTCTGTTCCACTCATTTTGACTGTATTTACTGGTATGTTCTGGGTTTTTTTATCTGTTTGTTTATTTGCTCAATTTTTTATATTCCACAGATAAAGTAAAATCATATGGTGTTTGTCTTTCCCTGTCTCACTTATTTCACTTAGCATAATACCCTCTAGGTTCATCCATAGTGCTGCAAATGAAAATCTCTTTTTTTAGCTGAATTACACACACACACACACATACACACCCCACAACTTCTTTATCCATTCATCTACTGATGGAGCTGTGCATAGCTTAAGAGATTTATGGAGGTTGTGGTATTTCAATAGCAGATGAAAGAAACAGAGACAGGATGGGTGAGTGATGGAGGGATCCCGGAGAGACTCGGAAGCATGAGTGAAGAGCTTGTATGAGATCGGGTATTCATAAAGACTATTACATGACCTCAAGGAGGGGTTGCATTGTCCAGTTCAAAGATCTGGAACATGTTATTTTGCTTGATTCTCTGTAAGCGTAGTGCTGAGTGACAAGTTTTACATATTTATTTGACATTTCCTTATTCATAGACCATGTTGCTTCTCGGACTAGTTTAATTTGAGAGTCTTGGAAGGCAAGGTCTCTGGGCAATTGATAAGCTCTTTTAAGGAGCATCTTATGACATGACATCATTTTAACCACCAACAAGCAAGATGGGAGCATGTTTCCAGTTTCCATAGCATCCTCTGCTTAGACTAGTGAAATCTGTAACACTATATATGTAACAAATGACTGGGCTACATCAAGAAAACAGTAAGACATTGGGGAGAGCTTCAAAAAGTAACATTTGAACCAGACTTTAAAAGAGAGTAAGATTTCACTGACTGATACAGACACAGAGACATCTGGAGACACTGCATTGTTAGAGAACTGTTAAATTACCTTGAAAAGATGTATCTTGCTATGTCAAGAAGATTGATTCACCTATTTTATAAAGAAAATTTTGTGAGAGAAAGTGGATTTCTCAAATGCTGCAAAGGCTTTCTGCTTTAATTCCGAATCAATTATCCAGAAAATACCATTCCAAGTCCTTTGAAGTCATCAACCTTTTACCCAAATCCTAGAGCATCTTGCTTGTCACGGTGTGTTGTGTGAACATCTCCTTCCTTTCTCTCCTGCGGATATTATGAGTAGCCCAATCTTGTTCATGTCTTGACAGGTAAGAAGGTGGCAGTCTCTTATGTCACCTCCATCTAAGCAACATGGCAAGAACGTTTCCTCCCTGGCTTGATATTTGTATTTTGGGTGGGGTGGGGGTGGGGGGAACAAAAGGAATGAAGAACAAAGTCTGGAAAGGAGGTTAAGAACATGTCGCTCCAGACCCTGGGAGCAGTCAAATCAAGCTGCCAGCTGCAACAAGAATCTCTCTAATAAGGAAATTAGAGCATGATCATTTCTGGCTATGTGACTCTGGTTCTAAATAGGTTTTACAAATAGATTGTGATTGAACTTGGAAACATAAACAAATTGGCTTTGCGGAATAAAGGCTGAACTACATTTTGGAGAGAGAATTAAAATGCTTTTATGGGAGGTACTCTGGGAAAACGGACAGCTATTTTAATGACAGCATATGCATTTCTGAAACATACCGGCCTTGCTGGCTTCTCTGTAGAGAATCGGGGCTGATAAACTCAAAAGAAACTTTCCCAACAGGGTCCCCGAGAGGACAACCGATAAAAGCAGGGAACGGGCAGTGTATGTTTGAAATTCCCCATTCAGATGCCAAGAGGAGAGGTGCCATTTAAAAATAATAGATTTTAAAATATCAGTAGCTTCAAAAATTCTAGTCTGCTAGCTCCCTTGGACATTTCTTTTGTCTCTCAGAGGGTTGGGGATAGAGGTTCTTTAAGCCCTATTAATACATTTTCTCTGATAAATATTCATGCAACATTCCTGGTGCCTCCCCCACACCTCAGTGCTGCCCCTGCCCCCCCCCCCCAGCAAGAGTGATGTCAGAGATGTTCAATTTCTAAGGAGCTTCCAGGTCAGCCTCAGACAACACGGAGCCCTCTGAAAGCACAAAAGACTTCTCAGTCGAGATAAAGAGTTCTAAATGGCTGTGTGTCCAAGCTGATATTCCACATGAAAGGATTAGTCTCCACTTTCTGTATACTCTCCCGGTTCTTAGAAGTCGTCATGATTTTGTGTACTTTGTGCTTCACACAGAGAGAAGACAGATTTGCTGATCAGAAAGATGCTCTTTTTTATATCTCTTTTTCTAAATTCACTGATTACTCACTAAGGCCTGATCCATTATTGAGTGCAAGTCAGCAAAATCTCTTGGAGAGCGATAGGTTCGTACATTTAGAAACATAAAGCGTTTAACTTGGTAGGGATCCCAAGGTCACTGGCTTGCTGGGTAGGAATTTAGATTCAGGTCATGCAAAGTACATTCCATTATCTCAAAGTGCTTACGGTATGGAGATGTTTCCTGGGATCTAACCCTAGATCCTTTTGTGCTGTTCCCCCCACGTCAGGATATGTCACTAGAAGTGGATGAAGCCTAGAGTTGGGTTTGCTCGTTCCTCCTTATTGAAATTTGGGTCTCTCATACCCCACCAGGGCCCAAGTGACTAATTTCTTCCACAGAATGTTTTCTGGGCCCAAGTGATGAGAATACAGAGCTTTTGTCCCACTTCTGTCTTGGCCCCACTTTACACATGCACATGTTCTCAGTTGTAGAGGGTAGTAAAATATTTTACTAAAAGCGGCTTATATTGTCTTTGATTCTTATTTGAGATACTTTATTTTCATGTATGATGCAGCTTTAAGTGGTATTTAGCCCTACATTGTAGTCATAGCTCTTCGTAAATGGATGAATCTGGACAAATCCTACATTAAGGATGGAGTTACACTAGGTGCTTTGGAAGGTGAGCTTCTTGGACTTTTTATTATTTTAGTTTGGGTTTTCCAGAGAAACAGAATCAATGAGAGAAAGAGATATAAATATAAATAAATATAATAAATAGAGAGATATATCTATATCTATCTGAGAGAGATTTATTTTAAGGAAGTGACTCATATGATTATGGAGGTTTGGCAAGTCTAAAAATCTTCAGGATGAACTGGAAGAGTTGCAGACTTGAGTCTAAAGATGGCTTGCTGGTAGAATTCTCTCCTCCTAGGGGGAGGTCAGCCTTTTTTATCAACTGATTGGATAAGGCCCACCAGGATTATGGAGGATAATCTGCTTTATTCCAAGTTCAATTATTTATACGTTAATATCATCTAAAAAATTCCTTAAAAAAATTCCTGTACAGAAACTTCTAAAACATTGCTTGACTAGATATCTGCAGACAATGGCCTAGCCAAGTTGAGACACAAAATTAACCATCGCACAATATATAAAAATCACCTGGGAAACTTGTTAAACATAGATGCCTGGGCTCCATCCTCAGAGATTATGATTCTAATAGCAATTCTAATAAAGCTCCTAGGGGATGCTGATGCAGCTGTTCTAGGAATTACTTTCTAAGCAGTTCTCTTCTAGGTATGCTGTTGTATGATCTTGGGGCAGCCTCTTCTATAGGTGTGGAAGCTGAAGCCCCAAGTTATAAATGAGCTTGTCCAAAGAATCTTATGCACTTAGATATTCTAACCCAAATCTTCAAATTTTAGTCCAGGGCACGTTCTTCTTAACCTACTTATCATACAAATGAACTTTCTCAGGATGAACTCCAGCTTTGTTAAAGAAATTTCCTAGTGGGGTTTTTCGCAGAACTGGATTGTAAAATTCACATGGAAGAGAAAAGGCCAGGATTGGTCAAGGCAATTGTGAAAAAGAATAAGGAGGGAAGACCCATACTACCATATCTGCAGGTGTTCTAGAAAACTATAGCAATTAAAGCAGCATACTATTGACAAAGGAACCATTAGAACAAATCAAGAGCTCACGGTCAGGTCATGTATTTTTGAGATGTTCACGACAGAGGTAGCATTATGAGGTAGAGATGAGCTATCAACAAATACTGCTAAGAAAAGATACTGTTCATGAGAGGAATAACTATACTTCCTACCTATAACACACTTAAAAATAAATTCCAGATGGATCAATGTAAAAGCAACATTTTAAAACTTTTAATAGAAAATTCAAGTAGTATTTTTTTTAAAGATTTTATTTATTTATTTGACAGACAGAGATCACAAGGAGGCAGAGAGACAGGTAGAGAGAGAGGAGGAAGCAGGCTCCCCGCTGAGAAGAGAGCCCGATCAGGGGCTCCATCCCAGGACTCTGGGATCATGACCTGAGCCGAAGGCAGAGGCTTTAACCCACTGAGCCACCCAGGTGCCCCCAAGTAGTATTTTTTCAAAATCAGGATAAATATTTCTTAAATGAAATATAAAAGCACAAACTGCACATTAAAATAATAACAATAAGCCAGTATTTGTGTTCGTTGTTGTCCTACACAGTATTCTGAGTCCACTGTATATTCTAACTCATGTAATCCTCATGAAAACCACATGAGGAAGTTTTTCTTACCATGTTCATAAAAGACTGAGGCGTGAAGATCCTGTTAACCACCCCAATCTGGGCGGTACGTGGTACAGATGGGAGGTGATCCCCAGCCTTGGCTCCAGAGTCTCTGCTCTACGCTGCCCCTTGAGAAAGAAATTGAAGACATTCAAGTTAAAAGAAATATATTGGGACCCCTGGGTGGCTCAGTCAGTTAAGTGTATGCTTTCAGCTCAAGTCATGATCCCAGAGTCCTGAGATCGAGTCCCGCATTGGGCTCCATGCTCAGCAAGGACACTGCTTTTCCTTCTGCTCCTCCCGCTGCTTGTGCTTTCTCTCTCTTTGACAAATAAGTACATTAATTAAAATTTAAAAAAAAATAGAAGAATATATATTACATAAACTAAGTAAAAATACAAGCCTATAATCAAAGAAAGTATTTTTAATGCATATAATCATCAAAGGATTTTACACACACATACGCACTTATAAATCAATTATGAAAAAGAAACAATCCTATAGGAAAATGGGCACAGCTTATGAACAGTCACCTCTTTGAAACGGCAATTCAAATGTCCATAAACATAGGAAAATATTCATGCTAGTAGACCTAGAAATCAGTAGGATGTCTCTGGAGGGCAATTTGTCAGTAACTATTAAGGTAAGAAGTGTACATTCCTTATAATCAAGGAAATTCTTTGTATATACAAAATCTTGCAGAGTCGTTCCAGTAAAAAACTAGAGATAATAACTCAGTGAAGAAATAGTTCAATAAATTGTAGGATAATTACATTTTGGGATAAAAAGTAAAGTAGATCTTGATATATTTACACAGATAAAGTTTAAAAAACCAATGTTGAGTGAAAAAAGAGAAGCTGAAAAATGACACCTGGCATATGATGCCACTTGAATAAAGTCTAAAATCTCACTAAATAATGCTATATGTTGTTATGGGTGCACAATGTTCCCATAAGGATATAGATCAATTTCTGAATATGATTATCTTTGGGGGGTAGGAGGTGGGCAAAGGGAGAGATTGGAGGATGAAGAGAGGAATTTAGCTATTATTTTATTTTATTTTATTTTTTTAATTTAAAAAGTCTCTAGGAGACCTGAGAATACAGCGAGATGTGTTAAATCTGGGTCGTGGGTATCTGAATGTTTATTATTTTCTATTCAGTTGAAATTGTCCCTAATGACATATTTTTAAAGAAATAAAAATACCATCTCCATAGTTATTATTTTTAGTATACAATTGTATTTTTTGTGAGAACTAAAATGCATGGGCTTTCTCCTTTGTGCATATTATTTTTTCTCTGATTATCTTTTTCTACTTACTATAAAATCTTCAAATTGGAAGAAAATTTAGAGGGCATTTGTTCAAATCTACCACTTAAGCTGGCACTTCTGTATTCAAATTGGTGTTCTAGGTTAAAACACTTGTTAGAATTTTCCTTTATGCTTAATAACCTGGAAAATATGGTTTTGGTTAACTGGATATTTTGTTTTAACTGAGTCAAGGTCCACAGATAATGAGTTTGTTTTTTTTTTAAAGTAGAACATAATAAATTGCACTTAGCTTTAATACTATGCTGAACACATACTTTTAACTATAATAAAACACATAATTTTAACTATAATGACACAGAAGGCTGTGAAGAATTTCAGGATCATCACCATCAATTATCATTATTTTGGTAATATTTGAAGGGCCAATTGAAAGAGATCAGATTGGCAAAATGTCAATTAATTTAGAATAAAAGGAGTGGATGGAGAAAAGGGAATTGCCATTTACGGAGGTATTGTGGGGATATATAATTTAAGTCTTGCAGCAGTCCTGAAAAGCAGGTGTTCTTATTCTTGATTTTCTAATAAAGGGATTGCAGTTCAGCGACATGAGTAAAATTTATCTTGAGTCCTGTTTGGAAAAAATTAACCCAATCCTGCAAATATGGCAAATACTACCTGTGTGTTCTTTGATATCATAGAGGAGCTTTTTCTAATTGGAGCCCACAGAGTATTAGCTCTCCAGGAGAATGTACCTTTGTTTGAGTTGCCATTTGCTATTGATTAGTACCAGACTCTGAAGTTATAGATTAACTTGTGATTTTTTTTTTCTTCTCCTGGTAGTAAGCTCTATGTCCAACTTAGGGTGAGAACTCACAAAAGCCTGAGGTCAAGGGTCGCATGCTCTCCCTGAGCCAGCCAGGTGTCCCTCCTAACTTCTGAATCTTTGTCATGAAAGTGCAAAAGATTTCTGTCCCGTATCAAATAGAATTCCAAAGTCATTTCAATCTATCTTTCTATGCGTAGCTATAGTTTTAGTCCTTCCAATTCTTGGACAAGTTTTACAGTCCTACTGCTTCCCTCATTAATAGGGCAAATGATTTTTGCCATGTGTTCTTTGTATATTTGTACAACACTCAAGATTCTACCCTATTAAAAATATTTTGGCAGACCCACGGCTCAAGCCAGGGCTTCAGCCCCAGAGGGCATGCTTTTGCTCTCACATCCTCTTTTTGGCCATATGTAGTGTACTTCATTACTGAAAACCCAAGCTTAATTAAGGAACTAGTCCTCTTCAGTGGGGGCAGGAAGAATCTCATTGTTCAAAAACAGTGCCAGTTCTCATTAATCGGAGAAGTGGCAACAAAATGGAGAAATCTGATCTCTGGATATGCATCTCCTAATACACACAGGTCTCATCCCTTGGACCCACACATATACAATTGCTACTTCCCCCTGTCCAATAAATAGAGGGATATGATGGCTTACCTCCATTTTTTTCTCATGTGTTTTGTACATATGTACAACATATATGTATTTTTGTACTATGTCTCTTGCGCTTCATAGGCTGGGTTGTATAGAATGTGTTTCTGTGAGTATCGTCAATGTCCCTCTGGATAATTTGTATCGTCACCATCTCCACCCAACTGATTTGTAGCTCTTTACTGACTCCCTATGAGCCGAATCATTTTACAAAGATAGTTCTATTCTAGAAGCTCCAATAGTATACATTCACAGACATATGCCACAAACCCCTGCTCATTCCGCATAATAAGGGAAGGTGGGACTGAATTAGCAAATGTGGAATTATGGACCGTTTTCAAGGACTGAAGCAGCATGACTCTCAGGTACGCATATACTGGTATTTCAGTTATGAAACTATACCCGGTATTTGTCCTTAGAGACTTAATTAATAGGAAGATAAAAGTGGTATGCAATAAGCTTACCAACAAAAGGAAGAAGTGGGCATTTCTTAAGTGATTTTAAAGTTAAGCAGGTTAAACAACCTTAGTCTCCTTATAAACCTTTCTAGATTATCAGTTGAAACGGAATAACCTTTCTTGATAAGAAAAACCAGTAGGAACTCCTTCAGATCCAAAGAAGGGATATGTGACCTACAGAGGTTTCTATGCTTCTGCATTTTTCCCTACAGGTTACTTCATTAAAGGAGCTAATTGGCTAAGTCCACATCCCTGGTAACATCACCTTGAAGCAAATTGTTAAACAGGGTCTCCTGGCAACTGGCGACAACTGGCCACTGCCCTTTTGCTCAGAAAACGGGGGCTACTGTTGAACCCGGCGGAACCCAGCAGACATAGGCGGGCAGGCAGGCAGAGCTGCCTGCTGATGCTAATTATCCTAGCCCAGCGCTTCCCTTCTGGAGAAGTAGGAGGAGAGAAATCCATGCCAAATTCTTGCGCAAGGTCAAATGTTTCTGGAGAAAGGCAGCCAGGGTTAAATTAGCAGTCAGAATGAGGTAGAAAGCTGGGTGGAGAAAAACAGGCTGGGAGAAAGGGGGGAGAAGTCTGGAAATTCAAATAAAGACGGCAGTAAAAAGTAATTACTAACACATTCCCAACTTGGAAAGCCAGCCACATCCCACACCACGGCCAGACTCGAAGCTGTTCTGTTCCAAGAAGGTTGGAGCAGGCTCAGGGACAGGAAGGGACTGTGCAAGCCAGCTGCCTGTCCCTGGCTTTGGAGCTGTGCTCCCCGAAAAGGAAAATTCATCTTGAAAGGGAAAGCAAAGGACCTTGCCGCCTAAATTCTCCATTAAGATCAACATTCTCCGTACATTCAATGTATCTGTCCTTTTAGGACTATTCAACAGCAAAAAAAATCATCAAACATCAAAACAAAGGAAACGGAAGTCTTTTAGGAAAATGTAAGCCTCTGTGAACCTAAAATATCTCCCTTCTCTGCTGTTCATCAACATAACTGGAGAAGAGAAACTGTTTGTGGGAGGGACAGATCTCAGGAGAAGAAGAGGCGGTGGGGGAAAAAGAAAGGAAAAGAGGAGCAATGCTCTCTGGTGTCAAGAAGAAAATCACGATCGGATTGACTGTTTTGGATTAACTGTTTTGACAGTTGATTTTTATTGTTTTTTCTCCCCTCCATCTTCAGAACTGTGACAGACGATTGCCGAACATCAAATTGATGAGTGAATACTTCATCAGATCTGGTTGCCTTAACAACTGAAATAGCCAAAATGTTAAGACACTCAAATAAGATTGATTATTTTTGATACAATCTGTGGGTGGTTGACCCGAGAATTCTCAGCCTAATCACGCATATAAACACAGAGGCTGTCTCGGCAGATGCAAAAGCAGCCAAAGGACAAGTGAGAAATCTGTCAATCACCTGGATGCCTCATCGCCGAGATGCTGGGGAGCAGCACGCAGAGAAACACCCAGAGGAGTCTCTGGATTGCTTCTGGGTGCTGGGTGTCTCGGGAGGCAGCCAGCCTTCAAAGCTGGGAACTCGGATCCTTTCCGTTTCTAGCAAAAAGACAGAGTGTGGCTTGTAGTGGAAAAACAGATTCCCTCAAATGGTTGTCTAGAGGTGCTGAATCATGCATGAATGTCAGCAGATGACGCCAAGCGAGGCGTCGAGGCGTCGTTTCATGGGGACTTGAGCCGGTGGGAACCGGGGGAATTCGACTTTGTGAATTCTCTTTAAAGAGCCACAGGTCATTGTTGTGCTGTGTCATATACCAAAAGGGAAATTAAATCTCTCTCATAATTGCATTTGGTATTCGTGGGCTTTCCTGAAGACAAGGGAAAGGAAATCCATTTTAGATTTTTTTTTTTTTTTAAGTCTTGAATTAAAGAATTGCTGTCAGGGGACTGGGTGCCTGTATGAATTTCAGCCACCACTGGCAGAGGGATGAATCCTTAGTCTGACAGGGCTGGTACAAGAGGTTCCAGAGCTTCCCACTTGTTTGTTTGGTTAAGTTTTTCTTTTCATTCTGAGTTCTAAAAAAAAAAATATATTTATATATATATATTATTTGATAGCTTGGTGGCAATGCAGTCTGTGTTGAGAAAATAGAAATTGATTAAGAAGTGAGAGACTGTGTGAGACTGAAAATGAGTGGGGAAAAAAGCCTACAAAGCATTTACAGTGTAATTTTCCAATACAGATTTGAGCAGACACCACATGCAGTTAGAAACAGATGCATTTTCAATGCTTTATTACTGAACGAAGAATAATTTCTGTTTCCCCCCCTTTTAACAAGAACCCAAGAAGATACAGTGCTAAAATCTATATATTAGCATGGCATTCATTTGCATACCTAATTTCTTGAAACTTGAAAGATGCCGTTTCAACTCAGAGATCCTGATACAGCTAACAAGTAGCTAGTGTTAGGGAAGAACACTTGCAAGCATCATTTATGGAAACAAAACATTAATCTGTAAATACAGCCTGCTAGATTAATTAGTGAGAATGCTAACTTGTTGTATTGATTCTTAATGAATCTAGGGATACATTTGAATGTATGTTTAAAACATAATAAGGATGCTTGGCTGGCTCAGTTGCTGGAGCATGTGACTCTTGATCCCGGGATGGTGAGTTCGAGCCCCATTTGAGTGTGGAGGTTACTTTGAAAATTAAATCTTTTGGGGCATCTGGGTGGCTTAGTCCGTTAAGCATCCGCCTTCAGCTTAGGTCAGGATCCTGGGATCCTGGGATCAAGTCACGCGTCGGACTCCCTCCTCTGTTGGGAGTCTGCTTCTCTCTCTCTCTCTCTCTCTCTCGCTCCCTCTGCCTGCTGCTCTGCTTACTTGTGTTCTCTCTCTCTCTGTCAAATAAATAAAATCTTAAAAAAAAATCTTCAAAAGAATACAATAAAACATAATATCACATCTTCTTAAATAACTTGTTATTTTACACTACCTTTTACTTCTCTTATGCTGATTGATCCACACCACAATCCTTGGAGGTCAACATCTATACAGGGCTATCCTGATGAATATGTAACCTTGACTGACGATTGACTACCTTTTCCTCTAGGCTAAAATTGTTAAGGGCTGAATGTCTCTTTATACAAGAGTGGTTGCTAAACCAACGAGAAAAGTGACCCAAACAGATAATCCACTATGAGACCAGAAAATTATCGCACTCCTAGGAATATGAACCGGTAATTTCCTAAAGAGTAAGACAGTGGCAAGAGCTAATGTCGAAATGTCTCGACGTCGAAAGACTATGAGGCTAGCTCAGGTTGTAAGAGAGCAAAACCTAGGAATTGTGAGAGGTGAGAAGGAAAGGACAGAGGCAGCAGAAGGTGAACAGGGAGGAGGAGGGAAAAACTGAAAGGAAAGGGGTAGCCAAGAAAGATAAATACCAGAGGACGAGGGTGAGACTCGGTGAACTCCATTTCCAGTTCTGGGACAGCCGCCATTCCTACCCTCGGTTTGATTTTTCCTGGCAACACTTGGTGACATGAGTGAGTGTCTAGTCTTGCATCCATCTGAGTTTGACTGAAAAAGGACTGCTCTCCTCCATGTTGCTCTTGAGGAAACTAAAGCAAAAAGGAAAAGCAAAAATCCTTTCCTGGTCCTGCATGGGGAATATAGGCAATGGGACCGTAACTGCAGAGTATGGTGACAGATGGTAGCTACCCTTGTGAGCTTAGCATATCATCTAGAGTTACTGAAGTACTATATTGTACACCTGGAACCGATGCAACACTGGATGTCAGCTATAATTAAATTAAAAAAAAATCCCTTCCTGAAAGGATGGGTTGTATTATTACACATGTAGATAAGTAATGCAGTCAACGCACATGGCTCAGCTTGCCTATAATTGATGCTAATTTCAATTTATCACAATATGGCATCTTAAAAACATGATCCCCAAATCCTTCGGCACTCCTCCCATCAAGAGGTGGTGTGTATGTCCCCTGCCCTTGAATCCTGGTGGGAGTTTGTGACAGTTCCAACCGACGGGAAGCAGCAGAAGTGATGCATAATTTTTTGAGACTAGCTTAGAAAAGATTATGCAACTTCTACTTGGCCTTATTTTCTTTTTTTTAAAGATTTAATTAATGTATTTATTTGAGAGAGAGAGAGCGAGAGCATGAGCAACGGGAGGGGCAGAGGAACAGAGAGAATCTCAAGCAGATTTGTTGCTGAGCGCAGAGCCTGACACAGGGCTTGATCTCATGGCCCTGAGATCATGACCTGAGCTGAAGTCAAGAGTCAGGACACTTAACTGACTTAACCACCTGGGTGCCCCTCTACTTGGCCTTCTGAGAATGCTTTTGGAACCAACCACTATGCTGTGAGGAAGCCCAACCTAGTCCTCATGGAAAGACTGGAAATGTGTTGAGACTATAGAAGAGAGAAAGAAAGAGAGGGATTTGCTAGTTCCCAGCAATTCCAGCCCCCACTTCCTTCTCACTATCCCTTCCATTACCCCAACTCTGCCATGATTCTAAGCCCTGTTCACTGCAAATACATGGCAGACCCAAGCCAGATCCACCCAACTGAGACCTTCCTGGATTCCTGCCTCACAGACACTATGATTAAAATAATTACTGTTTTCAGTTAAATTTTGAGTGGAGCAATAAATATTTGGTAAGAGCATTATTACCAAACGTGTACTACAATCAGAACCTTAAGAAATCTATCTACCAGCTTTTGTGCTCCTACCTTAATGGTAGAAAATCCAATATACAATGTTTTGTTCTGTACCTGGAAGATGATGTCTTGGCACGTCCCAAGTCACTAGACCCATGAAAATGTCATTGATGTGGAACCTCCCTGGATCTTTATTAGATTCTTCTCCCACCTTCTAAAGCTCACGTGTCTCACCAAGACCTCCAAAATACTTGCCACTTTATGCTTATTTGACCTGATGAACATGATGTCACCAACCAGAAGGACAGATGTCTGGTTCTCTGAAATGCCCAAAACAGGCCAGTCACTATATTATGAGAGAGGGAGAGAGATGATTTAGCTGATTTACCTCCCCAGACCGTAAGGAGGTACTGCTGTGGATCCCACATGCGGATCAATGGCTGCATGCCATGTACTAGAAACCATACTAATCTGCTCCAGCAAAGATACCATTTTGGTACGGCAGCCACATTTGGGGTTACTCCTTGATTGATTTGTGGTAGTCCCACTGACAGACTACTGCAGGATTTATCAGGTTTTTGTAGGCAGAAGGCTGGCGAATTCAATGGGGAGAGTGTGTTAAGTACCAGACTAAAAAACCAATATAGATGTTCTGTCCTCTCCTTATTCCAGTTGTATCTTCAGGGACTGGAGAGATGACCAATACTTTATGGACCATCTCATGCTCAGCTGACCTACTGTGAACCAGACATCACTGTCAACACACAATTCTTGAAATGTTCGAGTATTGATTTGCCTTTTCCCAGTACAGGCTTCTGTGGGGAGGTGATGGCGGTTCCCTCTGGAGAAGGGCTAGGAGAATCATTACAGTCGTACTTGCCATCATCTTGCAGGGTCCTTTTAATTTTCATGAGAACCAGCCTTTCTTTCAGTTGATGGGCTCTGGGTTGACAACTAGATCAGATCCAGAAACTTAGAAGGGATTTTGATGTTTCATTGGGGCAGTAGCCCTTAGCCTTTGTTTCTTTTTGTTGTCTAGATTGAGAAATAACTGTTGCCTGATCATTCTGTCTTGACCCTGGAAATGCTGTATTCCATTAACTATCTCCATAGCACTATCTGAGTCATGCCTCCTGGCCCCAACCTCGCCACTCTTTGTAAGAATTGAGCTCACTTTGCTTTTGATAGTTAAGTGTTACCAAGTGGACTCAATTTTTTTCAGGAGTCTATCAGCATTTTGCTATCTGAGTGCCTGTTTTGCAACAGCCTCCTCCCAAAATCAGTCCTGGTCTATAGAGGCCAGCCACTGGAAAGGTAATAACAATGTTGGTGTCCCCAGAGAATCCCATTTTCTTTGATAAATGGAATGTCCCCTGAAGTCCCTCACGGAACACAATAAGCTAACAGGTTTTCTGATACTGCATGATAGAGCCAGGTCAATGTGCCCATTCTCCCTCAGCCTTGCCATCCCTTCCTCCATCACTGGCCACAGCAATGTTGACGTATCCCCGGAGGTTCTTGCTAGGATCTTAAATCCTGCCTCAAGGGCAAGTGCTCCAGTATCT
The DNA here is from genome assembly GCF_011764305.1 of Mustela putorius furo. NCBI lineage: Eukaryota > Metazoa > Chordata > Mammalia > Carnivora > Mustelidae > Mustela > Mustela putorius. Next base: position 33,774,970 of record NW_025421987.1, read on the forward strand.
ACAAACTATTCTTTATCCAACTTTACATTCCATCCCCTTTAATCCAGCTCCCCCAAGAACCCAGTCCATTCATTCTGCTGTCCCTTGCCAGTATTTGTTGGCCAGCTCCTTCAGCTCCTTAGGTGTATAATCCCTTTCCTCAATTTGTAATCCCAGCACTTCCCCATTTGGGTTACACTGTGACTTGACCCTAAGCTATTCTTCTGGGGACTATGAGAGGAGGCAGGGTAGATTATGAGGGGTGCATGTTACCTTGCAAGGTAGAGTCTTCTGCATCATCTTCAAGCAAGAAGGAAGAATTAGCCTTTGATAAAAAGGAATATTTCCCCCTTTTTTTCTAGGCCCAGATAGTCCAGTGGAATCTGAGGGTGATGATTCATCCTGAATCTCAGGGTACCCCTCCCTCCCAAACAGGGCCATGAGCTTAGTGTAGGAGACTCGCCAAGCTGAAATTTCAAACTCAATGGAACTCCACTATTCTTATACTTAAATGTTGGCCCTGATACTCAGATTTTTCTGCAGTCTTGCTGAAGATGGGAGTCTCTTTAAATATTGCCAAGAAGGCCCTCTGGAGTTCACACTTTGCTTATATTAGTGGCTAGTAGCCTTCAACCTTTCACTGACATCCTCTAATGGATGGATGGCCCTTAGCAATAGGAACCAGTTCCAAAGTCCTTGTAATTACTACTTACACCCAAACTCTCGAATGCCAGAAATATTGTACTTGCTTCGATCAGGATCCCATCCCAATTCACCACTGGTGGAAGTTCTAATGATTACTACAAGTATATGATAAGGGCTGTTAATGCTTCATCTCCCACCAGTTATGGAGTCATCATTGCCAGCTGGCTGAAATCTGCTTTCTTGAGCCCCTTCTTGTGCCATCTGTGGCAGGTCAGGTTCCCTAGGAAACAGGTTCTGAAATTCTTTCTAGGAAGAACTTGAACTGTCATGAAATTACAACAGAGCCCCCTACCAAGGTTAGCAGGAGTTCTGGAACATCAGATGGTCCTTTGACGTTGTCCTGCCCTGAGGCAGTGGTCCTGTACCTTCATGCCCCACCCCTACCCCACCAACCTAAACATCTTGCCATCCAGAAGAAAGGGTGACTTTGGTGGGGGCAAGTCTCTTGGACTGCTACAAATTCTTGGGGAAGAACTTAACCAAGAGTTCCCCAGAGTCTGGGGGAATGATGACCTTGGTTCTGACAGAGGGATCTGGTTGGCATATGACAACATTTATTATCCTACAAGGTGTTAAAAACAAGACAACAGGCAGAAAATGGAGTTGTTATGTTAAGCTCCATGTGCTCAAACCAAGACCTAACTTAATTATAGTTTCAACTCTCCCAGAAATGAAATCTTAAACCTGTGATCAGCAATTGCCCGACGAGCACTAGTTAAGTAAAATGCTTGATAGACCTCTGCCTTCTCCTAAAGAAAGTAACTTTTCAATAACCAACTTTTTTTTTTTTTTTTTTTTTTTTGCCTAGTATAACTGCTTTGATTTTGCTCCATTCTGCCTGTATATCTCCATGGAGCTCTTTTCTGTCTGGTATATTGGATGCTGCCTGATTCATGAATTGTTGAATAAAGTTAATAAGATCTTTAAGATTTTCTTAGTTGAATGGTATTTTTTAACAACAGTAACTATTTTCCACCTCTGCATTAGGTCCTACCAAATAAATATTCCTGATAGGCTGGCTGCTTCCCCCAAACCAGACATGACAGAGTAAGGGCACGGTAGAATAAAAGAGTGAGCGTTTGGCATCATGAGATCCCACAGCACACAGGAAGTCTGAGAAAGGACATCCTATTTCAGCCTGTCCACAGGTTCCTTATCAGATTAGTTATGTTGCACACATTCAAATGGTCTGCAGAAGTAAAGGATACCTGTGATACTGTAATGTATAGGAAGAAATATATGTTTGGTGATTATCCACTGTTCTGGCATAGTGTTCCTAGAAGCCTTGGAATTTCCTAAGTGATGAAATCAGTACAGGTGTCTTTTGTTAATGAGGTGACTTTTAGAAAACCCCTAAGTAACCAAAGCATGAGGGCTGGTTGCCAGGGGAACCAACCAGGTGATTAGAGGTGATTATGCTCCAGGGAGAGGAGAGGGACTTGAGACTGAGTTCAATCACCAATGGCCAAAGATTTAATCAATCGTATCTACGTACTGAAGGTGCCAAACAAATCCAAAAGGACAGGATCAAAAACTTTCCTCATTGGTCAACACAGGGAGAACCAGGGTGGCATGCTTGGAAGGGGCACAGAAGCTCTGTGTTTCCCTTCCCACTGCCTTTCTTTTCTTTGCTTTTCTTTTTCTTTTTAAAGATTTTATTTGTTTATCTGACAGACAGAGATCACAAGTAGACAGAGAGGCAGGCAGAGAGAGAGAGGGAAGCAGGCTCCCTGCTGAGCAGAGAGCCCAATGCGGGCCTCGATCCCAGGACCCTGAGGTCATGACCTGAGCCAAAGGTAGCGGCTTAACCCACTGAGCCACCCAGGCGCGCTCCCACTGCCTTTCTATACAGATCTCCCATCCAGCTGCTCCTGAACTAGTATGTCCTTTTATTACGAACTGGCATGTGGTCGGTAAAGTGTTTCTCTGAGTTCTGGGAGCTTCTCTAGCACATTACTCAAACCAAGGGAGGAGGTCTTTGGAACCTCCAAGCTCTAGCAGGTTGTCAGAAGCGGACTTACCATTGGCATCTGGAGTGAGGGGGCAGACTTGTAGGACTGAACACTTACGTTGTGAGATCTGATGCTATCTCCAGGGAGACAGTGTCAGAATGGAGTTGTTTGCTGGTTTGGGAAAAAAAAAAAAAAAAAGCCCATATGGAGTATCAAAGCAACACTATTTGGACTTTTAACATCATTTGAACCATAATCAAAGGATAGCAGCAAGGTGTGGTGGGACAATCTACCACCCTTGGAACTGGAAGATACAAAAATTTGGAGTCTAGTCCTAGCTTTGCCACTCATTGCTAAATATTTTGGGAAAAATCACTTAAGCTCTCTGCATCTCAATGTTTTGAACGTAAAATGAGTAGAATATGAGCGAGTTTTGTTATGCTCATTTTGCAGGTGGTGGTTGTAAGAATCAGAGGGGCAATATTTGTGACATATAAAGCATTGTTATTGTTTGGGTTAAAGGGTGAATTTTTTTTAAGGATTGTAACAAAGGCTCTAGATGGACTTCGTTCTTGTTCCTCACTAGCTTTGAATCACTAATTGGCAAATGTTTCCAAATTATATTATTTTGCCTTAAAATTTCTCCTCTCTACGGGCTTCTAAAGATAAACCTAAAGGAAACCTTGCCAGGTATGACCTCCGGACAATCAGTCTAGGATGCTTTGGTTTGGAAACCTCCCTTGGTTGATACAGAAAGGACTAATTTCAAGCAAGGTATTTAATAATAGGAAATGGTCATTTTGTACGATAACAGCCAAAAGTAAGACCTAAAGTAATGCTCACTCAGTCTCCTGGGATAGCAAAATGGAGAGAGGGAAAAGGTAGACAGAGGGGAATGATAATAATACCTTATACGCATATAGATTTTTCCCTCCATTGATTTCCAAGCATTTGGCAAACTTTAACTGGCTAATCCTCGCATATCCCTTTGAGGTTAAGTAGGCGGCAAGTATTATCCCTGATTTTCAAATGGAGGAATAAAGGTACAAAGAGCTTAAGTGCCTCGCCTGAGGTCACAAACAGGGCCCTGGAATAAAGGCATGCACCAAGAAGACTTGAAATCCACAGCCCAAACTTGAAGATCTCACTCTGCAGAATCATGTGGGTCTTTTGTTGATCTCTCTGAAGCAAAATCCTTGACAATTCATTCTTCCTTAGACAGAAGGTGTATCTTTGTTCCTCTGTAGCACTTGCCTTTGATCAAAGGCAAAGATACATATTTTCAGGCACGATGAACTTTCCTACAGTTAGCAAAACTCAACATGGGCAGTGAAGAAGCCTTTTGTGTATGTGTTTAATTTCCAAGTAAGACATTGATGTTCTTTTCTGGGGCTGAACACTCTTTCAATCCAACAGCAAGGCAGAGCCTGTGAACAAAACCCTCCCTATTCACTTCAAACTGTAGTATCTTTGCTCAACATTCTTCAGAGAATTCCCAGCTTTGTTTCACAGGTTACCAAGGCTTCTCTTCCAACTTCCCAGCTGACCCGTGTTCATCTAGTCTCCTCGATGTTGCCAGGAGAAACAGACTGTCCTCACCAGATGAAAGCTTTCTGTGGGATATAAGACAATTCTGCATTTAAAAAAAAAAAAAGAATATTTTGATGAGAATTACAAAAAGCCTTTAGGAATAGAAGCAGGTAGAAAAATCTATGACTAGCACAGAATTATTTCACCTTAATGAGACTCAAAAAACACTGAATATGTTAGAACCCAGGCATTATGTAAGAAAATGAAAGTTTCATCCAGATTCCATTAAGCACTGTGGTGTATCCTGCCATGGGCTTCATCAGTCGTGGGGGCCTTCACCTGGAGGCCTATAGCACCCATGATGCCATTATATGTCCCTAAGGAAAAAACAAAACAAAACAAACAAATTGGTAATATTTCCCAAGCCTTCTGTGGAAGTCGGTGTACAGTGTCTGGTGTGAGTATGAGCATGTTGTGTTAAACTGAGAGCTCCTGGGTGTCTCAGTCAGTTAAGCGTCTACCTTCACTTCAGGTCATGATCCTGGGGTCCTGGGATCGAGTCCCTGAGACCCGCAGTCCCCCATCCAGCTCTCTGCTCCGCAGTGAGCCTACTTTTCCTTCTACTCTTTCCTCCTTCTATGGTCTCTCTCTCTCGTGTGCTCTCTCTCTCTCTTTCTCTCTCTCAAAGAGATAAGTAAAAATCTTACCAAAAAAAAAAAAGCAATCACTTGTATTAAAAAAAATTAACTGAAATCTATTCAACATTTTACAATTTTATATTTGAACACTTCTCTATCTGGATGGGGCAATGCCAGACCCAAAGTGGTCAGGATCTCTCTCCATCAGGAGCCAGAGGAAAAGGACTTATATAGAAAATGTGTGGAAGCAAAAAAGGGAAATTATTGGTTGCCTATAGCGTAAAGCCTAGTTGCCCATTTGTGATGGGCTGTCCTTAGCATGTCAATTTTGTAACCTGGAGGCATTTACAGGCTTGGATTTGGCGTTTGCTTATGTAGGCCACTAGGGCATTAGACCTCACAGTCTAATGGTGTCCTTGTTTAATTAATTTAACAGGAATCAGTCTAGAGCTCACCGAACCAGGCCCTGGATGTCTGTGTTGGGGTCCAGCTGTGCTATGCACCAGGTCTGTGATCTCGGGCAAGCTTTTTGATATTTATGGCCCTCAGTCCCCTGATAAATCAAGCAAGGGATTGGGGTGGGGGGGAGGGTTGTTTAAGTTGTTGTTGTTTCCTAACTATCTCTGAATGATGAGTAGCCAAGACAACCAGTGAGCCTTCCTTCCTCAGTCCCTCCTTTCCTTCTGATCCGCCTGTGGCCTGAAATAAGGCCAGTATTCCTTCTAGCTGGGTTATCCACATTTGTTTCTTGCATTTTAGAACGCGGTGTTTCCTGACTCCCCCGCCCAAAGCTGCCAAAGTCCATCCCCGAGGAAAACGGGAGAAAGACCACTTTGAGGGAAGGAAAGAAACCGTCTTTATGGACGGCTCACTCTCTCAAGCAGGCCCTTCACATACAAATCTCATTTGCTCTTCAACCCTGAGAGGAAAATATTGTTAAGATCATTTTAGAGATCAGGAAACTGAAAGTCAGGAGAAGTCAAGTGACTTGTTGAGATCACGCAGTCCCAAGAAGAGAGTCAAGGCTATGAGTCCGGTGGAGCCAAAAGCAAAAAGAAAGTTCAAGGCCCCTTGTTTGAACATTATTTTTTTTTAATTATTTATTTATTTGAGAAAGAGAGAGAGAGAGAACAAGGGAGAAAGCACGGTGAGGGAGATGGAGAAGCAGACTCCCTGCAGAACAGGAAGCCGGATGCAGCCTTGATCCCAGGACCCGGGAGCATGACCTGAGCCAAAGGCAGATGCCCAAGTAACTGAGCCACCCAGGTGTCTCTTGTTTGAACATTATTAAGAATTTCTAGATAGTGACAGCACAGCACAAGAGCAGGTGTGGGTCCTCCACGCTCAGACCTCTGTGGCCACACAGGGAGGGAGTCCATGAGGCTAGCCCCGAGGGGAGTCAGAATACAAATTTGCTCTCTGTGCACACTTTGTGTCTGCCTTTTCTCTGTTTGTTCCCGCCGACCCACTCCTCTGTACCACGCTGCGTGCATCTGTAGGACAGGGCCCCCGGTTCTAGCTGGGTTTGGCCAATGAGAGGCACCGGAAGGAAGCTGGAAGGCAGGACAGTGTGAACTTCTCCCTGTCGGGGTCAGGTCGGGCTGCAGTTTGGCTGTTGTTGTGTTCTCCCTGCTCTCTCGGCCCTGTGACTGATGTCACAGTCGCTGCTGTAGATTGAGTTGCTGGTTCGTTCCCTAGCCCTTCACGGCTCTGTTTCCTCTGATGCGAGTCTCAGTCTTCTCTGTTCCTTGCCACCGCCCCACCTTCGAAAATAGGCATCTTTCACGAGTGCCATCTGTTTCCTACCGGGTACCTGTTGTTTTGCTTGGCCAATTTTTTGCTTTCTTTTGAGAACTGCAGCCTGCTTTATCTTGGGGCGGGAGAGTGGGGCTCCTGTCCTGCCTTCAAGTTACCAGGGGTCACATGACTCAAGCCTGGTCAGTCAGAGTCCCCCGATGCCCCTCGCTACCTTGCCTGCCTCGAGGACGTGCCCATCTCCTGGGGACATTTCTGCTGGAATCGGTGGCGGTGGCGAGAGCCCGTCTCTTTCCTGCCAGGAGTCAGGAAATTTTTTGTGAAAAGGGCCACATAGTAAATACTTTCAGCTTTGCAGTCCACGTTGGGTGTTGTCTCATAGCATTCTTTGTTTGCTCTTTTACAACCCCTTAAAACTTTAAAGCCATTTTTAGCTTGCCACGTGTGGAGTTGGAGGTGTACAAAAACAGGCTGGTAGTTTCCTGGCTCCTTAGGGACATAGTACAGAAAAAATGAGGCATGGGGCTATTTGCAGCCATTGTCTCTAGTGGCATAGAGGATGCTAGCATGCGTGGGGAACAAAGGAGAAATTCTGGAAGCATCGACACTTCCCTTAGAGTCACTAATGCCCTGCTTCTACAACCCTGCCTTCTCCCTATGACCCACTCCCCCAACACTCTTCCCAGCTGCTGAGCTCACCCTGAGCTGGCCTGAGTTGGGTTTCTGTTAGTTGCAAATTAGTTTCTTTTAGTTTCTATTAGCCGACCCAACCCCAGCTAAGCATCTTACTAACCCCAGAACCCAGAGCTCCCTTGATTCCAGGGGTCTCAGAGCAATCCCACGCAGCCCATGTACTTGTACAACCCTTGGGCAAGAATGTCAAGGGTGATGAAGACCACTCCTGCTGGGACTTTTACACAGTGGACATTTTGGATAGAAGGTTGGAAGATAGAAAATTATTCCCGAAATAAAAGTGAGGTCTCTGTGTTAACATTGAGTGCCGCTCTTCACAACCCAGGTGGCACTGTCCATTTTTTTTTTTAAATTTTTACTTATTTATTTATTTGACAGAGAGAGAGACAGTGAGGGAGGAAACACAAGCAGGGGGAGCGGGAGAGAGAGAAGCAGGGTTCCTGAGCAGGGAGCCTGATGCGGGGGCCCTGTCCCAGGACCCCGAGATCATGACCTGAGCTGTAGGCAGAAGCTTAACAACTGAGCCACCCGGGCACCCAGCACTCTTGTTTCTAAACAGGATTCTTATGATGCCACAGATGGTAACCAGAGGCCTCTGACCCAGGAACCGGGGCTTTGGGAGCAGCAGCTGCTCTGCCTCTAATCCAGTGGGTCCAGGTGAAGAGTTGTTCCTCTCTGGCAAGTATGCACGTTCCAAAACCGCTGTTGCAAATGGCCTGGTGTCCTCCGTGGGCAGCGGGAAGAAACAACCCTTTAATGGGCAGCACCCAGAAGGGTCACCAAATGAGGTGGGAGGAGGGGACAGGTCGGCATGTGGACGAGCTCCATCAGTGCAGTGCCTGACCCCCAGAAGCAAGGTGAGAAGAGAGCAGGTTCCTCTGGGGTATCTGTAGGAAATCTTTTTTTTTTTTTTTCTTTAAAGACACGTTTTGGCAGAAAAGCTTAGAAAAAGCCACCACACACCCTTATTCATGACCAGACTGGAGAGGGGGGGCTTTTAAAAAACAATGCTCCACTCTCTTCAGAAAGAAGAAAGCAAATCATTATTAAATATGATGATGATAAAATTCCATGTGCAATAGTCTGTCCCCTTGTTCCCACGAAGAAACCCATATTGATGTGACCGCAGGTCTAGTTTGGGGTTGTAGGAAGCATGTTCCTCACAAGGATGACGTCAGGGGAGATTGTTCTGACTACAGGGAAGTGGGTGGCTGGCACTTTCCGGGAGGCAGGAAGCTTCAAAGAACTAGACCGCAGGGTCTTCAAACCTGACCGTGTGGGTGAACCTCCTGGGCATCTTGCTGGAGTGCAGACTCTGATACAGGGGTCCTGGGGGTGAGGCCCGAGACTCTGCATTTCTAATAAACTTCCGGGTGATCAAGATGAAGCCCATCTGTGGACGCTCAGTGTGGTGCCGTGAGGAGATAATAGTGTCTTCCTGCTGGTGACATTTGGTCACTAATAAATGCTGATGATAACAGCTAACACGTACTGAATGCCAATGACGAGAAGTGAAGTCACAGAGCTGGTGAGGAGAGCTGCTAGAGATGGTCTCTAAGCCCCGCGCTCTGCACACCGCTCCATGCTGCCTCGCTGCAGCGTAGGGAGGCAAGGCCGAGGCTCCGGCTTCTCAGTCCAACACGAGACTCGCTCGCAGGAGCTCCCAAGGAGCCGGCGGCAGTCCAGGTGCAGAGCCTGGCATAGCCACCGGGCAGAACCTTCTAGATGGAAGCTTGGCCTTGTTCGGTGACAGGCATTCCAGGATTTAAGAAAAAGTACATCTGGTTTTTCCAGATGAACAGGCTAGTCTTTCTGTTCAGCCAACCTGACTGATAGGGCAGAAGTGAAAGCACAAAGAATCTGACTGAAAAATGGCTGATTCTCTACAAAATACAGTAGAATGATGAGTTGCTCCTTTGGGGCAAACGTGGGATGTTTCTGCCTTGCCCACCTCAGCCCCTTGCATGGCACAGTATCCCTAGAAGGTAGATGCCAAGAACATGGTCTTGACTCCTGCCTTTGCTTCTCCAGTTGACAGTAGAGCATGGGGTCATGACGATCAAATCTTCCAGAGGGATACTGTATATTTTAAGCAGTTTGTCTCCAAAAAGAAGCCTGGATTCCAGAAACTTCTGTGAAGTGGGTTTATTGCCTCAGTTGTTGTGTGGACTGGATGTGGGTGATGGTGGACCTGCACGATGGGGAAGAAACACAATCAGCTTTTCAGAAATGTCTACCCCTAGAAAGCTTCGCAAAGGAGTTTCTCCTCTTTGGCCTCCTTTCTGAACATTTTCTGTGGTAGAGCTCCAGGCAGAAGCAGCTCCAGGCAAAACTGGGACACAGGAGGAATTTCTCACTGAGATTTTTCCCACCTCTTCCATCTGGTCCTTCCTTCCTACTTCCAGCCTCCTCCACCTTCCAATTCCATCCACAGGCACAAGGTGAGTAGAATATTTGTAGGAGAGGGAGGGAGTGGAAACAGTCACTTGGGTATTCAGAAATGCGTACTTATTTTCCGTATTGAGGAACACGTAGCCATTTTTGTTTGGTTGTCACAGAGCAAACGGAACCGTGATTTATCATTTATATAACTGATTGCATGTACTTCTAAAATCTTTATCAGATTTCTGACAGTTGTGAATCATTTTCCCCATCTGGAAAAATAAAGAGCACGTTCTCTCTGCCTCTGCCCAGCTGCAGCATCTCTTGAGTTTACAGTTCCACATTGTTTTTCAACAACAGTCTTGAAATAAATGTCTTGGCCCAAGAAAGAGCAACTTCTGCCTAGGGGGCCACATCAGCGACCGGAAATGTAGGCAACTTTTATGCGTCTGTGAGATCCAGTTAGCCAATCCCCAAACACCAAGCCAACACTGGGCTCAGTAGTTGCTTCCTTGTTCTTTTTTCTTGATTCTAAAAGAATTTCCTGCCTTCCACTGCATTTTGTAGTTCTCCAAATGGACAGTGTCCACTTCATGAAGTATTAAACCAAGTTTGTTTGTATCACCTGAATAGTCTTCCTCAATCATTTTGAAAAGTGGTAATCAGTTACCCAACATATTTACTGATGAAAATTCAGCCAGTGTGGCTCCCAAAGACCACAAAGCCTTGAGAGGGCAAGGGAGAGACAAGATGACCCCAGGTCATTTGCATCTCTAGTCCATCAACATAGGGTAATGTAGGAGATCCTGAGGAAGCCAGGTGATCAAAAGCCTTGTAATTTTCTAGAGTAATTTGAGACTGCCTTCTATTAAGGGGAAGGCAAGTATTTCTGCTAAATATGCTTACACAACAAGAAACTTGTACAGCAATAACAAAGAGTTGGAAATAGTTATCAGTAGTTCCAACTATCAATAGTTGGAAACCAGGAAGCCAAGTTTGGGAAGCTGGTCAAAAAATTATGAAACTGGTAAATAAATCATGGAACTGTTATATGATGAAGCCATTAAAACAAGAGTTTGATCTATACATGCTATTAGGCATAGATCTCTAGCATATTTGTAAATGAGGACAAATCAGAAATGCATAATTTGCTCTATTGTTTTTGAAAACTTGGAAACACTCGGTATCTATATCACATTTCTGGAGTCATACACAGGACGACATGAATGATGATTGTCTCTGGTTAAGGGAAGCTGGGGTCTTTAATATATACCCTTTAAAATATTCTTGCTGTTATTATTTATTTATTATTAATTATTATTATTTATTATGCTATTATTTATAATAATATTGTTAACATTGATTATTTGCTCTGTGTCAGGCAATGTCCTAAGTGTTTAGTATATATTGTCTCATTTAATCAGCCAAAAACATATAGAGCAGATTTCGGTATTTTTAGTTTACCTTTGTATAAACTGAAGCAGAGAGAAGTCAAGTAACTAGCCCAATGTCACACAGCTAATAGGAAACAGAGCTAGTACTGAGCCTCTGCAGTACTTGCAATTCATCACTGTGCAGTCGTGCTCTATTATTACCTCCTGATGCGTTAAACAATAAAGCCTGGATTCAAACTCAGGTAACCGAATCGACCATGCCTCCTGGTCTCTCTTTCTTGTTTTATTTGAATTTTTACCAAGCAGATGTATTAATATTGAGATTTAAAAGATCGTGACAAAAATTGGGGCACCTGGGTGGCTCAGATGTTTAAGCGTCTGCCTTTGGTTCAGGTTATGATCTCAGGGTCCTGGGATCAAACCCCACAGCAGGCTCCCTGCTCAGAGGAGAGTCTGCTTCTCCCTCTCCCTCTGCCTCTGCCTCTCCCCCTGCTTATGCTCTCTCTCTCTCTCAAATGAATAAATAAAATCTTAAAACAAAATAAATAAAAGATCTTGACCAAAAATGGAAGCTATTCTGTAGTTTTAAAAATTCTTTAAGAATCTACTCTCTGTTAGTTCTGTGCTAGGAATAAACCAGCTTGTCTTCCCCTTCAGGCCTCACTGTGGAATGGGAGACACCTAGAAACCCAGTAGCAGAAAGGGAAGTGTAAGGTGCTTTGGAAGCCAGGCTCCGGCCCCAGGCTGGGGAGGGAAGGGCAAGGAGCGAATCCCAGCCCTCTAACATCTGAGAGGACTTCTTGAAGGATAAGTAAGAAGGACAGAGTTGGCAAATTAAGAAGTTGGTAAGTGGAGCTAGGGCTGGGGGTGGAGGAAGCAAAGACATTGGCTTGAGATAATAGTCATCTCCAAGAACTGCACAGTTCATCATGGTTTCAACACAAAGTTAAGAAGTCTGAGTAAGCAGAAATCAGACCGAGGAAGTGGCCAGAAGACCATCAGTGTATTTCAACTCAAGAACTGTTGATCTCCGGATGGGACAATACCTCGTTGGGTAAAACTGCTTTTCCCATTCAGGATGTTTTAGCAATCCTGGTCCTTGTCCACTATGTGTCAGTGATATCCTGGTCAATGAGAAACCCCAAATAACTGGAAAGGGATGAGAATGCTAGATCCCATCCTCTTTTGAGAACCCTGAGATACAAAATGTTGTGGGCTGTAAGGGATAAATCTCATTGAAGTGTTCTATATCATTGGAGGTGGGAGAAAATTGGAGACAATGAAGAGGTTGTTGTTGTTGCTAGAGGGGAAGTAGGAAATTCTGAGGGCTTAGAAGAGGGCAGTGGGGAAGCTGGTTAACTGCCATCAAGGAGATAGTAATGTATGCGTCTACCAGCTGGAGGTAGAGATTAAGGACAGAGTAGCTAAGCTTGTTGTCTGGGTAGATCCTTGTGACTTTGGGCAGACAGTGGAGCCCTTTGCCATAAGGAACACAGAATGAGCAGGTCTGAGAAGAGGAAGGTGATTTCATTTTGGAGAAGTTAGGTATTTTTAAAAAAGATTTACTTATTTATTTTAGAGATAGAGAGTATATGTGCAAGACAGGGGAGGGACAGAGGGAGAGAGAAGGCGAGAAGCAGACTCCCCACTGAGCATTGAGCCCAACGTGGGGCTACATTTCATGACCCTGAGATCAGGACCTGAGTCGAAACCAAGAGTCTGATGCTTAACTGGCTGAGCCACCCAGGTGCCACTGGAGACATTAGATTGGAGGTGTATTTGTCACATCCAAATGGCGATTTCCACTGGGCCAGGAGAGGAGCTGGAGTTGGAAATGCACACTGGAGAGTCATCCATGTCTCTGTAGTATTTGGAGTCAAGGGCATTGAATGAGTCTAGATGACTTAGGGAATTGATGTGAGGTGCACCTACACTGCCTTAGGTAGGAAGAATCATTAAGTGAACCATGACACTGCCAATTTTGAACAGTTTTTTGACCTTCAGGAAAAGAATTCCATATGGTTCAAACTAAGAGTAACCTCATCCTCATAACTCATGACATGGCTTTCATCCTCACCTGCAAGAGAGATTTAGACAATTTTTTGTTTGGGTAGAGGGAGGCAGGGAAGGGGCGGGTATGCCATGGGTTGGAAACCAGGAAGCCAAATTATAGCTTGAAAATATGAGGCCCTTGGCAGTGTCAGGTGGAAGAGAGTAGGCCCACAGAGAAGCTGTGGGGTGCTCAATGGCTCAACTTCATTGTCAACAAGAGCTTTCTTCTGGGGGCAGAGTTCCTAGCCATCTTCAAGAAAAACAAACCCTCCTTTTTGGGAAGCCCAGGGGAAGAGTTATCCGCCAAAGAGCTGCGTGCAGACAAGTCAAAAGCATTTTGGTCCCAAGAAAGTGAGTTTAGATCCAAGAATGTCAGGGCCTGGACTGCCTCTGGTTGGGATGGGCCAGCATCTCTCGAGGCCAAGGGGAACTCAGCCAGCTGGCTACACCTTGCAGCAAACACGTGTACCCTTGTACTGTAAGTGTAAGACCCCTGTGCTTCAAGAGTCCCATTTTTTGAGAATCCTATGAGAAAGAGGGAGTTTATCTCTTATCTTCCATTGAGCAGTCGGCTGGGCTGATGCCCGCTCACTTTATGTCTTCTTTATTGTCATTCCCCTGACCGCCATTCACGGTACTGATGCTCACAGCCCAGAATACCTGGGCTCCAACGTCCCATAATAGAACACTGTTTCCCACACGTGGTTGATGATAGAGGGATAAATGTGGAGAGCAGCTACACTTCCCTTTACTGCTCTTATTTCCATCCCCAAATACCATTATATATGGGTTGGCATAATTCTATAAAATGTCCCTGAAAGTCTATGTATACCTAAAGAGATTTTTATTGAGGGACAGTAGTTTTATTTTACTTACATGTTTTTGTTGAAAGACAATTCTCCACAAATATCTCTGATTTCTGAACTATCTGAGTCCTCTGAGTGAAGACATTTGCAGCCAAACTAAGAATGTTTGTATTAGGAGACATTCCAGGATACGAGATCTTAGCGACATCTCCCTCCCTGGAGATGTTTCGAGGTAGGAAAGACAAATACCTCCCCTTTCCTACCCAAAGATTAGCTTAAATTCCAGATTATAGTTAAGGTTTTTCTCTCTCCAGAGGGGAGGATATGCAGGTCACCAGCAGCCTTATACAAGATCATAGTTTTCCAATCGTGGGGTTTTTCTTCAATAACGTACCACACTACAGGCAGTGGATGTGAGTTGGCCCTCACAGCATAGCCCTTGGGGGATATTTTTCCAACATGCTGCATTTGCTAATAATATATGGACTTTGTCTTTTACGCAGAAATCTCATTACCTCCTTCTATCTATATGCGTCAGTTAAATTTATGTATATTTGTGTAGATATGTGTATAAAAATACATATATAATAAAAGAATATATTTTGGCACATATCAATAAAACCATGGGAGTCTAACTTTTGCTTATAAATAAGAAAAATATTTCAGACCCTTCCCAAATTCTGACTGAACAGTTTTTTATGTAGACTCGGCAAAGGAAATCTATCCCTATTTAGAAGGATCATCCTGACCTGGACTATTGTATCTTTCCCTGAGAAAATATTAGGAATTGGGACTTTTAGGAAAGGTCAGGTTGGATCTTGGCATTCCAAGTCCAGGGTGATTCGTGGTGCCCTTATAAGTACGGACTGTCTTCTTAGCATTTTTAAAAAAGATTTTATTTACTTATTTGACAGACAGAGATCACAAGTAGGCAGAGAGGCAGGCAGAGACAGAGGGGGAAACAGGCTCCCTGCCGAGCAGAGAGCCAGATGCGGGTCTCGATTCCAGGACCCTGAGATCATAACCCAAGCCAAAGGCAGAGGCTTAACCCACTGAGCCACCCAGGTGCCCCATGTCTTCTTAGGATTTAAGGTCATCCAATAGGTGCTCACTGGATCACATACACTACATGCACACAGCTAGATAAGGCCCTAGAACACTGTGAATATGAAATAGGAAGTTCTGAAGCTTAACAAGGAGGAGACACGGTTTCCCAATGGACGCTAACACTGCAACACTCCCACTCCCCCAGGAAGCTTCACACTTGACATTGATTGCGGAGCGGCCCTCAGCATGCCCTTGCTCCTCTTTCAGCCTCAGGCCGTGCCTCGGGGCCAGCAGATGTTAAAGAAGTGACCATTCCGGGGCGCCTGGGTGGCTCAGTGGGTTAAGCCGCTGCCTTCGGCTCAGGTCATGATCTCAGGGTCCTGGGATCGAGTCCCGCATCGGGCTCTCTGCTCAGCAGGGGGCCTGCTTCCCTCCTATCTCTCTGTGATCTCTTCCCTTCCTCTCTCCTACTGTGATCTCTCTCTGTCAAATAAATAAATAAAATCTTTAAAAAAAAAAAAAAAAAAAGAAGTGACCATTCCTCAGACAGGGCCACCTAGCTGGCCTGTCTCCACTACACAAAGGCCTACAGCCTCAGCTGCTCTGAAGCATGTGCTTATCCAGAAATACTTTCAAACTATAATCTAGCCTCACTTCCTCACCTGGAACATTCTACAACTCCCAGAAACTCTTAGCGCTTCCAGAAGGCCAAGAATGTGAGGACACTAAAGGTCTATTAGCTTTACAAAAAATGTACATTTGTTGGGGCCCCTGGGTGGCTCAGTTGGTTGAACGACTGCCTTCAGCTCAGGTCATGATCCTGGACTTCTGGTATCAAGTCCCGCATTGGGCTCCGAGCTCTTTGGGGAGTCTGCTTCTCCCTCTGACCTTCTCCTCTCTCTCATGCTCTCTCTCACTCATTCTCTCGCAAATAAATAAATAAAATCTTTAAAAAAAAAAAAAAAGTACATTTGTTTATATGCTTTCCCTGTCCTGAGGCTCCTTCATTGAAGCTCCCCCAAATTTTCAATATTTAAAAGGAAACAAAGTAATACTTTATTTATTTATTTATTTATTTATTTATTTATGTGACAGAGAGAGGGAGAGAGAGTACGCACAACAGCACAAGCAGGGGGAGCTGCAGAGGGAGAGGGAGAAGCAGGCTCTCCGCTGTGCAAGGAGCCCAAGGTGGGACTCGATCCCTAGCCCCCAGGATCATGACCTGAGCCAAAGGCAGGCAGACGCTTAACCAACTGAGCCACCCAGGTGCCCCAGTAATACCTTCTAGTAGAGCTTCGTATCTCTACGAGAAGCCTGCTTTCTACCGGTCCCCATTGTTACCCTTCATGCCCCGTCCCTGTCCCCGCACCACAACCCCTCTGCCTCCCCAGCACCTGTTTGCCCATCTCCTCGTAATGAAACCAATCTGGACGTGCATGAGATGGTCAACGTGGCAGATTGCAGCCTTGCCTTTCCAGAGACAGCAAGACTGTTCTAATTATCACCTCCATACTTTTCTCCAGGATGAAATTCACACGAAGCTCCCAGTTATCCGCCCTGCCATTCACTGATAGAAAGGATTTTGTGCTAATCCTCCTGCTTCCGTCCAGGAAGGAGAAAAGAGCTCATCCAGTTCCTGTTGGGCAGCACCACCTGCCCGTCTGTCCGGAGCCAAGTACTGATGGGTTTGGAGCTGGGGGGATAAATGGGAATTGTGTTTATTTTATGAGCTGCAGAAAGTTGGCTGCGGAACCCAGCGGGAGGCTTAGCTGGGGGAAAAAAAAAAAAGATTGTCTCTTATGCTGAGTGTTTGCTGTTTGGAAAAATATATGGCCTATCCTTTCTTGATCCTGGGAGAGACAAAAAGGAAGAAGACATGTTTCCAAACCAGGTTTGAGGGCTGACCTTCAGGGGCCTTTCTTGGTTTTTTGGGATGCTCCACCAAGCCAAAGGCCTCCTGCTCAGCGGGGCAGTGGCAGAAGGAAGAATGGAGCCCACAGGGGCTGGGGGACCTGACAGAGGGTCCCTGGGCCAGTGTTCAGTGGCCTGGAGAGAATCCCATGCTATTGGCAACTTTTTTGGAAGGGAGTAAGGAGCAGCTGTCCTCAAAACTAGAGACTTTTTCCTCATGACAATATTCTGGCATGTATTCCTGTGGATGTCACCACAGTTCTCTTAATGAGAAATCGGTGAAACCATTTAACCCAGACCAGCTTCAGAGGATGTTATGAAGAAAAACCTCAGGCTGAGGACTCCGCCATCAGCTTTGACTGATGGGTGAGAGACAGCTTCCGAGTTTTCTTGCTCAAGCAGCTTCTCTAAGTTTCAGTCTGTACAGAGTCCAGGTTGACCTTGTGGGAAGAGGACTCTGGTGTGGACGTTCGAAGAAACAGCTCACTGCCAGTTCCTGGCTGACGAGAAGCAGAGGGAAGGGGCGTTAGTGAAGAAACATTCTTACTGGTGAAAACCAACAGTGCCAGCAGAACCAGCTCAGGGCCAGATGAAATTCCGTTCTTAGCATAGTCATGCCTGTACATCTTCTTTCTCACTCTCTTTAAAATTTGTAAAAATTTTTTATCAACACATAATTTATATATAACATGGTATTAATTTTTAGTGTGTGGTGCCGTTATTCGACATATGTATACATTGCAAAATGATCCCCACAGGAAGTTTGGTTAGCAGACAGCACAATATACAGCCACTGATTTTTTTTTTTCTTGTGATAAGAACTTTTAAGATCAGCTCCTACAGTAACTTTTAAATATACAATATTTTGCACCTGAGTGGCTCAGTTGGTTAAGTGTACAACTCTTGATTTGGGGTCAGGTCATGTTCTCAGGGTCGTGGGATTGAGCCTCATGTCTGGCTCCGTGCTCAGTGAAGACTGTCCTTGAAATGCTGTCTTTCCCTCTCCCCCATTCCCTCCCCCCTCTCATGCATACACTGTTTCTCACTCGCTAAGTAAATAGTCTTTTTAAAAACAGGTGCACCTGGGTGGCTCAGAGGGTTGAGTCTCTGCCTTCAGCTCAGGTCATGATCTCAGGGTCCTGGGATCGAGCCCCACGTTCTCTGCTCAGCAGGGAGCTTCCCCGACCTCTCTGCCTGCTTCTCTGCCTACCTGTGATCTCTCTCTGTCAAATAAATGAATAAAATCTCTAAAATTCTATTTATAAATGAATGAATGAATAAATAGGGGTGCCTGGGTGGCTCAGTTGCGAGCATCTGCCTTTGGCTCAGGTCATGATCCTAGGGTCCGGGGATCGAGCCCCGCATCCGGCTCCCTGCTCAGTGGGAAGCCTGCTTCTCCCTCTCCCACTCCCCCAGCCTGTGTTCCTGCTCTTGTTGTCTCTCTCTCTCTGTCAAATAAATAAATAAAATCTTAAACAACAACAAACAATATAGTATTGTTAACTACACACTTGATCTTAGCCCAAAAGCCTCAAAGTGACACAGTATTGTTAACTCCAGTCACCTTGCTGAACATTGTACCCCCAGGACTTGTTTCTCTTATAATCGGGAGTGTGTACCTTTTGACTATTCACCCATTCCCCCTACCCCTCTACCCAGCACCTCTGGCAAACACCAATCCGTTTTCTGCATCTATGAGCTTGTTTTTCCTCTTTCTTGATGCCACAGGGGAGGAAGCTGAGCGTGACAAGGAACGAACTCTGGAAGGCAAAGGGTAGTTGTTTTGAGCAACAGAAAGGCAAATCAAGGCTGTCCCCTTAGCCCTGGCAGTGGGTTCCTGACCGTGCTGGATGAGCTGCAGGCCGCGGAGAACCCACTCAGCACCTCTGCTCAAATTAGAAAATGCTCCTTCCTCCAGGTACAAAGCTGGGTGAGCCGAGCTCAGCGGGGTGAAGGTCACCCTCTTGCCCCGCCCCCCGCCCCTGGGGGATGGCAGTGAACAACCTGTTGTGGTGGAAAGAAGCCCCCGTGGCTGAGGAAACGCCCCTGAATATGAGTGTCTCCCTTGAAGTCATTCTTCCTGCGAGTCCCAGTCCTCCAGCCCAGAACACAGCGCCAGGACTTCCAGGTGACACAACTAGAGGATGACAAATGTCATAGCCACCCGCTGTCTCTTTTTCCCCTTCTTCAGTAAGAAGCCCTTTCCCCTCAGAGGCCACTGTAATTAACCCAAGAGAGAACAGCCGTCCTTCTAGTCAAACAAGAAGCGGCCATCACGGTTTGACGTCTGCAAACCAAAGCCCTGTTTTCAGGGTTCACGCGATGTTTATGGCTTTCCCCATGAAAACGCTTAGAGTCGACGGGAAAAAAACAACAGCCACATTAGGATTCCATTCTGTCCCCATCCCCGTCCTCCTGTATCCGCACCAGGTCTAACTATACAGTTATCGATGAGCTGCTCTGCTCATTAAGGAATCAGACAATGACAATCCCGTTGCCAGAGCCAGGGTGGGCACAGAGCCGCGAGCTCCTTTGTCTACATGCCACAAATCGTTAAAAGTTTCGCTCTGCGCTTCAGGGTTGGCGTCATCACCCTTCCTTGGCCACAAGGCTCTGCTGTAACAATCAAAAGAAACAATTCTCTATCCCTGTCCAATTTTTGAATATAATTATTTGTCAGAATCACATTAACCTGATGTATGACAAACCCATAAAATGGATTCATTTAGGTCTCCAGGAGTCCTCCCTCATTAACTCGGATATTTATAGGCATGGCTTGGATGCTTCAGTCCCTCCTCCTGTGCAGCAGGGAGGCCTATGTCCCTGATGCGAGTTTGTTTCTCCGTATTGCAAAGAAGGGCGGAACAGAGCTGGCCCCCAGTCCAGGCCCCCTTGAGTCTTGATTGGCTCCTCTGCCCATTCAGTTCTTCTAAGGGAAGGGAAAGAAAACCAAAGCTAGACACCTGTGTGGAAATCCTCCAAGATTAAAGACTTTCCCAGGGTATCGAGACAGAACCGGTAAGACTGAAATACTCAGAGGGCTGGTTCTGAAATCAGACTTCCTGCAACCAAAGCCTGGCTTTATCATCTACCAGCTTGAACAAGATGCTAACTTTTCTTAGACATCAGTTTCCTCATCTGTGAAATGCAGTGAATAATAGTTCCTAGCCTCCTGGGGCTGTTGGGGGGTGGGGATTTGATAAATTAACATATGTAAAGTTCTTAGACTGATCTTGGGCACACAAGGAGTGTAAAATAAATTTACTTAGAAGTATGGTCACTATTACCTTCGGCCATAGCTGCACCAAGTCTCCATTCTGCAGGTTTATGGTCTAGCCCAGCTGGTTTCACGCTGTGTTCTAGGGAGTACCGGGCTTGAGCCACGGTGCCTCAGTTTCCCCAGATGGGGAAGTGGGTTAGCTGTGTGAAGCACACTGGCCAAAGGCTTGTCAGAAAGGACTTTCCACAGTCTTTAGCCAGAGCCTTGATACTTTCATCATTTTGGAATTCTACATTGGAATTCCATATAGAGTTTTCATTAAAGACTCAGTTCTTGTCTCAAAACAGATGGAAAACTGCAGCTCCACCCCAGGTAATGTCAGCGGCCCCAGGAGCACTTGTCCCTGCTGCTTGTCCAGAGTCCATCATGATGAGACTGTGGTCACGAGGCCCTCTAAAGTTTTCTTTTACTTTTTCGGGAGTCGTATGGCAGCCACGTTGATGTCCTGGCATGGCCAAATGCTAGGAGTGCTCCCAAGGGCTTGTATGAGGCTGCAGCGGAAATGCTGCCCACGAGGACAACAGAACCTCCCTCAAGACCATCAGGGTCACCAGGACCAGCAGAGACGAGCTGTTAATAACAGGGAGGTCTGAGGTGCCTGGCTGGCTCAGTCGGTGGAGTGTGAAGCTCTTAATCTCAGAGTTGTATACACCATATTGGGTGTAGAGATGGCTTAAAAATCACATCTTTAAAAAACATAACATTGGGGTCTGAGTTCACTGTAGTGTTCCTCATGTGGCCTTCATCATGTCTGAGCTTGTTCTCGCATTGTCCACCTGCCTCCACCAGCATTAGACATTTGCCATCAGTGTACATACTTGGGAAGGGTTGGGGAAGATCTAAACAAACACCAATTTCACCCGTTGTTCCTTTCCTCTGAACTTTAGTTTCTGCCCTGTAAATCTGTTGGGTAAAGTTGACGCACTCTGGCATAGCTTTTGGGTGGATCCAACCAACCTTCTCTCATACTCTTCCAAAACAAATGTGCTGAGAGAGCACGTAGGTTTTATCACTATCTGCCATATGACCCTTTCCCCATCCCCTTCACCTTTCCGAAACAGAATAATTTTTTAAGACCCGTTGCTGAAGCCCATTCCCTATTCTGAGCCTTCCCTTCATAACCCAAAACAAAATTCTTGCTCCCTTCTTTGATCTCCAACTGTGTGTTCTGTCTGCTTTGTTCATTGAGGCCCTTATTCCTTGATGCCGGTTCTAGCAGTAAAGGGAGGATGAATTAGAGGCACCAGCAAGGAAGCTTGGTTGTAGCTGCTAAGACAGGATCCCAAAGAGTGGATCTGGCCCAGAAAGACAGTTCCGCTAACCAAACTCTTCAGTTGTCTATAAATCAGAAGGCTTGTTAAGAGAAACACAGCCATTCACCAGAGCAGACCCCGTGGATCCTCTCTCCAGGATCTCCTTGCTCCCTGGGTCGACACGTCAGGGAAGCTTTAGCTCGTCACTTACTCAAAGAAGAAAAACAGCCGTGTGAATTGTTTAACACAGCTTATAGTGAGAAGTGGTTATAGACACCTTCTCCCCAACAGGAATGGGGACCTTAGCGACCACATGCTCTGGTCCCCAAAGTCAATGTCTCTCCACTGGATATTGTCATCAATGGTAAAATATTTGCTTCCCTTTTCCCCCATTTCTTTCAGGTCACAAGACTGATTTTTCCCCTTCTATGACTCATTAATTTTATCCTTTTATTCAAGAAATATTTGTTGAATGTCGTTGACTAAGTGCCAAGTGTTGGGAATATGAAAGTGAACAATGTGCTAGATACCTTCACACACTGGTTTTACTATGGGCAAGTTGTGATATAGATCTTGAAACCATTCTTTCTTTTTAAGGTGACTTTGTTATATCTTATCTCACCAATATAGACCTTCATATCAGAACTCTGCATAGCACTATTACCTGACTTTGCTGGGTGAATATCTTTTTGTCTCAACAATATTTTAAGCTCCTAGAAGGCAGAGAACAGTTTAATATTTCTCATGGTATCTCACGGTATGCTGTGCACACAACAGGAACTAAATATTTGTCTTTTTACAAGAGACACAATATTTCTTACCAGTCATAAGGGAAGGAAGGAGGCAGACTTACATGGTTTTATTTCAGAGATTGCCAAACCAATGGCCCATAGATTAAATCCAGTCAGCAAACATGTTATATTTGGTCTACACTGTGTTATGTTTTTGTTTTTTGTTTTTTTTTAATTGAGCCAACATTTAAAAAAAATTGAGATATCTCTCTCTCTCTCTCTCTCTCTCACACACACACACACACACACACGCACTGAGAACTCCAAGCTTCTCTGGATTTTCAGTTTTCCCTGGAAAAATGAGAAGACCTGCAACCCTGAGCCTCACACCTGCTGGGCAAAAGCGCTGGCATGAGAGTGTGTCGGGCCACTTCAGGGAGCAAACATTTCCCCAGGGGGCCACAGATCCTGTGGCTCTGTGTTTCATCACACTTGGCCTGCCTCACTTACATAATGGCTGAAGCTGGAGGCATTTGAATCTGAAAAGTTTTACATGAAGGCAGTATATTGGGAAAGGCAAGAAAAAATAGCCCACTCGACCCCACAGTAAAAGAAGAACTGTGTGCCAGTCCTGGGTTTCCTGGCACTCTGGAGGTGAGGACAGGCTCCCAGGCTGACCCTACACCTTGGCCCTGGGCCTTTCTTACAGTCTTCTCTGGAATGTTGGTGATCCCTGCTGGGGCAACTACTGGAGATCCAAATGGCCTGTCTCATCGAATCCAAGCTATCTGCCTCCAGGCTCTTCTCCAACACACCCTGGACCCCATCTCAGCAGTTTTTTGGCTCATTGCTCGCTGACACGAACCACTCTAATCCTGCCAAGGAAATCTGCTTGCCTCTCTGTCCCCTCCCCCATGCCTTACTCCTTCTCTCTGGGCATCACTGAGTGGAGAAATGAGACTCGGGAAGAAAGTTTTTTTAAAAAGGTGGAAGGAAGAAAGTCAGGGAAGGAGAGAAAGAGAGAGAAAGCATTTAGAGAAGGCATTGTATATACTCACTACTATTTACTCTCAGGTCCCTGTCCACAAAGATTTTGGTCATGTGTGTGGGTGTTGTTGGGGAGCAAAATGGCCACCCCAAAATGTGTCTCTTTGACATGTGAATTATTTTAGGCTGAATAATTTTAAGGAACAGAAGACCTCGTGACCCACTTCTAAATGCCTAAAAGAATTTACATGGAGGATCTACTCCAGGAAGGGAGCTATGGCCATAGATGACTACACTGTAGTATGAACAGGAAGTGTGAGACAGGGAGGAACCTAACAAATCTGTTGAAATTTCTCCCTATGTTCCATTAATTCTGTAGAGCCCAGCAAACTTCTTCTTCTTCTTTTTTCCTTTTTTTTTTTTTTTAAACCAAACATTTACTCTTTTTCATCTTCCTGTGAGTTACCTTCCTTTCCTTTGAAGTCCTAACTCCCTGCCCCCTTCTCCTTAGCTCTGGATAGCATACGAGTCTCAATTGTCTGACCGCCTGTGGGCCTCATGTTCTTATGGACCTTGTACATACGTAATTAAATTTGGTTTTCTCCTGTTAATCTGTCTCATTCCAACTTAATTCTTAGATCAGCCAACAGAACCTTAAAGGGGCGATAAAAATGTTTCTGCTCTGACAACGTGTTTGTGTTTGTGTGAATTGTGTATGTGGTGTATGTATGGTTTTTCATGGGGAGGAGGAATGAAAAGAATAGAAAAAATAGATCTACAACTGTAATTCAAGCTAGAAGAGGGAAAGCCATAAGAATGTGAACCTGGAAAACTTGTGACTGTCATTTGCAAGGGTGAGCTGCTTTCCTGTCAAGGCACCAAATATATGCATGTGTGCATGTACATAGGAGTATATCTGCACGTGCACACACACACATATGCATGCGCGATTATAAACTATTTGCTTACGTAGAAACTTGAAAAATTAAGTATGAAAAAGAAAGGGAAAGTAATAAAAATCAAATGTAATCTTATCACTCAGATAATTTTTAATCATCTATTTCTTATTCCCATACATAATGTATATCATTACTATAGCTGAGAATTAACATCGTATGTTAAAACTCACTAGTTTGCTTTTTCCCTCTTAAAATTATAGACATAGCCTAATGATAGAAAAACATCTTTATAACCATTGTTTTAATAGTTCTATTGCATCCAAATTATGAAAATCCATCCATGGATTTTCATAATTTACTTCACCAATCTCTAATTTTTAAACCTTTAGACTGATAGAAGTATTTGACTTTTGTAAGTAACATGATAATAAACATCTTTGTGCATTTATCTTTGCATTTAGCATTATTTCTTTAGAATGTTTCAAAAAATAGAATTACTGGAAAAGGAGTAAAAATACTTTAAAATTCATGAGTTGTAAATTGTTAAATTGCTTTCCTAAAGGTGATTCTACTTTATCTTCCCAACACTCCCATTTGAATGTGGCACTAGAAAGCTCACGGAAATGTTCCATTGGTTACATCTAGCTAAGATGTCCAATACTACATGAAGAAATTATTTTGTTATATAATTTCTGAGTGTTAACAGAATATATCATTTGAGAGTAATCAAAGACACTAGCTGAAAATGTATTTGCCCAGACCACACCACGATTCAGTCTTTCACAGAGAAATAAAAGAGTAACTCTCTGGATTGTCCCCAGATAAAGCTCCAGGATCTTCATCCTTTGCTAATTGCCTCTTAGATCCCAGGACAGGTCTATAGCATGCCACACATGTGACAGTGAAAGACATAACATGTTCCCTGCGACTGCCCACCATACTACAGGTCAGAGGAAAAAGTTCCTCGCTTCACTGCCACAGAAGTCCCCTGCAGAGCCCATGGGGGCCCATTTTCATCTACTGCCTGTTTTGTTACAAATTCTCTCTCAGTCTGCAATGTGTCATCATTGTCTTTTCTCTTTTCCACAGCAAACTTCTCTTTCTGAAGTGAAAGGGAAGATATTCCCTCCAAAGTATTCCTTTAAAAAAAAAATGTACCTACTTAAATAATCTCTACACAAAACATGGAGCTCAAACTCATCACCCTGAGATCGAGAGCCACATGCTTTTCGGACTGAGCCAGCCAGGCATCCTTCCTCCAAAGTATTCTTTATGTTTTCACAACTGTGCTGTCTTGGGCTGTTAGATGTTTTGTTTGCATGTTTCCTTATTATTAGGAAGGCTCTTTGTCTCACAGCCTTCCCTCCCTTATGGAACTGGTTCAGCCAGGGCTGGCTTGGCGGCCAATCTGGCATCAGCCATTGAACTTTCATGCCTGAGTGAGCTCTGCCCCCAACTCTTCTGTTTTGCTTGTAGAGAATTTTGCACCATCCTGTACACAGCCTGAGCCAGATGGGAGGAGGATGTGAAGAGGTAACCTTTGTTTTTTCTGGCTTAGGGGTTTTTAGATCTAGAGTCTAGAGGTCCTCCTCAAAATGTCTAATTAATTTTCCATGTCAGGAGGCTCCTTGGTTCCACATGTGAATGACAGCTTAATGGTTGTCCATGGGCCCACTAGGCGTTCCAAAAGTTTCAGCTTCTCTAGAACATAAGCTCTTACTGGGGACCCAGTTATGGACCATTCAACATATAGTATACGGTGTGATTATGATGTTAAAATCCAATCCCTTCCTCCTAAGGAGCAGTAAAATAGCTCTGTCCCTGTTCTTTTTTGGGGATTGCCATGCTGATTTTCTATCTTTTGCCAGTCCTCTTGTATTTTCACTCAGATATCAATCTGTTGCAAATTGTTCATTTCCCTAATCCCTGAAATTTTAATATTAATTGCAAGAAATTCTCAATCTGTCTCTGAGCTTCAGCTCTCTCTGAACTTTGCAGAATGTGAAAGGTTTTGAAACCTCCTCCTTCATTGACCAACAAAGAGCAGCTTTTAAGGCTGAATACAACCAGAAAAGAGTTTCCCTACTGCTCAAAAATTATAGATCTGTGATAAATTCTGAGTCATAACATCAATCATTTCCCAGGGCTGCAGCTCCCTGAGGATTTTCCTGTTTAACTGAAATAAGTCTCAGGGAGACATGCTCTGTACCCTGGTCTTCAAAACCCTGTATCTAGAGTGATGGCAATCCAGCTGATGAGACAACTTGATGGGGTGTCCTCCTTTTGGGGAAAAAAACCCAGCCCATTACTGAAAGTAACCCACATAAGTCTCTTTCTTGCTAAATCAAAAGGCCTGCATACTAAATTCAGTATATCTGTTTTTTTTTCCCTCATGTTACAACTGTAATTTAGGTTTATTGTAGGAAATTAAAGAAATGAGTTAGCAGAAAAGTCAATCAATTAATAAATAATAATAAATAGTAATAATAAATAAAAATTACCTGACATTCACCAGAGATATTTGATTTTTTTCATATATTCTTGCAGACATTTAAGCATATATTATATAAATATATATCATAAGTATATAATATATATTTAGGTATTTAAATAAAAATAGGATGCTACTGTTTGGTAATCCTTTCTCTTTTGTGAATGAATAACGTCTTCCTTGGATCTGAACATCAAGCCTCAAGGTGAGAGTCCTTAAATTTTCTCCACAGTAAATAGATTTTTCCTAAAGTCAGGAGAAAACAAACCAAGCATAAATGCCATAACTTACAGCCCAGGTTGTGTGTGCTTATTGCACTTTTTCCTTTCCTTATTTTTCTCATTTTGGTAAACAAAAGTGAACATGAGATGACCGAGAAAAAAGAGGGACCGATGTCTGATCAGGTCATTGTGTTGTCTCTCACATAGGTCTTGGGTTATTTATTTTTATCAAAGAAGGTGCTTCCTCTGAGTAGCATGACAAGTCTTTTATGTAGTTTTGGGGAAGGGAAAAAGTTCCCCTGTCCCTCTTAGTTCTTTTGCCTCGTTGAATAACTAAGATGACAGAAAGTAGATTAAGAAGAGAAAAACAAATTTAATCGTGTCTCTGGTGGGGACATCCATAAGAACGTGAAGTCCACAGGCAGTCAGGCAATTGAGGCTTCTATGCTCTCTAGAGCTAAAGAGAAGAGGGAAGGGGGAGGCCTGGGTGACACAGATGGTTAAGCCTTTGACTCTTGGTTTTAGCTCAGGTTGTGATCTCAGGGTTGTGAGACGGAGCCCTGTGTTGGGCCCCAAGCACAGAGTCTACTCGAGATTCTCTCTCCTTCTCCCTCCTGTTTGCTTGTGTGCTCTCTCTCTCTCTAAAATAAATAAATAAGTCTCAAAAAAAAAAAAAAAAAGAATAGAGGGGAGGGGTCTGGAACTTCAAAGGGAAGAAGAACAATTCACAAGAAGTTGAAAGAGAATGATGTTTGGTAAACAAATATTTGCTGGGCCATCTAGAATCAATGGGACACAGAGAGTAATTTTAACAAACAGACTTTGCTAAGTCTCTCCCTGTCTAGTACCTCTCGTTCATATTGTACTGCAATTATCTATGGTGTTGGTTCCCATATTGTAGCAGGTCTTCTATGTAAATTCTTTTAGGCAGTTAGGGGAAAGTCAAAGCTTCTTTCTGAGCCTTCTCTTTCTTAACAATATTCAGCCTAAAATAATCTAAATGACAAGGACACACATTTGGGAGTGGCAAATTTTGTTCTCCTATAGTAGCTATGAGTTCTTGGTCAAGCAATGGTCAATGGTGATGTCATTCTGTGAGAGGAAGTGGTCCATAAAGTTGCCTCATGTTGGAGTACCTATTTTGGACTTGCAAACAGTTGCAAAAGTACCTTTTTTGGATGAGTATGGTCATGACATGGGGAAGGATGGCCAGAAGCCCCAGCCACAATGTAGATCCCAATCTCTAGACCAATGGCCACTTGAGCTTGCCTTTTCTGTCTGTTGGAATCCAAAACTGACAGAACTTTTTTAGTATTTCTGTCATTTTAATATTCTTTTCTGCTATTGTCTTAGGCAGTTTATGGAAGTGAACATGTTATTATTTTTTACTTTAGAATCATCGCAGTCCATGTTAAGAAATATTTCCACAGAATTATTGTATGAGACTGAGCTTACTTTTATTTTAAAGGTTAATATTTTTTAGGTAGTTTAAATCATGACACATACAAATAAGGAATGAATACATGTCAAAGATTTCATTTAACTCATTAATTAATGAAAAAGTAAAAAAGATGTTACAAATGGTTTCAGAGAGGAATCCAGAACAGACGCATACATAAGCAATCAGGAATACTGAAATAAATACCCGAAAAATTGGTGAATATCCACCAGGGCAATAATCAATTGCATTCAAGCAGACACTATTTGTTTGCATTTCTGTGGAGGAGAATCATTTGCATTGTCATTAGTTTTCTACAACTTATGAGACTGTGAAATAGCTCAAGGACAATGACAGATGGAGATGACCCCTAGACAGGACACCTGGTAATTTTGCCCATTTCAAAATCTTTTACATTTCTAATTGGAGTCTGTTATCCCCTACCTTAGCTGCAAGATTTGTTTCACTGTAGCTATGAGCTATTAGGCAATGTTGGTACCCAGTGCGGAAGGTGGCCTCATGCAGAATTGCATGCCCCTAGATAATCAACTATTCCATGGGTGACTCGGGGAAGAAATAAAAGAGGTTAGCTTCTTGGATGAGTTCCCATAGTGGCAGCAAAATACCTGAGTGTTCACTTGGGCCCCAGAGAACTCAGGAGACAGAAATCTGAAACGCGTCCCTTTGATCCTCTTGTCCCAACAGCCCCAGGGTTCGGGTCTTTTTTGATGGAGTGAAACTGTGACATCAGGGTGATCTATGAGACAGAAACAGAGGGCGACTGCAAGGGAAAATCGACCAGATTCACACCATTTCAATTTTTACAGCCTAAACAATTTAAATACTTTCAATATTTAAATCACTCCTGCCAGTATAAGCTTCACTGGGATTGTAACATCATCCAATTTTAACCACTACATTAAAAGTATCTTCAAACAGTCCTACCAATGCCCAATTTAAATCATCTTGTGAAAATAATGGGTTCACAGAAGTACTCAGCCCCAATAAGTGGTCTCCAGAAACCACTGAAGGGGGAAGTGTTGAGAAATTTCCTGTTGGCTCCAGCAAAGCAGCCCTTTGGGGGATTTCCCAGCCCGCCTGGTAATATCAGACCTCTTGGACGGGGGCAGAGTCCTCAAAAAGTACACTAGGTATTTGTTTTGGAGATCCCCTGGATACTCACTAAGAATTTCCTCTAAGCTGGTTCAAGTCTAGCTTGATTGAAATAGAACACTCCTGTATACTTGGCTTGAATGTGAGTCCTGTGTCTTCAAGAAAAAGGTGGGGAAAGGAAGAATTCTTTTATCATTCTGACACCCAGAAATCCACTTTACCAGGAAGATGTAGGCTTAATGGAAGAGTGGAACAAAGACCTGGGTGGAGACATTAGACAGCTTCTCAGCAACCTGTGAGTCATGCCTGCATTACAAAACAGATTCGTCATTAGTTTGAAGGGAATTCCCAGGACTCTAACCAGTTGAGCTCAAGATTCTTATGGTTTTGCAGAAATGCACTCCAGAATGAGAAACACAAGCATGTGACTCTGGACTTTCCAACCCTCTGGTTCTTGCTATCTACTAGTGTAATCGTAAAGTGCATGTTAGGCTCCGCATTTGTATTCTCTCGCACGTAGTTCAGTTCTCAAACTAATTCACGAGCTCAATAAGCCATGTGACCCTGGGCAAGTTTCCTCTTGACTCTGGATGTCAATGAACTCATCTGTGCACTAGGAATAGGGAAACTGGATGGCCTTTCAAGTCTTCCTGCTCTTCTACATGTACATTTGCAATTCTCTAAATGAAGTCAGAGTTCCTTCGGAAAGCTTGTCAACAGTCCTGTGCCTGGCTGAGCCCTTGGAGGACAGTGACATGGCACTTGATCCAATTACCGAATTAAAGCAATCTATTACTTGTATAATTATTTATCTAGGGTCTGGTCTCCCTGGCTGGACATTAAAGTGCAGGAGTTACTATCTTTCTCACTTAGCACTATCTCCCCAGCACTGAGCACAGGGCCTGGTACATTCTAAGCACTCAGTAAATACTTGCTGAACGAATGAGTGAGGGCACTGGGGGCTTGGATTCTGACACCCTCGACAGTGGCAGTGAGGAATGGGGCCCACGGGTGAGGGTGGATTTGGGCAAGCTTCTTGAACTGCTCTGACCTCAAAGGCAGGAGAAGCTTTGGGACATCTGTGATCATCATGTGGGACCTCTTCTGAGGCTGCGAAATCTGCAGTCCTCAATCCCTAAAACCTGCCTTGCAGCGACCTCACAGTCTGGGATGGAGAGAGGGGTACATTAGCCATGACACTCTAGGCTTGAGTGGGCTCTTCCTGCAGAGATTCTCAGTGGGCCGATGATTTAGAGGCCTGCCTCTCGCCTCTCCAGTCTGGCTCAGACCTGCCTGACCAACCCTGACTCCCAGGGCTCACTCTCCTCTTCCCAGGGCTGTGTATGCTCAGTTCCAACCCAGTGCAGCTCCAGGAGTCGGAGCCCCCACGAGGGCACCCAGCCCAGGGGACACATGGGGTCTGCTGTCCTGCCCCAGTTCCCTGCACCACCAGAGTGCTCTGCCTGGCATGGGGTTTTGACCACCTTGAATGTGGTGAGACCAAGACAAGGCCCCAAGGAGTAGATTTTCGATACTTGGCACAAAGGCAGCCCTCTCATTAGCATACTTTTCTGCTTTGCTTTTTCTTTTTTCACTACTAAAGAGCTAAATGTCCTGAAGACACTGGTCAATCACTCTATGTTACATAAAAGGGAGGGATTTATCGTCAGGTAGGATAATCCTCATAAAAGGGAGGGATTTGATCTTTATGTGAACTGCAGAAGACTTGCCTTGTTGACCTCTGCCGTTGTGTCAACCGTCCGTTGGCATGGTTAAAGCTCTTCTTCCTGGCTCAACCCAGGAGGCAGGGGAAGCCGAGAGAAGGGCTGTGAAGGCTCCTCTCCCCTCGGTGTCTTGGGACAGCGCTGCGTCCAAAGGCTAAGAGGGAGACCTATGCCCGTATGAATATATATGTCCTCTCACCAGCCCATAAAGCAAGATATTTTCCTCTAACATCAAGTTAAACTTAATAACAGTTGAAGTTAAAAGCCTGCCTTATGTCTCCATAAGCATTTTGTTTCACTCACGAAATCTGTGATCTCTACTAGAGATTGCTGAATATAACAGTCCAAATGCAGAGTGGCAGCGACGAGGGGCACACTGGGATTGGGGACGGGGCAGGATGGCAGAGATGGGCGTGGCTGGATTTGGACAGGTCTACTGTGTGTCTGCAGGGTGAGATGTTTCCCAGGACAGGGCTGATAAGCCTGTGATCACCCATAAACACTGTCCCTAGATGAGGATCAAAGACTCATAATTCTCCACCCTGGGGGATGTCGGTCGAAGTCAGCAGGCATGTCCCCATGGCCAGCAGTTGACACACATCTTCTGGATGGAATGGAAATGAACAAAATGCATCTGCTTTGCAAGCTGCCAAACAGATGACTTCTGATTATAATATGTAGCTGAAATTTGCATTGAAAAATTTTTATTCAGAACCTACAGGGAAAGGGAAAAATTGGATTTTAAATGCATGTGCGTGTGCAGGAACGAGCGCATGCGCGTTCACACTCGCCGCAAACTCTACAAAGGATGAGGGAGGGCGAAAGGACAAACGGTGGCAACTAGTGCTTCTCTTTTCATAATAAACCACAGAAATGGAGATGATTTGGTCTGGGAAGCCTTACTGTACTTCTGCGAAGTCATTTGGATATGTGCTGATTTGCATACTGCTGGGGCCACCGGGTCCCTGTGCGGTGGTCCCCCAGGCCCTTTCTGGCCTGCCTTCTTCCCATTAGGACGATGCTAATAATTAAGCTTGCGCGGGACCGCTGAGAACAAAAGACTGCAGTGGCAGGCACTCAAAGTCACCTCTTCCTTTTAACTCGGTAAAGATCTGGGGACAGATCTGCCCTGTCAGCTTCCCAGGAGAAGAGTTCAATATTATTTTCTCTCCTCTAGAAAGGAGACCCATTCGAGGGATTATGAATGTTACCCTGTGTCTCTGTCCGAAGTTTCAATCTTCGCAAGCGTGGGGTTATTAAGATGCTAAGTTGCCTCATTTAATTACAACCTTTATTATGGTATTGAATCTTTAAATGTACTATTTATCACACCTGAAGAGATGAGCCGTTCTACCTTAATGGACCACTCTCAGTGGGCCGTCTATTGATTATCTTCTCTACTGAATTAATTCCTAGTAATCGCCTAGTGAACAGTCATTAAACGGAGTGCCTCCTGCGAGTGCCCAGCTGAGACCAGGGGCCTGCGTGGGCCTTTCGTATGTGAGCAGCTTTGCCCCACCCCCACCCCCCTGACTGTCCCCCCCCCCTCCTCCTGTCCCCGCCACAATCTGAGTCTGGCACACTTCATAAACAGAGGCCTTGAGAATAAACTGGTGTCTTCACTGTAGAAAGGCTTTATTTACAGGGGTCCCACACAGGACAGTTCCATTCTTTCCTTAAGAGTCTTTCCTGGGGCATCTGGGTGGCTCAGCCAGTTAAGAGTCTGCCTTTGGCTCAGGTCATGGTTCTAGGGTCTTGGGATGAGTCCCAAATCTGTCTCCCTGCTCAGCCCCGGAGCCTGCTTCTCCCTCTGTCTGCTGCTTCCCCTGCTTGGGCATGTGCTTGCGCGTACGCTCTCTCTCTCTCTGTGTCAAATAAATAAATAAAATCTTAAAAAAAAATTCTTCTAAGTGAGCCAATGGCACTGGAAGACCCCTTCCCACATTGAAACACTGGCTGTTGAACACAGTCCAGCCTCAGAAGAGGCGGTGTTCTGGGAGTTTCTTCTGTGGCTTGGCTGCTGCCTTACCTCCATCCACTAAATTTGATGCAGTTGCTGAAGGAGTCCCTCATTCGTGTTGCTGATGTCAAAGAACATTTTATTGGCCCAATATTTGGATGAGGTATATGGGGTTCAGAGACGTCATCTGGGCAAAGACGTCACCTGGGTAGGTGGTTGCTCTGCCTGATTTCAAGGAGACCTTTAGAAAGATGACACGCTGGTTACAGGGACAGGGAGTCAAAATTAGACCCCTGGCCTCTGCCTTTCCAGGGAGGAAGAAGGAGGTCCCTGTAGACCCAGCCTGTAGATCCTGAGACCTGTGCTCTCAGGACTCTTACAAATTGTACTTAGGGATCACTTATAGCACTAGGCAGAGCCTGCTGTCACAGGTGTCTCAGCCTTTTATGAATCAACTGTCTCCTTAAATTCAATTGCATGGCTGTACCCAGCAGCCTGTGTGGAAGTATGTTTGCAGAGCCGGAGTGTGGTCATTCTGGCTAGCCTTATCAAATGTCTCTTTCTTGTTCCAGACCAGACCTAGGTAGTGTGCTCCCTTCCTTGACCTCCTCTTCTAGAACCAGGTCACACAAGGTGGCAGAATGGGTGGAGCCTATTGTCAAAGATCAGGGCTTGGCTCTCAAATTGGCAAGGTTTCTAGACAAGCCTCCAGGTCATGGTTCTGGTCTACTGGGCCATGCGAAACCTAACACCAAAGTCAGTGGAGTTAGATTTGGCCATCCTAGAATGTCTCTAAGTTTGTATTTATGACCTCCAGTCTCTTTCCCTGCTTTCTTTTTTCCCCGTGTGGTATCTAATAATAATAGCAACAATCATGATAATTAAAATAATACCTATCATTTATTAAATGCTCATTAAGAATCAAGCACTATGCCTAGAGCATTACATATGTTATCTCGCATAATCCCAACAACAGCTTAATGAGTCAAGCACGATAACCCCATTACTAATGAGAGTCTGTGTTTGTCAGCTGTAACTGCATATGGAAAGCACTCAGGAGTTTTTGTAAAATGTGGCCCCATGGAAATTTGTTTTACTTGCCTGGGTGGGGAGTCCCGAGGGCTAATGGCTCTTGACAGTGGTCTGCATTGAGATCTCCCAGAGAGCTTTAAAAATATACTGATCCTTGGTCTAACCCTTACAGATTCTGATTTGGTTGGCCTGGCGTGATGCCTAGGTACTGGGATTTTAAAAAGTTCTCCAGGTGAATTTAACATACAGTTAAGATCCCCTGTGCTGTATTGAGTACTTTGGTCAAGATCTTCAGAAGTTGGGGATTGAAGGGGCTCCTGGGTGGCTCAGTCGGTTAAGCATCTGACTCTTGATTTCAGCTCAGGCTGTGATCTCAGGATCGTGAAATCGAGCCCTGTGCCGGGCTGTGCATTCAGTGGGGGACTCAACTTGAGATTCTCTCTCTCCCTTACCTCCGCACCTCCCCACCCCTCTTTCACCGAGATAAATAATAAAAAAAAAGATGTTTGGGGTTGAAGTTGGAACTTGAACTGGCTGACTCCAGTTTGTTCCTGAGGAGGGTTACACCTCTTCCTTTCAGGGACCATTCTAACATCCAGTAGGGAGCCATTTGTTATTTACACCTCCAGATGGATGTGTTCTAGAAGCAGTTTACACCTCCTTTTATCTATTTGAGGAAAGGAAAATAGCATATTCCATGAGAAGCATTTTATGATCGTGGGGGCAGGTGGAGACATTTTGGAGGTTTGGGGACACAGGAGTCCTATCTACTAACTCTCACCTCCCATATTTATGCATATCACTGAGGTCATGAATCTTAAGGCTTGGGTGTCCCATGGCAACTAGGACCAGAGCAGAGACTTAGTGTGCCCTGAGCCCACTTTCTCCTCATCTCATTTCAACATCATTGTTGCTCTCACTTTGCAACTTAATCCTTACTCAGGAGGGGAAAAAAAAATTAATTTAATTCTAGTAGAGTTGCACTTTTCAAAAAAAAGTAAAAACACTTGTGTTTGATCTTTTGAAGACACCCCTTCGGGTGTGGATCTCCTCTATATCTTTGGTTCCAAAATTTGGCCTCTGGCGATAGCTACCCTGGCTATGCCAGGGGTTCTCTCAGCCGGGGGTGGTCTGCCAGTCCTCTCCCAGGGTCTGAGTGGAGGCAGGCAAAAGCCTTTCCCAGCCTAAGAAATCACCACAGAATTGGAGACTTACAATGTCTATGCTTCATTGTTGTTATTTCTAGCTCCAAATGTAGGCTCCCTGCCCCAGTGTGGTTGCCATCATGGATTTCTGGCAGTTCCTGGGGGTGCCCTGGATTCACTCATAAATAGTCCAGTCTAACTTGTTTGTCTTCTTCTCGGTGAACCCCAGGTGGCCCTGTGAGGTGGTGGGAAGGAGGGGGCACAGGCCAGAGCTACACTTTGACAGGAGGGCCCCAGTTGGGTATAGCCCAGACCAGGGCTCTATAGAGATTTAGTGGAAACTCACTGAGCTTTATTCACGTCTTTCTCTCTCTCTGGGGCCCAGGCAGAAGTCAGTGTCAGTCCAGGCAGGGGAAGAACCTGGGGTGTCAGACACGGCCTCTGCTGATTCTGAAAGTTCCCCCTCCCATTCTGTTGGAGTGTTGTCATTGGTCTGGTGACTCATGCTCTCTTTTCTCTTGGGGAAACTGCTCCTCTGGGCAATGCCTCAGTTCCTTATTAGTAACGAGACTCCCATCTGCCTCTCCAATCCTTGGTGTCTTGGGTGTACCACAGGACGAGGCTCCGATTGATTAGAGCTTGGTGGTTCTGGGCCAGTCCCTAGACACACCCTTGGAATTGCCCTCTTTTTTTTTTTTAATTTATTTTTTATTTATTTTCAGCATAGCAGTATTCATTGTTTTTGCACCACACCCAGTGCTCCATGCAATCCATGCCTCTCTAATACCCACCACCTGGTTCCCCCAACCTCCCCCCCCCCACTTCAAACCCCTCAGATTGTTTTTAGGACTAGTCAGCCCATTGGTCACTGAGGCTGTCTCTTTTTAATTCTAGGAAAATGAAAAGCTACAGAGTTCACTGAAAATAAATTAGATGAGAAAGACTTAGTAATGCCGGTTTCATTTGTCCAGCTATTCTTGACCAAAACTTCTCCTTCTCTCCCACCCCTCATTCTACCGGCCACCCTGCCACCTCTCTAGCTTCTACACTGAGAGAAGACATTGGCATCTCTTGTGGGAGCTCCTGATCTCTTTCCTCTTCCACCTATGCTGCTCTGTGGTCTAATCAGTACAACAAAGTGATGCAGCTAAAGTTAAATCAGATCATGTCTCTCCTTTGCTTAAAGGTCTCCTTCCAATGACTTTCTACCTCATGTGGAGTAAAGCCCAAGTCTTCACAATGGCTTCACAGTCTTATGAAATCTGGCCTGTGGGAGACCTTTCTGTATAATTTGTCTGCTATTTTCTTCCACTCTGGCCACAGGGCATTTGCACTTGTTACTCCCTTTGCCTAGAATGTTATTCCCCAGAATATATGCATTATTCACTGCTTATTGAGCTTTACTCAAATCGTTAATTCAATGACCTTGCATCGCATTAAGTTCTAAATCCAGCTGTTTGACTTCAAGCCTTTGTTTCTCTATATGTAAAAGACAAGGGGAAATTGGCCAAAATCTGCCCAGGCAAATTTCTTATGCCCCTTAAAAAAAAAAAAAAAAAGGCACCTGTCATTGAGATCTGACATGATTGCATGCATACACACACACACACAATTTTGTATCTGAGCACATGTGGGCTATATATTATGGCATATGGAAGAAATCTGTCTACTTGCTAATAAGAATATCTCAAAGGGATATCTAGATGAACCCTGGGCAAGTTCTGACAACCATTTATGACCACTGAGAATCAATTGAAGTGGGAATTTAGTTTGAAAAATGGCTATTAGTAATGAAAATGTCAAGGGAACTCTGACTTTCTATAACCAGAGTAGATGGATTCACCTTTTTACAAAGCTTCAGCATGTAAAACAGGCTCTGATCTTTTACCAGGATAAAAACCTATTCAAGGCTATGGCTGGAAGCCCATGGTAGCAATAGCTCAGAGAGGAATTTAATGATTTTTAAATTATGGTTTTGGGTACCTCTAAATTATTCTCTGATCCTGGACAGAGCCAGCCTGACCGCTTGAATATACTCATTTTCAAGTGGGATAGTTTCACAGGTTGGCTGTAACATGGAGATAAAATATTCGTAAACATGTGAAGTATGCATTTCTGTGCCTTCTCAGTTTGTCACTGTCTATATAATACATGGTATAAGCAAGAAAAAAATTTAGAAAATACTAACTCAGGGGCACCTGGGTGGCTCAGTCATTAAGTGTCTGCCATGATCCCAGTATCCTGGGATCGAGCCTCGCATCAGGCTCCCTGCTTGGCAGGGAAGCCTGCTTCTCCCTCTCCTACTCCCCCTGCTTGTGTTCCCTCTTGCTGTGTCTCTCTCTGTCAAATAAATAAATAAAATCTTAAAAAAAAGAAAAGAAAATACTAACTCAGTGCCAGCTTGAATTATAGACACCAAGTAAAGACAGTTTAAAACACAAAACATAGAATCTTGGACCCAAACTACTTTTTACTTAGAAGCTGAATATTTCTGTATGGTTCTTTAATTGTTTATAACCCCTCCACAGCTACACCCTGACACGTGTTCAGAAACTGGCGCCAAAACTTGAATCAATGATGGTTTACTTTTATATACTAGGTGAAATTAAAACAAAACAAAACAAAACAAACCGGTTGTGTATGAGGAAAGCCGGGACAATGAATAAACCCTTGAGCTAGCTTATCCTCATACAGGGGTGCCCCACAGTCACTCCGGTATTTAATTGTTCTTACAAAACTGCACATTCAAGAGGAGAGAAATGTAAAATGTTTCTACCTTTGTTTCATTTCCTAACGATGGCACATCTGATGTCCTTCTCTGATACAGCAGTCGTGCTGCCAACAGAGATTTCTTTGAGGAAGAAGTCATACTGTCCTCTTTTGGATAAACTATACTAAATGAAAGGGCTAGCTGCCTGCCTCCAGAGCGAAGAAATTTAAATTGTAGTTATTTTTCTATTCTCATCCAACTATATCTCACCTCTTCGCCCCCCCTTTATTTTTGGCTTTTCCCTATCTCTTTCAAATAGGGATAAAAATTGGGGAGGCTTTAAGTAACCTGGGAAATCAAAGGTACTGAAAATCTGAAACTTGAAAGGAAATTCTACATGTAAATCCTTTTTTTAGTTTATTTCTAAATCACCTCGAGTCCCTCTGTTTGCTTTTCTTCCAAATGCAGTTAGCGTCATCTCATTTTTGTCACCTACCGTGTCGTTTGCCCACTGCTAGTCACGGGAGATGTTCCAAAAACGGAGACTGGCCCCCAGTCCCAAAAGGACTCATACGTGTAAGCAATCATTACAACATAACCCATCACTGAAGACATACCTACACGTGATTAAAACTCAGTTGTAGTTCCACAGCATTAAATATGTTATACAGTAAGAGATAAAATGACAATTTCAACCTCCTACTAAAAATAAAAGTCCCCAGTGATTCTAGACTTTTCCCTACACGTATATAAATAAAGCTATGTATTTGTGTGTGTGAGGCAGAGGGGTCCCAGGACCAATGCCATGTTCTATGATTTGCCAGGAGGACTCATGGGACTTAGCATATAATCATATTGACAAGATTTATTTACAGTGAAAAGATTTAGAGTGAGATCAACACAGGGAGAGGCATAGAGGGCAAAGTCCGAGAGAAGCCAGGCATAAGCTTCCCGGGGTCTCCCCCAGCATGCTCACACAGGATATGCTTAATTCTGCCAGCGAGGGGTTACGATGGCTCATGTGAAATGTTGTCTGTGGGAGAAGCTCTGTAGAGACTCAGGGTCCGGGGTATTTATTGGGCTGTTCACAGGGGTAACCTCTAACTGATATGTACCACAATTTCTGACTCCCAGAAGGAAACCACATTGGTTGTACAAGCTGTTTAGGTACAGGAAGCTGCCTTTATTGGTTGGGAATAGCAGGAACTCTCCTGAATTCCAAGCTCCTAGATGCCAGCCAAGGCCCAACCTGATAAGCAGAACTTTCAGAGGATTACAGTCAAGCCAGCTTTGTTAACCCTTTCCTACATGATTTGCATTTACACTTTGTACAAAATGTTCTGTCTCTTTCTATTCTACTGTCTCTCTTGCGGTCTGCAGCTTTTCTTTTGAAGATAACGCTATTGTAGATACCTTCCTATACCAGTTCACGTAGGTCTACCTATTTCTTTGTCGTAGTATTCCATTTTAGAGATAATTTCTTTAAATCTTATATAGGTTGATATTTTGTTTGTTAGTAATTCTTTTTGTGGAAGTGAAGAGAGAGAGTTTGAATGGGGGAGGGGCAGAGAGAGAGAGAGAGAATCCCAAGTGGGCTCCACACACAGCGTGGAGCCTGAGGCTGGGCTCAAGCTCACAACCCTGAGATCATGATCTGACCTGAAATCAAGAGTCAGATGCTTAACTGACTGAGCCACCGAAGTGCCCCTGTTTGCAGTTCTTAATGTTACAAATTATGAAGCAACATCCTTGTTCATATACTTTTCATATATTCATGCTTCCTGTTTCTGTTCCACTGGCTTCTAATCGCTATTACCTATGTTTCTAGAAACGTTAATCCTGATGTCATTGGATTTAGAAAGGAAGATCACTGTGTTGGAATGTTAGTGGATGTATTAAAATGAAGAGAGTTTGTTGGAAAGAGGGCTATTAAAAAAAACCAGTTATCAGAGCTGGAATTCAACTGCTCAGCTGTGGCAGGGAGTTTGGAGGGGGCAGAAATGTTGTAGACTTGGTTTAAAGGCCATACAACAGCCCCTGGCTGTGGTCGGCTAGTGAAGCATGAGCTAGGGTTGGTAAAGATGATTCCCAGTTAAATGATCTGATTTGTACATTGCTGGTATGACTGGTATGACAGCAACTGGGTAGTATGCAAGGAAATCAAATAAGAAGCAATTATAATAATTCAGGGAAGAAATGGTGGGGGCTCAGATTTCCAAGTGTTCATTCATTCATACAAATTAAGCATCTGCTAAGTATCCACCATTCATTCCACTGGCTGTTAGCATTATTGCCTTTTTTTTTTTTTTTTTGGTCAAAAACATTGAGGTAGAAACTTGATGTAATCAATCAGTATAGATTCCAATAAACTTGGTCATTAATTAACTTCATTGCTATTCTTTTGTTAATGGCACAAAGCTTAAGAAGAGCTGTAGACAGTAATGCCCCAGATGTTTGAATAATTTGCACACACTTTAGCGTAAAAATATGAAGAGGGAAGGGAAAAGGAGTTATGAAAGTGAATAAGATTCCTTTTGTGTCTAGGTTTGTAGAAAGACTCTCACCCATGTGCCCATTTCAGACAAATGCCCTTAGTGAACGGGAGAGAGTGACCCACCTTCTCATCGTGGCCAGAGAACATTCTATCCTGCACAGTTCTGAGAATCACTTTTGTGGGCATCAAGTGTGATGTGAAAGAGAGAGACCAGTAAGCAGTTCTTTTTCTTCTTTTCACTGATTTGCTGTTCCCTTCACATTTGCTCCTCCTCCCTAGACCATGAGCCTAAAAATGCAGCTTCCTATTATCTGAAGACCAGACATATAAATCGCAATTTGAATGACAAGGGAAATTTTATTTTTATAGGGTTTTATGCTTCCTTCAATAGAAATTGACATGCTTTTATGCATTTTGTTTCACAACTTGTTTGAATTTATATTGGAATCTGCTTTCGGATTAAGTTTATTTGACTAGGCAGAAAAGTCCCATCTGCATTCATTTGCACTCAGTATATGTAAGGAATGTGATCTCACACATTCTTTAAAAAATTGTTTTTCATCGTCTCTGAAGCTCATATGGGGAGAGGGGTCCACATTTTTTTTTTCTTTCTGCAGACATAAGTCTCTTTCTTCTCCTTTTAATTCCTATAAAAAGTTGTGTTACATTCTTCAAAGAAGATATACAAATAGCTAATAAGCACATGAACAGATGTTCAATATCACTAATCATCAGGGAAATGCAAATTGAAAGCACAATAAGATACCACTTCACATCCAATTGGATAGCTATTATTTTTAAAAAGATATAGAAAATAACATGTTAGCAAAGATGTAGAGAAGGTGGAAACTTTGTACATTGCTGGTATGACTGTAAAATGTTGCAGGTGCTGTGGAAAACAGTATGGCAGTTCTTAAAAAAAAAAAAAAATTAGCCTAGAATAACCATGTGATCCAACACGTCTCCTTCAGGGAGAATTTTTCTACCCGAAAGAATTGGAACGAGATTGAAGAGACATTTGTACTCCGATGTTCACAGCAGGATTATTTGAAGTAGCTGAAGATGGAAGCAACCAAGTGTCCATTGACAAATGTGTTTGATAAGCAGGAGGTGGTTTCACACATAAAATGGAATATTATTCAGCCTTACCAAGGAATGCAATTCTGATACATGTTATGACATGGATAAACCCTGGAAAACATTGAGCTAAGTGACAACAACCAGACACAAAAGAGCAAATATTATATGATTCAACTTGTACGTGGTTTGAAGAGTAGTAAAGTTCATACAGACAGAGAGTAGAATAGTGACAGCCAGGGCCTGGGAAAGGAGAAAATGGAGAGTTATTGTTATGGTATAGGATGGAGTTTCAGTTTGATAAGATGTGCTAGTTCTGGAGATGGATGGCAGCGTGCTTATTACAACCATGTGAATGTATTTATTGCCAATGAACTATGCACTTGAAAATGGCTCAGATGGCATAGTGAGTGTTATGTATATTTTGCCATAATTTTAAAAATGAAGAAAAGTCAAATGGTAGATAGAACTAACTGGGCAAATATAAACTTTTCCCCCGCAGTACTTTTTTCCTCATTCTGAGGGATTTTTCTCTCTTTTCCCCTTTCACTCAGCTTTCTCTCTCAGCTTTTGTGGTATTTGCACTCTTTTCCATCATCCTCATTTGCAGAACTTTCTCTAATGAGAGATTCTAATACAACCCATGATCCCCTGAAGGTATTTGAGCCGAAAGGGTAGCTTTCCCTGGCATATTTTCATTTTAAGGCTTATCTCTAATCGAACACGTTCAGTGGTGTTTCCTGTAGAGAAAGCCTTCTGGGGGCCCTAACATCTCCATGCTTGGGCACCTTTGCCCCTGCAGAGGACTGATGTTCTGGAAACAGATTCGGTCAGAAAAATGGAAATCATTGTAGGTGTTTCGTGGGAAGAGGGATCTCATACAGGGAGCAAAGATGCCAAGCTGTTGGAAGCCAAAGCGAGGATGGGAGGAATCATGTAACCCAGAGGCCCAGCACTGCAGTCAGCTCGCCAGCCCCACAGCCCTTATGCCCCCGAGCCTTGCACGTGTTCTGTCCCAGCGCTCTGCTGCCCTCGTGGGAGCCCCCCCCCCACGACCCAGGCCTGCCTCCACTGCTGCTATTAGATTCCTACCATGAAACATGGAGCCAAAAAAAAAGAATCCCTGCTCTCACGCCCGTGCCTCCCGTGAGTGGTATCTAAACTGGAGCCATGCTGGCAAGGAAGTCTGAAAAAGAGTTCCTAGGTTTCCAGCCCTTGTGGTTTGGGGAGCATAGGAAGGTAGGCCCTGGCAAGGTATGCCTTGCTGTAGTAGGCAAGACCTGGCACAGATGTGGGATTGTGCGAAGTAAGCACCTTCACATGAACAGGCTGAGCCCTGTGTTGTGCAGTAGCCTCTGGCTCCACAGGGTCAAGTCTCCCCAGGTCAGACCTGTCTTACCGCTCTGAGATCTGGGGCGGTGATAGCAACAGTCATTTGTCAAGCCCCTTCAGGAAGCCAAGGGCTTTGTGAACTGCCTGAAGCCTCTCATCCACAAGCCTGTGAGGTAGGTTTGCTCACATCTGTTCTACGGATGAAGAAGCTGGACTGGGGGTGGGGGAGGGGCCGCTCACACAGCCAAGGAACAGGGCCGCTGGGATTCAAACCCATCTGGGAGCGACCCCTCCCATGGTGAACTCTTGGAGCTCCTGTTGCTATCTCCTGGGCTTGCTGGGGATTTGAGGAGATACAGCATGTACCTCTCCTGTTTTACATTTCTGTTCCTTGTCCCTGGGCATGTGGCCCCCAACATTCACTGCAATTTCACTTGGTGCTGGTTTCCCAGGTTGTCATTAATAAAAGCATAAAATGCAAACATCAGACAATTCTGTGATACCCTCACAGCCCAGGAGAAAAGGAGGTGATTCCTCTTAATTCCCACGTGGGATTTGGGAGGGGGGAATGAAGCCTCAGTGGAAAGATGGCCGGCGGGCTCAGCTCTTTGCTGTGACCACCTGGAGCAAAGGACAGGAGTCAGTGGGCTTACCTCTCCCTCGGTGGGGTTGATGGCATGTGAAACAAGCAAGACTTGCAGGTTCTCCCAGGTTAGCTCCCAGGCTGAAGCAGGTTCCTCGCTCTGTTCACCATTTGGTAGACATTGTCCTTCACTTTATACTGGGGACCTGGCTTTCTGATTCTTGTCCAGCCTTTGAACACCACTGGAAGAGCTTTCCGTTCATATAGCACTTCTCATTTTACAGAACTTTGAACAGAGATTCTTATTTGATCCTGACAGCAAGCCAGCGAAGCAGTTAGCTGGAAATTGCTGCCCTCGATTTACAGATTAAGAGACTGTGGTTATGTGACTGGTACCAGCTCACCAACCTATAAATGGCGAAGTGGCCTGTAAGTGGGTCCCCAGCTTAGGAACTCTGGTGAGGAAGGCAGTTTGCTTTCTGCGCCTGGCCTTTCCCTCTTATTCTTTTTTTCCCTCTCTTTTTCCTTCTTTCTCATTTCATCTTCTCTATGCCCTCTGACTCCGTTCCCTACTGTTCATCTTCCTCTCTATTCTGATTATTTCTGCCATTCTCCTAGACCTGAGTTTCTCTACTAACTTCTCTACTGCTGTGATATAAATATCTGGAGACCGAGAAAGAGAGAGAAATGAATAATCTGGCACTTGGTTGGTAGTCAGCAGGCATTTCCTTTCTCCACTTTTCCAATAGTGTGGGCATATGGCTAAGACTGTACACTGTTGTCTCCCATTCACCTGTGTCATCCTTATCATAGAGCTGTTGGACTTGATTAAACAGGAGACCCTGGCTGAGCATCTGTGACCACGAGCTGTGGCCGAATGAGAGTCGCCTGATAGATGTGACTGGACTAGTCAGTAGCAGCCTGTCTCCAGAGCTCTGAGAGGGGCGAGGGGGATGCATTGCCCTG
Organism: Mustela putorius furo; assembly: GCF_011764305.1. Classification (NCBI taxonomy): domain Eukaryota; kingdom Metazoa; phylum Chordata; class Mammalia; order Carnivora; family Mustelidae; genus Mustela; species Mustela putorius. The sequence continues at coordinate 33,819,250 of NW_025421987.1, forward strand.
ACTCCACTTCTAATTCTGTGTTGTCACTGGCCTCTCTTTGACCAAGTGGAGGCCCTGTGTCCACAGCGCAGCATCTGGCTGTAAGCCCTGGATTTCCTGGGTCAACAAGACAGATTGTTTGAGTGGAGAAGAAAAAGATAGGGGGTAGCGGTTTTTCTCCAGAGAAGGGTATGAAGGCAGGGGCCGTGGGCAGCCGGTCTGTCTTCCCTGACTGATCTCCTTGCTGGACAAAGTGTGAGCCAGAGAAGGCACAGCAGAGCCACGCATGTGCAGGCTTTGCCCCCACTCCTGCGATGCCATTATCTTACGCTCTCCCAGCGAGAAATTCATCATTAAGAAAGCATGCCTAGGAATGGAAGAGCCCAGAGATATGACTCTTTTTCAGACGTTCTAGCTCCTGAACTTTACCCATCTTCTGCAAATGAGCTAGCATTATTTTGCCAAGCCAGGTACTTACCTGCTTTTCTTCTGCACATCTCTAACTGCCTTAGCATAAGGAGGTTTAAACAGAAAAAATCTTGGGCTGTGTCATCGTCACCTACTAAAGTTAGGATTTTCTTCCCCCACCTACATGTCTCGAATGTTGTTGTCAGGCTGGAAATAAATCTTGAGGCAGAGCATTCACTGATTCCATTCAAGGGAGAACAACAGTGAATATGTCTTATTCTTTCACAGGCCAGTTGCCGGTTTCTTAACAGGACTTCCGGGGCTGTGATCTGCCAGGAATCAGGAGGCTGGAGTCCTGGTCGGCCAGGCCAGGGTCCCTGATCTCAGCCTCACTCTGGAGTTGGAGCAAACCCGCAGTTCCTATTTGAAACTGGATAGTTGGATGATGTTTTTCTTGGCTGCAACTCTAAAGGCTGGTGCCCAGAGCCAATCTTTGGCAGAAGAGAGAAATACGAAGTTTGTTTCTCCCTCCAACACTCCCAGCCTCCCTCTTCCTCCCCCTTTCCCCAGTTCCTTTCCAAGTTCCCAGGACTTTGTTCCTCTTGCCCCTCACCCACACGTGGACTCTGAAAGGGCCTGAGGCCCCTTTTCTGTATGTGCAAGTGGATGATATTGTCCAGGGAAATGCTTCACAACTTTACAGTGTGTACAGATCTCCCACATTGTTCACGTGTGGGGTCGGGTACAGCAGCTCTGGAGTGGGCTCTGAGACTGTACATTTCTAACCAGCTTCTGATGATGCCGATGTGGCTGGTCTGTGGACCACACTTCGAGTAACATGTAGGGAAAAACCTCCAGTCCTCCCCCCGTGTTTCTCCCTTACTCTGATGTGACTACCACATTGACAGTGCTTCTGACACCAGCCGTGTGGGTTCCCCCCACACAACCACCTGATTCTGTGACACTGCCTGTGTGTCCTATGGTTGAACTCAATTCTGACACCGTCTACCTGACTGTCAGGTCCCCCAGGTTCAGAGCTCAGTCCCACAGGACTGTCCCCTCTCCCCACTTGATGTGCCAATCACAAGCAGTGGGTTCCTAGGTTAATCACAACTTCTGTCCAACGTGGCTACAAACTGCCGATTCCCATGACCTCCTCCCCTTTGGGTTCAACATTTTGCTAGAACAGCTCATGGAACTCAAGGAGACACTTACTTATGTTTACCAGTTTATTGAAGGATGAGCTAAAGGATAAGAAGGGACAGCCAGATGAAGGGATAGACAGGGTGAGGTCTGAGAGCTTCTGGAGGGCACGAGTTTCTGTCCCTGGGAAGCTGGGAGTGTGTCATTAGGTACCTCGTCATTCGGTACATCTTTGTGCTCCCTTTAGATCCTTCCCTGTGATTGGTTTGTTGGATCAAAGTTTTAAAATTAACTGTTCAGTTCAGTTTAGCTCTCATGGATTCATACCCATGATAAATTTTCACTTTAAGAAATTTCTCTCAAAATATCCTGACCTCTCATTTTGGTAAAAATCCATCAAATTTAAAGCAAGTTTCTTACAGATTTTGTTTCTACTGTGTGTTTTAGGGGCAAGAGTGGGTAGGGAAGAGTCCAGAGATGGGACCAGAGACGATGGCCCAGCTTCCGTCTCTGCCTCACCCATCACTGCAAGTCAGTGCATCTAGCGAACTGCTGGGGAGAATGATTTGCCTGAGAAACGGAAGAGCCTGAAGATGGTAACTCATCTCAGAGGGCAGAACCAGCTGATAAGCCAGAGGCGGAACCCGAACCCTAGTTCTCAGTAACACAGATGGATCCTCCTCCCAGCTTCCGACTGACTCCATTTTCGGGTCACCAGAGAGAGAAGCCCGGGAGCAAATCTGAAAAGCTGTTTTCATGAATTATTCTCTGAAAAATGAACTTGCTTAGGTACCCTTTCCACAGAACGGAAGGCATAAAGGAGGAGGTCAGCCTCAGGGGGTCCCCATCCTGCTGCCCCAGCAGGGGTTCTCCCCGCCGAAGCTGAGCGGTGCCTAAGGAGGGCGGCAAGAGTGCACCGCAGGGGCAGGAAGCGATGCCTGTGGAAGTTAGGAGCGCCCTGCCTGGAGCCCAGGAGGGCAGTGGGGGCAGGAGAAGAAGGTGACAAAGTGGAGACAGCACAACGGACCCACTGGGGAGATGAACAATTTCAGTTTTGATCGTATGAGAGAAGAAGTCTCTGAAGTCTTCCAAGAATATTGGGGGAGGGGTGCTGGTGGCTGGGGGCCAAGGCTCTGCCTTACCAATAGGAATAAAAACCCAAATTTATTCAAAACCCCACATGGTTAAGCCTCCATTGTGTGATCTATAAAATCAGAGCCTAAGACATAATGAGTGGTTGGAGTCTACGCGCATGCTTTGGTCAGAGCTGCTCTGTTCTTGTTTATGGGGCCTTCATGTATGGTCTCATTTGAGAGAAGAGTTCCTAAGCTCAAATCCCTGAGCAGGATATTCTGCAAGAGCCTGGCCAGCACAAGGACCCTACAGCTCTTCCTCCGTGAGTAAGAAAGTAATAGTGGATGCTGTGGTGAGGACTTCTGGGAGCCAAGACCAGGCCAGGAGAGGTTGTGGTCAGAAGGGATTCCCAGAGTCCGAACTCTCTGCAGTGTAATGCCTCAAAGTGTCGGCCAAGTCCAGTTCCCTGTGGACACTGAGACAAGACAATTGTGGCAGTGTTTAGGGCTGGGGGAAGATCCTCCGGACAGGTGCTGAAATCCCTGGAGAAAATGAAGGTGGGCAGAGTCCTAGACATCACAGGCTGCTTTAAAAAGGGAATTAAAAAGCTCTTGCTCACATTCGTATCTTTGTAGTGTTCAAATTCAGGTCTCATCACCAGCTGGCCTCAGAAGCTCTGAGGGGCCCCAGGGAAGGAGGCCATTTCTAAATTAACAAGGATCCAAATCAGAGACCTTATTCTAACCATGATTGAAATGTTCCGAGTAATGGGATTTTGGATAAATTAGTTATTCATCATGGAAGAGGTATTATAGCTAAATACCATACCTCATTGCTATTCCAAGCTGTCCACTAGTCATCTCCTTTAAGGAGAAAAATAGAAGAATTAACGTGGTTCTGAACAGTGATCTGCTTAATGATTTCAAGGTTTTTATCTGGAGAGGATTTCAATAAACTACTTTAAAAGAAGTGGAAGCCAAGAAAAAAAAAAATCTGTGTGAAGGGCTTGTATAATTGCTGAAAGGTTGGTTCTCTAGGGCTAGAAATCAACGAAAAGGGTGAATGTTATGGAAAGATTTTTAAGTAGTTATTCAGGAGAAACTAAATAGAAAATCAATCAGGAAAATAAAAAATTCATAAATCCAATTGCTTCTAATTGGCTCCGAACATAGTACAGAATTCAAAATGTTTGTCTATGAACAGCTCTGTCTCTTGAAATTATGACTCTTATCATAGGAAAGAGCATTTGGGTTACTTTTTTTTTCCTATCAAAGAAAATTCATGAAGGCCAAAGCAATCTTGCAAATGGCTCAAGCTGAAAAACGTTTTATCATGGCTATTTATGGAGAAATTCCACGCAAAGATTTACTTGAGCTAGGAAGAACCTATTTTCATTCCAAGTCTTTAAACATTTATTAAGCCCCTACTATGTACACTGCACTAGGTTGGGCCCTGTGGGAGATTCACAAACTGCTGAGCCAGGATTCCTGAGAATTTATAATTTCAAAGAGGAAACAGATGGATGCCTAATTAACTTTAGGACAGGTATTAATGCCATAAGGGCTTAATAATAGAAATATCACCACATAGTATGGTCAGAGAGAGGAGCAAAGGGTTTCTGACAAAGGGGGTCTACAAAGGTTTCGTAGAGAAGGTGAAATAATTAAGAAGATACTTCTCACAGAACATTTTAACGAATGTCCCGTGGAAATGTGAACTGGGCTTGAGGAACACAGAATGTTTTCTAATAACTTGGGAGAGTTGGTACAAGATTAAGTTCTAAAGAATATGATATTTATATTTGGTGCTCTATTCTCTGCCTCTCCATCTCCAACTTTGGTGGGCAGCCATAAACTGTCTACTGCTCTCATTTCTCCTCTAAGGATGAAAATTTCCAATTAACATATATACCCTCAAGTGTTCCTGAAGTATTGGGTTACCCCTCCCAAGGAATATTTACTCTTTGAAATACTTTTATTATTTTATGATGTATTTGTTGAAGGTATTCTTCTGAACTCAGGATAGGGAAGTTCTTTGTGATTTAAACAGTAAGGACAACTTGAAGAAGATTCGGGTCCCCTCTTCTTTATTGTGGACATTTCCAACATTCTGAAGTTGGCTCAGTGTTTGTTTTTAAAGGAGGAGGATGGGGAAAAAATCACTTTTGTTGTATTATCTTTCCTCTGGTGGAAGAATTTCAGGCATCTGTATGGAGATGGTATTTTCAGGTGGGAAGATTTCCCCAAGATGGCCCCTCGGGGGGTTACATTAGTACTGTGGTGTGAGCATGTGTTTTAGAGACAGAAAGTCCTGTGTTTCAATTCCAGCTGTGCTTCTTGGAATGTTGAGTCTGGGGAAGACTGCTCTGCTCCTCAGAGACTGGACTTCTACATGTGCACATTGGGAGTGATCGCTGGCTAGTCTCAAGTCCAGAGTGTGGGGACAACATCCCTGCAAATCATAATAGCAAAGTTATTCCTAGTGTAGGTGCAGCAGAAGTGAGGGGTTGAGGTAGTCCCCAGAAGAGCTGCAGATGTAGGCCTCGGGGACCTCTGAAGAGCTCCTGTAGTGCTCTCCTACTGCCTCGTTGACTCCCACACCCTTCTTTTCCTAGCCAGTGTCTCCTAGCTGGACTAGTCATCTTTCAGATGTCAGAGGAAAGTTACTTCTCCAGGAGGCTTTCTGTCGTCTTCCAGACTCAGTCTATTGTCACGCTCGTGGCAACTTTTAATTGACTAACATTTGGCGTCCACATTCCTTGCTTGACTGGAAGATTCACGAGGCGAAGTATCAGATCAGAATGGTACTGCCTGGTCCATGGTAGATGGCCTTAAATAGTCTTGAATGGATTCATAAAGGAAAGGGAAAAGGAAAGGAAGAAGGAAGGGGAGAAGGGAGGATGGAAGGAAAGGGAAGGCGAGGAAAGGGAAGAGAGAAGGAAAGGGAAGGAGCGAAGGAAGGAGGGTCCTGCTAAAATTCATGCCATTATAAGGAACTAAGCCATCCAGAGGACTAAAGGAGGGTGTGTTCAGACTGATGTGGCAGCCACTGAGGAAGAATTAGGAGTAGCTCCCATTAATATGCTATGATCTTTCTGAGAGAACGAAAGGCAGCACCGGGGTCCACTCATTCTGACATATGTCAGCTTTGCTTTCAGTGCTATTCTCGCTAATGTTTAAATGCCAGCCTCACGCCCCTGGGGCCTCATGAGCTGCACACGATCGATTCCCATGAACTGACACTCCTCCACGGCTCAGCAGAGAACTTCGTAATATCTTTCACCCGCTTTGCAAACTGGACCTCTTTTTAAGTATAGAGGATGACTATTTTAAAAGAGTCTCTCAAGAAAATACAATAGAGTATTCCACCAGAAAACATTCTGCTTCTGTTTGCAATTCAAAATATTTTATGGGGCGTAGGAATGGAAAGTTTGGATTATTCCTTTCATTCTCATGTTGACTTCAGACAGGATTCTGATGACGAGAGTCATGTTAGAGAGAGGTACGTGTGCAGTGATAAGAGCTTAGCAGGGGGATTTAGCATTCAAGTCAATGCAAGGAACATCTATTAAGTACTTACTGGGTTGAGTGTTCAAAATAATACCAAGTGTCAGACACTGTACTGATAATTAAAATGTCTTAGGCAATTATGGTATCAGGTTATCTCATTTAATCCTATTGGCTCTATAGTTGGTATTGTACTACTGTTATCCCAACTTTAGAGATAAATATACATCTACACACACATGCATGTGCGTGCACGCGCACGCGCACACACACACACATACACCCAGGGACACATAAACACTCAAGGGTGAGGCCAGGAATTCAACAGGGACAGTTAATTCCCCAGTCTGTGTTCTTCACCACTATGGGAAGGGCAGGTGGGGGGGCTGTGAATGGAATTGCGGGGGAGGAAAGATATCACTCTACCCTTCAATGTTCTTTTGACTGGTCTAAGAATTCAGTTGGCAAGAGAAAAACTAACAGGAGAAAAATCAAATTTAAGTACATATGCACAGAGTCCATAAGATTATGAAGCCCGCAGGCAGTCATGCAAATGAGGCTTATATGTCATCCAGAGCTAAGGAGATGGGGTGAGGGGTCTAGAACTTCAAAGAGAAGGAAGACCGTGGCAAGAAGATGAAAAAGAGAAAATGGGAAACAAATGCTTGCTGGGTCACTCATAAACAATGAAATATAGAGGGGCCTTGAGAGGTTTCTTCCCGTCTACCGCCCCTCATTCCTATCATAAGGTAGGTATCTGTGGTGATAGCTCTCTTCCTGGAGTAGGTCCTTTAACTAAATTCTTTTAAGCAGTTATGGGGAATGTCAAAGAGTCTTCCTGAGCCTTTCTGTTTCTTACAAATAATCTGCACCAAGGAGACACATTTTGGGGTGGCAAAGTTTGCTCCCCTCCAGAGGGCAGAGATATTAGGAGGAGACACACTTTTAATCACTGAGAGGCCTGCAGTCCATCAAGATGCCTCAGAAGAAAAACCTGGATTCCATCATTTTGGTTTTTTTTTCTGTTTTGGTTTGTTTTTTAATACTTCTCTGTAGTCCTAAAGTCTTCCTTGAGGAGAGAAGTCTATTTTGCATTGGACCTGCTTTCCATCCAACTGCCTCTGTCCACCTGATCCTGCCACCGTGCCCACAGCTGATCAGAACACAAATGCAAAGGAAGGAAACCGCTTTCTAGGCAGAGAAAAGAGCCTCTGTGAAATCCCCGACATAGAATTTTCCAGGAGCTGAGAAAAGGGTGGGAAATAGAGGAAGCTAGAGAGAGGCAAGGCAGACAGACAGACTGACATGTGCTGTCTCGCCCCGCAGTCCAATACTCGACACACTTTGTTCTTTAAATATTTACTCACCATTTGTTTATATGAGAAGCTGAGCTTCGCCTGGGAAAAGGGCAGAAGAAGAGGCTGTGCTCGTTTGCTCCTGTCACAAGTTAGCTCTGACCCCAACCATCACATCTGACTCGGCAAAACAGAGGTTTTACGGTAACTAGGATTCCTACTCCATATTGTCCTTCTCGACCAAACTCAGATCTCATTCTAGCCATCACCTGTTATTCCTCGAGTGTACCCTTCAGGGGTCTCTTCCTATCCCCACTAGCCCAGAGGGTTAGTGATCCCCCTCATCAGCTCCTGTCTGTTCGCATATCCAAAGCTTTCCAGACACATGCCACAATCTCTGAGAAGAGACATTTCTCTGGTAACAATGTGCTGCCTGGTTATATTTTGTTGTCTCGTATAGAGGGTGCTCCAGTGGAATTGCTCCAAGCCTGTCCCTGTGTCTGAGATGAGGATAGATGGACTGGGATGTCAAGTTCATGATCCCATGGGGCATTGTCCTTAGGGTGTTGGGAGTATTGGAGGGTTTTAAATAGAATGAAGTGGCTTGTGTTCTAAGCAGACTATCCTGGAGGCAGTGGACAGAATCCTGCACAGGTGTGCTTGGTGGGCCAGGAAAATAGAGGGTGGAGACAACTGGAGGGACAAGATCAGCACCTCTTGATCTCAAGTCTGCCAAAGTCCCCTACTCTGGTTACTTCTTCTTTTCTTAATAGTAGATATTGTTGTCATTATGATCACCTTCATTATCATAACTGGAATGGTCCAGTACAAAATAAAAATGCAGAGTCCCTTGTTTAAAAGTTACTAAGAATTTTAAGGCAAAAAAAAAAAAAAAAAAAAAGCAAGTTGGGGGCTTTTCTGAGCCCAGGGCTATGAGACTGTACAGGTCACACATCTGTGAAGCTGGCCATGCTAGGAGTCACACCTTCTCTATCCTAGTATTTTCTATGATAGGAATTCAACTACTTCCTCTTTCAACTTCTTCTTTGGCTCTTTCTTGACTGTACTCTGTTTTTGTTTTTGTTTTTGTTTTCTGCTGCATAGTTCTTGCTTGCTATGTTCTTTTAGTATAGCATTTGGCCTCTTTCCTGTTACTCATTGATGATTTTCTCTGACTATGTACTAGATACTATCTAGTAGAGGTTGTTTTTGTTGGGAAGAGGTCCATCAGTAATTAATTTCAAGCTCATAGGCTGACTTCTGGCCAGGCTGGCATTGACACAAGGCAGCAGGAAGTCGAGTCCTGTGTAGTTGTAGGGCAGGCACAAGTATATAATAGATTCCTCTCCAATCAAAATGTAGGGTGAGTCCTTGTCCAGGATCTAGAATGATAAAGAATTATAGGAACCATGATAGAGTCTCTCTTCCTGCCCTACAGGGCTTAAACTTATTGGAGGGAAAGGAAGGAAAAACCTAGAACAGGACACCTGGGTGGCTTAGTTGGCTATGGGTCTGACTCTTGATTTCAGTTCAGGTCATGGGATTAAGCCCTGAATCAGGCTCCACATTCAGATTCTGCTTCAGATTCTCTCCCTCTCCTTCTGCCCCTCCCCCATGTTCTCTCTCTCTCTCAAATAAGTATATGAACCTTAAAACACAGAACAAAACGAAACACTTAGATCATGTTATGAGGCACCTTACAGGACTGTGATGAGAAATGCTCCTCACTGGTTACTGGTAAACCCACGCCCCTACACTCCCAGTGGTTGCAGGGGAGTCAGATTGCCCATACCACATTCCTGGCCCCACCACTTGATTGTCATGTGTCTTTGGGCACGTTTTTCTACTTCTCTGTGCCTTGAGGTTCTCGATGGAAAAATTAGGACAATAAGAGTACTGTCCCAATCTCAGAGATTTCTATGAGATTATATGAGGTCATCTCTTCCTGGTAAATAATTAGGCATAATATTTTCTACCATAAATCTTTCTCTTCTTTTATTTCTACATTTCTCCTTCCCTTCTTGGACAGGCAAATCATATCCTTCTCTGTCCAGAAGGCCCATACCCTTTTCTGATCCTATAATTTTGCTCAGAATATTTCCACTAAGACATCTATCTTCACAGACCAGCGGAAGTCCCAAGGCCTTTATAAGAATTTCTTGATAATTTCAACTCACATATGGAAACTCACAGAGCAGAACTGAGTGTTGCAAGGACTTAGACCTTAGAGTGCAGCCTCTCTTCACAGCTCAGGAAATCGAGGCTGGCAGCGCCCAACCTCTTTCTTTCCTAATTTCCTATTTGCATCACTCATCTCTGCCATCCATAGTCCTAGGACTTCAGCATCCACTTCCTCTGCTCCTCTGGCTTTCTGGCTTAGTCTTTAGAGTACAGATCGAGGGACTCTTCCTTAGCTTTCTCCACAGAATAGATCAATTTCACTGATTGTCCTTTTCCAGAGCTGCCTGTTCTTCCCCTTGGAGGTCTTCAACAGAAAGCAATTCAGGGGGTGCCTGGGTGGCTCAGTCGGTTAAGCGTTGGACTCTTGATTTCAGCTCAGATCATGCATCAGGCTCTGAGCTCAGTGAGGAGTCTGCTTGTCCCTTTCCCTCTACTCGTCTCTTGCTCTCTCTCAAATAAATAAATATGCAAAATCTTAAAAAAAAAAAAAAGAAAGAGAGCAATTCAGGAATCACTGCTGTATTTAGTGATTTAATGTTCATCTTTCTCACTCCCTGGAATGAAAGCTTTCGTGTTTGTATTTGTTGGGTGCCTACTATGTGCATGGTAGTATGCTGGCTATTGGAGATTCAGTGGTGAATTAGACTGATTTAGTCCCTGCCTTCATGAATTTCATATAAAGCGACCTTTATATAAAACCTTTATATAAAGCTACCAGGCTGAGAGGTAAAATGAGCTTCTAGAACTTTGAGGAGCTCTCACGGACTACAAGTAGCTAAAGAAAATGAACAGCACTGCAAATTTTTCCCCCACTAACCTGAAGCAAAAGAGTGAAATTATTTTTACACTCAACCATAAGCTAATAGAAACATCTCAAGTGTTGCAAGTAGCACAACTAAGAACAATGTTTTGAAAATGAAATACCACCTTCTTTAGTCTAGAATCCTCTTTCAAAGGCCACGAGTCAATATTTACTCCAGGCTTAGTTGTCTAAACCACTCTAATGCTTAGTTTCTTCCAGCTGTTTTTTTCTTAAAACCAATCTAGTTCCTTGTTATATAAGAGGCATGAACCCTGAGCACCTGACTGGTTATCTTCCTTTGTAAACTAATCTGAGTGCAAACAAAGCCCTTCATTTGAGGTCAAGAGATTCTTTTGTCCTTTAAATAAAAAGAGAATCAAATTCTTGTGAAATGCCATGGAATTATAAGCATCCAATCCATTTAGGGTAAGACTAGTAATTTTCCAGGCTTCGAATTGTCCACTTATGGAAACCACCTTCTGCTAGTCTGCTTGAAATTACTCTACTTAGAGATTACAACATTCACACACACCATCCTTTGAATGCTACATTTCAATTACCCAATGGGCATTTCTGCTTCACTCTCTCATAGGCAACTAAGTATCAACAAGTCCCAAATTGAATTGTGATCCAGTAACTCTCTTTTTATTCTTAATATCTGTTAATGACACCTCTGAACTAGAAATCTGAGATTCGGTCTCTTATTCTTCATTTTTTTACCTAAATGTCTCTTGAATTCGCCTCCCAGTGCCCTCCGTCCTTCCACGTCCACCATCCCTCCTGCTCCTGCTGCTGGCTCCGGTCTGCACCTCTTCACAGACCTTCACTGTCCTTGGACCGTGGCCTTCTAATTTTTCTCAGGCCATCACTCCCGTCCTTCTGAATCTGACCCTCCTTTTGCACCACATGACCTGCCTGCATGTCCCCATCAGGTCATCCTGTTTAAACCCCTTCAGTGGTTTTGTATTATTACCAGTAGTTTTTCTCAAGATGATGTGACTCTTCTAAAAGTTTTCAAGAGACGAGAAATTCTTCGTTGTACTGGACAGTCCACCGACACTGCAGGATGTTAAATGTCCCTGGATGCAGGCTACTGGATGCCAGGAGAAACTCCCTAGTCGTTGTGACAACAAAGAAATGTACACGCCTACTTAGACAAGCCCTGGTACTGCCCAGGTGACAATCACCTGTAAGAGAAAGATCTGTCCTTCATGTGATCTAGAAAGCCCTCAGAGGCCTGACCCCTCAAGGACCTAGAAGTCTGACGTCTGCATGTCTACTGTGCACTGGGTTCTCTGAGAGTGACTACTGTGCTGTGTCACCCGTGCGACATCTCCAGCTTCCTCACCCAGCTAACTCCTCATTCTTCAAGACATGGTTAAGTGTCCCCTCCTTCCAAAAGTCTCCTGTGAATATCTTCCTTTGCTTTGTCTCTCTTTGCTCCTTCCTTTTGCCTCGCTGCCACTCCCGTACCGATTGGACAAATGCTTCTCCTTTGAGTGCACTGCACACTCTGGGAAAACTATCCTAACCTTCATCATTTCCAGCTACAATGACCTTTTTATGCTTCATAGTTCCATTAATACTTTTGTGGTTGGGGTGGAAAGACAGATGCACTTTCCAGGTTCCTTCATATTTGTGTCCTAAGGCTGCTAAACGAAATTCCCGAGGACCAGCTAGCTTAAAGCAAGAGACGATTCTTTGTTCTCTCAGATTACCAGAGGCCAGAAGTCAGAAATCAAGATGGGAGCGGGACCAGACTCCTTCCAAAGGCTACTGGGGAGAATCCTTTGCCTCTTCCAGCTTCCGGTGGCTCCAGGCGTTCCTTGGACAGTGACTGCATCACTCCAAGCTCTGCTTCTATCTTCGCATGGCCTTCTCCTCTTCTCTTTTGTCCCTTAAGGGGACACTTGTCATTGGATGTAGGGTCTACCTGGGTAATCCAGAATGATCTCATCTCAAGGTCCTTAATTTCATTTGCAAAGACTCTTTTTCCAAAGAAGGTCATAGCCACATTTTATAGGGTTTAGGAGGTGACATACCTTTTGGGGGAGCCATTATTTAACCTACTACACTGTTCAACTTGTGAGAAGTCTGTTCAGCAAATAGCCTCAAGTTGACAGCTTTTTCAGGACCTGAGGGATCAACTCCATGGGAGACATATGCCAGACTAGGCTACCTGAGGATTCAGAAGTGGGCTGGGTCCCTGAGAGTTAGGCCACCTTGTCACTTAGCACTGATTGGAAATACCCATAATGAAATTCTTTCTTCTTTAATTTCCTTATAGAGTAGTCCCCCCCTCCCCACACACATACCCACCCTCCCACAATTTGGCTTCCTGTGGTGTCAGTTACCCTGGTCGCCGCAGTCCCGAAGCACATGATTTCCTTCTGACATATCATCAGAAAGTCAGTAGTAGCCTAACACTAGGTCACGATGCCTGTGTCATTCACCTCACTTCATCTCATTATGTGGGTACCTTGTCCTATCACATCATCTCGAGGACAATGAGTATAGTACAATAAGGTATTTGATAGAGAGAGACCACATATTCACGTAGCTTATGGTATATTGTTATAACTGTTCTATTTTATTAGTTATTGTTGTCAATCTCTTGCTGTGCCTAATCTATAAAATCATAGGTGTGTATGTACAAGAAAAAACCATAGTATATATAGGATTTGCACTACCTGTGGTTTCAGGCCTCCACTGGGGGCCTTGGAACGTATCCCCTGCAGATAATAGAGGCTGCCGCACCTGTGCTCGCCACAACTGACTTTCTCTGAATTTCTTTCTATATAAGTACTTGCTGAGAGCCTTCTAAAGCCACCACTGAATGAGACACTGATTCTGAGGTTGCTCAAAGGTTGCTCCTAATAGAAATTTCTTGCCTTCCTGAAGCCAACCTCCCCATAAGGAAGCTGATAAGTAGGTGCCATGAGGAATGGTAAAGAAAAAGGGTGGCTTCAGAGAGGGAGCAAGGTTGGGCTCTGCCGGCCTCAGTTTCCTGAGCCCTAGAGAGAGAGGCACCCTGAGGTCTAAGTCCTCTCAACATGTGCTTCTGCTCTGTGACAGAATGACAGATCAGGGCTTCGGAGGTGAGACACCGGGCCACAAGGATGGGGGAAGGGAGCACCCTGGGCAGGGCCTCTGGCCAGTCTTCTGCCAGAGTGGAGTCTGAGAGCCACTGGGGAGTTTGAGAAAAGAGAAGAGTTGAGATTAGAAAAGTGGTTTTTTGCTTTGTTTTATTTTTCTTTTATGAATTCAAGACACAGGATGGGTGGAGAAAAGTGAGAGACCAGACACTGGAAGCCAACGCAAGACATGGTTGTGTTTCCCCAGGTGTGTGACACGGTGGATTTGGAATTAAGGCCACAGTATTATTAGAAGCCCCAATGAGTTGTTGGTTTAGAAATGGGTATGAACTTTGAAGAGCCCGGAATCTTAAACAATTCCAAAGTGAAGATTCTGGGAAACACTCAGAAATAGGAACACTGTGGGATGAGGGTGTCTAGATTGGAAAGACACTGAGCTTGCTTTGGGACATGCTGAGTTATGGTACTGTCAGGACATTCAAAGAGAAATGTCCGGCTGTTTGTTAGAGATGCCTCGTTGCTGCCCTGTCACTGCCGCAGCATTGTCCTGTCTCAGTCTGTCTTCAGGGACTGTCTCTCCATTGCTCCTTGGAAGACAGCCTTCTGTTAATGCCACAGAGTCATTCTCTGTCTTATCTTGAATGTGACCTTTCCCTTAATTTATTGTATCTCCTGAATCTCTTGGTGTGTGAGCATCCATTTTCCACTCTGTGGTGGCTGAAGAGAGGCATAAGAAGGGTGGTTGGGGCAGCACCTATTGATTCAGCCAACAGTTACTGATTGAGCACCTCCTTTGTACCAGGCGCTGTACTGGGCCCTGGGCGTCGAAGAGGAGGAAGGGGAACCTGGTCCACTTCCTGGTGGGGAAGACAGAGGGTAAATGAGGGCGATGAATACAAGAAGGGAATTGCAGGATTCTTTGAAGTAAACCAGGAAGGCCTGGAGAGCACTGAGGGATTCTGAAAGGCTCCTTTAAGGAGCAACATTGAAGCAAAACCTCAGAAGGACCTTGGGAATGTTTCAGGGCAGGACTGCACAACCCCCAAGTGCCGCCTTTCCCATTGTACTCTGTGTAAGCGGAGTCCATGGAGATGGGCAAGGAAATGGCCCAGGATGAGGGCTGGGAAATGTGATGAGGGTGGGGCAGGTGGTAGGGAGGCACTTTTTAGGTTGGAGGAAAATCCTGGCGAATTTACTGCAGCTCAGCTCTTGTAGGGACCCCCGAGCTGATCAGAGTTGAGATACTGACTCATGCTAACTAAACTCACAAGGCATTAATAAATATAAATCAGCAGAGCCATTTACTCATTTCCATGAGAAATTAGAGTGTCTGCCTATCATGCGGCCTGGAGATTGACAGCTTTCAGGTGCTGATTCACGCTAGCTAAACTCCCAAGGCATTAATATATGCAAGCCAGCATGCCAGTTTGTTAATTTTCTATGAGAAACAGAGTTGATCTGGCAAGCAGACCAGAGATTGACAGCTCATCCTCTCCCTGCGTGGGGGGCCCCCTGGGAAGCTTCATTATCCCAGGCTTTCATGGAGAGCCTGGGATCAGAGGAAAGAGCAGTGAGTTACACAACTTGAGGACTTAAGGGACCTTGGGCCCTGTGTCTGAAGTGTCCATCTCTTGTTGGGGACAGGCTCAGTGGGTTTGTCGGGGAGAGGGGCAAGGTCAGCCTACCCTGACCTCTTTGTGCCTCTCTGCACCGAAGCTTATTAACCTTCCTGACCCTCATACTCTTCCTTCAAGTGTGTGAATACTCACGCTAACTTGGGATTAACCCATTTACTGCATAGTTCAAAAAAATCAACCATTTTGGCTGATTTTGGTAATTTACCTCTATGGTGTTCCCATGGTTCAGGTTCTTGGTGTCACCTTTCTGCTGTCCTCAGTTCACATTTACAAGCTATTTCAGTATCTTGAATTGTTGTAGTAACAGCTTAGGGCAAGCTGAATGCAAATCAACCTTTCATCAGGTAAATAGCAGGGGGGCTTAGGCATATGCTTAAGTCAACCCTCCAAGATAAGAACTCATACCTGCTGACTTCTGGTCCACCCTCTTGTTGCTTGGTCCCTGTGCCGTCTGGCTAAGGCTTTCCTGCCACAACAGGCTCCAGCATGACCTACATAGGCTCCTTCTGAGTCTGGATACTCAGTGCAAAAGGCAGAATAACAGCCCCAAAGATGTCCATGTGACCATGTACCTTACACAGCTAAGGGACTGACACAATGGATAACTTTGAGATGGGGGTGATGGTGCGGTTGCTGTGGGTTATCAGAACCCAGTGTAATACAAGAGTCCTTCTGGGGGAAATGGAAGGCCAGGGAAGTGAGAGAGAGAGATGCATGGACAGAAGCAAGAAGTCAGAGTTTGAGAGACGTGGAAGACGTGGCTCAGCTGGTTTTGAAGATGGAGGAAGGACACACTAGCCAAGGTGGGAAGTAGCCTCTGGAAGCTGGAAAAGGTAAGGAAACAGAATGTCTTATGAGGCCTTTAAAAGAAACATGGGGCACCTGGGTGGCTCAGTGGGTTAAGCTGCTGCCTTTGGCTCGGGTCGTGATACCAGGGTCCTGGGATTGAGTCCCGCATCGGGCTCTCTGCTCAGCAGGGAGCCTGCTTCCCCCCCACCCCCCTCTGCCTGCCTCTCTGCCTGCCTCTCTGCCTGCTTGTGATCTCTCTCTCTCTGTCAAATAAATAAATAAAATCTTCAAAAAAAAAAAAAAAAGAAAGAAAGAAAGAAACACAGCTCTGCTGACATCTTGATACTAGGATTTCTGAGGTATAGAACTATAAGATAATCAACTTGTGTGGTGTGACACCACTAAGGCTGGGATCATTTGTTGTGGCAGCAATAAGAAATGGATACACTCAGCTTTTTCTGTCTCCAGGACTTACCTGGCAATCCAGTCTGCTTTCTAGAGCCCTGAGATGGAGTGGACTATGGGACTCCAAAATACAGCATTTTGGCTAAAGGCAATCATGTCCTAACAGACTTGGAAAGAGTTGGGTTTTTTTCCTCTCTTTCTCCTCCCCCCCTTCCTTCCTTCCTTCCTTCCTTCCTTCTTTCTTTTCTTTCTTTCCCTCCCCCTTGACTGCTTAAAAGAATTTAAGTAGAGGGCTTATACCAGGAAGACAGCTACTCCCGATTCCCAGAGACAACTTGCAAACATGCAAATATGTATGACATCTGCATGACATGCAAATATGTAGGTACCAAGCACTTGCTCTTCCCAGCTTTCTGTGAATTGTCTTCCTCCCCTTTGAAGTCCCAGAACCCTAACCCTCTTTGAAGTCCCAGAACCCTAACCTCTTCTCCTTAGCTCAGATGGCAAAAGAATCTCAGTTGCCTCTGACCATCTGAGAGCCTCATATCTTTGGGATTCCCATACCTATGAAATTAACTTTTTTCCTCCTTCTGCTAATCTGCCAATTTAATTATAAACCCAGCCAAAGAACATAGAAGGGAAGAAGGGAAAAGTTTCCTCCCCTACGGCTCCATCACTCTGGACACATCAGAGAGCTGGTTGGTGAAAGACAAGTACCCAGTATCTGTACAGGGTGACAGGTTTCTCACAAATAGTGAAGCATTAAATCCTCCATCTCCCTGCTGCCTGTGTGTAAGTGGTAGTCCTGTGCCCTGAGTCCAAAATACAGCTGTGCTGTTCCTGCCTGTGCTGACTCGGCCCTCCTCCGGTGCTGATGAAGACCCTGGCTTCCTTTGCATAGTTGCTCTACAGGGGCCTCAAGCAACATGAGAAATAGGTCCAAGAGTCTCATCATGATGCAGGTTTTGTATCAAAAATGCACAATCAACCGACTAGAACAGGAAATAATTAATCAGGACATTACAGAGCAGTTAAGTATAATTAATTCATACAAAAGAATGTGAGTGTGCAGTTTTAGCTGCCAGAGTGATTTTTATTTCCCTGCAAATTTAGTTCAAGATAAACAAACACCAGAATAATCTTTTCAGGTTTTTCATGACTCATGGGTTATTTCCTCCTTTCTAGTTACCGAAAATATTATTAAACTCATACACTAACACCTCTAAGTTGAGCACATTCTGGAGAAAGGGCTCCCTGCTCCCAGTAAATGGGAAATTAACCCCGTCATAGAAATCACTTCCTGTATTTGTGTGTATGTGTGTGTTGGAAGATGGTACTGAATAAAAGCCAGGGGGATGTTTGATTTCTGCCCAAACATCTTAAGATCTGAGCAGAATGCCTAAAAAATTTATGTTGTGAAAACACCATCTAAGAAATTGACCAAATCTCAGGGGTAAACTTATTGATGCCATCCCCCCAACCCCCTCTGGCTGGGAATTCTTTGGGAGAAAAGAGGTGAAAAATGTAAGGCAACGTGAGTTGGCTGCACAGCAGTGTTATTGCTCTTCAAGTCAGTCCTCCTGTCGTGGCTGGGGCATGAAAAAAGCAGAAGAGACAAGCCTTATAAGCAGGGTCTCATGGAGAGGTGGAAGACTTCATCACACAGAAATATTGGAGGGAATATTTTCTCCCCTTTGTGGCTCCAGAGGGCACAATGTGCCCTGCTGAGCTAGAACAACAGCACTGGGACCAGGCGATGGATGGTTAGTGTTGAGAAGTACAGATCCGTCACAGAAGCGATGGGAGAGGCCGAGCTCCAGATGCTGGCAGGGGCGGTGGGTTGCTCTTCCTGATTGACTCACTTCCTGGATCAACCTGATGACAAATGACAACCAAAGAGCTGTCTGATCTCTTCGGTTTGTAATAGCAGCGCCCCGTTACAGGACAGACATAAACATGCTCTGGCTTCTGATCGGATTCCCAGTGTAATGATACGCCAGTCTCCTAAGAGTCTTAGTTCTTACATTTGGAATCAGCCTAGCTCCCAAGAACTTTATTCATGATGCCCTTAGATTTCTACCTTCACTTAAGGTATAGTTTTTCAAGATGAAAGGTATGACCCATCAGTGGGTTTTGAAATCAATTTAGTGGGCCACAGCCAACAGTTTTTAAACAAAGGAACAGAATTCTAAAAATCAAGAATATCTCACACAAAGCAAGGGTGATAGTGTGTGAAACTTGAGTCTGAATGGTGATATGTGCGTGGACGTGTGTGCGTCTCTATCATTATCACAACATACACACTCACCTGCACAACTACGTGTATGTATGGGTTGTGCTGAAAATTTATTAAACGGTGATCAGAAGAGTCTGAAAGTGTCTGTTGTATGTATTGGCCATTTTAATGCCTGTCTCGCCCACAGAGATATGCAGAGGAAGGCATAACGAACCTAGTCTATACTAGGAAGAGAAGCGCACAGAGCCAAAAAGAACCGAACACACGGAGGTGCGCTAGGAGTGGCTACTCTGGTCCTGGCAGTGGCCTCAGACCTAGGTGATGCCCCTGGGAGGTCTGCTCATACGCTTGGCTCTTTCCCTAAATGCCTGTAAGAGCCTTCTGTTTCTTATTGCTATGTGTGTGCACAGATGAGTTTCCTACGATATACGGAACATAACAGGATTTGATTAACTCCGGGATCTGTACAGACTCTCATGACCAATACAGAAGTAGATCGTGTGGGCACAGAAAAGGACCTGTTGGGCTCAGGTGATACAGTGATGAAAACGTGTGAGCACGGCGCTGGTGGTGGCCTACAGCATGCCTGTTGACCAAGAGCTCGATGGAATCCCATGCTGCATTCGTATGTGTTCAGTTAAGTATTCTAGCTCTCCACTTAGCACTATAAATAATGATTTTTGTTGCAGTGATTCTTGGAGTCCCTATTCCCCCCTCCCCACTTTTTCTCAACAGAAACACAAGTTTCCATAATGCTGTTTTATTAAGGGAAATTTGCCCGGGTCCCTGACTCTCATATGACCCCAGACGACCGTGCTCCTGTTATTTGGGCCAACGCGAAGGAATCGCTCTTCCGTGTAATCAGATAATCAGAAGGACCTAAAATGGAACCACCGCATATCCAGGATCTCAGATTCATTATTTTTTTATGTACTATTTTTGAGGTAGTTTCAGTAAATGGTGCAGTCATTTCAGAAGTGCTGATGTTGACCTAAGCAAGCGTCATCAATAGTTAATAATATCGAAAGATTGAGACAACCAGGCATTAGATACTTCCTAAGGAAAGCACCAAAAAACAAAAACAAAACAAAACAAAAAAACAAAACTAAGTTTGCGTAAACTTGAGCTCTCTGTACCTCTTTACATGCAATACAGAAGAAAGGCAAACGAATTCAACAATGTCATGAGGGTATCATCAGCAGAACCCAAACCGTGGGAAACAACCTAAGAGACCTGGTCCCTTCAACACCACCACCACAGCAAACAGGGAAGAAGAGTACGTACTTGATCTGGAACCTCAGCGAAGGAAGTAAGAAGAAATAACAGAGCGAGACAGAGCAAGAGTACAAGAGAGACTATTTATAGGATGATCAGGGAAATGTAAATCCTCAGTGGATAGAAGATCATATGAGGGACATAATAGTATTGATTCGAAGGGGATCTGATGATTTTTAGGGAGGTGTGATAATGCCGTCTTCATGGTTTTCAAAACGGATGCTCTTTGTCTTTTACACGAGAACATGGGAACATTCAGCAGTGAAATGCTCTGGCATCTGCGATTTGCTTCAGAATGAACCAGAGCTGGAAAGGAGTAGAGCAGGAAACAAGATAGACCAGAAGCTGAAAATACTGCAGTCAGGTGATGGGAGTTCATCATAATACGCTGTGCTTTGGTGTATGCTTGAAATTTCTCCTATGACAGAAGTTCAGTGCCTCTTTTACTGAGGTATTTGTTCTTCTAACAACATACATTGAGATCATGTTGCACACAGAATATCGGGGATGTGAGGACAAATCAGAGCTCTTCTGCACACACTTCTTATCATTACTTCATATTTCTTTTTTCTAAGATGCCGTCGCTTTGAAGACACACAATTGTTTGAATTGCAGCTTCAGAATTCTCCTGACTTGAAGGTCAATCATGTAGGGTGCGGGAGAAGAAGAGAAAAGATTGCTGTGTTAAAATTGCACATCGATTTTTAAGACACACCTTGATTTCAGAGTATCTAAACTCTGTATTTTAGAATAAAGGAAGAATGGTGATTCTTATTTTCTTTTGGATTTAGAGTAAATATTTGGTCATAAAACCTGAACGTTTCCTAAGACAGGATATATTGTGTTCCATATAACTGTGGTCTTTGATGGACATTTTCTTCTTCTTCTTTTTTTTTTTTTTTTAGGTGTGTCAGAGTCCAGGCCATCGAATTGAAATAGGTTAATCTGGTCTTATCACCAGCAAGTGTGTCTCAGTCATCTGGAAGAAGATACTGACAGAAGAAATCAAGTATGGGTACAGTCTTTAGAAACTATGTAGCTGATTTAAAGGCTTTCAGAGATTCAAGGTGAATTCAACAGTCTGAGACCAAAAAAGGTTTCTCCGGCTCGACTTTCCCATGCACAGCTGCAGAGAACAGAGCCTGGGCTTTGCGCCAGAAAGAACTGGGTTGAAACCTGGCTCTATCAGTTCCCAGCTGGGTGACCTTGGATGTGTTTCTTACCCTCTCTGAGCCTCACGCTCCTCATGAATAAAATAAGCAGGAGAAAACCTCTGCTGGGGGTTTCAAGATTTAAGTGAAAGAACAACATATACAAAAGCACCTAATGCAGTGTTAGGATGCATTAGGAACTGAAATTTTCACCATTTTTCTAGAACCCAGTTCAGGCTCCACCGGCACACACGATAGGTGGAAGTTTTGCCGTCTTTGGACGGGTACCTGGAGTTAACTGGTCATTCTGCAGAGCTGTCATCTGGTGGATATGTTGCCAAAGAACTGAGCTTGGGTGATGACTCAACCACAGCCTGGGTGGCTTACACAACAAACACTGATTTCTCACAGTTCTGGAGGCTGGGAAGTCCTACCGCAACGTTCTGGCAGATTAGGCATCTGGTGAAAGTCTTCTTCCAGAATTTTCTCTTCTCTTTTTAAAAAGGGCATTACTCCCATCACAAGGGCCCCACCCCCATTATGTAATGCAACCCCAGTCATGTCCCAAAGGCCCTGCCTCCAGATCCCAGCACAGCGGGCTCACATTCTGTCCATAGCAGCTGAATTGGCTGCTTCCACATGGACTTGGAACTTCAGACACAGAAGCCACAGAACATTCTCAGGATTTTCTGCGGGTTTGACTCAGGCTCAGCAAAGGGGCTCCTCTGTGGATCCTGTGGCCTCGTCCAGGAGAAACTTCATGCCTGTCTAGATACCCAGCATGTAGTCTGTGCTTATCAAATAGTGACGGAGCCAGTGTGACTGGAGAATGGACCCCTAGACCCCACATCCCGGGCAGGCCATTTGCCCCCTCCATGCCCATGTGGTGGGCTGCTCTTTTCCTAGGACGTTTGTACGTCCTCTGTGCCTCGTGATATTACCGATCTGGCTTCTCTGCACCCTGGCTGAGTGATGTTCCTTCCATTTCAGAGCTCGGATGAGTGTTTATCCCTTTCCCCAGGCTCTCCCTTCTGGGAACCAGGTAGCACTGGGCAGACCTACATAGAAAACCAAGAGACCTTCTGGCTCGTCCGTGGACGCAGCGCCTCCTCGTCAGGCTCACTTGGCAGTGGCTGGCAGCGGCCACCCCACAGGCAGCCGGCCCGCAGCGGGCACACACCAGCTGGCTCCCCTCCCTGCATCGCCCCATCTGCTAGAGGAGGGGGACTCTGGGGAGAGGGGGGGAGGAGGTGGCCTGCTTCCAGCCCGAGGGCTAGTGTGGGTGCATCCTGCACACAGGGTGGAGAGAAGGGAAGGGGGTTGTGGGGAAGGGCATCTTGTGCTCCCTGCGGGGGCGGGGTGGGGGTGGGGAAGAACAAGGAAACACGCCTTATGAACACCCCCTCTAGCCCTGCTGGTGCTAGTATCCCATCCTGTCAGTGAGTTCACTACCTGTCTGAGCCCGAGTTCCCTTATCTGTGTGAAAGACAGAGAAGATCATAATAGAAATTCCCATTGTGAGTACTTCCAGCAAACAGGCTCAATTAGTTTACCAAATTCCCACCTGCTCTAAGACTGCTGGATGGGATTGATGTCGGCTGCAGGTGATGAAGCAGGGGCTGAAGACAGCTGAACTCCTGCCAAGACGAGGTGCCAAGGCAACCCTGCCCTGACCTTCGATAATTCTGGAAGGGGAAGGCCTGGAGAGAAGTCTCAGGCTATCTGCTGAGTTCCATCCTCCTGGTTTTCCAGGGAGAGGATGAGAATAAAATGCTTTTAAGAGCCAGGCCAGGTAACGCCGGTGAGTGGAGCGTGCTGGGGATTTGGGTGGAAAACACTGGCCCTGCCCTGTCCTTCCATAGAAGACACGTTCTCTACTTGCTGGTAAAGCACATGGTCCTCTGGGTATGTTTTATTTTCTCATTTCTCATGGATTCATGAGTACAGAGGAATCATCTCCCTATTACAAGTAAAATACTAAAATGCAGGCTCAAGTAGCAGCTGTGGAAGGAGCGGTGAAGACCTGGGAGAGTTTGCACCCCACCCGGAAGGGCAGAAGCTGGGCCACCCCCGCTGGTCCGCGGGGCCTGTGAGCGTGTGTACCCAGTGTGGCTACATCTTCCCCTTTAACAGTAGCTGGAAATCCAGATTTTTTAAAATGTAGAACCTCCTCTTTTTGTTGGGTTTTCTTCTTCTTTTACTGGTACAAATGTTTAAAACTCTGTAATACACCAAATAAAACCCACTGCCGGTGACTCATTGGATCCCACCTTCCACAGAGTATCCTGAAGGTTGAAGAGTTCTCGACAAATCACTCCAAATTTGGCCTTCCAGGTAGCCCTCCCAATGTAGCAGGGAGCCTTGGGAATCTCAGTAACTGGGAGGGCCATGTCTTTGACCTTGACCTGGGTCTTGGTCAAGGTCTCGACCAAGGGTCTTAGACCTCAGGGGATTCCAGGGCACTGGCGCAGGCTGGACAGATGGCGATCTCCTTGTCTCAGCAGCATTTCTTTCCTGGGGTCTTCACGTCACCCCAAGGTAGTTGGTGGGGCACCGGCTCCTTCTGTAAGCCACGTCCTGACTTCCCTTGGGTGGAGATTAGAGAAGAAACACTTTCCTATTGTCCTGACCGGCCTCATGGCAGAGATGACGGGCTAGTAGTGCAGGGGTGAGCCCTTGCAGCCCTTAGGCCAAGCCCTTCATCTTATACATGTAGAAGCTGAGATGCAGAAAGCCCAGCCACCTTGCCAGTGTCCCCAGCTCCTTGGTGAGAGTTGAGGAGCGGGAGCCTAGTTCCCGCCTCACTGCCAAACGCTGTCTCCTACAGCCAGACACTTCTGCCCCCACTGGGCAGATGTCACTCCTCCCAGCCTTCTCTACAGGCTAAGTGGGCCCTGGAATGGACTATATAGGGCCAAACGATCAGAGCCGAGGCTGGGGAAGCTGGGGAAGGCCCGAAGGAAAACAGGTGGGGGCTTTGGGAACACTCTGTTGTTGCTCTCCGCATGTGAGTGGAATTCGCCCCATATCCGTCCGGGAAGAAAGGTATGTCGCTTATTTCGTCACCAGCGTCTGGAATCATCTGTGCCGGCTGAGCCTATTAGACCGTGCCAAGCAAATCTGGCCTGAGGACAGGCCCAGCCAAGGCGTTTCCTAGGGTCCGCAGGGGTTTGCACAAGCGGTTCCCGCAGGCGGGGCAGAGAGGCAAGGTCAGGCTGCGCAAGGTCCTCGGCTCCCCCCATCCTTCCCACAGAGGGCTTGAAGCCTGCATACTTCACACTCTGGCCCAGGGTTTGCTACTCTGATGACAGGTTTCCTGGAGGCGGTACATGGCCTAGAGAACGGCTCTTCCTGGGATTCCTAACCTGTGATCTGCTGTTTGATCCTAAATCACTCACCATTTATTTATTTTTTTATTTATTCATCACAGAGACACGGAGAGAGAGCACAAGCAGGAGGAGCTGCAGGTAGAGGGAGAAGCAGTCTCCGTGCAGGAGCCCCATGCTGGGCTTGATCCCGGGAGTCTGGGATCATGATCTGAGCCTCGGGCAGAAGCTTTTAGCCAACTGAGCCACCCAGGGATCCCCTAAGTCACTCACTTTTTTAAAAATCAAGAGTGTAGGGGTGCCTGGCTGGCACAGGTTATTAGGCGTCTAACTCAGTTTTGGCTCAAGTCCTGATCTCCTCATCATGAGATGGAGTCCCAGGTTGGAGGATCTCCCCCTCTGCTCCTCCTCACCCCCTCCACAAATAAATAAATAAATCTTTAAAAGAAAAAAAAAAAGAGGGGGAAAATATCCAAGAGCTTCAACTCTACCCAGAAATAATCTAAAAGATTATTCTGTATTATTTGTACTCAAAAAGGTACAAATTTTGAAGAAAGGGGAGTTGTATGGATTTAGATTTTTTTCTTTCACTGACCGAGTGAGTAACATTACTAAACTCTAGTTATATTCCACTCAACACCTTTGTCTACCTTAACTCATGGAGTCCTCAAACCATGTCTGGAAGGAGGGATTCTTATTTTTGTTTTTGTTCTTTTCCTATGTAACTGGGGGAATCAAGGCTGGGAAGCAGACAGACACGTACCAAACCGTCCACTGCGGCTCAGAGGGTCTGTCTGTCTGATTCTGGCCAGAAGCTCAGGCCCTCACATGGCGCCTGTTAGGAGCAGGTTCTCAATAAATAGCTGCTAATCTGTTATGCCCAGGGTGGCACAGTGAGTGGGGGACGAGACTTTTCTGAAAGATGAACAAAGACCTCACAGGTTGAAGAAGGAGAGAAAGAGGTCTGCCTGATAATCATGAAATCAGAAAGGTTCACATGTCACAACTTCTGTCTTCCAAAGGCTTTGAGGTGTCCGACAGTTACCTGGCATATCCATCTACCCATCCGGGCAACATTGCTGGCACGTGGGGAGACACAAGCCCAATGCACAGCCCAAGGGGTCTCAGTGCAGTGGCCTCCTGCCCCCTGCTTCCTCCTGTGCTGCTGGAGTCTTTGGGTGCCTTGAGGGAGAAGGCCTCCACCTTCCCCATTCTGCCCCCTAGGAGCGGCCATGACTGAACTCGACAAGGAGGGTTAACTCAGATGTCACCGTGGGTTCTCAGTAGGCGGAGAGAAAACAGCTTACAATGGACTGTAGTAAGGTATTTAGACAAAGCATGAGGGAACAATTCCCCAAAACTGTCTTCCACTCAAAATCTGACCTTTAATGAATCCCGTGTTTTCTAGAGCACTGCAGGAAATTGAGCTGAAAAGAAGCAAAATCTCAGGTAAATGCTTTGCTCAACATTTCTGTAAAACTTTTATTATCAGAAAAACAACAAATGAATAATTTTGGCTATTGCTAGAGAGAGAAGCTTTGCTTATTATTAGCCCAATACGGTTATCTTTTCATCAAAATCATGGGGTGAAAATAGGGGAAGTGGCTTTCCAGTCACAAGGCTCCCTGGAGATTTCTACCTCCAAGCTGGAGGTAGAGACCTGGAAAAGGCAAGCCATGGGAAGTTCACACGAGACTCCTACATTCACCCTTCCTGCGACCTGTCTTATGAGTTTGGATGAGACACAGAAGTCTTGATTAAATGCAGGTGACAAGGGGTCCTGAGTTGAGTTTTCTCATTTAACATTAGACTTCCTTAATTTAAGCAGCTTAGTAAGAAACAAGACAAAAGAGAGTCTTGCTTTTAATTAAACATACCGATATATATTTACTAGTTTCACTGAGATATTGTTTAATTTCTGTTAATGCTGTGGATTTTTTTTTTCTTTCCATAGAAGAGCATTCTTGTTAATCTTGCTTGGATGCAATTAGTTGTGCTGTGTTTATCTTCCTGGCTTCACAGTTAATTTCAGCATAGAACCAATTTATTTATACTTTTCACTGCTCAGAACATCCTTCCTACTGAAAATTCATTGACTGTGCCACGATCCACGTTATACTTTTATTTGGGGTGGAAGGAAGTGAGGGATTGGTTTGGAGGAAGAAACGAGACAGGGGGCGCCTATAAAATGCTCGTCATCCGGTAGCGTGGAATGGCGCTGTCCCTAATGGAAGGCACGGGCACCCACTTTTGGGTGTGAATATGGCGCTGTGGTTGGCTCTCCGCATCCCTTTCTGTTCCCTCGGAAACAGATGACAGACCAAGAAAAGACTCCAGTGTAGTTACTGCATTTCTAAACACTCAACAAACATAAACAGCGAAGCATCTTTTAACAGACTGTGACATATTGATTCACCATCCATCTCTTGCCAAGTTAGGAGCCAGGAGCTAAAACATCGACATAGGACAGCCCGGATTCCCTCTCTATGGGGAGTGTATAATATTGTAAGCATTAAAGGCTTAATAGAAAACCAGGCCTTCCAATTCACTGGGGGCCTTTAATCAAGCCCTCTCCAAAGCAGGTTTCCACACTCTGCACACAGGACAGGCCACGTGCCTCACTTGGCGTTTGATCCCCCCTTGAACTGGGCATCGTCCGTGGCCATATGAGGAGGCGGGGGAGAAGGAAAGGGAAGCTACTTCCAATTCGCGGCATGTCTCCAGCTGCCTTTTTTGCTTTCTACAGCCACCCAGGATGGCGCAGAGGCTCTGATCATTTTAGAGAATGCGCTGATTACAGTTTAACCTAAGCCTTATCAAAACCCCCCGACTGCAAATTGTGAAGTCTTGTGAAATACTATTCCATTTGTGAAATACTATTTACCAGGCCTCAATATTTTCCACATCTATCTTCACTCCTATATACTTGGATTTAGTTTCTACTGGTTATTAGCCTGAAGGCTGCTCTAAGTTCTTCACCTAAGTATTCCATCTAGCGTGATTGGAGGGCCTGCTCTTAACGCATTTTGAGACGTCTTGAGAATCAGCCACTGACAGAAATGCATAAATGGATGAGCTGAGGAAAACTGGCAGGAGCAGGGCTCCAAAGACCCTCCTTGTGCTATAAGGACGAGCTCCTTCTCTTCCGTCCTCTGTGCATTCTGGGAGAGGGTAAATAGGATTACCCACTCCCCTTCTCGAACGTCCCCTCCTGTACTCTGGTTTCATGAATGGACCCAGAGGGTGTCCTGACAAGAAATTTTGCTTGGAGTGCCCACGTCTGCAGTGTAGCTGCCCTTGTCACATCGTTTTAGACTCCCCGTCATGTTCTATTTGTTTCTTTGGCAATAACCCTGCATAGGAAAATACATACTCCACTATATGTTATGCTCACCTCTAGACTGTCATGCCAGGTCCCCCCCGCCCCCCCCCCGCCCCTTAGCCCATGTTTAATAAGAAGAGGAAAACGAGAAATAGCTTACTGTTCCTGAGTGCTTACGTTGGGTCAGGCACTGTGCTGAGTACCTCACGTGCCTGATATCTTTCAGTGTTCACATTGAATCTTCTTTTGACGAATGAAGACACAGAGGCACAGAGAAGTCAGCTCACTTGCCCAGGGTCACACAGCTGGGGACCGTGCAGGGGCATGGGGTGCTCTGATTCTGCATCGTTGCCTCTCCTCTAAGTTTCTGCCCTGACAGCTGGCTCCAGGTTCCATCTGGGGCTCAGACGAGGTGGCATATAGCAGGGGAGGAAGCATCTCGACTCCAGAGAAAAAGAAACTATCAGGAAAACTGAAACTTCTGCGGCCTTCTTTCAAGAGTCAGAATACATGCGCTGAACTGTGCTGTAGGGCACTAATGACTTGGCTGATGAATGCGGCCAGCGTGGCCAGTACTGTTTCCCAGGCTGACCCCAGGCCGGTTTTCTCTCCTTACTCTCAGACTAATAATCGGATTTAAATCCCTGACAGGACTCTAACACCAGTCACCCTGGGGGTGTTCTAGATTTCTTTACAATTGCTTACGTAGATTTCATTTTAGAAAAAAGCCCTTTGAAACAATAAGTAAGTTACACTCAGCAACAGCTTTAAGAAAAAAAAAATTCTATTATCTTGTCAGGTCTTTGGAAGAACACATGCTGCTCTCTCTCTCCTCACCTTGAGATGTCGGCCCTTATTTTTATCTCCAAGTTGAAGAATGAAAATCCCCGGGAGGACCAGAGAAGGCTGGCTCCTCAAATCCGGCTTTCATCCGCATCTGTGTCACCGCCAGGCTCCTCTGGATGGCATCCAGGCCCTTGGAATCTGTCGACTTGGGAATTGTTTTTTTTTTTTTTTTTTCTGTTGTGGGTTTTTGGTTTTGTTTTGTTTTTGTTTTTGTTTTTTTAAATAAACTTGTCTTTTGCGTATAGTACAAATGATCGTGGTGGCTTTGTTTCTCAGGGGAAGACTAATACACTGTTCGCTATACGAATGAATGACTTTCTCAGCCCTGCGCCCAGTTGCTTTGAGCAAGGCATTTCGAGGCAGGGTTTTGCATAGAGCTGTTTACCCACATCCGGCACCCACAGAGTTTGCGTCCACAGGGGCAGTGCTTGTGGTCGCAAATGCGGCTCCTCTCGGTGCAAGGGTACCTGACCTGAGCAGGCCCTTGGAGTCCTTTGAGGAACAGGACCAAGTTCTGTAAGTCAGTAACTGGCTCATTAACACGAGTTAAAGCGACTGAGTGGCCTCCCAGAGGATCTGATGGCTCAGAAAAAGTCTGTTCTGAGACCTTTCTTTCACTATATCACGGCTCTTTTGGAGGCTCCCAGGTGCTTTGGGGGAGGGACCTTGTTGGGTCTCTCTCCCAAGTCTAGTCAGTTCACTTAGCAAAGAAAAATGATTCTTGCCAGAAGTCCCAAGGATGAGGTCTGGTAATTCTGGTCAAATCTTTTGACTAAATGTCTTCCAGGAGACTGTATTTAATACTTTGCCAGAAACATAAAAGTAATATGAGAGGATTTAATGTTACCAAGTGTGATGCTTTTGAAAAGATAATTAAGAAAATTTTTTGGTGTGATTTCATTCACAATTCTTTTGGGCAATGACTAAATGCCCCACAATCAGCTTAAAGCCTAACAAAAAATTCCATGATTTTCTGACAACTTTCTCTGAGTGAAAATGGGAACAACTGATATGTGTTGATGCTCTCAAATATATCCCCACAGAGGATCCAGAGTAGCATTTTCTACTCCATTTAGTAACAGTTGTTACCAGAACAATCCCTGTGGATACCCAGGCATACAGCTAAAGATCTGAGGAGAATGGACTCTGCTGAATCCAGGATAATCAAATTTTTAAAAATCCAAGATATATACCGAACCAATTCAACTGTGAGAATTAAACACTTGATAACATCGCAATAAAAAAAATTTTTTTTTCAGTTAACCAAATACATGCATTCTCTAGCTTGCAAAAATGGGGTTTATGAACATTACATTCTAAAAATATCTGGTTGCAGAGGGGGTGGAAATTCCCTGGAGAGTGAGAAGTATTACTGAGGGTGGGGAGTGGTTGTTGTGCCACCACAGGACTTGCACCCAAGGCAGTGGGAAACCTATCCTACAACCAGTAGCGAATGAGGTGTAGCAGTGGAAGGGCAAAGATTCTAGTACTTTCCAGTTGTCCTCAGCGTGAAAGATATCTCCCCACACAATCTGGTACATATGCTGAAATTGCGAAATTGCTATATATTTAAAAAGTAAATAAGTAGAGAGCTTCCACGGAAGATATATTCCATATTTTAAGCAAATTACACTTAAATTTTGCCAACAGTCCATTTGTTTGGGATGTCGATCAGCTTCTGTATGTTGTCGGTTTAATCTTGAGGAATTTTGCAGGCAATTTAAAGAAAATCAGGAAGTGAAACAATTGTTGTCTTTTCTGGAAGGCAGGTCGATGATCAAATAAGATTATGCTGGGGGGAGGAGCCCGGAGCCTTGCACCGCGCCATGTGTAGGACAACATCTAGAAGAGAAGAGCAGCCGTTCTGCAGATCTGCAAATCCAGCACGGTCCTTGGCATCGAGACTGACATCAGACGGCAGTTTTCAGACTTCTACTTTATTTCTCTCCAAATTGGACCGCCTTAGCAAACATTTCTCACTCATCGGTCCTCCACAACTGGCTATTATCAGAGTTGAAAGGCACCCGCATTCTAGGCAAATGACTGACTACAGGAATGGGGGTGCTCAGTGAGTGGGTTCTCATGATTAGGTCCAGTCACTTCTATGCAGTCATTGGTGCTGTCTTCAACATTAAATAACCCAATTATCCATAACTCAGGGTTAAATACTTCATTCTCCTCTCCCTTCCCCCGGCCCCCCGGGTTTGGTGGATGGGTGCCTGAGCATGAAGCTTGCACACACAAAATAAACCCGGGGCGTAGAGTTCTGGCACAACCTCTGCTCATACCACCACAGTCAGTTGTGCTCAAACCTCTGAGCTACTGGTGAAATCACGTCCTATATGAATGGTGTTACCATAATCCGGCACTTTCTAAAGCTATCAGACTTGAGGCCTTGAGCTGGAGAGGCACCTCTCAGAAATGAAACCCAGTTGTATCTGCAAGCCACCTCCGTGGGAGTCCTAATCAGGTTGAGTACAGTTCCTGCTACACAGAGCAGCCCTCAGTGCAGGAGGTAGGCCATTTAAACGCTTTCTCAACTCCATTAGTTACTCCTGCTGAGAGTGAAAAAGTTCTCATACATGCATAAAAAAATTTAAATTGCCTATGAGGTAAGACATGAGATGGTACTTTGCTGCAAAGTATTATTTTCCATCCCAACAGTCGACAATCACACCTACAATGCAGAATCGTGGAGTACGTGCAAGGCATGCAGTGCCGACTAGGAAGGCTGTGCTCCAAAGTCTAATGTCATCTCATCATCTGGTACCAACCCCCTGACTCGGGCTGCAGGTTCACTTCCCCTCAATCCCCACCTGCACCCCAGAGGGCACCCATCGTCTCCATTCCAGCTAGCGGAGGGAGTTGGGCCAGTCTGCTGGGAGCGTCAGGGGTGCCTGGCATCGCTGAGTGAGAGTGGGAGGCTGGGGACCCAGTCACAGCACGGAGATGGAATATGGGGCCGGACAGGACTACTGAGTGAGAGATGCCCTCTTTCTTCCTCCCATGTTCCCTGACCTTGGCAGCAGGTGGGTCTCGGACGGCAACGGTCTGTTTTCCTATCGCACGCAACCTCTGAAGGCCGGCGAGAGCTAGCCTGAGAGCTGGGGAGACCGGGGATCCGCAGGACACCGTTTTGAGGCCCATATCCAGTTTGTGCACCTGTGTTTTCAATTATGCTAGCCGAAAAATCCCATTTTTCTTAGATACAGGTTTTCTTTCACTAGTAATTGAAATAATCCTAAGTGACAACCAGTTAAAAGGGAGAACTTTTTAAATGTACAGCTCAGTGTTGAAAGAGGTTTCTCTCTGCAGGTGAGGAGGGGCACGGAGATGTCGCGAGGCAGCCTGCCAAGATTCTCTGCTGGTCAGCAGGACAGCTAGGACCGGAACCCAGGGCTC
Source organism: Mustela putorius furo (assembly GCF_011764305.1). Classification (NCBI taxonomy): domain Eukaryota; kingdom Metazoa; phylum Chordata; class Mammalia; order Carnivora; family Mustelidae; genus Mustela; species Mustela putorius. Next base: position 33,851,122 of record NW_025421987.1, read on the forward strand.
CTGCTTTCCCAAGTGACGTTCACACCAGACCGTGGGAGAATTCAACATGACAGACTTGCTTAAAACTTGTTAAAACTTTGCTCCAATTAAAAGTTTGCTTATTGGCTAATGTACTTTAAAAAGGAATGTATAAATTAATATTTTAAGTGATCCTTTGCATTGTTACCTAGAATATGGACAACTTGAAGATACAATGAACTAACTTTCTTTGGAATGTGTTTGTGGTCTGCTTTAACAGCAATAGAAACAGTCCAACAAAATAGCTTAAAATGTTTTATTAAGTATATATAATATTACAGGGTAATATTTACAAAGTTATGTTTTTAAATAAAAAAAGTATCTTGGCAAAGATTGCAGATATTCAAAGCTTCAAACAGTGATAAATTGATTTAATACATATAAAAAAAACCTTTAACGGTAACACAGCTGTAAAACAACTTTGGTCTTTAAATCACTGCAAAAAATGGCTACTGACAAATAGCACACCTTTAATTGCTATGGAAAAAAGCCCCAAGAGAGGATCTTGCACATAGCAACACTGGAGTTTTCTTTATTTAGAATGGTTAATGGATATTTATATGATGTAGGATCTAAATCTTAACAATGGCATTTTGTAAATAATGCTCCATTTAATAAAACAGAAATGTTTCCTTCTCTCACCAACCCTGATGACAACACTTAAGATTCCACTGATGTTACCTTACAGAGAAGCTTATTACAAATACTCTCTTTTCAAAAAGGCTAAATTTATGGGAAAGCTGGTTTTAAATGATAAGTAAGAGCTGTCAAAAGCCAAAGGCAGGAAAACTTCCTGTTCACTGCTTATCTCTTAAAAGTTACCTGGATTATCCCTATTAGCTACAGAAAATGACTTAACAAAGGACCCCAGTGGGTGATGGCAGTTAGTGATTTTGAAAATATGACACATGTGAAACTAAGGTTTCTAAATAAACTCTCCATTAGATGAAACGTAATAAAAAGAGAAAGGGTCGTCCAACAATCATTTTTCCGGTTTCCAATGGCAGGTAAGTAAAGGAGTATGTATTTCCATACACATCCCACAGATCTGTTTTTGAATATCTCTTTTAGGACAAAAAATATCTAGAAGGTGATATAAAGCTTGATTCTTAATGAGATGAGGAGTAAACTTATCACTTTTTGAGCTTTGTAACTCAAATCACAATTTGTTTGGTCATTTACTAAATTGACTATAGCATCCTGGCATGAGCATTATTGTCATTTTTTGGGAAGGCCCCATTTTTTCATTTTGACATTCTCAAAAATTTAAACAAAACAGACCTGGAGTTTCCAGGTGAAAAGTCATCCTCTTTTAAGGTTTTCAGGGCACGTGAAATTTGTCCAAAAAAGAGAACCATCTAGATCACCCTACTGAAAATAGTGGGGAATCTGCATATAGCCAACTTCCAATCATCCAACTTATGCACTGAACACCTAATGTATGCAAAACACTGCAGGAAGAGAAAGGGGAGGCTCTTGCCATAATAGAATTTCAAAATTGAGAGAAGCAAAACAAAAAAACGGACAGAACTCAGCAGACACACATGAAGTACTAAGAAAGGTGTATACAAGATGAAAGAGGCAGTGACATGGATGGGGCTAAGCTACAGATGAGAGCCAGGAGGGGAGGGAGGGGTGGAGGACAATGTTTTGAAGGAGACAGAAAATTGGATTTGACCAACAACGCTGGAAAAGTTGTTGCAAAAATGACAAGTGGCACCAGAGGGTGCACACTAAATAAAATCAAGCGAAAGAGTCAATGGCACAAATTGGGATCACTGAGTAAAAAGCAGGTTGTCGGGGTCGGGGATGGATACGTGATGCTCAAAACATTGTTAACAATTCTCCTTTGGTGTGACAAAAAATTGGGAGCCACTGCAAGTCTGATTTAAAGGGAATGAACTGGCCCAATGATGCCCAAGCAAGAGGCTTCCTGCTGCTGTGGTCCCTTTTCCAGAGAAGCTGACAACTAGTACGAGCAAGAGTTGATGTCACCTGGCATCTCTCTCCTGCTTCCCCTGTGCGTTGTCTAGGGCAGTGAGTGCCTCCAAAGACAGGCAGTGTTTAAGAGAACACAAAGGGTTGTGGATGGGTCCCAAGGCTGAACCCCAAATAAATGAGACCTTACTGCATATTAAAAGGTACAACTTTGAGCTTATAAAAAAGTTTGCTATAAAGATTTTCATGCCCTACTTTTTCTTAACAGAATAGGTATCTGGATTTTTTTTCAAGTCCATCTGCTTTTCTCCTCCTTTCATCAAAATTGATTTCTAAAGTAACAAACAATATTAGTAAAATATATTTTCAGAGGAAAAAAGAGCAGCAAGAGCCATCAGATTTATATAAAGGAATACAGCTCCCTCTACATATGATAATATTTTGGACAGCAACACAATTAGGGAAGAAAATACTGTTTTTTTTTTTTCCAAGAAGAGCTGTCTTCATAGTCTGCTCAGTTTTCTGAGAAGCATCAGCAGGTCAGAAGGTTTGCCAGAGGCAAACCACTTGGTCCCAACATGAAATATGACGATTAATTTGGCATAAAAGAGGCACATGGGAACATTCAGTGGACTAAGAAATAACTATTAGTTATGTAACTACAGATACGAATGTCTTATTATTATACAGACAGGAAGAATTACTAGTATTTTTAGAGGGTATTGTGAGCAGTCAAAAAGCTTGGCAAATTACCTAGAAGTTTTTGAAGTTTTAAGTGATCACAGAGTTGCATCCAATATAATCCCGCCCAATAAAGATTTTTTTTAATGTTGTTACTAAAAGCATGAAATTAACATGTGCTCTCCTGTAGGTACCCCACTGTTGTCCGTACAGAAGATGCATGTGCCTATCTTATACATATGTGTGCACACGTGCACGCGCGCGCGCGCGCGCGCGCACACACACACACACACACACAGGAAGAAAACGAGTGCTAAGAAGCTAAAAGTACTCCAGGCGATCACGACTGTCAGAACGTTAATCTTCTAACGGGGGTAGGAAATGTGGAAGGTTTGCCTTACTTTCGGATCTCAGAGTGAGGGGCTTACGGAGGCAGGACTACACAAGGAAGATGATGAGTGTTTATCATGCAACACAGATACAACAGTAACAAAACCACCCTGTATTGGGTGGGCTTGTCAGCCTGACGGGGACACACATTATGTTGCCATGCAGGAGACTCATAGTTCAAATCTCAATCTTGGTTTTTCATGCCCCAGATCAGAAAAGAAGTGAAGAAACACTGTAGATTGTGCCTTCAAATCCGAGGAAGGAAATACATATGTTACAACCATCGCTATTTTTGCTGAAAAGTGTGAACATAGTTCTCTGAGAATAAGTCTGGCTCCTTTCTGCAATGATGCTACCGTGTCACTGGACCATGTTCAAAGAGGAGAAAAGGTGCTACATCTTGCACAGCAGAAGCAAATACCAGGAGGACAAGAGAGGATTTAAAGGGTTGTGTGAATAAAAGAAAAACACATCCATCAATAAAATTACCCTAAACCTGGAAAGGATTCGTTACACTGTATGTCGGAGAAGAATGTGTGAATGGCAACCCCCAAGAATGAAGACCGTGATCTCCTGCCGGATCGCGGCACATGGAGGCGGCATTCAAGACGTTCCCAAGTGTGCTCCTATCTGTACTTCAATTCGCTATTCCCTTGACCCAGAAGTGGTACAAACGGTATCTGGCTAACACCAGCCATAACTGCCAACCTGGCTGTGAATCTGGGATTGCTAAGGTTCTATGGAAGCCACTGTTCTTCATAAGCCTCTCTGGGAAACCACGAGGGTCGCACCAGGTAATTCTCACCCCGAACCAATTTAAACTGGTGACCTAAAGTCAAGAGGCCCAAGGATCTGAAAAGGATCATTCTTGGAAGTTGGCCACTCTACTCTTGCCCCTAAATGAGTAAAAATAACAACAAAAAACTGGATCTCAATTGGGCACACAACACAGATAATAATTCTTTTATTAACTACATTACAAATGCTTTGAATAAAAACTTAACTGTAACAATAATCATTTAATGGTCAATGATTAATTTTTTTTCCACAGATGAGAACCAGTTATTTTTCTTGTTTTCTTCTCCTGAACAGTGAATCAAGGCCATGGTGCTCAAACACAATTGTATTCCTTTCATGTCTCACTACTTTCCAAATCAGAGTCCATCACTTCATTTCAGTTACTCTGGAAAATTGAAAAATGAACATGTAATCACGACTCATATCTATTTTCTACACATTAACAAGTTGATGTATTTTTAAAAAACTGGAATTGTCACATATACAATATCTAAAAATAAAGGAAAACTATTTAATCTTAGATTTGCAAAGGTCACAGACATAAACCTGGCAAATCATCAGCCTTTTTAGTTGTAGTAAGTAAAAGGCCAGTCAATGCCAAATGAAAAAAAAAAAAATCAACAAAGTCTGGTAATCTCAGTTTGCTGGGTTAGCTGAAAAGCCAAGTGATGTTGATTTTTCAAAGCAAAAGATATTGATTACAGAGTAATGTTATATCCCATTCATTTCAGACCTATATCATTTAAGTAAAATAAAATGTTGATTTGGGCCAGGAGAAAGAGAAAGTGGTACTGTGGTCAATAGAAGGTTAGTTTGAAACTCACTTACTGACCAGGCAGACACACTGTGAGCTACAAGCCCACCAGAAACACAGGTTTTTTTTAAACCAACAAATTCTAAACAGCTAAATATTAGCAAAATTAAGGGAGTTTCAAAGGCCATCACAGATTTTGTGTGCTATGAACACAAAAGAACTACTCTATGCTACAGTGGTTCTAAAGAAAGGAAGAGATACTTGAGGCTCTTGTACTAGTTTTCTGAAAACAGAGGAGTTTCATTTCCTCATACAGCTGCAGAAGGGTGACACTACAGCAAGAAGATAGCAAGGAAATTAAAAAATAAACCATGAGAACGTAAACATGGATAAACCATGCCATAATTCCAGGGACCAGTTCTTTTTTTTTTTTTTTTTTTTAAATATCACTTAGTTTATTCTTACCAACTCCAATTTTTTTTTTTTTTTCCAGAGGGTGGTGGTTGGCAAACAAAACATACATCTTTGTTAATAAAGGCTATGGTTGTGACACAAACTTACAAAAGTGGAATCACTCTGTGATTCCCTGTTGGACATGGCCTAAGCCTTGTTTTAAACTCTGTCCACCAAAACACAATCCGCATGTTTTTAATCTCATGCAAAAACTGCTCTCAGGGGAACGAAGCCCCTCATGTTAAAGGCTTCACTTTGCCACAGAGGTGAAGAGGTAGGTCATGGATGTTACAGCAGTAAAATAGCAAACTATTTACATGATTGACAAATATCAAAGGTATGAAGACATTTTTGATAAGGTAAAAACATAAAGTTATTAAAATGTTAACAGAACTGAAGTACCACAGAATCTTAAGGGACAATCAAAATGAATATTTCTAGTACTCAATAGCTCAGACTTAATTATTATTTTTAAAAACTAACAAAGATGCCCTTGAAATAGTCAACAAACATTAGAATTTATTAGCCCAGAGTTCCAAAACAAGAAGCAAAAGCTCGAGCTACCCAACATTTCTCTCTTAAATCCTCTCCCGTAAGGACAGAACTAAGTCCTGCCTAGAAAAGCAGAGATACTAAGTCCCCATGAATTAAATGCAACAGGTTGCCAACACAAGCACAAAAGAAACTCTGTCAAGATGATAAAGATTTGTGCCAGGTTATCTATGCGTCTTCTAAAAAGCATTTAAAAGTTACAGGCACACCAGATACTGCCGGTGAAAAATGTTTTTGAAAAAGCAGTAATTCCTCTTTACTATGCATGAACAATATGACTGGAGGGTCGGATGAGTGACACCCGACAGCTTTTCCTGCACTTGTCTTACAACTTTGAAGAGATTTAAGTTTTACAAATCAAGACATGCAGACCTTTATGATTTGACAGTGTCCCTTTTACATATAAGAAAGAGCATACTTTCAAGAAGCCACTTTATTTCTTTTCAGTGTTCTTATTTTAACCGATCTATAATTGTAGGTGCATTTTATACTTACCATCATTCATCATTCCTTTTGATTCTTTAAATGCTAAGAATTAGTAACAAGCCAAGCAGGCAGTTAGTAAGATTCCACAATTAGAAATCATTTCTAAATAAGTAAATATGCAGTAATATCATGCTAACTATTCCACAGCTATAAAGTCAAATTAATTTTAAGTTTATTACTTTATTACAAAAGCCTTTCTGTGGATCATACCCACAGACTCCACAAAGGAAACAAAGTCAGTTGGGAACACAGATCTAGATTTAGGGAGAAAGAAAGTGAGATCCTTGGTCTCATTCCCTGGTAACAGCCTAAATCTGAAACTTATAAATCCGAAAGTGAAATTAATTGAGATTCTTCTCTGTTGTGGGTGTTATGCTTCATCTTGGCTAATATAAGACAAATGTCCCCTCGCCTAAATATTGCTTGGCCAGAGCAAGCAACTCTGGAGAGATAATGAACAGTGCATTCTTCTCAGAAGTAAGTACAATAGCAGTACTCCGAATAATCAAGAAAAGAGGGGTCAAGGCAAAAACAAAACAAAACAAAAGAAACCTAGATTTCTCCCAAGGCACAGATGGAGCATTCTAACTGCTTTGGGAGGCTAATCAAATTATGATCGGGTAATAGATCAAGAAAAATATACAAGTTTGTAATAACCACATACCATTAAGGGGCTCCTCTACAGCTTTCTGGAAAATATTTAAAATATATTTACGTAAAAATGGAATTTATTTCATGTCCTTTTATACTAAAATTTATAAATGCTAACATTTAAACTATATAGTAAAGAGTGAATCTTACAGTCTGAAAACAGAATAAGGCAATAAAAGTTAAAAAAACAAAGCTTGCCAAGTTTATCTAATAGTTTAATAATAACTGTATTAATTTTAAGCAGAATTTCCCACCCATTCTGCTTCTTTTAGTTCAAGAAATTCTAACTTCCCCAAAAGTGCAAACATAAATAGCAATACAAAAATAAATGAAAGAGCTAAATAAGAGGTGAGACCAAAACAAAATCATTTTCAAATCATGCAAACTGAATTCAGTAACGAGGAAAGAAAATGTGTTAAGATTTAAGGGTCCAATGGTTGGATTATCTCCAACAGAGGCACTTTAAACACTGCTGGCTGTTGGTGACCAATGTAGCTACAGCACCCATCTTTTTAGCAGAAACACCTGTGGTAAGATTTACCTCTAAGTCCCCCTTGCCTCTCAGGCATGTCTTTTGAGGCTCATCAGGCCTAAGGAATATATGTAATCTCCACTTCCTGCCACAGACAGGAGTCTTGATTTTGGCCTTCCAGATAGAGCTATTACTCCTTTCTAGAAGGTGACCTCTCCAGACCTTCTTTCAAGAAAATAGTTCTTGGGCATGTCCTATAACCAGTCTCTACAGGTTGTTGTTGTTGGTTTTTTTTTTTTTTTTCCCACATGCTCATTTATCTATTTCAGTTTATCTCTTAAATTTGCTCCTTTTCTTGGAATTTTCTTAGATAGCTTTAAAGGTATCCAAGACATAGTGAAAATTACAGTACAGTACAGAGGAAGAAAAAAATACTTACAAAATGAGGGAAGAAGGGAAATAAATTACAATTCAGAACAGATTTGTTCCAGAAATATTTACATTTATTTTATAGATTATTTTTAATGAAATCAATTTCACACAAATCTCTCTCCCTCAGGTTAAAGCCTGAAATATCATGTTGTATATGCACATCAAATGGAGCCAATGGGTGAGCAGGATACTGCAGTCAGCTTCCTTCAGCAGAGATAATAACCATTATTCTTACACATGAACTTTCCAGTTCTGAGAAGTGAGAAGTCACTTGAATAGTCAGCCCAATCTTAAGGAATCACTGATTCTATTCTATTGCAACTATCATGACCAAACAGGTTTTAAAACAGAGTTCATGCAAAGTCATGAAATGACTTCTATATTCTCTTATTCTGATGTTATACTACTAAAGAGAGAGCAGAAGTCTTCAACATCTCTATGACCATTCCTCAGTCAAAACCATCAAGTGATCATTCCCAATTCACTTAAGAAAGTTTAACTTACCCTAGGAGGTTGTATAGTCTTCTGATTGGAAGCTGATGTAATTAAAAATTGAGAAAATAAACTGAATAAATTATACAAATGAAGGCAATATAATGTTTCATTTCAATGACCATATAATGATTAATTTCAAATGATTATATGCATTGATAGAATAAAATGATCAAATGATTCATCCACATCAAATAATGAACATCTATCTACCTTCTTTCATTTGCACATGTTGTCTTTCCCCCAAATCAGCCACTTGTTACACTTCTTGTTGAAAAATGCTATCATCTGTTCAACCCCATTGTGGACTCTACACCCTTCCCTAACTCAGCCCAGCCAGAAAGTAGACAAAACGCGGAAATGACCAATCTCCCCCGGCTACTTCATGGCCTGCCCTTAGCTCACTGTTCTTGCCCTTGTAGCCCAGTCTTTTCTTCTGCTTCCATCTTTCCATTTTCAAAGCTCCAAATCGCTAACAAACTAAAGAAAATATTCAGATCCTTCCGATTTTAATGAATTATTCTAAGCAGCTAGTTTTAGCCACAATCAACTTCTTCTCTATGTATTCCTACTCAGCTTTCCAAGTTACCCTTGGCACTGCTTCTAAACAGACTGGTTAATGGAGATGAAGGAATACAGGGCATGAAGAAAGTGACAAATGGAAAAAAATATTACTCTAGATGCATGGGGAAAAAGAACTTCCTTACAAAAGCCAAGTGAGAAGGTCCCAGAGCAGCTCAAGCCAGTCTTAAATACAGAATGAGTACTGCATAATCAAAAGCATCAAGCAGCAACATCCTGTGAGCCTGTCGGTAGGAGGGTGAGGGCTATGGGACAGTCAATTATACTGTCCTGGCGGGGAGAGAAGCCTGGATTTGATTGTGAGCAGACTCAAGCAAGCCCCAGGGATTGCTCCAGGGTTCTGTGCTCCCTACTTATAGCTCCTCCTCCTCCATGCCCACCTCTAACAAGCTTCCAAAACTGATGGGCAATGGAAGTGAGACCCTATCCAAGGGCAGCCAGTGTACAAACTAGCCAGAAGCTGAGACACTCTCTCAGAGACCACAGCAACTGACTAGCCTGAAAACCTTTTCTCTCCCATTGGAGCACTTAGAGAAGAAACAGAAAGAAGACCTGAAAGTTGGGAGATGGAAAGAAAGGTGACAAGAAGACAGCAATCCAGGGGAGGAGCTCAAGGCTTAAAGACAAAGGTAATAGAAACTACCAGTGAGAAGACAAGAATAAAATACAAGATAAGCCCATAAAGAGGAGGATAAGCTTGTAGGGAAAGAATCAGAGAGGAACTTGATAATAAAACTGACAGATGGGCACTGACTAACTCCTGTTACTTAGAGGGTGACATGATGGCTCAGTTCTGCATTGGATCCTTCCAATTCCTAAACTGCTTACTGTTCTAGTCCCGGTGAAGCCTGCCTGTGTCCCAGCTCTCAGGAGATTCCCTTCTCTGTTAGTATTATGGGTTGCCTTAAAATAAAGCTCCCTTACTAGATGCCCGTGGTGAGTGGTATGATCCTGGCAGCCAAACAAGAAAACCACATTTTAAAGTAGTATGGAGTGGGATGCCTGACTGGCTCAGTCAGTAGAGCATGTGACTCTTGATCTCAGGGTTCTGAGCTCGAGCCCCACGATGGGTGTAGAGATTACTTAAGAAAAAAATCTTAAAACAAAAATAGTAGTAGGGAGTGAAATGGGTTGGGAATGTGGGTGGGTGAGTCACATTTAGCAGACCCCCAAAGAAGCCAGGAAGAATTACAGAACTTCGTTAAGGATCATCATTGTAGCTACGTGTATATACAACTTACTTCAACTAAACCATGCCCTCTATGCTCTATCAAGGAAAAGAAAACAGCTGTGAAAATTTCTGACTGGTCGTGTGAAGGGTCAGAGGTTAAGATTTTAGGCCTACATTTTCGAGATCATAAATTTATTTATCGGAATTATTATTAAGAACTTCCAAGTAACTCCTTTTCTGTCCTAATAATGTGTAAAGAATAGTTTCTGAGTCCCAATTCTCAGGTCCAAGGAATATCAGTTTGTCTAGACCACTCTGAAAAAGACCTCCCTAAAGAACAATGATGAAGAAGGAAAGGAGTCAGCTGTGCTTCCTCTAATACTGTAAGATCCAAAAGTACAGAAGTTCATTTCATTTGAGTTAATCTTTTTCCATAGACATATGATCATTGTGACAAAATTACTGTGCTTTACTTGCTACTATCATGGTTCTAAGGCACTGACAGCTACACATATGTATGTAGTTAAACATATATATCTATATATACTAAATATATATAAATACATATGTAAACTATCTATTTTATACATATTTATAAATACACATTATATAACATATTTTATGTAATGTATATTTATATAATATATATTTACATAATATATTTATTAAATATAAATACATTTATTATATATAAATTGTTTATTATATATAATATTTATATTTATATTATTTATTTATTTTTAAACCACAAGCCTTACAGACTCCATACAAGCTCCCTTGCATAGTTTCTTCTTGATTTATTCTTCTCTCCCTGAAACACCTGACCACACAGTACAAATGATTTTCTAGGTTTTGAATTTTCAGGACTATTTTTCCTACTGATATCAGACTCACCTTTCCTTAACAATGGGCTATAAACTATCACTAGATTTTATATATATATATATATTTTTTTTCATGTCATTCTAAAACAACTATGATGTTATGGTAAATGTGGCTTCTGTATACTACTAAGTTGATTTGTATCAAGACATATTTATATGTACTTCTATGGAACTAAGTGTTAATGACTTTAAAAAAATAAACAAGCACTGACTTATAAATAATGGATACTGATGTCATATACAAACAACAAGCCTAACTCTAGTGAGTTTAGTAAGTTCTACTTAATTTTCTGTATGATCTCACATTGTTATTGTTTCTAGCCTGAATTTCATTCTGCAAAACTTAGATGCTTCCAGAAACAAAATGAAATGCAACATGGTTTAAAAAGACCATAAGAAATGAAATTTAGAAATCTTACTTCTAGAGCAACCATTAAGGCTACAAATTTAAGGTTGGAAATCATAAAAACAACAAAAGTTAAATTTCTCATAGGGTCATTAACTTACTCTTGAAGTTAGCTTGGATTTTTAACAAAGACAACAACAACAACAAAAAACCCTGAGGATTTTACTGCATTTAAGTCAATACACATTCATTAAGCTTTTCCAAAACAGAGCATCAGCAATGAGTAAAATTTATTTTGGGAACATTTACAATTTTTACCTCCTGATAAAAATGCTAAAATTTGCAACCTTAATGTTACAGATACTCATACTTATACATTAAGATTTTAAGAAAAACACATCAATTTTCCCATTCTACCACATTATCTAAAGAGCAAGTTTTCTGTACCTTTTCTCTTCTTGCCCTTCAACTGACCGAAGGTGTGCCTCTGAATTCTGGCATCAGACAAGTTGATTTGGAAAGTTAACTTAGAATATTCTCAAAATGTCAATAAAATTGGACTAACTTAACTTACATGTGATATATTTATATGCTAAACTATGGTAAAGAAAAAGTAATCTTGGGAACTTTTCAAGATTTCACTTTCAGTTTGGTTTTTAAGGTGAGAACAGTATAACTACAGTGGTTTCACAGACTTCTTTGGGATATAAACAACGGAGAAGGGAGAGAGCAGGGCCAAGGAGGTGGCAGTTAGATGATGCCTATTTCCACCTGAGGCAGCATTCCACACTTGTTGACAACTCTACTGAGCATCATTCTTTAGACATGGAAGGCTTGGGGGGAGCGTGGGAGTAAGGGAGTTCGATCCACATAATGAAGAATAAAAAGAACAATGAGCTATCAGTCAAAGACACCTAATATGACATCATGCTCCAGGACACATACTGTTCTCAAGCACTCATTCTTAAGAAACAACATAACCAGAGCGTCATCTTCAAGAACCACACAAACAGTGATCTGAATACTCAACAAAAAGAGAGTATGTATCAACATTCATAATGTGATGCTTCTGACAGCTCCAAATGAACACCATTCTGCTGAGAAGTCTTCACTGTGATTATGGACTTAGGAGTTAAGAACTAAGAAAATTTCATTGAAGTTAACAACTCTGACTTATGAACACATGAACCAAAGATAGGGAGATTTTAGTTAAGTATTTTAATTTTTTTTTAATCTAGTAAGCATTAACTAAATAGGGACAAAGAATATGTAACAAAATTACATATGATCAATCAGTAAAAGCTAAAGTTCAGAAACAAAGGCAAAATTTCTTTGAGAGTATTACAGAAGTCATATGGAAAATTATTTGACCATAACAATTCAAGGTTTATATTAATTTTTGGAAACACAGTAAAGTCCACCTAAAGCAGAAACACTGATTTTTTTCTACTCCATTATTTGGCAACTTTAGATTATTTTGACAAATGCTTAAGAGTTTGCTTTACTTCTTAAATACAAAAACAATTTTTTAAAGGGATACTAATGTAAACCAATTATAGGAAACATTTTTAGCTTAAATAAGAAAACACACTAGCATCTGCCTCTCTATATATAAAATAAGAATTTATATAGAAAACTGACAGATTAAATATAAAGTTCAGAAACAATATGCTAATTCCCCATTTCTTAATAACTGATTTTAAAAAAAGTAATAAAAACGACATGGATGGATCTAGGCGGTGTGATGGTAAGTGAAGTCAGTTAGTCTGAGAAAGACAAATACCATATGATTCCACTCATATGCAGAACTTAAGAAACAAAACAAACAAGGAAAAAGAGACAAAAAATAAGATTCTTAACTATAGAAAACAAACTGGTGGTTGCCAGAGGGGAGGTGAGTGGGGGGATGGGTAAAACAGGTGATGGGGATGAAAGTTAAAAAGGACACATCATGATGAGCATAATGTATAGAATTGCTGAATCACTATATTGTACACCTGAAACTAACATAACACTGCGTGTTACTTATTTAAAAACCATTAAATAAATATTTAAAAAGGTAGTAAGTCCCTAAATTTTATAAGTCCGTATCTTTATTATATTAGTTTTAACTAAAAATGTTTTAAAGTCAAGTAAAGTCAGAAGACACTGTTCTTTAACAAAAGTGACAGATTTTGAATTTCAACCTGTCTCCTTAGGGGTGTCAAGGTCTGTAAAGACTACGCAAGAACAGCAAGTAACAAATGGGTCTCTGTGAAAGAGCTAGTTCTCATAAAAACAATGGGCCAGTTAAAAATTCTTTCCTATTAAATCCTCAACACTCTCTCTTTTTAGTTGGTATAAAAAAGTTTATACATTCTAAACAAAAGCCATTTTCTTTTAAACTAGTTTATAATCTAAAATTTTCATTAATTCTTATTACTTCTCTATCCTCTTTCATCACCCCCACATCATTCCAATTTTATTATTTAAAAAATACAGCTGCATTCATGGTATTTTCTCATTTTTGGAAACACTGATGAATTTCCTTAGTCATAAATTATAAGATCCAATCAAAAGAATTTTCCAAATTATATATTTGAATTCCTAGCATAGGTGAACAAAAATAAGATTGACTTACCAACAAGTTTCATATAAACTAATCCAAGTAATTCTGCTAGAGCTATAATACCCAAACCTGAAATCAGAAGAGGGCCATGCACTGGGTTGCACTCTGTAAAAATAGTGAAATTTCATGTTAGAGACCTACATGAAATAAGTGAACTTTTATTTTTTGTAATTTTTTAAAAAAGATTTTATTTATTTAACAGAGATCACAAGCAGGCAGAGGGGCAGGTGGGGCGGGGGGGTCGGGGAAAGCAGGCTCCCTGCTGAGCAGAGATTCCAATGTGGGGCTCAATCTCAGGACCCTGGGATCATGACCCGAGCCGAAGGCAGAGGCTTAACCCACTGAGCCACCCAGGTACCCCAATAAGTGAACTTCTAAAAAGACCCAGCAATAATAGTAATATATCAAGTTTTAAGGAGAATAATTCTTTTTCTAATTACTAAGAAACAAAAATTATCTCTATAAATTCATTATTAACTCAGTCAGTGAAATGACTCCAAATTATTAAAAGAAAAAAATTTTCATTTGTCTAACATGTACCTTATCATACCAAGACTAATGGAAAATAGTGTGTAAAACCTAGATGTTCTAACCAACTGGAGCTTGGTCATTTAAAAAAAATTCTCCCACAAATATAGGCATAGCAGTTTGGCTGCTAGGAAAATCAGCCCACAAGCCATATACAGCCAGTATTCTCATGGCAATATGGAAAACACTATATTCTCAGCGGGGGAAAAAAATGAGAGTTAAAAAAAGAAAAGCTTACAACACCAAATGCTGGCAAGTATGTGGAGCAACAGGAACTCTCATTCACTGCTGGTGGGAATGCAAAATGGCACGGCCACTTTGCAAGACAGTTTGGTGATTTGTTACACAACTAAATATACTCTTAACAATCCAGCAATCACACTCCTTGGTATTTACTTAAATGAAGTTGAAAACTATGTCTACACCGAAACACGCCCACATGTTTATAAGTAGCTTTATTCTTAATCATCAAAAAGAGAACGCAGCCAGGATGTCCTTCAGCAGGTGAATGGGTAAAGAAGAAGAGGAAGAAGACTGCTGTTCAAGAGAAATTCCTAGTAAGACAAACTGGGACTAGAGAAGAACGTAACCCTTACCTGAGACACAGAGGCTTAGTCCAACCACAGAAAGCACATAGCCCAGTACCTGGAGTATTAGTATGGCAATGGTGAAGGGAGAGATCCAAACACCTGGAGGAGAAAAGAATGGGTTGAGAGCACGTAAGAAGCAATCACACCTCCTTGCATTCTGTACAGTCAGAAATAATGTCCAGTGACCAAAGGCTGACTCTGGATTTCCTTGTCAGATGGTAGCTTCTTTCCCAATGATCTAAACTTCGCCTTTTCACACAAGTAGTTAGTTACAGATTCATATGTTCAGCAGTCTTTTATTTTCACACTGAGCTCAGCTGGATTGGTATTTTTTACCCAAAATCTTAGAACAGTGCTGCTTTTACCACGTTTGGGCATTTTACAGTATGAATGGCTATTATGGATGACTTTGCCACATGCACATAAATTGCTCTGCTGGAGAGAACTGTTCTGCAAACAGGCCATTGTAAACATCACAACCTCTGTCTTGTGTGCTAGATCTTCAATTTTGCAACAAATTAATAAATTTTAATCAAGCCAGGGATAAACTCTAAGACCAAGAGTTAAATATACAAATAGAAAAAAACCAGACTGTAATAATGACAAAAATATGTTAGTGACTGACTCCAAAAAAAGCAATGAAGATTATTATCAACTATAGGTTGGATATCTGTATCATCTTTTAAAACTACAATGTTAAAATTTGCCAATAACTCAAAAAGAAATACATTTCTACTATTTTCAATTAATAGCCTTATTTTATAGAATTTTTTTAACAGAGAGGCTTAGCAAAAAGAAAATGTTGAATATCTACTTATAATTTGAAAAAGCTGAAATAAAAATATGAAGATAACCATTAAGAAATTAAATAACATAATTTGATAAATCCTCTGCCTAGCATCAAAGATACATGAAAATTACTTTTTACAAAATAACAGAATGCTTTGAAAACCTAAGCTAACCTTAAAATTTAATCCATACTGGGAAAATGTCACTAAGACTAGCTTGGAAAATGTTTTAATAAGCCAATTTTTAATTGAGTTGTAAAAAAAAAATACAAGAAATATTTCAACCAAAGTATTTTAAAATGAAAAAGGCAGACAAAATCATGCCATAACAAATACTCACCTATTATAAACACACAGTACTGAAGTAATATTAATATCACTGTAGGAATTACAATTAAACCAAGTCCACAAGAATTTTTTGTTGAATATTCACCTGTTAATAAAAAAAATATTTAAAATATTATCCGACATACTTCCTACTCTGCAGGAAGTTAAAATACTTAAACTTACTAAATGTATTAGTCCCAATACTTCTCTTACAAACTAAAAAGTTTTAAAAATATATTTCTCCCAAAACTTCACACAAAATCACTATTTTCAGATTAAGACCAAACTTAAAACATGTGAACACCAACATCTAAGTCTCAACATGTCAAAATCTTGAGTTGGCTCTGCCTCTTCAACTACCTTACAGAATTCCAGGGAGAAACTCTCGAGTCACCTCTTGCCACTCCCTTCACTTGCTAGGTTCAATCTGTCCCAAAGTCAAAACAGTTGTTCTCTCAAGTGATTTTCTGAATTCATCTCCTTCCTCCCTGTGTTCTAACTGCAGAGGCAAACAGAGCTGCCAAACTTATGTGCCTAAACCTTACATCTATACTGCGTTCAGCTCAAAAATGACAATGGCGGGGCGCCTGGGTGGCTCAGTGGGTTAAAGTCTCTGCCTTTGGCTCAGGTCATGATCTCAGGGTCCTGGATGGAGCCCCACGTCGGGCTCTCTGTTCTGCAGGGAGCCTACTTCCTTCTCTCTCTCTGCCTGCCTCTCCGCCTACTTGTGATCTCTCTCTCTGTCAAATAAATAAATAAAATCTTTAAAAAAAAATGACAATGGCTATCTTCAGTCTACATTGTGGGTCCCACGCTATCTTTGCCATCTCTCCATGTGCAACATACCCTTTCTTTACACTCCCATTCCCATCCTCTGAACACAAGTGGCTTCGGACAGACTTCCCACATTCATTCCCACTTCCATGTCTTGGCAAATGAAGTTTGCCTCCACAGTGGGTTGAATGATGGCCATAAAGATATGCCTACCTCCAAATCCCCAGAATCTGTGAATATTAACTTATGTGGCAAAAGAGTGTTACATTATATAGCAAAGGATGATTAAGTTATGGATCCTGAAAGGAGGAGTTCACCCTGGTTTATCCAGGTTGGCCCTAAATGCAATGACAAGTGTCTTTGTAAGACAGAGGTGGAGGGAGATTTGACAAAGACACCATGGAGGCAGAAACTGGAATTATGGCACGACAAGCCAAGGAGCTGCAGACTGCCAGCAAACACCAGAAGCTAGAAGAGACAAAAAATGGATTCTCCCCTAGAGCCTCAGGAGGGATTATGGCACTGATGACATCTCTATTTCAGATTTATGAACTCCAGAACTGTGAGAAAATTTCTACTGTTTTAGGACGCTCACTTTGTGGTTATGTGTTACAGCAGCCCTAGGAAACTAACACCTCCCTGCCCCCAACCTGGCCATCTCCATTAACCCTGTCTCCCTCAGATAACCGCATTTCTTACCTGGGACGAAAAGAATGGCTCCGACAATGACAACTATAGTGAGCACTAGTCCACCAACAAATAAAAGAATGGTTTTCTCCTTCACAAGACTGGATTTATATTTAATTGCTTAAAAAGAAAACAAAGAATTACATGAGCCAAATCACAAAAATTAAAGCCACTTCTGTAACTTATAAAGTGCAGGGACAAGATGATAACTTACTATAATTGAATAATCCTTCAGGAAAAACTCCTTCATATCATGTCAAGCCACCTCAAATCCTTTTCATAATAAGTCAATGTCTAAATATTGTCATGGTAGTATACATATGGAAAATGAATTTAAAGGTGATACTTTATTCTCCTACACTTTAAGGAATGAAGTTATATATATCAGGCTTTCTTAATTAAGGTATTATTAACATTTCGGGCCAGATAACTCCTTGGGCATGAGGGGGAGGGGGGCCGTTCCGTGTATTATACAATGTTTAGTAATATCGCTGGCTTCTACTCACTATATGCCATCAACAGCGCCCCAGTGCTGTCAATCAAAAATATCTCCAGACATTATTAAATGTTCCCTGAGGAAGAAAACTGTCTCAGGTTTACAACTGATATACATAACACTGATGAGAAATAGCTGGCTATTTAATAATACTGAGAAAAATGGAACTTTATTTCACCTTTATAAAATTAGGAAAGCATTTGGAATTCTAGATAATTTTGTTTTGAAAAAGCAGAATCAACACTGGACAACTCATACCCTCTTGATATCCTGATGGCAGAAGATGCTTAATTGTTCAATTAAAATAATTTCTTGAATATAAACCACAAATAATAGCACTAGTCATACATGTTACTATTTCTGATGCTAGCTCTACTGTCAAGTATCTGGTACCTTCCCTGAAACAACATAATAGATAAGCTTAAATATATTATATTATAGTTGCCCCTTAAAATCTGAGTATAACTTCTGACTCCCTCAAAACTTCACAACTAATAGCCACTGTTGACCAGAAGCCTTACCAGTAACATAAAGTCAAGTAACACATATTTTGTATATGTATTAGATACTGTGTTCTTATAATAAAGTAAGCTAGAGAAAGGAAAATACTGTAAATACTGTATTCTTATAATAAATAATACTATAAATACTATATTCTTATAATAAATAAAGTAAGCTAGAGAAAGGAAAATGTTATTAAGAAAATCATAAAGAAGGGAAAATACATTTATGGTACTGAACCATAAAAAATCCACACATAAGTGGACCCACAGAATTCAAAATCATGTTCAAGAGTTAACTGTATTCCTTTTCCTATATATTCACCTTTTGGGTTTTGTTTTAGTTAATATTAAAGTTAATCTTTCACCACGAAAGGTGATAAAAGCAACCTAAAAGCAGACTGAGTAGCAGAGTGTATGACTGAAATTCTGCTGTTTCATACACACAATATTTTCTACACCAGTAGTCAATGAGTGTCCTGAGGGGGAGAATTTTTAACTGTTGTATTTAGCATTTATCTTGTTTCCATTAAAATGACAAATGGGTCAAAAATACTAAAAAGAATAAATAAACCCCTAAATGACCCCAACAAAATCTACATATAAGGTATTATACAGTGGAACCTCAGGTTCCACTGTAATCTATGGTTAAAAATGTTAAGGTAAGATGCAGGCACCCAGAGGTTTTTTACATCTCCACCTATTTTAGGTGGCAATCATCCTTTAGATTCTAACCTCAACTTTAGTCTCTTAGGGGGAGATGGAGGACTAAGCAATAATCCTCCCTGAAGCAGAGTAACTGAATCCACATTCATCAGAAAAGAGTGAGAATCAATTTGGCAAGTTCCCCAAGCTTTCATTTGATCCATCTGGCTTTGAAACTTAGATGACTATGACTCAGTCATGTTCCTGACTTATTATAGGGCACAGATTGTCACATCTTTCCTATTTTCTAAGCTCAAACACTGTCTAGGATGAAATTCCAAGTATAGGTCACAAAAGGCACAAACATGGTTAAAAAAAAAAAAAAAACTTTCTCTAGACATAGACATAGGTCAGTCTTTCCATTTAGACCTACGCATACTATTACCTAAATAGAATTTGAAAGTTCTGCAAAGGGGTTGTAAAATAGAAGCTGTGTTTCAAATGTACTTCACAATCAATAAAACATTTATGAGACTCTTACAGGTTTAATTCAACACACAGAAGAGCTACTAAAATCAAGCAGCAAAAATTCCACCTTGGAGTATAGTAGAAGTTCACGCAAAAAGGCAGACATATCATTCTTAAAAATCAGAGTGTGAACTTCATATAAAATTCTGCCTTTTCAGACTTAGAAGAGCTGTAGGAGAAAAACAATGTCACAAAATAAACAACAATAGCCACAAAAATAAACCATCAGCAAATGCTACTATTGGCAGTGTTTTACCATAGAATAGACTTTTCAAACGTTGGCATATAAATACACTCCATGTTGAAGGTAACTGTTCTTGTTAATTGGTTCAACTACTATTTCTTCTCAAGGCTACCTTCCTCTTCCTTAAATTAAGCAGCCATTTCTATCAGATATATCAGTGGGGTCTAACTTATGCAACTATAGGCAATCAAAGAGTATCTTCACGTTTTCTTTAGCAAACCTTTAAAAAGAGTTTCTTCTAACTCATTTTCTTGCTTATGATGGTACCTATGTAGGTCCCCCAATAAGTGTGGAGAAGATATCATGTTGCTAACTCAGCTGTCAATTTTTCAGTATAGCTAAAGTGTCAGAAATCTGGTACAGATGCCAGAGAACTCAATAATCTCAAGAATCTGTTATTGGTGATTTTTTTCTAGTCCATTATTAAGTAGACCTACCCTTATTTATCAAATCTATCAAAACTGTAAATGTAAAAAAGAAAATAAATTCAAGTAATTTCCTGAACACTTAGCATTAAAATAAACATAATATAACATGCCCTTCACTGCTGGCTTTTATCAAACCCCCTCACTGTTTGGCAAGACAATCTATGTAATTTTAAAAAACAGTATGCTTTAGGGTGCCTGGATGCTTCATTCGACTAAGCATCATTTGGCTCAAGTCCTGAACTCAGGATCGTGAGATTAAGCCTGGCGTTGTGCTCCATGCTCAGTGTGGAGTCTGCTTAAGATTCTCTCCCTCCCACTCTGCCCCCACCCCCTACTTGCACTCACTCTAAAAAGAATTTTTAAATAAATAAATAGATAGATAGATAGTAAAAATAAATAAATAAATAAAATCAGCAACGCTTTAAAAGATTTCTCTTCAGCCAAAAGTACTTAAATCAATATGCAAATAAAATATGAGCAATAACACTATTTACACTTTTTTAAGACTTAATTTTTTTTAGTATAGTTTTAGGTTTCTGAAAAAACTGAGAGGGAGGTACAGGGAGTCTGCTATATCCCCTCTACCCACACATACATAGCTTTCCCCATTATTACCATCACTCACCAGAACGGTACATTTTCTACCAAGCATGAGCCTACACTGACACATCATAATCATCCAACATCCCTGGTTTCCCTTAGGGTTCAGCCTTCATGTTGTATGCTCTGGGTAAGTGTATAAGGACACCCATGTAGCCTTTCAGACTGACTTCTTTTAATATGTATTTAAGTCTCCTCCATGCCTTTTCATGCCTTGACAGCTCATTTCTTTTTACCGCTAACAGTCCACTGCATGGGTGTACTGCAGTTTATTTACCCATTCACCTACTGCCCAACAGAAGAACTGCTATAAATATCAGTGTGTAGGTTTCTGTATGGACATAAGTTTTCAACTCCATGTGGATAAATACCAAGGAGCACAATGCCAGGTCATACAGAAAGAATATGTTTAGTTTTGTAATAAGCTGCCAAACTGTTTTCCAAAGTGGCCGCACCACTCTGCATTCCCATCAGTGGTGAGTGAGAGTTCCTGCTGCTCCACGTCCTCATCAGCATTTGGTGTTGGCAGCATGTATATTTTTAACACAAACTTATAACCCTAATGCTGCCTCAAAGGAATAGCAAATATATAAGGAAACAATCACAGTTTTTACAAAAAATTAGGAATTCTAAAAATTTCCCCTTTTATACCTTCTATAAAATAATTAAGTATAGCAAGTACTTCTCAGAAATGAGCTAGGTTGATTAATTCATTTTTTTTTTTAAAGATTTTATTTATTTATTTGAGAGAGAGAGACAGTGAGAGAGAGCATGAGCGAGGAGAAGGTCAGAGGGAGAAGCAGATTCCCCATGGAGCTGGGAGCCCAATATGGGACTCGATCCCGGGACTCCGGGATCATAACCTGAGCTAAAGGCAGTTGTCCAACCAACTGAGCCACCCAGGTGTCCCGATTAATTCATTTGTTTTAGAAATATTTACTATGCACCTACAATGTAGCAGACCATTTTATTAGCCCAAATCATATCAACTAAATCAAGGCACAAATAGAGGATTATGTAACAATAATTGATTATGCACCTACTAGGTGATAATCACTATTCTAAATCCTGGCATTGAACAAAATAACCAAATCCAAATACTCCTGCCTCAAGGCCCTTACATTCGTGTGTGTGTGTGTGTGTGTGTGTGTTTTGGCAAGAAGCAGGAGTGAGGATGGAATGACACTCCCTGATGTTCTTTCCCAATTCAATAAATAAAAAGTATGTGTTTAACCTAGCCTAAAAAAGCCCCTTTATGTATTTAATCTTCAAATTCATGTGAATAAAAAAATGACAGTCTGTCTACTACCTGAAGTAACAGCTAATGTTATAAATAGATACTCCATTAAGTTTTCTTGTCTCCTTGTAACCGATATAAAAGACATAGAAAATAAAATGTAGGTTTGTGGATGACAAAATCTAGTGAAATTACCAGATCAACCTGGAAATCAAATAAAATCTACCACTTTAGTTTTCATGTCCTTTCATCCCTAAAGATGAGATTCAATATGCCCATATAGGTCTACACAGACCTCAGCCTATTTATACTAGATTAAGAATAAATCATAAAGGGAGATTTGTTTGATTTCATTATTATAGTGCTATTTTCTGATAACTCTAGGAGAGTAATTGTAGGATCTCTTTGGTATCTGTTAAGTTGCAAATCAATGTTGTTTTTCAATCAGTAAAGCTCATCTGATCACTTTCAAAGTGATATTACAATTTCAAAGTTTTTAATATATATTTAATTTCAAATTAAATTAAATTAATATTTAATTTAAATTATTGTTTTATAAAATTTAATATGCTCGTTAAAAACAAAACAAAACAAAAAACAAACAAAACAATGAAGGCTTTGCGAATCTGGTGCTGGAGTAAAAGGAACATTAATGCTGATTACTTGCCAAAAGGCAAGGAAAAGAATCTTACAATAAACTCCATACACTACCCAACTGGCTTTGATGAAACAATTGTGTAAACATGAATAATGACACATGCCTGGTCAAAGAACCCAGAAATAAAAAAAGAGCCCAGGCACCATGCAGTAAGTACTTTGAATACAGAAGATCAAAGGAGAAGATGTCCGACACACTAACTTCCTTTTCTTGGTTCCAAATGTACACTTGGTCTTGTGGACGGTGCCATCAGTTCAGAATGTAGGCAGGAAGTTGGGACGTTTGCATTTGGAAAAGCCCAAAGGAATAACAACTGCATTCCTACAAGAGTACATTGCCGAGTTCTAGTTTTGTTCAGTACCTCCTACTAACACCAGGGCCTAACAACATGTAATAACATAAGTGTGATAATTATGTGGTGAGGATCAAGGGAAAGCACTGGAAGTTCAAGATTATTGAACAGAATTCAGAGTAAACGTAATAACAAAGTCCTATTAATAGAATCCATCAACCAGGTCACAGAATGACTCTTTGTAGTATTATTTATTGTAATGATATTTTACCTTCCTGGACAGAACTGTCCTGGTGCAAGTCACCCTCACTTCTTCAGAATGATTTTTCTAATCTACAAAGACACTCCCTGTCCCTTTACATTCTCTTTATATGTGCTCATGATCTAATTACTTTCAGTACTTAAAAGCTCGTCCTAAAAATTGGATTCAAGGACCTAGTAGGATCTCAAGGCTGTTGTGAGGAATTTTTTCCTTGAATTTCCCAACAATGATTTCTACATGAACATACAAACCAAATGCCTCTGAGAAGTAACCAAAATCTTTGTGGAATAACCTTGAGAAAGGATGACAAAAGTTAGAAAAGGACAGGAAGGATGCCTAGAATGCATGCATTTGAAATAAATTACAGCAGTCCTCGCTTGGTCCACTTCCAGTATTTCTGAATTTCAGTTACCATGGTTTAGCTAAATAACACAGATGCCCCCAAATCACAGTACAAATTTCAGCTACCACGACACCACAATGGATTAAATGAGGACTTGCATGAGACACAAACTTCACTGCTCTCTCTTCAGTCCACAAATCACCCCGTTAATAACAGATGTGCATCATGATCAGTGACCAATCATGTCACTTCTTTCAAAGACTGTTGGTAACTACTCACTGAGCATCTCTTACTCAGTTCATGCGCAGACAGCAGAGCACGTGTGGTGTGACCTTCAGGTCTCCCAGTAATAAATTAATGTGAAATTTATGATGGATTATCAAAGGAGGAAACAGGGTCAGCAGAGATTAAAGAATGAAGAAATAAAAAGTAGTAATTTTGGAAGTGAGATTCAAATAAAATGTAAATGACATCACAAAATAGCTGACTGTGGGAATGTCAACACACTGCCATTCAAGAGATTCTAGATATACAGTCAGAGAAACTCAGTAAAAGTGAACTTATTGGCATAAATGAGGACAGTGAGTAGGTTGTGACAAAAGGAATGCAGATGTCCCAGAAGTGGTGACTCTGGCAAAAAACTTCACTTAAAGAAATTCTTGGGAGATATTGTATAACACTATAAATGCAAAGGATAAAATGTTGGAAGCTGATCCAAACCTAAAAAGGAGTATGACAATTCACTGAGGCATAAAAAAAGATGCTTGCTCTGTATTCCAAGTTATATAACAAGAAGGAGGCAAGCACCATTCAAACTACTCTTGATGGAACACTTTAATTCTCAGTGTTTCTAATGTTTTAATTTACCATGTACTAAATCGTTTTACTTTTTTTCCCCCATTTCCTAATAGTGTTATTACTGACAGCAAGAGAGTTTTTAATGTTTTGACCAAAATTCTAAAGGTCATAGAGCAACAGTAATTTTTTTGCATTTATTTTTGATTGCTTTGCAGAATTTCCGCTTACTTGGTCATGTTTATGGTCTCACAGTTTTGTGTAAAGACAAGTTCAAAGGAAGGAAAAGTAAAATAGATATGCCTGACTCAAAGAATTTCAGAACATTGCAGTTCCTTAAAACTATAGGAACTATAGATCTTGGTGGGCAACACGTGAAATCACTTATCAAACATCTTAATGACAGAAATTACCTGGGGTACTACCAAAGATTGAGGAAGAAGAACCCTGGAAATCTGCCAGTAACTTAATTGTCATTGATGTGGGAAACTGTGAGTTGGTATTGTTTTAAGAACAAAAATAAAGTGTCTGAAATATACTACTACTAGAGATTTGTGACTTTGGTTAAGATTCGGTGTTTGGTTCTAAGTTCTCTCTGAGTAGTTTGCTAAGCATTAAGATTCTGCTTAAAAATTTGTAAGTTGAAGATAAAGGCAAACATGTTTAGGAATATTTCCCTGTAAGAAATCTTTGTCTTCAAAACATGGTCTAGGGCTCACCAAGTCCTTCCTTGGCTTCAGGAGTTTAAAAATCTTCTTGGGCTTCAGTAGGATCAATGGCATCCTGAGATATATAGTTCAAAATACATTTCTGGTAGAAAGTAACTCATTCTCCTAAAAACAAAGGCATAACCTGTTCTTTACTATATGGTTAGCCTATGGAAAGTCCAAGTTGAATCCTGAACCACCAAAAGACTGACATTAGAACTAGAACTAGAAAAGCCTCCTGTGGTCAAATATAGACCATAAATGGTAATCTGGTAACCTGAAACAATTAAGAAGAACTAGAAATCCAGAAAGTGAAAGTCATGGGTGTGAGTTACTATTAATAACTCAGGGGCTTTATGATAATCACACTCTAAAAAACACATCACCGAATGACAAGTAGAAAAGAGAAGGGCTCTCCTGTTTGGTGGAATCCCAGGCCATAAACAGGAGGTCTCTTAGAAAGGGTATCCCCAGAAAGGTAGACTTAGATCCATGACTATCCTCAAAATGGGTCACAGATCATGCACACTTACATGTTTCCTCAACTGAAATGTGAGTGCTACAAAGCCAGGGACAATATGCATTTCACTTCCACATCTTGAGGCTCTAAGCCCCCGTGCTTAACAATCACAGGCACCCTGTCAATAGATACTTGTTGAGGAAATTAAACAAAGTAGGTCTACATTCTGCTCTGTTAGTAAGTTTCATCTACTGAGAATGAGTACCCAGATAATATAGGTTCGCTCTTCATGGAAAAAAAAGTTCTCAAAATAAATTCAAAATAAACTAGAGAGGTAGTACAATGTAGTGGTAAACAGCACTGGTTCAAATCCCAGAACTACCAGAGAAGAGCTGTGAGACTGTGGGCAAACTGTCAAACCTACCTCGGGTTTTTATCTACAAAACAGGAATGATAACGATGGCACCTACCCCCACTGAGTTCCTATGAACTGTAAATGTGACTGCAGAGGTTAGTGCTACCAGCATCCATCTTACAGAGCAAGGGTTCCACAATTATGTAGGTACTCTTATCATTAACACCTTCTGTGGGAGTTCAAACTGAGTCAATCAAGCATAAGGCCCGCCTCCACCCTCCCCCCACCCCCACATTTACTTGTTCTAAGGAGAGCTGAAATAAAAAATTCCCACCAAGATATTTTTTTTGGCTTCAGAAGCATGTTCTTTAAAATATGATCAGTGGAATAAATATTTAAGAGCATTCAACCTAACACAAACTGAAAATTAAAACAAGATTTTTTCACCCATCAAATTATTAGCAAAGATTTTAGAATTATGTCAGGATTATGAGGTGAAAAACAGATATTCTCATCTGCAGTAACTGATACAAACTTTCAAGAAACACTTTGGCAGTATGTATCAAGAGCCTTAAAATATCTCTGCCTTTTCCAGTCTTACATATCTTTAGCAGAATTATTTCCATAGTATCAAAAAAAATTGGAAACATCCTTAATATCTATGAAGATGAGAGTTAAGTAAATTAGAATATAGGCAGCTATAAAAAGATTTCTGAAAACAAGGGGGAAATTCAGGATATATGTATATAAGTTCTATATGTCCATTTACAGTTTTCTTTTTTAAAGAAACATAACAAAAATGCATAGGAAAAAAAATGAAGGGGAAGGAGGAAACGCACTAGCATACACCAATAATTTATTTCCATGTTGGGGGACTTCAGATTTTTGTTTCTGCTCCATAATTTCTTATATTATATAAGGGGTTCTAAAGTGATATTTATTCTTTAAGTCAGAAAAATTATAAAGCTTATTTTGTAAAAATATGGCTGATATTTTCTGGTTCAGACAATAAAAACAATGTCACTAATGATAATGCCATGGTGAGCAAACTTCAACCAATCTAAATGCAACAAATCACACTACTGTGAAAAAATTTCATAATCTTAAGAAAAAGCTATTCTCTACCTCAATCATATGACATGGGCTTAAGGCCTGGGTCTGCCAATAGAATTAAAGGCTTTCTCCAACACCAGGAAAGACTGAATAGGTCTTGATGCTCTATCAGTCTTTTTTGTGATATAAAAGGCTTACC
Organism: Mustela putorius furo; assembly: GCF_011764305.1. Lineage (NCBI taxonomy): Eukaryota > Metazoa > Chordata > Mammalia > Carnivora > Mustelidae > Mustela > Mustela putorius. The sequence goes on from NW_025421987.1 coordinate 33,878,326, forward strand.
AAAATTCTAAGAAAATTTCCACAAGAAGTCTAGACACTTTTTTTGAAAATAAAAGTTGTGAAATATCTTGACAGTTGTCACTGTTAGCCCTTTCTTCCCTTTCGTTTGTTTTAGACAAAAGCTGAGAACAGCTTTGAAATCACAGAGCATTTTCCAGAGTGCCACACATTGAGCAGAGCCCACAGAATATATAATCAGTCATCTCTCCTCCATTTTCATCACTTTAGATTTCTGAGTAAAAGTAAAATTCATGAAATATACAATAGGCCAATCCACTACAACATTTTACTAGCTTTCATTTTTTTAAAGGTTGCAGAATGAAATAAATGAGATCAGCAGTATTCACACCTTGCCTTGTATAAATGTTCGCTGTCCTTCAAGGTCTGACCATTTCATTGCACGATAGGGAGATAAGGAATAAATCTTACATGTTAGAAGTTTAATTGTTTAGACTGTCACTTCAGAACTTCATCACTGTAGTAAATTTCTTTTACCAAACTGGTAGGGAAATATGGTTGAGTCTAAGTATCAACCAGAATACACATTACCTTTTACCTAGTAGTGACAATTCCACATAATTGATGCTAAATCTGAAATAGCAACAAGATTTACTCTGAGAAGTTTGGTCACATGATTATCACGGCAAAACACGATTAAAAACCACAATTCATCCATGGCTACTTCCTTAGGGGCTGCAGAATCATGGTAAGGATGACAAAAACATGGTTGAGATGCGGCTTCTCCTAGGATGAACACGGGCACACGGATGAGGGCAAACTAGGAAAACAAAGAGAGGGCAGTCTTCATGCTCAAAGTACAAGATCCTGCTGTGACACTGATGCAGGGCCTTGACCATCTCTACCAAAACAATGTGTGTAAAGGCTCTGAAAACCCTAAGTAGAGAGAGTTAAAGGTATTCTTATTATTAGGATTTCCACTATTCGTTCTTAAGAAGTTTAAAAAAAAACCTTAGGAATTAAAAGTGAACTGTAGTAAATTGTGGGGGGAAAATACACACTTCAAGAAGAATATTAAGACTATACATTATTATTTATCACATTATCACATTTCCTAATACAACTCAGATAAAACATTTCACTAATATTACCTCCCAGAAATAACATTTTCATCATTAAAACATAAATGAAAAATAGAGATAAATACTTACTCACAATACCAAACTGTCCCCAAGACAGAAGTACAGCCAAAATTGGGAAAATAACAATGAGGATATTTTCATTTGGAGAAAACCATGAAACTAGGAAGAAAACAAAAATCACAATTAATATTTACTATAATCATGTTAAGTCCTGACACTGATAGTCAACAATATATTTTTTATTGTGAAGACAGAAAACAAAAATAACTTATTAAAGCTGTGGCCATAAAATAATTACAAATTACACAATTTACTTCTAAGCAAATTTTACTTCTGAAACAAGAAGCTCATTTAAGTGTTTTTTTCCACATTTTCCCTCACCTATGATATATGGAGGAGACAATACGACACAGAAGCTGAGAACAGGGCTCTGCAGTCATACTGCCTGGCTTGAAACGTGACTCTATGTTATGAACTTTGGAGGTTTGGACAAAGTCTTAACACCTCTCTGTTCTTTACAGATCTCAACTGTTAAACCAGTACAACACAGCACCTATCCATTGAAGGACTGTTGCAACTATTAACAAAGCTAATACGTGAAAAGGACTTAAAACAGGGCACCTGGGTGCTTCAGTCAGTTAAGCACCTGCCTTCTGCTCAGGTTCCTGGGATCTCGGAGTCCTGCGATGGAGTCCCACCCTGGCTTCCCTGCTCAGCGGGGAGTCCGCTTCCCCCTCTCCCTTTGCCCCTCTTTCCCTCTCACTCTCTCAAATAAGAAAATAAAATCTTTGAGAGAGAGAGAGAAAGAAAAAAGAAAAGGGCTTAAAACAAAGCTTGGCTATGTACCAAATATTCAGTCAACCTTCACTATGATGACTGTAACGTTAGGTATTAAGGAAGTTTCTGTTAAGTGGGTCACATGTTACCTAGGCAAGTAAAAACAGAGCCACACAGTCTATATGAAGGAAACTGTAACCTTAAGATTTCAAATAACTTGAGAACTTTTTAAAACATTAAGATTCATTTCATTTTAACACTTAAGAACACTGATTTTATTTATGAACTTTCTTCTTTAAAAATAAAGCCAAATAAATGCATCAAAGAAATTTCGAAGTTTGCCTGCACATGGGGGATTTGCTGTTTGAAGAGCATTCCTCAACTGCCCAAAGCAAGCACTGGTATTCCTCTGCAATCGACCCTATTCATTCAAATCCTCTGGGGCTCTGCCATTCCGTATCAGCATGTGAAGAACCTGGTGGACTTTCCTACCATAATGATATATTTCTTGTATTAACCTTATGTTTAAACCTGGTAAATGTTCCCAATATATAGACTATAACAACATTATAAATTCTGTCTAAAAAGTATTAGCTTTTCAGAACCTAGCATTTCGCCCTGCGCATAGCAGAGACTCAACAGGCTTGCTGTTGAAGGTTCTAACAGTCATGAGGTTGGCTGGTGAATGAATGGAGGACTGCCTTTCATTTTTTCACAGATCCCTACCCAGAGAGAGATTTTTCAGATATTCTGAATCAATACCTTAATTTTGAACTGTATTACTGAGTATCTTCCTACACCAAAGAAAACCTATTATAATTTGGCCTAAAATCTAAGCAGGAAAAAAATTTTTAAATTATGCTTAGGTTTTCACATTTAATGTCCAAAGGCTTTGATAAAAGCTCTATGATCTGAGGACTATACCCAATCAATTTATTTTCCCTAGCCATTTTCTCTATTATTTTGTTTTGAGTTGTCTATATTAACTCCTCAAATCCTCACAATTATTGTATGAGGAATTACTAACCCCTCCTTAATGCTGAGGAAACTGAGGCACAGTGAACCAAGGATCGTTTTTAATTTTTATTTTATATTTTTTATTACGTTCAATTAGCCAGTATATGAGTTTTTCATGTAGTGTTTTTCATGTAGTGTTCAACGAGTCATTCATTGCATATAACATCATGAGTTTTTCATGTAGTGTTCAACGAGTCATTCATTGCATATAACATCCAGTGCTCATCACCACACATGCCCTCCTTAATACCATCACCCAGTTACCCCATCCCCCCACCTCCCTCCCTGGGCTGGTATCCAAGATCTATAATGAACCAAGGATCATAAGTATCTGAAGTTTTCATGCCCCAAATGGACTTCTGATGCCCCTCTGCCTACTTCACCAAACCTCCCCTCTTGGGTTTCCCCATTTTGGTAGCGCTGACTTCCCCAATTATTCAGACCAAAAACCTTAGAGTCATCCATAACTCCTTGGTTTCTCTCACATGCCACAGCCAGTCCCACAGCAAATTTTATGGGCTCTACATTCAAAATACAGCCAGTATAGGATCAAAATAATCAGTAGGTGTTTAAGATGAGCTGACAATGAAATGCTCTTTCACTGACCTCTCTCCCTATGCAACAAAACAATCTCAGGATATATTGATAGAAACCTATTAATATGAGGTGTGTCTGAATATGGTCTGATCACTCATTTTTCATTTCACGTATATTTACTGAAAGCACACCATGGATAGGGTATTCTAGACATGTAAGGTCTGCTAGTGAACATGGCAGGGGGGACCATGAGCTAGAGGAGAGGGAAGAACTGAAGATCAGACTTTTGAGGAACTGGATTTGAGCCACATGAAGATAGGGAAGAAGAGACACCAAATGAACAGCAAGTTCAAGAAAATAAATGGTGGCTAGAATTTAGTGATACAAGAGGAGATGGGAATCTTGCTGGGACAAGATCATCTCCTAACAGCTTGTTATGAGAGTTTGGATTTTTATTTTAAGAGTAATGCTAACTGTTTGGAAAGCTTCAAATGGGAGAGAAACGACCATGATTCATTTAAAATCTTCTCCAGCAATGTGCAGAATGGATTACAGAAGGAGGATCAATCAGAAAGTTGTAGCAGCAATTGGGTAGTGGCAGGAAGGCAAGGTGTGACCCACAAACACAGTCTCGAGTACATTTTCCCTCATAACACTTAAAGACACACAGGAAATTGTTCCAAAGGAAGGTGACTAGAACAGGGGTCCTGAAACCATTAGCAATGGCTGGAAACTCTGGAGATTTCAACCTTAGGGAAAAATAGAAGCTTAGGAGGGAAATACCATAGCCCTTCTTGTGAGAAAGAAATTGTAGGACTGCAAAGTCTGGCCTCACTTAAGTTAGAACTGCAACTGCCTACTAAGAGACTGAGATCCATTGGGAAGTGAGAGTTTCCTCATGTCAAGGGTTCAGGTAAGAAGTTTGAATGCTAACTTCCTGGGGTGTGATAGAGGTAATTCATGAATTAGACAGCAAGAGACTAAATGACTCCTGGAGGACTCCAAGCCTCTCTGTGGAAATAAGAAGACATTTCGGTGACATACAGAAGGCGGGATAATAAAACAAAGAACACCATCGTCTAAGTGATTCTTTTTTTTTTTTTTTTAAAGATTTATTTATTTGACAGAGAGAGAGATCAGAGTAGACAGAGAGGCAGGCAGAGAGAGAGAGAAGGAAGCAGGCTCCCCGCCAAGCAGAGAGCCCGATGTGGGACTCGATCCCAGGACCCTGAGATCATGACCTGGGCCGAAGGCAGCGGCTTAACCCACTGAGCCACCCAGGCGCCCGTCTAAGTGATTCTTAATGGAAACTTATCAGAAGGTTTATTCAAACTTCACACATTCTCCCCTCTCAGCCCCCACCCCAAGATTTTAATATGTTCTCCACAGTAAGAGTGTGTGTGCATAGACGCACGCGCGTGTGTACGTTCACATTCATGGAGGGGATGTTCCGTCATTCTCTCAGCTCAAAATCAGGGCTGCACACCTCTGCCATAATTTCTCTCTTCTCACTGACATGAATGTGTTCTCTCTCTTTAATCTGTCAAGGCGGAGAGTCTGAGGATCACTGAATTGGACATTCAAGAACCAAATGAGATGCTGGGGGGGAAAGCCAATGTTTTATATAAAACCACTTATATGCCCATTAAGCTATTGATTTGTTTTGGTACTACTGTCAGATGACTTTAACTCTTGTTCCTCAGTGGGAGAAAAGAGACAAGATACTTCTCCAAGGTCCTTCTCAATTTTGAATGTCTTTGGCATTAAGAAAAAAGCTTAAAATGGACTAAGAACAATATCAGATATTTTTCCACTTTAGGATTAAGAAAGATAACCCAAGGCAATGTTATTCCATTCACGCTATGGCTGACAACTCTGCCCATTACTCTTTCCCAATTCCTGTTCAGGTAGTGAGGCTCTCAGGAAGATGAACTCATTAGTGGAAAAGCAAAGAAATGATATTATGAGGGTGTGGTCTATGAATGAGTGTCTGAATTCTTCTTCCCAGCCTAAGTGTTATAAAAACCAAGTACTTCATTTCTTTTATCACTGTGTACAAAACGGGATATAACTGGAAAAAGTGAAAAGATCACTTTAATCGATGTAAGTGTGCTTTTCCTTCAAATACATACATGTGTAAACCTTCACGAACACCAGTTACCACAAAAGAAGATCACAATAAAATTTATAAAACTAAAACTCAAGCCAAATTTTTACTTGATGTTTCAGGATTGTGATGACTCTTCTGATGTGTTGACTTGTTTAGGCTACTTACATAATCCAGAATTCTAAAGGCACTCCCCAAACCCCTGCTCCCTGCAATCAGCCATTTGTAATTCCCTCCCCCTTGAAGAAGGGATGGAACAGTGAACATGATGGCTTTCATTCCCGTGATTATGTTGTGTCATATGCCAAAAGGGATTTTGATGATGTGATTAAGGTGCCCAACCTGCTGGCTTCACAAAGGAGCAATTGCCTTTGAGAGAGAGAAGGCTGGTGTAATCAAATGATTACATTTGTGCTTTTCCTGGAAATGAATTCAATATGAGAGGGGTTCTACCAGAGGAAGGATCTTCTTTGCTGGCTTTACATATGGAAGAGGCTGTGTGGCAAGGAATGAGGCAACCTCTGGGAGCTGAGAGAAGCCCCCAGAAGTGGACATGCAGCAAAGGAGCAGGGACCTCCATCCTACAGTCACAAGGAACTGAATTCTACCACAATCATGTAAGCTTGGAACAGGACCTTGAACGCCATATGAGAACACAGCCTAGTGGACACCTTGATTTTGGCCTTGTAAAACTTCATGTGGAGAACATAGTTATACCATGACCAGAACTGTGCCCTACAAAACTGTGAGCTAATAAATGGAAGCTGGTTTAAGCCACTACATTTGTTATTTGTTATACAGCACTAGACACCTATTGCAAGATCTTCCAATACCCTCATGCCAACATCATAAGCATAATGTATATCCTGTTGACAATGACAGAAATGGCAACTCTACTGAATTTGAAATAACCTTTTTTTAAAAAAAAATCTTAATAACTTACTTGCAGAAATGTAAAATTTTAAGCCTCCCAGTGTTTGTATTATTAATATCAATATAGATATTAATATCAATATAGATATTAATAACAAATTTTGTAGCTACTATTTATATTTAGTACTTGGTTATTTTCAAAGAAACCATATAGCATGGTGGTAAAAATCTTGGGTTTTGAAGACAGACAGATCTAGGTGAAATCTTTTAACAAATAGTTTAAATCTCACCTGTTTTCTTATCTGTTAAATGGTAAGACCTATGTCTATCTGCTAGAGTTCTTGAGAAGATCATAGGATACAATATATATTAATTATCTGCTATGTGCTCAAATATTGTTATTTTACTGTTCTTATTTATACTGCTTTCATTTTCTAGAAAGTAGAGATCATGTCTTAGTCATTGGCGGATCCGTAATGTCTAGCACAGTGCCTGGCACATGGTAGGTACTCAGTAAATCTTTTTAAGCGATACTAACTTGGGGTGCCTGGGTGGCTCAGTGGGTTAAAGCCTCTGCCTTCAGCTCAGGTCATGATCTCAGGGTCCTGGGATCGAGCCCCACATCGGGCTCTCTGCTTAGCAAGGAGCCCGCTTCCCTTCCTCTCTTTCTGCCTGCCTCTCCGCCTACTTGTGATCTCTCTCTGTCAAATAAATAAATAAATCTTAAAAAAAAAAAAAAAAAGAGAGAGAGAGATACTAACTTATACACACGTCAAACAATTCTGTCATTAAGATAGTATCCCCATTTTACAGATAAAACTGAGGACCACATAGGTTGAGTTTCTCAAACAAGTTATCTTAAACTAGAAAATGGTGAAGTATAGAAAAAGCTTTCTAAATTCAAGTCCTGTGCTCCTTCCATGGTATGATACTATATACAGACACCACAGGCATATACAACTCTAATTCATATACAGTACATCTACATATTCCGTCCTAGCCCTCAAAAAAAAAAAGAACACAATGGTCACCATTACCCACATTCCACTAAATAGAATTCTCTATTAAGTAATTTCTATTCCTCCTTTATGCCTACATTTGCAAAAAAAGCACAACATAGTAAAATTGTTTTCTACTGCCTAAATCCCCAAAGTCCACATGATGGGTAAGTATCTCTACTACAGTAACTTTGTATTCCACAGTAAGAGTCCTGCCCCCATTTAACATTTTTGAGCAGAGGAGGTTTCTTTCTTTCTCCAGTCAAAAATGGGTATGAAACAGAGACACCACCAGATGCTGGCAAGGATGCGGGGAAACTAGATTGCTCATATGCTGCTGATAAGAATGTAAAATGAAAAAATCATTCTGGAAAACAGTTGGCAGTTTCTTTAAAAACCTAGCGTATACTTAGTATAACCCAGTAATTGTACTTCTGGCATTTATCCAGAGAAATGAAGAAGACTATGTCCACACAGAAACCTGTACATGATTGTTCACAGCAGCTTCATTTGTAATAGCCAAAAGCTGGGAACAACCAAAATGTCCTACAATAGGTGAATGGTTAAACAAGCTGTGATATACCCATAGCATAGACTACTACTACTTAGCCAAAAGAGAGACAGAGACAAACACACACACACACACACACACACACAGAGAGAGAGAGAGAGAGAGAGAACGAACTACTGATATACACAACTTGTATAGTTCTCAAGGGCATTGTGCTGACTGAAAAAAGCCAGTCTCAAAATACTGTATGATTCCACTTACAATGACAAAATCACAGCCACAGAGACCATGATAATGCTTGCCAGGGTGGGGGTAGTTGGGGAGGGGGCAGGGAGGTGACTATGAAGAGGCTGCTTGAGGGAGATCTTTGTGTCAATGCAGCAGTAGTTATGAATCTTGATTGTATTGATGGTTATTTAAACATACACATGTGATAAAATGACAAACATACACACATTGTACCACTGTGAACCTGCTGGTTTTGATATTTTACTATAGTTACACAAGAAGTAATCACTGGCAGAAACTGGGCAAAGTGTAGACAGCACCCTTCTGTTCTATCTTTGTAATTTCCTATGAACCTTTAATTACTCCAAAAAATAAAACTGAGTGCAAAGTCAAATGTCTGAGACCTCCGGTAGAGTTTTCTACATTATCTGCAACAAAACAGTATCTTCTCTTTTTAATGTCCCGAAAGGTAAGTACAACTCATTTTTTAACAGGGTACTTTGAAAATAAAAAAAGATAAAATAATCACACTTTTATAAAATTATAAACTTTGTCTTCATCTCAGATATTGGTACTTCTTCCCCAACCATCTTCATTCCAGCATCAAGTCTTTCAAATTTCATATCTAGAGCTTAAAGGTTTGCCTCTCAATGACTGACACTGCACTCCAAAATCACTGCTTCTCCCTGGTCTTACTTCTTCATTCCCACAGAAGTATACATTCCTTCAGAAAAATTTCAGCTAGGTATCAGATTATATAATTCCAGACACTGTGTTTGAATAATTAGACCCTGCTGAAAGGTTCGCATTTTTTTAAAAAGCTCCCTAGTCCAAATAAATATAAAATAAAAGTTACAGTGCAAGAGATTTTCTAGCAGAAATGTTTTCCAAATTCTGCCAACCTGCTCTAAGCTACCTCCTACCCATTTCTCACTGTACAGAAATCCCTCTCCCAATACCCAAGGCCAGGTTCAGCAACTTGCTATCTCACTTCATAAAATAAACATCCGAGGAACACAACCAACATTTGCAAAGCACCATGGCTGACGTAGAACTTACACACAAGAGATCTTAGTTGATGCTGGTTACACTGCAGGACACAAAAAAGCAGGGATAGATTTTCATCCCTACCCCAGAAATAGGTAACCTGAACCCAGATAATAAACTTCTCAAGATCACATAGGCAAATAATTAAGTTACAGAATAGGGTACAGAATTCACTTTCTGATTCCTAATCCTAAACCATGTCAAAATATTCCATCAAATTAAACAGCCCACTCTCAATCTGGTAACAGGCATTTTATAACCATGAACACTAGAAGAATAGAAGGCAAAGAGCTGATCCAATTGAATTATTCTGGTTCCATCTAAAGCAGAGGTTCTCAAAGTATGCTCTAATCCTAAAATCAGTCATATGTCTAGTGATTGTAAACAGATATTTCAAAACAGAAAGTCATAATGCACTTGTATGTAGTTGAAGAAATCAACTGGCACTAGAAAGAATAGAAAAGAAAGCAGGCTGTTTACTTCAGCTAATGACTGCTTTATACAACTCACCAAACCACGTTTATGAAGAAAGAGCAGAATCATGGTGCTATAATCAAGGCTGAATTCAAATACACTGAATTGGATCTCTAGTTCTTCTAAATCTTGGCCAGTGAAAAAACACCAAAGCAAAGCTAAGCATAGGAAACCTCAAGGACTCATCCATGATAACCTGATTTTTTAATCTCCTGATTCTCCTTCTAACCTATTCTCTGCAAACGGGACATAGCTGAGACTTGTCAACCTCTGATCAAAGTGTAAGGTTAAAAAAAAAAAAGACCAAACAGTTGCAAAGAGACTGGAAAATTAATCACATGCAATAAAGTACTCTTGATGGCAGTAAACAGAAATGCAGAGTAGATGACCTCAGGACTGCACCCCAACAGAAGAGTCCTTGGACCAAAAGTTTGAGAACCACACAATATAAAATTAACCAACCACAAAGGAGGTTCACTCTGAAAAGTAGAAAAGGAAATAATACAAAACACATGAACTTAAAGCTATTAAACATTATATCAGCATTTATTATTAATAGCCAACTTTTTGATTCAAAGGAGTATCTAGGCCCATTTACCCCTTTCTAACAGGACCAGGATGCTACAAGACAAATAAATGGAAAGCTTTTGTAGAAATCTTACCAATTCGGTATTTTAGTTCTATGATGGTTTCGCCTTCTCTGCTTAATTCAGTTACTTCACAAGTATAGTTTCCTACAACAGCTTCTTCCTTATCCATCTCCAAAGATGCAATGCCAGTTAGTAATTTTTGTGGTATGATTTTTGTACTCTTAAACTTATCACCATGAGTGGTCTTCTGTAGAGCTCCATTAAAGGTGAAAATGTCTTTTCCTTTTAATTTCCACTTTACATACATCTCATTAATGTTTGTTGCCTCCACATTATTAACAAAGCATGGGATGATAACACTTTCGTTGCAAGCAGTGTATTCTACAGATTTGGTTATGTTAAATATTAGCTGAGCTGAACCTGAAAAAGAAAAAGAAAATTGTTTCATTTCATTATAGAATTCTATACAAGTTGTTACAAATCCTTAAGATAAAGAGCAATGTTTCACTTGTTCATTTAAGCAAACAGTGCAACTACAGAGAAGACAGGCAAGGTGAAAAAAATCCAAATTATTTTAATATTAATGTGCACAGCTGGCAGACAACATTGTAACTTTTCCTTACTCAATCTCAGTAATACAAAGTATACATTACCATATATCTTGGGAATAAATTCAGCAACCCTGTTGGAACATGCAGGTGTAGTATCTAGCTTTGGAAGCTTTGAAGTAATCATTACTGCCTACTGATATATATAGAAAAATACTGTCCGATCCATGAAAAATTTTTAACAGAAAATCAAACTAAGTATTATATTTGGTATATACTTCCTCCAAATAGAACTTGCTAAACTGAGAGGAAGTTTATTTCTATGCTTGTCTTGCATTTCCAAAAAAGATGATGGGGTCTACTATACTTTAATACAAAAAAGTAAGCCAAATGAATCACATCACATCTCTCCACGAGGATGGAAAGTCAGAATGCTAAGGAGAAAAACATTCTCTGTGGCTACTTTCCCATTGCAAAATACAGACAGCAATAGTCATTTTGTATGTAAGTATTAGGAAGTATTATATGCAACATAAAAGCATTTTCCTACCCCTATATTTCACTGAAACCATGGAAAACAATTTCCAAATACATATTACAGGTATTCTTTCCTCCTAGGAACCATAAACCACTTAAAAAAAAAAGGCTAAGAAACAAGTTAATACCAAGAGAGAGCAGATACTGCTAATAATAAATATACTAGTCTTCTCTTATCCACTTACCCATGGCTATGCTTTCTTTGGTTTCTGTTACTATTGGTCAACCACAGTCTAGAAGCAGATTATCTTCCTTCTAACACATGGTCAGACAATCTATAGTACCCTAACTCTAGGTCACATCACATTGCCTACAGCCTTCATCTCATCAAGTAGGCATTTTATCATCTCACAACTTCGTAAGAAGAAGGGTGAGTATAGTACAATAAGATATTTTGAAAAAGAGAGCGAGAGACTATATTCACATAAATTTTATTATAGCACATTGTTATAACTGTTGTTTTATTATTAGTTATTAATGTCAATCTCTTACTGTACCTAATTTATAAATTAAATTTAATCATAGATACATACAGAAAAAAAATATGTAGTATTGGTACTATCTGTGGCTTTAGGCATTCACTGGCAGTCTTGGAACATATTCCCTACAGATCATGTGGACTACTGTATTCTATCAGTTCTTCTCCGGAGAATAAACTATCATTGCCTTACAAAAGAGGGATTGGAAAAGGAGACACAATCACTTACCTTTCATCTAACATGTATGAGAATATCGGAAAAATTATAGCTGTCTTCCTTAATGTTCAGCCATTTAACAACCCTTTTACCTTAGTAATTAGCAGGCTTCTCCCTCAAAAAACAAAGCACTAACAAATGCAAATAAAACATCAACTTCCGTAGTTCATTCTTAAGATTTCTTCTTTCTACATTTGTAAAATGGTAATAAAAATCAGGAGCATCAGATATTATTGTCCTAGGAACATAATTATTATTCAGTAACTTCCCAGTGCGTTGAATGCTAGGATGCAGAGTGGAATATGAAGTGGACAATGTTCAGAAAGCCTGAGTACAAATTAAGCAGTTCATTTAACTTTTCTATGCCTTGGTTTACTCTCTGTAAGAGGATCAAAAACGAACAGTGGGCTACTTCGTAGAATTGTGGTAAGCATCAAAGGAGAAAAGACCTGGGCAAGGGCTCTCTAACAATACCATGCTATGAACATGAGGGGCAATACTATACAAGTTAGGTGATACAGCATTTTAATGTAATGATCTGGACCTCCTCTGATTGGCAGGTCCAAACTGTGTTATTTCTTCAAAGCCTTGGGCCTGTGAGTTGTCATCCCTGAGCAAGAAGCACTGGGGGTGGAGAGGGGAGGAACTATAGTGTTTGAAAAGGAGAGAAGTCGGGTGCCTGGGTGGCCCAGTCAGTTGAGTGTCCTAACTCTTGGTCTTGGCTCAGGTCATGAGCTCAGAGTTGTGGGATCGAGCACCATGGCGGTCTCCACACCGAGCACGGAGTGTGCTTGAGATTCTCTCTCTCCTTCTGTTCCCCCCCCCACCTCTCTCTTAAGTAAATAAATCCTTTTTTTAAAAAAAAGATTTTATTTATTTATTTGAGTAAAAGAGACAGAGCACGTGCGCGAGTGCACATGAGCAGCAGCAGGGGAAGAGCGAGACAGTGAAGCAGACTTCCTGCTGAGCAGAGAGCCCTATGCAGGGCTCAACCCCAGGACCCTGGGATCCTGACCTGAGCTGAGGCAGATACTTAATGACTGAGCCACCTGGGCGCCCATGAATAAATCTTTTTTTAAAAAAGGAAAGAAAAAAGTATGATGCTGGAATCAGAAAGAAAAGAGTTAGTAAATATAGTGAAAGGTTTTGAAATGGACAGAAAGATTCCTGAGTGCCCTTTCAATGGAGTACTGGAAATTGTGTGACAAATTCCTTGGGACGATCTCATTCTGTAAGGCCCTATGCCTTTTACTGTGTTTATCTGTCTGAGCTATTTTATAATTTTGGCAAAACTGATGGCAATGCAAATGATTCATGTCCATAGAGATACAAATAAACTTTGTTCTGCAATTCACTTCTCCCTGGTGGAAGAAGAGATTTCAAAAAAATCACGTTTTATTGCCCTGAGGATAATACTGCATCTATTTGAAAATTCACTTCACCATTCCTGATTGCCTATAAATATGTCTGTTCTCTCAATTTTCTTTTAAAACTGAGATGGTTTTATCATCTTGCTGGTTTACTTGTTAATTAACACGTGAAATAAAACCTTTGATACATGGTCATTTTGTATTTGTTTGAGTCAAGATTTTTAAAATTATTTCTAAAAATTACCCTTTAATAAAAGAGATACAAGTGAAGAGCTCAGTTTTCTTAGCAAACTTTTTTAGAAGGCTCTAAGTAAGAAGGGGTTGGTGAAAACTGGAGTTTCATCTTACATTTAGAGAATGAATTTTCTAAAAAATCAGAAAGCACTAATTGAACTGCATTTTTTGTTGCAATAGAACAATCTTATAGCTGAAGCAATTTAAGTAGACTAAATACTATCAATAAAACTCAAAGTAAAACTGACCTAGATAAGCCATAACTTGAATAGCCCTTGTGCTAATTAATAAATAAGGGTAGTCCAAAAATGCCACTCCACCAGCTGTTAATGACAGCTTCATCCTCTATAAACATTTATTTAAAAAAAAAAAAACTATTAAACAGTGAAATTATCTGATTTGGGTTTTCTATCTTCTGCCTAATGCTTTCTGATGAAACATCAAAGTGAAAAAAAAAAAGATTTAAAATATAGAGAGCAAATAAAAGCACATAGATAATTAACATGAATAAGGAAACTCTGAATAATCAAGATAAGCCTCTAGCAGTCTAAATCAGATAGGAATAGATAAATATAACTAATCATCAGTGATGCAAGAGCTACAGATAAATTTACAAATGAAATGGGGAAATTATTTTATATAAACTGCCAAAAATACTGGACTTCACAACCTCTGTAAATACAGACCACCAACTGAAACCATCTCCGACCATAGAACTGAAAACAGCTATTATATGTTGCAGAGAAGGCTCAATACACTGTAGTCACAGCACACAAGTCTAGCTCTGAAACGTACAAATGCAAAAAATCTTTATTGAGAATTACCTGATCTGAAACATTGTGATAGGATGAGGGGATACAATGACGGAAAAGAGCGGCAATTATCTTTTGGAAGCTTTCAATTCTCATTTCGAACTATGATACATACTTTTTGTAACAGGAAATCCCAAGTGCTATCCTTCCGTATGAACAAAGTGCTATAGATGGGCAGGAGAGTAATCAGTCTTACAGAATTCTAAGGAAATTTGCATTGCTACTAGGGGAACAACAGGAGACTGTCATAGCTCCCACCCATCTGGGCCTTCAATCATTTATCTTTGTATATGTTCCATGCAAAACCTCTCTCTCTCCTTTGTAACCCTTAAATCACTCCCCTTTTGCAAAAGCTTATCCTATACTCTCCAAAGAAGCCGTATTTCTTGAGCCCTTTAAATGAGAAACCAGAAGCTTCCAATACTTCCTACCTATATATTTAACTGCAACCCCAACTATCCACACCCTCCTCACCTTCCTCCTCTTCACAATTGTATTCGTTCATCCATTAGTTTACATTTCTGCCTCCACACCCACTAGTCACCCCAAGGACTTTCCCTAGTTGATTATTAGCTTAACATCCCCCATGCCATTCACAGGTTATTTTTTAACATATAAAAAATGCTTAAATATTAGTCAACTTTTAAAAAATTACTAGTACTTGTCTATCTCTTCCCAAGCATCCTAAAACAATCATCTAAATGCATTTCTTCACCTCCTATTCACTTCTTAAGTCTGTGCCACATGGCCTTTACCTCTTCCTCACTGTAACAGTTCTTTCCAAAGCTGCCAATAATCCCTTGCGAGAAACTGAAAGTGCACGGTTTACTCTCTATCTCGAATATTCTATAGCTCCTGGGCCAATAGGCAGTTCCTTTCTTGCTCTTATCTCTTGGCCTCCGATAGCTCTTGATTCTGAATTTCCTCTTACTGTTTTGTCCACCCCATAACAGCTTTCTTCTTCATTGAAATCTAGTCCTTGACTCACAATAAATATTAGTGTTCCTCAAAACTCCATATACAGACAGCAGTGCCCTCTTCCCAACCCCCGATGCCCAGCTTTCTCTCTTAGTCCACAGTTAAACTACCTACACACTTTTTGTTTAACCAGGCCCCACTTTCTCCTTAACTGCAGACCTGGAAAGTCAACTGTCTGCTGTGTACTTCCACTTGGATGTACTACAGTTAATTCAAAGTCAACATGTCCAAAAACCTATTTACCCTCTTCCTAGCCTCCTCCCAAAACCTCACCATCCAAAGTATGTTCTATTATCTATCAGTCAACCAGACCTGGACCTAATAAGAATTATGGTAGATTCCTCCCTCTCCTTAGTTATAAACAATTTGTAGTAGGCCCAACCTATTTAATGATTCCTCAATTCAATGTCTGCTGTATGTATTAGACATTTATCATCTCTCTTTTGAGATATTGCCATAACCTCTTAACTAGCTCCCTACCTCCAGTCTCAATGTTTTCCCATCTCAGTCCCAATGTATTTTCCACAGTTCTCAAAATAACTGTTCTAAATGCAAATGTGAACTCTTCTGCCTAATATACTTTTATCAACACCCCTCTCCCTGTTTCAAGCTAAATTCTAAGTGCATTAGCATGGAATACAAACTAGGTCCTTCAAGATCCTGTCCAGCCCCACCTCCTGTATTCCTTCTTTTCCAAACTAAGCTCCCATCATAATGACTTCCTGCAATTCTATGAATATGTAAATGCCCTTCATCTCCATCCATGCCTTTGGACATGCTGGCAAACACTTGTTCGTGCAGTGTCCAGGTAAGAGCACACACTGTGGAATCAGACCTGGCTCAAGACTTGCACTTTCTCCTTGTATAACCACTGGCAAGTTATTTAACCTCTGTAGCTCAGTTTCCTCATCCACAAAATGTGAACTGAAGTAGTGTATACCTCATAGAGACTCTTTGAAGACTTAATGAGATAATAAATATTAACTTCTTATTGCAGTATTTTCACATATATAGGAAATGTTCAATAAATGGCAGCTACAGTTTGCTAACTTTGGTTCTTCCTGCTAGAACCCAAGGGAGATGTTCAATCCTATTCCTCTTCCCTACCACTGCTCAATTATATTCATTCCCTCCTTATTGCTCTTATTGTCCCCTGTTCAAGTGTTGTCACTGCACCTACTACTAAATCTTGAAATTACTATTTTACTTAACTGATTTCACCATTAGGCTCAAAAGGTAGAGAAACAAGGATAATGTCTTCATTTGGCATCCTCTGGATCCAGGGTCTAGCAAGCACAAACCAGTACATTCCTTATAAATGTAGAACATTTAAAGTATGAATACCAAGAAAGGAAAATTGTATCAGAGAGGATTCACTCTTCTTCCATATGCCAAGAAAATCCTCCACTACTTCTCACTTCAATAGACCTGATTATAGAATGGAGAAGTTACATAATTTAGTAGAAAATCTTGATCACGTCAGTTGCAGATTGCATGGATGAGTTTCTTAAAAATTACATGAATGTGTTTAAGAATGATCTTCCTAGAGGATGACGTTTAAACTAAGTCTTGAAGGATGAGTAGGAATTATATAGGAAAGGAAAGGATTTCTAGGCAGAGTACATAACATGTGCAAAGGAATGAGAAAAAGTGAGTAACTGGAAGCAGAAGATTCTTCAAGTGAACTTTAGGAAAAAGGGATGGTTAAGAAATACTGTAAAGGCTTCCCTGAATGCCATTCGGAAGAACTGGGACTTGATAATATAAGCAAGAGCAAAACATGTGGATTTACTTGCATTTAAGAAAACAAATAAAAAACCCAGCAGCATGAAGGGTGAACTAAGGGCATGAAGGGAGATGGGAAAGGGAGACCCATCAAGAGATCACTGTAATAGTCCAGGTAATTGACACCTGGAGAGAAGGCCAAAATACTATAGTAAAAAACAAAGAACATCAACATAAGTTGGATGTGGGAAGTAAGGGAGAAGAGGAGGAAAGAATTAAAGTTGTTTATTAAAGTATGAGTAACTGGTTAGATTGTGGATTTTATAGAGAAAAGAGATTTTTGGAGATCTACAGGGGAATAATCTTTCAATATTTAATAGGCTGAGTATTAAACTACCTGTGGTAAGATGAAATAAGGATGTCCTAGACCCTAGGACATACGGATCTGAATTTAAGAAGAAAGGTCAGAGCTATGAAGACTTGGGCATCACCAAGATCACAGCTGGTAGGTGAAACTGTGAGCATAAACAAGATTGCAAAGAGAGTCCCTACAAAGCAAACACAGCAGGAACCAGAGATAAAATGTTGAGGAGCACCAATATTTATAGGAAAACAGTTAAAGAAGAATAAACCACGGAAGTGAGAAAAAGAAGTGAGAGCAGCAAAAAAATACCACTGTGGATATCAAAGAAGGGTCTTCATGTGGACAAAACAGATGTTAAATAGTATGAGTAAAAACAGCCTCTAGATTGAAAACTACATCATTATCTTTTTTTTACCTACAACAATGTCAATAGACTGGTGGGATCAAAAGTCAGATTGCATTTGGGAAGTGAATAGGAGGGAAGAATGAAGAGGCATTCTCTTTCAATTAATTTTGCAGTGTAAGAAAGCAGAGGAGAAGGCAGCAGCTAAAGTGTAGGCACCAGGGCAAAGTTTTTTGGTTTTTCTAGTTTGTTTTGTAATATGGGGTAAAACTTGAGCATGCATGCAAGCTAAAGTAAAGAAGCCCATGGAGAGGGAAAGATCTATGATGAAAGAATGAAGAATTAAGCTGAGTTGGGCAGGTCTCCAAAATGGTGAAAGTGAAAGAGCTGTAGACAGGTGAACCTTTCCTTGGAAAGGTGAATAGGTACACTTCTGAAACTGAGGGAGGAAAGAGAATGAGAAGGTTGCTTAAGAAATTGTAGATAAGTTTAGTAATGGTGGGAGGGAAGCTGAGAGAGTCCACACCACACATCACTATTTTTTGCAGTAGAGTAGGAAGTTAATTAGCTGCTTGAAATGGATGTTCAGGAATGGGGAAGAAGGCCAACAGTCACTGAGGTAAATGAAGCAAAGCTCATGAACAAAGATACCTGCTGAAAGAGAATCCTACCACTTTTTGCCATCAGATTAAGCCCCTGTTATGAAGAACTAGAGTCTTAAACTGAATCGGGTTACAATGAGGGTCAAAAAGGGAGATTCAGACAACTCTCTCCTCAATAAAGACCAAATAAGGTCTAGGGTAAAGCAGGCATGTCCACAAGGTGTTTAGTTCTGACTCAAATTCCCTACTAGATTTAAAGTGGTCTTATAAGAACAGAAGTGATAAACCTAGAATTACAGGGGAGACAGCAGTTTCAAGTCAGTAACATCCGGAATTATGGGCCTCCATGCATTTAAAATATACTAGATGTCACCAAGAGATAAAAACAAACAAACAAAAATCCTTACGCTTTGTAAACTACATTTTAAGTTACTGAGAGGCATATGGTCTGAAATTTTATCTGTTATGCCAGGAGGGCCTTGCACACTGCTTAGAACATAGCATGGGCTCATACTAGTTTGCAAAGGAAAAAGGAGTTTCGACAGACCCCGCACTTGCCAAATGCCTTGCCTTGCCTTTAACCCGTAAGAGTGACATGTATTCAAATATGCACATTTATTCTCTTAATTTGTATCTCAAAACCTGGGGCTAATCAGATTCTGAGTCTTACCTAACTGTCCCATAGATAACAAATGCAATATTCAGAGGAGGGTATAACTATAATTTCTGTTTCAACTCTGTAACTACGAAGGAGAAAAATCCGGGTTCTCTTGCCTCAGTCTAGGAATATCAAGATCAAATTTCTTAGGTGCTCCAATTTTTTTTACTTTAGTACTACAGTAAGTTTAACAAAATTGATCCTACACTATTATTCTTGTTCTTTTATCATGGAAGAACTATCTGCACTAGGACACAATGTAAAAGTTACTTTATGACAACGCAAGAAAGAGTACATTGTATATCAGGCTGAGACACAAGGTGTCAAAATATGGAGATTTTTTTCTTCTTTTTTATATAAAATTTATATCTTTTTTATACAAAGGCTAACAGCAAAAACCTTAAAGATGGCTAAAATGATTATATGAAAACTGTATCACAAAAAGAACATTAGAGTATTAAAAGCAATGCTTATTTGGCTATAGGTGAATGCACATTAGGAAATGCAAACTGGTTTAATAATAAGAGTGATTACTGAGGACTTGAATATTTATCAAACTTAGGAAAAACACCTATTTTTCTTCTTTAGAACCTGGCCTTTCAAATCTCCATTAACAACTCAGTGGCAAAGATAAAACATCTGCCAAAATACAGATGACAGCATGAGCAAGTGTCCTAATGGTAGGCATTTAGTGTAATGCTTTAACACACTGCCTCTAGACTGCTGGGGTGGCCCCATAAATAAATACTTTTAAATAGGCATTCACTTCCTTAAAATGGCAACTCTTGTTTAAGAGTAATATATTCCTTAAGAGGAAAGAAAACATTTTCTTTAAGCAAGACAAATCACGGCCAGACTTATATAATAAAACTATTTTCTAATTATGTGTACTCTCGATTTTAAAAACTCACTTCGAACAAAGAAAAATTATTCAGCCAGTGAAAAAACAGTCCATGTCACCATCATTATTTAAGTCAAGTTTTATTTGCCAGTTACTAAAAACTACTGAAACTACCAATGTGCTTTTAAACAAAGTATAATTGGACTTATAGGGGATGGGAGAGGAAAGGTACGTAGTAATTCATTCTGCAGCTTATAAACCAATAGGGGGGGTTGCAGTTTGCCTGTAAGTAGACGGAAGGAGCATTTCAGGTAACTTCTTTTGCCTCAAAGGTCAACTGAAACTGAGTGGCTTCCAAAAAATGCCTTTGATTACCAATCATCTATAAATGAAACTGAAAGCAAAATCAAACTTCAGGACAAATAAACACACATCTGTGACTGTTTTACTCATTTTGAATTCTAAATTCAGTCTCTCAAATACCCTGGTTGATAAGGACTTGTGTTCTGAAACGGTTATGGTATTTTCATACCTGCCTTTTTAAAAACTACATATTAAACACACAAAATCCACTGTATCTTATAACAAATGCTATCACTTTCTGTTTTATAGTCAACACTTCACAGAACTCAAATGTATAATGCTTCTATTGTGCTTTTTTTCAGGTTATTATTAAGTACAATGAAATACTATAAATTGTGAATTCTGTGACCATGTAGGGAATTGAGCACATTAATACTGCATGTAAATGAGTGGTAATTATATGTGACTTAACTATTATTAAACAAGGCCTAGCCCCAAAAGTACCATTATAGCAGTTCTTTCCCATCTGCTTGAAAACAGGACCACTGTTTTTTAATATATGATTTACATTTTTTATTCTTCAGACTAGCTTTGATGCCAGCAGCCTGAATTTGTGATCTTTTATTACAAATTTGTAATTTGGTCCAATACGTAGACTTTCTGATCATACAACAGGTTTCCGAAAGCAGTATTTTCGCTATAGTAATAGTAATGGCAATAAGCCATTAATGATGATGACAAGAAATAGTACCTTATCTAATGATCACCTCTTTATAATAAAGATATCATCAACAACTCCAACAACCCAGGATGTTTCAGAGATTGGAGAAAGTGGTAAGCAAAGATTTGAGGGCATAATGGAAATGGCTTGAAATTACAAGCGTTTATAAATGGCACAGTGAGGCTAATAATCAGTTTAAAATCCAATTAATTTAAAATTCTAGAATTAAATGTAACAATTGCGTCTGCTACTCAAATTCAATACTGAATCTTACAAAAAGTTCACATAAGGCTGTATAGATGTAAAGCACGACAAGCACTGTAGAACCACGAAAATTCCTATTCCTTACTTTTTACAGACGAAGCACACATTGCGCGCGCGGGGGGGGGGGGGAAGCATAATGGATTCCAAATGGGGGGGGGGGCAACCGCCTTTGGTATTGAAAGACACCAAATCCCACGCTGTTGCAAATACGTTTTGACTGGAGGGTATAGTCTTCATATTTCAAGCGAAATCTGGATTACTATTAAAACGGTTCACCCAAATAAAGTGGAAAAATTTGAACGTACAATTTGGACTGTATTAAAGTGGTTGATAGGGCGTGGGGGGTAGTTGAGTTTCCAGGTAGCTTATTTCTAGGGTTTAAAAAAAAAAAAAAAAAGGCGGCCAGAAGATTCTTCTGATTAAATGCTTGGTTGGAAATGCAACTTAATTGTTCCTTTACGTTTCTTTAACTCTATATTCATGTAGGAGGGCAAACAGGAGAAATCCCGTCTTGCAGACTTCTCCAAAATGCGCACTTCTATCGCAAGAGGCCCGGGCCCTCCCACTCTCCCTCCTTCATCCCCAAATGCGTTTGAGCACCGAGGAGGAAGAGGGGTGCAAAAGAGGGGGGCCCCTAACAGTTGCCAACCCTCGCCTCTGATCGCGCCCTTTCTCTCTACAGTTAATTTCTGCGTGAGATGCACGGCTCAGAACCTTCCTCGGTGTGCATCTGGAGGTGGAGTACGGGGGAAGGAGATAAACCCCGCTCTCACCCTGGGGGAAGAGGAAGAGGAGGGAAAGGAAGGAAGGGGGCGCAGGATTACCCTCGGGCCCTCCTACGTTCGCACCCGGAGCGAGCAGGGCCCGCGCGTCCCGCGCTCTGACGACCCTCTCCAGAGCGCCGCCGGGCCAGCCGGGGCACAGCCCACACACCCGCGGGGGCGCCTCGGGGGCGGCGAAACACGAGCCTCCGAGCCCGGGGAGAGGGGCCACTCACCGCAGCTCGCCGAGCCCAGCAGCAGCACCACCAGGGGCAACATCTCAGCGGCCGCCGCGGGGTCGCCGCCGGCGCCGCCGCAGGTGTCTCGAGCAGCCGCCGCAGCTGTTACTGGCAGGATCGGCCGCCTCCGCCGTCACGGGCAGGACCGGACGCCGCCGTCCGTCACAAGCAGGACCCGCCGCCCAGGCTGCCTGGCCGCGCGCACGCGCGCTCCTGCCACCCCACGCCCGCTCCCCCCGCTTCTCCCGCCGCGCGAGCCGCGCACGCGCACGCGCCCCCGCCCCGCCGCCGGGACTGTTGACGCGACGCCCTCCTGCCTTGCGGGCTCCAGTCTCCGCTCCAGTCCGCGCCGACGAGGCCCGGATCCGAGTCCCACCCAGGGGCACGCGCCGGACGCGCCGGTCACGTCCCGTCACCGCCCCCCCCCCAGCCCCCAGCCCCGCGGTCTGTGTGCCAGCCCGCGTCAGGAGGCTGAGGGCTGAGCGTGTGTGCGAACGCTCACCGGGGACTTCCTTGCACCCGCCCTGTCCGCGGATCCCTCCCGCCCGTCACACGGTCCCGGGCCCCGTAGCCTCCGTGCGCCGGTGCTCTCCCGCTTTCACTCCCACCCTCACGCGTCGGGAGCGCCACTCGGTGCTGCTCCCTCCGACCTGGGCGCCTCGGCCTGCGCGAGCCCCCGCGCTCTCTCCCCTCCCGGGTCCGACGTCCGCCCGCGCGTCGACCCTGCGGCTCCCGAGCCCCCACCTCTGGCCGCGCCCCCTAAACACGGTCCCTCGACCCCCGGCGCGGGGCGCGTGGGGCGTCGCTACGCCTCCCAGCGGTCGGGGCGGCGAGCCGCGGGGGCTTCGCTGAGGGCCGGGCGGCGGCCGGGCCTGTCCGCAGCGAGCTCCCGCTCGGCCTCGGGGCTGGGGGAGGGAGGGGCTGCCGTCCGCGGTTCAGCGAGCTCCTGCCGCCCCCTGGGATGTTGTTTCCGCTGCGGTTGTGGGCTCCCGGCGCGCTTTCTCGCCTTGCCCGTTAGTAGTTTCCTTCCTCAAACAGCTCGGCCGTGGAGGTAAACATGTTTGGGTGTGGTTAACGCCGAGCTCCCGAGCCCCCGGGGGCAATCAGGCAGGCCTGTACACCTTGGCCGGACACACGGACACGCTCAGGCCATCCCTTCCAGGACCCTCCTGGAGCCCAGTGAGTGACAGCAACTCGCACAGCCCTCTACAGTGTGGGGTTAGCATGCGTGAAAAATGGGTTCGAAATGTGGACAGGGACTTTGTCTCCCTGAATCACACAGGACACATCATTCTTCCTGAAGCAAAAGCGCTACCTTTAACACTTACCCTAAATGATGAACTCTCTTGTCAAAAAGTCAGGCTCCGGCGGCTACTCTAATGGAGTGCGTATCTGTCTGCTCCCTTGGTAGTTTTTCTCTTACACGGTGGAAAAGAAAGCAGTGTCCCACCACAATATCCCACGTCTCCAAATCCTCTTCCCGTGGTGACTGCTCCATTGCACCCCATCCCCGTGTAATAAAATCCAGGAAATAAAATTGCCCCCTCTGACACTGTAACGGTATGTTGTATACTTGTGTGACTTTTCCCTATAATTATTTTGTTGTGTAAACCTCAATTCTTTCAAATCAGAGAACGTTTTAAGTATTCCCTCCTCTAAGACTTCCTGTTGAGCTGTGAAAACAGAAGGGGTTTAATAAATGTGTGGATGTGACTTGAGGCAACCGTTGTTCCAGTGAAATTTGATTGTTTTTTAATGATTAGAAAAAGAAAGAAAAACAATCGCCTAGCAGATATCTCACTAAAACAATGGTTAATAATTATGGTGGTAATCATTTGAATGGCAGCCTTGACACCCTGAGGCTACCAAAGGGACTGATGGATTCTCCTCCAACTGCTGCTTATATGGATACAAAAGAATCATCCACCAGACGTTGAGCATTCAGGACATTGTGTATCACAGAGCAGCTGGTTGCCTAAATAAGGCTGTCAGCTGTCCCTGGGACCAACCGACCCCCCTAAAGCTGAAGAGTGACTGGGAAGGACTGTCCCCAGTCTTCAGAGGTAGAGACGGAGGGATGCTCTGTTTCATACTGGGAGCCGCTGAGGCTGTGTGCTTAATGTAGCTCTGTGCAGAAAATGCAGTAGGCTTAAGTCAGGTGAATGAGAGGCCACCTGGGTGAACATCTCTACTCTTGGGAATGTGTTTTGATGGTGGAGCAAGAGGAGGCCTATTCCAGGAGAGAGAATCCAGACAACCTTGGGCTCCTATCTCCAGTATCTAATAACCACCTTACATTTATGTTTCTCCTTTAATGCTCCCAAGCATTTTAATTTGGATTTTGAGTTCATCTGATCTTTATGTAAGGGTTCTTTTGTTTTTTTTTATTTTTTGGTGGGGTAAGGGAGGGTAGAAGGCAAGAGAGTAATATATATTAGAATGTTTTGAACAGAGGTAATACACATTGGATTTATCACCTAAGTAAACCTTTGTAACAGCCTTGGAATGGATATTGTGATCTCCATTTTAGCAATGAGGAAATAAAGGGAGAGAGGGTTAATGAGCTTTTTGCCCACACTTACATGTGATACTTCTCCGACTTTCACTTACATCTATCTTCCTTGTCCTCTTTTTTACATCCTCCAAGAAGCCTTTCTCAGTCTTACTTTTCCTCTTTCCTATAATTCTCCACACTTAGAGGGTCCAATTACTTCTTCCATTACACTGTGTTCATGCTGCTAATAAAATGTGTCAATACATATTTCTTTCTACAAAACTGTCTCCTCTTCTGTCATGTTAGCTTGGAGAAAATGAATTTTTTCCTAGGTGTATTTGCATTTCCAAGGGTCTGGTACAGTTCCTGGTTGAGGCCTAAAGGCTCTGTGTACGGTTGGCTCAATCAAGAAAAAACGGTGTGGTATGTAGCATATAAAAAATTATAGCCTAAGTTTGAATTACAGCTCTAGCCATGTACTACCAGGTGAACTTGTACAAGTTATTTAACCTTTCTAAGCCCTAGTTCCCTCTTTTGTAAAGCTAGCTGATAAAAATGATAGAAGTTAACTCTGAATTACCTGGAGAGTCTAAGTGAACACTTTTACAGTTACATGGAGCAGTGTCTGCTCTACAGTGAGCAAAATATTAGCTCTTATTATTACAATCTCTTTATAGTGGTTTATACAATCTCTTTATAGTGGTTCTCCTGAAACGGCAGTGAAGATTATTGTCAAAAGGATCACCAGTTGCTGATCTGGAGCCTTAAAGAAGTACTGGGACTTGGCGAAGTATCTACAGTTTGATTCAAGCTAGAGGCACATGTCTGTGCCCAGTGGGTAGCCCTTAATCCTCTTGCTTTTCTGCACACTTTGTTAGTGACTGAATACTGAGTGGCCCACATCTCTGACACCTGGCTCTGGGCCCAGTGTCCTAGGGTGTTATTTCAACTTGACCTAGTTATTAAAGCATAGGAGCTCCAGTAATCAAATAAAGTAGTGTAGCAAGGAGGGTCCGTGCTCTCTGGTAAGGACTAGGTTTGGATGGTTAGGCAACTGGAAGATAGTGACATGTGGCTGGAGAGATGGATTTGGCTTAGGGAAACAGAAGGAAGGCTTTAGCAGCAGGAAATGATCTTCTTCCTAGCCTGTGCTTCAATTAGAAGCAAATATTAGAAATAGAAACTGCTTCCAGGTAGGAGGGTGGCAGGACTGAGGGTTCCAGGTAAGAAATATCCTACCAGAGAGATGACAGTCAGCTCTAGTGTAAATTTCCTTCTGGATGTCAGATGTGCACAGGCTTGTTTTGCCTAAGTCCAGAGAAACACAGCATTTCCTGCTCCTACTCCTCCTGCTGTTGCTGCTGGAGGCTACTCATGTAGGGGGCCCACACTCATGACAGCTGGAAAGCACTAGAGAAAGCCAGCTCCTAGGTTAGGTTGTAAAATCACGGCAGGCTTATTTCTTTGAGAGCACGTAATGTTTGGGGTCCTGGGAAGGCCCCTCCATATCTTGCCTAACTCTTCTTTGAGAGCAGATAACATACATATAGTAGGCACATACTATGCAGCAAGACCTCACGGTACTAGTGAATTCATTTTCTATTGCTGCTAGAACAAATTATCACAAATTTAGGGGCTTAAAACAACACCCATTTCTTATCTTACAGTTCCGTAGTTCAGAAGTCCACCGGACTCAGCGGGTTTCTTTGCTTCTTGTCTCATAAGGCTAAAATCAAGGCGTTGCCTGGGCTGCTTTCCCTTCTGGAGGCTCTAGGGGAGAATCCATTTCCAGGTTTATTCAGGCGGTTGGCAGAATTCAGTGCGGTCCCCATTTTCTTGCTGGCTGCTGTCTGGGGGTTGGGGTGCTGTTTAGCATCTAGAGGCCTCTTTTGGGCCATTGTGTGTAGTCGCATCTGGTCTCTGAACAGGTCAGAGCAAGCAGCGGTATGTTAAATCCTTCTTATGCTGTCATGTCTCTTCTGCCTCCCCTTCTTGTGCCACATTTCTATAACTGACTCTTCTGCCTTCCTCTTCTACTTTTAAGTGTTCGAGTGATTAGATTGGGCCTTCAGGGGTAATCCAGGATAATCTCCCTATTTTAAGGCCTGTAACCTTAATCACATCCACAAACTCTCTTGTGCCATGTAAAGCAACATATTCACAGAGTCACAGGAATTAGGGCTTGGCAACATTTGGGAGGCATTGCTCTATACTGCAGTTAGGTTCTTTTCCTATTTATTCCCTAAATCTTCATAACAGCCCTGTAAGAGAAGCATTGTTCATACCCACTGTGTACATGAAGAAGCTGAAGTTTGGAGAAATTGATACCACTGGCAAAAATGGTGGACTGGGGTTTGAATCTTTCTTCGGAGCTCACACTCCTTCCTCTGGAGTGAGGGAGTATAGGGTGCAAAGCAGGTGTGTGATCTGTCACTGTCCCTGTACTTCCCCCTACTGAGTGCTGCTTCTCAGCCTACTTAGGGTGTCACCAAGGTGTCCACCAGATTTCCAGCTCTCCTCCCAGGTACAGGAGACATGTAGCCACTGGGTCTCCAAGAAAACTGATGGCATCCTCAAATACAGTGATTTGGAGTAGATTAATATACAAGGGTATATTAACATATATTGGGCAGGGCTCAAGGAATAGCCAAACGCCATTAGCTAACAACAGCTGTACCCTGCCTCCCAGGGTGCCTGGTCTGGAGGTGCAAGGGGAAGAAATGGTTACCTGAGAGGAAGGAGAACCTGGAGGAGGGCTGCCTGGCAGGACACCCCAGGTGGAGGACCACAGTTACCACCAGCCTTGCGGACAGGAATGGGGACAAAGTAAGTGCTTCAACTTTACTCTCCTCCTACCCTCTGAGCTCCTGCTGCAGTTCAACCCGAAACCAGAGGGAAAGGCGGCCATTTGTATGGTTCGCAAAGCTTAGATTTCCAGGTGCAGAGCAGAGCAGAACTGATCGGAGAGAGAGGACCCAGCATTGCTGCACTGTCCCTCCCTGTCCCCTTGCAGTTGGGTATGAGGATGTCACTTACTTTGCCCAAGATACTGGTATCCTTGGGCTACAACCACAACGAGGGGACTTAAAACAGGGGAAATTTATTCTCTCATAGTTCTGGAGGCTAGAAGTCTGAAAATAAGGTGTCAACAGAGCCATGTTTCCTCTGAAGGCCTAGCTAAGAATCCTTCCTTGCCTCTTTCCAGGTTTTGGTGGATCCTGGTGATGTGGTTATGGAGTGTTGTTGGGGTCCAGAGCTGACGGCGAAGACAAAATTCTTAAGACATCTTTGGCATGGAAAAGGATGTTTTTTTTTTTTTAAAGCATGGGGACAGACCCCATGGTCAGAAGCACTTGCTGCTGGTGGCATGTGAGGAGTGGCTGATTACATACCTGAGAGTTGGGGGGAGGTAAGGACAAAAGGAGGTGTCTAAAAGGACTTTCATATGCTAAAGAAGACTCTGGAATACTGGAGGCCTGGCTACTGTCAAGCAAATGTGTTCCCTCCCACCCCCTACTAGTAAGGCATTAACATTAAGCAGTTGGAAATCTTCTGGGGGAATATTATATTCTCTGCCTATTTCAACTATCTGTCAATGGGCTGCAGGTTATAAAGAAATTTAATTTTATTTACCTTCCTTCCAGTCTCTGTTTTCCACACCACTGTGGAGGGGATGGTGATGTTAGGCCCCCAGGAAATTGAGTCTATGGGTTTCTGAAAGTTAGGTTATTGATAAAAATGCTTTTGCCTTATAAGTCCCTAAGACATTTGTAAACTGATGGTGGGGCACCTGGGCGGCTCAGTGGGTTAAAGCCTCTGCCTTTGGCTCAGGTTATGATCTCAGGGTCCTGGGATGGAGCCCCGCTTCTCGGGCTCTCTGCTCAGCAGGGAGACTACTCCCCCCCCACCTACTGCCTACTTTGATATCTCTCTCTCTCTCTGTCAAATAAATAAATAAATAAATAAACTAAAAAAAAAAAAGACATTTGTAAACTGATGGAGACTAATCTCCTGTAGCATTGTGCTCTCTATCAGTTAACCTTTTGGTTTCTTTTTTCCTTTCCCTTAGTTTTAGAGTGGCTAGGAATGCCTGAGGAATGTCACACATATTCCACCTGGGGGAGAAGGGGTGTGTAGGGTGTCAGCTTGTGCTTTGCCCTCAATTTGTCACTGCTAATCCTTGGGGTTCCTTGGCTTGACCTGGGACATTCTAATCTCTGCCTCCCATCTTTCCATGGCCTTCTCTGTCACTGTGGCCCTCTTCTTCTTCTTATAAGGATACCAGTCATTTGATTCAGGGCCCACTCTAAATCCAGTGCGCTATCATTTCCAAACAGCTAAACGAATACATCTGCAAAGATCCTCTTTCAAAGTAAGATCACCGTCTGAGGATCCAGGAGTGCATGTGACTTTTGTGGGGGATACTGTTCAACCCATTGTCGCCCGTAGTGTGTTACTTTGAGACAAAAGCATAAAACCTAGCATGTGATTTGCCATTCTTTCTTTGCCATTCTTTCTATGGCAATCGGCAATGCTCCAGACAGTGGCTGCTCCCTCAGCCTGGGTCCTCGAGTAAGGATGAGGCAAAGCAGAGCCTTAGCTGACCTACAAAGAATACACAAGAATAGAAATAGATGTGCCATGTCTCCTGACAGATACCATCTACAGTATTTAATGATACAGTCAAGCTCTTCAGAAATATTTCCAGCAGCTAAGGTAGCTCCCCACTTCCTTTATTACATATAAAAACATCGTTGAACACTGGCATTAACCAAAACACTCCAAGTCCCAACTCCACTAGCAACATTTTATGCACTATTATTCCTCTGTGGGCAAGGTGTAGAAAGAAATGGATTTCAAATACTGTCTTTTGTATCCTTAGAGGGACAAGTTTTCAGCGGGGAGGGGAGAGGAGAGTGAAGGCTAGGGTCTGTGAATGTCCTTTGAAATGAGCTGCAGAGTCTCTGTCTGCATTTTAGGCTGATAGTCTCATCTCCAGTTTCAGAAGGGTTCCCCACCTGCAGTAGCCAGGAAGGTCTGCTGGGAACGCTTTGTTCTCGGTCTAAACCAGGGCTCTCCACGTGTGCCCTCCCTTGCCTGTCTATGGCCACTTGTGCAATATCACTCAAGACGCTGTGCCTCATGAAGTTTGCTTATTGATGCTACATGAGTTCTCTGGGTACATCTGCCAATCTGCTCTTCTCTAATACTGGTCTAATTGCTATGGGTGTGGGCCAGCGGACTCAAACTATCATCAGATGGGCTTTAAAAGTGGAGTGGATAAACTAGGATCAAACTGCCAGACAAGACAGATGTACATATTTGGAATCCTGAAAAAGGTTGCCTGATTCCATGCGCCTGTGACCTCACGTATCTGTCTGTCTTGAATGGCAGCCTGGACTTGAAGGCTCCCATGAGCCAAGTACTGCTGTTGCAGCTGTGACTTCTACCCTCTCTTCCCCAACCATAGGCCCCATGAACCAAAACAGGAGGAGGAAAGGAGAAAGTTATAGAAACACTATGCTCATAGGAATAGTTCTCAAAGTGTGGCATTTGGGTCAGCAGCAGCTGCAGTCACTGGGAACTTGTTGGAAATGCAAGTTCATAGGCTGTATCCCGAACCTACGAAACCAGAAACTCTGGAGTGGGGTCTAGCAATCATCGTTTCTGGGAGTCTTCCAGGCCATTCTGGCTTATACTAAAGAATGAGAGCCACTGGCTCGCGGCCTGACCTTGGAAGTCAGGTGGTAGGAGGTAAGCCATCTTAGTAACATTACATCAGCTGCTCTCTCTCCTTGGATTTGGGGGGAAAGACTCGCCCATAGTACAGTGGACAATCCCTGAGAACCCCAGTCATCTCCTAGCCTACGGGGATTTTGTATTAGCTGCAGGTCACACATGTTGGTCTGGCCTTGGCTGTGCCTGTGCCCAGAAGACAACCCAACAGCCGCAAGAGACGTGTCTCCCGTGGAAGCAGGGTTTCTCTTAACATCTCAGAGTGAGAGAGTGCATATCCTACCTCCGTTCTGATCAAAAGCAACATGAACTTCACAGTGGCTTGTGGATCACCTTAGTTCTATAGTTAGTGGGTTTACAAGTAGCATAAGAAATTGGTTTCATGGTAGGTTTATAAGCCTTTTTGTGTGTCCGTCGGGGTATTACGTATCTGAAATCTGGGCTAATCTTTGTGAATTTCCACTTAAGAGATGCCATTTTGATAAAACATGGAAGTCTTCCATGTGGTCACATAATCGTGTCTCTTTGTCTACAGAAGGAAGTAAATGAAATCAGGGATTCCCTGGAGGAATGACAGATCAGTACGCATTTCACTAGATGACAACTTCAGAGACAGCTACGTAGCAGTATGTGGAGCAGGGGAGAAACGAGTCCTACTCTACCGTCATTCAAAAGAAAATTATTTGTTCATTTTCGACAGCCATATGGGCTGGACCACCTGGAGCTGATTCTGAGGTAAGGAATACTTAATCTACTATATCCTAGAAAGGTTAAGTAAGCAGCATTCTTACCCATGGGGTATGCATGAACGTGCCTTCTTCTGGAAATGGAAGAAGGGCTCTTGACGGACAAGTCAGTCAGCTTTGCTACAGGAAGAGTTGTTGAGAAGATTCTCTTCATTGTCTCTGGTAGTCCTGGATGGCCTAAGAATGTCTACTGCTTCCCTTGCATAGCACAGATTCTTATGAATCAGACATTGGTTGTCGTTGGTATTATTTTTTGGTGCAAAGGTTGCCCTTCCCAACCTTTTCCTTCTCTCTGAACCTTCACTCTATTTTGGAGCATTGAAAATATGGCCCCAGAAGACCCATGGAGCATGCTTGTAATCTGTACTCCAACAGTCATCTCGCCTCTTTGGGGACTGAGTACTAGGCCTATCCAGTTTCCTTTTCCTCCCCAAGCAGTGGCTTTGTGCCAGTGGGACTGCAAGCTAGATGAAAAGCTATCAAAGCACTAAGGGAAGGAATCGATAGTAATATATGTAAGTGTGTACATATATCACTAGTGACAGGCTCATTTCCATGCAAGTTAAGATGTTCTCACTGCCTCTAATTGACACTCTGTGTATCTGTGTGCACACATAATCTGAAGGGGATATACATGGCTGGATTCCTCCTATAGAGGCAAAGTGGACAGCTGCCGATGGGCTGTGATTTGATTTTGCTGGAGGGACCTTTCCATGACTACCCCAGCTGGCCCAGGCCTTTCGCCTGCTGGGAATTCCCACATCACTGGCCTCTTTGGATTGAGGCACTGAAAGTTGTTTAAATGCAAATTATTTTCTAGGAGGTAGAGACATTATTATTCATTAATATTTGGGCTTTAATGAGTTTATAAGCTTAGAAGAGAACAGGCCAGAGCCTTTTGGTAATAGAAGCCAGCGAGATATGTTTTAATGATGATAGGCAGAAAAGAAAAAAGCGAGATCTGAAATACTACAGAAACTATAACCAGAGACTCAAGGAATAGCAGAAGTCCTCTAGTTACATTGTGAGAAATAAGGTAGAAAAAGGAAAGAGGGTTAGTGGAAAATAAAATGCCCTCCACACGTGCAGAGGTCATTTCTGCCTGACCTCCCTAGTGGGTCTCTCCTAAGCGGGCATGTTTATAGAAACCCTGGCTGAGACACCGATACATTTCACGTTTGCCGTGGCATCACTCCTTCTAAGCATTTATTCGTTTATTCAAAAACAGCTGCTGAGCACCTAATACATGCCCAGGCACTAGGAAAACAAACCAGACAAAACCCTGCCCTCAAAGAGCTTGTATCTTAGTGGGAGGGCAGGGAGAGACAACAAGCAAAATAATAAGGGAGGGGGGTAAGTTGCGTGGAGGTAGAAGCTGTGAGGGAAAACTAAGTGGTGAGGAGGGTTGGGGAGGCAGTGCCTTTATTTTAAAGAAGGTGGTCAGAGAAGGCTCACTAGAAGATGACATTTGAATAAAGAGTGAGTAAAGAGTGAGCAAGCCAGGCAAATGTCAACATGGATATCCTTTCTGGCAGAGGGGACAGTGTGTGTGAGGTCCTGCTGTAGGAGCCCGCCTGGCTTATTTGAGGAAGAGTGGGGGCTGGGGGAAGAAGAGAGGCATAGGAGCAGGGGAGCAGAGAGTGTGGCCACGGGAGAGTGGACACAGGCAGAGAGAGTGAACAGGGCAGACCAGCAGGGAATGAGAACAGAACATCACGGCAGGGGCGGTTCACATGGGGC
The DNA here is from genome assembly GCF_011764305.1 of Mustela putorius furo. Classification (NCBI taxonomy): domain Eukaryota; kingdom Metazoa; phylum Chordata; class Mammalia; order Carnivora; family Mustelidae; genus Mustela; species Mustela putorius. Next base: position 33,911,295 of record NW_025421987.1, read on the forward strand.
CAAGTCTCGGAGTCTGAGTGAGAGGCTTTCGAGCAGGGCAATGGTATTATCCACCTTTCACTTTAGTAGGCTATTTCGGGGGTTGTTTCCGAGACTGTAAAAGCCTTCAGGAGGCCACGAGATCTCTGTTGTAACTCCTTGATACTACTGTTGGAGCACAAGGTAACCCAATGAATACGGCTGTGTCCCTGTAAAAACCTTATTTACAAAACCAGATGGCAGGCCAGGTTTGGCACAAGCCGATCCTTGGGCTCCTGCAGGAGTCCACTGGAAAGACGAAGGTGGCTCAGACCAGGGCTGTGGCAACGGAGATGTTGAGGAAGATGGCCCCTCTGTTTGGAAAGTAGAGCCCAGGGGATTTGCCTTGGGGCCAGATGTTGGGTGTGGCCAGATGACTCCAGGGGTTTGGGCCTGAGCAACTAGAGAAATGTAGGTGCCACTACTCCAGTGGGCTAAATGACAGAGAGGTTTGGTAGGGGAAGAGGGGCACGGGGGAGGGGTATCAGGAGTCCTTGGAACATGAAAATTGAAGATGCCTTTAGTATAAAGGAATTGAACTAGATGTTCCCTAACAGTTCTTCCAACTCTAATGTTCGATGATACCATGACTGTGAGGGAATTAACATCTACCCCAGTGGCTTCTGCTGTGAATGTGTTCTTCAGGGAGACCTTCCACGCTGCATTACTCCATCTTTCCCAAACGCAATTGGTGATTATGCTGGCTAGAGCTCAGTTGCTGGAAGGACGAAACACTGAAAGGGAGGCAACTGGCAGCTGAAACCAGCAGGGAGACTTGGAAGAGCAACTTAAATGGTGTATGTGCCCGAGGAGGCGTTAAAGGGCTGGAGGCAAATGCCTGTGAATCTTAGTTTCCTGGAGGTTATTCATAATGGAGGGTTGTCAGCCGACCAGGCTAAGAATGTTCAGCTCATTTTCAGGAAAAAAAAGCAAAGGATCGTCTTCAACTTCACCTCTGCTGCTGTCTCAGAATGACTACACTTCAGACCTGCTCACTGGCCCCCTACGCGTAGATAGCTCCAGCCGGCGGTGCAGGCCCATTCTGGAGGGTCCCCCGGAGACCTGCAGGACACAGACAAAGTCTTTGTTATTGGCTTCTCCGGGCCATTTCCTCCCTCTTCTTTCTCATCTCTCCTCACTGGGAGATATGTCTTCTGTCTGCCCAAATTCTTTCTACCCAAGAAGTGGCTCTGTGCCAGTGGGGTTGTTTGCTGCGTGGAGAGCCGGCAAACCACTTTGGGAGTGAGCTGATAGTAATATATTTAGAATATGAGCATTTATCAGAAGCAGCAGATGGAGGCAGCAGAGTGGAGCTCCCAGAACTGAGGGCAGGGAGTGTTTCATTCAAGTGTAAAGCGTGTGCCTCCTAGACTCAGCTGGCACCAGCTCCTGAAACAAGCAAAGAGAAGGAGGAAAACAAAGAAAGGCCACCTTTGAGCTAGGTCTGAGAGGTTACAGCTTTCCCTGACCAGGCATCTTCAGGGCCTCAAAGACTGCATTCAGTCTGGAATAGGAAGGAAAACCCTTTGCAGTTGCTTTCCCTAACATTTGTTACTTCCCTAAAGCTGAGTAATTTTAATAAAAATTCTGAAGCTCAGAATAAATGGAAAGAGAGACCATTCATTTATGTACGCATAGATTAATTCATTTTACAAACATTTGTTACATGCCTCAGACATGCCAGGAGCCATGGAATATTCTGGGACAGAGAAGATATATATGTTGTAATTCTTAACTATTAGAACTGTCAGAAGTATTTTAGTCTTAATTTTTTACCACCATTCCTACAACCAGCCCTTAAAGATACAAATATATGCAAGACCTGTTCTATTAACTATTTGTACTGGAGAAGTATATTTTTTAGTGGTAAATTTCCTCAGGGCCTAAGTACCAAATTCAGCATGATAGTGGAGAAAAAAAATCACATTAATTCCAAATCGCCTGTTTGAGCAGCGTACCATGATGAAGTCAGCCCATTTGGAGAGGCCAATTTTAACGGCGGATGTCAGGGAGGCTGTAGAAGGGCCCCAAGTCACCCAACAGAGGGCAGATAGGCGCACTCTTAAGAGTGAAACTTTGAGGAAATGCCAGTCTTCGGTTTTTGGTTTGTGGGGTTTTGTTTTGTTTTGTTTCTTTTGAGAGATTTTGAGAAGCGTCATCAGTGAATGAATCATACATTTCTTCATATTGCCTTTACACGAGAGTCCCAAAATGTGCATTGTTGCCCTATGATATATGGAAGATGTGGGTCCCAGATCACCTGGTAAGAATTAATCACCCCTTCCTTTGGTGCCACCAGGGAGACATAATGTCGCATTTAAATAGACCAAGTTTTGTACTTAGCTCTTTCTCATGACGCATCGTAGATTCCTCAAAGGAACGTGCAGCTTAATGCCTGACATACAACTGGAACTGAATACATCGAATGAAAGAATAAAGACTATAGAAATAGTTGCAGTTATAAAGAAGAAAAAAGAAAGATTACCAAATGTCCATTTTTATCCTATTGTCTACAGGGTGAGATAGGTATATTAGAAAACATTCAGTTATTACGGATGGGAGTGTCTCGAATCTAGCTGCTCCCAGAGCCATTTTTTAATTTTGTTTTTTGTTATTTACTTAACAACTTTTACTGAGCATTTACTCAGTTTCAGATTGGGTGATTCCCTGGAGGACATTAAAGGTGATTAAGAGACATTTCTGCCCTACACACCCGCCATCCTGCACTTCAAGGGAATGGACCAGAACTATTTTCAGGGGAGCCGAGACAGCACCATTGAAGGATAGAGCCAGGGTAATGCCAGTGATGGAGAGGAAGACTGAGTAAACTGAGGTTTGAAGGAAGGCTTGGAGTGGATCTGGCAGACTAGCAGCTCTCAGCAGGAAAGGTGTTGTCCCCTCGGGAACTTTGGAAATCTCAGGGGTAGGGGTGGGGGATTACTGATGGTCACTGATAGGAGGAGAGCCTAGTGGATAGAAGCCAGAGATGCTCTATGTCCTGCTGTGCATGGGTTAGTCCTACATGACAAAGAATTGGCCTGCATCCAACATCACATTTGAATGTCCCACCAGACATTCATGTAGATGAAAATCTGGTTATAATTATCTGAGCCTAAAACCTAACTCTTGTCATGTGTGAACACAAAGTATGTTTTGCACGGTTTTAATAAAAACTGAATTTTCCAAAAACATGACTCCCTTGTACATCAAAGGAAGATTGGGCTCTTTGGAACTTTGCCAAGAGTTGTTTGCCATGCTGAAAAGTCACATCACTGACTGTCTCATTGTTCATGGTATTTGTGTTACCAACACAACACACCTGAACTGGTCTTCATTTGTATCTGTCAGTCCCCAGTGATCCTAGGCAAACATTTCTTTACTTTGGTACGTCTTTGAGTATAATTGTGTGCCACCATTAACATATAAAACTATATGTTTTATTCCATATTACTTGTTTTTTTTTACATTATTGTTAAAGTATTATATTGGATTTTTAAAATTATTAGCATAGATACATTATCACAACATTTAAAAAGGGCAGGTTACTTTTTTCAATACATAAAATGAGGGCATTGGGTCTCTAAGCCTAAGAGCCAGTGAGATGAACAAAGTAGGCAGAATGAGGCTTCTATGCAATACTCTAAAACTTTAGTGTGTACAAGAATCACCTGCTATCTTGTTAAAAAGCAGATTCTGCGTCAGTAGGTCTGGGTGAAGCCTGAGAACCTGCATGTCTAACAAGCTCCCAGGTGATGCTGATGTTGTTCGTCCACGGACCACACTTTGAGTAGCAAAGTTCTAAACAAAGGGATTTGTAGGTACAAAAGTATGGAGCCTTGGAAGAGCTCTTCTGGGAAACAACCAGTAACTTGATATCGTCAAGCACAGAGTGCAAAGTGTTATGTGGTAGCAGATGAGGTTAGAGAGGAAGGCAGTCAGGGCAGTCAAGACCTTATCCGTCCTGTTCGTACTTCATTTTGTAGATGAAAGAGCACCTTGAAAGGAGTTTAAGTAGAGATACATAATGTAGAGCTCTCTGGCACCATGTGGGATAGCTCTGCTGGATGCAGGGAGTCCGTGAGGAGGCCTTTGCAATTATGTTGCCTGAACATAGAAATAATGAGGACCTGAACTGAAGAAGCCATGGGAAAAGTGGAAGGAGGAAGACGGGCTTGCTCTTTGGAGTTAGGTCTACTGGGCCTTAGTAGCTGACTGAGTGTGGGCAGTGAAGGAGCAGGGGGATCAAGGAAGACTTGCAAGTTCCTGGCCTGAATGCTGGATATGGAAGGCCATGGACAAGCACAGGGAGCAAAGGAGGCAGTGCAAGTGTAGGACCAAGGTTAAGGGAAATTGGCTTTTGGATAAATGAAATGAGGGTGCCTATCCTATTAAAAAACAGAAAGATGGCCAACTGGACTATGACGTGAGGACTTTTTTTAAGAGTGTATTTTGTTGTGGTTAAAAGAGAATCCTTGTGTACTGTTGGAGGGAATGTAAATTTGTGCAGCCACTGTGGAAAACAGTTTGGAGTTTCCACAAAAAATTGAAAATAGAACTACCATATGATCCAGCATCACACTTCTGAGTATAATCTCAAAGAAATTGAGATAAGGAGGAGCTCAAAGAGATGTCAGCTCCATCATGCTCATTGCAGCATTATTCGCAATAGTCAAGGCATGATGCAAACTAAGTGTCCATTAACGGATGACTACATTGTAAAAAATGTGGTATAAACAGACTATATTCTACATTCTATATCTATATTCTATATTCTCTATATATTCCATATTCTATATATATACTATATTCTATTTCTATATTCTATTTATAGAATATTCTATAAATAGAATATTTTTCAGCCTTAAAAAAGAAGGAATGCTTTCATTGCGACAGCATGGATGAACCTGGAGGGCATTTTACTAAGCCAAGTAAGCCAGATATGGAAGACAAATAATCCATGATACCATGTATATGAGGAATCTGATAGAGTCAAACTCATAAAACAGAGTGCAGAATGGTAGTTGCCAGTTGGGGAGAGGCTGAAACAGAGAGGTAATGTTAAGGGACATAAAGTTTTGGTTATGTGAAATGACTAAGTCCTGGAGACCTACAGTACAGCCAAGGGCTTATTGTCAATGATACTGAATTGTACTTTTAAAAATTTGCTGAAAGGGTAGCTCTTAACTGTTCTTATCACAAAGAAAGATAATAATAAGAGGGCAGGAGAAGACTTTTGGAGGTAATGGATATGTTTATGGCATAGATGGTTTCATGAATATATATACCTATCTCCAAAGTCATCATGAAGTACACATTAATTATGGCCACCTCTTTGTGTGTCAGTCCCACCACAATAAAATGGTTTGGAAAACAGTGGATTGTATTTCACCCTAAGCTGGACAGCTATGCTCATTTGCCATACTCCAGTGGATTTCTGAGTGAGGTAGACAAGAAACATGGTTGTCCAAACCAGGATGAGAAGAAAGGGGGAAGTTTGAACATATTTTATTATGGAAAGTGACTTAAATATTATAATCATCTGGATGTCAGAGAGAAGTAGACACAGGTGGAATAAATTTCCTGCCTCCCTGGGTTACTATATCCCCTTCCCCCGAAGTTCATATTTACTGGCATGGCAGTGAGTCTGAGGAGGTCCTGTGAGGTCATGGGCCTGGCATCTTGTATTTAATTGTGTCAAACTCCGTAAACATTATGAACAGCTAGTCTTCATTGAGCACTGGGGGCCCATCCTTGAGTACAGTCTTCAATTTGTCTCATTCTGTTTTCACAGTAATCCTAGGAAAAAATTTTATACATGGGAAAACTGAAGCGTATAGAGGTCTGGTAATTTGCCCAAGGTCACCCAGAGAGAAGAAATGAAAAATCTAGCCTTGAAGCCCCCATTTCTTTTCTCATTCATGCTAGAGTTCATTTCCTTTAACTGAAGTCCCACTGAAGTAACAGCTGTCCCTCTACTGCCCCATGCTGTAACACCCTTCTGCACACCCTGAGTAGTACTGCTTGGAACCTTCCTTTTGGATACTTAGCTGTCAAAGACTTCCCTGGTTTTCTGTCAAAATTCTACCCATTGTATCTGTGAAGACTCTTCGGAGCCTCCTGACTGGTTGACCCGTACACACTTCCCCCTCGTGCGTGTGTCATGTTGCACTACAATCATGTGTATATACGTCCCTCCCTCTCTGCAGGCTGTGCGTTCCTGAAGGACAGACCTGTATCTTAGCACTCTCCTTTCTGTGTGGTGCCCATTGCTGTCCAGGAAGGGCTTTTGAACTGAAGTGGTGTGTATAGTTATTAGTGGGTTCTCGGTAAATTTTATGGGATGGTTATAGTACCTGGGAAGTACAAACCAGTTTCTAAAGAAAGTAGACACTAGCAATGGGCATAAAAGGTCACTCGGAAAATCACAATCTCTTAACAGATTATTTATGTATAAAAGTTTTTATGAAAAATGGGTTTCCCAATGAACTTATTCCTCTCCTGTAATCTCTCACCATTAACATTAAGTTTAATTATTTAGGGGTACCTGGCTGGTCCAGTCGGAAGAGTGTGCCACTCTTGATCTGGGGTCCATGAATTTAAGCCCCACATTGGGTGTAGAGATTACTATAAAAATAAAGAAATAAACTTCAAAAAGATTAGGCTTAATTTGAATTTAGTTTATTGGGAGCCAATATTTAATATAAAATCTAATTTTTATTAGAGTTTTTAAAATAAATAATAGCATTTAATATCTACCAATGGCGCTTCATCTAAGAGCATTTTTTAACATAATTAATCTATAAATAAACTGTCGTGGAAAAATTACTCTACCTACAACTCTACACCTTCATCAGGTTTTAGGTCTATTCTTTATCCTTGATTTTCTTTGTCCTGCTCATATCCTCAGATTTTCTTCTTTTTCTTCCTGTTATTTCTTCAGTGAGGTTTCTGTGAAAGAAGGTGGACTTTCTTGAGGCCTACAGTAAAGCAAGGGAAATCACCATTGACTTCAGGAAAAGAGGCAAAATATGGTTACTTTTAAAACACAGAAAGACATAAAAGTATCTACAAATAAACATATTTGGGTTTGAATATGAAATTCCATTTCTGTGTAGCATGTATTTATTATAAATTAACCAATGTTTAAAACATCTAGAATGCTGTCTGTTCTAGCTTTTGTGATTAAGAAGGGGTTCTGGAGGGTATTATGCTAAATGAAATAAGTCAATCAGAAAAAGACAATTATCATATGGTTTCACTCATGTGGACCAAGGAATAGCATAGAGGATCATAGGGGTTAGGAGGGAAAACTGAATGGGAAGCAAGCAGAGAGGGTGACAAACCATGAGAGACTCTTGATCCCCAGAAACAAACTGAGGGTTGTGAAGGGGGAGTTGGGTGGGGGAAGGGGTAATTTGGTGATGGGCATTAAGGAGGGCACGTGATGTGATGAACACTGGGTCTTACATACAACTGAAGAACCGTTGACCATTATGTCAAAAAACTAATGATGTATGATATCATGGGTAATTGAATTTAAATAAAAAAATAAGATTTTTTTTTTAAAGAAGAGATTTTGGAATGGGACACACACACACGCACGCATGTACACATACTTCTATCTCCTGAAACTGCTGCATTAGTTAGACTCTCAGAGAACATTCAGATAACCTCAGCTAATATAAGTCTATGATAAAACCATGTTTCTCAGACTGAGGTCGTCCTACCTCAGAGGATGATGTGAGTTATTGGCCAGGAGTTATGGGAAGGAACGGAGAAAATAAGAAGAGGTGTATCTCCTGAAGTTGTTAATTTAAACCAATGGGTTAAACTTTATTTTGCTGTAGGAACTAGTACAGATCTCTAAAAGAGGAGAATGCAAATTTCTCATGAAATTTTAAAGATAAAAATACCATGGGACGGCAAAGGAACGTTGAACTGATGATAAACTGCTTGGGCTGGGTCCCAGACTGCTAGTAGTACATTCTTTTCTTTTCTGTTTCTTTGGTTATATGGAAAAGTCAGAGAGGTATTGTGTAGGATTTACATAGAAATAAGGGCAGTAGTAAGAGCAGCACAATGGTTGTTGTTCGAGATTGGAATGTTGTTCAAAGAACAAAATTAGCTGAAAACATCCCAGACAGCTCTGGCAAATGAATGACCTTGACCTACCCCAACAACTGAATGCTTCCACTTCTGCTCTTAGGTATCACTCTGGCAAAGGGTCAGTATGTCTGTTTTGGCAGTTCCTACTCCCACCAGCCAACTGTGCTCCTCCTTCCTTGCCATTTCTTTTGGTTTCTACTTCCTCATGGCTTTTGCCTACTAATAATTTAGGTCTATCTGGTAGTCTTTCATAGCCTACATGGCTTACTTTCTGTGTATCTTTTGCCTCTGCTCCATCTTCCAAATGCCCAAACTGGTTTGTGTATTAAATATAAAACTCCCCCAGAGAGGGAATACAATCCCTTCGATTAATCACCATGGTCTCTATTTTGACATAGATTTTTGGGACAAGCTGCCTCCCAGAACACCAGCCAACCTCCGTGTTGTTTTCCCTGGAGTTCAGTTTCTACTTCTGGTGAGGCTGGCTGTTGTTGTGTCAGTGGAATGACACAGTATAAGGAGTGAAATTATGTCAGCCTAAGGATTCACCATAGTTGGGTTTTCTCTGTGGGATTGTGGAAGTGTGACATAGCCATTCTGACTCCTGCCTTTTCTAAAACAGTCCCTAAAAGATGTCAGAAACAGATTCCTTTGGAAGGATGAATAACTGATATAACCAGATAAAAGTCTGAAGGCTTTTCATGGCAACCAAAGTTCTTGGTAAACTTATGTAGAAATTTAAAGAATGGAATCTTTGAAAAGGCCACCTGTGTAAGGCAAGTATCCTTTCTTCTTCTTCTTATTATTATTATTTGTATTTCAATTACAGAGGGTTGAGTTAAACATACTGCTTACTTCCTAGCCCACCCCCACCACTGGTCCATGCTAGACCTCCCTTGATTGATTTAGTAATTGGAATCCTCTCTTTTTAACTTACTGTTGGAATTCATCTCTAAAAGGAACAGCCCATACCATATTTAGTTTAAATTTTTCTTGCATTAAACTAAAAAGAACTTTCCTATAACTGTCCCAGTGTTTTGGGGTCAGTCCTAGGGAACTGCACAGAATGATCAGTTCCTTCCTCAACAACTCAGTAGCTTTTCAGTCTCATAAAGTCAGCTCTCATGACTTGTGAATGTTCATTTTACTATGTGAAACATATCCTGTTCTTAATTCTTCATAGGATGTGGGTCAAAGACAATTTACTACCTTCCCTTTAGACTACATTTTAGTTACCTTCCCTTGGACACACTGTAGTTTGACAATGTCTTTTTAAAAATTTAAATACTTTAAAAATAGATGTGCTCTACCAATGCAAAATATGATGGGTACAACCTTGCCTCTCTATTCCTTAATTTCAGTTTCTATTAATGCACCCTAAATTTGTACAAGTTTTTTAAAATAATATCACATTTTTGACTCTCATTGAACTTTAAATCTTTTTCAAGTGAATTGCTGTCAGTTCAGAGCTTTCCTACCTTGTATTTAAGTAGTTGATTCTTTGAACTTAGATGCACAACTTAACATTTAACCCTATTAAGTTGTATATTGTTAATTTCATCCCATCCTTCTCCTTTGTCAAGGTCTTTTTCAAGTTTGATTCTTTAATGTGGTTTATCAGATTTTCCCTCAACTATGTGTCATCTACAAATTAGATAGGCAAAATTTATATCAGAGTTCACCTAATTCGCTGATTAATATGTTTAATATTTCAGAACAGAGGGTAGAGAACTTTAGTGTACAAGAGAATTATTTGGGACATTTATTAAACATGCAGATTCCCAAGTCTCATTTCCAGAAATTTTGATTTAGTAAGTGTGGGATGAGACTCCAGGAATGTGCATTTCTAATGGGCACCCCATGTGCTCCTGATACATTTGGGCCCAGGCCAACTTTAGAAGCATTTTTAGAAATGTCCTTTGAGTCTAAGTTGACAGTAATGTGTTCGTTAATTTCAATAGGATGGTTGTCTAGCCCAGTGCTGGACGCATGATTGATACTAAATGAGTGAGGGAAGGGGTGAAGGAATGATGGATGGGAAGGAAAGCTCAGGTAACAACCCAGCTTACATTTCTCCATTTTATTCACACAGTCAGTCTGATGGGCTCTTTTGAATACTTTGTTGTAATTAAATTATATCTTTTGATGTTCCCCACTGGGAAACATGTATTATGCATGACCTATTCTTCATGAACATATGTTGTCTTCTAGTGATCATTGCTTTCCTTTCTGAGTGCGCACAGATTATGGATTTCTCTCCAGAATTTCATTGAGAATTAAAGGGTGTTTTGTATTAAAACCCAGAGATCTCCCTCTATTTATTCCTGCTTGACTTATAAGAAACTAGGGCATAGTTTTAGTGTCTGACTTATTTGCTCCCCTTCAGGCCATGTAGATTGTCTTTTCTGTCTTAATGTGTTTGCAAATAAATAAGTACCCAAGGAATAGACATTTCAACAAGGAGAGATTTCTTCCTTTCCCCAGAACTTATATTTTTGAAAACTTCTAATATCCACAGAAAGACTCAAAGAATAGTACAGTGTTCTTTACCCAGATCAATAATTGTTAGCATATTGGTTTTTTTGTAACAAGCTATAACTGATAAGATTTTTTTTCCCCCCTGAACCAGTTGGTCACTATGTTTTTTTAGTTTCTTAGTGTAGAACAAGTCTTAGTCTATCCTGTATTTGCCTTTCAAGGTGGCCATCTGTATTCTCCGAATATTCTTAATATTTTTGCGTGTTTGTTTACTATTTTGAGTTTTGGCTTCTGAATCACATAAAGTTTTACATATTCAAAAAATAAAATAAAGCGGATTGGAAAAGCAAACTTTAAAATTTGTTCCTGAAGGGAAGTTAGAGCACATCATAGTGTTCACCGCAAATATTAAGGAATCTGATTCTAAGTAAAAGTGAAAGAAACAGAAGCTTGCGTGGAAGCTTCGTAGATGGCCATAAAATCTAAAGAAGGTTCAGCAAGGCTGTGGGGGGGGGGCGGGTGTCTGCAGATGAGATCAGCCCTCAGATCCATCCCCAACCTCTGAGGAAGGGACATAGCATCCCTAGAGACATAAACACAGGGCTGGATTTCAGATCCCAGCACCTGGATCTGTGGGAGGACACCTGAGAGGAGACTCACAGCTGCCACATCACGGTCATGACCCCTTCTCCGGGAGGTCATCATCTGATTGATTGCAGGCTATCAAGGCCAACGGCCCTCCCTCCACAGGCCAGGGCAGATCTGTGGCCGTCCCCACTGAGGCTCTCTCAAGACTTTGTCACAGCTCCTCCTCTTCCTCTGCTTAGTGCTGCCTTCTTCCTTCTGCTACACCTGGTGCTGATTTTAGGAGCGCTTCCCAGTACACCAGCTGTGTGCCCATCGCCCAGCACTGCTCCAAGCGCTCATTATCCATGAACGTATGGAATCCTCACAGTGGGTGCTATTGGCATCCGCATTTTGTATGTGAGGAAACTGAGGCACGACAAGGGGCTACAGGACTGGCCAACGATATTCAGAGAAGCAAGGCTTGACACAGGCCTGGTGACATCCCTGCCGCTCCCTGATTAGCCCCCGCAGTTTTCCTCCGTGACACAGAGACTGCCATCAGCGTGCTCAGCAGTATCATAGTTCTATTATATTTCCAAGATATTTTCCTAAGCGAAGATACAGAAGAACTTCCTGTAGAGTTAGCCCGAGAGAGGATTAGTCCTGACGACGGGGTAAGAAAGGCAGGTAAAAAAGCAGTTCCAGCCTGATTCTTTGTTCTTCCACAGAGCTTTAGCCTGAACCAGGAGTTGGCTTCACCCTCTAAGCTCTTTCCCCAGAGCTCACTTTTCCGCCAGTGACATGATACACCTGCCACTCCCGCTCTTGCAAAGGGAGAAGAATATGTACAGCACAGAACACGAAATGAGAGATGAAGAGGTTTCTCTTCCCTAAGACAAGAGGTAGTTCGTGTTTCCCGACCTATTTGAGTACACATGCAGAGCTTGCACAATGTCGCTTAACCAGCCCGTTTAGCATGTATGAGATCTACTTTGCTTTCAACAAGCTCTTTAAGACGTGACTTATTTAAAAAGCTTCACGAATCTGCAAGGTCAAAATAGCCAGTTCTACCGAGAGACGGAAGGAATTTCGAGACCACGGTTGCAATTTACAGTTGGGAAATCTTTGCACTTCAGTGATTCTTTTAGGCCCGGTGGTGGAATGACCAATGGTCCCCGCTTTCCCTGTGGGAGAGGGTTCTCAGGATGTGGCCGTTTCAGTGCTGAAACCGGGAGATCCCGTGCAATCTGGATGACGTGAGCAACCCACAGGGCACCCTTTGTGACCCAGAACCACTGGGTTACAGGAAATGCCTGCCCTTCTATTGGAGATAATTTTTATTATCTCAAAAAATACTTACTTTTTTATATAAAATAAGAAAATTTAGAAATTTTGGAAGAAAATAAAGGAGAAATGAAAAGCCACCCATGAGCTCCTATTACACAGATCACGGTTTCAAGCTTTCGACATCTTTTGTGAATTTTTCTGGATTTCTGTGTGTGTATAAATATATTTTACAAATCTCAAACTGTGCCATATCCTGATCCTGCCATATCCTGATTTTAATTTAGTGTGAGCATTCTCTCATAACAATAAATACTTTCTGAAAACACCATTGCTAATCGTTGCCTATTTCCTTTGAGGAGACACTATACTTTATTTAACCATTCTCCTGTTGTTCAGCATTTAGGCTAATGTTTGCTGTTAAAAATAATGTTGTTGTGAACGTCTTTAGGTTTCTAATTATTTCTTTTGGACTTTTCTGTTGAAAAGTTTCCAGGACCTCATTGGGTGAAAATTACGGGCTTTGTTCGGGATTCTGAATCCTATCTCCAAAATGCTTCTGGAAATGCTTCAACATTGTTCATGCCTGTTCACCTGAACTGTCAGCACTAAGTACTTTTTTAATCTTCATCATTGTTCTAGGTTAAAAACAAGTTACCCCAAATAATCTATATCTCTTTGTTTACTAAGGAGTTCAAACCTCTTTTATGCATTTCTCTTTGGAACGTTCCTATAAATTGTTTGTCCATATATTTCCCCAGACTTTATATTGTTTCAATGTCTTGCTTCTAGATTTATACAAGTTCTTTACAGGCTAACTAAATGACTCTTTTTAATGTTATGCTTGTTTCAAAGCATAACATTATGCTTGTTTCAAATACTTCCCTTAGTATATCATTGGATAGATACTTTTCAAATAGTGATGCTTAAAGGTTTCAGATGTTTCTGATCTTTAAGCCATGTATTAAATTGCACACACACGTGTGCACACATACCCACGCACACAACCCTGTGAGGAGGCCTAGACTTTCCTTTAAAAGTATTTTTTTCTTTTCACTCTTAACTCATCAGACTTAACATTGTTTTCTAACATTAGGTATATGCGCGGCAGAAGCAAGCACTGTTTTTTAATATTTGAAAAGAATTTCTGTTACATGTATGTAATTTTGAAGAAAAATGGTAAAAAGAAAAAAAATGCTATGAATCTACCACCCAGCCTCACTAAAGCATACCAACTACTTCGTGTTCCTTCCTGTAATGGCTAATTTTATGTCAACATGATTATACTATGGGATGCCCCAGATTAAACATTATTCTTGAGTGGGTCTGTGAAGGTGTTTCTGGGTGAGATCAGTATTTGAATCAGTGAACTCAATAAAGTGGATTGCCCTCCCCAGCTTGGGTGGGCATATTTCAATCTGTTGAGGCCCCTAATAGAACAGAAAGGAGGAGAAAGGAAAAACTGGCCCATTTGGCTTCCTGCCTGCCTCCTGCCCTTTCCCAAGTTGTAGCTACCATCCTGCTTTTGCCTTTATCCTTCCCTTGTTACTTAAAAACCACTTTTATCTTGTATATGTTTGTATCTCTGAGCATATGTTTAGTTTTCATATTTTTGGGCTATATAAAAATAGATTAATCTTTTATCTCATCTTCTCAGTCTTGCTTTTTTTAAATTAAGTACTATATATAAGTTTATCCATATTTTATGTGAAGATATAATTCATTCATTGCCATACCGGATAATAATTTCTTTCATGAATATACATATGTATACACATACACACATATATTATATATACACATGTACGTAGACAGACGTGTATGTACCTGGGCATGAAATTGATAGGTTAAAGTGTGTGTGCCCATTCAAATTTACAAGCTATCGCTAAATTGTTTTCCCGAGTGGTTGTACTAATTGCATTCCTAGTTGCGGAGTAGAAGACTCCTGTTGCCTGACTTCCTTGCCCATCAGTACTTTTCAAGTCTTGAAATCTGGTTGCCATTTTTCATTTGGGAGATTTGCACTAACGCTTTAGGTTTATTTGGCCAAGATCTTAAAGACTGAAAAGGAGGGCTTAAAAACAAGTCAGACCTTTTCATTTGGGCTTCTGGTTTCTCCTTGAGGTCAGTCACCTTGCCGTGGTAGCTTTCCAGTAAAACACTTAACAAGCTGTTCCTAACATGTCATGCTGGGCCAAATGTTCAGCCCTTCGAAGAAGAGGCCGCATCAGCTAGGACAGGTGAACAGTCGACTGAGTTAGGAATTAGGAAGCTTGGGCTCTAACCTGGTTCTGCCCCTGCCGCTTTGCAGGGCGCGTGAATAAGTCACGTCACCTCTTGGCATCCCATCTGCTCACGGGGCATGATAGCACTGACCTTCCTCCCTGGCCTGCAGTGAGAACGAAATCCCGTTGTGGAGCACTTTGAAATCTTTGGATGAAAAGCACGACAGAAGTGCCAAGTGTGATTGTTACCAGTGCCAGCAACACTATAAGACAGCATAAAAATAGGAAGCAAAGAAAATTTCATTTTACAAAAGCTTCAATGAGAAAATTGGCCGGTCAGAGTGTCATTCCCTGTTTTTGGTTCACATAGATGTTGGCTTTTATAAAATTTAAAAAAAAAAGTATACATTTTTGTCTTTGCCAGGCAGAAACCCTTTGATCGTCACTATCCCTATGTCATTAGGTGAGTCACTGATGCAGGGGGGAGATTAATACCTTAGGAGACCCTGTGAAATCAGTTCTTTGTAGTTACCCCCCAAATCTTACCTCTCAACACAAGGCACTGTTACAGATTGGGGCTTGGGGAGAGTCTAAACCTCAATATTGTTACAATGCAGGATCTAAGACACTTTCAGCTGCAGTGGAGATGCAGGTCTCCAGTCAGATGCTGTCAGATCCTCCAACCTGCTCTTAATATGAAAACATGAGCGACACAGCTTTAAAATCTGGAGGGGACCTTTGCAACCACCTTTGATAGATTAGGAACCTCACAATAAGGTGAATCATGTGGCTTTAATGTGAAGGTTCATTCTAAAAATGACTTAGCCATCATTTTGGCGGCTCATACCCACCGAGGTATGAAGCTGTAAATGAGTTGTGATGACCCGTAATCAGCTTTCCTGATGAATTAAATGGGCTGCGGAGACAGTTCCAAGCCACAGAAAGGGCATTTCAAACCCCGATCTTGCCCCCTGATATGACACTCGAAGAATTTAGAACAAGAATTTTTGATTCTTTCGCCACGCCTTTACCATCCCGGGGTTTTATATGGGGGTTTACCTAGTCAGTCCCCCACAGGCTGGTTTGTTGGCTGCGTCCCACTGAGAAGCCCAGAAAGTGAAAGGTACGGAGGTGTAGTCTGGGTGTAAAGGGGGACGTGGGTGATACAAGCCACCCACAGCAGCCATTCCCTGAAGGTATGAATCATATTGTACATGAATCCTCATTTCCACCCAGGCACACAGAACTACTGAGCACTATTGACATGTTCTGTTCAGAAGTTTCTCAGAGCGAGGGTCCTCATAGTGTTTTATGGAATAATTTGCATTCTAATTGGCATAATTAAATTATTGCCATAGAATTAGCATGGTGCGACTCTAGTAGGAATACTTTCCATTAGGAAATACTCCTTGGGAAAAAAAAAATCCACTGTAGTGCCCAGTCACAAGGCAATCTCTGTTTATTCTATTCAGTAACCCCATGAGAAGGGTCATTCGCACTGGATTTTCAATTGCTTAACTGAAGAAATTAGTTGAAAAGTGGAAATCCAACCTGCTGATAGTTTCTTTATCTGCCCACACCTAATAATTGGTTTGCTGTTTTTTTTTTCTTTAGATCGGCAGATTATTTACGCTTCTGTGAATTGCAGTGCAGCCAGAGTCTCTGTTTCTTTCTTTTAAAATTATTTTTAGGTGGTGGTAAGAATTGTCCATAGTGAAGCTAAAATTCTGTTCTTAACTTCAAAATTCTCATTTACATAATACACATTTCAAACAACGACAGGATAGTGGATTATTATGCGGCCTTGAAATATCACCTTGATTAAGACAATGGAGCATCGTAGAGAAATGGTAGCATGTTAAGTGAAAAAGAATATGAAGTTGTGTCTGTACCATGATTTCAAGTACATAAATTATGGGCATATGAGCACAAGCTGAAAAAGGAATATGGAAAAAGGAAACAGATGGTCGGGTAAGGTGGTGGGATTATGGGAGCCATCCCCCTTTTTTAGCTTTCCATTAACACCATGATAGTACTACTCATGTAAGAAGCATAGTTGCAAAAGCATTTAGTTAGGCGCAGAGGAAGATACACCATGAGACCAATAAATTGTAAACTGCAAATCCCCTCACCTGGGGGGGAGGGGCGCCTGTGAATGCCTAAATTGCTAAGAGCTCCTGGAGGGTTCCAGGTGGGGAGAGAGGACTGCGTTACAATCAGAAACATTTCTATGTCAGCATTTCTGGTAAATTGCTTGAAGAGATCGCAGAAAAAAAGGGACCTAATTCTCCAGCGCTCCTGTAATCTGTCTTGATCTATTTTCTCATTCTAAGTAAATATTCACTTTCATGCCTAATTTTGTATTTGTGTATATGCATTCTTAAAAAAAGCAGGCGGGGGGTGGGCACTCCTGTACTTGTCTAAGCTTCAGGCCTCACAAAACCTGCAGGTGCCTTTGATTAGGTGGGTCATCAGAACCCCAACTGGGTCCTGGGAAGTATGAAGTCTACCCCAGGGCCCCATCCCCAACTTCTCCGAAGAACCACTATGCATCCGTTGGAAACACTGTTGCTGGGCTCAGTGGTTGGTATGTCAGCACACTCCTGATTTCGCTGCTGGCTCCTTCCAAGCTGGTCTCTGTTCTTCATGGGAAAAGCAGCTTGCCGTACCAATTCAGAATTGGAGGGTAGGAAGGGGCTAACCTGACGGTCATGTCTAGCCATTCCTCGGACACGCGGTTCTTCTCTTTAAGGCCTCTGGGCCAAAATGTTAATTTGTATTTGGAGAAGAGCTACCCAAGTATCACGTGTTTTATATGACAACCCCATTATTAGGCCCGTTTTGGAGCTAAGGGAACCAAAGTTCAGAGCTTGGCAAGGAGCAGCCCTGACATCCCAGCCTTGGTGTTTGACTTTAAAGCTTGGTTTCTCCCTTCACTGTACAGTACAATTATATAATATCTCCCTCTGACCCAAGCAAAATGTGGAATTAATTTTTCCCTAGAGAACAACTCCCAAGGTTTCTCAAACAAAGAACGAAAACAAACGAAAAAGCAAATACACTCCCAGCTAAGAGAGGAAATCCCCAGGAACTACTACTTGTCCATTTATTTGACATTGTAAGCAGTATTCCTGGTGAGAAACTATCAAGAACTTGAGCCAAGAGTGAACCCTGGAAGTGCAAGGTGACACTGAGAAAGAGACTAGAACAGTGGGCTGCAGGCCCCTCCTAGCAAAGCAAAAGCAGCTGTTTCCCAGGGCCTCTGGAAAGCAGCCCTCTCCATCACAGCAGCAGTGGGAAAGGGGAGGTTGGGACTGTGCCGCACACCTTCCCACCTGGGTGTCGCTGGAACCCAGTGTCCTAATCATATTTCCCCGTCACCTCTCAGCACTGATTTACTTTCTCCTCCCATTCTACATGCTGCAGCACTAATTGCCTGCCTAATTGCCAAAACTAATTGCTATGACATTCATTGTTCATCTGCTCTCTTCTCTGGCTTGGGCTCCAGCAGGTGGCTCCTACGAAGGCGAGGATGGCATTATTCCTGGCTTGCTCCAGGGAGAGTGATGTCCCCCAGCAGTTGCTTTTCTCTTGAAGGTGGACCAAGGAACTAGCTTTCTCACCGCAAAGGGAAGAGTGACTCTGGACAGAGGTTTGCCTTCTTCTGACTTGAGATGGGGTTGCTTTGACTGGTTTGGAGTCTGGGAAGCTGGACTTCTCAGGAGGTCTCTCCCTCCCATTTAGAGGTTAGAATTCGATTTGCTGATTAAAAGAGATGAGTCTGCTTCTTGAGCTCATCAGCGGCAGAGCTGGTTCTGGTGTTCGGATTTCCCACTTCCTAGCCCTGGATTTCTAGCGTGTCACACTGCAACTACTGCAGTGGCACTAATTCCTCTTTTATATTTTCTTGTAAATTTTTATTAAGACTCTATCAAGTAATGTTTCCTTATTGTAGCTAGGATAATAAGCATCAGTATTTATTGGGTTGTTAGAAACACCCAGCACTTTCCATGCGTTCTCTCCTTTAATTGTCAAAAACGGCAGCATAAGCAGCTGCTGTCAGTGTCCTTTTTATATATGGGGAAACTGAGGCAGGGGAAGGTGAAGAACTTGTCCCGGTTTGATGCCAGAGCCCATCCTCTGGCGACCACAAGGTCACATGCATGATCCTGCTGACGGCTTCTGGATTCTGATACATAGAGGAGCTTCTTCTGAAGGCGAATCGAAGGTTGGTGTTGGAGCCACTTGAAACTAGTCAAGCAGACTGTGCAAATTCATGTTGCTGAGCCAGGAGTCGTGACATTCTGTTTTCTCCGTACCGCGGGGAAACACAGATGAACGACGATACTACTCTGGGATGAGGCTGGGCATCGCAGCAGGAATTACCCAGGCTTCCCTGGGCAGTGGCAAAGACTGCGCCTTAGGAGGGAGGCCTGTGGTTTAGTTCTAGATCTGCCGCTAGGCCACTAGCCAGCTGTACGGTCCTGGGATGACCGGATTGTCTTGGTTTCTTCTTCTATGAACTAATTAGGCTCTGTGGTCCCGAGGACCACTGCCATTCCGTGCCTTTCTGATGGCACACCCAAGGTGAAGCGCATAACGGCAGAGGCTTGCCATGAGCTTCAAGACAGCTCTGCAGTAGCTGTAAATAAAAGTCTTATTGTTTGGGTCTTGATCTTTTCCCCTTCAGTGATAGGAATAAAAGCAATGGCACTATTGTGTGAAATAAGAGTTTTCTCATTCAGAAGAAAGCTATGACACATACAATAGCAAACCATTTGGAAGCTGAAAAAAATAATTGTATAATTTACTGACTAGGATAGGAAAGTGATTTAGGAGACCAGAGAAGGACTAGGGGTTAAAAAATGACTAAAAAAAAAAAAAAAAAAAAAAGATTTGGAACTTTATTGCTAAAAAAGGGAACACTGTAAGGTGATTTAATACACAGAAAGAAATAATTATTTCTAACTATTTTAAGGAGGAAGGCTTAGGCACAATTAGAAGAAAACCAGGAACAAAAGAGAAAATTATAATTTCATCTGAGGGAGAAAAAGTCATTTTCATGAAAAACAGAGGTTTTGAAATAAGGATGTCTGTTATTGGTTGCCTTTTCAGTTCTTCTGGGTAATTTTTTGAGGCCCTTATGATCTTTCAACTTCTAAAAGCATGTTTGAGGGAAAAGTGGTAAGGCATGAATTTTAAAAAAATTAATTTCTACAAAAGTTGGGTATTCGTCCTTTCTGATGGAGGCATAATACTCCATAGTGTATATGGACCACATCTTCCTTATCCATTCGTCCGTTGAAGGGCATCTTGGTTCTTTACACAGTTTGGCGACCGTGGCCATTGCTGCCATAAACATTGGGGTACAGATGGCCGTTCTTTTCACTACATCTGTATCTTTGGGGTAAATACCCAGGAGTGCAATGGCAGGGTCATAGGGAAGTTCTATTTTTAATTTCTTGAGGAATTTCCACACTGTTCTCCAAAGAGGCTGTACCAACTTGCATTCCCACCAACAGTGTAAGAGGGTTCCCCTTTCTCCACATCCTCTCCAACACATGTTGTTTCCTGTCTTGCTAATTTTGGCCATTCTAACTGGTGTAAGGTGATATCTCAATGTAGTTTTAATTTGAATCTCCCTGATGGCTAGTGATGATGAACATTTTTTCATGTGTCTGATAGCCATTTGTATGTCTTCATTGGAGAAGTGTCTGTCCATATCTTTTGTAGCAATATGGATGGGACTGGAAGAGATTATGCTGAGTGAAATAAGTCAAGCAGAGAGAGTCAATTATCGTATGGTTTCACTTATTTGTGGAGCATAACAAAAAGCATGGAGGACATGGGAAGTTAGAGAGAAGGGGCTTGGGGTAAATTGGAAGGGGAGGTGAACCATGAGAGACTATGGACTGTGAAAAAACAGTCTGAGGGGTTTGAAGTGGCGGGTGGGTGGGAGGTTGGTGTACTAGGTGGTGGGTATTATAGAGGGCACGGATTGCATGGAGCACTGGGTGTGGTGAAAAAATAA
Organism: Mustela putorius furo; assembly: GCF_011764305.1. Lineage (NCBI taxonomy): Eukaryota > Metazoa > Chordata > Mammalia > Carnivora > Mustelidae > Mustela > Mustela putorius. The sequence continues at coordinate 33,932,004 of NW_025421987.1, forward strand.
TGATACTGTTATGCTGAAAATAAATAAATTAAAAAAATTAATTTCTTTCTTTTAATTTAATATAATTTTAATTCCAGGACAGGTAACCTCCAATGTTATATTAATTTCAGGTTAAAAAAATTGATTTCTGTGGTATGGATTTTATAGTAGAAACCCCCTTAGCAGGTAGTAAGGGAGAGAGACTGCTGGAGAAGGAGGTGGGACTTGAGGCACCAGTCTGCTCCTTCCTGCTGTGTGACCCTGGCCAAGTCCCGTCCCCTTTCAGAGCCTCACTGTCCTCCCATCTGCACAAACTCGTCTTGCACGCCTCTGAGGACCTGTTCTACACGTTCACATTCCTTACTGTAAAGTAGTGGCAAAACAAAACCAAACCACAAAAAACCCCAAAAAACAAACAGCCCGACATTTTATAGTCACTGATCTATAGGCTACTAGACATTAGGATAAAAGCCAGAAAAATCTATTTTTTAAAATTAGGAATATTGGTTAGAGTGAAATGTTCATATTCCAGGAAGTTCTGTTGCTTGAATGCTTCTAGAGTCATTCTGGTGCCAAAAAGGATGTGGAGGCGGCCTCTTCTTCCTCCTCTGCTTCCTTCTTTGTTCATGGGAATGTACAAATGTGTGTGGGAAACCATAGTAGGAAACCGTCACTTGAGCTGCTCTGGGTTGGGGTACGCTGTGTACCCCACAGGGCCAGGTGCCCACAGGCCACCGGAAGCCGCAGCTGTAGGCTGGGAGGGACCCCTGACTCACTGCCTTGTGCTGGGGGGCAAAGCCCCCTCTCAAAGGGAAACACCTGCCACAAAATGTCCACTGAAGCTGGAGAAAGTAAAGGCGAGGGGCTCTGGGCTGTCCCAGCACCAGTCTCCACCATCATTCCAGGGCAGAGTGCATCTGTTGGATCACCATGCCGTGAAGGAAACCGCGAAAGTTGCAATTGTGAACACCGGCCCCCAGAGATAATGAGCCTTGAAATAGTTCTGAGACCAGAGCCAGAGGGGCAGGGACAGAGGAGACAGTCAGAGAGTGGGACTGGGGCGATAGAAGGGGCTGGACACAGTGGTCTAGAGCCTTGTCTCATTCCAGATATGGGACCTGAGGATCTGCATGTGTGTATGGTAGGGGTTGGGGATGGGACTAGAAGGGGAAGCATTGGGAAAGGGACGGAAAAGAGAAGGTTTGAGTCATGAGAGGATAATAAACATTTTTCAGACTGCAGGCTGTGGCTTAGAGGTTTGTTGTAAAATCGGTTTAGTCGTGCAGGTGTTCTTAACTTGGAGTCCATGGACATGGCTGTCTTACCTCCAGAGGCTCAAGGATGGGACTGTATTGCAAAATAATTGATTTCCTTTGTAATCCTATGGGTTTTGTTTTATGCATTTAAAAACATTAGTCCAAGAAGGTTTTCTATACCACACTGAGTAGAAATGGCACCAAAAAATAAAAAATCTGAGGGTTAAGGCCAGCATTTTAAAAAAGCTATTGTGGTAGACTAAAGAGAAACAGAACAATTTAAGCTCCACATGTAATAGGGATAAATATTGTTTTGTGAAAATTTTGTTGCAGAATACTTAAATACATATGTGTACAAATATATATACATGTATGAATGTGTGTGTTTATACATATATATATATGTTTATTTACAACAGTATTTCATGGTCAAACATTTTGACAGCTACTGATTGATAGGCTTATAGACATTAAGATAAAAACTAAAAAATCCATTTTAAAAATTATGGGTTAGGAGAGCCTGGGTGGCTCAGTCTTTAAGCGTCTGCCTTTGGCTCAGGTCATGATCCCCGGGTCCTGAGATCGAGCCCCACATCAGACTCCCTGCTCAGCCGGGAGCCTGCTTCTCCCTCTCCTTTTGCTCCCCCTGCTTGTGCTCTCTTGCTCTGTCAAATAAATAAAATCTTTAAAAAATTTTTTAATAAAAATTATGGATGTAGAATGTGGTGACATACTCGTGTTTTGGACCAGAAGGTTCCGCATTTATGCAGATGTCTGACATTGTACACTTAGCATGGTGACATTCCGGCCAGCCTCTCTCTGGATGGTGACCAGCTGGCTTTGACCACAGCCCTTAATGGAAGGCCACATCCCTCTTTGCCTTGTTGAGCCCTGAGTTAATTTGAAGTGAACAGACCTCGTAGAGACACATGTTGATTCTTGTGGCTACAAGGCTCCAGGAAACGTTAGAAGCGGAGGTCTTATTTCCGGAGAGGTGTACCTTCCTGTTTTTCTCCAGGGAGGTTTGCTCTCTCAGCAAAGGACAAGGCCATTGTAAGACACAGAGAGGGCCTCTCCCACTGAGGGCCACAGCAAAGGGGAAATCCGCAAGCAAAGGAAAGAGAAAGAGGAGCAGAGAGGTGAGATATAGCAAATACTCAGGCAAAGGGGGTGAGGGCCATTAAAAAAAGAGAAAGGCGAAGAGAAAAATAGCAAGTGTGTAAGGCAAGTAGCTGGGCCAGCTGAGCCGTGGGTGTGGTAAGAAGCTATTGCTAGCCCGTTAGCCTCCTGCAGGATTCGTAGCATCAAGAATGGTGGGACTAAAAGAAAGAAAGACAATTCAGCAGGAAACATCAACAGATACAAATCCTGAGACAAGACCAAACTGCAATTAGACTTGAGCCGACAGAGAGCTATGGCTTCCCCTCTTAGTGAACTGTTGCTCACTTCTTAATATTTTAAAAATGAAATTCGTATGTACTTGGTTCATTTAGAAAACCATAAGCTTTGCTAGAGCCAGGGCTTTGTCCAAATCATTTCTTATGTCAGCACTAGCATCATGGTTAAGGGCACAATAAAGGTTTGTAAAGAAATGGTAATTGATCAGCTGGTAACTGGTATTTGAGAGTACTTGGAATAATGATAGTGATAACTAAAACGTATGCCCTGCTTAATGGTTTAGAAATCAATTTCATGGCCATCATATCACTTAGTCCTCACACAGTCCCATCAAGTATCACCATTAGCATCTTTATTTTAAAGATGAGGACGTTAATTAATTAATTAATTTAGATTTTGTTTGTTTTAGAGAGAGAGAGCTGGCGCGCGCCAGCTGGGGGAGGGGCAGAGGGAGTGGGGGAGCAAGGAGCACAAAGCCTGACACGGGGCTCCATCTCACACCCTGAGACCATGACCTGGGCCCAAACCAGTTCAACGCTCAACGAACTGAGCCACGCAGGCACCCTGATGAGGGCACTAACTACTTCACGCCACTCAGGGATAAGTGTCTGGAATTTTAATCCAGCCTCTCTAATGGCAAAACCAATAGAGCAGGGGCGCCTGGGTGGCTCAGTGGGTTAAGCTGCTGCCTTCGGCTCGGGTCATGATCTCAGAGTCCTGGAATCGAGCCCGCATCGGGCTCTCTGCTCGGCAGGGAGCCTGCTTCCTCCTCTCTCTCTGCCTGCCTCTCTGCCTACTTGTGATCTCTCTCTGTCAAATAAATAAATAAAATCTTAAAAAAAAAAAAAAAACCAATAGAGCACATTGCCTCTTCTGGGAATGCTGTATATTTAATGCAGATGCCTTGTAAATCTAAGTATCCATATCCATAGTCGGTATGTGTATTAAGTTGGGTCGTTCAGGAAACAGACACTGATGGAATTGGGAGTGTGTGAGGTGGAGGGAGTACCACTTGTGAAAGATAAAGGGGGAGGGAGCAGAGAAGGGCAGGGATGTTGGAATGGCACCTGTGAAAGGAGAGGCAGAAGGAAGCAGAATCAAGGTGAGAGTGCCTCAGACTATGGTGCACATCTCACGGAAGACTTAGCCAATACAGCACGAGTTCCAGAACAAAGATTGCCTGGATTGGGTATAAATGGCCAGGCTGCGACCTCCCTGTCACCGCCATGCTCCATATCTGGGTCTGCCTAGGAAGCACGTGGCCTTGGCTTGAAAGTGGAGGTGAGTTTGGCAGGAACAGTAGCTGGATGTTGTAGGCTAACAGCAATTCTTGCAGCTGAAAGGCAGGCTCTTTTTGCAAGGGAGAGGCAAATGGTGGGCCCCCGGGCCAGCGCAACATATACTGAAGTTTTCTTAAGCTGGAATTTCTCTACAATTCCAACTTAAGTTCCCTAGTTGGGTACTGTTTTATTTATGATACCCTCACTTTCTAACTTTCTCGTTTACCGTCACTTGGTAAACGAGAGCCCACGTAAGGACCAAACATGCCGGTTTGGAAGACGGAATTCCTATCCTACAGGATTACGGGAAGACAGGGGATTATAGTAAGTTGAGCAATTAAAATCTGATACACTAGAGCAGGTCAACTATTTGAAAATACAGGTGCTACTAGTCCATTTCTCACATTCATGGCAGACTTGGCCGATTGATCACAACAGTCTTTTTCATGAGTTGTGTTGTCTGCCTCAAAATTATTCTCAGCATAGTGATCCAGACAGCCACTACCAATCTATCAGTGTTGGCGCCTGAGATGAAACCAATTTATCATCCCAGCACTGGGAGATAGGGGCATATATAGGTCTTTGAGCAGGTGTGTGTGTGCACCGAAGTGTGTGTGAGTGCTAGTGAGAGAATGGAGTTAAGGTAGACATAATGAACGCTTGGACTTGTTTATCCATTAGGGAGTTAGGTTTCAAATTTTTTATTTATAAGTCTGTTTCAACTCAAAACACTCCCCTCACCCAAAAGCAATGCTATAAATAAGAATTATACACGAAAGTCAATGCCTAAATTCCTACTTACTTGTACATAAGCATTGGTGAAAATGCTTTTGGATCCTAACACAAAGCAACAACCATTGGCCTTAATAAATAGTGGGTTTCTTTTCTCCCATAATAATAAATTCGTAGGTAGACAACTGCCTGCCGAGGTTCAGGTTTTTAACAATGTGTCCCCATAATCCTGTTGCTGTTTACCTCATGGTTGCAGGATGGCTCTTGTTGTTACAAGCATTGCCATCTGTGTCAGGAGAATGTGGGGGTGGGGTACCCGCCATTCATCAGGAAAGAAAAGCTGTCTAAGTAATCTCCCCCAGAAGACTTTCATTTACATCTCCTGGGCAGACAGGATCGTGTGACTGTCTCTGGTTTTAAGAAAAATGAAGACAGCACATACTCCAATTTCCAGCTTCTATGGTGGGAGGCAGCAAGGGAAAAAGAATTGGGAGAAGCTCTTGAATAGGTAACCAGTAGTCAAAGGTAATCATATTGTAGAGGGTGAAGCAACTCTGAGATGTTTTTGAGCAAAGGTGGAATATATTCCGTGTTCATTCTTCTACTTATTCTTACCTTCCAATAAAAAAAAAAAACTTGGTAAATGGAATAAAGTGTCTCTTTGTAAGTACTTTCATTGGGTGAGGATGGATTCTACATATATGAGCTTTAGCAAAATGGAAGCTTATTTTGAGCTTCCATGAACCTATGTCTTAAAATCTGGCCATTGGGTAATTTTGAACCAAGATACTGTTAATAGATTACTGTTCACAATAGGATTAATCCAACAACTCACTGCAAACTAAAATGGGGATTCTAAAATTAAATGAACAATGAATGATACTTAAAGGTGAGAATGTCAGAAGATGAAATCTCCAGGCTACTGGTAATAACAACACTCAAAATGTACAGCATAGGGATACCTGGATGGCTTAGTCGGTTAAAGCCTCTGCCTTTGGCTCAGGTCATGATCCCAGGGTCCTGGGATCAAGCCCCACTTTGGGCTCTCTGCTCAGCAGGGAGCCTGCTTCCCCCATCCTCTCTGCCTGCCTCTCCATCTACTTGTGATCTCTCTAACTCTCTCAAACAAATGAATAAAATCTTTTAAAAAATGTACAGCATGTTTAGTAAATATTTCAGAAGTTCCAAACTATCTCTGTGTCTTTAAGTAGGTCATATGCCAAAGCTAAAAATCTTTTGGTGCTATTCAAGCTTTTTAGTAGAATATAGAATTAAGTCATTGGTAAACTCTAATAATGTGTTAATCTTAGATCATGATACCATATTATAGTAACATACTTTGTGGGTTACTTGAAAGTTTGTCTCATCACATGTGAAAAAGACAATCTAGGGCATTACATGCCATTTGCTTCAAAGAACTCAAAGTGGGAAATTTGGGGGATCAGTCTTTTGTCCATCTATGGGACAGAATGTTCAACCTTGTTTTAAAGAATCATGATGGTGTAGAAGAGAGTTCTTGTTTGAAGTCAATAGTTGAATTTGAATTTTCATTCTACCTCTGACTGCACAGGGCAAGTCTGTTAACTTCTCCAAAGCTCACTTTCCTTATCAGTAGACTAGAAATACTAATACAGAACCTCCTCTACTTACAATCAAGTTGTAAGTGAAAAGTTGAAAAGTCCAAAGTGACTAAGCTTGCAGTCCCAAATGCATTTCCAAGAATAGGAGCATGAATCAGTTTCTCAAAGCTTTTAATTAAGGCTGTTCTTGTTCATACCTCTCCTATGCCATGTAGACCTAGCTAAGAGAATAACGCTTGACACACACAAGGCTTTGAATGAGTGAATGATATCTTTTCTAAAAATCATCCTTGTTTATATCTCCTGGAAGTCTATGGAGGAAGACAATTGCCCTCCTTAGGGATCTCCTACTGTCCCGGGTTGTCCTCTTCCCTGTCCTGTGGTTGTAGCAGCCATGGTTTTTGTTCTCACCACCTCAACACTCATGTGGGTAGAAATCACATTGGAAGAGGCTAGAGACAAGAGTTTTAGCAGCAGGGCCCCGTCTCCCAATCCTCAAACTTCTCCGATGCTTAGCCCTTTCTGGAATTAACATGAGACTCCAACCATGTCCCTTTCTCATTCTCTTGTTGGTGTTGTCCATTAGCACAGGGACGGCACTCTTGTACATTGCGTGATTTGTTCTTTGTCCTTCAGAATCATTTCTACTTTTGAATAATTCATTCTGTATTCACATGAAACATTCTTCCTTTTCTGACGACTTTTAATTTTTAAAACTCTCTTCTGTTTCCATGGTAACTGTGTATCTTGACAAGGGCTTTTAACACTATCACTGCTCTTGGACTTATGAGACCTGATGTGGTTAATGATGTTTGGGAAAATGTCTCAAAATAAACACAAACACAGCAAAATGCACGGATGGCAAAAAGTGCAGTTTCGTAATACAAAAGGCAACAGCACACGGTCCAACATTATTGGCTGCTACCAGGTAGTGTGTTCTCACAGGACAGCTTTGTTTTTATCTGTGACCATCCATAGGATGAAAAGTCTGTAAGCAGAATGCATCGGAAACTAACCTACTTTCCTCACAGGTTTGCTGTTGGAATAAACTAAAAGTGAAAGTGTAAAATATTTTTCAGAGCTTTGTTATCATTTGCAGGAAGCTTGCCTCATTTCCATAGTTCCATGTTGGAACACCAGGGACAAATCTTTGTCCCACAGCAAAAGAGGGAACTCTAACCTTAATCTCTCTTCGAGCCAAACATATGAGCATGTATGTACGCATGCGCCCACCTACACACAGGGATACACATGTGGGTGAGCGCGCACACACACGCACACCCATACCACTATCAGGAGGAGAGATAGGGATCCTGGCTCACAGAGATCACATCTCTCCCGGTAGGAAAAGGGGTAGAGTCAAAATTCTTAGATGCTGATCACTTCATTTTCACAAGACAAACTTCCTGGTTTTTGCTTAATAAAAGGAAACAAATCATTTGAAAGATGTTTTGAATTAGACTAAAAAGACACAGGTTGAGATTAGGGTTAGAGATTTTATTATATCCCGGAGTGCCTGTATAAACTATGTTGCAGTGATGTTTAATTGAAAGCTTTTCTAGATAATAAGTAGGAGATTCATTTATGGGCACTTCTAAAATGCTATTGGAATGAGAAAATGTAGATGCCAGCACATGTTCACGTAATCAAATAATAAACGACCAATTTTTATGTTGAGTTTTAGGATCACACAGTTATAAACAATTTACATAGAAGGAGGGGTCACTGAGATAGCCTTTTGGGAAAACAAGATGGATTTTTCCAGCCAATCTTGTCTTGGCGCACAACCACCTTAGACATATTGTCAGATTTTATGAAGATATTTTTCCTCTCACACTTCACTTTCACTATCTAGAAGCCAAGCTGAGGCATTTTCCTTGGTGAGTGGGACTTATAAGGACTAGTTCAAAAATGGAGTAGGCTTTTAGCAAAACTTTAATGTAGGGGAAATTATTGCTTTAGCCTGAATCTTGTTTCAGTGTCTTGAGTCTAAGCCCTATCCTTACCCTCAGGCACTCAACTCTCTGCAGACACAAAATTCCTCACAGAAGCAGTGCCCTGAGGGAAAAAAAAATATTTAAACTGTTAAATTTTAGATGGCTGTAAAAGGGAAGTTAAGCCCAGGGCTTCAGTTTGTGGATATTAATCTCTGCTAATATCCACAGATTATTTTTTAATCTAAAAGTGTTTTTCTTCTGAGTAAGTGGTTTGCATTTTAACAAGGGTAAATAAATGCCTAGTTCAAAGGAATGACACCATACGATTTTTAAATACCACCTCCTCCAGGAAGTATATCCAGGTTTTCTCTATCCCCACAGGCTACACGGTCCCAATAAGGCTCCTAAGCAAAGTGTACTTCTCCTGTCATGGCACTTAGTACCCATTATTATGATCATTTGTTTAATTGTCCCTCTTCCAGTTCAACAGTGAGCTCTGTGAGTGTACAGCCCGATTTATATATTCATGTATGTATAGGTATATTCATATATGTATATGGTATATGTATCCTATTCCATGAATTCCCACCACACGGCTCTGTGATCAAACTAGGACCTCAGGGTACCTGGTTGGCTCAGTTGGAAGGGCATGTAACTTGATCTGGGGGAATGAGTTTGAGCTCCATACTGGGTATAGAGATCACTTAAATAAATAAATAAACTTCAAAAAATACTTGAAGGACGTTAGTAAATACTTGTTTATTGAAGAATGAATGAACAATTCTAAGAATCTCAGAAACTCTAGAAAAGTGATAGGGTGAGGGAAGAAGAATGTGGTATTTTGGAGGTCAGGTGGCTTTCATTAATGCCTCCTATGTAGAGATTTTATAAAACTAGACAGCCCTGCTGACAGACCTCTGAAAATGCCACCTGAAGATAAGACACAGATTTCAATATCATTCAAGTACTTTTAGAAACCCACTCAGCATTGACTGTATAGCCTTGATCTTCTAGGGTCACAGGTACCTTTAGTATACAGAAATTATAAAGAAAGTGTCATGGCACCCTTGTTCTACTCAACGAGGGAATCCATTGAGTTGGAACCTGTATTGAAATTACTCCTTCTACCAACAAAAGCAGAGAATGAGAAGAAAACAAAAGTAAAATCTCCCCATCTTCACAGTATGACATAGAATAGTCACATAAAAAGAGAAAGAAGGCTTCAGGGAAACACAAATGCAAAAAGAATTATTTCAGTGACATTCTAAGTATGTAAATTGTGACTAGCATTTCGACTCAATTACTAGAGGGTACAAAGCGCCCCCCCCCCTTAGCAACACAGTGATAAGAGCTCTTCTAAAAGTCAAGTGAACTCGGAACAAGTAAATGAGGAAACACTGAGAATAGGGGGCAACTAGAAGAATGCTACCTCTCAAAGCATGTGGGAAGGCTCAGCTGAATTAATACGAGGAGGAAAGGAAAATTTATTCCAGACCAGAGACTACTCTATAAATCCTGTGGGAGTCTTTATTTCTTAGTGAGGAGGAAGTGTAACTTTCAGGGAGGAACTTCAAAGTTCTTTCGGCTGATCTAAGAATTTAAGGAGCATGAAACACATGAACAGGAGAAAATCAAGTTTAATTACATAGTGACAGGGGCTCCTACAGAATAGGCGGCCCACCACAGTTTAGCAGTTTAGGTTTGTTTATATGCCATTCAAAGCTAGGAAAGAGAGAAAACTTCAAAGGGAAGAAAAACCATTCACAGGAAAATGGAAAAGAGTAAATAATTGTTAAACACAGGAAAATGGAAAAGAGTAAATAATTGTTAAACAAATGTTTGCTGGGCCCCCACAGAAACATTGGGACACAGAGAGGAATGATAGCAGACTGCTAAGATCCCCCCTGCCCACCACCCCTAGATCCTATCACAACGTAGGTATCTATGGCAACATCTCCCTTTCTGCAGCAGGTCCTCTATCAAAATTCTTTCAAGCACTTAGGGGAGTGGCAAAAAAGAAAAACTTCTTGAGCCTGTTTCTTAAAAATAATCAGCTTAAAATAATCTACAGGCTAAAGAGACATATTTTGGGTGGCAACTGTTACCCCCACAACAGTCCTATCTTTAAAATGGGAAGTTCTGAAGTCTAGAAGTTGAATTGGTAGATTGTTTCCTCTCACTCAACCAGTCTCGCAGTCCTGATAGTAGGTTAGCTCCTGAAATTCATCTCAGGAGGCAGCAATGGAGGTGTGCTCCCAAAGTTAGGCCTGTGGTTCAAGTAATCAGGTATTAACTAAGAGGTATTTTTATGGAAATTTTTTAAACGAAAGAAAAAATACTTAATGATTGTGATGTAGGAACGGACATTAGGGTTCAAAGCCAAAGGCTAAGAAAGAATTCTTGAGACATCTTTGGTGTAAAATGGTGATTTTATTGAGGCATGGGAATAGGACCCATGGGCAGAAGGAGCCATACCAGGGTCATGAGTGGCCCATTTTTCACCTTCAAATTGGGAAGGGGTTAGGGATATTGTAAGTCTCTAAGGAATTTTGGAAACAAGGTTTCCAGAACCTTGAGGGGGCTAACTATAGTCAGGAAAAGTCATTTATTACTGCTAATAGTCATGAAGACTCTTCAGATATATATCAGTGGACCATATGCTTGGGGATGATTGCCAACACATATCTTGGGGGGGTTTGAGATAAAGGATTTCAAAGGAATTTTTATACATAAAAGTAGACCAACAGGATTGGGCATGGGGGGACTCAGGCTAGGATTGCCTTTTGCCCTTAGCAAAGTGTTAACATCCAGCCAGTTGAGTCTCTAGAGGAATGTCACTGCCTGTTTCAGGGACTTGTCAGAGGGCTCTAGGTAGTAAGGAAATTTAGTAATTTTTCTTCTGTCTTTGTTTCCCTCATCAGTTACAGCAATTTATGAACCCAGTTTCTGAGCTCTGGAGACAGCCAGTCAAGAAGATTTTTAGATGGCACGGGGGCAGGCAGTAGCAATTTTATAGATTTTCTCGGTTTGGAGTTTGAATGTCTCTGATGCTCTTTCTGACCAGCCACGCAGCAACTGCTATGAACATGACAAGTACATGAGCTGTTACGGTAATTTCTCTAAAGTTGATATCAAGTCATTCATATTCAGCCTGTAGGGCTTCAGGAAAAGGCAGTTTTAGTTCTCAATGATTCCAAGTCAGAATCCATTCATGTCTGAGATCATGTCCCCAGCCCAAGGTGGACCCTTAACTGACCGAGCTACTTGGATGCCCTGGAAGTCATCTTTTTTACTCACCTGGGAATGCTGATGGAAACTCCATAAGCAAGGTACAAGGCTCATATTTCCAAGGAGCTCTATTGGGTCCATAAAATCAAACTTAGTTCATGAAAACTGTCTACTCATATTTGAGTCTATGCCCATCTCTCTCTATGACATTCCAGTCAAAGCTTTGGTAATATAACCAATGTTTTCAGTTGTGTCCTCTTACAAGGAGGATAGACCCTTACTGAACTTAAGCAAGTAAATATATTAACATAAAAGGTAAGGAGAAAAGGATAAATGTGTCAATTTGTTTATAAAGATGTTCTTTTTTTTTTTTTTAAAGATTTTGTTTATTTATTTGGCAGAGAGTGATCATAAGTAGGAAGAGAGGCAGGCAGAGAGAGAGAGAGGAGGAAGCAGGCTCCCTGCTGAGCAGAGAGCCCGATGCTGCAGTTCTCAATCCAAGGACCAAGGGATCATGACCTGAGCTGAAGGCAGAGGCTTAACCCACTGAGCCACCCAGGCGCCCCCACGAAGATATTCTTCATCAAATTGCTGTACGTCATAGTTGGCTCAGGAGAAAAAGTGTGCTTAAAACTAGAAAGCAAAACATTTTAAAAAATCAGCAATAAACATCACAAAATTTATAATCTTCTTCATCAGTTCCTTCAGCCTGTATTATTAGTTTTTGTTCTGTTTGAATCCAGTTTTTCCATTAGTTGTGGAAATTTTTATCCCCTTAGTTTTATGGTCTTAAAGTTATCGGAAACTTGTATTCTGGAGGCTTCTCCGTGAATCTCCGTTAGGATGAACATTTTTGCAGGAATTCTTTTTGTAAAAGCCTCTGAGTAAATGAATAACTAAATTGAAAAGACTTAAAAATAGCATGGCTAAGGGTCTGATTAGGGTTCATTGCAATGAGCCTGACAAGGAAATTTGGTTATTTCTGTGACATACAACATTTTAAGATAATAACTAGAATTATAACTGATAGCATTATACTAAGATATATCAGAATTTTAGGAATTTTATACAATTTCGAGAACACTTGCATTAATAATATTTACCTATTACAATACAACCAATTGACACAGCTTCCCATGTAATTTAATATATCAAATAAGCCCAATCAGTTTAATATCTCTCTTTTATACGGAGAAAGAACAAATTTTTGTGATTCCTCCGGAATCTGAAATATCCCAAAGTGATTTTGAGGTCAAAAAGACTTTATTTAGAATTTGATTTGGGGGAAGTTTGTCAAAAATATCAAAACTGTTGTAAAACATTTTGTCAAATAGGGTCATAGTTCTCTGTGGAACAATACTTAATTATCCACTTAACCATGATGATAGTTAAGGATGTTGCAGGCAAATACAGAAAATTAAATGGCCCTAAGAAGGAAAAACTTGGCTCTTTTAATTTTGAGGAGATTCATTGTCTTAAGTAATTAAGGACCTGATTAAGATAACATGAAGCATAGGGCATTATTTTGATAAAACACAGCAATTCTGTTTTCTAGGCAGGTTACTTTAAGAGAAGAGAGAAACCTTTTATAATCTGTTATAAAGAACAGATCAAGAGTCCAAGAAAACTTTGTCCTTTTAACAGACAGTAAAACCAAATTCTAATTGTGTACTAGTGTACTTTTGGTATTTAAGCTCATTCTTAAATAAGTTTATTTTAATCTTAGCCAGCTTAACTGCACATTAAAATTCCTTTTCAATGATTCCATTTCCACAATCTTATATGACTTTCTTTTTTACATTTAGATTTTGTCCTTTCCTCTTTTCCATAACCAGTTTTATTTTGGACAAATTTACTTTTATTTCCTTTAACAAAAACATCTTCATACCTCATATGTTTTCTTTCCTTGTATATACATTCTATTTCCCTTATTCTTTCTAATAGCTTTAACTACAAATGTTAGAGTACATAATTCTTAGAAACTTTTATTTCTACGGAAAACTAAGTAATAATCAATTGTAAACTGTCTGTTGTATCAACATTCTTTAGATTGGCAAATTTATGAACACATTTCATACTTTCTACGAATGTGTATCTTCAAAGTACAATCTTTTAATAATGCACAAAACATGTTTTTGTTTTTAAAACATAAACATGTTTATGTTTAAATTTACCTTTAGTTTCTCTGTAGTAAGGAAGTAGATACACCTGTTTTCCGTAGTTAATGTTTCATTATTTTATCTTATTTGGAGATGATCTAGATAGTCAATGAGTTTCCATCATTCAACATAACTAAGCAAAGCTCTCAGGTTGTCAAAAAGATTTTGGAAATTATCTTTAAGTACACATATCATAAAACAATTTTTTGCAAAGAAGTTCGCCTAAAGGGATGCCTGGGCGGCTCAGTTGGTTGGGCATCTGCTTTCGGCTCAGGTCATGATCCCAGGGTCCTGGGATCGAGTCCTGCATCAGGCTCCTTGTTCAGTGGGGAGCTTGCTTCTCTCTCTGCCTCTGCCTGCCACTCTGCCTGCTTGTGCTCTCTCTCTCTCTCTCTATCTGACAAATAAATAAATAAATAAAATCTTTTAAAAAAAGTTCACCTAAAAACTCTTATCTCACTTACATCTCTTAAATAATTTGCCCCCAATGGCATGTTTAGATTACCTGTGAAAACTTCATGAGACATTAGACAGAGTCAGCCTTCATTCAAAATTATTATTTGCTGACAAATTTTGCAACAGAGATAACAAACTTAACAATAAACCGAAGTAGAATAAAAAGTTGTATGTCTGGATTATAGTCAATGTTGATAACTCTAAGACATGTCTATTTTATTTTATTTTAAATATTTTTTAACATCTTAATTTATTTTATTTTTTAATTGTTCCAAGATTCATTGTTTATGCACTGTAGCCAGTGCTCCATGCAATACGTGCCCTCCTTAATACCCACCACCAGGCTCACCCATCCCTGCACCCCACTCCCCTCCAAAACCCTGTTTGTTTCCTCAGAGTCCACAGTCTCTCATGCTTCATCTCCTGCTTCGATTTACCCCAATTCAGTTTCCCTTTCCTTCTCCTAAAGACGTGCTGATTTTAACCAAACAAGCATCCTTACATTAACTTTCATACTGAATGTTTTCCCAGACCATACAAATCTGAAATTCATTTGGATTAAGTCTTTATTTATTTATTTATTTGATAGATCACAAGAGGCCGAGAAGCAGAGAGGGAGGGGGGAAACAGGCTCCCTGCTGAGCAGAGAACGCAATGCAGGGCTCGATCCCAGGACCCTGAGACCATGACCTGAGCTGAGGGCAGAAGTTTAACCCACTGAGCCGCCTAGGCACTCCAGTTTTTATTTTATTTGTGAGAATTTTTATGGATACTAAATTTATTAATTTTTTTTAAGGTTTTATTTATTTGAGAGATAGAAAGAGAGCTCACAAGTGGGGTGGATGGAGCAGAGGGATAAGAAGAAGCAGACTCCCTGCTGAGCAGGGAGCCCGATGTGGGCCTATATCCCAGGACCCCAGGATCATGACCTGAGCAAAAGGCAGATGCTTAACCGACTGAGCCACCCAGGTGCTAGTGAATGCCTAATTTCTTTAAGCCAATTAAATAGGACTCTTTTACACAAATTGATTTTGGAAATACCATTCAGAGGTAGAAAAATACCATATTTCTTACAGACAGGCATAGGCAGACATACAAGCATAGAGATTTTATAACTTCTATTTTATTTTGTTTTATTTCTTGATTAACATATAATGTACTATCTGCTTCAAGGGTGTAGGTCTTTCATCAGTCTTACACAATTCACAGTGCTCACCATAGCACAGATCCTCCTCATTGTCCATCATCCAGCCACCTCATCCCTCCCACCCCCCCTCCACTCCAGCAACCCTCTGAGATTAAGAGTCTCTTATGGTTTGTCTCCCTGTCTGGTTTCGTCTTGTTTCATTTTCCCTCCCTTCTTCTATGATCCTCTATTTTAAAACAATATAAAATCACGTGTTTATAAATAATGGTTGGAAAAATTCAAGTTTACTCACTAGAATGGTTGAAAGTTTTTACTATTTGTGGAGAAGACTTTTAAGATTTGTATTCGTCCCTCAAAGTAATCTTAAGGAGGATATCGCTTGGAGTTTGGGCAAGAGAACACTTTTTGAAGTTCGTAATTTTTTTTTTAGATTTATTTATTTATTTTACAGAGGAAGAGAGAGAGAAAGAGAGAGAGCAAATGAGGGGAGGGGAGGGGAGGGGAGGGGCAAAGGAAGAGAGAAAATCCTGAAGCTGACTCCCCGCTGAATGCAGAGCCTGATGTGGGGCTTGATCCCAGGGCCCTGAGATCAGGACCTGAGCTGAAATCAGGAGTCACACTCTTAACCAAATAAGCCACCCAGGTGCCTCTTGTAGTTTGTATTTTTAAGAAGACTCTTTTTCTTTTCTTGTCTTTTCCTTTAGTCTTAGGTGAGTGTAGACATAGTTTTAGATACCTCCTGGGGTGTTACATTTCAAAGACATGGTAAGATTTACTTTTTTCAAGAGACTGAAAAAGAATACAAGTTCTTCCAAGAAGGACTTTGGTTTCCTAAGGCCAGTAATTGACAAGACTTTTGAGATGAATAGGTGAGGTTTTAGAATTGATGGAAAGGAACAGATGGATTTTGGATTGCCTGTGGAGTTGCATTTTTTTTTCTTTGTTTTGCGAAGATTCGTAAGATAAAGAAAGTTGCTCTCATTTTTTTTTTTCCCTTTGCTTCTTAAGTGCAGAACAATTATCCTTCTAATAGCTTGGTTTTTTTTTTTTTTTTTTTTTTTTTAATACCTGAAAATGTCTGAAGGAAGGGGCCTGAGCAGACTTTGATTCTGTACTATGTCTAATTCATTTTTTTTCTTTTTTAAGATTCACTTGTGTATTTTAGAGAGAGTGTGTCTGAGTAGGAGAAGGGACAGAGGGCGAGAGTTTTAAGTAGACTCCCTGCTGAGCATAGAAACAACACAGGCCTCGATCCCATGACCCATGAACCAGCCAAAACCAACAGTCAGATGCTTAACAAACTGAGCCACCCAGGCACCCCACTATATCTAGTTTCTGTTCTTTCATCTTATTAAAGGGTCCCTAAGGCTAGCCATTATACCAATAGGACAATTGTTTTGGATGAGAACCCTCCAAAATTTTTTTCTTTCAAATATACCCAACTTAAGGGATCCAATCTTTGGCTACTGATAAGTAGAATCTCATATTAAACTCAATAGTGATTTAAACCAATAAACCTTTTTATGGCTTAACCATAGATGCAAGAGGTATCCTTAAAGGAGAGTTGGAGATAAAAGAAAAAAAAAATTAGTCCTCACAAGATCCAGAAAGTTTACTCCCAAAGTTAGCTTAAGAAAGATCTAGCCACAAGTAGACGGACAAGTATGTCTGTCCAGACACACCTAACCGCAAATAAAGTGCAACCCCCACTTCTGTCTGGCCAAATTAGTGACAATGAAGGTTGAGATGATAAAGGACCTTTATGAAGTGGAACCCTTTATGACATATTTTCCTGAGAGCTGGCACAGTTGGACAAAGAGAAGGGTGACTATTGGGTCCACATCTTATTGGGCTGCCTGCCAGATGCATGCCGGGGTAAGCATCCTCCCGTTGGTAGAGACCAAAGAGAATATTCTCCCCCATCATAAGGCTCAGCTCTCAAGACAATGAATAAGATGAGAGGAAAACTTAATCAGAACTATGGTTCACCGTTTCTTACGACAAATGACACAAAAGACACAAAAAACAGAGACTAAAAGAAAACAATGACCATCTCTGGGAGAAAAAAGATCAATAGAAAATAATAGTACTCATAATAAGTTTTTACCAAAGTCACTTTACCCAAGGAAATAGTTCCATAAATGTTTTCTCCTATTAATCTAAATTTAGATAAAGAAAAGTACTCTCACCACTATTGCTTCCGTTAGATCTTGCAGGCACACGTAGGGAGACTGGTATGGTAAAGAATTTTTACCCTCTGCCATCTTTTTGTCAGATGTCCCAGGATCTCTCAGCTGTTGCAGTCCTATGGTGAGCAGCATTCAGCCAGTTTAAGTTTATCCTGCTGGCTACACCAGCTCTAGGGGAGGAAAAAGTTTTCTGTACCTTTCAAGATTCTTTGGCTGGTCTAAAAATTAAATTGACATGATACAGTCTAACAAGAGAAAATAAAATTTAATTACATATGTCTGGGGCCCCACAACAATATGAGGCCCGCAGGCAGTCAGGTAATTGAGGTTTAATATGCGATGCAGAGCTAAGGAGTAGGTGGGGAAGGGGCTGAGACAGTTCACAGAAAAGATGAAAGGAAAGAAAGACAGTTCACAGGAATAGTAGATGTTTGGTAAACAAATGTTTGCTGGGTTGTACAGAAACAGTGGAACCCAGGAAGGAATTTTAGCAAACAGACATTGCTGGTTTCCTCCCTGTCTATGACAACTAGTTCACATTATACTGTAGGTATCAATGGCAGTATCTCCCTTCCTGGAGCAGGTCCTCTATCTATATTCTTTTAGGCAGTTAGGGGAGTGGCAATAAATAAAAGCTTCTTGAGCCTATTTCTTAAAAATCATCAGCCTAAAATAATTTGCATGCCTAGGAGACACATTTTGAGATGGCAAATTTTGCACCCCTATGTAAACTGTATCAGAACTGCACTGTACATAGGTATGTATATGTATGTATATGTAGTTTGTCAGTGTAACTGTAGTTCTTAGTAATATTCAGTCATTTTTACTTCTTTCTCTTTTTCCTTTTTCTCTCTCCCTCTCTCCCTGCCCCTTATTTCTTTTGTCTTTATGATATTTCAAGTTAAAGAACTTCTTTGACACTGTTATAAAGATATACAGACTAGGTGGACCAATACATAAATTAATATATAAAGTGGCCAAAACCTTCAGTAAAAATTTCTAACTTCTATGGGTTTATTTCAATCTAAATGTGTTGCATATTTTATTTACAGACACATACATACATATGCACACATTCTTATTCAATTCCCCCAACATCCCTACTCTATAATAATTTTATTGCTATTTTTTGGATGAGTAAAGAAATTCAGGTAAGTTAGGAAGCTTGGCCAATGACAACCAAAATGTAGAGCATGAATTTAAAACTGAATTGTCTGGCTCCAAAGCCTATAATCTGTTCCGTGTATATCTTGGGAGATAATAGGTACAATGTAGGATAAAATCAATGTTGTAATTGTTTTTTAGCTTAGATAAAGATGTAATGTTCTCATTCATAATGAAGTACCCGTCCCTACTCTGGAAGAGGATATTGTTTTAAATCTGCGAGATACCAGTAAGGACTGAGAAGGTATCCATGCACAAGTTTGAAAACCCTGTCGCTGCATGGTTTTCTTCTTTCTTTGGCTGGACCAGTAGATACAATACCACATTCCTGGCATGAAAATCTCATCCATCCCTGAATTGGTGCCAGAGGCTCCAGGGCTTAGGTGGGTTTCTCCAAGACACTGCACAACTTACACTCTTCCACAGGGTACATGCCCAGGTGAACAGCATGTCAATGGCACCAGCCAGACTTTCTTGCTCCTACTTCTCCACACTTCACTTACAATATGACTTGATAGAGGATCAGAATGTTGATATATTTTAATTTGCTTATAGGCCAAATCGGAGTGTTTGTATTTATAACTCTGAGAATTAATGGAGAGAATAAATGGAGTTAGAATTCATATTCCATGAAGTACTTTGAGCTTCACTAAAAGGGGAGATATGCAAGACACTACATTTAGAAATTGTTTAGGAGCAGCAAATGGAAAGAAGCAACATTTTGCTTTAAAAAAAAAAAACACATCACAACCCCTTCATTATGTGCAGCACACAATTTAACAGGTGTGTGATTTATTCATTTATTCACAGATTCATGGACTAACCATTCCATCACAGCACTATTGTCTGTGAAGCAAAACACATTTACAACAAACTGCATCAGCTTCTTCGGAGTGACTGAATTAGCTGATCTCCAGAAATTCTTCACTACCAGTTGAAAAAGAGGGTTAATACTCACCAAAATGGTGATCATGAAAAATTAAACTCTACCTCATTAAAGTCCTTTCCATCCTTGTATTTCTGTGTCATCTATAACCAGCACTTGATTTAAAAGAGGAAAAATGTGTATATTTCCATCAGAGAAGTAATGAAATAAAATAGTTTCTCCACATGCATCTAGAATGGTCAATGGTCCTCTCCGGAAAGGTGCTATTGCCAGCCCTTTTCTGTTTACTTAATTCTTCTCTTAAGAAGATGGTTTTCCATAGAGCTATCTTGTGACCCAGCAATTGAACTACTGGGTATTTACCCTAAAGATACAAATGTAGTGATCTGAAGGGGCACGTGCACCTGAATGTTTATAGCAGCAATGTCCACAATAGCCAAACTATAGAAAGAAGCTAGATGTCCATCGACAGATGAATGGATAAAGAAGATGTGGTATATATACACAATGGAATACTATGCAGCCATCAAAAGAAATGAAATCTTGCCATTTGTGATGACATGGATGGAACTAGAGGGTATTATGCTTAGTGAAGTAAGTCAGTTAGAGAAAGACGATCATATGATCTTCCTGATATGAGGAAGCGGAGAAGCAATGTGGAGGGGGTTTGGGGGGTAGGAAAAGAATAAATGGGATCGGGAGGGAGACAAACCATAAGAGACTCTTAATGTCACAAAACAAACTGAGAGTGGCTGGGGGCAGGGGGGGTAGGGAGAGGGTGTTGAGGTTATGGACATTGGGGAGGGTATGTGCTATGGTGAGTGCTGTGAAGTGTGTAAACCTGGTGATTCACAGACTTGCACCCCTGGGGCTAATAATACATTATATGTTTATAAAAAAATTTAAAAAAAAGATCATTTTCCTAATAGGTGAGTCTAGGGACAGCAGCACACCATCTACTTGGCCACATTTCTTTACTGGGCAAAGTTAAGTGTCGAAGGTCATTGTTCTTTTTCTCTTGGCCTTTCTGACTCAAGGGCTCCTAGGAGATGTGTGTGCCTGTCTTAAGTCTCCACGTGGTTAGATTATCACTAGTGAGTCCAGATAAGTCTCCTGTTACTGCTTCTCTACCTGTGGCTGTATAAGAAGTTATGGTCCAGTGGGTGTCTGGGTATAGATGTGAAGCAGAGAACTGGTAGGTTGGGGCTGCACTTTCTGCACAGTTTGAAAAAGTGCCCTGTGATCTTTGGTCCATGACATGAAGCTGATACTACACTTGGATCGTGCCATGTTATTCGATCTGGCTTTACTGCTGGTGAAGCTGATGACTGTGCTGTGATCCTCTACTCCTTTTGCCAAGTCCTCAGCTGAGTGGACATAGAAGGTGAGACTGGATGAGTGATTCTTACCCTGTCCCCAAACTCCAGCAGACACCAAAGATTCCCGAGGGAACCAGAAGGTATTATGCTCACCAAAATAACTCAGTCAGAGAAAGACAATTATCCTATGATCTCACTCATATGTGGGATTTAAGGAACAAAACAGAGGAGAACAGAGGAAGGGAGGGAAAAAAAAAAAAAAAAAACAAGATGAAATCAGAGAGGGAGACAAACCATAACAGACTCTAAATCATAGGAAACAAACTGAGGGTTGCTGGAGGGGAAAGGAGTTGGGGGGGGGCGGGGTAATTGGGTGCCGGGAAGGAAGGAGGGCATGTGACATAATGAGCACTGGGTGTTGTATACAACTGACGAATCCCTGAACTCTACTTCTGAAACTAATAATACACCATAGGTTAATTAGTTGAATTTAAACCAACAAAAAAGAAACCAAAGATTTCCGAAAACAGAGCAGCAAGAGGGAGATGGGGGGGGGCGGTGAGGGTAGGGATGTGTGGAGAGATAGCTACTTTTCACTTTCTGTCTGCCTTTAATGCATCACAATGCTCTCATTAAAAAAATTAAAAACTTGTATTTAAAAATGGTCCCCAGGACTAGAATGCTGAAGACACAGTGGGAAACATGCCATCAGTAAGTAAACAGCGTCAGCCCGAAGACCTTTCAGAACAACATTCTTGCTCAGGAGAAAGAAAAAAATATTGAAGTAGATTTAGCCTATTTAAATATTTCCCAAGATATTTGTTGAATTTTGGGTCACAATGTTTCTCCCTTTGAATAAGCTTGCTTGCTTGTCTTTGAGAACAGCCTGGGTGAGAGACCATTTGACATTCAACCTCTGACTATTTTAGTGTTGGGGCTGGACCAAAAGAAATTTACACTCAATCAAATGATTTTTCACTTACTGAGACAAATTCACTTTTTGCTTCTTTCAGTAATTCATCAATCTAATGGGAGAAATAAAAGCTATCATAATAATGAGAATAGACGTCTAGAAGCATGAGCCAATATCAATACTTTATTTAATAATGCAAATTCTATTGCTCTATATTTGGTCTCAATCCAAATTTGCTTTTAATTAAGTTTCCTTGCCATTGTATGCTCCTCTCTCTCTTACTCTGTCTCTCTTCACACCCCTTACCCCACATAGACATTTAAGCTTTTCTCATAGTGTAGGCATCACATTTGACCTGATCCTATTGTCCCCGGCCAATATTGATAATGCACTGATGACATCACTATTACCATCATCGTTGTCATCATACTGGAGGGCATCTTTAGAACATTTTGAATGTGGCTGCAAGTGAGTTTTGAATAAAGTAAATGCTCCCTATCTCATATATTGTGTCCCCAAACAATAACACTAATTGAAAATACCAAAGAATATATACATCTTTTATTTTTGAAATTTATTTATTTGACAGACAGATCACAAGTAGGTGGAGAAGAAGGCAGAGAGAGGAAGAAGCAGGCTCCCTACTGAGCAGAGAGCCCGATGCGGGGCTCTATCCCCCTCACGACCTGAGCCGAAGGCAGAGGCTTCAACCCACTGAGCCACCCAGGCACCCCTGAAGAATATATCTTTTTAAGAGTAATGAGGTTACATAATGTGTAAGCATCAAGGTTTCACACTGTGTCATGACTCATATAAGATAGGATAGGATACTCAAACACTTGAACAAGAAGGGCTACCAAATTCCGTTATTTTATTGTTTATATTTAAGACAGTTAAAAGTATTTTTACAGTAGGTGACTCTGAGCAGCAGACATCTATCTACTTAAGGATGTTATGAAATAATGTGCCTTCTCCCATCCTGCCCATCAACCTTTATTTGGACGCTCTGGTCAGCCCATGGTTAGCAGCCATTACCCAGCTCCTAACTCCCTGGTTTCTGACCTGCTTCTAACCTATTTCTAGCTTGTTCCTGGCTCTGCATACTATCTCCCTTTGTTCTCCAGATCTACCTAGGCCTTTGACTTTGGGTTCCTTTCAAGGGCTCTTGGCTCCCTTTGTAGTTGCTTTGAAAGGGTTAAGCCATCCTAACAGCTTTCACTTGGGCCTGCTGACCTAGTTTTTCTGGAGGGTAGTATTGGACAGTGGACTTTCAGACCATGACTTGGTTGCTCTTCAGCCTTTACCCAGCCATTAAGCACTGGATTTCATCAAGGCTTAGTTCTGGGTCCTACTTACTAACTCCGTGTGCTCTCTGGAAGAACTCAAGTCCACATTTAATGACGGGTTAATAGAGTAATTACTAGATTCTGAGAACTATGTTAACAATTTTAAATGCATCCTGCTGTTTAATACCCCCAAGTGTTATAAGGTACGGAATATTCTTGTCCCCGTTTTTTAGATACGAAAATTTGGTGTAGAGTATTTGAGTAATTTCTTTATGACTGCCCAGCTAGAAAGTGACAAAGCTGGGCTGCAAATCAAGACAGTTTTACTCCAGGACCCCTGCTTTCAATCACTAATATTGCTACTATATATATTCAATCACCAATATTGCTAATATTGGTTTATATGGAATCTCTTGGTGATCTCATCCACACTTGTAAGTTTTGTCGCCACCAAAGCACGGATGGACTGACAAACTTCAGTTGCCTACTCAAGGTCTCCATTGGGATGTCTCAAAAACACTCCAAATTAAATGCATCCTAGGGGCGTCTGGGTGGCTGAGTCTTTAAGTGTCTGCCTTTGGCTTGGGTCAGGATCCTAGGATCCTGGGATCAAGCCCCATGTCGGGCTGCCTGCTCAGCGGGAAGCCTGCTTCTCCCTCTTCCACTCCCCTTGCTGTGTTCCCTCTCTCACCTTATCTCTATCAAATAAATATTATAAATAAATCTTTAAAAAAATGCATCCTAAAGTTAACTCAATTATAGTTGACCCTTGAAGAACATGAGTTAGGGGCGCAGACCCCCATGCAGTTGAAATTCTGCATATAACTTTCAACTGCCCCCAAATTTAACTATTAACAGTGCACTGTTGATCAGAAACCTCAGTGATAAATAAATAAAAAGTTAACACATATTTTGCATGCTCTATGTATTATACACGGTATTCTTTTAATCAAGTAAGCTAAAGAAAAGAAAATGTTATTAAGAAAATCTTTATAGTACCATATTACTTAAACAAAATCCACATGTAAGTGGGCCTGTGGAGTTCAAACTCATGTTGTTCAAGAGTCAACTCTATTTACCCCTCCAAACTGGTCCCCTCCTTCCATCAGTCTAGGACACAATCCTCAATTTGGTGATATAAGCTAGGCACCCGGCATCATCTTTGACTCATCCCTTCCTTTCCTTCAGTCATGTCCCATCCATTTTTAAGTCCTGTAATTGAAGTCTCTGAAATGTGTTCCAAAGCTGTCCTCTTCTTTCTATCTCCACAGTCACCACCTTTGCCCAAATCATGGTTATCTCTTATCTAATCTAGTGCCATAGATCCTGGACTGGTCTCACATCCAGCTTTGGCCCTCTTCATCTGCTCTTGACATTGCAGTTTAAGTAATCTTTTCCAAAATGCAAATTTACAATATCATCACCTGATTAAACTCTTTCATGATTCTCATTGTTCAAAGCTGAAGAACTATCTACTTAGTAAGACCAGCAAGGTCCTACAAAGTCTGGTCTCTGCCTGAATGTCCAGCCTCATGTGAATTCCCTTTTCTTTACTTTCTGTATCAGGCACACTTGCCTTCTTTCATTTGGGCATTTTCAGTTGACTTCAGGGCCTTTGCACATTCTATTCCCTGCATTTGAAATGCTTTCCATCCATCACCCGACCCCCACCCCCAAGTATGGTGAACTTTTATGCATTCTTCCGTTCTTAGGTCACATGTAAGTTCTTTAGAGACCCCTTCCTGGCCCTTCTTCCCAGACTAGGTTAGGTTTTCCTATAATATATCATTATAACACCATGAACCTCACTGTCATAACACTTAGATCAGTTTGTAATTATGCAGTTGTTTATGTAATTATTTGCCCAATGACTCTCTTCTATAGTGGAATATAGACTCCATAAGGATAGGGACCAAGTCAGTTTTTGCTGAACATTGTATCCCCTGTAAGCATTGATAAATATTCACTGAACAAATAAGATGGGTGATTCTGAAAACACAAAGGAATTAGTATTAAATGTAACAGATTAAGTAGTAAAACTAAATCTTTGAGTGAAAGGCCAGATATTAAATTTTAAGATAAAGTTTTTTGACTCAAAACTTAATTTAAGCTTCTTTAACACAGTCTAAATTTATCTCAAGGTATAATCATTTTAATTTTCTCAGTAGCATATAATAAAAGGGTATGACCTGATATTTTTTTTAAAGATTTTGCTTATTTATTTGACAGACAGAGATCACAAGTAGGCAGAGAGGTAGTCAGAGAGAGAGGGGAAGAAGCAGACTCCCTGCTGAGCAGAGAGCCCGACGTGGGGCTCGATCCCAGGACCCTGAGATCATGACCTGAGCCGAAAGCAGAGACTTTAACCCACTGAGCCACCCAGGCACCCCAGTATGACCTGATCTTGAAACTGATCCCTGGGTCTCCACCCTTCCTCTTTCCCACCACATTCACCATACTTTCCTGCATCTGTGACCTTCTGGTCTCCCAGCTACTTTGCCTTCAAGTCAGAGCCTACCACTGGCCCTTGCTTCAGACCCTCCTTTTATTCTTCCCCCTCAGATTTTGTATCCTTACAGTTTCAGCGGGACTGGGGAGTGGAGAATGGGGTGGTAATGCTGATGGCTGGGCTTATCCCTGGCAAGAGGGCAATTTATGTAGTTCTGATCTGGAATCCAGACTGCCTGGAAGAAAGAGCAGGGAGTAGAGGCCAGGTGGAAGGGTCAGGTGCTAGTATTATTGACAGTGTGTTTTGGGGAAGTGATTAAATCCCAGGACTACTTACTCTGAATCTCTTAAACTCGCCCAGAAATCTGCATTTTAATATGCAGCCCAAATAATTTTGATGCATGTGGTCCTTATACAACACTTTGAAGAAAACACTGGCATAGAGACATAATTTATTAAGAGCAATGTTAACACTTCCTTTAAAAAAAAAAACAACCCTATATATCTCAGCTGTACTGACTTGCTTGGAACAAAGTACACACATGCTATCATGTAGGCTGACTCTCTGGTCCCTTCCATTAATGGATATCATTGTGTTTTTATTCTGAGAAGCATAGAAGGACAGTTACCTGTTTTTCTTTGTGAATTCCAGGAACATCTGTTGCCTCACACCTGGCAGTCTCTGTAACAGGTGTATGCTCAAGATAGCAATGATAAATAATCATATGACGTTGGCCCAGATCACAATTTGCAGCCTGTCACTCCTGCCAAATGGGTCTGTTGAGACGGAAACCACAATCTGAGCAGCTGTGTATTAATAATTTAGGGAAGTGTCATAATTTAAAAAAAAAGTATAAGAATACAGAATACCGTGGGGGAATGGGAGAGTAATTTTCTACTGCCCAGGAACCTTGTTTTCTTTCTTGCCCTCTTCCCCTCCTTACTCATCCCCCCAAACACTGGCTACTTTTAAGACTCTATGAAGGAGATGAAAATTGAGAAGTTGTTTGACCAAAAGAAAGCAGGTGTGTAAATGGTGGGAGACCTCAGTTGGGAGGCCCTGGGGAGGTCTGGTTTACACCTCCATTATGTAGCCGAGGAAATGGAGGCCCAGGGAGATTATGGTTGAGGCAGGTGATGGGCTATACCATCTTTCATCTGTCTGGAACCCAGAGGACAGCTAAAGTCCAGCTGTCAGATGTAGTCCACTCTTCTTCCCACACTATCGCAACATGTTAGCTCAGAGTTCCAGGCAAGGGAAGTAGCCAGTGATACTCCCTCTACACAGTTGACTCTGCCTATCTTTTTCTCCACTGTAACCTTAGCATTTAAGGCCGTGGAAGGCCCTTTGTGAGTACTTGGTAAGGCCCAGTAGCTTCTACTTTTGTGTTTCTGGGAAACCTGAGTGTCTAAGAAATCTGGCTACTCTGATGGTGAGTGCACATGGGGCAATCAGAGGGAGCCTGTGAAAGGGACTTCTTTGGAAATAGGGTCTTTGCAGATGTCTTCATGTTAACATGAGGTCATGCTGGACCAGATGGAACATAAATTCAATGGCTGGTATCCTCATACGAGGGCTGGGGGGAACACAGACACACATGGGAAGAATGCTGTGTGGTGACAGAGGTCGAGACTGTGGTCACGAGGCTACAATCCAAGGAATGCCAGGGGCTGACGGCAATGGCCAGAAGCCAGAAAGAGGCGAGGAAGGAGTCTTCCCTAGAGCCTCCAGTAGCATCACGGCCCCACCAGCACCTTGCTTTTGAGCTTCTAGCCTCCAGACCTGTAAGAGAATCAGACACATGCACAAAGCACCCAGCACAGCATCATTTCCATATCTAAAGGGGATGAGAGAAGGGCTGAATCTGGGAGTTAGAGGAAGGGTGGGGACAGGCAGAGAGGAATTTACGGTAGTCAGGATTTAAAAAAAAAAAAAAAAGAATTTTGGTCCAGAATGACCATTTCTGGATGTTTTCGGAAGCAAAGGAGTTTATGGTAGTCATGCAAGGGGGGCGAGGCTGGGGGCTCTAGCGGGGGAAGAAGTGGAGTCCCAGTCACCTCAGTTACAAGCAGAGAAGCTGGTGTATATAACTAACAGGGTCAAAGTAAGGAATTTGTTAGCAAGAATGAGAAGCCTTCAATGAAAGAAGGCAAAGATAATGGGGGAGACTTCATTGAAGCCTGTACATGAATGAATGGTGCAAGGACAATGATCATAAACGTGTTCATTTAATCTCGGAATATCACAGGCGAAAGGCATGTTTTGAAACCAAGAAAAGACGCACCTATAGGATAAATAAAGGAAATGGTATTTTATTTAAATTCCGCAAGTAAATATATGGAAGAAGCTTCCGAGAGGGTGTACTACTTAGTCTAAACTGGTAAAGAGCTTCAAGACAGGTTTAGATAGTTTAGTGAGTGTGAGTCCCACTCTGATTAAAAGATGTTGAAGGTTTTCCTACTTTTTTTCATTTTTATTTTATTTGATTCAGATATTTAGAAAATGTAAAAGACCATACAGTGAAGACTTGCTCTGTTGCACCTGTCCCAAGTCTGCCCAGCCCCTACCTCTCCCAACACAGAATTGCTATAATGGGTTTCTTATATGTCTTTAAACACATTTTGTAAAGTGGATAGAAAAGCAAGTAAGAATAAGTTCTCTGATGGTAGGGAATTTGGTCTGTTCCATTCATTGAATATATATATACACACACACACACACATATATATATATATATATATATATATATATATATATATATATATATATATATATTTATATACTCCACACCTAGAAAAGTTCTTGGGATGTCTAAGGTGTTCAAGGAATATATATTAAATGATCAAATATAGTCACCTTCACAATCTCTAAACACATAGTGGCCTCCTATACTCACTCATGTGTATGCATCTTGCTTTATTTATTTCACATTATGTCCTCCAGTTTTTAAGAAGTCATGTCCTCACAGTGCCTGGGAGGCTCAGTCGATAAGTGTCTGCCTTCAGCTCAGGTTATGATCCCAGGGTCCTGGGCCTGAGCTCTGCATGGGGCTCCCTGCTCAGTGGGACACCTGCTTCTCCCTCTCCCTCTGCCCTTCCCTCTCCTGTTCATACTCTATCTCGCTTTCTCTTTCTAAAAAAAATAAATAAATAAAATAAAACCTTAAAAAAAAAAGTCATGTCCTCAGATTTTGGTGACAAAATTCTCAGTCAAAATCCAATAGAACACTGAACTGCCTGGCATGATATATCTGGTGTTCTTTTCAGTGTCTTTGAGGTTGCTAATGCCAGGTGTCTTTAGCCTGCTTTCAAAACAAAAACAAACAAACAAAAACCAAAAACCAAGAGATTTGCCGAAAGAGAACCAGTGAGCAGTGCTGGAAGTGGTGAAATTGACACATGGATGCTCACGATCCTGCTGAAAGATCATAAGGGGATCACAACGCAAATCCCCGAAATCCCACACAAATCTTGTGTGGCCACTGCTTGGGTCTCTAAGCTGTCTGCCTTCACTGTGAGGTACAGGCTTTAATTGCTATTGTCTGATAATATATATCTGTGCTTTCAGTATTTTTCTAGGGACGTCTGAGAATCCCGACCAATACATAATGGCTTCTTTGCCAATCTTGCTTTATCATTGCCTTTCGTTTTCCTCATAGCCTTGGGGCTTTGATTTTATTATTTTGGTCTGACTGTGACACTGGGGACAGCGGGCTGAAATGACAGCGTCCTACTTGCTTTATCTTGGCTTGGCTTCTTACAGGGGCATCGGACATGGATGAGGGTGCTATAAGGAAACTGTCTCTGAATCCTTAACCCCGGCACACGTGGCTGTGCCGCTTTTCACGGCCATATTTCCATCTGAGACGTGGAGATAATGATACATGGCCTGCACCCTTGGAGGATGTGGTGGTGAATATTAATGAGATAAGCTTCAAAATGCAGTTTGAGCTCTTCAGGCCTGAGGTCCTTGATAAGAACTGGGTTATAGAATTAGGAAGATAAAGGAGCACAGCCCAACCATGACCATTTTTCATTATAGAGTGCCTTGACAACTGCTCTATGCCTCTAACTCTGATACAATACCTAGGAACGGTCAGTAGAGTGCATAGGTATTTTTAATATTTTGCCTTATCTTCCTACGTCCTTTCTGCCAGGGACTGTGGGTAGTTTACTCAATCAGCAGATAGGTTTTAAACGTTCAGTGGGTTCCGATGGAGGCGGCAGTCTCGGGAAGAGCCCCGGGCTGCAGGCCGGGAGGGTGGCTTTGCCCATCGTCCCACCTGGATTTGAGGAGCAGCCCATTGTCCCCGAGCCCTGTTGCCTTCTCATCAGAGCAGAGAGACGAGCTCTGCCCTGTGCGTCTCTGTATATGAAAGGAACATTCGGTGAGCATAGGAGTACCAGCTTGTTCAGTGGAATAAGGCCCCTTAACGATGAATATTAATGTCTAGACGGGCTACTTCCTCAAGTTGGAAAGAAAGCTGAGATGTCAGGAAACAAAGACTGCCTACTCTGAGCCAAGGCTTCCCGTCCGCAGAGGAACTATAAACTGAGAACATGTCCACATTTTCTACCATGATGTATCAAAATCATCTAGGTCTACATAGGTGTAAAATATGTATATAGGATATTTGTAAAAGAGGCATCTACCAATGATAAAATAGAGAGCAAATTTTTGACAATGACGATGACAAACAGAATCTTCCTTTCAGTTAGTTCACACTGAACTGGCCTATGAGGGGAGTTGGTTTTCTGTCTCCTGAAAGAACCGGGAAATGTCAGAGAGGCCCAACGCCAAACTCAGAGCTCTGCCAGCATGCATTCCAGCCCTGGCAACAGTCCCGTGGCCCTGGGATGGCCTTAGGCGCCTCATACAGATTCTATTCCAGGAGCTCTGAGGGCTCAGTGAAAGGAAAAATATCTGTTGATGTTTTTTTTATTTCTCTTCCCTGAAAGTGGACTGGTAACCAGGGGCTGGTGACACTGCTAAATGTGATGGTGATTAGAGGCTAGAGGCAGCAAAAAGGTATTGCTCCCAGTTCTGGACTAGGGGGGGCAATGCAGACAAGGGGGACCGGCAAGGCAAGAATTCCAATAATCCAAGAGTGTTCTATTTCACATTTAGAACCGCCTCATGTCAGGAACACAGTCAGGACTGGTGCGGACTGAGGTCCTATGGAGAACATCACTCCACTCGATGTGATTGTCATAGGTACCAGTGCAGGCTTCGAGTCGGGGCATCTTCTAATCTTTGGTTAAGCTCTGCAATCTGGATCCTTATGCGAAATTCTCATGTTTGAATGTTGGTGTGTGTGTATACGGACACTCAGATAGACATCACAGGTTATTATGTGAGAGAAGCTGGAGTGGTCTCCCTGGGGGATCCTTGGACCTTTGATGTTGGAGAGCAGAGGGCGCTGTCAGCCCAGAGGAGTGGACTTGGTTAGAAACTAGCCCTGCGGCAACATTATCAGGTTCTCTCCTTCCTGAGCTCAGCCTGACCACTAGGGTGAGGATCAAGAGGCTTCTGGGCCACCGTGTAAACATCTGTCACATTCCTGGGGACTGGCAGGGAAGGAAGGCCACTTTAGCACTGTTTTGGAGTCCCCAATTATTTGGTCAAAGTTCATGGGTCCTGCTGGCCAAGAGGGAGTTAACATGTGGCTCCCACGAACCCAACTCCGAGTCATGTGAGTTTCTAAGATCGACTACAGGAGCCATAGTACAGAAAAGGGGAGTCCATGAAGTGGAGCTTATGGGGACCCCTAGAACCCTAAAGCTAGCTCTTCTAATAAGGGGGAAAGGCAACAGGTTGGTGATTACCATCCTTGCATGTATAAAATGGCAGCATTGACATCTAATAGCTAAGCAACAGACTTCCTATAAGGTGATTCGGAGGAACTGGTTTGCTCCAGAATTAGACGGATAGGGATAAATAATACCAAATGATTCGCTGGACTCCCTGGAACTTCCCAAATGCTAAGCAACTGGCAAGAAAGTGTCTGCCAGGGCACAGGCTACAACTATGGATTTGGAGAGAGCACTT
This sequence comes from Mustela putorius furo, assembly GCF_011764305.1. NCBI lineage: Eukaryota > Metazoa > Chordata > Mammalia > Carnivora > Mustelidae > Mustela > Mustela putorius. The sequence goes on from NW_025421987.1 coordinate 33,963,410, forward strand.
GTGTTCAGCTGATTATTTCAATTTTCTCACCCATAAAAGGATATGGCCAAAGAACACTTTTCCAATATGCTGCAAAAGCCGATTTGGAAACCAGAGGCTTAATTCTTTTCTTTTCTCCCACTGTTAAGTCTGTATGTAGAAATCAACCACATCTAATTTAATCACACCTGCTTCTATTTTGTTGATAAGATCAAAGGATTTATAAGCTAAGGAATATAAGTCCCAGGAAGGAAGGAGGCAGGCCAGAAGCAGTATGAGCATACATTGAGCACCTAATAGGTACAATCACATACATTACCCTATTTAATACTCGCAGTCTTCCCAGAGGGAGGCCTCATTACCTATCATTTTGCAGTGAAGGGAATTTTCTTCTTGAAGGTTTGTTCCAATTACAAATAAGTGTGTAAAATAAAAATAAAAGTCATACACAGGAAATGAAGGAGGAAGAGGAAAAAGGCCTACATTAGAAGCTACACTCTCCTCACTTACCTTTAATTTATCTGATTCATCCTTCTCAGCTTCCTTCCTCTTGCCAGAACATAGGGGTAAAAGCTTTTTCGATCTTTGGTCCTTTCCCCAGTCTGTTTCTTACCCATGCCAGGCTTGAAGTATGGCCTCCCAGTTGATGAATCCCATCTCTGGTCCTGATTCTGTTCTACATTCCAAAGCCAGGCCAGCCTTGCCAGTTCCCAGCTAGCCACCTGTACATGTAAGTGAGTTGGGGTTGACCTGCTTATGGCCAGCTGGTATGTATTGGGCCAGAGTCATTCCGGCCTCATCCAGAATCCCAGTGAGATTAGGACTAGATAGCATCTCTCCAAACCAAGAGATCGGAAATCTGACTGAAGGGTGCTGTTTTGGATCAGCAGCACCTTCTGGAAATAATGCTTGGAGGCTGCCAAATGGTTTCTGGAGAGCCGTGCAGTTTTCCGTTGTCTTGGACTTTAGGAGTTCCCCTCCAAGGTGCGGTCACTGCAGGAGGGATCCCACACAATATCCTTACCTACTTCCAATTTCCCCACCAGCCCCAGGTCTGGGGAAGACAAGATCTGACAGGCCTCTACTGCTTCTGGATCAAAACTCCCAAACAGACCGGACCCTCCGTGACCTGCCATTACCTAGGTTGGCATTTGGGATCATACCAGCTCCCAAACTGCCACTAACTGATTCCAAACTGAACTAAAACTTGACATCCCCAGGCAGACTTGGTTTTTGCCATCCTGGCCCCCTCCCAAGGAAATGAAAGCTTGGTCTTTTTTTCGTATTTCATATTAGTCTCTAGGCAGATTCCTCCACCACCTCCCATTACAAGATATCCCATACCAACTCTTGACTGACGGTATTTGCAGTTGTCCATTTGAGTGTATCTACATGATACATGCTTCAAAAACAACAAAGTATAGATGAACTAGGGTCTCTCTCCTGACACTGAATCTGGTTCCTTCTTCATGTGCATCACGTAAGAAGGGCTAAAGGGAGCAGGCACAGAACAGAGTACTTGTCAACCACAGCTGCCAAAGTTCCTTGCTTTGCTCCACAGATACCTCTCTGGAAAGTCATGGCTTGCATCCTCTCCCCCTCCTCTCCTCAGCTCCCTCTGCACTTTCTGTGTGGTAATATTTTCTAAGTTTGCCACTCACTGGGTGAGCTGATCAATTTTCTCTTCAAGGTGTTGTGATGATTTAATATGTATATTAAATTTCTTACAACATAGAAGCTGCACAATAAATGGTATTTATGATTTAAAAAATTATTACACTATAACCGACTTGGTGTACTATTGCCCTTCAATGTCATAACATATATCTTTATCTTTCTTAGATTGAAGGTTCATGGTATAAAGTGTTCAAACCCTGAGTCCACTAATATCTGGCTTTGACCTGTTAATTTGTTTCTCTGGACCTCAGTTTTGTATCTGTAAAGTGGAAATAATACCTCCCTCACTTACAAAATACCTCACTCCTTCACAAAACGTGATATTATGAATAAAAAGCTTAGCACAGTGCCTGGCATGCAGAGTGATAATAATAATCATTATCACTGTCTATGTGCCTTTGCTCATACAAATCCCTATTTCTGGAATGTTGCTTCTCCTATTTTCCATTTTGCAAAATTTTGAAAGACCTGGGTCCTTTCCTCCCAGTGGATTCATGTCTTCTCAGCTCTGTTCTACTGTACCCAGGTACATTATTATTTTTTATTGTATTATATCTATTTGATTTACCACTTCTCCTGCTTGACTCCTTATCTTGGCATTCGAAATCTTCCATTTCATCTTCCTTTTCTTCCTCCTGGTGTACCTCAAATCCTTCCTCTCAACCATCCGATCCCTTAATGCCCTTCTGCACCCCATGACTTTGTGTCTTTCCCTCTGCCTAGAATGGCTATTCCTGTTTTTCTTTGCTACTGGAATCTTATTCATCCATCAAGGACCAACTCTAGGAATTCTTCTCTATTTCCTCCAAGTTAGAAGAAACCCAATTCAGTACCATTCTGTTTATTTCTCTATTACGAATGCTACCATTATAATGTTTTAATTAATGCACATATCTTCCCCATTAGACTGTGACCTCTTGAAGGAGAGACTATGTCTGATTATTTGTTTCCTCCAGCACCTACTACTGTGTTCAAAATACAGTACTTATCCATCACATCTTGGCTGCATTTATACTATGTAAGTGTACTAAGCAGCATCTGCCTAAAGCAAGAGGTCAGAAATATGAAGGTAACGCTTCTAGACCAGCAGCACCTTCTGTAAAACTCATGGATTGCTGAAAGATTTCCAAGAGTCAAATGGATAGGGAGTTTAAAATCTGTCACAATCTCTATCTGAAATAAAATATCTAGTCATGAACATTAGCATAGGCTAACATTTATTGACTAATGAGGCCCAGGAAGCATAAGAGAAATCAAGTCATATACAAGGGAACTATGTCAGTAAAACTAAGAAAAACATAATAAACTCCGGCTACAATTTTTAGTCCCTGTGTATTATGTAGAACCATTATTGAAATTTATGGTTGTGGAAAACTGGCCAGTTTCAGTTTCAGCATGGTTGAGTCAGGGACATTTCCTGTTATCAATAGGAAGCTGCTATACAATTAAATGGATCAATGATGCAGTGAACTGAATTAGTTGTTTTTTTATAGCAAGTAATTGGACTAGTTGTGCATTCTATATTTTTCAGTTGTACAAGCATGATCTTTGAATCTATCATGAGGGAAGATGCTTGGGCTGCTTTAGCCTATTGATTTGAGAGGCAGTAAAAGGACCTAGGTTTAGTGAGAAAGGCAGTAAAGTTACATCAGTAAAATGGTACAGGCGATGAACATTTGACACACTGAGCGGCTTTATGGAGACTTAATGATTTTTTAGAACAATTTGCAAATCTGATCTAATTCAATTAGTACAATAATAATCTACCTTAAATTATGGTGGGACATTCTGTTATATATTTACTGCATTTGGTTCTGGTCTATGGAACATTATACCACTTCTTATCAGTGGTGTGCTGGTAAACTGGCTTTTTGTTTTGTTTTTGTTTTCTCAAAGCCCTAATTTTTTAGTGTTTTCCTATTTCCCTGGTGTAAATACTCCCATTATGCACTGGCTTTAAGCTACCAACAGTTAAACAACTGCTCTCAAAGTTTCTAAATATCTGACAATCAGCTCTTAGGAGCTGCTACACCGTAGCAAATTATTTAAATAGTGTAGGAGAGCTTGCTGAAGATTTAAAATCATGCAATTTTAGGATGAGAAGCATTCGGAATATTTAAGTCCTACTCCTAACTTTCCAGAAAAAAAAAATATTGATACTGAGGATAAGTGATGTCCTAAAAGTCATGCAAAAACTTACTAGCAGACTTTTGGTTGGAACCAAGGTGTCTGGATTCCCCCATTCCGTAATCTATGCAAAAGCCTTTATATAGGGAGTAGAGAAAAACAGTTTTGGGGTATGAATGGGATCATGACTGTTGAATGCTGCTTTGGGGTTTGGATGGGAAGAATGGGTGACAGGAGCTGTGAACATGAAGTTCCCATAGAGCTGTTCCAGGTTGCGTTGAGAACTGTTTAGGTTCTCAGTACAAAACTGAGGCTTGTAGTCCTCGTTTGAAAATGGGCAAGCTGCTTGACCTTTTTGGGCATTGGCTTTATGATTTTTTCTAAGTGATGATTTTTAACATTAAGGTGTCTCAAACCCTAGTGTGTATTAAATAATCTAAGGTACCTAGTAAAAATCACCCCCAGTGGGGCTGATGTTAAGATAGTCCAAAGGCGAAATTTAAGAGACACTAGTTTAGATCCTTTTTAAAGAGCTCTTCAGATCCAAGGTACTTTATCTGTTTACTGGTAGGTAAGGAGAGTTTCTAGAGTGGTAACTCTCCCAAATAGTTCTTCAGTTAGCTGCATCAGAGTCATCTGAGCAATTCTTTGATATTTCTGGCCTCTCAGTCCCACCCAAGAACTATGAAGTAAGAACTGAGGGGTTAAAGGGCTGGGATATTGTTGTTTTGTTGTTGTCGTGGAAGTGGCCTATTTGGTTTTGATATCCAAGCAGAGTTAGGAACATGTTGCTAGCTAGAGAATGTTTTGCAGGGTAAGAAAGTGGTAACTCTGCTAACTGCTGACCCACAGAGAAGGGGTGATGTGTGGGGGCTTTAAGCCTATGTGATAGCATCTCAAGCGGGGAATGGGAAGGAGCAGGAGCAGGTGATAGGTTCTAGGGTACTGTCTGATGATAAGCTGGAGAGTGTCCTTGTAGTACCTGGCAGCACGAGAACAAAGTGTGGAAAGGGTCAGACACAGTCCTGAAATAAGGCGTTGATGGTGAATCAGCAAATCTTAAGTTTGAACTTTGCATGTCCATATGAAATGCACTCCATTATGTAAATCTAACACTTGAGACATGTTATTTAGGACACATTTAGATGGACATGGTTCTTGTCCTCCTCTCCTGTGTTTTAAAAAAGGCTTGTCAAAAAAAAACCCCAAACAAATAGACAAGTGAATCCAAATTTGTTCTTACTCTTTAAAATGTCATTTCTTGGGGCGCCTGGGTGGCTTGTTGGTTGAGTGTCTACCTTCGGCTCAGGTCATGATCCTAGGGTGCTGGAACTGATTCCCACACCAGGCTCCCTGCTAAGTGGGGAGCCTGCTTCTCCCTCTCCCTCTACCTGCCGCTCCCCCTGGTTGTGCTCTCTCTGTCAAATAAATAAATAAAATCTTAAAAAAAAAAAAACAAAACTCCATTTCTCCTTTTAAAATACAAAGTTTTAGGATTTATGACTTGGTTGTTAGCTACATTAAATTTCAAAAAAGATAAAGCTATGACAATGGTTGCTATTTGACCACAAAATAGGGCAGTACATTCTAACTACTATAATTACGTTATTATTAAAGCCTGCTTTAAAGGAAAAACAAAAAGCCTTTTTGGCAGGCATAGAAGAGTTTTAAGAAGCAAAGCATTTGGCCATATCATCCTAGGTTCTCTACAAAATCTCCCAAATCCTCAAAGTCTACTGACATTCAAAGAGCATCGCATGCATGTTAATCAGCCACGCAGGAGAGTTATGAACAGAGTGACATGTGTCTCCTCATCTTCCTACACAGAGCCTGCAGATCCCTGCTTCTAATAAAAGGTTGAAAATAATCTCAAATTTGTACACTGATTTTCACATGCCCATTTACCTAAATCTGCATTCTCAAAGTGTGTTCTTGGATGAAAAGGATCTGTGATTACATATTTGTTTAAAAAAAAAAAAGGAACTATATTCACTATTTGCAGATTCACAAGGCAGAGGGGAAGAAAATGAAGTTTGTTTAACATTATCAAATTTACTGATTACAGAAATTTGTTTTTGGGTAAAACTCATGGGGATTGCTGACCTAGATAAGCGAGAGGGCAGTAGGGGGAAAAAAAAAAAAACTCCCTAAAATTGTACAAATATAAAATGTGTTCAGTGGGCCATATAATTTTATTGGGAAGGTTATATTATTTTAACAAGTTGGCTTTGTATTTGATTCAGAGGGAGGCTAACTTCTATATGGAGCATATAATTTCCAAGAACCATCATTTCTTAAACTTTATATTTTAAAATAAGTTCAGTGTTATAGAAAAATTAGTAAAAAAACACAATATAAAGGGGTTAATATCCAAAATATATAAATAACTTAAACAACTCAACACCAAAAAAACCCCCCAAAACCCCAAATAATCTTTTGGGTAAAAAATGGGATTTTGGATAATCTTTGGATTAAAAAATGGGCAGAGGACCTGAATAGACATTTTTCCAAAGAAGACATACATGTGGCCAACAGACATATGGAAAGATGCTCAACATCACTAATCACCAAAAAAAAAAAAAAAAAAAAAAAATGCACATGAGATACCACCTTACACCAGTCAGAATGGCTAAAATAAAAAACATACGGAATAAGAAGTGTTAGTGAGGAAATGAATAAAAAGGGATCCGAGTGCACTGTTGGTGGGACTGCAAATTGGCATAGCCACTATGGAAAATAGTACAGAGGCTCCTCAAAAAATCAAAGATAGAATTATCATATAACCCAGTAATTCCACTACTGGGTGTTTACCCGCAAAATACGGAAACACTAATTTGAAAAGATATATGCACTCTTAGGTTTACCGCAGTATTTACAACAGGCAAGATATGGAAGCAACCCAACCCATAGATAGATGAGTGGATAAAGAAGATGTGGTGTATATATATGGAATATCCATATATATATATATATAGAGAGAGAGAGAGAGAGAATTACTCAGCCATAAAAATGAATGAGATCTTGCCACTTGCAACAATATGAATGAATCCAGAGGGTATCATGCTAAAAGATAAATACCACTCATTTGTGGAATTTAAGAAACAACAACAACAAATCAACAAAGAAAAGAAGGGACAGACTGAAAAAACACACTTTCCGATACAGAGAACAAACTGGCAGTTGCCAGCGGGGAGGTGGGGAAAAGGGCTGGGTGAAGTACATAAATGGGATTAAGAGTACACTTAACTCAATGAGCACTGACTAACATATAAAACTGTTGAATTATGTCATACCTCTGCAACTAATGTAACACTGTGTTGACTATACTGCAATAAAGAAAGCTGCACCTCCTTAAAAAAATACAATGGGTTTCTATATCCTTCCCTCAGATTTCCAAAATGTTAACAATTCACCACATTTTCTCCATCATCTTCCTTCTCTTTATATAGACGTGAATACGCACACACACACATACATTCGCATATTTTTTCTCCTGAATCATTTGAGAGCAAGGCACTGACATGATGATCTTTTACCTCCAAATACTCTGTTTTGGTAAAAACTTACATAACCATATATATGTGTAAATAAGTTAACATTATTTTAATACTATTATGCAATCTACGGAGTTCATTTAAATTTTACCTGTCTTGATAATGTCCTTTTCTAATAACAACAACAAAATGTCTTTCCTGGTCCAGGATCCAAACTGGAATCACTTGTTGCATTTAATTATGTCTCTTTAGTCTCTAATTTGGAGCAGTTCCTCAATCTTCACTTCCATGGCCTTATCATTTTTGAAGAATAGAGGCCATTTGGTACAATGTCCCTCCACTGGCTTCATCTGATGTTTCCTCATGATGAAAGTCAAGTTATGTATTTTCAGAAGGAACCCCATAAATGTTTGCCCTTTACAGGAGATGCAGGATGTCGATTTATCTCACTACTAGTGATGTTAACTCTCGATCACTCAAAGTGGTGTCTGCCAGGTTTTTCTTCTGTAAAGTTACCATTTTTCCTCTTCATGGAATATTTTAACCAGTTTGAGATTATGTAAACATTCAGATTTTCATTAAATTTTCACCTAGTAGTTTTAGCATTTGTCAACCTAAATAAAGAGGTAAGCTGAGGCAAAGTCGAATTACTGGAAATTGAGTTTTTTCAGAAAGAGCAGAGGAACAATAATTCAGAAAACACACTCAAGCTATAGGTGAATCTACTGAGAGTTGAGGATGGGCTCTAATTTTGAACAAGGAGTGCAAAGACAGGAAGACTAGCCAGAGTCCAGTCTGTTAAGTTCATTGGCTTGAGGATAGTGAGATATTCCTATGTTCATTGATTAGGAGAAAAATCTGGGTCTTCTATAAATCAGGCATTTATGAGAAATCAGTCTCTCAGTTCCTAAATTCCAAGGCTGCATAGATGAGAGTCCCCCTTTCCTATTCTCTGGTTCCATTTTAGATTGAAATCCTTTGATATACACTTTGATGATTCTTGCCCAAAACAATTACTACTATGGTAATTGCCAGATGGCATTTTCTAGATGCAATATCCTTTTTACATTAGCTGTCACTCTCTTGTAAGAAAGACCTCTGTCTTCTTCAATTGATTCACTTATTTTGTCAACATATAAGTAGTTACTTTTACTAGCAAAATTAGTTTATTCAGAGATAGCAGAGGAATTGTAATACAGACACGCAAGCTATGGTGAACCAACCGCAGGCAAGTCTGAGGAGACACAGGGAAAGTCAGCTTTTATTAGGAGAGGGTTGCTTTGAAGGAAAGTTCATGGGAGAAGAGCAAGGGTTTACGGCCGTGGCAGTTTCTCATTGGCTGCAAGCGATGGTTTGTACTTTGTTGCTGCAGTGGGGGAAGGATCTCCACACCCCCCCCTTTTTTTTCCTGAAAAGCAGAACATGAAATTCCTATGTGAAAAATGTCTTTCCTTGTCAAGATAATCTTATCTTCCTTCTCTCTGCTAGGGAGGCTAAACAAGTGGTATCTACGCGAGAGCTCCCCCTCAAGCTGTCTGACTCCATTTTTAAAAATTTTTTAATAAACATATAATGTATTATTAGCCCCAGGGGTGACTCCATTATTTTAAGTGAGGTTTCTTTCATTAATTTCCACAATTTCTATCTGTAATGGACTCATGGTTTCTTGTTTTATTCTGTGAGTTAGAATTCATTTCTATCATTATTTATTTTAATATTCAGTTGTCCCAGATTGGGACGCCCCTCAACCTGACGGATACCCGTTAGCCATTTTCCCATTATTCTTTGACCAGTTCTCTGCTTTCTGGCAGAAAAGGAATTCCTGCTCATATTGTGCCTTTCCTGCCCCAGCCCAGGAATCAGTCATTCTTCTAAGAAGCCTGTTTTCATTTTTAAGTAGAAAATTTAAAAACCAAGATCTGAGTGTGAGGTATTTTGTTACTATGCATCACTGCTTCTAGGCCTTCATAGAGGACAGAAATAGTAAATATATGGGTATATATGTACATGGATTTCTATATACTTATTGATTTCTGTTAATCTGTATGTATTAAAAAACCATGAGTCCATGCTGATGCTTCCAATTCCAACACAATACCACAGTGGGTAGAAAAACATTTACAATTACTACCTCAAAACTGCGTCAAAACTCATAGGCTTGAAGTCATTAAATTTGTCATGCAATACAATAGGAACTGTGAGACATTCTGGAACTGGGTAATGCCAGCCATCCACCCATCCTCTTAGAAACTCATGCTCTGTGTGCTAGGTAGTTGGCTAGAAATATGGAAATGTATCTTTCTTTGTTTTTAAATTTATTTGACAGACAGATCACAAGTAGGCAGAGAGGCAGGCAGAGAGAGGGGGAAGCAGGCTCCCTGCCAAGCAGAGAGCCTGATGCAGGCAGGGCTTGATCCCAGGACCCTGGGATCATGCCCTGAGCAGAAGGAGGAGGCTTTAACCCACCGAGCCACCCAGGTGCCCCTAGAACTATGGAAATGAAAAAGACTTTTTCCCTTTTCTCAAACAGCTCAGTCTATGAGAGAGGGTAGAAGAAAATAGATAATTACAATGCGGTGCAATAAATTCTGTATTAGAGATATTCAGTGTTCTATTGAATCAGAGAGGAGGGGTGCCCAGGTTAAACTGAGTAAACTGGATTACTCCGGGGAAGAAAACAAAAATAGATCACCCACACTACTTGCTGCAAGAGTTCTTAGATTATTGCACGTTTACACAAAATGAAGAGTGTACTTTGCTTCTGAATAAAAGTACACTTTACAGAGCACTCTGATTTATCTAGAAGGGTCTCTGCATTGATTGAATTCATCAAAAAGCTGCAGCCATGACATACTTACTTATGCAAGTAAGTTCCAAGGGAATCAGTGTTTGCCTGTGGGATCCAAGTTGGGGTTTCCCTCTTTTTTCTAGGCCCCACTCAATGGCCATAAAATAAGGGAAGGGACATTTTTTATTTTTTCAAACTGCCTATTAACCCAAACTAAATGAACTGACTTATTTGCCATTGGATTTATTGTCACCCTCTTGAGCCACAGAATAGTTTACACACCCCGATTTTCTTTTATCTAAACTTAAATTCAAGAACAGTAGGAAGGAGAGAAAAAGATTTGTGTGCATGTGCCATATGCAAAGTAAAGACTAAGGCAGAAAATTGAGGGAAGAAAATATTAGGATAAAAATCGAAAAAGGAATTTTATTATTTTTGTTGTCATACATATATATGTATGTCATACATATATATGTCATACATATATATGACAACAAAAATAATAAAATTCCTTTATTATACATATATTATATATAATATACTTATATATATATAAGAATTCTTATCAAAATTTACCTCTAGATTTCTTTTTCTTCTTTTTAAAATATAAAGGTGGGCTATCTTATAGTTTGTGCTCTCCTTGCCAGTCTCCTCCAGTTGTTAAGTCTGGTCACATAACTATTGCTTATTTTACTGAGGTAGAAGTCCCAGGCTAGAAAGTTGCTCAGTACGATGTGCAAGCAAAGATCACCAGTGCTAGGAGGCTGATCTTCACATGTCTTGCTGTCTCCCGTTCTGCTGTGAAATGATTCTTTAGTACAGCTTATACTGCAGAAAAAAGTAGAACTGAGATATGTATATGCCTTTTCTGTCACTACAGAGTCAAACATGACTGAAATGTTCATTTGTTTGTTTATTTATTAGATGGCCTTAAATCAGAGAAGATATAAAATCATTCTAGTCATGAAATACTCAATACTTAATAAGGACATTTAAGTCTTTTCATATGCTTTTTAAGAAAAATGTAATTTTAGGTAACCATAAAGCTGAGGCAAGGGTAGTTTGGGTTCTTAAGAAGGCACTTATGATCACTGCAGAGGTAGACCAAACTGAAGGTGCCAGGCTGTGTCAAAGGTCCATGTGGTGACAGCAGCAGGAGCCCCTGCAGAAAATATGGGTCATACACACTGGCTTACACAGAACAATGAGAAAAATATGCCACCGGGTATGGGTTTTAACATCTGTAATGATTACTGAAAGCTTCTTTGAAAGTGAGAATTTTTAATATCTTTATTAATTATTATATTCCATTAAAAGGCTTTAGTCATCCATAAATACCATGATACAATATGTGTGTGTATATATGTAAAAATATACCCACTGAACATGCTTTGAGAGGTATAATAGTGTTTGGAAATCTATGCCACATGAAATACACTTTGATATAAAAAACAACTAATCAGAAGCATGAAAAACAGTGTTTTAATAAGAGCCTATTGCAGATTCTGGAATGATTGTTGCATGCATGTCCCGAGTCATGTTGGACTTCTCCTTCAGTTTTGATTGGAGTAACGTGTGTTCCACAACGCCAATTCTGATGTCCATCTGAACCGTTTCTTGCTTCAGCTTTGTTAAGCTCTGTTTAATCTTTACCAAGGGAGCTGCAGAATGAAAATAACATGCAATAAAAATGTTCATTTGGAGTATCAGTGTATTACAGAATTGCATGACATTTTCCTCACTTTGTCTTAAGCCAAAAACAGGGTTAAAAACACAACCTACAACATACTGACATTCACATGGTTTTGCTGTGGTATTTTAAATACCTGAGATTTTTAGGATGTGAAATGATGCAGCATTTGAGCCGAGGTTAAATTTCCTTCCTTTTCTTGGGGAAGAGGTGCTAACGGGGTATTTAAGGATGTCTTTAATAAATTTTATGAGCTAGAATATTTGTCTGAAGGAAAAGGGATACAATGGGAGAAAAAAAGGAAGAAAGAACTACCTGAGAGATAGAGTTAATGGGTTCATTCAAACATAGTACAAAATCTCTATATGTCCCCTTTTGGATAATCACTCAGTTTATATCAGAACTCTGGAAAATCTTTCTAGAACACAGAAGGGCCTTAGGCAATAAACCAGGCCATGTCAAAGTGACTAGCTCATGATGGAGCATGATTACTAGAGGATTATTAATTCTTCTCTATTTGACCCCTCTGCCAGTCGGGTCCACTGCGGGAGAGGAAGATAAACAAAGGTCACCCCATTGCTGCCTTCATGCCATTTGGGCACACACTTAGTGCTCTTTTGCACATAACGTGGAATAATGAAGCTCATTTGAGAAAACTGCAAATATTGTTTTTTTTTTAAATAGGAATAACAAAGTGTATATTTAAGTATTTCCCACTCTATCTCTAAATCAACACAGTTAGAATAAAAAAAATCCTAAATAAGGGTAAAAAAATATGATTCTCCTGAGGTGATTAATGAGGAAAATAGTATATGGATTATCAGACATCATTTTTGTGCCACATATCTACCTCTCCTCAAACTCATTTTAAAAAGCAGACTCCTGATTTATGAATAGCATTTTGTTAAACAGATTTCTTGAGAAATATTCTCCTCTTGCTCATTTTCCCCTGAGGATGAGTGTGTACTCACCACCGTCAGTCATGCTGCTGCCTTTTTCTTCCATTTCTTGCTTTACCTTTTCCAGTTCTTCTGTCACCTTTAATTGGAAAAAAAAAAAAAAGTTTTCACACGCTCTGGATTTTAATAAACTTTCAAAATCATGGAATGATGTGTTAAGGAAATTTAGATCTAATACATCTGTAAGGGGACATAAAAATATAAGGAGTCTTCTGGACATAATCTGAATAATAACATAAAATAGGCAGACACTCTTGATCTTCTGAGAGTGCTACAAACATTAAATTTCACCAAATGACATTCTCAGGTTGTCACATGACAATAAAAAAATGATCTGAGTTGTTGTCGTTTTAGGCATCAGACATGCAAACCTTGCAGTTATCTCCTAGCATCTACAGTGTCAGTCCTTTCTTTTTCTTTTCTTTCTTTAGAGAGAGAGAGAGAGAGTGTGTGGGTGATGAGGGCAGGGAGGGACAGAGGGAGAGGGAGAGAATCTTAAGTAGACTCCATGCCTGACGCGGGGCTCCATCTCACAATCCTGAGATCATGACCTGAGCAGAAATCAAGAGTAGGATGCCCAACCAACTGAGCCACCCGGGCACCCCAACTATGCCAGTCATTAATAATGAGTCATTAATTAAAAACCATACATACATCCTGAGAAGATTTTGGATTTCTGAGGCTTACTAGTTATATTTCTTAATATTATAGTTTTATAAGAGAAGATGCCATCTTTCCTCTATAGGATGCTAAAAATAATGTTTATATCATATGGCTGTAATATAAAAATATTCCAACTGCTTTTTTCCAAACCATGAGCTCCAAGAGGCATATTGTGCTGTCATATCGGCTCCTATCTGTACTCTACGTCATACTCAAAATTATACTACTATAGCCTCTATCAGCAAAATTCCATACTGGCATATTATCTTTAAAAAAGTTAAAAATATTTTTATATGACCTAGAACTAAGCCATAATTATTGTAACTTAGTAGGCTTTATTTTTATCATACTGGTGAACAAAAACTTCCTTGGGAATAAAGTGCTCATCCAAGTAAAGCAAATTAATTTTTTTTAGGCACCTGCAATGTTACAACTGGGGATAACTACCTCCTCCAAAAGAACTAAATGGGTCCCTGGACTCCCTTCAAGTGTTAATTTACTTAACGTAAGTGAGCACTTTACTTCTTTCCACATAACATTCTATTTGCCTAGAAGCACCACAGGATTAGAGTCTAAATATTACTAAAGTTATATTTTTAGTATTCTAAAATAACTATTTATGCCTCAAATAATCTCTATAAAAGAAGCTTAATTCTATTATATAGAAAAAGTCTGGGACAATTACACTGGATTTTCACCAAAGATAATCTTGTTCATTGGCTATTGACCTTGTTGTAAGATCTTTTTTTTCCTCTCAGCTCTTCAGTAAAAAACTGGAATATATATTAGATCTTATTCTCTTACATGATGTTGAAAGTCAATATAACAATATATGCAAATATTTCATAAGTTCTCAGAGGGAAAGGGTTACAAGCCACTTCCAGTTTGTGGAGAGAAATACTCAGGATCACATACATCGGCAGCAATCAGGAAAAACAAATCTTACATCTTACAGACTAACATTAAAATCTGTGTAAGGCATTTAAGCCAGTGCTTTACCTACTCTTCTATATATTAATCATAATTATTAGGTTTTTAAAAAGATTAAGGAAGGTTATAAACATGCTAATATTATCAGCAGGTTCTGCGTTGAATTTAATAAAACAACTTCAGGCATTTTATGGAAACAAACAGCATATAAATACATAATTGAGTCACTGATAAGGAAACTAGGGATCTTCTCTTTAAAGAAAAGGACTTAAAGCCATGGGAAGCAGTTACTGAAACAAACAGCACCCGGCTGTAGCTGTATAAAACCGCCCGGGCTCCGCACGGCCTGGGCTCAGCTGATGGGGAGAAGAGAGCAAGAGCAAACTGTGTACCTCAGACAGGAGCCTGGTCCTTTCCGTTACTCCACCGTTACCCTGCTGGTATCGCTCCCTCGCCTAAGGGAGAAAACATTTTGTTTAATGACAAATTCAAAACAGAAGCAGATTACTTAAGTGTGACCCCTTTGTGTCTGTAATTTCTGCATATAATTTTATGACACCCCCTCCATTTGTGAGTACATTTGTGAAAGTGACATTTAACTGTAGCTGTTTTATGTCCCTAATAGACACCATGTATTTAAACCAAGGCACTATAAAATGATAAACTACCTTAACCTTCATATACTGACTGTGTAACTCACACAGGCATGGTTCACAATAAAAACTGTCCTCAGCTATTCCTACACAGTTTAGGAGAGTAGCTCTTGGTCGATCTAATTTGCATGCAATGCAGAGAAAACGAGTTCTAAAAAATCAATCATAATAGAGCGTCAGGATAAGCAATTAATAAGGATTAACAAATGGTATGACAGTACAGAATATGTTCTTGGGAACTAATCTAACAATTCTTTAATATCAATGTTTGACAGATACACAGTGGCTTCAATCAGAGTCTTTTACAGCATTTTGAAAGTAAAACATCCATGAGTAGATGTGTCTGTGAGGGAATACTTTGTTAAATAAATAATTAAAAAGTGAAAATTATTTTGTTTGGTCTTTGAGAACTTCTGAAAGTGCAGAGGTATCTCAAGTTCATTTCCATTTTTTTCCCATTCTTCCAACCTTGTTTGGCAAAAGAAAAAAAAGTTTTTAACTGACACTTGCAAGTGTTCTTACCAGTCTTCCTCAGTATCAGGAAAGAGGGGGCATAACTCCCAAGGAAAGCCTTTAGATCCCTACTGGGGTACAAAGAACTGCTGCTTTCAAAGGCTGAAGGTTTTATTTTTTTGGTTGAAATTCTAAAACCTTGAAAGGATTAAAAAATTTGCTCATTAAATTAATTAAACTGCTTGTCTTTGAACGTGTCGTGCTTTCATATTCTTTATTATGTGGCTGTAAGTCATTAAGGCAATGATGTCTTTTCCTACTGACACATGTAAATGCATACTATTCTTTTCCTCCTACTCCGAGGGTAAATTAACAGCAGACTTAGAAACAAAACCAGGTGTCCTGATACTCCGTTCCTGTTCTAAGCAATGTTCCCCAACAATACATGCCTTCATTATTTAAACCAAAGAAGAAATGCATTTAAAGACTTCCAGGAGATAATTTCTATTACACGTAACACAGAGATGGCAAGTGCTCCGGCCTCACGTGGCTTCCTAAAGTGGGCAGAGAATCCATGTGTTGCTGTTTGTAAAAGGCATTTTATGATTCACAAATGCAAAGTGCTGTGTCACGTCTGGGAAATAGTGTCATCAGCTGAACTAAATCCCAGATATCATTCCCAAGTTACCTCACTCAGCTGGGCTTGAGCTGCACGATATTCTTGAACCAAGTGCTCAAGCTGATTGTTGATGTACTTTTCTCGGCTGCCGATCTTTTCCAGAGTCCTGCTAATTTCATTATGAAGTTTATCCAAAAATCCCTAGAAATTCCATAGGATTTTAGTAGATAAAAGAATTCACAAATATATTTCTTAAGAATAGTATAAAACGGGCTAAATCTCCTTCAATTCAGCCCACAAATTCTCAACTGGTGAAAAGGAAGTTAGCTTGAGATTTTCAATAGCAAAAGAATTCTGTAATGAGAAATAATTTAGTCATACTTAGCAGAATGTTAAAATAAAAAAGCACCTGGTAGTGTTAGTCAATTCATTAGCTCTTATGCATATCTAAATTGTACATGAGTGGAATCTGCTTTATATAAAGTTCATAATCAAAGTAGGTAATGGAATAACAAGACTTTCTTATAGCACAGTTCAAAGATGACTAGAATGCTCCCTTTGGAGGTAAGTCATGAAATTTATAGTTCTAGCCTGGGACCCGTAACTTCTCATTCCAACTTTGCTTCCTTATGGCATCCTCCAAAAGAGTCCTTATTTCTGTCAGAGAAGCATTGCTGGCCTGGTGCTCTGTTACTCCATGGGATTCAGAAAGGAAAGAATGACGAAATGTTTCTCTAATATGTATAGATATATAGAGAGAGAATCTAATATACATTAGATCTAATCTAATATATATTAGAGAAACACTCCATCATTCTTTTCTTTCTGAATATATTGTATAATTGTATAATAATACACAACTATATATATTTTACAATATACATAATGTATACAATTTGTATATTGCACAATTTACATATATAGTGTAGTTATATAGTATACATACATATTAGAGATATTTATCTTTCTCTGTACTAGGTATATATTATACTGATTTGATATAAAGTTACTTTTCTTTAGTTTCAGTACGTTAGGGCTGTTGAAATATAATACGGTACATTCAATTTATAAACTCAAAGGCAAGGATTGCACCTTTTTTTTTTTTTAAATTTTCATGTTTTCCTTTAACAGGTGTTCAACAGATGAGTAGATGTACATTGATTCACTTGAAATAATTCACATACCTTGGTCTCCTTTAGAGCAGATTCTATTCCACTTTTGTGTTGGTGCATTTGGTCAACATGGATTCTCCAATCCTATAAGCATAAGAGTGTAACAGGAACAAGTAAAGTACACATTTCCTTCTTTCCTCTATGTTTTTGAAGTTGTATTCTTCATTTAATTACTTTGGTTGCTGCCCTATTTCAGGTAGGAAAGTCCTATAAATAGCTTGCAATCAGATTATAAAGAAATACGTGAAGAGCACTTTAGGATTAAAGGTTCTAAATAAATGTAAATTATTTTATGTGTTCACAGAGTGATGTCTGACAATTTGAATATAAATTATTCCTGCACTGCTGGTGGTTAATATTTATGACTACCCATCAAAATGAAAAAATATATAATTACTAGAAAAGAAATAGTTGTTTAAATAGTAACAATTGCAAGAAGCAACTCTCAAATCAAGTATCATATATCAAGTATTAGTTTGTCCTCTGAAAATTAAGATAGGGCCCTCTTCTTCAGGAAGACTTCTCTTTCTGAAAAAAGGAAATCTATAATGATTATTAGAGTTCATATATTTTGAGATATATCGCATTACTACTAGGCTGTGTGCATATTTAAAATCAATGCCAACATTTTAATTTCTTACAAGATATCTTCAAAATCTTTTGGTTTACATTAATAAAGGTAACGATTTTAAGACTGGAGAAATACCCAGGATGAGAAAAAATATGGTAAGTTGAAGTAATGGAACCAGGATATTCCTCAATTATACATATCTGTTTGCATAGCCTGATGCTCCACTTTGCTATCTACACTATTCTGTGATACATAAATACACTGTGAATTTTCCTCTTCTACCAATTCCTTAACTTTGAAACATGGGCTAGTGACTATCGGGTGAAAAAGCAAGCTAGGGGTACTTCACACATACCAATGATAAAATTACAATATGTTAAAGAACCTCAAAGAGCAACTAGGCTCACCTTTATCATTTCACAGATAAGCAAGAGGTCCCGTGAAAGAAAGTGGCACACCCGGGGCACACCCAAACCCACATGGGTAGTGGTGCACCTGGCTCAGAAGCCAAGTGTATTAATTCTCGCAGACCTCATTTTGGCAGGTCAGAGTTAATAAAAGGAGCAACTGGGTACTTGATACCGGTGCAGGTGCTAGAGCAGAGAACAAATCAGCACTTCCTTTTGTCCATAAGCATTTTTCTGTCTCATGAGCAAAAAATATCTCAGAATATGAGAGCTGGAAAGGACCTTAAAGATCATCTACTCATCCATTTAACAGTCACCTGGTGAAACATTTTCATTTTACAGTTGAGGGGACTGTTCATCACCCGTGACTATGACTAGACAGATCTGGCAAGGAAACAGGCCTCTCCAACACAGCCAGTCAACACTGGAATGGGGAGGAGAGGCTACTGGCTGGCCTGCTGCAGCTGGACCAAATACGTTACCTAAGCCTCAAAATGGAAGACTGGTTAAGCCCAAGCAAGCATCCTTATGAAAGAAAATGAACCTAATAAGTATCATTATATTAGTAATTTTTCCAAAACAGTACTCGTCCAGACTGATACCAAAAAACAAAAACAAAAACAAAACAAAACCTTCATAAGCTTAACAAAACACCAAGTGTAAGTATTTCTACAGTCTCGGTGTCTGTAGATATATACATGTATAAACACATACATATATACATATGTATACTTTGTATCTATTATTTTATTTATAGTAATTGATGTGTCTAATAGTTTGTGTTCTGCTTTTCCTACGCAGCCTTATCTTACCATTACATTTTTTTCATGTTCTGATAAAGTATTTTGAGAGAATTAAGCATGCCTGACTCATTTATGTGTAACTATGATAACTTACATTGATGTTAAACTCCATGGAGGAGCTGGCATTTCAGTGCAAGCTTGAAGCATTAGTAGCATTTCAACAGGCTGGAAAGGAGTGGGAGAGGAAGGGTATTTTAGGCTGAGGGAGTAACTAGAACAAGAAAAAAAAAAAAAAAAAACAGGAAATATATAGGGAACAAGAGCCCAGGCTGGCTAGAATATAAAACACAAAGTTCTTGGGGCAGGGTGGGGCGGAGAGGGTGAATCACGAAGAAGCAAAGCCGGAGAGGTAGGTTAAGTTAGGTGGAGGGCTTTAACTGAGGACTGTGGATTTTATCATGTGGACAATGGAGAGCTATTAAAGATTTTTGGTTTCAGTTTTAGGACAAGTTAGTGTTTTGAGAAAGTAACAGAGGGAAGGACTAGAAGGCAAGAAAGAATTAGAATTAGACTGAAGGCAGGTAGGCAACCAGTTAAGAGGCTGTGTAATGGCCCACGTTAACATTAGCAGTAGAGCAGCGCTTGTGAGAATGAAAGAGAAGAGATGGATTCAAGGGACATCATAGGGACAGAACTACCAGGACTTGAGGACTAAGGGCAAGTGTGGGGTGGCTGAAGTAGAGATGGGGTGGTAGAGAGGTGTCTTTAACGTTTCCAGTCTTAGGGACGAAGATATTAGTAATATCACAGTGTGAGAAGAATAGATTTCAGGGACCCAGAAATACTGAGGATTTGGTTTGGGACTTCTTAATATGATAACCCCCTGGGACTTATTTATGTATTCTTACTGCCTTTTAAAGTGAAAAGCTAATAATGATTTATAATTATCTGGCACATAAATCTGAATGTTTTATTAAAATCTAGATGGACACATTTCCTGATGTATAGTTATTAAAAAAAAAAAAAAAAGCCTTAAAGGTCTTCTAACCTCTTAACCCAGCAATTTCACCTCTAGAAATTATTCCCAAGGAAATATATGGGGATATACATAAAGAGGAATGTACAAGTTCTTTGTAAAACAGCTCTCGAAATAGTTAACTCTCTAAACGTTTAACAGTAGAGGACAGTTTAAACTAATTTTGTGATATCCATTTCACCACTAAAAATAATGCAGTATGATACCATTTTTATAAAGCTCAAAATGAAGCAAAGCTCAATGATACATTAAAATACTAAAAAAGAGGAAGAGGAGGAGAAGGAAGTGGAGGAGGAAGAGGAAGCAGAAGCAGCAGCTAAAGACAATATATGATACACAAATTGAGGACAGCGGTTCCCCATGGGAGGCAAAGGGCAGCAGCAGAGGAGCACCCAGGTAATTTCAAGGGCATGTAATGGTCTAGTTCTCAAGTTCAGTAGTGGGTTCACGAGTGTTTGTTTATATTACTGGGCTCCATAAATATATATGTATTGCATATCAAAATGTTAAATTCATGTTTTCAATAGAAATTTATTCAGCAAAAATACAGGCAAACAACATAAAGTAAAGTGGAAACACATTCCCCAAAGAATATCCTATTAGGTGTCCAATTTAGTAAAAATTAATATTTGTGTATATTTGTGTGTGCATGCATATATTAAGCCAGGAATTTGGATATCAATGTTTAGAATTTCTTCTTTATCCTTCCAAAATTTTCCAAATTTCTTGCCAGAGAATTTTTAATCATCACTTTAATCATCAGGGGGAAAAAGTCTGGATGCCCAAGTAGTTCTTGAAAGGGGTTTAATACAGTTACAGCAGAAAGTATAAGTGATCACATTTGTAACATTTTAAAAACATGAATATAAAAAGGCAAAACAAATAGCTTTTAAAAAACTACAATGGAGATGGTTAAAAAGTTTACAAAGGTTTGTGGTAAGAATGAAGAAGTGATGAAGGACTTGATCCCCCAAATGCTAGCAATCCTTATATTGGTAGAGAATCCATTAGGTTATAATGCACTTTTATATACATTTCCTTATTTGAGACTCACAAAGGTTTGGAGTGCTATGTCAATTTGTCATCCTTCTTTTTCACTTCTACCCTTCCCTGTGAGAGGGTTATGTGATTTGTGGACCAGTTGTGGGAGGAGTATACTTCTCTGCTCCATTGATGCTGGCCTTGGCCATGTGATTCTCTTTGGCCGGTGGAACAGTGGTGGGTGTGGCCTATGCCAGGACTGTGCAGATGGTATAAGAGGCATCCATCAGCCCCCTTTCCCTTTCTTTCTGCCATTATAATAGGCATGCCACACATAGGGGTTATACTTCCAGCTTGGGCCTGGGAATAAGAAATATGAAACATAGCAGGGCTAGAGCCACAGCTAAGTCACACATCAGCAGACACGTATCTTGAGTGACAGTATATTTGTTGTTCTTATGATTATAAACCACTGTGATTTGGGCTTGCTTTTGATACAGAAAAACTGACTATATATACGTATTGTATAGGAGGAAAACCAAGAATCAGGCAAATTAAATGACCTTTCTGAGGTTTCATGTCTGGAAAATGGAAAGCACTCTCAGATCAGTGCATTTTCCACATACCATAGGCTGCTTTTCTTTAGGATAAAATGAACTACCACAGAGTATCTAAGGTAAACCAATAATTTTTTTGTTATATACCAAGTGAGACCACTCCTCTCTGTAGATGTTGAGTTTTTCACTAATCCAGCATGTTTCCTCTCTCTGAGGAAATGAGAAGACTAAATATGAATAAGTATATCATTTCTTTAGGCTATTTTTAAAAATCCTTTCATACAAAATTTTATATAATTCTGTCACCTCTGAGGTAGACAGGAAAGTGACTATTGTAACCATAACTTCCTTTCCACTCCAAGTTCTTGAATGCCAAATTATATTCTCTCCCTTTTTCAAAAACTGGAGAATAGCGATGCCTTGTCAGGTGAGTCACAGCATACCATAAAGTCAAAATGTAGGAGATCCAGCTGCAGCCATTAAGGTGACCAGCAAGACTACAAGGACCTCTGGGTTTTACTTCAACAGCACAACCCCTGAATGACTAACTTTACATATTATGCACAGACACTTGGTTTCTTTGTCTGGATCCCCAACTCAATGCTCCAAGCTCCTCTCTGAAACTGCTGCGGAGGGAGAGACCAACACACGAGCTAGAGGTGGTAAATGGAACTTTTATCTGTATATACGTTTCACTAATTATACAACTCATAAAGTGTCAAACTGTCAGTCCCCCCCCCCCCCCAAGTTTGAGCTTCTGAATAGAGAGAGGGGGAGAGTCAATGGAGTCCTGATAGAACAAAGCTGAGGAAGGCACTCTGGTGTATATTGGGATGTTTTTTCCTGGGCCAGGAAATGTCCATGCCAGAGCAGTGGAGTTTCATAGTCTGTGGCTCTAGTGGCACCTTTGCTTCAGCCCCCAAGGGCGGGAGCAGGGCCCCAAGGCTCAGATGTATTTTGAATTTCTTTCCATCACAAAAATGCTACTTCTGCCATCTACTTTCCCTTTTCCCTCTATTCTTACTGGTTCTCCCCCCACTGAGTTATGAATAATTACTAATGGAATCTTAATTTAATGTTCTGTTTTTGCAGTTGTGTTTTAGTGAACATGACAATAAGTACTAGGGTTTTTATGGGCTCCCTGCATTTAAGGGTCCTCACTGCATTTTTCTCATTGGGCCTCTATTTCACCCCTGAATTCACTTTCTCTGTGGATTTTCAAGATCACGCTGGTGAGGAAATCTTGTACCTCCATTTCACTGATTGGGTAACAAATTGAGGTGGTATGATTTTTACTATACCAATTACAAAATGAATAGGAATCCAAATGTCTTTTCTCTCCCTTACAGATTTTCCATTACACTGACCTGCTTCTTTCATTTCCTTGCTTTGTCACCCAATTTCAATAAGGAGCACAAGAAATTGACAAATTTCCATTCAAGTTTGCACATTAAATAAATGTTTCTTAGCTCAGTTGTTTTGCTAAAGCTTAGATGCTATGGGAGGTTTGCTACTTCTAATCTGCTGTGGATGAACAGTCTGTTTAACCAACCTTGTTAGAATAATCTCTGAAACAACTATATGTAAGTTCCAAAGAAGGATTTATCAGATTCCCCTATAAATAAAATGCATGAGCTTTAGTACATAGTTTTTTGTGATTTCTATTTTGGCTACTTAGGAACCTTTTCTTTTTCCTTCCTTGGTATAGAGTAGTTCTCCAATAGTCACATCCATTCCGAGATCCTTTTACATCTAATGATAGCTTCAATGTTAACATTCAAGAATGTCTAGTATGTGTCAGGCATTATGTTAAGCACTATCCACACATCATCACATTCAATTCTTTTAAAAACTCTCATAAGATGAGGAAATTGAGATTTAGCTACTTTAAAGTAGACTGCCCAATCTTATAGGCAAGTGAGCAGTAGAGCGCAAATTTGCAGAGACCATGCTATCATTACTTATCATCTCCCTGATGAAATGTAGCGAAGTATAACTAAAAATTTTAAGGGGGTAATGGTTAAAAGAGATGTTAGTTTCATTTGTAATATCTGAATATTACCAAGAATGTGTTTATGTATCAATTGTATAATAAAAAAAGAATTTAAAAGTTTTAGGATAAACAGATGCAATTAAAAATTCTCTCACACAGGGGGCACCTGGGTGGCTCAGTGGGTTAAGTAAGCCTCTATCTTCCTTCAGCTCAGGATATGATCCCAGGGTCCTGGGATTGAGCCCCGCATCAGGCTCTCTGCTCAGCAGGGAACCTGGCTCCCTCTCTCTCTCTGCCTGCCTTTCTGCCTACTTGTGATCTCTGTCAAATAAATAAATAAAACTCTTAAAAAAAAAAATTCTCACAAAGAAATACCCAGACCCAGACAGCTTCATCAGTGAATTTTTCAAATATTTAAGGAATAACAACAACTTTACACAAATATCAGAGACAGCAAAAAAAAAAAAAAAAAAAAAATAGAGAGAGAGAGCAATTGCCAACTTTTATGAGGCCTAGATAGCATTATACTAAAACCTGACAAAGACACCTAAAAAACAGGAAAAATTACAAATCAGTATTTTTTGTAAACATTGATATAAAAGTTCTCAACAAAAAAGGGTGCCTGGGTGGCCCAGATGCTTAAGCGTCTGCCTTCGGCTCATGATCCTAGGCCCTGGGATCAAGCCCCGCATCGGACTCCCTGCTCAGCGGGAAACCTGCTTCTCCCTCTCCCTCTCCTGATGCTTGCGTTCCCTCTCTTGCTGTGTCTCTCTCTCTGTCACATAAATAAATAAAATTTTTAAAAAAAAAAAGTTCTCAAAAAAATACCAGCAAATAGAATCTAGTAACATATAAAAAGGATAATATATCATGATTAAGTTACATTTATTCTAAAACGCAAGGTTAGTTTGATACTCAAAAATCAATCAGTATAATCCACCATAGCAAGAGAGGGAAAAAAAGAGGAAATAAATCACATGGTCCTCTTAATAGATGAAGAAAAAAAATCATTTGAAAAAAATGTAACATCCATTCATAATAACTCTAAGCAAACTAGAAACAAAAGGAAAGCTCCTTAATCTAGTAAAGGCAAATAAAGTCATAAAGTTAACATCATACTGGTAAAATTGAAATATTAAAAGCTTCCCTAATACCACTATATCCAACATAGACAAAAATTCTTAACCACTATATAAGGCAAATTTAAAAATTTAAAAATCTTTAAAATTTTATTTATTTATTTATTTATGAGAGAGAGAGAAAGCAGGGGGAGCAAGAGATAGAGAGAATCTCTAGCAGACTCCACGCTGAGCATGCAACCCAATGCAGGGTTTGATTCTATGACCATGAGATCATGGCCTGAGCTGAAATCAAGAGGCTCAACTGACTGAGCCACCCAGGTGACCCCATAATTATTTTTATATACCAGCAATAAACAGAAAATAAAATCTAAAGAGATACCATTTCAGTAGTATGAAAGAACAACAGATAGATTAGGGCAATAAAACAGAGTGTCCAGATACAGACCCACACATAAAGGCTTTTTATCACAAAGCAGTGCACTGGTGAAAAAATAACCTTTTTATGAAAATGGGTGTATATATATATATATATATATATTGTAGATCGATAGATAGATCTATTTATCTATCTATCGATCTACATATATATATATCTCCCCCAAATAAGTCTTGAGTTCTACCTTACACCATACATAAGAAAAAATGCTAGATGAATCACAGAACTCGATGCCAAAAGTAAAGCAATAAAGCTTCAAAAAGAAAATATAGGAGAATAACTTTATAGCATCGGGGTAAGCAAAGATTCCTAAAGAAAACAAATATTAGCCATGTTTCCTTCTCCCCCCCCAAAAAGGTCATTTTGAGTATATTAACATTAGGCCACTGTTTATCATAATATACCAAGAAGAATGAAAAGAAAAGCTAAAGAGTACATATTTGCAATACATATACCTGACAAAGGACTCATATCCAGAGTATAAAAATAATTTCTATAAATCAAAGGAAAAGCAGATAACCCAATAACAAAAGACAAGAGGATATCCAAATGTCAAATATATGGAAAGGGGTTCGACTTCAGCAGCTGTTAGGGAAATGCAAATTAAAATGGCAGTGAGACTATAGCATAGCTATTATGATGACAAAAATGAAAAAGATTCAATACTTAATGTTGATAAAGATGCGGAGCAACTGCAACTTTCATACCCTGCTGGGAGGCACATAAATTTGTATAACCACCTTCAAACACTATTTGGCAGGGTCTGCTAAGACTGAACATGTACATACCCCAGGACTTAGCAATTCCACACCTAGTAGAAATTCCAGTAGAAATGTGTGCAGATGCTTACCAAGAGACATGTACAAGAATTTTCAAAGCAGTATTATTTATAATACTATAAACAATTCACATAAGCCCAGATGTGGGCTCCTCTGGAAGGGCATGACCTGGGCTAGGAAGCTCTCTGCCATCAAAGGCACAGGCAGCTAGGGGTTGTCTGTCGACGACACTCTGTGGCTGGGCAGCAAGTCCTTGCTTGTAAAGGGATCTGGACATTTCATCTCCGTTTCAGTCACAGGGAGAGAGACGCAGTTATTAAGATTATAACTGTATCTGCAGTGGTAGGGAGGTAGGGCCAAGTGTGAGCGGCAGTCCAAAAGTGATCAGTCTCGAGATTTCAGTGTGGAATACTGATGTTCCTGTGACATGTTTAATACCCCATTCATGGTCAATGATGAAATTCTTTGGAAATCGGATGGTGGGAATCAGGTTAAGTGAAAAAAGCAGAGAAGACAGCTTGATAGAAGTGGCTGCATATGTCTAAGTTCACTGTAGCAAATGTTGCTGGGATAGGTCGATAATTCATCACGCTTTCAGTGCAAGGAAAAGAGCAGCAAATTTCCCTCCTCCACCCATAATACTACCTTCCCTAATAATAGAACATTATCTATATTCATTTTTTTGCCACTTCGCACAAGTGGTTTTGCAATCTCTTTTTGTTCTAATCGTTAATTTGCGTCTTCACCATGGCTCACGTTTGTGCACTTATTTGTGTATGTGTGTGTGAGAGAAAGAGAAGAGGAGTGAGCGAGAGTGTCCATAAGATATTTTTTTCATGAGACTGAATTACTTTCTGAATGAAAAATGCCTATCAGGTTGTGAGGTAATCACAGAACGTGGCTTTCTGAATTTTTTAATGTGACAGTTTTCTTTCATTGCCAGCAACTTAAAGTCTTCTCTGATACACACTTGTGTGAAAACATGATTTTTCTTTGTAAGTGTTTAAAGAACTAAACATACGACTTAGGAGTTGAGTTTGTATGTGTGATATATATTATATGTGTATATTTGTTGCAGGGAGTATGGAAATCCACTAGTGCTGGAAATATAAGTTTCCTCAGGAAAGTTCCTGGTTCCCAGAAATTCCTCTTGTTGTAGAGAAGGATAAGACAGTGTGCACAGAGGGTAAGCAAAGGCTATCACAACAATCACTAATATTCTCACACCTGCCTGTAGTTGAACTAAAACTGGAGATCCATAATCTCTAAACCTTATTAGTTAAATAATTACATTTCTTTTTTTTAGATTTAATTTGGTTATTTTCAGTGTTCCAAAATTCATTGTTTATGCACTACACCTAGTGCTCCATGCAATATGTGCTCTCCTTAATACCCACTACCAGGCTCACCCAACCGCCCACCTCCCTTCCCTGCAAAACCCTCAGTTTGTTTCTCAGAGTCCATAGTCTCTCATGGTTTGTCTCCCCCAATAATTTCATTTCTAATTGTATGCTCAGAGATGTCTTTACTGACTACCATCTGTTCTAAAGTGTTTTCATACATTGACTCTGACTTATTATTCATGCTTCCTCCATCCACACCCCTTTTTTATAGCCACAAAATTCTCCTGAGTGAGGGTTTCTAGACTTTAGAAGGAATTACAAGCCCAGAGAAGAGAGCTGGCAAGGCAGATGGGGAGTGAGTGGGGGCCCTTCTGTGAATGTAGGGGCACTCTTGGGCCAAATGAGAATGTAACTATTTCACAGGATGCTGAGTAACCATGAGGCATAGCCAGAGAAGATAACCTTGACAGTCCCTCTCAACTTCAAGAATCCACTAACCAAAACCTTGATCTCCTACAATACTCAAAAAACAAAACAAAACAAAAAAACTGAAAAAATAAATAGAGCCATCTGCATATTTGAAGAACCAAGAAATCTAAATCATTACCTTGGCATAAGGAAACAGAATCAAATGTAATGGGATAAAGGCTATGGGAGTAAAATTTGTCCACATATTAAGAAATTTAATAATGAAACACAGTGATACTGAGAACTACTCTAGTATCATTGATTGGAGAAATGAAGCAAACGAATTAAAAAGTACATTTCATAGGGAGGTCCATATGACAAATGGTTTCTGTTTCAATTCATATTTTTACATTAAATAATTTAAAGGAAACATTAAATCATACTTTGTAATAATGAAATATTTAGGCAGTCTAAAAGTTTTAATTATAATCAATATATATTAATTCACTGCTCTCAATCACAAATGTCTATCTGAGGTGTATCTGCTGTGACGCATTAGTAACGAACTTCCCTCTGTAGTGTTCATATAACATGCAGTCTTTATTGGTTATTTCCTTAAAATCTGCTACCACTGTTGATGCTCTTAAGTTAGAGCTGATGGTACTTTCTAAAGCAAAAACACTTGTTCTCCTATTTCGACTTGTGATAAATGAAACCTTTCCTTGATCCAGTTGAAACATTTATCACACTCAGGGTAAATAGGAAGGAAGGCATCATCAACTATCTTTAAGCAGAATATCCTGAATGTTCAACAAGACTGTGACAGAAGCAGCTAAAAATTGTTTTCAGTTTCTTAAGGATAGCTGGGTTTTTCTCCACCCAGTAGTTTTGCAGTAGTTTTGCATATAGCTTTAAGCACAGTATTCTTTTCCACAATCCTGATATCTGTCCATGACCCATATGCTAAAAAGAAAACAACAAACAACAACAACAAAAACGACAGTTGACCAGCTTAAGAAAAACAAGAAACAGTGAATAAAACTCTAAGTCTACAAAATAACACTATGCTTTAAAAATAACACAAAAATCCAAAGCAATCCTCTGTTTCTTGTAGTCTCCTTTAAAGAAAGCTTGCCTGTAAATGTCCATCAGCGAATATTTCCCCTCATTCTTTGAGACAATGTGGCAGTTGAGTAATCATGCAGGCTGCTCTAAAAATGTGTCTAGTTAATTTAGGCAGTTTATTTTGATAGCATTCACCTCTTTTTGATTATAGCAGGTGTTTCAAGGATAAATTTGCTGGAAATTGTATTTTGTTTAAACAACAGCAGCATGTACATTTATGGCCTTACTATATTAAAAAGCATTTATTGTCTGGCAGCAATAGATACAATTACAAACATTTGTGACAGTAATTGGAGCTATTATTCCTGCATGGAGCCTCATGGAGACCAACTTATTGCCACCTGTATTTACATTTGTTACTGGTAATTGTAAAAGCTGATTTTTTTTTTTAATTTGGTACCTTATTTTTTTTTATTTATGTAAATATTTCTCAACAAAAGGTCTTTCTACCAGAAAATCCTTAAAAATTATAAATGTAGGTTCCTCATTACTCAAAGAACTAGCAGAATCACATTTTAATGACTAATACATAAATAAACTATATTCTTGTATCCTAGCCCACAGAATATATTATACCTTTTTGCTCATAGATGCAAGAATCCTATCAATGTAGCCTATCCAACAACCAGAGTACAAGTCTTAAGAAATGCTCTTTATTTCCAAACTATAACAATTCATAAATCCTTGCAGGTCAGAAATATTTAGAAAGCTAAATTTTATTAACATTCTTCTTACACTACATCCAAACATAGCGATGGCAGAAGGTCAAAGCAGGTTACTCTCTGCACTGCTCTGGAATGAGAAAAACATCCTCTTTCTCTTGCTTCCAGATACAGATTTGTCTATAATGGTAAAAAGAGAAAGCCTACTATTGTATATTTTCTGCAGGATCTGGCTTCCAATATGAAGAGACTTAAATCTAATATAGTAATTCTGTGGTCCCTCCAGGTTCATTTAAATGGAATTCCACCTGCTGATTAATAAAGGCCTCTCTCCTCCCTCTTAGATTTTAGCTCTCATACTGACTAGAGAGCCCAAGGGCTCAAGACTATTGCAATGATTCCATCCTTAGCACAATGACTCTTCCAGAAAGGTTTCTTGCTGTGAATTACCCAAGGCAACACCTGTATGGTTTATTTACGTTAAAACAAAATCCAGTAGTTTGGAGTTGAAATTTAAAGTTTAAGGTTCTTTTTACAACTGCACCCTGAGAAAGTCAGACACTGAAAAACAGGTAAGGATATAAAAAAGCAGTTCAGTGAATCAAAGGCTTGAAATAATTAGAAACATATGCTGTAGTACTTCCAAAGCCTTTAAATATATATATATAATCTCTTTATCTAAATTCTTGTAATGAACCTGAAGATTTACATAATGAGTAGGAGACATTTTGGAGAAATGAAGGGGGTACTTAGCCAAATATCTTTTAAAACAACAAAGCAGGAAACATTTAATTATAATTTGGAAAAAAAATCAATTTAAGTCATTAATCAAAATTTTAATTACAGTATCCACAGGGCATTAAAGCATGATAGAACATTTGTTCATTGCATCAAATACCCCATATTAAATCGTTATAATATACAATTGTTTAGGGATAAATACTGTATAATTGAGGAAAAGGGTCTATGTAAGGTTTAGCTGAAAACTGATTTCACACTTTCTGCTCTTTCTTATTTCTGGAGAACAGGAATAAATATTATTAATGTTTACTTGGTTTCTATTACGGTAAAAACCCCTGACTTGAAAAAAAAGTCATTCTCCTGATAAAGACTGATAAGACTGATCATTTTAAGAAGCCATTTTCCCTTGGTTCAATGGATTAAGCTGACTGAATATACGAATGGAGAACAATGTCCAGGCCATAATCAAAAGTAGAATTCTGATCTACTGGGACACGTAGGTAGCTCAGTCCATTAAGCTTCCCCCTTTGGCTCAGGTCATGATCCTAGGGTCCTGGGATACTGCCCCAAAGCAGGCTCCTTGCTCAACAGGAAGTCTGCCTCCCCCTCAGCCTGCTGGTCCCCTTGCTTGTGCACTCTCTCTCTCCTTCTCTCTGACAAACAAATAAAGTGTTAAAAAAAAAAAAAAAGAAGAAGAAGAAGAAGTAGTAGTAGTAGTAGAAGAATTCTGACTGACAATCTGCAGCAACTAGTCCAGGAAGTCAAACCATAACCTCTGAGTGAAATTGGACCAAAACAGTCAGGACTTAGTAACTGCTGGCTTCCCCAGTTTTTCCCCTCACCCACCTGCTTCCAATGTACAACCAGCCAGACAGAGCCACGTATCCTCTCCGAACCAGACACATAGGAGGCCCTGCTTCTAGTTAGCCTGCCTCCAAATCTCCAGTCATATCTGAACATTGCTGAAGGCTTCCCTTTTTCCCAGTATAAATCTTTCAAATACTCCTGCCTGCCTTTAAGTCTCTGCCAAATGCAGGTGATGATGGCTAACTCCCTGGCTATGGCAAGCTCTAAATACATAGTCTTTGTTCTTATTTAGGTGGTCTCCTTTATTTCCACAAAATCAAACATAGGCTTGTTTTTTATAATAAAAAGGAAACTAAAAAAGAATAATGTTCGTTGAGAAACAGCATTATTTAGTGATTCAAAATTAATAAAAAACACAGAAAGTCAAATCTGTATGAATATGCAACCACATCTTTTATTTCCTCAGAAATTATGGAACATGTAGAATTCTTTGGCAGCTCAGTCTCCAGCTAGTAGTTGTCAACTGATTCACTTAGATGTTTTAAAAAATTACTGTTATGGAATTAAAGATATTTTAATCATGAAGGAAAAATATTATCTTTCAATAAATGATATCATGTACTTCCACCACCAGTAACTATTTCTCCAACCGTTTCTCCAAAACAATTCACTGGCAGGTTTCATTTCTTGCTATTGGTCTGTATTTTCAGATCTTATGGTCCTTATGCTTGCCCATATTCTAACTATCAGCTGTTGCATGACTCTGCCCAGCCAGCCATTTCTCCACCAAGATCTTAGGCCTCCTGGTTTGATCCCAGCCTGCTGAGCTTGGCCAAGCCATCTCTGCTACCTACCACTCAGCTGAAGTTACGGCTTGTACGTTTTAAGGATGTGTGGAACTGCTCATGATGTACTTCTGGGTTTTTAAAAGCAGAGGTGTAACCTGAACTGTATACACAGAAAAGCACACGGAAATAGTAGTTAACATATATTAAGCAATTCTTCTGGCAACATTCTAAGTGCTTAAGCTACACTAATTTATTTAATCCCTTTAATAACTTTTTTTTTTTAAGATTTTATTTGTTTATTTGAAGACAGAGATCACAAGTAGACAGAGAGGCAGGCAGAGAGAGAGAGAGAAGCTCCCTGCTGAGCAGAGAGCCCGATGCGGGACTTGATCCCAGGACCCTGAGATCATGACCTGAGCCGAAGGCAGCGCCTTAACCCACTGAGCCACCCAGGCGCCCCCTTTCATAACTCTATGAGGTAGGTTTTATAATGAACTCCATGGTACAGATGAGGAGACTGAGACATAGTAGTTAAAACTTGCCCACAGAGTCCAAAAGCTAGTCAGTATTGAGCCAGGATTTGTACTCAAGCAACCTGGATTCAGAATTTGTGCTTTTTTTTTTTTTTTTTTTTTTTATCTGCACAGAATTTGTGCTTTTAACCAGTATGTGATATTGTCATTAATGGAATAGGTAAGAGCCTGGGCTGTAAGTTCACATATCTGTCACTTACTAGGCAAAAGCAAGTTACTTCACTTCACTGTTTCAGTTTCCTCCTCTGCAGTGAAACGTACCTGTATGTAACAGGGCAGTGGAAAGGATGAAGTGAGTAAATATACATGTGAAGTGTTAAGAACTGTACTTGGCACATAGTAAACACTTGGTAAAATCAGTTATTATTACCATATTATATATACCTTTACTAGAGGAAAAAAACTGGAAAGATTTATCAAAGTGAATACTTTGAGCCTGATTACTTATATGAGTCTGATTATATTCCCATGTAAGGCTGATATTTTAAAATATTCCTTTAAATGATGGAAGTATTAGTACAGAAATTTTATAAATTTCTTCTGAATATTGATATAGGCACTGAATATGAGGGCCATGATAGAACACAATAATATTATAATAACAATACTATAATTTAACAATAATTAATATTTATTTATTAGGCATTAATTATGTCCCAGACACTGTTGTTGATGCTTTACAACAACTGTGTAAGATAAGTAATACACTTAGTCCCATTTTACAAATTAGGAGAAGGAGGGACAGAGAGGTTTAGTAACTAGTTCTGGATCATACATCTAATAAATGGTAGAAATATGAATTCTGGGTGGCAAGGGAAGATGTGTAAGATAGGCTCTGTCTTCCCTTGATCTTTGTGACTACCCCAGTTCCACTAAGTTTCTGAAACTCTGGCCCAATAAATCAGGAATTGATAGTGAAAATAAATGTGGGATCACTAGCTTCTAACTCATAGCACACTGCCCATCCCTCTTCCCCTTGAATTGCTTCCATATTATTTTTATAATTAAAAACAGAAGTGTATTTTATTTTATTTTAAGATTTTATTTTATTTGACAGAGAGAGATAACAAGTAGGCAGAGAGGCAGAGAGAGAGAGAGGAGGAAGCAGGCTCTCTGATGAGCAGAGAGCCTGATATAGGACTCGATCCCAGGACCCTGAGATCATGACCTGAGCTGAAGGCAGACACTTAACCCACTGAGCCACCCAAGCACCCAAAAACAGAAGTGTATTTTAAAAAGACTCAGAGAAGGAAGCTTGGATGGCTCAGTTCATTAAGCGTCTGCCTTTGGCTTAGGTCATGGTCCTGGGGTCTGGGATTGAGCCCAGGTCTCCCTCTCCCTCTGCCTGCTGGACCCCTTGCTTGTGTGTGCTATCTCTCCTTGGTCAAATAAATAAATAAAAATCTAAAAAAAAAAAAAGACTTAGAGATCAGGAGAATTCTTGACCAGTTATAGATTTAAGTTTATTCTGATTATAATCACAGATGTTTGCTCTTAGTTCTAAATTTCACCAGAGTACTTATGTAACACTTGTGGGCACCAACTGCTGGTCTAACAAAAAACAATAAAAAAGACATAAAAATACACAAGAAGAAAGGGAAAGAGATATAAAGAGAAAAAAATGAGGCAAAGAGCAAAAAGTGCAAGATATACAGTCACAGTGTGCTAAAAATGCTCACAGTTGATTTTATTAGGTGGCACTGTTATCTACTCTAATTTAGCTGTCCTCAGACTGCCCTTCTAAGGAATTGACTCCAAAGCCTTACTTCCTTGGTCATAACTGAGGCATTAACTAGAATGGAATGACCCAGGATTTGTCTGAATTTATTGACTTCCTTGGCAGAACTTCTGACTATGTGTTTAGACACATTATTCCAAGTCAAGGCAGAGCTGAGTTGGTCGCTGGGTATATAACACTCTAGACGTAATCACCAGGAGCATTCTCTATAACCAAACCTAAAAAGGAAACTGCTAATATGGTCCATTCAAGCTAACATAGGACAGAAGTCCTTCACTTTCAGCTGTGGAACATATTATTTGTATTATTTGTATTTTTGGCAACATATGTATTTTCCCAATTGTAATTTGTATAAGCTAATATTACAATTTGTTTGCGTTCTTTGAAAACTGTTAACAGTAACAAGTGGTGCCAGAAAAAAGGATAAGTTAGCCCAGCAATAAAAACCTAATTACAGCATTATAGGGAATATAAAATAAAATATTAGTATGTGAGAGGATCTCATTAAAGCATACATACTACAATATGCCAAAAGAAAGACAAGGAGACTTCCTTTTTTTTTTTTTTTTGCGATTGCGTGCCAATAAGCATACAAGGAATAAACCAAATTTGTGAGAAAAGAAAGCAAAACAAACATTTGATCCAGTGCTAAATAAATATGGAACTTACTTACTCCTAATACAAGGTCATTTTCAAGAACTTTATAATGGGTCTAAATAATGGAGGCCCTTTATTATTTATTTCCCACATCTCTATGCTATTTAAAAATTAATCTAACTGTGATCAGTAAAGCACATTGGTCTGAAAAAAACTAATTTCCCCTCAAACACAAAGTTGAATTTTCTAAATGTCGTAAATAGCGTGTGTTGAGTGAAAGATAACTGTTTTGGTCAAGAAGAAAGGAGAGGATTTGGTTTTGGTAGCGTCGGGAGTTGAGAAGAACGGGATTTACCACGATGCAGGAGTCAACCTCTTCTGATGGAGGATAGTGAGCCTGTGAGAAACCTCATCTGTGACCAGATTACTTTTATTTCCGAGGCATGAAAAACACCTCTTTATTCACTAGCCCCTTACTTTCCCAAATCAATGTATAATTTTATTTTTATTAAGTAAAGCTGAATAAAGAATTGATCCATAACCTGTACTTTCCATTTGATACCTCTGAAACACTGAGTTTGTGAAATACTGGACACAAAGACCAAATGATCTAGAAAAGAATTCTGAAAAAGCACTCAGATATTACTTTATGTCAGTATATTTTACTGCAAAAACCTAAATTCAAATGCTATTCATATAAAGAAAAACCCTAAAACTTCATCTGACATTTCAGGATGTTGCTTGTAAAATTTGACTATATACAAAACAATTACTATTGTGCTATGTAAGAGGCCAACTTTCACCTAGTTAATTCTTCCCCAAATCAGGAGATCATTGACTCTCTAAGAACCCAGGATTCTGATTACTGTAATATTTGCTTGTTAGTAGAATTTGACTTGTACTTAGTTTTGTAAAACTGTATGTGTCAGAAGTTGCATTTATATCCTTTCTTCATTCAGTTACTCCTATTATGTAGAAATCAATGACCATGCTTTAAAAAAGACTCTGGTGTGATCCTATTAGGCTCTAAATGAGATGTTGGATTTCAAAAGTTTACTTAGCTTGAAAGTAAATAAATTAAACTTGCTTCTTTGTGAGATTAAGATGTACCTGAGAGTTCCTCACTACATGGTTATTCTAACACGTCATTCTAACTAGAATAACAATAATAGTGATTTTTAAATTTATCACATTCCTTCTTATAAAATTAAAGAATTAAAAATTACATCCCCCCTCAGAAATCACGTTTTTGCAAATTATGACATCCAGCAGAGTTTAAATCAGTGAAGAAATCTGTATTAACATGTATTTATATATAAGAGATACACAAACAAAAAATTCACCCCTAAAGCAGCCAAATAATGTCTGTCCATAATATTTGGGTAAATACATGGTAAACAAGCTATAGGATTTGCCCATTTACCTTTAAGTTTGTTCCTCAGCTATTTAGTCTAGTAAGACCTTTGCTGCCCTTATCCTAATCTAGGACTGCCCTGGGAGTCTAGCCTGCTTCTTACCTTCTCTAGGACACAGTTTTATAAGCTCAAATCCAGACATTCTGAGAATGAATTTGTTTCCAAG
Source organism: Mustela putorius furo (assembly GCF_011764305.1). Classification (NCBI taxonomy): domain Eukaryota; kingdom Metazoa; phylum Chordata; class Mammalia; order Carnivora; family Mustelidae; genus Mustela; species Mustela putorius. The sequence continues at coordinate 33,999,522 of NW_025421987.1, forward strand.
GCATTCTGAAAGCAGCCATCTTTGGGGGTAGAAATGTAACAAGCTTCCTTAGAACCTAGTTCCATAATTCTGGTGCTTTTCTCCAGCCACCTAGGATAAAAAACCCTTTAGTTTCCTTACCTACACGTCTCTCTAGTCCCTTCTGCAGACATTACTATAGTATTAATGAGAATGGTATTGTTTAGTCACCTCTTAGTTTGTTCTGAAGTTCTTGTACATTGTAGGTAAGAAAGAAGCAGAAACTTGATTAAATGGGTCAGTTCATCTGGCTCAATCCCCAAATCTTAATGCAAATGCTTTGCTTATTTGCTTACTACTTGACTTTTAATCATATGTACTGAATAGATTATGTAAGGCAACCTCAAGGATGTCTTCTGTTCTGCCAACCAGCAGGGTTCCAAAACCATTTTCTAACTATAATCAGTTGGTATACAGTCATAAAATTCCAATTTTGTTCACCATTCACCTGAACAAAATATGATTTCTATGAAAATACATCAAAATGTATTGAGAAAATGCCCCTCAATCCCAAGGAAACACGACAAGTGTTTCAAACCACTTTAAAGATCTATTGCTTTCTTTTTCCTTCTTTAATATGACACTATTGATTCTTTCAGCAACAATCTACTAAATCTCTGCTAAGTCAGAACACTGGAAGCTGAATCCTACCATCTTAAATCATTCATATAATTGGGAGTACCCCTGACCCTGAAATTGCCTTATGAAGCTCTATTTGAACAAAATGTATCCCGTCCCCTATACCTTATTGTCAGTCCTAATCGTGACTTTCAGTTGTGGTAGTACACGTTCCACTTCGAGATTCCATTCTGCAGCATCTGTTGTGGATTCCAAAATATCTTCCTGTTTGGCAGACTCGTTCATATCCTAAGAAAGGAAAGATATCACAAGATTGAGAGCTTATAAAAAGAAACAGTAAAATTTTGAGGCATTTTAGCAGGACTGCACAATTTATATCAAGCATGGTAGTGTCAAAATTACAGTGGCAGAAGAAGTTTATCTGTCCTCCTAGCCATGTTGAAAGAAAACAAAGCACAAACCTGGTAGAATAGCAAAATTAGCATTTTTAAAAAGAAGCAAATACGAGATTCAACCATTTTGACAAAAACAACAACAATGCTTTTGAGATATCAGTGTGAACTCAATGGGAATACTATCAAATGAACAAGCCATTTAGTTATGTTAATTGATAATAGTAAAGGAGTACAAACATTCACACACTTGGTAGGAAAATATTGTCTCAGTTTGAATATAATGTACTGAAATACAAACCACAAATCTGAAAGACAAAAAAGATAAGATCCCAGAAGCCAAGGGGACACTGCTTACAAATTACGTAGCTTTAAACCGTGATTTAATACAGACATATTTGAACTTAAACAGGGTGGGGGCCACATTTCTGCATCTGGTTTCTGCTCTTGGGTAATAAAATCAATTCATGCTTGTTTTTTCAATTACAAAAGAAAAACCTCCTCCCCATCTTTTTTTCATTTTCTCAGCCTTTCACATTTGGGCATTAAGTATATATGGATCTGAAACTATAAAGAATATACAAATTAATGACTTAAAGATAACACCTATCACATTAATTTTGGTAACAATTTTTCCTTTAGGCTTCCTTGATAAATTAAAAGAAAATGGAGGGAAAGCATATAAAAATGTATTAATCTAGAAAAAAAAGAGACCTGAGAGACATAAATAGCCAAATACATATGTACATGATTCTAGTTTGAACAATCCGTAAGAAGATGTTCTTGAGATAATCAGGGAAACTGGAATGTGGAAGAGCATTAGATGATAAAAGGAATTATGACTAATGTTAGAGGTATTTATAATGTCAATGGTTACATTTAAAAACAAAGCCTTATAAATTTGAGACAAATGCTGAAATATTTACAGGTAAATGGACATGATGTCTGAAATTCAAGATGCTACAAGGCAAAGGAAAAAGAGGGGGCCTCTGGAGGAAACATGGTTGACAAACTATTACCTGCTGAAGCTGGATAATGTTACATAAGAGTTCATTATCTTGTTCTCTCCATTTCTGTTTATGTTTGAAATTCTCCAGAATACAAAACTTAAAAATAAAAGATTATATAAATAAGCTCATGGTGAAATTTCATTCTCAGTGTGAATTTATGTCACTAAAAGACGTTTTTTAAACAAAAGCTCATTAGACTAGTCTTTCCAATCCAGTCTAATGCTAAGTATAAAGAATAACCTTATATTGGGATTTGTATTTTGGTGGGAGATTGAGGTCTTTAGGGGCTTTAAACTCCTGACTGAGTCCCTAGAGCACTGATGGCATCAGAAAGTCTCTCTCTCCTACCTCCTAGTTCATATTACCAAGACCTGAACAGACTCAGAGCCCTAAAAGGAGCATATGTTGCTTTTTGTTCAGAAATTCAGGGGGCTCTATAGTTCTAACCACACAATTGAGGATGGATAACTAATACATGCCTTGCCATTTTACAGTACATGTCTGAATTTATTCAGGTACATTCTACTTGAAAAACCAGAAGTATAAAAATAGAAGTATTGATTAATGTAAGTAAAATACGGAAACTCTAAGTGAAAAATGCTCAAGATTCTGTGTTAAACATTAAGGTGCTCACTTTAATATAGAAATACTGTATTATTTTGAGTACTAACAGAACCCAACATACGTCATAAAGTGAATCAGGGTAGCCCAAGAACACCATAGCAGGGCGGGGGCGGTGGGGAGGACAGTATTCACAAAGTAGACATGTGTGAAGTTTTAGGAGACAAATGCGACAGCAGGAGAAGTGGGACTGAGTCTCCCAGTTGAAACCTAAAGCTGTGAGGAAAGTTTTGTGACATGCTACTGAGACAAAGGGGCATGTCCAATCAGCAGCAATTTTGTGAATCTTAATAGAACGTAGATGTTCTAGTCCCCGATTTACAAGTAAGTTTCGTTTATGGAACCACCATTTCAGCAAACTGAAGTTGGTACTGCTGATTAAATCCCGGAGCCAATTCTCAATTCCATTCTCTCATTCCCGTTCCTTCTTTTTCCCTTCCCTACAGGAGGGTGGAGTCCAGAATCACCAGACAAGGCTAGAGAGGGTACTCATCCATAGTCCCACTTTCTTCAGACCTCAAGTCATAGGACTGTTCATCCTCAAAGATTTTCCTCAAGGAAGGGCACATTTTTCTAATTTTCCTAAAGGCAAATGGGTTAGCAGTGGCTCTCTCTGAATCAGACTCAGAACCTAGGAGTTACTAAGGTACACGGAGCTCAAAAACTGAATTAAGACATCCCAGAGCATAAGCTGCTCTTTGGTTTACATTGGCCCTTTAGTAAGTCAGAACTTTTCTTAAGTTCTTATTTGGTTCCCTTAAGCAATGATTTGCAAATTCCGACTCCCAATGTCCTAAAGTGATTTAATATACCAGCTGACAAGTCTTCACTCACTCCTAGGCCACAGTTAATATACTGGGGGGAAATGGCCTAGTTACTAAATGAGGAAGGGCAAAAAGAGAACATTAGGCTTGGTAGAGCAGGAGTAACTTATTCAAACTATACGGTCTCTTTCTGTTCCCATGTTTGCACATCTATTTCCTAACCTCATTCCTCAGTCAAATTTTCCCAATGCCTAATAAATGGAGACATTAACTGAGCGAGCCCTACATTTGAAGTAGAAATCACTTTAAAACTGTATCGTGTCCTGGTTATAATAACTTGAGAAAACCTTTCCTTCCCAATTGTATGTCCATTTAACAAATGGTATTTTATGTGGAGATATTAGTAAAAGAGAAATAAACTGCTTCCATTTAATCAAAATTTTATATCAGCATGACAAAATCCCAGTCCCTCTCTGAAACAACATTAACTAAGATAAAGCATAACTCCTGGGAAATTGTGTTTTCTAGCTAATGCTGCTGAAGAAATTGAAGAAACAATTAGAAGCTCAATAAGACACAAGCTATATCCAGAAGTCTCATTTATAATTAATTAATTTACCAGTAAGCCATTTGTAAAGCTTCTACAACACACAAGGTAAGAATCCAGGCACTGTGTTTGGTGTGGAAAGATAAAAGCATTTAATCCCTGCCTGCAAATAAGCCTATTAGGGGGAGTCTCAGGCTAGTTTATGGAGGTAGTAAATGGACCCAAGGGAAAAAAAAATATGAAAACTGACCCTAAAACGGTCAGTGGAAGAACAGAAGATAGTCTAAACCATCCTATAACATAAACCTGGGCTCAAACAGTGGGGCATACCACAAAAGCCAGTTTAAGGATCAAACATACAATGTTAAAAGCCTGCTCAGAATCCTGTTCCAGGAAGTAATCTCCCTATTTCCAGGTAATACTAATGGGATGGTTAAGCATCTGAAGAAATACTATATTCTGTGTATCTGTTTATATATATAAACACATAAAATTGAATGTGTTTGTGTGTGTATAAATGTATGTATGTATGTATGTATATTTATAAAATTGGATGTATCTAGTCTTATAGTTATAGGGGTAGAATAAGGGCAGGCCTCACATATCAACAAGGGAGGGTAAATAAAGCCCTTTGCAGCTTCTGAGCTGCTGGGTAGCCTATATGGTGCTGCGAAGGTGTTCTGTCACACTAGTTTAAATGCAGTACAAAATTTGATAGACCTTCAAAAATACCTTCACCTCTAATTAACTGGGGACTCCAGGTAGGCCATGACTACCAGTAGGGGAAGTAATGGATTTGATATTAACAGGGACAGACTGGCCCATTAACAAGTATATTTTTTATAAAATTTAAATTCAATTAATTAACATTTAGTGTATTATTAGATTCAGAGGTAGAGTTCAAAGATTCATCAATCTTATATAACATCCAGTGCTCATTACATCATGCCCTCCTTAATGTCTATCACGCAGTTACCCCCTTTCTCCAGCAACCTACAGTGTGTTTCCTATGATTAAGAGTCTTTATAGTACCCCTCTCCGACTTCATTTTGTTTTTCTCTCCCTTCCCTATGATCTTTTTTTTTTTTTTTAAAGATTTTATTTATTTATTTGACAGAGAGAAATTACAAGTACACTGAGAGGCAGGCAGAGAGAGAGAGAAGGAAGCAGGCTCCCTGCTGAGCAGAGAGCCCGATACGGGACTCGATCCCAGGACCCTGAGATCATGACCTGAGCCGAAGGCAGCGGCTTAACCCACTGAGCCACCCAGGCGCCCCCCTATGATCTTCTGTTTTGTTTCTTAAATCCCACATATGAGTGAAATCATCTGATAACTGAATGGATAAGGAAGATATGGGGTGTGTGTGTGTGTATAAAATAGAATACTACTCAGCCATCAAAAAATGAAGTCTTGCCATTTGCAATGATGTAGATGGAACTAGAAGGTATTATGCTAAGTGAAAAAAGTCAATCAAACAACAACTACCATTAACAAATATTAATATTAGTTCATATTAATATTAATATAGAAAACTGTTACAAGTGATACAGTAGAAGCACTGACAACATTTTTGGTAGACCTGATGAATTACCATCTTAAGCAAAGAATTAAAAAAAAAAAACTCTTTGGAATGAAACTATTTCTAGTATGTAGTACATATGCACTATTGGAAAACTCCATAAGGGAAAGGGAACTAAGTATTACTGAACAAAGCATTGTTGATTATGACTTCTTGCACTTACCCATTCATTTCAGTTTTGCTATAATAACAAAAATCTAGTGCTATAGGATCTTTTGATCCCAAGGGTCCAAATCAGGTTGGGCATTTAGCTCTGGTTAAGATACTCCATTGGGAATGAAGAAGGAAGAAAGCTAGAAGTAGGATGAAGTAGAGTTTCTAAAATTTGACTAATCATGGATACACTATAGTACTTCCCCTTATTGACAGAGAAATACCTTGTTTAGTAAAGGGAAAACATATGGCTGCATGGGCAGACCCAAGAGTGAAGCTCAAGGCTCAGGCATCCATGAGAAGATGTTTCCTTAGGAGTGGGGATCCTGCATCAGAAGTTACAGAGAGATCTTAAGTTCAAATGGGAGCCTGGCCAAGAAAACCTAGATCGTGAGGGCCTGGGCAGAAACTGGATTCACAGACTTCCTGGTGAAAATGGGAGATAACTGAACTAATGAAGCATGAGCAAGCAGAGGCTCTTGAATCTTCAGTTACCAAGGCCTTTTGCAAGAATGAGATATCACTGTCAGACTGGATACTGGTAAATGCTGACATTTATTAACCATAATTAAATCTTTTAGGATGTCTCTTATTATACTAATTCTATAATACAATGGTGCTCTCTTTCTCTCTCTGAGAAAACTGGGTATGACTGAACCTGCATTAAAAGTTCTCAGATAGTTATAAGTTTTGTGTTCTTACGTTTGCTTTTAACGTTTTCCAGTAGCCCCTCAGTATCAGATGCAGTGATCACCTCTGGTTGTCTGCTTGACTTTCTGTAGCACCTCTTCTTCCTCCTAAACTTCTGTGGGCTTAGAAATCTAATATCCAAACTTGTGAGAATTTAGGCAAAGTGAGAATACAGGGGAAATATGTGAGAGCTGGTGAGAGTGCTGGTGGTGGTGATGAGGGTGGGACTTCACAGATTTCTTTTTTTTTTTTTTAAGATTTTATTTGTTTATTTGAGAGAGAGAGAGAAAGAGCATGCACACATGTGAGTGGGGGCAGAGGAGGAGCAGAGGAGAAGGGAGAGGGACAAACAGACTCCACACTGAGTATGGAACCCTACCCTGGGGCTCCATCTCACCACCCTGAGATCAGATGCTCAATAGACCGAGCCACCCAGGTGCCCCTTCATAGATATTTTTGTAATGGTAGTGATTATACTTATTTTGTTCAGAGTCCTTTCTGGAATCTTCCTAATTTGATGCTTTGTTCCACAGAGGAAATAGAATAGGTGGCCAACAAGCTAAGTACTATATATATATATATTTTTTTTTTTTTTAAGATTTATTTATTTAAGAGAGAGAGTGAGTATGGGAGGGGGAGGGTAGAGGGAAAGGAAGGGAGAGAATTCAAGCAGACTCTGCACTGAGCAAGGAGCCCAACTCAGGGTTCAATCCCAGGACCCTGAGATCATGACCTGAGCCAAACTCAAGAGTCAGGTGCTAAACTAACTGAGCCACTGAGGTGCCCCTGGCATTACTATTTATTAAAGAGGGTTTCTCCTAAGGGTATCTAATGTCCTTCTTTCTTTATCATTGATCAATAAAAAGTTAGAGGGATAAATAAGGTATTTCAGTCAAGAAAAGTATTCCACTGAAATCCAGTGACTTTAACAAATCACATTGAAGGCACAGAGTTAAAACCTTTCATGTCCCTACAAATCAATTCTTCTTCATGATTAAAGAAGCATAAATCATGAGTCTGATTCACTATTTTCTTTTCAAATTAGGTTTTAAATGATTTAACACTATATTACTATGAAGAAAAATGTTTAATACCATATAAAAAGTATTTTCGGATTTGTTCTGAAAAACTAAATTAAACCCTGGCTATAATCCATCAAAAGAAATAGATAGATGATAGCCTCTGTCTTTAAATATATGAAGTTCAGAAAAGTTTTCAATTCAATTTTAAGACTATCAAAAGAAATTTTATTGTTATAATGTGGCCTAAGATTTAAATAAATTATGCTCACAAATCAAAAAAGTTAAAAAGCTTCCTAAACACAAAATTAATTTGATTTTTGAATAAGAATTCTGAAATTATTTTTGAATGAGAACTCAACTTCCAGTAATTATTTCTGTTTAATATCTCAAATACCTGTCTTTGTCACTATTTCAGCTATTTTAATGTACAGTAAGTACAAAGGTAAAACCATCCCTGATTTTTAATTTTCTCAAGATAAAAACCAAAAGAAAGCACCCCAAGAAGTATGTATGGAAAAGCTGTCATAGACACTAGAGTTGGTGTTACAGAGTATGCCAAAGGAAGTTTAATTCTTTATGGAATGGACTTCTACAAGGCTTCTTTTCTCTGGGATGGCAATGTTATGGATATACCAGTGCCCAAATACATTTGAAGAGCTCAATTCATATACGTACTGAGAAGAACATGAAAACCTATTAACTGTCAAGATCACATAGTCCCAAGACTCAAGGAAAAGGGAACTAAACTGTCTTGAGAACTGCCACTGTGGTGTAAAATGTCAAGAGGATGGGTCTGGAATCCCATCTCTGCAAATCTTACCTCTATCACTTATTAGCCCTTGGTCAAGTTGCATACCTCTCTAAATCTCAGGGTTGCGATCTCTAAGATAGGGATAATGGTACTCTCCTCAGTGGAAGGGTTGTGGTAAGGATTGAATTATATGATGTATTTTAAAAGGCTTGCACAGTGCCTGGCACAAAGTAAGCCACAATATATTTTCACAGTTACATTTACTATTATTAAATGTGAAGCATGGTACTAGATTCTTTCGCCTATGTTAAATGCCCATAATAGCACCATGAATCAAAAGAGACTTATTCCCATTTTGCAAATGAGAAAAGTGAGTTATAGAGCAATTACCTAATTTTCCCTATGTCACATCATTAGCAGAGTTCAGGGTCCAGGCGATGTTACTCTAGAACACAAGCTCTTAGATACCTTAACAAATGCCCATCAATCCTTTGTTATATAGTTACAACTACATTCTCCTGGTTTATCACTTGTCTTTTTAACTTTATGGTGTTCCCCATCCCATCATTTCGTTTATAGACTTTAATTTTTATGCATTCAGATTTATCAGTGCTTTTCTTCTCTGTTTTTTAGTTTTCCTGGCAGGCTTTATCATGCCAAATTCAACCTGTATGTATAACCCTTGTCACTCATGTTTTTGTTTTTGTACCTCATCATTTTCTAATTTGTTGATCCATGCGGGGTTTATTTGGATGTACAATATGAGGGAAGAGCCTATCTTTTTTTCCAGATGGACAGCCTGTTATTCCATCACCCTTTAATTGAACAGTCCAGTTTTCTCCACTTATTTGCACTGCTTCCTACATTATTAATACTACAATATATTTGGATTATTTTATGAACTCTGTACTTCGTCAATTTGTTTCTGTGTCAGTATATTTTTTTCAGACTTACAAAAAAAATTACACAAATAGTACAAAGAATTCCCATATGCCCTCATCCAGATTCACCAAACGTTAGCATCTTACATAACCTCAGGGACATTATGTATAAAGTGATACAGTGTTTCTAGTATAGTGCTGAGATTTGGGGATGTTTTCAGATTTTTCTTTGTACTTTTTTGCACCTTTGTTTAAAAAATAAGGAATATATTTCACTTTAAAAAAGAATAAAGTATTTTTAATAAAAGCAGGTAATAATAATAAATTTGATAAGCTTCCAGAAACTAGCTGGTATGGGTGTAAATGCTTTAGGAATTTGAATGAGAGAGAGAAGTGTGTTTTAATGGAGATGGTGAGATCTAAGTTTAACCTTATAAGGATGTATGGAATGCTAATAGGCAGAAAAGAGACAAGCCAAGTGTTTATAGTCAGGAAAGCACCATAAGCCAAGATACTGAAATAGAAATGCACATGGCTTGTGAAGATCATATCAAGAGTGACTAGGGGCTTAGAAAGGCAAATGCCGAGGAGCAAAAAAAGAGTTAAGAACTTTGTGAAAGACCTCAGAAGCTAAGGTGAGGAAAGGAATTTTGTCCTCTAAGCCAGAAGGGAAGTCAGGAAGAGTTACAAGCAAGGTAAAAATGAATTTATCCAAGAAATCTTTATTTAGCACCTACTATATGCCAGGTACTATTCAGTAACAGGGACACTTAATAAAATGTTAAAAATCCTCATGAAAGAACATTCTAATCATGTTTTATGAAGACTTACGGGTTATAGATTTGTGGGTCATAGAACTGAATGGGGCTGGGGTAGCTGGGAAGGTGTCACCAAAAAGGCAGAATTTGAGCTGAACTTTGAAGGCTTACGACTCAGGTAGAGAGATGATGAGAAGACATTTTAGATAGGAGACAAAGACGAGAACAGATATGCTCATAAGGTGTTTGAAAACCCATGGGAGGATCCATTTATCTAGAATAAAGTTATTCCAGCAGAAGAAATTGAGGTTGGCTATATGGACAAGTTGTCAAATTGCCAAGAGTCTGGAAATTCAGACCAAAATATTATTGTTTTATGATCTACATAAATTGACCTATTAGCAGTGAAAAGCCATCAAAAGTTACTGAACTCAGAATGACCTTTTGAAAGTCGCTTGGCAGTAAGTAAGATAAAAGAGTAGTGAAAAATATTGTGCAAAAGGGTGAGGGTGGGATTGAAGGAAGAGGATCAAAGACCATTTGGGCCATTATTATTACATAATCCAGACAGGAGATGAAGCAGACATGCCCTTGAAAGATAGCTAAAGGGATACATATGAGAAATATTTTCAAAAGCAGCATCTGCAGGTCTTAGTGAGACCAACTAGATGTCTGGATTAAAACAAATCATTAGACAAATATTCAAGCACTAACACTGCTAGAGGTGAATGGGTGGGGTTGGGTGGATTTAAAGAATATAGGTTTCTATAGGACTGAGAAAAGCACACGTTCTGGGTACCCATCTAATACATGAAGTTATGTAAAATATCTGCTATTGGCATTGATTGAGGAAATATAATCTATCCATTTAGAAAATAACAGCTCTCAAATGAATCCTGAAAAAAGATCATATTAGTTCTCATCAAATTCCCCTTAGTCATTTCTGTAGGGGAGACCTTATATGATAGCAGATTTAGTCCAGTGGGCATTTAATAAGAATTCATGTGACATAGTATGAAAATAAAGACATGACATCACCAAGACTTCCTAATTTATACAAAAATGCAAGCCTTCTTGATAACTTATATCCTATATAAGCTTCTTACTCAAAAATACTTGTGGCAATCTAGACACTTATTTACATTGAGAGACTGGGGCTTTTATACTCTCCTATAGCACATAAGAATGTTGGTAACATTCCAGTCTCTTAGTTCCAAACTCTAGGAAAGGTGGAAAATTATACAAAATAAGAAATGCGTCAAACTAAGTGCTGTGTACAAGTTAGGTTATATTAATCTCAAAACAACACTGGGAAGAATTGTGTCACCATCGTACAGAATAAGCAGAGTCACAGGTTAATTTACTAAGGTTAAGTGTCTAGTGATGCACAGTCCCAGTATGATGCAAGGATTATTTTCCACCCTGGTGTCGACATCGAAGGTATGTACTCAGATCTGGAAAGGACCTTGAGAAGTCCTTGCTTCACACTTCTTTTTAGGCTCACAATAAAACCAGGACGGAAATAAGGATCTTTCCTGTTCCAAGTGTGGATTCAAAAGCTTCACTAGAGATCAAGCAAAACCCTCTTTTACACCCAGCAAGAACTGCCATTTGAGCTTCTTCTGAGTAATGCAGAGTACAGCTTTTTTTCCTCTAACCTACATTTTCGATTCACCTCCAGATGTAAAACTGATGGGGTGGTACAGGTTAGTTACCAGAGAAATAAAAGCATTTGCTCAGTCATAATGTGTTCCATCGCACTCAGACATGTGGTGCTTTAATTGTTTCTCCTGTGAAATACCAACCGCAGACTTCTCAGTCACAATAGAGGAGGGCAAACAAATGTTTTAGGAATGGAGAGGAAAACCATTTTCCTCAAGCAGGAATCAGAACCAGTGATAACCTAGGGGGCAAGCTATATTGCAGAACAGTACTTTTTTTTCCCCTGCCCTACTCAGAAATGATGTTTTGTCAAGAAGTGAAATGTAAATCAAATGTAAAATGAAGAAATTTAAAGTATTTAAGATATAAGCCAAAGTAGACCCATCTTCTTCCCTTTTTTGATTATAATCTTGCAGACTTGCCACAATGACACTCTAAAACTGAGATGACATTTTTTTCCAAGCCCAGATTTTTGCTTCCTCACAGCTTTTGCTTTTTAAGCTAAAAATTCTCTCATTCTTGGTACAATGAATTTTTTGCTAAGTAATTAAAAACCAATTGTGTTTAAACCTTTTGAGAAAGTTGGTTTTATGCTGTCTAACTCAGAATTTGGTTTCTAAAACCTCAAATTTAGCATCTCAAGGAAGAATGGTATCTATGGCATGTTTGAAAAAAATGTTTTGAAATGAAGTGATGGACATTTAAAAATAGAACTCAGAGCGCACAGCTTCCCTCCCATCTTTTTTCCACTGGGGGAGGAGAATGACACATCTGCGTTATGCTGCCACAACACTGCTGCTGTGATTCTACTGAGCTTCAGAATGGAGGGGAGCTACAAAGACCACTTGTAATTACAGTGTAGCTGCCACAACCATGCAGGCAGTTTCCAATTAACATACTCGAGATAGAACTAGAAATGGCCCGAACACCTGCCTAACACCTCACCGCCAGCACCTTCCTTTCCTGCTCCCACCCCTCACATCTCTGAAATTCTACTGCACCCCAACCCATCAGGAGCTCTGCCCAACTGTGAGAGCTTTAATACAGCACCCGTGTCTTCCCCCATGACCGTTCTCAAGGAGTCTTTGGCTAAATTTTGGATTTCAAGAATATTTAGGAATTAGAGAGCGACCAAGAGAATGTGGAATTTTGTGGGCTAGACTTGAAGACTGCTATTTACTCATTTTTTCCCCTTCTAAGAAAAGCTCGATGAAAATTCAAATAACTAACCTACAGATCAAATTTCAGAAGATAAAGCAATCCCTCAATAACTGCAAAAATTATTTTCTTGAAAATATTGTATTTGGCAAAACCGTAATTGCAGTAAGAGAATTAGAGGGTGAAATCACAAAATAAAAGGGCATTAAAATGTACCTTTTGAACCTCAGAGTAAATGAATGTTCTGAAAAACAACTGCTTCCAAAGCAAACTGACTTCACCCATGTAAGCATTCAATATTGACTAGAGGAAACATTTGCTTAGAACGCCATTATCAGTGTTCATGAAACATTACTGCTCAGGCTCTGTGTAGGCAAACGCTTCAATGTTTAGTCAGTGGGCACCTGGTAGCTCTATACAAATTCTTCAAATTCGCAGTTAGAGGATTCAAATCCACTGTGGTAGTCAGGAAAATGGACCAGCAGGTCTCCTTCCAGAGAAAGATGTGCTGCCTCACTGCCAGCCTTGTGGCCAGCAGATAGCCTCCTGCTGTTGGCTCCCTCAGGCTGTCTCACCCAGAGAGGCCACCTCAACCTGGTAGTATGTCCTCCCCAGGGCAGCCTGCCTCCAGTGACTGAGCCAAGTGGGGAGCACTGGTGTCAGACCTCTTCAACAGGTTGCCAAAAGCTTTGTCAGGCCTGAACCACAGCTAGACATCTCCCTCAGCCTGACTTCTTCCCCCCTTCCTTTCACAATGAACATCCTGGACCCCAAACGCAGGTCTCACTGTCCACTTCGTGAGAACGTAATCATTAGCACGTCTTTTCCGTGCCCCTTCTCTCTCGTTCCATTTACCACAAATCTCAAGAAAATGCTAGGTATGCTCATCTTCTTGCATTATCATGGAACTTAAGAGCAAGCACATGTTTTAGGATCTCAACATCACATTATTTAATGAAAGGAGGGAATATAAGTAGATTCCTCCCTGCATCATCTTACTTGGTACATAGAAGAGATAATATGTACCTGTTGAGCAATTCTTTTCTCTCTGCAGATTAAACTATATTTGCCTATAAAATTACAAATATAAAATATTGTTCATTCAAGCATGTATTCATTCAATGTTATTCAATACTGGGTACTTTCTACATGCCAGGCACAGGTGAAAAAGTACTGAAGAAAGTTCCCACTCTAGAGGATGGTGCATTCTAGTGATTGAGATAGGCAATAGATAGAAATGAATACATTGCCAGGGTCTGGAAAGAAAAATAAAGCAAGGTAAGAGAATAGAGAATGATTGGAGAAGCATCTGTTGTTTCGAAACCATAGGTAGAGAGGAATTGCTATCATCCATAAATGGCTGGGGTGGCCTAGTCACATCCACATTTCGTATATCAATTTCCTAGACAGAACATAATATTTTTGTTCTAGTACAAAACTCATTGCATGCAACTTCCCTAAAATAATATTTCCTCTGCATCGTGAGTCCACCTGCTGCATCAAACATAAAATCTTAAATCTATGTTATTAACCTATATAGCAGTTCTGTCTTGGGGAAAGAGCAGCCTAAGCCATCATAAGCTAGAGTCAGATACAGCTGTCTCAGGCAGATGGCTTTAGTGGGCAACATCATAAGCCTGCCAGATTTTTTAAAATATGAAAGGGTTTTCTGCCTCATTAGTACTTCATGGCTGACCATCCACAAACACCTGGTGTTCAGACTTCTTCCTCTTATGAAAATGCAACCATATACAGTCTTAGCTCAAAGGGGTTTATGTTATATCATCTTTGTCCAAAGAATCTAATACCTAGATAATTTATAAAGGCACAGGTAGGGGAGAACTTACATAGTTCAATTAAGGTGAAAAATTGAAATCAGGACCTACAGGAACTTAAGAGTAGTGGGTAGTGGTAGAAACAAATTAAATTACTTTAAGGCCTTCCCAATTCCCACACTACATTGTCCAGAGGGAATCCCAGGCTGCCTTTAGAGGTCTTTATTTACACCATCAGTGGAAGAATAAATAGCACAAATGACAGTTTTGTTCTGAGAATAATTGTGTATTCATCTCTTTTATTTTATTTCCTTATGCTTTAGGACAACTTTGTTGTCATCTTCAACACATACAGGAATACTGAGCACCACAGTGTCTTTTCTTAATGTGGGAATCAAATCTTACCTACCCTGCTGAACTCTCGTATGAGGGAAAGGGAAGTTTAGAGCAAACTTAATTCAGCTATTGTAGATTTATTAAGTTTTTTAAGAGTATACTGTCCCAAGGTTATAAATTTCAGTTTTTGTATCTGTAAAAGGGAGATAACAACATCTCAAATTCTTCACAAGGTCAGTAAAGGATGTGGTTTAAAGTACAACTGACCATTGAGCAGTGTGGGAGTTAGGGGTGTGGAATCCCAATTAACTGGAAACCTGGATATAACTTTTGACTCTTCCCAAATTTAACTTTTTTATTTTTAAAATTAAAACAAACAAACTTTTTTTTTTTTTGACAGAGAGAGTGAGTGTGCGTGTGCAAGTTGGGGGTGGGCAGAGGAAGAAGGACAAAGAGAATCTCAAAAAGACTCTCCACAGAGTCCAATGTGGGGCCTGATCTCATGACCTTGAGAACATGACCTGAGCCAAAATCAAGAGTCGGATGCTCAACCGACTGATCCACCCAGGTGCCCTCCAAAAACTTAACTTCTAATAGCCTACCATTGACTGGAAGATTTACTCATTAATTAATACATATTTTGCGTGCTATATGTATTATATATTGTATTCTTACAATAAAGACAAAAGAATATGTTACTGAAAAAAATCACAAGGAAAATACATTTCCAGTATTGTACTGTATTTATTGGAAAAAGGTCCATGTTAAAGTGCACCTATGCAGTTCAAACCCATGTTTAAGGGTCAACTGGACTTTGAAAACTACAGAGTGATTTGCAAATGTACTGTTGCAACTAGAGTTTATTTGTTTGGATTAAAATGTTAACACATTATTCTGATATCCTGTATCAGATTATATTATACTCTCAATTTTCAATTAAGCAATAAAAATACATTCATTGGGCAACTTCTATGTTACACCATGGAGAATATAAAAAATGATAGTTATCTCCTATAATCCTGTAAGGAGCTTATACAGATCAGATTTGAGAAGGGGAATGTGGGATGATGTGGTTCTGGGTTTTACCAACATTTACTGAGCACTTTCTATGTGCCAGACATCATTATAAACGCCTTATATGTAGTAACTCTTTTAATCTTTAAAAACCCTATGAAAAGAAAACATTTTTATCCTCATTTTACAGATGGGGAAGATAAGGCACAAGAATTTTTGGAAACCTGCCCAAGGTCAGATATCTAGTAACTATTAAATGTATTGAAGTTAACTCACACATTTAGGCAAGTTAGCTACAGCGTTACTCGTTATGTTTTATTGCATTGCGAGTTGGGCAGAAAACCACAAATGTATCATTAATGATAACAAATAATGCTGACTAACAGTAAATGATAAATGAAGAGATCATCCTGGGATAAGATGGCCACCAAAGTCTTCATGATATGAGCCCAAAGCTATATCCAAAATTGTTTGCAGAATTTAGACAAGAAAAATAAAGGGCAAATGAGACTATTATATTATATACATACCTTTTTGAGCAAGCAATAGGTATCACTTTATTGAAATATACAAATAGGAAAATACAAAAATCCCATACATACTTTTCAAAAATCTCATTGAGTGGTTCTCATTTATAGACCAGATTTATTTCCTAATTAAAACAGAGCAAACATTGACTTAAAACACTGTCTGACTCCTATCCATACACCAGTCTTAAAATAATCTACTTTATTTCAAATAATTATCTATTAAATATTTTCATATAATCAAGACCATTCAAAACTAGCCACTTATAATGGAAAATAACTTGAAATCAAATAATGTCTTTCTATAATAAAAAATGACAAATTATATTCAGCTTATGTGAGTAGCACTGTGTTGGTTTTTCATGGTGTAGACAGGAGGCTGCCCCACTTGCCCCTCTGGAGTTTTGTATTTGTTACAATTATAACATTTTATATATAGGAAAAGAATTTTTTGAGAGCTACTTTTCACATGACACACAAAACAATGGTAAACATGGTTTCTACTTGTTTTAATTTCCAGCAGAACAAGTGTACTGTTTGCTTGTTGGTCCTGTGTGTATCCCACGTTACTTACCAAACGATACGTCTGGGCCTTTAAGACATTGAGATCAATAAAGTTTTCTTCATTGTCTGTCTCCTCTTCCTTAGGAAAAAAAAAAAAAGTAAATAATTGTAAAAAGAATGTATTTCCAGTTTTTGCATGCATAATACACTAAGTTCAACACAAAGACTAACGCAGGAAAGGGTATTTAAAAGCCTAGTGGTGTGCATAAAGTAGGGCATAATGTTATTAGCAGCTCATCTGTTTTTTGAGGTTTTGATGGTACCTTTTAAAATAGGGCCTTTTTATAGTCACTGAAAAAGGAAAAAAAAAACAGAAGGTAGGGCTGCTGCTGTAAAACGAGGGATAAAGAAGAATAAAACAAGAGTGTTATGATGAGTGCTATGAAGTGTGTAAGCCTGATGTTTCACAGACCTTTACCCCTAGGGCAAATAATACATTATATGTTAATAAAAATAATAATAATAATTAAAAAAGAATAAAACAAGAAACACTGAAGAGTGGTATATCTAAAAGAGAAGAGATAATGAAAGAAATGAATGGCAATTTTGAGAACATGACTAAAATGGACAAAAATGAGGTTGACAGACACAGAATATCTTCACCTGCTCCCAGGACCAGTCCCATTAATGCATAATTTTGACATCTCATCTCTTACATGCTCAAATTTAATAAATAAGTAAGATTAGTCATTAGTACTGTCTGGCCCATGGCCCCTCAACTCTAACCTTGTATTAACTACTTAAAAGGATAGTTCAGGTATATTCTAAGCTGGTCCTGATCCTTGGGCCAACTGATATGGGGGGCAGGGTCAGAAGTGACCCTTGGAGAGGCAATCCCTTTCCCAAAATACAAAAATGGAGTCTGGGGAGGTTCTAAAGCATATAGAACAAAGAAAGAAAAAAAAGCTCCCCTTTCTCTTCAAAGGTCTTTAGGTGGGTGAATCCAATCTAGTAAGGACTTAAGGACATGGTAAGACAGTGAATGGAACTGGTCCTCAAAGGAAAAACAAAACAAAACAAAACAAAACAGTAAGTGTGTGTTATTTGGCAGACATTTCCACACATACAGTTCTACAAAGCTGCAGTGGGAGATTTCAAAGATGATCTTTATCTTCAAGAACTCATTCAAATGTAAGAGTGGTTCTGAGACCTGCAGCATCAGCATCAGCACCAGCAAGACCCAGGAGCCTGTTAGGATGCAGATTCTAAGGTTCTATCCCAGATCTACTCCGAAACTCGGGGGTGGGGACACTAAGGTAAGCTATGAGAACTACACTAATCTTTGGGGGAATTGGAAAGATTTTATGAAATATGAAGCAATATAAATGCAGAGTATAAATACACTCAAGTGACATTTACTTTTTTTATGTTTACATTTTTTTACGTTACTTTTTCAGAGAGGCAGGGCAGTGGAGCACAGAGGTGTGGACAAAATTGATGTGATTGTTTACATCTTAAATCTTAGCCATAAATGCAGATGCACACCTTTGAGATCCAGCTCAGTGTATTCTGTGTTTGCACTGCTGATGACCTACTTACCAACCAGAGTAAATGACCGAACTGCCAATGACTCAAGGCCCATGGAAGAAGAGACAAGTTTATTATGCTTTTATCATAACCTAATCAGTACTGTTTACATAGGGAATCAATAAATATTCGTTGAATTAGTACTGGATTAAATGCTAATAGGTAAAAAGCTTTAATAGTAGGCAGTCAAAAAAAGGATTTATGTTACTAAATATTACTAAGAGAGCATTCAAAAGGAATTCAAATATAAACAGACTTAGAAAAAAGTTTCAAAATAAACTAAGAGGATTCTGATTTCAGTAATATAGAAGACACTCAATAATTTCCCACTATTTCTTTGCATATAAGTACATAAGTACTATGTACCCTCTTAATTCTCTAACTGCCAGTCACTAAGTACATGATTATATACAGCAGGTGAAAATATTGTTTTGTGATCAATACTTCTTTTATCTTTTTTTAAAGAGTTATCAACGTGTCCTATCTTGACAAGTCTAAAATTAAAGGATTCTAATTTCTAGATGATTATAGCAGAACTTCACTCTGTCAGAAATAATTTTTTTCCAACCTTGAGCCACCGCACAAACTCTGGCAACAAAATAATGTAACATCCCACCATCCAAACGTTTTCTGGCACTCATCACCTTAGCGAGAGGGATGGGAGAGGTAATGAAGGGCTACTTAGA
Organism: Mustela putorius furo; assembly: GCF_011764305.1. Classification (NCBI taxonomy): domain Eukaryota; kingdom Metazoa; phylum Chordata; class Mammalia; order Carnivora; family Mustelidae; genus Mustela; species Mustela putorius. Next base: position 34,018,537 of record NW_025421987.1, read on the forward strand.
CAACATGATGATAATAGGAAAGAAAGAAAGAAAAGGGAAAATTCAAGAGACTCAACATAAGGGAGCCAGCAGCCTCAGAGGCAACCCTTTAAGGAAGACCTTCATTTTGGTCTAATGATAGTAGGTCTTTACTGTACAGTTGGGAAGAAATGTGCAAAGAGGCTGTTTTCTAGTTTGTTTCTCTAATTTACACACCTAATGATGCTGCTTTGGACTTTAAAAGTGCTTAGAAAAAAATGAGCTATAATTTCTAAAAGTTACATAGCAATTTGCTGACAGCTGATTATGAGTCAAATATTTAAGGAGCACCCCACTTTGCACTAGTAACATGGAGATACAAAAAAATGCAAAGGTGGTTTCCATCCCTACAGAGTCTTCTTTCTGACTAGTAGGTTTTTGTACTTTTTTCCCCCTCACTGGCAGTTTTGAGTTATGTCCCTGAAGCTAAATGTCAATGCACTAGGACCAGGTTTCTATCAATAAACCATTAACTAATAAATACTTATTAAAAAGTGAAGATTAGGAAAATACCTGAGTAAAGTAAATGAAGTCAACGAATGGGAGTATGCAAGAACTTAACATTTTCTAAGCCTGAATGGGAAGATCTATTATACAAAGAATAAAGTCGGAACTCCTTAAAATGGCCAAAATGATCTGGACCTGGTCTATCTTTTCTGTGAATCTTAAACCACACACATGCATACACCCACCATCCTTAGGAAATCTGGCCCCAGTGGTCTCTCAGTTCCTTGATCAAGCTAAGCTCGCTCCTGCCTCAGAGCTTATGTACATGCATTTCCGCCAGGGTCTTGCTCAACAGGTGCTCAATAAAACACGTGTGGAATGAATGAACATATACTTACCTTAACTTTTAAAATGTATCATGCTTTTAAAATATATCTTATAAATTGATTAATTTTCCTTCTATAAATAACAGAATTAGCTTTTTCCTATTAATGGTTTAAAATATTTATACTGCTGGTAAAATTCAAGTTAAAAACTTTGACAATACAAAGCATAGAAAAGGAAATAATCAGGGTGCCTGGGTGGCTCAATTGGCTGAGTGTCTGCCTTCATCTCATGTCATAATTGCAGACTCAATCCTGGGATTGAGCCCTGCATCAGGCTCCCTGCTCAGTGGGGAAAAGGAAATAATCAGGGTGCCTGGGTGGCTCAGTTGGCTGAGTGTCTGCCTTCATCTCAGGTCATAATTGCAGACTCAATCCTGGGATTGAGCCCTGCATCAGGCTCCCTGCTCAGTGGGGAGTCTATTGCTCCCTCTCCCACTTGTCCTCTCTTACTCGCTCTTCAATAAATAAAATCTTAAAAAAAAAGAAATAATCATCCATAACCTTTCTACCCATATATAACTAATGTTAACATATTATTATTTTTTCTTTTTGGTATATTTTACATACTTGGGTTTATGCATACAGCAGAAATTATCATCTCTGTATCACTAACATTTCTTTGTAAACAATTTTTATGGCTACATAATATTCTACTATTTGGAAATAGTCTAATTTACTTAATGGTTAGTTTCAGCAATCTAGAAAACAATGTAGCATATAATAGCTTAATAAATTAGCTGAAATATAGAATATACTTATTATCTAATGATTTATTTACTTTTTGAAGATTTTATTTATTTATTTATTTATTTATTTATTTGAGTGCAAGCAGGGGGAATGGCAGAGGGAGAGAAGCAGGCTCCCGGCTGAGCATGAAGCCCAATGCCGGGCTTGATCCCAGGACCCTGAGATCATGACCTGAGCAGAAGGCAGATGCTTAAAAGGCTGAGCCATCCAGGCACCCATTATCTAATGTCTGAAAAAGTCACCTGGAAAGTGTAATTGATTTATGGCAATAAAATACACTTTAAAAAAAGGTTTTGTCCCCCTACTATTTTAATTTCAGATCAAAGGTATACTTCCTAAAATAACAGGGTCAATCTAGCTCTGGTTCTGTGAAAGTGCTTTTTTTTCCTACCATGTAAATAGTTTAATCTGTTATAAAGACTTGATCATGTGGTTTCACAATATGAATAGAATGTTAAGAATGGTAAAGGCCCAGATGCTGCCAAACAACTTAAAAAATGTTGGTACTTAAAAGTGTTTTTAAAATCTCCTAAAGGGTAGTACTTATCCTAATTTTAGAAGCATATAGGAGTTCCTGAGAAATGAACAATGTTCTTACAAAGTAGAATATATTAATCCTAAACCCTACTATTCTTTTGTAAATTCTATATTATTTATGGTTTATTTCAAATCACGAATGGTTGCTAATAAACTATTTACTCATATAACTAGTAGTCCAGTTTCCTGTTTAGTTTGAGAACTTCTGCTATAATTCAGACTTCAATCTTTAGAAAACATGAGCATTAACTTAACTAATGGTCTAAACAACTGATACTTGGTGCCCTATTTTAAAAGCGTTTCTTCTCTAGAAACAATGAAATGAAATACATTCCTAAAAATGGAAGTTTGGGGGAATTAAGAGAAAGGAAAGGAATTCAAAGGTAAAAAGAAACAAAAAGTTCAGTAGCACACATACCACAAATTCTTCATCCACTTTATTTAATGTTAATTCTGCATCATCTTCTGGGACAGTTTCTTCTTCTAATTCTTCCACTGGGTATGTTGGTCTAAAATAATAAGGCTTAGTATGTGATAAGAGTTAAAAACAAAACATTTTAGCATGACAAAAAGGTATAATGTGAATTTTAAGAACCCCTTCTATGCCAGATTTTGTCCTTTTTTACTATGCGCCCTTCCATAATCACTACTACATGTCTGATGTATACTTTTGAAACTTTCTATTTTTAGTTACGTTAGTTATGTTAGTTGTGTTAGCTCTACGTAAAGAAGCAAAAATGTTTATCTCCAAATTTAAAGAATAAATATACACAACTGGGACGATAAAATACATATTGTTTTTTTTTTAAGATTTTATTTATTAATTTGACAGAGAGAAATCACAAGTAGACGGAGAGGCAGCCAGAGAGAGAGAGGGGGAAGCAGGCTCTCTGCTGAGCAGAAAGCCCGATGCGGAACTCGATCCCAGGACTCTGAGATCATGACCTGAGCCGAAGGCAGCGGCTTAACCCACTGAGCCACCCAGGCACCCGATAAAATACATATTGTTATCCAACATTCTTTTCCACTAAGTTACCACATTTAAGTACATATACATTTTTCTCTTTTTCCCCCTATACCTGCACTATTCTACTGAACAATAGTACCATAACTAATTTAACTAGAAACTTAGCCTGAACACTGAGGTGGTTTCTAGTTTTTTGTTTTTTTTTTTAAAGATTTTATTTATTTATTTGACCGACAGAGATCACAAGTAGGCAGAGAGAGAGGAGTAAGCAGGCTCCCTGCCGAGCAGAGAGCCCGATGTGGGGCTCCATCCAAGGACCCTGAGATCATGACCTGAGCTGAAGGCAGAGGCTTAACCCACTGAGCCACCCAGGCGCCCCATCTAGTTTTTTTTAACTAAACAAAAAATCATCCTGTACATTCATCATTATGTCCATCATTTAGAATAAATGTATATAATAGCTGGGTCAACAACTTTGTACATTTTATTATTTTTCCATATGTTCCAAAAGCCAATTTCCATAATGTTACCCTAATATGCACCCCCAACAACAGTGACTCCATTTGCATATGTTCACAAATACTGCAAACAAACTTTAATCTTTGCCAATCATATAAGTGAAAAATCTCTTGTTTTAATTGCATTTCTTTAAGAGAGTAAGTGAACACCTTTTCAAGTTTTAATTGGTTATTGGTGTTTCTTTTTCATTGAAATGCCTATTTATGGCCTTTGCCCTTTTGTATATTAAGAAAATTAATGCTTTGCCTAACTTGTATTAAAAATATTCCTAGTTTATCACTTAAATACTTGGCTATTCAGGACTGTTATAATTCTTATTACATAGATTTGGCAACTTTTCCTTGCATGGATGCTAGCAGTTTTAACATCATATATACAAGGTTTTCCTTCACATGACACCTTCCACCCCTCTTTGACCTTTTAGTACCCTACAGTTTCATTTTTCACATTTACATCGTTGACCAATTTGAAATTTATTTTGATGGAATAAGAAGGGTTCCAGCTTTCTTCTAAATCTAATCAGTGGTCCTAACACTAAGTATTGAACAACCATTTCTCCAACAAGATTAACGACATATATTTCCCAGATTAAAAATAACTGAAAATATTTAGGTTTATTTCTGGAAACTCATTTAAAAATCCATACCTCAGACATATTAATAAAATATAAAAATCAACATAAAGTACTAAGAACCAAATCAATCTTAAGGAATAAGTTCTCTATTTCATTAATTAGAATTAGAGACTACCTCAAAAGCAATGTTCTTCTAGGATTTGCTTTGACATATTTAATATATAAAATAATAATCTATAAATATATAACTTCTATGTAATTTATATATTACATAGCTGACATACTATCTGATGCCTACTTTCAGTATTTTCCCTCTTATTCTTCCCCATGTATTTTAACAGTCCTTATAAATTATTCAAATCACAATACATGGTCAAGAATTAGATATGCCTAGAAACAAAGGAAGTACAAAACTGATTATTGGTTGAGATATTAATCACCTTCAGGTGAATTTAGAACACATTGGGCGGTAAATTTAATAACATCTAAAAATGCCAAAATGGAGTAGCACATCTCATAACTTTTCTTGGAGTCTAATAAGGAAGTAATGTGAATCCATATAGTTATTCCTTATATTGCACTAACTGGTAATATTTAGGCTGAAGCATATGAAATTGCCATATTTTAGTTCAATCACAGGTGAATATCAGCAATTTCATATGGTTCAAGTTGATGATGACCTAAGTCAAGTACATTTTTTTAAGGTACTTATTAATAAGAGAATAGATTATTTACATGAGAATGTAATTGAATATACATTAAGATATTAACAGGGAACAATATATACACCTTTCCAAAGAAATTTTTTCTCATCCCAAAGTACTGCTTGCTCAGGTTTTGCCTAAATAATTCTTTCCACAATCTCTAACCAGTCAATAAGTCCAATATTGAAAGAACCAAAATTATGTATTTCCTAACTATATCTTACATAAATGGATAGTTTCTGAATATTTTATTCTCTTATCCATGTGATTAACATTTATTGAGCATCTATGATATACAAAGTGCTATGCTAACTGCCATACAGTACATATGAAGAGTTCATAGTTTCTTGCAAGAAAGCCAAACCTGTAAAAAACGATTTCAATACCATAAGATAAATACAAGCACGGAATTATAAACAGATCACTCTCAGGTCAGACAAAGAAGCAATGTACAGTGCCTAAGAGAGTGGCTTCTTCAGGTGGCTATTATTCTTACCCAGTATCTATAAGCAAAAGAGAAAAATCCCATTTAAAGTATATTAATTTCCATTTTTTCCTTAAATCTGCAGCTATCAATTACCCCCATGTATAACTATCTTTGTGTGTATAAGTAGACTTTGAAAAAATTTCCTACATTGACGAAGATATTCAGTTAAACCTTTAATAATTATATATTTGAATTGGGAAGGGGCATGATAAAATCAGAACTGGTTGTGAATATACTGGTTATTCCAATTTTGTCTATGCAGACATTTCTAATCACCTGTGGCATTTTCAGTTTAGAGTAGTCAAGAGGAAATGCTTCTTGTCAGTTCAATTAAATAGCTCTGAACCCATGGGGGAAAAAGCTATCCACATAAAAGTACTATTGTCAGGTTAGGTAATGTTTACCTTTTCCAGGTGAAACCAATATATTTTAATGCTTCTTCTGCTAAACAGTCAAGAACATAGCATACATGTTCTCCATAACCTGACTTTAATTTTGAGGGAGGAAAATCTGCAGTTCTGCCCTGAAATACAAAAGATAAACAGGGTATTACTTGCTATTTATATTTCAAATGTCAAAATATTTTACGCAAAGTACTACTGAATAAATGTATCACTTCTCTACTTTTCAAATAGGATTTAAAATAACTGTAATTATATTGCTTCTTAGAAATCCATCTTTTCAGTCCACTGATACATAAAAAGTACAGGAAAATGAAGACATTTTATTGTCAAAGGTATCAAATTGAAAGGCAATAACCTCATGACAGAACAAGTAATTGATCCTGTTAGGGTGAAAAAAGACCACTACTGCCTTGGTATCTTACTGTTAAACAACCATAGGAAGGACAGAGTGAATCACTTGTCAAAAGTTAATAACGTGTGCCAAAAATTTTTACTGCTTGTCCCTCAGGAAAAGTCAGAAATGAAAAGTACAACTGCTATCATGGTCTATTAAATCAAAGCTCCCTTTCAAAATACAGTGTTTCAACTTCCTACTAGCATTTTTTAGAAGGAAAACTAAGTATCCAAATAATATACTTCTGAGACATAACAAGATTAAGAAAAAATATTACTTTCAGCTATAAAGAGTACATTGAACATTTTTAGAAGTAGCATTAATATTTTAATACCAAGCATTCTGAGGTTTTATCTGAAAAATCCAGATATAATTTTATATATGTATGTGTGTGAATAGACACAGTTATTCACAGAAAATTAATCTAAAAGGGTAGCATCTACACTGAATAACAAAAATTAAAATTCATAACTTGACAACATTCTGAAAGAAGAGGGTTGTTTACACTTACAAATGATCGAAGCTCAGATAATATGTTAGATATAGTTGCATTAGGGTCATCATATTCTTGAGGTTGCTCAAAGGGGCGTCCTGCTTTGTTAATCAGCCAAGCAGCAAGAGTGCAAAACATGTAGAACTGTTCACCAGGGTTGGTAGGCAGTGCAAAATAGTGTCTGTTTCAAAACAAGGTGGGGAGGATGGAATATGACATATTGCAAACAAGTCTATAGCAACTAAATGGACTAAGTCCAAAATTGCTAAAGAACTTTTTTTTTTTAAATGGCTTTAAAATCAAAAGACATTTATAATTCACTCTGAAGTTTCTGGTAATCCACAACACTCATATTCAAGTTTTTAATCAATAGAACTAGAGCAATTACTACTATACGCAAAATATTAGATCAAAGATCTTACACCCAGTAAATGCAGGGCATGTTAAAAAACTGATAGATCATGTACAACTTTTGCCAGTATTATCTATATGTCAGGAATAATGAATAAGAGTACCTCTTGAAAATGAAAACTGGGAATTAAGAGAATTTCAGACTTTGAAAAAAAAAGACTCTAATGATTAATTACTATGCATTTTTACAACGTCACTGGTATCTTTACATACTGTTCCTAACACATTAGGTATGTTAAACAGTTGTTCTCATCTTGGCTGCATATCTGAAGTACCCGAGAAGCTTGCTGAACTATTGCTACTGGACAAAACATTGCTCCTTCCCTTACAAATTAAATCAGAACTTCTGGGGATAAAGCCCCAGTACAAGTATGTTTCAAAAGCTACCTAGATGGTTTTAAGGTACCAGGATTAAGAACCACTGAGTATCACATCCACAGCCTAACAAACATTTGTTGACTTTTGCTCAATCCCCTAGCCAGTAGGCAAATAGTCCTACAAAGATCAATGTATGATTTATACTTAAATAGGTTAAGAATAAAACTTGCCAACAATACTCAAGTCGGTTTGATCAAAGATCTGATTTTGTTTTATGTGCAATTATTAATTTTTTGTGCCGTTTATAATTTTATTTATGGCTATTATAACTATTTTTCATAAAAATCAGCAGTCTACTCTTTCATGTTTCCCAAACTTTTTCCTGCAGGGTAGTACAAATGTTCTAAAAGATAACAGGTAGCTGGGAAGAAAAAGGTCAGGAAGTCCTTCCAGGCATATGTGCACAATGCTTTCAAAGTACCCACTGCTGAAAACTCATCTTTTTTTCCCAGGCTGTTACCAACTCCAGAACAGAGGACTGAATACTGAGAGATCCTCCAGACACAGGGCGGGCAGTGGTTCTCAAACTTGAGCATGCATCAGAATCACCAGAAAGGCTTGTTAAATAGACTTCTAGGCTCCACCCCTAGAATTTCTAATGCAGTATATCTGGAAAGGGACTGTGGCCTTGCATTTATAATAAATTCCCAAGCCATGCTACTGCTCATCTGACAACCACAGTCTGGGAACCATTAAATTTGCCACACAAATCCATGATTTAAAATATCCTGGATTATAGCACAGAGGTTATACCAGTAGAAACTTTAGGCCATTTTCTTTTAGTTTGAAAATACAATTGGGAACAAAAATGCATTTTTATCATAGAAAATGTTGATTGTTTATATTATCCTGATTGATTCATTGAAGTAATAACTCTCAACCCCAAAATTCCTATCACAGATCAAGCAACACTACCTTTTCCTGTAACTATTTTCTCCTACTCTGGACTGACTTAGCAGTCTGGGCAGTTTACATAGAGCCTACATATCCTAAAATGCAAGTTATTGGAAGAGAGCAAGGAATGAAATCAAAACTGTCGAGGGAATTTATTTAAACCAAGGTACAGCCATTAAAAGAAAGTATTACAGATTTTTAATCTAAGTTGCATTTTACACAATAAACAATGTTATCTGTCACTAAGCTACACTGATTGTGAGAAAAAGTGCTAGCTGTGCATAACCCTCGACAACTAATGGCACTGACTTCAGGGAATGATGGACTTTTCCCCACCAGAACAAGGAAAGACCTTTAGGGTGTAAGATAGACACGGTTCTTTCAGTTGTCATTTTATTTGTCTTTTCCACTTCTTAGCTTCTGAAAGTACTGTTATCACAAAGGTAGAAGTCTTTTAAACCAGAGCAATTCGTCAACAAGTTTACTAACTTCATATAAAGTCAAGCAAGGTCCTAGGTACCCACAGTTACCAGTTGTAGGGACAGATTATCACAAAGGAAAACAAAAACTAGAAAGGGAGCTAAAATGGTAACAGTATTCATCTTTGGGGATGAGATTATGGGTCATATCAGTATTTTCTACGCACTTTCTTGTGTTTTTCTGAGTCCTCTATAACAGGTACTTTCATAACTTTTATAATCAGAAAAAAACAGTTTGTGTTTTGTGGAGGGGTGTGTGTGCTTTAAAGACTAAGAAAGCCAAGCCGTCTTCCGGTTCTTTCAGCGATTCTGAAACTTGACTCTAAAAAAATACCAAAGCTACACTCGGTGAGCTCCGAGGCCTCTGTCGCCAAGTTCGGGGTGCAGTGCCCTTTCCTGGCTACGAAGATGGAGGCAAGCGCTAACTCGCGTTCAAGGTTCCCCAGGAGGCCGGAGGAGGCATCTCCCCGGGGTCCGGCCGGCACCCAGGCGCTGGAGGACGAGGGCACCCACCTGGACGGGGGCTTCAGGTTGTTCTTCCGGAGGAGTTCCTCCTCGTAGTGGAGCAGCTTCAGCTTCTCCACCAGGTCCTCCATCACCACGAACATGTGGTAGGCCGCGCCGGGCCCCCGCTCCACGACCACCTCCCCTGCCCCTTCGCCGCGGGACCGAGACACTCCATCTTCCAGACCTGACGGCGTGACCACTGCCGCGGCGGCCGCCATCACAAAACAAGCAGAAAGCGCCCGGCGTGGGCTCCGGCCCACAGTCCTCGGCGGCCTTCGCCGCCGGAGCTGCCGCAGCCAGGACCGCCGCGACCGGTTACCAGGCGACCGCCGGGCAACCCGTCACCAGGGAAACTAGACTCCGCCCCCTTCCCGCCCACGTTTCTTCTAAATTCCCTCCAACCAGGGCGGGCTTTCTGAACGACGTCACGCGGGGCCCCTCACCCTTCCCCCGCCCCTGGGGAGGAGGTGGCAGGGAAGTAGCCCCACCCCCTCGTGGGGGCGTGGCGCTCCTCCTCCAAGTGGGGCCGCGCCTCCAGGCAGAGGAGGGGCGGAAGGCGTGTCTGTGGCGCGCTCCCGGGGCGGGCTCGGCCTGGGTTACCCGCCGCTTCTGAGCTGGTATCCGAGTTTGCAGGTAGCGCTGAAAAATGTAAGGGGTAAGGAAGAATCCCACTGCTGTGTTTTCACTAGTCTCAAAATTGAAAGTTTTCACGGTTGCAAAAATAGTGGCTATCGTAGGTTTCCCTTTGGGTCAGGAACTTTCCAACAACAGGTTTCTGTTTTTGCTTACAAAAGGAATATGATAAACCTTGAAGTATTATAATTCTCCCCTGTTATTCTGGCGCTGGAACAAGGAAGGGGTGGGGAAAAGAAGAAAAGAGGATGAGCAAAAAGGAGGTACTGGGAAGGATTTGTTCTACCTCTGAAACAAGAATTCTAAATTCACATCCTGCTGGTTTCAAGCCCATTACATGTTGCGTAGAATTTGGGAGTTCCTTGTTAAAATCCACAAAATAAAGGGGATTATCTTGAATTTCTCTGCAGGACAGCTCTAAGTGTGGCTAAAGAGAGGTACTACTGTACTCTGCAGCTATTAGGAAAACAAGAAAGGTGACATAACTGACCACAGCTTTGCAGTCCTCAAAACATGTTTGTGTGTCAAACAGTTTTCCAAAATGCAGCATAAAATATGAGGTAAGTGGTAGATGTGTGGAGGTTTCATGGAAGAAGAGAATGTGTGGGAAGAGACTGGAAATGTATTTGTGTGTATGATGTGAGTTTTGGGAGATCTCTGATGTTATACCTGCTACTAGAGGACAGAAGAGTTACTTTTTTTTTTTTTGACATAACTGAAGTTTTGAAATTTATCTAATATATTTTTGTTTTTGTTAGAAAATGGGTGGAGGAGCACTTTTCATTTTACTATCTGTCTAACTTCTTTCTGATACTAGTAAAGTTATTAAAGCGAAAAATCAGAAAGACAAATATCTTCTAACATTTACCAGAGAAAGGAAATACATAAAATAATTTAGAAGATAACCAAAGGGAAGGGCCACAGAGAGTTGCTTTTTAAATAAATAATGTTACTTTCCTACTGTAAGTCATTAGCCAGCTGCTTTTAATAAAGATAGGTTGGAAAATTGGCTTTGACTTTACCCTACCGCAGATTTGGCCTTTTTCTTTGCTTCCTCAGAAGAGTGTTTCTCACCCATACATTCCCCACCCCAGCCACCACATTTGGGGGTGAGGGATATTGTAGTAAGTCTGTTTAACTTTCAGAGTACAAGATAGATATATAGCTTTTTACAATTGGAAAAGAAAAGTGAAAGCTCAGAGGCATACTTTGTGATGCTTGGTTAGTCAACAAGCAACCGTTGGCTGTTTAAATGATACTCAAAAAGGTTTCAGACTTTACAGGTAAATTGGTTCCAGGGAGATGTTCACTCAAGTCATTCTACCTGCATAAGATGTTCTGACATTTTCAGAAAGTTATATATAGCACTCAAGATGAAGTAGCCAAACGTTGTATTTTGGCTGAGAAACCCTCCAACAACATATGTATTTTGACTGGTGGGGAAAAAAAAGCCCCACCTGTCCCAGAACCTAGCCATTTTCTTCCCCAGCACAATACTGATGCATCCTGGCTTGAAAGCAGTATGAGGAATTGTTTCTCCCCTTCATTGTTGTGAAGGAGGAAAAAGACTAAAATATAAAGTGTGCCACGGTAACTGTGACACAGAAAGAATAAAAGAAAGGAAAAGCCAACTGTTCAACATTTTGTGTTTTCCCATAGAAAAAAACATGGCAAACAATACTGAAATGTCATTTCATTTTTCTAAGGCCTGGGGATGAGGTTTGCTGAATCTTTGTTTCCCATCATAGTTGAAAACACTTCTCTTTCCCTGCTGGAAGGATTTCCTTCTCACGTGTGAGAATGCACACTGAAACCCTCTTCCAGCTTTCTCAGCCACTTGGAAGCTGGGGGTACATTTTTGTTCATAGTTTCGCTGGACTAGTTCCTATGTTGACCAAGGAGTTAGACAAGGACTTGAAGAGAAAAGAGTGTTGAGGCATGTGCATTCCTCCTTGCAGGAATCTTGGGAGATGTATCTCTGACTCTATGTGTTGACCACAATTAATAGCCAGGCTTCTGACAGGGACTTTTATCTCTTACAAACTGTGAGATGATTGGAGGTAATTTTTAAGGCCCTTAAGATCTTTTTGTGACTGAATGGGCTAATCTCTGGAAACTGAACGGTGCTCTGATCAAGGGAGATTTAAAGTAAATGGATTTCCTGAAAGATGCTGAGCAAGGCTGGCAGTAAAAAGGAGGCAGGTTCGAAGGTGGAGGAAGACTTTCCAGCTACATCTCCAGATATAAGAACAAGTCCTTCAAGACTGGGTGGGCATGCTTAAAGAGCAAACCTGCTTTGCATTATAAATGACTTTGAGATGTTAAAAACTTAGAAAATCACTAATTGAATAAAACTTTCTTAGTTTAATAGAAAGTGTATGCCAAAAATCCAAAAAATAAAAAGGTCACGTTTAAACGTGAAGCATTAGAGGTGATGTCTTTTAAAGTTAAGACCAAGATGAAGACACTCACTTTTCTAAACTGTACCAGAGATCAGAACTAGAACACTGGATAAAAATTATTTAAGTATTGCAGAAGAAGAAACTGTTGCAGGTGATATGATTAAGTAAAAAATTCCAAGGGAATCTATAGACAAGTTAGTAAGACAGCTCAGCAAGTTTGCCTGACTGAAGAAAGGTTACTAGATTACTAGTTACTACTAATAAAAGTGTTTATTAGTATTTACTATTATTAAAAGTCTTGTTACTACTAAAGAAAGGTTACTAAATCCAAACTGAAGAAAGGTTACTAGAAGAACAAAAACCTCAAAAATAAACCATATACAGCACACAGGAATAAATGTATCATTATCATTATGGAGAAATTGTTAAACTTTTCTGAAAATTATAGAACAATCTAGATAGGGGTATGATATTCATGAATGAGAGAAATTAATTATCTTTGCCCAATCTTTAAACTCAATACACTTTTGAATAAAATTACAAGAAGGCTGATACTGAAAATCATACATAAATGTATATTTATTTTATTTTTAAGATTTTATTTATTTATTTGATAAGAGGTAAACAGCGAGAGACGGAATACAAACAGGGGGAGTGGGAGAAGCAGGCTTCCAGCTGAGCAAGGAGCCCCATGCAGGACTCAGTCCCAGGACCCTGAGATCATGAACCAAGCCGAAGACAGATGCTTAACGACTGAGCCACCCAGAAGCCCCGATGAAAGTAAATTTAAGGAAGACTGGGGAGGGAATCATGATAATCAGATAGTGGTTTCATCATCAAGGTATAACTTAAAATAATGACACCACAGGAATAAATAGAAAATAGAAAATCTGGAAATTCAGTATATGGCAAAACTGGTGTTACCGATTAGTGGAGAAAGATGAACTACTCAGTAAATGCTGTTAGAATTATGGGTTATGCATATGGAAACAAAATTATATCTCTGAATTCCAACACATAAATTCCAGTTGGATTGAAGGTATAAATGTGGAATACTTATAGGATATTTAGAAAAGAACAAAAGAGTATCTTTAACCTCAATAGGGAAAGATTTCTTGAAGGAAATAAAAAACAAATTTTAAAGGAAAGAGAAACTCATTAAAATTTAAGAACTTAGATTTAAATAAAGAACTATATAAACAATGAGGAAAAAGATACAAGTGACCCAGGGGCGCCTGGGTGGCTCAGTGGGTTAAAGCCTCTGCTTTCAGCTCAGGTCATGATCCCAGGGTCCTGGGATCGAGCCCCACATCGGGCTCTCTGCTCAGCAGGGAGCCTGCTTCCCTTCCTCTCTCTCTGCCTGCCTCTCTGCCTACTTGTGATCTCTGTCTGTCAAATAAATAATAAAAAAAAAAAAAATTAAAAAAAAAAAGATACAAGTGACCCATATAATGTCAATGGATTAGTCTCTGGAATATACAGAGGTCATCCCAAAGCCTCTGGACCATGTTAGAGGATTTTAGATATTTTCTTCTGGGTCAGGATTTCTTGGCCTTTAATACTATTGGCATTTTAGGCTGGATAATTCTTTGTTGCTGCATACTGTTCTATACATTGTAGGATGTTTCACAGCATAGTTGTAGCAAAAATGTCTCCAAGGATGCCTCAGTGGCTCAGTTGGTTGAGTACCTGATTCTTGGTTTTGGCTCAGGTCTTGATCTCAGGGTCCTGGGAACCAGCCCCATATTGGGCTCCATGCTCAGTGGGGAGTGTGCCTGAGGATTCTTTCTCCTCCTTTCCTTCTGCTCCTCCCCTCTCCCCCCTTGTGTGCTCTCTTTCTCTCTCTCTCTCTCAACTAAATAAATAAATCTTAAAAAAAAAAAAAAAGTCTCCAGACTTTGCCAGCTGGGCCTGGTTGAGAACCACTTCTCTAGATGCTTGGGTTGAAACAGGAAATGCCTTTATAAGGACCAGGAATGTAAGCAATGTGGGGGTGGGGTGGGATGGGGAGCAATGGGGAAGACTGGTGAACTAGAGAACTCATGTATCATCTCAAGGAGGGGACATTTTTGTCATTTAGGAATTTGACCCAATTTTGTCATGTATTATGTTGCAAGGATCTAGATCTGGATTTGTATGTCAGTGTGAGGTTCTCTTGAGGAGACCTCTCTACATGCAAAATATTATTTCAGGGCTACTTTAATTGTTAAAGATATTAATACATCAAAGTTCAAAATTGAGAAACCTCGTTCTTAAATTTTATTTTGATTTTCAATCTTACTCAACTTGTAAATGTAGGAAGTTTGTTATAGTCAAGGAAGGGGGGGTAGAATTTACAGCTTAAATTTCTATAGAGATTTTTAAACTGCTCATACACTTACCATATTTGTTTTAACATTCTCTGACAAACCATTCCAGATGCCATAAAATATCCTGAATTTAAGGTTCCAGAAAAAATGGTGGGAGGAGAGGGAAATATATTCTGTTGAATATTCCAATACTTTTTGTAAACAGATTTCAATGTAAAACCAAATCTAAATCAGTTACACAGTTGCATATTATAAACTGGGATCACAAATCAGTCTGTTTCTCTAACAGGCCAGATTTTCAAACATTAGATACTTAAGTATCAAATATGTACAAATTATTCTTTAGCATAATTATTACTGTTGTGGGTTTGACTTTCATCCTCAGTGTATTTAGTTTTGCAGTTTTCCAGGGTTAAAATATACTCACCCACCTGGGAACCAAACATCATCCCAACCAGAATCTGTGAAATTTCCCATGCAATGGACTAAGAGATTCTTGGGCCAGAGGTAGAAGAGATTCTTGTCCAAAATACTGGTGGGACACATTAAGTCCTAAGTTACTAGAATAGACTCTGTAACTTAGAAAGGGAAGTGGTTTTGTAACCCATTGTCCTGGGTTTACTTCATTTTCTAGTTCTTCTCTACTAATGGAAGTCTTCTAAATCCATTAAGATTATAGTTAACTGCTTTAGCTAAGTTTGGTTCTCAAGGTAGATAAATCTGATACAGTTATACATATTTTGAGGCTTTGCTTTGTTTTATGGTTTCTTTAGCTTGGGAGGGAAACATAGTACATGTGTGAACTGAGTTCAGTTTATTGCCTCTGTGTAAGTGATGGAGATAATTAATGAAGGGTATAAGTAGGGGTATATGTGTTGAAGGAGGGAGAGCAAAGCTTAGATTTATATCTTGGAGTATTCCAGCAATATTGTAGAGGGGACACTATAGGAAGGTGAATATTGATTCAGAAGGCAATTTGAATAGTCAGGTGAGAGATGGTCCTAAACTGAGGTGAGTGACAATTATAATAGTGGAAAAATGATACTTAGATATTATAAAAGATATTCAACAGAATTTTGTAACAGGTACAATGAGATGTTCTCTAGAGCATGAATGACACAAGGATAACCCACTTTAAGGCAAGAAAATTGGCCTTTGTATTCCTGTCTTACTGGGTCACTGGCTGAATTTTCCCAGACATCTCTGGGTGAAGAGCTTCTATTGGCTAAGGATAATCTTGTGGAGAAGGATACAACTGTGAATACTGAATGGCCAATATTTATAGCCACTGGGGGATGGGAATATCAGCCTGTTAAAAAAAATGACCTGGGTAGGCATCAGCAGCTTTTACTACAAGAGTCGACATTAAAATGCAGCACTTCAGAATTTCTTTATGTGGAACATGAACTGAAGTAGTGAAGATGGTGTTAAGCTATGGTTTTCAAGAAAGTAGGGTTGCTAAAGGTATAACTTATTGAGCAGCTATAGTATAAGCAATCAGATGGGAAAATAGCAGAGAAGTAATTGAAAATATTGAAACAGTTTAGATTTTAAAAAGAGTTCTATTCCATCATATATGATAATAAGATTTTGATACATACTGAGTACTAACAAGAAGGACCGATTTGGTTTTTCAGAATTTTGAAGGTTAAATAGAAATGTTTACTCTTTAAGGGCTAGATTAAGAAAATTCAATTTATTTTACAGGTTGAGATGGCATTTTCCCCCAAGGAAAAATTAAATTCAAGTGGAGAGTAAACAATAAATGTCCTAACAACAAGCTTTCTTGATGGGGCTCTCTAGAGCCTAATAAAAGCAAAATCTGCTAGATGCTATGCCTTCATGGTACAACTCGGCCTCTCAGTGAATAGTGCACCAGCCTTTCTGACAACCAGTTTCTGAAATAGTTATTGGCATCTTGTGTGTTTTTGGAAGCTGGTGCTGAACCCATTATATGGTACAAAATATTAAATCCAATTGCCTTATTTTTATCCCTAGCTCTTTATAGAGATGATTTCTACTCTGTATCTACATGTTTTGCCTCATGAATATAACAAGTAATCCATTCTGTCTTTGCATCTAGGAAGATTTTGATAATGAGAGAATATCTTTTTTTTTTCTTTTTTTCTGAAGGTGTGAATGTGAAAGCCAAAATTAATAGATCCGAAGATCAGTATTTTGCTTTTGACAGCCACAGAGAGTATTTTCTCAAATTTTTTTGCATGGCAAATATTTGAGTACATATAATATGTTAGGCACCATGTGTGGGTGTAGTGATACACAGGCTTACAAGCCTGGCGTCTGTGCTGAAATGTCTCATACCCTAATGCAGGATACACATGTCAGTTGACAAGTGCAACCTACGATATAGAGGAGTGTGCTTTCGAAAAAGCTCTCCAGACTTCTTTCCTTCATGAGACAGAATTGGGTAGGCCTCCTCTGTACCGCCATTGCCTATGATACCTTCTGTCTCTCTAATAGCACTTTTTTATTATGATCTGAAGTGTTGGGAGGAATAGTAAGGGGACACTAGTAGGAGAACCTACTATGACTGCAAGAGATATCAGGCCTGGGGAGCCAAACTGCAGAGCAAATGTGATGGCTCCTCTCCTTTATGTCTAATGTGGGGGCTGATGCCTGTCGGCCTTTTGCTTTCGTGTGCAGGGGCATGAGCTAACTCTCTTTGCCTAAGAACTTTAACAAGGGGTCTGTCATATACAATCAGATATTTTCAGAATCTGGAGAAGACTATGCACCTGTGGCCCATTTGCTAAGAATTCAAATTGGAATGTGTTTAAGCAAATTCCAAAGAAATCATCCCAAAACAGTCTTGAATCAAGAGCATATACTAAAGACTATTTTCTATGACTTTTTAACAGCTTATAATTTTCAATAAGTCTTTGTGCTTGATCTGCACGCTGTGTGTGTGTGTGTGTGTCTGTGTGTGTGTCTGTAGCTGCAGAATTCAAAGGAATACTCATAAAGTTAGTGTAAAACTTTTCTTCCTTCTCCCCAGTACTCCAAGGCAGAGTAATACTTTTATAGTATCTTTCTGAGGAAGAGTAATAATTGATGGTACATAGACTGTGTGGTTGTCTGGTCCCCAGAGAAAAGGGGAGATCTTTCCCACAGTTCTCCCAAAGAGTAGACTTGATGATTTCCCCTTCATTCCACAGTGCTGTGAAAAAAATGACTACCCACCTACCAGCCCATTTTTTTCCTTATTAATATGACATGTTTATACTTAATTGGTCCATTTCCAGACTCCAAACTTTGAATAGAGTTGTCTTTGCTTATTCTCATGCTGCTAAAACTTTTTGTTTTCATGGCTTTAAAATAAGATTTACTCTCTAACAGAATAACTTGCCTTTCTCAATCTTGATTATCATGTATTTATTCTTCCGGATGAACACCAAACTTGTTTAATGTTAAAGTGTGTGCTCTTAGGATATTTTTTAATAATATTGAGTTTACCATCCAGGGACATAGTATATGCTCTATTTGAATCTCTTATTAGATTAAAAGGTTTCTGAAAAACTGTTCTATTTTCAATTTGTAAACTGACAGTCGATTTTAAAACACAAATTCTTGCTATTTTCCTTATGCTAGTAATTTAGCATTGTTGAGTAGGAAAATTCCATATTTTACTTTCTGTAGGCAAAGACAGACTGTTGCACTGCAAAAGATTTGAATCTCCACAGCTTCTTAGAAGAAGAATAATACTTCTGAAATGGGAGGCAGAAGCTTTTATAAGTAAAATTAGAAATGCCCCAGAGGATCTTGTTCGTTCAAAAGAAACACCAAGTCCTTTTATAAAATAAAAAGAAAAAAGGTCTTTATTCTTGCTTGGAATACAATGATGGCTTCCTTAGAGTTTTCCCTGCAGATCTGGTTCTTTTCCACACTTTTGTCTACATTGTTCTCAGAGTAATCTTTCTAAAATGCAAATATGGACATGTCACTGTCTTACCCGATATCTGTATATGGATCCCTATTTGTGACAGTATCCAAATTTCTCAACCTGCTATACAAGCCTCCTGGGACAAATCCAGGCTTTGTGGGGCCTGAAGTTTATGCAATTTGTGGGGAGTGAGGGTTCCTTTTAATTGAAAAATATGAAATTTTGAATTCAAAATCCCCTATGGGACCTTAAAAGGGGCAATGCAAGTGAGGTTCCCTGAGCATAAATTTCACTCATTTCCTGGTATATCTGCCTCTACTGAGGGAATTATTTTATCTCAAACAAGCTGAGGTTACTGGCTCAATAAATAATGACCAAAATAAAGCATCTAACAAGTTGAAGTTGAAAAAAACTTTTTCCTTTACCCTTCTAGATTCTTTGGCTATGACCTTACAAATTAGACTGACAAAAGGCAGATTAACAAGAGAAAAACAGTCTAATAACATGTGTTCTGAGCATATACACAAGAGAAACTCAGGAATGAGTAACTCAAAGAGGTGATTAGAACTTGGGCTTACATAACTTCCCGATAACAACAAATTTGTAGAGAAGTGACAAAACAAAGGAAAAGGGTTTTAGGCTTCCACAGTAAATATATGGGGGAAACTAATGAAAGGTAAAGGTTGTTTTGGTAAGTCATGTCATATAGATTTCTCTCAGTGCTGTTTCTGGGCTTGTAAGAATCTTCAGTAATTCAGAGTCTCGATTTGATTTTAGGCAAATGTGGGGGAAGGCAGAGCCTTTTTTGGCATCTGCTATTTCTCAGTCATCTTCAGTTGAAAATAATCTTTATGACAAAGTCGCATATTTTTGTTTGTCTTATTCTGATCACCCACAGCTACAGATTTCTGAATAGAACTCAACTAGTTTGGCTGCACATGGCCAAGATGGTTCTTCCTAACATGAGACAGACATGGTAAACCTTATAGTCATCACAATGAGGAGAACATTAAGCCCATAGTTTTCAGAGTAGGCTGTTTATGATTAGGTTCAAGTTTGAGTCTTAAATTACTAAATTAAGTAAAGTTAATTAAATTACTTTCTTGTGATTTGAGATCATACCTCTTGACCCAACAATAACTAGCTTCCTTCACTAATCCTTAACTACCCGGTTGACACATCTATTTAATAGTCTTCTTGTTTGGGGTGCCTGGGAGGCTCAGTGGGTTAAAGCCTCTGCCTTCGGCTCAGGTCATGATCCCAGAGTCCTGAGATTGAGCCCCCCCTCTCCCCGCATTGCTGAGCAGGGAGCCTGCTTCCCCCTCTCTCTCTGCCTGCCTGTCTGCCTACTTGTGATCTCTCTCTCTGTCAAATAAATTAAAAAAACTTTAAAAAAAATAGTCTTCCTGTTTGACTGAGACACAGTTCGTAATGATATTTTACTAAGAGCTGATTGGATTCACTCTCTCATACCTTTGTCTGGCTTTGTAGTCAACACCGCCAAAGTCATGCTAATGACACCTGTTATTAACTCTTCTTTACACCAAACAATGGTCTGATCTCTCTTAGTTGAGAGTGGAATGATGTGTGTGTACTACACAGACTCTCATTTTTTCTTACCCATCTTCTCCTTACACTGTAAATTTGGTTTCCCCCTTTTATTTCCTCTAGAGTCTCTTTTTAAGTACGACAATGATTCCTTATTCTTTGGATGCGTTTTCCCTGAAACACTTGTCTTAGTCCAAATCTTCCAAGAATCAGAGGCTGAATGGGAGTAGACATGACAGAATTTCATTAGGCTATACATCTGGGATTGAAGATAGGAAAGGAGCTGGACAAAGGCTGGGTTGGCAGTCAGATCTTGGTATAAGACTAAACCCCGGTGAAGAATAAAGAGTAGGAAGGTTGTTTGGAAAAACTCATTCTACACTGCCATGCAGTCAAAGGGCCCCCACTTACAGCTGGCACTTTTTTTTTTTTTTTAAGGTTTTATTTATTTATTTGACAACAGGAGAGCACGGCAGGGGGGAAGTAGCAGGCAGAGGGAGAAGCAGTCTCCCTGTTGAGCAGAAAGCTGGATGTGAGGCTCAATTCCAGAACCCTGGGATCGTGACCTGAGCTGAAGGCAGAGGCTTAACCCACTGGGCCACCCAGATGTCCCCACAAAGCTGGTAGTCTTTGTATCATCCCACAGTATGGGCAGGATGAATATTCCCAAGTTTGGAATATGTTGCCTCCAGAAGCCAGAGAGGCCTTCGAAATGCTTTCCTTCCTTCCTTTGTTTAGGAAATGCAAGATACAGTAATTTACTGTCTTTTTCTTTGGAGCATGTCTCAGCATGCCCTTGATCACTGGGTTCTCAAAACATCACTGAAAAGACTGGCACCTGAATCTTTGATCTTTCATCCTCTAGAGTGCATGCATCTTACAAAGGTCACCAGCATATTGATCACCTCTTCCTCCTGCTCACTCACTATCATATCATGGATATCATGGACAGGCATGATATTCCGTGGGATGTCTACATCTCTTTGGACTATGACTGAGGGCAGGAGAGTTAACACAGCCCTGAGGGAAAAATTTAAGTGAATATTGTGTCCATCCATGTGAATGCAAATTGTTTCTGATCCTCTTTCTTGATTGGGATTGAATAAAATACATACATTCACTAGATTAATGACTGTATTTCTTGTCCCTGGCCCCACATTGTTTTTCTATCAACTATACCAGGCTTGGCATAGTAGCTACAATTTACAATCTTGGTTGACATTGTGATAATCTACAGTTATTCTCCAGGATCCATCTGACTCCAAATTAAATGGAGATATGATAAGAGCAACTATTCCTGCATCCTTCAAGTATATAATCCTGATGCTTATCTTTGCAACACCTATTCATGAGATATTATTATGTTTTAAATTTACCGTGTTGGGGGGGTGGTTTCAGAGGTTTCCATTTGACTCTCCTGCTACGATAACTTTTTTTCCAGAGGCCAGCAACATGATGTGGGGATTGCTCCAACTGCCTGATGTATTAATTCAGATCATGCATGCAGGCACTGTATTGTCATGGTACTTACTTGCTGTGGTGTGACAGAGTCCTTCCTCCTGGGATCTTAGCCCCTTCTTTAGCAAATTGGTTATAAATGTGCAAATTTATACTGATCTGGGAACTGAGCAAGTGACTGTGATTTTGTTGGGCAACAACTCTCAGCATCCTGCTTGTCTGTGCTTATTTGGTTGTAATGTTAAGCAACACCCTTGTTAGCTGTCCATCTGTTTTGCCCCGAGAGACACTATGCTCTATTAACCATCTCTATAACTCCCTCTGGGTCAAGTAGCCTTGGCTGCCCCGCGGTCTTGCCAGTCATTATGGTAATTACAGCCTCCTAGTTCCTGATGGACAAGTGCTGCCATCTGGCCTCTATTACTTCAAGGCCCCGTCATCTCCAGGGATGCTAACCAGTCCAGTTATGCAACTATTTCTAGTACCAGCATTTCTGGCATGTAGAGGAAAGCCATCACAGAATTTCTCAGGGGTGGTGGTTCTCTTCTTACCAGTGCCTTCCTGATGGCCTTAGTGAACTGTGTGCTATCTGGGCCCCCCTGTGGAACATAATCTTCTGGTGGGTCTTCTGGCCTTATGTATCCATACCACATAATCACTTTCTTCAGCTACTTAATTCCTTCATTTGTTTTCTGCTAGGAAAATTTAGACATTCCACTTGACTGAGAGTTACCAAGCTTCTAGGGGCTACCTCCGTGGTGAGTTTACCTATCCTCTGGGTCCTTCCTGAGTCTTAATAAAGTATCCCCAAGTCAATGAATTCTGGCTTTTTCCATTGTACCTTTTATCCCCACTGATCAAGAACTTTCAAAATCAGGGCACCTGGGTGGTTTAATCAGTTGACCATCCAATTCTGGTTGGCTAAGGTCATGATCTCATGAGTTGTGGGATCAAACCCTGTGTTGGGCTCTGTGCTCAGCATGGAGTCTGCTTGGGATTCTTTCTTCTTCTTCCTCTCTGCTCTACTCCCCCCCATCCCACTCCAAAACTGGCACTCACACACACACACACACACACTCACTCACTCTCAAATAAATCTTAAATTAAAAAAAAAAGAACTTTCAAAATCCACTTTAGAAATAGCTTCCTGATTCTTCCTATCATATAATTCTTTAGGGTATAGTCTCTTTACTCCCCTGTAAGGCTCAGCACATCTCCAGCTGTGTTAAGCTGAGATTTAATGCTAATTGTTGTCCTGACAAACAAGAAAGGTAGCAGGTGTGGCCCTTAATATTACTTTTTCCAACCCCAAGATATACAGTCACTTGCTTTTCATGATCCTGGGGCAGCTAGGAACAGCAAGTATCAGCTCTTTCTGCCCACAGGTCCTGTCCCCCACGCTTTAATAAAACCACCACTTTGCACTGAAGGTGTCTCAAGAACTTTCTCTTGGCCATTGGCTCCAGACCCTACCAACCTCACCAACACACTGACATTCCAAAACTACATCATTTGGTGCCCAATATGGCCCAGTGTGGCACCCAACATGGCACCAAATGTTGTAATTTTGGAATGTCCGTGTGTTGCTGAGGTGCAAAATGGTGGTTTTATTAAAGAGAAGTTCCAAAAAGACTTTCATAGGCTAAATAAGACTCACAGGATCCTGGAGGAATGTTATAATCTGCCATGTCAAGTATTTGTCAAAGCATTTCCTTCTGCCTTTGTTTCCCATATCACTGACTCTGACCTTAAGCTTTTTTACAGAATGTAAGCTTTCTTCAGTTTCCAGTGAGCTACAAATAATTTATACAGTGGTTCTACCTTAAGTGGAGTGTAAGTTGCTAGTTACCAGTCACAACAGAAAACAATGTACTTTCTCATTCATGCTTTGTAAATTGAGCTGTAACTCTGGAGACCTGAGCTTCATATTGTTACTAGTGGGAGGGTCTGCGTTGTGTGAATGGAGGTCTGGTTCTTGGATTTTCCAGGAAAGATTTTATGTGAAGATCCACATTCGAATGAAGATAGCCAGAAACAGAGTAGAAAGCACAAAGCAGTTTATTAAGGAGAGTATACTCTCAAGGTAGGACAAAGCAGGTAGGCTCAGAGGTGGCAACTATCCTGAGGGTACAGGGATCCTTTTCTTGTATGTGAGTGGGGTCTTACATCATGGATGCGGTAGTTCTAATGGAGGCTGCTTCCAGTCATTTGGAGAACTCCTTCCACGGTTGTGAGGGTAGTTCCTGACCCTATCAAATTTGTATCAGAACTGTCATGGGGTAGGCTTTTTCCATGGGATGGAGGAGGGGAGCTGTAGCCACACAGTAACTGTGTTATCATGAGTCTGGAGCAGAGGTGGAAGGGGAGAGCCCATGCTTTGCACCCATTGCTCTTGATCTGTTAGCTCCAAGGTCTGGGAAGTTGTAACATCAGGATGTGGTGCCCTCGGCCTTCTAATGTGTAACCTGTTTATCTCCGTCCTTGCCCCCAGCTCCTGTCCTATTCTAACCAACTGCCTACTCTAATCATTTTCCTCTCAAGGACTTGGGCTCTCTAATCTTTTGGGTCAATGAATGAAATTCCTCAGGGCATTCCTTCTGTGGCTCAGATCTAGCTTCTACCTAACAATACCACTGTCAGTTTTAAAGTCTCCCTGTTTTCAAACAGTTTGCTTCTCACTCAAAATATTGTATTAAGTAAAACTCTGTGAATTTTTCTTTTGATAGTAGATTCTATGGGCCAGGAACTCAAATACAGCATATTAAGCACAGCTTGTCTTTGTAACGCTTAGGGACTCAGGCAGGAAGACTCTTAACGGAGGGTAGTTGGGACAAGGGCCCTGCCCTAAGAGGAAGGGAGCCCTTCACCCTTTCCCACATGATAGATAGAGGACAAAAACCTGATTGGATGACAGATGCAGGGAGGGTTAATCAGATTAAAACAGCCTGCCAACAAGCCCATAAAAACCTGTAGGCTTAGAAACTCCAGTGGCCACCCTCTCTGGTCCCCTCCCTCTTTGAGAGCTTTGTGCTATTGTTCAGTAAACTTTACTGTAGCTCAATAAAGTTCACTTTGCTGCCCACCACTCTTCATTGGGTCTGCCTCTTCATTCTTCCAAGCTGCATGACCAAGAACCATGGGCACTAAAGGAAAAAACATCCTGTAACAACTCCAGGGCTGGGGTGACTCCGTGTTTGGGAGCTGGATTCCTCTAAATACTTGTTCACTCATAGGGGCAGGTGGGCTGGCAGGGTGTGAAGATTGCCAACTAGGGGGTGGGCACGTCTACACAGGGTCTGTCCATGTGGCTTGGCTTCCTCACAACATGATGACCTCAGAGTACTCAGACTTTTTATAGGGTAGCTTAGGGCTCCAAGTGTAAGCATTCTAGCAAATAACACTTTTTATGATCCAGCCTCAGCTGTATTATATTGGTCAAAGTAGTCACAAGCCCACCCAGTGCCACAGAAGGGGACAAAACCACTTCACCTTCTGATGGGAGCGATGACATAATGTTGTGCGTTTTTCTTTCTTTCTTTTTTTTTAATGCATCGTAACTGGTCAAAGGTTCCTATAAGGAAGACTTAGAAAACCTTCAGCTTAGGGGTGCCTGGGTGGCTCAGTCTGCTGGGTGTCTGCTCAGGTCATGATCCCGGGGTCCTGGGATCGAGCCCCTTGTTGCATTGGGGGGGATGTCCCTGCTTAGCAGGGAACCTGCTTCTCTTTCTCCCTCTGCCCCTCCCCCTGCTTATGCTCTCTCTTTTTCTCTCTGTCAAATAAATAAATAAATAAAATCTTAAAAAAAAAAAAGAAAAGAAAACCTGCAGCTTAATTTGTTGCCATTTCTACCTTCCTGGATTTCTGCTCATCATAACACTTCTCTGCTTGTATTGTAACTGTGTGTTTACTTCCTCAGTTTCAGTCTTCCTTGTTCCCCTGCACCCGGCACACAGGTGCTTAATAGGCACTCAATTAACTGTTCCTCTCTAAAACCTACTCCAGGAGCAAAACTACCATATATAATAGTGTACAATGTAAGACAATAAAATTACAAGTTCATATGGTTCAAGTTGTACTATAAGAGTTAAGTTTTCTTTGTTCCCTCATCTCAATGAAATCAGATGGATGAAAACCAGGAATTACTCAGATAAGCTGTAGGGAGCTATTTCAGGATTCTCCTTTTTTTTTTTTTTTTTTTTTTTGAGGTTGTTGATAAACACTTCAACTATGGCCTGACATAGGATTCCAAAATAATAAAATCCTAACTTGCCTCCTGAAAATGGCCTTTGTAAACTGGGAATTAAGGAATGAGTTCCCATCAAAAAAGCAATTACATGGCCTTAATAAGTAATGAATGACTTCTTTAGGACATCCTTGGTGTATTCAAGTGTAGCGTGTTTACTATAAGAGAATTGGGAAGAATGGCAGCTCTTTGTCTGGAAGGACATTCAAAACAATTCTCTAACCTATACCTACTCCTATCTCCTTTAAAAATATTACCAAAAAGTAAATGAAGAATATTGGATAATAAAATTGATTAAAGTAGTTAATCTGTATCTACACAGTAGTTAAAATACAAAGTATCAGAAGAAACAAGAGGGAAATGAATGAGACCAAACCGAAATACATTTTATAGCTATGTGTCAAATTACCATGGAGTTCTTTAATCTCTGTGTGATTCATACATGAAGAGCTAGCTAATTTGTGATATTGTTTGGAGAACTCAGAGGTATCAGAGTGAACTCAGAGGTATCTCCAAACTAAAATGAGTTAGGAAGATAAGAAAATCCACCATTTAAAATAAATTGGCTTGGGGACTAGCACAACTCTGCCCAAAGCTGTATCATGAATGAAATCCTTACCAGAAACTGAGCTTTGACATATCAGTAAATATAAATTCTTATTTTAGTCTCGTACAGCAATAGATATCACTTATAATTTTGATTTTGCCTGTGATGATTTGCATAGCTTAGTAACTTAAGAAATTTATAGAGTTTTGAAGAAAAAAGCCAAGATCCATTGAAATTAGAAAAACACCTTTCCTACCAATCCATACTTTTCATCATTGTATAGATTCTAATTAATGGTCTTGGGACTCTCTTTCTTGAAGATCAGTAGGATTAGTTTGTTATCTTTCTTGTATTCCCCCTGGGTTTTTGTAGTCAGGCTAGAATAGAAAAAAGGGGACTTCTTCCTCCATAGCCTCTCTGTCTCACTTTTGGAAGGCCTACTCAGAGAAAGAATATGTATGTGGAGATGAGGGATAATTCTTTAGCTTGGCTTTAGCATAAATTCTATGGGGCTGAAAGCTTAAAATAATCGTGAAAAGTACCATGAATCCAGAAAGTCTGATTAGGTAACTACATCCTAATTATAGATCAATTGTTAGAGTCACAGAAGAACAGAGCACCAATGTCTGACATCAGCGAAGACTACAAAGCTAATGAGAAAATTCTTCTAGTTTGGGAAAGTACCTGGCCTTATCCAAGTCTTAAGAGAACATAAATATTCAGTATACATCAGTAATACATGTATCTGGTGATACATATTTGTCATTGACCATTTCTGGTGATAAAGTCAAGGTAATTAACTGAGGATTCGTCCTTTCAGATGCCAAAGCTAACATTTGATGGGAGTCTTCTCAAATGTGTGGGGTTCATGATCCTGGTCTATTAAAAACTAGTTCAGTGAACAGCAGTTGGGCTGCTATATGCAGATGCCCATCCCTCAACCAATACGAACATCCTAATTGACTGTGCTTGGATGGAAGCTGTACATCCAAGTGTTTAAAATCTCTGCAGATAAATCTTACATGCAGCTCATAGTTATATCATCTTCCCAGCAAAGTTACTGCTTCTATCTTGCATCGTGTTTGCTATACATAAAAATTCAGAAATTACCTTCTTTCTTTTTCACAAAGTACCGCTTGTCAGATTAATGACCCTATTCTGTGACATTCTGCAATGCGAATTTTCCTTCCTTAGTTATCACTTTACTCCATCCATCTTGGACTTCCTCTTCCTATTAATAGTGTTCTGCCTTAGAGTAAAGATTTTTCTCCTTTATGAAGAAGAAATGAAAGTGGAATTAAGGAGTTCTGCCTCCTTTCACAGGATGATTTCTTTAAAAAGATCATATTCTTCAAGCGGGGTTGGGGGGGTGTATATCTAGTCTTTTTATGCTCTTCCTGTGAAAACCTAATTTTGGCTTATTTCCTGATGCACTCCCTTATTGTTTTTGGTTATACACCTGTTCCCTGAATCTATAATATGAGTTGTTGAATTTATGTACCTGTTTCCCCTTTTTCTTTTCTCTGTTACCTCCCAAATGATTCAGGTGCTGGAGTTCAGTCCAAGCTTGCTATCAGCCCCAACCGTCTTTCACAATAATGGGCAGTGTGACATTTGAATGTTCTGACTGCTTTGAAATAAACCTTCCTAATGTCTGGCATACTTTTCAATGTGCTTGACATGCTTTTCTTTGGTTGTAATAGATTCTGGGGTGTTTTTGCTTTCTCCCAAAGTTTCCATTACTTCTGCTTCAAAGAACATTAATTTATGGTGGTCAGAGTGAAATTAATTCAAGGAGAGCAATTGCTTTCTTCCAGAAAAATAACTTCTTAAAAATCCTGCTTCATTCTTTTCTGAGGGACTTGGCAGGCAAATCAAGAATTTTAGAGTGTATTCTTTTCCTTGATACCCCCTCCATAGACTAGTGAATATATCAATAGTCAACTTAGACAAACTTTTATGTAAGTAGAGTTTTTCTATTAGTTTCTGTAATAGAAAGAAATTGGATTTAACTAACATGTCCGGTGGTACATAGTTAATATTCCACTGTATATATGGGCTCTAATTAAAGCAACACTGAAAAAGATGTTTTAAGATATTTAATGACATGGAAAAATAGTCATGCAATCACAAAGTAGTTCTGAAAATTGTGTATAAACAGCATAATACCAGTATTCTAAAAATATATGCATATAAAAAAGATTAATCATCATGATAACAAAGTTATTCTGTAATCATGATGGTATTATCTGTGTTTCTTTTTTAAGTTTTCCAGTCTCTGAAATCGTATCCTACTTTAAAAATAAAGAAAAGTTATTTGACCATTTTAAAAAAATCACATATACAAGTTTGTTAATGGGTATTTGCCTGGTCGGGGCTCTATATCCCCTTTATACCTTGTTTTAGATCTGTTTCCGAATCACTTACCAAGTTTATTAATACCAGCGACAGAAGAAACAGTTGCTTGCTAGATAATTGCTCTGATTCTCTTTACTTCACAATAGCTAGCATCAGAGTACTTAATCTGTGGAAGGCACAGTACCAAGAGTGTGAAGTACGTGGTGTTTTATGTATCTAATTTAGATAATACCTCAATGGAGCCTTAGAAGAAATTGTATTTTATAGGTGAGAACACATAAACTCAAGCTGTCCAAGGTCACACCATTCATATGTAGCAAGCTATATTTGATCCAAGGTCTTTCATGACAAAGCCCCTAGTCTTTTCACTGCAAAGGGAACATCATCATTTCTTCCTCCATGGTGGTTGTGTACTAGCGCAGTCTCTAACAGAATTGTTTGAATATGCAATAAAAGTTCTCCTTGTCCTGGTTTTCAATTAGACTTTTTATTAATTAGACTTTATTTTGAGATAATTGTGGATTCCCATGTAGCTATAAGAAATAATGCAGAAAGATGCTTTGTACCCTGTTCCTAGAACACTCCGTTGGTAACATCTTATGAAACTATGGTACAGTATCATCATCAGGATATTAACATTTGTACAGTCAAGACGCATCACCATAAAAATCCCTCATGTTGACCTTTTGTGGCCATATCCACATCTCTCCCCACCCCATTTAACCTCTGGCAGCTACTATACTGTTTTCCATTTATGTAAGGTGTCATTTAAAGAATGTTATATAAATAGAATCAAACAGTATGTAACCTTTTAGAATTGACTTTTTAAACTCAGCATAATTCTCTGGAGATTTAGCCTGGTTTTTGTATGTATCAATAGTTTCATTTCTTTTCTTTCTTTCTTTCTCCCCCCCCCCTTTTTTTTTCTGAGTAGTAGTCTATGGTCTGGATGTACCACAGTTTAACCATTCATTCACCCATTAAAGGATGTCTGGGTCATTTCCCATTTTTGCCTATTACAAATAAAGCTGCTGTGAACATTACCGTGTAGGTTTTTGTGTGAATGTAAGTTTTCATTTCTCTGGGTAAATGTAAATGTTCAGAGGTACAATTACTGAGTAGTATGGTAATTGCATGTATATTTTAATTTATTTTTATTTTTTAAAAGATTTTATAGGTTTATTTGAGAGACAGAGAGCACAATAGGGTCAGGGAAGGACAGAGGGAGGGGGAGAAGCTGATTCTCCACTGGGCAGGGAGCCAAATATGGGGCTCCATCCCAGAACACTGAGATCATGATTCGAGCCAGAGGCAGATGCTTAACCAGCTGAGCCACCCAGGTGCACCACGTGTGTGTGTGTGTGTGTGTGTGTGTGTGTGTGTGTGTATTTAATTAACCTATAATGTATTATTTGCTTCAGGAGTACAGGTCTGTGAATCATCAGTCTTATATAATTCACAGCACTCACCATAGCACATACCCTCCCCAATGTCCATCACCCAGCCACCCTATCCCCCCCCTACCCCCAGCAACCCTCAGCTTGTTTCCTGAGAGTAAGAGTCTCTTATGGTTTTAAAAGAAACTGCCAAACCGTTTTTCCAGATCAGCTTTCCCATTTTACATTCCCATCAGCAATGTGTGGGTAATTCCGTTTTTCTATATCCCCATCAGTGTTTGATGTTGTCATTATTTTTTTTAGTTGTCATTATTTATTTAAAATTTTTGATTATAACAGATATGTCATTGCAGTTTTAATTTGCATTTCCCTAATGTCTAATGATGTTGAACATCCTTTCATGGGCTTACTTGCCATCTATATATCCTCTTGGATACAATGTTTCTTCATGTCTTTTGCCCATCTTCCTATTGAATTCTTTGCTTTTTCACAGTTGAGCTTTGAAAGTGTTTCAAGTATTCTAGATACTAGTCCTTTGCGAGATACATGGCTTACGAATATTTTCTTTCAGTTTGTGGTTTATTTTATTTTTCTATTCTCTTAACAGTGTTTTTTATTAAACAGAGTTTTAAGTTTTGATGAGGTCCATTTTACAAAGTTTTTGCTTTTATGGAGTATATTTTCAGAACTTTTTGCCTAGCCCTAGTTTCCAAAGATTTTGTCTTACTTTTCTTCTAAAAGTATCATAATTTTGTATTTTATATCTAAGTCCAGGCTCATCTTGGATACTTCCTTCCCAGTCCTAGAATCAACCATTTCTCCAAGGAGCCCTTGTTCCTTTTATTGGAGAATGGTATCAGAAACCGAGATCTAGGCACTAGGTATACTTTTTGCTCCTGGAGTGTCCTTGATTTTAGGTCCTCTCAGCCTACAGAGCAAGGGAATGTGTGTTATACTAAAGCAATAACTAAAATTTGCATATACATGCCTATAAATATTTTATAAAAAATTCTTTTTAGAGCAGAGCCAGGAGGAAGAACGGGGGGGGGGGTGTGGGTGGTTGGGAGGGAGATAGAGAATCTTAAGCAGGCTCCACGCCCAGCACAGAGATCTATATGGGGCTCCATCTCACTATCCTGAGATCATGACCTGAGCCAAAGTCAAAAGTCGGACGCTTAACCAACTGAGCCACCGAGGCTCCCCTGTAAATACTTCTGTTGTAACCATCTGTATCTATATTATGTTAAACTTGAGTTTATACTGATGTCTCCAACTCTAATCTCTTACCATATAGATTATCTAGTGTCCTCCCTTTGCTTCTCTCTAAATTCCCCATGTTGAGATACTTGGCTCCCATCATCTGCCATCTAGCTACTTAACTGTTCAATTCCAGTATACCACATGAATAATGGTCTGATAATTAACCTGAACCTAAGTAGTAAACACTTCATCAACCAGAGTATAGTGCTTATGCTTTCTTTTTTTTTAATATAATTTTTTATTTTTTATAAACATATATTTTTATCCCCAGGGGTACAGGTCTGTGAATCACCAGGTTTACACACTTCACAGCACTCACCAAAACACATACCCTCCCCAATGTCCATAATACCACCCCTTTCTCCCAAACCCCTTCCCCCCAGCAACCCTCAGTTTGTTTTGTGAGATTAAGAGTCACTTATGGTTTGTCTCCCTCCCAATCCCATCTTCTTTCATTTATTCTTCTCGTACCCACTAAATGCCACTCATTACTTAGGTCAGCCCCTCTCCCTGGACTTTCCTTAGTAAGGTTGTTTCCTACATTTATAGTACAATTAGATTGTTTTGTCTCAATCTGCATTTCATCCTGAAATCCTCTAACCTCCTAAATAATTTTTTCAAGTTTTGCGTACATCAAAGTTTAAAGTTTACTCTGTGCTATGAAAGTCTATGGGATTTTAACAAATGCATAATCTCGCGAATCCACAATTACCTACAGAATATATGCCTTAAAAATATCCCTTGTGCTTCACCTATTCCGCATTTCCTCTTCCCCTCTTCCCTGATAAACTCTGATCTTTCTATGGTCTCTATAGTTACATCTTTTCCAAAACGTCACATAATTGGTATCCTATAGTATTAATACACATTTAAGATTAATCCATGTATTTTCCTGGTTTGCTGGCTTATTCCTTTTTTTTTTTAATTCCTAATATTCTATTGTATGGATGTACCATAGCTTGTTTATCTATTCATTTATGGAGAAAATATCTTGGTTGTTTTCAGATTCTTATAACCATGAATAAAATCGCAACAAACGTTCAGGTATAGATTCTGGTGTGGACATAAATGGGTAAATATCGAGAAGTATGCCAAGAGTATGCTTGCTGGATTTTGTGGTAACACAATTGTGTATGTGGTAACACAATTGTATGGTAACTATGTTTAGTTGTGAAAGAAACTTCCAAACAGTCATCCAAAGTAACTGTATCTTTTTTCATCCCCATCTTCAATGAATGAGAGCAATTAGTCTTCTTTGTCTTCACCAGCAGCTAGTGTTGTTGGCATATTAATGGCATCTTCACCGACAATTAGTATTGTGTTTTTGTTTGTTTGTTTGTTTTTCGTTTTGGTCATTATGACAGACGTGTGGTAATCAACTATATTCTTAGAACTGGAAGACAGTTATTTTTCAGTGTAGAATAATTAATAAGAAACAATGATACTGTTTAAATAAAGACACTGATAAGCATTGATTTTGCCTCCTCTTCACAGTACGAGGATTGGCCTCACTGCAAGACCCAGGAGAACTCATGTTTGTAAGTGTTACCTTAAATCAGTGATTCCCAGTCCTATCACACCCAATGCTACCTTCTACCAAATGTTTGTAATGTCTTCTTTTCTATACCAAAGTGAAATTAAGCAGTAATAGAACCTAACTACATAGTTTAAAAAAAAAATCAATACATATGTTCTGTTACAGAAAAGAGAATTTTTTGAAATGAGTTATATATTTCAGATTGTAAACATATATTAAAAGACAGTGAAGTAGTAAGGTGTTAGTACCCTCCTGAATAATAAATTGAGTTCAGAAATCATTTTGTATAAGATGTATAGGGAAATTGAAGCAGTGGTATGGGTGGACACTAAAATCAAGCCTAGTATTACTCTTATGTATATAAAAAAGAGAGCTTTTTTGTATATAATGGAAAGGAAAAACCCCTGTTGAAGTAGGATTAACACACCAAGATAAATTACAGACTCTTGAGATGGAAACAACGGGGATTTAGGATTCTTGCAAATGAGCTCAGCATTACAAGCATGGTGTTAATTTCCTATATTATGACATAAGGTATGATAGTGACAAAGTGTCACATCTCCTATTTTGAAATCCCATTATATGTTGGGCATATGTTCAGTCTCAGCTAAAAAGGCCTGGGAGGCTATATTCTTTAATAAGCAATAGGCACTATGGAATAGATTGGAAAAAAGTCATAAAGTAAGAGGCTATAGAGAAATTGTGTGATGAACCATTAGGGACAGAACTGTAGTAAGAGCTGAAAGTAGGCAAGCACCAAAACAACTTCAGTGTTATTTTCACAACCTAACTTTTTATCCTTGTACTACAGAAAGTAATATAAGATGGTAAGCATGTGAAATTTTAAAAACATTTTTATAATGAAATATAGTGATATCCCAATGTGTTCTGCTCCTTTAATAATATTTGACATTAAGTGACTTAAAAGATCCTAAAGCGGTGATATATTTGCCATCTGCCTTGTCATTTTTGCAGTAACTGCCCTTCTATAACATGAAACCCTTTTTAACTGATAAACGTTTGAAAATGCTATACAACGTTGAGTAGCTAGAAAGTACGAAGTACTTACTTATTTATTCAATAGTTTTAAAATAGCCTTTACCCAATTTAAGCTTTTCTCTCTATAACATCTTTTCCTTAAATTATGTTGGCTTTTTGCATGAATTTATGTAAAAAATCTTTCAGCATCTCACTAATAAAGTTTCATTAGTTTATGCTTACAGTGGATTGGTGCCCTGGGATAGTAAAAATTTGTTCAGGAAGATAACTTCCTAAGTGGGATTGTCCTGTGTGTTTTAGGATAACTTATATCCCTGGCTCCAACCACTAAAGGCCTCAACCACCATGTCTCTGTGCCCAGTCATCACCCAAGCAAAAATGTTCCCATGTTTCCATGTTGTACCTTTGGCTACAGTACTTTCCTGGTTGAGAACATAACTTAAATCTATGGCTCCTCCTCTTTCATGGGGGTTTTATAGGTTTCAACCATTTGATCCTGTAGAGTGAAGCCTGGAGGCTCCAGGAAATCATTGGGAATGATTTCCTGATGGCCTGTGTTTGATGACATGCGGCTTTCAGAGCAGAATTTAAATGATAAATGTCAGATTTCGCAAAGGTGGGTCCCAAAAGTGCCCTCGAGGAATAAACTGCTTATGAGTCATTCCAACCTCAGGTCAGGAGTGAGTTTTGCTCTTATTTTGTTGTTTCTCAGTCTGCAAAACTGGGTTAGGAGGGGGTAACCAAAAAGAGGAGACTAATGTGACAGCATGTAGCATGGGCCGAGAGCTCTATTGCTACTTCCACATCAATCTTCAAACTCTTTTAGGTTGCACAGTTCTCATGGAATCTTTTCTCAACAGTGGAGGAAATTCTGATTTTGAGAAACAGTGTAACTTTTCCTATCTCTGTTGAAAAACAGAATCTGCCAAAAAGAGAAATAAGAAGCAAATTGCATGTTGGAAATAGAACAGATTGGAATATTAATGCTGTTGAGTAGGCAAGCAGACTCAGTCGGTGAGAGATATGCATGTTAGAAAGCCTTTTATAATGGTAGGTAACTTCAATATAACCTGATCTAAGATCTTTTATCTAAGTGGTAAGAATATACCCTTAGAAATAGGAACAAAATACATCACCCAAGTCTTTAGGTTTCTCTTTGAGGTCTAGCTATGACTATGACTCCCCCCTAAATAATGGGGTCTGTGTTTCTGTAATAATTAAATGTAGCAAATGGAAAGGGAGAAGAAGGTCTCCTTAGCTCAAATTAACAATTCTCTGCAGGTGAAATGAGTTGCTTTCCAGGAGATGATGGACAGAAAAACCTCTGAGTGTTTATCTTGTCATCTTTGGCAGGCTCTACATTTGTATCCGTGAGTTTTGTGCTTCAGTTCTGGAGTCTTAAAGGCAGTCCGCCGGAAAATGGTTTGACTAGCTTGCGGGGGCCAACTGGTGCATTTTCAGGAGTTTTGCCATCTGTTCGTTAAATCACTGATAGTTTGAAATTAGCTCTGATGGGAATATTTACATCACAGAAATCGGCAAACCCTACGAATCAAGTCCCTAGTTCCTCCTTCCGGAACTGTTAAACATTTATCAGCATACTACTGTTGAAAGGTTACAGAATACTTCCACTGTGGTCACTGGCATTGACTTGTACTCAAGGAATCTTGGGTTTCTCAGGGTATCTTTCTATGGCTTAAAATCATTGGCCATGTGACAAATACTGAATAAAATCATTTGTTCCTTTGTATTAACCCACTTTTGGTTGGGATGAAAAGAGTAACTAAGTTACTTATTTTGGGGGAGCTCTCTAGTGCAGATGGTCCTGTTAATCAGTTTGTGGCTCATTATCATTAAGGCTTTTATTATTTCCATTTATCCTTATTCTTCACTCCTGTTGCCCTCTGCTGTCACTGGCAAACATGTTAATCTATATAATGTTTATACTTTTATATATGCTCTTATAAAATGTATACTGTTGTGCATATATATATATATATATATATATATAAACTTACAGAAATGGTTTATCTCAGCCTATTTTATTCTATTTCATGTTTTTACATCCAGAACTAGCATTAAGGATTTTTTTTTTCATTATTTATTTGACAGACAGAGATCACAAGCAGGCAGAGAGGCAGGCAGAGAGAGAGAGGAGGAAGCAGGCTCCCCACCAAGCAGAGAGCCCAATGTGGGGCTCAACCCCAGGACCCTAGGACCATGACCTGAGCCGAAGGCAGAGGCTCTAACCCACCAAGCCACCCAGGTGCCCCAGCGTTAAGGATTCTTAATTTGACAGTGTTATGACTAACTGTCCCCATCAACCATTCTTGAGGATTTACTCATTCTCACATTCTTGCCAACACTTTACAACTTCCTAGCTTTCTATTTCCAGGCTAATAGGTATAAAATGATATCTTCTCTTCATTTACATTTCTTTGATTACTGTTGAGTTAAGCATCTTGTTACATACTTGCTAGCCCGTTGGGTTTTCTTTTATGTAAATAGCCTGTGGATATGTACCTTGCACAACTTTTTTTTCCCCATGGAGTTCCCACCTCTCTGGGGGACATTCTGGGTATTAATTTCTGATCAGTTTTAGACCCTGCAAGTATCTTTGGAGGAACAGATTTAATTACCCCTAATGTCGAGGCCCTAAAACTAAATGCCCATAATTTTAATCTTGTTTGGTGGTAGTGCACCAAGAAGAAAACTGTGCGCATTACCTTGTCTTCTCACTCCCCTCTTGGTTCTTTTATAAGTTAAGATAGATTATATTATGTTGCAGTACCAAATATTTCCCACATCTTTGTGGCTTAAAACAGACAGTATGCCTGGTGAGAAATGAATATGTCAACTGTGGATCAGCAGAGTGGTTCTGCATGTCACAGTCACTCAGGGACTGATGGATCAGCTAGCAGCTCAAGCGCTGCTGGTTGCTAAGGCAAAGGGAAAGAGAATTCTGGAGGCTGTATCATCAGCAATTGTACACTTGGTCTGGAAATAACACCTGTTGTTCACAACTCATTGGTCAGAGTAGTCAAGTGGCCTTCTCCATTACTAAGAGGACCAGGAAATACGATCCTGCCATTTTACCAGAAAGAAAAGAGATGCAAATCGTCAACAAAAATCACTAATATCTCCCCTACTGGCTGAAACCACTTTAGAAAAGTAAAGGTGGAAGGAAATTAAGATGGACACACTAGTGTTTCAGTAAGGTAGGGACAAATTTTTCTCTTATTCTTGAAATCTTCTCCACTTTCACTTTTTCTGTAGAATCCTTTGTTCCAGGAAGTCAGTATTGATGTCTCACTGACTTCAGTGTGTACTTGGTGCCAGTGCTTGACCATCTTTTTTTTTTTTTTTTTTTTTAATTCATTTGAGAGAGAGAGAGAGTCAGAGAATGAGAGAGAGAGCACAAGCAGTGGGGAGGGTCGGGGAAGTAACTCCACCGAGCAGGGACCTCAATGTGGGACTCAGTCCTGGGACTGACCTGAGCCGAAGGGAATTGCCTAACCAACTGAGTCATCCAGACACCCCAGTGCTTGGCCATCTTGAGATCACCTTGAAGACATGACGGTGATTGTGGCAGCATGTATCGGATTCCTACTGAAACCACCCAGATCCTGTATTTTTCTGTAAAGCTCCTCAGCTTTCTACCCCAGGCAGGAACACAGTTTTGAAGACATAGCCTCCTTTGTCTGGCAAGTAATAAAACTGTCATTTCTCTCTATCCTCACACTCTGTCTTGGTGTTATATTTTGGCTCTGGAGCACAGAGGTCAGTTTTTTACAATATGGCAACCAAATATGCTGGTCACCATGTTCTTTCATGCAGCCAAAACACATTTGACCTTTCTTGAGAGATAGAACTCAAAAGTCACTTCCAGTCAGTGTATCAAACTCAAGCCCAGCATCTCAGAGTGATAAATAGAATTTCTTACATCAAATCCAGGTATGGTTCTCCATTATCTGGAAACCTATGAAATAAGATGACAAGTTACTTGTTTTTCACAAACTGATATACATTGGTGGAATAAGAAAAGAATAACTCAAACCAACAGTCCTTTTCAGACTAGGAAAAGAATGGGACACTTGGGAGTCACTGGCAATTTTAAAATCACCTGGGGACTATGTTGTGAGGGTCCTTTATGCTGTGGATGGAAGCTGTTACTAATCAGGGCTCCATTCTGTTTCCTGGGAGTGACTCCCAAGTCCATTGTTTTCCAGGGCCCTTAGCTTAGCCTTGGGGAGTTTCTCCCTTCCCTGTTATCTTCCTTGGTTATCTTTGAGGAGGGATTTGAGAATATATTCTTCTTACAGGTTGAAAAGCTTTCTTAGGTGGTCTTTAGAGACTAAGGGTCACTTTAAATTTCAAATAATCAATTTAAGTTTCAAATTTTGGTTTAGTCTTGTGGGTCTTTGAACTGCAGCTACAAATGTAACTGTAACTACAACCACAAATACAAATGTAATTTGGTTTCTCATATATTTGATTCCAATCAGCAACATGTACCAGTAGACTTGTCCACAATTATTTTCAGTTCAATCAAGGGCACAGTTTGAACCTGGAAGGATTTGGTGGGAAAATCATACATAGCCTTTCTCTCTTCTCTTCAAGCCATTTTGTCCTCTTAAAGTGCTGTTGTGGATGCTATAAACTTGGCTAGATCTCTGTTCTAACATAGCTGGAACCATTCGGAAGTTTTACATTTCAGGCATGCCTTTGACTTGGTTCTATTAGGTTGAATTCTAATAAGCCTTTTTTGCTCAGAAGATTTCTCATTTTTATCTTTTACCAATTGGGTATGAGAAGCAGTGTCCCTCCTAATCCTGCAAGGCCTGGACTTTGGGGATCCTCTCTGTTTCCTTTCATTCTTGAAGTTTGCAAACCAGCCAACAATTTCCTGAGTTAATCCACATTTTTGTTTGTTGACAAATATAGCCAATGGTAATTAAAGTTTTCTTTTCCATCCTCTTTCCTTAGAGATGCAAGTTTATCAAGCACTTAAACTATATACCTTCCAAAGTGTCCCACGCGACAATTTTGCCAAATGCTTCACCACTGTATAACATGGATCGCTGTTTTTCTAGCCTCCAGAGTTTATTTTCTTGCTATCTAACTCCTAGGCCAGTGCCATATAATTTGATATTTTTGTGATGCCCCCCTTTTCTAAGTATGTGTTTGTATAATGATCCAGGTGTTCTTTCCAAGATGGGTGATCAACGTAGCAGGTAACCAGGAGGTCCTGCTGCTTACTGGGATACCTTTCTCTGTTTTACTGAGTTAGAGAAGACAATTGATTTATTTGCTATTAAGATCCAGCATTTCCAAGTTAGTTACCAAAGATAACATGTTAAAGTAACACTAAATGAATATCAAAATCTAAATCATCAGTATCTAAAACTAATGTATCCAGTGTCTCTTTCCCCCTTGTTGCAATGATAGCAGTCTTGAGGATACTTCTCATCTGGTTTGCCTCTTTTCCTGATCCTTTCACACAGATATAAAGAATAAATAACTTGGTAATACTTGTCTTTTGTCAAAATATGCTTGCATAATTGGAAATTTTCAAGGAATTGAAAAATATTGAGGCTACTCAGGCTCCAGCTTCATGGGTTTGTCCTTTCAAAGACCATCTGGTAATTTCAAATGCTACAATCTCAGAGTACAGATTTTTGGGAGATGGAGAAAAGAATGATGCTCCTCGACCATGGGGGTTGGGATAACAGATTCTTCCATGAGGCTGAGGGAACTGATGCCTGCTTCATGTTTAGAGTTTAACTAATAGGTCTCAGATTCATCCAACACTACCAGGGCAAAAGAGGTGGCTGGAGATGGCAGACATCTAGATAGGCTAGAGAAAGCCAAGATGACCCTGAATTAACCACAGCACTGGGCTTGGCATCAAGAAGACTCAAATTCTCCATGAACCAGGCGGTCAACATCTGATCATTGAGTATCAGAGTGCTAACTCCATAAGATTTGCAGATACAGGAAAGTGACAGCATCAAAGAGAAACTAAGATCTGTGTATAGAGCTGGCATTGGCAAAATTTTCTTCTAAAATGCCAGATAGTAAACATTTTAAAATTTTCAGGCCATGTGTAATCTCTGTCCCATGTTCTTTTCCCTTTTTTCCTCTTCCTACCCTTCTTCTTCCTTCTCCTTTTCCTCCTTTTTTTCTTTTCCTACTTCTCCCCCCTTTTTTTAACAACTCTTTAAAAATATAAGAATTATTTTTCATTCCTGAATTATACAAAATCAGGATAAAGACTATGTATTTGGCCCAAGGGCCGCAGTTTGCCAATCTCTGGTGTAGAGGAATTAGGCAAAAATCTCTGTAGGATCGTGGATACTGGGAAGCTCCAGGGGAGATGAGGGTGCATTTGCAGGAACAAGTGATGCCATGTGATAAAGTCCTTATTGGTCAATGTTTATGCTAAAATACCAAATCCTGAGGTACCAGCAGCTATGCATAGAAAGATAGGAATATGCCCTACCCCCTTCCTAGCTGAGTGGACATAATTTCCGAGCAAGGATAAGAAAGAAGCCTGAAAAAGGATCTTTCAATAAAAATGTAATTAAATGATTTTGAACTTGGCTGGAAATAATCATTGAATTGGACGACTCTTTCTATTGCTGAGCAGAAGTGGGGCTTTGGAGCTAGGATGAAATTGGTTATAGAGTTTCAATTATGTTCTTTCCATTTTTACTTTCAAATCTACACCTGGTTTACAAAGATATTTGAACAATTAGCAGTGAATTAGAGACAATTAAATATGTCTGTCTGCCATTCTCATGTTTAGTGGTTGAGTTTGTATACTGTACATTCCAGACCTCTTTTCATCTGTGAATACAGCTTTTGTACACTTTTCTCTCTGTGTATATCCATACCTTTGATAAAGATAAAGTTCTTTATCTTGGAATCTCCGATTACTTTTAGCCACTTTGTAGAAAGGTAAAATGTAATTTTTAAGAAGCTTATTTCTTTAAGAAGTTTTCTAGACTTTGAAAATTGCATACTTTTTAAACTAACTCTGGCAACACCAAATCCACCAAAAGATACAGGATCAAAGTTTACTTGATTAAAAAAAAAATTAACACTATCTAGGCTACAAGAAAAAAAACTGAGAATATTATTCTAATTATTGGAGACACTAATGTTTTAAAATGTATTGAAAGTTCAGTTATAAAAATAAATTTCAAAATGACCCCTACAGTGGTTCTTTTTGATTCCTAATTGGAAGATCTACAGGACAAACAAAGAAGTCTTCAGATCTTGAGCTGATATCTAAAAAGGGTTGTTTGGTTCTCTTAATGTCTTGGATTTTTTACCCTAAGAAGTAGTAGTAATCATCTCACCTTTGGGGCAATTAAACTCTTCATCAGTTGTGCTGTAATCCCAGGAAAAGGCCTCTAATGGTTTTGAGAAAATCTAGTCCATGTGCCTTTGGTCTTTACATCTCACCTTTTGAATTTCTTTCATTCTACTGAAGGCACATGTCAGAATAGAGTTGGACAGGGTTTGAGTCAGGCTAGTATATGGTGGTATAAACCAGGTTAGGTCTCATGGAATCCCCAGGGCCAAGGCAGACAGGAACTCCAGGGCTGATGTTTGACTTTCAAGAGAGTATGTTTACACCAACTTCTTGATGACTTGATGCTTTTGCTGTCTTTGATTCTGAGGCAGCTCAGGTCCCCTTGCTCAATTCTCTCTTACCTTTGTAGTACCTTCAAAACTGGACATAAAGAAATTTAAGGAGATTAGATTTGCCTTTTATCTCTTAGTTTAATGTCCAGCAAGACTATATTCCTGGAATGATGTTGGAGTCTTCAGAAAGATTTGAGTCAGCCATTTCGCAGAGGTGAGTTATTGTCTTAGCAGGATTTCCATCTATTGAAGGTGCATCTGGGAACAATTTTGTCCTGGTATGTCCCCATTCTATCCAGTTATCCTTTGTTTGCCCAATCCTTGGGCAATGGAGAGTATGGCAATTAATGGCTCTGGAAATCTTGTTCAGATGATTTGGGGCTGAAATGTCTACTTTATTCCATTGTCTCCTTTTGCTGAGGATCTTGAATCAGCAATTGATCTGCAATTGAATGTTATTTTAAGGTCTCTCATGGTTGCAACTTCCTAATTCTGTTAAGAATTTTTTCACTTTTCCAGATGCTTGGTGATTAATAAGGACAATGATGTTTCTAAGTAAAGGATAAAGACTTTCATAAACCATGAATAATTGTTCTTGCAAAATCTCTTTCTCTATCAGTGGGTAGAATAGGTATGTTAGGATTGTCTAGGTAGAAATCATGAAGTCTTAGAGCTTCTCTTTTTAAATTGGGCCATTGTTATTGCTAGAGCTTCATCCCTTCCAGAGAATAAACATTCTTTTCCTACTATATATTCACTGTCTAGGCAGCCAAGTTTATAAAATTTATTTCGAGATGCTCAACTAATCCTGTCATTCAAATTTGGGTGTGTGTCACCTGTATAGTTTTTTCAATATTGTGTTAATTATAGTGAAGCATGCACTGGGCATATCCTCTCTTATTCTAGAGAAGTTTTCCTATTACTATTTAACATCAGAGGCAATTTACTTCCATTGGAATGCACTATATCATGGAGGATTTTAACAAGGTCCATTTGAAGTCTGATAACAGTACATATCTTACCTGGATCTGACAGATCTTATCCTCATAAATTTTAAAATTCGGTGATTTCCATTTTTTCTGCAGAATTTGGGGTCAAATTTTATGCTCATATTTATGTACTCTTTGAACTTCTTCATGGATTCGTCCTTTCTGTTTTGTAAGGGGGCGTTTTTATTGGAACAGTGTTTAGCAGGGTGATCTGCAGTCTCCCTTACTGGAGGCCTCTATCTCGATGACAACAACTTTCTTGGGTAGAAAACCTTTGTGTTTCTATAGTATTTCAAAATCATGAGCTACTAAACTACTAATGAACTATTTCAAAAGCATATCAGTGATCAGTGTGTGTGTATATTTTGTTTATTGGCCACTTAACATGCCTTTTATATAACCACAAGTTCAACCACTTGAACTGATTTGGCTTCCATTAAGGGATGGGTTCTGGAAGAGAATCTAGAGTAATTATTGCATGTCTATCCTTGCATTACTACTTTTCACTTTTAAGATAAAATCCATCAATAATAAGGAAGTCAGAATCTGGAATAAACATGTCCAAAAGATTTTCTCTAGGATGGATACTTTGTAAAGTACAGAAAAATAACCATGAGGTTCTTTTTCTTTCATTAGGTCAGGTTAATCATGTTGCTGGATTAAGAATGTTAAATCAGTAGATAGGAACACGAAGAGGAGGAAATAACCATATTTGATAATTAGTGCAGCCTCAACAGAAAATGCTGGATGTTTTCAGTTAACCATAGGTACCATACTGCATGTGGTACCTCAGATTTGTAGGTGATTTTGTTAGTCTGGGACATTTGAAAACAGATGTCAAGAAGAAATTAGAAGTATAAGAGCTTTATTGGAAGAAGTGATATGTGAAATATACAAGTGAGAGGGACTGGGGAATAGTCAGGTCTATGAAGCAGGGCCATTACTTGTGAAAGAAGAGAAGGAAGGAGAATTCAGAATGAAGCACCTCAAACTGAGGTAAATGTCAGAGAAAGTCATTTGCTTAGGCCAAGGGGGTGCTCTAGAGCAGACTGCCCTTTAAGGAAATTCCATGTTGGGACAAACGACCAGGACCTTATACCAGGGTGACTGCAGTCTGCCTGGAGAGGTTGTGTTCTTGACTTGAACACTGCGGCAGATCTCAAAAGCATAGTCCTTGGAGGCTGTCAGCTAACTGCAGTCCTTGTGGCAAGTTTTCTCTTTCTAGGAGGTTCTAGTGAAACATTATACTGCTATTGCAGTCTTTACTTGCTGTCTGCAGATCCACTGAACACAGTGGAAGCAGCTTCTCCAGAGTTACTTTACACTTCTCTACTGAGTAGGGAGGTTAGTTAAGAATAACCACAACTTTGCCATAGGAGTTGGTCTTGGCGCAATAACTGACATGATGTGTACTAGCTGGCAGAGGACCAGATTGTTAACTGTCCCTAAGGCAAAATTGTAAAGAAATTTTGTCTTTACAAAATGCAAATATGAATGCAAGTTTTCTGATTTTCATTCTGACTGGGACAAAAAAGAAAGCATTGTTAAATCTATGGTTGTATACCATGTACCTCAGGCCTTATTAATCTGCTAGGAATGTTACCACATCTAGCACAGTGACTGTGACACTAGTTGGTTGAGTTTGCAGTAGTGTTGTATAGTCTATGATCTATAGTAATTCACTAGGGTCCACTCAGTTTCTCTAGGGAAGGGACCACCAGTCTTGTATCCCTTTTTGGAATAAGATATTGTTTTATATTTACCATCATACGTGGGTGTGGATATTTCAGAGACTTCCACTTGGCCTTCCCCTCTATGACAGTTCTTATCAATAGGACAAAGACCCAATATGAAGGTTATGCCAACTAAGCAAGTTATGTCAACCCCGACTATACATTTGAGACTAGGGAAATGATGACCACATGCAGAACAGATATAGAACAAATTGCATGAGTGTACTCTAAGTCAATGGAATCTACTTATTACCTGGACTTTGTGT
Organism: Mustela putorius furo; assembly: GCF_011764305.1. Classification (NCBI taxonomy): domain Eukaryota; kingdom Metazoa; phylum Chordata; class Mammalia; order Carnivora; family Mustelidae; genus Mustela; species Mustela putorius. The sequence goes on from NW_025421987.1 coordinate 34,063,116, forward strand.
ACCCCCCTTTAGCAGTGGAGACTTTAGTCAGTTCTGAGGGTATCAATATCAATGAAGAACCCATGTCCAAAAGTCCTTGAAATGTCTGGGTGTTCCCCTTTCCCATATATTAAAGTAAATGGCCATCAATCTTATTGGGAAAGGACTAATGGAACCATTAGTAGATATCTACCATGGTTTTGCAAACTTCTTCTTCCTGAGGACCCAGTCACCTCGTCAATCAACGAGTTCCAGATCTTAAAACTATTCAGGACCAGGAACTGAGCAAAACAATGTGACTTTAAAATGAGATGGCCACCTTCTGCCACCTGCCTTTATTCTTGACTGCTTTTGGGTACAGTAGCGCCATCATTAATTGCCAGTCTATCTTGTCTGTAGACACACTGTAATTCCTTGCAGGCTAAATTCACTTAGCTGCCCTTCCAAACTTGCTGGTTGTTAAGTTAACTGTGCCCTCCTAGTTTGTGGTATTTAAGCACTCCCATCTCTTTTCCTATTATTCCCCATTAACCTCATTGGTATTAATGAACCAAATCTTGAGACCAGCTTTTCTATTCATAGCTCTGACTGGAGAGGAAAGCAAACAATTTTTAGAGATGCTGGCAAAGTTCTCTCCAGCACATTCCTAAGGGCCTTATTGAATAGTGGTGCATTCTGGGCCCTCCTATGGAACATAATCCTGTGGTGTGTATTCTGGCCTCATATTTTGGCCAGGAAGCCTACTTCCCTGAGCTTTTTAATCCTTTTTCCACTGTCTGTCTCAGCATTTCAGGCCTTTTTACTTGGCACGGAGTGGACCAGCACTTTCCTAGTTTCCCAGAACCATCCATGCTCACTGTAACTGAAGGATCCTTGCTATACCCCATTAAGAAGACCAAAGTAAATAAACTTCTCAGTTAGCCAGTCTGGCATTCTTGGTCAGACTCTCAAAATCTATTACAATGGTGCACCCCCTTGTTCTTTTTTTTTTTTAATTTTTTTTTTTTTTTTAGTTTGTTTCTTTACAACGTAGCAGAATTCATTGTTTATGCACCACACCCAATGCTCCATGCAATACCTGCCCTCTCTAATACCCACTACCAGGATCCCCCAACCTCCCACCCTCTGCCCCTTCAAACCCTCAGATTGTTTTTCAGAGTCCATAGTCTCTCATGGTTCATCTCCCCTTCCAATTTCCCTCAACTTCCTTCTCCTCTCCATCTCCCCATGTCCTCCATGTTATTTGTTATGCTCCACAAATAAGTGAAACCATATGATAATTGACTCTCTCTGCTTGACTTATTTGACTCAGCATAATCTCTTTCAGTCCCGTCCATGTTGATACAAAAGTTGGGTATTTATCCTTTCTGATGGAGGCATAATACTCCATAGTGTATATGGACCATATCTTCCTTATCCATTCGTCCACTGAAGGGCATCTTGGTTCTTTCCACAGTTTGGCGACCGTGGCCATTGCTGCTATAAACCTTGGGGTACAGATGGCCCTTCTTTTCACTACATCTGTCTCTTTGGGATAAATGCCCAGTAGTGCAATTGCAGGGTCATAGGGAAGCTCTATTTTCAATTTCTTAAGGAATCTCCACACTGTTCTCCAAAGTGGCTACACCAACTTGCATTCCTACCAACAGTGTAAGAGGGTTCCTCTTTCTCCACATCCTCTCCAACACACATTGTTTCCTGTCTTGCTAATTTTGGCCATTCTAACTGGTGTAAGGCGGTATCTCAATGTGGTTTTAATTTGAATAATAAACATTGTTAAGATGTCTGTACTGCCTAGAGCAATCTATACTTTTAATGCCATTCGGATCAGAATTCCACTGGTATTTCTCAAAGAGCTGGAGCAAATAATCCTAAAATTTGTATGGAATCAGAAGAGACCCCAAATTGCTAAGGAAATGTTGAAGAAGAAAAACAAAACTGGGGGCATCGCATTACCTGATTTCAAGCTTTACTACAAAGCTGTGATCACCAAGACAGCATGGTACTGGCATAAAAACAGACACATAGACCAGTGGAGTAGAGTAGAGAGCCCAGATATGGATCTTGACTCTATGGTCAAATAATCTTTGACAAAGCAGGCAAAAATATCCAGTGGAAAAAAAACAGTCTCTTCAATAAATGGTGTTGGGAAAATTGGACTGCTATATGTAGAAGAATGAAACTCGACCATTCTCTTATACCATACACAAAGATAAACTCGAAATGAATAAAAGACCTCAACATGAGACAGGAATCCATTAGAATCCTAGAGGAGAACATAGGCAGTAAGCTCTTCGATATCAGCCACAGAAACTTCTTTCAAGATATGTCTCCAAAGGCAAAGGAAACAAAAATGAACGAAATGAGGGAAATGAGTGAAAATGAACTTTTGGGACTTCATCAAGATCAAAAGCTTCTACACAGCAAAGCAAACAGTCAACAAAACAAGAGGCAACCCACAGAATGGGAGAAGATATTTGCAAATGACAGTACAGACAAAAGGTTGATATCCAGGATCTATAAAGAACTTCTCAAACTCAACACACACAAAACAGATAATCATGTCAAAAAATGGGCAGAAGACATGATCAGACATTTCTCCAATGAAGACATACAAATGGCTATCAGACACATGAAAAAAATGTTCATCATCGCTAGCCATCAGGGAGATTCAAATGAAAACCCCTTGTTCTTCTTAATACAAGTTTAGGTAATTCTTGTAGTTCCTTTGGGGTCTAATGTTTACCCTGTCTTAACAAAACTGGCATAACCCCAGATGGCATATACTGGCATTTAACCCTAGTTATCATTCTTAAAACCAGGGCTATATGGGCCAAGGGCAGGTAGCCTGAAGATGGGCTACTTTGGCATGAGCATTATTTTAAGTTGAAAGCAATAAAAACCCACCAGATTCAGGAAAAGCTCTTTGCTTTCACCCCACCCTCCCAACTGCTTGCCTATACCTGGAAAAGAGCTATTATCAGACATTCACTTTACTAAGAAACTTACTTGTTTTCCAAACATCACCTTTCTCCTTCCTGCCCCTTTGTATCCTCAGACTCTACACCCTCCTTAGCTCCCATGTCCCGTTGTTTCACTATCCTTGGAATTTCCAGATCTGTGTGGATTCCCCATATGTATGCTACTAAATTCAATTTTCCCTTGTTAATATGTCTCATGTCCATTTGATTCTTATTGCCCCTACAAAGACCTCGAAGAGTATAGAAAATTCTTCCTCCCAGCAAGACCAAATGGAGGCATTTCTTGAGGTGAGCACTGGATGCTTTGTGAGGAAGAAACCTTCTCAGTGTCTTGCCTTGATGTATGAAGTCAATGTTAGACTTCAAAAGGGAGGATGGGGGCATCTAACTTGTTTCTAGGCTCTGCTTCAGGGCATCCACAGAGACACTGTCCTCAGGGATGTTTTCCCAATATGGCTTATCCTAAAGTAGTGACCCTATGTGGGATGAGATTTCAATGACCTTTGAACCCTCCTAACCTTAATTGTCAGATTAGGTGTTTGCTTCTCAATTGTATCTGCTCTCCTTCGGAGGAATATAAGGGCCTCTTTGTAAACTACTAAACAGGCCCTCTGGTTCTCACACTTAGTTTTGAACTTTTTAACTGCCCTACGGTGTATCAGTTTCCCTCTGTAGTTCATCAATTAAACAGCTATAACCAGACAATTCTACTTTCCTTGAATGTACTGTTAGCCTTATTATCTTATAAATGGTGAATAATCCCACTGGCAAGTGTATTCATCCACTGAGATGTTTTTCTTGTCCTAACTAGTGACATTTTTAGCAGTTGGGCTTCCTTTCGCCTTGCCTCACACACCACTTAGAAAGAAGTCTTATCACTCAGCTGTTCAGGGAAGCGCTTCCTGAACCCCATTTCACCACCTGCTTTCTTGGGCCACTCCTGATACCAGTTGTGTCAGGCTATGTCTCCCAGGGAATAGTTTCTCACAGCATTCCAACGGGTCTTAAGGGTTAACTCGTTTCAAGCTTATGAACTCTTTGCTTACTGACCTAAGTTCTTTCATCTGTGCAGAGCTGACTGACTTTCCTTGATACTAGCAGACCACTGATCTCAAGGAATAAAGGACCACTTTCCCAGAAGATAAGGACCGATTACACTTGAAAACAGCTGCCACAGATGCTTGCAACTCTGTTCAGGGTCATGGACATAGGGCTAACTGCCTGAGCACCTGCTGCTCTTGCACTCAGCTCCCTCACCCTTTCCCCATGCCTTTCCCTTTAAAATCCTTTGGATTTGCCAGCATGGAGAAGATGGTCTTTGAGATGTTAGTCTACCATCTTTCCAGGTGACTGAATTTCTGAATAAAGCAACCTTTCCTTTCCCACCTCACTTGTCTTCCAAGTATAGATTTTCAAGTGGCAAATAGCCAAATCTAAGTTTGGAAATAGTTCTGTGTCCTGTAATATCACCAAGACAGACATAGAAATATATTAATTTTATTGCTGGTAATGGCTATGAGACATAAAGGAGAAAGTAAGCAGGAATAGGGAAAGCCTTCAGACTAAGTGTCAGACCTGAATTGTAGTCTGAAGCCTTGCCCTGTTCCTGCTTACTTTCTCCTTTACATTGTGGGGATTGATGGGAATAGCATGCAGCTGAGGTGCAGCTTTGTGAGTCTCCAGGAGCCTGACAGAGAGCTCCAGAGCGAAGATCGCCCATCACAGGAGGCTTGCACTGCACAAAACAACCACACTCCCCTATCTCTCTTCCTCTGTGCCATTGGCTAGGAGATGTCTGGGAAGGACTGTCTTTGGCTCAAATAACAGCAGATCCTGAAGAGACTTCAAGTACTGGTTGTCAGTGACCTGCAACCACCATTACAGGTTATCACTTAAAGGGAGATCTGAGCAATGCACTTTTATACTCTCCTGCTGCCAAATTAGATATGGACTAGAAGGTAGGCATTACTTTTTATGATTTAGACTCTTTACCTGGGATCATTTCCCTTCTGCTTAAATAACATTTATTAAAATTTACTTAGTGCCATTACTCTGATTATAAAACAGTTTTTAATACTCTTTTTCTCTAGGTATAGAATGATAAGTTATCTTTTTTCCCCACTTTAAATATATTATTTCACCATCTTCTTCCTTCTATGATACTCTTAAGAGTTTAACCATCAATCTAATTGTCTTTTTTTTTTTTTTTTGTAGACTATCTTTCATTTCTAAGTACTTTTGCAATCTACCTTTCTTCAACATTTATGATGTATCCGGGCATGGTTTTATTTTTATTTTTATTGCTTTGGACTTCTTGGAAGTCTTGGCTTTTCAATAATTACAAAAAATTTTCAGCTACTCTTTATCTCTTCCTCATGCTCTCAAGTCCTTCTAGAACCCCAATCAGACAAATGTTAGATTTTTCATTCTATTCTCCATGTCTCTTCTCTATTATATTTATATATCAATCCTTCTGGGATGCATTTTGGAAATTTTCTTCAAATTATACTTCCAGTGTAGAGGGAGCAAAAGTAAAATTAATCATATTTTTAACTCATATTCTGAATTTTACATTTTATGTGCTATATTCTTTTCTGCATATTCTATTTAGTTATGTGTTAATATCTTGGCTGCTCTGTAAAATCTATGATTTCTAGCACATTTTCAAGGATCTCATTTCTTTAAACATACTTGCTTTTTAATCTTATTGATAATTCTGATACCTAAAATGTTTATGAATCTACTTCTCCCGCATCTTACTCATAATGTGTTTTCATTGGGCTTTTATGGTTCATATTTTGGAGTGTGTGTGGAGATACTCGACTTCCTGTGGTTCTTAGAATTCTGGATTGTTAAGCTCCTTTGAGAGGATTGAGGTTTTCTTCTCTTGTATCCTAGAAGTATGATTAATCGCAACTGCAGATTAAATTCTGCACACAAGTAACTTGAATGTAGACAGTAAACTTGAGGATAGACTACCTCAGTGGGCAGCCCTTTGAGGAATCTCAGCTGAGCATGCTGGCGGGTTTCCTCGTCTACCACTCAGTACCAGCTCCATGGCACCTGCCGTCTATAGGACTAGAAGGGAGCACAAGCATAAACAAGTTTATGTTTATGTATTCTCAGGGAAGAATTTATCTTCTTTCCTCCTCACTAAGTACCAAGTTTGAGGAGGCATATTTCCTTGACGTTATCTTTTCTGGCAGTGTTTATTTTGTTTTGTTTCTTAGAACCTGAAAAAGTGAATTTTGTGCAGAGATATATTATTAGATTTCCTAAGTGGATGGGCCATACATTTATTTCTTCCTCATATTAGCTCACACAGAAATAGCTCAAGACTCCAGTGTTCCACAGAAACTGACAAGTCAAAAGATTAATTTGGTGATGCTTATCCAGCATTCCTGGTTTTAAATTATTTGGAGAATTTTTCATATTCCTCAATTTTGTACCAATTTATTGGCACTTTATAAAAGATATTTTTATGTTTTTATTTACTCTATTAGATTAAATATCCTCTCCTTAGAGAAGGGTTGTTTAGAATATTTAATCCACCATACTTCTGGAATATAAATACTGATAATTCTTTATCTATTATGTTTTCCATGGAGTCCCAATTTTTTCCCCAACTGTTTCTCACCGGAAAGTAACCTTGCATATTTTGGAACCTAGATACTTTAAATAAAACCAATTTTAATAAGACCTAACTTATCCAAAAATATTCTTGGGAAGAAAGCGTCCTGTTGAGGCGAAGGAAAGAAGGTAACATATGCCAAGAAGAACTTGCTTGTCATGAATGTGTTTTTGTATATTTTGTTTTTAAGCCAACTTGCTCCTTGCCTCTGTTACCTCCTACAATCTTGATGTTAACAAAATGTTTATCTCTTTGTGGTTTATCCATATTCTGTTCTACTATAGCTTTGTGTTTCTTTCTATTGATTTTTTCTGATCTACTCCTTTCTGTCCCCTCAGAGTCAAAATTCCAAGCTCTATCTTTAATGCTCTTGTATTAGGGCAGCATTCAATCCATTGGAAAATAGAAACATGCATTTCTAAGGTTCCCATTTACATTATTTTTCCTGTGAAAAATGCTGAAGGACAAAAAAATTCTACTGACCTTGCAAGACTTTAGCTCCAATTTTCCCCCTCCACCTGATAGTCCCACCAATATGGTAAACCACAGCCCCAGTCTTGTTATCCCTGCATCTTGTCCTGTGATTAACACAGCCTCAGTTTTCCCATATTTTTCAAGGGTGAAAAATGAAATATGATTTCCTTAATAAACTCCATAAAATCTTTATGTGTCTTGCTCCCAGAGAACATTCAACTTGAACACTGATCACATTGTAACTTTTAAAAGTAATTGCCTCAGTTACCATTTTGTTTGTTTTCCTTCTCTCACACCCCTTTTGTTTGGTAAATGCTTATTGGTCACCGGGCAATGAGTAACCTTGGTGCTAGGGTTACAAGTTGAAAAAACAGGACTCCTATCCTCAAGGAAATTTTTGCTTCATTTTGTTTTGTTTTGTTTTGTTTTTAATAGAGAAGTAAATAGTTCTTATGTCTCCTATGTCATTAGAGACATTCTTCACATTCCCGGGTAACTGAAGTAATATGATCCAAGTTTGAGTAAACTTGAGCTCTACAAATGATAGGAGAAATGAGTAAATGAGGGTGCATCTGGTTCATCTGGAGATGGTAAGCCTATGTTTCTGGCCATAGAATTTCCTTCTACAACACGCAGAAACAAAAGACATTTCCAGTGAGGAAGACATCTGATTTTCATATAAAATAGGCTGCTTTTAAGGAACCTTATCCTTCAACTCCCTTTCAAAGTGAGGAAGGAGATTCTGAAAAATTTATATCTTCCAGAAAAATAGGTATGTGAAAGTCAGATGGACTCATTTACTGTGTTTAAGGAAATGTAAATATTTTAAACAGATCACTGGTGTGGCGATCAAGTCACCATATCTGAAATTCCTCAAAATGTATGAGAAAATCTTTCCCTTCAGATGACTTCTTAGAACCTCAGAGCTGAACCAGTGAACCCAGGCATTTGACTATATACCTTGCAATTATCTCCAGCTCTAAAACTGCAAACTATTTCATAACTTAATGAAACTATCCCTGGGTACTCCACTGTTACAAAGGTCCAAAATTAATTAAAAGTTAGAGTTCTTTTGGAATGGTATAGATTTGCTTATGCATAGCTCTCATCTAAGAATTTAATATAGGAGAAATAAAACTATGTCTGTATATCATCCTAGCCATGTACCTATATTGCTATCTTATAGACAAGAAAAACCTGATTTGTGAGTACTAGAGTCCTGAATTTCCCCTTAATGTGGCTGCAACACATTTAAGCTATTGTCCTTGGCTCTGCTAGCAGCTGGGGATAAAGACGAGGCAACATTGGTGATAGTAACAGGATATTATTGTATCACTGCAATAGTGTGCTCCCCAATTTTTTGGTACCAGGTGAGGATATCATTTAGAAGTGAATGTTTGTATGTGTATCCACTCTAACAAGTGTTAGCCCTATCCTATTGCCAAGGAAATGGCCTTGTTGCTGAAGATTGGCTCAGAGACACACTGTAAAATTACAAAATATAGGAGGAACTTGAATTTGAGTTGATCTTTGAGTGTCTATGTGCTAGGAGTTTTGCTAACAAGATCAAATGTCTTTACAGGGAAAAATTGCCAACTCCAGGAGGAGAGTGAGAAATGATATTAAGAGTGTATAAGGGGCTGGCAGATGTTGAGTCTCTTTGGAACTAGAAGATTCAGAGGAAGTCCTGTAATATGCACTTGAAAGATCAGGTGACTGGTGGCACAGTTTCATTTCAAAGAGAAGCAGTGTCTGTAATGAGTCAACGGCCTTACAAATGATCTTGTTTACTCTCCTGCACCACCTGATGAGGTAGAGGTTGTCCAGATCCCAGAGATAAGGAAACTGTGATAAAAAGACCAAATAGCTAGAGTGACAGTAAAGGACTTCTGCTTCCAGGAAGATCAAGTGGAAGACTTGTCTCTTTTCCTCCCACAAAGCATAGCAAACCCCAGAACACTTTTTATAAAACAAATATTAGGGTCTGAAAAATAGAAAGAAGAAGAACAACAGACTAGGAACCCCAGGACCCAAGGACCCACGGTGTGGAGAATTCTTTGGTTTTCTTTTAGACTCATATATCCTACAATTGAAGCTGAAGAGGCTGGCAACCCAGAAATGCCAACAGGCATAGACCAAAAAGGCCCAAACAAAACCCTTTTCTCTCTACTAAAAAGACCAGGAAAGAAGAACCTGGCAAGATAGACAGCTTTTAGACAATGACCATTCTATTCATGCCAAATATCATAGAAAAACTAAAGGAAAGGCTGTACTTCTACTTTCTAGAGGCTGTAAGAAGATGCCACACCCTGCCCCTGGGGTTGTGTCAGGGAAAGCTGAATGGGAAACAGACTTGGATCTTTTCTAGGCAATGACTATGTGGGAGGCTGGATATCTACCTCTACTCGGTAATAATGAAATGGCATCTCCTGCCTTTCCTTGCTGGATCTGTGTCAGGAAAAGCCAACTAAAATACTCTATAAAAATAAGATCCAGAGTCTTATAAATTATAGAGCTGGAGAACAGGTTAGTGAATGCCAGGGGTTAGGTTGGGGGAAAGAAAAGAGGTGCATCTGACTATGAAAAGTCAAAATGAGAGATCCTGGTAGTGATGTCCATACTCTGTATCCTGTTCACAGGAATGTCAGTATCCTAATTGTACTAGGACCAAACTGTGTCCTCCCGCTGCCCACCACCAACCCACCAAATTCATATGTTAAAGTTCTAATCCCACTACCTTAGAGTAGTAACCATGCACTCAGAGTGTAACCATACAGGAGATCAAGTCTTTAAGGAGGTACTAATGTTGAAATGAGGTCATTAGGGTGGGTCCTAATTCAATATGACTAGTTTCTTTATAAAAAAAAAAAAAAAGGAATTTTAAACATAGAAACACATACAGAAGGAAGACACTATGGAGACACAGGGAGAGGAGAGCCATCTACAAGCAAAGAGAAGCGTCCTTGCCAACACCTTGTTCTGCTCACCTGAACGTCAGCTTCTGAGGCTTAGAGACTTAGAAGAAAGCAACCTTGTGGACAACTTGTTCTCAGACTTCTACCTTCTGGAACTGTGAAGAAATAAATTTCTGTTGCTCAAAACCACTAAACCTATGGCACTTTGCTATGACGGCCCTACCAAACCAATATGCTGGTTATGAGATCATGCTCCAGTTTTGCAAGATGTTCTGGGGAAACTGGTTAAAAGATACATGGGATTTTTCTGTATTATTTCGTACAACTGCATGTTAATCTATGATTATCTCAAAGTAAAAAAGTTTTTGTTTTTTTTTTAAAGTGGTTCTGAGGTTCAAATATAGATCTCCCCATGGCTAAAGGTTATACTCAAAACTGACCCAAACTTTTGACTCAGTTCTCTGTCAGAGGACCATCAATTCTGAGGCTGAGCTATTTGAATTCACAATTTCTGTGAATTCAAATTTGGGTGATTGGCATGGGTGCTGACCTAGAGTCTTGGTAGCAATAAGTCAATATGTAGCACTTTGCCATGGGTTTTTCTGATTTTCTTTATTGTGGAGCAATATTCCTGACTACTTTCTTCCTTTTAGTAATGACTGTATCTCATAGACACAGAGCTTAGAATAGGGAGTAACCTCAAGTATTATTGCTTTATATGTCAGTAAAAATAACTTGCCAAAGCTTAAAGGTAATTGATTCCATCCAGTGTTCTGTGACTTTCTAAAATTGTGATATACTGCACAATTTTGAGTGCAACTATTTCATAGTGATTAGGAAAAATTACTTTTAAATACATATTTTTGGTATCGCATAGATCATAAATGCAAGCCAGCTATGTTGGGTCCTCAAATGAAGAATAGTAATCTGAACTAAAGAAATAATAGTCCATTTCCATATTTAAATAATAAAAATCCAAAAGGCAGAAACTTTGAACTCAGGATTGTCTCTGTCTGTTTCTTATGTGGTAAGGGATTTTCATAAGTAAATTTCAGAGGTAATTTTGACTTTGTGAGTGTTTTGCTTTATATGCTGTCTTTAGAAATTAACCTCCTCATAAAATCCAATCCCACTTTGCTATTTTGACATTTCTTTTGTCTGAAAGCATTCATTAACATTTCACATAATTGCCCCATTTCCAGAGCAAGTATATAATTTCCTGCAGAGCGAAGACTTCGTGATGCATATCCAATAAAGTCCATCCTGTCTGCTAGTGGTTGATGCCTTCGTCTTACCATGGGTTTAAAAGAACTTTTTCTGTCATGGATCCTATTAGAGCTTATTGAGTCTCATTGGGCCTCTGTACCATTAAAATGCGGCTACCAGTAGCTGCCATGTGTAAGGTCTACTATTCCTCACTCATTGTTACTCTCTAATGACTTCGTAGCTCTTTTCTGACTACATAACTATAAGAGGTTATTGCCAAGTCAACATCTAAAAATTTAAGCAAAATTACTTATTTTCATAACTTGCTTTTGTTTAAAGCAAGAGAATCATGCAAATATGAATTTAATTTTGATAATAATATTAGAGAATAGGGAAAGCCTTGGTAATATATTTAGGAGAACTTCTAGTGAAATAGGAAGTCAAAGGACGGGCTTATGGAAACAAAGATATTTTACTTTCTGACTAAAAAGTAAATTTCTCAGAGCTTCAAGAAGAATTTTCTAAAATTGAATATACAAATTTTTTCCCTAAAACATTAAGAGCAATTTTAGAAATAGATTTCAAGTCATTATTTTTCAATTGATACGACTTATTGCTGCTTTTTGTGTTCAAGCAAACTACAATTTAAAAGTTCTTTAATACTTACATAAAATTATTCATCATATGGATAACTCTGGTATTTAGCCCATAGAATAGTGACAGATAACTCCTTATATGTAATTCTATTTTAGGCCTTGAAAGAAGTGTATTCCTTGGCCAATCAACGTAGATCATACAGAACCTCTCTTGTTGTTGCACACTGATAGATATTTCGGTCAATAGATCTAAGTTCCAGAAGCTGTGTTTTAGCTTCTTTTCTTCATATTTATACCTTAGCACACTGCATCCCTGTCTTAGTACCAGCAATCAAAGCAATGTTTACATTCAGGCTGCTTGATTTCTAGTATCTGCCAAATATTATAAAATGACCTTTGTTGGTTGTTAAATAAAAACCACCGTGACCCATTGATCTGCACAAGCTGAATAAAATTGTTTGTTTTGTACTATTATTTATACTTAAATTTGTCCTTTCCAAATCAAAAATAGTCTGACATTCAGCAGTTGGTTTTTCTTGATCCTGTGCTGGTATGTAATGCTTTTTTCATACCAGAAACAAACAAACATGAGTAATAATGTGCCATCTTTATAAAATTTATGAGAGGCAAACCCCCATTAACACATATATGTGTATATAATTAAAACTGGTAAATATTGATGTTATTGCTTTATAGCTTGAAGTTATAGAAACATTATTTAATTTTCTCTATTTAATGAGACTATTTAAAATAAGCCATCAATATATCTAAAAGAAGAGGCCATAAAACTTAAAAGTTTACTTTCTATAGAAAACATAGGATGAAAAGAAGCCAGCCAGGAAGGTTTACAGACATGAAACCCTTGAAACCCTTGTAAAGTAATCCTAGAAGTGTCACTGAGTAAAGATAGCTACTTCCAGCTCCTTTAAGTCATCTATAGAAGAGCAATTTATTTATTTCTTTCATATTTACATAGGCATCATTTTTCTTTACCCTTCAGGGTAGCTACAATATCCTATTACTAAGCACCTAATGTGTGCAAGTCTATACTTAAAGAGGTTATATGTGGCATACAAATATTAGATCTATAGCTATTGTTTGTAAGCAGAAAAAAAGTTGGGTATTGAACTTTAGGTCTGGTGATTAATAGGATAGTAAGAAGAATGAACTAGAAAATACAAACAAATTGTTTGCAGCCTGTTGTAACTCAGGTTCTTCTGGGAAGCAGAATCTGAGAGAAGTTTTTAATGCAAGTGGGTGATTTTGGAAAGTGAGCCCAGGGAACAGGGGAGGGGCCCCTGAGAAGAGTGAAGCAAGGGAGGAAGGAGAGCTGAGCCAAGTGTGTTGTGCTGGAGTTGGCTAATCCTGTGGGCAACGGGAGCTTAGTTCTGGTGGAGAGACCTTCAGAATTATCAATCATAGACACAGAAGAGAAGAACAACCCAACTTTTACAGGCTATGATTAACACTGGAGGGTGTTAATTTTCTTTCCTTCAGGATTCTCACCAGGAAGCAGAGAATCCCTGGTGAGGATTCTCAGGGATTCTCTGTTTTCTGATGAGAATCCCTGAAACAAACAAGACAGACACACACTATAGCTGGGATGCAGTGCTCAGCCGGTGGTTGACTCAGCAATGGCCAGAGTCAAAATGTGGGTGGATGAGATAGGTCAGGGGACTGGCAGATATCCAGTGTGATGCCCATCTGTGACACTTATTCATGAGGCACATCACTTGTCTACTCTTAGCACCTGTTTCCTCATCCTAAAAGAGGCGGGGGTAACCTACCTGCCTGTTTCCCTGAGTGATCATTCAGGATTAATGGAAGCACTTGGAAGCAATTTAAAGAATAAGGCACTACTGGGGTTCCTGGGTGCCTCAGTGGGTTAAAGCCTCTGCCTTCAGCTCAGGTCATGATCCCAGGGTCCTGGGATCGAGCCCCGCATCCGGCTGTCTGCTCAGCAGGGAGCCTGCTTCCTCCTCTCTCTTTGCCTGCCTCTCTGCCTACTTGTGATCTGTCTGTCAAATAGATAAATAAAAATATTTAAAAGAAAAAAACAATAAGGCACTACAAAACTGAAGGGAGCTGAGGCTGTTCTAGACCTGAGACATGTAGAACGAGAGAGAAAACGGAGAACAAAGAGGAGGTCACAGAAAGCATCTAGCAGGCCATCGGAAGCCCCTGCCTATGATGTAGCAGCTCTGTTAACAACCATGCACCAGGAAAGGAAGACATGCACAAATGATGACAAATATCACATTTAGCATCTTGGAAAATAAATGTGCAAATTAAACAGATCAAATTATCTACCAGCTGGGATATTAGGAGATTGTTTCTTGTTTGGAATAAATATTGATTGAACTGATTTAGCAAATGCCTAATACATGAAGACCATAATGCCTGGTCTGCCTCTCCGACCAATTTAAGATCTTTTACATTGCAGTCATGTCCGTCTACCCCTCGGCTTTAGAGATCAAATTCACTTTCTTCTGCAGTGTTTTGACAATTGAAAGTCTCCAGTTGGGTTATTAATTTTAGCCCTATTTGATCTCTGAGGATTCAGCCAGCAGCTACTCTCCCGTCTTCAAATTACATGACAGTTATACTTTTATTTCTTCGGAACTTTTGCAAATTTAATGAGTGTTAAATGCCAACATTACTTTAAATTTTCTCTGAGTCTTAGTGGAGGTGCATATGCATGATAGATATGATCAAGGCTAACAGTGTTTCCTAAGCCAGCTCTCCTTCCAGAAACTTGAAGACATTATGGGAGAACTTTGCAGGGGAGAGCCCAAAGTGATACTTGGAGTGGAAGCAGGTCTCAAAGCCTAATAGCTGAAATTCTTTGAGCAGTGGCCATGTGGGCTTCCCTGTCTTGATCCTAATCGCTCATCCTGCTTTTCCTTTCAGTTACCCCTCCCTGGAGAGGTAGTGACAAAGACATCACAAGGGAGAGGCACATGACCTAAAACTGTCAATTTAATCTTTAATTGTGGTATAAATGTTGTAGTAACCTTCCCTGTGACACTACCTCAGAGCAACCCTCAACCATTGTTATTCTTAAAAACCTTAATTCTATTTTTGCTTCAGCTTGAACAATCTGCATAATCAATATCTTTTTGTGTATATGGCATTTCATCCTAAAACTTCAAAAATGTTCAAAGAGTATCTAGTTCTTCTGTTTTGAGATTCTGTGAAAGACCATCCTCTCCATGTGTATGCTTTGGAATCTTAGCTATTCCATAACCTAATATTAGTGTGGCTGTAATGTACCAGGAACTACACGGCCCTGGGGACTGAAAAGTAAAAGCTGGGATTGCCCGCATCTTTAAAGGAAGTTCTAGTTTGATTTATGTCACTGTTGATTTTACTAAATAATAATAAAAATTGGCCTAGATAACTTTGGGGATCTGGGGAGGTGGGCAGCGACCTCCAACTCAACTTGTAGTGGGTAGCAAATGTCTCACTAAAGACAGCTCCTGAGTAGAAGAGCAAGAAACAGATGGGAAGGAAGGGGACAGGACCTCTCCATATGGACCCTGTCTTCTGCTCCAAGCATCTCCATGTGTCAGGAGGACAAAATCGAAGCAGGAATAATGCATAAAAGCTAGAAGGCCAGGGAGCCATATGATCAAGGGCTTTGAGTACCCTGCTGAGTCTTGGATGGTGTTTTTTGATGCAGACAGAAGAGCTCCATTGAAGTCCTGTTGAAGAGTCCCTCAACTCCGTAAAGTATCTTTTTATTTACTTTGTAACTTTTGTGTCCAGGTATTCAATAAGCAAATATTGACCATCTAGTGGTCACTGTGCTAGTATGTAGTAGGTACAGTGCTAGTTGTTGGGGATACAGGGATGAGTAAAGCATGAAGGTCCTGGTATCTACAGCAAGTGTGTGTGTGTGTGGTGTGTGTGACAGAAGAGAGAGAAGGAAATATTCAGTAATTTTAATAACAATGTGATATGGTAACATAAAGGAGAAACGCTGTTAAGCTGGCCCCACAGTGTTCAGGGAAGTCTTGGCAAAGAAGGCTTTACTCTGAAGCCGACTTTGTTAAACTTGGGTGTTCTAGCAATGTAAACTATAGATGTGATAAACTATGACTTTCTGTAGGGTTAGGGTTCTTTTTCATAGAACTGTCAACACCCACTGCATCCGGAAGCACACTTTCCTTCTCTTTCTGCCCTCCCCCCACCTTTTTTGATGATTTTATTTATTTATTTGAGACAGCGAGGGACAGAGAGAGTACACAGGAGCAGGGCCAGAGGAAGAGGGAGAAGCAGACTCCTCTGCTGAGCAGGGAGCCTGATGCCATGTGGGACTCCATCCCGGGAGCATGGGATCATGACCTGAGTCAAAGGCAGATGCTTAACTGACTGAGTCCCCCAGGTGCCCTGAAGCACACTTTTCCTTATTACTCTGAAGCAACCTAGATAAGGTTTTCTCTGGATGTGGAGGTCATAGAGCAGCCTTGCTCCATGAGGCTGCGTGAATTATGATTCTTGCTGATGTGACCGCTGACTTGCATAGCGTGGAAATCAGAGAAGTGTACTTTGCATTTTGCCCCTCCATTTTATTATTTTTAATGGGACATTCTGATTTCTGGACTTTTAAAATACACTGATCTTGATATGGGTGGGGTTTAATTTGAAAGAGGGAGTCTTGTATAACATCATTGTTTTCCTTGACTTATTATAGATAATTAACCAAACATATCATAGACTTTACTCTCTGCCTCGTACTGCATTGCTAATCCCTTCCTCTTGTATGTGCCTGAATTCAACCTTTATTCTTGTGGACTACTTAACATTCAGCTGAAAGTCACAGATCTCTAAGTAAGGTAAGAATTTCCTTCTAAGTTGTTTATACTTAGATCTTAAAATCAGAAATGAATGAATCAAAAATACATGGTTTTATCTAATGCTTTATTTTTCTGTTAGGAAAAAGTTGTGACTGGCAATTTAAATTGATTTCATGCAAATCTCTATAGTACATATGTGCAAAATAAATGTTTAATAAAAGGTTGAAGAATCAAGCTGAGATATTTCAAGTAAAAGAATTTGCCAAAAATGATAAAATGCAAAAGATGAAGGTCCTAATGCTCTGATAAGATAGTGAAGAAAGAATGAGAAATGTCTGTTTTGAAAAGTATCTGGGGAAATTTATGTCTGAGAGTATATTCTTATTCACACTCTGTTTATCTAGTTACTCTAAGGAGGCTTGTTAGCTGTCCCAAGGATATACTCCCCCCCCATCCCCGCTCTGGGAGGAAAAAAGGACTGTGATAATGGTTTTCTAGAAGAATCTAGAGATCTTTGAATTCTAATATAAGAAACTGAAGTCTGTAAGATATTTAAAGTGTCTCAAGGGAAGGTCATTAAGTTATCTCATTTTTAATGCCTAAGAAAGGATACAAGTTAGGATTTAATTATCAGTAGGTTCCTATTATTTGGGACTTTGGACAATAGAAAAAAGAATACTGAAAGATACCTTGGGTATTCTGTCACCAGTACCTGATGAAGAAAACTTGAGTTTCCATATTTCCCAGAAACTTGGAGGAAATCATTTCTGTCAAGAACAGTAAACTGGTGTCATCTCACACATTTATAAGCATACTTTAATTAAAGGATGTAATAAGATGTAGTGCTCAAAATCATAGTGTCCACAGTTAAATAATCCTTGATGTGAATACCAACTTTACCATTAGCTGTGTATTTTTTTCTAAGCCTTAGTTTCCTAATATGTAAAATGGGATAAATAGAACCTCCAAGGTTTGTTGAGAAGATTAAATGCAATGTAGTAAAGTGCTTGGCAAGGTGCCTGGTACATAGAAAATGTTCAATAAATATTTATTATTATTATTCATTATGACTTCAGAATACATATATGAAAGACAAATAATTTCCTAATCTTATCATAATATGATATTATGATACCTTGTAATCCTCGTGTCCTAAGGGTTGAAAGGGTCTGAAAGTAAATTAAAGCCCATAGTTGAAGACTGCATCTGGTTCCAGGGTGCAGCCCAACAGCATGTTCTATAGGTTGGCCTGAACTGGAGGAGGGACAGATTCCTGGGTTTAGTTTCCCCTCCACATGCTTTGAGGAGACCACAATTGTATGAATATTGTGATCAGTAACCAGGGATCCTGAGACTCCTGACTGCTGTTGTCAGCAACCAGGTGTACATTGGATGCTAAAACATTAAAGGTGTTTTTCTTTCTGTGACTGCCAACCAACTGGAAATTCCCCAAGACTAGTCTAGGAGCGGGAACTTTGTTCTAAACTATTACATGATAGTATTCTCTTCTGTGAAACTTTGAAAAAAATCTCTATAACTTACATCCAACCTCAAACATACAAAAGTTTTACCCCACCTAGTGGGAATGAGTATCTCTTCTCTAGGAGGCCTCCCAACAGCCACCTAGAAGCCACAGAAGAGCCCTGTTAGTTTCTGACTTATTTTTAGTTCTGGGAAACCCAAATTGCCTACTCCAGCAAAACTCATTTCTCAACTTTTCCCAGCTGACGCTAGCCCTTGGGTGCATGCTCTCTAGGACTCTCACCTGATTCCCTTACAAAAGAAAACTGAGACCTAAGTTTGTTCCATGCAATTGTAACTAAAAACATGTATCACTCTAAAAATCCCACTATTCTGCTTTTCCTCAACTTTGGATTCTTCTTTCCAATACAAAACTGTCTTTTTAAAAATATGTCCACCTTTCACTGTATTCAGCTATGATGTTTAGGTATTAAAAGTTTCTCTAATTTGGTCCAAACTAAAGTTCCAGTGCATTTTTTTAGGACCTCTTTTACTCCAAGATCTTTAAAAATATGTCTATTTCTTTCTTTTGATATAGACCTCACCCTTGGAGATTTTCTTTTCTCTGGGTGTTCATTTCTGGCAAGTCTCTGTGATAATGCACTTGATTCTCTCTCTCCCTATTAAAGAATAAGATGTGGCTAGCTGTGGAAGCTTCTCATCTCTTCAATTTCAGAACTTTTCTCTGTAAAACCTGTTAAATGATTCTGTTGAGGCTTACCCTTATATTCTGGGTAATGGGGGTTCCTCTGTCTTCATTCTTGAAGTCTCATAGTCTTAAATTGTAACCACTTCTTAGCAGTCATTTTGAGTTCAAAGTCCTATTCCCCAACCCACAGGATATCAAGATTAAGCTGGAGATAGGTAAGCAAATGTACATTTATAGCATAATTGCTTTAACACTTTCTGTTTCACTTGGCGTGTCTTCTCCATGGCCAGCCAGGTTCTGTCCTTCACATCATCTAAGACAAATGGAGTCATTTTAATCTAATTTAACTTAGACTTCTAAAGAACATTGCAGAGAACACATTCTGAAGAGAAAAACCCTCTTTCCTTACCTTTCTGGCCCATCCTTTATTTGCCTTAGCTGTAATCACTAAAATGTCCTGACAATTACAGCAAATCAATGTCACTGAGCCTGATTTTAGCAACATTTCTCTCTAGGATGTTAAGGCTTAGTATCATTTCAAATTATGTTTTAACAACATTTCATCTCTTGGGAAACACCACTGTCTTATACAAAGTTCAGTACTTTATTGAACATTCTATTCCCAGTTATATATTTAAAATTTTACTTATTGTTTTAGGACTACCTTAGGCATATTTTTTTCTTTTAAATGTATTTTGATTAAATTGCCCCCCCATGCTATCCTAGTCCACATCATCCCCACCAAAATTTGCATTTGAAATATTTTTTTAAAAGATTTTATTTATTTATCAGAGAGAGAGAGGGGGAGAGAGCGAGCACAGGCAGACAGAATGGCAGGCAGAGGCGGAGGGAGAAGCAGGCTCCCTGCCGAGCAAGGAACCCGATGTGGGACTGGATCCCAGGACGCTGGGATCATGACCTGAGCCGAAGGCAGCTGCTTAACCAACTGAGCCACCCAGGCATCCCTGCATTTGAAATATTTTAAAAAATGCTTTCCCATAAATAAACTTCTTTAGTTTACATATTCTTTGAACTATTTCATCCAGTCATCTGATCCTTAAAAAATTTGTTATGCCCTTTTAAAGCTGTGCTATATATTTTTCAAAGTCTAAAACTTTTAATGATAATTTACCTATAATTATGTAAGAACTTTTTACCATGACTTTTGATATAACCTTAAAGATCTCCTCACTCTATGTTTCTAACACAGGCAACAAGTTAAAATGTTTATCAAAGCTACCTCATCTGTTTAAAACATTCTAATGTGAATTAATACAAGACAAAGATGCCCCTTTTTATTAGCAAAATATTTAAAATATTTAATGCTGATGATGTTGAGGTATGATAAACACTTCCAAACATGACTAGTGGCAGTATATATCACAAACCTCTTTTTGAAAGCAGGATCTCAATAAATATAGAGCATGTAAAAACCTATAGTTAATATAAAATTCATAAAATGCTAAAACACAATATACAAAGCACCTTATTTCAGACCTGGTGAGTTACTGGAAAGATCATCTCCTGGTGGGTGATTGGAATAGAGTTCTAAGGGCTAAGATGGTACTGGTTGTTAACCTTTTTCATCTGCAATACGGTATTTGCCTGTGGGACCTGTAGATACTAAAAAAATAAACATTTTTTATTCCCAAGATTTATATGCCTTTTGACTGTAAGACTAAAAGCCTTTGGCAACTTCTGAAATTCCTTCTGGTAATTATTGGTAAGGGGGCCTCATTTTTGAGTTCCAAGGCTTTTACACTGACTAAAACTTACTGTGTGTGCACTATATGCCAGACATTGTTTTGTTTTTGTTTTCTAAGATTTTATTTATTTACTTGAGAGAGTGTGAGAGTGAGAGAAAGAGAGAGCACAGAGCGAAAGGGAGAAGCAGACTCCTCTCTAAGCAGAGAGCCCAACATGGGGCTTGATCCCAGAACACTGAGATCATGACCCGAGCTGAAGGCAGATCCTAAACCAACTGAGCTACCCAGGCATTCCCTGATAATGTTTTTAAAACTTTTATACACATTAATTTGTTAAATCTGCCAAACCACCCAAGGGTTTATTCTCATTTCTGTTCAGTGCTGCAGATGTGAGTGTAAGAGCCAGGTCTGTATCCAACAATCTTATTCCTCAGTGGTCTTTCTCAATAAGATCATTTGTCATATGCTTATACCCCTTCCACCCAGATGTTATTGGATGTAGATAGCTCTGGTCTATGTTAAATTCAGGTGCCATAATTTCTGAAGAGTTAAATTCCAGGATAGCTTTCAACTACAATGTATAGATTTAATATTTTATCTACAATGTATAGATTTAAATAGATTTAAAATTTATCTACAATGTATAGATTTAATATTTTAATATGTATAGATTTAATAATTTATAGAGCAAGCATGTAGTAAAAATATTTATCAGCCTTTAAGGCAGTGGCACTAGTCAGTCAGTGGAGACACCACCTAATCAGAATGCACCATAAACAACCAGTAAGATCATATGGATGTGAAGTGACTGATTATAAATCCCTTCCATAACCAATTCATCCAGGGATGTCTGTGTGACTGAAGAAAATTAGCAGCTAAGTTTATCATTAACAATGTCCATTGTTTAAAGATAGCCTGTGGGGATTGAAATATGGTAGCAAAGTAGGAATCCAGGCTTGGCTTGTCCCATGAATACAACTAGATACCTGTCAAATCATCCTAAATAGCCCAGAAATAGACCTAAAGACTGGCAGAACAAACTACACAACTAAATGTAGAAAAGAGGCCACATTCAAGAAGGCAGGAAGTACAGAAATGTGGCATGGGAGAAAAACCTATTGTGGCCACTGTGGTGGAGTGGGAGCCACAGTCATGAAGAGGGGTGACACAGAGCACACAGAGGAGTAGCATGGAAAAACTGAATCCTCATAGCTACTGGCTTGGAAAATAAGAGGGCCTGAATTTCATGAGTTCTTGCTACCAGTGGAGCTTACCACCTTGAGTTTTAAAGGTCAGCATGCTTGGCACTGAGAGACCTCAGAGGACAGTAGGGCTACTCTTGGAGGAAAGACTGGACAAATAGCCCATGGACATAGAGTGTGGAATCAGTGATCTGAAGTGCTTCTGGGGTACACAGTGGGAAGGTTATTTGTTCATCTTGGAGTGTGTCCCAGAGAGGCAGTGCTCATGGAGAGACCCTTCCAGGAACAAAGGAACTGGTAAGATGCCATTGCCCTCCTCTGCCCCTCAGCATAAGCTTAGGGCCACCTGCAGAACCAGAACAGAGCTGACACCTGCTACCCAACTTACTTACACCAAGCCCAGCACCCCCAATATCTGGTGGAGCCATACTAGCCAGTCATGCTTATCTTAGTCCTGACATGGTGGGCCCCCTCCCCCAGAAGACCAGCCCGTGGCCCTGCCAACACTGTGTTTCCCAACCCGAGAGATTTGCCAGGCCTCAGTTCCTATGGCAGTGTTGACAGATCTTATGTCACAAGCAGACCAGAGCACACTTAGTTAAAATGTGCCAGATACAGGCCAGGGACTAAACACTACCCACGATGGGCAAAGAGAGCCTCTGCAGACAACTGGCCTGAAGGATGAAACAACCAGGACAGAATAGCAAAGAATATGAAGACACTTCCAGAAGTGCCAGGCCCTGGGGAATAGGGGACATTACATGACAGGGAACTCCATGACCTCTTCTTCATAAGGCCATTACCCTCAAAAGCAGGAGACATAGTTGACTTTCCTAACACATGGAAACAGGTACAGAGACTTAGACAAAAATGAGAAGACAGAGGAATTTGTCCCAAATAAAAGAACAGGACAAGGACACAGCTGGAGATCTAAGAGAGACCGATATAAGTAACATACCTTTGGAGTTTTAAACTCCAAAGAATTTAAAGAATGGAGAATTTCTTGCAGAATTGGAGAATTTAAAGCAATGATTATAAGGATACTCACTAGGTTTGAGAAAAGAGTGGAGGACATCAATGAGGCCATTAACACAGAGATAAGGAATAACGTGGCAGAGAAAAAGGGCTTAATAAATGAAAGGAGAAACACATTGATGGAATGAATTAATGACCTAGAAGACAGAGTAATGAAAGTAATGAAGCTGACAAAAGAGAGAAAAAAGAATGATGCAAAATGAAAATAGACTTAGGGAACTCAGTGACTCCATCAAACATAATAACATTCAGATAATAGGAGTCCCAGAATAAAAAGAGAGAAAAGGGAACAGAGAATTTATTTGAAGAAATAATAGCTGAAAACTTCCCTAATGTGGAAGAAGGAAACAGATATCCAGTTCCAAGAGGCACAGAGGGCCCCCAATGAAATCAACAAAGGCAAATCCACACCAGGCCATATTGTAGTTAAAATGACTAAATAATAGTGATAATGAAAAAATATTAAAAGCAGCAAGACAGAAGAAGCTAATTGCATACAAAGGAAACCCCCATAAGCCCCTCAGTGGATTTTTCAGTGGAAGCTTTCCAAGCCAGAAAGAAGTGGTATGATATATTCAAAGTGCTAAATAGGCAAGAATACTCTATCCAACAAGACTATCATTCAAAATACAAGGAGAGATAAACAGTTTTCCAGACAAATAAAAACTAAAGGAGTTTATGACCACTAAACCAACCCTGAAAGAAATATTAAAGGGGATTTTTTAAGTGGGAGGACCCAAAATGTGAGTATGAAGGTAGAAAACACAAAAACAGTAAAAATGAATATTTCCGTAATCAGCCAAGGAATTCACAAAATAAAGGGATGTAAAATATGACACCATATACCTAAAACATGGAGAGGAGAGGAGTAAAGAATGGGTTCAAACTTAAATGACCATGAACATATATAATATGTTATAATAATAAGACCACTTTATGCAAAAGATGTTATGTACAAACCTAATGATAACCACAAATCATAATTACTAATAAATATACAAAGAATAAAGAGAAAGAAATCCAAATATATCACTAAAGAAAACAAGCAAACCATAAAAGAGAAAGATAAAAATCAGATAATATCTTCAGAAACAACCAAAAACAAGTAATAAAAAGGCAATAAATGCATTTCTATCAATAATTACTTTGAATGTAAATGGGCTAAATGCTCTAATCAAAAGACATAGAGTGACAGGATGATTAAAAACAAAACAAAACAAGATTCATCTATATCCAGCTTACAAGAGACTCATTTAAGACCTATGACACCTGCAGATAGAAAGTGAGGGGATGGAGGGGTGCTGGGAGGCTCAGTTGGTTAAATGTCTAACTCTTGATTTTGGCTCAGGTCATGATCTCAGGGTCATGGGATGGAGCTCCATGTTGGGCTCCATGCTGGGTGTAGAACCTACTTAAGATTCTCTTTGTCCCTCCCCCATGCACTCACGCTGTCTCTCTCTCTCTCAAAAAAGAAAAAAAAAAAAGCAAGGGAATGGGGATGGAGAAATATTTGCCATGCAATGCATATCAAAAGAAAGCTGGAGTATTAATATTTATATTGGACAAAGTAGACCTTAAAACAGACTGTACCAAGAGACAAGGACACTTTGTAGTAATAAAGGGGACACTCCAATAAGAAGATATAACAATTGTAAATATTTATGCACCCAATATGGGACCACCCAAATACATATAGGAGCTAATAATAAACATAAGGAAACTAATCAGTAATAATACAAGAGTAGTAGGGCATTTAAACACTCCTCTTACATCAATGGACTGATCATCCCAACAGAAAGTCAACAAGAAAACAATGTTTTTGAATGACATACTAGACTGGATGGATATAACAAATGTATTCAGAATGTTCCATCCTAAAACAGCAGAATATATATTCTTTTCAAGTTCATATGGAACATTCTCCAGATTATTACATATTAGGCCACAAAAGAAGCCTCAACAAATTAAAGAAGGTCAAAGTCATAGCATACATCTTTTCTGACTACAGTGTTATGAAAATAGAAGTCCATCACAAGAAAAAATCTGGAAAGACAACAAAGAAGGATAAATACTATGTTGCTAAGCAATGAATGGGTCAGTCAGGAAATAAAAGAAGAAATGAAAAAGCACATGGAAACCAATGAAAATGAAAACACATGGTTCAAAATCTTTGAGACACAGCAAATCTTGTTCAAAAAGGAAAGTTCATAGCAAGACAAGCCTACCTCAAGAAGCAAGAAAAATCTCAAACAACCCAATCTTATACCTGAAAAGAAGAACAAATAAAACCTAAAACCAACAAGAGCGAAATAATAAAGATAAAAAATAAAGAGCAAAAATAAGTGACATAGAAACTAAAAAAAAAAAAAAAAAAAAAAAGCACAACAAAAAAAATAATCTAACAGATCAATGAAAACAGATATTTCTTGGGAAAAAAATGAATAAAATTGATAAACCTCCAGCTAGATTTATCAAGAAAAAAAAAAAAGACCAAGGACCCAAATAATTAAAATCACAAACAAGAGAGGAAAAATAGCAATAAATACCACAGAAATACAAACAATTATAAGAGAATATTATGAAAAAATATATGCTAACAAATTAGACAACCTAGAGGAAATAGATAAATTTCTAGAAACCAAAATACAAAAACTGAAACAAAAAGAAATAGAAAAAAAATTTTTAAAGATTTATCTATCTACTTATTTATTTATTTGACAACAAGATAGAGAGCAAAAGTAGGCAAAGTGGCAGGCAGAGGAAGAGGGAGAAACGGGCTCTCCACTGAGCAGGGAGCCCAACGCTGGGCTCAATCCCAGGACTCTGGGATCATGACCTGAGCAGAAGGGAACTGCTTTATCAATGGAGCCACCCAGGCACCCCAGAAATAGAAAATTTGAACAAATTACCAGCAAAGAAATTGAATGACTAATCCAAAACCTTCCCAAAATTAAAAGTCCAAGACCAGATAACTTAATGGGTGAATTCTACCAAACATTTAAAAAAGATTTAGGGGCATCTAGCTGGCGCAGTCAGTTAAGTGTCTGACTCTGGGTTTCAGCGCAGGTGATAATCTCAGCGTGGTGAGATGGAGCCCTGTGTCAGGCTCCAGGCTCAGTGTGGAGTCTGTTTGTCCCTCTCCCTCTACTCCTTCCCTCAATCACTCTCTCTTTCTCTTGCTCAAATAAATAAATGAATAAAATCTTTAAAAAATAAAGAAGAGTTAATATCTAATCTATTCTTCTCAAACTATTCCAAATATAGAAGAGGAAGGACAACTTCTGAATTCATTATGTGAGGCCAGCATTACCCTGATTCCAAAACCAGATAAAGACACTACTAAAGAAAGAGCTGCAGACCAATATCCCTGATGAACATAGATGCAAAAATCTTAGCACACTGAATTCAACTATACATTAAAAGAAATCATTCAGCATCATAATCATGTGGGATTTATTCCTGGGATGCAAGAGTGGTTCAGTATTCACAAATGAATCAATGATATATATCACACCAATAAGAAGAAGAAGAAGAAGAAGAACCATATGATCATGACAATAGATGTAGAAAAAGTATTTGACAAATTATAACACCTATTCATGATAAAAACCCTCAACAAAGGTTTAGAGAGAATATTACTTATCATAATAAAGGCCATATATTAAAAAGCCACAGCTAACATCATCCTCAATGGGGAAAAACTGAGTGCCTTTCCCCTAAGGTCAGGAACAAGACAGGGATGTTTTCTCTTACCACTTTTATTCAACATAGTACTGGAAGTCCTAGTCACAGCAATCAGACAACAAAAAGAAATAAAAGGCATCAAAATTGGTAAGGAAGAAGTAAAACTTTCCTTATTTGCAAATGACATTTTACTATAGGTAGAAAACCTGAAAGACTCCATTAAATAGTCCTAGAACTGATAAACTAATTCAGTAAAGTCACACGATATAAAATCAATCTATAGAAACCTTTGCATTTCTATAGACCAAAAAGAAATATATAAAGGACTTATAAAACTTAACGTCCTCAAAACAAATAATCGGATTAAGAACTGGGCAAACAACATGAAGAGACATTTCTTCAAAGAAGACATCCATATGGACAACAGACAAATAAAATGATGCTTGTCATCAGGGAAATGCAAATTAAACCCACAATAAGTTAATACCTCACACCAGTCAGAATAGCTAAAATCAACAACACCAGAAATAACAGGTGTTGGTGGGGATGGGGAGAGAAAGGAATCCTCTTGCACTATTGGTAAGAATGCAAACTGGTGCAGCCACTATGGAAAACAGTTTGGAAGTTCCTCAAAAAGTTAAAAATAGAACTACTGTACGATACACCAATTGCACTACTGGGTATTTACTCAAGGAATATAAAAACATTAATTCAAAGAGATACATGCACCCTTATGTTTATGGCAGCATTATTTACAATAGTGGAACTATGGATGCATCCCAAATTTCCTTCAACAGATGAATGTATAATGAAGTAGTGGTAACATATATTCCATATACACTCTGGAATATTATTCAACCACAAAAAAAAAAGAAAAAGAAATCTTGCTATTTTCAACAACATAGATGACGCTCGAGAGTATAAACCTAAGTGAAATAACTTAGAGAAAGTTATACTATATAGTCTCATGGGCCATATGGACCAAATTCCATATGGAATTTAAGAAGCAAAACAAATGAACAGAGGGGAAAAAGAGACAGAGAGAGAGACACACATGCACAAACCAACAAACAGACTCTTAACTACAGGGAACAAACTGATGGAACATGAAGGGGGAGGTGGTTGGGGAGATGGGTTAAATAGGTGATGGAAGTTAAGGAGTACACTGGTTATGATGAATACTAGGTGATTAAAATAAAAATATACAGCCAAGAAAAAGTTCACCTACCAAGGAGAGCAGCAGAATTCCAGTGGAAGAGAAAGCAAAACACAGAACTCATGGCTTTCTCCCCATGATTCTTTAGTCTTGAGGTTAATTTAATCTAAATTATCTTTTTTTTTCTTCTGCTAAATTTTTTAAACTTTTACCCTTTTATTTTTTAACGTTTTTAACTAGTTTATCTAATATATATATATTTCTTTTTTTATATTTTTTCTTTATTTTTTTTCCTTTCTGAACTTCTTATTATCCCCTTTTTCCCTCCCACGATTTGGGGTCTCTTCTGATTTGGTTAAAGCGCATTTTCCCGTGGTCTTTGCCACCCTTTCAGTATTTTATTTGCTCCTTCATATACTCTTATCTGGACAAAATGACAATCCAGAAAAACTCACCACACACAAAGATAAAAAGGCAGTACCAAAGGCTAGGGATGTAATCAATAGAGACATTGGTAATATGTCAGATATAGAGTTCAGAATGACAATTCTCAAGGTTCTAGCCGGGCTCAAAAAAGGCATGGAAGATATTAGAGAAACCCTCTCTGGAGAGATAAAATCCCTTTCTGGAGAAATAAAAAAACTAAAATCTAACCAAGTTGAAATAAAAAAAAGCTATTAATGAGGTGCAATAAAAAATGGAGGATCTCACTGCTTGGATAAATGAGGCAGAAGAAAGAAATATTGATATAGAAGACCAAATGACAGAGAATAAAGAAGCTGAGCAAAAGAGGGACAGATAGCTACTGGACCACGAGGGGAGAATTCAAGAGATAAGTGACACCATAAGATCAAACAACATTTGAATAATTGGGATTCCAGAAGAAGAAGAAAAAGAGAGGGAGCAGACGGTATATTGAAGAGAATTATTGTAGAGAATTTCCCTAATATGGCAAAGGGAACAAGCATCAAATCGAGGAGGTGCAGAGAACCCCCCCTCAAAATCAACAAGAATAGTCCACACACTGTCACCTAATAGTAAAATTTACAAGTCTTAGCAAGAAAGAGAAAATCCTGAAAGAAGCCCGGGAAAAGAAGTCTGTAACATACAATGGTAAAAATATTGATTGGCAGGTGACTTAACCACAGAGACCTGGCAGGCCAGAAAGAGCTGCCATGATATATTCAGAGCACTAAACGAGAAAAACATGCAGCCAAGAATACTATATCCAGCTAGGCTATCATTGAAAACAGAAGGAGAGATTAAAAGCTTCCAGGACAAACAAAAACTGAAAGAATTTGCAAACACCAAACCAGCTCTACAGGTAATATTGAAAGGGGTCCTCTAAGCAAAGAGAGAGCCTAAAAGTAGTAGATCAGAAAGGAACAGAGACAATATACAGTAACAGTCACCTTATAGGCAATACAATGACACTAAATTCATGTCTCTCAATAGTTACCCTGAATGTTAATGGGCTAAATGCCCCAATCAAAAGACACTGGGTATCAGAATGGATAAAAAAACAAAACCCATCAATATGTTGCCTACAAGAAACTCATTTTAGATCCGAAGAAACCTCCAGATTTAAAGTGAGGGGGTGGAAAACAATTTACCATGCCAATGGACATCAGAAGAAAGCTGGGGTGGCAATCCTTATATCAGATCAATTAGATTTTAAGCCAAAAACTATAATAAGAGATGAGGAAGGGCACTATATCATACTCAAAGGGTTTGTCCAACAAGAAGATCTAACAATTTTAAATATCTATGCCCCTAACGTGGGAGCAGCCAACTATATAAACCAATTAATAACAGAATCAAAGAAACACATCGACAATAATCCAATAATAGTAGGGGATTTTAACACTCCCCTCACAGAAATGGACAGATCATCCAAGCAAAAGATCAACAAGGAAATAAAGGCCTTAAATGACACACTGGACCAGATGGACATCACAGATATATTTTCAGATCATTTCATCCCAAAACAACAGAATACACATTCTTCTCTAGTGCACATGGAACATTCTTCAGAACAGATCACATCCTGGGTCATAAATCAGGTCTCAACCAGTATCAAAAGATTTTGGGATCATTCCCTGCATATTTTCAGACCACAATGCTCTGAAGCTAGAACTCAGTCACAAGAGGAAATTTGAAAAGAACACAAATACATGGAGACTAAACAGCATCCTTCTAAAGAATGAATGGGTCAACCAGGAAAGAATTCAAAAAATTCATGGAAACAAATGATAATGAAAACACAATGGTTCAAAATCTGTGGGACACAATAAAGTCAGTCCTGAGAGGAAAATATATAGTGGTACAAGCCTTTCTCAAGAAACAAGAAAGGTCTCAAATACACAACCTAACCCTACACCTAAAGGAGCTGGAGAAAGAACAAGAAAGAAAACCTAAACCCAGCAGGAGAATAGAAATAATAAAGAGCAGAGCAGAAATCAATGAAATAGAAACCAAAAAAAAAAAAAAAAAAAGAACAAATCAATGAAGCTAGGAGCTGGTTCTTTGAAAGAATTAATAAGATTGATAAACCCCTGGCCATACTTATCAAAAAGAAAAGAGAAAGGACCCAAATAAATAAAATCATGAATGAAAGAGGAGAGATCACAACTAACACCAAAGAAATACAATTATAAGAACATATTATGAGCAACTCAACGCCAACAAATTTGACAATCTGGAAGAAACGGATGCATTCCTAGAGACGTATAAACTACCACAACTGAACCAGGAAGAAATAGAAAACCTGAACAGACCCATAACCAGTAAGGAGATTGAAACAGTCATCAAAAATCTCCAAACAAACAAAAGCCCAGGGCCAGATGGCTTCCCAGGAGAATTCTACCAAACATTTAAAGAAGAACTAATTCCTATTCTCCTGAAACTGTTCCAAAAAATAGAAATGGAAGGAAAACTTCCAAACTCATTTTATGAGGCCAGCATCACCTTGATCCCCAAACCAGATAAGGATTGCATCAAAAAAGAGAATTACAAACCAATATCCTTAATGAACACAGATGCGAAAATTCTCACCAAAATACTAGCCAATAGGATTCAACAGTACATTAAAAGGATTATTCACCACTACCAAATGGGATTTATTCCAGGGCTGCAAGGTTGGTTCAACATCTGCAAATCAATCCATGTGATACAACACATTAATAAAAGAAAGAACAAGAACCATATGATACTCTCAATAGATGCTGAAAAAGCATTTGACAAAGTACAGCATCCCTTCCTGATCAAAACTCTTCAAAGTGTAGGGATAGAGGGTACATACCTCAATATCATCAAAGCCATCTATGAAAAACAAACCACAAATATCATTCTCAATGGAGAAAAACTGAAAGCTTTTCCGCTAAGGTCAGGAACATGGCAGCGATGTCCATTATCACTCCTGCTATTCAACATAGTACTAGAAGTCCTAGCCTCAGCAATCAGACAACAAAAAGAAACTAAAGGCATCCAAATCAGCAAAGAAGAATTCAAACTATCACTCTTCACAGATGATATGATACTATATGTGGAAAACCCAAAAAACTCCACTCCAAAACTGCTAGAACTTGTACAGGAATTTAGTAAAGTGTCAGGGTATAAAATCAATGCACAGGCGAAAGGAATCCATCAAAATTCTTGAGGAGAACACAGGCGGCAACCTCTTCAACCTCAGCCGCAGCAACATCTTCCTAGGAACATTGCCAAAGGCAAGGGAAGCAAGAGCAAAAATGAACTATTGGGATTTCATCAAGATCAAAAGCTTTTGCACAGCAAAGGAAACAGTTAACAAAACCAAAAGACAACTGACAGAATGGGAGAAGATATTTGCAAACAACATATCAGTTAAAGGACTAGTGTCCAAAATCTATAAAGAACTTAGCAAACTCAACATCCAAAGAACAAATAATCCAATCAAGAAATGGGCAGAGGACATTAACAGACATTTCTGCAAAGAAAACATCCAGATGGCCAAGAGACACATGAAAAAGTGCTCCATATCACTCGGCATCAGGGAAATACAAATCAAAACCACAATGAGATATCACCTCACACCAGTCAGAATGGCTAAAATCAACAAGTCAGGAAATGACAGATGCTGGCGAGGATGCGGAGAAAGGGGAACCCTCCTACACTGTTGGTGGGAATGCAAGCTGGTGCAACCACTCTGGAAAACAGTATGGAGTTTCCTCAAAATGTTGAAAATAGAACTGCCCTATGACCCAGCAATTGCACAACTGGATATTTGCCCTAAAGATACAAACGTAGTGATCCAAAGGGGCACGTGCACCCGAATGTTTATAGCAGCAATGTCCACAATAGCCAAACTATGGAAAGAACCTAGATGTCCATCAACAGATGAATGGATCAAGAAGATGTGGTATATATACACAATGGAATACTATGCAGCCATCAAAAGAAATGAAATCTTGCCATTTGCGACAACATGGATGGAACTGGAGCGTATCATGCTTAGCAAAATAAGTCAAGCAGAGAAAGACAACTATCATATGATCTCCCTGATATGAGGAAGTGGTGATGCAACATGGGGGCTTAAGTGGGTAGGCGAAGAATAAATGAAACAAGATGGGATTGGGAGGGAGACAAACCATAAGTGACTCTTAATCTCATAAAACAAACTGAGGGTTGCTGGGGGGAGGGGGGTTGGGAGAAGGGGGGTGGGGTTATGGACATTGGGGAGGGTATGTGCTTTGGTGAGTGCTGTGAAGTGTGTAACCCTGGCGATTCACAGACCTGTATCCCTGGGGATAAAAATATATGTTTATAAAAAATTAAAAATTTAAAAAAAAATCAGTGCACAGAAATCAGTTGCATTTCTCCACACCAACAACAAGACAGAAGAAAGAGAAATTAAGAAGTCAATCCCATTTACAATTTCACCCAAATCTCTAAGATACCCAGGAATAAACCTAACCAAAGAGGCTAAGAATCTATACTCTGAAAACTATAAAGTACTCATGAAAGAAATTGAGGAAGACACAAAGAAATGGAAAAATGTTGCATGCTTCTGGATTGGAAGAACAAATATTGTGAAAATGTCTATGCTACCTAAAACAATCTACACATTTAATGCAATCCCTATCCAAATCCCACCCATTTTTTCTAAGAAATGGAACAAATAATCCTAAAATTTATATGGAACCAGAAAAGACCTTGAATAGCCAAAGGAATATTGAAAAAGAAAGCCAAAGTTGGTGGCATCACAATTCCAGACTTCAAGCTCTATTACAAAACTGTCATCATCAAGACATTATGGTACCTGCACAAAAACAGACACATAGATCAATGGAACAGAATAGAGAGCCCAGAAATAGACCCTCAACTTTATGGTCAACTAATCTTCAACAAAGCAGGAAAGAATGTCCAATGGAAAAAAGACAGCCTCTTCAATAAATGGTGTTGGGAAAATTGGATGGCCACATGCAGAAAAATGAAATTGGACCATTTCCTTACACCACACATGAAAATAGACTCAAAATGGATGAAGGACCTCAATGTGAGAAAAGAATCCATCAAAATCCTTGTGGAGAACACAGGCAGCAACCTCTTCGACCTCAGTCGCAGCAACATCTTCCTAGGAACATTGCCAAAGGCAAGGGAAGCAAGAGCAAAAATGAACTATTGGGATTTCATCAAGATCAAAAGCTTTTGCACAGCAAAGGAAACAGTTAACAAAACCAAAAGACAACTGACAGAATGGGAGAAGATATTTGCAAACGACATATCAGATAAAGGGCTAGTGTCCAAAATCTATAAAGAACTTAGCAAACTCAACACCCAAAGAACAAATAATCCAGTGAAGAAATGGGCAAAAAACATGAACAGACATTTCTGCAAAGAAGACATCCAGATAGCCAACAGACACATGAATAAGTGCTCCACATCACTTGGCATCAGGGAAATACAAATCAAAACCACAATGAGATATCACTTCACACCAGTCAGAATGGGTAAAATTAACAAGTCGGGAAATGACAGATGCTGGCGAGGATGCGGAGAAAGGGGAACCCTCCTACACTGTTGGTGGAAATGCAAGCTGGTGCAAACGCTCTGGAAAACAGCATGGAGATTCCTCAAAAAGTTGAAAATAGAACTACCCTATGACCCAGCAATTGCACTACTAGGTATTTACACTAAAGATACAAATGTAGTGATCCGAAGGGGCACATGCACCCGAATGTTTATAGCAGCAATGTCTATAATAGCCAAACTATGGAAAGAACTTAGATGTCCATCAACAGATGAATGGATAAAGAAGATGTGGTATATATACACAATGGAATACTATGCAGCCATCAAAAGAAATGAAATCTTGCCATTTGGGACAACGTGGATGGAACTAGAAGGTATCATGCTTAGTGAAATAAGTCAATCGGAGAAAGACAACTATCATATGATCTCCCTGATTTGAGGAAGTGGAGATACAACGTGGGGGGTTAGGGGGGTTGTAGGAGAATAAATGAAACACGATGGGATCGAGAGGGAGACAAACCATAAGTGACTCAATCTCACAAAACAAACTGAGGGTCGCTGGGGGGAGGGGGGGAGGGAGAAGGGGATGGGGTTGTGGACATTGGGGAGGGTATGTGCTATAGTGAGTGCTGTGAAGTGTGTAAACCTGGAGATTCACAGACCTGTACCCTTGGGGATAAAAATACATTATATGTTTATTAAAAATTTTTAAAAATAATAATAATTAAAAAAAATTTTTTTTTTAATGGTAGCCTAGGGGCGCCTCGGTGGCTCAGTGGGTTAAAGCCGCTGTCTTCAGCTCAGGTCGTGATCCCAGGGTCCTGGGATCAAGCCCCACATCGGGCTCTCTACTCAGCAGGGTGCCTGCTTCCTCCTCTCTCTCTCTCTGCCTACCTCTCTGCCTACTTGTGATCTCTGTCTGTCAAATAAATAAATAAAATCTTTTTTTAAAAAATGATAGCCTATGTGAACAACCTAGGAGAATTTGATAAGGATTCCAGAATTACAATTGCAAAATAAGTTCTTTCTACAGCTCCTATTGTTTAATGTGAGCCCAGGAATTGGAGATCCTCACTCCACTTGAGCCGTCAGTTTACCATTAGACATTCCTTGTTCTATCACTATCCGTTTTTTTTAAAAATCGGAAGAGGGAAAAAATTCCACTGTTAACTGTTAAAACACCTGCTAAGCAGCAGAGACCATTCTTCTTCGTTCAGTGCCTCTTCCAAATGTGACTTCACAGAGGTG
Source organism: Mustela putorius furo (assembly GCF_011764305.1). Classification (NCBI taxonomy): domain Eukaryota; kingdom Metazoa; phylum Chordata; class Mammalia; order Carnivora; family Mustelidae; genus Mustela; species Mustela putorius. Next base: position 34,097,907 of record NW_025421987.1, read on the forward strand.
TCTCTCATTCTTAACTCTTCTCATTTGCCCTTCCTTGAATTGGCATTTGTCTTTTCTGATATTTAATTCTAGCCTCTGACTACCCTAATTTTGAATTCTTCCTTGATAATACATTCCTAACTTATTCTGTTTTTAGAATCTGTATTTGGAGAAACCTTTTGACTCACAAAGTTTTCTTTGGATTTTCTACCCCTTTTTTGAGGGGAAGGAAGGTTATTTGTGATACTACAAATTAAATTTGAGAGACTTCATCTATTGTGCCATTTTTTTGTTTTAGAAAGTTTCACCATGGAATATAGCTAGATCCTTGGAAATGTTTAGAGGTTAGTCTTTTCTAAAGTCTATAGCATGTCTATCTATGCTCATTGTTTTTGTTCTGTTTTGTTGGTTTTGGTTTTTGCAAATGACACAATTACCTTTTTTAAAAGATTTTATTTATTTATTTGACAGAGAGAGAGAGAGACAGTGAGAGAGAGAATACAAGCAGAGGGAGGGGCAGAGGGAGAAGCTGGCCTCCCACTGAGCTTAATCCCAGGACCGTGAGATCATGATGTGAGCCAAAGGTAGATTCTTAATGACTGAGCCATCCAGGCATCCCCACAATTACCATTTTATAAGTCTCTCCAATAAACAGCTCATTTTGTACCTCTTCTTTCAAGACAGTCACATTGTATTTTGCCTAATTTAAAAATAGACTTTATACTCTGTGAGGTACTATTTTGAACACTAGTCTTGCACCTTGTCAAGCAAGGATCCTAATATCTGAGCTTGTAGAGCTTTTGTAGGGTAAGGCTTTTACTGTTTGTGTCTATATCCTTTACACTATTTTTTTACAAATAGTTTTGGTGCCTGGAGTGGATAGCCTCCCTTTAATAGTGGACATTCAGAAGTGAGTTTTTTCTAGAGTGCCTTCTGGTTATAAACTCCTGGCAAAAAGATAGTTCAGCTCTTTTGAATTATAAACCAATGTGTTCATAGCTTTTTCTTTATAGATTTGGCGTGAGTAAAGTTTTTGTACTTCTTTTGGGATGGATATACCTTTCATTACATCTGTCTATCCTAAAATACAATTCAGATACATCATACACTTATTATATTAGTTATCTCTTATGTAGGAAAAATCCAGTACCTTGAAACAACAAGGAATTAGTACATGTTTTCTCTCAGTAAGGAATGTGTGCACAGCTTAGTTGAGTGCCTCTGACTTAAGGCCTCTCAAGAGGCTATAGTCAGTGTATCAGCCAAGGCCGTGGTCTCATCTGAAGGCTTGATCGAAAGAGGATTTACCTCCAATATCACAGATATAGTCATTAGAATGGTTCAGTTCCTTGTGAGATGTTGGACTTGAGAGGCTTAGTTCCTTGCTCGTTATGAGCAAGATGCCTCTCTCAGCTCTGTGCCATGTGGACCTCTCCATAGGGCAGCTTGCAGTATGGAAGCTGGCTCCCTGAGAACAAGGGAGCAAGTGAGGGCCCAAAATGGAAATTGATCTTTTTGTTGCCTACTCTTAGAAGTGATATCTCATTTCTTCTGCTGTTTTCTACTTGTTAGAAGTGAATCACTAGATGTAGCTTAGATTCAAGGGGGATGAATTACATAAGGGTGTGAATTCTAGGAGGCAGATCACTGAGGCCATTTTAGAGGTTGCATATCACACCTACCAGGTCGAGCATACATAGATGCATATAAGTATATGTGTAAAATAAAAGCGTCTTACTCAGCCATGGGCTTAATCTGATAAAATAAAGAGACCAAGCATGATAAATCCCACAGTAGAAGTGATGGCATTACTCTGGGAGTATAAAGGAAAGTAATTTGGAGGAGGATCTCAGGAATCTTTATGGAAGACATAGAGTTTATATGTGATTTTGAAAAATGGGAAGGGCTTTGACAGGTGGTAGTTGTCATAATATCCTTCATGGAGGAAATAGCATGTGTTGAGCATAGGGGATGGTCAAGAGACAAGTCAATGATTATAACCATAATTGAAGGGTGTATGATTAGGAATGAAGAGTAGAAATTTTCAAAGGTAGCCTGGGACCAGATTTTGGTATCCTAAATTTTATTTTGAAGAGTTTGTTTTGTGGGGAGCACGAATCTATTGAATATTTAAAGAGGAGAATAAACTGGTCAAAGCATGTACATTGGCCATATTTTCTGTTCTCCATGACATGTGGTATGAGGTGAATAGCAGGTCTAGCTTTATACTTAGGCCTTGCCAATTGCTATTAGTTAGAAAAAAACCATTCAATTCCTTCCACCTCAATCTACTCACCTATAAAATGGACACATTAGTATGTATTTTACAGAGTTATTGCTAGAACCAAATTTAAGGCATATGTATGACCTATTTATTTAACAGATTTCCCGACACATCACCAACACTTATTGAGTGACTTCTATTATGACATAGTGAACCACAGGAGAGGGCTTCTTGTGTATAGGGGTGAAGGGGATCTTTCTTATTGCTTAAGCCATCTTTATAGGCATCAAAAAATGAGAAAGCTTTCTAAGTCAATTTTTTCTTGTTAACTTTATTTACTTTATATATCTGGGTCTGAGTGTCCACTTAGAAGGCAAGAGCACCCAGAAAGCACATGTCACCTAAGATGTGTGGCTGATGTTTCACACGTGGACATGCCCCAAAATAATTCACTTCTCTGCCTCCTGATGATGTAGACAACATGGATTAGAAGGAGGATGAGCTTTAGAATGGCACTCAGGTCCACTGCTTAAGTATCTTTGTGACTTTGAGCAATTCACTTACTTTCTGTACCTCCATCTTCTCATTTAAATAGAGATCAAATAGGGACTTAAATGGAGGCTATTATAGTTCATAACTAATTATCCAGGCTTTTAACATCTTTTCAAAGGTACATCTCCATAGAGGAGACACTCCTAAGTCCTCATCTTTTTAAGGCTCTCTCTATAGGTGTTCTAATTGAATTTTTTTTTTCTTTTCTGTAGTTTATACTGCATTAACCCTGCCAACTAGGAAGGAAAAAGATTTCTGGGAAGGGAAAATCTATTACTCTTTCATAGATTTTCCAGAAGAGAAAATTACCTATAACTGATGCATTTTTATAATCATATTTTTGAATTCTGCCAATTTAGAATCTTATTTCTCCTTTTACTGTTTTACCCTTTGGTCAATATAATAAAACACTTCAACCTTCCTCCTCAAACTGAGTTGGCAATATTTTTTTAAAATCCAAAAATACATGTTCCTCTGAACTTCTCTTATCTAACTTTATATACCTAACTTCTTCAGATTAGAAGGATGGCTATCAGAAACATCCTTCTACACTCTAGCCAATTTAACATCAGTATCTGTGGAGGACAGCTGTGAATCTGACATATGGTATATGAAAGCATGTAAAATATCCACTTTACTAGATTGGGGACCTAGTAGAAAAAATATGAAACTTTTGCTGAAGCCATAGATAAGAATTATGCCTCTGAAATCTGTGCCTCTGAAGATGGATGTAGACAGATGGTATAGTGTACTGTGGACTTGTGGTACTGTTGAAGGGAGAGGACAGGTCAATGTCTTGCTTCTTCACAATCGTGTCAGAGGAGTTATTGAGAGCATCTAGCTCTACCCAAGTAGTTCTGAGAACCCCTGTTTCTTTCCTTTTGAACATAGAAACGCCTTCTGTAGATTGCTTGAAGATTACCCAGAAGGAACCCCTGTCTCACTCAATACTTCCCTATAACCTTCCTCAATTTCCCTAGGAATAATGGGTCCACATTTAGTAGCAAATCTTCCAGGTCCTGGAAAGGTCATTGCGACCTTTGATTAGTTTTTCAGCCTTGGAAAAGGTACTTTCCCTTTAGTAAGTAGTGGGTAATTGTTTCCTGAACTGGTTTTAAGCCATGGGTATATTGTGTGGTCTGGGAATACTGATTATGAAAATAAGACCAAGCATCTCTCTTTGACAACAAAATTGTGTAGCCTATTAAAACAAAAACATCCTAGCATGTTTTGGAGTGAAAAACTGTCCAGATGATATCAACAGGAGCCACTTGCTTCAGTGACTCAGAGGTTGTTTAAATGCTAATGACAACTGGATTGATCTCTAATTCCAAATGTATGTGGTGGAGAATAAGTGGGTGTGGGGGTATGTGGGGCACTTCCCTTCTTCCACTCTTTTTAAACAGATATACACTTGATGTTTTTAATTGAAAGTACTTTTTAACCTACTTGTAGAATTTAAAATAATAAACACTAACATTAATTGTAGGATAAATTCCTTAGAGATGTTGGTTTTTCATTCATTTCATCATTGGTTGTATTAGGTGCTAATTGGGAACAGTGGATTTTTCTACCACATTCTTATCTTTTGGGGAAAAAAGGAAAAAAAGCCTATTGAAACACCGGAGTGCTATCCCTAGTCATCTTTTTTTGTCCACATGACTAGTCTGTGAGAATCTGGATTTCTTCTAAAATAACCACATTGATTGCTAAATATTACTTTTAGAGGTTTACAAATGGCAAATTATATTACTAATCTAATTATATGTAAGCTAAGCTAGCAGCTCCGTAGTTATCAAAATTGACTTGGCAACAAAGAAATCTGTTTAGTATTTAAAAAAAAAAAGAGCTCAAAATATTAAATAGTTTTTAACTATTTAACTCAGGAAGTACACAGTAGCCTAAGTGAGAATGGGAGCAATTGATGGAGTCAGGGTTTAGAAGTCTTAGATTGTTAATTTAGTGGGAAGGGAGAAAGAAGGTATTGGAATGTTAGAAACTGTGTCAGGGTAAGATAGTCTTTTTTTAATGATGTTATATTTTTTCAATTAATTTTTTAAAATTGATGTATAAATTGACATAACATCATTTTAGTTTTAGGTGTAGAACATAATATTATGATATATGTATATATTATGAAATGATCACCACAATTTCCATCACCACACATAGTTACATGGTTACAATTTATTTTCCTTTTCTCTTCTCTGTTTTTTTTTTTAACTATTTCTTTTTCTTATGATGGGAACTTTTAAGGGACAGATATTCTGAGTTTGATATTTCAAGGATAGAATAATTCTGGGACATACGGGCAAGAATCCATCTTTGGAATTGATAGGTTTTATGGAGAAATGACTTAGTTTTGGAATTCTTAACCTTTATCTCAAGACTTTTGTATTTGTCATCATGTGGGCATCGTATTCACCCAGAATGTTGATAACACTGGGGATGGAGAGGGAGACTGAGATTAGTGCTAATTCTCAAAATCTATGGACCCAATTGGAATTTGATAACATGAAGGCATAAGAAAGCCAAGACAGATGATTCTGAGCCACAGATGTAATTTTTTTTAATGACATCTCATACCTGGTGAAAAGTACAGCATAGGGAATATAGGTAATAATGTTGTATGGGATAGATGCTAACTACACTCATTATGGTGAGGAGTAATGTATAGAATTGTTGAATCACTGTGTTGTACACCTGAAGCTAAAATATGTATGTTAATTATACTTCCAAAAAAAAATCTTAAAAAGAATCTCCTACCTAGAAAATATATGAAGAATGCTATTCTATATAAAGAATTCTCTAACACAATCATATATGTCCCAGTTGACACTCCCTATGTACCTTCCTATGGAGGAGTAAGGGATCCTTTTGATTCTCACGGTGAGATCTTGAAGCCCTGATGATACAGATGGTGAGAGTTTGGAGAGAGCATTATTGTGCACAGAGACTGACAGCTTTATTTCCAGATTACAATGTGAAAGGAGATAGGAAATTCGTTAATAAGAAAAAGGAGAACGGAAAATGGTTCTTTTGAGAATGAGTCATGTGTCAACTGAGGCTGGAAGGCAGCAGGACTCTATGCAGGTGTGGGCAAAGAGCAGTTTATCACGGAATGATGTTTTCAGAACGCACAGAGAAGAGATCTCAGAACTGCAGAAATAGGAGCCTAGGTCAGGGGAGAAGCAACACAGAACCCGGGGAAGGGCATGTGTGAGAAAATGAGAGTGTCTTATTCAGTGTGAAATGCCAGCATTTGCAGAGATGTGGAGGTGGGAAGGAACAGCTTAGGGCTTTCGAGGATAACCTGTCAGGGAATTTCAGTACATTGTTTCTGTCTTTTTTTTTTTTTTTTTAAGATTTTATTTATTTACTTGACAGACAGAGATCACAGGTAGGCAGAGAGGCAGGCAGGGAGAGGAAGGGAAACAGGCTCCCTGCTAAGCAGAGAGCCCAATGCGGGGCTCGATCCCAGGACCCTGGGACCATGACCTGAGCTGAAGACAGAGGCTTTAACCCACTGAGCCACCCAGGAGCCCCCATTGTTTGCATCTTAAGGAAGAGTCTATTACAAGCAGCTGCTTAGCCAAAGATTTAGGTGCAAATGGTTTATTAAAATAGTGCTCCCAGGAGAAACTAGTTAAGGAGTGGGAGATGCCAGCTCCACAGATGGGTGGGATAACATAGCCCAGGTGAGCTAATGATGTGCAAAAATTTGTTTTCTGGGGCACCTGGGTGGCTCAGTGGGTTAAGCCGCTGCCTTCAGCTCAGGTCATGATCCCAGGGTCCTGGGATCGAGTCCCGCATCGGGCTCTCTGCTCGGCAGGGAGCCTGCTTCCCTCTCTCTCTCTCTCTGCCTGCCTCTCTGTCTACTGTGATCTCTCTCTCTCAAATAAATAAATAAAATCTTTAAAAAGAAAAAAAAATTGTTTTCTTGGGCTTCTGGGAAACAGACTTCTCAATAGAAGGTGCTGGCTGAAGCACCTCTTCTTTCCATCAGGATCAGGTGTTGTGCAGATATCAGGCCCAAGATTTCTGCAGCCCCTTCATTACCATGAGCAAAGTCAGAGAAGGTAAAGCAGAGACATGAGACCTGGTAAGATGGTTCCTGATCATACTGGCTTGAGGCTCTCAGTATCTTTAGTTTCTCAGGAAATTTCCATTGTTGTCTAAGCCAGTTTGTTCTGGAAATTTGTTGTCATTGTTGTGGTTGTTATCGCTTGTAACAGAGCTGTGAATTTCTAACACCTTATTTTAAGACTCCTAGCATTGTTTACCCATTGTCCAAATGGGCTTTAATCTTGGGATTGAAAGTAATAAAAAATGAACAATGACATCACATATTTGGGTTTATCTTCGGATGCAGAGGAAATAATTCATAGCATTACAATAAAACAAAAGCAAATTTTCCTTTCCCATTGTAAAGGAAAGAGGAGATTAGACTTCCACAAATATTTCTTCTAATTTATGTCTTCTGGTGTTGGAGTTAGTCTTTTTAAAATTTGAGAATGATGAGATCTAGACCCTTTAAACCAACTTTCCCCATTGAATGTAGCTTTTTATCTCATATGCAAAACAGCTTTATATCCTAAGTGTGCTTTGTAGATTACATTTCAGAATCTTATGCCTTCTTGTGCTCTTGGAGTTGTTTGCTCTGATGTGGTTCTGCAAGTTGTCTTTGCAGGACTTTTGCCCTCCTTTTGTCTTGCGTGTGAATTCCAGAGACATGACAGCAGAAATAGATGGTTGAACTCCAAGTGTATGGTTGCTCTAGTTTCTACTTTTATTCATTTCCTTTTCTGAAGATTCCAAATGCTCCGTTGTTTTCCAAGGCATTTGCTTTCTCCTACAGTTACCTTCTTGTAGTCTTTTTTTTTTTAAGTTACCGCCTATTCCCTCAAAAATCCTTTCCCCATAGTCTTTATTCACCACAAGTTGAAGTCTGCTGTTTCTCCTTACCCTGCCCCTAATTATGTCAGGTGTCCTAATCTCTTGTGCTCTTACTACCTTCCTTACAGTAATTTGAGAGACTTGATTGTTCCTCTTTTGCTTTTGACATTTTGAGGATGACCCACAGTCATTTTTATCTGCTTGACAAATTTCTTGTAATTTCTCCTTATAAGGATTCTATCTGTCTCCCTCAACTCGAGCAGGCATAAGGTCGCCTTTGCCTACTTCTTTCTTCTTGGAACCAAGTAGCATATTTTATTTTTCACTTTCTCTGACTTCTCCGTTAACCCTTCATTTCTCTGGTCCTTAAGATGGTTTAATTAGAGGAATCCATTCACTGAGCCCCTGAGTGGTCTGGGTGATAGTTGTGCATTATAAAGATAAAACTCATTTAATCCACATATCTGAGCTGAGGGTACTGGGTTGACATTTTCATTTCAGAAGAAAGTTGAGATGTGTCACAGGTTTAGGAAATAAGGTTAGTGAGGGTCTGAGGTTTGAATTCTGTACTGCTCTTTACATTCACCATCTAATTCCTACAAGAATGCATGCTTACTAGTTACGTAAATGCGATTTCTCTAAGTGGACAATGAATTTTAATATGAAGATTCAACAATCTGACCTTTTTAGGGTATATGAATTGGGTTGTAGAACACCTCAATTCATTTTCTGTTTTCCTCTAGGAGGAGAGTTAGTCACTAGAAAATAGGTGTGAAAGAATAAGTACTAGATTACCTATAAACCTGTAAATATTTTACTCTCTTGGCTCCCACCTGTCTACTTTTGCTGACAGTATGTTGACACAGACATGATTTTATTGACAATTTAACATCTCCCCCAACTTTCTGCCCTACTAATTGTACTTTCATTTGTTTAGGTTACAGTTGGGGATTTCTGGATTCTTACAATGCAAGATATTCAATTCAAGGCAAGTAATACATTTTTAGAAATTAGTGCATCAGTGTTTTCCCCCAATTAATTTGTAGCCACTTATTTAATCTTGCCTCAGGGCTCCTCTGGGTGGAAAACGTCTGCCACTTTCAGGAATTACCATCTTCTTCTTTTTGTTCTCGGGAGTTGGAACTCAGAAGAGAGTATGCAAGAGTCCTGAAGTTGAAAGAGGAGACAGGAAGGAAGAGGAAAAAAGGAATTTCTTGAGGGTACTTAATAGAAATATTTGCTTGGTTCTGTTTCTGTCCTAGTCTATCGCTCCATGAAAACGTCATAGATGGATAGGAAATCATCATTCTCTGTTGTCTTTTGTGGAGAAGTTAGAGGTCCTTCTTTGTCTTCTCCATGCCTTCTCTACCTTTTTGTTACTAGATTGTTTAAGCAAAAAAAGTAAATTTTTCTCTCCCCTTCCTTTTATTTGATATTCAACTTAATTAGGATATGCCTTAGTCCTGAAACATAGATGTTCTTTTCATCAACGGCTTAATTTTTTCTTCATTTCAGGGGGGAATTTCTATTTTATCTATGTATCAGTAGCTTAATTTGATAGATGTTTGGCCTCAAGAACCAATAACAATTAACCTTATATTGCATCATCTATGTTTATCTAGTTCTTTTCATCTCTTTTTCTATCTGAATTACCAGGTTATGTCAAATCTTTGTACTGTACTGTGGTGTGAGATAATAGAAAATATATACTTTGGTTTCTGCCTTTGGATCCTAGTGAAGAATTCCTAAAATTCTTATAAATTCCTAAGTGATGGGATCAGTAGGAGAATCTTGTGTTCTAATGAGGGATTCTGACTAGGCTTCTGGGTGGCACTGGTTACCAGAAAGACCAAGCCATGATTAGAAGCTTGGTATTTTCAGTTCCACTGTGCCTTCTCTAGAGAAGAGAGACTGGAAATGGAATTGATTGATCATGCATGTGTGATGAAGCCTCAACAAAATCCCAATCCCAAAATCCCAACAAATTCCCAAAACTTGGGTTCAAAAAGCTGATAAACTTCAACAGATGAATTGACAAAGGTGTGGTTTATATATACAATGGAATATTATTCAGTCTTCAGAAAGGATAAATACCCATCACTTGCATCAACATGGATGGAACTGGAGGGGATTATGCTAAGTGAAATAAGTCAAACAGAGAAAGACAATTATCATAATGGTTCCACTTATATGTGGAACATAAGGAATGAGGACATTATGCGAAGGAAGGGAAAAATGAAGTGGGGCAAACCAGAGGAGGAAATGAACCATGAGAAACTATGGACTCTGGGAAACAAACTGAAGGTCTCAGAGGGGAGAGGGATGGGTTGATGGGTTAGCCCAGTGATGGGTATTGCAATGAGCACTGAGTGTTATATGCAACAATGAGTCTTGGAACACTACACCAAAAACTAATGATGTACTGCATGGTCACTAACAAAAAAAAAAAAATGAACCGATACACCCTATGTATCAGAAGGGTGACACACCCCAACTCTCAGGACCCTCCCACACATTACCCTATGTATCTATCTCTTCATCTATCTGTTCATCTATATCCTTTAACATACTGTTTGAGAAACAGTATATACCAGTTTGAGAAACTGGTAAACATGTTTCCCTGAGTTCTGTGAGCTGTTTTAGCAATAGTTGAATCTAAGGTGTAGGAAGTCACAGGGACCTCCAATTTATAGCCAACTAGTAGGTGGAGACCTACTAGTTGTGACTGGCATATGAGGTGGCAGGAGTGGGGGAGGGGTCAGTCTTGTGGAACTGAACTTTTAACCTGGGGGATCTGACTCTATCTCTATCTCCAAGTAAATAATATCAACATTGAGTTACATAGTAGAATATTCAACCAGTGTTGAACACTCAACCAGTGTTGAACAAGTGCTTGGTGTGGGGGGAAAAAACTCACAGACTTGGTGACTAGAAGTATCTGAAGTATTCTTTGTGAGTAATAAAAGAGACACACAGAAAAATATAGGGTTTTAAAAAATATATGGTAATTGGCTTTCAGTGGTATCTCTTCTATACTTAGCTAACTCCGTATTGTTATTGCTTCTCTCAAGAAATTTTAATGTGTGGTTTGTTTCCTTAGTCACATTTTCATCATATTCTTGGATTTTTCTTGTTTCTACATACTTATTTTATTGTACACATGTCCTGAGGTTTACTTTCTAGAAGGTATGGATTTAATACAAGAAAATACTTTATTTTTTTTAACTATTTTATTCTAGGCTGGACTTTATTTTTACTTTTTAGTCATTTGCATGCTATTGCTGCATACCCCATCCCTTTTTGGACTACGTATATATTGTATATTTAATGTACATTTAGTATATATTTAGCTTGTCATTTCTTTATTTTGCTCAACTAGTGACTAAATAGTCAAATTGCTCTGACATAGTATGTACGTGATGGTTGATTTTTTTTCTGCTCCCATGGTATCTGTGACCGATGACCACTAACACAACCTCCAATGCTACCATCCTCATTTTCTTAGCCTGAATTACTGGCCAGAGTTGGGCACTGGCTTTGTATAGTTTCTGATAGATAACTGCGTTGAAGTCTCTCTCTCTCTCTTTTTTTTTTTTTTTTTTGAGCCTAATGAATATTCTGTCCTAGTATTTATACCAGTTGGGGTGTGTGTGTGTGTGTGTGTGTGTGTGTATTTGCATGCACACATGTGTAGTTCTCTAAAGGGGAATATATCAGGAGGCTTTGAAAGATTGCTCCCAGTTCAAGGTACAGTTGTATAAGCTCTACTTTCATTGTAGAGTCAACTTTATTGTTTATGTTCCCATTTCTTTCCTACTAGTCCCCCATTAAGGCAAAAAAAAAAAGAGAGAGAGAGAGAGAAATGACTCCTTTTCAAATCTGGGTAGTATATTGGTTTCCTAGGGCTCCCATAACAAAGTGCTACAAACATGATGGCTTAAAACAAGAGTTTGTTCTCACAATTTTGCAGGCTAGAAGACTAAAACAAGATATCACCAAGGCCAAACTCCCTTTGAAGGGTCTAAGGGAGAATCCTTCCTTGATTCTTACAGCTTCTGATGACTGCTGGCATTCCTTGGCTTGTGGGTGCATCATTCCAGTCTATGCCTCCATCTTCCTGTGGCCACCTTCTTGTGTGTCTATGTAGCATCTTCTGTCTCATTGGATTTAGGGCACAGCTTCATCTATGCTATTTTATTTTGATCCTTAATTACATCTGCAAAGACCCTATTTCAGGTTACATTCTGAGGTTCTAGGTAGACATGAATTTTGGGTGGATACTGGTCAACCCAACTACATGTATATTAGGGAAAACTTTACTTCTAAGATTCTGTGAATACAACCGCATGTCTACATGGTCACTGAAGGCTGGCTGTATCCCCTCTATTAAAGGCCACAGTTCATGTCCTACAGATAGCTGCTCTCTATAGATCTGGTAAATTTCTCTTTTAGCTCAGGGTAATGAGGATTCTCTTCCCTGTTGCTATCCTTGGAGGTATAATATAGTCCTTGTTAGTTTCTCTTAACCCTGCCCATCACTTAGCAAATAACCACATTAGTAAACTATTCTCAGCTATCCAATATATTGTCACATTTTCTACTCAGTCCCTGCCTGATTCTGCATCCTTCCTATATAACTGATTTTGTAAAGAGTATTTCTGTTTTCCCATTTAATATCATATTTGCTCCAGGTTTTTCAGATATGTGCTGTATCATATTTTAAAAAAGTCATTTACTCATGTAATGAGTTTTTAAAATTATTTTGTATATCATTTTTTCTTGTGTTCAGATGATTGGATTTTCCACTTTAATCCATTTAATATATTGTCTTAACCTGGGTTCTCTAGGAAACTGAACCTGAAGAAAGGATTAAAATGCTGAGGCTTTATTTGGGATATACAAACCCAGTGTGGTAAGAGAGAAGGAAAACGGAAGTGAGGCAAGGAAAGGTGGGAAAGTTTGTGAAGGGATGGCTTACCATGCTGGCTTCTGCTTTATGAGTAGCCAAAAACAGAGCAGTTCTCTTGGTAGTTGGATTTACTCAGCACCGGCAACTCTTTTGAATGGGCTGCATAGGGAACTGTATCTCCAAGCAGTAGTACATGGGAGGAATTTATCTGCCCAGATCCGCTGGTCCCTAGTGGTTGAAGTTTATCTCCCAGGAAGTAAACTTGTATATCCAAGTTCCATTGTCTAGTCTCTTTGATGGCTGCTAAGGATGCTGGATCCCAAGCCTTGCAGTATAGTGTTCCATTCAAGCCCAGAAGTATTAGATGTCAGACATCCAGGTGTGTGGTTGGGTGGCTCAGTTCTGCAATGATGACTAAAGAGAAGGGACTGGTGCTAATTAGGACGAATGTCTAATCAGGTATTAATAGTGATGGTAAAGTCTGTGAAGCATCTGTGGCCAGGGAATCTGAAGAGATACATAGATTTAGGTCTAACACATGCTGTAAGTCACATTTATAGATCTTCCTAATAGTAAAACTTTGGGATTCCTGAAGAAAACCCAACTTGGTCACTGTGACAGGGTTAAGGATCTCCTGCTGTGCAGAGCATGGTTGATTGACAGCCCCAACTGCACCCTCAGAATTAATCACCATCTTTCCGTTATGTGCACATTCACTGAAGGCCAAGATTGAACTCACCCAATGCTCAGTCATTATTTACTTAACTGATGACGGACCATAATGGTGAAACTAAGGCAGGCTCATTCCTGAGGTTCATGGGATTCTCTAAAGGGTGACAGGCTAAGGACTCTCCGGTGGTCTTGCCAAAACTCTCTTAGAACTGCACTGTGTCTGAGGTTCTTTTTACTTCATTTCCTCTTTTCTCCCTTTCCTTTCACAAGTCTGAAAGGGTTCCTACTGACTTCTGCCTACTTTATTCTCCTTTATTCTTCTAAAGAATTTCCCTCAACAAATCCCTTGCACTTATTATACCATCTTGATGTCTGCTTCTTGGAGGACAGGAGTAGCACAGTCGTGGTATATTGTTTGTTTAAACATTGTTAGATTTGGTTTACTAACATTTTGTCTTGATTTTTAGATTTATTTTCCTGGGTAAAATTGGTTGATTATCTTTTGTCCTTATGCTGTCTTTGCCTGGTTTTAATAAGGAAGTGATTCTGTCCTAGAAGTTTGGTAGACTTCATCTAAAAAACTATCTAGGCCTGCTGTATGTGAGTTTTGTAAAAGCAAGATACCTAGAAAACTTCTCAAGTCTGTTTGAAGAAAGTTGCTAATATTAGCAAATCTATGCTGTATTTATAGTTATGCCACTTTTATAGTACTTTCTCACTGAATTTTGCCCGAAGTTTATCTATTGTCAATTTCTTTAGTCTTACCGATCAGTTTTTTACTTTAACCCCTTCTTTTGTGTTTTCTATTTCATTTATCTCCACTGTTGTTTTCCTTATTTCTAACTTCTTAGATTTTATACTTCATAAATTTTAACATTTATTCATTTTCAGTATAAATATTTTTGACTATAAATTTCCCTTAAAGGACTGTTTTTCTGCATTGTACATGTTTGTGTATACTATATTTTTTCATTTGGTTGTAATTAAAGAATTTTTGTTTTGGAATAATTTTAGTTATAGAAAAGTTGCAAGAATATTAGAAAGCTCCTGATTACTTCCACCTAGTTTTCCCTGTGTCAACATCTTACATAACTATGGTTCATTGATCCAAACTAAGAAATTCACAATGGTAAAGTACCATTAACTAAACTGCAAATTTTATGTGAATGTCATTGGTTTTCCACTAATTTTTGTTTTCTATTCCATAATTCCATTCAACCCAGAATACATCATTGCATTTAATACTTATATTCTCATAGTCTTTTCTAATCTGTGACAGTGTGTTTTTTCTTATTTCTTTGTGACCTTGACAGTCTTGAGGTATAATCATCTGATATCTTTCAACTTGGCTTTGTTGTTTCTCTCCTGATTAGACTGTGGTCGTGAATGTTGTGGCAGAACACTACACAAGTGAAATTCCCTTGCCATTATACCAGGGGTACATGATATAATGATGACCATGATCACTTAGTTAAGCTAAGGTTTTTCCACTATAAAGTTACTATGCTCCCCCTTTTCATAACCTATTTGTCAGAAGTAAGTGACTAAGTCCACTGCATACTCAAGGTAAGGGGGTGGTATGCCTATGTTATTCTGGGTCATTTTTGGTGTTGTTGTTAAGGAAAAAACTATTTATTCAACCATTTATGGATATATGGATTTTAAAAAATATTTTGGGTTTCAAAATAGAATTACTCTACAATCTAGGAATTGTACTACTGAGTATTTACTCAAAGACTAGGAAAACACTAATTCAAAGGGATATATGCATCCCTATGTTTATTCCAGCATTGTTTATAGTAGCCAAACTATGGAAGCAACCCGTGTCCATTGATACATGAATGGATCAAGAAGATGTGCTATATATTTATAATGGAATACTATTCAGCCATAAAAAAGAATGAAATCTTGCCATTTGCAATGACATGGATGGAGGAAGAGAATATAATGTTGAACCAACTAAGTCAGAGAAAGACAAATACAATGGTCTCTCACTCATTTGTGGAATTTAAGAAACAAAACAAATGAGTAAAGGGGAAAAAGAGACAAGCCAAGAAACAAACTCTTTTTTTTTTTAAAGATTTTATTTATTTATTTGACAGACAGAGATCACAAGCAGGCAGAGAGACAGGCAGAGAGAGAGAGAAAGAGGAGGAAGCAGGCTCCCTGCTGAGCAGAGAGCCCGATGTGGGACTCGATCCCAGGCTCCTGGGATCATGACCTGAGCTGAAGGCAGAGGCTTTAACCCACTGAGCCACCCAGGCGCCCCCAAAAACAAACTCTTAACTACATAGATGGTTATATAGTTAACTACATGATGGTTACCAGAGGGGAGGTGGGGGAATGCGAAATAAAGGACAGGCATTTGAGCTATGCTTATCATGATAAAAAAAGAAAAAGGAAAAGAAAAAAATATTTGGGGTTTTAATCCAATAATATATTTGTTTTGCTGCTTAAAATGTCCAGTTTTGGCCTTTAGGGACTCTTTGAAGTTGATGCCTGTGTCCTTTTGATTATACTAGCACTTTTGTTTAAAATTAGCACTTTCTTTCCCTTTTCTATCACTTCCCAAATGTATATTCCCATACCACTCACATTTACCTAGGCTGGAGCAAATATATTTAAGAGAGCAATTGTAAGCTAATTAATAAAAGATATTATTTTATTTCCAATTTTGATATTTATGGGAAGAAATAAGTCTTACATGGATAAAACATAGTTACATATTTTTAAAATTGCTTTCAGGGGAAAAATAAAGAATGTAAAACTTGTTAAATTGTCAGTTAATATACTTGTGTTATTATCATCAATCATATTCTGCTGGAGTCAATGGATTATTTTTCCCCTTTTATTAGAAAAAATCAGCAGGCTTAATAATTTTTTTTGAAAATTTTTGGCAAGTTAGAGTAACTCATTTGGATTATCAAGAGAAAGTTTATAGTGTAATGGTCTGAATTTTGATTCCCAAAGGTTGTTAATTGCTGAAAATTAACTGCATCCCACATCCATACCGGCAGTGAGCATTGGATTTACATATGTATTATGATTATGGATTTGATTTCTCATCTCAGCAGATATAAAACTGGATGCCTCCCTAGTGCATCTTAAGACTGATTTGAAAGCTTCAAAGACCATTGAAAAATTGGATTTGAGGAAGATGTGTGTTCTTGGTATATTCTAAATATTTGACTCTGTCATTTGCCCCTGGTATATAACTTCTTTGAAGGCAGAAACTTTTATTTTATTTTATTTTATTTATTTATTTATTTTTTAAAGATTTTATTTATTTATTTGACAGAGAGAGATCACAAGTAGGCATAGAGGCAGGCAGAGAGAGAGAGAGAGAGAGAGGAGGAAGCAGGCTCCCTGCTGAGCAGAGAGCCCGATGCGGGACTTGATCCCAGGACCCTGAGATCATGACCTGAGCTGAAGGCAGCGGCTTAACCCACTGAGCCACCCAGGCGCCCAGAAACTTTTATTTTAATACAACATT
This sequence comes from Mustela putorius furo, assembly GCF_011764305.1. NCBI lineage: Eukaryota > Metazoa > Chordata > Mammalia > Carnivora > Mustelidae > Mustela > Mustela putorius. The sequence goes on from NW_025421987.1 coordinate 34,114,632, forward strand.
TAACCTATATAGTGATTTTTTAAACAAATTTTGGGTACTTTGTGCTAATGTGTGCAGACATAAATCCAGTTTCTTCCATAAGATTTTACCATTCACCATAATGAACTCTGGGTGTGGTAGTGGGTTATATATAGCTTATAGATCTTTCAGCTTGTTTTACAGAAACCTAGAGTTGAGAACGCTTACGGAATGCTATTTATTTTCTTCAGTTTACTAAATGGAAATATATGTGTGGTCTGAATTTATATGTACTTGGAAAATTGTTCCACTCTTAGCCAATCTGTATGTTTGTTTGATACCCGCCCCCCCCCACCCCGCCAGTTACTTGATCTGCAAGTGGTAGAGAACACCACCTGGGAAGATGGTCTTGTTTCTTAATAAGACTGTAATCTCTTGGTTAAGCCCCTAGGGGCAGCCATTGTGCAAACTGTCTCTTGAGTAGTCCCAAGTACTGACACAAACTGACAAATAATTAAAAACATATGCAAATGTTCCCACTAAATTTGGATTTATGGTTAATGTTTAATTGTTATTTAGTCCATGGTGAAACACTTCAGGTGATGATTAAATTTTTGAAAATATCAAGTAATATCAAATATTAAGTATTTACCCAGATATATGAAAGAGAAAATGGAAATTCAAGCAAAGGGGAGTCCTGCCCAGTCAACCTATGCCAAAATTATTAATAGAATAGAGCTCAATTCTTAGTTACTTTAAAAAATCCTCCAATTTTTTTTTTCTTATCCCTTTTGCCTGGATATAATTTGGGTCTGGGAATGGGCATTAGGAGGAGTGTAGCTTTTAACTTTGTTCTCTTCCATAGCTTGAAAACTAGGAACTGAGCTAAGACAACAACCCATGGTATACCTTTGATTGCATAAACTAAATCAGGCATAAATATCATTACCTCTATTTTAGTCTAAGGGAATGTCTGTGTCCCCTAGTTTATTTTTTATAATATCAAGGAAAATGGATGACATACAGCTGTTTTGGTAGGTGTATATCTCGCTTGGTATGAACAGAAATGCGCAGGCACACTGTAGCAAGGTCAGTACCTGTTCATCGCTCCTGTTCTCTTTCTGCCCTTCCCCTACTTTGCATCACAAGAAACTGTATTTCCACAGCCTCCTTTCCCTCTGATTCTTTATAGGTTTGGCCGAGGAAGCACAGGCAGATAGCTAGAAGACTGGAGGGGAGGGGTGAGGAGAAGCCAGGTTATACCCCATCCTTACTTCCTGAGGTGTCCTCTCTGCATCCCTTCAGAGCTCTAGCACTCCCAGAGAGCCCAGGCTGTATCACCTTTCATTGTCCCTCCAGCTTTAGGAGGTGGTAGCAGCTTTTTGTTACTCCTACTTACTGACTGTCTTATTCACACCTGTTGCTTCCCACCTCTCCCATCACCCATGTAGCCAAATCCTGTAATTACTTCTTTATGAAAGACCTATGGTTGTTACTGTTTCCTGGCTGGACCTTCCTAGTTCTATCAATGTACAGGTGTCAGTTTGCACAGTAGCCCCGGTTGATGTCCTACACAGATCCTTTTTCACGGAGATGCACCCAACCCTCAGCTCTAGGAGTGTTGGCCACTGATGGCTCAGGATACACTCTTATCCAGAGAATTGCCCCTGCCCAAAGATGCCTGGGGGCCAAGTCATCCCACCTGGGATGGCCCATCACCAACAACTGACTAATCTGAGATTACAGACCATTGACTCTTTTTGCCTCAAGGATGAACAAGTCTGTGGTGCCATTCACGCTCCAGTGCTTCCTGTGCCATCCATCAGGCACCAGACCTGTCAGCCCATCTTTGCTTGGCTTCTTTTCCTTCTTTGTCCTATTCCTTCACTTCCTCACAGCTTTTTCTTAAAAGTGCGCCCTCAGAAAAATCAGTCACATAAGAATCCCCATCTCTGGCTCTGCTTCTAGGGCTCCTAACCTAGGACGTATATTTCAGACCAATTTTCTCCATTTCTTTTATCTTTTGAGGTGGTTAAATGGAAGCTGTGAACAGAGCTCAATTACAGTTCCTAACAGAGTAGTAATGGTGAGAATGAAAAAAGCTACAATGGAACATCTTAGAGGACCTACAGTTGTTGGAGAACTCAAAACTTTAATATGTAGAAAGTGGGCCTTACAAAATTAAGGTTTAGAAAGTTAGGTATTAATGCAAAAAAGAGGATATTGTGCTTTTGACTGGGTGATTGTGGAGCCCCAAGAGTTTAAGAGTGAAAACACCTGGGGTGATTAGAAATGCAAGTCTGATTTAAGACTAGAAATAGAAACTGAGACAATTATATGAAGGCAATTTTTCTCAGACTTGAATAATACATAACTCTCCTTTGGGGGGATAATTCTCTTGTATCCTCAGTATTAAATAGTTTTTAGTACAGAATTAAGTAGAATTTAAGTAGAATTAAGCTACTGGTGACACTGTCCATGTGGTATGTCACTTAGTCTTCCTTCGATAAAAACCAGTGTGCCCCTGTCCTTATCAACATGGGACAATATGGTACAACTTAATGCCAAACAAAGGAACATTGATACTGAAGTTGTGTAGCAACTTTTTAAAGTGGTCATCCATGAGACTCAGAATATAGGTCACTTTATCACAAAAACGAAAATAAAGTTCCCCAATGACTTTCAGATCATGAAGAATCATCCTTGAACCATTCGTGGGGAGGGTGGAAGGATGAGACCTTGAGAGTGATGATCCTTGGCTCTGCTTTCAGGGAAAGCAGGCTACAACGGAGACTAGGGCAGGCAGCAGGACTGCAGCTCAAGGGCAGTCAAACTGGGGATGAAAGAAGAAAAGCCAACACAGTGATGCACTACTGATGAGGTCACCGCCTCCCGTGACTATGTTCCACCCTTTGGGACTTCTCAGGAGCATTAGGAAGTGTGTCTCCGAACTGTTAAATCACCCCCTGCAGTCTCCTCATGGGCATTACCTCCTTCGTATTTCTGGATTGTGCATGCATTCATGCAGGGAGACACAGTGAGAGAATTCCTGCCACTCTGTCACTTCTACTTCCAAACTTTCTAGGCACCAGGATAGTCTCAGGGCAAGGTGCTTCAGGCTCCATCTACACTCAACTGGCTGAAGGTTTTGCAGAGCTGGTTGCCGCAGCATGACTGGAGTAAGAGGTTTATTAAGCACTCAACAAGTATCCATACAGGCTACTGTGTGTAGGATAAGGGACAGCCACACTAGTCAAAAGACTTCATTAGGAGTAAGGTCTGGTTCTTTGCCACATAGACACCAATCTCTGTGACTTTAGACAAACCAATCCTAATTTACTTGTGTAAAAATTGAAGCCTAGGATGTTTGGGAATGACTTTCACCATACCTCTTTTCAGGGTTAAAATGACTTTGTGAAAGCCCCTTCCTTTTTTCCCCTGGTCCCCACTAAATCTTCCTTAATTTGCAAGACACAATTTAAATATTATCCTTGCAGGACCATGGATGGCTTTACGGAGGGGTATCATGTTCTCATCTGAGTGTTTGCTGTTCCTGGCAGAAGTCAAGCACGAACTACTTGGGACACAGACTGATTTTGTCTTTGTGCCCACATTACTAGCAAATTGGCCAACTGTTGTACTAACAAGTATTAAGCCCATGCCCAGGGAAGGTGTCCTTGAAAATACCGGGGGCCCTGGGTAGCTCAGGGGGTTAAAGCCTCTGCTCAGGTCATGATCCCAGGGTCCTGGGATCGAGCCCCGCATCGGGCTCTCTGCTCAGCGGGGAGCCTGCTTCCTTCTCTCTCTCTCTGTTCCTGCCTCTCTGCCTACTTGTGATCTCTCTCTGTCAAATAAATAAATAAATAATCTTAAAAAAAAAAAAAGAAAGAAAATACCTACACTGAGAACTAGATTAAATGAGAAAAAAATTCAGGGTTGGGGGAGGGCAGCCATGGAGCCACTTTCCATGTTCTTGTGAGCACCTAGTCTTTTGTTACCACAAGGAAAATGAATCTTAGCCCTGTTCTCTTAAAAAAAAAAATTTCCTCCGCTTCCACATCCTTAGGCTTGCCTTTAGCCATGTTGTGGATTCCTTCCCCTTTTAACTGAATCCTTCTCAATTTGTAAAGAGGATAGGAATATTGTTGAGTGTGAGAGACTTTGGAAGGAGAAGGGGAGGAGTTTGTCCTGGTGCCAGATGCAGTGGGTCCAGACCTGGAACTCCCACCACTCCCTTCTCCTTGCTCCTGTTAGGAGAGAATCTGGAAAGACCAGAGAAGGTAAGGAGGGGGTAGTAGAATATGAAAACTATGTGTACCAGCGAGTACAGAGGCTAGGCATTTACTTCATCAAGGTGTAGTGAGGATTAGGAGACCATTTGTATCCACTGCTATGCCCAACCTCCATTTTACCAGTGAGGATACCACTCAAAAAGTAACCTATTCTCAAAGTCCTGTAACTCATAAATTTTGGAGCTGGAAGTAAGAAACGAGGCCTGACTGCAGAGCCTGTGATCTCACCTGCCTCCTGCTACAACACCTACTGGTATCACAAGACTCAGGTATCCTCTCTGTGAAAGGAGCCTGCCACTCTTCGTTGGGACTTCTCCCCTTTCTCTCTTGAATACAAAGGTTGCTGTGCCACCAAGAAAGATGCCAGGTTCTGTGCCAAAACTTTTCAGCTCTTCAGAAGGACAAATGCCCTTATTTTCCCACACAGGTTGAAAATGTTGCTTTTGTACTACCATTAAGCCTTCCATCAGAGGCTCTCAGCCTGTGAAATAAAATTCAAGGTGGCACACCATGTGCACTCTCTTACCTGCCTGCTCTTAGAAGAACCTGGAATTCAGAACTGAGAAGTGGGTGTTCCACCAAGTGCTATGCACACTGAATATATTCTGTGTGGTTCCAAAGGCAAAAACTTGACAGTTTGAAAGTCCTCAGATATGACTAAGAGAATATAGCCTCCTATTACATAGAATTACATAGGCTATTACAAAGCCTCTTGGAGCTTAAGCACGTGCCCAGGGCAAGTGTTCCCCTGCTTCTGTAGACTGTTAAGCTCTCTTTTGCCACTCAACTCTTCTCCTGTTGGTCCCCCCAGGTAGCTAGTTTTCCCTGCAGGGGCTACAGGTGCAGGAGAAGCACTTAGTCCAACTGCTGCTCATCCTCTATGTTACCTTAGGCAAGTCTGTTAACTTCTGCTACAGTGTATCTCATGTGAGGCTGGCTAGCAGCCCCAGAGGCTTTCTACTTCCAGGATGCTAACCTACTTGTGCAAACATGCTGTTAGATAAGATGGTTTCTCTTATGGCAGGAACTTTCTCTTCTGGAAACTTAGGGTCTTTCTTTTGAGATAATAAAGTGCTGCCAGAGACCAGAGGTGATATGTTTTATATGAGTAATTGAGCCAATTAAGGAGTATTAGCCTACGTACATTTTGTGTTAAATCTATTTTATTAGAATATAATGCAGAATTAAAAGTTTAATTGATATATGGCCCAGTTTTAAGTGGTACTTACCAATCTCCAGTTTTGAATGTTAAGAGCAGACCTATATAAGCTGATCTTTATGGGAGAAAAGAGTCTTAATGCTCCTCAAAAATCTTTGGATGGGCATCTGGGTGGCTCAGTCAGTTGAGTGTGCCTTTGGCTCGGGCCATGATCCCAGGGTCCTGGGACTGAGTCCCACATAGGGCTCCCTGCTTGGCAGGGAGCCTGCTTCTCCTTCTCCCTCTGCCTGCTACTCTGCTTGTGCTCTCTCTCTCTCTCTCTGTCAAATAATAAAGTCTTTTAAAAAAAAATCTTTGGAAAGTATGGCAGCTGGCTTTTCTTATTATTTTTAAAGGGCACATAGTAAGCATAAGTAAAAGTATACATGGTAGTTTTCTTAAGGTTGCTTGTATGTTTTTAAATGAGAGTGCTATACCTTGCATTTTCTTTTCTCTTGAGTTTTTAAATATATATCTGTCTTTTAAAACCACCTCCATTCAAAACCCTGATCTATTTGTGTGGTCTGCATGCGGTTGGTGTTTATTTGGGTAATCTGAGGTAGCAGAAGAGGAATATATTTAATCATCTAACCTTTACAATAAGGAACATTTGAAATGTCAGCATTTTATTTCAGGAGCAGGTGAGCTCTTGCACTCTAAGGCTTTTATTTATTTATTTACACCATGTGTCTTTCTGAAAAGGAATTTGAAACAGCTTAGAACAGCTTATAATAAGGGTAAAATAATAAGAAAAAATACGGAAGAGGAAATAGAGTAAATATTCCAACCAGAAGAGTCAACATAGTTGCTATGATGGAATATAAGCCTGTGTCTAAGATTCTCGGAAGCAGGAAAAGGCAGAAAACAAATTATATAATGTTTAACATTCCAAAAAAAGGATCAAGTTCTTCTGGTTCCAAACTCACATCTCTAAGAGAGGACATTCTGTAAGGGACATTGGTTTAATCCATTCAATAAATATTCAAGCACATATTATGTAGTCAGATCTGTGTCGGGTGTTAGAGACAAAGCTATGTAGGTATGAGTGCTCTTCTCCTGAAGCTCCATCCCTAAGTGTGATGAATATTAAACCTATGGATAAATAACCAATTGTCTTTTAAATCAATTGATGAAAGAATAGCAATTCCTAAGTTCCTAAGTTTGCTTAAATTCTTCCCTGACTCCCCAGCTGAGACCTGAAAGATGAGTAGGCACCGGTTCAGCTGAGGGAACAGAAGGAGAAGTGGCTGGGTGCGCTGGAGATCCGGCAGAAAGCCACATGTGCCTGGAGGAGGCAGTACACACAGGAAAGGCAGGTGATGCCCATGTAAGTAGCTCTACTTGACAGCCTTTATTTCTTGAGAAATATTGGCCTTCATTTTAAAATTACAGTGCTCAGTAAATTATATACTTTGTTTTATTTTTTTCAAGTAAAAACTTTTTTTTTTTTTTTTTTAAATTTTTAACTGGTCCATAAAACCCAAGAAGCTGGGAAACATGGGTCTACATAAGACCCTCAACAAACATGGCTGGAGGGACTCAAAGAGAGTAAAAGTTTAGAGCTAAACCCTAATGTGCTGACAGGATTTTCTCATGAGACTAAAGTAGGGCCTGCTAAGCATATAGATCATGGCTACCCTGGACTAGTGCACTGGGGCACTTAGTTCATGTGATTGTTCATGTGATCTCTCATGAGATTGAAATCTGGCCCCTATTCCTCTCACCAAATCATGTATCCTGGAATAGGACAGTGCCTTCTGGAAGAAGGGGAGGTGTTTTTTGCTATTGATGTTGTTTTTCATAGGAAGACACTGTGACCAGTGGTAACACACATCATCTTCCAGTGATCTAGCTTGATCCAAAAATAGAACATAAGCCTGTAGGAGTGGATATATATGGCATGAGGTTAGAATCTGTGACATTCTTTCTGCCAGGTGTATTTTTTTTTAACATTTACAACTGTTCTTCACTATCAACTAGTAGGGGTCTAAAGTGCTAGCTGTTGATGATTAAAGATGGGGCCACAGGTTTTAGAAATTAAGCTGGCAAGAAGAAGTACGAGTGGCAGGGAAGGAAGAAGAAAATACCTCCACATCTCAGTCATTAAGGTGTACTTCAGTAGTTTTACATGATAGTACATAAGTTTACCAATAGAATGCTGTCATCCTGTCCTTGAGAGGGTGAGGTAGCCTGTACTCCAAGGAGATTGCTTCTTGAGAAAAGTGGTAGCTTTAACCAGAGTCAGTTTTTAATTTAGACCCTATTGGAGCAATCTTTTTCTTAAGACCTCCTAACAAAGCAGAGATGGGTCTAGTCACAGGGCTTTCAGAGAGGGAAGAGCCAATTATTATCAGGCCTGGAAAAAAATATATCTTAACTAAAAGAACTAATTTGGGAGCACCTGGGTGGCCCAGTTTGTTAAGCAACTGCCTTTGGCTCAGGTCATGATCCTGGAACCACAGGATGTAGTCCCCCATTGGGCTCCCAGCTTGGCAGGGAATCTGCTTCTCCCTCTAACCGTCTCCCCTCTCATGCTCTCTCTCTCTCTCTCTCAAATAAATAAAATCTTAAAAAAAAAAAGGTCTAATTTGACTAACATGGCATACAAAATATGCCTTCCAGGATGAATTAGCTGCAGAGTGCATCCATGGGTTATAGAGTAGATTGACCTTTCTATGGAGGGTTGGGTTTTTTTTTGTTGTTTGTTTTGTTTGATTTGGTTTGGTTTGGTTATAATTGACCAATTATGTTGGAGACTGTGCTGAAAACAATGACTTAGCTAATGTTCAGTCTAATTCCTGGAAATAAGCAATTACTAAAATTATTTATTCCAGTATCTTTTTCTTTATATTATATTTATTCATGTTCATTGTCAAAAAATTAGAAAATGCAGATTAAAAAATTATAACCTTGTCTTGTAAAGAGACAATAGTAACATTTTATTCATGCTCTCAAATATTTTCTATCCACATATATTTCGTGTGTTTATATTTTTCAATAAGGTGTCTGTTGCGGTGACCCTCAGTCTACCTCACATTAAGCTGTACTCCTCACCACTCCAAGTTATGTGGGAAATTTACTGCATGGCGGAAGGTTTCTGAAATTGCTCAGGGACTTTGTCAACCTTGATTATCATTTCTTCATTTTGTAGATATTTCCCTATCCCTTTGTGGCATGTCGCTCTTTTTCTTCATTCTCTCACTCATGAGATCAACATTCAAAAGACAGCATAAAGTCTTTTGGCCTCTGAACACCTTGTTATTTTGCTCTTTCTCTCTGTTCATTAGCTCTTTTCTTCTTCTTCTTCTTTTTTTTTTTTTTAAGATTATTTATTTATTTATTTGACAGACAGAGATCACAAGTAGGCAGAGAGGCAGGCAGAGAGAGAGAGAGAGGAGGAAGCAGGCTCCCTGCTGAGCAGAGAGCCCGATGCGGCGGGACTCGATCCCAGGACCCTGAGATCATGACCTGAGCCGAAGGCAGCGGCTTAACCCACTCAGCCACCCAGGCGCCCCGTTTTTTTTTTTTTTAAAGATTTTTATTTAGTTAGTTATTTGAGAGAGAGAATGTGAGAGAGAGCATGAGAGCGAGAGAGAGAGCACAAGCAGTGGGAAGAAGTAGAGGAAGAAGAAGACTCCCTGCCGAACAAGGAGTACGATGTGGGGCTCAATCCCAGGACCCCAGGATCATGACCTGAGCTGAAGGCAGATGCTTCACCAATTGAACCATCCAGGCACACTAGTTCTTTTATTCTTTATGTCCTCTTATAGCCAAATGCCTGTTTATTTCTTATTCATAGGGTCTTACGAAAAGGCCTTGATAAGATGGTTTCATAGTGGATTTAGGGCCTGGTTGGGAAGGTGGCGAAGTCCCTAAAGGAAATATAGTGGTAGCTAGCAAAATACTTAAAAAAAAAAAAAAAATCCTGCCATTGGATGCAATTGACCTTAAAAACAAAGGCTAGGGCCATCCTATCTCTACACATCCCCCTGTCCTCCTCACACTTCAAACTATATTGTTAAGAATAAATTTCAGCAAACTTGGACATTTTACGACTATCATACTTTCTTTCCTAGTTCTGTTCCCAGTGATTAGATTATCAGCGGGGGTGATAATCTCAAAATTCTTTTCTAGGTGGTTTGCCATCTGAATTCTGCAATGCGTAGTATGGCAGTCATGAAAATAAGGTTCCTACTGTGGGGAGCGTAGCTGACTGCCAGTGCCAGCTGCTGTGCCTCTGGACATATGGCCTCATTTACACTGACATCATGCTTCCCGTAGCTGCTCCTAGCCAATCACTGAGCATGGTTGGGGGTATTAATGCGGGTCCTTTGCTGCAACATGAGTGACTCCAATGATGGGTGACTTTAGCATAGGAACTCCCTATCAGATGGGCTAAAATTTTCTTGGAGCCCCGTTGTAATCTGAAACCTTCCCACCTAATCTTCCTTCCTTCCCTGGCTCCTTTGGAAATGCCAGACTTCCTCATCACCTCAAGATTCTCCCTGTCTTGTTCAGCCCTCTTCTCCTTTTCATCCTGGATATATTCCCCCAGTAAATCTGCAATAATCCTATCTTGGCTTCAGTTTCTCAGAAATATTCCAAATATTATATTTAGTACGTGGCCATTAAGAGTCATAAAACCTGTTCATGGAAGCTTGGGGAAGTACTACAGCACTTGTCTCATAGGTACCCAAAGTTCCTTGCACAACAAGTTGACTTAAAGGCAAACACTGATATATTCTAGTGCTAACAGCTCTTATGGGTCTAGGCTTCTATTATACTCCTGTTCATGCAAGAGCAGATGTGTTAGTAGTTTTTTATCAGTGTAAACATATTTTGAGCATCTCTTATCCTAGTTAGCAGATCCTCCAGTGCTGCTGGAGCTAGTTATCATTAAAGTGCTTGCCATTGCTGCTTCTACAGCACAGTCAGTCCCCTGGAGTACACGCACTGAACAGGGTTCTTCAAATATTAACTAATTACCCCTGGGAAGTAGATTAAATCAGTGCATACACACATCACATGGTCCATGCTTCGGTGTTTTAAAGTAAATTACAGTGTAATGTGAACTTTATCCATGTCAGCAAATGCACCATATCTAGTGACTGCAAAATGGTCAATGGCATGAATATTCCTGTTATTTTAATAAATTCTGCAAGAGTGGGTCTTTTTGGTTCCTAAGTTTTAACTGTTAGTTTCTGATTTAGCAAAGCCTTTCTGTGTACTTTGGGCATTGTCCAGCTTTTCATAGAGTATTTTTTAGAGGTATAATTGGTCAAAATGAATCCCCAATTTTAAGAATTTTTGTTATTCATTGCCAGAAAACCACCCAAGAAGTCTGTTCCAATTTACAGTCCAACCATTACAAGTATGAGTTGGCTAACTTCTTTTCCCTTTATTTTCTGCATGTGATGTTATGTGCACAGTGTCAATTTTTAATTAGAAAAACCTCAACAATTTAAAAAAAAACGATTTAAATCCTCCACCCAACTTAAGAAATAGAACTTAAAACCCTCTTGTGTTTGACGCTTCTCAACATTCCTCTTCCACACCTCTCCTCCCACAGGGTGACCAATACAGAGCTAGTTGTGTGAGCAAGGTAAACTCAATCGTCTGTGGGTCTTAGGCTTCTGCTTCCTGGGAGTTTACAAAAGGACTTTGTGGAGTCAATGGAAGAGGCCAGGCATGAGCTCTAGGGAATCTGAGGCTTAACACAGTCTATGACTTTGGAAGAACTGTGAAGTGTGAACAGGTACTAAACATGATCAGTGGGAGTGAAGTGAACTGCTCTGGGTTTTTTGCTTCAGAGCCCACCATGGCCTTGTTGCAGCTCTCAGAACTAAATGGAAGCAGAAAACTTTGGTGGGGTGAAATAATTGTCCACATGCATTTCAGGCTGCATGATCTGGAGGTAAGAGCAGGACATGTATGAGCAAATTGTCAAGAACACCACATTCTGTCTGAGCCAGGCTCTCCAAGGCCTTCCTCTAGGTGTTTTTTATTGTTGTTGTTTTGTTCTTTCTTTCTTTTTTTTTTTTTTTTTTTTTTGTTGTTGTTGTTAAAAAGATTAAACCAAAGCAGTGGGGGTCATGGTCATATATCCTATGGTGTGTCTGTCTAGATTCACTTTGCTCCTATGTAGTTTCCAGCTAGCGTCTCAGGATGTCTGTTCATTGTCCTCCTGGGAATCCCTTCATCCTTATCCCATTTGGAACTCATATTGCCTGTACCATGTCTTCGTTTTTCTTGGTTTATGCTTTTATTTTGGTGGAGCACATTTCTAGCAGCTTCTTGAGAAAGAGGATGGATGGTCATTTTTTTTTTTTTTTTTTTTTGAGACTGTCGATGTCTGAGAATGGCATTCTACCCTCACAAGTCTTGTGAATTGGGTAAGTATAGGTCACAAGTCACTTTCCTTTAAGTTTCTGGATATTACTCCATTTTCCTTTTCCTGACAGTGATGCTGCTGCAAAGTCTGAAGCTGTTCTGATCCCTGATCCTTTCTGATCTGCTTTTTCTTTCTGCAAGTTGGTAGAATCTTCTTTTTGCTGGTGATCTGAAATTTTAGATATTTTTGTGTACCTATTTTCATCTACTACTTCTATTCAGTGAACCTTTTTTCCAGTAATAGCAGTTCTTGTCCTATTTTTCTGGGGGAATTTTCTTGAACAATTTGGTTTTATACTCTCTTTCTTTCTTTCTTTCTTTCTTTCTTTCTTTCTTTCTTTTTCCTTAGATTTTTCTGGGGTTGACATCCTATTTTCTTATTTCCTTTTCTCCTATTTTTCTGCCTTTTTGTCTTTTTGATCCACTTTCTAGGAGACTTCCCAGACTTCATCTCCTAACCCTCTGAATGACTGCACTTGATATATTCTTAATTCCAAGCTCTTCTCTGTTTTCTTAGTTTTTAATGGCTTCCTGCTCTTCTTTCATGGATGTTGCATTTTCTTATTCCTCTGAGGATGATGATAATTTTATTTCATTTGGTCATGTTGATTTCCCTCTCCTCCAACCTTTGCATTTTTTATCGACTTCAAGATGCCATTTTTTGAAGAAAATTAGTAATTTTTAAAATTTTTTAATTTTTATCTTCCATGGTAGGAGCGTTCCTCAGATATCTCATAATATTTGAGCATCTGCTTAACATTAAGTATGAAGGACATAAAAAGCTCTTTAAAAGTTCTGAGAGCTTAAAATATGGGCCATGCTTATCACCTGAGTTCATTGGAGAGTAATGGAGATTGGCAGTAGGGGATCTTTTATTCAGCATTAGGTGTACTTTTGATCCCAGAATCCTGTGTTTTACCCTAATTCTGATGTGTGCCAGAATCATCAGTCCAGACATCTTGCTTTTAGTTTCTCCAGAGAACAAGCTTCCGGATTTTTTTCAGAGTTGGGAGGGGGAATTACTCAGCAAAATGGGGTAGAGGAGGGTATCTTCAAGGTTTAGCTTCTTAAATAGTCTAAGAAAATCTGTTTCCATTTAAAAAAATCTTTGCTGAGAGCTTTCAAGCCTCAGTTTACATCTTCCCTACTTTGCTCCATTTAGGCACGCTGATAAGAAAGCCAGGGCATTCCTTCCTTTGGTGCTGGAGGAACGTTCAAACAATTCTGGGAATGAATTCTCCTATCATTCTACCCCCTCACCATGATAACAACCACAGCCACTTTCTCTCAGTCTCAAGACACTCAGGCCAATTCTAGACAATGCTGGGTTCTCTCCTGTTCTGCCCAGAAAGTCTCATGACATAATACAATTTTTTCTATCTCTTAATATGTGCATGGTGTCATCAGTCTAGATATCCCACCTGATTGTTGGAAGGGTGTTTTAGTCTGCTTGGGCTCCCATAACAAATTAGCATAGACTGGGAGGTCTAAACAAAGAAACAACAAAAAGAAAACAGTTCTCATAGTCCTGGAGGTTGAGAAGTCCAAGATAAAGGCCTGGCAGGTCCAGTGTCTGGTGAGGGCATTGTTCCTGGTTTGCAGATGGATATTTTCTTATTGTATCCCCAGATGGTGGGGAGTAGAAAGGGAGAAATATGCTATTTTCTTCTCATAAAGGCACTAATGCCATCATGAGGGCCCCTTTCCCCATACCATTACACTGGGTAGTAGGGTTTCAGCAGATGAAGTGGTGGGAGCACAAATATGTAGTCTAAGAGAAGGTCCAGGCCATCCACATAGCATGGCTATAAGAAATAGCTTTCTGAAGCTTTTCTTACTCTTCCTTTTACCGCCAGTTCCAAAGACAGTTCCTGTGCTTATTGGGCACTCTGTATATAAATTGGTTGGCTTTCACATTTCGCCAGTACTAGCTGGAGATTAGTTTTCTTGGATCTACCAAGTCAGTTTTTACTTGCCCATATATCTCTAGTTTCCAAAACCTTACTGTCTCCCCGCTCTCCTTTTTCTGATTTGTATTTTTCTCTTTTTAAGAAAAACATTTGCTAAATGTTTATTGACTTGAGGTAAGAAACAAAATTAAAAGCATATGTTGAGGTTGCTGTCTTAACCCAAAAGTCCTAGATGGCTCATTTATTCACACCTTTTCAACAATGGATGTTATCGTTCTATTTATTGCTGAATTCCCTAAACGTATTTTACATTTAGTTCTAATCACTCTGGCAACTCAAATTATCCTCATTATTGGATAATGGTTCATTCTTCATATGACTAAGAGTTTACAGTACAATTTTATGATTTATGGCAGATTCTTAAATTCAGCCATTCAGTTTACCCTAAGTTTGTTTCCTATTTTTAGTAGCACTCCATTGTAATGCAGATGGAGGCTTATACCAATATTCTAGAAACAAGTTGAAATGAAAATGAATTATCCATACCTACCTCTACTGCATTTGTGTGAGGGAAATGGAAAGACAATCAATTCATGGGTGTCTGTTTAAAATAAAAGCCACTTTTCTTCCCTTCTTGGTTATGAAAATTTGATCCATCTTTTGAACAAATTTAGCAATGATTTAAAATTCTTGGTTATACATGCCAAGTTTAAGTTAAGATTTCAAAATGCAGTTGTTCATTTAAAAATAATGATTTCATTCGATAGTAACCCTGTTTTTTTTCAAAATTGACTTATAGGTTGGTGAAATTTCTTTTTATTAAAAAAAATAATAATTCAAGATTTATTGTCACAGTAAAAGAATCCGGATGAAAATTACCCCCTTTGTTCTATAAATACCAGAGTCCTAGTCTCCCCTCTTAGAGGCAGGGGCTAGATTAAATTTATTTGTATGTCTTAAAAAATGATCTGTGTGAATACAAGCCTGTATACAAGTATGTAAGCTTTTATATTACTAACAAGAGCATACTATTTCTGCTGTTCAGTGCTTTATTTAACCATATCTTTCTGAGGATTATATGATCTCAGCACATTTTGATGCCCCTTATACCCTATTTTTTGTAGAAATAAAATAAATACAGAGAAAGTGACAAAATACATATAGTTAAATGAATCAGCACAAAACAAAAGCCCATCAGTTAGCTAAGCAATGAACATTTTTCTAACCTTCAAGTCCCCTCCAAATCACCACCATCTCTCTTTTCCTCAAAGGAAATCTCTTCTGAACTTTTATAATCATCCTTTCCCTACTTTTCTTTAGTTGTACTACTTAAGTATGCATCCTCGTTTTAGTTTTGCCTGTTCAGAATTGCCTCTGTTAGAATTTCAGACAACTGGAGGTGTGTAGTATGAGTTGTTTTGAGTCAGGCTTACTCAGTACTTTCTATTTGTCCCATCTATTTTATGTTTATTTGTTTGTTTGTTTGTTTCCTCTAAATGTCCTTCTTTCTGGCCTTTACTCCACATTTGTTTTGTTTTGTTTTCCTATACTATTTTGGAACTTACACTTTTTTTTTTTTTTTTTTTTTTTTTTTTTTGCAGTTCTTTTCCTGGTTAACCACAAGAGTATGACAAACATTTTTTTTGGGGGGGGGGTTCTTAAAGTCTTGTATTAATTGATACTTTATTTTCTTCATGAACAGTGGAAGAACCTTAGATTCCTTTTAGATACGTCAACTCCATTATCCCCCTGTAAACTTTCAAGGCATTATTATTTCCTTTAATTTTGTCTGTATTTGGAACATTATCATGGTCAGTCCACTTACTTAAGTTTGTCCCATATTCCCCTTTACATTGCTCATCATTCCTTCCTGAGTCTCAGTTTCCATCTGGTATCATTTTCCTTCTGTCTGTGAAACATGCCTTTAGTATTTCTTTTAGTGCAGATCTATTTGTTGCAAATTCTTTTCGTGCCTTAAAATTATTTCATCCTATTTTTCTTGAAATACATTTTTGCTAAACTTGTACATCTGGGTTGGGAGTATTTTCTTTCTGCACTTTGAAGATATTAATCCTTTCTGACATCTATTAACTCTGTTTTAAAATTGGTTGTCTGCCTAATTGTTATTTTGGAGACAATATGCCTTTGTTGTTGTTGTTGTTACTTCTGACTACTTTAAGATTTTCTTTGGTTTTTAACATTTCACCATGAGGTACATGGTTGTTTTCTGTTTAGGGTTTGTTGGGCTTCTTGGGTCTATAAATTAATGGCTTACAGTTTTGGAAAATTCTCATCCAGCATGTCTTGAAATAATTCTTTTTACCCACTCTCTTTTTACCTCCAAAGTTCCACTTACATTGTGCCTTCTCACTGTATCCTGTTTCTTACTTTCCTAATGTTTCTATTCTTTTTTTTTCTCCTTACTTCATTCCAGACAATTCTTTGTTACCAACGAATAATCCAAGCTACTAATCCTTTGACTACCTACACAGCTGTTAAATTACATCTATTAAACTGTTGCTATTTTCAGTTGTTATCTCCCAGTTCCTCTAGTTTCTGTGGGGTCCTTTATCATGGTTTTTAGTTTTCTGCCAAAATTCTCTATCTTGTCTCCTTGAACAAAATAAGCACAGTTATTTTAAAGTGTATATCTAAAACTCCAACATCTGAAGTGCTTATGAGTTTTATTTTCAGTTTTTTCTGTGTTTGATTGTTATTTTGTCCCTGAGTGTCTGGTTATTTTTTGTGACCCAGACTTTGTATTTGCAAAAATGTTACAGAAATAATTTTCAGCTGGGATAATATCTTCTTGCAAAGAGGATGGGTTATTTTTTATTCTTTTAGTCATATGGGGTACTAATAGTATGGGATCATTTTAATTTCGTCTACACAGCAGGTAAAGGAGTACTAATGATGAGATGTGATGGGGATGCCTCTTTTGAATGGTGCTGAAGTACCTTCTGTGATAATTGGGGAGATACACAATCAGATTTCAATGTGATTTCTGCTGGCTATTTAACCATTACTGTGTACCAGGTCATATGTTAAGTGTTTTCCAAATATCATTAAGGTCTTACAACAATGATTCTGAGATGGATATTACTATTATCCCTACGTTACAGATGTAAAACACAGAAGAGTTGGGCAATTTGACCAATGGTACATGGCTTTAAGTGCAAAAGACAGTTTTAGAATCTAAGTGGTCTGGATTCAGTCTCTGATACTAATGGATGTGGTAGAGTGAGAATATTCTTTGGGGGGCACAATGTAGATTACAATTTATACCAATTCCCCTAAGCTCAGGCCCTGAATGCTTAATGTATTAAACCAAAGGATAAACACCATTAATAGGATTACTTAACTTCAGTTTTTTCTGAGGGTGATTTTGTGAATGGTCACCAGCCTAAGTTAAATTGATTTGGTAAGAAAGAATAATGTTGAGGGTGAATTTAGACTTAAAAGTTCTGTATTATTCTGGGAAATGGTAAAACTTAGAATTACGTGGGGAAGGGCAGTTAGGAGAGGCACTTAGACTTTGTCTAATGATTATAAAGCTTACATGCATTATCTGTCATTTTAGTAGTAGTGTTGGGTGAAAAGAATCAAAGTAGGATTATCATAAGGGGTAGGAGACTCACTGAGGGGATCTTTATCCCAGTTTCTTTAAACTCACTGCTGTCATTCAGAATTGGGAGAAGGCAGAATTATGGGTTAAGTGTGGGGTCTCTACAGACTCTCATGCTGAGAGCAGCAAGTATGGAGAAATGGCATCTTAGAACTCGGAATTTTTGCTTGATTTCTGTGTGAGATTTGTTTATTGTGTTTCTTTTCACAATGACTAGGGCTGCTTCAGCATGAATAGTTAGCTCAGTACCCAGAGAGTTTGATTAGCTAAGTTAGGAAGAAAAATGCCATATACTACAGAAGAAATTTACCCTGGAATAAATGTAGATCATTTAGTCAAATTGCTATATTCTCAACATCATAAGGCTTCCCTGGGGGGAAAAATGCCATAGGAACTTCCTTAGAAACACAAGTACATAAAACTTATTTTCCAGGGAACCTAAAAACTATGACCTAGCATGTGATTTAAGACCAGCCAACATGACCTTGGAGGAAAAGATGTCATTTAAAAAGTAATGACCAGAGTAAGACATGGAACCAATCTTACAGAGGGCTTTTATGAGTCAAAACTCCTGGTTGCAAGTGACAGAAACCAGATTCAAATCAACTTAATCACAGCCATCAAGAGGGGAAAGAAAGACAAATTACTGAATTTGGCTGATTTGCATATACTGATTGCATATCATTATAAATTTACACTTGTTGGAGATAGAGAGAGGGTCAAAATGTGTTCAGCAGACCTAAATGTACTTTGGAAGTCTCTGAATTCAAAAGGCAAAAAAGGGGGCAACTGGGTAGCATAGTTGGTTAAGCATCCAAATCTTGGTCCAGTTCAGGCCATGATTTCAGGATCCTCGGTTAGAGTCCCATGTTGGGCTGCATGCCCAGCATGGAGTGTGCTTGGGATTCTCTCTGCCCTCTGTGTCCCTACCCTCTCTCAAATAAATCTTTAAAAAAAAAAAATGAGGGGCAAAAAAGGGGAATGTATTGGCTCATGATATTGGAATATCAGGAGTGGCACTATATCACACTATGATCTACCCAGAAGCTTAAAAAGGACCCTTTCTACCCTTGCACCTGCCAACCTACCTTTGATCTCTGTTCTTCTCTTTGTGGGCTCTTTACCTACTACTGCATATGCTTTTCCCACTTTAGCGAAGGGAGACACAGGCATCTTTCACTCTAGATTAGTCAGGCCTAGGACAGGTCTTATATTATTTATCTACTGCTGCATAACAAATCCTCCCCAAACTCAGCAGTTTAAAATAACAATCATTTATCATCTCATGGAGTTTCTAAGGGTCAAGAATCTGGAAGCTGCTTAGCTGGATGGTTCTGGCTCAGGGTCTGTCATGGAGCTGCAACAAAGGTATTGGCCAGGGCAGAACTGCTACCAAACTCATCCACATGGTTGTAGGTGGGAAGTTTCCTGTGGACCTCTCCACAAGGCTGCTCACACAGCGTAGTGGGTAGTTTCCCCAGAGTGAGTTATCAGAGCGAGAGAAACTCACTGGAAGCCACTATGTCTTTTATAACCTAATCTCAGAAGTAGCATATCATTTCTTCTCATTCTGTTGGTTTACATGGATCAACCACGGTAAAATGTGCAGGAGGACCATCCAAGGGTCTGAACACCAGGAACACCATCAGAAAAGCTGCTCCTGCAGATGCTATAATAGGCAGCCCTGTAAGATGGCCCCAGATTCTTGTTCCTTGTTATACACTCTCTCTATAATTTCCTCCCCTTGAGTGTGGGCCAGACCTGTGAATATGATTAGGTAGTCAAGGCCTTGATTCAGTTGTATTACATGATGAAGGTAAAAGGATTTTGCAGATGCCCTTAACGTCCCATACCAGTTGATTTGGGTTAAGTATAAGGGAGATAATTCTGGGTGGGTGTGATCCTTCAACAGAGGGTCAGAGACTTGAAATATAGAGACCCTCTCCTATGGCCTTGAAGAACCAAGCTGCCATGCTGTAGAAAGCGCCATGTGCCACGGAATGAATAGTGGGCTCTTGTTGCTGAAGTCCTCAGTACTACAGTTGCAAGGAAGCAGATTCTGCCAGTGGTTAGTGAACTTGGAACAGGACTCCCGGCTAGCAGCTCTGGCTCACCTTGATAACAGCCTGGTGAAACCCTGAACACAAGGTGCATTTCAGCTGTGCCTGGACTTCTGACCTACGAAAACTGAGATAATATGTGTTGTTTTAAGCTGTTAAATTTCTGGTAATTTGTTATGCAGCATAGAAAACGAATAAAAGTGCCCACTGTGGTAAGGGACGTGAGGGTGTTCTCTCTGTTCATCTCCCTTCATATTGTGAACTGGAAGGAAGCTTCCTAAGGCAAGAATGGTGCCACTATGAAATGAGGGAATGGCAAAGGCTGTTAGACAAACTGAACTTAGCTCTTGGAGTTTATGATAGTATTTCAAACCTGGAGACCTTCGCCATAGTGAGGATGTGAATCACCAGACAACAGTGCTCCCCCAACTAACAGCTTAGACATTATTCTCAATGTGGTCTGTGCAAAACTCGTAATGGAACTTTCTGGAATGATTGTTAAATTATAAACTCCTGGGCCTCGCTCCAGATGGATTGACTCAATTTTTATGGGGTATAGCTTAGGGCTATGTATTATTTTTACTAATCATTTCATAGTTTTTTATTTTAAAGATTTTGAAAACCAGAAAAAAAAGGTGAAGTACAGTGAATGCCTTTCACCAAGATTCATCAATTGTTATTTCATCCAATTTTCTTTGTTTCTCATACACATATTTATGTATAATTTTGTTGTTGAACCATTTGCAAGTAAGATACAAACATGGCATTTACCCCAAGCACATTAGTACATATCTCCTACAAATGAAATTATCTCAGATAATCGTTTACCCTTATCACATCAAAGCGATGAAACATTGATGTATTATCTAATACAGCCAGCGTTTTCCAGTAATTCTCAAAATACCCCTTAGATGGTTACTTCATAAGGTTTGAGCCATAAACCAGAAGTTTAGGCATCACTGTATTTTGACAAGAATCCAGTGATTCATATGCACATCAGTTTGAGAAGCCCCACAGCGATTTTTTGATGGAAGATCTAATCAAGGATCACTTTGCATTTTGGTTACCAATGTTGTCTTTTCCCTCCACCATCTTTAAACTAGAATAGTCCATGTTTTTTCTATCTTCAATTCTCTTTCTGCTTCCATCCAACTTTCCTCCTCCTTCCACCTGCCCTGAAATTTGAAAACTCTTCCATGATTTTGAAACTATCACAGAGGAACCACGTAAAGGTTTCATGAGTGATACAAACAAGATGTAGGAAAGGGAGGTGGCAAGTGACATCACTAGGATTTGGCTGAGGTTTCAGGAAGGATGTGGTACTTCTGTGGATCTTGAAATCACAGATGCTGACTGCAAGGAAAATTACTTGTGGGGATGAGCATGATACATTTGGGAATCAAAGTGAATCGGCGTCAAATAGTTCAGGAAACAACATCTGTTTTAAAAGGTGACTTGTAGCTTGATTCATAAGAAATCAGAAAACTTAATTTTAGAAAATAATTTCCAGACTCCTAGAAAAATGTGGGCTACTTAACTGTGAAACTGAAAATTATCTCGGGATGGTGAGACTAGTGAGTTTTAAGTGTATTGCCTACCAGTCTTTATGAAAAGGGTTCACCATAAAAGCTTGACTAGCATTATAAATTTCATACAAGAACTTCCCATTACGTTAAATATCAATTCCAGCCTTTAAAGTCACCTCAAATAATGTACATTCACATATTATATTTTATTTCCCCATATTATTTTAATCTCCCCCCTATTATTGGACATTTAAGCTGCTTCTAGTTCTTCACTGTAATAAAAGCCTTTGTTCATACATCTATTATATTTCTGATTATTTTCTTGTAATAGTCCCGACAGAGTTGCTGGATCAGAACTTAAAATAGTCTCACGCTGGAGTGTGTGCCCAGCTCACATCAATTCCCTGTGAGGCTCTGGCTGTGCAATCATTCCCTCTCTGTCCCTAAAACATTCTGATCCAGGAATAGAGGACCTGGATTCAAGCTGGCCATCACCCTCTCCCAAAAAAAAGGAAGATTGAGAAACTTGACACAGACGCAGAAAATGTGGGGTCATCTCAGGCAGGGACCTGGGGCAAACCCTCAGGCTCCTATGGCTGAGTTTTGAGCACCACCCCTATTCCATCCAGAAGCTGGTTTGTGTGGCCCTTGCTTGAGACATGAGCAGTCTTGGCGTACTTTCCCTGAATCTATATTTTGCTTGTTATTCTGGGTTCCTACCTATTGCCCCTAAAAGGGGGGGGGGCAACACCTAACTGATACCGACAGTGGGCTACATGTAATATACAGTGATATCTAGAGAATGGTAGTATTTGGAATCAGTCATTCAATCTTACTGGATTGAAAGGCAGTGAGACTCCCTTCTGTGTTCTGGGACAGAAATGTAAATGTTCATGGTAAGTGGTAGCCAAGTTTTCTCATCAACCTCTTACTGTCCGCCAACCAGACCTCTTCTCAGAGGGAATTTCTGGGTGTCTGGATAGCTGTTTCCTAAAAGAAGAGAACAGAAACTCAAGAAGCACCTGGTGCCACAAATCAATGCAGCTAATCGTGGCCCAGTGTCACAGTCATTAAGTGGAAGTAATGTGATTCAAATCTCGGCACCCTCACTCCACAACCTTAGTTCCTACCTGCTTCTTTATACTCCCTTGCCAAATGCAGTTAAGTCTCCTTTATATGAAGAGGAACTATTGCCAAATGTCCCTCAACTATAGAGATGTCAGAGTTAGCAAATAAAAATACAAAATTCCCAGTTAAATTTGAATGCCAGATCAATGAATGATTTACTTTAGCCTAAGTATGTCTCAAAAAATGCATAGGACATGCTTATAATATAAAAGTATTAGTTCATCTGAATTCAAATTTAACTGGACATCCTGTATTTTATCTGGCAACTGTACACAGCCCAATATCCAACCCTCTTTTCAGTATTCCCCCTCAGCAACAAAAATGAATTTAACTTCAGCACATACATGCCTCAAAGGGTGCAGTGCAGAAAAAATTTCAGAGGAAATTTCAGAAATTCAGATCTGCTGAAATCATTGTTATAGTACTCACCAGGCAGTCTCTATTCAATGAGCTAGCCTAGGCAGCCAGCTTTCATTTCAAGTTTGATGACTTGGTTAGTGCAAACTTTTGTTGCATGCTATCCTACAGTAGGTGACATTGAATCCTGGCCCCTCTATCATTCTGCAGCTTTTCGTGCTTTCAAAGACTGCAAGAACTGGAAACATTAATTTGGATATATGTGTAAGTCTGGCCCACCTACCTCCCATTCTGTTCTGTTCCTGGGGCTCAGAAGAATCTTCCTTCCTGGGAGAAACAGATTACTGACACAGGTTGCAGAATTCTTTTAAAAATGCACATTGCTATTGGGTTTTGTAGGCCAGAGGAGACGGCAGAGGAGAGAGATGCAGTGAAAATGGGATCCCTAAATTCAGCAGAGTTAGGAGGAGTCATGCTGAAAGCAACTGATTGCAGACTCCAAGCGGGTGTGGTCAGAAATCCAAAGGCAGTGCAATATTCAGGACTCAGGAAATAGACAAGCAGAAATCTTTGGTTCAAATTAAACATGGAATTAAATTGATGAGCCAGGTTTTTAGTTCTGTTTTTTGTTTGTTGGGGTTTTTTGTTTGTTTTTGGTTTTACTTTTTAATTTTTTAAAATTTTACTTATTTTTTAAATTTAAATTCAATTAGCCAACATACAGTACATCATTAGTTTTATATTATGTTCAGTTAGTCAGTGTATAGTACATCATTAGTTTTTGATGTAGTGTTCAATGTTTCATTAGTTACATATAACAACCCTAACCCAGTTTTTTGACATAAAGAACAACTTTCATTCTTCAACTGTCATCAGTATTGCAGTGACTAAGCCGAGGAACTATTTGAGAATAAGGTATGAATATTCATATACGCCTCTCTCAAGCCCTTGAAAGTATCCTAGGATGTAGTATTACTTTGGATCAACTATTTTGAAGGCATCGGGTTTGCAAAATGCTACCATCTGGCTCTCCTCCTACTCTAGCCTTTACAAAAGAGGTCAGGGAGCTGGTTAATTTGGGGATTCCAAAATTTTCCAAGGATAGACATTCTCATTATATACTCAGAGGAAAAAAAAAATGTGTAGATTATAGTCCTGCAGAGACCAGTGTAAGTGAAGTTAGCTGGCCTACAGGTAGAGGCTAAGAAAATAGCATCCACTTCAATTATTTACGACAGAGGAAATTTAATGCAGGCATCCAAGTAATAAAGGAGTTGGGAAATCAAGGATGAGACAGTAAGAATCTCATGGAACAATAGGAAGTCACTTCTATGGTGAAGGAATTGATACAATGGAATCCTAGGGATGAGGTCACCTCATGGAAGCTGGAACCCTGACGGGTCTGCCTGTCAGGACCTTGAGCCATGGAAAGAATGGAGCTGGTACAAGAAAAGCTGCCTAACACATTATTACTTAATGTCGAGTCTCATTATAACTTCTGTCCATGTGTTGCCTCCTCATTGGAAGAAATTTACACAGTGACTGAGGCAGTTCTGGATACTGAGTGTTATCCATGGCAAATCCCAATAGAATTGAAATAAAAGCTCCTAGATTTTGAGAAAGGTTTGGTTTTCTTGGCCAAGGGCATTCCTTCAGAAGTTGTGTTTAGGTATATAAATAGTATAGAGTTTATGAAGAAGATACTTGAGTTTTAGAGCCTATGGTCAAGGATCCACTATCTACAACAAAGTGTGCCTTCTGGTATTCTATTAAGCAAATATTGCATGAACGAACTGTTTATATACCATTCAGGACCCATTTGGCAAGCAATGAGAAGGAGATTGAACTGAACTGATTCCACCAATGCCTGGTCATGTTATAGAGAGCCTCTTCTGTAGTGAAGGCTTTCTGGTGAGCATTCACAGGGAACATGAATAAGGCGGCCATAGAAGTCTAGATAGACTCTGTGTAGGCTCCACCACACAGCCTTTCCCTCATCAAAGCAAATCAGGCTGTGCCACAGCTGAGTGCTCACTTTGTCAGCCTTAGAGATCAGCCCACGTCTCTGATGTGACATCACACCTAACAAAGACATGTCGGCTTTTGCTGGATTATATGTAATTGCTTCTGTTACAGAAAGGATCGTATTTCCCTTCTTCCTGGCTGTGCCTTTGCCAGAACTACCAACTGCAGTCTTACTGAATGCTTCAGACTCAGTCATTATCCTACCCAGACTGGCTCTGAAGGGAGTTCCTTGATCACAAGCAAAGAAAGCAAGTCATGGACTAATTCAAATGTAACTCACTTATTTTATGTTTTCTATCAATGATCCACAAGCCTTCTAACATGGTGGAGTGGTCTCTAAAAACTTAGCCCTGCAATCTTCCAGGGCACCTTCTACATGATGACATAGCTACTTCACAGAAGACTGGGTAGGCTCTGAACCAGTGTTCCAAATAAGGAACTGTGTCCCCACAGTTAGAAGATGTGGATCTAGGAACCATGGACAGAGGAGGGACTGAGGTAGTTAACAATTTTAACTAAGCTACTCTCAGTTTTTTACTCACTGAGGCTTTTAGTGTCATTCATCCTCCCTTTTAGTACCTGAGGACTAGAGGCAACATACAATGTGTAACCTACAGTACTACCCTGTAACAGTACAGGGTAGTACTGTAGGCAGTACTACAGGGTAGTACTGTAGGTTACACGTACACTATATGGTACACATACACTGTATGTTACACACTAAACATCTGTAACATGCCATGTAGTACTTCTAAATTAGAAACTAAGACAGGTCAGGGTTCTTCATGCCAGGGGGAAAATGGCAGAAAAGTGAGATACTGTATTATCTGGGGTGATTGACCATGCCTAGTAAGAATACTATGATTACTGCTGTGCAGTTAGGAGGAGTATGATAGGAACATAATGGATACCTTTATTTTATATTCTCAGTGGGAAAGGGTAGGGGGAGACCATTGGTAAGATCCTAGGTAAGACCACAAAGAACGGAAACAGTTCAAAGGTCAAGGTTCGGGCTACCCCACTGGGTGAACATAGCTAAGGGACTGCCAGAAGGTAAGGAGATCACAGAAGAGTTAACAGAAAAGGGAAGACACAAATACTAGCTCTGGTTTAGGGAGAAGTGGCAGATAGAAAAACCATGGTCTGTTTCTTTGCTTGACATGTCATGACTTAGAACAAAATGTCTTCTATCTACATTAGTATGTAGAGTATGTTGGTGATGGTACTCATTTTGGACCATAGATTGAAGCAGAATTTGAGGGGGAATAAATATATCCTAAAGTAGAACCACTCGAAGTGGGGCTCGGTGGGCTCATGCCAGTGTATGAGCTGTTTATTACTGGTTCATGATGCAAGAAGTATAGAAATAGAGTATTTAAAATTACTCTGATAGATTGCTATCTAGATTTCTATGCCTATTGTATATAATAATAAAAAATCAAGGCTCACATTTTATGTTTAATTTCATTTATCTAGCAATTCATCTTTATTACATTTTCCCAGTGAATTTTCCCATGACAGATTAGAAACCAAAATTTACTGTTTCTTTACTGTAGATGGTTTGAGAAGTGCTGATCTTGTTTAGCAGTGCCCTCGTGATATCTATTATTACTCCTGAATGCGGCAACTTCTGGAACTTGGAATGCTTCCCACAGCAAAGGAGGTAAGTAAGCTGGCCATTGTTCATAGAGTATTTGGGTGATGGTAAGTGAAGACATCCTTAGCTACATGTGTTGGGCAGCCAAAGGTTCATGTATAGAAATATACCAATGAGCTGACTGTAGAGCCTATAATCTGTTGCCCTCTCTACCTACCATGGCTGGCTTTCCTAAGAGGAGAAGTATATAACCAATACATGGCCTCTCCAGTTTGGAAAGTAGAACCATGATCTAGTCAGGAGGAAGTTGACTGGAACTGAGTCACTGTGTAACAAAACCTGAGCTGTTGACTTCCCCGGCATTGTCTGCTCTTTTGAAGCCTGGAGATTCATCCTTCAGTTCTGGAGTTCCCGGTCTCTTTCTAATACATTTCCTTCTTGTTTAAGTCTTAAATCTGTTGCTTGTCACTACAGAAGGTCTCATAGTTTTAAAAGCATTTGATAAATATTGCCAAATGGCTTTCCAGAAAGTTATATATCAATGTATACCATCACCAAAGATATGTCTCCAATATCTTTCCAGAGCTGAATATTAAATGTATATATACATATGTGTATGTGTGTGGATATCTGTCTCTCTATGTAACCTGTCTCTATCTATCTAACCTGTCATTCTGCCAGGTTAAAAATGGGATCTAATTTAAAATTTTTTCATATCCTTGAATATTTGAAGATATTTCATATCTTTCATATCTCTGAAAAATTTTTTCATATCTTTGAATATTTTGTATCTTTGAGTATTATTGAAGGTAAATTTGGGAGAGATTAGGTATCAGGACAATTTTATATGCAAGTTTTAGAAACCAAATTCAAATTAGCTTAGACAAAAAAAAAAAAAAAAAGAGGTTTGGTTAGCACACATAAAATGGAAAGATACTGGGGTAGTTTACAGAATTGAATTAAGAAGTGTGGGAACCAAGGCCATAACGATGTGCTTATTGGCAGGCATTTCTGTCCGCTCGGGTGCACTCGCCTACTTGCCATTATGCTCTCATCCTCTGCCTCTGTCTGCACCCCCTGCCATTGATTGATTTCTTTCTGTCAAACAGTTCTCTTCCCATGGCAGGAGTTTATTGCTGCCATTAGTTTCAAACATAGTCTCCCAACCTAGAAGCCTTAGTGGAAGAAAGGTCTTCTCATTTAATGTTCAGAAGTGGTTTGGCCTTTCTTGGGTCCCTTGCCCACTGTTTGGATGGGTTGCCATGATTTGCCCCACCTGGATTATTAGCCTGTCCTTGGTTGGAATGATAGAGTAGGACATTGTTGCCAACACAGACTAGCAGCAACCCCCTTCCCAGAATGAAATGAAATGGGGAAAAAGGGTTCCCCCGAAGGCAGGGTAGCTGGGCAGACAGAAATATTCTCTACGCATTTAGCAGGAGCTCTTGACTTTGAGCAGATTGATTACATGTTGAAATCAATGCTTAAAAAAGACTAAGACAGCAATGGTACATACTAGGGTAACCATATAATTTATCATCCAATCTGGGGCACTGTAAAAGAGGCTACTATTAATTAACAGAAGACACAGTTAACCCTATCTGGAAAACTGAGAAAGTGAAACGCTATCTGGAGAACTGAGAAAGTGAACTTAGAATCACTATAACCATACATGGTTTTATAATTGCCATCAACACTTGCCAAGAGAAAATAGCTTCTTAGAATTGGGGCCGAAACTCCCATAAAGGTCAAGATTCAAAAAGACTAAAGGGACCATTGGAAGGGACCATTTGCTCCTTGATAGCTGGTTCTCTGGGGAATGACCTAGAGGTGGTGAATCACTGATGTCATGTGAAAAGTTTCAGAGTAGAGTGGTTAATAGAGGGCCCCAAAGTCATGAACATGATGTTTTTTAAAGTCCTGACGTTGCATTCACTGTAATCTTGAGCAAGCTACTTAGCCTATATAAACCTCAGTGTCTTCATCTACAATTCTGTAATGGAAATTATAACATCTCACACGATTGTATTTAGATTTGCAGTGTATATAACATTACTGTATGCTTAATAGCACTGAGATGTTACCTGCTAATATTACCAAAAAAGTAATAAATTCAGGAGAAAAGAGAATACTACATTTTATAATTTTTAAATTTTTTCTTTTAGCAGATAGGACCTCCTTGTAAACTTTGTTCATATGGGTTGTTTCATCCATCTTTAGATGTTCACATCATCTGCTCTCTGACCTGCCAATTCCTCCCACCCAAGATCCCTACAAATGTAGACAACACTGCATTTTGTGTCAAGGATGGAGGAGTCAAATGTCCCCTCATGTCATTTAAGAATGCCCTTCAGTTTGTCACTTGTGTCACTGGGACTTTGCAAAAATGGTTTCAGGATTAATAGGGGGGATCTGATTCACAGGATTTTTAAAATCAGTACACCGTGAGAAGGAGTAGCAGTAGATAAGGTCCCAGGTACAGCTCAGGGGGTGAAGTTTGTTGGGAATTGGGGTCACAATTTGAGGGAAAAACGGGGTCAAGGAATGTTATTCAGTGTGTTTGTAGGCATGGGGAAAGAGAAGGAGAGCTGGGGCGGGTTAGGGTTCAGGTCTGGGGAAGAGAAGAGAGAACAGAATTGGGACATGGAGGAATAGCGAGAAGATGGGTTGATATGAGGAGAGCAGATGAGGTCATTCATGTTTCTCAAGGAAGGGAGCAGTTGACCTTTGGAAAGGAAGCATGGGAAGCCAAGGCAAGGAGGAACAGTCCTCATTCTACAGCAAATCATGCTGGGCCTGGATCTCACTGCCTGAACAGATGAGAACATAAAAAAGATGCCTCACTTTAAAGAATCCTATCATCACTGGTTACAGTCTGTTTCTCTGTGTCTCTTTCTGGCTCTCCTCTCTTTCTCTCCCTCCATTCAAACCGCAACTCCCCTCTCCCCCCCCCCCCCCCGCCCACCAGCAGTCTCTCTTCCTTTCTCCCTCCCTGAATGTTCCAGTGTCTTTACTGAACTCAGAAGTCCCCTGGGAGACCTTCTAGCTATAGAAACACGTAGAACTGAGCAGAGGCTGACTTACCAGGTGTGTCAGGACAGCCTGAACTTTGAGTGGAGCCATGTGTATGAATGAGTCAAACTCATGTACTTTGCTTTCAAAAGGTCTACAGACCAGCTTAAAACTTTTATATTGTCCCTTCTCTAGTCTTAACTATAAATTCAATACTAAACTTAGAATGTTGAAGTACACATCATTGCGTTAGAACTTGTCAAAATCACTCTTTCTACCAACATGCCAGTCCTAGTTGTGTATTATTAAGTTACTTTACTACCCCCATAGCCTTATTTTTAAAGCCCCTTGAAAATAAATATTTATTCTTTTTTTTTTTTTAAAGAAATAAGGACAAGCAGGGGCCTTGGAGGGTGAAATAGCCAAACTCTTTTTTAGTTGTATAAAAGAAAACATCATTTTTGCAAACTACTACTTCAGCTGAGTATCAGTATTTTACTTTTAATGTTGATACTAAAAAGAAAGGGGAATTTTAAGGTTAATGTGTTCTGCTGTTAGAAACCTCTTCTTACAAAAAACATAAGGCACTTTAAATTTACTACAAAATTCCAATGGCTCATAACTGACACTTGCTTTAGCTCCAAGATTAAATGAGGTTTTGCCACCATTAACAAGAAAATGCATGTCTCTAACTTAACTCTTAACATATGACAAAACTTCTGTCAATATTTTATTGTGATGGGAAGAGAGATTTTTTTTCATTGATTTATTTATGTAGACAAAAATGGAACTTCCTGTGTCAGTAGCTCTTCAACAGGTAAAAAACATATTTTTTTGTGTCACTTTAGAATATTTGGAGACATTTGTAGGGACAAGTCATAACAGTTTAAATATATTACTTAGTTACATATTATATATATAATATATAGCTATGTATTATATATAAATATATTATATTATATATTGAATATATTACTTAGTTAGCACAAAGTCTAAAGGTAGAAGATCCAGAACAGCTAGACTCAACAATATCATTATAAATCCCATTTCTTTCTGACTTTCTATCATTTCTATGATCCTTGTTATGTTGGTTTGTTAATCCTCACACTTATTTCTTCACATCAGGGAGGTGGTTCCTGCAGCTACAGCATGAAATGTGTGCTCAGAAAGCAGAAGGAGGGGGTTGCCATGAAGTTCTGCTATTGCATCTATTCCTCTTATAAAGACACAAAATTTTCCACAGGAATCCTCCCAGCAGACCTCTGCTTATGTCTCATTGTCCAAAACAGTGTCCAAAAAATTTTTTTTCAGTTTGATTTCAGTAGTTCATTTTGGAGAAAGCAGTGCAAGAAGCTGGCCACACTCTTATTTCTCTTGGGCTCAGAGTTACAAGGAGGGAAAGGCAGACAAACAGACATTATAGTTGGGTTTCAGTACTTGAGTCGTGCAAACGTAGTTAGTTGCTGAACTCACTTCCAGTACAGCTGGGAAGTTCTGACTAGGTTCCAACTCTTCCTGGTGGTCACGACCCTGGCTCCTCCTTCCCCAAATGTGAAGGACTCCCCCTCCCACACGGAGCCAATATGGCCGTCTCATGTACCCTTTCTAGACCCTTCCATTGTTCTATTGGCTAGAGGTGGCCAAGTCTCACACAGGGCTGAACAGAGGAGTTCTGTTAGCAAAGAAGGGAAATGGTACCAGTGTCTACCATGGTGTGCTTTCACATTTTATCTATTTCATGTTATTAAGTTTGCTTTTAAATCATTTCCTTTCACATTTGCTTACAGGCTGGCTCCTTTTATTTGTCTCTTATAATCCCACTGGTGGGATCTTTCCAAAAGACAAATCTGATTTGACCATTAACTTCCTATTTTCTCAGTGTGTCTTACAAGAACAGTCATGATCTGGCCTTGGCACACCTTTCCAGCATTTTTTCTTCCACATGGCCTGCTTGGTGTTTATGTTTCTCTTGCAGCTGTATCTTTGTTTTATTGTCTGCCTAGAAAATATCTTCCCTCCTCCACTTCCCTGTACTCTTTCCCACAGGCAGCTTCTCTTTGTCCTTCAAAACCCAATGCTTCAAGAAGCTTTTGTTAACACCCTGCCCCCATTAAGCTCAAGAGATTTCTTCTGTCCTTCCATAGCACCTCATGGGATTTCCTATTGCTGCCTGTATCTCTGTATTATGATTTGTTTGTTTATATGATCTGTCAATCTTTTGGTAGAGCCTGAGCTCTGTGAGATTAGGAACTAACTCATCCCCATACAGTTTGTGACCCATAGGAGATGCTCAAATTGTATGTCTCCCATGGCAAAAAAGATGGTTAAGCTTGATGGATGACAGAGTTACCATACAAACAATGATCTAATCCTGTTTCCTAGGAGGTTGGGATAAATTTGAGGTTTTTCATTTTCTCTTGTTTTTCAGAACTTTAATATGGTCGGAGTCAAAGGATGGATTGTAGGTAGAAGATAGGGCTAAAGCAATGGAGCTTTATAAACAAAGGTTATTTGGCAGAATTAACTCTGAACTGTAGAGAAAACTCACTGATATGAAGTCAACCTCACAACCACTATACTTTGAAATGACCCACTAAGCACTATATGCAGACTGAAGCCAGCAGTCTTCCCTGTCTTGTGCACCAGCCAGTTGAGTCAGCTATAGTTTTATATTCCAAGGACTGAAAGCCACTAATTCAGGTGTCCATAGGCACAAGCACTTGCCGGAAAGCAGACCTCTACAAGTCATCACTTAATAAAAACACTAAGCAATCTACACAGCTAGGAATAAGTCTTGTAAAGATTGTTTTGCCTTTTTTTTTTTTTTTTTACACCAAATCCTTGATTCAGCAATTCTGTTATAGGTCACTCAACCCCAGCACCTCTATACGTAGGTGCAAGAAGGAGTTCTTTATTTCTGGAATTGAAAGGGTGACACAGGGATCGAGTCAAAATGGTTAATGGTTAATGAGAATGAGTGACTGACTATATCACTTACCATGCAATAGATATATTCAAATATAGCAGCCGTGACAACTATCGGATGGGATTCTGATATCGACATTGAGTGATAAATGTAAACTGACCTAAGGAAGGTCTCCTTTGACCCTCCAGGTACTACTGCTTCCTCTCTGTGTTACAGATACTGGGTCCCACATGTCTATTGCGAGAGGTCACCAAATCACTTCAGAGCTTTCCGTACTTTTCTCAAAAGCCTTACATCTGACACAGTCAGGCCCCGTTGTTGGTTTAGCTAAAAAACTTGGTATCTAAGTTATATATTTTGAATGTTTTTTAAAGTTAAAATAACAAGTGTTCATCTACTACTTTCTAGGTTTTTTGAGTGGACGGGGTCAAGGCATTGTTCTGAGCATGAAGCCCTGTTGGTTTCCTGTGTTCTCTTTCTCAGACAGCCTTTGTAGCGTACTATCCAGTTTCTTGAAAGTGGCCAGAGAACTTGGTACTCAGATTTTTATAAGAGTTTGGCTCCTTCTAGATCTTCACAGTTTGCTCTCAGTCTTTTACTATTGTCTCTCTGACACCTAATCCGATAGCAGACTTTTTTTCTGTCTTTTTTTGTGACTTGCTCTTACTTAATCTTTCCAGAGCATTCATCTTATTCAACTTAGCTGTTGGGGAAACACCAGGTTTGTCTTGTCCTCACATTTAGTCAATTAACATTTAAATTATTTAGTGATGCTAACTCACTGGACTGGCGAGAGGACAAGTACACAGAAAGGGCAGACCAACTTCTCAGAGGCACTTGACATGCCACGGGCATCTATCAGTGGTTTATAGATGGAGCCCTGACTTTTTCATCAGTCCTTGGCCTTACATCTGCACATGTTCAGAACTCACTTCACTTAATGGAGTCTTATTCAGTTGTTTACTACCTTTATATGCTCAACAAAACTCCTGCCATCTGCCTTGTTAACCTTGGCATTTTCTTGTGTCTGTTGTCTTGGCTGTGTGGCATTTTTGCTTAAAAAAAAAAAAAAACAAAACCCACCACTCTGTCCAGCTATATTCTTTCTTGTATATAGCACTATTGAGGCGGATTGTATAACTTACCCTTTTGGCAGGAAGGAACATTTTGTGATGCAGTCTAAAGTGGAAAATGGCCCTTGGAGGCATAGTAGTACCCCTCTTCCTCACATTCTTTGTCTCAGGCTCTGTGGGCTCTGCTTCCAGAAGATCAACCCTGGATAGGTTTTGTAGAGTGTCTTTAGAAGGAAAATGTGAAGAAGTGTGCGAACAGGATAGGGCAGAAAAAGGAGCTAAGCAGGGATATGGCTTCCGGTGAAGTCCCAGCTTCATTCCCTGGGAGGAGCTCTGGACCACAAAAGGTTTCTTGACTTGAAGCTACCACTGACTGGGGCAGAGAGTAGGGAAGGTGTTTAACTCCCAGAATCACAGCTTTCATCACTTAAGGACAATCCTCTGAAAAATGTAGCAGTAGCCAAGCAGCGTTTAATAAAATTGATCACAGGGGATCTGTGCAGGAGACTAATGGTCTGCTAATGTACAAAATATCAGATATTAAATGTATAGAATTTCTAAAATAGCTGCTTTTATTAGACCCAATTTATGAACCTTTCTGAGTTTTCTTGGTTTTACCTGTTTCCTGGGCCATCAACTGTGTGGACAGAGAGAACCCCTACCCCAACACCACTGACCCGCTTCTAAATGTCAGGTGCTGACCCCACCTTCTCTGGGGAGGCCAACTCAGCGTGTCCACAATTTTACCCACCACAGTGTGAGCTGCAGTGACCACAGTCCAGACACAAGTTTCCATGACACTCGCAGAGGCACTGGTTTCCCCTGCCTTGTATTTCAAGACTCAGGGTACCATACTGTGAGGCATGACCTCTGGCTTCCTTCATGGCTGTCCTCCATGGCCGAGGGGCCAGGTGCACAACTAGAAGAAACATGGGAGTTAAAGCCTCATGGGGAAAACCCGTAAATGAATTCCTTCAGTTCCTTTTCTCTGACGGATATGTGGTTCTGTAGAAGATACTAGGAGATCTGAGCAAGTGGTTCTGTTTTCTGTTCTA
The DNA here is from genome assembly GCF_011764305.1 of Mustela putorius furo. Lineage (NCBI taxonomy): Eukaryota > Metazoa > Chordata > Mammalia > Carnivora > Mustelidae > Mustela > Mustela putorius. Next base: position 34,148,764 of record NW_025421987.1, read on the forward strand.
AAGCTATGCCCAAGGCAATCACAACCTGGTATCTACTTTCCCTTCTTCATTGTTTCACTTCCCCTTTTCCTTCACTCTTAGTGCTCTGCTGCTGCACCCCTCCTCCTCCACAAAAATGTATTACTGTGTACCTTACCCCTGTTACAAAGACCCAGTCCTCCATCCACAACAACAGCAGAAAACAAACAAACAAACAAAAACAAACAAACAAACAAACAAACAAAAACAGAGCCTGAAACAAAGATAGTACCCCTAGAGATTCAGAGTTTCAACCCAATGTATGAATCCTCAAGGAGTGGATGTCCACTGTAAAACATCAGGTGAGATTTTTTTGAGTAAAGAGAGGGTAATCCTAAAATTATTCTTTTGTTCTTCTTTTCTGTCTTAACAAAGTTAATACTATTAAAATCTAAGTGGATGCTTAGGAGAAATCCCTACAATGTTACAAAGAGTTTCCTTTTGTTATGACTTTCACAGACTGGCTCAGAGCCAAGAACACTATGGTGAGGCACTGAATTTAAAAACAATGCAGAGGAGAATGTACACCCTGGAAGCTGCTTTTCTTGAAGGAACTCATAAAGGAAACTGGCATGTTGCAAGTTATAGGAAACATTCTTGTTTTTCAAAAACAAATTGACTTGCAATGTAGCTCAGTCACATTTAGGCCAGCAGTTAGGAGCCAGGTCTAGTCTTGAGTGTCACTGATGGGCAGGCTAGAGAGTCTGGCATGAACGCAAGTGAAGTTTGTCATTATTGTCACAGTTAGTGCTGATGGCTGCAGTAAGTGTGGTCTGTCGCTGTCAAAGTGGGTCCAGGGGTAGTTGTTCTGTTCTCCTTGTTTTATGCTTGTAGAATGGCCTCAATTTTCTCTTCTGTCTGATTAGTCTTAGCATCTGGATTTCTTTTTGCCATGTTCCATTACAGAGGCTGCCTCTCTGCCTTTCTCCCCCACATCTGGAATCCAGCCAAAATGTACCAGAACAAGATGCTTCTAACATTTGAACCCTTTTGTAAGGGTGCTGATTGCAACTTGGGTAACTTCAGTTTAATTCAAGGTGGATGATTTCTGCTGCTTTTGGGGAAGAAAATAAATGTCTAAAAATAAAACTTGGGCATAAAAATAGGGCCAAATACTCATTAACTGCCTCACTTAGCTGAATGCTGAAATTATTTCAACAGAGCTAAATCAAGCATTTGTGTAGAAGAGGTTGAGTATGTTTTTTTATTCATAGTACTTTATCTTAGATGATAAATGGGTTACTGTAATTTGTCATTTTATTCAAAAGACATGAATTAAATAGCTCTCAAGAGCCTAATTTTCAGCTCATGGTGACCCTTGAATTGGGAGGATTGTGTTCACAAGTTTTTTAGAATGTATGTTGAGGGCTTTTATGGGAGAGGCTGGAAGGGCAGGCTGGCCCAGTGGCCAGAGTATGGAAGGCTTAGTGGGCTAGGGTTAAAAATTTGGATCTGAGTATGGTGGGAAGCCACTGAAGAGATTTCAATAGGAGGATGTCATGGAATGATTTACATTTTAAAAATATGACTGTTGTCTCCTGCACTGATAGTGGACTGACTGTAAGCAGTAACCAGCTAGATATCTAGGGATGAGATGACAGTGGCTTTTGAAGAGACAGTAATGGTAGAGTTGCTGAGTGCACAAATAATGGAGTTTTAGGCCATTAACAAAATGACTGGGAGTAATTTTGAGTGATTTTGTTGTCTTGTTTGGGGTAAGGCAGGGAGCAATGGCAAAGGGAATGAGAAAAAAATTCAAGGGCTCATGTTGATTCTGTGAGGCCTATAGGCATCTAAATGGACAAGTCAAATGGAAAATTGAATATATGACATTGACTCAGATAAGTTTCAGAATCCTTCACATACAGAATGACATTCAGAGCTATGGAATAGAGGAACTCACCTAGGGAGAGAGTCCAGAGATAGTATCAGACTTGAGAACTTCCATTATTTCTACATAAATAGGGAAAGCAGAGACTGAACAGCAGTGAGGAAGAAGAAAAAGAAAAGAAAAAACCAGGAGAATGAGTTGGCTGGAAACAAGAGAAGGATCTTCCATCAGAGAGATGAGGGCCCATTATGTTGAATGCTGCTGTGAGACTGGGTAAGATGAGGACAAATCCTCTCTGTTCCTGACAACGTGGAGGTTCTTGGAAACACTGACAGGGGCAGTTTATGACCTGTCACATAAACAGAGGCCACAGTGGATTGAGAGGAAATAGTAAAAGGGAAATGGGGGTGGTCCCTTAGACAATTCTTTCAAGAATTAGAATTAGAATAGAGCTAAAACATAGGTAGATAGCTAATCAAGAGCCAGAGGAGAATATCATGGGGCTTTTTCCATGTTCTTAAGATGGGACCTATTGGGGCTCAGGGGCTTGATCTAGTGGAGAGAGAGAAACTGATGATACAGTAGAAGAGGGGATATATTTGCAGGGATAGATCTCTTGAGTATAAAAAATATGGGAAACAGGGCAACAGTGAAGGATGTGGCTTTCTGTAAGAACAGAAGGGGAGACAGAAAGAGACGACACAGCTGTTAATGGCTTGGTTCAACTGGTGGTGGAGTGAGGGAGTATCCATAATTGTCACTAATGAAGGCAAAAGCATCAGCTGAAAGAGACATGGTGGGTGGGGGGAAGAAATACTGGAAGTTTCAAGAAAAGTTAGCAAATATTGGAGTCATTATGAAGAATGAGAAAGTGAACCTATATAGTAAGATAGTGGACATGGAATGCCCCAAAGTTAAATTAAGCAAGGTGGATCTAAATTAATTGTTGCTTGGGAAAAAATGCTTAATTCTTGTTTGCTTGTTTGTTTTATCAAGTAGCCTATAAAGATAAAAAGTGTTATTACATATTTACATATGTTCATAGCAGAAAATGAGTTTAATGATTACTTGTAATCTTACTATTCAGAAATAATCATCGTGACACAACTTTTCATACATTAACATGCAAATACATCAATAGAAAAAAATGAAAAGTCTTATTTTCATAACTAAGGTTATTTTACAAGTTTTTGCTTTGCCAAACATTATATCTATTGCTCTGAGCTACTGGAGTGATAACTTTGTCATACTGCAAATGTATTCCCTGATTATTTGTATTTTAATATGTTCTTGTTGCTTTTCCAATTTTTATGTAGATCTATCTATCATAAAAAATGTATAGTCCTGTTAAAAAAGGCCCTCTCCTAGGGCCATACATACAATTATTTTCTTCTAGTATTTAAAAGGTAAAGATGAAACTAGAAATTATTCTATCAGGTTTAATTTTGCTGCGATGAAGGACTATAATTGTATATTTTTAGAATAGTCTTAATTATTCTTAAATCTCATATCCTATAATATATTTATAACACAACTTTTTAATCGTGTGGATCCCAAGTTATTTCTTTAAAATTTTCTTTTAGAGATTTTTAAAACTAATTATATGTTATTCTTTAAACAAGATATTTCTTAAAAGGAGTAAAAATTATCTATAATCCCAGCACCAGAGAAAATCAGTTATATTTTACTTACTTGGAATTATATTGTATGTATATAGTTTGCCATCTGTATTTTCTTATCTGTTTTAGATTTTGAAATACTCATTTTGAATCATGATTTATTTTATTTTTTAAAAAGATTTGATTTATTTATTTGACAGAGACAGACAGTGAAAAAGGGAACACAACCAGGGGGTGTGGGAGAGGGAGAAGGAGGCTTCCTGCTGAGCAGGGAGCCTGATGCAGGTCTTGATCCCAGAACCCTGGAATCATGACTTGAGCCGAAGGCAGACGCTTGACTGAGCCACCCCGGCACCCATGAACCATGATTTTAATCACTGACTTATGATTTGTACTATTCTTATAAAACATGAAAATATATTTCCAGATTTTGTTTTGTTTTTGTGTGTGACTATAAATAACATTATAGTTAACATCATCAGTGTTAATCTTTAAATGAATTTATTTTTAGTATATTTACTATCAAAATACATGTCCATTGTAGAAAGCTTTAAAAAAAACAGAAACTGTTATCCAGAGAACTACTGTTGAACATATATCAGATCTTTATTCATTCAACGACCAGTTTTCAATACCAGTTGTATAGTAGGCACTGCTTTAGATATGAAATCCGTTCTGCAGTTAACATCCTAATGTATATTTAGTGATATGTCATATCTGTCTCTGATCTGCAAAAATGTATGTGCTTTTAAAAAGGGACTATGCTACTTACAAGTTACACTGTATTCTGTTTTTTCTCCTATAACGTTAAGAACTTCTTTCCATGCCATTGAACCATCTATTACAATATCCTCTTTAGTGGCTGCAGAAGAATGATTTGTGTGGATGTACTGATCTCCTATAGTCAGATACTCTTTCTATCCCAATTCCGGTTTGCATTTGAAATCCATAACATGCATATTTTGCTTGTCTTTGATAGTATAACTAGTATGACCTCCACAAGACATGAAGGTACAGGCAGTGCTGTCTATCATCCTCATTCTTGTACCATCTCTAAGCGGATTTCACGGTGAGTTCCTTTATAATACACCCAGGTGTTAGTTGTTTGTATTCAGAGCTAGGAACATGAGCACACAATGCAAAGTGGGCAGTTTCCTCTGTAGCCATAGTATTGTGAACCTTTCTTTTTTGAAGATTTTATTTATTTATCTGACAGAGAGAGAGAGAGAGAGAGTGCATGAGCAAGGGGAGTGGCAAGCAGAGAGTGAGGGAGAAGCAGGGTTCCCACTGATCAAGGAGCCTGATACGGGGTTCCATCCCGGGACTCTGGGATTATGACCTGAGCCAAAAGGCAGAAGCTTAGCTAATGACCACCCGGGTGTCCCGCATTGTGAAATTTTCTAAAAGATCACTTAATGAGAAACAGGAAAACAGAGTAGAGGTCCTGCATGAAGATTAAAAATGGTATTTTCCGTTGTCTACTGTAAGGCTTTTTCTAATCAGTTATCTGCTACCAATATAAAGTCACTAGAAAGCCAAGTTTGATTGATTGATGATTGATTTTTTTTTTTCAAGTGTAAGCTTAGTACTTAACACTTCACAGAAGGCATTATCCCCTTTGTTTGGTCCTGTGACGAGCATTTTCAATTACCTAAGGGAATATTAGAGGTGCTTAGTAGAGCAATTAGGGAGATTGACAAAAACCACTCCTTTCCCCCCACCTTTCCGTGTCCTTCTCTCAACAAAATATTTGCAATCCCTCTGCTCTGTACAGAAATAAACTAATTCTCTCTGAGGGAGAGAAGTGGGAGATAACACAGTGGAAAGGGAGGAGGAGGCAGAGGAGAAAGACTGTGATAAGCCACAGGAGCGCTCAGTTCTTCCACCGTAGGTGGTCTTGCCTAAGGGTGGAAGGAATTTACTCCATCATCTATAAGATAAGACCCTTTCCAACTCTATTATTCTAAAATCTGTAGATAGGGTACATAACCTACTTAACATATTTTATGAATTGGTCAAAGAAGCTGGATCTTGCCTTCAAGGATTATGAAATGGCTAAGTATATTTTCTTTGCAGAAATCTTGATTGCGATGAATCCATGTTCTTTAAAAAAGTAATTTCTGAAGTTAGTAATAAACTATATATATAAATTATAAATATATATTTATGTATATATATGTGTGTATGTATCTCAGGGTGACCGGACTTCCACATTTACATCCAGAATAATGTTCCTTTACTATATTTCAGTTGACTCATAGGATATCTGGAGAGCTGTCCTAAGGCCAAAATAAATGAGTCACTTCACTTCCCCTTTCGGACTCCTCCTGAGCAGGAGGAGTGTTCCCTCATGTGTTCCCTTGCTTGAAGCTAATGTCTGCATATTCCTAACAGATTCCCGAATCAAGCATTGTCTTCTACGTAGTCCAAATATTTTCTAATGAAACCAAGTTAAATGTGTTCTAATCTTTTAGAGCCTGCTGACTCTAGTTAGCTGGATAAACTAATTGGTTATTGCTATGGTAGATGTTAAAAGTGAATGTGTCCAGGAATAAAAATCAGGAGGAATCTTTTGTATACATAATACACAATTACAAAAACTTGAACACAAGCTTCATGGCTTGTTTCTAATAATCAGACTAGCAAGGTTCTTGATGGTATGATCTGTTAGTGATCAGGCTGCAGACCCAGGATAGTTCTGCTAGGTGGTCCTGATGGAGCCCTTAATAAGCACCCATCACTAATTCTCTTCATACCTGCTCTTGATTTTTAGATACATTCCTTTTAGCTTCCCCTAATCTTATAACTGCTGATGAAGAGCAAATAGTCATTGGGAGACTTGGTGAAGATATAATTCTCCCTTGCTCATTTGAAAGTGAGCCTGAAATTGTAATTCACTGGAAAAATCAAGATAACAATGTTCACTCATACTACAAAGGCAGTGACCATTTGGAAGCGCAAGATCACAGATACACGAACAGGACATCCCTCTTCCATGGAGAAATGCACAAAGGGAATGCCTCTTTATCTTTAAGAAGATTAAGCCTTCTGGATGAAGGAATTTATTTATGCTATGTGGGAACAACATCTAGAACATTCATAAATAAAGTGGTACTAAAGGTGGGAGGTAAGTAAGTATATGAGGTTTTCCAAAACATAACAAGGATATCATTCCATGTTTTTCTGAAATACCTTTTCCTTAATTGAGTATGCTGTGGGCTTCCTTCCAAGTCAATAAATACAAATCTACCTCAATTTTTAAATGCATGGTATCTTGTAGTATAGACATGCTATAATTGATGCACCCATTCCTCTACAGGTAGATATTCAGGTATTTCCAGTGTTTTACATGACAAATGTTGTGAGGGGCATTCTTGTATTTAATAGTAGGAAATGATCTGAAAGTAAAATATCAGAAAATTTTAATACATTACTTTGACCAGCAGCATAAGAGCATCCATTTTCCCCTTAGTCTTATCAGCATTAATTTCTGCCCATATGGTATCTTTTAAAAATGTTAAACTATTGGCTTACTTAAGGGTAATTTTAATATTATATGCTTTCTTCTTGTCTGTATTAATATTATGACTTATTTATGAGGGGAGGGGCATTTTCTAGTGGGCTGTTACATCCAGCACTTGTTTCTTCTTCCTCTGTCTCATTTAGCTGCTTCAGACCTTGACTCAGAAATCTAAGAACCATGTGTAAACAAAGAATTAAAAAGACTCTGAGTTATTACCTGGAGACTTCAGAGTGTTGCATGAACTCTAGTTTCTATTGGTTGCTCAGCGAGGTCATTAGATTTCTTTTTAGAACTCTTTTTTTTTTTTTAAAGATTTTATTTATTTATCTGACAGTCAGAGATCACAAGCAGGCAGAGAGGCAGGCAGAGAGGTGGGGAGAGGAAACAGGCTCCCTGCTGAGCAGGAAGCCCGATGTGAGGGTCTCTCCCAGGACTGGATCCCAGGACCCTGAGATCATGACCTGAGCCGAAAGCAGAGGCTTTAACCCACTGAGCCACCCAGGCGCCCCTCTTTTTAGAACTCTTGCTAGAGAATGAAGATTGCTAGTTGCTATGCTAAATATCCATGAATGCTTTTTTTTTTTTTAAATAGATAAACACAGTATATCTTAAGTTTCTATTTAGTTTTGGTTTTGTTTTTCCATTAGTAAGTGCCAATATTTGCTCATTAAGCTCAGCTTTTCATTTCATGGGTATTAAAGTAGTAAGTATTCTGCACAGATGGCTTAAGAAGAAGCTGACAGTCCCTCATATGTCCCTCTTTCTCCCTCCTAGCTTTCGTCACACCTGTGATGAAATATGAAAAGAGGAACACAGAGAGCTTCTTAATATGCTGTGTGTCAAGTTATCCTCATCCACATATCTCATGGAAAACAGAGAACACAACCATCTCTGAAAGCAATAAGGGAGAAATCGAAACTTTGGATCCTCTTCATGTTGACAGTATGATAAATATTACAGGATCAAATTTATCTTATGAATGTGGTATTGAAAACTCATTACTGAACCAAACATGGACAGGGAGATGGACAATGAAAGGTAGGCTCCATTGGGCTTTCTGTGTGTACGTGCTATGTCAGAGGTTGGGAGGAAATGAGGATTGATTTATAGGGAAAAAATGGAACACAAAAGAACGAAAATGCATCTGCTCCAGTGAGAAGACTGAGGCTGACCAACTCTATTTACTGGCTCTGAACACTACTTCCTCACTAGTAAAATAGAAGTAATTCCTACCTGCTAGGTGTAGGATGTGTGAAATGGAAAGTAGTAAACCTATTCATGAACGTTATTAAAATATTATTATATTTATTTATGATTTATCTTCTTTTTAAACTTCATTTTATTTGAGAGGAGGAGAGAGAGAATAATCAGGAAGGAGCGGCAGAGGAAGAGGGAGAAGCAGGTTCCCCGCTCAGCATGGAGCTCGATGCAGGCTTAGTCCCAGGACCTGGGATCATGACCTGAGCCAAAGGCACATGCTTCAACAACTGAGCCACCCAGCACCCTCTGTGATTCAACTTCCAAATAGGATTTCTACCTGCATTGCACTTCCAAATATCTGAGAAGAAAGCTTGCCTATTAGGTCATAATCTGTGATGCTTGCCAATCTTTCAACTAAATAAAAATTCACTAGTATTATTGCTTCTGTTCATTCTCTTTACATAGTATTAGCCCATTAAGCTTTATCAACAACTCTATCATAGCATGAGTATTTTTAGTACCCCTTCCTCTCATTTATTTGAACAAACAGAAATTCTGATCAATATCTACATCATCTACTATTTAAGATTAAGAGGAAAAATTAGTTTGACATCTTATCCAATTTCAAGAAAAATGTTCCACATTTTAGAAGCAAAGCAAAATGTTTTACTAAATCCCTATTTCATGGAGAAAGTGGGGATCAGCTATCCTTTTTGGTCTTCTTTTCTGGAATTTCATATTCTCAAGTGCTTGCAAGAAGACCCTAAATTAAGAGTGATTCACCACCTTTACATAATCCGTATTGAAGGCATGGTCACCCAATGTTCACTTTTCCAGGCAGCAATGGAACCATGGGAAAGTGTTGGAAATGTTCATACTAAATTGTAAATATTTTCTAAGGAAAATCGTATTTTCTCATGTTTATTCAGAATTCGGTATCCAGAAGCATCCACAGTTCCTTAGGTTCAGTGCTATGTTGTCTTGCTGAGGAGTCATTATATGCTATGTGTGTTGCTGGCAGACTGTGAACACTTGAGGTGCCTGGGTGGCTTAGACATTAAGCATCTGCTTTCAGCTCAGGTCATGATTTCAGGGTCCTGGGATCAAGTCCTGCATCAGGCTCCCTGCTCGATGGGAACCTGCTTCTCCCTCTCTCTCTCCCCCTTCCCTTGCTTGTGCTGTCTCCCTCTCTCTCATCTTCTCTCTCAAATAACAATCTTAAAAAAAAAAGAATTCATTTTCATATTCATTTCTGGATCCACAGCATCTAGTACAATCCTGTAAACACTAAACTAGGAAGGTAGCATACAAAGGAAGCAATTAATTCTGTTCACTGTGGTTGGGTATAAACAGGGTTGTTGGAGAATATATGCTTAAGGAGGTTGCATATGTGCAGAAGTTTAAAGGAATAGCAGGGATTTCCAGAGAACACAGGCATTCCAGATTAAAAAACACAAAAGCACTGAGGAGTAAGTGTCTCCTGTATTTGTAGAAGTGTACGTGGTAGAGGGTGAAGCTAAAGTAGCAAGAGATAAGCCTGAAGAGGGAGTCAAAAACTAGACGGAAGGCCTTGATCTTGCTCAGGAAGCAGACCAGGATTCCAGAGGTGGCATGGAGCCAAAAAAGGATTTTTGAAGTATTGGAGAGACCCAGATGTGCATTTTAGATAGGTTTGTTTTGGCATCACTCTCTCACAGGTGGAGTGTGAAGTGAGTGAGTCTAGAGCTTAGGCAGAAGAAGTCGTGGTAGTGCACAGAGGTCAGCTACCGAGCTGCAGAACTGGAAGGACAAGATAGAGCTGGATGTGGAGGAGCAAGCTGAGAATGTCCAGCAGAGTCCCTCTTCTCACAGAGCTCAGTCCAATGGGGGCTTACCTGCACACAGCTGGAAATAGACTTTAATGTCAGGAGAAGAGACTTGCACAGAGAGTGATTAAGAAGCAGTTGAGACCAGAAGAGACTACTAAAGAGTAGACAGAGGGAAAGGAGGAAGGTCCTGGGGAATACCAGCGTTTGAGGGGTCAAAAGAAGAACAACATTGAGTTCAAAAGCCTGGTAGTTGGTAGCAACATTCTTGAGTGCTCACTATCAGGCTGCAGGAGTTAGAAACCAGGAGTGTCACCTCACTAGCTAGCCCAGGCTTAGGCCTCTTTGAAGGTCTAAACTTAATCATGGTAAGTGTTAAAATGGCAGTGGCACAGCTTCTTTCAAGAAACCATTTCCAAAGGTATTTCTCAAAGCATTTCTAAGTATAACTTAGAAAATTCATTTGAAAATTGTATTTTCATTGATGTTTCCTTTTCTATCCCATTATTAGATGACCTTCATAAAAAGCAAAGTGAAGATTTTTCACTTTCATGTGAACTTACAAATAGTATTTTTTTACTGGCTCAAGACTTCATAGTCACTTGGTCCAAAGTGGAAAGAGAGACCTCCTCTATACTGGCTTACTTTCTGAGCTCCTCACAAAATACAACCATCTATGAACCCCGAGTCTCCTGGAACAAAGAGCGAATAAACCAGAGTGACTTTTTCTTGACTCTGAAGGATCTTAGAGTTTCAGACAGTGGGGAATACTTATGCAATATTTCTTCAAGCAAATACACTTTACTTACCACCCAAACACTGCATGTAGTAGGTAAGTTACAAGTAGGGTTGGATAACTGGTTTTGGCTATAACAATATAGCAATAGAGATTGTAACTATCAAACAGGGAAATTAGGTTGGCATTTAAAGAATTTTGATTAGTACTTTCGAAAATGTAGATACTACAGGAATACTTTTGGTGAAGATCGTAGTCAACCTCCTTCTTTCAAACACACAAAAGTTCTTCATTGAAACAAAAACTATTCCCATAAGATTTCCTTTTCATGGTTTCAGGGCTTTAGAAATGAAGGGGGAGCCTACATGATTTGGTGACTCTTGAGCCTAAGCATCCTCAATTCCTGTTTACTGCTGTGCCTGACACATGCTTTAGGTCCTGGGATCTGGGGATTTGAGGCTTCAGGCACAGTAAGAAGTTAGAATTGGGGCTCTGGTAGATGCTGGGGAAGCACGCTCTGGGAACTCGGTGGAAACAATCACCAAAGGACATTGGAAACACTAAATGTACACCTGATTCTGCTCTTTTTTCTTTAACCTCTAGTAATAGTTAACTGCCCAAACTCTTTAAGATCTTTCTAGTTTATTCTCTATAGAGTCATGGCACATGCACCCAGAAGTTGACTTTCTAAGTGGGCTGGTTGATCCCCTTACCTTTAAGCTATCAATTTGATATCATAGGACATATTGGCAGCTCTCTATTCTTTATTAAGTATATTTGAGCCAGTGGGACATGTGTTTTAAAAAACATTTCTATCAGGGCACCTGTGTGGCTCAGTCGATTAAGCATTTACCTTTGGTTCAGGTCATGATTCCAAGGTCCTGGGATCAAGCTCCATGTCAGGCTCTCTGCTTCTTTCCCTCCCCCTCTACCTGCTGTTCTGTCTACTTGTGCTATTTCTCTGTCAAATAAATAAGTGAGATATTAAAGAAAAACAAAAGCATATCATTCTAGTTGTGAAAATTAGGAATAACAGATTTGGAGGTTCAGTAATTCTACGTAGTGAGATTTAGAGGTAAGAATACGGAGTTGTCCTTAGGTCAAGTGGCCTTCAAATAGAAGCTTAATAGACACTGAAGGATGCTTCTCCCTTTGTGTAGAGCTGTCATTTTGAGAGTGCTGAAAACTGGGGTGTAGTTGAAGCTCCTCTTTTTCTCCCAAATAAAAATGTTAGTTTTCTGTAAAATCTAGGTAAGCTTACATTCTATTTTTCAAATGTTGCTTCATTTGGATTGGATTCATTTTGGAGTGTAGAAAAAAAAAACAACAAAAAACAGGAAGATATGGTCTGAAGACCACATATGATCCGTCTTTCTTTTTTTTTTAAGATTTTATTTATTTATTTGTCAGAGACAGAGGGAAAGAGAGTGAGCACAGGCAGACAGAGTGGAAGGCAGAGTCAGAGGGAGAAGCAGGCTCCCTGCGGAGCAAGGAGCCCGAGGGACTCGATCCCAGGACGCTGGGATCATGACCTGAGCCGAAGGCAGCTGCTTAACCAACTGAGCCACCCAGGCGTCCCATGATCCATCTTTCTAACCAGAGATTTAATTTTTAGTTTACACAAAGCAAAACATCAGGACCATTCCATCTCTGACAAAAGAAGCTTTTCAGAACCTCTGAATTCCCAAGTTAACCCTGGCCTGTTGAGACTGGAGGAGGGTCTGTCCACACTTCCCCCCAGAAAGAGAGGTGTGGCAGGAGCTACCCCAGCAGGGCAGGAAAGAGGTCAAGCACTACTAGTATCCTAGATATCACTCTTTCAAAGAAATTTGATTTCTATTCTGAATCACAGTTTTCTACTTGTCTTACCCAGGAGATACAGCAGCACTTGAAAAGGAAGCCCAGATTGGGTGGTAAGGGGAGTTATGATCTTAGAGTCTAGATCTATTCAATACAGGTTGCATGGAATTGAATGGAATTGAATAATCCTTGCTAAATTCTGCAGTAAATCACTATGTGATGTTGGGCAAATCTCTTTACAGTGGAGGAAGTGAGGGTGATGAAGTAAGAAAATGCTATACTTTGCAGGATTTTCTTCAGGAGGAAAAGTATGCACATATTTTTTTTCCTTTCTAGGATTTTATTTAGTTGACAGAGAGAGAGAGAGAGAGAGAGAGAGTGCGCACAAGCAGGAAGAGTAGTAGGCAGAGGGAGAAGCAAGCTCCCTGCTGAGCAATGAGTCTGATGCAGGACTCAATTCCAGGACCCTGGGGTTATGGCCTGAGCCTAAGGCAGGCGCTTAACCGACTGAGCCACCCAGGGGTCCCAGAAAAGTATGCATATGAAAACACTTTCAAAGTCAACATTTCCACTTAATTGCGCATTCTTTATATGGGTATACAATTTCAGAATGATACCAATATGTGTAGAGATGAATGTTTTAGTGGTTACAGAATATAATTAATAAAGAGTACGTTCATAAAAATGGACATCTGTTATATGAAAAATAGCCATTTCACCTTTTCACCTTGAATCGGCCTGTGTGCTCTAATGCTAGCTCCTACTCTATGGCAGAAGGTAGATCACAAGATTAACAGGTTCTGACTTGAGTAACTCAAGGTCTCCAAGTTTCTGCCTTCTGGGGTCCTACTTCCTTTAATACTAATTACAACAATTATAGTTCCAACAAAGATGCTGGAAAAAACCCCAGCTCCTGCAGTGATTCTGAGGAGCATCAAGCACTCTATTATCCTGGTGTTCACCTGTCACCTCTCACTCCGCTCCACTGATCCCCTCTGCACTTACCCTGTTTCTCTATGCCCCTGTCTTCTCCAAGCCAAGGCTATACTCTGCTCTCCCTTCATCCTCCAAGGAGGATGCTGGGCTGTGGATAGTCTGTAGTCATAATTATTCCTTTGTAACAGTGTGTTAACTCTCTTTATAATATGAAACAATAGAAACTCACAATGCATAATACACTCATTGCTTCTCAAGTTTGCAACCTTTTTCTCCCCAACACCCACCTCCTACCAAGCCCCAAATAGGTTAATATTCTGACTTATGCAGGTTTCCCACAGTAGAGACATTGAGACTGGGAGGTATTTATGCTCATAAATGCAGAATTAACTGTTTTTTAAAATCATAAATGTGTTCTTTGGTAATTTTTCTTCCAGCTTACAGACTTTTTGTTTTATTTAGAACAGAGTCAAAGCAGAACCTGGATAATTACTCTGTCTTTGGTGATTTTTGTTTTCCTGGCAATTTGCATATTCTGTATGTTTAAAAGATACAACTGTTCCAGGAGAGGTAGGTATCTCATGGAGAATATGAACTCTGTCCCTCGGTGTACAGGCAGAGGTTATCAAGGATGACCTACAGATAACCTTACATGGCTGTTGGACATATAAACAGTTCTGAATTCTCTGGACAGTCGTTTGTAAAATTTATCAGAAATCCTTTAAAGTGTTCCCACATTCCCAGCTAACTATACTGCTAACAAATTTATCCTGAATTAAATGGTTAAAGATGTAACAAGCCATATACAAGCACATGCATTGCAGCACACTGAAAAAATTTAAATCTAGCACTAAAATAATACACAAATTACCAAAATTATCTTGCATTGAAAAAGAGATGGAAAGAAATAAGCCCAAACTTTAACAGTGGATGCCTTTGGAAAGAGTTTGTCCCTATGTCTAGACGTGCTTTCGTCCCTGCACTCTGTTTTCTCTTTCTTTGAGCTTTGTCTATCGTATTACTGCTTTGTCTTTTATGGGCCATTTTATTTTAATCCTTGTTGCATTTTTAAAACACTTTTTTCTAGATTTTCTGCAACAAAACTTGGGTTACTTACAGGTAATTAAAAATGATACATTAAGATGCTATGGTCATAGGACTTCTTAGAAGGCTTGGCTTTTATTGACAGAATTAAATCTAGGAAAAATTTAGTTCTACTTATCCCCACATTTTATAGACCAGGAAAGTGGAATCCAAGAAGTTAGGGGCATGAAACAGACTTCTGTATACCACTAGAGGAGACCCAGCTGCTTTTTCTTATTGTATAATCTGAGATGCCTGAGCGTCCTGGGAGGTTGAGATAAATCCCATGTCCATTCCTCCAATTACTAATTGCTTTTTGCCCCGATGAAGTTAGGAGATTTGGAAATCGGAGACACCTTTATTCCTTTATTGAAAGTAAGATATGAAGCATGACAGTAAGAGTTTCACTAATTTCACCCTGTGACTGTTTATACTAATAGGAAGGCCACTCCAGTTTATTACTGGTTCCTCCTGTCCCTTAGCTGACCAGAAGTGGAAAAAGATGGGAAATCATAGGCAAGTCTAGTTTGTCCCCTAGGGTTCAAATTATATGACAGAGGGGCACTACATACTGGGGCACTACATACTGCTCCAGCATGACAGTCTAGTTTCTGTATTGGAAGTGTGCAAAAGTCAAGTCTCAACAGAAGACACCTGGCACACTCAAAACTGTACAAAGGGGAGCACAGAAGATAGTTCATTTCCCCAGAGCTGGGAGCAGCTGATTGCCCACAAATCTAAACAAGTAGAAGGTGCCATTACCAAAACCCAGAAGAAGAGAGTCCCGTAAAATCAGATGCCTTGTAGGGAGAGTAACTTTTACTTGAAGGACATAGCCAGACCAAGGGGACCTTACAAGGAAGGCCCTGGAAGAATAAATGTGTGATTTCGCCCTTCCCTCTCTGTACTCTCTACTCCAACTGGAAAGGAGAGGGAAAACACAGCCCATGGAAGGAATCCGTCCGGGTCAGCTACACAGGGCAGACACAGCAGGCTGGGTTCTGATTCTGAAGGAGCCGTCTGGAGCGATCAGCAAAAACAGTGTCAGGGTTTTGGCTATTTAAACAATGTTCGATAACTGTGTGGTTAGATAGGCTGAAAATATATTTCAAGCTGTTACACTCAAGGCCCCCAAACCTTGCCCACCTCTAGGTCCCTACACTGTAGTTCCGTATGACCATGGTATGTGTTTTCTTTTTTAAATTCCCTTTTTTAGAACTGTTTTAAAATGCTTTAAGTCTAAGATAAGTATAAATTATCCTAGATTTTAGCAAGGCACAAAAGGAAGGCCTTCCATGGAAAATAGCATTGTACCCGTACCTTTTTCTTTTGCTATCGATGGACTTAATCACCACCTCCTTGGCTGTTATTTTCCATTGTTAATGGTTAGTAGGACTCGGGCCAACTATCCTAAAGAGCCAGGAATTCCTGGCCTGGCTGGACAGCTTTTATCCCTGTTTTGTTGCACCTGAATCAGCCATAAGAATTTATTGTTATTTGTAGCTAATGAGGTATTTCTACACTGCATTTTTAAGGCTGTTTTTTGGGAGAAAGATATGAAAGGGAGAAGAACTAATGTGCATCTAATAACATAATTGTACTGAGGCAGGAATAAAAAAAATGAGTGTTTGCAAAAAGATTTTTTCTAAGTTTCTCTTTTTTTTTTTCCTATAGAAAGGTCTTCTGTCTATACTGAGAGGGCCAACACTGCTGATGCAGAAGAAAGCAAGGTAAAGCTTTTTACTTTATCAAACCAATTATAGCATAAGAATGCTACTGTGAAAAAGTAATCGATACATATATCATCTCGCAAGACTTTGATAGAGGGATAAGAAAGGGCGAGAGGGATCACGGGATAACAACAGGAAAAAAATATATAATTAGGGCTCTACTTAAATAACTGGCTGCTCTTCTCATTTTCTATTGTTACTTGTGGAGAAGATCTGAGTGGCATTATGCATATGATGGGAAACCAGTGTACCTATTCTTCCAGTGGAAGCACGGAACTGTATAGAAGTAGAAAGAAATACAAAGTGAGAAAAGCAGATTACAGTTTCTACCCAGATTCAGTTGGCTAGCCTTCCCTATTTGTCCAATCACTTCTAAGCTCCTTGGGAACCCATAATTCGCTTACGAATTATAGTTTACTTGCAAATTCGTTTGTTTAAAATGGAGTTAAATCTTTTTGCCACACACCTTTTATTATGAGTTCCATTAATCAGAATATAAATAAGAGCAAAGAGTGGGGTAAACTCTTTTCTCTACTGGTTAAAAACTCAGCAACTAGGGACACCAGGGTGGCTCAGTTTGTTAAGCGGCTGCCTTCGGCTCAGGTCATGGCCCCACGGTCCTCAGATCAAGTCCGTGTCAGCCTCCTTGCTCACCGGGAGCCTGCCTCTCTCTCTGCCTCTGCCTGCTACTCTGCCTGCTTGTGCTCTCTCTCTTCTGACAAATAAATTTTTAAAATCTTAAAAGAAAAAAAAAAAAAAAACCAGGAACTAATCTAGAAGGGTGATTAAAATTGAGCCTTTATAACTACTTATAACTGTCTCATGGTTCTCTGATTACAGATGCAGACAATAGCTCCAAAGCTCCCTACTTCCAAAAACCAAAACAAAACACTATCATCATTAAATGCTTAAGATAAAAATGGTTATTCTGACATGAATCCCAGCCATTTAAAATCCATTTTTCTTGGTTCTAGGCTTTTACAGAACACCCAGCCAGCAGTGGAAAGTAAGACAGAACTGTATCAACCCATGATGAGACCCTTCATATCCAGTGACTTCGCTTCCCCTTTTTTTCACTGCAATTCCAGCGGTGGCTTATCATGGCCTAATAATTCTACCTTTGGCAAGACTTGCAACCATTGAGTTTCCCACTACCATATTTCCTGTTCACATCCCAACTATTACTCACTGACTCCATACCTACATCAAGATTATGAATGCCTGGATGCCAGTTCCAACTAGAAAAGAACTGTTTTCATTCAGTGGCACTCCTGCTACAGTCAGTACAGGAGGCCACACTGAGGTTCCCACCAAGACCTTGGAAGAAATGTATCACTAAGCACTGATTCAAAATCTGATCAACTAATGATGGGTGACAGAGCACACGGAAGCAGAAATCACCTTAGTGAAAAGGCAAAAAATCAGGGCACTTGATTTGCTAAGGTATTGTACTCATTTTACATGAATAGTTAATATCTGCTTAACCAACTAGATTTAATATGGTGAATCTTAGGGACCCCAAAGTTTAAAAATGTCAGTATCTCCAAGATTGCCTACAGCAAAGGGCCCTATCAACTCAAGAACTGACATCTCTTGGGGGGTGGGCTATGCCTTCCAACACCAGGTTTACATAGATGAGTGACATTAGCTATGAAGATAATTTGACTCACTCTTCTGACTCAGTTGTCATGTTGTTAATCAGCTTTATGATAAATTTAGATTTCCACATAAATTTTTACACACAGGGAGAATGGATAACCCAGCTGACTTGATGATGTCTTCTCTTTATTTTAATCAATTTATAAGAAAGAAAAAGTCTAACCAGCATTTTGGTGACTTAAGTTTTGACCCTATAGTTTATAGAAGGAAACCAACCCTGAATTGTGCATAATGCTACCTGGCCTGGTTTTCTCTAAGTACTGACATCACTATAAAGAAAAGCTTTAACTGTGAGGAGAAAAGGGTCACAACTGCTATATTCTTATTACAAAATGGAAAGAATAAAGTCAACAAATTGAGGATGGCAGACAAGAATGAACCTGGGTCCTTCCCTTAATCCCCATTAACCTTGGAAGCAAAGATACTCTCTTACATTTCCTAATCACCTTGTTTAAACTGCTTTCCACACCACATAAACGTTTTAAATGCTTGTTTCAAATGCACCTGAAGTTTTCAAACATTAAATGGTACCATCCTTGGATGCGTCCGGCCTCTGTCCTTCCTGAGCAAAGGACTTCTTATTCTTCATGAGTGTGCTGAGATTGCTGTGACTTTCATCGGTGGTACGCACACCCAGAATGAAGCCCAGCCCTTTTCGGAGTAAACAGGCCTTAGCCAAGTCCTCATTAGCTTCAAAGGGAGGCAGGGAATTGAAGCAATTATATGCATTACAGAAAGCAGACACAGGTAATTCTTCTGAAGGATGGGCTTGGACACTCTCCATTTTCTGCCCACCTAGCCTTGGTAGTGAAGGCAGCGCCCTCTACCAAAGACTCCATGAGGGAAAGACTGTGACCACATCATCAGTTGGCTCCACAGCCCAGAGAGACACCCAATTCTATCAGAAAAAATGTTTTTGCTTGGTTTATGGCAGTTAAGAGATTTTTCAGGCTTTCCTTCTGAGAATGGGGAACAATTAGTCATTGCACCGCCAAGGATGGTTTTCCTAGTCATCTTGGGTATGTCTAAGAAGCAATTTCTGCTTCGCTCATTTTGCTCTTTGTTGGAAATAACTGTGACAAAGTCGAATACATTACAAATGTTTTGCAGTCCTTTTGACCTCTTCCAGCTGAGCACAAGCGTAACACATGTGAGGCATTTCCCTAAACAAAACCATTAAATGGAGTTGATGGGCAGGCTCTGCCTCTAAGACCCCAAATCCAATGCCATGACCCTTCTCAAATTGAGGGCAGAGTTCAAACCACTTAAGTGGGCCTCTGCTCAGAGGCCTTATCCCTGAGACAATATTCAGGCAGCAACAAGAAATCTCTGGAGTGTGCCAATGACTCATGCTTCTCAAATTTATATCTAAATGTATTCAATATAACCAACTTTTAGATTCTCCTTCAAAAGAGATTATTTTGACCTCCTTTCAGGTCATATGTATTATGAATAACCCTATCTACTTATCTTGCAGAGTTATTAGTAATTCTTTTATAATAAGAGGAATAGGTATATACCAAATTTTAAAAAATGAAATGGTACCTGTCTGTGCTAGGCACCATGTTAAGTGCTTTACAGGCATTCCATAATAGGCAGCTAATGGCGCATTATACAATGTCTTTCAATTCATTTCTCCTAAAGCCAGATCTCACTTAAAGACCCTGTTTGCGAGATATCTCAATAAGAAAGCTGGGACTTCCTGTTTTGTTTATATAACCCCCAAATTCATATGTTGAATGGTTTTAGGAGGTGGGGCCTTCAAGTCCTAAGGATGGTGTTCTTGTGAGTAGGATTTGTGCCTTCTAAAAAAAATCTGCAGAGAGCTTCCTCCCACTCCCCATCCCTTTTACTCTGAGGACCCAGTGAGAAAAGGGTCATCTATGAGGAAGTGGCCCTCACCAGGGATTGAATCTGCCAGCACCGTGATCCGGGACTGCCCAGCCACCAGAACTGTGAGAGATGCTTGTTATTTGTAAGCCACCCAGTCTCTGGCATTGTTACAGCAGCCTGAACAGACCCTGAAAAGCCTACAGGTCAGTGGTCTTTGTCATGCTGCCACTACGCTAGTAGAGTTAGGGTAGCAACTCCTACCCTGGGATCAGAATAGTAGTGTTGAGAACCACAGATATGGAAATACCCTTCCCTCTTGTTTTAGGACAGAATGAGGGGAAAAGCAGAAAGCTAGAGAAGACAAGTACATTTATTCCCCACTACCTCAGCTTTAAACCTCAGCACCCAGGTCTCCATACTGATCCAGTATGAAGTCATGTACTTATCTACATAGAAAGACTCAACTCTGTTTCATGCAGATCTATCTGTACTTTTAAATTTTCTTTGTAGGGCACCTGGGTGTCTCAGTGGGTTAAGCCTCTGCCCTCAGCTCAGGTCATGATCTCAGGGTCCTGGGATCAAGCCCCATATCGGGCTCCCTGCCCAGCGGGGAGCCTGCTTTCCCCCCTCTCTCTCTGTCTGCCTCTCTGCCTAATTGTAATCCCTCCTTCTGTCAAATAAATAAATATATTTTAAAAATAAATAAATAAAATAAAATAAAATTATCTTTGCTCTCTGAACTCCTGACTGTTCTACACAAATGGATCTAGGACCTAGAACTGAAAAGTTACAAGTTAAGCATTTGAGAGGTAGAAATACAATGTACATTCCACTAGAATGCCTAGCACTGCTTGTTACCTGGGCAAGGAAAATTTAGTAAATATGGGAAGACCTTAGCAGAACCTAGTTCTTGTTTTTTTCTCTTTAAAGTATTTTAAAAAATAATTTCTTGTTCTACTGGTTTGTGTGATGACATGCACTCTAAACACACACACTTTAAGAATTACAACTGAGTTGTATATCTGACATACTTTTTTTCTAAATTTCTTTGCTTTGATCTTGAGTTTATTGACTTGAGATTCTGCTATCTCTGCCCTTTCCTTAGCTTCATTCAACTCATGTTGCTGCTTCTTATACTTGGAAAGATATTGATTGGCTTGTGCTTCCTATAAAAAATAAAAATAAAAAAAGAAAGAAAAAATATCCCTGTGCCTGCATAGTCATTTTTTCTGTTTTGACATGAAAAAGTTTAAAAATGTGTGAAAAGAATCTAAACTTCTGAGTATTGAATGGAATATATTTTGGTATGATATATATGGATTCAGACTTTCTACTAGGCATGAGATCCATTTTTATAACCACTGTTCTCTGAAAATTTAGATCAGCACGTTCCACATGTTACATGTAAGAAAACCACAAATGTTTCATAATCAGTTAAACATCCTGGTTTTTCTTTGAGTAGTGGGCGTTTGTCTTTAACCATTATACAGGTCAACAGGTAATTTGTGTTTTAGCCTGAATCATTGAAATAATCCAAAATCTCTCAAGAGATAGTAGGTATAAACCAATATATATGGCACTTAAGAATTACATTATATGTAGCTATGGATATTAACCCAAGGTTGGCAAATACATTTCAAATGATGGTTATCTGGTTCAGTTATGTCCAGGTTCATCAGGAAAAAGGACTAGGAAGCACATTTATGCTCACCCAAGGTTTTGGGGTAGGAAGGCCCCAAGGGGACTACCTGGCCAAAAATTCAACTATACAACACTGTGTTCTTACTGGACTCTATTCTTGCAATGCACGTGTTTGAGTATAACCACAAGGTTGAAGGCAGCGCTCTGACTCCCTGGAAGGAAAAGTAACAATTTTCTGAGCATGGGTGATAACTCTAGTTTGAGAAAAACTAGAGAATGAACAGACTTTAAGCTGAGCTGGTCCTCTCTAGATAAAATACTCACATGTCTCCATTAATCAAGAACAATCGCTGGGAAATCCATGAGACTGCAACAGCCCCAGGTACTTACTGTGGCCTCCATTTGCTGCTTGTAACTTTGTACTTGCAGCTGAAGTTTATCCATCAGAGTCTGCATCCTGCTCAGATCTTTTTGGTCTTCCCCTGCCTGAAATGCATAGGTGAATATATGAAGATGATTTGAATGATCATGATCCAACAGTCTGCATTGGGAGTTGCCTTATAAGAAAATAAGAGTTAGGAAACTTTATTAAGCAACATATTTTAGTTGTGATTTGAAAAATGGGTCTAACTTTACTCATCCCAGGTTTTGAGAAATTAACACAGCTCTGAGCACTGATCTCAGAACTCCACGAGTCTTTCACTGAAATAGAAGTTAAAGCCACTAGTTTTAATTTGGTCACAGCCCTTCCATCCTAACCAAGCTACACCTGCCTGTGCTTTCTCAGTTGGAAGGAAGTACCATTGTTACAAAAGCTTCATGTGCAAAACTAGAAACGAATCCTCCTCTCTTTGCTCTCTGAACTCCTGACTATTCTACACAAATGAATCTAAGACCTGGAACTGAGAGCCTACTAATCTCTCTCTAATCCTATCTCACTAATCAACTCTTTCCTTGAACTTTCTAACTGACTCTTGGCTTTGGATAATGAAACTATAGAAAAGGTAAGATTTCTGGAATTCTGGTGTGGGCATCATCAGAGATAGGAAAATTCTGTAAGCGATGCCATGTTGGTATGTACATTCTCATTGCTTCCATTGCAATCCAGGCTTGGGCTAGAGAAACAAAATCTACTAAGGTAGTATTTCTCAACTAAGCTTTACAGAGCCTTGTGTATTTTGAGGAAACAGGAAAGGAGAGGTATGCAGGCAGGCAAGATTCTGCACATCCTCCAATTTCCTATGTCTCTTTAACTAGAATATCTCCATTCTGGAACTGTTGAGCTTCCCGAAAGAAGAACATCTCAACTGGCTTATGGCTGAGATATTGATTTAATCAAGACCTACCCCTGCTGCTCAACTTATTTTCCTGTTTTCATCTTACCTATTTCATCAAATGTCAACACCTTTGATGACTTTCATGGTCTTTCTACCTACCTTCCACTACCTTCCACAAACTTCCTCCACTCCGGCTAGGCTCATCTATTACCTCACAGCTCCCCTGCTTATTCCCACCTCTGTAAGTTCAGTCAATATCCCCTCCTCCTGGACACAGCATGAGGTAACAGATAGAAACACCCAGTCTTTCCATGAAAGAGGCCTCTTTGCTTACCTTAGCAGCAAAAGGCTAGGGGCAGGCTTCTAATTTAAACACGTCAAGGGGCTGACTACAATACTCTCCAGATACTGGAGAGGCAAGTAGGCATCATATTCACACTTGCTCCCTACCTCACTCCAGGTTTCTCATATCTCTCAGAAAGGAGCTTGTGCATATTTGGCTCCCTAGTTTTGTGGCTGCAACCCAGGGAATACCTCATGAAGTTATGGCTCTAGTGGCTAGTGGTCCCGGAGGACTGCAAGAAACAAAAACTGCTTAATCAGCTGCCCCTTCCCCTGCCATGGCACAGTATAGAAGGAGCATACTGAAATGCCATCATTCTGTAAAAGAGACCAATTTATTTATCTTAGTAGCTGTGACTGAGGAGTTTGCTTCTAATTTAACATACATCAAGGGACTGACTGCAATCTTCTCCAGAGACTGGGAAACTGGTGGGGCCAGCTTTATACTCTCCATCTGTTCTACCCTTGCTGGCTGATGCTGCCAAGAAAGGAGTTTGTGTACAGATCTGGTGCCCTGGATTGTGTAACTCTGTCCAGAAGACACATCTCTTGATAGCCTGGCTCTGGTGGTCAGCAAGGTTTATGCTCACAGGATCAATGGAATGGCAGTAAACAAAGAAACAGTTCTTAAATGGCTAGCACCTCAAGTCTCAGCACAAAGAAAACAGACAGAAATGTCCTTCTCTCAGTCTTCCCTTAGAAGAGGTATATTTGCATATTTTCCTACCTGGAAAGGAATAAATGAAACAAGATGGGATCAGGAGGGAGATAAACTATAAGAGAGTCTTAATCTCACAAAACAAACTGAGGGCTGCCAGGGGTGGGGGGTAGGGAGAGGGTGGTTGGGTTATGGACCTGGGGAACATAAGCATTATAGTGAGTGCTGTGAAGTGTGTAAATCTGGCGATTCACAGACCTGTACCCCTGGGGCTAATAATACATTATATGTTAATTTAAAAAAAAAATTAAAAAAAAAAAAAAAGATCTTACCTGAAGATCAGCTTCCAATCAGCCTGCATCTAGGTACTGAGATCTCCCCTTTGGGACTCTAATAGGCTAGGACATCGTCAACTATTGGGAGCCACTCAGACCAAAGAAGACTGCTTGGACAATTACAAAGATTTTAGGAACAACCAAGAGCTAGAGAAGTGTTGAACAATAAAGATCATCTCCTACATGAGACCTCTCAGTCACAACTGGGAGAGGTATCTTTTTTATGTAACACAGAGAAACCAGTACAGAGAAGCAAAGAAAATGAAGGAATAGAGGAACGTGCTCCAAACCAAAGAACAAAATAAAATCTCAGAAAAAGAGGTAAGTGATTTATCTGATAAAGAGTTCAAAATAATGGTCATAAAGATGCTCACCAAGCTCAGGAGAACAATGCATGAACAAAATGAAAATTTCAACAAAGAGAAAATATAAGAAAGTACCAAACAGAATCACAATGATGAAGAATACAATTAGTGGACTAAAAAGTACAACAGCAGACTAGGAGAAGCAAGAGAATGGATCAGCAAACTCGAAGACAGGGCAGTGGGATTCATCTCATCAGAACAGCAAAATGATAAAGAATAAAATAAAGAGTGAACATAGCTTAAGCGATTTAGAGAAGAACATCAAGCAGACGAATATTTGTACTATAGGGGTCCCAGAAGGAGAATAAAGAGAGAAAATGGCAGACAAAATTTGAAAAAAATAATGGTTGAAAACTTCTCTAACTTGGGGAAAGAAACAGACATTTAGATCCAGGAAATTCAGAGACTTTCAAATAAAATGAACCCAAAGAGGCCCACACCAAAACACACAATATTAAATTGTCAAAGTCAGAAAGAGAATCTTAAAAGTAGCAAGAGAAAAACAACTTGTTACATACAAAGGAAACCTCATAGGACTGAATAAGCAGATTTTTCAACAAAACCTTTCCAGGGCAGTAGGAAATGGTATAATATAGTCAAAGAGTTGAAAGGGAAAAAAACCAAAAAACAAACAAACAAAAATCCCACCAAATAAGAATACCCAGCAAAGTTGTCCTTCAGAATTGAAGGAGGGATAAATCGTTTTCCAGACAAGAAAAACATGAAGGCATTCAGTATCATTAGACTGACCTTATAAGAAATGTTAAACGGTACTCTGTAAACTGAAATGAGAGGGCACTAATAAGTAAAAGAATATGAACAAATAAATTTCACTGGTAAAGATAAATATATAAAATTAAGGTAATATAATGCTGTTCTGGTGGTTGATAAGTCACTTATATATCTAGTATGAAGGTTAAAAGAAAAAAAGTAAAAAGAACCAACTTCCAAAATCTGTTAATGAATACACAGATAAAAATATGTATATTATGATATCAAAAACATAAAATGTGAGTAGAGAGGAGAGCGAAAATATAGAGATTTAAAACGCATCCCAATTGAAGCTTAAAATAGACTATTATAAATACAGGTTGTTTTATGTAAGCCTCATGGTAACCACAAAGCAAAAACCTGCAGTAGATAGAGTAGATACACAAGATAAAGAGAAAGAAATCTAAGCATACTACAGAAAATCATCAAATCACAAAGAAAGCAAGAGCAGAAAAAGGAAGAAGGGAATTATAAAACAACCAGAAAACTAACAAACCGGCAATTATGTACACCCCTGTCAATCATTACTTTAAATGTAAGTAAACCAAATTCTCCAATCAAAAGACATAGTGGCTGAATGGATTAAAAAACAAGACTCGGGGTGCCTGGATGGCGTAATGGGCTAAAGCCTCTGCTTTCAGCTCAGGTCATGATCTCAGCGTCCTGGGATCAAGTTCCACATAGGGCTCTCAGCTCAACAGGGAGCCTGCTTCCCCCTCTCTCTCTGCCTGCCTCTCTACCTACTTGTGATCACTCTCTCTCTGTTAAATAAATAAATAAAATATTTTTTTAAAAAAAGAATCATCTACCTGCTGCCTATAAGAGACTCATTTCAGATCTAAAGGCACACACAGACTAAAAGTAAAGGAATGCAGCAAGATATTCCCAGCAAATGTTAACCAAAATGAAGGTAGAGTAGCTACATTTCTATCAGACAAAACAGATGTTAAGACAAAGATTTTAATAAGAGACAAAGGTCATTCTATAATGATTAAGGGGTCAATCCAATAGGAGGATATAGTATTTGTAAATATCTATGCACTAATATATGAACATCTACATATATAAAGCAAATATTAACAGAACAAAAGGGAAAAACAAACAGCAACACAAAAATAATAGGGAACTTTAATACCCAATTTTCATCAATGGATGGATCATACAGACAGAAAATCATTAAGGAAACATAGTCCTTAAACAAAACATTAGAACAGATGGACTTAACAGACTGTATACACTCCAACCAAAAGCAACAGAATACACATTATTCTCAAGCATGCGTATAACATTCCTCAGAATAGATCATATGTTAGTCCACAAAACAAGTCTTAACAAATTTAAAAGCACTGAAATCATACCAAGTGTCTTTTCTGACCACACACTATGAAACTGAAAGTATAAGGAAAAAAACCTGGAAAATTCACAAATATTCTCTAAACAACCAATGCATCAAAGAATAAATCAAAAGAGAAATAAAAAACACCAAAAAAGAAAAAAAAAACACCTTGAGGCTTATATGCAACTAACAAATCATTAAACTCTACCTTTGAAACTAAAACAAAATAAGAAGCTGTTCTTTAAAATACTTTGATGCAGTATTGTTTATCACATAAATGTTGGTACCTCTAATTTCTTCATTATGAATTTTACCTCTTATCAATATAAACTTACTTTTTCTCCATAAAAAAAAATACCTTGAGGCAAATGAAAATGGAAATACAACATACCAAAACTTATAGGATATAGCAAAAGTGATTCTAAGAGGGAAGTTCATAGTAATAAATGTCCACATTATGAAATGAAGAAAGATCTCAAATAAACAACCTCATTTTATGCTATAGGAACTAGAAGAAAAATCGAAGACCTAAGTTCTAAAAGGAAGGAAATAACAAATATCAGAATGAAAATAAATCAAGAAAGACTAAAAAGACAATAGAAAATGAAACTAAGAGCTGTTTTTTTAAAAAAGATAAAATTGATAAGTGTTTAACAAGACTCACGAAGAAAAAAAGAGAGGACTCAAATAAAAATAGAAATGAAAGGGGAGACATTACCACTGATGCCACATAAATGCAAAGGATCATAAGAAACTACTATAAACAATTAATATGCCCCCAAAATGGATAATCTAGAAGAAATGAATAAATGAATTCAGTAAAGCTACCAAATACAAAATTAATATACATAAATCTGTTGCTTTTCAATACACTGAAATGAAGTGGAAGAAAGATAAATTAAGAAAACAATTCTAGAGATTCAATGTCCTCCTTATCAAAATACCAATAGTATTTTTCACAGATCTAGAACAAATAATACTAAAATTTGTAGAAGCACAAAAGAACCCAAATAGCCAAAGCAATCTTGAGAAAGAAGAATAAAACTGTCTCAGATTTCAAGATGTACTATAAAGTTATAATAAAACAGTGCAGTACGGGCATGAAAATAAATACATAGATCAACTGAACAGAACAGAGAGCCCCAAAAGAAACTTACACCTATATAGTCAGTTAACCTATGACAAAGGCAGCAAGACTACACAAGAAGGAAACAAAGTCTCTTCAATAAGTGATGCTGTGAAATCTGCAAAAGAATGAAACTGGACCACTTTTTTACACCATACACAATAATAAACTCAAAATGTATTAAAGACTTTAATGTGAGACCTGAAACCATAAAACTCCTAGAAGAACACATAGGCAGTAATCTCTTGGATATCAGCCTTAACAACATATTCATGGATGTTTCCTATTTTTAATTTATTTTATTTATTTTTTATGGGCATGTCTCCTTAGGCAAGGGAAATAAAAGCACAA
Organism: Mustela putorius furo; assembly: GCF_011764305.1. Lineage (NCBI taxonomy): Eukaryota > Metazoa > Chordata > Mammalia > Carnivora > Mustelidae > Mustela > Mustela putorius. Next base: position 34,176,739 of record NW_025421987.1, read on the forward strand.
ATAAACTATTGGGATTATACCAAACTAAAAATCTTTTGCACAGTAAAGGAAATCACCAACAAAACAAAAGTACCACCTACTAAATGGGAGAATATATCTGCAAATGATATACCTGTCAAGGGGTTAATATCCAGAATTTATGAAGAACTTATATAACTCAACACCAAAAGCCCCAAATAATCTGATTTAAAAATGTGCATTGGATGTGAATAGACATTTTTCAAAGAAGGCATATAGATGGCCAATAGACATAGGAAAAGATGCTCACCATCACTAGTCATTAGTGAAATGCAAATCAAAACCCGAATGAAATATTACCTTACACTTGTCAGAACGGCTAAAAGAAAAAAAAAATGTTGGCAAGGATGTGGAGAAACTTACATTCTCACTAATTCGCTATTAGTGAGAATGTAAGTTGGTAAGTTGATGAAGCCACTAGGGAAAACAGTATGGAAGTTTCTCAAAAAACCAAAAATACAAGTACCATAGTAAATACCAATCCAGTAATGCCCCTACTGGGTATTTACCCAAAGAATACAAAAACACTAATTTGCAAAGATATATGCACCCCTATTTTACTGCAGCATTGTTTACAATACCAAGATGTGGAAACAACCTAAGTGTCAACACAGAGATTAATGAAAAAAGATGTGATATATATAAACAATGGAATATTACTAAGCCATAAAAAAGGATGCAGGCTTACATTTGCAGCAACATGAATGGACCTAGAGGGTATTATGCTAAATAAAATAACCCAGACAGAGAAAGACAAGTACTATATGATTTCACTTTCATGTGTAATCTAAAAAACAAAATGAAAGAACTAACAAAAATAGCAAAACAAGATCTTAAATACAGAGAGCTGGTGGTTGCCAGTGGTGTTGGGGATGAGCAAAAGAAGTAAGGGGAGTGGGAGGGTACAGTCTTCCAGTTTTGTAATGAATTAGTCATGGGATGAAAGGCACAGCATAGGGAATATAGCCAATGGTATGTTAATAGTATTATATGGTGGTAGATGGTAGCTACACTGTAGAGAATAGAGCATAACATCTAGAGATGTCAAATCACTATGTTGTACACATGAAACTAATATAACATTCTGTGTCACCTATACTTCAACAATAGCAACATTTTAAATAAACTTTCAGCTAGACTCACCAAGAAAAGAGTGAGGACTCAAATAAAATTAAAAATGAAAGAGGAGACACTACAAATGATACCCTAGAAATGCAATGGATTATAAGAAAGTATTATAAACAATTATATCTAAAGATTTGGACAGCCTAAAAGAAATTGATAAATTCTTAGAACATACAATCTACCAAGACTTAATCATGAATAAAGAGAAAATATGAACAAATCAAAAACATAAGAAACAACAAGTTTGGCAAGGATGTGGGGAAAAAAGGAACTCTCCTACCCTGTTGGGCAGAATGCATATTGGTAAAAACGGTATGGAGTTTCCTCAAAAAATTAAAAATAGAAATATCCTAAGATCCAGAAATTGCACTACTGGGTATTTTACCCAAAAAATACAAAGACACTAATTCAAAGGGATACATGCACCCTGATGTTTACTGTACCATTATTTACAATAACCAAACTATGGAAGCAGCCCACAAGTCCTTCATTAGATGAATGGATAAAGATGTGGTGTATGTGTGTGTGTGTGTGTGTGTGTGTTTTCAGCCATATTATTGGTGTATTATTCAGTCATAAAAAAGAATGAAATCTTGCCATTTACAACAGGGACAGAACCAGAGAGAATAATGCTAAGTGAAATGGGGTTTAAATGGGGATTAAAGAGTACATTTATTATGATAAAAAAATAAAATGATAAAAACAAATAAAACTCAGGCACCTAGGTTGCTCAGTTGGTTAAGTGTTGGCCTTTGGATCAGGTCATGGTCCTGGGGCCCTGGGATCAAGTTCTGCATTGGCTTCCTGCTCAGCAGGAGTCTGCTTTTCCCTCTGCCCCTCCCCCTGCTCATGTACTTTCTCTCTCTCTCTCTCTCTCTCACACACACACAAAAATAAACAAATAAAATCTTTTAAAAAATCAAAATCAATCAATCAATCAATCTTAATACCAAAAAAAAAAAAAAAATCTGAGCAGACCAATTATAGCAAGGAAATTGGAATAGTAATAAAAAAAAAAAAAAAACACAAAAAACAGAAGTCCAGGACCAGATGTCTTCATTGGTAAATTCTTTCAAATGTTTAAAGAAGAATTAATATCACTTCTTCCCAAATTCCTTCCTAAAATTGAAGAGGAAAGAACACTTCCAACACCTTTTACAAGGCCAGCATTACCTTGATATCAAACCATAAGAGAGAAAGAGAGAGGAAAGAAAGAAAATTACAGTCCAGTATCCCTGATGAACATAGATATGAAAATCCTCAAGAAAATATTAGCAAACTGAATTCAATGATACATTAAAAGGATCACATGCCATGATCAAATTGGATTTATTCCAAGGATGCAAAGATGGTTTGATATCTGTAAGTCAATGTGATACACCACATTAACAAAATGAAGGATAGAAATCATATGATCATCTCACTACATGCAGAAAAAGCATTTGACAAAATTCAACATCAGTTCATGATAAAACCTCCCAATAGTGTAGGTATAAAGTGTTATCTCTCAAGATAATAAACGCTATATATGAAAAACTCACTTAGCTGTCTAACATTATACTCAAGAAAAACTAAGATTTACCTCTGAGATTAGAAACAAGACAAAGATGCCTACTCTTAGTACTTTTATTCAACATATTACTGGATGTCTCAGCCAGAGCAATTAGGCAAGAAAAAGAAATAGAGGGCATCCAAATCAGAAAAGAAGAAGTAAAAGAACCTTGATTTGAAGATAATACACCAGCATATGTAACAAAACAAAACAAAACAAAAACTAAAGACTCCACCAAAAACTATTAGCAACAATAAACAGTAAAGTTGCAGGATATAAAATCAGCATACAAAAATCCATTGTGTTTCTGTACACTAGTGACAAACTATAAGAAAGAGAAATTAAGAAAACAATCCTGAAGAAAAAAAGAAAAGAGAAAAGAAAAGAAAAAAAAAGGAATAATCTCAGGGCACTGGGTGGCTCAGTCAGTTAAACATCTGACTCTTGATTTCAGCTCAGGTCATGATCTCAGCATCCTGGGATGGAACCCAGGATGGGTTCCCTGATCAGCACAGAGTCTGCTTGTCTCCCTCTCCCTCTACCCCTCCCTCTTCCCCTCCCCCTGCTTGTGCTTGCTCTCTAAAATAAATAAATCTTAAAAAAAAAAAAAAAGAAAGAAAAGAAAACAATCCCATTTACAAATGCATCAAAAGGATAAAAATTCTTAGGAATAAATTTAACGAGAGGGATGAAAGAACTACACCCTGAAAACTATAAGACATTAATGAAAGAAATTTAAGATGACACAAATTAAATGGAAAGGTAATCCATGTTCATGGACTGGAAGGATTAATATTATTAAAATGTTTATATTACACATAGCAATTTACAGTTTCAATGCAATGCCTATCATAATTTCAATTACATTTTTCACTGACATAGAATAAACAATTTTAAAATTTGTATGGAACCACAAAGGACCCCAAATAGCCAAAGGAACTGAGAAAGAAGAAAACTCAGTGCACCATGCTACCCGATTTTAAACTGTATTATAAAGCTATAGTAATCAAAACAGTATGGTATTGACATTAAAACAGACACATAGATTAATGAAACAAAATAGCCCAGAAATAAACCCACATATAAATGGTCAATTACTTTATGATAAGGAGCTAAGAATACAAAAGGAGAGTATCTTGAAAAAATGGTATTGGGGAAATTCGACTGCCACAAGGAAAAGAATGAAACTAATGAAATTAGACCACTTTCTTTTTTTTTTTTTTTTAAGATTTTATTTATTTATTTGTCAGAGACAGAGGGAGAGAGAGCAAGTGAGCACAGGCAGACAAAGAGGCAGGCAGAGGCAGAGGGAGAAGCAGGCTCCCTTTTGAGCAAGGAGCCCGATGTGGGACTCGATCCCAGAACCCTGGGATCATGACCTGAGCCGAAGGCAGCTGCTTTACCAACTGCTTTACCACCCAGGCTTCCCTAGACCACTTTCTTATACCATACACAAAATTAGCTCAAAATGGCTTAAAGACTTAAATGTAAGATATGAAACCATAAAACTTCTAGAAGAAAACATGGGGTAAGCTCCTCAAAATAGGTCTTGACTATGAAATTTAGATTTGACAGCAAAAACAAAGGCAACAGAAGCAAAAATAAATAAGTGAGACTACAGCAAACTCTAAAATGTCCATACAGCAAAAGAAACAGTAATAAATAAATAAATAAATAAATAAATAGGCAGCCCATAGAATAGGAAGAAATATTTTAAATCCTATACCTGATAAGGGATTAATATCTAAAATACATAAAGAACTCATACAACTGAATAACAGAACAAAACTGAAAACAAAAAATATAATTTAAAAAAAAGGGCTGAGAAACAGAAATGCAAAGATGCTCAGCATCATTAATTATCAGGGAAATGCAAATCAAAACAACTATGAGATATCACCTCACACCTATCAGAATGGCTAAAATAAAAACAACAACAAGAAAAAGGGAGAAAAAGGAAGCCTCAGGCACTGTTGGTAGGAACACAAACTAGTGCAGTAACTGTGGCAAACAGTAAGAAGGGTCCTCAAAAAATAATTACCATATGATCCAGTAATTCCACTACTAAGTATTTACCCAAAGAATATGAAAACATTAATTCAAAAAGATATATGCACCTTTATGTTTATTGCAGCATTATTTTCAATAGCGAAAATATGGAAGCGACCCAAGTATCCATCAAAGGATGAATGAATGAAGAGGTGGTATATATACACACAGAATGTTATTCAGCTCTAAAGAAGAATGAAATCTTGCCATTTGCTACAACATGGATAGATCTAAAGGGTATAGCGCTAGGTAAAGTAAGTCAGTCAGAGAGAGACAGATACCATATGGTTTCACTCATATATGAAATTTAAGAAACAGAATAAACAAGCAAATAAAATAAGAGACAAATGAAAAGCAGACTCTTAAATATAGAAAACAAACTGGTAGTTACCAGATGGGAGGTGTTTGGGGGATGGGTGAAATAGGTGAAGGAAATTGAGTACACTTATCTCCATGAGCACTGAGTAAGGTATAGAATTGTTGAAATACAATCTTGAGTATCTGAAACTAATATAACATTGTACATTAATTATACTGGAGTTCTAAAAAATGAACAGAGGATCTGTATGGACATTTTTTTCAAAGAAGATATATATATGGCCAATAGGTACATGAAAAGGTACTCAACGTCACTAACCATCAGGGAAATGCAAATCAAAATCACAATGAGATATCAGAAAGACAAGAAATAACAAGTGTTAATGAGAAAACAAGAAAAGGGGATGCAACCTGGTGCAGCCACTGTGGAAAATGGTATGGACGTTTCCTCAAAAAATTGAAACTAGAACTACCATATGATTCAGCAATCCTACTTCTGGTTATTTAGCTGAAGGAAACAAACGCTATCTTAAAAAGATACTTGCATCCCCATGTTCATGGAAACAACCTAAGTGTCTATCAACAAATGAATGAATGGGGGCGTCTGGGTGGCTCAGTGGGTTAAGTGCCTGCCTTTGGCTCAGGTCATGATCTCAGGGTCCTGGAATCAAGCCCTGCATCGAGCTCTCTCCTCAGCAAGGAGCCTGCTTCCCCCTCTCTCTCTACATGCCTCTCTGCCTACTTGTGATCTCTCTTCCTCAAATAAATAAATAAATAAAATCTTTTAAAAACAAACAAACAAAAAACCCAAATGAATAAAGGAAATGGGGTATGTGTATGTACACACAGAGAGGAATATTATTCAGCCATAAAAAAGAAGGAAGTCCTGCCATTTGCAATCCTTAAGGGCATTATACTAAGTGAAATAAGTCAGAGAAAGACAAATAATATATGATCTTACGTATACGTAAAATCTAAAAAACCAGACTCAGAAAAAAAAAAAAAAACAGATTGGTGGTAGGGATGTAGGGAGTGGGAGAAATGGATCAAGGTAGTCAAGAGGTACAAAATCCCAGTTTTAAGATGAACAAGTCCTAGAGATATAATGTTGAGCATAGTGAATGCGGTTAACAATACAGTGTTGTATACTTGAAACTTGCTAAGAGAGTAAATCTTAAGAGTTCTCATCTCAAGAAAAAAAGATTTTGTAATTATGTGTAGTGATGGATGTTAATTAAACTTGTGATAATCATTTCACAATGTAAACAAACATCAAATTATATTGTACACCCAACATTAATGCCATGTTATGTGTCAATTTTATCTGAATATAAATAAATAAATACATGAGTAAAGAAAAAAACTTCAAGCCATTTGTATCGCTTAGCGTCCTTCCCCACTCCACCTTAAAGTACAATCTGACCATAGATAATTCATTACTAATTTTACGCTTACTAAAGCAGAGACCAAGATATAAGGAAATGAGACAACTCTATTTTTTCAATAAAATCTATTCTCTTTTCATCTGCCTGTCCCTCTCCATCCCAGGTTTAAGAAATTTGAAGACTCATAGAATTATGTGTTTACGGGAAGTTCTAAAACCAATAGCAGTTTAATTGCTTAAACCCAATTCACGGAGACCAGTAAACTTACTGCGTGGTCAAGGAAGCCACAAAGAAGAAAACTGAAGAAGCCTAGGAGCGGTTGCTGATGTTAACAGTGTTCCTCCCGCTTGAGAAGGCAAAACCTTTGTCAGGCTTAGGTTCACATCTCAGCCCTGTGGTAGGCAGAGGTGTACACAGCTCAGATTTCCCTTCAAGCTGTGAGGTGGGCACTTACCGGAAAACCTCCAGCTGTAGCACCTTTGGGAGTCGCTATAGCATTCACACTGAGATCACCACTCCCCAGGGATCCCCCAGCCAACACCTGGGCCCAGCCAGCAGTTATGAGGACCTGGCCATCACTGCCCAACGTGCGGCTCCTTTCCGTGCAACCTCTGTGCTGGAGGCTGCTCCGAGGTGCGCGGCAATCTGCCTCTCCTTCACCCTTCCCTTTCATGGGTGTCAGACTTGCACTGTCGCCTAAAGGCTTTCTCTGCCTGATCTTTCTTGCTCTCCCCTTTGTCTTTCCAGGTGTTATGTCCAATAAATCTCTTGTACTTCTAGAACTCTATCCTGGCACCTGGTTCCCAGAGAAGTTACCCCAAATAATCACATTTTGTTTCCTTATCTCTAAAAAGGAAGACACTATATCTGTAATTAGATTTGTAAGGATTAAATAACATCTATACATAGATCCTTGAATATAGAAAGCAGTTGAAGATAAAATGGAGCAGGTGGATGGGGGGTGCTGCTGAAAAACTGTCTGTACCTTCTATAACGGTTCTAAGTTCCTAGTCCTACATCCTGCTTTATAGCACATTATTCTGGGTACTGAAGAGAGAAAATCGGATGAACTTCCGAATGCTCAATGGGGACTGGTCATACAACTATAGTGGTTGGGGTCACACTTGATTCCCTTTCTAATATAGTAGGATATTCCCAGAGGATTTTTCCTCAGAAAGCAAAGCCACATTTAGGCCCCTTTCGAAATGACATTTTCAATTGGCACCAAAGAAGACTATCACGAAACACCCCACCTCATAGTCCTGGTGGTCATTTTGATGTTAAAGGAGAACAGACTGGATCCAGTCAGCATCTATCTTGGATATTTCAAAACCAGGTACTGATATCAAGGAATGTGGAGGGCTCTCCAATGTCTCTTTAACGTTACGGCGCTTAGCTTAATATCTTGTGTGAAACAGGTGCTCACTAGGTGTTATCTGATTTAACAGCAGAAAAATCATGGCGTAATTGAGTAGATACACTTTAAGCACTGTGCAGACACTTGGAAGAAATGAAGAACTATTCCTCCACGCTAGTACCTGAGGGAACAAAAAGGTTATTGCTGAGAAGAACAAAGAGAAAACACAATAGAACAAGAATGCATTCTTGGGGACAATGAAAACCAAAAAAGGATAGCTTTGGTGTTTTGTTCTATAATGAACTTGTCTTCAGAAGAAAAAAATGTCTGAATAATCTGTAGGAAAATAAAAAGAAAACCCTGGACGTTATTAACAGGCTGCACACGGGACTTCCTCACCCTCCTCAAAAGAAGGGCGGAGACCACCTCTCTCCTGCTCCCAAGCTGTTTACCTCCTTTGCAGCACATACCAGGGGCTCACTCCTGGGTGGTTTCGATAGAAGGAGTGCAGCCTAAAGAAGCACCAGACTAACTCGTCTTAGACAAGAACCGCTTATTCAGGAAAGACGAGCTGCGCAAGTAGCTCATTTCATCTTAATTAGCCCAGGACAGGGCTTCTGAAGTGCTCTGCTTTCTTATCTACAGTATCCTTCCTGCTGCGAGGGAGGAAGATGTTGGCATTTCAAACAGCAACTCAGCCTCAGGGACCAGAAGCAAGACGAGCAGATCCAAAGGTGCTGTGAAAGTGGGTGGCCCCTGGAGTGAAGGTGCCTTTTCGCCGGCATGAGCTAGACCATGCGGCAGGACAGGGCTAGAAAGTGACGTCTGGCGTCCGTGTTTGACAACTGGAATACACACCCCAACTTGTGCGAGGAAGACACGAGGCCCCCGAGGGGCCTTTGGTCTCATGGACTCTAGGGGCCCTTCCATTTGAAGGGAAGATAGGTTAGAAAATGAACATGAAAGGAAGGATGATCTTGTGGCTTCAGAAATGCCTTTATTCCTGGTAAGAAGCCTTCCCACTTCTCTGTTATTGCTGGAGACCAGCGTTGGGCCACAGGAAGAGAAGCTGAGAGTTCTGGAGGCCCGTCGTGAACCGTTGCTGTGTTTCCACCACCTGGCACCAGCACCAGAGTCCTTGGGGGGCCTGGAGGGTTTGTGTTACCAGACACTAGGGGTGAGGATGTCCCCTGCTCCGGGGTAGCCAGGGTCGCATGTCACCTGCCGGCTGAGGACCCTCCCCCCCAACTCTCTGTCGGCCACTTCATTTACACGTTGTTCTCACTCAGCCTCTCACAGGAAGGCATCTTTCTGCAAGCGCTGCAGACGTTATATGTGACAAAACCAGCACCGTATAAATAGCTTTTCGCTTCTAATTGCGACGTGCCACTCCCATTTTGCTCCCTGTAAGCGCTGAAAAGGGACCGTCCCAAACCCCGAATAGCACAGAAGCCCTGGGATTGTCAGTCCGTGTCTACTGCTGAGGGAGGGCGAAGATGGAGAGAGAACAGCAGGAGACCCGGAAGGCCATTTCAGGCTTGAAGGAGCACGTTTCTCCAGCACCCCAACGGATTCCAGGAGGACCTGACAGGTCAGCTCTCTGACGCATCGCTCCAGCCTGCCGGCTTCCTCCTGGGCCTCTGCCCTGCGACGGATTTCGTCCTCCGGTTGACCTTCCAGTTTGCAAACCTGCAACGAAACCCTGACCTCAGACCACAGGCTGGCCGCCAGCAAGCCAGGGTGACATCGAATTTGCCGACTGGCACGGTCCTTTGCAATAGAACGACGTCATCTAGAAAGATGCGTTCATTCTCCATCCGGCCATGATTAAACAGGGCCCCGTCTCTGGGAACCCTGGCTCGCTAAAAGCGAGTGGATTAAATTCTGTGGATTAAATTCTTTATAAAAGGCCTCTTTAAACTCTGAAGGCAGTGAGAGGCTCATCCACGCAGAAGTGACAATTCTCCTGTTAGATCACAAAATACACACATATGCGTGTGTAGGAACATCGGTGAGTATACGGAGAATCAGCTACATAGAGCACCCTTTAAGGATCCAGCCACTTTCATTAAAAATATAATAATAAATAAATCAAAAATAATAAAATTTAAATTAAATTAAATTAAAAAATAAAATTAAAAAAAAAAATAAAGGAACCAGCCACTGTGCTCTGTGGTCTTAAACTGCCTTCTCCATGGTCAGCTCTGACTCTCTGAAATCTGACCTTGAGGCTCTGGCGGATGCGGCATGTTGCCGCCCGGCAGCCCTGTTGTGTGGGCGAGCTATAGCACACTGACAACCTGCCTGCAGCCTGACGGAGTCCTATAAGCAAAGTTAACATTCCTTCAACAAATATTTTATGCCAGCCACACACCAGACCCCAAGGCTAGAGATACAGCCGTGCACAGAACAAACAAAAATCTCTCCCCTATATGAGCATACATTTTAATGAGGGGGAACACACAAAGCAGAATATAGGATATGTTCAGTGGTGAGTTTGGAGAAATAAAGTGGAAACGGGGGTAGAGACTTGAGGGAGGAAGGGTATTGGTTGCTCCTTCTCTTCCCCTCGATGTCCGTGGCTCTCTCCCCTGCCTTCTTCTTGACACAAATGCCACCTTCTCCACAGGGCCTCCCGGACTATCCTTTTAAAAATTGCAGTCTAATGCCCGAGGCAGGAATGTGCCCGGAACGTCTGACCCCATCTCTTACTCCCTGCTTCCCTCCCCCCACTTCAGACACACTGCTCTTGCTCTTCCTCAGGGAGAGCAAGTCAGCAGGTGTACCAGTTCTTTATAGAGGAAGCCCATTAAAATAATCTTCTAACCCCCTATCACACAGGAGCCTAAAACATAGTTCTATTGGATGAGACATGAGGCGATGAGACCCCCCCTTTAAGATGAAGTTTTCTTGCATGTCTTTTTAAGTGTATTAAAACTCCTCTGGGAAAATCACTATTACATAAAACCTTAGACATCATATAATTTCACTGTAAATATATCGTCATGTAATCCTAACAGATAATAGTATTATGATTATGTTTTTAAGAAAATTAATCATAATTCCTTAGTATCAGCCGATATCAGGGGCTCATTGCTACTGAGTTAACACTGGTTCTAGGACTTAATGGTGGAGAAAGAGCAGAATTAAGAACAAAATTAAAGCCTGCAATCTTAAATTTGAATTGGAAATACCAGTATCAATCCTGTATTATTTTTTTATTAGGGAAAAAAGACATATTCTAAGTTCTTGAATTTTATACCTATATGTTTTTTCTCTCATACTAAAAAACTTGGTTCTTATACAATAAAGATTAAATAATTATTGGTTAAAGAATTATATTAGTCTTACTCATAGTAGTAATAAGATATCGCTATTTGAAACTGCAAGTACAGTACTTCATTTGCTATTTTTTTTTCTTTTGTCCTTAGATGTATCCCATGAGGCATGTACAAAGCACTATGTTTAAAAGTCACTGGGAATAATTCATCTGTGGGTTTTATGCTCCCCAAATTGATACACAGTTAGCTTCACTTGTTTCCATTTTTGTTAACATTTTAAGGATTGATTTGTTTTATTCTGCTCTTTGATTTAAACTTGTTTTTTAATTAGGAAGCATGTAAATGCTTTATATGATTTTGCAGTCAAAACAATGGAACAAGTTTCATTCAGAAGGTCTCAGTTTCATCTCTGTGTTCTTCTCCTATGGGTAGCTATTTTTATTCGTTTTTGTCTAATCCTGTCACCCCTTCTTTTTGAAAACCTAAGCAAAATGTGTATGTGCACCCATCTTCTAGATTTCCTCTGCTCTTGCACAAAAGCTTGTGACACTACCTATTGATGGTGACTTTTATCATCATTGTACCACTAGGTGGGATCTCCAGAACCTACTACAGAGCTCTTCCTCATTCCTAATTAATCAGCATGATTATATGGAGGTACCATGGATGTGCATTGGAATTCTACTGTATGGATATACCATAAATGTGCAAAAGCAATACTGTATTTGTCAGGGGCCCTTCTGAACCATCAAGTCCCAGTGAAATTTTCTTCCTCCCCTCCTAACATTTGTCACCAACTTGTACATAGTCATTGAAATCGATTCAATAGTCAAGAGAGATTTTTCTATTTGTTGTTAAGCTCCCTGAAGGCAGGTGCAATGTCACTGTCGTCTGCCCTTCCTATATCTTCACCAAGCATTTCTTGATCCTTGATTTAGTTGTTTCCCTTCCACTTTCCCTGGCAAATAAAAAAGGTGCATTCTCTGCAGAGCAAATAACAGGAACAAAGACACAAAAGCAAGACTGCACAGATGTACCCAACAAGTAACTCCAGCTGTGGGAAGCCTGGAGTTGGTGTGGCTGAATGGAAGAAGATGTATTCTCACTTAGCAGGAAAAGGGGAGGCAGAGTTAATCCAGCCCAATAAAAGTCTTGGTTGATCGCCCAAAGTCAAACAAGAATAAATAAGTATATTGAGATCTGATGCTCTCAATGATCTACAAGTGCTAAAAAGCAGAAGTGATTAGAGAAATAGGGAACATTTGGAGTGATATTCCAGGATAAGACCTTGAATCTGGAGTCATCATGACCCCATCATGACCCATGCAAATGCCTACCCTAGATTCTAATTTATGGATTTGCTTTCTGTTCCCCGTCACGGCCGTCTGTTCAGCTTCATCCAGCTTTTTTTGTAAGTCTTTAATTGTCTGCTCCATATTCTTTCTCATCCTCTCAAAGTGAGCATTGGTGTCTTGCTCCTTCTTCAGTTCTTCTGATATGTTCGCTGCCTAAAACAGAAGAAAGGAGCTGGGATAAGGCGGCAGCCAAGTGACCTTCTCATTTGCACCCACAATCTTCAGGTCATGATTTGACCAGATGTCATGTCTTCCTCTGTCACCCTCACGTTTGTCAACGATATGGCAATCAAGATGACATCAGCTACAGAGAAACTGGGGTGAGGGGTAGCAGAAACTATCTAGAGATGAAGCACTGCATGAACACTGCACAACACAAAAGAAAGCTGACCAACCGGAACAACAGCTCTGAGCAGACGAAAACCCGGGACGTGCCCTGTAGTATCTTGCACCAGGACAAGTACGGAAGGATGCCTATGAAAATCTTTCACATCTCACTTTTATAATTCTGTGATTCACAACAGCAAACAAGTTTAGGCTTCAGGAATTTGGCAGCTACAGATGCTTTCAGTGCCAATAATCTGGCACAAAGAAGGTTAATTCTTGTTTGTGAAGCCTGCTCTTGGCTTTGGCTATGTGTACAAGGGCTTGATGTCTCGACAAAATTATTAAGAACTGGTTCATGAATCTCTCAGTGCATTTAATGTAAGAACACTGTCCTCCCAGCCAAAGCTTCTCTGTCTATCAGGTTACCAACCATCTGTATAATTTAAGTGTGAGACGTCTGTGCAGATGGTGAGGGCAAAGAATGAATTAGGGAGGCAACTCTGGGTTCTGCTATGTGGGGTTGGGACTCAGAGCTGATCTATTAGAAAACTGGAAGGTGGGGGAAGAGGTAGTGAGGTTCATTTTTCAACATTGTCAAGAAACTCTCATAAAGGCACGCGAGAGCAGCTAGTCTTCATAATGCATGACTGCATACATTTCCCAAGCTGGAGTAGACACTCTTTTTATCCCATTCTCTCTTTGCGGATTTTCGTAAATGTTAAGCATATTATTCTCCTCTTGGCCATCAACCATTTCCAAGCTTTCACATACCTCTTTTCCATCACGAAATGCCTGCCTTGATACAAAATGGCTGGGTGATAGGCACACTTCTCTATTCTTAGAGAGGGCTGGATTCTGCAGTGACCTGGTATCCAGGGGTTTGGCGCAAAGATTTTGTTTAGCTCCTCAACTGGCAAATAACTCAGGCGAATATAGACACAAGCTCTTCCCCTCTTTTGAATTTTAAAATGACTAATATAAAATCCAATTAAATGTCTTGTCTCCCCACTTCCCATACCCCTTTCATCAAGAGGATCAGCTTCCATTCACATAGCAAAATCAGGGCTGCTACACATAGTCGGGCGTTGATGGACTACACAGAGTCACTCGATGGGGAGAGAGCGAGTGGAGGCTGCAGTTAAGGGTACACTCTGCTCAACAAGCCTGGGGCCTGCAAGATCCTCCATCTCTCTCTGCTAATTTTTATGCCGAGTGTTACCTTCTGCTTGCTATGCCCTTTGAGAGAAGTGTTGCATCTGCCCACAGGGGGTGCCCAGCAGTGGCCTTTCTTCAGTTCCCACAAAGCTTCAGACAAGGCTGGCTGCCAATGCTGAGGTTAGTGCCACTTAGGAAAAGCACCCCCATCCACAATTTTAAACTTTCAAATAAAGAAGGTACACCAGCCCTGGAACCCTTCTTTACCAACCTGATGGTGCTACTCAAACAACAGTATGGGTTGGAAGAGATAAGTGAAATAAGCTTTCTTTCCAGATCATCATCATCAAACCATTACAGACACTAAGAAAATAGCTATTTGTGGGGACATACAGGAAGAATTGTTTCTAGACTCTAGATGTATTGATTCACAAGTGGAAAGTGGCTTAGCTTTAAAAAAAAAACACACACACACAAAAACCCCTCTTGCTTTCATGAGGTTTTGCTTATAGCAATTCAACGGCTCCTTTTTAATGTCTGAGTAGGTTGGAAGGGAGGAGCTAATTGGCCTAATTTTTCAAAATGGGAACAGAGAGGCAAAGGGGTCAGCTAATCTGCTCCCGGCTGTATGGAGAATCAATGGAATTCTTTCTGGCCGCGGATCTGCCTCTGCCCCTCGGCTACCACTCCGGTCAACTCTGAAGACGGGAGTGAGGGAGCAGTCAATGGACCCACCTCAGTGGCTGCCTTCTTGACCTTCTCTTCTGCATTTTGACACCTCTGCACTGCCTCTTTGGCTTCTTTCTGCATCCTGGCAACATCAACCTCCAGTTTCTTCTTCTGGCTGAGGAGGCTAGTGTTCTAAAGCAAAGCAGCACTCTCGTTAGGCAAGTTGAGACCAGCGATGCAAAAGCCAGCTGGTTGGTGGCAGACATGCAACGGGAATGGGCTCTGGCTGGGAGCAAGTTCCATTCTAAGCGGCTAGTCAGTGTACCGGTCCTTCCAACCCCGGGAAGCCACACTAGAAAACTCCCCTGTGCCAGCAAAGGCATATTTGAATGGAAGGTATTTCATCCATTAGAGGCTCGATATCAAAGAGACAGTTTCTCTGAATAAGAAAGTAGAAATGGATCCAGATAAGCTACAAACCCCAAATGTATGTTTGGTTTTCAACTTGTTGAGGAATACGGTTTTCTGCCTTTTATTTTTTGATGTGGTAGAAACAAGTGTTCCAGAGCACAAGTCAGGGTCAGCAGCAGATATTTGGGGAGCAGGAGGTTGGGAAATAAAAAATCAGTTTCCAGGGGCACCTGGGTGGCTCAGTGGGTTAAACCTCTGCCTTTCACTCAGGTCATGATATCAAGGTCCTGGACAAGCCCTGCATTGGGCTCTCTGCTCGGCAGGGAGCCTGCTTCCCCCCACTCTCTGCCTGCCTCTCTGCCTATTTGTGATCTCTCTCTCTTTGTCAAATAAATAAATAAAACCTTTTTTAAAAAATCAGTTTCCAGTATGCTGCTCTAGGAAAAACAAAAACAAAAACAAAAACCCCCCTTTCTCTTTATCTGCCTCCCTTTCTACCTGATTTGCAGTGAGGAGGCTCAGATGAGTAGCTCAGATGAGTCTCATCCCCTAGCCCTTAGGAAGCCTCTACCACGGGGGGGATGCTTGGTGTTCTGTGGCTGGTACTGCCCTAATTCTTCTTTCCTGGGTTATGACACTAGAGGCTGAGGCTCCCTTTGCTGCTATTTGGCCCATGTTTGAAGCACAGCTTTTCTGAGGGTGTGAAACCTTAGCATAGAGAATGTAATATAAAAAGCACAGGTTCCTATTTTTGATTTTTCTTCATTGTCCTTTCACTTTTCTCTAGCGAGTACCTCTCTCAGAAAGCAGATTGTACCTTGGAAATAGAAAGATATTCCAGCCTCACAGGCTCTGCCCTGCTTCCTCAATGGCATGAAGCATCTTCATCAAGGCCACCGTGCTCTGTCCTCCCAGAGAGCTTAGGTTTTGTGTCCCCCAACCCAAGATTTTCCCTGGTGGTGGTGGTGGTGGTGTTGAGGATACGTGTGTTTTACTGGGTATTTTCTGGATGCTCACTGTACGTCACTCCATAGAAACTCTTTCTTTGTAAAGGAAGGTATAAATATAAATGCTGACTTGTTTATACATGGAATCATTTAAAATCTGCTAGAGAGATGATTGCCAAAACGTTTTCAAGCTGGATGACTCTAACTGGTTCTTTTGGGGAGGAAGGGGTTTAGGAGATATTGTGCAAGAGGGCAATCTAGACAGTCACAGCTTGGGTTTTAAAAAGAGCACATGTAGTCAGTCAAGGATAAGGCTGGCCTTGTATCTTTATTCTAGGCTCAGAGGTCTGGGAATGCAGAACGTACTAAGAAGGTTCCATTAAAGGTTCATTATGTCATCAAAAGATTGACAGCATTCTATTAACTGCAAGGTGCCCCCACATGATTAAGATTGGGGAGAGGTCCTTGTGAGCAATGTAGTATCACCTAGATACGCTGGTCTAGACAAGGTAGTATCACCTAGATTTGCTGGTCAAAGGGACCAGCAGCATCACCTGAGAATTCATTTGATTCCTGGGTCCCACTGCAGAGATTTTCATTCAGTAGGTCTGAAATGAGACCTGAGAATTTGAATTTTTATGTTAGTTTCTGTTATACAGCAAAGTGTCAGAAACTCTGCCCTAGAGATCAGGTTTCCACAACCTAATTTTCTTTTTGTTTTTTCAAACTCATCTCCTCCTCCCTGTGTCTGCTTTTTCCTCTGGTTGATGTGCTCAGTTCTCTCTAGCCTAGTGTTTTTTCATCATATTGGGACCCACTGGTGCATTATCAGTTATAATAGGCATGGCAAATGATTTATTACCAATAGCTATTAAGTACTACAGATAGATGATTACTTTTTAAAAATTCAATATCCGACTTTATAAGAATCCTGCTCATTGTATTTAGAGAAGCTTTCCTGAGAGAGAAATAAAATGTTGAAGTGAGTTAGCTTGCCAGGAATTATGCAGAACACACAGCCTATTTGTTCCATATCACATGGTATCTAAATAAGGTTGTGCCATGCACAGTGTTTTGATGGACATAAAAATCAAGCTGTAGGCACAAATTAATTGCAATGCTTTCTAGCTGAAATATCTTTGGCTGATCCTTCCTTTTTCCCAGTATTTCTAGGAGGGGGCACAACTGGCATTCTGGGAGGGGCAGTTCTTTGTGAGGTAGGATTATCCTGCACCTAGCATGAATATTAGGATCTCTGAACTCTGCCCAGTCAGTGGCACTCTCCAGTCACTGGAGAGTGATCCCAAAATGATCCCACAGACATTGCTAAATACTCCAGGCATGGCAGCTCTGCCTAATCCACCCTTCACGGCACTCACCAGACTGAAACTCCTAAAATGAAAATCTGATCATTTCACTCTTAGCTACTGGAAACTCTTCAATGGATCCCCGTTAACTACAAGACAGAATTCAAGCTGCCTCAGTCTCAGACTCAAGGTTGCTGGGGACCTGGCTCTCCCTGCCTCTTAATACCATTTCTCTGACCTCTCCCACCTCTGCCTCACCATGTTCGAGTATAGCAATTTCCCTCAACAACCCAAATCTCCTCCTCCCCTAGACTTCTGTCTTTGGCTTCCAGCTGCAGTTAAGCATATTGTGTATCTAGTAGGTCTAGGACTGTCAGAGAAGGCTTTCTGTAGGGATGGGCTTGCTCTGACACTACACACCGGCAGTGGGTTGAAGTTCCTCGCTTAGATCTTCACTTTTTTAGGACGATAGAGACATGCTGCGTAGATACCATGTATATCTGCTCAGGGTATGGTGGGTGCCCTGGAAATGTTGACTGATCCATTTACTGTACACGAGGGTTTCTCCTGGTTCTATGAGAATGGCAAACAATTTCAAAATTCTTGCTTTGTGTCACTTACATAACCTTTCATGAGATACCAGAGTCCTGACAGCTCATCAAATCAGTCAGCAGCCGCTTAGAATTGTTAGAAATCTCCTGGCTCTGAGGCAGGAATATTTAAAACAAACAAACAAAAAAAAAAAAAAAAAAAGAAAGAAAGAAAGAAAAGAAAAATCCTGGGATGCTGGGAGAGTATGGGACTTGGAGGGAACAGGAGAAGCAGGAAAGTGGCTCTGGTACTAGGGAATGTTCATATCTCTCCAGAATCCTGGTTATCAATGCTCTGAGAGTCCATTCTTTGGGACTTAGTATTATAGGTTATATTATATGCTCTCCAAAAGAGATGCTAAAGTCCTAACCCCTAATTCAGATCTCTGAATGTGACCTTATTTGGAAAAAGAGTCTTTCCAGAGGTAATCAAGTTAAAAATGAGATCATTAGGAGCTGTCTAAATCCAATACAACTGATGTTCTTATTAAAAAAATAATAAAGGGAAATTTAGATACAAATGTGAACAGAGGAAAAATGGTGTTCAGACGCAGAGAGGATACCATGTGAAGGCAGAGGATTGAAATGATGCAGCTACAAGTTAAGGAGCACCAAAGATCACCAACAAACCTCAGAAGCTAGAAAAAGGCAAGCAAGGATTGACCTACAGGATTCAGAGGGAGCATGGCCCAGCCGACACCTCGGTTTCAGTCATCTAGTCTTCAATACTGGGAAGAATCAATTTCTGCTGTTTTAAACCAGCCAGTTTGTGGTCCTGAGTTGTAAAAGCTCTAGGAAACTAATACATCCGGGAATAAATGAAGAGTGTGCCCACTGCTTTGCTGCCAAAGGTTTAACCTATGCCTCATATAGCACACCCAAGGCCTGACATGGCAACTAGGTATGGTCCGAGGCTGAACAGCAGGTGGAAACAATGGCCTTCACACTGCTGACGCAGCTAATGGGGAGAATTTATGGGCCTCACCTGGGTATGGAAAAGGTTGATTCTCTCTGTGGCCTGTAGGAGCTCTTCCTCTGCCAGCCTGCACCCCCATTCTGTCTTGCTTGTACAAGGACCTCAGTTCCTCCAGCTCAGAGTGGAGAAGAGAGTTGTGCTTCTCGGCCATAGCCCCCTACTCCTTCAGCTCACTGTTCAGGAGTGTGCTGTCATCTAGCTGCACCCAAAGGTCCTGTGAGAGAAAACACGGGCCTGGGGCACAGATCGCTCTGAGTTCAATGGGCTATGCACCTGCAAGTCTGCTCTGGGCAAGCCTCCACCAGTTTAAATTTAAGTATGTTCCTGCTCTCTTGAAGGATTAGATTTGTTGCCCTTACTGTCATTGCTCAATATAATCGGTCTCTCGGTTTGTTTATTCCCTGCCCCCTGCCCCATAGTACATATACCTTGATCTGGGTCTGAAGCTGGCCCAGGGATTTGGTTGTTTCTAACACCTGCCGGTTGGCACAGTTAAGCTGAAGTTCTGTCTCATTGAGGCCCCCTTCCACATTCTTCTTCAGCCGGGTCGCCTCAATTCTCTTCTAGTATCAGAATCCAGACTAGACTGCAGGGAGTCAACAGCACATTGCTGGTTCCTCCTAAATTTAGAATAACATTCAGGGGGAAAAATCATGCACCCAAATTGAGAAAGGTTACCTGCTGTGTACATAATAGTTTAGGAAACAGAAAAAAAAAAAAAAGAAAATTCAAGAAAAATTCTGGGAAATTGACAAAATGAGTCTAAGGTTGTCATTTAGAAACATAGCGGTTGGGGCACCTGGGTGACTCCATCAGTTAGGTGGCCAACTCTTGATTTCGGCTCAAGTCATGATCTCAGGGTTCTGGGATCAAGCCCTGCATCCAGCTCTGCATTTTGTGGGGAGTTGGCTTGAGATTCTCTCTCTCCCTCTCCCTTTGCCCCTCACCCCACTTGAATGCTCACTCATGCTCTCTCTCCCTCAAATAAATAAATAAATCTTTTTTAAAAACACAGAGGTTGAAGGCTTAGGTTAATGAGCATCATAACAGATTAAGAATCCTAGAACACCTTCCCACAAGAATCAAGGAAAGTACTAAAATCTTTGTGACATTCCAGTGGGGGAGCCTTAGCCTTATCTAAAATGCCCTAAAGAACAGCATAAGGCAAACACCTAGATTTCCTAGAGTGGCTAAGTAAAAAGGAAGGATGCTCTTCCTGACAGCTATAACATTTAAACTACTTTCAATGGCGAAACACATTTGTACAAGGCAAGAAAGAGCCACGCAGGCTAACATCTCAAGGACCAGCACTACTGCTCTAATGGCCTGTCGATGCTCTTAGTTCTTCTATAATAGCACGGTTATCTTTCTCTAGGAGTTGGAGTAGTCAAGGGTAAGCTGAGAAAACCAACTGCTGTGTAAATATTGAGTTGTTTCAATATTTCTTCCTAACGACAAAGCCCTATGCTGAAACCATATTTGCAAAGTGACAGAAGTTTAGACAATGGATGTGTGTTCAGGAAAGTAATGAAAAACTCTGGGAAACTCATGGCAACCATTTCCCAGCATCCTAGCAGTTAGTTTGGGACTATGTGACTGAATCCTGGCCACTGGATTATGGGCAGAAATGTTTCCAGGCCTTGCCCATACAACATTTTCACTTTTATGGTCTATGACTCCCCTTTTCCACATCTATGGCAAACTTGGTGGCCACATATGGAAGATTGTGGCACCACAAGAAGGAAGAAACCTGGGTTCTTGAATGACTTTGAAGAATAGTGGCTTTCTTTGTAGCCTAGCCTACATTGGACTTGGACATAAAGCAGAGATGAACTCTGATAGTTTTAAGTCACCAAGGTTTGTTATTTGTGAGCCAGAGCAGGTTAACTGCTATAACCAACATGCCCTGTTAAACTTACCCTATGAAACAGGACTTAGTACTGGAGAGACAAGACAGAGGTGGGAAGAACCTTCTTATTCTTCATCACAGAGCCCATTATCACAAATAGTAAGAATGTACTCAACTTGTATCAGAATTAGGTCTGCACTGAAATGTCATTGAACCTGTGTCCTCAGCTCTAAGGCCAATCAGCAAGGCATATAGCCCACATTGGGTAGGAGTATCGTTAGAGTTTTCAATTAGATGATAGGAGGAGGGGCCACTTGTCACAACCACTCTTCTCCCCACTGGTGGGAGGAAGTCTCGAGCTAGTTATGGAAACATATGGGAAAATGTAAAGCCCAGAGTGAGTACATCACCTCTGCTAACCCCACATCCCTGTACCCAGCAAGTTGAGGTCAGCCTCTCATGTCTATTCTTATGTCCTGGGCTTCTGTTCAGCTTCCAGTTCAGAATCCTACAGGGATGCCAGTATATAAAGTTAAAAGAGACTATTACAGTTGAATATGTGCCTTCCCATTCATATGTCAAAGCCCTCAACCCCAGTACTTCAGAATGTGACTATCTTTGGAGACATGACCTCTGAAAGAGGTGATTAAGGTAAAATGAGGCTGTTGGGTGGGGCTGAATTCAATCTGATTTGTGTCCCTATAAAAAGAGAAAATTTGGACATACACAAACCCACCAGGGATGCACATGCACAGAAGAAAGTCCATGTGAGGACACAACAGGAGAGGCGTCATTTGCAAGCCAAGGAGAGGCCTCAGGGGAAACCAAACTTGCCAACACCTAGATTGTGGACTTGCAGCTTCCAGAACTGTGAGAAAATAAATTTATGCATTTAAGCCACTCAGTCTGTGTTTCATTATGGCAGCCTAAGCAGACTCACACAGGGACTCACATTCTCAAAATCACTAAAAGCTCTAAGACGCTTACTAAAAGCTCTAAGACTCTTCTTTGTTTTACAGCGAGGAAACTTATTTTCGCCACAGCCGACTATCCTTATGCAGGAACAAAAGTATTCCTAGTTTGGTGTCAAAATCCTCTGTACAGAGATACATTTTACTTAAACAATGTTTCAAACTGTATTTTTCTATAGTTGTTTATGAATCTTCATGAGAGCCTGCAGACAGTAGAAATTACTGTGGTTTGAGAGGCTTGGATAGGATACAGGCTTAGAGAATGGCCTCTAGACGATCAATACATTTCATGTATAGTTATGTTTTAAAATGAAAACTCCTCCAAGTACCTTTAAAAAAAAATGAAGCACTCAGGACCAGAACAATATAGTAAGAAGTTCTTGCCCTCACCCCCAGAAATGTGGAAGACAATTTGAAAAAGGAAACCAAAAGAAAAAAAATCAGTATAAAAATTTAAAACTTAAGGAGGGAAACCATCAATAAAACAAAAAGGCAACCTACTGAATAGGAAAGGAAATTTCGAGTGATATACCCAGTAATAGATTAAGATCCAAAATATATAAAGAACTTATACAACTCAACACCAAAAGTAATAATAATGATAATCTGATTAAAAATGGGCAGAAGACATAAATAGACATTTCTTCAAAGAAGATATATAGATAGCCAACAGACACAAAAACAGATGCTCAGCATCACTCATCATCAGGGAAATGTAAATCAAAACCACAGTGAGATATTACCCCACACCTCTGAGAATGACTAAACTCAGAAACAAACAATAATAAGGGTTAGGGATGAAAAGGAGAAAAAAAGAACCCTCATGCACTGTTGGTGGGAATGCAAATTTGTGCAATCACTATGCGAAACAGTATGGACATTCCTCAAAAAAATCAAAAATAGAATTACCATATGATCCAGTAGTTCTACTACTGGACATTTACCCAAATAAAACAAAAACACTAATTCAAAAAGATAGATGCACCCTTATGTTTATTGCAGCATTATTTACAATAGCCATGAATAGAAGCAACCCAAGTACCCGTCGATAGGTAAATGGATAAAGAAGATATGGTACAGACTTCTAGGGGAGATGAAGGAATAGGAGGACCCTGAGCTAACCTCATCCCGTGGATACAACTAGATAACAATACATCAATGTAAATAAACCAGAAAACAATACACAGACTGGCAGAACTGATTTTACATAAATAGAAGTAGAGAAAAGACCACATGGAAGAATGTAGGAAGGGCAGAGACATTGTTGGGACCTAAATGGACATGTGGGATTGTCCACAGTATTGAGAAATATAGAGACAAGGGAAACAGACCCTCATACTAAGCACCCCAGGCATGAGGAACCTGTGTGGGAAACATAAATCCCCATAAAATTTGGCTTTGAAAACCAGAGGGGCCTGGCTTCACGAGTTCTTACAATTGGGCTTGGCACTTGGAACTTTAAAAATCATTGGGATAGTTTCTGCAAGAGAAATGGAAAACTGAACCCCATCCTTAAAGAGACTGCATAACAAATAGCAAAGATGCAGAGAAGGGGAACTCTCTTGTACCATTAGTGGGAGTGCAAACTGGTGCAGCCACTCTGTAGAACAGTTTGGAGGTTTCCCAAAAAGTTAAAAATAGAATTACTCTATGATCAAGCAATTGCACTATTGGGTATTTACCCAAAGAATACAAAAATATAGATTCCAGGGGTATATGCACCCCTATAATTTATAACAGCATTATCAACAGTAGCTAAACTATTGAGAGAGCCCAAATGTCCACTGACTGATAAATGGATAAAGAAGATGTGGGATATATATTAATCACTCAGACACACACACACACACACACAACCCCTGAAATCTTGCCATTTGCAAAAATGTGGATGAGCTAGAGTGTATTATACTAAGTGAAACAAGTCAGTCAGACAAAAATAAATACTATATGATCTCACTCATATGTGGAATTTAAGAAAGAAAACATACAAACATAGGGGGAGGGGTAAAAAAGGAGAGAAGGAAACAAACCATAAGCAACTGTTAACAATAAAGAACAAACTGAGGGTTGATGGAGGGAGGCGGGTGGGGGAATGGGTTTAGATGATTGATGGATATTAAAGAGGGCATTTGTTGTGATGAGCACTGGGTGTTGTATGTAAGTGATGAATCACTGAATTCTACTCCAGAAGCCAATATTGCACTGTATGTTAACTAACTAAAATTTAAATTAAAAAAAAAAAAAAAGAAAAAATGCCTGGGTTATAAGGGAAGATTTATTTACTAATTTTCATAAGCCACTACTTTTAAGAGCAGACACATGGCTGACTTTCCTAGCACATAGGAACAGACACAGCATTAGACAAAATTTGAGGAGACAGAGGAATATGTCCCAAATTAAAGAATAGGACAAAATCACAACAGAAGAGCTTAACAAAACCAAGGTAAGCAATATGCCTGAAAGAGAATTTAAAGTAATGGTCATGAAGATACCCACAAAAGAGTGGATGACCTCAGTGAGAGCCTTAATAAAGAGGTAGAAAACATAAAAAAGAAAGAGATGAAGAACTCAGTAACTGAAATTAAAAATACACTAGAGGGAATAAATAGTAAACTAGAGGAAGCAGAAGAATAAATTAGTGACCTAGAGGATAGACTAATGGAAAGAAATCAACCTGAACAGGAGAGAGAAAAATAGTAATAAAAGCTGCTAATAGACCTAAAGAACTCAGTGACACTATC
This sequence comes from Mustela putorius furo, assembly GCF_011764305.1. Lineage (NCBI taxonomy): Eukaryota > Metazoa > Chordata > Mammalia > Carnivora > Mustelidae > Mustela > Mustela putorius. The sequence goes on from NW_025421987.1 coordinate 34,201,122, forward strand.
AATCATAATAAAATTTGCATTATAGGGATTCCAAAAGGAAAAGAGAGAGAAAAGGGGGCACAAAATCTATCGGAAGAAATAATAGCTGAAAATTTCCTGAATCTGGGGAAAGAGAAATCCAGATCTAGGAGGCAATGAAAATCTCCAAAAAAATCAATCCAAGGAGATCTACACCAAAACACACAATTAAAATGGCAAAAAGTAGTGATAATGAGAGAACTTTAAAAACAAGGAAAGAAAATAGTTACATACAAGGGAAACCCCATAACCCTATCAGTTGCTTTTTTAGCAGAAACTTTGCAGGCCAAAAAAGAGTGGCATGATAGACTCAAAGTGCTGGAAGAAAAAAACCTACAGCCAAGACTACTCAATCCAGCAATGCTACCATTCAGAATAGAAGGAAGGATAAAGAGTTTCCCAAACAAAAGTTACAGGAACTCTTGACAATTAAAGCATCCCTACAAGAAATGTTAGAGACTTTTTGAGTGGAAAGACTAAGTAGGAATGAGAAAATTAGGAAACACAAAAGCAGTAAAATTAAGTGTATCTATAAAAATCAGTTAAAGGACTCACAAAATAAAAGGGTGTAAGGTATGACACCATATACCTAAAACATAGAGGGGAGAGGAATAAAGAATGGGTTCAAACTTAAGGGACAATAAACTTAATCTAGATTGCCATATGCATGTTATATATAAACATGATAGTAATCATAAATCAAAAACCAGTCATAGATATGCAAAAAATAAAGAAAAAGGAATCAGTATATATCACTAAAGAAATCCAGCAAACCATGAGAGAAAAGGTCAAGAGAAGAAAAGAATAGAACTACAAAAACACCATAAAACAAGTAACAAAATGGTGATCAGTACATACCTATCAATAATTACTTTGAATGTAAATGGACTAAATGGTCAAATCAAAAGACATAAGGTGACACACTGGAAAAAAGAGCAGGACCCCTCTATATGCCACCTACAAGAGACTCCTTTCAGACCTAAAGATGCCTGCGGATTAAAGGTGAAGGGATGGATGCGGTCATGTGGCTCATCTTAGCTGTCATCTTCCTACCATTTCTCCGGCTCTACTGCCAGCTTGACAACCCCACCCACCCACAATGCAGTCTCAACAAGGACAAGAATACATTTAGCCCTGCTGCAACAGCTTCATTTTCCACACGGCCTCACCATGGGATTGGTCTAGGCCAGCATCTGCTATAGGGCCAAGCTGCGCATGCACATGCTTAGCATGTATGTACCCTAGGCCACAAAGGTGCCTGCAGGACTACAGAAAGAGGGCTGGATGCAGCAACAGGGGCTATGCAACTGTAAGAAGAGCCAGAGGACAGCAGCCTGATGTGGGTGGGGATGACGGCCACCCATACGCCAGGGTCTGGCCAGAGTCAACTTGGGAGTGCTGGCTGCTGGAGGTCTGCACTCTGGCAGGTGCCTGTCAGATGCCAGCTCACACTCCCTGTTCTCTCTGTGCTGCCAGGGTGCCAGGTGCACTGCACCCCACAGCGTGTTCTGAGGCTCAGTGGCCCAGGTGCACAAGAGTACTTTACCTTCACACTGTGGTGATGGGTGTGCTGCTGCTCTGCTGGCTCCCCTTCAGCTACAGCCTGCAGGGCATCTGCCCCAAGACATGCCAGGTGCGGACCTGCTCTACAAGTTCCTTTTCTGGATTGGCTACTGCCAAACTACTGCAACAGCTTGCTTAACCCGGCGATCTACACCATCTTTAACCAGGACTCCAGGTTCTTCTGTTGGTGGAGAAGGGGCTTCAGGCAATGAGCTGAGTTTCTCACCTGAGAGAGACCCTGGGCAGCTACCTGCAGAGAAGTGGAAAGGCTGATCCCCCAGGAGAAAGCAGGGGCAGCTTCCCCAGAGACCCATGGATGGATTGGTCTCTAGGGCACAGTGGATGGTGGGGCAGGGCAGGAGGTGGGCTGAGACACTTCAGGGTACCTAGGGAGAGGAAACAAGAGAGGGGCAACCCTTCTGCCTTCCCATCTGAGCAGAGGCCAGCTTCTGGGACTCTGGGAGCCCTGCAACAGTTTAGCTCTGAGGTCAGGGTCTTAGACAGCAGAGGCAAATGCAGCCTCCCACACAAAGAGAGAAGGGACCCCCATCAACACACCACTACCCTGATCCACCACTGAGCAAGAGCTGACTTCCTCAAGACTTAGTGGGGGCAGTTATCCTAGGGAAGGAAAGAGGGCACTGACAATCTTTAGTTACTGAAATTATAAATATTTGCCAAAATTGAGAGCGAAAACAGCTAAACTACTTTCTATATAAAACTTTGTAATAAAAAATAAATAAGGGAGAATAGCATTTACCATGCAAATGGAAGTTAGGGTAGAAATACTTATATTTAGACAAAATAGACTTTAAAGCAAAGAGACAAAGGAAGACACTGTATAATCATAAAGCAAACAATCCGAAAAGAAGATATAATAGTTGTAAATATGTACATACCCAACATGGGAGTACCCAAATACATAAAGTAGCTAATAACAAACATGAAGGAAGTAATGATAGTAATCAGTAATCGTAGGGGACTTTAGCACCCAACTTACAGCAAAGGACAGATCATCCAAACAGAAAATCAACAAGGAAGCAGTGACTTTGAATGATACACAGGACCAGATGGACTTAACAGATATATTCAGAATATTCCATCCCCAAACAGCAAAATACACATTCTTTTCAGTTATACACAGAACATTCTCAGAATAGATCACATATTAAACCACAAACAAATCTCAATGAATTCAAAAGATTGAAGTCCTAGCATGCATCTTGTCTGACCACAATGCTATAAAACTAGAAATCAATCAGAAGAAAAAATCTGGAGAGAATACAAATGCATGGAGGCTAAATAACATACTACCAAATAATGAATGGGTCGACCAAGAAATCAAAGAAGAAATAAAAAAAAATGGAGACATGGAGACAAATGAAAATGAAAACACAAACATCCCAAAATCTTTGGGATGCAGCAAAAGCTATTCTAAGAAGAAAGTTTATAGCAATATGGGACTATCTCAAAAAGCAAGAAAAATCTCAAACAACCTACCCCTACACCTAAAGGATCAAGAAAAAGAACAAACAATACCTCAAACCAGTAGAAGGAAGGAAATAATAAAGAGTAGAGCAGAAACAAACAAAATAGAAATTAAAAACAATAGATCAATGAAACTAGGAGCTAGTTCCTTGAAAAGATCAACAAAATGATAAATTTTTACCCAGACTCATCATAAAGAGAGAGAAAGAGGACTCAAATAAACAAAATCAGAAACAAAAGAAAAATAATAATCAACACCAAAGAAATACAAAGGATTGTAAGAGAATATTATGAATATTGATATGCCACTAAACTAGATAACCTAGAAGAAACGGATAAATTCCTTTCTAGGAATTTATATAACGTCCCCAAACCAATTCAGGACATAGGATAAAAATTCTTTTTTAGAAATAGAAAATATGAACAGACCAATTATCAGCATTGAAATTGAATCAGTAATCAAAAAACTCCCAACAAACAAAAGTCCAGGACCAGATGGCTTCACACGTGAATTCCACCAAACACTTAAAGAAGAATCAATATTTAATCTTATCAAACTATTCCAAAAAATAGAATAGTCAGGGAAACTTTCAAATTTATTCTATGAGGCTGGCAATACTCTGACACCAAGACTAGATAAAGACACTACAAAAACAAAGAACTATTGACCAGTATCTCTGATGAACATAGATGCGAATATCCTCAACAAAATATCAGCAAGCCAAATCCAACTAGACTGCACATTGAAAAAAATCATTCATCATGATTAAGTGGGAGTTATTCCTGGGATGCAAGAGTGGTTCAATATTTGTAAATCAATCAATGTGATACATCACATCAACATCAAGAAAAAGGATAAAAACCATAGATCTTTTCAATTGATGGAGAAAAAGCATTTGACAAAGAACAACATCCATTCATGAAAAAAAAGTTTCAACAAAGTGGGTTTATGGGGAGCATACCTGAGCATAATAAAGACCATATATGAAAAACCCACAACTAACATTATACACAATGGTGAGACACTTAGAGCTTTTCTCCTAAGATCAGGAACAAGAGAAAGATGTCCATTCTCATCAGTTTTATTCAACACAGTACTAGAGTAGGGAGTCCTTACCTCAGCAATCAGACAACAAAAGAAAGGCATCCATATCGGCATTCATAGTGGTAAAGAAGTAAAACTCACTATCTACAGACGATATTACATATAGAAAACCCTAAAGACTCAATCTAAAATTTACTACAGCTGATAAATTAATTCAGTAAAGTCATAGGATACAAATCCCTTCTGACAAGGGAAACAAAAGCAAAAATCAACTATTGGGTGTATCTGAAAATAACAGATTTTACACAGGAAAGAAGCCATCAACAAAACTAAAAGACCACCCACTGAAGGGGCATTTGTGAATGACATGCCAATAAAGAGTTAGTATCCAAAATATCTGAAGAACTTACATAACTCAACACCAAAACCCCCAAATAATCCAACTGAACAATGGGCAGAAGACATGAACAGACACTTCTCCGAAGAAGACATGGAGATGGCCAAGAGATACATAAACAGATGCTCAACTTCACTCATCATCTAGGAAATGCAGATCAAAATCATAATAAGATTTCACCTCACACCTGTCAGAATGGCTAAAATGAAAAACACAAGAAATAATAAATTTTAGGTGAGAATGTGGAGAAAAAGGAACCACCATCACTGTTGGTGGGAATGCAAACTGGTGCAGCCATTGTGGAGAACAGTTCCTTAAAAAATTAGAAATACAATTACCCTATGACCCAGTAATTCCACTACTGGCTATCTACCCAAAGAAAACAAAACCCCTAATTTGAAAAGATATATGCACCCTCATGTTTACTGAAGCATTATTTACAATAGCCAAGTTATGGAAGCAGCCCAAGTGTCCACCAATAGATAAATGGATAAAGAAGATGTGTGTGTGTGTAATATAACTCAGCCATAAAAAAGAATGGACTCCCGTATCAATCTATAGGGTATAATGGATGGATCTAGATGGTATCGTGCTAAGTGAAATAAGTCAGTCAGAGAAAAACAAATACCATATGATCTCACTCATATGTGGAATTCAAGCAACAAAACAAATGAACAAAGAAAAAAAGAGACAAATTGAGAAAGAGACTCATAACATAGAGAACAAACTAATGGTTACCAAACAGGAGCTGGGTGGGGGCTGGGTGGAATAGGTGAAGGGGATTAAGAATGAACTTACTGTGACGAACACTGAGTACTGTACAGAACTGTTGAGTCACTGTATTGTATACCCGAAACTAAGACAAAATTGTATATTTTTTAAAATTTAGAATTTAAAAAAAAAAACTCAAATCTTGAAAAAAAAACCCTTAGAATTACAAAAAAAAAACAAAACCCAACTTTAAGATCTTAACAGTTTTAAATGGTCAGTCAATTCAATAGGTCAGTTTTTTTCTCTTGCAATATTATTCATGCATATCAGAGAACTATAAGACTTTCCTTAACTCTAATATATAGGATTTAGCTTTAAAATGATTAACAGATATTTTCCTGACTAAATACCATGTCTGTGTTTGAGATCCTGTTTTTTAAGACATGCTAAAATATTTTACTTAGAAACGAGAAAAGACTTAAACATATTCTTCTGGCAGAAACTCAGACAGTAAACGAAATTAAGTTTGATGGTGCTTATAAATTAAGACTGCGTGTGAAGTTTGACATCACTGAGTTCTGAAGAACAGACCAAAGGGAGAGAAAGCATGATAGAGCATTAGCAGATCCTGCAAGGCTAGAGGCCAGGTGTGGGCAAACGAGAAGCTATGGGCCAAATCCAGCCATGCCCATTTGATTTCCTGTTGCCTACAGTTGCTTTCAAGCTACAGCTGCAAGGTGGAGTAGAGATAGAGACCCTATGGCCTGTGCAAGCCACAAATATTTACTACTGATGCTGCTTGGGGGTTGCTAGCTCAAACTGTGGCACCATGGCATATTAAATTTCTTAAGCTCAAGGAGTTCAAGAAAACAACAAAACCAGGAAGATCGCTCTAAATACTTCTGCCCTTCTGCGCTGAATGCAGTACATAAATCTCGCATGTGAAGGATACCCTCCCCCTGTACAGAAGGAAGGGACTCCTCCTTACCACCAAAGGGGGAATTTAGGGCCAAGAAGGCTATATAAACAAACCTTGCTAATTCTTCAGCATTTGCTACCCCTGGCCCAAATCCCCATGCCGTGTCAATACTTCACAAGTTCATGGTTTCTATGTCTTCCTGCTCTGGTCATGTCTCCAGGTATTTATCCTCTTGTGAAGGCGCCCCCTGTGCACGTAAAAATTCAATAACATGTGTATACTTTTCTCCTGCTACTCTGTCTTCAGTCAGTTTAATTCTTAGGACCAGCCAGAGACCCAAAGTGGGTAAAGAGAATTTTCTACTCCCCTACCCTATCTGATCCCATACAGAAGTTTTTGTTCAACCTTTCTGTAGGTGATCAAACCAAAGCAAGCTAATGCATTTTGACAGAGTAAGGAATTTCAGTGCCTCATTCCCAAAAGCTTCCCAGCACGTCTCTGCGTGTGTCTGGAGAGAGCTGAAGACAAGGCAGGTGCACCCTGGGCCCTCGCACATCCCAGCATTTCCCTGTCCTGAGCTGGAGGAAGGAGACATTCAGTGGTCTCTGAAAATTCAAGACACACCTGACCCACTTGTTTTCAACCCAGTTCTGAGTCTTCTATTAGAACCTGACTTGGGTCACAGTTACAGCCACTCGCTAGCCTTCCTGCTAACAGCCATCATTCCTGTATCTAGGACGGGGGTGACCAAAGCCAGCCACCAACACGCCTCCTCTCCTCCCATCAGCAACAGTGTCATCACCTCCCTACCTCCAGTTATGTTAATCAGAGCTTTTGTAGAAATCTTTTTTTTAAAAAAGAAAGCCCTACTGAATCCATAAAAGTTTAGGAAGTCCCGGCAAGAATAGCAGACACAGTGTCTGGCCAACGTGAAGTGCTCAAATATGTGTTTAACAAGTGGAACATATGACACACACACCAGCTGCTTCTACTTTTCCCCACCAACAGGACTCCAGCTCCCTCAGGATTAGTCCTCACCTAAAGATAGCAGAGGAGTTGAATGCATCAGGCCACTTGCAGCGCGATCAGGTCCCTGCCCTCGACTCGGGTCTCTGCTGCTTTCTCTGGTCCCTTCCACGGGTCTCTAGTTTCTGTGGCCTTTCCCAAGGCTGATGTGGACCGAAGACCTAGAACCTCAGCAGGCCCAGGCAATGCTCTCCTCGAGTTCTAGAACATTACTTGGCTTATCCTTGATTGCTGGAAGGCTCTGCTTTGCCTGGGCTTCCCCCTCTGCCCCTGCCACTCTTTTCACTTCCTTGGGACCCGCTGGCCTCCCTGCCCTGAAGTCCCATGAAAGCATCAGATTCAAACCAAAGCATCCAGATACAACCCGCACTTGCACGGAGAAGCCCTTCTGCAGAAACGTCTGCTAGGGCCTCTGTGATATTCTTTAAGAGAGGCTCATCTCTCCTTTCCGGATGTACCTATTATAGTTATTATGAATCATTAACTAAAACTCCTGACGAGCTCGCCCCACCCTCCAGCCCGCCCCTTCCTTTTTCAGGCCCCTCAAGGCTTCAAGCTAGGGTTCGCTCTTTCTTCTTCCAGCCCTGGCTGTTTGGATCTCCACTTCCTTTGCAGTAAGATTATCATAATTGGTGAACGGCTCTAAGACATTCAGATGTACCTGACAAGACGCAGACTCTCGGAGGATTCATTTTTTCTCAGCTTGGTTTATTAATAGGTGCAGGCTTGACGTTACCTGAAATGAGTTTTTTTAACTGCACAAAGAAATGTTCGTTTTTGTTCCTCACGGAAGGAAGTAGGGCAAGTACCAAGGCCCGATGTTCTGCCCTTCATCAAAAAAAATTCTTTTAGACACTGCCTCAGAGCCTCTTAAGTCGACCAGAATTCATCCCCACAGTTAGTCCTCGAGAGGGAAAAATGCTAGTGAGTGAGAGCAAGGGTAACTCAAAGCACACAGAGGGCCAAATGGGGCTTGATGGCCTCATTAAAAAAATGACGCCCATGGGAGTTTTGTCTGAATTTGGGCTACAGGAAAGAAGCCAGTTCTAGTGAATATATTAACAATTTTTTTAATTGTTTAACAAACACATTGAAAGCAACTTGCCACTCAAAACTCCGACTCAGATGATTTTCCTTGCTGACATATGGCATAGACTTAATGGAACAGATCGGATAAATAATATAATCATAGTGAATTCCATGTGTTTATAATTGTGCTTTGATCTATACAGTGTGAAGTGCTTTGCCAACATCAGCTCACTGATCTTCCTCACCACCTTCTGTGACATGTATGGGGCTGCTTTTATCCCCTCACTTCACTGAGACGCTAAGAAGTAGAATGTCTAAAGTCATCAGCTTGTTATAAGGAAGCTAAGAAAAGCTCCTGCCACCCGTGAGTCCTGTCTAATTCAGTTTCCTGACTATTAAGACTCAGCCTCTCCACCAGGGATTCAGTAAGCGGCTTAGCTCCTGGCTTCTGCCCTTCTCCACGCAAATGGCTACAGGTACACACAGGGGAGGGGCTCTGTGAAAACTTCACTCTGATCTGACATTAATTTTAATGCACCACATCACATTTTTTGGTTCCTTTCCTCCACCCTTCCGCATTATCCGTCAGCTTCTCGAATGCCTGAGAAAGAGACTGGGCAATGCCCCCAGTCCTTTTGCATGTGATTATACTTCTTTGGGTGTGTTATCTGGAGTCTCTAGGAGAACAGAAGCTGCTTGAATATAAGAAAATCATAAAAACAGGCAATGATGCAATAATTGCATAAAGGTGTGCCTTCATACTCATAGTGGTGAGCTCACTAGAAAGGTGCTGGTGTAGGGTTAAACTGTCTTGGTTTCTTTGGAAATGTTCAAACAGAGGCCAAAAAGGCTTCCAAACACAGCATGTTCTAGTCAGTCAAGGATTCTGGAATATGCAAATGTTGCTCATCAGAATAATCGCAGATACCTAAAATTTTCTATTTCTTCGTTTTTCTCTGAAAGCTTTCTTTCAAGTTCCGCTTTAGCTTCCAAGAGTTCAAGCTGGAAGCGAAGAATCTTGCTTTCATTATGTTCCAGAGCTCCCTGAAAGACATAAATTTAAAAAGTACCAAGTTAAGTCTACTTTTTGGACACAAAAATTTTTTTCCCCCTCAAAATGTATGTCACTATCGTAGCTCTCTTTGGAGTTGCTGGGAGAGCTCTAAGTTCAAATCAGGTCCCCGAAGATTGGAACAGGATGAGAAACAAGTGACTGCTTTTGTTTGTCATGTCACTTACAGCTTTGACATTCCTAGGGCTCTCTGCTATAGCTCAGGAACTAGAATTCTAAAGCATTTTTTAAAATAGAAAATTTCAATCTCGTCTGTGACTATATTTAAACTTTTTAATTTATTACTCTTGGCTTCGCTTAATATAGTTCAACTTCAGGATGAATCAATAAGTGGATCAAAGCTAGAGCAAGGATAATGGTAACTCCGACTTTGGAATCTTCCATTTAATTCTGGACATCATGGAGGAATAGCGAAAAAGTTGAAAGCATTCAGAGAGCAGGAAACAGGCGAGTATCCAAATATTGTCAAAGGAAGAACAATAAAGGAATTTAGGATGTACTTGACACATAACACTCGGTGTGAGCCATCATCACCATAACTATTAATACTACTTCAAATGGATTGCTTTGACAGCTAGGGAAATCTCCCGTCCCTTTGAGTATTTAAACATAGGCAAGGCAATTACTGCCAGGGATGTTATAAAGGTGATTCAAGTTTAAAAGTGTAGCTTTGATTAAATCTTTAAAGCCTGTTCCAAAGACACAATTTATATAGAAGTAGAAACAAACAAAATATTTGGAAAATACTGAGGAAGATGTTTATAAAGAACTTAAGGTGTGACAACAATCTGCTTATCACCTGGAAGATAGTCCTGAGGCAGGAGTAATTTTTGTAGCCTTTTCTGGGGTGGTTACCACATACAAACAAAAGTAAAAAGTAAAACTGAGTAGCAACTTCAAGATAAAAATAAGAAAGATGTTACTAATTTTAATATGTCTTAAGGCCTTGCTGCTGTTCCCTCAACACTACCTTCAATATAAAAGAAAATAAATCAAAAACCAATGCTTGGAGAGCAATTTCCTGCAAGGAAATGGTGCCCTTCCTTCAGGGGAAACTGTCACCTCTCACCCTCTAGAATTCACAGAGAAACAATCTTTGGAGAAGGTGACCTGGGATAATTTGAGCTTTGTGGCTTCAAAACTAATATGATAAAGTTTCTCATAAAGGCTCACCCAGGAAAGCAAATAACCCAATTTTACAAATACTTGTCCAAGTTGATGAAGTATTTATGGATGCTGTAAAAGACAAAACTTGAGAAAATGCAAATAGAATATAATGCCATCTAGTGGTGGTAAGTGGTATGAGCGCTATGGCCTTACTCTTGCCTGTTGACGTGCCAGTCCCTTCACTAAGTGAAATGTCTCTGTGTTACATGGGACTCAAATTGCACCCCTCCCACCGGCCAGTCATATCTCTCACCGGCCCATCATAGTGCTTGAAATTTCTACCATGAAATTTACTTCTTTAGGTTAGGGTGGTGGCTTCAGAAAGTACCTAGCCAGAATGGCCCGAGGACCATAGGGAAAAAGAAAATGAAACAAAGCTCACTTTACAAGGACTAGCCTGGTAGGGTGACACTACCAACTGAAAGAATTCTATGTAAAATGTAAAGACCTCAGGAAAACAATTATGCATAAAAAGGCAAGAGCTGTGTCAAAAGCCATCCACTTGGGCTGCCTGGGTGGCTCAGTGGGTTAAGCCTCTGCCTTCAGCTCAGGTCGTGGTCTCAGGGTCCTGGGATCTAGTCCCGCATAGGGCTCTCTGCTAGGTGGGGAGCCTGCTTCCTCCTCCCCCCCACCCCGACCCCCGCTTGCCCCTCTGCCTATTTATGATCTCTCTCTGTCAAATAAATAAAATCTTAAAAAAAAAAAAAAAGCCATCCACTTGACAGCTCTATATGCAGGATACTGTGGATACATCTTCTGTCTGTCAGGTCTCTTACAGAAATGCAGTGATAACATGAACTTAATGGACATTGTTTGGCGTGGAGCAGACCTTTGAAGTCTAATTTTCCATGATCATACCTTCCAAAGGCTCTGTTTAAAAGGGACTGTTTTGCCAATTAAAAATAATTTTCTTGGAGCTCCTGGGTAGTTCAGTCAGTTACGTGTCCACCTTCAGTTCAGGTCATGATCTTGGGGTCCTGAGATCAAGTCCCACATTGGGCTCCATGCTCATTGGGGAGTCTGCTTTTCCCTCTCCCCCTGCTTATGCTCTTTCTTGCTATCTCTTTCTTTCAAACAAATAAATAAATCTTTAAAAAAAAAATCATCTTCTCAGTTGGAAGGTGAGTGGTGGAGGCTGCGTTTTAAGTACCAGATGGATGCTTAGTCTAAGGGAGGGTCAAGAAGATAAAACTCAGCTCCGAGAAAAGAGGCTTTGCAGGATGTGTTAACTGCTTAGTGACCGTGACAGATGACTCCTTTTAGTTCACCCTCTTTGGCAAAAAGTCTCGGTGGCTTGTTCAATCCTTAGCACATACCCAGGGATAAGGTCAGAGATTGTTCCTGAACTTTTAATCCCTAACACTCAAAATGATCCTGCCAAACAATCTGTACAAAGATAAGCTTTGAGGACAAATGTTTAAGAATATCATTTTGAAGCTCACTTTTAAAACTAAATTTTTGGGGGGAGGAAGTGTTTTGATATTCATTCAATGGATATCATTCAATATCATGAAGGGACAATCATTCATTTAACAGTCACCAGATATTTGTTGAACCTCTACTACACACCAGCCCGTGTTCTAGGCAAGTGCTTCTCGGCCGTTAGTGTAAATATGAGCCACTAAAGGATCATGTTAAGATGCAGATTCTGACTCAGCAGAGCTGGGGAGAAGGCTGAGAGTCTGAATTTCTTACAAAATCCAGGGCAAGGCAGCTCCAAGCAGCTGATCCGTGGGCTCAGTTTTGAACAGTGAGGGTCTAGGGACAGGGGATAAATCAATAAAGAAGGTAGTTGCGGTTCCTATTTTTCATTACACTTGGTAGATTTGTATCCAGTATTGCTCACCCTGCCCTCTGGTCCTCAGTGTCTTCATCTGTGAAATGGGACAATGGTTGCCAAGGTACGGTGTCTCGAGCCTTGGGCCTAGTCCCCAGCACAGAGTTCACACTTGTAGGAGTGTGCTTTTGCTGCTGCTGCTGCTATTACTTTGCTTTGTCACAATGACAAAAACCTTCTTTGATCCCCGGAGGTAATACCTCTGCTTCTTCCAGCGCTGCCTGGACCTCAGTCTTCTCTTGCTCAACCTGCTTCTTGGCCTTTCCCATTTCATTTAGGTTCTTCTTTCCTTCTCTCACCTGATTTGTCAGATTAGACATCTCTTCTGGAGAAGGAAGAACAGCAAAGTTCGTGAAAGGAACCAGTGATATCTGACCCATGATATCAGGTACAGTGGACCGTACCTCTAGGACCGTGGTCATGCCATCCTTGGAGACTTGATGGTAAGGTCACCCATGGCATCTATGCGACCCTTGTTGGAATTTGAAAAAGTCACTTTTTCTTCAGTATAGTCTCTTGCCACCCACCGGAAAGTTGCCTGCTACAACCGGAGAGGACGGTGCTTCTCAGAGTACCGTGCAGTGAACAACCTGTACAAATTTCCACGGCAGGCCTGCTTGTCAGAGCCATGTCAGATTCCGCAGGCTGCTGCTCTGAGACACAGACTGGGAATCCCTATACTTCTGGTGTAAGTGCCTACCTGTTGAGACCCGTGGCTGCCATTCCGTCCACCGTCACCAGGATGGGAACTTGGAGCATAAGCTGGGTCATTGCCTGCCAGAAGCTGATGTGTGAGTGCAGACTGACCAGAGTATCCAAAGGAGGTCAAACGCTTGAGCGTTTGTGGCTAGCCTCCCATGAACAGGAGTCGTAGGCAGAATAAGGCATCCAGAAGTGACAAAACCTCCACCATTCAACATTGTTACTGTCAGTTCTGCCTCTTCAGGAAGGAAGCATCTAGTCACTGAGAGGAGTGGAGTAGGGCCAAGTAGCTCTGGAAATTAACCACCGCCCAGAAGTAGTGGAAGGAACTCAAGAGCTTGCCTGCTCCTCTGGTTCCAAGATCCCCGGCTGTGATAGAGTTTTGAAAAGTTACAACACCAAACTCTTTAGATGACAATTCTTATGTAATGAAGGCTTCTTTTATAAGTCCTCTTTAGAAGAGAGGTTTCCAAAGAAAACTCAGGGCCATGGTTCTCCATTCTGACCATACCTCAGAATCACTTGGAGAGCTTTTGAAAAAGACTTCTGCCCAAGCCTCCACCCAACCCAAGTGTGGTCTCCAGGCCAGCAGCACTCTCCTCAGGGGCAACTTATTAGAAATACAAATTCTGAGACCCCACCCTAGACCCAGTGAATCAGAAATTCTGAAGGGGGGGCCCAACCCACCATTTGCACCAGCCCTCTGGGCAGTTCAGATGCAGCTGAAGTTCTCTGACCACTGTTCCAGCACCTCTCACGTGCTCATGCTCAGTCTCACTGAGCATGGACTATGTAGGCCAACAGAGAAGCAAGATTCACTCCTGCCTCCAAGAGCAATGAGCTTTCTCCAGGGCATCTCAGGGTTTTCAGGCCCATCACTCATGGTGCTGGTGTAGGTTGGCAGCAGCATCTCCTAATTTACCAATTCATTCCTTTAGTCCAGCAGTTTCATTTCTAGGAAGCTACCCCTTCTGAAACATTAGCCCATATCCACAGGTATATGTCTGGAGTATATTGTAGAGGATTATTTGTAGCTGCGAGAAATTGTATCTAAGCTGAACGAGGTCTAGTTCGATAAGTGTTGCTCATCCTTATAATACAACACTCTGCAACTATCAGCAATCACGTGGCAGGCCTCCGGGGACAGACCTGAAAAGAGAATCACGAAGCACGTGGGCAGTGGTAGAGCCCGTGATTAAGTGTGCATAGGCTAGAGTCAAGCTGCCTGGGCTCAGATCTCACACCTGCTTTGGATTGACTGTGCATTTGGATAAGTTCTTGATCTTATAGGACTTAATACAATCTGCATTTTACAGACAAACCAACTCATAAGACTGTTCTGAGAATTAAATAAGGAATGGTTGTGTATGCAACAGAGCCCGACACATTGCATAGTCCACAGAAATATTTGTCAAATTAGAAATTATTTTGATAAATGAAAAAATACGAGGTGTAGAATACTGCACAACTTGAATAATACATGCATGCATTTATGCATGGGAAATCTTGGTCAGGCTATGGATGATAAAGAAATTCTTCATAGTGGCTTTCTTGACGAAGTGAACCTGAGGCTAAGGTAGGAGAGTAGTCTTATTTTTAGAATTTAATAAATAATAACCCTAGTTTAAAAAAAAAAGTATTAAAAATGGAAAAGCTAAAACCTGAGTGGGACCATGACAATTCTGAGGGCTCCCCCACACCTCTCTGCTCCTACTCTGGCTCCAAGCCCTGCTCAGAGTACCTTGGAGATTCTTTTTCACCCTCTGGAGGATCTCTTGGCTCACAGTGCTCTCCTCGTAGGCATGCCTGAGCTTGAGGAGCTCAGTGTTGAGGGCCCGGGCCTCCTTCTGAGAGGGCCCCTAGCATGGCCTGTGACTCCTCCTGCTTCTGCTTCCAGCCATCCAGGCACTTGTCCAAGTGCTGCCACTTCTGGTCCAGCATGGCTGCTGAGGAGCGGGCTTTCCCAAGGTCGGACAGGGTGTCCCCAAGCTCGAGCGGCAGTTGGTGCCTGGCCCTCTCCAGGGAGGCATATCTGGCATTTGCTACCCCCATGGCTTCAGCAGCCTTCTGCAACCCCATGGCCAGCTTCTTCCTGAGAAGGGGAGACCCAAGCAAAAGGCAAGTGAAGCTACAGCCCTCAGAGTCCTCCCCCAGTGTGTCCTGGATTACAGCAGCGCTTGGGTACACAGCAGGGAGACCCCTGAGGTCCGCTGAGAGGTACCAAAGCAAGAGCAGCTCACATCTCCAAATGACCACTGTGTGCCTAGAGAACCCGGATGTCCAGGTGTGCTTTATCTTCCCCTAGCCTTTGCCAACCTGGTCTTGGAACTCGGGATCCCTAAACCTATAAGTATTTGCTTAACCCTAAACCTTCTGTCAGCAATCCAGACTTTATCAATGACTTCAGGAAGAAGTGAGAGAAAGCAGAAGATTGTATGGAACAGCCCACCAACAGTAAGCGGCTGTTAAAAGTTCTTAGGCACCTCTGGTCTTTAAAGATCTCCCTGCTACATTGTTTTCTAGGAACACTCTTTGGTTCTCTCCTGCTCATTCTCTCTCTCTCTTACCGTGTAGCTCCTAAACATGCCAAAGTTCTGTCTTTCCTCTGAATTCCTTCTCCACCTCAGCTGCTCTTCTCAAATTTACATACTCAAATCCGTCCCATTGTTATGCTCTCTTCACAGATCCCACAGCTCTCAGGGGGGGGATTCTAGCTCCTGCTGTTGGCCCTCCAGCATCCTCTGAGA
Source organism: Mustela putorius furo (assembly GCF_011764305.1). NCBI lineage: Eukaryota > Metazoa > Chordata > Mammalia > Carnivora > Mustelidae > Mustela > Mustela putorius. Next base: position 34,216,843 of record NW_025421987.1, read on the forward strand.
TGGAGTGGTTTATTAAAGTGCCTCCTCTGCCATCCGCACAACGCAGTGCCCTGAGGCTTTCTGATGGATGCAATGTGTTCTCTTGCTCCCATCTCCTGCAGGGAGGCTGGCAGCCCCGTTCTTACCCATTCTTTACATTTCTTAGATGAAAGGTAGTGTGTGTACCAAAGCTCTTTCTGATCTACTATTATTAAAGAGAAAAATGTCCTCAGGAATGAACATGTGCCACACAGGTAGCCCATCAGACCAAAGTAGTCATAAAGCCCCCTTTTGGGGGGGGAATCCTACAAAAACTAATCTGTGCTCAGCATCCAGGAGGGATCTGTGCACTAACAACTACTTACTCGCTGGCTTTCTAACTGTAGTAACTTCTCAACTTTGCTTCGTTTTTCTTAAATGTTAAGAGAAGTTGTTTTTTTTTTTTTTTTTTAAGATTTATTTATTTGAGGGGTGCTGGGTAGTTCATATGGTTAAGTGTCTGCCTTCAGCTCAGGTCATGATCTTGGGGTCCTAGGATCAGGCCCCATATTTGGGCTCCTGGCTCAGAGGGGAGTCTGCTTCTCCCTCTCCTTCTGCTTATGCTGTCTCTGTCTCTCTCTCAGAAGAAAGAAAGAATGAAGGAAAGAAGGAAGGAAGGAAAGAAAGAAAGAAAGAGAAAAAGAGTGAAATTTATTTATTTATTTATTTATTTGAGAGAGAGGGTATGCATGCAAGGTGGGGAGGGGCAGAGGGAGAGGAGAGAAAATCTCCTGCAGACTCCCCAGGGAGCACAGATTCCCAATCCCAGGTCCCTGAGATCATGACCTGAGCCAAAGCCAAAATCTGACCCTTAAACTGACTGAGCCACCCAGGAGTCCCAACAAGAGATACTGCCTAGTGACTACAGTTAATAATCCTGTCTTTACATTTGAAAGTTGCTGTGAAAGTAGAGCTTTAACTGTCTCAGGACAACGAATTGTAACTACATAGGGTAGGGGATCTATTGACTAACTACATTGTGGTAAAGACTTTGCCATATGTACCCATATCAAATCATCACATTGTATAACCTAAACATATATTGAATATTATTTTTTATTTTTAAAATTTATTTAAATTTATTTAAATTTATTTTTTATTTATTTTCAGCATAACAGTATTCATTATTTTTGCACCACACCCAGTGCTCCATGCAATCCGTGCCCTCTCTAATACCCACCACCTGGTTCCCCCAACCTCCCACCCCCCGCCCTTACAAACCCCTCAGATTGTTTTTCAGAGTCCATAGTCTCTCATGGTTCACCTCCCCTTTCAATTTCCTAAACATATTTAAAGGTACGTAGGAGTTTGGAGCCCTACTTGGTCCCAGCATGTCAATGTCAATACATATACAGATGTCAATTATATCACAATAAAGCTGGAGCCAAAGGAGATTCTGATGCTTTACTCCACCTCAAATAGGGGCCTTATAAAATAATTACATATATATATATATACATATATATATAAAATATGTATATATATTTATATAATATAAATTATATATTAACTACCTTAGAAATACTCAATTGGTACCAGAAAATAGAGATTTTTCTTTGGGTGACCACATATGGGGAGGGACTGAGGGGTTACCAGGACGTGGGGCCATCCATGCTAAAATCAGCAAACTCACAACTCCATTAGGCAAAATGGACAAGTTGGTCACCCTCACTTCAGTGATAATGCTTTCTACATTTCCACACCAACTACCATTTGTTCCTCATTTGCCAACCATAAGTTCTTACTCAGTAAAAGAATGTGCAAGATGTGGAAGATTAAGAAACCAACTCCCTATTCTTGGGGAATGTGGAATTCAGAAACACTCAGCTGGGTCTCAGGTGAGTTTGATTCAGCTAGACTAAGTCATCCTGTGAAGCCAATTAAAAAATATATATAGAGAATCCTAGATTTTTTTTTTTTTTTGGTAGTTCTGCCTCCCTGGGATGAATCACAAAGAAAATATGATATAGACAACATTTTATTTATTTGATATTCAATTAAGTTTTTGGGCACGTGGGTGGTTCTGTCAGTTAAGAAATCAACTCTTGATTTTGACTCAGGTCATGATCTCAAGGTGGGGAGATGAAGTCCCCTGCAGGGTTCTGTGCTGGGTGTGCAGCCTGCTTAGGATTCTCTCTCTCCCTCTGCCCATGTCCTCTTAACCCGCAACTCTCACGCACGAGTTCTCTTTCTCTCCCTCAAAAAAAAAAAAAAATAAGTTGAAAGCAGAAGAGGTATTCAGATAGTACCATGTGGTCCATTATTTCTCTTTAGCTGTCATGTGCTGCAGAACAACAGTCTGTTAGCTCAACAAATCCATGTGGTCATAAGTAGTCTAGATGCTTTCCCCCCTTCCTACCCCTCCCAAAGAAACCTGCAAACACTGTGACTGGTGGCACCTTCACCCGCATTCTTCCATCATAGTGGGGGAAAAGAATCTTACTTTAGAAGCAAGTGCCCTATTTCCAATATGAGGAGCCATTTCAGTTCAAAGCCCCACTTTTCTGTGGCCTGGCATTTTTCAAACGTCTACCGCAGGTATTCTTAGTATCCGTCATCCCAAAGCCCTTTTCAAGTTACTGCAGCTTCAGAGATGGATCACTTGGTACCCCTCCAGGGACAGGACCCAGTGACTACTGAGCAAATGCACAGCCATGTCTCTCAAAGATTTAGGTGAAGAACGGAAAAACAATAGTTTTGGTTGAAACTAAAGAGAACGGGATTGATCTGCCCTGCAGTTTTGCTAAGCTGCCAAACCAGGGACATGTTCTTTTGAGTAAAGCTTTAATGACTAGAAATCTGGGGTTGGCTTGACACTTCCTCTCAAACTGACACAGCCCTTTGACCTCTGAACAATATGCTTCAGTTCTGCACCCCGGTACCAGGTCTTGATTTATCTAGGCCCCAAGCTCCTGTAGTTCCTGAGAAGGACTTCTAAAGCCTTTATGGAGTGCTGGCTATAAAACTGATATTCTAACCTGAGAGGTGGTCTGAGGGTGACTTCTTTTCAAAGAAACTTGCAGCTCTTAAGGCGTGATGACAGATCCTGATATGTTTTGAGCCATCTCTGTCCATCTTCACAGAGCACTTTGTAGTCTCCAAATTGTAGACCAGAGACTTTAATGTCGTGTACACACTTGGACTCGACTATTCTGATGTTCCAAATGAAGTACAGGATTCTGAGGGCTAGCGCATTTTCAGATCCTAGCTCCAAGTCACGTCTTCTACGAAGACGTGCTCTAGAAAGGGCCTCCTTTCTTTCACCAGGACCTCTTTCTAGTCTTTATTACTCTATTATAATTGTTATTTTTTAGCCCCACCAGAGCATGTGCTCCTTGCCAGCAGTGGGCTGCTTCAGCTTTGGTCTTGGGCTTATTCACACACTTGGTGGCGATTCATTCAATGTCTACATGAGGCCTTTATGTCAAGGTCACTCTCCTCATCCTTTGCTGTATAACTCCCTCTGCATTCAGGTATGCCTTGCCCCACTCACTTGGCATCCTCCAAGTCCTCAGTCCTCTGGCCTATGTCATCTACATACTTCACTCTCCACTGCACCATTTCACTATTGCCTTTGGAGAGAACCTGGAGCAGCTCAGCCTTGGCCTCTTGTTCTTCCTCATTCTGCTCTTGAAGAAGGTCACGGTCATGCTTGGCTGACTGCAGGGCCTGGGCCAGGGCGCTCTGTGACTTAACAGACGCAACACACATTAAAAAAGGGCATCGCTACCATTAACAACGAAGCGCTTGGAGGTGACATCTTTTTTTTTTTTAGATAAGGTTAATAACAACCTGCCACAAATTCAAGCTGAACCTGAACCTAGTAAGATAATACCCAGGAAAGAATTTGGGACGAGAAAGGATCAAGTATCTAATTGCTGCTGTTACAACAGGGAACAGTGTTCTATTTAGGGAAATGTCTGCCTGACTATGTGGGCTTCAGCAACTGGCAGGTTCTGGAAATAGTGGGGAATACAAAGGTAGCAAAAACATTCCCTATCATTTAGACAGGAAGATTTATGGTTAGCACTATCTAAGATTGAGATCTTATTTGGACTAAAAAAGCATCACTGAGACTTGGTCCAGCTTTTCATTCATTGATGAAAAAATCTTTTATTTCACATGTCAATCTCTGAACACTATCTCTGGTCACTTTAGAACAGCACTACCTGATAGAACTTTCTATAGATGAAAATATTTTAGGGGCACCTGGGGCCACAGTCGGTTAACTGTCCAGCTCTTGGTTTTGGCTCAGGTCATGATCTCAGGGCCGTGAGATGGAGCTCCATGTCAAGCTCCCTGCTCAGCATGGGGTGTGCTGGAGAGTCTCTCTTCCTCTCCCTTTGCCCCTCCTGCTCATGTTTGCGCACTCTCTCTTTTCAAATCAATCAATCATTCGATCAATCAATCAATCCTTATTTTAAAAAAAGAAAAGATTTTATATATGGACCATCCAATATGGTAACCATAGCCACATATAGCTATTGAACACTCAGTATGTGCCTTAGTACAATGTGTGGTCACTGAATTTTAGTTTTGTTTTAAATAAACTTAAATTCACACAGTCACCTGTGGTAGCGTAGCAGCTACTGTGGTTTTTAGACAGCAGAGCTGAGTTTGGTGAACATTTCTGTCATTTACCTGTGGTGTGGTTATCCTAGAGCCATCATTCCCAAAAGATAACTTAGTCTAGTGGCAAGAACCTAGTCTACTGGAGTCTGGGCCGAGCCCTCACAGGTCCTTACTGCAAATTAGAAAAAAGCACCTTCTCAATCCGTGGATGCAGCTCTGAGAGCACAAGGCTTAGTTAACAGCAGCCTCAGCCAGACACCCTTGGGCAGCTTTGAAAGAGGAGCAACAATACACAGTGACCCTGAGAAGGACGCAGGCTTTGAAAGCCAATAAATTTGGCTTTAAATTGTGACCCTACCCCTCTTATATATTCATTGAGCACCTGTTCAAGGCATTAGTGTTTATAGAAGTAAGTGAGATGAAGATAAAGTCTTTGCCCTCAGGAGCCATAAAGGGGTGAGAGGATACACAAAATGAACATATAAACAAATTAAAAAATTTTTTAATGCTAACAGCAGTAAGGAACTAAAACAGAATGACAATACAGGATGTTTGACTCCTTCACATCATTGCCCAAGGGCCTTGGGGAAGGGACGGGCTTGTACATAGTAGAAATAGCAGCTCTGAAAGTCCTCTGGCAGGAGTAATGGTGACTTGGATAAGAGGCCCAGAGGAGGTCTGGGCAGCCGGAGGGGAGGAAATGAGGCAAGCAGACGTATGACGTAAGGTCGCAGGAGGAGGCTGGAGGCTAAGCAGAGGGGCCTCTGAGGCCAGCTGGAAGCCACTGGGAAGTCAGCCAGAGAGATCTTCTAAAATCTAAATTAAGTCATCTCGTGACCAGCAACAATTCCTTCACACTCTACTACTAACTGTATGACCTTGGACATGTTATTTTTCTTCTCAGAGCCTTGGTTTCTTCATGTAAAAAGATATAATTCTTCCTTTTTCCTAGGACTTCTATGAAGATTGAGATAACATGAGAGACATATCTGGCAGAATGTCTGATGCACAAACCATGGGATTCATTTAAAAATGTATATATAATGTAGAAAATAAGGAGAATAGAGGGAATAAAATAAAATATCTGAGAACAGACATCTACAGTCTCATGACCTGTACCTCAGAAGAGATGCCTTTGCAGGGAGATTACATACAAGTGAGGTGCTATGGGGCGTCAGTAGCAAGGTGCCTTCAAGACGAACCAGGTATTAGCTTGAAATATCAGAGTTCAGAGAACTTCTCTCTCACCTCAGTCACTCCATTTTCACCTTAAAGGGCCACTTTCACTGGCGTCACCTGCTAGAAACATTATATATCCTCTTGGGAAGATATGGCTGATATGTATAGGTTATCGACAACTTAAATTTGAACTAAGCCAGTCCCATTTGTTTCATTCTGGTCTTCTTTTTAATTCTACTTCTTGGTGCAATTCAGAATCAAAGATCCATAAAGAGACTTGCTGACTTCCTGTTCACTTAATAATGCAAAATGGAAATACACAGTTTGCTTGCTGTGTCTAAATCTGACAAACGGGGTGCCTGGGTGGTTCAGCAGTTAACCATCTGCCTTCGGCTCAGGTCACGATATTGGGCTCGTTGCTCCATGAAGAGCCTGCTTCTCCCTCTTCCTCCGCTACTACCCCTGCTTGTGTGCGCCCCTCTCTCCCTCTTTCTCTTTCTCTCTCTCACTATCTCTGTCAAATAAATAAGTAAATAAAATCTTAAAAAAAAAAAAGTTTGACAAACTAGACAAGCAATTTGCATCACTGAGTAAAGTCCTTCTGTGATGAAGTTCCTTCCTGGCACATACAAGGTCCACCATGTTTTTTTCCCCCATAACTTCCGGGGCATTTTCCTCTCTTTTATAGGAGGAGATATCGAGCCTCATCCATCAGGCATGATTTGTTTGTTTGTTTGTTTGTTTTTAAACACACAGTCAAGCTACTGGCAAAAAATAATAGATGTATTACTTTGGATTCCTCTTCCAGTTGCCCTTTCAGTGCTTCTATCTGCCCAGTGAAGTTGCTCTTTTCCCTGGAAAGTTGGTTTATCAGAGCTTTCTTTTCTTCCAACCTCTTCAGGAACTCTCCTACAGAAAGATTTCACAAAGTGAGTTCATCCTAGCCTGCCTCCCCATCCACCACCTCCTCCTCCCACGAGCTGTCCACTCGAAGGACACCACAGTGACTCCTAACACATATTTTTAATAGAACAGGGGTCTGAGAGTTCAGTCATCAGCAAAACCATGGCAATGATCTGTTCTGGGATGCACAAAAGAGCCCTGAGAAAGAACTGATTTTTAACAGTAAGTTTGGGTCAATAATAGGTAATATTAGCTACCATATATTGAAACTTTTTTGTGCAACAGGCACTACTATCCATCTTAAATCCCATAACTCCTTGACCATGTTCGTAGTATATTACCCACTTTAAAGAGGGGAAACAGCAACTAACTAGGGTATGATTGAGACACCAACGTGCATAGCCAGTAAGTGGTGGAGGCAGATTCTACTGAAGTTTTTTAACCCTGAAGAGCACATTCTTTTGTGTTATGCTCCCTTGCTTCTTTTATGTGGCTCTACCAACTTCTGTCTATATAATCTTTAGGGAATTACAACTTCTTTGTCACATCTGTAAAATGAGGATAACAATAAAAAATTGTCAGGGCACCTGGGTGGCTCAGTCGGTTAAGTGTCCAACTCATGATCTCAGGATCATGAGATTGAGCCCTGAGTCAGGCTCTGTGTTCATTGCAAAGTCTGCTTTAGATTCCCTCCTCTCTTTCTTCCTCTCCCTCTCACCCATAGCCCCTAATTGCACACTCTCTAAGTAAATAAAAATCTTTAAAAAACTGTTAATGGAAATTAAATGAATGTGTTTTGTGACTAATGTGTTTTTACTACTGTGAATGTGTTTTATAGACTAGCTGCTAAATAAATATTAAAAATAGTCATTAAATAGTGGAGGCTAGGACCATGATGGGGGAACTTTTCATTATACAGTAGTCTACACTCTCTGTCTCTTTTGCTGATGATAGGACAGCAATGCCTTGATTATTAGCAATTGTACCAAATACTGAGCCAATCCTGGGCAAAGGCAGTTGCTTCTATAGTGTAATTAGTGCAACACTAATAGCCCACCATACCTGTGATCCCTATATTTCTTGCTATAAACAAGTTCTAAAACTCTTAGCATTATAAGAAAGCATCTGTTTTGGCTAAAGCAGCTATTTTCAAACTTTTTGGTCTCAGAAACACTTCATATGCTTAAAATTTATTGGGGACCCCAAAAAGATTTTGTTTACATGGATTTTATATTTAATAGATAGCATATTTGAAATTAAAAGAGAAATTTAAAATTTGTACTAATTCATTTTCAAATAATAATAAAAATCTTCATGATGTGTTAACATGTTTACCTAAACAACCATTTTTAAGAGGAAAAACTATATTTTCTAAAAGTACAAAAAAGTTAGTGAGAAAATGACATTATTTTACATTTTAAAAAATCTCTGGCTTAATAAAAGCTTGATTTTCATATTTGCCTCTGAATGCCATCTACTGTAATACACTGTTTTTAATGACGTATGTGAAGAATCTAGCCTACCATAGATACATGGGGAAAGGGAGATGAATTTTCATAGTCTTTTCAGATAATTGTGACCATTATTTGATACTATATCAAAACTCAACAAATAGAAATATCTCAAGGATTAGTTGCAGTATGATCCTCTGCTACCTTAAAATTCAGGAGTCTAGCTTAAACTTTCAATGGATCTTTCACCCACACATGACTATATAACATCATGACGTGGTGATTTGAAAAATATGTGTTCACTGAATTACGCAGATCTTCTAAAATATTGACATATTCCATACAACATTGAAAACAGTGTGTTTGTTAACATCACTGCCGATCTCATCCAAAAAGTCTTTAACAATTGAGAGCATCAGGCTCATGAAGGCATATACATGTTTTCCAAAAACATGATTTTTGCCTAAAAGCTTCAATTTTATTATTGGCAACAGATAATGTCAGTTGTTTTCCTTGAAGCGACAGGCTTACTTTGTTCACTTTTGAGAAAATATCTGCCAAATATCTGAATCAGAATACACATAGTTTGTTGGTCAATCGTCCTTTTAAGTAGATAGGATGCTCCCTGAGGAAACCTGCTAGCTCAGCTCAGAACTTAATCACACATCATACTTCAGAGGGGGTGTCGGTGGGGGGGATGGGTGAAATAGGTGAAGCGGATTAAGAGCACACTTGGGGTGAGCACTGAGCAGTGTATAGTCATTCAATCACTGTGTTACACACCTGAAACAAATATAACACTATGTTCACTGTGCTGGAATTAAAATTTTAAACCTTCATAAAAATACAGTGGTGCTTTATGTATACTTCCTCTTTTGTCAGAGAGAATATTAAAAAGATTTATACTTGGGGTCAAGATATAATAAAATTAACTTTTACTGCTTCATTAAGGACATTCTTACTTTTTTTTTTCCAAACTGTGAGTATATGAGTATATCAGTGAATATAATGATTAATAATAGTACAGTGTGGTGCCACTGTCTTGATGCATGATGAGACCTCAGTAGTTTTAACTGTCACTGCTTCTGCAGCATCAATACAAATCACGAAAGAGCTTAAGAAGCAGTCATTTTAACCGCATAGGCCCCCTACAAGGGTCTTGCTGATCACCGGTATTCTGTGGACCAAACAAAAATCTCTGGGTGACAGCGTTGTACTGAAAAGGAGTCTGAAGAAATGCCAATCCGCCAGGGGGTTGAGACTGACATATCACGTATCTCACAGAACAGGGACCCACTTAACATGGCTTACTTCATCACATTTACCACTGGTTTGCTTGGAAAGTGGAGTGTGATATGTTGACAGGGCAGGGAACGAGACTAATGGTAGTGGCAAAAAAGCAGCAAAAAATCTGAAGCGTAGACCCAGGGATGGGAGGGAAGGCTTGGATAGGTATATACTTAAATTTTAATTCACACAAAGCCAAAAGGTGAAATAAGAATTAAAGGAAGGAAGAAAAGGTCCTCCATTCCGAGCGGAATTATCACCTCACACCCACTTTTACTTCACTCACTTACCCACTAATTTCCTCATCAAAAAAGTGAGTGGAAAATTAATGCCGACGGCTAGGGGGAGGTAGGCAGGGCCCATCACAACAATGTTGTACAGCACATCATTCAGGATCCGACATATGGGTTTTCTCCAGTCTTATCACTGGACTCTGACGTCCACAGACTACATCCTAAATGGCAAAAATCAAACTGGGGGTTTTGTAACAAGGCCAAGTGTCATCCACCCGCCCCCGCTATTAGAGTCCTGTTCAGTGCCCCTGCTAGAACCAAAAACACTCTTTTGGGTTTCTAGGTTTATAGTTACTTTTGCCAGCCCTTTTTAATTTAGCTTTAATTCTAGATTTAGCCTCTAGAAAGAGGCAACCACCAACAGAAGGATGTCATACAGTCTAAATGATCTTTATTCTCTTTTTAAAGTGTGTGCCTCTGGGCATCAAGAGTATTGTTTATTTTCTTTGACCTAGGAATGTGATCTCTGGAAACATACTCCTAAAAATAATGTAATTACATCTAGCCACATGCTGTTCATAGCAGAGAAACAATTAAAGCTACAAGGTAAGGTTAAGTAAACCATCGTTCCTCTACTTGATGGATTAGAAACAGCCATTATAAATGACTAAATATGAAAGATAAAAATAAAAAAAACTTATGACAAATTGAAAAAGAAAAAAAACCAAAGAAATTGTTAAAAACACACACACACAAAAATTATCATTAGTAGAGAGTAAACTGTGGGACATTTTCCTACTTTTCATTTATCAAATGTTTGTGTAGCACCAATAAGTGGCGGGCATTCTTCTAGATGACTGACATACATCAGTGAATAAAACAAAGCTTAGAGGAAGCTTACATTCTTGCAGATGGAGATAGACAAATATGCACATTTATCATGTCAAGAATGTAGTTTGTTTGAAGGTATTAAAAACTATTTTTAAAAAGGCACAGAGAGAAAATGGGTTGAGAACAAACGTCACCTTCTCAACAAGGCCTATACTGACATCCCCCAGATATCTGTTTGATTAACCCTCATCTTCAAGTCTCTGGAGAATTATTAGAGTATTCCAGGCAGAGGGAAAAGCTAGGGCAAGACCCCAGAATGCGAGTGTGCCTGGTGTGTTAAAAACATAGTCAAGGCAGAATGAAAGAAGGGAAAGTAGAAGAAGAGGTCAGAGAGATAATGAGGGGCCCAATTACGTGGCCTTGTAGGCCATTGTACAGATTATGGCTTTCACTGGGTGTTAAAAAAAAGTATGGGTTTATTACTGAAAATTAGAAAAAGATGTCTGTTTCCATGAGGTCGACATTATAAAAAGTCATGTCTTGTAGGCTGTGTGAACCGCCCTGCCATTCTTTGATCTTGACAGTTCCTTCATCCAACTGCATATTTCTTTTCTTCTTCATGAAGGAGAGCTGGGCAGAGCCTCCCAAACCAGCACAGAGGTAACCCTCACCAGACAAGGGCATATCAGTGGACAAGGTTAAATCAGAGGCTGCATTCCTCCCCTAGAATCTTCAAACTCTCACTCCATTTCAGTGACCGATTGATCATCTCAGTTGTCCTTCCACCAGGCTGCTGGGACTGAGCTCACTCACAACCGAAGCAGCACGTTTACTTACCCTTCTCACTCCGTAGCTTCGTCTTCTGTGCGTTCAGGTCATTTGCCAACTGAGTCACTTCATCTAGTTTTGCATTTGCTTCATTCAAGCACTCTTCATACAGACTACAGAGCTTCTCAGAGTTCACCTACGAGTTTAGAATAAAGGTCTGGGTATGGTTCATGGAGTCCATGCTGAATTAGCTGCATAAAATGGGGGGTGGGGAGGGGGTGGTTCCTGGGAACCTTGTGCTCTCTTCTGCTCTGAAGACCACAGCTAACATTTGGGAAACTGTATCTTCTAACTTCAGAAAACACAATAAACTCAAGGTCTGGGCCTTTAAGGGTCCAAACTTCTCAGGCTACAGGTTTCATGTAGAAACCCAGCTCTCTGGGTATTGGGTCACTCTCTAGAATTCTTTGTTTTTTTGAACAAGGAAACATGCCCAATACTTATATAGTTCAAAATGACTTCTTGACATTATATTATATATTTAACCGTCTTACTCTCCCACTAGAATAGGTTTCATGAAAGTAGAGATTCTGCTTGATCACAGATAACCCATCAACGCCTAGATGAGTGTCGAACACATATAAGAAGCTCAATAAACAATTGGGGACATGCAGAGGAGAGGGAAAGACCAAGGGAAAGGGGAATAAAATCCAAAGGGCTGACCAAGCAGTATATAAGAAAGTAGATAGATATGAACTGCAATGGTTTAATCATGGACATTTGAACTGTGAAACAACTACAACCTCTGGATCACTAAGGCTGCAGTCTCAAGGGAACCCTGTTAAGTTAACCCTTCCACTCTAAACTCCAGTTTCTCACAATGCGTTTTTCACGTTTGGAGGAAAGGATATGCCATTTGGCCTTTGTACTTCTACCTGATTTAAGTAACCAAGATAACAATCAGATTTCTGCCACACCCTGGAGCTAATGCTAGTGACCTTGAGACTCAAGATTCTTAAACAGGACCAAGAGCTGCCAGACGTAAAATGGCTGCACCCCCTTTACCCAGCTGTAGTTTTCATCCTTGTTATTAATAAGATCAGAAATTACATTGGTGGTGCTATAGATCCATTGTTCCACAGATAGCTGTTGGTTTTGCTCTTTACGTGTATTAAATTTCAATTCCATACAACAGTCCCATAAGATCTTTGTTTTCACAATGAGTGTTAAGGAAAAGGAAGAATCAAGACAATAAAGAAAAGATCACACCAGTGGCATTCCAAGAAAATGGTGAGGCATGTGAAATCTGGTGGTGGGCTAACAGTCTGAATGTTTACCTAATTTGTGGTGATGTAACAATGGCCAAGGACCAGGTGTCTTTGAAAGATACCAGGTTTAGTCCTCTGGAAAACCCCTAAATCAGCAAAAACCTTGGAGGCCTCCAGCTAGAGCCAGCTCTATGCTGAAGATTATTCTCTTCAAGCTTACACTAGTGACTATTCTAACCTCCCAATGAAAAATGACCAGATTACATTTTCTTATATCCCCAAGGCAGTGTGCAGTGCTTGACACAAAATAGGCTACTTAATAAATGTTGAAGACAATCAAATTATTGCCTTAGTGAGAGGTTGGCTAACATGCCCACTAAAGTTTACTTAGAGGTCATATTCAAGCTTTCCTTATAATGCCCAACACCCCACATTTACTTTTAACTTGGTCAAGATATTATCCACTGATTAGCAAACAAGTGAAGAGTCACATCAGGTGCATGCTTATTTGGAGGCTGAAGAGGAATGTCATATAGGTCAAGTTTGAAGATGTTCTATAGCACATGCACACTTGTTGGTGATGGTGCAACTAACGTTGGTAGAGATTGGATGGCCAGCTTCTTGTACAATGTCATCAGCATCACATAGGTTAGAGCCCTTAGGCTAAATGTCAGGCACACTCAAATATCCACTCCCCACTGGCTACTGGAAAAAAGCTAGAGTAGTGATAAATGTAACAGTCTGTAGATGGTCTGAAACTGCTAATTATGTTTTGAATGTTGAATAGTTTGCCCTCACTCCTGAAAGTAATTTGACAAAGTTGGCACACTCATTTTTTTCATCAAAATATCCTTTGAGAGTTCAGATTGACTCTGTTATTTCATTTATAAAATGTTTATCATTTTATAGTGATATGTTTATAATGACAAAGTGTTTATCATTACAAATGATAAATGTTTTGCCATTTATAAAACAGAGTTAGAGAGGCTAAACACCTTGTCCAAATTCATACAGCTAGGGAATGCTGGAATTAGGATTTGCACTGATAACGGCCTGTGTGGAGGCAAGGAAAAAAAAAAAGCCAAATACTAAATTTCTAAATGCCTGTTATATGAAGTAGTAATGACAAAGGGAATGTTACATTGACATCCTAGTTGACTCATACGGTCACGAATCCTGAGCACTGGAGGAAACTGGATAAAAATGTGATAACTATGTGAACCATCTTTATTTTATGTTGTCTCCAGTCACAAATGACCCATTAACTGGGACAGGAAGAACACATCCAGGTGTGAGAAATGGCACTTCTGCTTATGGTCCTCAGTATTCTATGCTACGCACCTGTTTGCTGAGGGTGAAAGAACACAGAGCTCTAGAAGACTACTTAGTCAATGGGGTGTGGAAATGGCAAGCAAAGGAGCCAGAGAACCCTCAGTTTTTAAGAGACTCCTATGCAGTTAAGCCCAGCTGGGCTGTGTATATCTGCAGAGTAGGCAGCCACCTGGGCAGACAGAAAAGACACCTGTTTTTAGGCATTACTTCATATGGTAGGTATTTCATGGGCAGTGTTAACCACTGGCAGAGCGTTTTCAATTTACAATGTATTTTTTATAAGCAGGAGCTGCAAAAGACATTGAAATCGGTTATCTAAAGGTAGCCTATATGGGGACATATCATTCAAATAGGCTGTAACTTGAAGGTACAAATTCAAATTTAAGCATAAAGAATAGGCACTAAATTTTCATACCAAAAAAGAAGAGGTTAATGGAATAATGTGCGTACATCTTAAAGCTGATTCTTAAAATGCTGCCTAAAAATGCTATCTCCCAGAAATGCAGGAACCAATGGGAATTCAAAATAATCAAGATAATTGTGAGATTGCTTATAACTTTTAAATTTCCCTGGGCTTCTCTGTCAGCATAATATACTTTTTGAAAATGCTTCAGTTTCCACTGTATCACTTAGTGATTGGCATTCCTGGGATTATAATTCAGGAAAAGATGAAATAAAAAATTCAAAAAAAAATTTCAGCATAATGTATACACTTATGAGAGTGAACAGAATCAATTTAAACCACCGAGAAATATTTGCGGCAGCAGTGGAATGTGGCCACCCACCAACACAAACAGGATTGCGCGTCAAGGCCCATTTCTGCCATGATTGTATGCCTTGGATAGTCACTGAACCTATGAGCCACAGAATTCCCGAGAGGCGTATATAAAAGTTAATGCTAGTACTTGAGTATACAGGTTATGCATATCATGTAGTGAGTAAGAGTAAAATAAGACCTACTGTTTGCCTTAGAGATGTTTTCTACTTAAGCAAAGTTAAAAGACTATATAATGCAGTAGTACAAGAGGGATCCTAAAAGTGCTACAGTACTTCTGAAACAGATGAAGTTTTAATATGGAAAGTTGAACTTGAGCATTCCAAGGAAAGGGCTTAGTTTGGACAAGACATATTGGTGGAAAAAGGATATTTGATGGAGGGCAAACATTCTAGGTTGGCTGAAATAGAAGGCCCATGAAAAAAAGTAGTGGGATCTAAAATTGGCAGGGCAGAGTGAGTCTGGTCACAGGCCAAAGGGTACCTTGAAAACCAGCAGTTTAAAGTTCAGTGTTAAGCAGGGGGACATGATTCTATAAATCCATGTTTAGAGATATTCATATAGATACTGTATAGGATAGACTGAAAAAAAGAAAAACTAGAAGCAAAAAAGATAACTTAGGAAACCACTTCAATAGTCTGGTTAAAAGGTAATGGAAGTCCTACCTACATGTGAGAATAGAATGGAAAACTGTAAGACAGTAAAGAATTGACCTGCCGTAAGAATTGATTGGAAAGCAAAAAACAAGAGAGGAAACAAATAATCATTTACAGGCTTAGAGCCTGGGTGATGGGAAGAAACAGGGTGCCAATGACAGAAATGTCCAGAAGAAACACCAGATTCAAGAGAAGGTGATGAGTTTGGTTTTAGACACATTAATTTGAGGAAAGGAAGACTTTACTGATCTTTGAAAGAACAACTTAAGAGAATACTTCTAAGAAAAGCAGGGATAATAAAACCCACAACACGGGTTATAGGATTGAGGAAGTAGTGAGGCATATATATCTGCTGGTGGGAGCTAGCTTCCTAAGATGGTCCCCCCTAATGACCAACACCCTCTGGTACTCACACCTTTGTATAGATCCCTACCCTGTGACTTATAACTGAATCACTGCACTGCACTGTAAGTCTGCCTAACTAGAATTGTTGCAGCTTCTGTCTTGGTCTCTTGTAGTACTTGCTCTTATGCCCTAAATTGCCTTGTAAGAAGCTCAGGTCCCCCATGGTTGCCATGCTGTGAGGAAACCCACGCTAGCCATATGGCAAGAAAGATTTCCAACTAGCCCCTAGCTGTTTTAGTTAGTTGTCCCAACCCAAGAGCCGGACATGAGAATGAATAAACCCTCAGATGACTCCAGTTGAGACTGGAGAGTTGATAATAAATTGCTGTTTCAAGCTGCAAGGTTTGGGGATGATTTGTTATATAGCAATAGATAAATGAAACTATACTCTTTGGTCAAGGAGACAGAGGCAGATATGGATAGACTTTGCTTTCCTCCTCCCAGTATCTGAGGAAGAGTCTTTCTTTATTTTGGTTTGTTTTTGCAATAGGTGAATAATGGTCATGTGGAAAAATATTTTATTCTTTGGGACAAGAAAGCAAGAAATGGATGAATATAAGAAAAATATAAGGTGAAGAGAGAAGTTATACTGAATGGGTCTTGACCTAATCAGTTAGGTCTTACTATTTATTGGAAAGGATTTAGAAAGTCAGGGTTAGAATTTGAGGGAGGATTTTGTTTAAAATAAAACAGTGAATTAGAAGAATAAAAGAACTTCTGAGCAGCAATGAAATTCTAGGGGAAATTGGAAAGTATGAAATTCATATCTAATTAGTACAGATTTACAGTGAAACTATCAACAGTTTTATGACTATGACTTCCTACTAAGATGTGCAGAAACAGAAGAATTCCTGAGGATAAACAAGAGGCACAGTAGATTATAAAGAGTAAGGACTTCTAGAGCACCATGTGGGCTGAGGAAAGCAAATGAAGCCTACAGGGCAGGGAGAAAGAAGGCTTTCACTGCCGAGAGAAAGAAGGATGAGTCCACATAAAAGGCAGAATACAGAAGAGACAGAGGAGAGAGGACTTAAATCCTTCCTAAATTTACATTCAGAGATAATTGGGGGGTGGGGTGGCAGGGATAGAGGAGAGAAAGAGAGAGAAGGAAAAGCAGGGTGGTTGTGTTTCTTCCTACTGAATGAGGTTTTTAAAGGGAACTAATGCTAAATATTTTAGGATTCACTTAGTCTCTCTGAGGAAATGTTACATTTTTCTGGCTATGGTCCTCGCAGGTTGAGCTTTATTGTTGGTTTGTCTCTTTTCCAGATAATTTTACAAATTCTGCTCACAAGGAGAATGTGACTCTGGCTACAGGCATACCTTGGAGATATTGCGGGTTCAGTGCCAAACCATGCAATAAAGGTAATATCACAATAAAGTGAGTCAGTGAATTTTTTGGTTTCCTAGGGCTCATAAATGTTGTATTTACTCTATACTATAGTCTATTAATTGTGCAATAGCATTACATATTTAAAAAAGTGTATGCCAAAATTTAAAATGGTTTATTGCTAAAATATGCTAGCCATCATCTGAGCTTTCTACGAGCATAATCTTTTTGCTCGTAGAGGATCTTGCTCAATCTTGCTCATCAAGATGGCTGCTGATTTATCAGGGTGGTGGTTCCTGAAGGTTGGGGTAGCTGTGGCAATTTCTTGAAATAGGACAACAGTGAGTTTTGACACATCAATTAACTCTTCCTTCATAAATTATTTCTGTGTAGCATGGATGCTGTTAGATTGCATTTTACCCACAGTAGAACTTCCTTCAAAATTGGAGTCATCTTATCAAACCCTGCTGCTGTTTTATCAATGAAGTTTATGTAATATTCTAAATCCTTTGTTGCCACTTCAATAGTCTTCACAGCATCTTCACCAGGAGTAGATTCTGCCTCAAGAAACCACTTCTCTGTTCATCCATAAGTAGCAACTCCTTACCTGTTAAAGTTGTATCATAAGATTATGGACCTTCGATACCATCTTCAGGCTCCACTTCTAATTCTAGTTATCCTGCTATTTCCACCACATCTTCAGTTACTTCCTCCAGTGGAGTCGTAACCTCTCAAAGTTATCTAGAAGGATTGGAACCAACTTCTTCGAAACTCCTGTTAATGTTGATATTTAGACCTCTTCCTACAAATCATGAATGTTCTTAAAGTAGAATGTTCTTAATCTAGAATGGTGAATGCTTTCCAGAAGATTTTCAATTTACTTTGCCTAGATCCATAAGTGATTTTTGATGGATCTGCGGCAGCTAGAGACTTAAAAAATGTATTTCTTGAATCATGATATTTGAAAGTCAGAATGACTCCTTGATCCATGGGCTGCTGAATGGCTGTTAGCAAGCATGAAGAAAACATGAATCTTATTGTATATCTTCATTAGAGTTCTTCAGTGACCAGGTGCATTGTCAATGAGTAGTAATATTTTGAAAGGAATCTTCTTTTCCAAGCAATAAGTCTCAACAGCAGGCTTCAAATATGTGCTGTCATTCAGGCTTTATTTTTCCATTTTTATAGCATAGGCAAAGTAGATTTAGCACAATTCTTGTAGGTCTTTGGGTTTTCAGAATGGTGAATGAGCATTAGCTTCAAATTTAGCCCCTAACAAGAGAATTAGCCTGTCTTTTGAAGCCAGGCATTGCCTTCTCTTCTCTAGCTAGGAAAGTTCTAGATGGCATCTACTTCCAATAGAAGACTGTCTACATTGAGTTTCTCTGTTTAGTGTAACAACCTTCATGAATTATCTAAGCTAGATCTTCTGGAAAACTTGCTGCAATTTCTTTTTTTTCCCCGGTGTTCCAAGATTCATTCTTTATCACCACACCCAGTGCCCACGCAATACGTGCCTCCTTAATACCCAACACCAGGCTCAATTTCTACATTGACACTCGTTTCTTCACCTGGCACTTCATATTAGAGAGAGCTTCTTTCCTTAAACCTCAACAATGAACCTTCTGCAGCTTCCTCACCTCTCTCAGCCTTCACAGAATTGGAGAGTTAGGCCCTTGCTCTGGATTAGCTTTTAGCTTAAGGGAATGATGGTTTGATCTCCTATCCAGACCACTAAAGCTTTCTTCATTCTCAGCAATAAGGTTTTTTCACTTGCTTATAACTCATGTGCTCACTGGAGTAGAACTTTTAATCTTCAGGAATTTTTCCTTTGCATCCACAACTTAGCTAACCATTTGGCACAAGAAGCCTAGATAGCTTTAAGCCTGTCCTGGCTTCCAACCTGCCTTCCTCACCAAGATTAATCATCTTAGGCTTTTGATTTCAAATGAGAGATGTACAACTCTTCCTTTCACTTAAACACTCAGAAGGCATTTTAAGCTTATTAACTGACCTAATTTCAATATTGTTGTGTCTCAGGGAATAGAGAGGTCTAAGGAGAGGGAGACAGACAGGAGAATGGCCAGTTGGTGGAGCAGTCAGAACACACACATTTATCGATTAAGTCTGCCTTCTTATAGGGGACATGGTTCTTGGTGCCGCCAAACAACAGTAACATCAAAGATCACTGATCATAGATCGCCATAATAAATATAATGAAAAAGTGTGAAATGCTGTGAGAATTACCAAACTGTGGCACAGAGACATGGAGTAAGACAATGCTGTAAGATAAATGGCACTGATAGACTTGCTCAACTTAGGGCTGCCATAAGCCTTCAATTGTAAAAAAAACACATTATCTGTGAAGCACAATAAAGCAAAGCTCAATAAAATGTTGTATGCCTGTATTTGTTCTGATTAATCTAACATAAGCCTTCTCTCAAATACCAGAGTAGGATGGCCTTTACCTATGAACTGATACTAGTCATTTGATATAAGAGCCTGTGCTATATGGATTAATGGGTGCAGTGAAGAAAGAAGGAAGTTTCACCACATCTTCTAAGTGCTGGCTGGTTACAGAGATGTCAGAAAAGATGAGGGGGAAAAGGTCTCTCCTGTTAGCAAAGCTCTTTGTGTCTACCATTCATTGAGACAAACACTAGAGTGTATGAGGCACCTCCAAGGAGTGTTTCCAACTCAATGTCATTCTTCAAGAGAGAGGCACCACTCACGTAACTAGTGGCTTACTTTCCAGTCTACTTATTTATATCATCACCAGAAAGACCCAAAAGAATCATGGACTGGAACTCTAATAAAACCAGAAGCTACTGTCAGACTACATTCAGGTAATAACCACGTGACCTTAATAATGTCCACTGAGATTAAGCCTGAGCTACTCAATCAGAAGAACTATAGCTTCCATTAAGACACTCCTCAAGTCATCAGTCTCATTTATTTTTTTCTTTTCCTTCCTCTCCCCCACCTACTTTCATGTTCTGAAGTCTGTAAGGTAGACTTAAGAATGTTTACCTTAGCTCTGGTCATCTGCTCAACATTCATCAAGAGCTCTTCCACTTCTAGCTGCAAGTCACTCTTGTCTTTTTCTAATTTCTGCTTGACCTGTTGGAAATTGTCAAGCCGGCCCTGGAGCTCAGCCAGGCTGTCTGCATGTCTCTTCTTCAAAGTGGCAGAAGTTGCCTCGAAGTACAGTGTAGCCTCTTCCATGTCTCTGCGAAGCTTCTGGAATTTTGTTTCCTGTTTCTTAGTAATATCCAGCTGAGCCAAACTGGTGCCTCCTGCCTCCTCCAGCCTCTCATTCAAGTCTTCCAGTTCTTGGATGAGGTCAGCTCTCTCCCTCTCCACCTTGGCTCGAGTGGTCCTTTCAACTTCGAGTTCTGTATCTGTATCTGCAGCAATAAATAATTTTGACTTTTACAAAGCCCTTGTAGCATATTTTATATTAAGAGCTTTACTATAGTTTTATACATTTCTCAACACTAAGAAAAGTTACATAACACTCTGGGTTCCCATTTTATAAAGAATATAGAATACACAGAAATTAAATTATTTTCCCCAAATCAGTACAAAAACCAGAATTCAAATGGGCAGTTCCTCCAGATCTCCCAGCCCTTGGTGATGAGCAACTTCATTAAATTCTATACATGGACAGGGAACCATAGTAAAGAGCACTTTCTAAAGCAATAAGAAACATTTTTCATGGAACAAGAAAAAAATTTAAAGAGATTTAATAAAAACTAACATGATGAATTTTATATACAATACCTCACTCCTCTAGAATTAGTTTACCAAACTCAGTTATTAGGAACTTGGGCAAATATCTGAAGAAAAGAATGACTATCTGAGTCCAAGCAACTCAATCATAAGAAACGGCATCAATGTAATTTTACACGCAGTTCTGACATACTTGATTACTTGGCTTCTTCCTTTCAAGGTGATTTCAAGTACCAGGAGATCTGAAGTAACGTATTAGAATTGGTGGAGGAGTGGAAACTGCTACCACGAATAGTAATCTGATACCATTAGAGGCAAAATTACTAGATAAAGGAAATTAGTGATAAGAACCCTCAGAGCCCAAAATCTTTTTTGTGTAAGGGCAAATAGTTTTACAGCATCATTGTAGTACAGGGAAGCCACTGATGTTTATTAACATCACCTTTAATAATTAAGCATACATTAGGATAGGGGTGAAAAGAGATAGAATCTATTTTAGAATATGTTTTCCTTTCCTTTGAGTAAGAGTACCACGGCTAGAGAATGCTGGTTTCTAGATCATGCCAAGATGTAGGCTACCAGATCTGTAGAGGAGTTATGACAGAAAAAGTGCCAAAAAATTTATGACTTCCACACCCAAGTAAACACGTTCCCCTTCCAACAAGTTATTTTGGGATCCAATAACTTTGTCCCAAACAATACTATCATTAAACCAAACATTTCTGAAATGTTTCCTCAGAAATAATCTTTAGAGCTTGTTTTTGGTTTTGTTTTGTTTTGTTTTAAATCATCAAGGGAAGAGAATTTGTCTTTTGGATAAATTGAAACTTCTGGGTCTTTTTATTTTGGATAAAGTCAAGTATCATTTGAAGACAAGCCAGTGAATATGATAGATAATCGCTTGGAGATTAATATTGTGTTTGAAATCATGCCTATAAATCAGGGAGACTGAATTTCTTACTTGGTTCAAAAATGTCTCAGAAAATAATTATCAGAAAGAGACTCAAAATTATTTTGAGTAATGGCTACATTACTGAGATAAATATTTAGCTCCAAAGGAAAAACATCTATCATACAGATGTATATGCATTCAGCATATGTAAGGAGTTATCCATACATGTGTGTAGGTATATGCATATGTCCATACATACCTATATTACTCTGTAACATGGTCAAATAGTATAAAACAACTACATGGTCTAAAATTTATAAAAAGCTTCCCATTATCAAATAATGTGTTGAGACTACAGGTAGATATAAAACAGATTTTCAGCACAGAAATAGAATTGCCTTCTAATCACGAAGACTAATCATTATAGAAAATTAAATTGCTAACCCTGAATGCTTACCATGAATAAGGCTTTATGCTTACCACTTAAAAGTACTGTTGCTGTTAATAATATTAGCTCAAAGGTTGTCAGGAAGATTAATAACTGAAAAAAATAAATGCCTCGAATTTTAGCACAATGTTTGGTTCACCGTAAATATGCAACAAATTATCTATGTTTTTATTATGATAAGAAAATCTAAGCTTCAAGGGTAATTTTCCTAAATCAGCCAGCTGGCGAATGCCACAGTTTACCTTCTTAACCACTGCTCTTTTCAGCTTCTGTCCATAGTTGGCTAAAGGTATGGATACCCTAGCAAAGTATTTGTTACTGAAGTACCAATTACCACCCATGAATCTACATATAGCCACACATAGGTATTTGACAGATGATTACCTGAAGTTCCTTAACCGTGTTCTGAAGCTGAGCCACCAGGCCTTTCTCCTTCTCCACCTTTAAATTCATCTGATTCATTTCTAGTTCTTTCCTGTTAGGTAAAAATGTATCAAATAGAATTGTTTAGAGTGATAACATTTAGCTTAAATATTTTTTAAAAATCATATTTAAAATTATAGTAATGACATATGAAATCATTCTCATTGTAAAAATTCAACTATTATATCTATATCTGAAATCTCCTTGGCTATCACACCCAATCTTTGTTCCTTCCCTAGAGGTAAACACCATTATCAGTTTGGTGTGAGTCCTTCCAGACATTTTTCTAAGTATTGACATATGTTTGTGTTTATATATTGGTAGAAAGAGTTTCATTTTCTTTACTGTGAAAAGTACAATATGATACAAGTTTGTATTTATAGTTCCATAACTTACTTTTAACCCAATAACAATTGGAGGTTTTTCCATGTTGGCCCACAGATAAATGATTTCATTTTTAAAAATTAACTGGGATGTACTATTCCATGATTGAGACATGCTGTCATTTATCCATTTCCCTATTAATAAGCCCTTAAGTTTTCCCCAATATTTTCCTTTTGTAGATAACACTGTTCGTATCCATGCCCCCTTGTGCACATGTGAGTGTTTCCTTAGAGTGGATACAGACCAGGGAATCGCTGGATCAAGTCCAAGTGTGTGCTTAAAAATATGGAACCCAAATAAATGAAAAAATAAAAGACATTCCTTTTTCCCAAAAAAAAAAAAAAAGTAATCCACCCCTTTGCCCTGGAATAGCAGTGTGAGATTATTCCACATTTACCCTTAATAGTAGCATACTTCTAAATTTTTCCCAGTCTGAGAGAGATTAGAATGACTTTCTGGTTTTTTTTTTTTTTGGCTATTTTTTAAAATTATGTTATGTTAACCACCATACAATAATACATCATTAGTTTTTGAGGTGGTGTTCCATGGTAGAATGACTTTCTTTTTAATGCTGTTTAACACTGAGGCAGCACATTGTCAACTACGAGATTCAAAAATGGCCAATAAGCCAAATAAACTACCTGGTGGTATCTTTAATCATTTGTCCGCTAGGCTGTTCACATAATTATTGAACTATAGATTTCCTTTTAGTATTCTTATTTTCTGATTCCTGCTGTAAATATGTCTCCCACGTTATATAACTTGTTCTGATTTTATTTGTGTTGGATTTTGCCATGACAATGTTTAAATATTTGCTATCATTAGATGTAACAAAATATCCTTTGTCTGCCTTTGCCTTTGTCACTTATTCAAGAAAATGTAACCTGCCATTTTCCTTAAGACTTATCACCTATGTTGTCTTTGAAGGACTTTTGTCGTCTTTATTGTGGTAAGAACATTTAACATGAGATTTACCCTCTTAACAAGTATTTAAGTGCGCAATAGAGTAATGCTAACTAAGCACATTGTTGTACAGCGGATTTCTAGAACTCAGTCATCTTGCATAACTGAAACTTCCCACATGTTAAATAACATCCCTATTTTCCACTCCCTCCAGCCTCTAACACTCACCATTCTAATCTGTTTCTACAGGTTTGACTATTTTAGGTGCCTCATATAAATAGGATCATGAATTCTTAATTCTTCTGTGATTCCCTATTCCACTTAGCATAGTCTCCTCCCAGTTTATCCAGGGTGTCACCTGCAGCAAAGTTTCCTTCTTTTTAAAGGCTGAATAATATTCCATTATATGTATATGCCACATTTTCTTTATCCGTTTATCCATCAGTGGACAGTTAAGACCTAGAAGCAACCTAGCTATTGTGAATAATGTTGCACAGTCTAGCAGCCTCATAGCCTTTTTTTCACATTGAATTCTTTAATGCAACTGGAGTTTGCATGTGGGAATAGTGCAAGGTAGAAATTTAATTTTCATCTCAGAAAATGAATAGCTAATAATCTCAGCACCATTTATTAAATACTCTATCCAGTCATCACTAATTTGAAATGCCACCTTTATCACACATTATTTTATAGATAATAAGTCCATTTAGAGGAATAGTTTTATAGTTAAGGTTGTACCTTTCTAAAAACGTGGATTTCTACAATGCCAGAGCTCTTTGACTTAGGGCCTACAAGCATCATTTTCACTTTGCTGAGCTGAAACATCGTCTTAAAATTGAATGCTCAGGGACCTCTATCATGGTTTCTACGTTCCACACATATATAGGATGACATATTGACATATTTCTTCTTTTTCAAACACCTATCAAGTCCAGTAGCTTCTTAGAATATTAATCAAGTCTGAACATGAGCATGTATCATGGCAACTCAAACACACAGACAGAAAAACCAGAAACTTACAGCTTCTCACTTGACTCTCTTCTCTTCTTCCCTGTAAACCCAGTGATCAATGTGCTCCCAGCTTTATCCTGGCCCTGCCTTTCTCTTAGGCCTCACTGCTTCCCCCTTTTATCTGATCTATTCCCAATACCTTGAAAATCCCTAATGGTTAGAATTAAGTTTAGCTAAGCAGGGGAAGAGACAAGAGACAAGAGAGAAAGTCCATTTCCCTGAGCAGTGAAACTAAACTGAGGCGGCATCTTGCCCAGAGATCATGGGAGCCGAAAATTCCCCTAATTCTCATTGTTATGTTTTGCTTTAAATTTTAAGATTTAATATTTCTATGGTAAATTACTTGATAGAAAAGCTATATAAATAACAATGGGGTAATATCTGGCCATCTTTTTTAAAGCGATCAGAGGCCTATATTGAACTTCACATTAGGGCTTTGTTTTGTTTTGTTTTATTGGTTTTTGTTTTATTGTTATTATTATTATCATTATCATTTACTTTTTATGCCATTGGTCTCATCAGAGGTAAAAGAAGTGAGCCCTTTAAATTTTTCGACTTGTAACCTCAAATTCCAATAATTCACATCTCACATGCCTTACACCATTATTTCCCACCTGCCAGTCAGACACCTTCTCAGTCACATTCTTCATGATTATGCCTTCACTCTCTTTTTACAACCAAATAATAAAGTCCAGCAAAAAAAGATAATAATAACCATCATCTCCTAGGCTTGTTATCTTCCCCTTCAAATCTTAAGACATCTGACCCTGGAGCCACAGGGATCAATGACATGAGAGAGCTGGTCCTCCCAATACAAGGCCTTCCCGGATGTTGCGTCAACAGCAAGGTGGCTTACTTGCTCAGCTTCTCCGCCAACTGCAGCTGGCCGCTCTCCAGGCGCTGCATACTCACGCACCTGCAGCTTCAAATCCCCTCCAGTTTGCTCTTTTCCCTCTCAGTTCATTCTTGCTCTCCTCTCCTGCTGTAGGGCACTCTCCAGCTGACAAAAGGAGGCATTATTTAGCCAAATAAATTGGTAAAGTTTATACTTCACTAGATGTGTTCTGGAAAAAGAAAGAAAAATACAAAGCACAGATTATGTAAATGGTGCCCAGTTGTGTAGCTATTTTAAAATAAAAATTGCATGCATCAGTAAGACAACGAAAAATCTAGAAATCACAGTGATGAAAGACAACTTTGGAGATTAAGGAACAGGAGCTCTGTCCTCAGAAAGGAGCCAATAATAAAGAACCAGGGAGCCCTTATTTCATTGTTCCTCCCTGATGGGAAACCCACTTCACACGGCAGCTCATTTCATGGGTGGATAAGTCCATTGACTCAGGAGAGCTTCTTCAGAAGAAGTCAAAATATTCTCTCTAAATTCTTCCCGTGAGTCTAAGCTCAGCTCCCTGGAGCAACACCAAGCAGGTCTGTCTCCACACAATCATCTGTGACTATGAGGCATCTGTCCTGGTTCCATCTTCTAGTCCATAACATTACGTCAAACATCATGTCCTGTTCGGGTACCACACCAGGGGCTCAGAACATTCCAGTCTTGCTGGATTAGCACTGTCAACAATATCGTGGCTGGTTCGGCAGGAGGCTAGATAACAGTCACAATATGGCTATTTGTTCATGGATATATTGAAATGGTTACTTTTCAGCAATAGGAGCGGTTTCCTGTAACCAGCAAAATATATGAAATTCAAATAGGAGGAGGAAGGAGAATTTCTGGAATGAGTATGTAAAAACCTGAAAGTAGATGAACTCCAGGGGAGAACAAGTGAGTGAGTGCGTGTGTGTGTGTATGTGTGTGTGTGTGAGAGAGAGAGAGAGAGAGAGAGTGCGAAAGAGCGAGTGAGAGAGAGAGAACACGCACACACACACACACACAGTAAATCCTCATACTGAGGCTTTGTGAGACACACAATCAGTGGAAATAGAAAGAGAATTGAGACAACTAACAGGTAATAGAGGAAACTGATAGAAAGGCATGAGGGAAAAGAAGCAAATAATTCAAATAAAAAACCAGACCACCTCTGTCAGCAATTTTATAAAGGCCAAGCTTTTGGAACTAATAAGAGAGTGAATGCCTCTGCTCTGCCAGCTGAGAAGGGGAAGAGAGAATGGTGATGTGACCATGAAGAGTGGTTTGAAACATCTTTAAGTCACAGGGTGTTTGGAGGCAGAACAGGGACAACCATCTTTAGAGTCTTACAAGCGTTTTCCCAAAGCACAGGTTGAACACGGCTGGTGATTTACATATCTTTCAATTCTAAATAAACCCTCAGCACGTCCCTGGAAACACACAGGGCCTTAAACTAATCTTTCAATACTAGTGTCAAATAGAGAACCAGCCTACCTGTTGGGCAAAACACCAGGTTCTCGGGGAGCTATGGGGAAAAGTCTGTCACTGACAGGGATAGCCCTACAAATCCTCTCAATGTTTGCCTCCCACTGCCCAGGCTTGTGGAAAGGTTGCATTTAAAAACTGACAGATTACAAGCTGGGAATTCTCTTAGATTGTAGTGGTTCAGTTTTATCAAGGAACAAATAAACCTCTGTTTTTCGATATTAAAGATACAAGCCACACGACTAAGTTTTCCCCAAACTGTCAAGATAAACTAAGTAAAAATCAGAGGCCTGTATACATGCAGACGGCTAACTAGCGAGACACAACGCTTCCTACCTCATCTACTTGCCATTCCAATTTCAACTTGGCTGTGCTCAAGCTGCTGAGTTTCTCCCCCTCTGTGACCAGGTCATCCAGCGTCTGCTGATGGGCCTCCTGCATGACCTTGGCCACTCTGTTCAGTTTGCTGATCTCCTCATTTAGAGACTCCCCTTCCTCAGTCAGGTCCTTGACCTGTGGGAAGACAATGGTGACAGCAGCATTAGTGTTTCCGCAGACAGGGTGGGCGAATGCTACGGGCCACGGGCCGTCTTGTCTCTTTCCCAGTACACACCCAGACTTAGGGTAGCGGGTATTCTGGCTAAGCAAGTATCAGGTTCCTCATTCGATGGCCAGGTTTCCGAGCGTCCTATGATTATACAGCAAGAACACGACTCAAGGTAATTTTCTGAGTGCTCAGGGGGCACACAGCAATCCTGTTGTGTCTCAGATCCTGAGAGTGGCAATGAAAGAAGAGTTCCAGCTGTTCAGATATGCAAAAATGGAAGCTGGCTCTATCAGGCCCACATGCTTTTTATGCAAGGGAACCAATGGCACAAGAATTGCTACTTAATTGTCTGCCAAAATTACAGTGTCATTCCAGAGACCATTTGTTTATCAGAGGTTGGAAACAGACTCCTCAGCTAGTTTCAATCCATACACAGAGCGCCGGCGAAAACCCTCAACTGAAATGAACAGAATGTCAAAATCCTTCGCTGGAATTAACATGACATCTTCAAGGTCGAACTTCAAATTAATGACAGAGGTGGGCATTCAGACACATCCCAAATCACCTCTCAGTAAACCCCATCATGTTTGCTCTCCTTCCAAAAAAGGCTACTCAGAGGCCCAATGAAATCATGCTGTTCTATGAGATTTCAGATGTCATAAGACTGAAACAAGTGAAGATGTTTCACTTGGAAAATAAAGCGGGGTTCCGGAAATTTGAATTGGAAATTTGAATCGGGACACCACAGTTCACTGGACCCCTTGTTTTATGCCGGTTTTGACTGGGACTGCTGTCAAGTTCAGGCCACGGGTTCCTCCATGTGAACCCAGCAAGCCTGGTACTAGAACCTGATGGGGGGTAGGAATCGGGCATCCAGGTCTCCCTGACATTATCAAAAAAGTACCTTGTGCTCCGTAGCATGCTTCTCCTTCTGTGACTTCACCAACATTGTTTCCAGGTCATCAATTTCTTTCTTCAACTTGGAACATTCATCTTCGAGCTTCCGCCCCCCGGCAGTCAGCTCAGAATTTATCTCCTCTTCTTCCTCCACCCGCAGACGGCACCTTCACTCTGGCCTCCAGCGGGATCTTGGATTTAATCAGCGACTCACACCGCTCTTCAACCTTTGCTAGGGTCTCTTGCTTCTGCCATGATGAGGAGAAAATTGTTGCCAAAAGCTGGAAATAATTTATCAGCTAGACGAAAACGCTGTTTAACGCACAGCAAAGAGATAATTGCCTGCCCTGTGACCAGCACTTTCACCTGCCTTTCCTCAGCAGGTGAAATAAAATTCCCCGTTCCCTGATCCTATTGTTGAGAAGTGGAGGAGTTGCTTGTGCTAGGAGGTGCTTTTGATCTTTGGGGCCATTCAGTAGATTAGATTACCTCTTCTAAAGCACTTAATAGAATCCTGGTGGCCTAAAGGAGCTAACATGCCTCCAAAAATCAGTGGCTTACTGCTTAATTCACAGCTTCTGGAAGCCTCCACATGGCAAAGAGTTTGGGGTTGATGCCTTGCTCAGAATAACGTCTTTTAAGAAAGCAGTGCCTCCTCAGACACTAAAATATTCGTAATACTATTATAAGTGCCCTAGTGCACTTGTTTAATATAACTTCAACAAATAAAATTGCGTATTTTTTATTTACAGGCTGAATTTAGAATTTATACATTTCACTTGCAAGTTATTAACTAGAGCCCATTATTATTTCCAATGAAAATCTTTTCCTCAATGATTCTGCCAGTGGTGAGTTCCACAAATTAAACACTGAGTATAAAATAGTCTTTCCTATCATCCTTTCAAATGTCTTACCTCCAATTCTCCATTGATTGATCCACACTCCCTATGTTATAGGTCAAGTAAAAAATGAAGAAGTCACTTGCCTTTTTGCTATAAAACATGTTTTGTAACTTTGAACCTCTCTAATGTGTTTGTCAGAGACTAAATAAAACTCCTTCCTTGTGAGCAAGTTCTTAATTACTGTAGGTCTCACTGCAACATAACTTCACCTGCATCTCCATCTTCCATCTCTAGACCTCTTCACCTATCCTTTGCAATATGCTCCTCTGGGAAATTTATTTTTTTTAAGATTTTTTTATTTAGTTAGTTGAGAGAAAAAGAGAGTATTCAAGTGGGGGGAGGAGCAGAGGGAGAGAGAAAGAGATTAAGAATCTTCAAGCAGACTCCCCATTGAGCACAGAGCCAGATGCAGGGTTCAATCCTGGGACCCTGAGATCATGACCTGAGCCAAAATCAAGAGCTGGCCGCTTAACCAACTGAGCCAGCCAGGTGCCCCCAGCAATTGATTAACTATTTACCTGGCTTAAGTTGTTTGGCAATGCCAACTGGTGCAGCCACTCTGAGAAACAGCATGGAATGTCCCCAAAGAGTTAAAAACAGAACTACCCTACAATCCAGCAATTGTGCTACTAGGTATTTACAAAAAGGATACAAAAACATAGATTTGAAGGAGCATAAGTACCCTGATGTTTATAGCAGCATTATTAACAATAGCCAAATTATGGAAAGGACTCAAATGTCCATCGACTGATGAATGGATAAAGAAGATGCAGTGTGTACGTATATAATGGAACACTACTGAGCCATCAAAAGGAATCTTGCCATTTGCAATTACATGAATGGAGCTAGAGAGTTTAATGTTAAGTGAAATAAGTTAGAGAATGATAAAAACAATATGATTTCACTCATATGTGGAATTTTAGAGGCAAAATAAATGAATACAGAGGAAGAAAAAAAGGAGAGAGGGAAGCAAACCATAAGAGACTCTAAACAATGAGAACAGTTGAGGGTTACTGGAGGGAGGTGGATGGGGATGGGCTAGATGGGTGATGGGTATTAAGAAAGGCACTAGTTGTGTTGCGTAGTGGGTGTTATATGTAAGTGACAAAGCA
The DNA here is from genome assembly GCF_011764305.1 of Mustela putorius furo. NCBI lineage: Eukaryota > Metazoa > Chordata > Mammalia > Carnivora > Mustelidae > Mustela > Mustela putorius. The sequence continues at coordinate 34,247,455 of NW_025421987.1, forward strand.
CTAAATTCTGTTCTTGAAACCAATATTACATTATATCTTCACTAGAATTTAAGTAAAAATTTGAGGAAAAAATAGAAGTAAAAGGCCAAATTCTAGGCCATTGATTTCTGGCTAACTTTTAAGGATGGCCATCTGCCCAACAAATGGGGCTCAAAAAGACACAGATGGGGAAAGCACAGAAGAGTAAAACTCCAACATCACTGAGGACCAAAAGAAAAGGGATAAATTAAAACAAACAAGAACATCAAAGCAGGAGGGGTCCATGCATATCAGAGAAGCTTTCAATGTTGGGGAAATAATGGGAACATTTGATCTTGGCTCACACCAGGTTGACAAGCAGAATGCTTATTTGCTCTATTCCATTCAGTCTGTGTCCTGGACCCGCCACCATCACTGAATGAAGAAGACAGTCCAATCGACCATCATTGATCCCTTCATTAAACATGACAGCAGGATTTGGGGGCCAGCTGAGCAATGATGTGGCAGGTTAACAGTGGGAATATATCCCTTCCCTGATGGTAGTTAATAACATTAATCAGAACGGGTTCATTCACTCAGTTCTGCTGGTATTTTGAATAAATGAACGATTTGAAAAGAATCTTTGTTCCCTTGATCCCTGCTGTATATAGCTGTGTCCATTAAAAATAAATAATACAATATGTCATAGCTCTGTCAACTTTTAAAGTCTCAGTTACAATTTGAACTCTTCTCAGCCTACCTGAGTTTGCCCCCAGAGGCTTCCCATGTTCCCCATCTTGATCCCTTATTGTGTACCCTAGGCTTTTACCTGCCACCCCCTGCATGCTTTGGGTCCATTTCTATCTCCCATGTCAGCCTAGGTAGCACTGGCCACTCTCTCTGTTGACAGGAAGAATGATGAAAACTGGGAGGCCAGGTCTCACCTGAAGCTGCTTCTCCCCCGAGACACACAAAACATGGTTTTGCAAATGATGATTTTCGCAGTATGAATTTAAAGAAGATTTGGAGTGGGGCCCAGGAATTCGTATTTCAAAAAAGTGTGACCTAGATCAGGCTGAAATACACTAAAATTCTAGAACCAATGTTATGTTAAATTGTATCAGAAATATGGGTCTGGAGGTCCCTGAGTGACTCAGTTGTTTAAGCGTCTGCCTTCAGTTCAGGTCCTGATCCTAGGGTCCTGGGATCGAGCCCCGACATTGGGCTCCCTGGTGAGTAGGGCGCTTGTTTCTCCCTCTCCCTCTGCCACTCCCCTGCTTGTGCGCACTCGCTCTCTCTCTGTCAAATAAATAAATAAAATCTTTTTAAAAAGAAAGAAAGAAAGAAATACCGGTCTGGATGAAATTCTTCTGCCAAATATGGTCTCTTGGAAAACTAATGAATAGCAGAGGACCAAAGAAAAGGATAACGTGGATCAGTCTAAAATTATTAAATTTTCTCTGTTTTCTGTAAGTTCAAAAATCAGGAAAAAATGTTCTATAATTGTATTGTACAAATTGTATATAGTCATATTAGAACCCAGTATTTTTTTAGCTTAGCACTGTATTAAGTGGGGTGGAGAATATAATAATAATGGAGAAAACCTCATCACTGCCTTTGGGGTGTTTAGGGATAACAGCAGTGCTGGTGCCCAGAGAGGAGGAATGTGTAAGGAAGTGAGTAATGGCACCCGGTATCAGAGTGGAGATGGAGGCTCAGGTGTCAAGGCCATGGGTCTGGAGGCTATAATGCACATTTTGCAGGGTTGGAAACGTATTCATCAGAGAAGCAACACGATGTTGTTTAAGACAATGGTTCTCAATCCTAACTGGATATCAGAATCACCCATATAGATTATTTGAATGACGTAAGGCCTGCTTAATCAAAATATCTGACAGTGGGGTCTAGACACCTTTCTATTTTTTAATGCTTCACCAATAAGTTTGAGGCAAAGCCAATGTTGAGAGCTGCTCTTTTAAGAATTGAACTGATTAATGAAGTTGATTTGGACTGGGGTAGGGGAAGTGGAGAAACCAAAAATCAGGAAAACAACTAGAAGCAAACTGCAATAATCCTGAAGATTTCAGTAAAGTTTTTCTCAGAATCTACTAAATCCTGTCTTTTGATTTGCTAATGGATCACACAAATAAACAATACTAGAAAAAATAATATTCTAATAATAATCTAGGATTATGCTTTAGAAATATATTTATAGATATGATAGAGATTAAAGTCATAATCTAGCAAATTGGAAAATTTAAAAGAAATGTACAATTTTTTTAAAGAAACTCTTCTAAACTGATTCAAGAAGAAAGGAAAACCTCAATATACTACAACTGTTAAATAAATGGAATCAAATTTGTAAAATCTATCCAAAAAATCCCATCACCAGATCTACATGGTTTTACAAGCAAATTTTACCAACCATTGAAGGAACAGATAATCAAAATAAATTGTTTCATGTTTTGAAAAGAGGAGACATTCCCCACTTGTTTTATAAGGGTAAGGTCATCTTGATCCAAAGTCTGATAATGTAGGACAAAAAAATTACCAACCTTTTCACAAACAATGTTGCAAAAATCCTTATGATAATACTGTAACTAAACCCATCAATGTATGAAAAAGTTCAAAAACAAATTGGGTTTAACATTTTTAAAAATCTATCAATATAATTCAGTATACTTAAAGGTCAATGGGGAAAAAAACCTATGCAATTATTTCACCAGATGCAGAAGGAGAATTTAACCATTTTCCTGAGAAAAGTGCTTAACAACATAGGATGGAATAAAAGTCCTCCACACAATATATCATACCTACAAAAAGAAAAATCTACAGTTAACATCTTCTTAAAAGAGAAATGATAGCTTTCCCCACAGTCAGAAATATGACAAAGTTTGGCAAAAGTTTTTGAAGTCCAAAATACCACAAGTTGGCATCAATATAGAGCAATGGGATTTTCATATACTTCTGGTGAAGAGTAAATTGGAAAGCATTTTGGTGATATCTCCTGAAGATGAAGTGGTATGTAGGCTAAAACCTACTAATTCATACCCTAGAGAAAAGCTATGGAAAGTGCGGGCCTCACCAGCTGTTACCCACAAACTCTTAGAGCATGAACCAGCATTTTGAGTAATATTGCCCTCAAGAAACTCCTGCATATGGGAAGGGGCAGACATTTGCAAAAATGACACTAGAGAGCTGTTCCTAATGGGAAAAAGTTGTAAATGAATTAAATTTACTTGAGTTAGAAAATGGATCAATAAATCATGATGTATTTGTACAGTGGATTATTATATAGCAGTTAAATCCATAATCTAGCACTAGATTTATCAACATTAATAAATTTCAAAAATAGTACTGAAAAAATAGAACAAATTTCTGTATGATATATACAGAATATTATTTATGTGAAGACTGAATACAGACAAAATCGTATAACCTTTTAAGGATATCTGCATATCTCCACAGGATTCAGATCAAGGCAGAAATACACAAGATGCTTCAACTGTATGTTATTTTTATTTATTCATTTATTTATTTAAAGATTTTATTTATTTGAGAGAGAGACAGAGAGAGAGAGAGAGAGAGAGAGTGAGAACATGAGTGCTAAGCAGAGAGCTCCATCCTGGGATTCCAGGATCATGATCTGAGCCAAAGGCAGACAGCTAACTGACTAGGCCACCCAGGTGCCCTTGTTAATTTATTTTTTTTAATGTTGTGAGCAGCTACCAGAAAAATATGTTAAAGGTATGAAAACATATCTTTATATGTTTTATATATGAACATGAATGAAACATAGAATGATAACAAAAATTCAGGATCTGGGAAACTAGGTATAGGACCTGGATTAAGGGAGAAATACATAAAGAGCTTCAATTTTGTAAATGTTTTTAAATCGTGAGCAATAGAGAAAAAATGTTAGAAACTGCTAAACTTTTGATAATAAGCTCCATGAGTATGCATTAAAATATTTTCTGTGTGTTTGAAATATTTTATAATAATTGTTTAAAGCCAGAGTGCCTGGGTGGCTCAGTTGGTTAAGCGTCGGCATTCAGCTCAGGCTATGATCCCAGGGTCCTGGTATGGGCTCCCTGCTCAACCAGGAGCCTGTGCCCTATTCCCCCACCCCTGCTTATGCATACATACTCTCTCTCTGTCTGAAATAAATAAAAGTCTGTAAAAAATTTTAAAAATTAAAAATTTAAAAAATTGTTAAAGTCATTCTATTATTTAGAAGGAGTGGATGGTAAAGACCTCATTTTACATGGGGCACCTGGGTGGCTCAATCAATTAAGAGTCAGCCTTACACTCAGGTCATGACCTTCAGGTACTGGGATCAAGCTCCATGTCAGGCTCATAGCTCAGCGGGAAGTCAGTTTTTCCCTCTCCCTCTGCCTCCCCCACCCCCTTGCTTGTGTTGTCTCTCTCTCAAATGAATAATTTTTTTAAAGACCTCATTTTACAGATGAAGGAAGTGAACTATATAGACATTAAGAGTTTTACCAAAATTTATATAACTAGTCCTAGAAGCTATGTCTTCTGATTCCCAAACTCCCATAAATTCCCATGCCTTACTGAGCATGATATGAGTTACAGGAGATTGTTTAGGAAAGGTCTCTTAATATCTTTGCTATCACCATGTAATTATCTTTTTCTTCTTTGATAAAACAGAAGGAAATAACACATTATCAATTAAACAAGTTATACCAAGATCTGTGGCCCTCTCTCCAGAAGGTAAACTATACCATAGAAAAAGTTAATGCAACAATTGCAGAATCTTTTGCTCACAATCCCTTTGTTTAGAGATTTTTCTAGCTTGCTTTCCATGATTCTCTTAAAGAATAGACAAAACCTACACCTTAGTGTCCAAATGTGATGATAAATGTCCCTAGTGAACCTGCCTGAAATGAAATAAGAGAGTTATGATTACATATTACCAACAGCCACAGTTTCTGACCCTGGGGAGGTTGTAAAGTGGTCAGAACACCTCCTCACTCTGTAGCAAATTTCCCTAGAGTTGGCTGTGGAATGCATGCGAACTTTTCCGGGTCTGCTTTGGTTATGAATTGTGAGTCATGCCAACCTCAGAGATCCAGACTTCCTTGACTATAAAGAATCCCTCCAAAGGGAAGCCCAGAAACAATACAAGAAATATCTGAATTACGCTTTTACTTGGTTAGATACTGCAATAAAAGCCCTTTGTGCTCTGTTTGGTGTTCCAGGATTTAAAAATTTTAAGTGAAGTCCCAGCCTGAGCAGAGGTGGCAGCCTTTACACTGACATATGATAAGGCAGTGAGATAAGGTCACATTGATGCAGGTACACTGCTACTCTGGCAGTGGGAGTGTAGGGTAAGGATATCATACCTCTCTTCCAGAATCCTCTGGAACGTGATTCGCATCAGTTTGCCCCATACTCTGGCTTGAAACAATGTAAAGACTTTGGATAGTCTCTCATCTCTCATTGATTCCAGTTGTTCCAGAAAGCCAGCTTTTAAAAACACCTAAAAGAAATAATCAGGCGCGAGTTCCACTCATAATGGGCATTCATTATTCAGTCTACTGAACGACTGTGTGAACAACTGGTATATTCATTGATTAGTTGTATTTCTTGTTAAGTCCTACTCAAGGTGTAAAATGTACATTCTAGAAGGTTTGCTTTTATAAATCTAAAATTTGCAAAAATATTTTATTTAATCCTGTGGTTATTTTTGGTTCCTTAAGAACATAGACTATTCTCCTCATCTTTTAATAATGTATAGGCTGTTGAGGGAACCTGGTTTAAATTTTAAGATCGACCCAGCCAAGCAGTGCTCTGCAGTGCCAGACAGGGGTCTGCAAACTTTTCTGTGAAAGGCCAGATAGAAAATATTTTTGGGCTTTACAAGTCACACAGAATTTTCACAGATCTATAGAATCTTCATTTCCTCTTCCTCCCTTTCTTCTCCTCCCTTTCTTCCTCTTCCTTTCCCACTTCTTTTAAAAAAAAAAAAAGAAAAGAAAAAAACCCAACCATTTTAAAATGCAAACCATTTTTAACTAATGGGCCATATTAAAAATAGGCCACAGAAATGGCCCTTAGGCCAAGGTTTGACGATCTCTGCTCCGGAGAAAGTGACTATGTCTTAACCATTAAAAAATCCACATCGATACTTTTTTCAAGAATTAGAAGTAATGGCCAAGATGAGGTGAGTGAGGTGTCAGGAACAAATTTTAGGGAAGAACTCACTTTCAGGGTTGTTTAAGTCAGTACTTACATGAACCTAATAGTGAGTGCCATCTTAAACTTTGTGCCTCAGGAGGCTCTTTAACCTAGTCCTATCTAGACTAGTAGTATACAGCAAAAACAACTAAATCCATAGGGAAACAAGGTACCAGTAGTGGAAATCAGCAGAAGCAACAAACACCAGAAACAGATTCTCAGGTACTCAAAATGTAGGAGTCAAGTAACATTTTACAGGCATGTCCAATGGAGCTCCTTTTTCTGTGAGCTTTTCACCCTAGACCCTCCAATTCTCTTTCTAATAATTTGGTCCTTCTATGTATGTCATTAGGAACAACCTGATGTTGACTATCAAATAAAACCAAATCTATTAGTCAGAAGTTTCCCATAATGTGCGGATCCTATCAAAATCATCTAGGACAAAGCAGAATTTAGCAAACCACATTTTAAAAACTTCTCTGTGGATTAATTTTTTGGGATAGTGGGGTTGACCTTAACATTTTAATTACTCGTACAGTAATTAAAACAAATACAAGTTTTGTAGAATTAATTCCCCAAAAGAGTACTTGTTGATGAATCCGTTCACACACAGACAAGCAGTTCATTCCAGTAAGTTGATTCACCTTTTTCTAGCTCTGATGTCTATGCACATTTTCTAGCACACTAAGGTGGATTCAATATTTTATATCTTGGCACAAACTTACTTAGATGAATAATTATAAAAATGTACATGTAGTCAACACTAAGATTTAAGAAGCACTGAGTTTTCTCTCAAATAGCATCGATGTCTCCACTTTCAGCTGAGCTCTATTTGTGTTATTTGTGGTCACAAGAATTGTAGAATGCCTTATCATTGCACTTTCATGGGTATTTTAAGATATACACTCTTTTCTCCTACTCTTCTCCAAATGCATTCTTCCTAGTTTTCTGGTTACCTTAGTGATTCCAAAGCGGTACTGGGTATGGTCTATCTTCAATGAGCCAAGTAATTCCTCAGCTGCTTTTCTGCTGCTTACAAACCTACTCTTTGGAAATGCCTTTGGGCGCAAAATGCAGAGCCTAATTTAAAATAGATAAAGAATAAATCCTGGGGTCAGAGAGGTCATCTGATTCACAGAAAGAATAATTTGAACAAGTGAGATAGAGGAGGTACAGACTTGTACCTCTCCTACAAATATATTCAATTTTCACAAAACTCATGGCAATAGTAATGAGAATACAAGCAATAATCCCTTATTTGGGGATAATAGTTTGTACTTTCATAGTGTTTTAGAGACAATGTCATTTGATTCTCCGCTCAATTAGGGAGGGAAGGAGAGATTGGGAGGCAAGGGAAGGGAAAGAGGCGGGCTTAAGTATCTCTATCATACCGATAAGATAACTGGAAAGCAGAGACATTAAATGCTTTTTTTTTTTTTTTTTAATGCTCTTCCAAGATTTCTTCACCCTGATGGTGAGCTGGTGGAGAGCTAGAAATATGTCTCTTAACCTGAGACATGTACTCCTTCTTCTCTACCATACTTTGCTCAAATTTGCTTGATGACCTATAATTTATACTTTGGGGATTCAGAAAATAGAAAGCAGAAATGCCTCTCCTGCCTCCTGCCACACACCCTGCTGGCTTCCTTTCTTTCACAGGCTTGCTAGTACAGCAACAGCCTGCTTGGAAGGCAGCTACGATTAAGTACATATGACATTTCAGAAATTCAATTCAGCCTCCGTGTCTTTCTTCTGTATATATTTCTTCTATATGTGGGTCTATTACCCGTTAATAGAGATTTAAGAATATTACAGCTACATGGATGTTGGATTTAAGGGGAAGTAATAATGGAACTCTGTCGTCATATATCTCACCACCACCAAAACACATCGATCTGTAGTCTGGAGGACATCAACCAAACAAATAATGCATGTCTAAACACTCAGAAAGAGAGGAAAACAGAATGGGCTGCCTTGGGCTCCTCAGATCCTGGGATGTATTTTTACCTTTGTTTAAAATCAGCATATAGCAGTTGGTTTGGAAAACCTTCACAGCACATCCTGATTCCTTCTAAGACACCATTACAGCGCAGCTGCTGCAGAATCAAGTAAGGGTCTAATAAACCTGTAGAAAAAGGATCACTCTCAGTCTGTGTCCAAAAGAATTATTACCCAAGATCTTGTCTTAATTGCTGCATCTTGGGATTTTAAAAAAGAGTTTGAATTTGATGTTCTTTAATATAATAGGCAATAGGAGTTCACTCACTCCCAGCCCAGTGGCACTCTCAGTACCCAACCTATCATGCAAGAGTCTCTAAGTCGGATTTACCTGAAATTCTTCTAACACAGAATGAACCCTTTAATTCATGGTTTGTCAAGTTTTATAAGCAAATACACCTAGAAGATGAAAAAGAATACATTTTTGCTAGGATTATAAATAGCTTTTATTACATCCCTTCTCTGGCTGAAAACCAGCTAGAGAAGAGGGTAAGAACACAAAAGGGAACTGCCACCTCCAAGTAGGGAGGGGAAGGATTACAAGAATGGGGGAATATAAAAAAGGAGAAGATGAACACAGACATTTTATGAATGTTTCCTTTTTTGCCTTATGAAGGACCTGGTCACATCCCAGCCTACATTCTCTCCTTATTATCTTGAGAGCACCTGAGTTTTGTTCTGTAGCATAAGCATCTTCCTACCACCTCCTTGTTTATCGGATGAGGCCCTACCAGAGCTGTGGCTGCAATCTCTGAGACAAGCCTCTGAAAAACCTTCCAAGGAGCCACTGTGTCTTTCAGCAAACCTTCTGGAAGAAGTCAAGTAGCGTTCCTCCTAACACAAAGGCCTTATGATAGTATTATAAGAAAAATGGAAATGAGATGAATCTCAACTTATGTCCAGGGTCACAGAAATAAACCCTAAGCCATATATCCATATTCCTGTACTCCAACCCCTTTCATAGACAGAAACAAATGATGTGTAAGAAGGGGAACAAGTGGTGCTCTATGACCCCAAAAGATCAAGTATACTCATTCCCTTTAAGTACATATGAAAAACTGTCTTGATTAGATCATGAAGCTTTTCTTAGGACTTTGTCCTATGACTTAAAAAAAAAAATCAACTGCTAAAATCAGAGCTGACTCAATGGGAGACAACTCTAATAGGTAACAGAATTGCTCCAAAATAGAGGCAGCTAATTAGATTTCTTGCCAAATGGAAGCAGTGTCCCTAGATGCATTCAGAAACCCAGCTGATAAGAAACAATGAGGCAAAAACATACAGCATCAATGAACAAGAAGTGTTTGTGTTGCAAAAACCCAAACTGCAACATCATTGTTTAGTATCACACTTTCCCAAAATAGGTCACAGGCTGTCAAGACTGGGGTCCTAATTACAGGAGGTTAATAAAAATGCAAGATACTACAGAACCTCAGAAATTAAAATCAGCAGCATCTGGCTAGCTATATATTCCAAGGGTGATTAGTGCTCTGAAGACATAAGTGTGTATCATCTATACAATTTTGAAGCTGACAGCCTCTGACCAAGTTATGTAGAAGCCTGAGAAAGAAGTCTGAGAAACTTCAAACCCATGATGTGTAGAAAATAATCCATGTAGTTAAGGTCTGTAAAAACTTTGTTTTGGCAATTAAAAACAAGAAATATTTCACTACTGCCCACCTACTACAATCCACTCATCAAAAAAGTATCCAGTATAATAGCCAAGACATGCAGACAACCTAAGTGTTCAGAGACAGAAGAATGGATAAAGAATATGTATGCATTTGCACACACACATACAAATATATGCATATATATATATACACATATATATATTCCATGAAATATTATTCAGCCATAAAAAAGAAGGAAGTCCCACCATATGCAAAAGCATGGATGGACCTTGAGGTCATTATGCTAAGGGAAATAAGTGAGGCAGAGAAATACAAATACTGTATGATCTTGCTTATATGCAGAATTTAAAAACAAACAAACTCATAGAAAAAGAGATAGATTTATGGATTTGTGGTTATCAAAAACAAGAGGTGGGGGAGGGTGGGGACGTTAGACCAACATGGTCACAAGGCACAGACTTCCAGTCGTAAGATAAATAAGTACCAAGAATGCAATATACAATATGATAACTATAGTTAACACCGTTGTATAGTATACTTGAAAACCTAAGCATCAAGATAATAAAGTTAAGAGAGTCAATCCTAAGAGTTCTTATCAAGGAAAAAAAATTATGTGAGATGATGGATGTTAACTGAACTTAGTAATCATTACACAATATATATAAGTCAAATCATGCTATATACCTTAAATTCATACTGTAGTGCTATATGCCAGTTATATCTCAATAAAACTGCTGTGGGTAGTAGGGGGGGGAACCTTAAAATAAAAACAAAAAACTGTCCACCCCTCAGAAGTACATAACTAAAAAGATGGGTGCTATTAGAGAGAGGGAAGATATTAGTATTGGCAAGAAGGCTAGAGGGAGTTCTCAAAAATTAGAAATGGATTATATAAACTGGCTGTAAAGACAGTGGCTTATATGGATTATATAAACTGTCTTTACAGCCAGTTTATATAATTCAGACCAAATAATTTCCTTTATGCTGAAACATCTACCTTAATTCCTCCATTGATGATCTAATCCTCTTTATTATACTTGGCCCTTATCGACAATGGCACAGAAGCTCGTCCAGATTTTAGCATGAGATACAAGGAGGAATTTAAATGGTAATATCAAGCATTCTAATGTTACCCAGTTGAGTTGGCTTTGTGAATTCCTTCTGTGTGTCCACTCAACTCTCAATTCAAAAGCAATCTTGAGGTTCTGAACATCTCACTTTAAAGTTACTTTCATTTTTCTATCTGAAATCAACGCTTATATATATAAAAGGAACTGGTAAATTTGCTAAAAAAGACATTCAACATAGCTTGAGTCAAATGTATTTCTTAGTGCAGTTCACAAAAAGTCTAATTCTTACCTGGCATTTTGTTCACATTGGGATTTATGCATCTTACAAAATGAGGTGCTGTTGATTTCAGCTTAGTCATCAATTTACTTAGGTTTTCCTTATATAGAGACCATAACAAACACAGAATCACTTTGCAAATCACTAAAAATACTGATCTACCTCACAATTGTCTCCAAGTCTATCAACTTAATCATAAAGCGAAGATGCATATCAACAATAAAATAATGAATTCAACATCCTTCTGTGCTTACCAAACCATACATTATTTCTTTCTTAAGGCAAGTCAATAGTTATCTGACAGATGCACTTCTGTTGTGAATCATATCTACCTGTTTTGAATTTGATAGTGATAATTTATGGCTGGGCAAACAAATGACTTGAACACATAAATTGTTTCTCAAGTTTTCTGTGCAGAAAGTTTTTCTAAGGTCAGATTCTCTGGAAGCAGGATCTGAATCAGGGATTTACCTGAGAAGCAGGATAGGGTAGGGGAAAAAAACAAAACAAAACAGTGATATAGATTCAAAGCTGAACGTGATCCCTGAAGGAACTCTGAGCACAAATGCACCAATTGTACCACAGTTGTTCCCCACATCTTGAGGCAAGAAAGGAAGTCAGAGTCTGGAGGGATAAGGAGAGAGTTTAGCTTCCCATTTGCCAGTGGCAATTCTGGGACCTGTGAATTTTTATGAGCCAACATTTCATCAGCTAAAAGATGGGTGTAGGGCTGATAAGGGGGACTAGGTGAGGTACCAATAGTGTCCACAAAAAAACCCATTAATATCAAGATAAACTTCAACTTTTCCCACTTGGCTAACTTCAGATACTTTTACCTTGAAGACGTGAAAATTCAAATAAGTAATAACATATGCAGATTGTGAGGCAGTTAATATATGAATAGATGCAATTAAAAATTACTTTATGCAGAGATGCAACCGTTTGGAATGAAACTCCTCTCTTGCGTTTCTTCTCCCCAAACTGTAGAGCTAAAAAAAGAAAAAAAAAGCATTTAAAAAGCTCTTTTTTTGTCACATTATCATACCCTGTTGATGAAAGCATAAATTTGTCAAGTTCTAGAAGCAATATGGCAATATCTATGAAAAGCTTTAAAAATATTTGTCTCAACACAAATGTCTATTTTTAGTGTTCTTCCTTAAAGAAATAGTTGGGCAACTGTGCAAAGTTACTGCTACAGCATTGTTTAGTCACTGACAAAAATAAAATAAAATAAACAAAAACTAAAGTTATCAAAGCAAATGTCTTTCAGTAGGAGATTGACTAGTTAAATTATGAAAGAGTATGTATAAAATGAAATACTGTGGCCTTTTAAAATGATGAGGAGGATCCATATACCTGACATGGAAAGATTCCTAGGAGTTATTTTAAGAGAAAAAGTAGGTTATAAAGTTGTGTGTGCTATGATCCTGAGTATGTATACATGTCTGTCAGTATAGTTGTATTATTAGCAACTAAATATATAAAAAATATTGGGAGAAGCATATACTAAAGTGTTAGCAATTGCTATCACTCTATGTAGAGTGATAGGTAACTTTTATGTTTCTCTCTTTGTTTTTCCATGTCGTCTGTGTTTTTGGCAACAGTCAGGCATCGGTTTTTTAATTTATGAAAAAAAAATCTATTTCCATTTTCTTCAAGCAAAAGGGTCCATGCTAAACCAAATTGTTTTATACACATTTGTGTAGTGCTAACTCACAAAGATGTACAACAGCAACAATGACTGCAAAATTCCTAGGCAGTCCAGAAAAAATGGACCAGCTGTCTGCATGTAACACAAAATATTCTCTGCACCTGAGTAACACCTGTGCTGGGGCAGAAATCCTAAAGCTGAATCATTAACATCCTACTGACATGCCTCAGGCCCTCTGAGTAAGTCACTGGACCTATTAGTGTTTCAGTTCCTCCACCTATGAAAAGGGAATACTACTACCTTCCACTATTAATTTTTTAAAAAAAATTATGGATAACTCCAGTTATAATGTCTTGGATTCCCCCAGAAAAAAATATGGTTACTATGGGTAATTTAGTATTTGGAAGAGGGAGAAATGTGGAGGCAAGTATTTTCAGGAGGTGCTTGAAAAATTACGAAAAAAGGGGGACATTCTGGACAGTTATTCTTTTCTGTTTCCAAAGGACACAGCAGACACTCTGAAGAGTCTGAAGATGATTTCCTGTCTGACTCTCTGCCTGAACTGCTGCCTGATCTCTTATGATCAAAGAATGACCCATCTGGGAGCCGTAAGCTTAGGAGTCACTATCTAACCGAATGCTCAGGGGCACTTTAGAAGCCATTAGAATCAGGCAAATGCACTGCCTGAAGATTATTAGGGTCCAAATACAATAGCCTTCATTTCTCACCCTCTTGAGGGAGGCCAATGGGAACAGGCCTGAAATACGTCATCTGTGCTGATGGAGCCAGGAAGTGCCAAATTCTCTCTCCATTTCCTGACCATGTCAATCCGGAGTCCCAAATCAGCCTGCTGGGGCCAGGAATTAACTTAAAGCTGGGTGTGAGATAACAGGACCGTGAGGAGGTTAGGAAATGACAGTATACACCCTTTAACCTCGCCCCATTGCCACAACGGTGTCTGAATCCAGGCAGGCTAGATTTTCCATTTTCCAATGTTTTCCACTTTGGAAAGAAAAAAGAAATCCAAATGTGTATGTGGAAACTTCTGATTTTTTTTAAACCCATGTGGACCAAACAAAACATGTCTGAAGGCCAGGTTCGTCTCCAAGGCTGCCAGTTGGTGACTTTTGTTATGAATCTTGGAGAGCTTCCCTCTGTAGCTAGCATTAGTCCTGTTGTGAGGCTGATGTTAGCCACATGGGCTCAGTATCTTCAAATCCTTTGTATCATGGTGCAGAAATCTGAACTATGTCTCAAATACATCTAGCCTGCACATTTTTCTGTTTTGTTTCTGGAAGACAGTGAGAGTGGTATAGGCACCAGGCCAGGAAGCAGCCCTGCTTCCTACCTTTGCCTTTGCATGTACTACCGTTAACTTAATTAAACAAGGAGGCCATTAGACTGATGTGGCTCTAATTCCATAGTGGCCTATATTAACAAGCCAAAATCTAAGCCTGTAAATATCCCAGGGTTATAAAATCAAAACACTAAGGACAACCAATCACAGTCAAGTAGGCTTTAAACGACAACCAATCAGTAACTTCCTTATTCGCTTCCACCTTTTCTCTATAAAGTATCTCCCTGAGCTTCTGTCAGTGGAGCAGTCTTAAACACAGAGGGTTTGACACTCCCCTATTTGAATCAATTTCTGCTCAAATAAATGCTTAAAATTTTCAACATATATCAGTTTATCTTGTAACAGTAGATTTGTGAAATTGGGAGTGTTGCTTAACTCTTCCGTATTTGCTCCTGAGATAAGAAGGCCTTGCCCTCTGTATCTGAAAGGGTCACGGCAGGGACTGAGTAAGATAATGTATCTAAAAGCGCTTTGTAAATTACAAACTACTAAACATGATTAGTTATTTGTTGGTTAATAAATATTTATGGAGTGCCTGCTAAACAGGTATTTGCTACATGCTTGAGGCTACAATTAAGCAAATCGGGCATAATCCCTGCCCTCATGAAGCTTATCATAACCCTAAGTTACAATAACACAAAAGAATTGTGAAGGAGAAATCCAAGATACTTGGGGAATATAGATTGAAGAGGCTTGTTATTTCCCCAAAATCATTTATCAAAATATGGTTTGCAGCTCCCTCTTTGCAACGGGGTTGAATAGAAGCTAAAAGCAAACCAGAGCAGGCTCCGTGAAGTACATCTATCTTACAGCACCATTTCCCTGAAGAACCGCCAGCCTGAGGACAGAAGGCTAATAAGAGGGGGATGACTCAGACCACAGGGAGCAGACACAGATACAACAGGAAAGAGGTAAGGGTTTTTGTAAGTGCTGAGGCAGCCATGGATCCCATTCTGAGGTTAAAAAATTTGGGAAGACTGTTCAGCTCACCACTGTCAGTACTGATGGGATTTTCAAAAAAGGTTTGCCAGTAATCTGTTTGACGACTTCCAAAATACAGTCACTACTGTTTCATTAAGAAGGTCTTTGTTCTTTTCAAGCCAGCCACTAATGTTATAAGGCAAGCAGTTCAGGTAACAAAAGAAGAGAATGCATAAATTAACATAGCAAATTGTGCATTACTTTAAAAAAGTCATAAATTGTTTGAGTCCTTTAACTTTAAATTGGTTTGAGGTAACAGTACTGAATAATACTCCAGGAATCCATTGTGTAACCCGAAGAAATTCTCAGACTTTACCATTTTACATTATAGAAAGGAAGAGCAGGGGAGGGAAGGGAGAGAGATTGCTAAGGAAGGAGAGGGAGAGAGAATTAAATGGTATTTCCAGTAGAAACAATTCACATCAGCTCTCCTTCATAGGCAAGAATAGATTAGATAATCCAATTGTCTCTGACACACACTGAACATTAAAAAAAATTAGCAATTGTAATGATATTTTACTATAAATATGATTATAATTAATATTCAAGGATATGAAAGAAAACAATTACAAGCACATCTATGTACAGTTGGCAGGTCATTTTAAGGATGAAGTATCATTTTATCCTTTATCAATTCTCTTTCTGTTTCATCCGGAATCACTGACTAGAAGCAGAAAAGCAGATAAAAGGGGCAAAACACACACCAGTGGGGAAATGAGGAGAGGCACCGAGAGTCATTAGAAACCTTTGTTGGCCATAGTTTGGAGGCCGTTATTTCACAGTGACTATTTCTTTATGAGAGAATTAAAAAAAAAAAAAAAAAAAACTTCAATAAAAAGATCAGTTGAAATCATTCATTCACACAATGTTAACTTAAAAGGAGTGACAAATATGGAAAAACCCATGGCTTTGATGATCTCCATCACTTTCTGATGCTGACTTACTTTGAGTTGGGATGACAGGGTCTATTTTAAGATTTCTAACCTTTGTACACAAGGAAGACTATTATAGTATGGGTGTTTCATTTCCTAAGTGTTAAAAGACTATGCCAACTTTTTTTTCTGGAACTGAAATTTTGTTGTTGTTGTTGTTCATCTCTTCATTTAAGCTAAACTTTACTTATATATCATCTAGGGACTTTGACCCAATGCATTTGAAACAGCGTCAAGAAAATTCAGGGCTGAGGGTCTAGAGGTAACTTACCCTTCCTGCATAATGGACAAGCTCAAAGTGAGCTTCATATCTTTTATTATCAGGTCTGGGATTCTGGAAATAAGCCGACTTCCCAAAATGGTTGTCAAAAAGTTTGGTCTTGAAAGTTACATCTGTAGCCTGAGGAAATACACATTCCTCTTCAAGGATGGAAAAGATGCCCATTGGCTGTTGGAGATACATATGGACAGCAGATGAAAGAAAACACCAGGATGCAGTATTTTTAATAGCAGGGATGAATACAAACTCTTATTCCTGGAACTGAATCAGATGATAAGGGGAGAGAATATTCACTATGTATAACTAGTTAATCGTCCATTCAACAACTATTTATTAAATACCTATTAGGTGCTGGGCACCAGTAGGAGCTGGCAATGTAGGCATGAGCTGCATACATTAAGGGCCTGTCCTCAGAGTGATTACATTCTAATGGAGTAGAAAGACAATAGTCAAGTAAGCAAAAAATAAATAATTTAGATTCACCTAATTGTCCTGAAGAAATCATACAAAGTAAAGAAATAGAGAATGAATGGGGGACCAGCTGGGAGAAATTTTGGTGGGAGAATCAAGTAAAACCCTCTGACCTGAACCAGAAGAGCAAATTCTGAGGTCTGTATGCAAGCACTCTTGACAGACAAATGATGAGTGCAAAGACCCTGAGGCAGGAGCACACTTGGCAAGTCTGAGGCCCTGCCAGAGGCAAAAGCAGACAGAGCTGAGGTCGTTAGATGGAGCACGTAGAGATGGAGTTGGAGAGGTAAGCAGTATTGGATCCCAACGGCTGTCCAGGCCATGCTAAGACATTTGAATTTTAAGTGTAATGGGAGGTCTTTGTAGATTCTAACAGGAGGTATTGTGATTTGATGTTTGCTTCAAAAGGATCATTTGTCAAAAAAGGTTGACAAAATAGAGCCTGTGGGCTAACTCCTCCCTGTGGTCTATATCCAGTGAACTAATAATGATTTTTACATTTCTAAAGTGTTGCAAAAACAAAACAACAAAAGAAAATGTGGTAGAAAACCTGATGGGTCCCGTCAGCAAAATTTTCTTTAAAGGGCATGTAGGAAATAGACTTTGTGGGCCATATGGTTCCCATCACAGCTCTGCTATCCACTCAGCCAGTTCAGGCCCCAGAGCAGCAGGTGGTGACATGTAAAAACAAGGGGTGTGACAATGTTTTATTAAAACTTTATTTACAAAAACAGGTTGCAGGCTATATTTGGCTCACAGGGCCATAGTTTGCTGACCCCAGTCTAGATTAGTAGTAGGGTTAGAGATGATCACAAGTCATCAAAATGTGATATAGCTTGAAAGTGAAAGTGAGGTCACAGCCTTTTGGTGGATAAAATATGGGGTGTAACAGAAAAGGAAATATGACCAGGTTTTTGGCTTGAGCACATGGGTAGTAGATGCTACCATTAGCCAGTGTGAGGTACATACACATAGAGAAAAACAGGCTTGGAGGGCAGGGGGAATGAAGGATTCTTGTATTTTTACATCAATCTTTATATTTGTATATGCATTAACCTACTCCACTAGTTTTTCTGCGGTACCTTCTATGAATAAATCACTGAGCCACACACTTTGGTTTATTCAAGGGTTGTGGCTCCAGAACATCTAAGAAGGCAAAAGATACAAATATGTGTACAACAAAGTAGACAAAACAAAAGTATAGAGAAAATGTCATGAGAATTCTGAGACACAACATGACCCCTTAGCCCAACAGCACAGATTTCATGATTTTCTACCAACACGTTTTACCTAAGAATCATAGACTCCCAGGCTTGGGAGGGACATTAAATATCTGGTCCAATCGACCTAAAAGTTTCTTAAATTCTCTTCATAATTTCCTTCTAAAAAGCTGGCTAGCTAATGCCTAAATGTTATCATGGAGAGAGAACATACCAACTCCAGGTCAAGGCTCTGGATGGGTGATAATACTGAAAGAAAATTTGCTTGTAGTTTAGAATTTTTTCTAAATTACTGCACCGGAGCCATACAAATGGTTCTAATTTGTCAAAGCAGTGGATCATCAAATATTTAAAGACCATAATTTTTTAAAGATTTTGAGAGAGAGAGAAAAAGAGAGAGACTGCACCAGTGGGGGGAGGGGCAGAAAGAAAGAGGGAAAAGCTGACTCCTTGCTGAGCAGGGAGCCCAACTTGATTCAGGGCTCCATCTGAGGACTCCAGGATCATGACCTGAGTAAAAGGCAGATGCTTAACCAGCTGAGCCACCCAGGCACACCTAAAGATCATATTTTGGATCCACCTGAGTCTACCATTGTAATAGATCGACTATGGTTTTCTACCTCTTTTGCATGTTTTCATAGACTTAAAACTCACGCTTTAGGGAAAACATAAGTAACAACATTTCACTATTAATTCTCGCATTGAAGAGTTCTGGAACATATTCCTTCCTCCCAAGCATCTAGATGGGGAATGATGCTGTGGGTGAATATGTGAAGTATTCTTTTTTTTTTTTTAAGATTTTATTGATTTATTTGACAGACAGAGATCACAGGCAGGTGGGGAGGCAGGCAGGGAGAGAAGAGGAAGCAGGCCCCCTACTGAGCAGAGAGCCAGTAGGCTCGATCCCAGAACCCTGGAATCATGACCTGAGCCGAAGGCAGAGGCTTTAACCCACTGAGCCGCCCAGGCACCCCATGAAGTATTCTTAATGAGAACAAAATATTCTCTCTTTTTTTTAAAAGATTTTATTTATTTATTTGACAGAGAAAGGTCACAAGTAGGCAGAGAGGCAGGCAGAGGGAGAGAGAGGGGGAAGCAGGCTCCCCGCTGAGCAGAGAGCCTGATTCGGGGCTCTATCCCAGGACCCTGGGATCATGACCTGAGCCGAAGGCAGAGGCTTTAAACCACTGAGACACCCAGGCGCCCCAAGAACAAAATATTCTAAGTGAAACCAACACCTGTCCTGGCAGCACTGACCTTGTGGGTTCTAGGCAAAGTAATAAGGAACTGGAGGAAGATCTGACAGATTAAATAGTTGATTCACTGGTGTAAGCTTTGGGACACATGGATTCATCTTGCACCATGGATTTGCCTACCATATGTGCAGTCAAACCTCAGCGAAAACTGCACTAAATCATTTAAAAATTAAAACACTTCCTGGGATGATGTCTGTTAACAATAGACGTTGTGGCAATGCTTCAAAAGGAAGGACAGCCCCCATCTCAAACAGTCACCTTCCACACATGGGGACTGCCATCACGCTGGGAATCTAATGAAGCCAACTTCCATTTTGGGATGACTGGAAGCTTTATGATAAGCAAATGCATGTCATAGTTCAAAATGGAGCAACCTAACCACAAAGGAGGGGGAAAAACACTGTTTTTTCAGGGTCTTCTCCATTTTTCCATTCCTCAGGAGGTGTAAAGCTTCTAATAAATATGATGCCCTCCAGCAAATTAATTTCCAAATAGGTCAGGAAAAAAAGTAATTATGTTCTGCCCTGTAGCATCAAATGTCCTCTATGGCACAGTAAATGGTTTGAGTCCGTTGCCCTGACTCGGAACCTGAGGGTTCAGATGTCTTCCTCTTCAAATGTTATCGATCCTGCCTTCTCTCCTTTTATGTCTGTCACTTTCTTCCTATTTCCATTTCTGTCGTCCTGAGTCAGGACCTCTTCACTTCTCACCTGGCCGACTATGCAGCTGTGCGACTGCCTTACGTCATTAGCCTTTCCTCCTGTTCCAGACCCTAGACACAAACCCACAGAATAAACCCCAGCAGCTCTAACTGCTCCACTGCCCTGCACAGAAGCCCTCTTTGGCTCCCCGCTGCCAAAAAGTAAGGTGTAAACTACTTAGCATCTCTTCATGATCAGACCCTCTTTTCTTTCCTTCCAGCTGCTTCCTTCTGCGTATCCTATGTGCTACGAGGCTACCTAACATTTTGGAATGTGACCTTTGCACTTACTCACCCCTAGGCCTTCGCTCTTCCCAGTGCCTCCACCTGCTCACTGTCTTCCTCTATTCACCTGCTAAAATCATAATCACATCTTAAGAACCAGCTGAAATTTCATACTCTTTCCTACCAGGCCTTCCAAGATTCCCACAGGCAGAGGCGACTTCAGCTCTTCTGAGTTCTGTGGGCCTTTGTGCCTTTCCTGCATTTATACGAGACATATTTTTACACTGATTAGACTTACAAATCTCCTACTTGACTGCATACTTCCTAAGGGCAAGTGCTACTTATAACTACTGCTTAAGTTTTCTACAGCATTTAATTCTAAGTCTTATAACACAGTAGTGTGGCATTAGACCTAAAATTAAGGCCCAGCATCATGTGTGCCTGGGCATCTGGGGAAAACTGAAAGGGCCTCAGGTGACCTAATCAAAAGTTCCCCCTCCCCCATTGTGCTCCATGGTTGAGGTCCCCTTGTCAAACAACCGTCCTCATCGTGGGACTGGGCCCAGTGCCTTTATCCTTGAGTGATGGGTTTCAGACCCCTATCAGCTCTCAGAATGATTCAAACAAGCCTATCACATCCTCCCTTGAGAATCAACAGTCCCCTCATCCTATCCTTACTATAAAACCTGCCTCCTAGAGCCCCTCTTAGTCACTGTGCTCAGGAGGGCAACCCCCACATGGCCATGCATGGCACCCAGTGTCCTCCTCCTCCAGGCTGTGAGTGTATGTGGCCAGTAAGCTGGGCCAACCTCATCTGTCCAAGGTCATGCGTCCTATGTTCAGCCAATACTACACCTAATGCAGAAATCCCTCCCTCACTAACGAGGTAGCAAGGAAGTGATCAAAACAAGTAGCTGCTAGATCAATTTACTTGTTTTGTTAAAAAAAAATTAAAAGTTTTGGTCTTAGGAGGATGCTTTCTGATGATACTCTGCACTCCTCTGTGATAGGAGGACGCCTCCGGTTTGCATTTCTCACAGGCCTTAGCAGAGTAGGTTCTGAGGGGACTGAATGTAGGTCCCCAGCAAAGTTCTGTTCCGTAACTGATTGACAGGTAGGCACTAAGACATCCAGGTTCGAGCTTTGGGATCTGGGCTTCTTTGCTGTGGACAGTAGTCAGGCGGAAAGAGTTGTAACCGAAAGTTTGGAGCGGCATATTTCCAGGAAATACTCATGGGTGTGCAAGAGAGAACATGATATTAATGGGATTCATTCTATAATAAGAAAACCAGACATAGCATACCCAAAGAATCCCACCTGGGAGGCAACAACACATATTGCCAAGATGCTACCAGGATTTAAATTATTTTAGAAAAAGTATCACTGTAAAGGAACAATAAAAATTTATTGGGACAAGTCAGGAAAATAAGGTAAAAAATGCAACTGAGCTAGGTAATACAGTCTGGAGTTAAAAACAGGTAAGATGATGAGTACTGCGGCTACTTTTCTCTCACAGCTGGTAATATTCTAAAACCTTATCCAAATCCCCATCGTAAGAGGAAGTTTTGCAAAAGGGCTGAATTATTGGGAAATGGAGGCAGCCTCTCAAGGTGACTACCATGACAGGAGCAACAAGATTTTAAATGTATAATTTTAAATGTATTTTCCAATATAATACCTATGCAAAACCATAAATATATAGTCATATGTTACTACTTTAACGTATTAATTATCAATGCCCGAGTTCTAAACAAATGAGAATATTTCAAGCAATGAAATAAGTGTGAGCTAATCCTATAATAGATTTGTTCACTGCATATATAAAAGAAGGAGGTCACTGTATGCTTGACGACCAAATTAGCAGTTAAAGGTGGTGTTAAAATACATTTTTTTAGTTCGACAAACATTTCTGTAAACAAATTTTTATGTATGAAAATCCCTCTTCTTATATACACACACAGATACGTACTATAAGGCATTTTGTACATATTGATGTATTTCAGTTCTTTTGAATTTGGAAAACTACTCATGATTCATTCTATTTCAAAGAGTAAGTTTGGTCATTAATATTTACAACAAATTTTCTTCATGTAGCCTGAACTTGCTCAACGGGTCTTTTCAAAATATAGAATCATGTCGAGCAAGGTTTTAGTATTCCTCATTTGCCTGACCTGAACACCTTTGAAATCATTCATGGGAAGCCAAAGACTTATCTTTTCATCCTATCATCTGGTCAGGGTTTTTTTTGTTTGTTTGTTTGTTTCCTCATTTTACTGTATCAGTAGAAAATGTGACAGGAAATTACATCCATGTTGCTAGTGTGTTATTTGGAATCACTGAGATTGGAGACAAAGGAGACAATGGGCTCCAGATCAGCTAAAAATCAGTAATGTTCATGGACCTGAGTCTGAACAATGTCTGTCTTCCACCTTCCTGCCCCAAAATGGTATCTCGCCATAATCACAATAAGCAGATACCACAGGTGACAATTACTAAAAACCAGATCTTTCCCCCCAGTTCTTTAGTTTCATTTCTCAGCTTGAACAATGCCAGCAAACATTCACCAGACCACGGTTGGGCCATTACTATCATTCTTTTTAATCAGCTCAGAGGTTGGTTCATTAGCATTATTATTATTATTATTTTAATCAGACTGTCCTTCCTCTATGAAGTTCGCTGGTTATAGAATAAATAAAATCAATGTGACGTCCATTCCTGTTATGAATAATAGCTATTTTCTAGGAAGGTGTCGTTTCTTCTAAACTCTAATATATAAAGTTGATAGGACACTGATCAACAAAACCTGAAAAGACCAGCAAAGACAGTGAGAGGGGAGGCACCCTGGCTCCTTCCTGGCAAGGCTGTTAAGAATCAGATGCAACTGCTTAGCCAAGGAGAGCGTTCAGAACACTGAAAGCACTTGGCGTTGGCTTTCCCAGACCTGGCTCCAGAATTCACTGCAATCCACGGTGATAGCAAGACGTGCCACCATGCAGACTCCCACAGACAAAGCCACAGAAGACACTATCCTCCATCCCCCTGGCAAACTCCGTTAATCCTTCCCAGAGCACATGGGAAGATTTCAGAGTACGGGAACATCACTGAATTCAGAAACCATACACTGCAGCTAATTTACTAATAAGCCATGAAGTATTGTCATAAATTACTTAAACTAACTGGTACTTGTCCAATTAAATGAACAAACTACATCCTGCGAGGTAGTGGCCTTGAGGATTTATGACAGTTGTTTGTTTGCATGCTAATTTGCCAAATTTCGTTAAGCTGCTCTGGGCCTAGTCATTCACCTTATGTTAATCAGCCAGGCCCTACAGTGCTCGTATTTTCAGCTCTGTGTTTTTCCAGTCAAGAGCATGACCATTTTTAATCTCGACACGTCTCCTCATGCATTAACAGTGGAGGCCATGCATAAGCAGCAAAGGCACAGCAACAGTCTTGGCGGGAGGCGATGGAGGAGGGTAACTGACACGAGGGTTTCATTCAGTTGCCACAGGTGCTGCACACCAAGCCCATTAAGAGCGAGCGCGCAGAGCGGTCCTGCTCCGCTTCCCATCCCCTGACAGAGCCCGAGTCCTAACATGGATCAATACGGCGAGCAGGGACGATTCTCCTTAAACGAGAATGAACGAGGAGAAAAAACATGCGTTACCTTCTCAACGAGATCTATGCAGGCTTGTGAATCCAGACCAAAATCGTGGGACACCCAGTCAATGCCTTCTTTCGCATATTCCTCTTGCTCCAGAACAAACATGTGCTGATTAAAGAACTGTTGTAATTTTTCATTGGTAAAATTAATGCAAAGTTGCTCAAGGCTGTTATACTTCAAAGACGTGATTAGGTAGGAAGAAGAGATAAAGGTAAAATTGAGCGAATGGTAACTATTTGAGGTGATGGATATGTCAATTAACTTAACTGTGATTGTTTCACAATGCAAATAGGTGCCAAACCAAGTTGTATACCCAAAACATATACATTTTTAAATTATCAAATATATCTCAATTAAAAAAATAAATAAAACTGAAGTCCATTTAGAAAAATGTAGGAGAATGTCATAACCCCAATCAGTATGATGGCAAATAGACCCAACAAGTAATGAAACCTCAATTAAATTTCTACCTCCTTCAAATATACCTGCAAACTAAAAATTATGATAATAAGATAACATGTAATCATACCAAAATTCAAAATCATTCTTTTATTTCTATTTACTTTTATTTAAGCCTGAATTAATTTTTTATTCTATTAATTATAATTGTTGTTATTTTAATATTAATAATAGCACTTTTCCAACCAGAGTGGCTTAAGTTTTCACAGGATGAATCCCATCACACTTTGACTACAACTTATGACGTTCAATTCACATTCTCTGATCTCCTGATAAATACACAATGAGTTCCTTCTAACCTGATATACTTACATCAAGGATTTCAAAACCAGTGATGTCAAGAATGCCAATGAAGAATTGTCTTGACAGCTTGGCATCCAGTGCCTTGTTGGTTTGTGCCACCAGCCACTTAAACATCCTTTCATATATTGACTTGGACAGGGCACCAACGGCATAGGTCACCTGGAAATCACATTGAAAGCTCTCCACGTCTGCCAGCCGTGTACATTTTAATCCTGGGCCTTTTCTATCAGCAACCACCTTCTAGTAAAACCAGGATCTATTTATTGACTTTCTGTGGCTCTAGCGTGCTGCTGAGATGATACGGGGAGGAAATTTAATACACTGAGAAGAAAGGGAGAAAGAAGCAAGGAAAGGAGGAAAGGGAAGAGGGGAGGAGAAGAAACCCAGAGGCCAACCAGCCTGGTGCCCCTTACCAGACACTCCTGTGACAGAAATCACGTTCCTTTTATCAAAGGGCCAACTTTCTGGGGTAGCGTGGCAATGCATTCTTGAAGTGTGGTCCGAAGACCGGCAGCATCAGCACCGCCCGGGAGCATATGAAAGATGCTGACCCTCAGGATCTCGGCATCCAGTCCCAGACCTAAGAATCTGAACCAGTACCCTCAAACGATCCCCCGGGGGATTACCTGTGCACCATGAAATCTGCAAAATACTGGGAGAGCAGGGTAGGGATCTGGAACGCCTAGCCCTTGTCCGCTGCTGCCGTTGCCACTAATAAATTGTCTAACCTTTGGAACGTGGCCTAACCTCTCTAGATTGTGGTCTCTTCACCTGAATAATGGTCTTGAAGGTTCTTTCTGGCCTCAGCTTCCACATTCTTTATTCTATCAGTCCCCAGGGCTGCTCTCAAATCCCTGTGGGGAGAATGGCAATTGAGTGCATCAATCTGATTCAGACTCTCCCACCCTAAAACTCAGGCTGCATTTCCCATCCCCGGAGGTATGTGGCAACGGCTTTAACGTAACCTACTGGGGAGAGCTCCAGACTCTGTGCTGGGCTGATGCCATATAAATGCAGACGCCGCTTCCACGATGCAAAGGTGCTGCCGTAGTAGCGGGTTTCTGACAGACTCCAAGTAGGAGTGGATTTCAGCTGGACGTTCCCCAAGCCTGGAAGCAGAATGGGCTCCAACCACTTAACATTTAAAATAGGCCTGTCCCATCCATCCCTCAGCTGCCCAGGAGAGAGCACGCAGCAGGAGCCAGTTGGTGTCTGGTGGTGATTTAGGGATGAGTCACCCACTCTCTGATCAGTTCTCTTGAGTCATTTCCACAGTAATCCATATGCCGGCTGGCGTTACAGTTTTTTATTATGGGCGTCAAGAGCACACCCGCACAAATAAAGCACCAGGAATGATTTTCGTCCTCTGGAGCCCTGAGGAAATCACTCTCTGTCTACAGCAGTCATTTTGAAACTTTAAAAAGAACACGACAAACTTGCTGACCCTCTTTTAATTCCCTAAATATTCAGAAGTGGGGGTGGGAGAGAAACTGGTCAGGGCTAAGAGTAGTGAAGAAACAGGAGGATCCTGAAGATGTAGTCAGAGGAAGAAGGAGATGTTACGGCGTCTGCTGACCGAAACCAGTAAACCAACATACGGCTTACTGGTGAATCATTTTCATCATCGTCTCTCCAGTGAAGGAGGACTTAGGCAGCAAGACCTATATACTTCCACTTTTCAGGGACCACACGGACTCATTCCTTAGCTCTTTTTCAAATAACCTCACAGAAGACTGATCCTCAGGGAGCAATAGCACACAATAGAACAAAAACAACCACCAGAAAGAAATGGAGTCAAATAGCCATATTTGTAACCACTTGGATCCTTGCCTTTCTCATTGGTAAAATAACAACACTAAAATATGCATCTGCCAAGGTTGTAGGAAGAGAGTCAATGAGACAGAGGATGTAAATATAACACAACATTTGGTGCTTAGTACCCAATACATGTTAGTTCCTGCGCTCCCAACCCCTGTCTGCTTTTCTCACTTCTCCAACTTCACTGCAGTATTTACTACACTGCCTTGAGCAGTTCATCTTTGTAAGGTTTGCCATCTTGGACTATAAAATGGAAATATAAATAAGATCAATTTTGTAGGGGTGCCTGGGTGGCACAGTCATTTAAGCACCCGACTCTTGATTTTGGCTCAGGTCATGACCTCAAGATCATGAAAGCCTTGCCTCAGGCTCCATGCTGGGCAAGGAGGCTACCTGGGATTCTGTTTCTCCTTCTCCCTCTGCCCCTCCCCCTCCTAGCACTCTCTTTCCGCAGCCCCCCACCTCCAAAATCAGTTTTGTAGGCTTGTTGTCCAATTGAATGAGAGATCTATACAAAGCATTTAACATATGCTCAGTGGTTACTATTACATTTTTTTGTCATTATTCAACCTTTTTAAATTAAAACAATTTCTTTCTAAAGGGCAGAGTTAGAACTCTCGTGGAATCATGAACTACTGGACCTGAAGGAGCTTAGTTCTTGAGAGTGACGTGTAGTGGCTCTCAGCTGGGGTTGGGACCTGTCCCTAAGGAGGAGCGCTTTTGAAAAGAGGCAGGGTGTTCTTCCAAGTGCCATCATGACTGAGTGCTACTAGCAGTGAGCACCTGGGAGCAAGAATCCAAAACCCGTACCATGGGCAGGACACACTCATACTGGAAGGACCGTCCCATTTAGATGCCGGTCACCCCTCTGCTGAGACACAGAGGAATTCCACCTCTTCACTGGGGTCACCAAGAGGTGAAGGTATTGACCAAGGTCCCAGAGTCAGTCAACACTGAGCTGGAACCAAATTCTGTAAGTGTTAACACTGCAAGAATTTTTGCCATCTTTTGCAATTGTCATCAACAGAGCATATACATCTCTATTCTTAGCAGTGGCAATTGTCTCTATAAAGTCAGTAAAATTCCTAAGAAAAGAAAAGCCTTACAGTGTGCTTTCTTACTCTCTCTCCAGGAGCAGGAGAAAGAGAAAGACAGAAAGGATGGAAGATGAGGAATTTTTTTTTTCTTTTAATGTTGGATAATAATACATTAGCTTGCTTCACTGGTTCTATTATAGTAAAGGCTGGTGGTAACTCAGTTCCTGAGAACACAATATTAAAGAGGCGAAGGTTTGATTTCAGTCCTCCTTTGGGCTCATTAGTTTTACACAGAGCAAGTCCCCATTCTATAATCATAGCATGTCACGCACGCACGTTGTGGTGAATACGTTAAAACTCAAGAAACTGCCAAACACCCCTATCCTCACTACAAGCAATAGCTCAACTACGTGTTCTGCTGAACATGGTTCAAATTCAGCTCCATATTTAGTTTATCTTAATGGCTATGGAGCACCAACTACTCGCAGGGCACTGTGCTAGAGACCAAGGGTACCCAAATGAACTAATCACAGCCCACAGCCTCAAGGAGATCTGGTGAGAAGGAAGAATAAAAATAGAAACTCGGGTTCCATCTAGTATTATGACAAAGGTAGAGTTATTGATGGATAGAGTAAGTTAAACTAGGAGATGGATGAAATGTTTTAAATAACATAGTCATGCCAGATGCTTTAATATACCAAAAAGAAATAGAGTTTATTGTCATCAAATAACTGCCTTCTATCACAAATTTGTACATTTGTCTGTCACATTCAGGTTTAGAATATATGTAGAATGTATGTAGACCATCTAAATGTCACCTGAATATTAGCTGCGTGCCCTTTGCAGTGTTCCTTATGTTCCCTAACCCTCAGATTCGCCAACTGGGAAACCGGAGCAGTATGCCTGCTCTCTTTACCTCTGAGTGTTGTTGTAGGAACAGAAGGAAATGACGCCTGTGAATGCTTTAGACATACTCCATGTGATCATACCATTCCCTCTCCGCAGAAAGACGACATTTCTCATGCCCCCTGGAGCTAAGGGGGTCACCTGATAGAATGTTAGTGAAAATGACATCACTTCTAGCCCCAAGCAGTAAAGGTGGGTGTACTTTCTCTACAAATGATCCTTCACTGTGAGCGGCAACTTTGGAGACCATGTGTTCCAGGGGGCTGAACTACAATCTGGAAGAAGGCTGACCCTTCTGTATTTGACTTGATTTAAGAGAGAAATGTGTTGGGCTCCTGGGTGGCTCAGTTGGTTAAGCGACTGCCTTCAGCTCAGGTCATGATCCCAGAGTCCTGGAATTGAGTCCCACATTGGGCTCCCTACTCCTTGGAGAGTCTGCTTCTCCCTCTGACTTTCTCCCCTCTCATGCTCTCTCTCACTGTCTCTCTCTCAAATAAATAAATAAAATCTTAAAAAAAAGAGAGAGAGAGAGAGAGAAATGTGTAGTTTACTGTCAGCTGAGATTTCAGTGTGTATGTGTTTCTGCAGCATGGCTACTATACATTAGAGACGTAAATTATTATTTTGGAATGCACTAGCACACTTAGATGGTCTCATTACCCGGCATCCCTGGGAACATTTGCTGCATTCTGACAGAGCCTCGGGATCAGCAGTCCTCAGAGCATTTGCTATTTTATCATTAAAATGATTCTCCTGGCTGCTGCACAAAAGCTACCTGACCCTCTATCTCTCATTTCTGCTCTCAACACCCCTCCTTCAAATACTAACTTCAGCTGATATTTTAAAACCCTATCTCAACTATGGTGACTGTTACTCTAAAAAGTCAATATTCCAAATTGGGGAGGGGGGATGCCAATTTGCTAATTTTCCTCATGTCAGGAGCTAACAGCTTTGAAAGCTTCTTAGCCGGACAAAAAAGACATTGGTCACAAGTAAAGAGCTTGCCTCCACCTGCAAAGAGACTTGTTACCTATGGGAACAGTATCAAATGGTGTCTTAAGAATCCGGAAAGATTTTTAACCCAAGAGCACTTACTGTGGTAGGCATCACCAGTGAAAACATTCCGAATACTTGCTTTTTTATAAAATAACAAGTACAATATGTATACAATTATTACAAGATCATAGAGTCATAATGCTCTGGAAATATCACCTTACCTGTGCTACATTTTGACCTCTAATAACATATTCATTCCCAACTTTGATTCTAGGATGGATCAAGCCCCTTACCAGCTCAGAGGAATTAATGCCCAAGAGGAAAGCAGCTTTGTCCGCACCTGGTCAGAAGAAAGGAAGGAAGGCAAGGAGGGAAGGGGGGGGGGGGGGGGGAAACATCGTTAAAATTCGTTTCATTGGGCACCTGGGTGGCTTAGTGCTGAAGCATCTGTGTTTGCCTCAGGCCATGATCCCAGAGTTCTGAGATCGATGCCCACATAGGGCTCCCGGCTCCACTAGAAGCCTCCTTCCCCTCTCCTACTCCCCCTGTTTGTGTTCCCTCTCTCTCTCTCTCTCTGTCAAATAAATAAATAAAATCTTAAAAATAAAATAAAATAAAATAAAATTCATTCCTTTATAAGAAAGGGGAGCCCTCCTACACTGTTGGCAGGAATGCGAGCTGGGGCAGCCACTTTGGAAAACAGCCTGGACGTTCCTCAAAAAGTTGAAAATAGAGCTACCCTACGACCCAACAATCGCACTACTGGGTATTTACCCTAAAGATACAAATGTAGTGATCTGAAGGGACACATGCACCCCAATGTTTATAGCGGCAATGTCCACAATAGTCAAACTATGGAAAGAGCCTAGAAGCCCATCAATAGGTGAATGGATAAAGAAAATATGATATATATATATGTATATATACATATATATACGCATACACATACACACATTGGAATATTATAAAGCCATCAAAAACCCCGAAATCTGCAATGACATGGATGAAACTAGAGGCTACTATGCTAAGAGAAGTAAGTCAATCAGAGAAAGACAATTATCATATGATCTCACTGATATAAGGAATTTGAGAAACAAGACAGAGGATTATAGGGGAAAGGAGGGTCAAGTGAAACAAGGTGAAAACAGAGAGAGAGAGAAAAACCATAAGAGACTGTCAATCTCAGGAAACAAACTGAGGGCTGCTGGGGGATGGGAGGGTAGGGAGAGGGTGGCTGGGTGATGGACACTGGTGAGTGCTGTGAAGTGTGTAAGACTGATGAATCACAGACCTGTACCCCTGAAACAAAGAATATGTATGTTAATAAAAATATTTAAAAAAATTCATTCCATTATAGGCAAAAAGACCCCCCAGAGAATGAGAGGAGGGTGTGTTTAGACGGATGTAGCAAGGTAGACTGTAGTTTTGAAATAAAATGTCTGAATCCTAAATGTTTAAAAGACGTTAGTTCTTGGAAATGCAAATCAAACCACAATGAAATACCACTTCACACCCACTAGACTTGCTATAGTCAAAAAGACAATAACAAGTGTCCGTGAAGGTGTGGAGAGATTGAAATAGTCACACATTGTTGGTTGCAACGTAGCATGGTATAGGCACTATGGAAAACAGTTTGGCAGCTACTGAAAAGTTAGAGGTACTTAAGGAATCAGAAATTCTACTGCCAGGTATAGACCTAATAGAAGTAAAAACATATGTTCACACAAAAAATTGCACACAAATATTTCTATCAACATTATTCATAACAGTCAAAAGTAGAAAAACCCAAACATCCATCAACTGATGAAAGAATAAACAAAATGCAGCACAGAGATACAACGGAAATTTTTTCAGCCATTGAAAAGGAAGGAAGTATTGATGCATGCTACAACATGGATCAAGCCCGAAAATGTCACGCTAGGTGAAAGAAACCAGAAACAAAAGGCACACACAATGTGTGATTCCAATTATAGGAACTCCCCAAAATAGGCAAATCCAAAGAACAGAAAGTAGCCCCTGTGGTTGCTAGGAAGAGAATGGGATGGGTAGTACCTACCAGTGGGTACAGGATTCTTTTTGTGTTATTTTTTTCTCAAGTTTTTGTTTAAATTCCAGTTAGTTAAGGTACAACATAGTACTGGTTGCAAGTGTAGAATAGGAATCTTTTTGAAGTAATGGAAGGTTCTGGATTTAGATAGTGGTAATGGTTATACAATCTTGTGATTATGCTAAAACTCACTGAGCTGTATACTTTAAAAGGGTGAATTTTATGGCATGGGAATATATCTCAGTGTAAAAACAATCTACTTCTTGATACTGGCCCTCTTCTGAAAAGAAATATTTCTCTGGCAGATATGGAAAATCTTATCTTTATTATTTGCCTATTTTTCCCTTCTACATATGTACTTGTGGATTCTTTCAGTGAAACAGGGACTTGAGCCATGAAATTTGAGAATTCGAGACAAACACCAGTAATCAACATAAGCCAGGACCCTTGTATTTATTCAAATCCCTTTTCCTGTGAAGTCTCTGATTGCTCCATAGTGCCCTCTGCTGCCCAACAAGAATACTCACAACCCACACAATAACAAGATTCTAAAACAGTGCTTCCATTTTCTAAGGAAGTGGGGGAAGAATGAGCGTTATCAAACAGAGTAAATAAGCGTGTATCACATCTCGTGTTTTTGAAAATGACGATAATACAAGAGAAAGCCATGGGAAAAAAATTATAAGCACATTTCCAATTTTAGATTTCTTCAGTTATCAAATAAAAGGAACATTTCACTCGTCTGAAACTACTGGCGCATCCTAGATTTTTAGATGAATTCTGATATATGCTAGTATATCTGATGTAGTCGTTTTGTAAAATAATGTCTTACCATAGAGGGAAATGCAGTCTTTCCTTACCTCACTAAGAAACACAAGATTTCCTGAGCAATAACCACAGACAGGGAATGAATTAAAAACAAAAAACAATTAGAGAGCTAATATGTCATTTGTATTACCTATATCCATTTCCTTTTGTGGGCCTTTGAAATTTTCACAAAGGCTTAAAAAGCTTGAAATGTTTATTTGCTTCTTAACTAAAATCAATACATATTATACATACATTTCTACAAGCTACACACCTACTCTATGTCAGTGATAATGGCCCAAGTACCCAGTTGCTATGAAACCTTTCAAAATGCAAAGCCTATTTGGGAAAATAAATGGAAAAATCAAAAGTAGAGCAGACGTGTTCATCCTATGCTGTGATATCCGTGCTAAAAGAGCCATGTTCGGAGACAAAAGCATGATTATTTAAAGTGGAGAATCCGGTGGATCCAAACCATGCCCTTTTTGCACTGGAAGGGACTTTAAAAAGCACATAAGCTAGAACAAAAATATTTAAAAGAAAGCAATGTAATGTGCCTGACGAATCCAAGTGAAAATGAATACTAACTGACAATGTGAAAAACGAACAATTCCACAGTATTTGTTCAGGAAAAAAAAAAAGACAGGAGTTCAGTTTTCTGAGCTTTGGAAGCATTCAGATGGACAATACAGGTAATAATAGTCTCAAACTCGTGCCTCCTTTTCCCAGTGTTAAGGACAGTCCTTTAAGTCTATTTTTATCCATGAACAAAGGAAACCCAAATTCTCTGTACAATATCCCAATTTAGGCTCTAACAGAAATAGCATCCAACATGATAGAATTATTCCCCACCCACTCCAGAGACAGGCCAGGTATCTACGGAGAAGTAGTATAGTTTGCATTTATCCTACAGGTGTATATCTTTACACATTCTCTAGTTTTCTGTTCTGTTTTGTTTAGATAGAAAACAATAGTCATCTCGTTCTAAAGAATAAATTACTTCATTCGCACTAAGTTTCACAACCAAGGTGAAAATAGTTTAAGTCTATGAATAACTATCCATCTGACATTTAGGAAATGTTTATTATGAACACAGCAAGGTCAGTAAACACATTTTCATCCTATGACCTGATGTGTTCTTAAAGGAGGCTTTATGAGATTCTTACCATCATGCCCCCAGGACCTTGTGAATAAACCCATGGATTTTAATAAGGCTGTCTGATAGTTTAGCCAGAGCAGGTGTTCTCAAACATTGGTGTGGATCAAAATAGCCTGGAGAGCTCATAAAGGCACAAAGGACTTGGTTTGCTGAAGATGGTTAGGGTCTAGGCCTGTTTCTATCATGCTTCCCAGGTGATTTTGACATACATGAAAATTTAAGAACAGAGTCCATATTATAATGGTCCTCAAACTTGGCCACACATTGGGGTTACCTGGCAAGATGCCGAAACAGACAATGATGCCTGTACCTACCCAGATTGGTCTGGGTGAGGTCTGGGCTCCATCAATTCCTAAGCTCCTTGGGTGATTCCAATGTTAAGCACAGTTTGAGAGCTGCTCTCTCGAGAATGGTAGCCAGGTCCAGTAAATACATTTTTTAAAAGATTTTGTTTGTTTATTTATTTATTTATTTGAGAGAGAGAGAGAGAGAGAGAACACATGTGAGCAGGGGGAGGAAAGAACGAGGAGAGAGAGGGAGGAGGGAAGAATTTCAAGCAGACTCTGCACTGAAAAGAGGGCCTGACACAGGGCTGGATCCCAGGACTCTGAGATCGTGACTTGAGCTAAAACCCAGAGTCGGAGGCTTAGCTGACTGAGCCATCCACGCACCCCTAGTAAGTACATTTTGAAGTCAAGAAGATAGAATGAAGTCTGACTCTATCTGAAAACAAGTAAGGGGATAGAGAAAAACAAAAGAAAATTTTCTCCAACTTTACAATTTCATCCTAGTTCAATCCCATATGTAAACAATCATATATAAAGAAAGGAACCGAGTCCAGTTTTGTCAATCCCAAACCTGGCTAATGTGGAAGAGGGTTAAAAGAATGGATTTCAACTGTTAGCCTTTTATGTAGGCTTATCATATTGTTTCTGAGCTGTTCATAATTCCCAAATTTATTGAAGAAAGTTTACTGATCCCTTGCTCTGGGTAAAGTCTAAGTGTGAAATGCTATAGCAAAAGAGATAAACGAGACAGAAAGTTGGAAATCAAGGAGTTTATAATCTATGAGACCAAATCAAACAAACAAACAAAAATAACAAGTCAGTAAAACAATTGCTAATCAGAGACAAAGAAATCAATTATTATGAATGTTTAAAAGAAGGAGAGGTCCCTTCTAGACTGCCTGATCAGGGAAGCTTTCAAAAAAGAAATGGTATTTGATCTGAGCCTTGAAAGATGAGAAGAGTTTGAAAAGGCAAATACAAGAAGAACAAGAATTTCTGAGACAGAACAGCATGACTTACAAGTATTGCAGTGGGAGAGAACCTGAATGGTCAAAGACTAGACCACAAAGTCAGGGAATGAACAGTAAACTGAGAAAAGCAAGTGATTTCTGGTCACAGAAGGCTTCTGATGCCAATCACTATAAGGGCTTCATTGAATAAAGGGGAAACATTAAAGAGACTTTTATCAAAGAAATGGCATAGAGTCAGGCTTCACAATGATTAGTTTTGTGCACATATGCAAGACAGACCAGACCAGGAAAAGAGAAAGTGAACCCATTGTAAGATGCCAACATGCAAGGTGCTGATGGTCTAAATTGGTAATAAGAAATGGAGAAAGACTGAGAAACATGACCAAGAGGATCCTAACATGAGAAGTAGAGGAAGGAGCATGGGTTAAGGGTTCGGTTCTACAAAGCTGTTACTCCCCCACTTCAGATGCCAGTTGTAAGTCCAGGTTGTCTTTTGGGCTATTGACTCACAGGCAATAGACTCATGGCTCCACTGACCCCCTCCTTGGGTTCAGTTAATTTGCTAAGGGTTCACAGAACTCAGAGGAACATTTTACTTACTATAGCAACAGTTTGTTATAAAAGATATAACTCGGGAACAGCCAGATGGGATAGAAAGCAGAGGGCAAGGTATGGGAAAAGAGTGCCGAGCTTCCATGCCCTCTCCAAGCACATTTTCCTTCCCAAATCTTCATGTGTTCACCAACCTGGAAGCTCTCCCAACCTGTCCTTTTAGGGTTTTATGGAGACTGCATTTCAAAGACATGATTGGTTAAATCATTGACCATTGGTGATAGAAATCAATCTTTAGTCCTCTCCTCTTCCCAGTTGAAGGTAGGACTGAAAATTCCATCTGTCCAACCACATGGTTAGTTCCTATGGTGACCAGCCCGGATCCTTAGGTACAGTCCAAAAGTCACCTCATTAACAACAAAACCACCTGTATAGCTCTCATCGCTTAGAAAATTTCAAGGGTTTTAAGAACTCTGTGTCAGAAACTGGAACGAAGATTAAATATAATTTATTTTATTATAAATCACAATATCACAGTAGGAGATAGGATCAGAGAGATTTAAGAAGTATCACAGAAGACAATGAGACGCTTATGAGAACGTGGGGTTTAAGAGTGCCTGGGTAACTCAGTCAGTTGAGCACCCAACTCTTAGTTCTGGCTCAGGTCATGATCTCAGGGTCCTGAGATTAAGTCCCTCACTGGGCTCTGCACTCAGCATGGGGTCTGCTTGATGATTCTCTCTCTTCCTCTACCTCTGTCCCTCCCCCGGCTTGTGTACACACACACACACACACACACACACTCTCTCTCTCTCTCTCTCTCTCTCAGATAAATAAATAAATTTTTTTTTAAAGGGCTTGGTATTTAAGTAAGATGGGAGCTATTGATGAGTCTAGAGTGAGAAGACATGAACTGACCCATGAAAGTATCACCACTGGCTATTCTGTGCAGAACTATCAGTAATAAGGCAAGGGTGAAGATAGGGAAACCAATAAAGAAGCTACTGCAATAATCTGGTAAGAAACAATGGCTCAAGCTAGATGGTAGCCCTGGACATGGTCTTGGTGTGTAAGTAGTGATGAGTTTCATATATATGTAAAGGTAGACACAGCAAGGCAGAGACAAAGGAGTTCAGATGATGCTAAGAGTCAGGGCAACTGAGAGAATCCAGCTGAGAAGTGAAAAGCTGGTAGCAGGGGCAGAGTGAGGTGAAGAGTTCAATTCTACACATGTTGGGTTTGGGATGATAACCTAGGAAACGGGCAGAGAAAAGATTCAAGAATGGATCCCAACATCCCAACAGCAGTTAGAAGTGGGAAAGATGAGAACGCTCCAGCAAAGACTCTGAGAAGGAGCCACTGGGGAGACTGGATGACATCACGTGCATCGCTTTCTTACATGTATTTTCCAATAAATAAGCATTCCTAGCTTTCTTAATGAAAACAGTTCCTCACAAAACTATTTCAAAGGGTGGAAAAAGGAAAAGAAAGACAAAATCCACAAAATAAAGCAACAAATAAGATGTCACAAAAGCATATTTTAATATGTTAATATAGAAGAAGTTTACATAACCCACAGGTCCTTTACTTGATTCTCATCTGTGCTCAAGTGCTCTCTTCCCTGAGGAGATTTTCTGCCGCTCTATCTACAAGAACCCCCAACCCCTATTATTCTTTATTCTTCTGCTCTGCTTTATTTTTTCCATGATGACTTCATGTGTATTTGTCTGTTTTTATCTCCCACATTAGGCAGTCAAGACAGGGATGATATGGTCTCTGATATATCCCCAGCACCAGAATAGTGCCAGTACTGTGCACTGACCTCAAAAATAACTTGATGAACAATTTAAAAAAAAAACAAGCAACCCAATTCAAGAATGAACAAACTACTTGCTATTGATATTTTCCCAGAGAAGATATATAAATGGCCGATACATACATAAAAAAATACTCAACATCACTGATCACTAGGAAATGCGAACCAAAATGACAATGAGGTACTACCTTAAACCCATTAGGATGGCTACTATAAAAATTGTTTAATAGGAAAAAATAAATTTTGATGAGTATATGGAGAAACTGATATCATTATGCATTGCCGGTGGGAATGTAAAATGATGCAGCCACTATGGCAAATAGTATGGTACAATTCCTCAAAAAAAAAAAATTGAACATACAGCCACCATTTAATCCAGCAAGTCCATCTCTGGGCACTTATAAAAGAACCGAGTGTGGTACTTGAACAGATATTTAAACATCAATGTTCACAACAGGGATAATCACAGTAATGAAAGGTAGAAGCAACACAAGTGTCCATAAGTAGATAAATAAAATGTGAACTATACATACAGGAATATTATTCAGCTTTAGAAAGGAATGGAATTCTGACACACCCTATAACATGGATGAATCTTGAAGACATTATGCTAAGTGAAATAAGCCAGACATAGAAAGACAAATACTTACATGAAATACCTAGAGTAGGCAAATTCATAGAGACAAAAAGCAGAATAATGGTTGAGAGGGGTGAGGTAAAGGAAGTAATAGGGAGTTATTAATAGGTACGGAGTTTCAGCTTAGGATGATGAAAAGGTTCTAGAGATGAATACTGGTGATGTTTGCACAACACTGTGAATGTACTTAATATCACTGAACTATACACTTAAAAACAGTTAAAATGGTATCATATGTGTGTGTGTGTGTATATATATATATAAACATATGTATACGTATATATATGTACAACATACATATATGTGTATATATATTTTTACAACTGAAAATATAAAATTTTTAAAAAGCATTAAATTAAAATTAAATTAAATTAAAAATTAAAATTTAATTAAATTAAAATTATTTGTTGAAAGATTTGAATGAATGGGTTTCCTCCTTGTGTTTTAGTAGCTAGGAATTTTAACATTGAATGAAATAATTATAATAACTATACTTTCTTC
This sequence comes from Mustela putorius furo, assembly GCF_011764305.1. Classification (NCBI taxonomy): domain Eukaryota; kingdom Metazoa; phylum Chordata; class Mammalia; order Carnivora; family Mustelidae; genus Mustela; species Mustela putorius. The sequence goes on from NW_025421987.1 coordinate 34,285,626, forward strand.
TTTTAATAATTGTGATTTTCTATATTTTAGACAGATCATTTATTGTAAGAGGACTCAAATCTTCTAGTAAGCAGGCAAGACTATAGATTTTTTTCATGTGAATAAAAAACAAAGGCAGGTGAAGCTGTTGTGGTCTCAACCCAATGGAAACCCTACCCTTGGAATTCTAAAGATCTTTGTCCACACCTCCATTATGTCACTTAATATATCTTCTGGTAATTTGTTCCTTTCTCTGCTTTTCTCAGCAGGCTATGTGCTGACAGCAAGTCTCTCTCCTCATCATCAAGCCTATCTTACCCACGTTTGGCAAATTTACTGGCACTGTCAATAATTAAGGAATGCTTCTCATTCTGAGATACAAGAATTATATATCAGAATGGTGGTTCAGAGAGTAATTTTGAGAAGCTGCCATCAAGGGAGGTTGCTGATCAGTTTCATCATTTTCAAAAACCAAGAGGGGAGGTAACTGCAAGGAAAGGGGAGCAAGCCTGGGGTCCGGGAACTGAAGAATCTGTGCCATAGCCTCAGAGTAATTCTTACTTTCCGTGCCATCTGCCTCCACTCGCTCTTCACTGGGATTTTGTTTAAATTTCACGTTTCCAAAGTGCATGATGGTTCCAATGAGTTTATAGGATCCATGCTTCTCATCAGGAAGAAAGCCCAAGATGTCCATGGCCTGCTGTAAAAAGAGAAACAGATGGCCATGTCTTCATTTGCCTAATGGCTGCAGTCAGCACCTCACCCCCGCTGTGTGTCACACCTCCCTACACTCCACGGGCTGTCAGAGGGAATGAAACAGATCAGATCACAGATCGCCACAGCCCGGAGGTGTGACAGCTCTGTTCAAGGCAATGCAAATCGGCCCTGTTGGCACTTGGTCAGCCACAGTCTGCTTATCCCTTTAAACGAGAATTAGGAAGGCTTGTTTAACTTCTAGTAGTTTTAGAACTTTCCTTGGATGTCCTGCTTCCCTCTGCCTTCCAGACATTGATCATTAGCTGGATCTATGAGGTAAATTCTTTTGCCTTTCATAGTTATGGCAGGAAGTAGCACCAATATCGGATGGGTTGCATATCTGGGGGGCTCCCATATATCCCCCCCACTTTATTCAAAGACTGGCAGAGGAAGTGTTTCAGAAAAGAAAAACACCATGGCACAGAAGAACCACACCCGGAGAAGCCGCTGCGCCTGACGGGATGTGTGTTCTCACACACTCCCAGAGGGTAGACGTCGGCGCAATCTTTCTAGTGGTTAATTTAGCATATGTATCAGGAGACTATAAAAAATTCATAATCCTTGCCTAGTAATTTCACTCTGGGGAATGTAGCATAAGGAGAATCTAATATACGGGAAAAGCATTTACCTACAAAGATACTTACCACAGTAGAAAACAAAACAAAATCTTTGAGTCTAACCATAGGAGAATGGCTAACTACAGTGACTACATTACTGGACAAATGTCTGGTAAAATATTAAGTATTCATTTAAGTGTTTATGAAGAGTTTGTAATAACACTGAAAATGCTTATATTATAAGATTAATCAAAAAAGCAAACTGTATACAGAATACTAAATGCAGTGTGATTATGATCTTTTTATTAAAAAAAAAAAAAACACAAAACATCAAACCAACTATATAGTAGCAACCCAAATAGGAAGAAAAAAGAACAAAGACTATAAAGACCTATACCAAATAAAAACAGTGGTTGCCCTTGAGTTGAAACATCTTCCTATCTTTCCAGACGTTCTAAAGTTACCGAACTCACAATGTACACTTTTTCAGTAAGTAAGTAAACTCGGAACGGACACAGACCCAGAGGAGCAACTTGTACCCTCCACCCCTGAAAGAAGGAAAGTGACTTCTCCAGGACCCTTAAGAGGAAGGATCTGAAATGTTGCCGTTTCTCACTGTCATGCCCAAACTTTGCGCTGGTAATTAACGAGCCTTACATCAGTGGCCAGTAGTTCTTCAGCATTATCCTGGCTGTCCACAGCAATGACTCCACGAGAGCAAAAGGGAAAGTCAGAGGGATTTTCAGACACCAGGAGCATGTCTGCAATGGGAAAACCTTCAGTTAAACAGTTAAAGAAATCTGCAAGGCTTTAGGAAATAATTGACCGATATTCACAGTTTACTCTTACAGCTGATAGCACACTTGTAAACAAGCCAAAATGAAATCCATATTCTACAGCCAAACCTCTGCAATCAAATTTTGCCCTCTATTAACTTGTCAGTCATGTGTTAATGCCTCCCAAGAGAAGACCATGCAGACCAAATTCTAACAGAGTCACTCACAACAGCTTGAATGGGTGTGAATAAAACAAATAATGCATGTTGGCAAAACTTTGAGAACAGGAATTTGGCCTAGATACACGGTTGAGGGCAGAGGACAAAAAATGTTTTGTAAAATCATACATATAGCAGGACTGAGTTTCAAAGTCTAGGAAGTGGGCAGACCCTGGGGTTGAGCGCCCCGGGAACACTAGCAATGTATCCTGTCATATCACGTCCTCCCTATTAGCGAGGCTGAGGCTGTCTTTCAAGAAATCCATAAATCAGCGTCCGTGTTCAGCACTGCGCCCGATGTGTCTGAGGCTCCTGACATGATTCACTTAGTCAGGAAACATAATGCAGGCGGAAGCTAAGGCAGGCTGTCAGCAAGGGACATTAGCCAAATCCCGTTAACCGCTTAATGCCTCACACTGGCTCCCTGGGAAGTTTCTTTGAGCCCATTTGATTTTTCTATTTATCACTCAGTGAAGTGAAGCTGCTATCCTCGACCCCGGATCTCAGAAATAGCGCACTTCCCCAGTGTTCGCAGCAGCTCTGTTTGGAAACAACCCGAGTGTCCATCAAGAGTTAACAAACTCCTGTGTGACCGTACAACAGATTATTAGTCAGCAAACAAAGGACTGAACTGTGGACATATGCTAGAGGATGGAAGAATCTCCAAATAATGAGGCAGAGTGAAATAAGCCAGACAAAAAAGAGTATACACTGTGTGATTCCAACTTATAAAATTCGAGAAAATGCAGTCATCTCTGTAGTGACAGGAAGCATGTTAGTGGTTGCCAAGGGGCTGGGTGGGGAGGGGAAGCCTCAGAGGAGTGAGAAAGGGCAGAGGCGGAGTTACAAAAGAACACGAGAAAACTTTTGAACAGATCCCTGCGTTAACTTGATGACGGTAATGGTCTCCCACATATGTCAGCATTTACATTTATATCGACAATACTTCAATGAGGCTGTTTTATAAAAGTTAAAAAGTAAAAAGAAATCGGGCTAGCAAAAAAGGAGATCAAGCTGAAGGTAAGTACTAGATATACAGCATATATATTTAATAGAAATATAATCCTCAAAGCCTTATTTGAATGAGGATTTAAATGTCCCTGAAATGTTCATAATTCCCAAGAATCTCTTTGTGTTCTTTCTCATGCCTCACTTTTATCAAGAAACACTTGTTGAGCTCTAGCAATGTGCCAGGCATTAGAGTAAGTCTTAGAGATACATCAGTGGGGTGGGGAAATATCTTGTCCCCATGAAGCTTCTATGCTAACAGCAGGAGACAGAAATTTTAAAAATAAATAAAATGCATGAAAAGACATGAAATGTACAATGTTAATAAGTGCCATGGAAAAAAATAGCAGGGAAAGGGGATAAATTGTATCAGCAATACTGGCCGGCTTAGTAAGTAGAGCCTATAGCTCTAGATCTCAGGGTTGTGAGTTTGAGCCCCATGTTGGGTGTAGAGTTTACTTAAAAATAAAATCTTAAAAACAAAAAAGTGTTGGTGATACAGAGCTACAGTTTTCAATAGAGTGGTCAGGGAAAGCCTCTATATGGCGACATTTCAATAAAGACCTGCAAGAGTTGAGGGGGAAAATAAGTGAGGGAAAATGTTCCAGACAAAGAAAAACAAATGCAAAGGCCCCGAGGTAGAAGTTTTCCTGGCATTTTGAGTGGCTTAAGAGGCAAATTAAGGAAGTAAGTGGTAGTAGGTTATGCGGTCAGAGAGGCATCAAGAGGATAGATCATAGCTCCTCACAGGCCAGGGTGAGGATTTGCACATTTATGTCTATGTAAGATAGAAAGCTGTTGAAGGTTTTTGAGCAGAGGAATGACATAATCTGATTTTTTTTTTAAAGATTTTATTTATTTGACAGAGAGAGAGTGATCATAAGTAGGCAGAGAGGCAGGCAGAGAGAGTGGGGGGGAGCGGGCTCCCTGCTGAGCAGAGAGCCCGATGCAGAACCCTGAGATCATGAACTGAGCTGAAGGCAGAGGGTTAACCCACTGAGCCACCCAGGAGCCCCTGATTTTCTTTCTTTCTTTCTTTCTTTTTTTTTTTGTAATTTACCATGGCTGCTGTCTTAAAGACAGAGAGAACAGGATGGAAGCAGAAATATCAGGTAGGAGACTGTTACACAATCCACGAGAGAGGCACCTGGGTGGCTCAGTCAGTTAAGCATCTGCCTTCAGCTTCAGGTCATAATCCCCTGGGGCCTGGGATTGAGACCCACATCAAGCCCCCTGCTCAGCGAGGAGCCTGCTTCTCCCTCTACCTGCTGCTACCCCTGCATGTGTGTTCACTTTCGCTCTCTATCAAATAAATAAGTAAAATCGTAAGAAAAAAAAAAATCCAGGAGAGAGATGATGGTATTCAACCAGCATAGTAATAGGAGTAATGGTAAGGAAGTGCTCAGAGTGTGGCTTTTTAAAGTAGATGGAACAGGTGAGAATAAGCTGGGAGAAATAGATGAGTTCAAGAGCAGGTCTTAGGCACATTAAATTTGAGATGTTATAATGAATATGTGCTACAACATGGAACAATCTCAAAATAATTATGCTGAGTGGAATAAGTCAGACAGGAAGAGTATATACTGTAGAATTCCATCTTACAAATTTCTAGAAATTTTTTCTTTTGAAGTGTTTTATTTTTGTGTAAACTAAGAGGAAATTGACACACTGAAATCACAAAAGACCTTGGGCATGCATATTAGCCTTGTTTAGAGTTCTTCTATGTGTCTCTCTTTTCCATAGGAATTCCCCTTAAACATTTAAAACCCATAGTTTTTATTGTATCTACAGCCTAAACCATAACAATCTATGATTCTGTCATTTTACATTGTGCAAAATCCTCAAAATATAGTGGTACCGTGGGGGGGAAAATCAATCACAAGTAAATTTCATTGTGAGTCATTCATATAATTTGGTTCTTTTCCAAACCAAGTTGAGACATAGAGGAGTCAGTTAGCTAGGAGTCTGGAATCCTGGAGAGACTCTGGACTTGTGATAGAACACTGGAAGTCATCGGATGGAAACAATCTTTAAAGCTACCCGTTGTTAAATGAGGTCACCATGAGACAGAGGCAAGGACTGAGCCCAGGGCACTCTAAAGATACAGGGCCAGATGAAAGAGAAAGACCGACAGGGAAATACCGGAGATTTCGGGGAGAAACAAGGGAGGGTGGTGTGCTAGAAGCTAAGAGGAGAGATTCTCAAGGAGGAGGGAGTAATCAGTGGTGTCAAATACTGTCATGCCTTTCAAGGTCAAGAAATGCCTATATATTCTGCAAGGCTCATTCATGGCTTTACTGATGACTCTCAAATCTATATTTTCTGAGCTCCCGACCTAGAGCTCCAACTTCCCACTAGACGTTTCAGTGCAGACGGCCATAAGTAGCTCAAATCCAACATTACCAAAATTGAACCTATGATGTTTTTCCATGTCTGCCCTGAAGCTATGCCTCTTATGTGGTTCTATACGCTGGTGAATGTCACCACCTTACTCAGGCTACACTTGAGGGTGCCATGAAATCTTGTCTTCTCACATCTCAAAGATGGACATCATTAACATGTCTTTCAAATTATTTAATCTTTTTTCTCTGTAATAGTTATATGATATGAAGAGGGGGTAAAGATATAAAGATAACATGGTCCTTTCCCTCAAGGAGGCTACAGGAATCACACATCTAACTAGTGCAGGAAATGCTGGGTGTTTTTAGGATGAGAGGATGTTTCTGTTGGATGTTTTAGTTCATACCAAAATAAAACACAAACAAGCAAACAGAAAACCACACACACACACACACACACACACACACACACATACACCATACTACCTTCTAAAATTGTTTTTCCAAGAATTACAAGTTGGATCACTTTAAATTATAACCATTCATATCCTTTTCATTTTATGTCATTTTTGTCATCACTTCTCATTATCTCATTTTTGATCATTTTCATTCTGGTCATTTTAATGAAAGGTGCTATATTTGACATTTTTTGTATGTAGAATATAGGAAAATAGAAACCTAGAAATCCTCACTACTTGGCCAGTCCCAAATTAAGGATCAGTTGAATTTAGAACATAGTTTCTAGTATTTCTGTTAGACTAAGCCACCTACCTTCTCAAACCTGTGTTTGTAACTATGATGGGAATTTTTTTCTTCCTTTGCCAACAGGAGGGTGTTGCTCCCATCCAAGCAGGCCCAACAATTGGACAAACACTATGGGAAACCCAGCAGAAAATAATTGTCCAGTTTGCAGAGCTTGCCCCAGACCAGGAGGAGGAAAGAGTCAACATTCAGGAGGAGGCGGGAATAAGGCACCATGGAGGGCTCACATGCTACACACACACACTCCTCCCGCCCCACCTCCCTGCTTTCAGACACAGCATTTCAAGAAGTCATAAAGGCAAAAAAAAAAAAAAAAAAAAAAAAGAAGTCAAAAAGGACACTAATAGGCTTCTCCTTTATCTCACTAACCAGCAATATGGCTGATGCACTGACCTAAGCATTCACGGCAGCAGCCGTAGTCAGTTTGAAGTGGTAGCTCTTAGAAACATACAGACCACACGCATGCATGTTTGAGGGACTCTGAAAGGCCTTTAGCTCAAGACGTCTTCCCCACTAGGTCTTATTAAAATTTATTTTCCAGGAAAAACGAATTTTAATTGTGTTAAGTCTTGAGGTCACCACAGAGTATCATGTAAACAGAGGTTCCTTTATTTAATTAATTTCATTTCTATCAGAGGAATGGCCCTGAGAGAATGTTAAAAAAAAAAAAAGGCAAACAAATAGTGAATACATTTATGTGAGACACTCTGAGGGCCAGCAAGACTGTCTAGGTCAGATAAGGCCCACACAGAAGATTGTTGACCAGGCTGTGGGCATGTGGAGAACTGGGGGGAAGGGAGCTTGTCAGGAAGGCTGGGGACAGCATAAAGAGGAGGTGCAGGGCGATGCTAAAGGTAAATTCAGTTGTTTCACAACTTCAAAAAATTCAGGTCTCAACCTTCATACAAGTTCATTTCTAGATTCCACTCTTCAGTAGGAGATGCAAAGAAGCCTTTAAGAATGAGTATTTCATCATTCAAGGATTTGTTTCACATGTCTTCCTGACAGTGAATTTTACTTTCACCATGGATGAGTGTTCTCCAAGACTCAGCTGAGTTCACTATGAAAAGAAGCAAAGCTGACACTGGACCAAAAAAAGAAAAAAAAACCCCACAAAAACAACCCCAAACCCTTAAAATCACGAAGTCCTGTAGCTAGTACCACTATGCCATATCAACCATCATTACCTGTTTCTCACACCGCCATGGACAGCTGAAGAGGTTGTACACTGCCCAACTCCACAAGAAAGAATCATTCACACAGTCTACAGTTTGAACAGCACTCTCTGGAGTCAGGCAGAGCACAATCTGCACACACACACACACCCACACACACACATCTTTTTCCTCCTAATAACCAGTGGGGAGAAAGGGAGTGAAGATGGGAGAACAGTTCAAGAGAAACCTATTGGGCCAGGGGAGTAAAACTTAATATGCTCCAGAATAGGAGGTGCAGACGATGACAGTTTCTTTCCCCAGAGGCCTTCAGACTCCTAGTAGACACACTGGGTGCCCCTCTTGGCACCCCTATGCACTACTGGCATGTACCAAAGTGAGCCCCCAGGGCAGTAGGCAAAATGTCAAAATTCTAAGAGACAAGGTGGTGTTTTCTGACCCCTCACCCTAGAGTTCATACACCAGTTGAATAGTAGCAATGGGAACAATAAACAGAAAAAACTAGACAAAGAAGAGAAGAAAAATAGGAAGGTATATGCAGGACCAACCCATCCAGTTGACATTAAGAACAAGAATTTCAAGGAGCCGTATCCGAGGTTTCTGAGGAAGTGGGTTTTAGCCAAGCCATGACCAAGGGTCAGTGTAAAGTGAGAGGTAAGGGGAGGAGCGATGTTCCAGACCATGTAGAGACTAGTTGGGAGCTGGCTCTGGGATAACACTTCACCCCATTCCTTAGCTTCTTCCGTGGGTGGCCTGCCTCCCGACTGATCTTCCATACATGGTTATTTTCTGATACTGACAAGCGCTTCTGTTTTAGGAAACGTGGACATAATCCATATGTTGCTAAGGTGTGTTCTCTTTAACAATCCTCAGGACACTCTGAAGCTCTCCTTTGGCAAACATGAATAAAAATAACTCAAATTCTAAAATGTCCCCAAGAATGGCCCATGGTGCCGAGAACAAATGAACTGACAATACCCAGTTTGGACCACCAGATGTCAGTCTTCGTGCAGGAATCAATCTCTGCAGCTCCCAAAGACTGCAAGATCAATGAATTCAAGATGAGCCTGCGTTTTCCACCGCAGACCAGAGCCTTCGGAGAGTTCTAGCTATAAACAGAGATGGTCCCCCAAATTTTACAGTCCCTGCTGGTACCCACATTGAACCCTATGTGTCAGATGGCTTGCATAGCAATCAGTGCTAAGAACATTAGATATGGCAGGGCTAAACAGAGGAAGATCCAGAAAAAAAAAAAATCTGTTCCACGTTAGGTGGAGGGAAAGCAGGAAAACTGTGGCTGCGTTTGTATCACCAGCTGCACCTGTGCCAAAAATAATTGTCCAGTTTGCAGAGCTTGCCCCATTTGGTGAGGGCACTTTGAATTTGAAGACCATGCAGTCAAAACACCACTAAGGGTATGACTAACATACTGAAACTAGCATAGGAGGCTGGGGGAAATCACTGCCCACTAATTTGCTCACCTGGATTCTTTTTTTTTTTTTTTTTCTCCACCTGGATCTTTGATCTCATCCCACAACCGCTCCTGTGCGAGCGTGTCCTTGTCCTCAGTGGTTTACTTCATATGCAAGACCTTTGCAATCCAATCAGATTCTCATTCTTCCCTTCCAATGACTTTCCATATTCTGCCTCAGGCTGCAAGGTGCTGCTTGATCTGGTCCTGCCCACCTCTCCCCTCCATTAATTTCTTCTTTCTGTCAATTACAATGGCCATTTTGTAATCTCAAGAATAAAACAAATTCATTGCTGCCTCTGGGCCCATTTTGTAATCTCAAGAATAAAACAAATGCATTGCTGCCTCGGGGCCTTTGCACTCACTGTTCGAGCTTCCTGTAACTTTATTCCGAAAAATCTTGCCTGCTCACTTGCTTACTCTTTCAGGTGTCTGCAAAAATATTGCCTTCCCAGAGAGGTCTTGCTTGACCATTCTATCTAAAATAAAACCACCTGCTACCCTACCAAGCCCAAATTCACTGTTTTCTCACCCTATTTTTTTTTTTTTTTTGGTAGACGTACCATTTGCTAAAATTATATATGTTTTCATTTACTTGTTTATTACTTATCTCCCATACTAGAATGTAAGCCCATGAGGGCAGGGACCTGTCTGTTTTATTTTTCAACCCCATGCTTAAAAAAGCAGTGCCTGGTACACACACAGCAGTCACACAATAAATATTGAGTGACTACAGGAAGTTCATTCTCTTGTCCCACTAGTTACTTTTCTTTCTCTTCATGGTACTACCTTTAACCTGGTCAAATCATAAAACTTGGGAATATTTTGGCTCATCACTTCCTCCTTCCTACATTCAGTCATTGCTAAGACTCATCTATTCTTCTATGAATCCATCCCCTTTCTCCCATTCCCAAAGACACGACCTTACACAATGCCTTGTGATCTTCTACTAGGACTGCTATAGTCCCTTCCCTCTAGGGAGGCCGCCCACCACATCAGCTTCATTGTCACTGCCCTCAGCAAATCATGACCTCCTATTACCCCAACCCTATAACATATGTACATCACCCCCAACTCCTTGAGTTCAGAAACCATCAGGATAAAATCTCTACTATTCCTCTATGCAAATCCTTTCTTCCAGTCCACCTGATCTCTCTGCCCCCCGATCTTGTCCTGCCGTTTCCTGCCACTGTACCCGCTGTTCCTCTCATAGGAAATACCCTCCACTCATTACTCTGGTTAAATTCTCTTCCCGTCCTTCATATCCCAACCCCAAACCTCCCTTCTTTATAGAACTCCCACTTCTGGCCTTTTGTCTATACCGCCCATGTGGTTCTAATTTTCTAATCATTGAAGGCCTTAAATTACCTAAAGTTTTTACACACATTCTCTCTCTCTCTCTCTCTCTCTCTCTCTCACACACACACACACACACACACACATACACACTTTCATTTATACCTTCTAGGCATCCTGTCTACTTCCAAACATTACCAAATTGGGAAAACATTTACTCTCTAGCAATATAAAATTATAGAACACTTCGGGTGCCTGGGTGGCTCAGTGGGTTAAGTCTCTGCCTTCAGCTTAAGTCATGGTCTCAGGGTCCTGAGATCGAGCCCTGCATCAGGCTCTCTGCTGAGTAGGGAGCCTGCTTCCCCCACACCTCTGCCTGCCTCTATGCCTGTTTGTGATCTCTCTCTCTCTCTCTGTCAAATAAATAAATAAAATCTTTTTTAAAAAATTATAGAACACTGGTTTTATAATTGGTTTAATAATTGTTTACCTTTTAGAATAAATAAACTGAGTTCTCAAGAGACTTACTAATCAACACTTTCCCAGGTCTGAGAATCTGACTTCTGTCTCTTGTTTTACAATGTCCCTCAGCTCCAGAATAACACACTTACCACGAAGGTCTTTTTCTCCAGACAGAATGTGATAGAATATGTGGTAGTTTTCTGGGCTGCTGGAAAATCACTTGGGATTTTTCAAGCAAATCTGCAGGATTAGAAAAGGATAAAGCTTCCTATTTAGGTATTGCTGCAAAACTTAGAAGAAAAGTAATCCAATAGTGCAGTGGCTGCTTACAAATATCGATGTCTACAGAGGACAGCTTGCCTGTGGCACCAAAATGCATTCTGATGAATTTGCCCTGGGGGGTGGGGCATAAAACACAGTCTCCTATGGAAACATTCTGAACAGTTGCAACGGCTTTCTTATACGCTTTACTACCAAAGTGACTAGTTCAAAGTTAAAAGAAAAATGCAGCATGGGCCTGAGATGGCATCAGTTAATGCCCGGAGGAAGCCAGAACGATCACCAGAACTGGCAGGGGCCCCAGATTCTAGTGTCAGACCTGCCGACTTCTAGCTGTGTGTTCTTATGTGTATTATTGAATCTCTCTGGGCCTCAGCGTTCTTACCTAAAAAATGAGACAAAGCAACATCTGTTCAGCATATTCTTTCATTTATTCAGTAAACATTCACTGAAAACCTACTACCATCCAGGAAACCTACTAGGACCTGGACATATCACATGAAAAAAAACAGGTGTGGTCCTACTCTTCTAGATTCTAGGTGTAAGCGGCTATTGAGATGGCATTAACAAAGGAACACAAAGGAACGTTTGGTGATCCTTAAATCCTAAAGAAAAGACAGCTGTGCAGGAGTTCAGTGAGTAAAAGGGGCAAAAAGACAAGAGCCCGAGAGTTGGGCCCCAGGCACCCTATCACTAAGTCCTACAGGCCACAGGAAGAAGTAGGGTTTAATATTATTTATGTGTTCTCAGAAGACAGTGGGAGATTTTATGCAAATGTGATGAGATTTCTGTTTTAAAGCACTGCTTTGGCATAAATAATAGATGGGGTTCCTTTCCTTTCTTTTCATGGAAAGCCATAAGACAGGATCTGTGGGACAGAAAGGCTGCCCAAGGAGATAGAGCCCGCGTCAGAAGCCAGGGGCGGCTAAGGAGGCAGTTGGGGCTGGCAGGATGAGGAGGTCGGTGCCGGGGATGACAGGCTGGTAAAGGTCACCCCTGCAAGGAAGTAGGTAGGGGGGACCACAGCCACGCGAGGGAAGGAGCGTGGCGACAAACAGGGGGGTTGAACCATTAAGTTAGCAAATTTAGGGGAATGGGAACCATACACACAGACACTCGTGTGTAAGTGCCCTCACAAGCAGGTGTAGGAACACGCAAGGCAGTGCAAAGGCCCCGGACTGAACCCAACCCCCAACCACCTCACCATGAGGCTGTTATTTCATTGTGCCCAAAGATTCAAATGGGAAGCCTTCTGCAAATTTCCTTGTAAATTATAGAGTGGCTCCCTGCCACTCATTTTTGTCATAAAATGGCTTTGTGAAAGTAAGGTTTGAAATTCAAATTCTTCCTCTATCCTGGGACTGCAGTTATCAAAAGCGATTTTTAAAAATGTTAAAAAAAAAAAAAATGTGTTCTTTCCGCAAAAAAAAAAAAAAAAAAAATCCCCCTGTAGAAAATATGCAGAGGTAGGGGAGCCATAGGCAAGAGTAGAAACAATAATTGTATTAAGTGAATGAGGAAGTGCATAGGAAATTATGAAGGGGAAAATACTTTCAAATCTGTAAAATATAATACAATATAAAGCATTATTAGAATGTGCTGGGTGAGCTTCTCTACCAGGAGTAGAAAGGAATTTGTAACTATTAAATATTGTTAATATTATTAATTATTAAATACTGTCTTCCTGAAATTGACCAAACAATAGAAGCTTCCCTGGTACATATTTATATATAGTTTTAATTTCTTAATAACAAAACTGGTCTCTTTCTTTTTCAAGCAGTCTAACAATGTTAGACCTCTTTGATGTCTGAGAAATTTTTTTTTTTTTTTTTTTTTTTTTTTAAAGATTTTATTTATTTATCAGAGAGAGAGAGGGCGAGAGCAAGCACAGGCAGACAGAATAGCAGGCAGAGGCAGAGGGAGAAGCAGGCTCCCTGCCGAGCAAGGAGCCCGATACGGGACTCGATCCCAGGACGCTGGGATCATGACCCGAGCCGAAGGCAGCTGCCCAACCAACTGAGCCACCCAGGCGTCCCTCTGAGAAATTTTTTACACCTATATGCTCAGACCTGAATTTTACCATTTACTTAAAAATTAGAGACTCTGATATACTGCTCAATCACGTTACTTACAAAACAAAAGGAGTTGTCATTTCTCAGGGTTTTAGCATTTCCAAATGCTTCCAAAATAGGATGCACTTGCTTGATTTGATCTTCTAAAGTCCCCTGAGGTACAAGTAAGAGAAGTACAGCAGATAAAGTTATCAGTAAAATTCTGTAATGTGGTAATCCCTCCATCCCTAGATCTGACCCCATTCTTGCTTTGGATAAATAGTAGCCAAAGCTGTTTCCAAATTTTTTTCTACAATGTTACTTCGGAATCAGAACGGAGAAAAATAGATGACTGAAAAACTGTCTTAACATACAATGCCCCTGTGAATATATGTGGGAGCTCATTTACTTGCAATGCTTCTCTTTTGGTTGGAATTGGCCTAAGTGGGGAAAGGAACTAAATATCTACCATCAATCAATCAATCAATCCCATAGCCTATTTCCAAAAAGACTTCATGCCTTATATTTTCCCCATTGTTTATCTCCCTCTCATCCCACCTAATTCTTATACCTGGAAATTTATCCTAAGATAATACAGCAGATTCTTGGCATTATTAAATTATATTTTTCCTTGTTATGATTCCTAAGTAATCCAGTGGTCCGTGCCAAGCAGGGAATCAGTGATGGTATTCATTTTGAATTTGAATTGTGTGTGTTCAGCAGGTCACCTCCACAGAGTAAGTCTGAATGAGCACTCAGCATCCCCATTGCAATGTGGCTATGTTGTTTTCCACTCAACATCAAAGATCCATTTCCTGGAAGGGATTACTTAGAATATAGTATTCAAGAATTTATAAACTTAGGGGCACTCGTGTGGCTCAGTTGGTTAAGTGTCCCACTCTTGATTTTAGCTCGGGTGGTAAGATTGAGCCCTGCTTCCTCTCTCTCCCTCTCCTTCTCAGTGCACACACACTCTCTTGCTCTAAAAAAAAAAAAAGAAAAGAAAAGAAAAAAAAGTCTATATTTAAAACTACAAATATTTCATCCCTTCTACATCATATGGGTCTACTATAAATAGGTAAAAGGGCTAAAGGAGCAAAGTTTCTCATGTATTATATTACGTATTGTGTCATGTATTATCATAAAGCTCAATGGCTAGAACAAACACACACTGAACAACCTAAAATGCACACAGAAATGAAGTAATATCTAGTGAATAATAGAGTTCAATGATACCTAAAGGAATCAATCAAATTCAGGAATGTGGTGGTTGGGAAACTTTTCATGGTTTGAAAATTGGACCAGGTTGCTATTTTGATATACTTCTTGGCAAAAACAGCAGGGAGCATCCAGGATTGAATTTTAAAAAGCAAAATAACAATGCCAGACATAGAAAGATAAGAGGCTCTAACAGCTCAATAACTCATTGATTTTGAATCTCACTCAGCATTATCTAATTTTATTTTTGCATACCAATTCTCATGGTCTAGTTACTCTCAAATTATTATAAAACCCATCAACCTGTTAACGAAGCTAAACAAAGTAAGCTAAATTAAAAATCACCAAAGATAAAAGTAATTAAATAGAGAGGGAAGATAAGTAGAACCTGGAATGTGATTAACATTGAGGTAATGTGCATCAGGTGTTTGGGATTTGATCCAGGAGTTAGTGGTAAAGGAAGGAGACTTCTACTGGTACTTATCTGTGGAAGTCTGACATCTCACAGTAGCTAAAGGGATTCAGAAATATCAAAACTGGCCATTCAGGGCATTGATGACTCTAGCCTTTAGGGAAGATGGCTTGGATCTTAAGTGTAATTCTCAGAGGGTACAATCAACAAAGATCAGCCTAAATAGCCCTTGAAGCAAATCTGAAACAAATTAGGTGATTTCATGTTTGGGGGTTATTGGTTTGAAGCACTTGGTGATCCTCTCAAGAGGCAAAGATGGGGGAAAAAACCCTTTTCTATAATTTTCTAATTGCTTTATGGCTCTTGTCTCCTCTTTTCTCCCACAAAAGTGGTCAAGGCAGAGCCTCCATGATCAGGATAAGACTACCTCACCTTTCCTGCCAAGATATATGAGCACTTACCAGCTTTTCCCTAGATTCACCCATGGTTGCTATGGTGGCAAAATACTGGATATTATGTTTGGTGCTCACAGTCTTTCCAGCACCAGATTCTCCTTTGCGATGAGAAATTCAATGATACAGTTAACTGGTTTGGATTATAAATATAGTGAAAAGTTAAATCATTTTAACCATATAGGCTAAGACAAGAAGGAAAAAATTTATGGAAAAATGGAACTGGAGAGGAAACTCGACGAAAGAGATGTAGATATTTAATCAATTGGGAGAAGGGGAAGGACTATCTCAGGCTGGAGAAACAGCATGAACAAACATCAAAACCCAGCACAGAAAGATTAAAGATTTTATAAAAACTGGAAGCCTGTTCTTCAGGTCTGGTTAACAAAAAACATATTAAGGCTACCACATGGCTAGGTCCAACCTTCTCCCTGAGAAGAGGGCTTACCAATCAATCTACCAGGCAGCTGGGTTTTAGAGTTCCCTTTTACCTTTGATAACCAGTTAACTTTGTGATGTGGGAAGAATGCAGTGGTGCTAGCCTTATCACCCAAAGCATCATAGGATCAAGGCCTGCCCATCTCCATGAAACTCCAGGAAATAGTCAATCCTCTCTGCAAGGCCTAAACACTTACCTATCCTTCTAGCTCTAAGATTCTGAGACTATTTTTCTTCTTGAGATGATTAAAGCCAATGGAGAGCTCAACACATGAGGTGACAACACCGTTGTTTAGGAAGACCAAGAACTTTAGCATTTCATTGCCTTTAGAATCTTAGCCTCCCCTCCCCTTCCCCTGTCACCATGCTGATCGTTCAT
Source organism: Mustela putorius furo (assembly GCF_011764305.1). NCBI lineage: Eukaryota > Metazoa > Chordata > Mammalia > Carnivora > Mustelidae > Mustela > Mustela putorius. The sequence continues at coordinate 34,301,654 of NW_025421987.1, forward strand.
CTGGTCAACCAGTGCTCTTCACATCAAAAGTAGATACAATACAATATCACTGGTCTTTACCCTCCTTTTCTGCTCCAAGTGTCACCATCTTTTAGTTCCTACTACTTAAGGTACCTTGGTCTGCTCCAATCTGGCAGGAGGTTATTTGTTCCCTGGTCATACCCATTGAACTTTCTGGCTCTCTGCCCAATTAGCCAGTCCACAGACCTTTGAAAACGATTATTTCGACAGGGAGTTCTCCATCAAGAAGGTGACTAAGATCACTTTGTGCACTATGAGTTCTAAAAGATCTACTAAGATGGTGGGGGCAACCTACCTAATACCATATCTGGAATAATCACTGACTAAATTGTTATGACAATCTCCTGAGTATCTTATTCTTGCCTAGAATGTATTCTGTATCTAAAGAGCAAACAATTCAAAGATAGTGAATTTATGTTTTATTCCCAGTGAAATGTAGATTTGTTTCCATTGAAACTCTCACCGCTAGCCAGAAAGAGGTGGCAAGGCAAACACTTACGTCAAAAGTACAGACTGATTCTCCTGATCTACAAAAGAAAAGAAAATGTCAGAACATTCTTCTGCCAGAGCTTCTACGTATTGGCAAACTTATTCAAAATTTCCTTGGTTGCGGTTTGAAGTCAGACACAAGGAAAAGGATTTGCTCTCAGTTGGATAAAAAAATACCATTTAAAGAGTACAGAGTAAAAAGAGATTTTTTTTCCCCTTGCCCCTATGAATGTCACTCATAAGAACATATAAATCTCAGGCCTATTTTCCTTGCTCCAAATACAAATGATAACTGACTAATGGTTGACATTTTTGCCATTTTAAGCCTTTTAAGAAGCATGGTGTTACAATAGCTACAGAGAAACTTCTTTGTGCCAGAAACTCTAGCAGGCGCTTGATGTAATAAAAGCTGCCATCTACAGGGGGCTTACTCTGGGCCAGCCACTGGGCTGAGCACTTTCAATGCATTATCTCACTTAATTTGACGTGTGAGCTAATCATCTCCAGAACCCTAGGAGGCAGGCTCTATTTTGCCCATGTTTTATCCCAAAGAAATGGAGGCTTCAAGTGATTAGGTAACTGTAAAGGCCACGCTCTGCTCACAATGCCTTCCTGCCTCTTAGTGACACGGAGAAGAAAGTAGATCAGATATTTTTACCTTTCATTTTGTAGGGCAGCCACTTACTGTGAAGCATATCCTGAAAGGCATTATCGGCCACAGCGAAGATGTGAGGGGGAGCTTCTGATCGCCTCTTCTCTTTGTAGGCAGCCACGACTTCTTTCTGATACACTGGGAGCCACTTGTAAGGGTTTATGCTCACACAGAAGAGACCTGAATATGTCTGAGGAAAAATCAGAGGTGATTTCAGAAAACAGGTTAGAAATACTTCCAGGTCTGTCAGCTCTCTCACTGCCAGATAACATTTGCTGAAATATTTACTCATAAAGGAGCTAAAAAGAGGAGAGCTTTCAGATTCTCACAGAGAGGGGACTATAACGGGAAGAGACAGAACCAGGTTAGAGGAGCCGCAGGGCCCGGGGTTACCTCTCCCCGGGGAGACCTGCTAACTACTAACATGTCTGACACACACACCTTTTGAAGACAGGGAGGACGCCAACAGCAGGCTGGGGAGTCATCGGGCATTTGAGGCCAGAAGGTGGCTTGTGTTTCAGCAAGATTAGGAACCCGACTTTTAAGGCAATAGCTCATTTGGGTCATTCAGTCACTGTAATGGTTGAATTGTGGCTCCCCCAAAAAGACACGTTCAGGTTCTAATCCCCGAAACCTGTGAATGCAAACTTTTTTGGGAAAAGGATCTTTGCAAGTATAATTAAGTTAAGGATCTCAAGATGATATGTGGGTGGACCTTAAATCCAATGGCTGGTGTCTTTATAAGACACACAGAGAGGAGAAAATATGGACACCCAGAAGGGAAAGGGATGTGAAGGCAGAGGCAGAGACTGGAGTGGTACAACCACGAGGAATGCCAGCAGCCACTAGAAGCTGTGAGGGGTAAGGATTCTCCACTACGGACTCCAGAAGGAGTATGACCCTGCTGATTTGATTTGATTTTAGATTTCTGGCTTCTAGAACTGTGATTGAATAAACTTCTCTTGTTAAGCCAACTGGTTTGTGGGAATTTTGTTACAGCATCCAAGGGAAACTAATATAATCATATAAATCAGAGTGCCAAGGGGCAAGTTGGCTACATGTCGTGGCTCCGATAGCAATGCAGCCCAAATGCTACCATTTTGGCCCAATCTACTGAGGGCTGCTGCTGAATAGTATCTGAGTAAATCAAAGAATCTAAACAAACATCACCAGTGTAATGGTGATGAAAACAGTAACTCCTTCTCCAGAGCATGAACAGGGTGACAGGCACTGCACTGACTTCTTTACATTCTCTGATTTCATCCTCCAAGCTGCCTTGGAGAGCCAAGCCGTCTTACCTCACTTTACAGATAAGGTGACTGCAGAAAATTAACAACTAATCAGGGACAAAACTAGCATTTGGACACCGATCTATCAGCCTCCAAACCTTTACTTTAGCTTGACAACTTAGGGGCGGGCTATGGATGTTGACAAAATAAAAGTGGGGGGAGTGGCTCCTGGGTGGCTCAGTGGGTTAAAGCCTCTGCCTTCGGCTCAGGTCATGATCCCAGGGTTGTGGGATTGAGCCCCACCTCGGGCTCTCTGCTCAGCAGGGAGCCTGCTTCCCTTCCCCTCTCTCTGCCTGCCTCCCTGCCTACTTGTGATCTCTGTCTGTCAAATAAATAAAAACAAAACAAAAACAAAAACAAAGAAAAAATAAATAAAATTGAGGGAAATGTTAAGGCAAGGTCCCTTCTTGGTGGGCATTCCTCAAGGACTATCCCCACGTGAGTCTGCTTAGATTCCAAGAAAGCTATCATCGGAGAGAGGGCTGAGACATTGCCAGTGTGAGTGCCAGCGTGCTCCCTCAGCAGTAAAGCCTATGCACATACACAGATCATCCAATGGTCATGGCGCCGCTTCAGGGTGTGCAGCACGGATGCCTCATTGAGATGAGTCAGCACTGCTAGGTCTTCAATCATTTCAAACTATGGGGGATTCATCTGCTGGATTTCGTCCTCCTTGACACTCAGACTCTGCAGAGAGGAGATAAATAGCATATGTGTTCCCTTATTTTATGTTCCTGCATTTTGTCATGCACTGGAAAGACTCTTCAAAGATTCAAGAAAAGGAGGCCTCATGAGAGGATGGGGCCAGAAGTTTAACCAATCCTAATGAAACAGACAGGTGTTTCCCCTGCCCATGATCGCACCTTGCCTGAAGATGAAATTTTAAAACGTTTTTCTTGAATCAAAATGTTCTGCCTTGCAGAGCTCTAGTCCTGAGGCTCCTCACTGACCCTGGTTGCCTCTGAGGGCACACACACCATATGGTATACGGTTTGGCATCTCTCTTGCTGCTTAGGAGGTTTAGAAGAAGGAATATGGAGTGAAGGATCAAGGAGGCAGGTAAATCCTTCGAGACTTTTTTCCAGACCTACCCTTTTCCTCAATCCTTCTCCAACTCCCTTAGCTCATTTTAAAAAATCCTTTACCATGTAAACAACCCATACTGTCTTGACACAAGCTTTTGTGTATATTTCAATAATTAACAATGTCAGACTATTTCTTAGTTTGATTATAAACACCTGAAGGAGTTTGGATGGGGTTTTCTTTTATAGTTACTAAAGCATCTATCATAATGTGATGGACATGGTAGGTACTCAATAAATATTGATCTCTTGATTAATATGGATGCATTGCTACCAAATAGTTGTTTAGTTATTCTCCAAGTTTCCATCAACTGATGGCTCCATTTCATCCCAGTTCATGATGGCTTCTTCCAAAACTCTCACATTATCTATGTTTTGTTTTATTTATTTATTCTTAAGATTTTATTTATTTATTTGACAGACAGAGACCATAAGTAGGCAGAGAGGTGGGGGTAGGGAGCAGGCGGCAAGCAGGCTCCCCGCCAAGCAAAGAACCCAATGTGGGGCTCGATCCCAGAACCCTGGGATCTTGACCTGAGCCAAAGGCAGAGGTTTTAACCCACTGAGCCACCCAGGTTCCCCTTATTTATTTATTTTGAGAGAGAGTGAGTGGGGGCAGAGGGAGAGGGAGAATCCCAAGCAGGCTTCACAGTCAGCACAGAACTTGTGGCAGGACTCAAGCTCACAACCCTGAGATCGTGACCTGAGCTGAAATGGAGAGTCAGATGCTTAACCAACTGAGCCACCCAGGTGTCCCCACATTCTCCATATTCTTGATCACATTCCTGCGCACAATCTACTTTATCATTGCTCCAATGGTAGTCAGTTTTCTTTGGAGTCCCTTTAATTTCCACATGTCAAGGACTCCTTTTATATAGAACTTAATCGGGTCTCTTCTGTCTTTAAATACCTCCCCTTCGCTTTGATTCTGTTTTTTCTCTCTTCTTTCATTGCCTACTTTCTTCCATAAGTATTACTCTATGCTCACTGGCTTCATGGTCTCTGTTAACATTTCAAAGACTATTCTGGTGGTGATTGAAAGTGTTGTTACTTCTAAGGTCAGGAGGAGGAAGCCCGGAGCTGGGGAGTTACAGGGTGAGGCGAAGGAATGGGACCATCATTACATAGTGGAAGGACAAACAGAACAAAGCAAACCCCTTCAGATTCTTCTTTCTGCATCATTATATTATGGCTTTCATGCTTTTCTTCAATGATTCTAGACCATAAGTCTAGCCATAAGATATTTATAAATTACCTTAAATACTGCTGAAAAGACAGCAGTTTTGGAACATGGGCTTAGATAAGAAAGCCTCTCATTTGGAGACCTGATAAAATAGGGTTGGATTCCATCAAGAAAGTGAAAAGATGGAACACCTGGGTGACTCAGTCAATGAGGCATTGACCTTCAACTCAAGTCATGATCTCAGGGTCCTGGGATTGAGCCCCACATGTCAGGCTCCCTGCCCTGCTTCTCCCTCTCCTCTTGACCCTGGCACCTGCTCACTCTCTAGCATGCATTCTACCTCTCTCTCTTTCAAATAAATTAAATCTTAAAAAAAAAAAAAAAAAGTGAAAAGACACAGAGAAAATCTTCGCAAATCATATATCTGATGAGGGACTTGTATCCAGAATATATAAAGAACTTTTAAAATACAACAAATAAACCAATAAGCCAATTAAAAAATGCATAAAGGGTTTGATTAGACATTTCTCTGAAGATACACAAATTGTCAGTAAGCATGTGAAAAGATGCACGATATCATTCATTAGGGAAATACAAATAAAAATCACATTAAAAAGCACTTTAGGGGCACCTGGGTGGCTCAGCCGGTTAAAGCCTCTGCCTTCGGCTGGGGTCATAATCCCAGGGTCCTGAGATCAAGCTCCACATCAGGCTCTCTGCTCCACAGGAAGCCTGCTTCCTCCTCTCTCTCTCTGCCTGCCTCTCTGCCTACTTGGGATCTCTAAATGTCAAATAAATAAACAAAATCTTTTTAAAAAATAAAATAAAATACCACTGGGTGGCTCAGTCATTTAGCATCTGCCTTCAGCTCAGGTTATGATCCCAGGGTCATGGCATTGAGCTCCACATCAGGCTCCCTGCTCAGCAGGAAGCCTGCTTCTCCCTCTCTCTCTCCCCCTGCTTGGGTTCCCTCTCTTGCTGTGTCTTTGCCAAATAAATAAATAAATAAAATCTTTAAAAATATATTAAAAATAAATAAATCAAATGCAACTTTAAACCCATTTGAATGGTTATAATCTAAAAGACAGTAATATGCATTGGTGAGGAGATAGAGAAATTATAGCCCTTTTATACTGTTGGCAGGAATGTAAAGTGATGCGACCATTTTGGAAGACATTTTGGCAGTTCCTTGTAATGCCAGACACAGAAGTTACCGAAAGACCCAACAATTCTACTAGGAACATACCCCAGAGAAGTTAATACGCCTACCCAGAAACTTACACATGCATCTTCATGGAGCATTACTCCTAATAGCCAAAACCTGCAAACAATCCAAATGTCTCCCAACAAATATGGTTTATCCAACACTGTGGCATATTATTCAGCTATACAAAGCAATAAAGTACTGATACATGCTACAACACGAATGAGCCCGAAAACATTATACTAAGTGAAAGAAGCCCAACACAAAAGGCCATATGTTGTATGATCCCATTTATCTGAAATGCCAGAATAGGCAAATCTATAGAGAAATAACCTAGGTCAGAGGGGAGAGTAGGGGTGACTGCTAATGGGTACAAGATTTCTTTTTGGGATCATGAAAATATTCTAAAAATTAATGGCAGTGATAATTGTATAATTCTCTAAATATACTAAAAACTATAAAGGCCACTTTTTGGCAAACAGGCTTGAGCGACAGACTATAGAAAGGGCCCACAGCGACCCCCTGGATGGATACATACCGGCCCATCAGGGGACCCTCCTCACGATATCCAGAGGCCCTAACTGACTCATGGGCTACTTCTCCTCACCTTCCCTCTTTAAAAACAGCCCCTATCCCCTGCCTCTGCAGACAGCCCCGCTTCTGTCTTGCCTGCTGCTCCCTTGCTTTATAGTCAATAAAATCCTACCTTCTTTGCCCTGCCTCAGGTGAATTCTTGCCACCACCCACACCACCTGCTTCCACCTGATTGCTGCCCCACATTTGGGGTCCCCCAGCCAATCAGACAGACACCACATTTAAACACCACAAAAACTATGGAATTGCACACGTTAAAGAGGTGAACTGTATGGTATGTAAATTATAGCTCAATAATGTTGTTTTAAAAAGTTGGCATAAACAATGATGGAAAAGAGACATTGACATCTGCTTTCTCTCTTTTCATAAGATGGTCCCAAGGCTAACTTTAGGGCCCATCTCTGTCCTTATTTAGAACATTTTGAATTTTTCTTGCCTACCTGGGTAAGTTCCTGCTAATAAGGCCCAAGTTCTTCTCTTAATTCCATTAGTTACATAAAATCTACTTAATTGGGGATTTTTTTTCATGTCCAGATACTGTCAAAGAGGCATAGTAAGACCCTGTAAGTGGTAAATCGTAAGTGGCCTTCAGAGCTTTACAATGCAAATGACAATGCTTTAGATTATAAATTGTCCAAATATGAAGATACGGGTGTGAAAAAGACAAAGCTTCTAGGTAATGATTCTATGTGTTTTCTCTGGCACTGAGATGCAACCAGAGGGGGATCAGAGACGTGAATATGGGCAGGGAATCATCTATATAATCTACCGGGAACTGTTCATCCGAGTCAGGCCAGAAACAGCCCAGCTCAGCATCACGGGGCTGGCAGGCAACCTGAGGTCAGTGACTTAGGGGAGGGTCCCGTGGGTGGACTGTCTGCCTGGTGTTACCCTGCTGCCCTAGGTGCCCGGGTGACAGGAAGAAGAGGTGGCAGGCCATTCCAGCCTTACTTCACGTGCCCTCCACGACCCCTTTCAGAGCTTGCACTCCACGCTTGCCCTAAACCTCTTTCAAAGGTCGTAAGTGAACTCCTAATTCTGAAAAGCTGTGGCCTTCTCCAAGACCTTCATCTTTTTCTCTAACATTTGGCATTTCTGACCATCCCCCATCCCTTGGCTTCTCTGGAACTGAGCTATTCTTGGTCAAATTATCCCTCTTTCTTTTCTTTTCTTTTTTTTAAAGATTTATTTATCTGAGCAAGAGAGAACATGAGCAGGGGGAAGACAAGGGAGAGGGAGAGAGAATCTCAAGCAGACTTGCAGCTGAGTACAGAGCTCTGGGGCTTGATCCCATGACCCTGAGATGGTGACTTGAGCCGGAATCAAGAGTTGGATGCTTAACTGACAGGGCCACCTGCATGGCTCCAGGCACCCCAAATTATCCCTCTTTCTTCATCCAAACACAACTTGCTTCAGAGTCCTTCAGGTCACTATTCACTGCAAGGGACACCTTTAAAAAAACAACAAAGCTTGAAATGGTGGTGGAAGACGCAGAAACTGTAAGTTCTAGAGTCAATGATCTTTACCACGGATAATTGTGTTACTCTGATTTAGTCAGTTTTGTTTAATCTTTGATAGGAAGTGGAGGGGCTTCTCAAAGATGTGTGACATTTCCAAAAGTGTATCTATTATTGTATCTTCTACACCAGGTTTTTAATTAAGCTATCAGAGAAAGGACATATTCAACCATTTGATTAAATAGGGAATGTAGTTATCCCAGAGAGGAAACAAAGATTCCTGTACCTTTCCATCTGTTGTCTCGACAATTGCTTTGCCATCATTTCCACTCCCTTTAACCTCAGCCTCAACGTACCCGTGCTTGCTATCACGAATCCAGCATTTCTTCTTCTCTACAAAGCAAAAGAGGATTATCACCATAGTACCTGTATAAAATATACATTGGACACTTTCATACTGATGGATATGATCTCCTTTCTGCTAATTTTGCCTGGTGACTTGGAGTCACCAATATAGGAAAGGGCAGCATTAGATAAAATCACCAAAGCTCATTGCAAAGATGACACACTGACTCCGTGGGAACGAGGCAGGGAACATCACAGACCATTTTGCTATAAGAAAGGTACTGGCCCACACCTTAGACGCCTCTCTTCCCACCTCCAACCCTTACCTCCCTCTCATAAGCCCAGGTCCTGGGTGGTTGTCCTGGTGCCTCAACCACCCCGCTCCAACAAGCCTCCCCACTCCCCACCCAGCTCCCCTCCAGAATACTTCACTCAGAAATGTCTGGTTACAACTAAGTGAAAATTTGTTTAGTGGTCAAGTCTGTCTTTCAAGGTTTCTTTAGGACTTAGTTGTGGGGTTTTATTTGGTTTTTTGGTTTTTTTTTTTTTAGATTTAACTTATTTATTTGACAGAGATCACAAGTAGGCAGAGAGGCAGGCAGAGAGAGAGAGGGAAACAGGATCCCTGCTGAGCAAAGAACCCGATGTGGGGCTCTATCTCAGGACCTTGAGATCATGACCTGAGCCAAAGGCAGAGGCTTAACCCACTGAGCCACCCAGGCACCTCTAGACCTTAGTTTTAATTTTGGAATAAAAGCCTGCTATGAGAAACCCATGGTAGAATGGGGGCAGGGCAGGGGAGAGAGGAGAGAGAATATGGGTTATTTTTGCCATACAGCATAACTGCTCTGTATTTTTCCCCCCACATAGCATTTTTCTGTCCTCGGCCTCTTCACTTTGTTTGCCCCTAAGCAAAACAGCCCTTCACAACATGATTAGCCAAGAAAATTTGGGTGAAATAAAATTTTTTTAACAGCTGAAACAGCTTCTCTGGGCCTCATTTAGATGCTTCTTGGGTTCTCTCCCACCTGAGACAGAAGATGAATAAAAAACCTACTTTTAGGAACACCCGGGTGGCTCAGTTGGTTAAGCGTCAGGCACTTGATTTCTGCTCAGGTCATGACCTTGGAGTCATGAGATCTTAGATCAAGCCCCCTGTCATGCTCCCACTGGGTGTGGCGCCTGCTCAAGATTCTCTCTCTCCCTCTATCTCTGCCCCTCCCTGCCCCCTCTCTCCCTCATTTGAAAAGAAAAAAGAAAAGAAACCTATTTTTAAGGGAAAGTGAGTCTTTTTTTTTTTAATTTTTTATAAACATACAATATATTTTTATCCCCAGGGGTACAGGTCTATGAATCGCCAGGTTTACACACTTCACAGCAGGGAAAGTGAGTCTTATCAGAACTTTATGAAAGTTCCAAGTCACAGCTCAGCAAGTAGATAAAGGGCAGAAGAGAGGAGAGAGAAGAGAGGAGAAGGGAGGGCAGGGGAGGGGAGGGGGAAGGGAGGGGAGGGGAGGAGAGGAGAGGAGAGGATAGGATAGGATAAGATTTGGGTAGGAGAGGGACAGTCTGAACCAATGCCTAGGGAGGAAATGATGAAACCTTATGCAATGATAGCATGGGTGTGTAATGCCCACTCCATCTCCACCACCACCCCAACACAAGAATCACGAAAGTTAGGAGCCCTCATTGGTGCTGGACAGGCTGCCCCTACCAGATGTGCCTCCCCAGAGGTGGGCAATAGGACGTGGAGACACTGTGTAGTGAAGTTGGGCAACATTCACCCTTCCTTCCACCATGCTTGTCTCTGCAAAGAATTTTGTTGCACACTACCTTCTTACTGTCCTAGTCTTTGCTGTTCTCTGAATTACAAGCAATCCCCTGCCCAAACTGCCAGGAGAGATTTTTGTATTCCTGTCAAACTGATTTTTGCATTTGCTTCTACTTGTCGTTTGCATTTTAATTGCTGGTTTTGCATTATTTTTATTATCTATTTTTATTAAAAAACAGATTTTGCTTTGTGTTATGTCTATGAAAAGAGGCTTGTTTTTGAAAAGTACCTATTTTGCATACGTTTTGTGTGTTTAAGGTAAATAAATGCACTGTATTTTAAATAAAATGTTATCACCTGAAAGAAACATAGATATTAGCTGGCAAGATTTCCACTTTTTTTTTTTTTTAAGAAAAAAACCTGAGAAAAGAGATTAAGAGAGTTATCTATAGTCCCAAAGCTAATTAGTGGCAGTCATTAGAATAATGACTCTAGAAATTCGATCACCCATCTCCTAAATCAGAGCTCTACCATTACAGCATGCTTCCTCTCTCTTATATGCTTGGATTTTTTCCTCCAATTTTTCTCTGAAGAATTAGGTTCATCACATGCCTCATGATTAGCACCTACTTTGATGGCCCCTGGAAGTGGTAGGGGAGAATTTTTAGAAACCCTTACCTATCTCTGAGGCCCAGTCCCTAACAGGGATGTTTTTGAAGCTAAACTAAAGGAACTCATATTTTAATTTGTACATGCCATGCACTCATGAATAATTGCAGAGATGGAAGAGCAAACAGCAATGGGTCTGAGTCGGGCTGCTTGGATTTTAGTCCTGGCTCGGCTAGTGACGAGGTAGAAAACAACGGCTTCAGCTCTTTGGGCCCCCATTTTCCCATCTGTAACCTCAGGAGGTTTGTCTACTATGATTTCATATTTTTAGATGATTAGATATCTTTTCTAATCTAAAGGCAACAACAACAACAACCAAAAGGGCAACACGTGCATATTGGAGAAAAAATGAAAAGTAGAGAAATATATAAAGAAAATTAAAAAAATAATCATCCTTGGGACACCCAGCCAGCTCAGTCGGAAAAGCATGTGACTCTTGATCTCAGGGTTGTAAATTCAAGCCCCACGTTGCATGTAGAGATTACTAATAAAAGTAAATAAACAAAAGTTTTTAAAAAATCACCCATAATGAACAACACAGAGATAGCCACTATCTAAAGCATTTCTTTCCAGTCTTTTTTCTATACTTTTGATCAAGATTGGAGTAATACTGCATTCAGTTTGGTAGTTATTGGAAATAGATTGCTTATGTGTCCTAACATAAAAATAATTTAGCTTGGGAATGGGGCTTTGTGTGTATCTCTACTAGCACACTTCCTCCCTGACATTCAGCAATTCTAGTTTTCCTTCCCAGGACATGTAATAATGTTTGGTGTTTAGTTTTCACATTTATTGCTGCAATGGGCCTCCGTGGAGAAAGGTAGGCAGAGCAAGTGTCATCACCCTGTTTGACAGATGAGGACGCCAGGGCTCAGAAAGGGCAGTGATTTGCTCTGATTACATCTCTGGAGAGGATCTGGGTCAGGGAATTTGAACCCAAGACTCCTTGCCAAGTATTCTAATTCACATTGCTTCCCTTTGGCCTGAGTTCAAAAAAGGAAACTGCATTGTCTACTAGGCCAAGGGGATGAGAAGCTTTTCCTTACTCTTCGTTTTTGCTGCCACTGCCTTTCTATGGGGAAAACCGTTTGGGAAAAAAATAGTAATAATAATTAAAAATTATTGCTGTATTTTACGTAATTATTTACAGTGCTGTTCCTACTAAATGCATCATCCAATTATCTCTAATGCTTTGGCCTAATTTTTATTTTCTCACTGGTACCGCTATGATCTTGTCCTTCATTATCTGACTACCTGTGATAAGCTTTTGCATGACCAGTTCTGACCTCAGGGAGAGTTCTGTTATTGTATTTGATTTGATGGATTATAATTAGCTACTCTAAAATCCAGTCATAGTAATGAAATCCAATGACTGGAAACTGGGAACAGATTCAGGACTAGACAATGATGGAAATATAATGTCCTACATAACCGGCTTGAATTGTTAATTGGTCATATTGAGGTCTCATGTTGACTAATTCTGAGTACTAGAACAACGCTAAGTCAGTATTTATGTTGCACTTTTGAATAATTTGGGGATCAAGATATGTGGGTGGCTTGAGGCTAGATCACACTGTCCATCTCCAAATAGCTGAAATTCAGACGCCCATGCCGCCCAGCCACGTAGAGAAGGAGGGGGAAGTGTAGCCTTTATTTAGAGACTTTAATGAAGAACTCAGCCTTCATCTCGAGGGTAAATCCTCATTAACCTTTGTCCTTGCCTTTAACTACCAGGAGACTATTCATCAGGGTGAGCAAGTCTCCTAATGCTCTCTTGCTGCATGTTGGCTGTGCGACCTTGCTGACCTGGAAGATAGTCAGAGGGCAAAGTTCCATCATTAGAATAGTCTGAAGAGGGCCAGGGATGACTTCTATTTCTCCTGTCTTTACCAAGGCTTTTCCTTTCTTCTTCCTTAGAGTGGACCAACCCCACCTACAGTCAAAGCTCCAGGCCCCTGTCTGTGCTATAGAATTCACCCACACTAAGTGGTTTCAGAGCAAGGCTTTTTCTGGGCCACTCCCAGGAGTATCTATGCTGGCACCATGCTTCCTCCAAGAGAAAACAAGTAAGCAGGGCTTGGCCCGGGTCTGCCCCCAGCTTCCCTCCTCTTTCTTGCAGACTCATCCCCACCAGGCCACGTGATTTCTCAGTTGCTTCTTCTAAGGTTCATACAGGTGAATGCATCCCGACATGTAAGCTAGGTTCCAGGATGGAAGGCTCTTCTCAACCAATCAAAAATCTCAGCCACCACCCAGAAGTGGTAAAATGGAGGGAAGCTACCATCCACCCCAAGTCTTACCATCAAAGGCCCCAGCCTGTAGCATAAGCAGCTCTGCCTGGCTTCTTCTGGGGAAGGCTGTAGCCTCTCCAAGCTCTGACAGATCCATCCTTCTTTGAGTGATCCACCAGAACAGGCTTAGCCCTGAAAGTGAGCCATAAGGATCCACTCTATAGAAGACAGGTGTAGGAAGGAACCGTTGGATATGGGGACACCAGGCACTAGTCCACAACGCTATTCACTAGACACACAGGGTTAAATTTTTAACTGCCTCCACCCGTCTTCTCTCTCAACATGTCTCAAGCGTATGACCAAGTTGGACTTGAGACCATCTTACTGTACTTGCTAGGCACAGAAGGCACTAGCATTGCTGATGCTTTCAGGGGCCCACAAAGATAGTTTAATAATAATTTTGTTTAAAATCAGAATAAAGGGGCACCTGGGTGGCTCAGGGTGTTAAGCCTCTGCCTTTGGCTTGGGTCATGGTCTCGGGATCCTGGGATCAAGCCCCACATCAGACTCTCTGCTCAGCAGGGAGCCTGCTTCCCCCATTCTCTCTGCCTGCCTCTCTGCCTACTTGTGATCTCTCTGTCAAATAAATGAATAAAATCTTAAAAAAAAATCAGAATAAAACATGATTATGATATTAGTGATATATAATAATGAATCCATCCTGGGTAATGTTAATTAGTCTTGATGCCAACACCATTGTAAAATCCATGGTTTTTTTTTTTTTTTAAGATTTTATTTATTTATTTGACAGAGAGAGAGAGAGAGATTACAAGTAGGCAGAGAGGCAGGTAGAGAGAGAGAAGGGGAAGCAGGCTCCCTGCTGAGCAGAGAGCCCAATGTGGAGCTTGATCCCAGCACCCTGGGATCATGACCAGAGCCGAAGGCAGAGGCTTTAACCCACTGAGCCACCCAGGTGCCCCTAAAATCTGGTTTTTAATACTTTTTGTGAAGGAAGAAGCTAACAAAGACAAGAGAGCCTGGGCCCATGAAAGTCATGCTGCAACCCTGAACCACAGTCCTGACCTTGGCAGGTGGTAGAATGGGCCAGACTAAGAAACGTCCAGTTGTGAACTCTAGGTGGCTTGATAGGAGTGGAGGAAGGGCTTGCAGGGGTCTAGGAGCATCCAGGTAGAGTGAGCACTGTGGCTGGAGTGTGGTGACAAAGGAGGGGAAGTCTTTCAGACTAATGTTCAGCATGAGAGAGTACAGAAGTGAAAGTGTAAGTATTTATCCCACAGAGATGGGGGTCTGGGAGTGGACAGGATGTGCAACTAATGGCCAAGGGATGTTCTGGAAGCAGCAGGAAGCAGGAAGCATAGGTTGGAAGTGGGAAGCAGGCTGTGTGCTGAAGGCAATGAGCAGGTATGGATGGAGGAGTTCATCAATTCAGGCGAAGCAGCTGTGGATCTTGGAGGGGCCGAACGAAGGCCAGGCAAATCATCAGGTCTAAATTCATGGTGTTTTCCACTCTGTGCCAAACACTTGACTTATTTTATCTTTGATCTTCACACTTGACATTTGACAACAAGGAGAAGAAATACAATCTGGGCTCTCGTGATCCAAAATAAGAGGTCATTCTCTCTAATTGGACAAAAAATCTTGGGCTTTTTCCTCTCCGCTCAAGGTTGCATGGCAAGAATTATGTGCCCCATTTCACAGATGAGAAGGTAGAGAAGGACGTACCAAGGCTGCTCAGCTCTGGTGCTGCTGTTGAGGACTGATTAGCACTATGGTCTACCCCGCTCCAGAAGAAACGAATCACTTTCTATTTCGCATACGGGTGGCAACAAACAAACCCAATAAAATAATGGATTTCATTGCCCTTAAGTTACTCTCTCTTTTTTTTTTAAGGTATTTTTTTACTTCAGAAACAGAGAGTGAGCCTAAGCAGGGGGAGTGGCAGAGGGAGAAGGTGAAGCAGACTTCCCAGTGAGCAGGGAGCCTGAGGCGGGGCTCCAACCCGGGAGCCCCAGATCATGACTCAGAGGCTCAATTGACTGAGCGATCCAGGCGCCCCTACATTTCTTTGCGGTGGTTTGGGTGTGTCCAGGGGTAACACCTCTAGGATCTAAGGAGTGTTGTTTACAGCAAAGGCTAACAACTTAGTTCTATCTCTGCCAGAAAATAAGCATGTGACTTGTAAGAAATCACTTAACTCACCCTAGGTTCAATTTCCTCCCCAACATAACACAAGGACTAATCCTAATCTATGGCGACAATTCCTGAAGTAGACAGAAGATAAGTATGCAGGGGAAACAATGAGCAAAAGCCCAGAAATGGGACCGAGGGTGGTGATACGTCCCAGGAGAAAAAAGCAAAACCGACCTCTCCGCCGGTAAGGATTCCAGTTCAGGGTATGTAATGATAATAATCAACGTTGGAATGGGTAGAAGGGAGCAAGATAAAGGACAGCTTAGAAAGCTAGGCAGAGAAATTTAGGAATATACTACAGGAAACATCACAGACAGGGTGAGAATGTGAGGGAAGCAGTATTTTAGGAAAATGTCTCTGGCAGCATATTCAGGGTGGGTTGGAACAGGGAGAAGCCGTAGTCAGGGAGACAAGTTGCGAGTCTGTATTTGTGAGGAAATCGGACTGAATCTTCCCACACTCACTCCGTGTGGCTTCCTGGTGGCTTGCGCTCAGTAGAAAGAAGAGCTCAGGAAGCATATTTTGGATGTAGACGATCTCCATAAACTGTGTGTGTATGTGTGTGTGTGTGTGTGTGTGTGTGTGTGTACACTTCCTGAAAAGATACCTAAAGAACAGGTATCTATCTGGGAGTAGGAACAGGCTGTGGGTGGGTAAAGAGACAGTTACCTTTCCCTTCCTAGCTTTCTGGTCTATTTTAATTTGTGGCATGTGTGTGCGCTTTCATAATAACAAGAGTTTTTAAAAAAGTAGTTCTTATTATAACATCCAAGAATAAAAAGATCACATCAAGACAGAGCACACAGCTGGGTAAGTCTCTTTTCTAGTCTGGACCGCTTAGCATAGTTAAAGGTCTGCAAGGAACGGAGCGTGTCAGAAGCCGCTCTAGAGAGGAGGACACTTCATGAGTACAGAGGACATGGCAACTGTTGGGAGGCAGGAAAGTGAGTCCAGGAGATGACCCCCCCTCCCCCCAGCAAAGGGAGGTAGAAGCGTCCTTCCCCCTTGGCCTCCTGCATCCGTTAACTCAATGTCCCAGCTGTCCTCTGGGTCCCTTCAATTTCAAGTTGCTCATATGGCTTCAGAACTTTGTAGAATAACATACTTATCACAATCCAGTCATATGAACACCTTAAAATAGAAAATGAAAGAGCCCAAACTCCCACAAGAAGTAAACAAATTAACCTTACTAGCAAAATAAACGGTGTGTTTTAATCATGATAGAGAAACATAGAATTAAAGGTAGCTCTTTCAGAAGGAGAAGTTAATCTACATATGGAGAGGAAATTAAATCTGAGACTCACATTTAGGTGCATTTTTGTCAAAAGATGCTGAGACTTATTGTGATTTTTATGTGCTAGTAAATATCTATAGGAAGCAGGAGAGAGAAGATGGGATGTTGGGGAGAAGGGGAAGAGGCCAGGCACAAGGTTTATCTGCACATTGCTGTGAATTCTTCATCCTTGGGCTCCCAGAGTTTGGTTTGTCAATTTGTACTGCAAAGACGGGGCTCTGGGAGTCACATAGCTATGCTCGTAACTATGGTGACCATATTATCTATTACCCCAAACCTATAAGTATATTTTTTATACCAGGACATAGTAATAATTAGTAATAATAAATTACTAGATAGTAATAATAAAATATTCATTTTAATAATTAAACTTGGGCAACAGATATAATCTAAAACTGCCCCAAGCAAATAGGGACATATGGACACCCCCCTTGTAAGAAAACAGAGGACTTAGAATGACATTTATTAACTGGCAATAACAGTATACCTTTTCAATAACTACCAACGCTGATGATCTGTATCCATTATTCCCAAGGATCTCAGAGAATATTACTATCAGAAAGTTGGACCCAGAGAGAGGCCTTAGATACTCATGTGTGTTGTCATTCAGTTTGCCACACACAACCAAATAATTCCTCCTGTTCTGTTCTGGCATTTATTTTTATTTTTTATTTTTTGGAATCTAAATGCCATGTAAACCACCATTGTCATATTTGCATTCTATGGTACAAGTTCCTGTGTTCAATGTATCTCAGTTACCCAGTTAACAAGGTAAAGACAAGGAGTGGGGATGCCTTGAATGGAAGGGAAAGGTGAGATAAGAGCTTTTCACCTTAGTCTGGAAAGAATCATGTTAGTCAAAATTTAACTTCTATTTGATGCAAAGTAAGTTAATACCTGCCTGGGGGACCAACTGGTTGGCTAGGGACTGAAGCATTTCCCAGGACCTGGGACTTTTCAGTGCTCAAACCAGCTTCGAACTGGGATTCTGGAAGAACCCCAGCAAGCTGGGATAAGTTGGTCACCCTACTTTATTAATTTTTTTTAGAGATTTTATTTATTTGACAGACAGAGATCACAAGTAGGCCGAGAGGCAGGCAGAGAGAGAGATGGAGAAGCAGGCCCCTTGCTGAACAGAGAGCCTGATGCGGGGCTCGATCCCAGGACCCTGAGATTATGACCTGAGCCAAAGGCAGAGGCTTAACCCACTGAGCCACCCAGGTGCCCCGGTTTTCTTCTATCTTACTTATGTCTACACTTCAAGCAATTTGTAGAGAAAAGTCTTTGCACCCAAGGGTGGGTGATGCTAGTCCTGCACAGAGGTCAGAATGTAGGAGCCCCGGGGGACTGCGGCAGCCAGGAGAAGAAGGGAGCTTATAGAGCCATGAGTCCCAGCTCACCACTAAAACCCCTGACGGGTTATGTTATTCTGAACATGAGAGACCTTTTCCTCACACGGTTCTTCTAGAGACTCCTTCACTCCCTCCTCGTCCTCTGCTTCGGGGGTTCCCAATGGAAGGGTTAACATCTTGGACCCTTGTTGTCCACCAATGTAGAGCCCTAGGAGTCATCTCCCATTTCTCCTTTTCTCTCATGCACGCATTCAATTGATCACCAAGTCCTGTTGATTCTGTAATGATCAAATCTTATCCCCTTTTAGCAGACAGTTTGGAGTGCCTGCTGAGCCCACACTCTGCTCTGAGAAGTGCCTGCCTTCATCTAACAGGCACGAACCACAAGCTTCCATGTTTCTAAGGTGACACTGGCATCCTGGCCCACTGATTA
Source organism: Mustela putorius furo (assembly GCF_011764305.1). Classification (NCBI taxonomy): domain Eukaryota; kingdom Metazoa; phylum Chordata; class Mammalia; order Carnivora; family Mustelidae; genus Mustela; species Mustela putorius. The sequence goes on from NW_025421987.1 coordinate 34,319,931, forward strand.
GACCAAGCGTGAGCACCTGATCCAATCAGGGACAATTAGGGTATCTTTCCTATCTGGAATACAGATATGGGACCAAGGTGACACTCTCCGTCTGTTTTTCGCTTGAATGGAGTGATATGAACCCGGGAATTGAGGTTGGCACTGTGGTGTGGTCACGTGGTGCCATAAGCATGCTAATCAGCAGAAACATCAATAGCGAGGGAATCACAAGAATACAGAGAAGCAGCGATAAGGGAAGGAGGGAAGAGAGATTGCTTGCTTGCGTTCCAAATCGCTTTCCAGTTAGCAGTACCTCTGGAGACCTAGATTCAATTCCTGCCTTTGGTTTTCATAGACTCTTTCAATAACCTGCTAATAAATTCCCATTTCTCCCCTCCCCAACTTTAAATTATCTTGAATTTCTGTTTTTCCGATCAAAATATCTTTAAGACATTACGTCTGATTCTTTGTCTTCATACAGGTTTTTGCCTCCTCTCCTAAGGCAATGTGAACATTGTATATAAATGAAAGGCAGCACAGTGCTGTGCATACTAAGACTTCAATACATGCTAACTACTTTTATTACTATTCAACAACATTTGTGTGGTCTTTAAGCGCTGTGCTCGAGATGCAGGAGGACAGCTTTGTTTTCTGAATTGCATAGTGAATTTGAGATGTGCAGAGCCATGATAAAGGACATTCGACAGGGAAGTAGAGAGGCCAAATCAAAACGTGGCAGCTTTGGCTGGGTAGATGGAGGTGAGACAACAGTATCATTCATTTAAGCGGTATTCTGTCCTGGAAGATCACACTGACCCCAGTCCTCTCCCTGCTGGCCATGGTGAGTCTATTATTGGCAATCTTCTCTCTTTCAGTCAGGGCTAGACAATACATTTCTGTGGAGAAGGGAATGCAGAGCCTCTCCTTTGAAATCCATACCACCTTGGCATTTTAGTGCCTGAAGTATAACCAGAAACTCAATTAATGCTTATTAATTGCATTATGAAAAGAGTCAAATCATTCTTACGTTAGCAACCCCAACAGCTTCTCAAGTTGGTGTCATCGTAATTGATTAGATTCACTTGAATTCTTCATCAAGTGAGGTTATTATGCATGTTTACTTTTGAAGGCTTCCACTGCTGGGAAACCATAATGCAAGTAATAAGAAGAAATATGAATATGGCTGTAAGTAAACAAACACGAAGGCTCTCTTGAAAAAGCCTCTTCCATTATTAAAATTGGAGACGAAGTGCCTGAAAATGAGAATGGATTTATCCAGATGTCAACAGAGGAAGGAAGAATTATCAAGTCCTTAAATGATTCCCAACAAGCTGGAACATGTGTCTCAAAGCTGTAAGTGAAATACATTTAGCTACAAGGCCCAGTGAACACCACAAATCTGGGGAAATGCTGTAAGATGCTCTTAATTAGGGGCACTACTGGGTAGACAAATGATACCAATGACTCCCTAATATTCATGCTGCTGGGATAGTGTGTTATGTGCCTCAACTCAGCAAGGGTAACCCAGTAGAAAACTGCTAATTGCTTAGTCTTTATGCATAAATCTACCGCCCCTTAACCAGCTATAGTACATGCATTTTATTTATTTATATGCAATGTAGCTTTCTATAAAACAGGGGCTTTAGGCAGGTTTATCTCCTTGAAAGAAAAACGTTAAAATGTTTTATTGAATTACAAATCAAGAGCGTGGCAGAAATTATTGATCATTTGAGGCACTCATTTCAAAGGGTGTTGATGATTGTGACTTACAGATATCTGGGCAGTCCAGCTCACACTCCCGCATTCTGTTCCCCTCCTCCTGGTCTACCCACAGCCCACTGCCATTCAGCTCTCCTTCCCATCCCCCCACAGAAACTGTTCTCTTTAACGATCTCTTATAGACAAACCTTAATGGTACTTCTCAGTCCCTAATGCTAATCCCTGGTTCTGGGATACTCTCCTCTTTTTTCTCTTTTCCTGTGCTCATTAATTAATCAAAGGCCCATCCCTAATCACATAGCAGGTATCAGTGACATGTCTCTTCAGCTCCCTCCTCCTGTGCGTGGGTTCTCCTCTCCTAGCTTTTCTTCCATCCTGTCCATGCCTCTCTCATCCCACTCCTCCTCTTCTCCCAATCTTGGATCCAAACTCCAGTTTTCTGTACTCCACGATTTGCTATTCATCCAGAGGAAAAAAATTCAGATTAAAATCTGCCATGCATTCCTTTTCAGGTATGCCCTTCTAAGCTCCACAGGTTAAAGGAGCAATAGACCTCAAGAAGTTCCCACTCCAGGGAGGGCTGAGTCACCTAGATATGTGTAAGCTCTTACAGTTCAAAATGAGAAATGCTGGGATAGAGCTATGCACAGGACAGGTCATGGAGATGTGACCCTCTCATTTATAACTTTATTTTAAAAATAACAGTTTGTAACTCAAAGGAGAGAATCTTAAATGTCCCTGAAATTCTTTTTTTTTTTTTAAAGATTTTATTTATTTATTTGACAGAGAGAGATTACAAGTAGGCAGAGAGGCAGGCAGAGAGAGAGAGGGAGAAGCAGACTCCCTGCTGAGCAGAGAGTCAGATTCAGGGCTTGATCCCAGGACCCCGAGATCATGACCTGAACTGAAGGTAGAGGGTTAAGTCACTGAGCCACCCAGGTGCCCCTGAGGGTAACTCTCTTAGCCTCACAACAGCTCTATGAAGGACATATATAATAACCCACATTATATACAGACATCAAGACTTGGAGAGGTAGCTAGTGATGTCTGTGGTATGGAATCCTGATACATGAAAGTCATCCTTCACACTCACATTCAATCATCTGCCAAGTTCTGCTGACTTCTTGTCTAAATGTCATTCAGAACTATCTACATCTTTCCATTCCCTACCAGCAACCTGACCAAGGGCACCACCATTTCTCTCCTGGCTTATTGATTTATTCTCTTAATTTACTCCTTTAATTTAATTTTAATTTTAATACAGGTGCACAATCTTATCACTAGATTCGAAACCCATGTTTTGGGGCACCTGGGTGGCTCAGTCCATTAAGCGTCTGCCTTTGGCTCAGGTCATGATCCTGGAGTCTTGGGATTGAGCCCCACTTTGGAGTCCCTGCTCATCGAGGAGTCTGGTTCTCCCTCTTCCTCTGTCCCTCCCCCAGGCCCCACCCTCCCGCTTGGGCTCTCTCTCTCTCTCAAATAAATAAATAAAATCATTAAAAAAAGAAAATAAGACCTATGTTTTTATGTAAGATAAAGTCCAACATGGTAACAGAGCCTGCAGTTATTCATCCTTTGGCTTGCCCTATGTCCCCACCCCATCTCCATCACTCTCTCAACCCTGGCATGGCATGGCTGGTGCATTACCAGTAAATGCCAAGAGTACTCTCGGACCTCTGGATGTTCACACATGATGTGACCTCCTCTGCCTGGACCATTCAGCCCTGCCCCCTTCCTTTTGGTAGGTTCCTAGTCATCCTTTGGGTCCCCATTAAACAACATTTTATGAGAAGTTTTCTAGTCTAGGCTGCGTCTTAGATGCACTCACTTGTATCATGGAACACTTAAGGAAAGAACTAATGAACAGATTAAACCCATCAGTCTGATTTCCTGAATTCATGCTTCTAAGTTTGATGCTATACCAACTCCTGGCTAAGTTCCAGCTTAGAAGGGATCTTGTCCTTGGTTAGAGAGGCATCTAACCAAGATGTAATATGTCCTTACACCTGACATGTCCTTGGTTAAGAAAGTATCATCACCTCATTCTCTACATTGAATGTGAAATGAAAGTACAGTTGACTCTTGAACAACATGGGTTTGAACTGTGTGGGCCCACTTATGCTTGCGATTTTTCCCTAATAGATACAGAACAGTACTGTAAATGTATTTTTTCTTCCTTATGATTTTCTTAATGTTTCCTTTTCTCTAGATTACCTTATTGTAAGATACAGTATATAATACACATAACATACAAAATATGTGTTAATTGACTGATTTATGTTATCTGTAATGCTTCCAGCCAAAGTAAGTTATTAATAATTAAGTTTGGGGGGAGTCGAAAGTTATATGCGGAATTTTTGTTGGGGAGAGGTCGGTGCCCCTAAACCCCCATGTTGTTCAAGTGTTAACTGTATTGGTTAAGAAATTTGAATTGTATTATCCCAAGGTTTTTTAATCCTTGAAATTTTAGAACTGAAAGTTCTCTAATACCAGCTGTCTCAGTGCTCCATAACTGATAGGTGAGCATAAAAAGGACCAGCAAAATAAGTGACTGGCCCAAGTTTACCAGTCAGGCTGAAAGTATGAACAGTTTTGAGCAGAGTTTAGGAAAAAAATACTCATGCTAGATCTATGAAAAGAAACCAAAGAAAGTTTAGATTTAGGGTTGTATCTTTGTGCTTCGGGGTTGAAGGCAAAGATACTCTCCCGTAAAATACTGATAAACACCATAGGCAGAGAGTAAACAATAGATAAAATTGAACATTGTATCATCTAGTAAAATATTCCTTAGGATTAGTGACCCATGATCTGCACAATAGATTAACATCTAGTTTAGAATTGCTAATGCTATTATTCAGCACAAATGATATGCATTAAATATATTTAGTGATTCTGAAAGGTGATGTAAAATATAAATCCAAGGTATTATTTGTATTATTCTAATTGTTATTGTATTTCTTCTGGTTGATATGACCTTAACTCAGGATAATTATGAATTTTAAGTTAGTACTATTATAATCAAAATCTTCACATGATAGATATTCAAAGTCATACTTACTTAACATAAAATTGGAATATTATATATTCTAGTTAAATTAATTTCAACAAATACTTTTGAACACCCAGTAAGACCCCAAAATTGCCAAAATACTTGAGATCCTAGCTTATGCTCTCAAGATTTAACTCTAGTAGGAGACACGACTCATCAACAAATCATTTTAATATGGTAAGTACAGTAAAGGACATACATTCCCCAAGAGACTATAATGAGAATAAAATAAATAGTGGTTAAAATTCTTACCTCAGAATGATTCCATTCTATGAAGGCATTTTTTTTTCTTAAACTATTTCATTTCATCTAATGGATAACCCCAGAGGGAAAAATATCAGTACAAATAGCCAATTGTCTTTTGTACCTGTCATTCAGTGTATTGGTGGAAAAGGGACAGAGAAAAACCTACCTTGGAAAGAGACAAAGAAATGAGCAGACCAGTGCTGAACAAAACTTTATACACTTTTGTCAAGGTCAACGGTGACAACCTCAGTTAATTATGCCATTTTTTCTAAATTTGTCTGCTGGTTTTTGAGAAGTGGAACTCATGGATCTGGGTTTGGCACCCAAATTGTCTCTGAGGCGGGGTGTAAGATGCCAGAAAATGATTCCATGTCTATAACCAAACTCCACAGACTAATTTGACTCGTTCTCTAAAAGGTTGCTGCATAATAAGATTAGACACAATTAATTAAGAGAAGCAGCAACACCCTCTGGCAGCCTCAATTATGGAATCTTGGGCTCTAAGTCTTGGGCTTTTTGAAGAATTAAGTTAAGGGTCTCAACATTTCACACAGTGCCAACGAACAGTTAATAATAGGTGTCTACTGTTTATTTAGGCCATTCTAAGACTACTAAAATGATTTACTATTTTCTAAGCACTGTTCTAAGCACTTTGCATACATGAATTCATTTAAGCCTCATAATAACCCTATATGGTGGGACTTTTATTATTCCCATTTTACAAATGAGGACATAAATAGAGGCAGAGATGATAAGCTAGTAATTTTTGGAGACAAGAGTTGAGCCTAAAACTTTGGCCTTAAGAACCTATTCTTGTAACCATTACAATATATGATTATTAGCTCATAATTTGGGTAATGTTCTTTAACACCTTCCCTCAAAAAGTGTAATTAAAAAAAATTTCCTTTCTATGCAAGGAAATACATTACTATTTGCTTCTTCCAACTGCCAGGAAATGTTCTTTTGCGGCAGTCTCCAGGTGAAGCAAACAGCTAACCCACTGCTATAAAAGGGGAAACAGCCAGACAATGCCTTTGGCTTTGAATCACTTTTCCAGAACTTGAAAGCCTTTTGCAAAACCTGAAAATGTCTCCCTGGAGCAAGGGACTTTCTGAACTATGTTTAAAATAACTTGGGAAGTGATATAAAAAAGTAGAACTCCTTTCGGGTTATAGGAACAGCTCATGCCATCAGTTCTCAGTACTGATGGGCCAGCTCTGCATAACTCTTCCCCCAAACCAATTAGTTCATCATGTCCCACTGGGGAAAAAGAGAAGAGAGTCGAAAGACACCTGTACTGAAGGTTAGTATAGCAGCGTTGTGGGCAGAAGTGGGCTAGTAATAAATACTGAAGTAAGTACTGCATAATTATAACTAATCAGTTATGCTAAAATGAGCCAGTATGGCAGCCTAATTGAGATGATCCTTGTTGCTTCCTACAGGAATGCGATTTAATTAGACTGGGTAAACTGACAGTCAGCAGTAACCTCACAGAATCCCAGGCAATATGAAACGAAGCAAGAGAAATATCACCCTGGCTGGCTTTCAGTTTGTATGAAATGGACATTAAAGCCATCCATTTGGCCTTTGGGAGACTGAAAGCCTTTTTTCATGTGAGCTTAGGGCTTGAGAAAAAGGGTGTGTTTTTGTGTTTGGACTTTTAAAAAAGAATCCATCTAGATAAAGCAGACAAAGCAATTTAACTTGCATTTCAAGGTGCTCTGAGGATTCAGAATGTCCAAACACAGAGGAAACTAACCAGATTGTGTTTTCAGAGGGGTCTAATTTGGAATAAATAAGAGACAGCTGTTAAAAGTAATAAACCTGTTTTTATTTTGAATGCTCAGGAGAGAGGCATGTTCCAGGAGATTCTTAGGGCATGTGGTTGAGAGTAAGATGTAAATGGGGGAGTAGGGGCATGTTTTGGTTCTGTTAAAAAAAAAAATCCCAGAAAGGACAGGATCAGGGAGTTGCTTATGTGGCTTGGTTGGAATTTGACAGTTCTCAAATCTATCAGGTAGATAGGCATGGCAGCCCTGGAGATTCAAATTTGGCCTATGAGATCATTATTATAATCTCAGGAGTGTGAGGCAGTGTTGTTTGTTCTCTGGGTTGAATAGAGAATGGGATCCAAACGAGGACCTTAATGCAAGGTAAGTCATGTCTTAAAAAAATAAAACAGGGGAGAGCTAAATTCTGTCAACAACTTTTATATGCAAATGATCAAATCGTATAGACCATTGCCTGGACAATAAAATTAAAGTAACTATTCCCAACAAGGAAACCCTTTTGAAGATCTGTTATATATTGATGACCATAATTTCTACTGAAAGTGTAGTGGACTGAGTACTCTAATATGTAGAACCAAAAGTCAAATCTCAAATCTTTTGTTGTTGTTTTTAAGATTTCTTTAGTTGTTAGAGAGAAAGAGAGCACAAGCAGGGGGAGCGGCAGGCAGAGCAGATAGGGAGAGAAGCATGCTCCCCACGGAGCTAGGAACCTGGTGTGGGGCTCCATCCCAGAATCCTGGGATCATGACCTGAGCTGAAGGCAGACACTTAATCGAATGAGCCACCTAAGCATCCCCCACATCTCAAATTTTACTATAATAATTGCTAAAGACAAAATGTTTTGCAGCATTGATCACACAAATGCTACGGAGGGCTAGAAAAGTCACACGATGTTGCTCTGAACCACAGTTTACAAGTTATTCTCTTCTGTTCTTAACCTAGATAGAAGGTTCAGTATAATGAAAGATGTTAGCGTATGTTGGCTTGTGGAGGGAGGGAGAGAGGAGGTTTTCCATGTGGGTTTACTGCAGATGTAAAAGAAGGGAAAAACAAAACACTCAAATCCTCTCTTCCAGGCTGTGTGGCTTCTTCCCTTCCAAAGTCCATGTGCGGTTTGAGGATCAGCACATATGTGAGAGGACTTGATGTGTGCGTGTAAAGGGATGGTTTCATGGTTGTTAGAAAGTGAGATCACAAACTTATGAGGAGGAGAATTAATTATTAAAGAAGTTTGTGGTATTTAAATGAGAATGAATTATAAAACAGTTACCACAGTACATTTAAAAATTACATGCATTAAAAATAGTCCTAAAGTTGTTTTCTCTGGGTAGAGGCATTATGGGTTCTTCAAAAAGTTATTTTGCATCTTTATATTTTCTAATCTTCCTATAATATAGTGCATTTTTTGTAATAAAAATTATCTTTAAATAAGATTCTGATCAGTATTTCTGAGTGTAATTAGAGTCATAATTCAGTGTATGTCTCTCTCTCTCTTTCTATATATATATGTAAAATACACACACACATGCACACATATATATATATGCACACATATATAATTAATCTAACATATGAATAAGTCAAACATACTAGACATATTTTTTTTTGGCTTGCCTTTGTCTTCCTGCCATATCAGATCCTACATTTTCTCACCTTACCACTAACAACATTTCTTGCTTTCCTCACCCCACACATGGGCCAGGTTACAATTTAGAATTCATCCTTTGATATTTTCCTCCATGCTTATTTGCTCATGTAGATATGCAAAGACATCACATACTGCTATTGGTTGTTTAACAAAATGAGGTGAATTATATATAGGTCTCTATCTCTTGCTTTTGTCACTCAATAATATCCATTGAAAACCTACCAAACCAGCTGCCAGAACCCTAATTCATCACTTTAATGGCTGTATGATATTCCACAATGTAGATATACCACAATTTATTCAGCAATTCCCCTATCAAATTTTCTAGGTTTTTCACCATTATGAAAAATGTTGTAATCAGCATTATCATGCATGTGTCATTATTTATAATTTTATTTCTTTGGGAAAGTGTCCCAAGGGTGGGAATGTCAAGTCAGAAAAAATGCATTCAAGATTTTAATAGATATTGCCAGATTGCTTTCCAAAAAGGTAGTAACACTTAATTACACTACCATGTATGAAAGTATTCTTTTTTGATTACTGACAGTAATTGGCAGTCATTCTTTTTAATTTTTGACAATCCAAAAAGCATAAAGTAATATCACATTTTAACTTTAATCTCATTTCTCTATCATAGAATTTGAGCGTCTTTTTAAGTGCTTATCCATTATTTGGAATGATTTTTGTCTGAGTTGTTTATTCTGCTTATTTATTTTGCTTATTTTACTGCGGGGGTATTTGCTCCTTTTTTTTTTTTTTTAAGATTTTATTTATTTGTCAGAGAGAGAGAGGGAGAGAGAGCGAGCACAGGCAGACTGTGGGGGTATTTGCTCCTTTTTTTTTTTTTTTTAAAAGATTTTATTTATTTGTCAGAGAGAGAGAGGGAGAGAGAGCGAGCACAGGCAGACAGAATGGCAGGCAGAGGCAGAGGGAGAAGCAGGCTCCCTGCTGAGCAAGGAGCCCGATGTGGGACTTGATCCCAGGACGCTGGGATCATGACCTGAGCCGAAGGCAGTCGCTTAACCAACTGAGCCACCCAGGCGTCCCCCCGCCTTTTTTTTTTCTTAAAGATGTATTTATTTGACAGATAAAGATCACAAGTAGGCAGAGAGGCTGGCAGAGAGAGAGAAAGAGAGAGAGAGAGGAGGAAGCAGGCTCCCCGCTGAGCAGAGAGTCTGATTCGGGGCTTGATCCCAGGACCCTGGGAACATGACCTAAGCTGAAGGCAGAGGCTTTAACCCACTGAGCCACCCAGGCACCCCACTCTTCTTTTTCAATTTGTAAGCATTCTCTGCACATTTTGTATCCTAATTCTTTGTCTGTCATCGGTCTTAATTAATTCAATTTACCATACCATTTATTTCCTGAATTTGTTTATGGTAACACTTATCTTATATTTTGATATAGTTAGATATAACTATCTTTTCTTTTTATAACTAACTTCTTCTTTTTTTTTTTTGTCTAGCTTTGGAGAATTACAAATGGCTATATTTAGTCAGTATTTCTTGGCAGTCCTGGTATTAGTTGCCAAGGGGAACAACAACAATAACAAAAGTGCCCTCTGCAAATAGACAAGTTAGAAACAGAAAACTCCTAAATAACAATGACTTAAATAAGATAGAAGTTTATTTCTGTCATGGAGTCAATATAGTCTTATCAACTATATTGATAAGTTTTCTTCTTTCTTGACAATGTATTTGATGTTCAAGGCTTCCATTCCCCAGATCAACTCATGATTCAAAATTCTGTTAGAGATCTGGCCATTTTATACATTTCCAGGCCAGAAGAAAGAAGGAAAATAGATGGGCCATGCCATTTAAAGAATTTCCCAGAAATTGTTCACCATTTCCATTGCTATCACATCTACAAGAGCTTAATAACACCTATTTGCAAAAGGATGCTTACATTTCCGTGGCTGAAGACTATGAAACAGTTTTAATTCCAGGTGGCTTTGTGCTCAGCTAAAAAATCAGGGGTTCCAATAGTTTGGAAGTCCCAACAGTTTGGAAGCTTACCACAGAGAACTTCAAAAAAAAATAATCACCTGAGATACTTTGAGTAATGATTTGGGAGAAAATATACCTTTTATGGAGACTTTATACTACTCTAAATAAGTGATGAATGAATAAATGTATTAATAAACTCACTTCTAATGTTTCAAAAAAATCTTCATTTTCAGGGTCCCTAGGTGGCTCAGTTGCTTGAATGTCTGCCTTCTGCTCTGGTCATGATCCCAGGTTCTGGGATCAAGACCCACATCAGGCTCCCTGCTCAGCGGGGAGTCTGTTTCTCCCTATGCCTCTCCCCACCTCAAGCTTATGCTTGCTCTCTCTTCACTCTTTCACTCTCTCTCTCTCTCTCTCAAATAAATAAATAAAATCTTTAAAAAATCCTCATAAGTATGCCTACTTATTTGGAAAATTGCTATCAACTGGAAGTGACCCAGCACCACTGCATTAAGAAGAGAACTTTTTTCCCCTAACCATTGCTCAGGTTCATCAATTGCCCAATGCTCTCACCAATTTTGAAACGTCCTTTGTGAAACTGGTAAAAAGATCAAAGAAAGAATCTGCTGGGAGAAAAAACCCAAAAAACACATTTTTCAGCTAGATGGGTTAATGCTGCTGAGAGTTTTTTAATGAGTGGCTTAGATTCAAAGGAGTAACTTCTGTTTAGATGCTGTCATGTCTAGCCTATTTTTAATAAGATTGCACATTGCAAAAGAATGTAATAAATTTTATCTTTAAGATGTAAAGATGGAAGCAAAGCAGATGCCATGGTTTATAATGTGGGTCTCTTATCGGGTTGCCTTTTGAGTCTAAGAGATAAATTTCAAAATACATTTCACCCATGCTTGCAGCATATTGGAAATAATGCAGATTTTCTGGGCAAACCAGGTACCTAATTTTGAAATAAAATACTTGTATTATTAAAAATTAAAAAGTCAGTAGTTAGAATTAGGGGCACATGATGGACACCCATGTGTCTTTTGATTTTATTCTTTGATCATGTCTAATATTATTTTTTTTTTTTAAAAGAAGAGGTGCTGGGCTGTCATTTACGATTCGAATTTCTCTAAAAATGTCTGGGTCTGCCATTTAGCAGCATGACTTTTTGCCTCATAATTGAAACTGAATGCAAATGCATGCAATGGGCCAATAAAGTTAGACTCTTCAGCAGTTCTGGTGCTTCGATGAACAAACTCGCCATGCACCAGTTCATTAATCAATTCATGCCAGCAACAAGCATCTGAAAATTATGAGTAGCACAAATCAGAGCTACCTGATTCTGTAGCTGTGAGGCATATACATCTATGTAGAGCTTCTATCAGTCCTCACTATACAGAAGATCGCAGAGTTGTCAAGTCTGAAATGTATTTCCCCTGTTCTGCTTCCTTCTGCTATCTCTGCTCTCTTACTTGTGAGGTGAATGCTCTTTGATCTTTTTACTCATTTCCACTTAGTGTAGCTTATGATCTGTGTGTGTGGGGCAGCTGTGCCCCAGGCTCTGTGCCAGTCCTGAGGTGAACACTGAAGAAGAAGGCAGGTCCCCCGGCCCTCTGGGAGCTCATAATCTCGAGAAGAACTTCTCAGCCCTGGGTTGAAACCCATTACGAATTATTTGGAACAGAACAGTAACAGTTGTAATGTTTATTTTTTTCCCAGTGATTTTTATTTAAAAAAATATATACATTAGAATGGTTTTTAAAATATCCATCCACTAATACATATTACTTGCACTCACATGTTTTCCCACATGGAAGCATTTGGCTGACACCCATCATGAATGGCAGCCCATTTGGTATATGCCACAGGCTAAGCCTTGGTTTTATGAACCTTAGTCATGTAGGGGGGGAAGTGAGGACTACTGCACTTACCCGGTATACTTATCTCCGTCCAGAAGACTTTGAAAATAGATTAAATACAGGGTCTCAAAATTCACTGATGTGCCTCTGTATCTACTTCATATTGAAGAGCTTCTCGATAATCTCATATTTTAATACTCTTATTTCTAACTGTGGAGATCAACAAGGATCCTGCCATCAGAGGTTCTTAAAATGTAGTATCTACTGGGAATATCCTAGAGGATTTGGTAAGACACAGATTGCATGCTTCACCCCCAGAATTTCTTATTCAGTATGTTTGAGAAGGGACCTGAGAACTTGCATTTCTAACAAATTGTCAGTTGATATTACTGCTGCTGGTCTGAGGATCTCACTTTGAGAGCCAGTGTACCAAACAAAAGGAAGCAAGTGGGGAGATCCTATTAAGCCATCAGAGTCTCTTCTGTTTTCCTTAGACCTCCTAGCCAGTCTTAGAGACCAGCCTCAACTGGTCTTTTTCTAGTGCCTTATATACAGGTACAGTCTAGTACTTACTACTACATTCTCCATACTCTAGGAGAGGCCAAATTTTCTCCCCAAGTGCACCTTGCCCCAGGTGTCCTGGGAACACGCATCACCATCTTTCACTGCAAAGGACTCTCAGCGGTAGAGTCTATATTTTAGGAGAAACTGTATGTTATTCTAGATAGCTTTTAATGTTAAAAAAAAAAATCATTACCCATCCCACTGCCCAGTAATGCTTGGAATTCATTTCCATGACTCCTATTTTGTGTTGACCATGTCTTAGAACTTCTAAAACTCTACACAGTTAGGCCAATTTGGAGTTTGACAAATATGCCCCATATAGATAAAATGTTGTCTTGGCTTATCAGAAGAATAGAAAGGGTAAGTGGTAGGCTTTGAGGTCAGGCTACCTGAATGTAAATTCTGATTCTGTTCTTATCTAACCAAGTAACACTGAGCACAATTTTTATTTTCTCTGTCCCTAAGCCTTCTCATCCGTATTATGCCTGTATCATAAGGTTTTCATTTTAAATAATATCTATAAAGTCATCAGAACCATACCTGGAAAAGGGGTATTTAATGAATGGCAACAATTAGGGGCACTTGGGTGGCTCAGTGGGTTAAAGCCTCTGCCTTCGGCTCAGGTCATGGTCCCAGGGTCTTGGGATTGAGTCCCGCATCAGGCTCTCTGCTTCTCGGGGAGCCTGCTTCCTCCTCTCTCTCTGCCTGCCTCTCTGCCAGCTTGTGATCTCTGTCAAATAAATAAATTTTTAAAAAATCTTTAAAAAATAAAAAAAATAAATGGCAACAATTATTATCACAATAAAAGAACTGTAATTATATTGGGACCATTTATCTGGTTTCTCACTAATTGAGAATAGCCATATCCTGGCAAGACTAATAGGCAGGCATAAAGTGTAATTAATTTCCTTGGATTTTAAACTTTTTGCAGTAGTCTTCTTAGTGAAATAGGTTGAGTTCATAGACACATTAAAATCAGAGATAATGGCTGTGTCTTTCTGTGCTTGGTAATTGCCATGGGTTTCAAACAATTTGGTAAGGAATTCTGTCCTTAAAAAGCAATGACCCAATTTAGGAGTATGAACATATATCTCAATTCAATTCAAAAGCACTGAACTCCTGCAGAGTGTGGTAGGGAGATCTAAGTTCCTACAGGATCCTACATGGTGGGTACTGTTATCATCTCCTGTTGATAGGCGAGGAATTGAGGCCTGGGAGAAGAAATGGCAGCACAAGGTCACAGTGCTAATATCCAGTAAAACTAGTGCTCAACGTCAGGCAGTCTGACACCAGAGGTCAAGCTCTTAACCATTTTGGCTTCTTGCCTCTGGGTTGGTAGCAGAGACAACTACGCTCAATAAATAATTAGGATTCATGTAGCTTTGGTGTCAGTGAAAATAGAGAAGGTGACATTACATACTCTGTCCTACCGGGTATAAAGAAAAGAGCTGGTACAGTGGAAAATTTCAGCACAGGACTCTGGGTGTCTGAGAAAATAGAAGTGAGAAGTTGTGAGCCATTGACTTGGACACAGAGCACAGAGAATAAAAATCACATGGAATCTTTTACCATCTGCCTGGATTTTTTAAAAGTAGGCTGACTACATTTATAATGTCATATCATGATTACTCAGAAATTACCTCATAGCCTATTTTTATCCTGTCATATAGTAATTTGTGTGCTGCTGATTAAGACTAGCAAGAATAAAATTCCAGGCTCCTACTGTCAGGCTATTGGGCATTCTGATAGACAAATTACAAACACATGTTGAGTGTTCACTTGCTGCCCAATCTTTATGCTAAGCTTTTGGGAAAAATACAAAAAAAACGGATATGGTTCCCATCTTGAAAGATCATATGATATTGTTGGTAAGATGAGGTAAACATAATTAAAGTAATCTTATGAAGTAGAAAGGACCAGAATAGAAGACCAGAAAAGAGAACACCAGCCAGGAAGACAATGTCACATTGACAGCATGGGAGACTTGTGAATAAAGAGGTGGAAACATATAAGCTGTATTTAGTCATGCTGCCTGCAATAAGACAATAAATTATAAGTTTAAACTGAGGACAGATTGAGGAAGGCTTTGGCTATCTGGATAGACCTTATTCTAGATTTTCAAAATATTCATTTATGGGTCAAATAGATTTTTATTTATTTTATTTTTATTTTTTTTAGATTTTATTTATTTCTTTGACAGACAGAGATCACAAGTAGGCAGGCAGAGAGAGAGGAGAAAGCAGGCTCCCCGCTGAACAGGGAGCCCAACTCGGGGCTCCATCCCAGGGCCCTGAGATCATGACTTGAGCTGAAGGCAGAGGCTTTAACCCACTGAGCCACACAGGTGCCCCACATTTTTAAAACAAAATGTGATGTAAGTCTCTTGACTGAAACTTCTGCTTCCACCAACATTGAAAAGCAGGGAGTAGCTTTACCCTCTCACATAAAACAACTAAATAAATCCACAGAAATACAATGGCTTTCTAGTCATCAGTCAATAAACACCAAAGGGCAGTGATCCTTTAGTTACTGCATCCTAGAACAAAGCTCAAAAATATTTATAGGAATACAAATATGTCCAGTACCCAACAAGTTAAAATTCTCAATGTCTGACATCCAATTAAAAACTACCAGGCATTGAAAGAAGGAGGAGGAGGAGGAGGAGGAGGAGGAGGAGGAGGAGGAGGAGGAGAAGGAGAAGGAGAAGGAGAAGGAGAAGGAGAAGGAGAAGAAAGAAGAAGAAAGAAGAAGAAAGAAAGAAGAAGAAGAAGAGAAAGAAAGAAAGAAAGAAAGAAAAAGAAAGATAGGAAAATACACCTTAAAATGAAAAGAATCAATCAAAACTAACCTAGAAATGACATGAATGATAGAATTAGTAGATAAAAACATTAAAACAGTTGGCACAACTTTATTCCATATGTTCAGGAAACCAGAAGACTGAACATGATAAATAGGACAAGAGAGAGCTGTTCTGGTTCAAGAAATGTTAACCCCAAGATGAGCAGAATCATGTGGTTCAATGAAGCACGGTTTGAGAATTATTGCTCTAGGCTATTGGAAGTCACTGAAGATTTTTCAGCAAAATGTGACATGAAAATTGTGGTATTTTAGAAAGATTGAATGGCTAGTGGGATTCAGGATGTAATTGGTAGGGACACCAGGAGTAAAGATTTCAGGTGGGAGGCAACTATAATACTACAACAGGGAAGTAAGAGTTTGAAAGAATGGCAGTGGAAATAGAGGTAAGAATTTTTTTCTTTTTAATTTACATTGGGTTACTAAGAACACCTAGTATAACTGACAGTGTCTATGTATGAAGGGAAGTCTTAGTTGGACTGTCACTTAGGATAACTTTATAAGTTTGCAGG
This sequence comes from Mustela putorius furo, assembly GCF_011764305.1. Classification (NCBI taxonomy): domain Eukaryota; kingdom Metazoa; phylum Chordata; class Mammalia; order Carnivora; family Mustelidae; genus Mustela; species Mustela putorius. Next base: position 34,336,099 of record NW_025421987.1, read on the forward strand.
GTGTCAGTCAAGCCCATTTCAACAGACCTTAGAGCTACACTAGGTGTCCTGGAACAATGTAAAAAAAAAAAAAAAAAAAAAGCATTATATTTGAAATTTCATGAAGACTGGGTCTTCTTTTTGAAACAGAATAATTCATAATAATTGTGGGTGAAGGTACTGTAATGGTGCTTGGCTTTAAGCATAGACTGATTAATTGACTGGGGGTTAAACTTTGTGACAAACCAAGCTATGAAGGAAGAGTCATATTTTTAAGGAGAAGAAATTATATGAAAAGATACCAAGGAGGAAACAAACAACTTAGGAATTGCAAAGTGGTGAATCAAGGCCTGAGAGCAGTGCTGTCCAACAGAAACAGAATGTAAATCACGTGTGTAATTTTAAATTTTCAGTAGTCACTTTAAAAAAGGTAAAGAGGAACAGATAAGATGAATTTATTAATAAACTAAAGTGGTAATATAGCTTATTATCAAAAAGATCCAAAATATATACAAAATATGAATCAATCTAAAAATTATCAATGAAAAATCTTTGTGTTAATACTAAGATACACATATATTAATCTGGTGTGTATTTTATCTTTATAGCACACTTGAATGTGGACTAGCTACATTTCAAGTGCTCAGTAGCCCCAGGGGCTAGTAGCTCTCATATTTAGTTGTGGAGCCAATGAGCACCAGGCAGCCAGTCTTTCTTCTTCAATTTTTTCTCTACCTCTAATTCTTTCAAGCATCTATCCAGTGCAAGATACTTGCTCTACCCAGGTAGATTTTGGTATCTTAAGTACCATGCACAATTAGACACACTGAGTAGGAGAATACAGACCCCTAACAAGTATTTTTGATGTGGTCTCTAGCTATTGCACGTAAAAACAAGGGAGGGAATGAAGGAGCAATCCAAGGTCAAGGCACTAGTGAATATGTGTGTAGTAGAAAGAGTGAAAGATAAGAATACAGGAGGGTTGGTTCTTGTCTCTAATTTTGCACCTTTGGAATAATTGCTAAACCTCTCTGAACATCAAGTTTCTCAGTGTAAAGAAGATGCAAAAATGCTTGGAAATTATAAAATATATAAAAACAAACCAATAATATCAGTAATGTATTAATCCCCTCAACTGTCGGGCATTTTATTTATAAAAGCAGTTAAGTGAGTGTCAGTTGGAAGGGATATAAGGAGAGCATTATCTCCATGGTATTGAAAAGAAGGTGGGGTGGGACTTGTCCCAGAGTCTGAACTGCTTCAGGGTAAGAACCAGTCGCCTTTCCAGATGCCAGGACCCCTGGCCAACGCCCCCCACCCCTCCACCGCTGCCACATTAGGCAATGTATCTAAGTGAACAAGCTGGTGCCAGTTTTTGTATTTAGATATTGAAGAGAGTAGCCAACAAGAAGGGAAACTTGCTTATGAAATAAGTTGATGCTCTGGGTGACTTATTCTTCCTACTAACAAATTGTGTATCTTTGTGATTATACTTTAGTTCAATTAAGATAAAGCAACCCTCTTGGAGAAATTTATTTATTTATTCATTTATCCTTCTTATGAATTTTAAGGATAGACAAAATGGGCAAGACTAAGTCTGGAGATCAGACCACCCTAGAACAGGTCCCAATAGCAGGCAGTAGAAAGAAGTAGGCAGAAGTGCCAGAATTTCGGGAAATCTGGCACATAGGGAAGGTTAGGAAAAATACTACCAGATTTATGTTCAGAGGATCTGTTCTCACATCATTGTTGACTATTTACTAGCTCAGGGACCCTGGGCAGTTTTTTTTAACCCCTCCAAGCCTTAGATTATCTATAATTAAATTAAAATTGAAGTGAGGTACTATTACCATGCTTACCTGATCAATTTGACGCTCAAAGAAGAGAATATATGAAAAGAGGGTGGTTTGTCAAAGGTAAAGTCCTACGCAGGTATTATGACCATCATCCAGGTGTTAGATGCATGTGAATCCTCACAGCCCAGGATAGGGAGGCATTAGGAGAGAGGTTATGTTTCTTGAAAAACCGGGGGCTAGACAAAGTCCCAGTCATGGAGGAATTAGGGTTCTGTGCAGGAAACTAGAACACACACATGGCTGGCCAGGAGTCCTTTTATTAGAACTTGTAGTTTTAAGGTAGGACTTAGTTAAAAGACAAAGCCTAACTAGTGTAATCTGGACACCTAAATAGAGCTGGATCACCTAGTTCCACCAGGTGAAACCACCACCTCCCATCCCCCGCAGGGATTTTTGAATGACTTATGATAGAAGGCAGAACTGACCTTATATTGTTGGGTTGGGGGGAGCCGACAGATGGAGAAAGGCCTTACTGGATTTGGCAGTAAAGACAGATAGCCTAGGTAGAGAGCTAAGTAGACCTTTACTACCAAGATTTTTAAAAAACAAAAAGAAAAACAATAACAAAAACAACAAAACAACAACAAAACTTACTTTACAAAGATAGACTCGCAAATTGGAAGGTTTTTTTTTTGTTTGTTTATTTGTTTGTTTTTTCAAGATTCCTGCTTTCTATTCATGGGGTCACTACCAGAATATTTCTTGTCATTAATCCAGAGTTCTGTGAAATATATGGTCCCTCTCCAGCTGCTCCACACATGATCACACTGCTCAGTAACAGAATACTAATGAGATGCCCAGGTTCTTTAACAAGACTGAATGATAGTAATCATCAAAGTACATACAGAAATCTACAATTGCATATGATGATAAAACACCATGTCTACCATATTAATTCATTTAACTTGCAAATAGAAAATTACACCATTCTATTTGATAATATATTATCTTCCAATAGGTTCATCCTTAGAGATGCCTGACAAAATCTCTACCAAACTAATGACATCCAAAACTAAATTAAAATCATTTGGTTCTTCCATCAGCTATACAAAGGTGAGGTATTCAATTATTGTTAAACAGGATACTGGTTTAATTTTCCCTTATTTTTTATTAAAAAGTCATGTAGTAAGAAATACTGATTATTAATTATCCTCTTACAAATCATTCCTAAAATTTATAGACACTGGCACAAGAAATCATTAACCAAGGTCAGAAGAAAATTTTACTATTTTTAAAAAATATTTAATTTTTTTAAGAGAGGTAGGGAGGAGAAGAGGGAGAGGAAGGAGAGGAATCTTAAGCAGGCTCCACACCCAGTGCAGAGCCTAATGTGGGGCTTGAACTCACAACCCTGAGATCATGACTTGAGCCAAAACTAGAGTTAGATGTTTAACCAACTGAGCCAGTTGGTTAAGTATTCTACACTCAACATAGGATTCAAACTCAAAACCCCAAGATCATGCTCCAACTGAGCAAGCCAGTCATGTCACTTCTCTCTCTCTCTTTTTTTTTTTTTTTTGATTAGTCAAGTTTGGTGATGTGCTCCTGACAGTTGAGTCACTTCATCATTCCTGGTTTATCAAAGTTTAAAAAGTTTGGCTCCTCACAGCATCTAACATCAGCTAGGGTCTATTACCTCAAAATAGGTATGGAAGAGGACAACACAGCATTGATATCATAAAACAGTAAATTTTAAGGTGTGGTTCCCAGATTTGTACCACTAGCATCACCCAAGAACATGTCAGAAATGCAAATTATTAGACACATCTCAGACCTACTGAATCAGAAACTTACGTCTTTGGGTCCTAGCAATTGTATTTTAACATCTCTCCGGGTGATTTTGATGGACACTCAAATTTGAGAACCACTGTCTAAGGTTCTAGCATGTGAGAACCTAGTTTTTTACTATCTTTTTGATAGCAGATTTTTTTTTTTTTGTAAGGTGTGTTGAGAAAAAAATTAAGACTTATTAGACAGCATTATGATTAATAAGACAGGCAAAATGCATCCAAATCCAACGTAAGCTATCTATTAATCAAGACTCTTCTTCCAATTTAAAATAGTTGGTAAGGATTATTTATATTCATAATTACACTTCCTTGGCTATTTTCATTGCTTCAGCAAATGGTACTAAAAAACACATGTGCAAGACAGGAAGAAGGAAGAAAAGGATTGGTGACACCTGTATCTATCTCCTTTTATAAACAGAAGTTTTCAAGTAAAACATTCGACTTAGCTATGGCTAAGTCTATGGCTTAGTCTATGGCTCACCGGCCAGAACCACTACTCAGGACAATCCCCTACCATCAAGAAATGATGGGAAGGCAAGTATAGCATTTTGTCTTCCCACTCTGTAGAGTTTATCATTCTTTAAGAAAGAACTCATATAGGCAAGGAAGTGTTGACATGGGTCATGGGTTGGTCTATATAATTATAAATAGGAGCTGTCAATCTAGAGTGCCCTAATAAAGTATTTACAAATGATCTTTAAATGTAGTGACACGAGGACAAGGAAAGGTAGAACCCAAGTCCCATGACCCCAAGTTTCCAATGTGGGACCTTCCCCTATATCCAAAGAAGAGACCATATTGGAATGTACACTTTTAGGGTCTCTTGGTGAAGGAAGAGTGACTTTCAACTGCCTGTTGACATTTGTAAGAGCCTGACATTCATGACACTATTTCGGAAGCAGGTTACTGTTTAGAAACAGATAGTGCAGGTCTACCCCTCTTTCTCTTAGAACTGTGGGTCATTAAATGAAATATGATTCTCCTCCTCAATTACTTCTCCCTTGTGGCAAACACACAGCAGCCCTCCTCAGAGTGGAGAGAGATTTAATGCTTTCTCTCTGATGACTGAATGGGAAAATTTTAATTGGGATAGGAGGGAGGCTGGCTTGCCAATTTCTGAAATCCAGCTTTTCCATTATTAAACTAATCTTTATTTTGACTTCTGCTTTGTGTTTTTGTTTGTTTTTAATTAAATATAACCCAAAGAGAAGAAAGGTGCATGACAACTCCTCCAAGCCTCTAAAAAAGAAAATACAATTATAAGGAGACCTTTCTCTGCAACCCACAACCAATGAGGAATATATGACTAATATCTAATAAAATGAAAATGCTAAAGGGATCAGAAATAATTTCAGGAGGTAGAAAGGAATAGGAGTGTAATAGTCAGGATTCCATCTGGAAGGCAGACTCATATCATGTAATAAAGGATCCTTATAGGACTAAATGGAACAATTGTGGAAAAGGGGGAAGTGGGAGGATCAGAGACAAACTACTAGCTAACCTCCTGAAACACTGCAGCAAGTTGGGAGCTTGAAAGAGAATATGGGCAGCTGCCAGGGGGAGACTGAAGAAAAGGTACTGATGTGTAGGGAAACCTGCTGTCTCCATGTCTGCTGGTGAGCCTGGGGTGCTGTGGGTCAGTAGGACTAACAGGTGGAAAGAAGAGCTGCACTCAGAGCAGGAGAGAGTGAAGAGAATCTGGAATCACCTTGTTTCTCTGCATATTTCATGACACCTAATCAATGAAGCCTTCAAAAAGTAACAACAGAGAGAGAGGCAAGATGGCAGAGCAGTAGCAGACTGAAACGATATCAGATCCAGGAGTTCAGCTAGGTAGGTGTCAAACCATTCCAAACACCTACAAACTCAACAAGAGAGAGAAGAGAAGAAGAGCAGCAATTCTAGGAACAGAAAATCGACCACTTTCTGAAAGTTAGGATGTGTAGAGAAGTGAATCTGAAGCAACAGGAAGATAAACCATTGGGGGAGGGCCTGGCTCCCGGAAAGTGGCAGAACAGTGAGCACAAAATCAGAACTTTTAGAAGTCTGTTCCACCGAGGGACATTGTTCCAGAGGTTAAGCGGGGGTGAAGCCCTTGTGGGGACAGTGTGGTCTCAGGTCCTGTGAGGTCACAGAAAGATGGGGGGTGTCTGAGTGTGGCAGAGTTGCCTGGTATCAGAGTAGGGAAGCCAGATTCAGAGACAAAACTGAAGAGTGAGCCTTTAGATTGGGTCTACATTAAACCATGATCCAAGGCACAGCTGGGTCACTGTTCTTTGAGCAGGGACCCCACAAGTGGCAAATCCAGGGAGACTCACCTTCCTGCTCTGGGAGAAGCAGTGCAGCAGGAATCCACTGAGTTTGGAGACACCAAATGGGGCTATGCTCCAGAGATAGAAAAGCTGAGTCGCAGGTTGGGTGAGCTCGGAGTGCTGCTGGAGACCAGGGAGACAGGAGTCATTGAGCGCTTTTCTCTGAGGGCGCATTGAGGAGTGGGGCCCTGAGCTCTCAGCTCCTCTGGGCCGGAGATTGGGAGGCCACCATTTTCATTCCAGTCCTCCAAGAAGTATGGAAAGCAATCAGGGAACAAAAGCTCTGGAGAGGGAACCCAAGCAGATTACTTAGCCCGGCCAGGCAAGGGTGGTGCAATTCTGCCTCGGGCAAAGATATTGAGAATCACTGCAACAGGCCCCTCCCATGGAAGATCAGCAAGCTCATCCAGCCAAGACCAAGCTCACTGATCATGGAGAACAGCCAAACCCCAGAGCTAGGGGAAAGCAACACATGGAATTCATGTTTTTTTCCCAATGATCCTTTAACCTTGCAAAGTTAAATTTAAAAAATTTTTTTTTCTTATTCTGTTTTTAAAATTTTTCCTCTTTCTTCTTTTAGCATTTTTAAACTAGTTTATTTTAACAATACCTTTCTAAAAAACCTTTTTAAACCTTCATTATTATAGTCATATTTTATTAATGCGTTGTATTTAACCCTTTTATTTTTGTATACATACAGGTTCTTTTTTTTTCTAAAAAATTTTGGGATACAATTTATTCTAATAGATCAAAATATACGCTAATCTAGCACATGGCTTTGTTCTACTCTCCAGCCAGAGCACATTTCCTCCTTCTTTTCTTTTTTTTTTCCTTTTCCAACCAACTTATCAATTCCTTTTTAGAATTTTTTTAAATTTTCATCTTAACAGTCATATCCCATCCTTTCATCATGTTTACCCTTGTGTGTATATATATATACACGCGCGCGCGCGTGTGTGTGTGTGTGTGTGTTTCTTTCTTTAAAATTTTGGGAGGTAATTTCTTCTAAGATACCAAAATACACCCCAAATCAAGTGTGTGGCTCTGTTCTATTCACCAGTCTGATATGTATGTGTGTGTATATATACATATATATGTATATATACACATATACATATATACATACATATATATGTATATATACATATATATATAATTTTTAAAGTTTTTAAAATCCCCCCCCCCCTTTCTTCTCTCCCCAGTTTTGGATCTCTTCTGATTTGGTTAGTGTACACTTTTCTGAGGTCTTTGCCACTCTTTTAGTATTTTCTTCTCTCATTCATATATTCTTATCTGGATAAAGTAACAAAGTGGAAAAACTCACCACGAGAAAAGAAGAAGAGGCACTACCGACAGCTAGGGACCTAATCAATATGGACATTGGGAATATGTCAGAACTAGAGTTCAGAACGATTCTCAAGGTGCTAGTTGGGCTTGAAAAAGGCATGGAAGATATTAGAAAACCCTTTCTGGAAAAATAAAAGAACTAAAATCTAACCAAGCTGAAATCAAAAAAGTTATTAATGAGGTGCAATAAAAATAAATGGAGGCTCTGACTGCTAGGATAAATGAAGTAGAAGACAGAATTAGTGATATAGAAGACCAAATGATGGAGAATAAATACAATGGTAGAAATATCAGATTGGCAGCAGACTTATCCACAGAGACCTGGCAGGTCAGAAAGAACTGGCATGATAATTCAGAGCACTAAATGAGAAAAATTTGTAGCCAAAAATACTATATCCAGTTAGGCTATCATTGAAAATGGAAGGGGAGATAAAAAGCTTCCAGGAAAAACAAAAATTAAAAGAATTTGCAAACAGCAAACCAGCCCCACAGGAAATACAGAAAGGGGTCCTCTAAGCAAAGAGAGATTAAAAGTAGTAGATCAGAAATGAATAGAGACAATATACAGTAACAGTCACCTTATAGGAAATACAATGGCACTAAACTTATATGTTTCAATAGCTACCCTGGATGTAAATGGGCTAAATGCCCCCAATCAAAAGACACAGGGTATCAGAATGGATAAAAAGAACAAGACCCAATGATATGCTATATGCAAGAGAGACATTTTAGACAGAAGGACACCTCCAGATTTAAAGTGAGTCGGTGGAAAACAATTTACCATGTTAATGGACATCCAAAGAAAGCTGGGGTGGCAATCCTTATATTAGAGAAATTAGATGTTAAACCAGACCGTAATAAGAGATGAGGAAGGACACTACATCATACTTAATGGGTCTGTACAACAAGAAGATCTAACAATTTCAAATATCTATGCCCCTAACATGAGAGCTGCCAATTATATAAACCAATTAATACCAAAATCAAAGAAGTACATTGACAAAATAAATTATAGTAGGGGACTTTAACACCCCCCTCAGTGAAATGGAGAGATCATCCAAGCAAAATATCAGCAAGGAAATAAAGGCTTTAAATGAATGACACACTGGACCAGATGGACATCACAGATATATTCAGAACATTCCATCCCAAAGCAACAGAATACACATTCTTCTCTACTGCACATGAAACATTCTCCAGAAGAGATCACATCCTGCGTCAAAAATCAAGTCTCAACTGGTACCAAAATATTGGGATCATTCCCTGCGTATTTTCAGACCACAGTGCTCTGAAATTGGAACTCAATCACAAGAAGAAAGCTGGAAAGAACTCAAATACATGGAGGTAAAGAGCATCCTACTAAAGAAGAATTGAAAAAACTCATGGAAACAAATGAAATGAAAACACAAATGTTCAAAATCTGTTCACATCAAAGGCGGTCCTGAGAGGAAAGTATATAGCGATACAAACCTTTCTCAAGAAACAAGAAAGTTCTCAAGTACACAACCTAATCCTACACCTAAAGGAGTTGGAGAAAGAACAGCAAAGAAAGCCTAAACCCAGCAGGAGAAGAGAGATAATAAAGATCAGAGCAGAAGTCAATAAAAGAGAAACCAAAAGAACAGTAGAACAGATCAATGAAACTAGGAGCTGGATCTTTGAAAGAATTAATAAAATTGATAACCCCCTGGCCAGACTTATCAGAAAGAAAAAAAAGACCCAAAAAACAAATAAATAAAATCATGAATGTAAGAGGAGATAACAAAACCAACACCAAAGAAATACAAACAATTATAAGAGCATATTATGAGCAACTATACACCAACAAATTTGACAATCTCGAAGAAATGGATGTATTCCTAGAGATGTATAAACTACCAAAACTGAACCAGGAAAAAATAGAAAACCTGAACAGTCTCATAACCAGTAGGAGATTGAGCATTCATCAAAAATGTTTGTTTGTTGGGAGCAACAAACAAGAGCCCAGCACCAGATGGCTTCCCAGGGGGAATTCTACCAAACATTTAAAGAGGAATTAATACTTACTCTACTGAAACTGTTCAAAAAATAGAAATGAAAGGAAAACTTCCAAACTCATTTTATGAGGCCAGCATTACCTTGATCCCAAAACCAGACACAGACCACACCAAAAAGGATAATTACAGACCAATATCCTTGATGAACACAGATGCAAAAATTCTCATGAAAATACTAACCCATAGGATCCAACAGTACATTAAAAGGATTATTCACCATGACCAAGTGGGATTTATTCATAGGCTGCAAGGTTGATTTAACATCCACAAATCAATCAGTGTGATACAATACATTAATAAAAGAACGAACAAGAACCATATGATACTCTCAATAGATGCTGAAAAAACACTTGACAAAGTACAGCATCCTTTCTTGATCAAAACTCTTCAGTGTAGGGATAGAAGGTACATACCTCAATATCATTAAAGCCATCTATGAAAAACCCACAGCAAATATCATTCTCATGGGGAAAAACTGAGAGCTTTTCCCTGAAGGTCAGGAGCAAAGAAGGGATGTACACTATCACCACTGCTATTCAACATAGTACTAGACGTCCTAGCCTCATCAATTAGACAACAAAAACAAATAAAAGGCATCCAAATCGATAAAGTAGTAGTTAAATTCTCACTCTTTGCAGATGATAAGATATTTTATGTGGATATTACAAGAATTCAGTAAAGTATCAGGATATAAAAGCAATCCATAGAAATCAGTTGCATTTTTATACACCAACAGCAAGACAGATGAAAGAGAAACTGAGGAGTTGATCTCATTTACAATTGCACCCCAAACCATAAGATACTTAGGAATAAACCTAACCAAAGAGGCAAAGAATCTGTACACAGAAAACTATAAAGTACTCATGGAGGAAACTGAGGAAGACATAAAGAAATGGAAAAATGTTCCATGCTCATAGATTGGAAGAACACATATTGTGAAAATGTCTATGCTACCTAAAGAAGTCTACATATTTAACTCAATCCTTAACAAAATGCCATCAATTTTTTTCAAAGAAATGGAACAAATAATCTTAAAATTTATACGGAGCCAGAAAAGACCCCAGATAGCCAGAGGAATGTTGAAAAAGAAAGCCAAAGTTGGTGACATCACAATTCCAACCATTATTACAAAGCTGTCATCATCAAGACAGTTTGGTACTGGCACAAAAACAGACACATAGATCAATGGAACAGAATAGAGAGCCCAGAAATAGACCCTCAACTCTATGGTCAACTAATCTTTGACAAAGCAGGAAAGAACGTCCAATGGACATTCTTCAATGGACCTCTTCAACAAATGGTGTTGAGAAAATTGGGCAGCCACATACAAAAAAATGAAACTGGACCATTTCCTTACACCACACACGAAAATAGACTCAAAATGGATGAAAGACCTCAATGTGTGATAGGAATCCATCAAAATCCTTGAGAACACAGGCAGCAACCCTTCAACCTTAGCCACAGCAACTTCTTCCTAGAAACATCACAAAGGCAAGGAAAGCAAGGGCAAAAACGGACTATTGGAACTTCATCAAGATCAAAAGCAAAGGAAACAGTCAACAAAACCAAAAGACCACTGACAGAATAGGAAAAGATTTGCAAATGACATATCAGATAAAGGACTAGTATCCAAACTCTATAAAGAAGTTATTACATTCAGCACCCAAAGAACAAATAATCCAGTGAAGAAATGGGCAGAAGACATGAACAGACATTTCTGCAAAGGAGACATCTAGATGGCCAACAGACACATGAAAACGTGTTCCACATCACTCAGCATCAGGGAAATACAAATCAAAACCACAATGAGATACCACCTCACACCAGTCAGAATGGCAAAAATTAACAAGTCAGGAAATGACATATGTTGGCAAGGATGTGGAGAAAGGGGAACCCTCCTGCACTCTAGGTGAGAATGCAAGCTGGTGCAACCACTCTGGAAAACAGCATGGTGATTCCTCAAAAAGTTGAAAATAGAGCTACCCTATGACCCAGCAATTGCACTACTGGGTATTTGCCCTAAAGATACAAATGTAATTATCCAAAGGGGCACGTGCACCCGAATATTTATAGCAGCAATGTCCACAATAGCCAAACTATGGAAAGAACCTAGATGTCCATCAACAGATGAATGGATAAAGATGTGTATTTATATACAATGGAATACTATACAGCCATCAAAAGAAATGAAATCTTGCAATTTGCAACAATGTGGATGGAACTAGAGAGTATTATGCTGAGTGAAAGAAATCAGTCAGAGAAAGACAATTATCATATGAACTCCCTGATATGATGAATTTGAGAGGCAGCGTGGGGGGTTTGAAGGGTAGGGAAGGAAAAAATGAAACAGGACGGGATCAGGAGGGAGACAAACCATAAGAGACTCTTAATCTCACAAAACAGACTGAGGATTGCTTGGGGGAGGGAAGGTGTGGAGAGCGTGGTGGGGTTATGTACATTGGGATGGTATGTGATATGGTGAGAGTTGTGAATTGTGTAAGCCTGAAGATTCACAGACCTGTACACCTGGGGCAAATAATATATGTTAATAAAAATAATTTTTAAAAACAGTAATGACAGCTGCCTTGTCTCTGCTTTCCAAATCTTAACACAGTTTCTCTAACTCACTTAAGCCTTAAGAAATATTTCTGGGAAATGTGATTCCAGCCATAAATAAAACATAAATCCAGCCATAAATAAAGATAAGAGCAAAACCATGCCTCTACTCTGTCATTGTATAACCAAAACATACTCACCTCTCCCCAGAGGACCCAGAGTTCCACATTTCACCTGAGTCACAAGTGATGTCCATTCTTCTTTGGGCTGAATGACACTTGCCCTTTGATGTCTCATAACCTGAATACTGAGCTGCAAGGCTACCCACTAATAACACATCTTACGTTAAAAATCAGATGGACAGAAGATGGGAGAAAAGCAAAGAAAAAGAACTGAGATTGAAAAAAAAATAGACATTTCACAGTTGGGATTTAATACTCATAACTACAGCAGTTCCTGTTTTTGAAACTGGACATGTAGTCATTGTTGGTATTCCTAGCTTCCCTTTTTTTTTTTTTTTTAAAGATTTTATTTATTTATTTGACAGAGAGATCACAAGTAGGCAGAGAGGCAGGCGGGCGGGGGGGAAGCAGGCTCCCCACTGAGCAGAGAGCCCAACGCGGGGCTCAATCCTAGGACCCTGAGACCATGACTCGAGCCGAAGGCAGAGGCTTTAACCCACTGAGCCACCCAGACGCCCCTTCTAGCTTCCTTCTAATACTAAGGTTTTCGTATCCCTTTGGCCTTAGTGAATAAACACTCAGCTTGTCAGTTTTGTTGCTTGCTGAGGTCATTCTTGAGTCATGAGCAGTTATTGTAGTTTTTCCATTAATTTTCATAACAGAAATAGGAGTACTAAGAGAAACCCCAGAAGTCCTCCTGTGTTCTAGACATTCTTTTCCCTGTACAATGATGAATTGTACACAATAATCATCACAGCCAGTACTGCTAGCTCCTTCTTTTCCTCTTGGTTCACTGGCATTAGAAGCTCAGAGTGGCCAGGTGCCAGTCTCAACTTCCAGTTGAACAGAACATTTGCAGTATCCCTTGGTGAAAGAATTGTACCCTGGGAACCAGAAACTTAAATCCAAGAGCCCAAGATTGTAGAGATAGGAAGGTCAAATTCTCCTGCATCAATGAGAATAGAGAAGCCTGTCCTACTTATATCCCTTGCAAAGAAAACATTTAATAAAAATTTTAAATTCTTTTGAACTAAAAATAGAAACTTCTTAAACCTCATAAAGCATTTCTAGGGACACCTGGGTGGCTTAGTGGGTTAAGCCTGTCTTCGGCTGAGGTCATAATCTCAGGCCCCTGGAACAGATCCCCACATCGGGCTCTCTGCTCAGCAGGGAGCCTGCTTCCACCTCTGTCTCTGCCTACTTGTGATCTCTCTCTGTCAAATAAATAAATAAAAATTAAAAAAAAACTCATAAAGCATTTCTAAAACAAACAAAAACCCCCCAGTTACATCAGTTACACTTAGTGGTAAATGTTAACATCATATCCTCCAAGACTGGAAAAGAGATAAAAATGTCCATTCAAAGCAACATTTTATTAGAGGTCTTAAAAGTAAATGAATTGACAAAGTACAACAAAATGATAAAGAGAAATAAAAAGTATAAGGATTGGAAAGAAAGAAAACTGTCACTTTTTCCCCAGACAATTGGAAGTGTATATAAAAATTCAAAAGAGTGGGTGAATATAAATAATTTTAGTGAGTTGGCTAGATACACACTTAATATACAAAAATCAACTGGCTTTAATATAATTGGAAGAAATTTAGACATGAAAAAATTTTAAATCTCACGATGTTGAGTAAAAGAAAAAAGATAGAAATGGATACTTACTGGGTGACTCTTTTTATATAAAGTTTTTAAAACCAGGTAAAACAACTGTGGTGTTAGCAACTACAGTAGTTACATTTGAGGAGGAGGGAAGGACAGAGTTCAAGAAGGGGCATGAGGTAGACTTTTAAATTGAGTAGTTGTTCACTGGTGTTATGTTTTGTGCATTCTTCTACATGTGTATATTTTTCAGAATTAAAACATGTTTTTAATAAAATGAGAAATTATATATTAATAAAAAGAAAAATGATTGAAGTAATAAACATATCCAAGACCTGGGTTCTTTGAAATAGATTAATAAACTTCTGGTTGATCAAAAGCAGAATAAAAAGTAAAAGATTAAATACATAAAACAGGAAAATATAATTGGGTGATAATTATAGATGCAGAGGAAATCAAAAGCATATCAAAATATTTCCTTGTTCAAACATGCAAAACAACTGAAGACCTGGAATTAAAATAAATGATATTTTTAACAGAAATAAATTATTAGAATAACTCAGAATAGAGAGAAAAACAATTCTGAACAAACCAATTAACATGGAAGAAATATAGAAAGCCATCGTGGCATTAACTCTTTCCCCTCAAAAAAGAAAAAAAAGCAACATGACTAGATGGTTTCACAGGTCAATTTTACTACTTTTAAGGAACAAAAAACTCTTATTTTGCCTAAATTATAGAGAAACACAAGAAAACAAATAAGTAAAATACTTTAAAAAAAATAACTCTACATTCAATGTGGGGTTCAAATTCATGACCCCAAGATCGAGATCATATCCTCTACTGAATCAGCCAGGTGCCCCCACATTCTTAGTTTTTTAAAGCTAGAATAATGATACCAAACTCTGACAAAGTTAGCACGCATAAACACACAAACTGAAAACCATCTCACTTGTGACTGTCATTGCAAAAATTCTAAGTAAAATGTTACCTAACAGAATCCATTAACCCATTTAAATTTTTCTATGACAAAGTTCTATTTATTTCAGGAATTTAAGGATCATCAAAATTAAGGAATATATTAATATATTTCATTATATATTGATCCTATTTCTTTTCCAAGGCACATGGTAGGATGTCTCTTCCTCTCTTCTTGCAGTTCCCTGTGATCATGTAACTTAAACTCATCAGTAAAATAAGAACCAAAATAATATGTGGAAGGTTTAAAATTCAGTGGCTCCATTTTCCTCTACTATAGAGACTCTCAATGCTCCAGATGATGACTGCTCTATAAGCCTGGGTCTGGGGGTAAGAACAACATGCAGGTCCTCTGATGTGTAGCATCAGCAGGAAATAAACCATGTTATTCTAAACTACTGAGAATTTGAGGTTATTGATTACTGCAGTATAAACTAACATGTACTGACTGATATATATTAATACATAAAAAGAGGGAATAAGTCACATTATCTTTCATAGATAGCAAAAAATATAAATTTTGAATCCATTTTATTAAAATCCACTTCCAGTTTTGATAAATTCTGAATAAAACAGAAAATCCTAACACATTAATTAAATCCTATATATCTTAAATCAAAAGTTAGCGTCGTGCTTAACAGGAATATACTAGAAGCATTTCCATTAAAGCCAGGAATAAACAGAGTTCTTTATCACCATATATACATATATATATTTTTTAAATTGACCTGGATAAGAGAAAGAAATACATGATTTAAAACTTGGAAGTGAGGATATAAAATATTTTCTTTACAGATGATATAAATGGCTTGTTATTATTTATAGTAGCTTTTAGGTGATTCTCAAGTAAATTCAGTGATGGTTTTGAGTACAAAATAAAACCATAGAGAGGCATAATTTGCTTTTAAAAAGATTTAATAATGTAAAGATGTCAATTCTCTCTAAAGTAACGTATAAACCTAACATTAATCAAATGAAAGTGTCAATCATTTTTTTAACTAGATAAACTGATTCTAAAATAATATGGGAAAAATTAATGAACAAGTACATTCAGGAAAATTCTCAAATAAAAAAACAAGGAAACACCAGCTCTATGAAATATTAAAATATCATCAAGGTTACAATAACACAAATTATGAAAGATAAGAAATTTAAAATGAAAAAAATTCTTCATACAAAAAAATACAGATGGTCCCCAATTAACAAAGGTTCAACTTAACTATATTTTGGCTTTATGATGGTGCAAAAGTAAAGAAAAAAAAGTACTCAGTAAAAATCATTCTTCAAATTTTGAATTTTTGATTTTCACCCAGGTGAGTCACATGACGTATAATACTCTCTTGAGGGTGGGCAGCACCTGTCAGCCACAGCCCCCAGGCAGCATGGGATCACAAGGGTAAACGACTGATACATGTATAACCATTCTGTTTCTCACTTTCAGTACAGTATACAATAAATTGGATGAGGTGTTCAACACTTTATTATAGAATAGGCTTTGTGTTAGACGATTCTGCCCAACTGTAGGCTAACATAAGTGTTCTGAGCATGTTTAATGTAGGCTCCGCTATCAAGTTTAGTATGTTAGGTGTATTAAATGCATTTTAAATATACACATTTCAATAAAAATATCTATTTCCAAATATCAATTTCAATAAAAATATCTATTTTCAGTTTACAATGGATTTATTAGGACATAATTTATGGATTTATATATTTAAATATATGCATATATTCATATATTTAAATATAAAATACACTTATTTTATAATATTTAAATATATTTAAATTTATATATTTATTATATATATTTATGAATATATAAAATATATACATAACATGCATATATTTATAAATATATAAATTTAAATATATATTTAAATATTATAAAATAAGTATATTTTATATTTAAATATGTAATAATTTATATAATTAAATTTATATATTTAAATAATGGATTTATTAGGACATAACCTTATCATAATCTGAGGAAGATCTGTGCACCATAAATAAAATAAAAAGTCACTCAGATAACTGGTAAAGGTACATGCAACTTTTATCAAAATTGGAAATATTACTTAATAAAGACTACCTGCAATCCAATAAGGAAAAGATGGATAATCCCAGGGAAAAAAATGGAAAGGGATTAAATAGTTAACCAAAAGGAAACAGAAATAAGTACTTTCTACATGTTTGGCAAGTCATGAAAAATTTAACACCATAATGAGAACCCTAGAACATTTTCCTAGGCATCATGCGGTGAGAAAGGGAAGGTACAGAACAGTATGCATAAAATGCTTTCCTTTCTGTACCCCACCAAAAAAAATATATATGCATATACATGTTTGTATGTATTGCACATCTCCTTAAGGCTACATAAGAAACTGATAACAAGTTGGTGATTTTGTGGAAGAGAACTGGTGGCTAAGTGAGAGGAATAAAAGAGAACACCATCATGCACTTTTTTGTAACATTAAAAAGACTTTTTTAAAGCGTAGTTTCAAACTTAGAGAATAATTAAGCAGATAGAGTTCCATATACTCACCCCATTCCCTGGCAATGAATGCACCAATGTATGACATATTAACCATAGTGCCTGGTTTACATTAAGGTTCCTTTCTTTATATTGCAGAGTTCCATGGATTTTGACAAATGAATGTCATGTACCCACCATTATGGTATCATACAAGATAGTTCCGCTGCCGTAAAATTTCCTGTGCTTCACCTGTTTACGCATCCTTCCTGCTATCCATGCTCCCCACTTCCCCTGGCAACCACTATTTTTATTGTTGAAATAGTTTTTACTTTTCCAGAATGTCATATAATTGGAATCATACAGACTGTAGACTTTTCAGACCAACTTTTTTCACTTAGGAATGTGCATTTAAGTGTCCTCCATGTCTTTTCATGGTTTGACAGCTCGTCTCTTTTTATTGCTGAATATTCCATTGCATGGCTGTAACAGTTTATTAAATCACACGTGGTTAAAGTTTGTCATTGTTTTTAGACATTTTCGGATTCAACTTGCAAGTTTTTGCTGACAATTTTTTATATATATGTCCATGAGCTATTGCTCGGCAGCTTTCCTTTCATGTAATGTCTGGTTTTGGTATTAGAGTCATGATGACCTCACAGAATGAGGATAGAATTCATCAGCTAAACAATCTTGGCCTGATGCTTTGTTTTGGAAGGTTAGTAATTATTGATTTAATTTCTTTAATATAGTTCTATTCAGATTATTCCTTTCTCCTGGTATGAATTTTAGTAGCTTGTGTCTTTCAAGAAATTGGTCCATTTCATCTGAGTTATCAAATTTGTGGACACAGAGATTTTCATAATATGTGGACATAGATTTTCATAATATTCCCTTATGATCCTGTTCATATTCATAGGCTCAGTACTGATGATCACTTTGATCTAGTGTTTACAAACACTTCTCAACATTTTTTCTCCCTTAGTTGTGGCTTGAGGTCTCAAATGGACTGGAGTTGGGTAGTTTTCTTTCCTCTGAATCAGGGTTCCAGAGCTTTTCCTTGTTGGATAAGCCTTTGTTAGGTTATGGAGAATGCTCCAGGCTAGTTTCAAAAGGATTTTTTTCTTTCTCCCTGCCTCTAAACACGAGCAAAGTTTTCTCTGGTCTTCACTAGAACCTGGTGAGGCTCCCAGAGGTCAAACTCAAGACACTGTGAAAGTATGGGTGCTCCTAGTGATTAACTCTCAGACTAATTCACATAAGGCTCTAAATTCATCAAAGCATGAAGTGTTCCTACCATGCTAGTGCTTCAGATAAGTTCATCTATATTCTCTGTATTCACTTATCTCCAGTTTTTGAGGCAGTGGTTAGTTGTGCGATCTCAATTCTCTGATGAATCTAAATAATTTTCAGTTTATTCAATTTTTTCTTATTGTGAAGGCGGGAGAACCAATTTCTAAGCACTTTGCTTGTCAGAGTAGAAACTGGAAGTCCATGAATCTTTTCTTAAATTTTGAATTTCATAACAATGTGCTTACATATTCTATTCCTTACCCCCATCCCAAGTAGAGAATTCCACTGAAAAAGTGACATAAATATATTTGGTTAATATTGTAATCATCACTGCATGAGATTTTTTACTACTTGGATCAATCCACATCAACAACTCAAGTCTCTTATTTAGATTAGTATTTCAAAGATAGCAGCAATTCAAGACATAGCTCCAATTAGTCTAATCTCAAGGGTATTTGCATGAAATGCAACTCTGACTAAATGGTTCAGGGTGACCTTGCTTATTTTCTGAAAGTGTTTTAACACAGTCAGGCTCAAGCATTGGTAACTATGTTCTCTCTCTTAATTCTATACAAATTTCCACTATTCTTATTCCTTGACCTTACAGCTAACAGCTTCTATTTTATTTCTGTAAACACATGCATAATCTTTACTTTGGGATGCACAGCTCTAATATTTTTGGACTTTTTAAGGGGCTAATATAAAAATAAGGTTTCTAAATAGAAATATTAACATGTAATAGGAAAACTAATTTATATTAAGTGGAAAATGACTGAAGCTATTATAAATATGTGGTGGCTTAAGTAGCCAAGTATCTTTTTAAAGCCCATTTGTTCTTAAAGTGTCCATAAATCTGTCGAAAGAGCTAGGAATATAACAGCATCCCAGTCTTACACATACTTTTTATTAAAATTTGGCACACTTTTCTTAACTGTGCCC
Source organism: Mustela putorius furo (assembly GCF_011764305.1). Classification (NCBI taxonomy): domain Eukaryota; kingdom Metazoa; phylum Chordata; class Mammalia; order Carnivora; family Mustelidae; genus Mustela; species Mustela putorius. The sequence goes on from NW_025421987.1 coordinate 34,355,442, forward strand.
TTTTCTCAATCTTTTCCAGGAAATTAAAAATAATAATGTACAATTTCGTAATGAATTTTGTAGGCATATTCATCAGTTGGAAAAGCTATGAAGCCCAAGAGAAGGCAGAGTTAAAGTATGAAAAATGTCTCTTACAAAGTGAAAAATGTTCACTTAACACTGCTTAGAATAGCTATTTCCTAGAAATAAATTAGGTAAGAGGGCAGCCTAGACAGGCTTTTGCCAATAAGTCACCCTAGAATACTTCGAAGATTTATTTAATGCCTAGTACTAACTTTGCCACCCTGTACTACTCTCAAAAATGCAGATTCTTTACTGTTAAATTTTATTTTCCACAATTTGTCACAGGTTTGATGAGGAGAAATCAGAAACCAAAGATAAAGGAAATAAAGATTTCTACACCATTTTTAACTCCCAAAAGGGAGATAAACACTATGAAATCACTAAAAGGCATCAGCTTGATTTTGTATTTAAGGTTTTATTTATTTATTTAGAGCACAAGAGTTGGGGGGGGCACAGGGAAAGGAAGAGAATCCCAAGTGGATTCCATGCTAAGCGTGGAGTCCCACACAGGGATCAGATCCCATGATCCGGAGATCATGACCTGAGCTGAAACCAAGAGTTGGATGCTTAACCAACTGAGCCATCTAGGCACCTCCTTATTTTGTATTTGTAAGAAAAATAAAAAATAATAACAAATCTATAAAGTACACATTATCTTCATTTTACAGATGAAATTTTCCTTAGGTAAAGCTAAAAGTTAAATTTCAATGTTGTTACAAAACTCATGATTTAAAACATGGCTTTAAAAAATTTTAAGTAACACATAGTTACAGATTTTAGGTAAACAGACAATAAAATCAATTTCTTTACTCAAAGGCAGCCATTGTTTACCATTTATATTTATGTATTGCATATTTATACATACCTATCTATCTTAAAGATATGCAGGTATGGGAATCACTGCTTACAAAGAGTTTGGTTCATGCTTTTTCCCCATAACATACCAGGGATCTCTTTCCATGTGCCCATATATTTCAATCCATTTATTAAAAAGACTTATTTTAAGAAACGTATTTTACACTGTATACTTAGGTTATTTCCAATTTTGTATTATAATAACCTGTTGTAATGTATATCCTCTTAGTGTACATCCTAAGACAAAATACTAGAAATGAAACTGCTCAAAATCCATGTTTATTTTTTCATTATGTAGTTTGATCTGTATGTTTAAATCACCAGACTTCTTTTCTGAAAATGTAATATAAAGTTTAAATCTTTTTGAAACACAGGGGGCCTGGCTTTACTGTTCTTTAAGAATCCTTTCAGCTCTAACATGCTCTAACTGTGGGTTTTATATAAATTAGTGTGTAGTAGTTAATACCAGTCTTTATTTGTGGGTAAATGAAAACCCTGCCTAATTGAACATGAACAGTGTTGTCTTTTCCTAGGGCTAATCATAAGCCTTTTTATTTGAAGTTTGAGGAAAGCATAAGGTTACTCTAATACCTTTATCTTTTGGCTCTTTGAGATTAGTGAGATGAAATATAATTCTTGGAGTACTGTAGATAATATAATGGAGAGGGAGAATCATATTCACTACTAAATCCCTGCCAAATGCCCAGCTACTTAGTGGAAAATTAGTTTTTAATAACATAATAAAACTGTAACCCAACCTACTCTATTGACGTTGAAAATGTCACTTTCTTAGGCAGCACTGGCTAGACCTTACATAAAAAGCCCTTTGCTGTATATCCCAAGATTATCTTTTTTTTTTTTTTTGGAGATACCAAGAACATTAAACATTAGGTCCTTGGGGAATTAAGATAACTAAAAATATGTATTTAGTTGGGAGGAAAGTTACTTCTCACATCTAATGATGTTTATGATGGGCTATTTGTAGTTCAATGTGAAGAAAAGCTGGTTTCTGATAATTATGGTACCGCTTAGTCATGGTGATAATTAAGTTTTCTTAGGGTATTTTTGAAATGTTTAGATGAATGCAAATATAAACAAAACCAGCCTCAGTCTTTGCATTACAGGAAGAAAGTCAATTAACTACAAAATGCTGAACAGCGTAAGACTTTAAGATTTTAAAGCGGGGGCGCCTGGGTGGCTCAGTGGGTTGAAGCCTCTGCTTTCGGCTCAGGTCATGATCCCAGGGTCCTGGGATCAAGCCCCGCATCGGCCTCTCTGCTCAGCAGGGAGCCTGTTTCCTCCTCTCTGCCTACTTGTGATCTCTGTCTGTCAAATAAATAAGTAAATAAAATCTTTAAAAAAAAAAAGTTTTAAAGTGATTTGCAGATTCAAAGAAATCCATGATTTTTAAAAATTTTTGTTTCATTTCAAAGTATGGATGACAGAAGCATACAATTTCAAGTACTTAGCACAATCATTATCCATATTATAAAAAATAAACCATCTACCTTTTAAAGGCATAGGTCATATTTTTATTTGTTCATTTTTTAAAAATTAATTATCTTGAATGTAAACTCAGTGAACGCTGAAAATATACAATTTGTTTCTTAATACAAAACACTTATTTATCATTATGGGTAATATGTTCCATTTTCTTCCAACAAAAGTTTCTGAAACAAAAGTGGCAGCCATCAGAGTAATAACTGATTCAAGCAAGAATTATCAATGGAGGTTGAAACTCGTGGGTGAAAGTTAGAAGAAACAGGGTATTTGTAGTATCTCCCTACAAGTTAACTTATTATTTCAAAAGAAAAAAAAAATAGTGTTATAATGAAGATACTACTTATGTGTATTGTTATGTATAAATATGATGTTGAGAGCCAGGGTATTTCCAAATAATTATTTAGAGCAAAAATTATAACATTGTTTTCAGGTTCAATAATATATATAGATATATATGTCAGCTATAACATGAAGGATGAGGAGAACATAAAAGGACCAAGACAGTTACGGGGCGTCTACATTTTATACTAACTAGTATAATATTGACTCTAAGTGGATTGTGAAGTGATTGTCAAGATAGATTTAAAAAAAAGCAAGACCGAACTATTTATTATTTACAGTTGTAAATTTATATATAACGACACAGGTTAAAAGTAAATGGATAGAAAAATATATACGAGGACAACAGAAAACATAAAAAGGCTGGAGTGGCTATATTCATATACCAATTTAAAAAGACCTCAGACCTCAAGATAAAGTTTACTGAGATAAAGACATCTTTCTTAATGATAAAAGGGCCAATTAATCCGTAAGATATAACACCCAATAGCAAAGCCTTGACTGATTCTGTAAATAAAGTTTTATTAGAACAGAGTCATGCCTATTTATGTACTGTCTAGGGCTGCTTCTTGCTACCACTGCAGAACTAAGTAGTTGTAAGAGAGACACGATGACTCAGAAAGCCTGAAATATTTACTATCTGGCCCTTTATAGAAAATGTTTGCTGACTCCTATAAATTAAGTCACAAACAGGGCATGTGTTCGGTTCATCAGTATGTAAATCAGAAGTAAGGCCGTAAACACAATTCGTAACTATTTGAAAAGAGGAAACAGATCAAATTAAAGGTTATGAGTTTTAGGGAATATAACTTGATTAGAAGTACCTTAACATATGTGAATGAGCCTCTGGTAGAAGTTGGAAGTCAAACATTCTCATTTAACTAAGAGTCCTAACTCAAGAGAGTCTTATGTTATATCCTTAACATAAATAACTAGACTTTAAAACAAATAAATACAAATAAAAGGATACTAATCTGACAATTTCCCCCCAAAACACAGCATTAAGTTTTAATGATTATTTGTTTTTGCCCTGACATTAAAAAGAGAGTTTAGTATAAACTTCAATCAGTCCAATTTAAGAGAAGTCTGTATCTAGTCAAGTGGCAAATGTAAATGGCAAAAGGAACTGTGCTAATGTACACTTGAACAAACTCTTCATAGCAAGATTTTTAGAGAATTTGAACAATTCTAATATAATGATACATTTACTTAGTTCTACTTTCTCCATTAGGAAATGGTCATACACACATAGACACACAGAAATCATTTGTAAAACTCTATGGTGTGGCTCAAACTTAAAGTTTTTAAAAAAAGAAAACACACACACACACACACACACACACACACACACTCTTTGTTATTTTAACCTGAGGTACACAAGCCTAAAAGGGACAATATGAAAGATGCTATAAGAGACAGACTAGGATAAACAGAAAAAAATGAAGGGGATGTTGATTAGTACTCACCTTTAAAGCTAAAGTACATTTATTTCTCTTTAGAGAGATCAAGAATGACACATTAAAATTGTTGTATTAAAAAAAAGGTTGCTAACAAATATGTGGAGTCTCTGCCTACATAGATCTTCAAAAATAGGCAAATTGAATGTTTTATATAAATGCATACTTACAAGAATGGACTAGATCTGCACTGTCCCCAGGATGGCAGTTAAAATCTAAATTCTTCAGTTGAACTAATCATATTTTAAGTGCTCAAAAATCACCTATGGCTAAAGCCTATGATACTGGACAGTGTATCATAGAACATTTCCAACATTACAAGAAATTCTACTGGGCAGCAGTGGGCTAGGCTCATTGTCTTCTTAAAAGTGTCTACATTGTATAGATAGTTTGATTTTCCCTATAGGTTTTGGTTCATTACTTTATTTTTCAGAACTTCTTGTTTTATTTTACAAAGCCTTTTGTTCTTCAGTCATATCTACTCATTTAAATATTTTTTCATATAAAATTGAAAATGACTGCAATTTCAAAAAACCCCTTATAGAACAAGTAGCAATCTAAAATGTGATACTCTGTACAACGCTTTTCAAAAAAATTTGCAGAAATATACAAAATGTATTCAAGTATATAATAAAACTATGAGTTTGATACCTAACATAATTAGCAAATTATGAAAATATGTCTAATTTCTAAACATAAATTCAGATACACTATAGTTGAAAAACAGAAGTAAATCTAAGTTCACTTAAGTCACATGAAGATACAAATAGGGCAGAAAACACCAAGCAAAATTAATGGTCGGAAACTAGCAATAAAATCAACTAAAATATTAATATAAAAACTCTTCTTAAACACTACTTACACCATTTGATTCAAATGAAAAGTACTGAAAAATTCCCTTGCATTAAAAGAATACATGAATAAGGATATTCAACCTATGCTTTAAAATTAAATGGCCAAATTAAAAACTATTTAAACAAAAGACAATATATTAAATGCAATTCACATCTGAATTAACAAATAATAAATGTCTGAATATGTAGCAATTGTGGAATCCAAGTTATCCTGGTGCAAATCAAAAGAAATTCTTGATTAGAAATGATATGGACAGAACATGGTACATTTTAAAAAGAATAAAAAACTAAGGCTATCTCAAATAATTCTACAAATTATCACTTTTTAAATGTGACAACGTATTCATTTAATACATCTGATATTTTCTAATTTTTTCACATTATTTCTCTACTTTTTGCATTTTTTCAAATTTAGAACTTATACCATATATCTTACTGAATTTTAAATTGCATTTTAAAATAAAATTATTTTAAAGTTACTGAATTCTTTTGTGCTATTTAGAGAAAAACTTTGCAGGCAATGCCACGCTTTCTCTTTTTATACTAATAACTACTTTCAATTTCTTAATCTTTAGGATTGTTACATCAAGAAAGTTTGATTTTGAAATCTAATCACAAATGAGAATAAATTAAAAAGCAGAAGGGAGTGGAAAGCAACTAAGGAAAAGGGAAAAACCTTAGAAAAACAATAATGTAGGGCAAGAAGAATATTCTAATATAAGAACCAAAGAAAGCTTTAAGCAATGAAAGCCAGAAACCGTAAGTAAAACTTTTAAGACCAAATAAAAATATTTATCAGATCAGATTCTTTACTAAATTAATAATTAGATAATAATTTGCTATTGTTTCGGAGTCACAAATTACCTTCCCTACCACACCTCCCCCGGAAGATAAATATGCAACCTCTATATACTGAGATTCACAGTTTCTGGACTTATTTTTCCACCACTTAAACTATGGATCATTGCTATCATGTGAGAGTGTTTGTTCAACTCCTCTTGCTGAAGTTTCACCAATGACTCTTTCTCTTCCAAACGACCTTCTAATTGGGCCTTTTGAACTTCTAGTGAGGAAGCCTAGGAATTGGGGGTAGGGGCAGGAAGGAATCCAGGAAAACAAACTTAGTATGTCTTCCTTTCACAGATATTTTAAGATGTCCTATTTTTCATTTGTAAAACAACTATGTCAAAAGACACATTACAAATATGTTTTATATCTTAGTCAATTAAATTTTATGGTAAGCTTAAGATAAATAATTATTAAACAATATAATACAAATTGGAAAGACACATTCAATTTGTCTTTTTAAGTCATTATTAGCAGCTGAAATTTTGCAGAAAACAGTACACATCACAATTTAGAATCACTATTAAGATGACCACATTAAAGGAGAACCAGGAAATCGGTAAACGTGGCATTAGATTTTATGCCTCTTCTTCACTTGTGCTCTGTAGTTGTTCAAATGGTCATTTAATCCTGGTGTGTTCTCATCTTTCTAGCAGCAGCTGGGCCAGAAAGTGCTATTGATAGCTAACACACACAAACAACCATGATAAAGTGGAATGAACAGTGGACTTAGATTCAGAATACTGAATTAGCTTTGTGACACACCCTCAGTAACTCAAAACTCAGTTTCATTTGTAGGTTGAAAACATTTGATACTTATATATTAATATATTTGCTAAGGAGAAGAGTATTAAGAAAAATGTTTCAGAGTTCTTGGCAAATTATAAAGTTCTTAACAAATAGGAACTCCTATTATTATTCCTTTCCCTAAAAGCTGGGAGAGGCAGACAAACACAGCCACTTGTATGTGACCTTCAGATCTGGGAACCCCTTCATGTATTCTTTGCCCACTAAAAAGCAGTAAGTGCTGGTACACAATATATATTTAATAGGTTTTTCATGATTTTAGGAAATCAGGTTTTCACACTGCGAGAGAGCCTTTACTAAAAAACTGTCAATTCTAAGACTATAATATCTTCTAAATAAAATTACTAACGAACCAGAACTTTAATTTACCCAAATTCACCTCTTCTACAAAATCAGACTTATTCACCTCTTCTACAAAATCAGACTTATTCATCTACTACCAATGAGAACTCAACAGATTCTTACCTTAATGCTCAGTTCTTTTCTTATCTGTTCTGTTCTATTTAATTCCTTTCTAAGGATATCAATGGTTTCTTCCTTATCTTCCCTTTCTTTTTGCAAGATTTTAATTTTTTCTTCTTGTACTTTTGTTTTTTGTTGCAAATCTTAAAACAAACAAACAAACAGTCAGCTATATGGTTAGAGGTTGCATACTGATGTTACCCTGAAAAGGTTAATTAGCCACTATGTCATTAGAGCAAAAGAACGACAACTGGGAAGATGAAGAAATGCCTTGTTGAAAATAAAAGTTCCACAGTTTTGATGAATAGAAAATACCATGAAACTCTTCCTGTGGGCCAGTATTCTATAGAAAATGCCAAATCTCCATGTCTTTCCCTCTTCCTCTGTCCCTGATATTGTATGCATAGTTATGAGGGGAAAGACAATCCTCATAGATCAAGGGTTAGAAAGATATAAAAAAATATATAAAAAATTATTTAGGCAGATGTCTAAGGCAAGTGAGTTAGAACAAAAATGTTTTTGTGGATCATTTCAGAGCTACTGCCATTAGAAGCTGGTAACTAAAAGTTACCTAGCACTGCCACCTGCTGTTACATTCTTTTAAAACTCTTTCTTTTGAAAAGACAATCCTTTCCTCGAATTCCCAGATTAAAAAAAATATATATTGCTTTTTCAATTTAATCAATCTAACTAAACTCTTCTGTAAAATGTTATGGCAAGAAAAGAAAAGTTATTTAAAATGTGATTTAAGCTTTAAAAAAGGGAGAGAAGTAGAAAATAAATCATGCTTTGATTCTTCTACCAACATAAGATATGTTAAAAAATATAGACAATATATTAAATAAGAAGTTAAAACTTACTTGCTAGCTTACATTCTTTGTCTACTAGTTGGTTCTGTACTTCTTTTCTCTGTTCTTCTTTCTCTATTAATTGGGCAATAGTTCTGAAGTTATAAAAAAATATAGAAGAACACATCAAGGAAGTATTTCATTTCTTTTTCTTTCCAACAAGTATTTTAAGAGCAAATTAATAAGAAGAGTAATTACATTACATTTTGTCAAATATGTATTTTATATCTAAAATAAGTGGTAATTCTATTAACTTTATCTATAAAAAACAATGCTCTGTATAAAGAGAATCACTGTTTTTAAATAATCCAAAATAATTAGAATTAAGAACTAGAGATTTTACTTTTCATTTTGTTGCTTGAATGACTCATTCAACTTTTTCACTGTCTCAATTTGTTTATTCAGAGAATCACATGTCATCTGCAAATCTTTATTCTTCTTTTCATTGGTTTCATTCCTGAAAAAAGACAAAATGAGTTGATATTTTTAGGGAGGCAAACATTTAATGGAAAAAAGAAACAGTGTCTCTTATTATCTCATCAAAACAAACTGCATACACTGAAGAAGAGGAATGTCATGAACAAGCAGGCCATAAAGAAAGATGAACTCTAAAAGACATAAAGATTTATTTTGGCTGACTTAGGAGGTAATATTTACTATAAAAAGGAAAAGTACGGGGCATTTACCTCATATTTATGGATATAGAGCTTTATGGATAATATTGCTCTACATAATTTGCTATATATATTATAGTTATTTTCATAGTTAGATCCAGAAAATTTTTAAAAACTTCTGTAAAAGGATGTAGTTTATTAAAAAATAAAACTTAAATCTGCTATTGTTAGCCCCTTGGGCATAATGTATGTTTAATTAAAAATGTCAAATTAATGATGTAGTTTGAGATACTAAACTTCACTTGCCTCTTCAGAGCTCTGCATCTAACAGTTCTGCTTAGTTTACTAGCAAAGTAAACACAGAAATACTTTCTAAAGTGATACTTTGACGCCCAAGTATTTTAGGCATAAAATGTCCTTTTTACTTCACTAAGTACAAACTGGTAGCACTGGCCAAATTTGCCTAGAAGTGTTTTATCTGTCCCATGTGGTTTTTACAATTCTGAATCTGAATGCCTTTAAATAGTCCCTACCATTAGCGATGACCTTTCTTCCCCCAGCCAACTTCATTATTTGTCCTGTCTGGCCCCAGAAGGCAGGAATTTTATCTCTTGGCCCCTCACTCACTATCTGGAACATCAACGGGATGTACAAGTGGTTCCTGGAAACCCCGTATTTCTGTGGGGACCAATGCTTATTACTTTTTCTCACATCCTGACTTAACACCAATAGTCCACTCTACCAGGGCTGCCTAAAACAGATTTTGGAGAAAGTTATTGCTGGGAGAAAATATCCTGTTTAGGAAATTTTAATGTCACAAATTTTCTAGATGTATATGTTTTCCACCCTTCATTTTTATTGATTGGCAAATAAGCATATAGATCTTACAGAGTTAAAATCTTCTAGATCTCTATATTATAGCATAGATAGAAGATTTTTTCAAATCTTAATCAATGTTAAATTATAAATTAAAAAAAGAACAAGTTAATTGGAATGTTTTTATTGTTTGGTAGAGAATCTGTAATTGTTCCGGGTCTTCTTTATATCTCAGTTTTAAAATTGACCTAAAAGATTAAAAGAAGGAAAGCATGACAAAGGAGGAAAGCATGATCAATCTCGTATTTTGTTAGTAGGCATGTAAGCCTTTTTGAAAGGAAACTTGTCAATCCATCAAAAACCTGAGAGCACATATTCTTTAACCCAACAATTCACCTGTTAAGAATTTATTCCACAGATAAAGTCACATATATAAGTAAACCATATTCAGTGACATTAAGGAGAAATAATGAGTACAAACTGAGAGATGTTTTAAACACTAACACCTGAATTCCCGTGTTATGAGACTGGAAATTGGATATGTTCAATTGAATATGAAATTGTTCATATTCAACACATTTGATGTACAGAAATGGCCAATTCATATGGCTCAACTTAACACAAATTATGACAACTAAGGTCCTTCAACATTTATGGAATGCCTGACTGTGTACTGAGTACTGCTGCAGGCCATAGGGGTTTGTCAGTGAACAAAGCAGATCAACTTGTTCTTGTGGTATTAAAACCCCAGATGACTGAGGACTGCATGAATACATGAAAGAAGCAGTGTCGACTGGAGAGAAACAAAGAAACCTGTATTCTATTTCTGACTTTGATCCTAAGTTTGAGTAAGCAATACTTCATTTACCTGTGATGTAAGTTTCTTGTCAACTCCTTAACTTATGGAATTATCAGAATATGTGAACGTTTACAAAAGGATTTTAGCACCACAGAAAAGAAATACTGTGTGTTCATTCTACACTCCTAACTTAACACAGAAAATTTTACTTTATTAATTTACCTCTGAACAAGTTCCATGTAGGATTTTGTCAGTATTTCATGTTCTTCAGCCACAGACTCTAATTTCCTATTATGTTGGAAGAGATGCTCAATATCACTCTGGGCTCTTTCTGATTCAACCTGCTGTGCCTTTAGCAACACACCAAGCTCTTCATTTTTTCTCTCTACTTCTCTCAACATACCAGCAAGTGTCCGTGCCTAAAACAAAACCAAACACTACTTCCATGTGTATTGCTGGCTCAATTTCTACAATTTAAAAGATTTACTAAATATCTAAGAGGCAAGCATCTATTTGGTTATATAAAGTTTTATTAGTCACATATACTTATTAATTAACTACTTCTAATAAATCTAACACTGTTACATTTTTTTTACTTAAGAGATTGTCCTGACTAGAAAAATCTCGGCACGACCAGACGCAAGGAAATTAGCACAATTATAACAACAAGAAAGTAGGTCTACATTCTGTACTTAATTAAAAGGGTATGTGTGGTCCCTGGGGCAAGCCATCAACACTAAACCATAAAGTTTACACAAATCAGTTTTCCCATTTCAGGTAAATATTAAAAATAAGATCTTAACTGTATCACAGATGTTTAAGCAACACTTAAAATTAAGCTAGCACAATTAGGGAATACAGCCTAAATTAATATGAAAGTATTTGTGACATGAAACATTAAAGAAACAGAACACTAGAATGAGAAGTGAACTCCCCCCCAACACCCTTTAGCCTGAAAAATACTCTTATATTGAAATGCCACATAAAAACCTAAGCCCTTCTCTTTTTTTTGACAGTCTATAAAGCAGTAATACCCCATTATTTAGCGTTATTTTTTATAAGAAACCTTTCCAGTAAAACAGATAAAACATTAAATTCTCCAATAAAATGCAAGACATGTCCAACAGACATAGAATATAAGAAAATGCTATGGGAAGGGAGAGGACAAAATGATTTTAATATCACTAATTTTCTTTGTTGAAATTTATGATAAATCCAATACATTGTTAAGACAAATGAATCCACGTCAACAGGAGAAAAGGAAAACATGGTTATATTTATTTATATTTTTTTCAAATATGAATACTCTGAGAAGACTCTAAAGGTATTTTATGTGTCACTGACTTTAATACCTCTCAAAAATCAAATGACTTTATTACAGTTCATCATAAATGATATCAAACTGTTGAGACTCTGTTTATATTTGCTAGGAATTTCATATTACTGCAGTAAGCTCTCACTCCTAATGTACATATTGTGTGTATATGTGCGCACAGCACAATGTCAGACTTTCTGAGCACCTACCATGTGCCAAGTACTGTGCTTGCTGGGGCCTAGAGATACCGAAACTATCTCGAACATCAAGGGTGGGGAGCAGGGTTGTATAATTTTCACATGTATGGGAAGGAGAAGACAAGAGACAGCTTCCTAAGAAATGGAAGTATTTAAACTAAAATATGAAGGCTTATTAGGAGTTAGGCAGAGAAAGAGGAAAAGGTGTTCTAGACATGGAAGAGCAAATACAAGGACAGAGAAACCTGAGTATGTCAACTAACTGCAGAGCAATAGAACTGCATAAGAAACTGCAAAGAAATCTGATATAGGTGATCGCAGAGAATGCACAGAAATGCAAGGAGATGAGGAATGAAAGTAATTTTAGAATCCTACGTGCCAAACTAAGGAATTTAAAATCATCTGCTGAGTAAAATGGTAAGCCACTACAGGTATATACCACAGAAGCAATAAAATCAGATTACAGCTTCAGAAGTCACTGTAGGGGAACAAGGGAGGGTGGAACCAAATACAAAAAGATGACTTGGGATGCACGTAGAGGGTGGGTGAAAAGAGGGCTCTAGACTGAAGGTAAAAAGACTAACTGGAGGATCTGCTATGATTCATATAAAAAATGAAAAGAATTTGACCTGTAGCAAATAGTAGCAAGAAGAAACAGGCAGGAAAAGGTAATATTTAGAAGGTAGAATCAACTGGATTTGGTGAATGACTAATTGTAGGAAGTAAACTATATGATTTCCAGGATTTTTATCTAGAACTCTTCAGAACAAGATGGAATATATAAAAAAGAGTAAATTTTTGAAATGGGTGATGAGTTCAGGACTGTTCATACTGAATGGGAAGTATTTGCTATATATTTAAAAAGAGCTATACAGGAAGCATTAATGCTTAGTGGAAAGTATCTGGGCTCAGCATATAAAACTGGTAACATTAACATTCTGGTAATGACTGAATCCCTGGACTATTTAAGGAAGGGCAAAGGACTTAGAACATAATGCCAGGAAAACCCAACATTTAAGGGTTGAATGGATGAATAGAAGTCCTTAAAGGATATAGAAAAAGAATATCCATTTAGCGTAGAAAGAAAATCAGAAGATATTGGGGTGACCAAAATCAAAGGGGGAAGGAGGGAGTAGTGAAACGCTGAGAACAGTTTACTTCAAACACTAACAAAAATAAAACTAAAATTTCGTACATGTTCTGCTTCATTTATTTTTCTACATATCAGATAAGTTTTTATATTGTACACACCTCTGTCTCAGCTTGAGTTCTTTGACAGCGATATTGAGCAATCAGTCTATCAGCCTGTGCAAGGGCTAGAGCTTTTGCTTCCAAAAGATCTTGTAGCCTGCTTTCTTTGGACTGTAAGAAGACAAACCATTTATCTTTATCACTTACCAGAAAAACATCTATTAAAGCTCAACTGTTATGTATAGTTAAAATAAGCTTGTACTCACGGCTAATGTGGACAGTTTCATCTCATATACATCCATTATGTCAGATATTCTCACATCATTAATTTGTTCCTTTACCTAAGTTTTAATACAACAGTCAAAAATCAGAAAATCAGAAATTTTAACACTCAACACAATAAAAAAAAAAATGCCTAGTGTGAAACCAAATCATTAAAACTTAATGGTAACAAAGTAAAAAAAATTAATCCTGTATTAGGCAGTTCACAAACATTTCACTAACCTGGCTATTGCAGAAGAGTATCTGGGTAGGACTTGATATGCTTGTGGGATATATTTCTTAAACAGAGGGAGAGGATGAGGGTGGACTAACTGGGGGAAGACTAGGGGGAAAATGATTGGTGTTAAAATGTGGGAATTTTATAGCTAATTTTTTTCTTTCTTTCCAAACTTTCTAGAATGTTGTTATTTTCATATTAAAAGATAAGGTTTCATTGATCAAATTGGCATCTTAAGTTATTTAAATAAATGTTATAATCAGGAGTGATATTTAGTTGGTATGTACCAGGCAGAATCCCATTTATAATGGTTATTTACCACTCACCACCATTCCAGCCTGAAGTTTCTCTATTAATTCCTCAATGTTCAATCCTGGAACTCTAGCTTTCAAAAGTGGAGGAGTTAAACATTTTACTGATGTTGGAAGACTGTGATTTAGAGATTGCAAGGGCATTCTCTTGGGCATATGTTCTGTTTCCTGTTGTCTATAGGCATTGTTTGCTGCTATACTTTCTCCAAGTCTGAATAGGAAGAAAGAAAGAAAGAAAGAAAGAAAGAATGAATGGATGGATGCATTACAAAAAAATAGTGGAAGGAGAGCCTGGGTGGCTCAGTCAGTTGAGGGTTCAACTCTTGATTTCAGCCTAGATCATGATCTCAGGGTTGTGAGATAGAGCCCTGCCACAGGCTTTGCACTAGTTTGAGATTGTCTCTCTCCCTCTCTGTCTGCTCCCCCACCCCACTTGTACCACACACTCTCTCTCAATAAATAAAATCTTAAAAAAAAAAAAATAATAGAGGAGGGTGCCTAGGTGGCTCAGTGGGTTAAGCTTCTGCCTTCAGCTCAGGTCAGAATCTCAGGAACCTGGGATTGAGCCCCACATCAGGCTCTCTGCTTGGCGGGGAACCTGCTTCCCCGTCTCTGCCTACTTGTGCGCTCTCTCTGTCAAATAAATAAATAAAATCTTAAAAAAAAAAAATAGAGGAAAGGGTAGTTAGTATAGAATTAGAGAATATTTAGAATGGATCTTTTTGGGGAATATACGCCTTCAAATATTTTTGAAATAATCTTGGATCTATGATGAAGCCACATTTTGGAAAATACCTTAAATACTGTCAAGTAAATGCTTTTCTACTTACAATCCTTTATAATGACAATCTCACCTCTTTTCTGGAGACATTAGAACTAGTCTGTAAGTATGGATTATTTGTTAAACTTAAGTACAATGTTATTGCTGTTGGTAAGAACATCCTTCTTACCATGGGCAACATCACCTGTCCTTCACCTATGTCCTTCATTTTATCCTTTCTCATTCAGAATCTTCTCACTAACCTGACTCCCATCCTGCCCCATTTATCGTGTCTTGTTCCTGCCACAGGGTCTTTCAATGAGCTGTTCCTTTACTAGAATATTCTTCCCACCAGATCTGTATAGAGCTGGTTCCATCTTATTATCAGCTCTCAGTACAAATTCACTTTCTCAGAGAGCCCCCTACACCCATACTGACATGCACATTATGAAACTTAATTTTTTTAACTTGTCTCCCAACTAGAATATAAACCATATGACAGAGGTTCCCAGTCTAATTTACTGCAATATCTAAAATGACTAGAAGAGGGCCTGGCACATACTTGGCCCTCACCAGATGGAAATGTACACCAAAAAACGTACTTATGTACCCACCCACCCATCTAACATATAAATTTACCTTATTAAACTAAGATGATATAAACAAAGGCATAAAAAGACATAAAATAAATGAACACCTGACATAGTTTCTAAAGAGAAAATTATGTAACACCAGTAAGACAGGGGCAGCCAAGATATAAAGAAATGGTAGGAAGATCTCATATACAGGGTCAGAGGATGAGACTCCCACTTTCAGTGAAGCTGAAGCATTCCATTCTGAAACACAGGGGCTTTCCTTTATGTCAGATTACCACAACTGGAGCAACCAAGCTCCAGATGAATGAAGCAGCTTCATAGATCATTTCCAGATCTTAACTTGAGAAACTCCCTATCTGTCCATTTGTTTAAAAATATTTACAATGAAGAGAATTCTGATTATGTGGTCTCTAGGTCTTATTCTCCACAGTTCTTAATCTCTTAATTTATGACTAAATTATTAATTCTGAAAAATAAGTTTCTAAGTCAGTTAAAAGAAATAGCAGAGGGACTCCTGGCTCAGTCAGTTAAGCATCTGCTTTTGGTTCAGGTGGTGATCCCAGTGTCCTGGGATGGAGTCCCACCTCTCCCCATGTCAGGGGCTCCTAGCTCAGTAGGGAGCCTGCTTCTTCCTGCCCCTTCCCCCACTTCTGCGCACGCTCTCTCTCACTCTCTCAAATAAATAAATTCTTTAACAACAGAAAAATAGCAAATATTCTCTTAATGATTGAAATCAATGAGAATAGTGGGCAATTCTGCCTGGCCACTATCTATTTTACTTTCTGATAAAAGCACAAAAATTTTTTTTTTTTTTAAATCCTCCCACTGCCCCCAAATTAACTTTCACTTCATGTAGTTCTCACAGTTGAACCCTTGTTATCTGCCAAGGTCCTTCAATGGCAAATGACCCAGATTTGGTCAACAAAAGTGATGCTTAGGTTTATTTAAACAGGGCACCTGGGGCAGGTAAGCTCAGGTCATGATCCTGTAGTCCCAGGATCCAGTCCCACATTCAGCTCCCTGCTTAGCAGGGTGTCTGCTTCTCCCCCGAAACCTCTCTCCTCTCATGTTCTCTCTCATTCTCTCAAATAAATAAATAAAATCTTAAAAAAAAAAAATACTTATTTAAATAACTGGGAAGAGAAGCTTTTTGTTTTCTTTCCTGCTTTGTTTTTGTTGGTTGTTTTTTAGTCCTAAAAGCCATGTTGTTTATTAAGTGTTTAATCTTTTAGAGCAGTTTCCCATTTTATCCTCTGGCAAACCCTTAAGCTGAAGATATTCTTCCTCACATCTAATCTGAATGTCTTTTTTTTAGGGGAGGGGGGCATATAGCTGACACAGGGAAAGCTCATTCTATGTAAGAACTAAACTGGGTAAGATATAAGCATAGTCCAGAAGCTATTATATCAAATAGAGGAAGTGAGAGAAAGAGAGGCATAGTGCCTGAAAAACATTTAACCCGTCTGAAGCTAGTTTTTCCCTGAGTATACACCTGGTCTTTTCAGGTACTGAAATCAAATTTTCTTTTAATCACTTGAAAAATTACCAACATCAGAAGTCTCTGATTCACAGAATTTCTAATCTCTCTGTGTTGAGGACTATTAAAGAAACACAGCAGGATATTCCAGGACCACAAGAGATACACTGCAAATGACTACAACTCACACTAAAGCAGGAAAATCTGGCAGTGGAGCAGCTTCCAACAATATTCCCAGTCCAGACTGTACTTGTTCTCTATTATCTGATGTTAAAGCAAAAGCCAAGGGAGTAATCAGGCGTGGATCCTAAGCAAATCAAGAAACCAAAAAACAACAGGCACAAGGAATAAATAATGTCAGGATTTTTAAAGCAAGGTGAGTAAACAGAGCTAAACCATAAAATAATTCCAGGCAAATTCTGAAAGGTTTCTATCTGCTGTTTGAATGTATTCATTAGCCTTTACTTTGTTATAATTATCTATGCAGTCAATATGAACACTAGCTTTGAAAAAATCTGGCAAAAGTTTTGTTGTGCCTATGAAAATCACATCTTACATATTATGATGGATTTAAAATATGATCCACAACTGACTGATATTTTGAATTACTGTTTTATTTTTCTAGCTACCTTTAAAAGAAAATCTGACTGTAAGAACAAATAATCATTTCCAATAAAAGTAAAAAAAAAGTAAAACTCAAATTAACTAGAAAAATTCTAATTTTGTCACTGAAATAATTATATTTAACACACAAGTCCTTCATGTCAGTAAATATTTTACATTAGTACTGTAAGCTCCAAATCATTTATTCTGAAAAAATCTCCTAATTGACACAAAATCAGTTTGACCCAATTTTTAAGTTGTTAACAGAGAACAAATATTAAAATATGAATCCTTTATAATTATTTACATTTTACAATGTTGAGGGTCTTGTAAGTACTCAAGTATAATCTTATGCCACAGAACCATGTTAAAAGCTGGGCTTTAGGGTGGCTCAGTGGGTTAAAGCCTTTGCTTTCGGCTCAGGTCATGATCCCAGCACCCTGGGATAGAGCCCCGCATCGAGCTCTGCTTGGCGGGGAGCCTGCTTCCCTTCCTCTCTGCCTCTCTGCCTACTTGTGATCTCTCTCTGTCAAATAAGTAAAATCTTAAAAAAAAAAAAAAAAAAAAAAAAAAGCAAAAGCTGGGCTTTATCTCCATAACCCTCATTGTAACCCTTCATAACTGCTCCCATGGAGGGGAATTCATTATTTTCATTCTGTAGTTAAGGAAGCTAGAGCTCAGACAAGTGAAATAGCTTGCTCAAGTCTGCAATGACTTGACTGACTGGTGGAGTCAACATCTGAAGCCCATCTCTTCAGCATTATGCTCTCCAAAGCGTACAAGGGGCTCCTGTATAAGGTTTCAGTTTTGACTTCTACCCTGTCTATATAGACCAGAACCATCTTTGTTTATTATAGTAACTCAATTCACACATGTTTGCTAAGTATCTATTTTAAGTCAGGTTTTGTGGCTATCAAGGTAAACATTAGAGCTCTTATTCAGCTACCATCATCAAAATTCGTGAGTCAGCTATTCTCTGCATACCCTCTCTGGTCTTACTATCACTCACAATCATGTCCTTTTCTTCCAGATGTGTCCCTTATCCCCTTAACACTCGACATCATCAATCCCAACCAAAAACAAAAACTCCAAAACAAATAACACTTCCCCTTCACTGCAGTGCTATTAGAAATAAACAAAAAAACCTTAAGTATGGCACAAGAAAGGAAAAAGGCTGAAGAAGCTCTACTATCATGAACATCCTATACATTATAGTCACAAGCATTTATGTTCAATTCCTGCAAAACTACGTAAAATTACAGTGTACTGGGAATAAAATAGCTACTTAAGGCAATTAACTCTTTTCTGATAGCCAATTCTAAGATAAACAATTTCTAAACCTCAAAATATTAAAACAGAAACTCACACTTAGGAAGCATTTATGTATGAATAAACTTCAATATTTGAAGAGTTTACACTCACCTGAAGGATTTTATAGAAGCTTACTTCCATACCAGGAACCAACTGTTTAAGTCTGTTCATCAAATCAAGAGTTTTCAAAACTACATCAGCAGCAAGTTTGCTTAAAAATAAATATTTAAATTAGATAACCAAAAAGTTGCTTAGAACTTTATTTCTGTCCATGATTTTACAGAAATTCTGAAAAAACCAACACTTTTGTTTTTAAACCTCAGGAAGATAAAGTATTGTTTCTTTTGAGAAGTAAAAATATAACAGAGACTAGCATCCTTATAACCCAACACCCCAAAAGAACAAATTGGCATTAACAGTCTAAATTCAGACAGTGTTTTCAAATACCACTGAGCTTCCACTTTCTGAGCCAAATTACCAACAGCATCAGCAAAATGACCTACTTAATTTTTAGCTATTTCACTGGAATATCAATAAAGGGCAACCTTAAGCAATACAGAATACCTTACATTTATCAAATAAATTATACTAAGCCATGTTCTTAGCCTCATACCACAAAAGGAGTATAAAAAAGTAAAAAAAAAAGTAATCCTTGTTCTTGAGGAGCACAATTATTGACAATTATGTCATTTATGGAAATTGGAACAAATCAATGTCTAGCATTCAGGTCCTCAATAAAGATTTGTTAATGGACTTAATTCATGCGGAAAAGGAGCAATAAAATAATCTATCTCTCTCATCACTATCAGTGAAAATTCACCTTTAAACCATAAGTCTTAACATGCTTAGGAAAAGAACTGTCTTTTTTAGTAGGAAACCTTCAGTAGTAACTGATTTCCTGGTAATAAAAAAAATGACCTTCTGTTTTTTCATGCCTTTTTGTTTAAAACACAAAATTACTGAGGCAATGTCAGAAAGAACCTCCAGAAAAGAACTATGAAAGACACTTCAGGATAATCAAAAATTAAAACAAAAAACAAACCTAAACAATGAAAAACAAATCATGGATGTTAAGATTATCCTTTCTTCAAGGCATGTAATCTATGAATTGAATGAATTTTTAAAAAATTATGAAAAAACTTGTTAATTCCCTGCTATACCTTGAGTTAATAGTTCATACCCAAGGATTACCTCCAAGAGGAGAGAATCACTAGATCTTTTGATTTTTATTATGTTTGGTATTACCATTTTGCCATTTGGATTTTATATACTCACCACAATTCAGAATCTGCTACCTTTGTTCCAAACCCCAGATCAATCTTGCCGTATGTAAATTGTTGTTCTATCAAAGTGGTACATTTGATAGTAGTCAGAGTTTTTGCAACGTGCATTTTTAGAGAATCATCTCCACACAGAGGTTAAGTTTTGTTAAGGAATACAAACAAAAAATTCTCAAAAAACCCCTTATATTCGTATAGCACTTCACAGTATTAAGAGTGATTCCATACAAATTATCTTGTCACTGCACTTCCATATAATCATCGTTACATTAGCTCAATGACAGATTAGGAAACTAAAGCTTAGAGCATTTAAGTGACTGGTAAGTGGCAAGAGATGGGACTGACACCATGTCTGTTACTCTGCTGGATGTTAGTATTTTCTTAGAAGCTTATTACAGTGGTTCAATATTTGCTGAACTAAGGGAAGTCATTTTTTTCTATTTTGTAATATTGTAAGTTAACTTGAGTATCATTTAAAAAGTATCAAATTTGGCTTAAAACCGTACCAATTCTGAGGCCTGCATATATTACAGATAGATATCAACAATCAAGCAAAATAATCATGTGTCTCTACAGCAGTGGTTTTCAACTTTAGCTGCATGTTAGAATCATGTGAGTAGTTTGATCAATCAATCACAATCTCCCCACTGCCCACACACCAGGGCTCTAGATTACTCCAATCAGGTTAGAATTGCTGGAAGTAAGGTTCAGGTGTCAGGATTTTTAAAATGTTCTTCAGGTTATTCTAATACATAATCAGGATTGAGAATCACTGCTGTAGGGAAGAGAAAAATTAAGGAGCAGTAACTCTGAGAAGAGAGTAAATAGATGTGGAATTTGCTCTAGGGCAGGACGAAGTTGAGCAAATTCTTACTACTGAGATATAAGGAAACTTGACCAAGTAAAGATAAAAGATCTGGTTGAGATATAAAGGTTTCTTGTTGATAATAATAAAAACACATTAATGAAATATTTTTTAAAAATGGGACTTGGGCTTCAAAAGGCTTAGAATTAACTGATCTAAAAGAAAAGAGCAAACATAAGAAAAGACCTAAGAAAACCTGAATACAAAAGTTAGGCGGTGACACAAATTGAACTCAAGGTTTTCTTTTTTTGTAATGAATGAAATTGTCTTGACATGTGTCTTTTTTTATAACCTAGTATATCACCTTTATTAAAATATTTCTAGAGGCTTTAACTTTCAGTAAAAATTAGAATATAAGCTAAAATACTAACAACTTTACCAATGTTTGTTTATTCTCTGATACAATGAACCAGTGATGGCCCCACAAATCATCCAGAGAAAGCAATTAGCATTAGATAGTAATAAAGCAGTTATTTTAGAATGTATCTCTTAATCTCAAATTGCAGTAAAAATGTACAAATCAAGTTTAAAAAGTTTAAAAAGTTAAAAATTATGAAATATTCTTTAGTTTAAAAGTTTTACTAGAAAAATAAGGGAAAAAATTCTGGACAACTTCTTCATAGACTCCTCATTGAGAATTAGTTCTATAGTTTAAACTCCAATTCAATAATCCTGAATTGATATACAAGTATGAGGAGTGACACATTTACAAACAAAGACAAAATTGCAGTAAAAGTGATGCTAGAAAAAAATGAATGGCTAGTTTCCATGTTTTAACAGTAAAGGATATTTAACAAAACTTCAGTGGCCTTGACCATCCTTTCACATTTTTTTTTTAATAAGGCTTCATCTAGATTTTGTTCTGTGAACTGAAGTTGATCAAGGATTGTAGGCAGCAGAAGGGTCACAAAACGGTCAGCTGAGGAACAGTTAGCAGTATCTACAACGTCCTGGAGAATTAACCACCACCAGTGATGAAAAATAAAGATGGAATACAGAACGCAGAGTCATCACCAAGCAGCAACATTCTCATCAAATCTCTTCTAATTACTTCAATATTTAATTGACCTGTGTCTCCTATTTAAAACCTACCCTTTTATCCAATTTAGATGGCTATGATGACCTTTTTCTTAAACGAAACAATAAGGTTTTAAGCTACTTAACTGCAAACAAGACTTTCCCAGGGATTGTGTCCATGATTTGAAAACAAGAATCCTGAATTTGTTAAGTGCAATTACAATAATTAAATAACTATCACTGGTCTTAATACTTTACAATCATGAATAATTTCCATCAGAATCTCGAAGACTTTTTTAAATGCTAAAACTGTTTAACAGTTAAGACCAACATAAAACAGAGTAATTTGTCCATCAGATCCAGTCATGAGGGAAATACTCTAAGATACTGTGGTAGGCAGAATGAGTACAAAAACAGGGACAATAGTACAGAATGCTAAGTGAGCTAGAAAGTATAATAAAGTGGAATGTAATGGCCTCTAGGGAAAGAATTTTTGTCTATATCCCAAGTGCCTAGCAGTGTCTGACATGTTTCACTGCATCTTAGTGACTGAATCCAATGTTCCTATATTAGTCCAGTCAATAGGCTAATAAAGACAGCAGACAGTATCTACCAAGATGGAGGAACAGAATGTGACTACTGCAAGAAGTATAGGCAGACAACAAGCTGTAAAATCTCAGCAAATACTTTTACTTATTACACTGAAAGGAGTATATATAAGTTATTTAGTGCAAAAAAAGAAAACACAACGTTCCTGACTTTGTCCAAAAAAGGGAAATTCAGTGACTGAAAGAAAGGGAGTTAGCTAAATGTTTTCCTAAAGTGTATAAACAATTAGTTTATTGTGGATGTTTTTGAAAGTAAACTGTTCACTGAGAATCGTTAAATGGAAAAGTCAATTGGTCTATTATTATATTACCTCAAATATTTCCTTGAACAAATCCAAGGCTAAAATAGAACAGTTTTCTGACACATCCAGAGGTTGGCTTGACCAACGAAGTAGAGCCACTGTAGGTTCTAAACATTTAGAACGGCTTCCCAGAATGGTGTTGCCAGATGGAGACTGTTCAAATATCATCTGAGTGAGGACGTGGCGCAGCTGAGTCACTGAACAGAAGGCAAGAAGTAATTCTAAAACCTGTGCAATATAAAGTCTTCGTTAAATGTCAATTTCATTGGCCTTTAATGTACAAAACAACCAAGTGATCAAGCTGAAAATGACATTTTTAAAGAAGATACTTTAAAACAAAAATTAAAGACAGCTTCCAATTTTTCTTTAAGTAATATTTTTCAAAATGCAAGGTTACAAAATTTGTTAATGGTAGTTACTCCTAGTAAGCAGAGCTGTGAGAGCCAAAGAAAGGAGGGCAACTTCAACTAATATCATGTCTTCTATAGTACTTAGTTGTTTTTGTTTTTCAAAGCACAGATATACTGTTTTTACAGTGAAAAAAAAGTTAGAAACTACCTGCAATCATGCTGAGATTTGAGAATTCCTATAAAGCATACTTTAGGATAATACTGAAAAGTGGTATTCCTAAGCTTTAAAACCTTAAGTATGGCTATTTCTACATTGTGTGCATGCTTTTGACATTGTAGCTGTTAACTCCTCTATTCTACACCTCAGTTCTTTACATCATAAATTGGGCCTTTATAACATCACATAACATCCCACACCAACATATTTATTAGCTTAATTAGTTAATTAATTAATTAATTAACTTAATTAAGTTCTACCTCATTTCATATACTACCAACCTATCATTTAAAATAAATCACTGGCATCTCTTTGCCTATCCACTTATTTTCTACCTTTATCTGTATTTCTATAAATGACATATAATTGGGATTTGTGTTTTGACCAACTTGACAGCATCTGATTTTAATAGAATTCAGCCCATTAACATTTACTATATAACAAATGATAATCCTTGATTTATTCATTTTCAAATATAAATTAAATTATAGTACCTGTTTTTGAATAGGTAATACATTTACTTGGTTCCATGGCTAAACAAAGCAGCCTGATCTCTAGCTACACTCCCTGAAGGCAAGCAATGTCATCAGTTTCTCTTTTCTCTTACCAGAGACATATTATACCCATGTAAGGTATGTAATATGTCATATAATATGCAATATGTAATATGTCATGTAAGAAAATACCTTCTCATATACACTTCTTAAGTATAATGTACAGAAGTAATAAATCACTAGTACAAAGGTGGACGGTTTTTCCAAGGTGAACATACCTGTGTAAGTAGCAACCAGATCAAGAGAATTCTACTAAAACTCCTGAAGTTCCTGGTGTACCTCCCAGACAATGCCTCAGTCAAATTCGTCAGATTTCTGACACTGTAGATTAATTTTATCTTAGCTTTTCTTGCATCTTTGCATTTCTACACTTTTTAATCAGCTTGCCAGTTTATATAAAACAAGTCACATGGAACTTTATATATAAATAGAATCTTACAGTGCATATACCCTTCCTTCCATCTGACTCTTGAGCTCAGCAGGTTACTGACATTCATTCATATTATTGCACACAGTTGCACTTTACTCATCCTAATTGCTGTGTAGTTTTCTAATATACAGACGTGCCATAATTTATCTGCCCATTCCACTATTAATAGCATTTGGATTAATTCCTGCCTTATAGGAGTAGTACAGCTATACACGGCCTTTGGTGAATGTATGTATTTCATTATTTGGGTGAGTGAAATTGCTGGCTCATACTCTATGCATGTCCAAAATTTCTAAATAATACCTATTTTCATAAGTAGTTGGGCCAATTTTCAGCCCATGAGTATGACAACCTTATGGGATTTTTATATTCATATCTAAATATGATGCTATTCATATTTTTAATTTTAACCACCTGGTGGGCACATAGTAGCATCACATTATCATTTAAATTTGCATTTCCCTGTAGGTTAATAAAGTTGGAACAGCAATTTCATATTTATTGACCAATTTTTTTTGTTGTTCAGATTATCTGTTGAGTTCAGTGTTTCTTTGATTTATAAATACATGTTTTTAAATATATATAAAATAATAACTACCTATATTTTAGATCAGAGTACTCTGTTGTATACATGTATCATAGGTCCCTTTTCCCATGCTGTGGGTTGCCTTCCACTGTGTTACTGGCAGTCTTTATCAACTTTTTCTTATATACCTTGTGCTTTTGTTTCCTATTTAAAAAGATCTTTGTCTTTCTCAAGGCTGTAAAGATATTCTGCTAGGCATTTCTTCTCTAAGTTCACTGTTTACCTTTCAGATGTAAATCTACAGGCTTTCTGGAACTGATTTTCACATTTGATGTGAGGTAGGAAACAAAATCCAGTTTCTTCCCATATGGATATTCAGTTGACCCAGTATCATTTACTGAAATGACCATACTTTCAGAAATGCACTGTTAACATTCAGGAGACCGTATGTCATGGTTTGGTTTTAAACTGTACTCTGTTTCAGGGGACTAGCTGTCTATCCTTATGACAGTACTGCACTGTTTTAATTATTGCAGCTTTATAGTAAGTCTTGGTATTCTGGTAGTATTTAGAAGTCCTCCAACATTCTTCATTTTTTTCAGGATAGCATTAGTTATTTTTAGACTTTCCCAATGTCCACATACATCAAAATCAAAACAAGTACAAACACAAAAAACACTAAAACCTGGTATGAATTTGAAACTCTTCTAATCTATGAACTTGATATATCTGTATTATTTAGGTCTTTTATACCTCTCAATGTTTTATAATTTCAGAGTAGAGAACTTGTATGTGTCTTGTTGGATTTATCCCTAAGCATCTGACATTTTTAAAAATCCAAAAATGGTATCATTTTTAAAACTGCATTTTCTATTTAACATTTTCTACATGTCTTTTGATGAGCTTATGGACATGTTTGTCTTGATTATGTGGTTTAGGAGTGGAATTGCTGTGTCACGGTACACATATATTCATTAGGCACTGTGAAACAATTTTTAGTACGGTGAACGAAGACTTGAGAAGGGCTCTAGAGTACTGGTAATGCTATATTTTTTTATCTAGATAATGATTATATGACTGTGTTCAATTTGTAAAAAATTCAGAGAGCTGCAAACTTAAGATTTTTCTGCACATTACAGTTTTCAAAAGTTTAAAACAAAAGTCATAATTTTATGTACCTTTGAAGAAGAATCAGGATCCTTTCCATTAAGAAGACCTAGTACTTGATTGAGACATGAAGAAAAATGCTCATACCTAAGTTTAAAAATATACATCAAATGATAATTATGAAACTGACACATCAAAAGGATTTATATACAAAATAAATATAAAACTTAAGTATATTTTCTTTCATCTATTTATTTTGAGCTTCTAATATAGAACAGCCGTTGAAAAAGTTATACTTTTTATTTTTTTTTTTAAAGATTTTATTTATTTATTTGACAGAGAGATACCACAAGCAGATGGAGAGGCAGGCAGAGAGAGAGAGATAGGGAAGCAGGCTCCCTGCTGAGCAGAGAGCCTGATGAGGGACTCAATCCCAGGACCCTGAGATCATGACCTGAGCCGAAGGCAGAGGCTTAACCCACTGAGCCACCCAGGCGCCCGAAAAATTTATACTTAAAACTTAAAACATTCCACCACTATGATATACATAAATTGACTCTGTTATTTATTGAACAGTGAAAAAAACAATGATTCATGTGGCAATAAATAAATCATTGAAACTTTCAGTACTTTGATTTTTTTTTAAAGATTATTTATTTATTTATTTATTTGAGAGAAAGAAAGAAAGAGAGAATGAGAGAAAGACAGCATGAGAAGGGGGAGGGTCAGAGGAAGAAACAGACTCCCTGCCTTGCAGGGAGCCCGATGTGGGACTCAATCCCAGAACTCAATTCCGGGACTCCAGGGTCATGACCCGAGCCAAAGGCAACCAATTGAGCCACCCAGGTGCCCTGACTGCTTTTTTTTTTTTTTTAAAGCTACTTTCAGTTTGTAAAAATTCAAAGAACATGAAATATTCTAATAAATTAGGCAGATATTTATTTATAAAGCACTTAGAATAGCTAGATATTATATCAGGTTCTGCAGATAGAGAGGTAAAGAGCAGGGCCCTGTGTTACAGAACTCTTTAAGAGCTACTAGAGGTACTACCCACATTATTGTCTATGTGACTAGTGCATCCTGTGTTTGGGAGAACGATGCTCTGTGAGAGAGCTAACAGTCTAAGAACGAAGGCGGAAACATAGAATATTATATAATGTGAAATATAACACTATCATGGAGAAATATGTAGAATGCTAGGAGGATGAATATTGAATCCAGACTCAGTGTGCCAGGCCTGATCAGATGAGGTTTCCCACACTTGAATCTTAAAAAATAAACAGGAATTAGACATATAAAGCAAAAATTATTCCAGCTTTCCAGCAGAAGTACTTCAGAGGAAATAGCACATGACACAAAAGGCATTTCTAGCAAGTTGGAGATTCTATTTACTGTCTGAAATGATGAGGGAAAAGTAGATAAGAAAATGTAAAGAAACAAGGCTGAGCGGTTCCCAGAGATCAGATTTTAGAGGGCTATACTGAGAATTTTGTTTACCTTGAATGCAATGGGAAGATCACAGATTGTAGAAGGGACATATGGTTGAGGGAAATGTTGAAAGTCAAGTTAAAGTGAAGGGAGTCAATGGGATAGGAGACATTGAAGAGACAAAAGATACTGTTAAAAAAAATAGGACAGAATGAGATTTAATGTATGGAATAAAGGGATGTGTTTTTTAAAGATGTATTTATTTATTTATTTATTTATTTATTTGACAGAGAGATAGAGAATACAAGTAGGCAGAGCAACAGGCAGAGGGAAAAGGAGAAGCAGGTTCAATGCTGAGCAGGGAGCCCAGTGCCGGGGTTGATCCCAGAACCCTGAGATCACAACTTGAGCTGAGGACAGATGCTTCACCGACTGTACCACCTAGGCACCCCAAGGTATGTGTTTATAAGCAAAACAAGATGACACTAACAAGAGCAAAAATTTGAAAGAATTCCAATCAGATAGGATTCAGTTTGACTTTTTTTTTCCATGAAACAAAGATAAGGTCATCTTCTGAGTGAAAAGCGGCAAGAGCCAAGTAGTAAATATTTGAAAGGGCCACCGTATGAAATGTGAAAAAAAGCTGGGAATAAATATAAGAAGTGCTGTCCAGATAAAGTTAGAGATAGTGAATATGTAGAATATGAATTCATGAAGTGTGATTTTCTCAGGTTTTGACTAGGGACCCAGACATTACATTAGACTTTGGAACAGATTTAGGAATATTTTGCTAAATAGTACAGCAAATAAACAAGAAGATAACACTATTTAACATTTCCTTTCTTGAGGTGATTCTGGAGTTCCAAGCTAGATAAAAAAAGAAAACAGATAATGGAACTGAGATTTACAGAAGAAGGGATTAAGCATCCCTTACTAAGGCTAAATCAGATTGTATTTTTGGTCCTCCTGCAGAGGTATACCCTGTTTACTTAGAACTTGTTAAATAAGCACTATTTGGTGGCCAGACGGGTGTTACACAGAATATACTGGGAGGACTCCTAGAACAGATAAAGGGAGGACAATTAAGGAAGGGCACTCTGGAAGAATGTTTTCTTATCCACCAATGCTGTAGGATTCCTTTTCCTTTAGTGCTCACGGTTCTTGGTTCCTGCTGCTTCAAAGAATGAAGAGGTAGACCAGATGAAGAGTTATGGACAGCAAAGCAAAGTGTACTGAGTGATAGTACAAAGCTCTGGAAGAGGGAGGGGACCCAAGAGAGTTGCAACCAGATTTCTTAAGTCTAATGGTTTTTATGGGCTTGTTGGCAGGCTGTTTTAATCTGATTAATCCTCCATGAGCCTGTCACCCAATCAGTACTTTTGTCATCTACCTATCAGGGTGGAAACAGTGGAGAAGCTACTTCCAGGATGGTTTAAATCCTTTCCTCTTAGGGCAGGGCCCCTTGTCCCTGCCTGCCTTTTTCCTAACTATCCATTACTAATGTGAATGCTTCTTGGTTCTGTAAAACAATTAACCATATGGGTAGTGGTCAAACTTCTCCTAGTGGTTAGCTTTTGCTTTTTTAATGTTTAGATTCTATGTTCTTTAAAATCTAGGACTATAGCTTTGTACAGTTTCTGGATTCCATGTTCTTCAAAGATTAGGGGCTATGTGCTCAAATTCCTGTCTCTGCTAACACTCCCACCTCCCCCAGTACTTGACCACAGCAGGGCTCCATAATTATCTTCTCATTTGTGAATGATTAATTGAACTCTTTGAAGCAATTTCTACAATTTCCTGACCCATGACCACAAAGCAGCAGAAGCACTGGGAAAATTTAACTTAAGGTATAAAAAGGCTACGGGTTTCTGAGGGGCTCAGTCAGTTAATTGTCCAAATCTTGACTTCGGCTCAGATCCTGATCTCAGGGTTGTGAGATCTAGCCCTTTCTTGGGCTCTGCACTGGATGTACAGACTGCTTGGTATTCTCTCTCTTCACTCCCTCTGCCCTTTTCCTATCCCTAAAAAATAAAAGCTATTAAATGGCCATGAGCTCTTTGGAAAACAGTTGATAACTGATCTCAAAAGATAAATGATCACATGAAATGCCACTGAGATAGAATGGGCATATAAACATATATTCTCATTCTACCTTATGACAGAAGAGAGGCACATGATGAAGAAAATGCTATTCATTTTTATGCAAAAAAGACAAATATACTGACATACTGACATGAATGTCCCTATAATAACAATGTCTTTCCCAAAACTGTAATGTTCAAGATTTAAATCCAATGCTGGAAAAGATTAATCAAGATGTATACACTTCAGAGAGTGATACAACATTATTTATCTAAGACAAAGACTGAAACACACCTCTCCCCCATGTTCTTATATACATTTCAGGCCAGAAAAGCAAAAAGAATGAAAATAAAGCACATCAAAACATTTCATTGAGTCCCTTGTTCGTTAGTAGAATCCCAGTTTACTAAATCTGAAAAGGCAGTTTTATTCCTCACAAACATATCTTGGTTCATTGAAAAGAAAAATAAAACAAAGCAAGTCTTAAAATTTGTCAGAGAGCCATACCTGGTAAGATAATCAGCAATTTTAGGATTCTTAAGGAGATCCATCAGTAGATCAACTGAATACTTCCTAGTTAATGTGCCATCACCGTTTATGAGTATATTAAATATTAGCTGAAAAGTCTGATGAATGTTTCGAGCATGGAACAGCTTAAAAGCAAATTAGGGAAAGTATATCACACAAAAAATTTAAGTTGACACCATTCTATAGCTTAACAAAGTCTCAGTAACTTTAAAAATATCAGAGAATATAAATTTCAAAACTATTTTCAAAAATAATAAAAATAAATCATATTTACCTTTTCCCCAACCTCTTCATTTAATGTCAAACTGGATAATATTGAAAGTGCAAACACAACCACAGTTAAACTACTATGGGCCAGGAAACTTATAAGAGTTCGATAAAAAGATTTCACATTATTCTGAGAAAGAAAAGAATTTTTAAATAAATTAGAATAAAAAATAATTAGTTTTATATTTTGGTTTAGAAAGTGTAAACTTTTCTAAAAGAGTAGGTAAACTTTTATTAAACATCCTTATCAATTTAAGATATTACTCAAACACTTCTATGGCTCAAGACAACTTCCACTTCCAAAGTACCTCCAATACATAAACAAATGAGATACTGTTTAATTTGAAATAAACAGGTAATATTGGATATTGCACAGCAGGGGAATTGTTCACAAAGTACCTTAGAGAATCAATGAACTTTCTTGATTTGACGTATTTCTAACACTGGTTCAGCTAACCTAACTTGTGTGCTTTCACTCATTTCAAGTGCTGGTAGTTGTAGTCATTTATTCATGGATCTTTCTGGTGGAGGTGCCATTGATTTTGTGGATATATAAGTTCTGAGGCAAATGGGATTGCTAGCGATGTCTGTCCTTTCTATTAGTACAAAATACTTTAGCATATCTTGAATTATTCAGCGTAAGAAATAATGGGATGCTGTAGAGAAGGAAAACTTCTAGTACTCAACATTTTCATTAATACTTACCATCTTAAATACAACATGTGCAAAGGTTGGAACACGTCAAGTTAATTATGTGTCAATCTGTTCCTTAAGTTTGATGAGTCAGATGGATGAGACATGAGAATTCTTAATTTTTTTTAAAGAAAAATATGGACATCATTTTCTTTAAGCATAGAACCCACCACGAATATCCAAAACTTACCAAAGTCTTTATGTATGTTTGAACAGAAAGATTCTGTCGACAAAGATTTGCCAGTAATCCTAGACAAGGCATTGTTAACTCATCTTCAGAAGACTGACTGTTGTTTTAAGAAAGATAATAGAAGATAAAAGCATTAAGTTCATTCTAAATTACTCTATTTTATAGTAATTTAAACTCCTTTCTTTATGCAAAAATGATTAACATGTGAAGACAGTCAAGCTTTGAATATTGACCATTCATTTCATATTCTGAAACTAAGTGATCTTATTCGATTATGGCATAGAAATAAGGAGATAATTGTCAGAATGACCATGTTCTATCTCATTCATATATTCTCCTATCAAGATTAAACATAAGCATAAAATTTTCAGTTGCAACAGTTTTTTTTCTGTTCAAATCAATTCATTTTATAAATTATTGTCATAATAATTAAAGCTGGTTAATACAATTTGATCCCTGAAATCATCTAAAAAGAGTAAATAAGAATTGGAGTCCCACTCAATTTAAAAAGTTGGAAAATATTGGGACACCTGGGTGGCTCAGTCAAAAAGTTGGAAAATATTATCTAAGAAAAACCAAATTATTATAGTTTTACTTTAAAAATAAATCAACGGATTATTTCATTACTGCTTGATTGCGTACTCACATATGATCTATCAGGAAGGTAATTAATTCATCTATATTGGCACCAGAATGGAAAATTTTGACGTTGTATGTTAATCTCTGCAGAAGCTGAATGCACTGAGAATAAGAAAATACTAGTGAATATAAATATAAAAATATACTCTTTGCTTTTAAGTATGGACTTCTAAGCACATTCTGAGCATGTCACCATTTTAGGAAGAGAGTTTTGAGCAAGAATTTTTCTATTTCTTAAAATGGTTCTGTTTTTTAAACATAATGTAATGAGACTACTAAGAATTTTAGGGCTCATCTGATTACACACATTTCTATATAATCTGTCTCAAACAGAGCATCTTGTCATCAACCTGGTTCACTTAACCATATTAAACATATACACACACTAAAACATATACATATATATATATTTTTCATATTTTTCCATCTTTAAAACCACATGTCAGATTAATTGGTGATGGTTTCCTTTCTTGCAGCTGATGGCATTTTAGGTTCAACAAAATATCTGTATGAGACCTTTGAGTCTATGCAAAAGGAGACTAAATCTATAGCTTTAATTTTTTGTAGAATGTTTCCTCAGCAGACTGGGACTAGAACTCAATTTGCGATTTTAATACGAATAGCTTATATCTCAAAATGTTTAAACTGTGTTTTTAAGTCTGTCAAAGTGATTAGATTTGCTTTTCTTCAAAACTAATTGTAGATGTAGATAAGCTTCCCTTCTCTAGAAACTTTTAAATAGTAGTACATGTGTGATTAACCAGCTCTTAAATTTATTAATGGCAAGAACTGACCTATTCATGCAGAATTATGTGGGTATATACACCATAAATTAGCAATTTAAAATACATACTGTCAATTTTGATATGCAAATAAAGAAAGAAAAACATGTATAAGTGAAGAGTACTGTGTAGGTGTGTGTACCTGCAAAAACACCGAATCACTATGGCAAGTGCTGCTCCGACAAACCACTCCTGCCAGTACGCTATTCAGGTTATATGTATTCTGAAGACAGTCTCTGGTTTCATTGTCTACAGCTGTAAATTAAGATAAAATGGCACCAAATATAATTTTTCTATATGATCTTCATGGATAAAAGATAAATAATTTTAAGTTTATTTCATATTAAATTTACGGTGCTTAAGAATACCAAGTATGATATGGCTATTTTATTTATAATTACCTTCCAATTCAGAAGTTTAATCACAGAAATAGTATGAGCTGGAAAATGAAAGGGAATATGAGCTTTTCCATTTTTGTCAATAAACAAACATTTTTTCTATGTGGACTAAATTAATTTAAAGGAAAAAACTTGCTTTACATATTTGGAAAAGTTTCGCAATTTAAAGATAATCATCTCAATTTTTTCGTAATTTAAAACTGCTCTAGAGAATAAGTCTATTGGGTGCCTGAGTGGCTCAGTCCTTAAACATCTGACTTCAGCTCAAGTCATAATCCCAGGGTCCTGGCATTGAGCCCCACATTGGGCTCCCTGCTCAACGGGAAGCTTCCTTCTCCATCTCTCACTCCCGTGGCTTGTGTTCCTTCACCCCCTGTCTCTGTCTAATAAATAAAATCATTAAAAAAAAAAAAGAAGAGGAAAAAAAGAGTAAGTCTATTAACTAAAAAATAAAACTTTCTAGTATCAGCCATCGAACTGAAAAATGACCTGAAAAGTCTGAGAATTAATTCAACTGAAACACACCAATATTTGAGCAAAAATACATAAAAATATATTGATTCTGATAGCAAAAACTTGAAAAAGAGCATACATGAGTACCCACCATTAGGAAAATACTTGAATAAATTATAGTACTCTACAATATGGTTCAAGGCAGCTATTAAAAAGACACCAATATGGAAAGATAGCTAACATATGTTGAGTGGAAAAAAAAAAATCTGATGCTTTGCAACACCATTTCTTTAAAAACAACCAAAATTATTTGTTAATTGGTCACCTGGGTGGCTCAGTTGCTTAAGTGTCTGTCTTGGGCTTATGTCATAGTCTGTGGGTCCTGGGATCAAGCCTAGGAGTTGGGCTTCTTCCTTGG
Organism: Mustela putorius furo; assembly: GCF_011764305.1. Taxonomy (NCBI): domain Eukaryota; kingdom Metazoa; phylum Chordata; class Mammalia; order Carnivora; family Mustelidae; genus Mustela; species Mustela putorius. The sequence continues at coordinate 34,389,099 of NW_025421987.1, forward strand.
TGGAGACCCTGCTTCTCCCTCTTTCTGCACTCCCTCTCCCACCATGCACGCTCTCTCTCTTTCAAATAAATAAAATCTTTAAAAAAGTATGCTAGTTTATTTGATCTAAAATAATTTGTTATAGCATTAAAAAAGATCTAGAAAGACACCTATCAAACCATTAAGAAATATTATCTACCAAAGTGGAAATGATAAGAAGAGTTGGTGGTGATGAGTAAAGACATTCTATTTTACTCTGTATCTGTGCTAACTTGTTAGACACTAAGCCAGAGAGACTATTTAAATTTAGATCAATTAGATCAATTAAAAATTAAAGATTTAGTTCTTTAGTTTACTACTTACAGTACAAATGCTCAATAGTTCTATGTGGCTAATGACTACTATAATGGAAAATACAAATACAGAACATTTCCATCATCACAGAACGCTCCACTGGACATGATGATCTATGTTAATATTCCTGGATCCCTGGGATTTTTTTAATGACAAGTATGCATTAACTTTATCATACACAATAGAGGGAATAACTCCCCTCTATTCCCAAGCACACATCAAGGAAAAAGGTACCCATGAAATGAAAATTTAAAAACTAAAGATAGAAAAAAGTAGAAAAAGCAACACCTGCATTTTTACCCTTAGCTCTGTTTGGTGTAGTCTATCAAAAAAGGATTTTTTTTTTTTAGAAATCACTAGCTATGAGTTTTCTGAGTGATGTATTTAATACAGGCATTATGTACATGTATTTTTTTTTTTAATTCAAAAGTAGGCCAGCATTTCCCAAGACACATTCTTTTCTGTAGACCCCTGAACCTTTGTTATGCTTTAGATTCTTTGTTCCAATAATTTCAAGAAAGGATGTGAACAATATTCTTTTTATAAAGGATCCACAATGCAAAAAGTTCTGAAAGATCCGGCAATGAAAAAATCTTTTGAATGTGACTCATTCTCCAAAAGATACTATAACTCAATACACCCTTTACAAATATATTAATATAATATATAATATATAATATATAATATATTACCTAGTTGAGATAGCAAGCTGATGATACTTAAGACCAGTGGTGCACTTATGCTTGGGTCTTCAAGTAGCTCCACAAGGCAACTCAAGCATTCACTTGGTAATATCTGATTTGGTGTAAACAATCGTGTGAGTTTCTGCCCAGAAATTACCTACAAAACAGTAATTAAAATGTGTTAGTTAAGAATTGGCAATTTCCATCCCTTCTCCAAGCAAATAAGAACTGTTTTCCAAGGTGCCCCTGCCATGCTTTTTTCCAATTTAGAAAAGTCAAATGCCATTCCTTCTTCCTGGAAGATTACCTATACCTTTTCTACCTAGCTAATGTAATCATTCAGATCCAAGTTTTAATTTGTTTCCTCTTGACCCTCTTTCACCAACTAGGTTAGGTTTGTCTATTACACTATCCTATAGCACATTATACTTAATTTTATGAGCTGACAAACTTTGACAATATAGCAATATTTATCCTCTTTAGTACACTGAACACCCTATGAAGGCATAGGGTATAAATCAACACTCTATTGCAATATATTTATTGAGTAATTATTGAGTAAATAAGTTCGAGTATGTGCACTCCACCTATTTTGAGGGAGGTAATGCAAAGTAAAAAGTAGCTAAATCCAAAGGTTTAGCTTTGGGACCAACTATGTAGTTATTCTTTTTGCTCCCTCTAAAGACAGTAGCTGAGCCTAGAAGTTAGAGATTACAAAAATAGAAGTATAAAAAAAAAGTTTTTAATTAGCCAGGTCATACATGCACAAATTTTATTTTTATTTTTGGTTATTTCACTTTTACTCCTTTCTGATAACTCTATAAACCACCCTTCCCTTTCCCATGTGAAAAGGTAAAGCTGAGATTGAAAACCAAAATCAGTAGTCAGAGAGCCAGGTATTTTGTTTCCTTTTCTTTTTCTTTTTTTTTTTAAGATTTTTTTTACTATATATTTTAGAGAGAAAGAGAGAGCAAGAATGGGGAGGGGAAGAGGAAGACGGAAGATGGAGAAAAGCAGACTTCCACTGAGTGGGGAGCTCAATGGGGAGCTTGATTCTAGGACCCTAGGATCATGACCTGAGCAGAAATCAAGAGTCTGATACTTAACTGACTGAGCCACACAGGCACCTTGACAGCCACGTATTTTCAAAAGGCTTTTGCATTTTATTAAAAGCCTAACTTTTCTATAAAACAAATTATCTTTTCTATAAGGATGGAAAAACAATTAGTTACCTTAGAACTAGATAAAATCTGATTCAAACACTTTTATTTTATTTTTAAAAAGATGAGGTCTAAACAGGCTGTTTCAATATCCCTCTAAACTTTCCTTTCTGTATCTCTCTTTTATTCCCTCCCCAGATACCAGTTTTTCTTCTAAAGCTTTGCTGACATCTGGGATGCCTGGGTGACACAGTGAGTTAAGCATCTGACGCTTGGTTTCAGCTCATGTCATGATCTCAGGGTCCTGGGTTCCATCCCTGTTTCAGGTTCCGAGCTCAGTTTAGAGTCTGCTTGAGATTCTCTCTCTCCCTGCCTCAGCTGCCCGCTCATTTCATGTTCACTCTCCCTCTTGTTCTCTAAAATAAATAAATCTTAAAAAAAAAAAGGGGGGGGGGAGTTTCAAAGTATCTGTTCCCAAGGAGCATGTATTTTAACATTAAAATCTAAAAAGAAAAAAACAGGTCCAATGGTGAAATTACACATTGACAGTAGATATTTGGGGAGTAAGGAATACTTTGATTGCTCTTTTGACTACTTATGAAGTTACACCTCCAAAATTAAGACATTTTTCTGCTTTAAATACAATTTCCCTGGGGAAGAGACCTGTATGTCAACAATGTAAGTACTCTGCCATGTAATATTTATTACAAGGTAAAATGTAAAAATCGCTTTAAAAATTTTCTTCTTTACTTGGATGTTTCCATGCAAATAGCATTTATTTTAGTAATAGCTAATATTTTAGCACTTACTTTGGCCTAAGCATTGTTCTATATATGTTAATTATTTTCACCTTCACAATACCTATATGCTAGGTGCTGTTTTGCTGATGAGTAAACCGAGGCATACACCAAGACAGCAGAGTAACTGAAAGTAATCGTTCCTGAATCTGTGCTCATAATCACTATGTAACATTAGTGCTATAAAAAACCATTAAGAACGAGACCAGCTCAGCTCTGCCAATCATAAAAAAATTCAAAACTCAGGTTCTGCATGGGGCTATAAAGAAAAAATATTGCAGAAGTACAGCATAATAGCAAAATCAATCTTCTCCTTTTACATGGTAACCATTTCTTTGTATGCTCAGATATTGCTCTCATGAAGTATGCACAAATATATTTACCATTAACATCACCCACCAAAATGGTTAAAATTTAAAAGTCTGAAAACACCAAGAATCTATCAGGATGAGTGACAGCAAATTTCATGTATTAGTGATAGGAAGGTAAAAATGGTCTAACTGTGGCAATTTCGACTAAAACTGAACATCAACCTACCATAATCAATCCTACTCCTAGGAACATAAATGAGAGCCTATATCCAAAAAAAGTAAGAAAATGTTTACAACAGATTTATTCAAAATTCCACCCAGACCTAGAAACCTAAATGCCCATCAATAGGAGAATGTCTATAAGCCTATAAGCTATAGTACATTTATACAGTGGAATCCTACACAGAAATAAAAAAGAATAAATACTACCACATGTGCGAAATGAATAAATTTCACAGATTTATAGAATCGAAGAAACCAGACACCAAAGTACATATCTTATGAATCCACTTATCTGAACGTTATGAGAAGGGACAACTGAAAAAACCTTGTAGGGGACTGGAAATATTCTGTACTGTGGAACAGGTGGTAGCTACTTGTACTGTACATGTATGTTAAAAACTCAAACTCTTCACTTAAGATTAATGCACATTATGCACTGTATGTACATTACCTCTTTAAATGGCAGAAAAGTTTTCAGTAAATGCCTTAAAAGTTCTGGAGTGCAGTATCAAGAAGTCAGTCTCTATGCCTCAAATTTCTCTGAGTCTCCTTCAATTCACTCTAACATGGCTCTCAGATTCAAGGCATACCCATTTTTTCTCAAAGAGAAGTAATGTTTCAGATTATTATTCAAAATGCTGTACTACTACTTAAATAAAACCGCTCATTCTGTGGCTTCTGGAGCCCCCAGGACATTGTTCTATTCTAACTGAGAAGCAAAGCCTTAGCATTTAACAGCTAGCATCTAATTATTAGGTCTGCAGGGATTTGTGAAATAATGAATGAAAAAAGAAAATGTACTCAGGAAGGGTGGGCACCAAAATCCTGCGGAAGAGTATCAGTAAAGCCAGAGAAAATGAAGGCATATTTAAGGCTACAATTGTCTTCTCTCTGTAGTATGTATTTTGCTAATCTTCGGTAATTTAGCTTCATATCCTATATCCTATATCATTGTTAATACAACAAAGAGAATATATTTTAAAGTTATCTTCAATTCTACCTTAACAGAAGCTGAGAGAGAATTAAAACAAGTTTCGATTGAGCTAAATTGTTTATTAAACTGAGGTCATGGTTTGTTGGAATTCCATGAATATGTAATAAATGACAGATTAAAAGCCTAAAAACAAACAGGAACACAGAAAGCTGTGGATAAGTGACCTAGACACAAATCAATGGAACTAAGAAAAAGTAAAAGCTATTTAGCAACTTAGACTTGAAAAACTGTGAGCAATATATTTTGGTAAAAAAAAAAAAAGGATTATGGGATTATGGTTACTGGTGAGATTCCTTCTTAACTCAAAAAAGTTAAATTTTTTTCTTTTTCAAATTTTAGTTCAACATGAGTTATAAGAAAAGAAGCAAGCAACTGGTTCATATTGTAAACTGCCTAAGGGACAAAGAATAAAACAAGTGTAATCGTCGCTTCCCCTCACCTCCGCCACCGAGAATTTCTGTGTATTCTACTCTGTAAGGGCTCTGTTGCGATGGAACGAAGGAAAACATACAGCTCCGAACTTTCTCCTCTACCAATCCCAAACACAGCTTAAATTCCCCTTTTGTCACACCTTCCCCTCTTCCTAGGTCTCTGAGTTGTCACTCTTCGCTCTAGCTGAAGTCAGCTGAACGTGGAGGGACACGGGGCGGAGCAAGAAGATGGGTAGGAATTCAAGGCTGACACTTGCTTTCCTTACTAATTCAAAATTACACCTGAAGGAGCGAGGAGCAGTCCTTCCTCTCCTAGGCAAGGGCCGCTACACTCCGGCCACACCGTGAACTAAGAATTTCTACAGAGAAGCCGGTCTAGTCCCTCACCCCAGAGCCCCTCACCTCCAAGTGCCGCAAAAGCTGGGTGGCATTCGCCTCCGACTTAACGGCTTTATACTGACTGATGGTCAGGAGCAAAGACTTCAAGCAGGCAGTGGAGTCCATTGGCATCCTCCACAACCCCTCCTGGGGGCCGCCACCAGCCACCTCCGGCTTCCAGCCTCGCCGCGCTTTTTTTTGATTTTTCAGCTCCTCCCCCCTCACTCCCGATGCTTCCGGTTCCGGTAGAGCTCCGGAAGTCCCTTCCTCCCTGGAAACGGCTTTCAATGAAGAAAGGGGAGAAGTGGGGAGGAGGGTAGAGGAAATCTTTGGGTTCACCAAGGGGGTTGGGAGCTGTCCTTCCAGAACCCCCCTCCCACTACCCACCGTGTCTTCGCTTAGCTATAAAGCCGCGAGGTTTCAGCTTCGAGATCGCGCGGAGACGATAAATCTCGCGAGAACTCTAATTGCGGCTCAACTTGCGAAGGGGCGGTTAGGCGCAGGGGGGGCGGTCCTTGTTCGTCAGAGCTCTCAGTTTGTGTTTGCGTCTTCGGCCTTCACGCTGGTTGGCCGGTTTTTCTTTTGTGCGTGAACCGCTCCTTGAGAAATGGTCGCTTCCCCCTAGTCTAGACACGGTGAGGAGCTCTGAGGAGAATCTTGGGCTCTAGATTTTGAGGCGGCCTGGGAGGGTCCTCTTTTTTTAAAAAAAAATCTCTCCTGTGTCCACCCTTTCCACCCAGGAATGTTTGTTTTTCAGAGTAAGCCTATGACTATGGGGATTCTGGGGCCAGGTAGTCATGCCCTTAAGACCGTCATCAAACTTACTTCAGAAAGCTAGGTCCTGGTGACTTCTGGGCCAGGTATTGCTGCAGAGGGTGTTCTCATTAGCGTCAGTTTTTGTAAGTGAAGGTATCTGTTTTTATCTGGCATGATCAAATGTTTGCTGAATCGCGGTGTCTATGAATATGGCACTGTCGTTTGCGGTTTTTGATAAGATAATTATTGTGCATGTGTGTATAATGAGCCGCGTAGCTGGTTCTGGAGGTTTTTCGTTTTGTTTTGCTTAATGTATGCTAATGGTGAATTTAGCTTTAAAAAACCAGTTTGGAGAAAATTGTAAGAGGAGAGTCCATGTCCTTTTAATTAAATCATTCGTCATTAATCATGTTTTGTCAATGAAAAAATACTTTTTTACATCACTACATTTCTAAAGGGAGGTTTTCTTTTTATATTAAAAAAAATTAGTTAAATCTGAAAACTTAACAATAATCTAGCCAGCTGCAACATACGTGTAGAAATAACTGGGTAATTAATATATCTATGCTTTCGTTCATTCTGTAAACAAGTATTGATTGTAAAACGGGTTAGAAGTCAGGAGAGAACAAAGATGAAGAAGTATCCCCTGCTGGGAAGCCACTGTCTAATTAGAGAAACGTACTAAATAGGTAGTACATATGGAATTCATGTAAGTAAGAGGCACCATGCAGTTATTTAAAGAGTGAAGGCAGACTGTGCTTACAAACTAGTTCCACCTTTTACTATGTGACCATAAGGCAGATTCTCACTGCTTCAGTTTCTTCCTTAGATAAAATCGGGCTAACATTAGTACCTGTTTAATAAGGTCAATAAATTATTCAGTAGATCGCTGAGAGCCTACAGTATACTAGGTACTTGTCTAGGCACTAGAGATTTAGTGAATAAAAAATCCTATGTTATGGAAATTACATTCTGGTAGGGGGAAAAAAAAACCTGTAAGTTTTTAAGGAGAATGAGATGGAGAAAGAAAAACTAGCAGAATTCCTTTTCAGAGTAATGATGATTGGGAAGAAGAGAATTGGGAGGTCGGGATAGAGAAAGCAGTATTTGAGGAAGTGCTTCAAGGAATTGAAGGAGAGAGCCATACTGTCTTGGGGAAAAGGTCCTGAAGTGGGACCATGAAGTTTTTCAGGAAAAGCAAGGATTGCCACTATGACTGGAGTAGAGAGCAAAGGTGAGAGTAGCAGTAAAAATGAAGTCATGTCCGGTGGGTAAACCATAGTGAAATGAGTTAATCAATTTAAATAAATTTAGAGTAGTTACCTGGATGGTTACATTTTCAGCAGGTTTTATTTACATCTTGGTTCATTGGCAAATGCAGTGATAGCAGTTTGGTTAGTGTTAGACTTTTCACTAATAATAGCAAATGCGACATCTTCACACTCATTCTGAGCCAAGGGAAAAGGTCAAATCTGCTAGTTGTAAATGCCATCTTTCCTTTAAATCCTGCATTTTAACTTAAGCAGTTATATAAATTTTGTTTTCTCTTCTGTAAAATATTCATTTTAACATAACATAATGTCTTTATCAAAAAATCTTTAAAAATTGATGTTGGAAGTTTAGTAGGATGTACAATGATAGTAGCTGTGAGAAGCCCTCCATGTATTTAGGCAGAAATACATTTTCTAATGTGAGAAACACAGAGCCTTATTTTAGGCACCCAAAAAGGGGGAAGGAGGAAGAGGGGATGAAGCTTGATCCTGAATTCAGTGGTGATTTTTAGTTTTTTGTTTGTTTTTATTTCTAGTTTTTAAATGGGGCCTAATATAGTTAGGCTTGTGCTTTAGGTTGATTACTCTTGCAGCTGGGTGGGCTATGATTTTGAGATGGATGAAGTTAGAAGTAAGGAGAATGTTTAATTTGCTGCAGTCTTTCCAAAGGATTACCAGGGTAATTGAAGTGGAAATAACAAGGAGGTAACAAATACGAAAAATATATATGAGGTGAAATTGGCAGGACTTAGTGACTCTTACTTCAGATGTGAAGGATGGGAATTCAAGTTTCTACTTTGGGTGATTGAGAAGATACAGATATTGCTGAGGTAGTTAATAGTATTCATGTTGTGGTTTATATTCAGTGAAATTTTATATAGTTTATCATATAGTGTTGTATTAAGTTTCTTCCAGGGCATTATATAATTTTTGTTAATGTGACTGGGCTCTCTTTTTCTCCTTTAAAATTTTAATTTACTACTACTGTAAAAAAAAAAAACCTGATTTTTGATACATCTTTTATCCAGACTCTAACTAAAATCTCTTATTAATTTTAATAGAGTTTTGCTTACTTTCTTAGACTTTCTAGCTCTCATCTGCAAATAATAATTTCATCTCTTCCAGTATTTGCTGTCTTCATTTCATTAATGTACACCAAAAAAATGGAATAATTCTGGTGATATTGAACATCTTAGTCTTTATTCGTTGAGCGGGAATGGCCAGTATTTTAACACTTAGTATAATTTGTGCTATTGGCTTGTAGTAAATAGACTTTCAAATGTTTAGGAGATTGCCTTTTATACCTGTTTTATTTAAAGATTTTCCAGAATGTCTACTTAAAAAAATTGTCAAATATTTGTTTAGAGATCTCATTTTCCAGTTTAACATGATAATGCAATGTATTGTGTTGCTGTTTTGTTCTTATTAAATGCTCACTTACTGAGCATTTATTATATGCCAAGTGGTATTCTAAGAATTTTATACTTACTAATTATTCTTCATAACAACTTCCTGCATTAGGTACTATTACCATCTCCGTTTTTTACAGGTGAAAAAGCTAAGGAGAGGTGAAATAATTTGCCCAAGGTCATACAGGTAATAGTAACAAGCTTTGGATTTGCTATGCTGCAAATATGTTATTTAGGATTTTATATTTGAAATTTTTTATTAATTTTTTAAATTCTTTTGGAATTTGTTACTTTTGAAAAATGAATCAGAAGCTTTTCTATTTTCTATGCTATAGAATGAGTATCACTTTGGAATCATCTGATCCTTGTAGATTGTATACAACTGGCCTATAAAAATGAAGCTTGATACCTTATTTAATGTTAGATCTTTAGAAAATACTTAGATTTGTAAAATGATTATAGGTCTGATAACTTTTTTCTATCTTTTCTTGTGTTAAGTTTGGAAATAGAACTTTATTTTAGCATAGCAACTATTTCTCTAGATTTATAGATGTTTTGATAGAAAGTTCTTCAAGATTCTGGTAATTCTCTTAATCTCTTCATTGTAGTTTTAAATTTCCTTTTTCATTGTAATGTTACTTGTATTTTTTCTTATTTGGGCTTTCTAGGGGTTTGTCTCTTGCATTCAGCTTTTTAAGAACCAGCTCTGATTTTTTTATTGTTTTTCTTTTTGTCAGAATCATTAATTTTACTTTTATATTTATTAATTCCATCCATAACAGATTCTTCCTTTATTCTTTTTATAGTTTTTAAAAGTTTTAGGCTTAAGAGTATTTATATACTATATGTATATTTTATAAAGAACATTTATTTCATGCCCACAGATTTTAAGACACAGTAGCTAAGGTGAGCATCTGTATTTCATTTAAAAAGAAAAGTTAAATTAGTTTAACCAATTGGATACAATTTTTAAAAAATACTAATATTCCTTCATATTCAAAGAGCTAGATTCTGTTAGACAAACCAGAATAAGTGCTGTTGGGAGAAATAGGTTAGTTTTAGGAACACATGATATTTTTTAGGGCAGAATATCAATCAGTATCTTAAAGTTTGGCCTAAAATTCCTTTTCTCCATAAATTTTTATTGCTGTCCTTTATATTTGCAGAGATACTTTCCTTAATTTGTAATTCTAGAAACACATTAAAGGGATTTAAAAAATAACGTGGTTAGGATTCTACAACTCAATATTAGGGCTGTCTAGCTCCTTTATTTCTTTTGGAAAAACTTAACTTGTCTTCAGTACTGAAGAGTAAAATGGAAATTTTTATTATGTCATGCCAGGGCTTAAGTTCTGTTAGATAAGTCAGATTGAATGAAGATACAAATTTTTGACAGAAGTGCAGAGTGTATAGAATACTAAATGTTGTAATATGAGAATTATACCAGAGGTGTGAACACAGAGCTGATTGTTGGTTCACCCACATACATTTAGTGAGTGCTTGAGTGGTGAGTACATTTCTGTGTGCTGGGGTTATAATAGTGAATCAAACAGACAACAATTTCTACCCAACTAGACCTTTTATTTTAATGTGAGATATAGACAACAAATAAGACCTATTAAGTAAAATATATGAAAGTAGTAGTAAGTGCTGTGGAGAAACAAAAAGAGGGATTGGAGGTATCAATCAGGATAGAGTGTTGGAATTTTAGATAGTATAGCATACTGTTCAGTATATAATCATACTGTTCATAGCAAATCACCTCAGACTCAGTGGTGAAAACCATAAGCATTTATTTCTGTGGGTTTGACTGCAGTTGTCTGATCTAGACCTGACTTGGCTGAGAGGCTACTTCAGCCATTTTGTAGGTAGAGGGTACTATATAGAGCTCAGTTTCAGGTATGTTGCTACTAGACATCCAGGAGATGCCGAATGGGCTGTTGAATATATTATTTAATGTTAACAGAAAGGATAAGACTGAAGATAAAAATTTAAAGCCTTGAGCCTAAATTATCAAGGGTGAGTATGGATAAAAAACACTGAACCATAGGGTACTTAAATATTTAGAGGAACCAGCAAAGAACATGGAGAAGTAATTGCCGGAAGATAGAGGTCATGTCTTTATTCTGTCATTATCTGCGGTGATCAGTCTTAAAATAATATGTGGGCTACTTTTGGCCTCCTCTAAAGGAGAACTCTAGATTGGCAGAGTCCTTCAGAGGACTTGCCGTGTGCAGAAGGATGGATAGTTTCATTCTCTAAATGAGTAATGAATGCTTAAAGTTTGCCAGATGCTGATGTAGGCAGTGGGGATAAAACAGAAGGATTAAAAAAAAAAAAAGAAAAAGAAAATTCCTGACTTTGGGGGGCTTCTATTCAGTGGGGACATGAGGCCAGATATAAAGTAGGGGATTGTAGGAATAAACAGCAGGTAGAACAAAAGTTCTATTGGCCCAGGTTCTCAAAATTCAAGGCAAAGAAATCTAGTGGTAGAAAATTGGCAGAGGTCTAGGCATGGGGTTATTTAGATACCTTGTCTTACTGTGGTTAAAACAATTCAAATATTAATATTAAATCAATTTTGCCCTTTATGCCGAGCCAGAAAACAAAGTCTATAGAATTTCAGCTCTCATTTTTCAGAAATGTTTCATTCAACACAAAGGTGAAGGCTTATTAAGTAAGTCCGAATTATCCTCCTTTCATTTATTCTTTCTGTTTCTTTTCCCAATCAACTATTAAAATTCAGCTGAATCTTTAAATGATTTGCCAAACCGTAAAATTAACTTTTTCACTTTTCAAACAATCCCTGATTTTTTTTTTCTGTACATTTTACAGAATTCAGTTTTAGTCTGAATACATGGTTTGGATAATAGTGTTTTTTTGCCCCATTTTTACATCTTAAATATCCTAGTAGCAGAAGGTTGCCTTTTTTTTTTTTTTAACACAACTATTATCAATTGTTTCTGAATCCAGTTTTTTAGATAAAGATAAGTGATATAATTTTATTTGAAAATACGGTACAGTAATCATTTTTAATTATAACTAGTATTGAAGACCTACTTTGAACAGAGGAAAGTCCTTTGCATATGCCATTTTAAAACTTCTAGTCTTTCAGAAAGTAGATACTATTAAGTTCATGGAAGGGGTAGATAACTGCTTCTTGAAGTAAAATGTGAAGTCGTTCTCCACTTTCCAAAGTGGAATATGCACGCCTTGGGATATATGAAGCTTTCAGAGTATGGGAGCAAATATTCAAATATTTTACTTTTTTAAATCTCATTCTTTGTTTTATATTACAGTAATACCTGCATATAATTCATAAATGAGCTTCTATTCATATATTTTCAGTGTATTCCTAGATTTATTGCTTTAGATACATGTGATCAAAACAATTTAGAGACTTTTCCAAAATCATTAACCTTAACAGAGCATTAAGACATTCAATAATTATTGTTCATTTCAGTGCCACATGTAGTACCTGGCATTTTTCTGAATTGTTTTGTTGAACAAATGGATTCTCTTAGAAAAAACTGACAAGAATAGTGTATTATGAAATGTTAATATGTTTTATCTTTGCAGCATCATTTACTAACCAGTAAGACCATGTAAATAGTTTTGAGTATTAGTCTTCATGCACATTATTTAGTTCAGCTCATAATTGAACACCATGCTTATATAAAGTTACATACTGCACTTAATGAGACATAGTGGAAAGAACATGGAATTTGTCGTTGGTGAACTTGGGCCTGAGTTTCTGCTTTTATTAATTTATTAGCAATATGAACTCTCTAACCCTCAATTTCTTACTTTTAAGAATGGATTACAGTAATGTTTATATTTTGGAGTTGGGTATTCACACAAATGTGAATTCACTGTACATAAGTACTCAGCCTAGGGCTGGCTACACACATCGAAGCTGATGAAAATTAATCTTATTTTTGATGAAATAAAAGCATATATACCCAATTAATTTTATGACATAAAACTCTTCATAACCAAAAGTTTGACCTACCTTCTCAACTAAATCTTTCTTACAAACATATTTCTTTCTGAGATAATGGGAGCCCATCAGTGTTCTTACATTGGTAGAGCAGTTTGGATTTGGGTATTGTAGGCTTTGTCATTGGTGTTGCAAGTCAAGTGCATATTGTGTCCTCCACTTCCTTCTTCTTCTTCTTTTTTTTTTTTTTTAAAGATTTTATTTATTTGTTTGTCAGAAAGAGAGAAAGAGAAAGCACACAAGCAGGCAGAGAGGCAGGCAGAGGCAGAGAGAGAGGCAGGCTCCCTGCTGAGCAAGGAGCCCAATGTGGGACTTGATCCCAGGTCCCTGAGATCAGGACCTGAGCCAAAGGCAGCAGCTTAACCCACTGAGCCACCCAGGTGTCCCCTCCACTTCCTTCTTGATTATCATCTCTACCTTTGTCATTTCTCAACATTCTGTCTTGTTTCCTTTCCTTTTCTTTTTTTTTTTTTCATTATTGTCTAACAACAGTAACAACATTACTGAAAATATTCCACTTTGAAAATTTGCTTACTGGTAACATGTACTCCTTTGAATGGTTTCTAGCTACATTTCTGAACAGTGTGGTTTTGGCAGTGCTACCTATAAATAAACTGAAACTGATGGGTATTTTAATACCTGGATTTTTTTTCTAGGTAAGTCCTAACCTGTGCATATTCATTGTAGGTACATTCCAAATACTGAAAACAAATTAAGATATATTCTATAGGTTTGTTGTGTAAGTCCAGAAGTAACTGACTGGCTAGATCTGAAGAGAATTAAAAACCCACTTCTGACAAGCTAATTTTGGCAAAGATATGTCCTATTTTGGCAGATTTATAAGGGATACTGTGTATACATTGCAGGGTTCTTGTTTTCTGACCAGCAGCCAGACAGGGTTAATAATGATTTTTGCAAAATGACAAGAGCTGAGATAGTGAATGCCCTGATCTTTTGGGGGCAGGAAGGATCTTCAGTTTCTCATAACTTTTATAAAGATTTTCCAACCATCATCCATCATTCCTGAAGTTTACCTAAGAAAATCATTTTTTCTTAGGGGTAAAATAATGTTTGGCTGCCTGTGTCTAGGTACATTGTTGAACAAATGTAAAAATGGAAGAAATTAATGGAAAATTAGAAAACCAAATAATCCATATATTTTGTTCACTCTAAACACAGCTAGTAACAAAATAATCGTATAATCTGAGTCTAACTTGAATGAATGGTCCTAGCCATTCTAGTCTACTTGGAGCTCACACTTGAGAAATTAAGACTTTTGGAGTGTTAAAGCCACAGAGCACCTACTTTATGACTTTAAAAGCCACAGGAGGGGCACCTGAGTGGCTCAGTAGGTTGGGCCTTTCTCTTCAGCTTAGGGGTTCAGGTCATAATCTCGGGGTCCTGGGATCCAGCCCTGCATTGGGCTCTCTGCTCAGTGGGGAGCCTGCTGCTCTACCTACTTGTGATATCTCTCTCTGTGTCAAATGAATGAATAAAATCTTAAAAAAAAAAAAAAGCCATAGGAATGGCTGTTGCTGCTTGCCTAGCAGACATCATCAGATCAATAATAGTAAAAGTGTTGGTTTTAAGGCACTCCCATCGCAAATGTCTTGGTTTACTCCTAGAAAGTGTCCTTCTCATATTTTTTTAAAGCCTTGAAAAATTACTGCCCATACAGATCAAAACATCTCACATCTCAGCTTCAAGGAATTTAGAATTCTTTTGATAAAGTATAGCAGAAGTGGGGACGCCTGGGTGGCTCAGTGGGTTAAGCTGCTGCCCTCTGCTCAAGTCATGATCCCAGGGTTCTGGGATCGAGTTCCACATCAGGATCCTTGTTTGGCAGAGAGCCTGCTTCTCTCTCCACCTCTGCCTGCCTCTGCCTGCTTGTGTAGTCTCTCTCTCTCTTTCTGACAAATAAATAAATAAAATCTTTAAAAAAAAAAAATCTAGCAGAAGTGTTAAGAAGCATTATCGGAGTCTGTTTTGCTAATAGACCCATGAACTTATATTAAGTGTACTTAATTCAGTGCTGATTTAGTAAATCTAGCTTTTGAAAATGGCTATAAAAATTTTACCAAGTTGCGTGTTCAAGGTTGTTTATTACAGCATTGTTAGTAATAACAAAAGGAAAAAAGGAGAAATTAAGAGGAAGTGTTTATCAATAGTTGTCTGGTAAAATGGCATATCATGCCATGTTGGAGATATATATGTGTCCTGATGTGAAAAATGCAAGGTGCCAAATGTGCATAGTAGCTGCCATTTTATGCCATGTGGGATATATTTGATAAATGTGGTTTTTTGTCCTAATTCTTAAGCTCATTATTATCATTCCTCTCCATAATAGCAATTGGAGAATTGGAAGAAAAGTAAACTGATTGTGCTACAAATTTAAACAAGATTTGATGATGGTGATAATGATAGTAACATTTATATAGTGCTTACTGTGTCCTAGGTACTGTTCTATGTTTTAAACATTTAATCTTGATAACCTGTGAAGCTGGGACCACCTTTCTCCCTGTTTTTCAGATGAGGAAACTGAAGCACAGATGTTGATTAGTTTCAAACAAATTTGCACAGCCAAGGTGTGTCAGAGCAGTTCTATATATCCTTGCAGACTGACTCCAGTGTTTCTTTGCTCTAAACTACCAGTGCTATGCAATCTCTCAACTTTTGACCTTGATGAAATCTAAATAAGATATTTTATGTCATTTCTTTCTTGTAGACAAAGATTTGCTTGTATTTGTACATGCTGCATAAATCCCAGATAGTCTTACTGCTCTTCCTCAGAGCAATCTGTTATGTATTTACTTAATCTTGTCACTTTTAATCAGTTAGGTGGTTTTCAACTGGGGTGTTTTGTCCCCCAGGACACATTTGGCAGAGTTTGGAGACGTTTTTGCTTTTCACAATGGAGCCGAGAGGTGGGATAGGTTTGCTACTGACATCTGTTAGGTAGAAGGCAGAGGTGCTCCTAAATATCCTAAAAAATGCATAGTACATCTTCCCATAACAAAAACCCATCCAACCTAAAATGTAAATAGTGCCAAGATTGAGGAACCCTGATTTAGTGGGCATAAGTGGGAATAAGTTCTCATAACTGAATTTCTTTTCTGAAAAATACCAAGTATATTATTTTGTTTTTAAGCTAATGGCATTGAGAAAAGTGAGTTTTATTTTTACTGTTTTTGCACACTTGTTACTCCCCTTTTCTGTCTGGTATTGTGTGATCTGTAAGGGCCAGAAGGGTAGCAAATTCATAGGATATCTACTCACACATTGAAACATGAACTTGTTTGGCCCCTAACTTGATCACTTGATTGGGTGATTGGATGATTAAGATGAGCACTTGAGTGGATTTAAAAAAGTGTGTTCATAAACTGTTTGGGGAGATGACAAGAGTGCTACAAAGTAAACATTTGAACGAATGATTAAACAATTGTAAGCAAAAGCTGTGTCCTCTCTGATTGAATAAGCACTTTAAAAATGGGAAAATCCTTTGCCATTAAAAAAAAAAGTTTGCTCTAATTTCAGGAGATAAGAGGGAAAGTGGGAGAGCTAGGAGCTCAGGGGGAGCAATAAGAAAGGCTTCTTACTGTTGTAAAGATACAGATGGTAATACCTTATTTTTCAACCAGTAGAATAACCCCTGGATAAAATCATTTTACTTGGTGGACAAAGGTGTGCTATAAACTGGGGTGCCTGGGTGACTCAGTCAGTTGAACGTCTGCCTTGGGCTCAGGTCATGATCCCAGGTTCCTAGGATCAAGCCCCACAATGGGCTCCCTGCTCAGTGGGGAGTCTGCTTCTACCTCTGTTTCTCTCTCTCTCTCTCTGTCAAGTAAATAAATAATATCTTTATAAAAATTTAATACCCCACGGGAAACCAGATCCATCCTTTCTCCTATGTTAACTCTTACTTTAAAGGTTTCCTTTAGCCTCTTCTAGAATGATGATCACTGGATTATTTTAGAAGCACAGTGTTAACGTTTCAGGCTGGCTACTTCCTTTCCGTTGCTAGGCACTGACACCTTCCTTCCCCACAGAGGCTGTAAAGTGCTGCTGTTGTCCCTGCTGCTGTTTGCAGTGGGCTGTGCCACACATGATCTGCTTAGCTCCTGGGAAATGATGGGGTTGCTGATACTCTCCTGAAAAACCTTTCATCACAGAGATTCAGCTCAGGTTGTATTTCTAAGCAGATTGAAAAAGCCATTAGCTTTTCTTAACTCTTAATTTGGGATCCAAATATCTTCTGATTTTTTAATATGCCCTTTTCTTTTTTCAAGCTGAACACTGAATAGCTTACTAGAGGCCTTCTCTACCTTATTGCCTGAGAATTTTCCTCCCTTTTCAGGCTCCCTTTGACCTGTGTAAACAACTGGCTGAAGGAAAGCTTATCAGAGTGAGAGGTATCTGTGTCTGGGCTTTTAAATTCTGGAAATGAGGCGATTACTTTGTTTAGAAAAAGCATGTGTGTTTAGAAATGCTGTGTGTGAGATACTGCCTGACTTACTTTTTATTAATACAAGCTGGGAGGTTATAGAAAACATAAAAGAAAAACAGTGTGATCACAATCCTAGAATTCTTAAATCTATGTACTTTTCTATACAGCTTTATTGAAGAGATGAAGTAGAGCTGATTTAATGTGAAAGAATAACATCGCTCTGCTTCATTATTAACATTAGATTGTATCTTTCGCTGGTATTGAACAGGGAATGCAAATGTAAATAGTTATAGGATTCTGCTTATTGAGTTTTTGAAAATAAGAGAAACTATAAAATAATTTACCTTGGAGAACTGGATTCTGCATAGATGAGTTATCCTGATGGCAAGACATAACTTTGTTAGGGATGGAGGAGAAGCTAAGAGGTGTTTAAATGAAGAAATGTATTTTTTTAAACTTTTTAAAAGTGTTGACATACAATGTTACATTAATTTCCAGTGTACAAGTGTACAGCACAGTGATTCATCATTTCTATAGGTTATGCTATGCTCACTACAAGTGTAGCTACCATCTGTCACTGTACATCATTATAGTATTATTGACTGTGTTCCTATATTGTGCCTTTTATTCTCGTGACTTACTCATTTCATAACTGGAAGCCTGTATCTCCTACTCCTCTACTCATTTTCCCTGTGTCCCAACCCCTTTTCCTCTGGCAACCATCGCTTCTCTGTAATTATAGGTCTGATACTGCTTTATGTTTGTTTATTCATTTGTTTTGTTTTTAGGTATTTGTCTTGCTCAGTCTGACTTATTTCATTTAGCAGAATACTTCTAGAGCCACATATCTTGTTAACAAATGGCAGGATCTCATCCTTTTTTATTATGAAGTAATATTTCATTGTATTATGTGTATGTATATATACTATATCTTCCTCATCCATTCATCTATTGACAGACACTTGGGTTGCTTCCATATCTTGGCTATGGTAAATAATGCTTCAATAAATAGGGGCATCTCTTTAAATTAGTGTTTTCATTTTCTTTGGGTACTTAATAGAATTATTGGATCATATGGTATTGCTGTTTTTAATATTTTTAGGAACCTCCATACTTTTTTCCACAGGGGCTGTACCAATTTCTGTTCCCACCAAGAGTGTATGAGGGTTCCTTTTTTTCCACAACCTCGTCAATACTTGTTAGTAGATGAGGAAATTTAGATAGAAGTGTGTGTGTGTGTGTGTGTGTGTGTGTGTAAATGTTTGTGGTTTGTTTGTTTGTTTATTAACATGTATTATTTGCTTCAGGGGTGTAGGTCTATGAATCATCAGTCTTATACAATTCACAGCACTCACCATAGTACATACCCACCCCAATGTCCATAATCCAGCCACCCTATCCCTCCCCACCCCAGCAACCCTTAGTTTGTTTCCTGAGATTAAGAGTTTCTTATGGTTTGTCTCCCTCCGTGGTCCTATCTCGTTTAATTTTTTCCCTTCTTGCCTCCCAGGACCCCCCACCCTGCCTCAAATTCCTCATATCAGAGAGATCATATGATAATTGTCTTTCTCTGATTGACTTATGTTGCTTATTTGTGTTTTGATTAAGAAGTATCCATTGAATTGTTGGAGAGTTACCCTTGTCTTTCAAGACTTATCTGTGTACTTTAGAGCTGGTGTAAGTCAAACATAGAATATAGGTACAGGCAATATCATAATTAGGAATACCAATTTGGGACTTCTTTTAGCCAGGCACTGAGTTGCCAGTTCACTAATGACAGGATGCTCAGACCTCAAGGCTTATGAGGGGTCAGGTCCTGCTGATACTTCTTTTCTATGTCTTGTCTTTTCTGGCATTTAGGGAGAGTCAGTATCAGGTAAAATAGTGTTTCTTTGAGTAAATGCAATCTGAATTCTTAATAAGTGACTTGGGAATGATCTTGTAGAACATGTTTTCTTGATTTAGGAATTACCTATGCTGAATTGCGTTTTTAATAATGGGCCTCTGAAAGCTCTACAATCTAACTTAGGGCTATGCTATTAGAGAAACTGGCTATCTAGTTATTAGGATAAATAAGTGGTTTAGAGGCAAGAAATGGGAAATTTTTTCTAGTCTTGGGCTTGGCAGCAAGGCACTGTAGGTCTGGTTTCTTTGTGCTGTTGCTATCACTTTCTTTTCTTTTTCTTCATCATTTCTTTCTCTGTCCCAGAATACTGAACAGTAGTTTCACATGTTTGCTCTAATACTTCCTGATGTTCAGACAAAGGGATTAGAAAGGGAAATCAGCCTAACAGGAAACAATGGAGTCTGGAGGCTTGAATTTTCAAAAAATACAGAACAAATGTGATTAATTTAATTTAATTTTTTTGAGATATAAATATAAGCTTATGTGTAGAAACAAATGAGTTTTAACCTTAACCCTTTGAAATCACACTGTAGTATATACCTTCTTTTAAGTAACATCTTCTTTCATTATATGTTTGTAAACTTATGTGTTGAAGCATATGAGAATAGTGTGTTCAACTTACTGAAACTACACTGTTCTTAATCTTTAAAAAAAAAAATCCTTCATTATGATAGAAGAATATACAAAGTTATATATAGAAGCATACGGGAGAAGCCAAAACTACACTGTGTATATACCTTCTTCCCAGTAACATCTTTCATTAAGATATGTTTCTTTTTTGGTTGTTTTTATTTTAATTCCTGTTAGTTAGCATACAGTGTTATATCCATGTCAGGTGTACAGTACAGGGTCTCAACAATTCTATATATCGCCTGGTGCTCATCACCAGAAGTGCACTTCTTAATCTCCATCACTTATTTAACCTATCCTCTACCCCTCTCCCCCTTCTGGTAACCATCAGTTACCTATTTAAGAGTCTGTTCCTTGGTTTGTCTCTTTCTTTTTTCCTTCACTCATTTGTTTCTTAAATTCCACATATGAGTGAAATCTTATAGTATTTGCTTTTCTCTGGTCATTTTTCTTAGCTTTATACTCTGTAGCTCCATCCATGTCATTGCAAATGGCAAGATTCATTCTCTTTTATGGCTGAATAATACTCTGTTGCATACATGTGTACCACATCTTTACCCATTCATCTATGGATGCACATTTGGGCTCTTCCATAATTTGGCTATTGTATATTGTGCAGCTATAAACATCAGGGACTAAATGGACTAATTTTAGAAGAATTGTTTTTGGGACAGTTAAGTAGAGAGCTATATAAATAGATATTCTAATGGACACTCTTTTCTTTTTGTTTTTTTTTGTGTGTGTTGCTGCAGGCTTTTGTTTTGTTTTGTTTTTAAAGATTTTATTTATTAATTTGACACAGATCACAAGTAGGCAGAGAGGCAGGCAGAGAGAGAGAGGAGGAAGCAGGCTCCCCGCCGAGCAGAGAGCCCAATGTGGGACTCGATCCCAGGACCTCGAGATCACGACCCGAGCCGAAGGCAGCGGCTTAACCCACTGAACCACCCAGGCGCCCAGCAGGCTTTTTTACTTTTTGAGGAAACATCCACAGTGTTCATTGATATTTGAACCAGAAAGTATACATTCTACCTTTCTTATTTTATGAAGATACCGAATCACATCTATTGGGGGAAAGTGACTGTTAACTTTTAGACTAAAAGAAAACAGAACAATTAGTGTTATTGAAGATTGTGTTAAATAGGAACTCATACACTCTAGAAAATAAATTAGTATGAACCTTTTGGGAAGCCATTTAGCAATATGCACTGAGACTTAAAATATTTGTGTCTTTTGATTGAGAAATTCTACTTTTGAGAATTTCTTGTAGAAATTACAGAAATTTTGCTTCTGAGAATTTCTTGTAAGCAAATAATCATAAATACAGAAAAGGCTTATGGATGGTGAGTTTTATCACAAAATTAATTAATGAAAAAATAGGAAACAGACTAAATGTCCATCTATAAAGTAATGTTCTAGGAAACCCCAGTCAACCAGTTGTTGTGTTGATACATTTTTGTGTTGATAGGGTGAGAATACAAAGTAGGGGTGTAAAATAACAAAATGCTTTTGATACAGTGTTCAGTGGTGAAAATTGTAGAACATTGTTTATTCAGTGTGCTTACAAATTTGTAAAATATACTTATGCTTGGACAGAGCATATTAAAGTGTAGACAGTGACTTATATTTGGATGTAATTTTCATTTTCTTTTATACCTCTTTTAAAATTTTCTTCAATTATCATGTATATTTTTATTGTGGGGAAAAAGAATGTAATCCTTTTACCTTCCCACTAAAAATATACTTTTCTTACAGCTTTAAGCATCAGTAGTAAAAGTCTGCAAGCATTGGAATAAGACTTCTGCAAAACAACATTGTGGAGCATGGATTCTCTATCAGAAGAGTTTTTTACAAGGTAAGTAAGTGATAGGGTGAGAAAACCAACCACATTTGTTGCATTTTGAAAATACAACATTTGTTCTTTCCACATAACTTTGGGAAGCTAGTGTGATTGAGATACCCTTATGTTTGGAGGTAATTTAGTGACTTTGATTAGGGGGGGATATAGACTGCGTGAAATCTAATTACAGAAAATTTCTCTTAAGGGCCACACTCTGTCTAAAGAGTTAAGAGTTGAGAAATGTACTACAGCTTGCTACATGTGGACATTCTCGCCAAATAGATTAATGTGATCTATTAATTTATTTTATGAGGATTTACTATAATGCTTGTAATGTAAAGTACCTCCTTGGTACTTAGAGAATAAAGACAGACAAAATTTTGGGTACTTAGAATTAAAGTGTAGTAGGAAAATATATAAAAAGTTATATTTTTAGGCAAAGTGCATGCATGATGCATGGTTATATGTAGAAAGGAACAATAATGATTGACTGGGGTTGAGTAGGTTTCCACCAGATGACACTTGAACTGAACATTAAAGAAAGGATAAGGAGCATTTTGATGTATGTAGAAATGGAAGGAAACAACAAGAAAAAGTACTTAAGATAAATGACTGGGAGGATTTCAACTGTCTTCTAAGGAGTTTAGCTTTATTTTGTGCAGAACCAATGACATTTTTTTAAAAAAAGGAAATGTTACACTGTATTTTGGAAAGAATATTTCTTGGTGATGGGAAGGAAGAGACAACAAAATACAACCTAGTAATAGCTCAGGAGGAGCTGATGAAGTCTTGCAGTGGTAGGAGTAGAAAACAGAAGAATTTGTAGAACTAGAATCAACAGAATTACATGACTGCTTAAATATGAAAAAAGTGGCAAAAGAGAAAGATGACTCAAGGGTTTCTAAGGACCGGAAGAAGATATGTATCATTAACTAATATGGGGCTAAAAAAGGGAGACAGGTTTATATGTGTACATTATTTTAATGTGTGCATGAGAAAGAGAGGACAGATGATGAATCATTTTTGGACATGAGGAAATTGAGGTGTTGGTAAAATATCTTAAGTTATAAGTTGTTGAGTAGATGGTTAGAAATTTGTAGTAGTGTCAAAAAGCAAGGCTGAAAGTATAGATTCAATGGTCATTAGAATGGATGCTATTAGGAGGAGGGGCAAGATGGTGGAGAAGTAGGAGACCATGTTTCAACCTGTCCCCTAAAGTGAGCTAATTATCTACCAGAATACTCTGAACACCCATGAAATCAGCCTGAGATGTAGGATTATACACTTCTGGATCTCTTGGGGTGGGGGTGTGCAGAAGACACCAGTAGAGAGGTAAAAGCAGAGTGGGAACAATTGGACTGATATCAGAGGATAAACAGAAGGGGGAAGGAGCCACCAGAAATGACCCTTTGGAAAGTAATGCCCCAATATGAAAGTGCCCTATGATTGGGGGCCATCATTAACTTGGAGTCTTGTTAAAAGCACATAAAAAGAGCAAAAGATCTTAAGGGGCAACTGGTAGAGTCGGGCGGTCATGGGTACAGGCCTATGCCCATGGTCCCAGGACAGACACTGCTAGCGACCACCCATGCCAGACACAGTGCAGTGGTAGAGCCTCCAGTTCCTGGTCCCGAAGCCCCCAGTGTTGCGAGGCTTGCACCACTGCTTGGGCTTGGCTGGGGCACACTCCCACCCCCGCATGGGGGAGTCTGGTGGGGCACTTTCTAGAACCACAGCCTTTTGCACTCTGCGCTCACTGTGCGACTGTTGTTGGAACTGAGATCCCCACCCGCACCTGAGTGTTCTCTGCAGGCGCTAGCTGGGTGATCTCTAGGCCCCACTGAGAGTCTGGACACTCCCAGGAACTCAGTGAAATCTCTGGTCCGGAGCTCTCTACAGGCAGCAACCTATGAAACCTTGAGGTCTGAACCCCAGACAGCAGTCCCAGCAAGGGCAGCCACTGGAAGTGGGCTCCCTGGACCAGTATCGCTTGCAGTTTTACCAGCACGGCAGTGCAGAGACAAGTGGGTGCTTCTGGCAACCCCTGAGTTGGTGGCTGGGGACATGCACTACCTGTGGGAAGTTGCGTGGTTCAGTGGAGTTTACAGAGGGGGAGTCTGTGTGTTCTGGATTACCCAGAGGGGAGCAGACTGAGGCTTCTCCCTGAGACGGAGGTCTGGGTATAGTTTGCTTTCCATGAAACCTCCAAAAAGACCCCAAAAGCTGCCAAAGAACAAAAGTCTCCAGAAAGCAAAAGCCTGAAAAACCAGTTTCCACAGAGCCCAGCCCCTTGATAGGGGGCAGGAGGATTCAACTCAAGCAAGCCTGACTGAAAAACAATGTGGCGCCCCACCCCCACCCCCGCCAAGAAAGCCAGCCAAAATAATGAACAGACAGCCACTGCAGAGTCCCCATAAAACTGTAAAACCCCAATATTAGGGGAAAACAATACATTAAGCTCCCGGTATTTCTCTAAAACCTGTTTCTGTTTCATAGGTACAACTTTTTTTTGTTTTGTTTTCACTATTCTTGTTCTTAACTTTTTTTTTAAACAACTCACCCTTACAACTAGAGGTTTAATACAATGTATTCCAAAATAACCTTTTAACTTGAACTTTTTTCATACATATACTTGTATTTTCCTTTTTCTATTTTTTAACTATGCATATAGAAATAAGCTTCAAGGTAATCCTCTTTCCCTAGTCAATACTAACCTTATATATAATCCAGTTTTAATTTTCCTTTATCTCTGGAAAGTTGAGTCCTTTAACAAAGATACCAAGATACACCCACGAAGAATCAAAATAACCTTCCTCACCCACATTTTTCTTCTATCCTGTCTTTTTCTTCTGTCAGTGTTTCTGTGTATTTATTTATTTATTTATTTATTTTTAAGTTTATTTATTTGACAGACAAGAGATCACAAGCAGGCAGAGGCAGACAGAGAGGAAGGGAAGCAGAGAGCACCATGCGGGGCTTGATCCCAGGACCCTGAGATCATGACCTGATCCAAAGGCAGAGGCCCCAACCCACTGAACCACCCAGGCACCCCTCTGTGTATTTATTTTTGTTCTGGTATTATATAAATCCTGCCCTTGGGGTTCATTTTGGCTGGGTTCTTTCTTTTTCTTTTTTTCTTATAATTTACTTTAGTCCATCTTTTGCCCATCCATTTTTGTTTCTATATCTTATAAATCTTACCTTTGGGGCCCATTCTGGCTGGGGCTTTTCTTTCTTTCTTTTCTTTTCCTTTTTTTTTTTTTTTTTTTTTTTTTGTCTCTCTCTCTCTCTCTTTCTTTTTTCTTTCTTTTTGGTGGTGATGGAATTGCTCAGAAGCCTTCCAGGGTGCACCTTGCCTAAATCACAGTTGATATATTTAGCTACACATCCCCTCAACCTCCTCTCACCAAAAGGACTAGGAGGAGGAACACCCAACAAAAATTCAGAGGAAAAATTCAGAGACTGTGCCCTCTCCATCAGAGCTATTGGATGTGGACATAAACAGTATTTTGGAAAGGGAATTCAGGGTAACAATTAACCAGGCAATAGCTAGGTTGGAGAAAACCATTAGTGACAACATAGAATCAATTAGGGCAGAAGTGAAAGCCGACCGGGAAGAAGTTAAAAATGGTATCCATGAGACCCAATCTAATCTAAATACTCTAATAGCTAGGGTAACCAACACAGAAGATAGAATTAGTGATCTAGAGGACAAACTGATAGAGAAAAAGGGTCAGGAGGAGGCCTGGAACAAACAGCTTAGAAGCTATGAAAACAGAATTAGGGAAATAAATGATGCCATGAAACATTCCAATATCATAATTACTGGGATCCCTAAGGGGAAGAGAAAGAAAGGAGACTAGAAGATATAGTTGAATAAATTGGGAAAATTTTCCCAATCTGGGGAATGGAACCAGCGTTCATGCTCTAGAGGTAGAAAGAACAGCCCCCCAAGATCAATGAATCTAGAAAGACCTCGAGGCACTTGATTGTAAGACTAAAGAATCATAATTTTAGACAAGAGCTTTTGAGAGCAGCTAGGGGGAAGAGATCATTATATACAGAGGAAGGTCCATCAGAATGAGGTTAGACCTATCCACAGAAACCTGGCAAGCCAGAAAAGGCTGCAAGACATATTCAGGACACTAAATGACAAGAACATGTGGCCAAGAATACTTTATCCAGCAAGGTCAACATTCAGAATGGATGGAGAGATAAAAGAGCTTCCAAGACTATCAATGTTTAAAAGAGTATGTTACCACCAAGCTGGCACTACAAGAAATATTAAGGGGTGGGGTTCTATAAAAAAGGAAAGAACCTAAGAGTGTCATAGAACAGTAATTTATAGAGATAATCTATAGAAACAAGAACTTCACAGGCAACATGTTGTCACTAAAAACATATCTTTGAATAATCATTGTCAATGTGAACGGCTTAAGCACTTCCATAAAATGACAGAGTTGCAGATTGGCTAAAACGACAGGACCCATCCATATGCTGTCTACAAGAGACCCATTTGGAACCCAATGATATATTCAGATGGAAAGTGAAGGGATGGAGAAGCATCCTTCATGCCAGTGGGCCTCAAAAGAAAGCTGAGGTAGTGATTCTTATATCAGATAAATTAGATTGTAAACTAAAGACTATAGTCAGAGATAAAGAAGGATACTACATCATTCTTAAAGGGTCTGTCCACCAAGAAGATCTAACAATTGTAAATATTTATACCCCCAGTACAGGAGCAGCAAACTACTTAAGACAACTGTTAATCAAGATAAAGAATCATATTCAGGGTGCCTGGGTGGCTCAGTTGGTTGAACAACTGCCTTCGGCTCAGGTCACGGTCCTGGAGTCCCGGGATCGAGTCCCACATCGGGCTCCCAGCTCCATGGGGAGTCTGCTTCTCCCTCTGACCTTCTTGCCTCTCATGTTCTCTCTCACTGTCTCTCTCTCAAATAAATAAATAAAATCTTTAAAAAAAAAAAAAAAGAATCATATTCATATGAATACATTAATAGTAGGGGATCTTAACACATCACTCCCATTAACAGACAGATTATCCAAGCAGCAAATCAATAAATGCACAAGAGCATTGAATGACACATTGGACCATTTGGACCTCATAGATACATACAGAACATTCCACCCTAAACCATTCTTCTCAAGTATACATGAAAGTTTCTCCAGAATAGACCACATACTGGGTCACAAATCAGGGCTTAACTGATACCAAAAGATTGAGATTAGCCCCTGCATATTTTCAGACCACAATGGTTTGAAACTGGAACTCTACCACAAGAAAAAGGATGGAAGGAATTCAAACACTTGGAAGCTAAAGACTACCCTGCTTAAGAATGTTTGGATCAACCAGGAAATCAAAGATGAACTTAAAACAATTCATGGAAACCAATGAGAATGAAGACACTTCAGTCCAAAACCTATGGGATATGGCAAAGGCAGTCCCAAGAGGGAAATACAAAGCCATCCAAGCCTCCCTCAAAAAAAATTTAAAAATCCAAAAATTAAAAAATCTTTATACCATAAAGAACTGGAGAATCATCAAATTAAAGCAACCCCACACACAAGAAGGGAAATAATCAAGATTAGAGATCAATGAGATAGAAACTAGAGATACAGTAGAACACATCAACAAAACTAGAAACTGGTTTTTTGAAAGAATAATATCGATAAACCATTGACCTAACTAATCCAAAAGAAAAGAGAGAGGACCCAAATTAATAAAATTATTAATGAAAGGGGAAAGATCACGACTAACACCAAGACAATAGACACAATCATCAGAAATTATTATCAACAGTTAATATGCCAATAATTTAAGCAGCCTCGATGAAATGGATACATTCCTGGAAACCTATAAACTTCCAAAACTGAATCAGGAAGAAATTGACAACCTGAATAGACCAATATCTAGTAACGAGATTGAAGCAGTGATCAAAAGCCTCCCAAAATACAAGAGCCCAGGACCTGATGGATTCCCTGAGAATTCTACCAGGCAGTCAAAGAAGAAATAATACCTATTCTCCTGAACCTATTTCAAAAAATAGAAACAGAAGGAAAACTTCCAGATTCTTTTTATGAAGCTGGTATTACCCTGATCCCCAAACCAGGCAAAGACCTTACCAAAAAGAAGAATTTCAGACCAATATCCCTGATGAATTTCAATGCCAAGATTCTCAACAAGATCCTAGCTAATAAGGATCCAACAGTACATTGAAAAGATCATCCACCATGACCAGGTAGGATTTATCCATGGGATGCACTGGTGGTTCAACACTTGCAAGTCAATCAATGTGATAGAACAAATTAATAACAGAAGAGAGAAGAACCACATGGTTCTCTCAATTGATGCAGAAAAGGCATTTGACAAAATCCAGCATCTGTTCCTGATTAAAAAACTTCAAAGTATAGGTAGGGATAGAGGGAACATTCCTCAACTTCTTAAAATCTGTCTATGAAAAACCCACAGCAGATATCATCCTCAATGGGGAAAAGCTGACAGTCTTCTCTTTGAGATCAGGAATATGATAAGGATGTCACTCTAATCACTGTTGTTCAACATAGTATTAGAAGTTCTAGCAACAGCAATCAGACAACAAAGAGAAATAAAAGGTATTCAAATTGGCAAAGAATTCAAACTCACTCTCTTCTCAGATGACATGATACTTTATATGGAAAACCCAAAAGACTCCACCCCCAAACTACTAGAACCCACACAGCAATTCAGTAATGTGGCAGGATACAAAATCAATGGACAGAAATCAGTTGCTTTCTTTTACACTAACAATGAAAATACAGAAGAGTTAGAGAATCAATTCCATTTACAATAGCACCAATAATCATAAGATACCTGGGAATAAACCTAACCAAAGAGGTAAAGGATCTGGACTTCAAGAACTACAGAACACTCATGAAAGAAATAGAAGAAGACACAAAAAGATGAAAGAGCATTCCATGCTCATGAATCAGAAGAATAAACATTGTTAAAATGTCTACACTTTCTAGAGCCGTCTATACTCTCCATGCCATCCCGATCAACATTCCACTAGCCTTTTTCAAAGTCTTGGAATAATCCTAAAATTTGTATGGAACCAGAAGAGACCCTGAATTGCTAAGGAGATTTTGAAAAAAACCCCAAACTGGGGTCTTCACTTTGCCTGATTTCAAGCTTTACTACAAAGCTGTGATCACCAAGACAGCATGGTCCTGGCACAAAAACAGACACATAGACCAGTAGAACAGAGTAGAGAGCCCAGATATGGACCCTCAACTCTGTGGTCAAATCTTTGACAAAGCAGGAAAAAAATATCCAGTGGAAAAAAGACAGTCTTTTCAATAAATGGTGCTAGGAAAATTGGACAGCTATGTACAGAAGAATGAAACTTGACCATTCTCTTACACCATACAGCTAGATAAACTTGAAATGGATAAAAGACCTTAACATGAGGCAGGGATTTATCAAAATCCTAGAGAAGAACATAGGCAGTAACCTCTTTGACATCGACCACAGCAATTTCTTTCAAGACATGTCTCCAAAGACAAGGGAAACAAATGCAAAAATGAGCTTTTGGTACTTCATCAAGATCAAAAGTTTCTGCACAGCAAAGGAAACAGTCAACAAAACAAAGAGGCAGCCCACAGAATGGGAGAAGATATTCTCAAATGACACTACAGACAAAGGGCTGATATCCAAGATCTATAAAGAACTCCTCAAACTCAACACTCAAAAAAACAGATAGTTCAAAAAATGGGCAGAAGACATGGACAGACACTTTTCCAAAGAAGACATACAGACACATGAAAAAATCTTCATCATCATTAGCCATCAGGCACATTCAAATCAAAACCACATGGAGATACCACTTTACACCAGTTAGAATGGCCAAAATTAACAAGACAGTAAGCAACAAGTGTTGGAGAGGATGAGGGGAAAGAGGAATCTTATTACACTGTTGGTGGAAATGCAAGTTGGTGCAGCTGCTTTGGAAAACAGTGTGGAGATTCCTTAAGAAATTAAAAATAGGGCTATCTCATGAACCTGCAATTGCACTACTGGGTATTTACCCCAAAGATAGAGATGTAGTGAAAAGAAGGGCCATCTGTACCCCAATGTTCATAGCATCAATGGCCACAGTCACCAAACTGTGTAAAGAGCCACGATGCACTTCAACAGACGAATGGATAAAGAAGATATGGTCCATATATACAATGGGATATCATGCCTCCATCAGAAGGGATGAATACCCAACTTTTGTATCAACATGGATGGGTCTGGAGAAGATTATGCTCAGTGAACTAAGTCAAGCAGAGAGAGCCAATTATCATATGGTTTCACTTACTTGTGGAGCATAAGGAATAACACGGAGGACATTCGGAGATGGAGAGGAGTTGGGGAAGATTGGAGGGGAGACAAACCATGGGAAGCAAACTGAGAGTTTTGGGGGGGGCTGGGTGAGCCTGGTGGTGGGTGTTATGGAGGGCACGTATTGCATGGAGCACTGGGTGGTGATAAACCATGAATTCTATAACACTGAAAAAAATAAAATTAAAAAAAAATATGGGTGCTGTTAGAATTCATGGAAGTTTGGTTATTTTTTAATTCATCAATAAATATTTGATGAATTTATGTCTGATGTTGGGATAGAGACTTGGAGGTTACATAATGAATTAGAAGGGCCTCATTCCTATCTGAGAGAATTTATTTATATGTGGGCATAAATGTAATTGATTTTACTAGAAAATGTAAGAAAATAGATAAAAATGGAACATTAGTGGAGCAGCTGGGTGGCTCAGTTAGTTACGTGTCTGACTCTTGGTTTCAGCTAATGTGTCATGGGATTGAGCCCCATGTCAGGCTACCCAGTTGCCGGGCAGTCTGCTTGAGATTCTTCCCCTCTGTTCCTTCCCCCACTTCTTTCTTTCTTAAATGGATAAATAAATCTAAGAAATGGAACATTCGTATATATATTATGTATATTTCAGGATATATTATTATAGCAAAACCTCAGCTCCTAGTAAGCAATAGGTGGTAAAAGCAACAAAATAGCAAAAGAAAAATAATATTTCTGTGTCTAGTTCTATCTTTGCTGCTTTCTAGGTGTATAACTTAAAAACACGTTATATAACCTCTCTGGACATCAATTTAATCATTTTAATATATAAAATGACTGCCATAGATGACTGCTTGTATATCTTCCTATACTAATATACCAGGATACATAGTTTGTTTTAAATATTATTAAAATAATGAATGAATATGACAAATAAGGAAGAGGTGTAGCCAGTAGTAGAAGAAGTGGAGGGCTAGGAGGAGAACCAGCAGCAGTGAAGATGACAGAGGTTTTCAAGGACGGTTGGAAGGTATGATGGGCAATGTTAAATGATGCAGAAATACAGGTAGAATGAAGAACAAAGACAAAGCTATTGAAATAAATAGTGGGATTTCATTAGTAACCTTCATTAGAACAATTTTAATGTTGGGGAGGGAATGAGAATTAGTTAGGTTTATATCAAAAATTGTTAAAAAAACTATGGTGAATATAGCAGCCCACGTTCCACACTTAAGAAGTGCTAAAGTAGGGTCTGGACACCTGGATGATTCAGAAGTTTCGCAGGTGATTTTAGTGTGCATCTGGGACTGAGAACTGTTGGGCCAAGGAGTGAATGATCATGAAACAGAGTTAGCTGGAAAGGTATACATGTGACAATTTTTTATACTCTTATACAACCTGGAGACTTCAGCATACTGCTGTAGTATTTTTCATTCCTTGACAACACAAGACTGTTCCATGTGTTACTTTTTGGAGTGGAGCTTTGAAGTGGATGAAAAGACAGTTAAGAGGCTTTTTTTGTGTTTGTGTTTGTGTGTGTGTGTGTGTGTGTGTGTGTGGTTTTTTTCTGTTTGTTTTGCCATGACATTTTAAAGAGCACTGAGAACCATCTTGTGAAATACTGTTTCTGTGTATAAATCTCTTCCATTGAAACTTTCATCATGTGAAATACTGTACTATTTATCGGTCCCAGTTTTCCCTGACAAGATCAGTGGGCACGTGGTGGATGGTAAATGATAGTCTAAGAAATAAATACATATATGTGAAATAAGATAGGATGATTTTTATAAAGCACAATGCTGAGTAGATCCATTGCTGTTTCTCACTCAGTTTTTTCTCTGCTAGTGTATAGAATTAAGATCATATAAATCCTATATGGTCTTATGTTATGATTCTTATATTATGGGCCCTATATCATCGTTCTGTATGTAGACAAAAGCAATTTTATAAATAGTTTTTCAGTTCTGTGTTTAACACTGCATATATTCACAGTTTGAACCAATGTCAGAAGCAAAACTTAACAATTTACAAATGAACTATTTTACAAAAATAGTTAATTTTTAAATATGACATTCTTTCTCAATTTTAAAAAATCATTTTAGAAAAATGGATAACTATAAGGCCAGAAACCTGGAACAAAAAAATAAAAGCATCTGCATAAGATAGATCCATTCCAAACCTCAGCCTTTTTAAGACCTTTATTATCTTCATAAACCTCAGCCTTTTTAAGACCCATTTTTTTTTTACATTGAAGCAGTGCTATAAAGTTAATTTTTTCCCATGATTTTGGTATATTCTGTGTCCAAGAAAATTTATATCTGCTTTCATTTTTGTTTAGCGCTCTCCAGTAAAGGCAGAGCATATTTTTTTTTTCCTTTAACTTGCATCCCTAAAGATATGACACCTACCACTGTTATCAGTCTTGCTATATATTGTTTACACTTTCGAACTTTCAGATAAATTCACTTGTTAGATTCTTTACTACTACAATTCAATTGTGTTCTTTATAAGGAGATACTCTGAATACACATTTCTTTCTTTTTCATTTAAAGTAGGGCTCCAACTGTGGAGGAGCAGACTAATGAGGAAATCAAGAATAAGGTAGAAAAATCTACTGACCAACTGGTAAGTTAATTTTTGTTAATTATGAATGAATTAATAAGTAATTATGACAGTGTAATTTTAATCTAGTCAGTTTACTTATTTCTTCAGAATTTAGAGGTGACTCTACTTTTTTTCTTCATAAGTAAAATTATGGTCATAATTAAATCTCTGATAATTGATACTTCTGTCTCAATGTTATTTTAAGTACCAATTCTCACTGTAAGTTAAAACTTGTAGGTGATTGAATTGACTTGTCCAGAAAAATAAAACAATCAATTTTAAGAAATCCTTTACTTGTCCTTTAAAGCAAAATCCAAACAAAATGAAAACTACGCACATGCAAAGAAAATTATTTAGTAAGAAATTTTCAGAGTTGTTTTGAAATTCTCTTTCCTGTTAGAAATTCCAGTTCAAAATGAAGGAGAATCAAATATACGTTATTATAAGGATTATATTGCCAGTGACAATATATTTTGTGGTAGCTTAAAAAATATATATATGTATATATACATGCATATATATCACATGTACTTATATTTAATAAAGGGTGGATGAAGATCTATCTGGGTTTTTTTTAGTTCAATTTTAACTTGCACATAGTTTTATGTGATTATTGATGTCCACTGTTAATAAATTTTGTAAAGATTATCTAGTAACAGGAGAAAATATATGAACATAAAATAATCTTACACTGTTGGTGGGGATGCAAGTTGGTGTAGCCACTTTGGAGAACAGTGTGGAGATTCCTCAAGAAATTAAAAATAGAGCTTCCCTATGACTCTGTAATTGCACTACTGGGTATATACCCCAAAGATACAGATGTCATGAAAAGAAGGGCCATCTGTACCCCAATGTTTATAGCAGCAATGGCCACGGTCGCCAAACTGTGGAAAGAACCAAGATGCCCTTCAACGGACGAATGGATAAGGAAGATGTGGTCCATATACACTATGGACCATCAGAAAGGATGAAAACCCAACTTTTGTAGCAACATGGACGGGACTGGAAGAGATTATGCTGAGTGAAATAACTCAAGCAGAGAGAGTCAATTATCATATGGTTTCACTTATTTGTGGAGCATAACAAATAACATGGAGGACATGGGGCGATGGAGAAGAGAAGGGAGTTGAGGGAAATTGGAAGAGGAGGTGAACCATGAGAGACTATGGAGACTGCAAAACAACCTGAGGGTTTTGAAGGGGTGGAGGTGGGAGGTTGGGGGACCCAGGTGGTGGGTATTGGGGAGGGCACGTATTGGGGAGCACTGGGTGTGGTGCAAAAACAATGAATACATTACGCTGAAAAGAAATAAAAAATAATCATATTATTTAACTGCTGAGGCTATCACTGTAAAAAATGTTTCAGAGAAAATACAATATATACAGATGTACATAGGGATGTACACGTGAGCCAGCAGGGATTAGATTTAGAAAGTGAATTTCTAAATACAGAATTGGAAATACAAAAGTTAAAGGAGGTGAAAACTTTGACCTGAGTTTGGTTTAGAAGCTAAATCAATTTTGTGAAATGGATTGAGCATCAAATATTTTAATAATTGGCTTAAATAATTGTAGTTATATAATTTATGACCACTAACTTAAAAAATTATATTTATAATAAGAAAAATATTTAATAAGCATGAAGCTTATAGTATGTCCTATTAAAAATTTTTATTCATGCCATAATCTTGCTTGTGTATCAATTTGGTAATTAATATTAGATGATTTTGTGGTAACTTTTGACTGCATAACTGACCTTTAGTTTGAAATGTATGCCCTACTGACAGTGGTCATTCTTTTGAAGGGTTTGTCTAGTTACATTGTGGAAGATTTTTGTTTTTATAAACTTTTTTGGAAAATTTCAAACCTATAGAAAAATTGCAAGAACAATGCTTGAAATAAAACTTTCTTACATTTTTGGATATAATTTTCATATAATGAAATAAAGTATAAGATTGTTGGATATTGATGGGGTTGGAGGAATCTTAATTTAAGACTCAAACCCATGGAACACTCAGTGTGGTGCATAAACCATGAATTTTTGAGCACTGAAAAGAATAAAATTAAGTAAAATTAAAAAAAAAAAAAAGACTCAAACCCAGAAGGGGAGAGTAGGCAGGTAGTCCTACCATGTTGAGTCCTGGTTACTTTCCTGGGTAATTGCAGTCTGAAAGACCTGACTGATGGTTAGAGAGTCAACTCCTCCCATCCCCAAGGCATTTTCAGTGACTTAAGCTTTACATGGCCTCCATAATAAGAAGCTGTCTTTTCTGATTTTCAGAGGTCAGCATCAATGTACTCATATTCCCAAAGTTTAAACATGGTATAGGAACTGTGGTATCTTGTTAAGGTTTGAAGGAAGTCCATTATCCATGTGTTCTAGGTGCTTCTCATTTCTGTTGCCCACGTGTTCCTCACAACTAATGTTAATATATAGTCCAGCAGGACTTGACTATATATAGCTATTGATTAGACATTAATGATAGCTTATTAAGTCTGTAAAAATGAGTTCCTATAGACCCAAGATTACTATGACTTAGATCTGACTGAATTAAGTCATTCTGTTTTACTACTTTGTTTATAATTTAAATTATTACAGTTTTATTTTCAATATGCTGTGTGTTTAGTCACTAAAGCATCAGTCACATATGTAAAAAGTACTCTTAGATCTAGCTTTCATATTATTATGTAGAATAATCTATGTAATACTTTAAGCTTAGCATTTTTTATGCCTTTAAGTGGGTCAATTCAATGCAATCTGTGTATTTCTGTAGGGCAGCCATTTTTTGAGGCCTAATTCACATTTAAGCCTTAAATTGTAGATATTTCCCATTCTACTACCTGTTAAAAGTGGTATAATTATTCCTATTTTAGAATATTTATAACTTCCAAATGAATTTATATATTTATTTCTGTATATTAAGTCTTCTGTATATTAAAATTTCCTGAATTTTGGTCTTAAATTCCCTGCTATATTTTAAGTCCTTGAAAGCAGAGGGAATGTCTTATTCTTTTTTTTTAATTAAAAATATTTTTAAAAAGATTTTTACTTATTCATTTGAGAGAGAAAGACAGAGAGGTACATAAGCAGGGGAAGAGCCGAGGGAGAGGTGAAGCAGACTCCCCGCTGAACGAGCTGGGAGCCTGATGTGAGGCTTAATCCCAGGACGTGAGCCGAAGGCAGACACCTGACTATCTGAGCTACACAGGTGCCTGAGAATGTTTTATTCTTATTTGGATTTTCTATCACTTTGTCATAGTTACCTACATAGTATTTACAGGCACTTTGTTAATGGAGCCCAAAGTGGGAATTTAAACTCATGAGCTTGAGATCAAGACCCAAGCTGAGATCAAGAGTTGGACACTTAGGGGCTCCTATGTGGCTCAGTGAGTTAAAGTCTCTGCCTTTGGCTCAGGTCATGATCCCAGGGTCCTGGGATTAAGCCCTGCATCAGGCTCTCTGTCCAGCAGGTAGCCTGCTTCCTCCTCTCTCTCTCTCTGCCTGCCTTTCTGCCTACTTGTGATATCTCTCTGTCAAATAAATAAATAAAATCTTTAAAAAAAAATTGGATACTCCCATGTTGCATCACCACTTCCTCATATCAGGGAGATCATATGATAGGGTGAGTGCTGTGAAGTGTGTAAACCTGGTGATTCACAGACCTGTACCCCTGGGGATAAAAATATATGTTTATAAAAAATAAAAAATTATATTAAAAAAAAAAATTGGATACTTTACCAACTGACCCACCTAGGTGCCCTAGTCTTTGTTCTTTCTTTTAATGTTTTTCCTGGTCTTAATATTTAGAGTAATAAGAATATGTATAATTGTGTAAATTTTTAATAATCATTTTCTTCGGGCGCCTGGGTGGCTCAGTGGGTTAAGCCACTGCCTTCGGCTCAGGTCATGATCTCAGGGTCCTGGGATCGAGTCCCGCATCGGGCTCTCTGCTCAGCGGGGAGCCTGCTTCCCTCTCTCTCTCTCTGCCTGCCTCTCTGTCTACTGTGATCTCTCTCTGTCAAATGAATAAATAAAATCTTTAAAAAAAAAAATTAAAAAAAAAATCATTTTCTTCTAGGGTAAACAGGAAAAGGACACGCCTGCTGATCTTGTCCCTGTTAACTTACTAGTAGAAGTGAAGAAATTACTGACTGCAATTAATACTCTACCAAAAGGTGTGGTCCCTCACATTAAGAAGTTCTTACAAGAAAATTTTTCCTTCCAAATCATGCAGGTAAGATTATAATTTGTTCTTTGGGGTGGAAGTACAGCGCTTTGTTTATGACTGTCCAGAGAAAATACATTATGTTCCTTTACTCTCATACTACTACTATACTGACAGCTCTTCTGACACTAGAGATGTGGACTTATTCCCACATCAACTAGTTCTACACTAACTGGGTATCCAACAAGTCAACTAAATTCTGTTACTATCTGCCTAGAGTTAGTATCAGATCCCACAAGTCAAGGGCTCAGTTCCACAAATCTGCTCTGACTTCAGGCACCGGTCACAAGTCCTGGGTTGTCCCTGGTACTTCTGACCTACTGGCTATGGATTGGAGTTCCCATGACCCCTTCCTGGGTTCAATAATTTGCTAGTATAGCTCACAGAACTCCAGGAAACACTTAATTGATATTTACCAATTTATTACATAATAAAGGCTATGATAAAGGATTTTAAAAACAGCCAAATGAAGAGATAGATAGGGCAAGGTCTGGAAGGGTCGCAAGTATTGGAGCATCTGTCTCTGTGGAGTTGGGGTGTGCCACTCCCCTGGCATGTGGATGTGTTCACTAAATTGGAAGTTCTCTGAACCTCATACTTGAAGGATTTTTATGGAGGCTTCCTCATATAAGCATGATCAATTATTAATTCAAATGCCCGGCCCCTCCCCATCTGGGAATGGGGATAGTGCTAAAAGCTCCAAGCTTCTAATCATGGCTTGTTGTTTCTGTTGACCAGCCCCTATCCAGGGGCCAACTGAGAGTTACCTCATTAGAACAAAAGATACTCAAGAAATTTGAGGAGTTTTAGGAACTCTGTGTCAGGAACCAGGATCAAAGACCAAATAGAACCAGGAACTAGGAACAGATATCAATGTATCTGTTTTTATTATTTCACAGTGACTTTTTCCCTCTTTTCCTTCTTCCCTCCCTTTCTTCCCACAATAGTGTAGCTAAAGTCTTGAAATCTCCATCTTTTTGTGAAGGTCTCTGGTGTCAGCTTTGACTGTAGACTTTTATTAAATAGAGTTAGTTGGTGCTGGTCTTTCAAGAATAATGGTGGGAATGTGGGTTAATAGCTAGTAAGCCATCATTGACTATATGGTCTAGTGTTTATTCTTATTCTACTAATAACCGATAGCATGTCACACTGGGACAGGGAATTGCTTTTGGTTTTTCTAATTTGTAAAATGTTGACAAATTTTTTAAAAACATAAGATAAAAACAATGTCCAAAATTTTTTTATTTATGAGTAAAATAAATATTCTAAAAAAATATGGTAGATTTCTATCTTGGAAGTAGTTTTTTTAAATAATTTTTGAAACTTTCAGCACAAGATGGGTATCAGTTCTTAAATGAATGGAGTTTTTCAAAGTTAAAGAAAATGTTCTACTCATTTCTTTGTAGCCTTTAATTGGGGACAAAACACCATAGGATATGATTTAAAATTCAAACAAACTCTAAAAATATCCAAAGACTTCACATACAATTAATAACCTTAACTGAGATAATTGAGCAGTATGAATTCTGGTTTGAGACTGTGGAATAATGCCACTGTTTCCCTTCTTTATCTTTTGGAAACTACCCAGAAACAACAAGAAATGGAAATCAGTAGCCTTTCTATATGGGAACAATAGCCAATTAGAAGGTAAAAATGAAAGAAGAATATTAGCAACCAAAAAAGTAAAATACAAGTGGGCATTGGTGGTATAGTGGTGAGCATAGCTACCTTCCAAAAAAGTAAAATACCTAGGAAAACACACAAGAAATATATAAGATACAGACTAGTAATTCTCATAGTTTCCCTAGGCCACCTACATGAGAGTATTTGAATTCCATACTAGTCTTAAGGAAACAATATCTCTGGAGGTAGGTGTGGGAATCTGCATTTTAGTAGGTATCTACATGCTGATTTTCTTCACATTAAGTTTCAAAATCAATACTCTATATTGAAACTATAAATGAAGATTTATTAAACTCTAATAAAGGGAAGAAAAGAAGACCAAATAGAAAGCAATACACATGGGAAGACATGGTGTGATAAAGTTGTCAGTTTTCCCTAAATTAAAATTTATAAATATCACATATCAAAAAGTGACAGGAGGGTATTTTTTGGTTGTAATTACTGAAAGCTAATCCTGAAGTTTAGATGGGAAATGAAAGGAAGAAAGAGAAGTGTAGGGGAGAAGGGCTGGGAATTTGCCCACTCAGATATTAAAACTTACTGTGAAGCTCTTATAACTACAAGATTGTATTACTTGCTCTTGACTCTATGGACATCTAGAAAATGGAGAAATTTCAGAAGTTGACCAAATGTATACAGAACTGTTAGTATATGATGACAAAATTGATATA
Organism: Mustela putorius furo; assembly: GCF_011764305.1. NCBI lineage: Eukaryota > Metazoa > Chordata > Mammalia > Carnivora > Mustelidae > Mustela > Mustela putorius. Next base: position 34,428,192 of record NW_025421987.1, read on the forward strand.
CTAAAGGGACTTGGACAAATTAACAATCCCAGTAGGAGATTTTAACATGATCCCATAAGTGACACAACATCGTCATAAAATTAGCGGAACCATAGCAAAGTTGATATAATTCACATACACACACATAACAAATACAGAACACTACAACCAACAGTGGCATAAGATAGATTCTTTTTAAGTGCACACCGAACATTTACAAAAATTTACTATGTGCTAGTCACAAAGCAGGTATCATCAAATTTCAAAGAATCATAACATATAGAGCATGTTCTCTTACCACTGTACCATGAATTTAGAAATCAATACAGAAAGATAATAAATCATTGTTTGTAAGATAGACCTCTAGGTATACCTATGGGTAAGAAAAGAAATCACAATGGAAATTAGGTAAATTTTTCAACTGAATAAAAAATACATATCAAAGTCTGTGTTATTAGTAAAACATGTGCTTCAAAAAATATTTATAGCTTGAAATCAAAATATTATAAAAAGCAAATTTGAATATCAATCATCTAAGCATAAAGTTCAGGAAATTAATGGAAGAACAAATTAGAAACAAAGTCAAAAGAAGGAAGTAATAAAGATATCTAAGTCCATTGAAACAGAATAAGAAAATAGGGAAAGTCAATAACGCCAAAACTTTTTAAGGATCAGTAAAATTGAGAAATTCCTGGTAAGAATCTTCAAAAAGGCAAAAATAACCCAAATCATGAGCGAAGATGAAAATATCAAAACGAATTCCATAGTCATCTAAAGGATGATAGAGAATTCTGCTACTTGCAGTGGCTGCCTGAGTTGGTTTAGAGCAACCCTTCTTAACTGGACAGTCTTTGCTTAGTAATGTGCTTTCCTGGCAGATTACTTAATTCATCTGGGGATTGAAATGGTTCTAAGCTTCTGTTCTGTGACAAAGGGTCTATTTATGGCTTACCTTTTATGGTAGGTACTGTCAGTGCCCTGCACATAATCCTTAGCCCCTTTGGCCTCTTATTTCAGTATGCTCTGGACAATTTCTAATATTCAGTGTCTTTATCTCTATGCCTTAAGGCTTCCCCTGGATCTACAGAAGGCTGTACTTCTCATGGTAATTCAGAAGTCCCAAGGAATTAATACTCTTATATCACCACTCAAGCCTTGGGAGTTCTGCAAATCCCCCAGTTTTCTCTCCCTTGGGTTGAATAACACTGTGTTTTTCACTGTTATACTGAGTTTCTCTGTTGTCTTAACCCCAGCTGTCCATTGTGAATAACTAAATAACACATCCTTTGGGGCACCTAGATTACTCAGTCAGTTAAGTGTCTGTCACTTGATCTCTGCTCAGGTCATGATCTCAGGGTTGTGAAATTGAGCCCTGTATCAGGCTCCACAATGGCTTAGAACCTGCTTAAGATTCTCTTTCTCCCTCTCCCGTCACCTCCCTCTCTTTAAAAAGAAAGAAACAAACAAACAAAAACCATACCCATTAATTTACAATTAATTTAAAGCCTGCTTTCCCTTCCCTGTATCACATCTGTATTTCCCTACCATTGTTCTCTCCACCTCCCAAATAAACTTGCATTTAAGCTGGAACCAAAACTGACACTCTTACTCTAGGAGTATATTTCCTCAAGGTCCTGACCAAAGGATGTAGTGTTTTCCAGGGTCCCTCATCCTCGATAGGTAGTGCATTCTGTTTTTCCCCCAACTTTGTAAGTTGACTAAAAACTCTGTCTAGCATCTCAGCCTCACAGCCACAACTGAAAATGGCAGTTACCTTAAGGAAAACAGTGACTCCAAGAGTCAGTCTTGTGTCTCTAGGCTTTCCTTCTCTCTGAATGTTGACCCCAGAGATTTACAGTGCCTTTGTAGCTTTCTGTTGCTTTCAAAAAATGGTTTTTATATTTTGCCCAGCTTTTCTAGTTCTAAAGTAGGTGGACCTTCAGTGTTAGATTTTATATGCTTACTCAAATCCAAGAGATATTGTTGAGTAACTGGTTGGATAAATGAGTCTGGAATTTAAGTGATAGTTCTGAGCTGGAAAACAAATTTGGAAACTGTCCATATATAGACATTTTAAAAACATGACAGTGGATTACTCAGGGAATATATGTGTTGATGGAGAAGAAGTTCAGTAAATGAGTGCTGGGGAGAAAAAATACCTAGCTATTTAGGAGAAAAATAAAAAAAAAATATTGTGTATTAGAAACCATTTTAAGAAAGTATAGGTTAGGGGTACCTGGGTGGCTCAGTGGGTTAAAGCCTCTGTCTTTGGCTTGGGTCATGATCCCACGGTTCTGGGATCGAGCCCCGCATTGGGCTCTCTGCCCGGTGGGGAACCTTCTTCCTCTCTCTCTTCCTGCCTCTCTGCCTACTTGTGATCTCTGTCTGTCAAATAAATAAATAAAATCTTAAAAAAAAAGTATAGGTTAAACTTTTCACACAGATAATACATCTTTAAACACATAGTGGAATTTAAGGGAAGCACTTGTAGGTACAAGGTATTGAGAAATGAACACAAAGATAAGACATAGTCCTTTTCATTTCATCCATATAATGTAACAAAGTATGGTATAAAATAAACCCTGTATTAGTTTGGTTCCAATCAGATTATAGTTTAAGATACCTTGACCTAGTGTTGGAATTAAGCCAGAATTCTTGCAGGGTCAGGGCCAGAAAGATTTTAGCATGCTTAGAGAATAGAAGGTATGATAATGAACTGGGATAACCACTTTCCTCTGAAGTAGGAGTGGATGTGGCCAATTCTTGGCAGACATAAGAATGCTTTTTAAGTGTTTTGAGGAAATAGTTAACAAAGGTTTGTCAGACTACTTAAAAACAAATAAATGAGAGAACATTTGTATCTGGGTGGTGTAGGTTTCTTTTCTTTCTTTCTTTCTTTCTTTCTGAGAGAAAGTGGGGAGAGGGAAAGGAAGAGATAAAGAAGCAGACTCTCCACTGAGTAGGGAGCACGATTTGGAGCTGGATCCCACAACCATGAGAGATCATGACTTGAGCTGAACTCAAAAGTCAGATGCTCAACTGACAGAGCACCCAGGTGCCCCAGTGGTGTAGATTTTTAAAAAATCATTTCCAGATTTTCTACAACTAGCATGTATTACTTGTATAATAAAAATGTATGTAGATATTTGCTTTAACTTATAGAAAATTTTGACCAATTATTTCCACAGAGAGAAGTTGTAACTAACGGCCAGAACGGGGAGGAAATTGTTCCTGTTTTGACTTTACGTTTCTTGATAACACAACTGGAAGCAGCTCTTAGGAACATTCAAGCTACTAATTATACTGTAAGTGTTTTCTTTTGAAAGTTTGAAATAATGGACTTGGATAACATTTTCCAATGAGAGGGTAGCTAGTACAATTTGTATTTTCCTTTTACCTCTTGAGAAAAGGTATGCATAAACTGATTACCTTCCTATTTCTTGTACTTCAATACTGCATCTCTGTAATGAGCCTAATCTACGAGTCCCTTTCCCTACCATAAAATTGTTCATCTAAAATGAAGAAAAACTTGAACTAGTAAACACGGCCTTTCTTATTAGAAATGGAGAGATATGAACTTCAGAAATTACTCCTTCCTTTCCTCCTAGTTATTAATCAACTACTGATATTTCTATATTTGTAAAAATTGGAACTTCTGTCATCTGCTAATGAGTGGTTATGCAAGATAAAATTGACAAGATATATTTATATGTTCAGTATCAAATGACACTTTAGAAATAAATAGAAAATCTGAGGAAAAATAAACCTGGCATCAAAAATCAGAACCAATAGTACAGGACAGTACAAGGAAAAAAATCAGTTCTTTGAATACTTTGGGTTCATAACATAAACTAAATTTCACACACATGTAGAAGATGGATTAGAGTTATCTTCAAGAAAGGGCTACCTAGGTACAACTAAGGTAGCCAAAGACACCTAATCTCTGCGATTTACAAGAAAGTGGAGAAATCATTTTAGTTTAGTATTCTCAGGATGAGGGTTCTAAGTGGTGATGTATACCACCCTAAAGGAGCTCTACATGGAGCCAAAATAGGTAGCAAAAGGGAGTTTGCATTAACAAGTATTCCCCAGAATTTCTGGGATGCTAAAGATCTGCTCTTTCTCCCACTGACCAGGTTGCCAAGCAATAAAATAAATGAGTATAAAATCAACATTAACAGATGCTGATTGCTTAGCCTACTGTACTTAGACATACTTCAAAGATGAGTCTTACATAAAGAAATGGAGGAGATCCTTCTCTTGGTAACATTGTTGAACAGAATTGGAATTGTCATGATCAGAGCAGCCTATTGTTGTATCCAGATGGCTCTCCCTGTTCCTTAAGGCTACTGAGGATAGGTGGAACAACATTGTTCTAGGAGGTGGCATGAGGGAAGAGGGCAGTTGCCAGTATCTCAATATCCATTTAGTTCCAATACTTGGAATGATCCCTACTCTTCGGGGAGCAGGTAGGGAGGAAAGGCCAGAGCATATTGGTTAGCAATGTAATGCTTATATCTCTAAATTCCTGAGTTCTTTACCTTGTATTTGTAATTGTAGCATTACCACAATTCCACATTTTATCCTGTTTTCAAAGTGTTCTGTTTAGAGTTGTATGAGCCAAAGGCTCAAGTCATATTATTTATGAAGCCAGTTTTTTTTTTAAGTTACAAAATAATAGCTTGCACTTACTTAATGTTTGCTATATGAGAGATACTTTTTGTAAGGATTAGCTCATTTACTCTTCTCAAGCACCCCACTTCATTATTCCTATTTTATAGATTTAAGACTGAAGCATAGAGGTTAAATAACTTTCTTAATTCATTAGGTGGTAAGTAGTGGAATCCGTATATAAGCCCATGTAATCTTGGCTTTAGTGTCTATTCTGTGAACTGCATTTTACCACCTCTGCAAAGATGGGAATCTTAAGATAGAAACCAGTTAGATGTTACACAGGTTCATTGAAAGCAAGCACACATATCTATTTCCACTGAGATCAGTTTGAAGCCAAATTTCTAACTCAAAGCAGTTACTTCATAAATATGTACCGTTGGCCATGAGAAGTATTCTGGGTAAGAGAACACAGATCACTAAAAAATAAGACATCCTGTAGATGCTTATCGTACCTCTATACCTGAAAAAAATCTTGTTTATAGTATGGAACAGTCTCATTGTAAAAAGTTAATGTGACAAAAGATATGGTTATGATTTTCAGTTAGTAGAGTGCTTATGAACAGAATGTATAATATTTTTCTCCATGGACAATTTTTAAACTTTTTATTTGAGGTTATTTTAGATGCACAGAAATTGCAAAAATAAAGCTGTATAATACAAAAGTGCAGAGAGATCTTGGCATACCCTTCACTCAGTTTCCCTCAATAGTTATTTGTTACATAACAATTTATGTTATTAAAACCAGGAGATTGGCATTTCTACAGTGAGTGTTATAGCTGAAGTCTCCAAGACCTACTCCCATGTTCAGAAGGACTCATGGGACTCAGAATATAGTTGTACTTATTACTACATCTGTCTGGAGATCTTAGCCATTTGTAGCATGTAGGAGTAGGAGGGGGAAAGAGACAATAAATCCTGATGGCCTTCATTTTCTTTTATTAAACTGTAATATTTTATTTCGAGATTACTGACTATCCTTTCTTTTTAGGGTCAAATTGTCAAATACATCTAAAATTTATTTGCTATTGTTTTTACTAGATGGTTAAAAATATAATGATGATAATTTTTACTATTTTTTAATAATTGCTGGGTAGGCCTAGGATATTTATTTTTTAAAATTCAATTAATTAACATATAGTATATTATTAGTTTCACAGGTAGAGGTCAGTGATTAATCAGTTGCATATAACACCCAGTGCTTATTACATCAAGTGCCTTCCTTAATGACCATCACCCAGTTACACCATCACCCCACCTACCTACCCGCCTCCAACAACCCTTAGTCTTTTTCCTATAGTTAAGAGTCTCTTATGGTTTGTCTCCCTCTCTGATTTTGTCTTTTCTTTTTCCCTTCCTTCCCCTATGATCCTTTGTCTTGTTTCTGAAATTCCACATATGAGTGAAATCATATGATTATTATATTTCTCTGATTGACTTATTTCACTTAGCATAAGACCTTCTAGTTACATCCACGTTGTTGTAAATGGTGAGTTTTTTTTTTTTTTGATAGGCCTAGGATATTTAATTAATTTTGGTATGCTGAAAATTAACTTAGTGTAAATAACCAATTAATTTTTTTTTCTTTTAGGCACATCAGATTAATGTTGGTTATTATTTGACATTACTGTTTTTGTATGGAGTGGCACTTACTGAAAGAGGAAAGAAAGAGGTATGTAGCATGTGTTATTTGCCCATTGTAAATCTTCTCACACTCACTGACTACTTTTTGACAAAATGTTGATTTTAGAAATTCCCTAAATGTTCATTTTGAAACGTTGGCTATAGAAGATGTTCTTTTATAAATAAGTATTTTAATCATTGAGTATATTATCTGTGTGATCACAAACAGATGCTAGGATTAGAGATGTGAATAAACAACTACATGACTGTATCAATATGAAAGCTGCTCTGACTTCTCCAGTTTGGAAAATAATTATTGTAAAAAGAACAAATGCTTTTATATCAGCCAAATCTAGTTTTATGTGCCTACAGGATTACACAGAAGCGGAGAATAAATTTCTAGTGATGAAGATGGTGATCCAAGAGAATGAAATATGTGAGAACTTTATGTGTTTAGTTTATTTTGGACGTGGTTTGCTTCGATGTGCTCAGAAGAGGTAAGGATTTTAATAAATGGACAGATCTTGCCTTTCACCTTTTAGCATTGTGAAATGGGATAGTTTTTGTAGTATACCAGGTATCATGACATTTGTGCTCTACTGGTTCTTCTTCACCTGTTCCTGTAGATAATAATTTCTTTAATGCTTTTGAGGATATTAAATATCAAACTTAACAGGTCATGGCAATAAAAGACAGTGTAGCAAAGACATGAGGAACATAGGCCTTGCAGTCTGACGGACCTGGGTTTAAATACATTTTTTGCCATGTACCCAATCTATGACCCTGAGAAATGTTATGTTACTCAGCCTTATCTTTTCCTATCTGTAAATGGAACCAATAATAGTCCCTACCTGCAACAAGGATGTTGTAGATGATTAAATAAGCTCTCAGAACACAGAAATGCTAGGTTTAATAAACAAATGATGGTTATAGTTATTAATACGATCACCAGTGGGAATAGATGTTTAAGGTATAAATGAGTTTCTAAAGCACTGAAAGGGTCCAGAGTCTGGGTTTGGGAAATATTGGGGATCACACAGTGAAATTGTGTGGGGGAACCTTTATGGACTATTTACTTCCTATATGGAGGTCCTTAGCCATTAGAGCATAATTTATTAATTTTATTTGCTCAGAATTTGGCATGTTCTGAAGATTGTGTGTGCTGAGTGTTAGGGATATGATAGTTTGCAAAATAGATCGTTCCTGTCTTCATATAACTGACCGTATAGTGAGAGTTATAGACCTTAATCAAATAATCAGCTATACAAATAATCAATTATGAAATAGGATAAAGAACTATGAAGAAAAATGCAGTGAAAAACTAAGTAGCCTTCACTAGACACCCAGTCCAGGTCTGGGAATCAGAAGTCTCCCTGAGGAAATAATGTTTGGCTGAGACTTGAAAGATGAAATTGGCAGCTGTGCCAATCCTTATGCAGGATTACTGCTGGCCCCAACCATGGGATTCCCCAAAGAGTCACCTCTGTGGGAGTTACCTGATTCTTTTGTAAGATTTTATCTTCAATCCTCTGGCATGCTTATTTTTTACTAGGCTACCCAGAAGACTTCCTGCTTCCCATTTAGTAGCATGATGCCATCAATATAAATGGGCTTTTGTGATGTTTTACAGAATTTTAGGATGGTCAGAATCTCTTTAGTCTATACTGTAGAGAGAATTCACATAGCTGTGAGACAGGACAAAGAATGTATCCTGCTGTCCTTCCCTCAGATGTGTGAACTGCTCTTTAGTCTCTTGACCATTGGGCATTGGAGAGAATCTGTTTTCCATTATCATTGATAAGAGAAAGCCCAGTCACAGGACAGCATCATTTACTTTCATCCTTGGCCTAGAGGACAGTCACCACTGAGCTGCTCAAAGACGCTGGTTCCTTTTTCACTGTGTCCTCTGGACTGTCCTCCGGACCTTTTCAGGGAACCTTATGTAGTGGTGGCTTCTTTGGTCTTGTGTAGGAAGTCCATTCTAACATCCTTAGCTCCCTAGGCTTTTTCAGTACCCTGCCAAAAAATTTCCAGCATCTCCACCTCAATTACTATAGGCCATTATTGGATCCACGCTTGAAGTAGCCTTCTCAGCAGCATGTTGGCTCAGGTGGCTTAGGTGTCCTTGTTAGGAAAATCAATCTTGAACTGTGGAGGAGTCATCCCAAATCAGCATACACTTCCCTATCCAGTTGTGTCTCTGTTGGTTCGGCACTCTTAAGATCCACTCCCACATATGTTTCTGTACACAGTAGTACACACTAGGCAAATTCTGCAGTTCTTATGGTGAATCAGCTTTTCGTTTAGGGGCGGGGACTCTAGTTTCCCACTTGGACTCTGCTTATACCCAGTTCCAGAGTTATTGGTCCATGAGCAACAAGCCGAGATAGGAGAGGATCTTGAGAAGGGAGGGCATCATCTTTTGATATATGCACCTTAGATGATATTTTGGCTTGGTCAGAAAATGGATTCTGCACTCCTCTAGCAAGAAAGAGGTCATTATCAGCCAGAGGAGTTCAGGACACTTTAGGGGTTTCATTTAAATGTCCCCACTTCAGATCTTATGGTCTACTTGTTCCCTGTCAAAGCCCTCATTTTAGCATAACAGTCCCGCTGAGGCAGTGTGTTTAGTCTTTTCTGCTGTTCTACCCTTGTGATTAAATACAGGGCCCCATTTCCAGCACAGTATGCCCTTATAAGGTTAGACTTGGTAAAGGTTTTTTTTAAATATTACCATAGAGACCTTTTAACTTTCACAGAGTGTCCTGAGTTGGTAATAGTCCTGTCAAGGAGGTGCATTTGGTCTCTTTTGCAGTTTGTTTCACCTTGTGATTAAATTTGGCCTGATTTTCAGTACAGATTATTGTTATGGATGTAGGAGATTAGAGCCTTTTTAAATGCTGCCATAGAGTCCTCTGTCTTTCACAGTGTGCCCTGAGTCAACAGTTGGCTGACCTGTGCCTGTCATTCTCTTTCTTCAAGGCTTCCAAGACAGTAGACAAAAGCCAACCAACTCTACAATCCCTTTAATTACCATGGCCCCTATTCTGTTCAAGCTTGAGCTACTACATAATCTATTGCCTCCCCTTCCACCTGTATTTCATCCCAATCTACCACAGGTGAGAGTCCTAGCATTTGTATTTCTATAGCATGCCAGAGGTTTTCACCACCCTACTTACCACAAAAAAAAAAAAAAAAAAAAAGAAGGGTTGCTTATTGTCTCATTGGTAAACTATCTAGTTACAGAGTCCCATTCCAACTGACCTTATTTTAAAATGCCTTGCAGATATAATGGAGGACTGCTAGAATTTCATAAAAGTTTACAAGAAATAGGAGATACAAATGATCATTGGTTTGACATAGATCCTACAGAAGATGAAGATTTACCTACAACTTTTAAAGTAAGAAATTGCTTAAGGACATTTCACCTGTGACTAATCAGAATCATTTTTGATGAAGTGTGGCCTATGCTAACTTTGTCATATCTATTTTTTTTTAAGATTTTATTTATTTGAGGGAGAGGGAGAGCATTAGAGGGGAGAGGTCAGAGGGAGAAGCAGACTCCCTGCTGAGCCAGGAGCCTGATGTGGGATGCGATCCTGGGACTCCAGGATCATGACCTGAGCTGAAGGCAGTTGCTTAACTAACTGAGCCACCCAGGTGCCCCTAACTTTGTCATATTCTATAGCAAGCACATTCTTTTGTTGGAAATTAGCTTTTTGTATAAGAAACAACATTGATTCCATTACCTAGTGCAGAATGTAAGATTCAGCACATAGAGAGGAGTGAGGTGGCTGAGTTAGTAAATAACAAGATTTGTTAGTATTAAAAACAAGATTAAATGCTATACTAGTCCAGTACTTCACATAGCTGGAGCTAAGTGTAATAGTTAATTCTTTTTTTTTTTCTAATCATATTTACCATTATTTTGTTCTTGATTTAAATTTAAAAAATACTAAGAAAATTTGAAAAGCTTATTTCAGAAAACTTGAAAGATATAAAAGTGCTCAAAGATAAAATTCATCCATATTTCTTCAAATGGAGAAACTATTGTTAGTATTTTCATTTATGTCTTTCTAGAAGCACATGTATAAACACTTGAACCCTTAATTTTTAGTAAATTGGAATGATGTTATACACATTGATGTGTAGTTTAGAAATATATACTGTGAATTTCCCAGTAGTTAGATTATTCTACAGTATGATTTTTTTTCATGGTCCATCGTATAACTGCTTTAATTTGTGTAACCAGTTTCTTGCTATTGAAAATTTAGTTTATCGTAAACATTCCAGTTTTTCATTATTATGTAAAGTGATCTTTGTGCATTTCTCACATAATTCCTATAGGACAAATTTCTAAAGGTGGAATTGTGAATCAAGTCCAAAGTTGTTGATATTTATCTTCATATTTCTTTTCAAAGTTTGTATTCTTTTTTTTTTTTTTAAGAGGGAGTGAGGGGCAGACGCATGTGTGCATGTGTGATTTGGAGAGGGAGAGAATCTCAAGCAGGCTTCTCACTGAGCAAGGAGCCCCTGGTGGGGCTCAATCTCATAACCTTGAGATCATGACCAAACCCCAAATCAAGAGTAAGATGCTTCAACTAACTGAGCTAACTGGGCACCCCACCAGTTTTTATTCTTAAGATGAAGTATGAAAGTTTCCATTTCCCTTATCTTCTTGGTATTCTTAATTTTGAGTTAATTTTTACTCCTCTTCTAAGCCATATTGTAGTAACTTTTTAATTTGTTTAGTGGGTTTCTCTTGGTTAATGTTTGAATAACCTGTCTGCAGACTTTTACTTTAAGCTTTTCTGGGTCCTTATATTTTGACTGAGTTGAAAGCCAGATCCATTCCTCAATGTGGATATTTTGAAAAACTATGAAATTCAATTTTCTTAGAAGCTATAGCAGCTCAAATTGTATAAACCTAATAAAACAGTTTCAAAACATATGGGACAAAAACTGGTGACACTAGAAGGAGAGATAGAAAACTCTTCAATCACAGAGTACTATTTTACTATAGCTCTTTCAGTAATCAGTAGAATAAGCAGACAGTTTTTGACATTTGTCAGGAAAATCACACTTCAAACCTAAGACTTCAAACCTAAGACTTAAAAGTGATTTTATATATTTTAACATTAAACTTTTGAGCTTGCGTGAAGCAGTCCCTACTTGGTCTTAGTTTTCTCTTTTTCCTCCTCCTTTTAAAATATCTTTCTTTGTTATCCAGACATTTTTAGTGAATTTTTTCAAGGAAAATAATACACATATACAGTGTGTAAAATAATATTAAAAGACTCGAAATTAACAGTCTGTGGTCCATCATCTCTAATTGTAGTTCCTAACTAGAGACACCTTCTTCCAGCTCTCTAGGCGTATTTATTTGATATATCTATATCTTTTGAAAAGATCTATTGCTTTTTTATATTTCTCCATTGTAGATAATATCTTTTGACTTCCCTCTATGGTAGATGAGGAGGGTTTATTAAACTCTCTTATACATCCCCTTTACACATACACTTTTCTTTCCCCATTCTACCAGTAGTTATACATCTTTATTTAATCTGCTTTAGGGTTTTCCTTTATTCCTTGGATTATCCTTCTATGTAGAATACTCTGTTTCTTGGATCTCACGTTTTCCTCTTTTTAGGTTTACTCCCTTGTTTTGGTGTTACAAGTCATGCAGCAGCTTCTTAGAGAAGAGTGAGTCTGGGAAGTAAATTTTTTGAGACCTTTCAAGTTTTCAAAATAATTTATTTTTTCAATACTTTATATCTTGCCTGGGCATAGAATTGTAGGTTGCAAATTATTTTCCGAGTGTTTCTATTATTTCCTTGCTTCCAATATTACTTTGAGAAATCTAATCATCTGATTCTCGATCTTTTGCTTATAACTTGTTTTAATTTTTTTCCTTTTGGGAGTTCTTAGGATATTCTGTGCTCCCTAGTGTTCTGAGCTTATATTTTGAAAATGTTCTGGGACATTTAAAAAGTTCATTAGATGATTTTTTTTCATTTTATTTATGGAATGTTTGTTAGATACTTGATATCTTGGACTAAATCTATGATTTTCTTATTTTTTGCCCTATTTGTTACATTTTATCTTTTTGTTTTACTTTCTAGAGGAGATTTTTCTTAACTTTAGCTTTCTGCATAGGGCAGATACTCAGCCAGTGCACACTAGTGCTATCATGTTAGTTGTTATAATGTTAAAATATTTATGTAGTGTTTCAAAAATAGTTGCTGCCAGGGGTTTCTTGGGCATCCAGCCACCATTCCAGCTGCTTTGGACTTTCCACCAGCCTTCCCTCCCTATGCTGCTTTAAAATCCAATAAAGATTTAATGTCTAGTAGGGTAGAATGCTTCAGTGATCCTGGCTGTAGGCCAGCATGTTCTTAATCTGTAATGATTGGTGCCTGGCACCCCACCCAAAATCTTGCTTTGCAGACATTGTGATTAGATTTTTTTTTTTTTTTTTTTAGGGTATTTAGACGACTGACCTATACCCATTTATCCTAAGTGAGTTCTACCAAAGACCTACCCTACCCCATTTGCTCCTACCTTCATATATCCCCTTAGATAAACTTATCCTGGTGGGGGAATATAGCACCCCTAGAGATGCTGGCACCCTATCAGGGTAGTGCCTGGTTATTTTTAACATTACCCTTGTTCTTATCCTTCTACTGAGTTTTTAATTTTAATGATTATTTCAGCTATTATCTACTAGGAGTTTCTGCCATTATGAATGTTTCCTTTTTTCTTTTTAAATGACAGTCTGTTTTGTATCATGAATGCATAATGTGTCAGAGGTAAATGTCAGCCAGATCATGGAAGACCTTATATAAGCCAAGTATGGGTGTTCAGACCCTTTCTTGAAGTTAATGTGAACCCCCTGAAGACTTTTAAACACTGGAATGATATAATCAAATTATAATAAAAGAGAACAGACAGATACACTCTCATATACCTGTATACATCTATCTATGTATATATATATGCACATATACATGTGTGCCTCTCTGGGAGGTGACAGGTCTTATGGGAACCAGAAGGCTGAGAATAGAACTAGCTCTGTAAAGACTGAGGGAAGAGCATTCTAGGTAAATGGAAAAGAGTGTGGGAAACCCCTTAGGCCTTGACACACAAGTTTGAAGAACTGAAAAAGCAAAACCATATGAATTTTTTAATGAGCAAGGCTAGAGACAAATTCAAAGAGATGGCTAGATATACTGAATTTAGATTCTGCAGGTTCTGCAGGACCTTGCAGTCCATGCTTGGTAAGGGTTAAGACTATTTTAGGTAGGTACAGTGGGAAGCCACTGAAGGATTTTAAGCAAGGAACTGACTCTTTTGCTTTTGTATAGAGAGTACCTTGGAGCAGAGTCGGTGGGGAAGAGGTATACCAGTTAGGCACCTGGTTATTACAGCTAATAATCTAGATAAGATGGAGTGTTATCAATGGAGATAGAAATGGAAGAATTTACAGTGTATTTTGGGAAACGACACAATGACTTGATGATGTATTGCAGACAAAGGGTGATGGAATCCATTATGCAGTGGATGACTTCAAGATTTCTGGCTTGAAGCTGAAAGATGCTGATAGATGAGATGGTGGTAGATGAGCAGGTCCCATGGCCCTGCTAAGTTTACTTCTGTGTCTTTAAGATCCATAACATCCCTTAACTTCCCTAACAACCTGGCTTCTAACAGGTACTCAGTAAATATATTGAATGAATGAATGCCAAAGACAAGAGGCAAGAGATAAGGAGTAAAGAAGAAGGAACAAAAGGATTAAAAGGATTAAAAAGGGAAAAAAACCTAATAAAGTAGTTACAAATTGTAGTTAGTGTTCTGAAGGAGACAGAGGTGGGGTAGAGAAAATGAAGAACACAGATATATACTCATGTAGCTGCATATAGGCATATGTATATATGTGGCATATATTTGGTGGGAGTGTCAGTAGGTCAGTATTGAACTAGTAAGTTTGAGATGTTTGAAACTGTAGTACTTATATACATTCTGTGAGCCTGTTTCTTTTTTCCCCATTTCCACTTGGCTATTTGCTATGCTGACAGGATATATATACTACCTTTATACTGACAGGTCCTTAAATGCCTCTCATTTCTTTCTCTCTTATCTTGATATTTAAAACATTTTCGTTGCCTTGGTCAAAACATCTTTATTCTTCAATATCAGCCATCAATTTAAAATTCTGAATGCTATCAAAGGAATGTTATGAATGGTAACTAGATTTATCAAACACTCTATAGCAACTTGTTTGTCATGTTGTATATTCTCAGTATATTAAACATACTACTATTTGAGGCGCCTGGGTGGCTCGGTGGGTTAAACCTCTGCCTGAAGCTTCAGCTTAAGCTTCAGCTCAGGTCATGATTTCAGGGTCCTGGAATTGAGCCCTGCCTTGGGCTCTGCTGAGAGCCTCCTTCCCCCACCCTCTCTTTGCCTGCCTCTCTGCCAACTTGTGATCTCTTTCTGTCAAATAAATAAATAAAATCTTAAAAAAATATACTACTATTTGAAATCTTATAATACTTTCTCTAAGGGATAAGTGTTAAGGACTTGGTCTAAAGACCTGTTTAACATAGACTTTATTATGGGTTTCACCTACATTTAATCAGCATTTGAAAATAGGAAATTGCATTCCAAGTTACAACTCTGAATATTGAAAGCATATTTCTGTATGCTGCTTCTGCCCATAATGGCAGTGAGTGGCATATTGCTCTACTCTAGGAGTCCCACTGCCAACATAGTGTTCTGGGAATCAGTTCTAGCAGACCCTCCTGGGCTCCCAGTGATTTGTTGTCTGTGTGTGTGTGTGTGTGTGTGTGTGTGTATCAGAGCAAGTAGTTTTTAGTAGGAACATGTCAGGTATTATGCTATGAGTTGGGATGGTAAAGAGAGGTACAACTTCAAACACAGACTTTTTTCTTTTCTCTGATGTTTATGTTCAGTAAGAAACCAGTATTTCTAATTTAGGACCTTTCCATATGTTGTTTACTTTGAATGAGGAAAAAATGTTCTATTGCTGTTTTAGTAAAAAACATATAGTGCCTTCAAAAAGGGAGATAATAAAATGGACATATTATTTAAGGTAAAATATTGGAAGTATTTCAATCTTGTTACTAATAATACATAATTTTTTAA
This sequence comes from Mustela putorius furo, assembly GCF_011764305.1. Taxonomy (NCBI): domain Eukaryota; kingdom Metazoa; phylum Chordata; class Mammalia; order Carnivora; family Mustelidae; genus Mustela; species Mustela putorius. The sequence goes on from NW_025421987.1 coordinate 34,443,630, forward strand.
AAATTTTTAAAATCTAGGATCTTCTTAAAGATTTTATCAAGACAACAGAAAGTAATATAATGAAGCAGACCATTTGCAGTTATCTAGATTGTGAACGATCTTGCGAAGCTGACATTTTAAAGAACACCAATTACAAGGTAATATAATTAACTGTTTTTAAAAATGAAATTATAAAATTAAACTTACATACAAATTATTGTTATGCATCAAAATATTGTTTAAAAAGAGTACTTGGTTTAATTATAGTAGTAATCCAGTTAAGAAGTTGAATATTTTCGGGTACCTATGTGGCTCAGTTGGTTAAGCATCCAATTCTTGCTTTCAGCTCAGGTCATGATCTCAGGGTTGTGAGATCAAGCCCTGGGTCAGGCTCTGCACTCAGCAGGGAGTATGCCAGAGATTCTCTCTCTCCCTCTCTGTCCCTCTGCCCCTCCCCCTCTCAAGTTTGTACCTACACTCCTACCTGTCTCTCAAATAAATAAATCTTAAAAAAAAAATTTGACTGTCTCTAAGAACTTAAATTCATAGTGAACAGGAATTATATATATCTGGGAGTCAATAAAAAGTAAATCAATTTTGCTAGGGATTTTGTAATACTCAAATGTCTCTGTAGTTATAGTTAATGTTTCTGCAATTATAGCAGTAAAAATTATGTGGAATATTCTTTACAGTTAGAAATGTTGTAGGTTTAGAATATCAGCATTTTATTAAGGAGAAAAAGTGTTACTCTTCAAGAATTCTGTTACTAAGTAAGTGATGATTTTCTGTTGAATGGTTCTTGGGCAAGCAAAGTGAAACCAGCCTGGATCTGAAGAAATTCAACAAAGTACATCAAATCTAGTTCTCTTTGATTATATCAAAATAAGGCTATGGGAAATCACAAGATAGGATAAGATGTAACCATCAGTGCCAGTCTGACACCATTTCTATCATATAATGGAAATCCAGTTGCAAAGCATGATGCGTATACAGTGAGTGTTGGGGGAAGAAATCCAAAATGTATTCATTAGATTAATACAGGTACTGGAAAGTAGGCCTGGGGAAGTGGGCTGTTCAGGGTTGGTGGCAACTTGGTCTGGTTTAGGTGATATGGTCCTAAGGTTTCCCAGGGAGGCTTCCAGGGTTCTAGTCACATGGACAGCATGTAGCCTCAGAAAGTCCTGGCCACAAAATTCAGATCTTTGTCATCCAAGCAGTTTACCTATTTAAAGGAAGCAGGACTATAGTGCCCAGGGAGTACATACTGGGAAGGACTAGAAATTTATACCTTGAGATAATGCAGTAACTATCTGTCATTAACATTGCAAATCAGGTCTAGTGATTGTTAACAGAGATTCCAGGGGAATATGGTATGGAATTGGGGCAGGAGGAAAAGAGAAATGTAAAAATAGAGGTGAAGAGGGGTAGAAAACATGTTCCTCTAAAAAGGTCACTCACCAAATTTCTGATATTTTGTTGTAACAGAACAGCAGTATATGTGTCAGTATATGGAAAATATTACATTGGCTTACTCCAATAATTACCTTTTCTTTTTGTCCTTATACTTCTGTCTTTAGTGATGTAAAAATGGACTTATAAAAATAACTTAGAAAGTTGATTACCAGTGATCTGTTGATAAATTTTGAATGCCATGTCATACTCGTCTAGTTATAGCATAATTTTGAAAGTCACTTAAGGTGTTCATGTCCAAATAAGTGAATGGATGAATGAGACTTGCAGTAGTATTTTTTATACCTATATGAATTATTATTTCCATATCAACAGCTTACTCTTTCGTCTTTTCCAGGGATTTTTTCAGTTAATGTGTAGTAAAAGCTGCTGTGTTTATTTCCATAAAATTTGTTGGAAAAAGTTCAAGAATTTAAAATATCCAGGTGAAAATGATCAGGTATTTGTTTTTTCCTTCAAAACTTTACAGCATTTCTTTTATCCATCCCATTACTTCCTGTTCACATCCTTCTCTGCTTTTTTTCTGGCTCTATTTTTCTTTTGCTCTTATCTCTGATGCTTTTTTCCTCATTATTCTTTGTTCATCATCACCATTTATTAATAAACACATCTTTTCAGGGGATACTCTACTAGTTGCTTTGGTTAGTGATTTCTGTCAATCTTTTCCCTCCCTTTCAAAAGTTTATGCTCTTAAAAATAGAAATATTGTGGGACACTCGAGTGGCTCAGTCAGTTAGGTGGCTGTCTTTGGCTCAGGTCATGACCCTAAGGTCCTGGAATTAAGTCCCACTTCGGACTCCTTGCTCCATGGGGGGGTTTTCTTCTCCCTCTGCCTTCCACTCCCTCTGCTTGTGCTCACACTCTTTCTCTCTTTCTAATTAAAAAAAAAAAAATAGATTGCGTGTGTACTCACATAAAGGACATAGAATCAAAGAATATACTTGCTATACACAAAAAAAGTGAAAGGACACATATAATTTTAAGGATAGTTTCTATTTAAGGGAAAAGAGAAAAATAATAAATGTTATAGTCTTCAATCATATATTTGTAATTATTTATATTTACCTAAAGTAGTATAACTAAATTAAATACCAAAGCCTGATTCTATATTGATTACTTTTTAGTGAGCTAATGGCCATATGTTGGGTTTATACTGTTTGGTTCTAGAGTGTTTATATTGTGCATACAACAGAAAACCATTATAAAGCAATTGTGGCATAGTACAAAGAACACTGTATATAGAGTTGGGTGATCTGGGTTCAAGTCCAGATTGAACCACTTACTGTTTTGTTTTGTTTTGTTTTTACATTAGCTTGGTGATTTAACCGTTCAGAAACTCAGTTTTCTAAACCATAAAGTGAGAATAGTAATACCTACTTCTTAAGATCATTGTGAAGATTAATAGATAAAACATGAACTTGCCTTATACACTAAAAATCATTGTGTGAAGTCTTACTCATTTTTTTAAGCAACATGTGAATACTTTTCATTTTCTTTGATTGTTAGGGCGATCAGTATAGTTCAACTTCAGAAAAAGAAGTACAAGAAAACTGAGTAACTTAACCAGGGGAAATAGCAAGTTTAGAGCCAGAGAAAGGAATCAGCATTTTTGTTCTTTTCCCCAGAACCCTCATATATCTGATAGAATTCAGTATTTTACATTTGCTTAATTAGTACATTTCACTTGACGTTGCTTTACCTAGGGATGGTGAGCACATTTTAGGCTGTTTTTGGTACTTGAAGACTTTGAAGTAGAAATGATGAGAGAGAAAAGTGTGATCATGCATTTTAAATAGGAAATCCATTGATACATGAAATGGACTACTTTTTTACTTTTGTTTTTTATTTTTATTAACATATAGTGTATTATTAGCTCCAGGGGTACAGGTCTGTGAATCGTTAGGCTTATACACTTCACAGCACTCACCATAGCACATACCCTTCCCAATGTCCATAACCCTACCACCCTCTCCCTACTCCCCTCCCCCCAGCAACCCTCAGTTTGTTTTGTGAGATTGAGAGTCTCTTATGGTTTGTCTCTCTCCCAATGCCATCTTGTTTCATTTTTTTCTTCCCTACCCCCCAAAACCCCCACAATACCTTTCAAATTCCTCATATCAGGGAGAGCATATTATAATTATCTTTCTCTGATTGACTTATTTCACTCAGCATAATGCCCTCTAGTTCCAATCACATCATTGCAAATGGCAAGATTCCATTTCTTTTGATGGCTGCATAGTATTCCATTTTATATGTATACCACATCTTAGAAATGGACTATCTTTGAACAGCTAACTCTCAAATGTTTATTCTCATCTTTTGTTTTACCATCTAGCAACATCAGCTTTTAACTTTAATCAGATTTGCAGATTAATGATTTTTTTCTATTGTTTATATATTTTTTCTATTAGCGATTTGTTTTTTCTATTGATAATTTTAGGCCTTTAGTGGGAAAAAATGTTTGAAGGAAGGATGTACAGGTGACATGGTAAGGATGCTACAATGTGATGTACCTGGAATTGTTAAAATTTTGGTGAGTATCTTTATCTTTTTCTTATTTTTTTCTTGCTTTCACTGGAATGGCATTTTTTACTTCAAACAGATTTGAGAATCATAATAATGGCATTCTAGACATATTTTTCCTCTTTGATGATGACTAAGCTCTCTGACCTTCCTATTTGATTTCTCCAAAGTACTATTTATGTGGTCTTTAAGAATAAAAAAAAAAAATAAAAATAAAGACACAGAGGGGGAGGGAGGCAGAGAGACAAAGCTGGCAATGGCTGTACCAATGAAGAAAGTCTGTCCTAAACCAAGAATGATAATCTAATTTTGTTCCATCAAAGCTTAAAAATAATTTTAGACTTTCTGAACTTCTTAGAGTCTGGGAGCATCTTCCCATGAATTTATCTATAGAACGTCACATACTATACGTGTTATATACTCAGATGGTATCCACTTAATTTTTTCTATTCAATGAAATATCTTTAATTCTCAGTATGTATGTAAATAGACTAAAATTAGAAATATGTATTATTTTTTTCCCTACATATGTGTATTTTTGTGTTTCAGATTGAGCATTTAAGTCCTATACTGATATATAGTAGAATTGCTTTTTAAGATCAACTCTAGTTTTTTGTTTGATTAGGATTGCTTATGGCTCACCTTGTTACTTCTGTTTTACTTGTTTTAAAGTCTCTATAGTTTCATTCTCATTATCTTTTTTCAAATATTAAGGCTAAGAAGTAACATTAAAGAATTTTGAAAATTGAACTACTTTAGGGCTATTTTTTTTTCTATCACTTGCAGTTTGAAGTTGTGAGAAAGGATGAATATATAACCATTGAAAATTTAGGAGCAAGGTAAGCTTGAAATAAAATATTCTTTTTCCTGAGCATGTATATATTTTTCACTTGCTGCTTTTTTCTGTTTCTGTTCACTTGTTGGAGCTCCATTAAGTTTAAAGTAGTATTAGTTGTATGAAAAAATTGTATTTGGTTGACATTTATTTCCCATTCTTTCCCCACTTTGTAGACTTTTAAATTCTAAAGTAAAGAATAAATTATATGGATACTTTTCCTTTAAGTATGAACATAATCCTTTTCTAAAAACAAGATGTTTTTCTTAAAGCTATTTAAATTAGGTTGTTTGGGTATGAAAACTTTCTCCTAGCTTTCAAAACTCATCCAAGCTTGTCTGACAATTAGAATTCTCCAATTTCTTGGATGAGAAAATTATATTGCAGAGGAAGATACAGTATAAGCTGGGAACTCAAAAGAGGTAAAGAGCATTATTGCTATTGAAATTAGAGATTTCATATAAAATGTTCTCCTAATTCATTGATTCTCTTTTCTTCTACTGCAAGTATAAATTTCAACTATTCTTCAGTCTACCAGAAATAATGGCATTGATATCTAAGACATCAGTTTTCCTCCATGTGCTAATGAAAAGTCTTTCTCTCTAGCACAGGTTCCATTCCTAAAGCCTAGATCTATCTACTGGCATACTAAATAGCTCCACTTTTGCTTTCCAAAAATATCCATTGTTCAACATTCCCACAAATGGACTTGCAGTCTTTCTTCCCAACACTGCTCTGTAAGTTTTTTTAAGTCTAGTCAATTCAGCTTCTTAAATATACTGTAAATGCCTCCCTTACTTCTGCTCCAACATTTGCATTAAACTAAATGAAGTTATTATTTCTCACTTGGAATTCTGAAACAGCTTCTAAACTGGCCTTTTTGTCCCTAGCCTTACCTTTCTTCACTTCTGTTCTTCACATAGACATCAAGAACACTTCTCAGAAATGAAAATTGAACTATATCACTTCATTTAAAAATCTTTCAGAAGCTTCTCATTGCTCTTAATTTAGTTCAGTTTCTTAGGTTGGCTCTTCAGACACCTTTGTCACTGCTATACTCACTAGAGTCATTTCTCATTATTCTTTTCTTACTATATGTGCACCAACTATACTGGGCTTCTTTTACTCCTTAGGTATGCCATCTATTTAACCTCTAGGCCTTGCTTGGATATTCTGTTCCTTTGGCTTTGCCAATTAAAATTTTTGGAAACCCTTAACTTTCATTAGATTAGGTGTTTTTTTTTTTTTTTTAATCACGTGTTCCCTTTACTTTTATCAAAAAATTTACCATTGGGGCACCTGGATGGCTCAGTGGATTAAGCCTCTGCCTTTGGCTCAGATCATGACCCCAGGTCCTGGGATCTAGCCCTGCATCGGGCTCTCTGCTCAGCAGGGAGCCTACTTCCCTTTCTCTCTCTGCCTGCCTCTCTGCTTATTTGTGATTTCTGCCTGTCAAATATATAAATAAAATCTTTAAAAAAAAAGAAGGAAAAAAAAATTTACCATTGACCATGGAACAGCATGGGAGTTAGGGGTGCTGACCCTGCCCGCCCCCCACAGTTAAAAATTTGCATGTAATTTTTGACTCCCCCAAACCCAACAGGCTAATAGCCTATTGTTGACTGGAAGCGTTACTGATGGCATAAACAGCCAATTACGCATATTTTGTATATTATTATATACTATATTATTAAAGTAAGCTAGAGAAAAAATGTTACTAAGAAAATCATAAGAAAGAGAACATGTATTTATAGTGCTATACTGAGTTTACAAAAAAAAAATCCATGTATAAGTTCAAACCCATGTTCAGTTCAAAGGTCAGCTATACTAAGTTTTATTGTGCTTTCTTGGTTGTCTTCTCCATCTGACTATATCCTCCTTGAAGGCAAGCACTTTATCTTGCTTTATTCCTAGTACATAGCATAATGCCATGTGGGTGCCTGACATATAGCCGGCACCCAATAAATACATGACTGATATAGAGGTTCTGCATTCCTAATTCTGCAATGGGTGTGTTACTTTTGTTTTGACAGTCAGTTAACTTGGATATGAACTGTGAACTCTTTTGGGGGTGGGCAGTGGTTCTAGTCTCAGTTGAGATCTTTACCTTCATCTGAGCTGCTTTGAGTCTGTTCCATCCATAGATAATTCGGCAGTCAGAGGTCTGACTAGAAACTATTGGAGATCTCTTCTCTGACTCTTTCCCTTTTGGGATTCCCCCCACTCTCTTAAGTAGCCATAGTTCCCTGGCTTCAATTTTCTGGTCCCTGTAGTCTGGGAGACTTGTTTTCCACCAGACTATACCTAGCTCCAGGTTAAAAGCTCTAAGCTAGGTGAACTATTGACATTTCATCCAGTTCTCTCCTCCTCTACCCTGAGCATGTACCCTCTCAGTAAAGTTGGTCTTTTCTTTCTACTCTCAGTGCCTCAGGGAGCTGCTTTTTGTAATTTTCCCAGGTTTTAAGTTGTTTACTGTGGGAGAATCCTCTGGTAACTGGATCTCAGTTGCCAAATTGGAGGAGCTATTTCATGGGGTTTTATGCATGAATAATAGGATGGCTATTTTTTTAAAAAATCTAAGATGCTTTATTGTTATTAAAATATATTTGAGGAAAAGCTCACAAAATATAAATGCAATGTTTAATAGTTATTATACAACAAACACTCTTGTGTCCCCACCCAAGTTAGTAGGATTTTGCCACCACTCCAGAAGCACTCCCTGTGGCTGTTCCCCGTTCCTCAACTCCTCACCTTCTCTCTAGGTAACTGTTATCCTGACCATCACAGTCATCCCTTTCTTGGTCTTTTTTATAAAAAATGTCATCTATAAGTGCATTTCTAAGGACTGAAGTTCTTTTTTTTTTTTTTAAGATTTTATTTATTTATTTGAGAGAGGGAGAGAACATGAGATGGGAGAAGGTCAGAAGGAGAAGCAGACTCCCCACAGAGCTGGGAGCCTGCTGCGGGACTCTATCCCGGGACTCCAGGATCATAACCTGAGCCGAAGGCAGTTGCTTAACCAGTTACTAACCAGCTGAGCCACCCAGGGGCCCTAAACACTGAAGTTCTTTTTATAGGTCAGATTTTTCAAGCTACAGTTTATATACAGTAAAATTAACTGTTTAGAAATAAACATTTAAATGAGTTTCTTTGTATACAGTTGGATAACCACTACCATGGTCAAGATACAGACTATTTTTATCTTCCCCAAAAGTTTCCCCCAAATCTCTTTTTCAGTCATTCCCTTCTCCCAACCTCTAAACCTGGGTAACCATTTGTATGCTGTCTGTTCTGATAATACGCTTTTTACTGACAGTCCTTTAGTAGGAAAACCTTTTGCATCTGAACTTTTTCACTTAGCATAATGCTTTTGAGATTCATCCATGTTATTACATGTATCACTATAGTTTATTTTTGTCTATTGCTGAGTAGTCTTCCATTGTATAGATGTACTACAACTTATTTATGCATTCAACAGCTGATAATATTTGAGTTGTCTCTGGTATGGGCTATTGTGAATAAAGCCACTATAAATACTCACATATATGAAATCATGAAGACATATGCTTTCATTTCTTTTGTGCAAATTCCTAGGAGCAGGAGCACTGATTCATATGGTATATGTTTAAGGTTAAAGAAACTAAGCCGAATGGTTTTCAAAGCAGCTGTACATTTTATCATTCTCACCAGCAATATAGGAGAGTTCTAGTTTCTCTGCAGGTGTGTAATAGTCTCTTATTGTGGTCTTAATTTGCATTTGCCTAATGACTAATGAAATTGAATATCTTTTCATGTGTTTGTTTGCCACCCATATATTTTCTTTGATGAATTATCTATTCTAATTTTTTGCCAATTTTTTTCATTGGATTGTTTGTTTTATTTTTAGCTGTAAGATTTCTTTATATATTCCAGATAAAAGTTCTTTACCTAAAATGTATTTTAAAAATATTTTATCCCAGTCCATGGCATGTCTTTTTATTTTCTAAGAGGTATCTTTCAAAAAGCAGAAATTAATAATTTCAGTAAAGTCTTATGTTTCTTTTATGCTTAATGCTTTCTGTGTTTTAAGAAAAATTTTTCCACCCACAAATCAAAAGATTTTCTCCTATATTTTTTCTAAGTTTTAAGTTTTTAGGTTTTACAGATTTATTATCCATTTTCAAGTTAAGTTTTGCAGATGGTGTGACATAAGGGTCAAGGTTCGTTCTGTCACATCATGAATTGGTATTGAATTAATGCTTCTCTGCATGCATTGAAATGATCATTGGTTTTTTTTTCTTATTCTTTCTTTTTTTGTTGTTAATATGCTGAATTACATACACTTATTTTTTTTCTGTGTACTCCTTGTGTGTGTGTGTGTGCTCCAGGATTCATTGTTTGCACCATACCCAGTGCTGCACGCAATATGTACTCTCCTTAATACCCACCACCAGGCTCACCTATCTCCTCCTCCTCCCCACAAAACCCTAAGTTTGTTTCTCAGAGTCCACAGTCTCTCATGCTTCATCTCCCTCTCCAATTCCCCTCAATTCACTTTTCCTTTCCTTCCTGTAATGTCCTCCATGTTATTCCTTATGCTCCACAAGTAAGTGAAACCATATGATAATTGACTCTCACTGCTTGACTTTTTTCACTCAGCATAATCTCCTCCAGACCTGTCCATGTTGATACAAAAGTTGGGTATTGCAACATATTTCAACATCCTTTCTGATGGAGGCATAATACTCCATTGTGTATATGGACCATCTCTCTCTTTTTTTTTTTTTAATTTATTTTCAGCATAACAGTATTCATTATTTTTGCACCACACCCAGTGCTCTGTGCAATCCATGACCATATCTTCTTTATCCATTCATCTATTGAAGGGCACAGTTTGGTGATTATGGCCATTGCTGCTATGAACATTGGGGTACAGATGACTCTTCTTTTCACTACATCTTTGGGGTAAATAGCCAGTATTTTGGGGTAAATACCCAGTAATGCAATTGCAGGGTCATAGGGTAGCTCTATTTTTAATTTCTTAAGGAATCTCCACACTATTTTCCAAAACAGCTGCACCAACTTGCATTTCCACCAACAGTGTAAGAAGGTTCCCTTTTCTCCACATCCTCTCCAACATTTGTTGTTTCTTGTCTATTAATTTTGGCCATTCTAACTGGTGTAAGGTGGTATCTCCATGTGGTTTTGATTTGAATCTGCCTGATGGCTAATGTTGATGAAGATTTTTTTCATGTGTCTGTGAGCCATTTGTATGTCTTCTTTGAAGAAGTGACTGTTCATGTCTTCTGCCCATTTTTTTTTAAAATTTTTTATTTTTTATAAACATATATTTTTATCCCCAGGGGTACAGGTCTGTGAATCACCAGGTTTACACACTTCACAGCACTCACCAAATCACATACTTCTGCCCATTTTTTGACCTGTTTTTTGAGTATTGAGTTTGAGGAGTTCTTTATAGGTCTTGGATATCAGCCCTTTGTCTGTAAGTGTCATTTGAGAATATCTTCTCGCATTCTGTGGGTTGCCTTTGTTTTGTTAGACTGTTTCCTTTGCTGGACAGAAGCTTTCAGTCTTGATGAAGTTCCAAAAGTTCATTTTTACTTTTGTTTCCTTTGCCTTTGGAAACATATCTTGAAAGAAGTTGCTGTGGCCAATGTGGAAGAGGTTACTGCCTATGTTCTCCTCTAGGATTTTGCTAGATTCCTGCCTCATGTTAAGGTCTTTTATCCATTTTGAGTTTATCTTTGTGTATGGTGTAAGAGAATGGATGAGTTTCATTCTTCTGTACATAGCTGTTCAATTTTCCCAGCACCATTTATTGAAGAGACTGTCTTTTTTCCACTGGATATTTTTTCCTGCTTTGTCGAAGATTATTTGACCAAAGAATACCTTTATGGAACTGGAAAAGACCCTGAATTGCTAAGAAAATGTTGAAAAAGAAAAAAACCCTTGGGGCATCACATTGCCTGATTTCAAGCTTTACTACAAAGCTGGGATCACCAAGTGCATGGGTACATGCACTTATTTTGAAATGCTTTATCAACCTTGCTTTCCTGGGATAAATAACAATTGCTCACGATCTATTTATCTTTTACATATTGCTGCTTTTTTTTCCTATAAGAAATCTTAAAAATAAAGAAGTTTAAGATTTATTTATTAGAGCATACATGGGATGGTTGGTGGGCAGAGAGGCAGTGGAAGAGGGACAGAATCTCAAACAGACGCCCTGTTGAATGTGAAGCCCCACACAGGACCCTGAGATAATGACCTGAGCCGAAATCAAGAATCAGACGTTTAACCAACTGAGCCACCCAGGTGCCCCTTTCCTAGCTTTTTAAAGATATAACATTATGTAAATTTAAGGTGTACAAAGTGTTGATTTGATACACATATATATTGTGAAATGATTACCACAGTAAGGTTAGGTAACTCTGCGAGGTGATGGATGCATTAACATTTTGTGTGTGTGTGTGTGTGTGTGTGTGTATGTGATGAGAACTTTTAAGATTGACTTTCTGGGGCTCGTGGGTGGCTCCAGTTAGTTGAGCATCAGACTCTTGGTTTCAGCGAGGGTTGTGATCTGGGGGTCATGGAATCAAGGTCCATGTGGGGTTCTGTGGAATCTGCTGGAGATTCTTTCCCTTTCCTTCTCCCTCTGCTTCTCCCCTGTTCACATGCATGCTCCCTCTCTCCCTAGAATAAATCAATAAAATCTTAAAAAAAAAAAATGGGGGATGCCTGGGTGGCTCAGTTGGTTAATTGGCTGCCTTCGGCTCAGGTCATGATCCCAGCGTCCTGGGATCGAGTCCCACATCAGGCTCCTTGCTCAGCGGGGAGCCTGCCTCTCCCTCTGCTGCCACTCTGCCTGCCTGTGCGCTCTCTCTCTTTCTCTCTCTCTGGCAAATGAAGAAATAAAATCTTAAAAAAAAAAAAAAGGCACCTACTTTCTTAACTTTCAAGTATACAAACAGTATTGTTAACTATGGTAACTGTGCTGCACACTGGAATTGGATCCCCAGTTTATACTGTTTGACCCTCTTTCTCATTTTTCCCACATCCTCATCCTTGGCAACCATTATTCCACTTTCTGTTTTTGTGAGTTCAGGGGATTTTTAGCTCCCACATATATGTGAGATCATATAGTATTTGATCTGTCTGGCTTATTTCACTGAACATAATGCTCTCCAGATTCATCCATGTGGTCACAAGTGGCTGGATTTCCTTTTTTTTTTTTTTTAAATAGCTGAATAGTACTCCTGTGTGTGTGTGTATGTGTATGTGTGGTGTGTGTATAAATCATATTATGTTTATCCATTCATCCATGATAGACATTCAGTTTGTTTTCATGTCTTGGCTATTGTAAGTAATACTAAAGTGAACATGGGGAAATAAATATCTCTTCAAGCTAGAGATTTCATTTCCTTCAGGTGTATAATATATACCCAACAGTGAGGTTGCTGGCTCAATTCTGTTTTTAATTTTTGAGGGCCCCCCCATACTGTTTCCCCTAGTAGCTGTATCAATTTACATTCCTACCAACAGTGCACAAGGATTCCTATTTCTCCATAACCTGGCCATCACTCGTTATCTTTTGTGTTTTTAATAATAGCTACTCTTAATAGGTGTGAGGTGATCTCTCATTGTAGTTTTGATTTTCATTTTCTGGATGATTAATGATATTGAGCACCTTTTCATGTACCTGTCAGTCATTTTATATCTTCTTTGGATTAATATGTTTGCATTTATTTACATTAACCTACATTATCTGTATTTAAAGAGAGTTTTTATAGACAGCATAGGACTTGCTTCTTTATATCCAACTTGACAATATCTGTCTGTTAAATTGGAATATATATTCCATATAAATTTGCTATAGTTGAGCGGTGCCCAGCTAGCTTAGTCGGTAGAGCATGAGACTCTTAAATTTGCTATAGTTATTGATATGGTTGGATTCAAATCTATCATCATCCTGGTTGTTTTCAGTTTTCCCCATCTGTTTTATTTCCTGGGTGTTTTCCTTTTCTTGCTTTCTTCTTGTGATCTAAGACCTATGATACACATTTTTAACTATTCTTTAAATTGTGTTAGTCACCATAAAATACATCATTAGTTTTTGATGCAGTGTTCCAAGATTCATTGTTTATGTGCAACATCCAGTGCTCCATGCAATATGTGCCCTCCTTAGTACCTACCACCAGGTTCACCCATCCTCCTACCCCTCGTCCCCTCTAAAACCCTCAGTTTGTTTCTTGGAGTCCACAGTCTCTTATGGCTCATCTCCCCCTCTGATTTTCCCCAATTTGCTTTCATTTTTAACTTTTCAAAGTCCATTTTCAAAAACTATATCACAGAGCATGTATGAACCTTATCATATGTTTCCATATCTTCCCATCTTTTGTGTTATTGTTGTCATGTTTTATTTCTAGATATAAATTCCATAATATATTGTTACTTATAATTTAATTTTTTTCTGTTTTAAACTTTATATACATTTAAACACTTATGTTTTTTATGCTTACCTATACATTATTTGTGTGATGCATTCTTTTTATAGTTTTTCCATTTTATTGCTATAATTTTATTGTATGTCTGTACTACTTTAATTACACTGGTAGATATATGGGTTATTTCTGAATTCCAGCTGTAGCAAATAGGGCTATGATGAACATGCTTGGACATGTGTCCAAATGTATATGTACAGAAAGTTTTCCAGAATTTATACCTAGGAGTAGAACTGGTTAGGCCCTCTGTCCTATTCTTCATCTTTAGTAGGTTTTGCTGAACTGTTTGCTACAGTGGTTTTACCAATTGACACTCCCACCACCAAAATTCCTTTTACTCAGTGTCTTCACCAGTAATTCATACTGTTAGAGTTAAAAATGTTTCCAGCATAGTGGGTGGTTGGCAGTGTTCTGGTGCTGGAGATAAAGTAGTTAACAGCAAGTACCACCAAAATCTCTGTCCTCATTGAACATTCTGTGGTGGCATTGTCCCATTTTTGTTTTGTTTTCTGTGGGAAAGTTCATCTCAGTGCCAAGTCTCAAGTTTCTCATCTGTTTTATGGCAACATTTACTTAGTGTTTCATTTATTTAATAAAGTTTGCTACTTTTAACCTCATTTTTTTTCCTAGTTATTTGTATTGCTGTTATGCTGGTTTCTTCATTGCTGCCTTCTTTTTTTCTTTTTATATCACTAGTCATTGAATGAGTTGAATTTCCTTGGAATAATGATTGGTAGAAAGATCTTATGTTGGAGAGGGGTCCCAACCGAGCTATAGATTTGCTGTTTTTTTAGCAATGTTTTTGCTGCCATACAGCCTTTTTACAAATAAGCTAGTCACATGATTTTTTTTTTCTTTTTTGGTGTGAAATCTAGCAAATCTATTTTTCTCATAATTCCAATGAAAATGACAATGTGGGGTTAGTGCATTTTGTTTGTTCATTCCCTTTTCTCCTTTGTTTTTAAGTTTTTCCAGGAGAAGGAGGGAAAGAAAGTGCTTACTTACTTAGCCATGCTGATGCCAGAAATCTTGACCGACTTTGTTATTAACTGTAACTTAATTTTTTTCTACTTGCAGTTATAAAAAGTTAATGTCTCTGAAAATTACTGATACTGATATAAGACCGAAGATCAGTTTAAAATTTAGTACAAAAGGTACTGTTTTATTCTTCTATGCCTCCTCTTGAAAACCGTATTAAAAGTTTTGACTTGTTCTGTACAGTATCGTGCCATTAACAACCATGTGCTTATGTTTGTCATTCACTGGGCTTGGGTTTACACTAAGCAAGCATCACTTGGCATAGGCTGGAATTCATGGACAGAAATCAGCAGGTGTGTGGGTTTAATATTACCTTGGCATCCTGTAGAGAAGTTTGTTAGGTCTAGTGTATATAAAACTGTCACTATCCAGTAAGATTGGACTCCAGCAGGTGTTACCTACCAGCATCTCTTCTTGTTGCATTCCCTTTTAATAGAGCTAAAATTTTGGGCTCAAAGCCAAGTAGTCTAAACTTAGGTGCCAGCTGTTCAGCAGTATGCTAAGAAATGCCAGCCATTTAGCACTTGGATACTTTCGGGCTCCTACTCCCATGGAAGAATAGTTTGGTGCCAGTCCTTCTTGCTAGGGGGAAATGAACGTTCTTGATCCCAGTTAGCATCTTCTTTGGCCAGTGAGAGAAAGCTCCTTGGGCCTTTTGCTTTGTAACCTTGCTTGCCTCCACAGTGTGTCAAGTACATCAAACAAGAATATTAGTTTTAAAATTTCTCAAAACATAGAATCATGAAGGATAAAATAATAAAGCTGCATTTTATAATAAATACATATTTGGATACTTATATAAAAATATACCATCTTATATCAAGTTCTTATTACTTTCTAATTCATCTCAGTCTACTCTCCTTCTTTGGAGGTGCTGTTAAACTAGGAAAATACAAAGTAGTTCATTCTCATGTTTTATTCCATTTCATTGATGAAATAAATATCTTAATAATAAACTTAGTCATTAATTTGTTTTTTGAGAGGGTAAGAACATCATCATCAGGTCAGCGTGTCTGAAACTTTAATATATATTTAAATCATCTGGTGATTTTGTTAAAACACAGGTGCCAATTCAGTAGCTCTGGGTTGGGGGTGGTGGTGGGAGGGATGCTAAGATTCTGAATTTCTAAGAGGCTCCCTTACAGATGCCACTGCTGGCCTGTGGACTACACTTCCAGTAGTAGGCATTAAGGCATTAAGTCACTTTATATTTTTTGTCACTTTATATTTTTTGATAAAGCTCTATACTGTCTAATATGGTAGCCACTAGCCATATGTGGCTATTTAAATTAATAAAAATTAAATAAAATTCAGTTTCAATTCCTTTGTCAAAAAAGCAGCTTTTCTGGTGTTCAGTGGCTAGTAGACCAAATCTTAAGACATTTTTATCACAGAAAGTTTTACTGGACAGTGCTGATTAAGATAAAACGTAGTTGCTTAAATAAAGTATAATTAAACACTGGCAGTTACCATTCTTGAGAGTCTTCAGAATTTTCAAAGGCTTAATATTTTTTATGCCATTTGGTTGCCAAAGCTCACTTACTTGAACAAAACCCTGGATGGTTGAAAGGCTTCTGTGTGATTAGTCTTTGTGATTACTTTTGCTTGGGAATATATTGTTTTTGTTGGGATTTTTTGACAGCTAGACAGCAGCATGCTTATTGAGCACTGGCTATGGCAAAGCACTGTATTGTACTTCATTCTTTTGGAATAGTCCCTGTCCTACAGGAGCTTAGGATGTAATACAAAAGACCACATGGAAAAAGAGCATTAACGTGGAATGTTTTGACTTCTCAAAATTCATTTTCAGATGAAATGCCTATCTTCAAACTTGATTATAATTATTTCTATCACCTGCTTCATATAATTATCATTTCTGGTACTGACATTGTCCGGCAAATATTTGATGAGGCTATGCCACCCCCTCTTTTGAAAAAAGAGCTTCTTATACACAAGAATGTGCTGGAACCCTACTACAACCATCTTTGGACCAATCACCCTTTGGGTGGAGCATGGCATCTGCTTTATCCCCCAAACAAGGAGCTACCACAGTCCAAACAGTTTGACTTGTACCTCCTCTTAGCTCTCATAAAGCATTTGAATGTATTCCCTGCACCCAAAAAAGGCTGGAATATGGAACCAACATCTTCTGATCTCTCTAAGTCTGCAGACATCTTGAGGCTGTGCAAATACAGGGATATCCTCCTTAGTGAGATTTTGATGAATGGTCTCACTGAGTCACAATTCAATTCAATTTGGAAAAAAGTTTCAGATATTCTTCTGCGCCTTGGGATGAAGCAAGAGGATATTGAGAAAGTGAAGGAGAATCCCATTGAGAATATCTCCCTCGATTACCATCAACTGTCTATCTACCTAGGCATACCAGTACCAGAAATCATCCAGAGGATGTTATCCTGCTATCAACAAGGTACAAAATAATTACTTACTTCACCTGGTAAATCTTCACTGAGTATCTGCCATGTGCCAGACACAGGGCTAAGTGCAGGAGATTCAGTGAATTCACATTCTTGGGAGGATAGACTCATCAAGAAACTCATAAAAATCATAGTGCTAGAAATGTTCCAGAATACCATGGGAAATCCTACTCTAAGAGAGTCCAAGAAAACCTTTCTGGAGAGTGTAATATTTAAAGAATCTTTAAATGACATGTAAAAATTAGCCCAGTGAAGAAGATGGAGAAGGACATTTCAGAAGGAAACAAGAATAAAGGTATAGAAACATAGAAATGTATTATAATGCAGGAACTAAAAAGTTTTGCCTTATTGAGATCAAAGTAGGGGAAAGTTAACAATTCAAGAGGATTTCTCTTGACTTGTTGAGTTTTTGTTTTTAGAAAGGAATTGTTGAAGGTTATCACTACTATAAAATTAAGGAAAACCATGGAAAACAGGTTCCATGTGTTTCAAGGATACACCGGGGATATATGTTTTCTCCTCCTTTCCAGCAGAACCATGATATTTAGTTTAAAAGTTTGATAGCTGTCCATTGGCCATGCCCATGAGTAATTTCAAACAAACAAACAATGTTTATGCAAGTATTCAAGGTCAGCAATAGCCCTTCCCGGACATTGTCTCTTGATATAGGAAAGACTTTGTATCTCCTCTTCAACATTCCTGGATAGCTTCTCATTTGCCATCATGGAGAATTGAGTTCAAGGCATCTCAGCATCACTGAAACCTGTACTGTGCTATTTTGGGTGACTTTACCTAGTCCCAGGTTATTAGTTGTATTACCTAGTGAGCAGCTGATGACCACACTAATATTATGTAACCATACAGCTTAGTAGGTGTCTAGTAATTGCTGAACTGGTCCAGATTTTCTGCAGAGATAATTGCTAGGCCCCAATAACAATCCTTTTACTAAGGTTCTGGGATACCATTATGTTTTCCTGCTTAATCCTTTAAAAGCTTTCTTTGAGCATAAAAGAAGAAAATGCTGACTTTCATGATTTGAGAAAGTCATGCAAGAACCCTTGACTTAAAATAAGAGACTTTTTTTTACATTTACTTTATTGAGATTTTTAATAACAAATGAGAATAAAGGTAATATTTGGGAAATACTTGAGCACTGAATAAATTCGAAGCATTTCAGGCAGTCTGTTCTCACTTTTGTAGACTGAAAAACTTCCAAGTCTTTTTAATAGAGGCTATCCTAGTATCTTCTGTCTCTTTCCTAGTAGTTATTACAATTGCTATTTTCATTTGTTTGGTTAATATCCACTGTTTCCACTAAATCACTGTAAAGGTTGTTTTATTTCTTCATCATTCAATATCTAGAGCCGAATAGAGCCTGATGCATTGTAAGTGTTTAATAAATATTAATGGGCAAGAAAGAGAGAAGACCGATCAGGATAATTCATATTGCTAAAAAAAAAATGCTCAAACTTTCAACAGAGGTCTACTTCATAATTCACTATTATTACTTCATTACCTTAGACTTCTTAAATGATAAGAATGTGCATTATCTACTATGAACTATAAAAATTTTGTTTTCTTTTTCTAAACATGAGTTTATAACCTCATGTTATAATTAGCTTCCAGTTAGTTATAAAAGTTATTGGTGCAGTGTAAAAATCTTCTGACTTTTCTTAGTCCCAGTCAGATATTTTTTGGTTGCATTTGCAGTTGTACATCTTAAATTTTTTCTTTATGTATCATAGGAATTGCTCTACAGTCAATAACAGGCAGTCAACGTAAGTATGTTTATAAACAAAGTGCCTGGGTGACCTTTCAACTTGGGACAGCTAGGGGATACTTATAGGCATTTTATTTGGTCAGATAAACTATATGATAAACTATAATTGTTTGTTGTTATAAGCTTGGAAAATCATGTGGTCATATAACTACTGGTCAGCTGAATGTAGTATGAGCCTTTTTACTCTGCTTTGGTCTTAGTGCATGTGCTGCAGGATTTACCCAATATAGTTTGTTAACTTTTTAACACATTGGATACTTACACAGGCAGAAATGTCTACCTGCTTGCTCTACCTGCTCATATATGCTACTCTTTAGCTTATGTAGCTTTTATCTGGTTAATTATCCATTGTTAAACTATATATACTCTTTTTGCCAAGTGGTAAATTGCTAATTTTTTAAATTTCCATTTTTGTGCTCTTTGTGCGTGTGTGTTTTTTTAATGCAATTCATATTGTGCCAGTAAAATTATACGTGAGAAAACAACACCATGGGTTTTGTTTGGAGTAAAATTATACTTAAACAATAAAAATGTTTAAGTTAGAAATAAAGAATGTTCATTATCCTAAAATTATACTTGTTGCAGTATTAAGGTCAATGTCAGGATCCTCAAAAACTTGGTATTTAGAGTCGACTAAAGTTCTAGATTATCTAATATTTAGAGTCTTTTTAAGATAATAGTAAAGTATCTTAGCATTTGGGTTTGTACTGATTGGTTCTAGGCTAGTATCTGTACCTATCTGGTCATTGACAAATGGGCATTTCATTTTCATCTAGTAATGGAACAGAGTAAGATATCTTCTATTTCTGTTCCTGGGATGGTGTTTTATTAGGGGGAGAGATATGTTTATCATAGTGATGAGGCAAAAACTGTATGCAGCCCGATTTTGAGTGTTTTTATTTTTAACATTTAGGTATTGAAATAGAAGAGTTACAGAACGAGGAAGAAGAACTAAGTCCACCCCTCATGGAGTACAATATAAACGTGAAATCAAACCCCGAAATACAGTTAGCAGAAATGAATAAAGATGGAGCATCAATACCCAGTGAATCTTCAACAGAATCTGTTAAAGATCTCCAGGAAGTATAAGCTCTCATTAATATTTAAATTAGAACTTAATCAGGGCCTTTAGTTTGTTGCATGTGCTATACTTACAGCATCCCAGATGATTTTAGTTTATGTTTATCATAGTGTTTACATAGAGTTTGAATTGGAATGCTTCTTTCCCTGGTACTTCTTCCAAAATCTTTCCTGCCTTAACCTTTTTTTTTTTTTTCTGCCTTAACCATTTATTTTGCCAGCATTTACTGACCACTTGTTATGTGCCGGACACTATGCTAGATTTATGAACATGTTTCTTCATCTTGAGTAATTGGGAGTTAATAGAAAGTAGAAGAAAGCATAATGGGGAATAGAAGAAGAGAGAAAGAAGCAAACAGGGATATTTATATTTCAATGCCATTTGCACGAGGGTAGAATTAAAATCATGCAGGATGGTATTACTGTATTTCTTCAACAGTTATTATATGGTCACTAAATTACTCCCAGACTTAATTTTTCCTCTTATGGACTTGAATATGTTGATTTTTTTAAAGTCCTTTCCTCCTTTGTTGCTCATGCATGCACATATGCAAATGAGGACCTCTGAGCTTTTCTTCTATAGCCTATCCATTGATATGTTATCCCTTTATAGATAAATGAATTCGCAAGAGCAGGAGACTGAGATTCAAATCAAAGTGAAAATGAAAATAATTTTCTGTAGAATCTAGGAAGAGAATGTGATATTTAATATTAGAAAACAAAAGACTTCAGTGGTTAGAGGAAATATATTTTGCAAAATAGCTTATTGTGTATTTTGAATTGTATATTAATTGATTTTTTTTTTTTTTGGTCAGGTTAAGAGTAAACCAAAGAAAAAGAAAAAGACTAAGAATAAAAAGGTAAGTGACTGTATTAGCATTATAATAGAGGTATGTCTAATTATGAACACTTAGATTTAATACATGGACTCACTGTTAGAACTTAAAATTAATTCAAGTAGACATATAGCATAAATAACTTAGAAATATCAAGAGTTTATTGAATATGTGGCTATAGAGAGGTCTATATATATTAGATCCTGATTGATTTAAACTCACAGTGTGTCCTATTTCACTTGACTAAATCGTAATTACACATTTAAATATACAAATGAGAAACTGAAGTAGTTATTTGGAAATTTCACTAATTTCTGCATACCACTCTCATTTAAAAAATGCCTTCTCAGTGTTTGAAAAACTGCTTCTCATCATATTTTTAGTGATACATTCAGATGCATTTTTCAAAACCTTAATAAGTGTTGATTTTCTTTTTTGTGTCCAAGACTCTCAATAATGCAATAATGTATAAAAATGGAACAAATTCAGGAAGCTTCATTCATTCCTTTTCTTTATTTTGCCAGTTGCAAAATACTGTCTATAGCAGTTTTAGCAAAAAATTCTTAATTGATTGGAAAATTACAAAGGAAAGTTGAGTCTTGTTTTTGGCTTAATTTTTTATTTAACTATGACTATATTTCTGGTGCGATTTTATTGTTGTTGTTCAGAGCAAAATTGAAGGGAGGTTTTCCATGTATCTCTGACCCTCACACATGAATAACTTTCCCCATTATTAACATCCCCCAGTAGAGTGGTACATTTGTTACAGTTCTTTAACCTACATTGACATATCATGATTGCCAAAGTTCCTTTACAGTTTGGTTCACTCTTTATGTTTGTAGATTTCTATGAATTTGGACTCAAGAGGTTTTTTTGTTGTTGTTTTTATCAAGCATAGTAGCTACCCATTATGCTTTGCAAACTTTATAGTGAAAAAAAAAAAGTGTTATTTTCTGGCCTGAAATATCTACTTAAAATCTAGATGTACTCTGTAGATTATATAATAAATTCAGTGAGAATATTTGCCCAACTACAATCTTGTAAGCCCCTATTACCTAGTCTTTTGGGAGTATATACAGATTTTAATCATAAATGAAATTTAACACAATGAAGGGAAAGTTATAAAACACTTTGGTGAAGAACAAAATAAAGGTTATTTATGCTCTGATCAATAAAATATCATTATTATTTCCATATTTGTAACCAGCATTTATTATAACTTACCATTTTATTCAAAAGTTATTTTGAAAATTAAGTTATATTTTTTAAAAGATGAATAAGAAGACTTACTTTTCAAACAATGAATGTTGGAACACTACATCAAAAACTAATGATATTCTATATGTGACTAACCACATAATTAAAAAAATTTTTTTAATGAAAAAAAAAGAAAAAAATTTAAAAAAAAAGGCTTATTTTTAGGCAATTCTTGTATGACAAAACACAATCTGGTCTGTTATTTTAGTTGATATTTTTAAGCTTTTGGCAAACATTAATAAATCCAGGTCTAATACTTCATAAAGCTGGCCTAATACAGGTCTAATACTAATACTAATACAGGTCTAATACTTCATAAAGCTGGCCAAGTAAATGCACAGCTGTCAGACCAAAGGTAGATAGTTTGTTTCTTCCAAAAAATTAAAATATGGTTACTCAGATTCTCAATTTTAGTTAAATGTAGAAAGTCCCACTTTTATGTCAAATTGAAATTAAATAGAGAGTAAACACAAATGGAAATAAATGGAAACACAGCTCAGAACTTCACATGCTAGTAATACTGAAAATCTTATTAAATGTCAGGTTTTTTTTTTTTTTAAATTTTATTTATTTATTTGACAGACAGAGATCACAAGTAGGCAGAAAATCAGGCAGAAAGAGAGAGAGGAGGAAGCAGGCTCCCCGCTGAGCAGAGAGCCCGATGCAGGGCTTGATCCTACGACCCTGAGACCATGACTTGAGCCGAAGGCTGAGGCTTTAACCCACTGAGCCACCCAGGCACTCCAAATGTCAGGATTTTTTTTATTGTTTATAACAACCTAAGTTTTTTTCTCCAATTTTTTTTATTCGAAGAAGATGAGATACTTTGAAGATAATTTTATCAAGATAAGATTTGAACATTAAAAGAGAGATCTTATATCTTCTTTATCTAAATTTTAAAGTATATGACCTAAAAATGCTGAGATTTTTACATAGGACTGTTTTACAGAAATTGTCCTATTAATATACTTTGTTATTATAGGTACAAAGAATTTTCTAGCTACAGTGTAAGCAACCTGTTGTACAAACCTAACTCAATCACATTCTCTAATCAGGAGTTTTCCTCATGAAAAATTCTAGCAGAAATTAGCTTGTGTTAAGCAGAATAAGAACAAAGTCCCTATGAATGAAGATGTGTCCTCTGTTAATGATATGTTTTGATTTGTTTTGCAATATCTCTACCTAACATTGGTTGAAGTCCTACAAAGATCTATCAGAGACTCTGGAAGAATATGATAAAAAGTAAAATTTGTATAGCAAATAGAGGGGACAGTACAGATAACTTGTAACTAGTAGATAGACTTTGTAGTCACTCTTCTTCATTTAGGAATTTCGTATTCAGCCTCTAATATATTCAAATTATAAATAAGTCTTTTGGGTGTTAAGTAGGTCCTCCTTCCTATTCCCACCTCCCATCCAGGGGAATTAAGGGTTAAGGATGGAAAGGGGAAGTAAAGCAGATGACAGAAGAATAAAAGACTTTGGGAAAAAAAGAAACCTGGCAGGAAGTAAATCTAGCCCTTCAAATTGGGTGTACTCTCTACAGGAGAGAAGTTGCTGAGATGAATGTCGAATAGACTGATGAATGTGTTGACAAAAAGTTGTCATGGGAAGACCTAAAAAGTTCCAGAAATTAATCAGCTATACTAGCTGTTCATTATGAACAACCAGATGTCTTTCTATTCAGTTATTTAGGTACACTGGAACCAAGGTGGGAGTTGATAATTCTAAATTATAGAATCAGATTGGCATTGGACATAGATCAGACACTGAGATGCAAAAATTCTCTTAATATAAAGAAATAAAGCAAAACAGATCGTGAAATTTGTGGGGAAGACCCTGAAGTTTCTTGTAAATGAGGTAGTAGTAGAGTTAATACTCTAATTTATATAAAAGTAATTAAACTCTTAATAGAAGGGTAATATATAAAAGTAATTAATACTCTTAATTAGTATGTGTTATTGATATTACCTTTATATATTATGTTGCCTTTATAATTTTACTTTAATGAAATTAAAGTTCAGGGTTTTTTAACATTTAACATTTTTTAACATTGTGATCTTCCTAACACTTCTTTTTCTGTAAGATTTCTTAATATAACAGTCTGCTTTTACCTTATGTGTAGATTTTTCAAGAACTCTTGTAGTTAGTATAGTATTCTATAAAGGAGAATTACATATACTCTGTCCCAAGATTACCAGTAGGTGCAAACAGCTCCAGTACTTATTTCCAATATCTGAATCACTAATTTTTAAGTTGTTTCATGACTCAGTGGTAGATTACAAAATCAACTTAGTGGGTCACAACTACCATTGTATAAAAAGATAGAATTAGTAGGAATAAAAAAAGCTTCAGAATTCATCACATAGTGTCTTAGTTCAGGCGGCTATAACAAACTGCCATGGACTTGGTGGTTTAAGGAAGAAACATTTATTTATTTTTCACAGTTTTAGAGTCTGGGAAGTCCAAGATCAAGGTACCAGAAGACTTGGTCTCTGATGCGGGCCCTCTTAGTTTGCAGATGGCTAACTTTTTGCTGTATCATTACATTGTGGAGAGAAAGAGAGCATAGACAAGAGCAAGAGATCTAGCTCTGGGTCTCTTCTTATAAGGGCACTAATTCCATCATGAGGACTTCATAGCATCATCTAAACCTAATTACTTTCTAGTAGTCCTACCTCCAGTTACCATCACACTGGGGAATTAAGGTTTCAGTATATGAATTAGGGCACAGACATGCACTCCATAACACATACACTATGGGTAAAGTTTATTTGGTGGAACTTAAATTTCAGTTTTATACTTAGGTATAAAGTTCTGTATATAAGTGCATTTACATTATGATGTGAAATGTTTTATTTTGATTGTGGTCAAAAAGTTTGAGAAACACTGATCTAAATGTAGTTTACATCACTATGCTGTACAGACATAGTTCATATAGATTACTAATTCCTGATGCTGTTTTTCAGAATAAGGAATCAAAAGAAGAGCAAGGGTAAGTATTTATTTAATTTTTAAATTTTTCTTACTGTTTTCAAAGTCTGCTTTGCCAGTATGACACAGCCTTGCCTTGGAAAGTGTTTTAAAATAAGAAAGGACAATCCCTTATCTTAATAACTTAACACTTTTTAACAGAATGATAAAAAGTTCAATTATCATTTACTTTGGGAGAATAGAATCTCTCACCCTTTTTATTCAAGGCTACTCAAGAGTCACCCAGTACTAACTGCTTTTTTATTCAAAGATTAATTTGGATCCAGCATAGAAATCTTTTAAAATATAGTCTAGATTGTGGTTAGCCAAATCTAAATTTAAGTAAGATTTAAAGAACAGATCATTATTTGCCCTAATGACCTCTTTTACAGAAGAGTTTGTTTTGATTTGGTTTGTTTATTTAACGCATAGCTTGTTGTTTTTAATCCCAACTGTTAACCATGAATTTTGAACCTTTACACTGGCAACCTTTTAGTGTCTGAAGGTCGCTGTTATTATACAACTATGTGATTCATGACAGTGCATTAGAGGATGGAAGTAGGGATAACAGTAGTGAAGAGATTCATTATAACCACCAAAAAGTTTGATAATTGAAAATTGATAACTTTAGAAAATTCATGTGAGGACATAAATTATTAAGATCTTTAAAATGGCAGCAACAACACATTTTAACTTTAAAGTCCTCACTTATAGTATCATGATATTTCCTCACTGATAATGGAGTGATCTGGTTGATAAGTAAATGGTTCATCATCCAAGATGGGTTTTCATGCTCTGTGTCAAGGCAACAAATTGAGCAAAACAATACTAGAACAATAGTTTTTTGCTTTTAGTTTTTTTCAAGTCAGCTCTAGGTGCCATAAGAATAACTTACAAAAGGTTGAAACAGTGCTGTCAGTCATTCTGCTTATTTTACCTACAGTGTGGACCCAAACCTGAATGATTATCAAATTACCCAGGGACCTTTGTTTTCATATGAGAATTTTCAAATATGCATAAAAGTAAAGAGAATTATATACATCTACATTAATATTTGTAACTGGTATCCTGATTCAGCAATGACACTGTTTTTCCACATTTGCTTCATACTTCCCTTAACATTTTCTTCTTTTTCTTTTTTTTTTATTAACATATTTTATTTGCCCCAGGGGTAGAGGTCTGTGATTAACAATTTTCTTTGTTGAAGTGTTTTCAATCCTAATTTTCACGTAATTTTACCACATGGTTCAGTTTGCATCTTATTGATATGAACATTTTCCTATATTATCACAATCCTATTAGTAAACTTTAAAAATTTAGGAATAATCTTCTGGAGCTTTCCAAAAATACAGATTTTTCTATGTATTTACAGTTGCCTGGGTACCTGCAAAAATAATAATTTTAAAAAAGCTCTTCAGGTAATTTGAAAAATTAATTGAGTTTGGGAACCAGTGGTCTACACAGGCAATTGATTTCATTGAATTTTCCAAAAGTTTGAATCATTCTAGAATACCTTAGTGATACCTAATGCTATTTTATAGTGTTTTACAAGTTACTGTGCAAGAATTAGATGCCTTTGCTTTCCAGGTCTCAGTGCCTGAAAGAAGTAATAATGCATCCTGGAGTTATCTACTTTCTTTCTATTCACTAATCAAGTCATTTATGTTACAAGTAAAAGTACTATTTCTTGTTATCATTTAATGAGATTAAGAAGGAAATTTATAAATAGCAGGCCAATTTGAAAGGAGAGTAGCATGCATTTAAACTTTTAGACACAGTTATAGAACTGAGCTAATTGTCATTGCATTTATAGTATTTTCATTCTTTTTTTAGTGGTTTTCTAGTTACTGAAATCCATATTACTGCAGTTTCTTTGTTGTTGTTGTTAAGTCCTATTCCCAAAGAAACCTCCATTTTTAAATCTACTTTATGTTGCTATTTGCAATCCTCTATTTAAAGGTACACTGTGGGCGCCTGGGTGGCTCAGTGGGTTAAAGCCTCTGCTTTCAGCTTAGGTCATGGTCTCAGGGTCCTGGGATCCAGCCCCGCATTGGGCTCTCTGCTCAGCAGGGAGCCTGCTTCCTCCTCTCTCTCTGCCTGCCTCTCTGCCTACTTGTGATCTCTGTCTGTCAAATAAATAAATAAAATCTTTAAAAAATAAAAAAAATAAATGTTCACTGGAAGGCAGCTATGTACACTGGACCTAAACAATGAAATTAATCAAATTAACCAACCTACTTGTCAAGAATGCTGGGATGATAAAATAATACAGCAGAGGTGGAAAGGCTTGTCAGTATTTCCCAAAGTGTTGTTTCCTTAAAAGTAACTGGTGTTAACAGTTATTATTTGAAAAATGAACTCCATGTTCTCCTAATTCTTGAAGACACTGGGATGAACAGAATAGGTACCTCAATTGAGTGCTGTCTCAAATATGCTTAATAAATTCATTATGAATCATCAAGAGAAATATACAATATGAGCACGTTTAAACTTTTTTTAGCCATAAACCCTTCTGATGCTGAACATTACATGAGACCAATACAATATTTGGGAAGCAATGGCTTAGAGGAAAAACACTCAATCATAAAAGATTACACTGATTATGTCACCACTGTAGCCCAAATATGATAGGAAAGGAAGAGCAGTTGAAGAAAGAGCAAGTAAATCTACACCCAGTTAATGGATTTATGAAAGATGATATAAGTGATATTCAAGAGGATTCTGCAACTGAAGACAAGTTCTATAGCCTGGATGAACTGCATATTCTGGACATGATAGAGCAGGTAAGTCTGACTGAAAGAGGTACAGCTCTCCCTTCCTTCTTCCAGAAACAGTTGTTAACCTTTGTTTTTCCCATGACTCTTTGAACAACATGTCAGCCTAGTGGTCTGTGTTGTGTTTGTGAGGAGCAAATAAAAACAGGAAGGACCAGGGACAGGAGTAGATAGAGGGAAAAAGAACCTTGGGAGCTGAAACTTTTCTCTTTAGCCCTCAAACCATTTCCTGGCTTTAACTATTAAACAGTGCTAAATACAAATGCGTTCCTTGTGAAAGGTTTTCAAGTACCACAAGGGAAAAAAAAACTTGGCTTAATCCCATTGACTTAATTTGTAAAACTAAGGTGCTTTCATTTTTAAAAAATTAAACTGGTTGTAGACATGACATGTCTACAGAAATATTAATGTACAACAGTGGTTTATTTTGTTTTGTTTTGTTTTTTCCCCCCTTTGGTTCCTTTCCTAGTAGTAGTCACTGTTGGGAATGATGTACATAGGTATATAAGTACTCATGAAAGTGATTAAATCAGACAAAGCACATGACTTGAAAAATCACTTCATTTAAATGAGAATTCTGTACTAAGGTAATTTAATGATCACTTTATGATAAGGTAATTTAATGATAACCTGTTCCATAATATGTAGGAATATTGATTGTCTAAGGGTACATTTAGAAAAATGATTCCCTGGCTGATAATTGCCATATCTCATTTCGCCTTTCCAATTATAATAATAGGATACATATATTTCAACTGAAATGACATGTTCTTAGCTTTGGATGTCAGACTAAAGTTTAAATATAGGATCTTTGGTTTTCATTCAATAGCTATGAGGGTTCCAAAATACAAGTATGACACACATTTTGGAAAATGTTTATACCCTCATTTATTCAAAAAATATTTAGCACTTTATGTCAAGAACTCTGTGATCGTAGTATTTACAATCCAGTGGAGAAGTTGAATATTAAGCTAAGGTGGTACTGAGTAATAATTATTTGGGCACTTATGGCTGTCTGAGTTAGAATTCAGGCTTCTCCACTTTTCTTTGTAACCTTGGGTAACTTACTTAACTCAGTTTTATCATCTCTAAAATGGGAATAATAAGTGCCTACCTTGAACAGGTTTTAGAACAACAAAGGCATTACCAAAAAAAGCTTAAAAATATGGTAACCATGCAGGTAATGTTATCTAGTGGTAGTAGCAATAGACCAGTAACTGTGGAATTATTTAGTGAATGCTGTAATTAGGGAGAGGTAGGTTTATCTGCACTAATCAGAGAAGTGATGTTTGCATAGAGACATAAAGCATGAATAGGAGTTAGATGGCAACTTTAAATCCTCTTTAACTAAAGAATTAGTGGTTTTTTAAAGGAAAATAAGGTATTCATATTCCGTTTGCTCATTAGGGCTCAACCAGCAAAGTGACTGTAGAATATGGAGAAACAGAGAAGGAAAAGCTTGCTCGGCAGAGGCAACTTTATAAATTGCACTATCAATGTGAAGTAAGTACTTTTGCCATTCTATCTGAAGCCAGTCAGAAGTAGTTGAAATGTTCAATTTAATGGTAGTTTTTTGAAGGTCCTGTTTTTTTTCTTTTAATATGTGGTGACTTGAACAGAATTAACTATGAAGTAACATTTTCATTGATCAGGATTTCAAAAGACAGTTGAAAACAGTGACTTTTCGGTGGCAAGAAAACCAAATGCAGATTAAGAAGAAAGACAAAATCATTGCATCTCTGAACCAACAAGTGGCTTTTGGAATCAATAAAGTTTCCAAGTAAGTGCAAATCTGTTGATAACAGGAAATTCTGGATTTGCTCCATAATGAACACGATCTTTAAAAGATAATCCCTGTGTAGCCACTAGGTGGCAGTATAACCACACATTAAGAACTGCCAACTATAGGCCTGTACTTGGTTAAAAACCAAACTGTATTTTTGCCTTGGCAGATGGACTGAGAAATAAGCAAGTGCTCACTCTGTATATCAAGCTTTACATGTATTGGCTGAACAAGTGTGATTATAATAGAATTACATGAGAAAGATAATTAACTTTCAGGTCATGATTCTAATTTATAAAAATATGACCAATGATTTGGTGTTTCTTATAGCATGTGAGGAATACGTTTCTCAAAGACACCCATGAAATCATTTGAATGCTTTTTTATGTTGGTCTCTCAGAGTTTCTGTGTTCCAAGACCAAGAGATTAAAAATGAATCAAATTCCTGAAGACTCTTCCCTTCCAACATTCCCTTAATATTCTTAAGTAGTAAATGCCTAAGACTAAAAATTCTGACTTAATAGGGGAAAATGAGTGTCTCATTTTATTCTTTTTGTACTAACCACTGTCTCCAATCATATCAGTTGAGATACTAACATGATTTGTAACATATTGTTTTTTATTTTTTTATTTTTATTTTTTTATTTTTTTAAAGATTTTACTTATTTATTTGACAGAGAGAGATCACAAGTAGGCAGAGAGGCAGGCAGAGAGAGAGGGTGGAAAGCAGGCTCGCTGCCAAGCAAGGGAGCTTGATGTGGGGCTCAAACCCAGGACCCTGAGATCATGACCTGAGCCGAAGGTGGAGGCTTAACCCTCTGAGCCACCCAAGTGCCCCTGTAACATATTATTTTAATAAATAGTAATAAATAGCTACAGGATACCAGTTGTCCATGAAGTCTAATTTGAAATCCATGAGTTCTTAGACTGCTAATAGGGGGAATAGACAAGTTCTAGAGAGTATCTTAGAGTAAGGAGTCCATCATATTAATTATGAAATTGGAGAAATATTTGGCAGAGACTTAGGTCTTAAATTTTCTTCCATATATGATGTCCTCCAACCTTGAAGAAATTTGGGGGGAAAACTGGATGCCGTAGTGCTGACAACATAATCTCAGTTAAAAACACTTTGGCTTATCCCGTGGAGTCAGAGAGATCCCTCAAGTTCAAGGAGGTAAGGACCTAAGATGGTTTTGGCAAATTTAAGCTGACTATAGTCACTTAAGAATCCACACTTTGGGGTTCAAAACATTGTCTTTTAGCTTGGATGGCAATGACCAATCCAAGTGTATGTTATATAACATCAGTGATCAGAAAAATAATGTCATCCATGCAGATGAGCTGCTGCTTCTCTCCTTTACCATCTGAGGATAGATATCTTCCTCGACTCTGATAGCTGACCCAGGCACCCTTTTTATGCTTGAGACTACAAACAGACTATTTTAGGGGATGCATATGTCTTCATACAAGGAGCATTCACCAGACATTTATCAGGGGCTCATTATGTGAGAAGAATTATGTAAGGCACATGTAGAAGATACCAAAACATGTCACGTTGTGAGCTAATGGAGAATACAGATAAATTTGTTAAAACTACTTAAACAGAGGAACTTCTAGTTCTAGCAAGAAATAGTATTCTTCCTTGCAAATACTCCTGCTTAAAATTAAAACACCTTGAATATAACAGAACAAACAAGCAGAGAAGGACTTTAAATGGTAGATGGAAACAAACTGTCTAGAGACCTTGGTACATGAGGAATGATTCAACAGTGACTTTTTGTTATTGTCTCCCGTATATCATAGACGGGTACCGAAGAAATCACCAACCTGGAACAGCCAACTGGTAGGGATAAACCTTTGAGAAAAGCTTATTATTGTCTCTATCCAAAGGATCAGGAAAAGGGAGATGTAACAACAGAAAGCCTTTTTGGCAGTATTCACCTATTCTAGTCAAGCACCAATGGTTCCATACTACTTAATGTGTTCCAACAATGGCAGATAGCAGAAACCAGGTCTCCTTGCTGGGGCAGTATTAGCAGTACCGAGATCCAGCTTGTCTTGCATTCCCCACCAGACAAAAGCAGGTAGTGTTCTGGCTACCAGGATAGTATAGGTGTGATCCAGTAGCAAGCTAAGCCTCTACCTCTGCCCAGCATCAGAGAGACTTAGGGTAATCTGAGGTGGGACTGGTCAATACTAGGTTTCACCTCTACCTCCTCATGGGGAGCTGAGTTCCTACCCCGGGGCTGGTTGGCACTATGTTTTCTCCCCTCTTTCCAGCTGATGCCAGAGAGGCCCAACATGGATCTCCTGCTCTCCACCCTGTAGCAACAAAGCAGTGTGAGTCAGCCCTCTGCTTTCTGCTTCCCTGGTATTAGTAGAGCCCAACAGGAAGCTGATCTTATACAGAGGCAAAAAGCAGAGTGAGTTGGTGCCCCACTTTCTTGGGAAATGTCAGTGGGACCCAAGAGAGACTGACTGAACTTCTACACCATTCATCTGCCTTGAGGCAGAATGTCAGCGTCCAGTTTTGGTGGGATGTTGTTAGCAGGGCTGAGTGGAAAGCTAAACATATACACCCACTCAGCCCTCACACTACACAGAGGGGTCTTCCTGCTAAAAGAAAAAAAAATTAAATCCAGAGTCTCATAATATCCAAAATACCTAGGTATACAAAGAACTAGGACAGTCACAACATAAAAGAGAAAAGACAGTTAACAAAAGACAACTTTAAAATGATTCAGATTTGAGAATTGTCTGACAAAGATTTTAAAGCAACCACCATAACAGTGCTTCAGCAAGAAAATTGAATTATCTTTAAACAAATGAGAACCTAGGAAATCTTAGCAAAAAAAGTGTTATAAAAAAGGATGGAAATTCTTTTTTTCATTTTATAATTTTTATTCTTTTATAAACATATAATGTATTATTAGCCCCAGGGGTACAGGTCTGTGAATCTCCAGGTTTACACACTTCACAGCACTCACCATCGTACATACCCTCCATAATATCCATAACCTCACCACCCTCTCCCTACTCCCCTCCCCCTGGCCACCCTCAGCTTGTTTTGTGAGCTTAAGAGTCTCTTATGGTTTGTCTCCCTCCCGATCCAGTCTTGTTTCATTTATTCTTTTCCTACCCCCCAAACCCCCCACATTGCATCTCTACTTCCTCATATCAGGGAGATCATATGATAGTTGTCTTTCTCCGATTGACTTATTTCACTAAGCATAATACCCTCTAGTTCCATCCACGTCATTGCAAATGGCAAGATATCATTTCTTTTGATGGCTACATAGTATTCCATTGTATATGTATACCAAATCTTCTTTATCCATTCATCTGTTGATGGACATCTAGGTTCTTTCCATAGTTTGGCTGTTGTGGACATTGCTGCTATAAACATTTGGGTGCACATGCCCCTTCGGATCACTATGTTTGTATCTTTAGGGTAAATACTCAGTAGTGCAGTTGCTGGGTTGTAAGGTAACTCTATTTTCAACTTTTTGAAGAACTTCCATGCTGTTTTCCAGAGTGGTTATACAGCTTACATTCCAACAAACAATGTAGGAGGGTTCCCCTTTCTCTGCATCCTCACCAGCATCTGTCATTTCCTGACTTGTTAATTTTAGCCTTTCTGACTGGTGTGAGGTGGTATCTCATTGTGGTTTTGATTTTTATTTCCCTGATGCCCAGTGATATGGAGCACTTTTTCATGTTTCTTTTGGCCATCTGGATGACTTCTTTGCAGAAATGTCTGTTCATGTCCTCTTCCCATTTCTTGCTTGGGTTATTTGTTCTTTGGGTGTTGAGTTTGATATGTTCTTTATAGATTTTGGATACTAGCCATTTATCTGATACATCATTTGCAAATATCTTCTCCCATTCTGTCAGTTGTCTTTTGGTTTTGTTGACTGTTTCCTTTTCTCTACAAAAGCTTTTGATCTTGATGAAGTCCCAATAGTTCACTTTTGCCCTTGCTTCCCTTGCTTTTGGCGATGTTTCTAGGAAGAAGTTACTATAGCTGAGGTCAAAGAGGTTGCTGCCTGTATTCTCCTCAAGGATTTTGATGGATTCCTTTCTCACATTCCTTTCTCTTCATCAGTTTGAGTCTATTTTCATGTGTGGTGTAAGGAAATGGTCCAATTTCATTTTTCTGCATGTCACTGTCCTATTTTCCCAAAACCATTTGTTGAAGAGGCTGTCTTTTTTCCATTGAACATTCTTTCCTGCTTTGTCAAAGATGAGTTGACCATAGAGTTAAGGGTCTATTTCTGGGCTCTCTATTCTGTTCCATTGATCTATATGTCTGTTTTTGTGCCAGTACCATACTGTCTTGATGATGACAGCTTTGTAATAGAGCTTGAAGTCTGGAATTGCAATGCCACCAACTTTGGCTTTCTTTTTCAATATTCCTTTGGCTATTCGAGGTCTTTTTTGGTTTCATATAAATTTTAGGATTATTTGTTCCATTTCTTTGAAAAAAATGGATGGGATTTTGATAGGGATTGCATAAAATGTGTAGATTGCTCTAGGTAGCATAGACATTTTCACAATATTTGTTCTTCCAATCCATGAGCATGGAACATTTTTCCATTTCTTTGTGTCTTCCTCAATTTCTTTCATGAGTGCTATATAGTTTTCTGAGTATAGATTCCTAACCTCTTTGGTTAGGTTTATTCCTAGGTATCTTATGGTTTTGGGTGCAATTGTAAATGGGATTGACTCCTTAATTTCTCTTTCTTCTGACTTGTTGTTGGTGTAGAGAAATGCAACTGATTTCTGTGCATTGATTTTATATCCTGACACTTTACTGAATTCCTGTACAAGTTCTAGCAGATTTGGAGTGGAGTCTTTTGGGTGTTCCACATATAGTATCATATCATCTGTGAAGAGTGATAGTTTGACTACTTCTTTGCCAATTTGGATGCCTTTAATTTCTTTTTGTTGTCTGATTGCTGAGGCTAGGACTTCTAGTACTATGTTGAATAGCAGTAGTGCTAATGGACAAAGGAAGGAAATTCAAACACTAAAAAATACAATAACTGAAAATTTTGCTGGATATAATTACTAATAAGTTAAAGTTGACAGAGGATTAAACCAGTGAACTTGAAGACAGATCAAAAGACATTACCTAATGTGAAGAGCAGAGAGGAGATAAACCAGGGAAAAGATTATTTAAAAAAAAAAAACAAAACAAAACAGAGTCTCAGTGACCTGTGGGACAATAAAAGAGTTAAAGTTCTTACCAGAATCTCAGGAGGAGAGAAGAGAGATGGGGGAGGGGGTGGTAATTAAAAGAAATGAAGTAAAATACATAAATTTTCAAATTCAAGAAGTTGAGTGAATCCCAAATAGTATAAACCCAAAGAAGTCCATGCTAAGTCACATAATTAAACAGAAAACTAAAGACAAAAAATCTTGAAAGAACCAGAGAACACATGTGGGAACACTAATTCAAATGACATCAAATTTCTCATCTGAGACCATGGAGGCCAGAAGGAAGTGGCACATTATTTAAGTACTGGAAGAAAAAAACCTAACAGAAAACAAGAATTTTGAATATTATATCCAGCAAAAGTATCCTTTAGGAAGATGGAAAATAAAGACAAGTCTCAGGAGAACTATAAGAATCTGTTGCTACTAAAGGTACCATTAAATAGTGGCTAAAAGGAAGGTCTGTAACCATAAAGGAAATGATAATAGAAGCTTGGAGTTTCAGGAAGAACATCAGAATGAGTAAAGAGGGGGGTAAACAGTAAGAGCCCATCCTATTTCTCATTAATTTCTTAAATCATACTTGATGCTTGAATCAAAAATTATAATACCGGGTGCCTGGGTGGCTCAGTGGGTTAAGCCGCTGCCTTTGGCTCGGGTCATGATCTCAGGGTCTTGGGACTAAGTCCCGCGTCGGGCTCTCTGCTCAGCAGGGAGCCGGCTTCCTCCTCTCTCTCTGCCTGCCTCTCTGCGTACTTGTGATCTCCGTCTGTCCGATAAATAAATAAAATCTTTTAAAAAATAAAAAGCAGGAATGGCTATATAAAATGGACTTAAGAGCAAAAAACTGCTGGAGATGAAGAAGGACATTACACAATGATGACAGGACCAATTCACCAGGAAGACATAGCAACCTAAAGGTGTATGTACCCAACAATAGAGCCTCAATATATGTGAAGCAAACTTGATAGAACTATAAGGAGAAATTGAAAAACCTGCAGTTATAAATGGTGATTTCAGCCCATATTCTCAGTAATTTATAGAACTACTAGATAGAAAGATACAGAATTTCTATAGCAGCAGATATAGAAATTCTGTATTAACAAAGATGTAGAATTTCTACAACCCCATCAACCAACAGGATTTAATCAATATTTATAAGACACGTCACCAAACAACAGCAGAATACATTTGCTTTCAAGTGGCCATAGGAAGTATACCATGATAGAACATATCCTGGCCCATAAAACAAAACAAAAAATTTAAAAGCATTGAAATCATACAAAACATATACTCAGAGCAAAATGGAGTCAAACAAGAAATCAATACCAGAAAGGAAAATCTCCAAGCACTTGGAAACTACACAGCACACGTCTAATTAATCCATGGGTCCAAAAACATTTAAAGGGAAATAAAAATGTGTTGAACTGGATTAACATTAAAATACAATATATCGGAATTTGTGGGACACCAGCTAAAGTAGTTCTTTGAAGTTTTATTGCACTAACTGTACATATTTGTAAGAGTTAAAAAAAATCTCAAATCTAATCTAAGCTCCTTCCTCAAGAATCCAGAGGAAAAAAAAGCAAAATAACTGAAAACAAGCAGATGGAATTAATCAAGATTAGAAGTAATAAAATTACAAACAGAAAAACAATAAAGAAAATTCTTGAAACAAGGAGCTGTTTCTTTGGAAATATCAATAAAATTGACAGAACTCTAGCAAAACAAACAAACAAAAAGGAGATACATATACCACCATCAGGAATGAAAGAGTGATAATACTGCAGACCTTGCAGACAGAGAATTATGTTGAGTGAAAAAAGTCAGTCCCCAAAGCTTATATACTGTATGATTTCATTTCTATAACATTCTTGAAATGACAAAGGTTCAAAAATTTTAACATGACAAAATCATAAAAATGGAAAACAGTTTAGTGATTCAAGGTTAGGAGGATGAAATGGGAATGGGAGCAAAATGAAATATTGTGATAAAACTCTTCAGTGTCTTGACTGTATCATTATCAACATCCTGGTTATTATACTATAGTTCTGTAAGACGTTAACATTGAGGGAATATGAGTAAAGAGTACATGGGATCTCTGTATTATTTCTTACACCTGCATATTAATCTATGAATTCGATATCTCAAAAGTTTAATGTGTTTTTTTTTTTTTTTAAGTACAGTTAACCCTTCAACAAGGGTTTGAACTATGGGTCTGCTTATATGCAGATTTTTTTGATAAATACAGTACAGTACTATAAATGTATTTTTCTCTTCTTTATGGTTTTCATAGTAATATTTTATTTCAGTTCGAGGTAAGAATATAGTATGTAATACATATAACATACAAAACATGTATTAATTGGCTATATTATCAGCAAGGCTTCTGGTAAACAGTAAGCTATTATAGTTAAGCTTTTGGGGAGTCAAAAGTTATATACAGATTTTCAACTGCATTTGCTGGAGGTAGGTGTCAGTGTCCTTAACCCCTATAATTGTTCAAGGCCAACTGTACAATAAATAACTGTCAAACAGCACCATAATCAATAGGGATTTTGTAGGGTAAAAAGAGCACTTGTGATTGTTGTGGTAAGGAAGAACATCATTGAAGACAGTATTGAACCTCAGCTATATAGGATGAGATTGGAGAAAACACAGAGCATCTAGGCTGAGAGGGCACTGTATGTGTTCTCATATAGCTTTTAAGCCTTTGTTCAATTCATTTGAACATGTCTCAAGAGTATATGATAAAAATGTAAATATTTTTAAATTATAAAATGCTGATTTTTTTTATTTGGGTTTTATTAGGAAGCAAAAAATCTTTTTTTCTTTGCCCTAGTTCAATGTCAGTCCTATAGTAATGTTTGGTAAATGTTCGCTGTTGATAATTGAAGAATTAACAAAGAAGATTTTTATAATAGCAACATATTTTGAACAAATAACAATTAGCACTTAATAAATCTAAAGTAATTACTGTCAGTAAAATCCACATAATAAACTTGATAGCCAGCCCGAGTAAACTTGAGAACTGTAGATCTTTCAGAAAAGAATGTCTAATCCTACCCTCATGTTATTCAAAAGAAAAATAGGACTAAGAAGTTATGACTGCCTGAACAAATATAGCTGTTTCCTGTTCAAGCTGGATGATAGGAACAATGCCTACCTTATCCTCTATTATTTAAGAATCCAGGTCTTCTGAATTCCCCACTGCCTCTGTCAGCTCTTCATTGCCCACTCTTAAACTGCAGCTAGGTAAAATATTCAAATAATGGAAGCATTCAAAGGAAGACAGAATGTCAATTTAAAAAATCTTACTACCTCCTTTTTTTTTTTATAATTTTTTATTTTTTATAAACATATATTTTTATCCCCAGGGGTACAGGTCTGTGAATCACCAGGTTTACACACTTCACAGCACTCACCAAAGCACATACCCTCCCCAATGTCCATAATCCCACCCCTTCTCCCAAACCCCCTCCCCCCAGCAACCCTCAGTTTGTTTTGTGAGACCTCCTTTTTGAATCTCTCTGCATATTCCTGCATACCATAGTAACAAAGCTTATCTTTCTTCTTCTTTACTTGAGAACATGATCTCTTTGTGGAGAAACAGATGTGGTTTCTTTTCATTGCATTTTCAGTTCAATAAACATTGATTGTAAGTCTCAATAGCTTCTAAGAAGCTTGGAGTAAAGGTTGAGTAGGTGATCTCTGAAATCTGATAGTAAGCAATCTAGCCACATTTAAAGTCATTGTTCTAAGGTTACCATTCCAAATTCCTGTTGACCCAAATACCTGTGTATCCCAAGTGTCTGAACATATCAAAACTTAAAGAGTAATGTGCTTTTCCTGTGAACTTCTTCATATTATAGCAAATTAATGTCAGTATAAAAACTTGGTTCTGAGGAGATATATAGCAGCACAAGGAAGGAACATCAGACATGATTTGTGAACATGTATCAATCAAAAAATATTACTTTGCACTCTCTCAGTAGATTTTTTGCATATTAATTTTTAAACCAATTGCAGGCTATGTTTTCTGATTTACATAGAATTTTTGCCTGGTCTTTCATTGATTAGATCATGTGAGTGACTCCTTGGTGATAATTTACTATTTTAATTAAAATTCCTATGTGGGGCGCCTGGGTGGCTCAGTCGGTTAAGCGACTGCCTTCAGCTCAGGTCATGATCCTGGAGTCCTGGGATCGAGTCCCGCTTTGGGCTCCCAACTCCACAGTGGAGTTGTCACCTTCTCCTCACTCGTGCTCTCTCTTACTGTCTCTCTCTCAAATAAATAAATAAAATCTTAAAAAAAAAAATTTCCTATGTGTACACAGCCTCATGGTGCCTATATTTAATACCTGATTTCTTTCAGACCTTAACCCTTTAATAGTTTATATGACATGATATAATAACTTGGTAAGAAAATTTTAAAGTTCTCAATCCTACCACAGGCCTACGAAATCAGAACATACCGTCTATGTTTTCTAGTGGGTAAACTATAGTAGAAAGGGCTAAAGACCTATTTCTGAGACTTTGAAGTGGGGATACAAGTTCTCTTTGGCTTCAAATTGATGGGATTAGAACTTGGGAAGTTGGTAAATCAGACATCAGAGAAAGAAAGATGAATTCCAGAAGGTGTAAGTGTAGGAGACTATTTTCAGACTCAATTTTTGTGGCCTAAAATGGTCATACTTAGTCCCTCCTCTTCAGCTACAAGAGAGCTGTATTGACTGTATTAACGACAAATCATTTCTAACATTTATCCCTTTCATCTTTCCTTAGATTACAGCGTCAGAGCCATGCTAAAGATAATGAAATCAAGAATCTTAAAGAGCAACTTTCCATGAAAAGGTACAAATTTAGTTGTTGCTTTGGTTGAAAATACATCTCTGAAACTCTAAGTATATTCATTCAGCATGTACTGACCAGGGTAGCCATATAATTTATTATCCAAACTGGGGTACTTTTGAGCATGATATTGAACATTATTAATGTTTAGACTGGGACAACAGTTACAAATGGAAGTGACCTAGGCAGATTGGGGGCTATGTTCAGCTTAGCTCTGGCCCTAGAAAACTGCTGAGAGAGATTAGATCAGCAAGGTTATGGTCCCACAGCAAGCTAGGCAGGGACCAGACTTAGGTGTTCTCATCTCTTTGCCCTAATCAATACTGCTAAGTGTTACTGATTTATGAAACTGGTTGAATTTTATTCTTATTCACATATTTTTGCCTGTAGGTAATTTTTAAATAACTTTTTAGAGATCTAATTCATATAGCATAAAACTCAGTGTGTTAAATTATACGTTTCATTGGCTTTTTAGGATATTTGCAGAGGTATACAACCTTCACCTCTGTTTGATTCCAGAACATTTTTATCACCCTAAGGAAATCCTGGATCCATTAGAAGGCATTCTTCATTCGCCCCTCCCCTAGCTTCTGGTGATCATTCATTTATTATTTGTCCTGGTGGTTTTGCTTTTTCCAGACATTTCATATAAATATAATCATATAAGTACCCTCTTGTGATTAATGTCTTACACCTACTATATTGTATATCCATATCGTAGCATATCTCAGTATACATTCCTTTTTATAGGTAAATAATATTCCACTGTATAAATACACCACTATTTGTTTATCTTTTTTATCAATGGACATTTGATTTGTTTCAATTTTTTCACTATTATGAATAATGCATTTATGAACGTTTGTAAGCATATTTTTATACGAGCATAAGGTGTTCAGTTCTCTTGGTTATATAAGAGTGGAATTGCTGAGACATGCAGGAGACTCTGTTTAACTTTTTAAGGAACTACCAAACTTTTCCAAGTGACTGCACATCTTACAATCCCACCAGCAGTGGATTCTGCACATCCTCACAAATACTTGTTGGAATACCTGTCTTTATTTTACTCATTGTAATGGTTGTGAAATACAAGATCATTGTGGTTTTGATTTGCATTTTCCTAATGATTTAATATGTTGAACATCTTTTCGAGTACTTCTTGGCTATTTGTGTATCTCCTAAGAAAAATGGCTATTCAAATCTTTGGCCACTTTTTAAATTGGGTTCTTTGTTTTTTGTTGAGTTTTCAGAGTTCTATGCATGTTCTGGATATAAGTCCTTTATCAGATATATGATTTTTAAATTTTGGAGTCTAAGTTATATTTTCTCTTATTCTTATAAGCAGTTTTGTACAATATTTGCACAGTATTCAGTAGCATAATAATTCCTCTTGGTTGAATTCATATATGTCCTTGAATATTTTTTCCCTTGAAACACTCTGGGTATAGTGGTATTAACAACATATTGTTTTATCAAGCTTCTCATCAATATTTGTCAAGTGTGCAAGCATCCAAGTGTTTCTAATAAAACATTGAGGATAGCTTTTGTAAAAGTCCCTATTACAATATTATATTTCCAGTTAATTGTTTCCTTTAAAGATATAATTTGGTTTGTATGCCCTAAAGTTTGGGCCTCAGGTGTAGGAAGCTGAAATAAGATAGTAAAAAAGAGAGACCTCATAGGTAGCCTTTCTCTATAATGTCCTTCATAAATAATATCCTTATCATCTCCCTCTCTCCTTTTCAAGCTGTAGGATTTGTATTCATTCTAAGATGTTGATGTGAGCTGAGATACTGAGATAACCAGTGCAATATTTTAATGCAGTGATTTAGCTTTAATGCAGTGAGGGCAGGGATGATTAAAAAAAAAAAAAAAAAAAAAAAAAAAAAAAAAAAAAAAAAAAAAAAAAAAAAAAAAAAAAAAAAAAACCTTTGTAGTTGCTATTTTGGGAATACAGAAAGGCTTGTAGAAACTTTATGTGAAATTTAATGATAATAGCTAACATTTATTTAATGCTTAATATGTACTAAACACAGAATGCTTTTATATATATTATATGAATGTGTTTTTGCAATGGATCTTTGAGGTCAATAGTACAGTGTTCTCCATTTTCAGATGTAAAGAAACTGAGGTATAGAGAAGTTAAGGAACTTGCTCAAGGCTTCAGAACTCAGATTCATCCTCAGACAACTTTATTTCAGAGCCAAGTTTTAAATCCTAGCCCTTACATTGACGACTTTAAAACTTCTGCACTCTTGGTAGTACAGGATAACTGGAAGGGTCAAGTAATGTCTTCTCTTGCCTTTGTATGCTGTAAACTTTTACAAGAAATCATTTCTTACTCACTAAATAGTTTGAGTCTTTCTCTCTCCTGAATAAAGTGGAAAAGTCTGTCCTTGCTGCAACGTTGTTGACTCTTTAATGCTCATATATTTCAGATCTCAGTGGGAAATGGAGAAGCATAATCTGGAAAGCACAATTAAAACATACTTAAACAAACTGAATGCAGAAACTAGCAGAGCTTTAACAGCTGAGGTAAAAAAAAAAAAAAAAGAAAGAAAGAAAGAAAGAGAAAAATTGGGTTGGGGAGGGAAGTTCTGCTCATGTACTAGTATACTAAAGAATTGAAAAAAGACTGTTCTAAATGAACAGAAATAAGTCATCTTAGGACCAGCCAGAAGAACATAGCTTAAACTCTTGTGCTTTTTTGACTCACTGGAATTTTGTACATGATTACTTCAGTGTTGATGATCTTATGTTGTTTTTCCCCAAATGACTTCAGGAAATTGGTCTGCTTCAGTATGTGTAGCAAATACATACACTTTGGGATAATTCTCATGAAACCAGGTCACTAAGCCAAATTTCTAAGAATTCTAACATTTTACTGCTGCTGAAGATAATGTCTCCTTTTTTTGTTACTTTCTACATAGATCTTCCCAAAGCACATATACATCATACACTCCAATTTAAAAAACAAGCCTACCTTCTAGACTCCCAGAATGTTTCTTCTAACTTAACAGAATACCACAGCTAGGGTCTCTTCCAAAAGATACATGATTATTTGTATATATGTAATTTTTACTTAGAGATAACCAAACGATATACAATAAGATTCAGATATTTAGAGAGCTCACTAACATTAAAAGAATTATAAACCTTCCCACATCTGTCATGGGTAAACTGTATACTTTAACAGAATGCTTGGGAATCCAGAGGTCAATAATCAAGGAATGATACCTGAACCAAAAATCCCTGGAGATTAGTAGAATGCTAGCTATAACTGAAAAAACAAAACCCTCAGATTACTTTAAGAGCTCAAGTTTGTATATTTTTGTTTCTCACTGCTTTTAGTCAGAACGTTTCCTTCTACTTCCACTATTAATTTTAGAAACACCTAATGCTGTCCAAGAATATATTTTCAGCGAATATTGAGTGACTAGTGTGAAAAAAAAACAGAGGTCAAGTGAGCATGCAACAGTAATGGGGCAGAGGGAATTCCTGTTATGAGGAGACAGACTCGATGACCTCGCAAGGCCCATTTGGACTGCATGGTCCTCCTGCATGGTCTGATTATTTTCTTATCCCTTCATCAATTAAAAAAAAAAAAAAGCAAGTAACGGGACTTCTGGGAATGTTCTTAAACTTTGCTGAATATTATAGTTACCTGAGAACTTTTAAAAATCCCACTACTTGGGCAGCACTTGGGATCAATTAAATTAGAATCTCTGGGACCACGGCATAAATTTTTAAAGAGTCTGAGATGATACCAGGGTATGTTCAAGTTTGAAAACTAATGATCTGGAATGCTTACTAACCCAGTAACCATTGAGTAAAAAAGTTAGAATTGTAGAATTAATCAGAGTTTTTATAATGTATTATGGATGGTCAAGAAGCTCAGGTGCTGGAAGAGATTGAAAAATAGCTCAACTTTACTTGAAATGATTGAGAAAAGGATGTGTTCATTTACAAGGCATCTTCAACTTCTTTGTCTTTTTCTCAAAAATCTGTAGGTGTATTTCTTACAGTGTCGTAGAGATTTTGGTTTGCTTCATCTAGAGCAGACTGAAAAGGAATGCCTCAGTCAGCTTGCCCGGGTGACTCATATGGCAGCAAGGTAACATTTCCTTCTTTCTTAATGCATCTTCATCTCAGAGATACAAGATACAAGATTTGTCCTTAAGTTTGAACAGAATCTGTTTTACATGTATGACATCAGAGTCTTTGAAATGAACAAACCCTTATTTTTTTAAAACCTCAAAAGTCATTTAGTCACTTTGCTGCTGTTCTTGGTTTCTTCTGCTGAAGCACTGAAGTCTACTGAGCACAGTAATAGCTGCAGACAGATATTTCCCTTTCACTAGTGAAATAGATAAAAAATCTCAGAAACATGCATGAAGCCCGGACATTTACAAAACAGGGTGGATTCTAAGTGGAAATCCTTTTTACAATTAATTTCTCATCTAATGCTTGATTTTAACTACCTTTGGAGTGCGTAGAGGGAAAAAATCAGTATTAACACCTAAAATCATATGTTAAAGGAAATTTCTTGCTGTGTTATAATAAATGAATGATTTTCAAATATTGGGCAGGTTGCATGAGATTATCCTTAAATTTGTAATTTTATATCTTCATAGTGAATTAATTAAATTAGAATTTCTGGGACCAAGGCATCATTATTTTTTAATGATGATCATTGTAATGATCATCGTTATTCTTCAATTCTAAAGAATCAGAATCTCTGATGTTTAGCAAGATTCCCAGGATATACTGATGTGCATTCAGGTCCAGGAAGCACTGTTGTAAGTGATCAGTCTATCTTTGCTTGCTAGAGGGAGAAGGGGCACTCTATAAACTAAAACATTATCAAGCCTCTTTGTATAACATAATCTCAGTGATAACTTGTTCTGCTCTTTCAAAGCTGGTATGCTGGGTGATACTGGGATGGGGTTGTTACAGCAGAGCCTTTTGAAAGGCCTCATGAAATCTGTCTTTGGAGATAGCAGACCTTAACACCTCAGGCTGTTCCTACTTAAGTCATTTGGTGGGCATGTTTGGCAGAGCTGCTTGTGTTTGTGCAATTTAGGTACTGCATAGAGGCAGATCAATCTAATTGATCCTCCCAGAAGAGGTACTTCTTTCTGATTTGCCCTCCCATAAGGAATATATTTTTCTAATTTGCAGAGAGCTGATGGGCCAACCATAGCGCTGTGATGTTAGGGTTATGGTGAAGATAGTCCAAAACCTGCTTGCAGGAGGATTCAGCATCTTTGAGAATGCTCCTGCATTGGATGGCTAGGGCAGTTTCTCTGTTTGGCCTTTTCTGCCTTCGTAGTTCACTGGAGGGATTTCTGTGTAAAGGTTTTACATGTCCTAAAAAACAGTATTGCCAAGTTAGAAGAACACTTGATGTTCTGGAAGCAGAAGTTATATTTGTTCTTGAAAAAATAAATTTTATACGTTCCCAACCTTTGTTTTATTTTTAATAACAAACACTTCCACACAACTTTGTGCCCATTTGAGGTTATTGTTGGTGATGAAGGTAATTTTGTTGTTTTATATTATTTACATATATGCTAAAGAATATAATGGAAATTTGTGGAGACCTATGTGGTATATAAAAAGAAGAACTTTCTCTTGTGTCTCCTTTCCTACAC
Organism: Mustela putorius furo; assembly: GCF_011764305.1. NCBI lineage: Eukaryota > Metazoa > Chordata > Mammalia > Carnivora > Mustelidae > Mustela > Mustela putorius. Next base: position 34,488,616 of record NW_025421987.1, read on the forward strand.
CAGCAATCTGGAATCACTTCAATTAAAGGCTGCAGTAGAGAGTTGGAATGCCATCGTAACAGATGTTAGAAACAAGATTGCGTTCCTCAGGGTAAGTGGTGAAGTATCTCTGGAGTAAATTGACTGAATGTTGTAGGTGGTATAGACTTAAAACATCTAACATTAAAAACAATTACCTGAGAAATTTAGGGAAGATCATGTTTTTCTCAGTTACTTAAGTTTATGCCTTTTTAAGGTTTGAGATCGATTACTTCCATGTAGTTAGTTGTAGACAAAATCCTAGACCTAGTCTTTTCAGGTCTCTCAGGTCCTTCATACAGTAAATAATAAACTCAAAAATTGTGCTTTACACCTAATTTTCCTAGAATTCCAAAGCTAATGTAGCTCCAGTCAAAAATAAATGTTGAACTTTGTCTGAATAATTATGTGTTTATAAAATTAAAAGGAAGATCAAGCAGACCTATATTAGTTTTCAATCTTAAATTTTTATGTAACTATTTCATAACGCAAAATAACGAATTATTCATTATTGGTTTAATAGAATTAGGACTATGCTTAAGGTAATCTAAACACGTAACCCACTGATTATTTATTAATTTCTTCATTTGGCTTTAGGATATTTCTGTATTTATATCTTAAAGTAAATATATAGGGGCCCCCTGATGGCTCATTTGGTTAAGCATCTGCCTTTGCCTCAGGTCATGATCTCAGGGTCCTGGGATAGAGCCCCACATCAGCTCAGCTGGGAGCCTGCTTTTCCCTCGCCCTCTTCCGAAGCTGCTGCTTCTCCTGCTCATGTGCATGCTGTCTCTTTCAAATCTCAAAAAAATAAATAATAAAATCTTTCCCCCAAAAAAGTATAAAATGTTCATTGTTTTATGATTTCACAACACTGCTAGCAAAATAATGAAATTTAATTGTGAGCTCTGCTTCAAAGCATTACCTTCTTACCTAGCTTTTCCACTGGTGGTCTTGACTATTTCTCTCCCAGCCTCTTTCGTATTCAGTCTTTAGTGATGCTTAACATTTATGTTGGGTTTGTTCACAGTATGGCCTGCCCTGGTTCTCCATCCTTGTTTTATTTTAAGGACATATCTTCTGTGGAAAGTTTCTAAATGTTTTGTTTCTTAAGCATTACTTTTTCAGTCTCTGTGGGTTGTTTACAAAACAATACTGTAAAGTAAAATGGGGACAGTGCCAAAAATGTTGAAAGCATGTTGTTAAGCTTCAGTGATTGGGATCCTACTTTTGGCAAAATCCAAGAAAATAAAACAAAGATATATGTGGTACTTGAGAAAGCTAAAGGTATAACTTCAAAATAAACAAAATGTGGATATTTAGTGAGTATTTCCTGAAATTTCCCCTGCAGTGAACATTTGCAAATAGCTCAACTCCTCATTACACATACATTTTTCCTATAATTATCAGCTTATATGTTATTTACAGCTTCTTGAATCTTTAGATGCTATTCACTTTTTATGATTGGTTCCCATTTTGGGGCTGGAAATTATGGAGATATTGAGGAATTATTACAGGGTTTGTGAATTATGTCTCTTTATATCTTGCCAACCAACAGATACTTGGAAAGATACAACTGTTTACATTTGAGGATAGTGTGTTATAGAATTATTTTTATGTCAAAAACTGTTTTTATATTATTCCTGACTTAAGTTGAGAAAAAATATTATATGTTTTATTATTAAAAACAATACCAAATGTTCCCATATGCAGTTTCTTTGAAGTTGATTTTGCTCTACTGTTTACATTTGAGGATAGTGTGTTATAGAATTATTTTTATGTCAAAAACTGTTTTTATATTATTCCTGACTTAAGTTGAGAAAAACTATTATATGTTTTATTATTAAAAACAATACCAAATGTTCCCATATGCAGTTTCTTTAAAGTTGATTTTGCTCTAAAATATTGTCTTTTTTTTTTAAATTTTTTATTTTTTATAAACATATATTTTTGTCTTCTTCTAGACACAGTACAATGAACAAATTAACAAGGTGAAGCAAGGGTTTGCCTTGAGTACTCTGCCTCCAATCCAACTTCCTCCACCACCACCTAGTCCTGAGATACTGGTAAGAAATATGACATTTTGAAAAATTGCCATCTTTATCTTGATGAAATGGTAAGGGCTGTAAAGCAGTGAATATTCAGTATGTTTCATGTGTGGTCACAATAGAACAGGCACATGTTGTGCATATTGTTTGTAATTACATCCATTCTTGCTCTATTATCTCCAGACGCTATAACTAGTTGGCTGGCTTCGCTGAGGCCAGTGCCTAGATGTATCACTGGATTTTCGTGATGCCTTTGGTATGTAAAGAGGTAATGTATCCTCATTTCATCCTGTCAGTCTCACCTGCAGTGTGGGAGAAAACTGGCAAATGTGCAGAATTCCCAATGCACTCAGGTTACCCGAGTGACTAAAAGTCTTGCCGTTGTACCCTAGACAACTAGACTTTACCCTTCTACTTCTATTTTTGACATTCTTTTCCTTAACTTTTATCTTCTATTTTAACTTTAACAGCTTCCATTGATGCCCCTCTCCTGCTTATTACAGTGAGCCTCAATGAGATATTTCTCTGTTACACTATTTATGTTATCCTTCTGGGAAACCTAGTGCCCTAATCCAGTAAATTCAGACAGCTTTCCAAAAGAACTTTTAGGACAGAACCATCAGGTGATGATTTTTAAAGGTTTTTTGTTTGTTTGTTTTTTAAAGATTTTATTTATTTATTTGACAGAGATCACAAGTAGGCAGAGAGGCAGGCAGAGAGAGTGAGAGGGATGCAGGCTCCCTGCCGAGCAGAGAGCCTGATGCAGGACTTGATCCCAGGACCCTGAGATCATGACCTGAGCTGAAGGCAGCGGCTCAACCCACTGAGCCACCCAGGCACCCCAGGTGATGATTTTTATTATTAGAACGGATCTGAGAATAGGAAAAGGAGAAAGGTATGAGCTATTTAGCAGCAGATCACTTTTTGCCATCAGTACTCTTGCTTTTAGTAGAATTTTGAAAATGTTATTTCTGTAAATAGTTGAGTGTATCAGAGAACTTAAGAATTATGTGAATTGTGGGGAGTTACACTATGTTTCAAAAGCAGAATCCAAAACTAAAAGCATTATATGGTATATACCATGGTCTTTAGAATGCAGTATTGCCTATTATATTTTTGGTCAGTTCAGTTTTTATAGGAGCATGATATTACAGACATAATTATTCCAAGCTTGGAACTTTATCATACCCAACTACCCTGATAAGGAATGTATTATGTCAATAACAGAGAAGTTTAAAGGGTCCCAGTAGTCCTAAAGGAAGTAACACATACTCTGGTATGATTTTTAGAAACCCTGTGTCTTCAGCCCATGTTCAAACGACTGTCTGTATGTTGTAGTTAAATCTCCCATGACTCTAAATGTAAAATAGCTTTGGAGACTCAGAAGCCAGACACAGAGATGTTTTTTGGAGCTTCTTAAAACCAGATCAGCACAACCTGTCTGATACCAGTGATAACTCCATAGTTGACATAGGTGGTTAAACCTTGACCTCTGGATCCTCATCACTTTGGAGGCTTTCTTAAGTATGGTGGGGCTTACAAGGGTTTAGTAAAGGGCAAAATGCTCTGGCAATTAGGCTCTGTGCATCCTTCTGCTAACATCTGAGAGGTACATGTGTATCTTTCCTGCTTCCTAACCAGAGTCACTGCTGTGCTTGATCAAAGCTAACAATTGTGTTAACAGTAACCATTGAACATTAGTGAAATAGTTTGAGAACACTAATGCTAGAAATATAACAATGATATTCACCATAAATTGAGGTGGTTGTTACAATGGAAACAAATTAGAGATCTGGGTTTTAAGTCCTGAATCTGTGAATAACTTGTTTGTCTTTAGAAAATCAACTCTTCTGGACTTTTGTTTTCCCTTGTATAAACTAGGAAATTATACTGTACTAAAGTCCATCTATGGGTGCTGTATTTAATGCTGATCACTAGATTCTACTCCTGGAACAAATATCACACTATGTTCACTAACTAGAATTTAAATAAAAACTTGAAACATACTTAAAGAAAGAAAGAAAATCCATTCATCTCTGAGATCCTAGTATTCTAAGGAATAGTCGCCAGGCTTTAAATGTAGTCTAATCTCAGAAGTCTGAAATAATGGGTACTCTTCCCAGTTTAAATCAGTATTTTTTTTAAATGTTACTGTGTACAATTTTTTTATTAAATTTTTTTATTTTTTTATAAGCATATAATGTATTTTTATCCCCAGGGGTACAGGTCTGTGAATCGCCATGTTTACACATTTCACAGCATAACCCAGTATTTTTATGTGTCCTACTATATCTTGAGTTTTGTACCCCAGCTGTCTAATCCTCAAAGAAATGTTAGGAAATAGTTTTCTGCAAAGAGAGTAGGAATACTGACTTACACCCATCATCCGTTCATTCTTTTAAAATTTTACATTCTGAATTTTACATACTGAAATATACATTTTACCTACTGAAATTTACATAGTTTTACATAGTGAAATTTTATATACTGAAATATACATAAAAATAGAATAGTATAATAAATCTCTGTGAACCAAGAGAGCCAGCTTCAGTATTATCAATATTTTACTAAAATTGTTTCATGTCATACTCTTCTTCCTTTTGGAATATTTTAAAGTATATATCATATAATCTCATTCATATATAAATCAGTATATATTCCTAAAGGATGAAGACTTATTATTGGATAGAATTATTATACCAGTGTTTTACTTAAGAAAATTAAAAATTTTAATATCTAATACCCAGTTAAAATTTATATTTTCCAATTGTCTGAAAAATGTCCTTCTTACCGAGTTTGCAGTATTTGCAGTTTGGTTATAATTACTTTTTTGTTGATGTTGTTAAAGATTTTATTAATTTATTTGACAGAGAGAGACAGAGATCACAAGTAGGCAGAGAGGCAGGCAGAGAGAAGAGGAAGCAGGCTCCCTGCTCAGCAGGGAGCCCGATGCAGGGCTAGATCCCAGGACCCTGAGATCATGACCTGAGCTGAAGGCAGAGACTTAACCCACTGAGCCACCCAGGCACCTCCAATTACTCTTTCAGAAATTTAATTTTAAAAACAATCCACATTAGGTTTATACTTTGTATTTGGTTGATTGTTCTTTAAATCTGTAACAGCTACCTGACTCCCTTCTCCTTTATGTCATTTGTTTAAAAGAGTTATTTATCTGGTTCAGTTTCCCACATTGTTGATTGTAACCTTATGATAATCATTGTATATCTTCTACTGTTTCTTAAAACTGTTCATTAGATCTGGAGGGTTGCTTAGAATCGGGTTCAGTATTTTTAGCAAGATAACTTTATAGACAGTGATGTATACAATGTCTTTTTTTTGTAATGTTAAATAAGGAATGTGGACCTCATGTATCCATTTTAATGTTCCCCACTAACCTTTCAGCTACTGGTTTTAGTATCATTACTTAAAAGGGTTGTGCTGATGTTCTTTTTTTTTTTCTTTTAAGATTTTATTTATTTGGTTGTCAGAGAGGGAGGGAGATCACAATTAGGCAGAGCTGCAGGTGGAGGCAGAGAGAGAAGCAGACTCCCTGCTGAGCAGGGAGCCCGATGTGGGACTCCATCCCAGGACCCTGGGATCATGACCTGAGCCGAAGGCAGCAGCTTAACCAACTGAGCCAACCAGGCGTCCCTGTTCATGTTTTGTTTTTGTTTTTTTATCTGTTCAAAAAATAGTTGAACTTCTGCTTTATGCTAGTGCTAAATCTGGCACATGGTAGAAACTTAATCTGTTCCCTTCTGTAGCCTAGTCAGTAAGGTATCCATCCCATTGGTAGATGCTAAGAAGGGCTAGCTTTCCACCAGCCTCTAGGAGATGCAGTAACATGTGTCTACAGAGTCACTGTAGGAGGGTTTATGCCCCAGGCCCACTCACTTCAGCTTTCTCCTCTCATTGGAGCTAAACAAAATCAAAACTCCATCAGGTAGTACAAGTTCCCTCCAATACATAATCAGGAAAAGTAATGTTTTCTAAAGGCCACTTTGGTTCTTTTATTCATCAACACGGCCAGTACTCAATGAGGTGTGCCTTTGCATTACCCTATATTATTATAGTTGGAAGGGAACCTTAAAGAAATCACCTAACTTAACCCTCTGTTTTATAGATTAGTAACCTGGCATCATCCATGGTTACCCAGCTAGGGGGAAAGAAGGTGAGACTGGAACTCACTTCTCTTCTCTGTGGCCTTTAGTATATTTGACAGTCCTTTGCTTTTCCAAATATTCATACATTTAATTGTTATGACAACACCATTTCTACTGCTAGGGTTTTGTATCTAGATTTCAAATTGAGTTTTTTCCCCTCAACAGCCATTGTTCTGAGTTTAGATTTTTGCCTACATAAGTCTATAAGTGTGTGAAGTTTTTGTTTTTTTAACCTTTCTATTTTAGATGCAGCAGTTCTTGGGAAGACCCCTGGTGAAAGAATCTTTCTTTAGACCCATACTCACTGTTCCTCAGATGCCTGCTGTTTGCCCTGGAGTCATCTCTGCGCATGGCCAGCCTAGAGCCCCTCTGGTACAGACTTCCTTTTGGTTTTTTATCTTCATAGTAGACTTCCTGACTGAATGTCTTCTATTTATTTGATTAGTGGTGATGGTGTTGATAATAGTGGAGGGAGGAAAACTGAATGATAATTGAATGAATAGTTCCATTTAAGGCACTGTGCTGGGAACATTACATACATCATTTCATTAACTGATAATCCATTTTGGGATATAAGATACATACATTTTTATAGTAGACAATCCTTACAGGATTTTATGATTTTGCTTCTATAATAGGCAACAATACAAGATAAATGACATTTTTTAATAGATCACTTATATTTAGCATGTTTGATGGGTAGATTAAAAAGCAAAGAAAATTATGCCATAAATCTAAAGAAAAATTTATTTACACAAACATAGACACACATAGGTATAATAGGACAGTGTTTCAACTTTATCTATAAAAACAATATAAATAGCATCATCTTGGAATAAATTACACTATAAAATTATGAATCTTCCTAGCTACAACTAGGCATATAAACCTTATCCAAAATTGAAGAGGTAATAGAGAAATTTTAAATGACCAGGATTATTAGTTGTAATCTTGGCAAAGGTGGTCAACATTTATTTAAAAAAAAAAATCTTCTCCTCGAAGACTAATGTTAAATATAATTAATGAAAAATTCTCTAACTTGACTTTTCCATAATACATTCTCACCAGTTTTTTTGTACCTATAAACACTCTCCCTTTGAAATATAGTCAGATGGACTCATTTTTGTAGAGGCTGCCTCTGCAAACAAATATGTGTATAGGCCTTACCATGTTAACTGATAACCACATCTTCTTATCCCCATGATCTCACAGTGTTGCTCATGTGGTTTACACCTGCACTATTAAATAAGGAGCTACATATATAAAACTTTATTGAAAACTTTAAAGTATCTCAGCCTCCTAGTACTACTTTCTGATTCCTTGGGAAAAGCTTGATACTGAGGCAAACCGAGATTTCTGGGCAGTGTTCTCCTCTGACTTAGTAGACTTTGTATGAGTTATTTCAGTAGCTATTAGTCATAGCTAATTTTTCATGAGTAATCTTATATTTGAAAATAACCTGTAGAATGTTAGGTAAAAGTTGTCATGTTTATAATTATCCTAGTAATCGGGTGAAAATATTCACTTGGCTGATATTAATTAGAATCTCAAAACTTCTAAGAAGAAACTGCCCTAAGATATGTCAAAACTTTGATGGTTTCTTGGATTGGAAATGTCACTACAACTTCCACACCACTTTTGTCTGTAACATTCATGAGACATTGGGCAGGCATTCTAGTAGTAGTCTCATCTTTATTCCTTTGAAAATTGAAACTTAGCATTAACTACTTTCATATTTAGAAAAATTATAAAAATGCAGGGGCGCCTGGGTGGCTCAGTGGGTTAAAGCCTCAGCCTTCAGCTCAGGTCATGATCTCAGGGTCCTGGGATCGAGCCCCATAGTGGGCTCTCTGCTCAGCAGGGAGCCTGCTTTCCCCACTCTCTGCCTGTCTCTCTGTCTACTTGTGATCTCTGTTAAATAAATAAATAAAATCTTAAAAAAAAAAAGCAAATAACATAGAAATATATCAAGTAGAAAGTAAAATTACCCTGCAACTGAATCCTAGGAAATAATCACTGTTTACAGATTGTTTATAACTTGAGACCTTTTTCTATGCACATATATTCAGGTTAAGTCTCTGCCTCCGGCTTCAGATCATGATCTCAGGGTCTTGGGATCAAGCCCCTCAACAGGCTCTCTGCTCAGCAGGGAGCCTGCTTCCTCCTCTCTCTCTGCCTGCCTCTCTGCCTGCTTGTGATCTCTCTCTGTGTCAAATAAATAAGTAAAAATCTTTTCTAAAAATTTAATATAAAAATGAGTCAGACCACAAATATTATACCACAGACTTTTTAAAATGAAACATTTCATGGACATCTCATACTCCAATATATAGATCTGTTCTTAAGGATTGATTGGTGATGCTATAATTCCCCTATTGGCAGACTAAGTTATATCTAGTTTCTTAAAATAACAGCAATAAACACTTCCTCTTTTTTTTTTCCATTTTATTTCTTTTCAGTGTTCCAAAATTCATTGTTTATGCACCACACCAGTACTCCATGCAATAACCCACTACCAGGCTCACACAACCCCCACCCACCTTCCCTCCAAAACCCTCAGTTTGTTTCTGAGTCCACAGTCTCTCATGGTTTGTCTCCCCCTCCAATTTCCTCCAACTTACTTCTCCTCTGCATCTCCCAATGTCCTCTGTGTTATTCCTTATGCTCTGTATTTCTATACATTTGCAATTACTGAAACTCACATATCCCCTTTTTACAAATAAAGTAATTATAAAAAATAAGAAATATTATTGTGCTAGTTAATAAAACTCCAAAAGGGGAATGTGTAGGTCAGTATTCCTCTTCATTCTACCCATTTTCTGAAGTATGGAAATACTGTGTTGTCATGGAATGTTACTTCCTAATAACTGAAGATGATGTGTTATAACTGTGCTCCTTACAGGTGACTGGTATAGCCTGGACTCTGCCGGCACCTGTAGGAGAGACTGTGTCTCCCAGTGCAGGTCTGGGAAGTGATCCCCCCATGATGAATTGGGAGAGGATTACAGACAGGCTGAAAACTGCTTTTCCACAACAAACCAGGTATCTTAATTTTTATTTATTTGTGAGTACAGATCATACTCTATAGTTTCCATAACCGTAATTAGGACAGTGAAACAAATACAAACACACAAATATATTATCTTAATATGGCCTTGGTAAGGAAAATGAAATTTAAACGAATAGTGTTCAATATAAATGCCAAACCTCTTCACTAAATTTATTAGTCTCAAGTTATGAGAGAATAGGTTTTTAAATTTAGGTTTGCTCCTATATTAAAAGTGCAACAAGTCATAAACCTATCCAATTTTAATGCCACCAGCTGCAATAATTATCTTAGTAACTTCTTTCCAAAGTGAATTTTAAATTGATTATATGCTCTACAAGCCCAAACATCAGACTTTACCCTTCTATTTCCTTAATGTTATTAAGGGCTCTTAGGTTTTGTTAGTGAACAGAGTTAAATGCAAGAAACAATGATTTTACTGTGCTTTTCACAGTGCTGATTTTAGCAGAAAGATATTTAATGTTTCTTCTCCAGAAATGAAGTTTTTTTTTCTTTACTTTTGTATTCAAGGAAATCTAGTTTTTAACCAATATTTTCACATAAAGCCTAATACTTTTATTTAATGGACATATTGTTTTGCTTCAGGATTAGATTATGGTTTTATAAATATAGTGAATAGCTAATGAAAATAGAAAAGTAATACAGTTGTTATATATATGTATGAAATGAATAGTAAATCAAAGGTAGTTTTACAAGGCTGATGACCTGACACTTCATTTGGGAAAGAAACTATTTCATTCTGCTCTCTACCAAAAAACACATTCAGAGGCTTTGGGTCAAGGGACTGTGAGAACTGAAAGAGAAGAAAAAGAACATATTGATTGGGCGCCTGGGTGGCTCAGTGGGTTAAGCCGCTGCCTTCGGCTCAGGTCATGATCTCAGGGTCCTGGGATCAAGTCCCGCATCGGGCTCTCTGCTCAGCAGGGAGCCTGCTTCCCTCTCTCTCTCTGCCTGCCTCTCTGCCTACTTGTGATCTCTGTCTGTCAAATAAATAAATAAAATCTTAAAAAAAAAACATATTGATTAATTGTATGATAAAGAAACCTAGAAATATTTTAATGTGTCTTTTAGCTTTTCTGTTGTGCAATCTTTGTTTTATTTGAGTTTTACAAAAGTACAATTATTAACATAGAAAAGAGATAGACCTATAGTGACATAGTTAAAAAGGAGTATTTTAGTCCTAATTAAAAGCAGAGACACAATAAAAGAGCTCATTACATAAGTAAGTAGGTAACAAACTCAGTTTTCATACAAGCTTTCAAAAACAGTTAAACTTTTTTTTTGGAAAGAATATTAAACTTTAGGATTTTTGTTTTGGTATAATATAAATGTAGATAGATGTTAGCTCAGCTCTAAAGGGCCACATCTATATGCTGCTACATATCGTAGAATGGGATTTTGTGCTTTGTGTAGAGGGCACACCTTCAAGGCAGTAGGAAAAAAATCATCACTGCTCTTTCCTTGATCTCTCCTAGAAAGGAGCTCACAGATTTCTTACGGAAATTGAAGGATATTCATGGGAAGTCCTTATCTGGACTGACATTTGATGAAATTGTGTACAAGATTTCCCAATTTATTGATCCCAAGAGAGCACAGGTAAAAACAAAAAACCTATACTTCCCTGCCCTTCTGGGTAGTAGTGAGTGGTCTTAATTATGTTTATAACATGTCTGTAAATCAATAACCTGTAATTATATTAAATTGTCTATTAACAGTTCAACTTCAACTTAACAAATGGCATAGGAAGTATTTTTGAAATACTACCTGATCATTCTGTTAAAACTGACCCTCTTGAAATTTCTTCCAGGTTGCTTTCACTCTAAAGGAAGACCTCTTTTCTAATTTTAAAGAGTACATAATTTTTTTTTTCTTTACCTGGCTTTGAGTATACAAGTAATATTGCTAATGTTTTGTTTTCAAGATTTCTTGTGGATTTAATTGACTTTATACCCTTTTGCTAATTCTCACTGTATCCCTGTAACCCATTTTCTGTGACATTCTATTAATTATCCCTGTTTTAAAACACTTCTGAAAAAAAGTGTAATGTTATTGTTTTCAGAATCAAGGAAAGTCTGTGCCGAATGGTAACTGTGTTTCCCCCAGTCACACACCTCCACAGTCTAATACTGCCCAGACCCCAAAACCAGCCTGGAGGCCCCTCAGTTCACAAGGGCCTGCCTCATGGGAAGGAGCCAATAATTTGGTGAGATTGAGACTGTTGATTCTAAGTACATTTAAATTTGAGGGGGAAAAAACGAGCTAAGTTGAACCTTATGTGTATTTTCTCTAGGATGATGAGGAGGAAGAAGAGGAGCCTTGTGTGATCTGTCATGAGAATCTCTCTCCAGAAAACCTCTCTGTTTTGCCTTGTGCTCACAAATTCCATTCTCAGGTAACTCTTTAAACTTGTCTTTTTTTATTTTCTTACTTTTAAATTTTACTGATTTTTTTCAGTTAAAAAATTAAGTATCATTTCAATGCCAGTTTAATATAGAGAAGTATATGAAATAGTAGAAAAATGACCTGTACAACTATCCTGAAACCTCAAAATTCAAAGTAAGGTTAATATAGTTAGACAATTGAAAATTCAAACAGTACTAATAGATAAGTAATGAAAGTCTAGCTTTTTTCTTCCTTTTTTAAAGAAATCTACCTTTTTAAATATCTTGCTGTTAAATCAGTTAAGCTAGATTCATGCTGCCTTACTTGAAATCATATGCATGTATCATCAGATATTACTGTAGCATGAGTTCCACAGACTATAACTTGGCGCATTGGAGTACCATACAGAAATATTTAGACCTGTTTTTACCATTCCTAGCCCCAGTTTGTACTGTGTTTTCTCAGATCTCCATACACCTTACAGGAAAAGAGGAGACAATGATGAGATTGAAATAGTACGGAGTAATTCCCTTGACTAGAAATGGAAGGAATGTTAATTGACAGAGCAATTCAGTGGCAGTTTAGCAACAGTGTCACTTCATCCTGATTTGCTATAAATAATGGATAGTGTCCTTTGTCTCCATGTACTGATGGCACCCTACCATTACAAAGCATAAAATTTGCCTTAACTGGCTGTCTGGGCTCTTGTGTTTGCTCTTTAGATGCTCAGGTTTCAGTTTTGATGTTAGAAAAACAGGAGACTGGCATATCTTTTGTTGATTCTTGGCATTTTTAAGTCCTGGTGTTGTTGCTGTGCAAATGGTATTGATACACAATTTATGATCCAAGTCTTCTGGTGCAAAGATGTAATTTGACCCAGGAAAAGATAATCTTACATAAGAAAGTCTCACGAAATGAATAGTGGCCAGCTCATTCAAACTATATCTGTAAAATGCAATTTCAAAGATATGTGATACCTACTACAGAATTATATTTTCTATCTATTCTTATATGAAGAAATAGACACAGAATGGCTAATCCTAAAATATCAAGAAAGATACTTAGTCATTTGAAGTTGGTTCATGAAACTTACAATTTTTGCCATTGCCCATAGAATAGAAAGCAGCTAACCGATTCAGGTTACCTTTTAGGGTTACAGTTAGCGGCCCTAATATATAGACCTATTCTCAATCCTCTCTCATCTTATCTCGCTCTCATTATTTATACAGGTAAAATGGATTTGTTTTGGGAGAGTTAGTATTCAAGCAAATGACATAACAGCTCATAGCCCAAGAGTACTATCATTGTCATCAAAGAGCCATCTGAAAAGTATATCTATTATCTGGGGATTTTAACTTCAAAACACCATAGGCACTTAATACAGGGCATTGGTGACTTTTCTATGTTATTTTTTTCTAGATTATACATGAGAACAATATATAATAAAGTAGAAGAAAAATATGTAGCAGACTTCCTAGCCTTCTTGTTAGGAAGAATTGCTAAGTCATCCTGAAAATTAGGGCTGGGGAAAGGATCCTAATCCAATGAACTTGCTGAAAGGTGTTGTGCTGTTACCAGCTATATTACTCAGTGAATCACAGAGAAGGTGCCATTACTGAGTAGTTGGCTTGGCAATTTACTAGAAAGTAACTGATTATATACGTAAAAGTTGCCTCTTCTAGGCTAAATCAGAGAGACTGACATGAATATTTTTGCTCCTTAGTGCATTAGACCTTGGCTGATGCAACAGGGGACATGCCCAACCTGCAGGCTCCATGTTTTGTTACCAGAAGAATTTCTGGGTCACCCCAGCCGGCACTTGCCAAAGATCTGATCCAAGGGGATGATTATGCAAAGGAAGTTCAGTTATCAGATTCCAGAATTTAGTTTTGCCTTTTATTATGAGCTGACAGTGTGAGTGGTGTGAAGCAGTGTGCGCTTTGTACAAAAAGAAGCTAGTTAATCTCATCAGAGCTACAGCCAAAGAGGATAGGACCCATTTTCAGGACTTAGAGCTGAACTGAAAGGGATAAAACTTTAAAAGTTACATTACGTTTGCCCTTATATTAGTAAGCATTTTCTTCCAATGTAAACATCATTGTTAGCACGTACCTTATGATGTTTTTGTCTTTTTCCTTCTTATTCCACGTATCCTTTATTGTCTCACAATATATGCTACATCTTAATTTCCTGAAGTCAATTTAAGAGGAAAAGTAGAATAGCAAACAGGAACATTGCAGATTTTATTTTTTCTTTTAACTTTTTAAACTGCTTACAAAGTACACAACTGAATTATTTAAACTTCATCCCTATCTTCCCTTCTAAATACGGCCTCTAAATATGTGCCCATGAAGAGATTATGAGCTACCTGAGGGTGTGGACCATACAGTGGTGTGTTGGAGCTTAGCTAATAATAGTTTGTGAAAAATGACTGTTGAAGTTTCAAGAATTTTGTGAGCCAGTGATCAAATTGTTCATAGCTTGAAATCTGCATAGTAGCAGTATTTACACCATAGAAATTTGTAAATGTTATAAGTCAGGGTTTCTTTTTCCAAGAACTTGCTGTTAAACATTTGCCAGTACGCCACTGGGACCGTGTCTGATCCTCCTATGTGTTCTCAATGCCTTGCACAGTACGTGTAGCATAAATATTCCCAGAATCAAATCAGGAAATTGAAATGAGTTAATATATAAATTAAGTCACTTGCTCAGTTGAATAATTGAGATATTATGTTCATTTGTGAACATTGTCATTGGATCTTATACTTGAAGAATTTTTTTTCTGCCTTAAAAGTTTCTTAATTTCACTTTGTCATGCTGCAGGGTATGGGGTACTATTTGTATGTATATGCTTCTTATGACAAAGTTAACATTTACTGGGCTAAGCTGCTATCTAAAGCTTGTCAGTAGGAACTTATTTAGAGGTCAAAAACCCATTTTGAAAATAGTATTGTGTAAATGCTGTAAGTGTTGTACATGTCTCTAAAAAAATCTAAATTCAGTTACCATGTAAGATGTTATTTGGTTCACATATGTTTCCATAAACTAATGAAAATGATACTGTGAATAAGTGTTTTGACTCTATTTTATCTGTATATTTAAGTGTGAATGTATCTTGAGGTTACTTTAAATCTCTATTTAAAACTGCTATTTCTGTAATTGTATGCTAAATGTTTTCTTCTGTAATGACAATAGACTGGAAAATGTGGAGGAAAATATCCAAAACAAAACAAAACAAAAAGGAAGGCAGTCTTCTAGACACTTAAAATGCCATGAATTTCTCAGAATTGAAAAATTAAAAACTGTAAGGCCTTCAGTAATTATCTTGTCTAACATCTTGAGGTCATGATCTTACAGCAAACTATCTTATAAAACAATTGTTTCTTAGTTTGTTTACATCAATGATTTCACTTCCACATGGGAAAGATTTTATCTGTATATAAGCTTAAATGTATCCTGAAACTATTTTAAATCTGTTTAAAACATCTATATTTGTTTGTGTTTTTTTTTGCTTTTTTTCCTGTTATGACAAAGAGTAGGAAAATACCCAAGATGACAGTCATGGAGACTTGTAGAATCATAGAATGTCAGAACTTATGGGGTCTTTAATGATCCACTAGACTGTCCCTCATAAGTACATCATGCCTAAGATCACATAGTCAATTAGTGGCTGGGCCAGTCCTAATTCTTTAAGGTCCTGGCACTTGATCACATGCTTTCTACACAAAATCAGGCTGTAAGGTTTTATCGGTAGTGATCTTGCTGTTCTTGGCCCTAAGGACAGGGCCTGAGGACTCAACACAGTAGCTGATATGTAGTGAGAAGGTAGTAGGATTGTACTTTTGAAAGTGATGTCCAATTCTGCAGCTACTAAAGATAATGGGATTGTTTTATTTCTTATTGATGTGCAAACAATACTCACTGTCAATTCTGTGGCTGCTGACAAATCTAGAACCCCATCCTTCCCAGAAATGCAACGAGGCAATATTTATACCAAAAACAATCTATAAACATCTAGTGATATTATTGCAGATATTGTAAAAGGATATATCTTGTAATGTTTTCCCTCAAATTTTTTTGTCCATATATATGTATAATACTTTCCAGCTATTATGAGATTATTTCAAATGTGTTTGTTACCTCATTTGATCCACTGACAATTCTAAAGTGCATGTTTAGTGGATGTTCCTTAAAGGATGATAAAACTAAGGCCCAAGTAAGAAAAAGGTTATAACCACAGAGTGGCATTTTGGGATTTTAATGCAGATGTTCTGTCCCTTAGCTAGTATTCTCTTCTAGTAGCTAGGAGCCATATCTGTCGGTGCCCTAGCGGCTTGTAGCGCATGCGCGGTGATGCTTCTGGGCTCCGCAGTGCCCGCTCGGTGCCTGGGCCACTGCTGCCTCAAACCGTCGCTGCCTCAGGGTGGGGATGGTGCGGAGCTGCTCCGGCTGGGCCCGCGGGGGGGAGGGGGGGCCTGGGCGCCGCAGGACTTTTTCGGTGCCGGAAAGTAAACACGCCGCCGTTAAGATGGCGGCTGGATGCGAGCCAGTAGGCGGAACTTAGGATTTTGTATCTATGTGGCTGCGAGTGATTGGTTGTGCAACCTTGGTATATATAGACATGCAGGGGGGGGGGGGGGGAATCCCAACAGCTACGCAGAAATAAAGCTTGCTTCGCTGAGGTCTCCTGGTCGTTCTTGCTGGTGAGAGCGACACATATCTCCATTTTGGATTGACTTTCTGCAAACAAGAAAAGTAGTTTTTTTCTTCTTGTAAATACTTGTCAAAATAAAATGAAACAGGTTCTTTTTTTTTTTAAAGATTTTATTTATTTATTTATTTGATAGACAGAGATCACAAGTAGGCAGAGAGAGAGAGAGGAAGGGAAGCAGGATCCCCGCTGAGCAGAGAACCTGATGTGGGGTTCAATCCCAGGACCCTAAGATCATGACCTGAGCTGAAGGCAGAAGCTTTAACCCACTGAGCCACCCAGGTACCCCAAAAATGAAACAGTTTCTAAACCTACTAATATTTTTGGAGTAGGAACATGGTATTGAGTATATAAAAAATGTATACTGACTTTTCCTTCAGATTCTTGGTTTGTTTGGGGTGGTTCCAATTAATGCCTATTGTTTTGACATAATAGTGCCCCCTCTCACAGCAGTGCCCCAGTCTTGATGATGAATTATATCTTACAGTTAATTCAGGGAAGATGAGCTTAATATTTTTACCAGATTCAAATTTAGTAAGAATTCTCTACATTTATAAAAGTTTCCTGAGATGCCTTATCAATCATATGGCCTCTTGGGTAAGACTTCTAGAACTACAGTAGCTAAGGAATATGATGTATAGCCAGATGAAAATAACAAATAGTTAATAATGGTAGGCAGGTTTTCAGTTAATGGACTCCTGTTAAGTATGGATCTTGGACCACATCACATTTACCTGCTCTGTTTATAAACAATACATATTCCAAGAAGCTGTTTGGGTATCTACATTTGGAATGAGCATGCCAGGTATTCTGAAGCATGCTAAAATTTGAAAACTGTTGGTGTAGAAGAAAGTGGCTTTCTCGGGCAGATCTATGTTTGAATTGTTGAACCCCCATCTTTGGAATGTTGTGAAATCATGAACTACTTTTACCAATCAAAACTTTTGTAAAATGGGGCAAAAGACTACTTGCCTGACAGAGTTAGTGTTCTTAAATGAACGTTTATTAGTCTTCATTTCCACAGTAGCAAACCTTCCATTAGCCATTCAACATGTTGGAATTCACTTCTTGATAAAATCCTAAAAGTTCTTTTATCTTCAACTACTCTTATTAAAATTAATGGAGGAGAAAAAATTCAGGGAAGATGGTAGAGGAGGAGGAGGAGCCTGAGCTCACCTCATCCCACAGACTGCTAAGATAGCAGCTGTACCTATGCAACTACCTCTCAGCCTCTCAGGAGGAGCCTGAGCTCACCTCATCCCACAGACTGCTAAGATAGCAGCTGTACCTATGCAACTACCCCTGAATATGACTTGATGACTGGCAGAACAGACCTTTCATAGTCAATTGTAAAGAGGCCACATGAAAAAGGGTAGATGGGAGGAGTGGGAAAATGGTTGGGAACCAAAAACCCCTGTGAACTAACCACAAATGGGAGGGACACCACAAGCATGGAGAAGAAAAAAGAATCAGAGTTCACGCCATGCACCCCTGGAACAGGGGACCCACATTGGGAAGGCAAGTGCCCATAACCTATGGTCTTAAAAACCAGTTGGGTTTAACTCCAGGAGCTTTTAAAATCAGCAGGGCTTAGCATACTTTTAAAATTAGCCACCTTAAGTCTCGGAGAGCAGAGGTGCAAGGAAACTGATTCTCTGCCCATAAAGAACTAGCTTAATAACTCACCTAAGACAGCAGAAAAGCTGCATTTGAAAAGAGCCTTGGGTATACGTAAAGGAGATTAAATTACTAATTTCAGAATGTGCACTGGAAGGACAGGGATCCTCATGGGATTTTGCCAGGGAAAAACAACAACAACAATGACAACAACAAAAAAAAAACCTGGCAGGCACCTTTCTCTTCTCCAGCCAGGAAATTCACACTTGTGTGAGCCAGTGTTAACACTTTCCACCTCTCTTCACCACACTGCCCACCCTGCCATCGGGTTTCCCTATAGATTCACCTCATCTAATCCACCTGCCTCAGTAGGCATCTCACACCCTGTAATCCCCACTGACCAGGATCAGCAATACTCCAAAAAGTGACTCCTGCCTTGAGGAGTTGGGGAGATAACCCCACAAACCAGTGTGCCCAGTTTCACCAACTGATCCTCTTAGCTGGCTGCACAGGAAGCAAACTCACCACTTTTACACTTGTAGCTGTGGCAGAGGCTAACTGCAGCTGCTTAATCTGACCGCAACCCACCAATGAAAGCCTCTCAGTTGGCCTTACGGGGAGCAAGCCCTGCCTTTTGGTGTGCCTGCAACTGGCAGAGAGGCTAACTGCAGCCAGCCACCCTGACTGCCAACCCTATCCAACATGGTGGCCTTAAGAGGCCTCTCATCAGTACAGGCACCAAACCCTGCCCAGTGTGCCCACAGCAGTCATTGGTTCATTGCAACAGGCTGAGATAAAGTGGATTAGCCGCAAAAGCAGCCCACATAAGAGACACCACTGCTGTGCCTGGTTCTAATGATTGGGGATAATTAGGAACACAGGACCTCTTCTACACAAGGACACTACCTTCAAGACAAGGAGATGGAGATGACCTAATACATAGAAACAAAGTTAAGCAAAATGAGACAGAGGAATATGTGCCAGCTGAAAAAACAAGACAATGGAGAAAAGAACAAAATGTTACTGAGATAAGCAATATGGGTATTAGGGAGGGCACGTATTGCCCAGAGAACTGGGTATTATATGTAAATAATGAATCTTGGAACACTACATCAAAAACTAATGACAATACAGTATGGTGACTAAAATAATAAAAAATAAATAAAGCTATAATTTCACAAAGTTGAGAAAAAAAAAAAGACTAGCACAGAGGACTTTAGGGGAAGGAGTGAAAATTGAGGGGGGGAATCAAAGGGGGAGATGAACCATGTGAGACTCTGGACTCCAGGAAACAAACTGAGGGTTGTGGAGGGGAGGGAGATGATGTGATGGGGTAACATAGGGATGGGTATTAAGGAGGCCACACGTGATGAGCACTGGGTGTTTTGTGTGTGTTTTCAGCATAACAGTATTCATTATTTTTTCGCATACCCAGTGCTCCATGCAATCCGTGCCCTCTATAATACCCACCACCTGGTACCCCAATCTCCCACCCCCACGCCACTTCAAACCCTTCAGATTGTTTTTCAGAGTCTATAGTCTCATGGTTCACCTCCCCTTCCAATTTCTCCCAACTCCCTTCTCCTCTCTAACTCCGCTTGTCCTCCATGCTATTTGTTATGCTCCACAAATAAGTGAAACCATATGATAATTGACTCTCTCTGCTTGACTTATTTCACTCAGCATAATCTCTTCCAGTCCTGTCCATGTTGCTACAAAAGTTGGGTATTTGTCCTTTCTGATGGAGGCATAATACTCCACAGTATATATGGACCACATCTTCCTTATCCATTTGTCCCTGTTGAAGGGCATCATGGTTCTTTCCACAGTTTGGCGACCATGGCCATTGCTGCTATAAACATTGGGATACAGATGGCCCTTCTTTTCACGACCCTGTATCTTTGGGGTAAATACCTAGGAGTGCAATTGCAGGATCATAGGGAAGTTCTATTTTTAATTTCTTTTTTTTTTTAAAGATTTTATTTATTCATTTGACATAGAGAGATCACAAGTAGACAGAGAGGCAGGCAGAGAGAGAGAGAGGAGGAAGCAGGCTCCCCGCAGAGCAGAGAACCCGATACGGGACTCGATTCCAGGACCCTCAGATCATGACCTGAGCCGAAGGCAGCAGCTTAACCCACTGAGCCACTCAGGCACCCCTATTTTTAATTTCTTGAGGAATCTCAAGATTCTCTGAGATTCTGTTCTCCACAGAGGCTGCACCAACTTGCATTCCCACCAACAGTGTAAGAGGGTTCCCCTTTCTCCACATCCCCTCCAACACATGTTGTTTCCTGTCTTGTTAATTTGGCCATTCTAACTGGTGTAAGGTGATATCTCAATGTGGTTTTAATTTGAATCTCCCTGATGGCTAGTGATGATGAACATTTTTTCATGTGTCTGATAGCCATTTGTATGCCTTCATTGGAGAAATCTCTTTTCATATCTTCTGCCCATTTTTTGATATGATTGTCTGTTTTATGTGTGTTGAGTTTGAGGAGTTCATTATAGATCCTGGATATCAACCTTTTGTCTGTACTGTCATTTGCAAATATCTTCTCCCATTCCATGGGTTGCCTCTTTGTTTTTTTTTGTTTGTTTGTTTGTTTTTTACTGTTTCCTTTGCTGTGCAGAAGCTTTTGATTTTGATGAACACAGCAGTTGTCTCTACACCTTAAAGAACTGGAGAATCAACAACAAATCAACTCCACACATAAGAAGGGAAATAATCAAGATTAGAGTTGAGATCAATGAGGTAGAAGCCAGAGATACAGTAGAACGTATCAATGAAACTAGAAGCTGGTTTTTTGAAAGAATCAATAAGATCGATAAACCATTGGCCACACTAATCCAAAAGAAAAGAGAGAAATCCCAAATTAATAAAATTATGAATGAAAAGGGAGAGATCACAACTAACACCAAGGAAGTAGAAACAATCATCAGAAGTTATTATCAACAGTTATATGCCAATAAGCTTAGCAACATAGATGAAATAGATGCATTTCCAAAAATTGAACCAGGAAGAAATTGACAACCTGAATAGACCGATATCTAGTAACGAGATTGAAGCAGTGATCAAAAACCTCCCAAAAAAACAAGAGCCCAGGACCTGACGGATTCCCTGGGGAATTCTACCAAACTTTGAAAGAAGAAATAACACCTATTCTCCTGAAGTTGTTTCAAAAAATTGAAGCCGAAGGAAAACTTCCTGACTCTTTCTATGAAGCCAGCATTACCCTGATCCCCAAACCAGGCAAAGACCCTACCAGAAAGGAGAATTTCAGACCAATATCACTGATGAATATGGATGCTAAGATTCTCAACAAGATCCTAGCAAACAGGATCCAATAGCACATTAAAAAGATTATCCACCATGACCAGGTGGGATTCATCCCTGGGCTACAAGGATGGTTCAACATTTGCAAATCAATCAATGTGATAGAACAAATTAATATGAGAAAAGAGAAGAACCACATGGTTCTCTCACTTGATGCAGAAAAATCATTTGACAAAATCCAGCATTCGTTCCTGATTAAAATGCTTCAAAGTATAGGGATCAAATCTATCTATGAAAGACCCACAGCAAATATCATCCTCAATGGGAAAAAGCTTGCATCCTTCCTGTTGAGATCAGGAACAAGACAAGGATGCCCACTTTCACCACTCTTGTTCAACATAGTATTAGCAGTCCTAGCAACAGCAATCAGACAATAAAGAGAAATAAAAGGTATCCAAATTGGCAATGAAGAAGTCAAACTCTCTCTCTTCACAGATGACATGATTCTTTATATGGAAAACCCAAAAGACTCCACCTCCAAACTACTAGAACTCATACAGCAATTCAGCAACATGGCAGGATACAAAGTCAATGTACAGAAATCAGTGGCTTTCTTATACACTAATGATGAAAATACAGAAAGGGAAATTAGAGAATCAATTCCATTCACTATAGCACCAAAAACCATAAGATACCGGGGAATAAACCTAACCAAAGAGGTAAAGGATCTGTACTCGAGGATCTACAGAACACTCATGAAAGAAATTGAAGAAAACACAAAAAGATGGAAGACCATTCCATGCTCTTGGATCAGAAGAATAAACATTGTTAAAATGTCTATACTGCCTAGAGCAATCTATACTTTTAATGCCATTCCAATCAAAATTCCACCAGTATTCTTCAAAGAGCTGGAGCAAATAATCCAAAAATTTATATGGAATCAGAAGAGACCCTGAATCACTAAGGAAATGTTGAAAAACAAAAATAAAACTGGGGGCATCACGTTACCTGATTTCAAGCTTTATTACAAAGCTGTGATCACCAAGACAGCATGGTACTGGCATAAAAACAGACACATAGACCAGTGGAACAGAGTAGAGAGCCCAGATATGGACCCTCAACAGTATGGTCAATTAATCTTCGGCAAAACAGGAAAAAATATACAGTGGAAAAAAGATAGTCTCTTCAACAAATGGTGCTGGGAAAACTGGACAGCTATATGCAGAAGAATGAAACTCGACCATTCTCTTACACCGTACACAAAGATAAACTCAAAATGGATAAAAGACCTCAACGTGAGACAGGAATCCATCAGAATCCTAGAGGAGAACATAGGCAATAATCTCTTCGATATCAGCCACAGCAACTTCTTTCAAGATATGTCTCCAAAGACAAAGGAAACAAAAGCGAAAATAAACTTTTGAGACTTAATAAAAATCAAAAGCACTGGGTCTTATAGGCAACTAGTGAATCATTGAACACTACATCAAAAACAAATGATGTACTATATGTTGGTAGCTGAACATAATTAAAAAAAATTTTTATGGAGTATTATGCCTCCATCAGAAAGGATGAATACCCAACTTTTGTAGCAACATGGACAGGACTGGAAGAGATTGTGCTGAGTGAAATAAGTCAAACAGAGAGAGTCAATTATCATATGGTTTCACTTATTTGTGGAGCATAACAAATAACATGGAAGACATGGGGAGATGGAGAGGAGAAGGGAGTTGAGGGAAATTGGAAGGGGAGGTGAACCATGAGAGACTATGGACTCCAAAAAACAACCTGAAGGTTTTGAAGGGGAGCCAGGTGGTTGGTATTAAGGAGGGCACATATTGCACGGAGCACTGGGTGTGGTGCAGAAACAATGAATACTGTTATGCTGAAAAGAAATGAAAAATAAAATTTAAAAAATTAAAAAATGAGTTAAAAACCTAAAAAAAAAAAAAAACTCCTTAGCAACTCAATCCAGCTAAAAAATCTGCACGAAACACTACTATTGTATTCAGCTGTAGAAAGTGTTAATTTTATTTTAATTTTATTATCTCAGTTGTTTTTGTACTGTTTTAATGTTGGAGGTTTATAGGCTCATAAAAGTTTTGAAAAGTTTTCCCAGTAGAAAAGAAATAAAAGATCTGCAAAATTGAAAATAAATAAATTAATAAATAAAAATAAAAAAATTTTTAAAGCAATATTCCTGATAAAGAGTGCAAAGTAATGGTCATAAATGGTCATAGTCAATGGACTTAAAAATGTTTATACTCAGTAAGAACTTCAGCAAGTAGAAAATGAGAAAGTAAGAGATGAATTCAACAACAAATTAAAACTGCACTAGAGGGAATAACAGCAGATTAGAGTATGCAGAGGAATGAATCAGGATTCTGGAAGACAGGAAAATCAAAAGCAACCAAGCTGAACAGCATAAAGGAAAAAAATTAAAAATGAGAATAAGTTGATTCAGTAAATTTGCAGAATACAAAATCAACATACAGAATCATAGCAGAAAAAGAAATTGAGAAAATAATCCCATTTGTAATTACATCAAAAAGAATACAATACCTAGGAATATATTTAACCAAGGAAGTAAAAGACCTGTACTCTCAAAATCATAAAACATTGATGGGGAAAAAAAAAAAAAAACTGAAGATGGCACAAATGGAAATATATCCCATAATAATGGATTAAAAGAATTTGTATTGCTAAAATATCAATAATACCCAAAGCAATTGCAACCTTGAGAAGAAACCAACAGGATTTTCCACAGAACCAAAATACTACTAAAATTTGTATGAAACCAAAAAAGACCCCCAAATAGCCAAAGCAATCTTGAGAGAGAACAATGCTAGAGAGATCACAATCCTAGATTTCAAGATATATGCTATGAATCTATAATAATTAAAGCAGTATGACACACACACACACACACACACACACACACACAAATAGACACATAGATCAGTAGAACAGAGAGCCCAGAAATAAACCCACATTTACATGGTCAATTTACAACAAAGGAGGCAAGAATATACAGTGGGAAAAAGTCTCTTCAATAAATGGTGTTGGGAAAACTGGACAACTACATGCAAAATAAATAAATAAATAAATAAAAATAAAAAAAAAACTGGACCACTTCTTTATACCCTACACAAAAATAAACTCATAGTAGATTAAAGACCTAAGTGTGAGACCTGAAATCATAAAACTTGTAGAAGAAAATGTATGCATTTTCTCTTCGATATCAGCCTCAGCAACATTTTCTAGACATCTCTCTAAGGCAAAGGAAACAAAAGCAACAATGAACTATTGGGACTAACAACAAAATTTGCCTGATTTCAAGCTTTACTACAAAGCTGCGATCACCAGGACAGCATGGTACTGGCACAAAAACAGATACATAGACCAATAGAACAGAGTAGAGAGCCCAGATATGGACCTTCCACTCTATGGTCAAATAATCTTCGACAAAACAGGAAAAAATATCCAGTGGAATAAAGATAGTCTCTTCAATAAATGGTGCTGGCAAAATTGGACAGCTATGTACAGAAGAATGAAACTTGACCATTCTCTTACACCATACACGAAGATAAACTCGAAATGGATAAAAGACTTCAAGGTGAGACAGCAATCTATCAGAATCCTAGAGGAGAATATAGGCAGTAACCTCTTCGACATCAACCACAGCAACTTCTTTAAGACATGTCTCTAAAGGCAAAGGAAACAAAAGCAAAAATGAACTTTTGGGATTTCATCAAGATCAAAAGCTTCTGCACAGCAGCAAAGGAAAGAGTCAACAAAACAAAGAGGCAACCCACGGAATGGAAGAAGATATTCTCAAATGACACTACAAACAAAGGGCTGATATCAAGATCTATAAAGAACTCCTCAAACTCAACACACACAAAACAGATAATCATGTCAAAAAATGGGAAACAACATGTGTTGGAGAGGATGTGGTGAAAGGGGAACCCTCTTACACTGTTTGTGGGAATGCAAGTTGGTGCAGCCTCTTTGGAGAACAGTGTGGAGATTCCTCAAGAAATTAAAAATAGAACTTCCCTATGACCCTGCAATTGCACTACTGGGTATTTACTCCAAAGATACAGATGTAGTGAAAAGAAGGGCCATCTGTACCCCAATGTTTATAGCAGCAATGGCCACGGTCGCCAAACTATGGAAAGAACCAAGATGCCCTTCAACGGACGAATGGATAAAGAAGATGTGGTCCATATACACTATGGAGTATTATGCCTCCATCAGAAAGGACAAATACCCAACTTTTGTAGCAACATGGACGGGACTAGAAGAGATTATGCTGAGTGAAATAAGTCAAGCAGAGATAGTCAATTGTCATATGGTTTCACTTATTTGTGGAGCATAACAAATATCATGGAAGACAAGGGGTGTTAGGAGAAGGGAGTCGGGGTAAATTGGAAGGGGAGGTGAATCATGAGAGACTATGGACTCTGAAAAACAATCTGAGAGTTTTGAAGTGGCGTGGGGGTGGGAGATTGGGGTACCAGGTGGTGGGTATTATAGAGGGCACGGATTGCATGGAGTACTGGGTGTGGTGAAAAAATAATGAATACTGTTTTTCTGAAAATAAATCAATTGAAAAAATTTTTAAAAAATGGGCAAAAGACATGAACAAAGAAAGCATACAAATGGCTAACATACACATGAAAAAAAATGTTCATCATCATTAGCCATCAGGCAGATTCAAATCAAAACCACATGGAAATACCACTTTATACCAGTTAGAATGGCCAAATTTAACAAGACAGTAAACTACAATTGTAATATTGTAATAACATTGTATGGTGACAGTGACTGCAACAATCACAGTGGGTATCATGTGTAGAATTCTTGAATTCTTGAATCAATCTTGTACACCTGAAACTAAATATAACATTGTGTGTTAATTATACCTCAAAAAATAATAAGACAAATAAAACTAATATAACTATTAGTCCTAATTCCAGGCCCAGGTGGTGACCACAGCATTCCAGAAGAGCTTTCTCATGCCTGACTGGCTATATATCAGACTGGCTGGACTCACCATCAATGTCCAGACTACTGCCCAGCGCCTCAAGTTCTGGATGAACCTGTATGAGCTAAGATATGGTTGGCAGATCAAGCCTTATATCCTCATGAGTATAGTGGTTAACCTCCTCTGAGAAACAGTTGGCCAATACTACACCTTGGGTTGGTCCCAAATATCCCTTCATTGCTCTCTACATCTCATCAGCTACCCCATGGTGACTGACAACTTTGTGGACAGCAGCATGTGCAGTAAACGAATGGAGTCAAACATGAATCCAGAGCACTTGCTTGAAACCATATCACAAGTCATGCTGAATGTGTGGACCAGGATGCAATGTGAGGCATGGGAGTCATTGTTCACATTTACCCTTTTGAAAAGGACAAAATCACCACCAAGAGTCTGAAAGCCCAAAGGGACTTATTTTCAATCCCCAGGCCCCACTCAAAAAAAAAAAAAAAAAGTTTTCTTACACATATGCATGTGTGCACAGACACATGCACACATACCTTACATCACACAAAAATTAACTCAAAATTATTAAAGACTTGAAGACCTGAAACCAAAACACCCTAAGAAAACAAAGGCAATAAGCCCCTTGACACTGATTTTATCAATGAACCTTTTTTTCTGACACCAAAAGCAAAGGCAACAAAAGTAAAAACAAGTGGGAGTATATCAAACCAGAAATCTTCTGCAGAGCAAGGGAAACCATCAACATAATGAAAAGGCAACAAACTGAATGGGAGAAGATATTTGAAAATCACATATCTGCTACGGAACTACTATCCAAAACATATAAAGAACTTCTACAACTCAAAACAACAAAAAATAACAATTAAAAATTGGCAGAGAATCTGAACAGACACTTTTTGAAACAAGACATATAGATATCCAACAGGTACATAAAGATATGGTCAATATCACTAATCAGCAGGGAAATGCAAATCAGAATCACAGTGAGATATTTCACACATGTAGGAATAGCTAGTATCAAAAAGATAAGAAATAACAAGTGCTGGCATTCATGTAGAGATTAAGAAAACTCTGTACACTATTGGTAGAAATGTAAATTGGTACAACCACTATGGAAAACAGTGTGAAAGTTCTTCAAAAAATTCAAAGTAGAACTACCATATGATCCAGCAATTCCACTTTGGGTATTTATCTTAAGAAAATGAAAACACTGATTCGAAAAGATATATGCATCCCATATTCATCGAAGTGTTATTTATGGAAACAACCTAAGTGTCCACCAATGGATGAACGAATAAAGATGAGAGGATACACACACACACACACACACACACAAAAATACTTAGCTATTAAAAAGAATGAAGTTTTGGCACATGTAGCAAAATAAATGGACCTTGAAGGTATCATGCTATGAAATTAGAGAAAGACAAATACTGTATATCTCTCTTCTACGTGGAATCTTAAAAAAAAACAACCAACCAGCCAACAAACAAACACATAGCTACAGAGAACAGACTGGTACTAGTATGTGTGTATGGCATGGGGGGTGTCAAAATGGGTGAAGGTTGTCAAAAGGTATGAATTTCATTACAAAATAAGTCATGGGGATGTAATGTATAGCATGATGACTATAGTTAAACTGCATTACATATTAGTAAGTTGCTAAGAGAGTAGAATTCACAAGTAAAAATTCGTAGCTATGAAGTATGACATGTTAATTAGCCTTATTGTGATGACCATTTCATAAAATGTACAAATATCAAATCATTACATTGTATGACTGAAACTAATGTTATATGTCAAATATATTTCAATAGAAAAAATGTTGAAATTCTCTTAAAAGATATGAAGGGAGAAGAGAATGTAACCATTACTTCTACTTCCAGTTTTACATAGCAATAGAATGTTAAAAAGTAATTTTGTTACATAAATTATTATACCCTATAACATTTGATTGATTCATTTGAATTACATGAACTTTTATACTTTTTAATACTGTCTATCTAAGTTGAGAAACAGACAATGATCTAGGAAACTAAAAATTTTAAGGGTATATAGGAAAGATGCCATTTCCACTTAGGAGACCAGAATACTGAGAAAGTGGTTTACACAAGTTGCACAACTATTAAGTAGTAGGGCCATGATCCTAATCTAGATTCCTGACATCAAACTGCCCCTACCTCTTTTTTAATGCTAGGCATGGAGCCTAATGCAGGGCTTGAACTCAAGACCCTGAGATCAGAACTTAAGCTGAGATCAAGAGTTGAGCACTTAACCAACTGAGCCACGCAGGTGCCCCAAACTCCTTTTTTTTTTTAATTTTTTATAAACATTTAATGTATTATTAGCTCCAGGGTTACAGGTCTGTGAATCACCAGGTTTACATACTTCACAGCACTCACCATAGCACATACCCTCCCAATGTCCATAAACCCACCACCGTCTCCAAACTCCTTTTTAAAAAACAAAAATGAGGGTCAGGGAGTACCTGGGGGGCTCAGTCAGTTGCGTGTCTACCTTTGGCTCAGGTCATGATCATGGGGTCCTGGGATTGAGTCCCGCATCAGTGGTCCCTGCTCAGCAGGGAGTCTGCTTCAACTTCTTCCCTGCCTCCTCCAGTTGTATACACTCTTGTTTGAGCTCTCTCAAAGAAGAAGAAGAAGAAAAGACCCAAATGACCAGCAAAAATCATATATCAGGCCACAAGAACAATTCAATAAATTTAAGATTAAAATCTTATTAAACATCTTTTCTGACCACAACAGTATAAAACTAGAAATCAGCTATAAGAAAATTAAAAAAAAAAAAAAAAGAAGAAAGGAAAACCACAAGCAGAAACTAAATAACATGCTACTAAACAATCATTGGGTCAAAGAAGAAATCAAAATGGAAATAAAAACATATCATGAGACAAATGAAAATGAAAACAATTCTCCAAAATCTACGGGACATAGCAAAAACAGTTCTAAGAGGAAAGTTTATAGTGATACAGGACCACCTTAAATAACAAGAAATAGCAGCAACTCTATGAAGAGAAAAGCAACCACTTTCTGGAAGGTAGGACATGTGGAGAAGTGAATCCAACGCTATAATGGGAAGGTAGACCGCAGTGGGAGGGAGCCCCCATCTGCCAGCTCCCAGCAAATGATAGAGCAGCAGAACACAAAATAGGAACTTTTAGAAGTCTGCTCTATGGAGGGACATAGTTCCAGTGGCCAAAAGTGGGGTGGAATCCTCACTGGGACAGTGTGGTCTCAGGACCTGAGGGGACACATAAAGACCAGGGGTGTCTGAGTGTGGCAGAGCTCCCAGGTATCAGAGCAGTGAAGCCAGCTGAAAAGAAGGAGCTGAAGAGTGGACTCACAGCTCGGGGTTACCTTAAACTATGATCTGAGGTATAGCCAGGCCACTGCTTTTTGGGAAGGGACCTCAGGAATGGCAGATCTGGAGAGAGACACCGCCCCCCTCCCGCCTTCCTCCACCAGGAGGAGCAGTGTGGGAGCATACCACAGGAATCTGCTGGTTTAGAGACTTCACATGGGGCCATGTGCTAGAGATAGAAACACTCAGTCACAGGCTGGGTGAGCATGGAGTGCAGCTGGAGACCAAGGTCACAGAGTGATTTACTGCTTTTCTCTGAGGGTGTACTGAGAAGTGGGGCCCCAAGCTCTTGGCTACTACGGGTTGGAGATTGGGAAGCTGCCAACTTTATTCCCATCCTCCAAAACTGTGCAGAAATCACTCAAGGAACAAAAGCTCCCAAGAGCAAAATGGAACAGATTACATAGTCTAGCCCCTAGCAAGGGCAGTGCAATTCCACCTCCGGGAAAAGGCATTTAAGAATCACTGCAACAGGCCCCTCCCCCAGAAGATCAGCAAGAAAATCGTGCCAAGACCAAGTTCACTGATCAATAAGAAATGAGGAACTCCAGAGCTAGGTGAATGCAACACACATAATTCATGGGGTTTTTTCCCCCCATGATTCTTTAGTCTTTCAAAGTTAAATTTTAAAAAATTATTTCCTAGCTTTTGAAATTTTTCCTCTTTCATATTTTAACCAACATCTTATCAATACCTTTTTTTTTAAGAATTTATTTATTTGACAGAGAGTGAGAGAAGGAGAGAGAGCACAAGTGGGGAGAGCAGCAGAGGGAGAGGGGGAAGCCGGCTCCCTGCTGAGCAGGGAGCCCGATGCGGGACTCGATTCCAGGATCCTGAGATCATGACCTGAGCCGAATGCAGAGGCTTAACCCACTGAGCCACCCAGGTGTCCCTATCAATACCATTTTAAAAGTTTTTAAATTTTCATTTTTACAGTCATATTCTATCCCTTCATAGTATCTAACTTTATTTTTTGTCTACACATAAGTTTTTCTTTCTTTAAAATTTTGGGATAGAGTTTCTTCTAACAGACCAAAATACACCCAAAGTCAAGTGTGTAGCTCTGTTCTATTCACCAGCTTGATCACTTTTTTTTACCCCTTTCTTTTCCCCCTTGTTTCGGGTCTCTCCTGATTTGTTTAGTGTCTTTCTTTCTGGGTCATTATTACCCTTTTAGCATTTGGTTCTCTCATTCATTTATTCTTCTCTGGACAAAATGATAAAGCAGAAAAACTCACCTCAAAAAATGGGGGGGTGCCTGGGTGGCTCAGTGGGTTAAAGCTTCTGCCTTCAGCTCAGGTCATGATCCCAGGGTCCTGGGATCAAGCCCCACATCGGGCTCTCTGCTCAGCAGGGAACCTGCTCCCTCCTCTCTCTCTGCCTGCCTCTCTGCCTTCTTGTGATCTGTCTGTCAAATAAATAAAATCTTTAAACAAACAAACAAACCAAGAAGCAGTTCCAACTGCCAGGGACAAATCAATAGGGACATTAGTAAGATGTGAGAACTAGAGTTCAGAATGATGACTATAAAGGTACTAGCTAGGCTTGAAAAAAGCATAGAAGATACTAAAGAATCCCTTTCTAGAGAAATAAAAGAACTAAAATCTAACCAAGTTGAAATCAAAAAAGCTATTAATGAGGTGCAATAAAAAATATTGAGGCTGTTACTGCTAGGACAAATGAGGTAGAAGAGAGAATTAGTGATATAGAAGACCAAATGATCGAGAATAAAGAAGCTAAGAAAAAGAGAGATAAACGACTATTGGATCACAAAGGGAGAGTTTGAGAGATAAGTGATACCATAAGATGAAAAAAATATTAGAATAATTGAGATCCCAGAAGAAGAAGAAAGATATAGGGGGGCAAGAAGGTATATTGGAGCAGATTATAGTTGATAAATTCCTTAATTTGGGGAAGGAAATGGCATCAAAATCCAGGAGGCACAGAGATCCCTTCCCCAAAATAGTCCACACCCTATTATTAACAGTAAAACTTACAAGTCTCTGAAAAAGAGAAAATCGTGAAAGAAGCGTGAGACAAGAAGTCTATAGCCTACAATGGTAGAAATATTAGATTGGCAGGAAACCTATTCACAGATACCTGGTAGGCCAGAAGGGACTGGCATGACATAGTCAGAGTGCTAAATGAGAAAAACATGAAGCCAAGAATACTATATCCAGCTAGGCGGTCATTGAAAATAGGAGGAGAGATAAAAAGCTTTCAGGAAAAATAAAAAACAGAAGAATTTGCAAACACCAAACCAGCCCTACAGGAAATATTGAAAGGGGTTCTCTAAGCAAAGAGAGAGCCTAAAAGTAACAGATCAGAAAGAAACAGACAATATACAAGAACAGTCACCTTACAGGCAATACAATGGCACTAAATTCATATCTTTCAATAGTTACCCTGGATGTAAGTAGGCTAAAGGCTCCAATCAAAAGACACAGGATATCAGAATGGATAAAAAAACAAGACCCAATGATATGCTATACGCAAGAGACTCATTTTAGACAGAAGGACACCTCCATATTTAAAGTGAGATGGTAGAGGGGTGCCTGGGTGGCTCAGTGGGTTAAGCCGCTGCCTTCGGCTCAGGTCATGATCTCAGAGTCCTGGGATCGAGTCCCGCATCAGGCTCTCTGCTCAGCAGGGAGCCTGCTTCCCCCCTCTCTCTCTGACTGCCTCTCTGCCTACTTGTGATTTCTCTGTGTCAAATAAATAAATAAATAATAAATATTTAAAAAATAAATAAATAGAGATGGTAGAAAACAATTTACCCTGTTAATGGATATCAAAAAAAGCTAGGATGGCAATCCTTATATCAGACAAATTAGATGTTAAACCGAAGACTATAGTAAGAGATGAGGAAGGACACTACATCGTATTTAACAGGTCTGTACAACAAGAAAATCTATCAGTTTCAAATATCAATGCCCCTAACATGGAAGCAGCCAACTATATAAACCAATTAATAACAAAATCAAAGAAATACATTGACAACAATAGAATAATAGTAAGGGACTTTAACACCCCCCTCACTGAAATGGACAGATCATCCAAGCAAAAGATCAACAAGGAAAAAAAGGCTTAAAATGACACATGGGACCAGATGGACATCACAGATATATTCAGAACATCTCATCCCAAAGCAACAGAATACATATTCTTCTCTAGTGCACATGGAACATTCTCCAGAATAGATCACATCCTGGGCCACAAATTAGGTCTCAACTGGTACTAAAAGACTGGGATCATTCCTTTCATATTTTCAGACCACAATACTTTGAAACTAGAACTCAACCACAAGAGGAAATTTGGAAAGAACTCAAGTACATGGAGGCTAAAGAGCATCCTCCTAAAGAATGAATGGGTCAACAAGGAAATTAAAGAAGAATTTTAAAAATTCATGGAAACAAATGAAAATGAAAACACAACTATTCAAAATCTTTGGACACAGAAAAGGTGGTCCTGACAGGAAAGTATATAGCAATACAAGCCTTTCTCAAGAATCAAGAAATGTCTCAAATACACAACCTAACCCTACACTTAAAGGAGCTGGAGAAAGAACAGCAAAAAAGCCTAAATCGAGCAGAAGATAAATAATAAAGATCAGAGCAGAAATCAATGAAATAGAAGCCAAAGGAACAGTAGAACAAATCAACAAAATTAAGAGCTGGTTTTTGAAAGAATTAATAAGATTGATAAGCCCCTGGACAGACTTATCAAAAAGAAAAGAGAAGAAACCTAAATTAATAAAATCATGAATGAAAGAGGAGAGATCACAACCAACACCAAAGAAATACAAACAATTATAATAACATACTATGAGCAACTATATGCCAGCAAATTAGACAATCTGGAAGAAATGGATGCATTTCTAAAGATGTATAAACTACCAAAACTAAACCAGGAAGAAATAGGAAACTTAAATAGACCCATAACCAGTAAGGAAATTGAAGCCATCATAAAAAATCTCCCAACAAATAAGAGCCCAGAGTCAAATGGTTCCCAGGGAAATTCTACCAAACATTAAAGAAGAACTAATACCTATTCTCCTAAAACTACTCCATAAAGCAGAAATGGAAGGAAAACTTCCAAACTCATTTTATGAGGTCAGCATTACCTAGATCCCAAAACCAGACAAGGACCCCCTCAAAAAGGAGAATTACAGACCAATATCCTTGATGAACACAGATTCAAAAATTCTCATGAAAATACTAGCAAATAGGATTCAGTAGTACATTAAAAGAATTATTCACCATGACCAAGTAGGATTTAGGCCTGCGCTGCAAGGTTGGTTCAACATTCTCAAATCAATCAATGTGATACAATACATTAATAAAAGAAAGAACAAGAACCATATAATACTCTCAATAGTTGCTGAAAAAAATTTGACAAAGTACAGCATCCTTTCTTGATAAAAACTCTTCACAGTGTAAAAATAGAGGGTACATACCCCCAAATCATCAAAGTCATCTATGAAAAACCCACAGTGAATATCATTCTCATGGGGAAAAACTGAGACCTTCTCCCCGAAGGTCAGGAACAAAGAAAGGATGTCCACTATCACCACTGCTATTCAACATAGTACTAGAAGTCTTAGCCTCATCAATCAGACAGGAAAAAGAAATAAAATGTATCCCCATTGGCAAAGAAGAAGTCAAACTCTCACTCTTCGTAGATGATATGATACTATATGTGGAACACCCAAAAGACTCCACTCCAAATCTGCTAGAACTTGTACAGGAATCCAGTAAAGTGTCAGGATATAAAATCAATGCACAGAAATCAGTTGCATTTCTCTACACCAACAACAAGTCAGAAGAAAGAGAAATTAAGGAGTCAATCCCATTTACAATTGCACCCAAAACCATAAGATACCTAGGAATAAACCTAACCAAAGAGGATAAGAATCTATACTCAGAAAACTATAAAGTACTCATGAAAGAAATTGAGGAAGACACAAAGAAATGGAAAAATGTTCCATGCTCATGGATTAGAAGAACAAGTATTGTGAAAATGTTTATGCTACCTAGAGCAATCTACACATTTAATGCAATCCCTGTCAAAATCCCATCCATTTTTTTCAAAGAAATGTAACAAATAATCCTAAAATTTATATGGAACCAGAAAAGACCTCAAATAGCCAAAGGAATATTGAAAAAGAAAGCCAAAGTTGGTGGCATCGCAATTCCAGACTTCAAGCTCTATTACAAAGCTGTCGTCATCAAGACAGTATGGTACTAGCACAAAAACAGACACATAGATCAATGGAACAAAATAGAGAGCCCAGAAATAGACCCTCAACTCTATGGTCAATCTTTGACAAAGCAGGAAAGAATGTTCAATGGAAAAAAGACAGTCTCTTCAACAAATGGTGTTGGGAAAATTGGACAGCCACATGCAGAAAAATAAAATTGGAACATTTCCTTACACCACACATGAAAATAGTCTCCAGTTGAGGAAGGACCTCAGTGTGAGAAAGGAATCCATCAAAATCCTTGAGGAGAACACAGGCAGCAATCTCTTTGACCTCAGCTATAGTAACTTCTTCCTAGAAACATCGCCAAAGGCAAGGGAAGCAAGGGCAAAAGTGAACTATTGGGACTTCATCAAGATCAAAAGAAAGCACAGCAAAGGAAACAGTCAACAAAACCAAAAGACAACGGACATAATGGGAAAAGATATTTCCAACAGCATATCAGATAAAGGGCTAGGGCTAGTGTCCAAAATCTATAAAGAACTTATCAAACTCAACACCCAAAGAACAAATAATCCAATCAAGAAATGGGCAGAGGACATGAACAGATATTTCCAGCAAAGAAGACATCCAGATGGCCAACAGATACATGAAAAAGTGCTCCACATCACTGGGCATCAGGGAAATACAAATCAAAACCACAATGAGATACCATCTCACACCAGTCACAATGGCTAAAATTAACAAGTCAGGAAATAACAGGTGTTGGCGAGGATAGGGAGAAAGGGGAACCCTCCTACACTGTTGGTGGGAATGCAAGCTGGTGCAGCTACTCAGGAAAAAAGTATGGAGATTCCCCAAAAAGCTGAACATAGAGCTACCCCATGACAAGCAAACACACTACTGGGTATTTATCCTAAAGATACAAATGTAGTGATCCGAAGGGGCACATGCACCCAAATGTTTATAAATAAGAACAATGTCAAACTATGGAAAGCCAAACTATGGAAAGAACCTAGATGTCCATCAACAGATGAATGGATAAAGAAGATGAGGAGATTATATGTGTGTGTGTGTGTAATTGAATATTATGCAGCCATCAAAAAATGAAATCTTGCCATTTACAACAACGTGGATGGAACTAGAGGGTATTATGCTAAACAAAATAAGTCAATCAGAGAAAGACAATTATCATATGATCTCAGTGATATGAGGAATTTGAGAAACAAGACAGAGGATCATAGGGAAAGGGAGGGAAAAATGAAACAAGTTGAAACCAGAGAGGGAGACAAACTGTAAGAGACTCTTAATCAGGAAACAAATTAAGGGTTACTATGTGGAGGTGGGGGAGAGGGATGGGGTGGTTGGGTGATGGACACTGGGGAGGATATGTGCTCCAGTGAGTACACATTGTGTAAGACTGGTGAGTCACAGACCTGTAACCCTGAAATAAATAATACATTATATGTTAATTTATATATATAAAATACATAATAATACATTATATGTTAATTTTAAAATAAAACTCTTTCTCCCTCTCTCTCTGCCCCTCCAGCACTCCACATACATGTGCTCTCTCTAAAATAAATAAAATTTTAAAAAGAAGATAAACCATAGTTTGGAAGAAAATATTTTTAGATCACATAAATTGCATTCATCCAGTATGTATAGAGAACTCTCAAAATGCAATAGGGAAACAACTCCATAAGAAGGGAAAAAGGCACAAAAAATTAGAATTGATCACACACATATTCCAATAAATATATGAAAAAGATGCTCATTTGTCATTAGGGAAAGCTAATTAAAACCACAAGGAGATTTATTAGAATATCTAAAATTTAAAAGATTGAACATACCAAATGTAGGTAAATATATGGAACATATGAAACTCACATGTACTTCTTTTGGGAATATAACATACCACTTTGGAAAATTGTTTGGAATTTTCTTATAAAGTTAAACATACACCTTCTATATCACTCAGCATTCCACTTCTAGATATTTATCAAAGAGAAATGAAAATATATGACTCATACCTAATGTTCATAGAAACTTCATTTGGGTTTTCCAGTTTTGGTGTAATACAAACACTGCTGTCTGAGCTGTTTTTACTCACAATACTTTTTTTTAAATAATTTTTATTTATTTATTTGACAGACAGAGATCACAAGTAGGCAGAAAGGCAGGCAGAGAGAGGAAGGGAAGCAGGCTCCCCGCTGAGGAGAGAGCCTGACGCGGGGCTCGATCCCAGGACCCCGAGATCATGACCTGAGCTGAAGGCAGCGGCTTAACCCATTGAGCCACCCAGGCGCCCCTACTCACAATACTTTTGACATTTTTTTTTTTTTCCATACCACCATGAGTTTTCCAACTCTCTGGAAACCTAGTGGGTGTCCTACAATTTAGTTCAACTTTAAGTTAACTACCTGGGGTTAACACAGACCTCTCAGGTAGGGGCTTAGAACTACAAGACTTCACCAACTTCAAATTCCACTCAAAAGTTCCCAGAAGTAGGGGTGCCTGTGTGGCTCAGTGGGTTAAAGCCTCTGCCTTTGGCTCAGGACATGATCCCAGAGTCCTGGGATTGAGTCCCGCATTGGGCTCTCTGCTTGGAGCGGATCCTGCTTCCTCCTATCTCTTTCTCCCTGCCTCTCTAACTACTTGTGATCTCTGCCAAATAAATAAATAAATAAAAATCTTTTAAACGTCCCCAGAAGTATTTCTGACTGACTAGACTAAAGGGGTTCTTATGACCCTCTCCTCAGGATTGAGACTTATCTAGAATTGCTCATAGAACTCAGAAAAGCACTTTACCTACTATGATCAATTTAATATAAACAGCATAACTCACAAACAGAAAGATGGAAGAGATGAATAAGGCAAGGTATAGGGAAGGGACAGGAAACTTCTGTTCCTTTTCTAGGTATATAACCCTTCCAGGACTTTGATGTGCTCACCAACTTGGAGGCTTTCTGAACCTCATAATTCAGGAGGTTTTATGGGAGTTCCCTTACACAGGCATGATTGATTAAATCATTGGTTATTGGTAATTAATTCAATCTCTAGGTCCTCTCCCCTCCCTGGAGATGGAGGGGAAGGTAGGACTGAATGTTCCAAAATGCTTTGATCTCTCTGGGACCAGCTTCCATCCTGAAGCTCTCCAAGATCTTTTTAGCCAAGAGTCATCTCATTAGCATTCCAAACACACTCATCCCTCAGAAGGGTTTTAAGATTTCTGTGTCAGTCTTCAAAGTGTAGAAATAGACGGCACATACCTCAATATTATCAAAGTCATTTATGAAAAACCCACCGCAAATATAATTCTCAATGGAGAAAAACTGAAAGCTTTTCCGCTAAGGTTAGGAACACAGCAGGGATGTCCATTATCACCACTGCTATTCAACATAGTACTAGAAGTCCTAGCCTCAGCAATCAGACAACAAAAGGAAATTAAAGGCATCCAAATCGGCAAAGAAGAAGTCAAATTATCACTCTTCGCAGATGATATGATACTATATGTGGAAAACCCAAAAGACTCCACTCCAAAACTGCTAGAACTTGTACAGGAATTCAGTAAAGTGTCAGGATATAAAATCAATGCACAGAAATCAGTTGCATTTCTCTACACCAACAACAAGACAGAAGAAAGAGAAATTAAGGAGTCAATCCCATTTGCAATTGCACCCAAAACCATAAGATACCTAGGAATAAACTTAACCAAAGAGGCAAAGAATCTATACTCAGAAAACTATAAAGTACTTGTGAAAGAAATTGAGGAAGACACAAAGAAATGGAAAAATGTTCCATGCTCCTGGATTGGAAGAATAAATATTGTGAAAATGTCTATGCTACCTAAAGCAATCTACACATTTAATGCAATTCCTATCAAAGTATCATCCATCTTTTTCAAAGAAATGGAACAAATAATCCTAAAATTTATATGGAACCAGAAAAGACCTCGAATAGCCAAAGGAATATTGAAAAAGAAAGCCAAAGTTGGTGGCATCGCAATTCCAGACTTTAAGCTCTATTACAAAGCTGTCATCATCAAGACAGCATGGTACTGGCACAAAACACACATAGATCAGTGGAACAGAATAGAAAGCCCAGAAATAGATACTCAACTCTATGGTCAACTAATCTTTGACAAAGCAGGAAAGAAGTGTCCAGTGGAAAAAAGACAGCCTTTTCAATAAATGGTGTTGGGAAAATTGGATAGCCACTTGCAGAAAAATGAAATTGGACCATTTCCTTACACCACACATGAAAATAGACTCAAAATGGATGAAGGACCTCAATGTAAGAAAGGAATCCATCAAAATCCTTGAGGAGAACACAGGCAGCAACCTCTTTGACCTCAGCCACAGCAACATCTTCCTAGGAACATCGCCAAAGGCTAGGGAAGCAAGGGTAAAAGTGAACTATTGGGATTTTAGCAAGATCAAAAGCTTTTGCACAGCAAAGGAAACAGTCAACAAAACCAAAGACAACTGACAGAATGGGAGAAGATATTTGCAAACGACATATCAGTTAAAGGACTAGTGTCCAAAATCTATAAAGAATTTAGAAAACTCAACACCCGAAGAACAAATAATCCAATCAAGAAATGGGCAGAGGACATGAACGACATTTCTGCAAAGAAGACATCCAGATGGCCAAGAGACACATGAGAAAGAGCTCCATATCACTCGGCATCAGGGAAATACAAATCAAAACCACAATGAGATATCACCTCACACCAATCAGAAAGGCTAAAATTAACAAGTCAGGAAATGACAAATGCT
Source organism: Mustela putorius furo (assembly GCF_011764305.1). Lineage (NCBI taxonomy): Eukaryota > Metazoa > Chordata > Mammalia > Carnivora > Mustelidae > Mustela > Mustela putorius. Next base: position 34,528,281 of record NW_025421987.1, read on the forward strand.
GGCAAGGATGCAGAGAAAGGGGAACCCTCCTACACTGTTGGTGGGAATGCAAGCTGGTGCAACCACTCTGGAAAACAGCATGGAGGTTCCTCAAAAAGTTGAAAATAGAACTACCCTATAACCCAGCAATTACACTACTGGGTATTTACCCTAAAGATACAAACTAGTGATCCGAAGGGGCACGTTCACCCGAATGTTTATAGCATCAATGTCCACAATAGACAAACTATGGAAAGAACCTAGATGTCCATCTACAGATGAATGGATCAAGAAGAAGTGGTATATTACACAATGGAATACTATGCAGCCATCAAAAGAAATGAAATCTTGCCATTTGCAATGACGTGGATGGAACTAGCGGGTATCATGCTTAGTGAAATAAGTCAAGCAGAGAAAGACAACTATCATATGATCTCCCTGATATGAGGAAGTGGAGATGCAGCATGGGGGGTTAAGGGGGTAGGAGAAGAATAAATGAAACAAGATGGGATTGGCAGGGAGACAAACCATAAGTGACTCTTAATCTCACAAAACAAACTGAGGGTTGCTAGAGGGAGGGGGGTTGGGAGAAGGGGGGTGGGGTTATGGACATTGGGGAGGGTATGTGCTATGGTGAGTGCTGTGAAGTGTGTACACCTGGCGATTCACAGACCTGTACCCTTGGGGATAAAAATATATGTTTATAAAAAATTAAAAAAAATTTCTGTGTCAGGAACCAGGGACAAAAACCAAATATATATTTCTTAGTGTATTACAGCCCCTCATCAGGTAAATGGGCAAATGATAAAAAGAACAAACACTTGATACATGCAACAATTTGGATGAATCTCAATATAATTATTGAAAGTAGCCAGACTAATAAAAGAGTAACCATTGTATGATTCCATTTGCATAAAATTCCAGAAAAGGCACACTTATCTCTACTGACAGCAGAAAAGTGGTTACCTAGAAGTGGGGAGGGACAGGAAGGAGTTATTACAAAGAAGCACAAAGAAAAATTCAGAGGGGCACCTGGGTGGCTCGGTCAGTTAAATGGCCAACTCTGGATTTTGGCTCAGGTCACGATCTCAGGTTTGCAGTATCTAGCCCCACTTTGGGCTCAGCTCTCAGTGCAAAGTCTGCTTGTCCCTCTCTCTCTGTTCCTTCCTCCCACTCTCACTCTCTCATGCATGCTCTCTCTCAAATAAATAAATAAATAAATAAAATCAGAAAAGTTTGAGATACTTTCATAACCTTGTGATAGTTCCACAAATGTATATATACATCCATACTTATCAAATTATATGCTTCAAATATGTACAGCTTATTGTATGTCAATTATATCTCAAGCTGTGTTCTTGTTTTTTTTTTTTAAGTGAGCACTAAATTTCACACAACAGTGTAGTCATTACACTCTAAGGAGATTGCATTAGTCAACTGAAGTAAAGACACTTAGATAAGGTCCCACCTGGCACCACCACCTAGCTGAGTGTATCTGGGCTCCTCCAGGTTTCTACCTATCTTAGCCCTAAAAGCTTTGAGTTTGGATATTTCTCTACATTCCATTCTGATGATAGTTTTAAAAAAGTAATAATCCTGGAAAGAGCAATCATCATATTTCTACCCATCACTTCTGAAATTGTGCTCCCATTAAAACAAACAACAAACAAAAACCTAATATATCCTGGGAGGTACAGAGAGAGAGGAGCAATGGAACCCTGAGAGGGGAGGGTAATATAGTGAGCAGGACTTTTAGCGTGGGATGCACACCGTTCACTAGCTATACAACCTTGGGCAAATCACTTTACCTCTCAGAGCCACAGTTTTCTCATTTTAAAAATATTTAACAATTCTTACTATAGATTGTTTTCCTGAAGATATTTATAAAATAATGAAACATTACCTGGCTGAAGGAGAAACTCAGTTAAAAAAAAAAAAATACCTCTCTCCTTTCTGCTGCTACCTGGAGCTGCCTCCTTAAATCAGTGATTCTGCATAGTGACCTCATGGTCACATGATCAGGACCAACTGAAGTCTCAGGTGTAAACTCTAAATGAGGTTATAAGGTAATAGTTCTCAAGCACGGCTGCACATTAGAATCACCTGGGGAGTTAAACTCTGATGCCTGGGTTCCACTCCTAGAGGTTTTTTTTTTTTTTTTTTTTTTTTTTAAAGATTTTATTTATTTGATAGAGAGAGATCACAAGTAGGCAGAGAGGCAGGCAGAGAGAGAGAGAGAGAGAGAGAGGAGGAAGCAGGCTCCCTGCTGAGCAGAGAGCCCGATGCGGGACTCAATCCCAGGACCCTGGGATCATGACCTGAGCCAAAGGCACCACTGAGCCACCCAGGCACCCTGACAGTCTACATTTCTAATAAGCTCCCAGTAGATGCTGATGCTGTTAGTGCTATAATGACACTGAGTAAAAATCTAAACCCAGGGACACCTGGGTGGCTCAGTCAGTTGAGTGTCTGCCTTTGGCTCAGGTCATGATCTCAGGGTCCTGGTATCAAACCCCATGTTGGGCGGGCTATCCACTCAGTGCTTCTCCCTCTATGTTCTCCCTCTCTCTCTCTCTAATAAATAAATAAAATCTTAAAAAAAAAAAGGCTAAACCCAGGGGGCCACCTGGGTGGCTCAGTAAGAGTACTGGACTCTTGATTTGGCTCATAATATGATCTCAGGACCCTGGAATCAAGCTCTGCATTGGGCTCCACACTCCACAGGGAGACTGCTTGATGATTCTCCCCTCCCCTCTCTTTGCCCCCACCACTCATGGTAATAAATGGATTTTTTTTTTTTTTTTAGATTTTATTTATTTGACAGAAATCACAAGTAGGCAGAGACAGACAGAGAGAGAGAGGAGGAAGCAGGATCCCTCGTGATCAGGGAGCCCAATGCAGAGCTCGATCCCAGGACCCTGGGATCATGACCCAAGCCGAAAGCAGAAGCTTTAACCCACTGAGACACCCAGGTACTCCAATTTTTTTTAAAGGCTAAACCCAGGGTGATCATTGGAATCACTGAGAGATCTTTTCAAAGCTGGGGATGTCCGGGTCCTGCCAGATGAGTCTGATGCACTTCTCTTACTGAGAACCATGGCTCTAGTCTCACCCTTTACACGTGAAGACACTACCCCAAGAAGCTGTGTGACCTCTGTCCTGATACAACTTTCTCCCAGGGAAGTTCACTGGTGAGCAAAACATATTTTCAATGGGAACATTTTCTGGTGTGTAGGTCCCCAGTGCTGACTGGGGCCTGCCATCTGTAGTTTGAGCAGAGCGTGACGGTTTCATTAACACACAGCTCAGAACCTAGCCAATAAGCAGACTCTGTGATGAATGAGGTCCCGGGTTCTACTTGAAGCGTTATCACATAATATATCAGTTTTATGTCAAATGAACTGATGGTTTTATGGCCTTTCCATTCAATTTGATACGCCCCTTGTCATGGGCTCTTTTTAATATGGCTAGAGGGCATTTTTTGGTGGTGATGACATAGTGATTTATAAAACCCACTTAATGCATCAGCCACATATATGTAAATCAGAAACATTTCTTTCTGAGAAAAATTGTCATTGCTATCCTACGATAAATACGTGCATATTCAATGAGCAGGCATTCATCAGACACAGATCTGAATTCACTTATATTCCATATGACCAACCAATTAGCACCCTACCTAGGAAATATTCTTGTACAGCAGAATACTTCCAAATGGAGGACCTGAGGCAGTTGAGTTCAATGCTAACCTGAACCTCACTTTGCTCAAGGAAAGTGGCTGGGGATGCAGCTGAAGGTACAGAGAATCAATTTAGAGGTGGAGGAAGAAGAAAGGAAACATTTTTTAAAAAACATCTCTAAATTCCAGGTTTGTTACTTAAATACTCCTCATCTTATTTAGTCCTCAAATATGCTATAAATTAGGACTGTCTATGGCTGAAAGATTCTAAAAAATAATAATAAAACGGAAAAAAATTAAAAAATGCAGAAGGAAAATAACTTAAGTGAAAAGACCCACCTAAACTTGAAGCCAGGTCAGTCTGTCTCAAAAGGTATGCCCGTTCTGCTCCCCCAAATGGTTGCACAGTGAGACTTGCAGGTCAGTGGAAGCAAATTATATCACTGCAATACCAGCTTTGCTGAAACCAGACATCAGATCTCAGCAATTGTACCTGCCATCTGCTTCTGTGTCCAGCCTTGCATCTGTAGAGAATAAATATCAGAGGTGCTAATGTTATAGCATGAAAGATTAAAATTACGAAACACACACAAAAACTCTCTTCAATTGATGGATGAGATTAAGTCTGTTAAATATTATTAGGTGTTTTGTGAAATTTCACAACCAAATTTGAAACATCCTAGAGATACCTGGCAACAGGAATACATGAAATAAATCTGAAAGGACTGCATCTTATTTCTTAAATACCTGTGAAATTTGCTAGAGGGTAATTTACAACATCTCCTCCAACTTCTTAAGATACTATACTCAGAGCCAGCTCATTTAAAAACTTTGGACATTTGAAAGTCACTTTTACAAATACGGTGTGAGCCTCGTGACATTTCTGTGATTGTAGGCAGGTCCTATTCGATCCATTTTTAGATGAGGACATTAAGGCTCTGAGACTCTTAAGTTAAAATCCTACCCCTCAAAAATAGTCACAAAGCAGTAAACTACTCCTCTTCTTTCCCACATCTCCATATCAAAGCAGAAGACCTTTTACTCCAATGATTAGAGTTATAAATATAACCTTTTCCTCTTGGAGAAGTAAGAAATTTGTTGACCTAAATATTTGACTGGGGACTTCCTGCATAATTCGAAGTCCTGAATGCTATCCTGAGTTGCATATTTCAATATCTGTTTTCCTCATTCTGTCTTTCTCTCTAAATATAAAATTAAAGGTGGATATTTACTAGACAGAAAAAAACAGGGGCACCTGAATCCAAATTTAGTCAGAGAAAATATATAATGTAAGTAAGATGTCCCACAAAACACAGCAGAAATGGAGAAGTGAGATCATGGGTCTGGATTCTGCCAGCAGAAGAGGGAGGGACCAAATAGGGCATATAACAGAGGTCTGGTTTAGGGAAGAGATTCTGGAACTTCTTTGATGTCAAAAATATTTGGTGCTTTTATCCCAAGAGGTCCTACTCAGAGTATTTCTTAAAGGAAGTGAATTCCAGTTGTATAGAGAGTAGGGACAATCTGAAAATATGATGCAGAGTAGACAAGAAAGAAGGAAAACCCTTCAGGCAATGAAGTGGTCGGGAGCATAGCAGGAGAGTGATGCTGGTGAGGTACTCCATTCCAGAAATAAATAGGGGCAATCTGGAAACCACTTTTGTGACTGAAAACCACTAGTCATTGGGGAATATGAAGTTGTATGAGACATCAGGCTTCCATTTCTCTCCCTTCCTGCTACTGTCAGCCAAATGGGTAAGTTAATACTGCTACTACTGATAATATCAATAATATAACGCTAACTTTAAGCCAGATAATCACATAAATTTTCTAACTTGATCTCCATGACAGATGAATGAATTGGTATAATTGCCCTCATTTTACAGATGAGAAAAGAAGCTCAGAAAGGTTAGAGAGAAACTTTCCCCAATGTCTTTTGTCTGGAGTTGAAATCCAGGTCATGTACCTGCAGTGCATTCAGCAGGCAGTTCTGAGGTTCAGGCCAGACTAGAGAAATACTCAGTTGCTGTTTGTCCTCTCTAAACCTGTTTTAATCGAAGGCCTAGGAGACACCTGTTAGATAGCAAATACAGTCTTGATTGGCAAAGCCAAAGAAACAAGCCTATCTACACACAGATGGCTCATAGGAGTTATGAAAAAGAATATTAAAATGTAAAGGAACATCTGGTAGACCCAACTAGGTGAGAAAGCCTCCGATAGGAGCAGAGATACACCAGAATACCTGCACTGTCATTACAAGGTGGAATCACTCCCTCAGGAGATCTTTCTTAGCTCTGGTCAAGGTTTAATCTCCTGGGTATTTACTTTTACAACATGTCTACCTACTTTCTAACACCTGACTTGTATTTGTTTTATATCTGCAAATAGAGCTGTGTTTGTCTTGCTCGTCCCTGGTTTGCATCGGGTAACAGTGTTGCATATTGCAGCTCTAAAGAAATGTCTGTTGGGGTGCCTGGGTGGCTGAGTGGGTTAAAGCCTCTGTTTTCGGCTGGGGTCATGATCCCAGGGTCCTGGGATGGAGCCCTGAATCGGGCTCTCTGCTCAGCAGGGAGTCTGCTTTCCTTCCTCTCTCTCTGCCTGCTTCTCTTCCTACTTGTGATCTCTGTCTGTCAAATAAATTGGAAATAAATAAATAAATAAATAAATGCCGAAAAAAAACTTCCTCGGAAGTATGATTAAAAAATGTCTGTTAAATTGAAATGGGAAAAAGTGTTAAAGAATTTTGGATGACATGGAAAAATTTGTATATTGATGAAGTGAAAAGGTAACATGTTTGAAAATTATAGAGATTATGATCTAGTTTTTGAAAAAAAATGTTTTGTATACGTAGCAACACACAGGAAATATATATTCTAAATATAGCAGTGGTTTTCTGGGTGGTAGATTACAGATTCTTAGATTTTCTTTTCTTTCTTTCTTTCTTTTTTTTTTTTTTTGCTTGACTGTAGTTCTTTATTTAGTTATTTCCATGTTTTACTTATATAGAAAGAAAATGTCAATGATAAGCTATTTTTAGAATCTACAGTGAAGGACTGAGTCTGCTTCAAATGTGAAGACAGACTGACAGGTAACTGATGCGCATTGCTGATCTGACCCCTGTTCACAGGACTCTCAGAGAACGCAGGTTCAAGCACAGGGCAGATAAGGAGGAGCTTAGAAAGGAGTGAGGAGAAACAAAAGGAGGTAACAGAATGGAAGGAGGGAAAGAGTCAGTGAGGGAGGGAGGAATCCAATTCTTTGAGAACATAAATAATCAAGAGACAAAGTCAAGCTGTCTTAGGAATTCTTAATGGTGACAGAGATAATACTCCTCTTTAATTTGTCTTCAGATTATTAAAGTCCACCCAAGGCAGGGAGATGGTGTCCTGTGACCTATTGGCCTTGTTAAGCATCAGTGGAGTTAATTTTTTATCAAAAGATCCTGCACTTCTAGAATGTGATTCACACAATCATATAGAAACTTGTGGTTTTTCAGTTTTCTTTTCTTTTTTTTTTTTTAAGATTTTATTTATTTATTTGACAGAGATCACAAGTAGGCAGAGAGGCAGGCAGAGAGAGAGAGGAGGAAGCAGGCTCCCTGCTGAGCAGAGAGCCCGATGTGGGGCTCGATCCCAGGAACCTGGGATCATGACCTGAGCCGAAGGCAGAGGCTTTAACCCACTGAGCCACCCAGGCGCCCCGTTTTTCAGTTTTCTTAATTCAAATTCTGAAACTAGGGGAAATAACTTTCAAATACCTTGTTTTTCCCTAATGTTTAGGTGTTTGCTATTTAATCCTCTCATTGGGTGTAAAGGAGGTTTTGGTAGTAATTCTGAACAGAGACTTGTGAAAAAACACAAAGGAAAATGGTTAGTTCCGGGTCACTAAAGCAAATGGTGGCTGTTCTCATTTGCTTGCCTATAAACCCATTGCAAGAAAAAAAAAAAAAAGTCCAAGAAGAGGCTAAGGCACTCATTTTTTTGAAACAACAGTCATACAGGCCACTTAGGTTTTCATTAATAAATGGAAAAACTTTTACAAATATTTTGAAAAATGTTCCAAGCGAGTAGTAGAGGCTCTGAGAGTGGAAGTATGAATCCCACTTGCTTCATCACACGACACCTGGGCCCATGTGCCCCCAAGTCCACCAAACTGATGAGAGAACAGTAAGAGCTCCTGCTTACTGAGAACTTACTATGCGAGGGGCTTTACTAGTCACCTCACCTCAACTGTTTCTCATTCTTTCAGCATTTTTCAGGTGACTGAATCACTGTAGAAAATTTCAAAAATGCATAAAGAGAAAAACAAATCTAGAATCACCACAAATTTTATCATCCACAGACCCAGGATGGTTTATACATAATTTAATGTTGATCTTTATGTTTAATGGGTGTGTGTTATTCCATGTTACGTATGTTTTAAATTTATTTAAGCAATTTATTAATGGCTATTTAGCTTATATATTTGTCACTGTTTTTTAATTTTTACAAACACTTTAAAAACCAGGAATAGAGAATATTGGTTAACATAACAAGAATACTTATCTTAAAACAACAATAGAATGTATGTATGTGGACACAACAGATTCTGTACAATCAAGAGTAAAAAAAGCATGACTACTTCCATTTTTTTCTACATTGTTCTGCTCAATGCAATAAAATACATAAAAAGATAAATGGTCTAACTATTAAAAAGGAGAAGATGAGATTATCATTATTTACAAATTATACAATTGCATACCTAGAAAACAAATGAATCAACTAATGATTTTTCCATATGCTACCCTTAACCACTTTTACGATATAAGAGAAAATAAATAAATAAATAAATAAATAAATAAATAGCAATAAAACCATAAAATATTTAGCAGTGGGGCGCCTGGGTGGTTCAGTGGGTTAAAGCCTCAGCCTTCGGCTCAAGTCATGGTCTCAGGGTCATAGGATCAAGCCCTGCATTGGGCTCTCTGCTCAGCGGGGAGCCTGCTTCCTCCTCTCTCTCTGCCTACCTCTCTGACTACTTGTGATCTGTCTGTCAAATAAATAAATGAAAATCTTAAAAAAAATATTTAGCAGTAACCATAGAAAGAATTGTGCAGAAATTATATATAAAGAACGCTACAAACCTTTATTCAGAGATATAGAGACTTGGAAAAAATGAAAAGGTATACCATGCTCAAGCTGAAAAGATGAAATGTCAAGATATGAATTCTTTCCAAGTTACTTTATAGGTTTAATACAGTTACATCCAAAAGGTAAAATGGGTTAGACCAACTTGAGAAATAATTCTAAAGTTCACCAGGAAGAATAAATATTTGTTTATAGATAAGACATTTTGAAAAAAAGTGAGGTAATAAGGTGCACTAGCTCCATCCAATAATGAAATTTATTGCATGGTGCTATGATTTTATGAGTGTCACTGTTACTGTACTTGACACGACAACTCAACAGAACATGATAAACAAGTTGGAAATAGACTTTATAAGGACTTACGTGTAAGATGGCGTATTAACATTTAAGTTCCATTAACAAATAAGATGAGTTTCATATAACAGAAACCTGACTCTTAGGGTTTAAGCACTCACTGCATGAGGGCATTGTTTCTCTTATTAAAACAAGCTGACCATGGGTGAACAACTCAAGGATGATGCGGTTAGTTCAGGGGTAGAGCTTTTTCCTTCCTCCTCCACGATGCTTGGAGTGTGTCTTTCAGCCAGAGGTTGCAAAAATGGCGGCTTCATCTCCACCGTGAAGCCTGCAAGCTTCTGCGGTCACCACAGATGCCCATGATGCCTCACAAAGATCTCTCCTCAGACACCGCTGCAGTATCCCAATGTGGCTTGATTACAGAGGCTGACAATCCCCAGAAGCTGCTGTTGTTAAGCTGGAGATCTGGGAGAGCGAATGTTGTAATTCCAGTTGGAAAGCTGGCAGTCTTGAGGCGGGCCTTGCCAATCCGCTAGATCCAACGTGGAGCTGGAAATGGACTCTCCTCTTGGGAGACTCACCCAGGATGGGAGGTAGGCGCGTCTGTTTCCCACTATTTTAAATAGTGTTACAGGAACAATCTTGTATATATTTTGGGACTCTTGTTTCCTCAGGACAAAGTCCTAGAAATGAGAATGCTGGTTTTTAAACTATTCTCTTTTTAAAGGACTTTTGAAAATGGCATTGTCCAATTGTCATTCTGGAAAGAACAATCAGTTCTACTCCCAACAGCAATATGTGGAAGTGCCCATTCCCTTATATGTTCACACAAACACTGGATAATTCTATTCTTTTAATCTCTGCCAGTCTGATAAATGAAAATGTTATCTTACTTTAATTTGCATTTAATTACCAGTGAGGCTGAAAGCTATTGTCAAGGCAGGTATTTTTCCATTTTATAGGAAATAAATGCAGCATTCTTGCACGTCCCTCTATGATAAGGAATCATGGCGAATGAACTAGCATGAATCACAACAAACTGTTCACTTCGACATTTATTATGTGCCTTTTATGTGCTTAAGTAGTAAAAGTTTTTCTTCTCCGTAAGTCAGTGAAAGCCCAGACAGGAGAGATTTTACTTTGCTTTTCACCTCCAGAAAGTCCCATTTTCTTTGGATTCTAAGACAGATATAGTCTCTTAGAGATATCTTGCAATGCATCAAAAGAGGGCTGCCTGGCACCCAGCAGGACAACTAAATTTGCTTTCCTGTGGTGAGCTCATGCTTCATCCCTACCTTTTACCTCTCGACAATGGGGACCAGAAGTCCAGGAGTTTCAGTAACTTGTTCAAAGCCAAGAACGAATTAGTGGCAGAGCCAGGACCATCTCTTCTCCTCCTTGTCTTCTTTCTTCTTGTCGTTGTATCATTATCTCCTGTGACTTTGGTTACCTCAGATCTGGACTGAAATGTTGCCTTTTGTTTCTGAACTTGCTCTTAAGTTTCCACTTGAATTTCTGCCATTGGGTTGATTATAGCTGTCGAAGTTTTCTTCTCCCGGAGAAGTCAGGCTATCCTCTGTTGATCTTTGCATCATTGTTGTGTCTAAGGTGGCATTTCTAGGACCAGGAACGTTGAAGAAATATCTCTCTCAATACTCTGGCTACAGTTCTTATCTTTCCCAGACTGAAACCCCTTTCAAATCTCCCAGCAGGTTGCTTTTTAGAACATCAAAAATCAAGGCACATTTCCAGTTATCTCGTCTCAGAAGTGGTGTGCCTTTGTTGACTGAATAAAATACATTTTTAAGCAGAGCATTAGGAAATTACTTGTTATATGCTGTTAGTTTATCTTGAAGTAAAAAAACAAAAATGGGGTTTCCTCCTTTCTTCTTCTGGAGCATTCCTTTAATAGTCCCTAGGTAATTTGGAGTATGCTTAATTTGGTCTGAGCTTCATTTGGTGATTTAAAAAAAATTTTTTTTTAAACATCATTAAAGTCTATAGTATTTGTCCTTAGAGAGCAGGCATTTTTTTTTTAAAAAGTCCTTTGTTCTCTTCTAGTCAGTAACTAGACAGTTTAATCTAAAATGAAAAAAAATGTCTTCTGCCATAACCAACACTAATGAGCAATTCCAATTTTCTTCTAAAATGCAAACCCTACATTTAAACCACTGTGGGATGTTAAATTCTTGAAGAAGGAGGAAAGTGAAGGTTAAAACCACAAGTGAGGAGTTAAAAAAAAAAAGTCCTGCTAATTACAGTTGCTTCTCATGACGGGAGGAAAAGAAAAACCACCCCTTTTAAACCCACCCAAAGCCAGCAGTTCAAACTATGACCAGAGAATTTCCTGCTGATGGCGCTCTAGTTTCCTGAGAATTCTATGACAATTTTAATTGTCTGAATTCTATGACAGAGACTGTTGCCAGATTAAATAAACGGGCTGAGTTAGAGTGGTCAGCCCTTCTTCAGCAGTCCTGATTATCAGTGTCAATTCTGGGACCTCTGCCATCCACGGGGCCCCAGCAGATAAATAACACCATTATTCTTCAGCTCTCAGGTCAGGTGTAAGTCTCACTGAGAGGGAGCTTGGATTTATGGGTGATATAATTTTGAATTCTAGGCTCATAAGTTAATGCTTCAGAAATGTCTTCTTTATCTTTTCTGGAATGATAAATGGATGGATCCTTGGCACAGCTCCCCATCTCTTTGCTTGATCTCCTTGCTTTTGATGAAGGCCTATTCTGCCAGATTCACTACTGTTTGCAGTAGAAAAAGTGATGATTTGGTGTAGACAAGAAAGAGATTAATGTCAATGGCAGAGAGTAATGTTTTTGAAGTTGTACCTTTGGCAAGACAAATAATACTCTAGAGCACTTACTATGTACTAGGCTCTGAAATGGTACTTTAGATAAGTCATTTTGAAGATATTTTCATTGCATAAACAATTAAAGCAAAGATTTATGTAATGTTTTATATATGATATCTAGTCAATCTTTCAAATCCTTACGAGGTGTGTAATATTACTATCCCGATTTTATGCATGAGGAGACAGAGGCATAGAGAGATTATACAACTATCTCAAGTTCATGCTTTTTCTTAACTTTAGGTATTTGCTTTTTAATCCTCACATTGACTATAGTTTTTTGGTAGTGGTTCTGAACAGAGAAACATGAGAAAAAACATAAAGTAAAAAATGGTCAGTTCCAGGTCACTAAGGCAAACAGGATTTCTTCTCATTTGCTTGCCTGTTTACAGCTCCATTGCAAATGAAACAAAACAAAACAAAGCAAAAAACAAAATGTCCAAGAACAGGCAAAAGCTCTCATTTCCTTTCGGACAGGAGACAGGCAGACCATTTAGGTTTTCTTTAATAAATGGAAAATCTTTTACAAATATTTTGAAAAATGTTCCAAGCGAGTAGTAGAGGCCCTGAGAGTGGAAGTATGAATGCCACTTGCTTCATCACACGACACCTGGGCCCATGTGCCCCCAAGTCCACCGAACCGATGAGAGAACAGTAAGAGCTCCTGCTAACTGAGAACTTACTATGCGAGGGGCTTTACTAGTCACCTCACCTCAACTCTTTCTCAGCTTCTCAGCATCTTTCAGGTGGTTAAATAAGTGCTTCTCTTGTATCAGGGTTGATGGGGTCCATGAACAATGGAGTGAGACTGATGCAAAGTGAAGGTCAAGCAAAGATTTATTGCGCACCAGCACCGAGAATCAAACTGAACAGTCAGGGCCGTCTCTTACGGAGAGAGTGACCACCCCAGCTTCACAGACTAGCAAAGGCTATGTGGTTGAGCCTGGCCAGTGAGATTGTCTCCATCTGGCCTGACTCATCCTTGCATTTTGGGTTCTGTTATCTCCACCTGACCTGACCAGTCATTGTATTTGGGCTCTGTTAACAGGAACTGGTCGACCATATTTTACTGGTTTCCCAGACTTGCTTTTAAGTAAGTTCCTCATGGGGGAGGGCAGGGGAGGACAGGGTCAGTTTAAGTTTTACTGCACAAACAACAAAATGGCTGTTTAACCGAGATGGAGTCGCTCTGGCTAAACAGGCCCCTACAAGGGTCACCCCTTCCACCCAGCACTTACTGCATTATTTTGAGATTATATTTTTATCATCCTGACTGCTCTATGAATACTCAAGAGCACCAGCCATATCTTTATCATATTGTCATATACTTAATACTTGCCAAAATGTCTAGTACACCATAGATACTAAATGCATGTTGGTTAAAAAAAATTTTAAGGTTTTATTTATTTATTTTGAGATAGAAGGAGAATATGTGTAAGCAGTGGGGGAGGAATGAGGCATGGGTGGGGGAGGGGAAGGAATCTCCCATCCAAGTACTAACCAGGCCCCACCTGAGATCGGGCGCATTCAAGGTGGTATGGCCGTAGACAAGGGGAAGGAATCTCAAGCAGACTGCACTAAGCACAAAACCCAATGCAGGGCTTGGTCTCATAACCCTGAGTCATGACTTGAGCTGAAATCAAGAGCTGGACGCTAAACTGATTGAGCCATCCAGGTGCCCCTAAAAAATATTTGTTATAATCAGCAAGTATTTTAAAAATTCATGATAGCTTTTTTGATTTGAACTTTCAGTTACTCCCTATAAAAGAAAAAGTGAAGTTGAAGAAATAATCTCTATTTTGGACCCACCTTTTCCTTGTCTAAGATATAGAAATCCTACCAATCGTTTTCTGAGTGTTCCCTCATTGCTCTGATGGGATGGGCTCTGATTCCTGGGACTGAAGGAGATTCCTGGGACTGAAAACAGCTTGCTTAGCTGTGTATTGTTTGCACTTTAAAATCCTGATAATGTGAGAAGGTGGGCCTGCCAAAGGTCTGCCTAACTGGTGAGGGCTAATGAGTTACCCCAAGGAATATGGGTGGGGCTGTGGCTGGGTTACTGTTTGATAAGGAGAAACACCCTATTTACCTTAGGTGGTGGTGAGGCAGCAGGCGTGACCAGCAACACACAAAAAAACCAGGATGTGAGCTGTGGTAAAACCAGCCCTGGTGCCTTGAACCTCATTGGCCTTGGGGCTGCTGCTGGTTCATATTACTCTTTGTGCCCCTGAAGCCTAGATAGTACTCAGAACAAAGCTCAGTTAAGACTTTTGGAATAATGAGGGGGTTTCTATCTTGGTTCCCAGAGCACAATCACCCCTGAGATGAGTTGAGAACACTTGGGATCTAAGAAATGTGGATGGGGGGGTGCCTGGGTGGCTCAGTGGGTTAAGCAGCTGCCTTCGGCTCAGGTCATGATGTCAGGGTCCTGGGATCGAGTCCCGCATTGGGCTCTCTGCTCAGCGGGGAGCCTGCTTCCTCCTCTCTCTCTCTGCCTGCCTCTCTGCCTACTTGTGATCTCTCTCTGTCAAATAAATAAATAAAATCTTTAAAAAAAATTAAAAAAATATAAAAAAATTAAAAAAAAAAAAGAAATGTGGCTGGGAGCATCCTCCATGATCACAAATGGGAGTGTGCAAGAAGTTCCATAATTCTTTATGTTCTCTAAGTCAGCTTAACTTTGACTTATAGTCCTCTTTCTTTCAGGCTTATAGGAAATTCAACCTCACTCTTTATTGAGCTACCCACTTTACAGTGGAGTAAACATCTTATATAAAGCCAAGAAATGGGAAGATCTCCTTTGATCATCAATTGTTTACCAAAGATCAGAGTTGTCCCAACTCTTCTGCCCCTTTGGGGACACTGATTCCATTGCTTCCTCACCATGTTCAGAGTAGAAATCTCCCTGGATGCTAGTCTCCTGGATAAATATGGGATCCTTATTTTTTTGAGGTGTTTTCACCTCATCCCAGTGCAGTGAAGAAGAGGAGGTAAGGACATTCCTCCAACTAGGGACACCTGAGGCCTCTTTCTAATTGCTAAGGGTATTGTCCTTGTCGTTAATATGAGAAAATGTCCTTCTCTTCCTGCCTAGTAAATAATGTTCTGGAACAAAACAGGAAAAGAAGAGAAAACTACAAAGATCCCAGGAGATTGGGTATGTGGATACTCCTGGAAAAACAGGGACTGAGAAAGCTTGCAGCCAGATTATAGCAGGTTGAGGTCCCAGGACATAGCTGGAAGAAGAAAAAATAATGAGAAGAAAATACAATGTCACCAGGTCTTGTTAAAGAGGCTCAAGATAGGGGCACCTGGGTTGTTCAGTTGGTTAAGCATCTGCCTTCAACTCAGGTTATGGTACGAAGGTCCTGGGATTGAACCTGGCATCAGGGCTCCTTGAGAAGTATGGAGTCTGCTTCTCCCTCTCCTTCTGCCCCTCCTCCTTGCTTGTGTTCTCTTTCTCTCAAATAAATAAATAAATAAATAAATAAATAAAATTTTTTTTAAAAGTTTCAGGATTTGGGCAGCCTAGACTCTGTATATGGCTTCAGATGAAGACACAAAGACTCTTCTCCTTTGTACCTTCCTACCAGTGCAATAGTCTCTGCAAAGAGTAGCTTCAGAGGGGGCTGCCACAGAAAATGCAGGAAGACTTGCTTACTGGTCTTTTAGAGGGAGCCTCATTCTGATGTACAGGTGGAAGCCACCTTTTCAGAATACACAAAGGATGAACACTGGCTCTAAAGCTTCCCTTCAGGCAGAGCAGTTCCCTTTTCTCCCGAGTTCATTCTTAATGTTTGCAGAAATTCCTATTCAGGCCAGCCCCATCTTGCCACACAGCTGCACAAAACTCTTAAGACTCTTCTGTAATTCAAGGCAAGAACAATTGTCCATTGGTCTCCTTATGTTCTGGGTCATCAAGCTAAGCTAACACTCCATGTTGAGTAAGATCAACTTCTGGGATCACTGCCTCAGATAGCATTTGACTTGCATGTATGCCATGGGCAGCTCACTGTCCTCTGCCTTGACTTGGTCCTCTTTCATGACATAAATGTGAATCTACATGGGACCTAAACTGGTAACTTGCTAGGCAGATTCTATTGTTTAGCCTGTTCAAATTTTACTTACTTAAGAGTTTGGCATATCTAACTATGAAGCACAGTACATCCCCTGTCTTGAGCATCAAGTATATGATTTGCAGTTAATATCTTTCCTTCAAGTCTGTAACATTCCAGCTATCTCTAGCTTATAATTTTGCTTATATTTTATTTTAAAGTAGTCAATGGAAAATGATCCCTTGGTCATTCTTCAGGAAAATATGATACAGCAATAGAATTATTTCAATAGGGCGTAAAGTCAAAGACGTGCGGCACCACAAATAATTAAATCATATGATAAAACATAACAAAACATGAAGCAAAAAACATCAGTCTAAGCCCGTGTACTATAGGACATTTTGCCAAAGCTTCTCCTAAGCTCAGTGTTTTTTGTTTATTGACATTCTTTGTAATTGCCAGATGGTTATAATTATGTCCTATAGTCATTCTTGTTGCTGTGATCTAAACTGTGGTCTGGTCATAGAACTGAGAATTATCCAAGGGATGGAGGTTTAATGTTCATTTTCACAATGGTAATGTTTTTATTGGTCACAGACCTTTTTAGGTATGACATGTATCCCAGACTGACAAATTTTTGCACCAGAGCCCAGTTTCATCTGAAGAGCTAGACATGGTTATGATTTACAACCAGGTGGTGATTTCAGCTGCCCAGGTACTGGGAACATTACAGAATAGCCAACCATTATTCTGAAGTAATTAAGCTGGGATCCAATCAAAAATTTACCTGTCACAAACAAGTTCATGATAGAGAAAGAGATCTAAACACTTATTTTACCTCAACACCGTTAATCACTGGGGTTGGTACTATTTTATGTTCTGTGGCACTTATTACTCCATGTACAAAGGAATATTAGATTAATGCTTTCATAGCCTTAAAGGTAAGCATTCAGGCAATTAGATAAGAGGTACTTTGTTATATTTTGTTTTAATTTTTTGTCATGGCAACCTAGCCAGTCTAATTCCTGATTAGTCATGTATGTAAGACATTAGGTCAATACCCAGTAAGTAGAAACATTTCCAAACTCAAGAATATGATTTATACATATTTGAGCCCAGGTGACCTTTCAACCTCACTTGCTCAGGTGCACTTTCCTTTGCTGTGTCTGGAAGATGGTACCACCCCAGACTTATACATCAGTCACCCTTCCTCTGAGCTGGAAGGGCTAATGGATATGGTGAACAGTGATATAGATTGTAAAGCAGTCTGTCAGTGGATATGCTAAATGCAATATATATTGGGCCCTCATAAATCTGTTATTTATTAGGTCTGGGTAATGGTTCACGTTCATTCTAACCAGGCCCAATCCACTGTAACATTCTAACAGTCTGCATTTCTCTCAGTCAGGATTATTTGGCATTTGTTGGGACCCAAGTTATAAATTTATTTAGAAGACACTCATAACCTCAATGAACATGGTGTTTATCAGCCTACTTTGCAGGGTAGAGGGGAGGGTTGATGAAGAGCAACAAGGAGAATGAATCTTTCCAGCTGTGCTGGTTCCAGACAGCTCTGTCATCACATGACGATCTTCCAGTTATGCCCTTTAAACATAAATGATGAGATTTTAAATGATCATAGAGATCTACCCTACTAAAGAACCAGCCTTACTTGAGGCCAAGATATAGGAGGTCCTTCCGAGTTCCTGTGAAGGTAAGGGCAAGATCCTTGCAAAAAGATCCATCTACCTTAAATGTGCTCTAATGCCTTTGGTGTTGTAGGTTATAAAAAGAGAAAGATTTTGGTCAGATTTTTACCACCCCCCCCAACCCCCCATATTCCCTAACTCATAGCTGAAAAGCTGTGCTATTTTATACCTGGTCTCTCCCCATCAAAGTACTTATTCAACTCATTACCTTTTAAAATGCAGTTTATTTCTTCCTCTACCCTGGGAGTCTATATGACTATTTGTCTTGCTGCTGCCAGTCAGAATCCAGCCTTAATCAGGAACAACTCTATGGGAGATATTTGGCAGAAATATCCAAGCATGGCCTGAGTCACCGTTGCTTGCATTATTTGTAACAATGGGGAAAGCTAAAGCCTTTACTCACTGAGATTCTTTAAGATGATTATTTTGAATTCTTTGTCAGGCTGTTCACGGATCTCTATTTATTTGGGACTAGTTGCCACAGAGTTATTTGCAGTTCCTTTGATTTCATGTTTCTGAGTCTTTTTTTTTTTTTTTTTTTTGTTTCTGAGTCTTCATGTTCTTTGTAGCTTTGTGTTGGTGCCTAAGCTTTGGAAGAAATAGTCACCTCTGCCAGTCTTTATGGACTGGCTTTGACAGGTTCAGAAAACCTTCACTAATCTGCCCTAACAGAGATTCTGAGAGCCTCTCAAACCTTTTCTATGAATATGTCTTCCCTGGACTTCTGCATGTAAATTGCTAATTTCAGGGATTTTTTTTTGGTGTCTTCTCAGGAGTCCATAATCTCTTACTTCTGGTATCTGATGGCTGTATTAATAGTTGGGACATTGGAACCACACTCCTCTCCTTTCTTTTTCCCTATGGAGAAGCCTCAAGTTCTTGTGAATTTTTTTCTCCCCAAATTTGTGGGCCAGGCTGGGTGCAGCAAGCCATCCTTCTCTTTTCTATGTTTTTAGGTGCTGGGTTCATCAGTGCTCTGGGTGAGCTGAGACAGAAACCAGCCCTTTGGGCAGTATGCTAAAAATTGAATACACACTTCCCTCCCTCTGCTGCAGGGAGAAATTGCAGACTAAAGCCATCTCTCTTGGTGCTGAGGCTGTGCTGGCTTGGGAGGGGGCTGATGTGCATAAAGTGAAACTGCTCTTCTTACCCATTTCAGTTCTGTGGTCATCTGGCATGTTACAACTTCTTAACTGGATTTTAGACTTCTCATAAGGTATTGTGGTATGTACATCATTGTCAAGTTGGTGTTTCTGTGGAGCAATGAGGGCCGAGAGACTTCCTTGTCCACCATCCTGCTGACTACTCCTTACATTTAAATTTTTATGGGGACTATGGTCCTAACTTATAAAGCCTCTCTCTCTCTCTCTCTCTCTCACTGGGCATGAAAAAGCAAGACAATCAACCCTTTATGATGGCTTTCTTTGATTTAGTTACATAGATTAGCTCTGGTAGAAGATCCAGGGCCAGGTTGCCTGGGTGGCTCATCGGGTTAGCCTCTGCCTTTGGCTCAGGTGATGATCTCAGGGTCCTGGGATCAAGCCCTGTGTTGGGCTCTCTGCTCAGCAGGAATCCTGCTTCCCCACCCCCCTGCCTGCCTCTCTGCCTAGTTGTGATCTCTATTTCTCTCTGTTAAATAAATTAATAAAATCTTAAAAAAAAAAAAAAGGAATATCCAGGGCCAAGATCAATGTTTGTGTAAGCATCTTGATAATTTGGTATTTTGTTCTTTAGTTTATCTAAATAGGACATTAACATACTTGAATATATTTGTATTCTGTCCAAATAAGAAGTAACTCATTCATAAGTGGTCTGACGGATTTTCATCCCAGCAGGAGAAAAAAAGGAGATGGCTTCAGGGTTCATTCTGGGCTTCTCCTTTTTGTCCATCTAAAATGAAATTCTGATGCCTGATATTTCACAATTACTTTGTTTCTTCCCAAAGCAGACATGGTCATGAGAAACGGGGTATAAAGTAGAAGGAGCCCAGGATTGGGAAATCAAAGATCTGACTGCTGGTGCTTGCTGTCTTCCTAACGATTTCTTTGACCTTGATTAAGCCCCTCACCCTACAGTTATCACCTGAAGAAAGTAGAGGACTGACTGGACTGGATGGTGGCTGGGAGGCTTCCTGGATACACAATTTTCTGATTCTATGATAATAGCTCACATGCTCCTGATGGTTCCAGAGTAATTAATACCACTTACTGAGTGTTTTCTATCTGCCAATCACTCTTCTAGGCATTTAGCACAGTAACCTCCCTTAATCATTAAGACAACTCTATGAGGAAGGTTATATTAACACCATTTTACAAAAAAGGGAGCTGAGATTCCAAGATATTAACAGAATCAACCACGTTCATGCAGATTGTGAAAGAGATGAGGTGTGAAGGTCCACCTGTCTAATTAAAACCAATGTTCTATACACAGCATGTACTTCCTATCTCTGAAATAAAACACTGATTATAGAGTAACCAGTCTAGGATCTAGTTTTTACTTCATTTAAATTACAGAGCATGCTATGACATATAAGAAACAAATACTAAACTCCTACACTATGTAAAATTCTGTCCTAAGCCCTCTGGAGGATGGATATGACATTGTCTTTGCTATACAGATAACTTGCAATATAGCAGAAGAAATGAGATATAACACAGGAAGAGATAATCAACACTACAGGAAGCAATCTGCAAGTGCAAAATGAAGGTGTAGACAGATATTGGAAGCAAGAGGAAGTTGTGGTTGCTGTGGAATGGGGTTGGTCATAAACAGCTTCAGTGGAGTTGAGGTCTGCTCCTAGCCTTCAAGGAAAGACAGGCTTTCTATAGAGCAGTGTTGGGGGTGGGGAATGGGGAACTGGGCTTGGGCAGTGGTGTGGCAGTTGGGGTAGAAGAAAAGGCTTGTACAAAGGCATAGAGGAAGAAGAAGTGTGGGGAGTGGATTATGGCTACCAGGAATAGACACATTTGAATAAAGTGAAGATCTTCTGGGGAGGAGCAGCATACAAGGTAGGAAGAGTGGGCTGGAGCTAAGCTGCAGACTGTAAACTTGGTACACCAGGCAGCAGCGGTGGGGGAGCCATGAATTTTTTTGAGTGATTTGACAAGAGATGATTTCAGGAGAGAATCTTATACAAATGGGCGCAGTAGGTTGCAGCAGGTGGGGCAGGATCAGAAAGAGCAGACACAGGCTAATGTGGAGGTCCGTATGGGGTACAGCCTGGTCTAGGGGAAAGCTGGCTTCAGAATCACACAGAACAGGTTAGAGTCTCCCAGCTCTGACTTCTCAGCTGTGTCACTTAAACAGTTTCTCAGTGGCCCTCAGCCTCAGTTGCTACTGCAAAATATAGGTAACACCTTTACCACAGAAGTGTTTATTGATTCATTCAAAACATTTACTGAGTACCCCCATGTGGCAGGTAAGGAAAAGAAAGGTATCAGGGAGGACTCCAATATAGTTGACGTGAGCAATGAGTAGAGTGGATTTGCCATTCTTGTGACATTTAAATGATACAGTGTGTGTAAAATTCGTGCCATAGCTCTTGGTAAATAGTGGCTTGTTAGTATGTGCTAATGCTTCTCAAAGGACCAGGAGCCTGGGCTTAGTTTGTGGCGCTGCAATAGAAATGATGCCAATAGTATGAGCTTTTATCAACAGAGAGAGCAGTCAAGGCAAAAATATGTGATTATCTAGAATATATAAGTTCTATGAAGGTTCTAACCCCCTTGTACTCCTTGAAGTACAAAGTCATGGAGGAGGGACAGGCTTGTTACTGGTGATTTTATCTGTCAGAATTGCAGCAGGAGATAGATGCACACCCAAGGTAAGGTGTAACTAAGGAGAATCTAACAAAAGTTCAGAAGAAGGAGCAGATCCTGAAGCCAGGAGAGAAAAAAAAAAAAAAGAAATATTTGTTAAGATAGGAACTCTGGCTTGGTAGAACACAGTGACTCAATGTGGAAGGAGCCTGGCTATATATTCTCCTCTTCCCTGAAAACTAAAACCAAAAACATTAGCTACCACCCAGTGCTCTCCATAAAAGTTAATGGAGAGAAAAAAAAGGGAAGATAAGAAACAATTAACGAACATCAAACATAGCTTCTAATGTCTCTGCCTCTGTAGCTGGTCACAGTCTGTGGTTGGTAGCTACAGTGTCTTTCTCCCACCACCAATTTTATGCTCTCTGCCCTCTCCTAGCACCTCAGTAGGGTATCGTAACACCAAAAACACAAGCAGAGAGGTGAATGGACTATCTTTACCACTGGTAAGGCAGGAATGTCACAGGCAGAGGGTACTTGAGAAGTCATGGTTTGAAGGAGACGTGGTAGAGTTTTCCTGGTTGGGGTCATGGTTTTATTGCCTTCATCATCCCCAGGCTGAGATCTCACCTCCTTCACTTAGATGAGGAAGTAGCAGCGGGCCATGCACCCTGCAGGACTGTACCACAGGGGCACATGGTGTCCCCCTGAACATCCCAAGAGCCACAGGCACAGGCACATGAGCAAACCCTCCCCCATTATCCTTCGCCTCCTCCCTTCAGAGGCAGCAGAAACAGCACAGGATTAGATTGGGGGGGGAAGAGGGAGGACGCCGAAGAGGAAGGAGGTGATATGGCAGAGCATTGATGAGAGGAAGGGTTGGTGTAGGGAAGGTGAAGGAAGAGAGAAGGGCGTGGAAAGAAACCTTAGGTCCCTAATTAGCCCCTTGGGAGGGAAGGATGGAAATTATGGGTATTGGAGTTGCGACCCAACCCAATGACACTGCAATCCTGAGTTTGGAAAAAAGCTGTTGGTATAGTAAGGGGTTGAAAGCCTGAGTCCAGGTGCATGAGAAAGGGCAAGGGGTGAGCAAACACCTCCATCTTCATATAATAGCTTATTTGAGGAAGGAGGACAGGTTATTTTCATTAGTGACACTACTAGAACAGAGCTGAGGGCTTGCATTCTTTGGGAGAGATCAAGAGCTAAGACAGGGCCTACACTGACCATTCCCCTCCCCTAAATTCTACATCACCCTGCTGCTAGAGTCAAGGCATCCAGGATTGAGCCACAGAATGATGATAGTTGTGTGCTGTGTGCTGCTGGATGAATTATGTAACTTTTCTAAGCCTCAGTTTTCTGCACAATGGAAATAAAAGCGCTTATCTCATAGTTGTAGTGAGTAGTTAATAAAATAATAATAGAATGCCTAACAGTGCCTAACACATGGTAAGTGCTTGAGAATGTTAGGTGTAGAGTTCATCACTGAGCCACCAGCAGCTCTATGAGCCCATAAGGCAGAGAAGGCAGGGAATTTGGGGATGAATCTTCTAGTTAGAGGTTGCCATCTGAAGATGGATTAGTAAATGCGGTGGAGTCTAGTAGCAGGGTTGAGAATCTGGGATATGACTGCCCCTGCTTCCATTTCCCCTTCCAGTGTAAGTCGGTCAACGCCCCAAGAACGGCTCTTACCTTTTCATCTATACTGAAATGTAAGTAGCACAAAGAATCCTCTGAGCTCATGAGGTGGAAGCGGTCATGAGGAGGAGGTGAGACGACGATATCATCTTGTTGGAAGACAACACCCTGCCACGAGGAACATGTGGAGAGAAGATGAAACAATTTTAGGGTCCAGAGGGGAGAGATGGGAAAGGACAGTAGGGAAGAACTGGACTGGGGAGCCCGGATGCCTTTGCAGCACTCCTGAGAGAGATGTGAGGGAACATAGCTCTGCTTCAGACTCACACAGCCAGGTTTAGGGAAAGTCTGCTAAAGCTGGGAGGGCAGGGATGATTTCACTCTGGCAGCATGTGTCAAGGGCATTTGTCCATTGCCCCCAACAAACACAGAGAGTACTTGGGATCTCAGGCAGCTGGGGAGAGTCCAGCCTTCAGAAAGAGGCTGAAAGGACTAGGTGCCTTTGCTCTGGTTCTCTGCTGGGTAAGTCTTTCCACCCTTCTCTCCCCCCGACCTCCTCTCTTTTGGCAGCCTCACAAACTTACAGCTAGCTTGCCAAGAATTGCCAAGTCTTTGCTGACATCTCACATTACAGACCTTTTGTTTATTCTTTCAACAGGAACAGGCATAAATAAATGTGTGGTCTTAGGACTCTGGTTGTTATCTGCCCGGTTTTTATTACATTGTCCTTGACTAATTCTGTCCTTGGGACAGTAATAAAAATCCCAGCTGGTGGAAGCCTAGAATTAGAATGGAAGCTCCACTGGGGCACCTGGGTGGCTCCCTTCAGTTAAGCATCAGACTCTTGATTTTGGCTCAGCTCATGATCTCAGGGTTGTGAGACCTGGCCCTACGTTGGGCTCTGTACTGAGCAGACAATCTGTTTGAGATTCTCTCTCCCTCTGCCCCTTACCCTGCTTACCTGCTTGCGCTCTCTCTCTAAATAAATAAATAAATGTTTAAAATTTTTAAAAAAGAAAAAAGAATGGAAGCTCATGAATGTAGTAAGTTTTGCCCATTTCAGTCACCACTATATCTTACTGCCTGTCACACAGCAGAACTCAATAAGTACTTGTAAAAATGAATGAATACAAACTGATTTCTTCACTTATAAACAAATGGGCTTTTGATGATTCTAGACTTTTAAAAAATTCTATGTTCTGGCAGGTTCTATGTTAGGTAAAGGCTGTATTTTTCTTTTGTTATGGGAGAGAAAGACAATGGCAAATTCATCACTTTGATCAAAATAGTTCTCTGACACAAAGTTTAGGAAACAGTATATACACAAAGCAGAGATCTAGAAATTTATTCTTTTAAAACTGTCGTTACCTGTCCCCACCTTGGAAAGTCTGTCTGCACTTAGTCTGGAGCCCAGTGTTCTACTCAGTGAGATCCATGAGTGCATGCACGTTATTTGCTTTCTCTGCACTTCAAGTGCCAAGCAAAATGCCTGGCACAGTCATCATCCTTTTGTTAAACATGAGGGAACTAGGGGACTGGAGTATCAATCTCACTTTTTCCCATTCTCCCCCGTATTTTTCCTCATCCTTGCTGAAATGGAGTAATTAGGATGCTGGAGAAATTTCCTGGCTAGAGCAATTCTAAGCCGGGGCAGTAACATCAAAAATACAACCACGAGAGATGCAAACATTGTCTTTACTACCCAAGAAGCAGGTTGTAACAAATAAAAGGGACAGTTTGAGTCAGTTTTCCTGTTTGGCGTATGGTTTCATTGCAGTCATGGTCACACAGCTGGGTTCTCATCCTCCTCCACCTCAGGTCAGGTGGCAGCAACGAGCAGTGGTCCAGTCAATTGTGCTGCACTGGCAGTGGCATGTGTTTTCTCCCCGGATATCCCAGGAACCACAGCCATAGCCACAGGCACAGCCAGTGACAACCATCCCTACATGGGCACACGAGACACAGAAATTAGAATGCTTGGATTTTGAGGTGAGGGAGGAATACTCCTACCATTTTTCATTTCTATGCAGCCCAATGATAGATATAAGTTTTGCAGGGCTGAAAGGTAATTCAGTTTTAAGAGCCCTCTTTAAGGAGAAAAAATACAAAAACTACTAATACCAAGTTAGGTATAGGGCCATGGACGAGACCTGTGAAATTCAGGGGCCTGGGCATTTCTTTCCTTAGATTTATGATATATTTATCTCTATGCTAGCCCTACCCACCCAAACAAGGGAATAGATTGGGAGATGAATGACAGGGGGAAATGGTAGGTGACAGATCATAACAGGACAACTGAGGGAAGGGAGGCTGGTGTGTGAAGTCATGAAAGGGAGGTGGGAAGGGAAGAGGAAGAAACTCAAGAGCTCTTGGTAGCCTTGTTAAGGGAAATGAGAATGGGCAAGAGATCACTGGGAACCAAGAGTTACGACCCAGCCCCAGGATAACACAAACATGAGATAGGGGAAAGGGATGGTCAGGGGAGGGCATAGGGCATCTTACCCACCATTCCTCCTCATGGAGTTATTTACCTGCAGGGCACGAGGACAGTCTGCCTGAGCTTTGGATACTGACACATGTCATCTTTTTTGCTGGAGAAGTACTTATCTCTGAATAGGAGAGAAGAAGGGATATTGCCCATGATATCTATCTCCCATAATCCCCTTCCAAATCTCCTTTTACCTGAGAGGTATCAATGTCCATAATCATGCTACTCACTAGCTTTTAAAGTTTAGTTTCCTCATTTGTAAAATGAAAGTAACAGTTGTACTTACTTCCTAATGTGAATATTAAGTAATCTAGGTAACGTTTGCATTATACTCCATTCATAATGAGTATTCATAAGTTATAACTATCTTCCTCTTCATCACCAACATCATCAAGCTATTATCATCAGGGAAACTTGCAGTTTTAACCAGGAGTCCAAAAATGATATGGGCAGGAAGGGCAGGAAGGTTAAGCTTGAATGGACTTAATAGAAGTTGAGTATTTGAGGATGGAATAAACAAGTTAGGTTTAGGGATAGGAGGCATAATCAGGGGTTCTATCCCACTCCCTGCCCCCAGTCAATTACCCAAGCCGTTGAGAACTTCTTTTATCTTTGTATCCATGATAGAGTCTAAGGAACACGGAGCAGTCTCTGGGATCATCAGCTGGACGAGGATGAGAAGGAGAAAAATGCAAGAGGTAGACTTCATCCTGTTGAAAGGCAGTGTCCTGGGGATGGGAGGAAAAATAGAATGCTGACATCTCTGAGCTCCACTATGGTTGGAAAGGAAGAGAAAAAAGCACATGGAGAGTTTCAAGAGAGAACAGACAGAGGAACATCAGTATCAGTATCAGTATCAGTATGGGAGAGCTTAGATCTCTCCCAAGTGGCTTGAAGAATTTGCTGCAGAGCAAATTCACTCACCGAGAAGTTCAGAAATGGTCTATAAAGACTGATCAGGAAAGATGGTTTTATATATCCTGTGGTATTGACCTGGAACCTCAACACACAAGCAAGAACAACATAAAAATACACTCCCCAGATGTACTATCTTCAAAGAAATGCCTGCTAGGGTGTGACACACAACTGTGATAAATTCAGTGTGTCTATGATAAGGACCAACTGCTTTTGCTCTGGTTCTCAGCCAGAGCTTTCTGTTCTTCCTCCTTCTGTTCTTCCCTTTCCTTTCTTCTTGGCAACCCCAAAAGGCCAGTACCTAAGCCTTCTGTTAACATCCCCATATTAAAAGGCTTTTGTTTGCTTCTTCATCAGGAAGAGGTGACTTTAGGATCTCAGCAGAGCCCTAATTGTTACCTGTGTAAACGTCATTTTATTGTCCCTGGCTAATCTCATCTGTGAGAAAGTAACAGAAAACCTGATTAGCACTGGTTTATAAACAGGGAAGTTTATTGTTTTATTAACCATAAGCATAGTCTTTGATTGCAAGGTTCTTGTTGGAGGTTCAATAGGGTCATTACCAGCCTGAACTTTACTCCTTTTTTCCTACAATCCTCAGCTCACTGGATTTTTATCCTTGATCACTCTCTTGATAGTCCCAAGGTGGCAGGCATCATGACAGCCTCAGCCAAAATCCTGAGCAGGAAGGAAGGAAGGACTGGGGTAAAGCCATTTTCTTTGGAGGCTTTGCCTTTTCATTTTCAAAGCAAGATTTCTCCCTAGAAACTCGAGCAGATTTCCCCTTATATTTCATTGTTCCATTCTGGGTCACATGATTTGCCTTTCTGGTGTGGCTGAGAAATTGAGTAGATTTCTACAACCCCTTATATAAGATCCTTGGGCTCATAGGTGATTTATTTTCTAGGATGGGGCACATGGTCACCAGAATTGAATCCCATGATTCAAAAGCAAGATGAAGCAGAGAATGGCTGTTGGATCACCATTGTTGGAGGCAGTCAGGTGGGGAAATCCAGCCCTGCTGCTGCCGTCGTGGTCCTCACTGCCTCTTTCCCTAAAGATGCCTCCAGGGACCAGCTATTTCTTCAACATATCTCTCTCAGGAAACTTTGAGAATGGGGCTCCATGACACTAGAAAAAGTCAAGGATGTTTCCTTAAAGCCCAGGTAGGAGCTGAGGAGACAAAAGAGTGATAAAGAGCAGGAAAGAGCACAGACTTGTGTTTACTATAAAAGTTGGGTACAGTTGTCCCATTTGTTAATTCAGTGACTATAATTCTTCTCTATATAAATTATGGCTCTGGTGACTCAGCAGTAGAGAATTTTTTGCCCCCTTGATACTACACTCTAAGATGGAAGATAAATATATAATATGTCAGATATTGAAAAAATGCCTTGAAAAAAAGAAATGAAGTCAAGGCAATTGGATACACTTCTGCACTATTGCATATAATGCAGTGTGTTCAGAGAAGACATCTCAGAAAAGATAACTTGTAAACAATGACCTGTAGTCGTGTGGGGTAAACCATAGAAAAAGCTGGGACAAATGTTTTAGGCTAAGGGGCAAGCAAATATAAAGAACCCAAGGCAGGGAGATGGTTGGTGTGTTGAAGGAATAGTAACAAAGGCAGTATGGCCAAAGAGAGTAAAATAAGTAAAGCAAAGAGAAGTGATGAAAGTGGTCAAAAACACAACTGGGGTCAGGTTGGTTATACAGCACTTGTAAACCAACATAAGGGCTCTGGGTTTTATTGTAAATTTGATGGGAAATTATTGGAGCATTTTGTTCAAGGAGTGATGATATGGCTTATTTATATAAGAGCATTTATGTTTTATAAAGCTTACTAAGGCCACTGCTCTGGAAGAGACAGAGGAAAAGAGGTAAGCAAGGAAACCCAGCAGCAAGGTTTTGCACAGTTCTGGGTACCAAATGGTAGTCAGAACTGGGTAAATTTTCATTACATATAGAATCAGTTTTACTGATGCACTGGGTATGACATATAGGCGAAAGAGCATAATGAAAGATTGAGGTTATATTTTAAATAACTTGTTGAAGAATGATGCCATTTGCTGAAATGGGGACCCCTTGGGACAGCATAGATATGGCAAGAACATTAAATCATATTTGATCATAGTCAATTTAATATGCTTATTAGACATCCAGCTTCGAGCTGTGGCATAGGATTTGAGTATATAAGTCTGGGGTTCGAGGGAAAGGTGAGAGTTAGAGATATAAATTTGAGAAAAGTCAATCCACAGATGAATATAGTAGCATAGATAACTTAATTAAGAGTGAAAACTTTTTTAAGAGAGTCAAGAAAGTGATAGACTGGGAGGCAGATGTCTGAAAGAATATTGATTTAAGATTTGAATTGAACTGCATTGACTAATGGGTTTGTTGAGAATGGAAGGGAAAGAGAAGAGAACAGGATCACAAAAGAGTATGTTTGGGTTACAATGAGCGTGGGCAACACGGAGAGTGAACATAACCTCTGGGCAACAGTTGTAGTCAGCACCATGCCTAGCACATTTGATACACAGAGGGGATCACTCTAACACTCCTCTCCCTTACATAACAAAATTATTTCCAGTAATAATTATGCAATAATAATGATTTGTTAATTCATTCTCTAGTTTTAAAACAAATAAAAAACATTCAAAGAACAGATGTCAATTTTAAAGCTTATGTTTAAATTGAGGATAATATTTTTGTGTGAATTAAAATTTTCACTTACTGAACAAAAAAATGTTATACCACTCAGTTTGCATACTCTTTGGGTTTAAAATTTTAAACACAATTAAACTCCACATAATTATATACAGTGACCAAATTGATGTAATTTAAATACCATTAATTATTCTTTACATTCACTGGTCTATCATTACTTATTTAGATTAAATTAACTGCAGGAATACATAGCAGGATAGAAGTTGTAGACACAAAGGCAAACGTGAATGTTTCTGAAGTGTTATGAACTTACCGTAAAAATTGAAATGAAGGCATATCACAAACCCCAAGGTTGGTAGATGGAAGGAAATAATAATGATTAGAATAGAAATAAATGAAATAAAAACTGAAAAAAATAGAAAAAAACTCAATAACATTATAAATTGGTTCTTTATTCGGCATCTGGGTGGCTCAGTTGGTTAAGCCTCTGACTCGTTTTTGGTTCAGGTTGTGATCTCATGACACAGGAGATCAAGCCCTTGTCAGGCTCCCCACTCAGCAAGGTGTCTGCTTCTCCCTCTTCCTCTAACTATCTCTCTCTCTCGCTCTCAAATAAATAAATAAATAAATCTTTAAAAATAAATTACTGATTCTTTGAAAAAATAAACAAAATTGCTAAGCTTTTGGTCAGAGTCATAAAAAAAAAGTAGAGAAGGGACCTAAATAAATAAAATCAGAAATGAAAGAGGAAAGTAACAACTGACACCTCAGAAGGACAAAGGATAATGAGACTACTAAAACAAATTATATGTCAACAAATTGGACTACCTTGAAAAAACTGATATATGTTATTATTTCCTAGAAACATATAATATTTCAAAGCTGAGTCACGATGAAATAGAAAATTTGAATACATTGATAGCTAGTAATGAAATCGAATCATTAATCATAACAAACAAAAGTCCAGGACCAAATGGCTTCACAGGTGAATTCTACCAAGTAGTCAAAGAAGAGTCAATACTTATTCTTAAATGATTCCAAAAGACAGAGAGGGAGGAAACCTTCAAATATATTCTATGAAGCCAACATAACTCTCATACCGAAACAGATAAAGATACTATAGAAAAAAGAAAACTACCAGGTAATATCCTGATAAACATAGATGCAAAAAAATCCTCAATAAAATATTAGTAAATCACATTCAGCAATACGTTAAAAAATAATTCATCATAATCAAGTGGGACTTATTCCAGGGATACAAGGTTGGTTCAATATTCACAAATCAATCAACATGATACACCACACTAAGAAGAGAAAGGATAAAAACACATGATCATTTCCATAGATGCAGAAAAAGCATTTGGCAAAGTATAACATCCATCCATTCATGATAAGAACTCTCAACAAAGTAAATTTAGAGGGAACATAGTTCAACATAATAAAAACCATATACGATAAACCCTTATCTAATATCAAACTTAATGTTGAAAAGCTGAGAGTTCCTCTAAGATCAGAAACAAGACAAGGATGTCTACTCCCACTTTTATTAAACAAATTGCTAAAAGTCCTAGCCATAGCAATCACACACACACACATACACACACACACACACACACACACACACACACACACACACAAAATAAAAGGCATCCCAATTGGTAAGAAAGAAGTTAAACTGTCACTATTAGCAGTTGACATGACACAATACATAGAAAACTCTGAAGACTCCACCAGAAAAGTTAGAAGTAATCTATAAATTCAGTTAAGTTGCAGAAATCAATTGCATTTCTGTACACTAGTAACAAGGTAGCAGAAAGAGAAATCTGGAGAACAATCTATTTATAACTGCAACTAAAAGAATAAAGTACCTAGCATTCATTTAAACAGGGAGGTGAAAAATCTATAGTTCAAAAAGTATAAAACATTGATGAAGTAAGATGAAGACAACAAAAATGGAAAAATATTACATGCTCATGAATTAACATTGCCAAAATGTCCATACTACCCAAAGCAATCTGCAAATTCAATGCAATCCCCATCAAAATACCAACAGCATTTTAAGAACTGCATAATACTAAAATTTGCATAGCAACACAAAGGACCCTGAGTAGCCAAAGCAATCTTGAGAAAGAAGAACAGAAATGGAGGTAACACAATTCCAGATTTCAAATATACTACAAAGCTATAATAATCAAAACAATATAGTACTGACTCAAAAATAGATGCACAAATCAATAGAAGACAATAGAAAGCCCAGAAATAAACCCATGCTCAACTGGTCAATTATCCTATGACATAGGAGGCAATAATATACAATGGGAAAAGATAATCTCTTCAATAAATGATGTTGGGAAAACTGGACAGCTACATGCAAAAGAATGAAATTGAACCACTTTCTAACAATATACATAAAAATAAACTCAAGTGAGTTAGAGACTTAATATGAGGCCTGAAATCATAAAACTTGTAGAAGAAAACATAGGCAGTAATCTCTTTGACATTGGCTTTAGCGATGTTTTTCTAAATATGTTTCTTCAGGCAAGGGAAATGAAGGCAAAAATAAACTATTGGGAGTACACCAAAATAAAAAGATTTTACACAGTGAAGGAAATCAAAAGCAAAAAGAAAACCTACTGAATAGGAGATCTTTGCAATTGATACATATGATAAAGGGCTAATATCCAAAATGTATGAACTCATACAACTCAATATTATAAAAATGAGCAATTGAATAAAAACATGGACAGAGAATTTGAGTAGACATTTTTCCACAGATATACAAATGGCCAACAGACCTATGAAAAGATGCTTAACATCAGTAATTACTAAGTAAATGCAAGTCAAAACCACAATGAGATATCATCTCACACCTGTCAGAATGGCTAGACTCAAAAACACAAGAAATAACAATGCTGACAAGGAGGTGGAGAAAAGGGAACTCTTGTGTACCCTTGGTGGAAATGTAAATCAGTATAGACACTGTGGAAAACAGTATGGAAGTTCCTCAAAAAATTAAAAATAGATATACTAAACAATCCAGTAATTCCCCTATTGGATATTTATCCAAAGGCAATAAAATACTAATTTGAAAAGATATATGCATCTGTATATCTACTGTAGTATTATTTACAGGAAACAAGATATGGAAGTAACCCAAATGTCCATCAATAGATGAATGGATAAAGCTGATGTGGGGTGTATGTGTATATGTACTGTGTGTGTGTATGTGTGTGTATGAAATATTAGTCATAAAAAAGAATGAGCTCTTGCCACTTGCGACAACATGGTTGGATCTAGAGGGCATAATGCTAATTGAAACAAGTCAGTCAGAAAAAGACAAATACCATGTGATTTCACTTAAATG
Organism: Mustela putorius furo; assembly: GCF_011764305.1. Taxonomy (NCBI): domain Eukaryota; kingdom Metazoa; phylum Chordata; class Mammalia; order Carnivora; family Mustelidae; genus Mustela; species Mustela putorius. The sequence continues at coordinate 34,560,819 of NW_025421987.1, forward strand.
TAGAATTTAAAACAAAATGAATCTACCAATAAACCAACAAACAAAAGTGGAAATAAACCCATAAATAGAAAAAACAAACGAACTGTTGTCAGAGGAAAGGGGAGGGTGAGCAAAATGGTGAAGGAGAAAGAGACATACAGGTTTCCAGTTACAGGATGAATGAGTCATGGGGATAAAAAGTACAGCATAGGGAATATAGTCAATGGTATTATAATAGTATTGCATGGTGACATGGTAGCTATGCTTGTGGTGAGCATAGCATAATGTATAGACTTGTTGAATCACTATGTTGTTCACCTGAAACTAATGTAACATCGTGTGAACTATATTTTGATTAAAAAAAAAAAAATGAAGGTTGAGCTCTGAAACCTGGAACCCTTTCTCTGCCCTCTGACAACACTTTGTCTCTTCTATCTCCCCTTCCCCTATTTCTACACCAAAGTGGGTGTGGCCTGCATGACTGGCCCCTAGACCATCCTTGGTTCCTCCTGCACCATGGCTCCTCCTCTCTTCACTGTCAGGGAGCAAGACGCACCCCCTGGACCTCACACATCCCACTCCAGATCACCCCACCATCAGGTTGGATCCACTGTTTGCTTATTAGTTCTTGGCTTACCTTTTGAATTTGTCAGAGCACAACTTGAAGCAACCTTCCTAAGAAAGGAGTGTAAAAGAGATAGAGGAGTCAAGATGGTGGAGGAGTAGCAGACTGAGATGGTATCAGGTCACAGGAATTCATCTAGATGGTTATCAAACCACTCCAAACACCTACAAACCCAACAGGAGATCAAAAAGAAGAAGAGCAGCAATTCTAGAACAGAAAACCCAGCACTTTCTGAAAGGTAGGATGTGCAGAGAAGTGAATTCAAAGCGATGGGAAGATAGACCGCACGGGGAGGGGCCGGCTCCTGACAAGTGGCAGAGCAATGGAGCACAAAATCTGAACTTTTAAAAGTCTGCTCCATTGAGGGACATTGCTCCAGAGGCTAAGCAGGGATCCAGGCCTCGTGGGGACAGTGTGGTGTCAGGTCCCACGTGGTCACAGAAGGATCGGGGGTGTCTGAGTGCAGCAGAGCTCGCAAGTATCAGAGCAGGGAAGCTGACTACAGAGGCAGAGCCTAGGAGTGAGCTCTCAGCCCGGGGTACCTGTGACCTGCGGCACAGTCAGACCACTGCTGTTTGAGCAGGGACTCCACCAGTGGCAGATCTGGGGACACTCACCTTCCTTCTCTGGAGGCAGGAACCTGCTGGATTTGGAGACTCCAAACAGGATTGTGTGCCAGAGACAGAAATGCTCAGTCACAGGCCGGGTGAGCTCAGAGCACAGCCAGAGACCAGGGAGATGGTAGTGACTGAGCACTTTTCTCTGGGGGCACATTGAGGAGTGGGGCCCTGAGCTCTTGGCACCTCTGGGCTGGAGACTGGGAGGCTGCCACTTTCATTCCTGTCCTCCAGTGCTCTACAGAAAACATTCAGGGGACAAAAGTTTCCGAGAGTGAACATGAGCAGATTACTTAGCCTGGCCCCTGGCAGGAGTAGTGCAGTTCCTCCTCGGGCAAAGATATTTGAGAATCACTGCAACAGGACCCTCCTGCATTAGATCAGCAAGAACATCCAGCCAAGACCAGGTTCACCAATCAAGGAGAATAGCTGAACCCCAGAGCTAGGGGAAAGCAACACCTAGAATTCATGGCTTTTTCCCCATGATCCTTTAATCTTGCAAAGTTAATAAAATTTTTTACATTTTATTTTCTTATTTTAATTTTTTTAACTTTTCATCACCTCTTTTAACGTTTTTAAACAATATCTTTCTAAAAATATATTTTTAAACATTCATTATTATAGTCTATTTTATCCTTCATTGTATCTAACTTTATTTTTTGTATAACATATAGGGATTTTTCTTTTAAAAAAATTTTGGGACACAATTTCTTCTAAATAGATCAAAATATACCCTAAATCTAGCACAGGGCTTTGTTTTAGTCTCCAGCCTGAGGAAATTCTCTCCACTTTCTTTTATTTCTTTTTCCAACCAACTTATCCTATCGATTCATTTTTTTTAGAATTTTTTTTTAAATTTTCATCCTTACAGTCATATTCCATCCCTTCATCATGTTTACCCTTATTTGTGTGTGTGTGTATATATATATATATATGTATGTATATATATATATATATATATATATACATACATATATATATATATATATATATATATATATATACACACACATATATGATTTTCTTTCTTTAAAATTGTGGGAAGTAGTTTTTTCTAAGGGACCAAAATATACCCAAAATCAAGTGGGTGACTCTGTTCTATTCACCAGTCTAAGAAAATATATATATACATATATATATATATATGTATATATATATATTTTTTAATTTAAAAAATTTTTTTAAAACTTCTTTTTACCCCCTTTCTTCTCCCCCCAATTTGGAGTCTCTTCTGAATTGTTTAGCATACATTTTTCTGGGGTCTTTGCCACTCTTTTAGTATTTTATTCTCTTGTTCATATATTCTCATCTGGGTAAAACGACAAGGCAGAAAAACTCACCACAAAAAAAAAAGAACAAGAGGCAGTACCAAAGGCCAGGTACCTAATCAATATGGACACTGGTAATATGACCGATCTAGAGATCAGAATGACAATTCTCAAGGTGCTAGCTGGGCTAAAAAAAAGGCATAGAAGATATTAGAGGAATGCTGTCTGGAGAAATAAAAGCGCTTTCTGGAGAAATAAAAGAACTAAAACTAACCAAGCTGAAATTTAAAAAGCTATTAATGATGTGTAATAAAAAATGAAGGCTCTGACTGCTAGGATAAATGAGGTAGAAGAGAGAATTAGTGATATAGAAGACCAAATGATGGAGAATAAAGAAGCTGAGCAAAAGAGATAAACAACTATTGGCTCACGAAGGAAGAGTTCAAGAGATAAGTGATACCATAAGACAAAACAAAAATTGTAGGAGATCAGAAAAACCAATAGCTACAGGAAGTTTGCAGGTATTTCAAACACAAGTTTCCAGCTCTTTGTTTTTTGAGGTGGAAAGTTCTTTGATAAGGTATGGAAGTGCTACTATTTCAACTTTTGGAGTCATATACTTTAGATACTATGTGAAAAACTAATCAGATTAATATTAAATGTAAAAACTGAAATGCAGGGGTGCCTGGGTGGCTAAGTCACTGGGCATCCAGCATTTAATCTCAGCTCAGGTCTTGATATCAGGGTTATGAGTTCAAGCCCAGCATTGGGCTCCATGCAGGGCCTGGAACCTATTAAACAAACAAAACTGAAATGCAGATAAAAATTGAGATGCTGACTCTGGAAAACAGTATGGCGATTCCTCAAAAAGCTAAAAATAGAACTACAATCCAGCAATTGTACTACTAGGTAAATACCTAAAAAATATAAAAATACTAATTCAAAGTGATACATACACTCCACTGTTTATAGCAACATTATCTATAATAGCCAAATTATGGAAGCAGCCCAAGTGATCATTGACAGATAAATGGATAAAGATGTGGCACACACACACAGAGATACACACACACAGGTATATTATTCAGCCATAAAAAAGAATAAAATCTTGCCATTTGCAACAACATGGATGGAGCCAGAAAGTATAATACAAAGTGAAGTAAGTCATCCAGAGAAAGACAAGTACCATATGATTTCAGTTACACATGGAATTTGAGAAACAAAACAAATGAGCATAGAGAGAAAAAATAAAAGAGAGAGAGAGAGGCAAACCAAGAAACAGACTCCTAACTATAGAGAACAAAGTGATGGTTACCAGGGGGAAGGTGTGGAGGGGATGGGTTAAACAGGTGAGGGGGATTAAGAAGGGCACTTGTCATAAGAAGCACTAGGTATTATTAAGTAAGTGTTGAATCACTAAATTGTACACTTAAAAATAATATTTCACTCTGTGTTAACTACCTGGAATTTAAGTAACAACTTTTTAAAAAATTGAGAGTGTGACCCACCCTGAGCAGAGATTTGTCACAGATTTACTTCGAGACAGGGCAATACATTTCTCAAAAATGATCTTGGAATCTGCTCAAGGGTTATAGAGGTACCTCATTAACAGTGCAGAGTTCTGCATCATCAAACAGAAGGGGAAAAATGGTTCTATAAAACTTGATGTGTTGATGCTTTCAATTAGCTGTGAAACCATAAAATCTGTTTACTCATCAAGATTCCACTCAAGTGCAAGTCAGTTGTAAGAAGAAAATTTACATTCCAGTGTTCAAAAAAAGTATCCCTGAGTGGCCCTGTGAATTTATCTGTCCAAAGGATCAGTAACTGGAACATCGAGGTCCTTTGAATGGTAGAAATGTCTACTAGGTAACAGTATGTTCTTGGCATTTGTTGTTAAGTTAGTTGTGGTAATGCTAGGCTAACAGACTTAACTGATGGGTGTGGACAAAAGCAGAGGTGAGAGACAGAGATTCTGGGTGGAGATGATTGCCAAAAGGGACACTGGAGGGAATAATGAAAGGAGAGAGTCTGGAGAAGAGAATAGAGAAAAGGAGGTGAAAAGAAAGAGGTTGTGAGCATGGTGGAGGCTAAAGGAGGCATAGGCTTGTGGATTTTCCTGAAAGTAGACAGCATTTGGTGGAATGGTTTAAAGGTGACATAGGTCAAGTCTGCACTATTAGATTCACCCTGGGATCACCTGTCATTGCAGCCATCCTAGCTCAGTGCTCTCTTCTATACTTGTTATTTTGTCTCTCTGTGTCTGTGAGAAAGAGTCTAAATGGAAAGACCTTTCCTTAATTATCATCATATTAGTCTCTTTATCCTATGGGCAAGTACTTACTATAAATGTGAGCACTTAAAAGTGATAAAATAATTATGTCTCGCAAGTCAAAGAGACCAAGTCTGGTGGGGGAGAAGAAATGGGAGGGAAGAGCAGGGAAGGGAGAGAATGAAGGAAAGAAAAGGAAAATGGAAGGGAAAGGAAAGGAAAGGACAAGAAGAAAGGAAAACAAAGTTATATGCTCAAGAGAATGTAGAGGAGAGGTGGGGAAAGAAAACTAGAATTAATGTTATGGCAGAAATGGATCAGAAAGGCTTAGAAAAATTAATATTTTCTGGATGTTGGTGTAGAGCTAAATGAGGAGAACATGAGGTATAAGAGCCAGGGACATTAGGCAACCCACTACTTGAAATAATGCGCTACTGCATTTCGGGTATGCCAGGATTGATACTTTTACACCAAAACTCAGTGCTTGTCCTTATAAAGTTAACAGAAATATCCTCACGGCATATTTCAGGAACATGATATATTTCAGCAGCATGAGAAACTCTAGCTTGGCTCTCAACTTGAAGCAGGACAGAACCAGATAGAAAGGTAAAATAAATTCTTAGGCCAACATTCATCCACTCATTTGTTCAACCAGCCAAGCAAAAACTACTGACATCTGCCATGTGCCAGCTACTATGTAAGGGCTGGAGGTAAAGAGAAGAAATAAGAAATGATTCTTTCTCCCAAACTACTTAAAATCTACTAAGGTATCAGATGTCAGGGAAGAGAAGCAACTGGGCAGGGCAGAGATACTTAACAATGCCTAATTATTAGACTATGAATTTACAATGTATCTACAGTGAGGTCCTTACACTTTAAGTCATTTGTGGCACCACTACTAAGAATAACCAAGGAATATGACTTCTTCCTTTTTTCTTCTTGATATTTCCAGAGAGACAAACAGTAGACTGGGTTGGTGAGAGAATATAAATGGCTGATAAAAGTGGGAAAAATGTTCAACATTGTTGACAATGATACACAAATTGAGATAGCTACGAATGTCAGTTTTACCTCTCAGATTCACCAGGATTATGGAAAAGCGGAAAACAGGGATTCCTTGTATTCTTCTCTTTTTTCAAAAACTTTATTTTATTTTTTCAGTGTTCCAAGATTCATTGGTTATGCATCACACGCAGTGCTCCATGCAACACGTGCCCTCCTTAATACCCACCACCAGGCTCACCCAAGCCTCGCATCCTTATATTCTGCTGGGAACATACAATTATTTTAAATTTTTTATGGGAGGTCATTTGGCAAAATATCTCAAAGTTGTCTTTTTTTTTTTTTTAGTTTGTTGAAATTTTAAAATTTACTTTTATTTTTATTTTTTAAATTGATTGTTTATTTTTTACTGTGTTATGTTAGTCACCATACATTAGTTTTTGATGTAATGTTCCAAGATTCATTGTTTATGTACCACACCCAGTGCTCCATGTAATACATACTCTCCTTAATAACCACCACCAGACTCACCCATTCCCCCACCTTGTTCCCCTTTAAAACCCTGTTTGTTTCTCAGAGTCCACAGTCTCTCATGGTTCAAAGTTTTAAAATATATTTCTTCTGACCCAGCAATTCTACTTTATGAACTTAACCTTAAAGAAATAATCAGAGATGTGCACAAAGATTTATATGAAGAAGTTCACTATATGATTATTTATAAGTAGCAAAAACACACAAAATATATAAATATGAACATTAAATATGAGATATAGGTACACTATGAGAAAATGTTTAGGATTAAAATCAGGGAACAAAACAGTATGAATTTTTTTTACCTGACATAAAGATGTATAGAAAAATGCTGGATGTACATACATTGATGATAGTACCAGTCATTTTCTTGGGTGGTGAGAGTAAGGGTGATTTTTATTTCCTTATTTATAATTATTGCTACATTTTCCACTGTTTCCAGTTATAATGTTTTACTTTTTAAAATCATTTTAAAAGTTATCTACAGTAGGTGGAGGTAAAGAAAACAGCAAACAGCCCTCTAATTCCTGCACACATGTCTCTGACTTTGCTGTGCCTCCCATCAAGAGATAGTCTATTTTCTCACCTCCTAACTCTGATCTGGACTTGTGACTTACTTCGACCAATGGATGTGGCAGAAATAATGGAGAACTTCTGTGGTTAGGCTCTAAGAAGCCTGTGGCTTCCACTTTGTTCCCTTGAAGTGCTGCTCTGAAACCACCATGTAAGGAAACCAATATAGCCTACCAGAAGATAAGAGGCCTTTCGGAGGAGAACCAAGGTCCTCTAGTCAACAGCCAAGGCCAACAGCTGGACATCAGTGAAGGAGTCAGGGACTCTCTCCAGTTGAATGCAATAAAATGAGTGAGGCCATATGAGCCTAGCAGAAAAACATTCCCATCAACAGACAGAACCATGAGAATAATAATAAATCATTGTTTCAAGCACTAAGTTTTGGGGCAAATTGCTACCCAGAAATAAATATGAAATAGGCACATAACCATTAGTTAAAAAAGAAAAAGAAGAAGAAGAGGAAGAAGTCTTAGTCTGGTGGATGTCAATCTAGCTTCCAAGAATCTTGAAAATATTGCCTCATAATTTGAAATGGAACCATTATGGCTGCCATTGTACAGTTTCTGCTTGGGAAGAATGACTGGTGAAAAGAGACTGGTGTTCTGCAATGGGTCAGGAAATAGGTAGTGAGTATGTTTTTTGTATATGTGCAGTTTTTCCTCACTCAAAGAGCACAATTTTTCTAAAATATCTGCAGATGGCTCAAAATGGACCCCCAGCTGGCTGTCAGCAGATTCTTGAATCCTCCTTCCTCTGAGTGCTGCTGAAGGCAGTGCTTGGCCAGCTTCCTACATCTCTTTCAGAACTTTGTTACCCAGTGGAAACTCCAGGGGTAGAGAAGAAGGAGAGTGCTATACAATTTTTGAAGATATTCTCAAAACCTTTATTTCTTGTCCAGAGAAATAAGGAATACTCAGCAGAAACAGTACAAAAAGACTCTGAACTCTTTGCTCTTGATGTCTATATGGGGAAATTTCCAAGATATCTTCCAAACAATTCGACCCCTCAGTCATCCACATCTCATTATAGGCATGAAAACTTGAAGATAAGTCCTAGGAGTCTGTCTCAGATGTCAGCCTGAGTTTATCAGTAGAGTGATAGAGCAAACAGGCCATTAGAGATGATCTAATTCTACCTCATCATTCAAAAAACAACTCTGTCTTAAGACCGAGACAACAGTTGTGGCTGACTCTAGGTCACAAATGAGCAACTATGCGGGCACAAAGCTGGGAGCAAACCCAGGTCTCTCTGTTTCTCTGCTTTGTACTCTGTAAGATAATGTGTCACTTCTTCAAGCCTAAGTGAGATCAGAGAGGCGGGATGAGACATTGCCTTTGTTAACTGTAGGTACATTTCACATTTCAGTGGGATTGTTGCTTGTAAAAGAGGAAAGTCCAGAAAGTCATATAGCCAAAATGTTTTATGCAACAATATAATGAAACCATATTTTTGTGTGTGGTGTAAGGAAATGGTCCAATTTCATTTTTCTGCATGTGGCTGTCCAATTTTCCCAGCACCATTTATTGAAAAGGCTGTCTTTTTTCCATTGGACATTCTTTCCTGCTTTGTCGAAGATTAGTTGACCATAGATTTGAGGGTCTATTTCTGGGCTCTCTATTCTGTTCCATTGATCTATGTGTCTGTTTTTGTGCCAGGATGAAGGACCTCAATGTACGAAAGGAATCCATCAAAATCCTTGAGGAGAACACGGGCAGCAACCTCTTCGACCTCTGCCGCAGCAATATCTTCCTAGGAACAACGCAAAAGGCAAGGGAAGCAAGGGAAAAAATGAACTACTGGGATTTCATCAAGATCAAAAGCTTTTGCACAGCAAAGGAAACAGTTAACAAAATCAAAAGACAACTGACAGAATGGGAGAAGATATTTGCAAATGACATATCAGATAAAGGACTAGTGTCCAGAATCTATAAAGAACTTAGCAAACTCAACACCCAAAGAACAAATAATCCAATCAAGAAATGGGCAGAAGACATGAACAGACATTTCTGCAAAGAAGACATCCAGATGGCGAACAGACACATGAAAAAGTGCTCCATATCACTCGGCATCAGGGAAATACAAATCAAAACCACAATGAGATATCACCTCACACCAGTCAGAATGGCTAAAATCAACAAGTCAGGAAATGACAGATGCTGGCGAGGATGCGGAGAAAGGGGAACCCTCCTACACTGTTGGTGGGAATGCAAGCTGGTGCAGCCACTCTGGAAAACAGCATGGAGGTTCCTCAAAATGTTGAAAATAGAACTGCCCTATGACCCAGCAATTGCACTATTGGGTATTTACCCTAAAGATACAAATGTAGTGATCCAAAGGGACACATGCACCCGAATGTTTATAGCAGCAATGTCCACAATAGCCAAACTATGGAAAGAACCTAGATGTCCATCAACAGATGAATGGATCAAGAAGATGTGGTATATATACACAATGGAATACTATGCAGCCATAAAAAGAAATGAAATCTTGCCATTTGCAACAACATGGATGGAACTAGAGCGTATCATGCTTAGCGAAATAAGTCAAGCAGAGAAAGACAACTATCATATGATCTCCCTGATATGAGGAAGTGGTGATGCAACATGGAGGCTTAAGTGGGTAGAAGAAGAATAAATGAAACAAGATGGGATTGGGAGGGAGACAAACCATAAGTGACTCTTAATCTCACAAAACAAACTGAGGGTTGCCGGGGGGAGGGGGTTTGGGAGAAGGGGGTGGGATTATGGACATTGGGGAGGGTATGTGCTTTGGTGAGTTCTGTGAAGTGTGTAAACCTGGTGATTCACAGACCTGTACCCCTGGGGATAAAAATATATGTTTATAAAAAATAAAAAATTTAAAAAAAAAAATATAATGAAACCATAAAATAAAATGCCAGTGACTCCTTTCTCTGGGGGCAAGGATGTTCGAGACCACCAAGAACAAAGGCTGTCCAGATCCACTTGCATAGGTTGTGTTCTTTACAGCAAAGGTGCTTCCAAAGCCAGATGTCTGGGGATGGCTATTGACTCACTCTTCTCCTTCTGGGTAATTGTGATTTATTATAAAGCTTTTCAGAAACGTGTGGATTGGGGGAAAGAATTCTGACAACTCTTAGTTTCAATATTTAATTGCTTGCAGTTCATCTCCCCCAAATGTAATCCTCATGAATGTCACACTCACTGACATATTCTTCCACAATCAGTCCCCATTATTATTTTGTCTTTTCAAAGCTGAGCCCTGGCCAGGAGCCCAGAGGTGGGGATGAGGGTTTCAAAACCAAGTCAGCAAATACAGGAATGGTGATCTATTGTCACATGCCCCAATATGACAGTCGTGCCCATAAATAAGAGTCCAGGAGTTAGTTCTGCTCTGAGGTCTTTTCCTTCTTTCTACTATACTTCCTCCTTGGAACTAAGAACTTCTGGCCCAGAATGAAGGGAAGAATTTAAATCACTGACTCTTTTTGGAGCTTTCTGATGCCAACCAAGACATCTGGGGTGTGACCTCAGCACTCTCTTTTTGGCATCAGGTTTGGACCAATGCTCCATGATGTCTGGGTTTGCTTTAGTCCTGACAGCCTTCAGTTTTTGTTGGTCCTCTGAGTTCTCATTTTATCTCACTCTACTGCCAGCAAGATAATAAGTTATGTTTGTACAAATCTGGCAAGGTCCCAGGCTGTTTTGGGGGCTGTCACTTTTTTTGGCATGAAGTCGTGTCTACTTGTTCTTGGGGCCTGGCCTGGAGGTCTGGACAATATGTAGATTAAGAACTGGAAAACCTGTAACCTCATTCACCCCTTGTTTTTGGAGAAACTTTTCATTAAGGTCAAAGAAGAAGTCAGAACTCAAGAAGTCAGGAGTTGAGCAGGCCCTGAGACAAAATGAGGGCTAAAAGCGTAACTGGGAGCAAAAGAAGAAGGAGTAATAACACAAAGGATGCAAATTTTGGCTGAAGAGTTTGTCACTATTTTTTCTAAAAAACCAAATTAGTTGTCCTCACAAAACTGTAGGATATTTCACATTCAAATCCAAATTTACATCTCTTCTTGAGGTACCATGTGGGCCCTCAGCTCAGGTAGGGGAGCTGTCCCATCTGGAGCTTTCTCTCCAAGCACTTCTACCAGAGGAAAGTGCTCATTTCAGGTTTGCATTTCTTGGTCTTCAATTTCCATTTTCTTCACAAAGCCTTGGCTAGAGTACAAAAGACACTCACTTCCCTTTTCTCTGAGATTTTGTTTTAAGGAATGCTTATTGTTTAAGTCAAGGACTTAAATGAAGAAAATGGAGATTTGAGAAAATGGAATTCTGGCATTCCTGATGCTGTCTCTATTTCATATTGTGATTTTCTTGTTCCCCAAATCTTTCATCCAAATCATACACTTGAGCCTATTTTTTGGGGAGAAATAATGTGTAAAAGCCCATGGTTGGCCTTAGTGTCACCATTTTAAGGAGCTAAAAATAGTTTTTCTAAGCAATTTCTTTCTTTGAAGGGCCCTTTTTGTGTGCTGCTCCAAAGTGGAAACATAAGAAGATCTTAAACTCACCTCCTTCACAGATACATAAAATCTATACCTACTTATACTTATTCTATTATTCCATACAGATTTATACAGAACTCCTGGAACTCTCTCCTTCACCCCTGGGGTCAGACTTGCACTCCAGGTCACAGCTCCCCAGGTGCTTGGCCCTCATTTCTTCTCCTTGGGCCTTCCCCCTATTAAAACTCTGGGGGTCCCGAATCCCATCTTGGCAGCAGCAGCTCAGACTATTCAAAATACCACAAAGTGTTTTACTATTTTCCCATTGTGTAAGGATGCTAGCATAAAAAACACAAACACTTAAAAGTGTCACCAAATTTATAAGCAGGTTTTGGTTTTTATGTATTTATATTTGCACCTTGCGTATTTGCACTTCTTTTCAACTCTCCTGCTGTCAACCCTCCTCCAGATTTCTGTCATCTTTCCCCAGGCTTATTGATCCCCCAAGGGTCTCCTTGAGGGTGTCTTTGCTCCCTCTCACTCATCCCCACATGGTACTCAGGGAATGCTTCCTAAATGCAAATCTGTAGCAAACAAAATCTTTCCTAGTTCTTTTACTGAATGAGCAGGGTTTGGTAGGATAAAATTACTATGCAATTCTCTTTCTTCCCCTGGCCCTTCAAACCTAATTGTCTGTGCCTAGTCATTCTCCATTTTGGATGAAGTCTTGGGCAGGTTCTGCAGCTTGTTTGAGTACTCTAGAAATAACCACAGAGGCCCTTTAATCTGACATGTAAATCCAGTTTCATCTAATTCTTTCCTAACTAGTTGAGTTATAGCTAAATGAAGGGTGTGCTGCTGGCCTCCCTGACCCCAACTAGGGACCATATCAGTCTGGAAGGCTGCCGTGGGAGGGACCTTTGCACTTACTTTCCCAACCAGGCTCAGTTCCACTCATCTTCAAGTCACGTAAATGTCACTTCTACAAGGGAGATTTCTCTCTAGGATTTCATCTTAAACCTTAACTAATGGTAAATATGTAGTTATTTCCATGAATCATTGTTTTATGTTTCTCTCCCCCACTGGACTATAATCCCCATGAAGGCAGAGGTTATGTTTATCTTGTTGGTGACCCAGGTCCTTAATAATATTCTCTTAAGAAATATGCATTTTGATAAATGAATATGAAAAATGTTTCTTTGTGAATACTTGTAAGTATGACATCTATCATGGAAGTGTAAAGGATGTTTAAAAGGGGTCTTTTTTTACTGTAGTATAGCGGACAGTGTTACATTAATTTCAAGGGTACAACATAGTGATTCAGCAATTCTATATGCTGTGCTCACCACAGTGTAGCTACCACCTGTCACCATATAATCCTACTACAATACCATTGACTATATTCCCTGTGCTATACCTTTCATCTTTGTGACTTACTTATCTTATAACTGGAAACCTCTACTCTCACTCGTTTTCACACATAAGCCCCTTCCCCCTCACAAACCACCAGTTGTTCTCTGTACTTATAGATCTGTTGCTGCTTCTTGTTTGCTTATTTGTTTTGTTTATCAGATTCCACATAGAAGTTAAGTTCTCTGACTTGTTTCACTTGGCATATTATCCTCTAGGTCCATCCATGTTCTTACAAGTAACATGATCTCATCCTTTTATATGGCTGAGTAATATGCCATTCCATTCCAAATATTTAGATACACCTACACAAAACTTGTTCATATAACTGCCCCCTTTTTAAATCTATTCTTCTATCCATGGACACCAAGGTTGCTTCCAGTATCTTGGTTATAATTCATGATGCTCTAATAAACACAGGAGTCATATGTCTTTTCAAATTAGTATTTTTGTTTTCTTTGGGTAGATACCCAAAGTTCTATTTTTTATTTTTAATTAAACTCCATACTCTTCTTGACAGTGACCATACCATTTTACCTTCCAACCAACTGTACACAAATTTTCTTTTTTCTATATATCCATTTCAACACCTGTTTTTTATTGTCCTTTTGATACTATCTATTCTCACTGGTGTGAGAATGTATCTTGTTATGGTTTTGATTTGCATTTCCTTGATGATTAGTGGTGTTGAGAATCTTTTCATGTATGTCTTCTTTGGAAAAATGTTTAGGTTCTCTGATGAATTTTAAATAGGATTATTTGTTTTGGTATTGACTTCTATAAATTCTTTATATATTTTGGATAATAATTCCTTTTTAGATATATTAATATACTTGATCAATTTCTACCCTTATGTTGTCAGTTTAAGATTTGCTTTATGTGGGACACCTGGGTGGCTCAGCGGATTAAGCTGCTGCCTTTGGTTCAGGGCATGATCTCAGGGTCCTGGGATCGAGTCCCGCATCGGGATCTCTGCTCGGCAGGAAGCTTGCTTCTCTTCCTCTCTCTCTGCCTGCCTCTCTGTCTACTTGTGATCTCTGTCAAATAAATAAATAAAATCTTAAAAAAAAAAAGATTTGCTTTATGTATTTAAGTGCTGTTATGTTGGATGCATAGATATTTATAATTATTATATCTTCTTTTTGGATTTATTCCTTTATTATAGAATGCCTTTCTTTGTCTCTTGTTACAGTCTTTGTTTTATAGTCAGTTTTGTCTGATATAAGCATTGCTATTGTGGATTTTTTTTTTTTTTTGCTTTTATTTGCATGAAACATTTTTTTCCACCATTTTACTTTAGTCTATATGTGTCTTTAGGTCTGAAGCAAGTTTCTTGTAGGCAATATGTATATTGGTCTTTGTTTTTATCCATTCAATCATCCTATCGCTTTTGATTGGAACATTTACTCCATTTATATTTAAAATATTTGTTGATAAGCATGTACTTATTGCCATTTTGTTTATTGTTTTATGGTTATTTTTGTGGGGTTTCTCTCTTCCTTTCTTCTTCACTTACTCTCTTTCCCTGTTATTTGATGGCTTTCTTCAAACAGTTATACTTGGATTTCTTCCTCTATTTTTGTGTATCTAGTATTTTGATTTGTGGTTACCATTGGGGTTATCTATAACATCCTATGTATATAACAGTCTCTATTAAACTGATAGTGGCCTAAATTTGAACACTTGCTAAAGCACTAAATTTTTACTCTCTTCTGCATGCTTTATGTATATGATGAAATATTTTGCATATTTTATTCTGTGTATTTCTTGACCAATTTTGCAGATATGATTGATTTTATTACTTTTGAATTCTAACCTCTATACTGGCTTTACCAATAATTAATCTGCTGCCTTTACTATGTGTGTTTGCTTTTACTGGTGAAATTTTTTCCTTTTCTAATTTTCTTTTAGTATGACCTTTTCTTTTCACTTAAAGAATTCACTCTAACATTCCTTGTAAGGCTGGTTTAGTGGTGATATATTCCTTTAGCTTTTGTTTGTCTGAAAAATCTTTATCTCTCCTTTAATTTCAAATGATAACCTTGCTGAATAGAGTTAATTGTAGGTTTTTATTGTTTTTGCTTTTCACCACTTTGAGTATACATTGCCACTCTCTTCTTGCCTGTAAACTTTTTCCTGAAAAATCAGCAAACAACCTTATGGAGTTTCCCCTGTATGTAACTGTTTCCTTTCAAAGATTTTAAAACGCTTTGTCATTACGTTTTTGCCATTTTGATCATAATGTGTTTTGGTATGGACCTCCTTGTGTTAACCTGCTGTGTTCTCTGTGATTCCTAGGTCCTTTGTTTGTTTCCTTTCCCAGATTAGGAAATGTTCAGTATTATTTAAGTAATTTTCTGGCCCCTTCTCTCTCTTCTCCTTCTGGGGTTCCTATAAAGTGAATGAGATTATGCCTGATGATGTTACATAGATCCTTCAGCCTATTCTCCCTTTATTATTATTCTTTTTTTTCCTTTTTCTCTTCAGCTCAGTTGCTTTCCATTACCCAGCCTTCCAGATTGCTGATCCTTTCTTCTGCATTCTCTAATCTGCTGTTCATTCATTCTAAGCATATTTTTTCATTTATTGAATCCTTCACCTCTGCCTGGTCTTTTAAATATTTTCTATGTCTTTGCTGAGGTACTTCCTGAGTCCATCTACTCCTCAAGTCCAGTGAGTATTTTTAATGATCATTACTTTGAACTCTTTATCAGGCATATTGCTTATCTCCATTTCACTTAGTTTTTTTTTACTGATTTTTTTTCTTTCACTTGAAACATATTCCTCTGTTTCCTCATTTCTTTTCTATTTCTCTGTGTTTATGTATTAGATAGCTCAACAATATTTCCTGACTTTGAAAGTAATGGTCTTATGTAGAAGTCTTATGGTGTCCTACAGTGCCATCTCTGTGATCACCACAACCACACACTACAGGGGTGTTCCCATGTGAACTGTGTGTCTTCCTGTTGTGGCTGAGCTGTGACTGCTTTGCTTGTTATGGGCACACTGGACAGGGTTTCCTCCCTGTCTATTGAGAGGACTGTTGCAGTTGTCATGGTGGGTTGGTGGGCAGGGCTGCCAGTCAGCCCAGCTGTCTGATTATTAGCTGGTGTGTCACAGTTTTAGGTGTGCTAAAGGGCAGGGTTTACTCCCTTCCCAACTACATCCCCAACCCTCCTACCCTTTTGGATGTGGAATTCTCTCTATGAAGAGCCATGGAGGTTTGTTCTGCCAGTCACTTGGTCAATTTCAGAGTAATTTGTATAGGGTAGTTGTTGCCTTGCTGTGTCTGTGGGATGAGGTGAGGTCAGGATCCTTGTACCCCACCATATTCCTGGTTCTCTCCTTTAATAAAATTATACAAAAGTTCGTTTTGACTGGAGAAGCAGAACAGTGAAAACAGCAAACAAGCTGGGTGTCAAAAGGTAAAGAGTATTGCTTGGGACAGGAAAATCAATTGGAAGAATGTTTTATATGCTGACATACACTTTCTTTCCTTGCTAGTTCAAGTCTTAGAAAATAAAATAATGACCTATTGAACTATTTATGTTGAATTAGTATTGTCTCCTAGATTTTAACCAGGGCAGGACTTGTGTGGAGATACAGGTACTGAAAAAGAGCTGGGCGGGGGGGGGGGGAGTGGTTAGAGAGCCCACTCCTGGAAGCAATGTCCCCAGAAACTGCAAGAGATTCTGGATTAGTGTCAAATGATCTCATGTTCTTTCATCTGTGTGAGATTCTTTTCTCAGTGTTTAAAAGGAATGAACATTAGCATGACATTTGAATATCAAGTTCAATATC
Source organism: Mustela putorius furo (assembly GCF_011764305.1). NCBI lineage: Eukaryota > Metazoa > Chordata > Mammalia > Carnivora > Mustelidae > Mustela > Mustela putorius. The sequence goes on from NW_025421987.1 coordinate 34,577,377, forward strand.
TGCCTCTTCTATTAGAAAAAAAAAATATTGGGGAATCTATTTCCATAACTGGGATATCACCAGCTTTGTATCTCTCACTTAGCTGAATATCACACGGTCTCCCTGAGGATAGTTATTAAAGCATTTAACTATTTATAAAATCACAGAATCTTGGGGGGGGGCAAAGAGGATTCAAAGCTTTAGGCCAACTTTCTTCTTGATTTAAAATTATTCACAAAGAGGTCAGCTGGATCTCTCTCAGCACTTACATTTACCACTGTGTTCGTACTACCAGTCAACTTGTTCTAGGAGATCTTGGTTTGGTCACATTACCCTTTACAGACATAAAAGACTTCTCTAACATTCACCATGAAGCTGACTTATTGTTACTTATAATAAAAAGGTAAGTTGGCATACTGTGAAGTATCTAAGTCACACATCCTGAAAAATCTAAGACTTTCCTAAGTCACATCTCCTGAGAATGTGCACATTCTCAGGAGATAATTATATCATATTTAAACAAACAGAGCATGTAATTCTTGCACCTTTTCTGTAAAAAAAAAATCTTTTCTTCATCCAAAACTAGATCTGGTTACATCTATTATTACATCTAGTGTAGCACTGTTTAGTATTTATCTAGTTTATTTGCATCTAGTTTATTGCTGTCCAATAAAACTTTCTGTGATGATGGGGATGTTCTGTAATATCTGTACTGCTCAATATACAATATATAAATTCAAACAAAAGTATACCACCTTAAATGTCTTTCTCATTCATTCATTCACTCATTCATTCACTGAAAGCCTAGTTTGGTTCAGGTAATATGCATAGGCACTGGGTACACAATGTTAGGGGAGACACTGCCCCTACCCATCAGGAACATGTGAGATGATAACTCATTAGGCAGATGGAATACTATACAGGTGAGTTGGATTTAAGGTGATGAAAAAGGGCACAGAGAGACACCTAACCCAGATGGGTGAAAGAGGTTGGAGATTTACAACTTGGAGCATGTTATGTACTTTGATAATTTTTCACAATAGATAAGGTCTCTTTCTCATTTTTAAAATGAGGAAACTCAGTCTCAAAAAGCTGTGATTTACTCTCATTCACATGAAATCTACCCAACCAGATAGCTTTTGTTGCAAAATTCATGTATTTACTACTGTCCAAAAATGCCAAGCATCAGTTCTTCAAAGAAGGTTTTCAAAATCACCCAATTTCTTCTACATTTTGCTACTGGGTATTTACCGCAAAGATACAGATGTAGTGAAAAGTATAGGCATATATGCCCCAATGTTCATAGTTGCAATGTCCACAATAGCCAAACTGCGGAAAGAGCTGATATGCCCTTCAATAGATGAATGGATAAAGAAGATGTGGTCCATATATACAATGGAATATTACTCAGCCATCAGAAAGGATGAATACCCAACTTTTGCATCAATATGGATGAGACTGGAGGAGATTCTGCTGAGTGAAATAAGTCAAGCAGAGATAGTCAATTATCATATGGTTTCATTTACTTGTGGAACATATGGAATAACATGAAGAACATTAGAAGGAAAGGACAAGTGAATTGGGGGGAATCGGAGAGAGAGATGAACCATGAGAGACTGTGGAATCTGAGAAACAAACTGAGGGTTTTAAAGGGGATGGGGATGGGGGAATGGGTGAGCCTAGTGGTGAGTATTAAGGAAGGCATGTATTGCATGGAACACTGGCTGTGGTGCATAAACAATGAATTTTGGATCACTGAAAAAAAATAAATTAAATTTTAGAAAACTAATGATGAGTTGACCATAGAGTTGAGGGTCTATTTCTGGGCTCTCTATTCTGTTCCATTGATCTATGTGTCTGTTTTTGTGCCAGTACCATGCTGTCTTGATGAGGACAGCTTTGTAATAGAGCTTGAAGTCCGGAATTGTGATGCCACGAACGTTGGCTTTCTTTTTCAATATCCCTTTGGCTATTCGAGGTCTTTTCTGGTTCCATATAAATTTTAGAATTATTTGTTCCATTTCTTTGAAAAAGATGGATGGTACTTTGATAGGAATTGCATTAAATGTGTAGATTGCTTTACGTAGCATAGACATTTTCACAATATTTATTCTTCCAATCCAGGAGCATGGAACAGTTTTCCATTTCTTTGTGTCTTCCTCAATTTCTTTCATGAGTACTTTATAGTTTTCTGAGTATAGATTCTGTGTCTCTTTGGTTAGGTTTATTCCTAGGTATCTTATGGTTTTGGGTGAATTGTAAATGGGATTGACTCCTTAATTTCCCTTTCTTCTGTCTTGCTGTTGGTGTAGAGAAATGCAACTGATTTCTGTGCATTGATTTTATATCCTGACACTTTACTGAATTCCTGTATAAGTTCTAGCAGTTTTGGAGTGGAGTCTTTTGGGTTTTCCACATATAGTATCATATCATCTGCGAAGAGTGATAATTTGACTTCTTCTTTGCCGATTTGGATGCCTTTAATTTCCTTTTGTTGTCTGATTGCTGAGGCTAGGACCTCTAGTACTATGTTGAATAGCAGTGGTGATAATGGACATCCCTGCCGTGTTCCTGACCTTAGCAGAAAAGCTCTCAGTTTTTCTCCATTGAGAATGATATTTGCGGTGGGTTTTTCATAGATGGCTTTGATGATATTGAGGTATGTGCCCTCTATCCCTATACTTTGAAGAGTTTTGATCAGGAAGGGATGCTGTACTTTGTCAAATGCTTTTTTAGCATCTATTGAGAGTATCATATGGTTCTTGTTCTTTCTTTTATTGATGTGTTGTATCACATTGACTGGTTTGTGGATGTTGAACCAACCTTGCAGCCCTGGAATAAATCCCACTTGGTTGTGGTGAATAATCCTTTTAATGTACTGTTGAATCCTATTGGCTAGTATTTTGTTGAGTATTTTCGCATCTGTGTTCATCAAGGATATTGGTCTATAGCTCTCTTTTTTGATGGGATCCTTGTCTGGTTTTGTGATCAAGGTGATGCCGGCCTCATAAAATGAGTTTGGAAGTTTTCCTTCCATTTCTATTTTTTGGAACAGTTTCAGGAGAATAGGAATTAGTTCTTTAAATGTTTGGTAGAATTCCCCCGGGAAGCCGTCTGGCCCTGGGCTTTTGTTTGTTTGGAGATTTTTAATGACTGTTTCAATCTCCTTACTGGTTATGGGTCTGTTCAGGCTTTCTATTTCTTCCTGGTTCAGTTGTGGTAGTTTATATGTTTCTAGGAATGCATCCATTTCTTCCAGATTGTCAAATTTATTGCCGTAGAGTTGCTCATAGTATGTTCTTATAATAGTTTGTATTTCTTTGGTGTTAGTTGTGATCTCTCCTCTTTCATTCATGATTTTATTTATTTGGGTCCTTTCTCTTTTCTTTTTGATAAGTCGGGCCAGGGGTTTATCAATTTTATTAATTCTTTCAAAGAACCAGCTCCTACTTTCGTTGATTTGTTCTATTGTTTTTTTGGTTTCTATGTCATTGATTTCTGCTCTGATCTTTATGATTTCTCTTCTCCTCCTAGGCTTAGGGTTTCTTTCTTGTTCTTTCTTCAGGTCCTTTAGGTGTAGGGTTAGGTTGTGTACCTGAGACCTCTCTTGTTTCTTGAGAAAGGCTTGTACCGCTATATATTTTCCTCTCAGGACTGCCTTTGTTGTGTCCCACAGATTTTGAACCGTTGTATTTTCATTATCATTTGTTTCCATGATTTTTTTCAATTCTTCTTTAATTTCCCGGTTAACCCATTCATTCTTTAGAAGGATGCTGTTTAGTCTCCATGTATTTTGGTTCTTTTCAAACTTCCTTTTGTGGTTGAGTTCTAGCTTTAGAGCATTGTGGTCTGAAAATATGCAGGGAATGATCCCAATCTTTTGATACTGGTTGAGTCCTGATTTAGGACCGAGGATGTGATCTATTCTGGAGAATGTTCCATGTGCACTAGAGAAGAACGTGTATTCTGTTGCTTTGGGATGAAATGTTCTGAATATATCTGTGATGTCCATCTGGTCCAGTGTGTCGTTTAAGGCCTTTATTTCCTTGCTGATCTTTTGCTCGGATGATCTGTCCATTTCAGTGAGGGGAGTGTTAAAGTCCCCTACTATTATTGTATTATTGTTGATGTGTTTCTTTGATTTTGTTATTAATTGGTTTATATAGTTGGCTGCTCCCACGTTGGGGGCATAGATATTTAAAATTGTTAAATCTTCTTGTTGGACAGACCCTCTGAGTATGATATAGTGTCCTTCCTCATCTCTTATTATAGTCTTTGGCTTAAAATCTAATTGATCTGATATAAGGATTGCCACTCCTGCTTTCTTCTGATGTCCATTAGCATGGTAAATTCTTTTCCATCCCCTCACTTTAAATCTGGAGGTGTCTTCGGGCTTAAAATGAGTTTCTTGGAGGCAACATATAGATGGGTTTTGTTTTTTTATCCATTCTGATACCCTGTGTCTTTTGACAGGGGCATTTAGCCCATTCACATTCAGGGTAACTATTGAGAGATATGAATTTAGGGCCATTGTATTGCCTGTAAGGTGACTGTTACTGTATATGGTCTCTGTTCCTTTCTGATCTACCACTTGTAGGCTCTCTCTTTGCTCAGAGGACCCCTTTCAAGATTTCCTGTAGAGCTGGTTTGGTGTTTGCAAATTCTTTCAGTTGTTGTTTGTCCTGGAAGCTTTTAATCTCTCCTTCTATTTTCAATGAGAGCCTAGCTGGATATAGTATTCTGGGCTGCATGTTTTTCTCATTTAGTGCTCTGAAAATATCATGCCAGCTCTTTCTGGCCTGCCAGGTCTCTGTGGATAAGTCAGCTGCCAATCTAATATTTTTGCCATTGTTTGTTACAGACTTCTTTTCCCGGGCTGCTTTCAGGATTTTCTCTTTGTCACTGAGACTTGTAAATTTTACTATAGGTGACGGGGTGTGGGCCTATTCTTATTGATTTTGAGGGGCGTTCTCTGAACCTCCTGAATTTTGATGCTCGTTCCCTTTGCCATATTGGGGAAATTCTCCCCAATAATTCTCTCTAGTATACCTTCTGCTCCCCTCTCTCTTTCTTCTTCTTCTGGAATCCCAATTATTCTAATGTTGTTTCGTCTTATGGTGTCACTTATCTCTCGAATTCTCCCCTCGTGGTCCTGTAGCTGTTTGTCCCTCTTTTGCTCAGCTTCTTTATTCTCTGTCATTTGGTCTTCTATATCACTAATTCTTTCTTCTGCCTCATTTATCCTAGCAGTGAGAGCCTCCATTTTTGATTGCACCTCATTAATAGCTTTTTTGATTTCAACTTGGTTAGATTTTAGTTCTTTTATTTCTCCAGAAAGGGCTTTTATATCTCTCGAGAGGGTTTCTCTAATATCTTCCATGCCTTTTTCCAGCCCGGCTAGAACCTTGAGAATTGTCATTCTGAACTCTAGATCTGACATATTACCAATGTCTGTATTGATTAGGTCCCTAGCCTTCGGTACTGCCTCTTGTTCTTTTTTTTTGTGTTGAATTTTTCCGTCTTGTCATTTTGTCCAGATAAGAGTATATGAAGGGGCAAGTAAAATACTAAAAGGGTGGCATCTTTGACAAAGCAGGAAAGAATGTCCAATGGAAAAAAGACAGCCTCTTCAATAAATGGTGCTGGGAAAATTGGACAGCCACATGCAGAAAAATGAAATTGGACCATTTCCTTACACCACACACAAAAATAGACTCAAAATGGATGAAGGACCTCAATGTGCGAAAGGAATCCATCAAAATCCTTGAGGAGAACACAGGCAGCAACCTCTTCGACCTCAGCCGCAGCAACATCTTCCTAGGAACAACGCCAAAGGAAAGGGAAGCAAGGGCAAAAATGAACTATTGGGATTTCATCAAGATCAAAAACTTTTGCACAGCAAAGGAAACAGTTAACAAAATCAAAAGACTACTGACAGAATGGGAGAAGATATTTGCAAACGACATATCAGATAAAGGACTAGTGTCCAGAATCTATAAAGAACTTAGCAAACTCAACACCCAAAGAACAAATAATCCAATCAAGAAATGGGCAGAGGACATGAACAGACATTTCTGCAAAGAAGACATCCAGATGACCAACAGACACATGAAAAAGTGCTCCATATCACTCGGCATCAGGGAAATACAAATCAAAACCACAATGAGATATCACCTCACACCAGTCAGAATGGCTAAAATTAACCAGTCAGGAAATGACAGATGCTGGCGAGGATGCGGAGAAAGGGGAACCCTCCTACACTGTTGGTGGGAATGCAAGCTGGTGCAGCCACTCTGGAAAACAGCATGGAGGTTCCTCAAAATGTTGAAAATAGAACTGCCCTATGACCCAGCAATTGCACTATTGGGTATTTACCCTAAAGATACAAACGTAGTGATCCAAAGGGGCACGTGCACCCGAATGTTTATAGCAGCAATGTCCACAATAGCCAAACTATGGAAAGAACCTAGATGTCCATCAACAGATGAATGGATCAAGAAGATGTGGTATATATACACAATGGAATACTATGCAGCCATCAAAAGAAATGAAATCTTGCCATTTGCAACAACATGGATGGAACTAGAGCATATTATGCTTAGCGAAATAAGTCAAGTGGAGAAAGACAACTATCATATGATCTCCCTGTTATGAGGAAGTGGTGATGCAACATGGGGGCTTAAGTGGGTACGAGAAGAATAAATGAAGAAAATGGGATTGGGAGGGAGACAAACCATAAGTGACTCTTAATCTCACAAAACAAACTGAGGGTTGCTGTGGGGAGGGGGTTTGGGAGAAGAGGGTGGGGTTATGGACATTGGGGAGGGTATGTGCTTTGTGAGTGCTGTGAAGTGTAAACCTGGTGATTCACAGACCTGTATCCCTGGGGATAAAAATATATGTTTATAAAAAATAAAAAATTATACTTAAAAAAAAAGAAAGAAAACTAATGATGTATTTTATGGTGATTAAAATAACATGATAAAAAATAATGAGTGGAGTTTTGAGTAAGATAAGGGTGAGGCAACTACTACAGTATTCTATATTAAATTAAATCTATGAATGATTAGTTAATAGCATATATAGATATATTTATAATTGATTAAATTTTGTTTATGGTTATTCTATCAAAAATAGTAGACATTATGGATTTAAACTTGATTAGTAGGCAGTACTTCAACTTACATAATTTCTACTCGCAGAAAATTGAGAAGTTGAAAGTACCAAGTTTTTCATATGTTCTTGTGAGAATACTTCAGTATAGTTTTTCTACATTTCATCATGAAAGCACTTACTCTGGCTTTACATCTCAGTCTCCGGTGGCATTCCCTAAATCAGTTGTTCTTTTTTTTTTTTTTCAATTTTTCCATCTGTTGTTTAAAACTCATCCTACATTTGGGAAACTGTACATAACTTGTTAGTCACATAACTCACTAAATGAGACTGAACAGTTTGTCAAGATGATTTTTTTTAAGAAGTGAGAGAAAGGTTCAATTTATCAATGCATTCCAGTTTTGCCAGGAAAGCATCCTTTCTCATCAAGCTAGGCTGGTATGTTGTTCATTATCAAATGTCACCAGAAATCATGTGAATGTACTGAATCCTTACCAAACGGCCATGACTGATTATAGTTTGAATAGAAATCTAATACAGAATGGAAAAATACCCTTATAAATATCTGCTGAATGAAAACTTTTAATCTCTATTCCACTTCTCTCAGTTTTTTTTTAGTAAAACCAATGCTGATATCCAATAATTATATATATTTTTATATAAGTATATATATAATTTTGAATTTTTTCTTGATTGTAGTGCTTTTCTAAGTTCTTGATATTCAGGACATTGAATATAAGGACAAATCCACTTGGCTTTCACCTAATTTCTCTCCCTTCACACTTGTGCTACTGAGAAGTGAGTTTGTGGGGCTCACTTCTTGAGTACTGCAAAGCTATATGATGGAAAAGTTTAAAAGAAAAATGATATATTTCTTCAGTGAATTCTTAGAAACGGAGGAATTAAGCATGAATCTAAAGGTAAATAGAAACCACAGATAGTGAAAACAATCTTTGACTGGTAGAAATCACATTTCTAAGAAAGGAAGGTGGGAGGAAAAGGGATAGAAAAAGAACAAACATTTTTATTTTTGGCACCTGTAATGTTCAGAAAAGGAAGAGGAAAAAGCAGATTAAGTTTGTGACAGCTTCATTGTCTATGGAACAACAGAGTCAGTACTATGTCTATCTAAGACTACCAACCATCTTTAGTATTATCTTTCATGGTTCACTACACTCTGTGAATTCAGCTCGATGGTTCTCACATGGAGTTTGCTCATGCAATTGCAGGCAAATGTTGACATCAAAGACTGAACTAGGCAAGGTTCTTAGGAGGGTCCACTTGCATGGCTGGCCATTGGATGGGAGTTCAGATGGAGCTGTTAATTGCAACACTCATGTTCTTCTTCACGAGCTTGCACTTTTCTTAGCATGGTGTGCTAAGAATGATGTGCCTGGATGGCTCAGTCAGTTAAGTGTCTGACTTTTGATTTCAGCTCAGGTAGTGATGTCAGGGTTATGAGCTTGAGCCCCGGCATCAGGCTCTGTGCTCAGTGAGGAATCTGCTTAAGATTCTCTCTTCCTCTCCCACTTCTTCTTAGTCCACATGATTCAACCAAAAATGATAAGGAGGCACATTTATTTATGAACAAAGATAAAGTGTAACTAATTGCCTTTCCTCCCATTTTCCCATTCTGGTCCCATGGCAGAATGGTTTCACTGAAGAATACTGTTTCTTTTGAGAGAACATGTAGTTTATGGGGTGTCCAGAAAGCATCCATGGTTTATCCTGGCCCTCAACTCAACTTTACAAGCCCTGAAATTTCCTAACTTTAGAAGAGGTAGAAAAGTGAGATTAGGTTTCAAAGAAGTATGAAAAGGAAGTGAATGCCATTAGTTTTATTGGCTCTGGTGTCTGTCAAGGACTCAGGTCTTTTACAGATTCTCCCTCTTCTATTTCACTAATTCTTATATACCCAAATCATGTCTTCACTGATTACTATTCTCAAAACTGAGATCGGAGATTGGGCTCATCTCTTGTTGCATTATTCCTTCTCAAGGCCCAGGCAGAAGACTGGGATCCAATTATTATAGATTCAGCTACTTCATTTAATGAAAGTAATTTAATAAGCTAGATCAAGGGGAGTTTAAGCCAAAAATGGTAAACCAGATAAAGATGGCTAATTTAATTTATATCCATAAAATTTAATCCATCAAGAACATAAAAGTGATGAAAGTTCATATACGGATTAACATAGCATAAAAATACATAATTAAAAATGAATAGAAATAAAAGGAAAATAGGAGAAAACATCATATTTCAAGTCAGACACACTCCTCCATCAGATGTTGATATTTCAAATGACAGATAATGGTGATGATGATAAGAATTTAAAATGATAAAAGACTTAAAAATAATTAATCTAGCTGATTTAATAGCTACATTGATAGTACTTAGATGCCATGCTCTTTGATGCCTCTTTGCTTCAAATTATATTGTTCCATTAGTTTAGAAAGTCTTTTCCTGCTTCTCCATCTACTCATTTTTAAGTTCTTCCTCAGATATGATTTCTCAGTGGTACCTTCTTGTCATAAGGATTAAGCATAGTATCTTACCTATGTCTTTGTCCTAGACTTATTTCATTGTGCTTTCTGGTATGAATGATTATTTTCATGTCTGGGTTGTGATAGATTACAAAGGCAACAGCAATTTCATCTTTGTGTCCCCAGTATTTGGCCTAATACATGGTGGCTGTGGGTACTCTGATAATAACTGTTGAAGGAAAGAATAGTGTGTCAGTGAAGGTATAACCCTCTTTATCAGTATAGAGCAGGGACAACAATAAAAACATTCTCTCATCTCTGCAGGTTCATCTGTGAAGATGAGGCATAACTGGGTAGAAGCCAGTCTACTCAGGGGCTAACACTTTGAGCCTAAAGCAGACCCATTATATGGAGAATTTAATTTTCCTTAAAATAGTATATTTGGGGTGCCTGGCTGTCTCAGTGAGTAAAACATCAATTCTTGATCTCAGGGTTGTAAGTTCGAGCTCCAAGTTGGATATAGATATTACTTAAAAATAAAATCTTCTTAAAAAATAAAACAAAGCTGTCCACTTACCTGAAGTACTCTATCACATCCCATTTATGAAGGAAATGGCATCAGAGAGCAAAGTTAAAAGCAACTGAGGGGAGAATGTAGACTGGAGTTGACAAGGAGTAGGTAAATACAGGCCCAGCTACAAAACATAGCGCTATTCCCCTACTGACCAAAGTACAGCATCTAGACAAGCCACTCAGATGCAGAGGCACAAACAGCATCTGCCTCATATGCCAGTGTGGTTGGAGGTGTTCCCACCTACACTCATTTTCACTCGCTTTCTGGGAGCTGTCCTGTGCAACTGAGATTCAGCTGGCCCAGTAGCACTGCTGCCTCTGAGAAAATGGAGCAGAGTAGTCTATCTATCTATGCATGTGCTAGACTCAGATTCTGTCCTTTCACCAGGGCACTGTGACTGTGACTGGAACAGGGTTGGGGGAATGTCTCCTGAAGACTTTCTAGCCCAAATTGGCACAGTGGTTTTGGAAAGGCTTCTGAGAAGCAGTTTGTCACTGGGGGCTGGAAAGGAGACACTTGTTTGCTTAAGCTGCTTCATGTCTAATTCAGTCCCTAGGTGGGAGCACCCCACTTACCTACAGACCTCTCTATTCTATCATGGTAGTGACAGATGGGAATTCTCGTGAAGAATTCTAAAATAAATTCCTATAAAAATGGTAAATGAACAGGGTAGAGCAAAAGGCAGATGTATATCAATTCATATTAATTGATTTGGAGGTCATGATCCCGGAGTCATTGGGCTCCTTGCTCACTGGAGAGCGTGCTTCTCCCTGTCCCTCTGTCTGCCACTCCCCCCGCTTGTGCTTTCTCTCTCTGTCAAATAAATAAATGAAATCTTTTTAAAAAATTTAAAAATCAAAAAAATTAATGAATTGATTTATCTAAGAAGTAATGGGGTAGGGGGCACCTGGGTGGTGCAGTTGCTTAAGCATTTGCCTTCAGCTAAGGTCATGATCCTAGGGTCCTGAGATGACATGGACTGAGTCCCAGATCAGGCACCCTGCTCAGCGGGGAGCCTGCTTCTCCTTCTCCTCCCTATTTCTGTGCTCTCTGTCACTATCTCTGTCTCTCAATTAAAAAAAAAAAAAGGCCTACTTGTGATGAATTTTTCCTAAGATTCTCTGGGAAGGCTTTTCAGAAAAGAAAAAAAAAACTTAATGGAACCACAAATGCAATGGTAAGGAGTTGGTAGTTTGTTTCAAAGGGAAACAAGCTGGTGAAGAAACACCCATAGCCAAATCATGTCCTTGGGAAGAGTTTATCTTCTGTCATTTTCTATTCTTTTGATTCTTGTGTGAAAGAAGCCCTGAGAAGTAATAACATGAAGCAGTCCTTTTGGAGGTGACATTTAAAAATCAATCCAGTATAAATCGATCCAATCCTATGGTCCACATTGTCTGTTTTTGACAGCTAAAAGGTAATTTAAAAGATTTAATAATTTAATCAGTCTCTCAATGGATCATGTAAAAGGAAATTCTATTTGAAAGCAAAGCAAAATCTTTAAAAATCTTTCCTCATCACCCTCTACTCTACATCTTCCACCCCAAAAGTATCTTCTCCCTTCAATTCTCTTTCCCATCTTTAACTCTCCCAAATTTCTCCCTTCCCCAACGCTTGATGCTTTTCTCAAATAAACGTAACTTTTAGTTCCACTTAATATCCCTACATTAATACCATTAATATCATCTATTTCTTTAGAGCCAATGAGTTCTCAGGAGGTAACTCAAAACACAAAATCCTTGGAATCCTTGAGGAAGGATTAAAATTGTGAATGCTCAGGAATTAATCATTTGTTCACCAGTAAAATGTCTACATTTTGAAATAAAACAAAACAAAAACAAAAACAAAAAAAAAGAAAGAAGGAAGGAAAGGGAAAGAGAGAAAGAAAAGGAAAAGGAACCTTGACAAGGAGTCATCCCATGAAATGCACAAACAAGAGAATAAAATTGCCTGATATTTTCCCTTAAACTCAGTTTTGGGATTTCTTTGGAAGGTGGGCCTCCTGTAAGAAAACAAAATCTGATAAAGCACTGTGCTGTAGATAAAGCTGGATTCAAACATGTAGCTGAGAGATAAAGGTGAACTTGAGCCTTCACTATGAGGCTGGGTGAAAATACAGACATTCGTGATATGGTCACTTCACTGCTTTTATTCACTACATATATAAAGTAACATCTGAACTCAGATTAATTTATAATGTGCTTGGTGGTAAAATGATGGGTGAAATTTTCAGCAACAGTTTTATTGAGTTTGTTATTTGAATGGAACATATGTACAGATGTGAGGAAAGTTGGGAGTCAAATCTACAGAAACAAAACTCCCTGGCCACTGAGCATCCTGAATGTAGACTCAAGATACTTTGCCTCAGAGTCTGCCTTTCTACAGTCCACAGAGAGATATAAAGTATAAATTTAAAAGACTTGCGCATGACTTCTTTTTAAAAAAGTATTTTTTCACAAAGATACACATGTTCGTAACCAGGAAAAGTTGCTGGTCACAGTTTTTAAACTTGGGGATGAATTGCTACTTTTTCTTCATTAATAAAATAAAAAGTCACCATGGCAAAGTATAAAACTGGTAAAGATACATGAATTTATTTCTCAACTTTAGGATAAACAGTCACTCACAAATTTAGCTTATTCAGCAGATAATTTTTAAAAGTTGAACCTTCAATACATAACTTCAATGCACTGTGACTATGCAGCAGCATAAGACAAAACAGAAAACATTTAACAGTTGGGTAAGAGTTTTGATAAGAGAGAAAATGGATTGTTTAAGACTCTTACTTCATTTACAGGGTTGGATTAAAAAACAGTACTCTGGTTAGTCACATCTGTCTTGACCGAAAAATATTGCTTTGATGGGTTAAAAGAGAATGATCGATGGAACAAAAATGGGCAACTCTGTTAGCCTGTCATGTGACATAGGAAAATGACTTCTCAAGAAAAATGTACATATCCAAATTTCTGTTAACAGTTGCCTGAAATCCTTGTGCTTCACAATCTGAGTCATCACACCATAATGATTTTCCTGACTGTTTACTGAAGTAAATACTGTCTTGTACCAGTTGCTAGGGCTCCCGTGACAAAGTACCACAGTCTGGGTAGCTTAAACAACAGAAATTTATTTCATCACAGTTTTGGAGCTAGAAGTCAAGGTGTTGGCACAGTTGATTTCTTCTGAGGCCTCTCTCCTTAGTTTGCAAAAACTGTCTTCTTCCTGCATCTTTACATAGTGTCCCTTCAGTGTATGTTTGTATCCTAATCTCTTCTCATAAAAACACCAATCATATTGGATCAGGACTCATCTGGCCTCATTATCCCTTACAATTAACAGAATTTATTAGCATACTAAAAAAAAAAAAAAAAGACAAGATGACCAAGTATGATTTATCTCCAGAATACAAGGATCAATAATAGGGAATTTGTTAATTTAAATCACCATATTAATGGACCAAAAGGGAAAAATCATTTCATTATCTCCATACATGTTGAAATATCTTTGGAGAAAAAAAGATGGACATCCATCCTTCTAATAAAAACTCTCAATAAAATAGTAAAAATGATAAAGAGTATATACTTTGGTACTTAAAGTAATCATTTTATTTAATGGAGAAACTCCAAAGGGTTTCCTAATAAAGTTAGGAAAAAGGCAAGGATGGTCATTATTTCTATTACTATTTAGCATTATACTGGAGACTTTTAATTAGCGATATTGTATTTCTTAATGTGGGTGGCTACAGGGGTAATGCTTTTATAATCATTCTCTAAATTGTCCATGTGTACTTTGTACCCTTTATGAATATGCATTTTACAATAAAAAGGTAAAAAAGGTAACATAAGAAAACCATATATACATACATTTAAAAAGGCTACTTGATGTAATTCATGTCCACTTGTACATTTAAGATTTGTGGCCGAAGGACATGAAGCCAGGGATTTTCAGCAAAATTAAGGGAAGCACTGGGGCACCTGGGTGGCTTAGTGGGTTAAAGCCTCTGCTTTCGGCTCCGGTCATGATCCCAGGGTCCTGGAATCGAGCCCCGTGTCGGGCTCTCTGCTCTGTGGAGGGCCTGCTTCTTCCTCACGCTCTGCCTGCCCCCTGCCTACTTGTGATCTTTCTCTCTGTCAAATGAATAAATAGAATCTTTAAAAAAAAAAAAAAAAAGGAAGCACTATCAATGCAAGACATGCAGCATGAGATGCAAAATGCCTCTGTGGCCTTCTATTGCTGGTGATAAAAATCCAGATCAGTGGCCATTGATGTCTTCTCAAGAAGAAAGGCACAAATACTTTAAGATTTAAGTATGAAACTTTCATTTGCCAAAGATAGCCAATGAAATCCAATGCAGGCTTCAGCTCCAACATTTAAAGAGCTTGGAGGCCATCACTCCAAGAACCAAGAAAATCAACACCTTTTCTTGGAGCCATCAGAGAACAAGTTTGCAGCACAAAAGCCTGTCCTGACATCTGGAAAGATAGGAAAATCCAGCGTCACAGTAAGATTTGCTTACCTAGACAGCACTGATGGCATAAACTAATCGAAATACTTAAATGGCAATTTTAGTGGATTGTTTTAAAAAAATTATCTGGTGAATACTCTAAACTCGTGAGTGTTTGTCCTAAAAGTGAGAAATAAATTCATGTACCTTTCCTAGTTTTACCCTTTGCCATGGTGACTCTTCATTTTATTAATGAAGAAAAAAGTAACAACTCATCCCCTAAGTTTAAAATGGATACTTAAATGACAATTTTAATGGTCATCATCCTTGACTATGGACTGATGTGAGAGTAACTCCTGGGGATCAAAGTTGCAGGGGGCATTCCACACTTTTATGGAAACCCAACAAGTTCTTATGGTAATGGTCTTAAAAAGATAGCCATTTTGACCTTGGCAAGAGCAGTGGAAGAATAATTACTGTGGAATGCACCTGCCTGGAGCCCTCCTCCTAATAAGGACCTACTTCTCATGGGAAAACAAAACAAAATTGTTCAACCTGTTCCAAAACTGTGGCAGAAGACATTCCTCTCACTCCAGCCTCATCTAGCCCTCCTGCCTCACCTAAGGAAGGTGGTAGGGTTAGGGAGAGCTACACAAGAAGATTCACTTGTGAAAGCCATAAGCCAAAGATGCAGTTCACTGAAGGGCTGAGACTAAATTGGGAGATTATAGAATGCCCTCTCCACCAACATCTTACCACCACACCACATGGATTCCAGTGTAACTAGAGTGGATTACAGCTGAAAGACCTATGAGTCACAAATTCCATTTGAGATGGAGTACTTAGGCAAGCCCAGAGTCAATATGGGATACAGAACATGAAGACAGTAGAAAAATTTGATGCCTCTGACAGCTACAGAAAATATTAGACAAAGCCCAACTCCCAGCTGAATTAACAAAAATCCTCACACTGGAGGCCTATTTAGTAGGTTTCTCAATACAACATATCTGGCTTTCAAAAAGGCATGACAAAAACCAGGAAAAAGCAGTCTTAAAAAAGATAAGTCTTCAGAACCAGACTCAAATATGACACAGATGTTGGAATGATCAGAACATCATAAATAAATATGGTTATGTTAAAGGCTCTAATGTAAAATGTAGGCAACATCAACAGCACATGGATAATACAAGTAGAGAAACAGAAATTCTAAGAGTCAACAGGAAATACAAGAAAGACTAGAGATGGCTGAATAAAGAACTGGTGTGTCTAAAGACAGGTTTCTAGAAAATCCCCAAGCTTAAACTTAAAGAGAATAAAAGATGAAGAAAATGAAACAGAATGTTGAAGAACTGTAAAACAAGAAGAAAGAAAAGGGAATCGACTATTTGAAATAATGTCATGGAGAACGTTCCAAAATTCATGACAGATATCAAGCCACAAATTCAGGAAGCCCAGAGAACACAAAGCAGGATAAATATCAAAAAATACACCTCGCTATATCACAGTCAGACTTCAGAGAACCAAAGACAACTTGAAGATCTTCAAAGGAGCCAGGAGGAAAAAAGCAAACAAAAGAACACCTTACCTATGGAAGAACAAGGATGAGAATGACAGCAGGCTTGTGAGAAAAGAGGAAAACCAGGGGAAAGTATAATGAAATATGGAAGGTGTTGAAAGAAAAAAAAAATCCATCAATTTAGAATTCTATATGTGGTGAAATTACAGTTAACAAGTGAAGGAGAAATGAAGACTTTCTCAGACCAGTTAAAATGGGATAAATTCCTCCACAGCACACCTACTGTGCAAGAAATGTTTAGAGAATTTTTCCAGGAAGAAGGAAAACCATATAAATCAGAAACTTGGATTTACATCAAGAAAAGAAGAGTTTTAAAGAAAGAATAAATGTGGGTTAAATATTTTTATTCTTAATTGACCCAAGACATAACTATTTAGCGCAATAATTGTAACAGCATATGGGGTAATGATTACATCACAGATAAATAAATGGTTGACAGCAATGTCACAAGGGGTGAAGGGGAGGAACTGGGAACTCTGTCAGAAGGTTCCTGCACTACACATAAAGTAGAATAGTTTTATCGAAGGCAGATTTAGTTAAAAATGTATATTACAAACTAGGACAAATGGTATGTTCTATTTTTATAAAGTATGATTGACATGCTAAAGAGAGGAGTGAAACAGAAAATAATTGTAAAATACATGTTTTGAAGCATAGAAGGCAAAAACAGAAATCTCTGGCAATCAATAGAAAATAATTCCAAAATTTGATATTAATCTATGTATCTCAATAATCATTTTAAATGTGCTGTTTTAGAGAGAGAGAGGGAGCATGCACACAAACAGAAGGCAGGAAGGGGCAGAGCGCGAGAGAGAGACAGAGACAGAGAATCCTAACTAGGCTCCATGCTCAGCATGGAGCTGCATGTATGGCTCAAACTCACAACACTGAGGTCATGACCTGAGCTGAAATTAAGAGTCTGATGCTTAACTGACTAAGCCACTCAGGTGCCCCTAAATGTGAATGGTTTAAATGCACTAACTAGGGCGCCTGTGTGGCTCAGTGGGTTAAGCCGCTGCCTTCGGCTCAGGTCATGATCTCAGGGTCCTGGGATCGAGTCCCGAATCGGGCTCTCTGCTCAGCAGAGAGCCTCCTTCCTCCTCTCTCTCTGCCTACTTGTGATCTCTCTCTGTCAAATAAATAAATAAAATCTTTAAAAAAAAAATAAATGCACTAACTAAAAGACAGAGACTGTCAGGGTGGATTAAAAAACAATACTCAACTATATGTGATCTTGGAGAAATCGTTTAAATATAAAGACACTGGCTTTTTTTTTTTTTTTAAAGATTTTATTTATTTATTTGACAGACAGAGATCACAAGCAGGCAGAGAGGCAGGCAGAGGGAGAGGAGAAAGCAGGCTCCCCGCTGAGCAGAGAGCCCGATGTGGGACTCGATCCCAGGACCCTGAGATCATGATCTGAGCCGAAGGCAGCGGCTTAACCCACTGAGCCACCCAGGCACCCCAAGACACTGGCTTTTAAAAAAAGACACTGATTGTTCAGAAGTAAAGAAATGGAGAAAGATACACCATGCTAGCCCTTGTAATTGTAACAAATGTACCAATGTAAGGTAGGATTATAGGGGAAACTTGATGTGAGGCATATGAAAACTCTATGATATCTTTGTCATAGTCAGTAAATCTAAAAGCCCTCAAAAATTGAAACTTTGTTAAAAAATAGGCCTATAATAAATTCTTTGGACAAGAAACAGTTAAATGTACAGTTTAGTGTTAAATGTAGGCAAGACAGTTAAATGTAAAATTAAAAGTAAAAATAAAATACCTCTGAATTAGAAAAGAAAAGAAACTGCTCTGAAATATGCATCTTAAAGATCATGGCATCTCTTAGCTTGCCACACCGCCCTCCATGATGAATGATCAAGCTGATAGAATATATAATTCAAAAACCAGTCTGCTTATTGTTCACCAAGAACTGATACTAATTTACCCATTTATATACATTTGAATTTTAGGAGAGATAAAAATACAAAAGTCTATAACAATATGAAGTCCTTCACAATACTTAAGTATAAAATGTGGATATGTTCCCGTACGATTTAGGACTGTCTAGGTTTACTAGTTTGATTTAGCACTAAGTCCATTCTGTTAGGAAATGAACACCGGACATGTATGGAACCATTTCAGTTATTATGGAGAATCATAAAAATGCATAAGAAACAGCTTCTGCCCTAAGAAGTTTACATAATACAATTTAAAGGCCTTTACATACAACTTCTATAGTATTTACCCTTTCCTAAAAATCCAAATTCTTTTTATACTAATAGAGCCACTAAATAAGTTGGACATTGGCCTGACGGGGTTTTGCTGGACAGTGAGTTTGTGTGCTTCACCTGTGAGAAACAATACTGATTTCTTCTCGGCTACATGGTAGTTGAGTTGGCATTGAGCTATCAGTAGCACTATTTGATTTTTAAGAATTTATTTGCATTTCCTTACCTGACTAAAACTATTTTCTCATTTTTCTTGTGGACATAATTAATTCAGTGTTATTCAAACACAAGGAGGTTTCTGAAACAGCTGTGAAATTCCAATATTTACCCTCAGCCACGAGTCTCAAAATGATTTATTAGCTTTTATTTTGTCTGGATGGTTTTACGTGCTTCAAACTGGCAGCTTTTCGGTATCAAATTAGGACATAGATTCTGAGCAAAGTGATATCCTTATGCTGTAACCTCTTCCACCCAAATAGTTTTGCTTTTATTAATGACAGGACAATATTGAGCTTTTTGTATAATCATCATCGATTGCTAGCAATTTGTTTTGCTATTTTTAATACAACCTCTTCACTGACAGAAGAATGATGGCAAATAGGAACAATGTGTATGAGTATTTACTAGAATAATTAGCAAGGAATGGCTCTCAAGTATGAAAGTGAAAATGGGCAAAAGAGCCTTTTTAAAATTGTAATCCTCTCTGTAGTGAGAACAGGCTAAAGTTGAAAGGGTTTGTACCAATGTATGCAAAGCACTTCAGTAAGACTAAACAAATAGCAGCTGTATACATAACACTTTTATGCTCCTCCCTTCTTCTCTCCTTTTTTCTGTCTAGAAATGTGGATACTTAAAAATCATCATCATCATTGTTGTTGATGTTTGCTAACTCTACTGAGCTTTCTTGGAAATGATGCCAGTTAAGACTTGGTGGTGGGACGAGGAGGCTTAGGGGCAGAGTGGTGGTTTCCCACAGGAAATCCATCTTGCAGTTTGTAGTAAAAATGATTTTAAGGGGCAGGTTAACAAGATTACAATTTACTAATCATCCTAAAACCCATCCCTTTGCAGTTTCCAAACAGGATGGCTGACATCAGGCAGCTTTATCTCTTGACACTAGAAGCCCTTAGGACTATCTTTCAGGACTGCCATTGCAAATTCACCTATGCATATAGTTTACAAAGAGTTTCAGAAATTGAATGGGTTTAGTAGCACGAACACCTGCCTTACTCTAGTCACAAACCACGCAAGTACTTTCGGTGCATTCATTGTAGGTGAAATCATAGGGAAAATCCCTTCTCTTGAACTGTACTTACTATTCAGTTTAGCAAATATCTAAGAGAATACGGTGTGAAATCTTTGTGTTGGGCACTTTGAGAGGTACAAAGACAAATAAGGCAAGACCTGCAAGCTGTGGCCCAGGCTAAGGAGAAAGGACTGGCAGAGGGACATGGGGCAATTGTCATAATGCAGAAAAATGATGCTTTTGCTTTTTTCTCCACCCCGATCCTTAGCTCTCAGATGACATTTTGTCTAGTCCCATAAATATCCAGTGCCCATAGCCCCCTACTACAGAGCCACATCCAA
Organism: Mustela putorius furo; assembly: GCF_011764305.1. Taxonomy (NCBI): domain Eukaryota; kingdom Metazoa; phylum Chordata; class Mammalia; order Carnivora; family Mustelidae; genus Mustela; species Mustela putorius. The sequence goes on from NW_025421987.1 coordinate 34,597,361, forward strand.
GTGCATTATCACTGAACTCCAGAAAAGTCCTCCATCTCAAACTGCTCCTCTCTCCGTCGTTAACCAGATTCCTAATCACTGCAAGGAACACCAGTGACGTTTTAGCCCAGCTTATAGAATGCTTCAGCCACATCCATCCATCAGGCTGAGTTCTACAGGACAGTTTCCCCTGTCTTATAAGACCTTATGCTGACTGCCCTCACTCTGGGGTTAACAGCTCGCTGAGTCTTTGAAGTGACCGTTCTGGATGAGGAGGGTAGCAGGTTGGAGAAACCGCAGAATGGTGTCTCTTTAACTTTCAAAATCTCTTAGTCAAATTTAGATAGCAATAATCACACTTCTGCCTATTGGCCAAGCCTATTAAATCCATGTCGCCTCACACTTCCCACAGATGGCAATCAATAACTGTTTGTTGAGTGAATAAATGCATGAATGAATTAGTACAAGATGAACTGAACTGCTTCTAGGAGCAGCAGTCATAATAACTGCTGTTATCCTCTCAGGCATTCCCGGCGGTTTTGTATTCCCGTGGGGAATTTACACTGGATGTCAAACTAAATGAGGACTGTCATTCAGGAAAGTTGGTTAATGGTAGTTACTTTTTTAAAATCCACAAATATTTTCTGAGCACTTGCCATGTGCATTCCCTTTCTAGGCACTGGTGGGAGTAGGGGGGAGTCAGTGCAGAAGATGGACATGGGGACCGACTTCCTGGAGCTCAGAGTCATGTGGACGAAAGTAGACCATAAACAAAAACATAAGCCAAGTAATTTCCATTCTAATGTGTCACACAGGAAATAGGATATCATAGAGTAGAGCCGACCTGGGGAGATGAGTGGCCTACTTCAGTTAGAGTTCGAAAGGAAGATGTTCTGAATATTTAAATTTGAGCTGAGCCACTGAGGAGGAGATAAAAGAAGCTTTATAAAGAAACATTTTACCCTCTCTAAGCAGTGCAAAGGCTGGAGGTAATATTGAGCTTATCTTGATCAAGAGGGTAAAAAAAGGCTGGTGAGGCTCTGGAGGAGGGCTTGGCACATTTTTTCTCTAATAGGTCTGGCGGTGACTATTTTAGGCTTTTTGGGTCATGTGGTCTCTGTGGAAACTACTCAGCTCTGCTTTGCAGCACATAAGCAGCAACAGATGCTCCTACAGGATTGAGTGTGGCTGTGTTCTAACAAAACTTTATTTGCAAAAAACAGGTGATGGGGGGAATTTGCCCCATGGGTCCTAATTTGCTCTGCTCTAGATTATAGAGCAAAAGGAAAGTTGTTACATGTTAAAGTTAGAAAACGTGCACAGTCCAGTGTGGAGCCTGAGGGCATACATAGTAAGGAGTTGGAATTTTATTCTTAGTGCAATATAATGTCATTGAGAGATCCCATGAAGCAAGGGAGTGACTCGGTCTAATTCAGTTTTTAAAATATTATCCTGGATGATGGCTGGGCAATAGATCATAAATGTCATCAGAGTAGAAGGAGGAAGGCAGTGCTGGAGGCAAGAGATCATGATGCTTGGCCTACAGGGGACAGCAGAAAGATGGTGTGAATGAATGAATACGTCTTCTCAAGTCAGGACATGAAAACAGATTGGATGTTGGGTGGGGGTGGAAGGGAAGGCCAAGGCAGCAAGAAGGAATTCTAGGTTTCTGGCTGATGATAGTGCTGTTATCAAAATGTGGCAGATGGAGAAGGAATCAAAAGTTCAGTTTTAGAACATTTTAGCTTGACATGTCTGTGAGACATCAAGTCATCCTTCAGAAGAGGAATAATTGAGTAACTGCAAGACAGACCATTCTGAAGCAGGTCAAAGAGAAGCAAGGCCAGTTTCCAGTCATTTACGCTAGACTGACTTTGTGGCGAATGTCCCTCAACCCCCTCTCTATAGGGGCTGGGGTGAGAAATGATATGAGCAAGTGCAACTCAGGACATTTGTTGAAGTGACCACAACCCTTACTTCCTGTGTCAAAATAACGCCCTCCTTCTTCAGCATAAGAAGCCGGGCGTCTCCACATTATGTCTGTTTTTGCATTAAGCAAGCCTACCCAGGAGTGAAAGGGGGCTAATTGCAGGCAGATGGAGGACAAGGGGAGATGGAGAGGAGAAGGGAGTTGAGGGAAATTGGAAGGGGAGGTGAACCATGAAAGACTATGGACTCTGAAAAACAATCTGAGGGTTTTGAAGGGGCAGGGGGGTGGGATATGGGGCAACCAGGTAGTGGGTATTAGAGAGGGCATCGATTGCATGGAGCACTGGGTGTGGTGCAAAAAACAATGAATACTGTTACGCTGAAAATAAATAAATAAATAAATAAATAAATAGGAAAAACCCCCATCAATTTAAAAGGAAAAAAAAAGAATTAGCATTGAGACACAGGATGTTAATTGTGACCAGCAAACAGTTTGCAGGTTGGCTGTGACCTGCAAATGTGCTGCTCCACGTGTTTCTCTGCTAAGCTTTGACCACATCCTAAAACACAGACATACCAATATTTCCCAGCTAGTCTGTTTGGGTAATCCAGTCATAGTCACGAGGGGGGAAAAAAAAGAGTCACCATGTTTGACTGCTTTTGCTTAATCCAACTTGACCTGGATGCTCCTAAGAATACTGCTGCAGAAAATAATCACAGAAACAGGGAGTGAACCATGGGTCAGAGCACATGCTACCTGTTTCTTAATCTATTTCACAGGAAGTAGGTGAAGGGATTTTAAGAAGTACTTTTTGGTCAAATACATATAAGAAGGATAAACTTTAAAACAGATTTATGGTAGGGACATCTGGGTAGCTCAGTTGTTAAGCATCTGCCTTAGGCTCAGGTCATGATCCCAGGGTCCTGGTATCCAGCCCCTCAGGAGCCTGCTTCTCCTTCTGCCTGCCCCTCCCCTTGCTTGTGCGCTCGAGCTCTCTCTCTCTGTCAAATAAATAAATAAAATCTTTTTAAAAAAGTGAAATAGATTTATCGCAGAGCCGTTTAACGCTAATAATATCATTCATGTTAATATGCGGTATGCAACCCCAGAAGGGAAGTACTGTACTTGATATTTTCAAACTTACTGAAAATACACCACAATTTGGTAGCACACACATACATTAGATGTGCCAATTCTACATTTTTTTAAAGATTTTATTTATTTATTTGACAGACAGCGATCACAAGTAGGCAGAGAAGCAGGCAGAGAGAGAGGAGGAAGCAGGCTCCCTGCTGAGCAGAGAGCCTGATGTGTAGCTCCATGCCAGGACTCTGGGATCATGACCAGAGCTGAAGGCAGAGGCTTTTACTCACCGAGCCACCCAGGTGCCCCAGTTCTACATTTTCAATAGAGTCGTGATCCCATCTTATAACTCAACTCATTTTAGATTATGCTTTACTATCAGTGACAGAATATCCAATTTTAGCTACTTAAACAATTAGGAGTTATTTTCATTAAAGAGCAAGAAAGCCAGAGGTAGGTTTGTGGTTTTATTCAGTGGTTCATAAATGTCAGAACAAACTCATAAAAATTCTCTTGACCTTTCCATCTCAGGTGCAAAATAATTTCAACAGCCACAAGTACCACAGCTGTGTATGAGCCAAGGAAGAGGGAACTGGGAGGTCGTGAGAGGACATCAGCTTCATGTCTTCCTTTTAACAAGGAAAACAACCATTTTTCAGAATTCCTATAGCAGACATTTCCTTGAGTTTCATTATCTTATTATCGTCAGGCTATTTGACCACATCTAACCACCGCAGAGTGTGTGGGACAGGTGGAAGCTCTAGGAAAGCAGAAAACAGGATTCTTAGAATTGGTTTAGACACCGGTGTCATTTCCCCTGGCCTTGGCACATTGTTGTTTCAAACAAATTAGACCACAAGGAGAAGAAGCTGAATCTCAGCTGGGTAACTAACAGTGTCTTCTCAACAGACTGTGTTATAAGACACACTTCATGCAAGTCATTTGTCATTTTCAAACTGTAAGGCACACTGTAAAATATTGCCCAGATTGCCCCTCGGGTACAGAGCACTGATCACCCCGCGGCTGGGAGAGTTGCTCGAAGGCAGGCAGGCCTCAAACGATCAGATCCCTGCAAGTATTGTCCCAACTGAGACAGTCGCCTCACCAAGGACTCACCCGCTTCCCAGCGCCATCTTCATGGACATGAACCTGCAGAGGCTCGACCAGAAACTCTGCCCCTTCAACCCCGCCCCCACCTCCCACACCCGCCCCACGACTTCTCCTACCTCTTTCCTCTCTCTCCCACTGTTCTTCCCACACTCCCAACAGCACTGGAAGGGCATCTCCTCTTCGGAGCTGGTGGTCTGCTGAAGGTTGGGTGGAGACTGCATCGCAGCTTAACCCTCCCGTCTGCCTGATCCTGCTTTCCGCGCCTCTCTTCCACAGGTGTGCTCAATGCCGTGTGCCCCTCCAGGAAACGTCCTGCCTGCCAAGGTCCGTCTCCGAGTCTCCTTCCTGGAGAGCCCAACCTGCTGCAAAAAAATAAAATAGGAAATTACATGTAGTCAAAACATGTTCCTTTCTCTATTTTACTTTTGATGCTTATATGGCATTTTTAAAAGATGTAATTTTAAAAATCAGAGTTCTTAAAGTGAAAATGTAATTTGTAAGACGACCACGTGCCAATGACATTCTGTTATTTCGGCAGTGAATGCAAATATGAAGATATTTGCCATCTGCCTCGATTGTTCATTTCCCCAGTTGAACAGATATGTGATTTTCTTGGTAAAAACAATGTATTTTTGAAAAGTTTATTTTTCTGAATATTAAATGAATTACTGCTCATTGTAAAAAAAAATTAAGATATAAAAACAAGTAAAAATATAAGTAGAAAAGAAAATAAATCACCTATAACCTTACCACCTATCTGTTATTAATCTTTGAGTGACATCTGTCCAGACTTTTAAAAGGAGTTAACAGCAACTGTGTGATGGACATTAAGGAGAGCCCATGATGTAATGAGCCCTGGGTATTATGTAAGACTGATAAACCGCTGACCTCTACCTCTGAAACTAATGATACATGTTAATTATTGAACTTAAAAATTTTTTAAAAATAAGGAGAAAAACAGTTCATTAAAAAAGGGAGTTAACAGCTGTTTCTTTGACATTTCCTTCAGTCTCAAGAGCAGTCTGATGATCTGACCCATGTTTGATCCTCCTTGCATTATTAACTGAAAAAATCTGTATTAAAAAGAATCTGGCCAAGGACTAGGTATAGGACCAAATCACACCTCCTTCTTGCGACCAAGTAATGAATCATTGGTATTTATGAGGCAGAGCTGTCCTAGAGAATTGGGGGTGGTTGCACACACCTGAGAGAGCTAGCTGATTTACCAGGAATAAAAATGTAAAGGCTCCCAGAGCTAACGATTCCCTGAGCTGTGGCTGCATGCACATTTTCAGCTTCGTTTCTTATGATCATGCATGTTCTGTAAGCAGTGTGGCAGGAACATTGCAAGCCGTGCCTGGGAGGTACAAGTCCATGGCTAGGTTGTTCTGTGGGCTACACTGTATCCTGTTTGCTTTTTTAAAAGGAAATAAATTTGGTGCTGGGTCAAGCCTAATGTGCTCTAAGCTGAAATGTAAAACTATAGCCAGCAGAAACAGACATTCTGTTATCACACAAACAATTGAGGACTATATTCTCATTGTAAAAGCTTCAAATAATGTATAGCATTTTACAAAGTAAATTCTCCACTGCAATTTCCCTCCTCTCTTGCTTTTAATCACTAATTTGTCTTCTTTCCTTTGCAGAAGTCTATTCAGACTTTCCATTACTTCTCAAGTCAGTTTTGGTAATTTGTATCATTCTAAGAATTTATTTCTTCAAAGTGTTAAATTTGTAGGCATATAAAGTTGTTTATATTTCCTTAGAATTCTTGTAATTCCTGTAAGGTGTATACTCACATGTATCAATTTTATGGATCTTTACAAAGAAACAGTTTGGGGTTCCACTGACCTTTTCTCATGTTTTCCTGTTCCTATTCCATTGGTTTCTGCTCTGGTCTTCATTATTTCCTTCTTTTTACTTTGAGTTTGATTTTCTTCTTGCTTGTCAGGGAAGAAGATAAGTTTTGATTTAGATTTTTCATCTTTAACTGTGTAAGCATTTTATGACCTATATTTCCTCCTAAGCATTGCTTTTGCCACATCTCATACATTTTGATATATTGTATTTTTATTTTTATTTGGTTTAAAGTATTGTACAATTTCCCTTGTAAGTTCTTCTTTAACCGTCAGGTTTTTTTGGAAGTCTGTGATTTATTTTCCAAATATCGGGGGATTTTCAATTACCTTTCTACATAATATTTCTAATTTAATAAATCTGTTATGATAAAAAGTACTTTGTATTATTTCAGTCCTTTTAATTTTTTTAAGACTTGCTTTATGGGATAGCATATAGTCTATCCTGAAGATTATTCTGTGTATGTTTGAAAATGTGTATTTTGCTGTTGCCACGTGGAGTGTATTCTTTAAATGTCAATTAGGATCCTTTTGGTTAATACTGTTGTTCAACGTTTCTATATCCTTATTCATTTTCTCTCTGATTTTATCAATTACTGAGGGAAGACAAGCTAAATCTCAACTTTGGTTGTTGTATTTTCTAGTTCTCCTTAACTCTGTCAGGTTTTCCTTCATTTGTTTTCAGACGTTGTTATTAACATATATAGTTAGTATCTGTTTCTGATGTATTGACCCATATATCATTATGAAATGTTATAAAGAAAACCATCTCTAGTAATAGTCTTTGTGTGGAGGTCTATTTCATCTCAGGTAAGTATAAGCACTCTCTGTTACTATTACTGTAGGCAGGCATTTTTTCCCATACTTTGACCCTCACTTATTTGTATCCTTGAATTTCAGGTATTTCTTTTGTGGACAAAAGGGAAGATCTTGCTTCTGGTTTTTGTTTTGTTTTGGTTTTGTCTTTTGTATTAAACAAAACCCTTTGGATACCATTTTAATTCCCTAATACTTTAGATGCATTGTTTGAGGTTTTTTTTCCTTTTAATTGCTTCTAGGGGTTAAAATATTCTTCTTTAAAGAAGCCAAACTCTCTTCACAGATGACATGATACTTTATGTGGAAAACCCAAAAGACTCCACCCACAAATTACTTAGAACTCATACAGCAATTCACTAATGTGGCAGAATACAAAATCAATGTACAGAAATCAGTTGCTTTCTTATACACTAACAATGAAACTGTAGAAAGGGAAATTAGAGAATCAATTCCATTTACAATAGCACCAAAAACCATAAGATACCTTGGAATAAACCTAACCAAAAAGGTAAAGAATCTATACTCAGGGAACTACAGAACACTCATGAAAGAAATTGAAGAAGACACTAGAAGATAGAAAAACATTCCATGCTCATGAGTTGGAAGAATAAATATTGTTAAAATGTCTATACTGTCCAGAGCAATCAGTACTTTCAATGCCATCCCGATCAAAATATCATTGACATTTTTCAAAGTTCTGGAGCAAACAATCCTAAAATTTGTATGGAACCAGAAAAGACCCTGAATCACCAAGGAAATGTTGAAAAGAAAAACAAAGCTGGGGGCATCACGTTGCCTGATTTCAAGCTTTATTACAAAGCTGGATCACCAAGCAGCATGGTACTGGCACAAAAACTGACACATAGACCAATGGAACAGAGTAGAGAGCCCATACATGGACCCTCAACTCTATGGTCAAATAATCTTTGACAAAACAGGAAAAAATATACAGTGGAAAAAAGACAGTCTCTTCGATAAATGGTGCTGGGGAAATTGGACAGCTATGTACAGAAGAATGAAACTTGACCATTCTCTTACACCATACACGAAGATAAACTTAAAATGGATGAAAGACCTCAGTGTGAGACAGGAATCCATCAAAATCCTAAAGGACAACATAGGCAGTAACCTCTTCAACATCAGCCACAGCAACTTCTTTCAAGACACATCTCCAAAGGCAAAGGAAACAAAAGCAAAAATGAACTTTTGGGACTTCATCAAGATCAAAAGCTTCTGCACAGCAGAGGAAACAGTCAACAAAACCAAAAGACACCAACAGAATGAGAGAAGATACTTGCAAATTGACACTAAAGACAAGGGCTCGATATCCAAGATCTATAAAGAACTTCTCAAATTCAACAACCAAGAACAGATAAGTCAAAAAATGGGCAGGAGACATGAACAGACACTTCTCCAATGAAGACATACAAATGGCTAAGAGACACATGAAAAAATGCTCATCATCATTAGCCATCAGGGAAATTCAAATCAAAACCACATTGAGATACCACCTTACACCAGTTAGAATGGCAAAAATTAACAAGGCAAGAAACAACAAATGTTGGAGAGGATGTGGAAAAAGGGGAAGCCTCTTACACTGTAGGTGGGAATGCAAATTGGTGCAGCCACTTTGGAAAACAGTGTGGAGATTCCTCAAAAAGTTGAAAGAAGACCCAGCAATTGCATTACTGGATATTTATCCTAAAGATACAAATGTAGTGATCCGAAGGGGCACATGCACCCGAATGTTTATAGCAGTAATGTCCACGATAGCCAAATTATGGAAAGAGGTTAGATGTCCATCAACAGAAGAATGGATAAAGAAGAGGTGGTATATATGTATGTATATATGTACATGTACATATATACATACATGTACATATATACATACATATATACCACCTCTTCATATATATATTCACATACACAATGGTATACAAGGCAGCCATCAAAAGAAACAAAATCATGCCATTGTATGTATATATATACATACATACATACCACCTCTTCATATATATATATATATATATATGTATGTATATTCACATACACAATGGTATACCAGGCAGCCATCAAAAGAAACAAAATCTTGCCATTTGCAATGATATGGATGGAAGTAGAGGGTATTAGGCTAAGTGAAATAAGTCATTCAGAGAAAGACAATTATCATATGATCTCACTGATATGAGGAATTTGAGAAACAAAATAGAGGATCATAGGGAAAGAGAGGGAAAAAATGAAACAAGATGAAATGAGAGAGGGAGACAAACCATAAGAGACTCTTAAACTCAGGAAAAAAACTGAGGGTTGCTGAGGGTGGTGGAGGGTGATGGATCCTGGGGAGGGTAGGTTCTGTGGTGAGTACTGTAAATTGTGTAAGACTGATGAATCACAGACTTGTACCCCTGAAACAAATAATACACTATATGTTAATTTTTTAAAAAGCCATGTCTGGCAGGACAGAGAGTACCTATCTAAAATTAAGTTCATTCTTGGGGCACCTGGGTGGCTCAGTGGGTTAAAGCCTCTGCCTTCGACTCAGGACATGATCCCAGGGTCCTGGGATCAAGCCCCACATCAGGCTCTCTGCTCAGCAGGGAGCCTGCTTCCTCCTCTCTCTCTGCCTGCCTCTCTGCCTACTTGTGAACTCTGTCTGTCAAATAAATTAAAATCTTTAAAACTAAGTTCACTCTCAGCACCTCTTACTTGCATATTTATCACTCAGATCTAGTCTTTGTTCTGTATCGCTCTTTGACCCATGGGAGGCTGACTGCTATGGACAGAATCATGACTTCCTTCTGACTTCATTGGATGTGACTAATGAGGAAAATGTGTGGGAGATTGGAGGCCAGAGGAGAACAAAATTGGCGTGTTTTCCCACATCTCCCTTTTTGGTTGCAAAACATGATGGCTGTGTTTTTTGTTCTCTTTTGTTTTTTTTTTTTTGTTTGGTTTTGTTTTTTTTTTAATTTTTTTATTTTTTATAAACATATATTTTTATTCCCAGGGGTACAGGTCTGTGAATCACCAGGTTTACACACTTCACAGCACTCACCAAAGCACATACCCTCCCCAATGTCCATAATCCCACCCCCTTCTCCCAAACCCCCTCCCCCCAGCAACCCTCAGTTTGTTTTGTGAGATTAAGAGTCACTTATGGTTTGTCTCCCTCCCAATCCCATCTTGTTTCATTTATTCTTCTCGTACCCACTTAAGCCCCCATGTTGCAATCAAGAAATGGGCAGAGGACATGAACAGACATTTCTGCAAAGAAGACATCCAGATGGCCAACAGACACATGAAAAAGTGCTCCATATCACTGGGCATCAGGGAAATACAAATCAAAACCACAATGAGATATCACCTCACACCAGTCAGAATGGCTAAAATTAACCAGTCAGGAAATGACAGATGCTGGCGAGGATGCGGAGAAAGGGGAACCCTCCTACACTGTTGGTGGGAATGCAAGCTGGTGCAGCCACTCTGGAAAACAGCATGGAGGTTCCTCAAAATGTTGAAAACAGAACTTCCCTATGACCCAGCAATCGCACTACTGGGTATTTACCCTAAAGATACAAACGTAGTGATCCGAAGGGGCACGTGCATCCGAATGTTTACAGCAGCAATGTCCACAATAGCCAAACTATGGAAAGAACCTAGATGTCCATCAACAGATGAATGGATCAAGAAGATGTTCTCTTTTGTTTTTTAACTGAAAGCCAAAGTTCTTGTCAAGCAACCCTTTCTCATAGCTATTTATCTCACTAGGTTCCAGTGGTGGACATTCTTCTAGTACTTTCAAACCTAGGAGTTGTCATGGCTCCCTCTGTGCTTAACCTGGAAGTTCACCATCCCTTGTTCTTCCCTTTGGCCCAGACTGCACCTCTGTATAGTCCCTACTTTAAACTCATTCAACTGATCCTTCTGACTGCTGCATCTGTTTCCAGCCAGGACCCCAACTGGTGCATCTCCTCTTGGTGTCCCTTTTCACATCCTGTTTCTAGTCCTTAGGGCCCTCCAACTAGAGCTTATATTCTAGAAATGTCCTAGTCCCAAATCTCTTCTTCGGATGAAAATTTAGTTTACCATATGTTTTATTGGGTAGAAAATCCACTAGAACTAGTCTCACTGGGAAGGCTATTCTGAGGATACTGGTGGTATTACCTGTCCTGGGACATCTGAGTTTTAAGGGCTTATCCCTTATAATCTCAGGCACAATGTTTCTAGAGATGGAAATTCATATGTAGGCAGTAAAGTTGATAGTATCTGTGGTGTCCCTCAGGTAAGCCAGATGCCGAATATGGGTGAAAGTCAGAAGACCCAGTTCAACAGGAACAAATATTGCTTGATCCAGTGTTTTGTGAAGCACACACATCAGAGTGGTAGTCCTGCAAAAGGCTTTGAAAAAATAATAAAATAAGAGAATGTTTCTCTTGTGAAATAATTTTTGGGAATACTGAGTATCGCTTCCTCTTGAAAAGAGAAATTTTATATTAGCTTACTAAAGCTCGGAGTTCCATGGTAAATAAACTGGATTTCCTTTGAGCCAGTTGTATTTCAAATAAGAACAAAATTTTTCAGAATGCTTTGACTTTACGAATAGCATTGTCTCTGGGGCATTGTGTAGAAATTAGGAAGCAAATTGCTTTCTCCTAGAAAATTTGAATATTTAAGCCTTTCATGTGTAGGAAGATGACTGTAGCTACTAACAGCCATTACTCTCCCTTGTTTCTGAATTTTACATAATTGATTTTCTAGGAATTCTGGTCCTATAAAGTTATAATAAGTATAATAAAAGTATAATAATTATAATAAAAAAGCTTGGACTCTTATGCCAAATCCATGCATTGTTCTATTACTTTTAACTTGTTTTTTTCTTTTCTACCTGAATAATTATGTCTTCTAGAGGAACTTAGAGTATAAACTCAATGAAAATACGAATCATCAATATAGTCTAATCAGATGTAACTGTAGCACCATAATTAATTTTGAATAATTTCATATTTTAAAATTGGATAATTGGAAGCACAGGGCCCCTCCCCTCCTGTCTTTCATAAAGTTGTTTCCATACCAGAGTCAGTCTTACTAAAGAATGATTTACCAGAATAAAGAAAAATCACACAGAGATTAGTTCTGTTTCTATTAAAAAAAAAAAAAAAAAGTTGGGATGCCTGGGTGGCTCAGTTGGTTAGGCAGCTGCCTTCGGCTCAGGTCATGATCCCAGGGTCCTGGGATTGAGCCCCACATCGGGCTCTCCACTCAGCAGGGAGCCCGCTTCCCCCTCTCTCTCTGCCTGTCTCTCTCTGCCTACTTGTAATCTCTCTCTCCATGTCAAATAAATAAATAAATGATCTTAAAAAAAAAAAATAAGGAGTCATCTTTAGTGCCTGGGTGGCTCAATCAGTTAAGTGCCAGCCTCTTGCTCAGGGTCCCGAGATCAAGCCCTGCATCAGGCTCCATGCTCAATGTGGAGTCTGCTCCTCCTCTCTCTCTCTCTCTCTCTGGAATAAATAAATACAATTTTAAAAAATAAGGAGGCATCTTCTATTCCAACCATTTTATTTAGTGCATGTTATTGGAAATCATTTAAACAATGGACAGATTTGTAAAGTGTAAAGCCAGAGTTCCAGGTAATCCCCTATTAGTAACTACTGTTAATGGTTTGAAACCCTGTAAACTTTAAAATGCATATTCATATATATGTATGTGTAGTATATATACTTGTGTGATATATACAAGTATAAATAAAAATATTATGGTGATAAAGATTAAAATAAAGATAATAGGTGACCATCAAAAGAGAGACTTGGAAATTGGGCTTCTTTCTATAAACTATGACCCATTTTTCTGAGTGCGGGAGCTCTGAAAGGCAGCTGCCATTCTGATATGTTTTTCTTTTTCTTTTTCTTGGTGGGGGGTGACAAAACTTCAATCTTGTTGGCCTTAAAATTCTCATTTCTTGACAGGTGCCCATCAGAGCCACATACCTTCCCCCAAAATTCCGTATATTTTTAACTGCTCCAAGCTTGTCAGGACAAATCTACTTAGTCCCACTATCTGCCAAACTTCATTTCAATAACCCAACTCATTAAAAAGTACTACAGAAGCCTCATGTTTATTTATTATTTGAATAGGACTCATAAAGCCATCATTCAAATCTCCAATTGCACTCGCTAGTGTATTTCATAACAAATATAAATCCATAGGCTTTTTTATATTCTGATAATGCCTCCATGTGTTCAGACACCTATATTTAATGAAAAGCTATCTTTTTTTCTCTCCTGACAAATTTCAAACATATGTGAAGCCATCTAATGCACAGGCACAGACTTTTTGTGTGACCTTGGACAATCTTGCTCTATCTCCTGATTTTACAAATCTACAGAATGGGGAACATTGTCATGCAGATCACTTTTCAAAAGTATTATAATAATTAGAAATTGTGAAGTAGTTCAGGTCTATCAGCAGATGTTTTATCATTTTAGAAATGTCAGTCGTGGGTTATGTTCATTAACTGGGTAAAACCATTAAGTAACCATTCAACATGTACCACAGGCTGCCTTGCTGACCTGAGGGAATAGGGTATACCCTTTCTTGATCACCCCATTGTCTCCTCTGCTCTTGCCTTCCCCAGATTTCTGCAGACTGGTAGATGTCACATACTCTTGAGGCAGGGAAGCCCTCAGGTAGCTGTGGTGCTGGCCCAACTGGCTCACTTGGTTTGAGATTATGTCCCTGTTGGGCTGTCCTGAGATGTACATCTCTGGGGTAACTGCAGAATTCCTGTATTTTCACCTGAATTATTCTCCCTAAAGCTGACCTTCTCTGTAACCAAAGCCAACCACTGATGGACTTGAGTTCTGTGGATCAACCAGGGTATCCCTGCTCCTTCTTTCCCCATCCTCTACTTTATTCTTGCTTGAACAGGAGAGTCCTGCACAGAAATCTCCAGTCTTGAGACCCCTTTGGTCTCCCATATCTTCTCTCAGTCCCTGCTGATATAAATGGGTTTCTACTTTACCCATGTTTCAAGATTTTGAGGTTGCCATGCTCCTACTTAGGCCATCTATGCAGTTTCCTTTTTTTTTTTTTTTTTTTTTTTTTTTTTAAGAGAGCAGAGATCCTGATGCGGGGCTCCATCCCAGGACCCTGAGACCATGACCTGAGCTGAAGGCAGAGGCTTAACCCACTGAGCCGCCCCGGTGCCCCTGCAATTTCCTTTTGAGCCTGAGGCTTCTATTTTTAGAAAAAAAGAAGGCCTTAAAGGAAACTTGGAGATAATTTCTCCTGCAACAGATATATTTAGAAAAACTAATATTTCACCTTCATGGATGGTGAAAGGTCCAAAATTCAGTCCCTCACAACCCCTCACAACTGCCCCACAGCTGGGCTCTCTCCTCCTGAGCAGATCTCCGTTCCTATGTCCTACCTAATTATTGGATGGATCCTTCTAATTCTTTGTTGTCCTCTGGTCCCTACATGAACCTGAGACTTCTATTCCTTTGAGCTCTTGGTCTCTGGGCATCCAGGCCTCCTTCATCCTAACCTGTTACCCTGTTAAGGATGGTGCTGAATAAAATGTTCTCTGGCCAAGTAGGTTTAGAAAAAGCTCTGTTAAAGTGGTTATTCAGGTTTACTTTTTATAGAACTTACCTTTGATTTTAATATACTCATAGGCATCCATGAAGGTGAAATAATAGTTTTTCTAAATATATCTGTTGCAGGAGCATTTATCTCCAAGTTTCCTTTAAGGCCTAGTGTTCTATGAAATGTATTTTAAAAATGCTTTTTTAGAAGAGTAGGGAATATCCATGATCTCTTTCTGTTTTATAGATTCTGATTCAATGATTCATAAGAAATATTTGGGGGAAAGCAATTGAATTGGAAAAAGCTGTTAGTGTTAAGTCTTTATTCATTCAAAGAATAAAGCAGCACTGTATTTTGGTTACTAGAAAGTTGTTTTCTATAATGGAGCAAAGAAAAAGCAGAAGATTAACATTCTTTTATTTATTCAATCATTGTGAGAATATTTATGGAGAACTACAGTGTGCCAAACATTGTAAATGCTGAGGTTTTCATGGTGAATAAAATCAAGACTCTCCCTGCCCCAAGAATCTTATAGAAATCAGCAAGAGTAAGATATTCTGCTAGCCATTTAATATTTTTATTCGGAGTCTGTGCATCAAAAGTCTCATTTTTAAATTTCCCGTAAAGTTTAACTTCTTAAAGTTTAAGTGCATCCCCTTTCACAGTAAACTGGATTCAGGTTTGTCATTTTTCTATAGCTAAAGAAAACTGGTGGAATCCATAATCAAACATCCATAGACACATAATATGCAGCAGGTATATGTACCCCCAAACACATACAAACCATATATTCAGATACTGCCCAGATCATCTTTGACTAATGCTAAAAATGAACTCTACCATTGACATATACATGCATTTTTCAGAGCATTATCGAGAACCTTTATATTTTAAAATAACCATGGGGCACTTGTGAAAATGCAGATTCCTGGACCCTGCTCCAGATATTTGGGTTTAGTAAGGCTTAGGAATATGAGTTTTAAACCAGAGCTGCATAGCATACTTATGCATACTAACATTTAGGAACCTCTGATTACTGAGATACTGGAGTGTGCATTTAGAGCTGGAACTCATTGCCAAGTGGCCCTAGACTTCACAGACTCCCGTCCGCTGGAGTGAGAGCTGGCGGGAAAGAAGGCAGACACCCAGTCTTCCAGCGGGACCAGGTACACAAGGCACCTGATACATAGTAACGTTCAAAAAGCCTCAATCCCCTTTCCTCCATTGGGCCTCAAAGAAAACACACCCAAAAGCTGAACACACCTGGGGGCTTCTCACTGTTTCCTCCCCTGTTTACTGTATTTGAGTTTCTTTCCATGTGAACTCATTTGTGAGGAGATCCCTGGATTCTCTGCAAAGGCATGGGGGACTCCCTCCTGGGCTAATTCATACTTTGCTTTTATTATCATTTTAAAATTAGATTTCGGTATTGATAAAAATCCAAATACCAGAATACAGAAGCTTGTGGGATTTTTTTTTTCTCACGTAACACAAAAATTTAAGAGCATACTGGTTTCAGATCAAACCTCTAGAAGCCTCCATCACCACATTTCCTGTTTGTAACTGAACAAAGTACACACAAAAGATTTTAAAACACAGAAGAGAGAAACCTGAGGTACGGTTACAGACACGTTTTACTGGCACACTGCTTCTAAAATACCAGAGCACCTTTACCAAGAAAAAAGGAGTTTGTGGGAGCCTTTTTAATCCAGACATTTCCCTTATGGCTACATAAGGATTTCTCTGACAAAGGAAGCATGTCAGGTAAGTGGCATTTTTAATTCTTTCATTATATTCCTGTGCTTAAAAATTCACGAAATAATTTCCACCACTCCAACCAAAAAAACACTTAAGATTTGAGGATTAAATTAGTTTATACATTATTTTTTAAATGTGAGATAACGTTTAGTATAATTTAGAACATACTTGGAAAGACTGTAGTAAATATTAGTTGATTATTTTCTCTTAGAAGAAAAAAATGGGAAGTTGCATAAGTAAAGCTAGTTGTAACTGTTCAGTTAGTGTTCATTGATAATTATGCCAATTACAGTATCTGTTATTTTTAAACTTTTGTTGATCATGCATATTCCTCTTTAGTTATAAAACAGGTCGGTAGTAACCACATTTCTAATTCCTTTGAGTTTAAGAATTGTAATATCTTCCCAGAAATTAACCCAATTGCTGATACCAGAGAGGTGACCATTCTGCAATGGCCAGTGAAAATTTGATCCTCATGACATGGATCACAAGGCTTGAACCCCCATTGATTAGCTGAGTGTCTGTTCCACATTGATGGTTCATACCCCTTTTAATGTTTTGTGTACTTTTTATGTCTTTAGTAAGTATCTTTTTGTTGTAAAAGAAAAGATACACACTATACCAAGTAAGAGGACTGAAATATATATGAAAAAGAAAAATATTTACATAGTTCCCGCCACCTCAAAAAAAACACAAGGTATTATGTTGTATTTCCTTCCCACTCTTATTTCAACACATTCTACATGTTTTGCTTTTCATACCTGAAATAATAGTGAATATAAAATCATATACTAAGAATTTTTTGCTAACATTAGGGTATAAGTTTTTCCCTTTTCATGATGATTTCTGCCTAATCATTTTAGAAGAATGTAGACAATGACATCCATTAGGCTAATTATAGTTTCCTTAGCTATTTCTTTATTGTTGGACATTTGTGTTTTAAACAGCTGTGTTATATTTCAAATGACAGAAAGATGAACATCTCTATACTTTTCCTATATTAAGAGTCATTTTCTTGGGAAAAATTTCTAGACTTGGCATTATTGAGTAAGAGGTTACAAACACTGTAAATCTCATTATTATATAGTTGCTTTTTCAAGAGTTATGCCAATCCACTCTCATTCTAGTGTGTTTTTCCTGAATAGGCTGGTATCCCCTAAAAAAAATCTTTACTGATAAAAGCGTAATATACTAACCCATTGTTGATAATCATTGATTATAATGAAGTTGAACAGTTTAAATGGGTTTTTAAACTGTTTAGCATCAAACAATCTGTGCATTGTCTAATTATATCTTTTGCTTCATTATAGTGCTTACAGTACTTCTAATATCAATTTGTGTGAGCCATTGATAGGGTAAAGATATTATATATAATTTCTGTGAATTTTCTTCCCAGTATTTTGTTTGCTGATTTTAAAATCAGTTGATTGGATTAATCACACAGGGAGCATAAGCCTGACATGTGATTTACATACCTATCTTTATTTTTTCTAGGTTCATAGGTTAGCAAAGAACAAAACAACTATTCCAGTTTTGCCAGTGCCCTGCAAAAAATAGACATGGCAATATTACGAACAGTTCTCATGAGCTGATGGTGTTGGGGGAACTCAGGAAGCATGGGAAGGCCAAAGACATTGAGTATAACATTCAACTATTTCCAGGATTCATTAATGCTAATTTTATGAGGGATATGATACAATTTCTTCCCTACAATTTTGTAGTTTAGATGTTCCCTTTATAGGTAATACAGGAGTTCCCCATTGACAGTTGAGACCTTCCGCAATGCCACAGAAGAGATAAAAAATATCAAGGGTTTGCTGTCAAAAACTCATAGAACTTAAAAGGATGGGAAAAGACTTTAATGTGAAAGAAGAGTCAGACAACAGTATTTTTTACATTTAGATAGGTGAAGTTACAAAGAAAATTAGCGTGAAAAAGCAAAATTATTCCTAGTTAAGTAAAGCAATGTAAGAAATTAACCCCCAAGTATCATTGGGTTTCTCCTGCCTAAATGCCTTGCACTTACTGCATTCATAAATCGTCAATATCATAATTCCTACCATGTTTCTGCATACACATAAAGTTAATATTAGCTGAATCAACTGGTGAGAACAATTCCTGAGGGCTACCATTAATTTAGCTTACAAAGTGTGATCCACAACTTAGGTACAGATTGTTGCTTTTCCAAAAAAAAAATTTTTTTTTTCATTGTCTTCACACGGTTTTCTCTTTCCTTGAGCCTCAATCGCTTTTCTGAGAACAATGAGCCTTTCCTTTAGAGATGAGATAGGACTAATTTATTAACCATCTTTTAAACTTAGGTGTTCTTTTAATTAAAGATGGGTCAAAGATAATGTGTTTCATTTAATTCAAGTAATATGTGCAGTGATTTTAAGGAAGGATTAAGGATTTCAATCCAGGAAAAATCATCAACATCATTATTGGTCACATTTCCAGGCATTTTGAATTTTATTTAATTATTCTAGAACTAGAAAGAGGAAAGAAAAAAAATTAACAGGTTTCTTACAACAATAAAGAAACATGATAGTTAAAATTTTGTTGGCTGAAGGTTTCCCATACACCCATGATATCCTAAGAGGATCTCGCCAAGGTGCTTCTCCAACAGAAAACAATTAAGTACATACATAAAATGGAGCCCAGTGGTGGGTATTAAGGAGGGCACGGATTGCATGGAGCATTGGGTGTTATACGCAAACAATGAATTTGGCCAGCACTTTAATCCCAATAGGGTTTCTCAAGTTGACCAATCCCAATTAAAGTTTAATTATAAAATTGACAAGTAGTCCAGTCCTGGGGAAATTATAACATAGTGTCTTTTTTTTTTTTTGAGGTTGTACATTTTATTTTTTAAATTAAATTTAATTTAATTTAATTTTTTTCCATGATCCATAATTCATTGTTTATGCACTACACCCAGTGGTCCATGCAGTACGTGCCCTCCTTAATACCCACCACAAGGCTCACCCAACCCCTCTTCCCCCTCCTCTCCAAAACCCTCAGTTTCTTTCTCAGAGTCCACAGTCTCTCATGGTTTGTCTCCCCCTATGATTTCCCTCAACTCACTTCTCCTCTCCATCAGAGTCTTAAAATCTCCCCCATACCTCCCTCCACAGTTATGTTCCCTTTAACAAATTCAGTTAAGTCTTGGCTAAGAGCAACTATGATGTGCTAGAAATATGTCACACAGCTGAGGATCTGAACTCCAGAGTTATAATTGGCCTAGTGAGGTTCAGTGAGATGCAAAAAGTCACACAGCTAGGAAGTGTCTTCACTCAGTCTCCCTCTGCACTTTGAAGCAGGCATTCCAATGCCCTGTGCTGCTATCGTCCCTCTCCCCATCACTGTCCTTCCCCCAACAGACACCATCCATTTCTCAAATAACCCTCTGTTCATACCAGATCCTTACTTAAGGTTGACAGATACCAAGTTTTGCATTAAAAACAATATCTTATTTACTCGAAAGCCTGAGAGTTGATTTCAGAATACCTTCCAGTGCTTCTATCAATGACCCTTAATGCCTTTTATTGATGGGGTGATGGGGATGGATGGTGGTGGGATAGGGGGCTGTGTGGATACTGACAACGTGCTGCAAAGAGGCCTCAGGAATGCACCTAGTTCCCCAGCAAACTGTCATTAACTGTCAGTAAGAAAAAACTCTTTTTATGCATAGGATCCATGGGGATATGATATATCAGAACGTTTTCTTTGAACTTTCTGGGGTGCCTAAAGCAGATACACCTACTCATGGAATGCAACAAGGAGATGGTCACTGCTCTGACAGAATCTGCAAGCCAAGGGAAAGAAACCATGTTGAAAAGCCATATCCTATAAACTATAAACTCATACAATTGTGTCAGTTACAGACTCCCTGAAGGAAAACAATTAAGGCATCATATGTATTGCTTTTCTATTGTTAGTTAAGTGAAGTCTTCTGTATGAATCAAACCTGCCAGCAGAAAAATGATACATTTGCTGGGTTTCCCTCCAGAGCACAAGCAAATGTGAATTCCAGCTACAGTGCCTGCCAAGTACTGTTGGCATTAAAGGAGTCAGAGGTCTTATAATTAGAGAGACTACAATTAGCCCCTGGCAGTTGAAAGCTAGATAGAAACTTAAATCATGCTTTTCCTAGCTGTCATTGCCTCACTAATAACTTCTTGAGGCCTTTGGCTTTTTAACAGTGTGAAGAGCTAAATTCAAATTGTGTGGGAGTTCTTTTTACATTGATAAAAGCTTTTTAAACGAAAGTAATTACAATTATGGAATAATGATACTGAAGATTGCATTTGTTGGGCAAGAACTTTTGAGCACTTTGTGCATCTAATAGTATAAGCAACATTATCTGTACTGAATAGACACCCACATGGGTTTGGAGATACTCATATTGCACTTGGGAAATAACTGGGTCAAAGGAGGTATGAAAGTATGTGCGAACTCTTACATAAATCTGTCATTCAGGTTGAAAATCCCCACCATTTAGCTACTTAATAGCTAAATGTGTATTTTGTTTTGTTTTGTTTTTCTCATCTGTGTAAGTTTTCTTTGTTTTCAAAATGGGGGCATTTATTGTTGGCAATCAAAAAATTAAGAAAGCTGAGGCTCAGACTTGTGACTCTGAACCCCACGTTGGGTGTAGAGATTACTTAACATCTTTTTAAAAAAAATTATGAAAGCTATCAAGAATGTCATGAAATACAAAGTTTCTAAATTAAAATCTGCCTGTTTAAAACTCATATCACATTACACAAGGAAAAAGTCTTGGAAAACAGAAGGTTAGATAGGAGTTAGAAACTCCAGAAATCAGAAAAAAACAGAGACCATGCTAAACCAACCCCATGCTTTAGAATTTGGCCTAAGTTTTCAAAGGCCTCCAGTTGGTTATGTGAAACAAATTAATTAATGACAAAACTGAGCCCTAGAAGAATGTATGGTGTGGTCTAAGTTCTTGTCTTACTGTTGCTAATGTATTTCCTGAAAATTACCAGGATTTTGTTAAAGCCTTTACATAAAATAAGTAGGCTCATGACCTTGACATGGTTGTTTCTTTGTAGTTGAGAGCAAATTATTTTCTTGTCCCAATTAATGGACTGATACAACTTTTTCGTGTTCCTTTTAATTAAAGAAGCTAAAGGGGAACTTCTAATTGAAATATAATTTTGTGCAAATGATAGGATATTTTATAGCTAGAATCAGTGTAATTATAAAAATAAGATGAGGGGCTTTGCCTTGAAGTATGCTTTTTTATACAGCACTTCATTCTATTTGCCCAAACTACAACTATTTATTGAATATAGACTAAATACTAGATACTATGAGAACTGAAAGAAAAAAAAACAACTAAGTACGAAGTAAATCATTAGTTCTCTCAAGGATAAGTTCTAGCCATCTATTATTCCTTCTTTCTTTCTTTCTTTGCTTTCTTACTCCTCCCTCAGAAAGAGAGGTATTTGAAGTACATAAAGCATATAGTCCTGTATAAGGGTTAACCAAATAGATCAAGACAAAGGAAAATTAAGAAGACGTGGGTACAATTAGGTCACAAAAATGAGTATCATATAATCACAGAGATTTGCTTAAGATAGATTGTTTATCAAATGATACATAATTGCAGCCAGATGGCTGACGGTAGTAGTCACATGAACCATAAGGGTGAAAACGTGCCAGTTCTTGGGGAGATCCCAGCTTCTTCTACCAGAGATGCCAAGTGATATATTCAACGATGTCTTCTAGTCCATAGACTCCTTATAATTAATGAATTCAATAGCACATTTCATCCAGCTGGTTCTTTTCTCTAAAACGAGATTCATTTTGCCCTGATAACATAGGCAGAAATTGTATAAAATGGAAGAAAACAAAAAGAGCGACAAAGCATTTTAATTTTTATTTTCTGATTGTAACCTGCAGTTCAGGATTCTGTTGCCATTTGAAGGCAGATTGTCAGCTGAAATGGAAACAGCTTTGATATTCTCTTAAAGCATTTTAGGAACATAACTGGTATATGTCCCAGTTTAGAAAGCCATCGAAGCCCATTCTATATCCATTCAGAGGCAGATCCAGGGAGAACTTAAGACAAGGTGAAAATTTCCTTCCCCAAACAGTTTTGCATCCTTTCAGCATGTGCATGAGTGAATGATCAAGGTCCCAAAGTATATGTTATAGGATTTGATGCAATAATTGTAGACCCAACTTTTTTTTTTAATTACAAATTTTCTAAAGTAAACATACGTTTTTTCTTTTTTTCCCAAGTTTTTATTTAAATTCCAGTTAGTTAACATACAGTGGAATATTAGTTTCAGGAGTAGAATTTAGTGATTCCTCACTTACATACAATATCCAGTGCTCAACACAAGTGCCCTACTTAATGCCCATCAACTATCTAGCCCATCCCCCACCCACCTCCCTTCCAGCAGTTTGTTTTCTTCAGCTTGCCTCTCTTTTTTCCCCTTATGTTCTCAAATTCCACATATGAATGAAATCATATGGTATTTTCTTTCTCTGACTTAGTTCACTTAGCATAATACTCTCTGGCTCCATCTACATTGTTGAGAATGGCAAGATTTCATTCTTTTTGATGGCTGAGTAATATTCTTTTGTATATATATATACCACTTCTTCTTTATTCATTCATCAGTTGATGGACATTTGGGTTCTTTCCATAATTTGGCTACTGTTGATGCTGCTGCTATAAATACTGGGGTACACCTACCCTTTGAATTAATATTTTTGTATCTTGTGAGTAAATACCCAGGAGTGTGATTGCTGGGTCATAAGGTAGTTCCATTTTTAACTTTTTTACTATTTTCCAGAGTGACTCCACCAATTTGCATTCCTACCAACAGTGTGAAAGGGCTCCCTTTTCTCCACATCCTCACCAACATCTGTGGTTTTTCCTGTGTTGTTAATTTTAGCTATTCTGACAGGTGTGAAGTGGTATCTCATTGTGGTTTTGATTTGTATTTCCCTGATGATGAATGATGTTTAGAATCTTTTCATGTCTGTTAGCCATCTGTAACAATTATATTTGACTACTTCTAACATAAGATTATAAATTACCCAATTTGCTTACCAGTAAATCATTAATATATCTATCAAATGCTTCATTAGAAACAAAGCAACTTTCTGGCCAACTCTATAAAATATTAGCTGTTATAAGTGTTCTTAAGTAACCTATACTATATTATGGTATATATAATTACTAGGCTGAAAAAAATTTAAGTAGTTACTTAAAGATTAAAGATTGTCCATTCTTTCTCTAACAATAACCAGACAGAACAACTATTTCATGAGGCCACTCTTGATTTATGATAACCATGTTATCAGTACCTAGAAAAACACTTATTTTTCTATTCTCATACTGGAAGAGTATGCATTTAATAAGTGAACATAAAGACATTGATCTTTAAGGTAAAGGTTGAAGAGAGTGAAAGCACATCTCATTTCATGTCTTTGGAAGTTATTGTGTATTCTCTGAGGAGATTATTTCTCTTCACTCTGACTCTTAGGTCATTACCATCCCAGCATTATGCAGGTGTAAATTTCCTAAGGTTGCATCTAGCTCATACAGCTTACCTCAACT
The DNA here is from genome assembly GCF_011764305.1 of Mustela putorius furo. Taxonomy (NCBI): domain Eukaryota; kingdom Metazoa; phylum Chordata; class Mammalia; order Carnivora; family Mustelidae; genus Mustela; species Mustela putorius. The sequence goes on from NW_025421987.1 coordinate 34,621,080, forward strand.
AGTGGTCTTTTCTAAATTCCTTTCCCCAGAGATTTCACTGACCCCAACCAAACTCCTTAAAGACTTATTTTTACTTTTTAAATTTTTAAAAAAGCTTTTATTTACTTATTTTACAGACAGAGATCACAAGTAGACAGAGAGGCAGGCAGAGAGTGACAGGGGACACTGAGCGGACAGCCCGATGCGGGGCTCGAAACCAGGACCCTGAGATCATGACCTGAGCCAAAGGCAGAGGCTCAGCCCACTGAACTATCAGGTGCCGCAAAGACTTATTTTTAAACAAGAAAAGAAAATTTTATGTTTAGAGTGGTGGACACCCCATAAATTTAATCATATCAGTAGCTGTTAATGCAAACCACTTGTTCTAAACTTCCTGGAAAAAAAATAATCTGTAGGCTTTTCAGTAAATACATATTCAGGGCAGAAAGAATTAGACTGTTGTAGATGAGCACTTACACCAAGATTACAGTGGCCTAATGTGCTATTCTCCTTCTCACAAGGATCTGGTCCCTAGCTGCTGGAAGGTAGGTACTTTCTCAACAGTACTAGAGAAAAATGTAATAGAATCTTCAGCTTGTCTTCCCAAAGTTGTGGGTGTGTTTAGACCTCATACTTGATCAGAACGTTTCTGTTGGCCCTAGTCATTACATTATCCATCTTCATGCCACTCATTTTCTATTTAGTTAGTTGATACATGCTTAGTGAGAACCTACTTTGCTCTCTGAATAGGTTGCAGAAGTAGGTTGCAGAAATAAAAATTGGAATCTTACTGGTTTTAAGATGAGAATAACAATAATTCTCAGTTATATATTGAAGAAATCATGAGAATAAAAGGTATAGCAAAGAGAACACAGTCAATGGTATTGTAATAGTGTTGTATGACAGCAGAAGCTAACTACACTTGCGATGAGCCTAGCATAACATATAGAAATGTTGTACCTCTGAAACTAATGTAACATTGTGTGTCAGCCATACTCAAATAAAATTTTTTTAAAGAATAATAGCTCACATTTATTGAGCATCTTATTAATGAGGAACACTCTTCTATAAATCTCAATCTCCACAAAAATAGGTACAATGAGGAAATTGAAGCATGAAGACCACAATGAATACGACCTTTCAGTCCTTCAAGAAGTTCAGTTAAGTAGGGAGAGAATTTTACACATAAATGATTACCTCAACAAATATTACCTCAATATTTGTTGAATTACAGAGATATAAAAGATATCACTTGGTGGGGGACAGGCAGCGTAGAGTGAACGCTTCAAAGAAAATGCAGTCTTGAAGGATGACTAGGAACTTGTTAAATAGTTAAGGGGGAAGGCATTTCGGGCAAAGGGGCAAATACACAGAGACATAAGGACATGAGATGGTAAGTATGGTATCTGCTGAGAATCTTAAGTGTCTCAGAATGACTGGAGCATGGTGTATTATTGGGCAGGCATAGCAAATAAGTCCTAAAAGATAAGAAACCTAAAGTAATATTTTGTGGAAATAGTTCATGGTGAGGAAAGAAAAGTGTGATGTTCTCTATGCTTAGGGCAGAGAGAGGAGCAAGTTCCTTCTCCTGGGAGAAAAGACAAGTGAACAATCTCCTCCAAAAACCACAAAGGAGGGAACTATATGAGACAGTGTGTGGAAAGATAGTAGCTACCAGGAATGGTGTTCAATGAACCAAAAGAGCCATAAACCTAAAGTCCGGACCAATTGCAATAATAGGAACAGAGGCCAGATCAACCTGGAAAGGGTCTGCTTAATATTGTGTTCTAAAACCTGAGCCATCATTATATTAAAATCCTATAAGATGTGTATATCCTTTGATCTAGCAAATCAAGAATTTCTAACATGGGAAAAAATTAAGATTGGATATATAGTTGTAGCTACAGATATTCATCACAACATTGCTTATATAACTAAAAATCACGAGCAACTTAAATATCTAATGATAAGGGATTGTTTAAATTATGGAAAATTCGCTCAATGGGATATAGGGCAGCTAAAAGAAATGAACATATATTTTATTTATAGGAAAAGAAACACACTATAGATTATTGGAATGAAAGTAGATAATAGTATAGTCAGTATAAATGAATCATATGTCTTTGTCTGTAACAATTTTTATACGGAGAAAAATAACTGGAAGTATATGAACCAAGGTGTTCACAGGGGTCATCTCTTGGAAACAGGATTGTGGTTGATTCTTAGCTTTCTGTTTTTGCTTGTCTCAGTTTACTAATTGTTTTTAATTGTGAACAAGAATGATACATACAGCAAATCTGGCCTCTGTGTAGCAACTGAAGTTCATTTATTTGTTACCAAATACAGTGACTGTAGAGGGTGAGTGATTTGAGTCTACTTGACAGACGGAATATCCTGAATTGATAATTGTGATCTATCTCGATAGAAAATATAGTATGTGCCCTCAAATTGCCTTAAGATTTAAGATGTGAAAGAACCTAGAACTGCATCTAGACTGTGGGTCTGTAAGTGACAAATACAAGAAGTCCTTAATAACATAATTCATTGATTTAACCATTAGTTTGATAATAGAAAACATAAACTAATTCCTTTGTATTGTGATAGCAGAGAGAGAAACTGAGACCCAACTGGCCATTGAGAAAGCCTGCTGGTCCCATTTGTTCACAATTATAGTCCCATTAACCACCTGAGAAGGACTATTATCAATGCACAATGGGGAACAAGCTCTCTTTGAAAGCTCTCTTAAAAATTCCCTGAGACCCAGCAATTATATTCTCAGGAGCCTCTTTCTACAGAGGCCTGTACAAAAGGCCTGTACAGTGAAGTTCACTGCATTATTGTTTATAAGAGAAACCATTTTAAAAAATCAGAATGTCCATCTTAGAGAAATGGGTAGGTGAATTATAGTACAGCAATACTGTATAATTCCATGTAGCCACTAAAAATAACATAATAACATGGCAAACATCCCCCAGACACATTGGTAACTTTTTAAAAAAAGGCTAATTAGTATAAAATTTGTGACCCATTTATGCTCTAATAGAGAATCTTACATGTTATTCTAGGAATTGCTTAGATTTTTTATATTGCTAGGATTTTTTAAATATATACTCAGCAGGCACATGTGTTCTTTTCATAAACATAAAAGTCAAAGAAATATTTCTAGGAATATAGACGGTACCATGCAAAACCTAGAATTTCTGGTATATTTTAAGTAGTTAATGATTACTATGTTGTAGAATTCTCATAAATATTTATGGGATGATGTTCATGATGAATAAATAAGGCCTTTTTAAACCTTAGTGTTTTTAACCAAATGAATTGATAGGTCTATTGGAGAATTAAAAACTATTCAAGTCTTCTCATTTTTCTTTAATTTTATGAAACATAAAAAGTCCCTTAAAGAAAATAAAACCAGGGGCTCCTGGGTGGCTCGTCATTAAGCATCTGCCTTCAGCTTAGGTCATGATCCCAGAGTCTAGGGATTGAGCCCTGCTTCAGGCTCCCTGCGCAGTGGGAAGCTTGTTCTCCCTCTCCTACTCCCCCTGCTGTGTTCCCTCTCTTGCTGTCTCTCTCTCTGTCAGATAAAGAAATAAAATCTTAAAAAAAGAAAGAAAACAAAACCACACATTTCACTATCATTATCAGCGACCTTTTCCTATTTATTAACAAATTCTTTAAAAAATCTTTATAAATCATGTATATTATGCCTCGCACTGCAGAGCAGAAGGCAGAGATGGTTCTATCCTTTGTGGACTTCATGGTATTTCGAACACCTAAATAACATAGTATGAAATTAAAAAGGAGGTTGCAGACATTAGTAGACAGATTTATGTTTAAAGAGCCACAGACTATTTCAAACAAAAGCAAAGTATATATAAATAAGCAATATGCAAATTATATGCAAATATGTAGATGTACATCTATATCACAAATGTTCATTTAAAAATAAATGATGCGAAGGAAAGAAAGAAGGCAGGGATGGGGGAATGGAAGGAGGAAGGGAAGTAAGGGAGGGCGGGCTGAAGGCAGGCAGGAAGGAAGGAAACCAGACGACCTCTCAAACAGGTCCACTGACAGCGACTCAACAACCACACTGCAATGTCAATATGTACCCAAAAAACAAAAAACAATTCAAACATCAAATTTGAGATATAGAAAATAAGTATAAGAGAGCAGCACAAAGGACATTTTGGTCTAAGGATTATTTGCTGGTTTAAAGACAGGAGAGGGAAGCAAGACTGATTTCCCTCCTGTGAGGGGTTTGCCTGTTCTGCATCTAACATCATGCTATTTAGAGTTCTTTGAAAGGGCCGAGCATGGTGTCTGATTCGGGGAAGTCATAGAGGGAGCCGAGGCTGGGAAGGAACATAAGCTCTGTTGTAGCTACTGTCACATGCCATTTCTGCTTGTCTTTACACATCTGTGTCACCAGCTAAACAGTGCCTTGAGGGCCAAGATTCTGTTTTCTTTACCTTTGATTCCCAAATATAAGGCACAGGTCCTGACACAGAAGAGATGTCTGATGTCGGTTGAACACATAAATATACAGTGTTAGAGAATCATAAGCTACTTTTCTGGGGTCAGTATTCACATGACTATTTGGCTACTAAGATAATTGTCTAATTCTTATACATATATATGTATATATATAAATATATAAAATTATAATATATACATATGTAAAATATATATAAAATACATATTAATAAAATATAAATAATGTAATAAATATACATTTATAATTAATATATAATGTTTATATAGTATATGATATATGGTATAGACTATATGTATACACATATGCATATTATATATGTATTACATATAAAATCAATATATTTATATGTAAATATAATGTATTTTATATACGCATTATACATAAATATACACATAATACATATATCTAAATACATAAAATCAGGGTAATTATCTTATAAAACACTCATATACATGTAAAGATTACCATAAATAACCAAGGACAACTGATAGGCAATAGCCCACAAGCCCCCTATGGCTCAGGAATGAAAAAAGAATCTCTACACAAGGGTAAAGAGAAGCATAACTATTTATAGAAGGGGATAAGTGGTTTTCCATAAATAAAAGTATATATGACTATATCTGAAGATTAAAGAAAGGGAAAAAGTAGGGCAAATTATCATTCTGGATAATCTGGATGATTTTCATTTTGAATCAAAGTCTTAATAATCTGTCACCAGTTGTCAAATATTAGCAGCTAGACTAAAAACATCTTTCATTTCATCAACACTGAGAATGAGGGAAACTTGCTTCCTTTTGTCCATGCTGAATACAGGGACATAATAGCAATACCCATTTGAAATCTGTAAGGCAGCTTTGTCTGTCAATGGTAATTAATTTCTTGGCAGAGGATTTGTTCTTCATTATGAATAAAAACTATGGTTTTAATTGTGGGAATATTCAATTCAAAACAAATTGGTGAGCACCTATGATGTTGATATAGGTATTTTTTGTTTGTTTGTTTTTTTCCAGGAAACTCTGAATGCCAGTTTTATGCCTGGATAATTGTAGCCTTTTTGGGGTTAGCTCTGGTTGTATCACTGATCTTCAATATTTCCCACTATGTGGAAAAGCAGCGACAAGGTAAGACATTTTGAAAAATAGCCAGATAGTACCAACTTGAATAGAAACAAGTCCCTGGAAAACCTACAGAAGAAGACAATTTTATGAAATGTCATGAAGTAGGGTATTTTCATCTGTAGGACTCCTATATGATACTTTTTTTCTACCCTTAGGTTTCTCTTAATTTAAAAATGCCATCATATTAGAATATAAACAGACTCCCAATCTTGGCTTTATCTCTGCCTTAACAAATACAGAGTAGGAAGGAATTGTCCTGGTAAAATGTAGTTTTCCTTTTCCAACTCAACAGCTCGTGAAATTGTAGCCTCTTCTGCAGCAGCTATAAAAGTTCTCACTGATAGCTGATGGAAAGAGTGGTGACCCAAATCCTCAAGCTTCCACTCAAGCCTACTCAAACCCCTCAGCATCAGTCAGAACCTCTGAAATACAGGTAGCTGGCCTGGGATCAGAAGAAAAATGGCAAAACAACAGGCTGATCCACAAGCTTATTTTCTAACACTCCTGGGGTTAGCTAGCTGTTCCTTTAAACAAGCTGGTCAGAAGTTTTAGCCATGTGACTCACCCTCATGAACATGACTGAAATAGCTCAACGCCCAGCGATGGCACAATCTTTGCACACCAATGGCATTCAATACAAGTGTGTTGGGTAGATGGATGGATGGATGGATGGATGAATACGAAAATCCAGCTATTTCTGGGAGCAGGACATTTCAGTGGTTATAATGAATAGAAAAAAAATGTCAGTACATTTTAACAGTACATTTAACAGAGAAGAAGTAAAACAAAGTTAATAAAATTGCATTAGACACATGACCAAGAAAAACTGCATGAAGCTAATTTAGACAATGGTTAGAATCTGGGAGAGTCCTTGATCCTCTTGGGATAACACAAATATAAAATATGAAGACATGTTACTGTCACGCCTCTCAAAAAAAGACAAAAGGCACTAGAAAGTCAAGCGGTATAGCTGAGGTCACACGTCTACTCAATAACAAAGTCAAGGATAAGGGTCCTATCTAATTCTCTGTTCAAAGTGGTTCCCACCAGCACACGTTGCTTTTACATTGTGTACCAACTATCCTTGGCCAGAAACCCAACACTCCTTTAGGATCTCTATTACATCATTTCTAAGCCTAAAATGCCAGCCAGGCAATGCTTTTTCATTAGCAATGATTTCAATAATTCTTTTTTTAAAATTTTTTATTTTTTATTAACATATAATGTATTACTAGCCCCAGGGGTACAGGTCTATGAATTGCCAGGTTTACACACTTCACAGCATTCACCATAGCACATACATTTACCAATGTCCATAACCCAATTAATAATTCTTTTTTAAATCAAATGTTTTTTGAAACAAATTTCATAAGTCAGATGCATGAATGACCCATCCTCTAACATTTTTGAAAAAGGCTTCCGTCATAGAAAAAAATGAGCTAAGAGCAACACTTTTCGCTTAAAATGACTATATTTTAATTTCTCCACTAAGATATTTTATGAATGCAGATAATACTGTCACTTGTATTAGAAAATGATGAGGGGCACCTGGGTGGCTCAATGAGTTAAGCCTCTGCCTTTGGCTCAGGTCATGATCTCTGGGTCCTGGGCTCGAGTCCCGCATTGGGCTCTCTGCTCAGCAGGGAGCCTGCTTCCTCCTCTCTCTCTGCCTGCCTCTCTGCCTACTTGTGAACTCTGTCTGTCAAATAAGTAAATAAAATCTTAAAAAAAAAAAAAAGGTGAATTGAGGGGGACCTGGATGGCTCCATCAGTTAAACGTCTGACTTCAGCTCAGGACATGATCCCAGGGTCCAGGCTCCCTGCTTAGTGGGGAACCTCCTTTTTCCCTCCCCCCGTGTCCCTCCCCTTGCTTGTGTTCTCTCTCTCTCAAATAAATAAATAAAACCCTTTAAAAAAGAAAAAGGTGAATTGAGAGCTATAGAGTTGAAATAATTTAGGACGGAAGCCAGGACAAGAATAACCATGTGAACTGATACTTCACGCTCTGTTGATTTCGGTGCAGGTCTCTGGAGTCTCCAGTCCCTTTGTGGGACCAAGGAACAAGTGTCCTCCTCAGTTCTCATTTTTTGGTAGTTTGTGCTTTGGAATTTATTTATCCATATTCATACCATTTGCCACCATATGGGCTCCTTTTGGAAGTTGTTCTCTTATAACGGTTAGTTGACCACTACCAAAAGACAGTAGACTAACTTTTTAAGAAAGAAAACAAGGACGAAAGGAAAGGAGGAAGGGAGGAAGGGAAAGAGAAAGGCTTTTTCTTAAAAAAATAAATAAATAAATTTTTTTTTTTTCATTTCAATTGTACAAACCATGTCTCAGGTGTGTCACAAATTACTTCGTCTAAAAACAGTATGGTGGGAAATACCATTTTAAAAAAACAGGAAATAGTCAATTATATTCATTGTTCTATTTTTAAAAATTAATTTCGATTCTTTCAATTTGTTCTTAACATCATGGCTTTTGAAGTCAACTGCCATTAATTAGAATGCTGCTTTCAATATTTACCTGGGAGACCTCTTGTACCAGAAACATAGTTTCTCATAGTTTCCTTGCCTACAAAATGTGGAAAACACTGTTCAGACCAAGGGTTATGAGACTTCTAGAGATCCCTCAGCATCGTGCTGGGGACAGAGGAGGTCAGTCTTGCTCAGGGCACAGCCCACAACACCACTCTCGGTGGCCCCAGTGCCTCCTTCCCTTCATCCACTGGCATTTGTGAAGGGCTTGCCCTAACTACATCTTTCCCCATTTAATTTTAGTGTCAGGTTCAGGGAACCTTAGTTCCTCTGACTCCTCACTCCTAGAGAGAGGAGAAATCTCCCTAGAGGACCTAGAGGATACAGAGGTGTATCCTCTAGGTCCTCTCCAGGCCCTATGTCACTTCCTGCCCCATGTCTATATCATTTAACATGTCTATGTAATAACCTGAGCTTTAGCAATGATGTTGTGTCCATTGAAGTCCTGCACAGATGCCTTTTAGAGCGTTTTCCATAGGCTTTCATAGACGGTTCTAACCATTAGTCTACTGCAAATTATTTTTTTTAAAGCAATAACATGCCTGGGTCTTGCATTTTATTAGTGTGCAAACCTCAGATTAGCCTTGCAGCAGAGCTCATGGATGCCAAAATGCCCTTCATTCTCATCCCACCTCACCATTTTCTCACTGCAACCTTCTCCTAACTGCCCCAGGTTCTCCTGACGTCTTTCCGCTAGCATCAGTAATAAATGTCACCCTTGGCTAGTCCAATGAGCAAGTATTGCACTGTCTTTCTCGAAGGCTACAGGTGGTTCTGGGATTAGCTCTGCAAACTGACTTCTGTCCTGTCCTGCTAAAGCCTCCTCCCGGCTTTGTTTGTCATAGGCAGAGGAGATTCGATGACATTAGTCAGCTTTTCTGCCACTCTGTCTGCAAACACAATGCCCCCCGTTATCTGACCTGATGGAACTTTTTATTTTTGCATCTCTGTGCTATTATTTGTGGCTAAGAAACTTGAAAGATAGGACTCCACCTATGGCGAACAGTGAGTGAATAAGTTGTGCTGGTGTATTAAATGGCTTACGAAAGAAAATCTCCATCCCAGCAACAACGCAGTATCTCCACATTCAATCAGATAGACATGATAAGCCTCTCCTTGATGTGTTCTGCAGCAGTGCTAGCTAGGTAAAAGCTTTGTAATGAAGTTCTCCCTTCCCCCAAAATAAACCTTACATTTTTAGGTGATTCTTTGTCTGTTCTTTAGGAGGATTATATTTATTTCTTTTCCTGCTAGGAAGGTATTCGCTTTGTCCCCCTTTAAATCCAAAAAATTTTCTTTATCCAACCTTTCTTCTCTGTTTTGAGAAGAAGGATAAGTAAGTGTATGGTTTGCTCATACATCAAAGTCTTATCAGTACATCTCCTATTCACTAGAAAATTATGGCACATTTTTCACATTTTCACATTAAGAATGTATCAAAAAATGTTATTATGGAGTTTGGACCATGTGCTGTTTTTCTTGTTATGTATTGCACATGGAAGAGTAAACACTATAAAGGAGAAAACATAAAAGCAAATGTTTGTTTACCTGCTCTCAACCATGAACCTGACCGCAAGTTGTCTGTATCTGAATCACAGAGAGGATTGTGAAAACTCACCCACCTCTTCTCAGACAGAATCTTGCAAATGTAACTGCTTCATAGCAACGTAAAAACTGCTTTTAGTTTTACTAAATATCATTGAGGTTATGGACATTGGGGAAGGTATGTGCTATGGTGAGTGCTATGAAGTGTGTAAACCTGGCGATTCACAGACCTGTACCCCTGGGGCTAATAAGACATTATATGTTAATAAAAAATATTTAAAAATATCATTGAGTTGATTAGATAGCTTCTAAATTATGCCATTTATTTTTAAATAAACTTATAAGCCTTCATGAACGAGCCAATGCTCTTCAGGAGACTGAGCCTGCTGCCCTTTCTCCTTGGTCCAAACCTCTAAACTTTTGATTACCACTCCTTTTTAAAGAAATCATATGCTACCACACTTCTTACCATAAGAAGGAACTTACTGAAACCATACGAGTACAGACTGTCCAGCTTCAGATTATACATTTAAATTCTAAGAGGAGTACAGAAGGTGGTGACCTTGAACATTTTAAGAACACTTTCAGGCTACAGTTTTAAGAATGTTGATTGGTCTTGATGCATAATGTCCTTTTCCCAATACTTATTTTCTTCCTCACACTGTTTTAGTTTTTTTTCTTCCATGTAAGCATCACATCATTAAATCATATCCTTCATAGAGTTGCTTCTTCTTCGTTTTTCCCCCACAAAGCTTTTTGGTCCAAGCCTTGTTTTCCTTCTCTCTACTGATAACACATCCAACAAAACTTTCTTTCCATAAAGCTATCTTTTTAGAGGTGCCTGGGGGGCTCATTGAGTCAAAGCCTCTGCCTTCGGCTCAGGTCCTGATCTCAGAGTCCTGGGATTGAGCCCCGCATCGGGCTCTCTGCTCAGCAGGGAGCCTGCTTCCTACACCCCCACCCCCTGCCTGCCTCTCTATCTACTTGTGATCCCTCTCTGTCAAATAAATAAATAAAATCTTAAAAAAAAATAAAAACTATCCTTTTACGTATCACATTTGTGTACCTTCCAGACACCAACATTCACACTCCAAGCACTTCCAGCTGGAAAATCCACATTGTCTTTAGAAAATATTAGTCTGTATATGGAAACATTTGACCCTATGCCTATTTTTTTTTCTTATTCTCTATAAGTAATATCATTATTTTTGTTTTCAAATTCTTTATTTTTTATCTTTTCATTTAATACTCACTTGGTGACAATCCTCTTGCCAGAAATGAGATTTGGTCATTGCACTAAAAATCCAGCTTTACTTATAAATCTTGTAAATAGCATTTTAATTATATCAGCTTGTTTTCAGCTACTCCATTTAATGAAGAGATTCTATTCCAATCAGCACAATTAAATTGTGGCTGAAAATGTGATTGAATTTAGAATGTATAATATTGAAAACCAGCTTTGTCATTTTCCAAAGTGTTTTTAACAAAAATTATTTCATTCATCTTCCGTATCTACTCACATGCTATAGGCATTATTATCTCTACTTTATAGGTAAAGCGAGAATCAGAGTTTTAAAAATGATTTGCATATTGTCACATGTAAAATGCATTGAAGATCTGCTACCCAAATCAAAATCTTGCAGTATCTCAACTGGAATCTTTTCCATAATACATTAGGTTACAGTTTGACTAAATTCTTGTATATATATTTTAATTCTTCTGAATACACTGACATATGACATGTCTATTTTATCCTCCAACATAATGATTTTAATAATTTGTTCCAATAATATTTCTCTGCTAGTGACCCTTCTGGAGAATACTTCAACTTGGTCACATATAAATTTAACTAAAAATAACTTTCTAGTTGTTTGGTGACTAATTCAGTCATTTGAGATATTTTTGCTAGTTCCTTACCAACACAATATTTTTTATATGTGAAAACTGAAAGGTCACCCTTTGGTTACTATTTTCTCTGTGTTATTGCCAGAGACTTAGATAATAATGGGCTCCATTTTTACAGAAATATCTTTTGCAAGATTTTGCTATTCAATGTCATGTTGAATAATACACAGTCAAAATATAATAATTATCATAATATACACATCCATTGATTTCAATATCTAAGAAAATTTATTAATGAACAGATACAGACTTCTTCATAATATTGATCTTAATTATTAAAATTGTGCTCTAAATTCCCCCTATTTTCTCTCAATAATTCATTAGGAATCTATTGCTTTTCATTAAAAAGATTCTTAAAACTATTTTTTTCAAGTTTGAATGTAAATATTTAATTTTTTTAAATTTAATTTTATTTTTTTTCAGTGTTCCAAAATTCACTGTTTATGCACCTCACCCAGTGCTCCATGTAATATGTGCCCTCCTTAATACCACCACCAGGCTCACCCAACCCCCAACACCTCTCTCCTCCAAAACCCTGTTTCTCAGTCCACAGTCTCTCATTGTTTGTCTCCCTCTCCGATTTCCCCCACCTCACTTCTCTCCCTCTCCCAGTGTCCTCTGTGTTATTCCTTATGCTCCACAAGTAAGTAAAACCATATGATAATTGATTCTCTTTGCTTGACTTATTTCATTCAGCATAATCTCTTCCAGTCCCGTCCATGTTGATATAAAATTTGGGTATTCATCCTTTCTGATGGAGGCATAATACTCCATTATATATATGGACCGTATCTTCTTTATCCATTCATCCATAAAATCTATCTATGAGAAACCTACAGCAAATATCATCCTTAATGGGGAAAAACAGACAGCCTTCCCTTTGAGATCAGGAATACAACAGGGATGTCCACTCTCACCACTGTTATTTGACATGTATTAGAATCCTAGCAACAGGAATCAGACAACAAAAAGAAAAGAAAAGGTATTCTAATTGGCAAAGAAGAAGTCAAACTCTCTCTCTTCGCAGATGACATGATACTTTATATGGAAAACCCAGAAGACCCCACCCCCAAACTACTAGAACTCATACAGTAATTCAGTAATGTGGCAGGATACAAAAATCAATGTACAGAAATCAGTTGCTTTCTTACACACCAACGATGAAAATATAGAAAGGGAAGTTAGAAAATAGATTCCATTTACTATAGCACCAAAAACCATAAGATACCTGAGAAGATACCTGGGAATACACCTAACCAAAGAGGTAAAGGATCTGTACTGGAGGAACTATAGAACACTCATGAAAGAAATTGAAGAAGATACAAAAAGATGGAAAACATTCCATGCTCATGGATCAAAAGAATAAACATTGTTAAAATGACTATACTGACTAGAGCCACCTATACTTTCAATGCCATCCCAATCAAAATTCCACTGGCATTTTTCAAAGTCCTGAAACAAACAATCCTAAAATTTTTGTGGAACCAGAAGAGACCATGAATTGCTAAGGGAATGTTGCAAAAGAAAAACAAAGCTGGGGGCATCACGTTGCCTGATTTCAAGCCTTACTACAAAACTATGATCACCAAGACAACATGGTACTGGCAGAGAAACAGACACATAGATCAGTGGAACAGAGTAGACAGCCAAGATATGGACCCTCAACTCTATGGTCAAATAATCTTTGACAAAGCAGGAAAAACTATCCAGTGGAAAGAAGACAGTCTCTTTGATAAATGCTGCTGGGAAAATTGGACAGCTATGTGTAGAAGAATGAAACTCAGCCGTTCTCTTACACCATACACAAAGATAAACTCAAAATGGATAAAAGACCTCAATGTGAGGCAGGAATCTATCAAAATCCTAGAGAACATAGGCAGTAACCTCTTCAACATCGGCCACTTTAAGACATGTCTCCAAAGGCAAAGGAAACAAAAGCGAAAATGAACTTTTGGGACTTCATCAAGATCAAAAGTTTTTGCACAGCAAAGGAAACAGTCAACAAAACAAAGAGGCAACCCATGGAATGGGAGAAAATATTTGCAAATGACAGTACAGACAAAGGGCTGATAACCAAGATCTATAAAGAACTCCTCAAACTCAACATGCACAAAGCAGATAATAACATCAAAAATGAATAAAAATATTTAATTTGAAGGAAGAATACTTTCTTTCTTTTTTTTTTTTTAATTTGACAGAGAGAGAGAGATCACAAGTAGAGAGCCAGGCAGAGAGAGGGGGGAAGCAGGCTCCCTGCTGAGCAGAGAGCCCCATGTGGGGCTCGATCCCAGGACCCTGAGATCATGACCTGAGCCAAAGGCAGAGGCTTAACCCACTGAGCCACCCAGGTGCCCCAGAATACTTTCTTTTACTTGCCTTTGAACCACCAGTTTCAAGGTTCAGCAGTGGGTTACTTTCTGAGACTTGGTACAGAATTTTTTTATGGTTTTATGATCCTACATCAGATCTCTGGTCAGTATGGTTACTTCATATCAGCATACAGTTTCTTTCTTTTTTTTTTTAATATTTTATTTATTTATTTGACAGTGAGAGATCACAAGTAGGCAGAGAGGCGGGCAGAGAGAGGAAGGGAAGCAGGCTACCGGCTTAGCAGAAAGCCCGATGTAGGGCCCGATCCCAGGACCCTGAGATCACGACCTGAACCGAAGGCAGCAGCTTAACCCACTGAGCCACCCAGGCGCCCCAGCATACAGTTTCTTTTAAAAGCCACTCAATGTTTTGATTATTTTTAGACTGTGTTCCCAACTTTTTCCAGATCTCTTCTCCCTAGAATTGTCATCTCTTCTTTTTTAATTTATTTATTTTTATTTTTAATTTTTTAATTTTTATTTATTTTCAGCATAACAGTATTCATTATTTTTTCACCACACCCAGTACTCCATGCAATCCGTGCCCTCTATAATACCCACCACCTGGTACCCCAACCTCCCACCCCCCTGCCACTTCAAACCCCTCAGATTGTTTTCCAGAGTCCATAGTCTCTCATGGTTCACCTCCCCTTCCAATTTCCTCCAACTCCTTTCTCCTCTCTAACTCCCCATGTCCTCCATGCTATTTGTTATGCTCCACAAATAAGTGAAACCATATGATAATTGACTCTCTCTGCTTGACTTATTTCACTCAGCATAATCTCTTCCAGTCCCGTCCATGTTGCTACAAAAGTTGGGTATTCATCCTTTCTGATGGAGGCATAATACTCCATAGTGTATATGGACCACATCTTCCTTATCCATTCGTCTGTTGAAGGGCATCTTCATTCTTTCCACAGTTTGGCGACCGTGGCCATTGCTGCTATAAACATTGGGGTACAGATGGCCCTTCTTTTCACGACATCTGTATCTTTGGGGTCAACTCTTCTTACCTCTATTTGCCATGTAGATGAGATAAAATCACAACCAGAGAAACATCCCGAACATAATTTTCATGTTGTTGTTCACATGACAAGAAGTGTTAACAGACACTTCAAATATAAATAAGTAAGCCTTTTAGGATTTGTTTCATTTTGTGTTTTTGTTTTCATTCATCTGTTTGTTTTGGGTAAGGAAGAAAAGCTTATTCAAATCAGCAAGAGCAGAGAGGGAAATCTGACTGAAGGAAACAGAGGTGTTCCATGAAGTGTGAAGGCAGAAAGGACAGTATGCCCCACTCATGATGGACCGTCCCACAGAAAAGGCACTAGTAGAGTTCCCCATGTTTATAGCTTGGTTTTTTCCTCCCATAAAATGGCCACACATCCAGGCCCTACGTCACCTCTAAGCTGCGTTTGTGTTTCCATCTCAAATTACCAAGAGAGAATATATATGATCGGGCCAAATCAAAGAAGATATTTATGTCTGGTGGTGGTGGCTAAGTGCCTTGATTTGAGATATCAGCTGACTCTGAAGCTAAGCTCTCCTCACAACATTCTCTAAAAGATTTAAATGTATGGCAATATTTCTTTTAACTTGACTATTTTCAATATCTTTCAGATAACATGTACAGGTACCCTGAAGACTACATTCCCAGGTATGTAGAAATAAGTTATGTATTATGATTCCCAAGTAATAAGGGGGCATAACAAATGTTATATTACTTATAAGTTTGGCTCAGGGATGTCACGTTTGGGTAAAAATAAAATTAAAAGTGAGCTTTAATTTCTGTTATTTCTCTCTGAAGATCAAAAGCTATAATGTTATTATCTTCCTTAGTGACTTACTAATCCTGAGTCAGTAAGAGAGCTGGTTAAGGGACAAAATGAGACTCTAACCTAGTATCTACAGAATTCTTGTCAATACCAGATGGATATATCCTAGATTATGAATCAGATCAAATTGTAAGAATGTAGTCTAATTATACATGGAATTGTGGGGCCCTTAAGAAGCCAGATTGGAAAAGAAGTGTGGCAAAACCTAATGAAATTTAAGATATATATATACATACATACTTAGATAAGGATGCTTTGTGCTATGTTGCTGTTAAGATTAATGTCAACCAATGGGGAAATGTAATTAATCAACCCTAAAATAATATATGGATACAGATATAGTGTATTCTCTTTAATACCTGTTAACTGAATTACAGAGAAATTTATATGACTTTTTTTAACAAAAGAAGGTTTATGGCATAAATCATAGCAAAGAATTTTCATTTTATTTCACAGTATATTCTGACCCAAATGTGTTATTAGATTTGAGATTTCTCCCTTAGGATGAAAACACATCTAAATATAGAGAATTTCCTAGAGGACTCTTCAAGACCTTTCTGAAATGGTAGGCTAAAAGGCAGAAAGGTCTTTCACAAACACAGAGCTTTCTCACTGGGTAGGATAAGATTATAAGCTTTCTGTTAGCCTCTAAAAGGTCTTTTTAAAATTTTTCTCCATGTGGAAATATCTCTGACAGATTCAGGATGTAGGCTTCAGGCAGATTCACACAAAAAAGAAAATCTTTATTTTTGCGATGTATCATTGCATTCTATAACAAGATAATCTTCAATGCATTATCTCATATCAAGAGAGATTTGCTGATTTGGTTAAAACAAACAACATGACAAAGAAAATCCTCTATGGATTTTCCATGTAGAAGTTAATCTCTTGGACAATTGATTTGATACTTGTTATTTGAAAGGCAATTAAGATGCAATGTGATAGAAAGTCTAGTGATTTGATCAATCTGCTAAAGATTGGGTTGGTACTCTTGGGTTGGAATGGCAAGAGTCAGGAGGGAAAATTGGTAAAATACCCATCTCATAGTAAGCAGGCTCTTACCTATAGGGCAAGTATGAAAAAGAAATTGGTTCTTCTATAACATTCATTCATTCAATAAGTATTTGTTCAACAAATAGGAGTTGTGCTAGACAAGAGATGCAAAGATGGAAAGATGCAGATTACTAAATCGTGGATTTAGCGATCTGTTATCTATTGTAACCTCAATTTAGGCATAATTTGAATATAAAATGCAGATTTTATCTTTAACAAGAGGCTGGCATGTTAATTATGTATGTACTTCACAGCTTGTCTATTTCTGATTATGTATTTAGAGATCTAAAATCACCTTTGTAGGAAGGACATGGAGACTCTAGGAGATAACAAAGGTGAAACTATTTCCAGCTATTAAAACTTCAACATTAAAACAGCAAGTGGAAATAAAGGCTATTTCTTAAGTAGAAGGTAGAAGTAGAAGTAAAATTAGTGATGCCCCTCAGTTCTTAGGTGGTTTGAGGCTATGGCTCCCCACTGAACCATCTCTCTGCCCCTACTCAACATTGGTTTAGGTAGGAACCCATGCTTCTCTGATCTTATCTTCCTGTTTTCCCAAAACCCTGCCCTTCCTGTGCTGTAGGTCAAAAATGTGATCACTTGAAGGACAATGTAGCATCTATATGTAACAGAAAATCAGATACATATTCCCTGGGATTTACCCCTGGACCACTTTATTTTTCCTTTAAAAGAAAATTCTAGGGGTGCCTGGGTAGCTCAGGTGGTTAAGCGTCTGCCTTCTCAGATCATGATCCCAGGGTCCTGGGATCAAGCTCCAAGTAGGGCTCCCTGCTCAGCGGGGAGCCTGCTTCTCCCCCTCCCTCTGCCCCTGCTTGTGCTCTCTCTGTCAAATAAATAAAATCTTTTAAAAAATTATTTAAATTTTTTAAAAGATAAGTGTGCACAATGCTGGTCTTTTGATCTGTGTTAGGAGGATAATACAATGGGAATATCATGGATTTGAGATCTAGACAATTCTAGGTTTTAATTAAACTCTTGTAATTACTAGGCTTGTAATCATAGCTAAATGAGCATTGCTGAATTTAAGTTGTATCATCTGAAAAATACAGATTATAATGTAATACTTCCCTTACAAAGCATAATTGATTTAAAAAAAAAAGATACTGCTTTATCAGATGAAAATTAAAGTCTAAGAAAATTCCTGCCCATTTGTTGTATATTTAGGAAATCAGTTCAGGTTTACGACTACTTTGAATTTATCACGATTCCTCAGAGTTGCTCTCAAAAACCTTAGGACAGATTCCCAGCAGTCTTTACTTGCTCTGTTCCTGGGTGGCACTGAAAGGTGCTTTCATGGCAAGGCATAGCTCAGCCATTCTTCTACCTTAAGATGATTTCTTGGATTTCCGCAGCTCTGCAAGCTCCTTTCACTTCCCCTCTTTACTAATATCCTACGCTAGTGCCCTGGCCCAGATTGCCAGGGTCTCAATTGTCCTCCTCACCTGAGGTTGTTTATGACAAGAGAACTTTTTTGAAGGAAAAAAAAAAAGATTTTATTTCTTTATTTGAGAGAGAGAGAGCACAAGCAAGGGGATGGGCAGAGGGAAAAGGAGAAGCAGACTCCCTACTGAGCAGGAAGCCCTACTCGGAGCTTAATCCCAGGCCCCTGGGATCATGACCTGAGCAGAATGCAGACGCTTAACCAACTGAGCCACCCAGGCGTCCCAACGAAAGAACTACTGTGTAGCCTTCCCAGACTTCTGAGACTTCCAAGTGGGTGCACGGATGAAGCCCTCACTGTTGTCACTGCCATGCTTATGATCAAAATAGCTCCAAGTTTTCCAGCCTTCTCTTTTTTTTAATGTACAAGCTCCATCCCCGTGTGACTGCAAGATGTCCAGTCCCTTCTTAAGTATTGTTTCTTAAGAAACCTTGAGAAGTACAGATAGGTTCTAAATTGTCCAAATTGCCCAATTGTTCCAAACTGATAGGTTTCAGTTGTCTTTTTGTTGCTCCTAGTTCTGTTTCACTGCTCTCAGCGTCTTTGCCTTTGTCTTTAGAATTCTTCGTGCTGGGAGATATTGCTAGTCTCCTTTCCACAAAACCTTGGCAAAAACTCTTCTTTTTAAGTACTCCAAAGCACTGGCAATATAAGTGCCTTGTGTTTTATAGACTTTATAAAGAAGTGGATATACTAGAAGAAAACTGGAACACTGATAAAGAGAATAAAGATTTAGTATTAAGTAGTATTTGGTATCATGGCTCTGAGAGTCCATTAAGCATCCCTCACAGGGAACACCACTGGGTTCACTTCTTAGTTTCCAACCATACAAAGCCAGTGCTGAGGTTTATACTCTTTCCCAGGACCAGAGGTCTGTATTTGGCCCTCTCACCCCAGGTTCAAGACACCTATACCCATGGTATGGTCCCTGCCAAAGAAAGCAAAAATTCAGTGAGCATGTACTCAGTGACACGTCCCACCAGCAACCTTCCCTTTTCTCTCCTGCATTATTGCTATTGTCCCTTTTTTATTATTCTCATCAATATGTAAGAGTGTCGTTTCACACCTTAAAGAAAGAAGGAGAGAGGGAAAAGGAGAGGAAAGAAAGGAAAAAAGAAAGCTTTCTTGATATTAGATTTCCTACACCTACCTCTCCTTTGCTCTGTACCCTTTATAGTAAAACATGAAAGTTCCATCTACATTCTGTCCATATTTGCTGGCTTCTCCTCTTCTCTTTTTTCTTGAACCTACTCTATAAAATTTTGTGCCTTCATTAATCTGCCAGCTCAGCTCTTGTCAAGGTCACCAGTGAAATCCACATGGCCAAATCTTAGTGTTTTCCTATGCAGTCCATCTGTAGCATTTGACACATCGACACTCTCTTCTTGAAACACTTCTCCAGGCTCTGGGTCCTCTCATCTCTAGTTTTCCTCCTCAACAGTGGTTCCTTGCCCTTTGCTGATTTCTGAACCTTTGACATCAGAGTGCCCAGGGCTCACCTAAAGAACCTCTTCTCTATATATACTCATTCCAGAATGTAGTTTTGTCTTTCCCTATGGCTTTAAATAGCACTTATATGCCAATGGAGCCCAAACACATATATCTGCCAATTTAAAGAAATACCTATTAAGAAAATCAAGGTAACATCAAAATCAATTTTTAACAGACCCCTCAGCTTGCTTTTTCTTCAATCTTACAGCTTTCCAGCCCCTTAAAATAGTTTTATTTTATAGAAGTGTCTTTCATTTTTCTTTGAATATTGGAACCCTACATTTATAATATAGAATTTCAGAATTGAAAGGAACAAAAGTGATTAAATAGTTTAATAAAATTGTTTTATAAATAAGGAAATTGAAACTCACAATTTATGTCCAAAGTCAATCAGATAGAAGTAATGATTTTTTTAAAAAATGAATTTACCTATTTAAACCTATTTAATCTACTTAGATAATGAAGTATTTAAGAGTTCACAATAAAATAATGATGAATTAAAAACTTTAAAAATAGGGACTAAGGAAAATATACATAAAAGTAGAAAATAGTAAAAGATACAGTTAATATTATTTTAAGTTTTGGAGTGTCAGCAATTGTGCTTATTGGTCAGAGGGCCATTTCAGACATGTTCAGAGCAATGCACTCACCTCTGGGATGTGGGCTTATTTATTAATCTATTTTTGATAGTAACTAATCTTCTACATAAAACACTACCAAACATTGTGCTTAAAGTTTATTAGATATTTGCAATAGGCTGGAGCTATTTGGCATTGCTAAGTAAAAATATATTTTTTAATTTGTTGGTTAGGCAACTGTTCTTTTATAATACTTTATTTGGGATGATTAATCATTTGAGACCTGTCTGTAGACACAGGGCACTGCATTATAAATCACATCTTATTTTCATTCATAGGGAATGAAGTGATATTCATTTTTGGGACATGATTTATCATTTGCAGGTTGTATCTGCTATCTATGTGAACTAGGAAAATGGATGGATTGTCTTATTAAAAATTCTTCACATTTTGCTCTTATATTCTCAGCATAGCCAGAGAAAAACCATGAACAGGGACCATTCCATATTCCAATATTAAGCTGTACTGAATTACTGATGAAAGGAAAGGTTACAGATGAGTTCCTTTGTTATCAGATAAGAGAAATACATGCCAGCATCTGGACTTTTCAAGCCATTTCATACAAGTATCATTTGATCTGTTTTTTTAAGGACACCTACTTACTATTTACATATACTTTGTCCTCTTTCAGAAGCATAGGGAGTACGATAGGTGTTATGCCTTGAGATCAGTGTTCTTTTTTCTTTTCATGCAATTCCCTCCAGCTCTTGATGATCTGTAATCTCAAAGTTAAAGCAGTTGCTACTATTTTATGAAATGCTACTCTCACTGCCTCATATGTTCCTCTGTTCCCAGCCTGCCATTGTGAAGGCTGGTCACCAGGGCCATTGCCATTGTGTGGTGGCTATGATAGGATGTCCACTCTAATCCTAAATGAATTTCTCAGATGAAGGTGTAAGGAAATTTAATCAAACATCAAGAGCAAATAGTATTCAGGGCTTTTGGACTAGACTTGCATTACAATCCTAGCTCTGATAGTCACTGTCTTTGTCTTTGGACAGTTTAACTCTAGGAGCTGCAGATTCTTTACAGGCACAGTGGGAATTTAAAAACAAAGTATCTCAGAGTTGTTCTGTGTGCTGAATGAGCACTGGCATAAAGTAGAGCTTTCAGAATTGTTACTTATTGCTGGCGTTACACATAATGCCGGGGAAAATATGTTAATCTATCTGACTCTCAGACTTCCCACCTATGAAGTGGGAAATAATATTTTTGCGGAATTTCCCTAGGACTTTGGTATAATGTATATGAAACATTTAGCATAGTATCTGGGTGTAATAGGTGATCAATCATTTTACAACATCTGGACGTCTGCCAAGCTGAGTCTATAGTATCTCTCTGGCCTTGTATTTTTTAAGCATCATTGTCAGTTAGTATTTAGATAGGAAACATAGTTTTAGGGGATTATTTGGAACGATACTCTGGGCAAGTAAACTGGCAGCACAGCACAATGTACGGTTGAGAGTACAGATAACCTCAGCTCTAGTCCCACTTCTGTGGCTTACTAGCCTTCCGACCTTCAAATTATATGACTTCTCTGTGCCTCAAATTTATATGTATATAATGAGAATGTGATAGTGCCTGTCTGGTCAGATTGTTGCTAGAATGGTATAAATGAATATAGAAAATGAAGGTCAAGTAGCATCTGACAAACATAAATGCTAAATAAGTATTTGCTATTGTTATTTCCTGAAAAATCCAAAAACACCTGTTCAAATGTATGCACACACACACATGCACGTAGGAATTCATGCACTTTTTCATCCATTCACTTGTACATGAACATATCTACCTTGGTTGGCTGAGGATAAACAAGAACATGCAATCATATATTGAATTTAGCTGAGAAATTAGTTAAGAACTATGTGTAAAGAGGATTATAATAAGATAAATTATCTTTCATTGTTATAGGGAGGATGAATATTATATTGAAGACACACCAATTTATGGTAACTTAGATGACATAGTCCCAGGTAAGTTTTATTTTTCCCGAAATTATATTTATCTATAAATTAATATCCCTCCCCTTAATTCCACATCATTTGAGATAGCTTATTTCTGGTTGTAATCACATTTAAATATCCCAATGGCAATCATAGATTCAATAATGTTTAGTATATTATTTAGTATACACTTCCAAAACTGCATATTATAAATTGTATTGCAACATCCTGTCTTTCTATAGTCTCCTGATTTTACTGTAGTAGAAATGTGAATACAGAAGACTATCACCATGAATTTTGACACACACAATTCTATGAAATAAAGCTATTTCTAGAATAGAAAATGGCTCAGGGAAACAGAGTCCTGTGTGCTGTCTACAAAAGCAAATCTATAATGAATAATCTGGAACAAGGAGCATGTTCTCTGGTTCCCCTTGTTTTAACTGCTCCTGTTAAGCAAAGAACCTAGGGCTACATTGATGGCAAGTGGGTAAAGAGAAGAGCTAAATCACCACTGACTAGGTTATACATTTTTTTATTCTTAGGTAACAAGTACTTTTCAATTCCCAGCATCCCTGATTACTTGAAACATCCCAACCACCCCAAACAAAATGCCACTCAATTCCTTAAGGCAGACAATCATGATCTGATCCCAGAGCTCTGATGAGAGAAGCCATGAGGCTAAATGCTAACATTTAACCCCATTCAGCCTTGCACTCTCAAGCCCTTCAATTCATTCATGAATTGGGGGTTAACCGAGATTTCCAGAAACGGACTAAACTATCTGAAACTCTGTATAGCAAATCCAAGCTATATAAATCTCTGAATATGCAATTCTCCTAAAGTTAGGAATAACTAAAGGATTCAAAATTTTATTTAATTTTTAAAAATGTATTTAATCTTTGTCTTCCCCTTCCTTTTATTTATTTATTTTTAAAGATTTTATTTATTTTATTTGACAGAGATTACAAGTAGGCAGAGAGGCAGGCAGAGAGAAAGAGAGAGAAGAGGAAGCAGGCTCCCTGCTGAGCAGAGAGCCCAATGCGGGACTCGATCCCAGGACCCTGAGATCATGACCTGAGCCGAAGGCAGCGGCTTAACCCACTGAGCCACCCAGGCGCCCTTCCCCTTTCTTTTAAAGTATCTTCTAATCTCTGTGCTCTGAGAAATCAGAACTATTTTTTAGGACTATCTTGTTAAAAATATTTTGCCCTCCCGCTTCACCCTGCAGAATCATTGTCCCCACCTGTAATATCTGAGATTTCAATTCTTCTCTACTCTGGTGGTGCAAAGCCCACCATATCTGCAATTTCAGTATCTAAAGGGGGTATTGGTGCCACCCCACACATTCTGATTCAGTAATGTTTAGGAATAGGGTTTAGGAATTTACTAGTTGACAAACTTCCAGGCAAGTGTAATGCACATTTTCCATGGACCATACTTTGAGAAACATCACTCTGCATTAATTTTCAGAAGGGGTTGAATGATTGATTATAAGATAACTTGCACTATAGTGAATATATCTTTTTTCCTATAGGATCAAATCAGTGCAATCCACATTTCTGCCAGGTCACTGGCAGAATGGCCAATCCATGGCCATCCTACAAGTCACTTTCTCTCTATCTTCTCCCTTTCAAACACACATATGTGGAGGAAGAAAGGGATGGATGGTTTAATAAGCATGTTCCCACAGGATGAAATGACTTCAGGTCTGCTGGCTATTGGACACTGCACAAAAACCATAAATACTTAGGACCAGCATTACAGAGCTCCAGACCCCCCAAAACAGCCTGTCTGTGCTGTCACTGATTTATGAAACAAAAAAACAGGATCTAAACATTCTTTTTAAAAAAGAGAGATGTTTAAATGTCTCTGAGTAAAACCTCTTGCTCATGGGGAAAATAACCAAATTGCAATCATCTGTGCATGTGCACTGCACTCGGCCGCCATGACCTTTTGCAATCACACACAAATATAAGCAAACACATGGGATCTCTATATCATTCAAATGGAAACTAAAGTTGAGCCCATCATGTCCTACAATGGCATAAATTAATATGATAATAGTCTTTATCCCTAGTGACCTTCTTTTGTCTTATTATTAACTCTCTGGGGTAAAAGACTTCTTCACATTCTGATCTGCAGAAAATGGTTTGTGCTTCTTCACTTTTTTGCATCTCCACAAAAAAAGACAAGTCGAATGATTCTTGGGGGTTTCACATGTACAGCTAAGTATGGTTTGGGTCATGTATTTTTATTTGTGCCAGCATTTTTTTATTTTTCCATTGTAAATCATGATCTTTTAAACCCCCAAGAACCAGTGGATGAAAATTGTTATGAACAAATGAAGGCTCGACCAGAGAGATGTACAAATAAACTGCAAGAAGTGACCCCGCCTGCACAGGTGAGTTTTGTTTTCTGTATTAAGGGTCAAGCTCAGCCTAGATCACAGCGTGGCTGCATGTTTCAAGAATCTAAGAGCAGCACATTGTGATTTGTATCTGAAGCTGTCTGTGATTTTACAGACCAATTCAGTGTCAAGTTCTGGGACCCAAGCTCTAAAGGGAACCTCAAAGGCAAATAAAGAGTACTCAGAACCACACTCAAAAAGTCCAAAGTGTATACCATCACAAAGGCAATAGGTTAAAGGGAAAAAGTAGATTTTCTTCTTAATCAACTAAGCGTTTTCTTTCAGATTGGAAAAAAAAAATTGGGTATATCACAAAGATAAACATGAAATTTTACACTTATATAATGCTCATAAGACCTAGGTATTGGAATTTATGGGGGCAGGGGAAGAAGGGGAGAGGGAGGGAGAGAGAAAAAAAGAGAGAGGGAATGGGAGGGAGTGAGGAAGAGGGAGGCAGAGACAGAGACAGTGCTTTAGTTAAAAGATAAATTAACTAGATATAAAAGACCATATTCCTATTTTATAAGGCAACTGAGTATAAACTTTAACACAAGCTCCATGGCTATGGGCTAATGGCAAGAGATTTTCACATATCTTATGTAGGGTTAGGGAGGACATACATGTAAGCAGAAATATATGAATACTCTAGAAGAAATGGATAGTTTTTCCTTTTCCTACCACAATCAGTTCAACTTCCTTAGACAGAGCACTGATTTTACCAGAAACCATTCATAATTTTTCATATGCATGCTGTTGACATGTTACAAATTTCTGTTAAAAGAGTTCTTTTTTCTTTCCCTTCTGGAGCTTGTCCCCTCAGTTATGTGTTCTCTTGCTACTCCCTAGAAATAGTCAGAGGGCCCGCCAGCATTTCCTACATGGTCATTATGTGTCAGGCCTTGTCATATGTGTTTTACATGTATTATCGCCTTGAGTTTTATAAGGGAAACAGCATTATTTCTCCCATTTGACAGAGGCTTGAGAAGGGTGAAAAACTTACCCTAAAGAACTCAGGTACTAAGTAGATAGAGAATCTAAACTTAGTCCTGCCTAACAGAAAAAATTCTCCTCCATAAGATGGGCCACATCTTGAAAACTTCCCACTAAGATAGAATTTGTCTCTTTTCCTCTAAATGAATCCACCAAGAAATCAGAATTCTTGAAGTTTTTAAGAAACCAAGATGTGGTAAGGTTTAAACAGACTATGAAGTCACTTTCTGATGCACAAATCTGTCATCTGATGGCCCATTAATGGCAAAAAAAATTTTAGATAAAACGTATAAAAGCCTTCTAATACAACGTGCTAAATCCAATATAATAAAGAGAAAACCTCTTAGAGAAAGCTAAAATATAACCACACCATCTGAAATGTAGAGATTCACAGCACCTTAATTTTAAAAGAGCTGAAAATTCATAATAAAAGTTGCTACTTATTACATATGAATTGTGGTGCATCTGGTTTTTACTCAAGTGGAAATTGTGCAAAGCTTAAAATGTCTTAAAAGTCTGCTATTTTATAAATTATGTATTTAAAGATACTTCTAAGGATATTACTTTTTATTCTATTACATCCTTCTCACAAATTTAGTTTCACAAATTAAACATAATTTCTTTATATTTGCTCAATTCCATTTTATTAGAATGATCATGATCTTCAAAATCACTACCCAGTTTGCTACTACAAGACTTACTTTGGTCAATTACAAGAGCGCTCTATATTATGCAGAGAACTTTGTGGGTAAAATGTCTGTTTGTTGGAAAAAGAAATCAGCTCCTTGCCCTTTAAAAATGATAGGCACAGTTCAGAAGCTGTAATTTCAATATCTACGTCTACCATCAACTAGGAAGAGTTCATCAGGAAACCTGATTAAGAAAATGAGTCCATAGAGTTCCTGTATCATAAGACAAAGTGAGGGGCACAATTGTGAGCTTATTCCTCTCCTCTTCATGTCCCAGTCTCCCACCAATCTTTTTTTTTTTTTTTAAGATTTTATTTATTTATTTGACAGTGAGAGAGAGAGATCACAAGTAGGCAGAGAGGCAGGCGGAGGGGGGCGGGAAGCAGACTCCCCGCTCAGCAGAGAGCCCCATACAGGACTCAATCCCAGGACCCTGAGATCATGACCTGAGCTGAAGGCAGAGGCTTCACCCACTGAGCCACCCAGGCGCCCCTCTCCCACCAATCTTAACCTTTCCCTCCTATGTCAGAAGTACCCACTCTCCTTTTCCAAGCCAATAACAACTTATGCTTTTGATCATTTCCTCTACTGCTTTCAAGATCTTGCACCTTCAATTAATTGTCTCCATTTTCAATCTTTTCTTTAAAGAATCATTACTATTTACCTACCAATCTGCACAAATCATCCCAATACTTAAAAACAAAAACAAAAACAAAAACAACAAAATTTGACTTCTACCTGTGTTTCTCTCTGATTCTTAAGCTGATTCTTACTTTCCTTGACTGTTTTCATAGATACACATTCTTTTACTCCTGGCTATATTTTTTCCACCCATACACTCAGCTGAAACCACACTCTGGAAGTCACAAGTGACTTGTGTACAATCTGTGATCCTTTCCCAGGACACACATTCTTTGAATTCTGCAGCACTTGATAAAGTTGACCAAATGTTGACCAAACATACATTATTGGAAATGCTTTTAGTTATAAGTACAGAAATAAAGATCTCTAAGTCCAGCCTAAAATGACCTCAAAGGGAACCTGTAGTCTGGCAGGCAAGAAGAAAATAATGGGGGAAGATGGAAAACTATAATTCTTGCCAGATGGCAGTCACAGAGATGGATATTGTCATCTTGATACTTCTGAATCTTTGTACTTTATACTTCTAGATCTCAAGAAATGTAGAAAAAGTGGGGACTCTTGTGGGTATCATCAAATTACCAGTTATTAAACATATGCAAAGTAGATTTTGAGATTCATTTAATTCCTTCCTATTATGCTTGTTCTGGTTTAACAAATTTAGTATTGTCACTTGATGAAAGCAACACAGGGCAAGAGGTACCTAAAGTGAAGGCAGGGGGAGAGTCTTGTGAGAGTCCATCTAAATGCTTGTGCATGGGAAGCCTGGGTGGCTCAGTTGGTTAAGTGTCTACCTTTAGCTCAGGTCATGATCCCGGGGCCCTGGGATCAAGTCCTACGTCGGGCTCCTGCCTGATGCACAAGGAGGGAATCTGCTGTGTGTGCACACTCTCTCTGACAAATAAGTAAATACATAAATAAAATTGTTTAAAAAATCAAATATTCATGTATATTTTGTGTATAAGAAACAAATAAAAATACACACACAAAAGTTTAATCTAAGCATTTTTATACTCAAAAGTCTTGGTGGACTATTGTTTTTTGTTGTCATCCTACCTGACCAATTTGGCAAAACAAGGTAGTCAAAGCCCAGAACACAGCTGCTTGTTTTTCACAGATCTTAGAAATTCCCAGCAGTCGTCCAAGAATAAGATAACATTAAAAAATGAACATGACTTTCTTTTTAGGCAACCGAGGAAGGACAGATGCTCTATGCCTCACTGGATCACAGCTGTGGGGGGAAGAGCGGGATGCCCAAGAAGGAGAACAGGAATTTGTTAGACAGAGATGAAGATGGGCAGTTACACGCAGGGGATGCCAGCCTTTCCAAGATCACTTCGGTAGACAATTTCCCACTTGAGAGCCAGGAAATAGAGGAAAATGTTCATGATGATCCCATTCGATTGTTTGGATTGATCCGTGCGAAGAAAGAATCTATAAACTAGATGGACTGTGATCGAGCTCAATAATCCAGCTCTCACTGGAGATGTGAAAGCCAACAAAATCCGTATACGACACGACATGATTTGGAAGGGTGTCGATCTACATCATTTGTTAGTGAGATGGTGGCTGACCTCTTATCCAGAGTTTATGTTCTTACACACCAAATGTAATGCCATGAAAATCAGTTATTAGAATTTGCTTAACGAATGCCTAAGTCGTATAATGTAAAAGTCAAGTCTGCACATGGAGCCCAATTATGGAGTTATAACTTCACCAACAACACTGAATACTCAGAGAAATAAAACAAACAAAAACAAATGTTTTAAGCACAAGTATATTCTAGAACACATTGAAAGAAAAATAAAAGCCACCTTTTAAAAAAATATTTCATCCATTTTCATCCATGTAACATCACTTAATTGAAAGAAATTTCTGATTCAAAGACCTGGGACATTAAATACATTCCTACAAGAAGTGCAAGAATCTTCTTAAGAAGAATTGTTCCAAAATGGAAGTATCTTTATTGCTTTTAAAAATTATTATAAAATTAGTGCATGCTCCCTATAACAATAAACAAATATACAAAAGAAGTTGGATATCACACTATCCAGAGATAATTACAATGAGCAACTATCCATATATACATGCATACATCAGTTTTCTTTCTTTTTTTCTTTTTTACCAAGAAAAGGGAGTGATTATTTTATACATATTATTTAAACTTTTTCCACTTAATATATTGGAGATTTATTTTGTTTTTTGTTTTTTTTTTTTTACTATAACTAAATACAGTTATACATTATCATTTTAATGCCTGCATAGCATCTCATTGATGACTACATTAGAATTTATTCAAATAATTTGAAAGTACATTTAACTCATTTCCAAGTTGTTTTTCACTTTTACAAATAATATTGCAGTGAGAATGCATCCCCACCGGTGCTTACACACTTACCTGACTTCTCAAGGCTAAATGCCTAGGAAAAGAACTGTTGCTTTAAAAGGTGTACATAGTGAGTCTCCATTGAATATATTTCTAAAAGGCCAAGAGTTTGGTCAAGTTATGTGTCCAATTTAAATTCCTAAACTGCCCCCCAAAATTTAAAAAAAAAAAAACACCTCTCTGTTATTTTTCTATTTGGAATAGGAGTTTAATTGGGTCTCAAGTCATCACTGACCAAGGGAAGTACACATGTGAGCTGTCCTGCCCTCTAACCACAGCCTAGTGGATTTTATTCATTCTTTCTTCAGTTCTTTGTTGAGTTCCTAGTGTAGCAGAGGCACTAAGTTAGAAGTCATGTACAGTGAGGGAAACAGAAGTAAAACAAGGTAGGCCCTGCTCCCATGGAGTTATAAATGGGTAGAAAAGATGAGTATCAGGTTAATAAAGTATCAGTACTAGTAAAAAAATATATAACTAAGAAAATACAAGAATGAGAAGTAATGATGGAGAGAAGGGCCTCTCTAAAGAGAAAATTCTAATTCTGAGAACTGAACAATGAGGAGCCACCCATGGAAAGAGAGAGAGGAAGGAAGAGCATGTTGTGGAAGAACTCTGTCCATACTTGGAAGTACCAACTTCTGTCAGTAATTGTTTTCCGTTATGAACTGACATAAAATTAAATGCCAGTGCTAAAGTAAAATCTCTGAAGTTTTCCACAATGCCATGAAAAAAAAATCTAAAAACTGTTAATGTCTAAGAGCACAAGAAAAGAATTGGGTTTCCAATTTTAGAAAAGCATAAAAACATAAGAAATAATAAGTATATATCAACTTTAAATTTTCAAAATATTTGCTATTATACATTTGTGTTACATTTTTATACATACCATGATTTAGTAAAAATAAAGTTTGACTATATTTGGCAGTTACTTTTTCCCATAACTAATCTCATCCTTCACTTGCATTATTTACCTAGCACCTAAAGATATTTGAATTTTTGCCTCTGGTTTATATCATTTGAATTCCACTCAATATTTTGAGTTTTATGTTTCAAATGTACTTGACGACTGATAATTTGGAAGGTTTCTAATGGGAAATCTATATACCTTAATAAATAAAAGACTATTCAAGTCATCTATTTCCTGTTGAGTGAATGTGTTAGTTTGTATCTTTGGGGGAGTGTGTCCCTCTCATCTAAGTTGTTTAATTTATTAGCATGAAATTGTTAAAAATATTCCCATACTATCCTTTTAATATCTATAGAATCTGGTGATTTAACTTCTCTTTGATACTGGGGATTTGCTTCTCCCCGCCACCCATCTGTCTAGTTAGAGATTTATCAACTTTTTTCCTTACTCAAAGAACCAGTCATCATTCATATAATCTATTGTTTTTATATTTTCTGTTTCACCAATTTGCCCTCTGATCTATATTATTTCTTCTGTTTATTGTGTTTTCATCTGTTCTTTTTTAGCTTCTCAAGGTAGAAGCTGAGGTCGGTAATGAGACTTTTCTTCTTGTCTAAAATGGACATCTGGTTTCACAAATCTTCCACAAATTTTGATATATTGTGTTGTTATTTTAATTTCAAGTATTTGTAATTTCCCTTTGGTTCCTTCTTTGGCCTATTGGTTGTTTAGAAGTGTGTTATTTAATTTCCAAGTATTTGAAGAGTTTCCAGATCTTTTTTGTTATTGATTTTGAATTTAATTCCATTGTGATAAGAAAGCATATGATTTGAATCCTAAATTTATTGAGCCTTCCTTTAATACCCAGAATACAGTCTATCTTGGTGAATGATGATACGCACTTGAAAAGAATGCATAGTCTATTTTTATTAGATAGAATATTCTATAAATGTCAATTAGGTTAACTTGGTTGATAAAGCTTTTCAAGTCTTCTATATGCTCTCTATTTAAAAGGCATTTTTATAGGCAGCATATAGTTTATTTTGATTTTTTTAATCCAATCTGATAATCTATGACATTTAATTGGACTGTTTAGACCACTCTCCTTTAATTCAGTTATTGATACGGTTGGGTTCAAAGCAATACTCTTGATCTCTCTTTTCTATTTGTCTTCTATTTTTCATTCATCCTTTCTATCTTTTTATGACTTCTTCTATATCTTCTCTATATATCTATATATTGATACATGAACAATACAAAAGTTAGAGGCACAACACAGTGAAAAACCAACATAAAACTTTTGACGCCCCCAAAACTTAACCACTAATAGCCTCCTATTGACTGAAAGCTTTACCAATAAATTTAAACAGTCTATTAACATGTATTTTGTATGTTGTGTGTATTACATACTAGATTCTTACAATAAAATAAACCCAAGAAAATATTAAGAAAATTGCAAGAAAGAGAAAATATAGTTACAATACTATACTTTATAAAAAAAAAAAAGTCATATAACCAAACCCATGCAGTTCAAGGGCCAACTATACATTGGTATATTTTTATGACTCTATTTTATCTCCATTGATAGATTATTAGTTAGAAGTTTGTTGTGTCATTTTACTGATTGCTTGGGGTTTATAATAAACATCTTTTTCAAAAAGATTTTATTTCATTATGGAGAGAGAAAGAGATAGCAAGAGAGAGCAGGGAGGAGAGGGAAAAGTAGGCTCCTCATTGGAGAGGGAGACCCACATGGTGCTCCATCCGAGGACTCTGGGATCATGAACCAAAGGCAGAGTCTAAACTGACTGAGCCACACCAGGCACCCCTATGAAAAACACCTTTAGGGAGGAGTCAAGATGGCGGAGAAGTAGCAGGCTGAGACTACTTCAGCTAGCCGGAGATCAGCTAGATAGCTTATCTAAAGATTGCAAACACCTGAAAATCCATCGGCCGATCGAAGAGAAGAAGAACAGCAATTCTGGAAACAGAAAAACAACCACTTTCTGAAAGGTAGGACCGGCGGAGAAGTGAATCCAAAGCGACGGGAAGATAGACTCCGGGGGGAGGGGCCGGCTACCGGAAAGCGGCGTAGCAATGGCGCACAAAATCAGGACTTTAAAAAGTCTGTTCCGCTGAGGGATATCGCTCCAGAGGTAAACCGGGGCGAAGCCCACGCGGGGTCAGCGTGACCTCAGGTCCCGCAGGGTCACAGAAGGATCAGGGGTGTCTGAGTGTTGCAGAGCTTGCGGGTATTGGAACGGGAAAGCCGGCTACAGAGACAGAGCCGACAGTAAGCTCACAGCTCGGGGTGACCTTGAACCGGTTGCAGGCTCAGTGAGCTCGGAGCGCGGCCGGAGGTCAGGCAGACGGGAGTAACTGGGCGCTGTTCTCTGAGGGCGCACTGAGGAGTGGAGCCCTGGGCTCTCGGCTCCTCCAGGCCGGAGACCAGGAGGCCACCATTTGTATTCCCGTCCTCCGGAACTCTATGGAAAGCGCTCAGGGAACAAAAGCTCCTGAAAGCAAACCCGAGCGGATTACTCAGCCCGGCCCCTGCTAAGGACGGTGCAATTCCACCTGGGGCAAAGACACTTGAGAATCACTACAACAGGCCCCTCCCCCAGAAGATCAACAAGAAATCCAGCCGAGACCAAGTTCACCTACCAAGGAGTGCGGTTTCAATACCAAGGAGAGCAGCAGAATTCCAGAGGAGGAGAAAGCAAAGCACGGACCTCATGGCTTTTTCCCTGTGATTTTTTTTAGTCTTGCAGTTAATTGAATTTTTTTCTTTTTCATTTTATGTTTTTTTTCTCGCCTTCTGGTAATTTTTTTTTTAACTTTTACCTTTTTCTTTTTTAACGTTTTTTAACTAGTTTATCCAATATATATATATTTTCTTTTTTATATTTTTCTTATTTGTTTTCTTTTATTTAGTTCTTTTCTTTTTTCTTTTTTTTTTCCCTTTCTTCCTTTTTGAACCTCTTTTTATCCCCTTTTTCCCCCCTCACGATTTAGGATCTCTTCTAATTTGGTTAAAACATATTTTCCTGGGGTTGTTGCCACCCTTTTTAGTATTTTACTTGCTCCTTCATATACCCTTATCTGGACAAAATGACAAGACGGAAAAATTCACCACAAAAAAAAGAACAAGAGGCAGTACCGAAGGCTAAGGACCTAATCTATACAGACATTGGTATAATGTCAGATCTAGAGTTCAGAATGACAATTCTCAAGGTTCTAGCCGGGCTGGAAAAAGGCATGGAAGATATTAGAGAAACCCTCTCGAGAGATATAAAAGCCATTTCTGGAGAAATAAAAGAACTAAAATCTAACCAAGTTGAAATCAAAAAAGCTATTAATGAGGTGCAATCAAAAATGGAGGCTCTCACTGCTAGGATAAATGAGGCAGAAGAAAGAATTAGTGATATAGAAGACCAAATGACAGAGAATAAAGAAGCTGAGCAAAAGAGGGACAAACAGCTACTGGACCACGAGGGGAGAATTCGAGAGATAAGTGACACCATAAGATGAAACAACATTAGAATAATTGGGATTCCAGAAGAAGAAGAAAGAGAGAGGGGAGCAGAAGGTATACTAGAGAGAATTATTGGGGAGAATTTCCCCAATATGGCAAAGGGAACGAGCATCAAAATTCAGGAGGTTCAGAGAACGCCCCTCAAAATCAATAAGAATAGGCCCACACCCCGTCACCTATAGTAAAATTTACAAGTCTCAGTGACAAAGAGAAAATCCTGAAAGCAGCCCGGGAAAAGAAGTCTGTAACAAACAATGGCAAAAATATTAGATTGGCAGCTGACTTATCCACAGAGACCTAACAGGCCAGAAAAAGCTGGCATGATATTTTCAGAGCACTAAACGAGAAAAACATGCAGCCAAGAATACTATATCCAGCTAGGCTATCATTGAAAATAGAAGGAGAGATTAAAAGCTTCCAGGACAAACAAAAACTGAAAGAATTTGCAAACACCAAACCAGCTCTATAGGAAATATTGAAAGGGGTCCTCTAAGCAAAGAGAGAGCCTACAAGTGGTAGATCAGAAAGGAACAGAGACCATATACAGTAACAGTCACCTTACAGGCAATACAATGGCACTAAATTCATATCTCTCAATAGTTACCCTGAATGTTAATGGGCTAAATGCCTCTGTCAAAAGACACAGGGTATCAGAATGGATAAAAAAACAAAACCCATCTATATGTTGCCTCCAAGAAACTCATTTTAAGCCCGAAGACACCTCCAGATTTAAAGTGATGAGGTGGAAAAGAATTTACCATGCTAATGGACATCAGAAGCAAGCAGGAGTGGCAATCCTTATATCAGATCAATTAGATTTTAAGCCAAAGACTATAATAAGAGATGAGGAAGGACACTATATCATACTCAAAGGGTCTGTCCAACAAGAAGATTTAACAATTTTAAATATCTATGCCCCCAACGTGGGAGCAGCCAACTATATAAACCAATTAATAACAAAATCAAAGAAACACATCAACAATAATACAATAATAGTAGGGGACTTTAACACTCCCCTCACTGAAATGGACAGATCATCCAAGCAAAAGATCAGCAAGGAAATAAAGGCCTTAAATGACACACTGGACCAGATGGACATCACAGATATATACAGAACATTTCATCCCAAAGCAACAGAATACACATTCTTCTCTAATGCACATGGAACATTCTCCAGAATAGATCACATCCTCGGTCCTAACTCAGGACTCAACCGGTATCAAAAGATTGGGATCATTCCCTGCATATTTTCAGACCACAATGCTCTAAAGCTAGAACTCAACCACAAAAGGAAGTTTGAAAAGAACCCAAATACATGGAGACTAAACAGCATCCTTCTAAAGAATGAATTGGTCAACCGGGAAATTAAAGAAGAATTGAAAAATATCATGGAAACAAATGATAATGAAAATACAACGGTTCAAAATCTGTGGGACACAACAAAGGCAGTCCTGAGAGGAAAATATATAGTGGTACAAGCCTTTCTCAAGAAACAAGAAAGGTCTCAGGTACACAACTTAACCCTACACCTAAAGGAGCTGGAGAAAGAACAAGAAAGAAACCCTAAGCCAAGGAGGAGAAGAGAAATCATAAAGATCAGAGCAGAAATCAATGAAATAGAAACCAAAAAGACAATAGAGCAAATCAACGAAACCAGGAGCTGGTTCTTTGAAAGAATTAATAAAATTGATAAACCCCTGGCCCGACTTATCAAAAAGAAAAGAGAAAGGACCCAAATAAATAAAATCATGAATGAAAGAGGAGAGATCACAACTAACACCAAAGAAATACAAACTATTATAAGAACATACTATGAGCAACTCTACGCCAACAAATTTGACAATCTGGAAGAAATGGATGCATTCCTAGAAACGTATAAACTACCACAACTGAACCAGGAAGAAATAGAAAGCCTGAACAGACCCATAACCAGTAAGGAGATTGAAACAGTCATTAAAAATCTCCAAACAAACAAAAGCCCAGGGCCAGACGGCTTCCCGGGGGAATTCTACCAAACATTTAAAGAACTAATTCCTATTCTCCTGAAACTGTTCCAAAAAATAGAAATGGAAGGAAAACTTCCAAACTCATTTTATGAGGCCGGCATCACCTTGATCACAAAACCAGACAAGGATCCCATCAAAAAAGAGAGCTATAGACCAATATCCTTGATGAACACAGATGCGAAAATACTCAACAAAATACTAGCCAATAGGATTCAACAGTACATTAAAAGGATTATTCACCACGACCAAGTGGGATTTATTCCAGGGCTGCAAGGTTGGTTCAACATCCACAAATCAGTCAATGTGATACAACACATCAATAAAAGAAAGAACAAGAACCATATGATACTCTCAATAGATGCTAAAAAAGCATTTGACAAAGTACAGCATCCCTTCCTGATCAAAACTCTTCAAAGTATAGGGATAGAGGGCACATACCTCAATATCATCAAAGCCATCTATGAAAAACCCACCGCAAATATCATTCTCAATGGAGAAAAACTGAGAGCTTTTCTGCTAAGGTCAGGAACACGGCAGGGATGTCCATTATCACCACTGCTATTCAACATAGTACTAGAGGTCCTAGCCTCAGCAATTAGACAACAAAAGGAAATTAAAGGCATCCAAATCGGCAAAGAAGAAATCAAATTATCACTCTTCACAGATGATATGATACTATATGTGGAAAACCCAAAAGACTCCACTCCAAAACTGCTAGAACTTGTACAGGAATTCAGTAAAGTGTCAGGATATAAAATCAATGCACAGAAATCAGTTGCATTTCTCTACACCAACAGCAAGACAGAAGAAAGAGAAATTAAGGAGTCAATCCCATTTACAATTGCACCCAAAACCATAAGATACCTAGGAATAAACCTAACCAAAGAGGCACAGAATCTATACTCAGAAAACTATAAAGTACTCATGAAAGAAATTGAGGAAGACACAAAGAAATGGAAAAATGTTCCATGCTCCTGGATTGGAAGAATAAATATTGTGAAAATGTCTATGCTACGTAAAGCAATCTACACATTTAATGCAATTCCTATCAAAGTACCATCCATCTTTTTCAAAGAAATGGAACAAATAATTCTAAAATTTATATGGAACCAGAAAAGACCTCGAATAGCCAAAGGGATATTGAAAAAGAAAGCCAACGTTGGTGGCATCACAATTCCAGACTTCAAGCTCTATTACAAAGCTGTCATCATCAAGACAGCATGGTACTGGCACAAAAACAGACACATAGATCAATGGAACAGAATAGAGAGCCCAGAAATAGACCCTCAACTCTATGGTCAACTAATCTTCGACAAAGCAGGAAAGAATGTCCAATGGAAAAAAGCAGCCTCTTCAATAAATGGTGCTGGGAAAATTGGACAGCCACATGCAGAAAAATGAAATTGGACCATTTCCTTACACCACACACAAAAATAGACTCAAAATGGATGAAGGACCTCAATGTGCGAAAGGAATCCATCAAAATCCTTGAGGAGAACACAGGCAGCAACCTCTTCGACCTCAGTCGCAGCTACATCTTCCTAGGAACAACGCCAAAGGAAAGGGAAGGAAGGGCAAAAATGAACTATTGGGATTTCATCAAGATCAAAAGCTTTTGCACAGCAAAGGAAACAGTTAACAAAATCAAAAGTCTACTGACAGAATGGGAGAAGATATTTGCAAACGACATATCAGATAAAGGACTAGTGTCCAGAATCTATAAAGAACTTAGCAAACTCAACACCCAAAGAACAAATAATCCAATCAAGAAATGGGCAGAGGACATGAACAGACATTTCTGCAAAGAAGACATCTAGATGGCCAACAGACACATGAAAAAGTGCTCCATATCACTCGGCAGCAGGGAAATACAAATCAAAACCACAATGAGATATCACCTCACACCAGTCAGAATGGCTAAAATCAACAAGTCAGGAAATGACAGATGCTGGCGAGGATGCGGAGAAAGGGGAACCCTCCTACACTGTTGGTGGGAATGCAAGCTGGTGCAGCCACTCTGGAAAACAGCATGGAGGTTCCTCAAAATGTTGAAAATAGAACTGCCCTATGACCCAGCAATTGCACTATTGGGTATTTACCCTAAAGTTACAAACGTAGTGATCCAAAGGGGCACATGCACCCGAATGTTTAGAGCAGCAATGTCCACAATAGCCAAACTATGGAAAGAACCTAGTTGTCCATCAACAGATGAATGGATCAAGAAGATGTGGTATATATACACAATGGAATACTATGCAGCCATCAAAAGAAATGAAATCTTGCCATTTGCGACAACATGGATGGAACTAGAGTGTATCATGCTTAGTGAAATAAGTCAAGCGGAGAAAGACAACTATCATATGATCTCCCTGATATGAGGAAGTGGTGATGCAACATGGGTGCTTAAGTGGGTAGGAGAAGAATAAATGAAACAAGATGGGATTGGGAAGGAGACAAACCATAAGTGACTCTTAATCTCACCAAACAAACTGAGGGTTGCTGGGGGGAGGGGTTTTGGGAGAAGGGGGTGGGGTTATGGACATTGGGGAGGGTATGTGCTTTGGTGAGTGCTGTGAAGTGTGTAAACCTGGTGATTCACAGACATGTGCCCCTGGGGATAAAAATATATGTTTATAAAAAATAAAAAATTAAAAAAAAAACACCTTTAACTTATCACAGTCTATATTCAAGTGATGTACTACTACTTTGGTATAGTAAAAGAACCTTAAAATGGTGCAATTCTATTCCGACTTTTGTGCTCTGGGTTTTCTTTATTTTACACATTGTTATTATTTTTCTCTTAATAAGGAATTATCCATGTTATTTCCTTTAATAAGGCCAATTCTCTTTTTTAAAGATTTAAATAAAAATAAATATTGTCCTGTTTATCCCTGTATTTAACATTTCCAGAACTCTTCAATCCTTTGTGTAGATCCAAGCTCCTATCTAGCTAGTATCATTATTCTTCAGCTTA
The DNA here is from genome assembly GCF_011764305.1 of Mustela putorius furo. Classification (NCBI taxonomy): domain Eukaryota; kingdom Metazoa; phylum Chordata; class Mammalia; order Carnivora; family Mustelidae; genus Mustela; species Mustela putorius. The sequence goes on from NW_025421987.1 coordinate 34,659,992, forward strand.
AGGGACTTTCTTAAACATTTTTTTAGAACAAGTCTGCTGGTGATTAATTCCTCCAGGTCTTACATATCTGAAAAAGCCTCTACTTTCCTTCATTTTTGAAAGATATTTTCTCTGGGTAAAAAAAAATTATGATTGAGTTGACTATATATTTCTTTCAGTATTTTAAAGATATGGCTTTACTGTTTTCTCAGTTACATTTTTCTGAAGAAAAACTCTAGTGTCATATTTGTCTTTGTCCCTCTGTTATTTATTTTCTCTGATTGTTTTAAGATTTTCCTCCTCACTGATTTTAAACAATATGCCTTGGAGTAGTTTTTGTTCATTTGTTTTTATGTCTTGTGTTAGGAGATTGTCGAGCATCTTGAATCTGTGTATTTATAGTTTTCATCAAATATGGAGAAAATTAACCAATATTTCTTTAAATATTTTTCCTGTTCCCCGCCCACAACTCATTTTCAAGATCTTCAATCACTTTCAAATCTCCTGCATTCCACTGATACGTTTATTTCAATCTTTTCTCTGTGTTCCATATTGGGTAGTTTCTTTTGCTATGTCTTCAAGGTCACTAGTGTTTGCTTCTAAAATGTTTATCTGCCAGTAATCCAAGATGGATACTTTTTAATCTCAGATAATTTGTTTTTACCTCTATAAATTCAGCTCGAGTAATTTTTTCTTCATTTTTCACATCTCTATCATACATGTCTAACCTTTCTTCTTCTTGAACATATTGCGTGTAGCTTTAACAACTGTTATAATGTTTTTATTTGTTAATTCTATCATCTCTGTCATTCTTTTTTTTTTTAAGATTTTATTTATTTATTTGACAGACAGAGATCCCAAGTAGGCAGAGAGGCAGGCAGAGAGAGAGGGAGGAAGCAGGCTCCCCGCCAAGCAGAGAGCCTCATGAGATCATGAACTGATCTGAAGGCAGAGGCTTTAACCCACTGAGCCACCCAGACGCCCCCATCTCTGTCATTCTGAGTTTCAACCCAAAGACTTCCCTCATTATGGGTTATATTTTCTTACATTTTAAAATTCCTACTATTTTTTTTAAAATGGGGTACTTTATTATGTAACTTAAAAGTCTGTGTAAAAGCTACAAACAATATATCAATTAATATTATACATTTATATATGTACAATACAGAATATATATCCAATATTAAGGTAAAAATTCCTAGGCTTACAGGGCCTCCTGTGTGGCTCAGTTTGTTAAGCCACTGCCTTCAGATTCAGGTCATGATCCTAGAGTCCCAGGATCAAGTCCCACATCAGGCTCCCCACTAAGCAGGGAGTCTACTTCTCCCTCTGACCCTCTCCCTTCTCATATTCTCTCTCTCAAATAAATAAATAAAATATTCTTAAAAAAATTCCTAGGCCTACAGAAACACTTAATAAAGAGTTATAGTTGGACATTTTAATGTACTGTTTGAAAAACTTCTTGGGTCAAGTAAGCAAATAATGATCTTATAATGCAGAGGATTAAGTAATAAAATCAGCATGCTCAGTTTAATAGGTATTTTTAGAATTTTTAACATCAGAAACAAAGAACATACAACCTTTTCATATGTCTCTGGGAAGTTTACCAAATTAGTCACAGTGGAAAGTCATAAATTATAAAGAGCAGAGATTTCGCAAAAAAGATGCTCACTATAGGCCACTGAAACTAGAAATCAGTAAGATTGATCCCCAAACTCCCTCAACTATCTGAAAATTATAGAACACTTACTTTTTTTTATTTAAAGATTTTAGTTATTTATGTGACACAGAGAGAGAGAGAGAGAGCACAAATAGGGGGAGTGGCAGAGGGAGAGGGAGAAGCAGGCTCCCCAATGAGCAGGGAGTCCAATATGGGGCCTGATCCCAGGACCCTGGGATCACCATCTGAGCCAAAGGCAGACAGTTAACCAACTGACTTACTCAGGCTCCCCCATTATTTTCTAACATAACTTCTAGATCAATGAGAAAATTGTAATTAGAATAACAGATTTTCTAGAAAAAAATGAAGTAAAGAATATATCTAAAAACCTATGCAGTATGGTAAAGATTTACTCAAAGGAAACATTATGACCTCAATTCTTTTTTGTTAAATATTATTATTTTTTTAAAGATTGTATTTACTTGACAGAGAGACAGGAGAGAAGGCACACAAGCAGTGGGGGTGGGAGAGGGAGAAGCAGGCTTTCCACTGAACAGAGAGCCCTACACAGGAGTCAATTCCAGAACCCCGGGATCATGACCTGAGTTGAAGGCAGAAGCTTAATGGGAGCCACCCTGGTGCCCCTAAATATTATTTTTAATTATTAAATTCAATTACTTAACATATAGTATATTATTAGTTTCAGAGGTAGAGCTCAGTGTTTTGTCAGTTTTATATCTATTTTTTATATCTTTTTTTTTTTTAGGACTTATTTATTAATTAGAGAGAGAGAGAGAGCGAACTCTGGAGAGTGCGTGTGAGCAAAGAGAGTGGCAAAGGGATGGGGAGAGAACATCTCAAGCCGACTGTGCTCAGCGTGGAGCCTGACTCAGGACTTGATCTCAAGACCCTGAGATCATAACTTGAGCTGAAATCAAGAGTTGAATGCTTAACTGACTGAGCCACCCCTGTAGAATCTTGTTTTTAAACTTTGTTAGACAGATCCAGAGGAAGGACTTGCCTCAGCAGTAGGCTAAATTTAACTTAGTTTGAAAGCAGCTCTGGCCCTCATGAATTATGAGGTGTTCTACTCTGGCTGTGGAAAACAGGTACTCTGCCCAGTCTTGGGTGAGCCATGGACATTGTCTTCTCTTTTAAGGCTGGTCTTTCCCCCAAGCTTTTGGTAGCTTTCTTACATGCATGCGCTGATCAGTATTCAGCTAAATACTCGAGGGGGACTCTTTGCACATCTTCAGAGTTCTGGGCATAGTTCTCTCCCCTCCAGGACCCTACCATCTTGGCTTGACATGAAGCTTCATCTTCTCGGTTCTGGCAATCAGTGGACAATACTACAACCCCTCTACCTGCTCCAGGGTCTGAAAACTTCCTCTAGACAACAAGATATGGCAGTCGAGTTCACCTTATTTCCATTCCCATCTTTCAGAGATCATTGTCCTTCTTTGCCTGATGTTCAATGTTTTGAGTGCCATTGTCTCATATATTTTGTCTGGATTGTAGCTGTTTAAGGTGGGAGGGTATATGTATCCAAGTGAGAAGGTAAATCCAACATGTAATTTCACGTCGAACAGAAGCAAAACTCCAAGTACCTCATAGCCCTTTAGAGTAATTCTACAATATATTTTTAGTATAATTTAGTGTAATTCTGTAACCAAACCTGTAGTCCTTTAAATGTTAATTAGTAAGCTATGAATTACTGATCATTATGCAACTATTAAGGGAATATATATACTTTACCTGTGGCAGTTCTCAGGGCTTATGTCCCAGAGGAGTCTCATTATAAGCTTTCACAGTTCAACTAAGAAAAAAATGTACAGACATGAATAAAGAGAAAATCTGTGACTAGAAAACAGATGAATTCCAGACTCTCGAGATTTTCACTGAGAATGTTAAAGTTCCAAAAAGTTCAACTCAAATCTGAAGAATAAGAGCAATAACTCATTTCCCTTTGGTATTAAAGGGCTTATTTCTGGCAAAGTAGAAGTATGGTGATTAGTTTTAAAATATTCTTTAAATCTCTCTTTGAGGTTTTTCCTTCACTTGATTAACAGAATAGACAATTTATATTAAGATGCTAAAAAGAGGAAATGTCAAAATTTAGAGAAGGGAACAAGAAAGAATACATATGCAGTAGAGGTGCTCCCTTAATGCAGCTTGTCATTCCTCCAACCTGCTCTGTAGGAAAACACCCTACCCACTCACAGTTTACTACCTAAGAAGTCATGGCTGCCTGGATCAGAGGTGGACACTGGAATCATGACCGTTGTTAATTCATCTACTGAACCAATCTGTACACAGGAGATTGAACAGTCATTACTGAAGACAGAGTCCTAAGGATACCAGAAGGCAGAAATGGGGCCTTGGGAAGCAAAGCAGGATTACAAAGGACAGAAACTAAGAGTAAACACAAGATAATAGAGAGTGGGGTTCAAGATCCCATAACTAATCACTAATCAGATAACCACCATAAAAACAACAACTATTATTAAAAACCTGCTAAGTGTAAGACACTAGTCTAAGAGCTTACTTGCATACTTAATTTAAATACATAAAACCCTAAAAGATGGATGCTACTAAATCTTAATGTTACAGATGAGAAAAACAAGAGTGATGAAGATTAACTTGCCTAATATTGTACAAATAAATTGTAGGTTCAATATTTGAGCACACAGTCTAAGTCCAGAGCTGGCTCTGTAGAGCAGTGATCTTTTAGTGATCTCTCTAGTTGGTTTCAAGCGCTTTGAGTCCTATTTTTTGGATTGTCCTATGCCCTGCCTATTTGTCCTATGCCCTAACTATTTGACCATAGTTAATCTCTACTTCCAATAGATTGGATTTCTGTTATTTAAATAATAAAACTTTATTTATATTTTTATATTTAATTATATTGTTTATTTTTATATTTTATATTTATATTATATAAATATAATATTTATATTTATTTATATTATTTATTTTTAATAAAAATAAGACTTTAAATAATAGTTATTTAATATTTAAATAATAGTTATTATTACTTAATAATAACTTAAATATACATTTATATTTAATATATAACTATAATATAAATATAAAATATATATAAATATATAAATATACATTTATTTATATATTACAATCAACTTAAAAATATATTTCTTTAAAATGTTGAAAAATAATGCCTGTTTATGTTAGCTTTCACACACTAAGAGCCTCTGCAGTTTAAGTCAGATCCAAATATAAGTTCACTGACATGACAGTCTATAGCTCTCAATAAACACTAAGTCATCTACCATAAAATGTTCATATCAAAGTGCTTTTTTAGGTAAGCATTTTATCAATGCCACTTACTTTTAAATACCTTGAAAGACAGAAGTCATCATTTTGGTGATTTTGGATACAAAAGTCATGCTCATGTCCCATAACAGAGAAAACTTAAAACTAACTTACACACACACACACACACACACACACACACACATTTCAACACTAAAGCTAAAACCTTATTTTATGCTCAATTTTGTCCAACTTTATCTTGGGGGCAGGTTAAAGTTATTTCACTTAGAATTAGAAAAATCTTTGCTATTTAAACCAAAATGAAAAAAGAGTAAGCATTTCAATCAGTAGTGTTGTTGGCCACCTCTGATGCAATGGACAACTCTCTTTGTCATAAAACTGGACAATTAGTAGAACTTTTATTTTGTTCTGTTTTCATCCCAGTTGATTGAAGGAGTAGTTGGTAGATTATTAAAATTAAGCACTGAATAATAAAAAGTACCATAAACATTTTAACCACAAATGCATAAGTTTATCTTTATTAACCTTTAGAAATAGGACCAAGACATTTTCCTGATAACATCTATGATGGGATTTCCATGTCATATTTTTTTCTATAAATCTCACTGCCTGTAAAATACTGTTGATAGCCCCAGTCTTAGTTTCTTTAAAGTGGAATAAAACTTTAAAACATTTGTGATGAAATCTAAGTGCAGGATCTCTCCAGACTTTTGGCCTTTTTTGGTAAGACTTTTGTAAGTATTTTGTAAGTATTTCTACCGTCTGAATTGGCAGCAATTTTTAAGCAAGTCGTGTTTATTGATTCTTTGCAAAGCACCAAACTGAATTATCAAAGAAAATGCTCCATCCTCACCCATATTTCATTAGGAAACATAACAATTAATTATCTTATGTAACTACACTAACAAGTATAGCTAGGACAATCAACTTCAGAAAGGAACACCACTGACTCATGGAAAGCATACCATGCTGGGACTGGAGAAAATTCAGCAGGTTATAAGAGAATATCTAGTGGTCTGAGTGTTTTTCATGCTGTGGCCAAAAGTCAGTCTGTTTATAGAAGGAAAAGAGAGTAGCTCACATACGTGGAGATCACTTAGCAAATGTCCTACTTCTCAAGTCCAAGTCAGCTTTACAGAATGAATTTTTAGAACACTGGTAGGGTCCCCCACATCCACAAAATCTTTAACACACAAGTTATAGGAGTACCTGAAAATCTACCAATAAAATTAATTACTGAATTAAACATTATTGCATTTTGTAATTTTTCTTCAAGTAACTGAGGAAAAAAGTATAAGGCAACTGGGGCAAATTGCCAGTTGTCCTCCAATTTCCATTCTCCCATTCTTTCTTAGTACAGAATCCTGATTTTTAACTGGGGGGCCATAATATTCTCCTCAGCTTGACAAACCTTAGACAGATTTCTTCCTGACTATAGGCCCCTGACCTCACTTTTCCTAGAGTATTTCCTTTAAAACAATGTAGTTGCAAATTATTCCTCTGCCTCCTTTGAAATACAAATTGCTTAAAAGCCTCTTGGCGGTTTAATGACCCCGGTACCTGGCAACCATCTGTTTTGCAATGTGAACATCAAAAGAAGATGGTGCCACTATTTCCCAGTGTCCATGGGAGGGTAGAAGCTTAACTTCAGTGGGCATTATTCTCAAAGTTGTAAAACTGTCCCCTGCCACAAAGATAGAAAAAAGTTGGGTTTTCCTTTGGGTAAGTCCAATTAGTAAACACAGGTGACCTAAGGTCACCTCCACCCAGCTTTTAAAATCTCTCCAGTTTTTTGGTTCAGCAGACTGGAGTTCAGGTTCCCTCGTTTACTGCAATAGTCTTGAATAAAGTCTTCATTGTCTGTTTAACTTTGTTCAGTGCAATGGATGCTGAATGCATCGCTGCAGGAAAAACCCTCCCCCTATAGCTGGTGCGGTCTTCTTTGGCCCTCATCTCCTCTAGCTGGGAGAAAGATATGGCGACTGAATTTAAGCAACCATATTAGATCAGAGGAAAGAAGCCATAGGCTGGGGATGGCAGAGAAACAAGATAAGAAAAGCCCAACTTCCTCCCATGTAGAACATCACACCTGCCTTGGACAAACTATCACTAGCTTTTCAATGTGAGAGAGAAGATTCTGTTTTATTTAAGCCATTGTTATTTGAGTTTTCTGTTATTTGTGGGTGGACCTAATCTAGCTAATATATCCACAAATATCTTGGTTTCAGTTTTTAGTTAATTTTTCCCCTAAAGGTAAGAAGGCTTGCTAACATGACATCATGTGGGCTGCGATGTGGGTGGCAAAATGGGGTCTACAGTGGCTTTCTTCAAGACTGAATCTACTCCACACCACTCAGAATATTCTCAGAGATGCTTAAAAACCCATCTTCAGGAAGATGAATATTAAAATTCCTCACAATTAAAATTTAGAATACTTTAGGAGTCCCTGGGTGGCTCAGTCGTTAAACATCTGAGTTAAGCATCAAGTCATGAAGTCACGATGCCAGGGTCCTGGGATGGAGTCCCACATCAGGTTCCCTGCTTGGTGGGAAGCCTGCTTCTCCCACTTCCACTCTCTCTGCTTGTGTTCCCTCTCCCACTGTGTCTTCTCTGTCACTTAAATAAATAAATAAATCTTTCCAGTAAAATAAAAAAGAATAAAATTTAGAATACTTTATATATGACAATGGAAACTAAATTTGTGTAGTTATTATGTTCACTAATTCAGAGGATGTATAATCGAAAGAATAAAATTTTGCCTAAAAGAGATCCCTTAAAATACTTGGCAAGACATTTATTTATTTTATTTATTTCATTTCATTTATTTATTTGTTTGTTTAATTTTTTTAAAGATTTTATTTATTTATTTATTTGACAGACAGAGATCACAAGTAGGCAGAGAGGCAGGCAGACAGAGAGGGGGAAGCAGGTTCCCTGCTGAGCAGAGAGCCCAATGCAGGGCTCCATCCCAGAACCCTGGGATCATGACCTGAGCCGAAGGCAGAGGCTTTAACCCAGTGAGCTACTCACGCGTACCCTTTACAGGTACTTTTAATAAATATGAAACAAACTACTTTTAGAAACCAAGAATTAATCCCTTTGTTATTTATACTTCATTCGCTCTCTAAATCTTGCTATCAAATTGTTAAGGACAGTATCACTTGCTGTAGTTTCAACTATCCAGCTGATATTAGTCCGACCTAATTCAGTCAACGTAGCAGGACCTGAAAGACATGTTTCCAGCCAAGATATAAATCGAGTGGCCTGCAGAGTTCAATTCCGATCCAGGTGAGAGGAAAGATATGGAGAAGTGGGACAGTCAGATCCCAGCCAGGAGGCAGGTCTGCAACTCCTTGCTGTAGGTCACTTGGGTGAACAAAGAAATGAGACCCTCTCACCAAGACTGCTGCAGCGTCCCCTGCTTTGTAAATTTTAAACCTTGGATTATCTTAAGAGGAAAATACCTCTGCCTGTCAATTTCATCATTCTTGTAGTCATTGCAATCAATGAGAAACAACCCATTCCTCATTTACAAAATCAGAACACGCAAGGTTACTGATAGAAGCACCTTCTTTCACTGTTAATAAGTAAAATCCTGTTCATCTTTTACTCCACCTCTGCAAATAAAAATGAGATCTTAGACCTGGTTTTGACTTCCTGGGCTAAGTAATGAAGTTAGCAGAGCCTTGCCTAAAGAAAAGTATTAGTCTTCACAATTAACAAAAAGAGTCTAAAAGAGATGAAGAGATATCCCCAATCTCCTGAAGTTACAGAGAGGGAGAGCTTTCTGCATCATAAAACACATTCAAGGAGTCTGATCTGATAAGGTATTAAATTGAGAACGTTCACAAGAATATCAATCTTATTTCCTCTATAACAAGGGGAAGACTTGTGTGAATATTCATAACAGCTACAGACTTGTACCGTTCTTCCTCTTCATATAAATTTGTCCTTGGAAGTATCAGAAAAGATTCTTCTAACACTTTGAAGACTTTAGAGACTGTTGTCATGCCTTGTAACAATACCGGAAGAAACTTACAATTCTGACTGGCTATCTTACTTGACCTGGTAATATTATCATAATTGGTGTCTCAGTGCATTTAAACAACATAAATACTTGGAAGATTCACAGATCATATCAGAAAAGAATCGCTGGCATGATGGAAAAAGTTAAAGCCTATGACAGCAACCTTCTTGTTTTAATAAGAGACACGTCTACCAACTTATCAGGGACAATATTTCACAAATATTGTTAAAATGGGGGAATTAGTCCAATTACCCACTACCTACTGGTAGTAGGTATGATACAAAATATGATGATACAAAAGTTGAAAATAAAAGGATGAAAAAATATAATAAGCAAATAACATAAAGGAAAGTTGACATAGTTACATTAATGTTAGGCAAATGGACATGAAAACAGAAAGCAATACTAGAGATAAAAGGGTTGCTGCAATTAAAGACATTAACATTAAATAGGAACATTTAAGAATTTGAATTTGCATGTATATAATACCATCTATAAAGCCAAAATTTATAGAACTACAGAGAGAAAGTATAAAATTAATAGACTTCAACACAACTTGGTCTGTAGTTAATAGATTAATACACAAAAGAATTAGTAAGGCTTTGAAAGATTTGGAAAACATAGTCAATATTGACCTAATGCAAAACTGGTAAGATGTGGTGCTCTGGCAAACTGTCATACTGTGAAAGGACTACAAGACAAACCAGACTTCACTGCCTCTGTTCTAGAGGGAGCTGACAGCGGGCTGCCCATCTACATCCTTTCAGATCTGTCTCATCCAACCCCACAACCAACCTCATCCATTTACCCCAGTGAGAAATAATCAGAAAATGTTTGTGAGGAACGGGGATAAAGGGCTTGTATAGAAGACTATATTTAGCAACTGGACATGACTTTCAAGAACACATGGAAACTTTATGAAAAGTATTGACTACTTCCTAAGCCATAAATAAGTCTCAATATGCACCAAAACATCAGAATTACACAGACGTGTTCCTTGACAATGAAACTAAGTTAGAAATCCATTTTCAATAAGTTTAAAATAAGTTTAAAAATAAGTTTAAAAGTTTAAAAAATAAAAAATATTAAAAAGTAAGAATAAGTTTAAATAAGTTTAAAATAAGCTTAAAAATAAGAATACGTTTAAAAATCCATAAATTTGGAAATTATAAAAATATATCTTTAAGTAAACTGTAGATAAAAGAGGAAATAATTAAAATCAAAACTGAAAACTAAAACTGAACTATAATTCCACTTCTTGTTGTAAATGGAGAGCCTTGAATGCTTCTGTTAGGAAAAAAAAGTAGGGTGAAAACTGAAGGGTAAAATATTAATCATAAAAATTTTGAAAGTAAACATCAGTCTAAACGGAAAAAAAAAACATACAAAGGTAAGAAGAGCCACAAAAAGGAAAAAACAATTAACAAAACCGAAGTTCATTCTGCAAGAAGGCCAGTACTGCCAATCTTCTAGGTCAATGGTCATCCACTAAGAGCAGTTTTACTCCCCCTCCCCAAACTTTCTTCCTCAGGGATCATTTGGCAAAGTGTGCAGACATTCTGTAATTGGAAATACAACCTGGGGTGGAGGGACCCTACGGGCATGGACTGAGATGCCACCAACCATCCTACAGGGCACAGGACAACCCCAAAACAGAGAGTCATCGGACCCAACATGCCAAGGTTGAGAAGCCCGTGTAGCCCGGTGAATTAAGAATAGAGAGAAGCCATGAGTAAACAATGCCAGGAACGCAAAGGACATTCTCACGTCTGCAAATACAGGACAAGATTTAATAGGATAATAAGAACAAACATATGCAAACATGGGTAGCCATTTAGACAAAAATGCAGACATTCACAGAAAAATACAAATGATCAGAAGTAACTCAAGAAAAAAAAAAAAAAAACAGAAAAGTAAAAGATTTTGTATCCCTGTGGAAGAAATTGACTGACTAGTTTTCCATGCCCCAGCAGACAGCCAGCACTCTCCTACAGCGTTACAGAAGAGTGTGGGGGAGGACGCGCTGGGGGACACGGGGACCACACTCACAAGAATTACAAGTGCATTTGCTCTTTGACACAGGACCCCAGTTTTTAAGAATTGATTCTGTGGCTACGTTGGTATGTACATGGTGATATTTCCACCCGGCATCCACTGAGGCATTATGTGCAGTAGTGAACGTTTGGAAACAATAGGCATCTTGTTCAGGGAACCCTGGGACCGCCACCAAACGGAACACCATAAGGGCTGTAATGAGGGCTAAGGACATGCTCTGCACATTGATGTGGAAATGTTAACATTTTTAAAAAAGCATGGTGTCTAAGAGTGCATAAAGTATGCTCTCTTCTGTGTAGGAAAAGTCCAGGTGAAGAAATAAGAATACGCATATATTTGCATTTCCTTGTATTTGCGTGAGGATGACTAATGAAAGACTCCCTCTAGGGAGGTAGAGGGGCCTCCCAACATACTCAGAATTGCATTTCATACAAAGGCATGAATCCAGAGTTAATTTGCTTTACCCAAATAAAGCAATCTACCTTTTCTTGTCCCAAAGTGTTGTAGAACAAATTCATACCTTCTCTAATGTTTTCAATAATTGGTTGATTTTGCATCATTTTATTTGAACACCAGCCCTCCTTTAGAGTATACAAAGGAAAACCTTGTGAGTGAAAGAGGTTCATATTTCATCCAAGATCATGTAGTTATTACCACCGCCTACAAAGACCCCCAGTTAGATCATCTGATCTACTCAGAAACATCAGCCCTAATGAATAGGGTTTCTCACAGAAGTGCATCACACCATGTACTTACAACTGCCCTACTTTCCAGCAGTCCAGTTCTATACTAGAGAGCTGACATAAAGTAAACCTTTCTTGATGGAGGAAAGGTGTCAAAAGAGAAGACTGAGTGTTATAATATAGAATAAGAAATAGAATTCATTCCTACAGGTATTCACTTTCATCAACACTGAATTGTTTGCCTACAATGTGACAGGCACCATCCTAAGCACTGGGTTTATGAAGAGCGATGAATCATGCATTCTCTGCCTTCGAGAAGCTCCGTGCAACACCGTACTATCCACTCTGCATTGCAGAATTACATTGAAGCCTCGATGCTTAGTTAGCAGAAGGGGGCAGAGTTGCATTCTTTTCTCATTTGTCTACCAGGCGACTTGGTGTTTCATTTCTCAGGATTTTATAGCCTCAAGGTATTATTAAAGCCAGAGGGAAGAGGAAAAGGCAAAAATATGGAGCATGACCTCTTTCAAGGCTTTTGTTTAACGATTGCCCCAGATTCACTATCCCTCAGATGGCTCTGCCAGTCCGTGTGCTAAATATTAACAAAGCAACATAATAAAACTTTCTAAATGTTGACATTGTTGTGTCCTGATTATTTTATTTGGCTGCTGTTTATCAATATAAGCTGTACTAAAATGATACAAATTTCTGTCTTGAAAATTTTATTGGCCTCATTTTCTAGCAAGGATAATTAAACAAGTAAAGATAATTGGACAAATAAAGATGAGAAAAGCGTGGCAATCGCTTGTCATTCTATTCTCATCAGCAGATAATTCATCTAGCTCAGACATGCTGCTATTTAATCTCTCTCCTTTCAATTTGGGTAATGTTGCACTCTAATCAGGGGGATTAAAAACACACTCAATTATAAAAGAATGTTCCATAAGGTAGAACAGAAAAAGCTGAGCTATCTGTACGTGCTTTTGGCTTAATGGCACCTGCTTATGTTTGGCAAAAGGCAAAGGGGCTCGATGAAAAGCGAATAAATGTTTAATAATCAATACCTTGTGCTCAATAAGAAAGAGGGAAAGATTCTAAAGAAAAGTGAAAACAAAAGCTTCTACTGAAATTTGAAATTAGTCCCATTTCTCCAAAATTAAATATACTCATATTAAAACATTCCACTGGTTTCCTGGGCTTTAGTAATTTTATCACAGTTTATCCATAATAGCTTTTTCCTCTCATCTCTAGATATGGGGGGAAACCCCCCCAAACCGCATAATAACAAGCAGCTGTTGGATGTGATAGGAATTTTCTAGGGAAGAAAATATGCTTAATATTTTTTTCATCTTTTTTTTTTGTGTATGTTTTGAAAGCTGTTTGTCACAGAACAGTTTGTTTATAATGTGTTTATCATGTGATATGAAAAGCGCAAGATTATACAATGAGTCCATTTATGCCCTGTATGTTGGAATCAGTTTTCCCCTAAGTTGGGCCAGAAAACAGTTCCTACGAAAAATCCAAAATCCACACTGATTCCAAACTGCTGTCCCTTACCGGTCACACTAGGCAGGAGTTGGTTCTGATGTTTCTCTTTGTTTTTGTACTTTTCTAGAGAGCTCAGAAAAGCACCATAGTAAAGCCATAATAAGTGAGATGTAGCACCCAAGAACTTGCAAGGGTTTTGGGGGGGCCCCTCCAAGATACACAGGAAAGCGAAGGGTTTTCTCTCTTTTCTGACTCTGCATATACCTAAGAGGAAAGCTTTTCTGTTCATCTGGATTGAAAGTCAAATTCATTTCAAAAATAAAAGTTGAGTTCAATGAAGCTATTTGCTATTTCTTGCATAGATTCTTACGTTCTTCAAAGAGCTCAGTCCTCTCCTGGACAGAAAGTCAAAAAGGTCAGAGATCCCTTTGGTAAATGGTGGGTCATGATTTTGTTGCACTTTTCTAAGTTGTAGGCTGAGTAGCTCATCTACAGATATAATAGTTTAAAAAAAAAAAAGAGGATTTTATACTTAAATCTATAAAAAAATTTTTGCAAATCTGCAGAGTTGCCTAGCCTATTAGAGAAGAATATACTCCTGTCTGGGTCTCTGCCTCACCTACTTGCTGCCCTTGGGAAAACTGCCAGAGGTGATTGACCAGAAGAGGGGCCATGTGCTATATGCCTTGACCCACGGCTGACCCAAGGGTATTCTATACCTGCTGATCTACAATGTGTTCTGTTATGAGGATTTTGTCAAGGCATGAGGACAACTCACTAGACCAGTTAGATTTGATCTTGTCATGTTATTTTTTTAGAAATAGAGAAAACCATACAATTGGTAGTGAGTCTAGAATGGGAGAGGCAGAAAGATGAAGAGGGAAAAAAATATCAAAGAAATAGAGTTCATTTTTGCTTTTGTTTCCTTTGCCTTTGGAGACATATCTTGAAAGAAGTTGCTGTGGCTGATATCAAAGAGATTACTGCCTATGTTCTCCTCTAGGATTCTGATGGATTCCTGTCTCACATTGAGGTCTTTTATCCATTTTGAGTTTGTCTTTGTGTACGGTGTAAAAATATGGTCCCAGTTTCATTCTTCTATATATAGCTGCCCAGTTATCCTAGAGACTGTCTTTTTCCACTGTATATTTTTTCCTGTTTTGTTGAAGATTATATGACCATAGAGTTGAGGATCCATATCTGGGCTATCTACTCTGTTCCACTGGTCTATGTGTCTGTTTTTATGCCAGTACCATGCTGTCTTGGTGATCACAGCTTTGGGATTTCATCAAAATCAAAAGCTTCTGCACAGCAAAGGAAACAGTCAAGAAAACAAAGAGGCAACCCATGGAATGGGAGAAGATATTTGCAAATGACAGTACAGACAAAAGGTTGATATCCAGGATCTATAAAGAACTCCTCAAACTCAACACACACAAAACAGACAATCATATCAAAAAATGGGCAGAAGATATGAACAGACACTTCTCCAATGAAGACATACAAATGGCTATTAGACACATGAAAAAATGTTCATCATCACTAGCCATCAGGGAGATTCAAATTAAAACCACATTGAGGGGCGCCTGGGTGGCTCAGTGGTTTGGGCTGCTGCCTTCGGCTCGGGTCATGATCTCTGGGTCCTGGGATCGAGTCCCGCATCGGGCTCCCTGCTCCGCAGGAAGCCTGCTTCCCTCTCTCTCTCTCTCTCTCTCTGCCTGCCTCTCTGCCTACTTGTGATCTCTGTCTGTCAAATAGATAAATAAAATCTTAAAAAAACAAACAAATAAATAAAACCACATTGAGATATCACCTTATACCAGTTAGAATGGCCAAAATTAACAAGACAGGAAACAACATGTGTTGGAGGGGATGTGGAGAAAGGGGAAGCCTCTTACACTGTTGGTGGGAATGCAAGTCGGTGCAGCCTCTTTGGAGAACAGTGTGGAGATTCCTCAAGAAATTAAAAATAGAACTTCCCTATGACCCTGCAATTGCACTACTGGGTATTTACCCCAAAGATACAGATGTAGTGAAAAGAAGGGCCATCTGTACCCCAATGTTTATAGCAGCAATGGCCACGGTCGCCAAACTGTGGAAAGAACCAAGATGCCCTTCAATGGACGAATGAATAGAGAAAATGTGGTCCATATACACTATGGAGTATTATGCCTCCATCAGAAAGGATGAATACCCAACTTTTGTAGCAACATGGACGGGACTGGAAGAGATTATGCTGAGTGAAATAAGTTAAGCAGAGAGAGAATCAATTATCATATGGTTTCACTTATTTGTGGAGCATAACAAATAGCATGGAGGACAAGGGGAGTTAGAGAGGAGAAGGGAGTTGGGGGAAATTGGAAGGGGAGATGAACCATGAGAGACTATGGACTCTGAAAAAGAATCTGAGGGTTTTGAAGGGGTGAGGGGTGGGAGGTTGGGGTACCAGGTGGTGGGTATTATAGAGGGCATGGATTGCATGGAGCACTGGGTGTGGTGCAAAAATAATGAATACTGTTATGCTGAAAATAAATAAAAAATAAATTTAAAAAAAATAGAGTGACACAACACTAGAAAAGAGATCTGTGTATAAATGCATCTAAAAGAACGTCTACTAGAATTTACCTTGTGTCACCAGAGCTACAGTCGGTCAGACCATCAGAGCCATTGCTGGTCATGAAGCTGTTTCTGCCTCAATAAAGCCTGGATATGCAGGTAATTTCTTCATTCAACAGATATTCATTGAGCGGTTAGTACATGCCAGGCAGTGTTCATGATGTAGAAAACAGCAGTGGAAGCACGAAACGTGACACCATGTCCCTTGTGGGGTCTACATTTCAATAAAGAGAAACAGAACATAAACAAAATAAATAACTAAATTATATGGCAGAACAGAAGGGAAATTGCTATGGAGAAAATAAAGCAAGGGAGGAGGACATGCGGGGTGGAGGGAGTGATGGACAGCTGCAGTTTCATTCTCTTTCTTATTTGAGTATAGATGACATGCAATGTTACGTTAATTTTTTAGGTGTAAAGCTTAGTGATTTGACAAGTTTACACAATAGGCTATGTTCACAAGTGCAGCTGCCATCTATCCCATTACATCACTACTATCCTGTCATTCACTGTATTCCTTATGTAGTGACTTTTATTCCCATGACTTATTAACTGCATAATTAGAAGTCTGTACCTTCTATTCACCTTGAGCCATTTTGCCCCTCCCCAACCTCTCCCATCTGACAACCATCTGTTTGCTCTCTGTATTTATAGGTCTGATTCTGCTTTTTGTTTGTTAATACATCTGGTTTTTCAGTGTTGTTGTTGAAGATTCCATTTATGAATGGGATCATATGATAGTTGACTTTCACCATCTGACTTATTTCACTTAGCATAATACCCTCTAGTTCCAACCATGTTGTCTCATCTGGCACAATCTCATCTTTTTTATGGCTGTACGATATTTGATATACACACAGCACATCTTCCTTATCTCGACCATTATAAATAATGCTGCAATAAACATAGAGGTACATATATCCATTTGAGTAAGTGTTTTCATCTTCTTTGGGTAAACAGTCTATAGGGGAATTATTGGATCATATGGCATTTCTATTTTTTAATTTTTTGAGGAGCCTCCATCTGTTCTCCACCATGGTTGCACAAATTTACATTCCCACCAGCAGTGCACAAAGGCTTCTTTTTTCTCAGCATCCTCACCAACACTTGTTATTTCTTGGCATTTTGATTTTAGCCATTCTAACTGATGTAAGGTGATCTTTCGTTGTAGTTTTGATTTCCATTTCCTTGTTGATAAGTGATGTTGAGCATCTTTTCATGTGCCTATGGGACACCTGGATGTCTTCTTTGGAAAAATGGCTACTTGGCCTTGACCCATTTTTTAATTAGATATTTTTTGGTATTGAGTTGTGTAAGTTCTTTATATATTTTAGATATTAACTCTTTATTGGATATGTCATTTCCAAATATTTTCCCCCATTCAGTAGGTTGCCTTTCTGTTTTGTTGATGGATTCCGCTGCTGTACAAAAGGTTTTTATTTTTATGTAGCCCCAATAGATTACTTTTGCTTTTGTTCCCTTTGCCTCAGGAGCCATATCTAGAGAAGTGTTGCTATGGTCGATGCCAGAGAAGTTACTGCCTTTGCTTTCTTCCAGGAGTTTTATGATTTCACGTCTCACATTTAGGTCTTTAATCCATTTTGAGTTTATTTTTGCATATGGTGTTAGGAAGTGGTCCAGTTTCATTCTTTTACAGTTTTCCTGGCACCGTTTATTAAAGAAACTGTCTTTTCCCCATAGTTGCAGTTTTAAACATGGTAGTCAGGGAAGACCTGAGGACGTAACATTTGTGAAAAGATTTACAGAAGGTGTAAAGCTATCCATGAGGATATCTGGGGCAAGAATGTTCCAGATGAAGGAAATAGCAACAACATGTGAGAACAGCACAGAGGCCACCATGGCTGCATCAGAGTGAGGGGAGAATAGGAGGAAATGAGTCAAAAGAGGTAAAGGAGGTGCAGAATGTGTAGGGCTTGAGAGGGCCAGGCTATGGATTTTGGCTCTAGTGATACAGAGCCTTTGGGAGATTTTAAGCAGAGTGATCAAACTACAGTTTAATAGAGCCTCTCTAGCTACTTAGTGAATATAAAAAATAGGGACCAAGGGACGAAACAATCATAAGATTACTGCAATAATTCATATGGGAGACATTGAGTCATTGGTAGCAGTGATGAAGATGAAAAGTATTTGGATTCTGGGTATATATTTTGAGCATGCCCATGTTCCTTTCTGAGTTATTTAGACTCTTATTTACTGAAATCAAGAAGAGAGAATTTGAATAAAAATACATTAATCAAAAAAATTTATTGATTTCTGCTTCTAGGAAGATGGAATAGACATACTTTTCCCTGTTTCTCCACTAAGTACAGGTAACCTCTAGGCATTATACATAAGACAAACATAAGAAGATCTGAAAGGTGGAGAGAAGGAACAGGCCAGCTAGGGATCAAGGGTCCCAAGAAACAACCAAGTAGTAAGTTCCCTGGGTTTCCTTTTTACCTCATATATCCCATACTTGGAACCGAAGAAGCCGGCAACCTGTAAATGCCAGCAAACACAAATGAATGAATGAATGAATGAATGAATGAGGAAGGAAGGAAGTAAAGTCTACTTTCTTTAGCCAAAAGACCAGGGAAGGGTCACCCTTGGGGCACAGAAAACTTAGACAATAACTGCTCAAGTCCAATCTAATTCCATAGAGAAAACTGTGGCCCATCTTCAATCATGCAGTCAAAAGCTGAGTGAGAAGTCTAGATTTCTGTACTCATGAGAACTCAAAACAGTGTCAATAAAAGCCAAGTAAAGAGCTAAGATTTTGTCTCCCTACCACCCCAGCTGGTGATGTGGTCCATATCCCTGTGCCATGGTGTCAGTGAAGATCACATGGGGAACCTGGACTTCCACCTCTTACCCGGCCCTAATCAGGCATTCCTACCCCTCACCACTTGGGAGAAGGTAGGTGTCTGAGGAGGCCTGACAGAGACTCAAGACATTTAGCATCATCCAGCAGTAATGAAACCAAACTCACCCTAGTATCAGTGGAGACCCCAAGGGGAGCCAGAACTCTCACCTAACCCAGCAGTGACAAGGTCTCTCCACCCACCCTAAGGTGTCAATGGAGGCGAAGTAGAGAACCTAGACTTCTACCTCCACCTAGTGGTAACCAGACAATGCACCCCTCCCCCAACACTTGCCCTAGCAGAGAAAGAGAAAACCAATTAAACAGAAGGTTGAAATAAGATCCAGAGTTTCATACCATGATACAAAAATATCCAGGTTTCATTAAAAATTCATCATACCAAGAGCAAGGATAATTTCAATTGAATGAAGTAAGACAAGCAATAGATGTCATCGCTGAGATCACAGTTTCTGAAGAACTTGCAATACTGTTTTCTAAAGTAGTTACACCAGGTTACAGCTCAATGAATCTCTCGAGGATTTTGCTGAGTTTAAAAAGCCAGTCCAAAGAGTTACATGTTGTATGATTCAATTTATATAACATTCTTATAACAGCAAAATTATGGGAATGGAGAACAGGTTAGTGGTTGTCAAGGGTTAAGGAAATGTAGCAGGAGGTGGAAAGTGAGCAGAGCTATAATCGGGCAAGATGTGAGATCCTATGGTAGCGTAAGCATTCTGTAGCGTGACTGTATCAATGTTAGTGTCCTGGCTGTGATATTGGATTACAGTTTTGCAAGATGTTGTCATTGCGGAAACCCACTAAAGGGTTTCCTTTATATATATATAACACCTTTCCTTTATATATATATATATATAAAGAAAACATAATTTCCTTTATATATATATAACACTAAAGGGTTTCCTTTAAATTTTCCTTATAATTTCTTCCAACTCCATGTGAATCTACCATGATCTCAAAATAAAACTGTTTAATAAAAAACAAGTACTATGTGAATATCAATATGAAAAGAGAAATGAAGTGACGGATGGTACTCAATGTGATTCCAAGTTTTGAGAAGTTACATTGTGCCTGACATAAGTAAATATAATCAATTAAATATTAAAATTCAAATATTTTCTTTCCCCCAATTTTTATTTTACTCCAGACAGTAGCAAATTTATATAGTTCCACTTCCTTGTGTTTTGTACCAATTCAATCTCACAGCCTTCACAGAAACAAGGACAGTGACATATACCCTTTCCATGATCTCAAAATATATGCTGAAAGTGGCCCATATTCTCCATGGGCACCAAGCAAGTAATGGAATTACCATTGTATAAAATCCTGAGCTGAGCTGACCTTCCTCTCTTTCACTTCTTTGTTGGAAGTCGCAATTTTATACTCATAATATAATTTATTTGGTCAACAGTAGGCTTGTAATCCCCAAGAGGGCATGCTCTCTCTCTCTCTTACTAACTTTGCCTCTTTAGTGTCTATCTCAGAGTCTGACAGATAATAGGTCTACCACTGATACTTAATGAATTAAAAAATAAATTAATGAATGAGCCTGCGTCTGCCCACTTCACCAATTCTCTTTTTCTAGTAGCGCAGAGCCTCATGGACTCACCTGTCCTCCTAGAGCATTCCCTGGGCAGTAGTCTCCATGCAGGCTATGGTTAGA
The DNA here is from genome assembly GCF_011764305.1 of Mustela putorius furo. Lineage (NCBI taxonomy): Eukaryota > Metazoa > Chordata > Mammalia > Carnivora > Mustelidae > Mustela > Mustela putorius. The sequence continues at coordinate 34,680,338 of NW_025421987.1, forward strand.
GAGAGCTCACTTCTTTTCAGTTCAGTTAAATGTAAGGGGTATCAGGCCACCCCTGGGGTGACAGATGCTGCCACTGCCTCCTATTCTAGTTATTAGTGGTTTTTAAAAAAATGAAACAAAGGGGAAAAAATTTAACATCTACTCAGTGGGAAATACTGCAATTGTGCAAAATAACTCCGTGCCCCAGTTTATGTGATTTCAATTTGGTCAGAGATTTCCTTTTCTTTGAGGCTGCAAGGCCGTTAGTCTGGTTTTCCTGAGGACTTCTTTAGTCAAAAGGTCAGCCTAACAAATCACAGAGAAAATAATTGATCTTCTACTCTAGTACCTGCATCTTAATGACTCGTGATCCCAAACAAGTCACACATTCCATTTTTCTCACTTGATAGGGCCTTAGCATTTTAAATTGCTATTCAGTCAGGGTACAAGGTACTCTAGCTATGACCACACTTAGCTTTGTTGAAACGTATTTCTGCCTTAAAAAAATGTAGCTGGAAATACTAAATAATTTTCAAAAATAGAAGTCAAGCAGAGAGTGTGTGTTTTAATGGGCAATCTTGACCTATCTAGAAAAAATGATACATTTCCTAACTTTATTCAGAACAGGGGGCGATGTACAGAGATACCTAATGTCATTTATATACACACCAATTATTTTACAAAGAGGTCATTGAACTATCCAAAATATGTTAATTATGTTGGGCATTCACTGCTAAGGCACAAATTTCACATTTTTTTAAAGATCTAATTTATTTATTTGACAGAGAGAGAGATCACAAGTAGGCAGAGAGGCAGACAGAGAGAGAGAGGGGGAAGCAGTCTCCCTGCTGAGCAGAGAGCCCGATTTGGGGCTCGATCCCAGGACCCTGAGACCATGAACTGAGCCAAAGGCAGAGACTTAACCCATTGAGCCACTGAGGTGCCCCTCACACTGGTTTTTTTTTTTTTTTTCCCCAAAACAGGGAATGCGGGAGCAAACAACAGGGAGAAACTACAATTTCATTTTTAATGTAGGAATTACATTTCTTACTCAACTACCTTGATTGTCATTGTCCTCTCCCATCTTTCCACTGTCCCCACCTCCAAAAGCCCACTCTCCTATTTCTGGTCTTCACCTTGATCATCTGTTCTAACTCACCTCATAATGAAATGGAGGACAGATTTTTTTTTTTTTTTAAGGGACGCAGTTCATTTTGGCCCTCAGAATTCATGATTAGATCACAAATTACCTTCACAGATTACTTCAAGAGAAACCCAAGTAATAGGAACAATATTTCAAAGTCAAACTGTTTTGCTTTCAACAGTATCCTTCTCAGATCAGCACCTAACAAAATCACTGAGCAAATTGCCATTGCTTCTCTCTGTTTCTTCCTTCCTTCCTTTCTTTATTTTTGCTTAACAAAAATAGAAACCTTCAAACTGGACTTTCCTTTGAATAAACAGTATTGGAAAAAGATTAAAGTATTTAACCAACCCTTCAGATGGTGATTTTATGCCTTTTCAATTTGTTTTGTGCAATTGAATTATTTTCAGTGTTCCATTCCCGTACTTGTATGTGGATTCTTATTCACATAAATTGTGTTATCATAAAATGCTTGTACCGTAAATCTCTGCCTCATTTATTCTTTTGTTCGGTTTCAAATAAACTTGTTTTTAAAACTTGAAGTCATCTTCCTATAAATGTTTCTTACTTCTTACCTTTACCATATTTAATTATAGCAAACTGTTCATATCCAAATTGCCATCATTTTTCAAGCTTAAATTTGTTTTCTTTTGTTTCACTTTTCTTTGACCAATATAACAAGATTAGCATTTAAAATTGTGCCAAGTGGATGTCTAATCATACCTTCCTAAAGAGGCAACTGATCAGAATAAATATTTCCTGAATATTAGTTCTTGGTAAGGTTTCTAAATGTGTTGGGGGAAAAAATTATACTGGAAAAATACCACCACTTATAAAAATATAATCAAGAACTGGTTTAAGCCTGCCTTCGATGTTCAAATTGCCATATCTGATTTCCATGAAAAATAAAGATATATTTCAGCAATGTTTTATGTAACTTCGTGGGGCACATCTGAAGGGAAGTTGTAAATTATGGGATCTGTAACATCTAATATGAAATATGCTACATTTTAGATAGAGAATATGAACAAGAACAGAGTTAGTTATGATAAACTTCTAAAAAAAATTTATTTATTTGAGAGAAAGAGCATGAGAATGAGAGCACAAAGAGGCAGTGGAAAGAGGGGCAGAGGGAGAGAAAGAAGCAGGCTCCCCACTAAGCAAGGAGCCCAACATGGGGCTCGATCACAGGACCCCAGGATCATGACCTGAGCATAAGACAGAAGTTTAACCTACTGAGCCACACAGGCACCCTTGTTATTATAAACTTTTTGAGAACATTTTCTCCATTAATTGGTGGAATGAATGACAAGATATATTATAAATATTATAAAACAATATAAATGAATTTTGGGAAAAAATTGTCACTGGATTTCTTTCATTCCCACCCCACCCATGTTTTTTTCTGCAACCCCTCTGCGGCACTCACTCACTCGAACACTGGGAAATAGTATTTCCCTGCAGATTCCCGTTGCTTATTACACAAGGTCTGGCTGACTCCATGGAATAATCATGACCACAGCCTGTAATTGGCTTAACAGATTTAACCATGTATTTGATTCTGTTGCTTGCTAGAAGCAGGCACTGCAATTAAAGAGGAAAAGGAAACATGTGGAGATTAAAAAGAGGCGGAAGAGAGGAGAGAAAGACCTGCTAAATAAGTGGATCCGTACATATAGGTATGGACTTTTCATTCATTCATTCAGAAACTGTGTGTGCCTGAAACACATAATATACTGAATGTTAACTAAATTGAATTTAAATAAAAAATTGTAAACAACGATTTGCGCAGTGCCTACCATATGCCAGCTGGATGACAAACCATAAGGAAAGAATATGGGAAATTAATAATCATACAAAGAAGTGTAAATCAGTGACCTTAAAATTAAAAACAAAAAACAAGGGTTTTCATTAAGGAACTTGGGAAAGCTTCCCAAGGATAGATTATCTGAGCTAAAATCTGAAGGAGGGTAATACCGGGTAAAGAGGAGAAGAAAAATCTTTTCTTGGAGTGGGTACAGCGGTGCAAAGGCCTAGGTCACAAGGAAGCCTGGTAAGTGAAGAGAAATCAAAAATATAAAGTGTCCAGGATGGTGAAAGCACAGGGAGAACGCAGCGTGAATGAGGCTTGAGCTGCAGACAAAGCTGGACCAGGTCTGGCTCACAGAGCCCCATGTTAATGACCTGTGGAGAGTTTCCAATTCCAATGACCAACGTATTACCTCTTGCCAACCTGTGCCACTGGGCTTGGAATCCTTTTACGGGCAGACAAAGCATACTGATCAAAAGCTGGTTGCCCAGACTGCTAATCAGGAATTTCAGCAGGAATTTGGATGGCAGAAGAGCTACAGAAAATACTGTGGTTCTCAAGAGTCAACTTCTATGTACCACACGGTCCCACCTTCAGGTGACTGAGGGGGTGAACAAAACGGACTATCTGGAGTGCTAACACAGGAGTAACTGGTTGTTTTCTTTCCTCTTCATCTTAATATTCTCAGGAAAGTTATACAGAGACAGATTTCAGACCATTATAGCAAAGAATTTCCTTAGAGTGTGGCCCAAAGCTGGTGGGCTCTCGAGAAGGAAAACTGTCCTGTACTTGAGATGTCCGTGTATAGACCTGACAGAACACAAGCAGGGCTGGGGGGTGTGTGTGGCAGGCAGAGGGAGAGAGAGAAGCAGGCTCCCACTGTGGGGCTCAATCACAGGACCCTGAGATTATGACTTGTGAAGGCAGATGCCCAATGGGCTGAGCCACTCGGGCGCCCTAAACCCAACTTAAACTTTGATAAAAAAGGGAAAATAAAGAGCTGTGTAGCCCTCTGAAATCAATTCCCCTCCCTCATCCAGTTCTTGAGTAGAACCTAGGATGATGCAAGGCCCATAATTTCCCCCATGTGCTCAGGAGCAATAGAGAAGGCATAGTTTCCATAGCCCAAAGTGGGATGAAAGTAATATATTTAATGCTCCTGGGATGCACTTGGATGTGGCACAGAAACTTGAAGAGGCTTTTCTATGGGGACAAAAGGCCGTAGCTGTAGTTTGGATAAAACAACAGTTGAAGACCAGAAGGGCAAGGTCATTGGTAAGTGCTGCTCACTTGTAATAATTAACTACTGTATTATTTTGAATCCTTGTGTCTGTACCATTTTTATTTTTAGATATTTTTAATATATTTTGATGATTATCCCTGATCACTACAGAAGTCCACTTGATATGTGACAATACACACCTGATTCCATTCTCCTATACCTTGGCACTCAATAAGTTTTCTAGACACGTGAAAGAGAGAATGGAATAGAGCTCATAAATTGAGTTTGCATTTCCATTACCAGAAGAATGGCCAACCCAAATGGAATTTAAGTTCAGTTACAGAAAAATAATGTTGTACTCCCTACACTCTTCATGGTGTGGACTGAGTCATTATATGCATGAATATCTTATATACATGTGTATACACACACACACACACACACACACACACTCCCAGCAGTCTGTACAACATGTAGTAATGGCCGTCCCTGTGGATTTACTTCTCGTGACACCTGTCAATATGGGACAGGAAGTTGTAAATCAGAACTTTCTCATCTAAAACAACAATCTCTTTCCCTTTGGAGAGGAAGTATTACTTAACTGAAAGCAAAATAAATTCAAAAAATAGAGAGAAGTGACAACAAAAAAACATGAGGCCAATCAATTTAAGAATTCTCCTGATAAATATCTTCTAGGTGTCAGGATCAACAAGGATGCTGTTGGTTTTATACAATGTTTCCATCAAGTCACAGCCCAATTCTCACAGGCATCTCAAGCCTAATGAACTGCTCACTAGAGCAGAACAGCCTAAATGCAATCCTTTAAAAAAATCCACTGGAGTCCCTTCAAGTCACTGAACGTTGGCAAGTTGTGTCCTGCCTCAGAGCCTAGCTGTCAGAACTGTTTCAAATAAAACACATCACCAAAGCAGGTACCCACATGCCCTTGTCCACATCTGATTGGCCTCTGATGCATACTTCTACTGTATTTCATATTTATTCTCTTACAGTTAAGTGCTAGGGAAAGAAGTGGGAGAAGCTGTGAAAATTAAAACAGGAGGCCATTTGGTAAGGTTGGTATTTCAGGAGTACGGGGCTGGTAGGTAGTAAGGGGCCACAGAAAGTTGCATTCATCACTCTTGCTAATTTCATATTCCTTATTGACTTTGCCCCTTGAGGCCACATTGTAGGGGGCAGGACTAGGAATAAAACCCAAGTCTTTTTACTTCAAATGAGGGTAATTGCAACCGCACGAAAATGCCTTTTATCACATTGTGCAATGTGGGATGCTGGAGCTATTTTGGGAAGCCAAATAAAATGGAACCCTCACTCTGGTACACCGTTTTTCAGCAAATGAACTGAGAACACAGGACAGTAAGATTAACTCAGTGGATGGCAGATCAATAAAATTACAAATTAACTAAATGGACAGAGAAGAGCAATTCTAATTATAGAGATTAGCTTCCAAGAGGGGCAGGAACTTGAAAAAAATCATGTTAGAAGTATCATTCCAAGTTTGGACTAAAGTATCATTTATTCTTATACTTCGTTTCCCTTTTCCTCAGTATCCTTCCTTCATATAGATACATTTTAAAATTCAGTGAATTTTTTTTTTCTTTTTAGAGAGAGAGAGAGAGAGATCACAAGCAGGCAGAGAGGCAGGCAGAGAGAAGGGGAAGCAGGCTCACTGCTGAGCAGAGAGCCCGATGTGGGGCTCGATCCCAGGACCCCGAGATCATGACCTAAGCCGAAGGCAGAGGCTTAACCACTGAGCCACCCAAGTGCCCCAATTCAGTGAATTTTTGGTCAAGCTGGAGAAAACATCAGATTCCACAGGTTAAGGGCTCAGTCCAACAAGGCCATCCTCACCCCCATTCAGATCCCAGTTGCAAACCCCAAGCTGTTACCTGACTGCCTCCACATGGGCGATTTCAACAGCCATTCCTTAGGTTCAGTTAATTTGCTAGAGCAGCTTCCAGAACTCAGGAAATATTTGCTTACAATTATCAGTTTCAACTGCCAGATGAAGAGAGGCCTAGAGCAAGTATTCCACAAAGGTGTTCTGTCCTCATGCAGCTTGGGGCCCAGCTTGGTGGTGCTCAGGAGTGTTCTGGTTCCTCAAGCATGAGGCTCTCCGTAAAAGGCCAGGAACATTGTATTCTTCGGTTCTTATGGAGGGTCTGTAAAATTGTCATGATTGAGTCACTGGCCATTGGCTGATTCAATCTCCAGCCCCCACTCCCCCCTGCCAGTTTTGAGCATAGGTGGGGAGGACTGAAAGTTCCAACAGTTTCCTCATGTAGTTAGTCCTCCTGGCAACCAGCACCCTGTCCCCCTTGGGTGGGAACCAAAACTTGCCTCTGTTAATAAATAGCAAGACATCTGTTTCACCTTTGTGGCTCTGAAGCATTTTCAGGAACTGTGAATGAAGACCACATATGTCTGTGAAATATATTTGAGTCATCCGCATGGTCAAATATATATTTATAAATCATTCTACTGCAAATCATAATAAAACCTTTTTCACTTAGCTTCTATGATGATCAAGTAGATGACAAGTGAAAAGGTTCTTTTTTTAATTGGAATGTCCTATACAAATGCTGTTACTTGTTGCTGAATTAAATTGAATCAATTCCCTTTCAATGTATTTTTGCCTTCATGGAGAAGAGAAGCACTGAGATCAATGTGTGCCCCTTTTGTGGCCCTTTGACAGTCACGGGAAGTCTTGTTAAAGGTGTAAGATACATCTTTATCTGTGAGTATATATGCATCAACATATCTCTATAGCTATATGGAACCTAGGATCTCTATGACCTATTCCGACAGTCACTCAAGTAATATTTTCATGCAGGGGAAAAGGTTAGGATAATAAATACCTTGTCAACTTGTTAACAAGTTATTAACGCCTTTTTATTGCAAGGCCTTTATCCCAATGGGGCACCCAATTTTAATGAATTAAGCTATCTGATATAACTTATTTTTTCCCATGTTATAAGGAGGCTTAGCACCTAGAAGTGGTTGTAAATTCAAATGCCCAGAAAGGCTAGGCAGATGGTTTTGATTAGTGAAACTGTCTGCACTTATTAAGAAAGTGGTGAAAACCAGGAAAAACCAAAAAGCACATTCTTGTAGAGCACATCTGCTACTCAACAGTGGCTGATTGATTTCTGCTCAATATTTACCCAATCTTCCAACTTTTCAGGAGAAGATACAAATCTGGGTTTTTAGGATTTTTTTTTTTTAATTTTTAAAATACACCATGAATACCGTAAGTAATTCAGTCTAGCCCATGAACTTCTTTGGGATTCATGGCCTACTACCAACTCAGGCAGAGTTCTCTTATCTATTTTCTGTAAAGACATAATTAGATCTTAGTTCTTTGTGTTTTAAGACACCATGGGGAAGAAAGTCCTGTTTAGAAGGAGTCAACATGTGGGCTGTCCATCTACTAAATCAGTGGTACCAATCTTATCTACCTTTTGGAATCACCTGAAGCCTGAGTCCCAATCCCAGAAATTTGAATTCAGGTTACAATTCAGGGCATGGGAATTTTAAACAGCTTCCCAGGAGATTCTAATATGTAGCCTGGTTGTGGTCACCAAAGTGATGAAGGGAAATTGAGGATTTGCCTAATGCCCAGAGCAGTGGTTTTCTGTCACCTGCTAGGAGTACATTCTTCAGTCTGCAGCGGGAAAGTGCTAATGTCTTATGGGAATCACATCAGCAATGGAAATAGTCCTGAGCACTCACAGGTTAAAATCCTAAATAGAAAAGGATTTCTACAGTGTTTTTAGACTATAAACTTGTCTTATTTTTCAGACAGGGCTTGAGATTTGCACAGATTCTGCAAACTTTTGTTTCTATAATTCTTAATAAAAGGTGTTTTACCTTACCTTGTCATACACTTAGCTCTCTAAAGGAGAGGCCATTGGACACTGCCACATGTGTATGAAGTAAGACCCAGTACTCTTGTAACTTCAGGGACATATGCTATTCTCAGCTACCCAGCTTTTCTTCCCTTCTGTAAACAGAACTATTGTCTGCTGAAGAGAACCCACTCTCTCTCTTTTCTTTAATTCCAGAACAATTAACATAGGGTTATATTAGTTTCAGGTGTACAATATAGTGATTTAACCGTTCCATACAGTACTCAGTGCTCATCATGATAAGTGCACTCTTAATCCCTTTCACCTATGCACCCCTCCCCCACTTGCCTCCTCTCTGGGAACCATCTGCTTGTTCTCTATAGTTAAAATCTGTTTCCTGGTTTGTCTCTCTCTCTCTCTTTTTCTACTTTGTTCATTTATTTTGTTTCTTAAATTCCACATATGAGTGAAATCACATAGTATTTGTCTTTCTGTCACTGACTTACTTTGCTTAGCATTATACTCTCTAGATCCTTCCATGTTATCCTGCAAATGGTAATATTTCGTTCTTTTTTATGGCTGAATAATAACCCATTGTACATATCCACCATATCTTCTTTAGCTATCATCTATCAATGGACACTTGGGGTGCTTCCATAATTCGTCTTTTGTAAATAATCTTGCAATAAACATAGATGTGCATATATCCCTTCAAATTAGTGTTTTCATATTCTTTGAGTAAATACTCCATCAATAGACATATGAAAAGATGTTCAACATCACTCATCATCAGGGAAATGCAAACCAAAACTACAATGAGATATTCCCTTATACCTGTCAAAATGGCTAAAATCGACAACTCAAGAAACAAGTGTTAGTGAGAATCTGGAGGAAAAGGAACCCTTGTGCAGTGTTGGTGGGAATGCAAACTGGTGCAGCCACTGCGGAACATGGAATAAAGGTTCCTTATAAAATTGAAAATAGAATTATCCTACAATCCAGCAACCACACTGTAGGGAACCATTCTTAAGATTCAGATGAGGCTGGTGATGGTCCCTCTCCCAACCTCACACTACCTGCCCTACATACCAATTCAGAAAGTGTTAGTCAAGTCCTCCATCTCCCTGTCCACAGTGACTGAGGCAGGAAATGGCCCAAGCAGGAAAGTCAGTCTTCCCGCAGATTTGATATATGGGTGCTTAAGGGAGAAGGGAGGGAGATAAAGAAAGGAGAGAGAGAGAGAGAGAGAGAGAGACCGACCCTCTTCCTCTGGAATGGAGAATTACAAGAATAATTTAGGTTAGATTCATTCATGACCAGCCTCTAGGAAATACACGGAATGTACAGAGACGTGCAGAGGGAAGAGATCCAGAATGCTGATAACATCCTTTGTATTTAGCCGCCTGCATTTCTGTGAGGAGTAAATTCCCTTTTTGACTTCAGCTATTTTGAGCTAAGTTTCTGCTGTTGATACTACATTGGAACTAATCCTCATCCTCCATTCCTAAACTGGTATAAGCAGAGTCATCAATTTAAACCATGATACGCACACAAGCTAAAATAGAACTTGGTTTAGAAGACAGAAAGACAAGCTTTATTTGCCACACTGGATTAAAATTTTATCAGAAGAGAATACTCCAAGTGGAAAAATAGGTTGTACACCCATCAGACAAGACAGTAAATCTGGAGGGATCCAAGCTCTGGTCAGGCCCAGCTTTACCTGATATACAGGACCTGAGAAAGGAGCTCAGGGAGCCAAAACAGAGGCAGATATACACACAATACATTGGTACAGCCCCGACCTTGTACGGTTAATTCTCCCCATACTGACCTATAATGGAATATAGGATCAAAAATTAAAGGCAAATGATAAGTTGAGTTTATTTGTACAAGTGTGACAAAGATCTAAAATCTAAAAGTTCAGACGAATTTATAAGAAAAACACCCAGACTCCAAAGATGGGGAAGTTACCGGGATCCCAACAGTGATTTTTGCAGAAATTTGCAAGCTGTTGTTACATTTGTATGGGAATACAAGGGTCAAGCATAGTGAGACAACTACGAAGAAGGCAGATACCAGATATCAAGACTATCTCGATACTATAGTAATTAAGGAGAATGGAATCAATGTGGGACTAGAGCAATGAAACACAACAGAGCATCCATTTTTATTGTTGTAGTTCTTTTTGAACTAATTTGAAATGTACAGGAAACTTACAAAAATAAAAGAATTCTTTTGTATCTGTTATCCCATTTCTCCTACTATTACCATCTTATGATTGAGGTTTTTTTTTTAAGATTTTATTTCTTTATTTGACAGACAGAGGTCACAAGTAAGCAGAGAGGCAGGCAGAGAGAGAGAGGGGTGTGGGAGGCCGCAATAAGGCTTGAGACGAGGACCAAACCAGGCCCTGCCTTGTGCCTCCTTTAAAGTCCAAATAACCTAACAAAAGGTTTAGGACGGGAAAAGTTGAGTAGCACTGAGAAAGGGTCTGTGCTATGTATTGTGTGCTCACCTACGTGACTTCCCACACGTTTGCTAAGCAAATGAGAACAATTCGGTTGGGGTCAAAAGTTCGTGGCTGGTCCTTGCTGCCCTAGTACAGTCCATAGACTACTTTCAGGTTTGCTGTATTTGTACTGGCATCAGCCATTTGGCTTCACGAGGAACTCGTGGTTGTTTAACTAGACACAGATGTAATATCACTATATATATGGCCTTAATGCTTTGAATAAACTTAGCACTGTTGGACATCCTCCTCAGTGCTCCTCCTGCCCCCATCTCTTTGTCTCTTAGTTTCTTTTCACCATCCTCTTACCCTCACGTTTCTGATCGATTTGTCATGCTGGCCGCGACAGAGGGGGAAGCAGGCTCCCTGCTGAGCAGAGAGCCCAATGCGGGGCTCAATCCCAGGACCCTGAGATCATGACCTGAGCTAAAGGCAGAGGCTTTAATCCACTGAGTCACCCAGGCGCCTCTATGATTGAGTTTTAAAAGAAAATTTAAATTTGATATAATATGTGGAACTGTTTCTAAGTTTTGTTTTAATTTGTGGTGGGGCTTTTTCCCCCCAGTTAGTTGTGACTTTGGAAACTCTTTTCTGTGTTTGTTGTAGTAATCTGTTGTACTTGTGTCTTTGCAAATTTTCTATGCCGATAACTTCCCTATCTTTGGAGTCTGGGTGTTTTTCTTATAAATTCGTCTGAAATTTTATATTTTAGATCTTTGTCACACTTGTACAAATAAACTCAACTTATCATTTACCTTTAAGTTTTGATCCAATAGGTTAGGTGGTTTGTTTTTTTGTTTGTTTAGATTTTTAGGCATTTAAGAATCTATTCATATTTTAAGAAGCATTTTGCTCTCAGTGATGGCATATCATTCTACTCTTTGAGAATATATTTTAAATTCTGAGAAGAGCCAGAAATCATTTGTAGTCAAGTCCAGTAGCCAGAGTGTAGATAAACAAATATTATTTAGGTTACAAAAATGGACAAGCCACAAAACAAAACCATCAGCCAGCTGTGATGATAATATGATGATAACATAATGATTTTCTTGTGTGATCAAGAAACTGCTTAAAAGCCAATTTCAAAAGCATTTTTTTAAAATGGCAGCATCAGTTGGATTATATGAGTTCCCATGGAAACGAATTTAAGGATAATAAAATTTTTTTTTTCCGTTATGACCTTTAGGACACAATGAAGGGACACATGAGTTGGGAAAGACAGCAAAGGGAAGAAAGAGAGTTCTGTTGTCTCCGTCATGACTGAGATGCACAATCATTGGCAAGTGTCATAGTTCCTCTATTTGTTCAAGAAATAGTTGTTGAGTGCTTGCTGTGTGCCAGGCTCCATCTTCAGTGTTGTATGTTAATAAACCAAGCAGCCAAAAATCTCTGCTGTGTGGAATTTGTGTTCTAATGGGGAGAGGCAAAGGATAAACAAAATAAGCAACAATAGAACAGGTTGGAAGATGATAGGACTCTGGGATAAATTTAAGCAGAAAAGGGGCCTTGGGAGTGTGGGAGTGCATGGGGAGGTACATTTGCGATGTTAGAAAGGTTGGGGGGTGGGGAGACTTCACTGAGAAGGTGACAATGGAGCATAGCTTAAAGGAGGTGAGAGAAATAGCCATGTGGACATCTGGGGCAAAGACTCCCAGGCAGATGGAAGAGCAAGAAAGAAGTGTCGCTGCCGTCCCCCCACCTCCGCCCCAGGAGGGCTGGTGACTGGTGTATTTTAGGAAGAGGAAGGGGGACATTATGGCTGAAATGGTGTGAATGAGGGAAGAGAAGCAGCAGATGAGGTGAAAAAGAGGAGGAGAGGAGGGGAGAGGACCAGAGGGGAGGGGAGAGGAGGGGAGCCAATGAGGTAACGATCTGAAGGCCACGCCCACTGGGGGTTTGGAATGACAGGATCTGCCCTTATGCGTTCGTTGGATCCCTCTGGCTGCTCTACTGACAGAAGATTGTGGAGAGACAAGCATGGAAGCAAGGAGACTAGTTAGGAGGTTGCTGTAAAAATCCAGGTAAGAGACAATGGCAGCAGAGAGCAGGCGGCTAGTGTGGGGGATGACAGTTTGGTAGAGAAAGAAGTTAAGTTCTAGATGTATTTTTACTTAATATTCTCATATATGTTGTTCTAAATAATACAGATTAAATGATCATAACATGTACGTTATATTAATGAGTTACTAGCTTTTGTATTATCTGTACTATAGTATAGTTTTTTATATTATATTTCCTAAAATGCTCATTAACGTATACATTTTCTAGAAATGTAAAGTTTCTGAGCAAAAAAATGAACATATGCACTGGCGGAGAGACCAAGTGTGCAGTCTCATTCGATTTTTTTGCCTGAAAATGAATGAGGGCATGTTGTCATGTTAGCATGAGGAAAATCTTAAAGTCTGTATAACTGACAGCTTGAGGGGCCATTCCCTGTGGGCACTTTAAAGATTTTTCCCATTCAGAGGTAATAGTTTATAGATAATTGTTTTCTCAGACCTCATTAGAAGAACCTATTAAACGTGACTTGAGAATAGAGAGATTAAAGTGTCTGGGACAAGAATGAAGCCTCCCTCTAGGTCAGAATGGAAACTAATCCCTAAGAAATAACCTTAACTCCATGTATCTAAGCTTTGAAAAGTGCAAAAAGCTAGAGGAACAAACATGCACTAAGTATGTAGTAAGTATGTTACATTTCTTAAGTAACATACTTACTACATACACACTGTGCTAGGTGCTTACCTATGTTATCTCATGTCGTGTCAGATGGACACTGGCCTTTTCAGGGTGACCATAGAGAAGGGTCTCTCACAGAGGACATGTGAATGACTGTGGTTTTCATACCTGGCCATGCATTAGAATCACCAGGGAAGGGGCGCCTGCTTGGCTCAGACAGTTGAGTATTTGCCTTTGGCTTGGATCATGATTCTGGGGTCCTAGGATTGAGTCCTGCATCAGGATCCTTGCTTGGTGAAGTGTTTGCTTCTCCTTCTGCCCCTCTCTCCCAGCTTATGCTCTCTCTCTCTCAAATAAATAAATAAAAATTAAAAAAAAAAAAAAAAAGAATTGCCAGGGATATTAATTTTTTTTTAATTCTGAAAAAGACTTTCAGGTGACTTGTAGGTAGGAAGTCTATCACTAACCCACTGTTCTATACATGCTGAAGAGCCACTCAGAATGAGGGGTATGGACAAAAAGTAACAACTGGAGACAACCGAGAGCCTACAGGTGGCAACCTGAAACTCACTGACCATCAGTAAAAAAAAAAAAAAAAAAAAAAAAAAATCTGGGCTTCATGCAAGTTATATCAGACACAATTTGTTCCATAAATTTTGTTTTTAGGTAACTAATAATCTTTTTGAGGTACTGAGATGTCATTCCCTACATTATTAAGGTTTGATTCAATTTAAGAAAATGGAGGTGGAAGGGACCTCAGAAATTCGTCGTCTCTCTGGAAAGCTGAGGATCCGAGACCCAGAAGGGCAGATGGCCTGCTGGAGGTCCCAGGAATCCACATGTGGTCTCGGTCCTGCGCTGACTCCATCAAGCAATTCTGCCTCCCTAAATATCTTTCTCAGTGTTGTCAGTTATCCCATGGATAAAGCTTGGTATTCTCTGGCTTTTATTTGAATGTCCAATTTTGCTTACCTACAGCTGTCCCCAGAAAGAAACTCCAAGTATTAAAAAAGCTATTCCCTGTCCACACAGTTTTAATGATTTAGATTTCTTTAGCAAGCATAAGACCCTAGCTTGGTTTTAAATGTCAGGACTTTTCTGTATTTCATTTTCATGTTTAAAGGTTATTCTAATATAAGTGGGGGGTGGAGGGTAGGCAGAGCAGCAGGCTGTCTCCAGCCATCATATTGTTTCTTCAATGTGCTAGTCCTTCCTTTAGGTCCCTTCACTTCCCCTTTTGGTCATATATTTAATTTTAAACAAACCACTTTTCTCATTTAATTCCACATTACATTTGTGCCAACACCTTTTGGAAATAAAAAAAGGAAATATTTGCCCCACTTAAACCATTGTCCTGCCCCCACAGCCTATCCTTGTGATCTAAACCCCTGTTCTGTATCAGCAGGTGTTTCTCTAGGTGAAATGTTCCATGTCCCTGCCAGAAAGAACCAAGGCTTAATTGAAGGAGCAGCTGGTCATCAGCTACTGACATGAGGAGAAAGAAGAGAAATCATATTAGAGCTTTTTCTGATCCTGGACCAGCTGCCACTCATCTCTTTTCCTCTTTTTTCGTCCTTTCTTTCTCAAGACTTGGGACCAAAGACGCAGGCCATCTTCCGGTGCATCTTCAAATCCATAGAGAGATGTGATATGATTTTAATCTCTTGGAGGGGGTGTCACTTTTATAAGATTAAGATGATCAAATATTTTAATACCTTATCTTTTTTTAAAATAGTGTCTTTCCTTCAGAACATCAAGCCATTGTAGGAACAGAGAGAAGAATGTGTTGGAGGATGCTGATTCTCATTAGATGGTTATAATGCTGGTTGGAACACTGCCTTTTGGTAAACAGAAGTGATAGTCTCCTTTTGGTAAACGGAAGTGATAGTCTAGACATTAACCTAAGGTTGTTGAGGTTCTTCACACACTAGGCCCTACTTGTCATAAAATTACTTACTTGAAATTTTACTGTAAAATCACTGGGAGGAAACACATGGAATTCTGCTTAAATTAAAAAATTAAGGGGTGCCCGGGTGGCTCAGTGGGTTAAAGTCTGCCTTCAGCTCAGGTCATGATCCCAGAGTCCTGGGATCGAGCCCCGCGTCAGGCTCTCTGCTTGGCAGGGAGCCTGCTTCCTCCTCTCTCTCTGCCTGCCTCTCTGCCTATGTGTGATCTCTCTGTCAAATAAATAAATAAATAAATAAATAAATAAACAAAACAAAACCTTGCCAAAAAAAAAAGTCACTGGGCAGTAGGTTCTACTTAAAGCTCGTCATCTGAAGGAGGAAGGGATTTATTTTAAAATCCCCAGTTCATTCAAGTAACATGCCTTCATATGTAGATTAGGACTATTTCCTGGACCAGGCTCATGGCACTAAACTACAGAGGAAAGCCTGGGGAAGGAACATGATCCTGGGGAGATAGACCTTAAGAGATAGACCTTAAGAGACTTGAGGGAGTCACCTGGGTGGCTCAGTCGGTTAAGACTCCAACTCTTGATTTGTGCTTGGGTCATGATTTCAGAGTCATGAGATCAACTTCACACTCAGGCAGAGTCTGCTCCAGATTCTCTCCCCCTCCCTCCGCCCCTCCAACTTACTCTCTCTCTCCCTCTCATATAAATAAATAAATCTTAAAAGAGAGAGAGAGATGGAGATGAGGGAAAGGATGTAGTTCTGTTTTTCTGACCTCTTTTTTTTTCTGTCTTACCTTACCATGAATTAATCTAAATTCTTTTGTACCTGAATTTCAGACTATTCCCCTTCTTAGGACTATCCTCAGCAAAACTATGGGGCAGATAACTATTTCATGAACTGTTTTCTTATCACAAGCAGCTACTATCTTCACATTCTCTGTACCCACTAACCTTTTTCCCTAAGAAGCTAACAAAGTTGTACTATGTGGGCCTGTCTGCCCTGCTTACAGATGATACTCTTCTTTGAAAATGGAAGGGGGTACCACTCTTGCCTCTTCACCATAAGCCTTGGGGTCAACTTGGGAGGCATGAACACCACATAAAGGGCATGGAACAGAGATTAGAAATCTCCGAGGCAGATCCAGGGAAAAACCAAAACCTAACTTGGGTGCACTAGACAAATCAGTCATGATTCCAAAGGGGGTGATGGGTGGAGGAGGATCCAGGTAAGAGGCAACAGGGTGAAGCCAGAGGAGAACTACAGGGTTGAAAGCATAAAGTACAAGATGAGGCCTGTGGTAGAGCAGACCTTGGATGCTCTGACTGTAGAAACTATGGGGGTGAGGGTGTTTCCTAAGGTGTCTACTTGGTTCACACCAACTATCCCAAATGTGATGATAGTGCAGCATTGGTGGTATAGTGGTGAGCATAGCTGCCTTCCAAATGTGCTGAAGATTAAGCTATATACACTTGGCTCCAACTTTATCCTTCCATTTTTTGCTCTGTGATGCTAGACTGGTGTCCTTCTCAGTACCTTTCTCCTTTGCTGGCTGTTTCCCTATAAAGCTCAGTCTATAGGTGGTGCTAAAGGGACACTACCAAGCAGGGACTCTAAGAAAGTAGTATCACTTCTCTGAGTCTCAGGTGCCAGACATAAAGTGGGGATAACAGCCACACCACTGGGCCATTAGGATTAAACAAGCCCACTCAGCACAGTTCCAGAGCAAATATCAAGGCATGCAAGGAAAGGAGGGGGTGGGTTACACACCTGAATGAGGACTGACCTTTCAGTCTGTCGAGGCACAGAATCAGTGAGGATCCAGTCAAGGAAACAGAAATCACACTGATTCACAGCATTAACATAAAGTATTAGTGAGAAAGACATTGGAGGAGTGAAAAAGCAAAGGGAGGACATTGAAGAAGCAACACAAAAAAGGCTGGAAGCAGCTACCCTCCTTGGCTAGAAGAACAAAGGGGAAAGGTCAGGGTTACTAGGACGTAGAAGGTTGGAAGGGGAGGCTGGGACCCAGTTTTCTGTGGAAAGGACATTAGGTGCCTCAAAGGAACGGGCTGATGAAATCCAATGCCACTTCCAAGATAAAGCTGTTGCTTGGATAAGACTGTCAGGATGCTTTCCTTTTCCCTTCTACTGCTAGAAAGCTCAGAGTCCAATGGATAGCCCACTGTCAGCAAATGAGTAGAACTTTGTGTCATTATGGCTGTGATGATTTTTCTTACTTATTCTACCAGCAATACTTTTTCTTCAACATACATTGTGCACCTCTTTGCGAATCTCCTCAAATTCTTTTTGAAAACCACAGAATATTTCCACACCCATCTAGACTACCTTCCTCTGCATTTTCATCTGTACCATCATCTATAACTTCTCTACCTCCATTTATACTTCATTTCTACCACCATGCATGCCTCATCTGTATCTCTAATCCACATTTTTATCCACATCTGTAACCACAAGGGAGACAGGGCCATCCAAGTCTGTTTTTGTAGTTTCAGTTGTGTGTGTTTAGCCCAAATCTGAATATGAAAGCATAATTACAAATGTCTTAATATAAAGAGAGCTCACATCTGCTCTTCAGCCTCCACTGTGTTCCCACAAGAAAGCCTTGCATTGACAGATGCATTAATGGGCCCATGATACAGAACCCAAAACTTAAAAGTTCTAACCCATCAAGAAATCTCATTCATCATTTCATTTTTTGGAAAGGATATAAAAAATGAAGTGTCAGAGCTATAATGTCAGGACCATTTAAAATGTCAAGTGCTTGTTGTTGCATAGCCTGGCTGTCTGCTGTTCTAATCAAACCCCCAACTGGCATAATAATTACAGATGATGCATCCCATTTTCATGCACAACTGGACCCAGATTTACAACAAATCAGCAGAAACATTTTCATTGCCCAGCCTGAAATTTTCTCCTTTTACTACAAAGCTTAAGACCTTTCCTTTGGAGCAGAACATTATTACTGACTCAAGACAGGATTCAGGGTAAGAATAGGAGAAAAAGGGAAGAAAAAAGTTTCTCTGTAGACCGGAACTCGGTCACTGATAGTAGAGAGATACGACAGAAGCCACGAGGCAACAAACATATTTGCTGAATGCATGTTTAAGAACAATGTTAAAGTATGGAGACACTGCCCAGATTATCCAGGTCTATTTCAAGATGCACATTAATTTAGGCATGCAAGGAAATAAACATGTGAGCACTATTTTAAAGGATGGAGATAATCCTTCAGTTTAAGCATCATGCTCTAATCTGTAGAGAAACCACTAATATAGATAGAAGAGCAACAATTATTTTGCCCAAGATCTTTATGGAAGTATTCATGGGACTTAAGTGATGTATTCATAAGCCGATACCAATTATAATAAAAACCTGAAATCAATAGCATGTACATGGGAGAATTTCATCTCTTCTCAACCGAAAGTCTTGCATCCACTGAAAGTTGGAAAAGGCATTCTCATGGCTCACAGCTGCTTCATTTCCACCTTCCCTAGATCAGCCTTCTCACGTGGCTTGAAGGAAGCCTCCCATCTGTGTCTGACTGTTTCTCATTATAGATCACTTTCAGTACATTAGAAAAGTCAAAGCTCTTGGAAACAATCTCCAGAAGATATTCATCTTTTTCCGTGCCATTGATAAATTCTTCTAACGTCAATTCTCCTAGAAAATAATAAATGAACAATTAACAAGAGCCTTGTTCATACCAATCACTTGTGTATACAGTATATTCCCTAGTACTTTTCTTGATATTCTTCTGACATCCTTTCACCTCAACCAGACTCCCAATTCTTTGAATATCCTTACACAAAAAGGTATTCACAAAATCCTTACACAAAACCTAGATGTCCATCAACAGATGAATGGATAAAGAAGATATGGAATATATACACAATGGAATACTATGCAGCCATCAAAAGAAATGAAATCTTGCCATTTGCGACAACATGGATGGAACTAGAGCGTATCATGCTTAGCGAAATAAGTCAAGCAGAGAAAGACAACTATCATATGATCTCCCTGATATGAGGAAGTGGTGATGCAACATGGGTGCTTAAGTGGGTAGGAGAAGAATCAATGAAACAAGATGGGATTGGGAGGGAGACAAACCATAAGTGACTCTTAATCTCACAAAACAAACTGAGGGTTTCTGGGGGGAGGGGGGTTGGGAGAAGGGGAGGTGGGGTTATGGACATTGGGGAGGGTATGTGCTTTGGTGAGTGCTATGAAGTGTGTAAACCTGGCAATTCACAGACCTGTACCCCTGGGGATAAAAATACATGTTTATAAAAAAATTAAAAAATTAATAAAAAAAATCCTTACACAAAAAGGCATTCAATGGTAGGGTTGCCAGAGAAAATATCGATGACAAATACAATCTAATTTTTAAGGGGCGGGGGAGGGGCAGATGGAGAAAGAAAGAGAGAATATCAAGCAGGCTCCATGGCCAGTGCAGAGCCTGATGCAGGGCTCAAGCTCATGACCCTGAGATCATGACCTGAGCTAAAATCAAGAGTCCAAAGCTTAATCAACTGAACAACCCAGGAGCCCCAACTACAATCTGTTTTTGAGTGGAGAACATTAACAATGCACTTGTGTTCACATACACAGTCATGTCTCTACACAGTATCGATTATTTGACATTTAATCTTGAAGACATGAGCAAGTGATAGGAACATGAATATTGCTGATTTCTAAGATCAGGAGGAAATGACAATGTTTAAGGTTGTTTTCAACCTTCTTTTCTAAGGAAATAATTCCAGGGACTATCCAAAGCTGTGAGGAAGGTTAAACATTTTTTTTTTTAAGATCTTATTTATTTGAGACAGAGAGAGAGACACACACAGAGAGAGCATGTGCAAGGGGAAGGAGAAGAACAAGCAGACTCCACACTGAGCGTGGAGCTCAACGTGGGGCTCAAGCTCAGGACCCTGAGCCAAACCGAGAGTCAGATGCTTAACCAACTGAGCCCCCCAGCTTCCCCTAAAAAAGTTAAACATTAATTCATTCCACATATAATTAGTGGTAGGCCGTCTTCTGTGTTTTGTTTTGTTTTTTTTTTTAAAGTAGGCTTCATGCCCAGCATGGAGCCCAGTGTGGAGCTTGAACTTACAACCCTGAGATCAAGATCTGAGCTGTGATCAAGAGTTGGACACTCAACCACATGAGCCACTCCTGCCCCCCTCTCATTTTTGATTCATAATTTCATCAGTTTGATTTAAGCCGTGGACCCACCCTGGCGAGTCCCAGGCTATAAAACCATTGCCTTATACCCATGTACCATGGTTGCTATGTTTTGCCACAAGCCTCATCCCACAAGACAACTTTTCAACATTTTGGAAGGATGGGGGTTCTCTGTTGACTCATTTGTTTGTAATTATGAGCTTTATGGTACATGCTGGATAGCTCGTTTGTGTAAGCACCTCCAAATGCCCTTGTTAATCACTGTCTTGAAAATGTAGAAATCCTGTCCTCTCTCTATAGTCCCATCAGGCAGAATGTGCTGTAGAATGCATTGTTTAGTGTTCAAGTGATCAGGAGCCCTGGGGTTGGCCAACCTGGAGTATCTCCCTTAAAAAAGTGTCCAGGTGGCAGACCTTGGTTTCCTTGGAAGCTCTCTCCATGCAACGAAGGGAAGGGCCACTAATAGTTGCTAGGTTAAATTACTAGGATATAAAACTTGATGCACAGAGATGTCTGCAGCAGTTGTTCCAGCCAGGAGGCCACTCCTGGCTTCCCTATATGTAAATTCTCCCAATAAACCTCTGTCTTGTCCCACATCAGGCTCCCTGCTCAACAGGTAGTCTGCTTCTCTCTCTCCTCCTCCCTCTGCCCACTTTCTCTCTTTCTCTCAAATAAATAATAAAATCTTTAAAAATAAAAACAAAAGCAAGCAAGCAAACAAACAAATAACCCTATGTCTTGATTGCTGTCTCCAGGTCTTTTCTTTGGCCTCACTGGATCACTACCTGCCCTGGGCTTAGAGTCTGCTGGGATGTGGTTGCACATGAATGTCTTCAAGTCAAGGTGTATAGATGTAGTTCTGATCTCAGAGTGATTGTACGAAATAGGTTTTGTGGCTATGTGGAAGGGCAACCAAAGACAAACCAAGAACATTCAGTAACTAGAGAATGAACATCTGAGGCAAATAGTCAGCAGGACCTGAGATATTCTTCAGTGGATAAAATCAAATATCCAAAACACCACGATAGTGATTCAAATATAAATAAGCATGGATCATCACATTCTCATAAGATACCTTCCTCTTGGTTTCAGTAGCAAAATTCTAAAACATGTTTTTTAAATGGAAATTGAATCTTTTTGTTCCTTATGTTTTCCTTATGCCAAAGAAGTTTGTGCAAGATGCACAGGGTAAGCATGAAGTCATCTATGTCTCACAGGGGATGTATAACCATGGAATGGAATGAACCAAAGTTAAAGAGAAAAAACAAAATGAGGAGTAGTAAGTGTGGGGCTGGGGACAGCCATGGTGTGGCATGTTGGGTCATGGGAACCATAAACAACAGCAACAAAACAATCTTATCAATTTTGGCAAAGGGAAATCATAGCTGCTAAATTCCCCAAGCAAAAGCTTTTCAAATTTCTAGGGGCTTCGCATAACCAAAAGAGAAGTGAGAGTGGAGACAGGGTAACTGAAGTGGGTTTCGATCACTCAGTTATACACTTGTCCACTGTCACCAGTGCTAGAGGAAAGAGCTGTGTCTGAGGGTGTGGAGGGTATAGTCACCATGTCAAGTAAAAAGCAACATAGGCTACTGGTATGGCAAAGAGAGAAAAGATGGAATTTCTTTTAAAAATATTTTTTTAAAAAAATTGAGATATAACACTGTTTCAGTTTAAGGTATACAATGTAACGATTTGATACATGCACATATTGCAAAATCCACCACTGCACAGAAGTTACACTTTACACTTTTTTTTTTCTTGTGATGAGAACTTTTAAGTCCTACTCCCTTAGCAAATTACAGGATGGAAGTCTTTGCTGTTGTTTTTCCTCTTTTCTCAAAACATGTGTGAACTCTGCATATTTATTTTTTTCCTGTTACCTAACCACTTCCCATAAAAATTTTTTTTTGAAATTAAGCCAACTTCTACCTATACCAACTGACAATACTTACTATTTCTGTTTAAAGTACTTACTTTGGAATTTTCCTCTTTTCCCTCTAGCACTTAGCATTCATTCACTTACTCATCAAACACTTAGTAAGTCCCAGCTACAAGTGCCATTTCCTCCGATGTTACCGTTCTGGAATGTGACAGGTGCTCAGAAAACATGCTGACAAACTGCTTTCTTTTATCTGATGCTCTTAAACATTGCTTCCTAATCCCTTTAAATTTGCCTGCAGATTTATGCCCAAACAAATTAAAAGGATGATATCTGAATCTGTCTAAAAAGTATTGCCTATGCAGGTCCAGAAGCTTCCTTCAAAAAAAAAAAACCTACCAGCATAGAGTCAAAGCCAGTTAAGAGGTGACTGAGCTGGAGATCACAGAGCTCAGAAGGATCTTAAACAATTGTTTGAGTTTGTATTATTTTGCTGTATGTTTCAAGACATATTTCAGTATTTGTAAGGCATAATTCAAAAGGACACAATTTTATTTTTACATGTTGAAATATACATATACACATCACTTATAGCTACATGATTTAGTGTTGTTTGTTGTGTTTGTGGATACATTCTCTCCTCCTGGGGACCCTGAAGGTCAATGCTCTTCCATCACCCACTATCGATTTCAGCAGCTTCATTGATGATATAGTGAATTGATGAAATATCACTGATGAAAATGTGAATTGATGAAATATGTGAATATTTTCTTTAGCCTCTTTTTGTAATCTGTTCATCTTGTTGATATTCCTGGGTCCTGTATTTCTTCCCATTAACCTCCTATATTATCTTTCATAACAAAACAAAAAAAGGTCTCCTACCCGCTCCCCTCAAAAGAAAAGCCAAGATTTCCTATACAAGCCCACATTATCATTTTTGCTCTAAAGAAGTCAACCTGGTTTTAAAAGAAACCAGCCTGTGTAAAGGACTTTTTATCAATTCTTTCTAATGCTTTTAAATTAGAAGTTGGTGAACAGTATAGTGGGGCTGGGAAATTAGCAGAAATGGGAACAGGGTGGGGGGGGCAGGGGGGAAGGTTGGTGGCAGGGTCTCAGGAGATGAGAACGACCAGATTTTCAAGTGCCAGGGAACCAGTGAAGATTTTACAGGACACAGTTTTGTAGTCACTAGCAAGGTGGCGCTAGCGGCATTTAGCAGCATTCTACAGCCCAGTTTTTAAGTGCAGCAGTTTCTTCTCTTGTACGAGAAAACCCGATGCCCTCTTCTCCCTGGTAGTTCTGCTTCCCAGTTTGAGTCGCTGTGACTTTTGTGGCTTTCTACAATCAATGTTCTGACTGACGACAGTGGTCCTTCTGGGTAACTGCTCAATAAAATGTCTTCATGTCCTGTCCCTGTTTTCTTTTACCCAAGATATCCACCCAATAATTACCTCTTTCATTTCATCTTGGGCCTTGTTCTGTCTCTTTTCACTTTCATGGTATAGTATTATGAGCCACTGATGTCTCCGCTGCCCCTATCCTGTTTGGCGCCAGGTTAAACTTCTGGACGCTTTCTGCACTTACACTGTGAACAGCAACCATAAATCTTCCTAAATCATGTCAAGAATGACTCCTAGGCAGTGGATGGTAGAACACGCTTGCTATTCTTCCTGCAGGAAAGGCTGCAGAATTCCATGCTTAATCATTTATCCTGACTTGTCTTGCTGTCCTGCCTGTTTTCATTCCTCAATAACATTGAATATTGAACTTCAATCTTCTGTCTTTGTCATTCTCTTCAAGTTTTCCTTCCTGATGCTTTTGTTCATAATATAAGAATAAAAAAATTTCTTGTTGAATTATTACAATAATACATGCTCATGATACAAAACTTAAGCACTACAAAAAGGTGTAATGAAATGAAAGAATCCCCCCATCATCTCTTTCTGTCCCTGCAGTTTCACTTTCCAGGAGTAATTAACTCCTGCTAATCAATTGCACTTAAATTTTGTGAATTGAGCATACACACATGTATGTTAATTTCCAAAGTAGTCTAGACAGATAACATTGCAGATGTTATCTTTCTTCCTACAGATAACATTGCATGTTGTGGAGGGCCTATATGGTTCAGTCAGCTAAGCTTCTGATTCTTGAATTCAGCTTGGGTCTTGATCTCAGGGTTCTAGAATGGAGCCCTGTTTTGGCTTTCCTACTCAGTGAGGAGTCTGCTTGTCCCTCTCTCCCTCTGCCCCTTCCCCCACTAGTGTGTGCATGTGCTCTCTTTCTCATTCTCTTGCTCTCTCTCCAATAAAGAAATAAATCTTTTTAAAAAAATTGCATATTGTGCTTGTTTCTTTTTTATTTCTTCCTTCACTTTTCATGACATCTTCTTACCACTCATTCATCTAAGAACTATTCAAAAAGCTACTAGTACATGTCAGGAAGTGTGAGCATGTAAGAAATACCAAAGGACATAAAACAGAAATAGTTCTTGCCCTCATGGAGTTTGTAGAATCGCATCTTTTTGTTTTCTTAACATTTATCCTATGCCTCTCTTTTGATTTGTCTTCCAACTTTGATTTGCTAACTACTATGATGATCACGTATAGAATACTTCACAGCTGTTGTGTATTTTTTTATCTCAACAAATTTGATGTTGGTCATTCTGTTGCAAACAATTGCAGTCAAATTGGGATGTTTGTCTATGTTCCTAAAGTTGTATCCTGCTGTATTGTGATCTTCTTTATCTTCGGTTTCAACATTTACTGGATTATCAGATACCAATAGTATGCTTGCTTTTCAGTTTGAAAAATTAAAAAATACATTGGCACACAGTCAACACTATTCTGGTAAACTTGACTAATATTTCTATTTCTCCCAACACTAATGTTTTGATAACAATAATAATCAACAATTTAAAAAGTCTTATTCAAGGTATATACACTTAGATCTGTTCAAAGATAAATAGACATTTTCCCCAGTGGTGCTTACTCTCATATGGGAGTGAAACACTTTATTTTCCTATGGCAAATACTGGGAAAATCCTTTTATACTTCTGCAAATATCAACCCTCTATGTCTTCATTACTTTCTTTTCCTTGCCTTCTGGTGCTCCAGTCTGTCTTTGTCCAAATGTACAATTTCAGCATCCTTTTCTTGATATAGAGAATGATCCAGCTGTCTCTTGATGAGATGATACAACAACCTCCAATAATTTGCATATAAAAGCAAATTCTTTCAGTTTCAGTTGTGTATATGCATTTGCCAAGAAACAGTGGTTCACTGTTGTTCCAAAATGCAACTAGTTTATTTGATATCTTCATTGTAAAGACAATGATACACATCTTTTTTTCTTAAATACACATTTCCATCAGAGGGAATGATTTGCATGATTAGTTCTCTAAGCCATTCCAGAAACCATAATATATTCTCTTTCTTTTGACATATTCTTTTCAGACCAAAGAGCCCGTTTCCTGGGCTGCAGATATCCTTAGTTATTGCCCAAGAAAACACCTTCATTCTTCTAGATTTGCATCCTTTTGCAACCCTCTCTTTCTTTTTCTAGGCCCTTCCAATCACATTCTCCCATTTTACTGGTTCCTTACACTTTGTTTGTAAGGAAACTGTTTAGATAATAAATAGAGAGTCCTGCATCATTTTCTTGTTTTCTGGAACACATGATCTGTTCCTTCACACTAAAAGAAATCAAGCCCCTTCTCAAGGAGAACACAATCCTCAAAGTTCTCCAGGAGAGGTCACTTTTCCTTTCCTCCCACTTCCATCCCTAGATGCAGGATCCAGAGATATTTTCAAGCATTCTTGACCTGCCCTTTTGACCTTTATTGTATTACTAAATCTGAAACATTCACAATATCCCATCAATTTCCACAATACTTGTTCTTTGGTCAATGATTTCAGCCCCAGCCTGAAATGTTTTATCATTTCTACTCCAATCCCTGCCATACTCTAGCACCTCTAAGATTAAAAACTAAAACAGAAGAAAACCTACAGTATTTGTCCTGTTTGGTGATTAGAATTTTCAGTTGCATATTTTAAATGAAATTGTCATTACCTCCTAAGATCTTCCACTCTCCATTTCTCTGGTCCTTGTCTACCCTCACTTAGTTTCCTTGTCAATTCTGGGTAGTCGGAATCTGTGTTTTGCAAGTGTTCACATGAACTGACTTATTTTACCCTCAATCTAGATAGACCCAAAGATAAGTGATTACAACCAAATGGCTCTGATCTTGGCCATTTAGAAAATGAGCATGCTAACTTGAAATTAAAGTGAAGCAAACTAGGACTAGGTCCTAAGAGGGAGATTAATGCTATTGATGTATTTCTAAAGTGTTATTCTGAGATTTATACTCTTGTCCAGTTGTTTGGCTCATTCATAGTGGCGGTTTCATATGAACTCCCTCCCAGCCCCCTCACCATCCCATCCACAGTAGACGTGTGCCAACTGCCACACTCAACATGGGTGTCTACTGCCCTCTAGTGCCCATTAAAAGAAGTGACCTATGGCGGTCATGTTGGTTCTTTGGAAAAAATTACCTTGGATTGATGGCAACCATGGCTGGAGTCCCAATACCTCATATCCATCCCTTTTCCCCACTTAAATCACTTACTAACTGCATATTTTCCACAATGTCAAACTTTCTGTTTTCAAGGAACATTCCTAGATAGGCTTCCTCAATCCCCAACCAATATGCTCCCCTATCAGTTTACTGAGATCAAAGTCTTTCCGTGTAAGCATTTCCCCTTCTCCCAGAATGTCTGCATCTTCCCTTTCACTCAGTTTCTGAACAAGAAGTGTACCTTCTCTGAGCTAAAGAGGAAGCCAGATTTGAGGGTAGCAATAGCAGATGGAAAAATGAGCAGAAAGAGTAGAAATGTAGAAAAGGTACGAAGAACAGAAATGAAGGCAAATGCAATAACTCTGCCCAGAAGTGTGTATTCAAAGGGAAGGGGAAAATATGAGAGTAGAGGTAAATTACACAATTGAAGAAATGATTTTTATACTATGGAAAACTTGCGTTTATTGACAAGTTGATGCGACACCTGCAGTAGAAAGTAATAATTACTAGAACATACCCCAAAGCAAACAAGAGAGTCCTTCAAATCATATTTTCCTACTTTTCTTTCCTTGTACCTCCCTTTACTTTGTTCATATATCCCAAAGTATCAAGCATCACGAACTGAAAATATGTGTGTGTATGTATGTGTGTGTGTGCATTTGTGTGTGTGTGTATTTTTTCAATAAATATTTACTCAATTTAATTGTACTGACTGGAGAACATTGAATTGGCCAAATTATGAAGCCCAAGTGATATCAAAACTACGATTTTCTTGAAAGGTTCATGCTTTTGCCTAATGGCATTCCCTCACCACCATCTACTACTTTGTAGATTTTTTTTTTTAAAGTAAGCCCAAGGAGAGTAATTGCCTTACCATCATTGTTTATATCAATCTTATGAAAAACCAAGTCAGTAAATTCTTCAGGACTCAGAGTTTGCTGGCCATTGAGGGCCTGAACAGCCTGCAAAGAGAAATTAAATCAGAAAGTTCAACTTTGCTGGAAGCAAATACATTTCTGTGACATTTCTACCCACAATGTGACAGAATTTGAGGATGTGTTCATGTCATTTTGGCTGTCCAACCTGTTCTAGTTGTTAAAAATAAATAAAAAAATTATATGTCAGTTCAGGGTAATGAGGCTTAGAAATGTAATTAACTGAATACAATCTGAATTTGATATTATAGAGCAGAAAAGGGATCCATTCAACACATTAGGTCACAAAAGATACAAAAAGTCTACTGGAGAAAAAAACTGTAGCAGCCACTGTCATAAGAATTCTGGACCTAGAAAACAGACAATGCTCTCAACTTCAGACCAATTATCATTGATTTTATGGAGAAACACGAAAGGATATTCTGTAAGCATCTAAGGCTTCCCCTCTAGCTTCTGACACTGGCACCTCTGGTCCTTTTTGCCCTTTTGTGGAATGATCGACTGGGAAGACAGATATATACGCCTTGGAAGGACACGGTATTTCTCTCACTGCCAGCACCTTCATCATTACAGCTGTCAGGGGGCCCAGGGAAAAATGACATTTCCAGCTTTCCTAGAGGGAAAATTTAACCATTCTCGACTTCTCCTCCATCTCCAGGTGATTAAATTAAGTGACCAATATTTGATGTAGAAATGCATCACGAAATGAAAGAGAGATGGAGAGAGAATGAGTAGTCATCTGGGAATCCGAACAGAACTATCTTGATTGAACATGAAGGGATCTTTAGAAAAACCGCTGGCAACATATTTTAATTGAGGGCACAGTCTGCAATAGGACTATCTCTTCTGCTTCTCAAGCATTACGGAAGCTGAATCCAGGATTAGCCAGAGCGTACAGTGGTAATGCACAACTCCTGGCCTTAGCAAGTCAAGGTCTCGCAGTCAAATATACAGTGATACTTAGAATAATGGTTACAGGGGCACCTGGGTGGCTCAGTGGGTTAAAGCCTCTGCCTACGGCTCAGGTCATGATCCCAGGGTCCTGGGATCGAGCCCCACATCGGGCTCTCTGCTCAGCAGGGAGCTTGCTTCCCTTCCCCTCTTTCTGTCTGCCTCTCTGCCTACTTGTGATCTCTGTCAAATAAATAAATAAATAAAATCTTTTTAAAAAAAAGAATAATGGTTACATACATGTAGTACCTTATTGGACATTTTTAGTGTTTCTCAGTCTCTTGAAAGAGGTCTCAGAAGCTTAGAAAATTTGGCTAGGCATCTTCAGGTTAAGCCGGAAGGGATGCTAGACCGTATGTATACATCATAATAAAAGATTATGCAATTTCTAGGATTTGTCTGTCACCCATCTCTGGGCAATATAAGTGAGACTGAAGGATTGACTGGAAGGTTGATAGACCTGAAGGGATTTTTTCAGAGGGAGCTGTCAGTGTTGCCTGTCTTTTCCCTCTTCTTACAGGAGAAACATGGTTAGGGGACAGGCAAGGATGCACGGCTTGTTTTCTTCTCTTCTCCCTCATTTAGCATATCTGTACTTTTAAAAATTATATATATATTTTTCATTTCTTTTCAGTACACCAGAATTCATTGTTTATGCACCACACCCAATGCTCCATGTGCCCTCCATAATACCCACCACCAGGCTCACCCAACTTCCCACCCCCCGCCCCTTCAAAACCCTCAGATTGTTTTTCAGAGTCCATAGTCTCTCATGGTTCTCTCACTTTCTCCTGCATTTAAAGCTAAGCCCTTCTCTGAGAACTCTTGAGTGGGAGCAGGAGGAGGTAAGAGAGAAGGGGGAGCAGGATACCTCTGACTTGGCAGGCACTGTCATTGCTACCAAGTGTCAGAACTCTCCGTCCGACTGGCAGATGTTGGAAATCCCCTCCTTATCTGAGACCATGCCTCCCCTTCATTACTGAGACTCTCTCCTGCAATTCCCTAGACATGCGTCAGGCATTTTGATTCCAGCTGACCCCTCAAGGCTCTTTCTACAAGTCCTAGGTCTGAGTTTCTCAGTATCTGCACAATTGATATTTCAGACTAGACAATTCTTTCTTGTTCAGGATTGTCCTATGCATTGGAGAAAGTTTAACATCCATCCCTGGTTTCTAAACAATAGAGAGCAGCTGCACCACGCCCTCCCCCACTCACTGCCCTGCTGACCACCAGAATGTCTCCCAACATTGCCATGTGTCCCCTGGGGGAGAAGGGGGGCAACCTCGTTCATGGTTGGGAACCACTCTCTGGTTCTACCTCTAGCTCCCTCTTCTTCTGAGGTGGCTTCATTTCTCTAAGGGGCTCAGCTGGACAAGATCCAAGACAATTCTATATCAGCTTCCCCACCCCCCATATCTGATCCACGAAAAAGCCTCCGTCCCAACTAATTCTGGGCGTGCGACACTTCCTAAACCATATCCCTCGACTCTGTCATATGGATTTCTCAGATTCAAACAATGGAACACAGTGTCGCCCGAAACTCCATGGTCTCCTTAAATCCGCGTGCTACTGACTTGAGTGCTCTTACCCAAGAAATCCTCTCTAATAATCTTGCTCAAAATTCTCCTGACCATTTTATGCCTTTGAAGTGAAACTACTTCCTTTGTAAATTTTGCCTATAATCTAGTACTTCCTTTGGATCCTTTTGGTGGTTGAGCTGTATTTTATTTTAACATCCTATTATTATGTATTGGAAGAACTTCTATGCAACATGGAGGGCTAAGGGGGTAGGAGAAGAATAAATGAAACAAGATGGGATTGGGAGGGAGACAAATCATAAGTGTCTCGTAATCTCACAAAATAAACTGAGGGTTGCTGGGGGGAGGAGGGTTGGGAGAGAGAGGGGTGGGGTTATGGACATTGGGGAGGGTATGTGCTAAAGTAAGTGCTGTGAAGTGTGTAAACCTGGTGATTCACAGACCTGTACCCCTGGGGATAAAAATGTATTGCATATTTATAAAAAAATTTTTTAATAAATTAATTAAATTAAATTTTAAAAAATGTTAAATAGGAAAAAAAAAAAGCTCTCTGTTTGACAATGTGCTTTTCCCCCAGATAAAAAAACTGAGCCATTAAAAAAAAAAAAAAAGAAAGAACTTCTATTAAACAGCATGTATTATTCCTGACCCTATTTTTTTTTTAATATTTTATTTATTTGACAGAGAGAGATCACAAGTAGGCAGAGAGGCAGGCAGAGAGAGGGGGGAAGCAGGCTCCCTGCCGAGCAGAAAGCCCGATGTGGGGCTCGATCCCAGGACCCTGAGATCATGACCTGAGCTGAAGGCAGAGGCTTAATCCACTGAGCCACCCAGGTGCCCCCCTGACCCTATTTTTTTTTCACTTGCCACCAAAGAGAAAACATGTTTGTGGACCACTCATTTTTGGTAAGTACGTATTCCATTATGTTAATTTATTTAAAACTTTTCCTCTCTTAAGTCACTTATTTTTTAGTATTTTAAGTGACTCTGTGATGTAAGTCATAGAACTTTTATCTTTGATGTTAATGATTGCTTTTCCTGACCAAAAATGTTGACTCTAAAATGAAGATAAACTTTTAACCTCTTGATGCAGATTACCAAATTTCCAGGAATATTCCATCCATTTATACTTCCTCCACAGTGTGTAAGGGTGCACTTCTTACAGTGCCCTTGCGAGAATTACATCTTATTCTTGTTAATTTTTATTAATTTCACTGGAGACAAATAGTATCAATTATTAATTTCTGCTCTGTGTTTTTATTGTTTCCTTATTTCTTTTTGTTCTCTTTCTAAACGCTTTAAGGAAAAATTCAATTAGCTACTTAATATTTCTCTTTCCTTTTCTCACTAACATAAGTTATACATTTTAACTAATGAAAATCTGTGCAAAAATTTCCATAAGATTTAGACAAAATCATTTTTATCCTTTTGTTCTTCCTAATTCTTTTAAGAATTTGATGACCCTCTCCCTCCCCCCAGAAATGGATAACATATGCAGGAAAAAAAAAATCTGCCCTCAATTTCATGTCCTTCAAGGATTCCCAAAGACCACAGATCCACAGATCCCAAGATAAGAACGCTTGGTTTTTGTACTGCTTTGGAGGCATCCCCCAATATCTGTATGCTTTATTACATATTTTATATTTTTTAAAAATAAATTCAAGAATATTTATTTAAGAGGACATTCTAAAATTACATGAGGTTGGGTACTCTCTAGAGAATATTTTAGATTCCTAATTTTGTGTTGCAATATGTAATATATATACAGAATTTCTGAATTTTAATGTTTACAAAATTCAATTATGAAGTGCATCTTAGTATTTTTTTGTGAATTACCTGTGTGAGATCAAAGTGGAAGCAATATTAGTATTAACACACTCTTGAATTCTTTGCATATGTTGGTGAACTCTACATTTGTTAAACAGTTTACATTTTAACAGCTTTGTCCATTTATCGAGGTGTTTAATGATAATGGTAGTTCTATCCATTTACTTTTCTTTGCATTTTGCTAAAATTATACTATGTATTATGTTTGTAACTCAGATCCTTCATCTGTAAATGGAAGAATTTGGACCAGATCATTTCTAAGACTTCTGATTCTAATTCTGACTCTGTGTTACAAATTCACTATATCACATTCCTACTGTTTATTTTACTTCACAACCTCACTTAGTTACAATGTCTCATTTAACCATCTTTTACTCTAGGACCCATTTCATCTCATACCGTGATAATAACTATTCCCACTTCCATGATGGAGGGGGACGAGATTCATAAAGGGACTCATTGATCTTTAGAGCTGGAAAGGACCTGAGATCCTTGAGCTACCTATTAAAAATACTTTAGTCCAGCCCCCAGAAAGATTAGTCCTCAGCTACCTTTGTTCTTAGTTCATGGCTCTTGTTATATAAATCACCTAGTATCTTAGCTGTTCCTCCCAAAACTTTCTTCACGGATGCAGACAAAAGGTAAATTGCTTTAGAACATGTTTATTTCATTTTTCATCTCCGTACTCTGCTACATCTGTGAATTTGAACATCAACAAGAAAATGCTGGTTTGCAAGTGCACACTCAGTAACCAATAGCACAGTAACATTTACATTGTTCCAGCGGTTCCAAATGTATATCCCAAGAGTCACCAACCACATAGCTCTCGCCAGCTCCACAAGGAGGAAAATGACATTAACTCTACAATGTCCTACAAAGTTGCTTCACTGCTTCACTTACCATGAAGATGTTCAGTAGCTCCTTTTTGTCAATAGAACCATTTCCATCAGCATCATACAGCTTAAAATACCATTTTAATTTTTGCTCCATTTTTCCTCGTATAACTAGATTTATAGCAGCAATAAACTCTAAAAAGTCAATAAATCCATCCTATGAAAAGCAAGGTGGAAAGGGAAATCAATATCTAAGAAAAACAATTGTTTTTATTTGAGAAGTCATGGTTAGCACAAATTAATATAACTCACAAGATTAAAGCATAGAAAACTTCCCAGCATTTTGTTAAACAAACAAACAAAAACATGGGTACAGTGTATAGAAACAAGCGACTTTAAATATATAGGTAAGTTCCTTTTTTTTTTTTAGAGAAAGTATCTACTCCTTATGCCCCCCAAAAAAGGGAAAAGTTCTGAAATCCTAGGAGAGAAGGCTGTATCCTCACCACCACACATCCCACAGTGACCGTCTTCTCCTGAATATCTTCAGGTTTTGTCCTCCACTCAGGAAAAGACAAGGTACCAGTTTCTAGTAGAAAGGAATTACCAGGAGCTAAATTCTGTACTCCTCTTTAGAGCGCCCCATTGATATTTTTGGAATGCTAAACTCCACGATTCCTTTTAAGTATGTCGTTTTCAGTATGAATCAAAATTTATGAGCCTCTTTTCTATAAAGATTTTGCCATATTAGTCAATCTTAGAAAAGACTGTTTAAAGCTCTCAAGCTTTAGGCAGTTCCCCTCCTCTTGTTTTACTTTCATTTGAAACAGAAATAGTAGGTATCATTCTTAAGACTCACACCGTACAAACCTTGCTCAACTATCTTAAGAAAGGTAACTGGCTCTAGGGAGCATGGGATCTATTCTCTGCTGTGTTCCCACAGGAGTTCAAATACCAAATGGTAGCATATTCAGCCCAAGAAAGCACTCTGTCAGCTGCATTCCCCTTGGAACTTTGGAATGTAGAGTCCTATTTACAAAACAGGAGGTAACATAAAGTACCCCTTTCCCTTGGACGTAAAGGGCTTGAAACGTATTGGCCTGTAAAATGGCACGCTTTTGCTTTGAGCCTCAAGGTTTTGTGTCTAGTCTATAAGAAAAGCAAATGAAAAATCACTAGTAATTCTGGTTGTGAAGCAAATCTTGTTTGCTGGTTAACAGCTTTTTGTGTGTCTGTTTGTGTGTGTGTGTGTGTTTTTTGTTTGTTTGGTTTTGCTTGTTTTGTATTGTAGACTACTACAATATCTTGGATAATGAAAACCAATGTGCTAATCACTATAGCCTGGTCTTCAAAATGTATTGTTTTTAAAATTTTTCTACAATATATAATAAAAATACCGTAAGAAAATATTTTAAAATTTTACTACATGTATTAGGTTTTTACATTTTACAGCTTAGATATCTTTATCCCATCAATAATTTTAATATTTCTTGTAAGTGATAGGACTTCTGCTAACAGTTTGGAGTCTGGTTGAATAGGCCTCCTGAAGGATATTTGCTCAAGTCTACAAAACATAGCTGGTTTTACCTTTTCTCCATCTGCCTTTCCTACTGCTCGTCACCACTTCACTGTGTGAATCACTAGCCTTGCTATGGCTGAGACAAGGGAGATAAGTTATCACAGAGTGGAAATTGAAGGTGACATCAAGATATCTTCTGATTTGGTGGGACATGACTATTATTTTTCAGTGATGAGACCAGCAGGTGCAGAGAACAGAAGTTGAATGGACAATGGGGACATTGGCTCTCAGGTCTTCCTCTTGTGTCTTAGGTCACGCAATCAATACAATCGTTTCCTGGGCAGTTTTTATGCCTGTTTGCCCAAAGCTTACAGAAGCATCCTCCCTGAGAAGTCTTAGCTGGCTTGTTATAAAGTTTCCATAAAAACCTTCTATTTTGTGATGGTTTGTTTCTCTTTTTGAGTCCTGCTTCAGTGATCACAGTTTTCGGTGTCACCTATATAATGAATGGCAACAGGCTAGACTGAACCTTGTTGACGTTAGAACATTTGCTATTTTATGATTAGGCACAGTGGGCCGGTGGCCCTAACTCCTTCCAAACCAGGTTCTGGAAGCTCTGAGCAAACTGTATCAAGAGAGGAGCATAAATATTTTCATTGTATGGCTTTAAAATGGACAATCCAGTTAATCTACAACCAAGTTGATAGTGGATAAGAAAGTCTTTTTTCCTTAGACAACTGCAGCCTTTGGCAAAATCTCCTGCAAGCAAAACATTTTCTGTTTTCATTTCAGCATTCCATTATGTAATTAGACAAATTCTTAACAATCCACAGCCAATTCTTCTTTCCAGTTATCTTTCTGGTAAGATTTTGTGAAAATTTGCATCAGTGAGACAATTCTGGTGAATGTGATTTAATGGCTTGTGTTAGTGTTGGAGAGAGTTTTAGGTAATGCTTACTCTGTAAATCAGAAGATAAAGTAATCGCTGCCTTCAGTTAACCTATAGTTTTCAAGCTCAGGGTGGGGAGGTGGATAAGAATCACAGAGAAGGGGCGCCTGGGTGGCTCGGTGGGTTAAGCCTCTGCCTTCGGCTCAGGTCATGGTCTCAGGGTCCTGGGATCGAGCCCCACATCGGGCTCTCTGCTCAGCAGGGAGCCTGCTTCCCCCTCTCTCTCTGCCTGCTTCTCTGCCTACTTGTGATTTCTGTCAAATAAATAAATAAAATCTTAAAAAAAAAAAAAAGAATCACAGAGAAGGTGAGATGTTCCGGCAAATGTGACTAGGAAGAATGCAACAGAGAATGTCCAAAGACTTTTCTTTAAGGCTATCCAAGGAAAATCCTTTTAAGTTTATATTTCTGTATTTGAGCCCCCAGACTCCTTGTGGTGCAGAGAACTTCCTGAAGATGTCTGATACCAAATGGTCTTGTGCCAGCGTAGGGTTCCCCAACCCCTTGGCTGGATACAAACAGGTCCATTGGATGACCAGCCTCAAAATACCATAGGCCCTAGCTGACCAATGGGTTACTTATACCAGGACACAGCTATAAAAAAGGAAGATTCCATTTCTTCCCATAGTTCCTCACCTTCCCCCTTTAACTACAGCCCCTGTCACTGCCACATGGCAGATAGTCTCTCCCTTGCCGTCCTGTCCCCTGCTCCTTGGCAGTGTATTCAATAGACTTCCACCTCCTTCAAAAATAGCTGTCTTTGCCATTATGATTATTATGATTGTTATTTTTTACTATTATTTGCAAAATGAAGGACTCTTTCTAAAACTGAAATTCTACCATTTGAATCTGTGAAATGAAGCCAAGTTCCCCTAAGGACATGACCCAGATTATAAATTTGTGGCTCCATCCCAGGGACTAAACTCCAAAGCCGATGTCTCTGGAATATATTGAGATGACATTTCGGTATCTGTTTCTCCAGGTCTCTCAGGTATATAGAGAGTGATGGCAGGACCACATTGGCATATCAGATGTTATCTTCAGTGACATCTTACCTGGCATTTTACTAAGTGGGGAGAATGGTGGGGTTAGTCAAGGCTGCAATGCAGGTGAGAGGTCCTGAAGAGGGGGAAGTGCTGAGCCAAAGCAAGGACCCCTTGCCCAGCAAAGGGACACTACAGAGTCCTAGCCAAGCACCCTGAGTGGTATATACCAATAAGTGTCCTGGGGTCTAGTGACACCAAGACCATAGAAACAGGATTGTTATTACAACAACTAGGGATCAGACCCTGTATGTTCTAGTGTACCCTCTCATTCAGGAAAACAAATAATGTAAATCCAACAAAAATCCTCCGAACTATTCCCCAGATTAAAACTCTCCCTTCTCACAGCGCTAACGTTCTGCCACTTTTCACAGAATCACTCTCTGTGAAAAATTCATGAATTGTCACAGACCCTAACCTGAAGACATTTTCATTCTTTTACATGTGACACTTTCCAATGGCATTTTACCAGCTGTGGTAAGTCAGCAGCAACATAGGAATTGAAATGTCTGCCTGGAAATGGTTGCTCAGATGGTAACTCAGAGAATTAGTATAAGTATATTATATGACGGATCAATAATCATCAGTGATATTTAATTTGCTTTTTAGGAGCTACCAAAAAATAGGTAATATAAGGACATCCCAATTTTGTCAAACACATACGAGTACTTTTTAAAATACCTTTGTGAATTTTTGAAATCTATAAAAGTTATGTTCAGCATTTATGACCTAGCCCCATTTTCATAGATAGACACTTAACATTAATAGCAAACATAGTCTCCATCAGCCATGGAATTGCTGGAATGCCCTGAAAAGAGACTCGGCTCTTTAAGATGAGAAATATACTGCTGGCTTGGTAGGTCGGTTCTATAATGTGATCTTTATGCAGATCAAACACAGTTGTTCTTGACCATGACTATACAAAATTCAAGAGTCCTGGGACAACGCGTGTCTCGCAGTATGTGTCAAATAAGCTCACAATTCTGAATAGGTTTCTTGGATATCAATCAAGAAGCCCTGAGCATCTGCCTCCAGCATGTCTCCAGCTCAGTATTGTCTGGACCAGTGTGAATCAGAAGCCAGTCTCAGGTGCTCTGGGGGAGGGCAACACAATTGTCTGAATGGGCTACCTACGGAAGACCCACCAGCGATCACAGCAATGGCAGCCTTTTGCAAGGAACATCCTTAGGGAGCCAATGTGTCTCCCTACGTAATATCACAGACAAAATAAAATCCAGGCTTGCCCTAATCCAGACAGTTTGCTGTCTCCTAAGAGTATTATTTCCCATGGAAGAGCCTGGATTCTTGTCTTTCCCGAACGGAAGAGGTAAACAGAGATGAACAGACGGTGGGAAGTATAGAGCTGTATTATATGCTTCAAGGCTGTGTGTGTCTCCACTACGATTTGGACCCAGAGTCCCTTTTTAAAATGTACCCCAATGCTACAAAGCTTTTCGGTAGCAGAAATGGGCATAGGGCCCAGCTTTCTAGCACTTCCACGGTGGTCCTTCTGGCTTAACTGTGGCGCTCCTGTCTGGACGCACAGTCAAACCACCTGAAAGTTCACAACAAAATAAACATTGTTTGGATTCGGTGGGGGCTCAGGTGGAGACCTAGCCGGTAGTCATTTTCATCATACCCCAGGTGCTTCTCAGATGG
This sequence comes from Mustela putorius furo, assembly GCF_011764305.1. NCBI lineage: Eukaryota > Metazoa > Chordata > Mammalia > Carnivora > Mustelidae > Mustela > Mustela putorius. Next base: position 34,718,371 of record NW_025421987.1, read on the forward strand.
AGCCAGATTTGAGAACGACAATTCCAACAGGTTTTGTTCAAATACGTGAGTGACAACAGCTTAAGTTGAAATGTACATCAGCAGGTACAGCGGATGGCTTTAGCATGTGAAATTCTGTGAGAAGCTCCACCAGCATGTTGATAATTGATGTACATGCGAAAATGCTTCGTAAATTACAAAGTGCTAACCAAATATGAGGTGTTTTATTATCACCAACACATGCTTCCTGAGAGCTTCCAAGTCAGTCCTTCTGAAGCACTAAGCTCAGTCTTTCCCCTTAAGAGATGGATGGCAGCCTTGTTTGTGGTCTCTAGGAGATGGTCATTTGTTTGCAGTAAACCTGTCTTACTGGGGAGCAGCAGGAATTGCGGTCGCCCCGCAGGCAAGACAACCTGATACAGTGTTAGAAGCTGGGGGTTAATGAACAACAGCAATTACAACAAAAGTTAAAAGCCAGGTTGCCTGCTCCAATTTTAAAGGGTTCTCACACAGAGAGAGGCTAAGGAGCCAACTAACCAGAGGTCACTTGTGCATTTCAAGTAGAGCTAGCACTTCCGTGTAGCTGTTCTGGGTTGAAAAGACTTGAAACTCTAAGATGATTCCCATTTAATTCATCTCATTCTGTGACTGGGAATCATTTGAAGGGGCTAATGTGTCCCCAAACCACACAAAGGACTCTCTACAGCACTGGGGTTGGTTAAAGAAGAGAAATGGTGGGCACACCACCTCTGCACCTGGAGGTGCACCCTTTCATTCGGAAAGCGAATCTGAGCTTGATAAACTTAATCTTCCTGTTATCAGACCCTTAGGGCTGAGGTCGGAGTTACCTGCATTTTACAGATAAACGCACCACCCCTTGGTGGGTCTTCGGACACATTTTCCCAAAGTTTTCTCCTATGTTATGTCACATGCGCTGAGTGATAGTGTGGGCAGGAGAAGTCTTGTCTCAGTTTTAGAACTGATGTCACTGACACGGAGAGGTTAGGAGCCTTGTCCAAGATTACACACGGTGATAAGGGTCAGAGCAGGGACAGGAGCCCAGCAGCCTCCCTCTCCTGCAGGGCCTCCCCCTCCTCCCCGGGTGGCCTGGGCTTCATAGTACAGAGAGTCACAGAAAGGCTCATTAAAAAGAGCAAGGACTCCTGACATTGAAGCCAAGATTTGATCTTTGAACATATGTATAGGTAAACTAGCAGATACTGTAGTAATCATCTATTAGATCCCCCGCTTGCTCTTTCTGTAACAGTTATCACCCGTGTTTCTAAGGAATCATTCACATTCCCTCTTTGATTCCCAGGGTTTTCCGAGGAATTTAGATACCCTGAAAACTTCCCCACTGTTTCATTTTCTCCTAGCATTTTAAGGTATCCTAGTGCTGTCAATAGATCTTCTGGCTTGAACCATCACTCCATTTATGGTTTGAGTTCCAAACCTGTAAGTTCAGAGAAACCATTTTCTCTTGCCGGTAGACCTCGGAGTCTTAGGAGGGGCAGAGCACTTTTGATCTCAGAGCTCCCAATGACAATCTGTTTGGATAAAGCCCAGTTGCCCGTATTGGCCCAGAGTGCTATCCATTCACCTTGATGCCTATCACCTAGTAAGAATGTCACCAGGAACCAGAGGGGCCGAGGGCTCACTTTCTGCTCTGAGAGTCTCCAGGCAAGTCACTACCGGTATCACCGGGCTCAGCGGGCCTCACTGCTCAGCTGTGACGTAAGAACACACTCATTGGCAACAATGCGATGTCGGGATGTGGCAGAGACACAGGTGAGGCACCCAATGTGTGCGACCGTCAGGGATCCTCTCACAGGGACCCCCTGCTGCAGTGAGGTCCCCGCGTACCCTCCTCTCTCCTACCTGGTATTTTTAGTGGAGCTGTTCTCTTCGTTGAAATTCTCAACTCCTCACTTAAAAGAGGAATACCATAGCAGTTTGGGATGCAGCCCTTGGAGTCCGCTGGCCAGCATTCCAATTCTGCTGTGTCATTTCAGGCAAGTGACTAAACCTCTCTGTGCCTGTCTCCTCACTGGGAAAACGGGAATGTGAAAAACTGTAGCTACATAGACATTATTGCTGGGAGGAATCTACTAACTGAAGAGCTTAAAACAGTGACTGTACAGAAGCATTCAGTAAGTGTTACCATTTATTAGTAATGATTCAAGTTCTTTCTTTCTCCCAACATCCCAGAGTGCCTCAGCTTCTCCAAAAATCCTTGCCTGACTCTATGTTTTAGCTTTTGTCCCATCCTCGGATCCCAGTCAATACCGCAGTCCTGCTACTGTTTGTTATGCTGCTTTATTTTATCTATGCTTTGGGCATTTAGTCACCACATAACTTTCATCCTCAACTAGATCGTAAACTCTCTGCAGGTATAAAAAGTCACATCTCCTACCTGCCTACCTACTCACCCCCATTCCCCCACACTCCATAAAATGTGAGTATGGTTTTTCTACTGTTGCCTGTCCTTCAGGGATGCCACTGGAGAGTTCCCCGGCCCCTCCATCCAGCCTGCCTGTCTCTGGAGAGGCTGGCTCATCAGTCAAATCCCTGGGCAGGGTTTAAAACCAGCCCTATAGTACCTGAGACCATCTAGAACCTTGTGACTAAACAGTATGCTTTGCCCTCTCTCAGTCTTTGATTCTCTACTACCTTCTATTACTGGAAGATGCATTTGCCATCCCACGAGATCCTCAACTCCTTTGAGGACAGGGAACGACTCCTCTGCATCTTTGTGCCTACATTCCTTCCACCATGCTGCTCAGTAAATATTTGCAAATCCAGCGGGATAATAACGTGCTGTGTTAAGGATGTGACTCCGCTCCTGCTAATCCCTTCTATCATGCAGCCCTCCCTAGTCAGTGAAGGTTTTCATTGCCTAAGAGCTAAGTCACTGTGGCAGAAAAGCAGAAATCAAGTTCATGCTTAGCTCTTGACTTTCAATAGTTTAAGCCATTTAGGATTCAGAGCATAAAATTTATGCCATAAACAAAAGATGTGAAAGAATATATGATTAGAGCCGGTTTTCTCTAGTTTCTCTTTAGTCCTTCCAAACTAGACCGAGATTCTATAGGCTGGATTTGGGAAAGGAAGAGAGATTGCAGGACTCTGGGGACTAGGACGGGGGAGAGGGCAGTGCTCTATGAGGGCCAAGAATGGCTGGAGGTCTGGGTGACAGGAACACTGGGCAGGTTGGGCAGAGAGAAGAACACAAGCACTTGTGGTTCTCTCACTGGGCTTGGGAGGAAGGACTGGAGGAAGGGCTGGTCACACAGTCCTGAGCCAGCCTAAGAGGCTTCTGTGACTAGGAGTATGAGGAAGCTCAGAGGGACCCTGAGCCAGGGGGAGGCCCACCGTGCAGACAGCGGCCTTGAGCTTGGGGCAGGAGGTGAGGAGAGATGTGGTCTCGGCGAATACCAGTGTGGACAGCTGCCCCTCTGCCCTGTGTTCGTGCAGATATTAGCGCAGCCATGGGCTTTATGTGCAACAATGGGAAGCGGAGGGGGAACACTCCTTGGTAAAATGGGGACTCAAAATATAAACTAACTCCATCATGGAAAAGTAAAGTCACATTTCCTGAATGCTTGAGTGTGTGAGCTGAAATGCTTCCAAGCTAGAAAAGGGTAAAAAATAAACTTTAAAATTTCCCTTGAGATAATCACTCTAATCGGGAGTGAGGTTAGATTTTGGAAGACACAGTGGCCTTCCTTGGTATAAATATGGGGGAAAATAGGGGGGGGGAAGGAGAGAGAGAAATGGAAAGGGGAAATAAGTGCAAATAGAAAAGGGAGGACACTCCGTTTGTCACTATTTTGTTTACTCACTCGGTAAATATTTGTTCAACATCTACTCTATGCCGCTATGGTATGTTCCTGGTCTGGGAAAGCATTCGGGATCTGAAAGGGATGATTAATGTGTTTTCACGTTCGTGTTTCTGCACTGTTTTTTTCACAAGGATGAATTCACGTACCACTTGTACTTAAAAAGAGAGAGGAGGGGCGCCTGGGTGGCTCAGTGGGTTAAGCCTCTGCCTTCGGCTCAGGTCATAGTCTCAGGGTCCTGGGATCAAGCCCCGCATTGGGCTCTCTGCTCAGCAGGGAGCCTGTTTCCCTTCTTCTCTCTCCCTCTGGCTGCCTCTCTGCCTACTTGTGATCTCTGTCTGTCAAATAAATAAATAAAATCTTTAAAAAAAAAAAAAAGAGAGAGAGAGAGGAGAAGTGAAGAGCAAATTGCAGATCACGTGTTAAGAAAGCAGGATGGCTGGAGCACAAAGGTCCAGGACGCCTAGTGGCCCTGGGCACTTCTCCCGTTGCTGGATCTCAGCAAATGGTAAGTTTGATTTGATTCTCTGCTTTGGAATCCGTAGGATTTCTATCATGCAATGGATAATTCAGAGTTGCAGAAAGTAAGGAATCCAGGCTGTCCCTTGCACAGAGACAGACCTTAATTTTGAGGAGTACGGTTTCTATCGCTCACCTCACCTACAAAGACGGGCTAATATATTTTGTGCTGTCTTTTAAAATTTACTTTTTGTTATCATCAGACATTTTTCAATCAGTTTTTATTATTGCACGGTTGAAATTAAATGAAAAGGCTTATCATTTAAAACTTTGTCTGCTTGACTTATTTCGCTAAGCATGATACGCTCTAGTTCCATCCATGTTGTTGCAAATGGCAAGATTTCATTTCTTTTGATGGTACCCCTGGGGATAAAAATATATGTTTATAAAAAATAAAAAATTAAAAAAAAAAAAAAAAAAAATAAAAAAAAAAAAAAAAAAAAAAAAAAAAAAAAAAAAAAAAAAAAAAAACTTTGAACTTACAGGTGATTTTCCCTAGCCTTTATTTACATGTTTGCAATGACGGTTATTCTACGATGTTTAGATAGATCAATTCTAGACATTATCTGTTTGTATCTTATTATAGCAAATGATGGGTATTTAGTTCTATGACCCTCACATATATCCAAGCAATGTCCTGGAGCCTATTCTATCTGCTGGGGCGAGCTGATTGTTAAATTTTCAGGAATTTTGCAGACCAACTATTAAATGGTTGGTATCCTGAAATTGGCCATGGTGGGAGTATTTACACCATGGAGATCAGCATAGGTTACCAGGGCTTCCCCCACCAACCCTAGAGAATCAGTTATTAAACATTTCCCGGCACACCACAGTTCTTCCTCCCTACTCACACAATTGTAGGTTAATTTAAAAGTCAAGAGTTTAATTTTAATAACTAGTAAATTTTGTTCTCTGTATATAGCCTATTGGTATACCAAAATTATGGACTTCCTTATTTTACATGGAGTTAATAATTGCCTCATCATTATCAGGCTGACATCTCTGAACCTATCAGACAATCCGAGAAAAGTGTGACAACCAAGAATTATGTGCTTACAAAGTATTTTTGCCGAGCAAATGAATCTGAATCTATTTAAATTTCTACAGCTAAATACCAGTTTATGAATAATTTGAAGAATAGACAGCTCGATAGCACTAGAAAGTTAGATATGCAATCAACTAAATCCAGAATGCAGAGCATTCTACAGAACCAGTGACTCTCTTTCCTCAGCAAATCAATGGCATATGTGGGGGGGTGGTGGATGAAGGAACGGAGGTGATTAGGGGATTATTACAGAAAAATACAAACTTAAGAGTCATAGCCACCAATTTCCACCTATGGACCTTGTTTGGATGCAAACTCAAATCAAGAACAATAAAAAAGTATGCTTAAGGGAAAAATGCATCTCTGTGTTTCTAACAGCATTATTTACAACAGCCAAGATATGGAAACAACAGTGTCCATTGATGAACGGATAAAGAAGATGTGATATATATATATATATATATATATATATTTTCATTCTTAGGTTTTTAGGATCTTATTTTTAATCCCTGTTTAAAAAATTTCTCCTATTTATTGTGTTGGGCCCTTGTGAAACATGTGTCTAACAGGTCTGGGAAATTTTTTTGGTTTTATTATAATTTTACATTTTCTCTGGGCTCTGTTCCTGTGGTTGTATTCATTGGATATTAGACATATTAATCCTAATTTAAGGAACATATTTGGAGAAATGTTATTTGGAATAAAACAGGAAGGAAGTTGGAAAACGCTAAATGGGCTAATCTGACCCACCTAAAGAAGGGTGTAAAAGAAGTTTGGATGGAAGTGTCCTAGACATTCCTGAAACCAATGGTTTGACAAAGCCACCAGGAAATCCATGAGTCAAAGCCTGATGACAAAGGAATCCTGTGTCTTAGGAATGGGTTGGCCTTATTATTTCTGCTGCGCTCTATCATTGTTGGTCATCTAAAACCAAGCATGGACTCGGTGCGTGTGGTGAAACATTTCAAAGCAATGCACCTGGGGTTCTGGTCAATTACCTTCCAGTTAGGTCTGAGGTGCCAATGTCATGGCCATTACTGTAAAGTGGGTTCTATTATCACTGTGATGTTGAATGCGTTAGTCTATGTACTGTCCCTAAAACAGTGTGTCTAACACATTTAACTATGGTTAATTAACTACTATTAAGGAGTGACAAGGAGATGCCTGCCTGCAAGGGTGTGTGATAAGCCCAAGGAATTGTTCTAAACTCAACGCTCTAAACTTTAGGATCTATTTATTTCTACTTTAAGCACAATTCCAACAAGTTTAGTTAACTAGAGTACATGCCAAAGCCAGGTTGGAAATGACAGTGTAAGAAGAGATTGGAAGCTTGTTATTATCAGAACAATCAGAAAGCTGGAAAAGGGGTGCCTGGGTCGCTCAGTGGGTTAAGCCTCTGCCTTTGGCTCAGATCATGATCCCAGGGTCCTGGGATCAAGCCCCACATTGGCTCTCTACTCAGCAGGGGGTCTGCTTCCCCAACCCCCTGCTTCTCTGCCTACTTGTGATTTCTCTCTCTTTCTGTCAAATAAATAAATAAAAGAAAGCCGGGAAAGGTGTATCTGGCAGCAGGGAAAGAGAAAAACAACAAAAAGCAAACAAACAAAAGCATATATTTTCATGATTTTCAACATTAGGAAACTTAACCCCAGCAACTTCAGCAGGTATGGGTGCTTCATGGTATTTCAAATATGTAACAACCCATGTTCATAATAATGACTGATATCAAAAAGCTTTTTACTGGGACTCTGAGGAGGAGGAAAAGTAAGACATGCATTTTAGAATGATTTCCATCCAGAAGAGTTAAAACCGCAGAGGAGCTGCTCCACAGAAATAGTAAATCCTCCAGGAGTCTGGACAGCTGAGAGTTTTATTGATCTAATTAAATATATGGCTTTTTCTGTTTTCCTGTGCATAATTGCATATCATTTCTCACTATCACTTGATAACGAGCAATCCTTACTCTTCTCATTTTACAACCTGATTTTATATCAAGATCCCCACACCTTGTGTGGCATCTGTCATCCCTGCCTAGGTTCTCTTGCTTGCTAAGCAAACGTAAAATGTTGACGATAAAGCACGAATACCAGCAGAACTCGTGAGTCATTTAATTAAGCTTCTGAGGTGGGCTTGGCCATCCTATGGCTGTCACAGAGAAGACACTCCGATCGCACAGACTGCCTGGCTGAACGCCATCTGGCCCTCGACAGTGGGCGTCATTGTTTCCACCCAGCACTTCAGTTCCCGTGTTCCTCTTCTTACCCAGGAACCAGACATGCATAGCTTCCACAAACACTGGGTGGACAGCAAAATCTCTGGCATGGGATAGGTCACCAGCTACTTGGAAGATGAACTGAAAAACCTGACAATAGTTCATCTTCTAACCTCCCAGGAGGACTGTCAGAGTCTGAGAAGCTGCAATCTAGAGCCATGGGAGGCAGCTTCCAGCAGGCGCAGTGGGACAGCCGCTGCCACACAAAAACCAAAACATCTAGAATGGTGGAGAGAAGGAGCTGAGGGAAACACACATAGGCAGGGACACACAGACCACATGCCAACATGCACACAGGTCCCTGTCTCAGTCACTTCAGGCTGTTGTAACAGAAAAACCATGGACTGGGTGGTTGAAAACACTCGGAAATTTATTTCTCATAGTTCTTTGAGGGAGGAAATCCAAGATCAAGGCTCAGGCCGATTCACTGTCTTGGTCAGAGCCCACTTACTGGTTCACAGACAGCCAGTCTTCTCACTGTCCTCACATGCAGGAACACACTCTCTGGGGTCTCTTTATGAGGGCTCTAACCCCATTCATGAAGGTTCTGCCCTCCTGATCTAATATCTCCCAAGGACCCCACCTCCAAATACTATCATAATGGCGCTGCCAGAGTTAGATTTCAGCATATGAATTTGAGCAAGTGACAAAAAAAGAAAGCTCGTTTAGAATGGAGTCAGGAGGCCAGCAGGGGGAGCTCTCATGCCTCACCACTCCTCGTCCACTGCACACCCAACCAGAAGAAACTTTCTTGTCTGTGGCTACTGCTTTTTTTTTTTTTTTGCAAGTGCCCCACCCTCACCCCACAACAGGTCAGCCAGGAGATACCACCACAATTCAGATAGTGAAAAGCCACTATACTTCAAACTCCCAGTTTACTCCAATCGACTTTTTGTTTATAAAAGCCTTCCCAATCTCGCCCTTTCCTCCACACAAGAGATCCTCTCATCTGTTCGGCAGACAGGCCTATGGTTCGGCCATAGCTTGCTTGTCCAAGATTGCAATTCTCTCCTATTTCCAAATAATCCCATTTCTGCTGGTAAAACTGATAGTTTTATTTTTAAGGTTAACAGGGGGACACAAACATTCAGCTTCTAGCCCATCTAGAATATATTCCAGCATTAAGAACAAAAGCAGAATCTGCCTCATTTTCCCACTGATTTGTAAGCTCCTTGAGGGCAGAATTGTTGTTTGTTTGCATCTACACTAAGAAAAATTTACGAGGCGGGAGACCCTGCCACGCTAAGCAGGCAGTGCCTCATTCATGCTTGATAACAAAGAACATGTCCTAAAAGAAGTGTGTTCCCTACATTATTATCAGAATTAAAATAGTTGTTAATATTACACAGGTTTAATTTTCCCTAGTTTCTCGCTGGTACCTCTTTTTAAGTCATCTGCTGTTTGGTTTGTTATTTTTTTTGTTTTGGTTTGTTATTTTGTTTTTTGTTTTGATTTGAAAAAGGTCTCAAAGGGCTGTGCTAGACTCCACACATCTCAATGGACAGCCCATCGCTTTAATTGTGTTGATTTATGACTTCTTTCTCATCTATTCTCACACACAGCCTTCTAAAGTCATCTATCATTCAATGAGTAATATTTCCCCTTTCCCTTTCATTCTAGATGGCATCAGCCCATTTTGAAATGTACCGGTGAAAAATAACTGAAATGCACAAGGAAAATTAGGCAAGAAGAATTTCACCCTGCTAGGTGAGATTGTTACTTTTTTGGCTTATTTTTTTTTCTATTCCCTATTTTTCCCCCCCTCATCTTTGTATCTTTAGAAGTCTTGAAAATTCAACGTGCTGCAATTCCTCAGGAATGAGTAAATTCAAGACAATAGTTGAGTCACAATCTTTAGAAACTAAAATTTATCTGAATTTAAAACTAAATTGTTTTTTTTCCCCCAACTAAAATGGTTATATATGAAAAAGTATTCCAGCATTCCAGCTTCTGAGTACAAACAACATGTTGGCGAATTTGTATTGATTTTACCTGCCAATCTAGATGCAATCACACTTTTTAAAGCAGATTCCTGTAATTTGCTTTTCTATAAAATGTCACCAACGCATTAAATACTTTGAAAACAGTCTTTGTAAATCAATCTGCACTTATTAGATTTGTTTAAACGATAGCATTAGAATTCCATGCCGAGATTTAATTTGGTTTTAAAATAACTCCCTACATGCAGAACATTTCCAAGGGCGGAGAGGCTAGTTCCCAATTACTTTCATGCCGTCAGTAGCTAAATGTGTTTAATGACTCACTTACCTACAAGCTGTGGGATCTCTGAAGAGTTCCTAACTCAGTGAGATGCACATGTTTTACCTCAGGCTATTTCAAATTTTCAAAAAGGGGAGAATACAGAACCACAGCCAAATAAAAAGTAAAGGTCTTACCTTGTTCATGTCAAAGGTATTATAGACTTGATCAACATGTTGATTGGCCTTTGGATTCAGACCCTGCAGACCCAAGAGTGTTTTAAATTCATGCAGTGTTTGCAGGCCGGATGGATATTCCCTCATAAATTTTCTGTACCACACATAGGTCTCTTTAGCAGAAACTGCTGTCTGACCACGAGCTTCGGATTCGCTATTTCCCATCGTGATTCACAGTCTGCAGCTTCTTCTCAGGTTGTTTTCATGTAAGGTCCCTACCAATTTGGTTCCTCACTCTTCACTAAAACTGGAGGCTAACATATGCCTTTAGAGAGCGACTTTAAACCTCTTATAGCTATAGGCTAAATAAGAATAGAAAGCCAGTGAGATTAACTCATCTGTACAGTTTTAAGACTAGGTCATTTATTGTGACTGATGGGATTGCATTTACTGCCACTCAGAGATACAGTTTTCTGTGAAGGGCAGAGGCAATATTTTAGAAAGAGTAATCTTTGCCATATTGTCAGCCATAAATTATGCCTACAACGTGGAGTGGGGTCTCATGGAAGGAACTCTGAGTTGCGATGAGGAAGCCCGGGCTCGAGGCTTTGTTTGCACTTACTGCCCTGAAATATTAGAGGCTCAGAGTTCCTATCTGTAAAACAGTAACAAGAATACTTGTCTTTTCATACCTAAATATTGTGAAGATAAATTTAGGCGAAAAAAATTTTAAACCACAGAAAATTTACACATTCTGAGTACTGTTAAAATGTAAAGGAGGTCTATATACAGAAGAGGGAAATGGGGAAAGATAACCATATTAGTAGTAGTAAAAGCGTTGAAGTAGTAAGCAGAAAAGTGCGGTCTATAGATAAAGGGACATATCAAGTTGTGTCTTCTTCATTGTTCTTACTTTTCCTTTTTTTTTTTTTTTTTCTGTTCCTTGTCTTTTCTGTCTCTTAAGTACACTTCTACCCATATCTTCTGCCTGCCAGTTTTATCCCACTCCAGTTCCCAAGCTAATCTTGTCTGAGAGTCAAGCCCCAATCACAAAGGACTTCAAAACGGAGTGAATGAACCTGGAAACTATATCCATGGTCCAGAAGTGGAAATGAATTGCCCTGTGTGGTCCTCAAGCCATCTTGCTGCCAACCATATGTAGGAGTTAACAGAATTCCCTTATTTTTGATCTGGGGTCATCTGGTCCCAAGCATGGTTCTCCTCTCCTAACCTTACTCCATTTTTTCTCCAATTCTCGTATTGACTCAGTTCCTAAGTCTGGTTTCTGTCTTAGTCCCTATTCCTTAGTCCTACCTGATTACCTATTTAAAACCCCAGGTTCCCTAAGAACAGGAGCCCTTGGAGCCTAAATGAAGCACCTTGACAGGAGGTGGGGGTGGTTAGGGGATACAGGATTAATTATGTTTCAAACATACCAATGTAGACTTCAAATAGAAGAATTTTGAATTCATAATTACAGTTAAATAACGGTGTCCAATAAGATTATAGAAATGTGGAACTCATTCATTTGGAAGTATCACTTGAAACCATTAGAGTAGATGAGATTCCTTATGTGGAGGATGAAGAAAGATGATGAGCTGGGGCACCTGGGTGGCTCAGCCGGTTAAGCAACTGCCTTTGGCTTGGGTCATGATCCTGGCGTCCCAGGATCAAGTCCCACATCAGGCCCTCCGCTCATCAGCGAGCCAGCTTCTCCCCCTGCCCCTCGCCCCTTTCATGCTCACTCTCTCTCTCTCAAATAAATAAAATCTTTAAGAAAAAAGAAGAAAGAAAGATGATGAGCTAATGGGGAATCAGTCCTGGTAGGAATATGAGAACTACCCCGTTAGGATCTTCAAAGACCATTCTCTGGGGAAGTCCCTCTGTAGACTCCTTTGAAATGTCTGCCAGAAGGATGCTCAGAGGCACTGACTTCTTTTCACCATTAACATTTATTAATCACCAATTTTTAAATTAAGAAAAGAATGGCTGGTGATGATGGAAGAGAAAAGTAATGGAAGTTTTCAAAGGGCCAAGGAGATCCCTTATGGAAGGAAGATTTTTGGATAAATCAAGAATACAAGGACCTGAGATCCAGAAACTGTTTCTTCATGTAAACGATCCTTTAAAAAAAAAAAATCTGCAAAATGATTACTTGCTGATACAGAAAAATATTTAAAACTATTGCAAATAGTGAAAGGATTCTTATATTGGATACAGTATTGATATCCCCAACTCAGGAATTCTGCTATATAAAACAGTAACCTGCTCTAAGATAATGGGGAAAAGACTTCATTTCTAAAAGGTCAAAGGATAAATCTAAATTACAATAAATTTAACTAGAATGTGCTGGATGGATCTGAAGAAATATTTTAAATGCTAATACAGGGCACCTATAAAGACTACAGAAAACCATATTTTGGTCTTGGGTAGAAAGACTTGGTAATTAAAAAAAGGCAATTCTACCTTAATCTATTATACCACCACACACCAAACAAAATGCAAATAAAGTTTGAGGGGTAAGTATTGACTGAAACAGATAATTCTAAGTCTGGATAAGAATTAAATATGCAAACATACAAAAAAAAATTCCAAAATATAAAATTATTGAATATACCTACAAAGACAATATGGGTCCAACATGAGAAAAGTTGAAACAATCAATGAAAACTAATTTTTTTTAAGAACTTGGCCCAAATGTAAATAGGAATTTAACATGCTGTAACTGTGCCACTGCAGATCAGTGGGGAAGAGATTGGTTATTTGATGAATAGCTTGGGGACAATACTGTATCTATCTGGAAACACAAACAGTTAGATTTTTAGCTTATTCCGTTCACCCAGATAAATTCTAGGTGAATCAAAGATTTAACAATATAATGTTTAAAGTCATTATAACAAAGTAAAATTTCTTTATGGTTTTAGCATTAGAATGTCCTCTCTAAATATGACTCAAAATCAGAAGGTATAAAGAAAAGTAAATTAACCCTCCTACAATTTTTTAATCCCATATGGCTCAAAATACCATAACTTTTTTTTCAATAAAAAATTAGAAGAAAATAGCTGTAACACATATAATATAAAAAACATAATTTCCCTAATATAAAAATAGTCCCTATAAATTGGTAAGAAAATACTTACCACCAGGTCACCTGGGTGGCTCAGTCAGTTAAGCATCTACCTTTGGCTCAGGTCATGATCCCAGGGGCCTGGGATTGATCCCTGTGTTGAGCTCTCTGCCCAACTTCGAGTCTGTTCCTCCCTCTTCCTTTACACACCCCCCCCACCCCAGCTATCTCAAATAAATACATAAAATCTTTAAAAAAAAATAGAAATAGAAAAATGGGGGGAAAAGCCAAATTTAAAAATTCAAATACATTTTAAACATGAAAAGATGCTCAATCTTACATACAGCATAAGAAATACACATTAAACCTACAAGGATATACCACTTTTCACCCACTTGGGTCAGCAAGATAAAAAATAGTTTGATAATTCACCGGGTAGCTGAAGGTGTGAGGAAACAGGCATTCATATGTTGCTGTGGGAATGTATACTAACAAAATTTTTATGCAGTACTACTGGGAACTATCTATTAATAATAAAATGTATATGTCCTCTGACACAGCAATTCATCTTCTGGGATTTATTTAACATATACCTGCACGTGTGTGAAATAAACATAGTTACAGAGATCTGCATAAATAAACCCAAAAGAATGGGAAAAAAATCTAAGGGACCATCGATAAGAGAATAATGAAAGAAATTCTAGTGTGTCCACAGAACAGAACAATATGGAGCAGGGAAAGATGAAGAGGCTTTCCCTGTACTGATTGATATGGAATGATTGTGAAGGTATATTAACTGCAAAAATCAACAGAATCCTTTGGATGACATTACGTTTATATTTATACCTGTATAATGACTTATACGGTTTTATGTACACTGTTTTAGGATGGATGCATGAGTAGCGGGTAAAAGCACACCTCTGGAGAGGAGTAACTGTCTACAGACAGATGGGGTGAAGTCTCCCCACCATATCCCATCTCACACGTTCTGGAATTTTGTACTGTGTGTATGTATGTAAAATTAAAATTATACAATTCCACAAATATTAAATGCTTTATTGCTTTTGTCCAAAATGGCAGACACCTTCTAAACAAATAAAAATAATCAGTTACCCAGGAAAAACAATTCTTACATATGTGTAATACGCATTCACATGGTAGGTAGAAGACGTGTACTTGTACTACAACTCAACGACAGAATTATCATATAAATTATATCTTACGGTTTTTGAGGATTTCTATTTTCTGCTTTACTGAGTATTGGCTGTCACAGAGAAAGGGCACATGGCCTTTCCGTTTCAAAATAAGTTTTAAGAGGAGGTGATTCTGTAGTCCTTTGTACACTGATTTTGAAAGCCATGATTTCCTAGTTATTATAGTCTTCTAGTGAAAACAGAATTTAAGCCTAACGGACATCTCCGCCTTTCTCGGTAGCTTACGTAGGAACTGGAGAACTCCCGGAACAGTTCCTGCCGCAACAGTAGAGTTAGGGAACTGGATGGTGAATGTGTCAATTGTAAATCAGTTTCTATTTCTAAAGTTCACAATCCCCTCAGGATTAAACAGGACAAACAGTACACTAACGAGTACAAGGGGAAACACGTTTTGAAAAGAATCTTCGTCTTATTAGCATTTTTAAAAGGGATTATCTTTTCTGACTTCTGATTTTGACTCCCTGTTCCTTTCAAAAGGGAGACCATGTCCTGCATCTGCAGTCACTTTATTTAAAGCGTTCTGGAAAAGGGGATTATCTTCTTGAAGCAAAGCTTCTAAGTACCTGTCAATCTGCTCCCGGTCTCCTGCTGGACTGCCCTGGAAAAGAGAATCAACGATCAGAGCAGGCCGGGAAGCTGCAGGCCAGGCTGCACCCCTGTAATCTGGGCGGCCTTGGAACAGTCTTCCCTAGGGTTCCTGTAGCACCAAAACCCACCCTGGAATAATGCCTTTTGTCTTTTAATATGTTTTCACCTTTAACCTCATTTTATGTTCACAAGTGGTTAGGAACTTGGATCATTTTTTTTTTTCCTTCCTTAGTGGAGGTTAGTTCAACCGACTTTCCTTCTATTTATTTATTTTTATTTATTTTTTAAAGCATTTTATTTATTTGACAGATTGAGAGAGACAGCGAGAGAGGCAACACAAGCAGAGGGAGTGGAAGAGGGAGAAGCAGAACTCCTGCTGAGCAGGGAGCCCAGTGTGGGGCTTGATCCCAGCACCCTGGGATCATGACCTGAGCCAAAGGCAGACACTTAATGACTGAGCCACCCAGGCGCCCCTACTTTTCCTTCTATTTAATTACTTGTCATATTCCTAAAGCCACCTGCCTCCATCTCGTCCTTCTCTGTTATAGGCTCTTGTCTCCCCATTTTTAAAATTTTTTTTATTCTTTTAAAGATTTTTTTTTATTCTTTTAAAGATTTTATTTGTCAGAGAGACAGAGAGAGAAAAAGAGAGCACGCACAAACAGGAGGAGTGGCAGGCAGAGGGAGAAACAGACTCCCCACTCAGCAAGGAGCCTGATGCGGGGCTCGAAAGTTCATGATCTTTAGCCTTATATGAAAAACAGATGAGTAAGAACATTCTGACTTCTCTGTCACTCCTCTTCCCTCTGCAGCATCTTTCCCCCCAGCCCTGGGCTTGCTGCCCTCATCTGTCTCTTTTTCTCTCCTTTTCCCCAGTTCTCTGTTTGGGCAATTTCATACTGTCCTTCCCTGAGCTGCTTAATCCATGAACAGCGGGACAAATGCTCCCTCTTCACAGACTTAAATCTCACTCCCTCAAGCTGAGCCATGGGCTCAACCTGCTCTCCAACTTGGGCTGATAGATAAAATAATTTTTTAGAAAGGACCTTTCAGAAACAATTCCAGTTTTACGATTGTTCCCAGTCCGTGTCTGACACCACCCTCCTAGCTTCTCCATGGCTCCCCTGGTCCCATTAACTGTGCTCAGCCCCTCTGCCCTAGGCTTCGGATAAGGCTGGACTATACTGAGTCCCAGCTTTGGACTGGGGCCCCGTCCCTAGAGATAAACTCACCTGATAGTCATGTTCACCTAGATTTTCAAATAGTCCCTGGCCCTGAGGAATGCCCTACGTGACCCCTTCTGACCCTGACAGCTCTCTGTCTGTTAGGCCGAGTCTAATCCTTTGGCTCTGCTCTATGCCTGGCAAACCAGGCTTACTTCCAGGACTTCAGGCTGGCCTGCTGGGTCCCTCAGCCTCTTCATGGGCCTGCTCTGTCCCTCAGCTTTGGGGCCACCTCGTCTCTTGTGTCTACTCTATGCCAGTGCAGTTGTTCTGGTGATCAGAGGCAGTGGAAATCGAAATTTCAAGTCAAGGAGGAAAGTAAATCTATTTGGGCAAGGAATCTTTTGAGTACCTCTCCAATGATACCAGACGAAGCATTTCATATATTCTGCGGGCTCAAGCCCCTTTGCCTCCTTCAAACTTTGTGAATAAAACAAATTAGTAGAATTACTCTGGCTGGGGCGCCTGGCTGGCTCAGTGGGTTAAAGCCTCTGCCTTCGGCTCAGGTCATGATCCCAGGGTTATGGGATGGAGCCCCACATCGGGCTCTCTGCTCAGCAGGGAGCCTGCTTCCTCCTCTCTCTCTGCCTGCTTGTGTGCCTACTTGTGATCTCTGTCTGTCAAATAAATAAATAAAATCTTTAAAAAAAAATAAAGTGCTCTTTAAAAAAAAGAAGAAGAAGAAGAAGAAGAATTACTCTGGCTACTGTGTGGGAAACCCAGGGGTTTAGCAAAGAAAGAAGAGTAAATCATTATTCTTTCATGTTTTTCTCCTCGCCACACATAGATTTATTATTTTGAAAACCAATAATTTTTATGAACTTTTTAAAAAATGTAATCATTTAAGAGAGAGAGAGAGGGAGAGGGAGAGATGGCATAAGCAGGAGGGGAGATGGGCAGAGAGAGAGAGAGGGAGAAGCAGGCTCTCTGCCGAGCAGGGAGCCTAAAGCAAGGCTCGATCCCAGGACCCTGGGATCATGACCTGGGCCAAAGGCACATGCTTAACTGACTGAGCCACCCAGATGCCCCTTATGAACTTTTCTGATAGAGCGTAGTATTTGATTTTTATGACATAGAATGTCTTTGGTCTCTCGAGTTTTTGTTTGTAAAACAACCATCGTTGCTGAAACTGTACCACAGTGCCAGGCTCCCTACCAGATCTTTCACACGTAAAAACATTTGCCACCCTTTACAGCCACAAGAACCACAAGAACTGTTGCCTAGGCCACCCACAGTGGGGGGGTGGGGGGGTGGGGTAGTATATTTTTTGGCTGTATACTTAAATTAAGCAAAAAATATTTTCTGAGCTTCATTTTGTATTTAATAATATAAAGGAAATCCCAAGGAACCCAAAAGATGTATATTTTGTGAAGGAGGAATGGATCCACCTTGAAATGTTCACAGCTGACTGGAACCCAGGTGGCCTGGCTTCAAAGCCCATGCTTATCACATCCTATCCTGATGTATGTGCATTTCCTGGTCTCTCCCCGACCCCTCTTCCTGGGCAAGGTAACCCTCCATTCAGTCAGGGCTCTCTGTGGGGCACTCAGCTCCTGCCCTCTCACCTTGCAAGGCCCAAGAAGGCCCTATCTCGTGTCCCGGGCTCAGGGCCTATGTCTGAGTACAAAACACCATGTACTTCCGAGGCTCACTGTTGATTTCTCAATTTATTTCTGCCATCTATGGAAAGACTCTTCAACCATGGCCATACATATTTTAATTTTTTATGTATTCCATCCTGAATTTCTATATGCTATAGAGAGAAGATGGACCTTCCCTCATTAGCCCAAACCATCAGAGGAGCCCTGTTCTGTATGTGTTCGTCTATCCAAACAAGATGAACAGCATACTCACACAATGTTTCCTGACCTCTCTAACCTCTCCTCAGAGATGAGAATAGTCCATTCTTAATTATGTGTTGAGATAAAATTTAAAATATTTTGCTGTCTGATAAAGTTAGAAAAAAAATCCTACTGAAAATACACTATTGAGGGACAGGGTTCATTAAACTCTACCAAAAGCACAAGCAAAGGTTCTGATTTTTGTAAGAGAAAAAAATAACAGACCTTTAAAAAATGTTCTCATATATACTTTCGAAATTTATTTATTTACGATTTCAATATTCCTGTAGGGAGAATAAGGGCTTCATAAAGTGACCTGTCCAAAGCCCGTAAGTGGATGACGAGGGCAGGAGAGGAAGTAGCTCAGTGCTCTCTCCACAAAGTATATGGCCACTACTCCAAATTTTGTTACTTACCAGGTGGAGTTTCTGCAATAGTACTGTCAGTTTTACCCGAAGATTATTCAGTTTATCTTCAGTAATTTTTCTTTTTTCTTCACACTGTCCCAGAGATATTTCATTAGCCACTCCTCTTCGATTTGCATCATAAATAATGGACTGCATTTTTCTCTTTAGTTCTCTTTCGTATTGGACCATGTAAACATTCTTGATCTGGGAATGTTTTAAAAAACAGATTTAGTATCTTTTTCAAGTATTACTATTCCCCCTAATATCAGAAAATGATTTCATATTCCAGGTCTGCACATAAGTACAAAGCATCAACTCTATACCTGTGTACTACAGGTGGTCGAAATTTAAGACACAGTGACACCCTGAAGGAACTTTCCATGTGATGGAAGACAGAGAGAGAGAAGGAAAAACGTCCAATACTCTATTAACTATGAGGATGGGAGAGGCACATTAAAGTGAGCTTGGACACCCTTGCTTTGAAAGGGAAAAAGAATCCAGTCATGGTTGAATCTGTCTGCCTACCAGTGATACCAGAGTATTTTAGTATATGTGCTGCCGAAGCGAGCACCCAGTGATACCAGAGTATTGAAAGCACCAAGGGGGCAGCTGGTGGTGCCTGTTATCCCCTCCACAGCACCGGAACTCACAGGCAATGACAGAATGGCTGGCCATGCAGGGCTTTGCTGGCAGATGATGGTGTGTTATTTAGAACTCATGTCTGTAGCAGTTGAAAAGCAGAGAAGCTACAATCAGAGGAATTCCTGTTCTGTTACTCTCTTTGAATTCCTTGTCCTGATGCAGAGAATGGTCACTGACGTACACACGTGACCCTTACTAATTCAAGAGTCTTGATTGTTTCCTAAGAGTTCATATTGTGAACGAGGCACTCGCAAAGTAGAAAAGGGAATGGAGAGGCCAAATGCTCCAATTTCAAAGTGACGTGAATTGCTGGGGTCAACATTTGGAGAGGGCAGGGGATATTCAGAGATACAGAGCAAATCCTGTTTTGATCCAGATTTGAAGGTTTCTGTAAGGAGGAGATTTCTGTGTTCTGATATGACGAGGTTCCCAGGAAAAACGTAAGGTGGTCTCATTTGTCTTCTGGGTTTACCCTTCTCCTCCCCACCAGCCCCTCCACCACACTCACTGCAGACCCATCCCAGATACTGTCCACATTAGCCCCTTTAAGTATTCATTGCCCTCGTGTATTTCTCCTTTTTATAAAATCCTTTATACAAACAAAACCCCTTAAATATACTGAATTCTCCTTAACATTAACTAACCTCCTCCTAAAACCAAGGCACTGAATTTTGTAGTAGGTGATATGAAGATATATAAGATTCAGATCAACTACAGAATGAGATAAAACAAGCATGCACATATCACATCTTATGGGAGAAGGTTCATGGTGCCCCAAGTGAGGCACAGATTATCATTAGAGTATGGATTCCTCGTTAAAGATCATTAAGATACTTAAAGTAATTGACATGGATTAATATCAGTAACTTACCTTCCAATTACTTATGCTTTTCTTTTTAAAAAACAAGATATTTATTTATTTATTTGTTTGAGAGGGGGAGGAGCAGCGGCAGAGGGAGAAGCAAACTCCCCACTGAGCCCGGTCCCCGTGGGACTCCGTCCCAGGACCCTGAGGTCATGACCTGAGCTGAGGACAGCTGCTTAACCGACTGAGTCACCCAGGTGTCCCTATTTATGCTTTTTGTGTGCTATTAATTAAGAGGAGTATTTGGGAGCAAGGACCCAAATACCACTCCACAGTGGCAAACACTCGCTTATATGTGTGTATTCACACACACACACACACACACACAATGTATTCCATTAATGGTGAGACTTAATTGTGAGATTTGTGGATTGCCCTGTACAGAAATCTTAGATTTTGAGAGTCTCAAACTGCCTGGACACTTGTGCGGGGACAATTAACACAATGCTGAAATCCTTGGCCTGCCTCTGCCTGTGCTTATTTCCTGAGTTGCGGGCCTCACCCTTCCAGGAAAACACGGAGCTTATTCTGCCCCAGGCCCCTCACCCTTGCTGCTCTCTCTGTTCAATGAATTCAAGCCCAGCCTCCCTAAGACTCCCTGTTTGCCTCACGTCTGTGCTGAAACACGGCTCAGATACCCCTTGCTCACTGCATCTGAAATAGGTTGTCTCTTCCCCAATACACACCTCATGGTCCATCCCCAGGCCCCACGCAATTATTTTATGTTTATTTACATATTTAGTATCTACAATTATGTCATTTACATTATGCTCTGTTATCTGTCTTTTCTCTAGAACGTAACATCAACTGTGGGGGCTTTAGTCAACTTCAGGGAGTGCTGTGGAGTTGGGTGGAGTTGGGTCAATAATTCAATTCAGCCAGAATAAGGATGACAGGGTCCCAGGTGTTACCAGTCACACAGAGTTCTTGGGTGTTCAGAGCTCTAGAACTTCATGGCTTTTGCCACCTGAATAATAGCCTAGGGAACACTTTTTTTTTTTTTAAAGATTTTATTTATTTATTTGTCAGACAGAGATCACAAGTAGGCAGAGAGGCAGGCAGAGAGAGAGAGAGAGGAAGAAGCAGGCTCCCCGATAAGCAGAGAGCCCGATGTGGGGCTTGATCCCAGGACCCTGAGATCATGACCTGAGCTGAAGGCAGTGGCCCCAACCCACTGAGCCACCCAGGTACCCCCAACTTTTTGATAAAAGCAGTAGTAGTAAGAAAACAAACCAAGTAAAATTAAAAAGAAATCTGAAATGCTTATTAGCAATAAAAGGAACATACTATTGATAACACTTGAATGGATGTGAAGGGTGGTATGCTACGTGAATACAGCTGATCAGAAGGTGACACATACTATATGAATCCATTTATATAGCATGACTGAATGGACAAAATGATAGAGATGGAGAACAGATGAGCATCTCTCTGGGGTTAGGGTGCTTGTGTGTGTGTGTAGTGTGACTTTAAAGGAGAGAACAGGGAGATCTCTGTGGTGGTGGGAGTTTGGATCCTTGTTTTGATGGTGGTTACACAAATCCACGTACATAGATAAAATGAGACACATATTTAACCAACTTCAATTTTGTGGTTTTGATATTCTACTATAATTATACCATTATGTAAGACATAAGCATTGGGAAAAATGGAAAGGTACCTGAGACCTCTCTACTATTCTATAATTTCCCATGTGCCTAAAATTATTTCACAGTAAAAAGTTCAGAAGATAACACTGTTTGTACAGTACAACATTAGGAATGTTTATATAGTACACTGCATTCAAGGTCATACTTAGTCTCTCAAAGTTCAGTTTTGTAACCAAGCAAACTATATTTCCTTTAAATACCACCAGCCATCCAGTTTCCTGATTTATTCTTTTCCCTTTCTAAACTAACATTTTCAGGAGGTTTCTATAAAAGGTAGCAATTCTGAGAGCATTCAAGGCCCAATGTAAAAGAACTTCCGGTTGTATTAATGTTTTAATTAGGAGGAGTAGAGAATTGCAACAAGATGAGAGGCTTAGTTCTGCTGGTTAAGCCTACTTTTGTAGAGGTATTTGAGGCAGATCAAAAATGGAACCTTTCCAAACTCCATTATTCAGAACAGAATTAGGATTTGAAAGAAAGGATATTCAACTGAGATTTTAATTTTCTGCCTTGAATTTAAAAATTCAGAGTTCTAGCAGCTCTGGAGCTCCAGAATCCTAACAAGTTAGCACAAAGGAAGGCAGGCTTACAAGATCTGTAGATTTAGTACTCTCCTTTTAGGTACATGACATGTGAGTGTTTATGTGGGCCAGCAGAAACAATCAAACTTGATTTAGTGTACAAATGGTAGGGTCTAGATGCATTTAAAAGTACTGATTGAATGCTGGTAGGATACAGAGTTTGAGAAGAGAGAATTGTTAACTTTGAGGATTTTATAATCTAGTTAAGGGGAAAATAAAATACAAGAAACAACTACAATACAAGGCAGAAAATTTAATTAATGCCAAAAAAAACCACAAGTTTTTTTAAGTTTCTCTCAGAACACAGAAAATCAAGATTAAGTTCACAGGGACAGACTGAGGAAGACCTGGAGTGGAAGGTGGCATGGACCAGACCCAACACTGGGTGGGCAGGATTTCAATAGGACAACTGCAGACTGGGAGAGTAGACAAGAGTGTCCTGGGGGCAGCATGGGGAAAGGCTCAGAGGCAGGCTAGTTGGGTAAACTGCAGCAATTCCATTTCGAATGGGGCAAATGTTTTATGAGAGGAAAGAAAAAAGATGGTGGTTCCAGCCAAGCTGTGTACAATTACCTATGTGCTCATAACCTATCTACTACTAACTACTACTAACAACTACTCAGGGCAAGGTGACCAAAGACATCTGTGACTATCAAGGGTCCTCCTGTGCTTTGATGTAACTGTCTTTATTAAAAGTACACAGCTTAAATCAAGTTGCATAGATCTGTCCTTGGATTTCAAAAAAGATGATTATAAGTGTTTTTATAACCACCCACTTAAAACTACCAATCGATAATAAAGGCCTCATGACCAAGCAGTTTCATAACGGGGAAGTCATGATCACAATTGTTCTGTATTTTGCTTGCAACATCTCTGTTTCAACAAGAGGTCCTGGTCTCCTGACTGTTTATCTTGCTTTGATTCTTTGAATCCCACTTGCCCTAAACATTAAGAGGATTCTACTCATCATTTCTGCTAACATTGTTCACTTGCATAAATACCTACCTTATTCAGTCTGGTCTCTAAAACCCAACAACAATGTGGCTCCATTACTGATCATATAGATAGCAGAAAAATACCATTTAGAAACAGACGTGAAAGACCTACATAAGCCTGGATGAAATAAGGTGTGTGACAAACTAATTCTTTGCAAACCTCTAAGTTTCATGATGTTAAATATTTAAATCAGAGATCCCTAAGCACTAAATGAAGATCCCTGGGAAGATCCAGGAGCCTTCCTGGTAACTCTTGGAGCTGGCTGCCATAGACCTCCAGTTGGGACAATTCTTGGTAGGACACTAAACAACCTGCCCACCATGTACCACTCCCCCATTCCACTGTGAGCACCCCCCCCATATGTATCTCATTGTGCAACATCAAGGTCTCTAAATAGGTAAACAATAAATCTTTCACACCAAAAGGCTGAGAAGCTGTGGTATACATACGGCAATTAACACATGCAGATCCTGTCACAGACTGAAGAAGGACAGCCTGGACAAGGGTGAGATGGAAGACAGTGATGCAGAGAACAAGCTTGGAGTGGCACAAATCTGGGTTCCAATCCTGAACCTGTTACTCACTTGCATCACAGCACTGGACTATTACCTTGCTGACTCTCTCATTCCTCACGGCTATCATAAAGATAGTGGCATTGACCTCCCGAGGTTGTGAGGGTTAATGAGGTACTGGCTTATATAAAAGGCCTAGGCTAGTGCCTACCTCTACTGGCTCTTGACCAATCCCTGCTTTACATTCATAGATTAAAATAATACAGAGCTAGAAATAGGATCAAAAATATATTGAATGAAAACTTTGTCCTGCAATCTAGTTAGGAAATGTGGCCAAGCACATCTTCAGCCTGAAAATGTTCAGAGACTCCTTTTCAACAGACATGATTCAGAAAATAAACTCGCTCTTCAGTTGAACAATGATGGGAAACCTTCATTTCTAGCTGTTTATCACAGTCCAGTAGGCATTCACTCAGAAACCTCAGAGGCAAATATATCGACAAGGGTGTGAAATTTAGGCACATCCTACACTCCAAATACTTTGTGAGGCAGCCTTTCTAAGGAGGAGTCTGGTTTAGGTTCTGATCTCCATCTCAAGTTTGTCTGGTCATATGTCTTCAGGAACTGACTTCGTAATTCTATTTCACTTATGAAACAAGAATATCCAAATCTATTCCATTCCCTACAAAAGAGATGAGGCAGTGCCTTTCCTTCGGTTTCTGCTTCCCATGATTCCAGGGGTCAACACGCCCCTTGTAGTCTTTAAGGTTTGTGTGTCATTATGACAGTTTTCCAGGAGATGGCTAGAAGCATAAGTACTTTTAGTAGTATTGTTTTTATAAGTATTTTTGTAATGGAAAAATCATAAACTTAAAAACTGTTGACAGGATCCTAAAAAACAAAAAACAAACAAACAAAAAAACAAACAAGCAAACCCTAGAGATATCAAATTGTCCAAAATAATTAAAAACTCTAATCTGCAAATGATTTCTGGTTTAGTCCAGTGTCTCAAGGACTTAATCTATTTCTTAAAGACCGCGAACTTCATGTATTCTGTTCAAAATATAGTCCTACTCCCAGTGTTTCATGAGCTTTCTGCTGTGGAAACATTTGCATTTTCAAATTCACAAAGATGTTGGCTTGTGACATCTGATATCCTACACATTAATCTTAGTCTTGATAAGAGAATGCAAATTTGATTTCCTTCCAAACCTAACATTTGGAAAAGTATATTATTTCTTTGGAATATGGGATCATTTAGAATATAAATGACTTACCTGGTTGAAGCACATTCTCAGCTTTTTGTTTGTCTGCTCTGGGCATTGCTCCAGCTGTTTTGTAAATGATAATGGAACAGGATATTAACTTTTGGAGAATGAGCTGTTTACAACAGAGTGCTAACATGAGAAGTATCTAATATAAAAAATCATCAAAGCCTAGAACTGGCCAACACTGGTATTGTGGGTCTTTAAGCTTGGGTCTAATTAAATTAATCAACTAAAGAATATTAAAGAGAGTAAGGCAGTCTACATAATTAATAAACATGGTTAAGCAATTACAGAAGAAAAAAACGAGAAGGCGGAGTAAATGGCAAAGATTATTCAAGAGGAAGTCAAGGAGGTGGTTGGAGTCGGGATCTTCTAGGTGGGAACATCACAGAAAGAGACTGGGTAGTCACTGGCATATGGGATAGTATTTCAAGTCATAGAATCGTCGAGGTCTCCCAGAAACAGCACTTAATGGAAAGAAGAAAAGGGCCCAGGAATGGGCCCTCAGATGCGCCAACATTTAGAAACCAAACAGAGAAGGAACTGAGTTGCCAGCAGAAAAGATGGGAGGAAGAAAAGCAACAAAATATGCTAAGTGTGTTTTCGTGGAAACGACACAAAGAAAGTCGTTTAAGAAGGAAAAAAGTGGCCAGCTGGGTTGGTCTCTCAGAGGTCAGAGAAGAGTGACCGCTGCATCTGTCAGCTCAGTGGTCACTGGGGGCCTCATGAGACAGTCCCAGGGAAGCACCAGAGTCAGAAACCTGGTGGGGGGTGGGGGTGGGGTGGGGAGGAGGATGAGGTGAGGGCAGGAAGGTGAGGGAGCAGAAACAATAGTGATACATTAGAAAATTAGAGAATTAAGGGTTTCTCCCCAGGATCTTACTAAGGCATACGGCACCTCTGTCAAATTACTTGGTGCTCTTTTCACTAATAGCCTTTCCATGTATATCCATCCTTTCCATAAGCAATGCTGTGCATGAAGGCAGAGAAAGCATTCTCCTACCCTCCCATACCCCAAGGTTCTTCTGAGCTTCAGAGAGCAGCTTCTGGAAGCCTCAGGCCGGCATAGCTCACTCAGCCTCACCATACCTTGCAGTGACTTACCGGCCTGGGGACTACCCAAATGAGGCCAGACAGCTGGATCAGGTCTTCCTTCTAATCATATATGGCACTATCTCTGAAAGGAGATTTGGTAAATAGAGTTTTCCTCATCTTTCCCTATGATGTTAGTGATTTTAGTCAGACTAGAGCTCTTCACACCTGACATGGTTGATGCACCCAAACCTCACCTCAGGCCCTCATAAAGGGTGGCTGAGGAAATGTATCCAAGCAACAGAAACTCTATTTTTGGTGTCATGGAGGGAAGTCAGGGACCATGTCCTCTTTCTTTTCATCTCTGCAACTCTCTGTTCTCGGTCTTTAAGATCTTCTCCAAGTTCAACAGAACCTTGGCCACACTGGTTTTAAATGCAGTTTTCATTCTGAGTCATCCATTTGGTACAAAGACCCCCATCTTCATTCCCTTACACCATTCTAGGTCCTCTTCTCAGTAACACTTTACCATGTGTCTGCAATGAAGATTAAGTTCGGGCTATTCTGTCATACCCTCCAAGATCCAGTAAAGCCAGCTTACCTCAAAACTTGCCGCAAGTTCCTTGACAGATGTGTAGCCAAATTCTGATGGTAGCTGATACTCAGGGAAAAAGTACAGAAGAATCTCCCTAGGAATGTGAGCAGAGTGGAGATGGTGATATACTGGGAACAGGGATGCAGCGCTCACCTGTCAGAACTGCTGGGGGTTAAACACTTGCCAGAGATGAACATTCAAGCCCACCAAATTGCTTTTAGCACTGCCATCAGAGTCCTCCTCAAAAAGCATAGACTGGGGGGCAAAGGACTGGGTGTGGCTATAAAAAGGCACCAGGTGGGTAGGAGAAGAATAAATGAAACAAGATGGGATTGGGAGGGAGACAAACCATAAGTGACTCTTAATCTCACAAAACAACTGAGGGTTGGTGGGGGGAGGGGATTTGGGAGAAGGGGGTGGGATTATGGACATTGGGGAGGGCATGTGCTTTGGTGAGTGCTGTGAAGTGTGTAAACCTGGTGATTCACACACCTGTACCCCTGGGGATAAAAATATATGTTTATAAAAAATAAAAAATTAATTAAAAAAAAAAGGCACCAGGAGGAATCCTCACGGTGATAACACTGTTCTGTATCTTGACTGTATCAATGCCGACATCTTGTGATAGCGTTACCTCTGGGGGAGAGTAGGTAAAGGATACAGGACATCTCTGTTATTTCTTCTAACTGCCTGTGAACTTACACTTACCTTAAAATTAAAAATTTTAAAAAGAAAGGAAGAAAGAAAGTAGGAAGAAAGAAAAGGAAGGAAAGGGAAGGGAAGGGAGGGGAGAACGGGGGAGGGGAAGGGGGAGGGGAAAGGGGGAGGGGAAGGGGGAGGGGAAGTGGGAGGGGAAAGAGGGAGGGGAAGGGAGAGGGGAAGAGAAGGGAAGGGAAGGAAAGGAAGAGGAAAGGACAGGGAGGGAGAAAGGAAGCAAGAAAAAAGGATGAGAGGGAGAGTAAGAGAGTAAGAGAGAGGAAGGCAGGCAGGGCTCACAATGCCCACCCATAATCAATCAGTCCAGGAAAGCACCGTACCTACTTGAGTGTCCTCCTTGAAGAAAACTTAGCATTGCAAAGATCCTGGAGGAAAGACACTGTCTCCTGACTTTTTTGTTCCCCTACGAAAACCGAAGAACTCAATTCTCCAGGGTAATTCCTTTCATCCGGGGCTCTGCAACTACTCTTCGGAATCACGTGCGGACCCTGTTCTTTCCAAACAGTAACTGGCCATTGTTCTGACAGGGCCTTCATTTTGCCAAGAGGCAGTAGCGGCCCCACCTTTGTAGGGTGACAGCTTTTCTAGGATTAGTCACCCAGATGATGCATATTTCATCCCTGGGAGAACATGAAGTCTAGAAATTTATAGCTACTCTATCTTAAAAGTACATAGAGTGTTTTTGTGTTGAAGGGGTCTAAGGACCTCATGTATATTATCCAAGAGATTTATAAAACTTTTCAGTTGTAAAATGGTATGGCACACAAAAGATAAAGTAGCTGTTCCTTACATAATTTACATTCTAGTTTTTTAAGAATATGATGTTTTAATATTCATTTATAGTTTCAAAATTCAATCCAAATGTTAAAATACTCAGCACTGCAAAACGAGAAACACACATACACATGCACACGCGCGCGCTACCCAGAATTATTCACCCAGTTAGTAAGAAGGGGAGTGGGTTCTGGGTATTTGAGATGAGCAGAAATCAGAAGGGATGGAGAACAAAGCTACAAGTGGTGCCCTGAGGAAGGGACCTGAGGTCACTGCTAGGGCTGGTTTGGTAGGGCAGTAGGTTGGTGATCTTTTTTTTTTTTTTTTTAAAGATTTTTATTTATTTGACAGACAGAGATCACAAGTAGGCAGACAGGCAGGCAGAGAGAGAGAGGAGGAAGCAGGCTCCTTGCTAAGCAAAGAGCCCAATGCGGGGCTCGATCCCAGGACCCTGGGGTCATGGCCTGAGCTGAAGGGAAAGGCTTTAAACAACTGAGCCACCCAGGTGCCCTGAAGGTGATCTTTTACACAAACCAGCACCCTCCAAATCCAGTCTCCCTTCTCCCAACACAGGATTTGAGCCTCTCCTGAGCACCAGTCCTTGTCATGGTGGGTATAAACGCTTCTGGGTTTAGACTGAGAGCAAATCAGCAATCCTCCGAGGAGGGGCTTCCAGAAAAGCAAATTTCTTTTAGGATTTTATTTATTTATATGAGAGAGAGAGAGCACCAGAAGGGGGAGGGTCAGAGAGAGAAGCAGACTCTCCACTGAGTGGGGAGCCTGATGAGGGACTCGATCCCGGGACTCCAGGATCATGACCTGAGCCAAAGACAGATGCTTAACCGACTGAGCCACCCATGTACCCTTTTACTCCCCAGTCCTATTCCCTCCTCAACAGAGTTGATTTTTCTTAAGAAAAATCTTTTACTTGGGTTAATACAGCCCCATTCTCTCTAGACATGAGAAAGGAAACACAGAAGTACCTGGTCATCCAGCCACTGTTTTTAAAGACAGCATATAAATATAAATAAATATATAAACAAATATATATTTATTTATATAAAATATATCATATATAAATATATATTTATTTATATATTTATATATAAATATTTTATTTATTAAAATTAAAATAAGTATTTTATTTATATTTATATATAAAAATTAATATAAATAAATATATAAATTAACCTAGTTAATAAACTTGGTCTTGGCTAAGAAAAAGAGCCTCTTACTTGAGGTAGATTAAAACTCTCTTCTCCAACCCAGTGAAAGAGAAGGATGAAGATGAACAGAAATGGCATAGCTTCATTTCCTAAAACCAGGAATCAGATCACGTCTTTTGACAGACCTCAATTGCTAGTATATTTACTTTTGTGGGCTTTTCTCTTGTTTTGGTAACTGGCAGCCACCTGTAATGAGGGACTTTCTTTTATAAACTTATTTTTGATACTTTTAAAATTTAAGCTAACACAAAGCATGTTTTCACAGAGTTGAAATAAATAAAGTCTGCCTTATTATCAAGCAATGAACTGAAACAAGGCATACTAGGGTTAGCAATTCAAAGCAAGGCCTATGAGACTGCCAGGATTGAAATTCTATCTTTACCACCTAAGAGTTGTGTAATGGTGGGCAAATTACTCAACTTCTACAGACCTCAATTTTCTCTTCTGTAAGATGGAAATAATAAAAGTCTATTTACAGGGCTGTTGAAAGTTTTAAGTGAGTTATCATTTGCAAAGTCCTTAGGGCAATGCCTGGCACACAAGAAGTACACAATAAATATGTATTATTCTTATTACTATTGAGCGTGACTTGAGATTTAATAATCCAATGTTAGGACCATATGATACAATTTAACAGTCTGGATCTCAGTTTAGCTCATCTACCTCTGACTTAACACAAGTCAGTGATCCCCATAATCTGAAAATATTTTAACATCAGCAATAATATTCACTGCCTTTTTCATTAATCCCTCTCAACTTTATTAAAAGTATCATTTGAGGAGCCCTTGGGTGGCTTAATCGGTTAAGCGTCAGACTCCTGATTTCAGCTCAGGTCTTGGTCTCAAGATCATGAGTTCAAGCCTTGCAGTGGGGTCTATAGAGGTATGGAGGCTAAGAAAAAAAGTATTCTTTGAATACCTACTAATACATGCTAGACACAGTGTGGAAAATCCTGTTTTCAAAGATGCTACTATATTTGGGGATTAAATAAACTAATACACATAAAACAAAAAGCAATATAAGTCCAAAAACACTAAACTGAGCATAATCAGGTAATGGAAAGGAACAACAAAAACTAGTATTTTTATTAATTTATTCCATTAATATGTAATAAAAAGAAGTGTCCAGACTCCGTGGCATTGTGGAAAGGGATAAGGATGAGGTCAGGTCCAGACTGAACCACGTGGAGGGAAAGGGCTCCAACGACTCTTTGGCGGGTGACAAGGAAGGCAAATCTGGTGAGCAATGGTCACTGCAAAGCACATGGAACACTCCACATTCTAAACAATCCACCACAATCCTCATGCCCCGAGACATGTGAAGTCTAGTTAACACAAGGAATAACACGTGGACCAGATACAGAAAAGCACAGTACAGGGGGTAAGAAAAACAAAGAGGACAAGAACTAGTGAAATGTGAGAAAACATACTACATGCTGCTGAAGGCAAAAGAGAAGATTGATAAATGAAGAACTCATTTTGTTCCAGTTAAGCTTTGTGTTCCGTACAATTCTTTTTCCCACTTAATATTTTTGTAAAACAATCACCACAAAAAAATTCAAGCCTGTACTGAGAGCTGATTTATTAATACATTTGGCTTTCAGAGTGTTCAGCTGATAATAGCATGATGATTTCAAGTACCAAAGATTCTACATGTTCATTAGGGAGATGGTTTCCGGGAAATTTTAATTTTCTAGGGATGCCTAATTATAGAAGCGAATGTACTTTAAAGTCTTAGTACACTAAATCACATTATCCCCTTTTTGATCACATGTAACATTAAAATTAATAGTAATGATATACTTAAATGCAGAACAAAGATGAACCAAGGAAAAAATAAGGAGAAAGATGAAACACAGCGGCACACCCAAACTCTGTTCCAATGCAACCAGATCCCAGTGTGGAGAGCTGTGAAGGGTGTGTGTGTGTGTGTGTGTGTGTGTGTGTGTGATAAAATGTGTACATGTATACACATACACACTTACATGTATATACATACACATACATATTTCTGAAACAAGGCATCCTATGTATATGTATATGTATATGCACCTGTGTCTGTGTGTATACGATGGTGAAGAGTACAAGATGACAAATCAGGAAGCCATAGCTTAAACCCAGCCCTGTCCTAGTTGTTGTGTAATTGTGACTTTGAGTGTGTTTGTTTCTCTAAGCTTCCAAATTTCAAAAACTTGTGGGAATAAGGAGCTAATATATACAAGATACTTGGGTAAGCCTAAAATATAGTAACAGCTCAAAAATGATAGCTATTATTATCAAGAAACAATAAGCCAATCATTGGACATGTGGTCATCTTCATACATTTTTAGTCACATGCACACATTTACTGATATATACAGACACGTTCCTATATATAATTTATTACATACCACCCAATCTTAGTGCTCAGTTGACATGCCTGAATGTTGGAACCAGGAAGGAACAAACCAGGATTCAGGCTAACCAACTTCAAAGTTGCTTACATATTACTTCTGGACAAATACTGACAGAACTGGTTGGAGAATCTCATTCTTGAGGGACTGTACCATGAATCACGACAGTGTAAGACTGACTGACCATCCAGGTCACTGGACAAGTGGCCTTTTTCAACCTTGTAATATCTGTACAACACCCTGAGGCCTGGACTGCTTCCATCCCATTACCAGGCTAATGGCGGCCTTCCAGCTTAGGTGCCAAGCAGATTAAGTGATCAAAACTCAAGTGTTCAACTGGTATTTACCCTAAAGATACAAACGTAGTGATCCAAAGGGGCACATGCACCCAAATGTTTATAGCAGCAATGTCCCCAAACCCAAACTATGGAAAGAGCCTAGATGTCCATCAACAGATGAATGGATAAAGAAGATGTGGTATATATATATATATACAATGGAATACTATACAGCTATTAAATGAAATCTTGCCATTTGCAACGACATGGATGGAACTAGACGGTATTATGCTGAGCAAAGTAAGTCAATCAGAGAAAGACAATTGTCATATAATCTCTCTGATATGAGGAATTTGAGGGCAGGGCGGGAGGGAGGGAGGTTGTGGGGGGGGTAGGAAGGAAGTTGTGGGGGGGTAGGAAAGGAAAAAAGAAACAAAATGGGATCAGGAGAGAGACAAACCATGAGAGACTCTTAATCTCAGGAAACAAACTGCGGGTTCCTGGGGAATTGGGGGTAGGGATAGGGTAGCTGGGTGTTGGACACTGGGGAGGGTATGTGCTATGGTGGGTGCTGTGAAATGTGTAAGTCTGATGATTCACAGACCTATACCTCTAGGGCAAATAATGCATTATATGTTAATAAAAAAGATATGTATCTCCCACTAAATATATACTATCAGTAACACATACACACACACACACAAACAAGCAAAAACAACTTAAGTGTTCAGAAACGTAGTACTCTGGCTTCATTTCTTGGCCAACAACTTATCTCTGGATCCCTGGTATCATTAGTGAAGATGTGCCCCAATGCAAAGTCCAAGCAGATCTGCCTACTCCATAACCAAGAGTTCCTCCTCTTTTCTCCTAGGGCAGGACAGATGCTAGGAGTGTGTTTCTAAGGGATAGGGGTGACCTTCATGCCCATGTGTGCAGAGGCTCGCAACCCTGGATGTTGCTGCAGAAATTTCCATAAGGCCTATGACTATTGTAGAAGTGAGTTCAAGTCTTAGTTCAAGTCTTAGTTGAATTTGCAGTCTCCTTCCACACAAGACCAAAGCCTGGGCTTGAGTCGAAGTTGTAGCTCCCTATACGGATGCCCCACCACTACCTTTCTCTTTGCCAACTTTCTAATTCCATTCTTTGCCAACTCTCTTCTTCAGGAAGTTTTTGCAGTCATTCATCAATCAGAAAGTCAAAGTCACTGTCCTCATGAAAAATACTATTCTAGCCAGGACATGTGGTGGGTTTGCCTTACCCGAAAGCCTCTTACTTTACAAGGCAGGCCACTCTAGGCTATGAACCTTAACCAAACCACTGGCTCCACTAATTCTGTGGTGTTCCTGCTCCCACCCCCTTCCCTCCCTATGTTACATATTTTAGAGCACTCTTCCGTATACTAACTTCTTTGGCTTGATTGTAAAGCCTCCTATCATAGGTCCCTAGTTGGAAAAATTCTGAGTCCTGGACTTTATCCCATCTCTCTCTATATACTTTGAGAAATGAGATTCAGATGTCTAAGTCCCTCATTGACCCTGCCCACAAATGTTCACCTTCTACACTGAACCAGAAAGTAAAACTCACTTTCCCTTGATAAGTTTCTTATCTAAAGCTACAAAAGGAGACTTCCCAGAAGGCTATTACAAATATCATGAAGGTCTTCATCAGGCAATAGCAAAATAAATAAAAAATGAAAGATGAAGGAACGGAGAAAGGGAGGAAGAAGTTCAGTAAGAATTTTTCATAACATCCAGGAGAGAACTAACATTTCCCATACTGCCAGACCACGTGACAGACCACGTGACATGGGCAGTTAGCAACTGTAGTTCTATTTCAAGAGACATTTAATCCCATGGTGTGTCTGTAGCGGCATAGTTAGGAGATAAATCATACAGTCATTCTACAGAATCTTCTTGATAACTTTACCACTCCACTGGAGGAGGAAAAAAAAAAAGATGAGGTGTTGTCATGGCTTAGAAAGTGCCACAAAGCAAATGGAAATAGGCTAGCAAATATCTTTACCTTAAATTCGACACCAGTTTTCTTACAGTTTCCTTAACAGATGTGCTTGGAGAAGATTTTGTTGGTAAATCCACAACGTGACAACTACCCCTCATAGAGAAGCTGGCGCCGTGTCCCGAACGTGGACTTAAACCTTCCACCTGGGCACTGTGCAAAAACAAGCCGAGACTTATAATTTCAGACTTATAATTTATTAGGTACCAACAAATTCAGAAACATTAATAGATGACAAATAAAATGTTAATATACAATAGATGAGAGCAAGGCCATAAATGTCATGCTAAAAACTGTCATTTAGGGAGTTAAAGAAAATCAATTCTCAACTAGAAAAATGACTATTTACTCCCGACAAATCTTGTTTCAAGATTTTTGGGGGAGCTACAATTAAACAGAATTGGCAGTAATGCATCCTTAACTAGAGTAGTCCCATAACATTTGCTTCCTTTGCTGAAAGAGTCTTTTAAACCAAAGTTCTATGTTAGCCTGAGGGAAGGTACATACAGAAATAAAACAAAAAAGGGTAACATCAGTTGAAAGAACTATTTAGTCAAAATCTGTAGGAAAAAGAGTGTTCCAGGGGACATGTAATGATCCTGGGTAGAGATGAAGCAGGACCACTGGGGCGGAGTGTGTGGGAAAGTGAGGCACCGGGGAGGGGAGGGCTGGGGCCTGTGGCCAGGGGGCAGGAACTGGCGTAGAGCAGGCACTACCACTGACCGGTTTCTCTCATGGAAGCAAGGTGATCTGCTGTGTGTTTTAAAAGGGTAACTAGCTATAGTGCGGAGAATAACTCACAATGAGGACACTCAGAATAGTGCACTGTGTCAATGAGACCCAAGGTTTTCAGTACTGTGAGAACAAAACACATTCAAGAGGGCTGGGGGACTTGTAATTTGGGAGACAAAGCTGTGTGGGCAGGTAGGGGTCAGATCACATAGGAATTTGCTTGTCATATAAGGAGGGGGTTTTTGTAATCCTTTCATGGTAATATTAAGACCATAGCTCTGGAGAGTTTTATGTTTATATTGTATGGGTTATTTAAAAATTGGACAAGAGTTTATATCAAATAGAATGTGTTTCTACTGTCAGCAGCTTTTTGGCATTAATTCTAACTTCGACTGATATTTTATTTAA
The DNA here is from genome assembly GCF_011764305.1 of Mustela putorius furo. Lineage (NCBI taxonomy): Eukaryota > Metazoa > Chordata > Mammalia > Carnivora > Mustelidae > Mustela > Mustela putorius. Next base: position 34,753,423 of record NW_025421987.1, read on the forward strand.
GGATAAGAGGATTATAACAAAATGCTTGTCTCTTAAAGAATACTTACAGACTATCTGAAGCTTATTAAGTATAACTTCCTTTATGCTGAAATTTTATTATGGTAGTCCTCTAAATTTTTTTTTTTATCATTTTTTGGGATGCTGAAAAGTCATGCACTGGAGGTAAAAGGTAAAGTACACTACACCTGAGCACAGAGAGTCCTCTCCGAACCCATTTCTCTTCCTGCCAGATAGTAATAACGCCAACCTCACAGAGCTGTGCTGAGGATTAAACAAGACACACGAAGAATTCAGCCCAACTCTTACACTTAATAAGTGTTCAGTAAATAGTGCCGAATTATTACTGTTATTATGATCTTTATCATCACTACTACTATTAATGAATTTGATAAGATTCTTCTATGAGTCAAGTTCTAATAAAGAACTCTAGGCTAAACCATTATCCATAAAGTGGTCTAGTGACAGCATAGGGGGAAAACTGCATCATTTAGTCAATTAACAAATATACCAGCTCTGCGTCAGCTGCTATTCTGGATGCTAATGACACAGAAGTGGTCAAGACAGCCCTGCTCTTATGGAGTGAATTAGCTTCTAGTGAAAAGACAGAAAGTAAGCAAGCTAGAATGTAACACACTAAAAAAAAAGAGAGAGAGAGAGAGAGAGAGAGAGAGACTACTCAATAAGATACTTTAAAATAGTAGTAAGTGCTCTGAAAAAAAAACAAGCAGGATGCTAAGATCTGATACTGTGCCTTGTCAGGAGTGGGACAGGCTATTGTGGATAAAGGTGCTATGGCTATGGGAAGACTGCTCAGACACCTGGAATTATGAAGAAGAAAATATCTGGTCCCCATCCTTATGGGAAGACAGATGTTCAGAGGACCAATTCCACTTGACAATGGTGTTGCTCACCCATCGTGTCAGAATACAGCTGATATTTGACAGGTAATTATTTTTTTTAAAGATTTTATTGAGAGACAGTGAAAGTGAGAGAGATCACAGAACTCCAGAGAAAAGCAGACTCCCCGCTAAATAAGGAGTCCGATGCGGGGCTCAATCCCAGGGCCCTGGGATCCTCAGCCGAAGGCAATCGCTTAACCGACTGAGTCACCCAGGCGCCCCTAACAGATAATTATTGAAGTTGAAGGAGTTATGACTGCTCTGATCACTGCATTAGTGGCTCTCTGAAACTCTGAGTCTGCCTGCGAGAGTTGGGGGTCCCAGAGAAGAGAACACTTGAACCCGAACTTGAAGGAAAGAGTTATAGACTGGTGTACAGCTTGCAGAGGGCAAAGGAAGCAGCATGGACAGAGATGGAAATGTGATAAAAACAGAACTCAAAGCAACTCAGAAACTCTGGGAAGCAAAGTGGGGGCTCCAGGAAGGACCAGGAGTGAAAGGGACTTCCACCGTGCTGAGGAGTTTGTAACTTATCTCACAAGTGATGGGGTCATGAAAGGCTTCTGAGTAGAACAGTGAAGTGAGAGGGTCTGAGTCTCAGAGGGAATCCTCTGTCAGCAAATGCAGAAAATAAAACAACTCTCTGTTTTTCTCCGACACTCAATTCAATGTGCTCCTATGCAAAAAGGGTCCACGATTTGGATTCACAGTCACAGGGTCTAAATGCCTGGGAAGCACCTTTGACAAGTCTAAGTGAGGGTAAGAGCTCACTTCCTTGGAAATGTCCTTTCTGTTTTATTGGACATCCAAATTATTCAGCTGATTTTATGTTAAAAGTGACAAAAGTCTCATGTCAAGAAAATTCTAGCATGCAATGATTATCATAATTACATACACGTGTAACAATAAGATAATGAGCCACACAAAAAAACAGGTTTCTGATTGCATATTCACACCTTATACACATGTGACATTTTCAGTTCTTTCACTACATTAGAGTAATTTGAATTAGTTGCTCACTGTGAGTAGGAAGTTAAGCCTGTTCCACTTCATTATCCTCAAATCTTCACAAAAGAAAATTAAAAGGTTCAGGAAAAAGGTAAGAAACCTAGCCGTATTCTATTCTTTCTTGTCTCCTTTGTAAATTTGGTTCCATTCTTAATTGCCTTTGCTTGTTGCTATTATTTTCTTTCTTCTTGTATTTAAACATTGATAATTACTTTGCAACAGTATAATTGCACTCACTTGGAATGTGTGTAATTGCAGTACACTCACCTTTCCCGGTTAGGCAATGAAGAGTTTCTCTTTATTTCCAGAGTATCACTGCTCGGCTCTTGTTTTTCTTCAAAAGACAGACAAAATGAAGACAATCACATTTTGATGATCACACGATAATGTGAAATGAAAGAAGTGTCAGCAGTTTATTCATTATTATATATTATTAATATATTTATAAATATTATAAATATAAAATTATTATAATTTGGATTTGTGTTCCAGACATCCTCTTGTAAAAATGGACCAATATATTCTTAATACAACTTACAATAGCCTTTTAATAAAGTATAGGTGGTATATATAGTAATCCAAGAGCCTTTGTAACTTGTGTTTTTGTTAAGTTCTTTTTCATGATGTTTATTACCTGCAACTGGTGTGCATAGGGTGACTGCTTGATGTTCCCTTCTCTTATAGGCCTCTGCCCAGACAACCTCCTGTCTCCCCCCTAGAATCCCACTCTATTCCATTTTAGGTTCCGGTTCAAAAACATCCTAACACACCCTGACCCCAAACATTTCTCTAGTAGAGAGTTGAAATTTAAAGCAGAAAGAGACCTACAGTCATCTAGTTGACCTACTTACTGAAGGAACTTCATTATTTTATGTTCAGAGAGGTGAGTGATTCATTTATAGTTCACAGAAATGCTCTGACTCCTTGGATTGGTTTTAAGAGTGACTTGGAGGCAGTATATGCAATAAGCCAATGTGTCTTTCTTCCACCTGTCTCCAGAATTCATTGTGGTAACTGTCCAAATATCTTATTCCACCAAGTAAACCCTTGCCAACGAGATAAGGGCCATCAAAGGCCAAGTGGAACAACATAGCAACAAAGGAAGTTTTAGATGGTGGGTGAACGGCTGAGGATCTGCCTCCTTTAAGTAAATAGGAAAGAGAAAACACAAAAAGAGGTTTTCTAAGCATACTGCAGGTGCCACTGGTTTTACTCACCGGCTTGCAGACAAAATGAAGTTTTTTTTAGCCCAATGGCCAACTAATCTATAAGTACAGTCATTTGAAATTATTTCACAATTTGTTCTTTTCAAACCCTGGATGAATATTTGAAATTAAATATTAATTTTAGGACCAAAATTGTATTAACAATTTTTCCATTATGATTTGGAAATCCAACAGGCACATACTTGAAATCATTTTAATACTTTGAAACTTCTAGGAAAGACAGGCTTTAAGATTAAAAGAGCCTTACAAAAGAAATCTTGATTGTGGAATTGCAAATTACCCTAATTAAGAAGAGAGATTTTAAAAACTGTGATTTCTTAGGGACCTCACTAATGGGTTCAAATATCAAGATGTGCATGGACAGCTGATTAGGTTACCTGAGCAACAAAGTATGCAGGGATTGCTAGTGACCACAGAGTGAAGCCATGAACTGATTCAAGGACTAGGAAGGGTGAAGCCAAAAGGATCTGAGGCTTGTGAAAGAAGCTAAGAAAAGCTTTAGAACTTATATCAGAATAAGAGCAGAACCATGAAGATAATGGGCTTGGTTCTCAGGTCCAATGGTAGAATATTAAAACAAGAGAGAGAATGGTATAATAATAATTTAACACATAATAAAGGGGTTAATGAATGGATGCTAAGAAAACATAATCTTCTGAGTCTGGTTTGCTTCCAGCTTCTCTATCCAGCATAACAGTTTTTGGATGGAATATTAAAAGATGGCAACTGTAATTTTTTTTTTTTTTAAAAGTTCAAGTCTCTCACTTGAGACAAAGGACGTCCCATGAGGATAAAGGAACTAATGGATGTGTTTGGTGAACTAGTCTAAGGGGAATCAGGAAAAGCAGGAAAAGGACTACAAAACTGAAGACAGAGAACTATTATAATTTTCAAAACACAGTCTGAATTAAAGAGCTCTTATCAATCTACTGCAAACTTCTAAACAGAATTCAATGGAGAGTGTGGCCCAAGTCTGCTGCTGGAGATGTCAGGCCGCGTGTGGCAGTGCTGGGGGGACTCTCCTTGGGAAGGAAGGGTTTCTTGGCTCCTCTGAAACACAGGACATTGGAGGCTCACTCTCCACCCACCCATCTTCCCACTTCTGGAACAACACATTTTAACTTTTAAAAGTCCAAACTGCTATCAAACTTCTGATCTACATCCCACATCACATGTGCCTCATAAGTCACACTGAAAACAACTCAAACATCACAGCTAATAGAGGTAAATGGAATTATTCTTTTACCTTTTTTCATAAGAGAAACTTCCTTTTTTTCTTGTTTCAATGAGACCTCAGTGTCACTTTTATCTAAAACCTGAAAAATAAGCTGTTTACTTAAAGCTGCACAAAAATATAGGATACATTATAGTGTGAGAGATGACCTGAGTATCAGTGTCCATATCAGAGAGAGAGGCCAGAGGCACAGTTATGCACATGTTATGATGGGAGACAATCATGCACATTGTAGAACATGATGGTTACATCATAGTTGTCGTACTTACTTTTACCATTTCTTTATCAGGACCTGAATACTTCTATCAATATTTGTACAGGTATTTTTAAAAATCCATATCATGTGTGGATGTAACAATGACTCTAACAAATGAGACAAGTATTTGATTCACCAGGAGCAACCATGAAGCCTCTGCTGTTCTAAGGAAGCTTATCACATCTGTGGTCGATACAGCAGACACAGAGCATGAGCTCAACATCAGTGCAATGAAATCCTTGGGGAGGTTGGGATCTGGGGCCTGAGGCCCACAGCATGATCGGGGAGAAGACAGGGATGGAGAATGCACCAGGCCAACCAGGGGACAAGATGGGGACATCTTGACTTTTGATAAAATCCAAGGAAATCTGGCTAAAAGGGGTCACAGAGCCTTAATGTGCTGAACACAGGAGCCAGGAGAGTTGTTGGCACCTGAGAGTGAGAGGGTGTATGTGTGTGTGTATGATATCTGGGACAGGTGGGAGGAAGTGGGGGTTGGGGGAGGAGGAGGAGTGTGCCATCCAGAAACCATGTCTACCATTGCTTTGGGAAGCCTGAAGACCCATTTTGCAAGGCTCACACAAAATAAACTTACATTTTGGAAACATACTTCTTTAGATCAGAGAGAGAATTAGTTCATGCCCTTCAGGAAAACAGACCTAGAATGTTCCCTTCATGTATTCTGCAAATCTGTGAGAAGGTGAGGGAACAGGAAGTGAAAACCAGCAATGGAGAAGGCAGGGGTAAGGCAAGAGCTCCTTGATCTGAAGACCCTTCAACATGTGTTGAGATACAACTGCGTTCCCCACTTCTATGACCTGGTGGAAGGTGTTGTAGGTTCTCTGGGGCTTGCCCACTGTGTCTGTACCCATCACCTCTTTTTTTTTTTTATTTTTAAGATTTTATTTATTTATTTGACAGACAGAGAGCACAAGTAGGCAGAGAGGCAGGCAGAGAGAGGGAGAGGAGGAAGCAGGCTCCCTGTTGAGCAGAGAGTCCGATGTGGGGCTCAATCCCAGGACCCTGAGATCATGACCTGAGCTGAAGGCAAAGGCTTTAACCCACTGAGCCACCCAGGCGCCCCACCCATAACCTATCAAGCCCGCTGTGCCCTGCTAAACAAATGTGAGAGGGAGAAGCATATATTTCTCCCCTCCCAGGAAACACAAGCATATATTTTACATGGCATTCTAGAAACCACTCCTCAGGAAGCAGGTTAAATGGGCACACATGTAGCCTAGCAACAAAAGACCTGTAAGGCTCTCCATCATTGCTGCTTCTGTTTCACTCAAAGCCATAACAAGAAAAGTCTTGTTAGGGAAAGGGAAATAAATAAAACTAATGCTGGGTGGCTTGGTCGGTTAAGTGTTCTGCCTTTGGTTCAGGTCCCGATCTCAGGATCCTGGGATCAAGCCCCACGTTGGGCTCCCTGTTCAGTGAGGAGTCTGCTTCTTCCTCTGCCCCTCACCTTGCTCTTCTGCGCACACATACACACACACATCTCTCTCAAATGAATAAAATCTTAGGGAAAAAAACTGATACTAAGCTGTTTTGTCCATTTCAGATTAGTTTTTTACTTGTACTATAAATAAAGTCCTGCCCCAGGAGTAAATAAAACACATATATTTTTTAAAGTTCATTTTGCAAAATGACCTTCCGATGTACATCTTATTTCTCTCTGATGTATCATCAAACTTACATTTTTTTCCTACTATGCTCATACATACAGGAAACGTGTGTGCCTTTTTGAATGCCTCTAATTTCATATATTTTGAACAGTTTATAAGCAGCATAGACTATTTCCCACAGCAGTTAACAGCAACCACAAGATAAACTGACGACAGGAGCTATTTAATCCTTTAGTTACAACTGCTTTGTTGTAATCCATGATGATCCAGCTCAGAATGTGTTTCTTTCTTTGGTAACTCATCCTTGTGATAAAAATCAGACAAGAGGGTAGCATCCAAGATTAACCAAAATGACAGCACTCCCCATGGGGAACTTTTGTTGGTGGCGTTATTAGCACAGCCTCAAGAAATTGTTTTTGCATTTTATTGTTTAGTTGTCTGCTTGGAGCCGTGCCTTATAGAGGCTGTTTCCATGAAGGTCAGGTGTGTCCTCTCACTCCAAAAATGGTACTCACACAAAGCTTTCCCATCTATATTGCAGGAGAGATTACCTTCTTTTCCTTTCCCGTATTTTCTTTATTCTTTGGCATAGAGATCTTTAAAAGATTCTGGATAAACAACTCACCGCTACAGTGTTCCCTTTTAAATAACACTGAATTACTGAGTTCATTGGATGCTCTCCTCCATCACAATACATTTGGGGCTTTGAAGGTCTGAATACTTTCAAGCTGAAACAAGACATACGGCTGTCTTTTCGACGACACTACTTGTATATTTTGATACTGCTTACAAAGCTCTTTCATATACATTACTTCATTTCATTAGAGAAGTGTTCTTCAGTCTCTTAGGCTTAACTGTGTTTCATACTCTGCAGCTGAGGGATATCTCTTTCCTAAGATTTTACCTCAGTCATGAAACAGATAACACCTCCCACTCAGTAAAGGAGATTATAGTCAACTCTTCACTTGGGGTTTTAGACACCTTAATTAAAATTATGTTAACAATGAGCAGAGCGGGATTTGTCCGTTCTCCAAGGGATTCAACAGATGAACATAATACCACATGCTCAATTTTGTGAAATATCTATTTAAGAGGCTAAATAAATCATAAATAAGTTAGAGAGAAGGGAAAGAACATACCACAGTCAGCTGCGTAACTCTTCTCTAATTCAGCTGTTGTTAGGAATGCTTAAGAACTGGTTTCTATCACTGTATCTGCTTTCTTTCTTGCTATTTCTTTGCCCCACTATCTCCACCGTAAGCCTCTATTATTACCAAGGACCCCGAAAGGCTACCAGACCAGTAACAACTTCCTGCCAAATTCAAAGGTCCTTTCTGTTTTCACTCTTCCACAGTGAATGTTACGTTCTGGGCTCCTCTCTCTCTTTCATAAATTTATTCCCTAAAACTGAGTTCCAGTATGGGTCAGGCATTGTTCTGATGAAGAATACCAAGTCTTGCTACAGAATTGTACTCATTCACCCTCACCATACCCAACACTAACACTTTCTACCCCTTTCCTCTGCTTTCCTTTCCTCATGACCACTTGCCACCACCTACCCTACAACACAGTTTACTTATTTGTCTTATTTGGGGTCTGGTACCCCCACTGGAATGGAAGGACCACGAAGACAGGGAGTATCATCTATTATCTTCCTGCTATATCTCCAGGATCTATGACAGAACCCGACACTCACTCAGTATACGTACAGAATCACAGAAAGTCCTGGCCAGATGTACACGTTGCTGGGGGATAGGGGGAGTGGAATCTAGGCATTACAAACAGCAAAGGAAAAGTCAGGGAAGCAAAATAAGCTTGGGGTGTTGGAGGCCAAAGAAGATCAGGGTGGCTACAGAGAAGTGAATGAAGGGATGAGTGGTAGGGGATGAGAACTAAAAAGAGGTCAGGCCAGGTCACCTAGGGCCTTGAAGGGCACAGCAAGAATGTTGGATTCTGCTCCAAATGTGAGCAGAAGCCACTGGCGGGTCCTGAGTAGGAGAATGGCATGACCTATCTTTCGGATGCCGTCATCAGATTTTTAGACGGTGGATGCCAAGAGAAGCAATGAGATCATTTATAGAGCTATTGCTACAGCCCTGACAAGGGATGTTGGTGAATTCACTAGGGTGGAAGCTGTGGAAAAGGAAATACGGGGTATAGGTTCAAAGAGTGAGTGGGCAGGACTGGCTGCCAGGTTGAGTGCCAGGTGTGGAAGGAGGAGAGGAATTCAGGATGCCTCCTGGGCTGGGGCCTGAGTGGCTGTGAACGGTGGTGCCATTTACAAGGAAGCAGGAAGAAGTCTCCCGCTGTTTATTCTTCCCTTGATTTCTAGAACTTTCTGTGTCCCAAATCTCCCAGGATCTTTATTTTTCTGTCCACACTTAATTCCTCAATGAACCTATTAAAATCTCAGGGGTCCAACCATCAACTTTATCCAAACAATGGCCTGATGAGCATCACCAACCCTAACTTTCCACCTGTGCTCCAGTTTACTTCCAGCTGACGTTCTGCTGGAACTTCAGATCTTCAGTCCCACATGTGCCAACTCGGATCCCCTGTCAGCTCTTCTCTTCCTGTCTGAAACAGCCTGTCATTCCCAGCTGCCATCTCCAAACTGCTCTCCCTGCCTCATCTAACGTGCTCCTCTCTAGCGTCTGCTCTGCTTCCCTCCAAATGGTTCCATGTTCCTTGTCATCCTTACACTCCAGTCTTTAGGCAGCAGATCCTACTTGATTTTTGGGTCTTCAGCTTCTCCTCTGCCCAGGACAACAGCATTACCACAACCTGGTTCATCTTCCTAAACAAAATCTCCATGATCAAAGATTTCTTCTCAAAACCTTCCCACAGGTCCTGACTGCTTCCTACCTCAAGTACAAACTCTGAATCTGGTTTCCAAAGCCCTTCTAAGTTACATGAACATGTTTTCAGTACTTCTTAACAAAGCCCCTCTGCTATAACAGAAGGCTATCCTCAAAAATCCCCTACAAGCACCGTATATACTTTTGCCTTCACTCTCTAGGTGGTATGCCTCTCTGTCCTTCCCTCTTTTAAGACAAGTGTAAGTCCTACTCTTTCCAAAATGTCCTTTTTAGTTACTCCAGCCCATATTGATTTCTTCCCTTCTCTGAAAAACTAATAGTAAATTACAGTTCTTTGTTATTAGTAATGGCCAATCATCTTATCTCTGCAACCCAGATAAGCCTGAAATCTTACAGCAGCTTCAATTCTTCCAGGATACTTCAGAGCAGAATTCAAAACTTGGGTCCATCTCCCCCAAACAAATCCAATTCTACAAAGCATTAATAAATATGCATAACGTACTGAAGACTGCATTGACAAATGCAAGGTTACATCCAGCAAAAATCTATTTCAGGTCACCATGAACCACCTCTATTTTACATCTTTGATTCTGGCTGCCTGCTGAGCTCTCTCCCCACACCACCCCCTCCAGCCTCTCCAATTCTGCAGCACCATGTTTTTTGGCTTCTGGGATGACCTTCCTCCTTTCCCCAAATCCTTACACACACCCCTCTAGCTCTCCCTTTGCTGCAATTTCAGTCTCTCAATTTTCATTCTTTATTCCCATGTCCTGGACCAACCAATAAAGGCTTAATTTTCCCTCTTCAGAATCACAGAAAATGTTTTTTTAAAATGTTTTTCATAACACAAATAATTATTTTCATTATTTCATTCTGTCACAAATCATCACATTTGTTCTCATAAAAACCTTGAGAGTAAGATTATTTCTATTTTATATATTAAAAAACCAGAAGACCACAAGTTGATACAACTGACGAGGGGGCTGTAGGTCTAACTTTGAACCTGGGTTGGTCTGTCAGAGCACAGAGTCTGTCAACTTTCTGTAAAGTAATGTTAACACGTGGTTTTATAAAATTCTCTTCCAATTTTCCTGCTCCTTTAGAGCAAGGATCATATATATGAATTAAATATGTGTGTATATATATATATATATATATGTGTGTGTGTGTGTGTATATATATACATAATATATATATACATAATATATATATACATATGACATCTCTCTGGATCTCTGGATCTCAGGATCTCTGATATGTATTGTTTATACCTTTGTCTTAATTGGTGCATGGTTGTTGGTAGTCCACATACTGGCACTTGAATATTCAGGTTCATAAGTTCCTTAAGTTCATAAGATCGTCCTTAGGGTCAGGGGCTGTATCACATGCTATCTCTGTGTCTATTGTAAGTCTGCTGGTGACCTGATGAATTATGCTGTGGAGAGTGAGTATAGACATTTTTTCCTCCATAACCTTTAGGGAAGCTCTGGTTTGCCTCTTGTAAAGGAGCTGTCTCTGCCTGTGAAATTTCTGATAGTGTTAGCAACAATCAGAGCATTATACAAGTTCATACAGAGTTCATAAATAACATCATCAACCAGGAAAACTAAGAAATGGCCTACTTTTGAAATTAAGGCAACTTTGATCATCTGAAATCACATTCTTACAATACCACTGCAGTTTACTCTTAAAAAACAATTTCTGTTAGGAGCTGGAAAACTGATGTGTATTTAGGGCAAATGCAGCATTTAGGGACTGACTGGCTATGCAGGTTACTTATTTTCCTTCCTTTTTTTTTTTTTTTTTTTCACCTGCTCTTGAGGCTACAGAGTCATCTTTTCACTTCATTGTCATGTAGGACTGATGCTGAAACAGAGCGCTTATAGCTGTTGTTTCTGTGTGGTGGGGTTTCGTTTCTGGCTACCACAAAGCACAGACACAGACACTGGAGACTCATCAGCTGTGCCAGATGGCTCCCAGCTTTTGTGACGTACCACGAACACCCTGTGAGTGGCCCTAGAGATTCAGAACTGTCTGATGAATTTCCTGAGCTGGAATCAGCCTCTTGTGAAAGATGCCCCTACAGAGTAAAGAAGGTATAACTGGCAAAGGACTTCATTCTGAGACAGGAAGATGGTTCCATCTACACCTTCCTTAATTCATATGTCTTTCCTTAGCCCCAGAAACTGCCACATTCTGAGCTAGACACTGGAGGGCAAATCTTTTGTAGCAAATACAGAGACTCTGCTGCCAAACTCTTAAAATACATCTGTCAACAATGATCTGGCCATCGGATTTTTTTTTTAAATATCTGCACAGTGTCCAAAATCTATAAAGAACTTAGCAAACTCAACACCCAAAGAACAAATAATCCAGTCAAGAAATGGGCAGAAGACATGAACAGACATTTCTGCAAGGAAGACATTCAGATGGCCAACAGACACATGAAAAAGTACTCCACATCACTCAGCATCAGGGAAATACAAATCAAAACCACAATGAGATATCACCTCACACCAGTCAGAATGGTTAAAATTAACAAGTCAGGAAATGACAGATGCTGGTGAGGATGTAGAGAAAGGGGAACCCTCCTACACTGTTGGTGGGAATGCAAGCTGGTGCAACCACTCTGGAAAATAGCTTGGAGGTTCCTCAAAATCTTGAAAATAGAGCTACCCTATCACGCAGCAATTGCACTACTGGGTATTTACCCTAAAGATACAAATGTAGTGATCCAAAGGGACACGTGCACCTGAATGTTTATAGCAGCAATGTCCACAATAGCCAAACTATGGAAAGAACCTAGATGTCCATCAACAGATGAATGGATAAAGAAGAGGTGGTATATATACACAATGGAATACTATGTAGCCATCAAAAGAAATGAAATCTTGCCATTTGCGATGATGTGGATGGAACTAGAGCGTATCATGCTTAGCGAAATAAGTCAAGTGGAGAAAGACAACTATCATATGATCTCCCTGATATGAGGAAGTGGTGATGCAACATGGGGGCTTAAGGGGGTGGGAGAAGAATAAATGAAACAAGATGGGATTGGGAGGGAGACAAACCATAAGTGACTCGTAATCTCACACAACAAACTGAGGGTTGCTGGGGGGAGGGGAATTCAGAGATGGAGTGGGGTTATGGACATTGGGGAGGGTATGTGCTAAGGTGAGTGCTGTGAAGTGTGTAAACCTGGCGATTCACAGAACTGTACCCTTGGGGATAAAAATATATGTTTATTTAAAAAATAAAAATAAAAATATATGCAGATCAAGAAAAATTAAATGAATCCATTTGCCAATCTGTTCTTGAGACCAGGTGCAAGCCAAAGAGGCTGAAATGACCTCAGAGGACAAAAAGGCTCAAGGCAGGCCAACCAAAAAGGAAGTAGGGTTTCTGGTTATTAACTAAGCAGGTCTACCCCAACTTGAAGGAGCCACAACAGGTGTTCTTCCCAAAGTCTTAGCAATATGGGCTTGCCACTGATATTCAGAGTAGAAAAAGAAAAAAAAGATTATTACATAATTTAGAAAAATGACAAATATCAGTATGGCTTCATATCAGTCAGAAAATATTCATAGTGTCAGTTGGGAACATGTGCTCCCCCAAGATGAATAAAAGCATGCACAGTGCAACAAAAAGTCAATACTTTTATACCCTGACTCAAGTCTCAGGAAATTAGTCCCACTCAACTTCTCTGACTTACTGTCAGCATTGGCAATGTTACTCCCCCTGGTGTTCCTGAATTTTGAAGCTTTCTTCCAATTGATCATTTGCTTTCCTGACCATCTGCTATAGCCTGGAAACCTAATTTTCCCAGTCACCTTTCAGAACAGACCCCCTAGGACATCTAGTCTATTCAGTCTCTTCCCACATGGTGACATAACGTGAGACTCTTTCCTCTTTGCTAGGATGTTCGGCAATCTTGTTTTGCTTTTATTTCTCTTGTTCCTATTAAGCACGGTGCAGTGCCCATTGATCAGATGGCTTGATTTTGTGGGGCACCAATGTGGTATGGGGCTCATATGCCAAAATTTTGCCTGGAGTAAATCACATAGCAGTGAGCTCGAGTTTTTAATTGAACTAAGACAAACTCTTAATTACAACAATGCCACAGGGCAATGCTCTAGTAAAGCAGAACCGTGGCAACCTTCACTCAGACACTGATCCCCGTAACAGAGGCTGGTGCCTCTACAAGAGGTGATCTGAAAGAATTTCTACTTCCTTCCCATCTGGGGTTAACTGGGACAAATTTGAACTTACACATGAGTTTGGAAATGACTACGACAGAAAGAGTTCAGAATCAGAGTGGGTAGTGTATGCGTTTTGAGCATGGAAGATGAAAAACAATAGGTCAAAGGTCAAGCAACACCAGCTCATGGAAGGGGATGGTGATCAAGTTATGACCACAACCATGTTCCTACAAGTGGTAATCCTAGACAAGAAGAAGATTCTCCTCTCCAGGAACCATCCCTGTGATGATGGTCCTGATGATGTCTATGGGACTCTGGGTGGACTGGAAAAAGAAGGGCCAGGTCTTAAGCAGAAAAGAACTTTATTGGATAGGTCAGATTTAGGGTGGATAGGGAAGAAATGAGATAAAGGGAAGTTAGCTTAACATGGGCAAGGATGATGGATTGGTTTTTTAAAATGAATTCAAGACCCTTGCCTAGAGAAGGCCCATCTGTGGAATTCAGGAAACCTGTCCAACCCAATCGATGTGTTGTCTGTCCCTTGAAATCCTTGCCCCTGCATAAAGTGTATCTGTGTACTCCAACCAACCTGTGCGGAAGGGGCTGGTGAACAGATGGGGGGAACAGTGTGGGGAGATGGAAGAGAAAGTAAGAAGTCACAAGGAGATGTGGTTAAAAACGTGGGAGCTCAAGCTGAACAGCTAGGGTTCAAGGTGACCACTTCCTGGCAGTGTGACCCTGAGCAAGCTCATTTTCCTCACCTGTAAGTTGGGGATGAAAAAAGAATTTACCCCTCAGGTTGCAAGAAGAATTAGATGAGAGGATCTATGTGAAGAGCCATACCTGAATTTCATCATGGCCATAAAGAAAGGGGAAAGGCACGCCCCACTCACACACACACACACACACACACATACACAGGCAGGCACACAAAAGAATTTCAGAATACAGTTTTACAGGGTCAGAGAGATAATAAATCCGGATCATCTCAATTACCCTGAAGGGGTGGAGGGAACTGTATCTGTGCTAACGAGATTATGAAAAATAATGAAAGAAGTTTGGTACAGTGCAGACGGGTAACCCCACATGTAATGTCTCTAAGGGTCCAACGGAGAGGCTACCTAGGGCATCCTGAAGAGGTTTAAGATGTTCTTAAAAAACCTCATTATTTCCATGACAATTTTTTAATCTCTAGAAAACACCTAGAGTTTTAACTGAGTCCCAGTTGGAGACTTCCACAGTGCCAAATGACATGCAAGGTCTTACCAAGAACTCTCTCCTTGAATAGACTTTGAAAATGAATGAACCACGCTGGCGAGAAGGGCAAGAATAAATTAGTATCAGGAAGGGCAAAACAAGGCCACAGAGGTGACACCAGCAAACTACGGGATCAGAAGCAACTGGAGAAAAGGGAAACGAAGCTCAGGGCCACATGGATAGTCTGGGAGCATGCTAAGTGTGAGGCACGGTGTAGAACAAAAAGACAAACCTTAAAAATGACTGCACAATGAGCATTATATCTCAATGAGAAAAGAAAGAAAACAAAAGAATAGTTTTTCTTAAAAAATAGCTTCCATAGACCATAGGCCTTGGAGAGAAAAGAATATGAAGAAAATTCAGTCAAGAACAAGGTGGAGTGAGAAGAGGAAGAACTTAGGAAAACAGGTCAAACTGCTGTAACCCTAAGCCACAGCAGAGGAGACATCCGGGAGAATTAACGCGAACACTGCAGCCGTCATCAGTGGTGGTCAGACTCGGGAAAGATCTGAAAAGCCATCAACACTCTCATCATTTCAGGCAAAGGTGCACAGCCATCAGTAGGACAGCCCGAGTGAGGTGTGCCTGGAACTTGAAAGAGAGAAAAATGAAGTACATGACTATGAAAAAAAATCCATTCAAAAGGCAGACGGACAGGGGCGCCTGGGTGGCTCAGTGGGTTAAAGCCTCTGCCTTGGGCTCAGGTCATGATCCCAGGGTCCTGGGATCGAGCCCCACATTGGGCTTTCTGCTCAGTGGGGAGCCTGCTTCCTCCTCTTTCTGCCTGCCTCTCTGCCTACTTGTGATCTGTCAAATAAATAAATAAAAATCTTTAAAAAAAAAAAAGGGCAGACGGACAGACACAGCAAAGAGAAGAGGATGCTTAACAGATGGACTCCTTATCCATACAATATGAGAAAGATACACTCCTCGGAGCACAGGTGGAACAGGGCCTGTGGCTTTCGCGGTACAGTCATGTGGGTAATATCGTCACTGTCACGCTTTTAGGGGAGGTCAACAGGGCAGCCTGTCTTCGCGGGAAGCCTTTTAAATATTCAGTCAAGTAACTCACCAGCAAGTGTCAGACTGTAATTGACCAACCCATGCAGATTGGCACAAAGGGAGAGCATGCACGGTGTCAGTCTGTGTGTGCCTTCCAGTCGGATAGACACTGTATTTATCTTTCAAATGACCCAACCACTATTATGATACTGTACAATGGTCTCATCAGTTTGGATAATGTAAAATCATCCCTGTGCGATGATGGGCTTTCTCTGATGTGCTGACCATATATTTCTTTCTTTTTTTAAAAAAATATTTTATTTATTTATATGACAGACAGAGGTCCCAAGTACAGAGAGGCAGGCGGGGTGGGGGGAGAAGCAGGCTCCCTGCTGAGCAGAGAGCCCGATGCGGGGCTTGATCCCAGGACACTGGGACCATGACCTGAGCCAAAGGCAGAGGCCTTAACCCACTGAGCCACCCAGGTGCCCTGAACATGTATTTCTAAGCCTATTACACTTGAAAATAAGGACCTGGGCCCCAGTAAATTCACCAAAATAATAAAACCACTTGGTTGTAAGGGGATGAGAAGAGTCCTGTGTAGTAGCTGATTTTTCTTCTCTAAGTGATAATCTCTTGCAGCGCTGTTGGCTGAGTGCCTCCCTTCTACACACGGGGTCAGAATTAAGGTGTGTGCATAGACACACACACACACGGAAGCACTACAGGGTAAAGAGAACTGGGTAGAAAGCCAGGGTTTAAGAAGAATCATTTTTCTAATTTGTGAGTTTTAGAAAGTATAGACAAACATTCAGAAGCAATTATTTCCTACTGGAATTACTGTAATGACAGCCTAACACAGAAATTGATGTGCACCTGTGGATAATTCATATTTATCTAAATAAATCAGGCACCCTGAGTATGAGAACAGATGTCCCACGAGGATCAACGGGGCACAAATAAATCCTACCCCCACCACACACACGAATCACATAAAACTTGAGAAATATTACATAAAAAGAAAACAATTATAATATAAATGTCATACCTAGCTTGTGAAAAAGTACTCACTAAAAGCTGTATGCAGAGCTTAAGAAGATGACAGAAAAACGTGCCAACAGGACTATGGAAAACACGCAGTGACTAGTACGGCTCACAGGGACAGGGAAATCATGTTCTTTCCAATACCAGTTGTACTTCCTACTCCCTTCTGTTGCCAATTACATTTTGATTCTTTTCCTTTTGGAAAACACTGTGGTGTTTCCTTTCTTCCTGGGTTTAGTTGTTCCTTTTTGTTAAAATGAAGGTTTTTCCTGCTCCCTTTCACAAATGAGTCCTAGACCTTCTCAATATCCCTTCAGATGGCCTCTTAACTCAAGAAGTCATGTGATGCCTGGGATGAAGGGGGCAGGGAGGGAATGTGGATGAGACAAGTCTGGCTGGAGTGGGTCCCTGTGGAGCTGGGAAATGGGCACTCGGGAGTTGATGGTACTATGTTTGAAATATTCCATCATGAAAACATTTTTTTTAAAGATTTTATTTATTTATTTATTTGACAGACAGAGATCACAAGTAGGCAGAGAAGCAGGCAGAGAGAGGGGGGGAAGCAGGGGCAGAGAATTACTGTTGAGCAGAGAGCCTGATATGGGCCTTGATCCCAGGACCCTGGGATCATGACCTGAGCCGAAGGCAGAGACTTTAACCCACTGAGCCACTCAGGTGCCCCAAAAACATTTTTTTCATAAAAATTCCATTGTTGGAGTATTATGCCTCCAACTCAAAGGATGAATACCCAACTTTTGTATCAACATATCAACATGGATGGAACTGGAGGAGATTATGCTGAGTGAAATAGGTCAAGCAGAGAGAGTTAATTATCCTATGGTTTCACTTACTTGTGGAGCATAAGGAACAACACAGAGGACACTGGGAGATGGAGATGAGAAGTGAGTTGGGGGAAACTGGAGGGGGAGATAAACCATGAGAGACTGTGGACTCTGAGAAACAAATTGTTACGCCATGTACTTTCTGACAATTATTTTCTGCTGATGGGCACAAAAATTAGGCTGAAGTCAGAAGACACCTCAGCTAAAGACAGGTATAATGAGATCAGGCCCCTTTCTTTTTTTGAGGGGTGAGGAGAAAGAGAATGTGCACATGCACTGGGCAGGGGCAGAGAGAAAGGATCATAAGCAGGGTGCATGCCCAGCATGGAACACTATGCGGGGTTTGATCTCATGACCTCGAGATTAAGACTGAGCCAAAATCAAGAGTCTTGACAGTTAATCAACTGAGCTACTCAGGCAAGGCCAGGTCCCTTTCTAAATACACTCCCTTATCATGTCAACAAACAGCAACTATGTAGGTGACTACAGTTATTCTTATTTAAAGGGTAGCTATAAGCTCCTTGGTGATCAAAGTAAAAAGAGAACTCATATAGTAATTCATATTCTAACAAAAGGAAGCACCAAATAGATTTTTCCCTGACATTAAATTCTAATATCTAAATGAACTTTTAAATTACAGTGCAAAGAACACTAAACAGCATAATGGATAATGTCTTTAACACGGCAGTGTTAAATAGTAAGATGCAGTGTTCCTCACATGGCCAGTCCTAGAGTCAGTTCTTCCTATATATCAAGGGCTTTCTTCCACACCTGTATCAATAAGGCAAAGCAAGTCTGCTGAGATACATAGGATAGTCAGATACAAAGGCCTTTGATAGTGACTACCAAAATTAGAATCAGGGATACATAATCTAGGAGGAATAAACAGAAATACATTTATATTTCTTGAATAGATTTCTCTAGGGTTTCTGGCAGTGGCCTAATATAAGTCAGTTACAGACACTTTCTGATGGGGATCCCTCCTATAAATTATGTCATATGCTTTAGGTTTGGGAATGTAGATTTCAGGATGATCTTCAATTTTTACAAATATAATTTATATACAGGTATATATACCTGTATATATATTATATATACATAAATTGTATGGATTTGCATACTATTAAAGTTTTTTCACCCTAACAACTCAAATAAAAAGCATCATGATTAGCTGTCATATGCTTTAGGTTTGGGAATGTAGATTTCAGGATGATCTTCAATTTTTACAAATATAATTTATATACAGGTATATATACCTGTATATATATTATATATACATAAATTGTATGGATTTGCATACTATTAAAGTTTTTTCACCCTAACAACTCAAATAAAAAGCATCATGATTAGCTGTCAGAATGTATAAGTCTCAGTGCCATTTTCACTAGTTTCTATAGCCTTAGATATGTAACTAACTTTTCTGAGTCTTGTTTCTTCACCTAAAAACTAAGTTATTCAATTATATGTTTCATTACTTTGAGGTACTAATATGACATGCTTCTTGAATTCCTCTAATTTTCATGAACGCAAATCAATCTCAAGGTGTCATTTAGCCTATGAAATTTATCTCACCAGGATTATATCTGGATAATCGCCATTGCTGGTTTCAACTTCAATCAAAGCCTTAGATTCCTGCACAAGGTTTTGACTCTCCTTCCTATTAATTTCCCAGGAAGAGGCCTGTGGTAAGATATTAACAGGAACTATATGAGAGTTAGCAGCAATCACTGGTACATACTAAACCACATTCATTCAGTCTCTATTCACTTCTGTAGAGAAGCAAACTTCTGGGGGTGCCTGGGTGGCTCAGTCGGTTAAGCCTCTGCCTTTGTGGCTCAGGTCATGATCTCAGGGTCCTGGGATGGAGACCCACATCGGGCTCTCTTGAGTAGAGAGCCTGCTTCCCCCTCTCTCTCTGCCTAACTCTCTGCCTACTTGTGATCTCTCTCTCTGTCAAATAAATAAATAAAATTTTTTAAAAAATAAAGTCTTAAAAAAATAAATTTGTGGGAAATATGGAAAATACAATTTCTGATCTTTGCCCTCAAAAAATATATGATTTAGGTAAGCATTTGTAAAAGTTAAAAAACAACACACAACAATAAAACAATACACAACAATAAAATAAAAAAAACAATACACAACATAAGGCAAATTAAGTGTGAAATGAGTGCTGCAGACTACAAGCCTCAATAGTGAATCAAACAATCTTCATGAATTACTGCCCATACACTGAATAAATACGTCTCATGTGGATATACACGTTGTTCTTAAAATTTAGGTAGATGTTGCTGTGGGGACATAAGATATACCTTCATTTCAAAATATCTATAATGGCTTTCTGTTATGTAGTTTTTAATCGGTAGATGGACAATGCCTATTATTATGTGAGATCTCTGTGTCATTTTTTTAAAAAAGATGTCTTCACACTTGAAAAGATGGGAAACAGCTGGTATGAAAAATGTATGATGCCGGGAAAGGTCTCTTTTGACTGGAATGGCTACTAGTAGGTGCTCGGCTTCTCGAGAGCAAGAACTGTGTCAACCTCTGCAGCCTCAGCACCTGGCCCCACAGAAATGCTTAGCATATGTTTGTTTGCTGGAATGAATTAACGAAGGACACTGAGAGAACATAAAAGGGAATTAAAAGCTGCAGATGTAGGAAACAATAAGAATATTATTTTTACTGGGAGCCCCGCTTTCAGGAAAAGCTGTTGAGGGTAAGGAAAGTGGAACCTTCTGAGAAACACAAGGAGGTGATAAAAATAATTCTCTAGAAAGAGCAATTAGCTAACAATTAACAATTAATTAATCACCTGTGTTAATAAAATTGAATTGTGGTACATTTAAGTTAAAACATTAACTAATTCCAGAGCTACTCTTATCAAGGTTTTAGAGCACATTATAAGATTGACTTGGGCATATCTGTCTTCCTAATTCCATCTACTTAGGCTAATGATAAAATTAATGATACTTCCCGTGCCTCTTCTGGTAGTGGTAATGCCCAGAGTGCTTATTGGACAGAATATTAGAAATTTATGTCAAATACTCCTCAAGTAATTGAAAGTTGTTTCAGTTGAGGTTTAAATTTTGGTTAAATTCATTTTTCGAATGTTACAGAATTCCAGTCTCCTGATCTGCCCCAATTCTAGATTTTTGTATAGACTATCTTCTGAAGTGAAATTTTCTTGCATTTCCAAGAGTTGACATCCACCTACCTCCACGTCTTCATATTCCACTTGCTAATCAGTCCATTCCAATCTGATTTCTACCCCCTTCATTCCAACGAAAACAATAAAATTCTTCAGAGATCACCCCTATTATCTCTAAGTCATTAAATAAATGGACTTTTTTTAGGCCTTTCAACAGAAGCTAGCCTCTCTGACTAACTCTCCTTGAACTGACATTTTCTACCTCTTGGTTTTAATGAGGAAATAAGTACCTGGCTTGTCCTCTTCCTCCCCAATCATTCCTTCACCATCACCTGGACACACTTACTCCTTATAGCTAGCCATTAGATGGTAAAATCCCTCAGGCTTCTGTCCAGTCTTTCTTTTCTTCTTACCCTTACTCCTCACTCAGAATGTCCTCTTTGAGGTCTCAAACTGATTTACCACCAACAGACCCAGCCACCTTCTAGAATTTTCTATTTCAAAGAACGGAACCACCATCGAACCAGGTGCAGGGCCCCAAAATACTGTAGTACTTGACATTCCCCTCTGTTTCAACTTCTGTACCTAATACATTGCCAGCACGGGTCCGTGTCTCCTCCTCAAGACAAACACACAAGGAACAAATGCACCCCCTCCTCTGATTGGCCGCCATCACCTCAGCCCAAGCTGCCAGTGTTCTCCCCTAGGAGACCACTGTTAATACGCCCCTGACTGCTCTGCCCATATTCACCAGAGGCTTTCATACTCAGCTAACAATTTTCTCTAAAGGAAGATCTGATCATACCACCTCCTTTCAGTGGTGTCCCACTGCTTTTAGGATAAATGCAAAACCCCTTGTCAAAGTCTGTAGGCCCTGCATGGTTCTGGTCACTCTCTAAGCTTCTCACCCCACAGTCCCTTTCCATCTCTCCGCCCTGCCAGAGCTTCCTTGTCTTCGCAAGGTACTCTGTATTCACCAGCATCCTTCTTTAGCGTATGTGTGCATCCTTTGGAAATGCTCTTCCTCTCTTTTTACCAATTTAATTGGGATTCAATCCTAAAAATTCAGCCATTGTTTTCACAGGATTTTTTCATCACTTTGTCCCATTCAGTCCCTCCAGGCAGGGTCAAATCCCTTATTATAAGTACTCATGCTACTAAGTCATTAAAAACTGCCAAAGTAGCAGTTTACATTTGTTTAATTATTGGATTATCTGTCTCTGTGTAAGTTTAATGCAACCAGGGAATGTATGTGGGTTTGCTCACAGTTAAATCCCCTGTAGTTGGCTAGCATACTGAGTGGCACTTAATAGATGATTTTATACACACATACCACACTAAGTGAATCTCTATAGTCTAAAATGTGTTATCTTAACACCAAGGTACTCTTCAACTTCTCAATCGTTATGTTTTTACAGCATAAAACCTACTCATAAAATGGGTCAACAAATCCCGAATCTTGAAATTGCCCAGTTAATGAGTGGAAATCAGGCTTAAAGGAGATAGGGCTATAAAATGATATAACTACTTTTTATATTACATACATGCAGCATTTTTGACATAGCAAATGTTAAATAAATATCTTCTGAATATTTGAGCTTGTATGTATATAATTCAAAGTAATTATGACCAATAATTCTGTCGATTGTAGACAGTTTTTTTCCCCTACAGTCTTGAAGAAAGATTTAGGGCCCAAACTTCAAAATTAGAGGGAACTGGTCCTTAGATATTTTAAGAGAATGAGCTACCCAAAAATGGAATGAGAAATACTACCTCCAGAGGTAATACGTTTCTGTCACTAAAGATTTTCTAGAAGAACCTATACACCGTTTGTCAAAGACTTTACAAAAGAATGTGTGAGATATTTCTGCAGTGTAACAATTGTACAGAATAATTCCTTTAGAAAGAACCATGCCTAAAATATCTTGTCTCCCACAATGCTTAACACAGTATCTTTACACAGAGCAAAGTTCAGTAGATATTTGCTGATCAAATTAGTTTACGACTTTCAGAGCCTAGGGCAATTTATTTGAATATTTTCTCTGGTGGCCCATCTCTACCCTTTAAGGGTAAATTTAATTTGGGGAAAGAGTAAAAAGTCATTAGAAATCAAACCTGATGAACAAGGCAGATAAGGTAGTTAATGAACTTTGGGTTACAAAAGATTTTAAATGGTGGTGAGATATTGTCTGTTACCATCCACCACTGAATCTGGCATAGGTTAAATGACCACTTAATTGTAGGTATTCTTATTAATATACGCTAAATCTAAGAGCAAGTTCTCAAAAAGGGATTAAATAAGAATAATACTGTAAGAATGAAAGTGCAGTGATTCTTTTGAAAAAAAACAAACTCATTTGGAAATTGTGGGGTGGTGCATTTCTTAAAATCAGTCCCACCACTTAAGCGTATTATCAAGACTATATCCCATTTTTCCAGAACCTCAACTACTGGGTAAGTACCTATTATAAAATCTGGCTAAGAATTTTTGCTATAAAGCATCAAATGCAGAATCCTCCAGATTATAGGTTCATCCTATATGAATATGTTTCTCTCAAATACAAATCTTAAATCCTTTTCCCATGCAGGCATTCTTAGGGCCCTGTTAGTTGGTTGAGCATCACACAGTGCACTGATGTGCTGGTATTAGCCTTCTGACGTTTCTTCCAAAAGAGAATAGGGAGGAAAAAAATAGAAATTGGGACCTTGTCCTGGAAACTACACTGACAATACGCATGCTATAATTAGAGTGCTTTAAAAACGTGAAAATGAAGCAGAACCTTTGCCCAGTACTATTTCTGGAATAAGTGAATGACCATACATTTTGCGGATAAGAAAAGAAAAACACCTGGGACCTCTGGACTGGGCTGACGTTTTCTGGCAGGGTGGCTGGACGTCTGGGCTGCTGAGGCTTTGCTTTCTTCTGTGGAGACTTCTTCATAATTTTAGTGTCTGTAATACATTCCACATCAGAGTCTGTCCCTTCTGTGTTTCTCTTCCAGCCTCTGTGGCTGACACGAAGCTCAAAGGAGGCAAGGGACCCCTGCTTCAAGTCATCACCCCTAGGCCTGACTTTCTGAGTTATTGTGTTTTCCTGAAGTAACAAAAAACATGTTTTCATTTTGGGGGAGCCAGTTTATTTATAATTAATTATCATTTCCCTCAAAACCATATGACATTAGGTGATACTTATTACTAATAAACACTGTAAAAACTTTAAAAAGCAGAAGTGTAGAAAATAGGCTTTAGCAAATATATACCATCGTAAGGTCTCACTCAGAATTTGATTCAGCAGAAGAGGCCTGAGCCAAGAAATTTTCTAATTCTGGGATGCCTGGGTGGCTCAGTCATCAAGCATCTGCCTTCGGCTCAGGTCATGATCCCATGGTCCTGGGATTGAGCCCTGCATCAGGCTCCTTGCTCCGTAGGAAGCCCGTTCTCACTGTCCCACTCTCCCTGCATATGTTCCCTTTCTTGTTGTCTCTCTCTCTGCCACATAAATAAATCTTAAACAAAACAAAAAACAAAAAATCCTTCTGATTCTGAGGATGCAGAAGACTACAGACTGAGAATATAGTATGTTTCCTGACTTTCTCCCAACAGAGGTTTACTTGCCTTTGGTTCTCTGGAGCAAAAAGTCAGTAATCTAGCTATCAAACCCATCATCTGCATGTTAAGAAATAACTAAAATTGTAGTTTTCCATATGTACATGTTTGTGTGTGATTGGTATAACTGAAAACGCCAAAAGTTAAAAAAAATATTCTAAAACTTCCATTTTAGATTTCAACAGACATTTGAGGAATATAATAGAACACAAAGGAACCACAAGAAACAATGTAGGAATTGCAGATACAACATATTTCTAGGCAAATATATATCCACAGACTGAATCAATGTATCTTTCTATATATATGATTACATATATACATATATGCATACATAGCCATAGAAAATATGGAAAATACATTATAATATTTAAAACAGTCATCACCTCCAGATTGTAAGATTATGGGTGACTTAAATTTTATCTATCTCTTATTTACTTTATTTTCAAAGTTTTTCCTAGGAAACATGTATCACTCTAATAAGACAAACAAATAATGGTAATGGAGCCTCATTACCCATGGTGACATTTGGCCCTTGAGAAAGTCTTACCCTTCATATGGGAAACATGACACAAATGGCTAAATCCTACTTTAATTACTCACCTTACATGTTGAAGTTCCGCAGGTAGTAGTAGACTCGGTGATCCTATTTGGTATAAACTGAGGCTTTTATGGGGGAAAAATGGTTAGATGAATGTAAGTAAAAAAACCTTTCAATTGAAATATTACAATAATCCAACAGTCTTCATTTCTTAATGGAGTTTCAAGATTGCACACCTTCACTAATAACTGTTTAAGGGGTCCGTTGTAGTTTAGATCTATTGCAACTCTGTTGTAATGACTGGTGACCAGGTAAGATGAGAATGCAATGGTCTGTCAAACATCACAGATCAGATGTCTCCTGAGCAATTTCAGGAGCCACTATATCCAACAGGCCCCCACAGCCCCTGTCTGCTTTATCTGGAGGCCCTCTGCCCTGCACGTGCAGGTCCCAGCATCTGGAATGAATCCTGACCTTCAGCAATAGCTCTGGTTCAGAGCTCGGGGCTGGAATGTCAAGGCACATTTGAGGGCAGACTGGCCTCAACGGTGTCCCTGATACCGGGATGCTGCTTGTGCTCACAGGCACAGCTGAACAGAGAGAGGAAGCAATTGTTCTGCCTGTAAAAGAAGTGCCTTTTAAGTTAATATTTTGATGTGACGATGGCCATGTTAAAATGATGAGACATTCATGAAATACACCGAGAGAAGATAAAGAATAATACAGGCCCTACCCCCAGGCTCAGGTTCATTCCGCCTGGGATGTGAGCCTGGTTCGGGGTCTGCTTGGACCTCCTTTCTGGTAGAACAACCATTCATGTTTACTGGACCACAAACACCTGTGTGGGAAACAGCTCAGTGGCCAGATTCTCTGGGACACAACATTTCCTTTCCTCTTGTAAATACCTGACTCAAAATTGGGAGTCCTGACTGATGAAGGGTTGGTTTTGCTCTGATAAAAATTTTTCTGAGATGGATGGCCTGCACAGATTTTGAAATAGCGCCTTTTCTTCTGAGACACAAAAGCCTCTTGGGACATCCTATAAACTTCACATACCTCTTTCAAGACAACCCTTCAACCCTTCCAGAACAGAATTATTTTGCTTCTATACCTGCACCTGCCTTCAACCAGTACTACTTTTTTTTTTTTAATTTATTTATTTGACACAGAGAGAGATCACAAGTAGGCAGAGAGGCAGGCAGAGAGAGAGAGAGGAAGCAGGCTCCCTGCTGAGCAGAGAGCCCAATGCAGGTCTCGATCCCAGACCCTGGGATCATGACCTGAACTGATGGCTGGCAGAAGCTTTAACCCACTGAGCCATCCAGGTGCCCCTCAACCAGTACTTCTAACGCACTCCCCCTCCTGACTAGTGACATCACCAAACATCCAGACACCAAAGCTAGGTTATCTTTGTTCCATCATCACCCTCAACCCTCTACCTTATCAGTGGCGAAGTCTTATAGATTTCTTCAATTAAATGTCTTTTAAATTTGGAATTTTCTCTAGCCTCAAGTCAACATATTGTTTTAAGGTTTTTATCATCTTTTGATTGAACTATTTTCTAGAATCTTGTATTACTTGCTTCTGCTCCCTTCCCCCTGGTCCCCCAGAGAAGAATTAATGCTTTATCTTCTATAACCCCATAACATTGCTTCTTTTGAGATGTTTATGCAGATAATATACTCACATGGAACAACACACAATTTTTAAAGTATATTTGGAAAACTCTCCATACTACTCTATTCTTCATTTGTCCAGTTCACATTCCACTGCTGTTGTTTTTCTGTTTATCTTTCCAGAGTTCTGTTTATACCTCATACAGAAGCATATATAAATAAACTTTCTCTACCTTTTTGAGTATACTATGAGTATACTATGCACACAGTCTTTATCTTGTTTTTGCACAAAGGATACATCCTAGAGATCTTTATTAATACTTAAAAAACTTCATTTCCTTTTATAGATGTGTCATATTCTAATAATGTACTGTTATATAAAAATTTATTTAACCAGACCTGCTGATAAACATTTAGGTCTTCTCAGCATTTCATTCTACACAGTATTTTATAATGACACATAAAATAGGTAATTTTGTAAATAGATAATTTTATATTTATGTATATATAATCAATTTCTAAAAGTGTAATTTCTGGATCAAATGGTATATGCATATGTAATTTTGATAGACACTGTCTACTATCTCCACCAGGCTTTTTGGTGGCTCAGCATAGTCATCCTTGTGACTATTTCAAGAGCAGTGATTAAAAAGTACATTCTTTATTTTGAGAGTAGAGAGTATATATCAATTATGTATACATGACTATTATATATTATTGATTGTTTAGACATTCTTAGGTTGAGGGTTAATTAAAATTTCCTATTATCAGCATGATTGACTCTTTTTCCATGTATCACTTGTAGCTTTTTGCTTTATGGAACTCAACACGATGTTAGCTGATATGAGAGATTCATAATGGATACATCTTTATTATAAACTGAAGACTTTAGTCTAATTTAATGCCCTTCCTTGTTTATTTAATGTTTTTTTCTCTTGAATTCCAAATTAATATTAGGCTGGACCCCTATTTTATTTTTGTACATCTGTTTGAGATCACACGTTCAATCCTTCTGAATTGCCTTTTTTTAATATATTAGAATGTGATTTGTAAACATTTTGCTTTTATCATGAACAATGCAGTTTTTAAGCTATCTAAAGTACAAAAAACAAAACAAAACAAAAAAAAATTAAGTACAAATGTTGCAAGGAGAAGCTAGACAATAAGCAGTGGATGTTACAGAAATATAATATATAATACAAGTTTAATGTATAATTAGAATATTAAGTGGTTTCTGAGTATTACATTTTTTCATCTTTGAACCATTTCAAGGCAGTGAATTTCTCTATTCTCTTGGAAAATGTCTTTGGGGGTAATCTTACAAGATTATTTTCAAATTTCCTTGAAATTATTTAAATATCACTTAACCTTACTTTTTTTTTTTTTCTATTTCCTAAGAGACCTAGGTCTGTCAACTCTCCAGTGTTAAATATCACTGATCTTCCTAAAAACCAATATGTTTCCTTTTTTTTTTTTTATTTCTTTTCAGCGTAACAGAATTCATTGTTTTTGGACCACACCCAGTGCTCCATGCAATACGTGCCCTCCCTAATACCCACCACCTGGCTCCCCCAACCTCCCACCCCCTGCCCCTTCAAAACCCTCAGGTTGTTTTTCAGAGTCCATAGTCTCTCATGGTTCACCTCCCCTTCCAATTTCCCTCAATTCCCTTCCCTTCTCCATCTCCCCTTGTTCTCCATGCTATTTGTTATGCTCCACAAATAAGTGAAACCATACGATACTTGACTGTCTCTGCTTGACTTATTTCACTCAGCATAATCTCTTCCAGATGGGCATCTTCTATACAGCACAGGATCAAGCTTTGCCTTGTGATGCGACCTCAAGTTCCTTGTTCTTTATTAAGGTAAAGTTTAGGCCATTTGCATTTATTAATACCATGTATGTGGTTGGTATTAGCTGTCATATTATTTTGTTTTTATTAAAAATTTATCTTAAGTTTTTAATGATACATTCCATTTTCTTTTGTTTTGTTTGGATACTTCTTCTGATACTATGGAGGATTTTTCTTTCCCCCCAAGGAGATAACATTACAATGATGATTTTATAAAACTCTTATTCTTAGTTCTTTCCATCTTTACATATTATCTATAAGTTTCCTACCCTGGATGATGATGAAATTTATTTTCTCTACCTTCTTTTTTTCCACTGTTTACTGGTATTCTCTTTCTTCATATTTACATCAGTACAAAAAGTATGCTTAAATTGCTTCAGTCTCTCTCCATCTTTTTATAGATGAAGCAAACAAATTACCTTTTACCTTCTTCCATCCTTGACTTTTTTTGTTGGTTGAATTATTTCTACGTTGCCAGGGAATTTACATTCAGTTTGCTACCTAATGTTCCATATAGCTTAGCCTATAGTTTAACTATAGTGATGGTCTCTATATAGCCTATAGTTAAATATAGTCAATGGCTAATCCCAGTTTTCTTGCTGTAGAATTTTCAGGTATATCTTGGCTGGCTGAAGTTTGATCTTGTTTTCCTCTAAAAGGGATTCCTGAGTTTGTTTGTTTTCCTGCTTTCAAAACTGTTTGTAGGCTTTTTATCTGAAGGATGGTATGATGAATATAAAATTCTTGGTTTATACCTCCTTTCCTTATAACCAATTTCCTTTCCTTATAATCAATTTCTAAAAGTGTAATTTCTGGATCAAAAGGTATATGCATTTGTAATTTTGGAAGGAATTGTAAATTCCTTTACAAATTTAAATTTACTCTACTATCACCTGAGTGAAGTTTTCTGTAGAAAATTTGAAGCCAATCTGATTTTTTTTTATCTCTGTGATTTGATCTTTATGCCTACTTATCAAAACATTTTAACTTTTTCTGCACAGTTGAGTAACTTTTCTAGTATATGTCTTATAGTCGTCTATTCTTGGGACAGTTTACCCTAACCATGCAGTGTTCTATTTCAAATATGCTGCTTCAAGATTTTTTGTGTTTAATTAAAAGTTTTCCTGGTTTATATCTTTAAAAATGTGTTCTTACCTTACTTTTTCTTTCAGTACTCCAGCTATACAAGTACTGAATCTCCTTTTCCTACTTCCATTATCATTTTCTTTGTAATTATAAGAGGTCCTTCCCAATTTCTATTCATTTTATTTGCTTTTTCACATTTATCTTCTATAGCAGGGGAGAGATAGCAAACTTCTTCTGTGAAGGGCTAGACAGCAAATATTTTAGACTTTGTAAACCACATATAGTCTCTGTTGCATACTCTTCTTTTTTCAATCATCCAATAAGTAACAATCATTTTTAGCTTAAGGGCCACACATGAATAGGTAGTGGGCTAGATTTGGTCAATGGGTATTAGTTCACTGACCCCTGCTCTACATCCCCATTGTGTTTATCAGAGTGATAATCTACCTTTGAATTCTTTCCAGTTGTATGATTTATTTTTTCTATTTCTCCCTTGAGTTCAACCAAATCATGCTTTATTTTCATTGTCTCTTGCTGTTTCAACATCTCTTCCCAAGTTCTTATATTTCTTTGAGATCTTCCTTCATAAAAACAAACAAACAAACAAACAAAACTTTTTTTTACTAAGTAAAAACTTGTTTCTATATGTATGTAAAATTTCCTTCTGATCTGTGTCAACACTTTCTATTTTTACATTTCCAGCTGTACTGAGAAATAATTGACATACAGTTCATTGCATATAACTCAAGTGTATATTTTGATAAGATTTGACATATGTATAAAGTCATCATAAAAATCAAGATAATGAATATATTGATCATGCCAAAAAAGTTTCCTTGTGCTTCTTTGCAATCCCTCTCTACACCCCTTCCTACCTTCTCTGATCTTTCTCTCAATATAGTTTGTCTTCATTTTCTAGAATTTTTATTAAGTGGAATCATATAGTATGAAAGTTTTTTCTGGTTTCTTTCACTAGAAGAATTATTCTGAAATTAAACCATGTTGCTATGTCAATCAACAGTTCATTCCTTTCTCTTGATAAGTACTACTCCACTGATTGGACAGACCATAATTTGTCGTTTCACTTATTAATCATCATTTAGGTGGTTTTCAGTTTTTGACTATTACAAGCAAAACTAACACGAGCATACAAGTTTTTGTGTAGACATACGCTTATGTTCATATGTATATTTGCTTGGTGAAGTGTCTGTTCAGATAATTGTCGATTGTAATTATGTTGTTTGTCTTCTTACTGAGTTTTAAAAGTTCTTTACATATTCTAGATACAAGTCTAGTGTCAGATATTGTTTCATAAATATTTTCTCTCAGTCAGTGGCTTGTCTTCTCAATTTCTTAACTGTGTACATTGAAAAGCAAAAGGTTTTTTTTTTTTAATTTTAAAGGAATCTAATTTGTCAAAACTTCTTTTAGAGCTGGTGCTTTTTGATCATATTTAAGAAATCTTTGCTAAACCCTAGGTCACTAAAATGTCTTCCTATATTTTATTCCAGAAGGTTTTTGGGTTTGACTTTTACATTTAAGCTTATGGTCCACTTCAAGATAATTTTGGTACTGAAGTAAGAGTCAAGGTTCATTATTTTGGGGGACATATGGCTATCCAAGTGTTTTGGTAACATTTGTTGAAAGGTTATTCTTCCTCCCATTGAAATGTATTGGTCCCTTTACTGAAAAACAACAGAATATACATGTGTGAGTCTATTTCTGGACTCTCTATTCCACTGCTCTCTATGTCTCTTTTTATACCAATATCACACTATCTTGATTACTGTAGGTTTATAATAAGTCTTGACATTAGGTAGTGTCAGTCCACCAACTGTTCTATTTCAATGTTATTTTGACTACTGTTGGCACTCTACATGAATTTTAGAAATGTTGGCAATTTCTACCAAAAAAGTCTTTCTTGAATTTTGATTGAGGTTGCTTGAAGTATATAGACCAGTTGGGGAGAAGACACTTTAATAATATTGAATCTTCAAGCTCATGAACATAGGTTATATCTCTATTTATTTGTTTCATATAATTTTTTCAGCAATGTTTTATAATTTCCAATTTACAGATCCTGCATATTTTTGTTAAATTTGTCCCTAAGTATTTTACATGTTTATTTTTTTACTATATTTCCTATGGTAGTTCACAAATTTTAATGCCATTGTATATAGCATTTTTTTTAACTTTAGTTTTTAATTGTTTGCTGTAAATATGTAGAAACAGTATTGCCTTTGTATTCAGGCAACCTTGCTAAGATCATTTCCCAAGTTTTAGTCACTTTTTTTTTTTTTACAGATTCCACCTGATTTCCTACAATAACTGTCACAACTAAAAAGTTTATCTCTTCATTTGCAATCTGAATATGTTTTATTTTTCTTTCTTTCTTGCACTGCCTAGAACTTCCTGTACAATGTGAATTGGAGTGGTGAGAGCAAACCTCCTTGCTTAATTCCTGATCTTTAGAGAAGAGAATTTATTCTCTCACTAGAAGTACAATCCAAGCTGTAAGGTTTTTTTTGTTTTGTTTTGTTTTTGTTTTTTTTGCAGATCGCCCTTTATCACATTGAGACAGTGCTCTTCTGCTCCTGATTTGATGTGACTTTTCATCAGGTATGGATTTGGTTGCTTCTTGTCATGTCATTTACATTTTACTGGGTTTTTTCTCTCTTTTCTTATGGACTCTTGGGTTCCTGGGTGGCTCAGAGAGTTAATAAGCCTCTGCCCTTGGCTCAGGTCATGATCTCAGGGTCCTGGGGTCGAGGCCCACATCAGGCTCTCTGCTCAGTTGGGAGCCTGCTTCCCCCTCTCTACCTGTCTCTCTGCCTTCTTGTGACCTCTCTTTCTGTCAAATAAATAAATAAAATCTTAAAAAAAAATTTTTATTATGGAATCTTATTTTTATGTTATGTATTTATGTGATGCCTTGTTCATATTTTACTGGAATTTTTTTTCTTTTTGTAGGGTATCTTTTCCAGCTGTTACGCTAGTTCATTTCTTAAACATATAACAGTCAGGTTTTCCAGGACTAGCTCTTTGTCAGAGTTTTCTATCAGAAGGGAGGATAAGATTCTGGGCAAGTTTTCTTTTGTTCACTCCACAAGCCAAACTTTTATTCTCATCTCTCTTTAAACGCACACACACACACACACACACAGCCCTGCAACTATGACTTTTTGAGTACTTTCAGGTGCATTCCCCAACCAGTTCTATGAACCAAAGTAGGTCTAGTAGGGCTTCTGTTCCCTCCTGGCTAGAGCAGACAGTGGCTATCACTTTTCCTCTCCAGATACACTTGTTCCCTAAGTTTATTTATATGAATCCTTTAGATGTGCTACTGCTGGGCTATTTATTTCTTCCATTTCTCTCCCCTGCCTCGTGTGCAGTTTCTGCATTATCTTGACAGCTTCGAGCAGCCTTGAGCAATAGTTTAGTATGTCTTCTAGTATGACTGAAATTTGAGTTTACGTTTTTGTTGTCTGTTTTCCTTGTTGCTCTTAGAAGACCTCCAGAAAAAAGAATGGGAAAATGCCAGGTCTGCACAGCCACATTTATAACCAGAAGGATCCTATTATAACACTTTACCTCTCTTTATCATCGTATGGATCACACTTAGAATTATATGTTAACATGTGTGTCTCTCTCAAAAGACTGTAAACTTCCGAACTCACTGTTTATCTGCAGTACCTAACACATGTTTAGCACTTTATAGATATTCAATAAGATATTAATGATTCAAGGGATAACTAGATGCCCCCAGAGCCTATGGCTCATCTATTCCCCATAGCTGAGACACTGTCACAAGTCTATTCTGCATGCTTAATGTGACTACTTCCCCACTCCTATTGGATATTATCACATTTTTGAGATGCCTTATATTAAATGCCTGCATATCTTCTCTTCTAATACTTGCATCACCCTAGGATGAGATTTGTTCCTGATACAGCAAAATGGGTTGAGCCTAGCCTAGTAACAATGTATGACACAGTTCAATTATGTGGGTTTGCATCATTTTGGGTATTGGCTCCAAGATAAAGACTTTTTCTATACAGTTTTATTGTCATGACTTTGGACCTGTACTAATCACATCACTAAAATAGAATTATGAGTAAATAAAAACTTTTATAAACTCCATAAACTTTCCTCTCTGTATTAATTTCAGGGTTGTGTTTCTACCGAATTTCAGGTATTAGAGAACACAGCAAAAATTAAAATGCCTCAACTAGGGGCAGCTGGGTGGCTCAGTGGGTTAAGCCTCAGCCTTCAGCTCGGGTCATGATCCCGGGGTCCTGGGATTGAGCCCCACATCAGGCTCTCTGCTCAGTGGGGAGCCTGCTTCCCCTGCTTTCTCTGCCTGCCTCTCTGCCTACTTGTGATCTCGTTCTCTCTCTGTCAAATAAATTTAAAAAAATAAAATATTTATTTTATTAAATTGATTTATTTATTTTCAGAAAAACAGTATTCATTATTTTTGCACCACACCCAGTGCTCCATGCAATTCGTGCCCTCTATAATACCCACTACCTGGTACTCCAACCTCCCACCCCCCCACCACTTCAAGCCCCTCAGATTGTTTTTCAAAATCTTTTTTTAAAAATGTCTGTTACATTTTGAACAGAAGGACAACATTAATCATGGTCAAATAAAACATTCTAAGGCAATACAGAAGCCAATACCAGACACTGAGATAACCTCCAGATGCCAGTAATAAAGCCTCGAGATGAAGGCAAAATTCACTCATAATTAGAAGAACATGCCAGTAGTTGGCGGAAGAGGCATTCAGTGACAGCCATACTGAATAACTACATTTCCCTGCACGGTTCTATACCCAGAACGTTTCACTGCATTCAGTGAGTAATTTCACAAAATCTACACCAAAGACACACCATATCCTTAATAATATTGGGTCCAGGGTGCCTGGGTGGCTCAGTGGGTTAAGTGACTGCCTTTGGCTCAATTTGTGATCCTGGAGTCCTGGGATCAAATCCCACATCGGGCTCCCTGCTTGACAGGGAGTCTGCTTCTCCCGCTGACCTCTCTCCTCTCATGCTCTCTCTCATTCTCTCTCTCAAATCATAGATAAATAAAATCTTTTAAGAAATAATATTGGGTCCAATTCTTTTACCTGAGTCCTGTTCATCTTGCTCCTTAATTTCATCACATGATTTCCTTCACCTTGTAACTCCAGGGATTGCTCAAGTTAAGTGAACTTACACCAGTCTTTCCATCTCTTAAACCCTACCCAGCTCTTAAGGAATCCTTTTACTTCTTTAAACTTACAGTTCTTCTAATTCTCTCAGGATTATCAATGCTCTTCACAGCTCCTGAAACTTTTATTCTCTTTCAGTTCTTCTCTTTTCTTTCAATTTATCACATTCCTCTTGGCCTCCCTTCCCCATTCCCCATTCTGCCTGAGAAAAACAATTCATCACCTCAGCTCTGCTCTACCACACCCATCACAATAAATCCCACCCTTAATCAATCAGATCATTGATCATTTTCCAAGTCTTCTCAGAAATTTCAGGCTAGTAAAATTTGTGTAATTGTTGAACCCACACCCACACCATAAAAAAGGTATGGTTCTCATCCTCTCTGGATTTTTTCTTTTACTTATCCTTAGTTAGCTTCTTTGCCCCCTGACAAAGTTTGTTCCAAATCTTCATTATACCTGTACACAAAGTTTGCCTCTTTCTTCTTTAGGAAAAAACAAAACTATTAAAAAAAAAAAAGAAAGAAAGAAAGAAAGAAAAAGAAGAAACAAAACTAGACTAGTAGGTTTGTATGACCCTCCCCCCCTACCTTCTCTCCCATAATCTCAGAGGGAAAAAATGTCCCTCCTCTTACCCTGAATTAAACTCTCCAATGGAGTCCTAATAACCTTTCCTTCCTGTCTTTGCTGGAATCTTTCTGTGTCAGTCATGTCTCATCTCTGCTGCAAAGTCTCCCCCGTTTCACTGGCTCCTATCTCGCGAGTCCAGAAACACTGTCAAACCTCTCCCAATCACAAATTTACCTCAACCCTACCACCTAACTCTCTAGTTACAAACTAACTTACTTTCTCTGCTCCTTAGTACAAAATTTCTTTGAAATTTTCTTTAAAAATGAGCTGATTGCTCATGGCTCCCACTTCTTTACTTTTCATTGATCTCTCCACCCACCTAGCTTTCTTTCAGAAACTTATCTTGCTGATCTGAGCAATCAGCTCAGTTGTAAAAACCAACGGGATCAAGGCAGTGAGAAGGTAAGCCACAGACTTGGAGAAAATATTTGTAAAAAGAATAAAAATTGATAAAGGATGTTTATCCAACACACACACACACACACACCTTAAAATTCAAACAATTAAAAAAATCAATCTGACTTAAAAACAAGCCAAACATCTTAATAGACACATCACCAGAGAAGATACACAGATAGAAAATAGCATATTAAAATATGCTCCACATCATAGGTCATCATGGAAATATAAGTTAAAACAATAATAAGACATAATAAATAGCAATAATAAGATACCACTACATATCTGTTGGAATGGCCAAAATCCAAAATACTGACAACACCAAATGCTGGTAAAAATGTGGAGTAACAGAAACTATCATTTGCTGCTGGCAGGAAAGCAAATGGTACAGCCACTCTAGAAGACA
The DNA here is from genome assembly GCF_011764305.1 of Mustela putorius furo. Taxonomy (NCBI): domain Eukaryota; kingdom Metazoa; phylum Chordata; class Mammalia; order Carnivora; family Mustelidae; genus Mustela; species Mustela putorius. Next base: position 34,789,339 of record NW_025421987.1, read on the forward strand.
GGCTGGCAGTTTCTTAGAAAGATAAACATCCTCTTACCACTTGAACCAGCAACAGCACTTTTAGTATTTACACAAAAGAGTTGAAAATAAAGGCCCATACAAAATTCTGCACATGGATGTTTATAGCAGCTTAATCTATAATTGTCCAACCTTGAATGTAACCAGGATCAACTTTGGTAGGTGAATGGATAAACTGTATATCCAGACAATGAAATATTATTCAGTGATAATAAGAAATGAGCTCTAAAGCCATGAAAAGATATGAGGAAACTGAATGCATATTACTAAGTGAAAGAAGCCAATCTGAATTTTCTACATACTGTGTGACTCCAACTATATATATACACTGGAAGAGGCAAAACTATGGAGACAGTAAAAAGATCACAGGTTGTCAGAGGTTGAGTGGAAAAAGATGAATGGAACACAGGAGAAGTATTTTTATGGCAATAAATATACTCTGCATGATACTATAATGGTAGATAGATGTTATAGTACATTTGTTCACAGCCATAGATTGCATACCAACAGTGAACCCTAAGGGTCTACAGACTTTGGGTAGTTACAATGTATCAAAATAGGTTCATCAATTATAACAAGGGTACCATGCTGGTGAGGGATACAAATAACAGAGGAGGCTATGTATGTGTGGGGCAGGGAGTATAGGATATATCTCTGTATCCTCCTCTCAATTTTGTTATGAACCTAAAACTGCTCTAAAAGAAATAATAAAGTTTTTTTTTAAGTGTACTTAGTGCAATGCCCAGATCACAACAGATACAAATAGATACATCATAGATACAAAGGTAATACTTGCACACTTAACAATTCAGCAGAATTAATGAGAAAAGACCAAAACAAAACACTATAAAGTAAGATCAGAAAGAAAGTTTTCTAAAGCATTAAGACAAAAAGTAGGGCATTTCAGTTTTATCTATTGAAATACCTTCTGTGGAAACAGAGATGACATATAATTAGTGAACTAAAATAAATTGGCCCATGTTAAGTGTACTAAGTTGAAGTTGACCTTAATGAAAAATGTTACCAGTTCCTGCAAAACTTTTCTCTTCTTAATTAGAGATAGATATTTCAACCAATAGGTGCATTTCTACTAATAGATGAATGAAGATTAGTTATGGAGTTGACCTATACTTTTTTAATATAGTTTTTAAAATCAAGTATATGCTTTTTTATTTGAAAAACACATTTTTACATCTTTAATTGTATATATTTTTTAATTGTATATTTTGTAAAACAGAAATCTACATAACTGTTCATCTGCTTTGAATTCAGTCTCCTTTGCTTAAGGAGTAGTTTACTAACAACAGCATTTTTTTTTTTTTTTTAATCATCACCATCATCTTCAGGCTTCAAAGAACCATCATCAACCTAGAAAGCTTGCTAATAGCAGCATTCATTTTTCTAGGACACTTATAAACTCTCCCAGAAAGACTCTTAAGTGCCTTTACATATTTTGGAAGCCCTGAAAACCACAGACTGAATCAGCAAAAGCTGCTCGAGATGAAGGGTCACCAGCGGCACAGAAGCTGAGGTATCCCCAAGCTGGGAGGATCGGTGGTACCTAAGACTCATCTGGGGACCATAGTAAAAATGCCAAGATGCCCAGGCTTCAGTCCCCAAGACCCTTGTTCAGTCCTGTAGATCCCAGGGAATCCACATTTTTACAAACCTGTGGCATTCCCATTTAGGTGACCCAGTCATCACAGCATCCTAGCCCTGGGAGGCAGGGGGTTCTCCCCTCTAAATGTATCTCTGCTTTGTGATACTAGAGATAAAATACTTCTATGTATCTATAGCATTAGGACTTTCAGAGCATTTTTTAAAAATTTTTATTAACATATAATGTATTGTTAGCCCCAAGGGTACAGGTCTGTGAATCACAAGGTTTACATACTTCACAGTGGAGCAAATTTTAGTACAACTTGAGACCTGGAATAGGAGAACCAACCTTGGAAATTAATTTATGACTTAATTATTAGTGAGAGAGCACCTGAAGCCATTACCTCCAGAGAGACTTACCTCCTTGGAGGTATGTGTTACATTTTAAGGGGAGAATAGAATTTGCGACCACGCAGACACTGCCAGTTATAAAGCTGGAGAAGCGAGTCTTATCTTCCCCAAGAAAGATTTATTTATACTCCAAAGGATAAGAATAAGAATCCAGGATACCTCCCCAAAGAGTAAAGGGATGTGTGTATGGAGGGAAATAGCAAGGTGGCTGTCCTTCTCCCATATAAACATCCAGATTCTTTTCTTTTCCTTTTCTCAGAGTTCTTTACCAGTAGTACAAAGTTTGGTATATATAGGACAACATCTGATCTGACTCATCTCATCCATTGCTTCAGGGATACAAATTAGGACAAATGTGAATCAGCACAATTATTTGCTATAATTAAATAATAATTTCCTTTGCTCCAGAAACCTCATGTTTATATTCAGAATAAAATGAACAAATATAGATATTTAAAACTTAACAGCTTGTAACAAACATGGGCAATATTCACAGGCTCTAAAATTTCAATGGATCTTCATAAACAACTAGTTTAATCGCCTTCTTTTTATTATTTATTTACTTGAGAGAGAGTCGGAGAGTGAGAGAGCGAGTGTGGGGTCGGGGGGCAGAGGGAGAGAGAGAATCCCAAGCAGGCTTCACGCTCAGCCTGGGGGGTTCCATCTCAAGCCTGAGATCATAATCTGAGCTGAAATGGAGAGTTGTAAGGGCACCTGGGTGGCTCAGTGGGTTAAGGCCGCTGCTTTCAGCTCAGGTCATGATCCCAGCATCCTGGGATCGAGCCCCAGGTCTGGCTTCCTGCTCAGCAGGGAGCCTGCTTTCTCCCCTCTCTCTGCCTGCCTCTCTGCCTACTTGTGATCTCTGCCTGTCAAATAAATAAATAAATAAAATCTTAAAAAAAAATGGAGAGTTGTATACTCAGCTGACTGAGCCACCCACACACCTCTAATACCCTTCTTTTTCTTAGGCTAGGGGATGCTAGGATCGAGCAGGCCTGAGGTCTGCTGCCCAGAAACAAGAGCTGGGACCTGCAGCCCAGAATCCTGACACCAGCCAGTGCTGCCTACCACATTCAGCTGCCTCCAGCATCTCTAGGAGCCCCAAAGCATATTCCCTCCATACCGCCTTCCAATGAGCTCGCTGCCCTCCATATCTGCCTAAATAGAGACGGGGCACCTCAAAAATAAAAATGATGATTGCTGCTAGCTATTAATTTCTCGTTTTGTGCCATACCGAAGAGCTATCAATCTAAACTGAAAGTAAGATATCAGAGTACTTCAAACAGCTTTGAAATAAGAAATCAGTCTCCTACTTTAGGTCTATCTATAGTCCTCTCCTGCTTAGGTATCTTAAGCCAAGAGAGAGACATGGCTTAATATCAGAGTGAGGGGTCTGGATCCTGACTGTGTCAGAGGACTGTGTTCTCCAGTTTCTTAACTCCACTCTTGGCAAGTTACTTCTCTGTGCCTCAGTTTCCTCCTCTATGAACGAGGAATTATAAACATCACAGGACTGTCATAGAGTTTAAGTGAGTCAGTACACTTAAGGCAGCTCTAACAGTGGTATGTTCTATGCACTATTGTCATTTAGTCCTTCCCTTCATCCTTCTCCTTTAACTCCTCACCTGTGAGAGGGAAACACACCATAAGAGAGTCTTAACTATAAAGAACAAACTGAGGGTTGGTGGAGGGAGGTGGGTGGGGGATGGGCCGGATGGATGACAGGGATCAAGGAGGGCACTTGTGATGATGAGCACTCGGTGTTGTGTGTAAGTGATGAACCACTGAAATCTACTCCTGAAACCAATCTTGCACTGTACGTCAACCAACTAGAATTTAAATAAAGATGTGAGGGGCACCTAGATGGCTCAGTGGGTTAAGTGTCTGCCTTTGGCTCAGGTCGTGATTCCAGGGTCCTGGAATCGAGCCCTGTGTCACGCTCCCTGCTCCTCAGGGAATCTGCTTCTCCCTCTCCCTCTCTCTCTCTTATGAATAAATTTTTTTTAATTAATTAATTTTTAAAATTTGAGGGGCACCTGGGTGGCTCAGTCATTAAGCATCTGCCTTCGGCTCAAAATTAATAACATCCTCATCTACAGACTACATACAGTTAATCACTCAGGGTAGTTTTTGAATTCACCAAAACGTACATAGTTATGGAAATTTCTGGGAAGAAACTGGAGAGGAGAAGGGAATTGGAAATATATATATATATATATATATATATATATATATATATATATATATATAAAAGCAATCCTGTGGAGAACAAATGGCCCTGTATATGCAGAAACAAGTGGCAGATAAACCATGGAGCAAATGAAGCCTTGGCTTCAAGACCCCTCCCCAACACAGGCCCCCTCCAAGGCTCTGACCCTAACTTCATACTTATAAATTTTGCAGTTTCTTTTTTTTCTTGGTGGAGGAGGGCAAAACTGTACAAACTTCAAGGTCCAAAACAACCAGATCTGCCCTTGTTAAGAAACATTTTAAGTAAGGCTCATTTTCAAATACCAGGAATTATTACTAATGGTCTTGGCAAGAAGACCTCCTTTAGAATTCTCTGAATAGAGGAAGGCTGACTCTAGACCATTAGAAAGAAAGGCCATGGGCAAATAACAGTTAATTCTCTGTGTCTGGATGAGCGCCCCCAGGTGCGCCAAGAGACTGGCCTATGTTAGGCGGGGTCTGGGCGAGCAAGAGTGACTGAAGGAGCAGGGTTAAAGCACTAGCTGGCCAAGGACAAGGTAGAAAACAGAGATTATGTTTGAAGGTCACTCAAGCCTATAGGATTAAGGGCAAAGGAAGGAACCAGACTCCAAGCAAGAAGACAATCAGAGGGCAAAGGCTTAAGGATCTTCAATCAAGAGGAACAAGATAGGGGGGTTGACTTCAAAATCAGAACAATCAGGAAGTACAGTTCCTTAGACGGAACTGAACATGTGAAACTGGGTCCTGAGGAAGAGAGGAGATGCGGTCTAACACGAAATGGAAATGCAAGCTTCAAGGGGCAGACTCAGGAGTGCCGGTGCTCAGCGACACAGGCTCAGAGACACAGCGTTCCTTCAGAAGGGACCAGAGAGCAGCCCACTTTGGAAGGAAGCCGAATGTCTGCACCTTACTCTGGGAGGTCAGGAAACAGGCCTGCAGTCTTCCAGGGTATCAGGCAGCCTCTGTTCATCCCTAAAGAGCATGCACACGAATTGAGAACTGGTTGTACATGCAGTTCAGGCACCCAAGGAATTCTTACATGGCAGAGATGGACTGGGTGTACTTGCATTGAGACCCAAAATAGTACCCCTCCGGTGAAAGTCGTTTCCGACCACACACCTGAACTTCTCTCTTCATCTCTGTGGATGTGAAGAGGAGTGACCGACTGCCACACAGAGGGAGGGGTGTAATATGGCAAGGCTACCTGCCCCTGTCAAAGCTGCTTCCGTCCTTCCTGGAGGAAAGACGAGTTCCTTCTGGACCCCCATTCCTGGTGGCCCCCAGCAGCTGCCCTGAAACCTGCTTGGGAAACCTAGCAACAGACAGAAGTGGATGGAATTTCTCGGTCCCAAGCTCTAGGGCAGAAGAGGGTGACTTATGAAGCCAGGAGCAGGGACTGTCCTGGGCCCCTCACACCACACTGCTCCCTGCAGGCTTCTGTTCTGGGCTGTTCTGATGAGTCTCTAACTGCTCGCACTGGGCCGGTGGTTTGTGCAGGGAGCCCCGACAGTGCAGTTCCATCAGGGAGAGGGACACCAGCTCCTCAGGAGAGGCTGAGTCAGAAAATAATTCAGACAAGCAATTCAGTCAGGAAAGTGAGCTTGTTCTGGGACACCTCTACTGTGCCGGACACCGAGCCAGGTGTGAAGATGGGAGAGACCAGAGAAAAAGAACACCCAGTATCCAGCCTCAAGGAACTTATAAACTTGTGCCACACGAGCCATTCGCTTCACGTCTCATTTGCTGTGCTGTGAATGCAGGGCCCGTGACTGCGAGTACATTATGCGTTAGCCCTTTTGGAAAAACAACACATCATCACAGAGAAATGGGATCTTTGTAGCAAGAGTAATAAGGTAAAATATTTCAACTACAGTGAAGATAATAGTTTCTTGTTAGACAAGGGTCTTTAGGTATCATAAATTTTCAATCACGGAGGTTTATGTAAGAAGGCTGAAAAGTACTCTTGATGAATAAATATATTTTCTAAGGCATCTGTCTCTGCAGTTATACAGATTTGAAGTCTCAGCATCCTACACAATAATGACACCTTTAAAAGATTAAATTCTAAATGGAAAAATGCATTCATAGTCTTCATTACACAGTTGTATTCAGAGATGCCATTTCAATCTGAAAAACACAGCGAAAAGTTCAGGAAGCCTCCTCTGCTCTGCATTTACTGCTAAAACAACCAATGTGGGAATTGTCAGATGACACGATCTCGTTTTTTTGTGTCCATGTGAGCACTGCAAAAGAACAGAATGCTATTGCTGGAATCCCTTTCACGAGGCACGACATTTTACACCAGCTCTGCACTTGATGCAAAGACCATGAACGTAGCCAATGAAATCCAAATACGGCCTCTATAATCACATCCCAGTGCCACACCTTATTCTGACCCAGTGTCAGAACCCCTTGGTCTCCAATAATATATGCAGAAAGTGGTAAGTCTAACCTTTATAGAGTCGACCTATTCAGTCAAATGAAAAATATTTGTTTGGGGACCTGTTTCATGAGTTCTGCATAAATCAAATTATGCCTTCAATCCAGCATTCACAGTTTGATAAATGCTTATTACGTGAAAGGTTCAGCCTAAGTGTCTGGGGGAACTGAAAGGTGAATGAAATGGCCCCTTCTTTCGAAAAGTTTACAGCCTAAAGTAGGAGACAGAACAGATACACAGGTAACTATCATACTATGTAGAGAGTAAAACCCGTTTTAAGAAAGACCCATTCAGAACAAAGAGAACTGGAAAGAAGACATTTTTACAGGTAGGGAAGGAGAAAAGCAATTCATACAGGAATGACGTTATTTTTGGATCTTGAAGAATAGTGGAAGAGACAGAGGGCACTCAAGACACAACGGAAGGAACAAAGGCACTCAGCAGCAGGGAGAGGGAGAACACGGCTAAGGAAACGAGGCTCAGGGGGATTCCCGCAGAGAGGAAGACACTACAGATGACCTTTGAACAACATATGGGTTGGGGCTTCAACACCTGCAGAACTGAAAATCTGCGTACACTTTTGACTCTCCCAAAGCCTGACCATTAATAGCCTATTATCGGCCAGAAGACTTACTCATAACAGTCAAATGAACACTTACTTTGTATGTTGGATTGATTACATACTGCATTCTTACAGTAAAGCAAACTGGAGAAAAGAAAATGTTATTAAAACATCACAAGGAAGAGAGGATACATTTATAATACTGTACTGTATTTATCGGGGGAAAAAATCCACAGAGGTCGACCGGCGCCATTCAGACCTGTGTTGTTCAAGGGTCCACCCTAATGTTGGAAAGGAAGTAGTGGCAGATTAGGGAGAGCCTAGACTGTAGGATAAGAAATTAATATTAGGGGCACCTGGGTGGCTCATTCGTTAATCATCTGCCTTCAGCTCAGGTTATGATCCCAGGATCCCTGCATCGGGCTCCCTGCTCAGCATGAGCCTGCTTCTCCCTCTCTCACTCCCCCTGCTTATGCGCTCTCTCTTACTATGTCCCTCTCTATCAAATAAATAAATAAAATCTTTTAAAAAATTAATATTAATCAGAAAAGATGAACCCAGAAATCCCTACAGGATACATAAGTGATACTGGACACGCTGTCCGAGCAGGAATTATATAAACGAATACCCATAAACAGTACTTCTGGACGAATGGGTAATAGAGTAGGCTTTATTCAGGGAATTGGGTTATGATCTGTTTTGTAACGACTGAAGGCATTAAGTGGATTTAAACAGTACTTCTGGACAAATGGGTAATAGAGTAGGCTTTATTCAGGGAATCGGGTTATGATCTGTTTTGTAACGACCGAAGGTATTAAGTGGATTTAAAAAGTGCGACCACAACACCCTGAATGAGTGCACCTAAAATCAAACACCATGTGTACGATTATGATGCTGCCTTCCTCGTCACACCATAGAAGGTGATGAGAATCTAATTGGTAAGTTCAAACTGAGAAAAGAGCAAATTTGAGGACTGGAATGCAGAGAAACTGACTATGTAACTCGACTCTATGGTTTTAAAATTATTGTTAGGTTTACTGAAAAAAACAGAGTAACAATTATTCAAGTAACATGCCACTTAGTAGCTGAGCAGTCGAGTGACACAATGAAAATGAAAATGTTCATCGTGTGGCCAGCAGATGGCACTTGTCACTCGGTATAGAAAACAGCAGGTACAGAGGCATGAACTTGAAAGTGGAGCGAGGAACAGGTTATTCATTCATCCCTTTGGAACGGAGAACGGGTAGAATGGGCTGTTTTGGAAGTACAATTTATAGAGAGGGTGTCGGGCTGCCGACACAGTTTATCAATTACATCTTGAATTTGAGCTCTCCTGTTAGATTACTGAACTTCAGTATTTTCCTTAGCAAATAGGTTTTGCAATGTATTGGTTTGTCACCTTTGCAAATGTTCTTAGGTCCTTTCTGTGTGTGTTTATCCTTATGAGACTGAGCAGATCTTTGCTGAAATTAGACAAAAAGGAAACAAATTCGAACTTCGCCATTTAAAAATATGTGATCGATTCAAGTTATTTAATGTCTTTGAACTTTACTTTCCTCTTTTGCTATAATTAATGTAACTGTTCTGTTGCAGCGATTTCATAAAATCCCATCTGTGGAAATGACAGCTTTGGACCTCGCTACCTCATTTACTCCTGGGAAGGAGAGGACCCGATCTAACCACCGATCTCAGTGGTTACGTCTCTTACCAGAACAGCTTCCTGACTCACTGCAAGCATTGTCTAACCAGGGAATCAGGTGGGCGCTGCTTCTAAGAGTTAGTCACTTGACACAGCAGGTGGGCGTGTGAGGAGTGGAAAAGAGGCTATAGCTGCCAACTTCACATATTACCACCATAATACTATCTCTGCTACCATTATTCGATCACTCCTGCTTGTCCGTAACACAAAGCCCAGAGCCACAGAATCTAAGATCCAGAAAGGTCTTTAATGAACCTAGTCAACTTTTCATTTTTCCAGATCAGGATGCTTTCAGCCATGAAAGATGAAATACGAGAAAGTAAGAAATGGGATTTGCAGACTTTGGTCATTTTTATATCTGTTTCCCAGTCTAGTCAATGGGTAAGTAAGCAGGCACTGGTAGAGGGAGGCAGGGAGAGAGAACAAGAGGGGGCAGACTATAATTCCACGGCAAGCACCTTATTATTTCCGGATATGGGAGAATGGGCACCACCACAGACATAGTGAATCATAGTCACATGCTAGCAAGCTCCTGATTTTCCAGTGGTATCTACTCTACACTTGAATCATGTCTGCATTGTACCTGAAGGGCACTAATGCCCTATTTTCCTGCCTTTCCCAGCCCTGCCTGTGTCGTATTCTGACAGAACTTCTTTTAAAATGCAGCCAGGAAAAAAAGCAAATTCACAATGAATATTGGATGGTTTTGAGTCTTGTTTCTGGCATCAGGCAGCTATCACCAAAATACAGTTTTTGAATATTTTCATGGGTTATTTTTGTGAAAGGGGAAGTGAGGTCACCTTCCAGAGGTCATCTATTCAACAATTACCATATTTTATAACGAGTCACACAGTCTTTAAAAGAGAGACATGTCACACAGATGCTAAGTCTATTTTTTAAAATATATAAGTTTAGCATATAATTTAAAGGATTGGCATCCTGAAGGAACAAGTCAGTGCTGATCTCCAAGTCTTCTTTTATAATGATTTTCTCACCTAGAATACCTGCTCTGTCATTTCCCCTAATTCTCTGAAATAGACTTCAAGACACAAGCTAAGTGCCACTTATTCTGTGAACCCTTTTTGGAATAAAGCTGCCCTCACTCACTTCATGTCATAAACTTCTCTAGTGGTTTCAGTTGAGATCAGACAGATACTGAACTAGTATCATGTGGTGGTGGTCGCTAATTTTCAAATAGCTATTAGGCTTGGTCCAGGAAAGGACTGCTTATTATCTGAGTGTGTGTTCTGTATATTGGCCCAACAACTACAGAATACCTACTGCTTGCCAGGCCTGTGTTAGGTAAGAGATTTACACTGAACAAGACCAAGACTATCTCTGCTTTCAAAGAGCTCACACCGTGGTATAAAGGTTACTCCATCTTCCCCACAATGCCTGGCAGGGGAGAGAGCCAAAAGCAAGTAATCAATGACCTCCTTAAAGTTAACTGGTTGGACTATGGAGTATTATGCCTCCATCAGAAAGGATGAATACCCAACTTTTGTAGCAACGTGGATGGGACTGGAAGAGATTATGCTGAGTGAAATAAGTCAAGCAGAGAGAGTCAATTATCATATGGTTTCACTTCTTTGTGGAGCATAACAAATAGCATGGAGGACAAGGGGAGATGGAGAGGAGAAGGGAGTTTGAGGGAAATTGGCAGGGGAGGTGAACCATGAGAGACTATGGACTGTGAAAAACAATCTGAGGGTTTTGAAGGGGCGGGGGGTAGGAGGTTGGGGGAACCAGGTGGTGGGTATTAGAGAGGGCACGGATTGCATGGAGCACTGGGTGTGGTGCAAAAACAATGAATACTGCTACACTGAAAATAAATAAAAATAAATTTAAAAAAAAGTTAACTGGCTGGCCATGGCTGGTGAACTCTAAACAAAGCTTTCCTTGAGGACCACAGAATTAGGATCAGTTAAGGGCACTACTGAAAGGGAGTTAAAGATGTTGGGATTACCTACCTTCACGAAGGGGCAAGGGAGGAGGGGGAGGATTCCTTGGTTCTTTGAACTGATGGGAGCAAGTCTCTAGGCAGGGACTGCTAACCTTCTTTGTTTACACATCAAACAGACTGAATCTATAAACCTGCCTTATGAAATTCTTATGAAAAACTCAACTACCAAGAAAGAATAAGCAGAATGAATGGCCCAAATAGGTTACCCCAAGAGCTACCCTCAAAATCTCTACCTTAGTAAGGAATAAAACATCCAATACTAAACAAACAAAAAGATAATCAAGACTTTGTGATTGGCACCATTCAAGACTTTGTGATTGGCACATCCAAGGGTCAGCTCTGACCTCCACAGGAAAGAAAAAAGCATTCAGAGACTGCAATAAAGGCAGCGGCACTTCAGGAGACGCAGTGCGCCTTCGCAAATCTACAGGGAGTGGCTAACAAGAATGAAGACATTCCCCGTTGGAAAGATGGGACTTTACCTGCTTGTCAATTAAAGAAGCTGCAGGTTGAGATACCTTTACTTCTGACCTCTGTTATCAAACCCACAACTAGAAGCTCTAAGAACTATAGACAGTTTAACCAATTTGGGGGGACGGGGAATGCTTCTGAGAATGTGTTTGCAAAGTGACTCTCAGTGTCTTCCCCAGAGACCCAGAGACTCCAGACTAAAAAGGAGGGTCATATTTCCTTGGTTGTGACCCCAAGTGGTGGCTGACTTGCGTGGCAGATCCCTAGCAAAGTGGGAGGGGCAAGAAGATGAAATGAGGTAGAGAAGAAAGTTGATCTTCTAAAAGCACGGGAATACAACTAATAATAATAAGATAGTAAGACAGAGAATCTATTCTTGCTCCATAAGAGAATTTGCTATTCAAGTATTTTATTTCCTGACATTTACAGAGGAGTCAACACATTTGGACATACGCTGCTGACCTCCTCAAGTTCTATTTGAGGAAGCTGACAGGCTATCCAATTTAAAAATGCTGAATTTGGGTATTAAATCTATAAAGTAAACAGAGATCTAATTACTTCATTAGTTAAGAGATTAAAATAATATTTCTCCATACCACTTTTTCTTTCCCTTGAAATCATGGTTACTTATATTTATGGGATAGCTACGTTTTATTTATTAAATTTTCTTAACTAAGTGACACTGGATTTATATATAAATAGACTAATATTTCTTTAATAATTTTATTTTTTTATTTATTTGATAGAGAGAGGGAGATCACAAGTAGGCACAGAGGCAGGCGGAGGTGGGGGGAAGCAGGTTCCCTGCTGAGCAGAGCCTAATGCGGGGCTTGATCCCAGGACCCCGAGATCATGACCTGAGCTGAAGGCAGAGGATTAACCTACTGAGCCACTCAGGTGCCCATAGGCTAATATTTTTTAAAAGAACAGCTCTTCACTTCAAAAATCCACCCTCATGGAAGAAGCCCAATGAAACAAAAAGAGCCTAGCCTTTGGAAGCATACAGACTTAAGTCCCAGTCTTGACCGTGTCATCTATACAAAGCTCTCTGTGCCTCTGCAGGCTGGAAATAAATCCCCCTGTTCCTCTCACGTGCTGTTGTGTAGATGGGCTTGAATATGACAGGTAGTTTTTCTTTCTTTCTCTTTCTTTTTTTTTTTTTAAACTCTCCTTCCTTCCTGAGCCCCTGGGGCACTTGTGCCTGTCTCTAGAGTAGTCCTTAGAGTCAAAATTAGAAGAATGTGACAAAAAAGGATGGAAAAAAGAAGCTACACAATTTACAGGGGTAAAGCACATTAGTTCCTTCACACACATAAAACCAAGAGCTCTAGACTTCTAGTGGATTCTGGAAAGAATAACGGCTCACCTGTAGCTGTGCATCTGCCAGTCGATTTTGATACCTTTGGACCACCTCTTGAAGGTGTTTCTCTTTCTCGGTTTTCGATGGTGACATGGAGCTCGTGGTGCCCAGAGGGATGGAAGGAAGGCGTTCAGCCTGATGACAACTTCAGAATCAACAGGAGACAGCGTCAGGAGGAGATATAAAACTACTGTCTATACAAGATGTTTTACTTCTATAAACAGATTCTCTTTATGCCTTATATCCAAAATTTGAAGACAAAGGAAGAGCAGTGTGTATCGGTGACTTGAGGTAATACGAGACATTAAATCGCCAGTTCACATGGAAAAGACCTTAAGGGAAAACGTGCAGTGTGGTCTATTTCCAAGAATGGGAGAATATATTCATTCTTTTACAACTGCTTCATTTACCCTGAAAGATCATGAAATGAGGCCTTTTGCAAAAATGCTTTTAGATACTGAGGCTTATTTCATTATTGCCATTTTTTTGTTCCCCAAAAATGTCAGGTAGGGATCTATATGTCTCCTAAAAAACACCAAATAATTCTGCTTCCGGATCCACCGTGAAGAGCAGGGACCCTTGGGATGGGGTGTCGTGCTCAGTGACAGACCTGCGGGTCACTGTGCCCCCGGCCGTCCTTCATCATGGAGTAGCCCCAGGATCCGGCTGCAGCAATCACACGTCCTTCTCTCCCTGGCTGCAGCAGCCACTGCGCTTCCCAGTCTTACTGCTGTGCTGTTTCAACACATGTACTATAGAATCAAGCTGAACTGTATGTAGATGGACAGTAAGCAGACTGTGAATGAGAGCCTCTCTCCTTATAGTCACAAAAATACTAATGAGTTTTGAAACATATGGCTCAAGAGGTTGCGGGTCCTGTTTTCCCCCTACTTTTGGTTCCATGGCTATGTTCTGGGGAGCTGAGTTAGCCAAACAAACAAAAAGTTGAGCTATTATATTATCTGTTAAGGATAAGAAGTTCAGCTCCTCTTGGGTGTGGCTCGATTCAGGGTAAGGCTGGGAATGTTCTAGAGTGGAGCAAAATGTCAGGGTCGATTCTAAGATCCTGCTTTACACAAGAGTTTTTCTATTATTGACTGGAACCCAAAGAAGGGGGCAAAGTTTATATAAAATAAATGTGTTGTTAAGCTAGGACGGAGAGGAGGAGGTTGAGACTAGAAAGAGGGTCTTCTCCCTTCTGAACCAGAGCAGGAAAGCAAGCAGATCAAACCCATGATTTCCATTCTTAAAGGCTACAGGGTGTTTTTCCCTTCCCCCTAGCAAGAGAGGAGAGTGAGGAGCTACAATCATATTCAAGTATGACTGAAAAAAACACTTAATTCCACCCACATATGGTATTGGCTGTTATTGTTATTTTCCCAAAAAAGGGGGTAGAGAAACCAATCAGGGTACATCAACTATAAATACAGCCACCTGCAGTATTGATTCGAAGACCCTGGGGTGGTACCTATATGGGTTTCTATTTCATTTGAGAAAATGAACATTAACTTAAAAACATTAAGTTTTAATTCAGAAGAGAGAAACCTCAAGGATTTTAATCAAACACAATCCATTCAATGATCTTTAAAGATTTAACTTGCAGTATGACCCATGGATATTTTAAACATCATTTTCAGGCTTTTTTGGTTCGAGCGAACGATAACCATCACTTTTCCCCTGCTGGTGATCCCTATTTCCAAATGCAGATATAAACGCATAACACGAATGTAATGGAAGTCTATGGGTGCCTATTTCTCAGGTACTGTGATAAAAAATGTCTAGCCTCCCTCTATGTTTAAAGCGGAAAAGAAAAAGATGCTCTGGTGGTCCAAAGAAGAATGGCTTCATTTTACCCTGCCTGGGTGACCAGCTCGGAACACTACCATTTGTAAAATGGTGCATTTTGTCACCACAGAGCATATGACTGGCATGAGGCTTCCCGAAATGTAAAAGGAGGCCTTTGGAATCTAAAACACAAAACAAATGAATAAACAAATAAAAAGCAGAATCAGCCTTCTAAATACAGAGGTTGCCAGAGGGAAAGAGGTTGGAGGGTGGGCCAAAGGAGGGAAGGGGGACCGGTGACACAGGCTTCCAGCTATGGAGTGAGCAGGTCACGGGATAAAAGGCACCACTAGGAATACAGTGGGTGATACGGTAATAGCATTTGCATGGTGACAGGTGGAGCTTCCCTGGCAGTGAGCACAGCCCGACATATACAGATGTTGAATCACTGTGTTGTACACCTGAGAATAATGTAACATTGTGTGTCAACTATAGTCCAATAATTAAAAAAAAAAAAATCGTCGAGAGCAAGCCTTCAGGGAGTAGGTGTGATAAAGCACCAAGACTACAGGTTTGCATCCAAAGGCTTGGCTTCAAGCCTCAGCTCTAGGGAGGCATCCTGGACAAGTCACTGGGCCTCTCCTGCCCTCACTGTTTCCTCCTCTGAAAAATGATGCAAGTTCATATGGTTATGGTAAAGAGGAAATGAGATGACATATGTAATTGCTATGTAAGAGAAAGCTGTTACTACATTTCCTGCTAAGTTCTGGTTATGCAGACATGTTGATTGAAATGCTCTTAATTGGCATTAACGCTGCTGACATTGGCAATTAATTGCTGACAATAACACTCTACTTTCTGTAAATACAGACAGTGCCATGTTTTTACCCCATTACTCAGGCCTTCCATTCACCGAATGTTACCTAATAACTATACTGTACTTCTCATCACTTACATACACCGATTTTATGGGATTCTACCCAAATCAAATGGCATAAGGTTTTGCTATTTCAGGGCATGTTCTCAAAGTACACAGGGTCCATCCTACCGTACTGAACCAGAGCCGTTAATGTCCTCCAGTAAAGGAAGTGTCAACTCTCAAGTAATTGCCCTCATAATCAGGAGCTTTTCTTTACACGGCCCCAAATTGCTTGCTGTCACATTAAGCATATTTTTGGGTCCTAATCTTTTAAGCGGAAATAAAATATACATGGTCAAAATCATGTCATTATATTTCAAGAATCAGGGACTTAAATTATAGGACAACTCTGCATTTTAAGCTTTGAAGGACCATCAGTTTTCTATTGATGTGGCTAAATTTCTCTTGCCTGTTGTTACCAGGGGCACCATTTGGATGTGTAAAAGAGCCAGAACTGATGCTTTGAAACTAATTTTGCAATGCTTTGTGATGACATCATCACTTTTCAGAGAGGAAAGGTTGAGAATGTGCCGATTCACAGACAATGGTATGTTGGAGGTAGGGAAAACCGTAGAGGATAGATACCAGTTCTGTGGGTCCAGGAACGCCCAAGACTGGGCTAAGAAGTCACAGATATAGGTTAGATCTGTAGAGAGGGACCTAGAAACTCCCAGTAACCAGGAGCTTGGTAAATTGAGGGGTAAATTTGGTAAATTTTAAGGGGCTCAGCCGGACCCAGAGAGAACGCAAAAGGTACTATGATTACACCCCATTCTAAGTGACAGAAAGCCAAGCTAAAGAAAGGTTATGTCACCTATCCAAAATCTCACAGCTAATAGAGGCCAAGGACTCAAACACAGGCAGTCTGGCTCCACCAGAGTCAGAACTTTAAACACTATCCTAATGCTATAGGAAAAGTTCTTAGCTCATAGGAAGAGATCAATATGAGTAACTCTTCTTCATATTGAAACCGAGCCAACTCTTGGATCTTATGTGGGAGATAAGTTTCAAGCCAGGGCTGGAACCCAGTTAGGAGTCAGAGACCTTGGCCAGTAGCCTCATGAACAGGTTTCTTAGCCTCCATCAGGCTTCAATTTTCACTCTAAAATGAAGGAGTGAGGCTAGATCAGTAATTTATAATCATGGCTCCCTGGAGCTCTAAGCTTTTTGCAGATAGTACAAAACAAAAAGGATAAGTGGAGTCTCAGGCCCTCAGATTCCCAGCTTCCAATTTAATCAGGAAATTTCTGCATTTATCTTATGTACTTGGGGTTTGAACAAATTTTATTTGGGGAAAACAGATTCTGCTGCAAACCAAAAAAATGAGACTAGAAAGCCCTCGGCCACAAGGAATCTCAGAGCCCTTACCACCTCTGCTATTTTCCTTAGTCACTAAATACAATAACTTGGGGACTCCAGGTAGCAAGGGTAGTAGTAGCAGTTTCTAAATGTTGGTGTGTGTGTGTGTGTGTGTGTGTGTGTGTGTTTTAATTTCCCTCCCCCTTTTTTTAGGGCTAGATAAAAATAATAAAACAGGAGTTATTACTCTAATGTCTATATTAGCAATATTGATCCACTTATCCAGGCCAAAGAACTTAGAAAAAACTCCATGGAGAAGCAACATTTGATTTAGGGGTGCCTTCATTAAAGGGGGATACTCATTCATTCCCTCCCCAAGGAAAATAACGTAAGTCTAAAGGGCCTATAATAACAGTGACATTCATCAATACTTAATTGGTCTTTTTCCTGTTTTAGCCTGAAGTTCTTCCTCCAAGAGCACAAAACAATGAAATCAATATGTGACTTAAATAGAAAAAGCACATGGTCTAACAGGTTAGTGCCCCTGGAGACACCCTCTGGATAAGGCTCCTTTACAGTAAGGCCGTGGAAGGCAGAACTCCAACAGTGGGTCATTGTCTCCTGCTGGTGGAAGCACAGAGCTGCACATCCCAAAGTTTGCAAATAGTTATATGCAGGTCTCCTTTATCTTGATAGAAAAGCACACTAACGAAGTACCTTTCCACAGGTGGCAAGGAGCTAGAAAGAGTTCACAGGGATGACTGCTATTAAGCTAAAATGTATCTATCGCTGACATTTTCCAGTTTCACACATATGAATTTAAGAAAACTATCAAAAACTACCTGTTTTCCAAGAGGTTAGGATTATTAGCACAAATCCAGAGGTCAAAAAATTCTTTTTCCTGATAAGTAACAGAAGAAGGCAAGACTCTCCATTTAAGGCAAAGATCTGATAATGGAAACAAAATCACAGACAAGAAAGAGCAGTCATAAGGAACATAGCAAGTAACATACTAGATCGCACATACTAAAAGTATGATGTTATCTTTCAATCCAGAGACAAGTGAATCCATGATCACATACCTTTATATCTGATGGCACAACTAGCCTGGGATTCTATAAGCTACCTCAAGACACCACCAATAAACTGTTGTCAATTATCGTTGTCGTTGTTATTGCTTAAGCTCTTTCCAATTGGTTCCTGCTCCTTTCAGCCAGAAGAATGTTGCTAATAGGACCCCACCTCTTCTTGAACCACAGAAAGACTTATAGGGACTTGACTCTTCAATTTTCTCTGACCTACAATCCCTCTGCTGCCACCACCACTTTCCATCTTCAACCACATGACTAACATAACAAGGAAAATCAAGCTCTCTGAACCATTTACACAGGTGCTCACTCTGCACCTGTCTCCTGCTCTTACCCCACCCTCCAGCCCACAGTTTCTGACTTTTGTCTGTTTCTTCCTGTCACTCCTTCTCTGCCTGTAGAACCAAGGCACGCCAGTCTCTCCAGGTTATTCTCAACTCTAATCCTGAATTCTATCCACATTATCCTGTGCTAAGATCCACAGGTAATGGATCTTAGGTAAATATTCTCTGTTCATCTAAGGTCGAGGCAGTATCCACATTGGTTAAGAACACAGTGTTCAAGTCACAGTGGCTAAGAACTAGAATAGCTCTACCGGTTACCACCTCTATGATCTTGGACAAAGTACTTGTCTATGCTTCAGTATCATCATCTGTAAAAAGAGATTAATATTAGCACTTACCCAAAAGGATCATTGAGGATTAAATGACATAATAATGATAAAAGACAACATTGCTAGGGATTATTCATGACAGTAAATTTCATGCATCAGTTCGACTGGTCCATAGGATACCCAGATATCTCGTCAAACATTATTCTGAGTGTGTCTGTGAGAGTGTTTTGGATGAGAACATTTGCACTGATAAACTGAATAAAGATTATCTTCCCTAACATGGATGGGCCTCATCTAGTCAGCTGAAGGCCTGAATAGACACACAAAAAAAGGCTTACTGTCCTATAAGTAAGGTTTTCGCCCTGTCTTAAGCTGAGACATCAGTTTTTTTCCTGCCTTTAGACTCAAACTACAAGGTCAGCAATTCTTGAGTATCAAGCCTGTCAACATTCAGACTGGAACTGTATCACCAGGTCTCCAGATTCTCAGGCCTTTAGACTCAAACTGGAATTAAGCCAGTGGCTCTCCTGGGTCTCCAGCTTGCTGACTGCAGGTCTCAAGATTCTTCAGCCTCCTTAATCATGTGACCCAGTTCACCAGAATTAATATCTATCTGTCTGACCATTCATCCATCTGTCCTTTTTCTTCTGTTTCTCTGGAGAACCCTAATACACCATCCTAAGCACTTAGTAAACTTCGTATGTGTTCATTCATTTTTTCACAAAGCTGTATGATGTGCCTACAAATACTAACCCCGTTTTGTAAATCTGAAAATTGAGGCTTACGGAATTCAAGGAATTTGCACAATTTAATACAGCTCAAGGATACTGGAAGTTGGATTCTGGCAGTACCCTGCACTCATAAAAAACACACAGTAACTTTTAGCCATTATTGTTATCAACCAAGAGGTTGTTGCATATTGTTGTATCATCAGTTTCCTTAATTATTCCTTCTAAGTGTGTGGCATGTATGTTCCTCTGAAATTGCACAGCCATGCCTTTCTTTGGAGATTTATAATTTCTCTCCTGGATCCTGGATGATGCCAGTGGTCTCCTCACAGGTCTGACCTCAATCTTGGCTTTAGGCCTACTCCAAATCATCCTAGACTGAGCTGCCAGAGCTACCTTACCACAAGTTACATATGACACTCAGGTCCTCTTTGGACCACTGCAGGGACAAGATGGGACAAGTGTTCCCTGGGCACAGTGTAAGTAACTACAGAATTTTGCACACTATTGTGTACTTTTTTGTTTGCCTGGCTGCCTTCCCCACTGGATGGCAGATTCCTTGCAGGTAGTAAAGAGCGCCTTTAATTCTCTAACCCTTTATATATTGGCTAGAAGATGGATGAGAGGCACATGAACCTAAGTGCTGAATGCTTCAGTAATGTTGTTCTCCTACCGAAAAACCCCCAAAGCCTCATCATTACTTATCAAAGTAAAAAAGTCCTTACTCTGGCATTCGAGGACCTCTAATAGGTTTACTCAACCTGAACACTCTTATCTTTTATTACTCATTCATCATTCATTCAGGAGTCAATTACTAAGCACTATATATTTAACACAGTGCTAGGTATTAAAAATTAAAAAAATAACGGTTTCTATTATTCTATCACAAAAATTTTAGCTGAAGTGTATGCCTGATATTAGCACATACTCCCCACTATTCCACCTCTCAAAATTCTATCTTTGAGAGACACAGAGGAAGATGACAGCATAGGCGAAGGAGCACAGGCTCCCCTTCTCCCACAAAGACTGCTAGATAACTGTCACATCACCCTAAATATCCCAGACATAGACCTGAAGACTGGGACAAACTCCACAACTAAAGGGAGAGAAGCAGCCACATCGAAGAAGATATCTCTGTCATGAGGCTTGACCTCAACTTCCACCACCTCCCTTTTTTTGAAACCGCAAGTAACTTTACACTTCTTTGACCTCATTTACCTTATTTTCATCTCGATTACAATTAGTTTCACGTGTTTCTGAACCTTTCCTAGGACCTTAATCTTCTTGAAAGCGAGACTCTGTCCCATCCACGTCCCTCTCACAACCCATTTTTTAGCACAATGACTTGCTATTGGGACCACACTAAATGTTTGCTGATTGGAATGGAATTCCAGACTCACCACACTGAATGATGAATGGGATGGCCATGGCTTGTCGTCTTTGATACTGAACAGAATCTAACGATTTCTCCTTGTCCTTGTCATTCTGGTATCCAAATTCATTCCAAAACAATGTCAGATTTCTATTACCTAAAAAAAAAAAAAAAAAAAAAAAAAAAAAAGCAGGCAAAAAATGATGAAAGAAAATTAAATCAACAAGATTAGAATATAAGCAAAATTTTAATATAAGCACACGTACATACAATATGATCTCAACTATGTAAAAACTACTACATATTCAAAAATAAGAAATAAAAATAATATTAGTTTTCTCTGAATATGGGTGAAATTTGTCTTCTGCTTTATATTTGTATTTTCCAAACTATATATAATAAATATATTATGATTGTAATATTTGTATAACAAAATTAAACACAATAGCAGTTATAAAAATATATACATATTGCAATAAACTATATATACAGGTGAAACTTTTTCTTAAATATTCCCAAGAAGCGATTGTACTGATTAAACTTAAAGGCCATCCTTCAGACTATTGATACATATATTTATCATCTTGTCTTACAGCCAGTTTCTTCACCATTATTTTATCTCTGGTCCCCTTCCATCTAGTGTTTTATACCCAACCCTTGCCCCAGATTCTATACTGCCTCCTTGCTTAGAAATAGCACTTGTCATGGAGGACCACTAGGAGCCCTTCTTAAGAGGTTGTGATCTTATCCTTTGATCCAGCAATAGTGCTGCTAAGACTCTTCCCTACAAACATACTAAACAAAGACTATATATATCACAATACTGTTTGAATAACAAAAGAAAGAAAAAGGAAACAACATAAAAACCTAAAATAGGGGGCGCCTGGGTGGCTCACTGGGTTAAGCCTCTGCCTTTGGCTAGGGTCATGATCTCAGGGTCCTGGGATCAAGTCCCGCATTGGGCTCTCTGCTCAGCAGGGAGCCTGCTTCCTCCTCCTCTCTCTCTCTCTGCTTGCCTCTCTGCCTACTTGTAATCTCTCTCTGTCAAATAAATAAATAAAATCTTTAAAAAAAAATCTAAAATAGGAAACTGATCATTTTATTTCTGAACAAGGGATACTAGGCAACCTTTAAAATAGGTATTTAGAGCTAAATACATAGTTGTGTCAAGACCTCTTGGATAGAGTGTTAATAACTTTTTTTTAAAGATATGAAACAGAAAACCTAGTATAGTCAATTTTTAATTTATAAAAAGCTTATACATATACAATTTTGATGGATATGCCTTCCTATTCCTAAAAGGAAATAGCAGAAAGTTTTAATAGTGGATGTCACTGGAGAAAGAGAAAGAAACCGAGAAGAAGGTGGGGGGGTAAGACATTTTCACTTTTCATTTTTTTACCTTTTGAACACTTAGAATATTTTTACATGTGCACGTAAAGTAAAGCACGTAATGTAAAGTAATTTACATTACTTTAAAAACATTAAAAAAAAAAAAGAATCCAAGTTTACCATTCTGTCCAATATGGTAACCACCACATGTGGCTGCTGAGTACTTGAAAAGTGGCAGATATAAAACATTTCACCTATGTGCAGTCAAACAGTGAGAATCTAACACATATACCTTGGAAATGAAGTATATGCAGTAGGACCAGCCTTACATCAACCTTAACATATGACTGTATAATCCATGTAAACTACAAATAAACATCCTCATACCTTACTACTCCTGTTAAAATTTAGGTTCAGAATGCTTTGTGACATTAAGCCCAGGAAGGAAGGAACTCTGTCTTCAAAAGGAAGTATGAAATCAGTCCAGGTTGAAAGCTGCCCCCACAAATTTCCAGCTCTCCTACCCTGTCTCTTCACAAAACCCCTAGCAGCTCTCCCAACAAATTTCCCTTTGGACTCTGCTTCTTGGGATTCTCTCAACTTAAACTCCTGGATTTCAGCTACTTGCTCAGCCATTAGTCTTGGCCCAGCCCAGACTCTTACTTCTTCATTGCACACCAGAGCCTGAAATATTCTTTGGTTTCTGGACAGGGCTTGTGAAACCTCATCCTCTGATTTCCACATGAACTATTCCATTCTTACTACATCAAAGTAAAAGGTGCTACAGATTAGAGTCAGGTGGCTTGGACTGTTGTCTCTGCCACATGTTAGTTGTATAACAATGGGAAGCTACTGAATTTTCTTATAAAGTTTTTACAGTAACTTGCCTTATAGGGTTATCATAAAGAATAAATATGAAGGTATATTAAAAACTATAGCACTCTGTAGAAATTTAAGTTGCTGCTGTATTATATTTATCCTTTCTTTAAATATTGCTTCCCCAAGGATACTGTACCTTTTCAAAGGAGGAACTGTGCTTTATAACTTTGCATGCCCTCAATACAGAGCTCAGCATCCTGCACCTAACAAGCCCTCAAAAAATGTTGCTGTTAATCTTGACAAACTACCTTATTAATGTGCTGTGTGGGTTAAAATGAAGGTGAAATCATGTCTCTCCATGAAACATTAACTAAACACAGTTAACACAACCCACCTAACTTCTAACACAAGTATCAACTGTGAACCCCAACATAATACCTTAAGGGTGATTAAATTACTAGGATGTTAGAAACACAGATACATAACTCTCACAGGTGGGATGATCCCTGCTCTGTGATCAAACCACACTTTAACTCTCACACATTACATTATAGCTTACTATATGCCTCCTTTTCCCTCTAGATAGCGAAAGCCTTGAAGAGAGTGGCTATGTTAGAATCTTGTTTCCAGACAGAGGCTGACACACAGAGTTTAATGTTTACTTGTAAGACTAAACAATACTAAAGAATAACTGACTATCAAAGCAGAAGAGAGGATATTCCGTAGCTCAAAATATCAAGAGCAGGCCTGGTAGAAGATATTATACTATTAAAAGCAAATATCAGGACAAAGAAAACAACCAGAGTTGTTCACTGTGGGGATCAGAAACAGCTTTTTCTAACTGCCAAGAGAAATTCAACTTTGTTTCTCCAGATAGAAACAACTCCAACATGCACAACTTACAACATGTTATTAAAACAAATTTCCAAGAACTGGACCCTGAAGACCAGGCAGATGCTTCAGTAAGTGGATAAGTAAGTCAGAGGGATAGCAGCGGGAGCAAACATATCATGCCAGTTCTATTTTTATTATGTGTTACTCAGTCTGCAGACATGTATACAGATAAACTGAAAAAAGTCCTTCCATACAAGGGAAACTCCATCAGGTTATCAGTGGTTTTTCAGCAGAAACCTTGCAAATCAAAAGAGTATGGAATGATATAATCAAAGTGCTTAAAAAAAAAAAAAAAAAAAAAACCTGAGAGCACCACTACCTGCCAACCCAGAACAATTTAGCCTGCAAATATGTCCTTCAGAAGTTAAGAAGACACAGAGAATTCCCCAAGCAAAAACCAAGGTTTTTCATTACCACTATCTTTCAAGAAAAGCTACAGGGAATTCTTTAAACTGAAATGAAAGGATACTAATTAGTAACTTGAAAACATAAAGGTGTAAGATTCACTGGTAAAAGTAAGTATATCATCAGATTCAGAATGGTGTAATACTAAAACAGTGTTGTATAACTCATTTACCTGTAGTACAAAGGTTAAGACAAAAATATTAAAAATAAGTATAGCTATAATAATTTCTTAGTGGATATATAATATTAAAACATGTGAACTGTGAAATAAAAAACAAAGAATGTTTGTGGGGAAAGAGTAACAATGTAACAACAAAATCTCAATTTTGTATGAGATTAAAGTTAACCTATCATAAACTTAAAATAGACTATTATAACTAAAGCATGCTTTATGCAAGCTTCATAGTAACCACAAAGCAAAACCTAGGATAAACAAAGTAAAACAAAACAAATGATAAAGCAAAACAAAATATAAAGAGACAGGATTCACAGCATTACACTATAGAAAATTATACAGCAAAGAGGACAGCAAGATAGGAAGTAACAAAGGACCTAAAAAAACAGCAATTAAGACATTAAGATAGCAATAATAAGTCCTTATCTATCAATAATTATGTTAAATGTAAATGGATTAAATTCTCTAATCAAAAACATAAAGTGGCTGAGTGGATTAAAAAAAAGACCTAACTATATGCTGATTATAAGAAACTTATTTCAGCTTTAAGGCTATATATAAGCTCAAACTGAAGGAATGAAAAAGATATCCTATGTAAATAGAAACTGAAAGAGAGTAAAAATAGCTATACTGATATCAGTCAAAAAGCACTCTAACCCAAAAAGCACAACAAGAGATAAAGGAAGTCATTTTATAATGGTAAAGGAATCAATTCATCAACAGGAAATAATAATTATAGATATGTATATATACCCAAAACCAGAGTACCTAAATATATTAAACAAATCTTAACAAACCTGAGGGCAGAATAAATGAGTACAATAATAGTAGGACACTTCATTAACCCACTTTCAACAATGGATAGATTAATCACAGAGAAAATTGTGAGGAAATACTATTCATGAATCATACTTTAGAGCAAATGGACCTAAGAGACACACAAAATTTCACTCCAAAGCAGCAGCATACACATTCTTCTCAAAACATGGAAGATTCTTCTCATAGAACATTCTTTTTTTTTTTTAAATTTATTTTTTATTTATTTTCAGCATAACAGTATTCATTATTTTTTTCACCACACCCAGTGCTCCATGCAATCCATGCCCTCTATAATACCCACCACCTTGTACCCCAACCTCCCCCCAACCACCACCACTTCAAACCCCTCAGATTGTTTTTCAGAGTCCATACTTTCTTCAGGACAGATCATGTTATACCACAAACAAGTCTTGACAAATTTCCAAATACTAAAATCATTATCAAATATCTTTTCAGGCTATAATAGTATAAACTAGAAATTAATAATAGGAGAAAAGATGAAAAATTCAAAACAGGCAAAAATTAAACAATATACTCTTAAATAACTAATCAGTCAAAGAGGAACTCAAAAGATAAATTTAAAAATATGTTGAGATAAATGAAAATAGAAACCGCATATCAAAACTTAACAGATGCAATAAAAGCAGTTCTAGGAGGAAAGTTCATAGTGATTAATACTGACATTAAGAAACAAGACAGATCTCAAATAAACAATCTAACTTTCTACCTCAAAGAGCTAGAAAAAGAACAAATGAAGCCCAAAGTTAGAAGGAAGGAAATAGCAAATATCATCAGAAATAAATGAAAGAATAGAAAAATAGAAAAGATCAATGATACTAAAAACTGCTTTTTGAAAACATAAACAGAATTGACAAACCCTTAATTAAACTAGAGAGTGAAGACTCAAAATCAGAAACCAAAGAGGATACATTACAATTGACACCCCAGAAATAGGAGAGATAAGAGACTACTGTGAACAATGATATCCCAACAAATTGCATAATCTAGAAGAAATGGGTAATTTCCTAGAAACATACAGATGTCTAACACTGAATTATGAAGAAATAGAAAATCTGAAAAACCTGTAACTCGTAAGAGGATATAATCAATCATCAGAAGTTTCCCAACAATCGGGCTCTCTGCTCAGCAGAGAGCCTGCTTCCCTCTCTCTCTCTGCCTGCCTCTCCATCTACTTGTGATTTCTCTCTGTCAAATAAATAAATAAAATCTTAAAAAAAAAAAAAAAAAAGGGCGCCTGGGTGGCTCAGTGGGTTAAGCCGCTGCCTTCAGCTCAGGTCATGATCTCAGAGTCCTGGGATCGAGTCCCGCATCGGGCTCTCTGCTCAGCAGAGAGCCTGCTTCCCTCTCTCTCTCTCTGCCTGCCTCTCCATCTACTTGTGATTTCTCTCTGTCAAATAAATAAATAAAATCTTAAAAAAAAAAAAAAAAGAAGTTTCCCAACAAAGAAAAGCTCAGGACCAGATGGCTTCACTAGTGAATTCTATCAAAAATTTAAATAACAATTAATGCCTATCTTTCTCAAACTCTTCCAAAAAATGGAAGAGGAGGGCACATTTCCAAACTCATTTTAGGAAGCCAGCATTATTCTAATTCCAAAACCAGATGAAGACACTACAACAAAAGAAAAGCACAGGCTACTATCACCAATGCATACAGATGGAAAACTCCTCAAAATAATACACACAAATGATATTCAACAGTACAAAAAAAGGATCATATGCCATGATAAAGTTGGATTTATCCCGAGATGAAAGGATGGTTCAATCAATATACAAATCAATAAATGCAATGTACCACATTAATGGAAGGAAAGATTAAAAACACATGATCATCCCAACAGATATAGAAAGGACATATGAGGACAACTATATTCAAAACAATGAAATTTACACCATATACAAAAAATAACTCAAAATGAATTATAGACTTAAATGTAAAACCAAAACAAATAAAACTCCTGGAAGAAAACATTAGAGGTAGCTCTTGGACATCAGTCTGAGCAGTATTTTTTGGGGGGGGGGAGGGGGTCTCCTCCGGCAAAGGGCAACAAAAGCAAAAACTTAACAAAAGAGACTACATCTAACTAAACAACTTCGCACAGCAAAGAAAACCATTAACAAAATGAAAAGGCAACATACTGAATGGTAGAAAATATCCGCAAATGACAAATAGTTAATAAGGGGTTAATATAAAAAAATATTCCACAAAAGACCTCAAAAAGCCAAAGTAATCTTGAAATAAAACAAAGCTGGAGGCATCACAATTCCAGACTTCAAGCTACATTACAAAGCTGTAGTCATAAGACAGTGTAGTACTGACACAAAAAAAGACACACAGATCAATGGAACAAAGCAGAAAACCCAGAAATGGATGCATACTATATGATCAACTAATCTTCAACAAAGCAGGAAAGAATATCCAATGGAAAAGAGACAGTGTCTTCAACAAATGAGTGTTGGGAAAACTGGACAGCAACATGCAAAAGAATGAAACTGGACCACTTTCTTACACCATACACAAAAACAAATTCAAAATGGTTGAAAGGCCTAAATATGAGACGGGAAACCATCAAAATCTTAGAGGAGACACAGGCAGCAAGTTCTTTGACATTGTCCATAGCAACTTCTTACTAGCTATATTACCAGAGGCAAGAAAAACAAAAACAAATGTGAACTTACTGGGACTTGAAGATAAAAACTTATGCATAGTGAAGGAAACAATCAGTAAAACTATAAGAAAGCTTACAGAATGGGAGAAGATATTTGCAAATGACTTCTCAGATAAAGAGTTAACATCCAGAATCTATAAAGAACTTATAAGACTCAATAGCCAAAAAACAAATAATCTAATCAAGAAATGGGCAGAAGACATGAACAGACATTTTTCTAAAGAAGACATCCAGATGGCCAACAGACACATGAAAAGATGTTCAACACTCATGATTAGGGAAATACAAATCACAACCACAATGAGAGATCATCTCATACCTGTCAGAATGGCTAAAATTAACAACACAGGAAACAAGAGATGTTGGTGAAGATGCAAAGAAAGGGGAACTCTCTTACACAGTTGGTGGGAATGCAAACTTATACAGCCACTCTGGAAAACAGTATGGAAGTTTCTCAAAAAGTTAAAAATAGAGCTACCCTACAACCTAGCAATTATACTACTAGGTATTTCCCCAAAGGATATAAAAATACTGATTCAAAGGGGCACCTGCATCCTGATGTTTAAAGCATCATTATCAACCATAGCCAAACTATGGAAAGAGCCCAGATGTCCACTGACTGATGGATAAAGAAGATGTGATATTTATATACAATAGAATATTACTCAGCCATAAATTAGAATGAAATCTTGTCATTTGCAACAACATGCATGGAGCTAAAGTGTATTAAGCTAAGTGAACTAAGTCAGTCAGAAAAAGACAAATACCATATGACTTCACTCATACATGGAATTTAAGAAATAAAACAGATGAACACAAGGGAAGAGGAAAAAAAAAAAAGAGAGGGAAGCAAACCACAGGAGACTTAACTATAGAGAACAAACAGGGTTGCTCTAGAGGAAGTGGGCGGCAGATGGGCTAAATGGATGACGGGGACTAAGGAGGTCACTTGTGATGAGCACCAGATGTTATATATAAGTGATGAATAACTAAATTTTACTTTTGAAGTCAATATTACACTATACATTAACTAACTAGAATTTAAATTAAACAAAACAAAAATCTATAAAGAACTCACTCAGTTCAATATCAAAAGAAAAAACCAATCCAATTAAAAAATGGGTAGATGACTTAAATACACATTTCTCCAAAAAAAAACAGATACAGCCAACAGACAAATGAAAAGATGCTCAACATCGCTAACAATTAAGGAAATATAAATCAAAGTCACAATAAGATACCATCTCATAACTGTCAGAAAGACCAGTAATAAAAAGACAAGAAATGACAAGTGTTGGTGAGGATATGGAGAAAAGGGAGCCCTTGTGCAGTGACTGGGAATGCAAAATGATGCATACACTATGGGAAAAGTATGAAGTTTTATCAAAAAACTAATAATAGAACTACCATATGATCTAGCAATAAGACTTCTGGGTATTTACACTAATTCGAAAAGATACATGCATCCCTATGTTCATTACAGCATTATTTACTGTAGCAGGATTTGGAAATGCCCTAAGTGTCCATCAGCAGACAAATGGATAAAGATATAATATACATATACAATGAACTACTAAACCATAAAAAAGTATAAAATTCTGTCATTTGTGACAGCCTAGATGGACCTAGACGATAGTAAGCTAAGTGAAAAATATCAGACAGAGAAAGAAAAATACCAGATGATTTCACTTATATGTAGAATCTAAAAAGCTAAACAAAGAAGAAACAAACTTATAAATAGAGAACAATCCGGTAGTTGCCAGGAGGAATGAATAAAATAGGGGAAGAGAATTAAAAAATATAATCTTCTAGGAGTGCCTGTGTGGCTCAGTCAATTGAATGTCTCTCGATTCTGACTCAGATCATGATCTCAGGGTTGTTGGTCTCTGCACTAAGCAGGGAGGCAGTTTAAGGTTCTCTCTCTCCATCTCCCACTTTCCCTTCCCACCACGCCCTCTCTCTCTAAAATACATAAATGAATCTTTATAAGTAAATAAATAAATGGTGTAAACTTCCAGTTCTAAAATAATAATACATGGGGATACAATTTGCAATATAGGGAATATAGTTAATGATCTGTAACAACTTTGTATGATGACAATTGATAGCTAGATTTATCATGGTGAGCACTTCGTAATATACATAAATGTTGAATCACTATGCTGTACACTTGAACTAATATAATAGTATATGTCCACTACATTTCAATTAAAAAACAATAACAAAATTCATTACCTTTTTAAGATAAAATCTCAAAAAACTAGGTATAGAAGGAATGTACTTCAACACAATGAAGGCCATTATGTCAAGCCCACAGCTAATATCATATTCAGCAGTGAAAAGTTAAATGCTTTTCTTCAAGATCAGGAAAAAGACAAGGATGCCTATCTCCATCACTTCTATTCAACATTATACTGGAAGTCCTAGTTAGAGCAATTAGATAAAAAGAAAAATAAATAGCATCCAAATCAGAAAGGAAGAAGTAAAAAAAAAAAAAATTCTGGTTTGCAGATACATTATAGTATGTATGGAAAACCTAAAGACTACAACCGAGAAAACTACTAGAACTAATCAACAAATTCAGTAAAGACAAAGGATACAAAAGCAACATACTAAAATCAGTCACATTTCTGCCACTAACAATGAACTGTCCGAAAGAGAAATTAAGAAAGCAAGCTCATTTACAATAATATAAAAAAACAGTAAAATACTTAGGATTAAATTTAACCATGGAGGTAAAATTCCTATATACTGAAAACAATAAGACACTTATAAAAGAAATTGCAAAGATACCAAATAAATGGAAGGATATCCCACATTCTTGGGTTGGATGAACTAATATTTTTTAAGTGTCCATACTACTCAAGCAATCTATAGAGTCAACACAGAAGTAGTATAAAAAACAATCTCCAAATTTGTATGGAACCAGAGAATACTCTGAAAAGCCAAAACTATCTTGAAAAAGAAGAAAAAAGCTGGAGGCATCACACTTCCTGATTTCAAAACATATTACAAAGCTATAGCAATTAAAACAGTATGATGATGGCATAAAAACAGACAGGATACTGTTGTATCACAACAGAGACCAACAGGATAGAATAGAAAGTCCAGAAATAAATCCACTCATATATGGTCAACTAATCTTTGGCAAGGGTACCAAGAACACACAATTGAGGAAAGGACAATCTCTTCAATATTGGATATCCACATGCAAAAATATGAAACTGGGCTCTATCTTATATCACATATAAAATATGGATATCCAAAATTGGATATCCACATGCAAAAATATGAAACTGGGCTCTATCTTATATCACATATAAAAATTAACTCAAAATGGATTAAAGTCTTAAAAATAAGTCCTGAAACTGTAAAACTCGTAGAATAAAACATAGGGGAAAAGCTTCTTGACACAGGTCTATTTTGTATACAACACCAAAAGCACAGGTAAGGAAAGTAAACAAACAATAACAACAAACAAAAATCAAACAAAAAACAAGTGGGACTACATCAAACCGAAAAGCTTCTTCACAGCAAAAAAAACAATCAACAGAATGAAAAGGCAACATACAGGAGGAGGAAAATATTTGCAAACCATCTATTGATAAAGGCTTAATATCTAAAATATGCACAGAACTCACACAAGTCAATAGCAAAAACAAAAAACATAACACTTACACACTGATAATAAAATGGGCAAAGGACCTGAATAGACGGTTGGCTAAAGGTATATGGAAATGTGCTAATCGTCAGGCAAACGGCAATCAAAAGCACAATATCGCCCCACACCTGTCAGAATGGGTATTATCAAAAAGAGAAGAGATAACAAGTGCAGATAAGGATATGGAGAAAAGGAAACCCTCACACACTGTTGGTGGGAATGTAAATTGATACAACCATTATGGAAAACAGTATGGAGGTTTCTCAAAATCTTAAAAATAGAACTACTATATGACCCAGAAATCCCACCTCTGGATATACATCTGAAGGAAATGAAATCAGTATCTCATAGAGGTATCTGCACTTTCATGTTCACTACAGCACTACTGAGAATAGCCAACATACAGAAACATGTCCATTGATGGATGAATGGTTAAAGAAAATATGGTTAGATAATGGAATATTATCTAGCCATAAAAAGTTGGGCATCCTGCCATCTGCAACATGATTGAACTTAAAAACCATTATCCTAAGTGAAAAGCCAGAGAAAAACAAACACTGTATGGTATCATTCATATGTAGATATCTAAAAAAAAATTAAAGTTGAGCTCATAGAAAGTAGAATGGTGGTTGCCAGTAGCTGTGGGGTAGGGAAAATGGGGTAATGTTAGTCAAAGGCTACAAGCTTTCAGTAATAAGGTGAGTAAGTTCTGAGGACCTAATGTATGCCATGACAACTATGATTAGTATTGATACTTGTAATTTGCTAAGAGAACAGATCTTAAGCATTCTACCTTCAAACACATGCAAAAGGATACCTGTGTGAGGGGAAGGATTGTTGATTAATTTGATTGTGGTAAATATTTCACAATGTATAGGTATATGTATATGTATATACATATCAAAT
Organism: Mustela putorius furo; assembly: GCF_011764305.1. Lineage (NCBI taxonomy): Eukaryota > Metazoa > Chordata > Mammalia > Carnivora > Mustelidae > Mustela > Mustela putorius. Next base: position 34,821,577 of record NW_025421987.1, read on the forward strand.
CATCATGTTGTATATTTTAAGTTTATACAATTCTTTTTGTCAATTATATCTTAATAAATCTGGAAAAAAATTCTTGCTCTAGTCTGGAAAGGAATAGTAAAATTAATAATCATTCATGATATTAAGTTGGCTCTGGCTAATAGTGTGGTATATAATTATGGACATTTGGTTATATATGTGTCCTTAATAACTGATGTTTTTGTTAATGTTTTGCTAATGTCTTGATGAAGATTTTTAAATTGTCTTTTTATCTAGGCATTAAAAGAGGTGAAATTTCCAAAATTTGAAAAGTACTTGATTTTTAAAGATACATCTTAATACTTGTATTTTAAAATACATCTTAATATACATACTTATAAAGGCTACTATGTAGATAACCCAAACTTTATTAATTTCAAAATTATATTAATATCATAAAGGTATTCTTATCTAAAAATTCAATTTATTTTGTAAACAAGAAATGACCGCAAGCACACAGACAATATTCAAAATTATAAAAGAATACCTATCTTGAGATTTGTGCTTGAATAATCAACAAGCTTGTTAAATTAGAATAATCAGGGATTAGTGAACACAGAATTAAAGTCCTAATTTCTAGACGAGTATCTGAGAACTGAAAATTTAATTTACTGCTAGCTATGTACAGAGTACTTTATTCAGGAGATTCCAAATGTTTAAATTAATCTGATTAATTTTTCAGGAGACTTTTAAAACTCAGAAAAAATAATGGGAATTGGTGCAGTAACTTACTAAATATTTGCCAAACACCAGTAACTAAAAGAGCAGTTCACAAAGACTCTGCCTCTTAAAAGGAAATGAAATGCAACACCTTCCTAGATGTCAGTTTCACATCTATTCATAGAATGTACAGAGACATCCAGGGAATCAATTAGCCAAGAGAAGAAGTAATAAAACTCAGTAATAAACTACCAAAGCAAAGCTTTGATGGTTTCAATCAAAATAAGGAAGGTTACAACAGTTACAAAATCAAAGCACCAGGAAAACTGTAAGATGAAGGTACTTAAATCAGGTCCCCAACTTTAGGTAGTTCTGCAACTAAATAGATGACTATATTCTATTTTTAAAGATCTCCTGAGATAGAAATTACATATCCCTTCTCAGCGGTTTTTAAGTCATGCCTCCTGCTCTGTTGAAATTGTCCTGTTTATCATTACCCCTCATTCTTAGCCAAGCCAGACATCAGACCCTTCCTAAGATGATCCATGTGGGATCACTGATCATTTCTATTCATGCTGGAGTCGCTGAGATAGGGGTGGCAAACTGGTTTCAACCAACATGGCAACCCCAATCAGTTCATAGTGAGACCTGTATACTCTTGCGGAGGACTGTGAAGCCAAAGGCCACTAATGAGAGAGAGCTGCCATGGCGGCTTTAGAGTGTCAGCAGGGCACCTGATGACAGCTGCTACATAACCACTTGCCCAAAGACAGCAAAGCAAGAGGTCTTCAGTGCTAGTGAAGCTGCCCCCCCCCCTTTTTTTTTAATTTTCTGATTTTAATATTAGTCTGACATAGCGTTAGTAACCATGCTGCACTGAACATGTAATGGTACAATCTGAATCATGATTTGTTAAATATTATACCCCACACCCCCAGAATACTTAAGCTGGTCATAAAGTTAACTGTGTAAGTAAGTACATAAGCATAATCAGTTACAGACAGCCTCTTGTATAAATTGCTGTTTAGCAATACACAAACTGCCTCAAAGATGTATGCTTACAGGTAGACATTCAGTTATATCAATAAAACAGCATGTCCTGAAAGTATGGGCACATTTTAAAACATTTTAAGACAATTCTGTTAACCATAATAGTCCCACAGTATGACTGAGTAATAAGAACCACCTACTTTAAAAGCAAAAAATTTAATCAGTATAGTGCATGATTGATTCAACATAGTTCCCAGGGAACAGACCTCCATAGTTTCCCTTGGCTCCCGGGTGGGGCAGAGTGGGTTGTGCAAGTCTCACTCCACCAGGATGGTCAGTGGCAGATGTAGGTGGCAGCCATGGCCAGAATGTTTTCACGTCACTCTGCTATGAGCACAGAAGGCTCCAGGACAGAGCTCCAGGAATCTGAGGAATTGGTCCAAGTGCCTGGAAGTGTCAACTTCATTACCTCACCTGGCAACATAGCATCATTTTCTCTTGTTCTGTATCAGTGGTTTCCCATGAGAAGCTTCATAAGCTACACACACACACACACACACACACACACACACACACAGTTCAGAACCACTAACCACCCCCCTACCTGAGAAAATAACATGACAAAAAAATTAATTGAATTCAATAGCACTCCTATGTGATCCTAGATTTTACTATCCAAACTACATCTATATATATACTGGAAAAACTGTAGCATATGCATATGTAAGGTATAATGCCATTTTAGACAATTATTGGTAGACATGGATTTGAAGATTCCAAACCATACTCTAGAAACCTTTAGGGCTGCATGGCTCCCAGCTCAGAAACATGACATTGTGTGTGCTGGACCCTAGAAGGAAGAGGGTTAGGGGCCTCATTGACAACAAGCCTTCAGAAACAAAACTGACAAATGTTAGGTTTCTTTTGTGTCTTCCCTCAGGAAGAAAGAACTTTCACTTTCTCTTTTTAGATTATATTCTTATTTAATAATTTTCACTGCTTTTCTTTTCATACACTCAACTTTTCTAATTCCCTCTATAGTGGGGAAATTAAAATTAGACATAATAATCTAATCTAAAGCATAGTGCTAGAGTCCTGTGTTGTTATGGGCAATTGCCTAGCCAACCAGCTCACTCTCTCAAATACCTGGGTTAGCAAAGTTTATCTTTCTACCACGATATCCTTTGCTCAGACATACACAAAGCCCACCGACCTAAGGTCCTCAGAGATGTAAAGATTCAAAGTTACTTTTTTTTTCTTTTCTCATTTCCCTGACTTTACTCAGTGGCACGTTCACAGTGGGGATAGGGGTAGAGACACCAAGATTGGGCCTGATCTGTCCTGGAGTGCTGCGGGCAGCAAACACCATGCAATACAGACAGGAGGGGGCTCAGAGGGAGCTTAGTGGCTCCAGCAGAAACCTGTGTACCAGGGAGGATGCAGTGAGTACCTAGGTCCCCCAGCCCCCTAATACTGGGCTGAGGTTGAGGGGTGGGGTGGGGGGGCACAAAGTGTCTTCTCCAGAAGGGCCAAGTGGCCAAGTCCTTACCCAGGGCATAGGCCCACAGGGAAGGCTGTGGGACACCCTGGATGTAGAGCTGTGCTACTCTTCCTTTTCCCTTCTGGTGAAGGAAAGGAAGGTTCTGGGCTAGGCCAAGAAGCTTCCTGTCCTGCCCCTTCTTGTCTTCCACTAATCAGAATGGTGAGGTCTGCTTGACAATGAAGCCTTGCTTTGCAAGTATCTTCATGATGGTGGCAATATTCTTACAGTCATCAGTGCCTGTGTGTTTCAGGCTGATGCCCTTGTTCATATCTAGAAGTCCATTACTGGGCCGGCAGCCCATGGTGAAGCTGTAAGCCTTTTTCAGATCAACCCGCTGCTTGAAGTAATCTGCCACTGGCAAGCCCAAGTACTAGCACTGGCCCAAGAGCAAGACTTTCAGGCCCCAGTCTCCAGAGGAGACAAAAATTGACCTGATGTTTAGATGACCCTCTCCAACACTTGCCAACCATCCACCATGACTTGAATAATCCCAATGAGCTCTTGACAGAACAGATGTATTCTGTGCTGGACATGATTCACGTGCTGTGTATGTATTCTGGGCTGGATGTGATCAATCTTCATGGTTTGACCATTTAACTTCAGGATGGGGAGCACGATGATTTCCTCCATGCACTCTGACCCTGGCCAATGCAACTTACTTTTTTTGTTAATACAACATATGTTTAATGCTGGCTGCACTGTTTTAAATTCATGAAGATGAAACCTACTCTTCTTTACTCAATAAAGGTGCACATAAGCAGACTAACAGAGTTTTGAGGTCTTGCTCCTGGTATGGCAAGGGAAATCAGACTGGAAGAATAAGAGTGTATTTAATTCCAGACAAAAGACGGCCACCAGGCTTTTTAATACTTTATTTGCAATATAAGTAAGATCCTCTGAGATATTTTAGCATGAAAATTCATTGTAGATGTAAAAAATGTCATTATCATGATAATAATACAAGTGCAGTCAGAAAGAAAAGGAAGCATAACCACTGTCGATGGTGATAATTTCAATTACCAGGTGAAAGCAGTATAAATGGATAAAATCTAAGAATGTGATTTTTTTAGAACAGAAACCAATTCAGTGAACTCCTGAACCATCCTGCTATTTGCTGAAAACTGACATGAAGTAATGATTTTAAACATATTTATTTATACATATTTATTTAAAACATATTTATGTCCTATAAGTCAGGTAAATGTCTATCATTTTTGTTGTTTTAATTGGATCTCTAATCAAGCTTTTACTCAATACAAGTTTTCTGGGCATCTGGGTGGCTCAATGGATTAAAGCCTCTGCCTCTGGCTCAGGTCATGATTCTAGGGTCCTGGGGTCAAGTCCTGCATCGGGCTCCCTGCTCAGTGGGGAGTCTGTTTCTCCCTCTGCCTCTCTCTCTCTCTCTGTCTTTGTCTCTCATGAATAAATAAAACCTTTTAAAAAAATACAAGTTTATTATTTTTTAATCAGTATAGAGCTCTATGTTGTTTCTGTCAAATGGCTAAATACAAACTAGCATAGGTGACCAAATGGAAGATGAAAAAAGTTTTTCTGTACAGAAGTCTTAGAGCTAATAAATGATAAAAATATGATAGAAATACAAGATTTGGAACTCCTAAGGGATCTGAGCACTGACCATTAACTGCTCATATTAAAAGAGAGAGAATCAGACAATCTGATGGTAGAACACAATACTACCTATGAAGCATCTTGACAAAAAACAAATGAAAAAACTCCAAGTCTGAATTTGGTCAAGCTGCTAGATTCTACTCATTTGCAGAAAAATCAACAGAGGGATGCCTGGGTGGCTCAGTTGGTTAAGCAGCTTCCTTTGGCTCAGGTCATGATCCCAATGTTCTGGGATCAAGTCCCACATCAGGTTCCTAGCTTGGCAGGAAGCCTGCTTCTCCCTCTGCCTCTGCCTGCCGCTCTGCCTGTGCTCGCTCGTGCGGTCTCTCTCTCTCGGACAAGTAAATAAAATCTTAAAAAAAAAAAAAAAGAAAAATCAACAGAATGAAGAAAGCTGTTAAACCCCATCCAGGAAGGCAGTTAGCAAAATTTAGAGCATGTAGAAACTGAAACAACCAGTCCAGTTTTCCTACAATTAAATTGCAGGGGAAAACAAGGGAGAAAAAGAAAAGTGGGGATGGGTAAAAAGGACCATGAATTATATTGTGATGGGAAATAATTAGAAATTGTATTAAGGAAGTATTGATAGTTGTTTAGGTGTTATATCTGTATTGTGATTATGTTTTTAAACAGAGTTCTTTCTTTTATAAAGTCAGAAAATAGGCAGAAGACATGAACAGACACTTCTCCAAAGAAGACAAATGGCTCAGAGACACATGAAAAAATGTTCATCATTAGCCATCAGGGAGATTCAAATCAAGACCACACTGAGATAACAGTTAGAATGGCCAAAATTAGTAAGACAGTAAACAAGTGATGGAGAGGATGTGGAGAAAGGGGAACCCTCTTACACTGTCAGTGGGATGCAAGTTGGGGCAGCCACTTTGGAAATCAGTGTGGAAACTCCTTAAGAAATTAAAAATAGAGCTTCCCTATGACCTGTAATTGCGCTACTGGGTATTTACCCCAAAGATACAGATGTAGCGAAAAGAAAGGTCATCCATACCCCAATATTCATAGCAGCAATGGCCACAATCGCCAAACTGTGGAAAGAGCCAAGATGCCCTTCAACAGACAAAAAGATAAAGAAGATATGGTCCATATATACAATGGAATATTACGCCTCCATCAGAAAGGATGAAAACCCACTATATCAAAATGGGCAGGACTGGAGATAATGCTGAGTGAAGTAAGTCAAGCAGAAAGAGCCAATTATTGTGGTTTTTACTTGTAGAGCATAAGCAATAACATGGAGGACATTAGGAGAAGGAAAGGAAAAGTGAATTGAGGGAAATCAGAGGGGGAGATAGAGCAGGAGAGACTGTGGAGTCTGAGAAACTAACTGAGAGTTTTGGAGGGAAAGGTGGTGGAGGGATGGGTGAGCCTGGTGGTGGGTATTAAGGAGGGCATGTATTGCATGGAGCACTGGGTGTGGTGCATAAACAATGAGTCTCGGATCGCTGAAAAAATTAAATTAAAAAAATTAAAAACTAAAAAAGACATGATAAATATATTTGACATACAATGTCTGGAATTTTCTTCATAATCTAGTTGTTGAGGAGTAGGAGGAATATAGATGATACCAGTTTGACCAGGAGTTGATAACTGTTGAGATTGGATGATAGATTTATGGGTTTCATTATAATATTCTCTTTAATTCTAATTTCACAAATTCCCATATATATTAGTTTGCTAGGGCTGCCAATAACAACAACAAAATCCAGACTGGGTGGTGTAAATGATGGAAATTTATTTCCTCACATCATCTTTTCTCTGCAGACACCCATCCATAGACTCTCTGTCCAAATTTCCTCTCCTTATAAGGACACTAGTCAGACTGGATTAGGGCTCACTCTATGGCCTCTTTTTTTTTTTTTTTCAAGATTTTTATTTATTTGACAGGGATCACAAGTAGGCAGAGAGGCAGGCAGAGAGAGGAAGGGGGGCAGGCTCCCCACTGAGCAGGGAGCCTGATGCAGGGCTCAATCCCAGGACCCCAGGATCATGACCTGAGCTAAAGGCAGAGGCCTTAAGGCAGAGGGGATCCATCCAGGCACCCCTCTAATGGCCTCATTTTAACTTAATCACCTTTTCAAAGGCCCCAAATACAGTCAGATCCTGAAGTATTAGGGGTTTGGACTAAAACATAAGAATTCTGGGGAAACAATACAGTCCATTAATACCAAAATGAAAAATTTCAAAATGAAACATAACATATAAGCAGCACCTGGATGGCTCATTAAGTGTCTGACTTCTGCTCAGGTCATTATCTCAGGTTCCTGGGATGGAGCCTTGGGTCAGGGCTCCATGCTCAGTGGAGAGTCTGCTTCTCTGTCTGTCTCTGTCCTCACCCCCACCCCCAGCTAATGCTCTCTTTCCCTCCCCCTTATATAAATAAATAAACTCTTTTAAAATAACATATAATATTGAAAATATATTTTTTAGGGACACCTGGGTGGCTCAGTGGGTTAAGCCTCTGCCTTCAGCTCAGGTCATGATCTCAGGGTCCTGAAATCAAGCCCCGCATCAGGCTCTCTGCTCAGCAGGGAGCCTGCTTCCCCCCCCCCCGCCCCCTCTCTCTGCCTGCCTCTCTGCCTACTTGTGATATCTCTGTCAAATAAATAAATAAAATCTAAAACTATATATATATATATATATATATATAATTGATACATATATATATATATAAAATGAAATAGAATACATAAAATCTGTACCTTGAAAAACTGAATTTAAAAAGAGATACAAATTCTTTCTTTCTTTTATTTTCAGTGTAACAGTATTCATTGTTTTTGCACCACACTCAGTGCTCCATGCAATCCGTGCCCTCTCCAATACCCACCACCTGGTTCCCCCAACTTCCCACCCCTCCGCCCCTTCAAACCCCTCAGACTGTTTTTCAGAGTCCATAGTCTCTCATGGTTCATCTCTCCTTCCAAGTTCCCTCAACTCCCTTCTTCTCTCTAACTCTTTGACTTACATCTCCAAATAAACTTGACTCGTAGTCCCTTTTAATATTTATATAGATCTCCTCACTCAACATGTATCCCTAGCAGAGATGTCCCATTTCATTCTTCTTGTAGTGCCTTTCTGAGATCTTATAGATGGAAACATATCATAAGAGAAACAATATTTGTTGTTGAGTAGCTAATTATAGCTATTAGTGTTATGGATTGAGTGTTTGCAACCCTACTAAATTCATATGTTGAAATTTAATCCCCAGGGTGATGGTATTTGGCTGTGGGGTCGTTGGGAGGTAATTAGGTCATGTGAGTGGAACCCTCATGATGGGATTAGTGCCCTTACAAGAGCCCAGAGAATGAACAAGCTCTCTTTTTACCAGGTGAGAATATAAGAAGGCAGCTGTCTGCAAATGAGAAGACAGCTCTCACCAGAATCCAACCATACTGGGACCCTGATCTTGGACTTCCAGCCTCCAGAACTGTGAGAAATATATTCATGCTGTTTTTTAGCCACCAGATTATAGTATTTTGTTATAGCAGCCCAACCTAAGATGTAAAGCATTATCTATTTTTTTAAAACTATTCCATCTAACAAATACTATCTCTCATTCTCAAAATTATACACAAACTGAGACACTGATGTAAGCGAAATGACAGCCTAACTAGGAACATCTATAATTGATTAATATATTTATCCAGTCTAATAAATATCCAGTATATTCTATCTCAGTGGATGTCAACAGTAGAGGGCCATGTGCTTGATTTTTCTATCCTTTGCAGCAGGATTTATAAGAAATAATAGAGAAAATACTGGCCAAATTTATCTGGAAAAATGGCATATCAGTTAGAAGTCAACAAGAGATTCCTGAAAGTATGGGCCTAATAAGGTGATAGCATTTAATAGGACTAAATGTAGGATTCTAATCTAGGGTCCAAAAATACTGGAAAAGAAAAAAAACATGAGATGTATGGCTTAACAAGAATACATACTAAGAATTTTATTAAGAATTTTAATTGGCAATAAAGACACTGAAAGCCAATAATGTGCTTGCTGAGAGTTAATACATCAGGCTTCAATAGTAGAATACAACAACTTAAGAAGAAAGAGATGATCCCATTTTATTTGAGGCTGGGTTTCCTCTGAAATTTTTGTTTTTACATGACCAGCACACTTCATAAAATATAACATTATAATGGTGAATATATTTAACCCTCATCAAATGAAAAATAGCAACAGAACTTGGAAATGTTAGAATAAAATAAAACTGAAATGAGAAAGGTTGTCCTCAAATACCTGTCATTTGGAAAGGCTTTATTTAGGCCTATCCTTCATGGCCCCAAGAGGGAAAAATTTTGTTGATCTGGCTAAGGCCCCCTCATCCTTCAGGAAACATCACTTCCTCATGGAGGCCTCTCTGGCTCCAGAGCACTGGCTTCTTCTCTGTTGGGCACAAATCCTACTTCTAATTGTCAAATCGTGTTAGCCTTGCTAGACTGCAGACTCCCAGAGAGGTTGGACTGGTCTGATCTGTTAGTCCTCTAACACTCTGTGCCTATCACAGGTAAATGAATGTAACAACATCTGAGGAACAGATGTGACTCTGCTATGAAAATGTAATTTTTTAATACAATTGTGTAGAGATTCATGGGATGCCTCAGGAAGTAGCAATTTTTCTCTCACAAGAAACCCTCACCCAGGCTTAAAATGGTGGTCCACTTGCCTGGGGCAGGAGTGGATGAGGTAGAGGAGATTAAAGCATCAGGGGGGTGACCGGCTTATACGATTTTTAGCTTCCTTGCCCCTCTGAAGCCCTCTTGTTTGAGTTCTGCTAGGAGAGGTATTGTTTATTATGTCCCAGGTTTCCTTTAGCACATCAGCTATATTCTGATCCATTTTAGAAAAGTTTTAGTGATAAATTTCTGTGTAATTGCTTCCTTTCAAATCCAAATTTCATTTGATGGTTTTCTATCTTTTCCTTCTCCTTCTCTCCCTACTCCAAAAAGCTGATGATCAATACTTCTATTTCACTGTAAGGATGCATAAAGCTTCAGGAAATATGTAGCAGACAGTGAGGTGAGGTCAGACTAAAGAGAAATATTTTTGAGGTTCTTAGCATCAACTGTGCCAAACATAAATGCAGATTTGATAAATGACACAAAGTCATTACCTCTCCATTTCCCTTTCTGTGGATTTGATTTTTACAAGGCCTCAATTTTCCATAAAAACAGACCAAATTTATAGCAAATACAGAGACTACATTTTTTATTTATAAAGTAAAAATCTACCCAAATACTTTTCATTAAAACTATGTGCCCTATAATACTGGCTTTTAGAGTATTAGGAAGCATTAGATAACTTTGGTTATTCCTCTGGGAATTAATACACAAAGAACTTGAAAGCCCATCTCCTCAGCACAGTTCCTGAGACTACCAATTCTGACCTTGATTACTTGATTCAGTTCAATAAGAAGTTGTGAGATGAGGCTGTCATGTAAACACACACACATGCTCGCTCTCATTTCTCCACTCACTGATGTCCTTCTTGAGGAATACCTTTTGTAAAAGTACCCCCAGCCAGGAATCAATTCCTAGGCAATTATGAAATTAGGAAAACAATATGGCATTAATAATTAAAATACAAACCTAACAGGTTTTGTTTTTTTTTTTTGCTTTAAATATTTTTTTTGGGGGAAAGGATACCATATTTCTACTCAATTAAGAGAAACACTTTTGGGGCACCTCAGTGGCTCAGTCGTTAAGTATCTGCTTCAGCTCACGGCACAATCTAGGGTCCTGGGATCGAGTTCAGCCTTGGGCTCCCTGCTCAGCAGAAGCCTGCTTCTCCCTCTCCCTCTCTCCCTGCTTGTGTTCCCTCTCTCACTGTGCTTTCATCAAATAAATAAAAAAAATCTTTTAAAAAAAAAGAAACATTTTTATAATCTTGAGGTTTTTTTAATTTTCTTTACATTTATCAAGCCACAATTCATAGGGAATGGGTTCTAGCAGTTCAGGCTCCTTTCCATCAGTTCTCACAAAGTGTGCTTCTCTGGCTGGAGCATACTGGTGTTTCCATTGACCCCAAGTACCTTTTTCTTTGGCTTCCTTCTTTTCCTGATCATTTTCCTTTACAGGCTTCAGGAAGCTATTTCGGCTCCTTGAGTGTTCAATATGCTCAACGCACACATTAATTCTCTTGGCAAGAATCTTGCCTTTAACTTGTTTACAACCATGCCAACAGCATGCTGAGTAACCTTATAGACTCTTTCAGTGTTGCCATGGTAACATTTGTGGAGCATTCTTCTTTGAACAGTGCCCATTCCCCTGAGGTCCCCAATATCATATTTCTTATAGATTTGAATGTATGTGGCCAAAGGAACACCACCATGTTTTCTACAAGGCCTAGAGAACACAGCGGGTACTTCTCCTCTTTCTCTTTGTGTTGGTCATTTTGGCGATTTACTAGAAAATGACAGTTCTGGACAAAAGGCCAAACCTAACTTACTTTTGAATCCCAGAACATCCACTGAGAAGTTTCTGAAAAAAATTAGGTTGAGATAGGGCTGGGGAGTTACACAGAGGGGAGGAAGCAGACAAGGGTGGAAAGTTCAGTTGTTAGGAGAAGCAAACCCACCAGGAACAGGGGCTTCAAGAGAGCTCTCCCCAGAACAGAACTCACTAACACTGTTCTGGGGAAGTTGGGCCAGATGGAGATGGATCCTATCACCTTTAAGTTTCATGCCTCTTTCTGAGGTTATTCCTTATTGCAAGGATGAGCAAGACAAGGAAGAGATTACAGAGAAAACATGAGAATGGAGAAGGCACACAACTTTGAAAGGCTTAATGTTTTTTCTTTTTGTACTATGTCATGCTAGCATTTCAAGACCAGAAAGTAAATCCTTGATTTAGATCTTCTTCTGATAATCCTCTGCTTTCTACAGCTTTAAGCATGACCTGCCAAATAAGGTACTCACTCCTACATTTAGTATAACTTCAGACATGTCTATGAGAAAAAAATACATGTGGAAAAAGTATGTCTACGCTAAGCAAATATTACATGGATATACTCTTCAGAGCAGTGCTTCTCAAACTCAGTTGTGCCTACAGATTACTAGAGATGTTGCTGACATGCTGAGTGTAGGCCAGCAGGTCTGATATGCTGCATTTCTAACAAGCTCTCAGGTGATGCTGTTGTTGCTCACTCTAAGTACGTTTTAGACCAGGACAAGAAAACCCAGCTTTGGCAGGAAATCTGTGCCCGCACCTTCATTCCCACTCCCCTTCTTCTCCCCTGAGTTCCTGTACACTTTCCTGTTTCGCTACTGTAAGAAAATTTCAGCACTGAGCTAAGTGAGTACAAAAGAAAAGAAAATATTCTAAAATCACGACTTCAAGTAGAGCAGTAAGATTTTTAAGTTGCCTCAAGGGTAGAGACATAATTTTTGATATGCATGCATTATACATACTTCATGCAAATCATTGAACACAGTAGCCTATTTCTTTCCATAAATGAAGCCCTATGTCTGCATAACTTAAAGGAAGTTTATTTCATTAATGCACAGCACACCATCTCATTGTTCAGGTATCTCTGGAGAGTGAAGTGGTCTGAATAAGCCAAATTTTCCAGATAACTAAAGTTTATCTTAAGTTTCTGAATATATGGGCACCCTGCTCAGCTGGGAGTCTGCTTCTCCCTCTCCCTCTGCTCCACCCCACTGCTCACGCATTCACACTCTCTCTCATAAGTAAATAAATAAAAATTTAGAAAGGGGGGTGTGCCTGAGTGGCGCAGTCAGTTGAGTATCTACTTTCAGCTCAGATCATGACCCCAGAGTCCTAGGATCGAATCCCGCATCAGGCTCCCTGTCAGCTGGAAGCCTGCTTCTCCCTCTCCCTCTGCAACTCCCCCCTGCTCACAGGCTTGCACACTCTCTCAGAAATAAATAAATCAGATTTTTTTTAAGTTTCCAAATATATTTGTTTCTGTGATTTTTAATCAAAATTTTCATTAACATATCCTAGACTTGTTAGTCTTATAAAACAAGGTTTATCACATATCCACAATTATCCAAGGTCAACAATGATTCTGCTATGGCATGACACAACAATGCTACGGGAGCTTCTCAGTCTGTGTGGACATAAGTGCTGCTTCCCACACAGCAGAGTCTTAGAGTGGCCCCCTAGGCCTTCTTCAAGTAGACTTCTGCTTCCTTCCTCTATGATCAGCTTTCTGCTGACTGCCCTCCTCTTATAGTTTTTAATCTGCTGCTATATTTTTCACATAATATTCTGGGAAAGATTCTGAGACTCACTCCCCTCTCATCTCTCTTACTTATTATCATCTTTTAAAGATTTTATTTATTTATTTGAGAGAGCACAAGAGGGGCAGAGGGAGAGGGACAAACAGACTCCCCACTGAGAAGGGAGACCAATGTGGGACTCAACCCCAGGACCCTAGAATCATGACCTGAGCCAACAGCAGACCTCAACCAACTGAGCCACCCAGGCACCCCAATATTATTATTTTTATAAATAAAAGGAACTCTCTTTCAGGGCTTTGGGCTACCAGTTGCCTAAATCAGTGCAATCATTCCAGCTTAAAAAAATCACACAAGATGACTCCCAATTAAGTATCTCTTACTATTTACTACTGAATACTCACTGATCCCAGTGTCCTTACAGTACTGGACTAAGTACTGTCCCATGACTCTTAGAAGATGATTATACTCTCGGACATTGAGAAATTCCTGCTTATTATGGGATGGCTCCATGATCTCCAAGGGTATATTAACAATTCCAACCACACCTGCACCAAGTCTGGAAGAATAAATAAATACAGAAGTAAATTCTATGAAATTTAGCTAAGGAAAAAGGAAAAGCAAATATACCACGGTCTTTTGAAATCAGTTTTTTTTGTTTTGTTTTGTTATTTTTTTTTTTTTAACAAATAACTTGATTCACTTGGTCTGGACCACGGCAAAGTTTAACAAGTTAAAACTGTCTTTTGTTATATAAATCTATGGTAATCCTCAGTATGTGTGGTCTCATAATAAAAAAATCTTTTAATGAACACTGTTACTTAATTAATATGACTCCTTTCCCAAACTGAAACCTTCCATGGGAATCAGTGGGAAAAGGAAGCCTTTTAGCATTAGATACCACTAACAAGGCTTTGCTGAAATAAACTGACATGACCCTCTTAGTGATCTGGCCAGAGAGTCACTTTCTCCATCCTCATTTCATCTGTCAGATTGGATTTTTCTTCATCATTTCAGAGGTCTGTGGGGTGCTTAGTGAATTCTGCTAAAGGAACGTAAGGGCTAGATTATTCCAGAAAGCAACAGGTATATGCCTGAGTCTGATGGATAAATTCAATCTTTTTTTCAGATTTTCAGCAGCTTATGAAGTATGTAACTGGGATATTTCCACTTAGTGACAGAATATTCTGGTTATTTTCCATGTTTTAGGAAAGAACATCCAGTTGTCTAGCTCTCCCAACTTCCCTTGGCAAAACACACAGACCAAGTCTTCCCGATGTGGAGCCGCCTATGATGTTTTCCAATACTTTCCTCTTCCACCCTGCCCTCCCTTCACTATTCATTCTCTAAGTCTATGTCTGGGCATCATTTCTTCCAGGAAACCTGACTCAACTTCCTGCAGTTCAGCTGATTACCCCTCCCAATGCTCTTTCTGCATATATTAAGTAAGCCTCTAGCACATATTCATCCTCTAGAATCCATCCATCCATCCATCCATAGCACCTGGCCCTATTCCAGGAACCAGGAATGTAATATTAAGCAAGAAAAACAAGGTCCCTCCTTATAAAGTTTCTCTTCTATTGAAGAATAATTGGCAGTATGGGTGACCAGATCATTTCAGATGGTGATAAACCAAGCAGGTCCTGTAACATGTGAAGGTGGTAAGGTAGAGGGGCTGGTGAGAGGGGCTAATGTTAATTAGACAGTCTGGGAATCCCCTCCTACAGAGGGGATTTTAGAGTTGGTGCTTAACTAACATGCCAGGATGAGAAGTAGGGAGACCTGAGGACAGAAGGTTCAAGGCAGGGGGAGGGCAGGCACCATGCAGTAAGGCAGGAGCAAGCTTAGGATATATGAGAGATAGGAAGCTATGGTGTTAGGAGACGGCTTGAAAGTGTGGGCAGGGCAGGGGCTGTCCCTGAGCCAGGCAGAGGCCAGATCACAGGAAAACCGTGGTAACCAATTCTATCTGACATGCAGTGGGGTTTTAAGCAAGAGAGTAATTTTTTTTAAAAGATCATTCTTGCTGATGCCATAGAATATAAAAATATACGTATTCATATACTTGTCCCTTTCCCTGGACTGTAAGTTTCTTAGCAGAGGGCAGCAGGCATTCACCGTCTTGTCTGCAGAACTTGGTGCCGTGCCTGGTGCATGACCCCGCAAGATGAGAGCTTGCTGAATGAGCAAATGAATTCCTCGAGAGTGAGACAGAAGATGAAAAATGTTCCCCTGAGCCATTCTACTAGTCACAATTATTGTGTTTGAGCCCTGCACCATTTTACAGGTCACAATTTTCCTGTTTCACTCTCTACATAATTCATGAAAACAGCTCCTGGAGTTTCAGCCCATCAGGAAAGCACCAGAACGTGTTACTCCGGAAGCCAAGTAGGCTGGAGAGTGTTAATAATACACGCTCACAAAGGTAACTGGCAAGAACTCACACATGTAAGGGTTGCACAAAATGTTAACAGGGTTGCTTTACAAGACTACGGATTTTTCTTTCCTAAATTTTCTTTATTATGCTTGTATCATTTTTAAATTGGTGAAATATTAAGAACCTAACCTGAGTAGATGGTGCAAGGAATGGTAAAACATCAGGTTGCTCAGGAAATGTATTGAAAAAATGTCCCGAAGTATGATTTTGCCCTAGGACAGGCATGAAGCTCTGCTGATATTATAAATTAGGCAGATTAGTGCCTGCATATTGATGGGAAGGGTGAACAGAGGACATGACACCTGCTCCTATTATGATTAATCACTCATCTAACTCCACAGACAGAATCTTACTGCAGCCTCCCTCATCCTGTCTATGCCTCTGAGAACAAAAACATACTTACAAGGACTTCAGTTTCAACTGTGGACCCACTTTCTCATGCATTTTGATCAGGCGGCTATTACTGTAAATGAACATCCCAGCTTGGCTTCGATTTTCTATGTTCACTCCAAAGAACAAGCAGAGTGTCCTTGCTTTTTTTAATTCTCTGGCATTATATTTAGAAAAGTAAAAAAAAAAAAAAGTTTTTAGTAAATAAAAATATACAATTTACAGGCTGCCCATAATTAAACTGTGACAGTGAAAATCAATAGAACTATATATAAAATACCCAGGAGTTTTGTAAAACCTATTTGGTACCCTCAGCATCTCTGTAGAGCCTAGTACTTTGTATAAACATGATGGTCATACCCGTCAAACACCAGCAGTACTTGATTAAGAAACAGGTTTGCCAACCTCAAATTATAAGAACTAGAAAATTCCAAAAGATTCTTGAAATGTTACACAGTCTTATATGTATATATGCTGCTGAATTTTTGAAAAATGTTGATTTGACTCTTTTAAATTTAGGTATTTTTAACACTGGATGTGATTTCTAACTTTCAGCATGTCCTCAGGCCTCTCAATATCCTATATGGATTGGAATGTGCAAAAGATATTCTGTGGCTTTCTCTCTTTCTCCAAAATCAAAGGTAAATCAAAGTTAATAAGGCAAGTTTACAAGGGCAACAGACATGAGCTCTTGTTTTTCTGACTCTGTCCTGCTATCTTGTGTTGTATATGACTTTTCTATAAAAGTGTAAAAACAGAAATCAAGACACAGCAGAATATGTTAGAAACAACCGTAGTAATAGGAGTCTGCTTGGAGCCATGAAAAGCGCCTGGATATAAGAATCAGAAAGACGGAGCTGGGTTCAAACATAAGCTCATCTCTGTAATAACCATGTGACTAAGAATGAGTCACTTTAACTCTCTGTCTGATCTGAAAAATTGGAAAAATGCACACCCTGCCATTTGGGATGTCATGAGGACTGGAAAAGAGAATGTTAAGTATAAACCTGGAACAGAGTAGGTGCCTCACCAATGCTATTTTCCTTTTCCTATCAAGAATGGTACCCAGTATAATCCTTCCCCTCCACTCATCTTGTAGCTCTTCTCATTCCACAAAAACAGCCTTTTCTTTTCAAATTTATGATAACATGCCATTATGACTGACCTAATATACTTACTGGATTGGTTAAATACATCTATCATTAATGGGCTAAGAAAAAGTCCTAGTAGTTCTATGTAGATAGGATATACAGAATACATTAGACTTTGTAAGGAAATTACTGACTTGGATTAATATAGTATCTATTTTTTTTTTTTTTTAATTTTTTTATTTTTATAAACATATATTTTTATCCCCAGGGGTACAGGTCTGTGAATCACCAGGTTTACACACTTCACAGCACTCACCAAATCACATACCCTCCCCAATGTCCATAATCCCACCCCCTTCTCCCAAACCCCCTCCCCCCGGCAACCCTCAGTTTGTTTTGTGAGATTAAGAGTCACTTATGGGGTCAAATGTATACAAATCACACTTTTTCCCAAAAATGTATGCTCCATATTAAATCCTTACTCTTCAATAAAAAAGAATACTGACTATGTAAAGGACCCCAAAACAGGGTGTTATAGGATATTATGTAATCACTCTACAAAAGTAAATAATACTGATTGCCTTGAATTTTCTTTTAAAAACGCATTTTTGGGGTTGCCTGGGTAGAACAGTTGGGATAAGCATCCAACTCTTGGTTTCAGCTCAGGCCAGAATCTCAGGGTCGTGAGATCAAGCCCTGCACTGGGCTCTGTGGGTCAGTGGGGAGTCTGCTTGAGATTCTCTCTCTCTCCCCCTCACACTTGCTCTGCGTGTTTATGTGTGTGTGTTTCTCTCTCAAAATCAGTAAGTAATTTAAGAAATCAATCAATAAGTTAAAAAGCATTTTGTTCTAAAAATAAGTTCATACCAACTAACTGGCATTATTATAAATAAAATGTAGATCAGTCACCTTTCATGCATATCAATGTAACTAACTACAAACAATTCATCAACCAGATTTTTCTTTCTGGAAACTTTAAAGAGGCCTTTGCTATGGAAACAGCCCAAGCATCCATCAACTGATGAATGGACAAAGAAGATGGTGTGTGTGTGTGTGTGTGTGTGTGTTTATACACATACAATGGAATACTACTCAGCCACAAAAACAATGAGGGTGCTTGTTCTGATGAGAACCTGGGTGTTGTATCGAAGTGCTGAATCACTATATTATACACCTGAAATGGATATAATACTGTATGTTAACTAACTGGAATTTAAATAAAAACTTTTAAAAAGTAAAGAGGACTTTGTTTTTTAATGAAGATTTCTATGAGATTTATTTAATATTTATTTTGATAAATGCATAGAGTTAACATTTCAAATTTCAGTTCTGAGGAAAGTTATGGTTATAGAGCACTTTATAGTTCACAAACAGTAATTCTGGAAACTGGTAATGCTTCTTTAAAAATCTGTTTCTCAACATGGTCCCAGTTTTCAAAATCTGACCTTACGTAGACAGCACTGTATATTCTGAGTTTAACTGGTTTAACACCTGAGCTGGAAACCAAGTCAACTTTACAAATGTAAATCATGGTTTTGTAAGTTAGGCTTGCTATTTTTATTTTAACTATATATGTGATACATTTATTTGAAACATTTTCAATTTTAAATTTTAAGCAGTACTAGAAGAGAAAAGAAACCAACCCTCTAGAGGCTTATGCCTGGCAAAGGACACAGAGAAAGTAGTCAGCTGATCCTCTGGGCAGATTTCACTTCCTCAACTGGACACTGTGCTGACTTTTCACTCTCTATGCAGAAGTTTTAACATTGTGTAAATACATGTATGCATGCAAATATATATTTTATAAATACTCTCATTGATTATGTGGTTGGGGAATTTTGACCATATTATGCTTAATATAACATCTTAATATAATAAGATGTCATAGGCCGAGAAAGAGAAGTTATCAAATTAACCAGCAAATCTGTCTCCTCAGAAATCAGAATTTGTTTTACCAAAGTGCAGAGGATTCTGGTGGAACAGAAAATCTTACATCTTACCTCTGCTTCTCTTTAAGAATCTTACGCTTCACTTCTACATCATCCAAAGCTTTCTGTAATATGTCCTGGAGAAGTACATTTGGTTAGGAGAGAACATAATTCTATTAAATTAATGAAAGCTGAGCTGATATTTATTATCCTATTATCCAAATGTTTCACAAGGGTAATAGTGATAGGTCACATTGCCTAATGCAATTGTACCATGGTAGAGACTCAATAAATACTTGATAAATGATTCGGTTCCAGTAGCTAAGAGGACACACCAAATCCTAACCCACAGTTCTCTTTTTGTACTTATTCCAATGTTCTCTCTCTGCCTTTTAGAAAAGAGCCATTGCTCCCTGTAAGGCCACACTGGCTTTCACACAAATTACACAAAAGCTTAACAAAGTCATTTGATGTACTAATACACTGAATAACTTTGACTTTTATCTGTGAGAACAACAACAACAAAAATTGCTAAATTGCATGAGCAATCACTAAAGCTTCTTCAGGAAAAACAAAGTTGCTATTAAAGAATTTTGTTATTAAAAATTTTGTCATAAGAAAATGTCTCCTTTATATCAAGTTCCAGATACCCCGAATACTACTCCCTAAGTTGTCCCTTAATAGGTTAGTCCATCCTTAGGCTTTCTGCCTTTCTGAGTACCTCAATACCAATGCCCACCTGTCTTTATCTTCTTTTTTATCTTGATGTACTCACTCATTCACTGCCCTATCTCTATAGTATGCTCCCTGTAGCCAGGCAGAAAAGAAATAATGCACTGTTACTATTTCACAAATAACAACAGGTTTTTAATGTGCTCTATCCACCTGATGTGAAAGATGGCCATCTCATTCAGTGAGTAAACCACTCACTGAATACTATTTTCCCTGACTTTAAAGTAAAAGCAAATGGTAAAATAGTTAAGTATTTCGCATCAAATGCAACCACTCAACTGCCTAGAGGAATTTAAGAGGTTGGAAGCCAAGGTCATTCTGCTTTGCTCTCTTTGCTGAACAAAAAAGCAAGGTGGTCAAAGACTTCCCCACCCTACCTGTCAATGCATTCAGAACACAGAGCAAAGAGGCAGTGAGAGGTAAGGATAAGGCAAGAAGAAAGCAAGGTCCTGACACATTAGAAAGAGTCTGTTTCCCTTGTCTCTCAAATACACAAAGCCAAGGAAATTGATTTCTTTAAGACAGAACTTAAAAAGCTTAAACCTTTCTTTAAAAATCAGTAACAGTAAGATAGGCCCATGTTTACCTTAAAATAATAATTGAAAAGGAAAAAAAATGTTAGATAATTTCAGGAAAGCCATAGATAACTTTGGGGTATTACCAGGTGCTACTCTTTGATTTTACTCCCAATTCATGATCTTTAGAGATGAGAGAGCTCTGTATCAGCCCTTGTCCTTGAAAGTTTAAGGGCAAATCACAGAAAGGATTCATCTACTGAGTCTGCAGAAAAGGATGAAGGAAAGGTGAAATGAAGCATTTTTTTCTCCTTACACCTTTGTATTCCATTATATGCAAGCGAATAAAACGTTGCTTCATAATTCACCATGGTAGAAAGCTTTGTACCACATTTTTGGTAAAAGCTGGCAAACTTAGAACACATGTTCTGCGCAATATTCTTTTCCTTAGTTGCCATGCATTATAATTAATAATAATAGTTCTTTATAACCTATCTTACTCATGGGCATAGTGCAAGGATTATAGAAAATGTTTATGAACTGTATGGAGCAACTCCTAAGAAAAGAGCTCTGTAAGCTGAAAGTACTGTTATTAATATTCATAATTATAGCACATAATTCCTAACACCAGAAGAAAGGATGGCTTATTAGTCTTCTCCTTGCTTTCCCCATTTATTCAGGTCTGTAGGGAGCAATAATTTGAAAAGATATTTTCAAGGAAACTTGATAGGCTAGTTTTTTTCTGCTAGTTTTTCATTATTTTCTCCTTTTCTCTTATTGCTTTTCATTTTAAAGAAATGAGCTGCAGTACTCCTCCCCACTCTTCTGAATTCACCCCACGTTGCTTATCTTTGCTCTCAGACTCAGCCTTCTCTCACCGCTGAGGTGCCTCTCCTTTTCCTGCACGCCTCTGTTCTGTTTACTTGGGTGAAAATCAACTTAAGCTTCTGAGCTTGTCTGTGTTTATAAGTTTGGGAAGTAAATGATAAGAGACAACTGTGTGCAGGAAAAGCAAATGACACTTTGCCATTTAAGAAGGCTAGGTGTCATACCTCGGCAGAAGACAAAGAAGTCCTGTCAGGCTGGTTTACTGTGATTTGTGCCTCCTTCAATATGACTTCGGCTGGAAGCAGAAGCAAGATCATTACAACACCAGGAAAATCCTTTCAGGCAATTTTAAGGGAGAGGTAGATACAAACACACACACACACACACACACGCGTGCGCGCGTGTACACGCTCTATGGCTGTGACCAGTGGGAATGGCTTATAGAAAATAATCTCGGAAAATCCTACATTCCTTACATAGGTCCCACATGAGCCAGATGGAGGCAGCCACATGGGCTTCCTCTTAGTACAGTTGACAGGGCATAACTTTATACATACCAATTAAAGAGTTAGGACTGAATGTGTGGCTCACTAAAAACTCTCTAAAATCCATGAAGTATAGATTAAAATTACTCCTTGCTCCTGGACCACCAGGAAAGGATGGCTTTGTCCTCTTGTGGTGGGGTGGGGGGGAGTGAATGTGTAGAACATTCCTTCTTAAAGTGCATGTCATGCTAGTCTCTAAAATGATCTAACTCAGCATCATGCCAACCAGAATTTCCTATATCAATATATACCAATCTAGTTCCAAGTGTGTACTTGGAATAATAGTAAATAATGAGATACAGCAATGTATGTTATAATAATAAATAACACCATAATTAAACAAAGGCGGAGACAGAAAAATGTGTTATGAAGTTCTTGAGAAGCAGGGATTTGATTAATTGTGGTCATTCCTACCATGCTAGAACAGTACATGTCTCAGAATAAATGCACAATTAATGGCTGACTGAGCAATGATTAGGTCACAGGTAATTACATACCAATTTTGACAGCTTCTTCTGCCTTCTTAACTTCATTTTTAAATGCTCCTTTAAAAGAAGATGTGACATACAGATACTTTCTGAGGAGAAATAAGAAAGAACATAAGCAGATGATCATTTTGAAGTCCATAATACTTAGAGAATATTCCTTAGGAAGAATATATAATCCGGATATACATAATTGTTAAGAAAGAGTCATAGAATAAGTTGCATCCAACTGATAAACCAACAAATTTTATACTTAGGAAGAAATTCCTTGCCTTTTAGTACTTGGCCATTTTGCTTTTGAAAGGGAACTTCAGGAGAGAGATAAAATTTCTGCCTATACAAATGTTCATTGATACATATAAAATAGGATAATTTTCTTAAAAAGAAAAATTTCTATGTAACTGACCCATTATCAACGTTTCTAGTTAATATACATAACCCTCTTACTGAGGCCATAGACACTGGATAAACCCGTTCTCCCAATCCCAAACAACTATCTTTCTTTAACTAAAATGATCAGAAACACAAAGAACCACCAAGTAAAGAAATAAACAAATAAATACATTAAAAACAATTATATGTATACCTTAACGATATACCTCATTCTGTAATTTTTGCCTCTTACCCTTATAAACCCAGGAGCTCATTATTCTCTGAAACCTTCCATGTTTAGAAAGGCATCAAATATTCAGCCAGAGATGGGGAGAGACCTGCAAATCATCCCTGGAAGCCAAAATGTCTACAGATATCTAAAAAAAAGGCATTTGCTCAGGCAGAGAGAGAGTCTGAATCTATTATGCCCCTGGGGTGCCTGGGTGGCTCAGTCAGTTAAGCATCTGACTCTTGATATGGGCTCAGGCCATGATTCCAGGGTCTTGGGATCAAGCCCCAATCAGGTCTCCTCCTCAGTGGGGAGCCTGCTTCTCCCTCTCCTTCTGCCCCTCCCTCTGTTCACAGGCACAATCTCTCTCTCAAATAAATAAAATCTTAAAAAAAAAAAAAAGAAAAAAGAATCAAGATAAATTCCTTTTCTCTTAAGACTCTGAAGGATTTGTAGAAGTTTGTCTGGTTACCTAGATGAAAAGATTTAAATGTTAAAAAAAAATAACTAAATGTCACCTTATATTCATCTACTTCTATGGTTTAAGGAACTAGTCTCTTTATGGCTAACTTTAAGGTTCATTTTCCAATGGAATTACAGTTAACCATAAGAAAGGAATACCCAGAGGGTGCCTGGGTGGTTCAGTGGGTTAAAGCCTCTGCGTTCAGCTCAGGTTATATCTCTGGGTCCTGGGATCGAGCCCCAAATCAGGCTTTCTGCTCAGCAGGGAGCCTGCTTCTCTTCCTCTCTCTCTGCCTGCCTCTCTGCCTACTTGGTGATCTCTGTCTGTCAAATGAATAAATAAAAAAATCTTAAAAAGAAAAAAAAAAAGAAAGGAATACCCATAAAATCTAAGGTAAAGTAATTCTCAGTTTTTTCCCTTTTCTTCTACAATGAACATTATTATTTTAAGTCACACCCAAGGTGTATTCCAAATCAACCTCTATTACATTTAGAAAACAGCAAAACCTAAGTTTTAAAGTAAAAAAAAAACTAGTCTCGACATACTGGAATTACCATTTGTTTTTTGAAAAATCACACATTAATCACATAACTAATCTGGTATGAATTGCTCATTTTAAATCTTTCTTTTTTTTAAAAAAAAGCAAAATTAAGGAGAGACTTTGAACAATGAAGTGATCCTTTAAAACTGCTATGAATTAAACTATTCAAACATTTTACAGACGCTGTGTTTACAGTCCTAGAAAGTAAAAGTGGCCCAGAAGGTGCCAACCACACATTAGTGCTTGATTTTAAACAATGAAGACCAACAGAGCATGTGCTCTCTTTGTAGTCTACATCAGAGACAACCTGGTCCCAGATGATCTGGGACATCTCAGATGATCCACATGCTTTCACAATTTAAATTTTACAAGTGTCCATAACAATTTTAGAAAGCTAACAAAGAAAGATATGTACTTGTGGGAATTCAGTGTAATGAATCTGACCATTGTCATAAGGAAAGAATTTTCGGTCAATCCCCATCCATAACCGGGAGTCTACTTCAGCCGGACACTTCTAATCTTCCTAATGGTGGACTCTTGCAGATAAAAACGCCTTTAAAAGCCAGAACAATGCACACCTGGAGGACAAGGAAGGGAATCTATCCAACTGTCTATTTCTCCTTCCTTGCATCTGAGGACAGGGGAATAGGATTCCCTCTATGACTAGGCCTCCAGTTCTTCAGGGGTTAGAACTCTTTCCAAACCCATCTCCCAAACTTCACTTTTACTTGACACTTCTGTCCACAATGCTAGGCTTCAGCCTTTGCCCTCCTACTGTTTCTGCTTTCTCTCTAAACCACCGCATTCTGCCACATTGTAGGCCTTCACTCTCCCTCCTCCATTTCAGCTTTTACCTCCCTGAATCTTTCCATCAATAAAACTGCATTCACATATTTGATGTTCGCTTAATACATAAAACAATTTATTGAATATTTTCTTCTGAAGGAGTTGAAAAAACTCAAGGTCAATGAGAATATTGAGGGAAATGAAAACTAAAACAATATAAATGTTTTGCTCCTCAGAATGGTAAAAATAAAAAAAGAAAATATTGTTAATAGCAAGTGCAAATTTGGAACCAGACAAAAGGGCACTTGGTGTAAGAATAAACTGGGTCTTCTTGGAGGGAAAATCAATGGCACACCCATTAAAATTAATGGTGTTATCTCTCTTCTTACTCAGAAATTTACTTCAGAAGTCCGTTCCACAGAAATAATGACATATTAGCATAAATACACATCTGTCCAATAGATGCCCAAGCATGTCCAGTTTAGCACTGTAACAATAAAAACTCTAAAAGTCCTAACTATATGCAACAAAGTTAAATAAGCCATAGAGTACTACATATTTTTTAAATGACAGAGAAAGGTCTCCAAGAGATAATTTGTAAGTGAAAAGAGCAAGCTGCATATGAATTTTTGTTTTAAAAAAGAATTCTATATACAAATGTGTTTTTGCACACACACATGTATGTGTGTAAATGTGTGTAAGACAATCTGGAAGAGTATTAAACTTCTAGCAGAGGTTCCCATCTGGGGAGACTATGGATTGGTAGAGCACAGAGTGAATGCCAACTGGCAAAGGGGGATTTTAGTTATTTGATTTTTCCCCAATAACCTAACTGTATTATTTGTATTTTTATTAATTTTATACTTTTAAGAGCAAAATAGAACTCTTCCCCCCAAGAGAAATAAAAATATGAAAACAAAGTGATTTTTAAGGTTTTATGTTACAGATGTATAGAGTAGAGCATAATAAAGCATCTTGAGTGAGTATTTCAATCATAACCACCTTCAGAAATTAAAACTTGTATTGGCCCTTACTAGTCACATATACAAAATTTGTGAAAGACATTTTGGCTAACACAAACTATGGTATTTTAAGTTTTTGAGTTGGTCAAACGACTACAAGTAAAGAAAACTACAGTTCCTAACTTTTATTGATGCAGAAAAAATTAGCCCATGGTTAATTATGTTATTGAATTCACAATCATAACTATTTCCTTTTTTAAAATTATGTGTTTATCTAGTTTAGTCATACTATGAAATAGCTATAGTCCTTAGTTATTCATCAAAACATGTAATGAAGCATGATCAAAAATTTTCTGGCCAGTAGAATGTTGATAGCTACACCTGGATGTTGAATGGACCAGCTTGTTCACAGTGGGTAGAGAGATCTCCACTCACCATCACTCTTCACCCCTACCCAGCATCTTCCCTATCATTCCTAAGATTGTGCTCAGGCAAAAAACTGAGAAGGCATCCATGACTCCCCATTTCCTCCCCACTCCACACCCAACCCATCATCAAGCCTTGCTGGCTCTGTCTTTACAGCATATCTCTAATCCAAACACTACTTGTGACTGCACTACTACCACTCCAACTCAGGCCACCTGTACCTGCAATACAGTAATGGTAACCTAGGTCATCTTCCTTCCTCCTTTCTTGTCCCATAAAATCAATTCTCCACTCAGCAGCCAGAATAATCTTTTTAAAACATAAATCAAGTAATGCTGCTTTTCCTCAAAACTCTTTACGCTCTCAATACAACCTCTTCTTGCCATGCTGCTCAAGGTCCTATAGGATCTGCTCCTATTTACCTCATCTCTTCCCCATCACAGGGCTCTAGCTACACTTGCCTTCTAACCCCTTATACTTACCTTTACAGTTACTCTCCTCTCTTCCTGGAGGCATCTTCCTGTAAAGTTCTGCATGACTCACTGCGGTATTCACCTTGCAAGACATCCTCTGACAGTAATTACCCCTGGTATTCATGCTTTGTGTGGTGCCCTCCTACACTGGCGCCAGGCTGGTCCATGTGACCAAAAGAACATGGCAGAAGTGATGGTATGTGGCTTTTGAAGCTAGGTTCTAAAAGATGGCAGTTTCTACTTTGTTCTCTTAAACTGCTCACTCTGGTAGAAGCCTGTCCCTTTGCCATGAGAACACTCAGGAAAACCAG
Organism: Mustela putorius furo; assembly: GCF_011764305.1. Classification (NCBI taxonomy): domain Eukaryota; kingdom Metazoa; phylum Chordata; class Mammalia; order Carnivora; family Mustelidae; genus Mustela; species Mustela putorius. The sequence goes on from NW_025421987.1 coordinate 34,848,149, forward strand.
TGCAGTGGTCCTTGTAAACAGGAACCCCCTCCCGCCAGCCATGTGAGTCAGCCAGCTGGGAAGTGTATCCTCTAGCTCCAATCAAGCCTTCAGCAAGCCCAGCCAAGATGTTTCAGCAACTTCATGAGGAAGTTGAAGATTAAAGCACCCAACAGAACCACTCTCCAATTACTGACCTATAGAAACTGAGGAATAACTAATGAGGAATTATTTTTATTAATAAGCCACTAAATTTGGGGGTGATTTATTATGCAAGAGTAGATAACATGTTCACTTTCTCAGTTTATTCAGCTCTCTGCTCAAAGGTTACTTACTTAGAACTAGCCCCTTTCCTTGATTTCCTATCTAGAACAGTTCTCCTCCTCCTCCTAGGTCTTTATTCCCTGCCTTACTTTGTTTCTTTTCATAGCCCTTAGAATTACCCATTATTTCACTTATTTTTTATTTATTGTTTGCCTATTATTTTTTTCTCCACTAGAATGTAAGGTTTATGAGGACAGAAATTTTCTGATGTTGTTTGACATTACCTCGCATAGGGTGGTTATTCCATCCACTTGGCACTATTCATTTGTACAGTAACAATTGATGTTTATTTGTGAATATGTTGAGAACTGCACTGAGCAGTTTCATGTTTAAAACAAAACGTATTTTTATTTCAATCCTCACAACAACCCTAAGTGGCAGAGGAGTTTCCAATGCACAGAGGGTAAGAGCCAGGCTCAAGGCATTGCCAAAGGTTAACAACTAGTAAATGACAAAATCAGAACTCAGATCCAGGTTTCGCTCATCCAGATTTTGTTTGCAACTACTACCATATACCAAAAGATTAAATAATTAAAATTATACAAATTCATGAAGGGACACATAAAATGCATAGTTTGCAAAAGAGATACTTTTTAAGTATTATTAGTTTGTTTAGGTGGGTGGGATGTGAGAGGGTAGGAAGCATGCCCCCAAATTGAAAGACCATCCAACAAGCATAGTATTGCAGAATGGTCAACAGCAAACTATAAATTTAGAGTCCCTGAATAACTTATAAAGAACCATGCCGCTCCTATGAAAGCAGAATGACTCCAATTCCATGTCATTTGGGCTCCTTTCCATGCTATGGGTCTTTGGCAAGACAGTTTCAATGAAGAATGAAGACTTTCAGATACTTTAGCCCTGTTTCCCTAAAAGAGCTTTCAGAAGTGACCACTTTACATCTGTCTTTAGACGTAATGTGCAGAGATACAATGCCTGCATAAATCTAAGAGCTATTAATCTTTCTACTAAAGCTGAAGAATTCAAAGCCAAAGAAAATCAGTACTGTCTGCTGTCTACAATCAAGTAACATGGCCATATATTAACTTGTCTGTACAATACAAATAAACAATATTTAATGCTTCAAGAAATACAGACTTATAAAACCTTTAAGTTGAAATAGATCTTAGAAATCACCTAGCTAAAATTCTTCCCAAACTAGTAACATCTACTATAATCTAGACTTGTCCAGGGAAATCTGTCCTCATCTTGGGTGGGATTGCCTTCTATTGTAAAAGAGTATAAACTTCTTTAATCTCATGCCACACTCATGGCCCTCTCTGAGTTGCTATACCTCATGCCATGTGTGTCTGGAGAAACTAAACTTGCTGTCCTGGACCCACTAGATTAGTATTCTGGCTAATAAATTTCCCAGCTGGACCAGACATTGGTTGGTGCTAAACCAGAAAAAGTTACATGAGGACCTAAACCCCTCTGGTGTGTCTTGTTCCTAAATTCTGTCCAATAGGGAAGTTTCAAATCTGAGGGCAGATAACCTACTCTCAGAGGGGCAAGTGCTAGGCACATAAAGCAGACACAGCTGTAACCAAAGCAACACTGGGATGTTGTTTCATTTCTCCAAAACATTCCTCCTGAAAACACTGAGTCAAAGGAGGCAGTGAGGCAGGTGTGACGGCTCTCTGTTAACTTGTCTTCTCTGAATATCCTTCTACTAAACATCAATGGAAAAAGGTAGTCTGTGTCTCTTCCTTGCAAAAATACCTAACACTGCCATCATACTGAGTTTGACTAACTCTGTCTTCAACTTCCATCCAGCTATCCAAGTTCTGCTCTCTGGAGTTCCAGGTATCACATGATAAGGCTAACACATGTTCATTCAGGCCCCTCTCTCTCTTCAAAATGATGGTCAGTTCCATCAATGACCCCCTGTCAAATAGTTAATTTCCTGTGAGCTAGTAAATCAATGTCCATCCCAAAGCATCCCCATCTGAACATGGCCCTCCAGGCATGGTATAGGCAGGAGGATATAGTTTATCAGTACTATCACGATCTTGTTCTGCTAAGTTCTACAAACATTTTTAACAACTCTGTCACACTATCAGCTTATCCTAGGCTTGTGGTCAACTAAGACATCTATGCTTTTTATTTCTTTTTTCCTGTAAAACCCTCTTAAGTCTATGCTTATATAATAGATCTTTTAAATCTAAACTCAGGACTGTAAATTAGTGATACCACATTTATCTTTTGGACTTCAGCTTTTTCATACCTTGTTTCAGTTATGCCTAATAGAAGATATTCCTCCCAGTTCAGGGTCTAATATGAATTCAAACATGTTTGTTTTTTATCTAAGTTACTGATAAAAAAATATTGAACATAATATGATCAAGGAAGGAAATCAATGATATGACAGCAAAAATTCCTATCCTAGTCCTCTTCTGAACTTGTTAGAGATCTTGGGGAAAAAGTAGCTAAAGCAACTGTAATTTTACCAAGAATAAAATGTAGTATTCTTTTTCTTGTTTGCTACAAAAATACAGAAAATGACTAACCACAAAGTACAGTAATGTATTCTTATAAATAATACTTCAGAGTTCATTTCTAGAAGTTTATTAGAGCCTGGGTGGACAAAGTATTTAATCACTTTTTAATACCTTTTACATGCCCCCACTTTGATCAAATAGGGTCATTTCCAGCTCTTAATTTGTTCTGATGCAGCCATGAGAGAGCTATAATGCCCTTCAAGAAAGAAAGGAAAGGAAAGGAAAAAGGAAAAAAGGAAAGAAAGGGAAAAGGAAAGGAAAGGAAGGGTTAACCCACTAGTGATGAGATAACATGGAGGAGCTGTACAATTTCTTACACAAAAATTCTCCCTCCAGAGAACCAGTGAGGGAAGTTATATGCAAGTAAATATAGCAGAGAGAGAGGTAAGTCTAAAAAGGACAAAGCCATAAAGGATTAAATCTGTCCATACCGTTAATACCAAATATCAGATTTGACAGTTTATCAGAACCCTAAGGGAAACTTCACAAAGGTGCAGACCTCCTTAAATAACTTTTATGAAACAAACGAAGCACTTATACTATCTCTATTTCCTAGTAACACATACCTGAGAATATAACTTTGAAAGGTGAATAAAAAATATACTAGAATGGGAAACAGTTATCACTCAATACCAGTAATTTAGGTACCTGACATTCAATTTACTATAATTCCCTGAGAAAATGAGACAATTCCACATTTTCCTTTGGCTTAAACCATTTTTTACCCAAACTCACTAAGAGAGAAGTAATCTAATTTGAAAAGATCACCTATATTGATTGATCCAAGAGACCCTTGGTACTTCCCAGAAGAATAAGACTGATGGAAAGGAAGCATTACTTTGATATGAACTGGGAAACAAGTAGGAGACTTATAAAGAAAATATTGGGCATGATACATTTCACTTTTCAACTATAATCTGCAGTATAATCAGAAATGAAAAGTAAAGCAGGGAGACAGTCCAAGATGGTAGCACAGGAAGATCCTGATCACCTCTACCCATGGATACACGGAAACTATACCTACACATAAAGCAATTCCTCCTGAAGAACAACAGCTGACTGAAAGAGCTTCTACACAACAAACAACAGAGGTGAAAAGGTGACAGCTTTCCATGTAAGATTAGGGACAAGACAAAGGTACCCACTCTCACCACCACTTTTATTCAACATAGTACTGAAAGTCCTAACTACAGCAATTAGGTAAGAAAAGGAAATAATTAGGAAGAATAATTAGGAAGAATAATTCCATAATTAGGAATAAAGAAGTAAGTCTATCACTAGTTACACGGTACTACACATAAAAAAAAAACAAAGAGATCATCAAAAAACTATTACAACTAATATACAATTCCATAAAGCCTCAAGATACAAAATTAGCATACATAACAGAAATTGGCTGTGTTTCAAAGGGAAAAAGAGGGAAAGAGAAAAACAGAGAGAGAGAGAAATCAAGAAATAGACTCTTGATATGATTGTCTGTTTTGTGTGTGTTGAGTTTGAGGAGTTCATTATAGATCCTGGATATCAACCTTTTGTCTGTACTGTCATTTGCAAATACTTCTCCCATTCCGTGGGTTGCCTCTTTGTTTTTTGTTTGTTTGTTTTTTTTTTTTTTGAGTGTTTCCTTTGCTGTGCAGAAGCTTTTGATTCTGATGAAGTCCCAAAAGTTTATTTCCACTTTTTTTTCCTTTGCCTTTGGAGACATATCTTGAAAGAAGTTGCTGTGGCTGATATCGAAGAGATTATTGCCTATGTTCTCCTCTAGGATTCTGATGGATTCCTGTCTCACGTTGAGGTCTTTTATCCTTTTTGAGTTGATCTTTGTGTACGGTGTAAGAGAATGGTCGAGTTTCATTCTTCTACATATAGCTGTCCAGTTTTCCCAGCACCATTTATTGAAAAGACTGTCTTTTTTCCACTGTATATTTTTTCCTGTTTTGTCAAAGATTAATTGTCCATAGATTTGAGGGTCCATGTCTGGGCTCTCTACTCTGTTCCACTGGTCTATGTGTCTGTTTTTATGCCAGATGGGAAGAAGATATGAACAGATACTTCTCCCATCAAGACATACAAATGGCTATCAGACACATGAAAAAATGTTCATCATCATTAGCCCTCAGGGAGATTCAAATTAAAACCACATTGAGATATCACCTTACACCAGTTAGAATGGCCAAAATTAACAAAACAGGAAACATGTGTTGGAGAGGATGTGGAGAAAGGGGAACCCTCTTACACTGTTGGTGGGAATGCAAGTTGGTGCAGCCTCTTTGGAGAACAGTGTGGAAATTCCTCAAGAAATTAAAAATAGAACTGCCCTATGACCCTGCCATTGCACTCCTGGGTATTTACCCCAAAGATACAGACATCGTGAAAAGAAGGGCCATCTGTACCCCAATGTTTATAGCAGCAATGGCCACAGTCGCCAAACTATGGAAAGAACCAACATGCCCTTCAACGGACGAATGGATAAGGAAGATGTGGTCCATATACACTATGGAGTATTATGCCTCCATCAGAAAGGATGAATATCCAACTTTTGCAGCAACATGGATGGGACTGGAAGAGATTATGCTGAGTGAAATAAGTCAAGCAGAGAGAGTCAATTATCATATGGTTTCACTTTTTTGTGGAGCATAACAAATATCATGGAGGACAAGGGATGTTAAAGAGGAGAAGGGAGTTGGGGTAAATTGGAAGGGGAGGTGAATCATGAGAGACTATGGACTCTGAAAAACAATCTGAGGGGTTTGAAGTGGCGGGGGGGGTGGGAGGTTGGGGTACCAGGGGGTGGGTATTATAGAGGGCACGGATTGCATGGAGCACTGGGTGTGGTTAAAAAATAATGAATACTGTTTTTCTGAAAATAAATCAATTGAAAAAATTTTTTAAAAAACCAGATATCCAAAAAAAAAAAAAAAAGAAAAGAAATAGACTCTTAACCATAGAGAACAAACTGATGGTTACCAGTGGGGAGAGGGGTGGGGGGTTGGATTAAAAATGTGATGGGATTAAGGAGTGCATTTGTTGTGATGAGCACTGGGCGATGTATGGAAGTGGTGAATTGCCAAATTGTACACCTGAAACTAATATAACAGTCTTAAATGGATGAATAAATAAATTGATTTTAATAAAAGAAATTGGCTGCAGTCCTATATGCTAATAATAAGCTATCAGAAAGAGAAATTAAGCAAACAATCCCATTTACAATTACACCAAAAAGAATAAACACCCAGGAATAAATTTAACGAAGGAGGTGAAAGACCTGTACTCCAAAGACTGTAAGGCACTGATGAAAGAAACTGGGAAAAAAAATAAATGGAAAGATATCTCAATGCCATAGACTGGGAGAATTAATATCATTAAAATGTTCATACTACAGAAAGCAATCTACACATTCAATGCAATCCTCATCAAAATACCAATGACATTTTCCACAAAGCTAGAACAAAGAATCCTAAAATTTGAATGGAACCACAAAGGACCCCAAGTAGCCAAAGCAATTTTTTGGGGAAAAAAAATAACAAGCTGGAGGTCATTCCTCCAGATTTCAGATATACTTCAAAGCTATAATAATCATAAAAGTTTGGTCCTGGCATGAAAACAGACACACAAGATCAATGAAGAGGAATAGAGAGCCCAGAAATAAACTCACACATATATAGTCAATTAATCTATGATAAAGGAGGAAAGAACATACAATGGGGAAAGTACAATCTCTTCAATAAATGGTGCTGGGGAAACTGGACAAATACATGTGGAAGAATGAACTTGATCACCATCTTATACCATATACAGACATAAATTCAAAATAGATTAGACTTGACCCTAAGACCTGAAACCATGAAACTCCTAGAAGATGGTAAGCTCTTTGGCACTGGTATTGGCAATATTATTTTAGAATAGTCTCAGCAAGCAAGGGCAAAAGTTTTAATAGTTATATTACTATAATAATTATTAATATTAATAAGTATTATTATTAAAAATCAATAAATGGATTTACATCAAACTAACTAAAAAGTTTTTGCACAGCTAAGGAAATCATGAGAAAATGAAAAGGCAACCTACTGAATGGGAAAAGATATTTTCACATCAAACAATTAATAACTAGTTAATATCTAAAATATATAAAGAACTTATACAACTTAGTATAAAAAAAAAACCTGATGAATGGATCTACAGGGTACTATGCTAAGTGAAATAAGTCAGACAAAGAAAGACAAATACCATATAATTCCATTCATATGTGAAATATAAAAAATAAATGAATAAACAAGAGAAAACAGAAACAGACTCACTGATATAAGAAACAGAATGTTGATTACCAGAGAGGGGAGAGGTGAAGGCAGGCAAAACAGGTGACAGGGATTAAGAAGGACAAGCTTCCAGTTATAAAATAAATTAGTAATAAGCATGTAATGTATACCATAGGGAATACAGTCAAAATATTGTAATAACTTTGTATGGTGACAGATGATAACTAGACTTATTCACAACATATGATTAAGAGATCTATAACTTTAATACTGATAGTAACATGAGTGATTGCAAAGCCCCAGGAAAGCCACTAATTTTTCATGAAAAAAAGACAACATAACAAATGTAGGTCTATTATAAAAAGTTAATGTAATATAGGGGAAGAAGCAGTGAATGTGAATTGGTAAAGAATCTGAAGCCAGAATATTTGAGCTCTTGTCCAGTTGTGACAGTTCCCTATCTCTGAAATGGTGATAATCAAATGTGACCCATAGAGTTACTGCAAAAACCAAACACAACAATGTGTGTAAGAAGACATATATATATATCAACAGCATACAAGCATTAAATGCTTCTCCCAAAAGATATTAAGCTCCTCAAAACTAGAACTTATCATTTTTATGCTTTGAACCTAGCACAATCTTAGGACTCATAGGAGACTCTGATAAATGTTTTGGTGAGTAAATGAATGACCATCCAGAAACAACACACACAAAGACTGTTCTGACTGCATGTGTAATTGGGAAAGATGAATTTTGTAATATGGAAATGTCATCTTAAAAAAAATTTATGCTGGTACAAACTTCCAGTTACAAAATAAGTCTTGGGGATGTAATGTATAGCACAGTTAACAATACTGTATTGCATATTTGAAAGTTTCTAAGAGATCTTAAAAGTTCTCATCACAAGAAAAATTTAATCTATGTGTGGTTATGTATATTAACTAGACTTATTATGGTATAATAAGTTTATGGTACAATAAGTTATTATGGTTATAATAAGTTATTTGGGTTATATGGGTATAATAAGTTATTATGATTATAATAAGTTATTGTGGTATAATAAGTTATATGGTATAAAAAAGTTTACACTAAAATACAAGTGAACCAAATTTGTAAGTATGTTCATTATACATATGAAATATACATACACATATATATGATTTAATAGTTCAAATATCTGTGTAAACAGAACACGTAAGTGAACTGTGATTTATTTAATGAACATCAAAATCAAAGCACCTAAGATGCAACGGAGTAAAAAATAAAATCATCCTTGGAATGATTCTCTAACTTCAGAGTGTTCATGGCAGTGTGTTGTTATTATGGCAAATATTATGGCAAAATATTTGTTACACATGATTACCCTTCAGCAAACCCTTCAGAAGCAGTCTCATTTATAAACCTTACTATCAAATTTTAAGATTCTTACTATCAAATCACTTTGACACGTTGAGGGAGAGGGGCATATTGATTTTATAAATAAAAACTCTATGAAGTTAATTGAAAGAAGGTGAGTTACCTGGGTCTGTAGAGGCAGTAACATAGATGTTTTGTTTTAACTCTTTTGGCCTGAATGAATATTCTCATCCAAGGTTCAAAATACAGAACCGACGTGTAGGCTCTGAATGACCATCTCTCTGGAAAACTAGAATAGAAACCATCAGGGAGATTCAAATCAAAACCACATTGAGATTCCACCTCATACCAGTTAGAACGGCCAAAATTAACAAGACAGTAAACAACATGTGTTGGAGATGTGGAGAAAGGGGAACCACCTTACACTGTTGCTGGGAATGCAAGTTGGGGCAGCCACTTTGGAAAACACTGTGGAGATTCCTTAAGAAATTAAAAATAGAGTTATCCTATGCCCCTACAATTTCACTACTGGGTATTTACCCCAAAGATACAGATGTAGTGAAAAAAAGGGCCATCTGTACCCCGATGTTCATAGCAGCAATGGCCATGGTCGCCAAACTGTGGAAAGAACCAAGATGCCCTCCAACGGACAAATGGATAAAGAAAATATGGTCCATATATACAATGGAATATTATGCCTCCATCAGAAAGGATGAATACTCAACTTTTATAACCACATGGATGGGACTAGAAAAGATTATGCTGAGTGAAATAAATTAAGCAGAGAGAGTTGATTATCATATGGTTTCACTTACTTGTGGAGCATAAAAAATAACACAGAGGATATTGGGAGATGGAGAGAAGGGAATTGGGGAAAATCAGAGGGGGAGATGAACCATGAGAAACTGTGGACTCTGAGAAACAAACTGAGGGTTTTGGAGGGGAGGAGGATGGGAGGTTGGGTAAGCCTGGTGGTGAGTATTATGGATGGCACGTATTGCATGGAGCACTGGGTGTGGTACATAAACAATGAATTTTGGAACACTGAAAAAAATTAAATTAAATTAAAAAATATATATATCAAAGGGCACAGTGTAGAGGCTGCACCAGCAAATCTTGCAACACTCACATACCTCATTAAGAAGGACTCTAAATACAAAGGGCAGCATAAATCACCTCCAATTTGATTATAACTGAATTTTTGTTGGCAACTAATACTAAGCAGACTTATACCAGCAATAGAAAACCCACTTCCCATTACAGCTATTGGATCAGAAGGGCAAAACCAAGTCAAACAAAATTATCCCCCTGCTCAAACATAACAAAACAACACAACAACGACAAAAAAATCTAGGCTCCCATGAATAAGAAACATTTCCATGGAGTTACTGTAAACAGAGAAATACAATAAAAATGTTTCATTTGCATTGGAAGTTATGAACAATAAATACAAAACTTCGTTCTGTAAGTGCAGTTAAGTATTAAGTGTTTATGGCCAGCTGCAGGGAGAAGTCTGACAGAATGGTAAGTGAGAGGATAAAGGAGAAAAAATAAAGGACGGAAAGGCAATAAAGTGGGAGCAGACACAACGTAAATAGCCTTATGAAGAAAGCTACCCTTGTAAAACTGCACGTTGCTGGGAAATCATTGTGTTGCCATATACTAACTCCAGGGACCTCCTATATCAGAGTCCATTTATGAACTGTAAATCCTCTCCAATTAGATGAGAAATAAAGATCAAAAACAAGCTCAGCTGTGCTGTGAAAGTAGCACTCTTTACCTACTAGACCCCAGAAGAGTCTTCTATGAAGGGCTACAAGGTCAAATAGAAAGCAGGGAGCCCTACGCCCACCATGTTGACAGTCCTACCACAGTCTAAAGGGAGACAAAGATGATGGAAACAGAAAGCCTGCCTAAGGGTGGGGGTGAGGGGTAGGGGGGGGCGGCTCAACTGAGTGGCAGACCACTACCAGTTACTCCATAAGAGAGGGCAGAGCTCCAAGGAATTTACCTAATTGAAGATAAGCCTATAAGAAATCCCAGCATTTCCTGGATGGTCATAAGTTGTTTCAGGACTTCTTTTTTTTTTTTTATTTTTTTATTTTTTATAAACATATATTTTTATCCCCAGGGGTACAGGTCTGTGAATCACCAGGTTTACACACTTCACAGCACTCACCAAAGCACATACCCTCCCCAATGTCCATAATCCCACCCCCTTCTCCCAAACCCCCTCCCCCCAGCAACCCTCAGTTTGTTTTGTGAGATTAAGAGTCACTTATAGTTTGTCTCCCTCCCAATCCCATCTTGTTTCATTTATTCTTCTCCTACCCACTTAAGCCCCCATGTTGCATCACCACTTCCTCATATCAGGGAGATCATATGATAGTTGTCTTTCTCTGCTTGACTTATTTCGCTAAGCATGATACGCTCTAGTTCCATCCATGTTGTTGCAAATGGCAAGATTTCATTTCTTTTGATGGCTGCATAGTATTCCATTGTGTATATATACATCTTCTTGATCCATTCATCTGTTGATGGACATCTAGGTTCTTTCCATAGTTTGGCTATTGTGGACATTGCTGCTATAAACATTCGGGTGCACGTGCCCCTTTGGATCATTACGTTTGTATCTTTAGGGTAAATACCCAGAGTGCAATTGCTGGGTCATAGGGCAGTTCTATTTTCAACATTTTGAGGAACCTCCATGCTGTTTTCCAGAGTGGCTGCACCAGCTTGCATTCCCACCAACAGTGTAGGAGGGTTCCCCTTTCTCCCCATCCTCACCAGCATCTGTCATTTCCTGACTTGTTGATTTTAGCCATTCTGACTGGTGTGAGGTGATATCTCACTGTGGTTTTGATTTGTATTTCCTTGATGTCGAGTGATATGGAGCACTTTTTCATGTGTCTGTTGGCCATCTAGATGTCTTCTTTGCAGAAATGTCTGTTCATGTCCTCTGCCCATTTCTTGATTGGATTATTTGTTCTTTGGGTGTTGAGTTTGCTAAGTTCTTTATAGATTCTGGACACTAGTCCTTTGTCTGATATGTCGTTTGCAAATATCTTCTCCCATTCTGTCAGTTGTCTTTTGATTTTGTTAACTGTTTCCTTTGCTGTGCAAAAGCTTTTGATCTTGATGAAATCCCAATAGTTCATTTTTGCCCTTGCTTCCCTTGCCTTTGGTGTTGTTCCTAGGAAGATGTTGCTGTGGCTGAGGTCGAAGAGGTTGCTGCCTGTGTTCTCCTCAAGGATTTTAATGGATTCCTTTCGCACATTGAGGTCCTTCATCCATTTCTTTTAATGGTTTAAAAAGAAGCTCTTTTCTTTTTTTTTTTTTTGAATCATTTATTTTTGAACTTTTTTTTCATTTATTTATTTTCAGCATAACAGTATCATTATTTTTTCACCACACCAGGGCTCCATACAATCTTTGCCCTCTATAATACCCACCACCTGGTACCCTGACCTCCCACCCCCCGCCACTTTAAACCCCTCAGATTGTTTTTCAGAGTCCATAGTCTCTCATGCTCTTTTCAAGTAAGACTTGAGTGGAATTTCCCAATAAAAAATATATAAAAGTATCTGGTTCATGGCAGGTATTCTACAAATACTAATGCATCTTTAACATGGCCAGAGAGGCTGTCTGTACTATGGTGCTACACCATAGTACTGTGCAAGTACATCATAAGCTGCCCAATCAAATACATCCTCACCTGTTAGAAGAGAAAGGAAAGGGGGTCTGGGTGGCTTGGTTAAGCAACTGCCTTTGGCTCAGGTCATGATCCCAGAGTCCCTGGGTAGAGTCCTGTGTCGGGCTCCCAGCTCAGCGGGTAGTATCTTCTCCCTTGACCCTCTCCCCTCTCCTGCACACTCTCACTCTCTTGCAAATTAAAAAAAAAAAATCTTTAAAAGAGAGATAGAGAGAAAGGAAAAAAAAAAAGTCACCTTGGGACACTTCAACTATTCCAAGGACTTCAAATCCTTTCTGGATCTCTTGATTAAAAATTACCCTTAGACCCAGTAGCTTTCTTTCACTCTCCTAAAAGCTAACGTGTTTCTGTCATTTGAAAGTAAAAGTCAAAAGTAACTCAGAGCCCAATTTGAGAAATAATGATGACAGATCAAACTGGGTTAGAAGAGTATGGGTTTTAAAAAAATACTACAAAAACAAAATAAGGAAACTGTTACTTCTACATTTGATAGCTCACATTTTGTCTTCATCTAATAAATAACTCTAGGTATAAACAGTCCTAGCAGGTGTATTGGTGAGCCTCAAGACTTCCCCTGTGTTAGGAAATTCATAGGAAAGGCTCATGGGACTTCGCATAGAGTTGTACTTATGGCTAAGTATTATCACAGTGATGCGGTAAGGATATACAGTGGATCATAATGGGGAAAAATAAGTGGGGTATGAAGGAATATGACTGCAGCTTTTTTGTGTTTTTTCCTTCTCATGATGGGTCAGAGCTCATTCTTCCCCAACTTATGAAAATACAGTAACGTGTGTGATGTTTCTGCCTATGGAAGGCCTTCAGAGACAGTACTGAAGGGTTTCATTGGGAGTTGGTCTTCTAGCCTGTATCAAAATTCCAGGATAAACCATATTGTTTGCATAGTTTAGATACAGTGAGCCAACCTTATTTGTTAGGGAACGTTTCTATCAGGGTGGGACCAGCCAAGGGTCAACCTTGAAAGCAAGACTTTCTATGGACAAAAGCCTTCCATGTTAACCCTTTTCTATACATGTGCCACTTTCAAAGTTCCTCATTATTTGTAACAAACAGAATGGCAATACTTCTTATGCTATTGTGAAGTCGGTGATAGAAAGAAGGCAAAGGTAGCTAAATATAAAAGCTACATATGAAACAGGCAACCCAAATATAACTTTGGAACTTCTCCATATGATGTACAAGGTTCTTCATGATCTGGCATCCAATTAACTCCCCAGCCCCATCACTTGCCAGCTGTAGACAGTGTAGGCATTGAGGACCATTCTCAGGTCTCCAGATAGTGGTCATGCTTTCTTATATCCAGGTCTTAGCACATTTGATTCCTTGGATTTTTGGTTATCACCTTTTTCCCCTTCACAATGCAACTTGAGATCTCCTGTCCTCCTGAAGCCTTCCTGCATTCCCCAAGATTGGGTGAATCGAGTGGCTTTGGTGCTCCCCATCACAGCACTTGCTACTTAGCAGTGTCACTGTCTTTATTTATCTGTACCCCCTTCATGTTGTAAGCCCCATGAGGCTAGCATCTGCATCAATAAATATTTGTTGAATCAATGATAATTATTCAGGACTTCCTTGGCTTAATTTAGAATGAACAACATGGGATTCCCATTACAAGACTGACTTTTTAATGACTGATCATCTTTAATGATGATGCTATCAGTCTTTATAAATAAAGCCATTTACTTGGGAAACTGAAATACGAGAGTACTAAGTTATCTTCAAAAGATCTAAGAAAAAAATACTGCTATTCCCCACCCACCCGGAACTACTTCACATATTTTTTTCAACAAGTATTCTCTTGTTTACTGCTAAATGTCTTTCTTTTCTGTCTTGAACTTTGCCAAAAGTACCCATATCTCTATCTTTGTATCTCTCTCTCTCTCGTTTTCTATTTAACTGGCTATAATAAACTAAAGAAAGGAAGAGAGCGCGCCACCCAACACACACACACACACACACACACACACACACAGCCACATAACAGACATGGGGAAAAAAGTGTTCTGAGTTGGAAACTGGCTTGAAAGTTTGTGGAATAACAGCAGATGGAGTAGCCTATGCGTCTGTCTCCAGTCCAGCATTTGGGTATTCTTATAAAGTCTCTACTTCAGCCTGCAGCTGTGTCTGTGGCCTCTGTGTGGCCTCTTTCTTCTCCCAGTCTAGGCACACTGCTCTGCTACTGTTTTAAGTATTGTTTTATATGGGGTATATCATGGGTACATCGGTATGGTCACCAAACTGTTAAGGACAGGACAGGGACCAGAAAGAGAGGTCCCATGACAAGTGTCACATCTCCTTCATTTACCAATTCAGAATTTCTGTGGCTGGACTTCTGAGAATGTAAATTTTTTAAAACTACCAGGTGATTCCTTTAACTCTTCCAAGTTTTGAGAACCACTGGTTTGGTTGACCTAGTGGACAGGGTAGTAGGCAAGAAAGACTACCTGGAAGACAGAAGTAGGTGTTTGGATGCAGGACACCCTCTACATTGATCCACAATGGGTACACAGACTCCCAATGAACTGCCCTTGTAAGGTCCACAGTTGAGAAAATGACTTTAAACTCCAGACACTAAATTAGGTTCCTTTTGGAATATCTTAGAAGTGCCATATTTTTATTCATGAAAATACTGCATATTATAACCAAAATTGTTTTCTAAATTTATTGCTAAAGTCCCTACAAAATCTCTGAGGAGTTCTTAAAGTTGAAATTAACAAGGTCTATGTTATCTTGAGTATAAAGAAGTGCATAAAGGTTTTTAACTAGTTTAAATTCTGAACTATGAAGGGGCTAACCAAATTTAATCTTAGGGTGGATTATACCTAAGAGAAATGTCAATTCAGAGAGGTAATTTAAAAGAAGAGTTATAAGCTATGCAAAGTAATATAAGTGCTTCTGTCATACCCACGGTATGGCAAGCAGCACATTACAATTTGAAGCTGTAACTTTTGATGTGTTCCCAGCCAGCTCAGTTAAGACATAAACTAGAGACAATATGGAATGCTGCCCAATGACTGTCAATTTAGGAACACACTGGCAACGTGGCATCGAATTTCAAAACATTATTTAGCACAAAATTTCAACTCCATTATTCCATATTATATCACCATTCTCAGAGCTGTTTTTTAAGATGAGTTCCCCTAGCTGCCTGAGATCCTAGCCATGATGGATTCCAGGTGTATGACAGGCCTCTTAGATGACCGCCAATTCCACAACATGACTTTTTTACAAGAGTCTGTGCTTTCTTGCATTTTCTCATAAAGTTGAATAATAAAATATTTATAATGTTAAAAAGGCAAGTCACAAAAGCAACATGGCACAGGGAAATCTCACACATGCAAAAGAACAGGTAAAATGCTCACATGGTCTCAACCCCCAAAAAGGGAATCAGGAAAAATGTTAAAGGAGTGATCAAGTCTTCACAATATGGAGTCGAAAAGAGATTTCAAAGGTAACAGAGGCAATTTACAAAATTTCCTAAAACTCCCTCTCCCCCGCTCCCAATAAGGATCCCCAATAATCTTCAAGGATGGAGGACAGAAGCCACGACTAAGAGTGCCAGTATCTTCCAAATAAAGTATCTACATATTCTTAGAAAATTACCTAGACATTGGCATTCAATTCAGTTTGTTGCTTGTTATGTATCAGACACAGTTTCCAGAGCACTGTGATAGTAAGTGCTAGAAAAAAGTGTTGTAGAGAAAACCAGAGTGGAGGAACTAAGATGCACTCAGAATCCCCACGTGCTGGGTCTGTGACTATTCTAGTTCAACAGCATTCATACTAAGTAGATGATGTTATACAGAGCCTCTTTTTGTAGATGAAAACACTGAGGTTCTGAGAGCACAGATAACTTATCAATAGAATGAAAGCTCTCCCAACAGAATTCAAGCCATGTGGGGGCAGAGATATTTGTGTTTTGTTCCTTATATATCCCCGGCTCCTAAAACAGGGCCTGATACTCAGTAGGTATTCACTGAGGGAGTGGATGTAAAATGAATCCATCTACATTCAGACAGCTACTCAGGGGAAGGAACCAGGGTTTGAGACCTGTTCCAAGCAACTACAAAGTCCATTCTTTCTCTAATGTACTACCTGCCTCCTGGGATGACTGGTCTGAAGCAATGTGACTTAGAGTGGGAATCAGAAGTTGGCTGGGCAGCCCCGCCCCCATGGACCCTGCCTGCCTATGAGCCTGAGTTTCTGGTTCCTTCAGCTTAATCCACAAAACTGGACTCAAAGGTATGGTGACCACGTTATCTAATTCTGTATGTACCTTACTACACACAGAAAATGTTAATATGGCAACAGACTGCAAATATGCCCCCCCACCATCTTCAATTAACCTTCATGTCTTTGCTGACAGACCATGCTATTATGTAAACTTCATTTTTTTAAAAAAATCAAAGGCATGTTGGTAACTATGAACACATATTTGCCTTCTGCTAAAACCCAAGGAATAATAGTTAGGAGGCCCATGAGCCTAGAGAGGAATGGAAGGAGGAAGTAAGCCAGAGAGATAACAGAGGATGATATCACACAGGATGCTCAGAGCATTATGAAGACCTTCACTCTTCCTCTGAGTGTAATGGGAAGTCACTGAGGAATCTTGTACAGAGAGTTTTTAAAAGACTGCTCTGGCTGCTAAAGAGAGGCAAGGGTGACAAAGTTCTCATAGGGTGAAGGGTGGAAGCAGAGAGAACTCTGACTTGGTGGAAGGCTCTCTATAACCCCAGGGAGACATGATGGTGGCCTGTACAAGGATCACAGGAGTAGAGGAGGTGATAAATGGCTGGGTCTCTTTCTAGTTGAAAGCAGAGCCAATGTGAAATAAGTAAGTTAGAAGTGTCCTCCAAAAAATGAAACAAGATGAAACCAGAGATGGAGAAAAACCATAACAAACTCTTAATTTCAGGAAACAAACTGAGGGTTGCTGGAGTGGAGAGGGTGAGAGGGATGGGGTGGCTAGGTGATGGACATTGGGGAGGGTATGTGCTATGGTGAGTGCTGTGAATTGTGTTAAGACTGATAAATCACAGAGTTGTATCCCTGAAACAAATAATACACTATATGTTAATAAATAAATAAATAAAATTAAGAGAACTCTTCAAAGATATCCAAGGGGGGAAAATTAGTAATTTACAAAAACTTAGTAATCACATCTGGATCAGATTTCTCATTAACAACATGGATTCAAGAAGTCATATGGGCAAAAAAATCCTGAGGGAAACTTCTTTTTAAATAGGCTCCACACCCAGTGTGGATCCCAATGCAGGGCTTGAACTCATAACTCTGAGATTGACCTGAGCCAAGATCAAGAGTCATACACTTAACCTACTGAGCCACTCAGGCACCCCTGGGAAACTATTTTTGAATCAAAGTTTCTTCATTCATTTAGGATGAAAGGAAAGATAAAGACACCTTTAAGGATACAAAGCTTTCAAAAATTTATCTCAAATGGACTTTGAGATAATTATTTGAGGATATAACCCAGCAAATGAACTAATGAGTTAATGAAAAAGATATAGGATGAAGACAGTGTGGTAAGCAAAGGAAAAATTAAATCTTATAATTTAGTCTAAATAAATTTTTATGCAGGGTGTGGTATAATACTATAAAATGTTATAAATAAATCCAAAAAGAATATTCAGAAAACGTGGAACTAGTATGGAAGAGAAACAAAGCATATTAAGGTCTTGACTTACTTGTGAGATGCAATTTATACTAACTCTACAGTTTGATAAGAAAACTAGGTTTAGATATGTTTATTTAAAATGTAAAGGTGATTCACTATGATAAATAGAATGGAAGAAATAATTTTCAAACTACTGGAATAGAAAAAAAAAATGAACCTTCCTTGTTGGCCAAAAAAATCACAAGTCAACCAATCTCACTAAGGGGGAAAAAGAATAAAGCCGAACAAAATTAAAAAAAAACCCAAGTGCAAACCAATGACAACAAAAGAAGCTAATTAAATATAAAACATAAATTGATAAGGCAGGGTAGGTCCAGCTGTAGCACATGTCACAAAGTGTAAACTAGATAAATTTCTTATTAAAAGATAGAAGCACTTAGACTGAGTCACAAATCTACTTATATGCCATTATAAGAGATAAACTGAAAATTAAACAACACTGTTGAGAATAAAGCAGTGGAAAAACAAATGGTAAGAAAATTTAACAAAAATAAAGCAAACAGGTAAATATTAGACAAAAACTGAAACAAATTTATTAGAAAGCATTAATTAATATCCAGGGATTTTTATATTAATAAAGTTTCACTTAAAATGTGTATCTGCCATAAATCTAATGATTCAGAAACACACACAGCAAAAATTAGAAGAAATAAAGAAACATGGACAAAACCACAGGCACTGTAAGATTCATACTACTCTCAGAAATTAAGGGATTGAGGGGAAAAAAGAAATGGAAGATCTGAATAACTTAATTAAACACATGATGTTACAGAATCTACCCTTTTCAGAGATTCACAATTTTTTCCAATGTTTATAATATTAGGCCACAAGAAATCTCAACAAATTTCAAAAAGCAGATTTAATGCAAACTACATTCTCTGATTACCATATAATAAAATCAGAACCATAAAAGGATATTTGACACCATCCCCAAAAACCTATGTACTTGTTGATTTTTAGAATACTTTTTTAAAGTAATTCTTGAGCTAAAGAGAAAATCAAAATGGAATTTATAAACTATTTAGAAATAAGCAATAATGAATAAATCTTTAAAAAGATGGTGCAGTCAGTTGGGCATCCTACCCTTGTGGTTTCTGCTCAGGTTGTAGTCTCAGGGACATGGAATAGAGCCCCTCATTGGTCTCCACACTCAGTAGGGCATCTGCTTCTCTCCTTCTGCCCCCCCTCAAATAAATGAATCTTAAAAAAAAAAAAAAAAAGAAAGAAGGAAAGAGGCAATAATGATAGGTCTACTTCTGAAACCTGTAGAATAGAGCCATGATACAGAATGTTGGGATAGGAGGATACATAAAAGCCTCAGTTATTTAGGGTAGAAAATGAATTGAAAGTAAACAAATAAAAGATACACCTCAAGGAAGGAGAAAAAGTAAAATAAAACAAATCCAAAGAATGTAGGAGAAAATAAAGAAATATATAACATAAACCTAGTAGACTTAAAAAGAATTGGAAATTATTTTGTTTTTAAAGACAGTTGAGGGGTGCCTGGGTGGCTCAGTGGGTTAAGCCTCTGCCTTCAGCTTGGGTCATGATCCCAGGGTCCTGGGATTGAGCGCCACATTGGGCTCTCTGCTCAGTAGGGGGCTTGCTTCCCCCTCTCTCTCTGCCTGCCTCTCTGCCTACTTGTGATCTCTCTGTGTCAAATAAGTAAATAATAAATCTTTAAAAAAAAAAAAAAAGAAGACAGTTGAAACAACTAAACATTTCTGTCCAAGAAAAAGAGACAGCATAACATGCAATAAAAGTGGTAAAAGCAGACACAACTATAAGCCTGGGGAAAACAAATTTTATAAGTATATATTTTTTTTTAAGATTTGATTTATTTATTTTAGAGAGAGGTAGTGAGAGAGAGCATGAGCAAGGAGAAGGTCGGAGGGAGAAGCAGACTCCCCATGGAGCTGGGAGCCCAATGCGGGACTCCATCCCAGAACTCCGGGATCATGACCTGAGCAGAAGGCAGTCGTCCAACCAACTAAGTCACCCAGGCATCCCTATAAGAATATTTTATATAGGGTGTCTGGGTGGCTCAGTCAGTTAAAAGTCTGCCTTTGGCTTGGGTCATGATCCCAGGGTCAATCCACACATCAAGTTCCCGACTCAGCTGGAACCCCGCTTCTCCCTCTCCTTGTTTGTGCTGTCTCATTCTCTCACTCAAATAAATAAATAATTTTTTAAAAAGAATATTTTAGGGGTGCCTGGGTAGCTCAGTGGGTTAAGCCACTGCCTTCGGCTCAGGTCATGATCTCAGAGTCCTGGGATCGAGCCCCACATCGGGCTCTCCACTCAGCAGTGAGCCTGCTTCCTCCTCTCTCTCTCTGCCTGCCTCTCTGCCTGCTTGTGATCTCTCTCTGTCAAATAAATAAATAAATAAAATCTTTAAAAAAAAAAAGAATATTTTATGTAAAACCCCTTATCAACAAATTTGCAAATCTAAATAAAACGAATGCTTTTATAAGAAATTACAAATGAGGGACGCCTGGGTGGCTCAGTTGGTTAAGCAGCTGCCTTTGGCTCAAGTCATGATGCCAGCGTCCTGGGATGGAGTCCCACATCAGGCTCCTTGCTCGGCAGGGAGCCTGCTTCTCCCTCTGCCTCTGCCTGCCATTCTGTCTGCCTGTGCTCGCTCTCTCCCGCCCCCCCTCTCTGATAAATAAATAAATAAATAAAAATAAATTACAAATGACATATCTTACCCAAGAATTTAAAAAATCTGAGTAGATTAAGTTATAGCACAATTCAAAAATAATGAAAGTAAAAACAAAAACAAGAAACAGTGATAAGAGAGCCCAGATGTGGACCCTCGACATTATGGTCAAATAATCTTCGACAAAGCAGGAAAAAATATCCAGTGGAAAAAAGACAGTCTCTTCAATAAATGGTGCTGGGAAAATTGGACACCTATGTGTTGAAGAATGAAACTCGACCATTCTCTTATACCATACACAAAGATAAATTTGAAATGGATAAAAAACCTCAACGTGAAGCAGGAATCCATCAGAATTCTAGAGGAGAACACAGGCAATAATTTATTCAACATAGGCCACAGCAACTTCTTTGAAGATATGTCTCCAAAGTGAAAGGAAACAAAAGCAAAAATGTATTTTGGGGACTTCATCAAGATCAAAAGCCTCTGCACAGCAAAGGAAACAGTCAACAAAACAAAGAGGCAATCCATGGAATAGGAGAAGATATTCACAAATGACAATACAGACGAAGGGCTTATATCCAGGATCTATAAAGAATCCCTCAAACTCAACACATACAAAACAGATAATCATGTCAAAAAATGGGCAGAAGACATGAACAGACACTTCTCCAATGAAGACATACAAATGGCTAACAGACACATGAAAAAATGTTCATCATCACTAGCCATCAGGGAGATTCAAATCAAAACCACACTGAGATACCACTTTACACCAGTTAGAATGGTCAAAATTAACAAGACAGTAAACTACACATGTTGGAGAGGATGTGGAGAAAGGGGAACCCTTACACTGTTGGAGGAAATGCAAGTTGGTACAGCCACTTTGAAAAACATTATGGAGATTCCTTAAGAAATTAAAAAAAGAGCTTCCCTATGACCTTGCAATTGCACAACTGGGTAATTACCCCAAAGATACATATGTAGTGAAAAGAAGAGCCATCTGTACCCCAATGTTCATAGCAGCAATGTTCATAGCAGCAGTTACCAAACTGTGGAAAGAACCAAGATGACCTTCAACGGACAAATGGATAAGGAAGATGTGGTCCATATATACTATGGAGTATTATGCTTCCATCAGAAAGGATGAATACCCAACTTTTGTATCAACATGGACAGGACTGGAAGAGATTATGCTGAGTGAAGTCAGTCAAGCAGAGAGAGTCAATTATCATATGGTTTCACTTATTTGTGGAGCATAAGAAATAACATGGAGGACATGGGGAGATGGAGAGGAGAAGGGAGTTGGGGGAAATTGGAGGGGGAGATGAACCATGAGAGACTGTGGACTCTGAAAAACAACCTGAGGATTTTGGGGGGTGGTGGGAGGTTGGGTGAGTCTGGTGGTGGGTATGATGGGGGCATGTATTGCATGGAGCACTGGGTGTGGTGCATAAACAATGAATTCTGGAACAATGAAAAGAAATTTAAAAAAAAAGATCACAGTTTTTTCAGAGAATTTCTACCAAACCTATAGGCAAATTAAAGACTCATTTTACAAACTCTTCCAAATCAACCAAAGAGGTAAAAAACTTCTCAACTCATTCTTACTCATTCTTCCATAATCTATACACTAATACTAAATAAGGTAAGGAAAATAAAAGCATATTTATATCCCAGACTCATGTATAAGCATAAGGGCAAAAAATATTAAATAAAATACCAGTGGAATTAGCACAGTGAACTAGTTGGGTTTGAGGAACAGAAGAATGATAGTTCAGTATCACAAGCTTTACTCAAATAAATATACTTCTTTAACAGATTAAAAGAGAAAAACAAAATTAAATTACCTCAATAGATGTCAAAAAGCTTTGACAAAAACTTAACATCAATTTCCTGATGTGAAAAATAAAAGTCACTCAATAAACTAGAAATAAAATGACTTCCTAAATTTGACAAAAGGCATTGATTAGAAGGAATAATAACTAGAGCAAATATCACACCTAATAGTCAAAGATAAAAGAATCCCATTAGACAGAACCAAACCAAAAATCATGTCTGTTATTACCACTCTTAGTTAACTAGTTAGTTAAAACAGAGTAACAGAAATGGAGACACAAAACCACGACTATTTGCAAATAAAGACTAAATAGAAAATTCAACTGAAAACTTAGAATAAAAGAATTCAGTAAATGGCGAGATATAAAATCAAAAGTTTTTGGGCACCTGGGTGGCTCAGTGGGTTGGGCCTCTACCTTCGGCTCGGGTCATGATCTCAGGTCAGGTTCCTGGGATCGAGTCCCGCATTGGGCTCTCTGCTCAGAGGGGAGCCTGCTTCCTCCTCTCTCTCTCTGCCTACATGTGCTCTCTCTCTCTGTCAAATAAATAAACAAAATCTTCAAAAAAAAATCAGAGGTTTTTGACTAGTCAATGGTTTTGAAATGCCTGGGTGGCTCAGTTGGTTATGCCTCTGACTCTTGATTTCAGCTCAGGTCATGACCTCAGGGTCATGGAATCGAGTGGAGTCTGCTTTAGAGACTCTCCCTCTTCCTCTGTCCCTCCTCTGTCAAAATAAATAAATAAAATTTTCTTTTTAAAGTCCGCAGTTTTCCTGTATGCAAATTAACAATTATGTAATTAGAAAAAGCAATAGAGAAAAGATCCTATTTGAATGCCAAGAAGAGTCACAATACCTACATACTTAACAAGAAATGTACAAAAAAGAGAAAGAAATGTACAAGACCTATATGAAGAAATAATAATATCCAACAACTACTGAATATGAACTCTGTGCCAGGTAGTGGTCTAAGCACTTTTCAGCTCATACATCATGTAAGCCTCACAACAATGCTGTGATATACCACTATTAATACAACTGCTATTATTATTGCCATTTTTGGATAACTAATTAGAAGCTCTGTAAGGTTAACTACCTTCCCCGTATCAACACAACTTATAGAAATACAAATTGAACTCATACAGTCTAACTACCAAAGTCTTGTTCTTAACTACTATGATATATACGATGATGTAAAACTCCACTCAACTATATGTAAGACTGAAATAAGAACCAAAACATAAATATGTTAGTTTTTCTCCAATTAATCCATAAATTCAATGGGCTCTCAGTCTAAATCCCAAGATACATTATATAAGCTATAGCAATTAAAAAGTTCTAATTAAGCAAAAACAGAAAAAACATATGAAAAGAAATAGGCCATCTAGAAACAGATCCATATATGATGATAATTTAGCTTATATTAGTATGCATTTCAAATCAGTAGGAAAGCCTGAACTATTTTTAAAATGCTTTATCCATTAGAAAATATTAATCTGTCCTCCCCTGTCCACACCATGTTCAAAAAACAAACTCCAGATAGATTAAAAAGCTATAGAAATAAACTATAAATATTAAAAGAAATATATATTTGGTTAAGAATATTAAGGAAATATATATTTGGTTAAGAAAATATATTTGGTTAAGGAACCTATCTAAGGTTTAGAAATGCAAAAGAGACTCATAAAGAAAAGTATTTCAGATTTGATCTCAAAATATCAAAAATTTCTATTAGACAAAGGACAATATTAACAATGTTAAAGATCAAGTTGGGAAAGAGGAGGGAGAATGTATGTGGCTATAAAAGGCAACAGGAGGGGTGCCTGGGTTAAGTGGGCTTAACCCACTCTCCCTCTGAACCTCCCTACTGCTTGCTTGCTTTCTTTCTCTCAAATAAATAAAATATTTTTTTTAAGCCTCTGCCTTCAGCTTGGGTCATAGTCTCAGGGTCCTGGGATCGAAGGCCGCATCGGGCTCTTTGCTCAGTGGGGAGCCTGCTTCCTCCTCTCTCTCTCTGCCTGCCTCTCTGCCTACTTGTGATCTCACTCTCTGTCAAATAAATAAATAAAATCTTAAAAAAAAAAAAGGCAACAGGAAGGGGACACCTGGGTGGCTTAGTCAGTTGAGTGTCTGCCTTTGGCTCAAGCCATAATCTCAGGGTCCTGAGATCGAGCCCCATATCAGGCTTCTTGCTCTGTGGGGAAGTCTGCTTCTCCTTCTTCCTCTACTGCTCCTCCTGCCTGTGCTCTTTTGTTCTCACACATCTCTCTCTCTCTCTCTCAAAAAAATGGATAAAATCTTAAAAGAAAAAAAAAAAGAGGCAATAGGAAAGATCCTTGTCTGATGTATCGGTGGATTTGACCCAGGCTAGGTAGATTGCATCAATGTCAATGTCCTAGTTGTGATGTTGTACTACAAGTTTAGCAAAGTAACAGCAATGGGGCACCAGGGCAAAGGGTACATAAACTTACTCTATATTATTTCTTGAAACTGCTTATAAGTCTACAGTTACCCAAATACAAATTTTAATTTTAAAAAGGCCAAGTGTCAGGGCAGCTGGGGGTGGCTGTCAGTCAAGTGGCCAACTCTTGGTTTCAGCTCAGGTCATGATTTTGGAGTCCTAGGATCAAAATCCACATCAGGTTCCTCACTCAATGGGGAGTATGTTTTAGATTCTCTCTCTTCCTCTCCCTCTGAACCTCCCTACTGCTTGCTTGCTTTCTTTCTCTCAAATAAATAAAATATTTTTTTTAAAAATACAGATCAGCATTGTTAAAATAGTGAAAAAGTAAAGTCAACTTAAGCTCCCATCATTAGTTAGCGAGGATTGACATACCATATATCAACGCAAAGTAACTTAATATTATGCAAAAACTGTTATACACTAATGTATAGTAATTTATTAGTTTATAGACTTTTTAAAAAATCATTTTAAAAAATGTGGACTAGGGGCACCTGGGTGGCTCAGGGGTTAAGCCTCTGCCTTCAGCTCAGGTCATGATCTCAGGGTCCTGGGATAAAGCCCCATCTCTGTTTCTCTCTGTCAAATAAATAAATAATGTATTTTAAAAAAATAAAAATAAAAAATGAGGACTATAATTATCCAATAAAAGAAACCAGGATTCCTTGGAGAAATGGCTGATTACATTACAGCAACAGAAGTAGTATAATATGAACCTGGAATATCTTATGATGCCAAAAAATGTTTTAAAATGATGGTTATATGTCAAAAGAACACAAAAGCTAGCTTGAACTGCATGCAAAAGAATGAAACTGGATCATTTCCTTACACCACACACAAAAATAGACTCAAAATGGGTGAAAGACCTATATATAAGACAGGAATCCATCAAAATCCTACAGGAAAACCTAGGTAGCAACCTCTGTGACCTCAGTTGCAGCAACTTCTTTCCTCACACATCTCCAAAGGTAAGGGAAACAAAGGCAAAAATGAACTATTGGGACTTCATCAAGATCAAAAGCTTTTGCACAACAAAGGAAAAAGTTGACAAAAACCAAAAGACAACCAACACAATGGGAGAAGATATTTGCAAATGACATATCAGATAAAGGGCTAGTATCCAAGATCTACAAAGAACTTATCAAACTCAACACCCAAAGAACAAATAATCCAATCAAGAAATGGACAGAGGACATAAACGGACATTTCTGCAAAGAAGACATTCAAATGGCCAACAGACACATGAAAAAGTGCTCAGTATCACTCAGCATCAGGGAAATACAAATCAAAACCACCATGAGATACCACCCCATACCTGATAGAATGGCTAAAATCAGTAAGTTAGGAAATGACAGATGTTGGCAAGGATTCAGAGAAAGGGGAACCCTCCTACACTGTTGGTGAGAATGCAAGCTGGTGCAGCCACTCTGGAAAACAGGATGGAGTTACCTCAAAAAGTTGAAAATAGAGCTACCCTATGACCCAGCAATTGCACTACTGGGTATTTACCCTAAAGATACAAATGTAGTGATCTGAAGGGGCAGGTGCACCCGAATGTTTATAGCAGCAATGTGCATAAAATCCAAACTATGGAAAGAACCCAGATGTCCACCAACAGATGAAAGGATAAAGAAGATGTAGTATATATACACAATGGAATACTACTCAGCCATCAAAAAATGAAATCTTGTCATTTGTATCAACATGAATGGAACTAGAGGGTGTTATGCTAATTGAAATAAATCAGAGAAAGACAATTATCCTATGATCTCACTCATATGTGGAATTTAAGAAACAAGACAGAGGATCACAGGGAGATAGAGGAAAAAATTAAACAAGATGAAAGCAGAGAGGGAGACAAACCATAAGAGACTCTTAATCATAGGAAACAAACTGAGGGCTGCTGGAGGGGAGGTGGGTAGAGGTTTGGGGTAACTGAGTGATGGACATTAAGAAAAACATGTGATGTAATGAGCACTGGGTACTCTAGAAGGCTGATGAATCACTAACTTCTACCTCTGAAACCAGTAATACACTGTATGTTAATTAACTGAATTTTAATTAAAAAATAAAAATAAAGCCCACTTGAACAGGCTTCCCCTAGCCAAAGCTAGGACAACTTTGGCCACAAAATACTGGCAGTGACAGATTATTACCCTTAAAATTAGAAGGAATGCATGGGTCTCTACCATACTTACAGAGAAGAAGAGGGAGAGGAAGACCGATAGAGCAAGTGTGAGAATAGCATCTGGGGAATCCGAGGGAAAGGTATGTTGGAATCCTCTGTATTATCTTTGCAACCTTATTGAAAAGATTAAATTACAGCAAAAGAAAAAGCCATGAAGACAAAAAGGATGACTTTAATTTAAACTGACAACTACTGGAAAATCTAGATGACATATTTAAAAACCCAAGTTGCAGAATGGTTTCTATAGTAGAAGCAAGATGGTGGGAAGGGGGTTGGGGTAGAGAATGAGAGAGCACTATTATATTTATGTATGTTTAAGTAGTTTTCAATCAACTCATACTTGTGTACTACTTGAGGCCCACTCTACCTCTGCCTTGAGACCCACTTTACCTCTGCCCCAAAGATTACTGTCCCTAGAGCAGGTGCTGGACCACCAGGAAGACCACAACAAAGAGTGAGAGACAGGAGAGCGTGAAAAAAACTAACACTCGGACCCAGGATTTGGTGACATACCTTATATAAAATTTCAAGATCCCAATTTTGAAATTATAATTCCATACTCATATCCACATAAAGGATTCTATGTCCTATGAAGGAAATTTAAAACATCTGAATGATAGAGTAATTCGATATCTGCTATCTATATAGAGTCTCTGGGTACAGAATACGGAAGTAGAATTACAATCCTGTGAATTCTGCAGAAGCCAGTTGATACTAGCCACATGTGAGGCAAGGCCAGGCACTGGCCTCTTCAGAGCCTCCCCTCTACCATCTATCACAACCATTTGCTCAGTCCTTCTGCATTCAACCAACAGAGGACCTCTGCAAATCACTCTGATTTTAATCATCTAATTGTAACTAAAGTTTACTAACAGCCACCAATGAGAAGGAGAGAATAAGTTATCTGACTTTGTTTTGACTACCTCAAAGGAAAAAAATAAAAACTTGGTGGGGGTAAAATTTGCCAAAGTTTGAGATGTAGGACTTGGTCCAGAGTTCCAAAAATTACTGCAACATAAATTAACAAAGAAACATTGTCTAAGCCGGCTCTGAAGAAACCTCTTATTTTCTGTCATTAGTTCACTACTATTTTCATTAATATTCCATATTCTGAGTCCTTCCCCTGCTTCTTTGTTCCAAAGTCTTAACTTTATTTTGATTTCTTACAAAATTATTTTTCATATCATCATCTTCCCTTTTAGGGCACTTTGCCTAAATTTAAAATGGTAGATTCTTTCCCTCCAGATATAACCCACTTTCCGCAAATCACCCTGCAACTATGTATGATTCCCTGGCACTCTCCACATGCCACATTCACAGATTCAAATTCTGATTTAATATATCATACGTTAAATGCAAACTTCTGCCTCATCTGATTCTGAAATTCTGAGATGACTTATCTATCTACATTTTTTAAAGAGAAAACAGGCTTTTAGACTGCTACTGCCAAAGCACATGCCTGTGTACTTGAACATCACTCCTAATGAAATTTTCATGACGTTATTGTCATTTTGCAACAAGGCCTTGCTGATGGTCGGATTATGATTGTAGAGCCTCAGCCCAAAGCAGATAAAGGGTTTTGATTGCAAAATTTACAACTGATATGAAATATTCACAAGAACTATATGAAAGTCCAGATACTGTGACTCAGTAGTTCCCTTCTTGGGAATTTGTTTAAAATAAATAAATATATAAAACAATTCAAGTGTGCCTGAGTGGCTCAGTGGGTTACACATCTGCTCCAGTCATGATCCAAGTTTTATGAGACTGAGCCCTGCATTGGGCTCCTTGCCCAGTGGGGAGTCTGCTTCTCCCTCTCCTCTGCCCCTCCCCCCTGCTCATGCACACACACACTCTCTCTAATAAAATCATTAAAAAATTTTTCTAAAAAAAAATCCATCTGTATGAAAATGCTTTTTTTCCATATTATCTATAAATAAGAGAGGAGCAAGATGGCAGAGGTCCCAGGAGTTCAGCTAGATATCAAACCATTCTGAACAGCTACAAACTCAAGAGGAGAGAGAAGAGAACAGCAGCAACCTCAGGAATAGATAATCAACCACTTTCCAGAAGGCAGGATGTGTGGAGAAATCAATCTGATGCAACATGTGGGAAGATAGACCGCAGGGGTAGGGGCTGGCTCCTGGCAAGCGGTAGAGCAGCACAGCACAAAATCAGAACTTTGAGAAGTATTTTCCACTGAGGGATGTCACTCCAGAGGCTAAACATCAGAGGGGAGGACCCCTCGCAGGGACAGTGTGGTCTCGGGACCCATGAGATCACAGAAAAACTGGGGGTGTCTGTGTGCAGCAGAGCTCTCAGGTACTGGAGTGGGGAGACCAGCTGCAGGGATGGAGCTAAGGTGTGGGCTCTCAGCTCGGGATTACCTTAAACCATGATCCAAGGCACAGTCGGACCATTGCTTTTTGAGCAGGGACCCCCATGAGTGGCAGATCTGGGGAGACCCCCTCCTTCCTCCCCTGGGAGGAGCAACACAGGAGCATTTGGCAGGAATCTGCTGGGTTTAGAGACTCCAAAGGAGGCTGTGCCCCAGAGATAGAAACGCTTGGTCACAGGCTGGTAAGTTTGGAGCATAACTGGAAACCAGGGAGGTGGGAGGGATTGACTGCTTTTCTCTGAGGGCACACTGAGGAGTGGGGCTCAGAACTCTCAGCTCCTATGAGGTAGGAGACTGGAAGGTTGCCATTTTCATTCCTGTTCTCCAAAGCTGTACAGAAAGTGTTCAGGGTACAAAAGCTACCAAGAGCAAACCCGAGCAGATTACTTAGCTTGGCCCCTGGCAAGGGTGGTGCAATTCCGTCTCAGGCAAAGACATTTGAGAATTACTGCAACACATCCCTCCCCTAGAAAATCGGCAAGAAAATCCAAATTCAAATCCAGCCAAGACCAAGTTAACTAATCAATGAGAACTGTGGAACTCCAGAGGTAGGGGAAAGAAACACAGAATTCATGGTTTTTTTTCCATGATCCTGTAGTCTTTCAAAGTTAAATTTTTTAAATTTTTATTCTTATTCTTTTTGTAATTTATCTTCTTCCTATTTTAATGTTTTTTAATGATTTACATTATCAATATCTTTTTAAAAATCTTTAATTTTCATCATTATAGTCTTATATTATCCCTTTATTATATTTAACCCTATTTTTTGTATACATATAGGTTTTTCTTCATTAGAATTTTGGAAAACAATTTCTTCTGATAGATCAAAATATACCCTAAACCTAGCAGACAGCTTTGTTCTCATCTCCAGCCTGATTACATTCTTTCTTTTTTTTTTTTTCTTTATTCAACCAACTTATCAATTCCTTTTTCAGAATCTTTAATTTTCATATTCATAGTCATATTCCATCTCTTCATCCTGTTTACCCTTATTTTGTGTGTGTGTGTGTGTGTGTGTGTGTGTGTGTATATATATATATATATATATATATATATATATATGGTCTTTAAAATTTTGGGAGGTATTTTCTTCTAACAGACCAAAATATACTCAAAATAAAGTGTGTGTGTGTGTGTATATATATATATATATATATATATATATATATATGGTCTTTAAAATTTTGGGAGGTATTTTCTTCTAACAGACCAAAATATACTCAAAATAAAGTGTCTGTCTCTGTTCTATTCACTACTCTAATTATATATACATAAACATATATTTTTTTCTTTTTTGCCCCTTTCTTTCCGCCCCAGTTTCAGGTCTCTTCTGATATGGTTAATGTATATTTTTCTGGGGTTGTTGCTACCCTTTAGGTATTTTGTTCTCTCATTCATCTATTCATATCTGCATAAAATGATAAGGTGGAAAAACTCACCAAAAAAAAAAAGAACAAGAGGCAGTACCACTGGCTAGGGATCTAATCAATACAGACATTAGTACTATGTCAGAACTAGACGATTCAGAATGACGGTTATCAAGGTGCTAACTGGGCTCGAAAAAAGCAGAGAAATCAAATCCCTTTCTGGAAAAATAAAAAAAAATAAAATCTGAACAAGTTGAAATAAAAAAAGCTATTAATGAGGGCAGTCAAAAATGGAGGCTCTTACTGGATAAATGATGCAGGAGAGAGAATTAGTGATAAAGAAGACCAAATGATGGAGAATAAAGAAGCCGAGCAAAAGACAACTACTGGAACATGAGGGGAGAATTTGAGAGATAAGTGATACCATGAGATGAAACAATATTAGAATAATTGGGATCCCAGAAGAAGGAGAGAGAGACATGGGGGCAGAAGATATATTGGAGCAAATGATAGTAGAGAATCTCCCTAATATGGTGATGGGAACAAGCATCAAAATCCAGGAGGCACAGAGAACTCCTGTCAAAATCAATAAAAATAGATCCACACCCAGACATCTACAAGTAAAACTTACAAGTCTCAGTGACAAAGAGAAAATCCTGAAAGCAGCTCAGGACAAGAAGTCTGTAACACACAACAGCAGAAATATTAGAATGGCAGAAGACCTATCCACAGAGACCTGGCAGGCCAGAAAGGACTAGCATGATATATTCCGAGCACCAAATGAGAAAAATATGCAGCTTAGAATACTATATCCAGGGGTGCCTGAGTGGCTCAGTCATTAAGCATCTGCCTTTGGCTCAGGTCATGATCCCAGGATCCTGGGATCAAGCCCCGCGTTGGGCTCTCCACTCGGCGGGAAGCCTGCTTCTCCCTCTCCCACTCCCCCTGCTTGTGTTCCCTCTCTCACTGTGTCCCTGTCTGTCAAATAAATAAAATCTTTTAAAAAGAAAGAAAGAAAGAAAGAATACTATAACCAGCTAGGCTGTCATTGAAAATAGAAGAGAGATTAAAAATCTTCCAGGACAAACAAAAACTAAAAGAATTTGCAAACATGAAACCAGCCTTATAGAAAATATTGAAAGGAGTCCAATAAACAGAGAGAGAGCCTAAAAGTAACAGACCAGAAAGGAACAGAGATGGTATATGGTAATAGTTACCTTATAGGTAATACAATGGAACTAAATTCATATCTTTCAATAGTTACCCTGAATGTAAATGGGCTAAATGTCCCCAATCAAAAGACACAGGGTATCAGAATGGATTAAAAAAAAAAAGACCCATCAATATGATATCTACATGAAACTCATTTTAGACCCAAAGACACATCCAAATTTAAAGTAAGGGGGTGGAAAACAATTTACCATACTAATGGACATCAAAATAAAGCTGGGATGCCAATCCTTCTATCAGATAAATTAGATTTTAAGCCAAAGACCATAATAAGATGTGAGTAAGGACACTATATCATACTTAAAGGGTCTGTCCA
The DNA here is from genome assembly GCF_011764305.1 of Mustela putorius furo. Lineage (NCBI taxonomy): Eukaryota > Metazoa > Chordata > Mammalia > Carnivora > Mustelidae > Mustela > Mustela putorius. The sequence goes on from NW_025421987.1 coordinate 34,880,455, forward strand.
AGAAGAAGATCTAACAATTTTAAATATCTATGCCCCTGAGAGCAGCCAATTATATAAACCAATTAATAACAAAATCAAGAAATACATCAATAATAATACAATAATAGTAGGGGACTTTAATACCCCCCTCACTGAAATGGACAGATCATGTAAGCAAAAGATCAACAAGGAAATAAAGGCTTTAAATGACACATTGGACCAGATGGACATCACAGATATATTTAGAACATTCCATCCCAAAACAACAGAATACACATTCTCCTCTAGGGCACATGGAACATTGTCCAGAACAGATCACATCCTGGGGCATAAATCAGGTCTCAACCAGTACAAAAGACTGGCATCATCTCTTACATATTTTTAGACCACAATGCTTTGAAACTAGAACTCTATCACCAGAGGAAAGTTGGAAGAACTCAAATACATGAAGGCTAAAGAGCATCCTACTAAAGAATGAATGGGTTAACCAGGAAATTAAAGAAGAATTTAAAAAATTCATGGAAACAAATGAAAATGAAAACACAACTGTTCAAATTCTTTGGGACACAGCAAAGGCTGTCCTAAGAGGAAAGTACATAGCAACACAAGCCTTTCTCAAGAAACAAGAAAGGTCTCAAGTATACAATCTAACCCTACACCTAAAGGAGCTGAAAAAAGAACAGCAAAGAAAGCCTAAACCCAGCAAGAGAAGAGAAATAATAAAGAGCAGCGCAGAAGTCAATGAAATAGAAACCAAAAAACCAAAAACCAAAACAAAACAGTACAACAAATTAATGATACTAGAGGATGGTTTTGGGAAAGAATTAATAAGATTGATAAACCCCTGGCCAGACTTATCAAAAAGAAAAGAGAAAGGACCCAAATAAATAAAATCATAAATGAATGAGGAGAGATCACAACTAACACCAATGAAATACAAACAATAACAAGAACATATTATGAGCAACTATATGCCAGCAAATTTGACAACGTAGAAGAAATGAATGCAGTCTTAGAGAAACAGAAACTACCAAAACTGAACCAGGAAGAAATAGAAAACCTGAACAGACTTATAACCAGTAAGGAGATTGAAGCAGTCACTAAACATCTCCCAAAAAACAAGAGCCCAGGACCGACAGCTTCCCAGGGGACTTCTACCAAACATTTAAAGAATTAATACCTGTTCTCCTAAAACTGTTCAATAAAATAGATATGATTCTCTCAATAGATGCTGAAAAAGCATTTGATAAAGTATAGCATCCTTTCTTGATCAAAACTCTTCACAGTGTAGGGGCAGGGGTACATACCTCAATATCATAAAAGCCACCTATGGAAAACCCACAGTGAATACCATTCTCAATGGAGAAAAACTGAGAACTTTTCCCCTAAGGTCAGGAAATAAGGATGTCTACTATTACCACTGCTATTCAACATAGTACTAGAAGTCCTAGCCTCAGCAATCAGACAACAAAAAGAAATAAAAGACATCCGAATCAGCCAAGAAGAAGTCAAACTCTCACTCTTTGCAGATGATATGATACTTTATGTGGAAAACCCAAAAGAATCCATGCCAAATCTTCTAGAACTCATACAGTAATTCATGAAGTATCAGGATATAAAATCAATCCACAGAAATCAGTTGCATTTCTATACACCAACAGCAAAATAGAAGAAAGAGAAATTAAGGAGTCAATCCCATTTACAATTGTACCCAAAACCATAAAATACCTAGGAATAAACCTAACCAAAGTGGCAAAGAATCTGTACTCAGAAAACTAGAAAGTACTCATGAAAAAAACTGAGGAAGACACAAAGAAATGGAAAACTATTCTATGCTCACAGATTTGAAGAACAAATATTGTGAAAATGTCTATGCTACCTAGAGCAATCTACACATTTATTGCAACCCTATCAATATACCATCAATTTTTTTCAAAGAAATGGAATAAATAATCCTAAAATTTACATGGAACCAGAAAAGACCCTGAATAGCCAGAGGAATGTTGAAAAAGAAAGCCAAAGTTGGTGGCATAATTCCAGACTTCAAGCTTATTACAAAGCTGTCATCATCAAGACAGCATGGTACTGGCACAAAAACAGACACATAGATCAGTGGAACAGAATAGAGTCCAGAAATGGACTCTCAACTCTACGGTCAACTAATCTTTGACAAAGCAGGAAATAATGTCTAACAAAAAAAAGTCTCTTCAACAAATGGTGTTGGTAAAATTGGATAGCCACATGCAGAAGAATGAAACTGGACCATTTCTTTACACCACACACAAAATAAATGAAAGTGGATGAAAGACCTCAATGTGAGACAGGAATCCATCAAAATCCTTAAGGAAAACACAAGCAGTAACCTCTTGAACCTCAGCCACATCAACTTCTTCCTAGAAATATCACCAAAAGCAAGAGAAGCAAGGGCAAATGAACTATTGGGGCTTCATCAAGATCAAAAGCTTTTGCACAGCAAGGAAACAGTTAACAAAACCAAAAGACAACCAACACAATGGGAGAAGATATTTGCAAACGACATATCAGATGAAGGGCTAGTATCCAAGATCTATAAAGAACTTACCAAACTCAACACCCAAAGAACAAATAATCCAATCAAGAAATGGGCAGAGAAAGAACCAAGATGCCCTTCGACGGATGAATGGATAAGGAAGATGTGGTCCATATACACTATAGAGTATTATGCCTCCATCAAAAAGGATGAATACCTAACTTTTGTAGCAACATGGACGGGACTGGAAGAGATTATGCAGAGAGAGTCAATTATCATATGGTTTCACTTATTTGTGGAGCATAACAAATGGCATGGAGGACATGGGGAGATAGAGAGGAGATGGGAGTTGGGGGAAATTGGAAGGGCAGGTGAACCATGAGAGACTATGGACTCTGAAAAACAATCTGAGGGTTTTGAAGGGGCGGGGGGTGGCTGTTGGGGTACCAGGTGGTGGGTATTCTAGAGGGCACGGATTGCATGGAGCACTGGGTGTGGTACAAAAATAATGAATACTGTTATGCTGAAAATAAATAAAAAATAAATTTAAAAAAATAAAGAAAAAAATTTAAAAAATAAAAAAAATGGGCAGAGGACATGAACAGACATTTCTGCAAAGAAGACATTCAAATGGACAACAGACACATGAAAAAGTGCTCAGTATCACTCAGCATCAGGGAAATACGAATCAAAACCAGTCAGAATGGCTAAAATTAACCAGTCAGGAAATGACAGATGCTGGCAAGGATGCAGAGAAAGGGGTACCCTCCTGCACTGTTGTGGGAATGTAAGCTGGTACAGCCACTCTGGAAAACAGTATGGAGGTTCCTCAAAAAGTTGAAACTAGAGCTACCCTATGACCCAGCAATTGCACTACTGGGTATTTACCCTAAAGATACAAATGTAGTGATCCAAAGGGGCACGTGCACCTGAATGTTTATAGCAGCAATGTCCACAATAACCAAAATATGGAAAGAGCCTAGATGCCGATCAGCAGATGAATAAATTAAAAAAATGTGGTACACACACACACACACACACACACAACGGAATACTATGCAGCCATCAAAAATGAAATCTTGCCATTTGCAATAATGTGGATGGAACTAGAGGGTGTCATGCTGAGTGAAATAAGTCAATCAGAGAAAGATAATTATCGTATGATCTCTCTGATATGAGGAATTTGAGAGGCAGGGTGGGGGGTCGTGGCTGGGAAGGGAGAGAAAAAATGAAACCTGATGGGATTGGGAGGGAGACAAAACATAAGAGACTCTTAATCTCACAAAACAAACTGAGGGTTGCTGGGGGTTGGGGGGCAGGGATAGGGTGGTTGGGGTTATGGACAGTGGGGAGGGTATGTGCTATGGTGAGTGCTATGAAATATGTAAGCCTGATGATTCACAGACCTGTTCCCCTATGAAAAATAATACATTATAAGTTAATATTAAAAAAGCAAAAAAAAATCTAAAAATAATATAAAACACTTGGACCCATGCTACTATCAAAAATGAAATCGCTATAGAATCTATGATGAATCAATTTAATGCACTATTGTAAAACCACTTATCAAGAAATCATTATAAAATGAGACTACATAATAACTTAAAGTTCAGAAGCAAATCGTAAATGCAACAAAAGAAGAAATCACACTTAAAAAAACAGAATTGAATAACAAAAAATTGATCAATTATGATAAATTATTTTCTTTAAAATTTTTTAAAAATACTGTCTCACTTTTGACTTTATAATAAACAAAACTGGAAGAAAATGTGTCAGAAAAAAAGTCTGAAGGCTTTAATTTTCCTATTTCTATGTAGAAAATTATTTTCAGAATCAGCAGGACCAAGCCGTCTAAGACCAAAGGTGGAAATTGCATAGTTCCAAGGTTTGAAACTTGTTTAGAACAGATGAAGAATCATGCCCAGGGGGTTTAAGGGGACACCATAACCACAAGAAAAAGAAATGGCAAAGGAGTTGTTACATTACTAAACCATTTGTTCTTGAAACCAAGATTAGGTAAACTGTATTTGATCAGAAGTTCAAGTATCCGAAGTCATAAATGGAAGAAGAGTCAGAGAAAGATCCATCTTCGACTAGAGTATTCTTTCGGCTGTAAGAGTTAACCGTTTTCCAGCCCCTTAATGAAGATGGATTGGGTGTTAATGTCAGACCCACTGACTTTTCAGAGGGGAAAACTACACATCACTCCTCCCCAGGAGGTGGTACTGCTGTCCCTCTTTCGCACTACTGTGAGACTTGTATCATAAGCCATGAAATGTATAGTAGAGATAGCACCCTTGGTAGAGAAATGATGTCTCCTCATTACAACAACCCATCCTCATAAAAATCCTCCACCCTTTCTTTAAAAAGCCTTTCTTATGACGAAACTACAAAAAATGTTAAAAAATCAAACAAATCCAACATGGTCAATGTTCCAAAATTAAACTGTACATGTCCTGGTCTGACCCATTTTCTTCATTTTGTGATTTAAATGGCTTAAGAAGCTTCTGACTTCCTTAAACAATCTGGAAACAGTAAGAACTTTTTCCCCGAAGAAATTAGCTGTCAAATTATTCCTCTAATAATGTGTTTGTTTTCTGATGCTAGTGCTGAAATGCCAAGGCACTCTGACAGATAACTGTTAGAAAATTTGGGTTCAGAGCTTTTAAAGAGCATGAAATACTGGTTTTGGAAGCGGCTGTGAGAAGGGCAGGGCCGGGGGAAGGAGGAGGTGGTAATGGAGGTGCCAGAAACAGGTCTGTGCCTCCTTTCTGATATTGGTGTGTTAATTTTGCCAATGGGTTCCAGCATTTGTACAATAGTAATGAGGCTGGATTTTTTTTCCAAGAGACAAAAATCTTCATTTCTGTATAAATCAAGAATAATACATTAGAATGAAATGAGGAAAAATAAAAATTAGAAAAAAGAAAAGATAATCTAAAAGTGCATTATCAAACATTAAATTTTCTAACTGGGGAAGGGACTTTCAAATTTCACCTCAAAGACAGAAGAAATTCTCTGTTAATTTTATGTATTTACTTGAGTCTCAGGCTCTTAATCTAAAATTGCACTGTCTAATATGGTAGCCTCTGGCCATATGTGGCCGTTGGGCCCTAATTCAAACTGACACATGCTATCTGTGTAAGAAACACACTAGGTTTCAAGGATTTAGTAGGAAAAAGGGTACAAAATGTCTCATTAATATTTTTCATATTAAAATTATATTTTATATATAACTGATTAAACAAAACATTATTAAAATTAATTTGACCGGTTTCTTTTTACTTTTCCTAATGAGGATACTAGAAAATTTAGATTTCATATAGGGTTAATATCTGTGTCTCTCATTCCATTTCCACTGGACAATACCAGTATTTAATTAAAATGAATCAGTCTGAATTTAAATGCTTCAAAATCCCTTCTAGCTCCAGAGTTCTGACACTAAGAGACTGTGGGCTCAAGCTGTTAAGTTTCAAATACAAAGTTATTTTGGAGAAACTTAGGTTCAGTCACTGTTTCATTATTTCTCCATCCTTTTCACGCATGCTCACCAATGCTTCCTTATTCTGTTTCCTACGGATCCCTAGTGGCCAGGAAAAATGATGTGCCAATTTATTTACTTAAAAACTACAACTATGAAGTTCATATTGTCATTCTGAATTGTCAGCTGGTCCTATTTCTTTTTGCTTCTCACCATACTGATGCCTCCCACCCTTTTTTTTGAGATTTTATTTATTTACTTGAGAAAGAGAGAAAGAAAGCACAAGAAGGGAGAGGATCAGAGGGAGAAGAGGACTCCAGGCCGATCAGGGAGCCTGATGCAGGACCCCATCCCCGGACTCCCGGATCACAAACCAAGCTAAAGGCAGTCGCCCAAACAACCAAACCACCCAGGCGCCCACTGATGCCCAATTTTAATGACATGTAATGGATAATGAACTCTGAGGGTTTTTTTCAGTTTTGATATTCATCAAATAGGAGTTTTGGAATTAGAGAAGCTTAGAGGTGCTATTCCAGTGGTTCCCAAATGCGCAGCCACCTCTGAGTCACCTGGGGAACATGTGAAAAATATTGATTCCTGGGCCTGATACTGGGAGACTTCTGACTCAACACAGTCTGAGATAAGACAAAATCCTATACTTCTTAAGAATCTATCCAGGTCATTCAGAGAGTGAGCCAGGTTTGGGAATCAGTGGTCTAGCCCAACTTACTTCATCAGTAATTGGGAAAAAATGTACTGTCCTAGAACCTAGTGGGGAGGTTCCTAGAACCTAAGGACAGGGCCTCAGACCAGAACCAGGACAAAGAGCTCCAAAGCCAGCTCGCTGCCATCCCTGAGAGACATTCTGTCAAACACAAACACTACTCACTCCTCAAGAGCTCCAGCCATTAGTATATCTTCCTTGTCGGTCTTAATATCCAACTCTGGTTCTCCGCTAAGCAAAAGCTTCAAGTTATAAATAACCAGCAAAGTACCTAGTAGGAAGAAAAGGACATTAGACTTGTCAATACTTTAATTACACTAAATATTAGTTATAGTGTTATTATCTCATCTATGGAATTAAGCCAACTCTAGACCAAATTTCCTTCTGTACTTCAGTAAGTAATATGCCTGGATAAGTTCTAAGATATAAGTCTCATGGCAAATTCCACTCTCTGCCAAAGAGTGTTGAGTTTCTGCGTTACAGTGCTTATTCCTATTCAATTCATTCTAAGTTTCTCAATGTAGATTCTACACTTTGGCACTCTTTTCATAATTTGCATTATGAAAACCATTAGGAGTCTGAGCTAAAATTTGTATTGTAGGTAAAGGTCTCACTGGTGGAACTATAATCAATGCACATAAGAACAAAGATGAGTTTTTAAAATTTGTACAGATACAAAGAATTGCTTTTAGACCCCATAACAGGTGTTGGCAAACTTTTTTTATAAATGGCCAGATAACAAACATTTCAGGCTTTGCAGGCCAAATGGTCTCTGCCACGTCTACTCACAACTCACCTCCATCACTGTTGCATGAAAGCTGCCACAGAGAATACATAAATGAATGAGTGTGGCTATATTTCAATAAAATTTCATTTACAAAAACAAGCATTGCTGGGTTTGAACTGCAGGTCACATTTGCTGACTCCGGCTCTAGAGCATAGTTAACAAAATAATCCAAATTCTTTACAAAATTGATTATGATACAAAGGCAAACAGGATTGTCAGAGAAATTAAAAGAACAACCAATTATACTTCTCTTGGTAGTACTAAAACACAAGAGAGAACAAACAGCACAGTGACTAAGAATGCCTGTGTCTAAATCCTAATCAACCATTTATTTACCAGCACAATGACCTCAGATAAGTTTCCTAACCTCTTTGAACCTAATTTTTTCTAATCTACACAACAGAACACATAAATTATTTTGAGAATTAAATGTGTTAATTTTTAAAAAAACATTTAGAAAAGTATTCAAGAAACAGCACACCATTCATTAGTACTTACAGGAGTATTTCACAATTAAAAGTCAGCTAACAAGTTAACATTTACTGTCCTTAAATTATGTCATGAATAGGGGTGCATGGGTGGCTCAGTCGGTTGAGGGTCTGACTTAATTTCAGCTGAGGTCATGATCTCCAGGTTGCGAGATCAAGGCCCAACTTGGGTTCTGCGCTAAGCGTGCAACCTGCCTAAGATTCTCTCTCTCTTTCTCCTTCTGTCCCTCCCTCACTGCTTGCATCCACTCTCTCCCCAAAAATTAAAAAAAAAAAGTATAACATGTATATGTTAAGAAGATTAATATTTATTGAATTGCCAATAGTTTTCCTCTAAAAGGGAAAGGATGACAAAAAATAATTTTTAAACAAAATGCCATAAATTAGAGAAGAAATTTTGAAGGTAATACAAGCCAAGTCAGAAACAAATTTTTCAGAATTTCAGTGGGTTAAGTGCCTGCCTTTGGCCAAGGTCATGATCCCAGGGTTGTGGGGTAGAACAGGGAGCCTGCTTCTCCCTTTCCCTCTATGTCTCCCCCTGGCTTGCACCTGCTCAAATAAATATATATTGATTATATATTATTTAATATATATTATATGTAATTACCATACATTATATAATTATAATTATATAATTAAATTATATAGTATATATTATATATAATTATTATCTATAATATATATTTTTACATAATTATTATTAATTATATATATATACACATATGTATATAAAATCTTAAGATAAAGATTTTCACTAAAAACATTATCTAAATCAAGGAGTTCCAAAAAGGAAAATGCACATAGTTTTCTCTAGAGTAGGATTCTTCTTGTTTCCAGATAAGAAAGGCAAACATCTAGAGAAAGACTGGCACTGGAAAATGTTAGTAGACACAGGGCATTCTACATGTTGAGTAGAAGGCTGGTGTAGGTTGAAAGAATACAGAAAAAACAGAAACTCTATGCCTCAGAAACCTGGATTCACTGGCTTATAAACTGCTAATTGTCTTATATATGTGAGATCATCTAGTCGTAGACCCTGCAGTAAGCATGTCCTAAATCTGCTATGTAGTGCAGGGACTACGGATTCCCTGGGGTCACAGACTATGCCACCCCTTCTCATCCAGCCTTCACCAAGCTCATCCAAGTACAACTTTGGACTTGGAGCTATTCATGTTTGGATTCACTTAAGACAAAATTCCTGTGGATACAATGAATGACTGCCCCCATGTAAGATCCTGCATGGTGTTACAAATAGAAAAAAATACAAAAGTGTATGCAGAGTATCTTCTGAAAGATACTAAAAATGAAATAATTCTAACAAAACTGCAGAGTTTTGATGATCTTACCACATTTCCCATAGATCATATCAAACTGCTGCATCAGTTCAGCTTCATTTCTAAATGGAGAGTACTTAAAAATTATAGACAATTCCGTTGATAGTTTTTGAGGATCATCTGTGACAGATTTTCTGGTTCTTGTTAACCATGAAGGTATTGGAACTACAACCTATAAAACACACACACACATACACCCATCAATTTACTACGAAGTACACAAATAAAAACCATCATCCTTTCATTTGATCCTGATTCAGTCCATTCATCATCTAGTCAAAGTACAACACACAGTTAAAAGTTTATTTCCCCCTGTATTCTAGTTTTATAAGAAAGAGACAAAAACTAATTATGTATACTCAAAGAGTATTATTCTAAAAGGCTCCATTGTAGAATGTGGGGACAGATGGAATCTACTTCAGCCCCTAACGAAATATGGGTAGAATGGCAGAGGGAACAGCAGTGTCAGCATGTTAGAAGCTGAAGAGTACATGGCAGCAAATCCAGGAAAACCAATCTGAGGCCCGTGCCAGAAGAGAAAACCAGTCTGATTATTATTTGGAATACCCTAAAAGACTCAGAGATGGATGGCATGAGTTCACTTCGGGGATGGGAGAAAGGGGAAGAGAAATAGAAGTAGCATCCAGATCCCTATCTGGCACTAGCTTCCCCACCTCCACAGAGACTAGATGCTTATTCTCTGGAAAGAGCAGAACAAAGCATTTCTAGATTAGAGGATATATCAGGTACAGTTGTCAGGGGGACCTTACTGAGATTGGCGGGGTTAAAGAATACATACTGGGTGCTGAGAGCCCAGATTTCTTCTCTCATTTAGGTCCCAGAAAGCTGTCAGCTAGGGGCGCCTGGGTGGCTCAGTGGGTTAAGCCGCTGCCTTCGGCTGAGGTCATGATCTTAGGGTCCTGGGATCGAGTCCCGCATCGGGCTCTCTGCTCGGCAGGGAGCCTGCTTCCTTCTCTCTCTCTCTCTGCCTGCCTCTCAGTGTACTTGTGATTTCTCTCTGTCAAATAAATAAATAAAAATCTTTAAAAAAAAAAAAAAAAAAAAAGAAAGCTGTCAGCTAGTCCTTCAGGCAGAAAACTGTAGGATCCTTCTCTGGAAACTGGACTAGCCCAGAAGGAAAGACATAATGAAAATTACACTGAGGGTTTCCTAACAATACAGCTCAGCTAGGGCTCACTATTATGACACTCATAGCCGCCAAGACCCCCACCCCCAACCCCACTCTTGCAGAGCTTTCCGTTGAAACTGTACTGGAATACTCTTTAATGTATTCAGGCTTGATAACCATCTGAGCAAATCCTCTAATATGATAAAAACAGATTAAATAAATAAGCACAAACAAAGCAACTCATCAGAAACCAAAACCGTACAAGGAAGATGAAAATTTTGAGAAAAATCATTGTTAACACCTTCAGAGTGCTAAAAGGCCACCTTGCTTAAGACTGTTTGGATCTGGAGTGCCTGGTAGGCTCAGTGGGTTAAAACCTCTGCCTTAGGCTCAGGTCATGATCCCAGGGTCCTGGGATCAGGGCCCACATCAGGCTCTCTGCTCAACAGGGAGCCTTCTTCTCCTCCTCTCTCTCTGCCTGCCTCTCTGCCTACTTGTGATTTCTGTCTGTCAAATAAATAAATAAAATCTTAAAAAAAAAGAATGTTTGGATCAACCAGGAAATCAAAGAACTTAAACAATTCATGGAAACCAATGAGAATGAAGACACTTCAGTCCAAAACCTATGGGATACAGCAAAGGCGGTCCTAATGGGGAAATACATAGCTATCCAAGCCTCCCTCAAAAAAACTGAAAATCCAGAATACACCAGCTCTCTTTACACCTTAAAGAATCAACAACAAATTAAGCCAACTCCATGCAAGAGATGGGAAATAATAAGATTGAGCAGAGATCAATGAGAGAGAAACCAGAGATACAGTAGAACGCATCAACCAAGAAGCTGGGTTTTTGAAAGAATCAATAAGATCTATAAACCATTGGCCAAACTAATCCAAAAGAAGAGAGGACCCAAATTAATAAAATTATGAATGAAAAGGGCGAGATCATGAATAACAGCAAGGAAATAGAAACAATCATCAGAAATTATTATCAACAGTTATATGCCAATAAATTAAGCAACCTAGATGATATGGATGCATTCCTGGAAACCTATAAACTTCCAAAGCTGAATAAGGAAGAAACTGACAACCTAAGTACACCAATATCTAGTAACTAGATTGAAGCAGTGATCAAAACCTCCAAAAAACAAAAGCCCAGCACCTGAAAGATTCCCTGGGGAATACTACAGAACTTTCAAAGAAGAAATAATACCTTTTCTCCTGAAGCTGTTTCAAAAAATTGAAGCAAAAGGAAAACTTCCTATGCAGCCAGTATTACCCTGATCCCCAAACCAGGTAAAAACCCCACCAAAAAGAATTTCAGACCAATATCCCTTTTGAATATGCATGCTAAGATTCTCAACAAGATCCTAGCTAATATGATCCAACAGTATATTAAAAATATTATCCACCGTGACCAGGTGGGGTTTATCCATGTGATGCAGGGGTGGTTCAGAATTCACAAGTCAATCAATGTGATAGAACAAATCAGTAAGAGTGGAGAGAATAACCACAGGTCCTCTGAATTGATGCAGAAAAGCATTTGACAAGATATAGCATCCATTCCTGATTAAAACGCTTCAAAGTATAAGGATAGAGGGAACATTCCTGAACTTCATAAAATCTATCTATGAAAAACCCACAGCAAAGATCATCCTCAATGGAGAAAAGCTGACAGCTTTCCCTTTGAGATCAAGAATACAGCAAGGATGCCCACTCTTGCCACTCTTGTTCAACATAGTATTAGAAGTCCCAGCAACAGCAATCAGACGACAAAGAGAAATAAAAGGTACTCAAATTGGCAATGAAAAAGTCAAACCCTTCCTCTTCACAGATGACATGATACTTTAGATGGAAAACTCAAAAGACTCCACTCCCAGACTACTAGAACTTATACAGCAATTCAGTAATGTGGCAGGATACAAAATCAATGTACAGAAATCAGTTGCTTTCTTATACACTAACAATGGAAATACACAAAGGGAAATGAAAGAAATGATTCCACTTACTATAGCACCAAAAACCATAAGATATCTGGGAATAAACCTAATTGAAGAGGTAAAGGATCTGTATTCAACGAACTACAGAACACTCATGAAAGAAACTGAAGACACAAAAAGATGGAAGACTATTCCATGCTCAGGGATCAGAAGAATAAACATTGTTAAAATGTCTATACTGCCTAGAGAAATCTATACTTTAAATGCCATCCTACCAAAATTCTACTGGCATTTTTCAAAGAGCTGAGGCAAACAACCCTAAAATTTGTACGGAACCAGAAGAGACCCCAAATTGCTAAGGAAATGTTGAAAAAGAAAAACCAAACTAGGAGCATCACATTGCCTGATTTCAAGCTTTACTACAAAGCTGTGATCACTAAGACAGCATGGTACTGGCACAAAAACAGATACATAGACCAGTGGAACAGAGTAGAGAGCCCAGATATGGACCCTCAACTCTATGGTCAAATAATCTTCAACAAAGCAGGAAAAAATATCCAGTGGAAAAAAGACAGGCTCTTCAATAAATGGTGCTGGGAAAATTGGACAGCTACGTGTAGAATGAAACTCGACCATTCTCTTACACCATACACAAAGATAAAATCGAAATGGATAAAAGACCTCAACGTGAGGCAGGAATCCATCAGAATCCTAGAGGAGAACACAGGCAGTAACCTCTTCAACATCTGCTATGGCAACTTCTTTCAAGAGATTTCTCCAAAGGCAAAGGAAACAAAAGTGAAAATGAACTTTTGGGACTTCATCAAGATCAAAAGCTTCTGCACAGCAAAGGAAACAGTCAACAAAACAAAGAGGCAACCCATGGAATAGGAGAAGATATTCGCAAATGACACTACAGACAAAGGGCTGATATCCAAGATCTATAAAGAACCCCTGAAACAACACACACAAAACAGATAATCACATCCAAAACTGGGCAGAGGTAATGAACGGACACCTCTCCAAAGGAGACATACAAATGGCTAACAGACACATGAAAAAACGTTCATCATCACTAGCCATCAGAGAGATTCAGATCAAAACCACATTGAGATATCACCTTATACCAGTTAGAATGGTTAAAATTAACAAGACAGTAAACAACATGTGTTGGAGAGGATGTGGACAAAAGGGAACCCTCTTACACTGTTGCTGGGAATGCAAGTTGGGGCAACCACTTTGGAAAACAGTGTGGAGATTCCTTAAGAAATTAAAAATAGAGCTTCCCTATGACCCTGCAATTGCACCATTGGGTATTTACCCCCAAAATACAGATGTAGTGAAAAGAAGGGTCAACTGTACCCCAATGCTCATAGCAGCAATGGCCACAGTCCCAAACTGTGGAAAGAACCAAGATGCCCTCCGACAGAAGAATGGATAAAGAAGATACAGTTCATATATACTACGGAGTATTATGCCTCCATCAGAAGGATGAATACCTAACTTTTGTATCAACATGGACAGGACTGGAAGAGATTATGCTAAGTGAAATAAGTCAAGCAGAGAGAGTCAAGTATCATATGGCTTTGCTTATTTGTGGAGCATAAGAAATAACACGGAGGACATGGGAAGATGAAGAGGAGAAGGGAGTTGAGGGAAATTGGAGGGGGAGATGATCCATGAGAGACTGTGGATGCTGAAAAACAAACAGGGTTTTGGAGGGGATGGGGTGGGAGGCTGGGTGAGCCTGGTGGTGGGTATTATGGAGGGCACATATTGCATGGAGCACTGGCTATGGTGCATAAACAATGAATCTTGGAAGACTGAAAAGAAATTTTAAAAAATAAAAATTTAAAAAGAAAGAAACCCAGAGTGCTAAAAGGAATTACTGTATCTATGAAACAGAACTATATGTCTTTAAAAAAGAATACTGAGAGACTTTAACACACTTCTTAGAAATGAAGAATATGACTACAGAAAAATATTTATAATAAGATTGGAAGAAGAAATGTTAGAAAACCTCCCAGAGAGGGCACGTATTGCATGGAGCACTGGGTGTGGTGCAAAAACAATGAATACTGTTAAGCTGAAAATAAATAAATAAATAAATAAATAAATAAATAAATAAAAAGAAACCTCCCAGAAAATAAAACACAGAAAATAGGAGAGAAAAGATAAGAAAATCAAAGAACCAGTCCCAGATGTCCAAGAGCTAAGAAGAGAAGTTGTAAAAAGAAAGAGAATATGAATGGAAGAAAATCATTAGCTATTACAGAAAAATATTCCCAAACTGAAAGACATGTATTTCCAGATTGAAAATGTCCAGTAAGCAACCAGCACAATGGATGCAAATACACCCATCCAAAGGCAAAATACTTAAATCAGAACACTGGAGACAAAGAGTAGTTCTGAGTAGACAAAGAGAAGTTCTACTGACTTCAAAGAGTAGATAGAGGATAAGAAGAGACTCAGAAATTAAAATGGCTTCAGCCTTCTCAATGACAATGCTGGAAATAAGATGATAATGGAGCAATGGTTGCCAGTTCCTGAAGGAAGATTCATTTCAACCTACAGATAACACCAAGCCAAACTATCATTGAGTGCTCATGTAGGATAAAAATATTTTCATGCATGTCTTCACATAAAGTGTTTTTTCCTCAAAATACTTGACCTCTCATGCATCCTTGTTAAGGAAGCTAATGGAGAGGGGCACCTGGGTGGCTCAGTGGGTTAAACCTCTGCCTTCAGCTCAGGTCATGATCTCAGGGTCCTGGGATAGAGCCCCACATCTGGCTCTCTGCTCAGCAGAGAGCCTGCTTCCCCCCTCTCTCTCTCTGGCTGTCTCTCTGCGTACTTTTGATCTCTCTCTGTCAAATAAACAAATAAAATCTTAAAAAAAAAAAAAAAAAGAAAGAAAGAAAGCTAACGGAGGATGTGTTGGCAAGGGAAGGTCCTAGGAGCACAGCGGAACACCACCAGGAATGAGGGGTAGCACAGAAGACTCCAGAGCACAGTCTTCAGGAAGATGGGACTGAGAAGAGTACAGCTGGAGACTGGAACTAACATAGTGATAAAGACAGAAAACCAAGCAAGTACTCAGTGACAGCAGTAAGTACACAGAACACGAAATAGACAATTTTTAATTCCAGGAAGAATAAGAATTGTGCAGAAAAAGGAAAAAATACTTATGACAGGATATAGTTGTGAATAGTGTTTATACAATCTTATAATGTAAATACCGAACATTAGCATAAGTAAACTTACAATGGAGCTATGTTGAGGATGGAGAATTGGAAAGATATGTATGTGTGATACAGAGGAAATAATATAGAAATCTTTTTATAATGAACAGTTAATACATAATACATGAAATCAAGAAGTAGCAATATAAGTATGTTACACAGTGATATGCAGGAAAATATTGAAAAAAATCAGCTAATATTGTTGAAAGAGATTGCCTGGGTGGAAGTAGAAGTAGAAATGGGAAGGGGTTGCTGGTTTTAATTTTTTTGCCTTTTTTTTTTTTTAAATGGGGAAATGGCCCTTTTTAGGAGAGCTATAACCTCAGCTTTGGCCCAATTTTCCATGCCTTTACATACATAAATGGCAACATCAATTCTTAAGTCACTGCTTTTCCTCCTATCAATTTCCCACTCAGCTACTCCCTATTGCCTACAAAATGTTGCCTCTCTGACCCGACCCCACTGCGGCCCGTGGGCATGCTGCATCCCTAGGAACAACCTCACAGTTCCACCATCCTTCCACCCCCATACTCCTGTCCAGGTCTGAGAGTTGCGCATGACACTTCTCTCTGTATACCAGCCTTTCCAGCAGCAAGTGGTTCTCACTCCATAAAACCCTTGTGGACCAATCAAGGCATTCTAATCTCTCCATCCATACCCCTGCTTTTGACAATTCTGTAACAGCAGAAATCCATGAGTATGCTGAACGCCATTCTTCTTAAACACCCTCATTTTGTTATGTGTCCAATTCACATATGTGTTTGCCTATATTTTGTGACCACTTTGATGGTCAGATGATCTCCTGCTGGTTTTCTACCTTCCACAGGGTAGAAGTGCTGGGTAGTTTCTTAACCCGCATTTGCTGTATTGAATTACACTGACATTCTGAATAGCGAATCTCAGACACTGCAAATTAATAAAGCATAGCTAGGTCATCAGAGTTGAAATTATGGTCACCGGGGTTTCAGTTTTAAGTCCATTTTGCCCTCATTTTCTTTAGGTTTTGTATTCCAAGTATTTTAATCCAAAATTTATTTTTATTTTTTATTTTCTATTTATTTTTTTAAAGATTTTAAAATTTTTTTTATTTGACAGACAAAGGTCACAAGTAGGCAGAGAATCAGGCAGAGAAAGAGGAGGAAGCAGGTTCCATGTTGAGCAGAGAGACCACTGCGGGGCTTGATCCCAGGACCCTGAGATCATGACCTGAGCCAAAGTCAGAGGTTTTTACCCACTAAGCCACCCAGGTGCCCCCAAAAGTTATTATTAAAATGATAACCCATTTATGGCATAAATAGGGGAAATGTTTTGCAGGCTCCCTCCAAAAAGCTCACTGTGCCAAAGGGAGCCTCTTATTGCTGGGAGATTTGGGTATATGGATAATGAAAATAACATTCTAAAAACTGCCTAGGAGTTAATAAGCCACTCAAGAAGGGTCAACAGGGGGGTACCTGTGTGGCTCAGTTGGTTAAGCATAGGATTTGGCTTAGGTCATGATCTCAGGGATGGAGCCATGCATCAGGCTCCCTACTCAGCAAGAAGCCTGCTTTCTCTTCTTCCTCTGCCCCCCACTGTGCTCACGCTCACACTCTCTAATAAATAAATAAAATCTGTTTTAAAAAATACTACCCAAGAAAAGAAGAGTAGGTGCCCATGGATTCCTTAAAAAAAAAAAAAAAAAAGATTGTTCAACAGGACAGGTTCTATTGACGTGCCCAGAACGTCCAGCCACCTTCTCTCCATTTCCCAAATACATTCCTAAATTTCTAAATCATAATCAGAAAAGAACCACTGTAAACTTCACCCTGAGATAGTAAATGAAAAAACACTGTTACTATGGAAACCAAAGGAAAAATCTCAACTCTTACCTCAGTAAGACCTTCTCTTTCACAGAATGTCTGAGAAAAAAACACGCATGTCATTGTTTCTTCCTTCTTGGTAAAAAGAATAAAGTCTTTCCCAATCCTCATGGATCCACTATATTAAAAATCAAGAACATACCGGTTTACATCATGAACAATGAAAAGAAGAAAGAGGCAGGCACAAAACTGCACTATAATGAATTGTTCTTTCACAGAAGTAATGTCCCTGTTTTGCTGACCCATCACCAAAAGGGTGTAAATAATGATTTTTTTTCCTCCAAGTACAGCAGATGGATTTAAACCAATCCAGCTCTACACTCTTGCTTAAGACAGGACTACTAGAAGTAAGGTGCTGTCCAGGACTCAAGAAAAGAACAATCATGTGCCCATAGCAGGAGTCAAATGGGTGACAATTTACTCTTGTCCTTGCCTTCCATGGAGGCAGACTAATAAAATAAGCTGTGGACACATATTAC
Organism: Mustela putorius furo; assembly: GCF_011764305.1. Taxonomy (NCBI): domain Eukaryota; kingdom Metazoa; phylum Chordata; class Mammalia; order Carnivora; family Mustelidae; genus Mustela; species Mustela putorius. The sequence continues at coordinate 34,898,405 of NW_025421987.1, forward strand.
ACCTGAACTAACATACGCTCTGAGAAACAAAAGAACAGAGATTCAAGGAAGCTCTGAAGTTCAGGGCTTCTGCTACCACACCTGAGAGATGATCCATCCCCTATTTGAGAATTAAATTTACAAATGTTGTAAAGATCCAAGTCAGTTATCAGTATGGACATCCCAAAAGAAGATGGGACCTTTCAGTTTATATATATCTTTAAAGCTTTTACAAACCTAGATCATTCTGTGTAAGACTGGCTTTAAATTAAATTTGTTCCTAGTATCAATAATACATGCTTTAAAGGAAAAACAAAATCTCTTACCTTTTGAGACCATTACCATATTGCCCAATAAACTTCAAGGCTGATGACCGTTTCTTGGATGTTCCAAAGTAAATGATTTCTGAAGCTTCCTCTATAATTGACAGACATTTAGGTAGTTAGAAATTAAGAGTCACTGACACTGGCCATAGGTCCAGTTGTCAGGATGTCACACGTATCTCAGGACATTAGGACAAACCCATATGTCTTGGGTCAGGCCAGGTACAGCTTCATGTGGAGCCCAGAGACAGGCTTCACATTCTGACCAGGATCTTAACTGTAATATATTGAAAGAGGTCAAACAGACCTAGCCACATGACCTTGGGTAAACAGAGTTTAAACTCTGAGTCTTGATTTCCTCATCTCTAAAAAAGTACTAAGACCGATATTATAGAGTTGTTGATGAAGACAAATAGATCAAATGTGATCATTTGTTTGTGAAACTCTGAATACAATACACTTAATAAGTGCCAATTAATTTTAAGTATTAAAATTATCCATACCACTAATCATTTTCCATGAATTTGGCTCTTAGCCAGCTCCATGGAAGACTGAGCAGGGCAGAATGGCTTCTGGTCTGACACTCACTGGGGATGAAAGGCCACTTGTTCCAGACTCTCAGAGTCATTCACCAGATCTCTCCAGAGCATTCTGGAATTCTAGAGAACTGTCTAAACTTCAAAATATACATACCTCCAGAAACCAGAATGCTCCTAGAGAAACAGGGAAGGATAGAAACGGGTCACCCAACGGGCATACCTGAATATGTGCTCTGAAAGTGTCCCAAAGACCAGTGTCAGTCTATGTGCAGACACTCTGCTTGTCTGCAGCCAACTGGACATTTTATCACGTGTTCTTATAAAGGGATGGGTATTAAGTGAGGGTATCCATAATAACAATATTAGCTTCCTTTACTGTTCACTATATGCTAGGGACTGTATCATATATTTTACATGCATTGCCTATGTAACATTTATAATAAACATACAGAATAGATACTGTGATGATGATCTGCATGTTATGGATGAGGAAATTCAAGTTCAAAGTATACATAACGTGTCCAAGGTGAAATAGCTGATGAATGTGACTGTAAGGATAACACTCCAAGGCTGTCAGAGAACATATCCTGTGGTTTTCAAAGCACACCTCCCAGACTCCCACGTATGTTGGCTGGAGTTCTGGGAACTGATACGAAACACTGACATGACCCCTTCCCACCACAACTGTATGTCATGGTAGGAGAAGCAGATTAGAAACAAACAAACAAGATAATTTCTAAGAACATTAGTGAAGAAAATAAAACCAGGGTAATGTGATAGAGGATTAACAGAGGTGTGGCCCTCAGACAGAATGATCCGGGAAGGCTTCCTTCATGAGGTGACATCTGAGATGAACTACAAATCACGGGCCAGCAGCTGTGGCTGGAGTGTTACAAGCAAGGGAGTGAGTGCCATGAGAAATGGTCAAAGAGGTGGACAAAGGCTAAATAATGTGAGAAACTGGAAGCATTACTGGGGAGTATAAATTATATCCCAAAGTAATGAAAAACCACCAAGGGTTTTAAGCAGGGGAAAGATATGAGGTGATAATTTGTATTATAGATATCTTTTTTAAATGATTTTATTTATTTATTTGACAGAGAGAGTGAGCGAGTGGGAGCCTGATGCAGGGCTCAATCCCAGAAACCGGGGATCATGACCTGAGCTGAAGGCAGATGCTTAATCTTAACCAACTGAGCCACCCTGGTGCCCCGAGGTCATTTTTATTTTATTTTTAAAGATTTTATTTATCTATTTGATAGAGATCGCAAGTAGGCAGAGAGGCAGGCAGTGGGGTGGGGGAGCAGGCTCCCCACTGAGCAGCGAGCCCGATGCGGGGCTTGATCCCAGGATCCCAAGATCATGACCTGAGCTAAAGGCAGAGGCTTAAACCACTGAGCCACTCAGGCGCCCCCCGCCCCCTGAGGTCATTTTTATTAAAAGAAAATACCCTTGGGATCGCTGTGTGAGGGACCACGATAGGGAAGACTGGAAGCCAAGAGTGAAAATTCCTTCAGTTACCCTCTGGCTTAAGGTTGATTTAACTCAGTTTGGGCCACAGACAGGTTCTATCTTCAGTCATCAGATAAACTCTTCCTTTCAACTTATTACTTGATTTCCAATCAATGTTTTTCTTTAAAAGACTTTATTTACTTATTTGAGAGAGAGCTTGAGCACAAGGTCAAGGAGTGGGGAGGGGGCATAAGGACAGAGGGAGAGGAAGAAGCAGACTCCCTGCTGAACGGGGAGCTAGATGCCCGGCCCCTGGGATCACAAGCTGAGCAGAAGGCAGATGCTTAACCAACTGAGCCACCCAGGTGCCCCAATTTCCAATTGATATTAATAGGAATTGCTCTCTCAACACTAGCAGGCTTTTAAAAATAGTCCTGTATATTTCAAATGAAGTGTGAGTTCCTTCTGAAGATGAGCATTTGCCACTTTTCTGTGTTTTCATCGTTTTGCTCATGGCCATATTATAAAAGGAGTTGCTTCTTTTTCTATTTTCTTTTTTTTTTTTTTAAAGGAAGTGACTTAGAATATATCATACATTCTGTTATTTAGATATTTAGGAAAATGAACTTAACGGTCAGTCTAGAAATGAAAAAACTTTTTTTCATCATGATTTTCTCACAAACTCTCTTCTTTCTTTTAAACACTAAGGAACCAACAATACCTTGAGTCAAAATCACCTGGAGAAATCAAAATTATCCCAACAAAGTCAGAATGAGACCTGAGTAAGATATCTGGCCATATTCTAAGCTTGCTAATAATCTCTGACTATTCATACCAAGAGAGTACTTCAGAGACTAGCAAGAAGATAACTGCTTTACTTTGTATTCTGAGTTTCCAAAAATGACAAGAATGCTTTCCACTGCTGTAGAAAAGACCAGAACTGTTCCCTATTACTTGAATTCCCCTCACGATTTTTTTTTTTTTTAACCTAGCAGTCAACCACCCTGTCTTGTGGGACATAGACAAGTATTAAATAAGAATTCAGGGATAAGTTATCCCAAATGACTCAAAACTCTTATCAGAAGAAATAACATTTCAATTTCATAGTAAACTGATATCGTGCCCCCACTGTGTGTTGTGTTTTGGTTAGCTTTAAGGTACTCCCCCCCAAAAAAAGAAAGAAAAGAAAAAGAAAAATCATGCAAAGAATTGTAGATGTATTCATTATGGTGAGAATAGCTGACTGAAGCTACTAAACCTTTGAACATAACAAGAAAAAAATCTACCACTAAAAACAAGAAGAGGTAACCTCTTCCTCAAGGTTAAGCAGAAAATTAAAAACAGCCTGAAGGTACTAGAAACTGCCTCAGGCCTCTTGCAAGCAATACCTGAAGGGTGGGCTCAAACAACTTCCAAATCCATCCAGTTACCCCGCCTTTTCCATGGATTCCTAGATGTTTTTCCTCACACATAATCACACCTTCTGCTTTTCATCTTTCTTGCAGTATTTATCTACGCTCCCTTTTTGTTTTGGTTTAGATGATTACAATTAATTTACTCTGTCAGCTGGAATATTTAAATCTAGAAAGTTCAACAATATGTTAAGTCTAGGGTTTATTTTCCCTTAATAGCTCCATACCTGTTTTTGCATAGATAGCTCAATTTATTTTTATTTGTTTGATGGGTTTTCTGACTGTTTCCCCGAACAGCCAGTTAGGTATCCAGATAATTAACTTACCAGGATTCATACCACATCCATCATCCAGGAAGCACAACATGAATCCACCCTGCAGTTTTTCATTATCCACTGTAAGAGAAAGCAGTTCCTTCGTTATCACTGATAAATATGGGCCTTAATTTGTTCATCAGAAAGTCATGCTGCTTACATAATTATCTGTCCCCCTCAAAGGCAGCCACGGAGTGACAGAGTGAGGGTGCAAAGATGACGCTCAGAAAGGTGTCCAGGCTATAGTTTCACAGGACATTGCAGGGGGAAGACAGTCCTGCACCAAGAAGGCTTTAAATTACCATGAAACATCTAAACATTAATAAATTATGTGTACAGTGGGGTTTGCCCTGCTCTGGAATCCGCCTAGCCTTTAAACTTCAAATGTTTTCCACCCTGGGGGTGGGAATAAAGGGAGATGGTGATGTGACCCCAGGATCCCTCTTCCCACTGATCCACCTTTGTGCCCTTCTACCAAAGCACTCATTCTAAAGCCAATCCAGGCTGTTCTTTAATTCCTCAGGCTCTCCTGTCAGTAGTTAATTCCCATAAGAGCCATTTCTGTGTGCCTTTAGTGGCAGTAAATATTTGCCTCTTGAAACAGCTTTTGAATTTTTTAAATGATCAGGAATTGGAATCAATTGTGGTGATCAAGAGATATCATCAAGATAACAGAAAGTCATCTCTTGTTTAAAAAAAAAAATGGAAAGGTGTAACGAAAACTAATGAGACTAATGTTAATGCTCAGTTTGTGATCTGGCCAATCTGGCTCTGAGAGTAATTTAAACACTTGGATATATGACTTCTACCACATCTCTCTTTCTCTCTCTCTCTCTCTCTTTTTTTTGTTTTTTTGTTCGGATAATAGCTTGGGAACTAACTTACACACCAAAACACTGCCTATGTGTAAAGTGTACAGTGGAATGAACTGTGGCATATGTACATACTCATGAAATCATCATCACAATCAAGGTAGTGAACATACCCATCACCTCGGACGTTTCCTCAGGTCACTCTACAGTCTCTCCTTTCTGCCTCCTTCCATGCCCATCCCCCCCACACCAACCTCAGGCAGCCACTGATTTGCTAACTCTATACCTATGATTCAGTTGTAGCACATTTGTTAAGTCAATGGTCACCCCTGATCAACATTTCAAAAGTCAAATAGTGTTCAAGATAACCTGTAAATAAATATATAAAACATATACCTAAGCTTTCCAGGTTCATAATTTTATCGTCACATGCCCACTTCTAATTCCCTATCACCCCCACTATTTCCCTTCCTGTCTATAAGCACTTTGGATCTTCCCTACCAATTCATTTTCCCAGTTCTTCTCTCTGCCTGGTCCTCTGGAGTGCTTACCTCAACTCATGTATCAGAATATTCCTCCCCCACTTTGCTCTGAGCAAACCCCACTATTCAACAAAGGGAACAAAGAACTCTTGTGGAGTTCTTTGCCAGTGAGGTGGTTCTCAACTGTGGCTGAACATTTTAATCACATGGAGATACTCCAAATTAACTGGTCTTGGGTGAGGCTCAGGAATAAACATCTCCCCCAATTATCCTACTGTGTATCAGCACTAGGAACCACCTGATCCAAGCCTTACGTGGCTCTGTACAGATTTTGCAGCTCTTGGGATAAAGTCCCCATGTAAGGAACTTGCAGAAAGAAGGGAATTTCTTTGGCGAAAAGGTGGGAAAGACTCAAAATTCCCAAGAGACATATACAGTGCTTACTTTTTCTATAAACCCAAGAGAGGAACTACAAACAATCATAGCCTCAGAATGTAATATTCCCCTACTATCCATGCTGAAACTTGGTCATGTTTATTTCAATTCCTTAAAGCTAAGCATTCTAAATAAATTTCCATTATCTGTCAAATACGCATGTCTAAAACACACCCCAGCACCTTCTCCCTCATCAGACTTAACTTCCCCTTCTGATGTTTCCTGTTTAATAAATGTCCACCACTCTGCCATTAGACTTCAGCTCCCCAAATCTAAACCTCAGGATTGCCATGTCTTCTCAATTTCACCCCCCTAATGCCTTTCAAGTTTGAGCACATTCTCCATCACCATGACACTGTCCTAGCTCAGAAAACCATCATCTGCCTTCTGAATTACAGCAACAGCTGCCTCACTCCTTGTTCCTGCTAAAAGCAGAGTGCAGACCAGTATGCATTTCACAATTAATTTTATGTGTCAACTTGGTTAAGCTCTGGTACCCCGCTGTTTGGTCAGACTTTAGTCTAGATATTGCTCTGAAAACATTTGTGGATATAATTAACATTTACAATCAGTTGACTTTAATAAAGCAAATAACTTCCATAATATGGGTGAGCCTCATCCAATCAGTTGAAGGCCTTAAAGGCAAAGACTGAAGTTCTTCAAAGAAGCAATTTTCTGCATCAAGACTGCAACACAGAAATTGCGCTTGAGTTTCTAGGCTGCTGGCCTACCCTGAAGATGAAGAACTTGAGAATGCAACACAAACTCTTAGCTGGATTTCCAACCTGCCAGCTGCCCCACAGATTTCAAGTGTGTCGGCCTCCATCCCACAGTCCTGAGTCAATTCCTTAAAATCTCTCCTTCTCACCCTCCCCAGACACTCTATCAATAGCTATAGATGTAGACAGATACAGTTATATACCAATATAGCAACACACGTACATATCTACAGTGGAGGGAGACAGATCAGATCTGTCCATCTATCTGTCTGTCTACCTGTCTGTCCATGTAGCTATCTCGTACAGGTTCTATTTCTCTGTAGAACTCTAACAATTACACTCTTCAAGCTCACCTCTTGTCATTCCCTCCCCACACCCATACTGCAAACTTCCACTTCCATGCAAATATTCTCCTTAACTAACCTTGAACATCACAAACATTTTTGCAACTCCATCGGTGTTCTATGTTCTCTCCAAATTCAAGCCCCTGCATATGCTCCCCCTTTTCCCTTTCTGCCCCTGATTCACCAGGTGGAAGCCTATTTCCCCTATAGATCTTTAGATCCAGTAAGGTTCCTTCTAGGACAACTTCCTCATTCCCACACATCACAGGAGCCCACAATGAACATTTTCTTTGTACTTTGTGTTCCCCACTTTCTTATGTATCTCTTTATCTTTCAAACTGTTGGCTCTTACTTTTTAAAACACAGTAGCCTCAGAGGTACGGTGAAAGCTAAGGGCCCTCCACCCATGAAAGTGAAGATATACAGTGTATTTTCTACAGACCCCCACACTAGGATGGGGTCTTTCTTAAGAGCAGGCACTGCATGCTCAACACTTAACCTAGTGCCTGCCACTTGCTAAGCACTTAAAAAAAATTTTAACTGCAAATCCACATTTACTAGAACCAATACATATGAACAGATAAACAACAATGGCCAAACATGTTTAGTTTGAACTTTATGGTCCTCCCTCAAGTTACCTGAAGAAGACTTAAGATTGAAAAGTAGGGGCACCTTTGTGGCTCAGTGGGTTAAGCCTCTGCCTTGGGCTTAGGTCATGATCCCAGGGTCCTGGGATGGAGCCCCGCATCAGGCTCCCTGCAGGGAGCCTGCTTCCTCCTCTCTCTCTCTCTGCCTGCCTCTCTGCCTACTTGTGATCTGTCAAATAAATAAATAAAATCTATTTAAGAAAAGATTGAAAAGTAATTCAGGGATTTCAGTAAATAATCTGAAGATTGGCTCAATGCTTAGATTAATTAATTATCCCCATATCAATTCTATCTATTGCTGTATAAGCCCTGACCCTGGCTTATTACTTTTTAAAAAAAAATCGATTTGCTAAGTTGATAGCCATATTGTGATTTGCAGCAATAAAAAATTTTATAACATGAATAGGTACTTTTCTATGAATAGGTAATTTAAAACCAAAAACCGTAAGTTCAGTTTTTCACAAAACACATAACCTAAATAAAGAAGTGCCATTCTAAAGTCAAATGGCAAAGACTGTGTGTGTGTGTGTGTGTGTGTGTGTGTGCGCGCGCACGCGCATGCCAATTGCTAGAGAAAATTGGGGAAATGAGTACAGCCATGCCCTGCTGGTGTTCTGCTACAAACCTAAAAGAACATAACATGTGAATTCCAATGACATTTGTTGTGCTTTGTGATTCTGGATCATTCTTCTCAACCCTTCAACCCCTCATCAATAATATGTGAGCTCTGGGGGCACCAGGGTGGCTCAGTCAGTCAAGCTTCTGCCTTCACCTCAGGTCATGACCCCGGAGTCCTGGGATCAAACCCAAATCAGGCTCTCTGCTCAGTGGGGGGCCTTCTTCCCCCTTTCGCTCTGCCCCTTCCTTCCCCCGACCTCATGCTCATTCTCTCATGTGCTCTCTCTTACACAAATAAACAATATCTTCAAAAATATATGCATGTGTGCTGTGAATGAAATGCAGCTTAAATCTTTTCTCCTTCTCCATTTCTAGGACCACTTCCTTAGTTCCAATTCTCACGAAATCTTCCATAGGTCATTTCCATAGCCCCACACCCCTGCATACCCATCATTGACACTTCTAAGGATCACCCTGCATGCTATGGCTGGAGTAACTTTCTTTGAAAAGGGCACATTTCTAATTTGCCAAATGATATTGCTCAAAATTCTTCAGCAGTCACCGTCTATAGAAAGAAACCTTAGCATGGCATTGAAGGTGCTCATCTCTTTGGCTCTAACAATTAGCTTTATCAACCTGGCCTACTCATTGTTTTCTGACTGCTTTTTCTCCAAATACCTACACAGTTCGCTCCCTCACCTCATTCAGGTCTTTGACCGGACACCACCTGGTTAGAGAAACTCTCCCTGTTCACATCATGAAAAACATACACCCTGCCCATTGCTCTTGGTTCTCTTCTCCCACTTTCTTTTTCCTTTTAGCACTTTTCATTGCCTGGTGTATCATTTGTTCACTTCCTTACTGTCTCTCTCCCCCTCATGAGAACACACATTCCTGACAACACGTATTTAGTCACACATGTGGCTCTGTGCTCTATCCCTAGCACCTGGTTCATTCATGACAGACACTCAATAAACTGTTATTGAACCAATGAATCTCTAAAACGATCTACTTCCATTCTCTTTCTCACAATAATTTCTCAGACAGGGATATTCTTTTTTTTTTTTTTTTTTTCCAAACACTACTTGACAAAAACTACATCTATATGTTAGGCCCTTGCTCTTTAACATGAGGTATTCTTTCTTTGTGTTCCTACCATACTTTGAGCCTCTCCTGGGCAAGAAACACTTATTCTATCTTATACTACCTAAGGGGATATATAAGGGAAGACCACTTTTTCACCACTACTGGTATTTCCTTCCATGTGAAATGGAGTGACATTAATATTAGTAGAGGTGCCCTTCTCTGTCCCTTGACTCACTTCTCACTCATCTGACTGGAAACCTAGGGAAGAATCATCTAGGGAGGCTCAATTCAGATCTTTCTAGCTCTCATGTTCCCTCCTGGGAATGAGCTGCCTGCAGAGTGCATGAGCTCTGCTCGGCTCACTCCAAGCGGACCAGTGTTGAGGGGAAGCCTGACTCCACAGGTTGGGCAAGTATCTGATTCTGGGGTATGACCAGCAAATCCGTTGGATTTCTCACGCTAACCTCCACTTTTGAACAATAAAGACTGACTAGCATTTTTGAATAAATAATAAAGACTGACCCTCTTGACCTTCTCAAACTTTTCAGAACCTGAAGACTAGAAAGGGAAGAAAAGCGTTCATTTATTATGTTTTCTCAGATGTCTCAAGATGTCCATGTCTCTCTGCCTCATGAACCAGAAGCACCCACTTAACACGGGATTTCATTTTTCTTTTTTCTTTTTAGTATGCTTCACGCTGAATGTGGGGCTTGAACTCACAACTCTGAAATCAAGACTTGAGATCAAGAGTTGGATGCTGCACCAACTAAGCCATCCAGGTGCCCCACAGGATTTTAAACACTTAACACAAAAAATTGATTTGAACTGTGCTGCTTTTTATTATAAATACAGATTGACATCATGGACCATATATTCTTGCCTGTGACCAACAGCCAATGTTTACAGGAGAGCTGACAGAATCAGGGTTGGGGATCAGTTTTAACACTGCAGACATTTACCCAGGCAGTACTTAATACAAGACTGGATCTCAAAACCTAAATTCATCTGCATCATATTCTAATGAAATGAACTATTAAGTACAATAAGTATTTGATGACTAAAAATGAAGTCAGGGAAGAAAACATACCTTGCTTGAATTTTAGAGCCCTCAAACATTCATGCTTCACATTCACTTACACATTTTAAAACTGTGGTAAGTTGAGAATGATGTATATTTAATTATGGATAACCATTAAGTTAATGTGCTTTTTAAAATAAAACTGTTTTCTTGTGGCAGGCAAATTGACTGTTCCACATCACTCTGATACTTTCACAAAACCCTAGAAGATCTAATTTTGTAAATGGGTCCCCTAACAAGTGAACAATTCCACTCTCAGAGTATACTTTTCTCAACCTGGCTCCCCATAGGGTCACTGTACTCACAAAGCACTTAAATTACATTATAAATCTATAAAAAGTGCTTGATTTCATGAAATAAAATAAAAGCAAAATAACTACAAGCTTTTCCATTAGAAGGGGAAAAAAAGAAAACAAAAACACTCACCTGAAAATACATCAAGTCTTGCAGCCCCTGCATCTCTGGAAACAATATAAAAATATCACTGCTTCAATACGAAATTATGTTTTAAAAAATTACATTAATCTGAATTGCTTACGTGATGTATAACCTATTGTCGGATAGCAAATAATAGAGAAATCCACTTAAATTGCTTCAAAACAATTACTAAAATGTTTCACTCTACATTTATGTACTAAGACCTATGATCACTCATAATTTGAGAATGTTACAAAACCTGAAACTTGGAACTTTGAAAGAATAGATGGAATTTAATGGTAGTTACACAAAAGCTCACCAAAAATGGATATGAATATTTAAAAAAAAAACTAGTTGGATAATAATCCATAAATTGCAGACAGATTTTCATGTTATATTTTAGTTCCCCAAAAATGATAAGAAAAAGCAAATTACTAATATGTACCCTGTGATCACATATGTTTTTGAAGAATGTATATGATATGCATGTCCATATATGTAAGGAAATAAATCAAAACAGTGGTTTTCTCTAGATCGGAGGTTGGCAAATTATGGTCCAAAAGCCAAATGGGGCCCACTAACTGTTTTTGTAAATAAAGTTTTATTGGAACACAATCATGTCCATTCATTTACATATTGCCTAGGTGGCCTTCACAGCACAATGGCAAAGTTGAGTAGTTTCAACAGGGAACACACAGCCTGCACAGGGAGAAATATTTACTTTCTGGTCTTTTACAGAGAAGCATGACACATAACATGCTTCTGAAACATGACACCTCCCCTGTCATGTAATGAGATTACTGATGACTTTCTTTTTCTTATTAAGTTCTCAGTTTTCTACAGCTCATAGATATTGTGTATTTTCTAAATTATTTTTTTAAGAAGAAATCTCAGAAGAAAAAGAACAAAAGCCAAAAGAGCCTGGGTTCAGTGTGAGGGGTGAAGACAATGAGCACAGCGGCCTTAGCTGATGCAGCAGTAGAGGGGTTGAGTAAGGGAAGCTCAGAGTAGTAACAACCGCTGGGACTCTAACCAGGAAATTTGAGGCTCTCCCAAAACTTCCATCAATTCCAACCCGAAACTATACCAGGTAAGTCTGAGTAGGTACAACGGCTTGTTCTACAAGCCTTCAAAGTTGGCCTTAGCCAACTTAGCTCCTTCCTCTAGCCAATTGCTTTTATAAGCTCTTCCTTTATGGAAATTCGGGAGGCACTACTGCCATTTCTTGGAGCGTTTTCTGTGGCTCAAGTAAGCACTGAATCAAGTATTTTTAAGCCTCTCCTAATCCTTACCACAATCCCATGACACAAGAGTATCATCATCTCCATTATATACTTATACTTTATATAAAACACCATGCACATGATAGGTGCTCAGTAAATGCCACTGCTGCCCTGAAATGGAAGTTTTTCAAAGAAAGAGTTTCTTCATAGAAAAATTCCATGGAATAAGACAGAAAAATCATTCACCTCTACAGCATATTAAGACATTTTATAGGGGTACCTGCATGACTCAGTTAGTTAAGCGACTGCCTTGGGCTTAAGTCATGGTCCCAGGGTCCTGGGATCGAATCCTGCATCAGGCTCCCTGCTCAAGAGGGAGCCTGCTTCTCCCTCTCCCTCTATGTGCCACTCCCTCTGCTTGTGCTCTACCTCTCTTGGTCAAATAAGTATTTTTTTTTTTAAAGAATGTATTTATTATAGCGAGAGAGGGAACACAAGCAGGGAGAGTGGGAGAGGGAGAAGCAGGCCTCCCTGCAAAGCAGGCAGGCAGTCCTATGCGGGGCTCGATCCCAGGACCCTGGGATCATGACCTGAGTAGAAGGCAGAGGCTTAACCACTGAACCACCCAGGCACCCCAATAAAATATCTTTTAAATACATTTTATAATAAGCTTTATAGTTTAACCCTAGTACTTTCTCTCTGATCAGCTGTCGTATCAGGAAGAGGCTACCAACCATCTCTTCCTATACTGGCACATTTTTTGCCTGATGTCTACAATATTGTTTTAATATCCTCCAGTTTTAATTTTGACAACCACAGGAAACCACAAAACTCTTAAATAAAATTATAAAAACTAATTTCTTAGAATAACACAGGAACTTCATGAAGACCTTCTTCATGAGCACAACTAAGCATCTTGCATAAGTCTATGAAAGAGCTTCATGTGATATCAATTATAAGCATCTGAGCAACCTTGGCAAACTCCAGTGTCTGCTGAAGACAGAGGAACTGGTTTGTCCAGGCTGGCTATGGGGACCACTGGGAACACCAGCATTGAAGGCACAGACTAGTTAGTCCCAAGAGCGCATCACATGGGCTATGCCACCTGAGCCCAGTGACCAACCTTGGGGCTGCTACTTCTAATCTTTAAAGAAAAAGCAGGAGGGAGGTGAGGGGTGAAGGCAGGGGAGGCAGATTTCTTGTGTGGCACCTCCTGTTTCTTAAACTTTATAAGCAATCCCTTCTTTGCTTCTTTTTCTTTATAATTCCCATACAAACTCACCCCGAGTCAAACAGGAAACAGGCTAGACTTGGTTAGAGGCCTGACAGTTTACAGATGCTGCTCTGAGAATTGTTTTATTGACTACATTTCTCTCACTCCCCTGGGTCTGAAGTCCATTTTTCTTTGCCAATCTCCTTCTACCACATAGGGGTGGTTTACAGATGAGCTTTACCTTGCATTGTCCAGCAATTCAGCCAGCGCTCCAAAAAGGAAACTGTGCGTGGTGCTGATGAAGAAAGAGGGAAAGCCAAAAGTTAAACCAACTCTGTAATGAGCATAAAAGCTTCAGGATGCATGCAGACAAACCTTCTCCGGCTCTGGACAGGTAATCAATTAAGGACTTATTCTAGAAACAACTTTCTCAGCACAGTAAAGATTCTGAAGTAGATGCGGTCTATTACAAAGCCAAGGCTAAGAACACGATTGCCAAAATAGCTTGTTTGTTTCTAATAAAACAGAGACTTCAAGGACCTTACTGTACTTACAGCAAATTCTGATGTTTTCAAATTGCTTCATAAGCATTTATTCAAGTTTTTTGGAGAACCTGTCATTAAAATTATATTATTTAAGGTCAAATTATTTCTGAAAGATCTTGATCAAAATCTTGGCACACTAGAAGGCCTTAAGGCTCCATCTGCAGACACAGTCACTGGCAGGGGACCCCTGTTTGTGCCACTAATCCTCTCTTCATATTTTTCTGAAGGCCCTTTTCTCCTCTCAATTACCCGTGGTCATTCTTCCCAGTACCCCTCATGCTAGGTCCTGGGTAACAGAGCACAGTAGACAGCCATCATTAGTAGCTGCCTGTGGGGGCCCACACTGGCTTTTCATTTCCTGATGTAGATATTTCAGTCAGCAACTCTATCACAGCATTAAGGGAAGATTCAGTCTGCAATTTTCTTTTTTATATTTAGTAAACGGGTAGCAGAAGCAGGAAAGACCCACTGATCAAAAAACATCTGCTCATTTGTACAGAAGAAAGATCATCGGCAATGTCTCTGAGATTCCAAAAACCTTAGGCCACAAGACAACACATTAGCCGAATGTTTCTTTCATTTTTAAGATTGATTTATTTTTTTTAAAGATTTTATTTATTTATTTGACAGAGAGACATCACAAGTAGGCAGAGAGGCAGGCAGAGAGAGAGGAGGAAGCAGGCTCCCTGCTGAGCAGAGAGCCCGATGCAGGACTTGATCCCAGGACCCTGAGATCATGACCTGAGCCGAAGGCAGCGGCTTAACCCACTGAGCCACCCAGGCGCCCCTGATTTATTTATTTTAGAGAGAAAGAGCATACGCTAGTGAGTGGGGGAGGGCATAGGGAGAGAAAGAATCCTCAAGCGGACTGAGCAGGAAGCCCAAGTGGGGGCTGGATCCCAGGACCCTGAGATCACAACCTAAGCCAAAATCAAGAGTTTGACGCTTAACTGACTGCACCAACCATTTACTCCTCCATTTTGGGGGAATTTTAAACTTTAAACACATGCTGAGGTGGGATCTCTTAACTCTAGTCAAGTTTGTAATTAAAAAAAATAAATACGACTGCTGTGAAAAGATGGCCTTCACGCAAAAGAAATCTGGAGTATAAAAACCTAAAATAGAGAAAAAGTGAAGGTTATATGCTTTACAAAAGGAGCACTTGAAACCATAGGACTTACTAGTGAATTCAAAATACATGATTTAATATATAAAAACTCAACATACAAACAATACCTTAGGAAAGTAACCGGGGTCATTCTGACCAAGAAGTGCCATAGAAGTTTCTGTTCTATTTCACTCAAGAGATTTTAACACACTGCTTGCCATGTGCTAATGTGGACCGATAAGGTCTTCACCATCTTGGGACTCAAGCCAGTGGGGGGATATGAAAAACATACAAGTAAACAGACATAGAGATGATATAGCAGATCACGATTAGATACCACGAGGAAAGGGTGATGGGGAAGAGTAATGGTAAGCAGAGGACACGGTGGTCAAGGAGAGCCTCTCTTCATAGAAGACATTTAAGCTGAGCCCTGAAGGCTGAGGAGAACTCAGTCTCTTGCAGAGCCGGAGAGGAAACTCTGCAGCAAGAGAAGCATCTTCAAGGACACGGATGCAGGAAGGAGCCAAGGAGGCCAGGAGGCTCTGGCTATGGCAAAACAGGGCGACGATGTGGAGATACAGGGTGGCCGGTCAAGCCCAGCCTTCTACTCCATGCTTAGGAGCTTGTACTTCCCCTACATGTGACTGGAAACCATAGTCATGTTTTAAGAAGAGTGACATATCTGATTTACTTCTTTAAAATCTCACTCTGCGGGGGGAGCCTGGGTGGCTCAGTAGGTGAAGTGTCTGCCTTTGGCTCAGGTCATGATTTTGGGGTCCTGGGAAGCTCCCTGTTCAGTGGGGAGTCTGCTTCTCCCACAGCCCCTCCTCCACTAGTGTTCTAATAAGTAAAATCTTTTTTTTTTTTAAGATTTTATTTATTTGACAGACAGAGATCACAAGTAGGCAGAGAGGCAGGCAGTGAGAGAGAGGAGGAAGCAGGTTCTCCATTGAGCAGAGAGCCCAATGCATGGTTCCATCCCAGGACCCTGGGATCATGACCTGAGCCGAAGGCAGAGCCTTTAACCCATTGAGTCATCCAGGCGTTCCAGTAAAATCTTTTTTAAGAAATAAAAAATCTCACTCTGGCAGCTCTCAGGAAAAATGGACCATCGGAGTAAGAATGGGAAACAGAGAACCCAGTTTAGAGGCTACATGGATTATCTCCCCAAGGAGACAGCAGCTGGTCTGGACTGAAGTCAAGGGCAGCGGCAATGCAGAGGAATGGATGAATCAGAGACATACAGAAGCGGTGAAGAGGATTTGCTGTTGAATTGGATATGGGAGCGAAATGAAGAGAAAAAAAAAAAAATCACCCCTGCTCTTACTGAGGGAACTCACAAACAAAAATCTCTCTGGTGAAGCTGAGAAGATGCCAATTTGTATCTGATTTTGTGGTTATTCCTTCAGACTGCTGTCACTTCGGTTACTAAGTTAGTGCACCACCAACTGATAATGAGATACAGGCAAGGGGGAACCCCGGGATGGGAGGCACCCTGGGAATAACAGCTGTGGTAATTACACAACACTGAGGCTGAGCAGGTTTCCTAAGATAAAATGCATAGTCCTTCCAGCATCCCACCCATAATTTTTCCTTTTTTTCTTTTTTTTTTTTTTAAGATTTTATTTATTTATTTGACAGAGAGAGCCACAGGGGGAGAGGGAACACTAGCAAGGGGAGTGGGGGAAGGAAATCGGGCTTCTCACAGAGCACAGAGCTGGATGCAGGGCTTGATCCCAGGACCTTGATCATGAACTGAGCTGAAAGCAGACGCTTAATGACTGAGCCACCCAGGCACTGCTCCACAGTAACTTTTCTTAAACTCGACTCAAAACTGCTATTTTGTCATTTGTCTTCAGTCTCAGTTAACCTTTAAATATTTGTTCTATCCTTTCCAGTTTGAGATTATTCTCTAGATTAAAAAGATTAAAAAAAAAAAAAAAGGAAACATCTGCCAAATACTGCCTATTTTACTTTGTCTTCTAGAAAAATTACATGCTTGTCCCAAGCAGCAAAGCTGGCTTTGCCTGGCATTCTTTACACTTTCTTTTCTGTGGTTTCAAACCTGGTGAATCCCTTGTATCAATCCGTACTTTTAGTAACTCCGGATTACTCAGAGACCAAAGCACTCACTGCTAGGCTGTGCTGTGTTGGAGATGACAGATGGAACAGGAAACCCCCGTCATCTGTCTCTGGGAACCTAAGTATCTGAAATTAATACCGGATGAGGCTGCAAAAGGCACCTGGTTCTGACAGAGAAGCCCAGTGCTCTAGCAATAACTAAAATGGGAGGATTCTATCCTGGGAGAGGTTACGTTTTTGCAAGGACACAACGACAAAGGCTGGAATCAATAAATACAAATTACTCTCTGGAGGGCAAACTTAATCTTGAAAGTATCAGTGCACTGGGCAGAGAAATCAAAAGCCATAGGCCAGGTTGGTAGAATTAGGGTTCCGCTAGCCCCCAATTAAATAGTTCGCTAAATGCGGGGACTTCTTACCACCTGGTGTTAATTTTAGAACAACAAAAAGGTTTATAACCTAGCCCAGAGCAGGGGCACCTGGGTGGCTCAGTTGGTTAGGTGTTGGGACTCTTGATTATGCTCAGGTCACGATCTCAGGGTCTTGAGACTAAGCCCCGTGTCATGCTCAGTAGCATGGGGACTCTGAAACTCTCCACGAGCACCCGCCCCCAACCTCCGCCCACAACTCCAGCATACTGGCTTGTTATTCTCCCTAAAAATAATCATAATCTGGCCCAGAATGGTATCTTTTCTACTTTTTCATTATTTTTAATGCAAAAACTTTTAAGTAAAATTTCCATAAATCGATGAAACCAAATTCTTTTTTTTTTTTTTTTGGCCAAATTGGGTATTTCACTAGGAGACAGACCAAACTCTTCTCCACTTGTGGGACCCTCCCTCGTTCAGGCTTCACCAGACACTCACGAATTGGCGTGGATGAAATCCAGATGCAGCTGAGCCCGCCGCAGAGTAGCGTACTTGTCACCCATGTCCTCGAACTCGACCAGCGCAGCCCTAAGACACACGGACCACCGCCTACCTACCGGTGGCGGGACAGCTGTACCCAGCCCTTGCCCTGCCCACGTGCTGGTCCCCACCCACGTCTTCTTCCCTGCCCACGCCCTCCTCCGCCCACGCTCAGGGCTGTGCACAAACACCAGCTCTGCAGACTCCCACTCCCCCTGCCGGTTGGAAGGTGAAGTTCACCCTGGGCTGTCAGCGTGGGTATCCGCCAAGGTTAAGTCTATTTATTCCTTGTCTTGAATAGATTCTTGAGCATGAGGCGTCTGAGCTAGACTTCTCTTTCCACATTGAGATTTATTTAACCTTCCCGCATAGTTGTTCTGTCATTCCCCGGATGGGAAATGGAGCCCAAGGCTAGGATCAGAATTTGATGAGAAATGATTGTGCACACGCGCGCGCGCGCACACACACACACACACACACACACACAAAGAATTTGAAGAGGCTGGGTCTGGAGGTTGGGGAGTATAGTGGAGGAAAATGGGTAGTTTTCCTTTACTTGCATTAGTTTGTTACACAGCACCAGAGGTGTTTGTGTTCTAACCCATAACTTACTTTCCTGTGTTTCTTGGGTTGAGACTGTTCTCTCCCATCAAAGAAGTAAGGAAGAAAAGATCAGTGAGAGAGAAAAAGGAAGGACTAAAGGTGGTCAGAACAAAATTTGGACTTTGCTGTGATGTGGAGGCTTGTGTTTGTGAGAAACTTTCTCACCTGTCAGCTGATAGTCAACTCTTTTATGTGCTGGCCCAGCTCCAAGAACAGACATTCTGTACTGTTCTATAAGATAGAGCTGGGCAGGTAAAGGTTCAGGGGAATGAGGGGGTGGGGGTGAATGTAAGGAAGAACTATGAGCACAGCTGTCCAAATGCTGTTGCTCACAAAGCACTGAGTTCCAAGTCACAGAAACCCCAGATGAAATAGCACCTGTCAAAGATGTTTTCTGGGATGGTCCTGGTAGTGATGAGAAATTAGAGTTAACCTAGTTAACCTCTAAAAAGTGTTCAGATTCATTCAATCTAGGGCTATATGACTTGCAAACTAAATTAGTTCAATAGCACTTGGCAGCGATTTTGTGACCGTTTTGAAATCAGAAATAAGTGTCTATTGAATAAAGAACTTGAACTAGATGTGTTTGTGATTTCCAGGCATCATATAAGCAATGAGGTCTCAAAAAAGAAAAAAAAATGTCAGTTTTGGGATAATCATTTTACTTCTAAAGAAAGTAGTTTATCAGCTACTACATTTATAGGAATCAGGAGAGGAAGAGAGAATTTGAATGACAACCCAAAGGAACATGATGCTCTACTTTAATTTGAAAACTGGAAGTAAACATAAACATTTCAAGTAATTTCCCTGATTGCATTTTTGTTTTAACAGTGGCTGACATGGTGGTATTTTGATAGGAAAATTCTCTTTACTAAGCAACTTGAGCTATCTTTCCAATTTCTCCTTCCATAGAACTTCAGACATATGATATTTATTTTCATTTTATGAACAAGAAAAGCTTGACAAGCCTCTTCTGGATTTATTTTACTACCCCAATTTCCAGCTGCTATCTCAAAGCAATTTACTATTGGGAGGGCACTGGGGCCACTCGTCTGTAATTAGTAAAGGCTGTAATATCTAATTTCTACCAGAGGGAAGGGTGTGATTATCATAGAATCAGGTCTTCTAATAATATGAGAGAAGCCCTCCTACAGTAAGTAGCCAGCCCCAAAGCACTAGAGGCTTCTGGTTGGCCTGGATAGCAGGCATTCATGGGGAATCTGTTAGATATGCTAAAACAGAGACCTGAGAGTTATTGCACACAACCCCCAAAAGTCATTCCTCTTCACCATTTCAACTCCACCTAGGCACCCTCCAATCATAAAGGTAAATCTTGCTCCTCTTCCAGTATACTTTTGGAATTCTTTATCTTAGCCACCTCCCTCAATCCTGCCTCAAGATTCATTTTAACATCATTTTATGATACAAACTATTGGGGAAATAACAGGAAGGGGAAATTTAAAAATGAGAACATCATCTGCTCATCTTTTGGTCGATCCTGCTTTTAAAGAGTCAGTTTGGGATAAGAGACTCTTCAGTTCTTCCTAACTAGACATTTCAGCTTTCCAACACTCATGTACTGGTCACAAAAAATGGCTCAAATCTTTGAAACTATTCTCTCCCCCTTTTCATTTAAATAACTTTGTGTGGGGCCCCTGGGTAAGCGCAGTCAGTTGAGCATCCAACTGATTTCGGGTCAGGTCATGATCTCAGGGTCATGAGATCAAGCCCTGCATCAGGC
The DNA here is from genome assembly GCF_011764305.1 of Mustela putorius furo. Classification (NCBI taxonomy): domain Eukaryota; kingdom Metazoa; phylum Chordata; class Mammalia; order Carnivora; family Mustelidae; genus Mustela; species Mustela putorius. The sequence continues at coordinate 34,918,485 of NW_025421987.1, forward strand.
TCTGCATTGAGCGTGGAGTCTGCTTAAGACTACCTCTGTTCCTCCTCTTGCTTTATTCTTTTTTCCTCTCATAAATAAATAAAATAAAATTGCATGAGCCAACATTTTATTACTCTTCACAAACACGTTTAAACTCAAGACAAAATTTATGAACACTAAAAAGAAAACAGATGTGTGTACCTACCAACTAAGCACAATGGTATGCCATTTTCTAAGAATTACAATTAAGAAATGACATTAGTATATTATGATAGATACAGAAACCAAACACTATTGAGGTAATAATATTCAAAGATGTTACTGACCCTCAATGGACAATAGTGAAATATCTCTGAAAGGAGTCATACCCACTTGCTCATTTTCTTGCTTTTGTGCAATTCTGAACCTGGTTGGTGTGTTTTCATCTCATTTCCAGTCTCCTTCGCACTAGAGAATGGTAGGGTTTTCATTACCCTGGTTATCAGTTACCCACATAGGTAACAGTCTTTCTACTCCATGCAGCACTATGGTAAACATCTCTGGAGACCATGGAAAATATGAGGCCTAGAGTTTGCCCAGAAAATAATGATGGTTATTAAATGAGTTGGAAAATATAATAGTCATCTTGGGTTGGCTCACACATTAGTCGTTTCCCCAACTTTCCTCTTTCCACTTTCAAAGGTGAAAACTTGTTTCCCAGACACTCCTGTAGCAAGGGGTGGCCATTTGACCAAGTCTTTATAAATAAAATTGAAGCAGAAATCTGCTTAGTGGTTCCAGAAAGGCGTTTGTTCTCTTTATAAAAGAGAGAGGCAGGGCTGGTTCCATCTCCCATCTTTCTTGTCTCTGTCTTAAATATGGGCACAATGCCTGAATTTAGGGGTCTTATTTGCATCCATGAGGGAAAAGTCAAGAGAATCACAAGAAACTCTCCCAAAGCCAACAGTCACCCATCTCGAATTTTCATATGAAATAAAACTTAACATTAATCTTTATGAGATTAAGTACTTAAAATGTGGTTCTTTTTTGCTTATGCCAAAACTATTCTTAACCAATAATGACAAAAAATAATCCCAGAAATCCCAGAAATGACTTTAAAAAAAAATTTACTTATTTGACAGAGAGAGAAAGAGAGCATGCATGCACAGAAGGGGAAGCAGGCTCTAGCTGAGCAGGGACCGCCAATGTGGAACTCGATTCCAGGACCCTGAGATCATGACCTAAGCCAAAAGCAGACACTTAACCAATTGAGCCACCCAGGTGTCCTGAAACATACTTTCTTCCCATCACTGGGCATCAGTAGAGAATATTTTTTATGGACTATGATTTAGAAGACTTTTCTTGCCAGAGATGGTAAATGTGAGTCCATAGGAAGGAAGACAGAAGCAGCCATCAGAACACAGTTATCAGAACCCCTTGTTCTTGGGGAAAGGACAAGACATATGTATGTGTACAGAATATAATTACTAGAATCATCAGACTCCAGTGCTGGAAGGGACAAGGTTGGCCTTATAAGAAAGGAGAGAACTAAAAGAGAGTTGGGAGAGTCAGGGTGAAGTTTATGTTTAGTGTGATATGTAATCTGGAGCCATTATGGGTTCATCCAGTGAGTCAGACATCTGTTTGGTGAGAGCCAGCTTTAATGTAGATTCCAAGAATATAAAAATATCTTGCTGCTGCCTTCTAGGGGTACAGTTTAATAGAGGTAGACAGTATCAAGTTTCAAGGTAGGAAACAGAAACCCTTCCAGGTGTATCAGACACAAAGGAATATAATATGGGAAAATGAGTCTTTGTAAAACCTCTGGAAGGGACAGAAGGGCTGAAATCAGGGGCCTACCACTGCTCATTGAATTCAGGCTCCCACCAGGCAGGTACAGATCAGAGGACAGCAGTCCACTGATGGCACAGCTACAACAGCCTCCAATTACCCACAAGGGTGGTTTCCGTGTACGGAAACACTGAGGTTGGCTGCTGCCTGAATACACTCACATCCCATGTCCTGCATGGTAGCAGCAAAATGGAACAAAGCAATGTCTTCCATGTCCAGAGCCTGGGATGCTAAGGTGTCTCAGTACAGTTTCCAGTTTTCCAACCTCTCTAAGTAGAGAGCTGGGAGAAAAGGTATGTGGGGACTGAAATAGACAATATACAGTGTCTACCACATTAATGGACTTTAAAGCGCTAACTGGTACATGAAGGTGTTACAGGTCCTCTGAGAGAAGTCAGGCTCCAAGGAGGGAGGTAGGTTAGGAAAGATCTCAAAGAAGTGATGATAGGGGCACCTGGGTGGCTCAATGGGTTAAGCCTCTGCCTTTGGCTCAGGTCATGGTCTCAGGGTCCTGGGATTGAGCCCCACATCGGGCTCTCTGCTCAGCGGGGAGCCTGCTTCCCCCGTCTCTCTCTCTGCCTGCTTCTCTGCCTACTTGTGATCTCTGTCTGTCAAATAAATAAAATCTTAAAAAAAAAAAAAAAGAATTGATGATAGTTGAAAATGAGCTTACATTTGCCAGGTGGGCAGAATCAGGGTTGACATGCTAGGTGGAGCACTTAGTTGAAAAAAAGGCAAAGTGGACATTAGCAGGCAGCTCATCGTGTGCAGTGTGGGAAGCAAAGTAGGGCAGAGGGTGGGGGTGCAAGTTTAGAGAGGACTGGGGAGGAAATGGGAGGCAGATTGTGGCACACCCTCAATGCTGTGCTGAAGAATTTGGAATGTATCCCATAGGAAGTGGGAATCCAGAGTCAGGTCTGAGGCAGTAGAATCAATAAACTCATGCTTCCTAAGGATCACTCTGGAAACATGTGAATACCAGAGAGGGAGAATTCAAAACCAGACATAGAAAGTCCAGTTAGAACACTGTTGCAATAAAAAGTGAGGAATAGACTCTTAAGATGGGCAAGTCTTGATATCAAGGGGAAAAGAGATCAACTGATGCCCTGCTAGCTTATTTAGCTGTTTATCCTGTTTAGGATTCTTTCTCTCCCACTCCTTCTGACCCTCTCCAGTCACTGCCCCTCCTCCTGCTCTCTCTCTAAAACAAACAAACAGAAGAATGTAATAGTAAATGCGGGGGGGGAGGACAAGTGTGGGTGGCTTACTTTAGTTCTTCAAAGGTGTGAAGGAAGCAGAAAAGAAAGGGCCAAAGTTGCTCCATGCTTTTAAGCCTTAATCCTAAGGAGATGGTATTGTCATTAACAGCAATAGGCAAGTGTCGTAATCATCAAGATAGTATGGTACTGGCACAAAAACAGACACATAGACCAGTGGAACAGAATAGAGAGCCCAGAAATGGACCTCAACTCTATGGTCAACTAATCTTAAATAAAGCAGAAAAGAATGTCCAGTGGAAAAAAGACAGTCTCTTCAACAAATGATGTTGGGAAAATTGGACAGCCACATGCAGAAGAATGAAACTGGACCACTGCCTTACACTACACACAAAAATAGATGAAAAACCTCAATGTGAGAAAGGAATCCATCAAAATCCTCACGGAGAACACAGGCAGCAACCTCTTCGACCTCAGCTGCAGCAACTTCTTCCTAGAAACATTGCAAAAGGCAAGGGAAACAAGAGCAAAAATGAACTATTGGGACTTCATCAAGATCAAAAGCTTTTGCACAGCAAAGGAAACAGTTAACAAAACCAAAAGACAACTGACAGAATGGGAGAAGATATTTGCAAACGACATATCAGATAAAGGGCTAGTATCCAAGATCTATAAAGAACTTATCAAACTCAACACCCAAAGAAAAAATAATCCAATCAAGAAATGGGCAGAAGAAAAAAAGAGACATTTCTCCAAATAAGACATCCAAATGGTCAACAGACATAGGGAAAAGTGCTCCACATCACTTGGTATCAGGGAAATACAAACCAAAACCATAGTGAGATAGCACCTCCCACCAGTCAGAATGGCTAAAGTTAACGAGTCAGAAAATGACATGTTGGCATGACATGTTGGCATGTTGGCAAGGTTGCGGTGAAAGGGGAACCCTCCTACACTGTTGGTGGGAATGCAAGCTGGTGCAGCCACTCTGGAAAACAGTATGGAGGTTCCTCAAAAAGTTGAAAATAGAACTACCCTATGACCCAGCAATTGCACTACTGGGTATTCACCCTAAAGATACAAATGTAGTGATCTGAAGGGCCACATGCACCCGAATGTTTATAGCAGGAATGTCCACAATAGCCAAACTATGGAAAGAGTTTAGATGTCCATCAACAGATGAATGGATAAAGAAGATATGAGATATATAGACAGATAGATAGATAGTAATATATAGATACATAGCTAGCTAGCTATATCTATCTATCTATCTATCTATCTATCTATACCTATCTATATATATATAGATATATTGCAGCCATCAAAAAAAACCCCAAATCTTGCCATTTGCAATGACACGGATGGAACTAAAGGGTATTATGCCGAGTGAAATAAGTCAATCAGAGAAAGACAATTATATATCTCACTGATATGAGGAATTTGAAACAAGACAGAGGCTCATAGGGGAAGTGAGGGAAAAATGAACGAGATGAAACCAGAGAGGGAGACAAACCATAAGAGACTCTTAGTCTCAGAAACAAACTGTGGGTTGCTGGAGGGGAGGAGTGTGGGAGGGATAGAGTGACTGGGCGATGGACACTGGGGAGGGTATGTGCTATGGTGAGTGCTGTGAATGCATAAGCCTGATGATTCACAGACCTGTACCCCTGAAACAAGTAATACATTACATGTTAATATAAAAAATAAGTTAAGAAATAGTAATGGGTAAATCACAAAAAATTACAAGTTTGGAAGATAGAAGACAGTGAGTTCACTATTGTCACATTGAGATTTAGCACTAAACAGCACATCTTAATAGAGAATTGTCAATGTACTTTATTTTTTTTTAAAGATTTTATTTATTTTTTTGAGCAAGAAAGAGTGACTGAGAGAGAGCACAGGCAGGGGAAGGGCAGAGGGAGAGGGAGAAGCAGGCTCCCTGCTGAACAGGAAGCTCAATGCTGGGCTAGATCCCAGAACCCTGGGATCATGACCTGAAGCGAAGGCAGATGCTTAATCTACATAGCCATCCATGCACCCCGTCAATGTGCTTTAAATACATATGTGGTTTCCCTAAATTAAAACACACACACACACACACACACACACGTGGTTTTCCTGTCTTCCATAGAGTTAGCTAACAATAGATTGTCATTTTTCAAGAAAATATAATTTTGTGTTACAGGAAATGTTACTCAAATTATTTAGCTTTGTGTGCCCCCAAAATCAGAGGCTGAGGAACTAATGAGAATGGGAGAAGACAGAGACACCAAGAAAGAAAGACATGCACAGGTAAATGTCTGGGGAAATGCACATTTTGTGGATATAAGTTAATATTTGTTAAGATGGACCAAAAAAATCTGCAAAGAAAATTTTCTGTACAGAAATTCCACTTAGATACTAATGTCTAATTTCTGAATTGAGGCTATATATCCTTTCAGTAGGCTGCCAAGAATTATCATATCCCAGCCTCACCTTAAAACCTCAAGACAGTGTTTTCCATATGTGTTATTTTCTGGGATTTGTTCATACCAAATGAAAGGGGGCTGGCTCAGTCAGTGGAGCATGTGACTCCTGATCTCGGGGCTGTGGGTTCAATCCCCACATAGGGTGTAAAGATTATTTAAAAATAAAATCTAGAGGGCACCTGGGTGGCTGAGTTGGTCAAGGGACTGCGTTCAGCTCAAGTCATGATCCTGGAGTCCAGGGATGGAGTCCTGCATTGGGCTCCCTGCTCAGCAGGGAGTCTGCTTCTCCCTCTGACCCTCCCTCTTCTTATGCTCTCACTCTCTCTCATTCTCTCTCTCAAATGAATAAATAACATCTTTAAAAAGGAATTAAAAAATCTAGAAAGAAAAAAGAGAGAGAAAGAAAAGAAAGAAAGAAGGAAAGAAAGAAAAAGAAAATAAAAGGAAAATAATGCATAATGCATCTAGATTCCTCTCATGCTGGTTCCACTTTCTTTCAACAAAACCCCTCTTAAAACCATTGCAAATAGGGGTGCCCAGGTGGCTCAGTAGGTTACGCATCTGCCTTTGGCTCAGGTCATGATCCCATGAGCCCTAGGTCTGGCTCCCTGTTCTGCAGGGAGACTGCTTCTCCTCCCTTTGCCTGCCTCTCTGCCTAGTTGTGCTTTCTCTCTCTCTGTGTCAAATAAATGAATAAAATCTCAAACAAACCAAAAAAAATGCAAATAGTCAAATTAGTGCATTATTAGAATGCAAAGTAATCAAATAAGACACTTTGATCTTTGGGGCACTCTGTAATAAAAGTCTTTTTAAAAGTTCAAAGGTGGAAAAAACCTCACACATGTAAGGAAGACTCATACCTTGACCTCTGCTCATAGTACTTACAGACGTGCAATGAATAACTGGTAATTCAAAGAAAGAGGTAAGCACATTTTTCCTGCTATGGGGGGAAAAAAACTCTTAAAATTACTTAGCTAACTCAAATTGCAGACCTTTGAAATGAAACAGATTTCCTAGATGTTCTCTGACAATTTTCAGTCTAGGGATCTTTCTTGCCCATAATTGCACTGTCTTTCCCTCATACTAGAACACAACATCCAGAAGATGCCTGACATGTTTCAGGCACTCAAACTTTTGTTTCTGATGTAAAATTTGATGACTACCGACATACATTTTTTACTATTAACATATTATTTACTATTAACATATATTAATATATATTTTACTATTAACATATTAACATATCCCTCCTATATCAAATTGCCAGAATTCTTTTATTTGAGGTAAGCTCAAAGAATTTTGTAATTTAAAAAAAAAAAAAGAAAAAGAGCAGGCACAGCTTTTGTCTATAACCAAACAACACAACAGTTTTAAAATAGATTTTGGTTTTATTATTTTATTGTTTTTTTCTTTTAATAAAGATGTTGTCTGTTTATTTGAGAGAGAGATAGCAATAGAGAGACCATGAGCAGCAGGGAGAGGGAGAAGCAGGCTCCCAGATGAGCAGGGAGTCAACATGGAGCTGGATCCCAACACCCTGAGATCATGACCTGAGCAGAAGATAGATACTTAACCGACTGAGCCATCCAGTCACCCCGATTTTATTGTTGAATGTGAATTATCTGTGTTGCACCAAAATTATAACTTAATGATAAAGGAATGAAAAAATCCAATATGTGACAGAAATGAACCTGTGATATGATGTCAGGGATCTTCTGCCATCAACCCAACACTGTGCCTCCTTTTTATTTTTAGCCTGAAATTTCTTCTACAAGGCATAAAGACTTTCATTTCAGATCCTACTGGAAGAAATAATAGGGTGTGATGGAGAATTACTGTTAGCTGAAGGGAGAAATAGCTACTTGCAAGGTTCCAAGTTGAAACACTGATGTTGTCTTGCTCTTCTGGCTCACAGGCATTTGCTGGATGTTCCCGCCTTGGATGAGGACTGGATTAGTGTCCAGAGTGGGCACCCTGCTCTCAGACCTTATCGTCCTGGTGCGGTTAATGAAGGAGCATCTTCCTGGGTCTGATCTGTGATAGCATATGATGCTATTGGAGGACATCTAAACAACAACAAAAATTCCAAAAGGCTTTGGTGTGTAGAGTGCATATCAGGATTGAGAATCCACATCTCTCAGGCCTCCAAATTCCATACCTTTTCACCCAAAATCATTCAGTTTTGGTGCAGCACAGGGAGGTTGGAGGTGTAAAGTGAATGGTTCATTTAAATTCTGAATCTTTTCCACAGTAGCTTCTTGACTTTGCATCAATCTCTGTAACATGCCTCTCTCAGTCTCTTTTGGGGGGGGGGCTATCTCTTTCCCCTTAATTCTCTCTCTTGTCCCTCCCCAGTCCTAGAAGAAACACTCTCTACCTTGTGATCACTAACCACGGAATTGGTAAATCGGGTTGTTGTCTTATACAGAACATCATTTATTGCCAAAACTAATCACTTCATCATTTAAGAAACGCCTATCACTAGGTTGCCTCTCACCAATGAAGTGATATTTGGAGTAGATATCACCACTGCAGAGTGGTATCTCCCTTCCTCTTGTAGCTAATTCTTAGAGATAAAAATCCCCATAAATACCAGAGAGGATGAATGATTATTTTATCAACTTCCCACCAACAGGACTTTTCCCTAGAAAGAGCCGCAGCCATCATATGCTAGAGTTCAAATGAGCACATTCATTAGACTTGACTCGATTTATTAAATTTTGCTCCCTTATTTTACCAACTTAGGAGTTCAAAACTTTTTTCAAGACTGCTGAGTGCCTGAGAGAATACTAGATACTTGGTCATATACTTACCCCTTCGTTGGCTTCTCACCTTCTCTTGGTACACAGATGCACCCCCAATTTCTATCATGGTCTCATCTTTGTACATGTATCTCAATCAGAACATGAAATACCTTTGTTTAGGGGCTCCTGGGTACCTCAGTGGGTTGAGCCTCTGTCTTCGGCTCAGGTCATGATCTCAGGGTCCTGGGATCAAGCCCCACATCGGGCTCTCTGCTCAGCGGGGAGCCTGTCACCCTTCCTCTCTCTCTGCCTGCCTCTCTGCCTACTTGTGATTTTTCTCTCTGTCAAATACATAAATAAAACCTTAATATATATATATATATATACATATATATATATATATATATATATCTTTGTTTAATTATCTTGGACTGAGTCCTAATGCTGCTTATTCTTTCTGAGTTTGTAGTCTCTTTTCCTTTTTCTCATCCTTCTTTTTAGAACTACCCTTCTATTATTGTCTCCACCTAAAGTTCTCTTCTTTATAGCATTAAATTCTCATCTAGAATAACCCAAAGAGTGTTAATCCTGAGCAGAAAGTTTGATGGTGACTGTAGAGAATATAGCATATCTTGAACATAAAGAGGATCAAAAAAGGTTGAGATTCTGTAAGCATTATACCTTTATTAAAGTTAAATGCCTGGGGTGGCTGGGTATCTCAGTCAGTTAAGAATCTGACCTTTGGAGGCACCTGGGTGGCTCAGTGGGTTAAGCCTCTGCCTTTGACTCGGGTTGTGATCCCGGGGTGCTGGGATCAAGCCCCACATCAGGCTTTCTGCTCAGCAGGGAGCCTGCTTCTCCCTCTCTGTCTGCCTGCCTCTCTGCCTACTTGTGATCTCTTTCTCACCCTCTCTCTCTCTCTCTGTCAAGTAAATAAATAAATAAAATCTTAAAAAAAAAAAGAATCTGACCTTTGGTTTTAGCTCAGGTTGTGGTCTCCAGATCATAGGATTGAGCCCCACATGAAGACTCTCTCTTGCCCCCACAGCCTCAGCCCCTAGTTGCTCAGTGGGGAGTCTGCCTCTCCTCTCCCTCAGCCCCTCCCCCTGCTCGTGCTCTCTCTCTGTCTCTCTTTCTCTCTCCCTCTCTCAAGTAAATAAATAATTTTTCTTTTTCTTTTTTTTAAATTAACATATAATGTATTATTTGTTTCAGGGGTACGGGTCTGTGATCATCAGTCTTACACAATTAAATAAACAAATCTTAAAAAAAAAAGTTAAATGTCATAGAACCCCTTTGTATGGAGATAATCACAATTACAAGAGCCTTGAAACATGCACTAGGCTTGATGTTTAAGTTCCAAAGGATCATATTCTCAGGTTTCCTTGGAAAAAAAAAAAAAAGGGATAACAAGAAAAAGGGCTATAATAATGCATTTAATGTCTACTATATAACTAGGAATAAACCAAATCATCTAGTTTTAGGGTTCATGAGCAATTTGTGAATTCCATCTTAATAGCCTCCTAAAAATGAAACCAATGCTGCTGTGGTACAGAAGTCCTTCTGCCAAGTTCTCTAACTCACTCTCGCCCGCATGTACTTGCCCTGTTACATCTTCCTTCCATGAGAAAAGGAATGACGCCATCAACTTGTTTGTCAGCCTCAGGAGGAAGGAGAACTAAATTTTATATTAGCCCCAACATGTGATTCAGAGATACAAATCACTGAACAATACCTGAAGACCTAGAATGGAAACAGAATCAATGGACATGGAGAAGGGGAGTGTAGAAATTTCCTCCATTTAAGAAAGAAAGTTGGGGCGCCTGAGTGGCTCAGTGGGTTAAGCCTCTGCCTTCGTCTTGGGTCGTGATCCCAGAGTCCTGGGATCGAGGCCCGCATCAGGTTCCCTGCTGAGCAGCAGGGAACCTGCTTCCTCCTCTCTCTCTGCTTGCCTCTCTGCTTGCCTCTAGGCCTGCCTCTCCGCCTCCTTGTGATCTCTCTCTCTGTGTATCAAATAAATAAAATCTTTTAAAAAAAGAAAAAAGAAAGAAAGAAAGGCAATTTCATCCGGAAAGACATCACCAGCTGACAAATCCTCATGGGGGCCCTTCTTCCCTCAGATATCCTCTATCATCCTTCTAAACACTCCTATTCCTTAAGCAGAAACAAGGCTTGGCAGAAGCAGAACTATCCACACTGGAAGGATTTTAATCTTTGCTACTTGTTGTGGGTTGAATTGGATCCCTCCAAAATTCATATGTTGAGTCCTTAACCCCTCTACCTCAGAATGTGACTGAACTTGGAGACAGGGCCTTTAAAGGAGTAATCACATTCAAATAGGCCCTTCGGGTATGCTCAATCCAAGTTTACTGGTATATTTATAAGAAGAGGAATTAGGAAATACAGCGAGACACTAGGGATGTCTGCGTGCATAGGGGATGTTCTTGTGAACAGGCAGCAGGAGGGCAGCCAGCTAAGAGCCAAAAAGACAGACCTCAGGAAATCAAAACTGCCAACTCCTTGATCTTGGATTCTAGTCTCCAAGACAGTGAGAAATAAATGTCTACCGTTGAAGCCACCCCGTCTGTGATATTTGTTATGGCAGCCCTAGCTAACCAACACATTGCCCAGAAACAATCAACAGGAAGCAATTGCTGCCATTTTGATCCAACCCCTGTGCCTTCCATCCATCTTTCTAACCTCTGCTACTTCCAACCCGGAACTCAAAATTCTCAGTTTACTCTCCCCAGTTTCCCCACCTTCCCACAGTAATCCATCTGTATATGTCCTCCTCCATATTCCTCTCCTCTATTTTAAATACCCTCTTTTTTTTACCAGGGGATCAGGAATTTCAAGTGATACTTTAAATCTCTTAAAGCTAAACCAACTGTTGTTTTTATAGGTACCAGACTGAAACACCTGCACTTACATTTTGATCCTGAGAAAGTCACACTGGCAAGGGCTCCCCTACAGGTCTTAGCAGAAAAACCATCATGAAATGATAGAATGGCCTTTACTTCAAATCTAACCTAGATCATCAAGTTTATCTTCTGATATTACCAGAACCATGGGAAAAGATTGCTTCCCTATGGAACTAATACCAATGCCCACAGAGCTACCTGTAGAGAAAATATGGCCCCATTCACTCCTGTGGTGAGTCTTTAGAAATGCTTTCTTTGCTTTTAGTTGAGTGAAGCATGGAAGACTCAGCAAATGACAAACTGAGTTTTGATAGTGAGCCAATTGGACAGGATTCCCTTGATGATTCTGTACTTCGTAAACTAGCTAGTGAATTGCAGATGCTCAATAAATGTCACGTATTGTCAACTATAAATTATTCAGTGCGTAATGAGGAAAATGCCTTGGCACATATTACCTCAAAGCTTAATCAGTCTGTGATTCCAACATCATATCATAAAACAGACTGACACCTTTACCTAAACTGCTAGATTGTATACATTTGTATCAATGGCATATCTTTAAATTATTTTGATTTGGGGTGCCTGGGTGGCTCAGTCAGTAAGGTGTCTGCCTTTGGCTCAGGTCTTGATCCTGAGGTCTTGGGATTGAGCCTGCACCAAGCCCGCACCCCCGCCCCCAGCCCCTGCCTCCCTGTCAGGCTCTCTGCTCAGTGGGGAGTCTGCTACTCCCTCTCCCTCTGCTCCATCCCCCCACCGATTCTCTCTCAGATAAAATCTTTTGAAAAGAATTACTCTGATTTGTTTATACTGATAATCAATAGAAATCACTGAAATTATTAAACATCAATAATATGGAGAACTTTTAGAGAAGGCCAGTATGGTATTCATAATTGTTATTGTGATAGCCTCAAATGATTTCTGACTCATGCATTCCCTCCATTCAAGCCTCTTGATCTTTAGCCATAAAACAGATGGATTTTTGAAAAGGGCCCAGAACATAGGAACTACCCAGGAAAAAACTACCCAGTTGAATGAGTGAATAACACCTGAAGGAGAAGTCTATAAACTTCTCATGGTCTGTCTTTAGATACCGCCATATGGTGGAGACACAAATCAGCAGATAAATGGGAAAGAGGGAGCAGAAGGGAACCCCGGGCAATATGAGCCTAGATCTCAAGATGACATGAATTCCCCATGTAATGGGGAACATCGCCTACTCCAAACCAAATAGGATCAGCTTAAAAGACCCTGAACTACCTACATCTAGTAAAAGAGAAGCCTATTAGGTAAATCCTTAATCTACATTTCCAAACCACATTAAAGCTAAGGCATCTCAAGCTACAGCTAGTTTTTAAATCTGCAACAGTCACACTAAAAATGAATACAAATACAAAATTCATTTCTCTAACATTCTACCTAATTTCTTCACAAAGTTAAGCTAGCTTCTACTGTTAGTCTATAATGGTCACATGCCCCCATCTTAGAACCAGAAGCCCCAAAGGCTCAAGAGGGAGAACAATGTACTTCTAAGCAGGGGATAGGCTGAAGGGAGACTACACTGCTTGCTTCTTCTCAGCAAGCTTTATTTTATTTTGAGAAAAAAAACAACAACAACAAACCAAAGAAAAAGCTCTAGCTTCCAAGGCAAAACAATATTCTACAAAATACTTGGAAAGTAGTTTGGGGATAGGGGTGCCTGGGTGGCTCGGTTCATTGAGCATCTGACTCTTAAATTCGGCTCAAGCAGTGATCTCAAGGTCATGGCTCTTCATTCAGCGGGGAGTCTGCTCTTCTCTGTCTCTGTCTCTCTCTCTCCCTCCCTCCCCCTGTTGCACTCTCTCTCTCTCAAAAGAAGTAAGTAAATCTTTAAAAAATAATACAAATAAAATAAAATAAAATAAAAGTAATTTCCAGGGCACCTGGATGTCTCCATCAGAACAGGTAGCTCTTGATCTCAGGCTTGTGAGTTCAAGCCCCACTTAAAAATAAAAAATCTTTATACATACATACATACATACATACATACATATATACATACATACATAAAAGTAGTTTCTGCATTTCAGCAACTGAGTCATAATGTATCATCTTGGCACATTAAGAAGGCTATTAGAGAGCTACTTTCTGCAAGTAGCACAAGACCTCGTGGAAACCCTTACTCCCTGCTAGAATGTAATTGCTATGCTATCCTCTGCCTCAACAGCCACTAACCCTAGCTGTGATGAGATATTGCATCAGTCCTAGGAGGGAAAGTGTACCCCTAAATTGAGGTTTCTCCTGATAATGATGGCATGTTGTACTCTTGGACTATCAATGACAACAAACCCATTTGCTATCAAATCAGTTTAAAACTTACTCCTTTACCATGTGCTCTGGTCTAATTTTGTTCCCACCTAGAAATCTTCAAAAATCTCAAGTAACTTCATATCACCAGCTTATTTTGTTGGTTTATTTTTTAAAGATTATTTATTTGTTTGTTTGTGAGAGAGAGAGGGACAGAGAGTGAGCACACAAGCAGGGGGAGCAGTTGGCAGATGGAGAAGCAGACTTCCTGCTGAGCAAGGAGCCTGATGTGGGACTTGATCCCAGCACCCTGGGATCATGACCTGAGCTGAAGACAGACGCTTAACCGACTGAGCCTTCCAGGCATCCGAACCAGCTTATTTTCAATAGGTTGAATGCAGTTGAAAGTTTCGTACGATGCTTTTAAGGGTTAATATCCTCTCCTCCAACATGCTGGCTGACTCTTCACCTTTTATTGATGCTGATGATGTCATTAAACGACTCCAGCCTCCAGCATGCCCTTCATCACTTCTTATCAGAATTTTATAAATGAACACTGGATTTGCCAGAGCTTTGCAGTTTACTGGGTCTGACTGCATTGCTGGCATGACAAAGCAGAAACTAAGTTCAGCTTGCTCCTTGGTAAAATAAAGTTTTATTGTTTCTTCTTTAAAATTTTTTTATAATATTGGATCTGATCTCATATTTTTTACATTTATTTTTCATTGATATGAAAGAGAACATGGGGGCTCATCAAGGTCCATCATATCATATTAAAAGAATAATTTCTAAGTATAAATCATCAAAGTTGTAAACAGACTCCATTGATGACCTTCATTAATTTATGCCACTTGATCTTTGTATTTTTCAAAGATAGATACTCCAGTTTAGTTTCAAAGAACATTTCTTTGTCTTTATAATTATAATGTCTTATGTCTCTATAACTAAAGACTATCAATTTTCATGCACCCAACTTTTTTCTCTTATAGATCATAAGAAGAGACAAGCTCGGGGAAACACTATTTAAAACCCAAGCTTCAACATAAAAGCAAACTGCTGCATTATACTTGCATTTTACAGCTAGTAGGATAAGACTGAAATACTGATCGACCAGTGCAGGAAATTACTGATTCTTAATTTAATGTAGTTGAGTTTAATTTGAATCAGTTGACTCAATTCAACTTCAATTCAAAGTTCAATCACGTTTACTGAGGGCTATTATACAATAAGCACTCTGCTAGGCATTGAAGGCATATGAATAGGAGTAAGACACAGAACCAACCAGCCTTCAGAAAGAATCCATTGGGAAAAGTGAGATGCACATTTGAAACCATGCAAAATACAGGCAGACACGGCCTAAGGACCAAAGGGATACAGATGTGAGAAAGAGCAGCCAGATTTGATTTGGGGGGATCAGAGAAGGATTTGTGCACCTGGAAGGACATTTTCTGGCCCATATAGGATCTTATCTTATACACATACCACCCCTGCAAAATTGAGTTGTCCAAGCCACCATCACCTATTGACCAAACTGGGGTCACGGTCACCTAATTTGTTTCATTTCACTGCCTTGTGCCTCTGAGCTCAGCAGTCGTTCCATTTCCATTGCAAAGTTTCACCTTGTAATTTCTGAGCGCTCCATGGAAAAGTTATAAAATCTCTCTGAGCCTCAGTTTACTCACCTGTAAAATGATAAAAAATAAAGATGCCTTCATCAATGAATAGTCATAAGGATTAAATGAGATAATGTACATAAAATTCACAGGAAAACCATTATTATTTTATACTTGTGTTCTACATTTCAACCACTGTAACAGATAAATATCCCATTTTGTGAGAAGAGTGGCATGAAAGAGATGGAAGGTGACCCTGCCCCCACCCCCACTCCAGGCAAGCATCACTTTAGGTCCAAAAGTTGAAGAATGATGGAGAGAAGAAAAGAGATGAAGAAGAATTTCTCCTTTGTTCGAGTGTACTTCAGGTAACAAAAAGTATTTTCTTTTATTTCCTTGTAATTTGTCTAGTCTATCATGTAATTCCATATTTATACCTCTCCACTGAGCAAAAAACAAGGAAGAATCACAGAAATGTGACAACAGCTAGACATATAGATGGATACATGGGATAGGCTGCCAAGATTTCACCATGCCCATTTCCAAATATCTCTCTTCACAAGCCTTCTATCAGTAGTTAGAGGCATAACTCTCAACTAGGTGGATCCAGGTTTCTAAACACTCTCTACAATTCAAAGATAGATAAGAAAGTTATTTTCTACCCCTTTTATACCTCTATATCTGCCTGTTTCAGATTGCCTAATTTTGAAGAGACTAACAGATTTATGATTTGCTGTTAAGAATAAATTATAAGACAATGAATTTATTTAGTTAACTGTTTTTTTGGTTTTTTAAAGATCTTATTTATCCATTTGACAGAAATCACAAGTAGGTAGAGAGGCAGGCAGAGAGAGGGGGAAGCAGGCACCCCACCGAGCAGAGAGCCCGATGCAGGGCTTGATCCCAGGACCCTGGGATCATGACCTGAGCTGAAGGCAGAGGCTTCACCCACTGAGCCACCCAGGTGCCCCTTAGTTAACTGTTAATCATGCCACAGAAAAGGGTAATTGTTTAAAAAATCAAAATTTAAAAAGTATCGTGGTTTTATTCATTGTGTACTTTAGTTCGGAAACACATTTTGTAATGCGGTTAAACATTCTTTTGTCTTTTTTAAAAAATATTTTCTTTTAATTTGAGAGAGAGCGCACTTAAGAGCACTCGAGAGTGAGAGAGAGCATGAGCAGGGGTAGGGGATAAGGGCAGAGGGAGAGGGAGAAACAGACTCTTCTTAGTAGGGAGCCCAACACAGGGCTCAATCCCAGGACCATGAGATCATGACCTGAGTCCAAGGCAGACACTTCACTGAGTGAGAAACCCAGGCACCCCAAACATTCCTTTGTCTTTAAACATTTTGTTTTGAGATATGTAGAACCACACACACCTGTAAGAAATAATAGAGAGAGAGCCTGAGTGCCATTTACTCAGTTAACCTCAATGGTATCATCATGCAAAGCTATAATGTGATATCACAACCAAGACATTGACATTGATGCGATCTACTAATCCTATTCAGATTGCCCCAGTTTTAAGTGTACTCATCTGTCATGTGTATGTGTCTGGGATTATCTGTATTTGGTTCCATGCAATTTTTCACACTTATGTTCACATCTACCACCACTGCAGCCAGGATAACGAACAGTTCTATCACTATAAGTGTCCCTCATATGGCCCCATTAAGCACATCCTTCTCCCCCTTCCATGTCTAATCTCTAGCAACTACTAATCTTTCCCCATTTCTATAATTTTGTCATTTCAAGAAGGTTACATGAGTGAAATCGTGGCACACTTGACCATTGGGCACTGGTCACCCATCCTAATTCCCTTGAGATCCTTCTAAATTGTTGTGTCTATCCACAATTTTTACTGTATTGTTATCATAATTCGTGGTCTTGCAATATTTCAATATGCTAAACATTCAGCTGTTAAAGGACAGCTGGGTTGTTTCCACTTCTTGCCTATGGCTAATAAGGCTGCTGTGAAACATTCTTGTGGAAGTTCTTGTAGGAGTGTAAGTTTTCATTTCTCTGCAACAAATGCCCAGTGGTGCAATTGCAGGGTTGGATGGTAATTGCACGCTCAGATTTATAAGAAACTGTCAGACTGTTTTCCAAAGTGACTAGACCAGTTTATATTCCCACCAGCCATGTATGAGTGATTCAGTTTTTCCACCTTTTTTTTTTTTTCACTATATGACATTAGCCTGTATGGATGATAAAATTAGTAAATAAACACATGCCCATATAAGAGCAGCTTGTAAAGAGTCAGCCCAAAAAGTCCAAAGGGTAACAAGGCAGGAGTCATATAAAAAAAAAATCCATCTCCAGCAACGGCCTCTCTGACTCGTCTCAGCTCACAAGGCAGCCAGGTAACACAGCAAATGCTTCACGCTCCTGGAAAGCAGTCGCGGTGCCTAAAGCTTTGCTTGGTGTAAATTAAAATAAATAAACCTTTTCTTTCCAAAACAGGATTATGGCCTATAAAATGCTTCAAGTAGCCCTGTGTTCGACATTGCTTTTAGGTAAGAATCCATTTCTTTTTTATTTATCGTGTCGTTTACAATGATTAGGTGGCAAGATAACCCCTTTTGACTTTTTCAAAGATGAACAAATATGTTTTATCCACAGATCCATTCTAGAACATTGGGAAAACCCAACTATCATGGCATGAGGTGGTTTTGAGCATGTTAGTGTTAATTGCGTGTGATCATTTTATTCCTGATTAGGTATTAACATATTAACATGTCACTATTGCTAGGAAATCTATTTAAGGACTGCCTCCAAAGAAGAGCTCTTATGTCCTTGAACAAAGAAAGATTTCTAATGCCTTTTAAAAACTGTAATACTTACATAGTACCATTATGTGGAGACCTCAAGGTACTTTGAGAGTGTGAATTCATTAACCTTTAGAGCAAGTTATAGCTCAGAGAAGTGGTGTTTTAAAGACAGATCAAGGAAGGTACTGAAGGTCAGATGATTTGCTGCCAAACTGACCCAATAATTCAGTGACTTCTATCTGAATGGAATTGAGAGGTCGTTTGTTTTTCTTGTAACCAAAACTCTAAACACAAAGGTGTGAATTATTTTCACAGTTAAATCTCTACAATTTATAAATTCTTCTGATAAAATGCTTAAATAAGAATAAATTTCTACTTGTATGATCAACTTGAAACCCATGCAAAGAAGATTACATATTTTTCTTGAGGTGCACATGTGCATGCACACACACATACACACAGATCAATAAAAGGATATAGGTATATACCTAAGATATGAATCTAGATATGTGTGTACATACATGTATGTGTGTATAATTAGCCTTTTATTCTTAAGCATATAGATAATTCTAATAAATTTTAATCACCGATGTTATACTTTGCATTTAGGACATGTTTTAAATAAATGAGTTAGACATTTTTAGCCAAGTTATTATTAGGCAATTATCATCAAGGTGTGTGTAATCACACCCAGTTGCAGCCCACATCTCCAGGTGAAGAAAGGGAGGCTGGCTCAGTTTAAGTGAGTGTCTCAGGAGCACACTGTAAGTTGAAGTCGTGGGCTAGTTATAATCCACCAGTTACTGCTTTGCTTTTCCTGCTGAGCCATGCACTTGGCTTCAGAGTGGGTGATGGTGAATTAGCACAAGGTGAAAAGCACTACCTGTGAACATGCAGGGTCAAAAATATTGGGCAAAAAGAAAAAATCACATAAAAAGAAAATGGTCCTGCAAAATGCCTTTTAGGGACTTTCTTAGGAAACAAGTTGGAATTAACTTGAGCTCCAGCTGAGGCACAAATATGTCTGCCTAGAAAGACAACTGGTTTGACTGATTTCGCTTAAAATATAAAGAAATAAGATTATGTGGTTAAAGTTTCATGAAATAAGTTGAGAATTAGAAACTAAGGACAGGGGCACCTGGGTGGCTCAGTGGGTTAAAGCCTCTACCTTCGGCTCAGGTCATGATCCCACGGTCCTGGAATCGAGCCCCACATCGGGCTCTCTGCTCACCAGGGAGCCTGCTTCCTCCTCTCTCTCTGCCTGCCTCTCTGCCTACTTGTGATCTCTGTCTGTCAAATAAATAAATAAAATCTTTAAAAAAAAAAAAAAAGAAAGAAACTAAGGACATAGGAACATTGACACGGTGGGGTTAGCCCTTCAGATCTCAGGAAAGAAGACTACAGAGTGTAGGCTGAGTACACTGAAGTCTTTAGAATCAGATTCATGTGTTACACGGATAATTCGTTTCACTGACATTTTCCAAATCACACAGCTCTCAAGTAGGAAATTGTAGCTTGAACCAATCCTCTTCCCTTCTTCTTTCCCTCCTCCCATTTTTCATTTAAGAATGTAGCTTATTCATCTGCCCTTCCCTGGAGCCCTCTATGTAGCATAAGAAAACATCCATCTTTAAAGTTTGTCTTTATATTTAAAAAAAGTTCTCTCGGGACGCCTGGGTGGCTCAGTAGGTTAAGCGGCTGCCTTCAGCTCAGGTCATGATCCCAGCGTCCTGGGATCAAGTCCCACATCGGGCTCCTTGCTCGGCAGGGAGCCTGCTTCTCCCTCTGCCTCTGCCTGCCATTCTGTCTGCCTGTGCTCGCTCTCTCTGACAAATAAATAAAAATCTTAAAAAAAAAAAAAATCTTTAAAAAAAAAAAAAGTTCTCTCTGTTACAGAACAGAAGTTTTACTTTTTTGTCTAGAACTTAATTTGAAGTAAATAGGGAAAAGATCTCATTATCCATTTTCCTAATGGGAATGCCTAAGCCAAAAATGATGAAGAACCTTCCCCCAAGTAATTACATTTATGAGCACAGTCCTCAAATCATTTATTGATTTTCTTAAAATAGTAATTTATACACATTGGAACTCATTTCCTGGTCAGAGTATTAGAAGTGCAAGTGTCATGATTTGATTAAAAAACAAAACAAAAAACCCTGTTTTCAGCATTTAGGTCAAGAACTGCCTTCTCCTATAATAAACCCAGCAAATATGAATACTACTCTTTTAAGTCTTCGTTATGGGGGGAGGGGCTTTCCATATGTTACCATAGGTCAACTCTCATAATCACTGTGCAAGTATCATGATTTTTATTGTACAAGGGAATTTAGGCTTAGAGAAGTTAAATGATTAAGCTACACAGTTAATTCATGGTGGATGCCAGATTCACGTGCAAGTTCTATCTCCAGCTCTTCTGAGAACAATATCTTTCTTTCTACTACGCAAACTGTCCACACTGGCACTGCTGTGCTAGATATGGAACATGTAGCAATGGGATACACAAAGGAGCACACAGCAAGAACACCTCCAGAGAAAGGAACAAGGCCAGTATCACAGCATTGGTTTTACAAGAACAGGCCAGGAGTAAGGGAGCTGGGTGACTCCATGTGAGTAAACAGAACCAAACTAAGAAATAAGCAGAGGCTTTCTATGACAGCTTCTAGTTGTGGGTGAGGATAGAGAGAAGTTCTAAACTTGTATGTTTCACCTCCAGAAGGCACTCCTCAGAATCAAACGGCCCCATTTCACACAAAGAAAATATATGGAAATAGAGGTATTTGGAAATTATTTCACAAAGTAAATAAACCGGTCCTTAAAGTTGACCCATAGTGGGACAATATGAAGGTTCATGCCATATTATTAACCTGCAATCAGATCACATGAAGTCCAAGTATGTCTTCTGGTTTTAGACAGGGGAAGCAAACTGCATTTCACCCCTTTCTCTAGCATTGTTCCTGCTCTTACTTTTCACTCCACGCCTAGTAACCACAAGCGATTTGTCTTGAAGGTTTTTGGTTGGTTGCTTTGGTTTGGGTTTTTTAGATAAGAGCTCTTAAGCTTACATTTTCTTCCCCTTGACTGAGTCAGCCCCTCCAATCCCTCCATGTTTGCTTTCTGTACAATCTATAGAAGGAATGGCTCTTCTCAGTCATCCGGCCACACCCCTCTCCACCACCACCATCCTGTTCTTTGGAGAGTCCTTATTTCTGGATATGGTTTTAGTTTATTTTATAAGAACTTCTACTTAATTTTATCTACTCACTTTGGCTTAAGATTGATTGATGCTCTCAAAAAAATAAGTAGTAAGAATAAACTGGGAAATATCTAGGTTAGAGAAAAATATCATGGCCTATAACTAGATTCGTTGGGCACTCTGAGTGTTGCAGGAGAACCATCTACTTTCCTGTCCACATGGTGTCATTTGTCATGGCACTAAAGTTGGAAGACCTGTCAACACACACAGGTAATGACCCAGAAGGGGTTACTATTGAATCATATAAAACATTGCCTCTCGTGAGTTACAAATTTCTCTCTCTACAAAATCAGAAGCTAATAAAAGATCTGCCAGCTCCAAAGTGTGCCCCAGGGAATTACATGGTAGTGCATGTGAGCATGTATGTGGGTGTATGTTAGCATGCTGAGAGCAGGTTAAAACAAATTGAACTTAAATTCGAGTAATACTAGTTCCTGTTTACTTTGTGAAGTACTCAACACGCCAGCAACTATAACGTCAATGAAGCCAAAGTTCCCTGAGTTGAAAGTTCATTTACGAAAGCATTTCATTAACAGTTTACTAAGATGATGGGGCTTGGGAGTTTGTCCTGAAGTTCAGGGTCTCTTTCTTTTTTCCAGCTGACTTCCATTGACTTCCTGCCCTCTTTTTACTTCCCTGTTTCCTTTTTCCACAGCTTTCCACCTTTTTAACTTTTGTTTTTGTAACTTCCCTTATTTTGTCTCTGCTTCCTTTGACTAATTTTCCTGATTTCTCCCTTCTCTTTTTCTTCAAACCCAATTTCTTCTCATTCTGTCTCTCATTAACATTTATCTGAATTGCAGCAAAGTGAGAGAATCTATGATACTAAATAAAACTCTTCTGTCTTCCATCATAAATTTTTGAATCAGTGACCAAAATTTAGAGTAGGAAGAAAAAAATAACTATTTCATATTTTATAACAAAAATTACTTACTTAATGCAGAGAATAAAATACTCAACCTTAAAGATTTTATTTATTTCAGAGAGAGAGAAAGAGAGAGCACCAGCTGGGTGAGGGGCAGCGGGAGAAGCAGGCTCTCCACTGAGCAGAAAGCCCGAAGTGGGGCTCGATTCCAGGACCCTGAGATCATGACCTGAGCCGAAGGCAGAGGCTTTAACTAACTGAGCCACCCAGACACCCTAAAATATTCAACTTTAAACATACAAACCTACCATGAGTATTTTAATTACTCACAAAGTTATAACATTTCTCCTTCACTTCGATCTTTACATTTCTCCTACACTTATATCTTTGAAATTTTTACCATATTGTCAAGATGGCTGTATAGACTGTTCTCCTGATCCTCTTTTGTTCTTAATTCCTAGTGAACATTTAGTCTTTGGTTTAATACTTAATCTATGTGTCTGGGCAGTTACTTCATCATTTTTCTAAAGACATAAACATTTTAAGGGAAGGGACTAAGACTCGGGCCAATAAAAATAGTAAATAATAAATGTTATTCTTTCATTGCTTATGCTGAGTGCTAAGTGCTTTGCTTTCAGCATCCTATTTCTGAGTATTTTGGAACTTGTGGCAGGATTGTCATGCATATTCTCCAACTTGGCATCAGGCTTCAGGTACCACTGCAGAAAGCAGTATCACCCAGCCTCTAAGGGAATAGCTAGCTGTGGTCCAATCTACGGATTTGTTGGGTATTTCTGAGAAGTCACAGCTTGTTGTCCAGGAACGACAAGCTCCTGCTGGTTGGAGCACCCTGTCTGTGCTGTATTTTTTTGTTTCCCTGTTTCTTATGGATGCTTTGAGACAACAGACCTGTTGGATTGTCTGTGCCACCTTTGGATACATAGAACTCTATCCCCTGCCCCTGCCTGCAACCACTTCAGGCCTGCTTTCAATAAAGTTGAAAAATAAACCAAAGATGAGCATGGAAGACAATCAATTCCCTTTATTACTGAGAAAGACGAATTTGGAAGATAGAACATAGATAAGAAATAAAGGGCCTGGGTGTTAGAGAGGAGAAAGGAGTTGGGGTAAATTGGAAGGGGAGGTGAATCATAAGAGACTATGGACTCTGAAAAACAATCTGAGGGGTTTGAAGTGGTGGGGGTGTGGGAGGTTGGGGTACCAGGTGGTGGGTATTATAGAGGGCACAGATTGTATGGAGCACTGGGTGTGGTGAAAAAATAATGAATACTGTTTTTCTGAAAATAAATAAATTGAAAAAATTTTTTAAAAAAAGAAAGGGCCTCATGATTAGACCCCAGGATTTGGCAAATTTCATATCAACTTGCAGGCTGCAGAACCAGAAGAGAAAACGTGATCTCAGAAGGCAGCTAACTCTCAGGGGGAAGAAGGAAGAGCTAGCTGGACATGCCAAGTGATGCCTCTTGGACTTACCAGTTGCATGGCAGCATTGTCCCTTCTGAGAGGCAGAGGCTACAAAGGGGAGAAGGGTGGCCTGAGGTGACTTCAAATGAGCTCCCTCTGCAGGGAAGAAAACAGGACTCTGCCATCAGGCTCCATCCTTCAGTTCTATATCGTGCATTTTACGTCAGGCTTTCTGATCTTTTTAGCATGTAGGTTCCTACCCCAAAGATCATCTTCATGGTCATATGCACAGTATGAAGACTATTCAGTTATTTGTCCACTATCACATTTAAAGACTCTTTTTCAGCCTTCCCTGGGTGATGGCAAAATAGGGAATCCTTCCATTTCTAACTGTACAGCTAATGTCACCAGCATACAGCTCCTCAGCCTGGGATGGGCACCCATCTCTGTGCATAAATGAATACATTTTTATTTGTACTGCTTTAATTATTGACTAGGTCTACCTTGACTTCTCTTTCACTTATTTCTGTCTATCTCAGTGCTGAATTTCTTAGCATGTAAGCTCCCTAAGCAGCACTAGGAGCTGTACCCACTTAGCATATTCTATATGCTTCTGATGCCCTAATAGCATGCAGAGAAAGTAAGTTTCAATTAATGACCTACTGGTTATGAATACATTCCAGTTAAAAATGTTAGAGCTGAAAGAGATCTTAGTTGGCTTCATACAATCAGGCCCCATTTTACAGAACAGGAAATGGAGGGACAGAGGCAACCAACAAATGATACAACTAATCACTGCCAGGGCTAGGATAAGACTCCCCATCTCTATCCTTCTTGGCTTGTGTGGCAAGAGCTGTGCTCTCCAATATCTCCATACTCTGAAGTGTCTGCCTTATTTCAATGGTACAGAATTTTCTGCAGAGGATATTTGAGACATGTTTAGATAGCAGAACTAAGCTTGACAGATCCTATTAAAACTGCTATGATATGGGATGAAAGGAAGGAGGGTGTGTAGGGAATTGGAAAGAAAAAGAAGATATTTTTATAGCTTATGATTTGAAAGTTTAAAAAAGGCATTAACCTGGCTGATACTGCTTACATTAAAAAAAAATTAAAAACCAACAATGTAATAAAACTCAGGGTTCAGTTTTCAAGCCCCAGCAGTATTATAGAGGCTTACAAACACAAACTGTGATCTTGCTCTCATCAACTTTCAAGGTTGATCAGGCAGAATGAAAAAGGGAGGAGAAATTTCTCAAGCAGAGAGGATAATAGCATGCCCTTCTGTATTACTTGCATTTTATTTCCGGCTCTGCCAATGACTTACGGCATGACCTTGAGTGAGTCATTTCATCTCTGTGTGTCAATTTTCTCATTTGTAAAGTAGGATAATAAATACTACTTTCTGTCTCTCTTGTGGGTGATGCTATTATCACTATCAATTAATATTTATTGGATGTCTGTTGGGTGCATAAAGCTGAGGTAGGTGCTTTGTTCAGGGGCAAGGGTGGGGCCGTGGGGGACATTGTATCACTGAAATATCTTCCATGAGCAAAAAGAGAGAAGATTTACAAAAGATAGAATTATTAGAGCTTAAAATAGCTATGGTTTATATTTTAAAGCTTCTCTGCCAAGATTTATGTAATAGCATTTTTTTTTCCCCTCAGTGATTAGACAAGGCACCAGGACAATCATGGTGAAAAATATTGGTTTTACTTTTGGAAGATTTCAAGTAACACTATCTTAAGTGGTTAATGTGTACTTGTAAATTATATCTTAAGCATAATTTATGTAGAAACATTTATTAAAGGGGTGCCTGGGTGGCCGGTAGGTTAAGCGACCAACTCAGCTGATTTCAGCTTAGGTAGTGATCTCAGGTCATGGGACTAAACTTCTGTGTCAGGCTCTGCGCTAAGTGGGGAGTCTGCTTGGGCTCCTCTCTCCCTCTCCCTCTGTACCTCCGCCTGCTCAGATTCTCTTGCTCTCTCTCTCAAATAAATAAACCTTTAAAAAAAAGAGAGAGAGAAACACTGATTAGATATTGATGCTTGATCTCCTTTGCCTAAATAATCTCTTTGCTTTGAAAACCTCTCACTCCTTTTATTTTTAAACAGAAAAGCGTTTAAAAGTGTTAACACTGTGACACCTTTTCTTCAAAGAGAATGAAGAGAAATCTGAGAAGTCACCTATGAACATATCTCAGTTAAAACCAGAACTTCAGTGCTTGGTCAGTCCACACCAGTGAGCCCAAACTAATGAGTTCCCTGTTCTGTTCCAGTCAGTCCTGTTTTCCCACACCTGGTGTCACTCACCTGATTCAGGCCCTAGTTGTCTGTCCTCTGGACTACTAGAAGAGGCTCCAACCTCTCTCTCTCAGTCTCTCTCCTTTTTACCCTCTGCCTTCCAACACCACTGACAAAGGAGTTTCCAAAAGTATCTGTGAATGGGTAAATAAAATGTTGGCATATATGTACAAAATATTATTTGGTCTTAAAAAAGAATGCAATGTTGATATATGCTTCAACATGTAAACCTTAAAGATACTAAGTGAAATAAATCAGGCACAAAGGGACAAATACTGCATGACTCCTCTTAGATGAGGTACCTACAATAAGCAAATGCAGAGAGACAGGAAGCTAATGGTGGTGACCAAGGGCTGGAGGCCAGAGTAATGGAAATTGTTAGGCAGTACTGAGTTTCTGTTTGGGAGGATGAAAAAATTCTTGAGATGGTGGTGATGATTGTACAACACTGTGAATGTAGTTGATGCCACTGATTTGTACAATTAAAAATGGTTAAAATTTAGGAGAGGGGGGTGAGGTTATGGACATTGGGGAGGGTATGTGCTATGGTGAGTGCTGTGAAGTGTGTGAACCTGGCGATTCACAGACCTGTACCCCTGGGGGTAAAAATGTATGTTTATAAAAAATAAAATTTTTTTTAAAAAATTATTAAAATAGCTTTACATTATGCATATTTTAATTATAATCAAACAAAAAATTTTTAAATAAATCTGGTCTTATCATTTTCTTGTTCAGAAATTTTAATGGGGGCGCCTTCATGGCTCAGTGGGTTAAGCCTCTGCCTTCAGCTGAGGTCATGATCTAGGGGTCCTGGGATCAAGCCCCACATCAGGCTCTCTGCTCAGCAAGGAGCCTGTTTCCCCCTCTCTCTCTCTGCCTGCCTCTCTGCCTACTTGTGATCTCTGTCAAATAAATAAATAAAATCTTAAAAAAAAAAAAAGAACTATTAATGATCTGAAGAATAAAGTCTAAACTCCTTGGTATGACAGTAGTGATCCTCTGACATTCTGAGCACATCCACTCCTTAGCCCTCATTGGCAAAGTGAGGGTCCCCGAACCTGAGACTTACTTTGCTCCTCTGTTCCTTGGGTCTCCAGTCTTCTTCAGCCTGGACTACATGCTCTTTGCTTCTGCTCCCTTCTTCCTAACTGTGGAAACATTCCATAACCCAGGAAGCTCAACTCAAAACCAATTTCTCTGTGATCCCTCCATGCCAATATCAGAATCAATCACTCCTATGGCACCTGGGTGGCTCAGTGGATTAAAGCCTCTGCCTTCAGCTCAGGTCATGATCCCACGGTCTGGGATCGAGACCCGAATCAGGCTCTCTGCTCGGCAGGGAGCTTGCTTCCTCTTCTCTCTCTGCCTGCCTCTCTGCCTGCTTGTGATCTCTGTCTGTCAAATAAATAAATAAAATCTTCAAAAAAAAAAAAAAGAATTAATCACTCCCCCTTCAAATGGTCTGGTCACAGTATGCTTCCTTATAATTATGAGCTCTGAATGTAATGGGAGTTTCTTGTTTTTTGTTTCTCTTTCTATGAAATGATGACTATCAGAACAAGGATGAGGGTGAGGTGAGTGGAGATCTTATGGCACAAAACTTGTGTAAGCTTGACAGCTGGTTTCTTCTATTTGTGGACTTACTTGCTTTATCTGTGTCTCAGCTCTGGTGATTAGCAGTTTAAGCTGACATCAACAGGCATTCATAATGCAGCATATTAGTTATCTACCATGACCTAACAATATCCCCAAACAGTAGTGACTTAGGACATATTTTACAGTTTCTGAGGAATTTGGGAGTGGCTTAAGTCAATAATTCTGACTCAGGAACTCTCATGAGATTATAGTATAGATGTCGGTGAGGGCTGTTATGATCTGAAGGCTCAACTGGGATGAAAGCATCAGGTTCCCAGGTGGTTCATTTGCGTGGCTGTTGATGGGACGCTTCAGTTCCTTGAGAGATGGGCCTCTCTTCACAGCTACTTGAGCGTTTTCAGAACATGGCAGCTGTCTTCCATTAGAGCAAGTGATCCAAGAAAGGTGTGAGGCAGAAGCTCTAATACCTTTTATGTGCTAGCCAGAGAAAGTACACACTGTCATTTCCACAGTATCCTGTGATTACACGGTCCACACTCCTAAATGAAGGAAGACCACAGAGGATCTGGATATCAAGAAGGGAGTGGTCTTTGGGGGACATCTTAGAGGATGGCTTCCACAGAAATGCTGGCTTTATTGTACTGAATCAGACGACCTAGAAACAGGCCAATATTACTTCTAGCATCTGTTACTAATATCTACTGAAAAGTTGACTTTTGTCTTTTATTTTTAAATCATGAATAACTAAAATTGCTAACTTCCTATTAATAGAGAATGTGAGTCCTTTTTCTACCTTCATCACTAGTAGTAGTTTGCACTAGAGGCAGCCTGATTGATGTGTGGTATCCACAGAGATTGTCACTTTCAATAGGTAGGCAGTTAGAACTAGAGCTTAGTGAGGTAACAAATTTAACTGGACGTAATAGGGGTAATAACTAAAATCCTGCTTAGTGCTCAAGGTCAAGCTTGGAAAAGCATGAGATTATAACGAATGTGTAAGTAATGATTGTCTCTTTTCTATAAATGCATAAGGCTTTTTAAATTATTATTACTTTTTTTTTGGCACCAAGGATTTCTATCTCTTAGACATAATGTTGCACGATGCCTTTAAAGGGAGAATTCCACCTCCCCTTCCAACTAGCTAGGTGGCCTTTAACATATTATTTAACTTTTCTCTGAGGTAGTTACCTTGTCTGCAAAATGAGGTGACTGACAGGTGCTACTTCTTAGGTTTGTTGTATTAAATAAGGTAATTCAGGTGAAGTATTTTTTAGTGCAATGCTCAGTGAATGTTAACTATCATTATTATTTGTGTGTGACATCAATACACACACACACACGCATGCACAAATAATCTAGCTACCTTTAACCATTGTCTTCAGACATTCATTTTAAGGATTCCCAGTCCCACATTACTTCTCCAGCTTAAAATGTAAAGTTTTGTTCCTTCTCCTATGCTGCTAAATTTAATCTTTTCTTTAAGGGATAGGTTCAGCAATTTTCCTGACCATGAAAATGTCTGCTTGTTGATGATTCATAGACTTGTATGCCTGGGGCAAATAATACATTGTATGTTAATAAAATTTTTTAAAAAGAAAGAAAAAAGAAAATGTCTGCTCATGCCCCAGAGCCTCAAAGCTCAATAACGACACCTTTTCCTAAACTCCCTTAGCACAACCAAATCCTATGTTGCCTTGTTTTATTTTTAATCTTGGACCCCCTCATACCCCTCCCCTACAGAGGAGAGGTTTCATATCTTAGAGTTCACTATAACTCTGGTCAATAGAGTCCTGTTATGATGAGGCTGTAGAATACCCAACATAACATTTGTAATAAATGCTTCTTTATCACAAGCAATGAACAGATCATATTGTTACCACAAATGGGTCAGGAGTATGTTCTTTCTTGATTTGATTCAAATTACAACTCTGAATGTGACTGTGTTTTATTTAGAAATGAAAATACCATCTAGACTGTTAAAATTCATGATACTAAAAATGTCTGGATTTTTAAAAACAATCATCTTTTTTTTTTTCCTTAATCCTATACTGGGAAGGAGTATAAAATGCAAAGTTCTTCAATTCAGTGATAGATCTATCAATATTCAAGTTTAAACCACAGTGCCAGATTTGGAAGCAGTCTACTTCAAACTGAAATATATGTCCTCTTTTGGAAGGCTATGATAGGAAGAGTAAGATTGTTGACTGCCTGGTTTGAGCCAGACGGTTTAAAGCATTAGTATACCCAACTCTTACGGTAATCCTATGTTACTGTGTTACTCTGTTATTATTATACCTTTTTACATACAAGAAATCTGCAGCCTGGAGAAATTAAGCAACTTCTCCAGAAAACTGATAGAGCTGGAATTTGAATCCAGGCCTGTGGGGTCCCAAGCAGGTACAGAAGGCTATAAAAATCTTTTCCATCCAGCACACACTTTCATGCTATGCTATATTCAGGACACCAGAGGGTGGTGATAGCGCAGTGAGGGGGGAAGGCTGAAGGGCAGTCATCTCCCTTGGCACATACCTTTTTCAGGGCTCCCTTCTCAGACCCCCAACCTCCCAAAGGTCACAGCTGTGTCTCTTTAAGAAGAAAAACATTGAGATGTAAACTACTGCCCTAAAAGATGCTGTGCTCTTGGACTCTGAATTACAGGAGCATTGGGAGCGCCATTTTTGTTGGAGGACCCAGCAAACCAGTTCCTACATCTCAAAAGACATATATATTTGCAGGATTACTGGGACCCAGATCGGAATCCTAATACATGGGGCAACATACTGGCTGATCAGGTATTTGCATTAGAAATAATGCATCCTCTATCTGGCTGAATAGGTACTGCAACAGTAGGCATCAACACACCACCAGCCCAACCCATGGTTTTTTTTTTTTTCCTCTCGAGTCACCCTGAGTTATGCCTGCCCTTTCCTTCCCATAAAGTGCCTTTTGTCTAGTAAACTCCACCTCTTCCTTCAAGACTAAAATCAAACGTTCCCTCCTTTTTGAAGCCTTCCCCTTCTTTCCTGGGTCCTCCAACAAAGGAGGACCTTTGTCCTTCTTCCTTTTCTCCCCTTTGCATGACATTCACATGTGAATAGCTCTCCAAGTGTCATATTGAAATCAGTTGCCTGTGCACCCAACCTCCCTTACCTAGGCTACAGAAGTAACATGCACATCTTATCCATCAAGGTCATTTTTCTCAGGAACTATCAAAATGACTGTTCCTCAGTCAAATTTCAGAAGATTACTGCATGTCAGAGTGGGTGGATTGAATGGATCATGGTCACATTTTAGATCCTTTTCAGTTATTCAACAGCTTATTTTCCTCTGGGAAAATTATACAAACCTTTAATGTCATTCCTTCATTTGCTTTCCTTTTGTACACTTTTCTATTCATTTGGAAGTCTCCCTCCAAGAGAAATAAAGAAGAAATGTGCTGTGCCAGTTTTATTCCAGGTTTACTTTTTTGATAGAAAAAACTCCAGGCCAAATTAAATTGCTGAATTGTCTGAGGATTTCAATTATTCATGATTTCCCTCTTAAAATTTAATAACTTAGAAAACAAAAATGTATAACAAATTAATTAATCCCTTCATTTGTTTGTCCTCTTTCTCTCTACACATGTATCAGGCTCTATCACCAGAGGATTGTATAAAGTCATTAAAAAAAAAACGAAATGGAATGTCCTTGTTTTTCTGGGGCCTGGGTCCTATCCTTATTCTGCCTGGTTGAGTTTTTACTGGTCTACCAGGATTGGCTCGTTTCTGGTTAGCATTTGCTGATGAAAACCACCAGCTTGAATAATGCATTGAGCTTTATGCATGTTTTTCTTCAATAGGCATCATTTAGAGTTATTAAAACCAGACATTTGTTTATTTGACAAATTAAATATTACATAAGCAGATAGACTGTGTCTTCTTTATGGAACACTAAAATTTTCAGGTATACTCCTGCCTCTAATTGTAAACCAGTGCTATGATCCAGTGACAGATACTATAATGTAACAGGACACTGCCACATTGGTTCATATAGTGACCCCAAAATACCATAAAACATTTAAGCATTGAAATATACAGGTCACTAAAAGTATGTTAACCAAACCTTGCTGGTTTGTTTACTTCTCTTAGTCTTTTAGGACTATCTGTACAATAACCTAAAAAACTGATAAAACATGTGCTCTCCATACTCAGAGATCATGACTTGAAGTTTCTTTTGTTGCAGGTTCATGAAACATGGACTACTCTGAAAACAACAGCACAGTATTATCTGAATGTGAATACCTTTACTTCTGACATATCCACTACCCAATAAATGTGCTTTGATGATTAAACCAGGAGAGCAAAAACAGCGGGAGTCAACATGGCAATGGACCCAAAACATGGGCTTTGGAGACCTGGAGGCACATCCATGCCACTTATAAGATTATTTAATATGTCTGTCTCGTGGAGCTGTTTAAAGGAGTAAATATGAAAACCCAAGTGGAGACTTAGAATTGGAAGTTCTCTATAAATTGTAGCTCTTAAAATGAGAACTAAATGACAAAGAGGCTTTTATGGACAAGGAAATCAAAAACAAAAAATAAGTGTCATTAAAACTCACTGCTGATAGCTCACTTTCTATTGCCTGCTTTTTGAAAGCGCTCACCTTTTTTTTTTTTTTTTTAAGATTTTATTTATTTATTTGACAGACAGAGATTACAAGTAGGCAGAGAGGCAGGCAGAGAGAGAGAGGCACTTCCTGAGCAGAGAGCTGAGCAGAGAGCCCGATGCGGAGGCGATCCCAGGATCCTGGGATCATGACCTGAGCCAAAGGCAGAGGCTTTAACCCACTGAGCCACCCAGGCACCCCGAAAGCGCTCACTTTTTAATTAAAGGAAGAGGAAGCTCTCAAATCGAGTTGGTCCTCTCCTTTTTTCCAATACTTTTCACTTTTTAAAGCCAGCCTATTTTAAGATCGTGCTTTTGAAATGTTTCTAACAAAGGTGTATTGCTGAGGGCAGTAGAGAATACTATCTGAACTCCTATTTGGGGGCAGACGGTGACCAGGAACCCCCTGAAAACATTCATCTGTAAGTGGAAACCTGCTTAGGAGTTTTGTCAAACTTGTGCAAGTTTTGCATTCTAGTCCATAATATATTGATATTTATTTCAATTTGAAACAACATTTTTAACTTACTGGCCAGGGACATTTATTACTGTTTTCCAATAAAATTGAAAAATTCACTCTAAAAAGAAGTGGACTACATTTAATAAAAGAAAAAAGATTTTATTTATTCATTTGGAAAAAAAAAGATTTATTTATTTATTTGAAAAAAAAGACTTTATTTATTTGAAAAAAATTTTATTTATTTATTTGAAAAAAAAAAGATTTTATTTATTTATTTGACAGACAGAGATCACAAGTAGGCAGAGAGGCAGGCAGAGAGAGAGAGGCACTTCCTGAGCAGAGAGCTGGGCAGAGAGCCCAACATGGGGCTTGATCCCAGGACCCTGGGATCATGACCTGAGCCGAAGGCAGAGGCTTTAACCCAGGAGCTCCTTCTTTGATCATTTAATTAAAAAATTAGATAATGCCCAAGTATTGATTAGTATGTGTATGTACCCCCCCCCCCAAATACATTGTAAGGAATTGGTTCCTGTGATTATGGAGGCTCGTGAGTCCAAAAATATCAGGGTAGGCCAGCAGGCTGGAAACCAGAGAAGAACCAATGCTGCAGTTCAAGTCTGAAGGGCATCGGGTCAGAACTCCAGCAAAGAGCTGATTATTCGGTTTGAAACCTCAGGCCATCTGTTGGCAGAATTCCCTCTTGCTTATGGAAGGTCAGTTTTTTGTTCTATTTAGGCCTTCAACTTCTGGGATGGGATCCATTCACATTATGGAGGGCCATATGCTTTACTCCAAGTCTACCAATTTAAATGCTAAGCTCATCCAAAAAAGAATACCATCTCAGAGACATCTAGAATAATGTTTGACCTCATACTGGGCACAGTGGCTCAGCCACGTTGACACATATGTTAACCATTACAATCTATATTAGGTTACTTAGATTGCACACATGTACACACATACATACTCACAAAGCTGTAATGGAAGCAACATGTGAAGGAGAAAAAGAAAAGGACTTCAATTTATTTATTTTGTTCAGTTTAATACAAGGAAGCTGGATGAGTTGTGGGCCACCAATAGGGTGAAATTATGTCAGCTGCCAAGGTCGTTTTGATTTAGGGAGCTCTAAAAAGCAGTTTTACTATGAGTTAAACAAGCATGGAAAGGGGGTTTCTTGTGCAAACATAATTTCATGAGAAATTACTGGAAATTTATGTATCAGAAAACAAACAAATGAAAGCAATCTTGGTCTATGTAAAATAATTTATCTAAAAATGCAACAGTTAGCTTCCACATAGCTAATCAGGAAGTGGCAAGTGTTCCATTTTTTTAGAATATTTTAGTTTTTTAGGATTTAAGAAAACCTAAGTACCACATATTTAGTATCTACATGCAAAATTAGTTTTGACCAGAACAACT
The DNA here is from genome assembly GCF_011764305.1 of Mustela putorius furo. Taxonomy (NCBI): domain Eukaryota; kingdom Metazoa; phylum Chordata; class Mammalia; order Carnivora; family Mustelidae; genus Mustela; species Mustela putorius. The sequence goes on from NW_025421987.1 coordinate 34,952,280, forward strand.
CTTAATTCAGTGTTTAAAGAAATTGATTGTATTGAGGGACCAGTTATCTGGCTGACTCAGCGTAACTGATTTTTTTCAAAACAGTAAGTGGCCTGTGTGTGTGTGTGTGGGGGGGTGTTTCCTCTGATTTGCTTTAAGTTGGTATCTAATTTATAAATTCTATGTAAAAGTCTGCTTGTTTCAAGACTAAAGACTTAAAGACAAACTAAAGACCTGTTTAACATTTTCAAGAGCCCAGAACAAACCACAGCAATTGTACAATATTAGGAAAAATAGAGAGAATCAGAAACTACCCCCCTTTTCCTCACTTTCTGAGACTCTGTGTAGCCTCTGCAGCTAGATGTTCTCAGGTTCTACTGCAGCATAAAGAACATAAATGCTATGAGGCACCTGGGTGGCTCAGTCAGTTAAGCATCTACCTTCAGCTCAGGTCATGATCTCAGGATCCTGGGATCGAGTCCCTATCCCTCTGCCCATGTTTGCTTGCATGCATGTGTATGTGTGCTGTCTCTCTCTCTCAAAAAATAACAACAACAACAACAACAAAAATGTTCTGGTGACTCTTAATTCTTCTGAAGTAAGTTTCCATTTTGAAGTCTAAAGGGAAGCAAGCTAAGGCAGGTCCTACAATCTTATTTTACAGAGAAAAACTAAAAACCCAGCGAGTTCCCTTGCCCCTTCCACAATGTGAGGACTTGGCAAAAAGACATCTTTCTATGAACCAGAAAGTTGGCCCTCACCAGACATCAAATCTCCTGGGACCTTTATTTGGACTTCCCAGACTCCAGAACTATGAGAAATAAATTTCTGTTGTTTATAAGTTACCCTTCTGTTCTGTTACAGCAGCCTGAACAGACTAAGACACTTTCTTATGTCAGTAGCAGGACAAACAAATAAGATGCGATATAATTTATCCCACATGCTGTCCAGTGAGTCAATAAGAGAACCGAGGCAGAACTCAATAATATTCTTCATTTCTGGACTTCAGCTTCACAGACACATCAGACCCAATCTCAAAAGATATCCATCCTCTTGTGCCAATTCACTGTAATTTAAATAGAATAACTAACGGATGGAAGTACTGTACATATAGAACAAATTAAAAATGAAGATACTTATTTTCATGTGTTGATTTTACTTATTCCATTTATTTTCCTTGAATTGATCTAAAACATCTCAGGCAACTGAACTAGGCAAAGCATATATATATCTCACACTGTTATCTTCAATGACAGCGACAGCCTAAATTAATTTTATTGAAAGTAATTTAGCATTGACTGGTTAAATATGCAAACACCAGTCTGAAGCACAGATATTGCCAGACTCCTTCAAATCAGAGACAAAAAAAAAAAAAAAGTTTGGAGATTACATCACAAATTGGAACTGTCTTGGAAGGCCATTCAAATACAAAAAAGAAATAAATTATCTAAATTCAAAATATTTTATCCCATCCATCAGTGACAAAAGCGGCAGCATTTTCTTCTTCTGAATCATAATGTGAGAAACCAAGCTAATTATTTTTTTAACAGACAATTTCAGGAAAGGTATGCCTTCATTGCCCTAACCACTTTTGCTCCATCAAAAGTATATTTTACAAGGGATTCTCTGATGATCTATAATCAGGCAGTAACTACACAGAGAAAAAAATTAACAGGACTTGTAGAGTTGAAATTTCAAATACCTTTAAATACCACACATGGACTCTCCAACATTTTCCTGAAGACTTTATGTTTAATTCCTGGTTCTACCCCTTCCTTAGGGGAAGGGAAGGATGTAACCTGGTATTTAAGAATGTAGACTCTGGAGCCAGAGGCCTGGGGTCATAGACCCCTCCTGTGGCTGAGTTTACTCTCTCCAAAATGGAAATGATAGAAGCACCAGCCTCAGCCTCAGCCAAGTGTAGTGGGGCCTACAGGAAATAAGGCTCCGGCACATAGTAGGCCCTCTACAAATACTTGCTTGCAATAACAGAATGTACATTATCTCCACTTTGCTTTTCAAAATAGTTTTAACTGTTAGAAAAAATTTTCATTACACCCAAAGGCTATTGTCCTTTTTTTTTTTAAGCTAGAAATAAACCTGATTATGATAGCAGTGTTAAAGAAAATCCCACCAGGGACCTCAGACAACAATTTTGTTTTATCATCTGAACTGCTGCTTTTTGATCCACATACTACCACAAATCACTTTCCCTTAATATGCCATAAAATGGTTATCCAAATGATGACAAGCAAGAAATTAAAATTCAAGGAGCTCTCCATAGTTGGTATTTCCAAACAGATTAATCTTACTAATGTTCTCCTTTTCTAAGGAATCTCAAACAGCTATCCCACAGCTGTAGGTTTGTGAGCTTGTATGTCTGAGGTACTACAACTACTTTGTGCTACGGGGGCCAAAGAGGAGTGAAATCAGTCCCTGCTTCTCAGATTCTCCCGGGACTCACAGTGAACTGAGGAGCTTCATTTGCACACACTCTAATGATAACAGGTCCACAGTGGAAGTTAAAGCAGCAAAAAGCTCCTGGTGCCTGCCCGGAGCTCTGATCTTCTCCTGTACTGCTTGCCCTCTCACTAGCACATGCCAGTGATCGTGGCCTTCCCAGCATGGTGAAGCATGCCAAGTTTGCTCCCACCTCAGAGACTGATGCTTCCTCTGCCTGGACTACATTTCCTATGAAGTTCATGAGTTGGCTTCTTAACATCCAGATCTCAGCTCAAGGGCTCCTCCTATGAGAATGCATCCCCAACTCACTGGTCATAAGCAGCTGAATTTAGTGGCTTCCACCATATGAATTTATTCATCTTACATTCCTGTAGGCCAGAAGTCACCCCCGGTGTCACAGGGGCTAACTGTTAGCAGGGTTGCGTTCCTTTCAGGCCTTCCAGGAAGTATCTGCTTCCTTGCCTTTTTCAGCATAGAGGACACTTCATCCTATGGCTCATGGTCCCTTTCCTTCATCTTCAAAAACAGCAATGCTGCATCTTCTGCCCCTTTTTCCATCATCCTCTCTCTCTGACCAGAGCTGGGAAATCTTCACCTCATTTAAGAACTTGGGCTTTCCTTATCAAAATCCCATCCATTTCTTTCAAAGAAATGGAACAAATAAACCTAAAATATATATGGAACCAGAAAAGACCTCGAATAGCCAAAGGAATATTGAAAAAGAAAGCCAAAGCTGGTGGCATCACAATTCCAGACGTCAGGCTCTATTACAAATCTGTCATCATCAAGACAGTATGGTACTGGCACAAATACAGACACATAGACCAATGAAACAGAATACAGAGCCCAGAAATAGACCCTCAACTCTATGGTCAACTAATCTTTGACAAAGCAGGAAAGAATGTCCAATGAAAAAAGATAGTCTCTTCAACAAACGGTGTTGGAAAAATTGGACAGCCACATGCAGAAAAATGAAACTGGACCATTTCCTTATACCACACACAAAAATAGACTCAAATGGATGAAGGACCTCAATGTGAGAAAGGAATCCATCAAAATTCTTGAGGAGAACACAGGCAGCAACCTCTTCGACCTCAGCCACAGCAACTTCTTCCTAGGAACATCGCCAAAGGCAAGGGAAGCAAGGGCAAAAATGAACTATTGGGATTTCATCAAGATCAAAAGCTTTTCCACAGCAAAGGGAACAGTTAATAAAACCGAAAGATAACTGACAGAATGGGAGAAGATATTTGCAAAGGACATATCAGATAAAGGGCTAGTATCCAAAATCTATAAAGAGCTTAGCAAACTCCACACCCAAAGAACAAATAATCCAATCAAGAAATGGGCAGAGGATATGAACAGACATTTCTGCAAAGAAGACATCCAGATGGCCAACAGACACATGAGAAATTGCTCCACATCACTCGGCATCAGGGAAATAGAAATCAAAACCACAATGAGATACCACCTCACACCAGTCAGAAAGGCTAAAATTAACCAGTCAGGAAATGACAGATGCTGGCAAGGATGCGGAGAAAGGGGAACCCTCCTACACTCTTGGTGGGAATGCAAGCTGGTGCAACCACTCTGGAAAACAGCGTAGAGGTTCCTCAAAAAGTTGAAAATAGAGCTACCCTATGACCCAGCAATTGCACTACTGGGTATTTACCCTAAAGATACAAATGTAGTGATCCAACGGGGCATGTGCACCTGAATGTTTATAGCAACAATGTCTACAATAGCCAAACTATGGAAAGAACCTAGATGTCCACCAACAGATGAATGGATAAAGAAGATGTCATATATATATATATATATATATATATATATATATATATATAATGGAATACTATGCAGCCATCAAAAGAAATGAAATCTTGCCATTTGTGATGACGTGGATAGAACCAGAGGGTATTATGCTGAGCAAAATAAGTCAATCAGAGAAAGACAGCTATCATATGATCTCCCTAATATGAGGAAGTGGAGATGCAACGTGGGGGGTTTGGGGGGTAAGAAAAGAATAAATGAAACAAGATGGGATAGGGAGGGAGACAAGCCATAAGAGACTCTTAATTTCACAAAACAAACTGAGGGGAGCCAGAGGGAGGGGGGTCGGGAGAGGGTGGTGGGATTATGGACATTGGGGAAGGTTATATGGTATGGTGAATGCTGTGAAGTGTGTAAACCTGGCGATTCACAGACTTGTACCCCTGGGCCTAATAATACATTATATGTTTATTTAAAAAATTTTAAAAATTATTAAAAAAAAAAAAAAGAGCTTGGGCTTTGATTGCAACCACCTGAATAATCCACCATGCTCTCCCCAATGTCCTTCACCTTAACCACATCTGTAAAATCCTTGTTGCCATGTAAGACCACCTACTCATATAGCCGAGGATTAGGCTATACGAGTAGGGGGCTCATTATTCTGCCCACCATACTTCAGCTTCCAGCAGTCCCTGTTTGCTATGTGGCTTTTTCCTTTCTTACTGTTTTTTAGCGCACTATACAAAAGTCCTTGCTTGTTTATTTACCTATGATTTATTATTATATATTTCTTTATTAGGTAAAAATCCCCCTTCCCCCATTTCCTCTATACTATTCTATATTCCGGAGAATAAGAATTTTATCTACCTTGATCACAGCAGCATCCCTAACCCCTGGAGTGGCAACGGGCACAGCATAGGCACTTAGTGAATTCTTTTTGAGTGAATAAATAAACTCTGCCTTGGTGATTGACGTTAAACTTTAGAAAGGACATGCTGCCTAATTCAAGTCCTAAAGATAAGTAAGGAGATTATCAAGTGAACTTTACAGCATGTGCAGGAGAGAGCAGACTCATAGGAGAATGACAACACTTCTCTTGAAGGAGTAGCCAAGGATGAGAGGCTGCAAAAACATGAGTCAGAGGCAAATCACCAAAATCTTTTCAGACTTCATCTTGCATGTAATAAGAGCCATTGAAGGATTTTATATGGGGGAGTAATTTGATTGGCTCAGCAGTTAGAAAGATACTATGCCATCGGTGTCATTGTCAAAGATTATTTGGAGGAAGTCAAATGGGAGGCTAGGAAGTAAGTTTTGTCCTATCTTCCAAGGTTTTCACTGATGAATCTGATGAATGAATGCCAAAATGTTAAGAGACAACTGTTAGTAGAAAATCCATTTCTTCTTTCAGGTAATGTGGATTATAATAGTTGACTGTTAGAGATCACTTTCTTCTTTCCTATGGCAGCTGGGCAAGAACTGGGAAGCATATTAGGTTGCCTTCTTTAGACTTTCTTGAAATCATAAAGAGAACAGGTTATATAAGAGCCCACTACTATTAAGAAAAAAAAAAAAAAAGGATTCAGTTTTATATGTTCCAGTCTAGCAATGTCATCCAAAGTTACATTTGGCAAGACATTCCAGATGTCTTTTTATCATTTGCTTCAACCATACAATGGTCTAATCAAAACAAAACAACAGTGCTGTATAAAGCCAGCTTACAATAGCTTATAACAAGTGGTAAGGGAGAGAGAAGAGAGTCAAAGATGACAGCACGGTTTCAAATGTGGGTGACATTGGTAATGAGGTTTCAAAAACAGAATGGAAAGATGACAGCAGAAAACTCTGATAGGTTCATGAGGTCGGAGATGATGTGTTCGGTTTCAAACATTTTGTTTCATGCTCCAATTTCATTTCATTCTACTATCTACTCAGATCATATTAAGCACGAACACAGGTGTTAGATTTGGGGAGCTCTAGATGCACTTCCTAATCAAAGATTTTTTTATGAAAAACAATTCACTAATGCTACTCTGGCAAAGGCAAAACAGGCAAGACACTAAACAAGTACATAAAAAAAAAGAACCAAGCTTTTTGATAAGTAGCAAAACCTTTACCTTGCCTCTTTCTTCTTGTCTCTCATTTCCCAAGTAATTAATTTTGCAAATTTAATAAAATACATGAAAATTCAAATATTAATAATTTTGGATTCCATTCCTCTTCAGTTTAAAAGAAATAACTTGTTTTAAAACAACAGTTTCATAGAAAACACTAAATTTTTATGCAGTTCTTTATCTGAGCAAAATTAATCATGACCTTCCTTATTGTTGATGTTTAAAACTGGCTCATTAATCATGATTGACACATTTTAGGGGACCAAAGTTAGGGAACAGGATTTAACTACTTCAACTTAAGCACAACATGATTTTTATAATTAAGGCCTTGCTAGTTGTTTATGAAGGACTACATGAATTAGTAATGATCTGAGAGAAACAAAAAGAATGAAAGAACTGCACATATGCACATATTGAATACTGGCAAGGATGGTGAGCAACAGAGACTTATTCATTGTTGATAGGAAGCCAAAAGGGTACAACTACACTGGAAGACAGTTTGACAGTTTCTTTTTTTTTTTTAATATTTACTTAATTTTTCCAGAGAGTGTGCATGTGAGTGGGCATGAGGAGGAGGAACAGAGGGAGAGAATCTTCAAGCAGACCTCCACTGAATGCAGAGCCTGGTGCGAGGCTCAATCTCATGACCCATGAGACCATGACCTGAGCCAAAACCAAAAGTCAGACGCTCAACCAGCTGAGCCACCCAGGTGCCCCTTGACAGTTTCTTACAAAGCTTACACATGGTCTTATTACATGATCCAGCAAGCATGCTTGTAGGTATTTTCCCAAGTTAAAAACTTGTGTCTACTTGAAAACCTGCATATGAATGTTTATAGCAGTATTATTCATAATATCCCCAGACTGGAAGCAACTGAGATTTCTTTAATGGGTGAATGGATAAACAAGCTGTGGTACATAAGCAAAGTAGAATATAATTCAGCAATAAGAAGATATGACCTATCAAGCCATGAAAAGTCATGGACAAATTTTAAATGCCTATAGCTAAGTCAAAAAATCCAGTGTGAAAAGATTACATGTTGCGTGATTCCAATTATATGACATAGGAAGATCCACAGTTGCCAGAGGTTTGAGGGCAGAGTGGGATAAATTATAAAGCACAGGGGAATTTTAGAAGTTGAAACCATTCTGTCTGATTCTAAAATGGTAGAGAGACATATGACACAACGCATTTGTCAAAACCCATAGACCTATTCTACACAAAGTGAACTTTCATCTAAACCATGTACTTTAGTGAACAATAAGGCATCACCATGGGTTCAGCATTCATAACAAGTGTACCACACGGAGGCAAAATGTGAATAGGGGAAACTGTATACAGAGGTGGTGGTATATGGGAACGAACTCTATATACTATCTCTTCAATTTTCCATAAATCTACAACTGTTCTTTTAAAAATAGCTATTAATTGTTTTTAATGAAAGAGAAAAAAAGGACTACTCTGACATTACAAAATTATGTCAGGACCAATACCCACCTGCCTTCTTGTACTGTCTACATGAAGAGAGGGGGATCATATGCCTGAACCTCCCAGGATGTCCCAGCTTGCATCAGTTGTTCAGATATAATTATTAACCGAGCCTCCCCCATTCTCAGAAATGTTTCATTTGGGATGATAAATTACATGGTCACTGTACTTAGAAATAAAAAGGGAAGTAATGTCTTTTTAACATCTGCCTTTGATGGGAGGAACTGGACTGTGTACTTTCCTTAGTGTCTCATTTAAGCCTCCCACTGTTCCCACAAGGATGATTTTGTCTTCCCCGATCTGCAGATGGAAAAGCTGGAGCTCAGGAGCTCAGTCCAAGACCATACAATTCATCACTGGCAGATCCTGCAATTACACCTTCATCTCTATGACTGCAGAGCTCATGTGCTTTCTATTGGCGTACGAGAATGCTGGAGAGAAGCCAGGTAATCTCTGAACATTCTTTCCAGATGCTCTAATTCTTAAAAGAATTCTGTGGTAGCTACGTCTAAGACGCTCGGTACCTTGTGGTACTGAGGTCATAGAAAGTAGAGATTATAGGTAAAGAGAACTTTATTCATAAAACTCCTGAGAAATTCCATTAATAGATTATGATAATGTCACATTTACTGTCTGTTCCCTCCCTGGGTCACCTGACAATAATAACATCTGTAACCTATGTTCCCCATAAGTACGGTCATATAGCACCTAGGTCTATTGTCAGGGTAAAGAAAAGCCATTACTTTGTGCCACCAAACCACTACAGCCAGGAAGGAATTTTGTCCTGCTGCAGGCCAGCACAGCTCACTATTCTGACTAACTGGAAACAACAAACTAACCTTTTCTGTGTTTAATCTCAATACAGTTGGGCTTGTTTCAAAGATAGCAGTTTCCTGGTCAGGTCTCCCTACACGATCTTCTCCTTAACTTCCAAATTCTCAAAGGATATCAGCCATTCCAGCCACTTGCCATCCTTCAAAAAAAAAAAAAAAAAAAAAAAGGCCTGCCTAGAGATACTACTTTCGGTTACAACAAAATAACAATAGCAGCTACTGGATTAGAAGCTCTTTTGTAAAGGAGCTCTTCAGAAGATGATCAAACTTCCTTATCTTGGTGGAACTTTTTTCTTTAAGATTTGATTTATTCATTTGAGAGAGGGGTAGAAGGAGAGGAAGAAGTAGACTCCCCACTTAGCAAGGAACCTGAGGTGGCATTTTATTCCAGGACCCTGGGATCATGACTTGAGCAGAATGCAGATGTTTAATCAACTGACCCACTCAGGTGCCCTTTGCGGGACTTTTAGAAAGTAGATAATGTACTTTGCTTTTTGTGTGGTGCATTAGGAAGCAAGTGGTATAGTGGATGCGAGCATCATCTCAGGAATCAGACACACCAGACTGAATACCAACTCTGCCACTTTTAATTCTGCCAGTATACCTTCATAATACGTATTTCTCTGTTCATCCGTTTCCCCATGTTGAAAATGGAGGCAATAAAAGCAGCTCTTTTATAGGGTTGTGGGCTTAAATATGGCATATGAGAGACTTAGCCTAACAATGTAAGGCCTAGAAGGTTATACAGCAGTTTTTTAAACTGTGTTCTGGGGACTCTTGGGGGTTCCTAAACTCTAGAAGGGGAGCCATGGGGTCTAAACTGCTTTTAGTAAGAACATTAGGACATTATTTGCCTTTTCCACTCCCATTCCCACTGTAAAATGAAGTTTCAGAAACTACATGTGAGAGATACCGCAACGATAGAATGGAGACACAGATATGAGAAAATCTAGCTGCCTTCTATTAAACCAGATATTAAAGAGATTTGCAAAATTATAAGGCAAATGCCACTCTTCTCAGAATTTTTTTTCTTTTGGAAAACATAAGTTCTTTTACATACAAAATATGGTATTTATGTTAACTTGTAATGGGCTTTTATTATTATAATTAAATGAATTAATACAATTTTAAAACATCCCAGTTTTAATTTTGAATACAGTAAATAGCAATGGCCATAACTTACATAATCGAGGCACTCTGAGGCCTTAAACAATTCTTAAGAGTGTAAAGGGGGGGCGCCTGGGTGGCTCAGTGGGGTAAGCCTCTGCCTTCGGCTCAGGTCAAGATCTCACGGTCCTGGGATCAAGCCCCTCATCGGGCTCTCTGCTCAGTAGGGAGCATACTTCCCTCCCCTCTCTCTGCCTGCTTGTGATCTCTCTCTCTCTCTCTGTCAAATAAATAAATAAAATCTTACAAAAAAAAAAAGAGTGTAAAGGGATCCTGGGACCAAGAAAACTGAGAACCACTAATCTAGCACAGCCAGGCACATAGGAATATCCAGGCACTAAATAATTATTGAAGGACCAGTATAGGGCTTGGCTTAGGGTAACTGTTCAGTAAATGATAGTCCTCTTGTTTCTAGTGATGGTGATGTGTTGATAGTAATAATGAAAATCATGATGTGAAGTTTGCTGGGAGCCTTCCACCTGATTGAAATCAATATAACACTAATTTTTGATGGAAACCTTACCTTGCCTTACGTGTGGCAGATGGGAATAAGAGTTTAATGTAATACAAGATTATTTTCAGCATTTAGACTCTCTTTCTCTTAGCTTGTTTTTTTTTTTTTGTTTGTTTTGTTTTTTTGTTTTTTTGTTTTTTTCCTGATGGGGATCCTTTCTCTTTCGACCTGAAGCACTTTGGAATTGAGCCAAAATTCCAAATGCTATGTATAGCACTAGACTGAATGATCTGGAAGTTAGGATCTCTGGGTTCTACAAATTAAAGGGCCATGGACATATACTCAATATTTTCTATGAAAGCTGGATGGGAGAGACATGCCTTGACAAATTCTCAACAGACTCCATGGTGGGGGCTCCCATCTCCCCAGTCCTCCTCTCAATTTATCCTTCCTCCTGCACAGTCTTGTCCAGCTACTGGAGCATGGATTTTCATGTTGTCTGCATATGGTGGTGCAATGGCTCTCCAGGAACAAAAAGAAAAAAAAAATTCCTGGTTGGTAGGTTTTGCTGATTTCCATGGTGTAAATATTCCCACCAGGTCATTTTCAAGTTGCTGATGTGATGTTACTCAACTCCACATTGGGATGAGAAGATCTGACAGCTGGTTCAGCTAGTTCCCAGTACACCACTGGTTCCCCAGACATCTCTGGTTGTGACTCTGCACTATGACATTGAGTTCGACTACTTTCCTGGCTTTTCTAGAATTTTTATTGCTGACCCCACCTTCTCACCCAGTTTTGCTGCCTAGTCCTTGCAGGTGCTCACTGACCTCAGGTCCCAGGATTATCTCCTGCTACTTCTGCTCTTCATGCCTTAGCTAGCATTGCCATCTTTGGGTCCTGAGAGCCCTACTTCATCCTTCTGCTTGTTCATTTGCTCCTCAGTTTTTTATGGACAAACTAAAGGCCTTCTTCCTCCATAAAATCTTCTCAGAATACACACAGGTATCATTCATGTCTCTCCCAAAATACTAGGGCATATGGAGGGACAATATTTAATCTTAGTAATGGGGATGTTACTGATCATCCAAAAGACAGCAGTATGGTATCAAGAAAACAGCTCTTTGGCTGCAAAGACAGAACCACACTCCTAATTCTGCTGCTCTTATACTGAGTGGTTATGAGCAAGTCATTGTGATGTTCTGAGTCTTGGCTTTCTCATCTGTAAAATGAAGGTCATAAAACACAGGACTTCAAAGAATATTTTCAACTTCTACTATTCTATAATTAAGGTACTTTATATAAACAAAAATCAGAGGAACTGCTCTTATTGTTAAAATTCAAGATCCTTTTGATTTTGAAATAATTCAACTTCGCCATGTTCTATTTTATAATCACCTTTTTGTAATATTTTATGTTAAAAATAATCCTGTTCATCATTAGCCTTCATCTCAATTCCTCTGTAAGATCTATTTCATACCTTTACAACAGATAAAATGATGCATAGGTACTTTTGAAGAGTGGATTAAGCAAATATTAAAGTAATAATTTTTAACTAACTTCATAAAAGTGATTGTGTCAAAAAATTAGGTAGAACACTTCTTAAAAAATGAGGTAGAAAACTTCTTAAAAAATGAAATTTTGTGATTCTTAAATATTTTAACATGCTACTGGTGAAGTGTTTTCTGTATCACTATACCTTCAAGGTCTAAAAAGAGCTATTAGGAAAAATGATTTGAGAAAATATTTTGTTTACACCCAGCTTCATGGGGATTATATGATGATATAATGAGATTAAGTTTTATATTCAGTGAGAAAGCTAAACTATGTTCTTTTTTTTAAAATTTCAGCTTCTTTGAGGTATAACTGGACAATAGAATTATAACATATCTGAAGTGTACATCAGAGGCACCTGGGTGGCTCAGCTGGTTAAGCAGCTGCCTTCCGCTCAGGTCATGATCTCATGGGTCCTTGGATCAGTCCCCACATTGGGAATCCCTGCTGAGTAGGGAGTCTGCTTTTCTCTCTGCCTTTCCCTCTCTCTCAAATAAATAATTATTTTTTAAAAAAATAAAGTGTAGGTTGCCAGGGTGGCTCAGTGGGTTAAGCCTCTGTCTTCAGCTCAGGTCATGATCTCAGGGTCCTGGGATCGAGTCCTGCATCCCACTCTCTGCTCAGCAGGGAGCCTGATTCCCCCTCTCTCTCTGCCTGCCTCACTGCCCGCTTGTGATCTCTCTTTGTGTCAAATAAATAAATAAATATAAAAAATAAAATAAAAAATAAAGTTTACATCATGGTGACTGGATATACATGTACATTGTGGAACGATACCCTTACTGAGTTAATTAATACATACATCACCTCACATATGTATCCCCCCCCCAGTAAGTTCTATCCTCAAGGCAAATTTCAATTGTACATACAGTATTATCAACTATAGTCAACATATTATCATTAGATCCTCAGACATTTTTCATCTTAAAGCTGAAGGTTGGTACTTTTTACCAACCTATCCCTATATGCCCCACCCTGGGAACCACATTCCACTCTGTTTCTATGATTTTGACTTTTTCTTTTAGGTTCTGCATAGTCAAACTATATTCTTAAACAAAACAAATCTCTCGTTAAATCCCATAATTCTTCCTTTTATATCTTTCTATTTAGAGATTCCAAAGTTTCTTTTATCATTAAGTCCACATCTAGCTCCAGTCTTTTTGAAACCTTGTGCTTATTTTCTCCTTGGTCCTGTTAACTCACGGTATGTGGTACAGTCTTTGCAAGGCAAAGAGGTGTGTACAACCACTTTTTTGCAAGGTTTGAGTTGGCATTCTGGAATACACAATTTCATCCCTAGGGATGAGCAGAATGACTCAAGCTGATGCTGAATGTAAATTTTCAGCCAGTTTTCTCAGCATGATAGGTAGTAAAATCAAGGACCTACAAGTATATTTACAGGTCACCCATTTCCTTGCAACTTACAATGCGGTTAGGGACCAGCAGGATCATAGGCATCAGTTTGTCCAAAATGCAGAACCTCAGACCTCATCTCAGACTTGCTGACTGATGCTCTACATTTTAACAAGATCCCCAGGTGATTTGCTTTCCTGCAATCTGCCACTTCCCACTAAGTGGCAAACCATCCTCTGTGTGAGTGTGTGCAGTCACGGGAATTCATTCCTTCTTTCTCCCAAACATCCTAATAAGTATTTACAATTTACTTGAAAACAGTGCTTTAATGAGAACTTCCCATTGCTCAAATGAACCACTTGATGTCCAAATTTATTAGTCCAGAATTTGTAGCCAAATGCAAACTGAACCTTTCCATCCTCATTTTCCAGTCTTCTTTTTATGGTGCCTCTTCTCCATCAAAACGGATCTGTGTCACACTTCCATCCGTAGTAATTGATTTTGTTGGTGGCCGGCTCTCTACCAGGCTTTCTCTCTCATTCTCTCTTTCTCTAACTCTCTACTGTGTAGATTCTGTTGACTCCTGAAACCTCACATCTATGCTCTCCAGAGAACATTCCTGCTCCCCACTACTTCCAAAGACAATCACTAGAGCAGGGCCAGAGGACGAGTATCCTATTGATATGCTTCTGTTTAGCCTGTATGGGAGCTTTCGAGATTAGATTTCAGTGTCTTGAAAACACCATGTCTGCCTGGTTGACCAGAGTCCTCACTATTTTTCCTGTATCATCCTTGAGTAGATTCCCATAAGTACGATACCAATTTTTTATTTGTTATCCCTTGACCTACTACTTCTCCCAGAAATAGAGGGTTCCTCTATTGCTCTTAGTCCAATTCCCAAAATATACACAGATTTTTTTCTTTCTACACTTAATATTTGGACCACAATCTTTATTAGCTATATTCATCTTCCCAGACTGCCATAACATAATATAACAGACTAAGTGGCCTAAATAACAGAAATTTTATTTTTTCAGTTTTGGAGGCTGAAACTCCAAGACAGTGTGGTGCTGTCAGGGTTGGTTTCTGGTGAGGACTCTCTTCCTGACTTTAGACAGCCACTTTCTGACTTCATCCTCGTATGGCCTCTTCTCTGTGGGTGGGCACAGAGAGATCTCTGGAGTCTCTTCCTCTTCTTATAAGATAAGAATTCTATCATACTAGGGTCCTAATATTATGACCTCATTTAATCTTAGTCACCCTACCTGCAAATACAGTCACACTGGGGGTCAGGGTTTCAAAGTATGAATGGGGGGGGGGAGTATAGTTCAGTCCATGACATTGTTAAAACATGTTTATATCTTGGGTACCTGGGTGGCTCAGTGGGTTAAAGCCTTTGCCTTCGGCTCAGGTCATGATCCCAGGATCCTGGGATTGAGCCCCGCCTTGGGCTCTCTGCTCAGCAGGGAGCCTGCTTCTCCCCCCACCACATCTGCCTCTCTGCCTATTTGTGATTTCTGTCAAATAAATAAATAAATAAAATCTTTAAAAAAAACATATTTATATCTTGAATTTATATTTATATCTTGCCCAACATGCTATTGTGCAAAGCTCCTTTAGGACTTCATCGTCTAAGACACTTATGTAGACTCATAGGCTGAAATGAAAGCAGTATTGCGGTGGCTTTCTACACCAGTGGCATCTCACGGGAAACAGAATCAAGCTGACTTCAGTTTAGGTGCCACTGAAATGGAGACAACAACAGTACACACTCAGATTTACAGAGAGCTTGCTATGTGCTAAACACTATTGTAAGCTTTTTAAAATGCGTGTTCTAATTTTCAGCCTTATGACACACTATGATAAAAGTACTGTTTTTATGGTTCCCATTTTACTGGTGAGGAAACAAAGACATACTAGGCAAATGGATTATCTAAATTAACACAGGTACAGTGGTGCCTGGGTGACTCAGTCGGCTAAGCGTCTGCCTTCAGCTCAGATCATGATCTTGGGGTCCTGGGATCAAGTTCCACATCAGGCTCCCTGCTCAGTGGGAAGCATGCTTCTCCCTCTCCCTCTGTCACTCCCCCTGCTTGTGCTTGTTCTCTCTCCCTCTCTCTTTCTCCCACTGTCTCTCTAAAATAAATAAATAAAAACTGCTTCTTGGCCTTTTGGCTAAGATCAAGTGTAAAATAAATACATAAAATCCTTAAAAAAATAATAAATTCACACAGGTAGGATGTGACATGCCTGGAATTTTAGCCCAGGCTGTCTGGCTCATAAGTCTGTGCTCTTAGTTGCTATACCATATTCTGCTTCTCAACAACAGAGACAAATGGATGGGATGGTCTCTATTGCAAAGGATTGCAACACAGTCCCAAGAGAATTGTGTATTCATTCACAGATATATATTCCTTTCACATATATTTAAGTAGCTAATAGCATAAAAAGTTTAAAAGGACATTTATTAATAGACAATTTATTGTCGAAACTTCAAACTTTAGGGGGAAAAGGGTATGCTGTTAATAATGATGTTAGAACAACAGGAATAAACAGTGTCCCAACCAAAGCAAGATGTACAATCATACTATTTACTGTGCATCCACCATATACTAGTACTATGCTAATAAATTTACATATGTAATCCCTATAAAATCTCTCTAGCAGAGGTATTATTATCCCCATTTTATAGGTGAAGAAACAGAAGATCTAAAAGGTCAAGTCATAACTAATAAGTAATAGGTCAAAGACATAACTATAAGAAATAGAGTTAGCATTTAACTAGGTCTGTCTGAATCCAAAGCAGCACTCTTAAGCAGCACCCAATCCTGCTATCCCACTCCTACAGATAGCAAACAAGTTATGGATGCTCGAGACAATCATATTTGATTATAAATACATGGAAATAATTCAGTATTTATTGGGTTTATACATTTATTTACTTGAAGAAAAAACCTAAGACAGATTTGCAGTTTGGGGCTTACCCCAGTCATAAAAAGTGATCTGCAAAGAGAAGGTTCCCGGGTACATGGGTGGCTTAGTCGGTTAAGTGTCCAACTCGGATCTCAGCTCAGGTCTTGATCTCAGGGTTGTGAGTTCAAGCCCCAAGCTGGGCTCTGAACTGGGCATGGAGTATACTTAAAAGAAAAAAAAAAAAATGGGGGCACCTGGGTGGTTCAGTCGGTTGGTTAAACATCTGCTTTTGGCTCAGGTCATGATCCCAGGATTCTGGGATCAAGTCCTGCATTGGGCTCTCTGCTCAATGGGGAGCCTGCTTCTCCCTCTCCCTCTTCTCTCCCCCTTACTCCTGCTCTCTTTCTTTCCCTTGCTCTCAAATAAATAAATAAAATCTTTTTAAAAACTTTTTTTATTGTTTTTAAAGATAAAGAAAAGAAAAAGTAAGATCTTTCTGAGCTTCAGGTCAAATTTAGTAAGTTACATTTGTTCATTCATTCATGAGTTCATTAATTATTACTGGAAGATAGTGAGAATTGTATAGCTGAGAAATTATGTCCTAAGGAAATTTATATTTTGAATAGAGGAACAATATCGTACACAAGAAATTTAAATGACAGGTATATGTTACTGTGAAGTAGCATATATCTAAGTGTCTATATGTCTCTAAATGAGAATCACAGACAGTAATACTAGATGGGCATAAAATAATAAGTTCATTGTAAGTTGATGAGATCAGGGAAAGTCTCATGGAAGAACCATACCTCAAGATATAGTTCCTTGTGATTTGCCACTCAGTATTGCGTGCATTCCCTGTTTTAATTGGTCTCATTATTACTTAAGGATGGTTGGGCCAACAGATCAGGGACCACTGTCATTTGAAATGATAGTTACTCATAGTTCCCAAAAGGGGGGACATCTGTTGGCCCAACCATCCTTAAGTAATAATGAGATCTCCATGATGTGGAGGGCCACATGGAGAAGCACCAGGGTCAGTTAGGAGGCAGCGGGAGTGGAAGAAAACATAGGTACATTCTTTATTCTGGTTTCCATGGGAAGGAGCTAGAGAGGCAGAATAAACAGGGTTAAAACCAACTAGGTTGAATAATTGCAATGGGCTTTGGGACACAGACATTCTCCCTAGCTGTCTGGTCTCTGGCCCTGAGGTGATGAGTAGACAGACCTTGCCACATGGTTTGAGAACCTGATAAAGGAAGTGATTGGGACTTCAGGCTCTGAATTGGTTGGTTTGCATTTGAAAGGCACCCTCGCAGGCAAATTGTTTACTGGGGTCAGCAAGACCTCAATTGTCAAAGCATCAGAATACAGAAAATAAAAAGTGTGGTTAATGTACTTCCTAAGAAACTCAGTAGTGTTTCTGTCTTAGTCTGCAGCAGGAACATTTGTCCTAGTATTTTCCATAGGAAGGTAAAAGAGTGAAATTTGAACAATTCAATTCATCCTGCAGGAGGACTTCCAGCTTACACTCTTTTTTTTTTTTTTTTTAAGATTTTTTTATTTATTTATCAGAGAGAGAGAGAGCGTGAACACAGGCAGACAGAATGGCAGGCAGAGGCAGAGGGAGAAGCACACTCCCTGCCAAGCAAGGAGCCCGATGTGGGACTCGATCCCAGGACGCTGGGATCATGACCTGAGCCGAAGGCAGCTGCTTAACCAACTGAGCCACCCAGGCGTCCCCCAGCTTACACTCTTAAAGATAACAGTGCACAAGGGCATCATAGGCAGAAAGCAAGATTAATGGGAAAGCCAAAGCTATGATAAGAAAGTCCTTCTCCAAGCATTTCTTTCCCTCTCTCTCCCTCTTTTACTATATCAAAGTTAGAGATACTCTTTAGAGATTGTATCCACGTCTTAATTCATCAGCCTTGATGTTCACTGATGACCAAACTGGCAGGGTCCTGCTGAATGGCCACATGGATGGCTCTTGGTACAGCAAACAGGGCATCTCCTCTAGGGTTCTGACTGTTTTGCCAAATTCCTGATTTCTGAAGGAGAAAAGCCAAGGTGCCCAGCATCCTGGTGTATTTCCTCTCAAAAACCTCAACAAGCGGTCACTAGTCTGCAGCAGTGCAGACTTGGATACATGTGCAAACTTGGATACATAAGCATATACACACATACATTCACAAGCACACACGTACACACGTATGTGTACTCAAAACGGGAGATGACAGAATACTCCAACCTCTACAGTCAAAATGTATTTGAACCAAATGCAATTGTTAGTCCAACTAACTGCAACTAAATGCCAATTGTTATAGTCCCACATCATTACAGGAGGTTCCCAGGTGGTGGAAATGGGATGAGGGCAGGCCACCTATTACAGAATTGAAGTCAAAGGAATATAACACATTTTTCCTCCATATTTAAGCTCCATTTGCTCTTCCAGAGGGAACACTGGTGAGGATCATTTTAGCCAACTGATGTAGGACACTTTAATATTAGGCAATGAATCCTTATTCATGTAAGGATCATAGGCAAAATCTTAGACAAGGGAAAGAGGACAAAGGCATGGAAAATTCAAAACAGCAAATAATCCACAATCCATTTTTATAATATAAAATTCAAAACAGATTTCTGGTGATCCTTGACTGCCCATGCACACGCAAGAGATGCCAAGAAGCTGACTGAAAGCTCTGTGTTTCTAGAACAAGTTGGCTTGCTCACTGTAAATGGTAGGGCAGGACCTGACCATTTCATTGAGAGATCCCCAGTGGTCACTATGCAAAGGTCTTTTCTCTTGCTGAATCAGAGTCTCCGATGTTTCTCTCTCTCTTTTTTTTTTTTTTTTTTTTAAGATTTTATTTATTTATTTGACAGAGACACAGCAAGAGCAGGGAGCCCGATGCAGGGCTCGATTCCAGGACCCTGGGATCATGACCTGAGCTAAAGGCAGATGCTTAACGACGGAGCCACCCAGGCACCCCAAGATTCTCCAATGTCTTAATTAGGGATGCAAGTATAGGTATACACCCAGTTGATAGGGTTCTGGGACACGAGAAAAAGAGAAGCAGAAGAGACGCACTGTTCTATTAGACTAGTTTTCTCTCTTCACCAGTTTACAGAGACCTTATTCCCCCTCCATTCAACTGTGATCCTCCTCTCTAGAGAGTAAACTCAGCTTCCCTGACACTAAAATAAGAGAAGCTACCTGAGTGCAGAGGTTGGAGGAAGGGACCCCAGGTTTAATTTGTTCTTTCAGCTAAATTTCAAAAAATCCCATTTCCAATTGTACCTGCCCTGTGGCCTCCAGACGTACCTGGCATCTCTGGTTGCTGAGTCTGTTGACCTTCGATAGCAAAAATCAGCTTGCTTCTTGTTAGTTTTCACCATTGCAAGCACTGGTGTTTCAAATTTCTCTGGTTGGC
This sequence comes from Mustela putorius furo, assembly GCF_011764305.1. Taxonomy (NCBI): domain Eukaryota; kingdom Metazoa; phylum Chordata; class Mammalia; order Carnivora; family Mustelidae; genus Mustela; species Mustela putorius. The sequence goes on from NW_025421987.1 coordinate 34,971,800, forward strand.
TAAGTTAATTACTGCCCTGATCTATCTGCTTCCCCAACTGTAAATTCTGTCCACCTGCCTTGAATGCTGTCATCATCTCTCTTGTCTTCTAGGCTCTTACAGTATTTGGGAGCAGAGGAGGGGAACAAATGTTAGAAGCATGAATTTATCATACAGTCCATGACACATTAACATTATTTTCCAATACAATGGTCTTCTTGCATATTTTATATAAAGATATATGCTTGTTTATTTATTTATTATTTATTTATTCTCTTCTATCCTTTCCTCATTCCCATCTCTTTCTTTCTCCAAAGGCAGTGGTATCTTCCATGTTTAATGCATATGTTTTTGTTTATTCGATTTCTTAAGAAATGTGCGTTTTGGGGGCACCTGGGTGGCTCAGTGGGTTAAGCCACTGCCTTCGGCTCAGGTCATGATCTCAGGGTCCTGGGATCGAGTCCTGCATCGTGCTCTCTGCTCAGCAGGGAGCCTGCTTCCCTCTCACTCTCTCTGCCTGCTTGTGATCTCTGTCTGTCAAATAAATAAATAAAATCTTTAAAAAAAGAAAAAAAAAAGAAATGTGCATTTTTGTTTCATGTATATGATATTTATACATATGGTACCATTTTATTGTTCTCATTCAGTTTCTTACTTTTTTCATTCAGCATCGTATTTTTAAGATCCAGCTACATCACTGTGTGTATATCTAATGATTTATATCTTTTCTTGTTCCTTTACTGGTATTTTCTTTAATTGTGTTTCTATAGATTGGAATTCCATATTATTTTTTTTTAAAGCATATCTATTATTCACCTCTACAATTTCCGGCTTTAGCTATTTGACTTTTTTTTTTCTTTTCCTTAACAGAACAAGAACGTGCAGATTTTTTCAAACAATTTGCTCTCCCAGATTTTGTTTACTATTTCTCCCCAGTCTTTTATAGCTACTTATCTAAATCTAATCCAATAGTAATTATTTTTTAGATTGATCTTGAGATTCAATTTTTATTCTTTTCCTGAGTATTTATACCTTTATTGGGAAAAATAATTTTCCAACTCATATTTTAACAAGTTTTTGGCAAAATCTGACCAAATTAGATCATTGTAACAACAAATACAAGTAGCCTAATCCAGTCTGAAGGTAAACACAACAGAATCTTGGTAAAAATACAACTCAGTTGGAGGCAGACGTATATAAACTTAATAAAGAACAGCAAGTGTTCAGTAGGCTATGGACATCGGTTAGGATCTTTTACCAGTGAACATGAACATTGGTTAATCCAAAGAATCATCTAATAACACTTCTCCAGTAGTTTTTATTTGTTAGTTTTCAAAACAATCATTTTGATTTTTTTTTGCTTGATTTACTTAGATTCTATTGTGCTTCAAAAGAGGAACTCTGCAACAAGTCAGGATGGAGAAGAGATAAAATGTGGGTCTCCACTGGGATGCCTGGGTGGTTCATTCGGTTAAGCAGCTGCCTTCTTTTCAGGTAGTGATCCCAGGGTCCTGGGATCTGCACCACATCGGGCTCCTTGCTCAGCAGGGGGTCTGCTTCTCCCTCTCCTCCTGCTCATGCTCTCTCTCTCAAATAAATAAATAAAATCTTAAAAAAAAAAAAAAAAAACCGTGAGTCTCCTAAAAGCTGAAAGGAAGGCACTGGTACTATTGTGAGATGTATTTATTTCAAATACATGACATCCAAGTTCTATCAAACCAAATCTCTTCTTTCACCTAGGATTTAAAATGGGATTATGGTTGAAGAATAACTAAAGAGATGTTTGAGCCGGAAAGCTAGTAAAACAAGGCTTTCTGTTGCCTACCATCATCAACCAGCTAGGCAGGCTCATTTTCCCAGTCTGTGTTCTCAGTGGGAGTTCCAGTCCCATCTCCAATGAATTTTCAAGTTTCTCCAGAGAACTTGTCTTTAAAATGCTGCAAACTCTCTTCCAAGAAACATAAGACAAAAAAATGCTATGGACATTATTTCATTCTCTCTTCAAATGTCTTCCAAAAGGGATTGATAAATAACAAATTGAGGCTATGTTTAAAAAAAAAAAAAAGACACTGAGGCTCACAGAGGAAACTGGCTAATTCAAGACCACACCACATAGATAGTAGGAGTTGACTGACAGCAGCCTAGTGCCACTTTTATGGAAACTCCTCTCCTCATTCTACTTTAAAAAAAGCAAAGTGAAAATAAACACATGATAAAGTTAAGCACACTTGTGACCGTGGTGTCACAATCTTTATTGTTGTAATATAACATCAATAAGCTAAGAGGTATTTGCTGAATTAATGTTGACGCTTCTTGTTCTCCTAAGTCAAAAGAAAACATTAGATTGTTGCTATTTTTAATTGACGCTTAGAAAGAAAAAAAAAAAAGAAATGGAATGATAAGCTCAAATGAATAAATAAACCAGTAGCACATGGCAAGATTTTATTTTTCTTGTGTTTCTGGCACCTAGACTATTTCTTGGCATATGGAAACTTCATCTACCAATGATGAACTAGCAAACACCCAGCCAAAAAAGGGCACAGGAATTTAAATTTTAAAGGCAGAGAAAATATAAATGAAAAATAACCATCCTCACATTTGCAAAAAATATTATATTTTTTGTTTAGGTCAGGCCTGAAAGGAAGTTTGCAGCAAAGAAGAAACAAGTATTTATAAATTTTGTCTATTTTAAACCAAATTGAAATAAAGTGAAACAGAAATCAAATCTATTTGTATATGTAGCAGGGACCTCAGTTTGACTCTACACTGTGTTTGCAGAGCTCTTGATAGAGCTGAAGACCCTGGGGTCTAAGACCCAGGAGTCCTATCTACAGACAGCCTGAGGATCTTGATTTTGGGAGGAGGGGGTTCCTCATCCTAAGGGAAGATCCGTGGGAAGCACTCCCTTTTGGTTCCAAAATACTAGGACAGCCACATCTCCTAGATGCTCCTTTCTCCATTTCCATGCTACGCCCATCCTAGTTCTCCCCAAGAGCATGTCACCACCCTTATGCTACATGTGCTTTTCTCCTGCTTGGGGTCCTAGAGCTCCCCTTACTAAATTACCTGTAGGATTTTAAAATATATATTTATGAACACAGGTGATATGGATAGAAAAATGCCTTTAATCTAATGGATAGCCATGTGTTAGCAGTGGTCATCTCCGGACTACGGGAGTATTGATGATACTTATTTTCTTTATTATGGTTTTCCACTAGATTCAGTTAAAAAATAGAAAAACAATATGCTCAGAAACTCCCCTGAAAAATTGCAGGAAATAAATGTTTAAAAAAAAGAAGAAGAAGAAAAAGAAGAGGAAGAAGAATAGGACAGGTCATAAGAGAATATTCTTCCTCCAGTGCCAGGTCAGGAACTCAGATTGGAGGCATCGCAAGGTCAGAATGGCTGGAGGCAGAGCCATCATCTGTGGCAAGTCATCATCAGATGATAGTCACTTCTCGATGCTTTTGGCTCCTGCCACGCTGAAAAATGCAAGATTTTAATATAGTTGCAGAACATACTAAATTGATTTATAGTTTACAATTACATAGTTTATACTGTGTGTTGCTTCAGTTCCCACCTCTAATTGCCACATTTTGTTTTCCCTCTAGGACAAGAGTACATGAAGTCCTTCTGTAAAGGGACAGATAGTAAATATTTAAGCTTTGTGTGTCATGTGGGTCTCTATTGCATATTCTTCTTTGTTCTTTGTGCTTACCACCTTTTAAAAGTATAAAGATCAGGGGCACCTGGGTGGCTCAGTGGGTTAGGCCTCTGCCTCCAGTTCAGGTCATGATCAAGCCCTGCATTGGGCTCTCGGCTCAGTGGAGAGCCTACTTCCCTCATCGCTCTCTCTGCCTGCCTCTCTGCCTACTTGTAATCTCTGTCAAATAAATAAATAAAATCTTTTTAAAAAAGTGTAAAGATCATTCTTAGCTCACTGGTTGGACAAAGATAGACCATGGGCTGACCCCTCCACCAGGCCATAAGCTATTTGGGGGAGTATGTTTCGACAGGGCCAGGGGCTTGTTCCACCTCCCTTCCACCGATTCTCCTCTGTAATCCATAATTATGACTGCTCAGGTTGTCCAGTTGCCTTCAATCCTGGAGATTCGTATCTGAGACCTCAAGATGTGACTAAGAATGGATAAACAGAGGGCCGCCTCAGTGGCTCAGTCAGCTAAGCATCTGCCTTTGGCTCAGATCATGATCCAAGGGTCCTGGAATCAAGCCTTATATCGGGCTCCCTGCTTAGCATGGAGCCTGCTTCTCTCTCTTCTCCCTGCTCGTGCTGTCTCATTAACTCTCTTGCTCTCTCTCTGTTGCTATCTCTGTCTCTTTAAATAAATAAATAAAATATTTTAAAAAATGGATAGACAAATAATTTTGTTGTATTCCAGGAGCCCGGGCATCTCCTGAGGTCTAGAATGTGGTGTCAGAGTTGACGAGGTGTAGGAGACTTTCCCTGCCTCAGGTTACTAAGGGAGCCTGGGCTCCACAACTGGCTCTTGGGCAAGGAGCCAAACAGTATAGGTGTCCTGAGGAATACAACAGGGCCCACAGCAGGCCTTAGTGGTCAGTGCTGGTGGGATGTGCAGCAGCAGGAGCCCTTGAGGCTCTGCAGGTATGCCGAGACTGTAGACGTGCCCATCAGAAGCCCTGGCTGTGGGCATCATGCAAGAAATTCAAGTAGAAAAGGAGTGCAGTGGCAGGCATCCTGTGGGAGCTGGCGGGACTGTGTTTGCAATCACATGTAAGATGCACCCTAGCGTTACCCACTGAAAGAAAGCACTAAGAACATTATAGGATGGTAGAGACAGAACCAAAGAAACATTGCGCGCTATTGTTAGTGCTAACCGGTTTTATATTTTCTTTAATTTTTAAAATATATTTTATTTATTTATTTGGTAGCAAGAGAGAAAGGGCACAAGCATGGGAAGGGGCAGAGGGAGAAGCAGAGTCCCAGCTCAGCAGGGAGCCCCAGACGGGGCTCCATCTCAGGACCCTTAGATGAAGGCAGATGCCTAGCCGACTGAGCCACCCAGGTGCCCCTGTTTGATGTTCTAAACCAAAGGCTGAAAGTGGCTTGGAGAAATTCCAGTTTGTCAGATTGGTCCTGGTATTGTTTTCCTCACATATAAATGGAAGTGATGACTTTCAGTTAAGGGAATAGTGCTGTGGGATTAAGGGAATGTGCTATTTCAAGTCATGTTACTCAGTAGCTGTCTGACCTTAGAAAAAATCCCTCAATTTCTCTCGGCCTCAGACTTGTTCTCTATGTAGTGAGGGGTTAAAATAAAAATACCCGAGGACCCTTTTGGTTCCTCATACATTAGTTTAATATTATAGCCATTTATTAACTAGCAACTGATCCTTCAGTCACCTATTGCATTTGCAACGTGGTGCTAGGTAATAGGATGGAGGGAAACAAAAGTCTCTGCCCTCAAGAATCTCTCTAAAAGTAAACTAACACTCACAATAAAGGTTATTAAAAGCTAAGCTAGGCTAGGAGGAATGCCTTGGTTGCTATGGAATTTTGGAGGACAGACACTTCGTAGATACCAGAACTTAAGTCAAAGCTCCTGTATTAACACTTTATGGAGCAGCAAGAAGAGGGGAAAACAAAGGTGACGCATTCATAATAAAACAAAGTTGATATCTTAGTCGCACTAGACATCTCGACAGCAATATGAAAACCTCTGTGCTTTAGAATGTCTGAGTGGGGCTGGCACACAAGGAAGAAAAGACGGGAGTCTACCTGTCTTCTACTGGTTAAAGTTCATATAATAAAGGGACTCTCCTCTCTTGTATCTTTAAATGATATAACATGGACCCAAGACTGGGGTTGTCAGAGCTCAGACCCCACTGAGCGGTGCTTCATCTGACTCTGGGAGTGGCCAGCACTGCTGCAAGTAAGAGGGCACAGTGTGTCAGGCCTTGTGTGTAGAGAAGGTTCAGAGTATGGCAGAAGAAGGATCCTCCCCCAGGCAAGTGACTGAGGCCTGCAAAGTAGATGAGTCCAGTGAGTCTGAAGAATTGTAAGAATGGGGGTCAAAACTGCAGATTTGAAAAGGCTTCCCAGAGGAGGTGTTGCTTGAACTGCTGCTGTAAAGAAAGCAGCTTCCAAGTAGACAAGGTGGAGGGACGTGAGAGGTGGCGGGAATGACAATGTGGAGGCTCATAACAAGCAATTTTCAGGCCAGGAGAATAGTACTTGCAATGGCAAAGAGCGTGAAAGAAGACTGTCAGTCCAGTGAGCTGCAAACCTTGCCTGGCTATGGAATCGTGATGCCTGAACCACTAAAGCCCTCTTCATTCTGACCAACCATCTACCATCACCAATTATCAAGCAGAAAGTGGACCACCCCCCGCCCCCCGAAAAAATAAAACCCAAAAAGAAATTGAGCCCACATGGGGCAGGTGAAATGGGAGATTTTGTTACATACAAATATCATGTTGGAAAGATGACTAATCATCACCATTTACGTATTCATTCCATCAACTCACTGAACAGATACTTGTTTTCTGCCTACTGGGTGTGAAGTATCTTATTGTATTCCAGATTTAGACCACAGAAGAGAAGTCTCCTACATTCTACACAGCTGCTTTCTTTAGATATTCTGACATGAAGATGTTTCCAGTGACTGCTGCTTAATCTTTTCAATTTCCTCTGCTTCTGGTTTTGATTATCAGGATACACACACACACACACACACACATATTTTAAATTCCATGTTTTCTTGACATGGATTCATTAGTTCTTCATTCTACAGATAACCTTCTCCTATCATGCCATCTGTGAAATAAGCATAGCAATTTGTTAATTAAATATTGACTTGGAGTATTTTTAAGCACTGATATGTTTAGTCATGAACAGACTACTGCTGTTTTCTTGCCTTGAGCAATGACAACACACATTCAATTGTTGTTCCCTCTAAGAAAAAAGATGTGTAAGAGGTTTTTAGCTTGTAACTTTGAATATCATCACTTGAGTTCCTGTAAAAGATACTTCAGTGAGTCTTGAGTTTATAGTATGCCATTTGTGCTGCTGGATTTAGACGTCTAGGGATGAAGCAGAGTTGGTATGCCCACCTTATTCACTGGCCTTTCCTCCACTCAGGTCCTTGCTTCCCTATTTACTGGGCTTAGAGGTCATGGTCCATCATTGTAACACGTCCTTATATATACCCACAACTCTGCACATGCTTTCCCAGTCTACTCATCCAAAAAACATCTCCCAATTCTGACTAATCCAACTCTCAGCTTACTCCACACCTGTACCTGTGTTGTGGTTGAGGAAAAACACACGCACACACAGCTATGCTGATGGATCTTGCTTTAAATTCATCCTGAGTAATCTCTCACGTGGGCCCATGGCAGTGCCTAAGAAGTCAACTACATTTCCTTACCCCTTCCTTCTCTCATTCCTCTAGTTAGGCATTTTAATATCCTCGTGTGTGACAAATCTCCAGGATATCCTCTCCATCCACACTCTCGGCCATTGATTTTGGTTTCTATTTCTCTAAGAAAATAGAATTAATATGAAGAAAACTACACACTCTTAAACACATCTACCAGCCTACTTATATCCATGCCCCTGTACACTATCATTCCTCCCATTCTGCAAGGTATAAACTGGACTCCTACCCAAGGACAACCCTTCTTTTGTCACTGGACCCCATCCTCTTCATCTATACTCAATGATATCACCACAGACATCCTCTTTGCTCTCTCCTGCACCATCAATTGAGGTCACTCCCCTTTTCCTTCTAGCTCCCCAGCAAGGCAATCACTAATGCATTTTCTATCTCTGTGGATTTTCAAATATATCGGAATCACACAGTATGTGGCCTTTTGTGGCTGGCTTCTTTCACTTAGCACACACAGTGTTTTCAAGGTTCATCCATGTTATACAGTGCATCAGTATTCCATTTCTTTTTATTGTTGAAATATTTCATTGTATAGATATACCACATTTTATTTATCCATTCATAGTTAAAGAACACTGCATTGCTTCTACTTTTTGGCTAGTATGCTGCTATAAACATTCACGTAGAAGTTTTTGTGCGGACATGCATTTTCATTTCTTTTGAGTCTATATGTTGGAGTGAAACCACTGGCTCATATGGTAACTCAGTGTTAAACCCCTTTTGGAATCCATGCTCTTTCAGATGCCACTACCCTTGTGGCATCTGAAGTAAGATATCTTGTACAGTAGGTATGAAGTCACAACTGTCTCTAAAGAAAGATATTTGGGTTATCATTGACTCTTGAATTCCAGAAACTTTGTGTTTTTCTTCTTTTGATGCTCAACATCTGATTATTCCAAAGCAAAATGGATGTTGTCTTATTTGAATTTTGAGAAAGGCAAAAATTATTGAATCTATGATCTGTGCCAAGTACTAGTATAAGACCTATAAGAGATTCAGAAAAAATATGTATTTATTCCATCCTTTAATAAATATTTACTTAGTATCTAGCAAGTGCCATTCACCAGTGGTAGGCAGCAGGAATTCAAGGATGAGTTAAAACCCTGATGAACTCTATCTATGAAAAATTTTAAAATTTCTGAAAAAGACAAATACAAAAAAAAAAACAAAAACAAAACATGAAATGTTGTAAGGTCTACTAAAAAAAAAATAGGAGTGTTCTGAGACCCAATTCACTAGGGTGAATCAGCAAAGACTTCCTTGAGATTAAAAAAACAAGTGAGTGAAGGTCTGAAGGGTGAGAATGAGTAAACTGGTAAAACGCAGGAGGGAAAGGGTTGCAGACACATGGATTGGTCTGTGTGAAGGCACTGATGCAAAAAGAAACCATGCAAGTATGAGGACTCCAAATAAAAGTGAGAGCAGAGGATGCCGGCCATGGGACATAGGAGGGGCCAGTCATACAGGCCAGATTACAACATTTGTTTTCAAAAAGTAATTAAACGGAAAGCAAAAGAATTCAAAACAGGGACTCCAACAGATAGTTGCATGCCAATTTTCATGGGAACATTATTCACAACAGTGCAAAGGTGGAAACAAACCAAGTGTTCATCAATAGGTGAATGAATCAACAATATGTGGTATATCCATACAGTGGAATTATTCAGCCCTAAAAATTAATGAAATTCTGATACATACTTCAAAATGGATGAACCTCAGAAACATTATACCAAATATAAAAAGCCAGACACAAAGGGACAAAATTTCTATGATTCCACCCATATCAAACATCTAGAATAAGCACATTAGTAGAGAAAGAAAGTAGATTAGATAGGGAAAGACAATTATCATATGATCTCTCTGATATGAGGAATTTGAGAGGCAGGGAGGGCATTCATTGGGGGAAAGGAGGGAAAAATGAAACAAGATGGGACTGGGGAGAGAGACAAACCATACAAGACTCTTAATCTCGGGGCACCTGGGTGATTCAGTGGGTTGAGCCTCTGCCTTCAGCTCAGGTCATGATGATCTCAGGGTCCTGGGATTGAGCCCCACATCGGGCTCTCTGCTCGGCAGGGAGCCGGCTTCCCCCTCTCTCTCTGCCTGCCTCTCTGTCTACTTGTGATCATCTCTTTCTATTAAATAAATAAATAAAATCTTTAAAAAACAAAAAATAAGACTCTTAATCTCAGGAAACAAACTTAGAATTGCTGGGGTGGGGGGTAGGGAAGGGATAGGTGGCTGGGTGATGGACATTGGGGAGGGTATGTGCTATGGTGAATGCTGTGAATTGTGTAAGATTGATGATTCACAGACCTGTACCCTAAAACAAATAATACATTATATGTTAATAAAAATAATAATAAATAATAAAAATAATAATTGTTTAAAAAAAAAGAAAGTAGATTAGACCTTGCCAGTAATGGGATAGGTAAAATGAGGAGTTACCACTTAATAATTATAGAGTTTGTATTTGGGATGACGAAGAAGTTTAGAAATAGTGGCTACATAGCATGAATATACTTAAGTTCACTGAACTTTACACTTAAAAATGGTTAAAATGACAAATTTTGTTATATATATTTTAACCACAATAATAAATATCAAAAGAAAAAGGGAAGAGAAGCCATTATTAATAGGTTTAAAATAGGCTGCATAGAAGTGTGGGGCATGACATGATCAAATTGAGAGTTTGCAAAGATCACTTTGGTTGCAGAAGAAGACTGGATGAGGTCAGGATGTATGAGAAGACCAGTTAGATCTGTGGTGGAGGCAGACAAAGTGGGACAGACTTTAGGTATGTAAATTTTGACTTGGTAATTGGGGTGAGAGGTAGGAAGGTAATAAGGATATCAGTCCAACAAATCTACCCTTGAGTATGTCAGGATAAACTAGAAATATAAAACAAAGACTCTGATTTCTCTTCCCAAAAACTGTCATATTTTGAGGCCATAAGACTTGCCTATATAGACAAATCAGAAAAAAGTATGGTAGGTGGTCAAATGCCAAAATGTTTGCCCTCAGTAACAATTTGTAAAGCTGTGGAGACATAGAAGAGGGAGAGACAACGGCAGTCCAAAATTACTGGGCTACATTACCTAAGATGGGATTGGAGGTGCCCTGGGAAGATAAAAAAGATTGGGTTCGTTGGAGAGGAGAAGGGGCACAAATTTGAACAAAGGTAGTAGTGGAAAAGCTACACTAATTAGTGGGAAATTTTAGGGGCTCAGCAAAGACAGAATTAAAGAAATGGAATTGAGGGTATGGATGGATAGAATAACAATAAGATAACATGATTATATATCACCACCCACTGAGCACTTCAGCCTATTGACTTAGGTCCAGAGAAGCCAAGTGTGCCGGCCTCTCATCCCAGTGCCTCTGAAGCAGCCTGGCCTCCTAGCAGGGCTCCAGCTCTCCTGCTGAACTTCTATTCTATTCAGAGAGCCAACCACTATGCCCAACTTGGCGCTAACTTACCACTCTGCAGAGCACTCACGCTGTTCCCTATAGGTGGGGCCACCTGGCCTCGGGAAGGAGCCATTAAAGACCTAGGGCTATCAATGGCGGCTCCACAGAGCCAGCTAAGGGAGGTGAGCCAATGAGAAAGCCTCGTTCAAAGAGGAGCACCTTGCTGAGGTTTAGAGCATAGTAGATCCCTCTCAGGCACCGTGACTCACAGAGCATCACTACTTCTGAGTCAGCGCTTAGATGGTACTCCTAGATCCATTGCTTGGAACATGGCAAAATGAAACTCTAGTGCAGCGAAGCAGGTTTGGTGCTTCTATTCATCACTAGCATTTAATACTTATTGAGATGGGAAAATGCACCAAGTCAGCTGAAATTTCAAAAAGAAAGAAAATATCTATCTATTGTTGAGGAACTCTGAAATTGGAGCTCATATTTTTTTAAGCAACATGGCAACACAGTAAATTTCCCTTAAAATTGGCAGCCATTCTATCTCAAGGAAATGATCCTAAGGACAAAATCTAAGATATGGAAGTAAGAAGTAAGTTCTATGCACAATGATGTTCATTATAGGTTTATTTAAACTAGCAAACACTGGAGAACTCTTACTGTTCAGCAATTAGAGAATGGTTAAGTGAGTTAAGATATTACCATGTGTTATAATATTAGTCAACAAAAATATTTTAATTTTCATTTGTTAAACTTTAAAATTTTTATATGGAAACACTAAGCCACAAAACTAAAATAGGAAAATCGTATACAGAATGTGAACTCAATTTTGCTAAGAAGAAAAAACAGAAACAGCTATTCAACAAAATAAACAGTCGTTATCGCTATGGTTCATGGGATTATAGATGGTGTTTTTAAATCTCCAGCTGTACTTTACAGATTTTCTGTAATGAGTATATGTTTATTTTGTCTTTATAAATAAATAAACAACTTATTAGAAAAAACAGAAATCAAAACAAAACTGGGAGGGGAACTTGGAAATCATGATTGAATTATTTTTTTCTTACATGGGATTCAGAATTATGTTCCATTCTGCCCCGTCTGTTGACCACAAACACCACTTCCCCCTCCCTAAAGTCACCCACCTCAGTCCCACATTAAGTCGGTGGAAGTACCACTGGAAGTCCCAGGGCAGGCATCCTTTTATGTCCACCATCAGGGAAGCTGGCTGGCATAGGTTTGGAAGGAAGCTTTCCTGCCTCATGAGTGGCAAACGCTGATTTCAGCATGGCCCCTGCCCTCTCATGCCTCCGGTGGCAAGCTGCAAGGCCAAAGGGGGCGGCCTAGACCGACAGCTGGTGCTGAGTGGCTAGCCAGCTTGAAAAGGCAACACGAAGCAGATGGCCAGCAGTGCCTTCTTTGGCTGGCTTGGGAGAGCCATCTGGAGGAAAGGAAATTGGTCCGCCGCCTGGAGAGGAAGGTGCCGGTAATAAATAATGCTGATCCTCGTCACATTTTACAACGTGCAGTGTCTAGAGAGGAACCCAGGAAGATCTCCCTCAGGTGTTCATGGGAAAACAGTCCCAAGCATCACAGCTCATGGGACACCCACAGTAACCTTACTGGAGGGGACAGCTTTCTGGAGGCCAGGAGGAGCCCATGGGACTCCACCACCCCACTAACACAATCGATGACTCACAATGGCATTGGGAACACCAGAGAAGCAGACACAGAAAATGCAGAAGGCCCTGTCTTCTCCCCAGAACACAGACTGGTCAGTGGGATCCTGAGGCCCTCCACATTTGCTCCTTGGTCTCCGGGGTCTCCCGCCGCCCTTTATGCCCAAGTTAAGAATCGATTCCACATGGAACTGTGTACAGCCTCAGTGAAGTTACTCTTCAGAGGCTTTTTTCCCTTTTGACTTAAATTTCTGACTCCCCAAATAGTGGTTATCAACCTATCTTTTGGTGGTGGAGGTACCTGTGTTCTAGAAGTTGAAATGTAAACAAAGTTGTGCTTACCTGAGGGCAAGAGTGAGAGAAGAGGAGGTGAGATGAGGTTCCGTCTCTGGCTTCTGAAGCTCAGCATGCTGTCCTTTCCCCTGTGCTTTCCTGCAGCTCTGTGGCCCACAGGAGGGCCAGGTGGAGCACCACACCCCAGGCAAGGGCCTCCAGAGCCTCCTAGATACCAGTACGGGCAGCCCCGTGCACAGCCTGGTGACGCAGCCCTTCTCCAGGGTACATGATCTGGGACAGGGACCTCAGTTATCCCTTTGGTCATTAATGCAAGGAACAACCAGCTCAACCATTCACAGAGACCCTGACTGTGGGGCTTCCCCAGCTTCAGGTCTTCAACACTGACCCAAAACCAAGGCCTAGGTCTATCAGGGGCCTAAACTGCCATTCACTCCAGGAGCTCAGAGGCACAATTTATTTACAGGGGCAGGCCTGCAATTATTCAATGAACATTTATCAAAGGCTTACTGTGTGCTGGATGCCAAGATAAACGGTGCCACCTTCTACAAGAACTACTTATAAAGTAGATGTCAACTTTTATCAGACTACTTATAAAGGCTTTCTATGGTGAGGGACACAGACATTTGGATACATGTATTTCTCACATACATGAGACACATACCAAGTGTTTGGTAAGCACAGGAGGAAAAGCCTCCTCTGCACGGGAAAGTGAGGGGGAAAAGAAAGGCATTCTAGCCGCCTTTGCAAACTGTGCATTGGACCCTTCTTTTCTATCAGAAACCTTGTAGTTATGGGGAACTGGCAAGATACCCAGCTTGAAACCCATATCTGCAGCTTCCCCAGCAGCTCTGTGTGGCAATGGGACCAAGTTCTATACAAGATGCGTGTAGATGATGTGAGACTTTTGAAAACTTTCCTTGAGAGAAAAGGAATAGATATTTTTCTTCTTCCTCTCCATGTTGGCCTAAAACTCAAACGTGAAGGTGAGAACTCTAGAAGCCACATTAGGTCATGAGGTATAGCTAAGAAGGCCGGAGACCACATATTGACAGCAGTAAAACAGAAGCTCAAGGAGAGTGGGGCTGAGGTAACTGCAGGGTTACCACACCATCCTTGCTCTGCCCAGCTCTTGACCTCTTTTATGTGAAAGACATTAAATTTATATATAGTGCGGGCCACTTATGACATTTTTCCTTTCCCAGAAATCCATACGTAATCCTAAAGACATACATAAACAATTAGGTGGGGGCAGATAAGGAACAAGGTAAAAAATAAAGATGGAGGGACACCTGGGTGGCTCAGTCGGTTAAGCAGCTGCCTTTGGCTTAGGTCCTGGGATGGAACCCCACATCTGGCTCCTTGCTCAGCAGGGAATCTGCTTCTCCCTCTGCCTGCCACTCCCCCTACTTGTGTGTGCAATCTCTCTCCCTTTGACAAATAAACAAAATCTTTTTAAAAATTTTTTAAAAAATAAAGATAGGTATTCTGGAAGCAGATTCATTAGGTTTGGGGTGCTATATGAAGGAACATGATTGTAATTGTTTCTCTGGAACCTGTAAGATGGAAGGGTGAATTAGAGAGGGGAGAATGTGGCACAGAAATCATTTAGAAAACTGTTGCTAAAATCCAGGTGAGAAATGACAATAAGTGGAAGCAATAAGGATGAAAAAGATGTGACCAGTTCAGAACACAGTTCTGAAGTAGAATTAGTAAACTTGACCTCCCAATGGCTAAAGAGGATGGAGTTCATGATTCTGTCTAGGTGGATGGTCATTGCATTATCTAAAAGAAGGGAAGCGGTAGAAGAAATGGATCCAGAGGCAGGTTCTGGTTAAATTCCATTAGTAACTATCCGTCTTGTGACATTAGGCAAATCACTTAACCTCCATGGGTCTCATCTGTAAAAGAAGTAGACTAGACTAGGTGACTTCAGGTGTCCATGCCTCTATAAGAAAATTAGTTCACAGGGGTGCCTGGGTGGCTCAGTTGGTTAAGTGTCCAATTCTTGTTTTCGGCTCAGTTCATGATCTCAGGGTCATAAGATCGAGCCCCAAGTCAGGCTCTGTGCTGAATGTGGAGTCCCCTTGAGATTCTCTCTCTCTTCCTCTACCCTTCTCCCACACTCTCTAAAAGAAAAAAAAAATTAGTTCACCAATTCACATAGTCAAATTCCTATGGTGCTATGTTAGGCAACATCTCAAGGGATAGAAGCTGTTGATTTATCTCACTATACCAAGGTGCAAGTTCTCACAGAAGACATCTGAGGAACTATCCAACAAACTTAGTTGATCTTTTCCTATTACTAATATTGCATAAGTTAGGAGGGGTAGCTGGGTGGCTTAGTCAGTTGAGCATCCAACTCTTGGTTTCGGCTCAGGTTATGATCTCAGGATCATGAAATCAAGCACCAAGTCAGGCTCTGTACTTAGCAGGGAGCCTGCTTGGGATTCTCTCCCTCCCCATCTACCTTACCCTCACATTGCACTCTAAATCAATAAATAAATGTGTTTTTCAAAATTGCATAAGTCATCCTTTTTGTTTAGCAAATAATCAATAGATTCATACAAGTCATAAAGAAAACAGATGAATAGATAATTTTTTAGAGGCTGAAACTCCTATGAAAAAACATTGTTTAGCTCACTCAATATGGCTGGATGGAAAAATACATTAAACAAATAAATATCAAGGAGATTAATAGATTGTCCTCATACTTCCCATTCTTCTCATTATTAGAAAAGATCTAAAACAAATATCTAGGAGTGCCTGCATGACTCAGTCAGTTAAGGGTCCAGCTTTTGATTTCGGCTCAGGTCATGATATCAGGGTTGTGGGATACAGCCCCATGATGGGCTCTGTGCTAAGTGGGGAGTCTGCTTGAGATTCTCTCCCTCTCCCCCCACTCAAGTTCTCTCTTTCTCAAATAAATAAGTAAATCTTTGAAATAAAAATCTAACATGGGGCCTCTACTTATAAAAACTCAAATTTTGTAGATTACTTTTATTGACAAAATCTTGGGACTTGAGTTCTCTGTCTTGTCAGACTCATGCCCCTAAAACTAAACTCTAGTTCTCTCAATCAGTACTTGTACAAGGCATTTTTGCCTTGAGATTTCCAGTTGAATTTTTCTGGAAGGGTTTTTCTGATCTTGTTAATTCTAGACAGTGAGTGGTGAAGGTGAAGTTTGTAAATATGCCGAGTTAATGTTAGAAAGTTCTTTCAGCTATGGGAGTCCCAATAAAGTCCTTGCCTCAAAAAGTAACTCCATACAGCCATCCAGCCATCCATGTATCAATGCAGCCAATAAATATGTGTTGAATACCTTTCATGTGTTAGTCACTCTTCCAAGTTCTGGGAAATGGAACAAAAATTAAAAGATTAAAAATTCCAATTTTCATGAGGTTTATATTCTAGTGTGGAAGAGGGTAGTGCATCATAATATAAGTAAATAACATATTCTGTGTTAGATAAGTACTAAAGAAAAAAAATTAACACAGGAAGTAGGGAGTATAGACATTACAGAGGAAGACTATAATGTTGGACAGGATTTTCCAGAAAGGTCTCACAGAGAAGATGATCTGAAGGATGTGATGTCTGTATTTGGAGAAAAAGCAATTCAGGCAGATGGAAAGGCAAGTACAATGTCCTTGAGGTGGAGAGTCTCTGACATGTTCGAGAAACAGTAAGGAGGGCAACACAGTTGGAACAGAATTGGGGTGGGCCGCATAAGAGTTAAAACCAAATAGGTAACAAAACAGGGATTATGATGAGGTGACGCTAAGAAGTAAAGCCTGAGGGGTTTCCCTCAGATTGTTAGGAACACTTATAATGTATCTTTTCTAAGGCCTAGCAGGTTACAAATGCAGAAGACAGGTATCAGGTTGAGGTCATGGAAAGCTGCACAAACATCAGGGAACCAAATTTCCTTATGTGTTAGGGGAAAATCCATTATCTACTAGACCTTTTTATTCCCATTCTGATTGGAAATTCAACCCTGAGAATAAAATCAAAGAGAACTATTTCAGGAACTGCCAGGAACTCAGCTTTGTTGAAGGGCCTTCCTAAAGAAGATATGCAATAATTTTCATTTTTGTTTAGCGTAAACTCAACAGTGTTGCCCACGGATGAATTATGAACTCTGACAGTTACTTACAGTGTTGTGATCCAACAAGTGGTCTACTCTGGTGTTTTCCCAATCTGCTTCTGCTTTTTTTTCCCCTTCCTTTTTCTAAATAACCCCTTTCCATCTTCTCATTCAGCCTGATCCCCACTGCAATCCGTTCTCAACCTACAGTGAAATTTTCATCAGCTGAGCCACTGCAGATGAACAGACATAGTCACATCCCCAGGAAGTGGGCAAGATGACCTAATGGGACTTTTTCATTTATAGCACCAGTGATGCATCAAATACAATGTCACCAGCAGTGTGCTCAGTGTTGGGAAAGAGCAGAACTTCATATTTTTTAAATGATCAGTGCTCCTTAGAAAAACAGTGAAAATTAGTGACCCTAACAGTAGAAGTTAGAAAATGAAAATTTTATTCCTAGATTTATTACTGATTTAGCACGAGACCCCTTGAAATGCTGCACTGTCCTTGGTCTTATTTTCCGTAGCTGGAGAATCTAAGCCTGCTTTCATTCTGCAGCTTCTGATTATTGGTGCTATCAGAGATGAACAGGAGTATAGATTACCAAAAGTCATTTCCATTTGGCTTAAGAATTATTACTTAGGTGAAACTGACTTTTTGAGAAGTCTCAGTGTTTAAAATAAAAAAATAAAGCTACACAGTAAAATCTGATTTAAGAAAAAAATAGAAAATTTGTATATATATACATTTTGTCTCTCCTCACTCACTCATCTTTTCCTCCCTTCCTCTCTCCCTCCTTTCCTTCACTACCCAAAGTAAATTTGCCCTTCCTCTTTCTTTCCAAACAAGGTTTCTTCTCACCTTGTCTAGAAGCTGGAAAACAAACAGGTTTATTTTTAAAAGGAATTTAAAACTTCCTGTATTTTAAACACTCATGTTTATGATATATCTGTTCCCACTTAAGGTAGCCTGTAAAAAACAGGTAACCAGGTCAAACTACAAACACCAGGGTCCAAGGTCAGAAAAACACACACACACACTGATTTCAACAGCTTCTGCTTTGTTTCCAGTCAAGCAGCCAGAATGTGCTGGTTCTTAGAATATAAAAAATGCAAGTTGGTGCAGCCACTCTGGAAAACAGTATGGTGATTTCTCAAGACATTAAAAATAAAGCTACCCTATGACCCAGAAACTGCACTATTGGACATTTACCCCAAAGATACAGATGTAGTGAAAAGGAGGGGAACATGAACCCCAATGTTCATAGCAACAATGTCCATAATAGCCAAACTGGAAGGAGTCAAGACGCACGTTAACAGATTAATGGATAAAGAAGCTATGGTTCATATATACAATGGAATATTACTCAGCCACCAGAAAGGATAAATTCCCACCATTTGCATAGATATTGATAGAACCAGAGGGGATTATGCTAAGTGAAATAAGTCAATCAGAGAAAGACAAATATCATATGGTTTTTACTTATATGTGGAACATAAGGAATAGCATGGAGGACATTACGAGAAGGAGGAAAAAATGAAGGGGGAAAACAGAGACCAAGATGAACCATGAGAGACTATGGACTACGGGAAACAAACTGACTGTTTCAAAGGGGAGAAGAGTGGGGGAGGGGTGAGTCCAGTGACAGGTATTAAGGAGGGAACATATTGCGATGAGGACTGGGTATTATATGCAAACAATGAATCATGGAACACTACATTAAAAACTAAGGATGTACAGTAGGGTGACGAACATAACATAATAAAATTTTAAGAAATGAGTCCAACTCTTGCTTTAGAATTTAGTATTTTCTGGCATTTTGTGTCTAATTTACATTAGTTCCTAAGTACTTTTCTTTTGCAATAATCCAAGTCACCTATCACCTAGACCTCTTCAAACCAAGGCACAGTCTCAGAAAATACATTCAGAAGGATTTAAGGACAAAGGATGATGCTGTTCAAAGCTTACTCTCAAGTGATTCAGGGAGTGGGGAAAAGGGATCTAAATAAATGGATAGATAGTAAAAATTATAAAGCAAACTGTAAAAAATTAACAGTAGTGAATCTGGGTAGAGTGTATCAGTGTTATTTGTAACATCTTTATTTTTGCAATTTTCCTGTAAATTTGAAATTATTTCTAAATAAAATATTATAAAAACAGGTTTACAGTATGACCATATTATATATATATATATTCTATGTGTATATGTATGTAAGTGTATATATATATACATTTTATACACAAAGAAAGTTCTGAAGGGACAGGCACTACAGTATTACAGAAGCCTCTCTTATAGAGGGAATGTAAACTTATCATTTTTACCTGCCTGTATTAATTTTCTGCAACACAAACATACTTCTTCTGTAATAAGAAGTATTTTTTAAAGAACAAACAAAATCCTCACTTGTCTTGGTTACCCTCAGATAGAACATTGCTGTCAGTGCTCATTACAGCTCCCCATTTGTAGCTCTTCTCTGCCCCAGGCTTGCAGAAAATGTTGAAGTCCCTTAGAGATGAAATAGAACCCCTTGGTGCTTTTTTCCATCCTGCCTGCCTTAAACAAGGTAATGAAGCTTTGCCTTAGATATTGAATTATTGGCAAAAGGGAAGAGCCACCCAAATTCTGGCCACAAACTTTCAAGAGGACTTCCAGCCCCTTCTGAATCATAATTGCTTTGGCTCTTTCTAAGCAATACTTTTATCATCCTATATAAAGTGTCCTTGGAGATGTGCATCTACATATCTTGATGGAGAGGCCTGATTTATAATAAACATTGGGATATGTCAGCAAGATTAACCACCCACCAAGGAGTCTAGTTTGACCTGAATGAGCATATTACTAATGTTCCATACTTCAAAAGCCACCCTATTTACATATCCCTGAAATTTGTCAGTAATGGTCCATTTTAGGGCCAGAAAACAGTAATGTGTGAGTGTCTATCAGGTTGCAACCTAACAGACAATGGCTGGTGAACACCATAGGCTTGTTTCCTCTATGAGCAGAACAGCTTCTGAACCCAGACTTGACATCTATATAGGTAATAAAGGCAAAACAGGGTGAGCAAAAGCCAAGTTGCTGTGATTGTCTGGTCATAGGCCTTCAGCCAGTAAACCCTGAAAAACTGCAGAGGCCACATGGCCACATACTGGGTGACCCAAGGCCTTCCCTGCCTTGAACCTTTCCTGATGGGATAAACTGTGAGGTTGTTAATGGCTTAGCAATTAGGGAATACTCTTCACAGTGTCCTATGGTCATCGTTAACCTCAAAGAATGATTTTAATTTGATGTCACTGGGGTGATCAGGTGTTTTTTTCAGGAACAGTGCAAGCCATGCTGTGTCACTTCTTGCCTATCATAAATCATGAAGTTTTCTCAGCACTAATACTTATCAAAGAACATCATCAAACCTGCCCTTCCTTAACTTTAAGAAGTCTTTGCTCTGGCTTTTCCAAAAGCCTGCCAAAATTGATTATGTCACCTAAATAGATAAATGCCTCTAGGTAATTTATATTCCCCAATTACCTTCTCCATTAAACACTGAAAACTGGCAGAAACCCTGGAAACACTTTTGGGCACACTCTCAAATTAATATTCCACCTCCTTTTCAATCACAGAGCAGATGGAGTCAATTGTTTTCTTGGTCCACTTCAGCCATAGACTTTTATCAGTCTTACTTCTCAAGTCTAGGTGTGACCTCCAATGTCTTCCTGCACACAGTCCCAGGGCAGGTTACTGGTTTATTTTAATGCACTTACTTGAAATACTATAATCCTTAGAATTACACTCTGCCAGGTTTCTTTCAAACCCATGGAGGATCCATATCTAATGTTGTCAGTGAAGAACTTTAATATGCTCATCTATGTGCTTAATTTCACACCTTACTATCTATCTAGAAGGCTTCTGAAAAGTATGTGGATCATTTTTATCCTATTCCTTACTGTAACTCCGAACACAATATATTTGTTACTCAAAGGACAAAAATTTCTCCTGTCTTAAAAAGTTTTCTTCCTGGTAGTAGCAGGCTGAAATGACATCAGGTAGCAGGAGATCAGCTAGATAGCTTATCAAACCATTGCGAACACCTACAAATCCAACAGGAGATCAAAGAGAAGAGCAACAATTCTAGAAACAGAAAATCAACCACTTTCTGAAAGATAGGATCGGTGGAGAAGTGAATCTATAGGGGTAGGAAGATAGACCAAGGGGGGAGGGGCCGGCTCCCAGCAAGCAGTGGAACAGTGGACCACAAAATCAGGACTTTTAAAAGTCTGCTCCACTGAGAGACATCGCTACAGAGGCTAAACTGGGGTGAAGCCCACCAGCATGGCCCCACGTTCCACAGGGTCATAGAAGGATCAGGGGTGTCTGAGTGTTGCAGAGCTTGCAGGTATTAGAGTGGGGAACCTGGCTACAGAGACAGAGCTGAGGAGTGAGCTCTCAACTTGGGGTTACCTTGAACCATAATCCTTGGCACAGGCCACTGCTCTGTGAGTGGAGTCCCCACAAGATCCAGGGAGACACCCCCTGGGGGAGATCAGAGATCTGCAGGGTTCAGAGACTCCAGGAAGAGCTTGTCACAGACTTGGTCACAGGCTTGTTCACAGGCTAGGTGAGCTCAGAGCATGGCCGGAGGCCAGGGAGACGGGAGTGATTGAGCGCTTTTCTCTGAGGGCACATTGAGGAATGGGACCCCAAGCTCTCGGCTCCTTTGGGCCAGAGATTGGAAAGTCACCATTTTCATTCCAGTCCTCTGGAACTCTACAGAAAATGTTCAGGGAACAAAAGCTCCTGAAAGTGAAGCCGAGTGGATTACTTAGCCTGGCCCCTGGTAAGGGCCGTGCAATTCCACCTTGGGCAAAGACACTTGAGAATCACTACAACAGGTCCCTCCCCAGAAGATGAGGAAGAAATCCAGCCAAGACCAAGTTCACTTACCAAGGAGAACAGCGGAATTCCAGAGGAGGAGAAAGCAAAGCATGGAATTCATGGCTTTCTCCCTGTGATTCTTTAGTCTTGCAGTTAATTAATTTTTTTTAAATTTTATCTTTTTTCTTCTGCTAATTATTTTTAACTTTTACCTGTTCCACTTTTAACGTTTTTAAATAGTTTATCTTAACAATATCTTTCATAAAAAATTTTTTTTGAACCTTCATTATTATAGTCATATTTTATCCTTCATTGTATCTAACTTTATTTTATTTTTTTTGTATACACATAGGGTTTTTTCTTCTAAAAAATTTTGGGGTACAACTTCTTCTAATATACCCTAAATCTAGCTCCAGGCTTGTTCTAGTCTCCAACCCAAGCAAATTCTCTCCACTGTCTTTTTCTTTATTCTCTCAACCAACTTACTTTATCAACTTCTTTTTTAGAAATTAAAAAAATCTTTTTTATCTTTATAGGCATATTCCATCCCTTCATGTGTTTACCCTTATGTATGTTTTTCATTCTTTAAAATTGGGGAGGGAGTTTCTTCTAAGAGACCAAAATACTCCCAAAATTAAGTGGGTGACCCTGTTCTAGTCACCAACCAGAAAAAATATAAAAAATATAAAAAAGAATATATATATATTATATATATAATATATATATTATAAAAATATAAAAAATATAAAAAAGAATATATACTATATATAATATATATAATATATATAATATATATAGTATATATTCTTTTTTATATTTTTTATATTTTTTCTTTATTTGTTTTCTTTTTCTAATTTTCTTTTTCTGAATTTATTTTTATCCCTCTTCTCCCCCGTCCCCACAATTTGGGGTTTCTTCTGATTTGGTTAAAGCACATTTTCCTGGGGTCTTTGGCACCCTTTTAGTATTTTATTTGCTCCTTCATATATTCTTATCTGGATAAAATGACAAGGCAGAAAAACTCAACACAAAAAAAAAAAAAAGAACAAGAGGCAGTACTGAAGGGTAGGGACCTAATCAATATGGACATTGGTAATATGTCAGATATAGAGTTTAGAATAACGATTCTCAAGGTTCTAGCCAGGCTCAAAAAAGGCATGGAAGATATTAGAGAAATCCTCTCTGGAGAGAGATAAAAGCCCTTTCTGGAGAAATAAAAGAACTAAAATCTACCAAGTTGAAATAAAAAAAAGTTATTAATGAGGTACAAAAAAATGGAGGCTCTTACTGCTAGGATAAATGAGGTAGAAGAAAGAATTGGTGATATAGAAGACCAAATAACAGAGAATAAAGAAGCTGAGCAAAAGAGAGACAAACAAATACTGGACCATGAGGGGAGAATTCGAGAGATAAGTGACACCATAAGACGAAACAACATTAGAATAATTGGGATTCCAGATGAAGAAGAAAGAGACAGGGAAGCAGAAGGTATATTGGAGAGAATTATTGTAGAAAATTTCCCTAATATGGCAAGGGGAACAGGCATCAAAATCCAGGAGGTGCAGAGAACCCCCCTCAAAATCAATAAGAACAGGTTCACACCCTGTCACCTAACAGTAAAATTTACAAGTCTTAGCAACAAAGAGAAAACTCTGAAAGCAGCCCAGGAAAAGAAGTCTGTAACATACAATGGTAAAAATATTAGATTGGCAGCAGACTTATCCACAGAGACCTGGCAGGCCAGAAAGAATTGGCATGATATATTCAGAGCACTAAACGAGGAAAACATGCAGCCAAGAATACTATATCCAGCTAGGCTATCATTGAAAACAGAAGGAGAGATTAAAAGCTTCTAGGACAAACAAAAACTGAAAGAATTTGCAAACACCAAACCAGCGCTACAGGAAATATTGAAAGGGGTCCTCTAAGCAAAGAGAGACCCTAAAAGTAGTAGATCAGAAAGAAACAGAGACAATATACAGTAATAGTCACCTTACAGGCAGTACAATAGCACTAAATTCATATCTCTCAATAGTTACCCTGAATGTAAATGGGCTAAATGCCTCAATCAAAAGACACAGGGTATCAGAATGGATTAAAAAACATAACCCATCAATATGCTGCCTACAAGAAACTCATTTTAGACCCAGAGACACCTCCAGATTTAAAGTGAGGGGATGGAAAACAATTTACCATGCCAATGGACATCAGAAGAAAGCTGGGGTGGCAATCGTTATATCAGATCAATTAGATTTTCAGCCAAACACTACAATAAGAGACAAGGAAGGACACTGTATCATACTCAAAGGGTCTGTCCAACAAGAAATCTAAACAATTTTAAATATCTATGCCCCTAACGTGGGAGCAGCAAACTATATATAAACTAGTTAATAACAAAATCAAAGAAACACATTGATAATAATACAATAATAGCAGGGGACTTTAACATTCCCCTCACTGAAATGGACAGATCATCCAAGAAAAAGATCAACAAAGAAATAAAAGCCTTAAATTATACACTGGACCAGATGGACATCACAAATATATTCAGATCATTCCATCCCAAAGCAACAGAATACACATTCTTCTCTAGTGTACATGGAGCATTATCCTGAATAGATCACATCCTGGGTCATAAATCAGGTCTCAACAAGTATCAAAAGATTGGGATCTTTCCCTGCATATTTTCAGACCACAGTGCTCTGAAGCCAGAACTCAATCACAAGAGGAAATGTGGAAAGAACCCAAATACATGGAGACTAAACATCATCCTTCTACAGAATGAATGGGTCAATCAGGAAATTAAAGAAGAATTGAAAAAATTCATGGAAACAAATGTTAATGAAAACACAATGGTTCAAAATTTGTAGGACAATCAAAGGTAGTCCTGAGAGGAAAATATATAGCGATACAAGTCTTTCTCAAGAAACAAGAAAGGGCTTAAATACACAACCTAACCCTACACCTAAAGGAGCTGGAGAAAGAACAAGAAAGAAACCCTAAACCCAGCAGGAGAAGAGAAATCATAAAGATCAGAGCAGAAATTAATGAAATAGAAACCAAAAGAACAAGAGAACAAATCAATGAAACTAGGAGCTGGTTCTTTGAAAGAATTAATAAGATTGAAAAACCCCTGGCCAGACTTATCAAAAAGAAAAGAGAAAGAACCCAAATAAATAAAATCATGAATGAAAGAGGAGAGATCACAACCAACACCAAAGAAACACAAACAATAAGAGCATACTATGAGGAACTCTACGCCAACAAATTTGACAATCTAGAAGAAACAGATGCATTCCTAGAGACATATAAACTACCACAACTGAACCAGGAAGAAATAGAAAACCTGAACAGACCCATAACCAGTAAGGAGATTGAAACAGTCATCAAAAATCTCTAAACAAACAAAAGCCCAGGGCCAGACAGCTTCCCAGGGGAATTCTACCAAACATTTAAAGAAGAATTGATTCCTATTCTCCTGAAATTGTTCCAAAAAATAGAAATGGAAGGAAAACTTCCAAACTCATTTTATGAGGCCAGCATCACCTTGATCCCAAAACCAGACAAGGATCCCATCAAAAAAGAGAATTACAGGGGCACCTGGGTGGCTCTGTGGTTAAGCCGCTGCCTTCGGCTCAGGTCATGATCTCAGGGTCCTGGGATGGAGCCCCGCATCAGGCTCTCTGCTCATCAGGGAGCCTGCTTCCCCCTCTCTCTCTCTGCCTACTTGTGATCTTTGTCCAATAAATAAATAAAATCTTTTAAAAAAGAGAGAGATAATTACAGACCAATATCCTTGATGAACACAGATGTGAAAATTCTCACCAAAATACTAGCTAACCGGATCCAACAGTACATTAAAATGATTATTCACCACGACCAAGTGGGATTTATTCCAGAGCTGCAAGGTTGGTTCAACATCCTCAAATCAATCAATGTGATACAACACATTAATAAAAGAAAGAACAAGAACCATATGATACTCTCAATAGATGCTGAAAAAGCATTTGACAAAGTACAGCATCCCTTTCTGATCAAAACTCTTCAAAGTGTAGGGATAGAGGGCACATACCTCAATATTATCAAAGCTATCTATGAAAAACCCACTGCAAATATCATTCTCAATAGAGAAAAACTGAAAGCTTTTCTGCTAAGGTCAGGAATATGGCAGCGATGTCCATTATCACCACTGCTATTCAACACAGTACTAGAAGTCCTAGCCTCAGTAATCAGACACCAAAAAAAATTAAAGGCATCCAAATCGGCAAAGAAGAAGTCAAACTATCCCTCTTTGCAGATGATATGATACTATATATGGAAAACCCAAAAGACTCCACGCCAAATCTGCTAGAACTCATACAGAAATTCAGTAAAGTGGGGTGCCTGGGTGGCTCAGTGGTTGGGCCGCTGCCTTCGGCTCGGGTCATGATCTCAGGGTCCTGGGATCGAGTCCCGCATCGGGCTCTCTGCTCAGCAGGGAGCCTGCTTCCCTCTCTCTCTCTCTCTGCCTGCCTCTCTGTCTACTGTGATCTCTCTCTGTCAAATAAATAAATAAAATCTTAAAAAAAAAAAAAAAAGAAATTCAGTAAAGTGTCAGGATATAAAATCAATGCACAGAAATCAGTTTCATTTCTTTACACCAACAACAAGACAGAAGAAAGAAAAATTAAGGAGTCAATCCCATTTACAATTGCACCCAAAACCATAAGATACCTAGAAATAAACCTAACCAAAGAGGCAAAGAATCTATACTCAGAAAACTATAAAGTACTCAGGAAAGAAATTGAGGAAGACACAAAGAAATGGAAAATGTTCCATGCTCCTGGATTGGAAGAATAAATATTGTGAAAATGTCTATGCTACCTAAAGCAATCTATACATTTAATGCAATCCCTATCAAAATCCCATCCATTTTTTTCAAAGAAATGAAAAAATTAATCCTAAAATTTATATGGATCAAGAAAAGACCTCAAATAGCCAAAGGAATAATGTAAAAGAAGCCAAAGTTGGTGGCATCACAATTCCAGACTTCAAGCTCTATTACAAATCTGTCATCATCAAGCCAGTATGGTAGTGGCACAAAGACAGACACATAGACCAATGGAACAGAACAGAGAGCCCAGAAATAGACCCTCAACTCTATGGTCAACTAATCTTCGACAAAGAGAGCATGTCCAATGGAAAAAAGACTGCCTCTTCAACAAATGGCGTTGGGAAAATTGGACAGCCACATGCAGAAAAATGAAATTGGACCATTTCCTTACACCACACACGAAAATAGACTCAAAATAGATGAAGGACCTCAATGTGAGAAAGGAATCCATCAAAATCCTTAAGGAGAACACAGGCAGCAACCTCTTTGACCTCAGCTGCAGCAACTTCTTCCTAGAAACATCAGAAAACACAAGAGAAGAAGGGCAAGAATGAACTATTGGGATTTCATCAAGATCAAAAGCTTTTCCACAGCAAAGGAAACAGTCAACAAAACCGAAAGATAACTGACAGAATGGGAGAAGATATTTGCAAAGGACATATCAGATAAAGGGCTAGTATCCAAAATCTATAAAGAGCTTAGCAAACTCCACACCCAAAGAACAAATAATCCAATCAAGAAATGGGCAGAGGACATGAACAGACATTTCTGCAAAGAAGACATCCAGATGGCCAACAGACACATGAAAAAATGCTCCACATCACTCGGCATCAGGGAACTGCAAATCAAAACCACAATGAGATACCACTTCACACTAGTCAAAAAGGCTAAAATTAACAAGTCAGGAAATGACAGATGCTGGTGAGGATGCGGAGAAAGGGGAACCCTCCTACACTGTTGATGGAAATGCAAGCTGGTACAACCACTCTGGAAAACAGCATGGAAGTTCCTCAAAAAGTTGAAAATAGAGCTACCCTATGACCCACCAATTGCACTACAGGGTACTTACCCTAAAGATACAAACGTAGTGATCCGAAGGGGCATGTGCACCCAAATGTTTATAGCAGCAATGTCCACAATAGCCAAGCCATGGAAAAAACCTAGAAGTCCATCAACAGATGAATGAATAAAGAAGATGTGGTGTATATATATACAATGGAATACTTTGCGGCCATCAAAAGAAATGAAATCTTGCCATTTACGACGACGTGAATAGAACTAGAGGGTATCATGCTGAGCAAAATATGTCAATCAGAGAAAGACAACTATCATATGATCTCCCTGATATGAGGAAGTGGAGATGCAACGTGGGGGCTTTTGGGGGGAGGAAAAGAATAAATGAAACAAGATGGGATCAGGAGGGAGACAAACCATAACAGACTCAATCTCGCAGAACAAACTGAGGGTTGCTGGCGGGAGGGGGGTCAGGAGAGGGTGGTGGGGTTATGGACATTGGTGGGGGTGTGTGCTGTGGTGAGTTCTGTGAAGTGTGTAAACCTGGCAATTCACAAACCTGTACCCCTTGGGCTAAAAATACATTATATATTTATAAAAAAATTAAAAAATTTTTAAAAAGTTTTCTTCCCATTTTCTCCTTCCCGTCATTTGGTAATAAGAAATTTTCAAAATCCAAATTCTGGGCTTTAATTTAGGAAATACCATGGATGTAAGTCTAATTAGAAGAGCAAGCATTATGGCATATATTTCTATTTGGCCAAGATGTCCACTATCTTTTTTTTTAAATAGCAGCAAGTAAATATGAGTAGAAAAGCACATCTAAATATACAAAGTGTGTCTGTTGCTGACACTACTGACTTGCCTCCACAAAAAATTGGAATTCATTCTCATAAGTAATAACACATGCAAAAGGCCTCCTAGGTTGGTGCTTGTAATTCTAGATTATCTACCTCCTAAATGAACTCAGGCCACTGAAAATAAAATCTAGCCTAAAATTAAAAGCAAGGGGGCTCCTGGGTTGCTCAGCGGATTAAGTATCCAACTCTTGATTTCAGTTCAGGTCATGATCTCAGGCTTATGGGACTGAGCCCCAGGCTCCCTGCTCATTGGTGGGGGGGTGGGGGTGGGATCTGCTTTTCTCCCTCTCCCTCTGTCTCTCCCTCTGCCCTTCTTCCTGCTCAAGGCTCTCTCTCTCAAATTAATAAATACATTTTTAAAACACTAAATTAAATTAAAAAACAAACAAACAAAAACCAAGATAATAATTCTCTGAACTTAAGACACACAAGCTCAAAACTGTCTACCTCTATATTGTGGGATGGCATCAGTATCCCCTTAGGTCTGGATTCAGGTTTTTAGGGGTTCAACCTTATGAAATTTGGGGGCTCTCTTTAAGAGGAATTTTATTTAAAAATTTTTAAAATTTTTTAAATTTTGGGAGAGAGAGCACATGAGAGGGGGTTGCCGGGGGAAGGAGGTGGGGGCAGAGAGAGAAGTAGAAGCAGGCTGCCCACTGAGCAGGGAGCCCAACTTGGGACTTGATCCCAGGACCCTGAGATCATGACCTGAGCCAAAGGCAGACACTTAATGGACTGAGCCACCCAGAAGCCCTTAAGAGGAATATTTAAAAATTCATATGCAAAATCAAATATGAAAGGGAGTACTTCTTTAAAATGAGAAAAAAAATCACAGTGAATTAAAAAGTTTAAAAAGCTGACTATGATAAAAGAGATGGTCCAATTTCTTTGCTACTCATCCCTCTGAGAAGTGAAATCTAGTTTCACTCCCTCAAATGTGGACTGGCTTTATTGTTTTAATGCCCAATTCACTGCAGCAGAGGTGACATTCTTTTAAGATTTATTTATTTATTTATTTGACAGAGAGAAATCACAAGCAGATGGAGAGGCAGGCAGAGAGAGAGAGAGAGGGAAGCAGGCCCCCTGCCGAGCAGAGAGCCCGATGCGGGAGTCGATCCCAGGACCCTGAGATCATGACCTGAGCCGAAGGCAGCGGCTTAACCCACTGAGCCACCCAGGCGCCCCAGAGGTGACATTCTAAGACATGTAAAATTAGATCTCATCAGATGCCTTATACTTCACTCAGGCCTATTAGAACACTTATTCTTAGGGGCACCTGGGTGGCTCAGTTGTTAGGTGTCTACCTTTGGCTCAAGTCAGTCCTAATCCTAGGGTCCTGGGATCGAGCCCTGCATCCGGTTTCCTGCTCCACGGGAAGCCTGCTTCTCCCTCTCCCACTCCCCCTGTTTGTGTTCCCTCTTACTGTGTGTGTCTCTCTCTGTCAAATAAATAAATAAAATCTTTTTTAAAAAATAGCACTTATTCTTAGAACCTACCCACCTACTATGTCGTAACTACAAGAGGGAATATCCCACAAGTATGCCTAAGAGGCCCATGAGGACAGAAACTGAGACTGCTGGCTCAACAGTTCAGCTGAGCTGTCAACCAACAGCCATCACCAACTTGCTAGGCCATGTGAACTGAAGCATCGTAGAAATGTACCCTCTGAAACCATCTGAACCAACTCACCTGAAACACGAAAAAGCTATTTTTTCCTGAGACCTGCCCAAATGAAAGCTTTAGTAGGAAATTAAACGTCTATGGTTTTTTTGTTGTTGTTATTGCTGCTGTTGCTCTTATAAGTCAGCACATTTTGAGGTGATTTGCTTTATAGCAATAGATAACTAAAACACTGACAATATCATAAAATCAAGAAACTCATAATGTATCTCTACTATTATTAACTATGCAACACACCCCTCTAATATTTTTTTCTACCTTTTTGGGCTTCATTCTATTTAATCACCTCTTCCTATGGCAATTTTATAATATCAATTTCTATAGCAACAACAAAAAGCGTTGTAGACCTTTCTATAACAAGATTGACAGAAATTTTGTTTTTATTTTTTATAATTTTGTAAATATTCTTTCAGCTTCACAACTTGTTTGAGT
The DNA here is from genome assembly GCF_011764305.1 of Mustela putorius furo. Lineage (NCBI taxonomy): Eukaryota > Metazoa > Chordata > Mammalia > Carnivora > Mustelidae > Mustela > Mustela putorius. Next base: position 35,002,412 of record NW_025421987.1, read on the forward strand.
TAATGCTTCATGCCTACCTTCGTCCATAGTTCCTCAGGTGATGCTTCTAACCCATGGGCCAAACCCTTGGGGGAACTCTAACCTTTTGACCTCATTTGATAGCCTCAGACTGCCAGCTGCTGCATAACTGCTGGTCTAGTTCCACCAGAAGTCAAGCCGTTGGTCTTGCCACACACACACATTTTTACCCTGCCTACCTCTAGATGGGTCCTTGGAGCCAGGAACAAATCTTACTCTAAGAGCTTCTCTTGGGATGCAGTCTATGGGAATAAGTTGTAACTGGAGGCCTGCTAGAGGTGGAGGAGGTATTGACATCCCTCTGGCTGCACCCAGAGCCAAGGACCACCATCAGGCTAGGGAAATGGTCCCAGCCTGGGTTCTGTGCATCTGACTTTATATATATCTGTCTATGTTGCTCTTTGGAAGATTTGTTCCCATCTTCATGTGACCTGATAGTTAGGACCAAAGAGTTTCAATGCCTGCTCTCCTTCTGCCTTTGCAGTAGCCTTCACATAGGGCTCAACCAGCTCGGAAGGTAAGAGCACTAGTACAGGAACCAGGTATAGACTACTCAGGAAAAGGCTGGAAAAGTCTTGATAATAGACTCATTTGCCCTTTCCTGATTTAATTATAGGATCCCAACCCCCCAAATACAGATTCTATACCCTTTTCTCATCCCTATCCCTCCTTGTGTACCTCCTGACCCCCCACTAAAGGCAGTGTCCCCAGTCTACTCTGGGCAAGTAACAAGTTTACTACCTCTTAGCAGCTTAGCTCTTGAGAGGCCAATGGTGGAGTTCTTTTTCTGAAACTCTGTAAGGCTGCAAGTTAAGAACTGTGTTCATTTTCCTCTCACATCCTCAGTATCTAGACTTGACTAGTGCTAGCTGATACCCTCTTCCATGATGTCCTTGCCTGGCTCCTCTAACCTGGCCTCAACTTTCTTATCTTTCTCCTTTTGGGCCAGAATTACTAACCAGAAAAAGTTAGAGAAGTAAAGGGTATTGCTCAGATCCTATATAGTGAAATTTAAAGCATAGGTTTTGTTTAGAGTATTTTCAGCCTACCAGTGGTCCAAGCAAAACCAACCTATGCCTCTATAATCTGAGTATCACCTGCCTAGTGCCTATTGTCCCTCAGCATCCAGATATCATATACGTGACTTTTGTGGAAAGACCTCACCCTACAGTAAAAAGAGGAATGGCTAATGTGGTTCACCTTAGCCATCATGCAGAGATTTCCTCTACTGTTAATCAATGGTCTACACACATATGCAATAATGATTAATAGTAAATAACAAGGTTCTGGAACTAAACTGCCCAGCTTTGAGTTTCTGACCTCACTTAAAGCTGTATGATTTGGGGAGTTATCTAAGTTTCTTCATTTATAAAATGGAGAAATAATTATTCCTGCCTCATACCTTACTGGGATTATACAAACTGATTAGACTGGTTATTGTAAAAATCGCTTAGAATAATGCCTGCCACATAGCAAGTAGTTAATAAATGTTAGTCACTGTTATTACTAGGTGTCTTGTAGGCTTCCATAGAACTTACGGATGCTGGCTATCAGAGTGTGTTCAGCAGTCTCCTAATTCTAACCTGTTCCTCTTCTTTGTGATTCTCTGAGGTCTCCCATCCAGTCTCTTCCCCCAAAGTCTACTCTCAGCTTTGAGTCCTAGGAAGGAGGGGCAGCTCAGGCTTATTGTTGCTCTCCAGGTGCATCTTTCTGACTTAAATTCTGGACCTTTCTTCTTCAGGTCTTCCCTTTTGACTCTTTATAACTTATTAGCATGTTAGTCACACTAAAAAGTTCTTATTTCTCAAGGCAACATGTATGATCTGACCAAGGGAAAGATTTCAGACAAGGATGTTGGCTAAGGAAGCAAAAAGATGAACATTTTAGGATACTTTCTGCCTATTTTTAAACAGGAAGTCCCTCATCTTCTTTAACTTTCCTGCTCTGAACCCCAGCCTCTTCTCCTTTTCTCAAGAACTTCAGTCCTTCAGTTACCCCTTCTCTCTTCTTTATTAACCAACCCTTCCTCCTGCTGGATCATTCCTCTCATGCAAAGATATGTTACTATCATTCATCCTTAAAAACAAAACCAAATAAAACACACCCTGACTCAAAGACCTTCTCTAATTACTGCACCAACTTTCTTTTCTCCTGCACAGTAAAACAGATTACAGACATCTTCTATATCATTTCTATTGCTTTACCTTCTATTACCTTCTCAATCTAGTTTATTCTCAACAATAACCTGAGATGCTTCATGCTAAGCTCACCAATAACATCCACTTCTCTGACATCATGTTACTCAACCACTCAGAAGCACTTACAGCACTGGATACTGTCTCATTCTTGAATTATTCTCCTCTTAGCTTCCCTGACATCATCTACTCCTAGTCTGGCCACTTCATTTCAGTCTCCTTTGCCTGCTCCTCATCTAAAGGTTAGAAATTCACCTGGATCTCTTCTCTTCTATTTACACATTTTCTTTGTGTGATCTCATCTATTTACATAGCTTTTTAAACCATCTACATGCTGACAACTTCCAAATTTATGTCTCTGTTCCACCCTCTGTGCCTCCATAGTTGTATATCCAACAACCTAGTTGACATCTCTTAGACTTTTACATGCATCTCACCATACCAAAATAAAACTTGATTTTTTCCCAGGGCTTGGTATTTAAATGAAAAGAACAAGCTTGTGGATAAAACATCCAACAAAATCCTAGAGGAGAACACAGGCAGTAACCTCTTCAGCCTTGGCCACAGCAACTTCTTGCAAGACACATCTCTAAAGGCAAGAGAAACAAAGGCAAAGGTAAACTATTGGAACTTCATCAGGATAAGAAGCTTCTGCACAGCAAAGGAAGCAGTCAACAAAACTAAAAGGCAACCTACAGAATAGGAGAAGATATTTGCAAATGAGATAACAGATAAAGGGTTGGTATCCAAGATATATGAAGAATTTATCAAACTCAACCCCCAAAAAACAAATAGTCCAGCCAAGAAATGGGCAGAACAAACACTTATCCAAAGAAGTCATACAAATGGCTAACAGACACATGAGAAAATGCTCCATATCACTTGCCACCATGGAAATACAAATCAAAACCACAATGAGATACCATCTTACACCAATTAGAATGGCTAAAATTAACAAGATAGGCAACAACAAATGTTGACAAGGACATGGAGAAAGGGGAAGCCTTTTACACCTGTTGGTGGGAATGCAAGCTGGTACAGTCACTCTGCGAAACAAAATGGAGGTTCCTCGAGATGTTAAAGATAAACTATGACCCAGCAATTGCACTACTGGGTATTTACCCCAAAGATACAGATGTAGTTAAGAGAAGGGGCATACACACTCCAGTGTTCACAGCAGCAATGTCCATAACAGCCAAACTGTGGAAAGAGCCGAGATGTCCTCAACAGATGAATGGATAAAGAAGATATGGTTCAGGGATGCCTGGTGGCTCAGTGGGTTAAAGTCTCTGCCTTTGGCTCAGGTCGTGATCCCGGGGTCCTGGGATCGAGCCCCGCATCAGGCTCTCTGCTTAGCGAGGAGCCTGCTTCCCTTCCTCTCTCTTTGCCTGCCTCTCTGCCTACTTGTGATCTCTGTCTGTCAAATAAATAAATAAATAAAATCTTTTTTTAAAAAAAGATATGGTTCATATATATAATGGAATACTGCTCAGCCATTAAAAAGGATGAATAACTACCATTTAAATTGACATGGATGAAACTGGAGGGTATTATGCTACATGAAATAAGTCAATCATAGAAAGACAATTATAATAGATTTGGTTTCACTCATATGTGGAATATAAGGAACAATGCAGAGGACAATAGAGGAAGGGAGGGAAAACTGAATGGGAAGAAATCAGAGAGGGAAACAAACCATAAGAGACTCTTGACTCTGGGAAACAAACTGAGGGAGACAGGTGGAAGAATAGGGTAACTGGGTAATGGGCATTAAGGAGGGCACATAATATGATGAGCACTAGGCATTAATACGCACTAATGAGTCATTGAACACTACACCAAAAACTGGAGATGTACTAAATGTTGTCTAATTGAATTTAAATTTTAAAAAATCAACAATATTGTAGAAACCCTCTAAAACATTTTTTAAAGAAAGCATTTAATAGGTAGTATTTTAAAATAAAACTATATAGGTGGCCATCAGGGCTAGGAATCAATTAGATACCTTTCCATTTATTATTAACTTAACTATTGTTTTTATTTTGTATTACATTTAAAGAAAGGATGCAATACAATATTTTTATTGTATGAGATTTCTGAAGATCCTAATCTGCTTCCATCCTTCCCAGTTCTCCTTATAGCAGTAAATGCACCAACATTGTCATCCATTCAGTCTCAAAGTCAGAAACCTGGGTACCATCTTTGGTACATTCAATCCAAGAGCAAGTCCTGGTATATGACTTTCCAAATATCCCAAGTCATACACTGTTCTACAGCATGGCCACTGAAATCCACTTATAATCTATCACCTTTGCAAAGAACCTCCTACTGCATGTTCCATGTCTGTGCTGGCTCCCTTCTGATACATTCGCCACTCACAGGCAGAATGGCCTTTTAAAAATACATACTGCTGGGGCACCTGGGTGGCTCAGTGGGTTAAGCCTCTGCCTTTGGCTCAGGTCATGATCTCAGGGTCCTGGGATCGAGCCCCACATGGGGCTCTCTGCTCAGCAGGGAGCCTGCTTCCCCCCTCTCTCTCTGCCTGCCTCTCTGCCTACTTGTGATCTCTCTCTCTTTTTCTCTCTCTCTCTGTCTGTCAAATAAATAAATAAAATTAAAAAAAAATACATACTGCTACTCCCCATTGCTAAAAACCCCTTGATGACTTCTCACTGCTCTTCAAATCTAATTGCAACTCCACACTATGGTTTTGGGGCCCCTCTTTCTCTGGTCAGTAAACTTTTCACAATCACAACCTAAACACAACACCAGATCACCCTTGAGTCCTGACTTGACCCTTCTTATTATTTGGTCTCAGCATTCTTCACTGACAGCCTCTCAGAGAAGTCATCCAATTAGAATCTGCTCTCTAGTTTTCTATCACGTCACACTGTTTATTTTCACAATTTATAATTTTTTAAATTTGTTTATTTGCTTCATTCTTGACTATCTCTTCAATTAGATTGTAAACTGAGCAACAGTAGAGGCTTCACCTGATTTCCTTGCTCTTTATTCTTCTCTGCCTGACACATAGAAGCATGCTCAAAAAATTAATGGTGAATAATGGATTCTACCATAAGTAGATTCAAGGATCAACCCAATCCTATGACAACAGTGCTTCTTCCCCTCCCTCTCACTAAAAGAAACAACTTTAAAATTTTGGACATTAGAGTGAGCCATGACTTACTTGTTTTGGTCACAGGATCCAATAGAGAGTCAAGCCTATAGACTGTTTTTAGTGACGAACGATGGAATGAGTGAGCATAAATGAGTGAGCAAGTTACTCTGGCCTTCTGTTTCCTCATTAATAAAATAAGGACAATAATATTTCAAGACCCTTGGAAGTCTTATCAGACAAGAGGTTTAGCCACAAGTCTGAACTCTGCTTCTGGAAGGTTCCTAGCAAGTTTAGTCCTTTAGTCCTTGAAGTGTTGTAAAAAGACTATTAGGAATTCATCATAATGATGTCTTCCCATCTCCATCTTCTTTGCTGATATTTCAAGGTCTATTCTTACATGAAAATGGGGGTGCCCGATCTCAATATGATCTCAGTATGAGATCAAGCACTCCCATATTCATGTAAACACTGATGAGACTGAGAGGTGCTTATAGTTTATCATATGATCCATATAAATGCTTAATAAAATGTCTATTGCAAAGCAAGTCCATGTTACTATATAAAATTTGTCTACATCTATTGACATATACACCAAATTGACATGGTTTAAAATATAGTAGATATATCCAACATGAAAATTTAAAAAGCTGGTGTTTAAAATCCTTTACCCTAATTCTGTCTACAGACAAAACAACACAAACAGCTTTGAAAAAATAATTTAGAAGCACAAATTTGGCCTCCATAACTAGGTATACTTTCTGTTATGCTACTCTGAAAATGGCATATTAAGGAGGGTGGGCAAGTTGACAAAATTCAGTAAGACACTTAACCGCTTCTGATGCATTTGGACCCAAGGTTTTTCAGAATTAATATTCTAATTTCCATGGACTATTGTATTAGGCTTTAGTAAATCTATTTGATATGTTAAAATTCAATCACACACTAAACGTAGCATGGCTTTTAGACTGTTAAATTCAGCCTCTCTTTAAAGGGTGGATATTTACTCCAAATGACCTATCACACTGAATAAAGATCACTTTCTAAAACACTTTTTAGAAGTTCTCATTGGTGTCTACTGAATCAGTGGTCAAATACTAAACCATAAAAGCCATCCATTAAAAGCTCGGAAATCTACAACCCAAGATGGAATAAATTTGGTAATCATTTTGACAAGGGCGAAATTGAAGTAAGAGACCTTGCTTAATCCATTGAACCAAATGTGAGAAAGTGTGGTAAAGACACCACCCTTCAGTGCTGCACTCCACCAGGTACTTATGTCTGGGGAAGTGGAAATGAAGCCTCCAGAAGCAGCCTCACTCCATGTGGGAATCGGTATTCTGCTAAGCTCTGAACAAGCTGGCATCCAGTCCCTACTTGGGCACAGGCACACAATCTAAAATCTGCTCTTAGGCACAGATGCATTGGCACCAAATCTGTCCTTAGGCCCAGAAACTGTGAATTTTGGCTTCATTTACATAATATGTCATTCCAACAAAGTGATTGAAACTGCAGGGGTGGGCAAATTTGATAAAATGCAGCAGGCAGAGTAGAAAGAATTCAAACATTCTTGGCAACAGACCCACAGCTTTAAGGAGAAAAAAAAAATTTGTGTGGAAATTTCTGGAAGGAAGTATGCCAAATTGCTCAGAGTAGTTATCTCTTAAAGAAAGGATTATTGGAGATATTTTAAATTGTTTATTTTGAATATTTTTTAAAGATTTTACTTATTTATTTGACAGAGACACAGCAAGAGAGAGAACACAAGCAGGGGGAGTGAGAGAGAAAGAAGCAGGATTCCTGCTGAGCAGGCAGCCCAATGAGGGGCACCATCCCAGGACCTGGGGATTGTGACCTGAGCTGAAGGCAGATGCCTAACGACTGAGCCACCCAGGTGCCCCTGTATTTTTAAATTTTTTAAAAAAAACATATTAGAAGAAAAAATAGAAATAATTACAAAGCAGCAAAAATACCACACCCATAATCTCATCATCAACAATCAACCCCCAGACTTCTTTTAAATGACTGGAAGGGAAATTTGGAATTTCCCCCTTTTAACTTCCACTTACAAGAAATAGTCTATCACTTCCCTCACAAATATTAAAAGATTCCCTTCTCCTTTATGGAATAAACTACCCACAAAGTGGATTTGTCTGGTATTCAACAGGAAGCTGACTCATGTTTACAAAATACTTTTAGTTCATTTTCAGTAAAACAGAATATTCTTAAAACCAGTAGTGCTAGGAGGAAAAATGATTTCATTAACAAAAGTGTTTAGCCAAGATACTGGATGGTACTTTTCACCTGCCACAGCAATTAAAATGTCTCTAATAAAATACCATTGAGATAAACGATAGTCCTTTATTCAGAGCTCATCAGAGAAAATCTAATTTATAGCACTGGCTGTAACTTGTTAAAAAGTCTCTATTTGAAAGCTAATTCCATGATAAATTTTAATTATGTGGATAGAACTAGCTTCAAAGCTATATTAATTATACATTTAAGTTCTACATACAAACTCGTACATTACAGTACACCCAGAACATGTAAAATATAGTCTGAACCAAATTAAAATATGCCAATTTCTTCAGCAGTTATTTGCTTTTGATATACTGTAGCTATTTCAGCCTATTCTTTATAAACATTAAATTACTGCTGTGCTTTCTTAGCCACTTTGCTTCCCTAGAGAAAACTCTGGGCTCTGGTTAACTTTCTGGCACAATTTTTCTACTTCTGCAGGTTACCAAGTAGATATCCAGAAGATCTTTTTCCATCTAAAATAAATACTTTAATAAAAGGGGGTACCTGGGTGGCTCAGTCAGGTGGGCATCTACCTTTCGCTGGGATCCGAGTCCCAAGGTCCTCGGATCAAGCCCCACATCAGGCTTCCTGCTCAGCGGGAAGCCTGCTTCTCCCTCTCCCTCTGCCCCTCCCCTCCAATTGTGCTCTCTCTCTCACAAATAAATAAATAAAATCCTTAATCATCATCATCATATATTATATGTTAATTAGTTGAATTTAAATTTTAAAAAATAATACTTTAATAAAAGGGATGAAAGTTGCTAGCAGGTTTTACCTTCTCATCCCAATGTCTGGCAGCTATGTCCCCCACACCGCCTGTAATTCCTAGTCTCACCCTCCTGCTACTCTCTAGCTTTAATCCCCAGCATCATCAACACAGGTCAAGTCACCAGCATCCCAGTAAGTACACCCACATATTCCTTGTTTCAGAAACAATCTAGAGCAGCAGCCTGTCAGCAAACTTACCATGATAAAAACTTGGACAAAATCTTGTGTCATAAGTAAATGAACATTCCATCCTCTATTGAAAAAGTCTTGGTACCAAGAAAAGATCAACTCAACTGAATAGTATGCTAGTGCTGTAGTTTAATATTATATACATGTAATATACCACATGGTAAAAAATTAAAATAAAAATGAATGGATTAAAGATTTAATCTATTTCACTTCTCCTTTCCTTTAGTTTCCTACTTTCATTCCTTAGAAGTAACTTTACCAATTTACAGATATTCAGTGCATATAAAAGCATACATGTGTAAAACAAAAAATTACATACTATATATAATACCCTTCACTTTATTCTTTTAACATTATATATTGCATATTGTCTGAAATCAATACACAGAATTGCTTCATTCATTACGAAGTTTGCATAATATCCCATGCCACACATGTACATAATTTTTTAACCAGTCCCCTAATAAAGATATTTATGCTATTTCAATCATTTTTTTTTACTGTTTCAGAGAAAGTTATGATGAATATCCTTGTATGTTTGGTTTTTTGTTTGTTTGTTTGTTTGTTTCCTTGTATGTTTGTTATTTAAGACATGGTGAGAATATCTGTGGATAAATTCTTAGAGTAGAACTGCAGGATCAAAGAATATGTGCATTTATAATTTTGATAAAGTATGGCTCAATAGCTTTTTGTAGAAGTTACACCAAACTAAGAGCAGTATATTAAATGCCTATTTTCCCATACCCCTTTCAATATAGTATGCTATCAAAATTCTTTTATTTTTGCCAAACTGATAAGAGAAAATGACACTTCATTGTAGTTTTAATTTTTAAATTAGTATTTTTCTTTCTATGTATAAAGTGAATATATTTTCATATAAGACCCATTTATAGGGCGCCTGGGTGGCTCAGTGGTTTAAGCCGCTGCCTTCGGCTCAGGTCATGATCTCAGGGTCCTGGGATTGAGTCCCGCATCGGGCTCTCTGCTCGGCAGGGAGCCTGCTTCCTCCTCACTCTCTCTCTGCCTGCCTCTCTGCCTACCTGTGATCTCTCTCTGTCAAATAAATAAATAAAATCTTAAAAAAAAAAAGACCCATTTATATATCGTTTGACACAAGCTATTCATTTCTTTGTAGGATTATTGGTATTTTTCTTCCATATTCATTGGTATAGGCTAAGGAACATATCTGGTCATTGGTCGCAGACAAATAATTTTCCCTAGTATGTCATTTGTGGTTTGTCCTTTGTTTATGGTATTTTAATGCCATGAAAATTCTATTTTAACTTTTTTTAAAGATTTGATTTATTCATTTGAGAGAGAGAGAGCACAAGCAGAGGGGACAGCAGAGGCAGAGGGAGAAGCAGGCTCCCCACTGAGCAGGGATCCCGATATGGGGCTCGATCCCAGAACTCTGGGATCATGACCTGAGCCAAAGGTAATCACTAAACCGACTGAGCCACCCAGCTACCCCTATTTTAACTTTATATGGTCAAATTAATCTATATTTTCATTTATGATTTCTCAGTTTTGGATTAACTTCAAAGTTAAGAGATACACATGCAACATACATATCTGTGTGTATGTGTATACATATTTCCCTAGTATACTTGTAGTTTAATTTTTCTACTTAAATCTTTGAAACATTTGGAACTTTTATATAAGTAATGAGATAATCCCATTTTCCAAATGACTATCCAGTTCTTCTGATACCATTTGTTCAATAATTCACTTACCCACAGATTTGCTACACTGTTCTTGCCATATACTAATATCTAACATATATTTGGGGCTACTTAAAGATTTTCTTGTCTGTTCCATTTATCTGCATGTCAATTTGTGCATTATTATTACATTAGTATAACTACTATATTTCTATGTTTTAAGATATGAGAGGGCTTGCAACTTATTATTCTTCTTTTCCCAGAATTTTCTTACATATTTTTTCTATTTTTCATGTAAATCAACCTTTCAGTTCAAAAACGAATGAATAAGTAATGATCTTTTTGTACCTACTGCGATAGTATTGGGTTTATTGCTTATATTAGAAAGACCTGACATCTTTATATTGAATCTTCCTATTTAAGAAAATATATCTTTCCAAAAAAAAAAAGAAGAAAATTTATACTTTCCTTGTTTGTACAGATTTTGCATATTGCTTGATAAATTTATTTCTATAAATTATTTTTTTGTTATTGTAAATGTGATCATTTCCTTCATTAAATCTTCTAATTGGTTATTGTCTGTACTCATGAAAGCTGCTGATTACTGTTTATTATTATACTCCGCCATATGTAAATCCCTGTATTGTTTAATTTTTAGTTGATTCTTTTGTATATTCATGTAAGCAAGTATAACAGTTGCAAATAAAGATAACATTATCTTTCTTTCAAATATATATGACTTGCTTCTTCTCCTTTCTCATTGCATTAAGCAAGTACCTTCAGAACGATTTTAAAAAAAGTAATAGCGACAATGGACACTCTAGTTTTGCTCTTGAGTTAATGGGAATTTTTCCAGTGTGTTTTCATTAAACATGATTCTAGCATTTAGATGGTAACTATTAGTTTAAAACACGACCATAGAGTACTTACTTTATTAAGTTTTTTCTAGTACGTCATCAGCATAATTATATAATTTTTCTTATTTGTTCTCCTCTATTTGAACTGTATTAACAGAGCTTCTAATGTTGAATATCATTTTCTCCTTCTTGGAATAAGCCAGTCCTATTTTTCCTGCTATGATCAGTCATTGCACGCAGCCCAGGGGAAGGAAGTATGGTCTTGGTATGAACACCACAATGGGTATGAAGATGTTGACAATTGGCATCTGTCATCAGCTATGTCCCTCACACCAGGTTCTCTTGAAAGAAATTTGAGAAGCACATTTCTGCAACCACATGAATCAATAAGGGACTAGAAGTCAGAAAATTTGAGCTCCAGAAATTGCCAACCAACTATCTGTGTTATCTTAGGCGAGTATTTACTCAGTGAGCCTCACTTTTTTCTTTGCTTGATAAAGATAGACAAATAATAGGCCACATGCATTTAAAGTACTAGAAAAGAGATTCAGGCACTTAGTCAGTGTACAATAAATATTTGGCTGTGATTATTAGTATTATTATTAAAAATCCCTCCAGGAAGCCAGAAAGTAGTAATAGCTGCTGTTTTCTGAGCACTTACTACATTCTAAACAGTCTGTGGGGCAAAGAAGACAGGATCAGAAGGAAAGAAAGGAGGAAAAAGGAACGAGTTGTAGCACTTCATTATTCTTATCACCTTTAAAGGAAGAGACTTTCTGGCATTTAGAACAAAAAGAGAACAAAAGAGAGACTTATGAGGAAGAAACAAAGTGAACCAAAAAAATTTCTTCCTGGTGTGTTAAATTTATTGAGAAGGAAAGATAGCAAGATTTTAGGATGGCAGCAAAGTTCAGAATATTATGAATTCTTAGCCAGAGCTTTCATTTGGCTCTAGATCCTAAGTTCCCCCGGTGGCAAAATGGGTGAAGGAAGATGTATATGGAATCAACAGATAAAGACAGAGCAAGAATTCTGCACAGGCAAACATGGCTTCCAATCCTGCTCCTTCCACTTATTAGATCTGAACAAAATCCTTAATTTTCTGGTCAATAACCTTCAAATGGGATTGTTCTAGGGAGTAAACAAGATAATTATAATGTATATAATGTACTTGACAGAAAATGGTTGCATAAAAAGCATAGCTATTAATTAATATTATTTGAGCATAGCTCATGTTTTATAATGACCCAAATTTTACTTCTATAACTATTATCAGAGGGTCACCTGGCGGCTTAGTCCATATAGGATGCAACTCTTGACCTCAGGGTTGTAAGTTCAAGCCTCGTGTTGGATGTAGACATTACTTAAAAATAAAATCTTAAGAAAAAAGTAAAAATGCTAGCAGAAATAATGTTAATTTTTAGTAAGTATTGATAGCCACCAAAAATGTTTTTCAAGAACTTTAGTTCTACAAGTCTTAGAAAAAAACCCATGTGCTCCCCAAAAAAAACTCAGTAACTACACTTATGCTCTAATTGTTGTTTTCATCTTCCAATGAAAAAAATGTAAAGGAACGTTTTTTAAATAAATTCATTTTTGCTGGCCAAACTAGCTGAAATGTCCTTTTCATTTTTTTTTTTAAGATTTTATTTATTTATTTGACAGACAGAACACAAGTAGGCAGAGAGGCAGGTAGAGGGAGAGGGAGAAACACGCTCTCCGCCAAGCAGAGAGCCAGACACAGGGCTCGATCCCAGGACCCTGGGATCATGACCTGAGCAGAAGGCAGCAGCCCAACTAACTGAGCCACACAGACGCCCCTGAAATGTCCTTTTTAAAATAAATACTCATTATATGTTAATAAAAATTAATTAATTAATTAAATACTAACCAAAAGCTACTTCCTTTCCAACATCTAAGTTATATGTAATAGTTGAAAGTACAAGAACCTAAGCCAAAATACCCAATCATTATATTAACATGATCTTTTATGTAAACCTGAATCAACATATACTCAACAGACTAAAATAGCTAATTTGGAGATGAGTGTTCTTATTTCAATGGATGAAATAATCATGTTTTGGAGCACCTGGGTGACTCAGATGGTTAGTGATTTCCTTCGGCTCAGGTCATGATCTCCGGGTTATGAGATTAAGCCCCACATTTGGGCTCCTGGCTCAGCAGAGTCTGATTCTTCCCCTGCCTCTCCCCATGCCCCAATCCCACCCCACCGTCTCAAACGAATAAATAAAATCTTATTTTATTTATTATTATAAATAAATAATCTCTGTCTCAAATGAATAAATACAATCTTTTAAAAATGTGTTTTTGGGGCTCCTGGGTGGCTCAGTGGGTGAAGCCGCTGCCTTCGGCTCAGGTCATGATCTCAGGGTCCTGGGATCGAGTCCCGCATCGGGCTCTCTGCTCAGCAGGGAGTCTGCTTCCTCCTCCTCTGTCTCTCTGCCTGCCTCTCTGCCTACTTGTGATCTCTCTCTGTCAAATAAATAAATAAAATCTTAAAAAAAAAAATGTGTTTTTGGAAAAATCCTAGGTAAGTGAATTTTTTTTTTAATATAAGGGTAAATTTCTTTGATCCTAAGAGAATGGTAAACATCAGATTAAAAGTTTACATGAGAACATACACAAATACTTTAAAAGGCAAAGACCACAGTTGATATAAGATGGTTTCTAGAGAGAAAGCATTTATTGTACAGCCTTGTAATTGTTTCTATTCACATGGAACAACTCCAGCTGCTTTCAAAAATCAACAAATGATAAGCAAAAGGAAGATGGGAAGAAACAAACGCATTTTTGTTATGTCCAACTGATAAACACTGGATTGCATATATATGATGTTAAGCATAATTAAGCACAGAATTAGCATCATTTGTAATGCAATGAAATAAGGCAGCTGAGACAGATGCAAAAAGGTCTCCAACACATTGTTTTGATGATCTAAATTCACACTTCCAAGTTACATATTTATAAAAAAATATGGAAAAAGTGTCAATTAATTTTTTTCTGGATGTATGTACAAAGGCTATGGTTAAAGGTCTGAAGAAAGTTTCATTCTGTGATTCATCAAGTTTGGTAACTTAATCTTCCATGAACCATGTCTCTCACACTGTATCTAATTAACCTAGAATGAATCCAAAAATAGTCCCAACCCCTGCATTTTAGCAGTTGAAGCATCATGGGTAAGAGATACATCTTTTCCTTCATAAAATTTTGGGGACCCAAATTTATAAAAAAGTCAAAAACAAATTATTCAATGTCCAGTGTTTTCTGTACTAGGCAAGTACTTGAAATACAGCATTCATTTACTGAACAAGCATTTATTGAGCTCATACTCTGAGTAAGTAGGTATCCTACTCGGTGTTGAAGACAAAGGAATTATAAGGATATCACAGTCTGGTGGGAATGACAGGCATATACAGATGCAATTTCAATAAAATTAGAAATGTGGGGTAGCATGAAGTCATGGTGTAGGGCAAGGCATTTTATAAGATGCTGCAGGAGAAGAGAATCAAATAGTTGCTCAGAGGAGGTGATGACCACCTTGCAACCTCAAGGATGAAAAAAGCTTGATTTTCCTAATAATCTCTAATAATCCTCAGCAGGTAACATAAGCATTCCCAATTTACAGATGAGGAAATGGGTGTACTCTGATTCAGAGCTGATGAACTGACAGGACCAAGTCTACCTGAGTAGACTTGAGTGTCATATATTTTCTTTTCTCTGAAGGTTGAGAAAAATATGCTTCATGTATCTCCAAGTCACAAAATGTTTTCATGATTACTTATCTCATCTAACAATATAACATATCACTCCTTTCTCACAGTGGTCACCATACTCAGCTAAGAGAATACAATTGCTGGCATGTATTTCTGCCATATACTCTTAGAAATTCTCATGATAGCTCAATATATTACAGTTATCATAGAATAAAAACTGTTGCTGAGAGAAGAAGCTCTATTAAGGCCTTTATAATAAGTGTTTGGAAATACCTCTTTTAATTGACCAAATAACCTCACAGGAAGAGGAAGCAGTCTAAAGATCCTCTGGAATAGGGGTTTATTTACTTCCCCTCACAATGAGATACAATAGGAATTTCTTGATTGTTAGCCTATATTCATAAAAGATTTAGTGGACAGTTTTTTATATTTTATTTATTTGAGATAGAGAGCAAGAGAGAGGGCACAAGCAGGGGAGACGGGCAGACTCCCTGCTGAGCAGAGAGCCCGATGCGGGGCTCCATCCCAGGACCCTAAGATTATGACTTGAGTTGAAGGCAGAGGCTTAACCCACTGAGCCACCCAAGCACCCCAACAGTTTTCTTTTCAACCTACTATATCCTCTGTATTTCAACCTATATTCTACAGTTGAAAGAAACTACTAAAGAGCTTTAGGAATTTCAGAACCATCCTGAGTAGGAAACACTCATGGCTCCTGTGTGTCTCTCCTTTACAATTCACACATAACATTTTACTTCTGACACTTCCTGTCACCAAAGGTGTGGGGTTTTTTCCCCCACACCAAGAAATTTTGTGACACCAGTGGGTGCCCTACAATTTAACTCAATTCTGACACTACCTGGAGATAACATCAAATCCCATAGGCTTAGGCCTCAGTTTGACAAGATTGTCTCCCTCAACCCCCTACCCCCTACTTCAGACACCAATTTCAAGTCCAGTCTGTCACTGTGCTTCACTTATTGACTATAAATCAGAGGTCCCCACAAGCTCCACCTTAGGTTCAATTATTTTTCTAGAGTAGCTCACAGAAGGCAGGAAATGTTTACCATTTACCAATTTATTATAAAAAGATATAATAAAAGGTACGGAAGAACATCCAGATGGAAGAGCTGTATAGGGCAAGGTATGAGGGAATGGGTACAGACTTCCATGCTCTCTCCCAGAAAACCATTCTCCTAGCAGCTCCACTTGCTTACTAATCCAGAACCTCTTCTAAGTCGTACTTTAGCTATGTTTATGTGAGCTTCATCATGTAGACATGATTGATTGTTAGCTCTAGTTCTACCCTCCTTTCCTCTCTGGACAATGTGGGGTAGAGATAAAGCTCCCAGGCTTCTAATCATGGCTTGGTCTTTTTGGTGACTACCCCCTTCAGGAGCCCACCAAGAATCACCTCATTAGAGCAAAATGCAGAGAAATATATTTTTATATTATATATTTTATATTATATTATAAATATGTAATACTTTATATATTTACATATTTTATATAATATATATTATTTTATATATTTTATATATACACACAGTACATACATATAATATGTAGTCTATGTAGTATATATACGCACAGCATATATAATAAAATAATATATAATATAAATACAACACTATATACACTGTGTGTATATATGTATGCATATATATATATATATATTTCCATTATCTCACTCATCCTCATCACTTATTGCCAACAATTCATACTTCAAATTTAGCTATCCATGAAAGCACACAATGTCATCAATATCATATTCTCATTAAGCCATGTCATCAATATCATATCATCATTGAGCCATAATATAAGGGATCTGGAGAGATCCTTCCAATATTTAATAGATAATTGATGCTGTACTACATGCCACTCCATGGGCTACCCACCAAGGAATTACTGCTGAGTAAGCCATATAGTAGCTGACCTTTGGAAATTGCCATAAATGGTGGAAGAGAGTCAAGTAATTAGAATATAAATGCAGAGGCATCAGCTCACTAATTTTTACATACATAGAAAAGAAGATAAGAAAATAAGTAGTTTGTCAAATTACTATGCATTGTTGATGGAAGTGGAAATTTGTATTACCTTTTCTGGAAGACAATTTGGGATGTTTTGATGCAACTATTCTAAACAGGAACTTATCCTTCAGATGTACTTACTGAAATTCCAAAGACTGTGAGAATATTCTTGCAGTGTTGTTCATATTAGAGAAACACTGGGAACAAATTAAATGTCTATCAATAAGTGACTGAACGAACCATAGAATACTGTGCCTAATTGAAAAATGGAGTAGATCTGATGTAATGTAAACATGGGAAGATACTCAAAAGGGATTGATACATGAAAAAAAGTGATAAAATAGCATGGATAATATTATTCTTTGTTTAAAAAGGAAAAATATCACCACAACAAGTACATGTTGAGAAGAATAAAGCTCAGGGAAATTCACACCAAACTGTAAACAGTAGATAATACAAGGACTATAATTTTTTTTTTATCTTTTACGTTAATATCTCTGTAATGTTGGAAGGGATTTTTTTCTAAATAAAGAGTATATTCAACTAAATTGTTGTGATTTCCAAACACGATGTCTTTCAAAAAAAGATCTGACATTTTTAGGCTTTTATATTTATGAAAATTCTTTGAAAACTGTAAAGCCATAAATAAATTATAGGATTACCTATCTGTATTAGTGATAAATAATATCCCACATTATTTTGAAGTACTCTGAAAGAAAATATGCTTATGCAGAAAAAAAGATTTTAAAGTCACTAAAAATAATATTAGGGATTAGAATAATAACATAGTTTCATAGCTTCTTGCAAGCATTCCTGAACTTTAATCTGGGTCTCTAGAG
Source organism: Mustela putorius furo (assembly GCF_011764305.1). NCBI lineage: Eukaryota > Metazoa > Chordata > Mammalia > Carnivora > Mustelidae > Mustela > Mustela putorius. The sequence continues at coordinate 35,020,119 of NW_025421987.1, forward strand.
TCCTGATCTAATTCTCTTTCTATGCACTTATCTCTTGCCTTATGGGTAATCTGTTAAAAGCTTTTGCTCAAAGGCAAAAACCTTGTCAAAGCAACACAGATTCTCATTACAGAAAATGCAAATATTGGAGTGTTTCTATGAATGGAAAAGAAATGATATACTGTGGAAACAGTAGGCTTTATACCATCTGATAGTAAAGCTGAAACAACCAGTGGCTTAGCCTGTCAATATTCAGGCCTCACAGTTATCTAGAATTCATAGTTACCAATGCATTTGGGAGACATTTTTGTACAAAGTAATCATAATCCTAATACAAATAAATATTTACACTTAGCTGGAAGAAGATGTAATATGAGGGTCCCCTCTTTCCCAAACAGAAAACTCTAACAAATTGATCAGAAACTCAATGTGTGGGACATATGGGTGGCTCAGTGGGTTAAGCATATGTTTTCAGCTCAAGTCATGATCCTAGGGTCCCACAACTGAACCCCAGGTCAGGCTCCAGCTCGGCAGGGGACTGCTTCTCTCTCTGCCTTTCCCCCCAGCTTGGGTGCACATGCACACTCTCTCTCAAATAAATAAAATCTTAACAACAACAACAACAAACAGAAAGAAACTCACTGTGTAAGAGCAGGGTACATAATTGGACAACTGAAGTTCCATGCATCTGGTAACAATGAAGCTAGGATCTGGGCTCACCTGAAGCAGAGAAGTATGCTTGAATAGCAAAATCAAGTGTAAAACCACCTAACAGTGGATTTAATGTTTGCTGACTGTTCTCTTTGAAAATTGATGGAATTCACATACTATAAATTGAAGAATGTAAAATTTAAGTTAATGTAAAATTTAATCAATCTTCAGATTTGGGCACTTCAATGCACAGAGGTGAAAGTGAAGATACCACTTTATTTAAATTTGATTGCCCAATAGGGTGGTTGAATATGTAAGAGGATATTAAGATAAAAATTTCTGCAGAGACTAAAGACAGAAATTAGGTAACAAAGATGGCTGTGAAACATGCCAGCCTCTAGAATTTGGAGTAAAATCTGTGTAACTTTTTATTTTTGCTTATTCCTAAACCTTTTCACTTACATGTACAAACTGGTTCTCTCATATCAAGTCTGTCAAGAGGGCTCCTAGGAACCACTGGAGGGACTATTATATGTCCCTGGAGTCTGGGGAACATTGGGGACTAGTGTCAAACTCTCATCTGAGAAATCTAAGTGGGAAGAGGAACACTGTCTAGAAGCTGGTAAAAAAAAAGGGGGGGGGGAGAGAATAGGTATTAGCTTAAAATCTCAGAATTTTCAGGGCAAAACATGCAGGGTAGTTTCCCATGGATGTGATGTAAGCCATGTACGAGAGAGCCAGTGTGGGGTTATCTTAGAATCTGTCTATGAGGTCTAACAGACCTCCACAAAGGGAAGCTGGAGGCATCACCAGATTCCATGTGGCTGGGGGAAGGATTAAACCACCAGGGAAGTGGAGATGTATTTGCCTATCTTAAAGACTGCAGGTGAGAGATCCCTTAAGATGGGGGCTCCAAAGTATTCAAAATAGAGTCAGTTCTATAATTAGACATTTGAATACTGACTGGATACTTGATTATATTAAAAAATCAATAATTTTTAGATATGATCATGGCATTATGGTCATTTATATTTTTAAAAGAAATTCTTCACTTTGGGAGAAGGATGCTGAAATATTTATAAATATCATGAAATAATACATGTGGGATTTCCTTCAAAAGAATACAGGGGCATAGAGAAATAAAGAAAACAAGATTGACAACTCATTGATAATTTGGGGGAGCAGTCATAAAAATTTAATTACATATCCATATTTAAGTAGTTATTACACAGTTATTGAAGAGTGTCAAGATAGGTCCCGTTGCATAGAAGAAAAAAGTTTTTTAAGGTTCCAGCAAATCAACAGTTTAACATTAGGAATATACAGGACATCTAATGTTATGATGAGGACTAATTTTGGCAGTGGCTTTGTTCTATGAAAGGATGTAGAAACACCCACAGCAATTTTTTAAGAATCCAGAGACTTTCTTGCAACTATTCTAGTTTTTAAATTTTGGTTTAAAAACTACAGCATACCTAATCACCAAAAAGTCTAGCACTCAAACAGACCACCGGTTTATAACCTCTACTTTACAGCGTTCTTCTAATACCAGAGTGGTATTCCAAAAATGACCAAACTAGGACTATAACATTCAGCCACTATCTTTTTTCTACCCCAATACAAAGCCCTAGGAATAGTCATTACATTTTATATAGCTAGCAGCATTTAACCATCCATAATATAAATTTGATTCACTGATTCAACTACTAATCAGAGCCATCTTTTAGTACATTTCTACTAAAATTCCAGAATAAAGGAATACTTCCATATTGTGTCTTAGATGCTATTACATTTCATTTCATATATTCTACTTTTATTTAGTCTAAACAAAACTAGTATTGGTCAACAGAAAATTTATCAAGGCCAAATTTAGTTTTAGATCACAATTCTGAAGGACAAAAAAAAAACCTCTTGGACTTCATTGTGTATATACTACTGGTTTTCCTCATGATTAACTAATTATCTCTCATAAAGAAAAACAGTTTTACTGCTTCAAAGTAAGAAAAACTAAAAGCATACTTCTTCCTTTTTCAATTAAAAATTACCAACAAGGTCCAGACCTAGTAATCAAAAATTAAATAAAAGCTAAAAACAAGGTCCAGACCTAGTAATCAAAAATTAAATAAAAGCTAAAAACAAAATATGCACACATATTTTGTCCAAACAAACTAATCCTGGACTATTTCTCAAATAAAAAAGTAAGCATAAGTATTACATTCCATGTTTCAGAGACAAGGCCATTAAGGATCCATGCCACAAGTTTGTTTACAAACATACTGAGTATGTTGAATTCAAGAGTTTGGTCCGTTTTTCAAAGAGACTGCACCTCTCAAAATGTTCTTTTCTACATCTGTGCGATAGATCAATTAAAACATCCTTATTTCTTAAGCAGGTGATGTCTTAGTATAAAAAAAGGTACAGCAAATCCAGATCCAAAGTACAAAGTCATCATAAGTAATAATCGCCCCTTGTTTTCCACTGAAAATGGCAAATCCTTCCCTGCGCCCCCCTCACAGTGGCTCCTACGGACCACAGAGGTTGTGAACCTCCGGATGCTGTCCCAACATAGTGCTGCTGGAGGTTCTGTGAAAGGCGCAAAGCCCTAAGACGGTACACATGGCAGCACCACTAAGTCCTCCTCTTTACACGACCTCATTGATAATTCTTGAAGCTGAGTGAAAAAGTAAATAGTGGTTGATGAAACTATTCTACTTCTGTATATCCTTGAAAATTTTTCAAAATGGAATTTAGAAGAAGCAAAAAGAGTAAGCTTAAAATTTTACTAAAGTATGAATCAGCATGTAGAGTTACCATACCTTTGATGTAAGAAAGGAGGTGAAGGAATGCCTGGGTGGCTCAGTCATTAGGTGTCTGCCTTCGGCTCAGGTCATGATCCCAATGTTCTGGGATTGAGCCCTGATCAGCAGGAAGCTTGCTTCTCCTCCAGCTCCCCTTGCTTGAATTCCTTCTCTCACTGTCTCTCTCTCTGTCAAATAAATAAATAAAATCTTTTAAAAAGAAAAAGGAGGGGAAATAATATATATTATTTGCCTAATTTTAAAGGGAAAGAAAGCAACCACTAGAGGATCAAGCAAAAATAAAAATATTATTCTCATGTTTTCTCCCCATGAAGATAGAGAGAATAGAAGGTTGGAGATGAGGCTGGAAGCAACATTTACTGAGGATACCTTTTAATACAGTTCTAACTTTTAAGTTATGTAAAGACTTTATACGTTGACAAAATCAATTACAGTTGAAAAGCAAACCCTACACTGAAAACACAGTAATATGAATGAACTATACATTAAGTTGGTCAAATAACCGTATGGAAAATAATTATTCCACATCATTTTGAAAAAAAAAGTAATCTGTCTTTTTATCCCAAATGGGATATGGCCTAAGGACAAAAAGAACTGTAAGTAAGCCTTAAACTTTACTCAGTGGACTTGTTATTAGTAGGAATATTGGTGTTACAATTTTTTTAAGATTTTATTTATTTGAGAGAGAGAGACAGAGATACTGAGAGAGAGCACAAGCCTGGGCAAGAGGGAGAAGCAGGCTCCCACTGAGAGGGAACCCAGTGAGGGGCTGGATCCCAGGAACCTGAGATCATGACCTGAGCTGAAGGCAGACACTTAACCTACTGAGCCACACAGGCACCCCTTGGTATTACAATTTTGAAACCATTTTCTATTTAAGATACAACAAATGATAAACTTTGTTCATATAATTAAAAGATAAGATTTATATTATAACAGAAAAGACATACAACTATAGAAATCAAAAGAGTTCAGGAAAAAACTGTATTATTAAATTTGAGTAGCAAATACTGCCAAGAGTTCATGGGGGTAGGAGAGTTTGGCAGCTCAAGACATAATTCAAGCCTCTTTGGGGAAAAAAAAGAAGTGATCATCACACTTGGACAGAAAAAAGAAAACAGTGGAAGAAGAGGGGCTGGAGGTGGGAGATGAGGAAGAGAAAAGTACAGAAACATAAAAAGGAGGGAGAACAAGGCAGGACAACAAGGCAGAGAAAGACCCTCCGTGTCAGGCTCCAGTGACAACAGATGTTCATGAGAAGCCTTTAAGAGCACCTCAGGAGGGGCGCCTGGGTGGCTCAGTGGGTTAAGCCGCTGCCTTCGGCTCAGGTCATGATCTCAGGGTCCTGGGATCGAGTCCCACATCCGGCTCTCTGCTCAGCGGGGGGCCTGCTTCCCTTCCTCTCTCTGTGATCTCTTCCCTTCCTCTCTCCTACTGTGATCTCTCTCTGTCAAATAAATAAATAAAATCTTAAAAAAAAAAAAAAAAGAGCACCTCAGGAGAGAAATGAGAACAGAACTCCTTCTAGAAGCTTGGAATCAACTGACAAGTACACTGCAAAGAAAGGAAACTGCTTTCTGTTCTCTTCCTGTGACTGAATTTATTGCTCCCAATTACTCCATGATCATTAAATACCCACTGGATTTTAATATCAAAAGAAGATCAAGAAAGATGACTCCAAGAACCGGAGGATAACCTCAAGTTAGTGTGTATTAATGCTTACTTGACAACACACCAGGTACTATTTGTTATGAAACTGCAAAATGCTATCACAGGCAGAAATAGAAGTTCTTAGTCAAAGAATACGGAGTCCGAAGCCGAGTACTGATGAATGGCAAACATGCAAAGGATTCAAAACCAGAAACATAAAGCAATACCCATCAGACTAGGCAAGACAAGAGGTAATGAAGAGACCAATGCCTAAGTTTTCAGAAGTTGCTTGCAGTCCAGAAAACAGTTAAATGAAATTAAATCAAATTATGTAAACATGAATGAAGATATGCTTCAACATAAATATACAAAAAATAAATTAGAAAGACAACAGGAGCAGACTGTGATGCACTATTAAAGAATCTAGAGGAAAACTGACCAGAAAATTCAACAGTCAAAATTCAAAGAAAAAGAAGCAGAGGGGGCAAAGACAATGGGACTTTTCCATTCTGTGAATCCTGTGGTAGGAGAACCAGGCTGCTGCCTTTTTTTTTTTTTTTTTTTTTTTTGTACATAGTTTCATTTTTATTAACTTGCTTTAGATTCTCTTTAAAAATACTGCCTTTTAAGACTGGAAGTAATGGGGGTGCCCGGCTGGCTCAGTTAGAAGAGCATGAGACTCTTGATCTCGGGGTTGTGAGCTTGAACACCACACTGGATATAGAGATTACTAAAACAAACAAACAAACAAACAAACTTAAAAAAAAAAAAAAAGACTGGGAATAGCAACTGAAAGATGTCAGCTGAGTGAAGAATATGCAAGAAGAGAAAAGGAATGAAGTGTATAATAGTGATACATTCGGTTTCTTAGAGCACACTATATCACAATATTTGTAGATATGCTCAAGGATCATTTTGCTGTAATCTACTGGGTTTACGGGGGAGACTCGTCCTCCTAGGGATCTCAGTTGCTATGAGTTTTAGCCACATGCTGAGATTATCCATGGGCTATACAAATAATTTAGTGCATGTTCTCACAAGAGGCATTTTAGTACTTCCCAGGAGTTGGGGGACACCATCACCTAAAGATGAAGACCAGAACAGGACAACTGACATAGTAAAAAATACAAAGGTTACAGAAATGGATCTAGGTTTTTTTGACTCAACAGGACAGGCTCACAGCACTAAGAGCAGTGAGGTATAGAACTCCAGGTGAGAGATCTGACTGAAGATGTTGTGATGTTCCAAAGGAAACTTGATAAACCACTAAACTGGTCAGAGAGCTCCAGGAGACCCAAAGCCTCTGAGCACCAGCCCCCGCTGCACACCATCCATTTCCGAGAATGCCATGACAGAGATGCATCTCACTGAACAAGTGAGCAGTAATCTTGAAGAGTTGCAAAGCACTTTAGGGGATGTTGTTAGCATGTATGGAGTTTAAAAAGTAATGGGGATTTCCATTCCTTTCTCCATTAATGACAACAATTTTGACTATTTCACAGAAGATTCTGAAGAAACTAAAAAGACTGATTTTGTTAACTAGAGATGTAATGACATGTAATTGGATTTTACTCCCTAATGTACAATTTCTCCATCCTTAAATTAGAAAACACAAGCAAATATTAAATATTTTTAAACTGTATTTTTAATGAAAATATGGAATGGCTGATACTAATGTTCCAAAGATTAGGCATATATTAAGTAACAAGACTGGGGTCACCTGGGTGGATCAAGTTGGGTAAGCATCTGCCTTCAGCTCAGGTATGATTCTGGGGGCCTGGGATTGAGTCTTGCAGCAGGTGCTCTGCTTAGTCTACTCTCTTTCTCTCTCTCTTTTTCTCTCTCAAGTAAATAAATATTAACTCTTAAAATAAAAGTTAACAAGACTGAATCTTCGACTGGAAAAAAATTATACATATAGATACATATGCATATATATAACATATGGACACACACACACACACTTACACACATGGAAAAGCCAAAAAGCAATGACATCCTTGGAACAACTAATGCAACTAGTGCCCAAATATTGGCTTCTATATATCATTCTTCATAAAAGGAACCTGGTCTCCTTGAAGATTTACGGATTTCAGGTTCAGGGCAGGAAGCATATAAAGTCAGCCTGGATATCTTATACCAGAGGTAAAGGAGAATTCAAATATCAGCGGGGTCATGTCAAAAATATATAGCTTGACAAGTGCTTATACATTAATCTCAAAAATTCTGAACTTAAAATTATTATAAATAATAATAGGTGAAACTAACTGTAGAAAGAAAAACGAGAAGGCAGGAAAACCTCATTTACCACCACTATGGGTGATTACCAAACCAACTCCTTAGTCTGAAAATTGGTAGGTAAGGAAAAAAGTTAAATATCTGCCCTGAATTTTCAGAAGCAAGAAAAACTCATAGATGAATACCAAATAATACAGAAAATTGGTAAAAACATAAAATACTCCATCCATAACATACCGTAAAATAACTGGTAGAGAAAATGCTCATTAATATATATTAATAGGTGCTAAAATCTTAAGGTGAAATAATTTTGGATAACAGGATACTTACATTGCACCCTGCAGATTACTTGCTCATTGCCAATGAAAGAAAATTCACCTCTGTAATGGAAAGGGCTTACCATCACCAGCTTAAGTGATTAAACTTAGTATCATCTAGCCTCCTCCCCTTCAACCTGAGGAATTGAAATATAAAGTACTCAGCATCACCTATAAACTATTCCTGCCCAGAATGTTTATCCAAAATCAAATGGAATCTTCAAGAAATAAAATGTATATGAAAGAAAAAGAAAAAGAAAAAAGAATATATTTTTAAGGTCAGGAAAAGACAAAAAATAAATAATTTAAAAAACCCATAATCTTTAGCAGCCATTCCTTATTTAACCCCTTTCTTTTCCTTTCACATATAAAATGCCCGCCATGTTTTCCATTTTTCTTGAAGCAAAATGACAAAATTGTAATATATTTAAAGTGTACCACATGACAATTTTATAAATATTTGTGTATATTATTAAGTGATTAAGCACAATCAAGATAACACACCCATCATCTACCATTGTTGCTTTTTTTTTTTTTTGGATGAATACACTTAGGGTATATTCTCTGAGCAAATTTCAAGTATACAAGATAGTACTATTACCTATACTCACCATCTGTGCATTAGATCTTCAGATCTTCATTTTATAATTGAAAGTTTGTACCCTTTGACAAGTATCTCATCATTTCCCCCACTGTCAGCCCCTAACAACCAACCACTATTCTACTCTGTTTCTATGAGTTCACCTTTTTTTTTTCCTTTTTTTTTAGATTCCCACATGATGCCATATTGTATTCGTCTTTGGCTTATTTCACTTAGCAGAATGCCCTCCAGATTCATACATGTTGTTGCAAATGGCAGAATTACCTTCCCCTTTTTTGGCTGAATAATATTCCATTTTATTATGTTATATGTATTATTTCTTTATCCACTCATCCATTGATATTTAGGTTGTTCCTATTTCTTGGCTACTGAATAAAGTTGCAATGAATATGGCAGTGCAGCTATCTCTTCGAGAGGGTGATGTCATTTCCTTTGAATACATACCCTAAAAAAGGAACTGCTGAACAATACAGTAGTTCGATTTTTAATTTTCTAAGAAATCTCCGTATGTTTTCCATAATGGCTGTACCAATTTGCATTCCCTCTAACAGAGCATAAGAGTTCCCTTTTCTCCATATCCTTCCCAACATTTGTTAACTTTTGTCATTTAGATAATAGCTATTCTAACAGGTGTAAGATGGTATCTCATTGTGCTTTTGATTTGCATTTCTCTGATGATTAGTGATGTTGAACATCTTTTCATATACCTTTTGGACATTTGTATGTCTTCTTTGGAAAATACCTATTCACGTCCTTTGCCCATTTTTTAATTTTGTGTGTCTATGTGTGTGTGTGTATGGCTACTGAGTTGTACAATTTGCTTATATATTTTGGATACAGAGTTACTGGATATATAATTTCCAAGTATTTTCTCCCATTCCACAAACTGCCTTTTCCTTTTGCTCATTATTTAATTTCCTGTGAAGAAACATTTTAGTTCAATATAGATCTCACTTATTTATTTTTGCATTTGTTCCTTGTGTTTTTGGTGTCAGATCAAAAAAAGCATCGCCAAAACCAATGTCAAGAAGCTTCTTCTCTATGCCTTCTTCTAGGAGTTTTACAGTTTCAGGTCTCATGTTTAAGTCTTTAATCCATTTTGGGTTGCTTTTTCTGTATAGCATAAGATAAAGGTCAGGTTTCATTCTTTTGCATGTGGATATCTAGTTTTCAAATGCCGTTATTGAAGAGACTCTCCTTTCTTCGTTGTATATTTTTGCCACCTTTATAGAAAATTAGCTGACCATGTATGTATGGGTTTGCTTCTGAGCTCTCTATTCTATCCCATGGGCTTTCTTTTCAGACTGATGCAAATATTCTGGAGCTGTTTAGTCATGATGTCTGCACAACTCTATGATATACTAAAAATCACTCCTAAGGGATGAATTTTAGGTTATATTTTTTCTTAATTAAAAAAAATAATTTTTACTACAGTATAATTTACATACAATAAAATTCAAACATTTTAGTGTACAATTCTGTGAGTTTTGACACATGTATAGCCAGGTAGCTTTAGCCAGACCAAGATACAGAGTAGTATTCCATCCCCTCCAAAAAAATCCATGGCCCACTGCACAGCTTCGCAGTCAACCAACCCCCATCTCTGCCCACTGAGATCTGATTTCCATCACTAAAGATTAGTTTCGTCTGTTCTTGGATATCATATAAATTGAATTACATATATGTACCCTTTTATATCTGACTTCTTTCATTCAACATGTTTTTTCTTCTCATCATAGTATTTTTGAGATCCATTTATGTTGTTTCATATACCAGCAGTTTGTTTCTTTTTGTTAACTAGCTGTTGGCATGTGCATTATATATATCAACAAAACTATTTTTTGTAAGATTTTATTTATTTATTTAACAGACAGAGATCACAAGTAGGCAGAGAAGCAGGCAGAGAGAGGAGGAAGCAGGCTCCTTGCTGAGCAGAGAGTCCGATGCTGCACTGGATCCCAGCACCCTGGGATCATGACCTGAGCCAAAGGCAGAGGCTTTAACCAACTGAGCCACCCAAGCGCCCCACAACAAAAACTATTTTTTAAAAAAGCTTTGAGGAAGAGAAATAAATGCTGTCCCAGAGACTTAGAATCCCTTCCTTAAGAGTTTTGGTCACATAAATACTTTTCTCCTTTACTTCTCTTCCCTCACCCTGCATCAGTTCCCAGGGGTCTAAAACCCTAGTGAGATAGCTAAGTAGTAGAAAGGTAGAGGCATTATATAAGAAAAGATAAAGTAAGCCAACCCTGTACCTCTTCTTCTTCTTACTTTAGGCTTTCTGCCTGAAACAAACCCTAGCAAGAGAGAAGAGAACCCTCAATTTCTTTTAAAGGTTTTGATTTAAGATTTTATTTATTTATTTGACAGAGACAGACAGGGGCAGGGGGGACACAAGCAGTGAGAGTGGGAGAGGGAGAAGCAGGCTTCCCACTGAGCAGGGAGCTCGATGTGGGCCTTGATCTGAGGACTCTGGGATCATGACTCGAGCAGAAGGCAGTCGCTTAACGACTGAGCCACCCAGGCTCCTGAGAACCCTCAATTTTAAGTCAAGTTTGGAATTTACACTATTGAATGTAAGTGGACATTTTGATTTCTGGACTGTATTACCTATGAGTAGCCTGAAATATTTTGGTGCAATCCCAATTTCTTTCAGGGAAAAGAAAAGAAGTTACTCCAAAGAATAAATTTAATGGAGCAATTAAAGATGAAGTAATTAATTAATTGAAGATCAATTATGATTACAGACTCAGGTTATGCTGGCTCAATGTACCAGTGCAACTAAAATCTGTAACTGACAATTCAGCAGTCATGTAGCCCATAATACAACAGTCTTTTCCTGGATTTGTTCAGAAACTCTCTTCTGTTCCTCTCAATCATCTTAGTTACTGGACTAGCTGGAGACAGTCTCTCTAATTCTGCAAGAATAAAACACACATACAGTATGATCACAACGTACAGTAATATATATTTTAACAAATAGAGTGGTCAGTGTTTAAAAGTGCACCTTTTGGTTATCATAAAAATGTTGATATTCAAAATATCCTCAACTTCAAAAAAGAGATGGTTAAACAAACAAACAAACAAACAAAAAAAGTAATGAGGAGTACCTGGGTGACTCAATTGGTTATGGACTGATTTTTTTATTTCAGCTCAGGTCATGATCTCGGGGTCATGGGATCGAGCCCCACATTGGTCTATGTGCTCAGTGGGGAGTCTACTTGTCCCTCTCCCTCTGATCCCTCCCCTCCCAAATAAATAAATAAATAAATAGATAGATAGATAGATAGATAAGTTTAAAAGTAATGATTATAATACCATGTGGTAAGTGTTACAGAGAGGGTGAAAGGTATGGTAAAAAGAACATCTACAATAGGCAAGGTAGACCTCAGTTCAGATTTGGACTCCGATCCTAGTAAAGTGGGCTGGGGCCAGTTCTCAGTCTTTCTGACTCAGTTATACCTTCCTTAAGTACAACATTCCTCTTCTAGTTCCATCCTATATAGTGCTGGTTTGTTATAGGCTATTTGTCTCAGAAAAGGTTTTGTATTTTTTAAGAGAAGAATGTATTTATTACTCCACTGAGCAGTAAAATTAATATATATTTTTCTCATGACCCATCAACCAACACACAGAGTGAGCCATATCATATGCTCCCAGCCAACTGATTTGCTTACTCTGACACAATCTTTGTTTCTGCCATGATTTCATGTTTTGTTGAGCAGTGCGAACTCTTAGTGGCTGATGAATGGCAAACAAATTGAGCGTTGGAGAGGCTGCAAGATGCTACAGCCAACTTTCACAATGGATGTTAAAATGCACACTTTATGGTAAGTGAGAACCTTCAAAAACCTGATGGAGATAACTAATGATAAAGTTCAGTAGTCAATCAGGGGTTGGTGGCAGTCCTTTGACATATGAAGATCAACTTAAATAGATGGAGGGGGTGCCTGGGTGGCTCAGTTGGTTGAGCATCCATCCACCTCTTGGTTTCAGCTCGGGTAGTGATACCCAGGTAGTGCGACTGAGCCCTGCATAGGGTTCCCTCTCTGCAGTGAGTAGGCTCAAGATTCTCTATCTCCCTCTTCCTCTTCTCTTCCCTTAGCATGCTCCTGCTCTCGCTCTCTTTCAAGTAATTAAATAAATCTTTTAAATTTTTTTAAAAAATAGCCTGCAGAAATTATGCCTAGAGATATGTCACAACTTCTGATTTGAAAAGAAGCAAAAGGTAATTACTAATATATGATTTTGGGAAAAACATTATAGCCCTTTGCTGTACAGATTCCATACAGTCCAATTCAGTTATCCTTTCCATATCTAATGGAATCATCCTGTGCTAGATGGAATTTGTAACAATTCTTACAGTGTGGAGTTCTGTGGATTAATGAGATGGTCTGTAAAAGTAACCAAACTAACGTAGCAGAGAGTAGGTTTTCAACAAAACTCTCCTTCCCCATAACAAAGGATTTTGCCACAGAGTTATAGCAAAAAACAGAAAAACAAAGAATAAAGAGACCTAACGCAATCTAAAGGATCACATGACACAGGAGATAAATCTTGAAGAATAAACAGTAGGAGTGTACCAAGTAAAGAAGCTGGGGGACTGCAGTCAGTGTGGACAGAGAAGAGCATACAGCAAGGCTGGGGTGTGGGAGCACCGGACACAAGGAGACAACTGCAAGTAGATTTGCATGGCTAGAGAGACAATGGTGGACTAAGAGCTGACATGGGGAAAACAGACTGGGCTGAGATAGGAAGGGGCACTGGGTCTTATTCAGAAGGTCCCAAAGGACGGTGGAAAAATGGTATATGGGGACAGTCAGTCTCCTGTTGTACACTGGCCACAGCACACAGATTATACCACAGAGGAGAACACTGGACATGAGAAGCCTGTAATCCAGGTGAGATAGAAGGAAGACCCATATGTAAGGTAATCTGAGTAGTCTGGGGAATGAAGAGATATATACAAAGGATATTAGAATAGAGTCATCATAATTTGGAGACTGGCTAAATGTGGTGGGGGTGAAGGAGAGGCCAAGGATGATCTCAGGATTCTGGCTCACTCCACTGACTGGATGGACGCAGTGTTCACTGAGAATGTGGGATAAACTGTACACATACAGCTGGAATTCAAGGGTTTGAAGATGGCAAGATCCTCTAGCACATACGTCTTATCTGCTCTATATTGTCTTCTCTGTAATTCTACAATGATCTGTTTGCTTCTCTAATTCCAAAGGTACATAAATGTCATCCTTATCAATATAGTTGCTTGGATATAATTTCTGTGTAAATTTCTCTAATTGTTCCAGCCTCTGTGGCAGAAGGGTCATTCACCATCTGACAGGTATCCTCCTTCACTGTTAACAGAATACTTGTTTCGTTAGGAAGGATGATGTCTCCATTCACGCAGGATCAATCATGACTGATAAACTAGTGGTACTTCTCACTGCATTTTACCATACAGTTTCCCAGCTTTCCATGAAGCTAGCCATGGCTGTGTGATTTTTTTCTTGCAATTAACTTTTTCATATTTATTTCTTCATTTGAGAGAGAGAGAGAATGTGTGTATGTGTGTGCAAACATACAGGGGTAGGGGCAGAGAGAGAGGGAGAAAGAATCCCAAGCAGACCCCATACTGAGTGTGGAGCCCAGTGTGGGAATCAATCTCACAACCCTGAGATCAGGACCCAAGCAAAACCAACCACACCACCATGTACCCCTCTTGCAATTAAAGTTAAAGCAAAATTTACTAGGATGTTTCAAGGGAAGATTTTCTCTCTGTATTAGTCAGCTCGGGCTGCCATTAAGTTAAGATGACTTAACCAACTGAAATTTATTTTCTCACAGTTCTAGAGGCTGGAGATCTCAGCTCAAGCTGTTGGGCGATTCTGACGTGGACTTCCAGATGGCTTCTTTCCTGCTAAGTCTTCATAGGGTGACCTCAAAATGCATACAGAATAGTCTCTTACAAGGAAATCTATAAACACACATAAAAAAAAAACAGAATTAGGAAGCAACTGTGCATGATATTATTGTTAAATATGGTGGTTAATGCTGTTTAAAACAATTTGACATCATATCTTATAATTATTTCAATAAGCTTTCATGATGCTATAGCATCATTCTGGGAAGTCCAACACTTGTAAGAGAAATTATAATGAACCCTGTTTTTATACTATTTTTTTAAAGATTTTATTTATTTATTTGACAGGCAGAGATCACAAGTAGGCAGAGAGGTAGGCAGAGAGAGAGGAGGAAGCAGGCTCCCCGCTGAGCAGAGAGCCCGATGTGGGGCTCAATTGCAGGACCTTGAGACCATGACCTGAGCCGAAGGCAGAGGCTTTAACTCACTGAGCCACCCAGGTGCCCCTTTATACTATTTTTGTTGTGAATAAATTTCTGGCTTAGAAGGGTTCAGAGGGCCACAAATACTGTACAGAGACTCAGGAAATACATTATTAAAGAATAATGGAATCTGGGGCACCTGGGTGGCTCAGATGGTTAAGCATCTGCCTTCAGCTCAGGTCATGATCTCAAGGTCCTGAGATTAAGCACCACATAGGCCTCCCTGCTCAGCGGGGAAGTCTGCCTCTCCCTCTCCATCTGCCTCTCCCCCTACTCAGGCTCTATCTGAGACAGACTCACTCTCTCAAATAAGTACATAAAGTCTTTAAAAAATAATAATAATGGGACCCAAGGGCAAGAATCCACATACATGAGGGATAATATGGCTAATTATCTGTGACATTTTTCAGGATTCTATAATCATTTTAGGATTTGTCCATAGTCCATCAATAAAATAACTTTCAATATCATAAACAAAAGTCTTTGTGCTGAGTCTCAAAATTTTCTGAATTTAGAAAATACTAAACATATACCAAGCAGCCAGAAGAATCAGCTTTACCCTAGGCTAATAATATCACGTTTGGAAAATCAGTTGTTTTCTGATCCATTCTGAAAAGTTAGGACAATGACTCAGCTTGTTTAATACCAGAACCGTAGTGGTGGTCAGAAATGTCAATGGTTACATAGTGACCCATATGACAGACTACAGAAACTTAGTGTGTATGGAATGATGCCCTCCCTCCAGCTTTGGTCTATATGCTGTTTTCCTGTTCAGGACTATGGGAGTTTAAAAGAAAGCTCCTTAAAAGCAACACAAATATGCATAATACTGAGAAAAAAGCAGCACCAATGGGCTAAAGAACTTTGATTCTGTGCACATGAGACCAGGGGATTTGAAAGCCATTGGCAAATGGTCTCCTGAACTGGGGTGGGGCAGTATATTCAAGTGTTGCCTCTTATGGTGGACCCGAGGCCACCATAAGATGAGATTTTTTTCACTGTTTCCCATCCATATCATAGCAGACTGTGCTAGTCCTAGCCAAGGTTCATTTTCCACATAAAATATTACAGTAATATTTATGAAAACAAAGTGCCACACTAAAAAAAATGGACACTCTCAGCCTCCCTGATAGGTAGCCAGGTAGTTTGATCAATGACATAGGCAGATATCTATTAGAGATTTCTGGGAAAGTTTTATTTTCTTGACATGGGCATGACTCCTGCTTCCTTTTATCTCTTTTGCTTCTTTGTCCTGCATAGACACAGGTATGAAGTTGGCTGAACCATGCCCTTAAAGTAATCCTGGGATAAAGCTGCTCCCTGAAGATGATGGAATAAGAAGAGGAAGGAAGACTGGGGCATGGATGACTCAGCACTCAGATGCCTGTACCTACAATCTCATGTAAGGGGGAAGACATTCCTTCTGGAAATCAATGTGGTTAGAATTCTGTTACCTGCAGCTGAAGGGCATCCTTGATGATATACCTGTAAGTGAAACGAGCCTCTGGCAAAGTTGTAAAGAAGGGATTATTCAATACAGACACCTTTTCATCTCTTGCTCTCTGTGCCTCTCTTTGTGCCATTTCTTCCAACTGGGTTGCCCTGTCCTCCAACCATCTTTCTACCAGCATGTATTCATTTACTAATTTTTTTTAAAAGATTTTATTTATTTACCAGAGAGCACAAGCAGGGGGAGCAGCAGGCAGAGGGGGAAGCAGGCTCCCTGCTGAGCAAAGAGCCCTACGTGGGACTCTATCCAGGACCCTGGGATCATGACCTGAGCCGAAGGCAGATGCTTAACCAACTGAGACACCAATGAATGCAGCCGTCCTGCAGTGGCAATTATGTGCCAAGCACTGTGCTTCTAAAAATAATCACATACACATACTCAAAGTTTGGTCACAGTCTAGTGAAAGAAGTGAGATGTGCAAATAAATTTCATGATTAAATGTGCAAACCTCAGAGTCTCATCACAGAAAACTGGAAGGCCAGCACCAGAGGGTCAGAGAAGGCTTCCCAGTAAAATAGAAGATTGACCTGGCTCTTAAAGAACCAACTTAAGTTTAAAAAACACAAAACAACAAAAACAAAAACCTTCTTTCCTAAAGCAGCTCTGCAATGGCTAGATTAACTTATTTGTCCTTAATAACATTAATCCTCTTCTGCTCTAAAGGTTATTTAAAATTATGTCTTCCCTCCCTTATAAGACTTAATAACCCTGAAGGCAGAACAGACATCTGACTGAACCCTGCAGTCTCCCCTGGTACCTGGTACATCTGAGATCCACACTAACTATGAGTCAAATGGGCATCACTAACCTTCCTAGGACTTCAGACAGCCAACACTTTATAGCAGCTTCCCTGAGATCTGGCTTTTTCTGTGCATGAAGCCATCTCCTCACCAAATGTTTATTAAATTAATAACGTTTGTCAAATTGGGAGAAATGCTTAAAAATGCAAAGCATTTTTGTAGCCCATAAATATTTAGAAAAGTATTAAATGTTGGCTGACTGTACTCTCTCTTGAAAAGAGCTGGACAGGTAGGAGGGAGAGGCACACCGAGCTTGGAGGTGGGGGGAGTAGTCTGCAGGGAACAGTCAACCTGGAACAGCTGTAAGTCAGTTTCCTGTGGCTACCATTAAAAACTACCACAGACTGGGTGCCTTTAAACAAAAAAAACTTATTCTTTCACAGTTCTGGAGGGCAGAAGTCTGAAATCAAGGTCTCAGCAGGGTTAGTTCCTTCTGGAGGCACTGTGGGGAACATCTGTTCCATGCCTCTCTTCTAGCTTGTGGGGACTGCTGGCAACCCTTGGTGTTCTTGTCTTCCACATGCATTACTCCATCTTCTGTTTCTGTTTTCACATGGCTTTCTCCCCTATGTGTCTCCTCCCTTTCCCTTCTCCTATAAGAATACTTTTCATTGGACTTAGGCCCACTGAAATCCAAGATGATCTCTTCTGGAGATCCTTAACTTAGCTACAAATCCCAAAACCCTTTTTCCAAGTAAAATCACTTTCCCAAGTTCCAAGTTGACATACCTTTTGGAGGGACACCATTCAACCCACTATAAGTTCTGTTGTTGTTCTCCTTCCTCCCAAGGATGGACTAAGAAAACTGGTTGGAAAACAAGGATATTTCCTCAAATCATCATGTTTTAAGTCTCTTAGGGGAGCAGTCAGAGGTTCCTAGGATACAACAAAGGAGTGGAACCAGAGGTTCCTAGGATACAACAAAGGAGTAGAACCAGAGGTTCCTAGGATACAACAAAGGAGTGGTTGTCAGAGGTTCCTAGGATACAGTCAGTATCCTAGGAAGCAGTCAGAGGTTCCTAGGATACAACAAAGGAGTGGTTGTAAGAGGTTCCTAGGATACAGTCAGTATCCTAGGAAGTAGTCAGAGGTTCGTAGGATACAACAAAGGAGTGGAACCACTTTGGAAATGGGTGCCTAGCCCCTGTCAGATCTCCTCCCTGCAGAAACTCAACCAGGCAAGATTCCTTCCATAGAATAGCTTTCTCTACCAAAAATCATCTTACCTCTATCTATAGCTAAACCCCAACAGACATGTACAGGCTATAGGAAAATTATCTTCTGCCCAAGTAAAAACCAAATGATGCCACTCTCCCATTTTTTAACAGAGGAATTTTTCCTTAAATTTTGGAATTTTAACAGAGGGATTTTGTTTAAATCTAAGTCTGTGGATTTATAGTCTTGGGTTTGTCTTGCTATCATCCTGTAACAACATTTTTTTTTCTTTTTAAGATTTTATTAATTACTTGAGAGAGAGAAAGAGAGAGCACATGCATCCACAAGCATGGGGAGGGGCAGAGGGAGAGGGAGAAGCAGACTCCTTGCTGAGCAGGGAGCCCAGTGCAACTTGGGGCTCGATCCCAGGACCTTGAGATCATGACCCAAACCAAAGTCAGGTGCTTAACTGACTGAGCCAAGCTCCCCCTGTAATATTTCTGTAGTAAAACCAGACATAGTTTTCTAGGTGTGTTTTAACTACATTTAATAGGTCACCTCTGCTTAGTGACTTCTTCCTCATTAAAAATGAATTCTGTAACATAAAAACTATGAATACAGAGTTCTTCAGAGAAAGAATTATTTTCCTCCAAGCCGTTTTCAGTAAAATAAATCATTTTCTTACAAACTTGGCTATAACCCACAATACATGTTTATTATAAACCACATTAGTCTAAGAATGTGGGCTCTGAATTTACCACCAAGAGAGGACTGCAAATATCCCTGAAAGCTATGCTATTCACCATCATTCACCTTATGCTTCCAGTTTGGTCTGCCCGTGGTCACCTCATCAACTTCTAAGATTGTATCAATACAGAATTATTTTTATAAAGATTAATTAAATACAAAGCCCTCAACCTTTCCACCAATTCTTTTTAAAACTTTCCCACACTTAAGTGAGGGTTTTGGCATCAACACTGAGACCAGTGTTGAAGACTGGATTGTTCATTTTAATTACATTGTCTAAC
Organism: Mustela putorius furo; assembly: GCF_011764305.1. NCBI lineage: Eukaryota > Metazoa > Chordata > Mammalia > Carnivora > Mustelidae > Mustela > Mustela putorius. The sequence goes on from NW_025421987.1 coordinate 35,039,212, forward strand.
CTCTTTTCTGCCTAATTTCTAACATATATGTTTAATGACAAATACTTCAATGTGGTTTATTACAAGAAGCAGTACTCAACCCCACCATTTTCTTCCAGAGGCAACTATTTCCAACTACTTTGACTTTTTCTTTTAGCATTTAACTCCTGTCTCTAAATAATATATTTTTAATGCTACTTGATAATTTTTCAGTTTGAGCCACTTTTAATGAATATCCTCTGCAGATCATGAGAATCTAGTTCCTTTTCATGCTTATACCTCTCCCAAGCACAGACCATTCCCATTCTTTCATCCTTCCTACAGATATAAAACATAATTTCAATCAAATAAATATTCAGTATGCATATTATTATGAGTATAAACACTATCCACACCTTAGCTAGGATGCTCTTTTTCTTTTTATGTAACTTTCATTTTACTTATATTCAATAACTACCTCTTTTTAATTAACCTGGACTTCTATGTGCCTCTCAGACTCAACTTCTTGGCAGACGTGCATTCTACCACATTCATCTTCTTGCTGGGCTCTGCCCTCCTGATCCAATCTGGACTGCTTACCTCTGGGCCTCCTGCCCAGCCATCATTATAACATCTCCCTCACCCCGCTTCCAGAGCATTTCCCTTCCCTCTTACTGTATTGGATCTCCTAAACCTCATCTTTTTCTCTTCCTCGGCTCATTTTATCCGTTAGAAATAAGACATTGCGGGCGCCTGGGTGGCTCAGTGGGTTAGGCCACTGCCTTCAGCTCGGGTCATGATCTCGGGGTCCTGGGATCGAGTCCCGCATCGGGCTCTCTGCTCAGCAGGGAGCCTGCTTCCTCCTCTCTCTGCCTGCCTCTCTGCCTACTTGTGATCTCTCTCTGTCAAATAAGTAAATAAAATCTTTAAAAAAAAAAAAAAAAGAAAGAAGACATTGCTCCCTAGCTTCATCTAGGAGAGGCCAGGGAAAGAGACTGAGAAACAGAGGCCAATGACAAAGGGTCTGAGATTTTGCCCTGCTTATGTTACCCTAATATGTTACCCTGCCCGCAGTTTCACAGATGCTGGCAAAAGATACAAGACTCCTGGGTCTGAGACAAAGGACTTTGTATCTGGGCACAGCAGGCAATATGAGCTTCATGTCCAGGTTGACTTCCACTGCTTCCCAAGTCCCATCAGGGTGATGAACTCTAGTAGATGCTGCCCAGTCAGTGGACTCATGTCATAGCTAACGGACCCTGAGTTTAGGAAGCCCTCAATCTTATACGGAAGATGCTAGCAAACTTTCCTAATATTTTCCAGAAAGGAAAGATTATCTTACCACCCTGGTCAGAGGGAAATTGGTCATCTGCCCTGGAGGGAGACATTAACTATATAAACACCTGTGCAAACAGAACACATGCCTCTTACTTGGAAGATGTGCAGAAATATGAGGAGACACATGTTGAATTGTCTTTCAACACTGAGATTTAGGGAGGAGAGATTATTTAAGATCACCAACTGAAGTGCTGAGTTCTTAATTAGTGCAATAAAATATGGTAGAAATATATCATTTCGTATTTTTTTAAAGATTTTATTTATTTACTTGACAGACAGAGATCACAAGTAGGCAGAGAGGCAGGCAGAGAGAGAGGAAGGGAAGCAGGCTCCCCGCTGAGCAGAGGGCCTGATGCGAGGCTCGATCCCAGGACCCTGGGATCATGACCTGAGCCAAAGGCAGAGGCTTTAACCCACTGAGTGACCCAGGTGCCCCTCATTTCATATTTAATAGCTAGGCAGACACACCCTAAGGGGATATCTAATGAGTTTTCATCTCCTCTCTGCAGGAAGGGCTATGATTTGGTTTTAGGCAAAAAATAGATGCCAAAGGTATTAGGATATATCCCATGACTATCTCCTATATCCTAGGAGACCGACAGCATATAGATAGATATATAGATATATATATAGATATATAGATAAATCACTAAGATCAGAACATCTTTTAGCAGACCAAGACTAAGACCTGCTGGCCTGAAAGAAGCACACAATCATAATGTAGCTGCTTGTGGAACAGCAGGAAATTTGGGGTGTCCTCTTGGCCCTAACAACCAATAACAAACCAGGTCCTCAGTCACAGAGCCACCTCTAACAGAGCTGTTAGAATTCTGCCGACAGCCTAAAGGAGTTTGGAAGCAGACACATCCCTGTGTGAGCCCCCAAGCAAGAAGGCAGTCTAATCAATATCTCAATCGCAGCCCTTTGAAACTCTGAAGAGAAGACCCTAAGCTAAGCCGTGCCCAGACTCGTGACCCAGAGAAACTATAGGCTAATAAATCTGTGCTGTTTTAAACTGGTAAAGTTGTAGTCATTTGTTATGCAGCAATGGAAAACTAATGCAATAGCTCAGCACAGACCAGAATTTAATCTGCTGAACATCTCTTCTTCAAGTTTAGGCTGAGGCAGCTTAGATTTTCTAAGTCATTTTTACAAATAAATCTGGTTGGTTGGTTGGTTGTTTTTGCTTCATAGTCATCCGGTCCAGAATAGAACCAAGTAGTTAATAAGCTTTCAGGTAATACACTATTTCCTTTGGTGAAACCTCATTAATTATTCCAATCAACAGAGTCTTTATTGAACCTATGATTAGCATATTACTATAAAATGAAGCATTTGATTGTTCTTAACAATTGTATTGTTATCTCCAGCAGGCTGTGGGTCCTCTATTTGTCTTACAGAATTTTATATTTCCCACAGTATCTATAAGTGTCAGGCAAAAAAGGAGAAGCTTATTGGGTATCTGTTGATTGAGAAACATGATGTGATTTTTCAGAAATTCCTGTGAACAACTGATCCACTAGGATACTTCAGAATTTACTTTTTTTGAAAGATTTTATTTACTTATTTGACAGACAGAGATCACAAGTAGGCAGAGAGGCAGGCAGAGACAGAGAGATGGGGAAGCAGGCTCCCCACTAAGCAGAGAGCCTGACACAGGGCTCGATCCCAGGACCTGATCCCAGGACCCTGAGATCACAAGCTGAAGGCAGAGGCTTTAACCCACTGAGCCACCCAGGCACCCCCAGAATTTACTCAATATAAAATTACCACACACATCCCATCTTCCATCTGCCCTAAGTTTTTCTGACTCATCTCCAAAGCCCAGGACTAAAGAAACCTCTAGAAAAAATGATATGTCAAAATCATTTCTGGATTAGTTCTATTTTCAGTTACTAAGTGACATAATTTATCCTCACATCAGAGGGCACATCCATTTCAATACTTAGGATCAGTCCGTACACATAAATTAAAATCTGAATTTCAACATACATGCTCCCCCAAAAATGTAATAAATAATTGAATGATCATAAAAATGAGGAGAAAATAAATTGCAAAGATACTTCTAAAACTACAGATTTGTTTGTAAATGAATGAATGAATGAACAAACGTGTCTAGGCCAATTACTTCTAATCCCTAAAACTCTCTGGAGTGGCAAGCAGCCAGTATTCTTGGGATGATGTATCATAAAACTTTTGCATCATAAACCTTTCATGTTTTATTTCTAACTAAAATATACCTGACAAGATAAAATAGCAGGTAGTGTCAGGTTTGACTTTATGCCTTAAGAAAGAACTGATTAGGCCAAAAAGATTGGTAGCAATTGCTATGACTTTTGGATGCTTGTCCATTTTCTACAATGAGTGGGAGGGGACAAACCCAAAGATTTTATTTTTTTTTTTTAAAGATTTTTTTTTATTTATTTATTTGACAGAGAGATCACAAGTAGACAGAGAGGCAGAGAGAGAGAAAGGAGGAAGCAGTCTCCCCGCTGAGCAGAGAGCCCGACGTGGGACTCGATCCCAGGACCCTGAGATCATGACCTGAGCCGAAGGCAGCGGCTTAACCCACTGAGCCACCCAGGCGCCCCAACCCAAAGATTTTAAACATCTATTCATTAAAAACAACAACACAACTTCCCTAACCTAAAAATAAGGTGCTGTAGGCATAATTTTTTGCCCCTTCCATATTTGAGGAGCAGTCTCTCTCTGTCTCTCTTGCCTCCTCACCCCCTCAATCTCTCTCTCTCTCTCTCTCTCTCTCTCTCTCTCACACACACACACTCTTTGAAATTTCTGCTTATCTCTTACTTACATGGAAATGTCAATAACTGTAAAATTATTGAACCAATCATCTGCCCTTGTGGCCTTAATCAGTAGCTACCTACAGTTTCCTTCTGAAAATTTTGTTAAGAAAAAAAAAAAAGAACACAAGGAAGATATAACACTTAAAAATCAAAACAAAACAAAAAAAAAAGGATAAAATTATAACCTCAATAGAAAGAAAAAAAGAACTTTGTTAAAAACTGTTATAATTCTAAATCATAAAATTTAAGTGTACAGACAGTGATAATGTTAATGAACTAAGTTGTGTTGTTGCTGTTACTCACATTTCCTTTTGATGACATTGCTTGAATTTCAGTTTCTTAGATGGCTTTTAAACAGTTTAATTGATCCTGACTTGCTGCTGGTACTTATTTCTCAGTCTAAAAGCAAAGTTTTTTTTTTTTTTAAGATTTTATTTATTTATTTGACAGAGATCACAAGTAGGCAGAGAGGCAGGCAGGCAGAGAGAGAGGGGGAAGCAGGCTCCCTACTGAGCAGAGAGCCCCATGCGGGGCTCCATCCCAGGACCCTGAGATCACGACCTGAGCTGAAGGCAGAGGCTTAACCAACTGAGCCCCCCAGGCACCCCTAAAAGCAAAGTATTTTAAAACAGAATTTCAAAACAATATCAAAACAACCACTTCCCTTAGGAAGAATACATCAGACAATTATTTAGCAACTTGCTCATATTTTGTGCTCAGCATATATTTGCAGAAATAACAATAGCAAAAAACAAAACCAGGAGAGTTCATTACAAGCAGAACTATCCCACAAGAAATGCTAAGGAAAAATTTTCAGACTGAACAGCAATGGCACCAGATAGAAACTTCGTACTAAAAGATATAACGAAGAACATTGGAAACACTCCTTTTGAAAATACAACAGATTGCTTAATGCAAATATTATACTACTTTATATGGCGGATTATAACATACATAGATTTGAAATATATGACAGTAATACTACAAAGTTTGGTGGGGTAAGTGGAAATTATATGGTTCTTTTACTTAGAAGTTACGTATTCATTCAAGGTAGACTATCACAAGTTATAGATACATAATGTTAACCCTAAACAACTACTAAAATATAAAATAGAAATAAATATTTAAATAGCCAATAGAGAAAAGAGGGTGATATTAGCAAATTGGCAGAACAGGGATTTCTAATGCTTGTCTCCTCCCAAAAACATCAATTTAAACAGCTATATAGTATGAAATATACTAATTTTACACAAACTCAGAAAAATAGAGGAAGACAGAACCTGTCCCAAATCTCTTTATGAGGCCAACATAATGCTCCCATAAACATAAATGTAAAAATCCTGCATAAATTACAAGCAAATTCAAATCAGCAATGTATCAAAAGGATAATATATCATGACCAAACTAGAGTTATCTCAAGAATACAAGAAAGGGGTGCCTGGGTAGTTCAGATGGTTAAGCAACTGACCAAACTAGAGTTATCTCAAGAATACAAGACAGGTTGGGGTGCCTGGGTGGCTCAGTGGTTTAGGCCTCTGCCTTCGGCTCGAGTCATGATCGCAGGGTCCTGGGATCGAGCCCCACGTCGGGCTCTCTGCTCAGTGGGGAGCCTGCTTCCCTCTCTCTCTCTGCCTGCCTCTCTGCCTACTTGTGATCTCTCTCTATCAAATAAATAAATAAATATATCTTAAAAAAAAAAAAAACATGCAAAAAAAAAAAAGAATACAAGAAAGGAGTGCCTGGGTAGTTCAGTTGGTTAAGCAACTACCCTCTGCTCAGTCATGATCCTAGAGACCCGCTTCGGGCTCCCTGCTCAATATGGATTCTGCTTCTCCCTTTGACCCTCCCCCCCACCATTATGGTCTCTCTCTCCCTCTCACTCATTGTCTCTCTCAAATAAATACATAAAATCTTTAAAAAAAATACAAAGAAGATTTAATACTTAAAAATCAAAACCAAAAAAAGGATAAAATTATTACCTTAATAGATGTAGAAAAAATAGTTGACAAAATTCAGAACTCATGATTGAAAAGCAAGAACAAAAACTCTAAGCAAAGTTGTAATAGAAAACACTCTAAATTTGGTATCAGGGTTATGCTGGCCTTAAAACAACCCAAATTTATTATTTCACAGTTCTGGAAGCTAGAAGTCCAAAACAGGTCCTACTGGACTAAAATCATGCTGTCAGAAGGACTGATATTGCTTCCTTAAAGCTCTAGAGGAGAATCCTTTTATTTGCCTTTTCCAGACTCTAGAGGCTGCCTCCATTCCTTGGTTTGTGGCTCTCTTCCATCCTTAATCAGCAATGACCAATAAAGTCTTTCTCACTTTGCAACATTCTGATTCTCCCACTCTCTTCCACATATAAGGAAACCCTGTAATTACACTGAGCTCACATAGTCAACTCAGGATAACGTCCTTAGTTTAAAGTTGACTGATTAGCAACCTTAATTCTACCTGTTGTCTTGATTCCTAAGGATTAGGACATGGACATCTTTGGGGAGCCATTATTCTGCCTATCACAATCTATACTTCCACAGACTATCAATCCACCCCTGGATTATTTCAGAGAAAGCCCACACATTACATCATCTCACTCATAGCTATTTTGGCATTTTTTTTTTAACTTGAGCTTATTTACTTAAGTATTCTCTACACCCAATGTGAAGCTTGAACTCATGACCTCTACAGAAGAGCCACATGCTCTTCTGACAGAGCCAGCCAGGTACCCCTCAGTAGGTACTTTTAAAACATGAGATTTCTTCAAAAAAATAATCACACCTAAAAATAGCAATCATCTCTTAAGATCAACTATCCAGTAATTAGATTTCCCTTATTCTTTTTTTTTTTTAAAAGATTTTATTTATTTATTTGACAGAGAGAGATCACAAGTAGGCAGAGAGGCAGGCAGAGAGAGAGGAGGAAGCAGTCTCCCTGCTGAGCAGAGAGCCCGATGCGGGACTCGATCCCAGTACCCTGAGATCATGACCTGAGCTGAAGGCAGCGGCTTAACCCACTGAGCCACCCAGGCGCCCCAACTCTTATTCTTTTTTTTAAGATTTTATTTATTTGACAGAGTGAGGGAGAGAGGGAGAGAGAGATCACAAGTAGGCAGAGAGGCAGGCAGAGAGTGAAAGGGGGGAAGCAGGCTCCCTGCTGAGGAGAGAGTCTGATGCTAGGCTTGATCCCAAGACCCTGAGACCATGACCTGAGCCAAAGGCAGAGGCTTAACCCACTGAGCCATCCAGGCACCCCTAGATTTCCCTTATTCTATCATGACTTTTTGTTTGTTTGAAAGAAAATTCAAATAAGATCCATAGCTTTCACTGAATAATTTTCTACTAAAAAGATACTATTTCTGAGGATCCCTAATATTACTTTAAGTCATTTTAAATATACTGTTGGTTAAATACATACAAACATGAAACAAGATATAAATTCTTCAAGTGATGGCTCTCAACTATCTATGAAATAAAAAATACTCTTGAAACAAACCTGTGTACCCAATTTGAGAAACACTGTTCCTATAGCACTGTCTGCACTGCTCATTTTGAAATTAGTTGTATCACGACCTATGAGGGCTCTTCATTATTGCCTAAAGCGGTTGCTTAATTTCATCATTTCATCATTTAATTACCATTCCTCAGTACACTCCTTGGTCACCTGCTATTTACCAGGCACTTTTCCCAGGTAGGGAGAAAACACAAAGGTGAACAAAACTTGGTCAATTGCTCACAGTGAATTTTCAAAAGATTATACATTATCAGAACTGGAACATAAGCTCAGTGAAGATGTGAACCACATACTATGCATCTTTACATTCCCCAAGGAGCCTAACAGAGTGCTTTTTGTCTTACAAAGTCAGTAATCGATGTTCAATAATTGATTAGACTTGAAAGCCTTTCTTTTACTGGCTGACAGGCAGACTCAGAGACAACAGCAATTCTCTCTTTCCTGCTTCAGAATGAAGAGATGAATGTGTGTGTTTGTGTGTTGGCAATTCTGGTGAAGAAAGGGATGCTTTGGTGGTAGCGACAGTGTGACAGCCACTGTGGTAATCTGAAGGCAAGCAAGTCATAAAGCTGACTCCATTGGGTGCAGATCCTTACTAGTCAGCATAATAGATGGACAGCTATTACGGGTCAACAGTGATGGATGGAATTTGCTCAGAATAGCACAACATATTCAGCTCTTTGGGGACCATGAACATTTATCATTGATGATTAATCCTTTCATGAAGTTAACAGAGCTCTTTTCTGGCATTTTTTGTTCTTTGTGTATCAGGCCCAAAGCCCTGCTCATTTGAGAAATGTTTACTTTCAGGGACTATGCTACGTATATGGGTCCTAAGTATTTAATCAGGATACTCCATGGGAGACTTGTCCCAACTCCCAGAACTGTCTCACAACCTATTTTCCAGCATGTGTCCAGTCCCTATAATTTCTTCTACTGGAGACATTTTTTGGCTTGTGTCATCTGATAATACATAACCCTTTAAAAAATTCACTATGAGCAATTAGCCAACTTTTATTCATGTGATACAAATTGCAATATAATACCTAAAAAGGGTTAGACATTAATAGACATTCACATACTTTAAAGCAATAGAGTCATATATTCATTCTGAAAGGGCAAAAACCTCAGGAAAGGTACAGGCAGGGAGGGCAGATGAGCTTTGAAGCAGGTGGCACATACTGCTATTGTCCAAGAGGGTGAGTAAAATGTGGTGGCCTTGAGGAGCATGGAACTATAAGGACACTAAAAACAGACAGATAACAATTACAAAAATCTGAGGTGTTTAATTATTCATGTTTGTACTCATCCTTGACTATTCCTTGACTATAGTATAAGTCCCTTAAGAGTAGAGACCAGATTGTACACAACTTGGCATCCCAGCTATAGAACTCAATGTGTGTTTCATGGACCAACACTACTGCCATCACCTGGGAACATACTAGAGATGCAGAATTTCAAACATCTGGGTGGCTGTCAGTTAAGTCTGACTTTGGTGCAGGGTCCCTATTTTCTATTCTATATTTCCATCTTATTTAATATTAATGAAATTGTTGTTACATTAAAATTACTTTGATATTAAATTCAATGTGTATGTAATTTCAAACCAATATAAAGGGAAAAAGTGAAAACTAAGTCCCTAGGCCAGATTCTAGTTATTCTAGACTACCTTGCCCCAGGAACCACAATTCCCAGTATGTTACATATCCTTTGAGCTAGCCTATAGATTAAATGAGTTAACACATGTGAAGCACTTAGAACATCGCCTAATTCACCAAATACCATATAAGTTTTTGCTAATAGTAACAGAAGTAGTAGTGGAGGTGGAGGTGGCAGTAGGGAAGGTAGTAGGTAATAGTAGTGGTAGCGGGGTGTATATCTGTCTTCCTTACTCTTTTTAAAGGTTGCATGGTATTATGATTTCACGGTGTGTAATATAATTTTCTAAACATTCTCCTTTCAGAGGAGAAAACAAATACCAAAAAATTACCATAGTTATCATAATCTCCTATAGTAATAAACAAATACAGAAATGAGATGTGTCAAAAAACAAATTTTAGGGTAACTGGGTGGCTCAATCAGTAAGATGGTGGCATCAATCTTACCTTTGTATATAGTACACATGAAATTGCAGAGGGATCTAAATTTTGGTCACTTCTCTCACAGATATGCCCTTTTCCAGCACCGTTTCTTAAAACAGATAATCCTGGGTCCACGGTCCATGGTGTCTCAGTCTTTCGTATTGTTTTGTTAAGTAATCTCTATGCCCAATGTGGGGTTTGAATTCAAAACCCCAAGATTTAGAGTCACATGCTCTACCATAGCCAGCCAAAGGCCCACCTTGCGGTCTGATTTGTGGCTCGGACATTTACAGTTGAGTGACCTAGGGTGCATACACTTAACTTCTCTGAGTTTCAGTTTCTTCCTTATCAGTAAGATGGGAGCTATAAAGGACTATATGACTGCTGCTCTTATTAATGGTGTATCTTACTTTCTGATTTAACCTACTTCTAGTTAATGAATTTTTTTTGATCAGTTATAATTAAAATAATTTTGTTTAAAAAAGAACCATGGTGGGGCACCTGGGTGGCTCAGTGGGTTAAGCTTCTGCTTTTGGCTCAGGTCATGATCTCAGGGTCCTGAGATCGAGCCCCGCATCAAGCTCTCTGCTCAGCGGAGACCCTTCTTCCCCCTCTCTCTCTGCCTGCCTCTCTGCCTACTTGTGATCTCTCTCTGTCAAATAAATAAAATCTTTAAAAAAATAAAAAATAAATTAAAAATAACCATAGGGACACCTGGGTGCCTCAGTTATTTACACATCTGCCTTCAGCTCAGGTAATGATCCCAGGGTTCTGGGATCAAGTCCTGCCCACACTGGGCTCCTTACTCAGCAGAGAGCCTGCTTCTCCCTCTCCCTCTTGCTCTCCCTGCTTGGGCTCACACTCTCACTCTCTCTCTCTAACAAATAAATAAATAAAATTGTAAATAAATAGGAACCATATTGGGGCACCTCAGTGACTCAATCAGTAAGGTGTCTGCCTTCTCCCCAGGTCATGATCCCATGAGTCCCAGGATAGAGCCCCTCTTGGGGCTCCATGCTCAGCCAGGAGTCTGCTTCTGCCTCTCCTCCCACTCATACATATGGGTTCTCTCTCTCTCAAATACGTAAAATCTTTTAAAAATAAATAAATAAAAAAGAACCATATCCAAATGTTGAGTCTCAAGTGACTTATGAAGCCACAATATTGTACCTAAAACCCAAAGTCATCATTCTATCAACAGGAGAGTTTGAGCTTTGGCACACTCGACATCAGAGCAGAGGGATATGGCCCTAGACCTTAGGAGTCTTAGTAGACCTGATAGGAGAATCACTTGAAAGAAGTACACAGTTTTTCCCAGAGGAAATCAGGCCACTGGTACTTTAAAAATTATTAATAATGTTAATGAGTGTTTACCATTCTTGAAAGGATAGCTTAATTGACTACCTAGTCCTAAGAGACTAAAAGTGCAAAGTAAGAATTGGAATCCTGGCTTTACTTGAGTCAAAAAATTTTTTTAATTTATTTCTTATTTATTTTCAGCATAACAGTATTCATTATTTTTGTACCACACCCAGTGCTCCATTCAATCTGTGCCCTCTCTAATACCCACCACCTGGTACCCCCAACCTCCCACCCCCCCGCCACTTCAAACCCCTCAGATGGTTTTTCAGAGTCCATAGTCTCTCATGGTTCACCTCCCCTTCCAATTTCCCCTAACTCCCTTCTCCTCTCTAACTCCCCATGTTGTTGCGTGGCTTTTCACCAGCATGTTGAGTCAACTTTTGAAGCCAAGAAAAGTAAGCAAGAATAAGAATTCTTGTGTTTCAAGGACATTATTTGAATAGGGTTCTTCTTAAAAAATCATCAAAAGCCACTGGGGCACAATGGGATTGGGAGAGGGAAACAAAGCCCTACAATTTATACTGAGGCTGCATCATTGCTTTAGGCATCTGCATTTGCTTGTAGACTGAAACTCTGGTATAGAGAAGTTAGGCTATCCCTAAATTTCTGGTAGCACATGGAACTGGTAGCAGCTTACCCAATAGAGGGCGCTCTTGAAATAGAATGATTTACAGTGGGATAATCACTTGGGGAAAATAGTACTCTTAGCAGAAATGACTGAGAGAACTATAGACCCCTATGGTTTTTAGATAAGAAAGTCCTAATTCCTTAAATGCATTGTCAAAATTATCAGTGAACGGGTAATTGGACCGGCAGACTTCTTTTTTAGAATTCTCTAAGGAACATAAATTACAGATATTAGCATCTTGGTTGGACACCAAGAAGTATAACAATACAATCACTGCCTTGAGGAAAATCTTATTAAAAAGACAACTGATACTCCTAATGCAAAGTTATATTACAACAAAAAGCAGTATGTCAATAAAAATGCAGAAAACAAGTGACAAATTCTATTCCAGGAATCAAGATTGCACTGTATGTTAACTAACAAAATTTTTAAAAAATGACTAATCAATTAATAAAAAAGAAAGGGAGAAACCCTTCTCAACTCTTATGTGGGGAGGGCATTGCTGTTTGGTCTTTTTATTGGAAGGGATGGAGGCAGGGAAAGGTGGGTGGTCACAGGGCAAGGTAGGGAGACAGCTGGAACAAAGGCCTAGAAGTAGACAAGAAAAAGTTTTGTTTTTAAGATTTTATTTTTATGTAATCTCTCCCCCCAAAGTGCAGCTCAAACTAACAAACCTGAGATCAAGAGTCACAGTCTCCACCGACTGAGCCAGTCAGGTGCCCCAAGAAAAAGTTTTTACAAGACAGTCAGCAGTAGAGATTTTGTTCTGCTGAAATTTGAAAAAAAATAACAACTTATGAACAGACATGAACTTCCTATTAAGACAATGACTGACTGAGATAAAAAAAGATTTCAAGCAGGAGCTTCAAATGAGGGGAAAAGTTGAAGATTATTTATTTGATGGCCAAGACATTTTGGAGGAAATTGCTCTTGGAAGTAAGAGACAAAGAGTGCTATTTATCTCAGTTCCTGCTCTCAGCCCTTCATAATTTTTTAAGGTTCCTGCCTGAGACTGGTGTATGTTCTCTTTCCTTTTCCACACTTTCTTCTGTCTACTAAGAGTAACAATAATGACTAACCATTTATTAAGGATCTGTTTCTCCAAGGAGGTTTTGGGGGTTTTTTTAAGATTTATTTCTTTATTTAGAGAAATAGTAAGGGGAGAGATGGGGGATGGGCAGAAGAAGAAAGAGAGAATCCCAAGCAGACTCCCCACTGAGCCCAGAGCCCATTATAGGGCTGGATCCAACCAACCTGAGATCAGGACCTAAGGTGAAACCAAGACTCAGATGCTCAACTGATTGAGCCACCCCGACGCCTCTCTCCAAGGAGTTTTATAGACATTCTGTCCCAAAACAACCACCTCGCACTAATAAGAAATATCACTATCCTTTTCTTAATGAGGAAGGGTAAGGAGCACTCTCCTTTCTAATGGCTGTTAAGTCATTAGACAGCTCTGTTTAATATCAACATCAACATTTTTTTTTCCACTATGCCTTTAAAATCCAGAGAGGTTGAAGACAAGGGATAGCACTCTGTCCTTCTGAAATGTAGCCACTTGTGGGGATTCTCCGGATGGCTACATTTCATAGGTAACATCTTCAAAATACCTCCTTCTTTCACGGGTCCTCCTAGCTGGTGGGAAAACATGAAGACTGAGAAACACAGTCTCCTTAAACATCTCCTTTGATTTTTTTTTTCTCCTTCCCCCCCCCCCCACCCAGTCATCCCCCATCAGCCTGCAAAGGCATTCAGAGATTCCAGGGCTTTTGTGGGGGGGGGGGGTCTGTCACCTGGACAAGCACAGCGCATCCTGAGTGTTAACGGAAGGGGCCATCGTCCTGTGATGCCACAGGCCCCCCATTTGCCTCGCCGGGCTCGTCAGAGTCTCACAAAGCACGCTTGCATTGCTTGGAAGAGCTCAGGTTTCCCGTAAGAGCAAGTAAGGGAATCAAGGCACACGCACACTGAACAGTTAAGTTCTCACATGGCGCTGGCAGGGGGGCCACCACCGCTCACACCCGCGCATGCAACCCTGCAAAGGTAGCACAGGGCGAGCGCCCACCCAGTCAGGGTGGGCCTCTTCCCCATCCTTCCCCCTCCCCCCTCACACACAGTAGGATTCAAAGGCACCTGTCCAAGCAAGGGGCCAGGGGTGCTTCCCTTACCGACCGCCCACCCGCCGCCTCCTCGACGAAGCATCAGCGGGGACCCCGGGGGTGGGGGGAGGGCGGTGTCTGGGAGCGGAAATGACGCCAGCACCGCGCTTCGGCACCGGAAGCCCGCCCGCAGCGCGCCTGAGACCACAGCGCTAGAGCCCAGGCAGCGAGCCGTGGGGAGGAACAAGCCTCCCTGCCCCTGGGAGGGTCCCTAGGAAGACACAGATAAGAGGCCGGCGCCAGTGTCCGCGGCATCAGAGCGACAGCCTCGGACACTGCGAGGCACAGGGCAGGAGGACAAGGTCAAGATAGAGTCAGCGCCCCGGTCCTGCACATACCGCCAGCCTATAGGGAGGAGAGAACACGGGGTCACCACGTTGACCATCTCCTTTGATCTTTTATGTATTGGCTATTCCTTCACTCATGAAAGAAATACCGAATAGCTACTATATGCTAGGCATAGGGGATCCTAATCCAATAGGGAAGATGGAAAAGGTTCTTGATGTTCCAGTAAGAAACATTTATATGCAAACAGTGGGCAGCTATACGTTTCATGGCCTCATATACCATTGTCTAACCTGAAAGACAAGTTTAATTTTTAAAAATAGATATAAACCTTAACTCTATTATCCGTTTACTTCTTAGAGTTTCAGAAAGTACATTTTTCTTTCTTTTTTTTTTTTTTTTAGATTTTATTTATTTATTTGACAGACAGAGATCACAAGTAGGCAGAGAAGCAGGCAGAGAGAGAGAGAGAGAGAAGCAGGTTTCCTGCGGAGCAGAGAGCCCGATGCGGGGCTCGATCCCAGGACCCTGAGATCATGACCCGAGCCGAAGGCAGCAGCCCAAACCACTGAGCCACCCAAGCGCCCCCAGAAAGTACATTTTTCTAATAGGAAAATGTCTTGAGCTTTTCAGAAAGCCTTCTTTTTTAAAATCTAAAATCACTTTCAAGTAATGTTAGATAATTTGTCATTTTGTCCATATACCCACCAATTTGCTTTCATAAAATAGATGATAAACAGCAGAAGGTTAGGTGTGTTTTCACTGAGTTGTTAAATCTCCTTCCCTCACTACTGTATGTTTAATATTTCTAGATTAATAATACCGCTACTCTGGGGGCACCTGGGTGGCTCAGTGGGTTAAAGCCTCTGCCTTTGGCTCAGGTCATGATCCCAGAGTCCTGGGATCGAACCCCGCATCAATTCTCTGCGCAGCAGGGAGCCTGCTTCCTCCTCTCTCTCTGCCTGCTTCTCTGCCTACTTGTGCTCTCTGTCAAATAAATAAATAAAATCTTTAAAAATAATAATAATAATAATACCTCCACTCTGAAGCCACACTTATTTTCAATTACCTGTTAATTCATACGTAACACTTTTTAAAAGACCACTTGGCACTTTGCCTTCTTTCTCCTAATTTCCTGACAGCCTTACTGGGAACTAAATGGAGAAGGATTCTAAATCATATCTGAAAGGGAATGCATATAAATATTTGCATGCATATACACAAAACATCTCTAGAAGGCCCTTTGGAATTCCTAATGATTCTCTCTGGGAGAAAACCTGGTGGACAGAGAACAGAGGCTTTTCACTCTTTGGTACTTGAATTCTGAACTGTGTGAGTGAATTCTCTATTCAAAAAAATAAAGATAAACAAGTCACATTTGTTCCACCTATTTTCACTGCCAGATTAGGATCCTGCTAAAATAGCCTTTGACTTTGGACTACAGTAGCTCTAAATTTCATTTCTCTAGATTTAAAGAGTTTTAATTATACAAATGAAGAACTGCAGAAATTCACAAAAGTGAAATCTCTCAAAAAAAAATGTCTAAAGTTTAACCTATGGAAACAAAGAAATGGGTATTTCAACTCTGTAGTAGGTATTGATGCACATGAGTTCTTTGTGGTATATTATAGTGATAATGGCCCTAATTTGTTCACATCCCTCTACATCCCTCCCTTGGCTAATCCCCTTCCTCTCTAACTTTGTGATTGGCTGTGTTACTGGCTTTGGCCAGCTGGATGATGAAAAATGTGACTTACAGAGAGAGCTGCAAGGTGTTTGTACATTGAGACTTGCCTTCTTTTGCTACAGGGAACCCTTTCAGCCACCATGGGAGGGAGCTCAGCCAAGACTGCTAAAGCATGAGACTTATGTTGCCATTGTCTAGCTGACATGGAACCAACCACCAAATTTATGAATAAGGGTCTCCCTAAGCCAACTAGCCTGTCCTCTCCAGCATATGAGTAAGCCATCCTGGATCACCCCGCTAGGCCTGAACAGCTCAGACTAAAAGAGCTCCCCAGGGATTGTTTTCCATTGCCATGGTTTAGGGTGGTTTCTTTTTTTCTTTCTTTCTTTCTTTCTTTCTTTCTTTTTTTTTTAAAGATTTTATTTATTTATTTGACAGAGAGATTACAAGTAGGCAGAGAGGAAGGCAGAGAGAGAGAGGAGGAAGCAGGCTCGCTGCTGAGCAGAGAGCCCGATGCGGGACTCGATCCCAGGACCCTGAGATCATGACCTGAGCCAAGGCAGCAGCTTAACCCACTGAGCCACCCAGGTGCCCTCTTTTTTTTTTTCTTTCTTTCTTTCTTTCTTTCTTTCTAAGATTTTATTTATTTGAGAGAGAGAGAGAGCATGAGCATGAAAGGGGAGAGGGTAGAAGAAGAAGGAGGCTCCCCACTGAGCAGGGAGCCTGATGAGGGACTCGATCCCAGGATTCCAGGATCATGACCTGAGCTGAAGGCAGTTGCTTAACCAACTGAGCCACCCAGGCACACTTAGGATCGTTTCTTAAGCAGCAAACGCTAACAGATAGAATCTACAACATGCATTAAGATTCATTTAGAAAAGACGGTTAAATCAATCTCAGAACTACTTTAGAAGTTTTTCTTTAAATTTATATGAGCATGTGAAGACAAGACACAGATGTGATTGGGGCCCAATTGTGGTCCACAGTCCTAGAGTCAAACTTATTTAGTCAAAATTTCTTATTTAGTCAAAGTTTCTACATCAGGGAATGCTCTTGGTTGTTTATACTAATTCCCTTTCTTGCTCATATTTATTGACCGTGGGCTTTTCATTAACCTCAGAGGCCTGTGACGTAAATGACATAAGTTTGCTGAGCAAGAGTAGAGTCAGACCCTTTTACGCAGGCTTCTTTCCTCAAAGAGTACAGTTAAAAAAAGAACACAATCCAGAGAGCCTTGAGTAGCTGCAGCAACTACTAAGAGTGGTGGCTGAAGAGGTGAATGGAAATAAGGAGGAATTCCTCTTTTTCTTCACTTTGGCCTCTCGTGCTATCCTGCTCTATTGATGTCTACTGATGTCCTTTTCTACTTCTGGTAACCGTGATATTCTAGATCCTAGTAGGGTACTTAAAGTAAGCATACAACCTTATTCTGGAAGAAGATCTCACTAACATCCAGCATTGCTAAAGTCCTGACCATGTTGATTACTCACATTGGGCCTATACTAAGTAGCCACTTAACTGATTAATATTAACACTTTTTCTTGTCTACTTTTGCTTAATTAGGAATAGTTGTCTTAACCCTTTTGCTCTTCTTGGAGGAGGTAGGACAACATGAAGGGTGAATTAACTAAGAAAAGTTGTGGGCTGTGGCTCTTTCTCTGAGAATGTTTAGTTTGATTGAAAACTTGAATTCTAAGTAGCTCTTAACCATGCAAAAGTTTAATAGGAATATTCAGCAATTGGAGGTAAAAGTCTCGTAAATACAAAACAATGAAAAGAAAATCAGTTTAGCTGAAGTGTAGAGAGCAAGAAAGAATGTGAAATGTGGAAGATATAGGAGAAAATCCTGCAAAGAAGGGGGGCCCCCTTAGCTAAGAGCAATGAAAAAACATTGAAAGGTGGGCAGGGATAATCACAAACCAGATTTGGCTTGTGAGAAGAGCTTTCTGGCTATGAGTACTTACATGTTGGATTAGAGTAGATGCCTACTGAAGGGAGAAGATAAGAGGGCTTGCTTTGTTTTCCATACAACATTTTTAATTGAGTAAGATGAGCTCAGTAAAAATAATAATATAAATTCTCCCTCACCATACCCATGAATTCTTATCAGTGAACATCTAAAACCATTTTATTAGCATTCTGTAAAGATAAAACATGTTGATATTGAAGACCACATCCAGGTATGCCTGTGTGGCTCAATCTGTTAAATGCCTGCCTTCAGGTCAGGTTAAGATCTCAGGGTCCTGGGATCAAACCCCACATTGGGCTCCTTGCTCAGTGGGGGGAGCCTGCTTCTCCCTCTGCTGCCACACCCACTACTTGTGCATGCTCTCTTTCTAATAAATGAAATCATTAAATAAATAAATAATTTTTGAAGATTTCATTTATTATAAATAAATTTATTACAAATCTATTAACCATTATTTTCAAATGGATTTTGCTCAAAAACCTGATAAAATAACCAATCATAAGATATAATGGAAGAAAAAAATAAACAAATGATGTACATGTGTGCATATATATTTACATACATAATATATGTATCTATAAAATACAGAAAAAGAATCTTCATTTAAAATGTGACAAATTGGGACACCTGGTGGCTCAGTCAGTTGGGAGTCTACCTTCAGTTCAGGTAATGATCCCAGAGTCCTGGGACTGAGCCTTGAAATCAGGCTCCTTGCTCAGCGGGAGGCCTGCTTCTCCCTCTCCCTCTCCCCCTGCTTGTGTTCCCTCTTTCCTCTCACTGTGTCTCTCTCTGTAAAAAAATAAATAAATAATTAAAATGTGACAAATTTGTGGGGCATCTGTTTGGCTCAGTTGGTTAAGCCTCTGACTCTTGATTTCAGCTCAGGTCATGATCTCAGGGTTTTGAGATCCAGTCCCACAAGCTCCACACTCAGCAGCAAGTCTGGTTCTTTCCCTTCCCCCATTCACACTCTCTAAATAAATGAATAAATAAATAAATAATTAAAATCTTTAAAAATAGACAAAATAAAAATGTGAAACATTTGTATGAATAAATTTGTAGAATAGTCCTGAAAGTCATAAATGAAAATTTTACAAAATGGAGACATATAACATATTCTTGGAAAGAAAAGTCTAAGACCTAAAAATGTCAAATCTCTTAAATTATCTGTAAGTTTGATGTTGTTCCAATATAAGCACTAAGAGATTTTTTCTTCTGGGAGCCAAAGTTTTAAACTTCATATGGAAAAATAAATTAAGTGATAGCTGGGCAAAAATTTTTTCAAAAAAAGTAGCAGTATAAGCTATCCCCAAATATGCTGCTTTGGCAATTGATTATTTTTAGCTTTTTCTTTCTTTCTTTCTTTTTTTTTTTTGAAGATTTTGATCACAAGCTGGGGGAACAACAGGGAGAGAGGGAGAAGCAGGCTCTTCACTGAGCAGGGAGCCCAACATGGGGTTCCATTCCAGGACCCTGGGATCATGATCCAAGCCAAAGGCAGACACGTAACTGACTGAGCCACTCAGTTACCCTATTTCTAGTTTTTTTATTGTTGAAAAACAACAAACTGAAGAAGCAGCTTTCTATGAAGTCCCCTTATTTGCCTTAGACAAAAGAAACTCACCTGTTATAAATCTCCTCCCTAGGGAGCTTCATCAACCAGGGAGGACTGACTCATCACCACAGAGGAAACTGGAAGTCAACACCACACTCAGGAAACTTTGTCACAAACTATCATATCACCCATCTATTCTTTAAGGGCTCATTCATCTTTCCTAAAAATCACTTACTCTCCCCTAAGAAGCCAGTATCTCCCCTCACCTTTCCCTATAAAGATGACATTTAAGCTGAAAATATAAGCTGCTTCTTCAAGTTGCTTATTTTTCCCTGTGAATCTCCCATGTATACATGAGGTATACATGTAGTAAACCTGCTTTTTTCTCTCTTATATTTGTCTTTTACTATAGAGGCCTCAGCCAAGAACTGAGAAATGTAGAGGGAAATTTTTCCTCCCCTATAATAATAAAATTAATTACAGATCTACATTTAGAGGATGTCACAGTAACTATAACTTCAACAATAATAGTAATAAACAAATTAATTAATTAATTAAATGTCAAATAAAATTTTTAAAAAATAGTAATAATAAAAGCTAACCTAATAATATCCATACAAATCCATAGAACAGAATTGAAAGCCCAAATACAGACCAAAAAACATAGATACATTTAGGATATGATAAAGTTAGCATTTGGAACATCTGGCTGGCTCAATTGGTGGAGCATGTGACTCTTAATCTCAGGATTCAGAGTTTGGGCACCACATTGGGCATGGAAATTATTTACAAAAAGGAAATCTTAAGAAGAAGAAGAAGAAAAGAAAAATAAAAAAGATAAAGGTAGTATTTCAATTTGAGTGCAAAAGGTGGATAATTTAAAATTATACTGGTACAATTGGGAAGCCATTAGGATCTAAATAAATAGTTGAGTCCAACATAATAAACAGTAGCAACTACAAAAATAAATATCAACTGCAAAAAGGCACTTGTGTATGCAAAACTGAATATAAAATTGATCTCCCCCTGCCCAGTGGTGAGATACATCAAAAGAATAAAGGAATTACATTTAAAAGTTGAGTTCATAGCTCCCGCCTTACATCAGAAAACATTCCAAGTGGGTCAAAGACTTAAATATTTAAAATGAACCTCAAAAATAAATACATAAAGTAAACCTCTAAACATAACCAAAATAAATCCCAAATATTTGTATATGTGTTTGTTTATATATAAAATCTAGGAAAGAGGGAAGATTCTCTAAGTATGACACAAAATCCATAAATTACTAAGAAAAAAAGACAGATAAATTCAACTATACAGAAACAAAAGAGGCAGATTACCTGGGTGGCTCAGTCAGTTATAAGCATCTGCCTTCAGCTCAGATCATGATCCCAGAGTCCTGGGATCAGCGGGGAGTCCGCTCTTCTCTCCCAGTTGGCTCCTCCCTGCATTCATGCTTTCCCGCTCTCTCTCTATCAAATAAATTAAAAAAAAAACAACAAAAAAAAACTGTTTGAAAAGATGGCCAGCCACATATAGTGACTTCCTTCCAAAGACTAAAGCTTGGAAAGGAAGCAGGGGAAAAATAGCCTTATGGTGGAGAAAACTTACAAGCGCTAGTTCAGTCAGTCAATCAAGGTCATCATCAACAGTGATACCATGTCGATAGTATATACTCTTTTTTTCTAAGATTTTATTTTTTTTTTAAGATTTTATTTATTTATTTGACAGATCACAAGTAGGCGGGCGGGGGTGGGGGTGCGGGAAGCAGGCTTCCGGCCTAGCAGAGAGCCCGATTCAGGGCCCAATCCCAGGGCCCTAGGATCATGACCGGAGCCGAAGGCAGAGGCTTTAATCCACTGAGCCACCCAGGTGCCCCTAAGATTTTATTTTTTAAGTAACCTCTCCACGAAATGTGTGACTCAAGCTCACAACCCCAAGATCAGGAGTCACATGCTCCACTGACTGAGCCAGCCAGGTGCTGGGATAGTATGTATCCCCCTCCTTTTTAAAAAAGATGTATGTATGTATGTATTTTTAAAGAAGGAGAAGGAGAGCATGTGCACACAGGGGTCGGGGGAAGGGTGGGTAGAGAGAATCTCCAGGAGACTCCAGATTGACCATGGAGCTGGACTCAGGGCTCAGTCTCCTTACTGTTGAGACCATGACCTGAGCAGAAATCAAGAGCATGATGCTTAACCAACTGAGGGACTCAGGAATCCCTCAATCATATGTACTTTTTTTTTGTATGTACTCTTGATATGATGAAAATGGCAGTTTACCTCTGTGGTCTTCTTCCCCCAAACTCATAACTCCAATCTATTCACGAGAAAAATAACAATCTGACTAGAGGGACATTCTACAAAATACTTGACAAGTATTCTTCAAAACTGTCAAAGTTTTCAAAAATAAGAAAAGTCAGGGACACCTGGGTGGCTCAGTCAGTTAAGCAACTGCCTTCAGCTTAGGTCATCATCCTGGAGTCCCAGGACAAGTCCTGCACTGGGTTCCTTGCTCAGTGGGGAGTCTGCCTCTCCCTCTGACCCTCTTCCCTCTCATGCTCTTTCTCTCCCTCTCTCATTCTGTGTCTCAAGTACATAAATAAAATCTTAAAAAAAAAAAATAGGGGCCCCTGGGTGGCTCAGTCATTAAGCAGCTGCCTTTGGCTTAGGTCATGATCCCAGGGTCCTGGGATCAAGCCCCTATCGGGATCTCTGCTCAGTGGCAAGTCTGTTTCTCCCTCTACTCCTCATGCCTGTGTTCTCTCTGTCAAATAAATTTTTTAAAAATCTTTAAAAAAAAAAAAAATAAGGAAAGCCTGAGAGACTATCATAGCCAAGAGAAGTCTGAAACTTGACAACTAAATGCAAGATGTTATTGTGGATGGGATCCAGGAACAGAAAAAGGACTTAAGTAAAAACTCAGGCTATCTGAATAGAATTTAGTTAATAATAATGTATCAATATTGGTTCACTAATTATAATAAATGTACCATCCTAATGTAAAATGTTAACAGGAAAATTGGTTTGGGGTTTACAGAAACACTCTATTTTCTCAATCTTCCCATAAATCTGAAACTAATAAAGAATTTAGCTTTCTGGGACGCCTGGGTGGCTCAGTTGGTTAAGCAGCTGCCTTCAGCTCAGGTCATGATCCCAGCGTCCTGGGATCGAGTCCCACATCGGGCTCCTTGCTCGGCGGGGAGCTTGCTTCTCCCTCTGCCTCTGCCTGCCATTCTGTCTGCCTGTGTTCGCTCTCTCCCCCCCTCTCTCTCTGATAAATAAATAAAATCTTTAAAAAAAAAAAAAAGAATTTAGCTTTCAACAAAACAATCCTCTACAGAAAGGCCATTTTTAGTTATGAGACTGACAATGCTTAAAATTTGATTTTACACTCAATTGGTAAAGGAGTGAAAAAACAATCCTTCTTGTACATTGTGGAATGAGAACTTACACTGGGCTAATCTCAATGGAGGACAATTTGGTAATAAATTTTCAATTACTAATATCCATACTTTTACTTAGCAATTCTACTTCTAGAAATTTATCATAAAAATACTCATGATGGTACAAAATAACATATACACAAAAATTATTTATTGTAGCATTTTTTAAGAATGAAAGATTATAAATGGTAAGTTTACCTGAATGCACATTTACTATTTTGAAGGGATACACCACAAACTTTAGAAAGGAAGTACAGGGAGAGACCATATACCTTTTCTGCAACTTGTGAATTTTGAACTATAGTAATGAAATGTTCTATTTTTCTACCTATGAACATCTCAATATTTCAAATGTACTTATTTGATAATTCATTATGTACCTACTATGTGCTAGATTTAAGATAGGGTAATAAAAATACAGCCTCTGACCTTGAGAAGTTTACTTTCTGAGGAAATGTTGAATCATTAAATAGAAATTATGGCTTTGGCATTAGGCCAACTTAATTTGAATTCTGGATCTTAAAAGTACTGGTTCTGGTTTTTTTGGCAAATTATTAGCCATCATAGGCCTTGGGTTTTTGAATGACTCCTTTTCCTTCCTTGAGTCCAGATGCGACTTATTAAAAGTCCTTCCCTAACTACATAATGACAGATCCCATTTAGTACTGACTCTTCTTAGCCCATTCTCCTTCTTCATAAAAGCTGGAACTTCATTTGTACACTGTGTAATATGCCTTCTCTACTAAACTGTGAGCTATATAGGGGCAGGGGCCATGCCTATTTTTTTCAACAGGGTCCACCCAGCTCCTAACTCAACCCCTGGCAGAGAGGTCAATAATAGGTATTAGCCATTCTTATTCTCTTTACCTTGGCCTCCAGGACTAACCTTAAACAGACCCATTCGCTCTGTCCCCTCCTTACTTGAGTCAGGCACCTCTCCCTTTTCTGTCCCTTTGCCTTATTGTCTTTTGTTTGTCTGTGCCCCCAACCACAATGCCAGCATGTTTCTGATCAGTTTGTACCCTGGATCATTAAGACACAATAAATGAAAAAATAAAGTTGCTGATTGCAGCAACTTTATGTTAGTGGCTTTTCAGTCCTTAAAAAAGATCTTTTTGGAGGGTTGTCTCACTCAGGCAACCATCTTCACTATGGAATCCTAATCACTATGATCCCATGTTGTAAATCACGAAGATCCATTAAAATGATCTCTTCTATTCCTTCATCTTAGATAATAAGGTCTGAAAGTACATCCCTCTTTCTGTAGTAGCTAGAGGCAAACCTAGAATTGTAAATACAAATCAAGAGTAGCTTCTAGCTACATGCATTGATTTTGAGGTCAAGAAAGATAAGAGTCTTTGGTGCACAACAATAAAGAAAAAAGAAGAAAATAGAACTTTTTTTTCCTTTTATTTTATTTTATTTTATTTTTAATTTTTTATTTTTTATAAACATATATTTTGGGGCGCCTGGGTGGCTCAGTGGGTTAAGCCGCTGCCTTCGGCTCAGGTCATGATCTCAGGGTCCTGGGATCGAGTCCCGCATCGGGCTCTCTGCTCAGCAGGGAGCCTGCTTCCTTCTCTCTCTCTCTGCCTGCCTCTCAGTGTACTTGTAATTTCTCTCTGTCAAATAAATAAATAAAATCTTTAAAAAAAAAACACAAAACATATATTTTTATCCCCAGGGGTACAGGTCTGTGAATCACCAGGTTTACACACTTCACAGCACTCACCAAATCACATACCCTCCCCAATGTCCATAATCCCACCCCCTTCTCCCAATCCCCTCCCCCCGGCAACCCTCAGTTTGTTTTGTGAGATTAAGAGTCACTTATGGTTTGTCTCCCTCCCAATCCCATCTTGTTTCATTGATTCTTCTACCCACTTAAGCCTCCATGTTGCATCACCACTTCCTCATATCAGGGAGATCATATGATAGTTGTCTTTCTCTGCTTGACTTATTTCGCTAAGCATGATACGCTCTAGTTCCATCCATGTTGTTGCAAATGGCAAGATTTCATTTCTTTTGATGGCTGCATAGTATTCCATTGTGTATATATACCACATCTTCTTGATCCATTCATCTGTTGATGGACATCTAGGTTCTTTCCATACTTTGGCTATGGTAGACATTGCTGCTATAAACATTCGGGTGCATGTGTCCCTTTGGATCACTACATTTGTATCTTTAGGGTAAATACCCAATAGTGCAATTGCTGGGTCATAGGGCAGTTCTATTTTCAACATTTTGAGGAACCTCCATGCTGTTTTCCAGAGTGGCTGCACCAGCTTGCATTCCCACCAACAGTGTAGGAGGGTTCCCCTTTCTCCGCATCCTCGCCAGCATCTGTCATTTCCTGACTTGTTGATTTTAGCCATTCTGACTGGTGTGATTGTGAAAATGTCTATGCTACCTAAAGCAATCTACACATTTAATGCAATTCCTATCAAAGTACCATCCATCTTTTTCAAAGAAATGGAACAAATAATTCTAAAATTTATATGGAACCAGAAAAGACCTCGAATAGCCAAAGGGATATTGAAAAAGAAAGCCAACGTTGGTGGCATCACAATTCCGGACTTCAAGCTCTATTACAAAGCTGTCATCATCAAGAAAATAGAACTTTTAATGAAGAAAGAAAGATAGACTGAAATAGTAAACTATAAATAACATATAGCCAGAGTTGGTGTTCTCTGGGTTATTGAGTTAGACTCCTTTCTACTTATTTCAACGACTGATGATATTGTGCTGTTTTTTTAAATTCTGTACTGGTCTTTAGGCAAGAAGTGTTTACACTGGAAGACAATCCATTTGTGACATGTTTGAAAGATAGACCTCCTAGCACTTTGCCCTAAATCTATTTTGTCCTGAGAGCCCAACTATACACTTTACTGGGAAGGCTCTAACATTTGATCTTTCTGTTTGGGCTCTCTCTAAAATAGACCAATTGTTGGACAATTGTGCCATTAACCATTAATAGCCTGAGTTCATAGGAGCTTCCAAAGATTAATTCTACCAAATATATGGCAGGTCACAAACACTCATATTCTCAAGCTTGTAGAGTTCTAAACACAAGCAACAGAACTGTAAAGGGTGAGATTAAGTGCTTACTTGGGCCTGTAACTTCTCCCTTCTCTGCCCTCCTCCCCTCTCTGAACCAGAGCTAAAACAATTATGAGAAATTGCAGACACCTAAGCTTCAAAACATAGCTCTGAAATAGAAGCATTTACAGAAAGTATAAAAGTTGGAAGTGATTTGTTCTGTTGGCTGATTGGATATAAATGTTAATGAAAAAGAAGAGCAAAGCATTCTGGAGACCCAGCTGAGTTGGAAGTAACAATGGCAAGTGCTATCTTTTCTCTGCCTTTGGGTGATCCTAGTAGTAGTAGGAATGCCCACTGGCTTGTTGTGGAGGAGCAGGTGCCTTTCATGGTAGCACAAATTTATTCTGGGTATTTACAGGGCTCATGTATCAGAAGAGAGAAAAGAATCTAGGAACTCCGTACTCAGAACTCTTTCCATCTGACAAATACTTACCAGTCCTGATCTTCAGACAGAAACCCAAGATAAAATTATGAAAGAAAAATTAAGAGCTATGAAGGAAAAAAGTTAACAAGATTTTAATAAGAGCCCTGGAGGAGGAGATAAGAATACAGGGAGGGAATGTTTCGAAGAAATAATGATTGAGAAGTTCTCAGAATTAGAGAAGCAGTTCTTGTGAGGAAACTTCTAGCTTCAAAAATATTGACCAGAACAAAAGGACTGAATATAAATGAGCCAATAATTGAACTCAAGGAAAATTATAACTCAAGCTAGGAAAACAAATGAAGAAATTCAAAGAACCATGGAAGAAGGAGAAAAATATTAATATCAGAAATTAAGGAAATGGAAAAAACAGCAAGGTAGAAAAAGAAACCCAAGACAGGGATTGATCAAAATCAGTTATTAACTTGGACATGATAGTGAACTTGGACATGAATTGTGTAGGTTCCCCTTCGGTGAAGGAGAGTGTTATGGAGACAGCTTCTAGCTGTCAGCCCCTGGAAGAACCTCTCATTGGCAGATGAATGCCCTTGCCTGAAGTCATGGCCTTCCCTGAGCAGCCCACAATGAGTGACTAACTTGGCTAGGGTGTAGTGCACAAACAGTTGACCCTCAGTAAGCCAACCCTGATTATTTTCACTCCAGAATTTCCCCCAGAGTTTGGTCAAGGATTTGATTCTGGCTTCCATCACAATCTAATATCCCTCTCCCCAATCCTGCTTTTCCTCCCTTTCCCTCCCATGGGTGTCAAACCCAAAAGTGCTCCCCAACATTTTGTACCCTGCCCTCTGTCTCAGTCTGCCTCCTGAAGAATCCCACCTAGTCATTGTTCTTTGGAAAGATTAAGAAGAAGAATGAATTTCTAATAAGAATAAATAAGAAAATGAGAGAAATCAAGTAAGTATAGAATCTATAAGAAAAGTTAACTACTGACACAGTGAACACACACAAAAATATATATACGGTGATAACTTTGAAAACTTGGAAGAAATAAAATTCTAGGAAAAATGAATGTAAGATGAAACAAGTAACACAAAAATATAGAAAACTTGAACAAACCAATAATGATTAAGGAAACTGAAATGATAATCACATTCTCTGTCCTCTCAATAAAAATCCTTGCCAAGCTAGTTTTACATGTGAATACCAGAAACTTTCAAGTAACAAATAATTCCCTTATTACACAACTTGTTCCATAAAATAGAAAAGAGAGAACATTTCCAAATCGTTTACAAAGCCAGCAAAATTTGTAAGAAGAGTTAAGTCAGTATGTGAAAAATCACTCATGTAAAGCAATAATTTTAAATAAAATATAAACTAATTGAACCCAAGAGTATCTTAATCCATTATAATAATATTAATTGTGGGGTGCCTGGCTGGCCCAGCCTAAAGAGGATGTGACTCTTGATCTTGGAGTCCTGAATTCTAGCCCCACATTGGGGGTAGAGATTACTAAAAATAAATACAGAAAGAAACTTTAAAAATATATGTCTATAAACTAGTCATAGCATAGCATATCTAAAAGTTAAATTTAAAAACAATTTTTGGACATCTTGGTGGCTCAGTTGGTTGGGAGACTGCCTTCAGCTCAGATCATGATCCTGGAGTCCCAGGATGGGAGTCTGTTTCTCCCTCTGACCTTCTCCCCTCTCATGTTCTCTCTCTCTCTAAAATAAATAAATAAAATCTTAAAAAAAATAATAAAAACAATATTTAAGGGATGCCTGGGTGGCTCAGTTGGTTAAATGTTTGCTTTTGGCTCAGGTCATAATCTTGGGGTCCTGGGATCCAGTCCCCCACTGGGCTCCTTGCTCAGTGGGGAGCCTGCTTCTCCTTCTGCCTGCTGTTCCTCCTGCTTGTGCACTCTCTCTGACAAATTAAATAGAATCTCTAAAAAAATAAATTAAGAAAAATAAAAAAAAATTTAAATTAAAAAATAATTTAAATGGTACTCAAAAAGAAGAGAGGGGGAATTTTCTCTACAATAGAATGTCAGCTTAAAAAAAAAATAAAAGAATAAAGGCCCAAAAGATTTTACAACATCAAGGTAATCATTGAGATATGAATGACCATTGTGACAGAGGAGGTAGTTACCTAGATACGAGCATGGAAGGGGACTTTCCCACCATTAAATGATAAAAATCAAGAAACTGCCAACTATTCCCTAGTACACAACCATCTAGAAAAAGTACTGTGGAGTAGGCAAATGTCCTTCCCTATGACTGCTGCCCTATAGTAACCTACAGCTTCATTATAATACATTTAAACTGTTGGGCGCCTGGGTGGCTCAGTGGGTTAAGCCGCTGCCTTCGGCTCAGGTCATGATCTCAGGGTCCTGGGATCGAGTCCCGCATCAGGCTCTCTGCTCAGCAGGGAGCCTGCTTCCTCCTCTCTCTCTCTGCCTGCCTCTCTGCCTACTTGTAATCTCTCTCTGTCAAATAAATAAATAAATCTTAAAAAAAAAAATAAATAAAATAAACTGTGGTTTCCACACACCCTGAGGGGGATACCAGTTCAGACAAGGGCCATATAGAGCCAAAAAAACCCTCCCCACCAGGCGAGGAGTCGCTTACCTAACTGGAAGGGACCTCAGCGACTTTCTGTAGCTATGACCTACAACCTCTGCAAACATGAAAAGGCACCCCAACCCAGTGCAGTTGTCACCTCTGGGCCAGCCTGCTCTCCTGAGAGTGTGCTTTTAAGTGTTATTAAATTTTTTTTTAAGATTTTATTTATTTATTTGATAGAGAGAGATCACAAGTAGAGAGAGAGGCAGGCAGAGAGAGAAAGAGGTAAGCAGGCTCCCTGCTGAGCAGAAAGCCCAACGTGGGACTCTATCCCAGGACCCTGAGATCATAACCCAAGCTGAAGGCAGCAGCTCAACCCACTGAGCCACCCAGGTGCCCCTTAACTGCTATTAAATTCTTAATTACTTGGGGGGCTGACTCTAAATTCTTTCTTGGCTTAACTCAAGAACCTAGGTCAGCACAGAGGCAGACAAAGGACCAGCAATGACAACTGGATGCTAAAATTCACTGGGTGAAAAAGTTGCCAAAAGAGGCTAAGATAGTCACATTGTGTCAAGGTACCACTCTATAGAATAGTTACAAATCCCAAAGAGAAAACTGCAAAAAGACCTTAGAGAAATCTAGCAGTCATCCCTTTAGTAAGGTGGTAACATTTTCAGTATAATGATGAGATAATCTGAATTATGTACCTTCTTGTGCAATGCAGTATGAAGTCCTAGATCTCGGGCATGGGGTATTCCTAACAAAAGTGTCCTATCTTGGGGAGCCTGGGTGGCTCAGTGGGTTAAGCCGCTGCCTTTGGCTCAGGTCATGATCTCAGGGTCCTGGGATCGAGTCCCGCATCGGGCTTTCTGCTCAGCAGGGGGCCTGCTTCCCTCTCTCTGCCTGCCTCTCTACTTGTGATCTGTCAAATAAATAAATAAAATCTTTAAAAAAAAGTGTTCTATCTTAATCTAATCAAACCTGTGGCTTTAATTTTGACCTTATAGGAAATAAAAAGAATTAGTCAAAGAACATCATGTGGAAACAATCCAGAGTGTGGTACACTGTACAAGAAAACTGACCTTTTCTCTTCAAAAAGTATCATTAAAAAGAGAGATCTTTCTTGATTAAAATGAAATAGAAATTATAATCAAATAGGATGTCTGAAATGCGATTGAATCCTGGAGCTTTAAAATAAAGTACAAAAAGTATTTTTGGGACAATTAAGCATATTTGAATATGAACTAGATATTATATATTATTATGCAGTGACTGTTTCTTAGGTTTGATAATGATATTGTGATTACATTTAAAAAAGTCCTTATTTGGGGGTGGCTGGGTGGCTCAGTGGTTAAGCCACTGCCTTCGGCTCGAGTCATGACCTCAGGGTCCTGGGATCAAGTCCCGAGTCGGGCTCTCTGCTCAGCAGGGAGCCTGCTTCCTTCTCTCTCTCTCTCTCTCTGCCTGCCTCTCAGTGTACTTGTGATTTCTCTCTGTCAAATAAATAAATAAAATCCTTAAAAAAAAAAAAAGTCCTTATTTTTAGGTGCATGCTGAAGTATGGAAGGGTGAAGAATGTCTGTTTACTCTATTGGGCAGGATAATCAGTCAAAAACAAATGGAAAGTTTCATCAAATGTGGCAAAATATTAACAAATAGTGGATTGTATTCTCTCAACTTTGGAGCAAAATTTTTCAAATATGTAAAATGTAATAATAAAACGTTATCACTGTAAGCAGCAATATAAAAAGTACAGTGTGTTCCTATATTTGAAATAGGTCAGTATACTTTACCACACTAATGAGCCAAGAGGGAAAAGTAGTTTTCAGCAATGCTCTGTAGTCTTTGGTGTACAAGTTCTATACCTCAATTTTATCCCTTACTTTATACTATTTTTGATGCTACTGTTAATAGAGTCATTTTAATTTCCTCTTCAGGTCATCACTGCTAGTATATAATACAACTGGTATTGGGGCACCTGGGTGGCTCTGTCAGGTAAGCGTCTGACTCTTGATTTCAATGAAGGTCATGATCTCAGGGTCCTGGGATAGAGCCTCACCTCAGACTCTGTGCTCTGGTTGGAATCTGCAAGGAATTTTCTCTTCTTCTCCCTCTGCTCCTTCTCACTCTATATTATAAAATAAAATGTTTAAAAAATACAACTGGTATTTTGTAATGACTTTATATTCTGAAAAATTTGCCCTATTTGTTAATTAGATTTAACAGGTTTTTGAGGAATGATTTTTCTGTATATAACCTGTGTGTAGTTTTACTTCTGCCTTTTCAATGTAGAGGACTTTTTCTCTTGGCTAATTTTCTCTGGCTAGAAATCCCAGTACTATATTGAATCGAGGTGGTGACAGGCATTCTCATCTTTCCCCTAACTTTAGAAAAACTTTCTTTTACCATGAAGTACATTGGTTGTAGGCTTTTCCTATATGGCCCCTATTATGGTGAGGAAGTTCCCTTTTATTCCTTAATGTTTTCATCACAAAGGGGTTTTGGCTTTTGATAAATGCCTTTTTTGAGGTGTTTTTCTTCTTCATTCTATTAATAGGCATATTACATTTATTTTTTCCTAAGTCAAACCACCCTTAAATGCAGGGATAAATCCCACTTGGTTGTAGTATATAATCCTTTTAATATGCTATTGAATTCAGTTTGTATTTTGTTGAAGGTATATTGGATTATATAGTGTTTTGGATTTTGGCTTATTTAGTAAGTTGCTAGAATATAAATTGTTGCAGCTGCTGTGGAAAACAGTAGGAAGCCTCCACAAAAAGCTAAAAACAGAACTACCATATAATCTGGCAATTACACTTCTGGGTACTTATCCAGAGAAAATGGAAGCAGTAATTCAAAAAGATATATCCAGCCTTATGTTCATTGTACAACAGCCAAGATATGGAAGCAGCCCAAGTGTCCACTGATAGGTGAATGGATGAAGTAGTCTTGTGTGCGTGTGTGTGTGTGTATACACACACACACACACACACACACACATACACACACACACAATGGAGTATTACTCAGCCATAAAAAATATCTAGCCATTGCAAGATGTATGAACCTACAAGGTATTGTGCTAAGTGAAGTAACAGAGGACAACTACCATATAATTTCCCTTACATATAGAATCTAAAAAAAAGAAAAAGAAAACCAAAACCAGAGAACTGGTGTTTGCCAGAGGGAAGGGGGTAGGAGGATGGGCAAAATAAAAGTATTTAGGGATATTAAGAGGTACAAACTTTCAGGGAAGCTGGGTGGCTCAGTGAGTTAAGCCTCTGCCTTCAGCTCAGGTTATGATCTCAGGGTTCTGGGATCAAGCCCCACATCGGGCTCTCTGCTCAGCAGGGAGCCTGTTTCCTCCTCTCTGTCTGCCTCTCTGCCTACTTGTTATTTCTCTGTCAAATAAGTAAGAAAAAAACTTAAAAAAAGAGGTACAAACTTTCAGTTATTAAAAAAAAAAGTCATATAGAAATAAGAAGTACAGCCTAGGGAATATAATCAGTAATATTAAAATAACCCTGAATGGTGACAAATGAGCATTTTGTAACTTCTCCTAGTGAGCATTTTGTAACGTATGTAATGTCGAATCACTATGTTGTATACCTGAAACTAATGTAGTATTCTGTCAACCTTACTTCAATTTTTAAAAAGATTGTAACAGTAGCCATATAGCCTTAAGAGCTTATTGATTAAAAACTTGTAATACATAAAAAAGGGCATCGAAAGCAAATACAGATATTAAGCCATTTATATCAGTGTCAGTGATTTAAATATACAAATTGATAGAGTTAGACAAGCCACAGACTAGGAAAAATATCTTAAGACTTATCCAATAAATATATTCACTCAAAATATAAAAGAACCCAACCATAAGAAAGTGAACCAGATGAAAAAATAGGCAAAAAACCTGGCTGGATACTTTACCAGATATACAGATGACAAATAAGCATATGGTATACTACACATTTCAGGTCACTGGGGAACCGCAAATTAAGATGAGATGTTTCGGGATGCCTGGGTGGCTCAGTTGGTTAAGCAGCTGCCTTTGGCTCAGGTCATGATCCCAGCGTCCTGGGATCGAGTCCCACATCGGGCTCCTTGCTCAGCAGGGAGCCTGCTTCTCCCTCTGCCTCGGCCTGCCGTTCTGTCTGCCTGTGCTCCCTCTCTCCCTGACAAATAAAATCTTAAAAAAAAAAAAAAAAAAGATGAGATGTTTCCACACACCCATTAGGACGGCCAAGATCTAGAGCACTGACACTACCAAATGCTGGTAAGGAACTACAGCAACGAGAACCCTCAATCATTGCTGGTGGGAACACAAAATACCAGCCCCTCTTGGAGACAGATTGCCAGTTTCTTGTAAAACTGAACACACTTTCACCCCATGATCCAGCAATCATGCTCCCTGGTAGTTACCTAAGCTGAAAACGTATGCTGAGACAACCTACACACAGCTGTTTACGGCAGCTTTCCTCATAATTGCTCAAGATGGGGGCAGCCTGGATGACTTAATATGGGAATGAGGAACATGCAGGCAATGGGCTATTTAGCACTAAGTGGAATACTAAGCCATGAAAAGGTGGAATCTTAAATGCATATTGCTGTGGAATTAGATTCCAAATGATTCCAAATATGATTCCAAACATATGACATTCTAGAAAAGGCAAAGCTGCAGAGTGATCAGGAGCTAAGAGCATGTTAAACAGACGGAATGAGAAAATTTTAGAGCAGGGAAGCTATTCTGATGACACTGTAATGGTGAGGATGCAGGTGGTCATGATCTACTTGTCAAGGCCCTTGACTATATGACACAAAAAGTGAACCTGTTGTGAACTATGGGCTTTGAGTGGTAACGATAGTCAACGTAGGTTCAACAACTGTGCCACTCTGGTGCAGGCTGCTAATAGTAGGGGAAAGGGCTGGAGCAGTATTTCAGAACGCTGCACTTTCTGCTCAATTTTTCTGAAAACCTAAAACTTTAAAAAAGTTATTAATTAAAGCAGAACTGATTTAAATTCTATAGAACCAAATGCTCAAAGCAGCAGTAGCAGTCACTTCTTGGCAGATGTCAAGTACAGAATCCGGACAGTCCCATCTGTACTCAACCTATCAAGCCACAAACACGAAGGTCGGCTAGGACAGAGTGCAGCAACCAGTCACTGGGAGGCAAGTCAATGGTAGCTGTGGGCTCTCCACCACTTATTCTTTATTAAGATATGGCCCATCCAAAGGGAAAGATGTTGGTCTATTCAAACGAGGTCGCTTTTCCTTCCCCAGTGCAATTAATCTTTTCATCATCTTCTTATTTCTGTAAAGAAATTTAGTAAAGAATTTTGGGAAAATTCTTAAGAATAAGACAGACCATCCCATACCAAGTACAATAAATGTAGAATCCACTTCTGGAGTTCCTTAGTAGCTGGCCTCACCACCTAAGAACAGTGGGTAAAAATACTTTATGTCGTAAAGAAAGGGAACTGGATTGTCCACTTAATATCAGGCTCTTCTTTTTCTCCAATCGGTTCCACTTCCTTTACTTATTTTCAACATTTGTTTACTCATTTGTAAGTAATCTTTACACCCAACGCGGGGCTGAAACTCATGACTTCCAAGATCAAGAGCAGCACACTCTACCAGCTGAACCAACCAGGCAGCCCAGCGCCACTTCCTTTATATTTACACTTTCCCTTTTCTTCCTGCAGCTTCTTCCCACATCCCTTCTCTCTTCGTACTCAATCGTGGTTTTCCCATTTATCACTAGAAAGAAACAAGAAAAGAAAAAAGCCAGGAAGGGAGAAAAGAAGGAAGGACGGAAGCAAAAAGCTCCCTT
Source organism: Mustela putorius furo (assembly GCF_011764305.1). Classification (NCBI taxonomy): domain Eukaryota; kingdom Metazoa; phylum Chordata; class Mammalia; order Carnivora; family Mustelidae; genus Mustela; species Mustela putorius. The sequence continues at coordinate 35,073,889 of NW_025421987.1, forward strand.
AATATTTCCGCCTCAACTACTATCTCATTCTTCACTCGTGCAGAACAGATTATTAAGTATGTTCTGTTCCTAGTTTTTCACATGTTCTACTCCCAACTTAAAACAACCCTATTCTGGGGCGCCTGGGTGGCTCAGTCATTAAGCGTCTGCCTTTGGCTCAGGTTATGATCCCAGGGTCCTGGGATGAAGCCCTGCATTGGACTCCCTGCTCAGCAGCAAGCCTGCTTCTCCCTCTCCCATTCCCTGCTTGTGTTCCCTCTCGCTGTCTAATAAATTTTTAAAAAAACAAAAAACACAAGGGGCACCTGGGTGACTCAGTGGGTTAAAGCCTCTGCCTTTGGCTTGGGTCATGATCCTGGGGCCTGGGATGGAGCCCCGCATCAGCTTTGCTCAGCAGGATGCCTGCCCACCCCCCATCCCCCGCCTGCCTCTCCGCCTACCTGTGATCTGTCAAATAAATAAATAAAATCTTTAAAAAAAAAAAACCTACCCTACTCTGTTTCTATTGCCCCTCTCAACATACTCTCCAAAAGACCACCAATGGTATCCTAAACTGACATTCCTAACAGCACTGCGTTAACCATAGTCTTACACGGCTGTCTCACTGCCAAACCACTTCCCTCTGAAACTCTGCCCACTGCTTCCTTTTTCCACTTCTATTTCAGCATCTACCTATACTTTTGCAGTCTCCATTTCTCACCTGCCACTGATATGCTGATTCTCTCTTAGGTTCTTTCCTCTACATAATCCCATGGATAATTTATAGGATAAAGATTCCCAACTGTGCTTCTCTACACCCTGTACTTCTCCCAGAATTCTAGACTCCTGGCCAGCATGTATCACATTCCTGGCCACTGAACTGCACTCTACCTTTCCATCTAATAAGATAAAAACTGTTCCCTGCATGCCTACATCCCTTACATTTGTTCCATTCCTCTTTAAATTCTTTGCCAAGCTCACAGACTGCATCTTTCCAGAATTATTGTAGTAATCTCTTACCTTCAAATTTAGTTTCTGTTGCAAGATTTCAATCTACTTCCTTTAAAAGAGCCTGAGGTTTCCTCTACTCTCCTATTACCTCCACCCCATTCCATTGTCAAAAACTGAATTTTGTATTCAAACATCAGGAGTGCTATGGTTGATATAAAATCTGAAGCAGAGGGCGCCTGGGTGGCTCAGTGGGTTAAGCCACTGCCTTCGGCTCAGGTCATGATCTCAGGGTCCTGGGATCAAGTCCCGCATCGGGCTCTCTGCTCAGCAGGGAGCCTGCTTCCCTCTCTCTCTGCCTGCCTCTCCATCTACTTGTGATTTCTCTCTGTCAAATAAATAAATAAAATCTTTAAAAAAAAAATCTGAAGCAGAGCTTATGTGTATACTCAATGTAAATTTCCCTGGATGGTGAGTATACAGTTATATTCTCAAAGGAGTCCATGTCCCTAAGGGACTAAGAAATTAAGTGCCACAGGATAATATGAGACCTTTTAGGGACGCCTGGGTGGCTCAGTAGTTTAAGCGTCTACCTTCAGCTCAGGTCATGATCTCAGGGTCATAGACTCCAATCCTGCACAGGGGTCCTTGCTCAGGAGGGAGCCTGTTTCTCCCTCTCCCTCCATTCTCCCTGCTTTTGCTGACAAATAATTTTTTTTTTTTTTTAAAGAGAGAGTGTGAGAGAGTACTTTTATATAGATAGAAAACTTGTGGGAAAAAAAGAACTTTTATATAGATATAAAACTTGGTCTGCTCCTCCCTTTTCCCACTTATTTGTCATATAAGCTTCAGACATATTTACCTATTTGCAATTTCTAAGTATGTCATATTTGACTTCCATGTATTTGTATGGGCTATTTCCACTAGTTAGGCCACCCTAATTATTACTTTCCAAATGGTAAACCTTCTCTCAGTACATGTAATCCTTTGGGAAGTTTCTCTAAGCTACCCCAATATAGGTACTACCCTACACTTTCACAACATCTCCTACTCCTTTTCATTCTCGAGTGCTACATGGATTTTATCTTTCTTTCTTTTTTTTTTTTTTAAAGATTATTCATTTATTCATTTCACAGACAGAAATCACAAGTAGGCAGAGAGACAGGCAGAGAGAGAAGGGGAAGCAGGCTCCCCGCCGAGCAGAGTGCCCAATGCGGGGCTTGATCCCAGGACCCTGGGATCATGACCTGAGCCGAACGCAGAGGCCTCAACCCACTGAGCCACTCAGGCGCCCCGGATTTTATCTTTCTAATTTGTGTATCCCCAGGAAAGAATCTTGTATTTGAACTCCAAGTCTTTTATGTATTTTTATTTTTTTCCTTAAAACATGTCTCTAAAATGGAGGCAGTTAAGGTCCTAACTTGGATACTTTGTTGAAGTTTCTAAGAAGCTACATTTACCGGAGTTCTAATCCACCACTCAATTTTCTGCTTCCTATTTTTGCCTGATCTATATGGCAAATTAAGAAAACAGCACACTGCCTTCTGCATTCTCCTACTAAATTATTCAGAAACCTATCCAGACATCTCCTTTGCTGTGTGCCACACTTAGAAAAATACTTAAGGGTTACCTCTTCACACATTCAGGGCATAACATGTTGTCTTCTAGGCCTGGGGGTGGGAAAGTGCAGGCGGGTAACAGGAAGAGAGAGATCATCCTTTTGGGAGTATCAGGCACCCAGGCCTGACCTGCATGAAATTGCAGGCGAACCCAACCTTGTGTGTCTGCCAAGAGAGGTCTGCCATGGACCACACACCACCGGACACCTGAGGAGAGAAAGGGAAGCAAACACAAACAGCAAAGATCAAGTGAGAGCGCCCTCACCCAACCCCTCAGCGAGTCACTCTCAATTCTACCCTTATAGTCTCTTAATCAACTGAATGAAAAGTAAGAAAAATGTACACCGAAGATGCTACAATCTGACTTCACAAATTATATAGTGCAAGAGGTAACAATTTTGGGAATGGTTGCTCTGTCTCTTAAGATTTTGCTAAGTGGTTTACATGGATGAATACGTTTATTCTTAAGAGCATTATTAATATTTACCTTTTACTTTTATTTGCAGGTCAGGTAGCATAGCTTATGTTAAATATAACTTTTCCAGACCAAGACATGGATAAGATATTCTGATTCATAGCCCATTGGCCCAACCATTATATTACATTGCCTCAACTACACAAAACAGGCAAAAGGATCTCTGCTTAACCGAGTCTAAGGAACAGAGTACCTGGGTGGCTCAGTCGGTTAGGCCTCTGACTTGGGCTCAGGTCTTGATCTCAGGGTCCTAGGATGGAGCCCTCTATCTGCTCAGCAGGGTGTCTGCTTCTCTCTCTCCCTCTGCCCCCTCTCCCTCCTTCCCAACTCCCACCTTGCTTCTGAGTCTGTGTGCACGCAACACTCTCGCTCTCTCTCTCAAATAAAATCTTTAAAAAAAATAAAATAAAAGCCTAAGGAACATTCTAATTGGGAAGATGGGATATTTGAGAAAAAGCGAAGTCCTACAGATAACAAATGTATGAAACTTAGAGAAAGGAGCCGTCACTGGGGGCTTACATATCTGTAAAATCTCTCTCCATTCTAAGACAGGAGGAGAAACTGTGTGTTTAGCACAGTGCAGCTGGAGGCTAAGCACACTCATGGATCACAGTAGGTGCTTAATAACTGCTGAATGAATAGGAACTAAAAGGCTGATTTAGCATATGTGGGATGCTACTAGCTCATACAGCACATTAACGAGAATCGGAAAGAGCTGTCTTCTCTGGGACCTCGGTCCTCCAGAAACAGCTCCGGGACTGCACAGTGCTTGTGCAAATAAGCAAGAGGTGCCCACTCCTCTCACAGATGGGGGTGCAGTGTGGGGAGCAGACAGCAGGCCCATTTACATTCCCTGTCTTCCCTCTGGCTGGATTTCTTGTGAGTGAACATCAGCCCTGCATATAAAAAAATCAAGATCACTTCTGATAAGAAGAAGAGTGGGAAAGAATTCAAGCCAAAAAGAAGGAAGGGGACTTTGCGCTGGCCTGAGATGGTGTTTACGGGAGATGAAAACAGAAATATGACATTCAGGAGCCAGAGCTGGCCCAAAGTGGAGCTAAGTTACTCCCCAGATCCCTTATGAGGGCTTTTAAAGTGCCAAATTGTATCTTCTAAGTCTCAAAATCATTCTATGAAGCACAACAGTTGCCATCATCACTGTGTAAATCAGGATACCACGGCTTAAGCTAATGCACCAATGCCAGAGACCTAGGAAGTAAGGATCTGAACGGAAATTGTTCAGTTCTAACACACACATGCTTATTGAGTGTTACAACAGCCCTGAAGGAGGGAGAGAAGGGGAAGGCCTCAGACTGTGGTTGACCACATTATCAGATTATGCTTTCTTCCCACCTTGAATTTTTGCTGAGAAAGGGTCACCACTCAATCATTTAGCTTAGACATTATTGATCCATGCAAAACTCGACTACCTGTCAATGAAAGGATAACTCCTATGTAAATCTCCTATCCAATCTACAATACTTTAGCTCTTTCCCTTTTACTGCTTTTCAGTGGAGGACTTATTTCTCTGGAATACCCCTCGGTCTTTTTTTTTTTTTTTTGGAAGTAGGCTCTGTACCCAATGTGGGGCTTGAGTTCATGATCCATGAGATCTAGAGTTTGCATGCTCTACGGACTGAGCCAGCCAGCCCCACCCAGTGCTCACTCTTTTAAGGTGATCTTACCAGAGGCTTGCAGCAGAAAGGTCTCAACAGAAGCAGGAATGGAACGTGAATTCACAGACTTGGACTGACTGGCTCTCGCAGCAATTCTTGACCATGCTGCCAACATGCCTTCCTGTGCTGATGTTACCACCTCGACTGCATTAATCCCCTCCTCTCTCTCACTCTTCTTACAACTTTTCCAAAGCCTTGCTTTCTTGGCCACCATCTTGCCTTTCCTTGAACATGACTGCAATTTAGCTTCTGGTGATGTTTCAGGAATACTCTGCAAATGGGATTCATGGTGAGGTTTCAGAGAAGTGCTACTGCCCTGAAGACTTTTGTGTTTTGTGTCAATTTTATCATTTTTTAATACATTGACCCATATGTGTTAAGTGTAGGATATACTTAAGATTATTAGTTCCCTTTGAGCAACTAAGAGAAATTTCTAATTGTTAAAACTGAGGGTGTGGGATTGGGGAAAGCAGAAGACATTGCCACGACATTTAGTGAGTAGAGGCCAGGGATGTTTAGGCCTAAAATGCATGAGACAACTCCCCACCCCAACCAAAACAAGGTATTTAGACCAAAATGTCCAGTCTTTTTTTTTAATTGAAGTAGAGTTCACATACAGTATTTTATTAGTTTCGGGTGTAAAACATGCTGATTCAACATTTATATATATTACCAAATGATCACTGTAAGTCTAGCTACCATCTGTCACCATACAAAGTTTAGTTATAATATGACTGACTATATTCCCTATGCTGTACACTGCATCCTCAATGTCTTACTTACTTTATAACTGGAAGTTAGTATCTTTTAATTCCTATTCCTTATTCTGTCCATCCCCCCAAACTTCTCCATCAGGCAACCTCCAGATCATTCCCGGTTTCTGTGACTTCGCTTCTGTTTTGTTTGTTTTTAGATTCCACATGTAAGTGAAATCATGTATTTGTTTCTCTGACTTATCTGAATACCCTGTAGGTCGATCCATATTGTCATACATGGCAAATATTTCTTTCTTTTTAATGGCTGAATAATATTCCTTTGCATTATATATACAACATCTTCTTTATCCAAAATGTCAATAGCCCTGGTTGAGAAATCTGCCTAAGAGATACAACATTTATAGAAATGGTGAAACAGAAGGAACAATTCACAATCAGAACTTACCTTTCCATTCTCACCATACTCCTTACTCACCTGGTTTATTTCAGGGTAAGCATGTTTCTGGAGCCTCATATAAACCTCTATTTTCTAAGGACATTAAAAGGGGAAATGAAAATTACAAACTGGCAAAGCTCTCCACACTTGCTCTGTGCAGCAGTTTCCCACCAGTGCACTTACCCGGCCATCCGTGCTCAAATTCAGTTGTTGGCACCAGTCCCGCAAAGTGTCCCAACGTACTTTATTAAATGAAGGCAAACTGGTTGGTAAGGGAAGGACTTGCATATTACAACTATGTTTTGGACAAAACTTGAATTGTTCATTTATCTGAGGATGAAAAACTGAGAAAAGAAGGTAATCAAAATAGTGATAATTTAATTTTTAAGATGACAATTTAACAAAGTTCTTGCTAATTTCTTACAACCCAATTTATACACACACACATCAAGTATTTTTCTTCTATTACAAGTAATAGATTCTGTAATTAAATGACTTACCCAAGATCACATCTCCATTAAAATGGCAGACCTGGGAATCCAACCTCCATTTTATGATTCTTTTTTTTTTTTTAAAGATTTTATTTATTTATTTAACAGAGAAAGAGGAGAGAGTGTGAGAGAAAGGTCACAAGCAGGCAGAGGTAGGCAGAAAGAGAGGGGGAAGCAGGTTCCCTGCTGAGCAGAGAGCCCGATGCAGGGGCCAATCCCAGGACCCTGAGATCATAACCTGAGCCGAAGGCAGAGGCTTAACCCACTGAGACACCCAGGCACCCCTCCATTTTATAATTCTAAATCTTGTTTTTTATAACCACCAATAGCCACCTGCATAAAACATTAAATTGGATTGCTACTCCAAAATGTCTAGATTTGGGACCAAAAATATGAGCTGTCCCTACAGAAATCACCCAGCCACCAACAATACTGCATTCCATCAGCCTACCTCCTTCTCGTCAGCACCCCATCTCACCTTACTCTCCTCAGGTGTAACCTGTCACTGTTTACTATGTGTTGAAGTCCTCATTCTTGGCCCAGAAAATAAAATCATTCTGAAAATACAGATCTGATGCCCTTATGTGAAATACTAAGAACAGATTTAAAGGGTCGTGACATTAAAAGCTGCTAGATATTTGATCAGTAATTATTTACCAAGCAAAATACTAATCTGAGGAGATACTAATCAAAGGGAACAAATTTTCAGCTATATGAGTAAGTTCTGGGGATCTCATTTATAGCATAGTGACTACTGTTAACAATATTATGCAGTATGTTTCAAAGTTGCTGAGAGCAGGGGTCCCTGAATGGCTCAGTCGGTTAAGTGTCTTAACCAACACTTGATTCTGTTTCAGGTCATGATCTCAAGGTCGTAAGATTGAGCCCCATATCATGCCCTGTGCTGAGCAGGGAGCCTACTTAAGATTCTCTCTCTTGGGACACCTGGGTGGCTCAGTTGGTTAAGTGTCTGCCTTCAGCTCAGGTCATGATCCCAGGGTCCTGAGATCAAGTCCCACATCAGGGTCCTTGCTCAGTGGGGAAACTGCTTCTCCCTCTGCCTGCTGCTCCCCCTGCACTGGGCTTGCTTGCTCGCTCTCTGACAAATAAATAAATAAAATATTTAAAAAAACAACAACAACAAAGAGATTCTCCCTCTCACCCTCTGGCCCTCATCCCCCTCAACATGCACTCACTCACATGTATGCACGCGTGCTCGCTCTCTCTCTCTCTCTCAAAATAAAGTTACTGAGAGCAAATATTTAATCACCACAGGATGTGGTGGGAGTAGGGAACTATGTGAGGTGATGGATGTTATCCATTCATTCATTCATTCATTTTAAAGATTTTTATTTATTTATTTGACAGAGAGAGACACAGCAAGAGATGAAACACAAGCAGGGCAAGTGGCGGGGGTGGGGGTGGGGGAGAAGCAGGCTTCTTGTTGAGCAGGGAGCCCGACATGGGACTCAATCCCAGGATCCTGGGATCATGACCTGAGCCAAAGGCAGATGCTTCACTGACTGCGCCACCCAGGCACCCTGGCTATGCTACTTAACCTTATTTGGGTAATCATTTGGCAATGTAAATGTGTATCAATCATCACACTGTACACCTTAAGATTACATAGGGTTACCAGTGGATTATATTTCAAAGCTGGAAAAAATCATTTCTCTTTACAAAAGGTGTATAAAATATGTGTCAACCAAAACAAAGACAAGATTGAGCTTCATGGGTTGGGAATCATGAATTCCTTTCCTTTACTGTAATAACCACGCTCTGTTCAAAGTACTCCACACGCCCCTTTTTTTGTGTCTTAAAAGCAAGGCATGGTGCCCAGCAATTGAAAAGTGTGGGAGTTTGAGAACTCTCATACCCAGGTAATCAAGGTGAGATTTAAGATTTGTGTTGTACAGTTAAAGGATAAGAAAGAGAAATCAGGGGCACCTGTGTGGCTCAGTGGGTTAAGCCTCTGCCTTCAGCTCAGCTCGTGATCTCAGGTCCTAGGATCGAGCCCCACATCATGCTCTCTGCTGGGCGGGGAGCTTGCTTCTTCCTCTCTCTATGTTTCAGTCTGTTTCTCTGCCTACTTGTGATCTCTGTCTGTCAAATAAATAAATAAAATCTTTAAAAAAAAAAAAAAGAGAGAGAGAGAGAGAGAAAGAAATCATTTTCCTGAGCTTCCCAGAGCTGGGGAAGCAGCAAACTGAGCAATCCATGACTTCATACCTTTATCACTTGACCCAGGCATCATAAGGCTGATTTCTGAAGTTGAAGAAACACTTGGTTCCATTTGATGTTCTTCATTAGGCTCCTCACTCACTGGAACCAATGTGAGAATCACACTTTCTTCCTCTACTGCCTCCTCAGAGAAATTCTGGAAAGGGAAGATCAATCAAGGATTCTCATTTAATGCCATACAACTAAACTGCTTACATTCAAAGCACTATTAATAAGAAACTCAGAAACCAATAGGCGGCTGGAGAGAAGACTCAACAGCGATTCCTTGAATTTAATGTTGATGAGCAGACTCTTCATTAAATAAGAGAAACAGGGTTTCCCGGCTAGCTCAGTCCATGGGGTGTGTGACTCTTGGTCTGGAGGTTGTGAGTTTGAGTCACACATTGGGTGCAGAAAACATTTTAATAATTTAAATTTTTAAAAATGGTAAGACGGGTGTCTGGGTGGCTCAGTCACTTAAGTGCCTGCCCTGTTATGAACCCAGGGTCCTGGGACTGAGCTGTATGTCAGGCTCCCCACTCAGCAGAGAGCCGAGAGCCGGCTTCTCCCTCTTCCTCTGCTTCTCCCTCGCTTGCGCTCGCTCTTTCTCTCAAATAAATAAATAAATAAAATTTTTTAAAAATAAAAAATGGTAGAGAAACAATAAGGAAATGGACAAAAGTAGATTTACAGGTGGATGTCAATGAAAGGATGTGTCTCAAGTTTGGGGAAACGACCTCCCTCAAGGCCTTCCTCTCCCTCAGCTGAAACAAATACTTGCATTTTATCTGCTAAATCTGTATGGAATGTGTTCCTACCTTCCCACCTTCTATCATAATTTCCCATGATTCCCAATCCCAGCTCTCATCAACTCTCATTGGTAGAAACAATTTCTATCATTCCAAACTCCATTCTGAAACCATTCCTTCTGCAGACTGCTCTCTTGCTTTTAAAAAAACAAAACAGGGGCACCTGGGTGGCTCAGTGGGTCAAAGCCTCTGCCTTCGGCTCAGGTCATGATCCCAGAGTCCTGGGATCGGGCCCCGCATCGGGCTCTCTGCTCAGCAGGGAGCCTGCTTCCTCCTCTCTCTCTCTCTGCCTGCCTCTCTGCCTACTTGTGATCTCTGTCTGTCAAATAAACAAATTTAAAAAAAAATAATAAATATAAATAAATAAATAAATAAACAAAACAAAATGAAATAAAAAGTGCTTCAATGACTTCTCATTGCTATTCAAGTTAAAGACAAAACTCCCTTGTGTGACCTACAAACTTCTGGAGTCTGACCTCTGCCTGTCACTCAGCTCAAGACCCCTGAGCATTCTGAGCTCCTGTCATACTGGCCTTATTTTACCTCCAGGACCAGAGGGGAGTGAATGTATCTTTTACTCTGTTGCCATCACAGCAGCACATGCAGTGCCCAGCACCAAGTGGGCAGTCAAAGCTCCTCTAATGAGCTAACAAAAGAAAGAGAATAGGTAGGTAGGAAGGAACCAACACCTCCTGGTTTAGTATAGCCCACACATACTGTGCTAGATGCTTTCTGTAGTTGGCTCATTGCACCTTCAGGGCAATTTATCCATTTTCCTATTTTACAAATTAGGTAACTGAGTCTCAAAAATTAAATGAACCACGTCAGAGTATACTATGCTTAAGGTTGCTCCCAAATCCGAAGGTAAATAAACTCCATTCCAGCCCTAACGCAATACTTTCTTCTCAGAAAAGATCTGATGGGGCCATGCCCTTCCCATTTCCCTCCCGAAATGGCTTCCCACTTCTCAGACTCTGACCCTGCATTATGTAAAACTTTTTTTTTTTTAAAGATTTGATTTTTAAGTCATCTCTACACCCAGTATGGGGCTCGAACTTAGAACCCCAAGATCGAGGGACACAGGCTCCACTGACGGACTGAGCCAGGCGCCCCTGTGTAACACTCTTTCAAAGTACTCCTGCGCACATTCATACAAAATTATCTGGGGACTATGACTCCACTCTAGAGGTAAGTGGGGGCTCAGGGCAGTGGTAGGACTCGACCATCATCACATACTTAATATCTGCGAGTAGGAGACAGTCCCGGAATAAAGAAAACAAACTGGTCGCTTTACTTTCTGACCTTACCCCCATTACCTTTCCTCACTGTCTTTTTTCGTGTCATTCCTACTTCTTTACGTTTTTCTCTTGCTCAGCTAAGTCTTTCTACAGAACTGATCTCTTACTTCGGCCTAGGAATGGCAATCTTTACTTTCTCCTTTTCACTCTCACCCAAATTTTCTCAGAGCAACACTCCATGCAAGAAAAGTAGTAATCCACTTGTAAAGAGGAGAGACTCCAAGACCGGAGATTTCTTAGACCCAGACAGACGCTAAGCTTTGGGGCAAGAAGGAAACATAAGCAAACGCTAGAAAGACTTTGAAACATCTCTGGGGAACCTATGGGGAAAATCGATCCGGCTGGAACAAAACTTACCTGCTCATTGTTCTCGTAAGCTGAGCACGCCATTTTCAGGGAACGTTCAGAGGAAGGCAGAAGCTATCTACCTCGGGACATCTGCCCTTCACTTCGTTTCACCCCAGGGCTTCCAGCCTGATTTCTCCTTTTATAAGCAAATGTCTCCGTCTACTTCCTGTTTCCCAGAAGAGCTGTTTCCCTTCCTCCTCTTCTTCCCCTCCCACAGTATCTGCCGGTGTGACCATGTCATCGGTTTTACACCAGGTCTTGTCCACTGTATGACAGTCGAGATGCTGGGTAATTAATATCACTCCGATTACATTTTAATACATTTTAAAATAAAGATTTTTAGGGGTGCCTGGCTGGCCCTGTGGCTAGAGCAGAAGACTCTTCATTTCCCAGTCTGTGAGTTTGAGCCCACATTGAACTTAAGTTTTACTTAATAATAATAATAATAATAACAAAAGATTTTTTTGTCTTTATTTCTTTAAGGTGAGACTTGGGAGAAAACCGAAAGTGACGAATTCTTGGTAACACGTTGCAAATGAAAAAAAATATATTTTTAGGGGTGTCTGGGTGGCTCAGTCATCAAGCGTCTGCACTCCGCTCAGGTCATGATCCCAGGGTCCTGAGACGGAGCCCCCCATCAAGCTTCTCAGCAGGAAGCCTGCTTCTCCCTCTCCCACTCCCCCTGCTTGTGTTCCCTCTCTGTCAAAAAAAAAAAAAAAAATTTAAACATTTCCAGAACAATATTGGCAATGGATTGAATGATGTTACTATGGAGGGGATTAAAAAAAAAATCAGCGGTATTTCATAGCTGATTTATGCTCATGGGTGTGTCATTCACTGTGAGATTAGATTTAAATTCTTGGATTCAGTTCTAAACACAAATATTAAATCTGCCTTACTGGTGAGCTGGCTAAAGGGAAGGGTTTGGCTGTTCAGGAGAGGAGCTGCAAAAGCCAAAACCATAAGGCAAATGGTGGACTAATGAATACAGAGCTGCAAGCACTTGGAAACTGCTGGAAAGATGAGGCTAGAGAAGTCACAGATGTTTTTAGAGGTCACTCAAAGGAGCCAGGTCTAATAAATATTTTCCTTTAGAGTATGGCAGCACTAGCATCCATTGGTCTCACTGTGGGCTTTCTCTGTCCCTAAGAAAATGGTCTGGTTTCTCGGTCTGGTCCCATGTCTCAGGACCCAGGATGCCCAGATCAGTTTAATTTAATATATACTACTTTCAGCATGCCATCAGCAAGCGCTCAGCTTCAGTTTACTGAAGAACTGGTTGGAAAAATAAATTGTAGGGGCTCCTGGGTGGCTCAGTGGGTTAAGCCTCTGCCTTCAGCTCAGGTCATGATCTCAGGGTTGTGGGATGGAGCCCCGGATCTGGCTCTCTGTTCGGCCGGGAGCCTGCTTCCCCCACCCCTCTCTCTCTGCCTGCTACCCTGTCCACTCATATCTCTGTCTTTCTTCTAAAAGAAATTAAGAGAACAAGAAAGAAAGATTAATTGTAAGACTTTACTCCAGTCCTCCAGAATTGGATCCCTGAGGGCAGGACTCAGAATTCATCAAGCCCTTAGGGTAATTCTTTTTGCACCTAAAGTCTAGAAACCTTGACTAGATCAGGGTGTGACCAAATGCATTTGGATTAGGCAGATAATGGTTGGAATCCTGGCTCCTCCCCTCCAAGATGGGAACTAAATCGGCCCGTGGAGATTCAGCAGAGAGTATGGTTTACACCCACCTGGGTGTGACCGCACCTGGTGGGCTTTTTCTGGCTGGTTTGGAGGTAGCCAACCTGGTAGCCTGAACTGATACCTGTGTCAGGCTAGGCGGGACTTCCAGTGTGAAAGAGCATTTAATTACCATATTTTTCTTTCTCTTAACATTTATTATGATACAATTATTTTATCTATTTTCTTGCATTTTCCTCCCTCCTCTTTGAAAATGTTATATTATGGGGAAGTTCAAACACATGCAAAAGCAGACAATATCATGAAACCTCATGTATCCATCATCCAGTTTCAACAACTGTTGACATCAGCCAATCTGACTTCATCAAAACTACCACGTAGTCCCCTCTCCCCTGGGTTATTTTGAAAGAAATACCAGTCTGTAAATTCTCCTTCCATTTTTTATTTTTCTTAGAATTTTTTTGTTACCATTCTTGCTATTGTTTAAAGAATTGTGTGAATTTCCCGTCGTCTCCTGCCTGGATTTCTTTAATTTCATTTGTTGCTCCATTTAGCCTATTTTTCTAACCTCTGTATTTATTGTAAATTGGTTTGAAGAGATTTGGGGATGGCTTTTTTTTTTTTTTTTAAACACTTTTTCCTCTCTCTTCATTCATCTGGCTTCTCATTCTTCAGCTTTTTTTTTTTTTTCATTGACGTGTTTTTGACACATAACACTGTAAATTTAAAGTGTACAACATTTACTTGATACATTTCCATATTGTCATACTATTGCCATTGAAGGGATCATTAGCACCTCTATCAGTTTCTTTAAGCTTCAATGCCAATATCTTGGAGTCACCCTTAAAATTTTGCTCCTGTTATTTTCTCACTCTTTCCTTTCATAGAGTACTTTGAATGCGTTATTCTGTATATAGATGAGATTTTACTTGTTTAATTTCGTCTTCCCAATTAGCCAGCAGGTTCCAGAGAGGCATGGCCTTGCTCTGCGTCTGGCTCAGAATAGAGGCTCAATCTGTGCTAGCTATACAGACTGCATTAGCTTCCACCTTCGTCCTCATCCCATGTGATTCCCTTTTGAGTGAAGCCCCTCTTCATGCGGATCCTGAAGGATACGGTGTAGACACTGATTGCAGACGGATGTGACTCCGTCCTACCATATGGTGACCCTCTGAAGTTCTCACACTCATCTTCTTTTCTCTTGATGCTTCGCATAGTGCCTGGCTCAAAGAAAGCTCTTAATTAATGTGCAAAAAATCGTTTATGAACACTTATGTTCTAACATTCCAATAACAGACAATAGTTCTTAAGTAGAAATGTATTACCTATTTCAGATATATTTTATTCACTATATTCTAAGCTAAATATTTATAAAGGTATATGCTTCTTAAATAAGTGCTTTTCAAAATCTTTTTTTAAATCAGAGAGCAACTCTACAAGAGTAAACGTTTATGAAGCACCCATATATAGCAGATAAATGTGAAGCTACTCTCTTAATAAAGTCAATTAGATCGTCATATCTAAAAAAAAAAAAAGTGAGGCAGATTTGATCAGGAAATACAAACCCATAAGGCAACCCACAGAACCCTAAGTTTCTGAGAAACTGTTTGGAAAGTATGGTTTGGTGTCACTAGCAGGTGGAAGGGATAGCTACTGAGTTCTTCAGTGTTACGAATAAGAAAATGAAAATTGCACTGAAAGACAATTCCTTCCTTCCTTCCTTTCTTCTTTCCTTTTTTAGTTTCTGTCTTTTTAAAGTAAAGGCTCCATAGCCATCCTGGAAACCAATGTGGGGCTTGAACTTACGACCCTGAGATCAAAACCTGAGCTGAATCAAGAAGCAGATGTTCAAGCTACTAAGCCACCCAGGCAGCCCCTTTCCTTATGATTTTCTTAATAACATTTTCTTTTCCTTAGTTTCCGGTATTGTAAAAATATAATACATAAAACACATAACAAACTATGTGTTTGTTGGCTGTTTATGTCATCAGTAAGGCTATTTGTAGTAAAGTTTGGGAAGAATCAAAATTTATACGTGTATTTTTGATAGTTTAGGGGGCAGTGCCACCAACCCTTGTGCTGTTCAAGGGTCAACTGAATTTTTTCTCTTTTCGAGATGTATTATCACACCCAGTGATTTAAGGGCAGAAACATAACAATTCTCCCTTAACTCCAAATCACCAAAGTCTATTTTTTTTTTAAGATTTTATTTATTTATTTGACAGACAGAAATCACAAGTAGGCAGAGAGGCAGGCGGTAGGGTGGGTGGGGGGAAGCAGGCTCCCTGCTGAGCAAAGAGCCCGGATGTGGGGCTTGATTCCAGGACCTGAGTCGAAGGCAGAGGCTTTAACCCACTGAGCCACCCAGGCGCCCCCAAATCACCAAAGTCTTATGGAGTCAGTCACATTCAGTTCTTGCTGGATTTTGTGTCCCTTGCAACTTACTGCCACTGCCTTTTTCTTGTCTAAACCCTAATTAGTTATTGAAATCTCTAATTGGTCATATCATCACCCAGCCAATCATTCTTTTTTTTTTTTTCAGATTTATTTATTTATGGAGCACCTGGGTGGTTCAGTTGGTTAAGCAACTACCTTTGGCTCAAGTTATGTTCCCAAGGTCCTGGGATCCAGCCCCACATCTGGCTTTTCACTCAGCCAGAAGCCTGCTTCTCCCTCTCCATATACCTGCTACTCTGCCTTCTTGTGCCCTCTCTCTGTGTCAAATAAATAAATAAATAAATAGATAGACAAATAAATAAAATCTTTAAAAATATATTTATTTATTTATTTATTTATTTATTTATTTGCAGACAGATATCACAAGTAGGCAGAGAAAGACAGGAGGAAGCAGACTCCCTGTTGAGCAGAGAGCCTGACGTGGGGCTCCATCCCAGGACCCTGAGGTCATGACCTGAGCTGAAGGCAGAGGCTTAACCCACTGAGCCACCCAGGTGCCCCAATAAATAAATTTCTTTAAAAAAAAGATTAATTTATTTTAGAAAGAGAGTGAGTGTTGTGTATGCGGTGGGGATGGGCAGAGGGAGAGGGGAGAGAGAAACTCAAGTAAACTCCTCACTGAGTACATAACACAGAGCATGGAGCATGAAGCCTGATGAGGGGTTTGATCCCACAACGGGAAATCACAACCTGAGCTGAAACCAAGAGTCTGACACTTAACCAACTGTGCCACCCAAGCATCCCTGGCCAACCCATTCTTGATGCTATAAAATATTGATTGTATGTATAGATGAGGCAGAAATTCTTCTTCCACCCTTCAACATCTTCTAGGTGGACTAAGAATTAAATTTCTGTGAGACAGGTTAACAGGAGAAAAAAAACAAAATTTTATTATGTGCACACAGAGGCCCAATCTTAAAATTGAGACCCAAACAAATGACTAACTTAGACAGTTTTTATACATTTTAGAAAAGGGACAATAAGTTTATGAGGAATTGACAGGATAAAGAAAACAAGTGTTTGAGACCTTTGATTAGTAAGGAGTTCTAATTGGAATTTGGACTGAAGTAGAAGATTAGTAAAAAAGTAGTAAGGTTTATATGTACAGCTTTCCATGTTTGGTGATAAGGATGTCTTTTTACTTAGTAAAGGGAGAGTATTTCCCATATAGGAAATCTGTTCCCTGCTTTCATTGGGCAGAGGAGGGTCTGACTGTCCCTACACTCGTTGTTTCCCATGCACCTTCAATCTAAAATAACCAATATGCCATTGGGGTACATTTTCGGGCAGCTTGCCCTGGGCCCCTACATATGCTACATCAAGATGAGCTTCATAACTAGAGAATTTGGGATTTATGCATACCACAGTGTGATAGAAAGCAGTTTCAGAAGTTTTTAACTGGTCTTCCCACTATGATAGCTCTTACCTCATAAGCCAAGCACCCAGTGTGGAGGTTACTTCAACTCTCAAGTGTATCAGTTCCAATCATACATTCAGAGATGGGGAAATGATCCTTGGGTGTGTTCATAAAGCCAGTGAGTCTCCTTGATCTAGTCTTTAACCAGGACTCCAGTTGTTACCTGCCTCCTTTAAACCTCCCATCTAACAAAGGTAGGGGGTCATGATGATAATTTGAGTATCAAATTAGATTTAGATCCTGTGCCCAATAATTCTTAAATTCTCAAAATGTCTTCTTTTTTAAGATTTTTTTTTTTTAAGATTTCATTTATTCATCTAACAGA
The DNA here is from genome assembly GCF_011764305.1 of Mustela putorius furo. Taxonomy (NCBI): domain Eukaryota; kingdom Metazoa; phylum Chordata; class Mammalia; order Carnivora; family Mustelidae; genus Mustela; species Mustela putorius. The sequence continues at coordinate 35,090,791 of NW_025421987.1, forward strand.
CAGAGACCACAAGTAGAGAGGCAGGGAGAGAGTGGAAGAAGCAGGCTCCCTGTGGAGTAGAGAGCCCAATGCGGGGCTCGATCCCAGGACCCCGGGATCATGACCCGAGCCGAAGGCAGAGGCTTTAACCCACTGAGCCACCCAGGCACCCCATAAGATTTTTGTCTATTTACTTGACAGAGAGAGACACAGCAAGAGAAGGAACACAAGTGGGGGAAGCGGAAGAGGGAGAAGCAGGCTTCCTCCAGTAGAGTCTGATGCAGGGTTTGATCTAAGGACCCTGGGATTATGACCTGAACCAAAAGCTAACACTTAACAACTGAGCCACCCAGGCACTCCTCTCATGTCTCTTTTCCAGTGTAACATGGTTAAATGGCCGTAGATCCCTTTGGGGGGAAAACTGGGGAATCGTTTTAAGAAATACTTGTCACAATGGTACAGGGTCCTTTGTTCCAGGAAATAAGCCATGTCCTCACCTAGTAGGTTCTGGATTTGAAAATCAGTTCAGGTCTGGGAGCTGAGCAAAACATGGTGACTTTTTACTAGGTTATTGCCCTCAGCTTTTGACTCCTCTATTCTTGGCTTTTGATTGTAGATGTTAAGCATTTTTTAAATAATATATACATATATCAAATTAATATATTGTGTACTCTAAACTTATAGAATGTTGTATGTCAATTATAGCTCAATAAAACTGGGAAAAATTTAAAATATGAGTAATTATTTACTTCCACATTAAAGAAGAAGAAGAAGAAGAAAATAAATGAAGGAGAAGGAGAAGAAGGAAAAGCAGCAGCATCCTGTGGGCTGCCCATCTCCTTTGCCCCAAGGATGCCAGGCTTGGTTAACCATCTCCAAGCGGCCTAAGAGTCAAGTCCCTTGAGCAGCCCTCCAACCCTTCTGGTTACTGTGGCCTCCTGATTTCTGCTGCTTAAGTGATGTCATCTAGTTCATTTGTTTCAGAGCCCACCATTCCCAGAATGACATAAGCAAGCCCAGATCTTGGCTGCCTCATCTACTATCATCTGTTTCTGCAGAGGACCACCAATATTATGGTCCTGTTTCTTATGGTCTTGATGAATGCTAGGTCCTCTGTGCCCTTCCAGCCTCTAGTGGGTGTCTGACCTCACATAACCTATCTATCCCTGCACATCTATATTCCTCTTTATTCCCTCCTCTACCCTCTACGACGGCTTTCATACTTTGCTCACTGATGGTTGTCACTGTCTCCGGGCCTCTAAGAATCATCCTTACGTAATGAATTTGTCCCATCTTCTAAGATCCTTACTAGGAGGTTAAATCCTGTTCAAGAAGAAAGTATCCCCCATGACAATGAATTCTTGCTTAAGTAGTGCTGTGTTCCAGTCCTTTGGATTGATTGCTCTCAAAATCTAATCCAAGATTTAGTCTTATAACTCCTGCTGATACATGCTGGCTAATGTCTGCAGATCCTTTGGTGAATATTCTCTTCCTTCCCTTGCTAGACCCATCACTTCCTTAACTGGGTTATGCTAGAATTTAGCTCTGAGTTATTGGCCTTGTAGCTGGGAGCAGAGTTTGGAGGAATTTTTGAGGTGGCATGGGGCATCTGCTAACCTGTTATCTTTGAAGGGAAGGATATCTGTGCATCATTCTCCAGCACAGAGGTGGTGCTACTGCTTACTAGGGAGCCATGGACCACTTCCACAAGATCTGAGAATTCTTGAGAGTCTTCAGACTTGGCATTCTCAGAGGCATTCATTTCACTGTATCCACCCAATGTGTCAGGGTCGAAGATTTTCCCAACCAGGCTGCTGACTTTAGCAGAACAGACCTGCCTTTGCTAAAATAGTAAGTCTCCTCAGTCCTGCAATTTTAGCTGTTAGAGCTTCTGTTTGCTGCTCAACTCTATTCTTCTGACAATATGAGATATGGACCTCTGTAACTACAAGAACTTCTTTGGCTTTTACATCTCACGCTTAGTCTTTCAATGCTTGTTATAGGCCCTCAGTTCTTCATTATCCCATTGATAAGCAATAATACAACGTACCAGTAACCAGCCAACTCCACCATATTTGTAGACCCCTTAACATCTATATTTTCCAAATGGTTGAATTATTGCATTTGTAAGGGCATTCTTCTCTACCAGAACATTTTTTCCAGGTCACCTCCACTAAAATCTCCAGCAGTTGAACTACCTCTGTGTGTGAGGGACTAACCATCTCTTACACAGCATTCAGAATTGGTCCTTTTATGTTCACCAGTAGATGAATGAGGCAGTTCCAACAACCCATCTTATCAATTTTCTCAACTGCTCCTAGCACTGTTATGTTTTTGTTCATGTCCTCCAAGAAGCAAATGCCAAGATAAGATTAGGTATGCAAGAGAACATGTAGGAAAGAACAATGAGGGAAAAGGAGAAAGGATCTAGGAGGCTAGGAGAGCTGTCAGAGCATGAGGAAGTTGACTTCTGTGAAAAAGAGAGAAGGCAGTCTTGGAGGAAGAGTCTTGAACTAGTGCAGTTGCAAGAAAGCTTTTACAAGGCTGACAAGGAGTCCCCAAGTCTAAGCCCCAACACTGACACTGCCTTAGAGTTCCTGCTACACTTAGTGGCTGGGAATAGCAGATAGGAGTTTTAGCAGAGGCATGAACTCCATGGTGGTGAAGCTAAAGTTGGGGCCACTAACCAGTTATTCTCCCAGCAGTACAGAGCTGAAAGGTACTTTGCATGATCACCACATTAAAATGGGATACTTCTTTTGCCTGAATGTCTTGAAGAAAGGGAAGAGAAATTGGGTTTACATAGGTTGTGGCACTCCTCTGCTGAGCACATCGACACTTTATATTTTCCTCTGAAATTATAATTACACTCAATGATGGATAAAGAACAGAGCCAAATTACTTGGCTTAGAAATCAATTTAGGAAAAATGTTGACATTTGCCAGTAAAAAGTGAGCTATGGCAAATGGAGAGATGCCATATGGGAAACTATTTTCCAAACTATGGACTGTTAAACAGTAAGTGGCTTAATCCATCACTTTCTTTCTATTTGAAGCTTAAACTTGAGCTACTTCCCTCTTTCTGATCAGTACTAACTTTTTTTTTTTTTTGGTAAGATTTTACTTTTAAGTAATAGCTACACCACACACGGGGCTCAAACTAACAACCCCAAGAGTAAAAGTTGCATGCTCTACGGACTAAGCCAACCAGGCCCCCCAAGCACTGTTATCATCAGTCTTACCAGAGACTTTTTGGGTCTGGGACTGGGAAGTGGTATAACAGTAGTGAAGATTACTGCTATATGGTTCTTGATCCTAATCTCTTCCATAAACATGATAATCATGCAGCCTTTTTGGCTGGGTTATTTATCACAATCCTTTTAGCCATGTCAACAGTTTGTGATCACTTGAGTCTTCTTCCCTCTGTTGGGTCTGTGCTGAGGCATTGCTTAACTGGCCAATATCAAGCCTTTCCTTGAATATGACAATTTCTGGACTACGACAGCATAGGTGAATATATTCTGCGATCTGGTATTGTGATCAGTGTTCAAAAATGTGCTACTCCATTTAAAAAAAAAAATGAATGTTATTTATCGCCATAGTTCAAAAACAGGTGGAAGCCGGGTAGACCGTGGAGAGAATAATGTATGGGAGTTGAGACCAAGAATAATGCCCTCCCCCTCTCAATCCTTCTGCTTTCTCTGGCCCTGTTTTATACTCAATTAGACAAAATAGGGGTGCCTGGGTGGCTCAGTGGGTGAAGCCTCTGCTTTGGCTCAGGTCATGATCTCGGGATCCTGGGACTGAACCCCACATAGGGCTCTCTGCTCAGCGAGGAGCCTGCTTCCCCCCACCTGCCTCTCTGCCTGCTTGTGATCTCTTGCTCTGTGTCAAATAAATAAATAAAATCTTAAAAAAAATTAGTCAAAATAATTCATTAGAAGTATTATGACTTCAGGCTCCTGGGTGGCTCAGTCAGTGAAGCACCTGTCTTCAGCTCAGGTCATGATCCCAGGGTCCTGGGACTGAGCCCCACATTGGTCTCCCTGCTCGGTGAGAAGCCTGCCTCTCCCTCTCCCTATGCCTGCTGCTCTCCCTGCTATACTCTCTCTCTAATGAATAAATTAGAGAGAAATAAAAAATAAATTTTTTATTTTTTATAAACATATATTTTTATCCCCAGGGGTACAGGTCTCTGAATCGCCAGGTTTACACACTTCACAGCACTCACCAAAGCACATACCACCCTGAACGCGCCCGATCTCGTCTGAATAAATAAAATATTTTTTAAAAAATTATGACTTTATACAATTATTGCCTTCCCAACAAGTGACTTTTTTAAAAAATATGCATGTATAAACAGTCTAAGTTAATTAAAGGACTCACATCTCTATCTCTGTTCTGAGCAGTACAAATTCCCAATTTACTAAGCCTACTATCCATACTCAAGTTCTTTTGGCACCAGCTACATAAAGTATCCCAAGATAGCCCATCCATGGGAGGCACACTGGTCAGCCAGGGACGTATTCTGTTTGAGGCAACTTGATATTAAAGAACAGAAGCTAAGAAAGATTTTAATGAAATAGTCATACATCACACTTGCATAGACCACAATTTATGAAATGTATTACATATAATTTCTCATTAAATATTTACAATCCTTTGAGATAAATATTACTATTTTTGTCATTTAGGCAACAGATACTCAAAATCAGCTAGCAACTAAAATAGTACAGCCAGTAGTCAAACCTAGATCTTACCTTATCCTTACTCCCTTAATCTTTGCAGGTCATTAAGACTTTAACCAACATACATATCTGCCATCTTTTTTATTTTTGTGGCCTCTACCCACAGGTCAGGGCATTGCACCAGATTTCAACCGTGTTATGTTAACTATCTAAGGCAATGGAGGCTTAGAATTTAGCACAGGAGTACTCAGTTGACAATTGCCTTCATTTCACAACATCCACCACACTTCACAGAACCCAGCTGCATTCCTTTACTGCCTTCTTCCACTTAGCAGAACTCCTAAAACACTGCTGCATTCTACTTAAGTCTAGATCTTTTCTTTTTAAAGTGGGCTCTACACCTGACATGGGGCTTGAACTCACAAACTTGAAATCAAGAGTCACATGCTCTGCTGACTGAGCCAGCCAGGTGCCCCAAGTCTAGGTATTTTCTTACAGAGGAACATATCAAAATGTAAGAAAAACAACTCTCCCTGACACATTAAAACACAATGCCAAATATCATTTTCCTAGCATTCTTCCATTCTTTTGGGCCTACAAGAGGCCACTCTTGCCATTATTCACTGGCCCAGAAAACCCATCAAAAATCCCTGTAGTGAAAAAAAGTCCTTATTAGATTTTTGTTGTGAAAGGTGACAGGCTGATTCTCAATTTATGTATAATCAATTCCTCAACCTGATTAATAAGAAAACAAGTGATTCAATAAAAAGGGGGCAAAGTATTTTAACAACCACTCCACTGAGAGGTTATATGGAGGGTAAATTAATACCACAATAAGATCAATAAAATACCATTATTCACCTCTTACAATGGCTAAAATTCAAAACATTGATCATATCAAGTGTCAACGAGGAAAGAAGGCACCTGGATAGCATACATTTCTGGTGAGAATACAGTATGTCACAACCATTTTGGAAAATACAACCATTTTGGAAAACTGTAGCAGTTTTATTTAGTATTTAAAGATTTATTTATCTATCTTAAGGAATTGGGGGGTGGGGGTGGGCATGGGTAGAGGGGAAGAGAATCTCCAACAGACTCCTTGATTTGCCTGGAGTCCATTTCAGAGCTCAATTTCAAGGCCCTGAGATCATGATCTGAGCCAAATCAAGAGCTGGACACCCAACCGCCCAACCAATCAAGCCACCCAGGCACTCTTGGAGGTTTCTTTCTTTCTTACTTTAAAGCTTACATTTTATTTACTTGCAAGAGAGTGAGCAAGAGAGAGCAAGCACAGTGAGGGGAAGAAGGAGAGCTAGAAGCAGGCTAAGCAGGCAGCCCAATGCGGGGCTAGATCCCAGGATTCTGGGATCATGACCTGAGCAGAAGGCAGATACTTAATCAACTGAGCACCCAAGAGGGTGCCCCACCCTGGAGGTTTCTTACAAAGCTAAACATACGTTTAGGTTATGACTAAGCTCCCTGCTTGGATATTTACCCAAATGAGTGAAATTTGAGTGTTCACGTGCAAACTACAGAGGAAAGTTAATAGTGGACTTCATTTGTAATTGCCAAACCTAGAAATAACCATATATCCTTCAACTGGTGAGTGGATAAACAAACTATGGTACATCTATACAATGGAATACTACTATTCATCATAAGAAGGAACAAACTAATGATACACACAAAAACATGAGTCAATCTCAAATGTACTGTACTGAAGAACCCAGATTCATTCTATTTACAAGACATCCCGGAAAAAAACAAAATTGAAAGAACAGAAAATAGATCATTAGTTTTGAGGAGCTAGGAGGGGTTAATTGACTACCAAGAGAACGGAAGGAATTTTCTGGAGTGATTAAAGCTCTTTATCTTGTGTTGGTAGTTACACGACTACATGCATTTGCCAAAACTTGTAAGACTATACATTAAAATGGATGAATTTCACAGTATGTAAATTATGCTTCAATAAACCTGAGAAGGCTAAAGAGATTAAATAAATCCCCAAAGCCACACAGCTATTGAAATGGCTAATAAGTGTCTGGTAATTACAGATCACCTCAGTTCAGGAAACAAAGATAAAGACAAAACATAATAGGAATTACAGCAATTACTCTTGGTTGAATATCTATCACTTGCCTAACACTGTGATTGTTTTACATGCACAATTTTTTTTTTTTTTAACTCATGATTTTTTTGAATCTAGCAGAGTTATTTGTTATCTTCATTCAAAAAATTTGTAAATTGAGCTTCAAGGATGGGAAGTTGAGTACAACCCTCTTTGGTCCCCTTCCTCTTTGGGAGCTTAGTACTATCACCAATAAACTTTGCTTTGCCACCCACCAAAAAAAATTTTTTTAAATGATGGGAAGTTGAACTTTAATTACCCAAAAAGTTTGGGGTTCTTGTGTTCTTAACAAGAAATGTAGTGATTTCAAATCCAGTATGAGTAAAAAAAGGTAGTTTTAAGAGTTGGAACATATCAAAGGAGGTTATCAAATAAGTAAGATTTAAGCAGGGCTTTGAGGAAAGAGCAGAACCTAGAAAGTTCTGACCTTTGTTTTCCAGCGTTAAGAGCTTCACGTGTTCTGGAACACTGAAAAACTCTCATCCAGTCTCTGTGAATGTCCTTCATAACCCTCCTCAGTGTTACAAATCTCATTGTTGTATTGGGATCCTCCTCTTTGTCATCTATCATGTCCCTGAGGTCTCTGTACAGAATCTTAGGAGTAGAGTCAGTCATATGACAGACAGTTTCCTTTTTGATCTCCAAAGTAAACTCTTTTTTTTTTTTTTTTTTAATTCAGGTAGAATTGGGCCACCTGGGTGACTCAGTTAAGCATCTTTGGCTCAGGTCATGATCTCAGGGATCCTGAGGATCCCATATCCTTGCTCAGTGGGGGAGCCTGCTTCTCTCTTCTCCTTCCGTCCCTCCCCACCACTTGAACAGCAGGCAGAGGGAGAAGCGGGCTCCCTGCTGAGCAGGAATTCCCCATGCAGGACTCCATACCAGGATGCTGGGATCATCACCCGAGCCAAAGGCAGATTCTTAACTGAGTTACCCAGGCATCCCAATCAATAAAAATGTTTGAATAAGTTCAGGTTGAATTTATAGTGAAATGTATAGATCTTAGGCGTATAGTTTAGTAAGTTTGAAAAATGACAGTTGTTTCTTTACTCAAGACAGAAAATCTATCATCAAGGAAAAGTTGTTTGTGACCTTCCAGTCAGTTCCTACCACTCCCACCCTTTGGTAAGGCTGGATAGAGTGTCGTCTAACTTAAGATAATGTGGATTGTCCTCTAGTAGTCTTGTTTTCCAAATGGTTTCTAATACAAGAGATGATGGAGGAATGGAATTTTAAAAATGCATAAAGAATGTGGTAATTTGTTCATAGACACCAGTTTTAGAATCACTTTTCTCTTCTTTCTGCATTAGCCTACTCTCAATATCCAGTCAAAAAGGAGTTCTGTCAAATTTACCTCCGTCTATCACTACCAGCCGAGTCAAAGCTGCCAAAATCTCTTGCTAGAAAGATTAACTGGTCTCCTCTGCAACTGGTCCTTTCTCTACATTAGAGGCAAATAATCTTTTCAAAAATGCAAATATGACATTTCGTCCTAGCCCCTTGAACTTCTAAAGGCTCTCGGGTCGTTTAGTGGTTTTTTTTTTTCTTTTTAAGATTTTATTTTTAAGTAATCTCTATATCCAGCGTGGGGCTCAAACTTACAACCCCAGGATCAAGAGCCACATGTTCCACTGTCCAAGCCAACCAGGGATCCTGAGGCTCATGTTTTGTAGGATCAAGACAAAACAAGGGTCTTATGTTACCTGGGCCTCCATTCCTTTCCAGTTTCAACGGATACTTACGTCCCCAGCTCTGAACTCCCAACACGGTGGCCATCAGTTTCATTGCTCCTCACCTCAGGATCCTCACAGGCCCTCCCCACGGGCTGGAATTCCTTTCTTCTCATGTTCAATTTAATGCTTATTTGCCCTTCAATTTGATGTCAACTCAAAACTTTTTCCCTTAAGTAATGGACTCAGAAAAGATTCGTAACACTTTTGGAATAATTTACTTCTTCCCAAGACTTCCAATGTAGCTCTGCCCTAGCCAGAAACAAGATAACTGAAGTTAATTCTTCTAATGAAAAAAGTGTCTTCTGGGCCTGATTATGTCATTTTTCTAACCCTTCTCCTACTTCCTATTTCCTCCCAGGAATGAAGTTCTTTCTCCTTTCTTATCCTTCAAAACATATTGCAATTTTAATAATGTTCTTATCCTTCAGGTAATAGTGATTGAAATATTGGGTGATTACTGCTGTTTTAAATACTGTTGGACTTAACATTCTAAAACAGGAAGATGGGGTTTTGGAATAAAAGACTACTTCCAACTAAGTTTAGAATTTGCTAGAAACCTTCTAAAATAGTTCTTTACAGGTAATGACATAATGGAAATAGAAAACAGAATTCTGGGTGCTAAACACAACAGAGAACATTTTTCTTTCCAAGAGGGGACTCAGATTATTGCCAGAGAACACTAAGTAAAATTAGACAGGGAGTACACGGTAATACATTAGAGGACAGAGAACAATTTTTTTTTATATTGATTCCTAAGTAACCTGCAGTCCATTTCCTTTTATGGTTCACATCAAACCTTTCCATTTATCACTCACTTATCATTTATTGAGCACCAACCATGTGTCAGACTCCATTCTGGGAAGTTGTGATACCTAAGTGCACAAAACTGACAGAAACCCCTTTACACTATTAGTAGGAGACAGTAACAAATTACATATTATGTTAGGGGAGACAAAGGTTACAGGTAAATTGAGAACTAGAGCATGGGGAGGGGGACAAATGGTGCTGATAGGAGTTGAAAAACAGCTTGGGATTTGATTTGATTTTTTTAAAGATTTACTTATTAGGGAGAGAGAGAGCACAAGCAGGAGGAGCAGCAGGCAGAGGGAGAGAGAGAAGCGGGCTCCTAGCTGAGCAAGGGGCCCGATGTGGGACTCAATTCCAGGATCCTGGGGCCATGACCTGAGCTGAAGATAGACACTTAACCAATTGAGCCACCCCGATGCCCCCAGTCTGTGATTTTATTTATTTATTTTTAAATATTTTATTTATTCATTTGACAGACAGAGATCACAAGTAGGCAGAGAGGCAGGCAGAAAGACAGGAGGAAGCAGACTCCCTGCTGAGCAGAGAGCCCAATGTAGGGCTTGATCCAGGACCCTGAGATCATGACCTGAGCCAAAGACAGAAGCTTTAACCACTGAGCGACCCAGGCACCCCATCAGTCTGTGATTTTAAAGAATCGGAGTATGCTTTTTTGACCAAGTGATGTAGAAGCTTTACCATACCAGCTTCTGGGGAAAGGTAATTCCAGCCAGTGCCAAGGTCAGGAAACAAAGGCAGGGTTCTGGAGGTGAGGTTGAAGGTGAAAGGCATGGGGCAGGAGATACTTAGGTATTACCAAGTTTTGGAGGTCATAACAAGGGCTTTGGTTTTAACTCGGAATGAAACAGGACCCATAGGAGGCTTTTAAGCATAGAAGTGTCATGATTTGACTTGTATTTCTAAAGGATCTTTTCATATATGAATCTGAGTATTTTTAAATCTTATTTAAAAATTCCAGATATAAAAGCACCTGGGTGGCTCAGTCAGTAAGCATCCCCAGGGTCCTGAGATTGAGTCCCATGTCAGGCTCCCTGCTTGGCGGGAGGCCTGCTTCTCTCCCACTCCCCCTGCTTATGTTCCCTCTATAGCTGTGACTCTATCAAATAAATAAATAAAATCTTAAAATCGGATATAAAACAGGCACACCCTTGTATCGTTCCTCATTAACCAATTGTCCAATGCAAATTCTGTTATCACAACCAAAACATTAACACCGCTGTAGTTAACATCTAATCTTCATTCTATATTCTAAATTTCCCAGTATTCCACATGTAGCAGAACTGTAACTTACTCAAACCAGGGCAGTTTTTAAAAACGATATATAGGGGAACCTGGGTGGCACAGTTGGTTAAGCAGCTGCCTTCAGCTCAGGTCATGATTCTGGGGTCCTGGGATAGAGCCCCACAACAGGCTCCCTGCTCAGCAGGTAAGTCTGACTCTCTCCCTCAGCCTGCTGCTCCCCCTGCTTCTGCTCTCAAATAAAATCTTAAAAAAAAAAAAAATTTAAATTATATATAGCTGGGGTGCCTGGGTGGCTCAGTCTGTTGGGTGTCTGCCTTTGGTTCAGGTCATGTCCTGGAGTCCTGAGATCCAGCCCCAGGTCAAAGTCCCTGCCCAGCTGGGAGTCTGTTCCTCCCTTTTCCTATTCCCACCCCCCATTCATGCTTTCTCTAGCTCCCTCAAATAAAAAAAATCTTAAAAAGAAAAAGATATATAGCTTACATAGAGTAAATATGTATACATATTTAAGCACGTAGTTCTTTGGATTTTTACATATGGATAAGCCTTAGTAACTGCCACTCAAAACAAGGTCAGCTCACTTTATGCTAATGACAATAGGTATGATCAAGACTACCTGCTTCGCAGAGTAGATTCATATTAAATTTTTGGCAAGAGTATCATCAATGGTATATCCCATCAGAAAACACGTTTCTGTTTGTGTCATTCCTGGTGATAAGCCTGAATACTCGGTCAAGGTGGACATAACCTATTTTTTCTACAAGCCCTATGTTGCAAAATGTAGATTTACTTGGGACACTTTCAGATAAATTAATACCAATTCAGTGAGTTAGCATTTTAAAAATTTCCCCATCTTTCTCCTCCCACATCTGCCCCTTAGGGCTGGGTCCTTGGAGATATAGCGATTTCCAATTTTGCTTTCTGGCAGGGAGTTCACAGGCTTTCTTCACATAGATCCATTTGCCTTAGGCAGCCATGTCTGGGCAGAACCTGACTCCAAAGCTCAAGGACTTCAACCCCAATTCTTGGGAGCTTATAGGTCCCTTTGGAGCCAGGAGAAATTCGGAGGGCTGGCTCCAGATGTCTCCTATCACCATTCCTGGGGCATCACATACCTTACTCACACCACACATGCGCTTCTGGATAGACAGCTCTGCCCAACTGTGACTTCAGTTTCCAGGTGGGAAACTGGACATTTTCTCTCCCCCCGCTCCTCCTATACATCTAGATCATAGGGCAAAATCCACAACAATAAACCCATGTTGGAAACTGCCATAAAGCCACAAGTGGGGAAAACAAACAAACAAACAAACAAAAAATCTTTTCTAAGAACCAAGGACTCTAAATTCAGGAGAATGTAAAAATTTTAAATAAATCAAACTCATCAAAGTGTATACAGTAAATGTAGTTTTTTAAAAATATCAATCCTACCTCATTTGAGCGGTTTAAAAAAAATCACGCCAAAAAAAAAATCATTATTTTTGGCTTACTCCTGAGTTAAGAATATTAATAATTTGCCCAGAATGCATATGGTCTCCTATGTACAATAGGTTTTACATACACATTTGAAATCCAATACATTAAGAATTTTTGAGTCAGAAATATCCTTAAATTATTTTTAACCACTAGAAACATACATAATAGTTACAAGGGGAAATAATATCAGCCAAGTGTTCTGTGTTTTTATTCCTGAGACACACCACAGAGGTCTCAGGTTATTAAGAAAACATCAAAAAACGTTTTGTTATATTAAAAGTATGTTTTGGGGAGTGGGAAAGAATAAAAGCTTTCCCTTAGGTTTGAAACACTCTACCGTTTGAAACCATGAACCTGAGCAGCCTCTGGGCAGGGGGAGTCAGGCTCTCGCGAGAAGAGAAATCCAGCTTAGATGCTGTACAGGTGCGCTTCCCACCCCACCCCTTCCGCGAGGCGAGGCAAGGCGAGGCTCAGTCTCCCACCTCAAAAGAACTCTTAAGTTTGCTTCTACTTCAGAAGGGTCAACGTTTGGTAGAAGAATGACTTTTCCATCTTATTTAGTAGAATAAATAGTAATTTTGAAATGCTTTTCCAATGTAAAGCATTAAGAGCCCTTGTATCCCAACCCACGACAGTGCAGGCCCTGGTAGGGGTCTAGGGGTCGGAGGGTAACATCTGCAGTGGACCAGGCCCGTGGGCCCTGGAAGCAGGAAGATGGAGGGTGTGGAGCAGCCTTCAGTTCCCATCAGTGGCACTGCGGAGTTGCTTGTAGTTCCCTTTCTACCAGTAATCATAATCACCGCTGTACCCCTTTTCCTGGTACTGCGAGCTCACTGGAGGCTTTTCATTAACACCTTATTCCTACAACGCAAACAAAGTATGTTCCTTTTTAAAAAGATAAGATCCAAGAAGAAACATTAAGTTACACCCTTAAAAACAGCCAAGAATGCCACTGGTGGAACTGTTCCTGAACTTGAGGATAGTGGGGGGTAAAGCATGCAACCAAGTCATCAAGGAGTAACTATTAGGCCCGTTATGTCTCTGTAATATGCTCCTATCTGCAGCCCATGGGCAGGAAAAGCCCCCCAATGAATTTTTTTACCATTTGCCTAGTGGCCTTGGTAGGTCATTGAAGGACTCTCCAGAGTGACCTCAATTTTATTCAACTTGCTTGGCAGCAACAATTCTTGGCAAGAAGTAGGACAGCCAGAAGGGGGAGATACAAGTGCACACTCACATACTTTGTCCTGTGAGAGACAGTAACTGGGGCCCAGGGGCTGCCACTCCTGGCTGGGGGAGGAGGAGTCTAACCTGAGGGTTCTACCTACTTCAGGCTTCTACCTCTGTCAACTGTCCAAGACCTAGGATGTTCAGTAACCTTGACCCTAAGGATGGGGGCCCTGTAGGCCAAGGGGGGATGGTTCCAGCACAACTGAGGGCTGGGGAGAGGGATCTCTGGGCTGCACCAAACTAAGCCCAGAAGCACACGCTTTTCAATACAGCACAATGGAAATCTCCTTTGAGTATCCTTTTGATGCACCTCTCCATTTGTGCTTTTGGAAAACACCTCTAGTCACCCCTCCTACTTGTCTGCTTCACATATTCAAGCCTCAAAAAGGCACCTGTATCCTTCACTGCTCTGAATCTCCCATTATCCAAGCGAGTGTATCATTTCTACCTTCTTCTGCTTCATTTATATTACCTAAAGCCAGATTCTGTTTTGGCACCTTTAGAAGATGCTAGGCCTGTAAAACCTATTAAAAACAACTTTCCCACATTTTTCTAACAGATCTCACTCTCTTCCCTCTTCTACAATGTAAGCCTCAGTGCACTTTCTTGCTTCTAACCCTTCAGTGGCCCATCACCCAATAAAAAGCTACCTGATCAGATTTCGTGTCCTTCACTTTTTTTTTTTTTTAAGATTTTATATATTTATTTGCCACAGAGAGAGATCACAAGTAGGCAGAGAGGCAGGCAGAAGGGGACAGGGAAGCAGGCTCCCCACTGAGCAGAGAGCCCTATGTGGGGGTTCAACCCCAGGACCCCGAGATCATGACCTGAGCCAAAGGCAGAGGCTTAACCCACTGAGCCACCGAGGTGCCCCTACACTCTAATCTTTGAAACTACAAAATTTTGCATATATATCCTTTTCTTTAAAACTGGGTGATAGGCATTAAGGAGGGCACATAATGCAATGAGTACTGGGTATTACAGAAAACTGATAAATCATGGACCTCCACCTCTGAAACCAATTAATACACTGTATGTTAACTGAACTTCAATAAAAATAAATTTTAAAAAATAAAGTGATTTTTGTTGTTTATATTTCTACTGTATTATAGTACTGTACTATGACCAATGCAATGTGTATATTTTGGGGGAAAAAAAAACTGTACTTCATCCTCCTCAGTAGATTCTCTATAAAAGTAAATATAATGGAAACAAACAAACAAAACCCCTAAATACAATAGCTTTTGGAATTAAAAATTTCTTTTCAGGGGTACCTGGGTGGCTTAGTGAGTTAGGTGGCTGCCTTCCTCCTCAGGTCATGAGACCATGCTCCCTGCTCAGCGAGGAGTCTGCTTCGCCCTCTCCCTCTGCCTGCTGCTCTGCCTCAGTGTGCTCTTGTGCTGTGTGTCAAATAGATAAATAAAAAATCTTAAAAAAATTTTCTTTACAGGCATACAAACTTCTTGGTGCTGCTTAAATTTTCATACTTTGATGACTTTTGCACACCTCCCTGTCAATGTGGCTCCTTTTATCAGTGATGTGGAAACCGAGGCCCAGAAAAGTGAAGTGGCCTGGGTAAAATTATGGAAATGGTTGCTGCAAGAAAAGGGACTTCAGTGGAGGACTGTCCCCTTCCTTGAGCCAGTGCTATTGCTACGGCTTCGAAACAACAGTACTCACCCCGCTTTACCTCACCCCACCTCACCTGTTTGTCAATAGTAGTGGCTTCTTTTAATAAAAATATCTCCCATCCTATTTAGAATCAGAAATCTTAAAAGAATTAGCTAGTCTAGTTTACAGAGAACAAATTTATCGGGTCCCTTCCCTCCCCAGGTCTATTCTGCACCAGCCAGTCACTGTTGATTTTAATTGGCTTAGAATTTAAATTACAGAGGAAAAAAAAACAAAAAAACTTTTGTTTCTCTTCACAATTATACTTCTAGAGTAGGCTCTTTGGTGATTATGGAGGTATTTCATTGATCACATAACTAAAGGCATCATTTGAAAGAGCACCATGGGCTACTGGGTAAATTCTAAACCTTCAAAGCTGACTATAATCAGACCCTAAACTAATGATATTACTTAAAGTCTATAGTGCTTGATTAGAACCAAAAACTGGTTTTTTTGCATACACTGTATATTTCCATCTTTATGACTTCATTGAAAGGAATCCCACTCGCTGGAATAATTAATACCCACATTTTTTTTTTTAATGCTTTCCCACATCAGACACAGTGCTAAGAAATTTACATTTATTGGGGCACCTGGGTGGCTCAGTGGGTTAAAAAGCCTCTGCCTTCAGCTCAAGTCGTGATCCCGGGGTCCTGGGACCAAGCCCCGCATCTGGCTCTCTGCTCCGTGAAGAGCCTGCTTCCTCCTCTCTCTCTGCCTGCCTCTCTGCCTACTTGTGATCTCTGTCAGATAAATTAAAAAAAAAGGAAAAGAAAAAAAGAACTTTACATTTATTAACTCTTCTAATCTTCACAGTACTTCAGATAGGCATTATTATGCCCACTTTATAAGGAGCAAGCAGTTTTGTTTTTTTTTTTTTTAACCATAGCTGTCACACTAAAATATTAAAAATTTCTACTTTGTCCTCAATTCTCTCAGCCTTGGCATTGGATGCCCTATTAAAAAATGAGCTTTCTTCTTCTTTCCACGTAGGCAATTCTTCCTTCAAGTTAAGAAACCTCTTCTTTGATACTAGTCATCATGTACTATGTTTACAGAGCAATATCCCCATTAGACTGGAGTCTACTTAGGGGGTTTTGTTGCTGTTGTTTTGCTAGTCATTATTTCTGTGACATGCATATACCTGTAATACAGTATTTAATCAATACTGTTTCTCCACAATTATGGGTGGGTCTCTAGGCAGAAGCAGTAAGCCCTGACCTATAAATGCTTTTTCTTAGGAATACACTTAACTCAGTAATTACTTTCTTGGAACTCTTTACTGACAGCTCGTGTAAGAAATACGGATCTATTTAAAATTAATATGCATCTCCTCTCTACCCTAACTGAACGCCAGGTGTCCAGTTTTCGTCTGTAGAAAAGGACCAGGTACTTACCTCCGAACACATCTGGGGCACAGCATATTGTCCTCCAAGTGTGGGGGTGGAAAATTGCAGGCTGGTAGCAAGAACAGGGCACATACTCTTCCCCGTTTTTCAGGCACCCAGGCTTGTCCTGCATGGAACTGCAGGTGAACCCAACCTTCTGTGTCTGCAGGCAGACTTTTTCCATGGACCACACACCACCTGACACCTGGAGAAGGAAAAGGGAAAGAAAAATGAAGACAGCACGACTAAATTCTGATGTTCTTCTGGTCAAGAATAGATCATGGTCTTTGTTTCTACTTTTCTTAAGTGCCGGCTCCAAGATACAAGCCCTGGAATCCTAGCTTAACCTACTCTGTCCTGCGCACCCCCACCCCCCCTTTATAAGGATTTTATTTATTTATTTGTCAGAGAGAGTGAGAGCGAGCGAGCTAGCTCAGGCAGACAGAATGGCAGGCAGAGGCAAAGGGAAAAGCAGGCTCGCTGCAGAGCAAGGAGCCCAATGTGGGACTCAATCCCAGGATGCTGGGATCACGCCCTGAGCTGAAGGCAGCCGCTTAACCAACTGAGCCACCCAGGCATCCCTGTCCGGTGCCCTTTTAGAAAACCATACAAAACAGTTTTTATTAAAACTTTAAAAAGGAGAGGTTCCTGGGTGCCTCTCCCTCTGCCTGCTCCTCTACTTGAACTCTGTCAAATAAATACATAAAACCTTACACACACACACACACACACACTCACACACCCCACAAACTTTTCGGTGGAAAAAGTGTAGCTGGAAGTGGTATAGCTCCAAGTGTGGTAAATGATAGTACAAAGAGGCAAAACTTTACTTCTGCCCATCCTAGGTTTGGAGCAGGGACTCCTTCACAAAAAGATCAAAAAAAAAAAAATCAGTTTCCTTCTTCCTTCCTTCCTTTTTTTTTTTAAAAGATGTTTAAATTTATTTGACAGAGAGAGAGAGAGAGCCGGAGAGGGAACAGGAGCAGGGGGGATGGGAGAGGGAGAATCAGGCTTCCCACTGAGCAGCAGTCTGATGCAGGGCTCAATCCCAGGACCCTGGGATTGTAACCCAAGCTGAAGGCAGATGCTTAACAATTGAGCCACCCAGGTCCCCCGAGAAAATCAGTTTTTTTTTTTTTTTAAGATTTTATTTATTTATTTGACAGAGAGAAATCACAAGTAGATGGAGAGGCAGGCAGAGAGAGAGAGGAGGAAGCAGGCTCCCTGCTGAGCACAGAGCCAGATGCGGGACTCGATCCCAGGACCCTGAGATCATGACCTGAGCCAAAGCCAGCGGCTTAACCCACTGAGCCACCCAGGCACCCCGAAAATCAGTTTCTTAATGCATATGGCACATATCCCTTGAAGAAACCACCAACGAAAACGAACTCAAAATGGTGGCTCAGAATCCTCGTTTTTTACAAAGAAAGAGGAATTTGTAGAGAAACAACAGGAAAAAGGGAAGCAGTTATAGGCTCCTGGGGGCGGCAGAGAGTGGGCAGGTCAATCCATGGGGAAGGAACTTAATAAATAAGGTATCTCTGGTGCCACCTCTCAGTGGACTATCTCCAGCAAAAAGAGAATTTATAAGCTGCCTATAGGCAGTAAAAAGGGACTTTTCTGGGTTGACTGCTCTTTAATTGCCATCAGCTCAAAGCAATTTTTATTATACATTTTAAAACAATTTAGGACAGGTATAATTTGGGATGACATACTCTGGTTTCCTTCAATAGAAAGACTAAACAGGAATGGTCTGGGAGGGTCTGCATGAAATGGGTTTGGGGTTTCAAAAGGCATTGTACTGGGCTAACCAGCTTATGGTTTCTCTTAATTTTATATCCTGTAATTCTTACAACATTATGAGGTAGGTGTAACTATTAACCTATTTTATGGTGAGAAAACTGGGAACTGTATTAAACATCTTGGTAATGTCACTCACTTAACAGACTTTAGAAGATCCCAGGCTTAAGCTCAGGCAGCTGATTTTAGAGCGTGCTCTTTGAATTCCTTCAAGAAGGGGAAAGAAAGCCAAACAGATTGCCATTCCCTTCTGATGACATCAATAATTTGCAGCAGTGGTTTTCAAAGTGCGGTCCCCAGACTCGCATCATCAGCACTGGCTGAAAAATTATTGGAAAAGAAAATTCCCAGGCCCTACCTCAGTTCTGAATCAGAAACTCTGTGGGTAGGGCCCAGGAATCACCAACCCTTCAGGTGATTTTTATATACCCTAAAACTGATTGGAGGTTAACATCAATTGCATTTTTTCCTTCAACAGGACCAGAGCGAAATCTCAAGCCTGGGCTTACCGTGGGCCTCCTGTGGCGATTCCACGGTCTCCGTCATGCCAGCCCTGCCTGCAATTCTCGACCAGGAGGCAAACACAGCATCTGGGGCTGAAGTTGTCACAACAACGGTATCAACTCCCTCCAGGAGAGCACCAGACCCCACAGAGGTGGGTGCCCCACCCTCAGGGGGAGCAGCCACCTCAGGAGGGTAGGTCCCGTCCGAAGATACCCTTTTTCCAAAACCTTCCAGAGACATTTCCCCCTGCTCCATCTTTGATCTTCTTTGTGACTGTGAGAGAATCTTGGCCTCCTCTGCGGTGACAGGAATATTCTTCTATAAACAGGGTTTGCAAGGTTAAGGTGCTGTCAGAAGTGCAGTCCAATTTTTACGATTTTGCCCAATTTTGGTGTGAAGTGGCTGGTGGTAGGGGTGGAAGGGGGTGGTCGGTGTGGGTGGGTGGGTGGGTGTGCTATTTCCCTTCAGAGGGAAGGAGAGGCTAAAGTAATCCCTCCACGGACTTTCTGATGCTCCATTAGGTAATCAGAATGAGGACTAAAGCTTCCCCTTTGTCAAATCCCTACGAATCACTTACCTGTTGATCAGGGTAAGCATATTCGCAGATTCTCTTATATACGTCCAGTTTCTAAGACAAGAGAAAAAGGAGTTAAAAATCAAGTAAGGATCCTCCCCCTCCCCCCAGGAGCACTGCCTCTGACCCTGGGCAGTCACCTGGCCTTTGGTGCTCAGCTTTAGTTGCTGGCACCAGGCCCGCAGGACGTCTCGGTGAAGCATGTTGGCGGGCGGCAATTTCAAAGGTAATGGAGGAACTGGGATTTTCTTCCGAAGTCTTACTTTTCCACTGCCTTCTTCCTTCTTTTCTGAACAAGATGCAGGAGGAAAACAGGATGAAATTAGCAATAATTCACTTTGGGATAGCCTTTTAAAATGTCAAAGTACAACTTTTAAGTTCTCCCAACCCAATCCCCATTGCAGATTCAATGACTTGACAAAGACCCCAGAACTTCCAAAAGACACAACCTCAAACCTGGGACGGACTTACTACTTCTGAAGCTCCAGTTTTTACTTCCTGAAACTTCCATACTTGCTCCCTTGTGGGCACTTACACCCAGACTTCAACGAGGCTGTACTAGAGATCTTACTTCCAATCCAGGGGAATGAGAGTCATTTTAAACCCGACATTGTAATCCTCAGTGGGGCCTGGTCCCCTCACCAAGGAACAAAGCAAACAACTAGGCGATGCTACACACAACCACCCGTTCTCAGAATTACATCAGCCCTCCCCACTCTGGGCAGTGCTTGGGTCTCACCGCACACAGCTTCCTCACACACTCTCACTGTCCAGGGAAGACTTCTAGAACACACTCCAGAATAGACAACTATAATGACACTAACAGTTATGAGGCTTTACCGAGTGCACATTTTACTAGTCAGGTATCATGTAGGCATTTTTACCCAATTATTCCCTATACACTACAATGGAGCCTGCAGCCCACTCCATCTGACCTGGCTAAGTTAAGTATTATCCTCCATTCTTAGAAAAAGAAGGTGGAGTTTTAAGGATAGGATTTCAAATTTATAGCAGTCTGTCCCCAAACCACTGTACTCTGAGATCCCTTAACACTAAGCAGAGAGTGAAGTCAAAATGATGAACAGAACAAATACACTGTCAGAGTTTGGAAACCTGAAGACACCCAAGTTTTAACAGAGGTGGCTGAAAGAAGGCTTCAGGCGCGGGCGAAGTAAGCTGAACGCCGAAGGAAGTGGAGGGTTTTCAGAATACAGGACTTTTTTTTCCCCCTACTTTTTCTATTCCTTCAGAAAATTCCTCAGTCTTCTTAACCCAAGGAAAGGAGATTTGAGGGCTTGTAGACTTCTTACCTTTGTCTTCTTTCATGGATCTTTTCCGTTTGGTCCCGCTGGCGGAGGTTTTTTGCAACTTTGGTTCACCGGGAGCCTGCTGCTTCTCTCTGGTTTCTTCTGATGCTGGTTCGGATAGGCCAGCCAGAGAGTGCTCCCCCGACTTGGTGGAGTTCTGCCGGGGACAGAGGAGCCGTCTTCCCGAGCATGCCCGCCCCACCACACACACTACCTGCCTCGAGAGAACTCACATCCACGGCACCAGGATAGTCATTAGACACATCACTGGCAGTGCAGCTTCTCCTCTGGGAAATCATCTCAACCCCAGGCTGACTTCTAAAATGAGGTAGATGGGGAAATGGGAGGCCAAGACGAAAATATGAAAAAGACAAAATATAGATAACAACCGCAGAAGTAGAAGAAACTCGGTTCTTTGGCTAGGGGGTGCAGGAGCCCTTACCTGTATCACCTGCCCTATCCCTTATTCTCTTACCTGAAGATTTTCTTCCCCCATTCCTTCCATCCTGATCTCTTCCGAAGTTTTCCCCTAATACTGCCAGAGGGATTCTATATATACTCCTGCGGCAGTTCCTTGTGTTTAGTATGAAGATATACAAATGTCTTTAATTCAGCGGACCAGCCTCTCCATGGCCCCAAGGGCTGGTCATAGAATTCCTTTCCAGCCTAGTTACCGTGGCCTGAAGAGATTTCACTCACCCCACGCCAGCCTTCTTCCCACTCACTTTCTTAAATCTTACTTCTCCGTCAGAATCTCTTTTCCAGTATTCCCTCACCTGGCCGCCCCTCCTAATCTCCTCAGACCAGGTCACAACTCCCAAGTTGCCTCTCCGCCTCCCCCTTATCAGTCAGTTTTACATTTGCTTGTGGGATTTGATCAGTGCTCCTTACCCCCTTTGAAGGTAAGCTGCCTAGGGGCAGAATTTCTCTCTCCTCCTGGGCCCTCAAACATTGTTTAATTGAACACCAGAAGCAAGAGAACAGTTGAGGATACAGTTATCTGATAGAGAAACCTCTTACATAAGATCTTGATGTATTTTTTATTTTCTTTCATTAACTCCCCACAGCAACCTAGTAGCAATTTCCAACTCTGTTTTTCAGATGCAGAAGCTACCTCACCCAAAGACACACAGGCAGGCATTTCTGAGGAACACAAAATCCCTACGTGGAAATCCTTTCCAGGGTCCTCAAGGCGGGAGCACAGGACAAATTAACACTTGTATGGCATTTTACATCACTATAGCAGCTTTGCATTCATATACAAATTTTACATTTGCATAGCCTTAACACAAACTACTCACTTTGGAGCCTAATGTCTTAAGTCTTAAAATTGGGCAAAAATGATGGTTGAGAGTGTTCGGGTTCCCTTAGCACTGTGGTTCGGTTCCACTGAAAGGTCTCAAATCCTCCCTGCTTTTTATTTTTTTTTTTTAAAGTAAGGTTCACACCCAGCCTGGAAGGCTTGAACTCCTGACCATGAAATCAAGCAGTGAACTGAAATCAAGAATTGGATGCTTAACCTGCTGAGCCACCCAGGCACCCCAAAGCTTCTCTACCTTTAATTTCTGCCTGTTGTGCTTGTCAGTATGTCTGACTTTGGATTATTCCATAGCCCTGGTGACCTTTGGAAAAGACAGGTTCAGACCTACCATTACTGGTTTAGGACCGGTGTCTGTTGAGGGCAAATTAAAGCATCTAGTTCTCCCCACCAACCTCAGGTCCTTTACCTCTTCCTGAAGTTTTCCCCTCACCTCCTTCTTCTCCTGTCACCACTCCCCTCCAGGCCTGAAAGCAAAATCTTCTTAAACACAGGATAAAGCATCTTTTCAAAACCAAAATAGGAAGCCCTGTTTCTTATATACAGTATCCTTTCCCCAATATTATCAGGCTGAGATGGTTATTTAGGACTTTACTGTTTTGTTTTGTTTTGTTTTTTTCTTAAGAGGAAATCAAGCCACATTCTTTTCTCCTCAAAACAAGGATCAAGTGTGCTCAAGCGGGAGGGAGAAACAGGACGAGGCTCTCAAAGACAGACAGAAACAAAACCACTAAAATTGTATTTACCTTTTTGCCTTTTGCTTTCTCCATATCCACAGAGAAGTCGAGGTTGACAAAAAGAAAATTCTAGCTACTTAAACGGCCCTAGGTCCAAGATTTTAAAAGTCTCCTCCCTTTTCGAAAAGTCTTTTAAAAGTCTCCTCCCACTTCCTGTCACCCAAGGGCGCTCTTCTTTTTCTCCTCCCCATCTTCCCTCCCTCACAATTTGTGAATACTAATTATGTGGACTCTTTTATTCATGAGGTGTCTCTGGTGTTAATTAATTAGTAATACCTTTCCTACCACTTCTGTGAGCTTTTTTTTTTTTTTTTTTTTTTTAAAGATTTTATTTATTTACTTGAGAGAGAGACAGTGAGAGAGAGCATGAACGAGGAGAAGGTCAGAGAGAGAAGCAGACTCCCCATGGAGCTGGGAGTCCGATGCGGGACTCGATCCCGGGACTCCAGGATCATGACCTGAGCCGAAGGCAGTTGTCCAACCAACTGAGCCACCCAGGCGTCCCTTCTGTGAGCTTTTTAACAGAAACCCTACCGTGTGGTTCAGGAGACGTCCGGCAGTTGGAAGCTCCTTCCGAAAAATCCAAGGGAGAAATAAAACTTCCCAGAGACTTCTCCACAGGATGTTCGAAGGGATTTAATGAGGCACCTTGTGGAAACAAAAGAATTCCAGAGCCGGACTGGTGGTTTGAAGGAAGCAAAACCTTAATCTTGTCCCACATAATTTTATTTCTTCAGCAAGATACTCAGCCAATCGCAGCTCCACCTTCCCAGGTTACACTCATACCCCTTCCTATCTGCCCACAAACAGTAAGAGTAGTTTGTAAAGTCTATTGAGTTTTTGTTTTGTTCCAGACTTTAGGTTTAAAAGTTCCATAGCCAGTATTTTATTGTCCTCCATTTTGTGGATGCTGAAAGTACGGACAACATTATATTGGTAATTTGCTGGATGATGCAGTAAGAGAACCAGAAATCAGGTCCCGTGAGCCTTATCCTCCCCCTCAAGCCTCTGACCTACCAACTCTCAAACAAGGTCAAGACTGTCTCTTTAAAATTAGTCTGAAAATACCTCCCGTTCAGATTGCTCCTCCCTGTCAAACTTGAGGGGGATCAGATATGGGAAGGGAAGAAAAATTCTACGTTAAGAGCCAGCAATTGTGGGATTCAAACCTTCCTGGGTCAGGTTACAAAGCTCTGCCTTTGTTTTGTTTTCCTACCTCTCATTGCCTGCCTCAAAATGATGAAGAAGAGATGAGCCCTACCCAGAACGGAGGTGATACTATCCTCCCAGGATAGTAATACACGGACACACGATGTAAGTAAGTGGGACTCGGGAGTGGAGAAGGAAGTGTAGATGAGGACTGAACAAGCCCCAAAGTACTAAAGAGGAAAGCAAGTATTTAGAACCGTCTGGGAGGTCACATGGAGATTTTGACTGGTATTTTACCCTGGCTCATAGGCAAAAATCAGTAACTTTCTAGTCAAGATTTATATATACAAAGTGTTTGATTGAATCATCTTTCTATTCCTAGTGTAATTGGAGGTAACATGCTAAATTCTAAATTAAGTCCAAACCCAGATGATGAGACATCTCATCCTGGGCAAGGTACAACTTATAATTTCTGTATTAAGAGATGGAATATAGGGCGCCTGGGTGGCTCAGCGGGTTAAGTCTCTGCCTTCAGCTCAGGTCATGATCTCCAGATCCTAGGATCAAGCACTGCATCAGATTCTCTGATCAGCAGGGAGCCTGCTTCCCTGGAACTCTCTGCCTGCCTCTCTGCCTACCTGTGATCTCTGTCAAATAAATAAATAAAATCTTAAAAAAAAAGAGAGAGATGGAGTATATATTGAGATTATGATTTAGGAATTCTTAGACCTACCATGATTTTGAGGAAAATAATTTCTGAAAGAATTGCACCAACGATTAAAAAAAAGAAACAACTGGTAAGCTGTGTCATATATATATATATATATATATATGTATATATATATATATATATCACATTTTAATTGTAAAAATATTTGAGCATAATTGAAAGTAATAATACTGAGTTCTCAAATGAAGCAAAAAGCCAAATACTTTTGTTGGGCTTGGAGCTGTGGAAATAAATTTATTACAAATATTATAAATGAATATGCTTATAAATTTATAAGCAATCTTCAACAAATACAATGTTTTTGACATTGTATTTGACTTCTCAAATGTAAAATAGGAATATATGTAAGTTTATTTGTTTCTTTAGAGAAATACGTTTATGTGTAAAATTTTTTATGAATGGTTAGTAGTCAAAAGAAAAAACTGCTGCTTTTTAAAATGTTTGTCAATGCATCGAGCTCTATTCCTTAGTTGAAAAATATTCATGATTGGGGGCACCTGGGTGGCTCAGTGGATTAAGCCGCTGCCTTTGGCTCGGGTCATGATCTCAGTGTCCTGGGATCAAGCCCCTCATCGGGCTCTCTGCTCATCGGGGAGCCTGCTTCCCCTTCTCTCTCTGCCTGACTCTCTGCCTACTTGTGATCTCTCTCTCTGTCAAATAAATAAATAAAATCTTTAAAAAAAAAAGAAAGAAAAATATTCATGATTGAATTTCATTTATTGAACAAAAGTGTTTGATAAATGGACAGCGACTATGTGCTTGGTACAGGAGATACAGCGATGGACAAAAGCAGACAAGGACCCTGTCCTCAAGGGTTTTCAGCCTGGTAGGAAGGACAAACATTAAGTAACTCATTATCACTAACTAATAAAAATAATCTTTTACAGGATTTTAAAATGCATTACATTTATTTATACATATTGTGAAAACTACTCAATTACGACACTTAAAAGGCAGAAAAGCTCCTTACAGTTGGTGGGCTGCAATAGGGGTTTTGGTCTCATCAAGGAAGTCAGGTAAGGGTCAGATTTGAAGGACCAGAAGAACTGCATTAACTTAATAGGAGGAGAGGAGGGGTCAGCTAACTCCTTTCAGGAACAAATCAGGGCTGTGAGGCTGGAGCTCGGAGGGGGAGGAGGAAGACGTTAGCTGTGTCTGGAGAGGTTGACCTCCTCATCTTTAGGCAAAGAGCAATGGAAAGCTGCTGACAAATACCAGGTGGAGGTTGGGTGGGCGGGCTCTGACGACCATTTTTTGAAGGTCTTTCAACCCTAATAAGGAAAAGCAGTTGGCGAGGGGTCTGCGAAGACACCGGAAGGTGAGTTGGGAAGCCGCCATAGCAGCTTTGGGTTTGGGAGACGGGCCCCTGGCCTGGTAATGGGGAGCTGTGGGTAAGAGCGCAGACTCCAGAGCCGGGCTGCCAGGAAACGCAGTCGCCTTTTACCCAGCTCTGTGACCTTGGGCGAATGATCGAACCCCTGAAAGTCTCTCCCTTCCCTCCCCTCTAAGATGGAAGCCCTGGAAAAGCTAGCTCTTCCTCAGAGGGCTGCAGGGATGACTAAAGAGGTTCTCACATGTCTCCTGTAGCAAGTGTCTAACGCAGCGCATGTTGAATCAATGCTGGATGTGTTGAACAGAGCAAATGGTAATTTTATCTACGTTTAAAAAAAATGAGCTTAGTAGGGAGTAGCAGAGGATTGCAGTCCAGGAGAAGCTAGCTTTGGTGAACCCTAGGCAAATCCAGAGAGGCAAAGGGAAGGTCTGCCTTTATTAGCTTTATGGAAGAAGTGGGAGACGGTGGTTTTGAACAAACGTTGTTGGGAGAAGAACAGTTTGAGGTTGGGGTGTCTCTCGGGGCTTAGCGTTTTATTGCTGGGGCAAGGAGGGGTCTTCCTTTTCTTTCTTTCTTTCTTTTTTTTCTTTGATCTTCCCTTTTTTTTTTTTTTTTCCCAAGATTTAATTTATTTACTTGACAGACAGAAATCACAAGTAAGCAGACAGGCAGGCAGAGAGAGAGAGGAGGAAGCAGGCTCTCCACAGAGCCGAGAGCCCCATGCGGGGCTTGATCCCAGGACGCTGAGAGTACGACCCAAGCGGAAGGCAGAGGCTTCAACCCACTGAGCCACCCAGGTGCCCCGGATCTTCCTTTTCTTAAAAGCATGAGATAAATTCCTATGTAAAAAGTGCCCTCCTCAAAATCATTCTTCTCTTCTTTCTAAGGGCTGGTTGTGTGGGCCACGGTGAGTGGTACAAGCTCCAGTGCTCCCCCTCAGGGCGTTCCCGTTCCACAGTAAAGGAAGGTTCCTTTATGTTCACAGATGTTTCTATCAGCAGACTGTTGGAGACTGAATAAGGTTGTGAGAGATGTGGTGGATTCCTGCCAGGTTTTCTTTTTTGTTTCTGCGTGTATTTTATCTTCCAAAAAAGTTTTTAATTGAATAAAATGAGCTGAGTTAATGAGGCCTTTAGTTGTTTACCTAGGGGCAGTGAATTTTCTTCCAGAGTCATTAATCTGCATTTACAGAAGACAAAACAGGATTGTATCACATAACACCCCCACCATTTCTTATTGGAGGGATGGAGAGCTTTGGTGGGAGATGACCGTGGGGGCTGATTGGGGTACAGGTTTAAATCTGTACGTGCTGGGTCAAAAGCTGGTCTTACTCAGTATTTTTATGGTTCCGTTCATACCCAGAATGACTTCTACCAGTTTATAACAGAGTATAAGAATACCTCTTTCTCTATATCTGGTATTGTAATAAGTACTCTAAAACTCCACTCTCTTCCTTTTAAGTGTCCCCTATGGTGGGAAGTCGGTATCCTTTATGGAGTTATTTTTTATTAAAGAACAGATGAGTCATTTAAGCATCTGACTTAGGCTTAGGTCATGATCTCCGGGTCCTGGGGTGGAGCCCATATGGGGCTCCGCACTCAGGAGGAAGGAGTCTGCTTCTCCCTCCTCTCTGCCCCTTCCCCTGCTCGGCCTGTGTGTATGCACTCTCTCTCTCTCTCATTTGAATAAATCTTAAAAAGAAAGAAAGAAAGAAACAGATGAGTAATTTAGAAGTAAATTTGGAGAGTAATGTGGGCTGTCAGGTTAGTTAGTAATCTGGGATACCGGCACCTGGCTGGTTCAGTCCGAAGAGCATACAATTTTTAATCTCAGGGTGGCGGATTCAAGCACGACACTGTGTGTAGAGATTGCTTAAATAAATAAAACTTTAAAAAATAAATAATTTGCGTTAAAAAAGAGAAAAGTTGGGGGTAGATGGTAGAGCTGAAATATGGGGAGAAAAACACAGGGGTTTCTTTTTCTTTTTTTTTTTTTTAAAGATTTTATTTATTTATTTGTCAGAGACAGAGAGAGAGCACAAGCAGGTGGACTGGAAGGCAGAGGGAAAAGCAGGCTCCCCATTGAGCAAGAAACCCACGTGGGACTTGATCCCAAAACTCTGGGATCACAGCTTGAGCCGGAAGGCAGATGTCTAACCGACTGAGCCATCCAGGCATCCCACCCATCTGATTTCTTTTTTTTCTTTTTTTTTTTTTAAGATTTTTATTTATTTATTTGATAGAGATCACAAGTAGGTAGAGAGGCAGGCAGAGAGAGAGGGGGAAGCAGGCTCCCCGCCGAGCAAAGAGCCCGATGTGGGGCTCGATCCCAGGACCCTGAGATCATGACCTGAGCCGAAGGCAGAGGCCTAAACCACTGAGCCACTCAGGCGCCCCTGATTTCTTTACTTATAAACTGTCTCCATTCCTCCTTCCATCCTCTGTCAAGCACTAGTGAGGAAAAGTGATTCTGATCCTTAATTACCTCCCAGTAGATTGAGTCCAGAAATGTGAAGCAACACAGTGTCACCGAGTATATATCTACTTCATGACTTTCACTTTAGAGATCAAGGCATGGGGGCACCTGCCTGGCTCAGTCGATGGATCTTGTGACTTTGGATCTTGGGGTGGTGAGTTCAAGCCTCACATTGGGTGTGGAGCCTACTTAAAAAAATACGGAACAGGACATGTTTATCAGACTTCAAGCCAGCCTGCACACAAGGCCTCTGTGTAAGGTGTGCGGTCTACCTCCAGGGCACGCGGGCATGAAGTGAGTGGTCCCTCCGGGAGTTCTTTTGGCTCTCATGTCCTGATAACTGGGAATCGAAAACTGAAGTACAGGAGGCTTTTTTATGTAGTTAACCATCCCAAGGAACTTTGGAGTAAGAGTTTATAAAAGCAAGCTTAATTTAATTTTGCAGCATGTATGCATTTTTGTTCAGAAGGCTTAACTCTTGTCAAATATAATGCAGTTTCTTGTGGCTTTAAATTTTACCCGACTCAGAAACAGGGTGGTTTTTATGATAAGAATCGCTTTCCTCCTGAGCTAGAAGCATAACCATGCATAGGACAGTAAGAGTAACTTAAATGAGAATGATTACTAAATGCAGCCTCAAAGAGAAGATAGATAATAGCACTTTATATTCATACAGACCTGCCTTTCAACTGAGTATCAAAGGAAGGCAGAATGTAGCTGATGCTGTGTTATGGTTGAAAATTACAACTGTGCAATTTTCTTATTCCTGAGTGTTTCCCTTCTTAAACATGATACTGAGTTAAAACAGCTCTAGAAATTCAATGTGTATTGATTTTGAACACAGGTCTCTCTCTTTCTACCCCTCAGATATCAACCCTGAGTTGCAAAAACATCAATGGACCACCTGCCTTTGTGGCTTTGAAGCATTTGCTATCATTGGAGAAAAACATAATAAGGGATGGATGGACATCTTTCTGAGCTGTTCTAAGGTTTTTGAATAAGGAGTTCAGCTACATCCCTTTTGGCCTCAGTCTGTACTTCTTAATTAAGTTCTTTCCAGCTTCTCTCTTAACTCAGGCAAAGACCTGGCAGGTGGATCTTCCCATGATGGGACGTGAAACTACTCTCTCAAACAGTAAGGCCTGCCCCGAGCCCCAAGACTGTGGTTGGCCTGACCTTTGCTGCCCAGCTGCATGGACTCCCCAACCTTTGTCCTGCATTTTCCTTAGATAAACTTAGATCTATTTGTAGCACTGTGGGGACCGTCCCTGCGATGTAAGTCCACCGACTTCCCAGTTGTTGGCCTTTGAAATTCCTTTCTTGTTTCATCACCACTCAGCTTTCTGCCTTTGGATTCTATCAGCAGTGAGTGGTCACACCCGGTCTATTTGGGACCCTGGAGCCAGAAGTTCCTGCATCCTGGGGCCCCAGTTGAATTCTGATGAAAAAATACAGAGATGAAGATGGAGACAGAACATACTCTGCATCCCCTGAATGAATTTAGCCATGGTGCTAACACTTGAAGAATGCATCAGAAAGCTTCACTCTACTGAAGCAGAAGTTGTGTAGGGGGCGCTCAGTAGTATTCATGGAAATTATTCAAAACTAGAGCTCTGAATTATATTACTGTATTCTATATAATGATGAAAATTACAGAAATCCCCAGAAATACGTTGCTACGGATCCTATAAGTGCTTTCTTTTGGAAGGTTGTGACACTATATTTTTGGATTGGCTTTAAAATGTTCTCATAATACCTATTTATAGGCAGGTGCATTTTTTTTAAGATTTTATTTATTTATCTGACAAAGATCACAAGTAGGCAGAGAGGCAGAGAGAGAGAAAGAGGAGGAACCACGCTCCCTGCCCAGCAGAGAGGCCCATGTGGGGCTAAATCCCAGGACTCTGGGATCATGATCCAAGCCAAAGGCAGAGGCTTTAACCCACTGAGCCACCCAGGTGCCCCTAGGCACATGCATTTTTGACTACTCATATAAGGGAAGGCAAATAGTGAACCTCTACTTTTTTTTTTAATATTTTATTTATTTATTTTGGGAGTGAGAGCGAGAGAGGTCTCAAGCACAAGCTGGCAGAGGGGCAGAGGGAGAAGGAGAAACAGACTCACTGCTGAGCAGGGAGCCCAACACGTCTACCTGATCTACCTGATCTGAAGGAAGCCCCTTAACTGATAGAGACACCCAGGTGCCCCATGAGCCTCTACATCTCTAAAGACACAGGAGAAGAGGGTGCCTGGGTGGCTCAGTTGGTTAAGGGACTGCCTTCAGCTCAGGTCTTGATCCTGGAGTCCTGGGATTGAGACCCACATCAGGCTCTCTGCTCGGCAAGGTGTCAGCTTCTCCCCCTGAGCTCTCCTCTCATGTTCTCATTCTTTCTCTCTCTCTCTCCCAAATAAATAAAATCTTTAAAAAACAAAACACAGGATAAGAACATTTTTTGAAAGTCA
Organism: Mustela putorius furo; assembly: GCF_011764305.1. NCBI lineage: Eukaryota > Metazoa > Chordata > Mammalia > Carnivora > Mustelidae > Mustela > Mustela putorius. Next base: position 35,121,540 of record NW_025421987.1, read on the forward strand.
TTCACACACAAAAAATAAAAGTTAAACAGTAAAAATTTTCCTAAGGTAATTAAAATTTCCATGATAAAAAAAAGACCAGGTCTTGGTGTGCCAGAGATTGGATTAAATGGGGGATGGGGACTAAGGAGGTCACTTTTGATGAGTACTGGGGGCTACACGTAAGTGGTGAATCATTGAATTCCTCTGAAACGGATTTATACTATATGTTAACTAACTGGGACTTAAAAAAAAAAAACTTGAAACTACTAAAGAAAAAAGAAAGGCCAGGTCTTACCATAAAAGGGAACCAAGAGGTCCAGGCTTCACATTCTCAGATAGCCTCATATTTAGACACTTAAAGTGATCCAGATACATATAGATGCCTCTATCCATATAGCCAGGGCTGCATTATAATGATTAAAAGAAAAATATATCAGTCATGCAACTTTGTTAGAGGTAAACATTTTCTTCGATTATACGTTTTCTGTAAACTTATGTTGTCCTTTTTTTTTTTAATGGAATCACAAAAATGGAAGGATTTTAGGCCTACTTTATTATGATACTGTGACTCTTAATTAGAACTGCTTCTGTCATCCCCATCCTGGCTCATGGTATAGGGCTCCTAAAAAACCCTTGAATTTCCTGAGTGATGAGAGCAGTAAAGGTGTATTGTTATGTTAATGAGTGGCTTTTGCAAAGTGCCTAAGGGGGGGGGTTGTTGCCAAAATAGGCAACCCAGTGATTAGAGGGTTGGACCTTTCAGTCCCACCTCCTTAATTCTGGGGGAGGGGGGAGCTGGAGGTTGAATCCATCACCAGTGGCTAAGGATTTAATCAACCATGACTAGGTAGGGAGGCCTCCATAAAAACCCAAAGGATGGTGATGCACAGAGCTGGGTTGATGAGTGCATGGAGAGTGGCCCCCTGGAGGCCCCATGCCCTTTCCACATCCCCTACTCTGCATCTTTTCCATCTGGCTATTGCATTACATCCTTTTATAATACCAGTGACCTAGTAAGTAAAATGTGTTTTTGAGTTCCGTGAGCCACTCGTAGCACATCATTTGAACATCATTTGAGGAAGTCATGGTGATCTGGGTGGGATCTTACAGCCCAACAGTCAAGAAAGAATGCTTGAGATGTTTAGGGTGTAAAAGGGTGTTTCTTTTTTTAAAAGATTGTATTTATTTATTTGATAGAGAGCTATTACTAGTAGAGAGGCAGGCAGAGAGAGGTGGGGAAGCAGGCTCCCTGCTGAGCAGGGACCAGTGGGGCTCCATCCCAGGACCCTAAGATCATGACCTGAGTGGAAAGCAGAGACTTAACCCACTGAGCCACCCAGGTGCCCTCAAAAGGGTGTTTTCATTAAAGCCCATAGGCACAAAGAGCTGCATTGTGATTGTGAGGAGTGACTGGTTATATAGGGTTTTCTGTTCTATGGAGGTGTAGGTGACATTAGGACTCCAGGAAATTGGCCCTTATATGAGTCTGCAATACCAAATGTAATGATTAAGTTGTTTACACAGGTTGATCATCCCATACAGAACAACAGTTCTACTAGACAAAATGAATTCCACAAATAGTGACCTAAATGGGACTTTGCTAAAAGGTCTTAAGAAATCCTTATGGAATATAGGCCTTTTTTCTTTTTTTAAAGCCTGTAAGAATACACGGGTATGATAACAATTCATTTTATGTGACTTAGGCAATTTTCTGACAAGATGGTGGCTCTTTATACCATTAGGAAGTAACCAACCTGAAATGCAGTAAATGTGAGAGTCTTCAAAATTATAGTCTTCAAATAAAGACTTCAATAAAGTCTTTGAAATTATAACCTGGTTCATAAGTGGTGGAAATGAAGAGAGGCAGGCAGTGTAGTCATGCCCTGTTATCAACCAAACAGTAGGGTGGAGAAAAATAATATGTCAGTGCTAGAGTTTATTTACAGCTGTCCAAAGGAGGAGTGCCTGGGTGGCTTAGTCATTCAAACAGGAGACTCTTAATCTCAGGGTCATGAGTTCAAGCCCCACATTGTGTGTGGCACCTACTTAAAATAAAATATAAAACAAAATGAAGTTAAATTAAAAAAAAGAAAACTGCCTGAAGGAGAAGGAAACTCCAGCTAGTGGACATAAACATTCTTGGTAGTACAGTGAAGCAGATACTAAGAATACTAAATCCTACTCACCTTGGAAAGTTCATTAGCAGGAGCCAAGGGTCAGTTCCAACAAACACTGAATTAAGGGTCAGCACTGATGAGAATTTAATGATGAGAACAGTTGTGTTCCTGAGAGAGGCAAGGTGGGAGATATGCATAAGGAAAATTATTCTGGCCAGGGGCTTTTGTGGGACTGCCTCCTAGGGACCATGAAGACAAGAATGAGGTGGTTGTTGGTGGGACTGGGAAGGCAAGGAAGGCTATATGAAGCGTTGTATAGGTAGAATCTCATGATAACTTAATAGATATGGGGAGCTGAAGTTCATTATAAAACTGAGATTTAAATTTGGGTATTGAAAGATGGTGGTATTAACACTATACTTGAAACAAAGAGAACATGTGGAAGAGAGGTGGTGTGTCACAGATTTAAGGGATTGCAGCACCTAGCAACTTGATAGATTTTATTTCTTGCCATGACCCAACCAGGCAGAAAATGACTCCAAGGGTATATAATCAAGTGTCTGTCAGGCATTGGCCAGCATTTTGGAGACAGCTTAGATAGGGAACCACAATACATCTTTCTTTGTTAAAGAACCTGGAATTGCAAATCCTAGAGTCCATTTAGAGATCCAAAATACAATCAGCCTGATAAAATGTCCTAGTTAATTATCTGACAAATTGCTTTACCTCAGTTAATTCCTCCATCCTTAATATTTGCAGATTTTGCACAATTCTTTTTATAGTATAATGATTTGCTATATTGAGAGTTCTTGACTAAAGGGACACTTTCTGGTGTACCTGGCTGGCTAAGTTGATAGAGCATGCAACTCTTGATCTCATGGTTGTGAGTTCAAGTCCTATATTGGGGATAGAGATTAATTAATAAAAAAAAAATTTAAAAATGGACTATTTCTTACTGAACTTCATCTTGTCAGCCATTAGTGTAAGGACCTAACAAAAATATTATCTAAGTAATGAGTGACACCTGGATGAACAAATGCTCTACGGACCCTTTTAGACCTCATTGTTGTCAAGGCTAAGCCTGGCCAAGGGAGTCCTGACATTGTCTCAAATTGCTCCTCCACGGGGGCAATATTGATGTTGGGTACATGGGACAAATCAGGTCTTTGATTGGCAGGTGGTGGTGATGGTGTGTAGTGTGAGGTTGAGCGAGGGTATCATGGTGATGGGTCTAGAAGAGCAGACATCTGTTAGCACATTTATTTATTCCTTTATTTTTACGTGTTTAAACTATCTGTGAATAAAATTTTATTTCTTCTTAGACACTTTTTAGTCACTGTGTCCTGTGGTTTTGGTTTAATGGCCTTGGACATGACATTTCCAGAAGTGGCACAGCCTTCTGTGGGCCTGAATCTTCTTCAGTTGCTCCCCATCTTATGAAGTGTGTTATCTAGACCATGGTCAGGACTTGGCTGTGTTTTCCATCCTTCATGTCCTTTTGTCTATTTAAAAACCTTTTGCCTATGATCTTACACTGGTGAGGATTGTGCATAATGGCGATCACACGCCCCACCTCATCCTCAGTTTTCCTGCCCTCTTGGTGAGATCAATGTCTGCTTTCCTCCATACCACGTGAGCATATCTTCGCAAAGTGTGCTGGAACTTCTCAGGGATCACTAGAGATGTGTCGGTGGCCCCAGGGGCAGTGTGTAGGTCTCCCATGGAAAAGGCAAGTACATTGATTTTTAGTGCCTTTCTACTTTCTCCACATTACCCTGATCAAGTTTTCCTTTTCCTTTTCTTAATTCTCAGATATCTATACCTAAGAGGTAGTACTTATGAGGCACTAGGCTAAATGATGGAACACAGAATACAAAGAGCAAGTTCTAGAGTACAAAGGATCCCATCCCAAGGCCTGCGCTGTTTCTGACAGCTCCTGTTGTATCAGAGGCTCATGCCCAGTGAGCCTCTGATAGCCTTCTTGCTTTTCAGTCCACGTGGTTCCTGTGTTCATCTTGTATCGTGTTAATTCTCTATGAAAGATTTCCCCTCATTTCACAGGAATGCATAATACAGTCTGCCTTACCTGGAAAGTCTTTTTTTTTGTAAACAGTCTCTTGTTTCATGGGGAGAATACTTCAGTCTTGTTATTTTTTTTTAAAGATTTTATTTATTTATTTATTTGACAGAGACAGAGAGAGAGCAAGAGAGAGAGAGAGTGCCTGAGCATAAGCAGGGGGAGCAGCAGAGGGAGAGGGAGAAGCAGGCTCTCCACTGAGCAGGGAGCCTGATGTGGGGCTCCATCCCAGGACCCTGCAATCATGACCTGTGCCGAAGCCAGACGCTTAACAATCGAGCCACTCAGGCACCCTGAGAATATTTCAGTCTTAATATTAACATTGGGACTTGATTTGCTGTAAGGTTTGTATTTGTTTTTATTATCAATTTAATGGGCTTTTGATAATTTTTCATTAGACTCAGCAAAGTTCTAACAGTGCTATTTAGTATTTTAAAACAAATCTTTCTCTGTGATTCTAATACAAATTCAGTATCTGCTTTGGATTTGATGATAATCCTAAATAGTACACTGGTTAAAAACCAGATTTAAATGTATTTATTTTTTAAAGCATTGACCTTGTTTTGGGAAACAATATTTTTTAAGCCCCTGCTGAACAAGCAGTTCCAAATGAACACTTTCCACCTTCCTTGTCCCTTATTATTGTCTTCTTGTTTGAGAAAGAAATGCATTGCAATGTCTTACTTGAAAATTGGATCCTTATTTTTATGATACTTATGAATATTTCACTGTTACTAACTAACTTAGAAATTATGTAAGAAAAATAAAAGAACTAAAACTAGGTTTGCCAAATCCTGAGATGTGCTTATTAAAATTGGGAACAGTAATAAAACAAACAAAGCCAAAATAAAATAAAAGCCAGTATGCAACTATGGGCTCGTTGGGAAACAAATATAAAACAAGTTTGTCATTCTAAGTGAAGCAGGTGAGGTTGAGAGGTGTGAGCCAAGGTTATAATAAAGATAATAAGTGAATGGTCAATTCAGATATGATTTAGCCCTGCGGTTCTCAAACTTTAGTATCAGAACCACCCTGAGGGCATGTTGAAGCACATCTTTCTGGATTTCACCCACAGAGTGTCTGATTTAGTAGGTCTGGAGTGGAGCTGGAATATTTGTATTTCTAATCAATTTCCAGGTAATACTAATGCTGCTGGTGTAGGGACCACATTTTGAGAACTACTAATTTAGCCAAACAGTAGAATACCCGAAACCCTTGAACTTGATCATGTGAATGTACATTTATTATCAGAGAATGGTAAATTCATATTGGAACTAATGAGAGGGAAAGACAGAGAGGCCCCCCCCTCTTGGTCTCCACCAACCTTACCTCTTCCAACTCTTTGTACAGCATTGGTAGTTGCTAAGACATCAACTTTGTATTCTGAATTTTATTTTATTTTATTTTTAAGATTTTGTTTATTTATTTGACAGACAGAGATCACAAGTAGACAGAGAGGCAGGAGGAAGCAGGCTCCCTGCTGAGCAGAGAGCCTGATGCGGGGCTGGATCCCAGGACCCTGGGATCATGAGCTGAGCTTTAACCCACTGAGCCACCCAGGTGCCCCATGTATTCTGAATTTTATAATTAATGGCAAGAAGCAAGCTTTTCTTGCACAGCGTGTCACATTAAGTTGCTGCCCTAGTAAGTGTCAGAAAGTTGTCTATGGCAGAGTTAGAGATCATGAATATGGAAGGAATGATAGAATTAGGAAATTACTATTTGAAACTTCTGATGTAATGATTCAGGCAACAGTCATCAGTGGTTGAAACCATTAGGTAAAGTCTTTGGTGATCTTTACAGTGGAGGGATTCAATAGTTACTGCACAAATCTGATTAATCTTAACACAAATACAGAGAAACAGGCATTGTGTTTGATATGATGTAACATGAAACATGATATGATGCCACACTCTAAATATTCTTATCAAAGACAGTGAACCTGAACCTAACCAAGGCTCTGGGTCTTCCTTCCACTTACAAAACTATGGGAGAAAGGAACAAATTGAGTGATGGCACAGGGAAGAAAACAGACACATCTAGAGTATGGAATATTTTATGGGAGAAACTAGTAAGATAGGGGGAAAAGTTGGAGTAGTCTCCTCTAGATTCAGAGAGACATAAGCAGATGTGTTCGTGGACCTTCTTTAGATTCTGGTTTGAACAGGCCGAATCCAAGATAAAAATACAAAGACCAGGAAATGCATGGTCTGAGTATTAGCCAGCACCAGAGGTTTCTTTTTTTTCTTTTTTTTTTTTTTAATTTTTATTTTTATTTATTTTTATTTTTTTTTTTAAAGATTTTATTTATTTATTTGACAGAGAGAAATCACAAGTAGATGGAGAGGCAGGCAGAGAGAGAGGGAAGCAGGCTCCCTGCTGAGCAGAGAGCCCGATGCAGGACTTGATCCCAGGACCCTGAGATCATGACCTGAGCCGAAGGCAGAGGCTTAACCCACTGAGCCACCCAGGTGCCCCTTTTTTTTTTTTTTTTAAATTTTTAAAAAGATTTTATTTATTAAAAAAAAAAAAGATTTTACTTATTAATTTGTCAGAGAAAGAGAGAGAGAGAGAGAACACACAAGCAGGGGGGAGTGGCCAGCAGAGGGAGAAGCAGGCTTCCTTGATGACATGCTCAGGTCATGATCTCAGGGTCCTGGGATGGAGCCTGGCCTCCGGTTCTCTGCTCAGTAGGAGCCTGCTTCCCCCTTTCCCTCTGCCTGCCTCTGCCTGCTTGTGATCTCTCTCCCTCTGTCATATCTGACATAGTATCTGGGTATATGAAAATGCATTACAGTGTTGTTATAGTGTTACAGTGTTGGCTATTTGGTGTGTATTAAAAATTAGGATCATAAAAAATAGTAGAAAGAGAACCTAGTAGAAAGAGAATCTAGCTTTTCTTCTCTTAGTCTTAAAATATGATAATTTAAAAAATCTGAAGTAAATTTTCATTGCTCTGATACTCTGTTTAGAATCTTGCCTGCATTGCTTATTTACCATGTAACCTTGGGCAAAGGAATTAATAGGTTAGTTTTCTGCTAAATGGCAGTAATCATGGTATCTACTTTAGGGTCTGTATGAGGATTAAAACAGATAATGAATGTAAATCTCTTTACACAGGGCCTAATATGTAGTAACCACTCAATAAACATTAGTTATTATTTTATGAATGATTTTTCCCCCTATCCTTTTTATTTTTAAAGATTTATTTATTTGAGAGAGAGAGAGAGAGAAAGAGAACTTGAGTGGGGAGTAGAAGCAGAGGGAAAGGGAGAGAGAGAATCCTCAAGCACCCTCCCTGCTGAGCATGGAACCCAACTCAGGGCTCCATTCTGTGACCCCGAGTTCACGACCTAAGCTGAAATCAATAGTTGCTTGCTTAACTAAGCCACCCTGGTGCCCTCCCCCACTGCCCATCTTTTTTTCCTATCCTTCTGATAAGTCAGGAGTTACTTTCTTTTCCTCTCAGATGACCATTTGTAAAGGAGATATCAACTAATACTAAGGATGTTGTCTACATTTTTAAGTGAGGAGCTTTACTTGTATAGCTAATGTTTAAGCTTAAAAGATTTTTTAAATATATGACACATGTTAATGACATGAAAATATTTTCATTGGGTTTTGGGGCTTGAGAAAATGATTTTAAAACAAACATCCTTTCTTCATACATTGATGCTAGTGCAGTGTGACTTAGTTTGCAATAAATAATCTATGTACATTCTTCGGAAAAGGTAAACATCTTTTCTAAAGCCGTTAAAGCCTAGATGAATTTAGAAGTAAGCTATAATCCCAAATTGACTTCGTCAGCTCCAGAACTGTCTTATCCCTACAGATGGATTGTCAGTATTGTAACTGTGATGCTTCTTTCGAGTGCCGTGGGAGGAGATCCAGAGGGTCCTGGGGGGCAAGTCCAGATGACTCCAAGTTCTTTAATGACAGGGCAGTAAAAGTTAAGAAGTGGCACATTTTGGGGGAAATACCTCAGTAATATTAGTTATACAAGGAGGAAGAGAACAATACAGCTGGAGAATTAAATGGAAAGATGAGCACACAGATGGATAAGAAAGCAGTGTTTTGCCAACTGGATGACATCTGGCATGCTAGAGTGAAGTTAATTACCTAACAAGTGAAACAAAGTCCAAATAGCAAATGATCTCTTCATCTTTCTGCAGGAATATAACATTCCCCAAATAAGGCATGTTATTTTTTTTTAAAAAGATTTTATTTATTTATCTGACAGAGATCACAAATAGGCAGAGAGGCAGGCAGAGAGAGAGAAGGAAGCAGGCTCTCTGGAGAGCCAGATGTGGGGCTCGATCCCAGAACCCCGGGATCACGACCTGAGCTGAAGGCAGAGGTTTTAACCCACTGAGCCACCCAGGTGCCCCAATAAGGCATGTTATAAGGGAAAACCAGAGACAAAGATAGAGTTTAAAAATAAAATCCTCCTTGGGGCGCCTGGGTGGCTCAGTGGGTTAGGCCACTGCCTTCGGCTCGGGTCATGATCTCAAGGTCCTGGGATCGAGTCCCGCGTCGGGCTATCTGCTCAGCGGGGAGCCTGCTTCCTTCTCTCTCTCTCTCTGCCTGCCTCTCAGTGTACTTGTGATTTCTCTCTGTCAAATAAATAAATAAAATCTTAAAAAAAAAAATAAAAAAAAATAAAATCCTCCTTTAAACAGATGTGAAATCCACAGCTGGAATTAAAGCAGTCAGGAATGTGGGAAGAAGGCAGTTTATAAGAAACCTTAATATGGTATTAACTCTGACAGTGGATTAGAACATAGAAGACAGCAGCAAATTTTCTTTCTCTCAAGATTGCTATGGTTTATCAGATTATCAGCAGTGCTTACGAAGCAAAGCATATATAAATTTTTTTTTCAGAAACAAAGCAGAGAATTATATTGATAACCGATTATAGATCCATGCCTACAATAAAACTTTTCTTTGAGATAAACTTACTTATAAAATGTTCTTTGAGTTATCAATATCATTAAGATGCCTTTCATGCCAAGATTTATCTTTATGACCTCTTCTCTCTGTTTTGTATCACCATGGCCTGGGATATCTTTCTGAGACAGTGAATCCAATCTGAGTTTTAGTCACAGTGACAGAAATTAAAATAGCATGAAAGATCCAATATCTTTTTTTATGCTATTCTCTGACTTTGGGGGGAGAGGGGAAGAAAACCTCAGGTTTGCAGTTCTACCTCCAAGATTTGCTGTTTTAATTACTGAAGAATAGTAATTTCCCAGTCTTTAGGCTTTAGACTTTAGAAAAGCAGTAATATATTTTAAAATTTCTGTTGTCTTTCTGATGCATTAAAGGTAATGTTTGGGGGTACCTGGGTGGCTCAGTTGGTTAATTGACTCTTGGTTTTGGCTCAGGTTGTGATCTCATGATCACATGTGATCTCATGAATGGTGAGATCAAACCCTGTGTAGGGCTTTGCAGTCAGTGGGGAGTCTACTTGAAGATTCTGTCCCTCTGGCCCTCCTCCCACTCAGCTGTCTCTTTCTCTCCCTCTCTCTCAGATAAATATATAAATCTTTTTAAAAAATCAATAAGGGTCAAGATAATATTTTTTTAAAGATTTATTTATTTGACAGGCAGAGATCACAAGTAGGCAGAGAGGCAGGCAGAGAGAGAGGAGGAAGCAGGCTCCCTGCTGAGCAGAGAGCCCGATGTGGGGCTGGATCCCAGGACTCTGGGATCATGACCTGAACCAAAGGCAGGGGCTTTAACCCACTGAGCCACCCAGGCTCCCCAAGGTCAAGATGATATTTTATTCCAGTTCCTAAAGCTGGGTGAGATGGTAGGAGCAATATATTTCTGAAAGGCAGTCAGCAGTGGTTAATGAGCACTACGATATCCCATCTACAGTTCTAGGTGCTAGGGATATAGCTATTAAGTAGACAGACATGGACCCCAAGCACAGGAAGCTTCATTTTAGGGGAAAGAGAGACAAAGAAATAAACCAAATCATTTCAGGCAAGCGCTTGTGCTGGGGGAGAAGAACATAGGTCATGTGATTGTGATTGAGAATGTTGGGGGAACTGCATTAGTTTGGGCTGAGGATGGAGCTTATCAGCTAGGGATCAAACAAGGAGCCGATCCAGAGTAGAGGCAAGAACATTGTAGGCAGAGGATAGAGCTAGTGCTAAGGCCCAAGGGTAGGAATAAATTTGGTCAGGGACAAAGCATGGAAAATATAATGCATTTGCAATGAAGTTACTGATTGCATTAAATATGCTTAAGATGACAGTAGTAATAGTAGAAAAACTAGGCCTTAGGAGGGGAATGAAATTCAAAGTATCCAAGAGTGGTATCCGTGATTGCAGTGTAACTGGGAGAACAAGCAAGGCCCAGATGTTGCAGAATAAATGAGCTTCATTCCTGAACTAATTCCAATTACTCTTGGCCTAGACTCAAAGCCATCATAAGAACACTATCCAAATGGACTCAAAGAGGGTAATATTTTTCCATAGTTTAAACATTAGGAAGTAGGAAGAATATAATGCCAGCATTGTAAAACAGCTTATAACAATTCTCTTCTCCCCATTTTAAAGCTCCCTCCTAAGACAGCACTGCAAAAATATTTAAAATATTTCATATATATCTTTTAGTTCTCTAAAAGATATATATATATAAGCTCATATATATCTTTGATATATAATTTCATATATATCTTTGATGTATTGGTTAGAAATACTAATACTTATTGGTAAATAAGGGACATGTCTTAAATCTAATTATCTTTAGATTTTTTTTTTTACTTTTTACTTTAAATTCAATTAATTAACATAATGTATTAGTTTGAGAGGTAGAGGTCATTGATTCTTTGATATTTTATAACACCCAGGGCTCATTACAATACTTGCCCTCTTTAATGTCCATCACCCAGTTACCCCATCTCCCCACCCTCTCCCTTCCAGCAGTCCTCAGTTTGTTCCCTATAATTAAGAGTCTCTTATGGGGGATGCCTGGGTGGCTCAGTAGGTTAAGGATCTGCCTTCTGCTGAGGTCATGATCTCAGGGTCCTGGGGTCGAGTCCAGTGTTGGCTGACCGGGGAGCCCACTTCTCCCTCTGCCTGCCACACCCCGTGCTTGTGCTTGCTCTCTCTGACAAATTAATAAAATCTTTTTTAAAAAGTCTCTTATGGTTTGTCTCCTTCTCTGATTTCATCTTCTTTTATTTTCTTTCCTCTCTTCCCCATGAGCCTATGTTTTGTTTCTTAAATTCCATATATTTCTCTTTCTCTGATTGATTTATTTTGCTTAGCGTAATAGCCACTAGTTCCATCCATGTCTTGCAAATGGCACTTTTTTGGATGGCTGAGTTGTATTTCATTATGTATATATAACACATCTACTTTTTACATTCATCTGTTGATGGACATTTGGGTTCTCTCCATAGTTTGACTATTGTGGACATTGCTGCTGTAAACATTGGGGTGCACATGACCCTTCAGGTGACTAAATTAGTATCACTGGGGTAAATCCCTAGTAGTGCAATTGCTGGGTCATGGAGTAGCTCTATTTTCAACTTTTTAAGGAGCTTGCATACCGTTTTCCAGAGTGGCTGTACCAGCTTGCGTTTCCGCCAATAGTGTGAGAGGGTTCCCTTTTTTCTGCTTCCATGCCAACATCTATTATTTCCTGACTTGTTTATTTTAGCAGTTCTGACTGGTGTGAGGTGCTATCTCACTGTGTTTCTGATTTGTATTTCCCTGATGCTGAGTGATATTGAGCACTTTTTCATGTGTCTGTTGGCCATTTGGATGTCTTCTTTGGAGAAATGTCTGTTCATGTCTTCTGCCCATTTCTTGATTGGATTATGTGTTCTTTGGGTATGGAGTTTGAGGAGTTCTTTATAGATATTGGATACTAGCCCTTTGTCTGATATGTCATTTGCAAATATCTTCTTCTGTTCTGTTGGTTGTCTTTTGGTTTTGTTGACTGTTTCCTTTGCTGTGCAAAAGCTTTTTGTATTGATGAAGTCCCAATAGTTCATTTTTGCCTTTGGAGATGTGTCTAGCAAGAAATTGCTGTGGCTGAGATCACAGAGGTTGCTGCCTGTTTTCTCCTCTAGGATGATGATGGATTCCTGTGTTACATTGAGGTCTTTCACACATTTTGAGTCTATTTTTGTGTGTGGTATAAGGAAATGGTCTAGTTTCATTCTTCTGCATGTGGCTGTCCAATTTTCCCAATACTGTTTGTTGAAGATACTGTCTTTTTTCCATTGGATATTCTTTCCTGCTTTGTTGAAAATTAGTTGACCATAGAATTGGGGGCCCATTTCTGGGTTCTCCGTTCTGTTCCTTTGATCTATGTGTCTGTTTTTGTGTCAGTACTGTACTGCCTTGATGATTACAGCTTTGTATTGAGCTGAAGTCTGGGATTGTGATGCTACCAGTTTGGGTTTTCTTTTTCAAAATCCTTTGGCTATTCAGGGTCTTTTCTGGTTGCATACAAATTTTAAGATTATTTCTTCCAGTTCTAGGAAAGAAGTTGATGGTATTTTGATAGGGATTGCATTAAATGTGTAGATTGGTCTAGGTTTTGACAGTATTTATTATTCCATGAACATGGAATGTTTTACAATTTTTTTTTCTTTGGTCTTTCTCAATTTCTTTCATGATTGTTTTATAGTTTTCTGAGTAGAGGTCCTTTGCCTCTTTGGTTAGGTTTATTTCTAGTTATCTTATGGTTTGGGTGCAGTTGTAAATAGGATCGAATCCTTAATTTCTCTGTCTTCTGTCTCATTGTTAGTGTATAGAAATACAACTGATTCTTGCACATTGATTTTATATCCTGCCACTTTGCTGAATTCTTTCATGAGTTCTAACAATTTTGGGGTGGAATGTTTTGGGATTTCCACATAGAATAGCATATCCTCTGCGAAGAGTGAGTGTTTGACTTCTTTGCGGATTCAGATGCCTTTTACTAATTTTTGTTGTCTGCTGAGGCTTGGACTTCTAGTATTATGTTGGACAGCAGTGATGATAGTGAACATCCCTGCTGTGTTCCTGACCTTAGGGGAATAGCTCTGTTTTTACCCACTGAGAATAATATTTGCTATGGGTTTTTCATATATAGCATTTATGATATTGAGGTATATTCCCTCTATCCTTACACTGTGATGAGTTTGATCAATAAAGGATGCTGTACTTTGTCAAATGCTTTTTCTGCATCTATTGAGAGGATCATACGGTTCTTGTCCTTTCTTTCATTAATTTAGTGTATCATGTTGATTAACTTGTGGATGTTGAACCACCCTTGCAGCCCAGGAATAAATCCCATTTGATAGTGGTAAATAATCCTTTTAATGTACTATTGGATCCTATTGGCAAGTATGTTGGTGTGAATTTTTGCATCCATGTTCATCAGGAATATTGGTCTGTAATTCTCCTTTTTTGGTGGGATCATTGTCTGTTTTGGGGATCAAGGTAATGCTGGCCCCATAGAAAGAACTTGGAAATTTCCCTTCCATTGCTATTTTTTGAAACCGTTTCAGAAGAATAGGTATTAATTCTTCTTTAAATGTTTGGTAGAATTCCCCTGAGAAGCCATCTGGCCCTGGACTCTTGTTTGTTGGGAGGTTTTTGAGTACTGCTTCAATTTCCTTGCTGGTTATGGGTCTATTTGGGTTTTTCTATTTTTTCCTGTTTCAGTTTTGGTAGTTTATACTCTTCTGAGAACGCATCCATTTCCACCAGATTGCCTAATTTTTTGGCATATAGTTGGTCATAATGTTCTTTTTATAATTGTTTATTGTATTTCTTTGGTATTGCTTGTGATCTCCTCTTTCATTCATGATTTATTTTATTTGGGTCTTTTCTCTTTTCTTCTTGATAAGTCTGGCCAGGGGTTTATTGATCTTAGGAATTCTTTCAAAGAACCAGCTTCTAGTTTTGTTGATCTGTTCTACTGTTCTTTTGGTTTCTAGTTCATTGATTTCTGCTCTAATTTAATCCTTGTTATTTCTCTAATACTTTTGGGTTTAGGGTGTCATTTTTTTTTAAGGTTTTATTTATTTATTTGACAGACAAAGATCACAAGTAGGCAGAGAGGCAGGCAGAGAGAGAGGGGGAAGCAGGCACCCTGCTGAGCAGAGAGCCCGATGTGGGGCTTGATCCCGGGACCCTGAGATCATGACCTGAGCCGAAGGCAGAGGCTTTAACCACTGAGCAGCCCAGGCGCCCCTGGGTTTAGGCTTTCTTTGCTGTTCTTTCTCCAGCTCCTTTAGGTATAAGCCTAGGTTGTATATTTGAAAAATTTCTTGTTTCTCAAGAAAGGCTTGTAGTGTTATATACTTCCTTCTTAGGACCACTTTTGTTATATCCCAGAGGGTTAGAAAATTTGGGTTTTTATTTTCATTTGTCTCCTTGAATTTTTTAAATTCTTCTTTAATTTCCTGGTTGGCCCATTCATTCTTTAGTAGGATGCTCTTTAGTGTACATGTATTTGAGCTCTTTCTAAAATTCCTCTTATGATTGAGTTCCAGTTTCAAAGCATTGTGGTCCGAAAATATGTGGGGGAATGATCCCAGTCTCTTGGTACTGTTTGGGACAAGATTTGGAACCAGTATGTAACCTGTTTTGGAGAATGCTCCATGTATATTCCAGAAGAATGTGTAATCTGTTGCTTGAGGGTGGAATGTTCTGAATATATTCATCTGGTCCAGTGTATAATTCAAAGCCCTTATTTCCTATTGATCTTCTGGTTAAATGATCTTACCATTTCAGTGAGGGGGGTATTAATGTCCCTGCTATTATTGTATTATTATTAATGTGTTTCTTTAATTTTGTTATCACTTGGCTTATATAACTGGCTGCTCCCATGTTAGAAGCATAAATATTTACAACTGTTAGGTCTTCTTGTTAGATGGAGTCTTCAATTATGATATAGTGTCCTTTCTCATCTCTTATTATAGTCTTTGGTTGAAATCTGATTTGTCTAATACAAAGATTGCCACCCCAACATTCTTTTGATGTCCATTAGCATATTAAGTGGTTTTCTACCCCCTCACTTTCAATCTGGAGGTGTCTTTGGGTCTAAAATGAGTCTCTTGAGATGGCATATCAATGGGTCTTGCTTTTTTATCCAATCTGATACCCTTTGTCTTTGAGTGGGCATTTAGTTCATTTACATTCAGAGTAAGTATTGAAAGATACAAATTTAGTGCTGTTTTATTACCTGTAAGGTAACTGTTTCTGTATATTATCTCTGTTCCTTTGTGGTCTATGTTACTTTTGGGATCTCTCTTTGCTTAAGGGGTCCCCTTTAATATTTCTTGCAGGGCTGGTTTAGGGATCACAAGTTCTTTTAGTTTCTGTTTGTCCTGGAAGCAGTATTTTTTTTAATTTAAAAAAAAATTTAAGATTTTATTTATTTATCTGACAGAGAGATCACAAGTAGGCAGAGAGACAGGCAAAGAAAGAGAGAGGGGGGAGCCTGGCCCAACATGGGACTCGGTCCCAGGGCCCCGAGATCATGACCCAAGCCGAAGGCAGAGGCCTAACCCACTGAGCCACCCAGGTGCCCCTATTCTAGAAGCTTTTTATCTCTCCTATTTTGAATGACATCCTTGTTGAATAAAGTATTCTTGGCTGCATATTTTTCTCTCATTTAGCACCCTGCATATATCTGGCTGTCCAGGTGTCCCTGGATAGTCTGCTGCCAATCTAATGTTTCTACACTTACAGATTACAGAACTCTTCTGAGCAGCTTTCAGGAATTTCTCTTTGTCTCTGTGATTTGCAAGTTTCATTATTATATGTTGAAGTGTTGACCTATTTCTATTGATTTTTTTTTGAAGATTTTATTTATTTGGCAGAGAGAGACACAGTGAGAGTGGGAACACAAGCAGAGGGAGTGGAAGAGGGAGAAGCAGGCCTCCTGCTGAGCAGGGAGCCCAGGGAGGGGCTTGATCCCAGAACCCTGGGATCATGACATGAGCCTGAAGCAGATGCTCAACTACTGAGCTACCCAGGTGCCCCTTTCTGTTGATTTTGAGGAGAATTTTCTGTTCCTCCTGGACTTAAATGCCTGCTTCCTTCCCTAGAATAGGTAAGTTCTCTGCTATAATTTGCAATATACCTTCTGCCCATCTCTTTCTTCTTCTTCTGGGATCCCAATTATTCTTACATTGTTTCACTTTTTGGTATTACTTATCTCTTGAATTCTTCCCTCATGATCCAGTAGTTATCTCCCTTTTCCTCAGCTTGTTTATTCTCTGTCGGTTTCTCTTCTATATCACTAATTTCTCTCTTCACAGCCATTTTTCCTAGCCAACCATTTTTTATTGCATTTCATTAATACTCTTTTATTATTTATTATTTACTCATTAATACTCTAATTTGATTAAACTTTAGTTCTTTCGTTTCTCTAGAAAGGGATTCTCTAGTGTCTTCTTTGCTTTTTTTTTTTTTTTTTTTAGCTCAGCTAGTATCTTTATAATCATTATTCTGAACTATATTCTGACATCTTATTTATGTCTATACTGATTAGGTCCCTGGCAGTCAGTACTGCCCCTTATTCTTTTTTTTTTTTTTGAGTTTAATTTTCCCATTTTTGTCATTCTGTCCAGAGAAGAATAGATGAACAAGAGAACTAAATACTAAAATGGCAGCAATGACCCTGGAGAAATATACATTAAACATCAGAAGAGATCTGAAACAAAAAACAAAACAAAACAAAATTAAACAACAACATAAGAGAGAATATAATCAGAGAGGTAACAGAATAGAGGAATACAGTAGATCCTGTGTGTATTTTGGTCTGTTAGAAAATTAGATCCCCAAATTGTAAAGAAGGAAAGAGTTACATATGTTCAAAAATAAATACATTGTAAAAATATGATGTAATTGTAAAAATGAAAATTAAAGAACAATAACAACAAGAAAAAAGGAATAGAAACTGACAGGTGAATGGAACGGAGCAATACATTATATCCTGAGTTTATTTTGGTCTGTTTTTTAGAGGAAAGTATATCCCACAATTGTAAGGAAAGAAAAACTTACAAAAGAATAGAATGTAATTGTATAGAAGAAAATTATTTTTTTTAATTAAAAAAAATTTTTTTAAGATTTTATTTATTTATTTGACAGGTAGAGAGATAACAAGAGAGGGAACTGAAGCAGGGTGAGTGGGAGAGGGGGAAGCAGACTTCCTGCTGAGCAGGGAGACTGACATGGGGCTCAATCTCAGGACTCTAGGATCATGACCTGAGCCAAAGGCAGACACTTAATGACTGAGCCACCCATGCACCCCTAATGATGTAAATTTAAAAAAGCCTTTAACAAAAAGAAGAAGAAGAAGAAAATATGACCACAGATAAGTGAAGAGAACAGAGCAATACACTAGATTCTAGGTATATTTTGGTCTGTTTGTTAGGATAAATTGCATCTCAAAATTGTAAGGAGGGAAAAATAGAAATATATATAAATAAAGTTCAATACAAGGAAAGGGTAGAATGTAGGTGTAAACACAAAAATTAAAAAGGATTTAAAGAGTTGATAAGAAATTATTTGAAAAGGGAAAGAAGAAATTGAGAGAATAAGGAATTGTGGGAAAAAATGAATTAAAAAAAAGTTGTATGTTTACTGATATACCTTAGGCATTAACAGTGATAATATACATTTTTTATTTCGAGTACATAACTTAAAAAAGACTAACTCCTTAAAAATAAATTTGTCTTTAAATAAAAATGGTGCTTTGTATTTGATACGAGCTTTCCAAATTATACAGGAACACATGCCAAAGTCTCTTCTCAAAGACATTACTTTTTAAAATTTAAATCCAATTAGCCAACATTTAATACATCATTAGTTTCAGATGTAATGTTCAATAATTTATTAGTTATGTATAACATCCAGTGCTCATCACATCACGTGCCCTCCTTAATGCCCATCACCCAGTTTTGACATCCCATCCCCCACTGACCTCCCCTCCAGTAACCCTCACTTTGTTTCCTACAGTTAGGAGTGCCTCATGGATAAATGCCATGAATTCTATATATTATTTTCCCCTAGCACTAGAGTTTTGCAGTTCTGTGTGGTCCGTAAACTTGGTCTTAGCTGGATGTTCTTAGCTGGATCTTCTGGGGGAGGGGGCCTGTTTCACTGGTGGTCAGGTGTCTTTTCCCAGGGCACTGTTGTACTGACCTTGCCTGGGGCCAGGCTAAGTAATTTGCTCGAATTTGCTTTCTCTAGCTTTTGTTCCCTGAAGGTTTTCCATGCAGCTTTAGAGAAAGAGTAAAAATGGTGGCCTCCCAGTCTCCAGCCCCAGAGAAGCCAAGAGCTCCAGGGCCCCCCCCCCATCTTCAGTGAGCCCTCAGAGAAAAGCAGTCAGTCATTCCTGTCTCCCTGGTCTCTGACCAGGCTCTGTGCTCACCTGGCCTGTGACCGAGCATTTCTGTCTCAGGCGCATGGCCCCATTTGGAGTCTCTTAACCCAGTGCACTCCTACATCTCCTCCCAGGGGAAAGAGGGGTCTCCCCAGGTCTGCACTTGTGGGGTCCCTGCTTGAAGAGTCGTGACCTGACTTTTCCTCAGATTGTGGTTTATGGCAAGCTGAGAGTTCCTCCTGGGCTCCCTAATAGCAGCTGGCTTCCCTGCTCTGATGCCTGGGAGTTCTGCCACATTCAGGCACCCCTGGTCTTCCTGTGACCGCGGGGTTCTGAGACCACAGATCATTTTATCACCTGAGTGCTTTTCAGGCAGTGACATCCCTCAGCGGAGTAGACTTCCTCTTCCTTTTTTTTTTTTTTTTTTAAATTTTAAAAGATTTTATTTATTTGTCATAGAGGGAGCACACGCAGGCAGAGTGGCAGGGAGAGGCAGAGGGAGAAGCAGGCTCCCTGCAGAGCAAGGAGCCAGTTGTGGGACATCCAGGATGCTGGGATCATGACCTGAGCCAAAGGCAGCTGCTTAACTGACTGAGCCACCTAGGTGTCGCAGTGGAGTAGACTTCTAAAAGTTCTGATTTTGTGCTCCATTGCTCCATCACTTGCTGGTAGCCAGCTTACAGAAGCTCCCTTCCCCTGAGGTCTGTCTTCCCATATATCACCTGGGGTTCATTTCTCCACACCTTCTACTTTGCAGAAAGTGGTCGCTGTTCTATTTGTAGAGTTGCAGCTATTTTCTTAGATCTTTGGTTGAATTCACAGGTGTTCAGAACGATTTGATAGCTATCTAGCTGAATTCTAGAAAGAATTAATTCTAGATGAAACTAAGGTCTTCTACTCCTCCACCATCTTGGACTATCTCCTCTTTTTAGATTAGTGTTGAATAAAGTTGACATTTTCATGAAGTTATTTGTATTCTACTCTGATCCTTAACAGATGGATTCAATACTTTTGCTAACTAGTTGTCACTTGTTAGGTTTAATGTGGTAACTACTTGTTGAGGCTCAAAGTTGAGAAAACTTAAAGAGAATAAGCACTGTCTTCATAGCTTTTCTCTTAAATAAAGAGTTTAATTTGGGGATTCAAACTAGTAATATTCCATTATATGTGTATATATAATAAACATATATGATACATTCCATTAATATATTTATTATATATGTATATGTGTTATATATGTATATGTGTTATATATAATATATTATATATAATTATTATATAATATATATTACACAGATATGTAGTATCTTCTTTATCCATCATCTATCAGTGAATGCTTGGGTTGCTTCTCTATCTTTGTTACCGATTGACCTATCACTGGCACTAACTCAGAAAACAAACATGTGAGTCCCCAATGCTTTCCCAGCCAACTTCTCTATTCCACGAATCCAGAGGTGGCTGGACGAATGAAGAGCTTAGACTCCGGCTGGGCTTGCCAACACCGTTGCCCAACAAACATGGACAAAATTTCTCTAAAGAGAAGGCCAATATAACCCAAGGGTTGAGGGTTTGGAAAAGACAAAGGGAGACATTTATTTCAGGTGCCAGCATCTGTGAGAGATGGCAGGTGGAAGCCTTACCTTTGAAAGGAATTGGGAACTTTAGACTCTGGATCACTTGTAAGAACATCGTGGGTTTTGTAACTTGTTCAGTGTTGTTCTGTTTGACAGCCTGTGGGCTGGTAGAAAGAACAGTTAATCCTTACCATTAAAAGCCAGCGTGTCTGTTTTCAGGGACAGCCAGGCTGCTTTTCTCAGTGTGGTCGGTTCTGAAAATCCTCAGGGAGAGAAGAACGTTTGCTGGTGATCAGAGAAAGGAAAACAAGGGGCATCCTGGGGAACTGCTGCCAGGAAAAATAAGAATAGCGCAGGGGGAATCTGAGCATGAAAAACAGCTGCTGGTTACCCACTGTGACTTCTAGGGTAGTGTTTTTCAACCTTTGGAAGATGAGTAGCTTCCAAAATTCCTGATGCCCTGGTTGCATCTCAGGCCAAATACATCAGCCTCTGATGTAGGTATCAGTATTTTTTTTTTTTTTTAAGATTTCATTTATTTTGTTGAGAGAGAGAGAGCAAGAGAGTGATC
Source organism: Mustela putorius furo (assembly GCF_011764305.1). Classification (NCBI taxonomy): domain Eukaryota; kingdom Metazoa; phylum Chordata; class Mammalia; order Carnivora; family Mustelidae; genus Mustela; species Mustela putorius. Next base: position 35,142,207 of record NW_025421987.1, read on the forward strand.
ACAAGCAAGGGAGGGGCAGAGGAGAGGGAGAAGTAGACTCACTGTCAAGCAGAAAGCTAGGCACAGGGAAACATCCCAGGATGCTGGGATCAGGATGTGAATGGAAGGCAGACACTTAACCAATGGAGCCACCTCGGTGCCTCCAGGCATTGGTATCCCCAGATGACTGCAGAATATAGTTATGTTTGTGGTGCCCAGGTGGCTCATTCAGTTAAGTGGCTGACATCAGGTCATGTCCAGATCTGAGCGGAGGTCCTGGCCTCAGGCCCTGCATTGGGCTCCTTGCTCAGCAGGGAGTCAGCTTCTCACTCTGTCTCTCTCTGCCCCTCCCCATCACTCATTTCCTCTCTCAAATAAATACATACAAATCTTAAAAAGAAAAAGAATATAGTCAAGGTTGAGACTCTCTGCCTTAGAAAACACTTCTCAGACTTTTAAGTTCTCATCAGTCACCTGGGGAGCTTATTAAAATGCAGATTTTGGTTGAGTAAGTCTCCAGCTGGGCCTGAGGTCCTGCATTTTCAACTCAGCTCCCAGAAGTTACCATTGCTGAGTAGCAATGGTACTCAAACACTACCCTAGTGTTGAAAAACACTACCCATTGGGGGTGGAAGGGGGGTGGAGTAGGGGAACCCTGAGCAGCCTTCTCATGTTAATTTCGGACACCAGCTGATTTTCTGCACAGTAATTTCTTTTCTTTTCTTTTAAAGATTTTATTTATTCATTTGACAGAGAGAGTGAGAGAGAAAGAGAGAGAGAGAGATCACAAGTGGGCAGAGAAGGGAGGGAGCTTGATTTGGGGCTTGATCCCAGGACTCTGGGATCATGACCTGAGCCGAGGGCAGAGGCTTTAACCCACTGAGCCACCCAGGCATCCCTGCACAGTGATTTCAATGCTTACCATTAAACCAGTGCTCAACACTTGAGTGTCCGACATTTTAAAATATAAATCTTGAAATCCTATTAAATTTCTAGTAAAATCTGAACTCATTACAATGGCTTTCAGATGTTTCCATGTGACAGGGGCTTTCGCTTACCTCTCTGAACTGGCTCACCCTACTCCAGGGAACAGTCACTCGGACTGCTCCTCAGACATGCCAGACCTAGCCTCCATTCATGGCTTCCATAGGTCTGCCTTCCGCTTAGAAGACTTCCTCTTCCATATCCTCCTGGCCTTTTCCCTTTTCAACTCACTTGTCAGTTCCTTAGCTCTTCCTAGATCTATCGGTCTAAATAAGCCACCTTGCCTCCTCCCTTCTGTGTAACTCTCTCCTCCACAAAGCTCTAATTGCCATTTGCGATGGGTCTGCCGGTGTGTTGGCTTACTACTTTTCTGTCTACCTCCACCAGAATATTGGCCATGAGAGAAAAGCCGCTGTCTCTCCGGGCCACTGCTACAGCCCCAGCTCCTGGAAAAGAACCTAACAGAATGGGATAAACACACAGAAAAAGTGAAAATGAGTGGGCGGAGGATCAGGCAGGTATATATATATATAGAAAAAAAGAAAATTAATTTTCAGTAAATACAACTTGTTACTGAAGAGATTGAAGGGATCTGGGTTTCTCTGGTAGTGGTGATGAGTATACTGCTGTGGTTGAACCAACAGGATGTGAGCTTGGCCTTGGCGCACATGTGGCTTCTCATCTTTGTCTTGAGGAAAAGCATTGATCTATCTACCTATCAATCAAGATTTCCTCTTTTACTCCCGTGCTTCATTTAAGTGGGCTTCCACCCCATGTGGGGCTTGAGCTCACAACTTTGAAATAGAGCATTGCATGCTTTACTGATGGAGCCAGCCAGGGGCTCTTCAGAAAATTTTAATGCATTAGTATACGTTGGAGAAGCTGAATTCATACTTATGTTAAGTAAGAACATTAACCAGTTTGTTAAAAGAAAGACTGCCTTCAAAAAGCTGATGCAAGATGCTTTGGCTCTTACCAGGCCGTTTGTCTTGGAAACTGTAATCCCTAGAAGTGGTCGCTGAGCCTGGCTTCTGGGTGTGAAAGCTTTAGCACTTAGACCAGTGGAATAGTTGGAAAGTCACTTAGGCAGATTACAGGTAATAAGCACCAAGACGTACCTGTGATTAAACTGGAAGGTGCAAATTCTTCAGTGGTTTTTGTCTTGATTTCTAGCCAATCTTCTCTCAATTATTAATTGAGTAAGTATTCAATTATCCTTAATTTTACTTGAGTTTGTGGTTTTGAGGATTGTCACTATGTATTTTTATATTTAAATTGAAGTAGCAACAGATGATAGATTGTAATAAGATTCAGTCTGTGTTGAGATTAAAAAGATAAACAATGAAAACGAAACTCCTTGTTATTTCTGGCCTTTGTTAAAATGATTAAGAGATGACAGTTTAGGTGATAGAAATGTTATTTAACACTTCATGTGATAGAAATGTTATTTAACACTTCATGAATTGGGTACTCTCTGTTTCCAAGAGTCCAGAGAACTGCAAAATGGGCCAAGGGAGAAAGCTTTGATAGGATAAAGAATAAGGAACAAGGAAGTAAGTAAGAGAGCCCAGCGCTGATTTGGTGTTTGGAGATGGGTTTTCTGGCTATACCAATTTTCTGGTCAAGAGGAGCATTTGCAGGAACACACACATTAGCTAAGTGTCATTTTGCTGACATGACATCCCAGGCAGGAATGGCTCCATTTTGGGCCTAGAAATTTATTTCAACACTTCAATCTCCAGTTCCTCCTCAGGAGACCACCACTGTTGTCACTTTCTTGTGTATCCTTCTAAAAATATTCAGGGCATCATCTGACCTTCACTTTACTCGTCTACAAAATGGGGTAATACTAGCATCTGTCTCATGAGGGTCTCATGAAGATTAAATGCATGAACACATGTGAAAGCACTTAGAACAGTGACAGATACATACCATGAATTTTACTATTTTTGAAAGCAATCATGCATTTTTTCTTAGCATGAAGATTGTGTATCAGTGCTATCTAGCCATGTATGTTATACTAAATTTTGTGGTAGCCACATTAAAAAAGTAAAAAGAAACAGAAGAAAACTTCTTTTTTTAAAAGATTTTATTTATTTATTTGACAGATCACAAGTAGGCAGAGAGGCAGGCAGAGAGAGAGAGAAGCAGGCTCCCCACTGAGCAGAGAGCCTGATGCGGGGCTCGATCCCAGGACACTGAGATCGTAACCTGAGCCGAAGGCAGAGGCTTAACCCACTAAGCCACCGAGGCACCCCTAAAAAGTTTTAGTAATAATTTTGTTTACCTCAGTATATCCCCTGAAATATCATGTCAACGTGTAATCAAGGTAAACATGTATTTTTTATGTAAACATTTTAATGTGATATTTTATAACCTATTTTGCTATTCTTTAAAATTCGATGTGCATATCCTGCTTCCACACACCTCATCTGGGACTAGCTCAACTGAAGTACCCTCTCCCTCCATGTGGCTCCTAGCTACTGCAGTGGACAGAGCAGGTTTACGTATCAGTCTATAAACTTGTCACTTTTTTTTTTTTTTTTTAGATTTTATTTATTTGACAGTGAGAGAGTAAACACAAGCATGGGGAGTGGGAGAGGGAGAAGCAGGCTCCCAATTAGCCAGGAGCCCAATGTGGGGCTTGATCCCAGGACCCTGAGATCTCACCCCAAGCCGAAGGCAGACGCTTAATGACTGAGCCAGCCAGGTGCTCCTACTTGTCACATTTTTTACTCTATTCAAATAATACCATTTTTTTGTTTACCTGAATATCACAAAATGTTAATATTTTGGGTGAATTTGGAGAGAGACAAATACGGTGTTTAAATACCATATTGAAAATAATGTGATTTTAGCCTTTAGCCTGTAAATGTCTACAGCAAAAATGAATTCCTGAAATGCTTAATACAATGTAAAGAATGAAGGCTTTTCATTGTTCTTAAAGAGAGGATGGCACTCGTCACTGTGGCTCATGGCGGGAACTGGTCTGCCTTGCCTACTGCCTGCTGGTTCTGTACCAGCTGTGCTCAGGGCTGCCTTGGTGTTCTTCCTCCTGGGACCTTCTCCTGTGAGCCATCTCTGCTCTGGCAGGCTTGCTTCCCTCCTGCTCAACCCCCAACATGCTTGCACACACCCCGCCCCTTACCCAGTGAGTAATGTAGGAATCTGTTTAAGGAGGAAAAAGCATAACTTCTTGAGTGTAAATATTGATTTAAATGATTTTATTGAAACATAAAATAGTACGAACATGAACATAAAATTGTAGCTCCTTATGTTGGTGGTTTATATACAACATCACATCCAAAATGAAAATATTAACTTGAAGAAAAAGAATTACGTAGTTACTAGAAATGTGTGAAAGAGAATATAACAAAAATAATTCTCCCTCCACCTATTCTCAGCCTCACAATTCCACTTCCCAAAGGGAAACTACTAGATATAACATATATATATGTGTGTGTATGTACATATATGTATATATATGTGTATATATAGCATATATATATATAATTTATTCTTTATTTTTACACAGATTTGTTGCACAACAAACATAACAATGCAGATTATTGACAGGTGGAATAGATGATGTTTTACTGACAGCACAGTTGCACTGCACCTATCTCTGACTCCACAGCCTGGGTTCATCTGTGACCCGCGTACCCTGTGCACAGGTGCTGTGTAATGACATGCTCACCCACCCCACCCACCTATGTGAACTGCTGGGAAAACGTCCTTCTCGCGGGGCTCCTAGTGGGCATTCTATCTTCACTTGGCAAGAATGCAGTGTATATCTATTAAGTCCATCTATTCTTTTCACATCAGCCCAAGACAATTAGAGTTGTGCTACTTGTGGCCAACTCAATCAAAACACATGTTCGACTTGGGCTTTTAAAGCTTTGGGCAGAACTCAGTCATAAAAAAGATTCCAAATATATTTCTGTTAATTTTTAAGGTTGTCATCAACATGAGAATACAAAATTAAAATAAGCCCCAGAGACAACATAGGCCCAAGAATATCTTAGATTGGAAAATACAAACCTGAGGCCCCTGGGTGGCTCAGTCGTTAAGCATTGCCTTCACCTCAGGTCATGATCCTAGGGTCCTGGTATCAAGCCCCGCATCCGGCTCTGTGTTCGGTGGGAAGTCTGCTTCTCCCTCTCCCACTCCCCCTGCTTCTGTTCCCTCTCTTGCTATCTCCCTCTCTGTCAAATAAATAAAATCTTAAAAAGAGAAAATATAAGCCCAATTATTTCAGTATATATAAGCCCCAAGGCTCACCTCTAGTAAGGTTTATGTGGCAACAACCCCTAAAAGTAAATCAGGTCCCCCAGTTATGTATCTATAAGACGCTAAGTATTCCTTTAATACAGTCAGAGTTAAGCCTTTAAGTAGATGGTCATGTGTTTGTTTATCAGCTAATTAAGTAATTTATTGTATTTTACATGGTCATATATTTAATGCTGTCTTGCCCATAACAGTCTAAGTAAGCTCTGGCATAGGTCCCAGGCCTGGTGTATCCACTACTATGTCTGTAGTGCCCAGCATAGTGCTTTTCACATAAAAGGCACTTGAGGGCCACCTGGGTGGCTCAGTGGGTTAAGCCTCTGCCTTCGGCTCAGGTCATGATCTCAGGGTCCTGGGATTGAGCCCCGCATCAGGCTCTCTGCTCGGCAGGGAGCCTGCTTCCTCCTCTCTCTCTGCCTGCCTCTCTGCCTACTTGTGATCTCTATCTGTCAAATAAATAAATAAAATCTTAAAAAAAATAAAAAGGCACTTGACAAGTAGTTTTTGAGTGATTAAGTAAAGCAGTTATAAAAGACTAGGGTTCAAGCCCTGTCTTTACATCTGCCTATATAACCTTGACCACCAGTTATTTAATTTCTTTAGGTCTTAATGTTTGTATATCATAAAATGAGGCAAGTAGAATGGATTGGAGATTCTTAAAATTGGTATCACCTGGGAAGCCTTTAAGTAATATAAATTGTAGAGTTCTACCTTTAGATACTGATTTACTAGTTCTAGGGGGAGTCTAGGAAATCTATTCTAAAAGCTCCTTCAGCTTATCATTTGTAGCCAGGTTTGGAAATGGAATCGGTTCTAACATCCTACCGTTCTTCATATATATTAGTCCTTGACTTAAATTTAATATAGTGATTGAGGACCCAGTATATGCTAAATAGGACTACACTGGGACTGATAATATGAGGAATATTTAGATTTCTCAAGGACTTTCTGATTGGGAGACACATTAGTGATCTAACAGCTTTTTGAACACAGGGTTAGCACAGGACGCGGCAAAAGGCAGACAAGCGTGCATTTCAATCTGAAGTTTAGGGAAAAGTTCAAAGAGAAGTTGAAACTTCAGTCAGTCATTGAAGTTTGGGTAGGAATTAACCAAGGAGGAAATAGATCAATAGAAAGAACAGAATGTGCAAAAGTCCAGGGGCATGAGAAAACCTAGTTCACTAGAATCCTAGAAATGATTCCCAAAGTTGGAGCAGGGCCAGAGACAGGAGAGCTTCAGAGAAGTCTCTTGAGTAGAAGCTGTTGTTGTAGCTCACTGGCTGTGAGCAAGAGTTTTTGAGCCAGAAAGGTTTCATTTAAATCCTGGTTTTATCACTCTATCTCTCTCTCTCTGTGGGACTCACGAAAATTAACTTGTTCACACTCAATTTCCTTATCTGTAAAGTGGGGCACTAGTAACTGTCTTGTAAGATTACTGTAAAGATTAAATGAGGCAAAATGAGGAGATATATCTACAGTTCTTAACACAATGACTGGTAGATTATAACCGAAAAAACATGCCCAGGAAGGCAAGTTTATTGGAGCTTTTTTTTGTTTTGTTTTACAGTTTTAATGACTACACAGTAATGATATTGTAATTAATTTTTTTATTTTTTAACAAAAATTGTAATGGTCATTATTTTCAAGAAGAAAGTAATTGGGGAAAAGTAAGTGTCCTTCTCAAACCCAGGTGTCTGTTCTAGGAGTTGTTCCTCGTAAAGGCAACCAGGATATACCAAATATTAATGTGCTCTTTTAGAGATAATTCTAAAGCACATTTGAAATAGCAAAAAAATTAGAAGCAATAAAAATGTCCATCAGTATGGAAAATGTCTCTGGAATAGGCACCCTTCTCATATTATGCAGTAGTTAAAAAGTTGTATAATGGAGTGTTCTGTTGCAATATCTTCCTTTTAAATACCCATGTAATGTGATAAAGATATACAAATATTTATGTATATATATGTGGGTATGTATATAATTTCATGTTTATAATTAATAACTAATGATTAGGAATTAGGTGATTTTATTGTGGCATTTTCAAAATATAACTTAACCTTTTAAATATTTATATCTCAATGATGATATGACACTATGCTTAATGAATAAATGTATTTGCTTGTCTGCTAACTTGAGGAAGTTGCTTCTGAAAGTAATTTTCACATTGTGAAAAGATTGCTGAATAAATTTGTATGGGTCAAATCTTACAACCTTAGACACTAACACATCATTTGGAAGTCTATGACTGTCTTTGCTGAAGTGCCTATGGACACTTAATAATTTCTTTTCTTATTTTTTTTTAACTGAAGTACAGTTGACATACAATATTATATTAGGTTTAGGTGTACAACTTTAGCAATTTGACATTTAAATGCATTACAAAATGATTAACAGGATAAGTGTAGTTATTATTACAGTATTATTAACTGTATTCCATATGCTGTACTTTATTTTATTTTATTTTTTATCTTCTTACTTGACAGAGAGAGATATCACAAGTAGGCAGAGCAGTGGGCAGAGAGAGAGGGTAAAGCAGACTCCGTGCTGAGCAGGGAGCCTGACATGGGGCTCGATCCCAGGACCCTGAGACCACAACCCGAGCCAAAGGCAGAGGCTTCACCCACTGAGCCGCCCAGGCGCCCCATATGCTGTACTTTAAATCCCCATGACTCACTTATTTTAAAACTGTCCATTTGTATCTCTTAATGCCCTTTACCTATTTCAACCTTCCCCACTCTGGTAGTCTCCAGTTTGTTCTCTACATTTTTGAGTCTGTTTCTGTTTTCTTCTTTGTTTTGTATTTTAGATTCCATATATAAGTGAAATCATATGGCATTTGACTTTCAATGTTTGAGTGTTTCACTTGTGATAGATCTTTAGGTCGTCCATGCTGTCACCAATGGCAAGATTTCATTCTTTTTTATGGTTGAGTAATATTTGTTTGTGTGTGTGTGTGTGTGTGTGTGTGTATCTTCTTGTTTGATTCATCTACTGGTAGACACTTAGGTGGCTTCCATATCTTGGCTGTTGTAAATAATGCTGCAGTGAATTTTTGGATGACTGTTTTTGTTTCTTTAGATAAATAGGAGTGAAATTGCTGAATCATATGATATTCCCATTTTTAATTTTTTAAAAAAGATTTTATTTATTTATTTGAGAGAGAGACAGTGAGAGAAAGCATGAAAGAGGAGAAGGTCAGAGGGAGAAGCAGACTCCCTGTGGAGCTGGGAGCCCAATGCGGGACTTGATCTTGGGACTCCAGGATCATGACCTGAGCTGAAGGCAGTTGCTTAACTAACTGAGCCACCCAGGTGCCCCATTTTGAATTTTTTGAGGAGACTCCATATTGTTTTCCACAGTGGCTGCACAAATTTATATCCCTACCAAGATTGCATAAATGTCCCTTTTTCTCCATATCCTTGGCAATGGATTACTTACTGTCTTTTTGATATGGCCATTCTTATTGGGGTGAGGTGATCTCATTATGGTTTTGATTTCCATTTCCATGATGTTGAGTGATGTTGAACATCTTTTCATATGCCAGTTGGCCATATGTATGTCTTCTTTGGAGAAATGTCTGTTCATGTTTTCTGCCCATTTTTTAATTGACTTGTTTGGGGTTTTTTTTTTGGTGCTGAGTTATATAAGTTCTTTATATATTTTGTTTATTAACCCTTATGGGACATATCATTTGAAAATATCTTCTTCCATTCAGTAGGTTCTCTTTCCATTTTATTAATGGTTTCCTTTGCTGTGCAAAAGCTTTTTAGTTTGATATAGTCCCAATTATTAATTTTGTCTTATTTTGCCCTTCTCTGAGGAGACAGACCCAAAACAATATTGCTGAGAGTTTATTATGTTTTCTTTTAATTTTGGTTTCAGGTCTTACATTTAGATCTTTAATCCATTGTGGATTTATTTTTGTTTAAGGTGTAAGAATATTTTTGTTTAAGGTGTAAGGGATACTCTGTATTTTTTTGAATTATGGTCCACTAGTAGAAATGTGGATGCTTTAAGTATGATGGGGCATAATTTTATTTCCTTAGCTATCTCTGCTGTAATGTTTATCTTGGATTTATTCATAGCTATTTTGCTTATGCACTAAATGTTCATATTGATTGTAAGATACATTTGGATTTCAAACTAACATTGGTTATATTTTAACTGTTTTTCTGTTAAATTTATTTATTTATTAAAGATTTATTTATTTATTTGTTTGTTTATTTTAGAGAGAGAGAGGGAGGGTTAGAGGGAAAGAGAGAGAAATTCCAAGCAGACTCCATGCTAAGCATGAGTCTGCCACATGACTTGATCTCATGACCCTGAGATTGTGACCTGAGTGGACCCAGGAGTTAATCACTTAATTAACTGTGCCATCCAGGCACCCCTGTTTTTCTGTTTTAAATGACCCACAATTTTATAAGCCACAGACATCTTTACTATGTTGTATTTCCTTGCATTATTTTTATCTATGAGTGGTTGTTAATTATTATATTACCTGGCAGTTTCAGATGAAGAGACTATATATATTAAGTTCTTAAATCCATCCAAAGATGTTAGAGTTAGTAGGTTCATTATTGGACAAACAATTAGATTTAATGTCCATCTTCATTTAGATATTTTGCTTGGCTGTGCGAAGGGCACTTTTTTCCCCTGTCAAGGTGCAATGTGAGAATCTCTGTAATTTGAAGAAATAATTATGTTTTCTTTTTCTTAGCCGTTCTGTGATGTCAGTAGGGAATGAAAACAACCATTAAGAACTTTGCAAAAGCATAGGCTTTACAAATAAACAGAGTCAAATTTGAATCCCAGCTCCACCATTAGTTGGCACAAAAATGAAATGTCAGTAGGAGTGCATGCAAATCAAACTTGAATTCAAATAGATTACAAATTGTTATTGGTTGGTTAGTGGTTTACTTTGGGAGAAGGAAAGGAGTTGTCACTGTAGGTACAGGGAGGCTGTCAGATACTACTATTTTATTCCTTGATTTTGATGGTGGTTGCATGATTGTGTTCACATTATAATTCATCAGGCTATGTAGTTATGATGACTGAGTCTTTCTATGTGTACTCCGTCTATAAGTTATGTTTAAATGTTTATTAGTAAAAGAAGAACAGTAGATCCTAAAAGGTAGTGACACATTGGGGTGCCTGGGTGGTTTAGTCAGTTAAGCATCCAACTCTTGATTTTGGTTCAGGTCATGAGCTCAGGGACCTGAGATAAAACCCCATGTCAGGCTCCTCGCTCCACACATGGAGTCTGCTTGAGTCTCTCTCTCCTCTCTCTGCCTCTCCCCTGCTTGCTCTCTCTCTCTAAAATAAATATAATATAAATATAATATAAAATATAAAATAAAATTAAAAAAATCTTTTTAAAAGGTTTTTATTTATTTATTTGACAGAGAGAGAGATCACAAGTAGACAGAGAGGCAGGCAGAGAGAGAAGGGGAAGCAGACTCCCCTTCGAGCAGAGAGGCCGATGTGGGGCTCAATCCCAGGACCTTGAGATCATGACCCGAGCTGAAGGCAGAGGCTTAACCCACTGAGCCGCCTAGATGACCCTAACATAAAAAAAATCTTTAAAAAAAGTAAAAGTATTTATACATTAACTTCCCATGATCTAGAGACCCAGTGTAGAAAATATTTCATAAAACTCATGTGTAGTCAAAAACATTTATTTACTTATTTAATTTTTTAAAAAAGATTTATTTACTTATTCATGAGAGACAGAGAGAGAGGCACAGAGGCAGAGGGAGAAACAGGTTTCCCACTGAGCAGGGAGCCTGATACAGGACTTGATCCCAGGACCCTGAGATCATGACCTGAGCCAAAGGCCGACACTTAAGTAACTGAGTCACCCAGGTACCCTTAAAATCAAAAACATTCTGTGATATCACAGATATTATTAAAATTAGACATAAAAGACAAAGGTTTAGTGATCATCAGCAAGGTGATACTAGGTATTAGTAAGTGCTGTTTTAGGAGTCAAATTGCAGATTGAATCAAGCATTCTTTGATTAGGAGAATTTTCCTGCTACTCTGGAGTTCTGGGAATGTTTGTAATGAAATAATAAAAACAGCTGTGTAAATGGTTTAGTATATTAAAAAAATAATTTGGAAGAAAATTTGCAACAGTCACTTTTTTTTTTTTAAAAACTGTAGACCAGCATACGAAACACAGTTTGGGAAATGTTGATTTAAATTTTAATCTTACAGGTGACAGGAAGCCATTCAGTATTTTAAGTATGAAAGTGACAGTCTCATTGCCAGCAGTGTAGGCTGTGAAGGCTGGAATAGAGTTAGGCAAATAACAAATAGGAGACTGGTTCAGTAGTTAAGGCAAGAGATGATGTGAACCTTAATTCTGTTGACTAGCAGGCTCACCTGAGGAGAGAGAATTGACAGAAGAAATTTCAAAGTGGCACAGTCTCGGCATTGTGATGACAGTGGTGGATACTGTGTCTGTACTGCGGTCATGATCCCGCTTGACAGGGGTTGTCTTGGCTGCTGAGCCATGGCCTACACCCAGTGACTGCTGAGGATGAGGGCCAGTGTCATGTGTCATGCATGTGGGACCTGTGCATTCACACAGCAGCCGTTGCCCAGAAGGGGCCTCATGCTTGGTTTATGCTCTACTGTCACCCTTTGGAAATCTTAATTTTTATTTATTTTTTATTATTCTTTTCTTCCAAGTTTTTATTTAAATTCCATCTAGTTAACATATAGTAGAAATCTTAAGTTTTAAACAGCAAGTCTTGGGGTGCCTGGGTGGCTCATCAGTTAAGTGGCTGCCTTCGGCCTGCATCATGATCCCAGGGTTCTGGGATTGAGCCCTGCCTCAGGCTCCCTGCTTGGCGAGGAGCTTGCTTCTCTCTCTTGTCTACTGCTCCCCCTACTTGTGCTCTCTCGGTCAAATACACAAGTAAAATCTTAAAAAAAAAAAAAGCAATCTTGCATTTTTAATTTTGTACTGAGTCCTACAAAACATGTAGCTGGTATTAATGTGAGAGTATAAAGGCCTTGCCATCTAGCCCACCTCAAGATAACTCTTAAGTCACTTCTAGTGTCAGAGCTCCGTATTTAGATAGGGAAACTGAAGAACTCCATAAAAACCTTTTGCTCCTTGTCCTGTTTCTGTCCTTGCTAAGAGCTGCACCCCCACTTTATCCATGCCTCAGAATGCCCATAGTGTATGTCCTCCTTGTAAGGGACGAGGAGATAATGATTTCTTTAGGGTAGATAACATCTAAGGAGGAACCAGGTGAGAATGACCAGGCGAATCTATCATATGGGTATTCCAGACCTCTGGCACTAGACTTCTCCACGCCATGACCTCCTGGGTTCAAGGAGTCACACCTGGGCCCTCATCTTGGTTCTAACTGGCTCTTAGGTGCCTGAAAGGATGTGTACACCAGACCATGATCCTCAGTAAAAACCCACAGACAGACACTGAACAAAGACAAGACTCCCTCCTTCCCTTTCTGAGTCTCCTGGACACTCTGTCTGTACCTGTACTCTCTCCGTTCTGTCCTCAATAAACTCTGCTTTCACTTCCTGCTGGTTTGCCTCTGATTTCCGTTCTGTGTGCAGCCAGGCACCCTCTTGGCTTAAACCAGGGCCCTTCCAGGCCTGCGGGCATCACTTTGGAATCAATGCAGGCACTGGTTGGGTTCCATTAAGGTTAGTTTCCTTTCTGTGGCCTAACCTGCTTGATTCCCCTTTTCTCCATCTCAGAGTCTGCCTCCTGGAGAACTCAGCCTTCAACCACGTGGTAGCTGTGGTTGAGGAGTCAAGGACAACTCTGAGATGGTTTACTCTGACTTAGTGGACCATGAGGCCGTCTGCATATGGGTCTCCTTAAAGAGGAATAGCAGCTTGGCGAGGGGAAAGGTGAAGTTGGATTTAAGATATCAGGTTTGTACTTTTTATTTTGATGTGATGTGAAGGTCATCCACGAGGACAGGAGCACTCGTGAGATAGTAATCTGGAGTTCTACAGAAGTTTGGATTGGGGTCACAGACTGATTCCAAGGAGTGACTGCTGTTGTCCAAGATTAGTATATAAAGGGAGGGCTAAGAGGAGATAGTCATTATCTAAGAGTTCAGTAAAACGATTCAGTGAAAGAATGGAGAAAGAGCAAGCTGGGAGAAAGACAGAGACCTAGAAGAGAATGAATGTGGGTGAAAGGATGGTTAAAGTGAGTTGAAATGTTGGTATTTGGAAGCAAGAAAGAGGAACCAGTGGTTCAAGGCTATTTCATCTTGAATGTAGCTATGAAAGAAAGGCAAGAGATTGGAATAGCTGGTAGAGATACAAAATCTAAGAGATCCAAAATCTAATCTGTTTTTTTTTTAATTAAAAAAAATTTTTTTAAAGATTTTATTTATTTATTTGACAGAGAGAGATCACAAGTAGGCAGAGAGGCAGGCAGAGAGAGAGAGAAGAGGAAGCAGGCTCCCTGCTGAGCAGAGAACCCGATGCAGGGCTCGATCCCAGGACCCTGAGATCATGACCTGAGCTGAAGGCAGTGGCTTAACCCACTGAGCCACCCAGGCGCCCTAATTTAAAAAAAAAAAAAAATTTAAGATGGAAGACCAGCTGAGAGTGTTTATTTTGACAAAGGAAACAAAAATGCACACCTTTCTTAGAAGTGCTTGATTGATTCTAAGATGACTGGCAGAAAATTAAGTGGTGGCTCTTTTGTTAGTCTTTGAATTAAGCCTTCATCTCTGGGTTCTCCCCGCCCCCCTGAAAATAGTGGTATTTAATTGTAGCTTGTACCTTGTGGAAGTTTCTCAGAAATCCTCCAAAAAGGGTGCTGCCCAGTCTCTCCAGCTCATCCTACTTGACTTTTTCATAGCGGCAAATCACCAGAGGGCGTACTTGTCTTGTCCCACTACCTTAGAAATGGGATTGGTATTGGTGAACTCAAGTAGAGTAGAAGGCTGAAAGGAGGAGGAAAAGGAAACATGTTTAATGTCATGCCTGCGCATTCAGGTCAAGGTCATGGGCAATGGGTCTGTTGGTCATCTCTTGACTTTTGCTATCATGGTAAAACCTTACCGACAGGCCAGGTGATAACAAGGATATTCTCTCTCTCTCTTTTTAAAGATTTTTATTTACTTATTTGAGAGAGATAGCCCAAGAGGGGAGGTCAGAGGGAGAAGCAGACTCCCCGTGGAGCTGGGAACCCAATGTGGGACTCGATCCTAGGACTCTGGGATCATGACCCGAGCCGAAGGCAGTCACTTCACCAGCTGAGCCACCCAGGTGCGTGATATCCTTTCTCTTTTTACCTTCAAAAACGATCTCATTTGTCTTCATTTATTTCATTTGACCTGACCCACTCCCTCTATAGTTGCTTCAGTAAGTATATTTTTTCTTTAAAGATTTTATTTATTTATTTGTCAGAGAGAGAGAGAGACAGCACAAGCAGGCAGAGTGGCAGGCAGAGGCAGAGAGAGCAGCAGGCTCCCCACTGAGCAAGGAGCCTGATGCAGCACTCGATTCCAGGACCCTGGGATCATGACCTGAGCCAAAGGCAGTCGCTTTTAACCGACTGAGCCACCCAGGCGTCCTGCTTCAGCAAATATTTACTGAGCATTATCATGATTGCTCAGGCACACCGGATGTTGATGACATGACAGCGAATAATACAGATGAAAATCCTTGCCATCACGGAACATAGATTCTCGTGTGATGAGACCCAAAATGAGCAAAATGTTAATAATGTTTAGAGTATATGACAAGCTGGTATATGCTGTGGAGAAAAAATAAGTAGGGGAAAAGGACCAGAGAGGGTGGAGGGAATTGCAATTAGGTGACCTAGCTCTATATAGATCTGTTCTGACACAAGGATGTTTATAAATAGGGGTTAAAATACAGCCAATCTGTTGGGGGCAAAAGTGCCTCCTGACTCCTTGTGGTGCAGCTTCAGGATGATGCAGGTGGTAACTCTCTGTTTTTAAGTGGGACACTCCTTGAAAGGTGCTTCTGGGACATTTTGAGTTCTTGGGCCTTGGAACCCTTTGGATTCAAGCCTTTACCTCAGTTCCACAAACCCTCTACTGTAAGCTTTTTGTGTTGCTGAAAAAATTTAGGTATTATACAATTAAAGTCTCACTTAGGTCCACAACATTCCATCAGTAGTCTTCATCTCATCTGCTTGGCTTGGTAGGCGGTCACAGAGTGTACTTGGGTTTGATGAGATACTCTCTCCATAGGGTCAGGCCAAGCATTCTCCCATTCTTGACACTCTTGATATGTTTGCATTGACAGTGTGAAGATTAAAACCAATATCTTTTTGGGACTGAAAACAACGCTGAACATTCTATAATTTACAGGACTGTCACAATTTCATGGGGAATCTGTATGGCACAGTCAGTAAAGCATCCAACTCTTGGTTTCAGCTCAGGTCATGATCTCAGGGTTGTAAGATCAAGCCCCACATTGGGGTCTATGCTCAGCATGGAGTCTGCTGGGGATTCTCTCTCCCTCTCCCTCTGCTCCTTGTGTACTTGCTCAATCAATAAATTAAAAAAAAAGATAGGACATAGCACATATGTCTTGTCTTCTCATGTTAATTCATAGTAAGAGCCAATGGCATGGCAGTGTGGGCTAATTTTTTGAGTATTTTAAGTTGGATGACAATTAGTCCTTCCTATGTAAAGCATGTTTCACATTTTCTTCCAAAGACAACTCAGTTTTTACTTGTCTGCCACTCTCGGTACAGATGGTACGTATTATATATATTAAAGTGCAGTTACTTTTTTAAAATTTAAAATTAAGATTTGAAAAATTCTAGTCTAGTTAGAGATATTCGTTATGAGATATGCCAAAAAGAGGACCACATTTTCACTGCTCTTCTTCTTTGAATGATGTCATTAATAATATTTTCTTTTTACCTTGTATTTCCCTTGCCACTTGTTATTTTGCTCAGGTCAGCTGATTTTGTCCTGTAAGTCCACACACTTCCACTTCATGAGGATAAGACCCGTGGCCAGTCTCAGAATTTTAGAAAAACTCCATTTTAGAGTTGGTAAAGGAAAAGACAGAAGCACACTGGCTGATGGGATGATCCCTCTAACCACTCTGGGTGGTAAGAAAGTTATGCACTAATTAGAATGATTGAGCCTCATTGTCTTTTCCTACTTGCCTGTTTCTCTCTGCCTGTCTCTCTCTACCACCTTGGTGATCATCCCCTGTGACTCTTTCCTTGAGTTAAAGCCAGACAACCAGTAACTGTAAGAATCCTTCCCAGTGAAAGCATACATTCCCTCTCTTGAGCCTTTCTTCACTGGCCTTTCAATTTCCTTCCCATAGATCCTTCTCAGTTGCATCATCTTCGTGTCTGTCGGCGAGGGGATGCTGCTCTTCCTCAGTGCAGTCTCGCTGCACCACAACTGAGCTGGAAACGAAAAGGAGAGGCTGATCATGATGAAAGGATTCCATATTGCTTCATCCTTCTTGTAAACTTCAGACATGTATGCTTACGTTCATGACAGTATGGATTTATAAGAAAAGAAGGAGAAAAAAAGCTTCCTTCCTTCCCTGCAAAATGGTATCCAATTTGTCTCTGAGAGATTGAAGATACCAATGGACAATGGCTGGACCATATCCATAAGCAGAGCCCTGATTCACTCTGTGTAGCATCAGCCCCCTTCTCTATAACATACAGCCCAGGAAGCCAGCCTGCTAGAAGTTGTGGGGACCCACTGGGAACCCCAGAGTTGATACGAAGATTATTTTAAGCTGAAGACATTTGAGATTCATTCAACAGACTTAGAAAGAAGTCTCTTTGGAGCTTACTTTTATCTGACTAAAAAAAAGCAACTTCTGGGAAACAAGGCTACTGATTAGGACAGTAGGAGGTAAAATCCCCAAGGAAGGACGTTGTGGTGATTGACAGGGAAATGCACAAAACACCTTGACCCCTTGTGCAAAGAAAAGCAAACACAGCAACCACAGCCCCAGCCCTTAATTCAGGAAGCATTCATGGTGAGAGAATGTATTCCCTCTTTGCTTATTGATATAGCTGCCAAGTTCTAGCAAAGGGCCAGAAAAGCATCCAGGCATGGTTAGTGCAGCTATGGGGTGCGGGGGTGATGGCCTTTCTCTGTCCAGGCAGAAGGCAGAGAAAACGAGCTGCATTATCACATACCTTGCCCTCCAACAGTATCTGCATTTATGCTGGCAGGGTGTGTGTGTGTGTGTGCGTGCTCATACACACACACACACACACACACACACACACACAAGGTACTCCCTTCTAGAGTGGATTATTCTACCCTGCAGGGAGAGGACCCTCCTGGGTACCTGGGACCCTGGAAATCTGTAGAGGAGGTAAAACAAATTTTTAGGGAGCTGGGAATAAGACAGGCCACCTGTGGTCCTGTGTCTGAAGGCTCTGATCCAGTCATATTCACTGCTGGAACGAAAGCCAAGATACTGCAGTCTGCCCACAGTACCTGGTAGGGGAAGATACTCACATCCATGCCGAGCCCCGTGATGGGAAAAGACATGTACGATACTAGGAAATCCAGCTATCCTAATCAGCTGCCAAGGGTCCAGTAGGAGTAGCTCAGAAGCAAATGTTTGACTTCACTCTTTCACCCCACCTGAGACGATGGACCTGCTGTCCTGTGTTTGTCAGCTTGTGGAAGGCCTTAAAACCCAAACAGCGGTTCAGATCTGCTCCATCAGCCTCTGTCATCCCAGATACCTCTCCTGCTCCAGTAGAGGCCTGAGATAAAGCCCCATTTGGGATCGGTTTCTCCCACAAGATGCAGGATTGCCTCCAGGTGAGGGCCAGTGGAGGTGAGCAAAGGCCTCATGTTGACTTTACTCATCTCTGGTCTCCCAGAAATAAAAGGTGATGGCTTGCTGGATACTAGAGCCAGATATACTCTAATATATGGTAATTAACTCTCAGAAATTTTCTGGACTGCCGAAGGCCATCTATAGGTTGTGGGCAAATGGTTGTGGTCAGGAAGGTCTCTTTGACACTGCAGATTGGGTGTTCTCCCCTCTGAGAATATGAAGTTTTATCTTTAATACCAGAGAAGATGTTATGGGTCCTGATATCCTACAAGGCCAATCCGCAAACATTCATCGGTGAATTCCACCTTCGTGTTAAAGTAATCAAACCAGAGCTGAGGAGAGATGCCAGCTGGGAACCAGTAAGCTGACTGACCCCATGAAAAATGTCAACTATCAAACAGTATCTGTTGCCCTGGGGCATAAGGAAATTGGAGAGACCGTACAAGAACTGCACTGAGTGGGTATTTTATGCCCTGCCCCTACAGCTTTCAACAGGCTGGTATGGCCAGTAAGAAAGCCAGATGATCAGCTCATGGTGGATGACTGTGGACTGTGGAGAACTGAACAAGGCACTGCCTCCCGTCCATGCAGCTGTGCCCAGCATTGCCGCCATCTGAGATACCCTGGCCATGGTCCTTGCCGTGTTCCAGCCTGTACTGGACTTAGCTATGCTCCTGGCCGCTGAGTCACACGATGAGTGCCTTCATGTGAGAAGGGCAACAATGGACCTTGCAAGTGCTTCCCCAAGGCTATACAGCTTGATGCTATGTCATGGGATGGTAGCCTGAGAGCTGTCCCGATTTCCTTCCTCACATCAGTATAATGTGCACATCCTATTTGCAGCAGAGGAGCAGCCTTTCTGCCTGCTCATTGTCTCTAGGAACAGGTGCTACCCTATACCCTGTGGAGTATAGATCTTCCAAATGCCCCAGACCTTCTTCCTGTGGGGGCCCCTCTCGTCTGTAGAGGGAGCATGGGAAATCTCCCAGTGCCTGGTAAACACATTAGTTTAGTTCTGGGCAACCCGGCTGCAGGGACTGCATCACTGTTCAGCCCAACACCATCGAGATGGAAATAGGAGCAAACCGCAGCAGCCAGTGGGCTAAGGACAGAGTAGACTGGCGATCACTCGTGAGCCCTGGCTGTTGCCCCTTTGTGCTGACATTTGGACTGTTCTAAAGGGATTAAACCCTATGACTTGAACAGTGGGAAGTTAAGGGAGGGATGACCATGAGTAAGCCCATGCTGACCATGAGGTCAGCATCTGTTGGAAGACATTTGGGATCACCGGCAAGATCCCATTCATCGGTGAATTCACCTTCGTGTTAAAGTAATCAAACCAGAGCTGAGGGGAGATGCCAGCTGGGAACCAGTAAGCTGACTGACCCCATGAAAAATGTCAACTATCAAACTATCTGTTGCCCTAAGGCAGCCCTGTCTTCTGCATGAGCCACTGCCACCCTAATCAAAACCCCTTACTTATCCTTCAGGGCACATTGCAAAAGAGGCGGGTGTATATGATGGGTCAGAGCCAGTCATGAGTAGAGTTTTGGAGGAGGTCATCGAATGGACGTGACCGCCAGTTGACCATCGAAGCGAGGGTTGGACGGAGGCTTTTGGAGGCAGGTCCCGGGACTGGGCTTGGAACGCAGATTCTGCAGGTTCCTCCCACCCCGCCGGTTCCGCCCGCTCCACCCGCTCCGCCCGCTCTGCCCGCTGTTCCGCGCCAAGCCGGGTTTGTGCAAGGACACAGCCGTGAGCCAGCAATGTGTAGTCAAGATTTTCGGGACGGTGCGCTCAGCTTAAGCCAGGTAAAGCCTCTACATGAACTTAAGTTTTTGGCAGGGGGGTGTGGAGTCTCCGCATCTTGAGGCTTCTGGGGACAAGACCGTCTGTAAGTTCCCTTGCTTGTTAACCCGCTGAAGCGGGAGATAGGTTCTTGTCTCCCTGAGCACAAGAATGAATCTGGAGGACAGAGGGGACTGAGTAAAGTGACAGTTTTATTAAGCAAGGAGACAAAAAAGTTCTTAGGAGTGAGAGGGGTCCCAGCATGGTTGTCACTGAGGGCTTTTAGGGTTGGTCTTTTATAGAAGGCTAACTTAAATCTTTTTGCCTTGTCTGCTGGCAGCAGCATTGACTAAGGACTAGTGATAACATCTTGAATGGCTTGCTGCTTCTCTGTTTAGGGTCTGGTTATTTTCTGTTGATCACAGGAGACTGTCATAAATAAGACTCCCCCTGCCTCAGACACTGAGAACAGGGTGGTCTGGGGTGTTCCCTTATCTCTGATTTTTTTTTTTTAAAGATTTTATTTATTTGACAGAGAGAGAGAGAGAAATCACAAGTAGGCAGAGAGGCAGGCAGAGAGAGAGAGAGGGGAGGAAGCAGGCTCCCTACGGAGCAGAGAGCCCCACGGGGGGCTCGATCCCAGGACCCTGGGATCATGACCTGAGCGGAAGGCAGAGGCTTTAACCCACTAAGCCACCCAGGTGCCCCATCTCTGATTTTTTGTAACTCCACATTCTCAGGATTTCTGTGAGCCTAATAACGGAGCACCCTCCGCCCCAGACCCGCCTGTCCCTTTCTTACCGCCACCCGCCCATCTGGAGGGGCTGCCTCTTCTGTCTGTCCTTGCCTTCAGTGTGTGGGGCCAGTTTCAGATTTCTCCCCAGAAGCTCTGAAGTTGACGAACAACAAGTGTAGCCTTGCTGTGGCAAGCTCTGGAGGAACTGCTTTTGCTTTTCTCCGTTGGTTGATCCTGGTGTCTTTCCACAACCGCGAATTTCATTCATGCTATTTAGTAGTCTCTTTGGGATAACTTGCAAAGTAAAATAAAGATAAATATTTATTTGCTATTGTACTTTCTATATATTTTCTATTTTTTTAAGTTCTCTGCTGAGGTTTTAAAATTCTCTCTGATGCAGGTAGTAAAAAACCTTATTTAAAGCAAATCAATTAATCCTGAAGATGACAGAAATCGATATGAGAGAGCTGCAAAAAATACACCTGCTATTCTCTGAGCTCTTGAAAAGGTTCAGAGGGGTACCTGGGTTGCTCAGTGGGTTAAGCCTCTGCCTTTAGCTCAGGTCATGATCTCAGAGTCCTGGGATCAAGACCCATATTAGGGCTCCCTGCTCAGTGGGGAGCCTGCTTCCCCCCCTCCTCTGCCTGCCTCTCTGCCTATTTGTAATCTCTGTCAAATAAATAAGTAAAATCTTAAAAAGAAAGAAAAGCCTCAAACAGCATATAACTTCTGCATTTTAATAAAATTTACACACTGATTTTAGTTGTAAAGGAGATGAGAAAATTCAAGTATAAGAAGCCTGGGACTATGAAAACAAAGTGTTTTGTCTAAAAGAACTTTTTTTTTTTGAAAAAATTCTTTAGACATATTATAAAATTTTAAATTTGAAGCATCCTTTATCAGTTGCACTCCAGACCCACCAGTAGCACCAAAAAGGAGCAGAGAGTAAATGCCCCAGGCTAGCTCAGGCTGGCGCAGTGAAAATGTCATTAGATTCTAGACCAATTAAGATTTATGCTAATACTCTACTCAGTGAGATTTGGGAACTGAGCCTTGTTCTGAACTACTCAAAAGTGGGCTGGTGCTGTGGTCGTGGACTCTGGAGTGGAGGACAAGGGAAATTAGAATATGGCGGAGTTGTTACATTTGATTTTATAACTAATAATGTTCAGTGGTGAGAACCCGAGGCAAATTTAAAAGTAAGTGGTGACATTCCTTTCTGGGAAAGCTATAAAGAAAATTGATAATTCGGTAAGCTGCTGATTTTTGTGGAGGGTCACACAATGATCCCTTGAGTCTCTTCTAGTCATAATCCTGAACGATTCTGATTTATTTCATTCCTGGATATCTTCTTTGCTATTAGTACTTATGTAATTTTTATTTTTTAAAAGTATTTTATTTATTTTAAGATTCATTTATTTTAGAGGGAGAGAGAGAGAGAGCATGCAAGTGGGGGGAGGGGCAGAGGGGGGAGAGAGAGAGAGAGAGAGAGAGAGAATGAATCCCAAGCTCAAGTACACTCCCTGCTGAGCGCCTAGTCTGACACGGTGCTTGATTTCATGACCCTGAGATCACAACTTGAGCCAAAACCAAGAGCAGGATGCTCAACCGACTGAGCCACCCTGGCGCCCCACCTTTTCTAATTTTTAGAACTATAATGCATTGAAGTATAACTAGACATATTCAGAAACATTATCAATACAGGCTTCATTTCTTTCCTTCCTCCCAGAATGGTGCTTTTAAAAAAAGCAAAACTCAACATGCAGGATGGAGAGGGAAGGGCTTTGAAGCCCTTGAGATTTAGGGTTGATTATCCACTGTACCTGTGTATAATGATTTGCATATGATTTTGGGGTTGCTTAGTCTTGCGTTTTTGTGTGACCAAATTCAGAGCCTCTGTACACCCATTCTGGTCATCTTTTAAATTGATATAAAAATATGTGCTTAGGGAGCCCTAGGTGGCTCAGTTGGTTAAGTGACTGCCTTTGGCTTAAGTCATGATCCTGAAGTCCAGGGATTGAGTCCCATGTGGGGCTCCCTACCTAGCTGGGAGTCTGCTTCTACCCTCTACGCTCCCCTGACTCTTGCTTTCTCATTCTCTCTCTCTCTTTCAAATAAATAAATAAAGTATATATTTTTAAAGATTTTATTTATTTATTTGACAGAGATCACAAGTAGGCAGAGAGGCAGGAAGAGAAAGAGGGGGAAGCAGGCTCCCTGCTGAGCAGAAAGCCTGATGCAGGGCTCCATCCCAGGACTCTGGGATCATGACCAGAGCTGAAGGAAGAGGCTTTAACCCACTGAGCCACCAGGCACCTCAAATAACGAAATAAAATCTTAAGAAAAAAAAAAAGTGCTTGAAGATTTGGGTGAAAATTAACTGTAAAGCACATGGAATTGCTCAAAGCAAACCCTAGAAGAGAAACCTAGTTTCCTTCTCTCTCCCTCCGCCCCAGTCTTTTGGTCAGGATATGCCCGGCTAACTTTCCCAGGAGATCTGGCAAGTTCAAGTTCCCAGTACCCGTTGTCTCCACTGTGATTAGGCTTCATGACCCTTAAGCTTTGGGATACTCAAAGTTACTTTTTGTGGTTTGGTGATTTCTTTTACTACTACTTTCTTGTCATTTCTCCTGACCTACAGGATTGGAAGGAGTTGTAACACCTGGTTATATATTTCATATGTCTAATCCTCAAGTCAAAATATAAGCTTGTTCATATGACTAATTCCAAGAAATACAGCAAGACTGCTTGTGCACTTCGACCCCTGTGCCTGCACACACCCACCCGCCCTCTCACAGATACTTCCTGTCACACTTATAAAATTAAGTAGGCTCTAAGTTTTCAGCTCTCTTCCAAGATAAAGCTAATTAAGCAAGAGCAATAGAGAGAGCAGTCTTTTTAATTTTTTTTTTCGGGAGTTATCTCAATTAAAGCCAGTCGCATTTTCTCAGTTATCTAACTGAGTTGAACCTGTTGACGAACCGTGCGTCTGGTTTGAAAGGTACAGGAATTACCATTTATTTGGTGTGAAAGCATAGCTACTTAATCTGCGTTATCACAACATGAAGCTGAGTATACTCCAACTAGCACAGGCACTTTCGGTGAAGCCTTTCAGCTTGAGTCATGACTCCCCCAGGCTCAGTTCTTTAGGTATTAGCAGCTTAAATGTGTTTGCACAGAAAGATGCTTTGTTTGGGTATTGCAAACAAGTAAATCATTCCGCGTCTTTAAAATGTCCGGGATATTTGAATGAATGCAACTTCACTGTACTTGCTAATGTGAAATATTAGATGTACCCTAAGTAACACCAACAGCTTGCAGAGACTCTAATGGTCCCATTTTAATTTTGTTGCTGACACCTGGCAACGTTTGGAACTATAAATAGAGTAGCAGGGAGGGAGGAAGAAATCCAAAGAGATTTTCTGTTTCTGCTCGGTATGTAGAAAGAGAAGATCTTTAAAGAAAGAGGCAAACATCACATGTGGAAAAGGATTAGGAGTTTATTCTGTTGAGACTCGGGCTGCCATAGGATCTAGTAGAGTACGTTGTAGATAAAACACCGTGGATTCTGGTTGGGTTTGCTAGCCTTCTCAAATTATGGGTGAAGCTGAAGGAAGCTGCTTGATCATTCTAGAATTAAGGGCCACCTGGGTGGCTCAGTCCTTAAGCATCTGCCTTCGGCTCAGGTAATGATCCCAGGTCGTGATCCCAGGGTCTTGGGATCGAGCCCCACATCAGACTCCCTGCTGGACGGGAAGTCTGCTTCTCCCTCTCCCACTCCTCCTGCATGTGTTTCCTCTCTCGCTGTGTCTCTCTCTGTCAAATAAATAAATAAAATCTTAAAAAAAAAAATTCTAGAATTAAAAACCAATTGTAAAACCCCAGGACTCTAGGCTATATGACTCTGGGGCAAGAGGACTATCTCCTTGACTAAGTTTTTCCATTCCCAGTTATCCAATATGAGAGATAGTGGGGGTGGGGGCAGGAAAAGAAGGGAGTTTAGTAGAGTAAAAGAAGGAGGTAGAGCGTTCCTTAGTGTTCTTGATTAGGTCCTGGGAAAGGCCCTCATTAGTAGTGTCAGCCAAGTATCCTACAGCCAGAGAGCATTCTAGAAACTCCCTTTAGTAAATAGATGTTAAGTTGATTACCAGGCAGATAGAAATTGATTCTCTATCTGTGTCTTAATGTGGATTGGCTGGCTTCTTTCTTAGCTATTCCTCTTTGAGAAATACAGGATTATATGGAGGCAGAAAGCATCACTTTTGGCAGACTAATAATCTTCGAGCAGGTGTGAGGGTGGAAAGAACATAAACTGAGAAGGTTAAGAAGGCAGGATTCCAGCGTCGCCCCTGCTTCCACTCGCTTCCCCGTCTCAAGCACATTGCTTGTGTTTCCCAAGGCTTGGTTTCCAAAATCACCTCACAGTTACTCCAGGGTGGATTAAATGAGATGACCCATGTCAAAAGCCTAGTTGAATGTGGACACTTCATCACCATTAGTTTCTTCCCTTCCTCTGGAATACAAAGAGGCACTTCTTTGTCAGATAAATTGATTTAACTGTGTCTTCTTGCTTTATTATTTTAGCATACCTATTATGTGAGAAGGAAAAAAATTGCAGTGCTCTTTTCCTTTGGGGAAGACTTTTGCAATCTCATACTTAGGGGTAAATTTAACCATGGAAAGGTTGAAAACATTCTCTGTAGCCAGTTTTCTAATCCTCATTTTGCGCCAGAGAACTCTAAGAGATTTGAGCATAATATCCAGCTATTTTAATGGGGTTTTTAAGAGTGTGAATTGACTCATAATACAGGCAGCCCCTTCTTTTCATGCTAGAGTTGAAAAAGCAACATTTTTTTCTTGAGGATTATAGGATTACCTTTAATACTGTATTTCAACACCTGTTATAAGACCTAAGGAACTCAATAAATGTTAAATAATAGTATCTAATGTGAATTTTTTTTAACCAGCATATTAAACTGTGAATTCCTAAGTTTCTTTATCTTAGCCATTTACTTACAGCTTAGCCCAGTAGAAAAAAATCTGGAAGATTCACAGAATCTTGCATTTGCGAGTGGTCAGGAAGAACCACATGGACTCACGACATCCCGTTTAACTAAACCTGTGACATTTTGTCTGCACGTGGTCCAGCCTCAACAGGGCTCTTGTTTCTGTTGACCTCAGTTTGCTTCTTTAACCTCTGATAGCAGCCTCCGCACTGGTTTCCAGGTCTGTTGCCTAAAATGGAATCTCGCCCTGCTGTTAAGAAGCAGCGCATAGATTTCCTGCGTCTTACCACATAGCTGGGAAGCTGTGATGCACCCATACCAAAACCACACAGGGTGGTTTCCCTACTGACTCCCAGCAGAAGCAAAAATGCAGTTTGTTGCCATATGTAATATATCTGAAGTCACATTGTTGCACATTTTACGTGTCTGAAATTGGGGTGTGTCTTGCAGCTTAAGGCATCTTAACCATAACTGTCGAACAGAGAAGTGGACATGACCTAGTGACCATTGCTGGGACATGCGTTCTAGGTTGCTACTTCTTGGTGGCTTGACTGCGACACTGCAGCTCCTGAAAAGTTTCAGACCATTTCAAGAGCATTTGAGAAAGATTGTGAAGTCTACTCGTGATTTGAAAACCATACAGCAGCACATGATAGTAAGATCAGAAAAGCCCCAGACATCCTGGTGGACTATTCTTTTGCTCTGATGTCATAACTCACCAAATTGGTGGCAAACATGATATCAGTGAGGTTGAGTTAAGAAGTGACTCAGACGGGCCAGGCTCTGAATATGAAGTATTGGGAATACCTTGACCGATTTATTTCACCTGTATCTTCCTTTTTATTTAAGCACAAGAATGATATATGGTAGAAATTTATGTCTAAATAAATCTGAAAAAGCTCTTTCAATAGTCATAAAATAAAAATCTGAGTGATAGAAAAGTGTTTTGCCATAGTTTAACAGGTGATATTTTTTCTTTCCTCCTTTCTTCATGGAGGATAATAAAATGCTGAGCTATGCTATTGATGGCACCTTAGATTTAACGTATTATCATTGTTCTTGGGAGTATGTGGACTATTCTCTGGATTATATCCTTGAAGAGATTTTAAAAATTCTTCAAATTTCACATCCAGTTAGTTCAATATGCATATGAACTACATCACCAAAAGCCATTTTATACGTAAATACTATATTATCATTGAGTTTTTTTTTTTTATGCACAACACAATATTCCATCACTTTTGTTAGGTAATAATGAGAATGTATTAATGAAAAGTTATCTCTGGGTTATTCCTTTAATGGTCTGGTAGGTATATTGCAGTTTATCTGTATAGTTGAAGATGTGGCACGGAAAAAAAATAAATTCTTCGGTGTTAGGTTAGAGAATATTTTATCATTCAATTTTGGAAAATAACATGAGCTGTTTTTTTGAAGGATGTTATCATAAATAGTAATAGTGGAGATGTTAGAAAGCCAGAAAATATGGAATTGTATTTCCAAAATGGAGTTTGCTGGAAAGCAGGTATAATAACCATGATTCTTAATCAAGATATATTCAACAGATCATCTTGTAGATCAACTTGTGTATATATGTTTATATATACACATATATATATATATGTGTATATATAAACACATATATATATATAAACATATATACATGTTTATAAACATGTATATAAACATATATACACATATATATTCTTCTACATATACACATATACGCATATACATGTGTATATATTTATTTATTTATATATGTATTTACAATATATTAAGTAGAGGGGAGCCTGGATGGCTCAGTTGTTAGGAATGTGCCTTTGGCTCACACCCTAATCCCAGGGTCCTGGGATCAAGCTCCGCATTGGGCTCCCTGCTCGGTGGGAAGCCTGCTTCTCCCTCTCCCCCGCTTGTGTTCCCTCTCTCAAGTAAATAAATAAAATCTTTAAATAAAGTAAATAAATAAAGTCTTTTAAAAAAGCAATAATTACCTTTAGAAAAAACCCCTGGATATATTAAGTAGAAAAAAAGCAGATTATAATATAAAATGCAAAGTATATCTCCTCCCCTGAACCCAGTACTCATATTCCTCGGTTTCAAGTGGCTTATACTCTACACAAAACCATTTCTTTCCAATACAGATTTTATTGAATATTGTGAAGCCTATAATGAATATCTGATAGCATTTATTCACTCAAAAAATATTTGTGAGTTACTGTTCGGGGCCCCTGGGGACAAAGCAGTAAAGCTTTGCCATTGCGGAGTTTAAGATTCTAATGGGGCAGATAACAAGATAAACATATTTTATTGTATGATACTTCATACACGCAAAGGGAAAAATTAAAGAGGGATGGGAGAGATTGGAAGTTTTGGGAAAAGTTCAGAATTTTAGAATGGGTGGCTGAGGTGGTCCTCTCTAGGAGACCTAGGAGCAGAGCCCTGAAGAAAGGGAGGGATCTCCCCACACAGGTATCTGAGAGGAGCACGTTCTAAGCAGAGAGAACAAACCAGCACAGAGGCCAGTAATCAGGGCCTGATGTGTTCTAGGAATGGAAAGAGGTCAGAGGAGTTGGTTTGGGGAACAGTTCAGGTATGTTAGATGAGGTTAGAGAAGTAAAATAGGCAGAAGAGACTGGGTGGGTGTTGTGGGCCAGAGAAAGGACTGTGGGCCTCTCCTGTGAGTGAGACATACCCTGGTCTGACTGGCATTTTGTGTGGATGTTCTGCCTCTTGTTGAGAATAGCCCAGGGGCACCTGGGTGGCTCAGTGGGTTAAAGCCTCTGCTTTCAGCTCAGGTCCTGGGATCCAGCCGTGGTTCCGGCTCTCTGCTCAGTGGGAGCCTGCTTCCTCCTTTCTCTGCCTACCTCTCTGCCTGCTTGTGATCTCTGTCAAATAAATAAATAAAATCTTTAAAAAAGAAAAAAAAAAAGAGAGAGAGAGAGAGACTAGCCTAGAATAGTGGAAGCAGGCCAATTCACAGGTTTGTAAAAATCCAGTTGAGAGATAGTAGTGTTTTTAAACTCAGCAGTACTAGAGATGTTAAAAAAAGATATTTTGAAGGTATTTTAAGGGTGTGCTATTAAGATTTACTGACCTGGATATAGGGTGAGCAGAGATGAGTTCAAGGATTACTCTCAAGATTTCTGGCCTAAGCAGCTGAATTAGAGCTGCCGTTTATCAAGGATAACAATGAGACCATTGTAAAAGGAGTAGAATTGGGGGAAGCGGGTGAGGAATATGAGGAGTAAGACTTTAGAAATGTGAAGTTTGAGATGCCTTTGAACATCTAATGAGAGGTTTCAAGAGAGGCAGTTGGGTACATAATTGTGGCAGTAAGACTGAGGCAGCAGTGTGGGAGTCGTACGCATATATGTGATATTTAAAGGGACTGAGTGATATTACCAAGGGGTGGAGCTTGGTGTCCTGGAAGCCAGGTCCGAAAGGCATTCCATGGAGAGTGGCATCAAGTGGGTCAGTTAAATAAGCTGAGGACTGAGAATTGATCACTGGATTTAGCCATGTGAAGGTCACACAGGCCTGGCTGGAGCAGTTTGGTCTGGAGTTCTCCGGAATGTAGTGGGATCTAGAGAGAACACGAGATGAGGAGAGGAATTGGAGACATGGATTCAGACAATGATGTCCAGCAATTTTCCCATTTAAAAAAAAAAAAAAAAAAGGAAAGAAATGGAGAGAGAGAGCGTTGGTAGTTTCAGTTTTGTGTTTTAGGTGAAAGAAAAAGAGAGTGTTGATGGAATGATCCAGTGGAAAGAGGGGAGAAAAAAATTGGAGAAGGGAGATTTGCTGAACCTGGCATAAGTTCTAGTGAGGAAGTAAAGAAGCTGATTTTAGCGAGGAGTTGGTAAAAATGCATTTTCCAGGCATTCCAGTCAGGTTTTGTACGGTTCTCTGCTGCTCTTCTCTTGCCTGAGTCTATCTCTCGTTGATAGGATTTCAACAGTTCATCTCTTCAGTGAAGTGTTTTTTCCCATCTCAGCTCATGAATTCCTAGAGATCTCTCCCTTCTCTGAATTCATTGCTCTTCTAATCTCTTCCATTAAATTGAATATTAGTCATCCTTTTATGCACAGCTGTCTTTCCCATTAAAATGTAAGCCCCTCGATAGCAGTGAACATGCCCTGCCTACGGTCAGTGCCCAGTAAAGCTGCCTGACTCGGCTTCTACCACTTTCACTGGGAAAGATTTCCTCCCTTACAACTCCCCAAGGAGAGGGGCTTACTGTTGTTCTCCATGTAAAAATCCTTCATGTACTATAAAGTCTTATTAAACTGCCTCTTGGTTTCATCTTTTCCACTCTTTAATACTCCATTTTCATCCTCTAATTTTTTGTTTTTGGTTTCTTTCCGTTGGCATGTTCCCAAATGTCTTTTCCCCCCAAATGTATATATTTTTTTCTTTTATTTCTTTCTTTTTCTCCTTTTTTATGTTCTTCTTTTATTCTTTTGCTCCTCTCTGAATTTATTTGCAGAATCTGAGATGTTGCAGAGGGTGAGAATCTGGAGCTGACTGAGTCGTAACTGCCTTTTATCAGATGTGTAAAAGTGCGGATTGACGTGTGTGTGTGTGTGTGTGTGTGTGAGAGAGAGAGAGAGAGAGAGAGAGAGAGAGACAGAGACAGGGAAAAGTGCGGAATGACCAAACTGTGTGTGTATATACATTCCAAGCAAAAGGAGCAACAGTATATGAAAAGAGCTAAAACCATAAAATATTCTCACCTACAGCTACATATTCATCCCTTAGAACAATGCCTACTCCTAGTATTTATTAAGTGAATATATCAATGAATGAACTACTCCTGTGATGATGAGTAGCTTCTCCTGCTTTTCTTTTTATGTAAACATCAGCCCATCTTCAGCTTGTCATAATGGAACCACTACCCTGAATTGCCAGTCAGTAACAATCACAGCTAGTATTCACTGAGTAAGTATATGAGGCAGTAGATGGGTAAGGGGTTGATATGCAGGTACCAGATACCTGTTTAAACCTCAGCTCTGCCATTTTGGAGCTGTGTGATTTTGGGCAGTACATTTATTCTTTTAGTGCCTCTGTTCCCTCATCTGGAAATAGGACTACTAATACCTACTTTGTAGGGTTGTTGTGAGGATTGAATGAATGAATATGAAATCTGAAAGTCATTAAATCTAAATCTTTTTTGTAATAAAGATTTTATTTATTTGACAGAGAGAGACAGTGAGAGAGAATACAAGCCAGGGGAGTGGGAGAGGGAGAAGCAGGCTTCCTGCCGAGCAGGGAGCCCAATGCAGGGCTCCATCCCAGGACCCCAGGATCATGACCCAAGCTGAAGGCAGATGCTTAATGACTGAGCCACCCAGGTGCCTCTAAATCTTAATATCAATCTTAATCTCTCTCTTTTTTTTTAAAGATAGTTTTTTATTTGTCAGAAAAAGAGCACAAGTAGGGGGAGCTGCAGATCAGGGGAGAAGCAGACTCCCCACTGAGGAGGCAGCCTGGTGTGGGGCTCGATCCTAGGACCCTGGGATCATGATCTGAGCTGAAGGCAGATGCTTAATATCAATCTTAATCCCAACGTCATCATATTAGATGGGTCAACTGAGGCTTTCAGAGGTCGAAGAGCTTTCCCACAGCTAAATGGCTGGTCAACAACTGAGGTTCATCTTCGCCCACGGTCTGTCTGCTGTGGTGGCAGACAGGGCCCGGGTGAGGAATAAGGGCAGCTTTGCTCTCAGGCCTTCCTTTAATGTAAACAAGCCAGGGGGTGCAGTGAGAACCCAGAGGCCATGGAAATAGAGAAGCGCTGTTGAGGAAGTGGTTGGAGGGAACAAATCTGCGCCGAAGGGGAGGTATGGAAAAGGTGCCTGGAGTTGAGAGGGTGATCCTTGAGAAGAAAGAGGGTGATAAATATCCCGGCACCGGGGCCCTGCCTGCCCTGAGTTCTCGGCTTGTTCTTCCGTGCTCTGTTTTTGAAAGCCTAGGAGACCAAGCTCAGATTACGATGTCAAAATTATTTCTAGGCTTTCCTTGCAGAATTATGACTCAGTTGGACATTCCATTAGTGAACACAGCAGTATGGTTGGGTTTGTTTGTAACCACCATTTCCAGGGATTTACTGCTATCATTTCTCTTGCAAATGATTACGTTTTTTTATTATGCTCTCTGAGAATAGCAGAGCCATAAACTTCAAATTAATGGATCACAATTTACTCCTCTAAAGCTATACTTGCACAATATTTTGGTCATCTTCTGGAGCTACTCTGTTTTATTTATTCTACATTCTAATACTTATTCTATATTATTTTCGTATTTCTTTCTTTTCCTTCATGACCGTCTGAATGGGGGGAATTCTAGAAAGAACAAAAAGAAGACCAGCTATGAAACAGAGAAAGAAGTAAGTCTTTTAAAAACTAGAAAAGCCTGGGAGAAATAGGAGTAGGTATTGGGGAGATGTGCCCCGTGTAGACCACCTCGTTCTGCTTGGAAGGGGATATGAACCCTAAGAGCTGGAATGTAAAGACCATAAAAAAAAGAAGCATTCAAAGGGTGCATGGCCCACGTTGGGGTTGAATGTGTCCCAAGAAGGGTGTTATAGGTGTAAGCCTGGAGTAAAGAAAGTTGAGGGGTGGTTGAGATTATTGTACAGCATAATTAAATAGTGACTCTATGGCATTCTTAGGGCTTCTTCTTCTTCTTCTTCTTTTTTTTTTTTTTTCTGGGTAGGAATCTGTAACTAGGTCAGTGCTGAAAATAAGTTACTACTTGCCGCTCTGGGGTGCTACCAAGGTGATCACAGGGCTGGAGCGTGTGTGGAGAGGTAGGAGGGATGGCTGAGGTGGGCTCCAGACTTGACCTGCAAGGCAGCTGGTGCTTGGAGTCCATGTAGAGGTAAAACCTGGATGTGGCCACAGATACCACCCTCGGTTCAAACTGGCAGCCTCCAGTGTTTACTACACAACACGTAAGAGATCAGATGTGCTTTATTATTATTTTAAAGATTGATTTATTTTAGAGAGAGCATGAGTGGGCGTCGGGGGTCAGAGAGAGAGAGAATCCTCAGCAGGCTTCACACTCAGCACGTAGCCTGACAGAGAATTCAATCTCACAACCCTGAGACCCGAGCCAAATACTTAACCCACTGGGCCATCCAGACTCCCCGAGACCAGATGTGCTTTATACAAAAAATACCTGCCTTTCTTTTCTTTTTTTTTTAATTGAGTATATCACATATATAAAATGTACTAATTTTAGGTGTTCCATGGATTTTTACATATCCAAACACTTTTTTTGGGGGGGGGGCAAATACTCTTTACAGCCCCAAAACAATTAGACTATTTCCCAGCAACCCAGGAAGTTCAGCATGTGAATCTGGGGAGATACAATTCAATCCATAACAGGACTCTGTAATATAATGTGACTATCATCTCCTGGAATTAGAATATGTGAAGGCAGTGATGAATTCAATATCGATAGGAAATTATTTGAGTAAACTTTCTCAAGCTAGCTTTCTTTGTTTCCTTGAACATCAGGAGGATTTTAGGACTTAACTAATGTTCTATTCCACACAAATTTTTTATTTTTTATTTTTTTATTTCAAAAAATTTTAAATTCCAGTGTAATTAACATACATTGTTATATTAGTTTCAGGTATGCAGTATAGCGATTCAGCAACCCTATACAAAACTCTGTTCTCATCAAGGTAAGTGTGCTCTTGGGCGCCTCTGTGGCTCAGTCAGTTAAGCGTCTGCCTTTGGTTCAGGGTGATCCCAAGGTCCTGGGATTGAGCCCCATGTCCCATGTGTCATGCATCAGGCTCCCTGCTCATCGGGGTGCCTCCTTTTAGGTCTCCCTCCGCCCCTCCCCTGCTCATTCTCTCTCTCTCTCTCTTTGTAAAATAAATTAATAAAATCTTAAAAAAAAAAAAAGATAAATGTGCTCTTAATCCCCTTCACCTGTCTCACCCATCTCTTCACCTGCCTCCCTCATTTTTTCTCTATAGAGTCTATTTTTTGTTTGTCTCTTTTTTCTTTATTTTCTTTCTTAATTTTCACATATGAGTGAAATCACATATTTGTTTTTCTCTGACTTACTTGAACCCAGGGCAAACAGATTACCTATTTTGACTTTACTTCCTGCCCAAATAGTAAAAAAAAAATCATCAGCTTTAAGTCTTTTACGCATTTTCACTCTGTACTTATCTTTCAAGGAAGTATAGCTATTTATTTGTGACTAAATTTTTGTATTGAAAGATCATATTTTCTTTTTAGGCCTGTGCCTTTTCATAAATATAACTTTAAGCAAGAGGACAGCCCTCAGAATCCTAAACTAAATGTTAAATTTAAAAAAGCATATGGTTTCAAGTTTCTGACACTCATTTCACTCTGATCACTTCTAGATAGTTTTGGGTGCTCTCAGAGGTTAGGCATTTCTAGGACTCAAAAAGGATATGTTTACTGTTGTTTGTTATATTTAAAGTTTAAATAGCAACATGTTCCTTACTACTGTGTGTTACATGTTAGATTTGAGGTTCTAATTTCTAGGTTCTAAGCAGCCCAGAAAGCAATAACGTTGGAGCTCTTGTGTGAATCAGTTTTTGTGTATCTTAAATATCAGGGAGTACAGATCATGAGTCAGCCATGGCTTTGGGTCTAAGACTAGTAGTTTGTTTTTTGTTTTTTGGGGTTTTTTTTGACAGATGTTATTTATTTATTTAAGATTTTATTTCTTTGGTCAGAGTGAGAGAGAGAGCAGGTGAAGGGGAGGGGCAGGCAGAGGGAGAAGCAGGCTCCCTGCTGAGCAAGGATACGGATATGGGACTAGATCCCAGGACCCTGGGATCATGACCTGAGTCAAAGGCAGACACTTAACCAACTGAGCCACCCAGGCATCCCTTATAGTCATTTTCTGATCCTTCTCCATTCTCTTACTTGTGGTACACTAGGGTCACTTCACTTTCTTAGTTCGGTAGAACAGCCCCATGTGACCATATCCCCACCAAAGCAGACAAGTAATTACATAACTTAGAGATATGATACAAAATGCCTAATTTTTCTCCTCAGATCTTTCTTTTTTTTTTTTTTTTTTTTTTTTTAAAGATTTTATTTATTTATCAGAGAGAGAGGGGGGAGCGAGCGAGCACAGGCAGACGGAATGGCAGGCAGAGGCAGAGGGAGAAGCAGGCTCCCCGCCGAGCAAGGAGCCTGATGTGGGACTCGATCCCAGCACGCTGGGATCATGACCTGAGCCGAAGGCAGCTGCTCAACCAACTGAGCCACCCAGGCGTCCCATCTCCTCAGATCTTTCATCAGCATCCATAATCAGATAATGGAATGTATCCCCTGTTTAAAGGATAGAGGAGGAAAATAGCAGAGTGTGTGTGTGTGTGTGTACACATGTGTGCGCACCCGTGTGTGTGCACGTGCCCCAAACAGGGAACTAGCTGGCTGTGTAGCACTTGGAAAACAGCTTGGGATTAATACCATCAGGTAAAGCCCTGGCACAGATTGTTGAGAGATTATGTTGGCTCTCCCTCCAGAGGATCTTTAAGAGTGGGACATATGCCCAGTTTTCAGAAATGAATTAGGTGAGATCTGTCTCAAAGGCAGAGGGATGGGACAGATGAACAGAAGCGGCTCCTTTCTCTAAAAGAGAAGCAAAAAGCCAGTCCCAGGCTACTCTCTCCCTAGATTAAGTGGCTTTACTCTTCTCTGATGCATGCATGAAAATTCATGATTTTTACAAATCATCTTTACTTTCTTTTATTGGGGGGAGAGTAGAGCATCTTTGTCAGAACTGAGTCCAGGTCTGCTTTCTTCATAAAGTGATTTGTAGAGTTTTCCTTTTTTTTCCCCTATACCCTGAAACAGTTCAGATAGTATAGAAATTCTTCAAAAGCTTGGTAGAATTCACCAGGAAAAACAACCAGGTTGTTGTCTTTTAAAGGGTGGGAGTGTTGGCGAGATGAGGGTAGTTTTCAGATATCTTTCTATTTTTTTATGGTAATCAGTCTCTAAATGCTTAATTTTATTTTGAGTCAATTTTAGTAACACACTTAAACATACTTTCTTAGTTTTTATTATACAAAAATTTGACATATAATTGCATAGAGAACTCATTTATTTTTCCAAATCTCCTCTTTTATTGGAGTGATAAACACGCTCTTAAAAACTTTTGCAGTAATCGCTTAATTTTCAGTACGTTAGAGACCAGACGTTTATACAGTTTACACAGTTATATTGCCTTGCTGGAGAACCCCAGCCATCTTCATTAGTGAAAAGAAGTATCTAGAAGGAGGGACACCTGGATGACTCAGTCGGTTAAGCATCAGCCTTTGGCTCAGGTCATGATCTCAGGGTCCTGGAATCAGAGCCCCACATCGGGCGCTCTGCTCAATGGGAGTCTGCCTCTCCCTCTCCCTCTGGCTACTGCTCCCTCTGCTTGTGCTCTCTCTAATAAATAAATAAAATCTTTTTTTTTTTTTTTTTAAGATTTTATTATTTGGCAGAGAGATCACAAGTAGGCAGAGAGGCAGGCAGAGAGGGGGAGGCAGGCTCCCTACCGAGCAGAGAGCCCAATTTGGGGCTTTATCCCAGGACCCTGAGATATGACCTGAGCTGAAGGCAGAGACTTAACCCACTGAGCCACCCAGCTGCCCCCCACCGCCCCACTTTTTTTTAAAGATGTTATTTATTTGACAGAAATACTGTGAGAGAGGGAACACAGCAGGGGGAGTGGGAGAGGGAGAAGCAGTCTTCCCGCCCAGCAGGGAGCCCAAAGGAGGGCTCAATCCTAGGACCCTGAGATCATGACCTGAGCCGAAGGCAGAGGCTTAACAACTGAGCCAACCAGGTACCTCTAAATAAAATGTTTTAAAAAAAGAAAAAGAACGCAGTTTATCTGTTTTCTTTTTGCTGGGCAAGGAGGTGATGGCTGCTGTACACATCTATTAGTCAGGTCCCATCAGGGGGCAGAAACCACACCAGTTACTGTAATAGAATTTAACACAAAGAATTCTTATGTAGGAATAAAGTTGGCAACTGAGTAAGTAACAAGGTTAAAAAATTAAAACCCTTTAAGATACCAGAGATACAGCAACGGAAGAAACAGCTGTACCACTTTGTGTCAGTTTGGGTGAGAGTACTGTGACAAAAATCCCCGACTGGATGGCTTAAACAACAGAAATTTATTTCTTTACAATTCTGGAGGCTGAAATTCTGAGATCCAGGTGTCTGCAGGCCTCTGTCATTGACTTATTGACAGCTGTCTTTTCTCTGCCTTCATATGGTTTTCCCTCCATAGCTGTCTATATCCAAAGTCCCTGTTTTTTATAAAGCCACCAGTCATATTGTTTGGGGCTTGGTTAGGATGTCAACATACAACATACAAATTTGTGTGTGGCACAGTTCATCCCATAACACACTTCTAAGGACGGAGGAGTTATTAACCATTGAAGGCCTGGAGAAAGGGCCTTGTAGAGCTAAACTCAGACCGCTGAGGAAATGGGGAAGTTGTCTTGTGTCTCTGTGGTCAGAAATCTAAACAGCAGCATGAATTTAAGATCTAAATGTAGACGTCTACTTCTGTTAATATGGAGTAAGGACTGGATTTGAGGAAATTTGGTGGGAGAGTGATGGATTGTTTTCGTTATCTTGATTGTGATGATGGTTTCATAGGCATATACACTTGTCAAAAGTTACAAAATTGTGCAGTTTAAGTATGTGATGTATAGTTTCAGCTGTTATACCTTAAATAAGCAGTTAAAAAGGCTGTACCTGGGGTGCCTGGGTGGCTCAGTTGATTAAGCATCTGCCTTCGGTTCAGGTCATGATCCCAGGGTCCTTAGATCCAGGCCATGTCCCCACGTGTCTCTGCATTGGGCTCACTGCTCAGTGGGGAGCCTGCTTCTCCCTCTCTCACCGCCCCTCCCCTTCTGCTCATATGGTCTCTCTCTCTCTCATTTGCACACTCATTCTCTGAAATAGATAAAATCTTTTTTTAAAAAGCTGTAACTATTAAAAAGAGCATTTATTGAGTCTCAAAACTGATCTCTTTCTGCAAGTTGTTACACACTAACCTGTACTTAATTTATCCTCTAAAACACCAGTGTGTGGCTGGCATAGCAGTGACTCTCCTCGATGTGAAGGTTTTCTGTCCACATACCATAAGCAGGCATGCTAGCTAGCATTGGCCTTTAACTTTGTTCCCTGTGAATCTTGTCTTCCTGACAGGGTTTTTGCAGCCCCTGTAGCCTTATACGACATTTAGAGGGTGAGGCATTTCATTAACTCATGGCATTCTCACCAGCTGGTCAGTGCAAAGAAGGATGGAGAAGCAAGTAGTCTTGCCGAAATTAGGCTGTAACTAAGTAGACACGCATAAAGGAAGAGCATTCCCGGGGTGGTGATGGTCCGCTCTCAGCTTTCTAGCATTGGGTTCTCTGTAATTATGCAGTGTCTTGTGACTGAATAGGTTCCAGATCTCCCGTGAAATATTTGGTTTTACAACATCCTTGTAGAGAAAAGGAACAGTAATGAAGGCTTGCTGATTAAAATGAGGTCAACAGCAGATTTTTAAAAATCTCATTCTTTCTCTTTATCCCTTCTCTCTGTTAAATAATTCAAGAACTATCTAGTGAGCACTTACGTGCCAGGCACATTTAGTTGTTATGTACTTCTAGAGGCTTGTTATTCAAATCGTGTTTAGTGGAACACAGACAGCATCAGCATCACCTGGGAGCTTATTAGAAATGCAGAATCTGAGTCCTCCTCCAGACATGGCAGAATAAGTATCTGCATTTTAACATGATACCTGGGTGACTTGTATGTATCTTTAAGAGGCATTGTTCTAGAGAGTTCTCTGTAGCCATGCCACTTAAATAGTGCATCAGCGTTGAGAAGGTAACTTCTCTAAGTCATTAGCAAGTGAAGGGAAGGAGGATAATAGTAATAATGTGCGCTACTGGGAGGATTTAATTAGATAAGCTTTGTAAATCCTTTAACACATAGGCTGGTTCCTAGTAAGTGCTTTTAAAAAAAAAAATGTTTGTTATTTTTATTGTTGCTATTATTATTTTGTAGTCAAAAGAAAAGTTCTTTGGTAAAACTTTCCTTGTAGCAGCCTTGCTTCTGGCTCATTTATTTGTTCTTAATGCTGACAGAAAGGCTTTATTTGAAGAGACAACTATTCTATTTAGATATTTAGTGCTGTATCTAATTACAACACTTGATCTTGGATTGAATTCTGAACCGGAAAGGGAAGTAGGGCAAAGGAATGTCATAGTCAGCTCAGGTTGTCGTAACAAAATACCATTGACTGGAGGGCTTAACCAACAAATATTTATTTTTTCACAGTTCTAAATGCTGACAGTCTAAGATCAGAGTGTCAGCATGGTAACATCTGGTGAGGACTCTCTTCCTGGCTGGTGGTTGGCTGCCATCTTTCTCTGTGCTCTTAAGGCCATTTCTTGCTCTCTTCCTCATCCTCCTATAAGGCCACTTATCTCATCATGAGCCATACCCCATCTCAGATACCAGCGCAAGTGGGCTGGAATTTCAACTGATGAATGGGGGTGGGCAGTGGAGGACACAAGCATTAAGTCCCAATGGGTATTTGGTTGCTGTTCTTGCTGTCTTTTTTTCCCCTATTATTTATTTATTTATTTATTTACTTACTTACTTATTTATTTGACAGAGAGATAAGGAGCACAAGTAGGCAGAGAGGCAGGCAGAGGGAGAGGGAGAAGCAGGCGCTCCCCTGTGCAGCGAGCCCAATGCAGGGCTCGATCCCAGGACCCTGGAATCATGGCCTGAGCTGAAAGCAGCTGCTTAACTGACTTGAGCCACTTAGGTGCCCTCTTGCTGGCTTTCTTTCTTTCTTTTTTCTTTTTTTTTTTTTTTTTAAGATTTTATTTATTTATTTGACAGAGAGAGAGAGAGAGAGAGAGATATCACAAATAGGCAGGGAGGCAGGCAGAGAGAGAGAAAGAGAGAGGGGAAGGGAAGCAGGCTCCCTGCTGAGCAGAGAGCTGGATGCGGGGGCTCCATCCCAGGACCCTGGGATCATGACCTGAGCCGAAGGTAGAGGCTTTAACCCACTGAGCCACCCAGATGCCCCTCTTTCTGGCTTTCTTAAGTGACATGATTAGATGTAGGAATTTACGTGATGTGGAATGAGATGGTGATGAATCTCTCCTGATGACGGGCTGCACAAGTTAATTTTCAGAAAAGGCCTGCATGTAAAAGGGCTTTGCACAGTAACAGTGCTGCTTTCCATAGGTGAAGTGGAATGATGGCTGTGGATTCTTACCTTTTGTTTGGTTTCGCCAAGGAGTCTTACACCCTGCTGGCTGGCCACCGTCCACTCCTGCTCTCTAATAGGCTCCAGTTCACACCCATTACATTCCAGCTCAGACCGCCAGAAGCTCGTACCACATTTGGCACAGGGCAGGCATTTGATACACGTGTGTTGAGTATATGAGCAAATGGGTGAGGCCAGAGAAGCAGCTCCCCACCCCCCCCCACCTATGTTTCCATTCCTTTTGTTTTTTCTGGGGGGAAGATAATGTCAAACCTATAGAAAAGATGCAGAAACAAGAAAAGGAATTCATTGGTCCTTTATCCAAAGCCACATGTATTTTTAAAAAATGTTTACATTTTATTTAAAAATAATATCAAACTTAAAAGAGATTTGCAGGAAGAATAGAAATGATAATACAAAGAACTGGGGTGCCTGGGTAGCACAGCCAGTTGGGTTTCGGCTCAATTTGTGATCTCAATGTTGTGAGATCAGGCCCCACTTCAGGCTCTGTGCTGGGCGTGGAGTCTGCTTGAGATTTTCTCTCCTTCTCCCTCTGCCCCTCTCCCCTGCGCTCTGCTCTCTCTCTCTCTCAAATAAATTAATCTTTTTTTTTTTTTTGTAAGATTTTATTTATTTTCTTGAGAGAGAGAGGATGAGAGGGGAGAGGATCAGAGGGAGAAGCAGACTTCCTGCTGAGCAGGGAGCTCGATGGAGGACTCGATCCTGGGACTCCAGGATCACGATCTGAGCTGAAGGCAGTCGCTCAACCAACTGAGCCCCCAGGTGCCCCTCAAATAAATTAATCCTTAAAAAATACTACTAATCGGGGTGCTTGGGTGGCTCAGTGGGTTAAGCCTCTGCTGTCGGCTCAGGTCATGATCTCGGGGTCCTGGGATTAAGCCCCACATCAGGCTCTCTACTCAGCTGGGAGCCTGCTTCCCCTTCTCTTCTCTGCCTGCCTCTCTGCCTACTTGTGATTTCCCTCTCTCTGTCAAATAAATAAATAAAATCTTAAAAAAAATGCTACTGATAATACAAAGAACTACCCTATCCCCTTCACTTAGATTTCCAAATTATTAAGAGTTTACATTTGTATTTTCACTCTTCCTGTGTATCATTATTCTCTTTCTGAAACATTTGAGATTATGTTATAGACATGTTGCCAAATTACCCCTAAGTACTTGTACTTCAGTTTGTATTTTCTAAAATCAAGGACACTCCTACATAACCTTGATGCCTTTATCAAAACTAGGATATTAACATTGGCTAGAATACCTTAATTCACTATGTTTTCTCCTCCTTTCCAGTAATGTCATTTACAGAAAAGAATAGTAATAACATCATTAACACACATTGACTCTCCCTCTTTTGCTTTCTAGGTCAAGATCCAGTCCAAAATCATACATTGAATTTCATTGTCAAGTTTGTTTAGTTTCTTCCAATCTACGTTTCCTTAGTTTTTCTTTGTTCTTTATCATCTTGATATTTTTGAAGAATATAGGTCCATTATTTTATAGTGTTTTCGTCAGGTTGGATTTGTGTGGTGTTTCTTTTATGTCTAGATTCAGAATATGTGCTTTGGCACTGCCCAGTTCATACACTTGCATATTCTTTTTTAAAAAGATTTTATTTATTTATTTGACAGAGAGAAAGATCACAAGTAGGCAGAGAGGCAGGCAGAGAGAGAGAGTAAGGGAAGCAGGCTGCCTGCTGAGCAGAGAGCTGGATGGAGGCTCAATCCCAGGACCTTGAGATCATGACCTGAGCTGCCCAGGTGCCCCTACTTACATATTCTTTTTCTCATCAACAGTTTATTTGGTAGGTTGTACATCCATTGATATCTCGTGCCTGAGATATATTTTTTTAAAGATTTTATTTATTTATTTGACAGAGAGAGAGGGATCACAGGTAGGCAGAGAGGCAGGCAGAGAGAGAGAGAGGAGGAAGCAGGCTCTTCACGGAGGGAAGGAGGCTCCCCAACTGAGCAGAGAGTCCGATTTGGGGCTCCATCCCAGGACCCTGAGATCGTGACCTGAGCCAAAGGCAGAGGCCCAACCCACTGAGCCACCCAGGCGTCCCTGCCTGATCATTTATTACAGTGACGGTCACTAAATATTATTCTGTAATTATATCATTCCTTCTACATTTTTTTGTTGGCATTCCACTGTAAGGTAGAACCTTCTCTTTGTATTTATTTGCTTATATCAGTATGGACTCATGGATTTCTGCTTTATTGAATTAGTTATGGTCTGTTATTATCATTGTTATTTTACTATAGTTTTATTGAAGTGTACTTGACATATAATAAGTCACATATATTTAAAGTATACATTTTGAAGAGTTCTGGTGTATATATACAGTAGAAAATCCATCACTTTACTCCACGTTGTTGAGTATATAAACAGTTCATTCTTTTTATTGCTGAGTAGTATTTTTTTTAAGATTTTTAAAATTTGGGGCACCTGGGTGGCTCAGTGTGCTAAAGCCTCTGCCTTCGGCTCAGGTCATGATCCCAGTGTCCTGGGATCGAGCCCCACATCGGGCTCTCTGCTCAGCAGGGAGCCTGCCTCCTCCTCCTCCTCTCTCTCTTTCTCTCTGCCTGCCTCTCTGCCTAGTTGTGATCTCTGTCTGTCAAATAAATAAATGAATAACAATCTTAAAAAAGAAAAAGATTTTTAAAATTTATTTGGAGAGAGAAAGAGAAGGAGTGAGCACGAGTTGGGGGAGGGGAGGGCAGATAGGGAGAAGCAGACTCCCCACTGAGAAGGAAGCTCGACTCCGAGGCTGGATCTCAGACATCATGACCTGAGCTGAAGGCAGACACTTAACCGATTGAGCCACCCAGGCACAATGCTGAGTAGTATTCTGTTGTGATATACCAGTTCATTTATTCCTTCACATACTGAAATGCATTTGTTTTTTTCCTAATTTGGGACTGTTAACAATGTTGCTATGAAGAAGTACCATGTCTCTGTATATGTCCTTGTACGGGCATATTCTTTAATTCTCGAGGTTAACTATCTAGGATTAGAATGACTGGATCATACAGTGGGTATATATTGAGCTTTTAAGAAACTGCTAAATTATCAAAGTGTTTATATCATTGGAGATTATCCTCAGCAATATATGTACACTTCCTCTATTTGATGACATCTCAAACACTTGTTATAGTCGATCTGTTCTATGGTGGCCATTTAAAAAAAAATTTATTTATTTAAAGATTTTATTTATTTATTTAGCAGAGAAAGACGCAGTGAGAGAGGGAACACAAGCAGGGGGCGAAGGAGAGGGAGAAGCAGGGTTCCCGCTGAGCAGGGAACCTGATGTGGTGCTCGAACCCAGGACCCTGGGATCAGGTCATGATCCCTGAGCCGAAGGCAGAGGTATAACCCACTGA
Source organism: Mustela putorius furo (assembly GCF_011764305.1). Classification (NCBI taxonomy): domain Eukaryota; kingdom Metazoa; phylum Chordata; class Mammalia; order Carnivora; family Mustelidae; genus Mustela; species Mustela putorius. The sequence continues at coordinate 35,185,489 of NW_025421987.1, forward strand.
GCCACCCAGGTGCCCTTGTTTTAGCTTTTTTATGCTATCTCAGTGATCTCTGTGTCTCTTTGTCAATATCACTCTGTCTTAAATGCCTCAGATTTATAATAAGTCTTAAAAGGAGGTAATTAAGTTCTGCAACTTTGTTACTCTTTTTACAAGATTGTTTTGGATATTCTAACTCCATTCCATTTCCATATAAAAATCAGCTGTCCATTCCCACACAAATCCAAAGTTTTGACTATATTATAAATCGAATCTCTGCTGGTTCCTAATGATTTATTATTGTCATATATTTCATATTCTCATAGTTTCAGTATTTCATCTGAACATTTGGTATATTAATATCTATTTAATACTCCTGTTAATTATGCTTGTGATACACTTAATCTGGTGCCTGGAATAAACTAACTGCTCAGTGAATGGTAGTTATTACTGTTTTTGAGATATTTTAGTGGTTGAACATAAAATGCTGAACTATTTCAGTATATGCCAGTAATATTTATTGACATAAACCTCAGATATTGGGTGGAGGGAACTCTGATTATATCTTTTTCCCTGCCATCTATGTAGGTCCATTGCTGTGAAAATAGCATGTTCTTTATTTTAACAGTAAACTTTGGGGACAAAAACCTGCTTCTGCCTCTCGATAGAAATGCAAAGGCATATTTTTAGGAAATAAATTACAAAAATTGCTTTTTGACTGCAATAATGATATATTGGAGCTCTCTTCTAGCATTTAAAGCATTTTGGGGAGGCCTTTGTAAAACAGTTAATTTATACCCTGAGGGGAGAGCCTTAAACATGGATGCTATCCTAAATAAATCTAAGTGACAATTTGGCAGTAAGAGAGGACATTTCTCTCTACTTATGCTGCTTTTGACAATGGGCACTTAACCAGGCTAATCAAATGTGACTTCTATCATTAAAATTAGTAAGGCATGAAGAACCTTTAGCAAATCATTCATTACATTGCCCATTTACAGATAGGATCTCCTGTGTCTTCTTAAGAACAGCCACTTGGTGCCTTCTCTGCAAAGCGGGGGGTTTTAGATTTTCAGGACAATGTTTAACAGGTCAGTTTGCTAATGTCTGTGGAAGTCCTTTAATGTTCATGTTTGTGAAGGAGCTATTGGCCTCTTGCATAATTAGATCTTTCTTTTTCTCTATTCTTTTTAACTTAGGCAGTTTGTAAATAATTTCCTGCTACTTCTCCAAAGATCATAGCCTTTTCCAAGTTTATCTCCTTGGTCCGATATAATCCTTATCAAGAAGAGGGAAAGTACTGATAGCCACCATCTTTCCCTTCTGTGTTTAACAAAATAGCTATTAGGTCCTAGATGCTATAGTACCTGGGTACAGAGGGACAAGTTGGTATATTGTATTCCTTTTATTTTAAGCTTGATTTTGTTTTTCATCTTGAGGTTTTTTTAATCAACCTCTCATTTTGTCATAAAGTCATTCATTTTTGTAGCTAGTCATCATACAGTGGTGTTTGCTCTGCTTATGTTTCACTTTATATAATTTAACAAGGGATTTTCAGCTAAATAAACCTCAGCTTTTTTTTTTTTTTGGTTTAGGAAAATGCAGAATTCATCAGATTGGTGAATCAATCTCTATTAGACAACCTCATGAAGTGCAGAGTCCAGAGGATAATTTTGTAACAGACACTTGCCAGTTGAGGTGAAAATGCTTCTCTGAGCACTGAGAAATAAAATGCAAATTTGCTTGGTAATTGTGGCCTGATAGATGTGTTACTAAATTCCAGCACACAGCCAGTTCAAAAGTAAATTGTCAACTAGCTACAAGATTTTCAACCAGTCCCCATAAGGGGAATATGCAAGTCAACAAATATCAGGATTTGCAGATATTGTTTGATAAAGTGGACTAGCTTTTGGAAGACTGGATTAAAAATATGGGCCTGAAAATATCAAATGGTGCTGGGATTTCCCAGTGGTTGCTAGACCTATGTATGTTAACTAAACAATTACCTGTGCTAACCAAATAAATGAAACTATTTGGGAGGAAGTGAGATTTATGAGAAACTAAATTGATTTGGCTCCTCTGGATGCTGTGATGTGGAGCAATTTATTTAACTCAGTGTGTGTGTATGAGCTGCGTCTTCTCTCATAAAATTCTAGCTCCTTTTATATTTAAAATGCAGTATGGTGGGGAACACAGCTGTGCAACAGAATTCTGTATGATGGTAGAAAAGTTCTGTATCTTTACTGCCTGGTATTGAGGCCATTAGACTCATTTGGCTACTAAGCACTTGAAATGTGGTTATTGTAAATGAGTAACAGAATTTTAAATTACATTGAAATTTAATCGCTTTAAATCTGAATAGCCATAAGTGGCAAAGGGCTACTATATTGGCAGTGGAGTTCTAGACACTGATAGGGTGGCAATATTCTCTTTCTAGGCATGAGTGAGAACAACTGCAACATTAACGTGCATTGCAGAGGAATGGCTACTAAACATTTCTGTTGCAGATATTTCAGTTCTCTCTGTTCTTACCCCAATGTAAACATTATCAATAACATTTATTTGATTATTATCAGGTCTTTTATCAACTTTTGTCTTTTTCTGTCTGTTCTCTGTGATAAGAGTTGATGGTCCTTGACTCCTTTGTATCTCTTCTTTATTAAGCATGTTTATTGAGCATCTGTTATGTGTCAGGCACTGTCCCAGTGCTAGATATGCAACACTAGATATGTGAATAAGACAGATCAGGTGCTGGCTCTCACTGAAGTTACAATTAACATGTAATTACACAATAATTTATTTAAATTGTGAAAAGTTTTTAGTGTGTTTACCTAGGAAGAGCTACAAATTAATTTGTTGATTAAGAACTGTCAACTGTCCACAAACTGTTTCTACCAGGCATTGGCCATGACTACTTTAATAGGGTTCTTTTCAGTTTACCTTATTATTTTAATTTTATTTATTTATTGATGAGAGAGAGAGAGGCAGAGGGAGAAGCAGGCCCTCCATGGAGCATGGCTTCTGTTGCAGGACTCAGTCCCAGGTCCCTGGGATTATGACTGGAGCCAAAGGCAGATGCTTAACTGACTAAGCCACCCAGAGGTCCCTTCTTTTCAGTTTAAATTACGTGTGTGGGAGTGGGAAAAGAGGAAAGAATAGGGTAAGCATAAAGAAAAAGAAATAAATGGCATTATCTTCTTTTAGTTATTCACATTCCATTTGAATGTAAGCTTCTTCCAGAGAAGGGTTAGCTTGTCCATCTTGATCCTGATCTGTGTTTCCAGAATCTGGGCTAGCATCAAGTGGGCATTACTACACAAATAAAAAAAGTATTTCTAGATTTTTCCTTTCATATTTGTTTTGTTTTTAGCCTATATGAAAAATTCAATTTTTATGCTTCTACTTTTTAAAAAAAATTAATTTATTTTAAATAGGCTCTATGCCCAGTGTGGTGCTTGAACTCCTGTCCCTACCATCAAGATCATATGTTCCACCAGTGGAGCCAGCCAGGTGCCCCTATGCTTCTACTTTTGGTTTTGTGCTTGCCTTCTTCACTTTTCTCATCAACCAATTAAGTGCTTCAGGTAGGATAGCCTTATCATTGGAGTGACTAAAAATAGTCACCCTTCTGTCATGTTATTTTCTTTTTTCTTTTCTTTTCTTTTCTTTTCTTTTCTTTTCTTTTCTTTTCTTTTCTTTTCTTTTCCTTCTCCAAAGATCAGAAAGTACATTGCCATGCAGTCCAAAAATTAATCTTGGGCTGAAATCAAGTCACCAGGAGGGTTGCATTCCTTTTGGCTGCTCTAGGGGAGAATTGATTTCCTTGTCTTTTCTAGTTTCTAAAGACTTCCCATCTTCCGTGCTTCATGACCTCACATCACTGCTACCTCAGTTTCTCCTTTCTCGACCCTGACCATCCTGTCTCTCTCTTACAAGGAACCTGGTGGTTTTATTTGGCCCAGCTGCATACTTCAGGATAATTTCCCACTGTCAAGATGTTTAACTTAGTCACATCTGAAACGTCACTTTTACCATGGAACACAACATATTCACAACTTCTGCGGATTAGGATGTGGGTATCTTTGGGGACTAATATTCTGTTGATCTCATCAGCTTTTAAGTTAAATAAGACAAGGAAGGGCACATCTGGTTCAGAGCCTTACATGATGCTCTTAGGTCTCTTTCTATAGACTTTATGTCCCTTTGTATTAGTCTCTTGTCTGGCAGGATCTTCCTCCAAAATGAAAAAAAAAAAAATGTCACCAGCAAACATGAATTCTAGAAAATTCCATCAGTGCCCCATCCTCAAGAATCCTTGGCAGGATTCTAATTGTCAGACTTGGGCCACCTGAGCTGGGGAAGGGATCAGCTTTATCCTCACTTACTTTCAGATGTAATTATGAAGAAGGGGTAGTTTGCCAAATGAAGTGAGCTACCTTTGCCAGAAGGAGGATGCATGGTTACAGGGTTAAAAAAACTACCGTTCCTTCATCATATACCTCTTAGGATATAGGAGTCTGTATGTTTCTTTAAAAGACTTACAATCCACTGAACTCTTTCAAAGCTCAAAGAAACTATCTGTTTATTACCAGATGCACAAAGTTGATCTAATCCCTGTGGAAGGGCTCAGCGTGGCCTGGGCCACCATAGCTTATCATAAAGTTAATGATGCCTCTGGGGTAAAAGGCACTAATTCATTATCAGTCCACGTTGTCAGGGTGTACACGTGATTAGCTACTTTTGGCATTTCCCCTGATAGGTAGCTGTGAGAGGGGCTCACCTTGGGGCTTTCTCTAAAGTGGGATTCCTATAAAACATTGCTCAAAAAAAGAAAGGTTACTTAAAAAATTTTATTTCTTTTTATTCAAGTAATAGAAATATATTCTCTAAACAATGCCCTCCATAAATACACAAATAAATGATAAAAATAAGACATAAGGTTGAATTTTAATATAACCCCTTTCTACTTTATCCTGTCTTCCTTCCTGATTCCCCAGTTATCATCTGGGTTTATTTCAAAATCTGGTCTGCACCTTGCATGAGGTCATATGTGGGTTGCTTGGAAAGTCATGAGACTTAAGTGACAAGATTTTTTTCCTAAGAAGTTGTGTCTTACTACTTTCATGTACCATTTTACATTCTTTTTGCTCTGTTCTGTTCTATTGTTTTATTATAGCCATTTCAACAAAGAAGAGAAGTCTCCTTTTCTTTGATTAAATGGGGAATAAGAAAGTAGACAAAATTCGTTTATTGTACTACCCTTGCAGATACTTGACCAAAATGACTTTCGCTTTTGTCTGGGCAAAGTGGATACTCATTCCCTTAGCGTCTTCCTCTAGATCGAACTGGGTAATCCTTTCTTTCTCTTTGTTGGGGCTGTGTGTGCAGCGATACTTTAGACAAGTAAATAATAAAAAAAAAAAAACATTTTACTTTATATAATTTCGTACTTACACAAACCTGCATGCTAGCCATGCAGGATGACTCCTGTATATCCCTCCTCCAACTTCAGCTCATGCCAAATCATGGCCATCCTATTTCATTCTCAGTAATTTTAGTACAAATCCCAGATAAAAATTGCTTTCATAAAGATAAACATTTATGAAAACAACAGCAACAACAGCATTATTGGGGAGCCTAGGTGGCTCAGTTGGTTAAGCCTCTGACTCTTGGTTTCAGTTTGGGTCATATCTTCAAGGTAACGAGATCAAGCCCTGCATGGAGGTCTGTGCTCAGTGCTGCGTCTCCTGGAGATTCTCTCCCTCTCTGTTTCCCCCTCCCCCATGCTCTCTCTCCGAGTAAATAAAATAAATAAAATCTCTTAAAAAGTTATCAATAAAGAATTAACAATAATTCTTTTCTTTAAAAAAATATTTTATTTATTTATTTGTCAGAAAGAGAGAGCAAGAGCGAGCACAGGCAGACAGAGAGGCAGGCAGAGTCAGAGGGAGAAGCAGGCTCCCTGTGGAGCAAGGATCCCGATGTGGGACTCGATCCCAGGACGCTTGGATCATGACCTGAGCCGAAGGCAGCTGCTTAACCAACTGAACCACCCAGGCATCCGAACAATAATTCTTTAAACACTTATCCAATGAATACTTAAAATTTCCCTGTTCTCATTTTTAAATAAATTTTTGAACAAATAAAATTGATATGCCTTAGTTGATCTGCTTGTCTCTTTTATTTTTTAAATTATTTTAACATTTTATTTTTTTTTAAAGATTTTATTTATTTGAGAGAGAGACAGAGACAGTGATAATGAGAGACAGCACAAGTGGGGAGGAGAGGGAGAAGCAGGCTTCCTACTGCTGAGTAAGGAGCCTGATGCAGGGCTTGATCCCAGGACCCTGGGATTATGACCTGAGCTGAAGGCAGATGCTTAACTGCCTGAGCCACGCAGGTTCCCAATGATTTTATTTTTTTACAGATTTTATTTAAGCAATCTCTGTACCCCCAACATGGGGCTCAAACTTACAACCTGGAGATCAAGAGTCACATGCTCCACTGACTGAGCCAGCCAGGTGCCCCTTAAGTCTTTTAATCAATAGATTCCTACCCTTTATCTTCCTTTTATTTCTTTTTTCTTCATTTCCTTGTAAATTATTTGTGGTAGCAGCTGGCTATTTGTCCTGTAAGAGATTCCTACAGACAGGATTTCACTGGTTGTATCATGCATTTGACATGTTCTTTCATACCATATGCTTTCTCTGAACTGATTATTAAAACTGTATTCAATGTATTTATCTATTTATTTATTTGCAAGATAAGATTATAGGAAGTGTTACTAGAGAGCTTCTGGGAACCTATCAACAGGGTCAAAAAATTTTTGTGTAATTTATCTTGCCACCAGCAGGACATATTTTTAAGGAAAAATGTATTGTATAGAAGTATGTAGGGGTACCTGGGTGGCTCACTGGGTTAAAGCCTCTGCCTTCGGCTCAGGTCATGATCTCAGGGTCCCTGGATGGAGCCCCACATCAGGCTCTCTACTCAGCAGGGAGCCTGCTTCCCCCTCTCTCTCTGCCTGCCTCTCTGCCTACTTGTGATCTCTGTCTGTCAAATAAATAAATAAAATCTTTAAAAAAAAGTAAGTAAAAAAAAAAATCATTCTATTTGCAAGATAAATACATTTATCTCAAAGTAGATACAGCCTGGGGGTGCCTGGCTGGCTCAGTCAGTGGAGCATATATGACTCCTGATCTTGGGGCTGTGGGTTCGAGCCCCACATAGGGTGCAGAGATTACTTAAAATCTTAAAAAAAAACATAGATACAGCCTACTCAGGTAGATCTTAAATTTATCTTTAGTTATTTTGTTTCTATATTCTAGAGCTTTACTCTTAAAAATTATGTAAGAAACATACACAAAAAACCATATAGTATATAATACACTCTAGAGAAGAATAATAAGGCAAGCACCCATCTGCTTATCTTCCAGTTAGAGAACTGGAATGTTGCCTGGACTTTGATGTTCCTGTGTGTCCCTCCCTAAACTCATCCCTTTTGTTCTCCTTCAGGTGTGTATTATTCCCTTGTTTTTCTTCCTAATTTTACCATCTTGATATGAGTTTCTAAATAATACATTTTAAATTCTGCCTACTTACTGAAGTCCTATGTAAATGATATTATAAATATGATGTAAAAGTTATATATGCTTCTGTGACTTGCTGGCTCTTTTTGTTCAGTGTGTCTTTGTCATTCATCTGTGTCAGAGTTTCTCAACATCAGCACTATTGACATTTTGGCTTGGATAATTATTTCTTATGAGGGGCTGCCCTGCTTATCCTAAGATGTTTAGCATATCTCTGGTCTCTACCCCATGCTTCAGGATGTGGTCAGGACACGAACAATGTCTCCAGACATTGCCAAATGCCCCCTGGTGGACAAAATTGCCCCCAGTTGAGAACCATTTGTCTGTATTACTGTACATAGCTGAAGGGTATTCAGTTTCACTGATACAAATGATTTCATTTTCTGAATATGCTACTATTTTGATTTATCCATTCTGTTGATGAAATTTGCATTTCTTCAAGTTTTTGCTATTACAAACCACGCTACTATGAAGATATTTGTGCATGGCCCCTGGTAAATGGGCTATAATTATTCTAGGACTAGATATGTAAGAGTAGAAACATTGGCTCATGAGGTTTGCACATCTTTAACTTCAAAGTCAAGGCCAAAATTGTTTCCAGCTTTCTCCTTTCTCTTTTTATAGATGTGTGCACACACTAACATCTCAATACCTTACTTCTTATGTGTTATAATACAGGATAGTAGCAGTGATGCTACTAGTAGAAAAAGCACAATAATCAAGTCAGTGTTTCTTTTCTTAGGTGCAAGAACGTAATTAGTTGTGTGTAGTGTTTTTAGAACTTGAAAGTCATTCCTCCATGTTCCCACAAACCCTGGTGTCTTAAGAATCTTAAGGATGGAGAAAAACAGAATTGCAAACCTCTGCAATTTCCCCTTTTATTTAGTACATATCTGTTAGACGCACTATATTTCTGGCACCATTAGTCCTCAAGATGAATAAAAACACCATCCCTTCCTGAAGAACCTCATGTTAGGTAGAAATAAAAGTATCATTTACTTAAAAATGCTGTAGTATTATAGACACCAAGGTAGAGATAAATAAAATGTGCTGGAAAGGCAAAAAAGAAGAAATGTCTGACCCAGCTAAAATGTAAGGAAAAACTTCACAGAAGAATGACATTTAAGGAAAACAAAGCTTATTTATTCAAGTAATCTCTTAACCCAATATGGGACTCAAACTCATAACCCCAAGATCAAGAGTCACATATTCTTCCCACTGAGCCAGCCAGGCACCTCAAGAATGACATTTTTTTTTTTCATCCATTAGTTCAGCACTTACTATGTTCTTACTATGCTCCTGGCACTGTGTGGGGACTGAGAGTATACCACTAGGCAACAAAGCTCTCAAACACTGACATTCTAGTGGAGGCTGACAGACGCAAACAAATACGGACTGTATCAGTTGGTTACAATAAGGCAGGATAGGAGGCTATAGAGGTGCATGGAGGAATAGTGTAGGGGGAGGGGAGGGACTTTGGAATGAGATGGTACTTGAACAGCTCCATGAATGAAATGAGGGCAACGTGGATGTCTAGAGGTAAAGTATGCTAGGTATCAGGGACAGGATGTGCAGAAGCCGGAGATAGGAGCCACTCGCATGTTTGGGGAACAGCTACGGTAATAGACCAGTTAAGCATTGAAGGGTCTCCAGGCATTTTTGAGGTTGTAGGAAGTTTTGGCAACATAAAATACCATGTGGAAACACAAGGTTTTAAAGAGCAGAAAAAGAGTTAATTGTCCTAAGTGTGGCATCTAGGGTGTATGGAAAGAGGCAAATTGCAAGGGTTTTCTGGGAGAAAGGATGGGGTTGGAAGACTAGATTGAGTACAGAATGATTTTTATTATAATAACCTTCAAACATACAACAAAAGTAGAGGGGATGCTATAATGAACCCTATATTTTCATCATCTAGATTTTATAATTGTCTAGAATTTGCCACACATTTCTTTTTCTATTCTTCTTTGTTCTCCTTCCTTATTTGCTAATGTATTTTAAGTATTTTAAAGCAAATCTTGACGTCATTTCTTCTACATAATTCAGAATATATTTTCAAATACATAAATTTCTAAAAATATAAAACTACAATGATCACATTTAACAAATTTAATAACATTTTGGGGGACCACTCAATAGTCAACCCCTATTCAAATTTCATAGATTGTCTATTTTTTAACTACTTAATTTATTGAAATAAACATGAAAATGAGGTTTACCTATCACATTTGGCTGTTATGCCTTTACTTTTTTAAAATTTATTTTGCCATTGAACTTGAAGAATCTGGATCTGTTGTCCTATGAATATCCCACATTCTAGTTTATCTTTTTTTTTAAAGTTTTTATTTATTTATGTATTTGTCAGACGATGAGAGAGTGTAAGCAGGGGGTGTGGCAGGCAGGGAGAGAAGCAGGATCCCTGCTGAGCAAGGAGCCTGGTGCAAGACTAGACCCCAGGACCCTGGGATCATGAACTCAGTTGAAGGCAGATGCTTGACGGACTGAGCCACATAGGTGTCCCCTGAGTTCATCTTATTTGGCATTTAGATTGTTACTCTACCCCTGGCATCTACTGTAAACTGGAAGTTAGCAATCAAGTCTTGATTAGATTTAGGTTTTTGGAAGGAAAAGTAGTACTGGATGCTTTGTATGTTTCACATCAGGAAGCGTATATTTTCTGGTGTCCAGCTTTAGTGTTTCATCACTGGTGTAGATTTGCGAATGATTATCTACAAGTTAGAATGCTGAATACCTAAACGCTAGTATGGCATTGAGGAAACTGGTCATCTCTCTTAATCCCAAATAGAACTGCATTGAGAGTTTGTATAATCAAGGGTGTCTAAACTCCCAAGTAATGAGTCTTGTTTTCACTGGTGGTTTAATGCAATATAGATAAAACAGCAGAAGCATAACATTAACTGTTCTTTTGGATTGATACCAAGAAAGAAATAGGGAATAAAATAAAGATAGTGAAGAGAAAGATAAAGTGATACATACTAAAACAATGGGGAAAAAAGTTTTCTTCCCATACTCTCCTATCCACCATATAGTCCAAGAGAAACTCCATTTCCAGATTAAACCATCCAGGTACAGACCACCTAGACAATGGAGAATATTTCTTGAATCGTAGAATGTAAAGCATTGGATGTTAGACATCCTCTCCTGATGTCCTAATCTCACCAATGGAACTCGAGGCTACAAGATATTCTTACTAAAAACTCACACAGTGGAAAAAGTTTGATGAAAAACTTTCCTCTCTGCTGTGTCATATCCATCAGCACAAAAAAGTGCCTGGGTGGCTCAGTCGGTTAAGCATCTGCCTTTCGCTCAGGTCATGATCTCAAGGTCCTGGGATCAAGCACCACCCCCCCCCCCGTCAGGCTCCCTGCTAAGCGGGGAGTCTGCTTCTCCCTGTCCCTACCTCTCCCTCACCGACTCATGCTCTCTCTGTCTCAAATAAAATAAATAAAATCTAAAAAAAAAAAAAGATTCTTCTTTATTTGAGAGAGAGAGAGCATGTGAGAGAGGGGAGGGTCAGAGGGAGAGGCAGACTGTCTACTGAGCAGGGACTCAATCCCTGGAACTCTAGGATCATGACCTGAGCTCATGGAAGTCGCTTAACCAAATGAACCACCCAGGTGTCCTAAATAAAGTCTTAAAGAAAGAAAAAAAGCTGTTAGGGGCTTCTGGCTGGCTCTGTCGCTAAGCATCTGTTGTGGGGTCATGGTCCCAGAGTCCTGGGATCAAGCCCCGCATCGGACTCGCGGCTCTGGGAGTCTGCTTCTCCTTCTGCCTCCCTCCACTGGTTTATGCGCTCTCTCACCCTCTCTCTCTCAAATAAAATCTTAAACAACAACAAAAAAATGCTATTAATTTCCCTTGTCTTAAAACAACCCCCCCACACCTCTTTTTCACCCCAGTCCTCAATCTGAGTTTATAGGTAAACCCCCAGAAAGAGTTCCTGTGTTCTTTTTTTTTTTTTTTTTAAGATTTTTATTTATTTATTTGTCAGAGAAAGAGCGAGCGAGAGTGAGCACAGGCAGACAGAGTGGAAGGCAGAGTCAGAGGGTGAAGCAGGCTCCCCGCGGAGCAAGGATCCTGATGTGGGACTTGATCCCAGGACGCTGGGATCATGACCTGAGCCGAAGGCAGCTGCTTAACCAACTGAGCCACCCAGGCGTCCCGAGTTCCTGTGTTCTGAATTACATACATACTCTTGCAACTAACATTCCATATGTAATAGGCACCTGAAACTTAACATGGCTATAACCAAGCTCTTCTTCCAGACTCTACCTTCAGCTCCTCACGCTTCAGTGACGACTTCGTTCTTCCCGTGAGTCAGGCCAAATACATGGAGTCTTCTCTCGACTTTTCTTCTTCTTCTTTTTTTTTTTTTTTTAAATATTTTATTTATTTATTTAACAGAGAGAGATCACAAGCAGGCAGAGAGGCAGGCAGAGAGAGAGAGAGAGGAGGAAGCAGGCTCCCTGCTGAGCAGAGAGCCCGATGTGGGACTTGATCTCAGGACCCTGAGATCATGACCTGAGCCGAAGGTGGCAGCTTAACCCACTGAGCCACCCAGGCACCCCTCGACTTTTCTTCTTTTCTCATACCTCATATCCTTTCCCTTGGGAAGTCCCACACTACCTAGCTTTGCAGTATTATGGAAATTTTTGGCTGCATTTGCTATCTCCATCCTGGTCCCAGCCACTGTCATTTCTCATGATAGTTGGTGCCTGTACCCCTCACCCCCTAATCTGTTTTCAGCACAGCAGCCAGACTGACCTTTACAAAAGTTCAATTATGTCACAGCTTTTCTCAAGCCTCTAATGGCTTCCCACCTCACACTGAGCAAAAGATGAAGTCATGACAGTGACCGGCAAGGATTTGTTTTACCTGCGTCCTGTGACCTCCTGAACTCACCTGCTACTCACCCCATATGATCCCTGCCCTTTAGCCACAATTACCTCCTTGTGTCAGACCACTTGCTGTGGCTTTCTTAGGGCCTCGTGTTTGTTCTCGCCCCTCTCTGATTCTTTTCCTTCCAGTACGTGGCTGGATGTGTCCCTTATTTCATTTGTTCTGTGTTGTCACCTTTTCCATGAAACTAGACCTGACTGCTCTGTTTGAAATCCATGCGCCTATTTTCTTCTTTCATTATTTCCTCATCTGCCTTATTTCTTTACATTACATTTATCCCCTTCTGCTGTATGAAGTTAAGACGTGAAATTAACACTACTTAACCATTTTAAATTTACCGTTATGCTAGTTTTATATGGTTCAATGAATAATTTACTTGCCCTATTTTCCACTAGAAAATAACCCATGCTACTGATTAGTGGCTGGCACTCAATAAATATTGGCTGGCTGGCCGGCCAAATGAATGAATGGTCAGCCTGGAGAGTTACACTATGTAGAAAATAAAGAATAAATTCAATAGTGAAGCTGCAGCTAATTTATATTGAGAATTTGGATAAATGATTTGAGCACTATAAAAAAAGGAAATTTGATCCTTAAAGGGCCACTTATTTCCTTCAAGGCCTATGGTATTAGTCCCATATTCTGACTTTTCAAGAGTTAATTCTTCAGGCTTGGTTGGGCAGCTGATTCTTGATTTGGGCTTGGGTCATGATCTTGGGGTCATGGGATCGAGCCCCACTTTGGGCTCTGTGCTCAATGGGGAGTCTCTTCCCTCCCATTCTCCCTCTGCCCCTCCCCCGATTGTGCTCTCCCATCTCTCTGTCTCTAAAATAAATAAATCTTTTTTTTAAAAAGAGTTAATTCTTCAAAGTTTATGGGTTTAGAGAATAGTAAGCTAGATACCCTATTCCCTGCCCTGTACTAGGGCAGACTACTGGTTAGCTAATTAAATCCACTCACTTCTTTTTTAGTAACAGAACCCCACTTTTGTTCAGTGAGGCAAAGTTTCCAGCTAAGAGAGCATTTTTCACAGCCTTCCTCACAACCGGGTATGGCCAATAAGACGTAAGTGGAAGATCATTGGAAGAGCGTTTTTAATGAAACTACCTTAGTTGGAAGCATTCTGTCTTTTTTTCTATTAACCCCTATCCCAGTTTTCTGAAACAATTCCAGGAATTCTAATAACTCTATTCAGGTCTGAGGTAACTTGAAGATGAAGCCTTTTCTGAGGGTGGCAGAATACAAAAATGAGATAATTACAGTCTAATGAAGAACAGAAGTGCTATCTGCTTTCCATATTCAGAATTGTCTACTTCTGGACCTCTTCTATGTTCGAGGAAATAAACCTAGCTTTTTTTAAAGCTACTGTTTTAATTTGTATGTTGCCTTTTTTTTTTTTTGGTTGGGCAGGGCAGTTCTATTATTTGTTGTTGATTGCAGTTCCTAAAAGAGAGTGATAACATGTTTAACATCTTAACAAGAAAATTCTGAAGATGAAGTGGAATATATGGAAACACAGGAAATATTCTGCCTTACATGTTTTTATAAATGTGTAAATCATACCCAATATGATAATGTCTCGAAAAGGTGGTTGCAGAAACTCCTGATTACAGATAAGTTTCGGGACACCTGGGTGGCTCAGTCAGTGAAGCATCTGCCTTCAGCTCAGGTCATGATCCCAGGGTCCTGGGATTGAGCCCCACATCAGGCTTCCTGCTCAGCAGGAAGCCTGCTTCTCCCTCTCCCACTCCCCTGCTTGTATTCCTGCTCTCACTGCCTCTCTCTCTGTTAAGTAAATAAATAAAATCTCTAAGAATTAAAAAAAAAAGATAAGTTTCTAACACATATAAAAAGACTAATTTCTGAACTGCAGATGATTTTTTTATTTTCATAGATTGAAAATATGTTTCACCTATCATTAATTTTTTCCATTTAGAGTATACAGTTCAGGGTGGTTTTTTTTTTTTTTTTAATATTGAGAGTTCTGGAACTATCCCTAATCTAATTTCAGAATATTTTCAACACCCAATGCCTCATAGCCATTAGTAATCATTTCTCCTTTCCCACTTTTCCTCCTCTCCAGTAGCTTATGCTGCTGGCCCTATCCCCAGCACTTAGCAAGCATGAATCTACTTTCTGTTTCTATGGATTTGCCTGTTCTAGACATTTCAAATAAATGTAATCATACAATATGCAATCTTTTGAGGCTGACTTCTTTTACTTAGCATAATGTTTTCAAGATTTACCCATGTAGCCTGTATTGGTACTTCATTATGTTTTATGCCCAAGTTATATTCCATTGTATGTGTGGATATATACCACATTTCGTTTAACTCTCATTTAACTGATGGATATTTAAGTTATTTCCATATTTTCACGTGAATAATGGTGCTATGATTTTTCATGTATGTTTCTGTGTACACAGATATTTTCCTTTCACGTGAATACTTAGGTTGGAATTGCTGGTCATATCATAACTCCATGTTTAACATTTTGAGGAGTGGCCAGGCTGTTTCCAAAATGGCTACACCATTTTTCAATACCACTAGCAATGTATGAGGGTTCTCATTTCTCTACATTCTCTACAACATTTACTATTATCTGTGTTTTTCATTGTAGTCTTCCTAGTAAGGATGAAGTACTGTGTCACCATGGTTCTGATTTACATTTACCTAAAGACTAATGATACTAAGCATCTTTTTAGATGTTTATTAGCCATTTATATGTGTATCTTCCTTGGAGACATGTCTATTCAAGCCCCTTGCCTATTTTCAAATTTGATTATTTATCTTGTTATTGTCAAGTCATGTGTTTTGATATGTTCTGAATAGAAGTCCTTCTCAGATACATAATTTAAAACTATTTGATCCTATTCTGTGAATTGTCTTTTTACTGTTCGACACACAGAATACACAGAAGTTTTAAATTCTAATGAAGCTTAGTTCTATTCCTTTTGTGTCATGTGCTTGTGTTATATCCAAGAAATCAGTCACTGAGTAACCCAAAGTCCAAAAGATTTACTTTTATGTTTTCCTCTAGGTATTTTATCATTTAACTCTTACATTTAATTCTGTATCCATTTTTAGTTAATATTTGTGTAATTTGTGAAGTGGGACTGTCTAAATTCATTTTGAATATATATATCTAGCTGTCCCAGACCATTTGTTGAAAATGTTATTTTCTTCTCATTGAATTGTTTTCACATCTTTGTCCAAAATCAATTGACTATAAACATGAGGGTTTATTCATGACTCTCAGTTTTATTCAATTATCTGTATGTCTCTCTGTCAGTATCACACTGTCTTAGTTACATTGCAGTAGGTTTTGAATTTAGGAAGTATGAGTTCTTCAGATTTGTTTTTTTCAAGGTTTTGCCTCTTCAGGATCCCTTGAGTTTCCATATGAATTTTAGTACCAGCCTATCAACTGCTGGGGGTGGGGGGAATAGGCAAAAAACAGCTGGACTTTTGGTAGTTAATTTGTTGGATTTGTGATTAGTTTGGGAAGTATTGCCATCTTAACATTTTCTTTTTTCCTGATTCACAAACATGAAATGTGTTTCCATTTATTTGTTTATGCTTTTTAGGTAGGTCAAAGTATGTGGAGTCCAGCGCAGGGCTTGGACTCACAACCCTGTAATCAAGACTGCCAGAGATCAAGAGTCGATACTTAACGGACTGAGCCACCCAGGGGCCCCTCCATTTATATAAATTTTAACTTTTTTCCAAAGTGTTTTGCAAGGTCTATTGTCAGGCCTTGAGCTTCTTTTGTTAAAATTCTCCTAGCTATTTTGTTTTACTTATTTTATTTGTTGCTATTATAAATGAAATTGCTTAATTTAATTTTCAGATTGTTCATTGCTTATATATGGAAATACATTTGATTTTTGCATTTGATCTTGTGGCCTACTACAAACTTGCTGAACTTACTTACTAGTTCTAATAGTTTTTAGTGGATCCTAGGATTTTTTATACATAAAATCATAATCTACAAATAGAGATAGTTTTACCTCTTTCTTTCCAGTCTTTTCTGATCTAATTCCCTTCACCAGGGCCTCTGTAACAATGTTGATAAAAGTGAGTACAGGTATCCTTATTTTATTTCTGATAGTGTGGTTTTCCATAAAAATCCCTATCAAACTGAGGAAGTTTTTTTTCTATTTCTTGGTCTTTTTTTTTTTTTTTAAGATTTTATTTATTTATTTGACTGACAGACATCACAAGTAGGCAGAGAGGCAGGCAGAGAGAGAGAGGGAGAGACAAGACTCCCTGCTGAGCAGAGAGCCCGATGTAGGGCTTGATACCAGGACCCCGAGATCATGAGGCTTAACCCACTGAGCCACCCAGGTGCCCCAGTATTTCTTTTTTAAAAAGGTTTTATTTATTTGACAGAGCAAGCACAAGCAGGGAGAGTGACAGGCAGGGGGAGAGGGAGAAGCAGGCTCCCTGGGGCTCCATCCCAGGAATCTAGGATCACAACCCAAGCAGAAGGCAGACACTTAACTAACTGAGTCACCCAGGCACCCCTCTTTGCAAGTAGTTCAGTGAGAATTTTTCTGTCTAAATTTATAAGAGGCATTGGCCGCTGTTTTCATTATCCTTTTTCAAAAGCTTAAAAAGATTTTGGGGGGAGGCTAGAGGAGGTTAGAAAAAAGTCTTTTTAAAATTTTGAAATGAGGCATGTGCGTGGCACGGCTGGTTATGCATCTGACTCTTGGTTTTGGCTGAGGTCATGAGATGGAGCCCCATGTTGCGCTCTGCACTAGGTGCAGAGTCTGCTCAAGATTCTCTCTCCCCTCCCCCCATGTTTTCTCTCTGTCCCTCTCAAACAAATAAATCTCTAAAAAGATATATACAATATTGAAATAATTTCGACTTAATAGACAAAGAATACCCATATATCTTTCACTCAAAATCCCCAAATGTTAATATCTAAACATACTTGCTTTAGCATATTCTGCATGTGTTTGTGTACATGATTTTTTCCCCTCACATCCTCACATGCTTGACAGTATATTGTGTCCCTCATATCCCTATATTTAAATAATTCAGTGGGTATTTCCTAAAAATAAGGACATTCTTTTTTTAAAATTTAAATACAATTAACATATAGTGCATTATTTGTTTCAGAAGTAGAATTCCGTGATTTATCAGTCTTATATAAGTGCTTATTACATCATGTGTCCTCTTTAATGTACACCACCCAGGTACCCCATCTTCCCACCCCCTACCATCCAGCAGCCCTCAATTTGTTTCCTATGATTAAGAGTCTCTTATGGTTTGTCTCCCTCTCTGGTTTTGTCTTGTTTCATTTTTCCTCTCTTCCCCTATGATCCTCTGCCCTGTTTATTAAATTTCACTGATAAGTGAACTTCACTTATCAGTGAGATCATATAATAATTGTCTTTCTATGCTTGACTTATTTCACTTAGCATAATACCCTCTAGTTCCATCCAGGTCAATGCAAATGGCAAGATTTCATGGGTTTTGATGGCTGCATAATATTCCATTGTATATATATATACACACCACATCTTTTTTTTTTTTTAAGATTTTATTTATTTATTTGACAGAGATCACAAGCAGGCTGAGAGGCAGAAAGAGAGAGAAAGAGAAAAAGGCTCCCCACTGAGCAGAGAGCCCAATGCGGGGCTCGATCCCAGGACCCTGAGATCATGACCTGAGCCGAAGGCAGAGGCTTAACCCACTGAGCCACTCAGGTGCCCCTACACACCACACCTTTATCCATTCATCTGTTGATGGACATCTAGGCTCTTTCCATAGTTTGGCTATTGTGGACATTGCTGCTATAAACATTAGGATGCATGTGGCCCTTCGGATCATTACATTTGTACCTTTGGGGTAAATTCCCAGTAGTGTAAATTGCTGGATTGTGGGGTAGCTCTGTTTTCAGTGTTTTTGAGGAACCTCCATACTGTTTCCCAGAATGGCTGCACCAGCTTGTATTCCCCCCAGCAGTGTAAAAGGGTTCATCTTTTTCTGCTTCCATGCCAACATTTGTTGTTTCCTGACTTGTTAATTTTAGCCATTTTTACCTGTATGAGGTGGTATCTCATTGTGGTTTTGATTTGTATTTCCTTGATGCTGAGTGATGTGGAGCACTTTTTCATGTCTGTTGGCCTTTTGGTTGTCATCTTTGTAGAAATGTCTGCTTGTGTCTTCTGCCCATTTCTTGTTTGGATTATTTGTTCTTTGGGTGTTGAGTTTGATAAGTTCTTTATAGATCTGGGATATTAGCCCTTTATCTGATATGTCATTTGCAAATATCTTCTCCTATTCTGTTGGTTGTCTTGGTTTTGTCGACTATTTTCTTTGCTGTGCAAAAGCTTTTTGTCTTGATGGAATTCCCAATAGTGCATTTTTGCCTTTGTTTCCCTTGTCTTTGGAGATGTGTGAGGCAAGAAGTTGTTGTGGCTGAGGTCACAGAGGTTGCTGCTTGAGTTCTCCTCTAGAATTTTGATGGATCTAAAAATAAGGACATTCTCATAAAACTACACTATAGTACTCCCCCAACTTATCCACAGGGAATGTGATCCAAGACTCCCAGTAGATGCCTAAAACTGTGTATGGTACCAAACCTTTAATATACTATATTTTTTCCTGTACATAACTGTAATAAAGTTTAATTTATAAATTAAGTACAGTAAGAGAGTAACAACTTTAATAAAATAGAACAATTATAATAATATACTATAGTGAAAGTATGTGAATGTAGTTTGTCTCTTAAAATACCTAATTGTATTGTACTTGCCCCTTTTTTTTAAACTGCATTTATTATTATTTTTATTGAGAGTTTAGTTGACACACAATGTTACATTGGCTTCTGGCACATAACAGAATGATTCGGCAAATTTCATTCTTCTTCATCTTGTGACGATGTCAGATGATAAAATGCCTGTATGATGAGATGAAATGAGATGAGTGACGTAGGCATTGTGTTGTAACTTTTGGCTACCATTGACCCTTTGACAGTACATCAAAGGGAGGGTCATCTACTTTCAGACCTTGGTTAACTGGGGATAACTGATACTGCAAAAAGTGAAGGGATATTAATGCTGATGAAATAGTATCTTTTTGTATCCTTTAGTGTGGAACACGGGCTAGCTATTCTGTAAAATGTCTCTCAATTTGGGTTTGTTTGGTGTTTTCTAGTATTAGATTCAGGCTGTGGATTTTTGATTGGAATACAGCATATGCAGTGCTGTGTTCTCAGTGCACCATATTGGGAGGCACCTGTTGTTGACTTGTTCCATTATTGGAGATGTTAGCGTTAAAGTTAAGGTTCAGATATAGTTAAGGTTAGGGTCAGGTGTATTAGTAAGGTGGCGTTTGTCAGTTTTCCTTATTCTTAAGTTACTGTTTTAAAAAATGTTACTACTGGGCCACCTGGGTGGCTCAGTGGGTTAAAGCCTCTGCCTTCGGCTCGGGTCATGATCCCAGGGTCCTGGGATCAAGCCCCACATTGGGCTCTCTGCTCAGCAGGGAGCCTGCTTCCTCCTCTCTCTCTCTCTGCCTGGCTTTCTGCCTGCTTGTGATCTCTGTCTGTCAAAAAATAAAATCTTTTAAAAAATTATATAAAAAATGTTACTATTATTGTTTTGGACATTTTAATGTTTCAGAGATGCCCAGCCATATTCCACATTAGGGATGTCCATTTGTACAGGCTGCTCTCTTTTCCTGAAGCTGTTTTACATCCATTTTCTTTTTCCTCTTTTTAATAAATGGTTAATTAATGTATTTATAAAGAACATGGGTTCTCTATAAATGGAGGGAGAGACAAGTGGAGGGAGGGACAAAGGAAGTGGAGAGCGAGAATTTCAAACAGACTCCGCCAGAGCACAGAGCCTGTGGCACTTGATCTCACCATCCTGAGATCACCACCTGAGTAGAAATCAAGAGTTGGACACTTAACTGACTGAGCCACGCAGGTGCCCCATATCCATTTTCAGTGATTAACTCCTTCTCTTCAGTTTCTTCAGTTTCAGTTTAGGCAATATCTCATCAACATCATCTTCCAATACTCTCATTTGTATAAAGCCTCATTTTTCTGTCACTGGACCCTGTGATTTTCTTTCCCAAGAGATTTTTACAAGTTGAAATTTTATATTTATTTATTAGTTTTCTTAACTAGTGTTTGTCCCTCTCATTGGTTTATAAGCTTTCAGAAGAGGGTACCATGTTTATTTTATTCACAGAATAATAAATATTTGACACAGTCCTTTGCATTTAATAATTATTCAAGAGGGGCACGTAGATGGCTCATTTGATTAAGCCTCTGACTCTTGGTTTCAGTTCAGGTCATGATCTCAGGGTCCCAGGATCAAGCCCTGCATTGGGCTCCATGGTCAGCAGGGAGTCCTTGAGAATTCTCCCTCTCCCTCTGCCTCTGCTCCTACCCCCACTTGTGCATGTGTGTGCTTGTTCTAAAAAAAAAAAAAAAAATTATGATTCAAGAAATATTT
Organism: Mustela putorius furo; assembly: GCF_011764305.1. Taxonomy (NCBI): domain Eukaryota; kingdom Metazoa; phylum Chordata; class Mammalia; order Carnivora; family Mustelidae; genus Mustela; species Mustela putorius. Next base: position 35,206,453 of record NW_025421987.1, read on the forward strand.
GTTAAAAAATGAATGAAATAGAGAACAAATATTTGAAGAAAGAGAAATTAAGGAGTCAATCCCATTTACAATTGCACCCAAAACCATAAGATACCTAGGAATAAACCTAACCAAAGAGACACAGAATCTATACTCAGAAAACTATAAAGTACTCATGAAAGAAATTGAGGAAGACACAAAGAAATGGAAAAATGTTCCATGCTCCTGGATTGGAAGAATAAGTGTTGTGAAAATGTCTATGCTACCTAAAGCAATCTACACATTTAATGCAATTCCTATCAAAGTACCATCCATCTTTTTCAAAGAAATGGAACAAATAATGCTAAAATTTATATGGAACCAGAAAAGACCTCGAATAGCCAAAGGGATATTGAAAAAGAAAGCCAACGTTGGTGGCATCACAATTCCGGACTTCAAGCTCTATTACAAAGCTGTCATCATCAAGACAGCATGGTACTGGTACAAAAACAGACACATAGATCAATGGAACAGAATAGAGAGCCCAGAAATAGACCCTCAACTCTATGGTCAACTAATCTTTGGATAACTGGTGAAACATCTTTTCAGGACTTTGATTTTTATGTGAGTTGAGATGCATAATGTTCAAGTAGGATGTGTTACTATCTGGAAGAGTGAGAAACCAATTTAACGGCATACCATTGTAGTTCAAGATGCTTTTTAATTAAATATTAGATACCTCAACTAATTTCACCTGGGTAGAAGACAAAACAAGGAGTAAGAATTTGTTTTAAATTAAAATATTAGTAGTATTTTGATTAAAATTTGAGGAAGTTGTGATTTTAATGTGAAACCCAAACTAATGATATTCAAGATTATAAGAAAATCAAAACAAAGCAAATAAGTAACATAAACAAATGAACAAACAGGAAACAAAAGCAAACCCTAAAATTATTTTTTTAAATAGGATTTCAGAAATCATATATATCTTTTTTTTCCCCCTGCAGTATTTTAAAAATTTTTTATTATCATATAGTGTATTATTTGCCCCAGGGATACAGGTCTGTGAATCATCAGGCTTACACACTTCACAGCATTCACCATAGCACATACCCTCTCCCTACCCATTGCCCTCCTCCCCGAACCCCAGCAACCTATTTTGTGAGCTTAAGAGTCTCTTATGGTTTGTCTCCCTCCTGATCCCATCTTGTTTAATTTTTTTTCCTTCCCAGAATTCTTTATTAACAAAAGAAGGTGGTGGTGGTGATGGTGCTGGTGGAGAGTTCTATTCCTCTAAGAGCATGTTTGCCAAAGATTTTTTCAGGGCTTATGTTAAGGATATGATAATAAAGAGAATGAATGGCAAATGTGTTTATTTTGTTTTGGTCTTCTGATCATTTTAGTAGGCGTGTCTTCAGGGAAACAGAAACCTGTGTGCCACTGGTATTCAATAGAAACAGTTTGTGGGTATGGAGGGAAAAATGTGTCTTTACTATGGCTTAAGTAATATTACAGTTGAAATATAGATTGCAAAGCCTACTTTATAAAGCCAAAAACAATGACTGTGAAGCAGTAACAGTTGAATTTCCGATAAAAAGAAAGCTATTTCACAAGTGAAATATAAAGAAAGTTGAATTTATCCTTTAACAAATGTGAAGTGTGAGGCATAATAAAATTATTAAATATAATGCTAAGTTTTAAAGTACAAAAACTGTATAATATTTTTGTGTATTTATTCATGCAGTGGTATAATTAATAGCTAAACATCCTGAAATTCTTATGGAAGTACTTATTTCTGACTAATAATGCATTAGTCCATTTTTATCATATGGGTTCTTACAGTTTTAATTAAACTATTTTTGATATATTTGAATTAACAATGGCACAGTGAATGTCAAGGAAATAAATAACTTTTAAATGCTAGACAGAGAAAGAGGCAACACATTGAATATTCTAATCCTTCAATGTGGTGATTTTTTTGCTGTATTTTCTAAAGACAGGAGTGTTAAGAGGGCCACATGCTAATTGTTGGGAAATACCCGTAAGCCACAAAGAGCAGAGATCTGAGTTTAGTAGACTTGGAGTCATTATGCTGCTGGGGGACTGGGTTCAGAGTGGGGAGGATGCTGAGAGAGGACAATAATGACTTCAAAGAAATGTCAGACCAGAGTAGAGGGACCTGTGTCTAAGGTCAGGCCAAGAGGCTGAATTAATTCTCTACCAGGTCCTAATCATAGGGAGATCAGCTGTTTGACTGAAGAAGAGGTAATAAATACAGTAAGAATTTAAACGAGAGCTTAAGGGAATACTCTTTCAAACGGTGCTCTGATTACCATAGAAGTTTTAAAATCTGATAAAAACTGATTTTATTTTCCATGTATATTTTTACAGCTTAAACTTGTAACTTGGATAAGTGAAATTAAACTAGGCATTGAACCTTGTAGTTTTACTACAGAATAAAGAATTCTCATTCACTACATTTGACGAGTTCAATCTATTTTACCATTACATGTAAAACTCATAATGAACTTAAGTCCCAGTTCTTTTCAGTAGCTAAGGAATCTTGGACAAATCACTTCACCTATCTTGGCTGCTATTTCCTTATATACAAGATGGAGTATTGGAGAAGAGACAGGAGGTTTGGATCTAGAGAACAAGTTAATGATTTTAGATCTCTAAAACCTGTAACTGTATAAACAAAAAACAGATTTGCTCCCTGCATTAGCTCTTACTTAGTTTGAGTGGCTATTAGGCAAACCCACATTTCCCATTTGTAAAATTAGGACAGTATCTATTTGCACTATAGATGTCAGCATCTATGTAATGTACATCAAAGTCTTAATTCACCACCTAGCATACAGTATGTGCTAAAAATTATGGCTATGATTATTATTCATATTCTGTTATCATTACCAATGTGGGGAACCTTGCATCTTCAGAGGACTATAAAAATACTTGCATTTGGCAAATTATGTAGTAGTAAAGCATTTGTCCTTTGAGAAAAATATCTCCATTATGTATAAAATACTCAGACACATGTCTTCAAGATTCCTTTGGGTGAATATTCACAAGTCCCTTTCACACAAAAATACAGATACTTAACAAGCCCCTAAAAATATGCTAAATCAAATGTTAGAAAAGTCATATCTAAGCTATACTTAACACACACATATCACATGCACAGTATATGCAGCATCTGTATTACATGCAGTCTGTACTGGGGTTTGCAAGTACCATTGAAATATGACCTCCCCTGATTTTTGTAAATAAAATTTTACTGGAGTGGGTACCTGGGTGGCTCAGTGGGTTAAAGACTCTGCCTTCGGCTCAGGACATGATCCCACAGTCCTGGGATCAAGCCCCACATCGGGCTCTCTGCTCAGCAGGGAGCCTGCTTCCCACCATCCCCCCCCCGCCCCCGCCTCTCTGCCTACTTGTGATCTCTGTCAGTCAAATAAATAAATAAAATCTTAAAAAATTTTTACTAGAGCACAACCAAAAGCATGTAACATTAACTACATGTCACCTGTTTGGCCATTTGTATGACTTGCAGAAGTTTACAAATTAAAGATGTTACTGCGTCTGTCTCAAGGACAGTCTTTTGATAATATCTGCTTTTATATTCCAAAATTTGTGGTTAGCCATGGGCAATTGTGTGTGGCTCTTTCAAAGTTTTCTTACTAGATTTATAAGCATTGCCTCTGCTAAGAAAAAAAAATGAGCATTTGTATTTATGATGAAATATGGTGGTTAATATGAGCTAATATTTTGTTAACAGAACTAAAAGTATGAGATTGGGGGCACCTGGGTGGCTCAGTTGTTAAGTGACTGCCTTTGGCTTGAGTTATGGTCCCAGTGTCCAGGGATCAAGCCCGACATCGGGCTCCCTGCTCAGTGGGGAACCTGTTTCTCCCGCTCCAGCTCCCCCCATGCTTGTGTTCCTTCTCTCTCTCTGTCATAAATAAATGAAATCTTAAAAAAAAAAAGATTAAGATATTGTTCATACTACTCTGGGTAGGGCTAATTAATTTTATATAAAATCCCTGACAGGGGCACCTGGGTGGCTCAGTGGGTTAAAGCCTCTGCCTTCGGCTCAGGTCATGATCCCAGGGTCCTGGGATCTGCTCAGCAGGGAGCCTGCTTCCTCCTCTCTCTCTGCCTGCCTCTCTGCCTACTTGTGATCTCTGCCTGTCAAATAAAAAAAATAATAATAAAAAAATCTTAAAAAAAAAAATCCCTGACAGTGGCCCTACTTTAAAAACAATTATTTATTTATATATTTATTTATTAGAGAGAGAGAGCAGGAGAGGGAAAAGGAGAGAAGCAGATATCCCACTGAGCGGGAAGTCAGATGTGGGTGGTGGTGGGTGAGGGCTCCATCTCATGATCCTGAGATCAAGTCCTGAGTTGAAATTGAGAGTCAGACACTTAACCAGCTGAGCTATCCAGGAGCCCTAATAGTGGCTCTATTTTTGATGCACATGTTTGTACACCTGGTGTCTTCCTCTATGCAGCTCATTGCATAAACAACTTTAAAAACAGTGGATGAGGGCGCCTGGGTGGCTCAGTTGGTTAAGCGACTGCCTTCAGCTCAGGTCATAATCCTGGAGTCCCAGAATCGAGTCCCACATTGGGCTCCCTGCTCAGCAGGGAGCCTGCTTTTCCCTCTGACCCTCCCCTCTCTCATGCTCTCTCTCTCATTCTCTCTCTCAAATAAATAAATAAAATCTTTTAAAAAAATTAAAAAAAGGGGCGCCTGGGTGGCTCAGTGGTTTGGGCTGCTGCCTTCGGCTCGGGTCATGATCTCAGGGTCCTGGGATCGAGTCCCGCATCGGGCTCTCTGCTCCGCAGGAAGCCTGCTTCCCTTTCTCTCTCTCTCTCTGCCTGCCTCTCTGCCTACTTGTGATCTCTGTCTGTCAAATAAATAAATAAAATCTTTAAAAAAAAAATTAAAAAAAATTAAAACTCTGGATGAAGTCACCTCTGTGGCTTGTAGATGGTTTATTGCTCCTTAATTATCAAGATCAATCAGTAAGTATGTATCTTATAGCAATAGCAACTTAAAGGGATAGAAACAGCTTTGTTACAAATATAAAGGAGACTGGGCCTTAAAAACATCTCCTTTCATGGATCTTGAGATTTAAAGTAGTGTCTTGTTTAAAGCCATATTCAATATAGATGCTTGAACATTCATATTCGGGACGCCTGGGTGGCTCAGTGGGTTAAAGCCTCTGCCTTCAGCTCAGGTCATGATCTCAGGGTCCTGGGATCGAGCCCCGCATCTGGCTCTCTGCTCAGCAGGGAGCTTGCTTCCCTTCCTCTCTCTCTGCCTGCCTCTCTGCCTAATTGTGATCTCTCTCTATCAAATACATAAATAAAATATTAAAAAACATATTCAGTGACTGGTGAAAATTTCCCAGTAAAATAGTATATTTAAAAATGTGTGAGCTTTTGGGATGCCTGTGGGGCTCAGTTGGTTAAGGATCTACCTTCATTTCAGCTCAGGTCCTGTGCCCAGGGTCCTGCGATTGAGTTCTGCGACAGGCTCCTTACTCAGTGAGGAGCTGGCGTCCCCCTCTGCCTGCCACTCCCCCTGCTTGTGCTCTCTCACTCCCTTGCACTCTCTCTCTCTGACAAATAAATAAATAAAATCTTTAAATATGTGAGATTTTAATTGACTGTGCAAAAACAAATGTTGTTTCTTGGATCACCCTTTTTTAGGATGTTGAATGGAATTTTGTGTGTTTGGAGACTGCTTTTAGCCAAAAGCAAAATTGCCCTCGAAGCTCCTATTGGGACTCGTAAGTGCCATATTTATTGCTTTTCAAAGCCTAACATTTGTATTTAGATATACTACCTGTCATGAAACCATATTTGATATTCAGATTTTCACTTTATATCTTCCACTCACCCCCAGGACTATTTCTAATATCGAGACAGCCTTTCTGTATTGTTTATGTTTTTATTTTTAATACCACTCATCTCAAATACACTTTAACAATGGAAATAATCATTGCTGGGGGGAGTTCTTTATGTTCTTAGAAATATAATAACTTAAAAATATTTTTGAAGGGTTATATCCAGATTTTAGTATGTTTCAGTTTCAGAACGGATAAAGGAAAATCAGAGAAGAAAGGAAAGGCAGCTAAATAATGGTGAGCTGTTGAACATTTGGGTGATATAAATTTATGTGAATCTTAAAAGGGTGAGAAAAACAACCCAGCTCTCCATGGTTGAGTAAGTAAGATTGGAGCTGCCTCTTCCCAAACTGTACTTTAATCTTTTTCAATTTTTCTGCTGTCTCCTCATATAATTAGTGGTCGATAGTTATAAATTTATTTGGCATTTATCATGGCAGTGCTAATTCATGCATATCTAATATACCTTAATTAGAATTGGGAGAAAATTTCCTGATATGATGGGCTAATTCTAATGTAATATTTATTGAGAGAAAATAAATATTATCACATGAATCCCACTGCAGTTTACTAATTAACATACTCTTACTCTAGGATATACAGAGTTACATTGGAATTTATACTAAATGAAATAGCAGCCATTTGAAAATTGGCCAATATTTATGTTGATACTTAATGCATCCCTCTTAGAAGCCATATACAAGAACAAATTACCCAGCGACCAGGCTGTCTTATGAACTACATTTCCATATTGTACTCTGTGGATTGGAATCCTTACAAGTTGAGCTAGATTCTGTTGGTGGGGATACCATGGCTGAAATGAACAGTTTCTCGTGATGATTACCAGAGCCCTCTGCTCCTCCTTGAGTCCGTCTTCCTGCACCCCTCTCTGCTTCTTGCTTCTCTTTCATGTTTGAATCTCACTCAGTGTTTGGCCTCTTCTCTGTTCACAGTTTACAGCAGGGTGTAGGCTTGAGTTCTGGAAAGTCAAGTTCTGGGAACTGAGTTGTAATGAAACTAGAGCCCACATTTTTCTGTGATTGTCTTATAAAGCTTGCTAAAATCGGTGTCTTTTCTTGCTTTGGGTACAAATACTCTAATTTCTATGAGTTGACTCCATCTTTAATGCTTACGAAGAATTGTTTAAATTTGTTTCCATGGCTGTGTTTCTAGGCTCGATTATGTATTTTTACCTCTATTATTACTAGTGAAGCCTCTTATTCTATTTTTTTCTTTTACAAAGAGCATTCTGATCACTTGGATAAGCTTTAGGTATGAGAATGAAGAGTCAATTTAAAATAAAAAGAGTCATACTCTGAATGTTATAGTTAAGTGTCAGACAATAAGATGGACCTATATTTTATAATCCACCCCTTTGTTACTCAGCAACAACAGAAATAGTTACAGACTACCTGAATTTTAAAAAACAAATATGTAGGGGCGCCTGGGTGGCTCAGTGGGTTAAAGCCTCTGCCTTCGGCCAGGTCATGATCTCAGGGTCCTGGGATTGAGCCCCGCATCGGGCTCTGCTCAGCAGGGAGCCTGCTCCCCCCTCTCTCTGCCAGCCTCTCTGCCTACTTGTGATTTCTGTCTGTCAAATAAATAAGATCTTTAAAAAAACAAAACAAAACCAAACCAAATATGTAAAACATAATGTAAATATGTGAAAATGTAAATTTCTTGGTAAGAGTCTATCAGATTATAAACATTTTGAGAGTTGAGACTATTTCTTTTTCACATTGGCCAGACCTTCACATAGCTTGTACTCAGTAAATTTCTTAAGGGAAATCAGTAACTTTTAATTTTTTTTGTCAGAATAAAATGTATATACATTTGTGATCAGTTTTCCACACATGCCCTAATTTCCTCATTTGAGGACTTTGGATTTTCTCTGATTTCAAAACATTTAAAAATTATAAAAACCCCCCTCCAAAATTTTAGATAATACTACTTGTTAAACAGCAGCTTTAAGAGTGGAACAGCAAGCAGATCTATTATTTATTTAATTAAATTAATTCATTCATTTATTTGACGGAGAGATATCACAAGTAGGCAGAGAGGCAGGCAGAAGGAGATGGGGAAGCAGACTCCCTGCTGAGCAGAGAGCCCTAGGCGATGAGGGGCTTGATCTCAGGACCCTGAGATCATGACCTGAGCTGAAGGGAGAGGCTTTAACCCACTGAGCCACCAGGCACCACAAGCAGATCTATTATTTTAACACATAAGTAAACTTACCCAATAATCTCACACCAGAAGCCATTTTTTCTGGGCATTAGTAAAATATCAATCACATTGCATATGAGATTGAGTCTCTGTTATGTTTCCCCTTAAAGTCAATTAAGAAGTGAGGACAGAGTGTTAAGTGCTTCCCAAGGTTGTAGTCCATAGCAAATACATTACTATCTAAATTATTTATTTATTTATTTATTTATTTTATTTTTTTTTTGAAAGATTTTATCTATTCATTTGACAGAGATTCACAAGTAGGCAGAGAAGCAGGCAGAGAGAGGAGGAAGCAGGCTTTCTGCTGAGCAGAGAGTCAGGTGCGGGACTAGATTCGAGGACCCTGGGATCATGACCTGAGCTGAAGGCAGAGGCTTTAACCCACTGAGCCACCCAGGCGCCCCTACTATCTTAGATTTTAGTCACTACTGTTATCATGAAGATGATTAGAAAACAAGATCCTTTTTATTACCTGGAAAATGTTCCTCTCAATTTTTGCTATTCATTTTGAATTAGAAAGACAGAGAGACCGAATCAGATTACCCTTTCTAAAGAACTTGAGTCAGCCGCTGCTCGTCGGCTTATGCCTTTGTCTGCAGCCGCGACATGGCAGATTTAACCAGGTCTGTTGCTGGCCTCTCAGAATTAGGGGTTTATTTCCCTGAAGTAGTGAAGTCAATGGTAATAGTAGCTACCACTTACTTGGTAGTTATTAGTGCTGGAAACTTTACTGTTTTCAAGTATTAGCTCTCCTTCAACGCCTCCCCCTACCCTTGTACTGTCATGCAGAGGAAGTCTAGAAGATCTGCTAAATCTAATCGAATCTAAAGGTACGCTCTTTTGAAGCCTTCTGTCAGCCACAAAGTTTAATGATACTGGAAGTTGGGAGGGGAGGAAGAAAAAGCAGCCAATTGAGCTATGAAGTTGCCTGTTAGACTTATAATCAAAATGTAAATGTCAATATTTAAATACTTCTGCTACAGCAACGAGGAGAGAGAAACAGTTCAATAATGTACACTGCAGGATTCGAGTGACAATTCCTTTTCAGTTTTCTGCAAGTTGCATAAGAAAAAGTAAAACACACTCCAGTAAATTAGGCTTTTAAGATAACATGTTTGGTTTTTCATTTAGGAAGGGGAAAAAGAAGATCAGACTCCAAATCGCTTCCCATTTCATCCATTCTGACAGCATTAAATAAAGCAAAGTAGTTTTCTGATTATTACCTTCCGCCAGGATAATACTTGTCTCTTACTTCTTCGGCACACGTGACATACCCTTCGCTGCTGTCAGGGTGTCACAGCATTCTTCCTCCATATTTAACTTGCTTTGTTCTAAACCAACTGTATCGAGTAGATATAATTTTGTGATGATACTTCTAGCACCACCACCTGCCATCTAAGTGAAAATGCCAGGTACACAGAATTTAATTTTCTGAAGTGCTTTTTCTTAGGCTTTGTGGAAATTCCAATTTGCATTTTCTTTCATTTTCTACTGAGTTCTGTGCTCACAAGATAAGTGATCCTTTCTGGGAACTGAAGTTTATCGAGACCACAGGAGTGCCCTGGTTTATGAAAACCGATATAGGAACATCTACATGCAAAAAAGAAGTTGAAAGACTTTTTTTTGAAAGTGATCTTTAGTTTGCTGAATGGATCCGCCAAGGGGTTGCTTCCAAAAGCTTGCTGTTAAAGTACATCTGCCTATTTTACACATAAAATAGGAGGGGCAGAGGGTGAGAATCTCAAGTGAACTCTGCTGAGTGTGGAGCCCTTGGTGGGGGGAGAGGCGGAGGGACATGGAGCTCGATCTCACCACGCTGAGATCATGACCTGAGCTGAAAGAGGACGCTTAACCAACTGAGCCACCTGGGTGCCCCTAGAACATGATGTTCCTGCTGTCTGTCAGGTCACCAGCTCTCCTGGGCTGGGCTCTGTTTAAAAGCCACAGATGTTGTTACCATTAAAATAAGATCTTTGCTCTCAAGGGATTTATGATCTAGTGAGAAGGATCAAATTCATGAGTGCTAACTCCTTCGCATAGTAGAGAGTGTTCTTACTGGCCTGGAAATGAGATGCAGTAGTAGTAGTAGCAGTAGTAGTAGTAGTCATAGTAGTAGTTCTTGCTTATTCAGAAAATTCTGTAAGAAAACAGCTTTTGATTTGTGACCTGTTGAAGGGAGACATATGCAGTCTCCAGAGCAAACCGACAATTTAGTGGGGTAGGAAAGGCATGCAGTTTGGCATATGGAAATCGAATTGTCTCTTAAGTAGGTATGTGACCCAGGGGCAGATACTCCTAACTTCTATGAGCTTTTGTTTTCTTGTCCTAAAATGAGACTGATCATCTGGGGATGCCTAGGTGGCTCACTGGGTTGGGCCTCTGCCTTTGGCTCAGGTCATGGTCTTGGGGTCCTGGGATCAAGCCCTGCGTCGGGCTCTCTGCTCGGCGGGGAGCCGGCTTCCCCCTCTTCCTCTACCTGCTTCTCTGCCTACTTGTGATCTCTGTCTCTGTGTCAAATAATTAAAAAAAAAAGTTAAAAAACCAACCAAACAAACAAGACTGATCATTTTCATCTATGTCACAGCACTGCTGGGGAACCAAATGAGATCTTAGTGGACACTGGAGAAGAGGCTGATAAGAGAGCCTTAGAGAACATGATTGATGCCAATAAAGAGCAGCCTGTCGGTCGGGGTCGCTCAGCTTAGGAGCAGTAAATCTGCAAGACTGTGAACATGGAAAACGTCAGTAACTATTGGGGAGAAAACAAAAAAATAAAAGATTAATATGAATAAGGACCTATACACAGAGAAAGAGGCAGAGAAATCCCTTGATGAATGATAATTTCCTTGAGAACAGAGATCAAAGTTCTGCAATTTAAAAATTAGTTTGTAATTATTTAATGACCATAGAATGAGAAATGTCTATTTCCTGTGTACGAGCAGTGGGGTTTCCTGCACAGATGTGTCCAAATACTGACATGCTGGCAAGATGGCTTAGGAACAGGGATTGTGTGTGACTCTCCCATACCACTGCGCTTGTCAGTGCCTGATCTGACTTTATTTCTTTTGTAAAGATTTTATTTATTTATTCATGAGAGACAGAGAGAGAGAGAGGCAGAAGCAGAGGGAGAAGCAGACCACCCACAGAGCAGGGAGCCTGATGTGGGACTTGATTCCAGGATCTGGGATCATGACCGGAGCCAAAGGCAGACGCTTAACCGACCGAACCACCCAGGTGCCCATGACTTTAAAGAAGAGGTGATAGCCTTTTTAAAATCTGGGCTGCCGATTCTCAGAACTTAATTTTTCCCTTGATTCAGTCAGGGAGGACTAGAAAACCAGAAGGTCATTGGTTAATGCAGTGTTAGAGGGGATAGGAGAAAGACCTTGGAACGTGATTCTCCCACCCGTGGCTGGTATATATGGGACAGCTCAGGAGTGAGAAAAGTCAGCACCTGGCAGGAGATACCCCTTCCTCCTCACTGGTGATAAGAAGGCAATAGAAAGTTCCAAAAGCAAGATAAGTTATGGAATAAATTTTGTATGTCTGGATTCCTGTGAAAAGACAGGATTATATCAGGAATCTCCCTGCTTCAAAAGTTCCTCCTGCTGTCTGATGAGACTCTTGGCTAAAGTATCCAATTAACAAGATAGGTCTGAGGCTCCCAGTTGCTCTCCCCTTGGTTGTGACAAGCCTTCCTTTTAAAATTTCTATTTATTTTTTACTAAGTGCCCAAGAGCTTGTCAGATAGTGACAACTTTTATATTCTCAAATTAATTTTAAGAAGCCACCTGTTACACAGAGTCAGAGAATGGTAGGGCTGAAGGGCAAAGCAAAAGGTCACCTACTTTCATCCCTCGACCTCTGTGCAGTCCGCGGAGGGACCCAACTACAATACTCATGTTAATTACTTACTATGCTGAGTTTGGTTGTATGCCATTTCCTGCCCCAGCCCCTCAGCTGCAAATTCTATAGGGCAAACATTTGTTTCATTGATAACGCTAACTACTGCCCTAATGTTATCTATAAAAACACATCCGGTTTTGTGATTGAAATGGCAGATGCTACTGACATCTGATTTCTTTCTAAAGATACATTTGGCTTCTGTCTCATCTTCTCTGCTTTGGTTTTGCTAACCTCCTGAGGTCAACTTGCTACTCAAGAGTGTGTCCTATCAGTATATAAAGAATGTTTAAGGGCTGGGGAGGAATGGGGACTGAGGGCTTCTGGAGCTCTTGGCCTCGTTTTTGGCTCCTTTCAATAAAATGTGCTTTTGATAATACTTTTTCCATTGGAGAAAAACAAAGGTGAGGTTAGGAATCAATCACAGTGTTTCTTTCTAGGGAAAAAGCTCACCTAGACCCGAGGTTCCTGTGTTACAGTGAATGTGAGCTGATGACCCACTAGGCCCTCCGGCTTCTCTGCAACCTCTGCTGAGGTCACAAAGCTGAACGTCTTTGCCTCTGATACTTAGACAATTCACCCAGTTTTCAACATGTCTAGTTGCAAATAGGCTGCAGATGGCAATGCTTCTGTTGGTCAAGTATGAGACTCTCTATAGCTCCAGAAGATCCTATATCTTAATAGGATCTTATCTTAATCTATATAAAAATAGAAAATAAATTTAAGTATATAAATTTTAAATTTAATATATTTAATGAGTACATAAAATAGAAGTATATAAAGTCCTTACATGGAAACATATACTTTAAAAAATTTTTTATTTTTTAGTCAGAGAGAGTGAGCATATGCAGGGGGAGCCACAGGTAGAGGGAGAAGCACGCTCTCTGCTGAGCAAGGAGCCCAATGTGGCACTCAATCCTAGGACCTTAGGATCATGACCCAAGCAAAAGGCAGAGCCGCTTAACTGGCAGAGCCACCCAGGCATCCCTAAACATAAATATTTTAACAAAATTTTAGAAATACATATTTTTATAAAATTATTGTTTTTTTTAGTCAGTGGAATAGCCACAAATCACATAGCACGAATGCGTTCAGGAAGCACATAGACTGTTATTGAAGTTCTTCTCTCTAATCTTTCCAAGAGTTCAGAATTAGCCTATATGTACCCATATTTTTGTGTGGGTTTATGTGAGAGAGAGAGAGAGAGAGAGAGAGAGAGGGAGGAGAGGGAGGAGAGGAAGAGATTGATTTTTCATACTCTACCTTATAATTTAATAATTAGTTAGCATCTTCCCCGGTGATGGAATGGGGAGATTGCTCATTAAGTCTGCAGATGGGACTATGCTGGGCAAGCTAACAAGATAGAAAGTTAGTTAATTTCATAGCTACGCAAAGTAATGGAGAAGTAGATGAGACTGTCACTAAGTGTGCAAATTAGGTTAGGTCATTAATGTGAAATAAAAGCACATGCATGGCTTTGCAGGGGGGAAGCTAGGGAATTTTAAATGATGAAATGGAATCAATTTTCAAAAATAGAGATTTTAGGAAAATACTCTTCATTGAAAATTGAGATGAGGAAGAAGGAAAACCTTTATCCTTTTTAGATAATAAGGCTGGAGTAAAACTGCTCAAAAATATTAAGAATGTTTGAATAATAGAAGATCGACTGAAAGCAGATGACCGGATCACATCTTGTGGTGGGAAGGTAGAAGGCAACTAAATCAGTAGATAATATACTTGATTTTCATGCAAAGATTCCATTAATTTATTATTTAGACATACGCTTTCCTTGCATACTATATGACCCCCTCTAAAACACTTCTCATATAAACATGGTAGTTATTTTTAAGGTTTCCATTTTGAACTAAATTTAGATTTACAAAAAAAATTTGAAAATAAAAATGGTCCATATAACCTTCACCGAGGTTTCCCAGATCTTAACATTTTACTACACTTAGTTATTCTGTCCATCCCTCTTTCCCTCTCCGTCTGTCCTTCCTTCCTTCCTCCCTCCCTCCTTTATTCTCTGCCTCTCTCCCTCCTTTCCTTCCTCTTTCTCTCTCTTTTTACTTTTATATATTTGGGGGAAACTTTTTTTTTTTTTAAGACTGTATTTTATTTATTTGACAGACGGAGATCACAGAGAAGCAGGCAGAGAGAGAAAGAAGCAGGCTCCCTGCCGAGCAGAGAGCCCGATGGAGGGCTCGATCCCAGGACCCTGGGATCATGACCTGAGCGGAAGGCAGAGACTTAAACCCACTGAGCCACCCAGATGCCCCTGGGGGGAACTTTTTTTTCAAGATTTATTTATTTATTTGTAAGAGAGAGAGAGAGCACTGAGCAGGGTAGGAGCAGAGGGAGAGGGAGAGAATCTCAAGCAGACTTCCTGCTGAGCACAGAGCCTGACATGGGGCTAGATCCCATTCCTGAATTCATGACCTGAGCTGGAATCAAGAGTCAATGCTTAACTAACTTAGCCACCTGGGTACCCCCTTGAGGGTAACTTTTAGAGAGTAATTGCCAACATTGTACATCCTTACCTCTAAACACCTCAGTGTATATTTCTTGAAAATGAGAAGTAATTTTATAGAACTATAATGATTAAAATCAGAAACAAAAGTATAATACTATTATCTATAGACTTTGATTAAAATTTCCAGTTTTCCATTAATATCTTTGTAGTACAATATTTTTCCCCTCCTCTTGTTCAGAATCCAATCTGTGATCACAAATGACATTTAACTGTCATCAGAGTAATCTTTTTGAAAATCAGATGTTAGTATCACAACTTGGCTAAACATCCTCTGATAATTTTGTGGGTTTTTTTAAGGTAAAAATAGGACATCCATGGCTAAGGCTCATATCCAGCAATTATATAACCCTAAGAACATATTGATTTGTTAATAGCTTTTGTGATTCTCTTAAATTGATTCAGATTAGACAGTGTCTGTGCTGGATGGTTGTTAAGTATTTGCAGTCTTACTCCTGACCATGTATCATACCTGCATTCCCTTCCAGAGTCCTAGTTTGTCCTTCTCTCCCAAGTTGTCTTTTTTTCACTCACACTTGCCATGAAACGTGAAGGAGCTTAAGTTTGACGCTACTTGAAAGCTAACGATGTAGTCTTCCACAGAGTCATGTAGGTTGGCAGAAGACACAAGATTCCTGGTCAGAGACAGAGGATGTTATTGTGCACAGCACAGCAGGCAGGTTCTTGTTCATCTCGGTTCTTCCTCATTCCAAGCCCTCTGAGAGTGATGTGGATGGAGGCCTAGGTAGATGCCTTGTACCCAGCAGGGCTAAATCACTGATGAACCATAAACCTAGGAAAGCCTTGATCTTACACATATGCGGCTGGAAAACTTGTCCAGGCTTTGACTTGGAGGAAGATATTCTTATTCTTCTAGTCAGGAAACAAATAGGCTCTTTTGCCCCAGAGAGAGACACTATCTCTATCTTCCATGGTTGTTGCTACACAACCATCCTTGGAAAGAGAGTTGGCACAGCAGGTAATACAGGATGTTAATAAATCCTGTGGAGAATTGTCTCTTGAACACACTGGGCCTCTTTCACTTTCTCTAAGGTGCTGTGCTCCTTCCAAGTGCCATTGCATGTGTCATTTTTCTTTTGGAAACATTTTCCCCTCCTTCCTCTTCCTCATCTAATTAATGTCTCATCATTATTTATATCCCTGCTATCATGATTTTTCTTCAGTCTCCCAGATGAAGTTCAGTTCTCCTATAGATCACTGTCCAGTTCATTAAAGAGACTTATCATACTCTGATTTATGTTAGTGTAAATATTTTATTAGTGTCTGTCTCTCATATTAGACATAGTTCCATAAATGTCAGGGAATGTGCTGTGTTGCTTGATTTGATTCTCCAAGATCGAGCACAGTAATTGACATACGGGAGATACCCAATAAATGTTTGTACCGTAAAAAAAAAGTATGTCAGGCATGTAGTATTTAAATTAGCAAGGCCTGTGGTTACATAGTCTCTTATGTAGCAGTTATTCCTGAGTTTTATAAGTATTTGATTCTGTAGTAGCACCTGCAGTTAATGAGAGTTTGACCTTTTTTTTAAAAAAAATATTTATATGACATTTTGTGTGTGTGTGTGTATGTGAGAGAGAGAGAAAGACTGTAGAGACTAGGATCTCCAATATAATGATGAAAGTATTAGTGGATAATTCTTGTTTGTTTTTTTTTTAATTGAAAATTTTGTTCTGTGAAAGACTTTACCCACCCCACCCAGATTTCATTTATTTATTTGAGAGAGAAAGAGAGAATGAGTGGGGAGAGGAAAACAGAGGAAGAAGGAGAAGCAGGCTCCCCGCTGAGCAGAGAGCCCAACTTGGGGCTCACTCCCAGGACCCTGAGATCATGACCTGAGCCGAAGGCAGATGTTTAACTGACTGAGACACCCAGGTGCCCTTCTTCTTTTGTTCTGATTGAAAATGAATAACTGTGATCTTTCATTAGGAATGGTCATCTAGAAGATAACCTTAAAGAAATTTCTTTCAATTCATAATTGGCTACAAATGTTCTTTAAGGATATGTATTCAGTTTTATCCACCGCTTCTTTTCAGTATTTTATCTTTTAACCTGTTGGTGAGTGAGTAGGAAAATTCTTACATTCCAAGAAAAATTATATAGTTATATAACCTTAGGAAGGTTTTGACTGTATTTAATAGAATATCCAATTAAAAATGAACTAAATAATAAAGACAGAAATTATCTCATATTATAAGAAGTCTAGAGTTATGTTATTACAAAATGGCTAGGCTCAACAATGTTAGGACTCAGGCACACTTCCCTTCACGATCCTTAGATGACTCTAGCAATGATTAGCACTGTATTCTCATACAGAAGTCAAAATCATAATATACGCAACTTTTAAATGAAAGCATATACTCAAAAACATCAAATTTGAAATTTTTTCCCTTCACTATGTAATATTAATTATGTGCCAGTATATTAGCTAAATACCATAGGAAAGCATGTACATCTAAAACATCAAAATGTCAATCTAATATTTGGTGGACTTGTGTTAAAGTATTCATATTATTGAAGATTAGGTTTATATACATTAAAATCCAGTTACACATTTTTTTTTTTTTTTTAAAGATTTTATTTATTTATTTGACAGAGAGAAATCACAAGTAGATGGAGAGGCAGGCAGAGAGAGAGAGGGAGGGAAGCAGGCTCCCTGCCGAGCAGAGAGCCCGATGCGGGACTCGATCCCAGGACCCTGAGATCATGACCTGAGCCGAAGGCAGCGGCTTAACCCACCAAGCCACCCAGGCGCCCCCAGTTACATTTTTAACACTGTCAGGGAATCTATGTATATCTTTGAATCATTAATATCTAAATTTTCTTTTATAAAGATGTATATAGCACTATAATCCTATAACCTAGACATCTTAAGGATAGTATGATACATTGCATTATTATTTTGAAGTTTTAGATTAATTTTTCTGCATCTATTAGTATTAATATGTAGCTTATTTATAAGTTGAAATTATATCCATTGAAATGGATATATGAATCCAAATATATGTTAGTTTTTAAAAGTATTTTTTTGTTAGGTTTGGATACACAGATCACAATGCTAATGATGCATATTGAACATTAAATTTATAACTAATAAACATTCATAAATATTGTATTTGACAGTGAAAATAGTTTATTCTGCCTACATTGAATAGATGTTATTTTGAATTACAAATTCAACATATGTCTTAGGATACTATCCTAAAAGTATGCTGAAAAGCTAGTGTTTCTTGGAAATACACTTGAATTAGTTCTAGCTGAATATTTTAAATATGGCTTATTTTAAAAACACACAACACTTAGATAATATGGACAACAATTTATTAGGTCAAAGAGATGACTTTTTTTGCAAATAAAATAAAGAATTAAGGTGAATAGAAGGAGGGAAATGATAAAGATCAGAGGATAAATAAATGACATGGAGACTTAAAAAAACAAAACGGACGCCTGGGTGGTTAGGCCGTTAAGCGTCTGCCTTCATCCACTCCCTTTGCTTGTATTCCCTCTCTCACTCTCTCTCTGTCAAATAAATAAAATCTTAAAAAAAGAAAAGAAAAGAAAAACAGAAAGAAAATCAATACTACCAAGAGCTGGTTCTTTGAAAAGATAAATGAAATTGACAAACCCTTGGCCAGACTCATCAAGAAAAAAAAATGAGAAAGGACCCAGATAAATAAAATCTGGAATAAGAGAGGAGAATGAATGGTTAAAACCATGGAAATGCAAAGCATTAAAGAGATTATTATGAAAATTATTTGCCCACAAACTGAACAGCTTGTGTGAAATAGATAAATTCCTAGAGATGCACAGTCTTCCAAAACTGAACCAGGAAGAAATAGAAACATCTGAGCAGAAATTACAAGTAGTAAAATAGTATTAGCAGTCAATAAACTGCAAAAAAAATAAAGTTCAGGACCAGATGGATGTACAGGTGAATCCTACCAGACATTTAAAGAGTTAATATTTAATATTTATTCTCCTCAAACTATTAAAAGGAAGGGGGTGCCTGGGTGGCTCAGTTGCTTAAGCATCTGTCTCAAGCTCAGTTAATGGTCCCAGGGTCCTGGGAGTTAACCCCACATCATGTTCCCTGCTTAGTGGGGAGCTTGCTTCTCTGATTCCCTCTGCCTGCTGCTTCCCCTGCTTATCCTTGCAGTCTCTCTCTCTCTCTCTCTCTCTTTGTCGGAGGAATAGTAAAAATCTTTAAAGAAAAAAAAAAATAGAAGAGGAAGGAAAGTTTCCAATACATTCTAGGAGGTCAACATTACCCTAATACCAAAACCAGACAAAGACACCACAGAAAAAGAAAAGTACCAGCTAATATCCCTGAGGAACACAGATGCAAAATCTTCAGCAACATGTCAGCAAACTGAATCCAGTAGTACATTAGAAAGATCATATACCACAGTCAGGTGGGATTTATTCTGGGGATGCAAGGATAATTGAGTATTCTCAAATCAGTCAAGGTCATACATCACATCAACAAAACAAAGGATGAAATAATATGATCATCTCCATAGTTGCAGAAAAAGGATTTGACAAGATTAAACATCCATTCATGATAAAAACTCAACAAAATGGGGTTGGAGGGAGCATACCTCAACATGCTAAAGGGTATGTATGAAAAACCCACAGCTAACCTCATTCTCAGTAGTGAAAATCGGAGAGCTTTCCTTCTAAGGTTAGGAATGAGACAAGGATATCCCCTCTTATCTTTTAATTTTTTTCCATGAGAGAGAGGGTATGAGTGGCACACAGGGAGGAAGGAATGGAGGGAGAGAGAGAGAGAGAATCTTAAGCAGGCTCCATGCTCATTGTAGAGCCCAAAGCGGGGCTCAATCTCAGGACCCTGAGATCATGATCTGACCCAAAATTAGGAGTCTGACACTAAACCAGCTGAACCATTCAGGTGCCCCTTGCTTTTCTCATTTTTACTCAGCATAGTACTGGAAGTCCTAGCCATAGCAATTAGACAAGCAAAAGAAATAAGAGCAATCTGACAAACAAAAAAATTTTTGATAAAGAAATTTGGTAAAGAAGTAGTTAAACTGTCACTGTTTGCACACAGCATGATACTATATATAGAGAATCCTGAAGACTCCATCAAGAAAACTACTAGAAATAATAAAGTAATAGATAAAGTGAAGTGGAAGGATACAAAATTAATACCCAGACATCAGTAGTGTATCTAGACACTAATAACACAGTAGTAGAAAAAGAAATTATAAAAACAGCACCATTTATAGTCATACCAGAAAGAATGAAGTACTTAAAAATAAACTAAATTAATTTAATTAGTAAGTTAATTTAATAAAATAAATTAACCAAATTTAATTTAATAAACTAAATTAACTGAAGAGGTGAAAGACCTGTACTCTGAAAACTATAAAACAATAATAAAATCAATGGAAGGTGACACAAATAGATATTCCATGCTCATGGATTAGAAGAATGACTATTATTAAAATGTCCATATTACCCAAAGCAATCTACAGATTCATTGCAATCCCTATCAAAATACCAACAACATTTTCCACAGAACTAGAGCAGTTAATACTAAAATTTGTATGGAACCATGGAAGACCCAAATAGCTGAAGCAACCCTGAGAAAGAACAAACCTGGAGATACCACAATACCTAATTTCAAGATCTACTACAAAGCTATAGTAATCAAAGCAGTATGGCACTGACATAAAATAGACATATAGATCAGTGAAATAGAATAAATACCCCAGAAATAAACCCAAAATTATATGGTCAATTAATCTATGAAAAAGGAGGCAAGAATATATAATGGGGAAAATATGGTATTTTCAATAAATGGTACTGGGAAAACTGGAGGGTTTCATGTAAAAAAGAATGAAACTGGATCACTTTTTTTTTTTTTAATTTTATTTATTTATTTGAGAGAGTGAGAGAAAGCATGAGCAGGAGGGAAGGGTAGAGGGAGAAGCAGACTCCCCACCTAGCAGGGAGCCTAATGTGAGACTGGATTCCTGGGATCATGACCTGAGCCAAAGGTAGATGTTTAATCAACTGAGCCATCCAGGCACCTCAAAACTGGGCCACTGTCTAACACTGTACACAAAAATAAACTTAAAATGGGCACGCCTGACTGGCTATGTAGGTAGAGCATCAATTCTTGATCTCAGGATCATGAGTTCCATCCCCATGTTGGGTGTGGACCCTACTTAAAATAATAAATAAACTCAAAATGGATTAAAGACCTAAATGTGAGAACTGAAACCCTAAAAATCCTAGAAAATAACATAGGAAGTAATTTCTCTGACATTGGCCAAAACATTATTCTAGATATGTCTCCTAAGGCAGGGAGAAAAAAAGCTAAAACTATTGGAGTTACATTAAAATTAAAAGCTTTTGCACAGTGAAGGAACAAAACAAAAAGATAACTTACAAAGATACTTGCAAATGATACATCTGATAAGAGTTAATATAAAAAAAATCAAGAATTTATATCATTTAACACCAAAAAAAAAAAAAATCCAATTAAAAAATGGGCAGGAGACCTGAATAGACATTCTTCCAAAGAAGACTTACTCATGGCTAACCGACACATGAAAAGATGCTAAATATCACTAATCATCAGGGAAGTGGAAATCAAAACCACAGTGAGATATCATGCTATATGAGTTAGAATGGCTAAAATAAAATGACAAGAAATAAGTGTTGTGAGGATGTAGAGAAAAAGGAAGCCATGTACACTGTTGGTAGGAATGTAAATTGGTACAGCCACTGTGGAAAGCAATATGGAGGTTTCTCAAAAAAAAAAAAATTAAAAATAGAAATACCTTATGATCTAGTAATTCCACTACTGGGTCTTTACCCAGAGAAAATGAAAATGCTAATTCAAAAAGGTACATGCACCCCTGTATTCATTGAAGCATTAGTTTTGATAGCCAAGATATGAAGCAACTTAAGTGTCCTTTGAAGTTTGAATAGATAAGGAAAATGAGCTATATATACATAAAGGAATATTACTGAGCCGTAAAAAGGATGATATTGTGCCATATGAGAGAACATAGATGGATGTAGGTGGTATTATGCTAAGTGAAATAGATTGAGAAAGACAAATTCCACTCATAAGTAGAATCTTGAAAAAATAAACAGCAAACAAACAAAAAGCAGAATCAGACCTACAAATACAGAGAACAAGCATGATTGCCAGAGGGGAAAGGGATGTGGGGTTGGACAGATAGGTGAGGAAGAATGGGATATACAGGCTTCCAGTTTTTAATGAGTAAGTAATAGGAGTAAAAGGCATAGACAGCAGAAGGAATATAGTCAATGATATTGTAATAGTGATATATGAAACAGGTGGTAGCTACACTTGTAGTGAACATGGCTTAATATATACATTTGTCAAATCACTGAATTGTACACCTGACACTGATGTTACATTGTGTGTCAGTGTACTTATGTAAAAATAAATAAAAGGGTCTCCTGGGTGGCTCAGTCCATTGAGTACCTGCCTTTGGCTCAGTCATGATCTCAGGGTCCTGGGATTGAACTCCATCTGGCTCCCTACTCAGTGGGAAATCTGTTTTTCCCTCTCCCTCTACTGCTATCCCCCCACTCGTGTTCTCTCTGTCTCTCAAATAAATAAAATCTTCAAGAATAAAAAAAAGAGGGGGGGCGCCTGGGTGGCTCTGTTGGTTAAGCCTCTGCCTTCATCTCAGGTTGTGATCTCAGGGTTCTGGTATCAAGCCCTGCATTGGGCTTTCTGCTCAATGGGGAGCCTGCTTTCCCCTCTCTCTCTGCCTGCCTCTCTGCCTACATGTGATCTTTGTCTGTCAAATAAATAAATAAAATCTTTAAAAAAGGAATAGAAAAGTAAGAGTTAAATAAACAGGTAACATTGTAAAAATAGGGGATAATTAAATAAGGATATTAAAAATCTAAATATACTTTACATATAACTTACACAGTTATGAAAATCATCATTAAGAGATTTGAATAAAGCCTAATCAATGCTAATGAGTGTCCTTGAGACATACAGTAAATATAATTAAATTTAACATTATTTAAACCTACTTAGTCTTATGAAATCTGGTATTTTTGCCTCTGGTTGTATGGAGGTTTAGATAATCTGAATGGCTTTCACATAACAATAAAATTACTTGTTAGATAAACAAAAAAAATAGTTTAAGTCAGATGTGAAAATAAACCAAATAGTTTTAGAAATGACTTTTTTTTTTTCAGTCCCCAGTGTGGGGATTAATTCATGACCTTGAAGTCAAGACCCAAGCTGACATCAAGAGTTGGATGCTTAATCAGTTAAGCCACCCAGTTGCCCCCAGAAATGATAATTTCTAATGGTTTAATTAACTAAAAGCATGAATTAAATGCTACTTACACCTATATGAACTAAAAATTAGTGAACAGGAAGATTGTTTTGACAAAATTACATAATAAATCACTGAGAGGCAAGGAGATAGAAGATATGAAAGAGAGACTAAAAGATATTGAAGATCAAATGAGTAGCTATTATAATGAGGAAACGAGAGATGAGAAATTGTAAAAGAATATCAAAGAAATAATACCCAACAGTTTTCTAGACATAATCAAAGAAATGAATTCACAAATACAGAAGGTTCAAAATATACCATGAAAGAGAAATAAAAACAAATCTACCCCTGAAATATTTTTTTTTTTTAAAGATTCCATTTATTTATTTGACAGACAGAGATCACAAGTAGGCAGAGAGGCGGGCAGAGAGAGAGAGAGGGAAGCAGGCTTCCCGCGGAGCAGAGAGCCCGATGCGGGGCTCGATCCCAGGACCCCGAGATCATGACCCGAGCCGAAGGCAGCAGCCCAAACCACTGAGCCACTCAGGTGCCCCTACCCCTGAAATATTTTAGTGACTTTTCAAAACACCATAGAGAAAGTGAAAATCTCAAACAGTGGAGGGAAGGACATATTACTTATTGAGGTACGATAATTAAACTAGCACCTGATTGTTTTAAAAATGCTTTTAAAACAACAATGGGAACTGTAGACAGAAGAATAGTAACTTTAAAAGCCCTGAGGGGGAATGATGGCCAGATTACTTTTTTGTCCTTACTGAGTTTAACCTTCAAGAATGGGGCTAAAAAAAAAAAAAAAAAAAAAAAAAATAAGGAGGCTAAAAGCATTTAAAAAAAAAAACAGAAAAATTAGGAATACAGATTGACTGTGGGATCTTTTCTCTTTTTTTAAGCTTTTATTTATTTATTTGAAGGTTGCTGATATATGGTGGTGAGTTCTGCTCCTGGTCTGCTGCTATCATGAGATCTTCCTGAATGTCAGAAGGCTTCTCTTCTCCTGAAAACCCAAGAAAATTCTTGGAGGACTTTTTTTAGTAAATACCTATATACTAAAGAAAGTCTATGGTTTTGATATTAAGGAAATATTCAGGTATCATGGTTGCTGAGTTTCTGGGTGGTAAAAATATATATCCCCTTCTCTTCCTGCAATGGAATTCTAAGTAAATCACCAAATTTTATTGAAAAATTTAAATCTATGGTCCTGTTTTTCATAACACTCTTCTCTGATCAATTACCATTACATTTTCAGTGTAAAATACTAAGATTTTATGAAAGTTATGCATCATGCATATTTGTATGTGTTTCTTTGGGCAAAGTTTCTATGAAAAGTTTCTGGAGGAAAATACTTAGACATTGAATTATTGGGTCATATAGGGCTTAAGTGTTTTGGATTTTTCTAGATGCCACCAAATTGCCATTCTAGAGTGGTTATTCTAATGTCCTGATTTCTGGATAAGTTTTGTTTTCATACTGTTCTGGAACCTGGAATGGATCCTGGTGGAAGAACCAAGCAGCATTCGGAGACTTTGGAGGATCAGAGGTTTATTTAACACTGGTGGACTCAGAGGAGGTTGTTGTCCAAATGTCTGAGCCCTGAGCACAATCAGGGAAGGGAATTTATACCCTTCTATCTGCATACTTGGTACTTTTGGCACGTCTGGGAAACGGGGTAGGAAAGAACCCAGAAAAGCTTTGAGACAGGGACTGGAATTCCCTTGCTGGTTTGGTCAGCCATCTTAGAGTACAGTTTTTCCCTATCTTTCCCCTCTTGATGCCCCTTTAAACACCAAGTTTAGAGGGCATCACTATCATCTATGATGGCCCTGCAAGGGTATTTGGGCAGTGGCTCACCTGGTAACAGTGTTTTCTATGAACTTAGCAATCCATCTTAAGGTTCCTAAGGCTGCCCAATAAGTAATAACAATAACAGGTTTCTGGGAGAAAGTCCAGTCAGAAGGGGAGCAACGTAAAGTCCAGCTCCTGAGGTGAGGGTGTCAGTGTCATGCCGACAATAGCCAGGGACCATGATGAACAGGTGTCTATCAGATGGTGGGGTCTCATCAAAGGTGGAGCTGGAGTAGGTCCGTAGGATCTGGTTGGGCTTTCCACTGGCATGCTTCATCCAACTGGTGAGAGCCTTCTTTACTCTAGAGCAGTGGACCAATTCGGTGACACCTTAGATGCTGAGGGCAGTAGGGATGGATAGAACAACAGTGTGGGGCCCTGTCCACCATGGTTTGAAAGGGTCCTTTCTAAAGCTTCTTGGGAGATGTGCCTTCAAGTTTTTCCCAGGGCTTGGAGGTGTTGGGACACCTCTAAGCTTCTAGTCTGTTCAAGGTCTCCTCTAAGCCTACTAACTATGGTGGGTGCCCTGCCACGGAGCCTTTGAGGTGAATTATAGCTGCAGCAATCTTTTAAATCCAGTTGACTAGAATAAACAGTATCAATGACCTACAACAGTTACTCTCTGTAGAAGTACAGCATTCAGGTCCAGGCATAAGGTTAGCTGGATTTAAAGTCTGACAGGTTTTAGGTATTATTTCAGGCATATCAATCAGTACAGCCTGGTATTTAATAAGTTGGCCTTCATATTCATCAGCAACCTTTGGTTTCTAAGACACACTGGACTGATGTGAAGTCATTACAGTCAGGGGCTGTCCCATAGTGAGCTTTGAGGCTCCTTTTACCAGGAGCACTGTTGTATGCTTAGCTTAAGCTTTTGTTTACAATTGTACCTCAATAGAGGTAGCTTCTAGGATAAATGTAACTGAAAAATACCATTAAGCTCTTTCTTTGAGGTAAAGAGTTAACATTCTAATTACAAAGTATCATTGGCAAGTGGGAGAAAACTTGGGGATAAGGGTATCCCCAAGTACATTACCCAACCAATCATAAAGAAAGTAGTATTACCCATTATCTCCACAAGTCCATAGTTAACCCTATGGAGTAAGGTATGCTCTGGCTTTTAGGGAATGATTTCATTATCCCAGCCAGACAGAACTGGTCAAGGTGATAACTTACACAGTTGTTGGGGAATTAGTCCCATTTTCCAGTTGTTTAATTAATCATGTGCCATGGGGTCCTGTTATTATTATCCCTGCAGAATAATAAGGAAGAAGATTGTATATGAGTTACTGTGGTAATTTCTCTTAAGTTTACCTCAAGTTGTCTAGCTTAGGCAAACAATAAACATTTAAAGGCAATCAAATCTAGAATTTAACATCCACAAAGGTAGATATTATTTAAACAATTTTTCTCTCTAAAATAGCTCTCATTTCCAGAGATACACAAATCAGGACTAATTTACTTGAGAAACAGGCCAGTTCCAACCAACCTTGCCTAATTATTTACATCAGCTCAGCAAGTGATTATGATCTCTTAGAATCTCATTAGATCTCTTAGAATCTGCTTTGCTGGAGCTTTGTAAGGAATCTCTAGGTTGAACTTCTAGTAGCCTCTCCAGGCCAGAAGCCAAGCCATGTCTGTCCTAAGCCACATATTTGCCATGAGACATGCTTGCAATACCTCTTATAATTTGGGCAAATTCCTCTCCATGTGGTCCCCCAAATATCCTGAGGTTCCTGTACCTGCCAAGAAATGACATTCTTTACTCATCTGGTGAGGTTCCTGAAACCTCTGTAAGCAACCTCTGTAACCAGGCCAACAGTTCCAAGGGGATTTATGGCTCCAGGTTTCATAAAGTCAACCTTAGTTCCTTAAAGCTGTCTGGTCATATCTGAATCTATGCATGTCTTTCTCAATTATGACATTCCAGTTGAAGCCTTGGTAAAATAACCAAGGTTTCCAGTGGTGTTCTGAACAGTTTCTTACTGAGCTTACACAAATAACTAGGATTGCCATGGAAGAAGGTGTACTTAACTGAGACCTTTTGAGTTTCAGAGGGTTCAGACAGAGAGAAAAGTTGAATGCTTTAATTTGCTTACAGATGATTATTTTATCATGCTTCTGTAGGTCATAGAAATCCTCCTTAATCAGGAAGAGTGAACATTACGGAACCAACAGTGTTTTTCAGACAAGGATCACAAAACTATAATCATCTTTTTAGTTCATTTAGTCCCATGTTACTGATTCTTGTGTAGTCTGAATGTAGCTTCTTAGTTCTGGAAGTTCTTACTCATTTCAGTTTTAGGATTTTTAATATACTGAGTACCTATATCTGTCCTAAAAGTCCTTTATATGAAACTCTTTGAAGATATAGCTCACTTTATAAGAGAATTAGAATAATTATAAGTGACAAACTCAGAATAGACATGGTTAATGATCTGATAGGAGAGTTCACTGTGATATGATTGACAAGGAAACTCAGTTATTCTCTGAAACAAAACACTTCAACAACCAGAACCAGGATGTTACATACCAAACAAGCAAGCATAATTAGTCAACAAAAGTTTGTTCATGATTTAAATCTTGGGGAAGTTTGTTAAAATCTTAGAGAGTTTTAAAGCACATGCCTACATAGCATTAGGGATGTTAAAGACCTGATTAACTCAAGACATAGAAACTGGCTTTTCTAAGCAGGCAGATGGAAAACAGCTATTTGCATTTTCTTATCAAGAGGAGACCAACAATTGAGAATACTTTGTCTTTTTCAACAGAGAGAAAACCAACTTTCTATACTTTTTTTAAACTTTCTATACTCTTTTTAAAGTTCATTTCCAAAGATTTCCCGTCACAAACCTACAACTTTCCTTTGCATTCAGGTTTTGTCCCAAGCCATTTCTTTCCAAACAACCATCTCATTTAGGACAAAATTATCTTCTCTTACCTTGAACAAAATGTATTCCCATCCCTTATCTTTCTTACATATGTCCTACTTTTCCAAATACAGAGTTGTTTCCCTTTTTTTTAATCAGTCTTAGTCATAGTTAGAAGAATTTTGCACTCTTTAGAAACCTTAATCTCCAGTGAAGACTAAGGAGTAACAAATTGTGAGCTGTACACCAGAATTCTTTTTTTTTTTAAGTAAATATTTTATTTATTTGACAGAGATCACAAGTAGGCAGAGAGGCAGGCAGAGAGAGAGAGGAGGAAGCAGGCTCCCCACCGAGCAGAGAGCCCCATGCGGGGCTTGATCCCAGGACCCTGGAATCATGACCTGAGCCGAGGGCAGAGGCTTTAACCCACTGAGCCACCCAGGTGCCCCTACACCAGAATTCTTAAATGGCAAATCTGTGAATCAGTTAAGCACAAAACATGTTTACCAACAGATAAAGATCCTGTTCCATCAGGATCTTCCGCATGGTCAATTTTCACGTGAGACATAGGGGAAATCTGGAGTGGGTAGTGTTAGGTTCTGGGGGTGTTCTTCTTGCTCCTTGACAGTCAAGGGAGGGGCCATGGTGCCTGAGGCACTGAGGATGGTCTAGAAGCCAGTAATGCAGGCCACACCGAAGGTGGTGCAGAAATAGGAAAAGCGGAATGGGGAGGCAGAAGAGACAAAGTGCTGCCAGAGGTTCAGACAAGGTTCAGGAGATCATCAGCTCCATAGAAGCAGATGCCATGTTTTCCCACCAATAAGTGGGGAGATAGACCATCCATACTGGGCCAGAGAATACAGGGAATTTCCCTGAAACAAAGGAGTTTTGGCAGCTGCTTGGGAATAGTCCTTAAAGTCCCCATCCTGAAGGACACCTGGGATTGTGACCTGACGGAAGGCAGACACTTAACCAACTAAGCCACCCAGGTGCCTCCCACACTTTCTCTTAAAAGGTAAATATGAGAGCTTCTTTTATTTTACATCCTATTTCTGTCTGGATCAAGTTTTCTGTGGGCTGTCAGAGCTGCTAAATCGGGTATCTCCCCACACATGCCACTTAAAAGAAGCAGAGCACAGTCTTCCTGCAGCTCAGCTTTAAGCCCTGGGTCAGAGGACTGTGGTCCCCACACTTTCTGATGGGTTCATCCTTGTTCAGAGCTCATCTGCATTGCTGCATCTGATGTCCCCTGGCCAGGGCCTCCCTGATAGGCTTTGCTTCCTCACAGGCTTTGGGCTTTTACTTGGGTTACAAATGTCCTACTTTGGTTCTTCCTATTAGCACAGAATCAGACCCATGGGGGCAGAGTTTGGGCTACCAGAAGCCAAGAATCAGTATATGGGAATTGGTCAGGGTGTCTGGGAGTCCCGACCATAATTTTGAAAATGACCTGGACAGTGGGTAGGTCTTAGGGCCCCTCAGAGGGCCAGTCAACCCCAAAGGAGGTGGCAGTTCACATAATTTGCCTAATTTTCCAGATGTTTTGATCCCATAGTCTCCTGAGAATTACTTCTTAAGATTTTGAGCATATAGTATAAGACCATAGGTTTCGAAGAGCTTCCACCCATGATGAGCAGGAGGGCTCTCTTGGCCACCCTGTGTGTTCCCTCCTTGTGTTGTTGCCATAAAGACAAATGAAGGGTGGGTGTCCCTCCAAAGGAGAGACCAGTAAGATGCCCGCCTGTCTGCCGTCCAAGAGACACCTGGGTGCCTCTTAGCCTTAGCAAGTCCATATAAACCCCAGACTGGCACCCCAAAGGGGCTTGCTTTAGACCCTATGAGGTCACCAAGGAGGCAGGTTAGGGCAACTTGGACTCCATAGGATTCTGGGGACCCTGAGGGTGCCCACCCATGGAGCCACAGGAATCAGCTCACCTGACAAGCCAGACCAAACTACACATTCACTCAAACATTCACACCAAAATTATTAGAGTTCCTCCCCCCAGGAGGCCCTGACCTGTGGAATTCCTTTCAGAAATTCTTTTCTGTCCCTCCTTATGGGGGATTCCTGACCTGAAGGACCTCTTCCCTGGGAGGCCCTACCTGTGAGACCTCTAAGAAGTCCCTGGGAGGTGATCAGTCTCCCCTTCCACCCTCAGGGATGGTCTGACTGGGTCCTGGGGGCCCAGGCTTTACTGGAATCTGACATCAGGACCAGGTCCTTACCTGCCAATTCCCCTTTGAGTCTGGGTGGGAACGGTGGGGTGGGCCGGCCTGAGGCGACCAGGCAGAAGCCTGCCAAATATTAGGCAGGGTGCACCTTCTCCCTTAACGATCCCTCATTCTGTTACTGCCCTACCATTGCCCCAAACCAGTGGCAACAATGGACCAGCGAGGTTGGGTTTCCTGGTCAGGGAACCAAATGTTACAAATGGATCCTGGTGAAAGAACCAAGTGGCACTCAAGAGATTTTGGAGGATTGGAGATTTATGTAGCACTGGTGGGTCCAGAGGAGGTTGTTCTCCAAAAGTCCGAGCCCTAAGCACAAGCAAAGAGGGAAATTTATATCCTTCTACTTCCACATACTTGGTACTTTTGGCACGTGAGGGAAATGGGGTAGGAAAGAAGAACCCGGAAGGGCTTTGAGACAGGGACTGGAATTCCCTTGCTGGTTTGGTCAGCCATCTTAGAGTACAGTTTTTCCCTATTATTACCATTATTGCGAGCAGTTGATCCTGTCAGACATTTAATCTGGTTGGTGAAAGTGGTGTCTTCCTGTTGTTTTCACTTACATTTACATGATTTTTTGTGACATTGTTCTCTGTTCTGTTTCATTTATCTATTTGTCTAGTCTTACACAAGTACCACACTATTTTAATTCCTGTAGCTTTATAATACATTTTGATATTGGTAGAAGTTTTTGCTCTTTCATCATGTGACACTGCTTCAATATCCTTTTTTTCCCTTTTACTTAGCTCTTTCCAGTATTTAACCTTTGTAAAATCTTGTTGTTGGGTCTCCCGATAATAAATCCATGATTAAAGGAGTGAGACTGATAACAAAGCAAAGGTCAGGCAAAGCTTTATTTCACGCCAAGCATCGAGAATCAAACTAACCAGCCAGGGCCGTCTCTTGCAAAGAGGCAACCTCTCTCTGCCTTACAGACTTGTTTTTAAGGGCAAAGGCCATGTGATTGGTCCTGGCCATGCACAGGTGGCCAATGAAATTGTAACACAGAGAAAGCTGCACGGTCATGCTAGGTCATATGTAAGTGACCAATTGAATTACAATTTACCCTAGTAGATATTTGAACTAGCCTATCACCTTGGTCAGAATTGGTGCCCAAAAGGCACCCAAAGGGCGGGACCCATACTCCTTGGTAGCTAGGGAGACAGTATGCGCCCCCACTGATAGGATACCTCCACCTGGCCTGACCCACCCTTGTATTTGGGCTTTGTTACCTGGGACTGGTTTCCAGGACTTGTTTTTAAGTAAGTTCCCTGGGTGAAAGGGGGCACAGGGACAGTATAAGTTTTACTGCATAAACAGCAATATCACTTTTTAACCAGATGGAACTGCTCTGGCTAAATAGGCCCTTACACTTGTAAGCTTCTGGAGGTTAAGGAATGTTTATTAGGCACCATTTGGATTCATACTTGGGTTAATTTGTTTCATCTTTGTTAGCACTTACTATGTTGTGATACATAGAGCAGGCAAATGACTCATAAGTGAGGAAGCATATCTCTGCCTCAAACTGTCAGTAGGTGAGTGAAAGATCTCCTTAGCCCATGGCCTTGCCTGATACATTAATTCATTCCATCTTAGTGCACCTGCTTTATGGTCCCTCTCCTAGCTGATCAGAGTTCATAGAAGGAGTGCATTGAAAACTGGTCCCTGAGGTCTTCCTTTAGTTTTTGGAACATCTTTCCATGGAGTTTTCTTTGTCCCAGAGTGTAGAGAATATTACAGATGGATTAGGATGGCAAGGAACAATCTCTAGAATGGCACCTGGAACTGGAAATGTGCTCTTGTACATTGCCTAATGTACACAATTGAAAATGATGAATAATAATGGTAACAGGAGCTAGAGAAAGCTGCGCATGAAAGCAATAGCAATAAATGACAACAATTATAATAGCATTATCATTTTTTTAAAAGATTTTATTTATTTATTTGACAGAGAGAAATCACAAGTAGATGGAGAGGCAGGCAGAGAGAGAGAGAGGCAAGCAGGCTCTCTGCTCAGACGTGGGCCTCGATCCCAGGACCCTGAGATCATGACCTGAGCTGAAGGCAGCGGCTTAACCCACTGAGCCACCTAGGCGCCCTAGCATTATCATTTTATATTTACTTTAATCTTTTAGCATTGAGTATTCCTTTCCTTTTTTTTTTTTTTTAAACTGCTAGAATGATTTGCCCACTGGTGCACAAATTAAACAGTAACTCAATTTTACTGAAATGCATAAGATCTGCATTGGAGTCCTCACCCCCACCCCCAGTTTCTCCAATGCAAATCCCACTTGGAAAGGTGTAGGATGCTTTAAATAGCTAATTTAAATAAATAACCCTGAATTTGACACATTGATTTCTGCATATCTTATTAATCAGGACAGCCCATCTGGCATCACTACAACTTTCAAAATACTGTAGGGACTCAGTAGATTAAACCTAGGCCATTCTACAAGTTTATAATCCCGTGTTGTACATTTTTTTCTTGTTCCAAAATCTGTTTTGTGGGAAAAAGCAGTGCTGGCTGGATTTCCTTCTTACTTCAATATCTATGTTTGGTGAGCTAGAGGCACTACGTTGTTCTGACCTGATCAAATAATTCTAGTTTAAAGGATTTTTTAGCTGTTAGGACTTTTATTAAAAACAGAACAAGAAAGATATTGCAATAAATTTTATCTTTCTGCCCTAAGTAGTTATCTCTTGGAAATAGAGAATTTTGTATCATTGAACTAAACTGCTGAGGAGGCAATCACAAGAATCCTGTGCTTGGTGGAGTCTCTGGTAGTGGAGGAATGACTTCCATCCAGAACAGAGAAAACAAAAGCAGGATCCAAGGAGAGTTCAGGGGAAATCTCATTCTGGGTTCCTGAACCGCAGCATGAAGTGGTCCGACAATGCAACTTCCACAGGAACCCCTGAAGTTTCTTTGTGAGATGTATTTATAGAGAAGCTTCCTTACTTCCTGTGAATAGCAGGATATTGTAGATAATGGGATATAGGCATCATGTTAAATAAATGCCATCACAAAGTGTTCTGGAAGGAAGCCAGGATAGCAAAGGGGTACAAGATGAGATGCCCCAAAATGTGTCACATTGGCATACAGATTATTTCAAGTTGAACGTAATAAAAACCCAACAGATGCAGGAAAAGCTCTTTGCCGCCCCCATAACTGCCTAAATTTACATTGCAAAGGAGAGCCTGCAACAGGAAGAGAGGTATTCACAGACTCCCCTTAACCAAAGGAACTTATCTGCATAATGGAGCAACTTCATTTTCCCCTGAACACCCCTTTTCAACTTCTTGCTGGTGAGTTTTCTACCTTTTGTATCCCATGATTCCTAACCCTCTCCTTAGCTCTTGAAGCTTCCTATTGCCTCACTGTCTTTGGAATTCATGTCTGTGTGGATTCCCTGTACATATATGCCTAATAAATTGGATTTTTCTCCTGTTAATCTGTCTCACGTCCATCTCATTCTAAGTCCAGTTGGAAGGACCATAGGGCAGAACTCCTTCTGACAATAGCAATAAGTCATACTCAGGAATATTACCCAGAGAATGGAGAAATCTTTTCACTGCATTTTCATATCCAAAGAGCAGTGAGAAGTTTGAATCACCACTTTACCTGAAATCCTCAAACTCACAGGCACTGTACCTGTTGGGATATAAATGATTTTGGATTCCTACTAAGCTCTGGTCAAAGGAAGGTTAAAAAAAAAAAAAAAAAAAAAAAAGAAGGACAAAGGAAGATAGCATCCTGAATCAAGATTCATTCTTATACAAATAACCTTAATTACACTAGTAACTCAAGACTCTGGCCAGTAACAATTAGTTAATAATTGGTTTCAATTTACTAAACACTTAAATGTGTCCCTATACACAAATTTTACAAAGTATATGAGCACTATAATTTATGAGGTTAAGTTTTATTTAACAGGCTGATGAGTGTAATTTGTTTTCCAGTATCAACATTCCAGTGGAGCACATTCTACAATGCAGTCCAAGGATCATTGATATCCAGTGCTTCATCATTCCTAAAAGGCTTACATTCTGAGCGTGTTGGTGTCTAGAATATACTGTTTGGGGGAGGAAAAAAACCCCTCCACTTAATAAATACATTATCCTGTGTTTAGTTTTAGTTAGCATTTTGGAATTCATCAGGCACATAACATGCATCATTTTCATGGACTCCTTTCACTGATCCAATTTTTGGGGTTTATTCAATCTTCTGTATAAGAGCTTTTCCCAAGGTCACAGGGTCAGAAAGTAGAGGATTCAGGGAGAAAACAAAACACATTTTCTGGCTCCTGGTTCATCCAAAATGTGTTATTTTTGGTAAAGATTCTACAATTCCTGTACCTTGGTTCAGCAGGAAAGGACATTTTTTAGAAACATTTTCTTCATTTCCTTGATCTCTTTTGAGTATTAAAGCTCCAGGAGACACATTCTACTGACTTACAGATAAGAAGGCATAACTTTAAATGAACTTAATTGATTTTAAGAAATGCAGATTGCTCTTTGTGAAAGAAAAGAACTTTTACAAAGTAAACAATCAATTTTTTCTCTTTTTAGCTCAGCAAGTGAAATGAGGACTCAGATTATTTTGCCAAAAAGTATGCCTAAAACTCAGCTGCAGGGCATAACATATCACAGACAAGAGCACATTTCAAATCTCGAAATTATCATATTTGTCACTGTTGGAAACTGGAAATACTCAAAGAAAATCCTTTGTTTCTAACACTGCAGTCATCATTATTAACAGACGTGGGGTGTACTTTTGTATGTTGTGTTTCCTATCTTGAAAATGGAAACAAATTTAAGAAGTAACCTTGTGTTCATTTCCTATTGTTGTATAACAAATTACCATGAACTTAAAATATCACCAAGTTACCTTACAGTTTCTATAGATGAGAGTTCCCTGCCTAAGTGGTTTTTGGCCAGTGCTGTGGTCTCATTTGCAGCTTGAGAGAGTTCTTCCTGGCTCATTTAGGCGACCCACAGGACATATTCAGTTCCTTGGGTTATAAAATGATCAAGACCCTAATTTTCATGTTATCGGTTGACTAGGGTTCTCTTAGCCCTTAGAGGCCACCCTGTGGTCTTAGGCAAAACATAAAGCCCCATACAAAAGACAATTCATGGCTTTCTAGAGCAAGAACTCTCTGATGTTTCTAATCTCTTTTAAAAACTCATCATCTGATTAGGTCAGCCCTACCTGGGATAATCTCCCTTTTGATTCACTTAAAGTCAACTGATTAGGGAGTTTTAATTATATATGAAATATCATTTTTGCCATATAATGCACCATAATCATGGGAGTGATATTCTGTCATATCCACAGGTCTGATCATGTTTCTTTCAAGAGGAGGGGTTAACACAAGGTAGGTATTCCAGGGAGAACCTCATGGGCATTTTAGAAACCTGCCTGTCAGAGACCTCTTGGTTAAATATGCCCACTAGGAAGAATTCTACCCTCTATTTTTAAATTTTTTATTCTTGAAAAATGCTATTATTCTCTGTCAATAGTATTTTGAGTTCTCTTTGGGGTTTATCTTTTTTGTAATTCTTGCCGTACATCAATCCAGCAGTGTTACTCTCTTCCTCCCTACATTCCAAGTTGTAGGAAGTGACTTGTTCCTGGCCAGTCAGCATATGCTATCCTCTCAATAGTGATTAATTTAGATATAGGTGGATGACAGTGGGAGACCATTAGAGTGGTTTCTGGAAATTTGTTGGAATTATTGAGAATTTACAGTGGGAGTTGTTAGACGTAGGATGAGACAATGCTGGAATTGCATGGGAGCTACCATTAGACAATGTCTCTGAGAGTAAATTCTCCACTGAAAAAGTCAAAGTCAAGGATGGTTCAGGAATCTTGATGACGCTGTGGGAAGCCATTTTGGTTTGAAGTCAGGTCTGCTTTGCATTTTTTAGTTATGTGAACCATAGTTATGATTATTATTACTATACTACCACTACCATTATTATCACTGTTATTGTCTGAGTTAAGTCTATTTCTTCAGTTGCAACTCAATTCTAAAATTTCATATCCCTAAAATTTTCTTAGTAATAGAAAATCAAGTCAAAGGCTGTGACATATTTGGAGATCCAGAAACAGTATACTTCAGGCAACATCATGAACTTAAATTGGGAATGACTGAGCAGAGAGTTTATTTGATGCATCTTCTAGAAGTTTCTCCCCTAATTCTAAATGAAGAATCATACTTACAAAATGACCAGAAATAAAGCATTTATGATGTGTTAAGATAATTTTATTTGTCAAGATTCTTCAGAGAAGCAGAAGCAGAATTCGTATATATCTGAATGAGAGATTTATTTTAAGGTAGTGATTTATGCTATTGTGGAGGCTGACAAGTCTGAAATTTGTAGGACAGGCCGGCAGGGTGAATATTCAGGCAGGATTTCCTGGTTACAGTTTTTTTTTTTTTTTTTTTTTTAAGATTTTTAAAAAATTTATTTATTTGACAGAGATCACAAGTAGGCAGAAAGGCAGGAAGAAAGAGGGGGAAGCAGGCTCCCTGCTGAGCAGAGAGCCTGATGTGGGGCTCGATCGCAGGACCCTGGGATCATGACCCGAGCTGAAGGCAGAGGCTTTAACCCACTGAGCCACCCAGGCGCCCTCCATGTTGTAGTTTTAAGAATTCTTTCTACCTTGGGAATCTTTGCTCTTAAGAGTGGGTGAGACTGGGGCACATGGGTGGCTCAGTGGGTTAAGCCTGTGCCTTCGGCTCAGGTCATGATCTCAGGGTCCTGGGATTGAGCCCCACATCGGGCTGTCTGCTCAGCAGGGAGCCTGCTTCCTCCTCTCTCTCTGCCTGCCTCTCTGCCTACTTGTGATTTCTGTCTGTCAAATAAATAAATAAAATCTTACAAAAAAAAAAAAAAGGGTGGGTGAGGCTTACTCTGGAAAAGAGTATGGAGGTTCCTCAAAAGGTTGAAAATAGGGCTACCCTACAACCCAGCAACTGTATTAGTGGGCATTTACCCCAAAGATACAAATGTAGTGATCTGAAGGGCCATGTGCACCCCAATGTTTATAGCAGCAATGTCCACAAGAGCCAAACTATAGAAAGAACCTAGATGTCCATCAACAGATGAATGGATAAAGAAGATATGGTATATAGTATATACAATGGAATATTATGCAGCCATCAAAAAAACCCTGAAATTTTGCCATTTGCAAGAACATGGATGGAACTAGAGGATATTATGCTAAGCAAACTAAGTCAGTCAGAGAGGGACAATTATATCACTTCGCTGATTTGAGGAATTTGGGAAACAAGAAGAGGATCATAGGGGAAGGGAGGGAAAAATGAAAGAAGATGAAACCAGAAAGGGAGAGACTGTTGGTCTCAGGAAATAAGCTGAGGGGTGCTGGAGTGGAGAGGGGTGGGAGGGATGGGGTGGCTGGGTGATGGACGTTGGGGAGGGTATGTGCTATGGTGAGCACTGTGAATTGTGTAAGACTGAAGAATCACAGACCTATACCCCTGAAACAAATAATTCATCATATGTTTAAAAAATTAAAAAAAATTTTTTTTTTAAAAACCATATAGGTAAGCCTTGCTTTTTTATCTAATTTGGTAATCTCTGTTTTGGTAATATGTTTAGTCCATTTAGACTTAATAAAATTTTGTTAGGATTGGGTTTAACTCTAAAAAAAAAAAAAAAAGAAAGAAAAAGGAAAAGGAAAAAATAGGCGTGGGTCAGGGTTACCTGCATTATGGAGAGTAATCACTTTTATGCAAAGTCTACTGAATTAAAAAATCACATCTAAATATACATTCACAGCAATATCTACATGAGTGTTTGCCAAACATTTATGCACCATAGTTTAGCCAATTTGGCATATAGAATTAACCTTCAAAAGATAAAAGGCTTGATACTGTTTTCTCTTTGCTCATTCAATAGAAAAATGATGTTGAATAACTGAGAGATTTTATTTTTCTCATTAATCTTAGATTATTGATGCCATAGCTATGGATATTTAGATTAGTAATCTTACTCATGGTAAAAACTTTTTCTCTTTTTTTATATTATCTAATACAATTTGACCATCTTTCCAAAGCAAACCTAGTAGCTACAAATTCAGTGATAATCCTAGATCTTACAAACTATGAGATACTTCACCTGGTTCTAATAGCAGAGTGAGCCACAGCGATGCATGTGGAATTCAGGAAAAGTAGTCCTGAAGGAACCTTAGAATTTCCCTCCAATATTCTTATTTTATAGATGAAGAAATTATGACCCAAATCAATTAAATAATTGATCTGTGGTTACCCTGTTTTTAGTGATTGAATTAGGACTAGCATTTAGTGCATCTGACCTCAACTATATCTTTCTTAACACATTAAATATATAATTTAAAATATTTTATTAATTTATTTGTCAGAGAGAGAGTGAGTGCACAAGCAAAGGGAGTAGAAGGCAGACAGAGAAGGAGGCTCCTCATTGAGCAGGGAACCTCTTGTGGGGCTCAATCCCAGGACCCTGGGATCATGACCTGAGCTGAAGGCAGATGCTTAACTGACTGAGCCACCCAGGTATCCCATTAACATATTAAATATTATCCGTTTTCTATTCTAATATTTTTTTTGCCCAATTTTTATAAAAGATTTAATTTATTTATTTGAGAGGCAGAGAGAGACTGAGTGGGGAGGAGTAGGGGAAGAGGGAGAGGGAGAAGCAGATTTCCCACTAAGCAGGGAGCCCATTGTGGGGCTCAATGCCAGGACCCTGAGATCATGACCCGAGCTGAAGGCTGATGCTCAACCAATTGACTACCCAGGTGTCCCTCTTATTTTAATTTTTAAATAGATTTTATCTTTCCAGAGATGATAGAAGTTTGTTTGTTTATATATTCTGTATATTTTAGTTTTAATTCAGAGGTTTATCAGTCTAGTAAACATATAATTTAAACACATAACAGTTCAACAAACTGCTAGGGTTCCCACCAAAAAGTGATGAACTATAGGGCTCTCAACCCTCAGCTGTCACTTAATTGCACCAATCACTTTTATGACATGGAGTTGTTTTGCTCCATTTTGGACACTAAAATAGCAGGCCATCTTTTGCAATGACAGCAGTCCTTAGTCCCCATATAGGCTTTAAGGATAATCAGCCTCTTTCTTCCTTCTCCATCATATCCTTATTCAACTAACACGTCTTGAACTTTTATTAAGTGCTGGACACTGGGATGGGAAATAGGGGTACAGTGGTGAAGAGGATATAGTAATGTCTTCAACTGAAAATCTAATGTTGGAGAAAGGTTATAAATGGCTGTTACCATGCATAGTGCAAATTTCCATGGATGGGCAAATAGAAGATTTTTAAATGCAAACTTTGAATTAGTCATCATATATATCCTTTGAGGTAGGTGTTAAAAATACTTGTTTTCTTGAAAAATAGTTTGATACAAATGCTCCATGCCAGTCCTACTGCTAATATCCCAGAACTTATTGGGGGCAGAGTAATAGCAGAGTTGATTGTTCTCCCAACATTATGTCTTTAGACATTATTCTTTAGAGCCTTTAATCAAATTGTGGTGACATATTCTTTTCAGTATCTCTTCTGTCATATTAAATTTTGGGTCTGTGTGCTTTTTAAGGGTTCCTTTTCTGTCTTAGAAAAATTTGTGTTAAAAAAGAAAGAAAGAAAGAAAGAAAGAAATCTTTGTGTTACCAGTATGTAGGATCTAACATGAGTAAGTGTTCAAATACAGTTTTTGAAGGAACAAAAGAAGAAAGGGGGAGGGAAGGATTCTTAGATGCTCATTATAGAACCTGGATATGTTTTCACAAAAATTGTATCATACTGCACCATATTTGATTATTTTTAAATTTTTTTTCTATTATAAATTATGCATAACATAAATTGACTCATCTAACTATTTTTAAGTATACATTTCAGTAGTACTAAGTAATTCATTTTTTAAAAAAGATTATTTATTTATTTATTTGACAGGCAGAGATCACAAGTAGGCAGAGAGGCAGGCAGAGAGAAAGAGAGGACGAAGCAGGCTCCCGGCTGAGGAGAGAGCCCAATGTGGGACTCGATCCCAGGACCCTGGGATCATGACCTGAGCCGAAGGCAGAGGCTTTAACCCACTGAGCCACCCAGGCGCCCCATGTAATTCACATTGTTATATAATCATCACTACTATCCATCTCCAGAATTTTTTCATCATCCCGCAGTGTTAATTCTGTACCCATTAAACAATAAATCCCTAGTCTTCCCTTCCCCTAACTCCTTGTTACCGTTGTTCTATTTTATTGTCTCTACTAATTTGATTATTCATGTAATATTTATTCTTTTGTGTATGGCTTACTTCACTTGGAGCAACGTTGTGGAGTACAATGTGGATATTGTGTTTGTATATATATATGTGTGTGTATATGTATACACATATATGTATATATGTATATATACACACATATATACACATATATACATATATGTGTGTGTATACATATATACATATATATATACACACACCACATTTTTGGTCATCTGTCAGTGGCCATTTGTGATATACCACTTTGTGGTTATTGTGAATAATTCTTTTGTGTGTATATACAGAAGTTTTCAATTCTTTTGTGTGTATATACAGAAGTGGAATCACTGGATAATGTTGTAATTCCACGTTTAATTATTTGGGAAACGCTATACTGTTTTCTATAGCAGTTGCATCATTTTACCTTTCCACTAACAATGTGTAAGTGTTCCAATTTTTCTACATCCTTATAAGCATTTGTTGTTTTCTGTTTTGTTTGTTTGGGGTTTTGTGGATAATAACCATTTTAATAACCATTTTAAAAATAATCATATTTTTAAAGTATCACTTTAATGAGTATCATATTTGTTTTATAATATATTTTATTCACTGTGTGATATGTCAAACTTTGTAATAACATGTCACTAAATATCCTTACATAAGTCAATTTTCATTTTTGGCATAATATTCTATCATATAGTTAAACATCACATATTTAGTTAATCATTTATTGCCTGATATGTATGTTGTGCACATCCTAGATTGTATTTTGTTTTTTGATTTCCAGTCCAAAATATGATTTTGTAATAAAGCCACTGTTCTGTTATTTTCTGTTCCAAGAAATGAGTGGCATGTGTGTGTGGGTATGTCTGTGAATTGTGAATCTGTGTGTTTGTATGGTTGGCAGGTGTAGGGTGGGTGGTGATGGTAGCAATTTTAGCCACTTGCTTTAGTCTTCTTGGAAATAGGGTTTTAAAATACACATATTATGATGAAAGTATTAATTATCTTTCATACAACATGTCCATTTTAAGTTATAAAGGATTAGCCTTTTCCTGGATTGGGTTCCTTGGGAAACAGACTCAGAGATGTGTACACAGGGCAGGAGGTTTACAGGGAAGTGCTCTTTAACGCTGTCTGTGAGTGAATGTGAGAGCATTCCCAAGGTGACCTACGCGCCTTGTTCCAGTGGATCTTCTGGGTGCCAGATTACACAGTGCTTTGCAAATACATAATATGCAATACACAGCTGTCAGACCTTAGGTCTTTTCCTCTTTGTCTGTGCACATGCTTCTTTCTCAGACTTCTCTGTCCCAGGCCTCCTAGTCATTTTCCTTCCATGCTTGTTCCAGCCAGCCAAGCCTTTTGCCATTGTTCATGACACCAGAGATACCATATCCACTTTCCACACAAATCAGATGGCTGGGTATACCAGCTGTTCTTTTCAGCTTATAACTCTACATTGAGCCAATCTATCCATGAATGAAGAATTTCTGATTTTTTTTTTTAAAGTTTACTTAATTTTTTTTAGTAATCGCTTCACCCAGTGTGTGGCTCAAACTCATGACCCTGAGATCAAGAGTAGCATGCTCTTCCAACTGAGCCAGCCAGGCACCCCTGCTATTTCTCATTCATCTAATATAGGCCGTCACTTTCTTTGTTCTTCCAGCATCATCTGAGCAGTGGTAGCACTCTCTCCTGAAGTCCTTACAGAATGTTAAATCCTGTCTCACAAGGGAATGCTGCCATAGTGACAGATTCTTCCTTGTCCAACTTAATGTTCCACGCCCCCTTGTTCCCACACCCTTAAATCTAGTCTTAAATCTAGTTCTACATCTCCTGTCTGCTAGTGTGTGTGTTCAGTGATTCATGTGCCAGGTAGCCCAGTTCAAGAACTCCTTGGTCCTGAGGGGGATCTGAGTTATATAAACCACAACACCTATGGGCTCCCTATATGGAAAAGGTCACCTCTTCTGCATAATGGAGCACATTTATAAAAAAAAAAAAAATGATGGTGGTGATGATAGTAATAGCTGCTATTTATTGAGCACCTACTATATGCCACACAATATGTCTATCAATTTGTGAATTACTAATTTTTTAAAAGATTTTATTTATTTGAGAGAGAGAATAAAGTGAGTGAGAGAGAGAGCATGAGCAGGGGTGGAGGGGCAAAAGGAGAAGGAGAAGCAGGCTCCCTGACCAGTAGGGAGCCCAACACGGGACTTCATCCCAGGACCCTGGGATCATGACCTGAGCTGAAAGCAAATGCGTAATCAACTGAGCTACAATGGCACCCCAGATTACTAATTTTTATACCTTTGCCTCAAGGTATGTTACGATTTTACAAATATGGTAATTAAAGTTTAGTGAATTTAAGTCCTTTAATCATCTTCATATGTATGGCTAGTATTTTATCTTATTTAAAAAAATTTTTTTTTAGAGAGTGGGGGTAGAGGAGCAGAAGGAGACAGAGATAGAGAATCTTAAGCAGGCTCCATGCCCAGTGCAGAGCCCAACATGGGGCTTGATCTCACAACCCTGAGGTAATGACCTGAGCCAAAATTAGAGTCGGTTGCTTAACTGGCAGAGCCACTCAGGTGCCCTTTTATAGTAATTAAACTGAGTCAGAACAACCTCCAAACTGATGGCATGCATTGCTTGAGTTAAAGAACTTAGTCTTTTTTAAAAAAAACAGTTCTTGTGTGTCTAGTCTTCAATTACCAGGGCAGTAAGGAATGTAGTATTAGTCTTATTTGGAACTCCTCCTTGGGGTTCTTTAAGACTCGAGTTCGGACAAGAAGAGGTGACAAAGTGGCCTGGTCGCTAGCCCATAGTGTGTATTACTCCCATTGTTTATTCTATTGGATGATGCTTTTCACACAGACTGATCCTTTGTTATTTTTCTAGCAGAACTGTTCTTGACCAGTTCAGAGTTCTCCATTTAAGAGTTCCTCTCCACTGGCCCACAGAGGCCTTTAATGCTACTCTCATGGCCTAGACGCTTAGAAACCAACCTCAGTTATTCCTCTCTGACCCCCATCTGGGCCACTATGTGTAGCTGGGACACAGGGCTTCTCTATTTGCCAAAAACTCAACCCCACCTAGCTCAAGATCTAAGGGATGCTTATCCTGTCATTTTTAACAGACTACATTCTCTGTTATTTTACTGGAGGAACTAAGGTGGAGATTATATATATCTACCTATAAGTATATCTATATATCCATCTATCATTATACATTATTTTAATGAAATTGTTTAAGCTCTTGGCAACCTAGTTCTTCCCCTGTTACTGAAGTTGACATAAGCAAAGTAAAAGTACTTGATAAAAAATCACAAACTCTTATTCTCCAAATTCTTTCCAACATCAACCAAAGCTACCACATCAGAAAGAATAATGTCAAGATCAGGAGTGACAGATACTGCCCTCTTACTCTGCTTGTCTTTTTGCAGTGACTCTTTGGCTAATTTATGCTTCTAGAAGGGAGGGATGGAATATGAAAATAAGAAAAGTACTAAAAAGTTTGTTGAGAACACGTGTTTCTATATATACTGTATATAAGTTGCCTGGCACAGTGCTGGGACTCAATAAACATTAGTTTAACTTCTGTGCTTCCTGGAGAGTGTGGAGGAGGAAACATGAATAGATGGTAAAAGCAAGACTCTAGTTCTGTCATTTCAAACTTTTCTAGAAATGCTTTTTTAGCATTTTAAAAAAGAACTTGAATGACCCCCACATGTTAGAAACTTCAGAGGAGTAGCAATAAAAAAAAAAAAATTCTTGGGAGTCAGAAGAATGAGATTTTGGCTTTTCATTGGGTCTTATCATTTATATTCTTCCTCGTGTCTCTTTTTCTTTGCCTGGCATGTGGTTTGCCATGACCTTGGTAGAGACTGTGAAGACAAGGTTATTTCTCTAAAGCAGTCTCTAGTGCCTATTTGGTTTTCTCCCATAATTTACTGCTTCCACAGGTGATTAAAGTCCATGGCTGGTCACAGGGATTCTTCAAGGTTACTGGGATGTCATTCACTCAGCTGGGGAGGTCTTTGTGTCCCTTTGACTTAGGCTGTTTATGTCACTTTATTGCTGGGAGCATGTCTTATTCTATCCATTAGCATAAAGGTGTTCAGAGTTAATGATGAGTAAACAATATACATTTTATGTGTTTTACAGGTAATTACCTTTCTTTTGCATCTTAGGTGGAACAGCCTGACTGTGCTCACAACTGTTATTTGAACACATTTTAAAAATTGCTTTGGTCATTATTTCAGGCACTTATAAAGTTGCTCCCTAAGAATTCTGCTAAAAGGCCTATGCATTTAGA
This sequence comes from Mustela putorius furo, assembly GCF_011764305.1. Taxonomy (NCBI): domain Eukaryota; kingdom Metazoa; phylum Chordata; class Mammalia; order Carnivora; family Mustelidae; genus Mustela; species Mustela putorius. The sequence goes on from NW_025421987.1 coordinate 35,250,894, forward strand.
TTCATGGTAGTGCTTCTGGGCATTCTCCTGTTTGAGAAAAACATAAATACCTGCCAAGGTGCAGTGGGCAGTTTTGGAAAAGTAATGATCACTCTATTCCTATCAATCTTATAGAAGTCCATTGTTGAATTCTCTGGTCCAAAGCAATCACATACAGAAGACACAGATCGTCTCTTAGCATGAAAGGTTACTTCCTGGCCAAGCCACCCCATTTGGTAGATGCCAAAAGACCGAGGTCCCTAGCTTTCTCTGTATTGTGTGTACTGCTCTATTGGGAAAATAGTACTAGTATGGTTAACAGCAGTGATTTTGACCTTCTATAAAACTGGGTCAGATCCTGACTTTCTCCTATCTTTAAACTATGTGTATCAATCCAACCTCTTAAGCGTTTAGAGTTTCAGCTTACTTAACTATACCCAGTCCTTAACTTAGTGTCCTCTTGCAAGTTAAATGACCAATAATTTGACACAGACAGCTACACAGTAAACTTTTATATTCCTTGATTTTTAAAAAAAATTTTTAATTTTATTTTGCAAATTTGTTGTATGGTGGTTTCCTAAGTGTTTTAAATGCCATACTGGAATGTAAATTCCTGAAGGTTCGAATAGATGTTCAGTACATCAGTGTCCCCCAGATGGGAAAGTTGATACAAAGTATGCATGAGGTAAACCAGGGTGTCCTGTGCTATCATTACTCCTTCTCATAGTTGTGAAGGGTTATGCTGAGACACCCATTTTCTCTGACCAGCTTGCGGTTGCAATTAAGGGCATATATTTGGAGGAGTTCTGGTTTGAGATAGGAGCACTGATCATAGTTAGAGAATTGGATTTTTCATTCATTGAAACCAGTTTGTCCATGAAGCCATTTGGTTGAACCTAGGGTCCTGTTCTCATAAGCTCCACATTCTGGTTACTGATTGAAGCATTGCTTTCTGAAAACTGTCACTTTTGTTACAAGTTGAACTGCACAGAAAAGATCAGAGTCCCAAAAGTGATTAGAGCCCATGAGGTCAGCGAGGCAACAAAAGGATTTTTACCCGGCTTTCTTTACTATTTGTGATGAGTTGCTGAATTCCTGAGTCTTGGGAAATTTTGTAGTTTCCCAGACTGGGTGAAACTGGATGAACTGTAACTTTAAATTAGCCAGTTGGGAGGATTAAAAATGTCCTTTTTGATATTTTATTTTAATTTCCAGTGTTTCTATTTCTAGATGAAGTTCTTTAATCATATGAAAGAACTTGAAGTTTTTTTTAACATAAGGAAGATAGAAGGATAACAAACCAAAAACTATAAGCAAAGATACTTGTATCTTGTTCTAAGCAACAAGCCAAAAAAAACCAAAAAAAAAAAAAAAAAAAAACAACAAAAAAAACCAACCTCAGAACAAACAGAAACCCAAATAACCAATAAACACAAGTGGTTATTGAATTGCTCTTCCCTGAGATTAAAAGGCAGTGGGCTCTTGGCAAAACAGGCTTCTTAGCTCATGCCACGATGTCACAATTTCTTAGGCATATTAATAATTCTCATCCATGAGATCTTGCTTGTTTTACACATTTAAATGACTTCCAGCAGCTGTTTGAACATAACGGGTGATCAATAATTGTTAGATACTGTTGCTGCTTCTACTGTATGTCCTGCCTGGCAGGATGAGGTAGGTACTATTAACCCCATTTAACACAGCGGGTGCTGAGATTTAGAAATGTTAAGTAACTTACTGTCCAAGAACTGTTGTCTGAATAAATGGGCCTGCTGAAATGTAATGCCAGTTCTTTACTGTGGCAAAGTGCATGCCCTAACCTTCACTCTACAGCCTCACAAATCTTACCTGAAATTAGTGAATTTGTTCTAGTCCAGGATCTGGTCTTCAGTTTGGTATACTCAAAAATACTGTTGGGATGCCTGGGTGGCTCAGTTGGTTAAGCGTCTGACTCCTGATTTTTGCCTCATGTTATGATCTCAGGGTCCTGGGATCGAGCCCATGTCAGACTGTGCACTGGGGCATGGAATCAGCTTGAGAGTCTCTCTGCGCCTCCCCCTGCTCCTTCCCTCTCTCAAAACAACAACAACAACAACAACAACAGTCTGTCAGTGTGCCTGGGTGGCTCAGTCAATTTCTCCAGCTCTTGATCTCAGCTCAGATCTTGATGTCAGCAATGTGGGTCCAAGCCCCATGTTGGGCTCCACACTGGGCATGGAGCCTATTTAAAAAAAAACAAAACAAAACACTGTCAGTCAGTACACCAAGGGTGGGTTTACTAACTGGGTTCACAGAGACCAATATACAAACCAGAGAATGTAGGTTTTATGTATGTGTGTATGTATGTATGTATGGGGAGAGAAAGGGGGAGAGAGAGAGAGAATCTTAAGCAGGCTCCCCATCTAGTACAGAGCCCAACGTGGGACTTGATCTCATGACCCTAAGATCATGACCCTGGCTGAAGTCAAGAGTGGGTTGCTTAACCTACTGAGCTGCCCAGGTGCCCCAGTTGGTTTTAATTTGATGTTTGCAAGAGTCAGATATTTTTCTGTGGAAATTTACGAAGTTACAAAGCCCAATGCAAGCTAGCTGATGCAAAACAAGCTAAAACAAGACAAAAAATGCTGGCTTCCATTAATTGTAAAGAACAGTACTATCTTCGGAGACAGCTGGATTCAGATATTTAGATTAAGTAGTGCAGATACTAACCTGTCTTTGGTATCTTTTCCCTCTGCATTGGATTTATTCTTAGGCAAGTAAATATGGCAAAGTTGACTGTAAAACTCTGGGCTTATATTCTAACAGATTGGCGACTCTAGCAGAAAGAGCGTATATCATTCCAAAAATTTGCAAGTGACTCTAGCAAAAGTCCTGGGGCTGATTCTCACAATCTAGATTTGTTCACCTACCATTACTAAACCAATCACAGTAATTTTGATTTATCTAGGTCTCAGTCATGTTCCTAGTCCTGTATCTGGAAGATTGAATCCTTCCACAGACATGGATTGAGGGAAATAAAAGAATTCTCATTAAAAGAAGACAGATTGGGGGGCACCTGGGTGGCTCAGTGGGTTAAGCCTCTGCTTTCAGCTTGGGTCATGATCCCAGGGTCCTGGGATCGAGCCCCACATCGGGCTCTCTGCTCAGCGGGGAGCCTGCTTCCCCCCCTCTCTCTGCCTACTTGTGATCTCCCTCTCTCTGTTAAATAAATAAAATCTTAAAAAAAAAAAAAACAAAAGAAGAGGACAGATTGAATGCCAACTAAACAAGAGCAAGTGTCCATACAGTCTGTCACACAGTCTGATGGACTTAGCACAAGGGGTATTTCCCCAGGGGAGAGTTGTACATGGAAATCTAAATTAAAATCAGTGGTTATTTGGTGAGCATATTGTCAGAACACAGATCAACAGATGGTTTGAAGTTAAGTTGTATTGAACTATGATAGCTGAAAAATCTCTTTAACAAAGTCATACCTAGAAGGGATTTCAGGAAGATGGGGTCTGTGAATCCGGGAACAACTATCCCTTCCCTCCTGTTAGAGCTAGGACTACTTGCTAAGTTAGGCCTCTTGGTTCTACCAATTTCTGTGCTCAGTGCTAGCTGTGTTAGTCAGGGTTCTCCAGTGAAACAAAACCAATAGGAAATATGTATCTATAAATTTAGAGGGTTTTTTTTTTTAATTAAGAGATTTATTTTAAGGAATTGGCTTATGCAGTTATGGAGTCTGACAAGTCCCCAGTCTCACTGCAGGGTGAGATGGCAAGCTTGGGACCCAGGAGAACCTATCTTGCTGAAGTCTGAAGACTGACAGGCTCAGTACCCACGGTTCAAATCCAAAGGCAGGAAAAAGCTGATGTCTCAGTTTGAAAGGGGTCAGGCAGGAGGAGGTCCTCCTTGCTTGGGGAAGGGTTCGTCTTTTTCTAACATTCAAGCCCTCAAGCAAGTGGATGAGGCCCATGTGCATTAGGGAAGGCAATACTCATTCTACCAGTTTCAATGTTAATCTCATATAAAAACCTCCTCAGAGAAACACCAAGGATTATGTTTGAGCAAATATCTGGGCATCTCATAGCTCAGTCAAGGTGACACATAAAATTAACCATCACATGAAGCATTCCCTTTTTCTGAATAGATACATTAAATTGAGCAGGCTTCCACTTACTAAATGGTAATGGTATCCCACATCTCATTTTCTAAGATTAAAAACAAGGCAGCTTGTTTAAAGTTTTGAATCTGTATGCTCTTTAATCAAAACTTTTATAAATGAGCTCTTGGTTTACTTCCACATAAGTTCTCTGGAGATTCTAATACTTAATTCATATGGTACATTACTTATTTCCAAGATATGGGGAACTCTCATAGTAAAAAAACCCATAATTTGTGCTAAATTGGGGAGATGCACACTGAAGAACTGTAAGTACTTGTATTCAAGGACCTCAAATCCAGATAGTGGATAAGATGTCTTCAAATGAAATTATTGGTAAAAATGATAAGATAGTATCTAATAATATGATTAAAATTCTCATAAAAATAGTAGGTAACTTAATGGTGACCTTAATATCTTAATTATTTTTAGGAGTGCCTGGGAGGCTCAGTCAGTTAAGCATCTGACTCTTGACTTAGGATCAGGTCATGATCTCAGTGTTGTGAGATCAAGCCCTACATTGGGCTCCATGCCCAAGCTTCTCACTCTCCCTCTCCATTCCTCTGCCCCACTACCCCCCCAAAAAAGTTCCATTTGTGAAAAGTGTTACATTGAAAAATGTTTTCTAAGATGTAACTATATTTCATATTTTATACCCGAGATGTTCCCATATTAATGTTGCTGTTATTATTACTTTAAGATTTATTTTTTACTTATTAGAGGGAGAGAGTACATGTATGCTTGCATACTGAAGGTAGGGGTAGAGGAAGAGGGAGAATCCCAGACTCCCTGCTGAGTGAAGAGCCCCATGCTGGACTCAATCCCTCCACCCTGAGATCATGGTCTGAGCCCAGACCAAGAGTTGTATGCTTAACTGACTGAGCCACATAGGCTCCCCTCCCATATTATTTTTTAAGGAATTTAATAAAAATTTATTTATTTTTATACAGAAAAATAATAGTAGATACATTTTAGGGGGGAGAGAAGAGGTATGCATTTGAGGAGGGAAATCTGCATAGGGCTCAGAGATGCTTGTTTTATTATTATACTTCATAGTTTTTATGCCATATGTATTTTTATACTAAAATTAGAGACTTTAAACAGCTTTGTTGAATTATAGTTGAGTTATAATAAACTGCACACATTTAGTGTTTCGATAGGTGTTAACATATATATATATATATATGTGTATATATAAACACACACATCTAGTAAAACCATCGTCACAAGGAAGGTAATGAACATATCATTACCACAATAGTTTGCATCTGCCCCTTTCAGTCTCCCTTATGGTTCTCTGCCCCCCATTCTCAGGTAGCCTCTGATTGGCTTTTTGTCACTATAGATAGATTGCACTTTCTAGAGTTCTCTATAGACAGAATCATACATAAGCATGCTCTTGCTCTTTTTTTTTATGAGATATGAATTTCTTCATTCAGAATAATTGTTTTGAAACTTTTCCATGTTGTTACATGAATCAGTAGTTCATTCCTCTCTATTGCTCAGTAGTATTCCATTATATGGTTATAGAACAACTGGTTTATCCATTTACCTGTAAATGGGTGTTTAGTTTGTTTCTAGTTTGGACTATTGCAAATAAAGCTGATGTACACAAATGTTATGGAATATGTTTATATTTCTCTTGTATAAATACCAAGGAAAGGAATGGCTGGCTGGATTATTAGCAAGAATATGTTTCACTTTTTAAGAAGCTGCCATACTGTTTCCATCATGGCTATATCATTTTTCATTCCTACCAGCAGTGTATGAGACTTCCAGTTGCTCTGCTCTCTTATGAAAACTTGGTAATACGTGTCTTTTTAATTTGAGACATTCTAATAAAGAGATATGGTATTTCATTGTGATTTAAAAGACATTCTGTAATTGTTGAACATCTTTTCTGATGCTTATGTGACATCCATTTATACATTTCTTTGTTCTTTTCCCAAATCTTTTGTACATTTTAAACATTTATTTTGTGTTTTTTTGAGAGTTCATTACATATTCTTGGATACTAGTCCTTCATCAGATATATGACTTGAAAGTATCTTTTCCTAGTCCAAGGCTTGCCTTTTTATTTATTTTTTAACAGGGCCAAGGGAGCAGAAGCTCTTAATTTTTATGGAGTCCAGTTTGTCAAATTTTTCTTTTATGGATTATAGTCTTGGTATGTAGCTAACAAATTTTTGCCTAATCCAAGTCTACACTTTCTTTCTTTCCTTTTTTTGTCCTTAAGGATTTTATTTGAATCTTTTTATAAGTAGGCTGTATGCTCAGTGTAGGGCTCGAACTCACAACCCTGAGATCAAGAATCACATGCTCTATATACTGCATGTCATCTTTATCTTTTAATCAATGGATGGACATTTAGGTTTGTTTTTTTTTTTTTTTTAAGATTTTATTTATTTATTTGTCAGAGAGAGAGAGAGAGCGAGCGAGCACAGGCAGACAGAATGGCAGAGGGAGAAGCAGGCTCCCTGCGGAGCAAGGAGCCCGATGTGGGACTTGATTCCAGGATGCTGGGATCATGACCTGAGCTGAACGCAGCCGCTTAGCCAACTGAGCCGCCCAGGCATCCCATTTAGGTTGTTTTTATATCTTAGATATTGTGAATAATGCTGCAGTAAACATGGAAATGAGATATTGTTTTGAGTTCCGGGTGCTTTAGATATATATTCATAAGTGGGATTGCTGGATCATATGGCAGTCCTATTTTTAATTTTTTGAAAAACCTCCATACTGTTTTGTATAGTGGTTATACCAATTTACATTCCCTCCAATACAAATGTTCCTTCTTTTTTCTTTTTTACACCTGCCATCCTGGCAGGTGTAAGGTGATATATTATTGTAGGTATTTTTTTCCCTTTCTTTTTTTTTTTTTTTCCTCATTGTGGTCTTGATTTGCATTGCCCTGATAATTAGTGATATTGAACACATTTTCATATACCTGTTGGGAATTGTATATATTCTTTGGAGAAACATCTGTTCAAGTCTTTTACCAATTTTTTAATTGGGTTATTTTTTTCCTCTTGAGTTGTAGGAGTTCATTACGTATTTTGATTATTAACTCCCTATATTTTCTCCCATTCTGTAGGTTCCCTTTTAGTTTGTCAGGAAATTTTTTCAATTTTTTTTTTTCTTGTGTAGAAGCATTCTAGTTTGATCTAATCCCATTTGTCTATATATATATATATATATATATATATATATATATTTTTTTTTTTTTTTTTGCCTGTGCTTTTGGTGTCATATCCAAGAATCATTGCCCAGTCCAAAGTCTTGAAGCTTTTTCTTTATGCATTATTCTAGGAGTTTTATTATTTCAGATTATATGCTTAATTCTTTAATCCATTTTTTAGTTGATTGTGGCAAACGGTGTGAAATAATAGTCCAAATTCATTCTTTTGAGTATAGAGATCCAATTTTTCCATACAGCATTTATTGAAGAGACTGTCTCTTTCCTATTGTGTATTCTTGGCACTGTTGTCAAGGATCAGTAGACTGTATCTGTGTGGGTTTATTTCTGGGATCTCTAGTATGTTGCATTGGTCTTTATGTCTGTTTTTATGCCAGTACCGTACTGTTTTTATTACTGTGGCTTTGTAATAGGTTTTGAAATCAGAGTGTGATGCCTTCAGCTTTGTTTCTCTTACTCAGAAATGCTTCAATTATTTGGGGTCTTTTGTAATTCCAAATAAATTTAAACTTTTTTTTTCTGCAAAAAATGCCATTAGGATGCATGAAGGTGAGTCTGTAAAGGGTACAGGGCTACTTTTAGTTTTGTACACAGGTTTATGGTTGATGGGCCTACTATTGGGGTATGGACCAACTTTCTCAAAGTGACTTTTCTTGGTCTTGGGCTGCACAAGGCTGTTTCAATCTCATGTGGATCCTGAAGCCTGTGAATACACTATTTCAGTCTCATGTGGATTCTGAAGATGTGAAGGCACTTTTTTCCATAAATGGTTGCCAAATTATTGTTTCTGAGGGACGGGTGAGTTCTGGGGACCTTCTATTCTGCCAATTGGCTTACATCACTATCCATTACAATGTTGAGTAGAAGTGGTGAGAGCAGGTATCTTTGTATTTTTCCTGAACTTACAAATGGCAAGATTTCATTTCTTTTGATGGCTGTATAGTATTCCATTATATATATATGCCACATCTCCTTTATTCATTCATCTGTTGGTGGACATCTAGGTTCTTTCCATAGTTTGGCTATTGTGGACATTGGTGTTATAAACATTCAGGTGCACGTGCCCCTTTGGATCACTACATTTGTATCTTTAGGGTAAATACCCAGTAGTAGTGCGATTGTGGGGTTGTAGGGTAGCTCTGTTTTCAACTTTTTGAGTAACCTCCATGCTGTTTTCCAGAGTGGCTGCACCATCTTGCATTCCCACGAACAGTGTAAGAGGGTTCCCCTTTCTGTGCATCTTCACCAGCATCTGTTGTTTTCTGACTTCTTAATTTTAGCCATTCTGATGGGTGTGATGTGGTATCTCATTGTGGTTTTGATTTGTATTTCCCTGATGCCGAGTGATGTGGAGCACTTTTTCATGTGTCTGTTGGCCATCTGGATGTCTTCTTTGCACAAATGTCTGCTCATGTCCTCTGTCCATTTCTTGATTGTATTATTTGTTCTTTGAGTGTTGAGTTTGATAAGTTCTTTATAGATTTGGATACTAGCCCTTTATCTGATATGTCGTTTGCAAATATCTTCTCCCATTCTGTCAGTTGTCTTTCGGTTTTGTTGATTGTTTCCTTTGCTGTGCAAAAGCTTTTGATCTTGATGAAGTCCCAATAGTTTATTTTTGCCCTTGCTTCCCTTGCCTTTGGTGATGTGCCTAGGAAAAAGTTGCTGCGGCTGAGGTTGGGCGGTGGCTGCCTGTGTTCTCCTCAAGGATTTTGATGGATTCCTTTCTCACATTGAGGTCTTTCATCCATTTTGAGTCTATTTTTGTGTGTGGTGTAAGGAAGTGGTCCAGTTTTATTTTTCTAAATGTGGCTGTCCAATTTTCCAACCACCATTTGTTGAAGAGACTGTCTTTTTTTTTTTTTTTTTTAAGATTTATTTGTTTGACAGACAGAAATCAGAAGCATGCAGAGAGGCAGGCAGAGATGGGGGGGAAGTAAGCTCCCTGGTGAGCAGAGAGCATGACATGGGGCTCAATTACAGGACCCTGGGATCATGCCCTGAGCTGAAGGCAGAGGTTTTAACCCACTGAGCCACCCAGGTGCCCCAAGACTGTCTTTTTCCCATTGGACGTTCTTTCCTGTTTTGTCAAAGATTAGTTGGCCATAGAGTTGAAGGTCTATTTCTGGGCTCTCTAATCTCTTCCATTGATCTGTGTGTCTGTTTTTGCACCAGTATCATACTGTCTTGAGGATTACAGCTTTGTAATAGAGCTTGAAGTCTGGAATTGTGATGCTATCAACTTTGGCTTTCTTTTTCAACATTCCTCTGGCTAATCAAGGTCTTTTCTGGCTCCATATAAATTTTAAGACTATTTATTCCATTTCTTTGAAAAAAAATGGATGGTATTTTGATAGAGATTGCATAAAATGTGCAGATTACTTTAGATAGTTTGAACATTTTCAAAATAATTGTTCTTCCAGTCCATGAGAATAGAACGTTTTTCCATTTCTTTGTGTCTTCCTCAGTTTCTCTCATGAGACTTTATAGTTTTCTGAGTCCAGATTCTTTGCCTCTTTGGTCAGGCTTATTCCTAGGTATGTTATGATTTTGGGTGCAATTGTAAATGGGATTGACTCCTTAATTTCTCTTTCTTCTGTCTTGATTTTGGTGTAGAGAAATGCAATTTATTTCTGTGCATTGATTTTATATCCTGACACTTTACTGAATTCCTGTACAAGTTCTAGTAGATTTGGAGTCCTTTGGGTTTTCCACTTAAAGTATCATATCTGCAAAGAGTGATAGTTTGACTTCTTCTTTGCTGATTTGGATGCCTTTAATTTCTTTTTGTTGTCTGCTGAGACTAGGATTTCTACTACTATGTTGAATAGCAGTGGTGATAATGGACATCCCTGCCATGTTCCTGACCTTTGGGGAAAAGCTCTCAGTTTTTCCCCATTGAGAATGATATTCACTGTGGGTTTTTCATAGATGGTTTGATGATATTGAGATGTGTGCCCTCTATCCCTACACTTTGAAGAGTTTTGATCAAGAAAGAAAGCTGTACTTTGTCAAATGCTTTTTCAGCATCTATTGAGAGTATCATATGGTTCTTGTTCTTTCTTTTATTAATGTATTGTATCACATTGATTGATATGTGGATGTTCAACCAATCTTGCAGCCCAGGACTAAATCCCACTTAGTTGTGGTGAATAATACTTTTAATGTACTGTTGGATCCTATTGGCTAGCATTTTGGTGAGAATTTTCATTTCTGTGTTCATCAAGGATATTGGTCTGTAATTCTCTTTTTTGATAGGTCTTTGTCTGGTTTTGGGTTCAAGGTAATGCTGGCCTCAAAAATGAGTTTGGAAGTTTTCCTTCCATTTCTATTTTTTGGAACAGTTTCAGGAGAATGGGTATTAATTCTTCTTAAAAAAAAAAAAAATTCTTCTTTAAATGTTTGGTAGAATTCCCCTGGGAAGCCATCTGGCCCTTGGCTCTTGTTTGTTAGGATGTATTTTTTTTAAAGATTTTATTTATTTACTTGACAGACAGAGATCACAAGTAGGCAGAGAGGCAGGAAGAGAGAGAGGGGGAAGCAGGCTCCCTGCTGAGCAGAGAGCCCAAAGCGGGGCTGGATCCCAGGACCCCAGCATCATGACCTGAGCTGAAGGCAGCGGTTTTAACCCACTGAGCGACCCAGGTGCCCCTGTTGGGTTATTTTTGATGACTGTTTCAATCTCCTTACTGGTTATGGGTTTGTTCAGGTTTTCTATTTCTTCCTAGTTCAGTTGTGGGAGTTTATATGTCTCTAGGAATGCATCCATTTCTTCCATACTGTCAAATTTGCTGGCTTATAGTTGCTCATAATATGTTCTTATAATTGTATTTCTTTGGTGTTGGTTGTGATCTCTCCTCTTTCATTCATGATTTTATTTATTTGGGTCATTTCTCTCTTCTTTTTGATAAGTCTTGGCCAGGGCTTTATCAATTTTATTAATTCTTTCAAGGAAGACACTCCTAGTTCTGTTGAACTGTTCTACTGTTCTATTGGTTTCTATTTCATTGATTTCTGCTCTGATCTTTATTAGTTCTCTTCTACTGGGTTTAGGCTTTCATTGCTGTTCATTCTCTAGCTACTTTAGGTGTAGGGTTAGGTTGTGTTATTGAGACCATTCTTGTTTCTTGAGAAAGGCTTGTTCTGCTTTCCTCTCAGGACTGCCTTTGCTGTGTCCCAAAGATTTGAACTGTTGTGGTTTCATTTTCATTTCTTTCCATGAATTTTTTTAATTGTTTAATTTTCTCATTGACCCATTCTTTCTTTAGTAGGATACTCTTTAGCCTCCATGTATTTGAGTTCTTTCCAAACTTCCTCTTGTGTTTGAGTTCTAGCTTCAAAGTATTTTGGTCTGAAAATATGCAGAGAATGATCCCAATCTTTTGGTACTGGTTGAGTCCTGATTTGTGACCCAGGATGTGATCTATTCTGGAGAATGTTCCACGTGCACTAGAGTAGAATGTGTATTCTGTTGCTTTGGAATGGAATGTTCTGAATATATCTGTGATGTCCATCTGGTGTCATTTAAAGCCTTTATTTCCTGGTTGACTTTTTGCTTGGATGACCTATCCATTTCAGTGAGGGAGGTGTTAAATTCCCCTACTATTATTGTATTATTGTTGATGTGTTTCTTTGATTCTGTTATTAATTAGCTTATATAGTTGGCTGCTCCCATGTTAGGGGCATAGATATTTAAAATTGTTAGATCTTCTTGTTGGACATACCCTCTGAGTATGATATAGGGTCCTTCCTCATCTCTTCTTATAGTTTTTGGCTTAAAATCTAATTCATCTTATATAAGGATTGCCCCCCACCCCAGCTTTCTTTTGATATTCATTAGCATGGTAATTTTTTTTCCACCCTCTCACTTTAAATCTGGATTTGTTGTTGGGTCTAAAGTGAGTTTCTTGCACACAGCATATGGATTGGTCTTTTTTTTTTTTTTAATCCATTCTGATACCATGTGTCTTTTTTTTTTATAAACATATATTTTTATCCCCAGGGGTACAGGTCCATGAATCGTTGGGTACACACACCCCACAGCACTCACCAAAGCACACACACACCCCTGTCCATAACCCCACCCCCCTTTTCCCAAGCCCCCTCCCCCCAACAAAGCTCAGTTTGTTTTGTGAGATTAAGAGTCACTTATGGTTTGTCTCCCTCCCAATCCCATCTTGTTTCATTTATTCTTCTCCTACCCACTTAAGCCCCCATGTTGCATCACCACTTCCTCATATCAGGGAGATCATATGATAGTTGTCTTTCTCCGCTTGACTTATTTCACTAAGCATGATATGCACTAGTTCCATCCATGTTGTTGCAAATGGCAAGATTTCATGTTTTTTGATGGCTGCATAGTATTCCACTGTGTATATATACCACATCTTCTTGATCCATTCATCTGTTGATGGACATGTAGGTTCTTTCCATAGTTTGGCTATTGTGGACATTGCTGCTATAAACATTCGGGTGCACGTGCCCCTTCAGATCACTACGTTTGTATCTGTAGGGTAAATACCCAATAGTGCAATTGCTGGGTCATAGGGCAGTTCTATTTTCAACATTTTGAGGAACCTCCATGCTGTTTTCCAGAGTGGTTGCACCAGCTTGCATTCCCACCAACAGTGTAGGAGGATTCCCCTTTCTCCACATCCTCATGAGCATCTGTCATTTCCTGACTTGTTGATTTTAGCCATTCTGACTGGTGTGAGGTGATATCTCATTGTGGTTTTCATTTGTATTTCCCTGATGCTGAGTGATATGGAGCACTTTTTCATGTGTCTGTTGGCCATCTGGATGTCTTCTTTGCAGAAATGTCTGTTCATGTCCTCTGCCCATTTCTTGATTGGGTTATTTGTTCTTTGGGTGTTGAGTTTGCTCACTATATAGATTTTGGACACTAGTCCTTTATCTGATATGTCATTTGCAAATATCTTATCCCATTCTGTCAGCTGTCTTTTGATTTTGTTAACTGTTTCCTTTACTGTGCAAAAGCTTTTGATCTTGATGAAATCCCAATATTTCATTTTTGCCCTTGCTTGCCTTGCCTTTGGTGATGTTCCTAGGAAGATGTTGCTGTGGCTAAGGTCGAAGAGGATGCTGCCTGTGTTCTCCTCAAGGATTTTGATGGATTCCTTTCACACATTGAGGTCCTTCATCCACTTTGAGTCTATTTTCGTGTGTGGTGTAAGGAAATGGTCCAATTTCATTTTTCTGCATGCAGCTATCCAATTTTCCCTACACCATTTATTGAAGAGGCTGTTTTTTCCATTGGACATTCTTTCCTGCTTTGTCGAAGATTATTTGACCATAGAGTTGAGGGTCTATTTCTGGGCTCTCTATTCTGTTCCATTGATCTATGTGTCTGTTTTTGTGCTAGTACCATGCTGTCTTGATGATGACAGCTTTGTAATAGAGCTTGAAGTCCGGAATTGTGATGCCACCAACTTTGGCTTTCTTTTTCAATATTCCTTTGGCTATTCAAGGTCTTTTCTGGTTCCATATAAATTTTAGGATTATTTGTTCCATTTCTTTGAAAAAGATGGATGGTACTTTGATAGGAATTGCATTAAATGTGTAGATTGCTTTAGGTAGCCTAGACATTTTCACAATATTTATTCTTCCAATCCAGTAGCATGGAACATTTTTCCATTTCTTTGTGTCTTCCTCAATTTCTTTCATGAGTACTTTATAGTTTTCTGAGTATAGACTCTGTGTCTCTTTGGTTAGGTTTATTCCTAGGTATCTTATGGTTTTGGGTGCAATTGTAAATGGGATTGACTCCTTAATTTCTCTTTCTTCTGTCTTGCTGTTGGTGTAGAGAAATGCAACTGTTTTCTGTGCATTGATTTTATATCCTGACACTTTACTGAATTCCTGTACAAGTTCTAGAAGTTTTGGAGTGGAGTCTTTTGGGTTCCCACATATAGTATCATATCATCTGCGAAGAGTGATAATTTGACTTCTTCTTTGCCGATTTGGATGCCTTTAATTTCCTTTTGTTGTCTGATTGCTGAGGCTAGGACCTCTAGTACTATGTTGAATAGCAGTGGTGATAATGGACATCCCTGCCGTTTTCCTGACCTTAGCGGAAATGCTTTCAGTTTTTCTCCATTGAGAATGATATTTGTGGTGGGTTTTTCATAGATGGCTTTGATAATATTGAGATGTGTGCCCTCTATCCCTACACTTTGAAGAGTTTTGATCAGGAAGGGATGCTGTACTTTGTCAAATGCTTTTTCAGCATCTATTGGGAGGATCATGAGGATCATATGTTTCTCGTTCTTTCTTTTATTGATGTGTTGTATCAAATTGATTGATTTGCGGATGTTGAACCAACCTTGCAGCCCTGGAATAAATCCCACTTGGTCGTGGTGAATAATCCTTTTAATGTACTGTTGAATCCTATTGGCTAGTATTTTGGTGAGAATTTTCGCATCTGTGTTCATCAAGGATATTGGTCTATAGCTCTCTTTTTTGATGGGATCCTTGTCTGGTTTTGGGATCAAGGTGATGCTGGCCTCATAAATTGAGTTTGGAAGTTTTCCTTCCATTTCTATTTTTAGGAACAGTTTTAGGAAAATAAGAAGTAGTTCTTCTTTAAATGTTTGGTAGAATTCCCCTGGGAAGCCATCTGGCCCTGGGCTTTTGTTTATTGGGAGATTTTTTATGACTGTTTCAATCTCCTTACTGGTTTTGGTTCTGTTCAGGCTTTCTATTTCTTCCTGGTTCAGTTGTGTTAGTTTATATGTTTCTAGGAATGCATCCATTTCTTCCAGATTGTCAAATTTGTTGGCGTAGAGTTGCTCATAGTATGTTCTTATAATAGTTTGTATTTCTTTGGTGTTAGTTGTGATCTCTCCTCTTTCATTCATGATTTTATTTATTTGGGTCCTTTCTCTTTTCTTTTTGATAAGTATGGCCAGGGGTTTATCAATTTTATTAATTCTTTCAAAGAACCAGCTCCTAGTTTCGTTGATTTGCTCTATTGTTTTTTTTGGTTTCTATTTCATTGACTTCTGCTCTGATCTTTATGATTTCTCTTCTCCTGCTGGGCTTAGGGTTTCTTTCTTGTTCTTCCTTCAGGTCCTTTAGGTGTAGGGTTAGGTTGTGTACCTGAGACCTTTCTTGTTTCTTGAGAAAGGCTTGTACCGCTATATATTTTCCTCTCAGGACTGCCTTGTTGTGTCCCTCAGATTTTGAACTGTTGTATTTTCATTATCATTTGTTTCCATGATTTTTTTCAATTCTTCTTTAATTTCCCAGTTGACCCATTCATTCTTTAGAAGGATGCTGTTTAGTCTCCATGTATTTGGGTTCTTTCCAAACTTCCTCTTGTGGTTGAGTTCTAGCTTCAGAGCATTGTGGTCTGAAAATACGCAGGGAATTATCCCAATCTTTTGATAACGGCTGAGTCCTGATTTAGGACCGAGGATGTGATCTATTCTGGAGAATGTTCCATGTGCACTAGAGAAGAATGTGTATCCTGTTGCTTTGGGATGAGATGTTCTGAATATATCTGTGATGTCCATCTGGTCCAGTGTGTCGTTTAAAGCCTTTATTTCCTTTTTGATCTTTTGCTTGGATGATCTGTCCATTTCAGTGAGGGGAGTGTTAAAATCCCCTACTATTATTGTATTATTGTTGATGTGTTTCTTTGATTTTGTTATTAATTGGTTTATATAGTTGGCTGCTCCCACGTTGGGGGCATAGATATTTAAAATTGTTAGATCTTGTTGGACAGACCCTTTGAGTATGATATAGTGTCCTTCCTCATCTCTTATTATAGTCTTTGGCTTAAAATCTAATTGATCTGATATAAGGATTGCCACTCCTGCTTTCTTCTGATGTCCATTAGCATGGTAAATTTTTTTCCACCCCCTCACTTTAAATCTGGAGGTGTCTCCAGGCTTAAAATGAGTTTCTTGTAGGCAACATATAGATGGGTTTTGTTTTTTTATCCATTCTGATACTCTGTGTCTTTTGATTGGGGCATTTAAAAGCCCATTAACATTCAGGGTAACTATTGAGAGATATGAATTTAGTGCCATTTTATTGCCTGTAAGGTGAGTGTTACTGTCTCTGTTCCTTTCTGATCTACCACTTGTAGGCTCTCTCTTTGCTTAGATGACCCCTTTCAATATTTCCTGTAGAGCTTGTTTGGTGTTTGCAAATTCGTTCAGTTTTTGTTTCTTCTGGAAGCTTTTAATCTCTCCTTCTATGTTCAATGATAGCCTAGCTGGATATAGTATTCTTGGCTGCATGTTTTTCTCGTTTAGTGCTCTGAATATATCATGCCAGCTCTTTCTGGCCTGCCAGGTCTCTGTGGATAAGTCAGCTGCCAATCTAATATTTTTACCATTGTATGTTACAGACTTCTTTTCCTGGGCTGCTTTCAGGATTTTCTCTTTGTCACTAAGACTTGTAAATTTTACTATTAGGTGACGGGTTGTGGGCTATTCTTACTGATTTTGAGGGGCATTTCTGAACCTCCTGAATTTTGATGCTCGTTCCCTTTGCCATATTGGGGAAATTCTCCCCAATAATTCTCTCCAGTATACCTTCTGCTCCCCTCTCTCTTTCTTCTTCTTCTGGAATCCCAATTATTCTAATGTTGTTTCGTCTTATGGTGTCACTTATCTCTCGAATTCTCCCCTCGTGGTCCAGTAGCTGTTTGTCCCTCTTTTGCTCAGCTTCTTTATTCTCTGTCATTTGGTCTTCTATATTGCTAATTCTTTCATCTGCCTCATTTATCCTAGCAGTGAGAGCCTCCATTTTTGATTGCACCTCATTAATAGCTTTTTTTATTTCAACTTGGTTAGATTTTAGTTCTTTTATTTCTCCAGAAAGGGCTGTTATATCTCCTGAGAGGGTTTCTCTAATATCTTCCATGCCTTTTTCGAGCCCTGCTAGAACCTTGAGAATTGTCATTCTGAACTCTAGATCTGACACATTACCAACGTCTGTATTGATTATGTCCCTAGCCTTCAGTACTGCCTCTTGTTCTTTTTTTTGTGGTGAATTTTCCACCTTGTCATTTTGTCCAGATAAGAGTATATGAAGGAGCAAGTAAAATACTAAAAGTGTGGCAACAACCCTAGGAAAATATGCTTTAACCAAATCAGAAGAGATCCCAAATCGTGAGAGGGGAGAAAGGGGATAAAAAGAGGTTCACAAAGAAAGAAAGAAAGAAGAATTAAAAAAAGAAAATGAATAAAGAAAAGTATAAACAATAAAAAATATATATTAAACTAGTTTAAAAACGTTAAAAAGAAAAGGGTAAAAGTTAAAAAAATTTTAGGAAAAGAAGAGAAAAAAGAAAAGAAAGATGAAAAAGAAAAAATTAAATTAACTGCAAGACTAAAAAATCACAGGGAGAAAGCCTTGAGTTCCGTGCTTTGCTTTCTCCTCCCCTGGAATTCTACTGCTCTCCTTGGTATTGAAACCACACTCCTTGGTAGGTGAACTTGGTCTTGGCTGGATTTCTTGTTGATCTGGGGGAGGAGTCTGGTGTAGTGATTCTCAAGTGTCTTTGCCCCCGGCGGAATTGCACCGCCCTTACCAGGGGCCGGGTGAGTAATCCGTTCGGGTTTGCTTTTGGGAGCTTTTGTTCCCTGAGCACTTTCTGTAGAGTTCCAGAGGACGGGAATACAAATGGCGGCCTCCTGGTCTCCGGCCCGGAGGAGCCGAGAGCCCGGGGCCCACTCCTCAGTGCGCCCTCAGAGAACAGCGCCCAGTAACTCCTGTCTGCCTGACCTCCGGCCACGCTCCGAGCTCACCGAGCCTGCCGAGCCTGCGACCAGTTCAAGGTAACACCAAGCTGTGAGCTTACTGTTGGCTCTGTCTCTCTAGCAGGCTTTCCCTTTCCATTACCCTCAAGCTCTGCAACACTCAGACACCCCCAATCCTTCTGTGACCCTGCGGGACCTGAGGCCATGCTGACCCCTCATGGGCTTTGCCCCGGTTTAGCCTCTGGAGTGATGTCTCTCAGCGGAACAGACTTTTAAAAGTCCTGATTTTGTGCTTCGTTGCTCTGCTGCTTGCCGGGAGCTGGCCCCTCCCCCTGGGGTCTATCTTCCTGTCGCTTTGGATTCACTTCTCCGCCAGTCCTACCTTTCAGAAAGTGGTTGTTTTTCTGTTTCCAGAATTGCTGTACTTCTTCTCTGTGATCTGGCTATGGATATGCCGGTATTTGCAATCTTTAGATAAGCTATCTAGCTGATCTCCTGCTAGCTGAAGTAGTCTCAGCCTGCTACTTCTCTGCCATCTTGACTCCTCCCCTGTGTCTTTTGATTGGGGCATTTAACCCATTTACATTCATGGTTACTACTGAAAGATATGAATTTAGTGCTGTTGTATTGCCTATAAGGTGACTTTTAATGTATATTGTCTCTATTCCTTTCTTGTATACTACATTTAGGCTCTCTCTTTGCTTAGAGGACCCCTTTCAATATTTCCTGTAGGGCTGTTTTGGTGTTTGCAAATTCTTTTAGTTTTTGTTTGTCTTGGAAGCTTTTTTATCTCTCCTATTTTCAATGATAACCTAGCTGGATATAGTATTCTTGGCTGCATGTTTTTCTCGTTTAGTGCTCTGAATATATCGTGCCAGTTATTTCTGGCCTGCCAGGTCTCTGTGGGCATGTCTGCTGCCAATCTAATATTTTTACACTCGTATTTTACAGACTTCTTGTCCTGAGCTGCTTTCAGGATTTTCTCTTTGTCACTAAGTCTTGTAAGTTTTACTATTAGATGATGGAGTGTGAACCTATTTTTATTGATTTTGAGGGGGATTCTCTCTGCCTCCTGGATTTTGATGCTTATTCCCTTTGCCATACTAGTGAAATTCTCTACTATATTTTGCTCCAATGTACCTTCTGCCCCCCTGTCTCTTTCTTCTTCTTCTGGAATCCAAATTATTCTAGTACTGTTTCATTTTATGGTATTACTTATCTCTTGAATTCTTCCCTCGTGGTCTAGTAGTTGTTTGTCTCTCTTCTGCTCAGATTCTTTATTCTCCATTATATTCGGTCTTCTATATCACTAATTCTCTCTTATGCCTCATTTATACTAGCAGTAAGAGCCTCCCCCCCCCTTTTTTTTGTACCTAATTCATAGCTTTTTTGATTTCAGCTTGGTTAGATTTTAGTTCTTTTATTTCTCCAGAAAGGGCTTTTATTTTTCCAGACATGGTTTCTCTAATATCTTCCATTCCTTTTTCAAGTGCAGCTAGCACCTTGAGAATTATCATTCTGGACTCTAGATCTGACATTTTATCAATGTCTGTATTGATTAGGTCCCTAACTTTCAGTACTGCCTCTTGTTCTTTTTTCTTGTGGTGAGGTTTTCACCTTGTCTTTTTACCCAGATAATAATATATGAAGGAAAGAGTAAAATACTTAAACGCTGGCAAAGCCCCCAGAGAAATGTATGCTAACCAAATCAGAAGAGACCCCAAATTGGAGGGAGAAGAAAGGGGGTAAAAGGAAATTTTAAAAATTAAATACACACACACACACACATATAACCAGTGAATAGAACAGAGCCAACCACTTGATTTTGGGTGTATTTTGGTCTCTTAGAAGAAACTACCTCCCAAAATTTTAAAGAAATAAAAACTCACATACATATACATACAAAAATAAGAATAAACATGATGAAGCAATGGAATATGACTGTAAAGATGAAAATTTTAAAAAAATTCTAAAAGAATTATTAAGATAAGTTGATTGGAAAAAGAAAGAAAAAGAAAATGGAGAGAATTTGCTCAGGCTGGAGCCTAGAACAAAGCCCTGTCCTAGATTTAGGGTATTTTTGATCTATTAGAAGAAATTTTATCCCAAAACTTTTAGAAGAAAAAACACTATATGTATACAAAAAAAAATAAAGTTAGAGACAATAAAGGATAAAATATGACTATAATAATGATGGTTTAAAACGTTTTTTTAAGAAATGCATTGTTAAAATAAACTAGTTAAAAAAACATTAAAAGAGGAAGAAGGGAAAGTTAAAAAAATCACAATACGAAAAAAATAAAATAAAAAAATCCAATTGACTTTGCAAGACTAAATAATCATGGAAAGAAAGCCATGAATTTCATGCTTTAATTTTCCTGCCTCTGGAATTCCGCTGTTCTCCTTGATCAGTAAGCTTGGTCTTGGCTGGATGTTCGTGCTTATCTTCTGAGGGGGAGCCTATTGTAGTGATTCTCAAATGTCTTTGCCTGAGGCAGAATTGTGTCATCCTTTCCAGTGGCCAGGCTAAGTAATCTGCTCATGTAGCTCTCGGTAGCTTTTGTTCCCTGATTGCTTTCCCTAGAGCTCTGGAGGATGGGAATGAAAATGGCGGCCTCCTAATCTCTGGCCCAGAGGAGCCAAGAGCTTGGGGCCCCACTCCTCAGTCTGTTCTTGGAGAAAAGTAGTCAGTCTCTCCTGTCTCCCTGGTCTTTGGCTGCACTCCAAACTCACCTGGCCTGTGACCAAGCATTTCTGTCTCTGGCACACAGCCCCGTTTGGAGTCTCCGAACCCAGCAGATTCCTTCTGCGCTGCTCTTCCAGCACAAGAAGGTGGGTCAAAGAGCAGTGGCCCCACTGTGCCTCAGATCACAGTTTAAGGTAACCCCAATCTGAGAGCTCACTCATCAGCTCCATCTCTGCAGCCGGGTTCTCCATTCTGATACCTTTGAATTCCTCCACATTCAGACACCCCCGATCCTTCTGTGACCCACACTGTCCCCATGATCCCCACTTAGCCTCTGGAGCTCACTAACTAACTAACTCCCTCTCCTGTCTCGCCCTTGCTCTTCCCCTGGCTCTCTTAAAAAAATTAAAACAAAACAAATTGTCTTTAATATCTCTTGCAATGTATGCCTGAATTCTTTTTTATTTTGTGTGTCTACTTAAAGAACTTCCTCTAATATTTCTTATAATACATGTCTGAATTCTTTTTTTTTTTTTTGTGAATGCTTTTATTTTGCTTTTATTTTCCAAAAATATTTTCACTGGATAAAGAATTATAGATTAACAGGTTTTGTTTTTTCTTTTAGTGCTGTTAGAATGTTGCTTCACTGATTTCTTGTTAACATTATTTCCAAAATGATATATCTGTCATTTAAAAATGTTGTCAACAGAGATTATGTGTCTTTGTACATAACATATCTTTTTTCTTTCTTTCTTTTTTTAATTTTAGTTATTTATCACAGGGGGGGGAGAGAGCGAGCACAGGCAGACAGAATGGCAGGCAGAGGCAGAGGGAGAAGCAGGCTCCCCGCCGAGCAAGGAGCCCGATGTGGGACTCGATCCCAGGACGCTGGGATCATGACCTGAGCCGAAGGCAGCTGCTTAACCAACTGAGCCACCCAGGCGTCCCATAACATATCTTTTTTCTTCTGGCTTTTTAAAATATTTTTCCTTTATCAGTATTTTGGAAGAATTTGATTAACATGTATTTTCATGTAGTTTTCCTCATTTTTCTTTCCTTTGGGTTGGTTGAGTTTTTTCGATCTACAGGTTTATAGTTTTTCTTCTCCCTTCTCTTTTTTCGTTTTCTTTTGGGACTCTGATTACATATATTTCAGATTGCTTGAAAATGTACCACAGCTCATTAATGCCCAATATTTTTTTCAGTGAATTTTTTCTTACAGTTTTAAAGAGACATTTTTATTTGTCATGTATTCTAGCTCATTAATCATTTTCTCCTGTAATGGTTCATATGCTGTAATCACACCCAATGCAGTTTTCCTCCTAGACATTGTTTTTATCATCTCTAGAAGTTTGATTTGTGCCTTTTTTGTCTTTGTATTCATCCAGTTTGTTTGCCCAGTAATTTTTAAAATCTTTTTTCTCCAGCATAGAGCCCACTGTGGCACTTGAACTCAAAACCCTGAAATCCAAACCTGATGAAATCAAGAGTCTGCTGCTTAATCAACTGAGTCACCCAGGCTCCCCTGCCTGATTTTTTTTTTTTTAATTTCTCAGAGAGAGAGTGAGAGCACAACAGGTGGAGACCAGGACTCAGTCCCTGTACCCTGGGATCATGACTTGAGCCAAAGGCAGACACTTAAACAACTGAGCTACTCAGGCGTCCCCTGCCTGGTAATTTTTTATTGGAATTCCAGACATTTAAATCTTTACCTTGTTGTGTGCTTGTATACTCTTGATCTTTGTTTTGAGATTTGGTTAAGTTACTTAGAAACAGGTTGATCCATTTGGGTCTTGCTTTTAAGTTAGTTCCATTAGGTTGAACTAGAGAAGCTTTTAAGTATATGACTAAACTTTTTCCTAGGACTAAGACAAAATTCCTCTAAATTCTTTGCCCATTGCTCTGTAAATTATGAAAATTTTCACAGCTCATGTGAACTGGCTATTCCTGTCCCATACAAGCTCATAGCAGTGCTGGAACTAGGGTGAGGAGAGCAAGATGTCAAGGGTGCAAAATTTAATGTGGTTCATGCAATTCAGGGTCTACACAGGAGAATACATGCTTCCTAAAGTGTTGTGTACTAGGCACCATACTTGCCTTACAATACTCCCAGTCCTGGTTTGTATGATTGGTGGTTCTAATTCAGGGGTCTGTAAACTTTTTCTTCAAGGGCTAGGTAATAGGGAATTTAAGCTTGTGAGACATATGGGTTCATTGTAACTACTCAACTCTGCTATTACCGCATGAAGGTAGTCATATATATATATATATATATATATATATATACACACATACATACACACATATACATACATATATTTGTGTATAATAGATATACATATATACATATACATTATATATAAGATACACATACATATTATATACATATACATTAATTTGTGATATATATATATATTTATATATATATGAAGATTTTATTCATTTATTTGAGAGAAGAGGACAGACCAGGGTGGGGAGGAGGCAAGGGGAGAAGCAGGCTCCCCACTGAGCAGGGAGCCCCATGTGGGACTCAATCCCTGGATCCTGAGATGACGACCCAAGACAGAGGCAGATGCTCAACCTATTGAGTCCCCCAGGTGCTCAATATATGAGCACTGAAGGCAGTCATATATAACACGTGAATGATAGGTGTGACTGCGTTCCAATACAATTTTGTTTACTGACACAACCCACCGGCTATGGTTTGCTGATTCCTTCTCTAATCCCTTGGGTGCTTCTCTCCCTCACCTTGGGTAGTTTCTTCATATCCGTATGCTAATTAGTACTTAACTGATTGAGACTTTGCAGAGGTGTAGAACTTTTTGTGTAAATCTCTTTTCTCCTGGACTTTCCCTTGTAATAAACTCTAGCTACATTGGTCTCCTTTACTGCAGCCTCATCTCTTCAATTCTGTGAGACTACCAGGCTCTGCATTTGCTCTCCTTTGTGTCAGGCTCCTGCAGTGACTGACATTCAATATTTTAGGTGCTTTTTTTAGGTCATATTTTATATACAATTTTTAAAATTCTTTCAGGTGAGAGGATAAATCCAGTCCTTGTTACTTCATGTTGGCACAATATGGAAATCTCTAAAATTAGGTTTTTAAGTTAAATTGTACTATCTTCCATAAATAGAAATGAAATAAATTATTTTTACAGGCTCAACCTTCAGAATTCATACTTTAACTAATTTTATGGACTTATCAAGTTATGATTTACTTCCAGAATCTCAATTTCTTTATTTGTTATAAGGAGGATAATAAAATATCTCTCACAGGGTTGTTGGGAAGTTTAAATGAATCGTAAATGATACAGCACCTAGCATTGTTTATATCTTATAGAAGGCTTAAAGATGTTTAATTCACTTTCATAAGTTTGATATATTGATTAATTAAAAACTGATTGCAATTTTTTAGGCTAGATGTTGGGGTTGGAAGGGTGATGAGGGATGTCAGTAAACATAAATTATATTGCTTCTATTTTCATTGTACTGCCATTGTTTTTGAGTTGGATAGTGGTGGTAAACACCCTATAATTCAGTTTTCTCCCTATGTCCCATTAAGAGGAGTTTAATGAAAGTATTATTGTATTTTCCATTTATAGAATCTCTTTGGTTAAATGTCTCTTTGTGTCTTTTGCCCATTTTTTAATTGGATTTTTTAACTGATGAGTTTTGAGAGTTCTTTATATTTTAGATTTAAACCAGTGTCAGATGTATGGCTTTCAAATATCTTCCCCCCTTCTGTAGCTTGTCTTTTCATCCTCTTATCGGGGACTTTCAGAGACCAAACATTTTCATGTATTTAATTTTTTACTTTGATAAAGTCCAATTCATCAAAGTTTACTTTTTGTGGATCTTATTTTTTTGTGTCCTGAGTATTCTTTACCAAGCCTTAGGTCCTAAAGGTTTTCTCCTATGTTATATTCTACATTTTTATAGCTTTATATTTTACACTGTAATCATGACATTTTGGATTTTTGGATAAGGTATGAGGTTTAGATCAAGGTTCATTCCTTTATATATGGATCTCCAATTCATCCAGCACTATTTATTTAAAAATACTATACAATTTTTACTGAATTGCTTTTGCACCTTTGTAGGAAACCAACTGGCTGTACTTTTTGGGTCTGTTTCTTAGTTCTCTCTGATATTACATTGATATATGTATGTGTTTATTTATCTATTGGTACCATATAGTCTTGATTTCTCTTAGCATATAATAAGCTTTGAAAGCAGATAGGATAATCCCTTTTTTATTATTTTCCAGAACCAAATATCCAAGTTCCATTGTCATCCCACATATTTTAGCATAGTTTTATCTATATATTTAAAAATTATTTGCTAAGATTTTGATATTAATTCTGGTAAACTTTTATCAGCTTGTATGTCTTTCAGTATGTTGTCTTCAATTTATGACACAATGTATCTCCCCATTTATTTAGATCTTTCTTTCTTTTTTTTTTAATATTTTGTTTATTTATTTGACAGAGAAAGACACAGAGAGAGGGAACACAAGCTAAGGGAGTGGCAGAGAGAGAAGCAGGTTTCCCACTGAGCAGGGAGCCCAATGCAGGGCTTGATCCCAGGACCCTGGGATCATGACCTGAGCCAAAGGCAGACACCTAACAACAGCCACCGAGGTGCCCCTTATTTAGATCTTTTATTAGCATTTTGTAATTTTCAACATACAGACCCTGAATGTGTTTTGTTAAATGCACATCTAAGCATTTATCTTCTTTTTAAAAAATAAATTATACAAGTATTCTAGTTTTAATTTTGGTGTCCATGTGTTTTTCTTTGCTACTAAGTAAAAAATACTACTGAATTCTGTATGTTGACCTTATATCCTTTGAGCCTGCTGAACTCACTAAGTAGTTTAATAAATATCTTTGATTTTTCTGAAAGGTGATCCTGTCATCTGCAAATGGGGACAGTTTTACTTCTTTTTTTCTTTATGATTTGTATATCTTTTCCTTCCTTTACTTGCTTACTTTACATACTAGCTAACAGTTTCAGAACTGTGCTGAATACAAGTGATGAAGTGAATAGAAGTGACATCCTTTTAGGGGAAAGCTTTCAGTCTTTCACCATTAAATAATGATATGGTCTAGAGGCTTTTCATAGATGTTCTTTATCAAGTGGGAAAAGTTCTCCTCTGTGCCTAGTTTTCCAAAAGCTTTTAATTTGATGAGGAATAAATATTGTCACACTTTTTTCTGTATCAGTTAACATGATCATGAAATTTTTCTTTTTAGCCTGTTAACATGATTTTCTAATATTGAACCAGCCTTGCCTTTTAGAGTAGGCATATTTTATTGTTTTGGTATATGCTTCTTTTTATGTATTGCTCAAAGTCTTTGCTAATATTTTAAGTTTTTTGTGGCTATACTATATGAGGAATATTGATTTGTAGTTTTCACTTTTTGTACTGACTTTAGAATCAGGATAATACTGGCTTTATAAAATGATTGATCACATTGCCTTTTCACTTACTATATAGAAGAAATTGTGTACACTTGGTATTAACTTTTCCTTTAGCATTTAGTAGAGTTCTTGGTAATATTCTTTTCTCTGAAGTCCAGTTTATCTGATACTTATATAGCCATTCCACTTTCTTTCATTAGTCTTTGAATGGTATATCTTCTTATCTTTTTGATTTCTGGTTATTTATATTGCTAAGCTCGAAGCTTTGTTTAGTCAGCATATAGTTGGTATGCCAGTCTCTGTCTTTTGATTTGCATACTTGGACCACTTACATTTAATTTAATTATTTATAAGCTAAGGCTTATGCCTGCCATTTTGTTTTTGTTTTTTTTTGTTCATTCTCTGTTTCTCATTATTCCATTTCCCCTCTTCCCATTAATTAGATTAATTGGACATATTTTGAAAACACATTTTGACTTACCTACAGTATTTTTTCCTTAGATGTTTAAGTGAACTATAGAAATCTTATCTCTCCTTATGTCTCTTTACCCTCATCCTTGTAGAATACAACTGTCTTACATATTTCCCAAGACATTTAGGAATCTGTATAATACATTAACCATGTTATAATTTTTGCTTCAACTGTCAAACATAATTTAAAACATTTAAGAGAATGAGAAAAGTCTGATATTTACCCATAATTTTTCTTCTTCTATTGTTCATTTGTTATTTTCTTTTTTCTTTCTAAGTTTCCATATTTCTTATTTTATCAGTTCCTTTCTGTTCAGAGAACTTTATTTAGACAGTCTTTTAGGGTAGTTCTGTTGGTGACAAATTCTCTTAGTTTTCCTTTGCCTGAGAATGCTTTTCCCTTTCACTTCTGAAGGATATTTTTGCTAGATAAAGATCCCTGGTTTGAAGTCCTTTTATTTCAGCACTTGATTAAATCTTGCACCACTTCTTGCTGGCCTTCATAGCTTCTGATGAGAAATCTGCTGTTAACGGAATTATTTTTCCCCTAGAGGTAAGGTGTCATTTCTTTTCCCTTGCTTCAAAGATTTCTTCTTTGTCTTCAGTTTTCAGAGTTTCATTATAATATGCATAGGTGTCATTTCCTTGGGTTTGTTTTGTTTGTCATCTGCTCAACTTCTTGAATTTGCAAGCTTCTATTTTATTGAAAATTTGAAATTTTCAACCATTATTTCTTTGAATATTTTTTTAGCCATCTTTCTCCTTTCCTTCTAAGATAACAAGAATGTTAGAACTTTTGTTAAGCTTTTTAGAACTTTTGTTCTAACTTTAGAACTTTTGTTAAGCCATGCCTGAGTGGCTCAGTTGTTTAAGCAGCTGCCTTCAACTCAGTTATTGATTCCATCATCCTGGGATCTAGTCCCACATCAGGCTCCTTGCTCCGCAGGAAGCCCACTTTTCCCTATGCCTCTGCCTGCCACGCTGTCTGCTTGTGCTCACTCTCACTCCTCTCTCTCTCTGACAAATAAATAAATAAAATCTTAAAAAAAAAAACAGCTTTTTCAAGTCCATTAATTTTTTCTGGTCTGTTTTCTCTCTGATGTTCAGATTGGTTAATTTCTGTTGTTTTGTCTTTCAGTTCACTGATTCATTCCTCTGTACTCTCCATTTTGCTATTAGGTTTATTTATTGAGTTTTAGAATTTTAGTTATTTTCTTTTTTTTAGATTTTATTTATTTATTTATTTGACAGACACAGATCATAAGTAGGCAGAGAGGCAGGCAGAGAGAGAGAGAGAGAGAGGAGAAAACAAGCTCCCCACTGAGCAGAGAGCTTGGGACTCAATCCCAGGACCCTGAGATCGTGACTTGAGCCGAAGGCAGAGGCTTAACCCACTGAACCACCCAAGTGCCCAAATTTTAGTTATTTTCTTAAAAGTGCATTTTGCTCTTCTTTATATTTTCTATTTCTTTACTGAGAATTTATATATGTATATATTTTTAATTTTTTTGATGAAAAATTTATATTTAGATTTAGCCAGCTGGACTCAGTTTAGATGATCCCCATTTTGTTGGCAACATCCAAAGCATCATAGTCAGGTCCAGTCAACATATGTCTTCTTCTCTCCATCAGGCATAATCAAGGTGTTGACCTTGGCCACATTAATGTCATAGAGCTTCTTCACAGCCTGTTTGATCTGGTCTTGACATCCACAATGAACACAAGCGTGTTGTTGTCTTCTATTTTCTTCATGGCTGACTCAGTAGTCAGGGGGAACTTGATGATGGCATAGTGATCAAGCTTGTTTCTCTGGGGTTGCTCTTTTGAGGGCATTTGGGCTGCCTTTGGAGACGCAGAGTCTTGGGTCATCGGAACATAGGTGATGTGTGGATCTTCTTCTTTATCTTCGTCTTTTATTTATTTATTTTTTTGTGACGGTGGACGCCTTTCAGCACCACTTTCTCGGCCTTCAAAGCCTTTGCTTTGGCTTCAGCTTTGTGAGGGGCAAGGGCTTCCTTCTTAGCTTTAGGCACCATATTCGTAAAAGGGATTTCCCAAGAATGTGTACATATGTGTGTGTGTGTGTGTGTATACACGAGAAGAGCCACAACCCCTGTCCTAAAGAAAAATCTGTGACCCCATTGGGGATGCACCCACAACCACAGACATGACCAGAAAGTAGATTTGGGAAGCCCCAGGGGTGAGGGTGGGGGGACCAGCCTTTTACCAGAGCCAGTGGATCCAAGCCCCATGGGTCTGATCCAGTTTCCCTCCCCACAAGATTTTCTAGGTTATAGGTCCCTTTGTATCTGGCACTAGAGAGAAAATAAGGAAGCGCCAGTGCTCACCCCCTCCTGGGCACATCTCATCTGTCTTATCTGTTCTGGCTTAGAGACCAAGGTGCCACTCCATCGATATCCCTGGGCTGGCAGACTGGCGAGCTTTGGAAAATAGTCCTGCGGATCTATGCCTGCAGGTGAATCTTATAGCCACAGGCATAATGCTCATGGAAGGCAAGGGCCAGCAAACACACTCATGGGGAAGCCTGGCAGCATACTGGCCCTGAGAGTCCCATCACAAGGGATATATATATATATATATATATATATATATATATATTTTTTTTTTTTTTATTTGAGAGAGAGAGAGAGAGAGAACATGAGAGGAGAGAGGTCAATGGGAGAAGCAGACTCCCTGCTGAGCAGGGAGCCCGATGTGGGACTTGGACTCCAGGAGTCCCAGGACTCCAGGATCACAACCCGAGCCGAAGGCTGTTGCTTGACCAACTGAGCCATCCAGGAGCCCAAGAATGTGTATTTTTTAGGTTTGTTTTCCACATGTTCATAATTGTTGAGGCATTTTTGTTATGGAACTTTAAAAATCCTTATTAGGTAATTCTAACATCTGTGTCTCATTATTGGCATTTGTCAATTGTTTCATCTCATTCTAGTTGAAAATTTTGTAATTTTTGTATGAGTGACTTACTGAATTCTGGACATTTTGATTATAATGTTGTGAGACTTTTGGTTGTATTCAGATTTGTAGTGTAGCAGGCAACCTCTGATACCACTCTAGTGGGGAAAGATGGATGTTTCCTCATCAGTGTATGGTGGGAGTAAAAGTCTAGGTTACCCATTTGCTGTCCATTGACAATGGAGAGAGGAGATGCAGTCTTTCTTACTGTTGGGTAAGGTTGGGGAGATTGGGCTTTCTGGCATGCATCCACTAATACCACTCTGGTTGAGATTGGGAGTGGTACCTCATTACAGCTCCCAGTGAGGCCTCCTTGATGCTTGTCTGGGGGAGCAGGTGGCTTGTTACTCCTGGTTATTGGTGAAAGAACTAGGACTCTTCAGTAGGCCTCATCTGATACCAACTCAGCAGGAAAGGAGAGGGATATCTTAGTACCTTTGGACCTGGATAGAAGACCAGGTTTCTCATGTGGTCTCTACAGATCCCCCAGGAGGGAATCTTGTTATCATTCAGTAGGGATAAAAGTTCCATCATTTTCTTAGTCTTCACTGATACCTCCCTGCCAGAGGAATTGTGATTTGTTACACCCAGGTGAGAGTAGACTCCTAGTTGTCTCTTTCTACTTTTGATGGCAGAAGTATGGATGGGGGTCACAATTTTTCTGTAGTGTTTGGTGGGAGTAGAGTTATTATTTAATTTTAGAAAAAAAAAAACAACAACTTAGTAAGTTGCCCCTTTTCTGTGTCTTTGGCTGGATTGGGAAGGCATTTCTTGGGAGCATATTTGTGCCTGTTGGTGTTTCTGGGTTGCTTGGTGCTTCAGCTCTCAGTTTGGAATATATGAAGCAAAAAGAAAATCCAGTGAAATCATTGCTCAAAAGTACTCATGCTGGGGTGCCTGGGTGGTTCAGTGGGTTAAGCCTCTGCCTTCAGCTTGGGTCATGAGCTCAGGGTCCTGGGATTGAGGCCCACGTGGAGCTCTCTGCTCAGCAGGGAGCCTGCTTCCCTCTCTCTCTCTGCCTGCCTCTGCCTACTTGTGATCTCTCTCTCTCTCTCTCTCTGTCAAATAAATAAATAAATAAAAATCTTTAAAAGAAAAAAAAGTACCCATGCTTCCAGTTGCTGAAATGTTTCTTTGGTTCTAATGTGCAAATTGGCTTGCTTTTGTGCTTTTTCTTCCCTAGGAGCTGAGGTTTTTCGCATTCTCAGGTTTTCTAGGTCAGCTGCCATTTTTCCATTTCCTTTTCAATTTTTCAGAATTTTCTGTTTAGCATCTCTTCTCCCAATTACTTTGTCCATATTGATTTATTTCTAAAAAAAATTTTATTTTATTTTATTAATTTTTTTTGGTGAAGGATATACATTTTATTTTTAAGGATCTATTTTAGAGTGTAATTTTTTGGAAGTATTGCATTTGTTTGAGGTTTTTATTTAAAATATTTTAGATCTACTATCTCCATGCCTGTGGTCCCATGGCATTGTATTACTCAAAGATCATTAGGACATAGGAACCATACAATTTACTTTATTGTAGGGAATTCATTATAGAGAATTGTTGATTAGGTTTTTAGAACTGAAAAAAAAAAAAAAAGGAAACGTCCTTTTTGATATGGAAACAGCGATTGCAAATATACCTATCATTCCTAGATTTAGGAGAAGGAAGGAGAGAAGATAGAATTAGAACTTAAATGATTACAGAAAGAACTATGTAAAGCTGAGATCCTGGCCTGAGAATTGGAGGTGCTTGTAAGATTGTGCTGATGTCTCTAAGCTCACAGGAGAGGTCTGGGAGGTAGATCTCAGGCCTCTGAAGAGGAAAGTGATGACTGGATCTTTCTGGGTTTGCTGAGATAAGGTAGATCTTCAAGTGTTGAAAACACTGCAAAATGGATTCATCTGAGGCTAGAAGAAAAACTGATGCTGCTTGGCCAAAGAAGCAAGGCTGGGGTGAAGCTGACAGAAACAAGATACACACAGGAAGTCAAAAATTAGCAAATGGGGGCGCCTGGGTGGCTCCGTGGTTAAGCCGCTGCCTTTGGCTCAGGTCATGATCTCAGGGTCCTGGGATCAAGTCCCGCATCGGGCTCTCTGCTCAGCAGGGAGCCTGCTTCCTCCTCTCTCTCTCTCTCTGCCTGCCTCTCTGCCTACTTGTGATTTCTCTCTGTCAAATAAATAAATAAAATCTTAAAAAAAAAAAATTAGCAAATGGGAAAGGGTAGGCACCTTCTTTCTCCATCATCGAGGTCTTCCTCTAACATCATTTAACTCACTGAAAGTGTGATTTGCAGAGTTCTGACCCCAGATTGAGGAAGTAGAATAAAGAAGTTGGATTTGAACCTGAGAGACAATAACTTAAAGATTGATAACTGTTTTTAGTTTTATCTTAAAATATTTCATTCCTGAATTACTCAGATAATTATTTGTATTTTCTAGTTTGCTTTACTGTAAGATGCTATCTTATTTGCTTTTCACAATTCATTATGATATAGAAGAGGCAGTATTTTTCATATTTTACTTATGTGAAACTGGAGCCAGCCACTTATTCAAACTCGCATAGCAGAGACAAAAATCTTGTCCTCTGGATCCTGTATCAGTGTATTCAGTACATTTTTTTTTTTAAGATTTTATTTACTCATTTGGCAGACAGAGATCACAAGTAGGCAGAGAGGCAGATAGAGAGAGAGGGGAAAGCAGGCTCCCTGCTGAGCAGAGAGCCTGATGTGGAGCTCCATCCCAGGACCCCGAGATCATGACCCGAGCCAAAGGCTTAACCCACTGAGCCACCCAGGCACCCCTATCCAGTACTTCTTTTGGATGAATCTATCTGATATTATGGCTTAAATATTGATATCAGCATATTGGGTTTGAGGATCCAGAAAAGGGGTCCCACAGGACCAGCCAAGAGCGTCCTTGGCTTCACATAGGATGGACATAAAATATGACCAGAAAGAAGTGAGAGCAGAGTTTATTGAAGATATAGGGAAAGCAGATACAGAACAGAGGTCTGGAAGACTAGGGAAGAAAAGGAGCACTGTTCAGGTCTGAAATTTTTACTGAGGATTGTGATCTGGTGTACATCAGATCTCTCAGGCATCCTGGAACTGGTTAGAACAAAGATAAAGGCCCTGATGTTATTCCTTATACCCAGAGGATCTTGACGTCAAGATGTCTAGTATTAGTGGTCTGGAATATGCATATTGTCCAGCTTTGTCTGGTCATTCTCATCTGGTCCTTTCTTAGTTGTTATCTGTGTTAAATAAGTCATTAGTTCCTTGTCTTATACAAGGAAGACATACACTATTTGCATTCTGAAGCATGGGTAAAGGACTACAGCTCCTACTTTCCACTTCATAGAGTCCTTCTGTTTCCCTGTTTCAATATCTTTTCTCTCATAAATATATTCTCTCAAGTGTGTATTCCAACTCCAGACTTTTCTCTAATTCCAGACCATTATAAAATGTCTGTGTCACATCTTCACTTGGTAACAGGAATCTCATCTTAACATATCCAAAAAGAGCTCAGAACTTTATACATTGAACCCCATTCTTCCTGCAGTCATTCCCATTTCTTCCTTCCTTTCTTTCTTTTTTTTTTTTTTTTGATAAGATTATTTATTTATGCGAGAGAGAGAGAGAATGCATGCATGCTGGAGCTTTAGTGGGGAGGGCGAGGGGTAGAGGGAGAAGCAGACTCCCCACTGGGCAGAGAGCCTGACATGGAGGTTGATCCTAGGACCCTGGGATCATGACCTGAGCCAAAGGCAGATGCTTAGCTGACAGAACCACCACCACCCCCCACCGCCGCCGCCAGCTCTTCCTTTTTCCCACTTCAATTAATGACAGCCTTACTCTTATTCCCAAGCCAAAGACCTTGGAGCAGTCCTTGGCCTTTCTCATCTTCCAGTCAATCAGCAAATCTTGAGAAATGTAATTAGGTTCCAGTGTCTTCTCATGACCTCTACTTCTGTTCCTCTCAGCTAAGCTGTCAGCATGTATTATTTCAGTAACCTCCTATTAGGATTCCTGGTTTCCTCTGTAGACCCTCTTTTGTCTACTCCCAAGGAAATAAATAAGCAGCCAGAGTAATCCCACCAAATTTTAAGTCAGAACATTAGAGCAGAGCACTGTACTGCTCAAAGTCTTCCAATGTTTTTTTCATTTTATTCAGAGTAAAAGCCAAAGTCAGTAAGGGACCCCACCAAGCCCTGTCATACAGCCCACTTGGAGTTGTCATAAATGACTCCAGAGGGTGTCATCTGTATAGAATATAATATGTCACATCATAGATTCACCACCTTCTCCTTTTATCTCTTTGGATTTTCTTCCTGCTATTTTTTTTTCCCATTTATTCTATTCTAATCCCCTTGGTCTAATTGCTATTATTCAAACATGCCAAATATATCTCAGAGCCTTGCCCTCTTGTTCTCTGTCTTCCCCCTCAGAGACAGCCCTCCCCTGTGCATTCTACAGCTCTTTACTTAAAGGGTTCCCCTCAAGAGATGCCTGGGTGGCTCAGTCAGTTAGATGTCTATCTTCAGCTTGGGTCATGATCCCAGGGTTCTGGGATTGAGTCCCACATCTAGCTCCTGGCTCAGTAGAGAGTCTTTCTCTCTCCCTCTGTAATGCTTATTACACATAATAGGTGCTTAATATGTATTTGAACATTTGACTGTAGGATATAGTAATCTCATATTATCACCATAACCTATGAAGATTTGACCTTACTATCAATGAAAAAGAATTTGACACTTTAAATGTTGAAAAAAGAACGAAAATCTTTACTAAGTAGATTTAATGTGGTAAGGCATAGAAATTTACAAGATGGAAGTTAAATTGAATTGAAAGTAATATATGTGTGTGATAATAAATCTGTATCATATTGCCAAATTTGAATAATACTTAAAACTCTTATGGAAGATTGCTAAATCTACCATCCATCACAACTTGGAGCTATCATGGTTATTTAGTCAATGTGAATCCTTTAAAACAGTTTCAATAAGAAAGCAAAAGTATCGCTCTATTGCAATGCTTTCTGGGAGAATAATTTTTGTATCTTAAAGTGTATCTGCACACTATTTTATAATGCATTAGTAAAGAAAAGAAGTTAAAGAAGAAATGTATTTGGGGCCAAAAATAATATGCCACTGGGAAATTGAACATATTGACAAAATTGTGGTTTGGCATTAACTTTAATTTTCGGTCTTTAAGGATTACTAATAGCATGAAGTAAAAAGTTGCATTGCTCTCCTTTAACAAAGATACACATTTAAATAGAATGACAAAATGCAATGCAAACTTCAAGGTGAACTTTAGAATTACAGGATGTTACCATGAATTGATGCGCCAAGCTTGTTAGTATTCTCAGCCCAATCTCTACATAAACAATGTTACCTCTTGTGTTGTGTTTCTGGAATTATTTAATTGAAAATGTGTGGGCTATCTGTCTTGAATGGATTATAAAAAATAAAGGAAACAATGACCTATAGAATGCATTATCATTTTCCTGTTGATAGAATCAAGCATATAAAACAGCCCAAAGCAGAAAATACATAAAAAATCCATCTCTTGGGGTCAGAAATAGGGAAACAAATAATAAGCTCAACAGTGTGTTCAGGACGTCATGGACAAAGCATCGTAAAGCATCCAGCATGTTTAGGTGTGGCACTATTACAGGACTTGTGCTAGCAGTTTATGTCAAGCAAAAAATTAACGCTGGAAAATAAATTCCTCTGGATTTGTAACTTGTGTTTCTTAAACTATTATTCAATTGATAAGGTTAATTTAATCAGAGAGGAAGCTGCCAGAAATAAATGTGTACTAACTGAAAAATGAGATTATTCATGTTTGGGGAAAGGTAGGAAAATGGGTAAAATTACTGCCCAGAGGGTCAGTCAGCCTTGGTGAATGTCCTTTTTTACAGTGCTGTTTGCAGATGTGGGTAGTAATGAGTGTGCTAACCATGTCGGTTTTCACTGGCTTGGCTTCAATATCACAATGTGAGAGCTTTACCTCATTAAAATAGAGACGCTGCAGCATTTAGGTAAATCAGAGGTTTCATCTGACAGTAGAAAAGGCACAGTCTGCTCGTCTTTTTCACATTATAAGAGGCTTTAGAAAAGGGTTTGGCAGGGCCAAATGAGAGGGAAAAAAATCCTTTGACTGCAGACACCTTTTCTTTGTTCAGTTTTGTGATGAATGGTACACTTGTTGCACATGGTTGCTTCTTAGAAATGTATTAGCATTAGGTGTTGATAATCAGTAGAAGTTCTGTATCCTAGCATCTTTTAAAAATTCATATTCAATTTAGTAGATAAAATCTGTCCTTTTTTTCAATTTTCAGTTCAGCTTAATTTTTTTTAGAAGCAGTAGTTTAAGTCCCACAATATAAAACAAAAGTGAGTCTTTATTTTTCTGTTAATTGATTATATTTCACTTTTTGGATGGGGAAACACATGTAATTCTTCCTCTCTAGGTCATATAGTCCTGTGTATCACTTTTTGTGAGGACCTAGAAGTGGGAGTGGATGAAGATTACAACTGGGATAGAGAAACCAGTTGAGAGATGGTGTTGGGGGTTAAGGGTGGAGGAAGAGGTAAGTGCCCAGGGAAGGTGGCAAGGGGCAGGGAGAATCTGAAAATCAAAAAGGATGAACCCATGATTTAGTCTATCATGGGAATAGAGGTGATTCTAGAGTAGGAGTCATGAAATAAAAGTGAATCAAATTGAGGGGCCCATCCAGAGCCACCACATTGCAAGGGTCTCTACAAGAATATTGGTAAAGGATGTGTACTATAAATGTACTTGGTAGTTCTTTTTTTTTTTTTAAGATTTTTTAATTTATTTGACAGAGAGAGAGACAGCGTGAGAGGGAACACAAGCAGGAGGAGTGGGAGAGGGAGAAGCGGCTTCCTGCTGAGCAGGGAGCCTGATGCCAGGCTTGATGCAGGGCTCTATATGGGGCCTGATCCCAGAACCCTGGGATCATGACCTGACCCAAAGGCAGACGTTTAATGATTGAGCCACCCAGGCGCCCCTGTCCTTGGTAGTTCTTAGCTGTTGTTCCATGAGCAGACCTGGAGAACTTTAAAAGATACCCCATGTCTCCTTGACATCAGCTAGTGAAGTAACTGGGACTCTAGCACCACCTTCCAAGTCCCCCCTCCATGCTGTACCCTGCGCATGTGTGAGGGGGTGTGTGGTCAGGTCCCTTTTGTGTTTTTCTGGGTCATAGGTGTTATCCGTATGACCACTTGGAGTTTTTGTTTGTTTTGTTTTGTTTTTAAAGCAGAAGCTGCTTCACATTCATTTCCTCAATACCTGCTGCTTCTATCCTGTTCCCTCAGCTATGTCTCCAGCTACTGTGCCTCATCTCTCTCCTTCCTGAGACAGGGAAGTCTTATACTTTGACTGTGGTAATGACTAATGAGTGGTTATTGCAAGGATTGCCTGGCTCTTGCATTTCAGTACCTTCTGACTCCTCTTGGACCTACATCCTAAAGTCTATATATGTAAGAATCAGTTCAATACATTACTTAAAAATCCTATGTGGTTTCTGTAGAAATTTCTTGGTTAAAGTTAGGATGAGTCAAGTGATGCAAATGAGACATTAATCTCAAGAGCAAAGTAATCAAGATAGATAACATTTTGGAAATAAAACAATAATACACAAAGCACCCAAATAACAAAATATCAACATTGTTCATGAACACCTGATCAGGAATAGGGCCAATGCCAAGCCTTATTGGAGGCAGAGGCGAAATGGAAAATCAAGACTGATCCTGTCTTTTATTCTTTTTTTTTTTTTTAACATTTTTTAAAAGATTTTTTAATCTATTTATTTGATAGGTAGATTACAAGTAGGCAGAGAGGCAGGCAGAGAGAGAGGAGGATGCAGGCTCCCCGCTGAGCAGAGAGCCCGATGTGGGGCTCGATCTCAGGACCCCGACACTATGACCTGAGCTGAAGGCAGAGGCTTTAACCCACGGGAACCACCCAGGCGCCCCTGTCTTCTATTCTTTATTGAAAATGTTTATACTTAGTTATAATAATCTGTGACTTTCTGCATTAATTTTGAGTTTTTAAAAATGTTGCATTGAAATACTATTTATCTTGATTACTTAGGTCTTTTTGCATCCTTTTAAAGTCTGCACCCTCATCAAGGTTCTCATGTGCCTTATTGCCCTCACTCTGGTGTTGGTCCTGGGAGTTACATTTATAATTTTATTGGGGGAAAATTAATAACTTCTGTGCTTTTGAGTTCCTCAGTTATGAATAGGGTATTTATTCAGGGCTGCTTGTATGTCCCATAATAAATATTTTATATTTCTTCCATGAAGGTCCTGCATAATTTGAAAAATTTTTCCTAGTACTTTATAACATTATTTGTTCTTTTAAATGGTTTTTATTTTTTGTTATATTTAAAAATGATTATTTTATAGCTCTTGCCTGTATCTTGCATCTTTCCCTTCTTTTTCCCAATAATGCATATTGATGACTTCTCTGTGTCAGACATTGTTCTAAGTTCTTTATATAGCAGTAAACAAAACTAGTGGGGGAAGACAAGAAATAATCAAATAAGTCAATAAAAAGAAAAGGTCAAGCAATAGAAAGGGTTATGAAAAAACTAAAATAGGCTGGATTGACAGAAATGACTAAGGATGAGGCTAAAACTGGGCTGTTGGAATAAGTTACATAGACTTTGAGACTGAAGGACACATATTTGAAGACCTAGGAAACACGAGAAGCTCCCAGAGGACAACTGAATAAATCAGGATGGAAATTAGACAACCTGACCCTTTACTTCCGTAGGTCTACTGCCTTCTCTAGAACCTGAAAGTGCTTCCTTATTCTTTTTCCTCATTTTACTTATTCATTAATTTATTCACTAAGTCAAAAATATTTATTCACACTTTGTACCTTCTCATTTCTAGCACTAAAGCATCTTTGAAAATTAAATTATTGATATATTGAAGAACATATAAAAACATTTCGAAAATGTCATTATAATTGCACCTTAAAATGAAATGTTTAGGTGTATGTCTTATGGCATATGTTCAAGATCTGTATTTTCTGAACAAGAAAATATTGGTGAAAGAAATCAAAGACAGATATGCCATATTCGTGGACTGGAAGACCTAATTTGGTTCAGATCTTAATTCTTCCTAACTTGATTATAGAGTCAATACAATGATATTCAAAATCTATGCAGTACTTTTTATATAAAATAAACAAGCTGATTCTAGGATTGATATAGAAAGACAAAGACACTAGAATAGACAAACAATTTTGGAAAAAAAATACCAAAGTTTGAAGACACAAAAAGACCCTCGACATTGTTATTAATTAGGGAAATACAAATTATAGCTACAATAAGATCTCACTATGCTTTTATTAGAATAGTGAAGATTAAAAACAAAACAACTGACAATATTAAGTCTTGATGAGGATGTGAAACAGCTCTCAAACATTGCTGGGGAAAATATAAAATGATATAACCATTTTGAAAAGAGGTGGGGAGTTTCTTATATAGTTTAACATACCCTTACTATACGATTCAGTAATTCCTTTCCTGGGCACACATACAAAAACGTATTTGTGAATGTTTATAACAGTTATTTTCATAATTGCTCCAAACCGGAAACAACCCAAATGTTCTTTAACTGGGGACTAGTTAAATAAACTGGTATATCCATACGATGGAATATTTCTTCAGCAATAAAAAGGAAAAAACTACACACAACAAAATAGAGGAACCTGAATATCATTATACTAATGGAAAGAAGGCAGACTCAGATGGCCACATACTGTATCACTGCACTTATATAATGTTCTGGTAAAGGTAAAACTGTAGGAACAGAAAACATTTTCAGTGGCTGCCTAGGGCTGAGGATGGGGGTAGGAATTATTACAATGAAGAGGGGGAGCATATATTTTTGGAGTGAAGAGACTGTCCTTTATCTTGATTGTAGT
The DNA here is from genome assembly GCF_011764305.1 of Mustela putorius furo. Lineage (NCBI taxonomy): Eukaryota > Metazoa > Chordata > Mammalia > Carnivora > Mustelidae > Mustela > Mustela putorius. Next base: position 35,290,467 of record NW_025421987.1, read on the forward strand.
GCTGGTTACAAGACTGTGTATGTTTGTCAAACTTGAAGGATCAATTTTCCCATTTGTAAATTATGCCTTAATTTAAAACAAGAAAAAAACCCAAATTATAGAGATACTAAAACATAGGATTTTGTGTGTGTGTTTCTAATTTCTCTACCAACTCAGTAAACTAAATTTGGTGATCTGTCTGTCAAAAATTTATTAAAGTTTTGTCGTTTGTTCATTCATCCATTCATTCATTGCTGTCTGAAATCTAAAAATCCGGAAGTCAATGGTTTAGCCCCGTGCATCCCAAAATGTAGTTTCTAGACTAATACCAGCGTCCCCTGGAAACTGGTTCGAAATACAAATTCTCCAGCTGTTCCCACAGAATCACCAACTTTGAGGCTGGGGCTCAGCAATCTGAGCGAGTCTTCCAGGTGACTCTGATGCACACACAGGTTTGAGAGCCACCATCACTGCTTGCTTTATTTGGAATCACTGTAGTGTGTAGTGTGGCTTTAGGAGTAAAACGATGTTTTTGAATTCTGGTTCTTTCAATGTGTGAAGTATTTCATCTTTCAGTGTTTGATTTTTCTCATCTCTAAAATGAGCATTTTATTTATTTTTTATTTGACAGAGAGAAAGCGATCACAAGTAGGCAGAGAGGCAGGCGGGACGGCGGCAGGGAGGTTGGGGGGTGGGGGAAGCAGGCCCCCTGCTGAGCAGGACCATGACCTGAGCCCAGGGCAGAGGCTTAATCCACTGAGCCACCCAGGTGCCCCTAAAATGGGCATTTTAATATCTACTTCCTAACATATATTAATACGAACTAACATATATTAATATGAATCTTAAATAGAATAATGTCAGTAAAGTGCTTAGCACAGAGTCTGACACGTAGCAAAAGCTCAATGAAGGGTAATTAGATTTAAATATCACCTGACTCACAGTCTTGAATTTCCCCCCTTTTTTTCCCTTTGATATATGCACAATGAAATTCATCTTAAGCACTTATTTCAAACTGCTGTCTAGCTATTGCCATTCTGTTTATTTAGGCAAGGGACTCTGAGGTCCTAACTGGGTGTTTTCCTTTTCCTTAGTGTTTTCCCATGTACTTTATATGCTTGTTCTTGCTTTTTCTTAGACAAAACACTACTTGAAGAGAGATACTGTCTGGTACTTTGCAGGCAGAATACATTTCCATTTTGCAGAGAGAGTGCCTTTGTTTGCATATTTATATTTTCAGTCAGTCATTACTTGGGCATTTGCAAAAATTGAATTAAAAATTAACTTAAATGAAAAATTAACTGATTAACCTAAGGCAGAATATTCAGTAGCAGATATGAATATAAAGCCTCTTCTCTTGATTCACATTTCCATAATCATGTTACAAGCTTAACGTGTAGTGTGTGTATGCGAACATACATGTGTGTTGAGGGGAGGAATGTTGATTGAAGAAGATAAGCAAGAACACAGGGAAGAATGTATGCCCATCAGAGATGACAGGTAACCTTCTAAAAGTGCTATGTCTCAATTTCTAAAATATAGGAAATTCATAATTTTGTACCAGTTTATCAAGTTGGAACCACTGATTTCCAGGAAAAATTATTTTCTTTTTTCAGAGGTAAGAGTTGAAAGGTACTTGGTATTATCCTGCATTTTCTGTTTCCCTCAGGAAGCAAGTGCTTGCTTAATCATTCATGTGGCTCAGTAATGCAACCACTTTTCAAATAGGAGGGACCTGCCAGGATATGTCACCATGTCCCTTTCACTCAGTATTCTGAAGATTTATTCCCTTTCCCTTAATTGGGAAAGTATTGAGAATAGAAAATTTATTTCTGTTTTGAGCATGTTCACATGTATACCTGATTCAGTTGAATTTTTTTTTTTAAGATTTTATTTATTTGACTGACAGAGATCACAAGTAGGCAGAGAGGCAGGCAGAGAGAGAGGGGAAGCAGGCTCCCCGGGAAGCAAAGAGCCCAAGGTGGGGCTCGATCCCAGGATCCTGGGATCACGACCCGAGCCGAAGGCAGACGCTTTAACCTGCTGAGCCACCCAGGCGCCCCGGTTCAGTTGAATTTGAAAATGGAAGTGGGATATTTTGCATTGATGACTTTGAATTCCAATTTGACTTGCATGGAAACTGCTATAATTGCTATAATGCTGTCATCATTGTTTTGTAGCAAAAATAATAATAGTAATGATTATAATAATAATATGGGGTTCTACTTGATATAGTATTATCAAAAAAAGTGTACGGTCTTTTTGAAAAGAGAATTTAATTAGGGAGTGTTTGAATCATCTTCCGCACTGGACAGATACAAAGAAGCAGTTTCTCTTGCAGATGGCCTAATACCACTTGGGCATTTGTTTTCTTCCTTCTCTACTGTGAGGAAAGAACATACTAAAAAAGAGGTTTCTCCAAGCCTCTTGATCAATATTTAGGGTAATTTGCCTGATAAATAAATTTCTCATTTCCATTTCACTAAGATTTGCAATGCTTTATCATCATTGAAGAGCTCCCAGCTGTCTCAGGACCAATTTTGGGAAACTTGCTGTACACTTGAGACCTTTATAAGAACATGTGTCCTTCCACTTGGTGGTGTGGCATCAAAGAGGAGAGCTGCTGAGCTCTCTTAAGGGGGACTTGGTTCCTGTACAGAGTGCAGGGAGTTGACAACCTTCCTCTGCAATGCCTTTGGGATCATCCTGGGCTTCTGTTCTGGTGGGGGGCATACCCCTCCCACGCAGTCCATGCCACTGACTGAGCATGGCAGGACTACCAGAGCCAGGCCATTTCTACTCCACAAAAGATGAGACTCTTCTAAAGGGGAGTTTTGGCTTCAGAGTTTTCCACTGGGTTGACTAAGGTTCAGGCCAATCTGTTTGATAGTCTGAGGTTCTCGGTGTCTAACAAGCTTGTTTTGTTTAATCTTTTCAAGGTGTTGCCTCCCCATAAACCACTTGTGCTTCTAATTTCTCATCTTAGCTTCTGTTTCTAGAAACACCAACTGACTACAGGACTGATTACTGTAGGAATTTAAACAAGATAATAGTATTTACATTAAAGAATAAAGTTTTTTTTCACCAACACCTTTTCCATATTTCACTCTTCTTCCCTAATCTGCCTTTACATACACAGTTGTTTTACACAAGTAAGAGCTTTAGGTCAAGGTTAGAGGTTAAGAGCACTGACTGAGACCTGACTGGTTTATCAGCCCTCATTCAGAAGTTACAAGTTGTGGGGCACCTGGGTGGCTCAGTGGGTTAACGCCTCTGCTTTCAGCTCAGGTCATGAACCCAGGGTCCTGGGATTGAGCCTCGCATCGGGCTCTCTGCTCAGCGGGGAGCCTGCTTCCTCCTCTCTCTCTCTGCCTGCCTCTCTGCCTACTTGTGATCTGTCTGTCAAAACAAAACAAACCAAAAAAACTTTAAAAAGAAGTTACAAGTTGCGTGATTGGGATAAGCCTCAGCTTCCTCATTTGCAAAAGTGTGAAGTGATAGTGCTGCTTCACATGAATATTAGCAAGAAGTGAATTATTATAAATAAAGCATTTAGACTACCACAAATCAGTGCTGTATGGGTTTGTTTTTAGTAATAATAGCAGTAGCATGGCATCGAACCTTGTTTTCCACACTTAGAAATAAACGTACTGTGGCTATCGCCCCATCTTTCCTTCCTCGTCTACTTTCTCTTGTCAGGAACAGGGACTGTTCTTAAGGAGAGTTAATGATTTTTGTTTGCTTTTTAAAAGCAACTTTCTTGAGGTATAGCTGGCATTTAATACGCCGTACTTACGTAAAGCATACAGTTTGGTGAGTTCTGATATATATACACACTTGTCAAACATTACCACAATCAAGACAGTGAGTATCTCCTTTACTCCCAATGTCTTCTCATGCTCCTTGGTAATGCTTTGCTCCCACTCCGCCCCATCATGCCCTTCTCAGGCAATGACAGACCTGCTTTCAGTCATTATATTTTGCATTTTCTAGACTTTATGGAATTATAAAACATGTACTGTATTTTGCTTATATATGATAGCATGTAGGGACCAAATTTCACATTTTTTTTTGCCTATGGATGTCTAATATCCCACCACTATTTGTTGAATAGACACTTTTTCTCTACTAAGTTGCCTTTGTCCTTATGTTTATCTTTATGCCAATATCATGTTGTCTTGATTACTATAATGTCTTAAAATCAGAATGTATTCACCCTCTAATTTTGTTCTCCCTTTACAGAGTTATTTTGTCTGAGACAACTTCAAGCATAGGTGGCAAGGGAAGAACTTACCTTACTATGCTTTTTAAAAAATTATCATATAATGTCTCATTTCCTTCAAGGGTACAGTTCTGTGAATCTTTAGTCTTACACAATTCACAGCACTCAACCATAGCACATATCCTCCCCAATGTCCATAACCCAGCCATCCTATCCCTTCCCCTCACTCCCCAGCAACTCTCTATCCTCTTTCCTGAGATTAAGAGTCCCTTATCATTTGTCTCCTTCCCAATCCCATCTTGTTTTATTTTTTCCTTACTTATCTCCCATGACCCTCCACTCTGCCTCTCAATTTCCTCAGATCAGAGATATCATATGATACTTGTCTTTCTCTGATCAACTTATTTCATTTAGCATAATACCCTCTAGTTCCATCCATGTCCTTGCAAATGACAGGATTTTTTTGATAGCTGCATAGTATTCCATCATAGATATATACCACATCTTCTTTATCCATTCATCTGTTATGGACATCTAGTTTCTTTCCATAGTTTGGCTATTGTGGACATTGCTGCTATAAACATTTGGGTGCACCTGCCCCTTCAGATCACTACATTTGTATCCTTAGAATAAATACCCAGTAATGTGATTGCTGGGTCATAGGGTAGCTCTATTTTCAAAATTTATTTATTTATTTATATATAATGTATTATTTGCCCCAGGGGTAGAGGTCCATGAATTGTCAGCCTTCCATGTTTCACAGCAGTACCATAGCACATACCCTCTCCAATGTCCATAACCCAGACACCCTATCCCTATCCACTCTCCACCCCCAGCAACCCTCAGTTTGTTTCGTGATATTAAGAGTCTCTTCTGGTTTGTCTCTCTCCCAATCCCATCTTGTTTCATTTTTTTCCCCTCCCACCCCCCATGCTCCCCCCGCCCTGCCTCCCAATTTCCTCATATCAGAGAGATCATATGATAATTGTCTCTCTCTGATGGACTTATTTTGCTTAGCATCATACCCTCTACTTCCTTCCACATCATTGCAAATGGCAAGATTTCATGTTTTTTGATGGCTGTGTAGTATTTCATTGTGTATATATACCACATCTTATTTATCCATTCATCTGTTCATGGACATCTAGGTTTTTTCCATGTTTGGCTACTGTGGACATTGCTGCTATAAACATTCGGGTGCATGTTCCCCTTCAGATCACTACATTTGTATCTTTAGGGTAACTACCTAGTAGTGTGATTGCTGGGTCATAGGGTAGCTCTGTTTTCAACTTTTTGAGGAAACTCCATACTATTTTCCAGAGCACTGCACTGTTTCTTGAAGAGAGTTATTTTAATTAAAATGTCACTTTTATAACAGACACCTAACTAGAGAATCTGTATGGATGGCAAATAAGCATACTAAAAGATACTCTATATCATATGTCACCAGGGAAATGCAAATTAAAATGAGATACTACTATATAGCAGTTAGAATGGCCAAATTCCAGAAGACTGCAGTGTGGAGCAACAGGGGTGCATGTTTGTTGCTGGTGAGAATGAAAAATAATACAGCCATTTTGGAAGACAGTTTGGTGTTTTTTTGTTTTTATAAAACTAAATATATTCTCTTTTTACATTTATAAATATGTATATAACAAATATATATAATTAATTTATTTGGTATGATTTAGTATATATAACATCAACTATAATAAAATATTATACAAACTAAACATATTCTTATTATAAGATCCAGCAATGGTGTTCCTTGGTTATTTACACAAAGGAGTTATAAACTTATGTCCACAGAAACCTGCACATGGATCTTAAGAGTGAATTTTGTTTGTTTGTTTGTTTTGAATGCCTGGTTGGCTCAGTCAGTTAAGTGTCTGACTTTGGCTCAGTTCATGATCTCAGGGTCGTGGGATCGAGCCCTGCGTTGGGCTCCATGCTCAGGGGGACGTCCACTTGTCCCCCTGGCCCTTCCCTTGATTGTATGCTCTCTTTCTCTCACTCTCTCTCTCTCTCTTCCTCTCTCCCCCTCTCTCAAATAAATAAATACAATTTAAAAAAAAATCTTTTTTAGAAAATTAAAAAAAAAATCTCTCAAGTCATGTTAAGACATGAAGGAATCTTGGGGCTCGTGGATGGCTCAGTGGGTTAAAGCCTCTGCTTTCAGCTCAGGTCATGATCCCAGGGTCCTGGGATTGAGCCCCGCATTGGACTCTCTGCTCAGCAGGGAGCCTGCTTCCTCCCCTCTCTCTGCCTAATTGTGGTCTCTGTCTGTCAAATAAATAAGTAAAATCTTAAAAAAAAAAAAAAGACATGAAAGAAGCTTAATATACTTATATACTTATAATGCATACTGTATTTTAATATACTTACAATATACTTATAATGCATACTACTAAATGAAAGAAGCCACTCTGAAAAGGCTCCATATTATATGATTTCAACTATATGACATTCTGGAAAAGGCAAGAAGTATGGACATAGTAAAATGATTAGGTAATGGGGAAGAGGGATGAATAGGCAGACCACAGAGGATTTTTCTTTTAGGGTACTGAAAATACTCTGTATGACACTATAATAATGGATACATGCCATTTTACATTTGTCCAGAACCATAGAGTGGATAACACCTGGAGTAAACCATGAGATAAACTATGGACTTTGGGTATAATTATGATATGTCAATGTAGAGTTATCATTTACAACAAATGTACCATTCTGGTTGAGGATGTTGTTAATGGGAAGGGCTATGTATGTGTGGGAACAGAGGGTATGTGGGTAATCTCTGTATCTTCCCCTCACTTTTGCTGTGAACCTAAAACTTCTGCAAAACAATGAAGTTAAAAAAAAAAAAGCTACGATGGCAGGGGAGCTTCATCTGGGTCTTGGCCACAGCATGGCATTGTTGAGCAGAATTGTTTCATTGCAGTGGCATTTGTAACGGTAGCAGGTGCCACTCTGGCCACCAGCCTGCAGAAAGCTTGCTGAGAGAATTTGTTGCCACATGCAATGCATTCAGCAGTCATTGACTCAGATCCCCTTAGCATATTGTCTGAAACCTCAGCCTTCTGAAACACCTCCTATATCCTGGAAGAGTGATGGGAGGTTCCCAGGCACTACTTGCTGCTGTCTTCAGCACTTTTTTTTTTTTTTTAAAGCATTTTATTTATTTATTTGACACAGAGAGACACAGTGAGAGAGGGAACACAAGCAGAGGGAGTGGGAGAGGGAGAAGTAGGCTTCTTGCTGAGCTGGGAGCCCGATGTAGTGCTCAATCCCAGGACCCTGGGATCATGACCTGAGCCGAAGGCAGACGCTTAATGACTGAGCCACCCAGGCGCCCCAAGTCTTTAGCACTTTTAACAAAGAATATTCCACTAAGTCTTCAACAGCTAGATTTGGCTGTGCTGCTGCTCACACCTTCCCCTGTTGGGATGTTAGTCCCTCAATTACTGACTGTTGCCACTGCCCCAAAGCCAAATGCTACAAGGAGAGAAACTTAATCCCAAGTGGATTCCCAGGCAGAATGCGGAGGACATAAAATTTTTCCAGAGCTTTGGTAATAGATGCAAGTGGGTGCAAGTGGGTAGGTGAACTGGAAAGAAAGCTGCTGCAAGAATGTTAGAGTTCCTACTGATGATGCAGTCAGTCCTTAAAAAAGCCGGCTGGAGGTGTCAGGGGCTGGCAACAGGCAGCAGACACAGCCTTCAGCTTCCTGGGAGAATGTTCTTAGGTTCATTTCCCCATATCATTTAGGAAGAGAGGATCAAGGATATTCTTAGAGGCCACTGGAATGTTTCCGAATCAACTTGACACTAGTCAGAAAATCTGGATCATCAAGGAAGTTGGAGAGTGGAAGATTGGTTACTTAACTATGGGGATAAGGAGGTGAGAAAAGAGCATAGATTGTAGCAAATGCCCATGTGTCTGGTGAAGGAGATTCTTGGATCCACAGGGATGAAGACAGTCATTGGAACAGATACAGTTTGGTCACGGAAAAGTATGTTTTAATAAATTAGGCACTCAACGGATCTCTTTATTTACCGCCCTCAAAAACACATCCTCATATTCAATTTGATTCTACAGACACCTACTCGAAGCTGGGAGCTGGGGAATATGGCAAAGGAGACTATCTCTTAGACCTTGCCGCAAGGAGCTGTGCAAAAGCTGGGGTGACTTTTCGTCCCTCTCTTCCTTATGCAGCTGTGTGGAGCAACACATGTGGGTTCGGAATCTCGGGTTCACCAGGGCCCCATTACCAGAGCTGGCCTTTATTGGAGAGTTAGAAAGGAAGCTCATTATGGAAAACCGCCAAGTGCTTTGAGGCCTCTTTTGCCTTCTTTCTTGTCCCTCCTTCCTCTAATGGCTTGCCTGGAAGTTGACAGAGCATGAAAGCTATCAAAAATATGCTGCTTCATGTAGCTCTCAGAGAAAGCTCTTTTTTGTTTACTGTGGGTAATTGTTCCTTTTTTGTTTTTATACCACTTAGTGCCTCTGATTTCCCAGCTTCAACGAGCTGCCAGTTTTCATTCTTCAGTAGGAAGAAAAGAATGCAATAAATATGTAAACAAAGAGATAAATAGTAAACAGAAGTAAAACAGTAAAACGCTCAACACCTCAATTAGAGATGCGAATTGATCGGTTCAGCAGACTTGGACCTGCATTCTGTGTCTCATAAAATGAAAGTTGTTTTATTTATCTCAGGAAATGAAACCTTCCCAGGACCAGTTCGAAAGAAAGCATAGGGTATAGTAACAGTTGGCTGCCACATTGTACTGACAGCAGGTGATCCTAGGGCTGCAGCAGGAACTGAAAGGCACTTCATCCGGTTGGGACAATTCACTCCTTCCTGTCCCCCAATTTTGCTTCAAATCCCATGAAACTCTATTTGGCCTAACTGAACATTTGAGGGAAAAAACTATAATTTTCTTTGAAAATTGTAAGTAATAACAGAAAATTTCATCATATGCAGTAGAAATCTCCTATTGATTGATTATCCCCCAGAGTTTCTCACCTCAGACTTAGCAAGGGGGTGGTGGCCGTTCAGAGGGAGAAACTGAGCGATGACTTGACAAGACACCCGTTAAGCCTTTGTTATGTGAAGAATAGAGTAGTGCTCTACAGATTCCCGAAGGCTTAATCATGCAATGCATTTGATCAGCAGGTGTGTGAAGGTGACTTTTACCCACTGTAATTTTTCAAGTTTGGTGTTACCATCTCATTTCGCCAATAAGGAAGTCGAGGCTCAGAGCGATGGAATAACCTGCTGAAGATTCCTATGCACCAAAGTGTGAAGAGAACTTCAGACCCATGACTGACAATCCTGAACGCCCTGTCTTTCCCCCTGTATACCTGGCTGTCTGCTAAATTGCAGAAACTGAATGGGGCGGATGTTATGGAAAGCCATTGTTGCTTTCCGTGAAGGACTGTGCTGCATGTTCCCTGGAACATTTTAAAATATCCATCATTCAGATCAACATGGCCATGGCAGTTACTGAATCTTTCAAGCAAGCAAGGTCATAGATTTCTAAGAGAATGTCTATATCCTCTTCATTCTTGTTTCTGAGGGCTAATATATTCATAATATTTAATTTATTAAGGTCAATCCAAACTCCGCAAATAATGTATGGGGAATATAAATAAGTTCCATCTACACGTATTCTTTCTACCTCAATTACTACTAAATTCAAATACAGATAATTTAATATGATATTATGCTTAATATTTGATGTTTTATTTGTTTCTGTTTAGATTTCATATGACTATTTTAAAATCAGGCTGCTGTAGAAATAAAATGTACATGATTTACTTTATTTTTGAAATATTTGTTCTTATCATAATACATGATTATCAGTCCATAGTTATGATGTGCATTAAAAAGAAAACAATTAGTAATTTTTCTTCTTTTTAGTTTTTAGGATATATACCCTGGATATTGAAGCAAGTTGTTTCTGTTTTCTTACGCTTATACTTACATTTTCCTCATTTGATTTAGAATCTTGGTCAATCATAAAATTTTTTCTCTCTCCAATATGAGAATAATAATAATAATTTGCTACCAATTAGAATGATTTTTAGAGTTGATTTTTTTGTGCTAACTGTATAACAACAGCAACAAAAAGAAGGGAGAAAATATGTCAGGTTTGTTTCCCTAAAAAATTAGGTGTAATTGTTCATTCTAAGGTGTAATTTACATTCTAAGGTATTAGAGGTAGAAAAGACTGCAGAGGCCAAATGTCAAGTGTTCCAATCCACTTTTTCCATTTCTCTTAATGTTTGAGTCTCCTTTAATCAAGTGTTTCTTCTTTGTCTTTTTTTCTCATATCTGCATATGTATATATGTATCTTCTGCAATTAAAAAATAATTCAAACAGAAATCCAGGAATACATTTTTTTACTATTGTGTTTTCTAAGATAATAATTACCAAGTTAAGTAATATTTTTGATGTCTTACTCTGTCTCATTCAAAGGACCTCAAAATTGTGTGTATGCAAATCCACAATGGAAGGTCAAGTAATGGCATTTTTAACCACTTGGTTATGCATGCAGAATGATGTATTTGTATTTTCTATCTTGCAATTTAAAAGCATTGATGGTCAGCGTAAGGACATTCGAATTACAAAATACAAAGTCAATTTTTCATAGATTGTATTTAATGCAAAATCATCAGATTCCTTTTGCCAGCTAAGGGGCAGTTTAGTATAGAGAAGAGTGCTTAGATTTATGGACTACTGCATGGAGAATTGAACTAATATAATATGCACTCATTTCTTTTTTTTGGTGAAGATTAAAAATAAGATGTTAAATTAACTAATACTTATTAAGAGCTTGCAATATTTTAAACACAGTGCAAGGCAATTGATACAGTGTCTGACATAGAGAAGGCATATATACTGAGTGGGAATCTTTATCAATAACTTAATAAATGTTTCTCTTATGATTAAATTATTTATGACTTTTGGTTTGTTTGTTTTCAGCTCTAAACTGGCCCTAAAAAGTGACGTTAGCCAGGTAGTCTTTGTTTCTTTCGGGGTTTGACCCTGTAGTCTTGTGAAATTTACAGGTTAGTTTTTCAATACTTGGCTAACTCTACTCTCATCTAGAGAAAGTCACGAAATCCTATCCTCAGTCAAATACTCATAGCCTAAAATAAATCACAATGACCATAAATGAAAGCCAAGCAGCCAAAACCAGCCCATACCCTTCAGGGTATCTTAAATTTTGATATTTCAATTTTGTTTGTAAGAGAAGCTGTAAGAATGTTTCCAGTGTATGAATATCCCTTTTCTTTTTTAAGATTTTATTTATTCATTTGATAGATAGAGATCACAAGTAGGCAGAGAGGCAGGCAGAGAGAGAGAGAGAGAGGAGGAAGCAGGCTCCCTGCTGAGCAGAGAGCCCAACATGGGACTTGATCCCAAGACCCTGAGGTCATGACCTGAGCCAAAGGCAGACACTTAACTGACTGAGCCACCCAGGTGCCCCTGAATATCCCTTTTCTTTTCTTTTCTTTTTTTTTTTTTTAAAGATTTTATTTACTTATTTGACAGAGAGAAATCACAAGTAGATGGAGAGGCAGGCAGAGAGAGAGAGAGAAGGAAGTAGGCTCCCTGCCGAGCAGAGAGCCCGATGCGGGACTTGATCCCAGGACCCTGAGATCATGACCTGAGCCGAAGGCAGCAGCTTAACCCACTAGCACCCAGGCGCCCCAATATCCCTTTTCTTAATCAAATATTGTATTTATGATTTAAAGAGTACAGAAAGGAAGCAAGTTGGTCACAGCAATTGTGAGGTATAGAGCTGATTAAGATTAATTTAGAATTACATCAGTGTCCTGATGATTGTAAACCAAGTACAAGATTGATTTAAGCTTTGTTTACAATAATCTTTCTTTATTTATGGCACCTTATTAATTTTTCAAGATTTTATTTTATTTGAGAGAGAGAGAGAGACAGAAAGAGCATGAGTGGGAGGGTGGAGGGGCAGAGGGAGAGGGACGAGCAGACTGTGCTGAGCAGGGAGCCCACCGTGGGGCTCGATTCCATGACCTTGAGACAACAACCTCAGCCGAAAGATGTTTAACCGGCTGAGCCACCCAGGCGCCCTTTCTTGCGGCACTTCGAAGAAAACAGTGAAAGGACGGAAAATTAAATCCTAGGTTATGATACTACAGTCGTTTGTTCCTAGGGAGCAAAGATGCCTACTCAGCTTACTGTGTTCAACAAGCTTTGCTCAATGAAACTAGGCAGGCATGTATGTGCACTGACAATGATACTGGGCTCTGGGGAACCAAATGAGTCAGATGCACTCAGGAAACTTGCTGGGTTGTTAGGTCTTTACACTGCACGGTTTGGGACATTGTGTGCAATAATGTCTCTCTAGCTAGAATCTCTTGGAGGTCAGTATATTTTATATTGTTGTATTCTCCACAGTTTTCAGTGATCCTCATCAAGAACAAGCTCTCTGCAAATACTTGTTAAGCAACAATCTTCTTGTCTGATTGAAGACATGAAATAAAACCTAATTTGCAGACGTCGTAAGGCTTTCATTTTCTGTTTTCTAGCTCTCCTTTATTCATGGGTCAGGAAGAAAGCATCTTGATTTAAAAGATGCTTGTGAAGCTGCTTTGGTGTAAGTCCCTCAAGCATTGCAGCTCTGCCCTCTGCACTGTGCCTGGGTCTTAGCCTGTCCCCACAGCGGGGTGTTCTGTAACTCGAAGCCATTGAATCTGATGTCTTTCCGATACCCTAACTATCCCTGTGTTCTGTGTGCTTGCTCCTAATTAACCAAAGGTGAAGGACCGAGGCAAGGTTGCCTCTTGTGTCAAATCCATTTATCTATTCTTTCCCACACAACTTGCAAACTAGAGGATCCGGGACAACTCCCATTGGGTGTCTGTCCTTTAAGGGAAGAATACTACTCTGAGGTTGTGTTGCCATGTGGGACCTTACATTAGTATGTGTTTGTGTGTTAGAACCATGTGATCCCAAGTCAACAGGGCTAGGTGCGAGTTCTTTGTCATTTGCTCTTTGTGTGACCATGAGTTAAGGACTTACCTGCCCCTCCTCCCTTTTATCTTTTTTCTTGATTAAAAATCTTTACACAAAATGCTTAAGCTCTTTGACGCTTAGTTTTCTTGCCAACAACAAATTGAAAAGAGCAGAGTCTATCATTTGATTTGTATTAAATGAAATAATCCAGAGTATTTACACCTATTTGGTGCACAACTTGCCTTCCATAAATAGGTGTTTCCTATTACTGCTGTTGTTCCTCTTATTTCCGAATCAACATTGTATTATAATCCATTTTACCGCTCTTGATATGTCATTAGTAAATAGACCATTTCACAGCTCAGTATCAACTTCTCTGCCTCATTCACTGCAAGAAGATCTGAAATTTATCTCCCTTTCTTCCTCTCTCCCCCGCCCTTTCTTATTACTCTAGCTTTTGTAGGCCCTACAAATTTGGGGCTTAAGATAACCAAGGTCTCCATTTCCCTCTTGCCTTGCCTTTCTTTTTGTTCACTACTCATGGCATCTTTAACTTTTGACTTTCTGAACTGGAAACTGTACCCTTGAACTTGATGAAAAGTAGGTCTGTTATTATTCAGAAGCTGCTGTCTGTGGGAAACTCCAGTAATAACTGCAAAAAACTATACAGCCTTATAAATCAGTAGAATTCACTTTTATGTTCTAATTTAAAGTTATTTTAGATGGTTCTTGAGTGGAACAAAGTTTCTGATGTTTTGAATTGTTGAGAGAGACAAGGCCCGTTTCTCCATTAAAGAATCTGCTGATGCTAACACTCTTCTCTCTTCCTACAGCATCTTGCTTCGAGGCAGGTTGAGTCAGGGAGAGTTGTTAGGACCAAGACCGCTCTCTTTTTTTTAGGGTCATTGTGAGAGTAGCCCTGTAAGGAAACCCATCTGAGTTTAGGTGCTGAATCACTGGAGCTTGAGAGAGATTCATTTGAGAGATCCTGGGAATGCCTGCTGCCCAACTCCTAGAAACCTTGTGGCAGGGGGAGATAGAGGTTGTAAGCAGCCTTCTTTGCAGGAGATAGGAGCCATTGGTCCCTCCTTGCTTATTGTTGGGTGATGACTCAGAGTCACCTGTAACCATTGACTGGACAATCCCATGTGCCACCCACGATTAACTTGATTAAGATGTGAAAAATGAATGATTAGATCTAATAACTAGTAATTCATTAATTATCATATCTAACAATGACTAATTAGTAGATCTAATGACAGTTATTGAGATCTTAATAAATCAAATTAAATTGAATAGGAGATAGAGAGCATGTGAATAATGAGGGGAAATAACACAAGATGCACTAAAAGCCAGATGCAAAGGTTTAGCATCCCATGACAGGAGATCAGGATCCATGGGAGGTTTTTAAGTCAGAAAATTGCACCACAAAGGTAGCATTTGGGGATTATTGGTCCAACAGCAATAACTGGTTAGCAAGAGATGGTGGGAGTGAGAGGAGCCTGTTGTTCTAGAGTCTGGGCTGAAAGTAGCAATGGCAGAAATAGGATAAATATTAAAAGGAAATAATGGATAGACATTGTGATCCACTAGAATCCTGGAATGAAGGAGAGACTACAACATGGTTCCTTTCTAGGCTCTAACAGGTTGGATTTAGCCAACCCTGAGAGTCCGACAGAAAAACCAGATCAAATGAGGTTCTTTGGGATGAGAGGAGACTGAGGTTCTGACAAGGTGGGTCACTGCATTGGAGGAAATCACTAAAGGAATACTTAGAAAGAGAGATAAGGAAACCCAAAGATAAACTTCAAGACTTATTACAAGGTTATTTGGTTTTGTTTCTGGGTTTCTGGAGTCAGGCAGACCTGGGCTTCAATCCCTCTCCTGCCTGTTACATTTTTTACCAGTTCTTACATTTCTTTGAGCCTTATTTTTCTTATCCATAAACTGGGGAGGGGATAATAACCACAACCTAGGAGATGATTTGTAAGTAAATGTATTATAGTATATAAAGGTCTGGAGCACAGGGATAAGCACGGTAAGCACCCAGTAAATGGAACCTGATAAAAATAATTACATGTTCAGTCCCCTGTGGTTAGAAGTGAGTATTGGGGGGGTCACCTGGGTGGCTCAGGTCATGATCCCAGGATCCTGGGATCGAGCCCTGATCAGGCCCTCTGCTCAGCAGGGAGCCTGCTTCCTCCTCTCTCTCTGCCTGCTTCTCTACCTACTTGTGATCTCTGTCTGTCAAGTAAATAAATAAAATCTTTAAAAAAAATCATTAAAAAAAAAAGAAGAAGAACAAGTGAGTATGGGGAATGTTGAATTTGGGAGTTGAACGTCAAGAAATTTCCTCTCCTCCTCTATAAGGCCTGGAACATTAAAAATAATATTATCTGTTTTTGAGTACAACATTTGAATTATTGTTTGGGTGAAAAGCTGTTTGTTTTTTTTGTTTTGTTTTGTTTTTTGTTTTTTTTTACCCTGGACATAGAGACTTTTAAAATCCTTTGGAGATTTCCAGTGGACCCTGCAAGGGAAAGTAGTCCCTAATGATGAGCTAGTCATAAAATGCATCATTAATTTGTCTACTTTGATAGAGGTTATTTATTGAGATCAGCGTGAATTTCACTGTCTCTGAATCACCACAGCCCTGATAGTGCTCTCTTCTTCAAAGGGAAGCCACAGCTTAATCATGCAATGAAGGATTTAAAAATGACAACTCTTAAGACCTGACAAAATGCTTTTCTGCCCCACTGACTGACATAAACTACAAATAATAATTCTGCATTACTTCTCCAGGACATTGTATGGAATAACTAGTTAACGAATGTCAAGAAAGTCGAGAGTGTAAACAATATGATTAAACATAGAACAAATGCTAAAAAATAATGTTATTTATTTTTTGCCATCCTGGCTTTATCTCGTAGCCTGGACCTTTTTCTACAGCTGCAAAAATGCATTTGGTAATTATAAGAATTAATCAAGTCCCAAACTGGATTATGGTGGTGGCAGACATCCTTAATTACAGGCAATGGAAAGCGAAGGTCATTGCTGGTTTAAATCCAGCGTAGGTCAGTGCAGAGAAAAAGCCATTAACAGCTGAATGTGATTTTATGCTCTGAACAGAATGAATTGCTGCCTCAGCCCAGTTTCTTAGTAAACGGTTGTCACACACCTGAGCTAACAATCACAAAAAGGACCAACTGGCCCCTTCACTGGCAACCTTGATAAACAGAGGTTCTCAGTTCTGGCTTCACATTAAGCTTACCTGAGGAGCTCGGGAAACGCAGATGCCTAGAATAATTCAGCATCTGTAGGAATAGAACCCAAGCACCAGGCTTTTTTTTCTTTTTCTTTTTTTTTTTTAATAACACTCCAGGTAATTCCATTGTACAACCACATTTATACATCACTGCTCCATTGGAAGGAAAAGACAAAAAGCAATGTTTCTTCACAATAGCTTTGCAATGAACTACAACCTATGGTGAAGTGTTTATTTCAATGATATCCTTATAATGTAAGGCCTGTAGATAAAAAATAGGCTAATAGACTTTAGTTTATTTGGATACCTAGTTGATGGGTCTGGAGACTATTACACTGATTTAAAAAATGATTTGTAATCCCAACCTCGGCCACCACTTGGATGTCTGATGCTATAACCTGCCAGGAGACATGGACATTTGAGGCCTGAAAGAGGTTTCTGAGGTTTCAGTGCTCATAACTATTTATCACCCTCTTGATACACAGTTTAGATCTTTGCCTAGAGATGTAAAAGCTTTTGCACTCATTAACTTTATATAAGAAATACAAATGCTTGATTTTTTTACCTGCCATCTTAAATTCAGGCCATGGAGCAAGACGTCGCTTAGTCCCCACCCCGCTTCTGTTTGGTGAGTGACAAAGAAATGTGATCTACAAGCAATCATAGACACGGAATGTACTTGAAAAGGAAGCTAGCTAAACCCATGGAGATCACTTAGTATTTGAAGTGCTCTAGAGCTCCCAGAAAGTTTCATCAGGTCAACAGTGTCTTCTCTCCATTTTCTTCACAATGTTATTATCCTCTACTCAGGATAGTCAGGCCACTGGCAAGAATCAGCCAAACATAATGGCATTCTCTCATCACCTACCTCCTAGAAGAGCTGTGTGTAGGATCACCCTGATTGCACCCAGTGACTGAAGTTCAAGGGCCTCTGAATTGCCACATCTGGAGAAGGAAATAGTGTACAGAAGCTAGCTCTATGCACTGGCCAGGAATCAGTTTTGGTATTATTATTTTTAAAGCAAACATTTTTTTCCCCCCAAAGATTTTATTTATTTGAAAGATTGAAAGATTGAGAGAGAGAGAGGAAGAAAACATGATGCTGGGAAGGGACAGAGGGAGAGAGAGAAGCAGGCTCCCCAGTGAGCAGGGAACCAATGGGGGCCTCAATTCCAGCACCCAGAGATTATGACCTGAGATGAAGGCAGATGCTTAACCTACTGAGCCACCAGGAGCCCATAAAGCAAACGTCTTACCTTTTCCCTAAACTGAAGAACTCATAGTTTCAGAATAAGAAGGTATTCAACTTCCCTATTTTTTGGATGAGAAAAGTGAAGCCCGTAATCAATACAGTTAGTTGGTGGAAGAGCCAGAACTCAAACTGAAATCTCCTAAACTCCCACCAGATGCTCTTTCTATCTGTTAAGAACAGCGGTTAAGGAATGATGGCCCAGGAGGAGCCTTGCTCAGTGTTTGGGATGAGGCGTGTCGCTGTGCTGTGCTTTTGGGGGTTTTCCTTGTTTACATTACAGTTTTACAGTGAAAAAAATTCTCTGTAATATACCTGAACTCTCAGAAAAATATGGGGGGGTGGTACAGTTGTGCAAGAAGCAGATCTGATGATCAGCATGTAGAAAAACAACACACTGTCCTTACTTGGTTACATTGGACAGAAATTTCTCTTCACTGAAACTATTGGGCCACTCCTAATATCCTTTAATATGTAAAATAACCTAAAAACCTTAAGTGCAAGATGTCAACAGTGGCGTTTTTGCTTTAATAATTCAGCTTCATAATACTTTGAATTATGTACATGTATTAAATATGGCACCGGAATAATAAAGGCAAGCATCTGTATTGTCCCATTTTAAAAACATGAATTAAGTCTGTATACATTCAGTATTTCAGCAGTGCTTCATCATTACTTTTTCTGAGTTTGTGCTTATGTCAAATTGCTTCCACAATGCTTAATTTCCCGTATTACATCTGATGTTGGTTTTTAAAGAAATTGCAAATTACAACTGCTACTTCAGTGGCTGATACAAGTAGATGGTCATACAGCACATTAGAATGTAATAGCCTTTCCCACAAGCCCTAATTATAAAGTATTAAAAAAAAAAAAAGGCGGCAAAGAAGGGACTGATAGAAAGCTATCATATCAAGTCCATGCCCTTTTGGGTCTTATGTACCAGTGTGGGACTATGAAAATAAACCAAATCATTTGAGGTCAGAGATAACTGATAACAAGTAAAATCCAGCAGGGCTTAGAGGGGTGGAATGGATGGGGGTTGCTTTTCAAATAGATTGGTCAAAAAAGGACTTTGATAAGGTAACATTTGGCAGAGATACTAATAAAGGGACCAAGACGGCTATGCTGCTGTCTGGTAAAAGAGTATGTTCAGTTTAATAGGTAACAAATACTGTTTCACATTTTTAAGCATTTTTTTTAAGATTTATTTTATTTTAGAGAGAGAACTCGCAAGCATGGGAAGGGACAGAGGGAGAGGGAAAGAATCCTCAAACAGACCTCCAGCTGAGCTTGGGGTCTGCCTCATGTTTGAACCCAGGACCCTGAGATCATGACCCCAAATCAAGAATCAGTCCTTTATTTTATTAATTTTTTTAATTTTTCATTTTTAAAAATTAACATATAATGTATTATTAGCCCCAAGGGTCCAGGTCTGTGAATAGCCAGGTTTATACTTCCCAGCACTCACCATAGCACACACCTTCCCCAATGTCCATAACCCAACCACCTTCTCGCTACCGTCCCCCCCCCCACCCCGCAACCCTCAGTTTGTTTTGTGAGATTAAGTCTCTTATAGTTTGTCTCCCTCCCGATCCCACCTTGTTTCATTAAGAATCACTCCTTCAACCGACTGAGCCATCCAGGTGCCCCTCACATTTTTAAAACTGTTGAAGAAGAAGCTTCCTAGCTCCCACGTTTATTGGGTTATTTGTTGCACGTGATCAAGAAGGGAGTTCATTAGAGCATATTGGATAGTTCACTGATGCCCAAAGAGGATTGGAAAACTTGGTGCAGACTTATACAGCCAAGAACAAGTAGTCAGATGAAAAACACGCAGCTGCTTTTGCCAAGAATGAGAACCCCAGCAGCTGGTCCCCCTGTGGGTTTTGAGCAGCAGACTTCAGCTGTGCAGCAACTGTTTTAGCCCCCAGAAATCATTCTCTGGTTTCTACTGCTTTGTATTATTTTCTTGCTAGTAGAAGTGCAGTACCACTAAGGCTAAGTGGAGCCTAGATCATACCCTCAGGCCCTTACTGTGAATCATTCAAGATGCTGAATGGTTGGCACTTTCAGCTTTCGTGATTGGGGAATTCCACAAACACAGAAGGGGCTTTATTTGCGGGGTGGTCCTAAGGAATGACAAATTCTACTATTCTCAGGCGTCTCATACAATTCCAGCATTCTTTAACAGTAATCATGTTTTCTTATATTGTCCCTAATTTCAAAATGGTTACTATCACTTTCGTATGTATAAAGATGACCTGCTTATTTAAAATACTTAAGCATCCACAGTACGCCATTATATTTGCGTTAAGTTCACCACTTGTATGATCTAAGCGGAGTCTTAATGAATATCACTTCAGCTAATGAAAGATTTAGATTACATGTAACGATGGATATGTATCATTTACCCCGGAAATCTGGAAATGGATTATTGGGTTGTTGCTGGACAAATCTGAGAAGATGCATTGGAAGAGACACAGTTCGCATATGTAAAAGGGCAGGGATATACACAACTGGTTTCACTACCCTGTGAGAACCTGTATGATACTATTACTATTATTGTTGACATCGAAACCCCAATTGCTCCAGTCCCCAGACCATTTTGTGGGGCCTCAGTCTACTTCCAAATACTAAGTCTAAAGATTTTATTTATTTATTTATTTGACAGAGAGAGAGAGAACAAGTAGACAGAGAGGCAGGCAGAGAGAGAGAGAGAGAGAGGGAAGCAGGCTCCCTGCTGAGCAGAGAGCCCAATGTGGGACTCGATCCCAGGACCCTGAGATCATGACCTGAGCCGAAGGCAGTGGCTTAACCCACTGAGCCACCCAGGTGCCCCTCCAAATACTAAGTCTAAGCCTCAGTAATGTGAGTTGTCTCCAGCAGGTGATGTCACAGTGCTCATGCACATTGCTGACGTGTCTGGTTGTCCCACCGCTGCCTCTGATATTGGAGTCTTCCGGGTACAAATATTTTTTTCTGTTTCCCTGAAAGCAGCCCTGAATAAGCTCAGAATCTCATAATATCTTTTTTGAACATAACTGTAAGTTTCTATCCTTAGCCCTTCTTTTACAAAAATAGAAAGCTAGTTAATCAGTTCAAGTAAGAGAAGAATATAATGTCTGTTGCTTTTTTCATGTTGGATTTTACCAACATTCTTCCCCCACAGGTCTTTGTCTTACTAGTATCATCACCATAAACAATAATAAAATGTCTCCTTTCTCCTTCACTAAAAAAATAAATGAAACAAAGCAAAACAACCCTTCTTCACATCCACAGACACATAAATTCATCTGCAGGTGACACTGGACGAAAAGCAGTCCAACTTAGAATCAGTTTAGACAGTCTGATACTCCTGCACTGATAAATAATGGAAAATAAAATTTGCAATGATTAGCTATACAGATTGGGTGTGTTTGGTTCAAACAATTACTTAGCTGCCTTTTGTTCTAGCTAATGTGGAAGCTCAGATGTCCAAACTACTAAAGATCCCTGTTCCGGCAATTATTTTTCAAATCCAAATTGGGAAGTAATGGGCTCTTGATTTAGTTAGTTATATAAAAACCTATTAAAATGTGCCATTAAGAACAGGAATGTAGCAGCCTGGCTCAGTTCAGATCCAGAAACAGATCAATAAAGTAGAAAAGTCTGCTATTTCCTAACTGAGCAGTTTTGCTTAGCTATTTTTGAGCAATTATAGTAGTCTGGGGGAAAATGAAGTAACATAGTCACAACCATGTATCATTGAACACCTTGTATTTGTATGCACAGATTCTATAAAGAGACAAAATTACATTTAAAAACACTTTTTTATTTTCTAAGATTTTATTTATTTAATTGACAGAGAGGGAGAGAGATTGCAAGTAGGTAGAGAGACAGGCAGAGAGAGAGGAGGAAGCAGGCTCCCTGATGAGAAGAGAGCCCAATTCAGGGCTTGATCCCAGGACCCTGAGATCATGACCTGAGCTGAAGGCAGAGGATTTAACCCACTGAACTACCCAGGTGCCCCTAAAAAACACTTTTTAAGAAAAGATTCTATTTATTTGAGAGAAAGAGAGAACACAAGCACAGGTAGGGGGAAGAGGCAGAGGAGAGGAAGAAGCAGACTCCCCACTGACCAGGAAGCCCAGCATGGGGCCGATTCCAGGACCCCAGGATCACGACTGAGCCAAAAGCAAACACTTAACTGACTGAACCATCCAGGCATCTCTAAAAACACTTTTTAATTTTTTTTCATAACAAACTGTTATGGGAAAGAAATGAACCAGCATTTTATAACAGAGAAGGTTGAGTTGCTGAGAGAGGGTGACAAAGTAAAAAGTGTCTAGATTATTTCTAGATTGTAAGTCTCTGGTTTAGAACTATGCATATGGTCTCTAGGATAACAATGTAAAATAGGGATCTCTGGTTATATACATTCCTAACCTTTGTATGTTTGCATTTTGAGGACACATCTTATATACTCACTTTCCATCTTGTGTGTTTTTTTTTTTTAATTTAATTCTTTGAAAACTGATTTTCCTTTTCTAAACTCCCTGTTCATATGAGTCTTGAACTTAGTATTTTGTTCAGCATGAAGGCATTTGGGCTTTACAAGGACATGGATTCTTTTTTTTAAAATTTTTATTTTTTTATTAACATAAAATATATTATTAGCCCCAGTGGTACAGGTCTGTGAATCGCCAGGTTTACACACTTCACAGCACTCACCATAGCATATACCTTCCCCAATAAAGGACTTGGATTCTTATAGTATGGAATTTAGTGTAACAGTTTTTAGATTTTGAGTATCTCATTTTTCAGCGTATCTGTAAGAATGTTGTAAATCTGTCCTTTAATATTGCTCCGAGAGTGTCCCATGCCAGCTTACTTGACAGTTTACTGTTTGCTTTGAACTAGAAACACATACTGTCCTTTATGCTCAGTGGAGGGTCATCAGTATATATTTCAAGTTCCATTTGTAAAAAATGACTTGGTCTTGGTAGCTCTCGGTTTTTTCAGCTAATGAATATGATTTTGTCTTTGCCACATAATTATAGAAATGATACAGATTTAACAGGTTGTAAAGACATAAAAATTTGCCTTTGACAAAGGACTAAGTTTGCGACAAGTTTGTATTACTCTCCTTTTTCCAGAAACTAATACTGGAACAAAAATTAAAAAGAAAACAAAACAGAACTTTTTTTTTCTCTAGTATAAGTTATATGCCTCAGAGGAGATTATGGGGCTTTAAAGGTCTTGTATTTTCACATTCCTGTGATATAAGTGCAAAAATAATTTAATATTTTGATTATCATCAACAAATACTGATGGTGATTTTATTAATTTGGAGATGTTTTAGATTGTTTAAGCCTCAAAGTCACTTCTATGCTGGATAGAAGATAGAAGACTTATTCATAAAAAGATAAAGAATAATGATTCTAAATATAGATGCTAAATATATTGAGTGGAGCTCACGTTACAGAAGCACCTTCAGTTATCAACAGTCATAGTAGGTAGATCATTGATATGAACCAAGCTATTGACCAGAGCAAGCCATGCCACCCCAGCAAGCCATCAACAATTAGTGCTGATGGCTTCTGGCATGCGTCAGTTTGGCCTTACAGATAGATGGGATTTCAAACAGCCTCTTAGATCTTAGTGATTATAAGTATCTATAAATGTCAAAGTAATTCAGCAAAGGAGACCGAAGACTGAAGTAGTTGGAAAATACGGGACTTAAGGTACACTTAATGGAAGAGGTAGACATTTTAGTAGATAGCAGGAAAAGGAAATGAACCAAGAAAGGAAACAGAAAGAAATGTGAATGACCATTTGAGGAATACCAAGTAGACTTGGTAGGATTATGTGTAGTGTTTCTTCAGATGTTTCATGTTAAATTGGGAAACATAGATAGGCAGACTAAGAGTTCGAAAGTATAGGGTGATATATATACACACACATAAAGTGTTAAATGTGTGAAATCTGTTACTGAGAGCAGGTGGATATCAGGGAAACTAGTTGGAGTGAGAAAGGAAGACAACTACATTTATTCAGCATCTGGGTTGGGGTTATTGTGGTATGTGCTTAGCATTTGATTCTTTATTTGACTTCAGAAACTACTGTCAGAATATAAGGATAAGCTCATGGGAAAGTGTAGTCCGAATGGAAAAAGAAAGAAATGAACAGTTTTTTTTTTTTAAGGATTTGTTTACTTATTTGAGTAAGAGAGAGTGTGTGTGTATGAGCACGAACGGGGGAAGAGGTAGAGGGAAAGAGGGAGAATGTTAAGCAGGCTCCACATTGAATGTGGAGCCAATGTGGGGCTCAATCTCATGACCCTGAGATCGTGACCAGAGCCGAAATCAAGAGTCGGGTGCTTAACCCACTGAGCCACCCAGGTGCCCCAAGAAAGGAACAGTTTAAATTGAAAGGACTCGAAGCCTGATTCTAGAGGGCAAAAAGGGGAGGGGTCAAGAATACCACAATCTTTGAACTGAGTTTTGAGGCATAAACATTTAGAGGTTGGGAGAAGCCAGCAAAGTAGCAGAGATGACAGAGATAAAGAGTTTGAACTGAAGAAGTGGAATCAGGATAGGCAGAACTATAGAAACCTATGGATAACACAGTTTTAATATCAAAGGGGAAACTTTCACCCAAGAGCTCTGTGTGTAATTCAGGTGCCCCAGTTTCCAGGACTGTCATTTATCCCATGACAAATATATTCTGGCTGCTGCGGTTTGAAATAAAGCCTTATTTCATTTACCTGCAAACTTAGTCCTTTGGGTAGATAATGATCATCTGTCTTGACAGATTCTGAGTTTTTTCCTTTTAACTATCAGAAAAAAAAATAGTAAATCATTACTATAAAACAACAGTATATTAATAGCCTTACCAAAATCTTCATTCACATCACCTGCCAACACTCTTGCCAAGAGGTGTTTTAAATTCTACGCCTGAAACTAATATTATACTGTATGTTCACTAAGTAGAATTTATTTATTTATTCTATTATTTATTTATTTATTTTTGAGTGAGTGAAGCAATAGAAGTTTATTAAGCGAGGATACAGCAAAAGCGCTCAGGAGTGAGAGGCGTCCCGACAGAGTTGCCCACTAACTAGAATTTAAATAAAAACTTGATACTTAAAAAAAAAAATCATTTTCTAATTTTTTTTTTTTCCATTTGACTTATCTCTTGCTTCCTGGGAACTAGAGCCAGTGAAAAACCAAAGAGGCAGACTTGGAAAACAAACAAAAAAACAAAAAAAAAACAAAAAAACAACTAACAACTTTGTTATTTGGATAACATGAGATAATGGGATCCTGGTTACTGCCTGTTACACCCACAACTCTGTCATTTAGTACTCTGAAATCACAAACTCTAGTTAATGCACACAGATGAGTGAGTAAAGAGAAATTAACAAAATCTGGGAAGTCTGAGAGTAATGTCACCAGTAGTCTTCACTAAAAATTTCAGTTTTAGTGAAAATAGTTTCTTTTTCTTTTTTTCTTTTTTTTAGAGAAAGAGAGTGATGAGCAGGGGGGACATGAAGAGGGAGAAGAAGAAGCAGACTCCCGCTGAGCAGGAAGCCCAATGCGGGGCTCCATCCCAGGACCTGAGAATCATAATCTGAACCAAAGGCAGACGTTCAACCAACTGAGCCACCCAGGTGCCCTGTGAAAAGTTTCTTGTTTCAGTATAGTAAGGAAGGTGCTTTTCCTGCTGAGGCCTTGAGGATGGAAGATGACTGGTTAATTGCTTATATAGACTTATTAGTTAATTTGATGGAAAAGCCTTTTTAATTTTTGTTTCTAGATCCAATATAAATCAAAATGGGTGTAGTTTTTGTCATTAATCAAATAGGTATGAGCTAAAAATTTTGCAAAATTTATTTATTTATTTGCACAATTTAATTCAAAGATGAGATAACTGCATTCCTAGGTGGTTTTAGCATCAGACTTACTAACTTATGGTAGCAAATCAATTAAATGGCTCCTTCAAACCATATATGAAATGATTTATTATAGAAAGGAGACCTTTCAAAAAGTGAGACAATGGGGAGATTAAAGCTATATTTATATCATTAATAGAGCATCACATAACATATTGAAAAATATGTATTTTACTTATTTATTAGTCATTGTCTTTAATTATGCACATAGCAAGGAGATGCCCAAATTCTTCAGGGTGTGCAGTTTGAAAATGCATGGGTACTCTTGTAATTGCATGAATATTGGAGGTGGACTTTTCTGCACTGTTGTCTATGAAAGCAAAGCAAAGCAAAGCAACAGACTTACTATGAACACTGACCTGCAGCCTAACTTCCACAAGAGCTGGAAGGAGGAATTTGTGGTAAATAAAGCAACTGCATAGATTGATAATACATAATAACACTTATTAAATTTATCATTTTGTGATTTTTTTAAAATCAAAGTATTTTATGTTTAATTTCCAAATAATACTAAAGAGGCACATTTCCCATATTTGTTTGAAGAACATATGGGTAAATAGGATGAGAGATACCTCTGAGATACTATCTTTAAAACTGATTTTGAAAACAATATCTGACGTATAAAGAGCGCTCAATAAATATTTTTAATTAATTGGCTATAAAATGACTTCATCTTGCTGACTCTTGCTTTCCAGTAATTAACTCTATTATTCTACTACTTTATTTTACTTACTGCAGAGCAGACCATGAAACCTGGAATAAGGAGATAGAGGAAAAGTAGTGGGACTTTTGGGGAAAGTAAAGTTGTAGTATGTAATCCTTTGTAAACCTGTGCATGGAGGTTTAGGTAACACCATTTATAAAAGAGTGGACAGCAGAAAAACTACAAGCTTGGGAGCACCAGAGCTCATGAAGGCAATAACATTTGTGGTTGGATTTATATATCAGAACCTTGGTTTCTAGGCTTATATCTGTTGTTCATTTGTAATTCAGACAAAAGCTTTGCTGCTCTGGTTGACTTAGGTCTAAGGTGGCTTGGAGATAGGCTTTCTTGTTCCCCCAACTTCCTCCATGATGATCATGGAGGGGCTCTGAAGTGCAATGTTTCAAAATGACTGCATTAGAAATAAGCTACGTGGGCTACAAGGAACACAAATATTTGCTAACCGACAGACTGAATGAAAGTATGGGTCCATGAGTAGACACATCTATCTGATGAGATGTTGAAGAAGAAGGTAAAGATGTTGATGATGATGATGATGGTTGTGATAAAACACTTATTGAATCCTTTCTACATGCTAGGTATTTTTCCAAGTGTTTTTAATTTATTTAATCCTCACGGTGAACCAATTTGGGAGAGACTATTATCATTTCCATTTTACAGATGAAGAAACTGAGTTGGAGTGGTTTAGCAACTTGCCCAAGATCACAGAACTAATAAGCAATCATAAATGTGAGGAAATCTTATTGATAGTAATATAATGAACATATAATTGACTAATGTGATGAATTAAGTAAGTACTTATCTCCTTTGTATCTGGATATCTATGTCTATATGTATCTCTACTATGTGACTAATAATCTGAAACATGTTGGATAAATCAAATGAGAAGTAAAACACTTTTCTCCCATTGAAACAAATATAGTTTTGTTAGAAAAATGCACTTACACAAAATGTAACCTGATTCTACATTTAAGTGCTTTTTAAAAAAATATTTTATTTATTTATTTGACAGACAGAGATCACAAGCAGGTAGAGAGGCAGGCAGAAAGAGAGGAGGAAGCAGGCTCCCCGCTGAGCAGAGAGCCCGATACGGGACTCGATCCCAGGACCCTGGGATCATGACCTGAGCGGAAGGCAGAGGCTTTAACCCACTGAGCCACCCAGGCGCCCCAGTGCTTTTTTAATATAGCAATTAAATGTAATAAGAGATCAGAGATTACTTGGGGAGATCACTGTAGCCTGGAATGATTAATTACTGATTTTATCCCATCTTTTTTGTTTAGAAGATGGGCTAAAATTTTAGAAGATGGGATAAAATCAAAAAGTGTAGGATAGGTAATAAGAATAAGAGAATTTTCTAGGCAGATAGACAAATGAGGAAAGATGTGGATTATAATTACTGTATATTCAGGTTTCAGTACAGAGATAGATGTGAAATTAGGGTGTGGTGTGGGCAACTAAAAAGTTGGATTGGAATATCATTTTTGGAGGGTGTCTTAGCTCAGGTTGCTATTAACAAAATGTCATAGAGTGAGTGGCTTAACCAACATTTATTTTTTGTAGTTGTAGATGATGGAAAGTCCATTAATAGCTGGTGTATTTGGTATCTGGTGAGAGTCTGCTTCCTGGCTTGAGGATGGCCATCTTCTCATTGTATCTTCACATGGCAGACGGCAGAGAGAGGAAAGCTCTCTTATATCTTTTAATCTTATATCACTAATCCTATGATGAGGGCTCCACCTTTGTGACTCAATTACTTCTTAAAGGACGCATCTCTAAACACTATTACTCGGGAGACTTAGATTTCAACATAAATTCTGTGTGGGGGGCAAGGGGGAAAAGCATGCAGTCCATAAAAGAGGGCCTTGAATACAGAGTATAGACTCTGTATTCTATTTTGAAATTCAATGTGCATGTTTTTGAGAAAACAAAGTAGTAGATGGGAGTACTGTGATAACAGTAGTGCTATAGCAGGATTAATGTGTTGTTGAGTACAAGACAAATCAGTACAGGGATTGAGTAGACCCTGAACGAAGGAACTCGGTGAGGAAGGTTCTGGAATAATTCAGGAATGGGCTAATGAGCACCCAAATTAGAGTCATGGCAATGGGAATAAAAATTAGGGGGAGAGAGAGAATTAGGAGTACATTTTATAGCTGGATTCAGTCACTTGAGTTTGGCCACAGGTGAGAAGTCTTATAGTGAATTTCTGCTGAATATTTTCTGAAGCACAAAAACCACTTTGTAATATGGGAATAAAATATGATGGCTGATGGCTGAAGATTGTTCATTTTGTTGCAACTGTAAATCACTGTACAAATATCTTACAACAGGAAACTTGGGTGTCAGAGACAAAATATGTAAAAGTGAGACAGAGGAGACTTGGTACTCTCAAAAAATAAATGTGAACAATTTAATAGTAATAGAATTTGACACAAATATATTAACTGGAAGTCAAACAATTCACCTGCATGGATCATCTTCTTTGCTCATGTCTAATTATGCTGCTACAGACTAATCACTTTGAAAAACCAACCAAAACATTTGCATATCTCAGAGACATATTTCTCAATTTTATGGATTTTATATGTGAAATTATTTTAAACATTAGTGGCAAATTACTGTAATTAGAATACTATTCTCCCATAAGTTTTCACTGCAAAAAATTTTGGGAGTGTCATAACCATTCCATTTTACCTGATATGAATATCATAGGACAGTGGAAGGTGGCAAAATTTTCCAGCGGAAATATCTCAGCAGCCTGAAATTCAGCAAATGCTAAAATGCTTTGGTGTCAAAGTGGGTGCTACATATTTTTTACTATAATATATAATATATGTCTTAACTGCCATTGGAAGCAGGAACATATTTTGCCCCTTAGACTAGATTAGAACCTAAAGCAACTTAATTTCTGAATAGTTTTATGCTGAAAATTAAAAGATGACATTTTTCATATAGCATAAAGTAATAGGAAAGAGTATAGTGATGTGCACTAAGTCTGTGGACCCAAGGATGTCTTCAGCATTATATAATTTATATGTCCATGTATGGTTTCCCTTCATGAATAGCTCTAGAGGGCCACCATAGCTGGCTTGGGGGGCTGGTGAAGAACAAAAAGAGAGGAGGACCTTCTCCATGATGAACTGCAAGGTGAAGAGGTAAAGGGTTTGTCCTGTATCTCAGCGTGAACTTCCCACTCAACTCCAGGGTTCTTGAGAGTTACAGTATAGCTGGCTCACATCCTCTTCTTCCATTCACCTCCTTGATTCATCATCCCACACTCTTTGGGGTTGGAGGATGAGGCCAAGGATTTTTTTTTTTCTTCACTTTCAGACTCTCTCTGAGCTCTTAGGAAGACAGCTGAGAGGCAAGAATCAAGCCACCTTAAAGCTAGGCTGAGAAGGACACCAAACCTGGCTTTGGTGTCTTCTCATCTCTAATTCATTGCATTTTTATCATGCTCTGGTTTGTCTTCTTTCCAGTTTTTGCAGACTGAATTGTGTACCCATCAAATTCATATATTGAAGTCTTAACTCTCAGTACCTCAAAATATGACTATAGAGATAGGATCTTTTAAGAAGTGTTTAAGTTAAAATGTGGCCATTAGAGTGGGCCTTAATAGAATTTAACTTGTGTCCATATAAGAAGAGAAAATTTGGACACCTGAGAAGAAACATAAGGGGATTATGTATCTAGGAATTTGAAGAGGCAGAAAAAGGTGACCATCTGCAAGATGAGAGACCATCCAAGAAGAGAGACCTCAAAGGAAACCAATCTGGTTGGCACTTTGATTTTAGACTTCCAGCCTCGAGAGCTGTGAGAAGATTAATTTCTATTGTTTAAGAGATCCAATGTGTGATATTTTGTCATGGCAGCCCAAGCAAAGTGATATACATACCATTGTTCTCCTAAACCTCACGGTCCTCCTATGACTCCTTCATCTCAGCCACCATTATCCTCCCACCTACTCATGGAACTTATTTCTGCTGGATATAAAGAGTTATCTCATTAAGTTAATTCAGAGTAAGATAACCAAATCATAGAATTTTATCATGGCCAAGTTGCCCAGGAACATACATCTTATAAATAGCTGACCTAGGATGAGAACCTGGATTTTTCTAATCTTAGTGCTAAGCAGTGTTCAGTACACACACTCCTTCTTGTGACAAATCATCAGAGAACTGTGAATACAGGCTAGATTGTTTGGATTTTCATAATACTATTTTGATTTAACCTACCCTTTGGTATTTACCATCAGACTACGTCCAGCAAATCATTGAACTCACTGTTGTATTTATTGTAGGAGTGTCATATGACATAGTCATTCTCAGTATCCCATAATGTCTCCTTGAAGAGGACCACCAAATGATCTGGAAAGATCTTGTGGATTGCACTTTGGGGCCCCTAGCTTTTACTCTGGCTTCCTTTCTTTTCCCAAGCATTCTCTTCTCTTAAACTTAATATGTCATATTTTTATTTATTTATATGTTTTTAAAGTAATATATAGTTTATTCATTTAGAAATACTGATTTATTTGACTCATGTTTTAAGAAGAGTAGTTCAAATTACTCACATGCATCTTTGCCATCAGTGTCTTTATGATCAACAGGCAATTTTCCAAAAAAGTCCAAAGTGTGAACAATTTTCCAAATAGGCCAAAGAAATCTAAATCTAGTTCTTACTAGATGAGAAGACACCAAAGCCAGGTTTGGTGTCCTTCTCAGCCTAGTTTTAAGGTGGCTTGATTCTTGCCTCTCAGCTGTCTTTCTCAGTCCATAGATTTGTCAACATTCGGTGAAGGATGCCACATCTTCTCAAGATCAACATAATTAATTTATATCCACTTGAAACCTATAGACATATTGGTGTGGGTAGCAGAGATGAAATATCCAATAATTATATGTAAGGTCAGCATATGAAAGTTCTTAAGTATAGTGCCCTGAACTTTATAACTCAGTGTCACTGGTTGCCCTTGTGGCAGGTGTATATGCTGTCCCTCCACTTTCATAATGCTTGAAGGTTACAGGCTTGTACCAGATCCAATTCATAGTCAAAGTCTAGCAACTACTTGGAAAAGCACAATTGAAAGATGGATTGTTACAGACACCATCTGTGAGTCCTTCTAGCATTACTCCAAGAAATATGTGTGGGCATGCTGAGTATATTTTTTTGAAAAAAGATTTTACTTTTTACTGAGAGAGATAGGGAGAAGGGGAGGAGCAGAGGGTGAGGGACAAGCAGGTTCAGTGCTGAGTGAGGAGCCTGATGTGGGGCTCGATCCTAGGACCCTGAGATCTTGACCTGAGCTGAAACTAACAGTTGGACCCTTACCTGTTTGAGCCACCCAGGCACCCCCTGTTGAGTATATTAATAGGAAAGTTTAGTTATGATGGGTAATTTTATTTTTTTAATTTTTTTAAAAAGATTTTATTTATTTATTTGACAGACAGAGGTCACAAGTAGGTAGAGAGGCAGGCAGAGGGTGGGGGTTGGGAGAAGCAGGATCCCCACTGAGCAGAGAGCCTGATGCGGGAGTCAATCCCAAGACCCTGAGATCATGACCTGAGCTGAAGGCAGAGGCTTAACCCACTGAGCCACCCGTGCACCTTGGATTGGGTGATTTTAAATAGAATCTTTTTGTTTTGTTATCTAATTCTATAATAAATGTAAGCAACTTGCAAAAAGCTACCTCTCATAGTTTCCACTTTATTATGTCAAAGTAGTGGAGTGTAATGGTGTTCACTTTAGGTCTTAAGCTACTGGAGATTTGACAATGTCATTTTCACTTCTATCTGAAATTTTTGAGATATGTACTTACTAATTCCATGTATCATGTTATTGAAAAATTCACCTTATGCTACCAATATTCACATCACATTAGGAAGTTGGTGCTCTTTTATGTTTTACTGCTGTATATTTATAATCTCCATAACTAACCACTTGTTATATTGCTCTTTTAAAAATTTTTTTAATCTATTTGTGCAAGTCTTTTTTTCTCTAATGTTAGTTAGTCACCATACAGTACATCATTAGTTTTTGATGTAGTGTTCCAGGATTCGTTGTTTGCATATAACACCCAGTGCTCCATGCAATACATGCCCTCCTTAATACCCGTCGCCAGGTCAACCCTTTACCCCCACCTTCCTCACCTCTGAAACCCTCAATTTGTTCAGAGTCCATAGTCTCTATATTGCTCTTTTATTTTTAATTTTTTTTAAAGATTTTATTTATTTATTTGACAGAGAGAAATCACAAGTAGATGGAGAGGCAGGCAGAGAGAGAGAGAGGGAAGCAGGCTCCCTGCCGAGCAGAGAGCCCGATGCGGGACTCGATCCCAGGACCCTGAGATCATGACCTGAGCCGAAGGCAGCGGCTTAACCCACTGAGCCACCCAGGCGCCCCACTATATTGCTCTTTTAAAACATTTTTTTTCAGTCTTTAATCAGATCTTTATTCAAAATTAGCTGTCCAAAATGATTTGACTTCTATAGAATAAACAAATGTAAGTTTTTAGGCAGCAGGCTTCTTGCTTTCTGTGGTAGGTTTCTTTCTTGCAGGCATCTTGTCATCTGCTGGTTTCTTGGTTATTGCAGCCTTTTTTCCCACCAAAGGCTTCTTCTGCTTCTTCACACCAGCAGCCTTCTTCTTTGTCTTCCATACCACAGGCTTCTTGCCTAGAAACCCCTTCTGATCATATTTGGCTTCTAATGCTGCTGCTGCCTTATCCATCTGGAGTTTGTGATTTTGGTCTGGCAAAGAATGGTATTCTGGCACAGATTTTTTGCATATGGGTTTAGCTTCCACATGATTCTCAGGTTCTTCAGTGGATTCTTCTTCAGGTCCCTGTGATGCATCTTCTTGGGTAGTGCTCAGAGGGTTCTTTGGATCCCTGGACTTTTCAAGATTCTGCTAAGGTCTGTGTTAATACCTTATCTGTGGTAAAGCTGTAGTTACTCTTGAAGGAGGCAGTCTTATGCCAAGTTCCATATAGATTGCCTAGCTTGTGGAAAGCATTTTCAGTCCAAATGTAGAAACGTCCCACTTGCCCACTAGGAGCAAGTTTCAAAATGTTCAGTTTGCCTGCATTAAGTCAAGTAATGCCTGGGATGTTTCTGAAGGCCTTGATGATACCATTGTCTTCATTGTAGATGATGCAGGGTCCCCTGCACTGGACAGAATGATGGTTTCTCATTTTGCCCTTGACAGCTCTCATTTGCTGAGAGGCGTAGACCTTTTTGATATAATTCCAGGCTTTAAGTTTCTTTCAAAACAAAACAGCCTTGGTATTCTTGTAGCCTTCACCTTTATTGTCAACCACCAAAGGAAGTTCAGGAACTTCTTCATTATGATGATCATTAGACATGACCGGCACTGGTAAGGCTGAGGCAGCCAGGGCAGAATACATGGCATATGGCTTCTGGTTATATTCACTCTACGATTCAACAGCACTGGGTTTTGGTGGTACAAACATGCGGCCCCCATGACACATATTTCCAAGAGCACCCTGGCCGAAATGGTGAGTCCCACTGCCTCAAACTCTAGGAATTCAAGCCACCGATCTGCCAATACCCCAAGACTGAACACTGATTTGATGAACTGCTAGTTCACTGACAGTGTATGTCTGGCTGTTGTTTTTGCGCAAGTTGGTATGAACAAAGTTCATAATATCAGGTCAAATGGGAGCCTTAAACACAGCAGGCAAAGTAACATTTTTGTCAGATGACTCCCCCTTTTCAGAGTACACAGATGTCAATGAATGAGCACACGCCATCAAGGGGAGAAGAGAGGGTGATGCTCCTCAAAACATTTTTACCAAAGTTATACATATACTGATTTCAAAGAGACAAATAGTTCTTATAAAATTTGTTGTAAAAACCAGCAGTCTACTTTCACCCATACTTTCATTTTTGGAGGATTATTTTGGGATGTATTTCTGTGTCTCTAAATAACATGCTTTATTGCTGCTTCTTGGTTTGTTGATTTCAGGCAGGACCTATTGACTTTCCGCTAAAGAATTTTCAGATTGAGCTGAATTTCATCACTCCCACTTTCCAGTGCACAAGTGCCATGTCCCAGCCCACATCCTCTTGATAGGGCTCAAAACAATTGACAGTGAGCCATGTAGTGAATCTTGATCATTTTGATTTCTGTGCATAGTTTTACATTTTCCCCAAAGGTCATACAATTATCCTCTCAAGATGTTGAAATACATCAAGTGTTCTGTCAGTTTTGTCTTGTGAAGAAATCTCTTCCTGAAGAACTTTCTACCCTACTCTAATCTGGATTGTTTTCCTTCTTTACTGAGGCACAGCTGAAGGCATGGTCTTCACAATCACCTGGGAATTCTTTTGGTCTCTCTAGAAGGTATGCAATTTTTCCTTAATATATCTTCCTCTTTCTTGGCTTACATCTTCATTTTAGTGAAGTTTATCCTTCTATAGATTCCTGAGAAAGAGGAGGAGGGGAAGGTAAACTTTAAACATCCTGCATGTCCAAATTGGTCTTTACCTTCGCTTTCAATTTTTGGTCTGGCTGGATATACTTGACAGATCTTCCTCAGTTTAATGATGAATATGACTTGATAAATCCATTGGAAGTTAAAATACTGTAATCAAAAGGCATTTAAGGGGCATCTGGTTGGCTCAGTGAGTTAAACATCTGCCTTTGGCTCAGGTCGTGACCTCAGGATTCTGGGATGGAGCCCCAAGTCCAGCTCCCTGATCAGAGGGGAATCTGCTTCTCCCTCTCTCCCTGCTCCTCCCTCTTGTGCATACTCTCTTTCAAATAAATAAGTAAATAATCTTAAAAAAAAAAGAACATTTAGTACACTAACCTACTGAACATCATAGCTTACCCTAGCCTGCCTTAAACATGTTCATAACATATTAGCCCACAGTTGTACAAAATCATCTAACACAAAGCCAATTTTATGATAAAGGGTTGACTATCTCATGTAATTTATTGAAAAGAGGTCTCTTTTATTTTTTTCCTTTTTTTTTGTTTTTGGAATTCTCCTGACAGTGCCTTTTCTGTCTTTATGGATGCAATAGATTATTCATATCCTGAGTATACTAATGATTTTTACATTTTCTTCTCTTTGTATAAGTCTTTTTTTCCCCAAAGTTATTATATTTTTCTTTAGGGGATTTACTCAGATGTTGGGGTTTTTAAAATATTTTTTATTGTATTTATTTATTTTAGAGAGACAGAGCATGTGTGCATGCAAGTGGCGGGGGCAGAGGGAGAGGGAGAGAGAGTATCTTAAGCAGACTCCATGCTGAGGGCAGAACCCGATGCGGGGCTTGATCTCATAATCCTGATATCATGACCTGAGACAATATCAAGAGTCAGTCGTTTAGGGATGCCAGGGTGGCTCAGTCAGTTAAGCAACTGCTTTCAGCTCAGGTCGAGAACTCAGGATCCTGGGTTCGAGTCCCACATCGGGTTCCCTGCTTAGCAGGGAGTCTGCTTCTCCCTCTCCCTCTGCCTCTCTCCTCTGCTCATACATTCTTGCTCTTGCTCTCCCTCTTTCTCAAATAAATAAAATATTTGAAAAAAAAAAAAAAAAGGGAGTCAGTTGCTTTACTGACTGAGCCACTCAGGTGCCTGAGTTTTTTCTTTCTTTCTTTTTTTTTTAAATTGTACTATAGTAAACATACATTATTAAATTAGTTTTGTATGTACAATATAATGATACATTTTTATACATTACTCAGTGCTCATCATAATAAAGGTACTCTTAATCGTTTTATTCTATTTCATCCATCCCCTCACCCACCTGTCTGACGACCAGCTCTTTATTCTCCATAGTTAAGAGTCTGTTTTGGTTTTGGCTCTTTTTTTTCCAGTTTGTTCATTTGTTTGTTTCTTAAATCCCACATATGAGTGAAATCATATTGTATTTGCCTTTCTCTGACTGACTTATTTTATTTACTATTGTATCCTCTAGATCCATCCATGTTGTTCCAACTGGCGAGATCTCATTCTTTTTATGGCTGAGAAATATTCCATTGTGTACAAATACCACACCTTCATTATCCATTCATTTATGGATAAATACTTAGGTTGTTCCCATATTTTGGCTATTGTAAATAATGCTGCAATAAATATATCAGTGCATCTCTCTTTTCAAATTAGAGTTTTCATTTTTGGGGGGGGGTAAATACCCAGTAGTAGAATTACTGAATCATATGGCAATTCTATTTTTTTTTAAAGATTTTATTTATTTGACAGAGAATGAGAGAGGGAATACAAGCACAGGGAGTGGGAGAAGGGGAAGCAGGCTCCCCACTGAGCAAGAAGCCTGGTGCAGGACTCTGATCCCAGGACCCTGGAATCATGACCTGAGCTGAAGGAAGATGCTTAATGACAGAGCCACCCAGGTGCCCCTGATAATTCTATTTTTAATTTTTTTGAGGACCCTCCATACCGTTTTCCACAGTAACTGCTCCAATTTGCATTCCTACCAACAGTACCTGAGGATTCTTTTTTCTCCATATCCTTGCCAACACTTACTATTTGTCCTTTTGATTCTAGCCACTCTGACAGGTATAAAGTGATACCTTATTGTGGTTCCGACATGCATTTCCCTGGTGATGAGTGATGTTAACATCTTTCTATGTGTCTGTTGGCTGTCTGTATGTCTTGTTTGCAAAAGTGTCTGTTTTTGTCCTCTGCCCATTTTAATCATATTATTTGTGCTTTTTGGTCTAAGGATGGAGTTAGGGCTTATGTACCATGATTTTACTGTAGGGGGATATGGCTAGGGTGGTTTTGTTTTTTTTTTTTTTTTTTTGGATCAATCACAGATTTTCATATCTTCCAGATTTTTCCTCTTAACTAGTCAGATTCTATGAAGAAGACTCTTCAGACCTTGCACATAGTGGTAGAAGGTCTAGCAACTGCTGTTCTATTGAATAAATAAGATTTATTGTTGGCACTCTCCCCTACTACTTTTGGATTCCATTCACCAGGTAGTTTTTGTCATTATCACTAGCCCATCTCTTCCAGAATTTTGCTGCTATAACTTCCATCTTCTGTTCTTATGCCTTAAAGACTCTATTCTATTATTTAAGTAGAGTGTGGGGAGAAAGCAAAGGTAGATTTGTGTGCTAGTTCTCCAGCCTAATACCAGGAGTCTCAACATTTATTTATCTATTGTCCTTTTATTATACTGTACATATTTCTGTATGATACCTGAATATTTTTAAAAGCAGGAAAAAAGGATAAAACAAATGACTACCTTGATTAAAATTCTACATTATGTAATCTTTTTGCTTACTGCTATGTTATGAAAATGAGAAGTGTTATTAATTTAATTCTTTGAAATTTATCTTATTTCCAGGTTCTTGAGGTGCACACCCATATCTCCTTTTGTGCCTCCCCAATGGCGACTTTTCCTACTTCATTATTCATCCTAGAGCTGACTTTCCTAAAATATGTGTCTGTGTGCTCAGTGGCTTTTCATTATTTTTAGTCAGGCAAATTGACTTTCCTCCTGGAAGAAATCCAGGGAGTAGAGCCTCCAAGTGTACTCTAGATTTGGCTGTGCCAAAAATGTTTCACTTTGAGATATTAGTTGTTCTGAAACAGTAGGAACTTGGTTATATTAGAAAATGACAAGACTTTAATAGATTTTTAAAAAGCGCTTTAAAAGTGTGTTTTCACTAACAACCAGAGAGATCTGATCATTCTCTTTGCATTCCATGTACGGAGGTGATATGTGAAGGTTTTAAATGAATGACACCTGTCATCTGTGCAGTGAGGTGTGTATTGTGCTGCGGTGTCTCAGGAATGAGCAGGTGTTAGGAAACTTTTTAGAAATGTTCTATAATCAAGGGAAAAAATATTCCTCGGGAGTTAATCTCAAGTCATGCTGATCCTCTTGTGGTTTGGTTTGATCTGAGATAATGTATAAAAAAGACATTATTTAAGCAGAAAGCACCACATAATCCTTGTTATTTTCTTATAATTCTTATTTTCCATGCTGAACTTTGAAACATGTTCTCTCTTTTATCCACATCACTTCAGAAGCCTTTATTTGTAAAAGGGAATGAGAAACTATTTTATTTAGTTTCAGAGTTCAATCAATTCTCTAAAAGTCAATTTTTAAGATACTGTGTGGTCCAGACTCTGTTGGCATTTTCATAAATGTGGACATGGGTAAGTAAGAAAAGGCAGGAAACAAGCATCTGGCTTTCAGACCTCCCCTCATCTGAAATGTGAATTTTTGGATGAAATAAGCTTAGCAGGCAAATTTTTATACACAAGCATAAAATAATGAATCAAGATGAATTGTAAGCATTTAGGATCTTGTTAAATTCATCTGGGCAGCAGCCACTTGGATAAACTATCACCACCAATGGGTGTCCTAAAGGGATGAAATGACTTCAACATCCTATAAATCAAAAACGCACCTTCACCATTCAATCAATATGCTGATTGAATGTTGGCAGTGCAAAAACAGTATTTCACCTTCACAGAATCTAGTGTATGTGATTCAATGAAACATGTGTTTTATTTTTATTTCTTTTATTTTTTTAAAGATTTTATTTATGTATTTGACAGAGAGAGAGATCACAATTAGGCAGAGAGGCAGGCAGAAGGGGGAGGGAAGCTGGCTCCCAGCTGAGCAGAGAACCTGATGTAAGACTCAATCCCAGGACTCTGAGATCATGACCTGAGCCAAAGGCTGAGGCTTAACCCACTGAGCCACCCAGGTACTCTGAAACATGTGTTTTAAAGCAAAAGTCCTTCATCATAAAATACTTGATAGTAATTCATGTGATAATAAAATGGTACTGGAAACAATACGTAGGCAAGCAAATACCCTGGCAAAAAATTATAGGTGAGTGAAGAAGATGCAAAAGTAATCTTGCTTAGGCTTATGACTCTGTATGATGTAGCTCTTCAACAAATCTGCTGTGTTATGATAGACTAAAGAGACTTTTTGGGGTGTCAGTTTATTGAGGTGTAATTTGCATAAGTTAAAATTCATTTAAGTGTACACCTCAGTGATTTTTAACACATATGTATAGTTGGGTAGCCACCATCATTATGTAGAATATTTTCATAGTCCCAAAGAGTTCTTTTCTTAAATTTTTTATTTTTTTAATTATTAACATTATTATCAACATATAATGTATTATTTGTTTCAAGGGTACAGGTATGTGATTCATCAGTTTTACACAACACACAGCACTCACCACAACAAATACCCTCCCCAATGTCCATCACACAGCCACCCCATTTTCCCACTCCTTGCCCCTCCAGCAACCATCAATTTGTTTCCTAAGATTAAGAGCCTTGTATGGTTTTGTCTCCTTTGTTTCATCTTGTTTCATTTTTTTCCCCTACTTCCCCTATGATCCTTTGCCTTGTTTCTTAAAATCTACATTTCATTGAGAGTGTAAGATAATCATCTTTTTCTGATTGACTTATTTCACTTATCATAATATCCTCTAGTTACATCCACATCTTTGCAAATGGCAAGATTTCTTGCCATTTCTACATAATATTCCTGTGTGTGTGTGTGTGTGTGTGTGTGTGTATCACATCATCTTTATCCACTCATCTGTCAATGTACATCTGTGTTTTTTCCATAGTTTGGCTCTTGTGGACATTGCTGCATAAACATTGAGGTGCAGGTGCCCAAAACATTCTTTTTCATGAGCCCTTTCAATCAGTCTCCACCTTCAACCCTTGGCCATCACCTGTCTGCTTTCCGTATCTACACCCTGCCCTTTTAAGAATTTCTTAAGAATAGGTCTATAGAATATGAAGTCTTTTGTTTCTGGCTTCTTTCTCATAGCATAATGCTTTTGAGATTCATCTGTACTCTTTGATGTATCAGTAGTTTCTTTATATAGCTGAGTAGTATCTCTTTGTATGGACATACCACTATTCATTTATCTACTCACAAGTTGATTGTTGAATTCTTGGCAGTTTTTGGTGCTTATGAATCAACCTGCTATAAAGTAGTCTTTGTGTGGACATATGTTTTCATTTCTCTTGGGTAAATTTCTAGAAGTGGAATTGCTGGGTCATATGGTAAGTGTATACTTATAGCAACAATACTTACCGTAACAAAAACAA
The DNA here is from genome assembly GCF_011764305.1 of Mustela putorius furo. Lineage (NCBI taxonomy): Eukaryota > Metazoa > Chordata > Mammalia > Carnivora > Mustelidae > Mustela > Mustela putorius. The sequence goes on from NW_025421987.1 coordinate 35,330,935, forward strand.
CTAAGACTGTTTTCCAAAATGGCTAAAAGTGGAAGTGTCTATTTTGCTTTTGCACCAGCAGTATATGAGAATTCCATTTGCTTCTCATTCTGACCAAAGCTTGATATTTGTTGGGCTTTTGATATAACTATTCTAGTGAAAATCTAGTGATATTTGATTTAAGTTTTAATTTTAATCATCCAGTTAATACCATAGGGTATCCTTCTTGTGCTTACTAAATTTTTTCTTTATTGAAGTATGGGTTCAAATATTTTACCTAATATTTCTTGACAATTTTTTAATCTTCTTGTTGTTGGGCTTAAGAACTCTTTATATGTTCTAGATATAAATATTTTATAAGATACGTGTTTGTATTTTCTCCTGGTTTGTGGCTTGTCTTTTCAATTTCTTACTAGTATCTTCTGAATAATAAAATATTTTAATTTTGATAAAGTTTGCTTTCTCAAGTATTTTCTTATATAATTTGTGCTATTTTGTCCTATTTAAGAAATTTTTGTCTAACCCAGTCACTACCATATTACTTTTTCTAGAAAATTTTTTTAAAGTTTACTTATTTAAGTAATCTCTACACCCAATGTGGGGCTCAAACTCACAACCCTGAGTTGTACTCATGTACTTTTCTGACTGAGCCATCCAGGCACTTCTTTCTTATTTTTATGGTTTTAGATTTTATATTTAGGTCATGACTCATTTGAGATAATTTTTGCATATAGTATGAGGTTCATGTTTTTGTCATGTAAATATCTCAAGTTACTGGGGGAAAGGATAATCTTTTAAATGAATAAATAGTTCATAAGTGTTCAGGAGGATCAGAATGATGAATTCCAGGGGCAAGGTACTTTCACCCATGAAAGAACAAATGAAGCACAAAGCAGTGTGTAAGACCACTGAGCTGAAGTCAGACTCATGGATGTAAGTCTGGATGTATATCTCTTCTGATGATATAAGTTATATTTTCTTTCGGTGCCTTGGTGGCTCAGTCATTAAGTGTCTGCCTTCAGCTCAGGTCATGATTCCAGGGTCAGGGGATTGAGTCCTGTGTCAGGCTTTCTGCTCCATGGGGAGCCCGCTTCTACCTCTCCCACTCCCCATGCTTCTTGTATTCCCTCCTTTGCTATCTCTATCTTGGTCAAATAAATAAAATCTATATATATATATACATATATATATATATATATATATATACACACACACATATAGAGAGAGTTATATTTTATAATATAAATTTAAGTTTTCTTTAATGTGTCCATCTACTTGCTTCTTGATTAGAACATAGTTTGAGGATATAACTTAACTGTCTATACTTCAATTTTTCCATCAGTAATGGGGATCAAAGTAATATCTGCCTTGTAGAGTTCTTGAAGAGACTAAACATGTAATACACAGAATATTAGACATTATTAGACAAATGTTAGACATTATTATGAGCACCAGTTACTTCACAGTGACTGTCCTAAGTAGCTAACTATCTTAGACAGGAATGAGTCTGCATGGGATCATTCACTGTTGTGTTCTTGCCTCATCTGTTGCCCCTGAGCAAAAAGAATGATAGTACAAATATCTAGTTACTTTAGTATGATTCACAATTCTGGAAAGGGTTTTTTCGGCTCAACAGTTTACAAAGACATCAGAAATGATTAATTGAGAATGGCTAAACTCATAAGATAAAATTAATTATATACAGATTACAAAACAGCTCACTTAAGCATAAACACAATTAAAAATAAAAACCAGATAAATTTATGCACTCCCCCACATTTATTACCGGTTTATTTTTTCAGAGGTTTTGAAAAAACATTCTGCCACAACTGCTACAGATATCCTTCTAATTTTCATCCATGTCTGTTTGCTATCTGTCCTTGCTCACTGTTGTCCATTGATCCACTTCTGTATTCCATGCTGGGCCCAAACCAGCTGATCTAATCTGCTTCACATCAGCCTTATCACTCCCTTGATTTAAGACTGATATACCGATTACAAGGACTCCTACAACCCTGTCTGTATTTCTAGGAGTCTAACAATTTTCACTCGTTATTACAGATAGTTAGGCAATTTCCCCTCAGTTTTGCCAACGTGTTGCCTGTAGCCAGCTACGATGGGATGTCTCCTTTAATATTGCTGTACCATGAGGAGCTTTACAGAACCTTCTAGGCAGGACCAGCTGCATTATTTGTTCAACATTAGGAATTAGGGAGTTGAAAAATTTTACATGATAAAAACATAATTTTGACAGCCCCAATCTTGATTATTTGTAAAGGATGGAATTTTAAAAAAAGAGCCTATATAGTATATCAATAATGAATGCTTCCCTCTCTGAATCAAATACTGATTATAACCAGTATAAGAAAATGGTTAATCATCGTACTAGAGGTCCTAGCCTCAGCAATCAGACAACAAAAGGAAATTAAAGGCATCCAAATCGGCAAAGAAGAAGTCAAATTATCACTCTTCGCAGATGATATGATACTATATGTGGAAAACCCAAAAGACTCCACTCCAAAACTGCTAGAACTTATACAGGAATTCAGCAAAGTGTCAGGATATAAAATCAATGCACAGAAATCAGTTGCATTTCTCTACACCAACAGCAAGACAGAAGAAAGAGATATTAAGGAGTCAATCCCATTTACAATTGCATCCAAAACCATAAGATACCTAGGAATAAACCTAACCAAAGAGACACAGAATCTATACTCAGAAAACTATAAAGTACTCATGAAAGAAATTGAGGAAGACACAAAGAAATGGAAAAATGTTCCATGCTCCTGGATTGGAAGAATAAATATTGTGAAAATGTCTATGCTACCTAAAGCAATTTACACATTTAATGCAATTCCTATCAAAGTACCATCCATCTTTTTCAAAGAAATGGAACAAATAATTCTAAAATTTATATGGAACCAGAAAAGACCTCGAATAGCCAAAGGGATATTGAAAAAGAAAGCCAACGTTGGTGGCATCACAATTCCGGACTTCAAGCTCTATTACAAAGCTGTCATCATCAAGACAGCATGGTACTGGCACAAAAACAGACACATAGATCAATGGAACAGAATAGAGAGCCCAGAAATAGACCCTCAACTCTATGGTCAACTAATCTTTGACAAAGCAGGAAAGAATGTCCAATGGAAAAAAGACAGCCTTTTCAATAAATGGTGCTGGGAAAATTGGACAGCCACATGCAGAAAAATGAAATTGGACCATTTCCTTACACCACACACAAAAATAGACTCAAAATGGATGAAGGACCTCAATGTACGAAAGGAATCCATCAAAATCCTTGAGGAGAACACGGGCAGCAACCTCTTCGACCTCTGCCGCAGCAACATCTTCCTAGGAACAACGCAAAAGGCAAGGGAAGCAAGGGAAAAAATGAACTACTGGGATTTCATCAAGATCAAAAGCTTTTGCACAGCAAAGGAAACAGTTAACAAAATCAAAAGACAACTGACAGAATGGGAGAAGATATTTGCAAACGACATATCAGATAAAGGACTAGTGTCCAAAATCTATAAAGAACTTAGCAAACTCAACACCCAAAGAACAAATAATCCAATCAAGAAATGGGCAGAAGACATGAACAGACATTTCTGCAAAGAAGACATCCAGATGGCGAACAGACACATGAAAAAGTGCTCCATATCACTCGGCATCAGGGAAATACAAATCAAAACCACAATGAGATATCACCTCACACCAGTCAGAATGGCTAAAATCAACAAGTCAGGAAATGACAGATGCTGGCGAGGATGCGGAGAAAGGGGAACCCTCCTACACTGTTGGTGGGAATGCAAGCTGGTGCAGCCACTCTGGAAAACAGCATGGAGGTTCCTCAAAATGTTGAAAATAGAACTGCCCTATGACCCAGCAATTGCACTATTGGGTATTTACCCTAAAGATACAAATGTAGCGATCCAAAGGGACACATGCACCCGAATGTTTATAGCAGCAATGTCCACAATAGCCAAACTATGGAAAGAACCTAGATGTCCATCAACAGATGAATGGATCAAGAAGATGTGGTATATATACACAATGGAATACTATGCAGCCATCAAAAGAAATGAAATCTTGCCATTTGCAACAACATGGATGGAACTAGAGTGTATCATGCTTAGCGAAATAAGTCAAGCAGAGAAAGACAACTATCATATGATCTCCCTGATATGAGGAAGTGGTGATGCAACATGGAGGCTTAAGTGGGTAGGAGAAGAATCAATGAAACAAGATGGGATTGGGAGGGAGACAAACCATAAGTGACTCTTAATCTCACAAAACAAACTGAGGGTTGCCGGGGGGAGGGGGTTTGGGAGAAGGGGGTGGGATTATGGACATTGGGGAGGGTATGTGATTTGGTGAGTGCTGTGAAGTGTGTAAACCTGGTGATTCACAGACCTGTACCCCTGGGGATAAAAATATATGTTTATAAAAAATAAAAAATTAAAAAAAAAAAGATTTAAGAAAGAAAAAAAAAAAAAAGAAAATGGTTAATCAATAATTGATGAAATGTGTATCAAAATGTTCATGAAAAAATAAATTACTATTTCTTCTCATTTTTTACTTTGTAGATATTTCATAAATGGATATTTTAAATGTACAGAAACAAAAGCTATCTACCTAACTCTGGAGAGATTCAAAACTCAACAGACGTTCATATGCCTAAATTCTAGAGTTGATCAACTTAGTGTAAAAATAAAAGTCAGAAATCTCTTAACTGTACACAGATTGCTCAAGAGTTTAAAAATAGTGTAAGTTGAGTTATCAAGAAATCAAATCTTATATGGTTTTCATCACAAAAATCAAGCAAGATCATATATCTTTCTACTATTTCAATACAATTTAAAGGCACTATTCAAACTTATTTTGTCTTCCAAACTATTCCCTTAATTCTTATTCCATTTATTGTCCATTAATGGAAGAAATCTGTGAGGAAGAAGAGAGTTTTCGTTACTGTGGTTCCCAGTCTACTAAGCTGTCCCTTGACATTTCTCCAGTCCCTGAGCTGCATGCCACTCCTCACAGAAAGTGTAGAATTATAGCCTCTGTCTTTGAATCTGGTCTGCTTTTGTGACTGGTTTGACCAATAGAATTTTATGGAACTTATGAGTCCAGACCTTAAAAGGACTAACAGCTTTTTTTCCTTACCTCTTGGAAACTTATTCTTGTGATGTGCCTTCTATAAACTTTATTGTCATGCTCTAAGCTGCATGAGACCTGAGGTGCTGTGCTCTACAGCTCAAGGTAAGCTCTTTAGTGGACAGTAGTACTAAGTGCCAGTCTGAGAGTGAGCCATCTTGGATGTTCCAGTGCACTTGAGTCCCCTGACAATTGCAACTCAGTCAATATCCTATAGAACAGAAGAACCATGCCGCTGTTTCCAGTCAACCTGCAGAAACAGAGAGATACTAGCATGGCTACTGTTATAAGCCACTAAATTTTGAAGTAGTTTATTACACAGCAATGGATAGCTGAAAATGTTACCTCCATAGCAAGGCTTATGGCTTCTTTCAATATTTTGAATAATTAAAGCAACATGTGAAAAGTAATGAATCCCAGGTAATTTATTGGAAAGACTAGCTTATTATATTAAAGTAACAATGATCTCTGTTACAATAGAGTATTTCGGAAAATTACTTTTAATGACCAGAAGTCTAGTTACCCTGAGCAGAGCCAAAATGAAAATGACAGCAGAGTTTAAAAAGCCTCATTAATTTGGGATGCATGCATGATCTAGAAGCAAAGAAACTTGGATTAGCTTGCTGAATATCCTTTTGTGACTTTTTAGAAAACATACTCATTGTTTGGTGTTTCAGATTTGATTTTGAGCTAAATCGTGTAAAGAAGTTAGCTCTTTATGGGCCAAGACACAGAAAAGGAGCAAAGTACTAGGGATGAGGAGGGGTCAGGAGATTTTTCTGCTGGGAGTCTCTGCAGTTAGCATTTAAGATTAGGGAATTTCAACAGTTATTTCAAAAATAGTGTTTTTTTAAAAATTATGAATATATTTTCCAAACCAGAAATTAGCACATTGGGTTGATAAACATGAAACTGTGGAGATAGTAGGATAGAACTGACAGGGAAAAAATCATAAAGGCACAGCCACAGAGATGATAATGTAGGTGATAATAAAAAAATAGTTAAATAAAATTTATATAGTGGTTATCATAGGCCAGCTACTATCCTAAGTATCAGGCATAAACTCATTTAATAGTTACATAGACCCTACATTCCTCCCTGTATTAAAAATGTGGAAATTGAGGCATAAGCTTTTCAGGTGGTCGAGCAATCTGTGAAGTCAATCTTATTCTAGAATCCATACTCTTTAAAAAAAAAAAATTGTTAATTTATTTGAGAGAGAAAGACAAAGAGTGAGCATATGAGAGGTGGGGAGGGGGTGGTGGTAAGGGGAAGAGAGAGAAGAGAGAGAAACAGATTTCCTGCTGAGCTGGGAGCCTGTTGCAGGGCTCAATTCCAGGACCCCTGGATCATGATATGAGCCAAAGGCAGACACTTAAACCACTGAGCTCCCCAGGCACTGCTAGAATCCATACTCTTTACTGGTGTTTTTTTTTTTTAAGATTTTTTTTTTTAAAGATTTTTTTTATTTTTTTTTTTTTTTTGACAGAGAGAGATCACAAGTAGGCAGAGAGGCAGGCAGAGAGAGAGAGAGAGAGAAGGAAGCAGGCTCCCTGCTGAGCAGAGAGCCCGATACGGAACTCGATCCCAGGACCCTGAGATCATGACCTGAGCCGAAAGCAGCGGCTTAACCCACTGAGCCACCCAGGCGCCCTTTTTTTAAGATTTTATTTATTTATTTGACAGACAGAGATCACAAGTAGGCAGAGAGGCAGGCAGAGAGAGAGGGAGAAGCAGGCTCCCTGCTGAGCAGAGAGCCCGATGCGGGGCTTGATCCCAGGACCCTGGGATCATGACCTGAGCTGAAGGCAGAGGCTTTAACCCACTGAGCCACCCAGGTGCCCCTTTACTGTTTTATACTGTCTCTAGGTATAGTGTATGAGGTGAGGTATAAAATGGGGATGGCTATTGTTTTTAAGTAATGGGAAGGAGTGATTTCTGCTGATACAAGCCAATCATATGTAAAAGATGTTTGGAGCTTTATTATAGAGCACCAAAGATACCACATGCCTATCTCTCATCTCCTCTAGAGACATCTGTGACTAACTAGGAGCTGCTGTTTAGCAGGTGGTCCTGATAAGTTTCCCTGGTTACCTAGGGATACTAAGCAAGGAGAATGTTGAGATAGCACTGTCATTGCTCCTCAAGATCTGGCTGATAGTAAGGTTATACTCATGACTCCATTGGTTCAAGATCCCAAGGGGAACATGATTTGTTCTTCGTGAAAATCCAATGCTTTGTTTCCTCTTGTTGCATGTCCTTCATGTCTGTCGAAGATGAGGAAGAAGGGAGGCAGTAATTTAGGTGCTTGTTGACAAGTCTCAGTGTACCTTCCTTGTTAAGAACAATACAAAGATCTTCTTGACTACTTCTGTGCAAATGACAGCAGATTGCTAGCATCCATCAGGATCTAGAAGAAAGGACACAGGATATTGTGTAAATTAACTAGGTGTAAATGCCACCTAGTTCAGCAAATGCTTTCATATTTTAGGCAGAAATTAACTTTGAATGAATTAATCTTTTTCAAGTATTTGGAAATGCACATCACTTCATGACGTTGAGTATACTGGGTCATTAAAAAATCTTAATATAGGTAGAATTAGAGGTTGCATTGAGGTAGTGTCCCAAGAATTTACACAAGGGAGATAATATTACATGTTCAAAGTGAAATATCAAGATCAGTACAGGAAAGATCTGAGCAGGCAAATTCAAATTCACCTGAAGGAAACAGAACTGTTTCTAGACCAACCAACCTGCATTAATAAGAAAAAAATGTATTAAAATATCTATAGAAAGGGGCACCTGAGTAGCTCTTGATTTGGGGCTCAGGTCATGATCTCAGGGTCATGAGACAGAGCCCTGTATTGGGCTTCTGGCCCAGAGGGGAGTCTGCTTGAGATTCTTTCTCTCCCTCTCCTCCTGTCCCTCCTCATGTTCACCCGTGCTCTCTCTCTCCTACTCTCAAATATATAAATAAATAAATCTTTAAAAAAAATCTATAGAAGAGATGATTCTTCTTCTTCCTCTTCTTCTTTAATTGAAAGGGAGTTAGTCATTTTGGAGGCATAGAAAAAAAATGGAGAGTTGTTGAGGTAAAATAAGACATAGTCATTTGGACAATATAAGAGAAAAGGATTTTCAACTGTTGGAACAGAAATTCCAGTCTGGGCCAATGACAGGTTCATCCTTAATTTGGACATAGATGCAGGTAATGGAGTGAGTAAATTTATAGAATTTTTGGTCTTCAATGGCAACATTATCTTTAATGGAAACTCTACGTACAACTTTATTAGGCTGGGGAAATTAAGTAATCGTAACTTCACTTGTTCTGACTCTATTACAGGTAAGTGAGCATCTGGTTATGATTTGACTTTCTATGTAAATCCGTATAAGAAAGGTTGTAAATAGAGGACCCAGAGGCCAAATTCAGACCAAAATTTTTTTTCTTACATATTTACAATAAATGTTCTTATGTCATTGCAAACATATAATGATTGAGAAAGTAGTTTGTAATTGATTTTATTCCTCTCTTTTTATAGAAAATTTTTGTAAGATTATATTCAAATTTGTAGATGGCAGCAGCTAATGAGAGATGAATAGTGGCAGCTCCCTTTAAAGAGGAGATTTGTATTCTATTTTACCAGCATCTTCACCATTCCTGTGGTATTACACCTTGCTGTTTCACCAACTTGCCTGCTGCCCCTCTAGCTTTTGAGCTTAGAAGGAAATTTTCTGATTATATAAAATAAATTCTTGATATCTGTGATAATGCCTCATGGCTAATGAATAAAGAGCTGTATATCTATCTTTCTTTGCAGCTTGGCTGTGATGATACTACTGACCTGAATTTTTATGGTGCGCAGAATTTTCTCTTTGCCATTGTTAAATGACAAATTATCATCCTTGTGACTACTTCAGTGCTAGATACATTTGATTTAGTGAGATTCTGCCTTTAAGGATTTATTTATCCCTGGGCATGAGAAGAGCAAACATTAGATCCCAGAATATGGAAAATAAGGCACTCTTGGATAAAGGCCACCCTGTCTTCTCCTGGATGACACAACCACCACTTCTGATTTTTGGACAGGAAAAGAACACTGAATGAAGAATCACTAGACATCTGGGTCTATGTAGTTCCCTTATTAAATTGGCTATGTGGCCATGAACCAATACCCTAAAGTACTTTGGCTTCCACCTCTTCATAAGTGAAGCAAAAGCATTGAACTAAAATATCTCTGAATTTCCATCCCACTGAGGCATTCATTATATAACCCAATCATACATACTCTAACCTTGAATTCATCTGCACATTGTCTATATGATTTAGGTATGCTTTAAGTCCTGCATGTGAAGGGCTTCATGAAACACAAATGTCTGTGTTCCTGCCATATTAACATCTATATTTATACCCAAACACAGAAGGTTTGATTTTGGATGTATTTCAGCAACATTTGGATATCTGATGATTTTTATAAACTGTTTTTAATCATTCAGTATCACAGACTTCAAACAAAAACAACAAAATAAGCACATCAAAACATGTTTGACTTGAATAAAAATAGGCAGCTGGGGACACAGGCACACTAGGCAAAATAGGCCTGCATATATCATACTTTACATATTTATAACTGTGTAGCTCCAGCAATATTGGCAGTTAATGGAGTGTCAATGGGCGAAAAGCTGTCTCAGAGGCTTGTTTTTATTGGACAAAAGGAAAAAGAGCCAGGAAACCTACTTTTCTTTTTGCCAAATCAAGTTATCTGGGAAAGTAAGTCATCCATTTACTTTGGACGTACCACATATGTTCCTATTTATCTAGGAGCCAACCCCGTAACAGTAGGATAGAGTCATCTTCATTTATGTCCAAGCTGAATCTAGCAAACAGCCACAATGTTTTCTGTATAATTACTTTAGGGCTTCTGGATGAAGATGATACATTTGATCAGCAAATTGCTATAAAATAAAAAAAAAGTAAAAAAAATGCCCTGAAGTTTTAACATCTCTACAGAATATACAATAATTTGCAGGGTAAGGATGACAGAGAAGCCCAGGGAAAAAGAAAAATCTTTGAACACAAATGAGATGTATGGGGGTGATGGAGTAGTGGCAGCAGCAGAAGGAAGAATGAAGCAAGAATAAAAAGAGCATTTATTGAACATAAATAAATGGCATGAAGTATTCATACTTAGAGGCACCTATTTTCTACTATATATTCAACAGAACTAAAAAGAATGGAATACAGACTATAGAAGAATGAGGTCATGGTTTTTCCCTTTGCAATACACTCAAAGAAGACAAAACGTATACTCCTGTGTGAGGTCTTCTGTGATGCAATCATGTAAATGTCAGAAAAATGAAGAGACAAATGTGAGAGAGCTATTTGTATGTGATACAGAATTGATGGTAAAAACCTGTCATGATCAGGGCTGGAGAAGTAGTGAGTGGAGCTTCGGTTAAGTTCATGGCTGGAGAGGCAAAATTGTGGGGCTCAGCTGGTGTCACAGGCAGGAAATTCACTACGGTATACCAAGAGCAAGTTATGGAAGAATTCAGAAGCACTGCTGTTGGGATGATGCCAAGATTAGTCACTAGGGAAAAAAAAGTGAGATAACTGAAGACAGAGAGTTCCAGGGTGATCCAGTACTGAATATGCATCACACATCTATGGCCTAACACTCTTTAAATGGGGTACGTCTCTCTGTGTGTCTTGCTAGAAGAGTTATCTATTCATATTTGTTATCTGTTGTTACATAACAAATTACCTCTCAAAACTTAGCAGCTTAAAAGAACAAATATTTATTATCTCACAGTTTCTGTGGATCAGAAATCTGAAAGCAGCTTAGACAGGTAGTTCTGGTGCAGGGTCTTTCATCAGGTTGACTGAAGATGTCCACCAGAGCTGTAGTCTTCTGAAGGTTTGACTGGCTTCTTCAATCTCCTTTAAGAGATCTTCTTAAAGATCTCCTTCAGTCACTTGCATGGCTGTTGGCAGGAAATCTCTGTTCCTTCTCACATGGGCCTCTACCAAGGGCTGCTTGAATGTCAGCTGGCAGCTGGCTTCCTTAGAGAAAGTAACCTAATTGAGAGGGCAAGAGGAAGTCACATGCCTTACCTGACAACAATTCTGGCACTTTCTACAGCCCACAGGAAAGGGGAATTAGGTTCCTTCTGAAGAGTATCTAAGAATTTGTGAACATATTTTAAAGCCACCACAATGTGATAAAGATACATGCCATCATCTGAAAATGATATTGGCTAAGGCTCCTAGATAGATATGTGTATCAATCAAGATCCTAGCAGAAAGTGGATAACTTCAGAAATGTTTAAAAAAGGGACTATAAAAATGGAAACCGCAAGGGATTGTAACATTACCATGGGAGTTAAACAATTTGAAGGGGCTAGGGAATGGAGTAATTCCTGGAACCTGGAAGAAGGGAGTCCTGTGGAGAGAGCTGCTTCTGTTTGAGGGGTGCAGCCATATTGAGATTACCTTATACAAAGGTATTGGTGGAATTAATACCACAGACTCACTCTCCTCTGTCTTTCCTTCCCATGTCTATCGGTGCTCCCCTCTGGCCAAACTTAACTGACTAGAGGTAAAGGAAGCCTGTTAATGCAGTCTTAATGCCATCTGAGCAGAGGTCAGGGTGGGGAGTGGGTCTGGAGGGGCATATAGAGGATGTCCTCCACAGATAGGTATTTAATTTGAAGGATGGGTAATAAACAGAGTTATGGAGATCTGGATGGTGAATTAAGTATAGGAGATAAGGATAGGCAAATGTATGTGAGAGTAAAGTAGAGTAAAGTAGAGTAAAAATCTGCTCAAACAGAAGTTATATAGGGTGGTGAGGCTGAAATAGGCTGACAGGAGTATGAAGGGACCATGTTGTAGAGGGTCCTGAGAGAGGCAGGGTGTCACACTTCCTCTAACAGGTAGCACGTGACAGTTCTTAAACAGGTATGCCTAGACAGTAGGAGTGGGAGAGGAAGGGAAATCTGAGAGACTATGTTTGTTTAGATATCAGAAATAAATGCAAAAATATCAATAAAAATTTAGTTTTGAATAAGCTTTCAGGTAAAATAAATACTAAGTACTAATGTTCAGGTAAATAAAAATGTGAATTTGTTGGAATGAGGTATCCATGTTGACAGACTTATACTTTCTATAGTTTCCAAGAACTGTAGGCAAGCAAACCTTGCATAATAAGCATTTTTATCTAGAACAGTTATAGTGACATAAGAGCTTGGGAATGAAAACAATGTTATAGGAGAAACAATCATACCAAATCAACCTTCTTCTGGAGATCTGTTCTTTGAAGGATATCAGCTAAGGTTTGCCTTGGGTACATAATTATTCAACCACCCATTGATGGTTTGAATACTTAGTAGCAAAGTCCTATGAGATTGATGCAGTCCTTTATCCTGATTTGATTTGCAACACACTGCCATTGTAGTTTTTAGTATCTACGTGGGAGATTTCAATGAAGATAAAAGTATGTAATAAGAAACATTGGCATTTATACCATAGTTTAGAAAAAAATGAAAATATGATAGAACTTAAAATGAATCCTGCTTGAATCACACCTGTCCATTTAGCATGTATGACCTGCTATCAGTACAGTATTTCAGAGAGAGAAAAGTAGCAATAAACATATAGTGATTGCTAATACAGAGTGGGGCATGGGAGAGATATATGAGTGATTATATTCACTGACACTTTAATATTACATTTTATAGTAAAGTCTGGTTTACATAGCAAGATGTTAACCATAAATTTCCTAACAGCGCTTCCACACATTCAGAAAGTAGAGATAATTGATGTTAACAGAGATGACCCTGAAGTGTCTGCTGAGTTTATTAAAAAAAAAAAAAAAAAAAAAAAGGTGCTACATTCTGAATGTATGTATTCTGTGTTGTAGGTTCTTTCCTGTTGGTTTGAAAATTACCAACGCAGTAGAGAGTCCTGGAAGAGAGTAACAAGAAAAGTATGATTCTTGTTTAAACCTTACCTAATAGACACAATTGGCCATTGCTACTTTCAGGACTTAACATGTAAGCAGCACCTTTCAGAAACCAAGTGTCTCAGAGGCATGAACATTTAATAAAAAATTCTGAAAAATGTAATATAATGGTTACTAATATTCATTTAAATTTTCAAGTATATAGAAAGTACAAGTCACAGGAGAGTTGAAAAATACAAATCTGTTCTTATCATTGGTAGAAATACAAGCTTGCAGTTCTTACTTTAAAAAAGTAAGCATAAATGATTAAGTTACCATTGCAATAAGTGCTACAGTGATCTGTACAGATGCTAGGAAAAAACAGCAATGACACCTGTAGCCTAATTTGGTGGGTTGGAGAATGTTAAGCTCTGTTAGCATTAGCTTCACAACTAACATCTCCCTCTTCAACAGAAAATCAGCACTTAAAACAAGAAAGACAGCATTACCTATAGAACAAAGAAAAAACCACTAATCAATATTTCTTTCCCCATTAACCTTTTTTTTTTCAAATTAAAGTTCACCTCAAAGACCTTTGTGTCTTTCCTTTCATTTTTGCTAATGAAAAAAAGAAAAGAAGAGAGAAAATCTCTGGCATCAGGGGAACCCCTAAAACATAGTAACCCCTCAACCCCTAACATGGTTTCTTTATCAAGAATCAGAGGTGGAAAGGAAAATGGATCAGAAGAATGGTTATTAAAGACAAACTCAAGCCAATAAATCTATGTCTTTACCTTAATGACTGATTTCACCTTTGTCCTGTGCTGCTGTTTTCTTGTTGGAAAAAGAAGAAAAATAGACAGATGGTGGGCTGGGTGTGTGAAAAGAACCCCACATCCAAGTTAGCTGGGTCAAGGCCAAGAAGGGAAGTGTAAGAGGCTCCAGGGTTTAGAGAGATGCACAGTATCATTGCCAAAGCTAGAAGAAGCCAAAATAAAAGGCTTGGGACTCATTAGCAGAGTAGTAGAACATCACTTTGCTCATAGCACTCAATTATCAAAATTGTGAGTGGATTATTTGAAGCCCAGAAAATCAGTAATGCTATGTTGCATGTATGTGTATGTATGTGTGTGTGTAATGTAATCTATTCAGAAGTGGAAATTTTGGAAGTTGGAAGAAAAAACAAATCAGACAAAACATTCAAATAGCTGAAGGGAAGGGAAATGGTATTGTGGAAGCAGCTATTCCACCAGCACCTGTGTAATAAAACAGCAGAGGTCAGCAAGAGGTCATGCAAGACACTGCCTGACTGGCCTGAGCCTTGGTACTCCCATAGGCCTCATCTCATTCTGGACTGAGATTTTCCTGCAAATCATGATAATTGGGAATCAGCGCACACAGCTGTGAACCACAGCTCACAGATAGAGAGGGAACAAATTTGAAGTTGACCATCTCTGCTGGAGAGGGAAGGGAAGTGACTTGTTTATGTACCATTTCATCACTCTCCCCAAGAGGCACTAGCCCTGGGTTTATGTTCCATTAAAGGTGTAGTGACATGGTTTTAAAGCAAGTAGAAGATTGGCCCTTTATTAGAATTAGGGAATTTGGATTCAATTCTAAGCTAAAACCATGAAATGTTAGTGCTGTAAAGAAAGTAGATATAATCTAATCCAATTTTCTCCTTTATAGGTGAGGGTCCTTTGACCTAGAGATGTTACACAATTTGCCAAGTTAGTTGATGCTAGCATTTGGCCTAAAATCACCAGTAGCCTGCATGTCTACCTCTATAATGTTATTCCTCTACTCTCAGGAAAAATATCCCTGGGACCTAGAGGCTCATGCCAATCCACTGTAATTATCTCCTTCCTTCCAAGTGCCCGTTATTTATTATGTTTACGATTTTTCCTATATCCAATAAGGACTCTGTCTTATGGTTTGTCATTTTTGTTTTGCCATCCTCATGCCTTCTCTTCTAGGTGATTTCAATAACCACATAGGTGGTTACCCTTGTTTGCTAAATTCAGATTTTCTTTCCATTTTTTTACTCTACGTTTCTTCACTTTTCTTTAGCAATTGACTCTCTGGATCCCTTCCTGAACCATTTGTTCCCAAGAATTCCATCCTGTCTGAAGTCACAAAATCTAATAACTGAATCTCTGGTTATGACTTCTGTTCTTCCACTTCACACATGATGATTCCACCTACATTAGCTGTTGAAACAGACAGACCCTAAATCCAAGGGCTCTTCATCATGTAACAGTTCAGAAGTGGGTGTTCCAGGGGTGACAGATGACTTTATTCTACAGGTCAAGGAACCCAACTTCCTTCAGTCTTATAGTTCTTCCATACTCTAGAGGTTATCTTTGTTCACATACTTGAAGCTGGCTTACTTATTATATATACTTTCCAGCACTCAGAAAGAGAGGAGAAAATGAAGGACTAGAAGCTTCTTTATTCAAGCATGTGACCCCAAAGTTGTACATATTCCATACGCCCATATTCTATTGGCCTACAGCTTGGTCACAATGGTCATACCTCATGTCTTGGCCCATTTTGGCTGCTATAACAAAATACCATCAACTGGGTGCCTTATAAACAGCAGAAATATATCTCTTAGAGTCCTGGATACTTGGAAGTCAAGATCAAGGTGCTGGTAGATTTGGCATCTAGTGAGAGCCCACTTCCTGCTTCATGGACAGCTGTTTTCTTTTTTGGGTTCTCAGATGGCGGAAGGGGCCAGCAAGCTCTCTGGGGTGTCTTTTATAAGAATACTATCACCATTCACAAAGACCTCATTCTCAGGACCTAAGTATGTCCCAAAGGCTCTAACTCCAAATGCCATCACATTGGGATTGGATTTGAGGGGACATAAACATAGTCTATAACACCTAGCTAGGGGCACCTGGGTGGCTCAGTGGGTTAAGCCGCTGCCTTCGGCTCAGGTCATGATCTCAGGGTCCTGGGATCGAGTCCGGCGTCAGGCTCTTTGCTCAGCAGGGAGCCTGCTTCCCTCTCTCTCTCTCTTTGCCTGCCTCTCTGTCTACTGTGATCTCTCTCTGTCAAATAAATAAATAAAATCTTTAAAAAAAAATTCTATAACACCTAGCTAAAAGGGAAATGTTGTCTCTAGCTGAGTAATCTTGGGTGCAGCCCCAAATTGGGATATTCTATTTCTGAAAGGAGGAAAGATGGAATGGTTTGGGGGGACACAGCTGTCTCTGCTACAACTCTCACTGACCTTCTATTCACTGACTTCACTGGAATCTCCGTTTCCTTGACCCAGTATTAAAATCCAAGTTAATCAGTGTCTCTTTGGACTTACTTCCTTTTTCCCAAATAAAGATCCCATGGTATGTATACAAGCTTAAGACACAGTGAGATACCTGGTGAGATATGGGTCTCATTAATTCTTTCAAGAACTTATCTCAGTTACTTCTGCATCATCTACCCTAACTTATCATTGCTTGATGCTACTTTAGAGTAAATTCTTGAAGCTCTCCAAGAAAAATGAAGTATACTCAATAAACGATAATGATTGAGCATCTAGATAGAATTGAGGCTATTTGAAAAATTGAGCATATTAAAAGAGGCACAATTTTTAATGAGAATAAAATAAGCAAAAACTGTAAAAGGGAAAATATAAACCTAAATGTATGTACTATTGATTCTGTATTGGACAATATTTATGTGGTGATGACTAATTTGCAGTGGTAGTGAGCATGGACTCCTAGCTAGATTAATTGGATTGACAATGGTCTCCAACTCCTGCTGGCTATGTAGCCTTAAGCAAGCTACTTAATTTCCCTGTGCCTCAGTTTCTGTGTGCTACAGCTTTATAAAATTTATATTATTTTAATTATTGAATACATAAGATAGTAGAAATAAGTTTTAACCTCTCTTAAAATAATGTGTTTCAGAAGATTAGCTCAAGAAGTTATTTTCAACATACTTCTTTTATTTTTATTTTCTGAAGTTCCTTAGAAATCAGCAGAAACTTCAGTTAGGTGTTGGTGAGTTACCAGCTTGAAAGTCCTTTTTATTTGGGTCAGATATAGTCAAGGGATTATGGAGTATTAAAAAAATTAAAATATGAAGAATCTCAAGGGGAAAAAATGTGAAGTCACAATTCCTTTCTAACTTGAGGATGAATTTTCATTTGGCCTATGTGTGTATTTTCTATAACTAATATTGTAATAACAAGGGAGATTTTAAAACATATAAAAAATGTAATTACTTAGGGGCACCTGGGTGGCTCAGCTGGTTAAGCATCTGCCTTTGGCTCATGTCATGATCTCGGGGGTCCAGGGATCAAGCGGTGCATTAGGCTCCCTGCTTAGCGGAGGGTCTGCTTCTCCCTCTCCCTCTGCCCTTTCCCCCTGCTCTTGCTTTGTCTGTCTGTCTATCTCACTCTCTTTCTCTATTGCAAATAAATAACATCTTTTTAAAAAGTGTAATTAATTATAATTCAGTGATCTTGGGATGCCTGTGTGGCTTAGTCAGTTAAGCATCTGCCTTCTGCTTGGGTCATGATCCCAGGGTCCTGGGCTTGCTTCTCCTGTTCCCTCTCCCCCTCTCTCCTGCTTGTGCTCTCTCTCGATCTCTGAAAAATAAATAAATAAATATCTTTTTTTTTTTTTTAAAGAATCCAGTAATCTTTTAATCTTTTATCTTATCTTTTTCTATATTCCAATTCATTTTTGTTCACATATCTATGGAATGTATATACCAGGGATTGTAGCATAGATGTGATTTTCTCATTTTTAAAATCTTAAGATTTTTTAAAATTTTTTATTTATTTGACAGAGAGAGAGAGAGATCACAAGGAGGCAGAGAGGCAGGCAGAGAGGGGGTGGGAAGCAGGCTCCCTGCCAAGCAGAGAGCCCGATGCGGGGCTCCATCCCAGGACCCTGAGATCATGACCTGAGCTGAAGGCAGAGGCTTAACCCACTGAGCCACCCAGGTGCCCCAAAACTCAAGATTTTATCAAGAACATTTTCCTATGGTTGCATGAAGGAAGAGGGCTTGAAAAAGCACAGCCTTACTGTTAACTAAAAACAAAGACGTTTCTAGTTCTCAGTTCTGTTTAAACAGTCCCAGCTTAATGGTATCAGTTGCCTGTGGCCAGTTAGGCCAACTGGTTACAGTCATGTTGGGTGTAGGTTGAATTGAGGAGTTCTATCTGTGTTCGGGCCTGGTAGCCTCCCAGTGATCCACCACTGGTTTCCTCTCTGGCCAGCCAGCGGGCAGAAGTTTCTGCTGGGCCATGACACACGCTGTGCTCTGGTTCCCAAGAGACTGATTCACAGAGGTTAGGTGGGTTGTTTCTGGTGTGGCAACAGATTTCCGGGAACTCCGTCTCTGAGCATTGACTATGAATCACAACTCTGAATCTACCTTTAAGAATAGAAATAGCATTAGTTATGGGAAAATTATGGAGTAACCAAATTAGACTTGCATCTGTCCAGGGAAGTGCTGGGAGTTGCCTCTGAATGTTTACCACAGCTGGAATAGGATTACTTGGGTTAATGGCAAAAGTCCTAGGTCAAACTGCAGATGCTCTTCTTTCTCAGGAAGCTTCACAGTGTGCCTTTCTGTTTGTTCACACCAGAGGTCTAAGGGGAGAGGAGCTTTCTTAAAGAAATTTTGAGTCGATCTTTTTATTTTTATGAAAGTATAAATCCCAACTTTTATGTTTGTATGGACCTCACATTTCATGAAAATAGTTTTAGAAAATTACACCAAGTCACAAACCAGGAAAAACTGGGAAGATGGCTATCAGTTCATAAGTTTTATCTGTTAAACTTTGTTGTAAATGATCATATATTCAACTCAGTGATGTCTTCTCTTTCCCTTTACCCCTCCCACTCCTTCTGGTGAGTGTTTTGTATCAAAGTCTAGGAAAAGTCCGTGTAAATTCTGGTATTTGAAACCACATGCTCTTTTTGTCTCTCCTAAATAATAGCTTTAGAAATGCTTCTGATAGTTTAAACCTAAACCTGTCCTTCAAAGGACAGATTACATAATCTAAAAGAGAATCAAAATGGAGGACAACTGCAGTCTCAAGGTATTAGGTATTGATGGCTTGAGGAAATACGATATTTTTGTCTTGCTTATTATAAATAATCTGGGTCAGAGCCTTAAAAAAAAAAAAATCCTGGACTTCTTTGTTTTAAGCCCTGTCCCTACGAACATATTGTACTTTGTGTAGTTGCTTTAAATTGAAAACAAAACAGAGGCATCTGGGTGGCTCAGTTCATGATGTCAGGGTCCTGGGATTGGAGCCCAGCCATGGGCTCTGTACTCAGCGGGGAGTCTGTTTCTCCCTCTCCCTTGCCTCCCCCACCCATGTTCTCTTTCTCCCTCTCTTAAATAAATAAATACATAGATAAAGTTTTTAAAAAATCTATTAAAAAACAAAACACAGGCACTAAGTTCTGCATCTCTATAAATATACAAATAATGATATATTATTTAAATAGGAGAAAATATTGTCATTTTATTAGAAATGGAAATAGCTCTGTTATTTGGATTTAGAGCTTCACTTTCTAAAATGTCTCCAGTGGCTAGGAACAAGACAACTGAATGTCTGTATTTCCAAAGAGTTTCAAAAGATGAGGCTCTAAGCCATTCACATTGAAATTCAGTGGTGCACGGTATAACACTGCCTCAGAAAAAGAATGCAGAAATTGAGAAATATCTCCAAGTTGTCCTTGGTCTTTCAGGGGAAATGTGATAAGATTCCTTTGAATGAAAAAATGGGAGAAAGCATTTGATATAGTCTCTCACAATGTTGTAAATAAATATAAACCAAATTGACCTGGAAAATAACAGAGCTGCATGAACTAAAAAATGCCAGTAAAAATAGAGACATAAATGGATTTGAGAGGCTCCCAATCAGAAAAGATAAGAGACAGTACAGAGAAAAGCACCTAGGATGATTAAGAGGAAGAAGGCAGAGATTGATGATGTTATAAAGGGTGTTAGTATGAATAGTCTCACAAAGAAATCTCTGGAACGAGTACAGATATAAATAAAACCTAAGCCAGGCCGGCTCAGAAAGGCCTCCAAAAGATGTTAACAAAAAATTAGCACAACACTAGGTGAAAAGTTGAATTAGGAGATGGAAAAGGAAGGAATGGGATTAAGAAAAGAAAAAGCAGCTTATTTTCAGACACAGCTTCGAAGTGACCTGAACGTGCAAATGTCTGCTGCCTTTCCGTTCTCCCGCGGTGCTCCTTACCCCTCACCACACAGCATACACAGACGCCCTCCTCTCTCTCATCCTGACATGAACAAACCCGCTGCCCTTGCTTCTCAAGAGTCCTCAAGGATTTTTCGTACTTTTTTGTTAGCAACTTTGGAGGCTTTTTTTTTGAGCCTGCCTGGCTTAGATTTTATTTACTTATATACCATCTTGTTCCAGAGCTTTCTTAGTGACAGTATTCATACTGACACTCTCTATAACTGCATAGGAGGGTACATACAGGAGAGAGCTGCCTATAGATGATAGTAAGGTCCCTGAGACAACTCTGCTTTCTGCTCACTGGCAGACTCTCAGGAATTCCAAAAGAGAGGCTGCATGGAGTCCAGCATTTTAGGCAGCCATGCGATAATTGCAAAGCCCCAGCCACGCAATAAAAGGAGCAGAGATTCAGGTAATTCACAGAAGTTGCAAGGCCTTCTGCCCTAAAGAGGCCTACTAGTCAGGTCACGATCACAGGGTTTCTCAGTCAGGTTGTGATCTCAGGGTCGTGAACTCAAATCTGGCATCAGGCTCTGCCCTGGGCAAGGAGCCTGCTTAAGATTCTCTCCCTCCCTCTCCCTTTATAAACCGAGCCCCCCCCCCCCCGCCCACTCACTCTCATAAATAATTAGGCCAGCCAACAGTGATAAAGAATGTCTCATGGGCGGGACGCCTGGGTGGCTCAGTTGGTTAAGCAGCTGCCTTCGGCTCAGGTCATGATCCCAGCGTCCTGGGATCGAGTCCCATATTGGGCTCCTTGCTCGTCAGGGAGCCTGCTTCTCCCTCTGCCTCTGCCTGCCATTCTGTCTGCCTGTGCTTGCTCTCTCTCCCTCTCTCTCTCTGACAAATAAATAAAATCTTTAAAAAAAAAAAAAAAATGTCTCATGGGCAACCTCTGTGACATGCTGCCAAGAACCCAGTAGGATGTTTCAGCAGACATTTATGTAAACAGATGGCATCAAGCACTAGAAGACTCAGCCTGATGTCTTGGGACTGTGTGAAACCTATACAAACTGGATGCTCTTCCTGGGAAACTCAAAATACAGAGATCAAGTTGCATCACCCTGGTTGAAGGGGAATTATGCAAAAAATTGTATCATAAAAAACTTAGTACAGTTACCATTTTCACACCTGATTTGTGAACTAAGATTCATCCTTTTACACTGATTTATCAGTGTGTACTAAGAACACATAAAGCTTCGAATCCTAAAATCATAAATAAGAAAAGTGCCTTTATTTTTTAAGGATTTTGTGTTGAGGTAATCTCTACACTTAATGTGTGTCTTGAACTCACGAACCCAAGCTCAAAAGTTGCATGCTCCACTGACTGAGCCAGCCAGGCACCCCACGAAAATTGTCTTTTTAAAAAGCATAGGAAATGCACTTTTTGAAACTAAGTTGCAATATTTTTCCCAACTGAATTTAGCAAATGTATGTGTTTTCTTTTTGTTTAAACTTCTTTAGTTAGAAAACATCAAAATCATAATTAGTGAGCTTAAACTATAGAAAAGTATTATCAGGATGGTAGTCTTGTATTTTGTGTACATTGCTTCACTTAATCTTCAAATAAATCTTAGGTGAGAGGTGCCATTACTGTTCTCACTCTAAGGTTGAGGAAACTGAGGCACAGAAGGGTTAGACACATTGCTCAGTTTGCCTATCTGCTTTACGTAGTAAATCCAGGATTTTGAACTTGATCTGCTCTAGAGCGTGTGGTGGTGATAATCATGCATGAGTGTGGATGCCACCATGATAGGAGCCATAGTTCTCCAAGAGCATAGCTGGAGCTCTCCCTTCTCCTGTTCCTACAGGGTTGAAGCAGTCCGGCATCCTTCAGGCACTGCTTGGGGCTATGATTAAAATTAGGCAAACCTGGGTCCCTGGGTGGCTCAGTTGGTTAAGCAACTGCCTTTGGCTCAGGTCATGATCCTGGAGTCCTAAGATCGAGTCCTGCATCAGGCTCCCAATCCACAGGGAGTCTGCTTCTCCCTCTGACCTTCCTTCTCACTCTCTCCCTCACTGTCTGTCTCTCTCAAATAAATAAAATCTTAAAAAAAAAATTTAAAAATTAAAAAAAAAATTAGGCAAACCCATTTTCACAGCTTAGTTGATACCCTGATGTGGAACCAACAAACACACACCTGTGTTTCAAATGAGTAGCAGAACTGAGCATAAAGGGAGGCAGGAAGGAAGAAAGAAATGACCATCTGTATAATCTCAGATAATTCTTGAGACAAGTCTGGGAAGTAAATACTATGATCTGTTTTATAGAGGACTAAACCGAAACTCATTGACTTTAAGTGACCTGCTCAGTTGGGAAGTGACAGAGCCAGGATTCCAATCTGTTTCTGCCTCCAAAGCCTTCATTTTCTCTGTTATGTTAACCATCCCTCATAATCCTCTGATTTGGGTACACTGTGGGTTAAGTAGGTTATTGTGGAGTAGGCCAAGAATACCTGAAGCATTTATAATACTGTTTCTTTGGGGAGAGGAGTATAGTCCTAGTTCTATACAGCTTATTTAAAAGCTAAATTCTGGGACACAAACCATTTGATACTTGAGAATTGCCTACTTTGACACTAGAGGAAAGAAAGTGCTTGAATTGTGGTAATAGTCTTGCCTCTAAATTTTTAAGGTTGTGAAACACATTCTATATCACATGCAAAATGTTTATTTATCGAGTCAACAATATTAGCAGCATCAGCAGTTTGGGGAAAGCTGAAATATGAGGTGAATAGGCATTCTTGTGATTTGCTTTTTTGGACTATTTTATGCTGATAAATTCAATTTTTAAAAAATGGGTTGTGTTTCAAAGAGTTGGAAATGAGAAAAGATATTTGAAATGGGACAATGGTAAGGACATTTATTTGAAGAACTTGAAATTAAAGAAATTCAAATTCTTTACATCTTGCATTGAAGCAAAGAAAATCGTTACTTACTATTAAGTGGAATTGAGGGCAGCTGTCTTGAGAGGTCTGCTTTTTGTAATATCGCTGCAATATGCAAGACCTGGTTACAAACTCCAGGAGCTGACATTTCATTGAGAAACACATGCTGATATATTTAACGTATATCTCCAATACAGCTTTTTTTTTTTTTCTTCTTCTTCTAAGATTTTATTTATTTGAGGGACATCTGGGTGGCTCAGTTGGTTAAGTGACAGCCTTGGGCTCAGGTCGTGATCTTGGAGTCCTGGGATCCAGTCCCATATCTGGCTCTCTGCCCAGTGGGGAATCTGCTTTCCCTCTGCCCCTCCCCTTTCTTGTGCTCTATCATTCTCTCTCTTGCTCTCAAATAAATAAATAAAATCTTTTAAAAAAGATCTTTTTAAAAAAGATTGTATTTATTTGAGAGCAAGAGAGAGAGTGAGAGAGTGCACGAGCAAGAGGGAGGGGCAGAGGGAGAAGCAGGCTCCCTGCCCAGCAGAGAGCCTGATGTGGAACCCGATGCCAGGAGACTGGGATCATGACCTAAGCCGAAGGCAGACACTCAACCAAATGAGCCACCCAGGTACCCCTCCAGTACAACTTCTTTATTTTTTGACATGTATCTTGATCCTTCTAGTTCCTCTCCTCATGATTTACAGAGGAACTTGGTCACCCTGTAAGGGACATTGGTCACTCTGTAGTCCATCTCGCCATTTATGACTAACAGGGAGAATGGATTGAAGGAAAGTGATTTGCCCAAATATACACCATCTAGAATTTTTTATACTTTCAAATGTAGAGCTGAACATGTACCTGAAATGTAAATTTTTTTTTCATTTCACACTGTTCAGTAATAATCTCATTTACTGGGCACCTGGGTGGCTCAGTGGGTTAAGCCTCTGCCTTCAGCTCAGGTCATGATCTCAGGGTCCTGGGGTGGATTCCTGCATAGGGCTCTCTGCTCAGCAGGGAGCCTACTTCCTCCTCTCTCTCTCAGCCTGCCTCTCTGCCTGCTTCTGATCTCTCTCTGTCAAATAAATTAAAAATAAAACAAATTTTTAAAATTATAAAAAGAATCTCATTTACTAAGATCTAGTTCAAGGTTTGGAAACTCTATTATACCTCGTACAAAGTTTATATTTTCAATTTAAAAAGTAAATATTATTATTTTATATTTTGAAGATTTTATATATTTGAGAGAGAGAACACATGGGCAGGGGAGGGGGAGGGGCAGGGCCAGAGGGAGAGGGAGGAGCAGGCTGCCCACTGAGTAGGAAGCTTGATGAAGGACCCTGAGATCATGACCTGAGTCAAAGACAGACACTTAACTGACTGAGCCACCTAGGTGACCCTAAAAAGTAAATTTTAATTATAAAATTATCATATTCTTATGGTAAAGAATACATACCATCCAGAAGAATATAAAGCAAAAATTAAAGTCCTTCCTGCAGTTAAGTTTACCTTCCAGATTATTAAAAATTAAAAAAAATTTTTTTAAAGGTTTTATTTATTTATTTGAGAGAGAGAGAGAGTGAGAGAGAGCATGAGACAGGAGAAGGTCAGAGAGAGACAAAGACTCCCCATAGAGCTGGGAGCCTGATGTGGGACTTGATCCCAGGACTCCAAGATCATGACCTGGGCTGAAGATAGTCGCCCAACCAACTGAGCCACCCAGGCACCCATCTTCCAGATTTTATATGCAGTACAAATATATACAGATATAGATATGTATATGTATGTGTGTATATATATATATATATACACACACACACATATATCTGTATTTTTTTGACAAATGGGATCCTATTGTAATAATAATTACCAATTTGCTTTTTAAACTTTTAAAACTTGGACATTGTTCCTTACCAGTACATACAGATCTGTTGCATTAGCTTATACAATGGTTACATCACATTCCATTTTTATCTATTTATTTATTTATCTATTTATTTATTTATTTTTTAAGGTGGGCCCCACCATGGGCCCAACATAGGGCTTGAACACATGACCCTGACATCAAGGCCTGAGCTGAGAACAAGAGTTAAGATGCTTAACTCATTGAAGTCTTTCATCCATTTTGAGTCTATTTTTGTATGTGGTGTAAGGAAATGGTCCAGTTTCATTTTTCTGCATGTGGATGTCCAATTTTCCCAACACCATTTGTTGAAGAGGCTGTCTTTTTACCATTGGACATTCTTTCCTGCTTTGTCAAAGATGAGTTGGCCGTAGAGTTAAGGGTATGTTTCTGGGCTCTCTATTCTGTTCCATTGATCTTTATGTCTGTTTTTTTTTTTTTTTTTTTTTTTTTTTTGCCAGTACCACACTGTCTTGATGATGACAGCTTTGTAATAGAGCTTTACGTCCATAATTGTGATGCCACCAATTTTGGCTTTCTTTTTCAATATTCCTCTGGCTATTTGAGGTCTTTTCTGGTTCCACATAAATTTTAGGATTATTTGTTCCATTTCTTTGAAAAAAAAAATGATGGTATTTCCATAGGGATTGCATTAAACATGTAGATTGTTTTAGGTAGCCTAGACATTTTCACAATAATTGTTCTTCCAATCCAGAAGCATGGAACATTTTTCCATTTCTTTGTGTCTTCCTCATTTTCTTTCATGAGTTCTTTATAGTTTTCTGAGTACAGATTCTTTGCCTTTTTGGTTAGGTTTATTCCTAGGTATCTTAAGGTTTTGGGTGCAATAGTAAATGGAATTGACTCCTTAATTTCTCTTTCTTCTGTCTTGTTGTTGGTGTATAGAAATGCAACTGATTTCTGTGCATTGAATTTATATCCTGACACTTTACTGAATTCCTGTACAAGTTCTAGCAGTTTTGGTGTGGAGTCTTTTGGGTTTTCCACATATAGTATCATATCATCTGCGAAGAGTGATAATTTGACTTCTTCTTTGCTGATTTGGACGCCTTTAATTTCCTTTTGTTGTCTGATTGCTGAGGCTAGGACTTCTAGTACTATGTTGAATAGCAGTGGTGATAATGGACATCCCTGCCATGTTCCTGACCTTAGTGGAAAAACTTTCACTTTTTCTCCATTGAGAATGATATTTGCGATGGGTTTTTCATAGATGGCTTTGATGATAATGAGGTATGTGCCCTCTATCCCTACACTTTGAAGAGTTTTGATCAGGAAGGGATGCTGTGTACTTTGTCAAAAGCTTTTTCAGCATCTATTGAGAGTATCATATGGTTCTTGTTCTTTCTTTCATTGATGTTTGTATCACATTGATTGATTTGTGGATGTTGAACCAACCTTGCAGCCCTGGACTAAATCCCACTTGGTTGTGGTGAATAATCCTTTTCATGTATTGTTGGATTCTATTGGCTAGTATTTTGGTGAGAATTTTCACTTTTGTATTCATCAAGGATATTGGTCTGTAATTCTCCTTGTTGGTGGGATCTTTGTCTCATTTTGGGATCAATGTAGTGCTGGCCTTCTATTTTATGGAACAGTTTCAGGAAAATAGCTATTAATTTCTCTTTAAATGTTTGGTAGAATTCCCCTGGGAAGCCATCTGGCCTTGGGCTCTTGTTTGTTGGGAGATTTTCGATGACTGCTTCAATCTCCTTATGGGTCTGTTCAGTTTTTCTATTTCTTCCTGGTTCAGTTTTGGTAGTTTACAAGTCTCGGGGAATGCATCCATTTCTTCCAGATTGTCAAATTTGCTGGTGTATAGTTGCTCATAATATGTTCTTATAATTGTTTGTATTTCTTTGGTGTTGGTTGTGATCTCTCCTCTTTCATTCACAATTTTATTTATTTGTGTTCTTTCTCTTTTCTTTTTGATAAGTCTGGCCAGGGATTTTTCAATCTTATTAATTCTTTTGAAGAACCAGCTCCTAGTTTCATTGATTTGTTCTACTATGTTTTTTTTTTGTTGTTGTTGTTTCTATTTCATTGATTTCTGCTCTGATTTTTTATTATTTCTCTTCTCCTTCTGGGTTTAGGCTTCCTTTGCTGTCCTTTCTTCAGCTCCTCTGGGTGTAGGGTTAGGTTGTGTAGCTGAGACCTTTCTTGTTTCTTCAGAAAGGTTTGTTTCACTATATACTTTCCTCTGAGGACTGCCTTTGCTGTGTCCCACCGATTTTGAACAGTTGTGTTTTTCATTTTCATTTGTTTCCATGACTTTTTCAATTCTTCTTTAATTTCCTGGTTGACCCATTCATTCTTTAGAAGGATGCTCTTTAGTCTCCATGTATTTTGGTTCTTTCCATCTTTCCTCTTGAGATTGAGATCTAGCTTCAGAGCATTGTGGTTTGACAATATGCAGGGAATGATCCCAATCTTTTGGTACTGGTTGAGACCTGATTTGTGACCCAGGATGTGATGTATTCTGGAGAATGTTCCATGTGCACTGGAGGAGAATGTGTATTCTGTTGCTTTTGGATGGAATGTTCTAAATATATCTCTGATGTCCACCTGGTCCAGTGTGTCATTTAAAGCCTTTATTCCCTTGTTGATCTTTTGTTTGGATGATCTGTCCATTTCAGCGAGGGGGGTGTTAAAGTCCCCTACTATTATTGTATTATTGTGGATGTGTTTCTTTGATTTTGTTTTTACCTGGTTTATATAGTTGGCTGCTCCCATGTTAGGGGCATAGATATTTAAAATTGTTAGATCTTCTTGTTGGACAGACCCTTTAAGTATGATATAGTGTCCTTCCTCATCTCTTATTATAGTGTTTGGCTGAAAATCTAATTTATCTGATATAAGAATTGCCTCTCCAGCTTTCTTTTCATGTCAATTAGCATTTTAAATTGTTTTCCACCCCCTCACTTTCAATCTGGAGGTGTGTTTGGTTCTAAAATGAGTCTCCTACAGACAGGATTTCATGGGGTCTTGTTCTTTTATCCATTCTGATACCTGTGTCTTTTGATTGGGGCATTTAGCCCATTTGCATTCAGGCTAACTGTTGAAAGATATGAATTTAATGCCATTGTATTGCTTGTAAGGTGACTGTTATTGTATATTGTTTCTGTTCTTTTCTGATCTATGTTACTTTTAGGCTTTCTCTTTGCTTAGAGGACCCCTTTCAATATAGGGCTGGTTTGGTGTTTGCAGATTCTTTTAGTTTCTGTTTGTCCTGGAAGCTTTTAGTCTCTCCTATTTTGAATGACCATCTACCTGGATATAGTATTCTTGGCTTCATATTTTTGTCATTTGGTTCCCTGAATATATCATGCCAGTAATTTGTGGCCTTCCAGGTCTTTGTGGGTAGGTCTGCTGCCAATTTAATGGCAAAGGGTTACAGACCCTTTGTCCTAAGCTGCTTTCTGGATTTTCTTTTTGTCTCTGAGACTTGTAAGTTTTACTATTAGATGACAGTGTTGACTTATTTTTATTGATTTTGAGGGGAATTCTCTGTGCCTCCTGGATTTTGAAGCCTATTTCCTTCCTCAAATTAGGGACATTCTTTGCTATAATTTGCTCCAATATAACTTCTGCCCCTCTCTCTTCTCCTGGGATACCAATTATTTTAATATTGTTTCATTTATGGTATCACTTATTTCTTGAATTCTCCACTTGTGATCCAGTAGTTGTTTTTCTCTCTTTTTCTCAGCTTCTTTGTTCTCCATCATTTGTTCTTCTACATCACTAATTCTCTCTTCTGCCTCATTTATCCTAGCAGTTTGAGCCATCATTTTTTTTTATTGCACATCATTAAAATCCTTTTTGATTTTGACTTGGTTAGATTTTATTTCTCCAGAAAGGGATTCTCTAGTATCTTCTATATTTTTTTTCAAGCCCAGCTAGTATCTTTATAATTGTCATTCTGAACTCTAGTTACAACATTTTACTAATGTCTGTATTGATTAGGTCCTTGGCAATTGGTACTGCATTTTCTTTTTCTTCTTCTTCTTCTTTTAGGTGAATTTTTCTTGTCATTTTATCCAGGGAAGAATAGATGGATGGGAGAACAAAATGCTTCATGGGTAACAAACAATGACCCCAGAAAAATATAAACTAAACAAATCAGAAGAGACCCAAAACTTGGTGGTGGGGCCAGAGTAAGAATATGAGCAAGCTGGTGAATAAAACAGAATGGCATTCTAGAATTTGGGTGTATTTTGGTCTGTTAGAAGAAACTGCCTCCTAAAATTTTAAGGAATGAAAAACTTACATATATACAAAAATAAGGATAAATATTATAAAGGGATGAAATATGACTGTAAAAATGAAAATTTAAAATGATTTTAAAAAAGGAATTGATAAGATGTTGGTTGAAAAAGGAAAGAAGAAAAATTAAAAAAAAAAAAAAAAGGAAAGAATGTGATCAGGCAGGAGAATAGAACAATACCCTACACTAGATTTAGGTTGTATCTTGGTCTGTTAGAAGAAACAGCATCTCAAAATTTTAAAGAAAGAAAACTTATAGATATATAAAAAATAAGGTTAAATACAATGAAGGGATAGAATGTGACTGTAAAAGTGAAAACTAAAAAGATTTTTTATAAAATTGATAAGATGTTGATTGAAAAATGAAAGAAGAAAAATAAAAAAAGAAATATCAAAAGAAAAAATAAAGAAAATTTTAAAAAGTAACTTTGAAATACTAAAGAATCATGGGGAAAAAAGCTGTGAATTCTATGTGTTGTATTCCTGCAGCTCTGAAATTTTGCAATTCTCATTGATTGGTGAACTTGGCCTTGGCTGGATGTTCTTGCTGATCTTCTGGTGGGGAGGGTGCTGTTACAGTGATTCTTAAATATCTTTGCCCCAAGTGGAGTGGCACCACCCTTACCAGGGGCCACGCTAAGAATCTGCTCTAGTTTGCTCTCAGTAGCTTTTGTTCCCTGAAAGATTTCCATACGGCTTAGGAGAATGAGAATGAAAATGGCAACCTCCCAATAATATATGGCCCAGAGAAGCTGAGAACTTGGGACACCACTCCTCGCTGAGCCCTCAGAGAAATGCAGTCAGTCACTTCTTTCTCCCTGGCCTCTGGACTCACTCTGTGCTCCTCTGGCCCATGACCAAGCATGTATCTCTGACACATGATCCCGTTTGGAGTTTCCAAACCCAGCAGATTCCTGTGGCGCCCTCCTGGGCTGCTCTTCCTGGGGGAGGAAGTGGAATCTCCCCAGATCTGCCACTTGTTGGGTCCCTGGTCTAAGAGCAGTGGCCTGATTGTGCTGGGGATCATGGTTTATGGCATACCCCGAGCTGAGAGCCTACTCCTTGACTCCTTGGCTCTATCTTTGCAGTTAGCTTCCCCCCTCTGACACCCAGGAATTCTATCACACTCAGGCACTCCCAATCTTTCTGTGACCCTGAGTGTCCTGAGTCCACAATGTCCCAGCGAGGGTTCCACCCCCAGCTTAGCCACTGGAGCTACATCCCTCAGTGGAGCAGACTTCTAAAAGTTCCAATTTTGTGTTGCACCACTCTATCACTTGCTGGTAGCTGGCTGACAGAAGTCCCACCCCCTGTATTCTATCTTCCCAAATAATCACCTTCGATTCACTTTTCCACATGTCCTACCTGCCAGAATGTGGTTGTTTTTCTGTTCCTAAAATTGCTGCTATTCTTTTCTTTGATCTCCTTTTGAGTTTGTAGGTGTTCAGAATGGTTTGATAACTATCTAGCTGAATTCCTAGGACCAGATGAAATTCAGGTCTCCTACTCCTCCATCTTTGGTCCTAGCCAAGTTCCTTTTAGTACTTTAAATATGTCACTATGTTTTTATTGAAAATTCATCAGTCATTTTACTTTTCTCCTTTGAAAGCAGCGTGTTTTCTTTCTCTGAAGCTTTTCTCTTTCCATTTGGTTTTCAGTAGGCTAACTGTAATGTGTTTGAGGTTTGTAGAGATTTTTGAAAAATGTAGTTAGATGTTCTTTGTCAGTGGTAAAGACTTCTTTTTAATATTTCTTCTTTCTATTACTACTCTCCTTTACTTCTGGGACTATAAATTATGAATAATTAAAGTTTTCTACCATGTCTCTTTTGGTCTTTTTTTTTTTTTTAATTTCCCCCTTTTATACTTCTTCACTTAATTCTGCTTTCTAGTTATCATTCCTCTGTTCTTTTAGGTCCAGCCTGCTGCTACTAATCCTGTATTTTCAATTCTCAATTTTAGTTGTAATCCTTTCAGATTCTAGAATTTTCATTTGATTTTTTATCCTTTAGAATCAGATCTGTGTTAAAATTCTTTATCTTTTCCTCTATTTTCTTGACTCTGTTAGTCATAGATTTTTTAAGTTGTTTTTTATAATTTTAATATTTAAATGACCTCATGGATTTGTGTTTCCTTTTATTTATTTTTCTTGGCTTTTGGTCACTTCATACTTTTTTTTTCCAATAGACCTTTTAAATCTATATTGGATACTAGACATTACATTATGTGTAATAAGTTATAGAGTTTCTGGATAATGTTCTCTCTTTTCAATGAGGCTTACACTGTATTCTGGAAGAACATATTGGTCATGGTGAAGGTTGATTTCAAGCTTATTAGAGCTGATTTATTCTGATTTTGCTCTTACTTCTAGTGCAGGGATCAATAAATTCTTGTAAAGAACCAGGTAGTAAATGTTTTAGATTTTGTGGATCTGACAATCTTTGCTACAACTATTTCACATTACTGTCATAGGGGAAAAATAATCATAGATAATATTTAGGTGAATGAACTTGGCTATGTTTAAATAAAACTTACTGACATTAAAATTTGAATCTCATATGATTTTCAGTATTATGAAATGGTATTTCTGGTTTGCTTATTTTTATCCATATAAACATGTGAAAACCATACTTAGCTCTAAGGACGTACAAAAATAGGCAGTAGGCCATCTTTGGTCTGTAGGTTGTAGTTTGCTCTTCCCTTGTAGTAGCATATGTCCTTACTTCTAAGTGTGACCCTTTTTGGTTCTTAACTGAAAAAGCCTGGGGACTCATTAAAGTCTCCATCTCAAAGGCTTGAGTTCCAACCCCTGTCTCCATGGCTGTGGTAATCTCTGCTCAGTTTTCAGCTTCCTACCTGCTTTTTCCTGATGAATTTTTGGGATCTTATCCTGCACATGTGACACTTGAGAATCAGCCAATGTTTGGAGGGAAATGTGTAGTTGGATTTGGGGCTTATATCTCCAAGATCCCTCTTCTGGATTTTATTCTTCAAGTCTCATACGTTTAAGTTGTATGCTCTAACATGTACCTCTAGGTCAGGTTGACCGCTGCTCTCTGCTTTGATGCTATTCTCCACTCCCTCATATGCAGAAAATCAGAAAATATCCTGAGGTGAAATGTCAATTTGAATATGAAGTTTATCAAGCAAGTTTGAATATGAACATTATTTTTTGTTACCCTGCTTTCAGTGATTATAATTCCTCAGATATTGCCTGCAATCTAAAATCTCCATTGTCAGGGCACCTGGATGGCTCAGTCAGTTAAGCATTTGCCTTTGGCTGAGGTCCTGACCTCAGGGTCCTGGGATTGAGCCTCCTATCAGGCTTTGTGTTCAGTGGGGAGTCTGCTTGTCCCTGTCCCTCTTCCTCTGTGCCCTCTTTCTTTCTCTCTCAAATAAATAAACCTTTTAAAAAAATTAAAATCTCCATTGTCTTCAAACAGTTGCTGACTATATTGTGGTGAGCTTTTATTCTTGTTTTCAACAAGAGGTTTCATCTGGTTACTGAAAGCAGAAGTCTTTGTAGATTTTTAAATTTCTATGTAGCAAAAATTTTCAATATAGGTTTTCATTTTCATGATTAGCCTGGGAAAATCATTCTCATTATTATATTATATTATATTATAAATATAATCTCTTTTGATTTTTTTATTAATCTTTTGGTTTCAAGTTTTACATCTAAATCAATTTTTATAATTAAGTCATTGATTAATCTAAAATTCACTTTGAAATTCATTTGAACAAAAGATATGAAGTCAGATCTCAGTCTTTTCTAAATGACCAGCCAATTTTCTCCATACTGATTGTTGATTTGAAATGGTATACTTGTAATTTATTAAATTCCTAATTGTACAGGAATTTATTTTGAAATTCTTCACCATACTTCCCTGATGTGTCTATTTATGGACCAATATAAGGGTATTTTAGAATATATTTTATTACGAGGGAAGACTATTTCCCTATTAACATTTTTTTTCAGAATGTCCCAGGTATTCTTTAATGTGTACTTTTGCAAATGAACTTTAGAATTGGTTAGTCAATTAGCGAAAAAAAAATAAAAAGATGGAGAATCAAAAGCACAGGAACAAATGAAAAAATAGGTAAGTTGTTCTTTCTGAAAATTAAAGATTTTTTGTATCAAATGACATCATCAACAGAGTGAAAAAGCAACCCATTGAATGGGAGAAAATATTGGCAAATCATATATTTGATAAGATCAATATCCAGAATATGGAAAGAACTTCTACAATGCAAGAAAAACAAACAACTCAATTTAAATATGGGCAAAAGACTTGAACAGCTATTTCTTTAAAGGAATATGCTACCCAGCGAACAAGCTCCCCAAGCAATTCTCATGCAGAAGTTTGAGACCCAGGTACTTTAGAAAGCTGGTCTCAATAGGTCAGGAGGCCAAGGGCCAAAGCTCAACTGGGCCAGTGGGGGTGGGGTGGGGGGCTGAACTTGCAAATGGATTCATAGCTCCTGGGGACTGAGGTAGATCAACCCCAGATTATGGGACACAGGCCTTGGCTATCCCTTCAACACTCAGGAAGATGCCTTCGGGAGCCCAAAGCAGTCGGTTAAGGGTGACTTCACTAAGCATGTGAAAAGATGCTCAACATTGCTAATCAAAGGGAAAATCAAATAAAAATCAAAGTAAGACATCACTTAGCACCCATTAGGATGGCTATTATTAAAAACCAGAAAATGACAAATGTTGGCAAGGATGTGGAGAAATTGGAAACCTTGAACACTTCTTTTGGGAATATAAAGTGGTACAGTCATTGGGAAATGATCTGATATTTCCTCAAAAAATTAAATTGAGTAATCTGAAATTAATAGAAATAGCATATGATCTAGAAATTCCACTTCTGGGTATACACCCAAAAGAATTGAAAGCCAAGGCTCAAATTTTGTATACTGTTACTTATTAGCAAAATTATTCATAAGTCACAAAGTGGAAACAACCCAAATGTACATTGACAGATGGATAAACAAAATTTTCCATTTACATACAATGGAATATTATTCAGCCCTAAGAAGGAAGGAAATCCTGACACAAGCTACCACATAGGTGAACCTTGAAGATATTATGCAAAGTGAAATAAATCAGTGACAAAAACACAAGTATTAAATGATTCCACTTAAATGAGGTACCTAGAGTAGTCAAATTCATAAATAAAGTAGAACGGTGTTTGTCAGGGTTGGAGGGTGGGAGGAACTGAGAATTAGTGTTTGGGATACAGAGTTTCAATGTGAGAAAATAAAAAGTTCTGGAGATGGATGGGAGTGATGGTTGAGCAGGAATGCTAATGTACTTAATGCTGTTGAACTGTACACATAAAAAATGCTTAAAATGGTGAATTTTATGTTATATATATTTGACCACAATAAAAACATTTCTTAGAAAGATAATGAAGAAGGGGGGGACATATCTGTAGTTTTTATTGGAATTTAAAAAATTTATGATCTTTTAATACTATGTCTTACTAAGAATAAGATGTATGTTATTATTTATTTATTTATATTTTTATGCTTCTTAGTAGAATGTTGAGTTTTTCTTCATTTAGGTTGTGAATACTTCTCGTCTCTCTTAATTTTTTTTCCTTTTCTTCTTCTTCTTCTTTGGTCTGCTTTTCTTGTTATACTTTTGAATGGAGCTCTTTTTCTAGTGTTTAACTGGTTCTTGTTCAAATGTGTGGGGGGATGGGCAAAATAGGTGAAGGGGAATAAGAGGTACAAACTTCTAGTTACAAAATAAATAAGTTGTGGAGAGCAAACTACAGTATAAGGAATATAATCAGTAAGATTATAATATTTTCTAGTGACAGATTGTGACTGTACTTCTCTGGTGAGCTGTGAGTAATATAGAGAATTGTTGAATCATTCTGTTTATACACCTGAAATTAATGTAACGCAGTAAGTTAATTGCACTTCGATAAAAAGGTAATCACATAAAAATAGTGTTTAATTATTTTATGTTATTTTTTAACCAGGCATCTTTTTCTGTATTTTTCTCTAATACTCTGTTAATTCTTTCAAATAAATATTTAGTGACCACTGTACTTGAGCGTAGAGAAATATTAACATATTCTTGAACTCAAGAAATGTACAGTCTATCTGGAGAATGAAAAAACACAGAAGATTTTTTTTTTAAACCTAGAAAATAGCCTATATTCCAGACTTTTATTTATTTTTTTCTTTTTTTCTGAGAGAGAGAGAAAGTGCCCATGCCTGGGGGATGAGGAGAACAGAGGGACAGGGAGAGAGAGAATCTCAAGCATGCTCCCCACTGGGTGAAGAGCCTGGTGGCACAGGGCTCCATCTCATGACCCTGAGATCCTGACCTGAGCCAAAACCAAGAGTCAAACACTCAACCCACTGAGTCACCCAGGTGCTCCCAGACCTTTATTTTTTGAGGAAAATAAATCTTATGAAATCAAGTCATGTTCTCACCTCACTAAATTAATACAACCTCTAAAATGGTATGCTAATTTTTATGTGAGACTTTCAATTTCATATTACATCTTACTGTAATGGTAGTAGAAACAAAAAATAAATGCAGGAACTCCCTTGTTTAATGTATGGTCCCATCAGACTCCTGGGAGGATCTTGATGGTAACAGTGAATAATCTGGGTAGTGCCCTATAGGTAGAGGCTACAGATCCCTTCCTAGCTCTGTCCTTGACCAGCTTGAGTGTGGGTCTGTGACACATAGACAACTTTATAGTCTTCCTCATCTTGGGTGCAGTGTATCTTAATCTTGAGTGTGCACCTCAGTCATGCTGGAAACTTGTAAAAGCCTTTTCTTGTACATGCTAGGGAGTTTCTGACTCAGATCTGTTGTGGGGCTCATATATCTCTATTTTAAATATGTATCCAGATAATTCTTCTGATGCGGGTGATCCGTTAACCATATTGCCTTTCTATAGTAATCAATTCAGTTATCAACCCTAAAATGCTTTTTACTGAGACTGGTAGGCATTTTAAGATTTTTCCTTTCAATATTTCCTTTCCAATCCATGTATAATCATGACTCCCACCCTATCTGATCGCCATGCACATACTGACTCCTATCCTTTTTTAGTATGGCTTCATTTTTAGGCCTCTACTCTCTTTCTTGAAATTACTTCAGTCTTTCACGATTGTGCCCAGAGCTCCTGGTTTTCCCTGATTTTAACAGCATTTCCAGCAATTCCCAGCTGTCCTGGCATACAGCATTACCACCTCTACCATTTCAGATGGGTTAAAGCTTAAACCCTATTAACCTTCTGAATCTGTCATTTAGCTGAATACAGATACCACTGTATTCAATTGCTCTTCACTTCAAACCTGCATATTCTAAATTTCAAGGAATCTACTGGGATAGTACACACACACACACACACATTTAAATATTTTATTCATTTATTTGACAAGACAGAGATCACATGTAGGCAGAGAGGCAGGCAGAGAGAGAGGAGGAAGCAAGCTCCCTGCTGAGCAGAAAGCCTTATGTGGGGCTTGATCCCAGGACCCTGAGATCATGACCTTAAATGAAGGCAGAGGCTTTAACCTGCTGAGCCACCCAGGTGCCCCAATTTTTACAAATACAGTGCATTTTGAATCCTATTATGTATCTGCAAATGCTACCATGTCCAATTATTCTTCACTTTCAAATCGATGTAATTTACATTTCAGACAACCCACTGTTGACAACTTTTTCTGTTTATTTTTATAAATCCATTAATTAGTTAAATTTAAAAAAAAAGTTTCCAAATAACACACCTCCTCTTGTCACTCTAGTGGTTGTGTGTTGATAAAATTGAGATACAACATGGTAATTTGGTTGCATTCCATCCGTACCTCCCCCATAAACATATTCCCAACTCTGAGTTTCTGAACTCATGGTAGTGAAAAGTTCATATAGAATTGCCTGATCCTATGTGACATTCCATTTGGCCACGTGGTGAAATCTCCATGTGTTATTCTACTCAGTTTCCTTGTGCTTTGAAGCATGTGCTCAATCTGTACCAAGCTATAGATTTCTCTGACCACTTTTCCTCTTTCTGCGTATTCCTGGCTCCCCCCTGCCCCTCTCCTTTCCACTTTCTCTTTACACTGAGTGCATACCTTACATTCTTAAAGTAATTGTAATGTTGGGGCTGGGAGACTTGAAGATGGTGGATATCAGCATGTGGAATTACAAGGACATTTGGGCAGGAAGGAATTCATTATCACCATATATTATCTCATTTTTTAATCTTCAGATCAGTTCTTTATGAAAAATAAGGTTAAGCTCCCACCGTCAGCCTCAAAATGGGAGGACTGCCACTTTCCACCCATCTATGCGTCACTTGGAAACTGGTTTTTCTAAAGGAGTCCTGGGAAATCTTAGCCTCTTCTCTGGTTTATAACAACCAAACATAAACACACACAAAAAAGTGGTACATTGACCAAGTATAATTAGAGAATAGCCCATTAGTACTCCAACTCCTTCCCTGTGATGTGATTATGACGACTGGAGTTTTCAGTGCTCAACCTTCATTTTCTCCAGAGAGCTAGCAACCTATACAGTTTCCTTTCTTCACTGTTATTTGCTAATCATCATTGAATGTGCTGCTGGTAAGAAGTGGTCTGGGATTTGGCATATTCTTTCTAGTTTTCCAGTCCATGTCCTGAATCAAATCAAAGACAGTATTAAAAATAGCACAGGTTCTTAAAGCAAGGTATCTCAACCTCAACATTATTGATCTTTTGGGCTGGAGAGTTCATTGTTGTAATGGACTGACTCTCCTGCTCATTGTACAGTGTTTAGCAGCACCCCTGACCTCTACCTACTAGATTCCAGTAGCACCCTCCTCCCCAGCATGACAACCAAAGATGTCACCAGACATTGCAGGTTTCCCCTGGGGTAGGATATTGCCCCTGGTTGAGACCACTGCCTTAGAGAAAGTGAAATTTAAGTGATGCAATTACCATTACTACTTCTTTTGAAGAATGATTCATGTATTTTAATCTCTGATATTTTTTAAAGATAATTTACATGACTTTAGGGAATTAGCAAGAGTTCACTCTTGGTCTAAAAGTAACAGAATAAGGCAGTGATGAACTCCTCAAAGGAGGAGAAATGCTAACACTAAAGAAGGTGCTCCATGCAAATGAGCTGCCATTTATATTTGTTACCTGAGGGGCTAGCCTAGGCCACAGGTATTCAATGTTAATCTTTCATTCAGTAACATAGTGTAAATCCGGATGTTCAGACTATAAATTAGCCCTGGTGGAAATACAACATAAGCATTTCTCTAAAACAAACCTGTTACCTTTTCAGACATCTAATTCTTGAAGCTTCTCTTTGGTACTCATTTGATAACATGCCTCACATGGTGTCTGACAAAAGAATGATGGTTTACAGAGAAAAATAGGAGTGTGTGGGTAGGTGGCTGTAAGACACATTTCAAGCTTTTTCTGTTCCATAAGTATGTTCTTTATAGTATTAGGGCTCAAAGTATGGTGAGCAGACATGCAAGAAATGTAAGAAATGCTGCTGGTAAGAAATGCAGAATCTCAGGTTTCACCCTTGACTTACTAGATCAGATTATGAGTTTTAAAATATCCCTGTAATTCTTTTACAAATTAAAGTTTGTTCCCAAACATTAGTTACTTAGATTATTAAAAGTTAAATTCTGGGAAAGGATTCTATAAAAAGTAAGTTTGGGGAAGAATGGATTTAGTATAAAGAAGCAGGTTCTTATACAGCAGCACCTCTCAAGAAGTATCCATGATTAAATTATGACTTTCTGGACACATGGGTGGCTTAGTCAGTTAAGTGTCTGCCTTTGGCTCAGGTCGTGATCCTGGGGTCCTGGGATTGAGTCCCTTCCTTGGGGGGGGGTCCCTGCTCAGTGGGGAGTCTGCTTCCCCCTCTGCCCCTCCACCTGGCTTGTGCGCATGCTTTCTCTCTCTTAAAAAAAAAAAAAAAAAAATTGAGATATGACTTTCCAATGGAAAGTGGTGGGAGATGTTAAGCAGTGTTTTCTAAACTTGTTTGATAATGGGACTTCTTGTCTACGGCCATACCACCCTGAACGTGCCTGATCTCGTCTGATCCCGGAAGCTAAGCAGGATCGGGCCTGGTTAGTACTTGGATGGGATAATGGGACTTCTTTTCTCATAGATATCACTTTGGAAAATGTTGCTGTAGTAATGTGGTCCAGGCATTTACTTCATAATTAAATGGCAGCTGCATCTTAAGTAAATAAATTAATCAGCTAGCTAATCATGGTTAATGATTACTGATAATATGCTGAGGGGAAGGAAAAAACAAACTCTGCAGAGAAGAAAAAACTAATCACATCATCATTGTCATAAAACAAAGAACAATGGAACATAATCCCTTAGAGTTTAACTGCTTACATTTAAAAACAATTAACAAAACAATTATAAGAAACCGTAGTTGGGGCGCCTGGGTGGCTTAGTTGGTTAGGTGTCTGCCTTTGGCTCAGGTCATGATCCCAGGGTCCTGGGGTTAGGCTCCCTGCTCAACAGGCAGTTTGCTTCTCCCGCTGTCCCCCTGCTTGTTCTCTCTCTCTCTCCCACTCTCTCTCTCTCAAATAAAATCTATTAAAAAAAAAAGAAAAGAAATGGTAGGTGTCCTTGGACAGCACAGTTAGTTAACTGTCTGTGTCTTGTTTTTAGCTCAGGTCGTGATCTCAGTGTTGTGAGATT
Organism: Mustela putorius furo; assembly: GCF_011764305.1. Taxonomy (NCBI): domain Eukaryota; kingdom Metazoa; phylum Chordata; class Mammalia; order Carnivora; family Mustelidae; genus Mustela; species Mustela putorius. Next base: position 35,371,023 of record NW_025421987.1, read on the forward strand.
GAGCCCTGTCTCCTGGTCTATGCTCAGCATGAAGTCAGCTTGAGATTCTCTCTGTCTCTTCCCTCTGCCCCTCCCACTTGTGCTCTCTCTCTCTCAAATGAATAAATAAATCTTAAAAAAAAAAGAAAGAAATAGTAGTTGATTCATAGCATTTAGCATATAATTTTTTAGAATGATACTTTCTGAATTCAGTTTCAAGATATTTTTGAATATAGTTCTTACTGTTTATGAAATTTTGTGTATTGGGAAGACTTGGGCAAAATAAACAACTTAAAATAGCATATTTTTATGGGAGCATTTAGGATGTTCACGTTGAGGGTGATTATTGAGAGATACGTTTTTATTGACATCATGTTGCCTGTGAAGTCCTTGTTCCTCTAGATTGTTTCCATAAATTTCTGTTCTAAGACACTCTTGGGTTCTTTCTTCTTTTATAGAACCCCCCTGAATATTTCTTATAGTGCTGGCTTGGTGGTCACATATTCTTTTAAACCTTGCTGGTCTTGGAAGCTCTTTATTTCTCCATCCATTTTGAATGTCACCCTTGCTGGATAAATTATTCTTGGCTGCATGTTCTTTTCTGAGTTGGGGGAAAAATTGGAGGGGGAGATGAACAATGAGAGACTGTGGACTCTGAGAAACAAACTGAGGGTTTTGAAGGGGAGGGAGTGTGGGGGTTTGGGTGAGCCTGGTGGTGGGTATTATGGAGGGAATGTATTGCATGGAGCACTGGGTGTGGTGCATAAACGATGAATTCTGGAACACTGAAAAGAAATTAAAAAATAACATATTTTTAAATAAAAAATCACTTTAACAAGGTATGAGTGACATACAAAAACTATACATATTTGATACATATAAATTGATGAGTTTGGAGATAAATATATACACCCTTGAAACCATCACCACAGTCTGTACTATAAACATACCCCAAATCTCTAAAAGTTTCCTCCTGCCTGGTTGCTTTAAAAAAACATATCTTGGGGTGTGTGGCTCAGTCGCAAGAGCATGTGATTCTTGATCTTGGGGTCGTGAGTTTGAGTCTCACATTGAATGCAGAGATTAGTTAAATAAATAAATATTTTAAAAATATATATGTTTATAAAATCTTAAAAAAATATATATATATTTTTGTTTGAATAAAAGTATTATGGGTTTGGGGTGCCTGGCTGGCTCAGATGGTAGAGTGTGCTACTCTTGATCTTGGGATCACAGGTTTGGGCCACATGTTGGGTGTAGAGATTACATAAATAAATGCATATATTTTTAAAGTATTACATGTTTATCATAGGAAATGGGTAAAATACATAATAGCACAAAAAGGAAATTATATAATCTTGCTATTCATAGAGAAGCATAGATGCCATTTTAACTTATTCCTTTCTTAGTCCTCTTTTCAGCATTTATGCATATGAAATGTTGAAAAATACATATACTATCTTATATTTTACTTTTTTATTTAACATTTACCATGAATATTTTTCTAAGGTATTTAAAGTTATTTGAAGGCATGATATTTCAAAAATGAACAATAGCCCATTAGATGCATTTGCTATAATTTACAAATCATCTTTTAGTGAGAAATATTTAGGCTACTGGTACAATTTAATTGTAAGTAATGCTCAGAAAAAGTCCTAATTTGAATAGAATTCTAATTATTTTCTTAGAATAAATTCCTAGAAATGTAATTGTTTCAAAGAGAAAAAATGTTTTAAACATTTTAAAAATGTTTAAAAAATGAGAGATTTTAAAGATTTACTATAGTCTTCATTTTTATTTATATTCTCAGAAAAATATCTTCAATTTTATTACTTGGGAAATATTTGTATTTGTGGAAGTAAAATCTAAAAAAAATATTTGTAATATTTGCAATATATCAAAAATATTTGACTTATAAGTATTTACATTCATGAGATGTATACTTTTTGTTTTTTTTTTAAAGATTTCATTTATTTTATCTGACAGAGAGAGAGATCACAAGTAGGCAGAGAGGCAGGCAGAGACAGAGGGGGAAGCAGGCTCCCCGCTGAGCAGAGGGCCCGATGCGGGGCTCAATCCCAGGACACTGAGACCATGACCTGAGCCGAAGGCAGCGGCCCCAATCCACTGAGCCACCCAGGCGCCCCGGATGTATACTTTTATAATGAGGTTTTTTTGTATTAAATTTTTGTATTAAATTCTTATTCTTACTGTTCTCAGAGAACCCTATTGGTTTTACAGCAGGAGCACCTGCATCACAATAGTTGACTGATCAAAGGACATTCTGTAACTCACTTTCAGCTGATAGACCCATAATTACTCAAAAAGAAGAGAAAATTAACAGTTCAGAATCTACCAAAAGCTTTCCTTCAGTGACATTTTGGAAAGTTCCCCAGGAATCTCCTAATTTGTTATTATGCTTACGGATCATCTCACAATGTGACTGACATAAGTTTTCTTACCATCATTCAGCCACTTCGGCCAACCATTTTTGTTTATCAAGAGATTTAGAAGAAGGAAAAATTCTATAAATGTTCGGAATGAATAATGTTGATGGTGCAAGCATATGTGTGTACATGAGAGTAGATGCATTTATAAACATGGGTATCAAATATAAATACTGAGATCTTTCATAATTGTTCATACTTTGTGAACTTGATTCTCTATATAAATGTTCCTAAGGAAGTCACATACTTGGCTGTAGGGCTTTTGACTGCAAGGAAGAAATTGAATTTGCCCCTAACAGGCTATTTACTTGCAATTGCAAGATATGAGAGTAGATGATTAGGGTCATGATGTTTCTGGTTTATTCTCTTTCCTTGGATATTATTTCTGAGAGTAGCTCAAGCTAGAATAGCAAGTGAACAAGTTTGTCAAAAATCATCTTCTGAGGCTATTTTGTTATAAGCCTTTAATACGTGAAAAGTCCATGGAATATCTCACACAGGATTTGGCACGTAGTAGGCACTTGAACATTTGATTTTTATTTGTCCTGCTCTGGGTTAAGTATATAAATAAAGGCCGAGGATGTGGGTGAACTTCTTATGGTTGGGGCAGTAAACCACTGGTAATTCAAAAGCGTAGCTGAGTGTAAATCTCTGAATTTTAGAAAGTATGGATTTGCAATTCTTGCCCTTGGCTTTGTTGTAGTTTGATTAAATTTGTGACCTACCTAGGGGGGTTTTCTTCTGCTTCCTTTTTTTTTGTAGTTACAGTTCTTTTTTTTTTTTTTTTTTTTTTTTTTAAAGATTTTATTTATTCACCTGACAGATAGAGATCACAAGTAGGCAGAGAGGCAGGTAGAGAGAGGAGGGGAAGAAGCAGGCTCCCTCAGGGAGCCTGATGCGGGGCTTGATCCCAGGACCCTGAGGTCATGACCTGAGCCGAAGGCAGAGGCCTTAACCCACTGAGCCACCCAGGCGCCCCTTGTAGTTACAGTTCTTAAAGGAGTCAGCTGTCCTTCAGAAATGACTCAGAATATATTTTTAATCACAATAAATCTCAGACATATTGAATGTTAATCCAACCAAACTGACAAAGAAAAAAAAATTTTGAGGATGTTATAAATTATCTATGGTTTAATTTTTAAAACTGATGAAATCATTTTCATAGAAGATCTGGAATCAATTTTTTCCACTCTACTCATTTATACTGTCCTTGCACGAAAGCTTGCCCCAGAGATAGCTTCAGCATGGTCAGTCGTCCTGTACATCACGCCTATTGACATGCCTGAACCTGCATTTGTACATGCATGTGGCAAAGATATTACCCTTGATAAGATAATATATTATGTACTTATTTATTATTTTTATTTATTTATTTTAAGGTTTTATTTACTGATTTGAGAGAGAGAGAGAGAGCATGGGCTGGGGGAGGGGCAGACGGAGAGGGAGAGGTAGGTGCTCTGCCTAGCAGGGAGCCTAACTAGGATGCAGGTCTCTATCCCAGGACCCTGAGATCATGACCTGAGTGAAAGGCAGTTGCTTAACCAACTGAGCTACCCAGGCGCCCCTGGTAATAGATTATGGCCACCTTCTATTAAGAAAACCTTCCATTTTCTTAGAAGGTGATAGATTACTTAGTTAACCCAGCAATAGAAGAATTTCTGATAAAATTATTTAAAATGCCCAGAGTGGTTTATTTGTAGCATAAAGCTGTATGATTTGGATCGTTAAAAACAAAACTTGGGAAGAGATTATTTTAAGTAATTTTGTTTGCTTTAACAGTCCTACTAACTGCACATTGAAGATACCAGTTATTAACTATGTATATGACTATGTATATATATACATATATATGTAAATGTATATATAAACATATATAAACACTTGGTGTGATTTTTAGCCAGTGGATCATTAGTGTTTATATGACACCATTTTAACGAACTCTGCCTCTATTAATGAATGAATTAATTTCTAATTGGAGGTAATAGTACCTTTTTAGTCATTATATCTTTTCTAAAAATGTATATATTCTTCTCCTTTCATACCCATACCTCTTCTCCGTTCCTCTCACTGATGACATTTATATCTGGGAATACTTTTTGCCCTTGATGGTCATGGCATTCCGTTAGTACTGGCCGATTGTGCTGATTCCAATCTCTTGTACCCCTTAATAATATTCATTCCATATATTAACTTTATCATAGATTTTCCAAGACAATTATTGCAACTACTTTGGAGTTGATTAGGGTGGGTGTTTGTATGTGTTTTTATTTTAATCTTTGAGGGACAGTAGTTCCCCTTGAGGGCTAGGACTTGATTTTGCTTATTTTGGGCCTTTGGTTCTTGGCATAGAGTCAGAGCTCAATAAATTTTGTGCTCAATAAATTTGTCACTTATGATATTCTTTAATCATGTAAGCACATTTCCAACTCAGGGCATTTCTCTCTGCTTAAAATGGTTCTTCCTTATGTATTCCCATGACACATTTCCTCAATTTACTCAGACTTGTGCTGAAATACCACTGTCATAGAGGAGCCTATCCTAAACCACCAAATCTTAATCTTAAACACCATGCACTTAGACATGAACTCAAAATATGCTTATCACTCCTTTGCTTTTTATTTTTCTCAAAGGATTTGCCAGTGCCTTAAATATTATTTGTTTATTTATTGTTTCTCTCATATGAGCCATCCCAAAGTAATGAGATGCGTTCATTGCCAGATGTGTTCACTGGCATATTGTAGTCATTTGATAAATATTAGTTCAGTGAGTGAGTAAATTACTTGATTAATCCCCACCTCTGTCCCCAAACAAGACACACATACTACACTATAGATTACATGAAAATTAGAGAAGAGTATCTTTCTTGTTTGTCATGGTATCCAGGCACCAGTGTTAAAAATACTTGTTGAATAACCAAATGAATGACAGTTATTAGTGACTGGTCTTGCTTTGCAGATATGTTTCGTGCACTGTTTGGGACCAGACTATCAGGTAGTTTCTTTTCATCATTACTATGCTAAAGGGAAACAGTTATCTTTGTTTGCATCCATTCTTGTTTTTATATATTGACATGAAATTTGAAAGTGGAAACTTCACAGAATATTCACACTTGACTCTCTGGGGGAATTTAGTGATTTAGCTCACATTTTCTTTCTGTCCTTTGTTAGTTTCTGAAAATGATAATGGGACTTAACTTTGCAATTACAGCTTGTATAGGAGCTGTAACCCCAACACCCAAACCCCAACTTTCAAACCTTCCACCCTGCCCTTACTCCTTCTCCCAGTCCTGATTCAAATTTGGATTATTACAAAACCTGTTTGCTAGGTGCAAATGGCCCAGTTCTCTGCTCCTCAGATCCTTCTCCAGTGCATCTATTTCCAGGGCCAGCTGCTGGAGGTGAACATTTCTTTGTCATAATTCAAAGAACAAGAAGCCCCGAGGCACTCCAGGTGGCTATAGAGGCACAAGAAAAGAGACAATGTAGCAGAATAAAGAAGAGAAAGGCCCATGAAATTTTTACTTAGTGAGCTGCATTTCTAACTCCCATTCTCATTCTACAACTGTATTTGAAATCATTTTAGGGCTTTAGGTGACTACAAATTGAAATTGGGAACTGTTCCAAACTAGATTAAAAAACAAACAAACAAACAAACAAAACCAACTCCATTCACGAGTATTGTTGCTTGAATTTAACAATTTTGGTTGGAAATACCATGTACATTGACATTTTAGGAGATGATGTTGTTTATGGTGGATAATACAGGAATTTGGTATTGGGACTAGCTACCACAAAACTGTGGGTGTTTTAATGATGATGATGATGATTTTTAGGTATAATTCTGCTACACGGTACTCGAAGGGAGAGTGGGGCAGAAAGGAAGAAGGCCTTCTGGCTATGAAGTCTCGGCTCCAGCCCGCCAGTGCGAGCCCATGTCTGTGATGTGACAGAGCTGGCCTGGACACACGGGATTGGAGGGGTGGGGGATACGCTGGTTCCAGTCATTGCTCAGGCCCAGCAGAGACCCAGAGCGCATGTGCGGACATCGCCGGCACCAGCCGGCCCAAGCGCAGGCGCGCCACGTTGTAGTGCTTGTCACGCCGGGTCTTGCGCTTGAGGCTCCACGTTTCTGAGATCTTAAGTATTTGGCCCGTGTCACCAGCTCTTTCAGGTCCTCTCCAAGTGCAAAATATGGCGGCGCTGCCGCTTATCGTAACCCTGGGCGAGTGCCTGTCCTCGGGCAGTTGGGCGCCCACTTGTCCCTGGTACATGCGAATTAGGGGTCTGTCTGGCTTCTCTGGAGACAAGTAACTTTTGTTGGAGGACCCTTGATGAGGCCACAGGTGATGCGCATCGCTTGACAGAGTTTATACGTATATAAGTTTCCCCTCAGCATATCTGACGAATGAAGGTCTGTGGAGACCACTTACTAGATGGGACTGAGTGTATAACCAGCGCATCCAACTGGCTTACAATTGAAATTTCACTGAATTGAATATAACTCTAGAAAAATGAGCAATACATGCCTGTAATTATCAGCCAAATTAGACACATTCAGTTAGCGACCTAACTGTATTTGCCAATTTAAAATTGATGTTTTAATCTATGAAATTTATGCAAGTTTAAGGACTAAGAATAATATGAGCTTCATAAAAAGTTATGTGTAATCCAGAATAGAGCTTATTTAAAATTAATGTGAGGATTCTTCTTATGTTTGTAATAAAAAAGCTAGTTTGCTAATGACAATTTTAAGGCTAGACATTTGTAATGAAGATGTGGCTTTTATAGTAATAGATTAATACTTAAACACACCTTTTCCAACTTACTGTATGAATATTAATACCATCAGATATAGATCCAGAATATATTCATTTGATATCTTTGCTTATGAAAGAAAAGTTATCTATGAGTTACTGAAAATTTATTAAATTCTCTTGAGAATTTGTATTTTTTTTAAGTTATTCATCTTTGATTTTTCTTAGGGAAAGCCATTTTTTGAATAGCCTATAATAGAGTGGCTTGGCTTCTGATAACCAGGTGTGGAAGATACGCTCTTCAGACACAATTCAGGTATGTAAGATGTGTGTATGTGTGTGTGCGTGCACACACACACACGCACACACATTTATAATTATTTTTTTGTTTTTCTTATTTTAATTCTCAATACCATCTATAATTTTTATAATTCTAACTATAATTATTATTTATTTTATATCTTGATTTGGTATCTGTCTTCAGTCTTACATTTGGCAGGGTGGAAGAAATGTAATCCCAGTGATTTATTTAAGAGTCCGTTCTATTACTTTTCAGCAGGATGGACTCTTTGTGTCATTTGTCCTCCCAAAGACGTATCTCAGTGTCCATCTTCCTATCTAATCTTTCATCTTCACAGGTCTTCTCTTAACACAGCTCTGTTTCTTATCTGGTGACCCCTTTAGTCTTCTGTCTGGTACTATGGAATCCCATGCTGTGTTGGGGCATTAAAGTCGCCATAGTGCTGAAACCCATCTGAGTAGATTCTTTGTGCATCCTTTTCTCTTTGTGATCTTGGGATCCAGACATTTCTCTAGAAAGAGGACACAGCCCAGAAATCAAGGCTCTGTGACACCCTTCCTCATCCCATCAACCTTCCTCTCTGATTCTTATACCCTCAACATGTCCCCTTCAGCTTTCTTTAATGGAGGAATCTTTTCTAATAGCTGAAAGCCTAATTCTCTGTCTGTTATAATTACTCTGTTTTCATCAGTTCCCCTGAGGACCTAAGGCTTTTGGAAAGGAAAGCTAGAGAGAGACTTCCTAAAATTTTCCTTAGGGCTCCTGGGTGGCTCAGTTGTTAAGCATATGCCTTAGGCTCAGGTCAAGCTTGCTTTGGGTTCCCTCCTCCGTGGGAAGCCTGTTCTCCTTCTCCCACTCCCCTGCTTGTGTTTGCTCTCTCTCTGTGCCTCTCTTGTCAAAAAAAAAAAAAAAAAAAAAAAAAGTAAAATCTAAATAAAATAAAAAAAAAGTTTCCTTAGCTCTGCCATATCCTCATACAACAAAGTAATTCTATTTAGTCATTGTGGAAGAGGATGGAACCAGGGCTGGGGGTGGGAGCAAAGCAAAACATGACCTAATATTTCAAATGTATTACTCTATTCAAAGGTACTAATGATATAAAGGTCCTGGATTTGAGACTGACTTGACTTAGTGTCCCACAGTCTATAGAATCTAGCCTTATAGAAGTCAACTGTACCATTAGTGTGTATATCACAGACAAAGATTAGTAAGACTAGCAGTAATCAGGGAAGAAACTGGGGACATGACAGCATAAGTAAACAAAAATTTCAGAGAAATAACTGCTAAGTTCCCTACCAAACTGTCCTACTAACCTTGGGCTTCATTATTCTGGGAATCTCACTTGGCCATATATATATTATATATATATATATGTATATATATTATATATATATTTAAGTAGGTGCCATGCCCAACATGGGGCTTGAACTCACAACCCTGAGATCAAGAACTGATTTGAGATCAGGAGTCAGATGCTTCACTGACTGATCACCCAGGTGCCTCATCCCTATATTTTTGTAAAAATTATAAAAGTAAGTCTTCGTTAACGACAGTCATAGATGACATTTTCCTTTATGACTGGTAGCATTAGAAATTGTTGGTGTCCAGCTAAGGGGAAGGTGAGTAGGGGATACAGTTGACATTTGTGGAATAGAGGAGCAAGGCCAGATGATGTATAGCAATTTGAGTGAGTTCTACAGTGTCTGGCACAAGAATTATGAAGGTAGTGAGGAAGAAACAGTGGTTGAAGTATGAAGCACCAGAAGCTAATCTATTGGAAAGTTATTTTAATCACCAGATGTATAAAATTAAAATTGGAGTGTTTGATTCCCATTGATTCCTAATTGAAAGAGAAATGCTGTCAGGAATATACTTAATTTTACATCATATGCCAATTATATAATGAAAATTTTGTCTTTTTAAAATAAGATTTTATTTGAGAGAGCGGAGGGGGGGTTAGAGAATGAATGAGTAGGGGGAGGGGCAGGCTGAGTGGGAAGCCCAATGTAGGGTTTGATCCCAGGACCCTGAGATCATGAGCTGAGCTTAAAGTTCCTGGCCCCACTGACTGAGCCACTCAGGCACCCTGAAAATTTTGTCTTTTTTTGATGAGAGTTGTGTAAAATAGAATTATATTTCCTGTGTTTTAACACAAAAACCTAAAATGTACCACAAAAGTTTATATAACATAGTGAAATTGTTGTGATATTGTGAAACTGAAAGAGATGCTTCTAAATCATCAATAATAATGAAAAAACCCCACAGATTTTGATTAACTATTCCAAAGGCAACCTGCATTAGCACTATTTTATATAGAAAATATTACTAAGTAATACAAAATAATTTTTATAGTCATTAGAGTTGTAGTAAAAAAAAAAGGTAGTAAAAAATGAACTATAGAATGTGTCAGGAAGGTAATTACTAAAAGAGTATGGCATTTTCCTGAATTTTGTGATTTTATTCATTGTCAGTTTTGTAAGATTTAAAATTTATTTTCCTCTTCTAAACTAGTATTAGCATGTATATCTAATTTTGTATTTATTGCGTTTGTGTGTTTTACTCTTTTCTTTTTATGAAGGCCATGAAAAATTTCAGGCTCAAAATTATTGAATCTGCCCAGATTTTTATTTTTCTATATTAAACTGTTCACATGTTTATTTTCTGTCACCTCCCACATAGCACATGCTCTATGTGTGCATAAATTTTGATCTGTCCTTGACTGTATCTCTAGCCCATGGAACCACGATAGCTCACAGAAGGTACTTGATAAATATTTATTGAATGATTGGATGAATTATCCTGTTAATCTCAAAGGATAGGTTATTGCTATTTCTTCAGTTATTTTGATAATTCTTATTGATGGCTTATACTGTGAATTTGAAATAGCCTACTTCCATTAAACATAATAAACTAAATATAATAACATTTTGGGGCTATTTTCACAAATAACTATTTAGCATGTTTTTCTTTTTTTTTTTCCTTTATATATTTTATTTATGGTCTTTTTTACACTCTGTTAGTTTCTTAAATCACTATGAATTTATTCTGTTGCAGGACTTGGCATCTAGGCAACTGTTTTTTTATTTCTTACTGACTTAATAGCAATACTCTTTTTTTTATTTTATTTTTTTATTTTTATAAACATATATTTTTATCCCCAGGGGTACAGGTCTGTGAATCACCAGGTTTACACACTTCACAGCACTCACCAAAGCACATACCCTCCCCAATGTCCATAATCCCACCCCCTTCTCCCAAACCCCCTCCCCCCAGCAACCCTCAGTTTGTTTTATGAGATTAAGAGTCACTTATGGTTTGTCTCCCTCCCAATCCCATCTTGTTTCATTTATTCTTCTCCTACCCACTTAAGCCCCCATGTTGCATCACCACTTCCTCATATCAGGGAGATCATATGATAGTTGTCTTTCTCTGCTTGACTTATTTCGCTAAGCATGATATGCTCTAGTTCCATCCATATTGTTGCAAATGGCAAGATTTCATTTCTTTTGATGTTTTTCTTAACAAAAAAAAAAAAAGAGAGAGAGAGAGGAAAATAGTGGTGCCCTTAACTCAGCTCATACTTCCCATCAGATCATTTTATTCAGACAAAACAGTGTACTTCTCGAATCTGTTTAGTGCTCAGATCAATAATAATTAAATTGGGTGGAAATTAACCAAGGTCACCAATTGTTTCTTCAAGTGTTTATTGTGTTCCTGTTTTGTATCTAGCACAGAGTGGTGCATTTGGGGAGATAGGAAATATTTTGTTTACATAAGGCTTAATCTTTACTTTTAAGAGTAGCAGTAGTGTCATCTATGTCCTATGTACCACATGCTGTGTGTGATGGCTTTTTGATGTAAACTAGTCTTGACATCTGTAGTCCCCAGAATTCTCTATTGAGTGTGTGTCTGGTTAGGGCAGGTTACAAAAGATATTCTCTCCTGAGAGTAGGAAGGTGGTAGTCATTTTGGAGCATGCACGTAACTTCTTCCAGTCAATAAAACACTGATCTAGGTGCTGCTGTGTTTGTGAAAAGATTTTGCAGATGTGATTGAGGTCTCTAATCAGCAGATTACAATAAAAAGGAAGAATATCCTGGGTGAGCCTAATTTAATCAGTAGCAGAACCTTTAAGAGAGGACTTAGGATTTCCCTGGGTGTAGGACTTTTTACGGCTTCTGGCCCAGGATCCCTTTCTGGATCTTCCTTCCTGACCTGTGAAGAGAAAGCTTCTGTTGTGCTTATGAATTTCAGCCTGCTTGTCATCTTCCCTTCCTGACTGCCTTTCCTATGGACTTTGTGCTTGTTTAGCTGGCCCCCACAGTTTTACTATCCTATACCTCAATATATACATGTATGTACTACTGGTTCTTTTTTGGTTGAGTCCTGAAAAATACTCAGTAAATATTTCTTGACAAAACACAGTCTCATTCTCAGAGGCTCACAATCTTGTAGGAGAACTGGTCTTTGAAGATGAAAGTATAGACATTAGGTCAGGATCATCTTTAGTTTTAAGGTAAAATGTAAGGTAGAGAATAAGCACTATAAGATGGCAAGATAATGAGAGGTCATTGTGGCCACAGATTAGAAAACTCACCAATAGAATGGAATTTAAATGTGTTCATGAAGGATGGATAACATTTAAAAGATCAGAAAAAAGAGAAAGCCGTTCTGTTTAGTAAAAAGCACTAGCAGAATTATTGAGATTAAATCAGTGTGTTAAGTACAGAGTATAGTAAACTGATTTCACTTTGGACCAAGAGCCCACTTAAACTTTCATGTTAGTTCATTCTGCAAGCAGCTAAAAAGACCAAAAATGTCTTTAAATTATTGTAAACTATTACCAAGAAAACGTCAAGTATTCAACCTTAACAAACTTTAGTTAAATAGCAATGTTAATTTTTATTGCAATTTTTCAAAGTAAGATAAAAAATCCTGGGAAATGTGGCATCTTTTGAAAAAGAAAAAAGAAAAAAAAAGCTCAGTAGGAAAGCAACAAAAACAAAGATTTCCCTTCCTCCTCCTGCAAAATAGTCTTTGATTTGTGGGCAGCTCTTCAAAACTCACTGGGGCATGAATTGTTGAATGATCCAGCACACATTTCTTGCAAGGGTCAGAAGAGTCAAAGATGGAAGGTGTGTGTGTGTGTATGTGGGAGGGGTGGTGACAGTGAAGAAGCAGCTAATAATATTTGGGGGAGGGTAACTATAGAAGACAACTCTTCTGGAAAAGACTGGAGGTTTTGGGGTTGTTTTGTTTGCTAAGAATACATTTGGGGAATCACTTGAGGTACATATTCTTGTTCCATTTCATTCTTGTTTGTGAGCAGTAAATAATTCTGATATATGTGTTCTTCAGGGGAAATGGAAAAAAGGGCCCCAAATTTCTAAAAATTTCATAATTCTAGATGCAAGCATCATGCTGGCTGTTAGAGTAGAAATAATAACTAGTATGTGTATAGCCTTTTGTAGCCTATAAAGTGCTGGCATATGTGCCATAAAATTTTCTTCTAGGGTCAGTAGAACCTCTTGGTAGGTCACAGTAACCCTGTGATACCAGGTTTAGACTGTATTTTACACATACAGAGTTTAAAGCTTTTATCATCTCTCTCTAATTAGAACACCATATTCCTGGAATGGTTTACTAGCTCTTAAACCCATGAAATACTTCTGTGTCAATTCATAGTTTAATCCCCCAACCTACTAAATATCCCCAATTCCCCTAACCCCAAATTATCTACCTGGAACCCTAGACTCTACATCTTCTGTCAATGGAACTGTTAATATCTAGCCAAGCAGGGAGTTTCCGGAATCTAGCTCTAAACTTTCTTGGTTTCTCCTGATTGGCTGGTACCCAGGTCATGCTGATTGTTAAATATCTTAAATCACATTTCCTAGTTACTAATTTTACATCTATTGCCATCTTTCAAAACTGTTAAAATCTGTCATCTCTGATGTCTGTCTTTCTAGTTCTTTTCTTTTGGGGGTTTATGCCTTAAAAATCCCAATACTGTGGGATGCCTGGGTGGCTCAGCAGGTTAAGCCTCTGCCTTCGACTCACGTCGTGATCCCAGGGTCCTGGGATCGAGCCCCACATCGGGCTCTCTGCTCAGCGGGGAGCCTGCTTCTTCCTCTCTCTCTGCCTGCCTCTCTGCCTACTTGTGATCTCTCTCTGTCAGATAAGTAAATGAAATATTTAAAAGAAAAAAAATCCCAATACTGTGATTTTAGGAGCATGTCAAGAAGGAGAAGAAATAAATGCATTACTCAGTATGCTTTTTTTAGCCATAAGTTTAATTAATAATATTAAAGGATGCGGAGAACATCTGATGGAAGAGGGTTTACATAAAAACACACTGTGAAACTGTGTTAATAAGTGCTACATGAAAAGAAAAAGAATTCTTTGATCCAGTAAATGTAGAAATGTTGGATTTAAAGAAGTCAAATATGCTTCCCCCAACTTTTTAGTACTTTTTCCAAGCTATTGTTCATTGTTAATTCCCAACTTAAGTTTAAAATATGCTATGTTTCTCATGATTTTTTTTCCCTTCAGAATCCTCCTCCCTTTTAAATGGAACACAGATGTCTTTTTAAGGTAATAACACCTTATTATGAGCATTATTTTTGAAAGTGATGCGTAATTTGAGGGTATGTGCACTGTATCATCCGCAACTCATTGGGTATCTGGTGACACCTTTGGCACTTAGGTCTAAAGCTTCATCTGTGGAGCACCTGGGTGGTTCAGTCACTTAAGTGTCTGCCTTTGGCTCAGGTCATGATCCCAGGGTCAGGGGATGGAGCCCCACATTGGTTCCCTGTTCAGCAGGGAGGCTGCTTCTCCCTCTGCCTCCTGCTCCCCCTGCTTGTGCACATGCTCTCTCTCTCTCTGTCAAATAAATAAAATCTTTTTTTAAAAAAAGAAATCATCTGGATTTCAGCAGAGAGGCTGGGAACTATATTTCTCAGAATCCCCTTCCCTGTGTAGTTCCAAATTTGAGCTTGCCCATGAAGAGAACAAGGAAGAGAAGAGGAAATCGATATTCCCTGGGCACAGTGCAACCAGATGTGCAGTCAGAGGTGAGCCCTTTACTGATTCTAGCTAAGTGGATTCAGTCTGAGTCAGTTCATAGAAGTTGCTCAGAGATACTGGAGAATTACAACATCTTTCAGGGAAGACTTTTAATCAGCAACTTTAGTATTTTAGAGGATTTTTCTAACCCTTCAGAGGCAGCTCCTTAACTTGTGGTGAAAGCTTTCCTGACCTCTTTTCTAAGAAAAGTATAAGCCCCTAATTCTTTTTCTTTTTTTTTTTTTTAAGTATAGTTGCCATACAATGTTACATTAGTTTCAGGTGTACGATAGTGATTTGACAACTTTATATGTAATGCTATGCTCACCACAAGTGTAGCTGCCATCTGTCACCATACAATGCTGTTCCAGTATCATTGCCTGTATTCCCTATGCTGTCCCTTTCATCCCTTGGCTTATTCGTTCCATAGCTGGAACTCTATACCTACCACTCCTCTGTACCCATTTCACCCACTCCCCTGATTGCCCTCCCCTCTGGCAGCCACCAGTTTGTTCTTTGTATTTATGGGTCTCTTTCTGTAGTTTGTTTGTTTGCTTGTTCATTTGTTGTTTTTGGTTCCACATTGTAACTGAAATTATGTAGTATTTGTCTTTCTCTGACTTATTTCACTTAGCGTAACACCCTCAAGGTGCATCTATATTACAGAAGGCAAGATCTCATCTTTTTTATGGCTCAGTAATATTCCATTGCATGTATATTTACCACATCTTCTCTATTCCTTCATCCATCAGTGGACACTTTGGTTGCTTCTATATCTTGGCATTGTAAACAGTGCTGCAGTGAACACAAAGGTATCTTTTTGATATATGATATTTTGACATATATCTTTCTGAATTAGGGTTTTTGTTTTCTTTGGGTAAATACCCAGTAGTAGAATTACTGGATTGTATAGTATTTTTGTTTTTAATTTTTTGAAGAACCTCCTTACTGTTTTCCATGGTGGTTGCACCAATTTACATTCCTACCAACATTGCACGAGAGTTCCCTTTTCCCCACAGTCTTGCCAACACTGGTATGTCTTTTTGATTCTAGCCATTCTGACCTGTGTTAAGATGATACCTCATTGTGCTTTCAATTTGCATTCCCCTGATGAAGAGTGATGGTGAACATCTTTTCATGGGTTTGTATGTTTTCTTTGGAAAAGGTCTATTCAGGTCCTTTAAGCCCCTTATTCTTTTGAAACCCTTCAAAAGCATGATCATAGGTTGACTTCTGTTTTCCTGAAGCATCACAACTGATTCAATACTGGTTAAGAATTAAGTGTCAGTGAATCAATCAGAAATATCTATGTAGCTGCCTATTCAAATGTTAGAATAATCACATAGGGTTTCATGAAATTTACTCAATTTCAGTAAGCCTGTGTTTAGAGGATTTTTCTATTTCCTTTTCCACTTTGGGGCTGAGCAGTGTAACCAGAAATAATGATGTTTTTCTTACAGGCAAGTCCTTACCCAAAAGCTGTCAGTACTACCTAAGTCACTAAGACCTTGACTGGTATATGTTAATTGGACTATGAAAGAATTAACTATGAAAGAATAGTTAATTGGACTATTCTATGAAAATAATAATTATATAGTAGAAGATGCTACAGATAATATATCAAGTTCAGATAAATTCATAATATTGAATTGATGAGCTTTCTTATTGGAAAAAGATCCCTTCTTGAAAATTAGTAGTGTTTGAGGATGAAACTAAGATTAAAGAGCAAAAACAAAATAAACATAACTAAAAACATACAAAATAACATTAAAAAAACTCCAACAGCTTCTTCCCTACATCAGGGTATATAAACAAGCACCCTAACGTTGCTCTCCCTATCCACTTTATTTACCCATTCATTCACCTCCAACCCGGTGCACGTTTGGCTTTGAACGTTGTGTGTTAAAATCATCTTATTCTTCAGTAGTTTTGATTCCAGGAACCAGTGTATTGTGATTCAGTATATCGTGATCTTCTACAGGGCTGGAACCAGGCCCTTTTTATTTTCTTTGTATAGAGACTTGAACAACACTCATTTTAGTGCTAGAAAGCTTTCTTTGTATTGATTTTGAGGGTTAGATGTTGACTTGTCATTTCTGTTGTAAACATTTCTTGCTTCTACTCTATTTGTGTTATGGAAGGTTAAGTATCTATAATTGAGGATCAGTTAAATGTAAGTTATATATCCTCTCACCCAGTCCAAAGAAGAATGGAAAGAATAATAGAGCTGGACATTTAAGCACTGGTGACCCTATTCATCCATCTGAGAGAAAGTGAGACAGAGCATGAGCAGGGCTAGAGGTAGAGGAACAGGGAGAGGGAGAAGCAGGCTCCCCACTAAGCAGGGAGCCAGATAACATGGGACTTGATCCCAGGACCCTGGGATCATGACCTGAGCTGAAGGAACCACCCAGGCACCCCTAAGCACTGATCTTTTAAAAACTTTTTAAATTTTATTTATTTTTTAAAGATTTTATTTATTTGTCAGAGCATGAGCACACAAGCAAGGAAGAGCTGCAGGCACAGGGAGAAGCAGGCTCTCTGCTGGGATCATGACCTGAGCTGAAGGCAGATGCTTAACCAACTGAGCCACCCTAGGCACTTTTCAGTTCTTTCTTGAGTGGTAATGTAATGTATTTCCTGAAATACCTATCTTTAAACTATCACAAGGAATAACACAGATGATTTACATATTAGTCAATCACAGAATATGTTGGGCATTTCTGATATTCTGGCATTGTCATAATTGCATATTATTTTCATTGTCAACAAATAATAGTGTTTTGGTCCTTACACAAAATAGAATATATTAAAGAGTCAATTCTTTCCCTAAAAGAGAATCAAAATTTTATTGTTCTGAGTGAAATTTTAATGTATGTCAGGTCATCATGAAATCTTGAACAGATGTGTTTTAATCTAGCATTGGGCAGAACAGGCTCGATATAGCATACCACATCATCTTCACAAAAATACATCTATTCTTGTTTTCAAGGATGGTTAGAAGATTCTATAGTCTCAGAAGTGGTTGACATATAGTAGCTGAAATGCCACTGGCCTGAATACAAAAGAGATCATTGCAAGGCCAGAATTTAGTTGTTTGTTTAATTTTCTAAGCACAGAAACCATTTAGTTTTGAAAAGCAGCCAGGGAGAAATTTGTTTAAAATGCAATCTAGAAAGAGAATGCAATTTTCCCAAGTTTTCAGTCAGCATAGGGAGGTTGTTAACAGGACTTGCAGACTCCTAAAGCTCTAATAATCAACATTTTCTAGTAAAGCCCAGGATTGGCAAGCCGCATAAGTGGTGTCTGACTCAGAGTTGGGGGCCTGACAGTGAATGATTTCTTGGTCTTTTTGTTCTTCTAATCATTACCAAGCACTCTAATGAAAAGAACAAAGCACAGCAAAACCTGTGTGTTTCTTTTGTTGACCTATGGAATAGTTTTGAGCAGATTGAAGAAAAGGGAGATGCTATAAAACAGTTTTATAAAAAGGGATATTTTTAGAAGCATAATATTTCAGTGGTTTCAAATAATCTAATTTTGGGGTTGGTTTGGATGGGGAAATGAATAACAATAGATTTTAAAGGTGGAGTTTAAATAGACTTCCATTTATAAAAACTCAATTTTTTCCTCACTTTAACTCATTTAAAAAATAAAATAAAATAACTCATTTGCTCTATAAGGTGACACAAACCTATCCGATTACTAGCTGATATGATTACTTAGTGCATAAACATTATATATATTATTTCTGGTTTGTTTGAAAATACATATTGCTAATTAGAAAGCAAAAGAATCTTAGAACATAGGTCTGGGAAAATTACTGAAACTGAATCAACAATTCAAAATTCATGTGCTGTTAAGAATATATCATCTCAGGGGCACCTGGGTGGCTCAGTGGGTTAAGCCTCTGCCTTCGGCTCAGGTCATGATCCCAGGGTCCTGGGATCAAGCCCCACCTTGGGCTCTCTGCTCAACAGGGAGCCTCCTTCTCCCTCTCTCTCTCTGTCTGCCTCTCTGCCTACTTGTAATCACTGTCTGTCAAATAATAAAACCTTAAAAAAAAAGAATATATCATCTCAGAAATATAAAGGTCAGTGCATATTCAGGATGAATGGGTTTAAGTAGAGTTTCGGCATGGTGGCATATTCAGATAAATGGTCCTGGCAGTTTACTATGCTACTCCGTAGCAAGTTAGGTCAGTCATTGTGCTCATGGTCAAATGATTCAGAGCAGATTTAAAACCAAACTTTATTACTGATTTTTAGTATACACATAATAAAGTAGATAAAGCACAGTTATCTTAAGTGCAAGTATTAACTTGCACACTTATGCAAGTTATTACCCCTAAGGTCATGATATACTGTATGTACTTCAGTCCAAAGCTTCCCTCATACCATTTCTCAGTCAAAACTCAGCCTCATCATAACCACTGCTCTGCTTCCTGTTATTGTCAGTTATTTTTTTAGATTTTATTTATTTATTTGACACAGTGAGAGAGGGAACACAAGCAAGGGGAGTGGGAGAGGGAGGAGCAAACTTCCTGCTGAGCAGGGAGCCTGATGCGGGGCTTGATCCTAGGACCCTGGGATCATGACCTGAGCCGAAGGCACAGGCTTAACAACTGGGCCACCCTGGTGTCCCTCTTTATTCTTTTTTTTTTTTTTAACTTCTGTGTCATCTTCCCTTGTATTAATTGTCACAGTTTATGTATCTGTTCTTCTACTGATGGATATTTTGTTTTTTTCTAGTTAGAGGATATTTTGAAAAAAGCTGCTGTGGGTATTCTTGAAAATATCATTTGGTGGAATCGGAGCAGATTTTATATTTCAGTAATGCTTACTTAGGTAAGGTGTTTATAATTATCCCTCTTAGTAAGTAAACCCAGGGTGCCCTGTCAGTCGTGAGCCATGTGGCTTTTTCCAGAGCAGGGCGCTTCTGTGTTTAGTTTATCAAGGATGTCAGTGGTACGTTTCCAGAAAGAACAATTCACCTTTTACTGTGGGCTCCAGGGGTTTCTGGAGTAGTGCAGTGAGACCAGCCTGCTAGCATTACTGTTGGCCACATGAATAAAGGAACTGACAACTCTCTAGATTCAGGTTCCTTGTTATCCTGAGCTACTTGGTTATCTATGCTATACACAATTGTTACTTATGAATATAGGATCATAATAATCTATGGGCATTTAAAATGTGTCTTGTTTATTTTGCTACACAGTGGTCAAGTTTTGGCATTATGCTATTTTTTTATCCCCCTGTTTTTGAAAATTGGCATTTCAAATAGAAACTGTAAGTAACATTTACTGTTTTCAAGAATCTTCCTACCAGGTGTTTTCTTTATTCATGTGGTTGCTCTATGTATTTAGATAATCAAGTGTCAAAAAAACATCCCTTAAGGCTACAAAGCATGTTGAAAATAGACTCACCTGCTTGTCAATTGCAAAGGCATGTTAAGTCTTCTGTATAATTTGTTGCTCTTGCTTACCTACTGGGCTTTACATACAGACAAGAGGCCATCTATTCATTATGTCCATAATGTTTTTTAAAACAACATTTTAAGAGCTGGGAAATGCTCCTTGGGAAATGGTTAAAACCCAAGTGCCTTATAGAGAGATAAGATAAATTCTGTGCCAATATGGTAAATGGTGATAATAACTCATATTTTCTTATAACTGGATGAGGAATAGAAGAGACTAGTAAGCCCAACATCAGCATGTTTTCATTGGGATGGTCTGTGGTGGAATGAAATTCTGTCCTTTATAGGCATTTGTACATAGTTCATTTTCATTTTTTAAATAAATTGAGTGGTCTTTGCATTTAGTCAATCAAGATTATCTCACTATAACTAATAGAAATATATTTAAAATAGTAACCTCAGTAATAATAAGTTATATTAAAAAATTTTTTTTAGACTTTACCTCCATAGGTCTTCTATCATCTCACCATCTTTCGGACTTGAAAGGGCTCACCCTTTTTTACCTTGCTACATTATAGCTTCAACACCCCTGTTTGTCCTGAGTCCAGTAGGAGTAATCTCATTTGCTGTCTGTCCTTGTTTATTTTGCTTTTCTGTAGAAGCCCCAGCCCCAGCCAGGTTAGCCCCTATCTTCCTCCCTGTAGTGCCTGCAGGTTCTGCATACCTTCTATTTTTTAAATCCAGTTTATTTAAACTAAAACAACAAAACAAAAGCAGCTCACTCCATTTCTGCCACCCCTCACCTCTGGTAATCACTAACTTGTTCTGTACACCTGTGAGCTTAAATTATTGACCTATAATCTCAGGACCCCTTAGAGGCTTAGTATAATACCCTCCAGGTCTATCCATGTTGTCACAAATGGCAGGATTTCATTCTTTCTTATGGCTGAATCATATTTCATTGTCTATAAACACCATTCATCCATTGCTGGATGTTTAGGTTGTTCCATACCCTAAGTGTTGTAAATAAATAATGCTCCAGTAACATAGGGTTGTATATATATTTTCAAATAAGTGTTTTTCTTTTCTTCAGTAAAATATCTAGAAGTGGAATTGCAGGATCATATGGTAGTTCTATTTTTAATTTTCTGTGGAACTTCCATATTGTTTTCCATAGCAACTGCACTGATTTGCGTTCCCAACAACAGGATTTTTTGTCCTCTTCGTCACCAACACGTATTTCTTGTGTTTTTGATAACAGCCATTCTGACAGGTGTGAAGTTATAGCTCATTGTGTTTTTTTTTTAAATTTTTTATTTTTTATAAACATATATTTTTATCCCCAGGGGTACAGGTCTGTGAATCACCAGGTTTATACACTTCACAGCACTCACCAAAGCACATCCCCAGTGTCCATAATCCCACCCCCTTCTCCCAACCCCCCTCCCCCCAGCAACCCTCAGTTTGTTTTATGAGATTAAGAGTCACTTATGGTTTGTCTCCCTCCCAATCCCATCTTGTTTCATTTATTCTTCTCCTACCCACTTAAGCTCCCATGTTGCATCACCACTTCCTCATATCAGGGAGATCATATGATAGTTGTCTTTCTCTGCTTGACTTATTTCGCTAAGCATAATACGCTCTAGTTCCATCCATGTTGTCTCAAATGGCAAGCTCATTGTGGTTTTGATGTGCATTACCCCAATGATTAGTGAGATTGAGCATTTTTTCATGTGCCTCTTGGCCATCTGTATGTTTTCCTTGGAAAACTGTCTATTCAGATTCTCTCTCCATTTTTTAGTCAGAGTGGTTTTTGTTGTAATTGAGTTTTATGAGTTCTTTGTATATTTTGATATTAACTCCTTATCAGACTTATGATTTGGAAATATTTTCTCCCATTCAGTAGGTAGCCTTTTCATTTTGTTGATGGTTTTCTTCATCCTGCAGAAGCTTTTTAGTTTAATGTAGTTTCATTCGTTTGTTTTTGTTTTTTTTGCCTTTACCTTTGGAGTCAGGTACAAAAAAATAATTGCAAAGATCAATGTCAATAGCTTATTGCCTACATTTTCTTCTAGGAGTCTTATGGTTTCAGGTCTTACATTCAAATCTTTAATCCATTTTGAGTTAATTTTTGTATATGGTATAAGATAGTACTGCAATTTTATTCTTTTGCATGTAGCTGTCTATTCTCCCAACACCATTTTTTGAAGGAACTATTCTTTTAACATTGTATATTTTTACCTACTTTTTTGTAAATTAATTCACCATATGCATGGGTTCATTTTTGGGCTCTCTATTTTGTTCTATTTATCTATGTGTCTTATTATACTCTTGATTAGTATAGCTTTGTAATTTAGCTTGAAATCTGTAATCCTCAACTTTGGTCTTTCTGAAGATTGCTTTGGCTATCTGGGGTGCCTGGGTGGCTCAGTTGGTTAAGTGTCTGCCTTCGGTTCAGGTCATGATTTTGGGGTCCTGGGATTGAGTCCCGAGTCTGGTTCCCTGCTCAGTGGGGAGTCTACTTCTCCCTTTTCCTCTGCCCCTACCCACCTCATGTTCTCCCTCACTTGCTCTGCCATCTCTCTCTCTCAAATAAATAATAATAATAACAGGATGTTTTGTGGTTCCACACAAATTTTGGGATTGTTTGTTTTGTTTCTTTGAAAAATATTGGAATTTTGATAGGGATTGAGCTAAATCTGTAGGCTGCTTTGAATATGGACATTTTAACAATATTAATTCTTCCAGTACTGCAGCAAAGAATATCTTTCCATGTATTTGTGTCTTTTTCAGTTCTTTTCATCAGGTATTATGGTTTCTAGTGTACAGGTATTTTTCTTCCTTGATTCAATTTTTTTCTAAGTATTTTATTCTTTTTGGTGCAGCTATTTATGGGATTGTTTTATTAGTTTATTTTTCTGATAGTTTTTGATAGTTTATAAAAGTAAAACAGATTTTTGTATATTGATTTTATACCCTGCAATGTTACTGAATTTATTATTACTACTAATTCTGACAGTTTTTTGGTGGCATCTTTAGGGTTTTCTATATAAATTATATCATCTTCAAATAATGACAGCTTTTCTTCCAACTTTTATGTCTTTTATTTGCTTTTCCTGCCTAATTGCTCTGGCTAGGAATTCTAGTACTGTGTTGAATAAAAGAGAGTGGGCATCCTTGACTTGTTCCTGATATTAGAGGAAAAGCTTTCAGCTTTCATCATTGAGTGTGATGTTAGTTGTAGGCTTTTCATGTATGGCCTTTATTATGTTGAGGTATGTTCTGTCTAAAACCACTTTGTTGAGAGTTTTATTATAAGTGGATGTTGAATTTTTTTAAGTGCATTCACTGTGTCTATTGATATGGACATATGATTTTTATCTTTCATTTTGTTCATGTGGCATGTCACATTGATTTGTAGATGTTGAACCATCCCTGCATCTCAGGAATAAATCCTACATGATTGTTGTGTATGATACTTTTAATGTACTGTTGAATTTTGTTTGCCAGTATTTTATTGAGGATTTTTGCATCTATGTTCATCAGGGATATTGGCCTGCAATTTTTTTACATTTTTTATTTTGGTGATAACCTTGACTGTTTTTGGTGTTGGGCTTATTCTTGCCTCATAAAATGAGTGTGTTCATTTTCTAGTTCATTTAGTGGAAGATTAGGTTGTTTATTTTAGATTTGTCTTATTTCTTGAGATAGGCCTGTATTGCTATAAACTTCCTTATTAGAACTGTTTTCACTACATCCCATAGATTTGGGTTTTCATTTGAATGAAGAAAAATTTCTGTTTATTTAATTTCAGTCTGTGTGTTTCCTTTCATCTGAAGCGAGTCTCTTGTAAGCAGCATATGTGTACCTTTTTTCTAAAAATTCATTCAGCCACTCATTGTCTTTTGATTGTAACATTCTGTCCATTTACATTTAAGGTAATTATTGATAGTTATATTTTAATCACCAATTTGTTAACTGTTCCTGGCTGTTTTGTAGACTTTCGTGTTCCTTTATTCTCTTGCTTTTCTTTCCCCCCTTGTGTTTTGATAACTTACTGTAGTATTATGCATAGACTTTTTTTCATTATCTTTTTTGTATTTTCCTGTAAGTTTTGCTTTGTGGGGGGCCATGAAGTTCACATACAACAGCCTATTTTACCTATGTAACTTTCTATTTTAAGTTGATATCAATTTAAGTTTCAACACATTTAAAAATAAACACTACATTTTTAATACCCTCCATGTTTTATGTTTGTTTTGGGGTGTAATGTTCTGTATATATGTATGAGGTCCATCTGGTTCACTGTGTCTGTCATTCAGTGCTCTTCTTTCTTTATTGATTTTCTGCTTGGATGATCTACTACTATAATATAATATAATACCATTATATAATATTAAAGTATAATATAATACTATTATATATAATATATATTGTATATATTATATATAATAATAACTATTATATAATATTATTATATTAAGATCCTCTACTATTAATGTATTCATATTAGTATGAGTCTTTATCTTGATTAACAGTTGTCTTATATAGTTGGCTGCTCCCATATTGGGGACATAAATATTTACAATTGTTAGATCTTCTTGGTGGATAGACCCTTTAAGAATGATGTAATGTCCTTTATCTCTGACTACAGTCTTTAGTTTAAAATCTAATTTGTCTGATATGAGAATTGCTACCCCAGCTTTCATTTTAGGTCCATTGGCATGAAAGATGCTTCTCTATCCCTTCACTTTCAGTCTGGATTTATCCTGAGGTTCCAAATGGGTCTCTTATAGATAACATATGGATGGGTCCTGTCGTTTTATCCAATCTGCACCCCTGTGTCATTTTATGGGAGCATTTAGGCCTTTCATGTTGAGAGTGATTATTGAAAGATACGTTTTTATTGACCTCATGTTGCCTGTGAAGTCCTTGTTTCTATAGATTGTCTCTGTACATTTCTGTTCTATGACACTCTTGGGTTCTTTCTTCTTTTATAGAACCCCCCCCCCAATATTTCTTGTAGTGCTGGCTTGGTGGTCACATACTCTTTTTTTTAAAAATTAAAAAAAAATCCTTATTTATTTTTAAAATTTCTTTTCTGTGTTCCAGAATTCATTGTTTATGCACCACACCCAGTGCATGCAACACATGCTCTCTGTAATACCCACCACCAGGCTCACCCAACCTCCCACGCCCTGCCTCTCCAAAACGCTCAGATTTTTTTTCAGAGTCCACAGTCTCTCTGGTTCATCTCCCCCTCCAATTTCCCCCAAATCCCTTCTCCTATCCATCTTCCCATGCCCTCCATGTTATTCCTTATGCTCCACAAATAAGCAAAACCATATGATAATTGACTCTCTCGGTTTGACTTATTTCACTCAGCATAATCTCTTCCAGTCCCGTCCATGTTGATACAAAAGTTGGGTATTCATCCTTTCTGATGGAGGCATAATATTCCATAGCATATATGGACCATATCTTCCTTATCCTTTTGTCCACTGAAGGGCATCTTGGTTCTTTCCACAGTTTGTTGACCATGGCCATTGCTGCTATGAACATTAGGGTACAGTTGGCCCTTCTTTTCACTACATCTGTATCTTTGGAGTAAATCCCCAGTAGTGCAATTGCAGGATCATAGGGAAATTCTATTTTTAATTTCTTTTTTTTTAAAAAGATTTTATTTATTTATTAGACAGAGATCACAAGTAGGCGGAGAGGCAGGCAGAGAGAGAGGAGGAAGCAGGCTCCTTGCTGAGCAAAGAGCCTGATGGGGGACTCAATCCCAGGATCCTGAGATCATGACCTGAGCCAAAGGCAGAGGCTTTAACCAACTGAGCCACCCAGGCGCCCCTATTTTTAATTTCTTAAGGAATCTCCACACTGTTTTCCAAAGTGGCTGCCCCAACTTGCATTCCCACCAATAATGTTAAGAGGGTTCCCCTTTCTCCACATCCTCTCCAAGACGCATTGTTTACTGTCTTGTTAATTTTGGCCATTCTAACTGGTGTAAGGTGAATCTCTCTGATGGCTAGTGATGATGATGGAATTTGAATCTCTCTGATGGCTAGTGATGATGAACATTTTTTCATGTGTCTGTTAGCCATTTGTATGTCTTCATTGGAGAAGTGTCTGTTCATGTTCTGCCCATTTTTTGACATAATTGCCTGTTTTGCATGTGTTGAGTTTGAGGAGTTCTTTATAGATCCTGGATATCAGCCCTTTGTCTGTTTGTCATTTGCGAATATCTTCTCCTATTCCATGGGTTGCCTCTTTGTTTTGGATAGAGGGAATATTTCTCAACTTCATAAAATCTATCTATGAAAAACTCACAGCAAATTATCATCCTCAGTGGAAAAAGCTGACAGCTTTCCTTTTGAGATCAGAATATGGCAAGGATGCCCCACTCTCACCAATCTTGTCCAACATAGTATTAGAAGTCCTAGCAGCAGCAATCAGACAACAAAGAGAAATAAAAGGTATTCAAATTGACAATGAAGAAGTCAAATTCTCTCTCTTTGCAGATGACATGATACTTTATATGGAAAACCCAAAATACTCCACTCCCAAACTACTAGAACTTATACAGCAATTCAATAATGTGGCAGGATACAAAATCAATGTACAGAAATCAGTTGCTTTCTTATACAGTAACAATGAAAATACAGAAAGGGAAATTAGAGAAACTATTCCATTTACTATAGCACCAAGAACATAAGATACCTGGGAATAAACCTAACCAAAGAGGTGAAGGATCTGTACTCGAGGAACTACAGAACACTCATGGAAGAAATTGAAGAAGACACAAAAAGACATGGAAGACCATTCCATGCTCTTGGATCGGAAGAATAAACATTGTTAAAATGTCTGTACTGCCTAGAGCAATCTATACTTTCTTGCCATTCTGATCAAAATTCCACAGGCATTTTTCAAAGAGCTGGAGCAAACAATCCTAATATTTGTATGGAATCAGAAGAGATGCCAAATTGCTAAGGAAATGTTGAAAAAGAAAAACAAAACTGGGGGCATCACGTTGCCTGATTTCAAGCTTTACTATAAAGCTGTGATCTCCAAGACAGCATGGTACTGGCATAAAAACAGATACATAGGCCAGTGGAACAGAGTAGAGAGCACAGCTATGGACCCTCAACTGTATTGTCAAATAATCTTCGACAAAGCAGGAAAAAATATGCAGTGGAAAAAAGTTTCTTCAATATATGGTGCGGGGAAAATTGGGCAGCTATGTGTAGAAGAATGAAACTTGACCATTCTCTTACACCATACACAAAGATAAACTCATAATGGATAAAAGACCTCAAAGTGGGGCAAGAATCCATCAGAATCCTAGAGGAGAACATAGGCAGTAACCTCTTGGACATTGGCCACAGCAACTTCTTTCAAGATATGTCTCCAGAGGCAAAGGACACAAAAGTGAAAATGAACTTTTGGGACTTCATCAAGATCAAAACTTCTGCACAGCAAACGAAACACTCACCTACTCTTTTAAACCTTGCCCGTCTTGGAAGCTCTTTATTTCTCCATCCATTTTGAATGTCAGCTTTGCTCAATAAAGTATTCTTGGTTGCATGTTCTTCTCATTTAGTGCCCTGAATATGTCTTGCCAGCCCTTTCTGGCTTGCCAGGTTTTATGTTTGTGATGTCATATCTTACACATTTTAATTTTATGTATCCCTTAATTACTGTAGTTATAGTTATTTTTGCTTTTTGACCTTCATACTAGCTTTATAACTGGTTAATCTTCTGCCATTATTATATGTTTACCTTTGATAGTGAGATTTTTATTATGTTTTTTTGTTGTTGTTGTTATTAATTAGTGCCCTTTTCAACTTAAAGAAATCACTTTAATATTTCTTATAAGGCCTGTTTAGTGGTGATAAAAATTTTCCACTTTTGCTTGTCTGGAAAGCTTTTTATCTGTCCTTCAATTCTGAATAATAACCTTTCTGGGTAGAATATTCTTGTTTTGAAGTTTTTACCTTTCAGCACTTTGAATAGGTCATTCTTCTCCCCTCTGGCCTGCAAAGTTTCTGTTGAGAAATCTCCTGGTAGTCTTACAAGTTTCCCTTGTATGTAACTTTTTCTCCTCTTGCTGCTTTTAAGATTTTCTCTTCATCTTTAACTTGATATTTTAATTATAATGTGTCTCCATGCTGGTCTCTTTGGGCTCATTTAATTTCAAACTCTCTGGGCTTCCTGTATCTGAATGTCTTTTTTCCCCCACTAGGGTTAGGGAACTTTTCAGCATAATTTCCTTAAGTATCTTTTTTGCCCCCTTTTCTTTCTCTTTTCCATTTGGGGCTCCTGTAAGGCAAATGTTAGTTTGCTTGCTCTTGTCCCATAGTCCCATGTGCTATCTTAACTTCTCAAATTTTTTTTTTTCTCCTTGCTGCTCTGTTTAGGTGAGTTCTACTTCCCTATCTTTCAGAGAACTGATTATTTCTTCGTCTCATCTGTTATTGAACCTCTCTACTGTATTTTTCTTTTTTTTTAATTCTTAATTTTTTTTAAGATTTTATTTATTTGTCAGAGAGAGAGAGGAGAGAGAGTGAGCACAAGCAGACAGAGTGGTAGGCAGAGGGAGAAGCAGGCTCCTGGCTGAGCAAGGAGCCCGATGCGGGACTCGATCCCAGGATGCTGGAATCATGACCTGAGCCAAAGGCAGCCGCTTAATCAGCTGAGCCACCCAGGCGTCCCACTACTGTATTTTTCAATTCAATTATTATATCCTTCACCTTTGTGACTTCTGTTCAGTACTTTCTTATATTTTCTTTTTGTCGAAGTTCTCAGTGTGTTTGTCCATTCTTTTCTTGGGTTCAGTAGACATCTTTATGGCCATTATTTGACCTCTGTATCATGTACATTAGTTACCTTTGTTTCATTAAGGTTTTTTTTTTCTGGGGTTTTATTTTGTTCTTTTACATGGAACATAATCTTCTGTTTCCTCAATTTTTAAAAAGATTTTATTTATTTATTTGACACAGAGAGAGACACACAGAGAGAGGAAGCATAAGCAGGGGGAGAAGGAGAGGGAGAAGCCAGCCTCCTGCTGAGCAGGGAGCCTGATGTGGGACTCGATCCCAGGATCCTGGAATCATGACCCTCAGATGCTTAATGCCTGAGCCACCCAGATGCCCCACATTTCCTCATTTTTTGACTCTCTGTGTTTGTTTTATGTATTAGGTGAAAAATCCATCTCTCCCATTCTTGAAGGAGTGGCTTTGTGTAGGAGATGAACTATAACATTAAACCTTGCTGTAGTTCTTGGTTCTCTTTTGAACCTTTGTGATTGTCCAAGAAGCCTGATTTATTATTGATAGATCCCAATTGTTAAGGGTATTCTAAGACTCGTGAGTGTTCCAGAAGGAGGCTTCTCACTCAGCACCTAGATTCAGGCTGATTGGAAGCTAGTTCCTCAGGCAGCAGCTTTTGAAGTATGCACATATGTATACAGTGCTATGGGACTACAATTGTAAACCCTGCTAGTCTCCTGTCCAGGTGGTCTGCAGGTGTTTCCTTGGCAGCAGTTGCAAAAAACAGATTTTTAGACAAGTATATGAACTCCCTTTCTTGGAGGTAGTGGTGAACTGAGTGAGGCAGTGTAAGAGAACAAAAATACATCCTTTGGTCTTTGTTTCCTGTGAGTGCCTCTGTAACCTCTGGATGCATGGTAAATGTGAAGCTTGCCCTCAGACTAAAGCTCACAGATAAAGCGAATAGTTCTTTTTCACAGGAATACTGTGGGTGTGTTTCAGCCTGCCCTCTGTGTAGTGCCCTGAGGGTGGTAACCTACCAGGACATGTCTGTTTGATTGTTTCTGTCCTCTTGGGCTCAGAAATACAATCTCCCCAGGCACTAGACTAAGGTGCTTTTGGGGCATCTCCTGTGTAGGTGGTGTAGTTACAATGCCTTTGGGTGGCAGTGGTAGTAGAGCAAGAGTGTAGCATGCTCACTGGTCCTAGTAGATTAGAGGGTGAGTGCAGCATGGCACCAAGAAAGTGAAGGGAGACCTCAAGAATGTGCTGGCCAGTTCTACTGTCTGTGGAACCAGTCTCAATAGGCTCTTGCCCCACCAGCAGATACTTTAAGGTTTACAAATGAATCTCATTGACATATAGTTTAGGTGCTTTTTACACTGCTGCTTTTGTGCTTTTTCCCAGGGCAAGCGAGTCTGAGTGTAGACCCTTTGAGCAGAATCTTCATTACTTATAGCTCTGTGGTTCTCCTGGATGTAGCCTCATGGATTTTGAAAGCCAGACATTTTGGGGGCTTGTCTCTCTGCTACTAGTCCCAAGGGTTAGGGTGCTTGATGTGGGGCACAAGTCCCTCAATCCTCAGGGAGAAGTGTTTGTGAAATCCCTTGTGATTGTGGCACTTGTGGGTAGGATTTTGGTAAGACCAGGTCTTTGTCTTCCATATACATCTCTGTGTGACTGTTTTATCCTTTGCTGTAGAAGAGATATTTCACTAGTTTTCAAGTCTTTTTCAGAGGCGAGTATTCCACGTGTAGCTGTTGAATTATCATGCCCATTGAAAGAGGTATGTTCAGGATATTCCTAATGCCACCATCATGAACTGTCTCCCTCCTATTACACTCTTTGTTCAAGGTCATTAATGGCACTCTTAATATCACTGAGATTTTATTTATTTAGACATAGTTTCCAAAGGTTTCATTTTTGATATCCATTGAATTTCTTTACGTGGTAGCATTAAAATAATTTAAGACCAGAGTTAGACTGTCTGGGAGGAGTCAAGATGGCGGAGAAGTAGCAGGCTGAGACTACTTCAGCTAGCAGGAGATCAGCTAGATAGCTTATCTAAAGATTGTAAACACCTACAAATCCAACGGCAGATCGAAGAGAAGAAGAACAGCAATTCTGGAAACAGAAAAACAACCACTTTCTGAAAGGTAGGACTGTCGGACAAGTGAATCCAAAGCGACGAGAAGATAGACCCTGGGGGGAGGGGCCGGCTCCTGGCAAGCGGTGGAGCAACAGAGCACAAAACCAGGACTTTTAAAAGTCTGTTCGGCTGAAGGACATCGCTCCAGAGGCTAAACTGGGGCGAAGCCCACGCAAGGTCAGTGTGGCCTCAGGTCCCGCAGGGTCACAGAAGGATCGGGGGTGTCTGAGTGTCGCAGAGCTTGTGGGTTTTGGAATGGGGAAGCCGGCTACAGAGACAGAGCCGACAGTAAGCTCACAGCTCGGAGTTACCTTGAACTGGTCGAGGCTCGGTGAGCTCGGAGTGCAGCCGGAGGTTAAGCAGATGGGAGTTACTGGGTGCTGTTCTCTGAGGGCACACTGAGGAGTGGGGCCCCGGGCTCTCAGCTCCTCCGGGCCAGAGACCAGGAGGCCGCCATTTGTATTGCCGTCCTCCGAAACTCTACAGAAAGCGCTCAGGGAACAAAAGCTCCTGAAAGCAAACCTGAGTGGATTACTCAGCCGGCCCTTAGTAAGGGTGGTGGAATTTCGCCTGGGGCAAAGACACTTGAGAATCACTACAACAGGCTCCTCCCCCAGAAGATCAACAAGAAATCCAGCCAAGACCAAGTTCACCTACCAAGGAGTGCAGTTTCAATACCAAGGAGAGCAGCAGAATTCCAGAGGAGGAGAAAGCAAAGCACGGAACTCATGGCTTTCTCCCTGTGATTCTTTAGTCTTGCAGTTAATTTAATTTTTTTTTCTTTTTCATTTTTTTTCTCTTCTGCTAAAATTTTTTTAACTTTTGCTCTTTTCTTTTTTAATGTTTTTTAACTAGTTTATCTAATATATATATATATATTTTCTTTTTTATACTTTTCTTTATTCTTTTTTATTAAATTCTTTTCTTTCTTTCCTTTTTTTTTTTTTTTTTTCGTTCTTTCTTTCTGAACCTCTTTTTATCCCCTTTCTCCCCCCTCACAATTTGGGATCTCTTCTGATTTGGTTAAAGCATATTTTCCTAGGGTTGTTGCCACCCTTTTAGTATTTTACTTGCTCCTTCATATACTCTTATCTGGACAAAATGACAAGACGGAAAAATTCACCGCAAAAAAAAAAAAAAAAAAGAACAAGAGGCAGTACCGAAGGCTAGGGACCTAATCAGTACAGACATTGGTAATATGTCAGATCTAGAGTTCAGAATGACAATTCTCAAGGTTCTAGCCAGGCTCAAAAAAGGCATGGAAGATATTAGAGGAACCCTCTCGGGAGATATAAAAGCCCTTTCGGGAGAAATAAAAGAACTAAAATCTAACCAAGTTGAAATAAAAAAAGCTATGAATGAGGTGCAATCAAAAATGGAAGCTCTCACTGCTAGGATAAATGAGGCAGAAGAAAGAATTAGCAATATAGAAGACCAAATGACAGAGAATAAAGAAGCTGAGCAAAAGAGGGACAAACAGCTACTGGACCACGAGGGGAGAATTCAAGAGATAAGTGACACCGTAAGACGAAACAACATTAGAATAATTGGGATTCCAGAAGAAGAAGAAAGAGAGAGGGGAGCAGAAGGTATACTGGAGAGAATTATTGGGGAGAATTTCCCCAATATGGCAAAGGGAATGAGCATCAAAATTCAGGAGGTTCAGAGAACGCCCTTCAAAATCAATAAGAATAGGCCCACACCCTGTTACCTAATAGTAAAATTTACAAGTCTCAGTGACAAAGAGAAAATCCTGAAAGCAGCCCGGGAAAAGAAGTCTGTAACATAAAATGGTAAAATATTAGATTGGCAGCAGACTTATCCACAGAGACCTGGCAGGCCAGAAAGAGCTGGCATGATATATTCAGAGCACTAAACGAGAAAAACATGCAGCCAAGAATACTATATCCAGCTAGGCTATCATTGAAAATAGAAGGAGAGATTAAAATCTTCCAGGACAAACAAAAACTGAAAGAATTTGCAAACACCAAACCAGCTCTATAGGAAATATTGAAAGGGGTCCTCTAAACAAAGAGAGAGCCTATAAGTGGTAGATCAGAAAGGAACAGAGACAATATACAGTAACAGTCACCTTACAGGCAATACAATGGCACTAAATTCATATCTCTCAATAGTTACCCTGAATGTTAATGGGCTAAATGCCCCAATCAAAAGACACAGGATATCAGAATGGATAAAAAAAATAAAAAACCTTCTATATGTTGCCTCCAAGAAACTCATTTTAAGCCCAAAGACACCTCCAGATTTAAACTGAGGGGGTAGAAAAGAATTTACCATGCTAATGGACATCAGAAGCAAGCAGGAGTGGCAATCCTTATATCAGATCAATTAGATTTTAAGCCAAAAACTATAATAAGAGATGAGGAAGGACACTATATCATACTCAAAGGGTGTGTCCAACAAGAAGATCTAACAATTTTAAATGTCTATGCCCCCATTGTGGGAGCAGCCAACTATATAAACTAATTAATAACAAAATCAAAGAAACACATCCACAATAATACAATAATAGTAGGGGACTTTAACACTCCCCTCACTGAAATGGACAGATCATCCAAGCAAAAGATCAACAAGGAAATAAAGGCCTTAAATGATACACTGGACCAGATGGACATCACAGATATATATAGAACATTTCATCCCAAAGCAACAGAATACACATTCTTCTCTAGTGCACATGGAACATTCTCCTGAATAGATCACATCCTCAGTCCTAAATCAGGACTCAACCGTTATCAAAAGATTGGGATCATTCCCTGCATATTTTCAGACCACAATGCTCTTAAGCTAGAACTCAACCAAAAGAGGCAGTGTGGAAAGAACCCAAATACATGGAGACTAAACAGCATCCTTCTAAAGAATGAATGAGTCAACCAGGAAATTAAAGAAGAATTGAAAAAAATCATGGAAACAAATGATAATGAAAACACAATGGTTCAAAATCTGTGGGACACAACAAAGGCAGTCCTGAGAGGAAAATATATAGCGGTACAAGCCTTTCTCAATAAACAGTCTCAGGTACACAACCTAACCCTACACCTAAAGGAGCTGGAGAAAGAACAAGAAAGAAACCCTAAGCCCAGCAGGAGAAGAGAAATCATAAAGATCAGAGGAGAAATCAATGAAATAGAAACCAAAAAAACAATAGAACAAATCAACGAAACTAGGACCTGGTCCTTTGAAAGAATTAATAAAATTGATAAAACCCTGGCCAAACTTATTAAAAAGAAAAGATAAACGACTCAAATAAATAAAATCATGAATGAAAGAGGAGAGATCACAACTAACAGCAAAGAAATACAAACTATTATAAGAACATACTATGAGCAACTCTACGCCAATAAATTTGACAATCTGGGAGAAATTCCTAGAGACATATAAACTACCACAATTGAACAAGGAAGAAATAGAAAGCCTGAACAGACCCATAACCAGTAAAGAGATTGAAACAGTCATTAAAAATCTCCAAACAAACAAAAGCCCAGGGCCAGATGGCTTCCCGGGGGAATTCTACCAAACATTTAAAGACGAACTAAATCCTATTCTCCTAAAACTTCCAAAAAATAGAAATGGAAGGAATACTTCCAAACTCATTTTGTGAAGCCAGTATCACCTTGATCCCAAAACCAGATAAGGATCCCATCAAAAAGAGAGCTATAGACCAATATCCTTGATGAACACAGATACGAAAATTCTCACCAAAATACTACCAATAGGATTCAACAGTACATTAAAAGGATTATACACCACGACCAAGTGGGATTTATTCCAGGGCTGCAAGGTTGGTTCAACATCTACAAATCAATCAATGTGATACAAACATCAATAAAAGAAAGAACAAGAACCATATGATCCTCTCAATAGATGCTGCAAAAGCATTTGTCAAAGTATAGCATCCCTTCCTGATCAAAACTCTTCATAGTGTAAGGATAGAGGGCACATACCTCAATATTATCTAAGCCATTTATGAAAAACCCACCACAAATATCATTCTCCATAGAGAAAAACTGAAAGGTTTTCCGCTAAGGCCAGGAACACGGAAGGGATGTCCATTATCACCACTGCTATTCAACATAGTACTAGAAGCCCTAGCCTCAGCAATCAGACACAAAAGGAAATGAAAGGCATCCTAATCGGCAAAGAAGAAGTCAATCTATCACTCTTCACAGATGATATGATATTATATGTGGAAAACCCATAAGACTCCACTCCAAAACTGCTAGAACTTGTACAGGAATTCAGTAAAGTGTTGAGATATAAAATCAAGGCACAGAAATCAGTTGCATTT
This sequence comes from Mustela putorius furo, assembly GCF_011764305.1. Classification (NCBI taxonomy): domain Eukaryota; kingdom Metazoa; phylum Chordata; class Mammalia; order Carnivora; family Mustelidae; genus Mustela; species Mustela putorius. The sequence continues at coordinate 35,406,215 of NW_025421987.1, forward strand.
CTCTACACCAACAACAAGACAGAAGAAAGAGAAATTAAGGAGTCAATCCCACTTAAAATTGCACCCCAAACCATAAGATTCCTAGGAATAAACCTAACCAAAGAGGCACAGAATCTATACTCAGAAAACTATAAGCTACTCATGAAAGAAATTGAGGAAGACACAAAGAAATGGAAAAATGTTCCATGCTCCTGGATTGGAAGAATAAATATTGTGAAAATGTCTCTGCTACCTAAAGCAATCTACACATTTAATGCAATTCCTATCAAAGTACCACCCATCGTTTTCAAAGAAATGGAACAAATAATCCTAAAATTTATATGGAACCGAAAAGACCTTGAATAGCCAAAGGAATATTGAAAAAGAAAGCCAAAGTTGGTGGCATCACAATTCCGGACTTCAAGCTCTATTACAAAGCTGTCATCATCAAGACAGCATGGTACTGGCACAAAAATAGACGCATAGATCAATGGAACAGAATAGAGAGCCCAGAAATAGACCCTCAACTCTATGGTCAACTAATCTTCGACAAAGCAGGAAAGAATGTCCAATGGAAAAAAGACAGCCTCTTCAATAAATGGTGCTGGGAAAATTGGACAGCCACATGCACAAAAATGAAATTGGACCATTTCCTTATACCACACACGAAAATAGACTCAAAATGGATGAAGGACCTCAATGTGAGAAAGGACTCCATCAAAATCCTTGAGGAGAACACAGGCAGCAACCTCTTCGACCTCAGCCACAGCAACATCTTCCTAGGAACATCGCCAAAGGCAAGGGAAGCAAGGGCAAAAATGAAATATTGGGGTTTTATCAAGATCAAAAGCTTTTGCACAGCAAAGGAAACAATTAACAAAACCAAAAGACAACTGACAGAATGGGAGAAGATATTTGCAAATGACATATCAGATAAAGAACTAGTGTCCAAAATCTATAAAGAATTTAGCAAACTCGACACCCAAAGAACAAATAATCCAATCAAGAAATGGGCAGAGGGCATGAACAGACATTTCTGCAAAGAAGACATCCAGATGGCCAACAGACACATGAAAAAGTCTCCATATCACTCGGCATCAGGGAAATACAAATCAAAACCACAATGAGATATCACCTCACACCAGTCAGAATGGCTAAAATTAACAAGTCAGGAAATGACAGATGCTGGCGAGGATGCGGAGAAAGGGGAACCCTCCTACACTGTTGGTGGGAATGCAAGCTGGTGCAACCACTCTGGAAAACAGCATGGAGGTTCCTCAAAATGTTGAAAATAGAACTGCCCTATGACCCAGCAATTGCACTACTGGGTATTTACCCTAAAGATACAAACGTAGTGATCCGAAGGGGCACGTGCACCCGAATGTTTATAGCAGCAATGTCCACAACAGCCAAACTATGGAAAGAACCTAGATGTCCATCAACAGATGAATGGATAAAGAAGAATTGGTATATATACACAATGGAATACTATGCAGCCATCAAAAGAAATGAAATCTTGCCATTTGCGACAACGTGGATGGGACTAGAGCATAACATGCTTAGCGAAGTAAGTCAAGCAGAGAAAGACAATTATCACATGATCTCCCTGATATGAGGAAGTGGTGATGCAACATGGGGGCTTAAGGGGGTAGGAGAAGTATTATGTAACCAAGATGGGATTGGGAGGGAGACATACCATAAGTGACTCTTAATCTCACAAAACAAACTGAGGGTTCCTGGGGGTAGGGGGTTTGGGAGAATGGGGGTGGCGTATGGACATTGGGGAGGGTATGTGCTTTGGTGACAGTTGTGAAGTGTGTAAACCTGGCAATTCACAGACCTGCACCCCTGGGGATAAAAACATATTATATGTTTATAAAAAATATAAAATAAACAAAAATAAAAAATAAAAAATACATAAAACCAGTGTTAGAAATATATACACATAAACACACATAGATATTGTAGGGAAATTTCATTTTCCAGAAATATTGAGCACTTTTTGAGGCTGTATTAGGGAAAATGACTTTTTTTGTTGCCTGTTTATTTTTGGAGATAAGAGAGAACAGAATGTTGATTGGCTAGTCTAAGTAGCAAACCAGCTATGGTTCTAAAAACTGATAAATGATGACTCTTCTCCCTAAGAAAAATGCATATAAGCATAGCATTTAACATTTAACTTTGATTTAGTCCAGCTACCTTATTTTCAGGTAGTAAACATGTATGGGGAGAAAAATAAGCTATCTGATTAAGTAGAGTTAAGTTCTGATTTATAATGTTTTCTGATTTCCTGGTCATATCCTTCCATGGTGCTAGAGGACAGCTAAACAAGAAAGAGGCAAAGAGAAATAAATGGAAGTGAAGTGAACAGACGTAAAAGTGATGCAAACAGAAACAAAGAAATATTTAACAAACTTATTTGATTGCCTAAGTGAATGCCTAAAGAAGAAGCAATATACAAGTGGCAACATGACCAATAAAATAATTGTTTTTTGTATTGGAGGATAAGACCTCTTTAGTGGTAATGTTTCAAACAAGAGGCAAGTTCTGACATTATTATAGTTAAAATAAGTAGACTTTTAACATATTTATACAGGTAATTTTTAGAAATAAAACATACAAGGGTACTTCATGTCTATAGAACTTGAAGAAGGTTAATATATGTAGGTTTGATTATGTTCTGAGTGATACATGTACAAAGTGTTTATTATAAAAGCACAGATCTACTTTATTTCCTTTAAAATTCAGAATAAGGAATAGTCACGGTAAAACCAACAATAAAAAAAAATTACATAAAAATACTATCTCTGTTGCACACAATATTGGGTCTTCTCATGAACTATAGCAAAAGTAGAAATTTCAGTTTACTTTCTTGACTTCAGAAAGTTCTGCTTTGTGGATTCCTAAGGCAAATGGATTCCTCTGTCTTGAACCATGTGGTAACATAATAACATGATTGATTTCCGTGCCAGGGTCCCAACTGTCTCTATAACTTACATTATTAGGAGCTTGTCAATTATAGTTGCTGCACTAAAATTTTCTGGTATCATAATGAATAGTCAGTATGCACTTCCTAACAGTGGATTTGTTTCTCTCGACTGAAATATAGTGGACAGTGTCTTGATTTTTCCTAGACCATCCCATTCTTGGATATTTGTCAGTGCTAATTTATTCTTGTGTCCTATCCTTAAAACTCTGGATTTTGTCTTGACTTAATCTTGAACTTACTTTTCCTGACTTTCATTAAATTTTCTTAAGCAGTAACAACTGGGTATTAATAAAGGATCTCTGTTGTAGACCATATTCTGTTTCACAACTAATTGGACAGACAAAATGTCTTTGAAAGGTAAGAGTGAAGTATCTAAAAACAGTTTTATATAGTATTAGTTTGAAGAAGGGAACAAGTTCTGATAAGAGAGATTCATCTTGTCTTAACAAAGGAAGGGAATTCTTTTTACCCAGATCATGCAGCAGTATTTGATGTTTGCATGCCAAAGTTACTACGGAAATCTGATGTTTAGCTACTGACCTAGGATCAAGTTCATAGACAACTGTTTGTTTTTCTTTCTTTCTTTTTTTCCTCTAATGGCATTAATTGGTTTAGTGTTCAACTTCAAGAACACATCATTTGGTCTTAAGGAAGTCTCATGAGTAATGTCTTTGACAAAAACAGTGTTTAAAAAAATGTGCTATCTAATTTGAGTGTAGATTATAACACTTAAGCTCTAAGGACAGTTCTTTTTATTCTAGGCTCTGGTCATGTGCCCTTGACTTAATCCTTGTTATTTCTCCTGCGATCAAGTTCATGGACTAGAACTTGGGGAGGTCCAGGACTGCCAAGTTTAGTTCAGGGCACAATGATAGTAGGGTTGTCTGGGAGTGGGAGTGAAAGCAACACTCCAGCACAACATAAAGGTTATAAGGGCTTCCCCTATATATCTAAATAATGCAAACTAAGAAATAATAACTCTTTCCTGGAGTTGCCAGCTATCTGTCAGAGAGAGGAATGCAGAGTATGTAGTTTTTCCTGATTAATTTCACCTTTTTATTTGCTGTCCTAAAGGACAAAATAGTGTCGCTGGCTTCTCAGAGGGTGTTGAAATGTGTTTACAAAGACTGTGAGGTCTAGTCTATGCAGTGAACCAGTAGGAATTTTAGAAATTAATAAAAGTTTTTAGAAATAATACAACTAGTTCATTTTTAATTCAAATCTGCTTTGTTTTCAGAACTATAGGAAAGATAAGGAAGTATGTTTGGTAATTTATATAGAAATAAAAGGAAAGCTTAATTCCTGGAAACTAACATTAAAGAGCTTGTTGGGGAGAATTAATTCATTCATATCCATTCATTCATTCATCATTCATTCATTCATTCATTCATTCATCCACTTTCTTGTTCAAGTAACAAAACCCTCTCAAGTACTTCTGATATATCAGGAATCAAATGTGTTGAAGATGCAACTGTAAATAATAAATAAGTGGCACAAATTGTTAAGTGGATTTCACTTCAAGTTGAGCTTCTATAAAGAGGGTATACAGAGAATAGGAGATTTAATTTATGAAAGGTAGTGCTATCATAGTGAGTAGTTAGGTGGCATTCTATTTTCACTTGATTTTTTTTTTCTTTCTCATTTCCTTGCTCTAGATGAGAATACATAAAGGAGCAACACAGAGAACTAAATTAAAAAATGTGTAAGAAACTTTAAGCTAGTCTGTTTCTGCCATGGAAGAGATGTATCATGTATAATGGATTTATTATGCTATACAGAATCTGGTTGACTGCAAGAGGATGGAAATAGCAGTTGTCACATCTCCACTACTCTCTCCTCTCTCAACTCTTTCCCTTTCTTGAATAAATGGAGCTCTTTGTTTATGCTCATTTGCTAAAATTTAACAACTAAGAATATACTGGAACATAAGCAATTTTGCCCTGGCAAAGTACATTTTGCAAGTGACCCTGCTGATAAATTTGTATTGTCTTAACTGCAGCACAACTTGCATTTGTCACAGGTGAATGGGCTCAATTAGCAAGAGAGAGAGAGTATTTCAATCATTAAAAAAAAAAGAAATAAAAAGATAAAAAGAAAACAAAGAAGAAGACATTTTCTTCTTTATGAGTTCTGAAAGAGAGGTGACATTGTAAACATACAATTATTTTGGGGGGCGCTTTTTAAAGAGAGCAACTAAGCAAAATACACATTATTTGGCATTGACAAAATGATTTGAAACAAAACTTCAGGGAAGAATTGTCAAAAGACATTAATAGGGAGTTGGGTTTTTCATGGGTATTAAATATGTTCTTTTACCTCTTAAAGTTACATACTTCCTGTTCTGTTTATTAAAATCCTAGGAGAAATATTGGGCATTTGCTGTGATTTATGAAATGAAGAACATAACCACAATTTTGCCTGAACTTATGCAGTTTGGGAAGAGAGATTACTTATCTGAGTTTGTGAGGTAATACTCAGTGCAGTGGAAAAAGAAACTTCTTAGGTAGTATTGTGATGGGTTGAAAGTCTCAGCCTACCACTAACTGGTTAGGTAAACTACATGGCCTTTGACTGTAGTGAGGAATATACATTCTCAAATTGTTGTGAACAAAATTGAATAGAACTGGAGAAGTAGCATGATAGAAAAAGGGTAAATTGGCATTTAAAATGAAAATCTGATGATATAGTTTCTCAAAAAGAGTTGAGAATTAAACTTACTATTAAATTATGAAGAACAAGGAAAAGTCAATGTTCTAGAGAATAATATAGAGATAGATGAAAAGAGAAACTGAGACTCTGTGAAATGCAGACTGTGGAACCACCATTCAAGAAGTACCCATATCTTTTTGGAACAGTTTCAGGAGAATAGGAATTAGTTCTTCTTTAAATGTTTGGTAGAATTCCCCCGGGAAGCCGTCTGGCCCTGGGCATTTGTTTGTTTGGAGATTTTTAATGACTGTTTCAATCTCCTTACTGGTTATGGGTCTGTTCAGGCTTTCTATTTCTTCCTGGTTCAGTTGTGGTAGTTTATATGTTTCTAGGAATGCATCCATTTCTTCCAGATTGTCAAATTTATTGCCGTAGAGTTGCTCATAGTATGTTCTTATAATAGTTTGTATTTCTTTGGTGTTAGTTGTGATCTCTCCTCTTTCATTCATGATTTTATTTATTTGGGTCCTTTCTCTTTTCTTTTTGATAAGTCTGGCCAGGGGTTTATCAATTTTATTAATTCTTTCAAAGAACCAGCTCCTAGTTTCGTTGATTTGTTCTATTGTTTTTTTTTGGTTTCTATTTCATTGATTTCTGCTCTGATCTTTATGATTTCTCTTCTCCTGCTGGGCTTAGGGTTTCTTTCTTGTTCTTTCTCCAGCTCCTTTAGGTGTAGGGTTAGGTTGTGTACCTGAGACCTTTCTTGTTTCTTGAGAAAGGCTTGTACCACTATATATTTTCCTCTCAGGACTGCCTTTGTTGTATCCCACAGATTTTGAACCGTTGAAACTGTTCCAAAAAATAGAAATGGAAGGAAAACTTCCAAACTCATTTTATGAGGCCAGCATCACCTTGATCCCAAAACCAGACAAGGATCCCACAAAAAAGAGAGCTATAGACCGATATCCTTGATGAACACAGATGCGAAAATACTCAACAAAATACTAGCCAATAGGATTCAACAGTTCATTAAAAAGATCATTCACCACGACCATGTGGGATTTATTCCAGGGCTGCAAGGTTGGTTCAACATCCGCAAATCAGTCAATGTGATACAACACATCAATAAAAGAAAGAACAAGAACCATATGATACTCTCAATAGATGCTGAAAAAGCATTTGACAAAGTACAACATCCCTTCCTGATCAAAACTCTTCAAAGTGTAGGGATAGAGGGCACATACCTCAATATCATCAAAGCCATCTATGAAAAACCCACCGCAAATATCATTCTCAATGGAGAAAAACTGAAAGCTTTTCTGCTAAGGTCAGGAACACGGCAGGGATGTCCATTATCACCACTGCTATTCAACATTGTACTAGAGGTCCTAGCCTCAGCAATCAGACAACAAAAGGAAATTAAAGGCATCCAAATCGGCAAAGAAGAAGTCAAATTATCACTCTTCGCAGATGATATGATACTCTATGTGGAAAACCCAAAAGACTCCACTCCAAAACTGCTAGAACTTATACAGGAATTCAGTAAAGTGTCAGGATATAAAATTAATGCACAGAAATCAGTTGCATTTCTCTACACCAACAGCAAGACAGAAGAAAGAGATATTAAGGAGTCAATCCCATTTACAATTGCATCCAAAACCATAAGATACCTAGGAATAAACCTAACCAAAGAGGCACAGAATCTATACTCAGAAAACTATAAAGTACTCATGAAAGAAATTGAGGAAGACACAAAGAAATGGAAAAATGTTCCATGCTCCTGGATTGGAAGAATAAATATTGTGAAAATGTCTATGCTACCTAAAGCAATCTACACATTTAATGAAATTCCTATCAAAGTACCATCCATCTTTTTCAAAGAAATGGAACAAATAATGCTAAAATTTATATGGAACCAGAAAAGACCTCGAATAGCCAAAGGGATATTGAAAAAGAAAGCCAAAGTTGTTGGCATCACAGTTCCGGATTTCAAGCTCTATTACAAAGCTGTCATCATCAAGACAGCATGGTACTGGCACAAAAACAGACACATAGATCAATGGAACAGAATAGAGAGCCCAGAAATAGACCCTCAAATCTATGGTCAACTAATCTTCGACAAAGCAGGAAAGAATGTCCAATGGAAAAAAGACAGCCTCTTCAATAAATGGTGCTGGGAAAATTGGACATCCACATGCAGAAAAATGAAACATGTCCATTTCCTTACACCACACACACAAATAGACTCAAAATGGATGAAGGACCTCAATGTGCGAAAGGAATCCATCAAAATCCTTGAGGAGAACACGGGCAGCAACCTCTTCGACCTCTGCCACAGCAACATCTTCCTAGGAACAACGCAAAAGGCAAGGGAAGCAAAGGAAAAAATGAACTATTGGGATTTCATCAAGATCAAAATCTTTTGCACAGCAAAGGAAACAGTTAACAAAATCAAAAGACAACTGACAGAATGGGAGAAGATATTTGCAAATGACATATCAGATAAAGGACTAGTGTCCAGAATCTATAAAGAACTTAGCAAACTCAACACCCAAAGAATAAATAATCCAATCAAGAAATGGGCAGAGGACATGAACAGACATTTCTGCAAAGAAGACATCCAGATGGCCAACAGACACATGAAAAAGTGCTCCATATCACTCGGCATCAGGGAAATACAAATCAAAACCACAATGAGATATCACCTCACACCAGTCAGAATGGCTAAAATCAACAAGTCAGGAAATGACAGATGCTGGCGAGGATGCGGAGAAAGGGGAACCCTCCTACACTGTTGGTGGGAATGCAAGCTGGTGCAACCACTCTGGAAAACAGCATGGAGGCTCCTCAAAATGTTGAAAATAGAACTGCCCTATGACCCAGCAATTGCACTATTGGGTATTTACCCTAAAGATACAAATGTAGTGATCCAAAGGGGCACATGCACCCGAATGTTTATAGCAGCAATGTCTACAATAGCCAAACTATGGAAAGAACCTAGATGTCCATCAACAGATGAATGGACCAAGAAGATGTGGTATATATACACAATGGAATACTATGCAGCCATCAAAAGAAATGAAATCTTGCCATTTGCGACAACATGGATGGAACTAGAGCGTATCATGCTTAGCGAAATAAGTCAAGCAGAGAAAGACAACTATCATATGATCTGCCTGATATGAGGAAGTGGTGATTCAACATGGGGGCTTAAGTGGGTAGGAGAAGAATAAATGAAACAAGATGGGATTGGGAGGGAGACAAACCATAAGTGACTCTTAATCTCACAAAACAAACTGAGGGTTGCTGGGTGGAGGGGGTTAGGCAGAAGGGGGTGGGATTATGGACATTGGGGAGGGTATGTGCTTTGGTGAGTGCTGTGAAGTGTGTAAACCTGGTGATTCACAGACCTGTACCCCTGGGGATAAAAATATATGTTTATAAAAAATAAAAAATTAAAAAAAAAAAGGAAGTACCCATATCTACTTGTTTCTCTGCCACCTCTAATTTATTTGTGCATTTATTAGCTCAGTTAAATAACGAGGCTTCACTTATTTAACTCCTCTTAAATGTCAGAAAACAGAGTAGGTGCTGATGATTCAATAATAAATGAGTTATAGACCTATCCAAAGAAATGTTGATCTATTATCAGATATAGATATTTAATCAAAGAATTGCAGATAATGTTAAGATAGGTTGGATTCTACCGGTAAGTAAAAGTACATCAGGAGCAGAAAGAACAGGGTGGATAACTTTGCATACATCCAACAGTGAATTATGTTGAGCAGGCAACACCTGTTACCAACTGAATGGAGGACAGCAAAGAGCTTTAACTGGTGCTGCCACCAGGAGCAGCAATCCCCAATTTTAGCCATTGCATGGTTTGCAGATGTTGGGTAAGGAAGACATGACTCATACAATCACTAGAATGAACAACACTTTACTCATAAAGAGAAGAGAGAGTAAGATCAGCTTCAACTATGAGTGTTCATCCACCATGGCCAGTGGGTCTCACCCACAGCTGATGCAAGAAGATGGTCTGCATCCCTCTGTACTGCAGGTGAACTCTATTATACTCTCCCCCACCTACTCGGAACAGATACGGCAGTTAGTACCGTATGGTACCATATGACATCCATGCTGAAGCAGAGCAAAGAAATACGTACCAGCTCTGGAATAGGGGAAGATATTTCCAAGCAAACAGACATGTCCAACACAGGCTGTGAAGGCTCTTTATTTCTTTGCAAGGAAAGGTTCCAGGCTCAGGACCACTCTTATGCAACTGTGCAAGGAGCAACAAGTTGTGTGCAACTATCTTTTCCAGCAGTTAGAAAATGAGTGGTGGACAAAATGGAGAAGAGATGTTAGGGAAAAGGAACGGCATATGCAAAGAAGAAAAGTTAAATGGTAGAGCATGTTTATTTGGGGGTGTGTGCATGGTATTGTTTGTTTATTTCCCACATATAAAGTGTACAGTTGTTTTAAAAATTATAAGAAAAAATTCAGGGTAGAAGGACAAGATAAGGACCAATGTGTAAGGAATTTGGTCTTAAATAGTTACTAACAGCTGAATTTTTGGTTATCTGGTAGTCAAAACAAGCAGTGTAGTAAGTTTTGTGCCATCCACTATCCTCCCAAGAGGCAATGGTAGTTTCTTCAGAAGAGAAGGCCATTTTCTTAAGGAGGAGAAGGGGTTGTCTGTGTTATGTGTATTTATTGATCTAATTATTGATTAATTATTGATTGCTTATTGGTTTACTAATTATCTGATTAATGGGAATGTGAATTGTGTGGTCCCACCTTCTCTCACCAAGCTAATCATATAATTTCTTTTAGGATTTGATTTTTAAAACAGAGGATATAAATGGCTCATTGATACTGACTAATTCCAGACCAGAATCAGAAAATGACACTTAAAGTGTGTCCATGCTATTCAGATCCCAAGACTCATCTTTCATGAGTTTTAACTGCTCAACTCTTTCTTCCATTCTGTGAACTCTCACTGTATGTGCTTCTGATAAGTGCTTCACCTTCCAACTTCCTTTTCTAGTTAGTTTCACTTACTTTTAACAAAGCAACATGAACCTTCTGATTCACTTTACTACTCACTACAGAACCATCATGTATATCCTATTTATGTCAATCTACTTGCCCCTCAAGTCCCACAGAGGCAACACAATATACCTAGTTAGATGCTAAAGGCAGAATGGGTGTATGTCACAGCTGAGTTAGGGAACCTGAGCATAGGGAACGTGAAGCTTTTATGATAGGCAGCAAACAAATTTGCCTTTGCTCTGGGGAGAGACGTTATCTTTCAAGGCTGTTCACTACAGACATACCACAGAAATACTGTAGATTGAGATCATGCTGCCGCAATAAAGCAAATACCACAATAAAGCCAGTCAAATGATTCTTTTTTTTGTTTGTTTGTTTCCTTTTATAAGTTACGTTTATACACACGGTAGTCTAGGTAGTCTATTAGTGTGTAAAGGTGTTATATATAAATAAATAATGTACATACCTTAATTAAAAAATACTATATTCCTAAAAAATGCTAACATCATCTGAACTTTTAGTAAGTTGTCATCTTTTTGCTGGTGGATGGTCTTACCTTGACATTGATGGCTGCTGACTGATGAGGGTGTTGATTGCTGAAAGTTCGGTTGGTTGTTGCACTTTCTTAAGACAACAGTGATGTTTGCCACACTGAGTCTTCATTTCATAAATGATTTCTCTCTAGCATGTGATGCTTTTGATAGTCTTTCATCCTCAGTAGAACTTATTTCAAAATTGAAGTCAATCCTCTCAAACCTTGTCACTGCTTTATCGGCTCACTTACATTATTCTAAATCCTTTGTTGTTATTTCAGTAATTGTCACAACATCTTCACCAGGAGTAGATTCCATCTCAGGAAAACACTTTTTCTTTGCTCACCCATAAGAAGCAACTCCTCATCCATTAAAATTGTATCATGAGGTTGCAATAATTCGGTCACATCTTCAGACTTCACTTCTAATTCTAGTTCTCTTGTTTCTACCACACCTGCCATGATTTCCTCTATTCAAGTATTGAACCCCTCCAGGTCATCTATGAGGGTTGAAATCAACTTATTAAGATCACCTCCTCCAGTGAATCACAAATTTTCTTGATCACATTTGTAGTGGTGAATCCTTTCCAGCAGGTTTTCAATGTACTTTGCCCAGATCCATCAGAGGAATCACTGTCCACGGCAGCTGTAGTCGTAAACAATGTATTTCTTAAGTAATAAGGCTTGCAAGCCAAAATTATTCCTTGAGCCATGGGCAGCAGAATGGATGTTGTGCCAACAGGTATGAAAACAGCATAATTCTTGTTGTCCATCTCCGTCAGAGCTCTTGGGTGACCAGGTGCATTGTCAGTAAGCAGTCATATTTTGAAAGGAATCATTTTTCTGAGCAGTAAGTCTTAATATTTGGATTAAGATACTAAGTAAACCATGTTGTAAACAAATGTGCTGTCATCTAGGGTTTGTTCCATTACTAAAGCACAGGCAGAGTATATTTAACACAATTCTTAAGAGCCCTAGGATTTTTGGAGGGATAAGGGAGAGTAGGCTTCAACTTTAAGTCACCAGCTGTGTTAGACCCTAACCAGAGAACACACCTGTTGAAGCAGTCATTGACTTCTCCTCTCTAGCTATAGAAGTCATAGATGACATCTTCCAATAGAAGGCTGTTTCATCTACATTGAAAATCTGTTTCTTAGTGTAGCTACCTTCAGGAATTACCTTCTATATATCTTCTTCTGCAGCTTCTCCATCAGCATTTGCTGCTTTACCTTTTACTTTTATGTTATGGAGACAGCTTCTGCAACCTCATGAACCCCTTTTCTAGTTTCAGGCTTTTCTTCTGCAGCTTCCTCACCTCTCTCGGGCTACATAGACTTGAAGAGAATTAGGGCTTTGATCTGTGTTGCTGTAGCTGGTTTGATCTCCTATCCAGGCACTAAAACTTTCTCCATATCATTAATAAGGCTGTTTTATTTTCTTAACATTTGTGTTTTCATTGAGTGGCACCTTTAATTTCCTTCAAGAATTTTTTCCTTTGTGGGATGCCTGGGTGGCTCAGTGAGTTAAGCGTCTGTCTTTGGCTCAGGTCATGATTCCAAGGTCCTGGGATCAAGTCCCGCATCAGACTCCTTGCTCAGCGGGGAGCCTGCTTCTCCCTCTGCCTGCCTCTCCCTGTGCTTGTGTTCTCTCTGTCTCTTTTTGACAAATAAGTAAATAAAATCTTAAAAAATTTTTTTTTCCTTTGCTTTCACAACTTAGGTAACTATTTGGCACAAATGACCTAGTGTTCAACCTGTCTTGGCTTCTAACATGCTTTCGTCATTAAGCTTAATCATTCTAGCATCTGGCTTAAAGTGAGAGACATGTGACTATTCCTTTCACATAAACACTTACTAATTTCAGTATTGTATGTCTCAGGGACTAGGGAGTCCCGAGAAAAGAGAAAGGGGTGGGTATAGCTGGTCAGTGGAGCAGACAGGACACACACAACATTTATAAAGTTTGCTGTCTTATATTGGGTGTGGTTCATGGCTCTCTAAAACAATTACAATAGTAACATTAAACATCACTGATTATAAATCACCATAATAAATAATAATGAAAAAATTTGAAATATTGTGAGAATTACTGAAATAGGACACAGAGACATGAAGTAAGCAAATGCTGTTGAAAAAATGGCACCAATAGACCTAATTGACTCAGAGTTGCCAAAAACTTCCTGTTTGTGACAAATGGACTGTCTGCCAAGCAGTAGGTGAAGTGCAGTGGTATGCCTGTGTGCAAACATCTTTGAAAAAAAATAAACAAATGAAAAGTCAGTTGGGTCCTCTCCTCATATGATGTGCAGAACATGAAAGACCCATGAAGATAATTAACTCTCAACATGGTTTTTGTTGGGACTTTTAGACTGAGATGTTAAATAGCCATTTTTATATAAACTCACACCATTTTAAACACTACTTGCATTTTCTGAACATTATGCTATTCCTGATTCACTGATATTGTCCCTCAGATTCAGTGCTATTTTCAGTAAAAATTGTGCTCTAAGTGTCAACCTTTCCCTTCTCTGTTCTGTTCTACAGTTGTTGTTATTATTATTGCTATTATTTGCTCAGCCACACCATGAACTACTACAAAAACATTGGTAAAAGATGGTAAATGAAAGTTGGGTCAGCAGACTGTATTAAATAAGAATAGTTTAAATATCCATAGTTATGAAATATGCTGAAAATGTTTTGCTTGAATACTAATATATACAAGTTACATATCCAACTATTAGTTGATTATTGGGAAGTTACTTTGTCTGAGACTGTGTTGTTGATATATATTGATCTTTAAGAAACAGAACCTGCCCTCAAGAAATTAACATCTAGAGTAGAAGACAATACACATATACTAAAATTACAATACAATATGGTGCTGAATTCATTTAAAAAGAATACAGATAATATGTATCCTTGAAGAGTTTAGAGGAGACTTTTCTTTCTGATAAGGGGGATATTGCAAAGGAACATTTGAAAAATGTGTAGAATTTTTATATCTAGAAATTGAATGTGAGTGGAAGGAGAGGGAAGGAGTGTTCGGTTCACAGAGAATATGTGAATACTGGCAAGGAGAGAGGGAAACTGTATATGTGGTGAAGAGCAAGTGGTTATGGTTTAGCTTTAGAAGAATAGAATGAAAGCTGTAAAGGTACTAGAGGACTTCTAATGTTATTTGTAGAACTTAGGGTAGAAATGGTGGGATCAATGGAAGATCCATGGCTGTTGAACATGAAGGGGAAAAAACATGAAGATGTAAAAACTCAGTGAGATCTTTGCAAAATTTAGGATAAAAAAAATGAAGCAGAATGGGTCTCTATAGCCAGTCTTAACCACACTCTTCTCTCCCTGGTTTCCCCAAACCTGAGAAAACAGAGTGGTACCTCTGCCTCAGACCTCTTCATTTATTCTACACTCTATACACTCATCCTTCCTCCTTAGGTTGGTCCATGTGAAAGGACTTCTGGCCATCATCACACAGCAGGCCTCTTTTGCACCATTTCAGGCACAAGCCTCTTTTACTTTCTTTCCTATTCCTGGGAGCATAGGTAGTACGTGTTTAGATGGGCGGAGGGCAGCCCCAGCCTCAGACAAAGCCTGGGGCCCTAGTAAATGTATTGTCTTTGTTTCACTCCTTCATAGTGTTCTTTCCCCATTTGTATAATTTATTTATAATAAGAATAAATTAAGTTGCTCAGTGATCTCCTGGGATGTGGGAGAAGAAGGGGCAGAGATCAAGACCTAGGTAGGGAGGGCAGATTGTCCTTGTCCTGAATGTGGATCCATGAACATCTACTGCCTGGAGAAGGCCCTATGTTTGCCCTTGGACCAAACTTCACCTTTTCAGCCTTGTCGAAGGCAGAAGCAAGAGAAGATGAGTTTGTTCATAGTTTTTTGTTTGTTTGTTTGTTTTTGTTTTTGTTTTTAATGGAGAGAGTGAACTTGTTACCTGGGTTTGCTGAGAAGATTCCACCTTACATCCTGTACACTATTTTTATTTTGTGCTGAGATAATACATTTAGAGAAAAAAAAATCTAAAATACTTGAATCAGCCTGTAGTTTAACGGTATTACTGTTGTCAGTATCCACTCTTCAGCCTGATGTTATTCATTCATATTAATCTAATGTCTTTTCAGTCCTTTGCAAAAAGGACTGATTACAGAATAATGCAATTGACTCTGTTTAGATAAATGCACTTAACCATATTTAAAATAATGAAATTGATTAAATTGCATTACTCTAAAAAATACATATCAATAAGTATTCAATATATATAAAATCATTTGCAATAATCCATATTTAGTATGTAGATATATTCTGTAATAATTACTGTCCAACAAAATATACATTAAAATTAAACTTATAGTTTCATCATAAGAAGTTTTCAATGAATGATCTTAAATATGATGCCTACTAAAACATTTCAGCAAGCTGGGAAAAACAGATGTTTTAAGCGTGTGTTTATGTGTGTTTGTGTAAAAGTGAGTGTGTGTGTGTGTGTGTGTGTGTGTGTGGTTTGCTAAGTGGAATATGAAGCACATACATGTAGAGTATTCAAGTCCTTGGTTGGTAAACATATCAGTTCATGGATTATGATCTTCCAAATGAATATTTAGGAATAGATTGAATATCCTATTTGAAATAGTTTTATTAAAACTTACCATGTGCAATAATCTGTGCTCATTTTTCCTTATATTCTTTTTCTTTCATTTGTCCACCAATGAGATCTATTCTAGGTACTGAGATGCAGATATAAAGAGATACAAGATAAGTCTCTTTTAAGATGAAACTAATATTCTTGTGGGAGGTTCAATTAGTAAATAAATTTAAAGTATTTAATGCTACTTAGAAAGTGTGAGTTTGGTGAAGGAAAAAAACAGGGTGAGAAGGTAGAATGTAAAAAAGTTGTTTAACTTTTTAGGTAGCATGTCAGGCAAAGTCTTCCTGAGGAAGTAATACTTGAAGAGAGGCCTGAATGAAGTGAGGGAGCAAGTTAAGTGAAGTACTGAAAGAAAATGTTCAAGCCAGGGGCTGGCATGAAGCAAAGAAGGAGAGAGTGATGAGAAGTGATTCATAGAGCTAAGCAATAATCAAATCACAGAGGGCCTTGTTGATGATATGGATTTTGGAATTCTGATTATGGTGGAAAGCCATTAGAGAATTTTGAACAGAAAAATGGTAGGTAGTTGATGCTTGAATAATGTGGTGGTTAGGGGCACCTGCTCCCTGTATAGTCGAAAACCTATGTATAACTTTTGACTCCCCCAGAACTTAACTACTAATAGCCTGTTGTTGATCAATAGTCTTACTGATAGCATACGCAGTCTATTAATGTATATTTTGTATGTTGTATATATTATACACATACATATATATTCTTACAATAAAGTAAGCTAGAGAAAAGAAAATGTTATTAAGAAAATCATAAGGATGAGAAAATACATTTACAGTATTGTATTGTAAAAAATTGTGTATAAGTGAACCCACACAGTTCAAACACATGTTGTTCAAGGAACAACTGTAATTCTGTTTACATGTTGAAGTTGCTAATCTGGTAGCACAATGGAGAATAGAATGCAAGAGCGTAAGCAAATATAAGGAAACAAGTGATGAAGCTAACAAAGTAATTTAGACAAGAGGTATGTAAGGTCTGGGCCAAGTTGGAATTGGCAAACAGTGAAAAACCATAAATATCAATAGAATTTGTTTATGATCTGGATGTGTGTGGGATGGAAAGAGAAGAGATAAAAGATAAGCCTTGGGTTTTTAACTTGAGAAACTGTGTAAATGGCAAAACCATTTACCTAGCTGAGAAGAATTGGGGAAATGATAAAGGGGGCAATAAAAAAATCTGATGTGGATACATTAAATATCCTATGAGTATTAGATTTTAAGTGATGATGTTAAATAGACACCTAGATATATGAGTTGAGAATTGAAGGGAAAGTTCAGACCAAAGATATCATTTGGGAGTCATAAACATATAGATGATTTTTAAAGCCAGTGTGCTGGATCAGATCACCAGGAGAGGAAGTGTGATTAGGGAAAAGGGCCATGAACTGAGTCTGAGTTAGGGGATTGCTACAAGGCAGGACACCACATCTTCATAAAGCCATTACCCTCAAGAACAGAAGATACAGCTTACTTTCCTAACACAGAGTTGTGAACACAGAGACTTAGGCAGAATGAGAAGATAGAGGAATTTGTCCCAAATGAAAGAACAGGAAAAGACTATGGCTGGAAATATATATATATATATATATATATATATATATATATATATATATATGCCTGATGGAGAATTTAAAGCAGTGATCATAAGGATGCTCACAGGACTTGATAAAAGAGTGGAAGACATGACCAAGACCCTTAACACAGAGGTAAAGGAATAACAGCAGAGATGAAGGGCTTAATAAATAAAAGAGAAACAGCTTGATGAAATGAACAGCAGGGTGGAAGAAGCAGAGGAATGAATTAATAACTTAGATGAGTAATTCAAAGTAAGCTTAACAGAAGAGAGAAAAAAGAATTATGCAAAATGAGAATAGGTTTAGGGAACTCAGTGACTCCATTAAATGTAATAACATTCACATTATTGGAGTCCCAGAAGAAAGTAAATGGGCCAGAAAATTTGTTTGAAGAAATAATAGCTGAAAACTTTCCTAATCTGGGGAAGGAAACAGGTATCCAGATCCAGGAACACAGAGAATTCCCAACAGAATCAACAAAAGCAGATCCATACCAAAGCAATCTTGGAAAAAAAAAGCTGGAAGCATCACAGTTTTGGACTTCAAGTTATATTATAAAGCTGTAGTTATCAAATCAGTATGTTACTGGCACAAAAACAGACACATGGATCGATGGTATATATTAGAAAATCCAGGAATAAGCCCATAATTATATGGTTAATTAATTTTCAACAAAGCAGAAAAGAATCCAGTGGGGAAAAAGTCTCTTCAACAAGTGGTCTTGGGAAAGTTGGCCAGCAACGTGCAAAAGAAATAAACTGGACCACTTGCTTACACTATACACAAAAATAAATTCAAAATGGATTAAAAACCTAAATGTGAGACCTGAAATCATAAAAATCATTCAAGAGAGCATAGGCAGTAATTTCTTTGACATTGACTATACCAGCTTTTTTTCTAGATCAGTCCCCTGAGGCAAGGGAAATGAAAGCAAAAATAAGCTATTGTGACTACATTAAAATTATAAAGGTTCTGCACAGCAAAGGAAACAGTCAACAAAACTAGAGGACAACCTACTGAATGGGATCCATACTTACAAATGTCATATCCAATAAAGGGTTAGTATCCAAAATATATAACTTATGCAACTTAATACCTAAAAACCAAATGATCCATTTAAAAGTGGGCAGAAAACATGAATAGACATTTCTCCAAAGAAAACATACAAATGGCCCACAGACATACATACATAAAGATGTTCATCATCACTAATCATCAGGGAGATGCAAATCAAAACTACAGTGAGATATCTCCTCACACCCGTCAGAATGGCTAAAATCAAAAACATGAGACACATGTTGGCAAGGATGTGGAGAAAAAGGCGTTCTCGTGCACTGTTGGTGAGAATGCAAACTGGTAGAGCCACTGTGGAAAACGGTCTGGAGGTTCCAAAAAATTAAAAATAGAACTACCTTCTGATCCAGAATTTGTACTAGTGGGTATTTACCCAATGAATACAGAAACACTAATTCAGAGGGATACATGCACCCCTGCATATATGGTGGCATTATTTACAGTAGCCAAACTATGGACACAACTTAAGTGTCCATCAATAGACAAATGGATAAAGATGTGGTATATGCATGCAATAGAATATGACTCAGCCATAAAAGAGGGTGAAATCTTGATATTTGCAATAACATAAATGGAGAAGCTAGAGAGTATAATGCTAATAAATGAAATAAGCCAGAGAAAGACAAATACCACATGATTTCATTCATTGGTGAAAATTAAGAAACAAAACACATGAGCAAAGGGAAAAAAAAAAAAAGAGGGAGAAACCAAGAAACAGAATCTTTTTTTTTTTTAAAAGATTTTATTTATTTGGGGCGCCTGGGTGGCTCAGTGGTTTGGGCTGCTGCCTTCAGCTCGGGTCATGATCTCAGGGTCCTGGGATCGAGACCCGCATCGGGCTCTCTGCTCCGCAGGAAGCCTGCTTCCCTCTCTCTCTCTCTCTCTGCCTGCCTCTCTGCCTACTTGTGATCTCTGTCTGTCAAATAAATAAATAAAATCTTTAAAAAAAAAAGATTTTATTTATTTGACTGAGGGAGACACAGTGAGAGAAGGAGCACAAGCAGGGGGAATTAGAGAGGGAGAAGCAGACTCCCACCCAAGCAGAGAGCCTGATGTGGGGCTTGATCCCAGGACCCTGGGATCATGACATGAGCCAAAGGCAGATGCTTAACGGCCAAGCCACCCAGGCACCCCAAGAAACAGAATCTTAACTATAGAGAATAAATTGATGGTTACCAGAGGGAAAGGGATGGGTACAATATAGATGATGGGAATTAAGGAGTGATGCTGTGATGAGCGCTGGTGATTAAAATAAAACTTAAAAAAATAATAAAAGAATGTATTCAGGAGACTAGTGAGGAAAAGCCTAACTGGAGTGTATTGATGAGAGGATAGAAATACAGGAATTAAAGTTAGAAAATTTAAAGAATTCTCTTTCGGGACGCCTGGGTGGCTCAGTTGGTTAAGCAGCTGCCTACGGCTCAGATCATGATCCCAGCGTCCTGGGATTGAGTCCCACATCAGGCTCCTTGCTCAGCAGGGAGCCTGCTTCTCCCTCTGCCTCTGCCTGCCATTCTGTCTGCCTATGCTCGCTCTCTCCCCCTCTCTCTCTCTCTGATAAATAAATAAAAATCTTAAAAAAAAAATGCTCTTTCAAGGACATTCCCTATAAACATTAACAGAAATATAGCAACTAGAAGCTACTTGGATTCAGGGAAGATATATGGCAGCATAATGCATGACTGTGGAGTATGTTCTCTTTTATTATAGCCTTTTACTTTAAATACTTTTTACAACAGTCTTGCCAGTTATGCCCATTATATAGTGGAGAA
Source organism: Mustela putorius furo (assembly GCF_011764305.1). Classification (NCBI taxonomy): domain Eukaryota; kingdom Metazoa; phylum Chordata; class Mammalia; order Carnivora; family Mustelidae; genus Mustela; species Mustela putorius. The sequence continues at coordinate 35,426,515 of NW_025421987.1, forward strand.
AGCATGTTTTGAAAAACATAATTGTAATTTGTGGGAAGCTGAATAATTGTCAAAGCTTATTGTGGTAATTATTACAGACATCTAAAAAAATTAGCTAAAGCATAAAACAAAACAAAACAGAATTAGAAATACCTGGGTGGCTCAGTCAGTTAAGTGTCCAACTCTTGATTTTGGCTTAGGTCATGATCTCAGGGTTGCGACATGGAGCCCTGCATCAGGCTCCACAATGGGTGCAGTGCCTCGTTAAAAGATTCTCTCTGCCCCTTCCCCCCTAAAAAAAAAAAGAGAGAGAGAGAGAAACATTTGTGGATATAGTTAGATTGCAAATCTTTCTTATAGTGTAATGTACTAAATTTTGTGTAAAAATTATCTTGGGGAGATTTTCATTGACCTAGTAAATACCTTATAATTATTGCTCTATGGATATATTCAAATGCCATAAAGCTTTAGAACAAAATATCCTTGATACGTAGAAAGCTGCATTTTCTCTTTTATCATTGTAAACTAAATCTGATTCAATTAAATGAATGGTAATTGTCAAACAAAGAAACAATAACAATCATTTTTGTTTAATATACAGCTTATTCCCCATCAGTAAAATGGTTCCCTTAATTTCTTTATAAATCACAAGCTAAGTGGAGGTATATGGATTTACGCGTATGATCTCTCACTCCTGAGGATCAATGGAAAGAAAAGGAATGTAATGATTCAGTTACCAAGCACATTCTGTGACCTTATAGGTTTAAAAATTCTGTCCAGGTACTGCAAAGTCTTTAATAAGAATGCCAAATGATGACTACTACATAACAAATATCTCAGATCCTTGGAATTTCCGTAAGAGTCTAATATGAAGTGAAGTCATGAACTTGAACCTCTATGATGTATAGAGATATCTAGACTTTAAGTACAGCCTTTGGGGAAGAGCATTATAGGATTGAAGCTGTCAAAAGAGATCAAGCACTGCCTAATGAACAAAAAAGCCCTGCTAAAGCTGACACAGATGAAGTGTCTAGGAGCACTCTTCCACAATAACTTGAGCCAAAAATAGCAGAAGTAGATAGTATAAAGAAGTTAACTATAAAATGAAACTGGCTTATAACAACTAGAACTTTTGCATTATCGCCAAATATTTATTGAGTGGCTACTTGTATAAGGTACATTGGTTGTAAATAATGAAATTGCACTGTCTCTTCTCTAGGTGATGTGACAATCCAGTTAGGCTTCTAACATTCTTAAATATATCAAGAAAAACACCAAGGCCCATATTAAAGGTCAAAAGAAAATTCTATGTCTCATTGTGAGGGTAAACCTTGAATATGGACTCTGGTATTTTACCTGTTTTTCTCAATGTAGTATCCTTCTCTTGGTTCATGAAAAATATCACCACCTTCTTCTGAGGAACTCACCTTCTCTTAAATGTGGTATCTGAGGTGGGGCTTCAATTCAGTGCACTGTGCTCTTTATTACCACCCTCAGAGAGAGAGGGGACTGAATTTGAGCTTTTATTTCTTTGATCACAGTGACTGAGCTAGTTAGAATATTTTTTGAGTCGGTTAAGAGTCTTCCTGGGATTTTATATTGGAAAGTTTGTAACAGAAATCTCTCCTTCTCTGGCTTATAATCTAGGATGATATAAAGTTGGCATTACTTTTGGTCATACACGACCCATCTGGTCTCATGCTGGAAGCCATCTGAAGTTGGAGAAATAGTCAAAACCCAGAGAGCCAGCCTGGATGAGAGAGTGAAAGATCAGAGAGCATCATTTTGGTCCTTGAACCCATGTTGTCCTTCCCAGTTACATAAGCCAATATCTTTCCCACTCCTCTCCTTTTTTCTCCCCATAAGCTAGTTGCAGTTGAGTTCTGCTAACCTAGGCAGTGCCTCTAGTAGCTTAGTTGCAAATATGATGAGTAATGAAGAAGTAAAAAGAGGTAGCATACAATGATTTGGTACTGTGTATGATCCTGTATAAGCTAGATCTAGGTTTCTTAAAAAAATAGAATGTTTCAGCCATTTTAAGACCTGGGGGGGAATTTTTAAAATGTCATTTTTAAAAAGTGCCTCATTATATAAATGAGTGAAGTCAGGAAAAATCAGTGTATCTCCTAAGGTTAAACAACAAGGCACTGGAAGACCTGAAACCCAGATCTTCTACTTACAGTTCAGTGACTTTTCTCCTGTGTCACTATGCCAGTGATGAATTTCAGCATTGTCTGGGAAACTCTGTTGGTTTTGCAATCTGCAGTTATGTCTGGGCAAAATAAATCATTATAACAACAAATTCAATATCTAGATTACTGAAGGGCAAAAAACAGAGAAAGCTTCTTTAGTGGACTTGTCTCATAAATATAGGACAACTGGAGAGTAGGGAGAGTGTTTTGATGGAAAGAATATCTTGGATGTGGATATTTGTCAGTTGCCAAAAAAAAAAAAAAAGAGTGACATTCACTTTTTCTGACATTCAGCTCTTCATTTGGTCCTATTGTTTCTGTTGAAAGCTATGGATGACAAAGTCTTATCCATAAAATGTCCTGCCAGTTTCCAGGTCACTGAACCTCAGTGGTGTTCACTCAGTCACATTAAGGGAGAGGGAGTCCCTTTATAAGGCTGATCTGGCTTAATGAACTTATTTTTTTTTAAGATTTTATTTATTTATTTGACACATGGAGATCACAAGTAGGCAGAGAAGCAGGCAGAGAGAGAGAGGAGAAAGCAGGCTCCTCGCTGAGCAGAGAGTCTGATGTGGGGCTCGATCCCAGGACCCTGGGATCATGACCCGAGCCGAAGGCAGAGGCTTTAACCCACTGAGCCACCCAGGCACCCCTGGCTTAATGTACTTATTAAGGTAATTTGAAAACTCACAGTTTGTTTTTCTTGAGATAGCTGGTTGAAACATGAGAGATGTAATGCAAAACTTGACCACAGACAGTGTGAAAGTGACCATGATGATTAAAATACTTGCACAGGAAACTCTACAAATGTTATGTGACAGATTTAACCATGAGATTGTGCTTAGTTAGAAATGGATTTTTTTTATCTAATAGTCAACTCATGCAACTGGGAATAATGAATGAGACTTCAATAATTCCTTGCCAGATTCACAGTTGAAATAGTAGACTTGGGGATCCGCTGGGAGGGAGGATGACTTTGATTTAACACTCTGTTTTCTTTTCTTTTGGATGCCTGGTGTCCAGCCACTCCCACCCTGACACTAAGATGGGCAGAGGCTGAACTGCTTAAGCGTGCCATGAATAAGATGGCAGGAGCAGGCAGCTGGACTAAGAGTATGCGTACTGAATCCAGAATTTCCACCCCTTTCTCACCAGTGCCTCTTGGGCTATGTCTGCCTAGAGGAGAACAGAACATGCATGGGGAAGAAACTTCTTTATTTTCTCTGCATTAGAGAAGAGACAGATAGGGTTGGGTGATGTTAAGAAAAAACTTAAAAAGAGTCTGGGTGGGATATAGGAAAGATGGGAGCAAGTTGGAGAGAATAATTAGCTTAAAGGAATTTTACCTGTTAGAAATATGCAGTTCATTCTTGATGCCTGTCAGGTTATCTCCTATATTGAATTCCCCAAGTCTTGTCTATTTTCTCTCCTAAACACCTCTGTCCATTTCTTTTAACCACATTTGCTGTTACCCAGTCCATGGTACCAGGCCACCATCTCTTTTTCCTGGATGGCTGCTGAAGCCTCGTGGCCAGTTTTCCTGTTTCCACACCTGCTGCCCTGCAGTCCGTGGAACATGCTGGAGCTGCCTTGTTTGGGCTCTCAGGAGCCATTTGTGCACATCACATTCCAACTCCACCTCCACCTTGGTGGCTCGAAATTAGCCATGGTTGGAATAGTTACAGCACAGAAATTGGTATATATTAATAATATTACATTTAACATTTATATTTTAATCATTATATGTTATATTTAATATAGTATATATTATAAGTAATATATAAATCAGGACTCCTTGATCTCTGTTTTCCAGAGAGCTAATTGTTAAACATGTACTGGCAACCCATGAACTACAATTCATTCTCCATATAGCTGAAAAAGCAGTATTTTAAAAATGTACATTATATCATGTCATCATCTTACTTTAAAGTGTATAGTGATGTCCGGTAAAATCCAAATAGCATTCCAGATGTGGATCCTCTAGATCCTAAGAGTCTGTGACCTCAGCCTACCCCATACTCTTGTTTCTTCCACGACCAATTTCACTCACTTCAGTCTCACCAACCATTTCTGCTTCATCTCCCAACATACCAAGTTCATGTTGCACGCGAGGGCTGCTCTTCTCCTGGATCTCTGATTAAATAAGTTGTTCTTATCATTTAGGTCTGAGGATAAAAATTACTTCCTCGGAGAGTAAGTCTTGGTCATGGTCTTTATTTTATTTCTATGATATTATGTTGTGTTTTCTTCAAAATTCTTGATATATGAAATGTTATTTATTTCTTTTCTTTGTTTTTCCTCTGTTATGAAGTTTGCTTTGTGAAAGCAAGGGTCATGCTTTTTAGTTCTGTTTGCTCTATTATTAACACCTGAAAAAAAAAGCATGTTTCAAAGTAACAATTGAACACATTTGTTGAATTAATTAATAATTGGATGAACATATATAATTCACAACTACACAGCATAGTGTGTGGTGTAACAATTTGTTTGAATAAATGAATAAAAGAGTGAATCATTATATATGTTAACTTAAGAACTGGTGATTGAAGTCTTATTTAAATTTTATCCTTTTCTCTACTTATGTATCTATCATAAGCCTTGAGAGAAGAAACCATACCTAGCCATAGTAGTGAGAGGCTTGTAGTTTGAAGTTCAGGATATACCTGCCAGTTTCCTGGAGGAAAATCTAAAGATAGCCTCAGAATTTTTTTTAATATTTTATTTATTTATTTGACAAACAGAGATCACAAGTAGGCAGAGAGGCAGGTAGAGAGAGAGGGGAGGAAGCAGACTCCCTGCGGAGCAGAAAGCCCGACGAGGGGCTCAATCCCAGGACCCTGAGATCATGATCTGAGCCGAAGGCAGAGGCTTTAACCCACTGAGCCATCCAAGTGCCCCTGCCCCAAATTTTAATATGATGTTTTTGATTCTACAGGCCTGTAGGTTGTAAAGGCCAAAATGATCCATGCCCTTAAGTTTAGACTGTTTTATTCCCTAAAACATTATTTTTAAGACCTCTCTTTTAGTATTGATTTAAGAGATGAGATCTCAGAAGAAGAAAAAAAAAAAACCCCCACAAAACCCAAAAAACTTATCTTACAAGAGTATTTATTTACTATAAGCATTTAGAGTTTCCATAGGATTTCCTGACATTTATGCCATTTGGCTGTTTCTGATGAGTTTGATAAAACTTAAAAATGAGAGCCATACTAGATTTTGGAATAAACACACATGACCGTGTAAGCCCTCCACATATACAGAGGCTACACCAACTCTTGCCCCTCACTCTAGGGAGACTCCTTTATGTTGGCCACTTCTGAGCCTGGACTTCTCAGGTCTCCTGCACTGCTCACTCACTGTTCCTTTGTTAGGGGGCATCCTCTGACTTGCAACTTCCGCTGGACCCATCGTGCTGCCACCTGCCACTTTTACACTGAAGAAAATAAACCCCACATTGTCAGGGTACTCACTCCTCTTTTTGCCTAGGGACTATAAATGGTGCCACTTCACTTCTACCAGTTTTAATACGGGGAGCTTTTGGCATCAAGGTCCCTGGAGCCCACCATAGTTTGTTGTTTCATTGTTTAGAAATCACAAAACGGATTAATCCTTAAAGGTCTACAGAAAGTGCGAAAACTCTGTAGGCTTTCAAAAGTTTTTCCGCAGATATAGACCAGTTTTTCTAAGTGAGATACAGATCAGAGTTGGCAAGTCACTGGTATATAAAGGATGCGCGTGCACGCACCTGTGTGTGTGTGTGTGTGTGTGTGTGTGTGTGTGTGTGTATGTGTGTGTGTCTGCTCAGTCATTTCTTCCTAGCTCCATGCCTTTGAAATGAAAGTCATGACAAACAGACTTATACTTCTTCTTTTTTTTTTTTTGCTGAAAATAAATTTAATTTAAAAAAAAAAGATCTGAAGCGATTTCTTACAGGGAGCATAGAGATGGGTATTGTTTGTTTTTGGTTTGTTTGTTTGTTTTGTTTTGTTTTAATTTTTAATTTTTTAATTTTTTATAAACATATATTTTTATCCCCAGGGGTACAGGTCTGTGAATCACCAGGTTTAAACACTTCACAGCACTCACCAAAGCACATACCCTCCCCAATGTCCATAACCCCACCCCCTTCTCTCAACCCCTCTCCCCCAGCAACCCTCAGTTTGTTTTGTGAGATTAAGAGTCACTTATGGTTTGTCTCCCTCCCAATCCCATCTTGTTTCATTTATTCTTCTCCTACCCACTTAAGCCCCCATGTTGCATCACCACTTCCTCATATCAGGGAGATCATATGATAGTTGTCTTTCTCTGCTTGACTTATTTCGCTAAGCATGATACGCTCTAGTTCCATCCATGTTGTCGCAAATGGCAAGATTTCATTTCTTTTGATGGCTGCATAGTATTCCATTGTGTATATATACCACTTCTTCTTTATCCATTCATCTGTTGATGGACATCTAGGTTCTTTCCATAGTTTGGCTGTTGTGGACATTGCTGCTATAAACATTCCGGTGCATGTGCCCCTTCGGATCACTACGTTTATATCTTTAGGTAAATACCCAGTAGTGCAATTGCTGGGTCATAGGGCAGTTCTATTTTCAACATTTTGAGGAACCTCCATGCTGTTTTCCAGAGTGGTTGCACCAGCTTGCATTCCCACCAACAGTGTAGGAGAGATCCCCTTTCTCCGCATCCTCGCCAGCATCTGTCATTTCCTGACTTGTTGATTTTAGCCATTCTGACTGGCTAAATGAGGTGATATCTCATTGTGGTTTTGATTTGTATTTCCCTGATGCCGAGTGATATGGAGACTTTTTCATGTGTCTGTTGGCCATCTGGATGTCTTCTTTGCAGAAATGTTTGTTCATGTCCTCTGCCCATTTCTTGATTGGATTATTTGTTCTTTGGGTGTCGAGTTTGCTAAGTTCTTTATAGATTTTGGACACTAGTCCTTTATCTGATATGTCATTTGCAAATATCTTCTCCCATTCTGTCAGTTGTCTTTTGGTTTTGTTAACTGTTTCCTTTGCTGTGCAAAAGCTTTTGATCTTGATAAAATCCCAATATTTCATTTTTTCCCTTGCTTCCCTTCCCTTTGGTGATGTTCCTAGGAAGATATTGCTGCGGCTGAGGTTGAAGAGGTTGCTGCCTGTGTTCTCCTCAAGGATTTTGATGGATTCCTTTCTCACATTGAGGTCCTTCATCCATTTTGAGTCTATTTGTGTGTGTGGTGTAAGGAAATGGATATGTTTCATTTTTCTGCATGTGGATGTCCAATTTTCCCAACACCATTTATTGAAGAGGCTGTCTTTTTTCCATTGGACATTCTTTCCTGCTTTGTCAAAGATTAGTTGACCATAGAGTTGAGGGTCTATTTCTGGGCTCTGTATTCTGTTCCATTGATCCATGTGTCTGTTTTTGTGCCAGTACCATGCTGTCTTGATGATGACAGCTTTGTAATAGAGCTTGAAGTCCGGAACTGTGATGCCACCAACTTTGGCTTTCTTTTTCAACATCCCTTTGGTTATTTGAGGTCTTTTCTGGTTCCATATAAATTTTAGAATTATTTGTTCCATTTCTTTGAAAAAGATGGGTGGTACTTTGATAGGAATTGCATTAAATGTGTAGATTGCTTTAGGTAGCATAAACATTTTCACAATATTTATTCTTCCAATCCAGAAGCATGGAACATTTTTTCATTTCTTTGTGTCTTCCTCAATTTATTTCATGAGCACTTTATAGTTTTCTGAGTATAGATTCTTTGCCTCTTTGGTTAGGTTTATTCCTAGGTATCTTATGATTTTGGATGCAATTGTAAATGGGATTGACTCCTTAATTTCTCTTTCTTCTGTCTTGTTGTTGGTGTAGAGAAATGCAACTGATTTCTGTGCATTGAACTTATATCCTGACACTTTACTGAATTCCTGTACAAGTTCTAGCAGTTTTGGAGTGGAGTCTTATGGGTTTTCCACATATAGTATTATATCATCTGCGAAGAGTGATAGTTTGACTTCTTCTTTGCCGATCAGGATGCCTTTAATTTCCTTTTGTTGTCTGATTGCTGAGGCTAGAACTTCTAGTACTATGTTGAATAGCAGTGGTGATAATGGACATCCCTGCCGTGTTCCTGACCTTAGCGGAAAAGCTTTCACTTTTTCTCCATTGAGAATGATATTTGCAGTGGGTTTTTCATAGATGGCTTTGATAATATGGAGGTATCTGCCCTCTATCCCTACACTTTGAAGAGTTTTGACCAGGAAGGGATGCTGTACTTTGTCAAATGCTTTTTCAGCATCTATTGAGAGGATCATATGGTTCTTGTTCTTTCTTTTATTGGTGTGTTGTATCACATTGATTGATTTGCGGATGTTGAACCAACCTTGCAGCCCTGGAATAAATTCCACTTGGTCGTGGTGAATAATCCTTTTAATGTACTATTGAATCCTATTGGCTAGTATTTTGGTGAAAATTTTCGCATCTGTTTTCATCAAGGATATTGGTCTATAGCACTCTTTTTTGATGGGATCCTTGTCTGGTTTGGGTTTCAAGGTGATGCTGGCCTCATAAAATGAGTTTGGAAGTTTACCTTCCATTTCTATTTTTAGGAACAGTTTCAGAAGAATAGGAATTAGTTCTTTTTAAAATGTTTGGTAGAATTCCTCCAGGAAGCCGTCTAGCCCTGGGCTTTTGTTTGTTTGGAGATTTTTAATGACTGTTTCAATCTCCTTATTGGTCATGTGTCTGTTCAGGCTTTCTATTTCTTCCTGGTTCAGTTGTGGTAGTTTATATGTTTCTAGGAATGCATCCATTTCTTCCAGATTGTCAAATTTATTGGCGTAGAGTTGCTCATAGTATGTTCTTAAAATAGTTTGTATTTCTTTTGTGTTAGTTGTGATCTCCCTTTTTTCATTCATAATTTTATTTATTTGGGTCCTTTATCTTTTCTTTTTGATAAGTCTGGCCCAGGGGTTTATCAATTTTATTAATTCTTTCAAAGAACCAGTTCCTAGTTTCGTTGATTTGTTTTATTGTTTTTTTGGTTTCTATTTCATTGATTTCTGCTATGATCTTTATGATTTCACTTCTCCTGCTGGGTTTAGGGTTTCTTTCTTGTTCTTTCTCCAGCTCCTTTAGGTGTAGGGTTAGGTTGTGTACCTGAGACCTTTCTTGTTTCTTGAGAAAGGCTTGTACCACTATATATTTTCCTCTCAGGACTGCCTTTGTTGTGTCCCACAGATTTTCAACCGTTGTATTTTCATTATCATTTGTTACCATGATTTTTTTCAATTCTTCTTTAATTTCCTGGTTGAACCATTCATTCTTTAGAAGGATGCTGTTTAGTCTCCATGTATTTGGGTTCTTTCCACACTTCCTCTTGTGGTTGAGTTCTAGCTTAAGAGCATTGTGGTCTGAAAATATGCAAGGAATGATCCCAATCTTTTGATACTGGTTGAGTCCTGATTTAGGACCGAGGATGTGATCTATTCTGGAGAATGTTCCATGTGCACTAGAGAAGAATGTGTATTCTGTTGCTTTGGGATGAAATGTTCTGAATATATCTGTGATGTCCACCTGGTCCAGTGTATCATTTAAGGCCTTTATTTCCTTGTTGATCTTTTGCTTGGATGATCTGTCCATTTCAGTGAGGGGAGTGTTAAAGTCCCCTACTATTATTGTATTATTGTGGATGTGTTTCTTTGATTTTGTTATTAATTGGTTTATATAGTTGGCTGAGCCACGCTGGGGGCATAGACATTTAAAATTGTTAGATATTCTTGTTGGACACACTCTTTGAGTATGATATAGTGTCCTTCCTCATCTCTTATTATAGTCTTTGGCTTAAAATCTAATTGATCTGATATAAGGATTGCCACTCCTGCTTGCTTCTGATGTCCATTAGCATGGTAAATTCTTTTCCACCCCCTCACTATAAATCTGGAGGTGTCTTCGGGCTTAAAATGAGTTTCTTGGAGGCAACATATAGAAGGTTCTTTTTTTTTTTTTTATCCATTCTGATATCCTGTGTCTTTTGATTGGGGCATTTAGCCCATTAATATTCAGGGTAACTATTGAGAGATATGAATTTAGTGCCATTGTATTGCCTGTAAGGTGCTTGTTACTGTATATGGTCTCTGTTCCTTTCTGATCTACCACTTGTAGGCCCTCTCTTTGCTTAGAGGACCCCTTTCAAGATTTCCTGTAGAGCTGGTTTGGTGTTTGCAAATTCTTTCTGTTTTTGTTTGTCTGGGAAGATTTTAATCTCTCCTTCTATGTTCAATGATAGCCTAGCTGGATAGAGTATTCTTGGCTGCATGTTTTTCTCATTTAGTGCTCTGAATATATCATGCCAGCTCTTTCTGGCCTGCCGGGTCTCTGTGGATAAGTCTGCTGCCAGTCTACTATTTTTACCATTGTATGTTACAGACTTCTTTTCCCAGGCTGCTTTTAGGATTTTCTCTTTGTCACTAAGACTTGTAAATTTTACTATTAGGTGACGGGGTGTGGGCCTATTCTTATTGATTTTGAAGGGCATTCTCTGCACCTCCTGAATTTTGATGCTCGTTCCCTTTGCCATATTGGGGAAAATCTCCCCAAAAATTCTCTCCAGTATACCTTCTGCTCCCCTCTCTCTTTCTTCTTCTTCTGGAATCTCAATTATTCTAATGTTGTTTCGTCTTATGGTGTCACTTATCTCTTGAATTCTCCCCTCATGGTCCAGTAGCTGTTTGTCCCTCTTTTGCTCAGCTTCTTTATTCTCTGTCATTTGGTCTTCTATATCACTAATTCTTCTGCCTCATTTACCCTAGCAGTGAGAGGCTCCATTTTTGATTGCACCTCATTCATAGTTTTTTTTATTTCAACTTGGTTAGATTTTAGTTCTTTTAGTTCTCCCGAAAGGGCTTTTATATCTCCCGAGAGGGTTCCTCTAATATCTTCCATGCCTTTTTCGAGCCTGGCTAGAACCTTGAGAATTGTCATTCTGAACTCTAGATCTGACATATTACCAATGTCTGTACTGATTAGGTCCCTAGCCTTCGGTACTGCCTCTTGTTCTTTTTTTTTTTTTTTGTGGTGAATTTTTCCGCCTTGTCATTTTGTCCAGATAAGAGTATATGAAGGAGCAAGTAAAATACTAAAAGGGTGACCACAACCCCAGGAAAATATGCTTTAACCAAATCAAAAGAGATTCAAAATCGTGAGGTGGGAGAAAGGGGATAAAAAGAGGTTCTGAAAGAAAGAAAGAAGAAAAAAAAAAGGAAAGAAAGAAAAAGAGAAAAGAATTAAGAAAAGAAGAATAAAGAAAAGTATAAAAAGGAAAATATATATATATTAGATAAACTAGTTAAAAAACATTAAAAAAGAAAAGGGTAAAAGTTAAAAAAATTTTTAGCAGAAGGAGAGAAAAAAATGAAAAAGAAAAAAAAATTAAATTAACTGCAAGACTAAAGAATCACAGGGAGAAAGCCATGAGTTCCGTGCTTTGCTTTCTCCTCCTCTGGAATTCTGCTGCTCTCCTTGGTATTGAAACTGCACTCCTTGGTAGGTGAACTTGGTCTTGGCTGGATTTCTTGTTGATCTTCTGGGGGAGGAGCCTGTTGTAGTGATTCTCAAGTGTCTTTGCCCCAGGCGAAATTCCACCGCCCTTACTAAGGGCCAGCTGAGTAATCCACTCAGGTTTGCTTTCAGGAGCTTTTGTTCCCTGAGCGCTTTCTGTAGAGTTTCGGAGGACGGCAATACAAATGGCGGCCTCCTGGTCTCTGGCCCGGAGGAGCTGAGAGCCCGGGGCCCCACTCCTCAGTGTGCCCTCAGAGAACAGCACCCAGTAACTCCCATCTGCTTAACCTCCGGCTGCACTCCGAGCTCACCGAGCCTGCGACCAGTTCAAGGTAACTCCGAGCTGTGAGCTTACTGTCGGCTCTGTCTCTGTAGCCGGCTTCCCCGTTCCAATACCCACAAGCTCTGCGACACTCAGACACCCCCGATCCTTCTGTGACCCTGGGGGACCTGAGGCCACGCTGACCTTGCGTGGGCTTCGCCCAGGTTTAGCCTCTGGAGTGATGTCCCTCAGCGGAACAGACTTTTAAAAGTCCTGATTTTGTGCTCCGTTGCTCCGCGGGTTGCCGGGAGCTGACCCCCCCCCCCCGGGGTCTATCTTCCCATTGCTTTGGATTCACTTCTCCACCAGTCTTACCTTTCAGAAAGTGGTTGTTTTTCTGTTTCTAGAATTGCTGTTCTTCTTCTCTTCAATCTGCCGATGGATTTGCAGGTGCTTGCAATCTTTAGATAAGCTATCTAGCTGATCTCCTGCTAGCTGAAGTAGTCTCAGCCTGCTACTTCTCTGCCATCTTGACTCCTCCCCTTATACTTCTTAATCTCTAAAAGTTTATGGTTTGTACTGAGTACTCAGAGCTCAGTACTTAGCATACATTCATAAAGACATTGCCCATTAGGGAAACTAGAATATGAATTTCAAGATTTTTGAAGTTTAGTTATACCTGATATTCTTTTCATTATCTCTATGACTAAAGACAACCGTTAGTATATGGTTAGATACTATTTACTTCCAGTCCATTGTTCTAAATGTTTTGCATACAGAGATTTGTAATTATATCCTCTCAATACTCTGTGTGATTGTTCTCATTTGCAGGTTGGAAACCCAAGAACCATAGTTTAAGTAACTTACCCCAAATCATGCAACAGGGGTAGCTAGAATTTGAACCCAGATAGCTGGGATTCATAATCACTGCTTCCTTTCCTAATGTCTATGCAATTCTGCCTCTCAAAAGTTGGCCATTATGCCTAGTGAGAAATGGAGGGGAAGCTGTAGAACCCTACACTTCTGACCTTTTGTATACTCTGAATGTAATGTAGTTCACTTGTGTTCTCAGGAATCAAGTACACATGGAAAAAGCATTCGACTAAGAATAAAAGTACCATGATTTACTCCTGGTGTTTCTTTTCTTTTTTTTTTTTTTCTTTTTCTTACTCCTGGTGTTTCTACTGAGTTATCAACTGATGTGTAAAATCAGAGAATAAATTGTTAACGCATGAAGTGAGAGGTTTGAACTGGAGCTGCCGTATTCAGACCCTGTTCCTATTCACCTTGGGATTCTGTAGAGGTGTAGCAGGGTTGGCTTGTGGGGTAAGAGAATGCCAGGGATGCACAGTTCCTTCTTGGTGCTGGCAAGTGTTCCCACATTAGTCTTCTGCCATGTTTTATCTTACTGAGTTGGTTCAAAAGAGGTCTTACAGAAAGTAGCCTTCAATTTTGAAGCCACTTCTTCCCTTGCAATCCCTTCTGGCAGTCTGACCTTACTTTCCTTTGTCTGTTATTAATCTAATAATCTATCACCTTCCAGAGAGAGGTAAGGATAGCTTTAAATAACATGAATTTCCAGGTACTTTTGGAGAGAGACAGCATTTTTGCTTTCTTATTCAAACTCTGAAGCTAATGAAATTTTAATCCAAATGGGATGGGAAGTTCTTTTCTTTTCTTTTTTTTTAAAGATTTTATTCATTTGTTTGACAGAGACAGACCACAAGTAGGCAGAGAGGCAGGCAGAGAGAGAGGAGGAAGCAGGATCCCCGCAGAGCAGAGAGCCCAATGTGGGGCTCGATCCCAGGACCCTGAGATCATGACCTGAGCCGAAGGCAGAGGCTTTAACCCACTGAGCCACCCAGGTGCCCCAGGAAGTTATTTTCATAGCAGCTCAGACATGCCTTCCAAATTACAACACATAAATGGTCACTATTCAAACTGTGCATGTTCCAAATGTGTATGCACACACACTTGATGCCAGTAATAATCTTTAGCTGAGTATTTTGCTACTTATTATTCATATTTGCATATGCACATACACATAATTTTTCTTTCCTGCCAGTCTTCGTGATCCCATTTCCCTCTTTCCTTGTTATTCAGCAGGTGGACCCACCCTAACTAGGTGGAGATACATATTACTTTGGTAACCATTAGGCTGTAACACAGAAGTCAAGTCAATTAAACAACATATATTTATTAGCACTTAGTAATCTAGAGGCCATGGGTGTTTGCAAAGAAGCACAAGACACAGATGTCCTCTAAGATCTTAGCATACATGAAACATTGGCAGATATATAATTGTTCAATTGTCAGACACAGGCTATTAAGTGTAATGGGAGTTTCAGAGAAGAGGAAGAGAAATGAGAGCTAGTGAAGTCAAATAAGGCTTTGGGGGAGGTGAAACTTACACTAGACTGAAGGAAGATGAAGGGGAAGTTCCTATTCTGGATCTTTCTATCACAGTAAATTTAATGATGTGATGTGAAGCACATGGGGTATAGTTTGAGGGGCAATCAGAAAGCTCTTCTTTTGTACCACATATGAAAAATACCCGACTTTTAGATGTAATACCACATTTGCCTCAACATATAAATATTTGGGGGGATTATAATACATTAAGACAGGTTACTTTTTATTTATACCTTAGCTAAATATAGTTAACATAATTTCCTTCCACTGAAAATTGTATGGAGTACCAAAGACTTGATGTCACATATTTCAATGTCTCGTGTGTAAAGGCCCACTGGCAGATTTATTCTCAGGTCCCAGGCCTCAGTAGCAGGAAACATTTTGTTCCCTAAGATAAACTGTTTTCATCTCCTTATGAGAAGAGGGAACTAGAGACATCCTGAATTTAGTAGCGGTAGAAACTTTGGCCTGCTTTTCTCCCTTGTAACTTTCTCTTAAGCCTCAACCTTCTATGTCTATGTAACCCAAGCATCAGGCTCCTCTTACTCAAGTGTCCTTAAATCACTGGGGGACTGTGTGTGTGTAGGGGGGTGGGGCACGTAACAATAAGAAGAGAATTAGAACTGAGAAGCTGCAAGATTTAACAGGGGAGAAGGCGGAAGAAGCCTTTCTGGAAGCTGAAGTGAGAATACATGACTCGGAAGATGGAGTTCAGCACCTGAGGGCAGCAGGAAGACAATGACCTGGGTATCAGGAGACATGACACTAGGGGACCAGGGCCCGAGGGTTAGCTAGGCTCTGCCATCTCACTTTCACTTCTCTTGATTGTCTGGCAGGGTTTTTTTGTTTTGTTTTGTTTTGTTTTAATGAGCATTACTGTAGTAGAATGTCTGCGACTGATTTTTAACATTTACTGAGTGCCAGCATGGTACAGATGTGCAGATATGTTCCAAAGGAAAGAAAAGGTTTTTAAAATCTCCTATTGTGAAGGTCAGTTCATTTGTGTAGACTTGGGAAACCATAGTATTGCACCCTTTAACAAACTCTCTCTCCAAAATCAATGTGCAATGTGGGAGTTCTAGTGGGCATTTAAGGACTGAGAAAAATAATAAAAGAGGAAGAAAAAGAAAGCATAAGCATGAAGCAGGTTCATCAACTAATAGAGATCATTGTGTTTACTTAGTCCCTTATGAAGAATAAGACAGGCCAACCCTATTCTATGCAGAGTCAAGTGCTGAGAATCGAATGTGTGTTTCCCAGTTTGTTCTCTGAAATACAAAATGGGAACTAAGGATAGTCTGAAAGTGGAAAAAAACTATGGGTGGAGATAGAGGAGGAATCTGCAATTCCCAAACGATGTGGCTCAGTGAGGGTGGCCTAGTTCAATTCCTAGTTCGATTTTTTCATACATATACAAGGCTTTTTTTTTTTTTTTTTTTTTTTTAATATCATTGACCTCCCTTGTGGAAGGTATGGGTATCAGAGACCAACTTAAGCTAGATTAAAAAAAAAAAAGGAGGGTTATTATAAGAGAGCAGGGATAATGCATGAAAATTAAAGGCAAGAATGAAACTGGGCTTCGGAAAAGAAGAGCCATCAGGTCAGTTCAGAGCTCTGGGTCTTGATTGCTTCTCTCTTTATCTGTGCTCTAGTCTTTCCTTGTCTATCACAGGCAGAATAAGCTCACATGCTTCTGTGTTCTAGTTTCACGTACTGTCAGTGGCTTCCTTATTGGCCAAATTGGGAATCTCAGGAGAGAAGCTGAACAGTTTGAATCAATGACTACCTTTGGCCCAGATAGCTGTGGGCAAGGGTGAGGGACTTCAGGGTCCTGTAGTAAAATAGAGCTGCCAAGGGCCACTTGATTGTATTCATGAGGGTTATTTTCAGAGAAGGCGATTTGGCCCATGGCCTAGGCAGTCACTTCATAAGGTAAAGTGCTGCATTTATTTAGTGCTTAGCCCCAAAGAAACTGCTTAACACCTCCTGTGTTGTTCTGAAACAAAATGGTAAATAAAAAAAGAAGGATTTTTTATTTACCTTCTTGTGATAACTTCATGTCTTGCAAATTCTGCTATTCTCAGTCAGTGTAAAGGAACAGAGTGAGCTTCTATTAATCTGGCATATTCACTTTAAAGGGTGAATTCTGAACTGCCTGGTTACCCCATGTTGTGAGGATTTCACTTTAGGTAAATTCAGAGCAAATAGATAACCGAAGATAGGCAGTTTATTTCATAGATCTTTTTAAGCAGTAGGGCCCATGATTCATGGGTTTATAATCCATATAAACAGGTTTAGAATCTCCCATAGCAATTTCCCTGTCATCAAGCAATTTAGCAGACCATGCTGAAAGAAAAAAGAAAACTGGCAGACATCTAGTCACCTTGTGGGTGTATTTACAGAAAGAATGCAATAATCAGCCTGTATTTGCAGAATATACATCTTGCAAAATAATTCCTCAGCCGTCTTTGGATTGCCTCTTGTTTGGTGCCTTCAGAGTCAATCTACTGAGATTAGTAAAAATGAGGAAAGCAGCTACAGAGCCAGAATTTATTTGCATACCTGATCATGTCAACTAAGTCTTCTGGAATCTGGAAGAATGGCATTCAGTTTAACATGCACAGAGCCAGCATCTTCAGCAAGCACAGAGCAAATCTTGAAGGAGACCTTGCCTAATTTTCAGCGGGAGAAAAAAAAAATCATCTTTATTTTTGTTATTCACAGATCATTCTGAATGTAAGACTTCAAAATACTGAAACTGAAACAGTTTTCATTAACCATGATTTTTTTTTTTTTAAATTGGGAGTGGTCCAAGTTAATTGCACATGAAATGACCTAGATACCATAGAGGTAACACTTTAAATTTGGGCCAATTATTTTGCATCATGAAACATTAAGTACGACATAGCTAATCTCTCTAAATAAATGAAAATATATCAGATGCTCCTCCCAGATAATCAACTCAGTAATTTCTAAAAAAATATGAATCTTCTGAAAATAGTGATTAGGTGGTATGAGTTTGTTTTAGAATAATGCAAGAAGTTATTAGCGGGTTCACATAAAATAAACCTTCATTCTACCATC
Source organism: Mustela putorius furo (assembly GCF_011764305.1). Lineage (NCBI taxonomy): Eukaryota > Metazoa > Chordata > Mammalia > Carnivora > Mustelidae > Mustela > Mustela putorius. The sequence goes on from NW_025421987.1 coordinate 35,443,996, forward strand.
CATTGCAACAGAGAGAAGCCATGTGACTCTTAGAACTTCTTATTTATTTATTTTTGAACTGTGTATTGTGCTTACGTATTTTTAAACCATTTTATTGAGGTATAATTGAAGTACAAAAAGCTGTGGATCTTTAATGTGTATGACTTGGGGAGTTTGGAGGACTTGATTTTTTTTTTTTTAAACTGAAAGGAAGAGAGTGTAGTTATTTTTGAAATAAATTATTATTTGGATTTTTTTTGTTTAGTATTCAGTTAGTTTGTGACAAAAGTGCATATGATAAAAAATAAAAAAATGCATATGAAATGTTAAAAGTTTCATGGAAAACAGGATTTTACTAGATCACAGCCCAATGAAATTACAATCAAAATTCACTAGACTGACAAGATGCAAAGCAAAGAAAGGATACAAATTCATTCAAGGGTAACATCAGTAACAGTATGGTGATGTCAGGAATGATTCTAAAATTGCTTAGGGTGTGTGTGTGTGTGTGTGTGTTGTGGTGGTTGTAGGTGTGTGTGTGTGTGTGTTACGGTTGTAGGTGTGTGTGTGTGTTTTCCTAAACCTAAATAGTAAATAAGAATAGAAAAATTTTTCATATCTCTTTATTGACTTAAAATAATATCTTTACAATCCTAATATTCTGAATCAGAGCAACAAAATAGCATGCTTTTATTTATTTGAGACATTCTCTTTGAAGAGTAAATTTATGGTGTGACATTTATTGTCATATTTTAGGAAGTTTTTTTTTTTTTCTTTTTTTTTGTACAAGGTATTCTGAAACGTCTACGTCTGAAACAAGGAGAGAGCTGTTAAATTAAAAAATGGCCTAAATGATTTTATATACGTTCAGAATCTATTTTGACTTTGAAATTTCTCTGACATAATATTTTCCACTCTCTGTTTCTTCCTCTCTTTTACAAAGTGCCCTCCTGTTCCTTCAACACATGATTATAAGGAAACCTATAAAGCTCACATGAACAAATGTCTGGCTTAAAATGCAATTGAGAATTCCTGTTTTTTGTCCATTTCATGCATATTATGCATACCCTGTCATCAGGGAATGATTTCATCATATTGGTTGTCTCAGAAACTTACAATACTCTTCCACCCAAATATTTTGTTAGCTCAACATGATCCCTGGAATGAGAGTGGTTGTATTCTGATTCCAGATATGGATTGACCATGTGTTACTTTGGGAACAACAGCCGGCTTATTTCCTTAGCAGGATAATGAGAAAATTACTGACCTCCTCTCAAGAGCGGTTTGGCAAATAGAGAATTACAAAATGCTTTGCATTAGAAGTGCTAAATATTCTTCTAAGTGCTTTCATTTTTCTTGGCATAGCAATCTTCATTTGTGGACGGTTTTATGGGAAGACTTTAACCAGGAAGCACATGTGACTGTTTTTTGGCCTTATAAACATCTGTACATTTGAGAGGAGCTGACCAAAAAGAGCATTCTAGAACTACAAAAATGCCCTGACAGAATCTGACCATCTCCCATGCCATATTTTCCAGATGGATTCACTGTAATACCTGCAACTTAGCCAATCTGAGTCCTTGCCTACTCACTTTTTAGGCAGTCTTCAAATAGGGTCATTACTGGGAAAGGTAGAAAAAGTATAATTGAGATCATATGGGACTCATTGCACAGTGAATTGCTTAGTGCTGGAGGTGTGGTATCCAACACAACCAGGGCTGTTCCAGTATTGGCAAACACTTTAAAAATAAAATAAATGGGGAATCACCAACATTTCATTTGTCATTGTCTCAACAGCCCAAGGCAGAGCTCTGTTTTGCCAGCCACATTTTTAAATGGGAGCGTGCGTTCCAGTTACATTTGTTTTCTTGACAGCTCAGGGCGTCGTGAGGCCAGCTGCAGCTCACTTGCCCTCAGCTCATTGCTTCTCTCTGGTGCATCTCCACAGTCATTTGCTCATAGCTTAAGGTTTCTAAGCACACTGGGCTTTGTGTTGGTGTGGTATTTAGTTGCACTAGAATCTAAGACCTGCAGGGGTCCCCAGGTATTACGGACCAAAAGAGCTAGCTGCCTACCCTCTTTTAAAACACACATACACATGCACACACAAAAGAGAACTAAAGAACTGTCATATGCCTCAAAGTCTGGCCTCATTTCTAAGACTAGGTATATAATCATGGACATGTCATCGTTTCTGTGAGGCAGAATCCATGAATAAAACAAAAACTATAATCTCTCCTCTGATCCGCACTGAGCTCAGATATTTTTGAGACTTGATTAGAACTGGATACAGAGGACATGTCTGTGTGGAATGTGGAATTGACTGTAGTTGATAACTGTTGAAGTTGGGTGATAGGTACATGGAGGTCGATTATGATTCTCCACTTGTGTATTTGAAATATTCTGTAAAAAGGTTTTAAAATATAATAAGTGCAAATAAAAACTGGCTCCATCTACTTCTCAGAAGAGTTAAGGTGAGACTCATAGAAGAGAATATGTAAAAGTGTTTTGTGAGTAGTAAAAGACAAGAACAAATATATCTCAAAAAAGTGTATCTGTAGGGTACCCACATCAGACTTACCTTGTGTATTAATTAAAAATAAACAGTTGCAGAGTTCCACAGACCTATGGAATCAGACATGATGGCAGTGTATCTCAGATGATATTTTTAAGTAGCCCCCTATCCTGCCCATCTCAGAGGATATTTCTACATTATTCAATTTGAAAACAATGTACTCCTTAAGTCCTTGTTACATTATTTAGGTCTTTGAGTGATAGGGAAATTGCTTCTAATGAGATTGAAGACCCGTTTCCTACAAAGCCCAGGATCCTCTATGCTAACCCCTCCTTGGCTCACAATCTGTTATTTGAATCCTGATTCCTGACTGTTGATTAAGCCTCAGGTTCATGCTATCTTCTGTCCCTATCTTGGCCCCGTTTGGCTATCAAACCTTAATGCAGCATTTGTCTGTAATATGCTGGGCCTTCTTGCTTATATATCATAATCTTTGGCCTCAATCTTGCCATCATATGACTCTTTGTAGATTTTAATCTACCAAACTACACCTTTTACCCAAATACTGCTCAGGTACCTGCTGGGTTAATTCACTCAGTTCTCAACTATTTGTTGAGTACCTTTTATGTGATAGCACTCCTCTAGGTGCTAGCAAATATTATAGTTAAAATTCCTTCTGTCATAGAATTTGCACCATAGACTTGAAGATTCTGTCTTTGAAAAAATAGATAAATGATACAACTTCAGATAGTGATAAGTGACATGAAAAAAATAACCTGGGGGAAAAGGGTTTTAGAATTAATGATTGTCAGGGAATCTCTCCGAGAATGAAGTATTTAAAGAGAGACCTAAGATGAAAAGAAGGTGGTAGAAAGAATTGGTGGAAGAGATTAAGCAATAACTGCAAAGTCCCTGAGGTAGGAAATGAATTTAGGTTCAGTTAATAGCAAGGAAGCTACTACCATGGTTACATTGTAATGGTCAAGGATGAAAGCAGAAAAAGGGAACACTGGAGGGAGAGGGCTGGTGGTCCTTACAGATCCTGTAAGGATTTGGAGGACGTGGTACAGAGTTTTGATTTTAAAACTGGTAATGTTACTGATCATGTTTCTATCAGTATGATGAGGGGTTGCCATGTCATCTGATACCCTTGCGGAAGGTGTGGTTCATTCCACAGTTTCCTATATTGCTCAAAGGAAGAGCATTCAAAATATGTAAATTGTTTGTTTTCCATAATTTATACTCAGGAAAAAAAAATAGAGAAAAACCTACTCTTTCATGTTCCCCATCATTGACTAATGCCTACTTTTCCCTGAATGTAATCCTTAAAACTACAGGAAAACTATCTGGAGAAAAGTTCCCTTCACCCCCAGCTGTGCAAGCATGTAGTTACCAGATTTGGCCGCTAGATGGTGGCTGCATATCAGTACCTTGAAACAATGAGTTTTTTATTTGACAAAGGAATCAAAGAAGAAACACATTAAAGACGAACAAAATATATGTATATTTAAAATTTCTTTGGTTGAAATGATTGGCACAACAAAAAGAAAAAAAGAAACAGCCTCCTGCAGCCTACTTTTTGTTCAGTTACCTTTCTCCTTGGGAGGATTTTTGGCTTCTTTGAGAATGGTCTTAAGACATGGAATACACGGGAAGTAGGTTCCTCCTTTTTTACCTCACTGCTCATTTGGAGGTCCCTGAATTGTTTTTTTTTTCTTGCACTCATATTTTCTCTAAATGATTTCATTCACTCCTGTGGCTTCAATCATGTAATATTTATGCAAATGATGCTACAATTAATATTCTCTAGACCCCCAGACCTGTAATTCCAACTGCTCTTAAATGTCAGGTGGCTGGTTTCAGGTACTTCAGATACAGTGAACTTTCAACTAACTTATATTCTTCTTCTTTACTGCTGCCCTCCCTTGAAATACTTTTCTTCCTATCTCAGTTAATGGTATTGCAACTTAATCAGTTATCTTGCAGAGAAATCCCTGAGTTATTGATTTCCACCTACTGCTCACTCCTTGTGTTCACTTTTTCTTGAGGAACTGTTGATTTTACCTCTGAAATGTCTTGCAAGTATATTTATTTGTTTTTATTTTCTAACCTTCATTGTTCCCATTTGTGTAATAAATCCTTAACCATTCATGTAATAATCCTAATAAGAATCTATTTTCTATTTCGCAGTCCATTGTCCACAGTCTTCAGAAGGATCTTACCAAAACTCAGGTTTAAACCGTCACTTTTTTGCTTTAAATTCTTCTGCACAGTGAATTCAGTCCAAACCCTATATTCTGCTGTTCAAACTTTCAAGTAAATGCTCTACTCACCTTCCCTCAGCCTGTTTCTGGCCTCTCCTTCCTGGAGGCCCTGGTTGGGCCTTTGACTCTCATGACTGTGTCTCATGATGTGCTTTTTGTCCTGGAACTCCTTTCTTGTCCCCTCTTGGCCTTCAACTTTCCATTTTCCCTGCAAAGGTATAGTATGGCTTATCACTTCTTCCATAAAATTCTCCTCAGTGCTCCCGTGGATCCTTGTATACACATTCACCAGAATGTTTATCTAATGGTAGTATACTTACTCATTTATATGTCTGCACCCTGACACTGAACTGAGATTTGCTTTCCAGCAGAAAGTGTCATTTGTCATCTTTGTGTCTCCACAACTTGGGTGAGTCTTGGAATGTCTTATGTGATCAATAACTCATGTTCTAATGAATAAACAAATGAAAAAAATCGGATTCCCTCTGCATCTTTCCCAGTAGGCAGAAAAGGCCTTCCCCTGTTTGTTTTTCTCTTTCACTTGTACTATGAATATTTTTTGTGAGAGAAAAATGAAAAAGAATGTTTAGAGACACTATCTTCCAGAGGTAGAAAGCAGACCATCTCAAAAGGAAGCTGTAGGAACTGGAGAAGAGGTGGGAGCAGGGACTATAGTTGGAGTCACGGAAGCCAAGCTGGGGAGGGCCCAAGTGCCACACTCTTAGTCTCCCTCCATTACTGCACACACATGATGGTGGCACTGAGGGAGGATGAGCCCTTTGATTGATCTGCTATGGGATTACCTGACATCAGGAAACCTGACTATATTGTTCACCTCTTTGTTCTTAGTGATTGGCACTCTGCCTGGCATAGAACAGCTACTTAGTAAATGATTGAATTCTAACTGTTTATTTTCTTATTTCTTTATTTTCATTGGTAGGCTGCAGTCTTGAGTTAATACAGTATCTAGAAGTGTTCATAACTTTTGGGATAAAAGGTGCAAATATACATGACTGTATTGATGTGTCTGTGATGACTGGGAGGAACTCATAAGTAGATTTTGCTTCGTTAGATAATTTTGTGCCTTTGGATAGAAATCTGTGCATTACATGCATGCTTTCACTTGAAATGTATTGCTCAGTCTGGATGCTTACTGTTTTTTATTGGCTCAAATGAAAGGAAAAGGAAAGTAAAAAGTTAAAAAGTCCTGTCTTTATGGCAGAAAAAAAATATTTCTGCCTCTAGTCATACAGGTACATTTTTTTGATAAGAGGTAATAGAAGCACATGGATTTCATTTATATTTATATTTTATTAAAACAAATTTTGAACTCTTTGGTGGTAGTAGACATTCTTTAGAACACTCAAATATTTCTTCAAACGTGTGACACATCTATACTACTCAGAGATTCCTGTTGTGATGATATTCCTTTTGGACAGGAAGTTACCTGAATCATCATATGTCAGCCCCCCACCTCAATCCCTGGGACTTCTGGAAAGAGGATAGTCATAACTGCGCTCTTCCAGGAACTCCCTATCTAGCTGTGTTATTTTGCAGGCCCCCATCTCAAAGTGTCAATAGGAAGAATAGCCACTTATGTTTGTATAAGGCTTTATAGTGTTTACAGTATTATGTACTTTCACTCATTTGCTCCTTGTAACAAGAAATGGAGCAGTGCTGATGGACTTATACTACAGGTGAGAAAACTTAGGCTTAGAGACATTTTTAAGCCAAGTACACACCAATAGTAATGCAAGCAATGGAATTAGGTTCAGATTTTGTTTTCAGATTTCTCATCTGTTTTTTAACCATACCATTTGCCCAGTTGTGTTCATATCAGTTTATTAGAAAAGGTGGCTTTTGGGTGAGAACTACTTTTATATAGCACTCCTGGAAGTGGCATCCTAATAACAATATCCCTGCTAATAACCTTTTCCTTATTCATGAGATAGAGAAGCTCTTATAATTATTTGCCAGTGCCTGCTCTGTACTCCCGGCCCCCAACAATGAGCACATGGGCACGGGTGTTACTATTCTTGGGCAGAACATTAATAATTAGATATTACTTGGGGAAAAGGGCAATACTTCATCAAAAGACAAAGTGCTAGCTTTGATATCTTTTTGTGCAGTTGCTGGAACACTCCTAGTACCTACTTCTAATCTAAAGATTAGCTGGCGGCTTTGCCCTTTTTCTTGTGAAATATCTGTTCTTAGGGGAAACCAGTATCAACACATATTGAGAATTTTTATGTCTTATTAAAGGTTGTTCAGTGATATTTGTAAGATCTTCTAGCACCTACCACATTATTATCAGGCAAATTCTAAATTTACTCAGAGAGAAATAATGTTATGAAAAGAATTCTTCAAAATCATAAGGGGTTGCACTATGGGGTGAACATCTTTGCCAGTGAAAAAGTCTTCTATGACTCACATTTTTATTGCTTTGAAGTGGCTCAGAGTGGACCTTGCCTCGGAGGTGGAATTTTAAGAGGAAATCTTTAATGTCACCTTTGCAATATTTCTGGACAAGAATAGGCATGGCTCAGTTATCATCAGAAGACTGAGGAACAGGAGGCATAGTCCTATGTGGGGCAGACAGAGAGGGATGCAGGTACTCAGGGCTGCCTGATCTTACCACAAAAACCAAAAAACAAATAAAAAAAAATATAATCGCCCCCCTCCCCAAAAAAACCTGAAACTCCACATTACCGCACATAGTCAGTCCTGGGTGATGCAAAGGATGAGGAGGGGAAGAGATGGATGGCCTGTGAATATCAGCGTGCCCTGGGAAGTTAGAGTGGCTTCCAGAGAGCTGTAGGCAGAGTGAATCAGGGAGGTCTGCCTTGGGTAGGAGGCTCAGCCATGGAACTTGCAATCCAGGGGTTAGTTTCCAGTCCCTGGGAAACAGGTGCAGATCCTAGAGGCTGGAATCTACGCAAATTTTAAGGTAGGGACTTGGTACTAGAACAAGGTTTGAAGCTTAGATCTCAGAACTGGGCCAAAAGATGGACCCCAGCTCTTGGGAATGAGGCAGGAGTCCAGCTGTCACCAAGGCAGAAGAAAAGAGGAAAGAACAGATTAGGGTCCAGTTCCCCTTGCATGCTGTGAAACCTTGTCCAGGCCACTTTTTCCCAGTGTGCTTCCATCTTTTCTTCTGTTACATGGCAATGATCATAAAGTCAACTTCAGAAATTGTGAGGCAACCATGAGTAATACATTAGAAAGAGCTGTGTGCATTATAGATTGCCATACAAATAGTTACTGCTTCTAAGTTCCTCACACGAATGGTAAACATTTATCTTCTAAGTACTGTACCTTTTATGATCAATAATGTTGTTATTTTTATAAATACCATTAGAACGTCCTGGTGCCATCTTGCCAGCAATGATACTTTCTTTTACTCCCTATCTGTAATTTGGGTTCTCCATACAGCCGTATCTTCCTGGGGTCACCCTGATTTAGCACCTCTTTCTGTCTCACTTGTCCCTCCAATGCCCATGTTGTGCATATACTTCCATGCTGTCACAGGACAATTTAAAATTTCCAGTGTGGGAGTTGCTGAAGAAAATACCTCACCTAGCTTGAGCCCATTGGATTACTCCCATAGAGAGTTTAATGAGAGTGATTGCGGAGGCAGTTATTGTCTCTCCACCTCCATCCCCTTCAATGTGTTCATGTATATGGGGGGCAGGATTTAGCAGTAGTTCAACAAACTAATGCCTAATGCTTAGAGAATGAAAGGACCCCAGGATAGAGAGAGTTTTAGGTTATTATTGTAGCTCAGGCATAATTTAAACTATAAGGCAATACAAGGAAACAACAGAATGCCCTCATTGCAAATGAAAATTTTAATGTAGAAGAAATAACTCTCCAAGTAGAAAGGACACACATTAACAGGGAAGCATTATAGTTGGAGCTGGAGTATCTGCAGGGGAGCCATAATCACTGATCAGGCACGTTCATCTTCTCCTACCAGTACCACTTACAAAGGAATATCCAAAGATTATCTTTGGATGGAGAGAGCACAGGTGAGGGGTGACATCAGTGAAGACATGAGCAGACGACCAAGGGTTGCCCCCCACTAGAGGTAAAACAGACCTGGTGGGATGGCTTCAAGCAGTTTCCTCGGGGGAATGACCCAAGGGGATACTCGTAAGACATTTGAAGATGTGAGGACAGGGGTGCCAGGGTGACTTAGTTGGTTAAGTGTCTGCCTTCAGCTCAGGTCATGATCCCAGGGTCCTGGGATTCAGCCCTGCATTGGACTCCAACCCCCCATAGAGCTACCTGTTCAGTGGGAAGCCTGCTTCTCCCTCTCTCCTTCCCTCTGCCTGTGATCTCTCTCTGGCAAATAAATACATTAAAAAAAAAAAAAAGACATGAGGACATTGTGGACTCTTTGACTACTTCCAATTCTGATGTTTATCAGTTGTTTTTCCTGCTAAAACTTTTTTTTTTTTCCTTTCTGGAATTGTACTTGTAAGATCTATTGGTTTGTATTGACTTGACTATCCAAACAAAAGATTTTCCTGGGTCTTTGCATGTGGGTTTACGCCAAGAGAAATGGGACAGAATAAAGCAATGTAGATTTTCAGTTATTATTTTTGTTTTTTATTTTTCTCTGGTACCAGGTCTAACACTAGACTTGTATGTGTTAATTATAGTTTGGTTTTGCATATCTGCTAAATTAAACAAAATCGTTGATTGCCCAGTAGGTATTTATTGCTGTATTACCAAGAACTTTTTAAAAAAGCAAAAAGACATATCTTTTTCATTCAAAGAGTTGGGGAAACAAAGCACAAACAATGATATGTTACAGGAAATTAAAAAAAAAAGAGAGAGAGAGACATATAGAAAATTACATAATGAAAATTTTCATTTTATCTCTTTCCTTCCCTTATTTATGTTTTGCTTGAATTTCCTGTTAAAAAACATATGCAGAAACATACAGAGTCAATTAAGAAGGTTTCAGTAATTACGGGCAAAGTAAGACAATACAGTTCTAAGAAGCTAGCTTCAATATTGATAGATCTCTCATAAGGTGGTGAATAATTAATTCTAAAAGTAGTAAGACAGAGTCACGGTGTCCGATGGAATAGAAGAGGGTGAATATTGGGCTAAAATATTTTAGGATCATTTTATAGAGGAGGAAGAATTTAAAGTGGGGCATAAATAATGGATAGAATTTGGTTAAGAGAAAAGAGGTGAGGACACCATGAACAAAAGTGTGGAGAAAGAAAAGGCCAATAGAGAGATAAACAAACAGATAAAGGACGGAATGGAGAAAATTAATATTTGGAAATGAAATTGAAAGAGCATGAGGCTTGCTTTTGGAGGGTCTTAACACTAGGTTAGGAATTGAGATATGGCTCTTCTGAAAAGCAAGACAAAGCAAAAAAACAAGGATATGTGAACATAAGTCGTATTTTTACTGCCGTTTTATTTTTATTGCCATTTTAAAGAAAAAGTTTTCTTCCATGTCTGAGTGCACATACACATTCACAGGTGTAAAGATGCACATGTCAATTAGTGCTACAGTGACAACACCAACTGCCACCACCCATGTTGAAAAATATTAGAATAGTTATTTTCTCATTTATAAAGTGAGCTAGAGCCATCTTAAAATATGATGGATGGATGTTGACCAAATGTGTTTTGAGATGATCTCAGATGCATCCCTAATGCCAGCATGTTCTAGTTTGCAATACGATGTGGTATGGTTCATGTAAAAATCAGAAAGCAAGAATGCTTGCTAAATTAAAAAAAAAAATGTTTTCAAATGTTAAAGCAGTTTTAGAGATGAACATACATCACAGTAGAATTCCAGGTTGTCTCCTAGTTGATTAGTCTTGAAAGCTCTTAAAAGAAAATATTTAACCTGACTAATACCTGAGGATGAATAAGAGAGGCTTCTATATTGTTATACCTTCAGTATCATTATTTACATTACATATATTGTTACAATATATTTCATATTGCATATCTTTGTATATTTAACTAAAATACTATCTTCTTTTATGGTTATTAAGTTAAATTACCTTGGTCAATGGATATTAGCTAGGGAATTGGTTCTGTGATATTAGAATTCATCACTTGTTTCTGAGTTATCCCTATTATAACAAAAGAAGTCTAGATTTGTGTCCTTACAGTATACATTTATAAAATGTCATTTACAAACAAATCTGTGCCTTGCTATATGACCAGCAAGCTGAGGCAAAAAGACAAGGCAGTTGATGGTACTATCCTTCACTCCAACATAATGTGTCTGGAAATCTGAGTCACAGGAATGTGTAACTCATAGAGGTCTCATAGTTTACCATGGCTATGTTCTTAGGTTTAATGATTTTATTTATTTATTTTAGAGAGAGAGAGGGAGAGAGACCGTGTGCACAAATGAGCAGGGGAAGGCACAGAGGGAGAGGGAGAGAGAGTTTCAAGCAGACTCTGTGCCGTGCAGGTAGCCCAAAGTGGAGTTCAGTCTCACAACCCTGAGATCATAACCCGAGCCAAATTTAAGAGTCAGAGGCTTAACCAACTGAGCCACCCAGGTGCCCCCTGTGGTTTAAATAAAGAAAACAACAACAACAAAAAACAGTCCAGAAAGGTGAAGTGACTAGTTTAGGGTAAAAAGCCAGTACATTCGAGACCAGTGTGTTAGTCTGTTTGGTCTTTGATAACAAAATTTCACAAACTAGTGGTTTATAAAGAACAGAAATTCATTTCTCACAGTTCTGGAGGCTGGACATCCAAGAGCAGGGTGCAAGCATGATTGGGTAAGAGTCTCTTCTGATTTGGGGACTTCTTATATCTTCATATGGTGGAAGAGGAGGCGATCTCTTTAGGGCTTCTTTTATAAAGACACTAAGTCCATTCAAGAGGACTCTACCTTCATGACTTGATAACTTCTCAAAGGCCCCATTTCCTAATACTGTGACATTGGGCATTAGGATTTCAGCATGTGGAATTTAGGGGAAACACCAACATTCAACGTGTAGTAAGTAGGTAATAGAACCTATGTCTTTTGACTATTATTCCTTTGATGTGTCTTACTATGCTGGCTTTCTTTCCCATACTGAAAACATTTGAGGGGTAGCTGGGTGGCTCAGTCAGTTGGGCATCTGACTCTTGATTTCAGCTCAGGTCATGATCTAGAGTCATGGGTTGAGCCCCATGTTAGATTCTGCACTTAGTGGGGAGTCTGCTTGACATTCTCACTCTTTCAAATAATAAATAAGCAAGTCTCTAAAAAAAAGGAAAGAAAACACTTGATAATCTCTTCTATAGTATATTAAAGAGCCAGGTGTAGAAGTGAGAAATGTAAATCTTAAGTATGGAAACTTCTTTGGCAGACATATTTATAAAAAATTGTGAAAACTATTGAATTTTGCACTTTAGGAGCAGATTTTTAGATTGTTATAATTATTGGGTGGCAGTTAATTAACCACAAAGTGACCAAGCTATTGCTATACCGATTTCATTAGTTTATAGTCAGAAGGTGATAGTCCTTTTAGAAAAATATGATGCTTATTGTTAGCATTTACACATAGAAATCAAAATTATCACATTTCAAACTATGAACAACTCAAACTCCTTAGATACAGTAAAATGTTTTAAATATTGTTTATGATTTGGCAATAAGAAAAACTTCAGAGTCTCTTATAAAATTATGGAGTATTTTCTTCTTCCATAGGTAACTCTACACATATATCAACACTGCATGACTACAAATATTTGGATATAAAGAAAAACCCTGCAAAGCCAGCATCACAATTATGTTTAAAACCATGTCTCTTTTACTGCTCTTAAATGAATTGTAAATGTTTAATTGCAGCTTACACAAAATGACTCTGTGTTGAAAGCAGCATGTAATCAAGTACTAAAATGCTTCCCCTCTTGTAATGCACAGTGGTGCTTCAAATAACAAGATCCTCTGAGAATAGAGTTGGTTTTGGAATCTGGCCACACCAGTGTTGGGTTGGAAGTGGTGATGGGTGAAAAGGAGGGTGCAGAGAATAATTTTAAATATGTTTATGTGTGTGGAGTGGTGCTAATAAAGCTTGAGCAAACATAAGAGGAGGACTATTGTCTCTCCCATTCCAATATTAAGATTCTGTTATCCTGAAATGGAGGAAGGAGCTGCTTGTCACTTTGGCCTTTGGCAACTATAGATTCTGTGCTACTGGGGAGAAAAAAATCAGGATAGAAAAGAGTATCCCCAGAGCAAGACAAAGACAAGCATTGTAAGCCAACTTGACTGGAGGAGAATAGATAATAAGAGCTAGTACTCCATTTGAGCACATGTTCTGTGTTAGGAAGTATGAGATGAGGTTGTTTTTTATTACCAACAAACTTATGTGGATGTTATTATCTTGCATTTTCTTATAAAGTCAGAAAAATTCATTGAGGCTTAATGAGTTTTTCAAGTCCACAAAACTATGAAATAATTAGACTGGGAATTCATCCTATATACATGTGGTTGAGGAGCTTATGTTTTTTCTGTGTACTACATGCTGTTGAGATCAGAATATATTATTCAACTGCTGTACTATTTTTACTTTTAGTAATTCTCTGAAATGAAAGGTTGTCATTGGAATATAATATTTTGTAATAATTCTTTCCCATTCATATGGTATCTTATAATAAATAACTCACTTGTCTTCCAACCTTGAAGCTTAGTTGGATTCACCATTGAGTCAGCTATAACTTTCACCCAAGATCAAAGACCTTGGTAAGTTAACTATGGTCCTTTATGCCTTATGCACTTAGAAAACTAATCTTGTCCAAAGAGTTTTTGAAACTGCTTTTATACTTATAAATGGAAGGCTTGAGAAATTTCTTATCTTCAAATCTGCTATGCAGAGTGAGGAGCCCTTGGTCATTCCTGCCATGCTGTGTATCTTCAGAGCTTCTATAATCTCATAACCCAGTATCTTAGCATCACTGCTCCTTTCCCTCATCTGATGTACCAAAGTGTTTTCCAATGGGGGCAGATGCACTTCATCTCATGCTACTCAGTATCTATCTGCTATACCTCACGGGATTCCTAATTATAGCTCCTCTTCTTACTATATAAAGCTAAGAAAAGTTACCCAGGAATCCCCCATGCTCAGCTAGCAAGATCACAGATCATTTCTGCATACTGACAGGGACCACACAAGCACAGGAAACCCAGATAGGGAAAGAACATATGCACATGCAGATCAGTAGGATTTACAGAATGATTAAAATAGTCAAATTTTAAGATCTATTAAGAAACAGGAAAGAAAGAACTTAATTTTGTCAGAAAAGAACAAGATTTTGTCATTTACAATGGATGAATTTGAGATGAAATAAAGTGAGTGATGTGGAACTACTGAGAAGAGGAGGGTTCTCCCTGCCCTGCCCCTTATTTTATATTGTCTTATCACCAGACCATCTTCTGGGGTGTCTGAAGGCAGCACAGGCTAATGAAAAGAGCCCTTGCCTTAAAGTCTGAAGTCATGGATTTAAGTCTCAGCGCTACATTTGTTTAGCTTTTGGAACAAATTCCTTCTCTTCTTTAAGCCTCAAATTTTACATAGTTGTAAAATAGAGGCAGCACAACCTGCTTTACCTACTTCACAGGCATTTGTGATGATAAAGTGGGAAAATATTATGTTAATTTTAAGTTAGTGTTAGCAGGCCTGGCTGCATAAATTGTGGAGTCCAATGCAAAATTAAAATTCAGGGCCACTTGTTCAAAAACACTTAAGAGAGTGCTAGGATAATTTAAACCAAAGACGGGTCTTTCTAAGCATGGGTTGTATGCCCATGAAGCCAGCCCTGAGTATTAATGGTAATACAGGATGCCTGTCCTTGCTGCATTCTTTGTCCTACTGCTGCTGTAGGAATTGAGAGAGTGTCCTCTCTTCTGGTATAGGAAGACTGCTTTGTCTTTTTGATGTCCTGCTTGGTTGCAGTGCATTTTACCTTAGAAGCAAGTACTGAGGAATGATACAATGGAATAGGAAGTTAGACCTCATTAAACTGTTATCTCTATACTTCTGGTACAGTAGGGGTTAAATAAGCTTGATCCCTGTGGTACTTCTCCAATGATGGCTCCTTATTGTTAAGTCTTTCCGTGGGGAACTAAATTATGAAATTTTAGTCTGCGGTTTTAGAACACAGCTTACTCTTTGGTTGGGGCCTCCCTGTACTTCTCTCCAGCAGACCAGCTGCCACATTAGGAGAGAATATGGGGTAGCTGACTGAGAAATTCCAGTTCAGCCTTCCCTCCAAAGACATGTGGTCCTTCCACAGGGAAATTATTAGTTATCCATTTGAGCCTAGAGCTGCCAAGAGCACTAATAAAGTCTCTGGAAAGTTGTGGTATAGACATACAAAGAAATGGAAAAAACAAAACAAAACAAAACACAACAATAATAAGTTGATTCCCTTATGGAATGGCACAAAATTGTTTGCTATGTCCTGGGCTTCTTTCTAGTCCACTTTTAAATACAATTCATAAGATTCTTTTAGATCAGGAAGTTTTTTTCTTGTTATTTGGCAGAAAATTCATTATTTATATATAAAGCTTCATCCCTTTGCATGAATGTACATCCCTTGCATTTCTATCACTTGTATATTCTCCCAAGTATTTGCTGCTTTGGTCCTTCTCAGTTACTGTAAAGACCAGCTGTATAACTTGGATGCTTTTTTCTTTTTCCATCAATCATTCTTGCCATAATCATAATGATTGGTCATCTTTGAACACTTTCCTCTTACCTGCTGTGTGTTGCTGAAACTGGCCCAAAGAGAATGAGAAACTTTTGGTTCTTCAGTTATAGACATCTGTGAATATCTCTGAATCTTATTTTGAAGTTGCCCTTGAATTGGTCATTTTTTTCTCCTGCCATGTTTCCTGGTATGAAGTAGTCTCCCTACTGGATACCAGACAGGATTAACCAGGAGGTGTTGGTCAACAGTGCCCAAATAAGAAAGTTAAAACAAGAAAACCATGCATTGAATTTTACAATTAAGGGATCAGTCTCCTATCTCATCCCACTCACAATTTGCTCAGTGCAGTGCTCTTGAGGCAATGGCTCTATAGGTATGGGTATTGTCGAGATGTGCTGCTGTATCTCTCTTCATAAAGGAATTTATGCTTCAATTTGAAGGCACGCATCCAATGATAGCACCTTTGGGATCTCTCAAGGCATTCAGACATTCTTCCCAAGAGGCTCTCAACACATCACTGAACATGGAGGGTGGAGGGGTGCTAGGGTCTGGCCATTTGTGTCTATGGAACTCCTCTACTGGGCAGTCTTTTCTCCAGCAAATCCTGTCAAATTGACTTGGGCTTTGTGGACCTGCATCACAGCCTGAGGCTCACCTGCCCAGTCCTGTTTTCCTCCTTCTTTCCTTTTATAGAAAATGATCTGCTGAGTGATCTGAAGACTTTTCCTGCTCAGTCTGGTTTCTCTCACTTAATATATCATGAACATTATCGCAAAATAATCCAGTTAATTCTGAACAGACAAAGAAGAGCTCCTATGACCCATCGGCATGGATTCACTTAGCCATCTGTTTTGGTATAAATCCATTGTTTCAGTTAGTATTTTCTTGAGGCCTCATTGAAGCCACCTCCATCACCTCTAACAGGGATCTGGCTTCTCTCACCGCCTCTGGCCTCAAAGCAGCAGGGTCAGGGACATAGAATCCCTTGGCATCCTTAGTATATGCCGAAGGGGGAGGTGACACAACAAGATGTAGAGAATTAATTCCCCATGCTGTGAACATTGCCCATTTAGGAGGCACGAACCAGGATAAAACAGAGTCAGCAAAGAAATTGCTTCCTACTCCTTTTTCTCTGGACCATTTGGAAACACAGTAGTCCTACACATCTCTCTAAAGCCGTCCAGGGAGACTGAGCAATCAGTGGACCTGGCTACAGAGCTATGGGCAGTTCAGTAATGTACTCCCTTATATGTTCTTTCCCTCTTTTAGTACCTTTTTCTTTTACTCCTGCTGCACTGGAATTGCTCTTCTCAGTAAGATGTTAGCAGTCCATTTTTGATTTAGTCTTTCTAGGGAAATTGGACTGAGACAGGCATTATTGAATAGTCGCTATCATTATTGGTATTCTTACACCTACCGGAGACTCTACAAGTCACTACATTATTCAGACCACCTTGCTATGCAGCCCAGCATAACCTCTCTACTTGTTCTAAAGGAACAACATGCTCACCGCCTTTTAAAGCCATTCTAGCAGTTCTTAAAAGAATGATTCAAAGATATCTGCTAGTGACTAGTTATGTTTGTATAACTGATTCTCAATCTGTTTGGACATAACATATTGCACTGTGGTTTGCAATTTCTTTTCTTTTTTTTTTTTTTCTAAAGGTTTTATTTATTTATTTTGACAGAGAGAGAGAGAGAGGAGGAAGCAGGCTCCCCACTGAGAAGACAGCCAGATGCGGGGCTAGATCCCAGGATCCTGGGATCATGACCTGAGCCGAAGGCAGAGGCTTTAACCCACTGAGCCACCCAGGTGCCCCCTGTGGTTTGCAATTTCTATTAGATTTTTATAGTAATTTTAATGATAGATTTTCTGTTTTTATTCCACCCACATATGTGCATTGAAAGTGGAGGGTCTTCAGTGTCCTATGTATTGGATATTTTCTGTGGACATTAAGGAGTCACTGGCTGTTGTAGAGTAATTAAGTGTATAGTAGAGCTTCAGGGAGATTAATCTGGAGGTGCATGGGATTCTAAAGGGAAGAGTAGATGGCACATGTGAAAGTCTATATGCAGCTGGGCATTGATATTAAAACAGATCCCTATAGAGATGGGGAGGATCCCAAACAATTCTCAAACTTGGAAGTAAGAGAGGGAAGCTGGAAGAATTTGGTGAGTGTTGTACCCCAGGGAATCACCGTAATTGTACAAATCTCCATTTTTCATTCTTTAGTGGTGAGATGAAGACAACTATGTATTTAAAAATTTATTAAACACCTGCCATGTGTCCAGGCAAGGAATTTTACATGCATAATAACATGCAGCCATCTTGGGTTGCCTGGCTGGCTCAATTGACTAAGCCTCTGACTTCAGCTCAGGTCATGATCTTGGGGTCCTGGGATCAAGCCGCAAGTCAGGCTCCCTGCTCACTTGGGAGTCTGCTTCTGCTTCTCCCTCTCTGTGTGTCCCTCCCCTGCTTGTGCTTCTCTGTCTCTCTCTCAAATAAATAAATAGAATCTTTAAAAAATAAAATATAGCCCTCTTGACCATGTGTAATGTGAATTCTAACTCTCTTTCATAAATGAGGAAAGAAAGTCATACTCAAAAGTGTTAAGTGCTCAGTGTTACATACCTTCTGTGTGGCCAAGCCAGAATTTATACCAGAGTTTTCTGACTCTAATATCTGTGCTGTCTGTACCATACCACACAGCCTGTCATAGACATTGTCTTCAGGTTTGAAGACTCAGTAAGTGATAGAGATACTACAGGACCATACAAGCCAGTCTATAATCAAGATGTCAAAGTTGGCTAAAAGTTTTCTTCTACCTTTTCCTTTTCTCTTAGAGATATGAATAATACCTATCTTTGACATGTCAAAAATAGGTTATTATCCAGATCCTCCATGAAGACTGGCAGCATGTCAGTGACAATGTTTTTATGCTTTAGGATGAAGGCATCTGAACAACCTTCGTCTAAAATGTAAGAAAAAATTAGTGTAGCAACAGTATACAGTTTCCAGATGTAAAGCTCATTCCTTGGCAAGTGGTGTATCCTATTTTCTTTCTTGGTAATTTTTTTCAATAAGTTTACAATTAAAATAGAGTTTCCTTAGCCACCACTTCTTCAGCAGCAGAGCTGTTACTGTGTATGGTACTCATGGTGTCTTTACTTTAGCTGTCATGACTCTATTGAACTTAGGAAATACTCTAAGAATGAGTAAACTGTTTATAGGCTTGCCAGTGCAGCTGCAGGGGAGTTGAAGTAATTTCCCATAGCATCATACTAAATGCTGTTTTTACTAAAGTGAGCAAATAGTTAATGGAATTAAACTGTATTTTTTATTCTGTCAGAGAAATTATCATAATTCTATAAAATAACATATTCAGGCTAATACTAGCATGTTATTCCACAGCATGCGGGAGCTCTCATACTTTCAAGAGTGAGAAGGAAATACCTCTTGGGGAGGGAGTCAGATTCTCTCAATCTTTGCTGAAGCTCATTATTAGCTTTCTTGTCATTCTTGGTTCTAACAGTTTGCTACATTATTATTTAATCACATTGCTGATTCATCTTATTCTAAGTAAACCATAAAGATAAGTTTCAAAATTGATTAGAGGTGATTCTTTACTTCGTGCAAATATTCATTGTACAATGACTTTGACGCGTTTATTGGAAAGGGAATTTCTTTGGAAAGCCATCTGTTTGTGATACACACTTGAGAGAATACTGCCCATCCTTGATATATCATTGAATTGGTAACTGTAGCTCTGGGAGCCACTGGGGCAAACTCCGACTAGGCAGGAGGCCTGCTCACTCTTGTTTCTGTTGCTCGCATCCATAGTGGATCTTCTTCATCCACACAAACCGTTATCCCCTTACAGAACTCAGTTGGCTCTCCACGTTTGCGTGTATGTGTGTGTACATGCATGTACATGTGTGCAGAGTCTGTCTTCCTGCCTCACGAGACTGTAAACTCCATGAGGGTGGGGTTTGTGAATGGTTCTGTTGATCACAGTATCCCTAGAGCCTAGTCTGGTACCTGGTACACGGAAGACACTCAATAAAAGCTGTTAAGTCCATTAGTATGTGTACTCATTCAGTCACTTACTTTTTAATTTTTCTCACATGTATTGAGTTCCTTCGATGAGACTGTCACTAGTCTAAGCATTGGAGTTAAATGAGGTCTTAAAATATGTGTGTGTGTGTGTGTGAGTGTATAGATTTTCTACAGTTTCAGATCCAGCTACTTCTGAGGAATCTGTAATATTGATCCCCAAATCCATATTGTAGGAACATTTGGTAGTTCAAGTCATTAATGGAGCTCTTGTCACTATTATTCTATGGGTAGGAGAGCCTCTTTTCTGGCATTAGTGTGGACAGTCTTTGGATTAGAAAGTTAAATGTATATCTAGCATTTGAATTTAAAATATAAATTTTTTAAAGTAATGTTTAAAAATGCTCTTAAATGTTTTAAGTCTAATAGTAGCAGTGTAAGCTAGCAATAAACGACTCCACAAAAAGAGTCCCAGGTATGGTTCTAGATGCAAAGGGACATAGAAGTCATGTTAGGACACACAGGGACTGTGAAGGGGACAGGAGGGGGCCTGGGCAGAACACCCACCATTTCCACTATACTGGACCTCTTGGTGTTAGCACAGAAGTGATATGGCAGGGAATGAGGAGAAAATCGACTTATCTCTGTTACTAAGATAGGGTTTCAGACAAGTTTAATTCAGTTAATAAATGGTACATAGTCTTATTCTGATAGCCCCAGAGAAATATTTGCTAGACTAAACTGTTAGAATGCAACTAGTATATAAAATAGAGACTTTGGTTTTCTATTTTGTAAAGGGAGGCTGCCCTTTAACGGTTTATGTATTTACACAGTGCCTTAATAACTGGAATGGTAAGAGCTCTCTTCTTTCTTCTACGATAGACCCACCTAGAGTTAAGAATTCATCGCTTTAGACAAACAGTCTGTAATACGTAGGACTAGATTTTCTCTTCTATACTTCATTCTAATGCTGTTTGCGGAAATTTACCTTTGCTCAGCAGGCATTGAAATAACTGAATACTTTGATTGATGTAGTAAAAAATTCAGGCAGAGAGTTGTTTGGTGAAGGGAGAAAAACCCTTGTCATGCAGGATATGTATTCTATGGGAACAGGGCCACAATAGTAGAAGAGTAAACCTATAAACACAGTGTGTGAACATTCATTGGAGCAGAAGCCACTAACGTGACAATTAGTTGTAAACAGACTGTGTGTTTAAACTAGAAAAGAGCATGTAATTAAGTATTTACAAGATAAAAGTTATTCTTTCCTGCTAAACTAAAGAATATTGTCAAATGTGTTATTTCTTTTAAGTTTTTACCAGAATTATTAATGGTCAACACACCTACCTGCTCTAGTTGCTAGGTACCTTGTGCTTAGACATTACGTAGGAAAGAAAAGAAGTTTAAGGCTTGGTGTCTGTCCCTGAGAAGCCATTAGTGGAGGTGAGAACAAGCATTGCGTACAGCATGCACCTGTAAATATAATAGCCATCAATTATTTGGTGGGTCCCTGCTCTGGGCCAGGCATCGTACCAGGTGTTTTGCTTCTGCGATCTAATCTGATTCTCACTGCAGAACTGCAGAGTAGGAATTACTATTCTCATTTTTGAAATAAGGAAACAGGCTCAGAGAAACAAAATAATTTGGTTATGATAAAACAATGTGTTAGTGTTTGATGAAGGATTCAAATCTGAACCCAAGCTGTCTTTTTACTAAACTGAGCAGCTTGTTAAGAATAATGTCAAGAAGTTTAAAGTCCAAATTGATCTGAGACTAGAGCAAGCATGCTAAGACTGTCAGAAATGCATTTTTAAAAAGCCGTGTTTGAGGCAAAAGATCAATGAAGGAACAGTGTGTTGATTAGGGCCAACATTACAATATTGATGAGTAATATGGAGAAGCAGAAACTCTCAGTTTTTGTTTTGCTTTTGTCTTCTCTGTCAAATAGAATGATCTTCAAACCATAAGAGGGTAAAACAAACATTGGTTACAGGGGAATTTAAGTCTATACAGGTGAACATATTATGAGACAGCACCTAACAGATCTAAATGAGCTCAGGTCTCCTACAAGATGAAATATGCCCTTGAAGACTAGGACAGCCTCAAACAGATCAGTATTCCTGTTATATTCTCATAGCGTCCTAGATAGCAGTGTATGTTACGATTTGTAGGTCTCTATCTGTTTATGTGGTCATAGCAGTGACTAAGTTTCTATCCGCACTCTTTGTCTGTTGTACTCCCTGCTGTTCCCTGGTGGCCAGCACTGTGCCAGGGAATTCACTGAGACTGTATGTAGCACACTGTCAAGGGTTGAAGGGGTTCACTGAATTTTTGTGGGTGACCTCTGAGGAATCAGTGGGAACTGAAGAAGCTGGTGACAACTCTGGTTTTGAAAGAGATGTTGATGGCAAATAAGGACACTTTCAATAAGAAGTCATAAGCTGGTAGCATATAGGACAAATGAAGCTGTCAAGAATCTGTTGTCTGGTACAGAAAAAGTTACTGATTCTGAATACTTTTCGGGGACACGTATTTTATGGTTTATATGGCTTCCACCTGCCTCTGCCGTGTTCTCTAATTTTATTCCCTGGTTAATTTTTGGAAGCATTTGTGGTTTAGAGTCCGACAGATTGCTGACATTGATCCTATGCAAAGTTACAGAATACATCATTGCAAAGATGAATGGTTTGTTAAAAAAAAATGGAGAAAAAGAGTGATCTCTGAGATACAGGGCAAATAATTTCCAACTGACTCCTTTCATTGGCAGTATTTAACAGAAAAGTGCAGTAAATTGGGACAGTGGAAGCTATAGGATCCTGTCAGGTGTAACATACTCAACATGTCTGTCCATGATTGATGGTACTGATGAATCTTGTGCAAATGAAATTTTCTAGCATCTTTCTAAATAATATACTTGAATGGCAGTTTTTTAACTTATTAATTTTAGTCAGTATTTTCAGACTTTCTATTTCTGTCGTTGAGGATCTAGTATTCTTAGCAGAATCAGAACAACATTCATGATCTAATATATTAAGTGATTAGAGTTTCTTAAAACAGGGTAATGAGTTTCTTAAAACAGGGTAAAGATAGAAGTTACCTCCTACAAAAAGATGTTAAAAAAAAAAAAACAAAACAACTCTCCTACATAAAATATGGACATGTTTAAAAATTTCTCTACATTATCACGATCATTTCCACTCTTACTCAGTTTTTCTCCCTTCAATCTGCTTAAGGTTAGTTTAGAGCATCTTAAGTTCCAAAGCAAAAGGGAGTATATTTCCTCATCTTTTAGCCACATTCATTTTAAAATAGTACACAGAGAATAAGCTGCCAATGAATCCTGATCAGTGTGTTTGGTTCTGCTTCTACCTGAGGCTGGATTTGATGATTTTTGTTGGTATTGTACAAAGACCTTTGACAATGAACTGTCTTTGTGACCTTTAAAAAATCTTGTCTCTGAACTTTTTTGCCCTTGGGAAGCCTGGAGTTAATATTGCCTACTTTAAAGTGTTATTGTGAAGATTATATGAGATTATATATAACATCTACTTTATAAAAAACACTTACTATGTACTAGCACTGTGATGATTATCAGATAGGGGCGCCTGGGTGGCTCAGTGGGTTAAAGCCTCTGCTGGACACCTGGGTGGCTCAGTAGGTTAAGCCTCTGCCTTCGACTCAGGTCATGATCTCAGAGTCCTGGGATTGAGTCCCACATGGGGCTCTCTGCTCAGCAGGGAGCCTGCTTCCCCCGCCCTCTCTCTCTGCCTGCATCTCTGACTACTTGTGATCTCTGTCAAATAAATAAATAAATTCTTAAAAAAAAAAAAAAAGCCTCTGCCTTTGGCTTGGGCCCTGATCCCAGGTTCCTGAGATCGAGCCCCACATCGGGCTCTCTGCTCAGCAGGGAGCCTGCTTTCTCCTCTCCCTCTGCCTGCCTCTCTGCCTGCTTGTGATCTCTGTCTGTCAAATGAATAAATAAAATTGTAAAAATAAAAAATAAAAAAAAGATTATCAGATAAATTATTTTATATGTCATCCACAATAAAACAGATATTAGTTGGATTCTTTGCTTATGTTCCAGGAAAAATCAAATTCCAAATCTAAAATCTTTGTAAAATTTCTCCTGATTTTCAAGAATTCTCTAAGGGCTAGCCCCACCCATTGGAACTTTCTTTCTGATATGATTTACACTTAAAGGAATGGCCAATTCTTCAGTATCCTTGTCAGAGATCACTCACACCAATCATTTATGAGTCAAGGATGTGGTCCTGATGGTTTTGTTTTGTCATGGGAAAGAGTTCTCTAATGTGTGGTACAAAATTTTACCTCTTTACGGGCTACTGCCCATTACTTCTCTCCCCTACTCCCTTCTTTCTATTTTCTTTCTTCTTAGATATCCCTTAGAACTTCAAATTGGTTGTCTTCTGTTATGCAAAACTGAGTATCCTTTTTTTAAAGTTTTGGTATCTGATATTCAGACTCTTGAGATCCCACTTTCTACATCATCATTTGCCAAGGTAGGTTTGTTTTTTTGAAAACAATCATACATTTATCAAGGTACTGCATTCACATAGTTAAAAATCAAATGGGACTAATGAGTGTATTTTGCATAAAATATAATCTCCTGTCCTATTCTTCCTCATTTTCAAGTCCTGCTCTCTTCATATATCAACTTCAGTTCTTTTACAGATATATTCTTTGATTTTCAATATTTTTATAAATATTTATGCTTGTATTACTATTTCTTAATTTACCAATTGGTGTTTTTAGACTTCCTGTTTTGGTAAATCAGGATTTATCGCTCTTTACACCCTCTCCTCCCCATCCCCCACATATATATGTATGTCTTCCTTCTGTTCTCTCAGTATCGTTTAGCACATATTTAATTAACTCACCACGCAGTTCCCACATTGTTTGTTTTAATTTATTTTTTATTTTCAGCACAACAGTATTCGTTACTTTTGCACCACACCCAGTGCTCCATGCAATCCGTGCCCTCTATAATACCCACCACCTGGTACCCCAACCTCCCACCCCCCCGCCCCTTCAAACCCCTCAGATTGTTTTTCAGAGTCCATAGTCTCTCATGGTTCACCTCCCCTTCCAATTTCCCCCAACTCCCTTCTCTTCTCTATCTCCCCATGTCCTCCATGCTATTTGTTATGCTCCACAAATAAGTGAAACCATATGATAATTGACTCTCTCTGCTTGACTGACTTCACTCAGCATAATCTCTTCCAGTCCCATCCATGTTGCTACAAAAGTTGAGTATTCGTCCTTTCTGATAGAGGCATAATACTCCATAGTGTATATGGACCACCTCTTCCTTATCCATTCGTCTGTTGAAGGACATCTTGGTTCTTTCCACAGTTTGGCAACCATGGCCATTGCTGCTATAAACATTGGGGGACAGATGGCCCTTCTTTTCACTACATCTGTATCTTTGGGGTAAATACCCAGTAGTGCAACAGCAGGGTCATAGGGAAGTTCTATTTTTAATTTCTTGAGGAATCGCCACACTGTGCTCCAAAGTGGCTGCACCAACTTGCATTCCCACCAACAGTGGACGAGGGTTCCCCTTTCTCCACATGCCCTCCAACACATGTTGTTTCCTGTCTTGTTGAATAGTTAAGTATCATTTGCTGTTGAGCCTACTCGTATACTATGGTTCTTCTTTCCCAAATTTACTCTATTATTTTACTATTTTATTATTGTGCTTATTTTCTCCATTTTCCATTTTTAAAAATTCCACTAAAGCTGTCAAACACTAATATTTGTTCAAATGTTAAAATACAACATTTTAGCTTACTTTCCTGGGTTTCTCAACTTTAACTTCCATCTTCACTTTTGATTAAAAGAAATCTCTATAATATCTTTAATTTTCAGGAGAACTTTTAAAATTTAATTTAATGCATTTTTCAATGCATTATTTTCTAGTTTTAGAGAAAGACAAGTGTCTCTCAACATTTATTGTTGTGTTAACTTTCTTAATCATTGCCTTTTATCTTTGTTTGTTTCTGTGGACTTTGTAGACTTCCTCAAATGTCTGATAATTTTTGGCATTCTGTTTACATTAAAAATTTTGTCACCGGGGTGCCTGGGTGGTGTAGTTGGTAGAGTTCAACATCTCAACAGTATCTGCTTGAGATTCTCTCTCCACATCTCTCTGCCCCTTCCACTTGTGCTCTCTCTAAAAACAAATAAGTCTTTTAAAAAAGAAAAAAAAATGTGACTAAAATTCCAATCAGATGTTCTGTTTAGGGTGAATGGGCTTGTTATCTGATGGCCTCCAATACAGAGACAGTTATTTCACTGGGAGTTACCCACAGGTTAGTATATGTAAAGTTTAGCTACACTACACAAAAATTCTGTGGTTTTCTTCCTGTTGGAGATGAAGTTATGAGAGATCCACAGTTGAGGATGTGAGCTCATACCTAATTTCTGGCTTTTTAGTATCATGAATCATTACCTTTTCCATGTGCCTGTTGTTTCCACATTAGGAACCTTATTGACCCCATTTCTCCAGAGGAAAACATATTCCATCTCTCACATAGCTGAGGTTGGGAATAAGTTGCCTAACTGCACAGAGAAAGAAAGGAAAGTCCTATGTATCCATTTGCTATGAGTGTAGGTCTTCAACTATTTCTTCATGTCCACCCCAACTCATTCCTATCCTTGTAGTGCTGACTGATTGCAGAGGCTGAACCCCCAGGTGTATAGTTAGGTAAATTGGCTGGCTTCTGTTTTGGTGCCCTGTGACATGACATAGGCTTTGACTTTCTATATGCTGGCATGTCCCTTATCATTCCTCCATCTACTTTTTCTTAAATATTTGCTAAAATAATTCCTCTTATTATCTCTTTCTCTTTCATCCTCTATGTTATAGGTTAATAACATGCAAATTTTTAACTGTCATTTTGGTATAATTTTTGAAAGGTTAAAATGAATTTTGTGGTGACCCTGTGTGTAACCACATAGTCTCATTTTTTCTAACAATGGCAAAACTTTAATGAGGAATTCTGGTGTCAGCTATTAAAATAACAGAATTATTGACTCATCACTGTGAAAGAGGGATACTGTTTCTTTAACACTTGATTGAGATTCAGTGGGGATAACCAACTGTCCAGAGTCAAATCCACTCAGTAGGTAGCAAAGCATTGAATCGGATCCAGACCTGCCTGATTCTGAAGGCCATGCTGTAGCTCAGTCCGTCATATACCTGACCCATCACAGGTTTTCAATGATGGCAGCTACTGGTGCTGTCACTCCACAAGGATAGTATTCAATGTTTGAGACATACGTTATTTCTAGAATAAGTGGGGTAATCCTTATATGCAGTATCTAGAATACTTTATTTTAGGCCTAATAGCACTAGGTAAACCCAAGTAACATTGTTAAAAAAATACTGTGATAGGTAGAATAATGCCTCCCCTTCCAAAAGATGTCTACGTCTTAATCCCCAGAAAGTGTGATTATGTTAGGTTATATGGCAAGGGGAATTAATGTCACAAATGGCATTAAAATTGCTCATCAGCTGACCTTGAGATATCTGGGTGGGCCCAATTTAATCCCAAGAGTTCTTACAAATGGAAGAGGGAAACTGGAGAGAAAGAATCAGAAAGATGGCAGCATGAGAAGGACTCAGCCTGACAAAGCTGGCTTTGAAAATAGAGGAGTGGGGTTATAAGCCAAGGAAGCAGTGTAGTCTCTGGAAGCTGGAAAAGACAAGGGAACTGGTTTTCCCTTAATGTCTCCAGAAGAAATGCAACCCAGCCAACAGTTTGATTTTAGCCTTGGGAGACTTTCTGACCTCCAGAACTATAAGATAATAATTTTGTTCTGTTTTGTTTTAAGCCACTAAGTTTTATAGTAATTTGTACAGCAGTGATAAGAAATGAATACATTTATTAAATAAAATAAAATGTGTGTTTGTGTGTGTATATGGTTAAATGCTCACTTGGGCAGAGGTGGGCAAAGGGGCATGGTATGATTGAATAGTAACCCTAGAGATGGATGGCCTTTTGGAGAGGAAGGAGTAATTGGAGCTGCAAAGGGCAATTCAGTGGTCATGGCAGAAGGGAATCCATTGTGATCTTGGACACAGACTGGACAGTGTGTCTTCTTGCCCCAAGGTTTTTAAAATGCCCCTCATTTTTCTAGTGTGGAAAGTGTAGACCTTGTCACAGGACATCCAAGTTAGAGAGAGCTGATGCACAGAAGAAGTAAGCAGAAGCAAGGCATCCTAGTAGAATGTGAGTTTGGAACTGGCGCTCTTCTCTGTATAGTGAGGGGAACAAATCTCCATATTATCACCTAGTAAACACTATTTCTAAAGTGGCTTTTTATCTTCTTTGAGGAAGGAAGCCAGTATTCTAAGGAGATTACTACAGTGACAAAGCTGGTATCAATCCTGCTGGGGACCTCTGGGAGTTAGTGTAGGACACACCTCACAATGTTTCCCTGAGGAGTGAAGGGACTGTGCTGTTTGCTTACAAACTTCCCCTTTATCCGTGGTTGAGGGCTGCTCCTGAGACATCATCTCTCTTCCATTTCTGAACTCACCTGAGCTTGGGCTGAGCATTTTCTGATAAGTAGATAAAGCTTCTGTAAAGAGCTGCAAATGAGTGTAGTACAAGGCCCTCAACAGGTATGGGAATGGGCAATACCAAGGATATATGTTCTGCTATCTTAGCAATCATGACACAGTGACGATATGTATAGCATAAGGATCTATGAGATACCTGAAATTATTATTAGTGAGTTGACGGAGGAGAAAAATCAGATTGTCCACAATGGAAATGATTTTCTTGGTCACACTGATTAATAGTCAACTAATTTCCTAAGAAGGGGGGATTAGGGATTGATATAAAAAACTATTTATGTTCACATTGCACAGCGTGTCCAATCTAGATGTAGAGATATGGATATGTGGACTCAAATCTAAATATTGTAGCCAACATGGAGGGCCTAAAGGAGACAAGATACATAGTGCCCAGTGTGCATCCCAAAAAGGTTATTGTGGTATGCATGTGTCCTACATTTTTACTTTCCTTTTATAAACACACACACACACACACACACAAAATTGAGCCCCAATAGGCACACTTTCCAAAGTATGAAAATTGCAGATGTACAATATGTGGTTGAGAATGCAGGTCAAGGAATCGGTTGTATCCTACCTTCCCTGAAGGTAGAACAGCTGGGAGTATCATCTTCATGCACTAAGGACTATCATTTAAAGTAATAGCAGTCTCAGACTATACAAATTCACAGCAGGCTTAACTAGCCGTAGCAGATGTAATGGCTCAGAAATGAACAATGTAAAAACAAGTCAAAACCATAAACACTTGGGTATTTGAAGACTAGAACCAATTATATACCAAGAACTGGCAAAACAAGATGAAAAATAGTTTCTTTTTGCCTGTTTTATTCTCTGTTCTCTTAAGAATGAAGCATTAAAACAAAACAAAACAAAACAAAACAAAAAAACAAAAAACAAAAAACCAAGAGCTTTGGAACCGTATGAGGGTTCAAGTGCTTTTACTTTAATCCTTACTAGCTCTGAGCTTGACCTTGTTTTATGAGTCTTAGTTCTTCCATCTCTCAGATAGAGATGTTGCCTTCCTCAGGTAGTTTTTGTGGGAAAAATTGGATTAATATATAAAGCCTCTTTATAGCAGACTTTGAATTAAAAGTCCATCCTTGCTTCTCCTTATTCAATCCTGGGCTTTCTCAAAGTAGAGGTGCATTTACTTCATTGTGATTCGAGTTCAAGCTTGTTTACTGATGTTCTTTTGAAGTTCTGTGTAGTGTCCTAGCTTCTGTTGGTACCAAAAAAGAACAGAACACAGATTTTTCCTTTGAGGAGTTCAAAACATAATAAAGGTATAGAAAACAAGTCATCTTAGTACACCGTGTTACATGCCCTAGTAAAAGTATATACAAAATATATTTTTTAAAGATTTTATTTATTTATTTGACAGAGATCACAAGTAGACAGAGGGGGTGTGTGGGAAGCAGGCTCCCTGCTGAGCAGAGAGCCCAATGCGAGGCGTGATCCCAGGATGTGAGCCAAAGGCAGAGGCTTAACCCACCGAGCCACACAGATGCCCCAGTATATACAAAATATTAAAGGAGCTTAGATAATGGGATAAGTGATTCTGCTAGGGAAGTAGAAGGGATTAGAGGAGACTAAAGAGAGGAAGTAATATTTGAGATGTGCCTTAAAGAAGAAGTAAGATTTGTTATTTAAAAAGGAAACAAGAGAGAGTACTTCAAGAAGAAGGACTGCCTTAAGAATTATGTTTCAATTACCTTTATATGCAGTGGTCCAAGTAACTGGTCAAACAGTTGTTATGGCCTTTTTAAAGTTTGCCTCCCCCAACTATACCCTGAGTCATTTTGTTGAGAAGGCCAATGGTTAATTTTCATAACTGCTATTTGGGTAACTTTATTGATATTTTTGCTGAATATCATTGTTTAATTTATTGGGATTGTATGGAAGGGTATACCAGTTCAGAAGCTCAACTTCAAACAAGTTTAACCACCTAGAATGAGCCACAGAACCAAAAATAGTGGAAAAAAAAAAAAAAACCCTTATAGAAAGCCTTTGCATAGGGAACGAACTATCACAGATTTCATAGGCTTAATTATAAATTTATTTTTAATGCCAGAAACTATGTTAACAAATTACCAATATGTAAGGATTTAGAGTAAGAGACAAACTTGAGATTTTTGGCTAAGTATGGCACATGCATTTTTTTTTTAAGATATTATTTATTTATTTGACAGACAGAGATCACAAGTAGGCAGAGAGGTAGGCAGGAGGGGTTGGGGAAGCAGGCTCCCTGCTGAGCAGAGACCCCCCCCCCATGCAGGGCTCAATCCCAGGACCCTGAGATCATGACCTGAACTGAAGGCAGAGGCTTTAACCCACTGAGCCACCCAGGCACCCCTGGCGCACATGCTTAACCCATGCTTCAGAAGTGCTAGCTAACCCAGATGTCAGAAGTGCTAGCATGTGTGCACATGCTTAACCCATGCTTCCCCCTAAACCCCAATAAGTGGACAATAATGTGATTTTTTAAAGTTGTGAATCCACAGTGGTAAGGAAAACAATAGAGGAGATGACAGTATAGCAGATGGACGAGAGCTAAAATCAGCAGACTGAAGGATGTTGGATCCTAAGCTGATTAAGGGACGAAGCTCAGTAGCAAAGCAAGATGGACACGTGGAGACTTGAGGCATCTTTAACACAGCGAGAGTGAACAGAACTGAAAAGCAGGAGGACTGTGATTAGAAAGGCTACTTGAGAAATCGCCCCTACACACACACCTCCTCCTTCAGCCTACATGGTCAGGATTCCATTGCTCCCTTCCCCTGAATAAAGGCAGGTGGATTTTCTGGAGAGGTGGAATCAGTGAGATTCTGAGTTTAGGACACAAGCATGGGAATTTTGGAGGTGGAAGGTAAGAATGTGTATGTGGGAGAAGGATCAGAGGACTGCTGATTTTTTTTTTTTAATTTGTTTATTTATTTATTTAGAGAGAGAGAGAGATTAAGCAGATGGGAGGGGCAGAGGGAGAGAGAGAATCTCAAGCAGACTCCAGCTGAGTGGGAAGCCCAGACTCAGGGTTTGGATCTGATGACCTTGAGATCATGACCAAGCCAAAATCAAGAGTCTGGTGCTTAACAGACTGAGCCACCCAGAAGCACCCTGCTGAATTTTTCTTTAAAGCTTTGTAGAACTGTTTATTTTAACAACATAAATAACTTTGTGAAGAAATGCTTAAGAAGGAAAATCTCTTTCTTCACTGTAGGACTTGATGATTAAGAGATTTTCCTAGGCCCGAAATAAAAATCATTTGAATATTTTGTACCCAAATATTTTTATTCAGGTATTACTTCAGTAGTCCAGAGAGATGAGGAGGATATGGAGGATAGAAAGATGTATGAAGTAAAATTTTTTCTCCTCACCATTGTATTTACTAGATTTTTTTTTCAATAAACTATCAAAATAATGAAAATTTAATTTAGTAGAAAAACCATCCTGATTCCAGATGTCAGAGGTGCTAGACTAGAACTACCAATTTAAAAAAATTCAGCTTATCTCTGGCTCATCCTCCTGCAAAGAAGTCAGTGATTTATGCTCAGTTTTCTGTCAAATGTAAATAAGATTTGCATCTTGTTCAGTCAAACACATAACAACATTGATTTAGCACCCCACAGTGAGCTGAACAGTGAGTGAAATCCTTCACTGCAAACGATGACATCTAATCTCAGTGCCTCTGATGCCTCCTAGAAGCCATTTTCTTATTACCAAAGTGTTCCTTACTCCCAAGATAAACTTGACATATTGAGCGTATGACTAAAAATAACCTGGTATTTTTGTTAGTCCAAAATTTTTACTTCCAAGTGAGTATCGTTCTTTCCAATGTATTCACCTTGGAAAATTAGATGCTAAATAGTACTTCCTCTTCCGTTGTATTTGCTTGGAAACTGGAAACACGTGTTCATTCCTATCCTGAGATTACACCAAGATCATTTGACATCAAGTCAGGAAGTTGCTGGCAGCTGCCTTTGTGGGGAGCATTGTAGCATAATGTGTAAAAACTTGTCTAGTCACTGTGTTGCTACCCTCGAAACTGATGTGACCTCTGGACAATTCTAGCAGCTGCAGATGTTTTTCCCTGGGAGACTGTTTCCAAAGAGATTAACCGCTGGATTTAGAGATGTTAATAGATCAAGTAGCTCATGGCTGAACACTCCCACTGCTTACACCTCCCTGGTCAGATGTATTTTAACTTAATGCTTTTATTCTTTCTTGGCTATGTGGAGCTGCAGCCACAGCAGCTTCATTTATCTTAATTTGTCAACTCCTACGAGGTCATTATTCTGTAAACTTAGTATAGTATCATAATCAATCAGGTAATTAAGATACTTTTTTGTTGTTGTAGATGATGAATTTAATAATGGAGATAATGCCCGCGCAGTCAGGGTCTGCTGTAGTGGGCACCGAGCGTAAAGCAAGCGCACCACAGCACACGCTGAGACTGTGGACAAGAGCACAGTTAGTGTCCTGAGCGTGACGGCAGTGGGGAGCATGATAAGAAGGAAAGTGAGTTGAAGAAGGATTTACAAATTATGGGATGTGGGCTGTTTACATCCTTTAGTCAAATTCCCTCATTCCATAGAGGAGTAATGAAGGCCCAGGGAGGTCAGTTTCCTAAAACAAATGGAAGAGCAGGACTGTGGTTCAGGATTAACGGACCCTTCATTAATGGACTTGATGCAGCCGCCTTTTATTTCTTTATGGGCTCTCTCCCTTTTCCAGGCTCGAGCTACCTTTGATGAATATAGTTTGCCTTCCATGCTTTCTTGCCTAAATCTCCTCTTGTTTTTTCCCTGTCTTTGCCAGGACTCTGTGCTAAAATTTCCCCTCACATTTCTTTCCTCTCAACTTTTTTGTAAGAGGAGAAGGTTCTGAAAGCCTCTGATCTAAGCTGGCATAAAATTGCTCTGGGTGAGGTGAAAAAGCTAAGAGGTATTTGCCTTCAAACCTTTAACAGCTGAAAACGCTGTCAGTAAAATTTCTAGCAATTCATTTTCCTTCTTTTCTTTTCTTTTTTTCTTTTTTTGAGAAGTCTCCTTAAACCCTTGATAAATAAAACTGTGTTAAAAAATATTACAAGGTAAGTAGTCAGCTCCTTTCTCCTCTCCTATCAAGAAGATTCCTTGTGCTGCTTGGAGCATGGTTCTTTACCATCTGATGAGCATAATTCGTGGAGAAGACAACTGGAGGAAGCTGAACAAACAATTAATTTCCATACTGGACCTGCACTGAGCTTGGAAGAAAAGGAAAGGTCAGAAGTCAAGAAGAGGGCAACCAGAAAGAGGAGATGAAGTAGTAAAAGGAAGAAAGTTTGGAGGAATTTTGAGGTACGGGCGAGAAGAGTGTTAACAGCTGTTGCTTGGAGCCCTAATTCGGGAAGTGGCTCATGTGGGCAAAGGGGATTTTAAGAAGTTTTTTGTGTGAGTCATTAGATAGTTATTCCTTTTTTGTGTCTCCAAAGACACAAAGTATGGGCTTACTGCTTTTCACATCTTTGTGGAATTGGGTATTGTTTGATTGAGTGCCTCGCCGTGCCAAGGTGGGCCTCAAAGTTGGAGCAAGACCTCCTAGTTTCGTTTGGGAAATACAGCTATCTATGTTGATGCCCTGCCTCTTTCCCACAGTGCCGAGCCCAGTTTTTCCACTATCTGCATTAATTGGACAAATGACTTTATGGCAAGAACCAAAAGTATGACATGGTATATAAGTTTAATTGAAACTTATGAACAGCTGAGAAGAGGAAATGGTGATCTACATGCTAGGTGTTTTTTACTCTTCTCTGTTTTTGAAACATTATAAAGATTAACTGTAGCAAATGAAATCTATTGACTTGCTGCCTGGTTAACAAATCTCGTCCCTGACCTATGAGATTAAATTTTCCAATAGCACTTTCAAGACACTGTCATTACTATCTTATCCCATAATATGGGTGAAGACAGGTCCTTAATGCACTTACTATACAACCTTAATAAGTATCTGGGGTAGCACTGGAGATATATAAAGGACACTTTTCACGCTTCTTGGCACCTCTTTTCCCACCATGACTCAAGCCCTTCATTATCTCCTGGTCTGGAGTGTGACACTAATCTTCATGACTGTTTGTTTCATTGCAGACTCTTTTTCCAATCACAATAAAAACAGAAGTGGCAGGATATTAGAGACAAAATGGATAGTGCTAAAAAAATTACAGTTTAACTTCTCATTTATCAATGTAATTGAAAGTTACTAGCAGGGTGTGTGGTGCCAGTGTTTCTATCAGGGAATGAGTAATCTATTTATGCAGCATAATTCATCCTTCTGAGCTTCTAATGAGGATTGCTTAATTCCGTTTTTAATCATACCTGACAAATCATCGTTGAAGTTGGCATTGGGCTTGTTCACAGGTGCCGTTTCCCTGCTAGGTTGACATAGCTTAGCTTCGTCTCCCTCTCCACATGTTCCTTTTAGGCTTCACTTAATATAACAACAAAAAAAGAGTACTGGTTTCCTTCAACACCAAAATGCCAAATGTCTCTTGTTGTTGTTGTTGTTGTTTTAAAACTCAATGCCGTTAGTAGCAGCTGTTTTTATTTGTTATTTTTTAATATTGGAAATATTTTTTATTGGCATATAATTATCATACAAGTTTCGGGTGTACAGCATAGTGATTTGATCTTCGTATACATTATAAAATGACCATGTTGTCTGTATTCCATGTGCTATACATCCTGATGACTTATTTATTTTATAACTGGAAATTTGTACCTTTTGATCCCCTTCACCCATTTTACCTTCCCCACAAACTTCCTCTCCCCTGGCAGCCATCAGTCTGTTCTCTGCATCTATGAGTCTGATTTTGTTTTACTATGTTTGTTCATTTCTTTTGCTTTTTAGATTCTACATGTAAGTTATATCATATGGTGGTAGTTTTTCTGTGTTGGACATATCTGACACTTAGCATAATACTGTCTAGGTCCATCATGTTATTGCAGATGGCAAAATTTCATTCCTTTTCATGGCTGAGTAATATTCTATTATATATATTTATGCCACATCTTTTTTTTTTTTTTAAATTTATTCATCTATCAGTGCCTGGCGTGGGTTATGTTGCTATCTATCCTGCCTGTCTTTATGGTTCTTTTATCTTTTTTTGTGGAGCAGGTTTTCAGGTAGTCCTTGGGTTCTTCCCCCGTCCCCACCCCAGGTTCTTTTTAGAAGGAATTGTTCTATATGTAGCTGTATATTTGTTATGTCTGTAGGAAGAGGTGAATTCAGGATCTTTTTAAAACCTCCATTTTGGGGGCACCTGGATGGCTCAGTGGGTTAAAGTCTCTGCCTTCAGCTCAGGTCATGATCCCAGGGTCCTAGGATCGAGCCCTGCATGAGGCTCTCCCTCCACCCCCATGCCTGCTTCTCTGCCTACTTGTGATCTCTGTCAGATAAATAAAATCTTAAAAACAAAACAAAACAAAAAACAAAACAAAAAACCTCCATTTTGACCTGTCGTCCAGCATTGGAAATTTTGAAGAAGAGAGAAGCCATTATTTTTTTTTTTACACACAGATTTATCCTGTTTTATGTAGTATATGTGCTCCTTGAGCAGGGTCTTGCTCCAGATCTTGCTGTTATTCAGTAATACACTCCAGTCAGACAAAATCCTTCTACTGATGGGTGAGGGGGGAGGATACTCCAGATTAGACGCAAGCAGAAGCCCCAGAGCCTACAAGCCGACATTTGAAAAACAAAACCAGTCTTTTGCCATGAGAGAGAATACACCATAATGGGAGATTCATCATACAAAGAGAAATGGTGGTTTAATGTATGAATTGTAATGTCGCAGTAATGAGTGTCAGGACCTGTAGTCTTCATCCACTGACATGTGATATGGGAAAGATTTTAATCAGTTAGCTCCTTGCCCCAGAATGGGATTATGAACTCTAAAAAGAGCAAAGTTTCACTCAGTTTCTCTCTGAAGACTAGGTTCCATGCAGCTCTTCAGTATCCAAATTCCTTTAATACATATTATTTCACTTTTTCTTTACAATAATCTTTTGAAGTAGATAATGCACATAACAACATTCCATTTTATAGCTTAACAAACAGAATCAGAGAGGGTAATGTGTTTGTCCAAGGCCACATCATTGGAAGTAATGGACTGTGACCTCAAGCTCAGATATGTCGGCTCCAGCACTTGTGCCCTTTCCACTGGTGCCTGGCATCCTCTTCATGTTAGAGGAGATCAGCCTCTGAAGAATTTCTGCTGTCCCTAATAGGATCTTCACAATGATCTGAGAAATAAGACTGTTTATTTAGGGCATCTGTAATTTTTTGGAAGAGTGTGTTAACAAGAACCCCCAAGGCTTTATTTGTAAGTTTTAAAAATTATTTTTATTAACATGTAATGTATTATTTGTCCCAGGGGTACAGATCTGTGAATCATCAGTCTTACACATTTCACAGCACTCACCATACCACATACCCTCCCCAACGTCCAACCACCTTCCATTTGCTCTTTATCAGGCTTCTCTTTCCTTATAGACTGTATCAAGTGCAGACACTTTTGAGTTAGGGGATCCTAAGTCCTAACAGCGGGTACCAGATACACTGCTCTAAAATCAGATGTTGATTCTTTGTAAGTATTATGGCAAATCCCCAGTCTCATTCATTTGCTGTAACTTATAGAAATAGTTAGCTGGAAGGAACCTAGGAGAGACACAGAGTAACAGTTATTTAATGCAAAATGCAGTGAGGACCAATGAACTTGAGCATTTTCTGTAAGGGCAATAACTAATAACTACCAGATTCTTTCTTTCGATCATGTGAGTCAGGAATTACTGCCTCTGTGAAGGCATTTAAAGATTATTTACCAAAGTTTTATTCTAAGCATTACTGATGGTGGTTTGGAGCCAGAAGCTCTTCTAGGTGGACTTGCTCCCTAAGCATTGGAGGTTGAATCTTGGAGCTAGGTGGGGATTAAGCCAGGTTTCAGCCTCATCTTCAGGATCTGGCATAGCTTTACCTATTAAGTAGCACTACACAGAAAAACTTTGTTTTGTTTCATTTGGAAAAAGTTTCCTTCATTTTTATCGAAGTGACAGGTTGGATTTTGAAAACTCGGCCCCTAGCCTATCATTGTTCAACACCAGAGAAAATCCATAGGCCGTGATATGCAGGTGAATAGCATATGCAGGAGGTAGGCTAGGCAAACCAAAGGTGGACAGTCTCAAAGTCTGGAGCAAAGGCCCCAGTGGTAAGCTGACTTTTCCTGATAATATCCTTCATTGCCATGAGTTGGGGAGAATGCTGAAACAGGGAGGAGGTGGTGAAGTGTTGAAATCAGAAGGGATTTAAAACAGCACACTTGTAAGAATTAAGAGAGCTGAGCATATGATCTTATCTACCTTATCTGTTCCAAATCCGGTGAAATTATAGACAGATCTTTTAACCCAGAAATGTTTTGGAAATCATGAAGCGTCACCAAGGAAGAACCCATTCTGAAGAATTTCTGGAGGAGTAAAAGCAGATGGGATTTGATTGGCAGAAAAAATAGAGTAGGAATAAATTTGCTCCATACAGGCACAGAGTTGCCAGTAGGGAAATTTTGCAGAAACTTCAAGCTTAGAGTTAAGTGTACAGCTCAAAAATGGGCAATAGTGCTATCATTACATTAATTTCTTCGTGTGTACCTGATGTAATGCCTGTCCCCTTAATTCTCCATGCCTCCCTTTTATGGAGCTTTTAGCTTTATAATATGCTCTAGAATGAGGTGTTGAGAATGCCTCACCAGTTAATAGGTTTCATGTAGACATAGTTCTTATATTAGAGGGTGAACAGAGAAACAGGGTGCACCCTGAGGTGGGACCTTTACAAAAGACTGGTGAGAAAAAGGAAGTTTAGAAGTAAAATGCAGCAGTTTTTTACTTCTTTAGAACTTTCCTTACTTTGTAAACTTAGGAGTCCTTAGCTTGCCTGTTTCCAACCAGCCATGCACAATAAGGGGAGTTTTTCAAGACCCTCAACCCATCCATTTATAGAGAACTTATAATTAGCACCCCAGCCTCTTCTACCCACTCCCTCCCCCACCGTGGAATACAGGAAAATGTCAGAACCACAGAACTCAAGTTGAGTCCTCACATTAATGAATCTAGATCTTCATTTGTATATAGGAATAGAAAATGACAATCCATCAGATATTTGAGATAAATTTTTTTATTATGTTGTATTAGTCACCACACAGTATATCATTAGTTTTTGTTGTAGTGTTCCAAGATTCATTGTTTACGTCTAACACCCGGTGCTCCATGCAATACGTGCCCTCCTTAATACCCATCACTGGGTCATTCCAACCTCCCCACAAAACCCTCATTTGTTTCTTGGCATCCACAGTCTCTCATGGAGATAAATTAACAGTATAGACAGGAGGAGGATCATATGAATAAATAGGACCAACTCAAGTAAAAACAGATAATTTTGGAAAAAGATTATAACCTCACATAAAATTATTTTTTTAGTAATTACAGAAATTAGGGATACTTTTAAATTCATAAACAAGACCAAGAAACTATGAAAAACAAGCAATGAGAAATCAAAAGCAATTTCTATTAAACAAATAATAGTATATGCAACAAGAACTATTAAGAAAAAGGCTGAAATTTCGGATAGCTATTGCTGAAGAACAAGTTACTGATCTGAAAGTTAAATTTGAAATTTTAAGGCAAGACCAGAAAGATTGAAGGCAGTGAATAATAATTTATCAAAACAATAAATGATCTTGTAGCAGATTTACCTAGTCAAACTGTAAGTGTGAAGGTGAATATTTATTTTTGTAGAGGAGAAACTTCATTACTCACATATGCTCTATGGAATAAAAAGGTAATTTGGAGACATGGTCCTACAACATGAAAAAGGAATGGAAGAATGAAAAAGGTATTCATTACAAAGAAAAAAACCCCAAAACAATAGAAATTATGTATGATCCATAAAAAGTGAAAGAAGATGGAAATAAAATGAAGAAAAACTCTTCTACTCAACATTATTCTCTCAAAGATTTCAGTGTCAAAGTTTTAATAACACAGTATCATATTTACTTCTCTGCATGTAAAAATGCAACAATAAATACAAACACTTCAAGGATAGTGATGAAACTATGATAAAATTATAGGGTTAATGACATAGACAAATATTTAACAAATATTTGTTATTAAAAATAAAATATAATCTACTTACATTCTTTTTGCTGAACATACACCCAAACAAAATGGCAGATCTATAGAAATACTGTGGGTTAGAGCAAAAATATAGTCTACAGTAACAGAAAGAAAACTATTATCAGTATTTAAAATACAGACTTCAGTTCTAATGTATTAAATGAAGAGATATTTTATATTGAGAAAAAATATTCAGAAAGTTTTTAATCTTTATTAGCCTTTATGTTCTTGTCATCATTATATCAAGGGATATAAAGCAAAGTTTAGTCAGAGAAATAAACAAATACATGACCTTAATGGGAGACTGTAATATCACTGCCTTTGAAACTTAGGCATGAAACTTAGGGGATAATAAGGTAATCGTTTGAATAAATAGTTTGTAGAAACAGTTTGAAAAACACAATTCTTGCATTCTTTACAATAGGCACGTTATGTGTAACTTTGTGCTGATAAACAGGAGGTACGCATTTTTTCTAAATACCCAGGAAACATTTATAAAAATTGAGCAAGAGTGCCGGGTGGCTCAGTGGGTTAAGCCCCTGCCTTTGGCTCAGGTCATGATCTCAGGGTCCTGGGATCGAGTCCTGCATCGGGCTCTCTGCTCAGCAGGGAACCTGCTTCCTCCTCTCTCTGCCTGCCTCTCTGCCTACTTATGATCTCTCTCATTCTGTCAAATGAATAAATGAAATCTTAAAAAAAATTGAGTGTGTTGTTACATGCCACAAAGCTAATCTCTACTAATTCTACATAGGATAAATACATAAAACAAATTTTCTAACATAAGCCATAAAAATAGAAATGAAGCAGGAGACTATATTCAAAATAAATTTCTGAAGTTTCTTAAAAGTTATTTTAAAGTGCATTTATCTAAATGAATTAAAGAGAATGCTGAAATATAGTATTACAAACTTTTCAGAAAATAACAAGGATAGAATCTCATGTAAAAATCTAGTGAATGCAGGGTACCTGAATGGCTCAGTCAGTTAAATGTCTGCCTTTGGCTCAGGTCATGATCCCAGAGTCCTGGGATTGAGGCCCAGGGTAGGTTGGGCTCCCAGCTCAGTGGGGAGCCCGCTTCTCCCTCTCCCTCTGCTGCTGTCTGCCCGCACCCCCCCCCCGCACAACTTGTGGTCTCTCTTTCTCCCTCAAATAAATAAGTAAAATCTTTAAAATAGGGAGATCAATCAAGTAGAAAGCGAAACATTAGGTATAAGGAATATGGTACAAATACAGTATAGATTTAAAACTTAGAGTAAATACTGTGTGTAACTTCTGCCGAAAAATTTGGAGATTGAGTCATGAGATTAAAAAATGCAGATGTTTTATAAAATATTATATTCTAAATATAAGGAGAGGCAGAATACCCAAGTAAAGAAGAAAACTGAAAAGTCATAAAAAATCTCAACTTTAAAAAAGCATCAGGCCGAGGATTTTCCAATAATTTTACCAGGTTTTGAAATACATTATTTAGAATGCTTCTAAGCGTTAAATAAGTAGAAAGCTTCTATATCATTCTGGGTAATGCAGTAACAAATACTGCACTAACATCAGTTGTTTCACATAGAAAAGTTTACTTGACAATCAAATTAAATCTGATGTGGGACTTTCAGGGAGTCCTTCTTAGGTGTCAGATGAGTTGTCAGGGCTTCTCATATTTTGTGCCTGTAGTATTTTAGTTCCTTGCTTCCATGTTCACTGAAACACGGAAGAAGGGAAAACATGGTGAACTGGTGGGGAAATAATGCCTTTCAAAACTTCTAGCTCATTCCAAGACTAGTACATGTGTAAGCCCAAACTGTATAGGCATTCACATATGCAAAATAAAATAAGATGCAATAAACAGGAAGAAAGAAAAATTTAGATCAATCTCCCTTTTTAACAGAGATGCAACTATTTTAAGAAAAATCTTGACTGAACAAATTCAGCCCTGTAACAGAATTTATCACAGGAATGGGACAGTTTTTTAGACTCAACTAATTATATATTGAGATAAATAAGATAAGCAGGGTGACACAGATTCAAATGGAGAAAAATGTGTTTCCCTGTATAGTAGAAATCTCATACACACACACACACACACACACACACACACAACCCTGAATGGAAAAAACTATAAAACTTTAAATCTTTACAGTAAGATGAAATGAGTTCTCAATAAATGGTGAGAAGGTCCATGTTTCTGAATGTGAAGACTTTGTTTTGTAAAATATCCATTTGCCCAATGTATCTATAAAACATTTTCACTTTCTATTAGAATTCTAATGGGTTTTATAATGGGTTTAATAGAAAGTGACAAACTTATTCCAAGCATATCTGGAAGAGTGAATGCACAGAAGAAACAGCAATTTTTTGGGGGAAAATGAGGGGGAACTTTTGATGATGTAGTTAAAGCCAAAATTATTAAAATACAATGTTGATAGGGCCTGAATAAACATGTAATTTAAGAAGTAGAGTATTAACTCCAGACCATACATGAATTTAAATAAAAAGGATATATTACAGATCAGTGGAAAAAGCATAGCCTGTGCAGTTTATCTGATGATCCATTTGTTTCACAATGTAGATAAAGCTAGAGTCTCTTTCCTTACCACATAAAAAATAGTTCTAAAGATATTAATAAATGCAATTATGAGAGTGATAGAAAAGTACTGATATAAAAGTACATTTTTAACAAGAAAGACCTTCTTTAAAAAGACAAAAAACTGGGGCGCCTGGGTGGTTCAGTGGGTTAAGCCTCTGCCTTCAGCTCAGGTCATGATCTCAGGGTCCTGGAATCGAGCCCTGCATCGGGCTCTCTGCTTGGCAGGGAGCCTGCTTCCTCCTCTCTCTCTCTCTCTGCCTGCCTCTCTGCCTACTTGTGATTTCTCTCTGTCAAATAAATAAATAAAATCTTTAAAAAAAAAAAAGACAAAAAACTCAAAAGCCATAGAGGAAAGGTTTTACAAATGTGACCATATAGAACTGGTGACAAAAACAAACAACAACAAAAAACCCTGCACACACAAAAACCCAAAACCCACCCAAAACCCCTTTCTAGTGTAAAAAAAAAAAAAATCCATAAACAAAAGGCAACTGAAAAATCTAGGCCAAATTTCTGTAAATATTTAGCAAAGGATTAGTAAGCAATCTATATGAGAAACACCTTTAAATTAATGAGAAAGACAACCAGTAGAAAAATTGGAAAAGGTTATGAACAGCAGTTTAGACAATAAGAAATAGAAATGGTCCAAAATAATTATTAAAAGAATCTCAATGTAATGAGTAATACAGTTGTAGTTTTTAATAGACAAAATGTAATGTGTGAAATTAGCAAGAGCGTGGGAAAATAGGCATTTTCATTCTCCCTTGGTGTTAAGGTTTTCTAATTTATAACATACTGTTGCAATTTTAATTGAGATTTTATTAAAAAATATGTTGAGTAAATTATGGAGAGCTTGTATCTTACAATACTGAGCATTTCTACCCAAGTACATGATAATCTCTCTTCAACTTTTTTTTTGTTGTTGTTAAGATTTTTTATGTTTATTTCAGAGAGTGAGAACAGGAGTGGGGTGGGGTGGGGAGTGAGGGATGGCAGAGAGTGAGGGATGGCAGAGTGAGGGACAAGCAGACTTCCCACTGAGCAAGGAGCTTGATGCAGGAGGGCATGACCCCTGGGCCCCTTGATGGCTGCATAGTATTCCATTGTGTATATATACCACTTATCCATTCATCTATTGATGGACTAGAGGGTATCATGCTTAGTGAAATAAGTCAAGCGGAGAAGGACAACTATCATATGATCTCCCTGATATGAGGAAGTGGAGATGCAACACGGCGGGTTAAGGAGGTCGGAGAAGAATAAATGAAACAAGATGGGATTGGGAGGGAGTGACTCCCTCCCAAGTCCTCATTAAGTGACTCTTAATCTCACAAAACAAACTGAGGGTTGCTGCGGGGACGGGGGTTGGGAGAAGGGGGGTGGGGTTATGGACGTTGGAGAGGGTGTGTGCTGTGGTGAGTGCTGTGAAGTGTGTAGACCTGGCGATTCACAGACCTGTACCCCTGGGGATAAAAATATATTATATGTTTATAAAAAGTAAAAAATTTTTTAAAAAGTCAATCAAAAAATATATTACTGTATGTTTATTGCTATCATAAAGGATTCTTTTTCATGTATTCTAAATAAATTCTTTGCATATTTAATGTTATTGGTTTTTATATATTAATTTTGTAATTGCTTTACTATTTTCCTTTTCTTTTCAATATTGTTGATCTTCTCCATTTTCTATATATACAGTTCTACCACTGTTAAATGATAATAATTCTTCCTCTTTTTTTTCCCCAATCCTTTTTTTATCTCAATTCCTTTGCTGAATTTAATTGGCTAGGACCTTGCAACCAGTTTAAATAATGCTTATGCTAGGGAGCATTCTTGCCTTGG
The DNA here is from genome assembly GCF_011764305.1 of Mustela putorius furo. NCBI lineage: Eukaryota > Metazoa > Chordata > Mammalia > Carnivora > Mustelidae > Mustela > Mustela putorius. The sequence goes on from NW_025421987.1 coordinate 35,487,726, forward strand.
CTTTAACTTTTTATTCTACACATTGCTTGAGTCAGTAGAAAAGCTGTGCATTGCTTTTATATTTAAAAAATTAAAAGGTTAAAAATCTTTTCTTGTGTGTGTGTTCAAAAGTATATCTTTGAGCTAAGCTTAACAAGTTGTAGCTTCAAAGCAGTCCAACCAATCATTGCAATACTGACTACATATCATAAATATCTTAGCATTCTGAAAATCATGCCAGTCTCTGCCTTTTTTGGTTTGTTTGCCCCCCAAATCCTGGTACTAGCAATGGGCATTGTGGTAGAGATTTTTAAAAAGTGATCATCCCTGGGGCAGCAGATGTAATTAACACAGAAAGTATATTGTTGATATACAGACATACAGAATGTAAGTTTTGCAAGAAGTGAGAGTTACTGCCGTGGGTAAGAGCTGATTAAAGATGGGAGGTTAAGTGGATGGCCATTAGCAAAAGTTGAATAAAAGGGTACTAAAATAGAGAGCACTTGACTCCGGGGTTCATGTGTTCTATAAGATAGATACCCAGGTTTGTTTTGACATTTTGGTTGCTAAAACCAGAACCATTACCAAATCTGCATCCTACAGAGAAAGTAGATCTAAAGAGTGTAATCCCATCATAAAAAATATTCTAACATCCTAGATTGGAAAGTTGATCTGGTTTATTACTTTGATTGTGAGACATTTTAGTTTAGACATTTTGGTTTAAAAACTATTTCACTTTAAGTAAAGAGATCATATTGCTGTTATACTTAGTTCATTCCCAGTGACACAGAGCATTCTAAAATACTCAAGTGCTTTTTATTCATCTTCTTTTCTATCACCTGACTACTATATTTTGCCCTGCAATACAAGGGACAACATAGGGGGGAAAAATAAGGGTCAGGTTTGGAACAGGGGGTATTTTAGAGAGGGTGGATATATATTGCTTAGAAATATTCAATCTTCACAGAATTGTATAATTACTTAACAGTAGTGAGCTATAATGTTAAGATTGTATTTTGCTTATATATATGTTATGTAATTACCTATAATTATATGTTTATATTATGTTTATATTTTGTTTGTATGTTATGTTTATATATGATATGTATTATGTATTATTACATATTATGTTTATATTTTTCTTGTATATAATATATAATATTATGTTTATATATATTATGTTTATATATATTATATAGCGTTAAATCATTTTTATTAAACAATAAACTCCTATTTTTGAAAAATTATTTTTAAGAATTGAGTGATGTTTTTGATTTTGTTCTTTAGGATTAAGTCACAAACCAGTCTTAGGATAGACTTCAAAAAGTCTGCTGATAATATTCTTCCATAAACAGATTATTATGTCTCTGATGTGTTCCTGAACTATAGATGTGTATGAAATAATCAGTAATAATTGGAATGTATAAGTCTTTATCCATTTTTGTTAGCAACAAATTTATCTCTTCAAATATCTATTAATTGTTCAAAACTGTGTTTTGAATACAAAACTGTGTCACTGTTTATTACCTAGGTCTTGCATTCAACACTTTTCTTCATACCCCAAATCTAGGGTTTTGGGGAAGAATTCAGAATAAAGGAATAGAGGAATGCTATCGGAATTTTTCCCTGTGAAGTCTTCACTGTGAATTCCTTATGTGTTGATGAAGAAGTCCTGTCCATCATCACCTGGAATAGACTAAGTCCTTTAGCACTACTCAGGATCCTGATGGTGCTCTCTGTTGAGACCTCTTCTTTTTGAGCTGCCTCAGCAGCTCTGCGAGTGTTGGCCATTGAGCTACTTTCTCCTGATCTTCTCTGCTATTCATCAGGCAAAGCTAACACTGCAGGATGATTGTTGTGCTGATGCTGACTTCTTTGGAGACCGTGGTGCACCAAAGCCACCTTACTTTCCATATAGAAGTCAGAATAATGCTCCTTTTCCTTCTACTCTCCTTTTCCTCCCACTTTCATTTAAACTCTGTTACTCATTCCGAGCAGAGCTCTTTTTTTCCTGTATTAATTTCCCACTGCTGTTGTAACAAACCTTGTACCTTTTAACAACACAAATTCATTATCTTACAGTTTTGTAGACTAGAAGTTAGAAGCCAGGTCTCACTGTGCTTAAACCAAGGTGTTGTTCAGATCATGCTGCTGTGTCAAGACTCTAGGGTGAACTCTGTTTCCTTGCATTTTGTGGCATCTAGAGGTCACCCACATTCCTTGACATATGACTCCTCTCTGTCTCCAAAGCCAGCAACAATGCATCTCTGACCATTCCATAGTCACATCTCCCTCCAACCACACAAAGAAATATTCTTTACTTTTAAGGACCCATTTGACTAGATTTGGCCCACCTGTATTATCCAGAATACCCTCCCCATCTCATGGCCCATAATCTTAACCATATCTGTAAAGTCTCTTTTGCTATATTCACAGATTCCAAGGACTAAGATGTGGACATCTTTGGGGTCCATTTTTCTGCCAACCTCATTCTCCAGTAGCCATAGAGAGTTTTTGGTATAAAAATCTCCTTTCATTATGTTTTTGAAGTTTTCCCTGGCATTTGTAGAATTCAAGCATTAATCCATTCGTGATACTTGAGGATATAATCTGTGAGACAGATATACTCTGCTCTCCTAATTCTCCTTGAAATATAGTTCTGGGCATGGCCTGTTTGCCATAAGATCCAGCTCCTGCCCTATGTTATTTTCTGTCTTGTCTATATTTACTGTATTCTGCCTCTTTTATGTTTTCAGGCTTTTAGATTTGTTTTCGTTTGTGGGAGGTGCTGGTGGAATAGTAGAGAGTTGAAGCAATCTAGAAGCCAGGATCTCTATCCTATTCTTCTGCCTTAGGCAGCAGTTTCTGGAAATGGCTGTGTCTTCAGGGTAGCAGTTCCTGCTAATAGCTCTCCCTTTGTAGACCTAGCTCCTACTAGGCATACCCTGCCATAGTTCTAGCTCTCTTGTCCTAAGCTTTGAATTTCCCTAGGCAGTAACCTCCCTACTGCATTGCTCCAGGCCTAGAGGTGAGGGTAGCTTTCTGTTTTTTCTCGTCATTTCTTCATCATGCCCTGCTTGGCTTCTCATCTCCATCACCTATGTGTCATCTCTTCCCTATATTAAGTTCCCTGTGTTTAAAACACCAAGAGTGTTTTCGACTTCCTCACTGACCTCTGAGTGATACATAAACAAAATATGTCCTCCTGTGTGAATATTCAGTCCAAACCCTCACCCAACCAGCTTACCAGGTGTGCTCAGGTAGTCTAAATCCTGGGGTGGACTGTAGCTGCACCTCAGTCTCAATCTCTGCTATGTGTAAACACAGCAAGAGATTGAAAAGTTCTCAATGCTTCATAAATTTAGTGGAACCTCTTATTTGCATTAGTTGAGTATTAACAGATAGACTCTCAAATCAATATGTTCTGAAAAAGATAAACTTTGGTTTAAACTTTACTACCGTATAATTTAGTGGTAAAACAAAACAAACGCAAAACAAAGTATTATCAGTTGGAGCTAGAGTTTGTCCATATAGGAGCTGGGACTTCTGAAGACAGGTGGCCTGGGAGATGTTCCTTTGTCAGAGTACTAAAGAACTTTCCTGGGAATAAGAATGCCTTCTACTGTAATGGAAGGTACTTACTGAACTTTAAGTTCAATTCCAATTTGAAGTTATGGACTGAATTTTATCCCCTCAAAATTCATATGTTGACGCCCTAAGCCTCAATACCTCAACATGTGACTGTAGTAGGAGACATGGTCTTGAAAGAGGTGATTAAGTTAAAATGAGGTTGTTCTTATAAGTCTGTTCAAATCTGACTGCTGTTCTTATAAGAGTAAATTTGGACACACAAAAAGACACCATCGTTGTGTGCACATAGCAGAAAGGTTGCATAAGACTACAGGGAGAAGGTGGTTGTCCGCAAGCTAAGGAGGGAGGCCGCAGAAGAATCCAAAACCGCTAATACCTTGATATTAGACCTCTAGCCTCTAGAAATGTGAGAAAATATATTTCTGCCTAAGCTGCCCTGTTTGTGGTATTTTATTACAACAACCTTAGCAAACCAATACACTTGCATTTTGTGATGTAAATCTCGCCCATTACTACAAATGTAGACTGTTATTTGCATTAAAATCTGGGACACCTAGGTGGCTCAGTGGGTTAAGCCTCTGCCTTCGGCTCAGGTCATGATTTCAGAGTCCTGGGATAGAGTCCTGCATTGGGCTCTCTGCTCAGCAAGGATTCTGCTTCCCCTTCTCTCTCTCTCTGCCTACCTCACTGCCTGCTTGTGATCTCGCTCTGTCAAATAAATAAATAAAATTCTTTAAAATATTATGTAAGGCATATTTCTTTTTTGGTGGGCAAGGAGAGATAGATGGTATTACAGAAGAACTGAGGAAAGACCTATGTTCTGTGCCTAGATTTCAGCTCTGGAGAGAGCTGAAAAGAGGTATTACAATGGAGAGTTCATAAGAGCAGTGCTATGAGGACACTGATGACCAGGGAAAGTTTGAGTGTCCTGCTTTGACTTCAACACCCTCACTCCCACATGCACCTCACTTCAAACTTGTGAGAAATCCTGGAGTTCAGGGTGGGACAGTAAGATTTTCTCACAGAAAACTAATGAACATAAAAGGTGCTAACTAAATAATTGACATGAAAATTTGGTTTGGATGCTTCAGTTAATGAATTTAAGGAAATAAGAACTTAAAAATCAAAGCCATTTTTAATCTAAAGTACAGATTCCATTGTGATTTTTTTCCCCTTTAAGATAGTAGTGTCCATATCTGTAAAGATAATTTCACCCCTTTGCACCTGGACTACTCTGTCATTTCATATTGTGTTATGGAGGAGAAAAATGGGCTCAGAGAGTTGGAAACTTGCCCTGTAGTTTACAGTATTTTAAGGAAATAATCCAGTAGTGCTTCTAATATTTTGCTTAAATACCAGTGTCTGCCACTATCCTATGAGAGATGCCAACATTACATACTGAGTATTAACAATACTTCCTTGCATGCCATTAAACTCAATTCATCATTTGCTTTCTTTTCTTTTTCTTTTTCTTTTTAAAGATTTTATTTATTATTTATTTACTTGACAGATAGAGATCACAAGTAGGAAGAGGCAGGCAGAGAGAGAGGAGGAAGGAGGCTCCCTGCTGAGCAGAGAGCCCAATGCAGGGCTCCATCCCAGGACCCTGGGATCATGACCTGAGCCAAAGGCAGAGGCTTTAACCCACTGAGCCACCCAGGTGCCTCATAGCACATGCTTTCTTGATGCTTACTCGTTGCTACATCCAGATCTAAGACGAATAGAAAAAGCTCTAAGATGTGGTCATCTTCAGTAAGCTGATATTCGAAGTAAGGAGATGAATCCATAAATGTAGGACATTTTTAGGTACTTGTGCAAGCAAAGATGTGATAATCAATTGGATAGTGAATAATAATGGAGTTGATTACTGTACTGTCAGAAATTACAACTTGACACTATTAAGGCACTCTTGCAGCAGAAACAACTGTATTTGCAGGAAGAAGTTAGGCAATTCTATTAAATTAACCACTCAGTTATTGGTTTGAATTTTGCCTAAGTGCTGAGCCAATTAAATATAACCCTCAAAGTTTGACCGTATTGGATTTTGATCAATACTTAGGAATTTGCCCTTGCTCTCCTGTAAGTGACCTGCTGTGGCCTCCAGATTTTTGGCTTTTGTCTTTTGTTACCTACCTGGCGAAGGTATAGAAGATAATATGATTCATAGTGAGAGCAATAGCTGCTATGTACTTAGCACATGTTATGTGCCTTGCACTCTCTATGTGATTTATATTATGGTTATCCTGACAAGCAAATATTATTTGTATTTTACAAATGAGGAAAAATCGTCATCTTAAACGTGGGGGTCAAGGTGTTAAGCAAATTTTTCTAGGACACAGGGTAAAGCAAATCTGAAATAGGATTCATACTTTACTGTGTTGAGTTTTAAAGCCTGCAGACTTGGCACTGTATCTGGTGAAACTTGAAAGATGGAGACGTTACCGTTGTCTGAGGGTGACTAAAAAGATTTCATGAAAGAAGTGTCATTGTTGTCAGCCTTTGAATGAAGAGTAGCGTTTTGACAGGTGAGGTGGACGGGATTGCAGGTGGAGGGAATATAATAGGCAACTAACTATATGATGTTAGGAGTATATGGGAGAAACGATGTGCACTTCAGTCATTCTGGGGACAGTAGAGTGAGGTCAGCTAGCTTTGTGTAGATGTGTGGTAGAGATTCTTTGCAGTCCTCTTGCTTTTTTAATTTTGTGAATGATGGGAAGTTGTTGAAAGTTTTGAGCAATGAATCACACAGCAGTATGAGGATTACTTTCTAAATTTTGTTTGAGGAAGTTAATTGGAGATTTTGCTTTCCTGGCATTAATTAGAGAGATCTTAAAAAATAATTGGAAACATTGTTTGGAAACATTGAAAGCAAACTCCTATTGAAGATTAGCTGGGGGATTTGGAGGGTTTCGGTTCAAGAGGGAAACACCTTGGAGCCACTGAAGTAGTCTCCCTCAAAGAAGATGAAAGCACCTTGAAGCTTCTGAGATGGACCTCAAGTGCCCAGTTGTAGATCTGGAAATGGGCATAATTTGTACTTTGGTTTAGAGTGCCCAAATGCAGAAGTAGCTGGGGAATAAGCAAGAGAAGGAAGTTAAGGTTTCAGGTCTACATGGTGGCAGCTGCTAAGCTCACACTAATCTCATGATCTGAGATAAGGGTATGACCTGGGAGGTACGTAAGCATAAAAATGTTTGTTGAATGGTCAAAGCACTTAGCTCTGCTAGTTCTCTTTGCTCACAGTTGTGTCCTTGGGTGATAGCTGGAACTGTCTTCAAAAGCAGCCTGCTGAGTAAGCTGCTGTGTCTGTTGTTAGCTCTCACTTGATGGCCTCCGACATTTTGCTTTCTCCCCACTTACTGCTAGAGGTTGCCCCAGCAAGCAGGAATGGCTATTAAGCTGAAATATTATCATTGCACTCTAGTGTTTAGAGAGTTTTCCATTAAGTTGCCCTTCACTACTGCTATGACTCTGTAGTGTTCTTATAACCAAGTCCTTTGAGAATCCCCTTTGGAACTACGTTTTCATAGTATAAGGGGAAATGTGTAAGTCTAGTAACAATAAGCCATTTATTCTTAAAAAAATGCCAACCAATTGGGGATGGTTTTATGCAACTTTTATTTTCTACTGGTAGAGGAAGATTTCTGCTCTTAATTCCTTCTGCTCTTGAGCATAAATAAAATTGGCATTTATTATCTGGTTGAAAGAATTGTTAGGTAAGCAACTAGAGGTTCATGAGTGGAGGTCAGGAGGTGAAAGAGGGGTAGAGATAGATTGGATCCTCATCAAACTGCCACGTAAAAGTTGATAGGTTTGCAGGACACATAGATTATAATGTGCACTGCACAACTGGCCAACGTACGCAGGAGCTGTGTGCCAAAAGAGGGATAGTTCCATTCATGACCACTTAGTGAGGAAGAGAGTATTGAGAAAGCACTCTGGGAAATGCTCAAATTTTAGGGGATGAAAGGGAAAGGAAGGTAAACCAGCAAAGGAAAGAGGGAGAAGTCAGAGAGGCACAGCTGGTCCTGACTAGTACAGTAATCATGGCCCATGTCTCCTCTCCGTGAGGTCCAAAACTGTCTTCATGTCCCAACGTATCTCCCCAGTGTAAAGTCAGTCCCTCTGTCTCTTTCTCTGTGTGTCTCTCTCACACATACATATCGGTATTTGCCACTCTTGTTAGTTTCATTGTCATTTCAAACCAGTTTATCAAAACTAATGATCTTTGACAAGTCACTGTTTATTCACAGAAGTGGTTGTTCCCACTTAAACTTAGGAAACTTTGTTCTCTTTCCTGTTTTGTGTAGAACACTGGTTTTTAAAGTCTGATCCTCCTCTGAGGAAGTACATTTAGCCTTTGAAATTTGTAAAGAGCATAATTTTGTCGTCCTTCAATAGCCATATCAATGTACATTATTCTCTATTAAAAAAAGATATAGATGTTTAAAACGGTTATCTTTATTTTAAAGTTTAAAACCATCCTATCAACAACCAGGCATAATTTGGTACCCTGAATCTGAGATCTCTGGTCCAAACGTTGTATTTCAAAAACCATGTCCTTCGGGACATTTTCTTTCCAAAAGAATAGAATAATTAGTTCCTAAGAAATGACACAGCCACACATTGTCAATGTAATTAAGTGTGCTGCTGCCAAACTCAGACAAGCCTATATTTCTGTCATTTTGTCTGATGCCGGAGCCAGCATGTGTTTTGCTTATTTTATAATCACCACTGAGAGAAGCTCAAAGAAGCTTCTTGAATCCCAGGAAAACAGTAAAATAAAATTGCCTACCATCCTGGCAATGCCCCCAATATTAAAACATAGTCATTTAGTCCACCCCTATCACTTGTCTTTTACATCAGTATACCAATTACATAGGAATTATTATGTTTTCTAAAACCATCAGAAGATAGACTTTTTTTTTTGTGGCTTTGTTCTGTAATCAATGGCAATGTATAATAATAAGGATCTTTAGTGGTGAAAACCAGATTTGATCAGCCTCTCCAGTTTTTAAGCCAAGCCCCAAGCAAATGGTGCATAGATTTGACTCATTTATCCTTGGCTCCTCTCTATCCACCTTTAGCCACCTTTGTTATACAATGGCATAGCTATTATTTTTGGCTGTATGTGGCAGTGTTTTCCTCATTATCTTTTTCTTGGTATCAGACTTTATGATGAGTAGTCAGGGTGAGGGTGTGAACAAGCACAGTGACTACTCTGTGATGGGAACTTGGCCCAAGTATGTAGGGTTTCCAGATAAGACGCAGGATTCCCACTTAAATTTGAATTTCAGATGAACAGTGAATAAGAGGTCTAAGTTACGGTATTTTTCCACCTCTGTAGAAATCTCGTCAAATATTGAATGGGATGTGTTTGTACTGATGTATACTTATAGTAAAGTAATATTTATTGTTTATCTGAAATGCAGCTTTAACTGCATGTCCTGTATTTTGGTTTGCTAAATCTGGCAAGTCTAGAAGGAGTTCCAGAGCTCTCTCTTGCTTGTTTTTTGTCTTTTTGATTTTTTTTTAAATGAACTCGAAAATAATTTGTTGTGAAGGTATGAGGGAAGATTAAATACAAACCCAGCTGATAGACACTTTTCTTGATAAGTAAGAGGAAGGAGTCTTTGACAGAAAGTAAGCCAAGTAGAGAGAAGAAGATATTTGAGCAGCAGAAGAGATAAGGACCTCTGAGTTCCAGCCCCCTTCTGTTGGCCCTGATTCTTCACCTCTTCCTTTTGTGCCATACACTATCTTCGTAGCATCCTATACTATACACTACCCTCGCATCTAGGTATGTGAGCCAAAAAATGGCATTTTCTTGCATGAGCAGTTATGATTTGGGTGGTTTCCCTTTTAGTATCTGTGTTTCTCACACTGCTTTGGAGTGTGTGGCCCTGCTGTACTGCCCCTGGCCTCCTTAGCTTTTCCCAGGTAATGTGCATTTGCAACTGCTCTCATGTGTGTTGGTGGACAGTTGATCTTTTGTTAGCACCACAAAGACCTTCTTGAACGGGGTTTTCATGGATAAGATGAGAAGTTGGAACACACTTTTATCTACTGCATGGAGAAACAATGGTGCCTGTAATGAATATGTTCTTTATTCTGGAAAACAGTGGAGTCCAAATTTACCAAAGTATGAACACTGGAAGACAAAAGCGTGTGGGGATATAAGAAACAGAAAAGTAGGCACTTCGCTTCATGAATACATCAAGTAATTTTAAAAATCAAAGATAAACTAAACTTGTCAGTAGGAGTTCTCCAGGCAACAAAGAAGTCTTCTTAAAAGAAGGCTTTAAAAAGGGAAAGTAAAACATGAAAATGAATGAGAAAACTGCAAGCAAACAAAGAATACCTTCTTCTAGGTTTTGAGCACGTTTTGATTAACTGTCAAGCTAAGTCTCCCCTGAGTAAGTGGGTATCCACTGTAAGGGTCTCTCTGACATATGGGCTTTCCCACTTGTGTAGAAATCATGTCAGTTAGTTTCAGTTTCACAGGACATTAGTCAGAAACATGTGAAAGCCGTGTTCTAATCTGGCTATAGGTTCCCCATAGGACTCACATTAAAATCTTTACCATCCCCTTCTGGAGGAAATTGGACGTACAACAGGATGAATTACCAGGCTAGGCTAAGGCCAAATATTAAGAACCCTAACATTTAACACCGTGAACCCATTAGGCAGGTTCAGAGTCTTTGGCAAAAGCACAGATCAATAGCTGAGTCTCAGGTAAGACTGGACAGATTCAAGAAATTGACCCTATGAACCAGAGACTTCCAACTGTATAAAATAAATAACTTCCACTGTATAAAATAAATAAATAAATAAATAAATGCCCTTGAGAGCTAAGGTTGAGAGCAGAACTCACTGTTGGGGTTCTGACAAAGAGAATAAGAATAAGGTGACTGGGGTGCTTGGATGGCTCCGTTGATAGATCTTGCAGGTGTGAGTTCGAGCTCCACATGGGGTGTAGAGATTACTTAAAAAAATGATTCCTTAAAAAAAAAAAAAAAGAAGAAGGTGATTGAAACCATATTGATGTCTACAGTTTTCCCTGGGCAGAATCTAACATGAACCTATTTCTTTTGTTTGCATAAAAACAAAAGATGCATATTCCCTGTGATGCATAAAATTATTGCAGTCAAGTGGAAGGCAGTTAGAGGGCATGTGGGGTGAAGTAGGGAGCAGGGAAGGAAACAGAGGTGAGGGTAGATATATCTGCTGAATGCTTTCCAGGAGGGTTCGAGATCACTATAAATAATAATACATAGCCTGCATTACTTTTTCTGTAGAAATAATTTAAATACCTACAAAATATTCTGTATCCAAAGTATTCACAAGATTCTTCACAAGAATATGAGAAATAAAGTGCCTGTGGTGGAATTGGTCCACAGGAGATTGGTGACATGTTCAAAATTACTTGAATAACAAATAGCACAGCCTAGATTCCAACCCACAGTATCCTAAGTGATTGTTTATAGGATTCTTTTCATTTTTGTGTCCACTTAATTTTGGTATCCCATTTATTTAGGAACATATGATGTGGCCTTCTGTTTACTGCTATATATCTGGTCTCCTCTTTAAAATAAAGAGCAGCACAGATATAGGAAGTGGGAGTGTCCAGAATGCAAGAATCAAACTAGACCGCAAGAGAGACAGTTGTACAGGTGGTTGAAGAACACACCAGGACTTTAGAAATGGCTGTTTATTTATCTATAAGTTATTTATTTATATTTTTTAGAGAGATATGGGGGACAGGCAGAAGAAGAGGCAGAGAGAGAATCTTATGCTGCGTGTCGAACCTGATGCAGGGCTCGATCTTGATCTCAGAACCCTGAGATTATGACCTGACCCAAAAATCAAGAGTCAAATGCTAACCGACTAAGCCACCCAGGCACCCTAGGAATGGCATTTTATTTTATTTTATTTTTTTTTTTTAAAGATTTTATTTATTTATTTCACACAGAGAGAGAACACAAGTAGCAGAGAGACAGGCAGAGAGAGAGAGAGGGAGAAGCAGGCTCCCTGCTGAGCAGAAAGCCCGATGCAGGGCTCCATCCCAGGACCCTGAGATCATGATCTGAGCTGAAGGCAGAGGCTTAACCCACTGAGCCACCCAGATGCCCCTTGAAATGGCATTTTAGATGTCACTTAAAGTAAAGTATGAGAACTAAGGAAACATAGGAAGCCATGAAAATATGGACACTGTTAGTAACAGTTAAGGTAAAGGGAATGTTCTTGGTAATGACTATGAACTATATCTGGTTGGAGAGAAAAATAAGAGGTGCGGTTGTCTGTGAGCTCCATAGATGCGCCTGTTAATGTGGAAGGCAATCATAAATAAGATGACCCTTCTTGATGGCCATCATTTTAGCTCTGTAACATAATGTGTGCTCACATATGCCAAGACAATTAATGGTTAAAATTTTGAAAATGTGAAGATTGTAGCTCATAAAAGTGATCACTCATGTTGGGGTGTATGTACCTCTGATAACAAAAAAAGGAACACATTTGTTAGAAATTAGTTTCAGTTGAGATTGTTTAAAAGGAACTCTGTAGGGTGGCACGGCCTTATATAAAAGGAGACTACTGCTTTAGCTTATGGCTTTCGTGATATGTTTTCCTGGGGAATGTTGCCAGTGATTGGGCGGGCCCATGAGATGTTTGTAGAAGTTTCTTGGCACTCTTCTTCCTCCTCTCTTTGTCCAGCTTTGAAGCTAAAAACAGTTGTATTGGAATGATAAGGGAAAAGCCAAAAGAATTTTTGACTTAATCTTGACATGGCTGAACTACTGACCTAATAAGCAATGTCTTACTTTCCGTTTTTTATAATTTATTGTCTAAATTGCTCCTAGTTAGGTATTTTATTACTTGCAGCTCACAGCATTTCTAACTGAATCCTGAATTCCTTTCTTGTTTTCTTTTAGTTTTCTAGTGGTCTCTTTGTTGTGGAGATTTTTTTAGTTTTTTTTTTTTTTTTTTTTAGCTGTCTGGTGTTTGAAACCTCTTCCTATATGAGATGAGTCTTTGTGGTAGAGGGACAACTTTAAACTACAGAAATTTAAAATGCCAGATACCCACCTTTATCCTCATTTGAAACTAGGGCTTAGGCAAATAAGGCTCGCTCAGCTGGAAGTATCTCCACTAGGTTTTCAGGGTGGACCTAGTGACACAGGGAGACATGAAAAAGGGATCATTTTCTGATAAGGAAAGTGGTTGTAGTAAAATTGTACTCCTGGTCAATCAGTGGCTACAGTAGCTAGGACATTCAGTTTTCTCACCCTTGCATAGGCAAAAGTTTCCTTGCCAGCCTAGATCTACAGCTTAATTTGTTGCATTGTTTTAAGATGCATGGTTTTGAGCAGGATAGTCAAGCTCTTCTGGTGATTCCAATATATTTTTTAATAATTCTTTTTTGCCTCTCCTATTTAATCAGTTATGGCTGGTTTCTCTTGCTTGCAACTAAAATCCCTGCCTGGTACTTTTTCTTCTGTCTCCTCAGCCAAAAGAGTAGAGGTCAGAGAAGAGACAGCCTAGCTACTAGAAACACTTCACCTTTTCTGCTTGAATACAACCTTCTACAAATCACCTTCTACAGTCACCTTCTACAAATGAATTAACACATTAAATTAGATGACAGGAGAAAGGGAAGAGGAAGAAGCCCACACACATTTTTTGAATTAAAAATCATGAAATTTGTGACTTTAAGAGTTTGTATTGAATCTACAGACAATGTTTCTGGGATAACTTTTAAGATGTTAATTTATGTTTTTTTTCTGTTTTTCTGATTGTGTCTTCATTCAAATACGTAGCCAGGCTCTGTGCTGCTTTGTTTTTCTGAAGGAAAAATTGGGTATGAAAAAAATGGAAGTTTCAGTTCCACCCAGATTTTCATTTTCTAACAACCTAGGCCTTTTGATAAGGTTATGCTAGATGCCCTTAAAGGAGAGGAAAGAATGAGTCATGAGAGAGATGAAAGAGAAGGGATTAATGTTCATGCTGAAGAGTTGCCTTTGAGAGGTTTGAAAAGAGGGAAATCATTGTAAGATACCTCAGAGGTCATGTACCCCTGGGGCCAATAATACATTATATGTTAATTAAAAAAAAAAAAAAAAGATACCTCAGAGGTCAGAGTAGGGACCCTGCTCACTATCAGTGCTGTGATGGGGAAGTAGGACCTCAGGGAGGAATGTTGTGTAGATCCCAGACTTGCTGAGAATTCTACATCTCCATTGTGGTGCACACAAGCTATTAGCAAGAAGAAAGCTGGACCCAGAGGGACCATGTGGAATATTCCTAGGTGGTAACCACTGGGTAGATGGACAATGACCAGAGAGGTCACCCTCTGTCACTGTGCTACCTAACACCCCCATATGTCATTATTACCTTAATAATGGTGCGGGGAGGTCACCAGGAATTATCAAAATTGTATTTAGATTATCTTGGCAAGGCGTGAGCAAGAAATCATTTAGTACATTTATATAAAATAAAGAAATCTACTGTTGGTTTGTTATATAAAATAAAGAAATGTGTTAGTTTGCTGGGTTGCCATACAAAGGACCATGGCCTGGGTGGTTTAGACAACAAAAATTTATTTCTTCACAGTTCTGGAGGCTGGAAGTCTGAGATCAATGTGTCAGCACAGTTGTTTTTTTCCTGAGGCTTCTTGTGTTTTAGATGACTGTCTTCTCCCTGTGACTTCACGTGATAGTCCTTGAGTGTGTGTCTGTGCCTTAATCTCCTTTTGTTACAAGAACACTAGTCATGGGTTAGGGTCCATACTTATGACTTTATTTGCCAAATTACCTTTTTTAAAGACCCTATCTCTAAATATAATCACATCTTGAGGTACCAGGGGTAGGACTTAAACTTAAGAATTTTGGCAAGATACAGTTTAGTCCATAACTATCTTTTGCCCAACTAATAGATATTATGGGAAATATATTTCCTTTAAATGATAATGTTACTAACGGTGATATTACTAACAGTGATACTGTTATTAGTTCTAAATAATAACAGCAAATATTTCCCAGTTCATATAAGGGATTAGGTATTTTCTAAAAACATTTTATGTGATAACTCAGTTAATCCCTACAGTAGACTAAGATAAGAGATATTGTCATTATTCCCATTTTATTAATGAGGAAGCTGCAGCATAAAACATTTCTGTAAGTGTTTATAAGCATTATGTTATGCTGCTTCTCAATAATAAAAATATAGTAATTATTAAGCATGGAAATCATGGCATAATTTATCCTTCAGTTGGGCTAAGGCAAGGATTTTTGGTTACAGTGTTCATCCCCATTTTGCCTTGGTTCATGAAGGCTCTTTCCTATCTTTTAACATGGGTAGCAATCAGAAATTCCAGAATTGGCTGTCAAGGAACCAGAGGTGAGGTAAAACCCTAGGAATTACCTCCATTTTAATTCTAGAAATAGATATGTATCTCTCTGCTATCAAGGTTATACATAGAATAGGAATGAAATGCCATGAGTCTGTAGCATTTGTTTTTATTTAATAGGTGTAGATTTGGTTTTGTAATAAAAATGCCCCCTGACTCAGATCAGTAAGACTTCTTTTGAAGTCTTATTCCTTGGCTTTAGTATCCATCCTTCTTGCTCAGTTGGCTTGATTTGTTTTTGTACACTTTAAGTGTTGGGCTACTTTGCTGGGATCATGTGAATCAGAGTCTACAATAGATTGATTTAGTATTCATTTTCTTTCTCTAGTCATTATAGGAAAAAGCTCCATCCTACTCTTTTTTTTTTTTTTTAATTTATTTATTTTTTTGACACAGAGAGAGAGAGATCACAAGTAGGCAGAGAGGCAGGCAGAGAAGGCCAGGGGGAGGGGGGCGGGAAGCAGGCCCCCTGCTAAGCAGAGAGCTCTATGCGGGGCTTGATCCCAGGACCCTGAAGGTCATGACCTGAGCTGAAGGCAGAGGCTTAACCCTCTGAGACACCCAGGTGCCCCTCCATCCTACTCTTTGGCCCCTGTGGAGGAAGGACTGGACTGTATCAGTTTATTTTAGAGCTTGGGACAAACCAAAGAACTGAACATAATAGTAAGTCATTTTGATCAGAGACCTAACCAAGGATTAGCACTCATCAAAGTACAGAGTTGGAAAGGCAATCAAATCTTTCTTAATAGCATTTATTGTTATGTGAAAAGGTATTGTTATGTGTAAGGTATAAATAATAGACAAACAGTGTTTATTGTTTTAATTATTATTATTTTATTATTCTACTTCTTTGGTATAATCCAAAGGTGGTAAGTTAAGAGTCACTGAAGCCAAATATAAAACTAAGACCAAAAAAGAGAATTAAGTCTTTGAAATAAACATACAAAAACATTTAACAAAAAGGGTTAGACCAATTCAACTTAATCTTGGCTACATGGTACCTTTGCTAGGAGGCTTCTAAGTAATAATGTCCGGCTCTACCAAGATCAATTAAATCTAAGTTCTGGAGGTGAGACCAAAGTATTAGTGATTTTTGAAAGCTTTTCAGGTGATTTAACACAAATTTAGGATTGAGATCCCATGAGTTATATAGGAAGAGAGATCAGGATTACTCAACTCCCTGCAGTAAAAATAAAATGCATGAATAACAGTGGATTAAATAAGACAGAAGTTTATTTCTCTCACTTAAAAATATTCTGTTGGTAGGCAATCCAGGGCTAGTATGGTGGCTCTATGGTATTATTAGATACCTTGAATCATATCATCTCTTTTTCAGGACATGAATCTCATTCACAATGTCACCTAATAGTAAGATTCATTATTTATTTATTCACCTAGTATTTATTGGGTACCTACCCTGTGGCAGGAACTGTTCTAGGATCTCCTGGTATTTTATGAGACTGACGCGCTACCTACTGCGCTAACGAGGCACCTGGATCTCCTGGTATTTTAGATGGAGTGGCTACAAAATATCTGGCAGAGATGATGATATTTGAGTAAAATCCCAAAGAATATCAAGGGGTAAAGCCATTGCAGATACCTGAAGCAAAAGTGTTTGAAGCAAAGGAAAGAAGGAACAAAATCCCTAAGGTAGGAGTGGGCCTCATGTATTTGGGAGAAAGCAAACAGGTAATATGGGTAGAGCTGAATGAGTGCAGGGTTAGATAGGGTTAGATGGGATATGAGAGAGATACTGAGTAGGTGTTATAGGCCACTATGGCTACTATGTTATAGGCTACATAGGCTACTATGAAAACTTCCAGTTTAGCCTGAGGGTAGGGGATGAGAGACATTAAACAGAGAATTGACATGATATAATTTATATTTTAGTTTCATCAGAATTACTTCTCACTTCTGTGTTAGAGAAGAGATCTGCTAATTGACCAGGTGGGAACAGGAGAGTAGTCAGAGAGCTATTGCACTTATCATTGTGAGAGGGGATGTGGCTTGGACTAGGATAGCAGCTCTGGATTTGATAAGGAGTAGACTGATTTCAGGTTTAGTTTGGAAATAGAGCCAACATCATTTGTTAAGATAATGAGGATGGAATGGGAACAAAAAAGAGGAGTCAGGATGGCACCAGAGGTTTTGGACTGATGAACTGAAAAGTGGAGTTGCTATTTACTGAGATGGGGAAGACCAAAAAAAGAGGAAGTTTGGGCTCAAAATGAAGAGTTTAGTTTGGACATATGAAATTAAAATACCCATTAGAGGGGCATCTGGGTGGCTCAGTGGGTTAAGCCTCTGCCATCGGCTTAGCTCATGATTCTGGGGTCCTGGGATCGAGCCCCACATCAGGCTCTCAGTTCAGTGGGGAGCCTGCTTTCCCCCCCCTCTCTCTGCCTGCCTCTCTGCCTACTTGTGATCTCTCTGTCAAATATATAAATAAAAATATTAAACAAACAAACAAAAAAATAAAAAAAATGCCCATTAGATGTTTTTATCAATTATCAGTTCACTGCTTCTCAGTCCCAAAAATGCATTGCGATAAACAATAGAATTCGTTTAAGTATTTCTTCTTTAAAGTGAGAACAGTATTAAGCTTTTTAAATAAAGAATGCTAGAGGCACATTACAAGAGAAGAAGATTGTTGTTTTTTTTTTTCCTTGCTATTTCTTGTATAAAGTGGGAACTGGCAGCGTGGGTGTGAGAACATCCAGTGGAGCTCTTTTAGCACTGGAACCAGAATCTGGCCCCTCTATGACATTGCATTTTCAGTCTGCCAGTAACTATTTTGTAGCCCTCTTTGATGTGGAACCCAGAACCCCCATTCTCTGAGGGGCTTCTTCTCCTGCTCATGCCCCGACTCCCTCTGCAGGTCATTGGCTGATGACTATTTGTTCCCACCTGTTCTCCAAAGAGTAGCTTATTGCTTGTCCTGCAACTCCAAACTAGTTCTGGTCTTCTCTACTATCAGAAAGCCTGAGCTATACCTTCTCCAACAAGGTCTGAACCGCTTCCAAGTTTGCCCTTCATTGAGTACACTCTCTAGGATACCAGGGATACCTCAGTCCTAAGATATCATATTTGTCACAGTTGTTCTTTTATAATTCCTCATGATTCTTTATTTGACACATCCCTTTTTAACCTACTGCATGGTTTCTATATCCTGGTTGGACACTGCTATAACTTCCAATTGGAGATCTGTGTAAACAATTGGCTATATAAGTTTGGAGCTCACAGAAGAGGTCCAAGATGGGGATACAGATTTGGGACCATAAATATATAGATGATGATGAAAGCTGTGAGACTGGATGAGCCCTCAATGAAAATGAACTTAAGAAAGACACAAGACTGAAATTTGGCCCAAAATTTAGAGGAGGAAGAACTAAGGAGGAAGTAGCAGAGGAGACTCAGAAGGAGTTCTGAGGGACAGAGATTTTCAAGGAGGAGAATGTGATCATCTGTGTTCAGTGCAGCTAGTTGTTCAGTTAGAAACATGCTGGGGAATGGCCATTGTATTAAGCAATATGAAGGTCTTTGGTATTAACAGTAGTTTTAATGGAATGGAAGGAAGTAAATTCTAATTGGGAAGAATCAACGAGAATGAGACAACAAAATCATAGACAGTGAGTATAGAAATTCTTTTTTATTATTATGTTCAGTTAGCCATTGTATAGTACATAATTAGTTTTTGATGTAGTGTTCAATGATTCATTAGTTAAGTATAACACCCAGTACACATCACAGCATGTGCCCTCACTCTTTTAATGAGTTTTTGTATGAAATAAAAAAGAAATATGGGTTAATGGATAGTGGAGAGTGTGGGGTCAAGGGAAAGAGGGTCCTCTTCTTTGAAGAAATAAAAACAAACAAACAATATTTTTTATGCTAATGGGAAAGTTCCAGTAGAAAGAAAAACAATGATAGTGAAAGGGAGAGGGGGAAATTCCTGGATTCCTGGAGTAATGTCTGAAGAGAGGAGGGAGGGGAAATCCAGGGTTGAAGTGGTAGGCTCCTCCGTAGTCACAAGGGAGTAGACAAAATACCTGGGCACAGATGCTTTTGTGTAAGTGGTGAAAGCATGCAGAAATATTCTTTTTTTTTTTTTAAAGGTTTTTATTTAATTTTTTGACACATACACAGAGAGATCACAAGTAGGCAGATATGCAGGCAGAGAGAGAGAGATGGGGAAGCAGACTCCATGCTGAGCTGAGAGCCTGATGCGGGGCTCGATCCTAGAACCCTGGGATCATGACCTGAGCCGAAGGCAGAGGCTTAATCCACTGAGCCACCCAGGCATCCCCAGAAATATTCTTTTGATTAAGTCTATTTTGTCAGTGAAATAAGAAGTAAGGTCATCAGCCCAGATTAAAGGGGGAAGGAGGTGCTATAGGCTTGAGAAGAGAGAATATATGATGTAATGTATATGAGTGGAAAAATGCATTAATTAAAGAAATACAGAACTTGTGGGTAAATTTAAGAATTAGTAGTCATGGAGGAGTTGGAGGGCAGATGATAGAATAGGAAGCACCAGAAATCTGTCTCCCCACATAGACAGTTGCTGTGGCAGAATCTATTTGATGTACTTATTTTGGAACTCTGATGTTTACTGAAGTCTTGCAACTTCCAGGTGATGGCTTAGACAGTAATTTGTGGTTAACTTCAGTCAGCTTCAGCTCTTAGTTCTTTAGCAGCTACCCATCCCTCATCCCCAGCCCCATGGCAGGTGGCTATGCACACATTCCTGAAGTAATTTGCGTGTTGCTTGCAGGAGACACTGTGAACAATAAGAATCCTGTCCACCAGGATACCAAGTATTTGGGCTCTGGCTGCTACCTGCTGCATCTGATTGTAGAGGCGCAGACACAGAGACAGGTAGCCACTGTTGCATACCTCTCCTCCCGTTGTTGTAGATACCACCCCTGACAGCTGAACTGACTTCCAGGGGATTTAAGAGTCGTCCCTGCTTCACTTTTCTTGTTTTACCCTTTGGGAATCATATATTTAAGGACTATGATATCATCTCCAATGCAGCCACATATATACAGAAATTTAGAAAGTCATCATGTCTGCCCAAGAAAAGACCTGAGAAGACATTAAATCTATACCCCAGACTGATCTCTGGCACAAGGACACTGTACAACGATCCAAACAAAACAAAACAAAATCCCAGCAAACCCAGGAGAAGAGGGAGCTTCTGATCTCCATAGTTATCACATTATAAGATTCAAATGTCCAGTTTTCAACAAAAAACCACAGAGCATACAAAGAAATAGGAAAGTACAGCCAATTCACAGGAGAAAAATAAATCAATAGAAACTACCCTTGAGAAAGAGTAGATGGAGACTTACTAGGCAAAAACAAAAAAACCAAACCAAACAAACACCCCAAAACAAACTCAAACACATAAAAAACTGTCTTAAAGATGCTGAAAGAGCTAAAACAATGTGAAGAAAGCTAAGAAAACAATGTATGAATAAAGTCTCAATAAAGAGATAAAAAAGGAACTAAAGAAATTCTGGAGTTGAAAATTACAATAACTGAAATGAAGAACTCAGTAGAAGAGTTCAGAAGCAGATTTGAGCATCCAGAAGAATCAGTGAGCTTGGTGATAGGGTGGGCAACTGAAATAACTAAGTCTGAGGTACAGAAAGTAAAAAGATTGAACAAAAGTGAATAGAACCTAAAGGACTTTTGGGACATCATCAAGTGGACCAACATGTGCATTGTGGGCATCCCAGAATAAGAAAGAGAGAGGAGGGGGAAGGGATTGTTTGAAGAAATAATGTCCAAAAATTGATGAAAAGCATAAATAGAAACATTCAAGAAACCTAGCAACTCTAAACAGAATAGATTTAAAGAGATCTGTACTGAAGGACATTGTTTAAAAAGAAGAAAAATATTGAAAGCCAAAAGAGAGAAAGAAAAAAAAAAAGGCAAAAGAATCTGGAAAACAGCAAGACAGAAGGGACTCATCAAATGCAAGAGGGTCTGAACATGATAATCAGCATATTTTTGTCAGAGACCTTGGAGGTCAGATGACAGTACGATATATTCAAATGGCTGAAGATAAAAACCATCAACTAAGAGTCCTGGCAAAACTGACCTTTAAAAGTAAGGGAGAAATGAAGATACTTCTGGATAAATAGAAGTTTATGCTAGAGGGAAGCCTTTGATTAAAATGAAAGAACACTGGAAAGTAACTCAAAATTGCGTAAAAAAAATAAAGATCTTTGGTAAAGGTATTTACATGAACAATTATATAAGCTGATGTTACTGTAACTTTGGTTTGTAGCTACAATTTTGTTTTCTACAGTATTTAGGAAACTAATGAATAATTACTAGTTTATGGTTTTGGATACACAAGGCATTAAGATGTACTTTATAACACCAGTGACTGAAAAGGGGTAGGGATGGAGCTTGTATAAGAGCAGAGTTTTTGTATGTTACTGAAATTAAACTGTTGTAAATTCAAATTACAATATTATGCCTTTAGGATGTGGAATGTAATCCCTAAGGTAACCACAAAGACAAGAAGTAGAATAGTGGTGGCCCAGGGCTGGGGTGGTGAGTGCAGGGAGTTACTGTTTAATAGGTAAAGAGTTTCATTTTTGCAGGTTAAAAAAAGTTCTGGAGATGGATGGTAGTGATGGTTGTACGACACTGTGAATGTACTTAATGCTATTGAATTATACACTGAAAATGGTAAATTAGTGAATTTAAATTAGTAAAAATTTAAATTTAGTTTAGTAAAAATGGAATTTTATATTATTTATATTTTAGCACAGTTTTTTTAAAGATTTATTTTAGGGGGAGACAGAGAGAGAGAGTGAGCATGTGCTACTGGGAGAGGCAGCGGGAGAGACTCTTCAAGTAGACCTTTGCTGAGTGCAGAGCCTGACTTGGGGCTCTTTCCTACAATCCATGAGATCAGGACCAGAGCCGAAACCAAGAGTTGGATGCTTGAGCCACCCAGGTGCCCCATAGCACAATGTGGGTTAAAGCCTCTGCCTTCGGCTCGGGTCATGATCCCGGGGTTCTGGGATGGAGCCAAGCATTGGGCTCTCTGCTCGGCGGGGAGCCTGCTTCCTCCTCTCTCTCTCTGTCTGCCTCTCTCCGCCTACTTGTGATTTCTGTCTGTCAAATAAATAAATAAAATCCTAAAAAAAAAAAAAAAAGTTATTTGAAATAGAGATCATAGGCATAAATTTAAGATGAGAACCTTCATTATGATTTTGTATCTTTTCTGTACTCCAGTTTAGTTGTGTGGATACAGGTGCAGAGCCAGTAAAGACATGAGTTTCTCAAGGTTACAAAACAAGATGTGAGAAAGGGGTCAAAGAGTTAGGAGTACGCGAAGGATGATTTTAATGAGTGATTGTAGAATAAAAGCTGATGGCTAAAACTCTAACCATTAAGGTCAGGCTGGTAACAGAAGGAAATAGGAGACAATGAAATAGCCCCTTTCCT
This sequence comes from Mustela putorius furo, assembly GCF_011764305.1. Lineage (NCBI taxonomy): Eukaryota > Metazoa > Chordata > Mammalia > Carnivora > Mustelidae > Mustela > Mustela putorius. Next base: position 35,510,179 of record NW_025421987.1, read on the forward strand.
TTAGGCAGCCTTCCTGGAAGTCCCAGACACTTACGGTTTATTGACCAGGCATAGTCATATGCTATACATAGCTATTAAGGGATTCTAGAAAATCTGTTCTTTAATTCTGAGAAGCAGTATGCCATGTTAAAAAAAAAATGCTATTTACTAAAGAAGAAGGGGAGCATGTATGTAGAAAGAAACTACCCTTATCTATCACAGTCCGAAATAATGTGCTATGTAGTGAGTCTCTTTGGGAAAGGACCTCAGAGGAAGTTGTTTTAGCCTGGGGAAAGGCAGTACTCTTCTTTAATCAAATGCAAGCACAAGGCTATTTTGGCAAAAAATGTGGGTGAGACAACACCTTTTGTTTTTCTCATCCATTCATCTTCTTTCTCAGTCATGCTTATCTTTTCAGTCATAAGAATCTTCATGTATTTCTCTTCCCTTTACTTACAAAAGCCTTTTTTCAGGAAAAGATCTGATAAGCCCAATTTCATTATGGTTTAAATGATTGATAAACTCATCTGAGGAGTGTAAACATTTTTAAAGGGGATGAAACCTTAAGCTGAAAGGTATGACATCACATTGGGGTGGGTTCCTCGCTGAGGAAGCAGAAATAATTTAAGGGATACGGTGAGCTTCCTGTAGCCTCTGTTAATAATGCCATGTTGGCCATCTCTATCTGAATGTTCCTAAAGATACCACTGGCCAGACCTACATGGTTCAATCTTTCAGACTGTCAATCTGGCAACAGTTATTAAATTCAGTTTGAGACCAAATAAAAAGGAGCATTTTACAATTGGATTGAATAAAGGTTAATAGCCTGAAAGATGCAGAAATCACGATCAGATAGCCATGGGATTCAGACTTCTCACAACTCAATCAGTGAATGCTAGGAAGTTGAGTAACCTCTTGGCATGCAGCAGAATTGGCCCAGGACATGGTTTTGCTTGTGACAGAAGCATATTTCCTTTTATGCTCATTGAATAGCCAGATAGAATTAACTGATGGTTTGCCACATGCCACCAAGAGATATCTTTGCACATCTGATAGACTACAGAATAGGAATGCTGCTTAACATGGGTTTTATTGCATCTCAGCACCTGCTTCAGCCAACAGTCATTACTATCTAGGGGAGGCTGTGCTCAGATTATCATTATTCCTGTATCTTTGCATTTGTATTCTGCTGACTACTGTGCAAGGTAAAGTTGATAAATGGTGGGGCTGATTGTGAGTGGCAGAAACCTGTGGCTGTGTGTCCTTTGCAAGCCTGGAATATTAGGAAAGGTTGGGGAGGGGGTTGTTTATGTCATTGGAATCATTGTCTAGGTACACCAGCCTTTCTGTCTCTTTCTCATTCAACCTCCTTCCTTCCCATCCTCCCTACCCCATCGCTCTCTGTCTCTGTTATTCATTAATTTTTGTGAGGATTTTTTAATTTTAGTAAGGTAGAGGGGGAAATACCATATATAACCAGGATGAAAATTATGCAAAAATATCCAAAAATCTGAATAATCAGATAAATGCTAGAATTGTAGAATCCCATGCATTAGAGTTAGGGATAATATTTACTCAGGATAGCCAGACCAGTCATTTAGATATTGAAATACCACCTTACCTAATGTTATGTATTTATTGACCCACGCCCCCTGAATATATCCTTGCCGCAAAGCCCCTTGGTGGGTCCTTAAGGGTCCTAAGACCATTAAAATTGCTTCAGGATCTAGAAAATAAGAGTTAGATCTTGGAATGGCAGGGGCAGGAGGAAACAGCTCCTTGTTTCATGTCATTGTTCGAAACCTGTGTCCCATCAGTTGTTAACTGCTAGACTTTCTAACTGCTAGGATGCCCTTCAAAGACTCAAACAGAAAAGGTTGCTGTAGGGTAGGAAAAATAAAATGAGCTGCTCCTATGTAATATGTTTGTTCTTAGGTACAAAACTGGGCACTTAGCCCTCTTGGGCATTTGGTAAAAAACTAAATCAATATTCTTTCACTTATCAAACTGTTTTTAGTCAGGGAATAGTGACTCTATCAGAGTAGATAAGAAAAAGCAAAAGGACATGCTCAATTCACTGGTCAAGGACCCCTACAATTCAGCTCATTATATGTGACCTGTTAGAACCCTGGTAGTTTGCTTGTTAACCTGTAAAATGGATTTACTACTATATATCATTATTTGTAGGTGTCCTTTTATTAGAAGGTCCCTGGAACTCCCAGAGAGATTCAGATTTTACCTTTTGGATATTTCTTCCCTCCAGAATTCAGTAGGCATAAAAATGTTTCATATCTTTACCAGGATTCATGTCTTTTCAATCATAGTTAACAATGGTATTCTTGACAGAAACTGCATCCTCTGCCACTTTATTATGTGCATTCTTTGAACCATTTTTACACTGTGTGTGATTGGGTCTGTACAGATTAAAATAGCACCGAGAGAGCCAATTTAAAGCCTGGGATGAGTGAGCCTGAGCAGTAGAGACATTCTGGTACACACACACATCATAAATCCCGTTGTTAAGTTTGCAGTGGGTGTGATGTAATGTGCAGCTCAGACACTTTACCCTCCTTAGTGCAAAAGTAAATTATTAGGGTTCTCACAGAGCTCCAAAGGGAATAAAGGAGGAGAGGGAATGGAAAAGATTTTCTGAAGTTTGATAGCTGTCCCCCTTGGCATCCCAAAATGCAATACACCAGTCAGAAAGGCTAACATCTTTGCTGATTTTAGCCTTGTATGCTGATTAAATACGTGGTATTGTGTAGTAAAAGAAAACCTGAATGGATTTCAGCACATTTAAAATGAAATAAGAGGATGGGGTGCCTGGGTGGCTCAGTGGGTTGAAGCCTCTGCCTTTGGCTCAGGTCATGATCCCAGGGCTCTAGGATCAAGCCCCATGTCTGGCTCTCTGCTCAGCGGGGAGCCTGCTTCCTCTTCTCTCTCTGCCTGCCTCCCTGCCTACTTGTGATCTCTCTCTGTCAAATAAATAAATAAAATGTTTTAAAAAAAAATGAAATAAGAGGGGCACCTGGGTGGCTCTGTGGGTTAAAGCCTCTGCCTTTCGCTCAGGTCATGATCCCAGGGCTCTGGGATCAAGCCCCTTGTCGGGCTTTCTGCTCAGTAGGGGGCTTGCTTCCTCCTCTCTCTCTGCCTGCCTCTCTGCCTACTTGTGATCTCTGTCTGTCAAATAAATAAATAAAATCTTTAAAATGAAGTAAGAGTTAGAAACAAGCCTTCAATAAACAGTTCATTGATGAGATATGGTAAATGATGGAAAATTGCTGTAAAGATTAGGTTTATGATGACTTGTTTGGGAATTAAATATCTATTTTCTCCTAAAATTCATATTGTTAAATAACAGACATATTGACCTTATATGATCACCTGTTAGAGCAATGTTTCTCAACTTTGTAGGGACATTAGAATTGCCTGGTCAAGTTGAAATAATACCGATACCTTCGTCCTACCTAAAGATTCTGATTTAATTGTTCTGAGCCTCAGAGTTTTGCAAGTGTCTCTGTTGGGCACAGCAAAGATGGCGCTGGCCTGCCTTCTCTTCCGGCTAGAAAAGGCGCCACCGTGGCAGTATTGGCGCCAACGTGGCGGTTTCGGTTCCGCATATCTCTGATATTTCCTCCTCTCGCCCAACACACCCTACCCAGTTACTGCCCCATAGGCTCTCTCCCCGCTGACCTCATTTCCCATCCCCTACCCAATATAAGCTGCAACCCCGCTCAATAAAGTGAGATCCTGCTTCGACAGATCCCCCGAGTCTGGTGTGGTTCGTTAATGCGCCTGGACTCGCGACACTCGCCATCCCACTCAGCCCCAAGGGGAGCTACCGGCTGGCCCAGACGCTCTCCTTGTGTCTGTCGGCCCGCAAAACCTACCGGAGTCCGACATGTCTCTGGTGAATTAAAAAAAAAAGTCTCTATTTTTATTGAGTTATATTTGACAAACAGAATTGTAATGTATTTAAAGTATACAGTGTGATGATTTGATATATGTATATGTTATGAAAGGATTCACACAATCAATGTTAAGTAATATATCCATTGCCTCATATAGTTACTTTTTTTTTTTTTTTTTTTTTTTGGAGCGGGGAGAACACTTAAGATCCAGCTCTCTTAGCAAATTCCAGTTTTACAATACATGTCACCATGATATACATTAGATCCTTAGAACGAGCTCATCTCATGACTGACGATTTATACCCCTTTACCAGAGATTTCACCCAACTTCTAGTCCGTGGCAACCACCATCCTACTCTGTTTTTATGAGTTCAACTTTTATTTTTTTGATTCCACCTATAAGTGATACCATGCAGTATATTTTTCTCTGTCTGGCTCATTTCACTCAGCATAGCGCCCTCTAGGTTCATCCATGTTTTAAGTCCAGGTTGAGAAACCATCTGGTGAAAACCACTTTGAACCATTTAGTGTAGAGTTAGTTACCTTACTGACACAAATGCTTTAGGATCATTTATTTATAGCCTGTATATTTTTAATGCACATACATTCAAGCTATATGTGATTCAGGAAATCATTGTTTAAAACTTTTAAACCTTAGAAACATTTTTTTTAGATTTAATTTTTTATTTTTTATAAACATGTATTTTATCCCCAGGGGTACCTGTCTGTGAATAAACCTTAGAAACATTTTAATTAATGGATTGAATTTTTGATGTATCTAGACATGTTGTTTCATAGCTTAGTTTAAAATTATAGTGCATAAAGTTTAGAGAAAATCAGGATTGTTTTTGGATTTTAAACTGTCCTTAAGAAAGCAAAACTTCTGAATACATACATTTAATAGCTTTACTGGGAAATGTTTTTCTTCAGGTACTTGGCAGGATTAAAGGTATTTCTATGTAACAAAGTAGTATTTATTTCTCATGGAGGAGTGAGACAATAATCTCTAGATGGAAGATAATAGCAGTTGAATGCTGATGAAAGTTTGACTGATTTGATTGCAGTTAATTAAGAACCTGAGAGTTTCTGAGAATCAAACCTGCTTTATATCAGAGGTGATGGGGACCATTTTGACACTTCAAACAGCCTCTGAGTTGAGTGAAGTCTGTTGGATTTTTGAGGTCAGAGAAGGCTTTGATGCAATTATTTATCATTGCTTGGCTACTAGCATGAAGAATAAATTCAATTCATTAGTAACTTAAAGCACTATTAGGCCTATTTAGGGTGTCCATTAAAAGCATTATGGGACATTTTTTCTTATTCCAGAAACAAATCACCTTGCTCACTTATCTTTGTTAAATATGACTATGAAAAAAGATGTAAATACTTAAGCTGGTTTTTCATTCTTTAATAAGACAGTAAGAGTCCAAGGCTACATATTCTAATGTGGCCTTCTTCTGCTAGGGATCTACTTCCATTGTAGCATTTATGAGGAAAGGTTATTTGAAGAAAACTATGTACCAGTTTACACTGGGAATAGCCTGATGGTTAATGGACAACACTGTCTCCATGTTTCCAGTAATGATTTTTAGAACTAAAAATAGCATTTTTATGTTTGTTTTGTTTTGTTATTTTTTATGAGTTTTCCCTATTTTATTCTTTTTAAAAATTGAATTGAAATTGACATACCATTATCATATTGCCTTCAGGCATATATGATAGTGATATGATATTTTTAGACATTTGGAAATAATCACCATGATAGGTCTAGTTATCATATGTTACATGTTAAGTTGTTGCAGTGTTGAGTGTATTGCTTATGATATATGATTTTATCCTTTGACTTATTTTTTATTAACATATAATGCATTATTTTCCCCAGGGGTATAGGTCTGTGAATTATCAGGCTTACACATTTCACAGCACTCACCATAGTGCGTACCCTCCCCAATGTCTGTAACCCAGCCACCCTATCCCTACGACTTACTCATTTTATACCTGAAAGTTTGTACTTCTTAATCTTCTTTACTTATTTTGCCTATATCCTTACTCCCTTACTCTCTGTTTTGTTTTATTAACATATAATGTGTTATTTGGTTCAGGTGTGCAGGTCTGTGAATCATCAGTCTTACACAATTCATAGCACTCAGCATAGCACATCCCCTCCCCAGTGTAACCCAGCCACCTTATCCCTACCCCCCTTCCCCAGCCCCTCCTCAGTTTCTTTCCTGAGATTAAGAGTCTTTCATGGGTTGTCTCCCTCCCAATTCCATCTTGTTTCACTTTTTCCCTCCCTGTCCCCCATGACCCCCCACCCTGCCTCTCAAATTCCTCATATCAGAGAGATCATATGATAATTGTCTTTCTGTGATTGACTTATTTCATCAGCATTATACCCTCTAGTTCCACCCATGTTGTTGCAAATGGCAAGATTTTGGTTTTTTGATGGCTGAATAGTATTCCATTGTATAGATATACCACATTTTTCTTATCCACTCATCTGTTGATAGACTTCTAGTTTGGCTATTGTGGACATTGCTGCTATAAACACTCGGGTGCACATGCCACATCGGATCACTAGGTTTGTACCTTTAGGGTAAATACCCAGTAGTGTGATAAGGTTGCAGGGTAGCTCTATTTTCAAATTTTTGAGGAATCTTCATACTGTTTTCCAGAGTGGCTGTACCAGCTTGCATTCCCACCAGTGGTGTAGGAGGGTTCCCTTTCTCTGCATCCTCGGCAACACCTGTCATTCCCTGACTGATTAATTTTAGCCATTCTGACTGGTGTGAGGTGGTATCTCATACCTCACTGTGGTTTTGATTTGCATTTCCCTGATGCCAAGAGATGTGAAGCACTTTTTCATGTGTCTGATGGACATCTGGATGTCTTCTTTGCAGAAATGTCTGTTCATGTCTTCTGCCCATTTTTTTTTATTTGTTCTTGGGATTATTTGTTCTTTGGGTGTTGAGTTTGAGAAGTTCTTTATAGATTTTGGATACTAGCCCTTTATCTGATATGTCATTGGTGAATATCTTCTCCCATTCTGTCAGTTGTCTTTTGATTTGTTAACTGTTTCTTTTGCTGTGCAAAAGCTTTTGATCTTGATGAAGTCCCAATACTTCATTTCTGCCCTTGCTTCCCTTGCATTTTCTGATGTTTCTAGGAAGAAGTTTCTGTGGCTGAGGTCGAAGAAGTTGCTGCCTGTGTTCTCCTCAAGGATTTTGATGGATTCCTGTCTCACATTGAAGTCTTTCATCCATTTGAGTCTATTTTTGTGTGTAGTGTAAGGGAATGGTCCAGTTTCATTCTTCTGCATGTGGTTATCCAATTTTCCCAACACCATGTGTTGAAGTGACTGCCTTTTTTCCATTGGACATTCTTTCCTGCTTTGTTGAAGATTAGTTGACCATAGAGTTGAAAGTCCATTTCTGGACTCTGTATTCTGTTCCATTGGTCTATGTGTCTGTTTTTGTGCCAGTACCATACTGTCTTGATGATGACAGCTTTGTAACAGAGCTTGAAGTCTGAAGCTGTGATGTCACCAACTTTGGTTTTCTTTTTCAAATTCCTCTATTTGGGGTCTTTTCTGGTTCCATATAAATTTTAGGATTATTTGTTCCATTTCTTTGAAAAAAATTGATGGCATTTTGATAGGGATTGCATTAAATGTGTAGAATTGCTTTAGGTAACATAGACATTACCACAATATTTGTTCTTCCAATCCATGAGCATGGGACATTTTTCCATTTCTTTGTGTCTTTCTCAATTTCTTTCATGAGTACTTTATAGTTTTCTGAGTACAGATTCTTTGCCTTTTTGATTAGGTTTATTCCTAGGTATCTTAAGGTGTGGGGTGCAATTGTAAATGGGATTGACTCCTTAATTTCTCTTCCTTCTATCTTGCTGTTGATGTATAGAAATGCAACTGATTTCTGTGCATTGATTTTATATCCTGACCCTTTACTGAATTCCTGTATGGGTTCTAGCAGTTTTTGAGTGGAGTCTTTTGGGTTTTCCACATAAAGTATCATATCATCTGGAGAGAGTGAGAATTTGACTTCTTCTTTGCCGATTGGGATGCCTTTTCTTTTTTGTTGTCTGACTGCTGAGGCTGGGACTTCTAGTACTATATTGAATAGCAGTGATGATAGATTTCCACTCCTTCTAGATGCTGTGCAGTAACACCTTTCCTTACATCTCTCCCTTCCCCATTTGGTTCAGGTGCTCCTCATATGGGTTCAGCCAGCATTCAAAGGATAGTTCTATCATAGAGCTTTTCACATTTTATTATAATTGGTAGTAATTTGTGTCATTCCCAGTTGCTCCTACTAGATTGTATATTCCTTGAGGGCTTTTTCTAATTTTTTTTTATTGTGGTGAAATATATGTAACATAAATTTAATGTTTTAACCATTTTTAAGTGTTCACTTATGTGGAAGTGCATTCATGTTATACAGTCATTATCACCATCCATCCCCAGAGGTTTTTGGCTTCCCCAACTGAAAATCTGTGTCCCTTAAACATTAACTCTCCATTATCCCATTCTCCCATCCTCCAGCCCCTGGCAAACACCATTTAATTTGTTTTTATAGTCTCAGGGATGAACATTGTACCTGTCATATAATACATGAACAATAAGTGTTTCTTCAGTAAATGAGTAAAGGTACCCATTAATTTTTGTTAGTTTTTCAGTGGAGATATGGGCTAATGCCTTTAAATTTGGAGTGATTATCTTATCCGTACATTAGTTAAGTGAAATTTAATATATCAAAATTTATTCTAATCACATTGTGCCCTTATTTGATGAAAGAACATCATGATTAAAGAACTGGACTGAATAAAAGTGGATGACAATCAACCTCAAAAGATGGATATGTGCAAAACAGAGCATTCAGATCATTAAAAAACATAAACACAAAGGAATTCAATTATCAGTAACCTTTACAAAGCAGGTACAAGAAGAAAAATAATCACCATTTTCAGAAAAATGCCAAATAAATGACAGTGTCAGTTATCATAATTATGGAATTAGGGCAAAGAAAAAAGATAACACAAGTTGAGGTTTTTTTTGTTGTTGCAGTGACATTGTTATTTCATGATTGGGCTGTAGATGTTGTTTAGAAATGGCAGTAAAAAATAAGGAAGTTGAACCCAATCAAACTATTTGGTTTTAATGAATAATTAGATTGTTTGGAAAAGTAAGCAGTCATATTTCATAACCTATAGTGCTTTCTTTAATTTGTTGTTTAAAAAACAAAGAGAGCTTGAATGCAGCTAGCTATGAAATATTTTTTGAATTTAGTGGTGCTTTTGATAGCATCATATTTACTGGAATTAAAAATAAATAAAAAGTATGAGCTTTCTGAGTGTCATAGGTGTAGTTGCAATAATAAATGAATGACAGCAGGCAGATCCTTCCAGAACAAATTCATGTTGGCATTGGTAGAGGCAGGGTTCCTGTGGTCCTCTATGCTTAAGGTTAATAGGTGCAGGTTGACATTAAGGATGCAGTGTCAACTCAGCTTTCTTCAAAATCTAGGTTAATCTCTTGAGTCATAGAAAAAAAATCTAAAGCAAAGTGTCAGTTTCCAGAGCTAAAAGTCAATCATGTGAAATCGACACATGTTCCCAACAATAAAAGGAGAAAATCTGGTCAAAGTTTGGAGGGTTAAGGAGGAAAGAGAACATTTACAACAAAGTTATGCAATTTTATGGTTTCAATCAGCTTCCTTCTAGTTTCACAGAAGTGTTTTCTTTTTTAATGTGAAATAATGCCTTAAAATTTAGAAAGCCATGTAACCTTTAATTGGAGAAATGATTTGGACTATTTAATAGTATTAAATAATAACCTAGAAGTAGCAGGTCCTGTTGCGATGCTGGGTTTTAAATGGCTGGGTGGATTTTAGTTTGGTTGCTTACCAGCTGTGAGATTTATGCTAAGACCTTTAACTTTTCTGAGTTTTAGTATTCCTTTCTGTAAAAAGAGAAGATTGGGCTAGATGATCAAAGAAACCCAAAGCTCTGTGAAATTTTTAAACAGAACAGACATTATATTGTTATTTCTTTCTCACATCAACTTTATCAAGGTTTGGAATTGGCATCAGATATATGAGATTGAATCCACTGAATTGCTTTTGAATTTCCATGTTGCATATGCTACAAATGATTTCAGCTCTGTACATCTGGCCTATAAAGTATTGAGTTATCAACTTTGATAGACATGCTTAATTAAGTTCATTAGAGAGCTCACATCCTAAGACACGGTAGAATTGAGCTCTATTTTTCTCAGTTCTGAAAGATAATTTAGAGTGTAAATATTAAACACTTTTCTTCCTGAATATAATGAGAATTGATTTCTTTACTCCCTATCAAACTTTCAGGTTCCAGGAGAGGAACTTTAAAAAAAAATTGTAGTCTTTCTGAGCCCCCAAGTGTGAAAACATATTTTGCCATTTAAATGATGGAAAACCGTGTATACCTCATTTTACTCTTTTATACAAATAAATACTACTTAAGGGAACTTAAACTTTAAAGCAAAAGATTAATTTCAATCTTTACCTTAGTAAAGTTTATAAAGATTGAATGTAGGCCTGACTTTGCATCTAAGAAACCGTGAACAGTTTGTACATGGAGGCCAAAGTTTTTTTTTTTTATAATTACAGTGAAGATTTTCTGTTTCTTTAAAATCATAGTTTTAAATTGTCTTCATTTTGCCACTCAAAACTCCTTATTTTTTAGATTTCCGTTTGAGTTAAATGATGGGGAAAAAAGTCTGGAGATGAATATGTATGCATTTTGTTTTTAGAAAGTTCTAAAAGACTTCTCTTTTGCCATCCCACTATTGAAACATGTAAAGCCAAATTTAATGTCCACTTGAGTTGATTTGCTCATTTCTGATGATTAGTAACTTCTTTTTTTAACACCAGTTTTTTAGAAATATCCTCTTTTCTCAAATTAAGCAAGGCCTTTCAGTTTTGGTGATCTTTGAAATTGTTGCCTAGACACCAATTTCCTGGATCCCCTTAAAATACCATGTAAATTTAATGACCTCCCTCATACAATTTTTTTAGCATAAATTTTTTTTTTAGCATAAAATTTTTAGTATAATGAAGGTGTTTAGTTTTACTAAACACAAGAGCACAATAGTGACTATGTGTAAGGCCTGGGCCTGGGCCTTAGAGGTCTTCTGATTCTAGGAAGATCTGACTACCCTCATTTACAGGAACATTTGGTGCTGCAAATATGTTTGCCAATTTTTGGGTCGTTTCAGTATCAACTACAAAGACTAGCCACTGGCTCTGAGATCCTCTACCATTCCCTACATACCTGTAGTACTACCTCCCTTTCTACCCTGCTCTCAAACTAATTTTACCAGAAGGGAAAGTTAAGAAGATATTTTGGGTGTCCCAAGCAGATGTTCACTAAAGATAACCCTTGATGACTTCTGTTGACAAGGTTTAAGTTGTTTGTATTTACTGCCCTTTCTTTCTAATGACTTATGACTTAACTTTTCTAACAGAGCCTGTTAGGAGGATTTTTTGCTATATGTGGATATGTGGATTTTTTGCTATAGCAAAGATGAGCTTTTTTTTTTTTTTAACTTTTGTTTCAAAAATTTAAGAAACTAGTTCCTGCTACTTGAGACTTGCTGACTTGTCATGGCCTAAATGTTTATATCTTCCTCAAATTCCTTTGTTGAAACCCTACCCAACTACTACCCCATGAGATGGTATTGGAGGTGGGACCTTTGGGAAACAATTAGGATTAGCCGAGATCCTGAGGATGGAGCCCTCAGGAATGTGATTTGTGTACTTTTTTAAGAGTTATCAGAGAGCTTGCTTCTTCTGCTCAGCTCTGTGCTATGTGATTGACAGTCTACTTCCTGGGAGAGGGTTGTCACCAAAACCCAATCATGCTGGCACCCTGATCTCAGCCTTCCAGACTTTAGAACTGTGAGGAATTAAGTTTCTGTTGTGATAAGCCACCCAATCTGTGATATTCTGTTATAGCAGCCTGAACGTACCAAGACAACACTCAGACTCTGGAGTCCATCTCTTTTCATCCTTTTTTTTCTTTTCTTTTCTCTTTTCTTTTCTTCCTGCCCTTCCTTTTTCCTTCCTTCCTTCCTTCCTTCCTTCCTTCCTTCCTTCCTTCCTTCCTTCTTTTTAAAGTTTCATCCCTTTCTCATTTGCCTTCTCCCTCTTGGACTAGCCTATGAACAAATCCCTACTGGAATTTGGGGTGGATGCAGACAAATCCTTACTGCAGTAGGTCCTGCTCTCTCAAAGTTCTCATCTGAAAAGCCATAGATTAGTCAAGCCACTCACCTCAGCATCTCTGTCTTCAATTTAGAAAGGAAAGTATAGCTAGCTATTTCAGCCCTGGGTGTGAACTGTGCTTTCCAAATCTGCTTTATTGTTAACAAGGCTGTGCTTTGACCTACACCAGGTTTGGGGGCTCCGATTTTACACTTGGCAGGATCTTCATAAGGGAAATCAGGTAATTGATTAGCATGCCACAAATTTGGAATAGTGCATATAATTCTATATCAGTAAATACTTAATTTTTGTCTTGGTTTATCCAGAGACTTTCTGGGATTGATCACTGATTCAGTATGTTTTGGAGCATGGGGCCTAATCATTGACTTAAGCTCAAAAGATAGAGGAAATATCAACCTGCTTACTTTATTCCTTCTATACCAGTTTGGGTCTGCTTCTGGGACCACCAGGGATAGACATAGTTCAGTTACCTGGCAATTAGTGTGGAAGGACTAAGTCATCACTACTTTCCAGGGAGCATCAGTGGAGTTTGGCTAGGTGTAACAGGTGGTGGACAAGACATGATGATCAAGATTTATCTTGTCTGCTAATCAGTCTGTCCATTATCTTTAGCAAAGAGGAACTTCCAATTAACATAAAGCCTACAGGAAAAGAAGTTGAAAGCAGAGGGCCATGTAATGGTAGGTAAGAGGATCGTTGTAATCAGCAGATGAGTGTTGTCCTAACTTTGAGGGGTTCATCTCATCATTGCTTTTTACTGACCCATAGCACATAGCTTTTCATGTGACCCATGACATATACATAAGGAATCACAGACACAAATACAGAAAAATGCACACAGAGACATACACATAAACATTCATAGATAAGTGCAGTCACTCATAGACAGACACACTCAGAATTGATTTTCTGCCTGGAACTATTGCTTAGACCCATCTCCAAATCATATCACTCATTACTCACACCCGCCTCCACATGAACTGTCTAGGTAAACCCAAGTTATCCTTTGAAACTCAGGAAATTCTGTCAACTCTCTGAGGTATCCAGTGCCTTAGGCATTGATCTCTTCTTCCTTTGTATCATAAAATTCTCACTTAATGATTTAAAAAAAAATTGTTTCCAAAGGAATAATTTTCTTTCCACAACACCAAATTGTATGCTGCGTGGAAGAAGGAGACTCTGTTTTATAGCTAGTGTTATATTGGCCATAGGGCCCCCAAAGGCTAAGAAAAAAAGTTTTGATAGAGTTGAGGTGATTGTGGGGACATGGGGAATGGCCCAGGAATGCCACAGGGATGCAAAAGATATTCATTTACCTCCAAGTGAATTAGCACCTTCTGTGCCCCAGGCCTTGTGCAAAGTTTCAGGATTATCTTATATAACAGGTAAGAAGTATGGTCTTTATACTCTCAGAACTCAGTCCAGTGGGGATTTAGGTGGTTATATAAAGCTTAAAAAAAAAAAAAAAAAAAGAGTGAAACTAGTATATGAGGTTGCAACAATTACTATATAACTTTTTCTAACTATTTTCCCTCTTATCTATTAATCCATTTTTAAAAATTGAGTATAGTTGACACCCTGTGTTACATTAGTTTCAGGTATAGAACTCTACTAATCTATTCTCATTACACAAAAAGTGAAACTAGCATTAGCATCTTCCTAAATATAACCCTTTTATACTGCAAAATAACTGGGTGATATGTAATGTCACATAGAGCAAAATGTCATTTATATTTAACCAAACTTTCACAAACAAGTAGGATAATGTGGCTGTACTATAAACTAATCAGGGTAGAATCTATTGCTTGCTTTTTAAAATCAAGTGATATTTACATTTAGCACAAATTAGCATATTAGCCCACAAAACAGTCCTCCAAATGAAAGGAGATTTGCTGCCCAGTTTAATCTGCTAAGTGGTTGTAAAACAAATGTTACCTTTAATGTTATAAATAAAAAAGACAATCACTTGCATTAATCTACCTTATGTTTATGCAAATTGGAGATAATTGACATCTATTTAAGGGATCATAAGGATTATAAGAGATTATACTGACACTTGTAAACTGTAATTATCACCTTCCATTAATGGTAACATGAGTTTACTGCAAGTATACTTCTCTGATAATAACTTATAATTGAGATAATAATCCAAGGGATAAATGGATTTTTCCTTAAATCTAACCTAACTCCTTAGTACATACATTTTAATTTTATAATATAAGCTCATTGCCTGGTTTATATACTAACTACAGCAAGAACAGCTTTTTTAAAAAAATAAAAAAATAAAAAAAAAACAGCCACTGCTTCTGAGGCCAGGCTAACAGGAAGCAGAGCTGTGTATCCCAGTGCTTGGGGAGGTCCATCTGTTGAGTCAAAGAGGTGAGATGGCCACTGGCTCTTCAGGAAATGCCTGTGGATGCATTCACAAGCTCGAGAGCTAACTAACCTAATGATGGGTGAGCTCATCAGGGTCAGCATTTCCTTTATGACCAGTGATTTGATTATTGACATTTACTTTTTTCAGTACTCAAGTCAGCAGTGTCTGCAATGTTGTCCATCTGAAGGAATCCATTTTTTGTTGTTTCTCTAGCAGTTGCGGTTTTATTTTTTAAAAGCTTGCTTTCCTTAGAAGAATCTAATCATTCACTGACCAAATGAGTAATGAACAAATGAATAAATGAAATATTTATAATGTGAAGGTGGTAAGAATTAATGATGTAGCAAATTCTTACTTCTTTCAGGCAATTATTGTTGAAACAGTGAATTCATATGGTCTGTCAGTAAGGGAAAAATCTGGGATGATCATAATGGATTATAGTAAATATTAAAGAGATGTAATAATGATGAATTTTTCAGAATTGGTTGAGAGGAGAAAATTGGCTGAGTAAAGCCTGGTTTGCAGTATTGCAGTATTTTCAAAAATTTGGAGAAGCATGCCAGGTTTTTGTGGCTGGAGAATACAGTGTCATCAGGATATTAGTGTAGAGGGATTAAGGTCAGGGGTTGTAGACATAGCCCTGAGAGCAGATGATGGCAGAGAGGCTCTGGTTATCTCTGTGGATTGCTATCATTTTCTGAATCTCTGTTGTATGCGAGGTTGGTTATTGCTAATCCTGGAACAGCCCTTCTGTTGGAAGTGTTGTAGGTGAAGGAACAGGCTGAGAGAGATTGAACTCCTCATACAAAGTCTCATATTTAGGATATGGAGAAGCTAAGATTTGATTCCAACCAATTTGCTCTAAAGCAATGAGTGTTCCTTGTTATAATACAGAGTATCTTTTGTTTAGGTCTGCCTAAAGCTCAGTTAGCTTTTGTCCTTACTTATGTACTGTTTATTTTTAGGTTTTTGACTACAGAGTAAATATTCAACACATACTTTTTTTTTTTTTTTAAGATTTTATTGATTTATTTGACAGAGATCACAAGGAGGCAGAGAGGCAGGCAGAGAGAGAGAGGAAGGGAAGCAAGCTCCCTGCTGAGTAGAGATCCCGATGCGGGGCTCGATCCTAGGACCCCGGGAACATGACCTGAGCTGAAGGCAGAGGCTTTAACCCACTGAGCCACCCAGGCGCCCCGTCAACACATATTCTTAATTAGCATACTTATCTCACTTTGGGGTACAGTTTTCTTTGACTGTAATCTTAGAGGGTAATACCATTCCTTCATTCCTTGTCCTTGCATGTGTGGAGGAAGAGATCGTATCTGGTACATTCTTGGGCTTAGCAAATTGAATGCCTCTGTGTAAGACTTTGAACCTCGAGACAGTGATGTTACCAATAGTTGGGGGTGCATTTCCCACAGTGGGGTTCAGCTCCTGCTGGTTTGCCTTTGCTGCTCTCGCCTCGGGCCTCCCTTGATTTTTGACTGTCAACCAAGACTAGTTTCCTAGGCTCCCTTTGATTCATTTGAGATCCTAGCCTTTCAGAAGGGCCTACATGTGTAAGATAGTCAGAGGCAGTATAATGTTATGGCATAGGAACTTCTTCTATGTTCAAAGCAAAAGGCAATGGCAAAATGAAAAAAAAAAAAAAGATATAATCTGAAAAATCAAGGGACCATTTTTTAAGTGAAAGTCATATGTGAATCGCTTCATCTAAAATTCCTCGGTAACAATAAATGACAGCAAGAAAATAACTGAATTCAGAGACTATAAGTATTAGTGTTACTGAGTTCATCTCCAGGAGTCAGAGCCAAAAGTCACCCAAAGGGAATTTTATAAATGAACAGAATAAGCACATCAATATCATTTTTTTTTTGAGTTTCAAAATCTACAAAGATTTTTTTTTTCTAAAACTCAGTTTAGTATTTGATCTTCCTGTCCTTCCTCTCCCTTCCTATTTTACTCTTGGGTTTTCTCCCACTCATTTAAAGAGCATTATTGCTTTCTTGATAATACGTTTATTCACAGATAACTTGTTTTGAGTAAATAAAAATCTAGACTTTTCAAATAAAAGCCATATGATTGGAAATGTCTCTAATGTACATATAATGTTCTGATTAAACAGTGGATCAGGGTGGTGATTTTGATTTGAGATGAGTGCATTTTAACAAGGGTTCCAAGATGCTGTCCAGGAAAAAACCTGGAGACACCACTTCTTTCATGACTTTTTCACATATTACTTTTGACCTTGATTTTTTTATGTGCAAAGTGATTTCAGTACATGACTTCATTTAGGAGTGACTTTACAACCGTCAGGGGGAAGAATTGTTGAGAATCTTAAAATCTCTGGGGGAAAATTAAAATGCCTTCTGCCAAAATACAACTTTGAAATGGGGTTAAAGCCTGTGTCTTCAGGGCACAAGTGGATGATTAGAATTAACTGTTTTATTAATGGATTTAAAATTTAACTGTTTTCTAGGTGAGATCATTCTACAATTGTGGTGTACATTTCTCCAGCTTCTTAGGCAGACTGTCTGCCCACGAGTACCCTTTTCAACATTCACCTCCAGAAATGTGTCTCTGGAAGCTGTGATTTAATGATAGCTCTAGTGGATCTTCAAGAACTGGACGGCCTTAATGAGATCTCATTCTTCCAGAGCTAATTCTCCTTTTACATCCTTGATAGCCTGTCTGTTCTAGAAAGACTGACAGTAGAGAGGAGGGGATGAGTGTACAAGCCCTTGGAGTCAAACTGGCTGTGTTTAAAATCGGTTTTTTTATTTAATAGCCATTTGATCCTTAATTGATTTCTCTGTGTTTCAGTTATCTTACCTCTGAAGGATACAGTACATCTAACTCATAAGATCATTCATTCACTACATATTTATTGAGCCCATATTAATGAATTATTCAATACTGGATATTGAAGGTACAGAAATGAAAAAAATAAGGTAAAAATCCCTTGAGTCATGAAGCTTACTCTCCTGGATAATAGCTAAGGTTTATTTAACCCTTACAGAGTTCCAGGCACTGTTCTAAATATAAATAAATATATATATATACACACATATATATATATTTACTTAATATATATTTACTTAATGTTGACAACCACTTTATGGGACAGATAAAATTGGTGTTTTTATGAGTTTACTCATTGGATTATTAAGTCACTTGCTCAGATCATACAGGATAAAAGAACAAAGAGATCAGAGAAGTACCTATCATAAAGGAAGCACAAGATAGATTGATTAGTAGAGAGGTAGGCAGATAGATTAGCTAGATATTAGTTCTTATTTACTATTTATATTAAATAGTATATATTTTAAATATATATTAAATAGCCTATATATTTTATATAAAAAGTGTATATATATATGTATTTGTCTATGTGTGTGTATATATATTTATTTATTTATTCATCATAAATGTAGTAGTATTCAAATAATACAGATAAATGTAAAGTGAAAATAAGAGTCCCTGTAATATCTTCCCATACTGTTAGGAGTTTGGACTTCTCTTCCTAGGAAATATGTGAAGTTAAGTCTCAGAATGTAATAGAACAAAAATTCTGGTTACAATCAGTATTTGTCTCAGAAATAATCAAGTGATTTCTAATATCAAAGAAAATCACCAATAGGTAAAAAATGGATTGCAGAATGGACAGTATAAGGAATGTCTAAACAATTCCATAATTTGCATTCTTTCATTCACCTTATAAGGACAATAATATAAAAAGTATAGAAAAGAAAGTTCTATTTTAGCCTAATTGGATTGACTGCCAACTAATTACAAACTTGAAATGTAAGTAGTTATTTAGTGTAGCAACATAACTTCAGGGCATACGCTCATTTTTATGTATGAGGAGTCACAACCATAACTCTCCTGGAACCAAGAGAAGAATTATTTTCTGCATCTTTTTACACATCTTAAACCAAAATTGCTTGAAAACCTAGCTCCCGTCTGTATTTCCTTTCTTTCATTCTGTTTCAGCTCAACTAAAAGGCTCCAAATCTCATTTTATAGATACTAGTGTTTTGTTATTGTAATTACCAAGAAAACGCTCTTCGTAATGTGATTAATAAAATTTTCCTTACTCTTCCAAGCACTAATGGTATATCTCTATGTTTTAAGTAAGTAGAAACTTATTGAAGAAACATAAATGAAACTAAAATTTTGTCTTTTAAGGTGGTATAATACTTAAGAGGTGCCATATGGGCCTACACAGAACTATATACTCTACAAATGTTAGCTATTACATTGTCAAAGAGACGAGTATAATCTTGGACAAAATTGTTTGTGTATGTGTGTGTGTGTGAGTGTGAGACATATACAAAACAGTTGAGGCAGAAAGAAAATTCAAGAACTTCTGTTAGCATTTTTTAGTCTAAAAATTGGAAGACATAATACTTTGCTAACATTTATTATGTTAATAAAATTTAGAAGTAGATAAAAAAGATTTTTGTGGAGATTTTCATTGAATATAAGCATAAGCAAAGATAAAATGGAGAAAATGGTGACTCTTCTATTCCAATGTCCTCTTCATCAGCCACTTTAAGAGGTAGAACAATGATTACCTAATCATATCTGTCATGAAGCTCTTAAAAATATGAAATTATGAGGAAGATTATTTCAATTGCAGATTCATATCCACATCATTAATGACGGACCTCATTCTAAATGCATTGCCTTGAGATATTAACAATTTATATGATGTATATTTTGTATATACAAAGTTATACACATGCACTAAGAGTACTTCTTCACATTTTTTTTCTCCTAAACAAAAAAGAAAGTTTGAATAACACTGAACCTGTGAAGACAATAGCCCTTCTGTCTCTTTACTGAAGGTTTTATTTATCAGAGGGAAGGTACATATGCACTAGAGATTGCAAATGCATTTCCTTTTTCTTTTTTTTTAAGGTTTTATTTATTTATTTGAGAAAGAGACAGTGAGAGAGACCATGAGAGGGGAGAAGGTCAGAGGGAGAAGCAGACTCCCGGTGGAGCAGGGAGCCTGCCTGATGCGGGACTCGATCCTGGGACTCTGGGATCATGACCTGAGCTGAAGGCAGTTGCTCAACCAATGCAGCCACCCAGGCACCTGCAAACACATTTTCTTTGAGACAGTTCTGGTTTGCAGAAGTATTTTGTGCTGCTTTAACAGTTTTATTTTCTTATTTTCTTATTTTTATTTTAATTTTGAATTAATTTTCTGAGTATATTTGGCACACAATGTTATATTAGTTTCAGGTGTACAGCATGGCTATATAACTAAGTCTATGCATTATTCTGAGTTCGCCACAAGTGTAGCTATCATCCATCACCAAAAATGCTATTACAATGGGATTGACTATATTTCCTATACTGTGCCTTTTATTTTCATGTCTTATGCATTCCATAATTGCATTTCTGTTACTCCCACTCCCCATCACCTGTTTTGCCCATCACCCCACAACTTCTGCTTATTAGCTTACTTTTAAAACTCAAGAGATTACACATTTTAAAAACACAGAATTTTTTCTCTGCTCTGCCAGTGATGTGCATGCATACTTTTCTGAATAGGAACCATCATCCCTTTTTAGTTAGAGAATATTCTTTCAGATTCCCTATAGTTTCCTAAGTTCTTACAGTTTTATATCTAAACCACTTCATTCATTACTGGCTCTGTTTGCATTCGAGTGTATAAGCTTTGGTATAAATGCTAGCAGTGGAAAAGACAACTAACTGTCCCACAAAGACTTGAGCTCGCACCATACTAAGGAATATACAGTGAGTGTTGGGAAGCAGCTGCTAAACTGGACTGTTTCTTCATTCCTCTCCCATTTTATGGGGCACTGTGATTAGTTCTCTCTTTTTTTTTTAAGATTTTATTTATTCATTTGATAGACAGAAATCACAAGCAGGCAGAGAGGCAGGCAGAGAGAGAGGAAGGGAAGCAGGCTCCCCGCCAAGCAGAGAGTCCGACGTGGGGCTCGATCCCTGGACCCTGGGATCATGACCTGAGCTGAAGGCAGAGGCTTCAACCCACTGAGCCACCCAGGCGCCCCTGTGATTAGTTCTCTTAATGGATATGAGTTAAGTGATATATGTCCTAAAGAGCTTTCGTTTTTTCATCACTGAGTGAGTGCAGAACAGACCTAGGGAGAGGTAAGGAACATTAAATGGTGGAAGTTGGGTGCCTGAATTAACACGTGGAAGGCTTCTTGCAGACCAGTAACATACTTCTGCAGTGATAAGCCAGTAAAATGTGTGGCTTATTTGTTGCAGCAGTAAGCAACACAATGACTAATACATACCAATATTCATGAAATACGTATTATGTATTCTGATTAATTTAGAAAACACTGTCATGTTTACTGATAAGTGTCTTGGAAAAATAAATTGAAATTAAAGCTGCAGATATCACTTGTCTGCATTTCATTTATTTATTTATTAAGATTTTATTTATTTATTTGACAGAGAGAGAGATAGCGAGAGAGAGAACACAGTGCAGGTAGTGGGAGAGGGAGAAGCAGGCTTCCCACTGGGCAGAGAGCCCTATGTGTGGCTCGATCCCAGGACCCTGGGACCATGACCTGAGCTGAAGGCAGATGCCTTTTCTGGCACCCCATTTTAAAAACGATTTGGAAAAAAATGTTTGCTGTTAAATCAGTTACTTTTTAATTATTTTTTTTTACAAATACTGAATTATGCCAGTGGGGTGCCAATAAATAATTTGCAAAGTGACATTAAATTGTGACCCTACTTCCCTATCAGAGTGAAGGATTAAAAAAGAAAATAAAACAAGCTCAAGACCAGGCATTAAATTATGAAACTCATAAATACTCTAATTGAGTTATATTAAAATCATTTAATCTCCTATGCTCCAATTTTTACCCTCTTTTATTTTTAGCATCCATATATGTTGCACATTAACATACACAGAAGATAAAATAATAGTTCCTTCTAGACTGAGTTGAAAACATATTTGCTAGAGGTGGGGCATAAGAGAAACCCTAAAGCAGCAGATTATTGTCAAATGCACTTCATTCCAAAATAAACATGAGGTGAAATAAAACAAGTATCAGTCCCCTGTGGGTCCACCTGAAAGGGGAATACATAGGTTAGAATGGAGCTGTCCCAATACATATCATTTGTTTTGGGTGGGAGAGATAGCCTGGATCCTTATGTAGGGGTGATTTGCCTGTGGATGTTTTTTAATCTAGTATGATGAGTGTACTTGTTTGTGCATATGTGTCTGTGTGCTCCGGGTTTGAGCAAAGGGGTGGGTATGTTAGTTGGTGACTCCAGAGGCCAGAACAGAGTGGGTCAGTGTTGTAAACTAGATAGAGCAAAGAGAAAAGTTAGTTAAGCCAGAAAGAAGGATTAGAATGGGCCCTTGAGGAGGGGTTCTGGAAGGGACTTGCTGGCGATCCACTCATCTAGTCTTAAAATTGTTTTTTAAGGAAGTCCTTCAGAGTCTGAAGGGGCATTGCATCTGGAGGTGGGGGTTTGAGGGCTTTCATCTCCAAAACTGGATGCATAGAGTGACAATACCTAAAGGAATACTGGAGTAAATTGGCATTGCTATGCCTTGAACTTTGCTTGCTGTCTCTCTGAAACACCGATTTTATTTGCTTCTTTGAAAACACCAAGAATTTTCCAAACCCAACAACAGCAGGGTGATTGCCTGATCTAATAGAAAGCTATAGATCGATACAGAAATATTATTTAACCCAATAACATGTAACTTTTTCCTTTTTGTCTTTCTGAGTATAAAATTAGAATTTAAAAATATTGCAAAATATGTGGTGCTTGGAGTAGTCCCACAAATTGGAGTGAGTTTCCTGCTGTTGAGCTATACTTTGGCTAATTTCTGATACTCCTCTGTACTCAGAAAATTCTGTATTTCTACATATAGATCTATTTGGTTGCAGAGGATGGTCTAAATGACTTCAGTGTTTTCTTTGCAGCATACAAATTTAATGAGTCTTTAAAGTCTTATTTTTTTTTAATTTTAAAGTTTCCCAGACTTCACCACTTTTTATTTATTCCTCTCTTCATTTGATCGTTTGCTCATTATTTAACAGATATTTGTGGAGTACCTATATTACTCTAGGTATTGTGAGTTCCAAAATGAGAAGATACAGTATCTACACCCCCAAGGACCTACAAGATTAAGTCACCTGAGACCTGTGAGTTAGGGTGAACAGATGGAACAAATAATAATGAATTGACTTAATCAGGATTTTACTTGGGTTTTAACCAGGATAATATTTCTTAAAATGTTTCCTTTTAAACCAGCATCCTGAATTTATTGCTTTTTTTCTCTTGTTGGCTAAAATAGTCATTTAAATAGATAGAATCTTGAATGCCTATAGGTTGATTTCATTTACCAGCATTCCAAACATTTGAAAATATTTTCACCTATTATTACTGTTAAACAAATGATACTCTGTGTGAAGGGTTGTCAGGAACAGTGGAGTGGGAAGGGTTGTCAAAATATCTCCAAAATATGGTTTGAAAGTGTTTGTTTCAACTGGTGATTTCTTGCTAATAAGTGATGAGTCATTGATAAAGTTTAACAAGTCACACTGTATCTTATAATTACAAAAATCATTAACTCTTTGTCTTAGGATTCCAGAATCATCTTTAAATAATGCGAATAACCCTGTTATATGATCACATAAGAAGTTCATGTAAATTACTCAGTCATGTTTTCAGCATTGCCTAACAAAAAAATTCTACCCCAGATCTCTTTGCTTGCTTGTAAATTTGAATATAATCCAGGAAAAAGTAATAAATGATAATCATGCCTCTAATGTACATTAGGAGTAAGGGTAAAAAAAGAGAGGTTTATATTTAACATCCATCACACTAATAAGTGTAGGTAGTTTGAAGGAGAATATATTTGTATACATCTTAATAAATAGATGATCACAAATGATACTTTAAAAATAAACTACATTTGCATTAAAATAAAATTAGATTTATGTGTGCATATGAAAGTGTATCCCGTAGTAATTTATATTAAAGGAAACAGCATATTGTTAAAGATATTAATCATTTCAAACCAAAATTTTACAAATTTTTTTGCCCTGTAATTGGATTTTATTTCTATGATGTTATACAATGAAGATAAGGAGAAATAAATGATTGGTTTTACATATTTATTCTGATGATGCAAATTTTCCTTAAGAGAAGCTTTACAACATTCTTGTTACAAAGTGGACACAGAATAAGAACTTAGATCAGTGGACTTAATAGATGAAAGGAAGTAATAAGCATAGTAGTTAAGGGATAGGCTCTGGAGTCACATTGCCTGGATTCAAATCCCAGCTCTATCACTTCCTAACTGTGGAACTTTGGACAACAAACTTACCCTCTCTGTGCCTCAGTTTTGTTATCTGTACTCTAAAGAATCAAATAGCTCTATTGCAAAATAAAATGAGTTTACTACTTTTACTGCTACTACTACTACTACTACCACCACCTTTGCCATTGCTGCTCCTGCCACTGCTATAGGATAAGCAAGAATGAGTTGAAATTTGTAGAAGTCAGCTAAGGCAGAAATTGGCCCAAGGATGCCATATATTTTAAAACAATAAGTACAGAGCCTAATTCAGTTAAAGAATCAGGAATAGTAAAGATAAATTAGAGGGCTGAGACATACCATATACTTATTTGGATGTACTAGATTACATTCTGTCAGCTTATTCTAGACTCAGTGCTGTTTTAGTTGTGGTTGGAAGATAAGTGGTTAACTATGATTGGGGCAGAGTGAAAGTATTAAGGTCACTAGGGGGCCTGCATCTAATCCTAATCAAATGAAATTCTTCATTCTAAGAACTTAGTTTCTTCCTCTTTTAAGATTGGGGTGTTGTAGAGGACTTTAAAATCTGTTTTGATATTCAGAGTTCTTAGGAAGCACATGACTTGCTCAAGTATTCTTTCGTGAGTGGTAGTGTTAGAACTCAAACCCAGTGCAGGAAAAAACGGTGTTATAATTATATTGAAAAATATTAGCCTTATTTCAATTTAATGTGAAGATGTCTAAAAACTCAAAAACATGAAGTTGAAGTCACAAACATGTAATAGTCATGAGATGGTCAAGAGTCCATGGTTTGGATTCAGTCCTTAGACTGAATTGTCTAAGTTGGGGGTCTGGATCCAGAAGATTTCTTTGACTTAAAACAACAACAGCAACAACAACAACAACAACAAACTTTAGTATTTTTTCTGCTGAATTTTTCTGCATAGCTCTTCATAAGTAAACAAAACACCATTTCTTGAGGTTTCCACTTCTGTGTGCCTAACCTTCTAAGGTAAAAGAACCCAGAGAAAAATTTAACAGAACCTCACCACTAAGAAGAGGTACTCATGTGGATGTAAAATTAACTTGACATATCCCAAGAGAACTTAGGTTTAACAGAGGTAAGTTTGGAGTCAGACAGGACTGAAGAAGCCTTCATATCAGGCATGTCAAGTCTAGCTCAGACCTCAACAACTGAGAAATGAGTGGGCAAAAAATATCTTTTAAGTAGATTTTATTGTTTCCAATTGGTTGCTGCCTCTCCTTATGAGATTATTTTTTTCCCCCAGTCTGTTGACATGAGACTTGACTATTTGTCTTTCTTTGGCCAATGCAATGTGAGTTAAGTGATGCTGATGCTGTGTCACTTTAGAGTAGAAGATTTAAAAGCCCTCACATGATTTCACTCCTTTCTTTACCCCCTTTCCAAGAGCATAGTTGGTCTTTGATAGATATTGCTCCTGTAGAATGGAACTCCAAAGCAAAGCCAAAGCTAACCAGTTCTGTCAATAAACATGAACAAGGTATAAACCTTTTTGTTTTAAAGTCACTGAGATTTGGGGATTATCTGTTATTACAGTGTAAGCTAGTAAAGACTGACTAATATATTCCTTCCTGCAGCCAGAGATACTTTTATCTGGTTATGTTTGGATATATTGCTCTTGGTGAAAGTCTTTTAGTGGGGAATGTCTGTGTCATTTTGAATTCACTATTAAATTTTGCCTAAAATATCACTGCGTTCTCTTAATAAAATCATTTGTCTAATAGAATGAGAAATGATATATTTTTTTCACCATAGCCAAAAGGTTAATTATAAATAGAAGTAATTGTTTGGCATATTATGGTCTTAGAGATTTTTCCTGAGGAAAAATGAAGCCCTTGTTTTAATATTAAAATATTTTAAATGCTTTGGAACTCATAATGATGCTTAGGATGAATTAACATGTCATTTTGGTTCCATCACTTCTTGAGGAGTCAGACTGCTATTCTTCATGACCTTTGAACACAAAGGGAAAACATTTGCAGTGAAAATATATCTAATTTTCTTTCTTTTTTCTTTTAAGGTTAATTTACTTTTTTTGGAAGTATAAAACATATGAATAACCACAAAATCTACATTATGGCTGATGAATCTGTGATTTTGAGTTATACTTCCCTACATAACATCTTCTTTGAGCCTAGGGCATTATCCAGGGAAACAGTTCCAAAGAGTAATGGATTAGCTATAAGCAAGAATAACCTAAGACCTTCGAAAAAAATAAGAAAAATTCAGGACTGGAAAAACACAAGTGGACAAATAATTTGCTGACACAGGTGCTTTTGAAGGTAATTATATACCTTCCTAACATCCATTGATGGCATCCATTTATACTATTTTGTAAGGAAAATAAAAAGAAACACTGGGCCTCTAGGACTTTTCAGTTCTTTCATGGAGGCATGAAAACTGTTTACTGAGGAGAGTAGTAAAGCTGTGAGCAATCTGGTTTACCACTAACACTGCTTCTGATCCCAGTCGGGTTAGGTTAGGCTTATGTTACGATAACAATTTCTTACTCGTAGTACTATCCTGTAAAGAAAGGAACTTCTGTTTCACATAGTCACTCAGACTGAGATTGTTGAGGGCTCTACTATCTATTATATAGCTACATTGTCTAAAAGACAGGATTCCATAGTTTCTCAGTACAGCAAGAGAAACAAACAAACAAAAACAAACAAATGCTGAAGAGTTTTTCACCAGCAGTTAAAATGCTTTAGTCCAGAACAGATACCAGCATACCACAAACTAATGCCCAAAACTAATGACATGGCTTTCCCTTTCAGGGAGACGAGGAAGTAAAATCACCCTCCCATTTGCCTGGCAGCACAAGAGAATTAGATATGAATGAACTCAACTACAAAAGTGCTTGACCACAAAAGTGAACAGAGACCAATCTTAAAAACAAAACAAAGCTGCTGGGGACCTTGGAACAAAAAGACACAATTATCAGACAAATATAAAGAAGGGTTACACTATCATAAATAGAATTTGGGAAAATCTAAGAGCCAGAATAGAACTTTTCCTTTGGAGTTTGTGTTTACACCTGTGTCTTAGAAACTTGTCATCCATCCATTGTTTCAAAACTGTTTTGGTCATAAAATATTTTAAATGAAGTTATTAAACTGGGAAACAAGTACGATCTTTTCAAAAATAAAAGTGTATAACTGCAGTCAAGCTTTTTAAACTAGAAAGGATTGTAATCATCGTAATAAAAATGAATAGTTTCTCAATATATGGATTTTGGCAGTGGCTGGAAAAAATAAGAACAAGCTGGTGCCAGAGAAATGTTTACTGAATAAAAGACAGTCACTGAGGTTGAAAGAAGCCAGTTGCATCATACTGAGTCATTTCTTTTTCCATTTCTGTTGCAAAACCAGACAGGTACAGAAAGAGGACCATCTCCCCAAATCCCAAGATCTTCTAGTTGATTAAGAATACTAGTTGTATATGCTGAAAATAGTAGCAGAATGAGTTAGTTTAACTGATAAAAAATTAAATCATGGATTTGAGTGTCAGTAGATTTTAAAACCTCCTTCAAGAAAGTTAAGGTAGAACCTTAGTGACGGAACTGTTGCTGTTAAGTGAAGCAGGGATCATGTCAAGTTTTTTGCACCATTCTACCTCCGAAGTCTAGCATAATCTCTATCATATAGTAGGCACTCAGGAAATATTTGCTGAATAAATAAAATTGATGGAATGAGTATATGTGAAAACAAACAAACAAACTTTATAAAATATAAAGCACTACCTAGACAGAAGCTGACAAAGACTTGAAACGAGAAGTGTAGTTTTAAAAATGAAAATGAATTAAAGTAAAATACTTTTCTTTGACATTATTGGATACACAAGGTCATGAGATATTTGTATATTAACTTCATCAGGTAAATACAATTAGGTAATTAAATAGAGGGTTGTTTCCCCCCTCTTTATTTTTTTTTTTAAAGATTTTATTTATTTATTTGACAGAGAGAGATCACAAGCAGGCAGAGAGGCAGACAGCGAGAGAGGAAGAAGCAGGCTTCCTGCTGAGCAGAGAGTCCGATGCGGAGCTCAATCCCAGGACCCTGAGATCATGACCTGATCGGGAGGCAGCGGCTTAACCCACTGAGCCACCCAGGAGCCCCTCCCCTCTCTTTCTGAGAGCAGTGATAGAGCAGGCATTAGCACTCATGTAAGGATGAACCACTATTGATTTAGATGCTTGGATTTTCATGGAACACAGTTACATCTGTCTTGAGAGAGCTATAATTAAATGACATTTTATAAGAGTGATTAAATATAATGACCACTATGACAACATACTCAGGACTCCTTTGGTTTAACTCTCGTAATTTCTTGCCACTTGTCAATTTTATCTCTTTTCAAACACTTCTGATTAACATTTCTGCTGCCTTTATAAGAGAAAAACAGGAAAAAAAAGTGGTGCTATTTTGAGTAGATTCTTTCTTCATTCAAGACCATTTAAAAAAATCATTTATCCCTACTTTTACCTGATTCAAAATTTCTCTCTATTCTTGCTTTAAAAGATTTCCCTTTTCGATCTTCATTTCCTTTCTCACATTCTGACACTTCCGTTATTTCTTAAATCAGCCTCAGCTCGTGTCTCAGAGGCTTCTTTTAATGTGTTGTTTTAGAGTCCATGATTCCATAGACACACAGAGAGAGATTTTTTTTTTAAAGATTTCATTTATTTATTTGACATAGAGAGAGATCACAACCAGGCAGGCAGAGGTTGGTGGGGGGGAAATAGGCTCCCCACCGAGCAGAGAGCCCAATGCAGGGCTTGATCCCAGGACCCTGTGATCATGACCTGAGCTGAAGGCAGAGGCTTTACCCACTGAGCCACCCAGGTGCCCCTAGAGAGAGATTTCATAACATAGAAAAGGTTTAGCTTTAACCTGTATTTCTTTTCTCTCACCATTCATCCTTCCAACATCTCTCCCTCCAAAACAGGACCTTAGTACGTTGGGCAGGTGAGTTGTGCTATGGTGAGTGCTGTGAAGTGTGTAAACCTGGAGATTCACAGACCTGTACCCCTGGGGCTAATAATACATTATATGTTTGTAAAAAATATATAAATAAATATTTAAAAAATAGGTCCTTAGTTACTTAGGACATTTTGACTGTTTTCCAAATGCATCATATGTTTTTGTGCTGCATCAGTTAGGATGTTTTCAGAAAACATATAAGTGACTTAGATAAAAGAATATTTATTATTTCATATAAAAAAGCTCAGAGCGTGCACGTGAGAGATTCTGCCATTAACTGATTCAGTGGCATAATGAAGGCATCAGAAATCTAGGTTCATTCCCTTTTCCTTTGTTCCATGTTTAGCGTTTTGCTTCTTTTCTCTTCATGGTCATAAACTGGCACTTTCTTTTTTTTTTTTTTTTTTTTTAAGATTTTATTTATTTATTTGACAGAGAGAGATCACAAGTAGGCAGAGAGGCAGGCAGAGAGAGAGAGGAGGAAGCAGGCTCCCCGCTGAGCAGAGCCCGATGCGGGACTCGATCCCAGAACCCTGAGATCATGACCTGAGCCGAAGGCAGCAGCTTAACCCACTGAGCCACCCAGGCGCCCTAAACTGGCACTTTCAAACAATAGGGTCTGCAGGCCGTAGCAAGGGGTTTTTCTGTCTTACGTCACTTTTTTAAGTCAGAGTTGTTTCCTAAAGTTTTCAGGCATTAACTCTTGTCCCATTGGCCAGAATTGTATCTCTTGCCCTTGGCAATCTCTTGCTGAGAGGAAGATGGGCTTAAACCATTTGCAATTCACCCAGTGGTTGGAGGGAAAACTTACCTTATTGGAAGGACTCATTGGAGGTCAAATGAAACTGGAGTCTTTGATAAGTAAGAAGTTGGGAAACAGCTGTTGAGTGGGGAACTCACTTTTATAAACACAACTTTACTTCTCTACCTGCAATATTCTCTACCTGTCTTTCTCCTCTTCAGGTAAAATTGTATGTCAACCACTATGATTCTCTTAAAATGCTATGTCGTCTGTGAAGCTTTATTTCAGCTCCCTTCCTTTACTTCCCAAACTAGTTGTTCATATTTCTAAAAAAACACTTACCAAACTGTTTTGCATATATCTATATACGTATCTATTTCTTGAATTAGATGAAAGATTCTTTAAATTAAGGGTTTATTTGACACTGAAATCCTAGTACATGACACTTTACCTGACTCAGAGTAGCTGTTGAATAAATGCTTTAAATGTTGAATGATCATAATCAAACTATCAGAATATCTCAATTAATGTGTCTTTTTTATTATTTATATAACCTAACCCACAATAATACTATTATTAAGGATGGCTATTATAATATATAGCTGGACTGGAAATAATAGTAATAAATAGCTGGATTAGAAATGATTTTCCTATCTTGTGAAAACTTCTTTAGAATTAGACCTTTAGATTCCAAGCTTACCTGGACATATAAATGCAAAATGTATGTGTCTGATGCTATCCTAGACTCTTGGGATACAAAATAACATAGGAATAGACATTGCTGTTGCAATCCTCAGAATCTGGTAGATGAGATAGACTTTTTAAATAATTAATTAAAATCTAGTATGTAGTCAGAGTGATACATTTCCAACCCAAAGCAGGAACTTCCAAGAGAAAAGTGGTAAAAGAGTACCTTTTCTTGGAGATCCCCTTGGACAATCCCTGTCCAATGTGGAAGTGATATCCAACTTTGGTCTGGAAGGATGTTGAGGACTTACCCAGGTGAACCAGAAAGAAAAGGAATGCCAGCATGAGGCAGAAGAGTATACAAACATATAATATATATATTATATAATCATTTGCATGATTAGAAAGTGCAAGTAGTTCTACAGTCTTAGAAGGCATATTTTATGAAGAACAATAGCAGGAGAAGTAACTTTACAGGGTAATAAGGAGTTGGACTATAAAGTGTGTTTTATATCACAGGGAGAACCTAGAACTATTCTGAAGCCTTTTACTGGGAGTTGGTTGGTTAACTAACTGCATTAAGACAAGGGGAACCTGCTCTTCAACTGACAAATGCATTGTGAGTGCTCAATGAGTGGATGATGGTAAAGTCTTTTATTGGAAAATTAGAGAACCTCAGCAGACTAAATTGATATAAAATGACCAACTTTCTGTTTTATTTTTAAAATTATAGGAAATCTGCAATGGATCCTCTCCCCATGAGCATTTTTCATTCTCTTATTGTCACCTGGGGGATATTAATGCTTTTGGACTGCTGCCTGCAGCCTTGCCTTGCCCCCTAAGTGGATATTCAGTGATGGAAGCACATCCTCATAAAGATAGACTGCGGATTACATTTCCATTAAAGACCAGAGCCATATCTGTCTGCTAATTTCCCTGCCAATAAGTTAGATTTTTACAATGGCCAGTTTATTGTGGAAAGAACCACTTTTCTTGTCAGAGTGCAAAGAGATAGCATACAAAATGGAAGATCGTAGCCTTCATCAACAAATATCCTAAATAGAGTTTTTACAATAGCCCTTACATATCATTTTTCTGAAAAATCTTATCATATGCCTTTCTTTGTGGTAAACTATATTACTGTCTACGTTTTCAGATTCTGTTTGTCTACTGCAGGCATAAAAATGAAAGAAAATGGATCTGGAGAGTATAATTCCAATTATTTGTAATCAAACATCTATGAAACACTTATGTCTCAGGCATTAGTGTAGCTGCCATGGTTTTAAAAAAAAAATGAATGTGACATAGCTGTTGTCCTCAAAAAGCTTAAAATCTAATCCTGCCTACTTTGAATATAAAGTGTAATAGTAAATACAAAAATAAAACTCTTATAAAGAAAAGAAAAACCATCATAGTACTATGGTTAGCAAGAGAAACAATAAGAAAATTCTAGGTTTCAGATTATCATTAGTAGTGGGTTTAACTATAATAGCATCCGTAACAACAGTTTTTACAGTTTCATTATTTTATTCTTTTTTGTTGTTTACCATTGTTATGGATTAAATGTTTGTGTCCCCTTCAGAATTCATATGTTGACACCCTAACCTTCAATGTGATGTATGTGGAGGTAGGGGCTTTCAGAGATAATTAGGGTCAAATGAAGTCATAAGGTTGGGTCATGAAATGTTGTTATGAGAACAAACATTAGAGACCGAACTTTTCTTTTCCCTCTAGAGTTCTCACTCTCTTGCTCTTTCTAAGTGTACAAACAGAGGAAAGGCCTTGTGAGCACATGGTAAACAGGCAGTTACTTACAAGCCGGGAAGAGAGCTTTGGCCAGAATCTGACCATGCTGGCACCCTGATCTCAGAATTCTAGCCTCCAGAACTGTGAGAAAATAAATTTGTTGTTTAATTTCCTCAGTGTATAGTACTTTGTTAGGGCAGTCTCAGCGACTAATATACCCATTCTATGGTAAGTGGTTTCCTCTTACATTTCTTAATGCTTACCATGATCCTTGAAGACAGCTTTGTCCTTATGTTACAGGCAGGTAAACAGGGTAGGGGCCTTAAATAATTGGCCTGAGATGATAGAACTGGTAAATCGCAAGTCAAGATTTGAGTCCACTACTAAATTATATCACCTTGTGGCATAGATTTATTAGTCTTTGTTCTCAGATATGGCAAAGTATGCTACTCAGATATTTATATTCTAACTCCCAAATCTCCACTTCTTTTCATCTCATAATTTAGTAATAATCAGACAAAAAAATTTGTTCTTCTTTCTAATAAGCATTTAAAATGCCTGGCAATAGTCTATCATTTCTATAATGATTTCAAATGAGATAGAAGCTGGAGAATATTTTGTCCCCTGAGATCCAAGTATCCTTTTCTTCAGTAACTATTTAGTTTTGTAATGATAGGGGTAAGAAATATAACAGTTGTCTGATACAATATGATAGCACATTCATCATATGATTACTGTGATTCTTTGGCGCTGTTTTTATTTATTGCGGAGAGGATGTGATGATGGAATCAGTGGTGGTGGGACTATCAGGTGCATCACTTAGGAAGTCATATGGGTGTTCTGTTTTTGATAGGTTTACTTTTTGTCAATTTGGGCCCAGCTTTTCAAATATGGAGTATATACACATTTAGTAATATCTTCCATTCCAGAGTGTTTTGAACTTATGCATTTCTTTGGGTGGCTGTAATAATGTATATTTATTCTTGGTATCTTCTAAGGGAGGTCTGAGTGTATTAACATTACTGCCTCATTGCTCTCTTTCCTCTTAGGGCAAAACTCCTTCAGGAGTGGTCTGCAACCACTGATTCTAATTTCTCTCTTCCCAAACTTTTTAAAGATAACTTAAGTCCAATTTACTTCAGATTGCCCTGATCAAGTGAACTTCCAATTGCTAAATCTAAGGCTTAATTCTCATCATTAGTAGTATTTGACACCATTGATCTTGTCATAGTCCCTTATTTCTTTAAATAGTTTTTAATGGTTGATGTATATTGTAAAATGATTTCCACAGTAAGTTGAGCTAGCATCCATCTTCTCATAGAATACAATTTAAAAAAGAAGAAAAGAATAAAGGAAGAAAAAAGATTTCTCCTTGTGATGAGAATACTTAGGATTTTGCTTTCTTAATAACTTTTCTGTACCATAAAACTGTTTGAGATATAGTCATTATGTTCTACATTACATTCCTACTACTTATTTATCTTATAACTGGAAGTTTGTACCTTTTGTCCACGTTCCTCTAATTTCTCCTACCCCAAAACCCTGGCTCAGGTAACCACAGATCTGATCTCCTTTTCTATGAGTTTCTTTTTTTGTTATTGATGTAGTTTTGTTTGGTTAAGATTCCACATATAAATGAGATCATATAGTATTTGTTTCTTTACCTTATTTCTTTCAGCATAATGTTTTAAAGTTCCATCTGTGTTGTTACAAATAGTAGTGTTTCCTCATTTTTTATGGCTGCATAATATTCCATTGTGTGTGAGTGGTGTATGTGTCTGATACACACACAGACACACACAGACTACAACTTCTTTATTCATTTGCTGATAGACGCTTATGCTGTTTCCATGTTTTGGCTGTTGTAAATAATGTTACTATGACCATGGGGGTGTAGAAACGTTTTGAATTTTGTGTATTAATCTCCTTTGGATGTATTCCAAAAAGTGGAATTGCTGGATCATATGGTAGTTCTATTTTTAACTTTTTAAGGCTCCTTTATACTGTTTTCCATAGTGGAACTATAGTGTACCTATTTACAATCTTACCAGTAGTGCACAAGTGTTCCTTTTTCTCCACATCCACACGAGGATTTGTTATCTTGTCTCTTGGATGATGATCATCTTAGCTGGTAAGAGGCAGTATCTCACTGTGGTTTTAGTTTACATTTTCCTAACAATTAGTGCTGTTGAACATCTTTTCATGTATCTGTTGGCTCTATATATCTTCTCTGGAGTAATGTCTATTCAGTTCCTTTGTCCATTTTCAATTTTTCTTTTTTCTTTCTTTCTTTCTTTTTTTTTTTTTTTTTTTTTTTGCTATTGTGTTGTATGAGTTCTTTCTGTGTTTTGGATGTTAACTCCTTATTATGTGTAGAATTTGCAACTATGTTTTTGGAATCCTCAGGTTATCTTTTCACTTTGTTGATGGTTTCTTTTGCTGTGTGGAAGCTTTATAGTTTGGTGTAGTTCCTGTGTTTATTTTTGTTTTTGTTGCTTTTGCTTAAGTGTCATATCCAAAATATCATTACTATGTCCCATGTCAAAGAGCTTTGTTCCTGTGTTTTTTCCCAGGAGTTTCATGGTTTCAGGTTTTACATTTAAGTGTTTAATTCATTTTGAGTTCGTTTTTGTTAGTTGTATAAGATATGGGTTTAGTTTAATTCTTTTACATGTGAGTATTCAGTTATTCTAGCACCATTAAAGATACTGTCTTCTCTTCACTGATTATTTTTGGCTGTCTTGTCAAATATTACTTGACATACTTGCATATGTTTTTGGTTGATTATTATTATTATTATTATTCTGTTGGTTTTATGCCATTATTGTACTGTTTTTGATGTTCTTTTTCAGGATTTCTTTGGCTCTCTGGCTTTGTAGTCTTATGTGGTTGCATATAAAATTTAGGAGTGTTTTTTCTATCTCTGTAAAAAATGCCATTAGTATCTTATAGAGACTGCATTGAATCTTAGTGGCTTTTGGTAATATTGACATTTTAATAATATTAATAATATTAATTCTTCTAGTTCATGAACATGGTACCCTTACCAATTTATTTGTGTCTTTTTCAATGTCTTTCATCAGTGTTTTGTTGTTTTCAGTATAGAACTCTTTCACCTCCTTAGTTAAATTTATTTTAAGTATTTTATTGTTTTTGATGTTATTGTCAATGAGATAGATTTTTTCTCATTTTTAGATTTTGTTGTTGTTGTTGTTGTTAGTGTATATAAACACCTACTGATTTGGTATGTTAATTTGTATCCTGCAACTTTATTGAATTCATTGATTAGACTTAACAGTTTTTTGGTTGAATCTTTAGGAAAATCTTTAGGACCTGAATAGACATTTCTCCAAAGAAGATATATAAAAGGCCAACAGATACATGAAAAGATGTTCAATAGCACTAATCATTAGGAAAATGTAAACTAAACAATAAAATCCTGTTGTCTGAAATCAAAGACATTTTTACTTCTTTCTTTCCAGTTTTGATACCTTTTATTTCTTGTTCTTGTCTGATTGCCATGCTTGGACTTTTACCATTTAATACTTGTGGTGAGAGTGGGCTGCCTTGTTTTATTTTTGATTTTATAGTAATAGCTCTTAGTTTCTCACCATTGAGTATGATGTTGGTTTTGAGCTTATCATATATGGCTTTTATTATATTCTTGTTTCTTCTGTGCCAAACTTGAGTTTTATCATGAATGGATATTGAATTCTGTCAAATGCATTTTCTGCATTTATTGAGATGACCATATGTTTCTTTCTGATTATTCTCT
This sequence comes from Mustela putorius furo, assembly GCF_011764305.1. Taxonomy (NCBI): domain Eukaryota; kingdom Metazoa; phylum Chordata; class Mammalia; order Carnivora; family Mustelidae; genus Mustela; species Mustela putorius. Next base: position 35,546,001 of record NW_025421987.1, read on the forward strand.
TAATGTGATGTATCACCTTGACTGATTTGTATGTGTTGAACCATCCTTACATCTCAAGGATAAATTCCACTTGATTGTGAAGAATGATCTTTTTAATGTGCTGTGGATTTTGTTTTCTAGTATTTTACTGAGAATGTTTGAATCCATCTGTATTCATCAGGGGTATTGACCTGTAGTTTTCTAGTAGTGTCTTTCTGGTTCTGGTTCAGGATAATGCTGGTCTTGTGAAATGAGTTTGAGAGGGCTCCCTGTTCTTTGATATTTTAGAAGAGTTTGAGAAAGGTTGATGTTAATTCTTCTTTAAATGTTTGATAAAATTCCCCAGTGAAGCCATCTGGTCCTGAGATTTTTGTTATTCTTAGAAGATTTTTCATTCCTGATCCAATCTCCTTACTCATAATTGGTTTATTCATATTTTCTATTTCTTCCTGATTCATTCTTGATAAGTTGCATGTTTCTAAGAATTTTCCATTTCTTCTAGGTTGTCCAGTTTGTTGTTCAAGGTATTTGTTCATATTAACCTCTTAGAATCTTGTATTGAATTTCTGTGGGATCAGTTGTAAGGGCTCCTTTTTCACTGATAATTTTGTAGGTATGTGTCCTTTCTCTTTTTATCTTGGTTAGTGTAGTTAAAGTGTTTGCCAATTTTGTTTCTTTTCGAAGAATCAACTCTTACTTTGGTTACTTTTTTCTCTTGTTTTTCTGTTAATTGTTTCATTATTTCTGCTCTAATCTTTACTGTTTCCCTTCTTTTGCTAACTTTGGGCTCATTTTGTTCTTTTAATGGCTTCTTAAGATATAGAATTAAGTTTTTTATTTGGGATCCTCATTGCTTCTTAATGTAGGAATTTATTACTATGAACTTTCCTACTAAAGACTGCTTTTGCTGCATTCCATAAATTCTGGTATATTTTATTCTTACTTTGTCTCAGAAACATTTTTTATTTCTTCCTTAATTTCTTTGATCTATTGGTTGTTCAGGAAAGTTTTATTTAATTTTCGTGTGTATGTGAACTTTCCAGTTTTCCTTCAGTTTTTGATTTCTAGTTTTATGCCATAGTGATCAAAGATACTTGGTATGATTTCAATCTTCTTCAATTTGCTAAGACTTGTTTTGTAACATAACATATTGCCAATCCTAGAAAATATTCCATATGTACTTGAGAAGATTGTATAATCTGCTGTTTTGGATAAAATGTTCTATATATGTCTGGTAGCCCATTTGGTCTATAGCGTTGTTCAAATATTCCGTTTCCTTATTGATCCTCTGTCTGGGTGATATATCCATTGTTGAGACTGTGGTACTACTGTCCCTAGCCATTATTGTACTAGGCGTATTTCTCTTTTTTCTCCATTAGTTTTTGCTTCATATATTAAGGTGCTCTGTTATTGGGCCCATAAATATTTACAGTTCTTTTATCTTCTCTAATTGACCCCTTCATCTGTATATAATGACCTTCTTAGCCTTTTTTTAATCATTTTTAGTTTAAAGGTTATTTTTTCTGATATAGGTATAGGTATTCCTGTTTTGTTTTGTTTTGTTTTCCACTTGTTTGAAGTGTCTTTTTCCATTCCTTTACTTTAAGTCTATGTGTGTCTCTGAGGTTAAAAAGTGAGTCTCCTGAGGGCAGTATATTGTTGGAACTTGTTTTATATCCATTCAGCCATGCTTTGTTTTCTGATTGGAGAATTTGATCTGTTTGTGTTTAAAGTAATTGTCAATAGTAAGGATTTACTATTGTCATTTGTTAATTGTTTTCTGTTTTGTAGATTAATTACTCCTTGATTCTTTTCTTGCTGTGTGTGTGTGTGTGTGTATGTTGATGTTTTTTAGTATCTATATGCTTTGACTTCTTTGTCATGTTCTTTTGTGTATTACTACCAGATTTTCCCTTGTGGTTACCATGAGGCTTACATAAAATATCTGATAACAGTCTATCTTAAAATCATTACAATTTAACTTCAACAGAATTTATGTACTTTACACTTTTGCTTTTTCTTCCCCTCACATTTCAGGTTACTACTCTTACAATTTACATTTTTTTTTTATATTGTGTAACTGGTAACAGATTATTGTATTATGGGTTATTATTGCTATGTTCTTTTTTCTTTTTTAAAAACTTTTAAACTGGAGATGTGGGTTATATATCACAATTATCATATCATAGTATATGATTACTAGTGAGATTAATGCTATCTTTTTGTGTTTTTATGTTAATTATTGTTAATTTTTACTTTTACTTCCATTGAAAGAACTCCTTCAGCATTAAATTTTTTTTTAAATTTATTGACATATAATGTATTATTAGCCTCAGGGGTACAGGTCTGTAAATCACCAGGTTTACACACTTCAGACCACTCATCATAGCACATACCCTCTTTAATGTCCTTCAGCATTTTTTATAAGGCAGGTCTGGTGGTGAACTTCTCAGCTTTTGTTTGTTTGGGAAAGTTTTTATCCCTTCTTTGTTTCTGAAGGACAGCTGGGAGCTACTCTCCAGTTTTGACCATGACTTTATCTCTTTGCCTGTGAGTGTCATAGGAAACCTCCACAACTGGTACTGACTTTTCTCTAGGGACAGTCTGCTGTGCCTGACTGTCTCTTGGCTTGAGCTGTGCAGCTTCTAGGAATTGTCACCGGAACTTATGCTCAGGTGGGGGTCAAAGGCATTCTCCAAACCTCGTGGGGTTTTGACTCAACACCTCGCCTTAGTGTGAGCAAATCAGGCCCTAGGCCTGGCAGAAGTGCTCATTTCAGGTTTTCAGTCAGACAGATCTGCACTTCACCAAGTTCCATGGTCAGTGTGTGCCCTCTAACTTGGTTCTGCAGATGAAAAAGCTGTCGTTGAGATCACTACTTGGGCAATACATGTGTGAACTTAGTGTACCATGATCTGCATGCTGGTTGGGCCCACAAATATTTACAGTTCTTTTATCTTCTTGATGGATTGACCCCTTTCATCTGTATATAATGCATGCTGGTTGTTGTAAGCCCTTCCCCACTTCTTCATCACAGAGAGATTCCCAGTGGCTGTACCCTGCAGATTTTCCTGCAATGCCTGTGGTGTGTGATTAGAGGAGGGGCCCCTGAACATGACCCACAGTGCTGAGGCGTGTGGCTGGTTGTGCCCTCTAGACTATCTTTTCCCACTGGAGGATCCAGAAGCTCAGGGGAGACTTCTATATAAGGTGCTGTGCTGTCCTGGGAGAAAGTCAATGGGGTCAATGTGTAAATGCTCCTCCTACCTTTCTAATGCAGTCTATCTTGGTCTCTGAGGTGCAGGAGATTGGGTCAGCTTCACTTCCATATTCTAAGATCCTCTCAGTGGCATCTTGTTCTTGAATAAATGTTAACTCTTTTTGGGGGGGGAGTGAAGGCAGAGTGGGCTGTGTCACCATCTTGGTGGTGTTAGTGATCTCATTCAGTCTTCATTCAAATAAAATACCTCATTTTGATCTTTCCTGGAACCGTATTATATATCAGAGCCCTTATTCCTCAAAGAATTAAAAATAGAACTACTCTTCAATCCAGTATTGCACTACTGTATATTATCCAAGGAATACAAAAACACTAATTCAAAAAGATACATGCACACCTATGTTTACTGCAGTATTATTTACGATAACAAGTGTCCATTGCTATAAGAATGGACTAAGAAGATGTGATTACACACACACACACACACACACACACAGGAATATTATTCAGCCATAAAAAAGAATGAAATCTTGCCATTTGCAACAATGTGGATGGAGCTAGAAAGCATTACACTTAATGAAATAAGTCAGTCAGAAAAAGACAAATACAACATGATTTCACTCATATGGGGAATTTAAGAAACAAAACAAATGAGCAAAGGAAAAAAAGAGAGAGAGAGAGAGAAACCAAGAAACAGATTCTTAACTATAGAGAACAAACTGATGGTTGCTGGAGGGGAGTTGGTTGGGGGGATGCATGAAATAGGAGAGGAGGATTAAGAGTACACATACCATGATGAGCACTGAGTAATGTTTAGAATTGTTGAATAATGAGTATATGGTATAACTGAAACTAAAATAACACTGTATACTAACTATACTGGAATTAAAAGAAAAAACAATAAAAATATTAAATCCCTCATTTTTACCATAACACTTACCACTATGTAACTTATTATATGTTTTAATTTATTTATATGTATTTTTTCTGATCCTTAATTAAACTGCAAGCTCACAGAAGCCAAGGGCTCTCTTTGTTTACTTTTGTATCTTCAGTACCTGAAAATCAGGACCTGACATATGGTTAAAGTAAGATGGCTCCTAGTTTTTTTTCTCACTGCACATCAAATGAGAGAGTTTATTTCCTTATCCCTTAAATATGTGCAGGTTTTGTAATTGGTTATAAGATGGCAAATGTGATATCCTTCCACTTCTGTGCCTAGTCTCTTAGAGTTCTGGAAGCTTTTGCTTCTTAACCAGTTACAACATCTTAGAAAAATCTTAGAAAACAGCTAATGTGCTGTGAGAGAAAAGGAGAGACAATACGTGGGCATTCTGCTTGACTGTCCAAGATGAAATTTTAGCCAACAGCCAGCATAAACTACCAGCTATGTGAATAAAGTGTCTTGAGTATTCAAACCCAGTCAGGCCTCTGGATGGTTCAGCTGCCTAAAGTCAGTGGAGCAGACTTGGCTGGTTGAGTCAAATCAGTCTAAACACCATGAGAGATGAAAAACTGTCCCCCCAACTTTTATTGAGATATAATTGGCATAAATGATGTTTTAAGCCACCGAATTTTGGGGTGCTTTTCATGCCTCAGTAGCTAACAGAAACAGAATTTGGTACCAAGTGTAGGGTAATGCTTTAAGGAAAACCTAAAATATGTGATTTTTGGCTCTGAATTTGGTAGGGCTGAATCTGCAGTAGTCTCAAGGAGGTTGCTAGTGAGAGTTGAAAGGACAGGAAAGAAAACTTTCATCAGAGGCTGGAGAAAAGGTGAACTGTATAGTGGAAAAACGTTTGGCACTAACTTTGGACCACACTGTGGTAATGTGGAAAATAGAAAAAAAATACATATAGATTTGACCAAGGAAATTTTCAGAGGGAATTTTCAGAAAGAATGTTGAAAGTACCACCTTGTTGTTTAAGCTGCATGTGATGTCATTGATACCTATCTATCTCTAAAGAAGAAATTATTTAATCTTCAAATAGAATTTGAATAAAGAAATATATTTGAGTCAAATTTTGCTGGGTTCAAAAATGACAAAGTTTCTTGTCACTAGTCTCTCACGGAAAAAGATTTTCAAAGAATGAGCAAGCCTCAGGGAAAATGTCAAATCCAGGCTTGTGCCAGTAAAACATGATTTTAGGGTCAAGATTTCAATGGTGCTGCTAAAAGATACTTTATTAAGATCTCAAAAATATTTGAGTCAGTTTCATATAGATTCTTGGTCAGGAAAAGAGGCTTCTAAGAATCATGACACTATCACCATCTTTTTATTCAGGGTGTATCCAAATAATATGTGAAGGATTAATTCACAAGTTTTAAACTAGAGTCAGGAATGGGATATATGAGATGTTCATCTCAAGCATTGCAGAGCTGTGAGAGACAGAGAGACAGAGAGAGAGACAGAATGTGGGGTGGGGTGGGGCGTGGAGAAAGAAACCTCTTTCATTGTTGAAATGTGATACATTTGACATACAGTAAGTATCCCATTCGTTTCAGATATACATCGTAGAGATTCAGTATTTTTCTACATCATGAAATGACCCCCAATAAGTCTAGTAAAAATGTTACCATAAAAAGCTGTTATTTTATTGACTGTATTCCCCATGCTGTATATTATATCCCTGTGACTTATTTAATTTATAAGTGGAAGTTTGTCCCTCTTAACCCCCTTCACCTATTTCATTCAACCCATAACCACTGTCCTCTCTGGTAACCAACAGTTGTTTTCCTGGATCTGTGAGTCTGTTTCTGTTCTGTTTTGTTTGCTTATTTTCCTTTGTACATTCCATGTAGAAGTGAGATCATGCAGTATTTGTCTTTCTCTGTCTTACTGCACGTAGCATAATATACCCTAGGACCATCCCTGTTGGCACAAAAGGCAAGATTTTATTCTTTTTTATGGCTGAGTAATATTCCACTGTGTGCATGCACGTGTGTGTGTGTGTGTACGTACACCTCATTTCTTAAAAAGAAATCTTTGAAATTAAGTATTCCACCAAAATTTAGAATATCCTTTATACATTGGGTTATTATTCCTTCTTTCTCTCAATTGTATTTCCTGCTCTGCCCTTTTGCTTAATCATAGCTACCTTAGCTTCTCATGGATGTTTCTTGAGATTGCTACTTCAAAGTAAGTTCATCTCCACATTCTTCAAAAATCTAATACGTATTTAAACAGTGAAAGCAACAGTCATTGTTTGTTTGTATATTTTAGAATAGGGATTGGCAAACTAGAGAAATGGGCCAGCTGCCTGTCACTTGTTTTCGCAAGTGAAGTTTAACTGAAACACAGGCATGCCCATTGGTTTATGTATTATTAATGGCCACTGTCACACTGTGATAGCAGAGCTGTGTGGTTGCCACAGGAACTTTATGGTCCACATGCCTGAACTATTTACTGTCTAGCCCTTTCAGAAAAAGTTTGCTGACCCCTGTAGTGGGACCAGCATCTGTTCCATTTTGAATGTTCATCATACCTAAAATGGGACCATAGTCAGAGTTCAATGCCAAAGAAGTCTCTGAATGGTGGGATGATTGTATAAACTAATTCATTCTAGTAGGAAAGAAATCCTTACTCATACTTAAATTACACAAAAAGTTCTGTACAGGTAATCTGTATACAGAAAACATCATTCTTTCAACAAATTTTAAAGATATGTTTCTTAAGCTCTTAGAAAAGAAGGCTTTTTAAGAATCTTACTTCCATTGCTCCAGAACACACTGACCCTTAATCTAAGGGAGAGAGGGTATAAGCTCAAGAAATTTGAAAGTGTGATGCTCTCTAATGGAAAAGATTGTAACATGTGCTCACATTTTTTTAATGGAATTATTGTAACTTAGACTGAAAGAGACAGAGATAATCATACTCAGCATGTAAGGAGGCACAGTGCTGGTTCAGAATGAGTAAGTATTCACTGGATATTTACTTTATTCTGGGAAAATTGTAAAGATTTTTCACATATCTTCATTTTACTTTAGTCATATGAAACAAATATTATCTCTAATTTGGAGGTCAGAAAACAGAGACTTAGAATTTGAATAATTTTACAAAATTTTTTATCATTAGAAAGTGGCAGAGTTAAGAGTTAAACCCAAATATTCTGAACCAAGCTTAATATTTTTTTGATGATGGCCAGCTTTTTTACATGTTGATTTGTGTGAATAAAAGCAAACATAGTTTTGTCTCATTTAAGCACAGTTTAACATAAGGTCAAAGCACTTCTCAACAAGTGGACAATGGAGCACAGAATATATTAGGAAGACAGGGAGAAGGATCTTGGGACGTGGAAGATTGATGAAGATAATATGGAGTCAATATAGAAAGACTTATTTGGTAGGGGACACCTGGGTAGCTCCATTGGTTAAGCTTTCGACTCTTGATTTTGGCTTAGATCATGATGTCAGGGTCATGAGATTGAGCCACACCAGGCTCATTGCTGGGCTTGGAGCCTGCCTAAGATTCTCTCTCTCCCTCTGTCCCTCTCCTACCCCCCCCCCCAAAAGAGAAAGACATTGGGTGGAATCAGATGTAGGGTTGGTTGGCAGAGGACAAGAGTGTAATACAGGAAGAGAACAATGTGGAGAAAGAAGCAGAAGCAGAGTGACTTTCCAGGCCATTGCTTTAGCTTGAGGGGAGTGTTATAACAGAACTTTCAGGTCATGATGGAAAGCTGTAGAAAGTAGAACATTGGAAATAGGAAGGGAGGATTTATTTATTTTTTTTGACATTTGTTAAACTCTTTATATTTTAGCATTTCTAAAAAAATATATGAAGAAAGTGTGAAATGCAATTAAGACAGCTTGTCCACATGCCACATTGAATAGACAATCATTTTGTCCATTTTGGAAAGAGTGTGCAGGATGCAAAAAGGTACACAAGATTGAAAGATGATGAGCTAATTGTACAGAAGGTCTGTTTTTTCCAGTACGTTGGCTGCCTCAATTAAGGGCTCTTCAGAATCTCTTCCAAAAAGTCAATCAAGTAGTAAAGAAGAGTGCATTACAGCAACAGTAAGAAAAGCCATATTCTCATTACCCAACATAAACAAGGGAAAAAAAAGGTAAGAGCAAAAAGTTGAGGAGCCAAGTATAGTTAACTATAGATACTTTTATAGTCTGTAAAAGCGAAGTACAGTGTATAAGGAGGAGAGTTTCCTTGGGGAACTGGGGAATTGACTGAGTGCTGGTACATTAATCCTACTTAGAAACACTTATCACTGTAAATAATTAAAAACTTTGTGTTGGGGAGACAGTCTATGCTAAAGGAAGTTCCAGGAAGCAAAACCAAGCAAAATAATGGTCTCTCTTAAATAATCTGAGTATGGAGAAGTAGAGAAATCATTCTGATATTATTGCTCTTGGAAAAACAATGTCCCAATCTCTCTAACTTAGACCTTCAGAAAAATGAATGAGCACATGTTCTTCATCAGACACTCAATGAATTGAACAGAACTGAACTTGAATGGATACTGAATTACAACAAAGAGGTAGAGGGGAGCAAGAATGTAGTTGCAGATGAGGCTCAAGAAAAGTGATCTTCTATAAGCACAAAGGCTATAAAAAACATGGAATAAAAGAAGCTAAGATGTGTTTAATCGTGCATATCCTTCAGCAATCCCTCAAGTTAATTGGGGAAACCATTTTATAAAACTAGATGTCAACATGCATATTATTTTGTTTCTGAAAATGTGAAAACAAGTTAAAGTTTAGAAATAGTTCAGTTTTTTATTGGGGGAAATGCCGAACTGTATCTTCTCCTTAAGTGTAGTCTTTTTCCTAGAGCCAGATCACTAGCGAAACAGATTTGTCACTGGTTGATACATATGATCAAAAAAGGAATTGAGTTATAATAATTAAGGAATATAAGAGAGAAGAAAAAACTTGATTTGGATACCATGCCTTTTTATTCCAGGGCATGTGTAAAGTCTAACTCTTTCTATTGGAAACTACCTTTTTTTTTTAATTGAAATTTTAATTGAATTTTGACATACAATTTTATATCAGTTTTAGGTATACAACAGTGATTCAACATCTCTATCTGTAGTGCTTTGTCACCCCAAGGGTAACTACCATTTGTCACTGTACAACCCTATTATTATACCCTTGACCATATTTATATTTCCTTATGTGTTACCTTATATTCTTGTTATTTATTCATTCCATAACTGGAAGCCTGGCCCCACTCCCCTTCATCCATTTGCCCACCCCCCTTACCCTCCTCCCCTCTGGCAGTTGCAAAGTATTTTAGCAAAATATTTGAAAAGCAAAAAAGTAAATAAATAAAAATAAAAGCTTTCCTTGTTTTCGTAAAAGAAATCAACTGTGCATTCTAAAATGAAAGTAAAGTTCTTAATTTTAATATCTCAGTACCTTAGCATTGTTCACATTGTCAAGCTTAGGTAGACAAAGAGCTTCTAAAACACCAATTAAAATATTTAAACATATACATGTGTGTACACATTTATATATGTGTATATATATGTATATATATATGTGTGTGTGTATATATTATATATACACATATATATGTGTGTGTGTGTATATATGTTTATTGTCTTTACAGGCTTGACTGGATGAACAAACTACAGAGATCTTTAAATGTCCACATTAAAAAAAATTCCCTCATGTAAGAATAGGAATTAATGATAAAAACTTGAATGAAAAGTTACCCTTAATATTTAGATTGTTCTCTGTATTTATAAGTCTGATTCTGCTTGTTTATCCATTTGTTTTTCATATTCCACACATCAGTGAAATCATGGTATTTGTACTTCTCTGCCTGACTTATTTCACTTAGCATAACACCCTCCATGTCCTGTGATGTCACAAATGACCAAGATCTCATTCTTTTTTGTTTCTGAGTAATAATCTCTTGTAACAAAATTACCTCTTAATTGTAAGACTTTTAGCATCTGAAAAATCAAGTATGAAAGTTAATAGTCATGTCCTTTTTTGTCAGTCTGACGGAAGGGGTGATCTGACAGATTCCCTAGTAGTCACAGTAAAAAAAAAAACCCAGGATCTGTAGTCACCTAATTGGCAGTTTTCACTGATTTAAGAAAAGCTCAGATGACAAATGGTTGTAGGTATTTTTTTTTTGAATCATTATATGTGATTTTTAAAAACCTGATTTTTGATGAGTAGTTGTTCATAAACCTCTAATTCTTATGAGTGGCATTGCAGTTAAAAGTCTGAATTTAGCAGTTCCTAATGATTTCTCAAGAAAGGAATTGCTACTGTTTGCCCATGCCTTGGATTGTATTTAGGTTTAGTAATGACAGTGAAAATATTCACATTAATTATTCTTTTTACTTGCTCCTTCTAAACCATATAAAGGATTATAAGAGATCCCAGAGAAGACTGTATTTATTTACCACTCATAACAATTTTAACTGGTTGCTTTTGTTATCTGCATTTACAAATGAAACTGAAGTCAAGAGCAGTGTTATCCTGAAAGATTTTCTCATTCGAGATATTTTAGTTCCACAAGGTAAAGTTGTCCTTCAGACCCAAGGCTGTCTGTCTTCAAATACCTATTTTCCCTAAAAAAATAATACTTCCTATGATGACAAGAACATTGATGTGTTTAACACCAACTAACATGAAGGTTCTTTTACCATTCAAACTATTGTAAAAGTTACTTTTTGTTGAGGCTTGGTTTCTTCCCTTTGTGTGATATTCAGTAGGTAAATGAGGACATACTGGGCCACCTGGGTGGCTCAGAGGGGTAAGGAAGCCTCAGAGTCTTCAGCTCAGATCATGATCTCAGGGTCTGTGAGACTGAGTCCTGTATCAGGCTCTGTGCCTAGCACGGAATCTGCCTGTCCTCTTCTCTCCCCCTTGCACTCTCTCTCAAATAAATAAAATCTTAAAAAAAAAAAAAAAAAAAGGAGGTGTCCTATATCTTGCATTTAACATAATCACTGTGGCATGAGGGAGAGATTACTGGTAGCATCTCAAGGTAAGCTGATGGGGTGGGCATTTCTGGGCTTATTCAAGTTCTATGTTTGGTCAAAGATTACCCCTCCTCTGAATGTGGTCCAGGTGGTAAAAACAATGATGAAAGAAAGAATGACAACATCTAGACTTCCAGTAATGTTACTAGTATTTTTGACCCTTAAATTTTAAATGATTTTGTTCACTCAAAGCTTACATTCAACACGTTAATAATCTTAAGGCATTTCTTTCTTTCTTTTTTTTTTTTCTTCTTCTTCCTCTTTTTTTTTTTTTTTTCCTTAAGGCATTTCTGAGGTTCTGGCTCTTGTAATGCTTAAGCAAAAATATACTTTGATTTTTAACTACTTAAGAGATGTCAGGGACTATTTTTATATGTTTCTTATTAAACTTTCAAGTATAGAATTGATTCATTTGCTTGGTTAAAAATTTCACACTATCTAGTGTATTAAATAAAATATAAAATGTAGTTGACTTCTTTGCTCTTCAGTATCCATCCCTAGCCAACTCACTCTTCAAAGGAAACCACTGTTAACTGATTTTCTTTAAATTGCCCCTCAAATTTCAAGTAATATATTCATTTGATATATGATTTACAGACTTGTCAAATTAATACAGTGTATTTTGAGTTTCCATCAAAAATAGTGAGAAATTGTACATATTCAGTTTTTCTTTCAATTATTAAATCTTCTTCAGTTTTTGTTAGTTATCATTTATATGTTGCCAGACTTTGGAGCATTTTATTCTGTTCTTTAACATTAAGACTTTCACACTATGTCTAGACTGATTTTAAAAAAAAATCAAATGCTAGGAAGCAGCATTTATAATAAAGTTTTCTAAATATTTTGTGCTATGTCAAGAATCTGAATGGATTCACAAAATATGCTTTTAGGGAATTAAAAATTCACATCTGGGGAAGACCTTTCCAAATATATTGTTGAATGAACTCTCTTATTTTCTTTTTAGTTTCCTACAAGCCTTTTGGGTCATATATGGTGCCTGGATGGTAATTTTCTGAATTCTGACATAAAACTGAAACCTAAAACTAATCCTGTATCATTCTCACATTTTCTTGGCAGTTTGGTTGAGAATAATATTCCAAACATTTTCCATCAAGAATATGAAGATATTTTTTCACCCTCTTTTTGTTGAGAAAATCTTTGTCACTATATGATTTTCATTCAAGTGGTTTGGATGTATTTTGTGAACAACTCTTTTTATGTGGGAAACTTTCATTTATTTACAGAAGCTTATAGAATTTTCTATTTTTCCTTAGATTTCATAGCATTGTGTCTAGGAGTTAGTCTTTTTTCTCACAAATCCACCAGGTCTTTTCACTCTGAAACTTCTTCAAATTAGGGGAATATTTTGTTGTATTCTGATTGGTCCCTTCATTGTTTTTACTTCCTACTTTGAAAATATTTTTACGTGACTATCAGGCTTTCTGGATCCTTCATAGTTTTTTTTTCTCAAATTTTCTGCCTGTTTTTACTTTATCATCTTCTAATTTATCTTTAAAGTTGCATACCTGATTTTCAGCCATGTGCCCTTTCTACCACTACTCCATTTTTGTAAAATCTCATAATGATTGCAGATAATTATGTGAATGTTCCTTTGTAATTTGTGATAATAATTTATTATTCAAAGTGATTAAAATTTTTTATTCTTTTATATGTCCTTTGAAATTATTGATACCCTTTAAAGATCTTATACATTTTTATTATTTGGGTATATATTTGTATGTATTCATACCTGAAAAAACTATGATGGAGTAAGTAGGTGTTTCCTCTAACTTTGTGTAAATCTTTTCTCAACAGATTTTTCTTTTAAAGAAGGGATGGAGAAAGGTAGCCTCTTTAAGTTAGGGGAGCACATAGACAAGCCAGCTTCCCTATTGGATGTGTGGAGGGAATTTATTTGATGACATGGCAGATCCCTGTAATTTAGGAGAAAAATTATCTAAGATAATTACTCACTGGTGGTCCAGTTGGGACCTTATGGTAAGTGAAACTTGGGCTGTCCATGTTCTTTAACAGATTGTTTTCTTGGTGACTATTGCTAAATTCTCCAGTCCTTGTGTCTCATCTCCAAACATTTTGAATAAATTCTGATAACCTTTATCAAGAAGGCTTTTTGTTTTGCAGCTTCTTTAATAAATATTCTGTAATTAATAGAAGTCTTTTTATTTATTTATTTATCTATTTATTTAAAGATTTTATTTATTTATTTGTCAGAGAGCACAAGTAGGGGAAGTGGCAGGCAGAGCAGGTAGAGCAGACATAGGGGAAGCAGGCTCTCTGCTGAGCAAAGAGCTTGACATGGGACTCGATCCTAGAACCCTGGGATCATGACCTTAGCCAAAGGCAGAGGCTTAACCGAATGAGCCACCCAGGCTTCCCAGAAATCTTATTTTATATGCTACATGAGTTTCTTAGTGATATTTCAAGTATTCACCATGGGAAAGAGGTGCACTCAGAATTAAACAGTAGTGAGAGAGGAGTGATATATCTCATAAGAGGAATATCATCTCGCAGTGAAATGTTTCAGAGCTTGTGGAAAAGCATTTGAGAAAACTAAAGGAAGTCTATAAGCATATGAAATATCGATGAGGTAGAATAATGCTTCCTGGATGGATAGACGAAGTTCTTAAACAACAAATTGAAAAGCATGTTTAGGGACGCCTGGGTGGCTCAGTTGGTTAAGCGGCTGCCTTCGGCTCAGGTCATGATCCCAGGGTCCTGGGATCGAGTCCCGCATAGGGCTCCTTGTTCATCAGGGAGCCTGCTTCTGCCTCTGCCTGCCCCTCTGTCTGCCTGTGTTCACTCTCTCTGACAAATAAATAAATTAAAAAAAAAAAAAAAAAGAAAGCATGTTTAAAAATCCTCAACACTTGGTTTTATTCTTTCTAGATCTCTTGTAATAAATCAAGAGATTTACCTTGAGATTTACCAAGAGATTTACCTTGTACTAAACAGGGGTGATGTTTGTCCTTCCTAGGGAAGTTTGAAGAGAAATCCTGATGCGGTCTTTGGAAATACACCCTATAGTCATCCGGTGCACTGATTTGAAGGCTAGTCTTGCTTCAGTTTAATGTCAGAATGTCAGTGCTTACTTGAGTAGTAGGGGACTTCCACTTATTTTCATTTTATTCTTCTTTAAAAGTCAAATCATAAACTTTCTAGCTTGTATTAATGTATGCTTAGAAAAACTAATTTTCATGTTAAAACAAAACCTGAGTTCTGATAGACGGGGTGGGATTAATATGAACAATATTTTCTAGATTCTCAATTGACTCAAATATTAGTTCTTTACAATTGTATTGTTTGCCCTTTTTTAATAATTGTGCTTGACTACAAAAGCAATAGTTGGCCTATTTACTAAATCAAAATTATTTCACTATTGGAAAAACTAGTTGTTATATCCTGAGAGCTTGGTTGTTTTTTAAAAAAAAAAAAAACTACTTATTTATTTGTTTTTAGACATTTTATTTTTTCACTTGAGAGAGAGAGAGAGAACAAGTAAGCATAAGCTGGGATAAAGGAAGAGGGAGAAGCAGACACCCTGCTGAACAGGGAGCCCAATACAGGGCTCAATCCCAGGACCTGGAGATCATGACCTGAGCTGAAGGCTGATATTAAACCATCTGAGCCACCCAGGCACACCAGAGCTTGTGTTTTTAATAACAAATAGAAGGTACAACCTAAGGCAAAAATGTCAATACAACTGAGCTGGATTTAATTCACTTTCTCTTCAAAGGTCCAATACGTTGTTTTGATTTTCTTTAGCTCCTGTTGCTCAAATGTTTTGATTTTCATTGGTTTAAGGTCAATGATTTTTTTATAGACATGGTGTCAGAAAAAAAAAGTATGGACTGACTCGTGTGTGTGTGTGTGTGTGTGTGTGTGAAGTGAGGGTGTGTGTTTATGTGAAATGTTTTGAGGAGAGATCTATCAACCTTTGCTAGGTTGGTCTATGTTGTCACTGATACTTTATCTTGTAAGATGCATGCTGGTATGCAAGAATGCAAAACTTAGTCAGTAGAGGGCTGTGGTCTTATTACCACTGTGCTGATTAACTAAGTGAATCTGCCACAGAATGAAAACCATGACTACAATGTTTGTTTATGTTGGGCTATGCTAAATATAGATAAATATATAAATATATACACATATATAAAATAAATATATGTATATATTGTATTTAGGTATAAAGTGGTACTATATATCTTCCTAGATGATACCTTTTGGTCTGAGGATCCAGTTATTTTATGATGTTTATTGTATAGCTGTTAGAAGAACAGTATCAAATGTGCCACTAAAAGGGGAAAAATGTGGAAATTTCATGGAATCCACTTGGCTGATGTCAATTGCAGTTAGATTGTGCCTGAGAAGGATGATGTTTTCTCAAAATACAATATTAACCCAATAGTGCCCTGGGCTTTTGTTGGGATTATGGACATTGGGGAGGGTATGTGATTTGGTGAGTGCTGTGAAGTGTGTAAACCTGGTGATTCACAGACCTGTACCCCTGGGGATAAAAATATATGTTTATCAAAAATAAAAAATTAAAAAAAAAATACAATATTAACAATTGAAATGACCCTGACGACATTTTATGACTGTGAGTAATGCTGCTCTTTTTGTTACTGATCATAGGAGTTTTGAGTCATTTTTTAAAAATTCAGTAAACACTGTTATTCTAAGTGGTCCTTCATCCTGGGAATATATCTAATCCACTTACAATAGATTATTTTGCGTGGAATACAGAAACCCTGACCTTTTTCTTGGTCTAAAAAATCTCTGTGTAGACCTAGAACCTTTTTTTGGTGTCCAGTGAAGCCTCTGAAGATAAATTTTTTTTTAAAGTGCAATAAATGTTAATGACTTTGGAATTAAGTCCTATGTAAATAGTTGCCCAGTCTTTGAAATCCACCATTTTGTTCTTGCACTGGCATATTCAAAACTTATCATGATTTTAGGTGAACCTAAAATATGAAATGCAATAGAATGGAAAAAATTCTTAATGGATTACTGCCAAATTTCATGAAATTATGACATACAGATATGGCTTGTGTCTGCTTTCCAATCGGTATGTTTTCCTGTACAAATCCAATCATTCTACTCAGGGTGGTCTTGAATTTTTACAGTTCCTGTTCAATACCAATGACTATAAACATGATTAGAAGGTCTAATACATAAATATAAAGCATTTCTTATCTAGTAATAATAATTAGAGATGGTTCGTGCATGCATTTGGAACCAAGTGTTTATGAAATATGTATGTCTAATATGTTAAATATAACATTAAAAATGAATTTGAATCATTTCAACATAGGAATATAGAGACCTTTGGGTCTCCTTGTGACAATAGGGACATATCCATGAAAAATCCTGCATCAAAACTATAGTTTTGGGGGCACCTGGGTGGCTTAGTGGGGTAAGCCTCTGCCTTCAGCTCAGGTAATGATCTCAGGGTCCTCAGCTCAAGCTCCACATCAGGCTCTCTCCTCAACAGGGAGCCTGCTTCCCCCTTTCACTCTGCCTACTTGTGATCTCTCTCTCTCTCTGTGTCAAATAAACAAATAAAATCTTTTTAGAAAGATTAAAAAAAACTATAGTTTTTAAGCAATAGTGAAAACCTTCTCATAAATTCTATTATACTGTAGTTACCAGTGTCCTTAACTCAGTTGCACTTGAATTTTAGTACCTTTAAGGAAGTTCATTCAGCTGCCCTGAAATTGAAAAAGACGCCCACACATAAATATAATTAATATAGATATTTAAATGAAACTTTTCAAAGAGACTGAAAGAGTGCGGAATTAGAAAGCATACACACCTTCTGCTGAGTACCTTGTTTTCAAGGTTTTTTACCTCCTTGATGTGTATAGTTACTGAAGTTGATAAAAGAGTTCGTATGGAGAGACAAAAGAATTTTCCTGGTGTGATAAGCACAACCAGCGACAAGGTTAGCTGTGAAACAAAGAAGATGTTTTTGAAAAGCATATTGTACATATTGAATACACAATCACATACATTGTGATAAATGTTTTTAAATGTATTTTCAAAACCCACAGAATAAATTAAATGGATACCATGATTCTTTTTCACAGAACTCAGCATGTGTCTATGCTATTATTTTGAATCCTTAAAAAAAAAGAAAAACTTTCCAGTTGCTTATTGCATAGAAGGGTAGAAGGCAACCCCTACCTTGAAAATCTTTGTAAGAAGGAAAACAATGTATTTCTCAAAAATAATTTCACATTTCAGGTTCAGGAAGTCTTGTTCAATAAAACACTAGCTTTTGTTTTCCCTTTAACTGTTAGCACATCAAGAAACTATAGATAAAATAAGAAAAAATAAGCTCTCATGAAGGGAGTGAAATAAATAAATAAAAACCCCCACAATGTGCTTTGCACCTGACAGGAGTTTCACAAATGCTATGATAAGAGATTCTAGGGAATTCATAGGTACGGTCTCTAAAGCATTGTGTAGGTAGGCTTTGTGCTATGTATGGGTCAAAGAAAAACACTGAAATTGAAGGCAGTGTAGAAACTCAAAAGAAGTAATAGGAGGAATTTTTTTAAGAATGTATTATCGAAATACAAAAACTAAAAAAGAAATTAAATTTTCTGCTTTGCCCAGAGAATGTAGAGTTATGCCAAGAGAGTCATGGATTTAAAATTAATGATGTACTTTGTGGTGATTAACAGAACATAATAATAAAAAATATATAAAGGGAAGGAATGAACTGAAAGGATAATTATTTCAAATGATATGTCAGATTAAAACATATTATATGCACTAAAAGCCATGCAATTATATTCTTGTTATACTTACATAATAGAAAACATATTTAACATTTGTATACTTGTTCCGGAGGAAGAAGTAAGAATTAGCTGCAAGTGGATGCATTCTGTGTTCTAGGAACCTTGCCTGATGCTTCTAATACTTCTCATTTAATCATTATGAAACTCTAAGAGGAAACCATTTAATCCACTCTCTTAATAGGTGAGGCTCAAATGGGTTGGAAGCTTGCCCTAGTTTCAGTTCCATCCCCCTAAACTGCGGCAGAGTTTTACTACAAACCTTTAGTCTTTCCAACTTGAAGTTTGATGATCCTCTCTCTCGACTATGCTGGCATCTTAGGTTTTCAAGCCTTACTATTGTTTATGTTCCTTCATTTGATTATCATGAGAACTCTGTAAAACTGATCCAAAAGAAATGGATATTCTTAATTTAGAGATAAGGAAATGAAGACCGCGATGGAAAAATGGACTTATCCTATTTCAAATTTGTGATGAAGATGATTTTTTTTAAATCCATATTTCAAAGACCAGATGAGTATTTTCTGCCCATCATAGTCTGCTTCTAATTGAGCCAGAAGACAAAAATTATTTCTATAGAGAGAATTTAGACACTAAACTGTATAGTCATTCAGAATTTGTCTGGGCAGTGTTGACTCCAGGGTCATTTGTCAGAGGGCTCCTGGTGCTGAATAGGATGGACCCTGATAAGATGGCCTCGGGCAGTAAGGAGGGCCTTGGGCTGAAACCACCTAATACTTCAAGACAGTGACCTCCCATTTTTCCCAAGTGGGATTAAAGAAGGGTCCAGGAAAATAGGTTCGGTGTGGGGAATCCAATTTGGGAATTAGGGGAGGACTAATATTGGAAGGCAGGGTCACCAGTATCAATTATGTTTTGACCAAAATTCCCTTTATATAATACCCCTTCTCAGAATTGATAGAAGGTCAAGAGGGGCAAAAATATATTAAAGCATATATTAAATAAAAAAGCAGTATCACTAGAGGCATAGCAAACATTGGGAAGTGTGAAACCACTGTTTTGTGGCCTAATGGAGTTTAACTCAAATCAGAGGAAGGTATTTCTTCAGACTTTAGTATTGTAATTTACAGAGCAGGATTAAGAAATATTGCTCACGTGGATGATGGCTAAAGGTGAGCACAGAACAGCCGTGAGAGCCCCGAGGATGAGGTATTAATTTTTTATTACTATATCTAAGGCCATTAAAAGAAATAGCTGATTTTATAAAACTAATTATCAGATATTGAAATATTAAAGATTTTTTTAACTTAAGCTCTAACATTGTTAAATAAAGTGAATTTTGAGAAGGTATCTACTTTGATTCTGATAATGATTGTATTGTTCATTTATTCATTCCTTCATTCCGTTTCTACTCATTTATTAAATTCCTACTAAGATCCTTAACTCTGCGTTGATTGCCAGGTGTGCAAAATGAGAAAGGTGATAGAGTCTGCCTTCAAGTAGTTAACAGGTTAATGAGAAACTAGGTGATATGTTAAGCAGTTGTGGTGGCCAAAGGAAGAAGCTTCTCGGAGAGCCAGGGAGGAGCTGAGCTCGTCCCTGCTAAGAGGGCAGCACCTAACCCCGGAGGTCCTGGCCTACCAGGTGCCTAGAAAGAAACAGCATTTCAGGTAGAGGATATAATGGTGATGAGATTTGTCCTCAGGGTTCCTCATAAAGAGGCTTTCATGTATGCAGAACATTATAAAAAACCTTAGTCCTCATCGAGAGGTTTCCAAAAGTTATCCTTTATTTCTAGACTTCTGGTGTTTCTTCTTGACCTCTTCCTTGATCAGGTTTCAGATAACATGCTGTATTATGCTTTTTTCTTCCTTGTTATTAGGCTCTAGGTTGCTATTGACTTTTGTTGCTCACTTCAGTTGCATCAAACTTAAGGGATTCTGTCTTCCAGGACTGCTGTTATTTGCACATACAGTCTACGGACGCATGGGCTTAAGTTATCTGACTATTCCCCCTCGTCAGACCTTTCAACTTTTCCTTTAGCTTGATCATTAAAATGGAGTGCACAGTTATATCAGTGTTCTTCATTTTATTATTTCTTGTAAAGTGGTCAAAATAACCTTGGAAGAGAATTTTCATATCACGCTATAAACTGTTTCTATTATCCCTTTGCTGCACACAAATTTCTCTTTAATTTTACTGATCTCTAAGTTTCTCCCGATATTTGAAACTTAGCATCTTGCTCAATTTCTCTTCTTTGTATTAATTTCCAATTTCCCAAGCTGAATCACATTTTAAAGTCCTCTTTAGACTCTCTGGTAAAGCCTTTCTGTCTTTCACAATTTTGCCTAGCTTTTTCATTTTGTACTATTTTAAAGCTTATTACATTTATTTAAGAACTGATGTAAAGAGAATTGGATTCTTGGAATAAAGGCCATTCTGATTCCCACACACTTCAACAGGTTCTGGCAAGGTCAAAGTTTGGGGGCCTTCAGCTGGGATGTTGAGTTAAAGTCTAAGTTGGAGAGAAAAGAAAGGTTAAGCATAAAGCAGTAGTACCCACATACTCCTCCACACTTGCACTAAACTAAACTTGAAAGCAGGAAAGCATCCTCTTTTAGGCGGCTCTATATCTCAAGCCCATATTTCCAGAGAATACTTTTAACAAGTCTAATAATTTGGTTGGGAATCTCTGAGAAATTCCTTCTACCTGCATTCAAGGAAGTTGAGCTATTTTATTATCCTACTAGACAGTATGGTCCTATTGAATATTCCCTTAAGTAGATTCTCCAAAACACAATTCTGGTTTATTCAGGAAAAGTAATCAGTATTTAAATACATTGGGAAAACACCAAATGTTACATTCCTTTGCATGTTCACTGTAGATATTCCCATA
Organism: Mustela putorius furo; assembly: GCF_011764305.1. NCBI lineage: Eukaryota > Metazoa > Chordata > Mammalia > Carnivora > Mustelidae > Mustela > Mustela putorius. Next base: position 35,566,842 of record NW_025421987.1, read on the forward strand.
AGATGGGAAAAATTCCAGACTAACAATTTCTGTTCATCTCTCTCTCTCTCTCTCTCTTTTTTCAAAGAGTTTATTTATTTATTTATTTGTCAGGGAGAGAAAGAGAGAGCGCACGAGCAGATGTAACTGTAGGCAGGGGGAGAAGCAGGCTCCCTGCCGAGCAAGTAACCCCATGTGGGGCTCGATCCCAGGACCCTGGTATCATGACCTGAGATGAAGGCAGACACTTCACTGACTGAGCCACCCAGGTGTCCCTGTTCAACTACTTTTTAAGTCAAGATTTCCAAAATATATATGATTAAAGAACTTTTTTGATGTGGTATAGCTACTGTCTTCTTGTGCAAAAGCATCCAGAAAATAGAATTCAAGTGAATCACTAGTTTCGTACTGGGTCTAACTCACTGAATCTTTTACCAATTACAGGAAAGTTAAGTATTTATAGACAGATTATCCTAAGGAGAAGCTGATATTCCATATCCCTTTCCTTTCTTTTTATTTCCTTTCCTTTTTTCTTTTCCTTTCGAGATTTCATTTATTTATGAGAAAGAGTGACTGAGAGAGAGAGAGCACATGAGCAGGGCCAGAGGGGGAGGGAGAAGTAGACTCCTCTGCTGAGCAGGGAGCCCAGTGCAGAGCTCAATTCCAGGACCTTGGGATCATGACCTGAGCCAAAGGCAGACACTTAACTGACTGAGCCACCTAGGTGCCCTTCTACAGCCATTTCTTTTGAAATCCTGAAACCTGTCCTTTGGCCCAACTCTGACATCAGCTGTGGCTCTTATGGATAGCTCTTTTGGACACTGATAGCTCTTTTGGACAGCTTTGCATTCCAAGTTCCTGTCTGCCTTCTCCAATTCTCTGCCTCCGGAATTTTTGTGAAGTACATTAAGTTACTCATCCCAAATAGAAGGCATTCTAAAAATGCTGAGGCAGAGGGTCTGGAAAGGGCATTAACCTCTGAGTGACAATCCTGAGTCAGTAAGGGGACAGATGAATGTCCCAGATTCTGTCCTTTGGGTGGATAGCCCTGCAGTGCAGTCTGCACTATTCCTCAGAGTGTCCTCAGTGGGTGTGAGCTCATTTGCCCACAGCGGTAACCAGCGCGATCACCTACACTTTGTCAGACTTCTTCCCATTCCTTTCTGCTTTCACTACTATTGCCCGAGATCATCTCCCAAATAAGCTGAGTCCTTATTTTAGGGTCTTCTTTTAGGGAAAACCAAATTAAGGCACTCTTTTTTCTTTACGAAGTGGCAAAAATAGGAAAGGGTTAAGTTGACACCTGGAAGCAAATATAGTCCATGGGTTCCTTGACTCCCACAGGTAGTCCATGTTATGTTTTGAGCTGATTCCTATCTGTGGCTCAGGGCTATTTTAAGGTGATAGAGTGTAATGGCCTCTTAGCCTTGCCATTTTAGCCCAGATCTTATCACTGAGCTTCTGCTTTGTCCTAAGAGGCACTTCCAACTTATAAAACAACAATACCACTTATTATTTATAAAGCAATTTTGGAAAATACTGTGCAGTATACTTAAAATTATTTTATTCTCACAATTACCAATATTGATACCATTGTCATAATTTTATAAGTATAAGAAAACTAAGAACCAGAAAAGTTAAATAATTTGCAGAAGATCATACTTCTGCAGATCTGTGGCTCAAACTCCTAGCCACTGTGCTCCCCTGCTTAAATTCCATTTCTAATGATTGGCTACCAGAGATTTTCATTTGGAGATAATTGTATGTATAGAATAGGGATAATAGTGTACTTTCCTCATAGTGCCCTAAGAAGTTTCAAGTTACTTAATGTATCTGAACATAAAGCACTGCCTGGCAGTTTTTGTAAAAATGTTTACTGTATTATTGCCAGATTTAGAGAGAGACCATCTTCTTCGCCTGGAGTCCTTTAGTCAATCCTTTGCAACCTCTGGCAGCTGAGGAAAAAGTGCCAGCCCGTGGAAGACTACCTACGGACTGCTTCAGGAACTTGGGCTAGAATGCTGTGTATCAGTTCTATCTTTATCCTATAGGCCATTATCTAGTCACATGACCCACCTAACTGAAAGTCACACTGGGGATTGTAGTCTAGCTGTGTGCCCAGGAAGAGAAAGACATGAAGTAAAGTGATTGTATAGCAATATCTCGCATGTTATAATCATTATTATTAATTTCACTGTAATTTAACATATTAAGAAATGAACTCAACCTCCAAGATACATTCAGAATCCCACCATGTCTCACCACAGCTCCATCACTACCTTTCCATTCTGGCTATTATTTCTCTCTTCTGTATTCTGCAATAGCTATCTAACTGTTTTTCCTCCTCCACTCTTGTCTTTCTAAAAAGGCATTCTCCATTCAGAAAACACATCAGTCTTATCATGATCAAATCATGTCTCCCCCTACTCAAACTCTCTAGTCCATCACACTTAGAATAAATGATGATGCCTCCATTATCTGTCTCTGTCTACATCATCTGTGCTGTCTCCTACTATACTCTTTCTTGCCTTAGAGGTATAGATTTGCTCTTTCCTCGTTTTGAAATGCATCTTTGCGTGGATTCCTTCTTCACTTCATTTAGGTCTGTCACCAATACGATTTCCTTAAAGAGACCATTTTAATCACTTAACTTAGAATATGTCTTAGAGTAGTTACTCCCCTAACTCCTTAATCCGGTTTTCTTCATAACTCTTAAAATGACTAATAATATATGTATATTTTTAAAAGACTTTATCTGTTTATTTATTTAATTTTTTGAGAGAGAGGGAGTACACACGTGAGCAAGCATGAGCAGGGGAGGGGCAGAGGGAGAGAGAGAGGAAATCTCAACCAGACTCCATGCTGAGTTTGGAGCCTGCCCTGGGACCCAATCTCATGACCCTGAGATCCTGACCTTTGCTGAGACCAAGTGTTTATTGCTTAACTGACTGAGTCACCCAGGTGCCCAAAATGACTAATAGTATATTGTATATTAATTATTGACCTGGTTTACATTGGGCATTCCCCATTAGATTAAGTTTCTAAGAACAATGACTTTGTAAGGTACACTTCTGTATTCCTAACATTAGGACAGTCTCTGGCGTGTAGGAGGTGTTTAATACATATTTATTAAAGAGATAAGTGTCTGCTTGACTCCCTGCAATGACAATTTCAGCTTTTGCCAGCTCTCATAGGACTTATTTTCCTCTTTAAGGGGTGAAATTGCTTTCTCTCTATCTCATACTTTTTATTTATTTTTCATTTCTGGGGTTCTATAAAGTGGTGACAATTACCATGGTCCTTGCAGCCCAACTGTCTGTATGTCTGAATGTGTTTGTTTTGTCTATATTAGATATAAAGAGAAATGCCACCCAGGATTTCTATTCTGCTTTCTTCATAAGAACCAATTCTGCTTATTTCTTATGATACCAGTTCAAAATACTAATGCAATTTTACAAAGTTGGCCCTCTTTCTTTCTTTCCTTTTTTCCCCCTTCCTTCCTTTTCCTCCCTCCCCTCCTTCTTTCTCCTCCCTTTGTTTTTTGTTTTTTTTTTTTTTTTTGGAATAGCCATTCATTCAGAAAATACAATCTGAAATAATCTGTAAGAAATAGCCAGTAAATGGACACTCAGCATATTTGTTTTTTACGATGTGTGCCTATGAATGTTTTCACATAAGAAGGCTGCACAATAGGTGACATTGTTCATGTTGGTGTTACTAATGCTATTGCTGTGATGCACACCTATAGCAACAGCAGCTGGTGTCACGTCACTCTTGCCCCTTAGATTCCAGAGTACCATAAAGAATCGTCCACAGCCTGTCACCCTCTCACTTCTCCACACCAAAGATGCTCTTCAGAGACATCTATATTTGGGGAAAACATGGCCATTATTCTAAGGATGTTTCTTTTAACAGTGTCTTTTGCTTATGAAGAAGCTCATTCCCACTAAATTCCCCTAGAGGAAGAAAGAATCAAAGTTGTTTGATGTATATCTTCTGGTTCTAAGAATGAATGATTATGTGGCTGCCACTGTAATTTAATTCATCAGTTTTGGTTTTACTACTTATAAGATATAAAAATGCAATTTTTTTTCTGATTTGTGTTTTAGTTCTTGGTCATAAATAACCCAGGTACTCCTAAACAGTACTTGAAAAAAAAACATCTATAAAGGACTATATGTTTCAGTTAAATTTTTATATTCATTTTTGGCCAATTTTAAAAAAGAAATGGGGGTGCCTGGGTGGCTCAGTGGGCTAAATAAAGCCTTTGCCTTTGGCTCAGGTCATGATCTCAGGGTCCTGGGATCAGGCCCCTCTGCGGGCTTTCTGCTCTGCAGGGAGTCTGCTTCCTCCTCTCTCTCTCTGCCTGCCTCTCTGCCTACTTGTGATCTCTGTCTGTCAAATAAATAAATAAAATCTTAAAAAAAAAAAAAAAAGAAACATTGAGCCACGGTTGTGATATGACCTATAATGGAAGATTTTGAATGAAGAATCAGAATTTACGGTTTCAGATTTGTTTCAGTTTATAATAGCTAACACTCCTTCCCAAATTCAGAAAACTTCCTGTACATACTCCCAAGTGTTTCTTGCATTATCTCATAAGATACATTAGTTTTAGATGTTTTGTTTCAATAAACATCGATAAAGGTTTTCTTAACCTAAAACAAGTCTATGCCAATTTGAAAAATAGGACTTTGATTGCCATACAGAAGTGATTCCAAATAATGTTATTTGCTTTGTGCTGTCTCTTTTTATATTATTCGGTTCCTAATGCAAAGATCTGTATGCTAAAAACAAAGGTAATGTTAACATTTCCCTAAGTGCCATCATGAAAATGTGTCAAAACTTATACAGGTTTTATGATTTCAACAAAAAAGTCATTTGCATCATAGTCAATAACAGCCAGTTGTCTACCAGGTTGAATCTAGGTACATCCTTCTATTTTAGAGCTGACACTTAAGCTCAGAGCATATTTTTAACTCCTCAAACCAAGCAAAATTGTTTTTATATGTAATGAAACGAAATTAGGAAAAAAAATAATATAACATATCAGCAGATGTTTAGATCAATACAATATTATTCTATTTTATGCAACATTACACTTTTGGAGCCAGAAAGAGAAAGTGTACATTAAGAAGCTTTGAAAGTTACAAACATTGTTTAAATGTGGAGTATCGAGCAAATCTAAGGCACATATACAAAAGGTGGCATGTACGCTCATTTTGAGTAGCACTTGGGTTCTTTTCTTTACCCCTCTGAAAACCTTACCTATCACTTCTCTCCCTGCTCACATCTCCACTTGGCTAATGAGAGTTCACCGTCTCTCTTTACTGTCCTCTGTACTCTTTGTCATTCTGTCAGGAAATACCAGAACAGAAAAACAGTAGCGGTACATTGCCTCCACCCTAAAGTATAGGCTGTTATCCACTGAATGCAAATTATCTTAAGAATTACTATCACTTAGAAAATATTTACAAAGTCTTTCTGTAAGAATACAATGTCAAAAAATCAGGGTTAGAAAATCGATAAGATACAGAGACTGACCCTTGGATGCGTAAGGATGTTGATGAACAAGGAAAACAATACAGAAAGAAGAAAGACTTTTCACAGAGATGGGGAGAAAATAAAACAAATATTCCCTTTTCCCTCATAAAATTGGGTCAGATTATTGGTAGATTGCATACATTTCTGAGACTAGGGAAGACAACTACTCAACTGCGTAACTGACAGAATCCTGGAGTACAGCAAGAGATTCTCAGTCAATTCTTTTTCAGCAAGTGCTTCCCTAGGTTATGAAGCAATTCCTAAGTAAACCAGGAATTATCAATTTTTGAATTAATATAACAGCTAATTTGGAGGATAAAAGTACTATGAATATGGTGAAAAATTATAAAACTTGGAACGTGGATCTTATAGGCCAGAAGTAAGTTAGAGGAGACACTCTCCCTGAAAATAATTCAGTAATAATGCCAGCATCTACAGTTGGTGGAGTGTCTGTCATTTACAAAACACTGTGTCAGACACTAAGTAGGGGTGACAAACATGAATGGTGTATGAACTTGGAATTCAGCAAAAAACCTTCTAACTTAGCAAAGTTCAGAATCTATACTATAAGTCATCATAAATTTTAACAAATGATCCATTCCCTTACCTACTAGTATTTATGTTCAAAATATCCAAATAAATATTGATGAAAATATTTATTATGAAAGTTTTATCTACAGATCATTGCCAGTAAAAAAGTTCTGTGACCTCGTGGTAAATTTCCAGAGCTCACCTAGGAGACAGCATACACATCTTCCTTAGACTTATTTTTAATAGACACAGACTGTGCCATGGTTAGATTGGATCAGCACTTAGTAAATATTTAATAACTTACACTTAGCACTGAAAGAACCATCCACAGACTTTACACAATGACTGCAATGCCTGTGAAAGATGTTGAGCTTATTGGAGAGAAAGAAAAATCACAGAATCTGTGCTTAAAAAATAGCTACTGGATTCTTTGTGGAGAAATGCCATGGGAAATCAGCTTACCATAGATGAATCTCCATCATTTAACTTATGTTTCCTATGGTTTCTTGTATCTAAGCATTATAGAACATAGTATACTGACTTGCATTTAAAATATATATCAGTGTATAGGGTGAAGAATAAGCAAGGCAAAAAAAAAAAGGTGTTATTAATCATCTTGTGAATGTAAAAATAAGCTTAAAAACTACTTCCTGTTCTCTTAAGAGTTGCTCTTTTGCCTCTTTCTAGTTTGTTCTTTTCCTAGATGTCCCATAAATTTTGGCATACCGTGTTTCTGTCCTCACTCTTCTCATGACATACTTACTCTGTAGCATTTCATTTATTCTTCTGTTATTCACCCCAAAATGAAAATAAATATGAAGTTGTTCCCCCCCTGAGGCCAACCACAGCCAGGATCATGAATAAAAGGAAACAGTGTAGATCTTACCTATAAAGTAGAAAATTAAATTCTTACTGAAATCCTATCCCTTGAATTTTATGTTTAGCCATCATTTGTTTACTGATGATTTATGTATCCAGCACTGACTCTTGCCTGAATTTTAACCATGCATTAAAATGTGGAACTAGATTTCTGACAGGTTGCATGAAAGTTAAAACATCCAAGACTAAACTTGGCATGTTTTGCCCCCATCATCCTCACAAGACACCAATACAACCTGCTTTTCTTCTGGATTCTTTGTCTCAGTTAATTATGTGGACATTAAATAGTCATTTAACCTGGGAGTCTGTAGCAATCCTTAATTTTTTCAAGTTTCCATGTCCTTCTACTAGTAAGATTCATGGATTTTCCCTCTTAAATATTTCCCAGGTGCATTCCTGTTCTCAGTCTTCACTAGCATTACTACTACTTTCTTGTCAGCTCTCATCTCTTAGCTATCTTCTTTGCTCTTATTTTGCCCCCCTCTAATTCATCCTGTACTTTTACCAAAGTGGTATTTTTATCCCAGAAGTTAGAGTTTAAGTTTCTTAAACCTGCATATGAAACCCACCATGATATGCTTCTCCTTCCTACCTCAAAACTTCAAGAACACTAAACCACTTGTAATTCTCTCTGCTCTATGCATCCATCCTCCCTTGCGTAAACCCTCGATATGTTATACTTTATGCTTCATTATATTGTTTCCTTTTCCCAGCCCTGCTTCCATCCATTCCATAACCTTGTTCCTCTTCCTCAAGACTCTTGTTCCTCCCTGAAGGCTCAATTTGCCTTCACTTTCTCCAGAAAGCCTTTCCCCATGCTTGTCTGCTGGACTTGGTTGTGTGCCTCTGGGGTTCCACTAGCAGTGACCTGTTTATGTTTGTCTTCCTCACTCTACAGAGAATTCCTTGAAGTCTAAGACCATTCCTATTTCACCAGTGATTTTCCAGTGCTCTATAGAATCTAACTGATGAGTCAGTGTTTGAACAATCAACAACAAAGAGGGTAAATGGAAGTGACCGAGAAAGGAACAAAACTAGTGAGTTATGGAATCCACCCCTTAATCTCTGCTATGCTCTTTATATTCACTGCCTTAATGAGTGTGGATCTCGTTTCTCGCTGGTAGGCTGGAGATCTCCTATTGTAGGTATGGCTGTAATCTTTCTCCAACATCTGCTGGGTGTTGGGCATCTCCCACTTGGATGTATGTAATGGCATCATTTCTTCTGTCTTGACACATTACTCTGACTTTTCCATGTTATCATCTGTCCTTCCAGCAATCCATTAAAATCTATTAAAAATCTGATATATTCTTTTCTTGTAGTATTTCTTTCTGAAATGATTCTTTCCTTTAAAATACTCTACCATTATTCCACTTTAAATCCTTATAGACTTATTCTTAAATAGTAGTGTACCACTAGATATCCTTGCTGTCTGATCTGTCTCCAATCCACTTTTCATATGTGTGTGTGTGTGTGTATAATTGGATAAGGGTTAAAAAAAATTATATATATATTTATATTTTTATATATATAATTTTTTTTAACCCTTATCCAATAATTAAACTCTTTCTTTTCCTTTAGACAGGATGGTCTTTCACTAAACTGCCTAAAACTGTCTTTCCAAAACTTTCACTACATAATAAGTACCATATAATTCATTTATTCTCTCTCCTCCCCCTTCTCTTTTATTCATTCTTCATCTGTCCAGAACTCATACTCGAACTTTACACACAGCTGTAAAAGCAACTTGAAGGTAAATAATAATTAATGAATTGATAGGAAAAAAGGTGCCACATTCTTAGTTCTGTTTTGGGGTTATTACCCCTTGGCTCTCTGATCTATATCATATTCATTCATGCCCCTGCCTCTGCTTCTGTACCTTAGCACATCATGATACTTGCTAATTTGCCAAAGGTTAATTTGTGTTCTATTACACTTAACCTATAGAGTCAGGTAGCTGAGTAGTGAAGAGTAGAGGACTGCCATTAAAGAAATTGATATGCATTTTTAGAAAGCCTTAGGTAATAATGTCTGAAAAATATATCCAGAATGACCCTGAAATTTTTCTGTATAACAAACCATAACTATTCCCCTTGTACTCTTTTGTACATATCATTAAGATTCAATATCAGGGGGAAAAAATTGACCTTGCTTTAGTAGAAAGATTTATTATAAACCTTATGGAAATGACTTAAGGCCCATCAAGTTAAAATAGAACAACTTGGGATAGCTTCACGAGAGAGAAAATTCACATTTGAAAGTATTAAAACTCCTCAAAGAGCTTTCGTTAAATTCAAGACTAAGTCCAAAATAGAAGGCCTCTAAGCCCAGTTATTACCTTTAGCTGATGCTTTCTCTGTGGTTACTCTATCTGAGGGAGGAGATTCTAAAGCTAGGAAGCCTATTTGTTTTTTAATAGCTAGTTGGCTAGACCACCAATTGCTTTATGATGCTGTGGCTCTGAATACAGTGCAGAATATTAGATTAATGGCTTTTTCTTTGACCAGCAAGAACAGGAGAGTTAGGGAATAAAAAGCAGGACCCCTGTTTTCCCTGTTGCAGAATTCTTTGTTCCCTGAACCACAGGGAGGATTAGTTTGAATAGTGGTGTGTAAAATGGATTCGGTCTTAGAGATCCTATCATTTTTTTTTTATCATTCTGGTAAGGGAGGGCTCAATTTAGTAAGACATAGTATTAACTGTATTTGGTTTGTTTAGGACTTTTATATAGATTAACAACCCTGGACTCTCTGATTTTCTCTTTCTTCTTTCTTTCTTTCCTTTTTTTCTTATTTGATGATAGTGTGGTTAGCAGTAACAGGAGTTAATGGCAGGAGTGAAGGGAATTTTGAAGGGGCAGCTTTGATAAATATCAGAGATTTGGGACTCACAGGAAGACATTGCATCCCACATCTTTTGTTTTGGGAATCTCTTTGATCAGGATCTGTCGGGAAAGTCTCAGTGGTTTTTAATTTCTGACTAATGTAATAAGCAAAAAAGATCTCTTCTTGGTTGCACTCTGCTTCTAAGTTGTCTATCAGTCGATCTTTAGTCTTACAAATAGAAATTGAATGAATACAAAAGCAGTTTTCCTAGTTGGGATTCTGGGCCCCATCCTCAGTTGTGACAACGACCATGTCTCCTCTCCATTCTCACAATCTCAGTCTCTGTTTAGCATTTATTGAATGCCGGGCATTGTATTAGGTGTTGAAGGGGGATAGGAGATGAATATAAAACCTAGCCTCTGCCCTTGTTTTCATCACCTTGAAAATTCAGTTGTATCTCAGAGTGATTTATTTCTTTAGTATTTTAGATTAGAAACTAGCCATACAAAGTACACCTGGAAGTATAGCTAAATTCAGACACTAAATACAGCAAGTCACAGGATCCAGGGTCAGGTTACAGCAGAAGGTAGGTAGACAGGGTCCTGAACAACACCTGGATTCCAAAGAACTCCAGTAAAGTTGTTATTGTGTGGCTCCTCCCAGATGACTTTATTTCTTTGTACCATTTAGAATTAAAGTGTGTGTATGTGCATGTACACACACACAAACTGCTTCTGTCTGCAACCATACATATATGCATAAAAGATATCCAAATGAATTGACTGGCATCTGACATTTAATAATTAGTGGTTTCAGAATATCTTTTCTTTTTAATTTAAAATTAGATAAACTATCAAAATGAAAATGAATCTGTTTCTTTTGTCTAATAATAGTGTTGATGATGATGATTTGCATAGTCATCCTTTTATCCTAAGGATATTTAGAAAATGCATTATACAGACATTTTCTGCTCCTATGTAAGTTATAGAATCACAAATATTGCCATCTTTAATTTAGAGATAGAGAAACTGAGACACTGAAGTGTGTAATGACTTTAAAAAGACAGAAAACCGGTATTAGAGTTATTAATTTTAGAAACAGATTTTACATTGAGGCAGAAATTGTCCAAAAGAAATTTTTCTATTGTTCTTTGGTCTTAATCAGCTTACTTGCTTTCCCGCTAGATTTTAACACACTCTGGAAATCACGAGAACAAAGTGATTGTACTGAGCCAGAAAGGGAGAGGGATAGGGCCCTTCCTTCTTTGTTTGGCAGAGCTGGTTTGGTAAGAAGAAAGTTTGGAAGGGATGCCTGGCATGGTCTTGACTTCAAGCCCCATGCCGGGCTGGAGCCTGCTTTAAAAAAAAAAAAAAAAAAAATTAAAAAAGATGAAGAAGGTTTGGAAGTAATAGGAAATTTTTTTTAAAAGGTTTTATTATTTATTTGACAGACAGAGATCACAAGTAGGCAGAAAGGCAGGCAGAGAGAGAGAAGAAAGCAGGCTTCCTGCTGAGCAGAGAGCCCAATGCAGGGCTCGATCCCAGGACCCTGGATCATGACCTGAGCCGAAGGAAGAGGCTTTAACCCACTGAGCCACCCAGGTGCCCCAAAAGGAAATATTTTTTAATGTAAACTGGTACTATTGCTTTTTTTTTGTTGACTGAACCAAAAAAAAATTGTTCTCAGGAAGCAAAGTTTCTAAATGGAATTATAGTCATGATCTCTGCTTTCTTTCCAGATTCATTGCAACGGGAAGACAATATAAAATAGCTACCCTGACATCAAGCCCAACTTTAACTCTCTGATGATTTGGAATCTGGGTATTTTATTTTATTTTATTTTTTAAAATATTTTTGAAAGGTTATTTATTTATTTATTTTTGTTTATTTGACAGACAGAGATCACAAGTAGGCAGAGAGGCAGGCAGAGAGAGAGGGGGCAGCAGGCTTCCCGCTGAGCAGAGTGAGGCTCAATCCCAGGACCCTGAGATCATGACCTGAGTCAAAGGCAAAGGCTTAATCCACTGGGCCACACAGGAGCCCCAAATCTGGGTATTTTAAATTAAGCATTTTTATTGTGCTTTAATTTTAAAAGACAGAGGAGTTTAAAAATAGCTATATTTCCAAGATGCTGAAACAGTTTTGTAAATTTCATGAATTGTTTACACTTTTCCCTTTCATACTTCCAAACAGTTTGCAAATAGCTAAGAAATTCTTTGTGACAGTTTAAGCAGCCTGCTGTTGATGCAGTGTCTAACATGTTTTGACAGACGTGGGAGCTTTCCAACACATAAATTGCTATTGTATTTCAGCACAACTGAAGATTCAACCACCTGCATTGGGAACAAATGGAAGATATTTTTGTGGCAACTAGTAATGCTTTTGACTTTTTAGAAGGAACTTTGCAGGGGTACTTGGGTGGCTCAGTTGGTTAAGCATCTGCCTTTGGCTCAGGTCATGATGCTGGGGTCTTGGGACCCAGCCAGGTATGTTGGGCTCCCTGCTCAGTGGGGAGTCTGATCCTCCCTCTCTCTTTGCCCCCTCCCCACCATTTGTACTTGCTCTCTCTCTCAAATAAATAAATAAAATATTAAAAAAGGAACTTTGCAGTAGATGAGAGGAGTGGATTTACATATATAAAAATATAAATAAGTAAGTAAGTAAGTTAAGTAAGTAAGTAAGTAACCACACTGACACAGAGTCTTAGGTCTGAGAAGGACTTAACTATCCAGTCGGTTCCCTTCTTACCAAGCAGTATGCAGTATTACCTGCTTCTGGTAGACATTCATTTGCATGTCATGATTTCACCAATTCCTCCAATGGAGCCTCATCTCTTGGATTATGTATTATCTGTAAAGATATTCTTTTAAAATCTAAATAGCCATGAGATAAGGAAAGGTTTAGTGGAAAGAGAATAGGATCTGGGATTAGAAGGACTTATTCTCATGTCCTAACTTCATCTCCGACTCTGTGTACAACTTGTAATCTTTTTTGAATCATTGCAAACCTCACTTTCCTTATCTGCAAAGTGGGGATAATAACAGCTTCATAAATTATTGTATGAAATACATGATATAAGCTATGTAAAGTTTCTAGTATTGTACTTGCTACCAGATACGGATGTTTTATTTTATTTAGTCCTCATATAAGCAGTATGAGAAAGATGTTACCTATATTTTATAAAAGAAGAATCTGAAGTTCAGAATGGGAATATGGTTTGTGTGAATTTCTATGTTAAGTAAAAAATAATACCAGGACAGCCAGATAGCTTCTTATTTATTAGAGCAAGTAAACTTTGCAATCTTCACATTTTTTCCAACATTTCGAATCCATCTCTTAGTCATCCCCTAGGGTAGATGTGGTGCCCATTTTTTCATAGTCCATACACCAAAGGTAACTGAATTAAATAAAAATAGAACAAGATTGCCACAATAACAAATAGTTCTTTATCATTGAACACAGAGACATTGATGGCAAGTGCTAATTGAATTTTTAACTTTGATGAACAGTTTTCAAAAATTTCTTGGTCTAACCACAGGGTTCTTCCAATTATAAGAGATAAAGTTTAATAATGGTATTGTTTGCTTTTCAGTTTCAGCCAGAAATGTCCCAGGGAAAGATGACAGAAACTCCTCCACACTCTTTATTTTGTTGTCATTTTGGTAAAATTTGTTTAGGGAGCCACTCCCCTCAGGAATCCTAAAATTAATCCTTTATTTAGCCTATTGATTTTCCTACACTGAAGCAGGAATACTTTTATTAATATATATTATATTATAATACCTCTATTCTGTTCAGGTTAATTTTAAGTCATCTTTGGGCTTTCTGAAATCTTCAAGCAATTTCTTTTAAGAATACTTACATAGGTAGCTAAAATTTCAGCTCTGAACACTTTAAAGTTTGACTAAAAATATGTATCAGCTGCTTTTATGAATAGAACAAGAATTTGTCTCTAACTAAATTACTGGATCATAGCCTTTAGTCCACAAAGTTCCATAATGATCAATATATATATATGTATATAAAACAATATGTATTGTTTATATGGAAGATTCATAAGCATATTTATATATATATATAGAGAGAGAGAGAGAGAGAGACTTGGGACTCTTTTAAAATTTGTTAATTAAGAAATTTGCATGATATATTTAAGTATGAACTTACTTTAATTTTGCTTTCCTCTCTATACCCGTTTTTTTAAGCATACAGCTTTTTTCCAGTTATGTTGATCATATCTTTTGATTCACTTCTGTTATTTTCAGTTCTTTCCTAGAACATTTAAGCGTCTTTATATAATGTTGATTTTTAAAAAGTAAAGTGGTACAAGTATACAATTAAATACTCAAATAGAACCAAAGGACATTAAAAATCAGCCGTTCGCTGCCCCTCCGCTCCCTCCATCATTTTTTATGCACAGTTCTATACACACTTAACTCTTTTTGCTATAGATTCTATTACTGCACTCCATGTGTTAAAATAATATTTTTATACTGCTATTTATTGACATATCCATTTGAAATAATGACATTTTGAAGAGCTGGGTTTGAGGCTGTTAGCACCATCCTTTCCATTTTCTGTCTTCCAAAAACTTTCGGTCGTATCAACAGCATTTACATCATTATGATTATATAAGTATTAGTCATTACTGAGCCAAAGGATATACTATTATTTTCACTAGTATAATATCTTTAGTTTGTCTTAGAGCTGGTAATTGCTTTTTGTTTTGCTTGGTTTTCTTTGTGTCTAAAACAATCATTTACTAAATAAATGGTTCAACAGAGCTGGGAAATGCTTAGTAATAAAATTTCCCTAAACATTCAATGATACCATATAGTCTGTAGTTTGATTAGTTATTCTTCTTGGAAACTGCCTGCTCCCATACTTCTAACCTCATGCTCTGCTACGGGCTCTTGCTCTTCCAGCCTGCTCTACACCTGCTGTCATGGAGCTTCTTAATGAATCTTCCACATGAACCCCCAGTTTCCTGGACCATGTCTACCTCTCTCTTTCTCTGTCATTTCCTGATTTGTTAATTTTAGCCATCTGGCTGGTGTAAGCCATCATCATGGTTCTGATTCGTATTTCCCTAATGCCAAGTGATATTGAGCACTTTTTCATGTCTGTTGGTCATTTGGCTGTCTTCTTTGGAGAAATGTCTGTTCATGTCTTTGTCCATTTCTTGATTGGATTGTTTGTTCTTTGGGTGTTGACTTTGCTAAGTTCTTTATAGATTTTGGATACCAGCCCTTATCTTATATGTCATATGCAAATATCTTCTCTCATTCTATCAGTTTTCTTTTGGTTTGATTGACTGTTTCCTTTGCTGTGTAAAAGCTTTTTATCTTGATGAAGTCCCAATAGTTTATTTTTGTCTTTGTTTCCCTTGTCTTTGGAGGCGTGTCTAGCAAGAAATTGCTGTGGCTGAGGTAGAAGATGTTGTTGCCTGTGTTTTCTCTAGGATTATGATGGTTTCCTGTCTCACATTTAGGTTTTCATCCATTTGAGTCTATTTTTGTCTATGGTATAAGGAAATCATCCAGTTTCATTTTCTGCATGTGGCTGTCCAATTTTCCCAACACTGTTTGTTGAAAAGACTTTTTTCCCCCATGGGATATTCTTCCCTGTCTTGTCAAAGATTAGTTGACCATAGAGTTGATGGTCCATTTCTGGGTTCTCCATTCTGTTCCATTTATCTTTGTGTCTGTTTTTGTGCCAGTACTATACTGTCTTGGTGCTTACAGCTTTATAATAGAGCTTGAAATCTGGAATTGTGATGCCACCAGTTTTGGTTTTCTTTTTCAACATTCCTTTGGGTATTCAGGGTCTTTGCTTTTATCTGTCTTTTAATATTTATTATTCATTAATATTTTAGACACTGAGTCTTCTCTTGATTTTCAATATGTATTATATGTATATAATATTTAAATGAAGTTTTCATCTGTTCTCTATACTTCATTTTTTTCTTTTTTTATAGTTTTGTTTTGAATTCCTTTTGCTTCTCCTTTTTACATTGAAAACATTCTTTAAATAATGTTTATTTATTCTTAATGCTTAATTATACTTTAAATAATGTTGATCTGTCCATTTATATTCCAGAGGTACCAAATGCTCATTAAGGGTGAGTGCTTTGAGGGAAAGTAGTCTTGTTACTTGGGAAATTAGTTACTTCTATACAGAGCAGGAAGAGAGCTAGCCTTTTAATTCAGGGACCATAAAATGTCCTAATAAATATTTCTTTTCTTGGTCTGTAGAGTTATACCCAAGATGATCCCTTTTTTAGCTTCTTGTCCAGGATACAGAGCTGAAGATCTCTACTTCCAATCTAGGCAAGAGAAGGAGAAGTCTCCCAAGAATGTGCAGTTTTTAGACTCCCTTGCATCCTATTTTCACTCCTACGTGCTCTCTTGCTCTGCACAGTGCCCCTGTCACATGGTCTGGCACCTTTCAGAGAACAGACAGCTATTGTCCTACCCATGCAAAGGGATGTGGGGAATGATCCTCTGACTACAGGCATGAGGAAGGGGACCTGGAATGTTCCAAATGCCTGTGTACAGTCTTCCAACTAATCTGTCTTTCCAGTCCTTATCTGCCTCACTTTGTTGGTACCTGGTGCCTCCAGGAGTTAAGCTTATCAAAGGCTTTCAGGCAAATTGCCTCATTTTTTTCATAGTTTACCTACAGCCACCTGGATTGTTACTTTACCCAAGCAAATCACTTATTCCTCTTGTGCTTTCCATCATCCAAATATTTATTAAAATCTTTTGTTTATATTATCTCCTCTTTTGTGTTATTTGTTCTGTGGGTTGATAAAAAAACTTATTTTCTGTAGGGTCATTTCTGGGTTTTACTGCCAACACCTCAGAGTGTTGTGGTTCTGCCCTCTTCATTTTCTTTCATCGTGTTCTCTTTTCAAGATACTATGTTCCATTTTCTTAGAAGCCATGTTTTCATACATCATATTAAGATTTCAAAACATTTAAAAAATGTCTTTGGGTCTTGATCTCTAACTCTATCTCATTAGTGTGATACTAATCATACTCCCTTTCTCTTATCTGCAGAAAATTTTAAGGCCCTGCATTGGTCCTTCTGTGTTTAATGTGCTGTTTGAAATCTCTTTTGAAGTCTATGCTATTAAGCTTGTTTGTGCAGTTCTCCACACCTTGCCTGCTGAGCCCATGCTACTGAGCTGTGGTGGGACTTCGGACACTATAAAGTGTTTGAGCTCCTTAGAGAGGACATCACCAAAGACCACTGTTCCCCACAATTTCCCTGAGTTTTTTTATTTTTCAAAAAATTTTTCTTAATTTAAATTAAGTTAATTAACACATAGTATATTATCAGTTTCAGGGGTAAAATTTAGTGATACATCAGCTGCATATAACACCCAGAGCTCATTATATCAAGTGCCCTTCTTAATGCCCATCACCCAGTTTCCCCGTACCCCTAGTCACTCCTTTCCAGGAACGTTCAGTTTGTTTCCTATAGTTAAGAGTCTCTTATGGTTTGCCTCCTTCTCTGTTTTTATCTTTTTTTAAAATTTTTTCTTCCCTTCCTCCATGTTTGTCTGTTTTGTTTCTTAAATTCAACATATGAGTGAAATCATATGGTATTTGTCTTTCTCCAACTGGCTTGTTCCACTTAGCATAATATACTCTAGCTCCATCCACATAATTACAATTGACAAGGTTTCATTCTTTTTGGTAGCTGAGTAATATTCCATTGTGTGTTTGTGTGTATGTTTACCCCACTTCTTTTTTATTCATTCATCCATTGATGAGTATCTGGACTCTTTCCATGTTTTGGCTATTGTGGACATTGCTACAATAAACATTGGGGTGCACATGCCCCTTTGAATCACTATTTTAGTATCCTTTGGATAAATACTTAGTAGTGCAATTGTTGAGTAATAGGGTGGTTCTATTTTTAACTTTTTGAGGAACCTCCATACTGTTTTCCAGAGTAACTGCACCAATTGCATTCCTACTAGCAGTATAAGAGAGTTCCTTTTTCTTCATATCCTCACCAATATATTGTTTCTTGTGTTTTTAATTGTAGCCATTCTGAATGGTGTGAGGTGGCATCTCATTGTGGTTCTGATGAGTTTTCTTCTTTTTCTTCTCTTCTTCTCTTCTCCCTTCCTACTCTTCTTCTGGGATTGTATACAACACTACTGGCCCCCACTACTTCCTGCCAGATAGTTTTCAGCAATTCATTGTCTCTTTCTGAGACACTTATTTGAAGAACTTATTGGTCTTTTTGGGTGTATATCAGACTGATGCTGGAAGACTGTTAGAACAGTACTCACATAATATCACAGATGGCTCACTTTTTCCAAATGTTCAGGTTTATATAGTTACTGCTGTTCTGTGTGCTGGGAGGGAAGAGATAGTTGGTAAAGATGTTCCTGCTTCCATAGTACTGAGATTAGCACTAGTGGACCAATGATGACGTTTCAGTGTATGTGAAACTTCATAGTTAGGGGATTTCCAGTGAATGCTGGCAATGGTGATTTTCTGCTTAATTTGCAGTATTATTTCAAATTCTGAAATTATTCAAATTTCAGTATTATTTCAAATTCATCTTTATGTCTTACTCAATAGTTCTAAGAGGGAAGTCAAGAGATATTTTTAAGTCTTTTGCAAGACACCATTTTAAATGGTAACTTCATATAGTTTTATTTAAATTCAAAATAGTAATGTTATGTACAACAGTTTCATATAGTCACCAAATCTGATAAGCTCTGTTCAGTAAGAGTGAAGTCATATTTTGGAGATAGTTGCTAATATGATACAAAAATAATTGGTTGGTAATGCTTACTATGTGTAGGTTCACAACCCTTTCAGGAGCTTCCCTGTGTAATTGAAAACCAGCCCTGTATGCAGAGAACAGGGAGAGACCAAAGAGGCAGACCACTCCAGGTTGGTAGTTAGCAGTTTTAAACCTAGCAAAGGGAGCTTACATATGAGATTTCTTGTGGGCAGCATCAAGATGTATGGATCCCTCCAGTTGCCTCCAAATCTTTAAAGCTTATATAGAGGCCCTAAATGGACTCCGTTGTGTATACTACTGTACAGGTGTTTTCTACATCTCAAGGTTATGTCCTTAGCACAGGGGACAAGGCAAGCTGAACTCAGCACAGGGGAGAAGGCAAGCAGAACCTAATTCCTAAGACAGTGGACTGGGTGAAAAGTCTCCTAGTGTCAGGGTCCAGCTCACAAGTCAATTGGCAGTCATGTCTTTTTTATCACGTTCCCCAATGCTATGTTTCAAGAAGGACATAAACAATTATTTCCATCTAAATTTTTAAAGTCATGCAAAAGTCCTACAGCCAAATACCAGTTGCAATGTTTTGTAAAAAGAAAACTCAGTATCTATGAAATTAGGTGGTTAGAAGGAGAAAAGGGACGGATATGGAGAAAACACATTAAAGTTTTATTTTTAAATTACACTAGGGTCTATTTGAGTATACTTTTTAGTTAGCTAAGGTTGTAACTGCTATTACAGGAGAAAGGGAAAATTGAAATGGAGGCAAATTATGTCTCATAAAGATATAGACAAGAAATGCCTAATAGGAAAGCTTTAGCCAATAAAGTATCTCTAAATGTTGTTTTCATTGACCCTGTTAGAATAATAGTACCACTATTATGGTGCATAGCTAAGAGCAGACACCACCTTAGTATAAAATTGCATAGGTTATTTAGCATATCTGATTCTCAGTTTTCTCCTTTGTAAAATGCACAATCATAAGTTTGTAATAAGGATTAAATAAGGCAATGTTACAACATGTGGTAGCTCTTGGTGCATAGTAAATACTAAAAAATGGGGTAGGTTTTTGTAAAAAAAAATAAATTCTGTGTATTAATATTCTGATAAGTTTTTTCTTTTTTTAAAGATTTTATTTATTTGAAAGTGAGAGAGATAGCATGAGTGGGAGCAGAGGAGTACAGGGAGAAGCAGACTTCCCACAGGAGCAGGGAACCTGATGCAGGACTTGATCCTGAGACCCCAGGGTCATGACCTGAGCTGAAGGCAGATGTTTAACTGACTGAGCCACCCAGGTGCCCCTTGATAAATTTTTTCTTTTCATGGATTTCAGTTTGTAGATTTAAATGTGTCTTCCTTTCTTTATTTGGTAGCCCATACTATGTGAATTACCTGTCCTTACTTGCTCACTAGGACTAATAAAAGAAATGCTGTTGTGTGATTAGACAGCAATAAGCTTTATATCCGTAATTCCAAGAATATTGTGAGTACGTTATAAATATTTGTTGAATTAATACCAAATGTAAGGCCATCCCCTCTTTATTTATTAAAACCGCATGAACTTAACCTGTAGAACATGTGGTGGCCACTTTCTCATTAAGTCCTCAAGTGGCCTTTCTTTATAACCATTTAAACTGAATCACTTTTTCTTAGAGGCCCCGTCTCCAAGTATAACCACACTGCAGGTTAGGTTTCAACACATAAACTTAATAATGATGGGGACGGGGCACAAACATCCATAACAGGGCAAGTTCACTCAGATTTTCACATATATTTTCTTATGACACTGGAGAAGTATAAATTATACATGATTTTCGCTCCCCTAAAGAAGTGGGGTTTTTGTTTTTGTTTTTTGTTTGTTTGTTTGTTTTTGTTTTGTTTTTTTTAATTTTTTTTTAAGATTTTATTTATTTATTTGACAGAGAGAGATCACAAGTAGGCAGAGAAGCAGGCAGAGAGAGAGAGAAGGAAGCAGACTCCCTGCTGAGCAGAGAGCCCGATGCGGGACTCTATCCCAGGACCCTGAGATCATGACCTGAGCTGAAGGCAGCGGCTTAACCCACTGAGCCACCCAGGCGCCCTGTTTTTTTTTTTTTAACCTTAGGTGAAAAACAAATAATTAAGCAACAAAAAATAACACTACTCCCCTACATTCATCAGTATAAGTTTTTCCTGTATGGCCCTTTTGCAAATTGCCTAGTGTGGCTTGTGATTAAAAACAATAATTAACATTTATTTACTCAATAAATATATATTTTTTAATTTTTTAAAAATTATTTATTTGACAGAGAGAGATCACAAGTAGGTAGAGAGGCAGGCAGAGAGAGGGGAAGGGAAGCAGGCTCCCTGCTGAGCTGAGAACCCGGCGGGGCTCCATCCAAGGACCCCAAGATCATGACCTGAGCTGAAGGCAGAGGCTTTAACCCACTGAGCCACCCAGGTGCCACCTCAATAAATATATTTTAAGTGACTACTGTGGACACCATGCATTTCAATTTATATTTAATATACCACCCAATATGTATCCCAGTATATCCTCAATCAAAATTACTGACAAACCTTATGAAAATTAGAAGAGTCTCAAATAGATGTCATATTTAATTTTTAATTTAAAATGAACTTTTATTTGTGCCAGCATTAAAAAGCTTTTTCTGTTATGTATAACATGAAGATTCCTAGAGCTATAGTTGTGCCAGCATTAAAAAGCTTTTTTTTGTTATGTATAACATGAAGATTCCTAGAGCTATAGTTAGAAATAACAAATAATTTGATTTGCTTTTCAAAGATGGGAGATAGGTTATAAAACACTTAGTTGAATTGATTGATAATTGTGGAAAACAAATATTTGTGATAAAAGTGATTGGGTTAAATAGAATCTTTTAGAAACATATGCATCACAGTATGCCTGCATAATATTTGACCTTTTAATTACCAAGCATATGCTCTGCTCAACTCTTGATAGACTCGGGGGACTGCTTACAATAGAGCTCTCTCTTTTCCTTTTGAGTGTTTATATGACAGTGCAATATAGAAAGACACCTATTCCTTTGATATTTGGACATTAGAGAAAGAGGGATTGGAAATCTTACCCTGTCAATAGTGCAAAAATATTTTATAGCTTGGGGGAAGTCAGACGGAGTGTTTAGATAGTGGATGGAGGACTGAGACGTGGAAATAGAGCAAAAATGTTTACACTACAAAAGTCTGAGTATGTACTGAACCTTATGTCCTATTTGACTTTACTTCCTCTTCTGTGTTTAGCAGTTTATAGATAATGACAGATAAGGTTTTGAGACTTTCCTCTCAGCCTGACCCTACCAGCAAGTTGTTCATAAAATCCACAGCACCCTTTTTCCCAGACATTGAATTGGGGATCGAATCACATTTTCATCTTTTGTTTCTGGAATATTTCCGCTGGAGGGTAGAGAACAATTCCATTGTTCTCTTTTGTGACAGCTTTATGTGTTCTGTGGAGGCTGATGAGCAGTAGAATTTCTTTTCTTCTATTTTCTTTCCTTCATATGCCAACTTTAAAAAATTTGTGGTTGAAATATGTGACTTGTCATGTCCAGACACTAACATTATCCTCTTATTGAATGTGGAACTCATCTAGTCATACTTCTTAAATAGATTCTGACCCGAAGGATAAAACAGTCACTTAAGTTCATCTTTTGTGAAGTTCATATGAACTAGTTGGAATTCATACCTGCTGAAGGCATTTCACATACATCATCAATTATAAGCACTCATCTTTGTGGTGTAAATGGATATTTGGAAAACCATCTTATGCTGTGATATCTATACATCAATGTACTTATATATATTGTTTCAAATAATGTGTCAGACAGTGGCACATTGTATGATCAAGGGCTTAAATCTGCGAAACAGCTATAACACAAAGAAATTACTTAGAGCAGGAATGATAAGGAAGATTCACGGAAGACCTACATTATGAGTAAATCCTTAAGCAATAGAAATATTTATCCTGAAAGCGAAGCCACAAACAAGTGTAGGAGCAGGACTAATTAGACTATATTTCAGAAACCGTGGGAAGATGGGTCTAATTTTAAATTGTCCAGAGACAGTGCATAGAAAGCACGCTTATCTTTGGTTCACCATTTTATCTCCAATACCCAGCATAAATTAGGTTCCCAAGAGGTATTTGTTGAATGAGAATGGATGTAAATTCAAGTAAGTGAAAAATCCAGAGGTAAAGCTGGGTAGGTCAGGATTATCTTCTGACCACCTTTAGATAAATATTTGACTTTGTAAGGGAGGCTTGTAAGTCATTTCATTCAACTGACTGCTTGCCCTTTTCTACCTGACACCCAGATATACTAGTGACTTGATGTTCAATCCCCTTTTCATCTATAGTCTTACAGCTTCAAGCCGATAATGCCATTTTGCCATGATGAGAATCATGTACAAAGTAGTGTTTTCTTCTATTGAACTTTTGAGTGTGAGAGGTTACTGAAATCTAGAGCTTAGAGCAAAATCCAAAAAAGAAGCTGAAAAGACATGAGAAAAAAAAAAAAGTCCCACCAAACAAGACATTTTCTATTGGTCTGTGCTTTACACATCTTCTCACCACAGACGTGCTTAGAAGGCAAATTGTTGCTTCATCAGGAGAGAGCTAGGAAGGCACCCCAGTAGGTCAATAGAAAGATACTGTGAGCTGACTGGTACTTTCACCCCTGTCTGACTTTCATACTCAAAACAAGTGTGGAAGTAGGTTTGACATTCTCTGATTCAGGAGAAACAGAGAATAGTATACTTGCCTTAATCTTTGTAAAAGTTTAGAACACACTAGAGGAATATTACTGTAATAGATTTTTAACTGTTCCCTACCTATATTCTATTCTATTCTATTCTATTCTATTCTATTCTATTCTATTCTTTCTATTCTATTTTAATTCTTTCCCCATAGTGTTGTTAGATGCATGGATGGAAAGGATGAACCTTGATCACATTGGCCCTACTTGCAATCCTTCAACATACCCCATGGCCTTCAGTGTAACATTCAGCCATTAGGATAGAGTACAGAATTCATCAGGCATCCCACATTCCCCTCCTTTCTTTTCCTTTAATGAGCATTTATTGAGTGTCTACTGCATGTCTGAACCTGGGCTTATTGCCAGGATCTGACCGTCAATAAGGAAAACAGACCTACAGGATCATTTTTCCCCACTTCTTATCCCTAATCTCAAGGATATTTAAATGGACTCTTTTTCCTTTTTGAATAATAATCTTTGTGTCCATCCCTCCTTCTCCCTCCGTTTTTTCATGATTCATACTTGTCCTTAAAAATCCAGACCCCTGCCCACCTGTCCCTCTCTGGGACCTGCAGGCCAAAGCACACGTTCTTCATTGCCACAGTTGTGTTTTGCTGTCTCATAGCTCTTGGGTGATGTGCTTTTCTCTGAGAGAAAAGCTTTTTCATCTTTATCCCCAGCAACTTGTACAATGCCTGCCACATAGTGGGTACTTAATAAACTTTAAGTTTATCTTAGAGGTTATCCTTTTTATGATCGAATTTTGTTTTTCAGATGATTACTTTGATGATGTGGATTTTATTCATTCCTGCGACTAACATTTCTTGAGAATCTGCTACGTGTCGGTCATTATGTTAGGCACATTTCACTCTCCATTTCTTCAGCAATAATGGTGTTGAAGAAATACCAGCTCAGATGTGATGTTGTCAGTCTTATATCTTAGCAGAAATCTTCTCAGTCTCAGATCCACATGACTCCAGAACCCGTGCTCTTTTTCTAATGCCCTGCATTTTCATCTGAGGTGCAGCATAATATCCTGTACATTCTATGTAGCAACTAAGAATATCCTGCGGTTGAAATTCTGTCCTAATAAACTCTGTAAGACCTTCAAGTTCCCTTGTCACTTGATTATAATGAGCATGTTGTTAAAAATCCCTCTTACAGTCAGGATCTGAATGTAATAGAACAGAATCTTAGGACTTTTTTTTTGTTTGTTTGTTAATAAATAATCAGATGGAAAAACAAAATTGGGCTTTGCAGCCAGTGGAGGAAGGAGAAAGGGGCAGTGTTCTCTCAGCCCTTCTCTAAGCTCCCGGATCGAATGTACCAGGAGCTGGTTTGTTGAGAAGCAGTTTTGTTTCTCTCTTCAATCACTCTACTAATGAGGGTCTGTGGGGAAAGATTTCTTTTCCTGTTTCATGTCCCTGTAATAAATTTTATATAAATGCAGGAGCTTCTTGATCTGTGTGTGTTGTGGAAAGAAGAATGAATGAGGAAGGGCTGAGGCAAACATAGAACAGAGTTAAGCTATGGCTAATTTTTATCAATGTTTGTGCAGCAGATTAGAGATGGCTATAAATTCTTTGACATTCTTCTCCATAGAAAATGAGGTTTATTTCTCCTTCCCCTGAATTTGAGCAGACACTCATTGCTTTGACCCAATTTGACATAGTAGAAGGGATACACTATTGATTTCCCAGCCCTTAAAACATTGATAGTTGCTACTTTTGGGGTTTTCACTCTTGAAACTCTAATCTTTCATGTGAGAAATACAACATGGTGACCATGTAAAGAGCATGCCTATATATATATATATATATATATATATATATATATTTAACTAATGATAATATATTTAACTAATGATAATCTTCCATATTTATTTGCCACATGGAATTTTCCAAACCACATTGTCTCTGGGTATTATCTCTAGGTTTGTGTTGTCTCTAGGTATTCCTATCAGATGTGTATCATGGTTGTTTGCCAAGTATAGTTTATGCCATCTTGCAGATGGTGAAGCTGAGGCCCAGGGGTCTGGTTACCTCTCTATGGTCACACAGTTAAGATTCTCAGAGCATGCTGTGTTTTCCCTTTGCATAATTCTGAATCTAATTACTTATAAGATAATTACCTGTTTAAGAACCATCCTACCAATGAGACTCTAAGCTCCAAGCAGTCAGCAAACTTTTCTCATTCACCGTTCTATGCTTAGAACTTAGTCCAGTGCCTGGCAGAGAAAATGCTTAGTATTAGTTGAATGAATAAGTTAAAGGAGAATGACAGAGGTCTGACTAAAATTTAGGTTTCCTGATTCAGAAGTGCAGTCTCTTTCCATTATACCAATGAGTGATGAAAGGGCATGAGCCCTCCCCCCACCATGTTCACTTTTACAGAAGAGCATGTCTTTGTTCAGGAAATAATGGTTTTTGAAATTTTTTCCTGTTCATTACGATATGCCTCCTATTGAGAACTAAAACACAATCCTACTATTTTTCCTCTTAATCACATGTTATTATATATGAAAAAAATGCTCTGGAAAAATACAGTGGTATTATCCTTGGAAAGAAAACACCTGAAAGCTAAGGGTCTACTTTCATGATTAGGTGAATACAAGATAGGGGGCAGAGAGGGAATGTGAGTTAACAAGTTATCAATGACATGAGGAGACAGTCATTTTAGGAATTTCAGCACTTAGCTAATGGGTACTGGCGCTCTCATAAAGGGAACTCAGTAAGTTGCTTCCACCATTGCTTTTCTAAATGCTCCTGAGCTCTAAAAGGACCTTCAACTAAATAAGTTGATAATGAATGATCCTTAGGAACTGCCTGCAGGCCAGTACACAGGGGGAGTAAGGAGCTGCTGCCCAAGATCCCTTTTCTTGCCTTTTGTGCTTCTCAGGGTTCCCAGCCAATTGAGCAATGGGAATAACTGGCCAACAATTCAGGGACAGAGTTCCATGAACCTTGTGTTTTTGGCTAACTCAGCTCACACATGGGTTTCTGGATTTGAGTGTCTGGAATGGATGTGGTTCCATATATCTGTACCCTATAGATATAGCTCATTAGTCTGGAGTAGGCTAAAGGAATATTGATACCTTAACATAACTGGAATAATTTTTCTCTAATGTCTTACACTAACAGCAGCTGCTGCTTTCTGGAGTCAAAACTAGACCCTCCAGTGAAGGGAGGAAGGGGGGCAGGGAGAGAGAGAGAGAAAGAGAGAGAGTGAAGGGAGGGATGAAGTAGAAAAGAGGGAAAGGAGAAAGAAGAGAAATTGGAGAGAGGAGAGGGAGAGAAAGATCAGGAGGGAGACTGACCTTAGCTCTAAGAAAAATAACTTCCTGACAATGTATGTGTATATATTCACACACCTCAATGAAAACACTATTGGATTAAAGTTACATGTAAAATAAGGGCTTTAAGAAGCTTGACTAGTTCTAGTAGACAACTGATGGTATATCAGATACCAACACCAAATTACAAGATAGACGTTGGTACATAAATTAACTGTAACTAAAGAAGAAGATAGAAGAATCATAGCATCCTGAGGTTGTTTGTGAACTGTGTTCTGTGCCTGTTGGTTCTAAGACAAATGCCACTCCTCCAGAGAAGTTATACTGGAATCATAAGAATGGTCCCTAGACATAAAGGGATGGTTTAAATCTATGTTACATAACTTCCTTATTAAGTTTGGGAAGTGTGCAACCTTTTACAAATGTTTATTTTTCATTCCAAAGTTAACTATGAGCAGTATTTGGGGAAAAGCTAAAAATACTAAAATTTGCTAAAAATACACCAAAGTTCATCTTTCAATAACAGATTTTGTTAACATTTTGGACTATCTCCTATTTTTTGTGGTATTGAACAAAAATAATCTTACTAAAGCAACATTCTATAAAAGATACAGCTTATCTGTTTTGTCCTATTCTAGGCAAATTGCTCTTGTTTGCAGTGGTCTTATGGAGTGTAGGAAGCCAATAATTCTCTATAACTCTATATCCACTTTAAAGGCTACTTCAATGTGGAACTTTTAAAAAAAGAAAAGAATCTGGGTGCGTGAGTGGCTCAGTGGGTTAAGCCTCTGCCTTCAGCTTGGGTCATGATCTCAGGGTCCTGGGATGGAGCCCCACATCGGGCTCTCTGCTCAGCAGGGAGCCTGCTTCCCCTCTCTCTCTCTCTGTCTGCCTCTCTGCTTGCTTGTAATCTCTGTCAAATAAATAAATAAAATCTTTTAAAAAAAGAAAAGAAAAGAATCTATTGTGAATGATTGGACAGAGACCTTGTAATGATCTATGTGTGATTTATTATGAAAATTATATTGGTACACATTTATTTTATAAATTATGAGTGTATAAAAGAGTCTGCTATAAACTTTTTATTCCTCACCACCAAAGAACATGTAGAAAAATGCTATGAGCTGTGGCTAAGAAAGTAATCATTGTTATAATCCATTCTGGATTTTTATTCCTCCAAATTTTACTAACCCTCCTTGACACATTTTACACCATTTGTTTACTATGCTGGTTTATGATGTGATGTACACTTTTATTTAAAAAAAATTGAGATCCTTAATTAATCTTTGAGTACCTTATAATCAAAGTTACTCAAAGGAGTCTTTAATTAATTAGTGTGCTTCCTCTTCAACATTTTGTAGACGCGGTGTATTGCTTTACACACCCTGGCAAGATCTCCTTTACCTATTTAATGCGGTAGCTTCCCCTCTCACCTCTGTGCTCTCTACTTGTTGCCATTTTATTTTCTTCTCAATCAGCATTTCTTTTGTATATCAGGGATAGTGGATGTTTTAGATGTTTTATAGCAGGATGAATAATTTCCTTGTTAGGATTTGAGATGCCTTGTGGGTGCGTGATATAACATGTATAGGCTATTGCCCCACTCCAGCCCATCCTGTCCAGTCTGCAGCAGCTTAGTGAAGTGTTACTGCTTGAGTTTTTATATGGTATAATTTTTTAAGGATTGCTTTGTATTTTGTACATCATAATGTAATTATGACTATATAACATCTTTCATTCCTCTTTACACATAACGTTTTATCATACCCTAAACATTTTTGTACTTCCCAAAAACTTAGAATGAACCAAAGGTATGTTATATTGGCTTTTTTTCCTTTTAAAGTTAACATAAATCCATTTTAAAAATTGCCAAAAAATTGCCAAAGAAAACAAAATTCCAACACTATTTTATTTTTAAGATTTTATTTATTTATTTATTTATTTGAGAGAGAGAAAGTGTTTAAGCAGAGGGAAGGATGGCGGTAGAGAACTCTGAGCAGACGCTGCACTGAGTGTAGAATCTGATGCAGGGTTTGATCCCATGACCTCGAGATCATGACCTGAGCCATAATCAAGAGTTGGATGCCCAACTGACTGGGCCACCCAGGCCCTCAAACACTGTCTTTTTTTTCTTTTTTTTAAAAGAGTTTATTTATTTATTTGACAAAGATCACAAGTAGGCAGAGAGGCAGGCAGAGAGAGAGGAGGAAGCAGGCTCCCTGCTGAGCAGAGAGCCCAATGTGGGGCTGGATCCCAGGACCCTGAGATCATGACCTGAGCCGAAGGCAGAGGCTTAACCCACTAAGCCACCCAGGCGCCCCTTGTTTTTATATTTTATTTCAGTATAAATATAAAAAATTTCTAATAAACTTTGAGAGGTTCAACTACACATTCTTAAAAACCACTTGCACAGTTAAAGTGGTAAGGTTTATAATTTCAAAGGAGAAATTTCCAGAAGCGAGCTTAGTAGGTCTAAGGCTGTGAATGATCTTACAGCTTTTGATGCTTTTTGCCAATTTTATTTTTCAAAGTGGTTGAACTGACTTGCGCTACCACCAACAATACATGTGTATAGAAGTTCCATTTAAACTTTGTCATCATTTGATATCAGCATCAATTTCAGTTTTACCCTAGCTAACAAGTTTCTTCTTTATTTAATTTGAAATCATTGGCAAAGAGTTGAATGTTTGAAGCCCTTATAACTTTGAACACTTTTTTAGAAAGTGTGTTTGGGATGTGCTGAGATCTGTTTATTATAACACACTCCTGTTTAACTTAGTTCAGGATTACAATAAAATAATGTTTCTTCTTTTGAATGAAAATTACTAAACATATTACCTCCAGTATTAAAAATAAAAAATAATCTAAGATTTTAGCAGAAAGAAGTTCAGAAGGCAGTTGTCCAGTCTGGAGGTAGAGGCTAGGAGCTGACATCTTCACATTCACCTGTGCAGGAGTGTTTTCACTCTTGCATGAGTTTGGCCTTCATTGTGGCAGACCACCAACATACCAACACAACCCTGAAGTTCAGGTGAGCATGCCCCAAATCCCTTCTCTTAGATTGTTTTAACACAACTAAGAAGAACAGGAAGGAATGAATTGAAGAGGCAGTTTAGCATTTGTGCTAATTTTTTTTTTAAAGCTGTACATGAGGAAGGCATAACATTCAAATATAGACAAAAAGTATAAAATATAAAATAAAGCTTGCCCCAACACAGTTTTCCTTTTCAGAAATAGGCAGTGTTACTTCTTTATGCATTTGCAAGCAGTTTCTGCTCCCATTTCTCTCACTCTACACAGATGATGGTATTCTGTCTGGCTACTTGGAAATGATCAAAAGCTTTGGCCTTAGCAGGAACTTTATAAATAGCAGAGCCAGACTCAAAACTATGTGACCTTCAGAAAAAGAAATTTCATCTCTATGAAGTTTAATTTTTTTTTTCATTTGTGAAAATGGAGAAAATGATTTCCTCGAAGGATTGCTTACCTCAAAAAAAAAAAAAAAAAAAAAAAAAAAACAATAGATCACTAATACAGTGACTGGAGCATAGATGGTTCAATAAATGATAATTATTGAATGTATCATTATTAAATGTATTATTGCTATTTTTATTGATTCTATTACTGAGAGATTGAAAACAGAACTGATTAGAGAAAATTCTAAAAGTATAAACAAAGAGAACTATTCTCAGTGAGGAATCTGGTTCTAAATGTCAGAGGAATCCAGGAAAAGGTTTAGTTGACTCTGAATCCCTGAACATGTTGGGAACTTCTCTTTGGTTCTTATTCAGGTTTCTTTCCTCTCATAGTGAGGACATCCCACAGCATCTCCTCCTAGGATGAAATTTTAAAAACCCCTGGTTTTAATTCTCCAATCTCTTAGCTTCTTTTCTCTCAGGTTATGTTAGAGAAACTTACTGAATTTATTGAATTTAATTTAAGTCTTCCTGATCTAAAATTTAGTTGTACTTCTCACTCTGGGCATTAGTTATGAAAAATTGCTTCTGGGAAACTCCCCAGGAAAAGAAGTGATTATGAAAATGATAACCATACTTTGTTCATGCAAGGCCCATGAGAAGAAGCTCCATGGGGGTAAAAAATGTGGTGGTTGTGTCACAAGCCATGTCTGGTGATTAGCAAAGTGCTTACATAGAATATGGACTTAGTAAGTCATTACATATTAATGTGTTTCTAGCTCACAAAGCAACGGACACTTTCACTCCAGCACCTTGACTATGGCTGGCCTGTGTCCTAATTCTTCTGCCTACTAAACACCCATGGTCCTTTAGGTGTTCTTAGGACATGGTTATCTCCTACCTTTTTAGTCCCTCTCCTCTAGATGTTTGTTACCCAGACTAATTAAGGAACAAAGAGAAAGACCATTGTACTCAACAACAACAAACAAGTCAAAGGAAACTCCAAAAGTCTTGCATTCTGTCCAGGAGGATGCAGTAGTTTTCTCCCCTGTTCTCATTGTTTGCATCCACTATTTACACTAGATTTTTTCAGTTGTAGGACTCTTTCTTCAGGTAAAGAAATCAGATCTAGAAATCTTCTCTATTAGTGTTGATTGACTCATTTATTATTCAACATCAATAATTGCCTATTTTCCCCTACACTCCCTGCCATTCCCTTAACCCTGTCCCCTACCTCCTGCCCCAAAAGAGACAGAGACAGAGACAAAACTGAAGAATGCTCATTCTCTTCTGGAAATCTCATTTGTTTTGTTTTATTTGATTTTTGTTTTCTCAGTAGGGGAAAAATTGGGGGCAAACATAAATATCATCTTTAAGAAGTTAAACTGCTTTTAAAAATTATATGAGCTGTAACAACAGTGATGAATCTGTGCATATTAAGCTGATAAAATCCCTTTCTCTCTCTCTCCTCTCTTTCTTCTTCTAAGTTACTTCTTATTGTGCCATTCTCTTCTTTTTAAATCCTATCATAGGCAGATTATTCTTACTCCAATTTCTGACCATGGCACTAATCTTTCTACATTTTCTGCATAAAAATGTAATTGCCATTTATAAGGCATGTCAGAAGAAAACATGTAATGTAAATATATAGGTAAACACTAAAGTTGGAATACCATTCATAAATAGGAAGTAACTCAGCAAATTAGTCAGTTAGGATCATCCTAGTATTTCTGTTATGTTGGGTAATGAAGGATAGCAATTTAGCTTCTGTTTTTACCCTAATTGTCATTAATGGAGTGATTGATACACAGTGATACCAGAAATGTTGCAATTGATTTTTATTTACATTTTTTTCAAGAATATTATCTCAGATAAGTAGTAATTACTAGAATAAAAAAACCTCTTTATTGCAAGAGGCTAAGTAATATTGTTACTAATAGGACACTTCCAATTAATGCACTAATATCTCTCCTTTCCAGTCTTAAAACTCAGCTCCTCCCTAGTCTTTTCTTTTTTTTTTTTTTAACATTGCCAATTTTTTTAACATTAAAAATAAAAGTAATTCTTTTGTATGAAAACAAATGTCTATATTAGATATAAACACACGAATATCTCTTCTGTGGAGTGAGTCTAAATTCTGTAGACGATGTTCTGGAACATGCTGAAGCCTCCTTTGTCTGTTTGCCATCTGTCCACACTGTTAGGGCAGGGGTGTGGGAGAGGAAGACATGAAGGAGGCAGTGGTAAGGAAGCCATAGAGCACCTAATTTAGCATCCACTTGTGAGCACATAGTTTCAGATGAGTAGACATGAATGTACAGGCACAGAATGTTTGAAATTATGACAGTGATTGAAAATTTGAAACCTAAGTCATGTAGGTTTTCTTCTTTACCTTTATGATTTTCTGTAACAAATCTGTAACCATTAAATGAAACAAATAACACATTAAGTCTCTTTTGCTTAAGTAATTATTTTAATGGTAAATGGGTCTGCTTAATGCGTATCCCTTTCCTAATCAAATGTTGCGTATGCTAAAGAAGAAAAGGCAGTTGTATTCTCAATATTATATCTTGTTTATTCAATAATTATTAATTCCTAAAGCCTTATCTATTTTAAGTGTGCTTTGGTATTAGGTAGGACATACAAATAAATATAGCTTAGGCTGTATTGGGCTACCAGATTAATAGAAGGGATCTTGGTCAGAAGGAGTAGCAATTTCCTCATTGACTTCGAGTGCGTTTCATAGGAATAAAGATTATGTAAATTAAAAACAAGTCTCTACTTTTACTGACTATCAGTTTGTTTTATTAAAATAGAGGCAAAATAAGGAATATCCTGGAGCTGACAAGTAGTCCTAAGGGTCAGAATGAAAGAGTCATTTGTGTTTCAGACAAATTCCTTGGTCTCTAATGGCTGTGAAGACTGATTATGTTAACACTGGTGTTCAGCATGTACTGGTGAATGGGTGTCACCTAAGGGAGTGATGTGTGAGCAGCTGACAGCATGAGGAAGGGGATTGAAGTGAGTCATTGGAGAGCAACGCTTGATGTTAGAGAGAAAACGCTGTGATTCTTCTCTGATCCTTGTGAACCTACTTTGCCTCTCAGTTTCTGAATAGTTGCAGACAATCCTAAAGAACCTCAATCACATTTATTTTTTGCCTTCATTCACATTTTATGTAATAGCTGCTACCTTTAGAAAATGGTGCAGGAAAATAAAATAAGTACTCATGAACCCAAGAATCCAAGAACCTAAGGACAAGAATTTGACCTCTAAATGTTGAAGCTACTTTTGTTTGCTGTTCCTTAATCCCATCCTACTATTACTTTTGTCTGAGTAACTATTATATCCTTTTTTTCCACAGATTTTTACAAATATTTATAGTTTTGCCACATATTTGTTTTTGTGTTTGTCTTATTTTGATTTCTTGAGATGTATAAAAATCTATCATCCTACAATCTATATTTTTGACTTATATTGTTGCCTATATCTGAGTATATTTATTTTTAGCACTGTATAATATTTATAAAGTGATGACCTATTCTCTTTGTATGGACATTTGAGTTGGCTATGGTTATTTTCATTTATTGATTGATTGCTATTACCATGCTGCTATAAATATGCTCCTAAGATGTAAACTCTACCCAAGCAGGGATGTTTGTCTATTGATTTTTTTTTTTTAACCTAAAGAGGTGCCTGCTTTATAATGAGTGTTCAGTAATGCTGGTCATTGTTGGGCAGAAAAAACCCAAAAAATATTGTGTGTGATGTCTAATGGTATCTGTGTAAGGGTATCCTGTTTGAAATTTTACTCACATATCCCTCAATAGAATTTTGAAAATCTGAGTCTCTTCATACATTTTTAAGTGGATATCTAATTTTTTTAACAACTACTTAAGAGATAAGTTACAATTGCAAATTATAAATGCTGTTATTTCTGGTATAGTTGTATATCGGCATTTTAAATTTAGACTGTAGTATCATTTTTTAAAATATGTCCAATGGAATCCAAATGCTATTGTGATTTTTTACCCATTATCATTTACTTATAAAATGCATATAAAAAGGTTTTTTTAAAGAAATTTTATATTTTTTCTCCTAAACTCATATTTCCATTTCATTGTTTCACAGTATTTTATCATAGTGGGATATGTATTTGTACTTAGAATTTTTTTATTGCCCATCCTATTATATTTAGCAACAAAGTTGTATATATAAACCTGATTTTTAGCAAATTTCATGTCCTTTTAAGACTCTTTTAAGTGTGAATTTTTTTTCTGAATTTAGTTTTCATGACAAGTCTTATTAGTACACAGTTGGTTAAAGCTATTTCAAAAATAGTTTTTGAACATAAAGTAAAACTTTGGAAGTACATCTCTTTAGATGAATGGGACTATCATTTTTCTATCTGTTCCTCGTTCTTAGATGATTATCGCTGACTACTAGAATGAAGGAGGATTCAGTGGAAATTCACAGTAAGAGAAGATATTTATTAGGCCACCAGTATGTACAGTATTTACATAAAGTGTTGCAAGGATCATCACTATACATTATGTATAGTAAAATCTGCTTTCTATTCTCATAGGAAGGAATCAAGTACAGAAGTGGCTGGTAAGTGCCAGAAAGGGTATTTATTACTAAGTATAAAAACCAAAAAACCAAATCCCATTTGTGTCCATTGATTTCTTTTTTAATGCAGGGAAATGTTTTTCCTATGAATAATAAGGGTTCCAGAAAATACAAACACTTTTTACCTGTTCTATATGTTCCATTTTTTTCAAAGATGAAATTCTGAGATGTTTGGAATAACATAAACATTTTTGATTTTTAATTCTTTGAAGTCATGTAAAATATCCAATTGAAATACAGTCCTAGACAAAGGGTGTAAGATTTGGGGCACATTGTTTTATAGTTCTGTGGTACTTTAAAAAACATTCTGGATATATTAATTCTATCTATATATTAATTCTGTGATAGACTGATAAGGCATGCATCTTTATCTCATGCTTATTGCTGTCATTCATTTGTATTTCTTACCCTCACCCTGATTTGTTTTCCTGTCATGGATGAGGACTCTCTCTTCCTCAGGTACAGTGTCTTCTTCCGCAATTGCAAAGCATGGGAAAGTGAGGCTACTAAGTGACAATTGTCATTTTCTATAACCCGCCCTGCAATATATAAGTATTCTCTGCACCCTAATATGATGTGTGTGTGTGTGTGTGTGTGTGTGTGTGTGTTGGGGTATTTCTAATGCACACGTTGTCCTAAATAGAAATACATTTCTACAGAAGACTAGGAAAGATACAAAGCCATACAACCCACAAAGCGTTGCTGATGTATCATCATTTAAGGAGAGTTCTCTGTCACTAATATTTTAGATTGTTTCTTTATTTGGCTTCCTTCAGTTTTGCTTTGTTTGGGATATTGCATCTTTATGAAATTGAAGATGACTGAGGAGTATTTCTTTTAACAAAATGGAGAAAAGGATGATTTTATGAAAGTGATTGTCATGACATTTGAAGCCTCTATTACAGATATATTCTCAGACAGAAAGATTCAGAAATCATACATATGGAAGATGAGAGTCTGAAGTTTATTCCCTTAAATGTATCTGTGCCTATGAGAGACGCCTCATGTACTCCAGGGTTATGCATGCCTGGTTTGAAGACTTTTGATAAATACCTGGAAATAGATTGCTTAGTCATGGGATATGTCCTTTTCCCCTTTCCAAGATAACTGCCAGTTTGTTTATGTAAATAATTGTCCAAATTAACACCAACCAGATGGTATAAGAATTCTCATTTTCTCCCTATCTTTCCCAATACTTATTACCAGATTGGTTAGTTTTTAGGCACTCTAGTAGATATAAAATATTATACCTTGTTATTAAATAGAATTTTCTGATTACTAAAGTACTAAAGAGATTGAACATTATCCCTTATGTTTATTTGCCATTCATTATTCTTCTTCTATGCAAAGCCAATATATATACCCTTTTGCTTATTTGGTAGTGGAATGTTTGTCTTTTGTTATTATTTCATAGAATTTACTTATATATTCTGGTTTTAATAATGTATTTGTTAAATATGTTGCAAATGTCTTCTAGTTTTTGGCTAGGTTTTTTCATGTTTTCTTTTATGGAAACTTTTGATGAACAAAAATTCTCAAATGCAGTCTAATTGATCTTTTTTTTTTTCTTTTATGATTAACACTTTGAATTTGTTGAAAAATTCTTTTCTGCCTAAAGTTTGTAATATATCTTCCTCTTAAAATTTTTGTAAAAGTTTTAAACTTTCTGATTTCACCTTTAAATGAAAACTCCATCTGGAGTTTTTGTCTGTGGTTTGAAGTAGAGGTTTGAATTTAGTTCTTCCCATCAGTGACCAGAACTGTTTGCTGTTTAGTGCACTTCTTGCCTAATGATCTGCTGTGCTGTCTCTATTATATCTCAAGTTTCATGTATGCACAAATCTGTGCCTGGACTTTCTTGGTTCTTTTTGTTTTCCTTTAGCCACTTTCTATCCCTTTGCAATACCATACTCTTTACTACTATAGTATAATAACTCTGGATATCTATGGCAGATTAGAGATGACAGCACACTTTTGACACATTTCCCATCAGAAGTTGTTCTGCTCTTTGCTTTGACCAGTGGAATATAGCTCCAGAGCTAGAGAGATAACTGACAGTTTTTAGTGTGGTTCAAGGATTGTTGTGCTGCCAAGAAGAAAGTCTAACTGCCCTGCTGCAGATGCCATATGGTGAGAACTTTATGAGTACGTGGAAAGGGAGAGGGGAACAGCTAAAATCCACTGTACTGGCTGTTCCTGACAAGGTACCAGGCACTTGAGTGAAGCTGTTTTGGACTA
The DNA here is from genome assembly GCF_011764305.1 of Mustela putorius furo. Classification (NCBI taxonomy): domain Eukaryota; kingdom Metazoa; phylum Chordata; class Mammalia; order Carnivora; family Mustelidae; genus Mustela; species Mustela putorius. The sequence goes on from NW_025421987.1 coordinate 35,603,709, forward strand.
TCCAAAGTACCATTGAATGGTCCCTATAGATACCACATGAAGTAAAATAAATAAATAAATAATAAGATAAAATAAAACGATAACCTAGCTGTAATAGCTTCCTGATATGTCCAGCTGGGCTGGCTGGGCTACCATTCCCTTTAATTCAGTCAAGCACTAATTTAGGTGCTGCTGCGAAAGGATTTTACAGATGTGGCTAAAACCACTAATCAGTTGACTTTAAGTAAGGGTGGTTATCCTGGTAGGCCTAACTTAATTTGTTGGGTTCCCTTAAATGTACACCTGTATGCTTCTTGAGGGAGAGAAGAAATTCTGCCTTCAGGTAGCATTCTCTGCCTTTGTCCATAGAATTCCGACCTCCATATAATCTTTCCTTCCTGATTTTCTCCCATACAGACTTACTTAGGCAGCCCCCAGAATTAAGTAGGCCAATTTTTGAAATAAATAAATTTTTGTAACCAATCTTACTGATTTTACTTCCTGATGGAGCTTTTACTGATATACTTGCCAAGTCTTGCCCACATTCCTGATCCATAAAATCATGAGATTAATTAAATATTTGTTTTAAACCACTAAAATTTGGGATACTTTGCTACAAAGCAGTAGATAGCCAAAACAATATTAAAAAGGGCAACTAACTTCCTCCTTCCCTCCCTCTTCCTTCTCTCCTCTTCTCTCTTCTTCTCTTTCTTATATCTTGGCTATTCTTAGCTATGATTATTGTTTTTCCCTACAAATTTTAAAATCAAGTTTTACAGTGACTTTACTGACTCTTGATATCTTGAGGGGAATTGTATTGCATCTAAAGACCAATTTTAGGGCAGTGACATCATTATGGTACTGTATCTTTCTATCCATTTATTTATTTTTTCATTTATTTCTTTAATGTTCTTTTTTTTAGAAAAGATTTTATTTATTTATTTGACTGAAAGAAAGAGATCACAAGTAGGCAGAACAGCAGGCAGAAAGAAAGGGGGAAGCAGAGAGCAGAGAGCCAGATGCAAGGCTTGATCCCGGGACCCTGAGATCATGATCTGAGCCAAAGGCAGAGGCTTAACCCACTGAGTCACCCAGGCTCCCCTCTTTAATGTTTTTCAATAATGTCTGAAATCTCCTCCAATAGGTCTTATATATTTTTGTCATATTTTTCTAGGTACTTTAAATTTCCAATTATGTGTAAGTATTTATAATAATGTAAGTTATTATATGTATTATAAGTTATGTGTATTATGTATATATTATATATAAGTATAATAAGTTACTTATAATAATGTAAGTTATTATATGTAAGTATTTTTTGAGATGAAAATTCTGTTGTGGCTTGGGAATTGTTTTATATAGTAACCTTGTATTTCTACAATAATGTCAAACTCTCTTACTAATTTAAATACTTTGCCTGAAGAATCTTTTAAGTTTTCAATTTTTGTTTTATTTGTACCCCCTTCTCTTAACCCGTATCTTCCCTTTAGAAACTCTTAAATGGAAAGTAGATAGTAACAAAAAGCTGATTTTAAGTTTAGCCATGGCCTAATTTGTACATATTGCAGTTAGTGGCACGTGTCCTTTTAGAATACTGATGTGTGGGGGAAAAAAAAAAGAATACTGATGTGTGTTCTTCTGTTGGACCTTTGGAACTTAATCATGTGCAAGAATATGTGTTGGAAAAGTTACAGTGCACTCAAAGGTTAAGATCCCAGCTTTGTCTCTGACAAGTTGTATGACCTTGGATAAATTATTTAACTTTTATAGACTTGCTTCCCTGCCCTTTGGATGGGGATTAAAATAAGCCTATATTATGGGGTTGTTTTAAGAACAAAATTTAGGGTGTGCATTCAAAATTCTCATCACTTTGAAAATATTCAGTAAATGGTGATTATTGTGCTTGTAGGCAAATAAACATCTGTATTCATTAAAACTGTTAAGTATTAGTAACTTTTATATGACTGAGATCATGCTTTATTGTGAAATTTTAACTTTTGAATAGTGTTTTCTCACCCGCATGCTCTGGGAAGGTTGGCAAAAAGCATGTGAAATTGGCCTTTCATACTGCCCTTTCCTTTTTGGATGCCCTGTACTTCTTTTCAGTCATTTTCCCTTTGTGTGCTCAGTGTCCTCATATAGTGACAGTCTTAGGGGAATAAAACTCATAAAGTGGATACAAAGAAATTTGTGATATAAGTGATGTCCATGGCAGACTGTTTCTACAAAGTTTACTCTGTGTGTGTGTGTGTGTGTGTGTGTGTGTGTATTTCATCCATGCTCTTCTTACAATTCGATGTTGATGTACCTTCATCAAGAGGTGAAGAATCTTTATTACCTCCCCTTGAAATTGGGAGCATTTTTGTAAATGTCTTGACCAGTAGAATATGGTGAGGTGATGCAGTTTGACTTCCGGCAGGTAGGTCATGGAAGGCATTATGACTTCTGTTTGACAATTTTCTGGACACCTAACCTTGAAACCATGTTGTAAGGAAGTTCAGGTCACACAGAAAGGGTTTAACAGTTTCTTTAGGTCTTCATTTCCTTACAAAAATCCTGTCCTGTAAAACTTAAATAAATTTGTATGCCTTTCTGTTATTAATTTTTCTTCTATTATAGGGTTCTCAGCAGAGAACTTAAAAGGATAGAAGAAAATGACGTTTTTCTTCCTCTACACCTTTTTGTTTCTTGGTGGTTTTTTTGGTGAGCAGAATCTTTCAGTTTGATTAAGAACAATTCATCACTCAATTTTATAATGATAGTAAATAGGAGGAAATAAGGAGACTAAGTAAATTTGTCAGCCTAATTTATAAAGATATCATTGTATGGAAGACCAAAGATAAGATCTTTGTGTTTGCTTTCTAATATTTAATATTTCAAAGAATAACACATATATAATGTAATTAATTTTTTAAAAACTTTATTTGCAGCACCAATACAACTCAGTTTTGCTGCTTAGCTTTGATGAAAAGGTTTTATAAATTAAACTAGTATTTCTTTTCAAATGTAGATTTTCCAAATTATACCTTTAATGACTCTTTAAAAAATAAGACTATGCCAGCTAAGAGAACAAAACCACCTCAAGAAAGGCAACCTTTTGGAATTGAACTAAAAAATATATGTAAGGTGAAATCAAAGTGAAAATCTAGAATTAGGGGCACTTGGGTGGCTCAGTTGGTTGTGTCTGAATTCAGCTCAGGTCATGATCCGAGGGTCCTGAGATGGAGCTCCAGGTTGGGCTCCCTGTTCAGTAGGGATCTCCTTCTGACTTCTGCACCACCCCCCACTTGTGTTCACGTGCTCTCTCTCTCTCAAATAAATAAATAAAATCCTAAAAAAAAAAAAAAAAAAGAAAGAAAAAAAAAAAGAAAATCTAGGATTAAAATAAATTCTTCCTTAGGGCAATATGTATGTGTGTGTGTGTGTGTGTGTGTGTGTGAGAGAGAGAGAGAGAGAGAGAGAGAGAGAAAGAGAGAAAGAAAGAGACAGAGTGCATTTGTGCATGTGTGTTTGCATTTAAACAGAAATTATCCTGTCACTGTCCTTCTTTTTCAATTGTCCTGACCCTCAGACAACAGAGAACAAACATAATATGCCTGCGTGACTCTTTCTAAAACCAAATCTTAAAGGGAGACACTGAAGAGAAAAAATTAGTCTCCATTTGGATTTGTTTCTTTTCACCATTATACACTTGTTTTTAATCAGACCGACACCTCCTGTGGTTTTATTTCATGAACGAGTGGACAAATAGTTATATGTGGACTTTGTGTTAGAGAAAGGATTACTACCTTGTAGCAGAACTCCAATAGCCTGACTCTAGTAATGTCAAGACAGGCTTATAATTCAAAAATGAATAAATGATGTTTTGGATGTTTTCTCTTTTGATTGCTTTATAGGATTAAAAGCCTGAAACCAGTATCTCTGTTTTAGTAATAAGGTTTGGTCAAAGGTGAGGGGAAAAAACAAGACCCAAGCAAGGAGCTAATAGCAGATAATACTGGCATATTTAGTTGGAATATTTAAATTTGATCTTACTTATAAATGCATTAAATGGTTCATCTGCATTTTCTATTGAGTATCAGAGCAGCATATAATTAAGAGAATTTTTTGTAATTGTAGAGTACCCTATCATAGCTTAATAATCTTCTTATGCTTTGTTTAATTTGCTTAAAATGTTTCATTTTGTGGAAAGGGTCATGCTCCCTTTCAGGGGGATAGCTGTGTCTAAGGACAGGTTTCAAAATTATAAGGGGCAGTTTTATGTAGATGTTATAAATTAGCAAATAACTAGTAGGTGGTTATCTAATAAAAAGAGAGTAGATTACAATTTATACTTCCAGTTACAAGATGAAAAAATTCTGGGGATCAATTATACAGCATGATAAATAGAATTAACTATACTATATTGTATACTTAAAAGTTGTCAAGATAGTAAATTTTAAATGTTCTCATCACAGAAAAAATGTTTTCATTACGTGAGGTGTTAACTAACATATTACTGTTAACTAACATATTATTGTTGAAATTGTTTTATAGTATATATAGGTATCAGATTGTCATATTATACAGCTTAAACTTATGCAGTGTTGTGTGTCAATAATTATTGACATAAATCCTCAATAAACTGGGGAAAAAACTTAATGCAAAGCTACTGTGGCACTGTCCAAGGATAGACATACAGTCAATGGAATAGAATTGAAAGTCCGAAAATAACCTTTACATTTATGATCGATATGGAGAAGGGTGCCAAGGCAATTCAATAAAGAGAAAAATTGTTGGGATGCCTGGAAGACTCCATCAGTTAAGTGTCTGTCTTCAGCTCAGGTCATGATCCCAGAGTTCTGTGATAGAGTCCTGCATCTGGCTTCTTGCTCAGCAGGGAGCCTGTTTCTCCTTTTGCCTCTGCCTGCTGCTCCCCCTGCTTGGGCTCTCTCTCTGACAAAATAAATAAATAAAATGTTTTTAAAAATTGTCTTTTCAGTAAATGGCCTGAAATAAATACTATCCCCATGCAAAATAATTAAGTTAGATCCCTTCCTCACACCATACCCCAAAATAACTCAAAATGAAATATAGAGGTATGTATGAGTTAAAACTATAAAACCAAAAGAAGAAAATATAAGAGTAAACCATGTGACTTTGGTTAAGACAAATCTTCTTAGACATGACACTAGAATGCAAGTGTCATTTGAAAAAAAAATAAATTGGATTTTATCAAATTTAAAGTTTGGTACTTCAAAGATTACCATCAAGAAAGTGAAAATATGGCCTGTATAATAGAGGAAGTATTTACAAATAATATATAAGAGATTTGTAGATCTGGACTACATAATGATCACTTATAAGCCAAAAAGACAAATAATCCATTGTAGAAATGGGCCAAGGATCTAAATAGGCATTTATCCCAAGATATACAGATGCCTAATATACACATGAAAAGATGCTCAACATTTTGCTTAGGGAAATCACCATTGGGAAACTGGGTGGCTCAGCAGATTTAGCTCAGGTCATGATCTCTGGGTCCTGGGATTGGACCCAGAGTCAGTCTCCCTGCTCAGCAGGGAGTCTGCTTGTCCCTCTCCCTCTGCCCCTCCTCCCCGCCATGTGTACACACTCTCTCTCTCTTCCTTTCAGATAAATAAATCTTTAAAAAATAAAGAATAAACCAAAGCCATAATGAGATATTATCTTCACACTCACTATGATGGCTATAGTAATAATAATAATAAAAAGTGTAGATAAAAGTAAGTGTTGATAAGGATGTAGTTAGAGAAATTAGAACCCTTAAACACTGCTCATAGGGATGTAAAATGGTACAGGCACTTTGGAAAATCTTTCAGTTCCTCAAAAGGTTAAACATAGATTTACTGTACAACCCAGCAGTTCTCTTCTAGGACAAATACCCCAAAGAAATTAAAATCTATGTTCACTTATAAACTGAATACAAATACTCACAGCAGCACTATTTATAGACAATAAGTTGAAACAATCCACATGTCCATCAACTGATGAATGGATAAATAAAATGGGTTATATATATTATTCAGTTATATAAAGGAATGAAGTACTTATATATGCCACAACATAGATGGACCTCAAAAACATTATGCTGAATGAAAGAAGTCACTCACAAAATACACCACTATATACGACCTGCTCTTCATAGGCAAACCTATGGGGTCAGAAAGTAGATCCACTGTGGCCAAACACTGAGGGTTTCCGGGGGAAAATGGAAAGTGACTATTAACTGGTACAGGATTTATTTCTGGAGGGATGAAGATGCTCTAAAAATAGTTGTGGCTGCATTTTCATAAACCTGTGAAATCGTAAAAAAACAAACTGAAATGTACACTTTAAATAGGTGAATTTTATGCTATGTTAATCATATTTCAATAAAGGTATTATGTAAAAAAAATTCCCAGTATTATCTTTCTTGATTCCAGACCAACAAAACATTCTACCCAGGGACTTTAAAGCCATGATTTTATAAATAAAAATTTGTGATCTGTCAAGCGTATTTTGTTTACTTTTGTTTTATTTTTGTTTTTGCTATAAACTTTTCAACTGTATCCTAAACATTAAATTGTCCTTAACTTCTTTGTGTCTGTAACTTATTATTTTAAATATTTATTATTGTTTTAGGGCAATTATGTTAAATGTTGACTATGAAAGAGGTAAAATCAAAAACTAAAATATTTTCTAGAACCATCATTAAAACTCTTATTAGAAAGTGGAAAATAATGAGAAAATATAATTTGACAAACTCAAAGAGGAAGATTTTATAGAATCTATAAATTGGGGTCAAAGAAATCACAGGAACATCTTGAAACTGAAATAGCAATGTTATGTCATAAAATCATAGAATTTCATAGATAACTTTAGCTCTAATTTAGGTGCATCTACCAAGTATTTAAAAAAAGTATATCATCCAAATTGATTGATCTCCTGAAAGCAATAACAATGAGGAGGTCACTCAGAAGTGCTGGTCTTTTGATTTCCTTCTTTAAGTAATGCCTTTGTTATCCCTTAGTATGTCATTGTATCTGAAGAATACAGTTCTTTGTCACGTATGGCAGGCTGAATCATTTGGAATTTCAAATCCATCAATGCTGTCTAATTTTTAATGGTTCTTTTTGAATATTTTTTTTTAAATGAGGCTATGCCACCTGAATGATAGGGCTCCAAGTTTATGTTTCAGATTTTACAGTGTGTTGGATCTGTTCAGAATCCAGAGCAAGTCACCGAGAATAAGACCTTCACTATTTGCCTAGTTCCAGATGGCATGAATCACTTACTTGAATTAGCAAAAAGAAATAAGCAATCAGACAAACAAACCAGTAAGTAAATAAATAAATAAATAAGGCATAGTGTGTCAGCAAACATACTACCCTTGTCCAAAATGCTGGAGCTTTGGTAGCCTGAAATTTGTTATATTCCTTTATAGGATACTGCTTTTCTTTAGCACGAAGGTCTGACACTGCTAAGTTGTTGAGTGGGTACTAATTTTCCCAAGTGGGATGGATGGAGCATATCATAACTGATAATCTAGATCCCTGGGTACAATTGTTCCATGGTGTTATAATAGGCTTATTGACTGGTGGTGTCTAGCTAGGAGCTACTGGGTTGCTTGTCTGTTTTTTTCAGGTAGCAAATTTCAGGTATCTCAATAACAAGATCTTTTTCGCTGTTTATATCAATGTTCGACATCTAGCTACCCTTAGCTTTATGAAAACATTATTCAGATCTGAGTTTTTAATTCATCTGGGGAGAATTCTAAATTTTAAAATGTCATTTGGAGATGTGTTGCTCCTTTATCCTAGGATGATCGAGGCATTATCGAGGTTTTGTTATCTCTCTTTCCTTTCAGGGATGTTTATACGCAAGCAGTTCTAGGTTGCTAACGTATCAGACTCTCCACCTCCTGCCCCTGCCCGGTGAAGGTGGTGTTCACTCATCTCAGACCTCATAGGAGTGTATAAACTCTTATGCAGTATGCAGCTATTCTAGCTTGTTTTTAGGAAAGATCATTTTATCTCACTGAAGGTAAGAGTATAAGGGTATATATATATATTTTTTTAATGAAAGGAAGTAAAGAAGTCAATGACACTAAGTTATAAGGCTAATCAAGTGCTGGACTGTGGCAAATGGTGCAGCTTATATTATACATGGTTAATCCTTCCTTGCTATTTTAGCCCCTGCCTGGAAAGGGCTCTGGAATTCATGTCACTGAGATGAGGTTGTGAAGAGAAGGACATTTAATAAGACAGAGAGACTTGGGTTTGCGTTATAGTTCTGCCTTTAACTGATTCTGTTGTTCATTTCATAGAACCTCTCTAAGCTCAGTTTCCTTCTCTCATCCTAGTTACTACACAGTATGGTGGTACGGATGAAATGGCACAACCCAGGTTTAGTACCCAGCAACTGTAAAAAGTGTTCCACAGAGTGTTCACTCTCTCTGTGTTTCTATATAATGTGTAAAGCAGCCTCTGACTTCACTTTTCCCTCTATACACAAGAGTGGAGGTTTCACTCTTGCTACAGGGAAGTGGGTCCAGAGTAGTGTTTACAGAGAAAGGTGAGTGCCCTGGTTGAACAACACTTCCTTTCCTGGCTTCTACCGGCAGCAGTGTCTTTCTTTTCTCCAAGTGAAGTTTTAACTGAGTCACAATGAGCTGTTTCTGTGATCCATTTATGCAATAAATATTTGTATTGGAGGTAGAGGGATGTGGCTGCCTCACTGAGTTCTGAAGCATTCTGATTAACAAGTAAGGTGCAAATATTTTTGTTGTATTGTCTTATTTTCTCTGCTCTTAAGATTCCTGGAAAGGTACTGAGTGCCCATATATAAGAATGTATGCATATTCCTGTGTATATATGTCATTTTATTTTAATTAAACACATAGAAACTGACACAAGCTGCTGTAAATTATCATGATTTTGCACACCTTTTTGTGTCCATCAGATGCTGACTTAAACCAACTTAGAATTTTCCGTGCTCTTTAATCCTGTTGCTAACCCACTGCCATCCACCTCCTTCCTTTGTAATGATTGCTCTACCGTTCCCTGAAAATGGCTCTTTCTGCTCTTGGTCCCTGAATGTAGACATCCTATTACTACCAAGTTTTAGCGTACATTTTTTTTTTTTAAATCTTAACTTATAAATCTCCCATGACTTGCCACATATTTGAGCCTTAAGTTATACCCATACTCCCAATTGTTATACCTATAACCCTAGCTGCATGCCAGGCATTTCACGTTTTTTAAATATAAAACCAAGTTAAACTCATTGCAATGCCCTTATAATTTCTAATCAGTTACTTTCCTGTAACAGTCACAGAAATGTCTGCTTTTTAATTTTTTTTTTAACAGCACTAGTCAATACCTGAAAAACTGAAAAGCTTATGTTAGAGTGATTTTGTCATATCTAATTTTTGAATCTTACTTCAAATACCTTCCTAGGATTAAAAGTTCAATATCTGAATTATTAAGGCTAAATTACCATATTTACCTCTTCTTGGACTTTCTGTTCATCCAAACCTATTTAGCAATTAGTCACAGAACTCATTCTGTTTTATAAAATATACTGTTTAATATTGTCACGCTTTCTATATTCCTGTTCTCTAAAACTGGAGAACTCCAAACTCCTACACGGCATTATTAACAATGTAATTCACTGACGTTCCTCAAATCTGGTGACACCCTGCTTCCAGAATAGGGCATTTACTGCTGCTCCTCACACATTGAAGATATACACCACCTTTCTTTATGTTCTTTTTATTTATTTATTTAAAAATTTTTAAAATTTTTGTATAAACATAAATGTATTATTAGCCCCATGCTTTCTTTATATTCTTGAGTTGGACTGGTCTCAAAGTATAATTAACTAAATAATAAATCTCACTGATGCTATATGATCTGGTGATAAAACTTAGCGTGGTAACTACTTTGGTTAGATATTTTATGCATTTTACATTATAGTAAATTTTGAAAATTTTCTCATGTTTTATGTCTCTTACAAGCTAATCAGTAGGAATTGAATATTATTGCTAGTTTATCTATTTGTCATGTGTAGTTTTTCTTTTTGACATGTTTAACAGAGAAATGGTCCTGCACCTTGACATAAAAGTGTTAAAGCAGTATTTTGCCAGTTTGTCTTTTTGAGCATTGGGTTTTTGCTCAATTCCTAATAAGAGTTAACTTTGCTTCTTCTTCTTCTTCTTCTTCTTCTTCTGATCCCTAGCATTTTTCTAAAGGCCTGATGTACGATAGGAACTCAGTCAAAGTTTGTTGAATAAATGAGCAAATGAACGAAGAAACTCAAATTCAATTCAGGTATTCAGAGTAAGTAGAACTGACATTCTTCAACAAATTAACAATATTGTAATTTTCCCAGTTGTGGTTGAGTTTCTGGAGTTTAATTCAGTCAGAAAGATTCACTCAAGTATAAATGAACCTTTCTTATCTATGTTAGTAGGAAATTTCACTGTCATTAGTTTCACAAAAACATCTAAGGGTAATATCCCTAATATTATAAGGATTGTGTTGTCTTCACAGGACTGGCCATTAGGATTAACTATACCATCTCTATGTGGTGGGTATCTTGTTGGCTTTTAAAGCCACAAGAGTCATCTTTGTGGAGGAATTTCTTCTAACCTGCAATGGTATCCCTCACTGTTATTAATCCCATTGCTGAGAATTATAGCCAGCTTAGTCCTGAGCCATTGGTTGTACTGTATGGAATATCCTTTCTTAATTGTCCAGCTGAATTTCACACTACATCTTTATCAAGACAGCATTTATTTCAAGTGCTACTTGTATCTGTAGATTTCATTTTGTACATACCCCCAGTACCTGCAGTGTGTCTATTAAAATCTCACTCACTGATATCTGCATTAGTCTCACTCATCTTTTTGCTCCAATATGTTAAATACTTATCTTAAAATATAAAACACAAGTGAGAAGAAATGAGGAACAATTTTGCATATAACTGTGGAATGAATTTCATTTCCTTAATGTTTGGAAGCAATATATGAGGTAAAATTATGAGAGGTATGTTACACCTGTGCCTATATTTGGGACGTTAGTTTGAATCGGGCTTTTTGTCCAATTTTTCTGGGACAGTAACTTGCTCTGAATTCTGTTTTCTTTTGTTCCCCTTGTCCCCCACATGGAACTGATTTGTGCCATTTAAATCTTGTTTTTACTTTCATCTACTATATACTTGTAATTATGGTCTCCCTCTATAATTATTTTTTTCTAGTTTGGGATTTTTTTTTTTTTTTTTTTGGAAGGCAGGTGCTTTTCTCCAGTAATCATAAGTAAAGGGCATGCAAATTTAAGATTGTACAATGCTAAGTATTTGATTTCATCCATTCTTTTTTTTTTATTTTTTTTTTCTTACCATAGCACATACCTTCCCCAATATCCATCACCCAGCCACCCCATCCCGAGCCCCCTCCCCTCCAGCAGCCCTCGGTTTGTTTCCTGAGGTTAAGAAAGAGTCTCTTTTTTATAGTTTGTCTCCCTCTCTGGTTTCATCTTATTTCATTTTTCCCTCTCTTCCCCTATGACCTTCTGTCTTGTTTCTCCAATTCCTCATATCAGTGAGATCATATCATAATTGTCTTTATCCATTCTTAAAGGAACACACCCTCTGTCTTTGTTGTTAATAAAGGTACCATTTTGTCAAGGGCCTATGGTTTGCCCCTTGATTTCTATGTACTATTTCATTTAATCGGAGGTTATCTAATTTAATAAATGAGTAAAAGCAAGGCTCAGTAAAATCATATAAACTGTCTCCCGTAAGGCAGCCAGATTCTTCCCAGGTTTGGTTCCCAAATCTCCTGCCCTTTATATTATCTTAGCATCTCATAATGCTTACAGATACACGTAGTTCTTAAATGTTTGACAAGACTCTCCACTAAGTCTAATAAGTTTGACTTACATTTGTTATATATTAACTCTTGTGAAAGATAAATATTTAAAAGATATATTGAGGTTTCTTTAGTAGTTTCAGTCTTTTGATGTGTTTGACATGCAGTTGAAATATGATGGGCATGATCTCTGAATAGTTGGTCTTGGTCATGCAGAATGTCTGGGAAATTAACAGAATTAGTTATCAGAATGTCATTAGTGAATCCAGAACTTAGGAAATGGCAGTACTGTTATATTAAAAAAAAATTCAAGATTTTTATTTATAGCATAAGTTAGTTATCAGACAGGATGCCTTGTTATTACATCCTCATAAGGGGTAGCCCTGGTAGGATACAATCTTGGGGAATTATAGGTACTATGTAGACTTATCACACTGAAAAAGATCTTCAAAGCTCATACATGTCATCCCTGTCTTCTGAAAGAACACGCCTAACCTCAAATGTAAAATGGGAATTTTATTTGTCTTCTAAAGGTAATCAGCAAATGAATGGGAGGGGAAACTTCTGGTAGATGAATAAATGAATCCTTGATACTGTATTTTGGTTAGGAGCATCCAAGTACTATTTAGTAATCTTGACCCCCCCCCCCAAAATGGAAGTCAAATATAATTGTCATAGTCCAAGTGAAGATTCTCATTAATTACAGGATGTTTAGGCCCATCAGGATTCTTGGAAGCTTCTCCTGCTGGTGAGGAAGTATGTGAACTGATTCTGTGCTGTTACTCAGTGAGTAAATACAGAGCAATTATTTTTATCCCGGGTGAGATTGACTTGTACTATGTGGTCATGAATCTTTCTCAGAAAATAAAATGAGAATCCTACTAACCTTCACACTTTCATTTGGAAGCTCAGTTGAGCGCTAGAAATCCCTTTTCAGACTTAGTAAGCTGTTGAACCTTACGCTTCCATGAGCCTTAGTAAGCTGTTGAACCCTCACTTCTGGGAATGAAAATGGCGACTGAGGTGTTTCAGAGTATGTTGTCAGAGCATAAAGATATATGTGTATCTATGCAGTGTGCATGTAGGTATGTGTATGTGTACATGTAATGTGCCTTCTCTTCTTTAAAACATGTCAGGATATCCTAGTCATTTTTGAGTATATGCGAAAACAAAAAAGATCTTAACTGAAAGGAATAGTTTTCCTTTTTTCGCAGAAAGGTAAACAACTCTCTGAAAACTGAGCCTGTAATAGAATTGCATTTCCCAACAGAATTATAGCATAATTACTGAAGGGCCTTTATACATTTTGTACTATTCCGCTAGAACTTTCTAATATTTTTTATCCTTCAGAAGATTTTACTACAGTGAACTTAGAACAGGGGTCATAGTCCACACATTTGACAAATAAGTACAAAAGTAATAATACTGAATGGAAAATGCTTGCAACTACATTCCACAGAATAATGCAGAACCACCCCAAACCCTAAATTTAGTTATGTAATTCATCACCTAACCCATCCAAGATTCGATTAGATAAAGAATTCAGTAATGGACACCACAAAACTACATACTCCCATTAGAAAGTATTTATTTTTAGTTATAGGTTCACAGAATCTTTTGGATCTTTATATTCCCTAGCATTTTTAGTATAAGCAAAGTGAATAAACATACCTATCCTGTCTAAGAATTTGTAGTTGAATAGATGCATGGTTAGTATTAAAATACAGTTGATTATATATCTCAAGTGAAAACAGCTCTTTGCCATCCACCAAAAAGAGGAAATGCCATTATAAGGAATTAATTATATTTAAGTAAAAGCTTTCAGGAAAAATTTTAAAAATTTAAAATTTAGTTTAAAATACTAATGATGAAAAAATTAAATATCTGTATTTCAGCACTTCATTTCTTTTCTGAAAGGTCAATCTCTTGTTTTGTGTCCTATATGTCTAAATTGGTCTGGTTCAATTTGGACTATTTATGCTGGGAATTTTAAACTTAAGCTTGGGTAAAAGCTGTATCAATATTTGTTATGCCAGAAAATTTATGACTCAAACTTGTGGAGATTATTAAACTATGGGCTGTCATTTTCTGCTTTTGGAAATTCTAGGTCTCTTGTTTTGTAGTGACTACAACTGTGTCACATAAAATCCAACTGCCAACAAATTAATAGCAAAATTTATTCTCATACTCTAAAAGCTTTCTGTTCACTAACTATTTAATAATGGAGAAATCTCTCATCTATATTCCCACGTCCAGTGTTCAGCTTATATTGTTTCGATGATTTCTATGGAATAAGGTGTAGGTTGAAATTATTTTCCAGTTATATGTAAAGACAGACATTTTACATTCTTACACACTTATTTTATACTGTTAAAACTATGTGTAACTATTGCTTGTATCTTCACATTTGTCCATATAACTGTTATTCCTTTACAATAGGTGTAAAGGTGTCACTACTTACCTCAATATCAGTGTAACCATGAGTGACGCAGAATTGGTTACTGTGCTGAAATTTCTGATTATCCTTCTCTCATATTTCTTTATAATTTTATTTGCATGGACATATAGGTAATTACAAATTTAGAAAGGTATATTTCTTTATACACTGACCTTTTTAAATCTCCAGCTAGGCATTTCTTTCATATAACTCATCTTTAAGCTTTTCTCATCTCTCTTTGCTCTTGTTTTAAGCATACCTCTTGTATATGGCATGTGACTGGATTTTGTTTTAATAAGACCTTTGTGATACCACTTTAAAGTGGAATTTATTTACTTTGATTACTGATGCACTTGGATTTGTTCTGCCATCTTACCATCCTGTTTTGTTCTATCCTTCCTTCCCTCCTCCTTTCTTTCTCTCTCTCTTTCTTTTTTTCTCTCCCTTCCTCTCTCTCTTTCTCTTTCTCTCTTCCTTCCTTCCATCCTTCCTTCCTTTTGCCCAGCTTTTTCAATATTCATTACCCCCTGCTGTCTTGCCTTCTTTTGAAATGACTTTTGAATTATATTTAATTTTGCTTTCTTGTTCCTCCAGTACTTTGGAAGTTATGTAGTTGATTTCTATTCTTTTAGTGGTTACTTTAGAAATTTCAACAGGTTTATTTAACTTAACATTGAAATAATTTATATTTATAAAATAAGATTCCTAAAGTAAGATTCTGGAATCAAGGGGTATGAGTGATTCCATGGCTTTAAAAAATATACTGCTAAATTTTCATCCAAAAAGTTGTATGACTGTATTCTGCCATTGGCAACCCATAAATATACATTTTCCACATTTGTTGCAAATGTTGAGTATTGTGATTATTTATGTATGTAGTTTTTTTATGTTAATTCTGTTTTGTAAAGTTGATCTTTATTGTTGATATCTTTTGTACATTGCCCAACATCTTTATGAGTGAGGGTTTTTTTTCCAGTTTACCTATTTAATTATCAAATTTTATGTGTTCATTATAAGATGAACAATTTATTTGAGCCTAGTAGTTTTTAGTGTCTATGCAGCAGTCTTGAATTTATTGGTTAATTTATCTCAAAAACTTTCTGTCACCAAGATCACACTTTTATTACAGAATCTACTATTTAAACATATATTTGTTTATGTGTCTTTCTCTCTCCCAGACTGGGGCAATATTATATTCAAATATCTACGTACATTAGCAAAAAGGATATCCATGAGGGTAATCCCAAATGCCAGATATAGTGGTCTTTTTTTCTGAGGTGCCAACACTGAGTGCTATAAATTATGCCAGATTATTACTATATTTCAGTGATGGCTACAGAGAGGACAAAAGTGAATATGTTTAGTCAGTTTACCCTATTTAACTTGAAGTCCACTGCTTCAATATAAATGTTTTTTATTGTAACATGTTACTTTATTGTAAGAACTTGAGTGAAGATGGAGGAACATTGTTCATATTCTCCCCATCCTCTGATTTTTTTTTTCTTCCCTCTCTCTCTTTCTTTTCTTTCTTTTTTTTTTTTTTTAAGATTCTCTCCATTCAATTGACAGAGAGTGAGCACAAGTAGTAGCAGCAAGTAGAGGGATAAGGAGAAGCAGGCTGCAGGCGAGCCCAAGACAAGGCCTAATCCCAGGACCCTGGGACCATGAACCAAGCTGAAGGCAGATGCCCAAAGACTGAGCCACCCAGATGCCCCTGATTTTTTCCTATAATATGATAGTTTCTTCTTAAATGTTCATTTCCATTAAATTAAATCACTAATAAAAGGAGTTCATACCAAATAGTAGCTACTATACTAAATATTAAGAATTAAAATTTAATTAACATATTCTTTTATATCTCATCATAGTTTTTGTAGGTGATTCTGGAAATGTCTGTTTCTACTTAGTTACTTCATTGATTTATTAGGCTGTTACTATATAATGGTACAGGTGTGGGTCGACTTCTGATACTTTTTCTTTCTTTATGTAAGTAGCTATTTTCTCTTTCCATTCTTTTTATTTTATTTCATTTTATTTCAGCTTTATTGAGGACTCATTGACATATAAAATTATAAAATACATAAAGTGTACATCGTGGTGATTTGATTATGGATACATTGTGAAAAAATCTCCCCCATTTAGCTAATGAACACATTCATCACCTCACATATTTATCTTTTTTGTTGAGAATATTTAAGTTCTGTCTTAGCAAATTTAATGATACAGTGTTATCAACTACTGTCACCATGTTTTACATTGGATCCTCAGAACTTATTCAATCTTATAGCTGAAAGTGTTCATCTTTTACCACCTTCCTATTTTCCTCATATCTCCAGCTCCTGAAAATAACCATCTTCAACTCTCTGTTTCTGACTGTGGATTTTTTCTTTTAAGATTCCAAATATAGGTAATACCATATAGTATTTGTCTTGTGTTTGTCTTTTTGTCATACCAACTGATGCCCTTGGGGTCCATCCATGTTGTCGCAAATGGCAGTATTTCCTTCTTTCTCTTAGTTGGATAATATTCTGTTGTATACATATACCACATTACCACGTCATTACCCTTTCGTCTGTTTCCAGACACTTAGGTTGTTTCCATATCTTGACTATCGTAAATAATGTAATAAACATGGCAGAACAAATATCTCTTTGAGATACTGTTTTCATTTCCTTTGGCTATATAGCCAGAAATGGGAATGCTGGATCACATGATAGTTTTAGTTTTAATTTTTTTGAGGAACTTGCATACGGTTTTTCATTGTGGCTGCACCAATTTAAATCCTCACCAAAGTGCACAAGGGCTCCTCCCTTTTTTCCAACTTCTTGCCAACATTTGTTATCTCATCCTTTTGATGATAGCCATTTAATAGGTGATATCTCATTGTGATTTTAACTTAATAGTTATTTTTGATAATACAGTAAGTACCTGTGAAATCAACACTCCAAAGAAAAAGTGAGATATTGATAGTAATCTATTTCTGAACACCTGGTTTTGCCCTTCTATCGACCCAACCCTTTACCTCCCCTAACCAAGCTAAACATTATCCTGAATTCTCTGTTCTTTATTCTTTCTTTAAATTTTGTAGTTAAAAAAAAATATTTTATTTATTTATTTGGCAGAGAGAGAGAGAGAGAGCAGGGCGAGCAACTAGGCAGAGGGAGAACTAGCCTCCCCATTGAGCAAGGAACCTGATGCAGGACCTGAATAGAAGTCAGACACTTAGCTGGCTGAGCCACCCAGGTGTCCCTAAATTTTGTAGTTTCATTTCATCACTATGTATTATTAAAATGTGTGTGTGTGTGTGTGTGTGTGTGTGTGTATTTGGATGTTAAATTAAAAAGGCTCAGAGGTAGAATAAAGGAACAGATTGTCATATCAAACTCAAATGTAAAAACTTACTAAATACCAAACTTGACTAATAATTTCAACACTACAAGCAATCAAAGAGGATGGAAACAATAAGGAAAAAATCTGGTATATATAGCACGACTCCCCAGTTCTTGTTTTCTGCATTGGACACACACTTATTAGCTCAGAATAATGTATGAGAAAGATTCTAGTGAGGTTCGAGGCTCACCTCAGAGTGTATGTGATGGTCTCCAGAGAGACATGGTTCATAAATCTTTAGATTTGAGGTGTGTTTACATTAGGCAATCTCAAATCATGGACATTCTACTCAAGGCATTCCTAAGGTAAAGATTCTTTTCCTGAAATACACTCTCAGTCTATTTGCCTGGAGATTCAGTTTTGTTTACAAGGAAATTATACTGGATCAACTGCCTTATTTTCCCCCAGGAACATTCCTTCTTCCCCACTAGTAATTACATCATAGCTTCTTTACCTCTTCACTTCCTATGACGAGAAAAGTGCTATTTGGAGTTGCTGCATATAACAACCCTGATCACACCAAGTCTGGACATTCGGATAAGGACCTTGGCTTGGGATTCCTGCCACAAGTTGCTGCTTTGCTTTTCCTGGGTCACTTTTTAAAATAACCACTTAAGAATTGAGCCCATGTAAAGTTAATGACCTCCACCCACAACCACCTTAAAAGTACCAGGGCCTTGCTACCCTGCTCTCTTTCTTTCCACCTCTCATTACCTGGGATAGAGGACTGTCCCTCTCCAGGCTCACTGAGCCTCAAATCACCCTGTTTCTAAAATTTGTAAGTAATAAAATTGTGACTTTATTTCCTTTGTGTGAGTGTACTGAAACTGTGCCTTCAATTAAATCAACCTCAAGGTTTTCCTTTCCTCAAAATGCATGTTCAGATGCTGAGGGAGCTACCTGCTGATTCTGCACGGCTGGCTTGTGTCTCCGCATTCAGTGGTTAAGAATCTGCATGTTTTTAATTTAATACACAAGTTACAGGGCTCCCAACACAATTTTCAGACATTTTCTGTGGTGTATCCAGCTAAGCTTGACCAAAGAAGACACTTCCACAGAGATGACAAGAGAATGAGGGATCCATGCATTCTGCAGCTCCTAGGTGCCTAAATTGCTCCAAATGGTACTTTCCAGATGTGTGATTCCTAGTGGTCAGTGTGTCAGTGTCCCACTGCATGATTTGATTACATTTATGCTGTCCATTTACACTGGAATAGTTTTGTAGGAGTTTAATTTTAGTGGTTGACTGACTGCCTGATGAAAATGATTACATAAATATTATAAGTTGGAATGATATTATAAAAGGTGATAGTGTTTGGTGTTCCAGTGTAAATAAGGTAGATGAATTTTTATGTGCAGGGGCAAATAAATCTGTAAGCATAAAATAAAAGGAAAGTGGTTATAGGAAAACCTTATAAATACCTGAAAACTGAAATTTTTTTGGCTTCTAATCTTTTTGATCTTGCTCCTCAGTGTATTTACTGCCTAACAGAAAATGCTGTCAATTAGTGGCATGTCTTTTTCAAATATAGCAGAGTAAGCTCTTTGACAAAATAATAAGTTTTCAAAAAATAATGGAAATTAAAAATTGGATATAAAAGGGAGAGAAAAGATAAAAGGTACAAATGCATAATTCTAAGATATGCTCCTGAGGGCAAAAGTGGTCACAAATCATGTAACTGCTGAGAATATTAAAAAGTGGAATACACAGTTAATAAGATACAAAAAAAAGAAGCAGTCCTTTTTTTCAGACAATAATGTTGGAAATCACATAATATCAATATATGATATAAAGTATAAAAGGATAAGTACTATATATATTTTGCTTAATTTGAATAGAACTATTGACTTCCTGAAAAAGAATCAGCTCATTATATTTGTTTACAGGAGTGAAAATTGCTTGACCACTTTTTCTTCTGTTTATCACTGAAAATCTATGATACATGAGAAAGGTTTTCTCTTAATTTATCCATTTAGTGATTATTTTGTGAGACATTGAGTGGACTAGAACAGTTGCAGAGACATCAAACTAATAGAACACCAGCTATCTATGCAGCAAGAATTAATGACACATTTTTGAAAGATTACAGCTAAATGATAATTCACATATTCCTTTATTTATGGAGAAGGCTGGCAGTCATCAATAGATCTTGATTCAGAGTTGAAGGACACAGTGAACTATGTGAATCCTTTTCCATCACAGGTATTTTAGTGTGCACATTTTTTAGTGTGTTCTATGAAACTGCATGAGCAGATGACCAAGACTTGGTGACTCAAAACCACTGGTTATAGGGTAACAGCAATTGCTTAAAATGTGAGCATGTGATTGAATATATCCCTGACTCTATTAGGAAGACCCCCCATCTTTGAAAGGATAAAATCACAGACATTACCAGTTCAAGAGAAGAGTTTGCTTAAGAATGGAGCCAAACAAACAGGGTTTTTGGAGTGGAGGGGAGTGTGGGGTTTGGTGAGCCTGTTAGTAGGTATTATGGAGAGCACATATTGCTTGAAGCACTGGGTGTGGTGCATAAACAATGAATGCTGGAACACTGAAAAGAAATAAAATAAAATGGAAAAAAAAAAAGAATGGAGCCAAAATAAAAACAATTGTGAGATATGGAGAAGGCTTGATCAAGTCTCAAGAATATTGTTTGAACAATGGATTTATTTGTGATTGAAGACACATTTGCCACAAACTTTAGTTTTTATTCTTTAGCCATTTGAATATGGTATTTTGCCACTTGAAAAGGAAGGAATCCCAAGCACAAAGTATGATGTGGCAGTTAAGACCCTAGATCTTGAGTCATGCTAAACAGATTTAAATCCTGGCCCCACCACTTGCTTACTGTATGGTCTACTTGTTTCTTTATGTCTCAGTTTCATTTTTTATAAAAAATGAGAACAATAGTACTTATCTCAAAGAGTTCTTGTAATGGCAAAAAGAGATGAAATAAGTAAATTGTAATATTTGTAAATTAAACATATGTAAAAGAACTCAGTATCTGGCATGTTTTAAGGGCTTAATGTTAATTTACATTATTTTTATCTTCATTACTATTTATATATGAATTATCAGCCATCAAAAACTTCATCCAAATCTGCATAAGAACCCACAAACACAAAAATACTTCTAGAACTGAATAGAACAAAAGAATGAAGTGGGAATTCATTCTCTAAAATTCCAAATTAAAACTTTAAAGAAAGATTTGAGGGGGAGGTAGGACAGGACAAATGGGTGGCAAAATAGGTGGAAAGTAACAGAACTGGTGCCCACCAGCATCAAGCCAGCTAGGCTAAAGGGACACAAGCAAAATGGCACCGGCTTCCATTCCCAGAGAAAGTTTTTACAGATCCTTGCCCCTCTAGCACATGCTCTAAAATTAGTCAGTAAATCTTCATGTATGACCTAGGCACTTTTTAAACTGCTGAATCTGCACTGGGTCTGAGAATGAGTAATATTGTGCACAGGCCCTCCTGGACTTAATTAAGCCTTGCTGATTTTCAAAGTCAGACATTATGGGGGTTTATCTTCCTGGTGCAGATACGGAGGGCAGGAGGGGCCAGTGTGGGACTTGAAACTTTCACTGATCAAGAAGGATCCCTATGGCTGCGAGATCCCTCCAACTTGTGGGTTGTTGTGCTAGGGGGTTGATTCCTATTTCTCTGTTCCTACTACTCTTCTCAGTATGGCCTTTTTCTTTATATCTTTAGGTATGGAAGTGCTATGCTGCTGGTTGTTCTCAGACTGAGTTGTACTAAATATGTAATTGCAACCTTTCTGTGTCCATGGAAGAGGTGGACTCAGGATCTTCCTTCTTCTCCATCTTCCCCTTTGTCTTCAACCAGGGCCATTATTAAAAAAAATAATTTTACAATACTGTTCTCCAAAGTGAATTCTCCAGCAACATGTGTATACTTTATATTATTTAAAAATATTTTAACTTTTGGGCGCCTGGGTGGCTCAGTGGTTAAGCCGCTGCCTTCGGCTCAGGTCATGATCTCAGGGTCCTGGGATCGAGTCCCGCATCGGGCTCTCTGCTCAGCAGGGAGCCTGCTTCCTCCTCTCTATCTCTCTCTGCCTGCCTCTCTGCCTACTTGTGATTTCTCTCTGTCAAATAAATAAATAAAATCTTTAAAAAAAAAAAAAATTTAACTTTTAAAAATTAGTTCTTAAATGTATCAAGAAGAGAAATACAAATTTGGTTTACAAATTAGATGGGAGGGGCGCCTGGATGGCTCAGTGGATTAAAGCCTCTGTCTTTGGCTCGGGTCATGATCTCAGGGTCCTGGGATCAGGCCCCACATCGTGCTCTTTGCTCAGTGGGGAGCCTGCTTCTCCTTTTCTCTCTCTGCCTACCTGTCTGCCTACTTGTGATCTCTCTCTGTCAAATAAATAAATATTATCTTTGAAACAAACAAAAACAACCAAATTAGGTAGGAAATAATGTCTACCAGTTTGTTCACATGCACATATGGATTTGTTCAGAGCCTGTATCCAATTTTCCACTTTCATATAGTGATTCCTTTATATGTAATTCCTCTCAGTACTAAGTATATCCATTCTCCACTATGGGTACTTAAGAAGGAATTGTTTTCAACCCAACAAGTAGTTCAAAGTAGGAAGAGTACTCCAAAGAATTAGATTTCCCAGGGGGTACCTAGAAACTCTGTTTGCTGACCTAGGAGACTGTGGGATCTTAAGGTAACTTTCTGGCCTTTTTAGATTTGTCTTTCTTTATCTTAAAATGTCTGCAAGTAAAACATTTTTCATCCCAGGACTGAACTCACAGATCATAAAAATGAGAGGTGAATTAAAATAATACAACAGTATATGCCAATTGTATCTCATTATTCTTTTTTAATATTTTATTTATTTATTTGACAGAGAGAGATCACAGGTAGGTAGAGAGGCAGGCAGAGAGAGAGAGAGGGAAGCAGGCTCCCCGCGGAGCAGAGAGCCCTATGTGGGACTCGATCCCAGGACCCTGAGATCACGACCTGAGCCGAAGGCAGCAGCTTAACCCACTGAGCCACCCAGGCGTCCTGTATCTCATTATTAAAAAAAGATGAAGTAGGTACATTCATAAATCAAACATATGTAGTGAGAAAAAAGAATGAACTACTTCTGCATGCAAAGAAAGACAGCAAGAATGTAGGGTGCCTGGGTGGCTCAGTCATTAAGCTTCTGTCTTCGGCTCAGGTCATGATTCCAGGGTCCTGGGATGGAGCCCCACCTCGGGCTCCTTGCTCGGCAGGAAGTCTGCTTCTCCCTCTCCCACTCCCCCTGCTTGTGTTCCTTCTCTCTCTCTCTCTCTGTCAAATAAATAAATAAAATCTTTAGGAAAAAAAGAAAAAGCTAGGAAGTGCTGTACTAACACACACATGCGTGCACACACAGTGGAGGTGGAAATTTTTCTTGGGAGATTCTTTAGAAGCCAAAACAGTGGAGTAAAATTCTTGCCCCCATCTTGCTTAGATGAATTATATAGAGTAGTCAAATTCATAGAGACAGAAAGTAGAATGATTATTGCCAGGGGCTAGGGGTAGTGGAGAATGGGTAGTTGTTTATTTGGTACAGTTTCAGTTTTGCAAGATGAAAAAAATCTTCTGTTGATTAGCACAATGATATGAATGTACTTAACACCACTGAATTGCACACATAAAAAAGGATAATGTAATGGAAGTGGGATTATAAAATTTACCTAGGAAATACCATTTGATAACTACATGAAGATTTTGTGAAAATGAGGTGTGAGGAAGTCTCTCATTTTTATGTTTCTTTTGTTTTTACTACTTGGAGCATTATTAGTTACATTAATAACCGTCACTATTTTACTAATATTGTAAAAGCCTTATTTATTCAATGCTGATTTTTTTGTATTAAAGATTGTATTTAAGGAATCATGTCATTTCCCCCAAATAACTATATGGCTAAAATAAAATTCTACCTTTAAATATTTAAATTAGGAAATAAGAAAGGACCAAAGATGCCAAGGACTATCTTTGAGATATTTTTTACAAGAGAAAAAATATTTTTCAATTTTATAAAAATTTTATAGTAAATTTTTTCATTTTTCATTTAATTTTTATATTCTTTGGTTTCATAAAAAATATTCCATGTTACTTTACACCCATTAGAATGTTATTTTTTTAAAATGTGTTGGATAAAATTTAGAGAAATTTGAATGTTTGTGCACTGTTGAGAGAGTTATAAAATGGTGTAGTCACTATGGAAAACAATATAGTGGTTTCGCAAAAATTAAAAATAGATTTACCAGATGACCCAGTTTTTTCCATTTCAAAAGGGTTGAAAGCAAGCCCTCAAAGGTAATTGTACACCCATGTTTTTAGCAGTGTTAGTCACAATGGCCAAAAGTGGAAGCAACCCATGTGTCTGTCAGTGGATACATGGATAAACAGAATGTGTTATATATGTACAATGGCATATTAGGTACTTTGATAAGGAAGAAAATCCTGACACGTGCTATAACATAGATGAACCTAGAGAAATTTATGCTAAGGGAAATAAGCCAGTCACAAAAAGTAAATACTTATAATTTTGCTTAGATGAATTATATAGAGTAGTCAAATTCATAGAGACAGAAAGTAGAATGATTATTGCCAGGGGCTAGGGTTAGTGGAGAATGGGGAGTTGTTTATTTGGTGCAGTTTCGGTTTTGCAAGATGAAAAAAATCTTCTGTTGATTAGCACAATGATATGAATGTACTTAACACCACTGAATTGCACACATAAAAATGGATAAGGTGATAAATGTTATGTTATGTACATTTTGCCACAATTATAAGTAAATACAAACCAAGGAAAAAAGTCATGCCAGATGATTGTAGTGTTGTAACCAGAGTTTTGAATAATTGTGCCTGTCTATACCAATGCTTCTCAAGGTGTCCCTGAATTAACAGGATCATTATAACATGAGAGCATAAAAAAAAAAATTCATCTAGTGTTTTATTCACCCTACTTAATAGGAAAAACCAGAATCTGGATTAATATTGGGTAATCTCTGGCCCCCACTATAAATAAAATTTGTAGTGTAGTCATTTTTTTTTTGTAAAATGAATAAAATTAGTATAATGTAGGAATTTGAAAAGTGTTCAATAGTGTTTTATGTTTACCTTATAAGATACTTATCTATAAAATAAATAATTTCACTTTTAAAAATTTGTTTAAGCCAATAGTAATGCAAATTAAATTAGAAGATAGTGATCACTGCAAATAATGTAAAGAAGTTATACAGATTGTTTTATGTGGACAAAGGGACATTCCCATAGGGTACTTTTCAAAATATTTTTTCTCCTGGTTTTACTGAGATACAGTGATATAGTTGATATAAAGCATTGTATATTTAAAGTGTATGACATAATGATTTGGTGTATGTATGTACCATGAAAGGATTTCCAAATAAGCTTAGGATCCATCACCTCACATAGTTACATTACATTTTTCTTGAGATGAAAACTCATAAGATCTACTACCTATCAGCTTTCACATATACAATGATATTGTTAAACACCGCCCAATCTTTGGAGACACTAACCATGGTGCTGAAACTAAATTCTAAATGCTGTTTGGTGTTCCAAGTCTTACCTCTTTGGTTTCTAGATGATGAGAGATTGGAGGAGGGACAGGTGGTAGCACTGGGTGGCAAAGACACCGCAGTGAGATACCTTTTTTTTTTCTTTCCCCTCACTGAGATACTTGAAGTGTTCAGAGCACCCAGTGAATATCGTTTGAAATGGAAATATCTCAGTATTTCAACAAGTGGCCAGAATGTACTCGTATATACTGATGAAGATCAGTCCTGATTATAGTTTATTCACTTTGAAAAGCATGAACACATGCATCTGCCCACTTTAATTAGTTTTAATACATTACATTGGAAATATAACAATGTCATAAATTGTGATATCTGAATTTGAACTAGATCAAGGTTCTGGAAAGTTGGAGGTATTAATACAGTAAAAGGGACTGAATTATAAAATATCAGAATAAAAATCAGAGTTGAGTGGTCCAAGATAAGCATATAATCTCACAAGACAGGATTAGTTCAGTGGTTTTCACAACCTACTATTTAAACTGTTAAACTGGTCTGGAGAAGGGGGTGAAAACTGCTTAAGTACTTTATGGAAGTGGCTAAATTTAAAAATTGTCTAAATGTAACCCAAGAAAATAATAATTCACAATGATTACTTTCAGTTACAGATTTTTAACATCCTGGTGAATAATGTTTCAATAACTATTTTTGTGTAGTATATATGTCATATTATCTAATCATGGTTGATAATTACTCTTAGTTTTACATTGATATGCATAATTACCTTCCTGTGCATTTGTAAGGATAACTCTATGCTATATCTAGGAAAAATAGAAATATATTTTTCTTACATCTAATAAAATAGAAACATGCTTTTTTCTCATTGTGGAAAAGTATTAGTTTCTTTATTTTTATGGCTCTAACGAACCCTCTAGGAAGCTAGTAAAATATAACCAAAATAGTACTGAGGGTTTTTTTTTTTCTTTTTTTTCTTTTAGAATCTCTTGAGGGTGAGTTACTGA
This sequence comes from Mustela putorius furo, assembly GCF_011764305.1. NCBI lineage: Eukaryota > Metazoa > Chordata > Mammalia > Carnivora > Mustelidae > Mustela > Mustela putorius. The sequence continues at coordinate 35,629,965 of NW_025421987.1, forward strand.
CAACATACCTCAACATTTCAGAATACGCTAGAATATATTACCTACAAACAAGATCTCTTATATAACTAGACTACAGCCATCAGATACAGGAAATTAACAGTAATACTTGATAGCATATATTAAGGAACCCCCCCCCACTCAAGTTTTGCTAGTTCTCTCTTTTATAGCTCCAATTCATGATCACATGTTTCATTTATTTGTCACATTCCTTTAGATTCATTCCTCCAATAATTTTGTAAAATCTGCATTTGTTTTATGTTTCCTCATCATTAGATGCATGGTATGCATTTTTGCCAGGAATATCCCAGAAATGATGCTTTGTTTTTATTGTAACTTATCAGGTAGTACACAATTTGTTAATCTTAATCAATTTATTAAGGTACTATCATGTTTCTCCATTTTAAATCACTCTTTTTTCGTATGTATTCAATACATATTTTATTTTGAGATATTGGAAAACATGTAAATATCACATTGCTCAACAAATATTTACCTACTCATCTTAACATTTATTAATGTTTTTTGGCTGAATTAATTATTTCAAATAAAGTTTCCAAATGGTGATTTTCTTTTTCTTTTTTTAAGGTTTTATTTATTGATTTGAGAGGGAGAGACAGAGCACAAGTGGCAGGGAAGGCCAGGGAAGGCAGAGGAGAGGGAAAAGCAGGCTCCCTGCTAAGAAGGGAGACTTTTTGGGGGCTCAATTCCAGGACCCTGAGATCATGACCTGAGCCAAAGGCAGATGCTTAACTGACTGAGGCACCCAGGTGCCCTCCAAATGGTGATTTTCTAAATGAATTGTTCCTTTTATATTTAGACATTAACATTCTTCTATAAGTGACAGTTTCACTAGTCTCAATTAATTATCAGTGTGGACTTTAGATTTCTGTTTTCTTAAATGGGTGAAAATTAGTGACTATTACTGTTATTTATTTAACTACATACTTGGCTTTAAAATCAATTTTTTTAGAATATAACATACCTCTATGAGATGAAAATATTTTAAGTGTATTCTGAGCTTTGGTAAATATATATACACCATGTAACTACCAAACCGATCAATATATAGATCATTTCTTTCACAAGTTTATTTATTTTTTAGTAATCCCGCACCCAATGTGGGGCTCAAATTCATGACCCTGAGATCAAGTTATGCCAGGCATCTCCATTTCTTTAACCGTAAAATGTTCCTTTTTGTTCCTTTGCAGTCTACCACTCCACCCACATAACATGATCATGGGCAATTTCTTTTGTTTTCAGTCACTAAAGTACAGTTTGCCCTTTGTGGAATTTTATATAAATGGAGCTGGGCTATATGAGCCCTTTCCTGTGGCTGGATTGTTTTTCTCATTACAATGATTTTGATGCTTATCTGTGAAGTTCAGTGTATCAGCTGTTCTTTTTTACTGTTGTAAATTTTGCTATTTATATACCAAACTTTGTTTATCCATTCAAAAAAGATGGACATTTTGATTATCTTTAGTTGGGAATAAAACTGCCATGAACATTCATTTTCAAGTCTTTTTCTGGATGAGATATATACCGTTCTTTCTTTTGGTCATGTCTTTACGGTTAGAGTTGCCAGTATTTATGATTATATTTAACTTCATATATATGTGCATACACATACACACACACATATATATATATATATATATATTTATATATATATTTAACTTTAGGATAAACTGCCCAACTATTTTTCCAAAGTGGGCATATCATTTAATATTTCTACTTACAACTTTTTTTTTTTAAAGATTTTATTTATTTATCAGAGAGAGAGAGGGGGAGAGAGCGAGCGCAGGCAGACAGAATGGCAGGCAGAGGCAGAGGGAGAATCAGGCTCCCTGCTGAGCAAGGAGCCCGATGTGGGACTCGATCCCAGGACGCTGGGATCATGACCTGAGCTGCCTTCAGCTTAATCAACTGAGCCACCCAGGCATCCCTCTACTTACAACTTTTGAGAGTTCTAGATATTTCAAATCCTCACCAAGTTGATAATTTCAGCCCTCTTAATTTTTACTACTCAAGATTGTATGCAATGATATCTCATTATGGTTTTAATTTGTACTTCCCTGATGACTAAAGCATGGTTTTATGTGTTTATTACCCATACATATATCTTCTTTTGCGATGTATCCATTCAAATATGTTATTAATTTTGTATCATGTTATTCATTTTCTTCTTACTGAGTTGTAAGAATTCTTATATTTGGAAATCAATTCCTTCATTGTGTATAAATATTGTAAATATATTCTCCTGTTTCTTCATTTGTCTTTAATTTTCTTATAGGTGTTTTTGGAAAAGCAAATTTTTTTATTTGATGAAGTCCAATTCAGTTAAAAATTTTTTTTTTTTCTGTGTGTGCTCTTACTGAAAGATCCTTGTGTATTCAACAACAACCTTAGTGGGAGTCCAAGGTAGAGTTCTGGAGCTTTTTTTCCTGTACTTGTCTGTGATCTGCAGGGCTCTGCCCTATAAATTCTGTCTGCTTTTGCCTTCCAGAACTCCAGTCTTTAACTCTTCAAGACTTTTTTTTTTTAAGTTCCTAAATCACTTGAGGTAAGTTACTGACATGGTGCTCTACCACTTCTGAACACTGTAGTAGTATATTCATTGTGAGTCCTTAATAGTCTGCTTAGAATCAGTGCAGGAACTGTCTCCACAAAGACAGTCTGGGTGAGTTTTGGGTTCACCTAATTGATTTCCTCTCTCTGAGGGATCACAACTCTATGCTGAATGTTGTCCAGTGTATCAGAACAGTGGCTCTATATATTTTGTCCAGTTTGTGATTATGGTGAGAGGGCAAGTCAGGGTTCAGATGGGAGTTGTGTAATACATCTTCAATTCAATTTTGAAATAGATATTTAAAAAGTAAAATTAAATTGCAATATAATTCTTTCTTAGTGATTGTGTCTTATAAAATTAAATCCCTGAATGCAAGAAGCTCTAATGTATACTCTTAAAAATCCTACCAAGCACTGGACAGCGCTGGTTAGTGCTCTAAGTCAGGTTTTTCTCCAGTCAAAATATAGTCTCTGAGCATATGGTAACCAGAATACAAGCAAATGGAACAAACACTTTAATATACCTTCAGACATCATGATATTAACTACTTATATACAAAATATGTGGGAGGGTCTCCATGACAAATAGAAGTACATAATGACCTTAAGGGATCTAGTAAATGACTTGAGTGCCTTAGCCTATAATGCTGAGCAACCCTTATGTTAATAAAATTCAAAGATGTGTTGAATTGTAATAATTTAAAGTGCAAGGAATAAGCTCATCTTCAAAAAATGAACTTTTGCTTCTATGGAGCATTTTAAACTTATTCCATTTCCCCCACACTTTTTAAACAGATTTTTTTTAAAAAAGGTTATAAGTCATGGTATTTTTGGACTATAAAAATTGTCCAAATTGTGGATTTCTTACCTTTTCTTTATCTAGTAGAAGTACCATATGTTACTGAACTCTGACTGTGGTGATGAAGGCTTTTTTATATACCATGTAATCATTATTATGAAAGTTATATAGATTGCTAAGAATTTTGAATGAGAAATTTAACCATCACACAGAAATTGATGTTACTTCTAGATTCTCTCACTGGATTCTTTCACAAGATTATTGGTCAAATTTTTCCTATTCAGTATTATTACAGCTAGACACACAAAAACATGTTTGAAGGCAGTTTAAGGTTACTTAACTTGCACTTTATTTAGCAGGATAAATACATTTAGACGGACTCCAGTTCACTGCTCTCTTTGCTCACATTCCTTCCTCTTTTCCTTGCCAGCTTAATGGTGTTTATGCAGAAAATCAGGTATTGGCTGCCAGCAAGGTCAATGCCTCGTATATAGAAGTTATCTGCATGTATTTTATTTCACTGAAGCATTGACTGTTGTTTAGCAGGTAAAAGCTTCTTAACCATCTGATGACTTATACAATAATAAAATATAATAATCTAAAGAAGTATCTTTATTCAATCTCAGAATTTTTTGAAGGTACTTCAGAAATGGTATGAAATCCAGTATGTAGTGGTTTCATGATGACAGAAGAGAGTTTTCAGTCTCTTTACTGTACCACTAAGCTAGTGTTTCTTAAATTTCCATGTGCACGAGAAATCACCTAGAAGGTGGACTTTCTCTCAGATTTCCTGATACATTTTGTCTGGGTTAAGGCCAGGGAATTTGCATTTCTAAGATGTTCTCAAGTTATGATGGTGGTGTTTGGAGCAGTACTGCTTCAGGAAACTGTATTATCAGAACAGAACAGGTTCTTTAGGCAGTCTATCTCATAAGTGGTAAATATATTTGCTAACTTGGCTAACTGCCTGCCCTTGAAAATGAATTACAAATACTTCTTTTCTATTATGTTTAAGTGTTTTAATTTCTGTACTTGTAACAATGATATTTGTTGGGATGATGCAGTTTACATCTATTACAATTCTTTCCACAAGAGATTCTTTATTCCAAAAAAGCCCAGGCTTTTGCATTTGAATACAAGTTTTATGTCTGTTTGTTTTCCTTGTCAGACCAGGTCTGATTTATGAATTTGCCCTGAATACATGCCTGCACTGTGATATATAAATTAGAGTGCTATAAGTCAGTAATTCAGTTCAACCATATATTGTACCAATAACTTCTTCTTCCCCTTTTCTCTACAATACATTTTAACATTTTCATACCATGTGCCTTTCTTTTACACATAGATCATGATGTACTATTTTCCACTACTAAATGGAAGTAAATTTAAATGCAGATTAATTGAAGCCTTTTCATCAAAACAGAACTTTTTAAAAGATCACTTTTTTTTAACACATTCCAATTATACGCTAATTTAGACTTCTTGCCCTTTCTTTCTTGCTTTCTTTCTTTCTTGTCTTCTCTTTCCTAACACACACACACACACACACACGTGTATGTGGCACACACAGACAATATAACATGTATGTGGCATACACACATTATTTAATAATAATATCACTGTATTTATGTAGTACTTACAGTTATAAATATAATATACTGTAAAATGCCCTAAATTCACATAAGGTAGAGTGATAAGGCATGTGATTTCCTCTGTATCACATACAGGAAATAAATATGGCTTAGTTTTATGGGACATTTGATTTTTTTTAAGTTCAACTGTTAGGCATGAAGAATATCAATCATACAATGACAGTTCCTTTCACATCTCATAAATACACAATGACATGCATTTAAACCTTTGTTTTCCAAAGGCAATCTTAATAGTGATTATATGACTTTTTTACCTTTCTAAAAATGACTATTTTAATTTCCATTAATTTTAGAATTATTGAGATAGCAGGTTAGAGTCAACTGTCACATACTAAGTATCACTTTTAAAATGGTGTTTTTTGTTTTGGTTCATAGAAACCTAGAGATTCAAGATAATTATAGAATATAAAGAAGTGAATTTTTAAAATTACAGAATGAATCACCTAATTTACACAAGAGGAATTGAATTTCAGAGACTCTAAATGACATGTTCCACACATCCAATTTGGCAAAAAGCGTGAATTAGAACCAGGTATTGTGATTTCTAGAAGCATAAATTCAAAAACAACGGTGTCTGGTAAAATTTATATGCCTCTTATATTGGAAAACAACATAGAGGATTTTTTTTTATCTGTAGCCTCCACTCTTTAACCTTCTGAGTGAATAGCTGAAAGCTTAAAAAGAGTTATTAGCATTGCTGACTTTCAGTAGGATGGTAACACTATGTAGTAATGGTTTATTAAGTTATCATAATATGTCCAACATGAATAATCACCAAATCATAATAATTAATAAAGACACCCATGTATTATTGCTCTCATCAATGCAAGAAATCACATATGACATCATATACTTTGTCAGTATTTTTAGCACATTCATCACATTACATTGGGTACTGAACTCTGAAAAATATTCTTGCAGAATAATTCATGTATGGAATTTCTGTGTTGTTTTAAAAAAATAGCTTTTTTAGTTGAAATAGCACCAAGATACACTTTCCTAGGAGTAGAAAGTGAAACCAGAAACCAGACAATCAAATCAGGCAACATGAGTAGCATGATTTGAAGCAGCATCACAAACATTCAATCAAGGTAAAATTATATCTTGAGTCTGACAAATATCCTCTTATTAGCAACACCAGCCTACTTGAGAGGGTGGGGATAAATTTTTAAAGGACTTCACATCTGAGGTTGAATGCTTCCAGCCTCCATGATATTTGTTTTGTTTTTTTTTTTTCCACCTTATTTAATCATTGCTGAATGATTTTTTTAAAAGATTTTATTTATTTATTTGACACAGAGAGAGATCACAAGTAGGCAGAGAGGCAGGCAGAGGGAGAGGAGGAAGCAGGCTCCCTGCCAAGCAGAGAGCCTGATGCGTGTCTCGATCCCAGGACCCTGAGATCATGACCTGAGCCGAAGGCAGAGGCCCGACCCACTGAGCCACCCAAGCGCCCCTTGCTGAGGGGGCGCTCTCTTCATAAACATTTGGGTTCTTAGAATATTAGCACTGCAAGGAATCTTTGAGTACATATAGATCAGCTTTCACATCATAGCTGAGGGAAGCCAACACCCAGAGAAAAACATGACTTTGTAAAGGCTGCACAGTGATTTGTAGAACTGGCAGTAGAACCTTTGCAGATGACTTCCAAACTATTATGTACCAATTACTTGGTTAAGACTAATGGAATTGCTGGTGTTCTGGGCTCCATGGTTACCCATTCTTTGTTTATTCCTCTGTGTCACTCTGACACTATTCACAGTAAGTTAAGTCCCGAGCCCGGGGGTGGGGGGGTTTGTATTATTCTAGAACTTTCAACTGAATGGAAGCATTACCTTATTTATTATAGCAACCTTTCAAAAAGAAGCTTCTTTTAATTAAAAAAAAAAAAAAAAAAAAAAGCCCATGAAAGTGATTGTTCAGTTTGGAGTGTTAAAGAAAGTTGAATAAATTGGTATCTATAAAAAGCTACTTCCTATTGGGTTAGTACAAAGAGTGAACTTTGCAGAAGTCTATAATTAAAATCTAAATTCTCACTTAGTTTTCATATAAGGGGGCCAGGATTCCCACTTTTAAAAAGATGACTTTTTAAAACAATGACTAAACGTCTTACCTTGTTCAGTCCAACTTTTTTTTAATTCTTTCTTCCATAGAGCTGCAAACATTACATTTTCAGGTCACTACCTCAAAGCTTGGGACTTTGCCATGTTGCGAAGCAAAGGATGGGGAAAGAACTATGATCTAAATGTCAACATTTGAGAAGAATGGACACAGAAAATAGCTAAGTCAATTTATTTCTTTAATTGAAAAAAAACAACAATGGGCAGAATCATGCATTTTAGAAAGGCAAAGACAAATTCACATGTGATTGTTTATTAACATCACAAGAGAAAGGAGGGTTGAAAGTAAAGGAAGAAGTTGTAAACTCAGGGTGAGAAAATGTGTATTTAGGGGCGCCTGGGTGGCTCAGTGGGTTAAGCCTCTGCCTTCAGCTCAGGTCACGATCTCAAGGTCCTGGGATCGAGCCCCACATTGGGCTCTCTGCTCATTGGGGAGCCTGCTTCCCTCTCTCTCTCTGCCTGCCTCTCTGCCTAATTGTGATCTCTCTTTCTCCCTGTCAAATAAAAAAAAAATAAAAAATCTAAATTGTCAGTCTGTCTCTGACTAATTTAGTGATTTTAGGTAAATCACTAACCTTTCCTGAATCTCAGTGTACTCATCCATAATATAGAGACAGTTATATCTATCTTCTCTGCCTACTCAAGTATGCATACATATGGAATTACTATGATTATTTAAAGATGATAATAAATTTAAAAAGGCCTAGAATATCATGTGACATGTTAGAATGTACTTGAAATTCAATAGGTAAGACATAGGAATAATGTAAACTCATACCTGGATATTGCAGACTAAGTATTCTGATTGTCTCAATACTATAATCTTAACATCCATATTTTAACTCACTTGGAAAATACCTTTGAGATTATGGCCAAGCAGTAGACTACATTTTTGTCAGATAGATGAATATAATTCTTTCAGCAGTTGATACAGGTGCTTTATGAAGTGGGCATATCCCAACAAGAAAGGGTATAAAGAGAGTATCTATCACTTGGATCATTTTCTCATTGGCTTCTACCAATTTTTAAAATGGTGTTCCGAAAGGAAAAAAATGGCTCTAGGATCTAATAAAAATCAGACAAAGAGAAAAAGTGTTGTGAAAGAGGCATCAAATTTTCTCCGATTTACAGTGAGCTGTGTCAGTTCTAGGGCAGACGGTATACTATTCGGATGAGGGAAGAAGCACTATAGCTTGTTCTCATAGCATCCCCTGGCAGAACTGAATCACCTGAACGAAGTGCAGGTAATGATCTCATCCTGGGACTGGAAGTTCCTTCTTTGGATCTGTCTACAGGCTGTGACTTCATGGCACATGAAGGGGTGAGATGAGACCAGCTCATACTGTTCGCTCTGACACTCATGGTTAAACCATGTCAGGAGACAACAGATGGGGAGTGAGTATCATGTTTCCAGAATATTCTGTCTAGTTTGTTAACAAAGGTATCTACTGATAGTGTGATTATGAATTTTTCAAAAACATTCAACTGATTTTCTTCTCAGTTTTCTCTCGTGACTTTAGTGAATTTCCACAAGTGTGTCTTGACAGATGGGGTCCAATTCTATAGTAAACATTGCATTTTATGACTCCAGTGTTAAAAGGAGCCCCAAATATTTCTAGCACGACCAGTTTCAGGATTGTACTTAGATGAACACCTGTCTGAACAAAACTCTCTTTCCCACTGATCTTCCCAAATGATTGGAAGGGCCTTACAAGTGACACAGGTCAAAATCAAAAGAGATCTTTGGAGCATATGTTGTTACTCTACTGCCCTAGAATGTGAACAGACATTGAATATCTCCATGATCTTATGTCATTTGCAAACTGATTTTTTTCCCTTTATGATTAAAAAGGATGATCCAAACCAGGCATCTTATAACCCTCTGTATAAGTGAATAAGTCCGTAACATTATGTGGAGTGATTGGAGATAGATTTTCAACTTAAAGCACAATGTTTTTTATTCCCAAACATTGTTCCACACGCCAATGCCAGCTGGCACTTAGTGATCATTTGAGGAAGCTTTTAGAAAACGTAGAATACCAGGGGCGCCTGGGTGGCTCAGTCATTTGAGAGATGGACTCCTGATTTTACCTCAGGTCATGCTCTTGGGGTCATGTAATCAGCTCTGTGTGGAGCACCATGTGGGGCCTCACGTGGGGCTCCCAACTCAGCGGAGAGTCTGCTTCCTTCTTCTCCTTCTGCCCCTCCCCCGACTTGCAGGCTTACCTCTCTTTCTCTAAAATCAATCAATCAATTAATCTTAAAAACAAAAACAAAAACAAAAAACTACAGAATCCCAAACTCCACATTCACAGTTATGTTACAATAGATGAGGATAGAGCACAGAGATCCATATTTTTCTTTTTTCCCCAGTAGAGGGTAGTTTGGAAATTGCTGATCTAAATTATGCTGTATAGCTTTGTATCCTTCAATGCACATGGGACTAAGGGGTATAAATTAATTTTTTACAATAAAGAGTGTAAATTTATTTTTTACAATTTTCTTATAAGATATAAGAAAATACAGGTAAGATATAAGAAAGATTAAAGATAAAAGAATGATATGAGAAAATATAAGATATGAGAAAATATAAGCAATAGCATATAACTGAATGATAATTCAGCATTATCAGTTACATTCAAGCATTATCAGTTACAGTTATAGAGTGTCGTATGAGTGAGTGCTAAAGTTTCAAACTTGAACACTTTCAGGTATTCAATTTAAATGGACAATGTCATTCAATGTCTGTTATATTTCTGCCCTTGCACCATTTGTGTTTCAGGCTTCACTTGTATCTCAATGAAAAATTCAGTACCTATATTTTTAGTCTGTAGCAGGATAACAAGTATTTCCATTTATTACTTTTTCCTAAGACCTTTATTATGTAATCCTGAAGTTACTGTTAAATTAAACTTCAATTTGGTATGAACAGACATCAACATTTTAAGAGGCCTTTCTATTTTATTCATTTATCAAGCATTTATTGAATACCTACAATGTGCCAGGCACTAGACAAATGAACAGTGACTAGTGAATAATGCTCTTTTTCTTATGTAAGAGGCTACAAAATCAGCTCACCTTAATGGAAAAATAAGTTACTGTTTTAAAAGGGGAAAACTTTAATAACTTAACACAGAAAAATCATTTAAAAGCCAGGGAATGATAGAATGGGAAAGAAAACAATTTCAATATGGAAAAAATGTACATCACTTATTTGGAAATGTGAACAGACTAAAGGTAAACAATCTACGTAAAATAGCCTTTACTTAAGTTACAAAATCTAGAATTGGAATTGTAGATTAAATAAAATTCTGTAGGGTCTTGACTTCTTGTCATCTTTTGTTTTAGATTCACGCTTCAAATACATTCTCATTACTTACTTATCAATTATGTTTTGTTTCATTGGTTTTTAACAGACTAGCTAGCAGAGGATGCTTGGATGTTGGTGAATTAAAAAAAGAACAGGCGATCAGGGAAACGTTAGTCAACAAGGTAAATTAGGCAGAGATCTGGAATCATTATAGATCCAGATCCAAAGGAAATGCTATATTCTTACTTTGAGGTTTAAGATTCATATAAAAACATTTCTTTAGGGAAAAAAAAAAAAAGCCTGGAGCAAACTAAAGGCAGTTTATCAACTAAGAATGTAGATTGATTTGATCTAATTATTTAACTTCCCAGAGAATTTTTCCCATCATTTATTAAATGGCAATGACACATTCCATAATTCCAAAGATCTGAAGAGGACTAAACAGCAAGATTTGGCAGCAAAACTGAACCTGAACTGATCAGAAGAAATTCGTGATACTATTTATCCTGCTTTCCCCAATAATATTCCTAAGTATGTTTTTGCAGCAGAAATGTTAATGTGGTTGATTATACCCAAATAATTGTGTGTGTGTGTGTGTGTGTGTGTGTGTGTGTGTGTGTAAAATGGGACTTCGGTAAGAATCACAAAATCATGGAACGGTTGTTCTTAGCACTTAGTAAGTTGATTATAAAATCTATATGAAAGCAAAAGTCCAAAAATAAGCAAGCATTTCTGGAGACAAAGAAGCAGTGTAGCATGTTAATGGTAATAATGTTCTCTGGAGCCAGCCTGCCTGGTTTACAATCCCACCTATGGGATTGTAACTACACACTGTAACTTAAATATGTTACTTAACCTCACTATGCAATGGTTTCCTCATCTGAATAATAGCTGACACAAAATAGGTTCATATATGTTAATTAAAAAAAGAAGAAGATTGGGGGAAATTGCTCTGTGTCACACATTAATTAAGGCAGAATGATACTGCTGTGGGAAGAGGACGAAACCAACTACAGGAACTAAACAGAGATCCAAGAAAAGACTCATTCTTAGATCAAACTTGGTTTGTTTTTGCTACCTTGCTGTGACTTATTTCACAACTGAAGTTTATACCTCTTAGTCCTCTTCCCCTGTTTTGGCAACCACCTGATTATTTCCTATATCTATGAGTCTGTTTCTATTTTGTTCGGTTCATTTGTTTTGTTTTTAGATTGTGTATGTAAATGAAATAATGTCTTTTTTTGGTCTGACTTATTTTACTTAGCATAATACCCTCTAGGTACATTCTTGTTGTCTTAAATGGCAAGATTTCATTCTTTTCTATGGCTGAGTAATAGTCTAGAGTGTGTGTGTGTGTGTGTGTGTGTGTGTGTGTGTGTTCTTCTTCATCCACTCATCTATCGGGGACACGTGGGTTGTTTCCATACCTTGGCTATTATAAATAATGCTGCAATGAAAGTAGGGGTGCATAGATATTTTTTAATTAATGTTTTCATTTTCTTTGGATAAATACCCAGAAGTGAAATTGCTGGATCATATGGTAGTTTTATTTAGTTTATAAAACTTTAAAACTTTGGTTTAGCTTATAAAACTTTGATATATCACTGAAGTTTATTTCAGATTTCTGAAGAAGGGAAGAAATATTTGATAAATAGAGCTAAAAATGGGTCATTAATAAGGAAAAAATGAGATTGTATATATCACAAAAACTGTACAAAAATCGGCTTTATACAGATTAAGAACTTTATTTTTATTTTTTAAAATATATTATTTATTTATTTGTCAGAGAGAGAAAGAGCACAAACGGGGGGAGTGGCAGGCAAAGGCATAGGGAGAGGCAGGCTCCCTGCTGAGCAAGGAACCTGATGCCAGACTTGATCCCAGGATCCTAGGATCATGACCTCAGATAAAGGCAGAGAGGCTTAACAGACTGAGCCACACAGGCATCCCTGGATTAAGAACTTTAAAAAAAAAGAAAAGAAACTTTAAAACTTCTCGAAGAAAATACTGTTGCATGTCTTTCTGACCTTGGGTCAGAGAATATTTTATAAAAACCTTCAAAAGCATAGAACTTAAAAAATATGAACAATCAGATGACGTGAGAATTAAGAGCCTTGGTTTTCCATGATGCACTTTAAAGAGCATGAAGAGAGTGTGAGAAATTATTTGAAATTCTTATAGTTACCAAACTATAATCAAGTATACATAGATCGTATAAATTAAAATAATATAGAAAATTAATAAATAGACAAAAATGTTAATAGACACATCACAAACCAATAAACTTCTGAAAAATCACCCAGCTTTACTTGTATTTGGGAGAATGTTGATAAAGAACATGATGAGATGTCATTCTTCATCACTCGCCAATAGAATTTAAGAAATCTTATGGAACTGTCATTTGGAGAAGACATGGATTTTTTACACATTGCTGGTAAGAGTATAAAATAATACAACCACTTTGAAAAACAATTTGGGCATTGTTTTATAAAGTTGAATATTCCTGGATACATACCATCCTTAGGTATATATGCAGAAGAAGTTCTTACACATGCATGCTGGGAGACAAGAAAACTGTTCATCGTGTCACTATTCATAATAGCAAAAAACTGGAGACAACAAAAACATCCATATGAATCCTGAATTATCTTTTCAAAGAAGCTATTCATAGAGTTGCTCATATACTTTAGAAAAGTTCAGACTAGTCCTTCCACACTAATACAGGTAATGTATGCAAATAATGGAAACACAGTCTTCTCCCAGTGAGAAGGAGTAATGTATGCAAATAATGGAAACACAGTCTTCTCCCAGTGAGAAGGAATAAGGAACCCTGACTCATCTTTGAACACAGTGCTGTTAGCAAGCTGATAGTGAGGAAGTGTGGTTTTACTTAACATACATACTTTATGTTGAATTCTGGGCAAAGAAAAATTTTCACCATAATACTTAAATATTTGAATAAGAAATACAGCGTGATTTCATGCATTCACCTGAAAATCATACACATATATCAAAATAGAGTGATCCTCTATTTACCATGATTGTGAAAGTTAAAGATTTTCCCTGATCCCTTCTAAAAATTACAGAGACCAAATCCTGAACAGCCTCCATTTTGAGAGTTTAAAGAATGGAAAGTAAATTAATCAGACTAAAGAGAGATTTTGACTTTAGAATTCTCTAATTCAAATTTATTTCTCTCCTTTATTTCTTATAAATGATTTTTTCATCCATTACATTGCTTTTTTATCTTTATTTAGCCTGAATGAACTAACAAAAATTTTTTTTTTAATTATCTTTCTTCTACCAAGTCCCAAATTGGAACATTATGAATCTAGTGAATCCAAAAACTCATGAGTTTAGATACCATGATTGTACCTATTACAAGTACACTTGCTTTCTTGGAGATGAAATGTATCTATAGCTTATGGTTATTATGAAGACAATCTTTGTCTTTGGAGTCAGATTGTCCTTAGTCACATATCAACCCTGATACGTACTATGCAACTCTGTACAATTTATCCTACCTTTCCAAATTCAATCCCTCATTTGTAAAATTGCCATTGTAATGATATTCATCTCAGGGTGGTTTTCTGAGATTTAACTGAGATAATAGAAAGTTCTCAGCTTTGTTATGTTACACAGTAAGTGTTTAAGAAAGTCATCTACTAAAACTATTAATGAGCTGTTCACTTTTATATAAAGCCAGGATGGATGCAGTTTGTAAACTGGTTACATAATCAGATCATCCTACCACTTCTGGATAACACACATGCAGAATAGGTAAAGATCGTCCATAAGACTTTTTGCTATAATAATTTGTGTCTATGGATCCTGGAAGTTTGCCATGCCACAAAGAGTAGGCATTAGTCTACACATTTCAGTGAAGAATTCTATAAAAGCTACTTGCTTCATCCCTGCTATAACCTTCTCTCCCCTTAATATTCCAGCAGTGACAGTTGAAAGTTTCAGGTAAAATAAAATATTCTTTTTTTTTTTTTTTTCCCCTAAAGAGCTGGATCCCAGGACTCCTGAATCAGGACCTGAGCCAAAGGTAGATACTTAACTGACTGAGCCACCCAGGCATCCCAAAAATATTCCTTTTTTTTTTTTTTTTAATGTTCTCATAGTGTCTTCTGTAGAGCTCTGTTATACTTTTTACACTGTAATTGTTTTGTAACATCTCTTTCAATAAGACTGGAAGGAATAAGAGAGGGAAGGGAGGATGGGAGGGAAAAGGAAAGAATAACAAGAGCAGAGGGACGCCTGGGTGGCTCAGTTGGTTAAGCAGCTGCTTTCCGCTCAGGTCATGATCCCAGCGTCCTGGGATCGAGTCCCACATTGGGCTCCTTGCTCAGCAGAGAACCTGCTTCTCCCTCTGCCTCTGCCTGCCATTCTGTCTGCCTGTGCTCACTCTCTCCCCCTCTCTCTCTCTGATAAATAAATAAAATCTTAAAAAAAAAAAAAGAATAACAAGAGCAGATTCAGAAACTCTTTTATATTTTCCTGTAATTTTTTGCAGATGTTTAGAATTATCCTTCCACTAAAATATAGAATATTTATTCTCTTAAATTTAGATAGGTGTTTGGAAGTTTTGGGATTTATACTAAAACTTTACCTATTTTTTAAAAGCATTATTTATATTGCAAGCATTGGTAATACCTATACTTATTTATATGCATTATTAACTTTTGATGTATGCTCAATCCTTACAAGTTATTGGCAATTCTTGACTAATGGAATGCTAACCATATCTGTATCTCTGTCCAAACAATAAGGCATTTCATGAGAAGAATAGTAAATAATAATCATTTCAAATATACTAACTTAAGTGATATAAAGCAAGTTGACAATAACTAGGAAGTTGACGACCAATATTTAGAAGAAACCTATTAATATAATGGGCTGCTTAAAGAGGAAAAATAATACATAGTCATGCTATGGTTTGGGTGAACTTAGCTGATTTAGTTTTATGGCATGTCTCCTAAGATCTCTGGATATGTTTTCTTAAAAGATGGCTTTCTTGAAAAAGCTATGTATTTTTGTTAAAAAAAAAAAAACTGCCAATAGTGTGTTAATCCTAGGTGCAATTGATTAATAAAGTAGTATCTACATCCCAAGGGGACAATAATACTAAAATATGTTTTCTTTTTCTTAAGGTTTATTTATTATATTTTAGAGGGAGAAAGAGAACCCAAGGAGAAGGGGCAGAGGGAGAGGGAAAGAGATTCTCACATAGATTGCGCTGAGCAGGGAGCCTTATGTGGGGCTCCATCTTACAGCCCTGAAATCATGACCTGAGCTAAAACCAAGACTTGGGTGCTTAACTGAAAGTACCACCCAGCACCGCTGTTTTTCTTTAAATGTCAATTTCTCTTATAGAGATTAACAATACAAAAAAAAAAAAAAAAAAAAAGCAAAACAGAACAAAATAATAGAAGATATTTTTAAAAACCTTTAATTTACTTTACTTTTTTGGAGATTTTTTTTAAAAAAGGTTTTATTTATTTATTTGAGAGAGAAAGAGAGAGACCAAGCACAAGTGGAGGGGGTGGGGCAAAGGGAGAGGGAGAATCAGACTCCCTGCTGAGCTGGGAGCCCCTTGCAGAGCTAGATCTCAAGACCCTGGGATTATGACTTAAGTCAAGGCAGATGTTTGGCAGACCGAGCTGTGTGGATGCCCCAAATTTATCTTATTTTAACAATGGAGTAAATGAGACTGAACATCATTTCTGTGCTGTGCTACCACCAAATATCATAACCTGATTTTAATTATGACAAAACATCAGGAAAACCTAAATTGAGGAACATTGTACAAAATCAGTAATGAGTACTCTTTCAAAATGTCAAGTTCATGAAAGGAAAGGGGAGAAAAAGTCATACATTGGAGAGGAGCTAAGAGAAATAACAGATATAACAAAGACCTAAGATGATTCTTGACCAAGAAGATGTGGAAAAACACAGTAGGAGAAAAAAGGTGTAGCAAAAAGAAATGGGTGGAATTTGAATAAAATCTGCAATGTATTTAATAGTGTAGTACCAATGTTAATTTCCTGGTTTTATAGTTGTATAATGATTACATATTGTGCTAACATCAAGGAAAGCTGAATGAGGATATACAAGAATTCTCTGTACTATTTTGCAACTTTTCTCTAAGTCTAAATTAAGTTAAAATATAAAGTTTAAAAAACTTGTTAACTTTTCCCAGCTCCATAATTTGAATAGTAGAAAAGTTTTGATTGGAACCAAAGTTCCTAGTTTTCTTTTCCCTACATCACACTACATCCCCATCAAAGTGGATATTCTCCCCCTTAGTTAACAAAGCAAGTAAGGTTTTATATTTTGTTTTAAATTATCCTGAAATTATGCAACTTGCTTCAATAAATGTACTAATCTTAATATTTTAATATTAATGGACTATAAGCAGAAAAGAATCCCTAAACAAGTAATGAATTAAATGAAATCAACTGATCAAATTGTTCTTTAGAAATACTACCAGTCAATTCATTGAATCAGGAAGAGAATTCATATATAAATTTGGATTAGGTATATCCAATACAATTGAGTTATTGACCATGTTCTATCAAGGCAACAAGGCATATTTGGTGTTAAAAATACCATTAAAAAAAAATCCCTAATGTGCAACAACCAAAGGAGACAAATTGTGGGAAAGTGTCAAATTCGATTAAACCTATATATAAATCCATGGATTAAGATGAAAGTAGACATGGAACAAGGTTTTCTCAAAGAAAAGACTAAATGAGACATAGCCTGAGGCTTAGAAACTTCTATATTGAGTATCTAATGACATCTAAAAAATAAAAACCTTCCTAAGTAAGAAGGAGGTAAATTAACACCACTACCAACAAAAACTTTTAAAGCATGAATTTGGGCTCAAGTCAGTTCACAAATAATCTAGGCCATAAATATTTTTGAAATTTGTTACAAGCCAAGCATTCTGTCTTGCTTCAACATTGATACCAATTTGCCTCTACAACCTTGGGCAATTAATTATCTTAGTCCCCGAATGCCTAAAAGTGGGCTATTCACCTTTAAGTATTGTTATTATTATTTTACATTATGAGAGTTTTTGGTAAATGGTTAATGTGTGGAAACATTTTAAGTTCTTGGAAGCAAGGCATAAATACTTTCTTAGTCACCATTCTGCATAGAAAGAAGCTATTTGGTTAGCTGGGAAAAGCAAAAAAAAAAAAAAAAATATATATATATATATATATATATATATATATCTATAGGCACTGTGGTTGAGCTTTGAGTCTGCCAGGTAAAAAAAGAATCCTGACAACTCTTCAGGATACAAATTGGAGGAATAGAATTCCCTCACATATTTCCTCTTTCAATAATAAGAGGATAATAATAATAAATGATAATAAAATGATAAAATGAATAATAATAAAACAATAAAATAAATGGAAAGTGAGGGTATGAATTCCTTGCCCAGAATTCATGTCTTTGGTCTCAGAGATCCTTTGTAAGTAGAATGGGCAAGCTGAAAATTCTCATACGCATTCTGAATACCATTAAACTATGATAGTCCTTGTGAACTCATAAGCAACATCTGTGTGTGCTTTTGTCCTGCAATAACATTATTAAAACAGTAAGTGGAAGAATTGCAAGACCACAAGAATGGTCCTAGAGGACATAGAAATCACGGCCTTTAATAGAAGAAGATTTTTTACGAAGAGGCTGATTACACTCAGGATCTCTTGTGTTGTTATGTTTTTCTCTCTAGGGAGAAGTCTGGTCTTAGAGTGAGGCAGAAACAAAATGGAAATCTCTTGTCAAATCGTGTTTTAAACCATGTTAACTTTCCAGTGTGAGGACAGTGCTTGAGCCACAACGTAAGTTTACTGATGGCTTCTGAAATGGAATACAGAGGTACCTGGGTGGCTCAGTGGGTTAAGCCTCTGCCTTCAGCCCGGGTCATGATCTCAGGGTCCTAGAATTGAGCCCTGCATCAGGCTCTTTGCTCAGCAGGGAGCTTGCTTCCCCCTCTCTCTCTGCCTGCCTCTCTGCCTACTTGTGATCTCTCTTTGTCTGTTAAATAAGTAAATAAAATCTTTAATAAAATATTTAAAAAATACAAGATAGAATACATCCCCAAATCCAAGGAATATACATCTTCATATATTTCAATTGAACAGTTATTAGTTCTGGAAGAGATTTCACCCCCTGTAACTTCATGAAAACATAATACTCTGGGTTTTTTTTGTATTAAAATGTGAGCCAAGTTCACTAGTAGTCTTTTTTTCTACTTCAGTAAGTTAACTCTTCCGGTGATGTCATAGGAGATTTGTCATTAAACAAGGATCTCTGAACAAAATCCCTTTGTAGGGGAAGAATGTCAACAAACACAAACTTAGGTAGGTAAGTGACTACCAGTGACAAGTTACTGTTCTGTAGAAACAAGCAGCCATTCAGTGAGAACTGGATACAGCTCGGGTCATTTGATACATTTGTGGGCCTTCTCTGTCTCTCATGATGACCCAATTTTCCGTATCAGAATTGAATTCCAAGTAGGGGATCTACAGGGAAAGCACTCAAATAAGCAAATAAGTCACAAAGTAAATTTTTAGAAGCATCCGTTTTCTGGATGCAAACTTACTTATGACCACTTTTCTTGTATTGGAAAGGAGCTCTCTCCTATAAGAGCAGATCCACCTGTTGTTTCTTTTTGTCTTCTTTCTTAACATGTTTTCAGTAAGATCTAGCAATTTCTTTATCTAAATTAGCAAAAAATATAATAATAACCCCACCTTTGAACTTCTTAGTTTTCACATCAGTAGCCAGTAACCCTAATATCAAATCACTGTATGGTTGTGGACCAGCAGCACTGATGAAATCTTTGAGTTTGTAAGATATTCTGTCCCAGGACCCACTCCAGTGCTGCCGAGTCAGCATTTTAGTAAGATCCTGAAGTAATCTCTTGTACATTAAAGTTTAGAAGCATTGCCTTATTTTATTAGATTGGCAGATTTCTTGCTTTTCACTTCACAGTTGGTAATTATAATTGTGCTCCAATTCTGACCAATTGGAAGCTGAGTAATTATGTATATTATATATGTATATGTATATCTGTGTTCCTAAGGTTTATAATTTAGAAACATACCAGGGCTACCTATGTAAAAGTTAAGGTTCCAACTGGATGTGTACAAATCATACTTTAATTTTTTTGAAGATTTTATTTATTTGAGAGAGAAAGAGAGCCATGAGAGGGGTAGAAGGAGAGAATCCCACACAGACTCTGTGCTGAACCAGGAGTCCGTCATGGGGCTTGATCTCATGACTCTGAGATCATGACCTGAGCTGAAATCAAGAGTGGGACACTTAAGCAACTAAGCCACTCAGGCACCCCAATCATATTTTAAATTTTTTACAAATATTATTGTGTAAAAATTATCAGGGATTTCCTGTTATCAGAAATAAACCTTTTTAAATTAATATTTTTATTTTAATTCCAGTGTAGTTAACATATGGTATTATTTTCATTTCAGGTGTACAATACAGTGATTCAACAATTCTGTACATCATTACTCAGTGCTCATCTTGATTAGTGTACTCTTAATCCCCTTCACCTAGTTTACCCATCCCCTCTGATATGTTTGATTTTAAACAAGTGCCCTCAGTTAAAGTTAAGACCCAAGACTTTTTTTTTTTTTTTCAAGAAATAAGTCTTTTGGTTGAAGGATTATATAGTGTATTCTCTACTGATTGTAACATAAGTAAAGTCAACATCCTTTACTTTATGCTAGACACTGTAATTAGCTAAAACTCAAGCAAGAGAAAATGCAGACCACAAGCAAATCTGTGCGTTCCTTCAGGGAAGGATACGCCTCATGATATATCAGCTAAATGCTAGGAATATGACAACTAGCAATACATCGTGGATTCTAAATAAAAATATGTTGAATAAATGACTATGCTCAGATCACAAGGTGAGGAAATGTCTTTCCCTCTAAGTCGCCTTCTGGTGAAATCATCTTGAACTTCTGGGCCTGTCCTTCCTCTTAAGGATTCTTGACTGCCATTGTCTTTCACCTCTTCCATCATGCATAACACTCTAAATTCACGAGGTGGTATTTCAGTATGCAACTGTGACTGACTTTGCTCCTATCATTCCAAAGTAAACAAGACATTGCTACTGGGATTTGATGTCATATCATCTTTCTTTACATTGACCCAGGTATTATTCCCACTGAGGAGACAGGGGGCTTTCTCCTTAACAGATTTGTTCGCTTTTTTTTTTTTTTTTTTTTTTTTGTCTCCCAAATGAACAGCAACACTTCAACCTTATAGCCTCTTAAATAATTTGATAACTTGAGACATCTAGAAAAAACATCCAGTCAAAAAGTATGTATACAATACCCATAATACTGAAAGTTGTTTTTAGGTCACTTTTAGGGAATATTGAACATGAAGGAGAACAAACATGATACTGACAGATGGTGATAACAATTAGAAGGAAATATATAAACAAAGAGATGGGATGGAAATAAATTGGATGTGGGAGGCTATTTTAGGTCAGGATGGTGATTGTGGATCCCTTTAGGAGGTAGTGATATTTAAGGCATGTAGATGTAGAAACCAGAAAATTAAATGTAGGGAAAGAGTGAGAGAAAGAAAGGAATCAGGAATGGTAAGTAGTTTTTTAGCTTGAGGAAATACATGGTCTGTTTTGTGATTTACTGAGACAGTGGGTTCACAATAAAAATGAATGAGTGAATGAATAAGTGATTGAATTTATTAATGAAAAAGTTAATGAACCTATGAAAGTTTTCCTGTATCTGGGTATGAGGATATTTGCATGATACTCTTACATCACAGTGTCCCATTCAATGCTATTCCTCATAAATTCTGCCAGGATGGAGTCAAAGCACCTTGATTCTTTCCTTCTTCAGGATGAGTTCCCTCCACCACCACCCCATTCTCTGAGAGGTTGGTAGTGACCTTATCCTCTCTATTTATTATCCTCTAATTTATTAATTCCTATAACATTGCATTCATTCTAATGGGTACAACTAGTTCTGACAATCCTAAGGTAAGAATGTGGAAACATTTTTTAGGATACTTATTTAACAGGATAGTACTTGAAAAGTTGCTTTATAATGTGTGAGAAATGTCTAACAAATTTAATAAGAGAGTAACACATTTTTGGTTCTATGAACACATATGGAGCCATGATGCTATCCATCCCCACCATCTTTCCTGCTGAGTTCTCCATATAGACCAATATGTATTGATTTCAGATGTAAGAAGTGGTTGTGTGCTCATGTCCTGGGGTTCGTGAATAGAATACAAAAGCTTAGTCCTTACTTGCAGAGAACAGTAGGATGTGTCATGGAAAAGTGGTATGAAATTATGTGAATTACGGTTTTTCAAGACACCAGATCAATGAACCAAATTCAGGGTCACAGTGCTTTTCTTTAAGTACAGTTGTGTTTGAATGCCTTTGATTCTTGTGATCTCTTGGCATCATTATATTTGTATTCCTGCAGCCTGTTTCTAGATATACTAGAGATTTGTCATAGCTAAGAACTGTATTTCCCCACTTTATGATTTAAAACAGTAATTATCATAGATTATTACTTAAATAAATTACCATTAGTAATTTTTCTTCTAAATGATATATATGAGATTGTCTTAACAGAAGCACATTTATTTGAGGGGCTGAGGTGTCTTCTAGAAGGAAATATACCATTTTTTAAAAGTTTAAATAAATAATATAAAAAACATTGGTGTTCAAATAAAGATTTAAAGAAATTTTACACCAGGGTGGGTGGTGCCTAAGAGAAGGGAGAGTCAAGTGAACAAATATGACCCCTATAAATTCTTAGTTTCTAGTGCAGTGATGGTCATTTAAGTCTGTTGCCAGACCCAGATCTCTTTGGGCTTATGTTTTAGTCTTATGTGCTAAAAGAAGTTTTACTAAAACAAAAATTATGTGTAAATATTAGGGCACAAACAACACTCTTTGTAATCCATATGGGAAAGTAAAATAATAAAATGGAGAAAAGCATTACTTTAGCACAAGATAGACTAAACATGGTTACAATCATGTGGAGGGTTTCAAAGAGCACATCACTTTCTGACACCTAGAGCCTCCAAGTATCAACTGCCTAGTAGTAGCCATGTCTAAAAGAGGAAGTCCTAGTGGCACTCCAGTAGGCTGAGGGACCCTGCTGTGAACAGAAATACCCAAACAACTGGATTGTGTCTAAATTCTTCCTAGTGATAGTGGTAGGACAATGGCAAAGTAAGGTGAACAAATTTTGACAAGTGACCTGGGTTTGAATTCTCTTCTATCCACTTAATAAATGGATAACTTGGATAAATTATAATTTTGAGTGAGTTTTTTACTCCTTGTGTATATGTATACACACACACACACACACACACACATATATATAACATATATAGAGTTGTATAATGCATGCTCTATATGTTTGCCATGTAAATCAAATTGTAAGCAGACAGGAAGCACCTAGCATGGTACCTTCCTGGTTGAATAGTTCAAAATGTTAGTTCTTTTTCTTGCCTTTCCCTCTTCTCTGTATTGACTAAGAACCAAAGAGAAGAGCCATAAGGTGAAGAGTAGATAGAAAGGGAGTCTAAATGAAAAAAATGAACAAGAGAACATGATCTACATGAAAAAATGAGATGATTGAGAGATAGGGATGAGGCATTGAACCCATATATTGCCTAATGTAATGATACTGGAAACAGAGTTGAGAAGGGAGTAATTGACTGATGGTAGAAAAAAGTAATTAAAACAGGAAAAATTTGCTAAATATACAAGGATTATAAAAGAACCGTTATGAGAAATCACGGTGTATTGAAAAACAAGTGCCCATTAGTTTGCTAAGAATATGGCAGTACTGCATAGGATACTACTAAGAGAGTTCTATTAAGTCATTTGAAAATAACATTTTTCTTCTCTATTTTGATTAATCCTTCTAGAAGCTTGGAGTATAACAGGCATAGCACATCTCCCAAAGTTAGGCACTATACCAGAAAGTCTGAAAGAAAAACCAAAAACCAAACAAAAAGGAGTCTCGGGGGAAAAGAAAAAAAAAAGAGTAAATGGATGTGTATCACATCAAACCAGTTAACTCACTGGTGACTGAGGTAAATCCAGTATTTTTAAAAACATGTATATAAAAAGAGATTGAAATTGTAGGTTATGTGTTACAAACAGGATTTTACTGAAAGGTTCTAATCCCTGTTCTAGAACCCATTTGTGAAAAACAACACACACCCAATAAATAATTCCTAAGGTTCCTAGGATATTATATAGATGTGGTACATTTAAATAATGATGAATTTATTGAGATGGCATATTACCGTCTAGTTGGAATTATTAAAATTCTTTAAATTATAGTTAGGTTCATGCAGACCATTTATTGCTATTTGATCATGGCTTAGGCAAAAGAAGTCTTGGAGTAGATATTTAAGACAATTTTTGAAAGGTCACTGATGATTCATAGGTGTTTTATGTAAATGTAAAAGTGTTTTTCTCCTTTGACTCAACTCACTGTGGTGTAAAATTTCTTATAATCTTTATTTGAACTTCAGTGTTTTTTTATATTACTTATTTGAACTTTAAAAAAATATCAGTAGAGTAAAGTTAAAGATAAGTAATGGGCCAGTATAAGTCAAGCCGTACTTCCTTTGTTATTAATAACTGTAGATTGAATGCTTAATTCTATGTCATATTCAGTCGTCCACATCTACATGCAATGATTAAGCTAAAAAACTGACGAAAAATGATTAGTGATAGAATTAGAGTATTTCCCATGTTCCTGTTATTAGGCCAATCATTTAAGAATATGCAAATGTATAGAGGTAATGGAGGGGAATTTAACACATACATTTCACTTCTTTATAGCTGTCAGTGGTGAGGATGCATATTATTTCTCTCCTTAGACCAAATTGTTAGCAGAATCTGAACATAAGAACGGTTTGCAGTAAGAACCTTGTGTCAGAGACAATATCCTTCACCCAAAAAAGCTTAAAGAAAAAATTTTAAAAATGTATAGGAGATCAACTTTTCATTTTGCCCTTAGCAAACCAGCAAATTGGTTTTGTAAACCCAGAAAAGGTATTTATTTTTCTTAAATTAAGGACAGGGAGTCCACCATTATTTCAAACTCTTCAGTAACATGGAAGATTTACATTAACAAAGGAAGAGTCATTTAAGTTATTTCATAGGAAATAGTGGCTACATTTGCTTCTGAAATGTATTTTGAATATAAATAAATTCAATAAATTCTGCCTATATCCTCACTTCCTGAACAAGGCTAAAACTGGATAACTTTCAATGTTGGCTACAGTTACCTCTTGGGTCAGAGGAATTAAATTCTGCACTGTTAATAGTGGGAATAAATAAAATAGCACAGCGTCCATCTCAGGTTATAATGGATTTTTGGGGTACTTCTCCCAACTTGACTAACACTGAAAAGAAGAGGGCTTTTTTAAAGGGACACCTCCTGTTGTGCAACAGTGCCTCCCCTAAGGTTATTTTTCTGTCTTCTTTGTTATGTTCACCTTAAGCAGCTATTGCCAGGAACCCCAGTGTTCACCCCCTGTGGGAAGTTGCTACTGCTAAAAAGAATGCAAAGTCAGAGATTTAAGAGGGTTTCCTGGTGCCTCTGGCTGAATTCCAGTTTGGCTGCAGTTTCTCTGGTGCTGCGATTCTCAATGAGGGTATTTACTACCAAAAGACCTAATGCATTCAAGTCATTTAGAATGATGTTAAAGGCATTTAAAACTGAAGTGGATGAGAGGGACAAACAAACAAACAAACAAACCACATACAACCTGTATAGCCATAAAAGCAGTGCCACAATGGGGTGAGGACAAAAGGAAAACCCAAAATGTTGCCTAATGCATGAGGTCCTATAGTCCTTTTTCTTTCAAGGATGTCTTTGTTTTCTGCATTGCTGGGAAAAATCAAGCCACTGAATGCCCACCAGCACATTTCTCCTACCAGCATTCCTACCTATCCATTCTGGCTTCTCTTGTGTTATCAACTCTCTTGTTCTTAAGGGTAAATTCTTCACTAGGCACTGCCCCTCTATCTCACTCAGAGATGTTGTTCAAGCAATTTTCCTGTCTCTTCTCTATCAGCAAATTTTTTTCTTTCCTGGGTCAAGCCCATCAAACATTCCAATATGCTAACATTTGTATCTTAAAAATATTCTTTTGATTTCAAGCCCATTGTAGTTATCATGTTTTTGGTGCAAAGAGGTAGTTTTGATGAGAGGACAGAAGGCTGGCTGAGGACAAAGCAAAAGCTGACACGGTCCAACTTTCCGCCACCCCCATTCCTGGGTGGGACATCTGTGACATTCTTTAGGAATCTCCCACCCATCTTAATATTAATACCTTGCTAGAGGGCAAAACGACCTTGGCGATGGCAAGGCCTCTGGTGTCCGGTGTCTTATAGGTCCTGTTTAGCATATGAAAGTTCTGTTGAAGCCTCCCTTTTCCTTACCTCCCCCCAACTCCAGGGTACCTGATGCTCCTCACAACCCCAGGGCAGCAGCTCTTCCTGCCCACAGGTCCTGTCCCCGTGCTTTAATAAACAACCGTTTTGCACCAAAGATGTCTCAAGAATTCTTTCTTGGTCATCAGCTCCGGACCTCAACCCACCGAACCTCACTTAGATTCCAGAACTTCATCAGTTTTAATAAAGCACGGGGAGGCAGAAAGAGCTGCACTGGGATTCGTAAGAATGGCCAATGATATACTTTCAAGTTGGGAGGGAGTTAGGGATAGTGTAAATCTAAGGAATTTTGGAAGCAAGATTTCCAGGACCTTGAGGGGTTCTAGCTACTGTTAGGAAAACATCATTTATTACTATCTAATAAAACCTTAGTCATGAGACCCTTCAGATGTATATTGGTGGGTTATATGCTTGGGGGATGATTGCCAACATGTATCTTAGGAGTAGAGATAAAGGAAGTTTCCAGAGGAATTTTTTTTATTTCTTAAAGTATATGTACTTTATGGTGAGAGACCAAAAAAAATGCCCCCCCCCAGAAGTGCGTTTCTAACCAGCTAATTTCCCTTCTGTACGAACGCTTGCTTTTTCGCGCGTGCGAGGGCTAACCGGCCAGATCTGCTTCTGTAAGATTGCTTTGTTATGCTTTGTCAGCTTTTGTGCGGATCCTTTGTCTGCTTTCGCGCCGACCCCTGCTTGTGTACGCGGGTCCCCCTGACCCAATCCACTGGCGCCAGGTATACCTGTTCAAATTGTCAACCAATTAGCACAGCCCTACCCGAAACTTGTTTGTACCTGTCTATAAGAACCCTGCACCAACCCAGCTCTGGACCTCTCGGCGTTATCGGCAACGAGCGGCGCAGAGGTCCAGGTTCGAACCTGCAATAAACGACCCTTGCTGATTGGCTTTGACTCACGTCTCTGGTGGTCTTTTAAGGTGGGGGTAATATTCAATTGGCATTTCAATGGGAGTCAGGCTAAGATGGGCTTTTGCCTTTAGCAAAGTATTAACATTGAGAAGGCTGAGTTCCTAAAAGAATATCACTTTACAAAGGTAGGGAGTATTCCACTACTATCTGAAGTACTTCAAGTAGTACATGGGACACTGTGTAATAGGTTCTAAAACTATGTTTGTTGAATACATGAATATATTTTTATTGGACTGAGTGAAAAATACACAGCATTTTTTTTTTTTTAGGAGGAAACTTACCAGATTTCTTTTAGGTCTCCTTTTAAGTACACCACATAATTGAGAGGGCCAAGAACATTTTAGGCCTTGATAAATCATTTAACCATACCATCTATTTTCAGGCAGTTTAAAAAAATTGATTGTGATATTTTCAAATTCAAGCATAGTGGTATAATCTGAATTTTGGAGTGATAATAGCAACATTTGATTTTAGCTCATCAACTTGTGGGATCTTGGCAAGTCATTCAATACTTCTATATTCAGTATCCTCTTTTGATAAATGGGGATAGTAAATAATAAACCATTTACATTCTTTATAACATTTAATTTACCAAACAATTTAATAAGCACGAGTTTAGATGTGCTAATGGTCAACTGCAAGTTAGACAGCTAGAATTTGTTTCTACAAGGACACAAATGACAAAATTGTTTTTGTCCTGTGACTCTTTACTTAAAGGATGCATGACTTTAGACCCTTCAAAATTCTCTCAAGATGCAGTGGATTTTTAAAGATAATTATACCTGATTTTTAATATTGATTCCTGATCAGTATGACAAACAGTATAAATTAGAGAAGCCTACTTAGAAATGATCAGAAAACCTCTATTATGACATGCATCATACTTCTACCACTTACATAGTTATAACATTATTAATTGAATCTTATTTATAGAAAATAATGTTATTCTTAGGTCCATTCATTCCCTAATGGTGAAGACAGTGGAATTTTTTTTTAAGATTTTATTTATTTGAGAGAGACAGGGAGAGCAAGCAGTGGAGTAGGGCAGAGGGAGAGGGAGAAACAGATTCCCCACTGAGCAGAGAGTCTGATTTGTAGGGCAGGATCCCAGGACCTTGAGATCATGACCTGAGCCAAAGGGAGATGCTTAATCGACTGAGCCACCCAGGCACCCCAACAGTGGAAAGTTCTGCATTCTTGTTCCCAAACAGAAATTCACAATTGCACTGTAAGGAATATAATTAATCATGATCATATGGGTAATCATATTGAAATACAACATGCACTTGATTTTAAAAATGAAGCTACTAAGAATCTATATTAAATAGTTTTCTTTGACATCGAATTTTACTAATTAGGACCCAGCCCTGAATTAACATCAGAGTGTGATTATCCTGAAATAACCCTGATAGTCATACTTAATCCTATCTTCAATTCCAAAGGCACAATAGAGACCTCTTAGAACTCCATTACTTAAAATCTGATGAACTTGTATAATCTGCTTCAATGCTTTGTCATGAATCCTTTCCACTATGTTGGAATCTTTGCTTCTGACACAAAAATTGTCAACCCATATAAACAGGCTTAGTTTAATATATATATAAATATAAGTCTCTGATTCCTGATATATATGCACTGTCTGCTAACCTAATTCTTGCAGTAGAACACTTCTTGCTTTGTAATTTTATTATCTGCTTCTATATTCCCTACTATGTCATTCTAAAACATACAAAAGATCTTGAACATCCCTGTATCTAAGTCAATAGAGCACATTTAAATTATGCTTATAATTAGGAATTCCTGTTACTCTGTAAATGAGAAAGAGATTCTGAATGTTTCTACCCTTTCAAAGTCAAATGTGTGTATGTTGTTTCTGAAGATCACTATCATTCCCCAAGCCTGTGATCTTCTCATTCAAAGAGATTACTTTCCAGTTGCACAGATGCGTCCAAATGCTTTTCACTTGACAGTGAATTGCTCATTCATTTGAGTGCTTTATTATATTGACGTCCTATAATTATTCTTTAATTAAATAATGACACAGGTAATCTACTAGTGAAGATATTAAGGAGACTTAACATACAAATGAATTATGGGATGATGATACCTGAAGCACCATCTGGAATAGAGAGTACGTAAGGAAATAAGATGTTACAAAAGAGTAAAGTTTTTTTTTTTTTTTTCCTTCTATTTCTGTTCTAAGATAAATGAATACAAGCTAAGACCTGGGAAAGTTAATTGAATATCTTTCAGTCCAGTGTTGCCAATTCAACCTGAGAAACCTCTTCAGAATATCAAAACAGCACTACTTTTAGATTCTGTTGTTTCTGATGCCTAGGTAGGCTAGTAATATTTGAACTTTTTATTGTGTTTTCATGATGTGATTCACTGAAGTTAAAAGAGGGCTCTCTTTCACTGGATATCCCACTTCTCTTTACTTTGGTCTTCTGTTTGTTGGGTTTTCAATATTAATTAATTAGTTAAAAACAAACATTTGTGGCACTGTGTCCAAGGTACTTACCTATTAGTTTACCTATTAGCAATAGGCTTCAGAAACATGTTGTAGCCAGGGAGAAAGACAACAGTTCTCCTTTGAAATATTTTGAATACTATGTCTACTATAGACATTTTGTTAAAAAGAAAGAAACTCGGAGTACATTCTCTTTCTCCAGCAATACTAAATCTCCTGGCAGAGGTTCTTCTCTTGTTGGCCCCAAGGTGGTATAATGGCTTCTCTGAAACTCACAGGTTTGTGAGACTGTTTCTCCATTAAGCTTATATATACAACATTGCTTTTGCTGGCCTTAGGTCTAAGAAGCCCTCTGTGAAGTCTCTTAATTTAGTCTACTCTGGGTGCCTCCATGAGCATCTTTGGAACCAAGCAAGTGTAGGATGTCTTAGACTCTGAGATGTCTAAGACCCAGTGTGGCTCTTTACTCTGTTTTACTTTTTATCATTTAAAAAAATGAGAACTTACCCCTGCCCATGGAGCTAGAGACTTTTCAGCTGAAGGTTTTCAGAAAAGTTGTGCTTTTTCTTTAAAAGTGTGAAAGCCAGGAGCTTTTCCTCTAGGCCTATTTGACTAAATTCCAGCAATGGGACAGAGTGGGGTTCTACGATGTGAAGCCTGATGTGCATGGCTTTTGAATGTGAAGAAAAGACAAACTACTGTGTGTTCACAGGAAGAGTAATAACAGTAATATGAATAATGAATATGAATATAAAAATGTATTGGTTGTATAATTCACACCATGCCCTTACTATTTGCTTTAAATATATTCTTATATTAATTAATTATTACAAAATTAATAAATTATATCAATAAAATTAATATAAATTAATATAAAATAATTTATATTAATTAATTAATTTTATATTAATGATATTTCTGTGAGGTAATTATTATTATCTGCATATGACAACCAATAAAGTTCAAGCTTATTGGGTTTAATCACATGACCAAGGTCACACAGTAACTTTCAAAGGATGGTGCTGAATCCATATTTCTCTGACCCTTTCCACAAAACCACATTTCCACTGCCTAATTGTCACTAATTCCACGGTTAAAGCTTCACTCAGACCCTGAAAAATGTGCCCTGGTTACTTAATCTTTCTGTCTCTGGTTTGTTCCCTGTAAAAGGGAAACAATAATTTTATTCATCTCAATCAACAAAAGTGAAGATGAAATGAAGTCATGTATATAAATAGCTCTGTAAATTATAAATCACTATTAATAAATATCTTAGTAGTAGTGTACTATTTTGAAAAATAATTACAATTAGTTCTCAAATAATTGTACTGGAAGTACTGAAGGTTATGAATAAACCCAAATCATATCTAGTTCAGATTGGGTCAAAATGGGTACCAAAGTTATTTAACATATATTTATTTAGTTAAAATTAAATCCTGCATTTAAAAACACATTTACAGAAAACATTTTTATAGAAATCACCTCAAAATGTAAAATTTAAAAGAAATACAACAGTTATGGAGCACTCAAGACAACATAAATTCCCTTATGTACAATGGAAAAAATGACCCTTTCTTTGCTAAGATAGACTGTTTTCCCCCGACACAGGAATTTTTCCATAATAGAATTCTAATTTTTATGCATTACATTGGAGTCTGGGTTAACCAGGTTTAGTCCAAGTCTAACTCTCATCTCTTCTTCACCCAAATGTTCAACATCCATGACAGATGCAGTTTAGAAACACAAGTTCTGCTCCTCTCGCCCCTCAGTCAGCACCCCAGTGCTAACAAGAGAAGGAAGTAAGGTTGTTCCAGACATTGCACTGATGAAACTATAAAATAACCAATTGTCCTCAGTTCAACACATGACAATGTTTTTTCTTCCCTTTACCCCATAATTTAATCTATAAATCATAGGTGAATCCACATTTCAAGCACCTTTTGGGATAGTTGCCTATAGTTTAATAGCTCACTTGCTAGCTCTCCCCTTCTCTTTCTCTCTTCCTCTCCCTCTATCCCTCTTGTTGATAAATAGAGAGATAAGGAAGAGATTAGATACACACACACACAGTCCTTCCACCCTGGCTATATTAATATGTGCCTTGACTTCCAATCCTAACTCTTCTGTTGCTTAAGCCTAATTAGTTTCAGAATAATTTCCTTTTCAACCTTATTTGGCACAGAACATTCAAATACTGACAATGGGACAGCAGTGGTAAAGGTAGCATGAAGAATGGAAATTCATAGAGAAGGAGATGAGGCTTTATGGGGCATTAGAGAGAGAGATTATGAAGCAAAACTTCTACTTAGATTCCTACCCCTCACCTCTGATCCTGAAAGAGGATCAGAATATAGTAAAGAGGAGCTAATAAGACTATATAGCTACATAGCTAAAAACTGAAACTATACCTTAAGGAGCTCACGGGATTGCCTTCTCTAGTAGCTGATATTTCTGTTTACAATGCTTCTGCTCCTATAGGTGACTGTAGTCTCTTATGTTTGGTATCTAAGGCAGATTTGTTTTTGATAAATTCTACATATTTCACAAAGAACAAGTTATGCATTGTTAGAAACAATATTCGGATCCTCTAGTGTTTGTAACAGCTTATTGATAGAAACTTCACTGAAATGTTTGTTAAGCATAACAAAGTGAGAAATTGCCTGGAACTGAAATTTGTGAGTCAAGGACTGGGTCACAAATTCTACTGAGACATACTTTAACAGCTTATAATAAAGAAAAAGAGAGAGAAATTCAAGAGATGCATAGGTTGGGGCGCCTGGGTGGCTCAGTGGGTTAAAGCCTCTGCCTTCGGCTCAGGTCATGATCCCAGGGTCCTGGGATCAAGCCCCACATTGGGTTCTCTGCTTAGTGGGAAGCCTGCTTCCTCCTCTCTCTCTGCCTGCCTCTCTGCCTACTTGTGATCTCTGTCAAATAAATAAATAAATAAATAAATAAATAAACCTTTAAAAAAAAAAAAAAGAGATGCATAGGTTGTGTCAAGTCTTATGAGGGGGATGGCATTTCTGCCTATACATTACAGGAAAATCCTCTGTATAAAAATATGATAAAGTCAACAACCTGTATGTCATCTTATATAAGTCATTATAATCATCATGCAGAAAAACCCCTCGTTTTCAAAATATCTCAATCTAAAGTTATCCTTATTATTATTTTTTCAAAGAAAGTAGAATGTATGTATTTTTCAATGTAGAAAGAGAAGTAGATAAATTTCATAATGTAGTGATCATTTGCTTTTTTAGCTTCTTTGGAACAACATCAAAAATCCAAAGGAAGCTTAATTATTTTACTTAAAATATTGTTTTTAAGCAAATAAGAATATTGAGAATATTAGCAAAATACTTGGAATAGTACAACCCATTTTCTTAAATGTCACTTGATTATATTGCATTAAATGATGAGTTATTCATGATGCCAAATTTTAATGTTTTGATGTTTTAACATTTTAATGTTTAAATTTTAACAATACAGATTTTCTAAATCAAATAAGTTAGTTTTAATAATCAAATTCTGAAAATCAAGTCATTAAGTTTGTTTACACTCTAATGAGGACATTAGAAGATCCACTTACAGTGAGTGAATTACAGAAACTATCCCTTATACTGTGTGGGCTAGCACTTAGTTTCAAATCCGAACTTTTTTAAAGATTTTTTTTTTTTTTCATGAACCTAAGGTAAAAATAAACAAAGACTCATGCTTGGGGTCCAGTAATTAAATCAAGTTTTAAAGTTATGATTCACACAATTTAAGGTAGCCCTTTACAAGAGCCAGGTGGGCATGGATTGGCATATATCTACATATAAAGTTTGTATTTTGAATCCCTGAGTGGTATGTGATGGAGAAATGTATAAAATTTTCAAGCAAAAGAGTGATATAAATATGTTAGGAAAATTACTCTGGCAGTGAAAGTTTTCTACAAGGAGTCAGGGGAAAATTTTACAAGACCATTGAAATAATCCAGTTAGGTATTGTGGGAGGAGAATGATGAAGAGGCCTTTTGATAATTGAAGCTATAGAACTTCCTGATAAATTTATCCAATGCAAACTTAAAAAGGGATAAAGAAGACTATGGTGAAGTCAGCTAAGTAGTGGTGAAATCCTCCCCCAAGATAGGATTAAAGGAAGAGGGACAAGTTTTCTGAGAAGGTGACAAATCTTCTTGGGGACACCATATGATTGAAGGGACTGTGGGATATCTTGTAGAGATGCCTGTTGAGGAGACAGAAGTTTAGATATGGTTGTAGAATTCTGGTTTGTGTTGGCCATCATTTGCTTCTAGGGAAAAGTTAAAGTGATACCTGTGATATATTAATAAATGAGTTAATACACATAAATCTTGGAATAATGACTGGAACATGGAAAGAACTCTATAAATGTTACCTACTATTATCCTTCAGTAAAAGTTTGTTAAATAAGAAAAAAAATGGGGAAGACCTTAGAATAAGGCTTGTCATGTTTTGTTATAAAATCAACACATAACAAATGAAGATGGAGATTGAAAAGTCACTGCAGTGAAAAACAGCTCCCATGAGACTTGGCTATAGTTACTAATGCAGCTATCACTATTACCTGGAACAGTTGCCATTGCCAAGTTTTATTTTTTCCCATTTTATTATTTATTTTCTGCATCATGGCAGATAAAAATAAACATCTGAAGCAAAGAAACTCCCAAATGTTAGAATAACGTGTTTCCACAGTATTTCCTTTTGGCTGCCTAACAGATAGTATGTAGTGATTACATGGGCTACATCATCTTTATATTTTTATTCCTCACAGAACCTATAACAGTGTTTTGGACATAGTATACTTTAAATAAATTGGATGAAGTGCTGACTAAATGAATATTTACTGTGCCCATTGTTAAGTTGTAAAATGATATTTTTTCCCTTACCATTGCCTGAATTTAACCTGCTTGGTTAAATAACAGTGAAGAATTAATGTAGAAAGAGTATAAATAAAGGAGAGGGAAGACATTTAGATATTTAAGTTGAGGGGAGTCGAGTTTGGAGATCTAGATAAACTCGGATCTGAGCAACAATGGACATCACCAGTGTAGAATTGAGTGACAACCAGAGTTTTACTGAATTGGAATATGCATTTTAACAGATCCAATGTACATTAAAGTTTGAGAAACAGTGTCTTATGGTCTCTGGAAGATACAGTTTATGTTCATGTAAGTCATTTCCTGGGCCTGGAAATTTGGAACCAAACTGAGTGTATTAGGTATGTCTCTATTTTACAATGTTAGAATGAGAGAAGCTTTTTAGTGATCATGTGATCTAACTTCTGGATTTAAACTGGAATCCATGGAAGCTTCCATAGGAACTGTTATAACAAACTGAGACACATATTTTATTTTTTTAATGAAATATTTTAAATAGAGGTGCTCTTGTACCAATTTGAATAGAGTGTAACTTGATTTGCTTTATTAATTTAAACCCTCACAATTATAAGTTTGCTCATGGAGAGATATCAAACATCCCAGAGGTTCTAAAGAGGTAAAAGATCTATACTCTGAAAACTGTTGGAAACTTGTGAAAGAAATTGAGGAAAACACAAAGAAATGGAACATTTTCCTACTTATGGATTAGAAGAACAAGCATTGCTAAAATGTCTAAACTACCCTAAGCAATCTACACATTCAGTGCAATCCCTATCAAAATAACACCAGCATTTTTCACAGAGCTGGAACAAAGAATTCTAAAATTTGTATGGAACCAGAAAAGATCCTAAATAGCTAAAGTAATGTTGAAAAAGAAACCCAAAGCTGAAGGTATCATAATTCTGGATTTCAAGCTCTATAACAAAGCTGTAATCATCGAAACAATATGGTACTGGCACAGCAACCTCTTTGACCTCAGCCACAGCAATTTCTTGCTAGACATGTATCTAGACACAAGGGAAACAAAAGCAAACATGAACTATTGGGACTTCATCAAGACAAAAACCTTTTGCACTGCAAAGGAAACAATGAACAAAACCAAAAGGCAACCCATGGATTGGGAGAAGATATTTGCAAATGACCTATCTGATAAAGGGTTAATATCCAAAATCTGTAAACAACTTATCAAACTCAATACCCCCAAAATAAGAATCCAGCCAAAAATGGGCAGACACATGAAATGATGCTCAACATCACTCATCATCAGGCAAATACAAATCAAAACCGCAATGAGAAACCATCTCTCACCAATCAGAATGGTTAAAATGAACAATCGAGGAAACAGTAGATGTTGGTGAGGATGCGGAGAAAGGAGAACCCTCTTACATTGTTGGTGGGAATGAAAACTGGTGCAGCCACTGTGGAAAACAGTATAGAGTTTTATCAGAAAGTTAGAAATAGAACTACCCTACAACCCAGCAATACCACTACTAGGTATTTATCCAAAAGATACAAAAGTAGTGGTTCAAATATACCCCAATATTTATAGATGCACTATCCACAATAGTTAAAACATGGAAAGAACACAAATGTCCATCAGTTTATGAATGAAAAAAGAGGAGGTAGTGCATATACATACAATGGAATATTAGCCATCAAAAAGGAATGAAATGTTGCCATTTGCAACTACGCGGATGGAACTAGAGTGTATTATGCCAAGTGAAATACATCAGAGAAAGACAAATACCATATGATTTCACTCATAAATGGAATTTAAGAAACAAAACATGTAAACATAGGGGAAGGGATTCTTAAGTATAGGAAACAAACTGAAGATTCCTGAAGAGGTGGTAGATGGAGGGAATGGGCTAAGTGGGTGATGGCCATTAAGGAGGGCACTTGATGTAATGAGCACTGGGTGTTATATGCAGCTGATGAATCACTAAATTCTGTCCTTGAAACTAATAATGCAGTGTATGTTAACTAACTTGAAT
This sequence comes from Mustela putorius furo, assembly GCF_011764305.1. Taxonomy (NCBI): domain Eukaryota; kingdom Metazoa; phylum Chordata; class Mammalia; order Carnivora; family Mustelidae; genus Mustela; species Mustela putorius. The sequence continues at coordinate 35,666,227 of NW_025421987.1, forward strand.
TTAAATAAAATCTTTAGAAAAAATATTCAAGAGGCTCTGAGGCAGAATATGGGGAGGGGGTTCCAAAAAATATGTTGGTGCTCTGAGATGTGGACTAATTGCACTGTTGCACTGTATATGTGTTTTTTCAGCCTCATCACTTTGTACAAGCTACTGCACATTCTGCATTTCAGCTAGGTTTCTACAAATAGTACAAAAAGGATAAGACAAAGTTCTCTTTCATGCCTCTGTGCTTTGAAGCTACATAACTTAAAGTATCAGAATAGGTGCTGTTTCCTCCCCCTGAAACACTTACCTGGTGATATCATATACTTATTGCAAAGCTCAAATGATACGATGCACATGAAAGGACTGCGTGGATTCTGAAGAGCTGTGCCATGTTAGGATGCCAGATTTGGGGGCATTGTTTATTGTAATTACTGTTGTGCTTCTTAATTTTAATTAGTAGTAGTATCATTACTATTGCTATTATTACTACTGAAGCTACCACTACATCTACTGTTGCATTAGCAATAAGCAGCAGAGTGATATGCTCATAGAGTAAAGGGCCTTGGAATAGGCTTTACAGCTTCCAGCTATGAAAATTTAAAGAAGCTATTTAATCTCTCTATGTTTTATTTCCCCATCATCACAAAGAAATTTGCAGTGGCCTACCACATAGATTTTATTTTAGTTTGGGTTTTTCTGGAAGTAAGAATTGATTCCGGTAGAAGTAGCTGTTTTGGGGGAAGTATGAAGAATACTAGAAGGAAGTGGGAACGTGATACGGGGAGCAAAGGCTACCAGCTGATAAGGACTGCACTGTGGAACAAGCTACCATGCTGAGAAGTGGCAGTTTAAACCTGGGGCATTGTTTGGCACTGTGATGATGGAAACAGAGGTATAGCAGTGATGTGGCCACAAGGCAGGAAGTGCAGGCTGCCCTTCTAGATGCTGGAAAGAGCAAGGCAAGAATTCTCCCCTTGAGCTTCCAGAAGGAATGCAACCTAACTGACACCTCATATTGACCCCAATGAAATCTATTTTGGACTTCTGAATTCCAGAACTCTGCGTCACTTTAAGCTACTAATTTTGGTGTATTTGGTGTATATGATTATAGGAGTAACAAGCACTAGTAGAGATTTTGTGTGTGTGTGTGTGGAAATTATATATATATACGTATGTATATATGTATACAAATATGCACACACATATATACATATGTACTTATATATGTAACAAGCACTAGAGAGATTCTGTGTGTGTGAAATCATATATATGTACTTATGATTTCCACATATATATGATTTCCACACACACACACAAAGTCTCTACTAGTGCTTGTTACTGATATAACAGTAATATTACATATATATGTATATATATATATGCATATATATGTGTGTATATGTATATATGTGTGTATATATGTATATATATGATAAAATTAGTTAGACCACCTGAAGGACAAGGAGCTGAGATATTTATATGCCATCTCATAAGTATTTTCAATTAAAAGCTATTCCTTTCAGCCTTTATTCCTTTCAGATAAGGAGAAAGAACTGCCTTTCACAGTTGTGCAATAAAGGCCTCAGGTATAGAGGTGCAGAAACTGGTGGTTTTACTCATATGTGGCACATAAGGAATAGCATGGAGGACATTAGTGGAAGGAAGGGAAAAATGAAGAGGGAAATCAGAGTGGGAGATGAACCATGAGAGTCTATGGACTACAGGAAATAAACTGAGGGTTTTGTGTGGGTGTTGAGGGATGGTTTAACCTGATGATGGGTAATTAAGGAAGGCACATATTGCATGAAGCACTGGGTATTATACCCAAACAACGAATCATGTTCTGTATGGTGACTAACATGACATTTAAAAAAAAAAAAAAAAAAAGGAAAGAAAGAAACTGGTGGTTGGAAGTTATTGAGAAAGGACTAAGAACAGCACCGACCATCTGATGCAAGGATTAAATGGGATCATGTAAGCAAAAACATCTTGCTTGGTGTCCCGTGAAATGAATACATGAGAAATGTTACCTTCTGTCCTCCCTTTCCTATCTGTCAAAACCATACTCTCCCCTCAAATCCAGCTCAGATACCACCTTTTTTCCTGAAATCTATCTACGGCAAGAACAGTTAACTTTGGTGTAGTATGTGCATACTTCATTGAAATACTACTACAATTTATTTTTATTATTTATTTACATATTTATTATTGCTACTAAATTATGAATCCCTGAGAACAAAGACCATGTTTAATTCATTCAGAGCTCCCATGTATAATACAGTGTGTCTAAAAATTCAGGCCCACAGGAAACATTGGTTGAATGAACAAATTTTTATTTTAAAAACTCAGTTCCCATCCCCCAAAGAGGTTAGATTTTATAATTATTTCACACCTTGTGCAGTGTCATCTAGGTGCTTTTATAATTTTTCAGAGGATTCTTGGTCCTTGCCTTGTTTTTACATCAGCAACTTCACCAAGGAATCTCTCCTATGACAGAGAATCTGATGCCCTACATCAGCACCCCCATAATTGAGTCATTTTCATTAGTCTCACTACTTGTCCTGTCAATGAAAAGTTACACTGGATAATAGAAACTAAAAGCAGTGCCTGGGAAACTTGCTTTTTTTTCTTTCTTTCTTTCTTTTTTTAATCCTAAACATCTGTAAAAATAAGGAGTCTCGCCATGGGATGTATTTTTATTTATTAAGTAGAAAAAAATAGAGCTACTCCTAGCAATCAAGCTAGCAGAATGCAAGAAGGTATCTACTTTATTCTTCTTTGTTTCCACAACATTTATAACCTCTACAAAGCAGAGAACAGCTGTTACACTGGCAATCTGCAGTGTATTTTGGGCAAGTAGGGCAGCAGAGTGACTAATGTGCACTGTAATGGCATTATAAGTGACTCACTAGAGTGCAATTATCAGTATAGTTGCCACATGCTTGGTTTATGATTAGGTTAATCAGTTCCTTAGTTTATTTCATTCTGTGTCTTCCTCTAGTATACTCTGTTCTCTTGCTTGGGAACCTAGGCATAGACTTTACTTGAGGTTGTTCCCTGGTTAAACTTCACATGTCACCTTGCTACAAGTTGCTATTTTCCCTGGGTCTTGTTTGACCCCACAGACCAATTTACAAATTGTACCACTGTGCAAAATTCAATCAGTGCTGAATTCCCAAGGCTGCATGTGTCTTAGCAACCAGGAGTCTCTCAAGGGAGCATGCTAGTTTCCTTTATTACTTTTCTTAAACTTGTTATTCATGGTCAACAGGACACACAGGGAGGAGATGGTGTTAATGCTTCACATGGAATGGGCATCTCATAGGCAACTCATGGGCTCCTCAATTTGCAAATGACCAGAGGACAGTGCTTTCTGGAGCAGTCCATGAGCTATGGCCTGACATTAGAGAGGCAATAAAGGCAGTACCTTCAAGTTCCATTTCTTTAATCATTGTATTTATTTGAAGCAAAGCTAAATTTTCTCATTCTTTTTTTTTTTTCAGCACAACTCTGATCATTTCTCACTCCTACTCAGAAGTCCTGAATGAATTCCTAATTGTCTCAGACAGAATTTTAATTTTCCTAACATAGACAGACTCTAGGTTGTCTCCACTTATCCTCACCTTAGTGTACACCTTGAATGTGAGTGGAGTCTGTAACTTGCTGTTAACCCATAGTATATGGCAAAGGTGATGGTGTATAATTTCCACGATTATGTTACACTCTGCTAGTGTTAAGACTCTTCTTGGTGCCTTGAAGTAAGTGGCCATAACAGGGTAACCCACCAGGCAAGAAACTGTGGTGGATCTCCAGGATCTGGGGGCAGCAGCTGGGAGCTGAGGTTGGCTTCTGCCCAAGAGTCAGCAAAAGCAACTGATCCTCAGTCCGAAAGTTTCAAGAAAAATTGTACCATCACCACTTTGGGCAGGAAAGTGGGATATTCCCCAGTTAAGCCTCCAGAGGAGAATGCAGCTGACTCACACGATTGTAGCCTGTGAGACACTAACAAAGAACTTAGTTAAGCTGTGCCTAGACTCCTGGTTCACAGAAATTTGGGGATAATAAATGTGTGTTGATTAAAGCACTAAAATTGTGGTAATTTATTACATAGCCATACAAAACTAATACAGAAATCAAAGACTTCTTTAATTTAGCTATCTTTTTAGCTTCTTCTTATATTCATGTGTGTGTTGTAAATTCCTGTCACACAAGATATTCTCTGAATAGTCAGGATTCTTATCTGTAAAATGCAGATATTAAGTAACTCACTGGTGTACAATTATCTTCACACTAATGGGGGATAATGATACTTGAAAAGTTTTTGTGAGTATTAAATTGTATGACACACGGAAGCACTTACTGCAGTTTTTGGAGTACTGTAGACATTCAATAAATATTAATTTCCCTTCTTTTCTAGTTTCCTTCCTTTTCCAAATAATCATTTTGGCCCACAGTCTCCATGCCTTTAATTTTCATAGTCCTTCTTTCCAGAATGCCCTCCACACTCGTCTCTGTAAGTACGTACCGCTTTAAACTTCAGCTCAGATTTAACTTCTGTATAAAACATTTTTCCACAAGAATCATAATCTCACTCCAAATGTGTCCTTTCATGACTAAAAAACACAATAACAGTTGTGATTGAGATATAAAGTGATTTACTGTTATGTTTCTAAAGGAGAGAGACATGTCGAAGTAAACCGGTGAGGGTCTGCCATATTTACACAGTCAGTCTTTTTGGAGCTCTCCCTGGGCTCATCTGTATCAGGCTCCATCAATGTCCAGTGCAGGCCAGACATTGGGAACTGATACGAGAGGTCTGAAACTCTGGCACATGCACCACCTCTATTGTACGGGGGTTGCTTTTCTTTATAACCATCTCACTTTTTTTTTTTTTTTTTACTTTCTGGCAACATTTCAATAGAAACAGATGAAGAGATTTGTAGTATTTAGTATTTAATTTTTTTAAGAAAGATGAGGATAGAGACAGTACTAAGCAGAATTGTTAATTGGTGAGTTAAGGGGTGGAGGATGTTTTATTATTGTTATTCAGTTACAGTATTCCCTCTGGGTGCAGTCACATATTCCATAGCCTTTGTCCCAATTACGCTTTATCCCTGTTTCTTTCTTTCATATAATTTACATGACTTTCTTCACCTATAGAATGGGCAAAGTTGAGCCTGAAAGAAAAATAAGGCAAAAATAGTATTTGTGGAATAAAAATGCCCCATTGAATGACAGTAGAAATACCATTTCCATAATCCTCACAGAATGTCTTTTTTGCTCCCTGTAGTTTCCATCTTTTGAATTTGATATGAAATTGGCATCTAAAATGATCATTATCAAATGTTTTTCTCTTCATCCCTCAAATGTATACAGCTGTTAGTTTTTCATGAGGGTCCTATAATGTAGCTGGCAAAGTAGTAGTTCCATTAAGACGGATTTGCTTTGGAGAGAAAAGAAATCCCCCTACTATTTTTTTTTAATTCACTAACATTTTTAGGATCATATTTTATTTCCTTTAGGTATTTTCCCTTTTGGTACAATCTGTTGTGTGTTGGCTGAGTGGAGTTTTTCCATAAATTTTGCACGTGCATATGCACTAAATTGAGTGGCTGTCTAGCAGTGACAGGCGGGAAGATGTTCTACTACATGTTCAGTTGTTCCCAGGGGCTTTCCGGGCTGTTGCCATGATTCTGTAGCCTGTACTCTAGTTATTTATCTTCTCTTCCTTTGTAAATGTACAAATAACTCAATCACATTTTTAAAAAATATGTATTATACTAGCATTTGGTTGCTGAATCTTTGACTTGTCTGGTTATATTTGTATCACAGAATATGAACACACTTGAAATATTAAATATAAAAGGAAATAAAAGAAAGCTTAGTCCTACTCAAACAAAGTAATGTAAGATATAGTCTAGTTAAACTTCTAATTATACTCTTCTTCTGATATACAGTTAGCTTGAAGATACAGGTTGAAATCTACCAAGAGGAGAAACACACAATATTCCCTTAGTTATTTCAGAAAAGAACAGTGCTCATTCAATGGGAAGCATGGTTTCATTCTGAGTTAATCTTTAGAATACTTGAAACATTTATTTAAAATTTAATCCCATCAGAGGTGTTATCTTCCATGTAAAAAGCTCATGTAATATACTATTACTTAAAAACTCATTTTAACTGAGAGAAAATTTGTTCTGGAGAATTAAGTGCTGTCAAAGATGCCTTTTTGGGATTCAACTGAAGTACCTTGTTTCTCTATACAATCTTTCTCCCACACTTCATCATGTATCTGCCACTATTGTCTGTCAGGTAAAATAACTCTAATACCAAAAGTTTTATATATACCATACTGTTCAATACTAGAAATTTTGTTCAGATCCCTAAGATTTACTATGAAAAAGGCATTCATAGGGCTTCTGTCTTGTAAAGCTTAAATAAGCTTAAGTCCATAGGATCACACTGAGAAGGACATTTTTGAGAATGGAAAACTGGAAATATTTGGGTGCCTATCTCTTCTGAAACTTCTTCAGACTGTCTTCAAATACTTGAACATCTGAAGATAAGAATTATGTTTGTTTCATGTATCTTAAATGAGTAGAAGTAAGGTTAGTGGAGAAAAGGAGTTGATTTTTACTATATTAGCAGATTTCCCATAGGGTGACCTTCATTAAGCATGACAAGCAGAATCAGGGGAAAGATGTCATAGATAGGACTCAAGTACCAGATGATATATTAAACCAGAGAACTGCTAAAACTCCTTAAAAGATCTAAGATTCTATTAGAAATCTTTAAGGACAAAGCCTCCATTTTCTAAAACTCTGATCTCGTTACTGAATAGTTTCAGGTTGCCTTTCTTCCTCTATCTGTGATGCCTTTTACTGACTATTCATCATTTTTTATCAATGATCAGTACTATGATAGATTGAAATGTCTATACAGGGAATCAGTGATGTCCAAAGGGACGAGAGAGTACTATGCCTTACGATCCACCGCTGATTGGATCCTATTCTTTAATAAAATCCGCTCATTATCAATAACCTAAGAAAATAAGCATATAACCCAACATGAAGGATGAGTTATATTTCATTTTAGATTTAAGAATTTTTCCTTTCCTTTGATAATGTCTGTGTTTTCCCTGCCTGTAAATTAATTAATTTTTGCCATTTTCTTTCTGAATAGGTAACAGGAAAGTGATTTTAATGACTTTTGAATCTAATTAATCTGTTTATTATAAATAGAGAAGAAAAATTTAATTATAGATATATTAGTCAGCGTTCTTCTGAGAAACAGAAACAATAGGATATATATAGGAAGAGATAAAAAGAGAGGAGAGAGAGAGATTTAAGCAACTGGCTCATGTGATTAATCTGAAATCTGCAGTGGGGGCTGACAGGCTGGAAAAGTTGATGTGACAGTTCAGGTCCAAAGACCATCTGCCATGGAATTCCTTCTTGCTAGATGAAGGTCAGTATTTGGTTATATTTAGGCCTTCAACTGATTGGATGAGTCCCACCCATATTACAGAGAGCAGTCTGCTTTACTCAACTCACTGATTTAAATGTTAGTCTCATTTCAAAATACCTTCTGGAAACATACAGGATATTGTTTGGCCAAACATCTGGTCACTGTAGTCTAGCCAAATTGACACATAAAGTTAGCTGTCACTATGGGAATGTATCCATTGAGGTCTTCCACAGTTTTTGTTTGTTTGTTTGTTTGTTCTTTTTTTCAAAGATTTTTATTTATTTATTTGACAGACAGAGATCATAAGTAGACGGAGAGGCAGGCGGGTGGAGGGGGGAGGCAGGCTCCCTACTGAGCAGAGAGCCCATTGTGAGGCTTGATCCCAGGACTCTGAGATCATGACCTAAGCTGAAGGCAGAAGCTTAACCCACTGAGCCACCCAGGCACCCCAAGGTCTTCCACAGTTTGAATTTTTGTCAGGAAAGTGATTCTTCATTTTTCTTCTTTCCTTTCTCCAGACTGTTGTTTTGTTGTTAAAGATTTTATTTATTTATTTATTTGACAGGCAGAGATCACAAGTAGGCAGAGAGGCAGGCAGAGAGAGAGGGGGAAGCAGGTTCCCCACCGATCAGAGAGCCCCGATGTGGGGCTTGATCCAGGACGCTGGGATCATGACCTGAGCGGAGGGCAGAGGCTTTAACCCACTGAGCCACCCAGGTGCCCCCTCCAGACTGTTTTAATTGTAATTTTATGCTTCATATTATTAGCACATAGGAAGCTATAATTCGGGTTTTTGTTTTATGAAATTTCTACTACCTTGTCACTGTCACTGGTTTTTTTGGGGGGGGCGGTGGGAGTTGGGATTTGTTTTGTTTTGTTTTGTTTTGTCTTGTTTCTTCACTTTACACATTGTAGTAATTGGATAAGAACTTGACCAGGTCTAAGAGAAACAGATTTAACTTTTAACCTTATCTAGGTACTTTCAAGTACTTTATTTAAGTAGTTGGGTTTTTCAGAAATGTGCTATTCAAAGTGCAGTCTGTGAGTCATTGAATAACACTGGTTTAGACCTCTGATGCTGACAGAGTGAAGATTTTAAGACTTGGCATCTAATTATCCCTATTTGTTTCATTACATGATATTTCTGAAACCCTATTTCATAGAAGTATTTGTTAATAGTAATGATTATTTATAGGTTAGATTAAAACAGCATTTAATTAAACTGATTTAGAACCTTGTAAGGATGCTAAGAAATATTTTATGTTTAAAGTATAATCACTAGAAAATATCTGGCAATTATTCTAATTGCTTAGGTAAGTGGTCACTTTGGTAAACACTAACAAGCCCCTTACTTAGCAATGTGTCTTTTTTTTTTTTTTAAATCATTTATTTATTTATTTGACAGAGAGAGAGAGGGAGAGATCATAAGCAGGCAGAGAGGCAGGCAGAGAGAGGAGGAAGCAGGCTCACTGCTGAGCAGAGAGCCCGATGTGGGGCTTGATCCCAGGATCCTGAGATCATGACCTGAGCCGAAGGCAGAGGCTTAACCCACTGAGCCACTCAGGTGCCCCAGCAATGTGTCTTTATTATTTAGGATCAAATGATTTTCAGGTGTATATTTTAATATTATGTGAGAGTCAGTGATTTTATTTGTTGAAATTCTTAAATACTTTAGTACTTAACTCTGTGAGACATTATTCAGCAGTTAGAAGTTAGATACAATATGCAAACCAAAAGTTAATTAAAATGGTTTATTCCTCGTCTCATTCAAAATATTCATGCTAGCACCTTCCTTGGGGTAGCAAATAAATTTATAAATTCTAGACCTCCCCTTCCATATCATTACAGATATATACAAAGTTTGTTTAACTAATGATTAGTTTTACTTCTTAACATTACTCAGTTCAACAGCCTGCCTAGCCATGAACAGTGGCTCATCCACACCTTCCTCAGATATAGTGGGATAAATGATATAATATATCTAAAATGTTTATTTTATCTTAGAGATAATATTATGCTCCTGTGGTGTTTTTAACATAATCCTCACAACAATATAACAAAATCTGATTATTGCTTTTTTAATAAAGTTTAAAACTAAGGCTTAGACAACTAGGTTGAACACTACTGAGTAAGTATTAAAATTCACATTTTAATAAAAACTAAAACTTGGTGACAACTGGAATTGGCATTCAGAGATGCATCTGGGTGATTCCACAGCTTGTGATTCTGCCAATACTCCTGATGCCTTTATCCATAGAATACTGAATGTGGCCATCTAAAGGCTTAATACAATCAAAGAAGAAGCCTCACTTTGGGTAATAGTCTTTGGCTTCTAAATCTTGGCTAAAATGGAAAACCTTGCAAAACTTCATGCATAAGAGCCACATCCAAGGAAACATATTGGGTTTTCCCAAAAGAAAAAGATTGCATTATGGAAGTTAGTTACATCCTGAAGCAGATGGTCTCGTGATAATTTTGTTATAAGTTTCTGTTTAATCATAGTTTTTGAACCTAATTATGTTGCCTAATTATGTATTCCATCCACATTTATACAACTTGAATTACCTATGTAACTCCTTAATTTTTTTTCTAATACAGAAAACTAATGGTATTTTACTATTTGATTGGCTTGGAATTCGAATGCTATTATATTGCTCCATTAAATGAAGGAAAAGTTCAGGAAGAAGAGAAAAGTAAGAAATTTTGGTAATAATAGTTCGCTTCCTTGAGGCTATACAGTCCAGAAATCCTATTTGGAAAATACTTATATAATGGCATTGTTGAGGATTGCCTCATGAATGTTAACTCCTCTGAACCTCTAGATTAAACCTTTATCCACCTGAGTAGCCAGAGAAAGATACAAGCCTAGGAAAGAAAAAGAGAGCGAGAGAAACAGAGAGACAGAAAGAGATAGACAGAAACAGAGACAGAGGGAGGGAGAGAGAGAGAGAGGTAGATTGAGATCATGGTACCCATCTGATGTGTAGTGCTAGCTATGTACTATGCTGAATTCAGGTGGGTAATGAGGATGTGGGGTGATGCATAACAATCATTTGGAACAGGCTATTCTGCACATTAATCAGTTGTCTTCATGGTTCATAATGATTGCTAAGAAAAAAGACCTACATTAAGAGGGTTAATGGGACGAGCTATAGTCTTGTGACTATAATTGATATTCATCATCTGCCTTATCCATCACTCAGATTTCACTCATCCAAATCCACATCAATTGATCGAAGTTATTTGCCTGGTGAAGAAATCCAAACTTTTATTGCTGATCCTTGATTGCCTTGACCTTGTCGGATTGCATTGATATGATTGCCCATTTACTTTTATCACTGGAAAAAAAGGGAAAAATTACATCAATGAATCTACTTCCAGAAGTACTCTTCCTTGCCTCTGTTATGTAAGAAGAATACTAACTTATTTGTAAATAAATATATATTTCTCATATGTATGTATATATCTGTATCACATATGTATTTCACATCTACACGAAGATACATAAATATGTATGTATTAGTCAGTGTATATATTATATGTATTATCATATATTTGATATGTGTAAGATATCTCTACTGAACACACACATGCACACACACAAGACAGAAAGTTTAACTTTGGTCTATTTCTCCCCCTATGTAAAACTAATGAATAAGTGTACTTCTCTACTTCCTGAGAGGAATTTCCCTGCTGCTGTCCTAAGAGCATCTGTCTACCTACAAGTGAAATTAAATGAAATAGCAGTCTGTTTTATTCACACCAGCATATAGAGATGAACCAGGGCAGAGTTGTATTATTTATTCTCCATCCATTGCTTGGGGACACTCACTACCACCCCTATTATCCCCACCCCTTGAATCTTTATGTGTAAGCTGAAGGTGGTATTGTAATATAATAATGGTGGATGGCATGGATGCTTTGGGCCAACCATCCATGTAATTTTACTTTTGGCTTCTGAACTTGCACAGGTTCTATGCCAAATGTGTCATTTCTAGTGTATGACAGATTGGTGATACTCCTGCTCAACAATGTGAGTTGGAAGATATGACATACCAGCTCACTGTGAACAACTCCATTTGGAGTCTCTTGACATCTCAGTCAGTTGCTGAGGCTCTGCTGTGCCCCAAGAAAATAACAGGATCAGATATTCAAGTACTATTAAAAAAAATTAAACCCAAACTTCTAAGAGTCTATGCTGCAAATTTCAGGATTTGCTGGATATTCTGCAAGTCATCCTTTTCTATGATTAGGTGTCTCTAGCTCAATTAAATCTACTGGGTTATTTGGTAGGACTGCTTGTACTACAGGCTGATGCTGAGCCCTCTCTTGCTCTGGGCTCCACCTAAATCTGGAGGCCCGGTAAGTCACAGAGTAAGAATCAGAGCTCTGGCCCTAAGTGTGGTATATGTTATCTCTAAAATCCAGAGATATATCAGGAACTGCTGTTTTCATCATAGGGATACAGGATGTGTCTATGGAAAGAACATCCTCCATATCTTTAAACCCTTAAAAATTCACTGATATTGTAGGCTCTGAATATTTTGAGGTGTATTATCTACCAGCTGGACATAAAACATATCTTTCTAGGGTGTTGAGATTTGTTGTCACTCACTGCTCTCCAGGTCTAATTAACATACCATCATCAGTATAGTGAACAAATGTGATTTTCTGAGGACTGTCAGGACAGTTGAGGTCCTTGCAGATCATATATCACAAACAGGAGAAAACTTAATATGGCCCTGGGACATGACAGTGAACTATAAAGTCACTTGTAAAAACAAACTCCTTTACTCCTCTTTACTTATCAAGGTAGGAGGGAATGCACTTGTCATATCAACAGTTACATATCAAGTTCCTGTGTTATATTGATCTGCTTCAGTAAAGATATCACGTCTTATATAGAGCAAATGTTATTGGGCTACCATTTATTAAGTCTACAGTCTACTCTTATCTTCTGTGATCTCTCTGGTTTCTGCCACCCAGAGAAACATGGTAGATACTGGAAATCTTAACCCATGCACACTTTTAATGTCTTAAGAGAGAACTGATCTGTGAAATTTACCCAAGATAGAACATTGATTGCAATTTATGATTTTAGGTGGGCCCAACATTTTACTCAGCCCTTCCTACAATAATGATTCTTACTCTAAAAGTCAGAGTGAATCCATGAACCTACTGGCCTTTCCATAAAAGGACCTGGGCTAGGACTCCACTTACAATGGCTTTCATAAACTCCACTCTTACTGGGGGCTTTGATAGTCTCTCTGGTCTGGATATTTTTCTTTTTACAGTGTATACCTACTTTGACAAATGACAGCAGGTTTTATTGAGGGGAAATATTTGGAGAGTATTCATCATATAAATTTGTGGTGGCATTACAAGGTCCTACTGAAGGAGACCTGGCCTCCCCTCAAATGGATGGGCTGTGTATATGACAACCAGGTCAGATCAGGAAACAGGGATCAGACTCTGAGGGATCAGACTTTTCCATTGCAGTGTATGAAAGAAAATCCTTACCTTCAACCCCTAAATAATCTGAAACAGACGTAAAAACTGAATTTATAAAACATATATATATATAAACATTAAACTGATATATATATTTATTAAACATATATATAAACATAATTAATTTATTAAACATATATATGAACATAAAAACTGAATTTAGAAGGCACTGTGTCTCCAAACAATAATTTTATATAGGATTTGAGAAGCATTCAGGGATCAGCTATCATCCAGCCAAGGAAGCGTTTAGGGATTTGTTGGTTTTTAGCTGTGAAGTCACAACCACCAGAGCAGTCTGTATTGTCTGGCTTTAAGAAGCATGGGCTGTTACTGACTGGCTGAATTCAGAGGCATAACTACTGAGGCAAAGCTGTCACTGATCAGTTGGGATGGGTTTTAACTGGCTATAACAGTAACCATTCGTGGTGGGGCTATAACTGGAAGAATCAATATTTTTCTTCATTGAAATTTCAGAATGGAACTGTGTTCTCAAGTAGCTAAGAATAACCTTTTGCTCATCACATCTTGATTTTTTTTTTCTGGATACATAAGCTAATGTATACACTAGTTGTCCATTTCTTTTGCCTCTATGAACAACATTAGCCATTGTTACAGAACCTATGACCAGGATAGCCTGGTAATCTTTGTGTCCAATATGGTAATTACATCCACTTTGCTTCTGTTATTCTGTAATCTTAGCATCCAGTTGACTCTAGTGTATTCAGTTCCATGGTAGCACTTGTTACTGTCAAAATTGGTCTCTAGAGAATAGTCACTGCCAGATTTTTAGGGATGCTAGTGACTTCCCTCACCAAGGAATTCTTCAAACCTTAATGAAAGGAGTTTCCTTTCACCCTCTTAAGGAATGTAGTCAAGTGGTACTTCATATTTGCACAAAACTCTTTGTACATGCTTACATTTCTGAATCTTTTGACCTTTTTCTGAATGCTTTGTCAGGGCAGTCCAAAATCTCTGCATTATTAAGACAATTGTCATTTCCAAGCTTCAAGAAACGCTTATCAGGACTATGTCAGGCCAAACTCCTGGAATGCTAAGTCCTGAATCATAAGCAAGTGATCTCATGTCTGTAAATTCTCTCCTACTAGCTTTATGGTCCACCCTCACCCTGGTCCAGTATAGTCAACTCTGCTTTCCCATGTGTTCTGCTAGTTTCTGCAGGTGCATTTTAGTCAGGTTCTGCAGTGCTTTTGGTAAATAAGCAGAGACTAAATTTTTCTTTTAAAAACTGTTGAGCAATGGCACCCATTCATTGGACTGGAGGTAAAGAGGAAAGGCAGGGGAGGGTCTTGGGGAAAATGAACAGCATGTTATAAGACAGTTGGAGAGGTAAAATCCTTGCGCAGTCTTTAGGAGAGTTAGACAACTCTAGCAAGGAGGGGAAATTTCTTCTTCGTATGCATAGGGTTTAGCTACTGTGAGGTTCAAGAATATGAGGCCCATACACTCAAATGTGTTTATGCAAAGTCTGAATGGTTTCTCCTTTCTTGTGAAGTTTTTGGCTTTAGGGAAGAAAACGTTTGATATTTGTGAAAGTAGGAAACTAGAGATGTTTAAAATGAATACAACAGCACAGGTTAGAGGTATGTAAGATTGGGTGCGTGAAGAGAAGAGAATATTATTGATAATAGAAATTTTTGGAAAGTATAAGAAATAAGTGATTAAATCATAAAATAAAAGATGTATTTTAACAAAATGAACAAACACTCTTTCTTTCAAGGAAGTAGAGAAATAAAAACAAAGAAGCCTTTGTCAGCATTAAGGGCTGAAGAACAAGGAAGATCAAAAAGTTGGACCCAGAAGATCTGGATTGTGTCAACCAGGATGGCACTTAGCCTATAAAGAGAGAATATAGAATGAGGGACTTGAGTAGTATGCAAAACCTTTGGAATATATGGTCTAAGTAATATGATAGGGAGACATTAAGGCATGGAGTCATAAATCCATTATTCAGCCTACTGAATAGATAAATACACCAAATGTTAATGAGGTTGCAAAAATAATTTGTTATGAGTTTTACACAATGATCTGTGACCTAGATCAGTGTGTTTATGAAGTGAAATTAAAGAAAATAATGGAAGAATATAATTCAATGAAAAGAGACAAGCAATATGAGCATATCATCTATTCAATTAATGATTGATACCTTTTATTATTTTCATAGATTTTGAAAAGATGTTTATTAAAATTTTATATTTATTCTTGATTAAAACTCACAATAAAGTGGGAATTCAAAGCCCACCCCCCCCCACACACACACTCTCACACACACCCCAGAAGCCCAACATCATGCTTAATGGCAAGGCATTAAGGAGGTGGGGGAA
Organism: Mustela putorius furo; assembly: GCF_011764305.1. Classification (NCBI taxonomy): domain Eukaryota; kingdom Metazoa; phylum Chordata; class Mammalia; order Carnivora; family Mustelidae; genus Mustela; species Mustela putorius. Next base: position 35,681,535 of record NW_025421987.1, read on the forward strand.
TAAATAGCATTCTCATCAAAAGTTAAATATAAGACAAGAATGTCCTTTGTCACAACCATTATTTATGATTGCTCAAGTGAAGCCAACAACACAAATCAGGTAGAATAAAGAAGAGGCATTCAGTTGAAAATCAGACAAAATATTTGTAGATGACATATTTGTTTTCCTGGAAAAATCCAGAGAGTTAATGAGAGCATTATTATAAGTGTTGAGAAATTTTAGTAAGGTGTGTGAATATAAGTATATTATTAAAATACTCTTTCATATTTATAAACAAAAGAAGCAGTTTGAAAATCTAATGAGGGAAAGACTTTGTTAGCATTGTATACTTTAAATACCTAGGAATATACTTAATATAAATGTGATAGATCTATATGAAGAAAATATTTAAAACACAAAGTGTTGCATATTTCAAACATATAGAAATAAACAAAATAATGGATGGATCTCTATACACTCATCATCCAATCACAGCAATATTGTTTCACGTATATTCCTATCCATATCATTTTGAACCATTCCAGAAATGAATGATTTTATTGACAAATTTTCTGTTGATTTTTCTTGAAGTATGCAATTATCCTTTAATTACTCATAATATCTTGATATCACAAAATATCCAATTGTCCATCATGATATTCGATTTTTATATGAATAAAGTCATGTGTGTGTGTGTGTGTATACTTAAGGTATTGTATACAGATGTTTCAAGTATATATATATTTTTTTTTCAATATGGAACACTTCATGAATTTGTGTGTCATCCTTGTGCAGCCTAGCACAGGGGCCAAGCTAATCTTCTCTTTATCTTTCCAATTTTACTGTATGTGCTGTCAAAGTGAGCAAAGTACAAGTATATTTGTTGAGGTAACTAAAAATTGTATTATTTGTCCTGTGTAGTTTCACATAGTGTAGTTTGACTTACTCCTCTGAAGTCTCTGTTTCCTGTAAATGAGCTCTATAGCCTTGATCTTATTTGAGCTCATTTTTTTTTTTTTAATCAAGAATATAGGTAATGTAATGTCTGGTTGTCTCTATTTTTGTAGTTAACATGTCATGCTCAATGACTAGGTTCATTCATTTAACAGGAATTCCAAAATGGTGATGTTCTAAGTCTGACTTTAATTCTTAACTTACTAGCTGAGATATTTCTATAAAGGACAACTTTCCTCTTCTCTGTGGCAGAATGTGTATAGGAAAACAGGATAAGTTTACATTTTTTTCTAGTTAGCAGTTTGTATTTTTTTCCCTAGCATCTTCCAGTGAGAACTTGTGGATTAATAATATAGAATGTGTTGCACTTATTGTGATTATTACTGTTAACATCAATAGCAGTCTCTTTATCAGGAAAGATAGAATTAGAATATCATATAATTATTTGTTTCATCCTACACTGCAGGTAGAAGTATCAAATAACACTAGAGCATCAATGATGCCACCATCAACAATGTAATTACAAAAACATCTATTTTTAAAGTTCTTCCTTGTGCTATAATACCTTGGGGTATGCAATCAAATTTTAGTGTTCTCTTAAATTACTTAAAATAGATTCTCTGTATTGATATGCCATTAACTAGATACAAAATTATTATCTCTATTATATAGAATAAAATATGTTATTTTCAATTTTTAGAGATTTCTTTAATAGAAAAGGTAATTTTGTTTTGTGATTATATACATATTTATAACTTCCAGAAATCAAATCTCTGAAATATGCTTATTCTAGGAAATTTAAGTTCTCTTGCTGCCTCCTTTTTTTTTTTTTTTTTTTTTAGGTTTATTTATTTAAGTGATCGCTACCCCCAACATGAGGCTCTAACACCAACCCTGAGATCAAGAGTCACATATTCTTCCAACTGAGCTGGCCAGGTGCCCAGTTCTCTATCTGCCTGCCATATTAAGTCAGCTCTTTTATAAAGAGCAGTTTGAAAATTTTTATGGTTTATTCCTCCATTGTTTTGTTAATAGAAGAATATATTTTATATATATGCTAATATATATATTTTATATATATAATATATATGCTATATATATTTTATATATATGCTAAATATATATATTTCCCTATTTGTCAAATAAATGGCAGCATACCATATATATACTTTGCTTAATCCTTTTTTAAAATTTAGTAATGTTTGGTGGATATTATAACATATGATTATATAAATAATTCTTATTCTTTATTATAACTGCATAGTGTACCACTGTGTGTACATACCATTGTTTATTCATCCAATATCTTAGAAATAGTTTTTTCAGATAGACCTCTTAATATACATAGAGTTGCATGTAGTAGAATATTGCTTTTCTTTCCTGTGCTGGATGCTGAATTTGTATTATGTAGTCTAATTGTTTGGGCTTATATTTAATGAGAATAAAATTATCTTTCAAAGTAGATATCAACAGATGTTGTATATAATATTTATCTGATTTTGATTGCTTGAGGCATATCTACAAACTTGCATGTATCTCTGTTAATTTTTTCAAGCTAATCTCATTCTTATAGAATATAAAGAGATTTTTAAACTTTGATTTTTGTTCCTATTTGATTTGTGAAAATTACAAAATGACAATTATACTTTCTTTACCTCATTAAAATAAAATTTGCAGTAAAATTTGCAGTACATTTTTGAACTAAATATATAATCTGAGATACTACAATTGTGTTTCTTCCAGGAGACAAGGACCCCATTAATCAGTAATATTTAGGGTAGTTTTCAGTTAGAAATTACTCCATATTATTTTAATTTACTGAAATTCTTTAAATCTTCCTGAGAGTAGGTAGACTTTTAAAAAAATATTTGGATTTTAAAATATGTTTAAAATTTAAAATACATAGTAATTAAGATCCCAAGGATGTCATAATTAAATAGATTAGGTTCTAAAAATAGCAAATGTTTGGGATATTAAAGTATAAACTGAATAGAGCAGTTATTGCCAAATATCTGGAAAACAAAATGCATCAGTGATAATACCTTAGATTTTTATAGTACTTTTCAATTTGCATAGCATCCCCCTCTTTTATTTACTTAACCCCCACAACAACTCTGAGATAAAGAGAGGACAAATCCAGTCATCTCTATGGAAAAACTCTGACTCAGAAAGGAACAGCTCTTTCTAGTGGCCATATAATTAGTTAACTGGCAATTTTTGCTACTTGTCCATTCTAATTCCATTACAAATATCATGCAGAAACCAATTTCACTGAGAGCACGGCTTAGTATCATTTGGTGGTGAGTGAATGTCTGCTTTAAGCGACCATTTAACTGGCTTCTTTGAGAATGATCTGAGCGAATTCTGAAAATTGAAATACTAAAGAGTTGCTATTGAATTGACTCGAATATAGGCTAAACTTCTTTTGCAGTAGAAAGTGTAGTGGTAGATAAACTGAAGGAAACCACACACATGGGTGCACATTCACACACATACACACACACCTATCAAAAGAGAAAATGCTAAACTGTAACATAATTTCAACCTGAGACTCTTAAAACCAGTGTCATTAGAGATAATTCTGGAATGCAAGAAAACTGTATAAGCACTTTGTGAAAATGATTTTTCCCTTGTGATCATGGAACAAACTAAGCTCCTGGAGCTATTTTGATCCTAGGCTAAGATAAGTTAAGAGTGTAGAGGTGGAATGTGCCCAAGAAACTATCTCAAATTTGGTTGAAAGCATAGAATTCCCCAGGAAAGCTGGCACTGGCATCAAACACTCCTCAGTGTTCGGTGGCTTCTCCTATATTAGCAGGTAATACAGTGATAGCAGATTAGTCTAGCTTGAAGAAATCTGGGGACCTTATCAACCTCAGGATTCATGCTGACAGCTGATGTGTTTTAGTCCAGATCAAATAAATAGGGTTTCATAAAGTTTTATCTAGGTTGACTTCTTTATACCATTCCTTCCTACTTTGGTGCCTGTCACTTCTCACCAGAACAATCTGTGTACCCTAATTAGCAGGGTGGCTGTTAGCAAAGGTGATACTGTGAGTACTTTACGTCATTCACTTATTTCATAAGCCCCTGACATACGCAGGTGTAAAGCATATATTAGTAGTTTCTGAAACTCACCTTCTGATTCAGGCTCTCCTGCATTCTTGGCTTCATGGACATTCTTAGACCCATGCACACCCTCCCCAGTAGACAAGCCAGTTCAGAGTAATAGATCCAACATAGCAGGAATAAAGAATTCCAATTTTACCCATAATTTTTTAAATTTTTTAATATTTTTAATTATAATGTATATATAATGTATTATTAGCCCCAGGGTACCCATAACTTTTGATGACAAAAAATTATATATAAAATGTGCTAAGGAAATGGAGATGTAAAGTGGCAAAAGCAATTAATAGTGATCACAGAAGTCACTTATTTAGAGAAATTAAAGGGATGTATAATACAGTCTAAACTGGCAATATGGTTTTACAGTACTTTATAATTTCATCCTTTCCTCTAGAAGGGATGTATTTTAAGCCCCTACAGGGGAAAGAAAAAATTTCCTCCTAATTAACAGTTGACCAAGATGCAAATAGGTAAGAAGTTGCTAATATATGACAGCGGTGTAAGTATACGATTAAAAGAAGATGGGAGATTCAGTCAGAATATTCTAGAGCCAATGGATCACCATATTGATTGTATGCAGAGTTAATATTCTGTGTTCAAGTAAGCTCTATTTTTAAAGTAACAATTAGGGTGCCAGGGTGGCCCTGTTGGTTAAGGGTTCAACTCTTGGTTTTGGCAGAGGTCATGATCTCGTAGGTTGTGAGATCTAGTCCCGCCTCAGGCTTTGCTACCTCCCTCCCACTTGTGCTCAATATCTCTAAAAAACAAAAAACAATCACATATGCATTTCACTGTCATTGTAGTATGATTTGTTTAGTACTTACAAGTTTCATGTCATGTACATGACTGTATTACATTGTGTTGCAATTATTGGACTATGAGGGAGAATTCTCTTTCTTGAAAGTGTGTGTGCACGCACGTGCGTGTGCGTATGTGCACATTTTGTTGCTAATTATGTTGCAGAGTATTTGAACATCTGTAATCCCTGTTGTAGCTGCCTTGACACCGTGACATCATTTTAAAGTATTATATAAACATTGCTTGGCATTTTACATTAATTTATAATATTGAAGTACATCATATTTTAATATATTTAGAAGAGAACATACCATTTTAGCACAAAATCTTCTACCATTTATTATTATTACTCTGAGTACCGGGTTAGCAACCTACTATATAACTATTCTTAAAGAACTTTACTTAAACTTTAAGATCATGAAAGAACAGGTTCTTCTTCAAAATTAGAAAGAATTTGCTTTTGAGGTTATTATCCCAATTTGCCAAATAACAGGGCACAAGATGCTAAGTGAAAAATTTCTTTAGAATCAATGTTGCTATATATGCCTTTTCATTTATCCCATTACTAAAAAGAAATAATTCTTTGGTAAAGCAAAAAAAAAAAAAAAATGTTACTGGAGACTCCTTTTGTGAAAGCCTCAATATTGCAGATCCAATAGTGACTCTTATTTAATATCCACTGATCTTGACATGTTATTCATACAATAACTCAATCCCAGCACCCCTTCATAGTATTGTATTTCCATTTTATAGATGAAGAAATTGAGGGTCAGAACCATGAAGGTAAAAACACAAATGAGAATTATAAATTGATTAAAAAGAGTTTATATTTAAGTTAGATTTTCTTTTTCTTGTTGTAACTGGAGTTGTTTTTTTTTTTTTTCTCTTTCAGCATAATAGGTGCTATATTAGGAGAAGAAGGTCAATAAAATCAGAAAGATTTAACATATGGAAAAATAGACAAACATTTGAGTCTTGACATTAGAAATAATTCTTTCACAAGAAACAATGTGCAGCTTTCCGTTTACCCACATGGCTTTCACAGAGCCATTGCAGGATCTTCCAAAGGAATTTCATACTGTCATGCATTTCACCCCCCAAAGAAGAGTCAAATCCTGGAAAACTAAGTGTGGCTTTGGAAGTAAATGAGATAAGGATGAGGTAGTCCTAGAATTGTAGTGATGGAAGAATGTCAGGAGCACTGTCAGGATTTCAACTTTCCAAGCTGTGTTGCCTCCTCTGCAAGCATCCACAATGTCCAGAAGCCTCAGATGTGGTTGGTTGTATGCACTCAAGGACACTTTGTTGCTTTGCTTGTATGGGACAGAGATCTCACCTCTTCACCTTGGATGTAGAGCCTGTAGCATGGTGTCTCCTACTGATTTAAGTGTTTATTCAGCAAACACATACCCCAAATGAATAACAGCAGCAGCAAATAATTACTAAATCTTTTACTCTGTATTTTCTTAATGATAATTTTTACAAAAAGCAAGTAGAACAATGGGCTCCTCTAAATTCTCAAAAGCTTTAAACAGTGAAAACTTTTTTTGCGTTATAAAGTGCCCTTAGGTATATATCACAAGAGTTGACATCTATATGCTTTGGTATGTTATGGCAACCTAAGTATATTCTTTGAATAATCTGAGGACAGCTTTTTCTAAACAAAAATATTTATCAAAATAAATTTTTTCAGAAGCAGCATGTTGGGACAGAGACCTATTTCTGAAATAGGGGTTCTGAAATGTAATATATAAACACTTAATGCCTAGTTAGAGACAGTTACTATATGTAAGTATCAACTGCTATTAGTGGCATTTACATATCCTTTTTTATTACTTATAAAGGGGCTCAGGAACTGCAATATATAGAGATAAATTATGCTTTGTATGGCAAGTCTCACTAGATTTGAATTAATTTTTTAAATTTTTAGTTCTTTAATATGATACCACATTTTGTCAGAGAGATTTTCTTCTGGGAAGTTTATAAGTATGATCCTCAGACGGGGCTAGCAGGGCTAAAATTCAGTGTTGATTTGTCTGCCCTTAATCTGGGTGCTATTGATGTATCCTTGGAATGTGTAGCCTGATGAAGTGATTCTTGGAGATTCTCAGAGTGGAGAGGAGCTGGGATTAAATCCAGATGGAGCCTGGCACCTAAAAATAAATGAAGTTAGAAATACTTGAAGGTCAAATGTTTTTGATGGTCTCAGAAGCCACTGGAGTTTTCAGAGCAAATAGACGGGATGAATTCTGGATGAAAGAGTACGTGATTTTCCAGATTGATTTATTGACATTATCTCTGCTTTTACATTGTTTATTTTACATTTGTAGTAGAATGGCATTTTTGAAGTTTAAATGAAATATTTTTTCTATTATTATTATTATTATTTTGGCTCATTGGACTCTGATTAAGTTAAGTGGGTGTCCGTTTTCAGTGTTGGCATGATACAGCAAAAGTCAGAATTAAAAATTCTAAGAAGTCAGTGAAATGGGAAGGACTTGTGTACATAGACAATTGCTGGGAAAGAATACATGGAAAGAGAGAAAAGAGTCTCACACTGGAGTAGAGAATAATCCTGGATTTGGAGGCATTGGGAGAAAATAATGGAAATGTGAAGCTAGTGACAAGAGAGTCCCATAATGAGGGACCAGATGTGGAGGTACCAAGTGTTCTAGAAAGAGTCAGTATTCAGAGTACTCCTAGCCATTAGCAGCCCCTTAAGGAAATCCCATCTATTACCCACACCTGGAGTTCAATTCTCCAGTTCTCCTTGCAAAATTCCTGGACAATACTCATAGGACCCCAAATAATACGCAGGCCAAGAATTAAATATACTTTTACTCTCCACTGGCAGAGAAGACTTCCCTAGGTAGTGGCCAGGATGTTTTCTTTAGACTATCCAAAACCAATTTGCTTTTTGCTCTGCTTATACCCACACTGACTGACTCTGTGTACAAAGCTTCCTTCCAATTTGCCTGACCATCGGAAAGTTCTGTGATGGAAATCAGTACTCTGCATCTTGTCAAAGAAAAATTATACAGGACAGAATTAAAGAAGCAAGGAATACTTTATTCAAAACTATTGCAATAGGAATCAGTACTATTGAAAGAGGAGAGAGATTAAATTCAGTTCAAAATAAAAGAGGGACCAGGCATAAAAAGAATGAAAACTTGCCATATCCAACAACATCGATAGATCTACAGAGTACGACGTTAAGTGAAATAACTGAATCAGAGAAAGACCAATAACATATGATTCTACTAAAAGTGGAATTGAAGAAACAAAACATTAACAAATTAAAAAAGAGACAAACTAAAAAAACAGACTCTTAACTATAGAGAACAAACAGATGGTTACCAGAGGGGGCATGGGGGGGGGGAATGGGTGAAATAGGTGAAGGGTAATGAGAGTACACTTATCATGATGAGCTCTGAGTAATGTGTAGAACTGTTGAATCACTATATTGTATATACCTGTAACTAATATAAGACAATATATTAATTATACTGGAATTAAAAAAAAATTAAAAAAAGCAGAATATAAGAGGGACAAGTAGGGATATATAAATGCCAATGAGAGAACAAAAAAGTGGATGGAAAATTACTAAGAATGTGCTTAGGTATTAAGTAGCGGGGAAGAGGAAGTTGATTCAATAAGGGATAAGGGATTGCCTCTAAACTGGCTTAGCAGGATTCCTTTTGAAGATTAGGCTCACAGGCCAAAGATGGGCCAAAAAAGTTCTCAGAGGACTCTGAGCAAGTTTGGTTCAAGTGGGAGTCCTTGTCAAATCCAGAGGAAGAGGGTGCCATGGAAGAAGGCAGCACCATTCTTTCCCACCAAACTTGCTTGACAATCTTTGTGACCCCATACCCTCACAGCCTTCTGGACCCATTAATAACAATAAATAATCAGATTCTTTGGACCAGAAAAACCTGAGGAACAAACTGTCTCAATAATCTATTTTTCATAAATTATTTGTGCTACCTCATGCCACCATGCCTAGGACAAAACTCCTTGCCACTGGCCTCTACAGTGTAGAAGAATCATGATGCTAAATGCTCTGGAAATTAAAACCTTCCAGCCCACATTTCTTTAGCTTGAGAATCAAACATTCTAGATGGTACTTAAAATGGGTTTGTCTTTAAAAGTAACACCCTCTACCCAGTGTTGGATAGCTAGCTCTATAGCAGTGGTTTTAATCTCATGGAATTACCTGGGGAACTTTGTAAATATAAAACAGAATACTGGAATCAGAATTTAGATCTAAGATAGGTTGAAGACAGAGGCAGCCTACTGTATTTTTATTGTATTTTTATAAAGTTCCCAGACAATTGTGATGACCATATGTGTTTTGAAAGTGGTGAGTTCTTGACAGCTGTTCTCCAAGGTAGTATCCACACCATGGAGCTTACAAGGAATATGCTGGGTCATCAAAATGCTGAAAAAAGAAGGAAATGGATTTGCCTTCAAGTTTGCTTTGGAGACCACAAGATAATTGTAATAAGTGTACAATTTTCGTTGTAGCTAACATTATTGAGTACATTCTGTTTACCAAGATCAGTACTTTGAGCTTGTATAGTCCTTACAGTAATATTACTGTCTTTGCTTAGAAATGAGTAAACAAGGTTTGGGAGATCATGGCCAAAGTCATGCAGAGTGTAAGTGACTGTGCCAGGAATCACAGTCGAAGCTGCAAAAGTGACTTTCTCATTCTCAACTGTTATGTAATACAGCCTCAGTCAGTATTCTATCCCCCAGAATTTTGTACTTAGCTAATGAAGTTGGAAGCAAAAGAAAAGTAAAATAAATAAATAAAAACATACTTATTCTTCTTATTATTATGCAGTTAACTACTGTTAATCATTGAAGTATTCTTATATCTCTGCATATTTTAATGCTATATGTGTAGTTTTATTAGTCATGTGACATGCATACATGAATATGTTCTACTTAAAAATACTATTTTTAGCAAACATTTCCTTATATCACTATAACATCTATAAAAATTTTACCCTCAAAAAACTTTTTACCCTCAACTGTTGCCTAATATTCTATTAGCTGGATGTAACCATTACCTTGTTTTTGGACTTTCTCTCTCTCTCTCTTTTTTTTCAATTAGTTGCTATTATAAAAGACATTGAATATCGTGATAAAGCTCTTAAACACCAAAAATGTTGTAATAAACTTATATACATATGCACATGCAGCTGACCCTTGAACAACATTGGTTTGAACTGCATGGGTGCACTTACATACAAATTTTTTTTTCATAAATACAATACAATATTGTAAATGTATTTTCTCTTCATTAAGATATTATCAGATTTTCTTTTCTCTAGCTTTATTTTAAGGATAGAGTATATAATATATAAGCATACATCTACTAGTTGTTTATGTTATCAGTAAGGCTTCTGTTCAAGAGTAGGCTATTAATAGTTAAGTCTTGTGGGGTCAAAGTTTTATGGGTTTGCGGCTGTGTCAGGGGTGGAAATGGTGCTCCCAATCCTTGTGTTGTTCAGAGGTTAACTGTGTATATATATGTGTGGACACACAATTTATGTATCCATGTTTATCCAAATACCTATTTCTTTAGAATACATTTCTAGAAGTCTCTTATTTAAAAAGCAAATGATTTTAAAAAGTCTAAATATATTAAGCAAAATTCCTTTCTGGAAAGACATAAACTTAAAACTAGCAGTATGTGAAGTGACTTCAATTATATTTCTTTCTTCATTGATCAGTGTCATTATTCATCTTTGCTAATGTGATAAAGAGGTTCTTGAACTCATAGTTTTCATATCTCTCTTTTAACTGTTTTTGTATTTTCTTGGATAAATTGTGTCCTTAATTTTTCCTCAGAGTATTTTTATCTAATCATTCACAGTTTTCATCATGGAGCACTTACTATGGGCCAGGCTTCATTTAAAAGCTTTCCATGGGTTACATAAACTGTTTTCAGCAACAGGCCTGTGAATAAACACTTTTGACATCACCATTTATGTATCAGGAAACAGACCTAGAGGTGAGGAAATTTGTCCAAAGCTATACAGCTAGTATGCTCTTTTTTTTTTTTTTTAATATCATGATGATCAATAATTTTCCTACAGTAGGATTTTTTTGTGTGTGGATAATTTGCCAAATTTGTTATTTACTTTTCTGGTTTATTCATGTTTTTATTCTACTAAAAGTAGAAGTTTGTAGGTATCCAAATTATCAGTTTATTCACTGATTTCTTCCGTTGCTTCAAAGATTAAAGAATGACTTCTCTATTTAAAAAACAAACGTTCTTCCATAATTCTAGTTCTTAATGCTTTCTTTATTTCTTTAATATACTTGACATATGCTATATAAATAATATGCGATGTGACTCTAAACTTAAATTGATTTTTTCACAAATAATCCATACCTTAAAATTAGTTTATGGAACAATCCTTTAGTTTCCTAATGGTTTGTAATAGATCTTTTATTATACTCTAAATTCATATATTTGCATTTTGTTAAATTACTTTATTTCCTTTTGAAGCCATAATATATGATTTTAATTATCATACTATTATAAAACTTTTAAATACTTTTTAGAGTGATCTCGAGGACTCTATTAAGTATTCAGTCTGGCAGAATAGTTTCTCAAAAGGGGAAAAAAGAAGAAAATAACTTTATAAGACACAGCAAACAAGAAACAAATAAAATGAAGTCTATGAGATTGAGATTAGCATTGCTTAAAACCTATGCTGTCTCACTCTGAACACGCTCACGTGGACACATGCACTACAGACAGGCACATAAACTGTAAAGAAAGCTGTTTATAGCTATCTAGGAAATAAACTTGTAATAGTACACAAAATTGATATTTCTTTGCTCAGGAGCTATGTGTGCGAAAGCCAGTTTGAAAAAAAAATGTTTAATGGGAGTCATTCTAATCTTTCATGTGCATAAACCATAATATATTCTAAATATGCCTTTATTATTAAACTGGAGGATAGTACTATGTACACTTATTTACGAGATAATTCATAGTTTTGAATCACATTATCAAAATTTTTGCTTCTGTTAGGGAAAAAAGTCACTTTATCTTTGCAAAGACATATTAAGAACAATATCCTAAGTATTAAGAATGAAAAGGTAAATAAATTATGACTCCTACCTTCAAAAAGTTCCTGGTTTGAAAAAACTGAAAAACATATAAAACATATTTAAAACACCCTATGATAACTAATAATAACGGATTAAAATAACCGGTACAAAAAAGGAAATGTCCAGTTAAGGGAAAGGTGAAATCTCAGAGGTAGTGATATTGAAGTGAAACTCAGTATAAATTTACAGATAACACCATCATGTACTATGGTGTATTACACATCTGAAAATAGGTTTTAATACTGTAATACTTTTCAGATTTTAATAATTTAATAATTTAATTTAATAATTCAATAATTAAATTATTTAATTTAATAATTTCATTGGCTTATAGATAATGCCTTTGAACAAAATACAGATCAGAAGTCATCATAATAGCCTTTCCTGATTTTCTATCACTATAAACTTTCTCGAGTTTTTCTAGCATTTGAAATTTTTGCCATTTAGTAATACTTTAATCTTGGGGTTGACATGTTCCTGCTACAAAAATGATATACTACCTTATGCCACCCTATTTGTTACAAAAGCCTTTGAGTCAAACACCAGAAACTTTGTCAAATCTTGGAATGTTATTTTTCTAGTCAATGCTTTTTTCTTTATACACAGGAATAAAGAGACTGAAAAGGCACTAGGATACATGTGTTTTTGTGACTAAACAATTCAATTGAAATGCACAAGGATTTATTGAGTTTTTATTATATGTCTGACACTATGCTCCAAGCTAAGGATAAAAAAATCCATAACACATAGACTTGAATAAGAATATCTTTCTCTGCCCGATGCCTAAATAGACCACATGATATAGGCTGTGAAGTAATTAAACCCACTGTATCTCTGTCCTGCTATAGGCAAAACAGATCTTGCTTCAGGAAATGCTTCTTGCCAATGCAATTGAGATCCTAATCAGGAAATGATCTTGTTGAAAAAGGTTTTAATTCCAGTGTTGCTAGCCCCTCATTATTGCAATATAACCCAGACATAGAATGAGACCTCTAGAGATTGACAAAAAAAGGTCATTAAAAAATATCAAGTGAGGGACGCCTGGGTGGCTCAGTTGGTTGGACGACTGCCTTCGGCTCAGGTCATGATCCTGGATTCCTGGGATCGAGTCCCGCATCAGGCTCCCAGTTCCATGGGGAGTCTGCTTCTCCCTCTGACCTTCTCCTCGCTCATGCTTTCTCTCACTGTCTCTCTCTCAAATAAATAAATAAAATATTAAAAAAATATATCAAGTGAATAACAGTGGCTATTGTATAGTTTACTATAAACTGGATAAATCAGTTAATAAGGTTAGTACTAAAAGTGAAATTTTTTAAACTTTAAAAGTGAAATGGAGTGTTACAAAAATTGAACAAGAGTCCTGAAACAGATACCTCCTTTCTAAGGCAAAGAGCCTGAAATACAGTGTATAGGACTTGGGAGGGCAAGAGGATGATAACAAATAGAACCAAAGCAGATCTTTAATGAAGAACTGGAGATCCATATCTAAACCCCATCACTATAGAGACTTTGGTGTTTGCTGCATATTTTCAGTAGAAGTAAACACAGTGTGAGTCAGCATAAAGGCAAGAAAATGGTCTGTTTAAAAGCCCTAAGGGTCAACTGAAATTACAAATGAACTGAACAGCATGAATATATTATTTAAATGTAAGATTTTGATACTTTATTGGAGGCAAATAAGCCAAGTAACTCATCTGACCTCCAGATAGCAACCTAATAAGCCTTTATTTTTTTTAAATAATTTTTTATTATGTTGTGTTAGTCACCATATGTCTTGTCAAATTTTGCCATTCTAACCAATGTAAGATGGTATCTCAATGGTGGTTTTGATTTGAATCTCCCTGATGGCTAATGCTGTTCAATATTTTTTCATGTGTCTGTTAGTCATTTGTATGTCTTCTTTAGAGAAGTATCTGTTCAAGTCTTTGCCCATTGTTTGTTTGACTTATCATTTGTTTTTTTGGGTGTTGAGTTTGAGAAGTTCTTTTATAGATTTTGAATACCAGCCCTTTATCTATAGTGTCATTTGCAAATATTTTCTCCCATTCTGTGGGTTTTCTCTGTTTTTTGACTGTTTCCTTTGCTGTGCAGGAGCTTTTTATCTTGGCCAGACTTTATCCAAAAGAAAAGAGAAAGGACCCAAATTAATGAAATTATGAATGAAAGGAAAGAGATCCCTACTAACACCAAGGAAATAGAAACAATTATTAGAAAGTATTTTCAACAATGATATGTCAATAAATAAAGCAACCTGAAAGAAATGGATGCCTTCCTGGAAATATATAAACTACCAAGACTAAAATAGGAAGAAACTGACAACCTGAATAGAACAATAACCAGTAACGAGCTTGAAGCAGTGACCAAAAACCTCCTAAGAAAACAAGAGTCCAGGGCCTGGATTGAATTTCCTGGGGAAGTCTACCAAACATTCAAAGAAGAAATAATAGCTATTCTTCTGAAGCTGTTTCAAAAAATAGAAATAGAAGGAAAACTTCCAAACTCATTCTATGAGACCAGCATTACCTTGATCCCCAAACCAGGCAAAAACCCCATCAAAAAGGGGAATTACAGACCAATATCCCTGATGAATATGGATGCCAAATCTCAAGAAGATCCTAGCTAGTAGGATCCAACAGTACATTAAAAGGATTATCCATCATGACTAGGCAGGATTCATCCCTGGGATACAAGGGTGCTCAACATTTGCAAATCAAGCAATGTGATAGAATACATAAATAAGAGAAGAGACAAGAACCACATTGTCCTCTCAATTGAGGCAGAAAAAACATTTGACAAATACAGCATCTTTTCCTGATTAAAACTCTTAAGAGTGTAGGTAAAGAGGGAATATTCCTCAATTTCATAAAAACCATCTATGAAAAGCCCACAACAAATATCTTTCTCAATGGGGAAAAACTGAGAACCTCTCCCTTAAGATCAAGATCACAATAAGGATGCCCACTCTCGTCACTATTATTCAACATAATACTGGAAGTTCTAGCAACAGCAATCAGACAGCCTAATAAGTCTTCTACTTAAGTAGGTTATATGTTATACCCCATATAAGAAATTCACTTTTTTTTGAGACTTTACTAAAATTATCTTGATCTGATATATTGATATATTGATGGTGTCAAGACGCTTATCATTAAAGAAGGCATATTCTGTCATATTCAGTAATGACCCCTATATTGCATGTGACATTGTTGAAAAATGCTTTTGGAAAATTTCAACAACAATGGGTTTTTAGCTTCCTGAGGAACCATAATGTTGATCTTATATCAGTCATCTCAGTGTTTCCTTGGGATATGAAAGGATTGGGGAAGAAAGGTTCCAATGAGCCACAAAGTAGCTCACCCAGCTCACTTCAAGCATCACATAATTCTTAATTGATATCAACTTACATAAATTAGCCCTTGAGGCCATAGCTCAAAACTGGGCACCAGGAATGCATAAGAGCCTCATGAGGACTGGAATTACTACTAGAATGGTAGTTTTCCCCTATTCAATACCATTTGTCAAATAGATAAATAGCAAGATGGTACTTGATGACGAACAGGTAATTTATTCAATGGCCAGGAAATGAACAAGGGGAACTCATGCTCTATAGGCACCTTCTTCTGGAGAAGCTGAGTGGTGCAGATGATATGGCTGGGAGCAGACTGGGGGATGTTTCATGTGAGCCAGGTTTTGAGGTGGGGGTAGAGATTTCCAAGAATTTAGGCCACATCCCTTTTTCTTCCTTATATGTTCAGGGGTTTCCTATCATAGTGCCTGTAGGGAGGAGATTTTAGTAGTTTAATGTAATATAAGGAAGGAATAATGTGAACTTTGACCCACTTTATCAGCCATCTTGAGCCTGTCTAGTGTGATTCTGTTTCTTGTGGTCTGGCAGCAAGCTTATCCAGGCAGGAATACCTATAGTGGAGATACTAGAAAAAGACTGCTTTAGAAAAATTCTTTGTGGGGCTCTTTGGGGCTCATCTGGTGGTAGAAACAGTGACTAAAGAGATAGAAATAAACTGAAGGAGAGTAGAATATGCTACCACCAAATATGCCACGCTTGCATATTGGTTATTTTGAACTAAAGTTATTTAAGAAACAGCAGGAAAAAAACACTGATCCTCCCTTGTCCCTCTGAAAGCAGGAAATAAATACCTATGTGAAAGCTACTCTCCCTGTGCCAAGAGAGTAGAAAACATACTTATCATGAGATACAGGGAATTTAAGGCAGAGGAGACTATATAAACAAAACTTGTTACTTCTTCACATTTTTGCTGTTCCAAGTAAAACACTTTGTCTTGCCAGTTCTTCACAAATTTATTGTTTCTTTGCCTAAAAGGTATAAAAGCTGCCTGCTTTGATCATTTCTTTGAGTTTCATGTTTTTTTTATGGAGATTATGTATGTGCAAAATTAAATTTGTTTTTCTTCTATTAGTTTCTTATGCCAATTTAATTATTATGCCGAACAAAGAACCTGGAAAGAAAAGAAGTTTTCTACCTCTACACAACCCAGTTTTGTCTTACAGTCCCTCATCAGCTCAGCTTCTCTCTCTTCCTCTCTCCCTCTTTCTATCCATCCTTCCCTTTTCTCTCATTCTCATTTTCTAGACTAGTTCTATTTTGGTGTGTGTATACCACCCCACCCCCACATCTATAGAGCTTCTTAGGTAAAGCAATCAACTGAGTCTTGTTCAGTGGCTTCAAGTCATACAGATTCCAAATGCCAGATAGAATACAACTGGGCCGGCTTGGGTAAAATGTCCCAATGGCTGGGACCATTGAATGGTTGATTCAGTTAAGCCAAGCTGGTATTAGAGGAATGGATAAGAATATTTTTTACTTAAAGTAGAAACAAAAGGAGTGAGAGATGAAATAATCGACCTTTTGTGGGGTGTCAGTATTAATAGTGTCAAGTCCGAGTAAGTCTCCAAGTAGAAAAGCAATCACCTTTTGGAAGGTAAGAAGTATAGAGAGTTGAGTTGGGGGAGATATAACTGTGGATGTGGTAGCTGAGAGGGAGGCCCGCTTAAGTAGGCTGCTGCAAAGTATTATAAGTAGCAGAGTGCAAAATCTGAACTTTTAGAAGTCCACTACCATGGGGAATGTGCCTGACTTAAAGGGGCTATGATGCAAAGTGGGGCAGAGTGCCAGGAGTAATGGTGTGATCTGAAGATGCCTTGGGTTGCAAGAAGAATAGGTGACACCAGTGTGCTGCACTCTTCCCAGCCATAGGAGCAGGGAAGCTGGGTGAAAACAGTGAATATTGGTGCTGGCTTTCTCTTCTGTTTTGCCATAAACTCCAATCAGCATGTGACCACTTTCCTGGGACTGGCTGGTGAATGGCAAAAGTGTTGTGAGACCCTCACCCAGGGGAATAGTGAAGGTTTGCATTGCAGCAGTCCATAAAATTTGGAGTTTTAAAACTCATTTCTGTGCCGGAGATTAAAAAGCTTGGACACAGGTAGGGTGAATGCAGGGTTCTGATGGAAACTGGGGATGCAACAGGGGTGACTGATTCTGTGAGGGCTCCCTGAAGATTGGGTGTGTATGAACTTTCAGCTCTGGGACTAGAGAGTGGGGTGCCACCCTATTCATCCTGCCCATCAGTGCTAAAAGACTTCAGGGAGCAAAACAGCACCACTCAGTGGAGGCTGTAGCCAGCCTTACTTACACCAGGGCATGTGCCCCGGAGGTGCACTTCCACTAGGGCAAGTCCATCTGAAAATCAAAACAGCAAGTCCCTCCTGCAGAAGACCAGCACAAACAATTCATTTGTCCCAAGTCTAGGGGAAATAGGATCTACCTTCTTTTTTTGCTTTATTTTTTAAATTATTTTTTCATTTTTTCAATTCTTTAAAAAATTTTTATTATTATTTTAGAATTTGTATCTATATATGTTTTACATATATATATATATATATATATATATATATATATATATGTGTGTGTGTTTTATTTTATTTTATTTTTCAGATTTAGATTCTTCTAAAAAGCAGACCAAAACACACCCAGTGTTTCTTGGGTTTTATTTTTTCTTTGTTTTTTTGTTTCTCTTTCTTCTTTTCTTTTCTGGACGAAATGACAAGATGGGGAAATTCACCCCAAAGGAAAGACCAGAAAGCGAAACTCATGGCCAGGGATTGAATCAATGCAGACATTTTGAACTAGAATTCAAAACAGTGATCATAAGGATACTATCTGGCCTTGAAGAAAAGTGTAAAAGACACTAGAGAATCCTTTACTGCAGAGATAAAAGAAATTAAAATCTAGTCATGCTGAAATTAAAAATGCTATAACTGAGATGCAAACCCAAATGAATGCCATAAAAATGAGGATGGATGAATCAGAGGAGTGAATCAGAGATATAGAAGATAAAATTATGAAAAATAATGAAACTGAAAAGAAGAGGGAAAGAAAGGTAATGGATCATGATGATAGATTTAGGGAACTCTGTGACTTATTAAAATGTAATACATTCATATCATAGGAGTCCCAGAAGATAAAGAGAGAGAAAAAGGGGCAGAAGGTTTATTTGAACAAATTATAGCTGAAAACTCCCCTAACCTGGGGAAGGATACAAGCATCAAAATCCAAGAAGTACAGAAAACTTACTAAATTCAACAAAAGCTGATCATTGCCAAGACAGATCAGCCAAATTCACAAAATACACAACACAAAGAAAGAATCTTGAAAGCAGCAAGAGAAAAAAAATCCTATAAGGGAAGACAGATCAGACTCACAGCAGATGTCTACAGAAACTTGATAGACTAAAAGAGAGTGGTGGTATATATTCAATGTGCTGAATGGGAAAACTATACAGCCAAGAATCCTTTGTCCAACAAGGTTGTCAATCAGAATAGAGGGAGAGATAAAGAGTTTCCCAGACAAAGAAAAACTAAAGGAGTTTGTGACCACTTTGTAATCCAGCCCTGTAAGAAATTTAAGAGGACCTCTTTGAATAGAGAAAAACAAACAGCAACAACAACAAAATGAACACCAAAAGCAACAAAGACTAGAAAGGACCAGAGAACATCACCAGAAACACCAACTCTACAGATAACACAATGGCACTAAATTCATATCTTTCAATAATTGTTCTAAATGAAAATGGGCTAAATGCTCCAATCAAAACAACAACAACAAAGAAACAAACAAAAAACAAGATCCATCTATATGCTGCCTGCAAGAGACTCATTTTAGACCTAAAGACAGCTAAGGATTGAAAATGAGAGGATGGGGAACCATGTGCTATGGTGAGTGCTGTGAAATGTGTAAACCTGGAGATTCACAGACCTGTACCCCTGGAGCTAGTAATACATTATATGTTAATTAAAAAAAAAAAAAAGAGAGAGAGAGAGAGATGGAAGGAAAACTTCCAGACTCATTCTATGTAGCTATTACCTTGATTCCAAAACCAGACAAAGACAGCACTGAAAGAGAATTACAGGTCAATATCCCTGATAAACATGGATGCAGAAATTCTCAGTAAAATACTAGTAAATTGAATTCAACAGTACATTAAAAGAATTATTCAGTACTCTCAAGTGGGATTTATTCCTGGGCAGCAGGAATACTCACAAATCAATTACTGTGATACACCATATTAGTAAAGAAAAGAGAAGAACCATATGATCCTCTCAAAAGATGCAGAAAAAGTATTGGACAAAGTGCACCACCCTCTCTGGATAAAAACCCTCAAGAAAGTAGGGATAGAGGGCACATACCTCAATATCATAGAGGCTATATATGAAATACTCACAGTTAATATCCTCAATGGGGAAATACTGAGAGCTTCTCCCCTCTGTCAGATAAAAGACAAAGATGTCCACTCTCACCATTACTTTTTAACATAGTACTGGAGGTCTTAGCCTCAGCCATCAGACAACAAAAAGAAATAAAAGACATCCAAATCAGCAAGGAAAATTCAAACTTGCACTATTTGCAGATGACATGATAACTCTATGTAGAAAACACAAAAGACTCCTCCAAAAAATTGCTAGAAGTAACACAAGAATTCAACAAAGTTGCAGGATATAAAATCAACATGCAGATATCTGTTGCATTTCTACATATCAATATGAAGCAGCAGAGAAAGAAATCAGGGTATCAATCCCATTTACAATTGCACCAAAAACAATAAGGTACCTAGGAATAAACCTAACTAGAAAGATAAAAAGACCTATATTCTGAAAACTATAGAACACTTATGAAAGATATTGAAAAGGAAACAAAAAAATGGAAAAGAATTCCATGCTCATGGATTAAAAGAACAAATTTTTTAAAAATGTCTACATTACCCAAAGCAATCTATATATTTGATGCAATCTCTATCAAAATACCACTAGCATTTTCACAGAGCTAGAACAAAAATTCCTAAAATTTGTATGGAACCACAAAAGACCCCAAATAGCCAAAGTAATTATGAAAAATAAAAACAAAACTGTAAACATCGCAATTTCAGATTTCGAGCTATATTACAAAGCTACAGTCATTGAGACAATATGGTACTGGCACAGAAACAGACACAAAGATCAGTGGAACAGAATAGAGAACCCAGAAATGGACCCACATCTGTGGACAACTAATCTTTGACAAAGCAGAAAAGAATATCCAATGTAAAAAGAGTCTTCAACAAATGATGTTGTGAAAACTGTATGGCAATATTCAGAGGAATGAAACCAGACCACTTCCTTATACCATATACAAAAACAAATTCAGAAGGGATGACCACTTTCTTATACCATATACAAAAATAAATTCAGAAGGGATAAATGTGAGACAGGAAACCATCAAAATCCTAAGGGAGAACATAGGCAGTAACCTCTTTGACCTCAGCCACAGCAACTTCTTACTAGAAACATCAGCAGCAGCAAGGGAAACAAAAGCAAACATGAGCTATTGAGACTTCATCAGGATAAAAATCTTCTGCACAGCTAAGGAAACAATTAACAAAACTAAAAGGCAACCTGTGGAATGGGAGAAGATATTTGCAAATAGCATATCAGGCAAAGGGCTAGTATCCATTATCCATTATATATAAACAATATTTCAAATTCAATATCCAAAAAACAAATAACCCAGTTAAGGAATGGACAGAAGACATGAATAGACACTTTTCCAAAGAAGACATCCAGATGGCTAATAGATATATGAAAAGATCCTCAAATCACTCATCATCAGGGAAATTCAAACCATAACCTCAATGCAATACCACCTCACACCTGTCAGAATAACTAAAACTAACAACACAGGAACCCAGACATTGCTGAAGACGTTGTACTGTTGGTGGGAATGTAAACTGGTGCAATCACCCTGAGAACTGCATGGAAGTTCCTTAAAAAACTAAAAACAGAACTACCCTACAATCCAGCATTTGCACTAGTAGTTATTTATCCAAAGGATACCAAATTACAGATTGGAAGGTGTACATGCACCTGGATGTTTATAGCAGCATTATCAACAATAGCCAAACTATGGAGAGAACCCAAATGTTCATCAACTGATGAATGATAAAGAGGATATGGTATATGCATGTGTGTGTTTATATACATACACACACACACACACGCACACACGTATATATAATAGAATATATATATATATATATGTAGGAGTATTACTCAGCCATCAAAAAGAATGAATTTTTTGCCATTTGCAGCAATGTAGGTGGAGCTAGAGTATATTATGCTAAGCAAAATAACTCAATCGGAGAATGATAAATATCATGTGATTTCACTCACATGTGGAATTTAAGAAAGAAAACAGAGAAACATATGGGAAGAGGGTTTAAAAAAAAAGGGGGGAAGGGAATAAACCAAAAGAGACCCTTAATGATAGAGAATAAACTGAGGGTTTGATGGAGAGAGGTGGGCAGTGGATGGGCTAGATGGGTGATGGGTACTGAAGAGGGCACTTGTGATGAACACTGGATATTGTTGATGGATCACTGAATTTTACTCCTGAAATCAATATTTTGCTGTATGTTAAAGAAAAGCAAAGAAAAGAAAAGAAAAGGAAAGAAAAGAAAAAAAAAGAAAAGAAAATGGCATGATTGCTGGGTATGAACCAGTAGCTTCACTGAGTGAGAATTTTGTCTTAAAATTCTTTTGGTATTCATTGAATATGGTATATTATTATTTTTGTTTATATGTTTTGTCTTTCAAGTAGATTCTAAGTTGATTGATAGTGTATCCTGTCATTTCTTCCCAGAGATTTTTATGGGAACTTGATTATTTTGTCCACTGGGCAATGTTTGGGCAGAACAGAAACCCAGAGAAACTGAGAAAGTAAGTTGTTGGTTTGTTTTAATATTAGATCTCACAGAAACCAAGGACAGGAAATACAGCTAGATCTCACGAGAAAAGGGGTTTAGAATGTATAGTCAGTCAGTTAAATGATATCGAAGCAAACTTTTTCTTCACCTTTTTCCAGTATTCTGGAATTGCAGTTAAGTCTAACTGTAAATTGAATTCATAACAGACTGTAAGTGATTCTGAGAGCCCAGAATATTATAAAGAGAATTCCAATGAGCAATCCACAATGGTGGTTAGATTTCTCTCCACAGAGTTTATCTATGACTAACCCACCACTCCCTCCCTAGTGAATAACAAATGAAACTTGAGGGTAAATGGAGAAGTCAGAGGGTCTTGGCAGTACACTTGGACAGAGTGCACTGTTGACAAGGAATGGTCGGGCATTGAAATGGAAGCAAAGCATTTATTATTAGGTCTTAGAATTGTAATTTGGGGAGCACAGATTCAGGTAGAAACTCAAAAGGACCCCAATGAGGAAAAATGGTGAGGGACTTTTAAATTAAAAAAAAGGGGGGGGGATTGCTATGAGATCCATTAAATTGTTTTGTAGTCATTTTGATTGGAGGATAAATAATTTGAATTTATAATTCATTGTCTTATTTAGGTCATCTCATCAGTTTTTAAGAAAAAAACCACACTTTTCATTGTCCTTATCAATTCCTTTCTCAGCAGTCTCAGCACTTTTGTTTCCTCCTAGCATCGACAAAAGTTAAGCAGTTGAACAAAGTAGAATAGTGAAGACAGGATGGAATCACTTAGGGTGTCTTGTCATTGAGAACTGTAGCCTTCCCTTCACAGTACCAAAAATGCTAAAAGGCTACTCAGTATCCACCCTCAACACACATGTACCCCACCTCCTTTCTCAGTCACAGGAGAGAGAAAGTAAGGGCTCCTTACCACCACCAAAGCCAAGTTGGAGTGTTGGTCAAAGAGAATACTAGGAGAGGTTGGGGTTTTCTAAGAAATAGAACTGGGCATCTCATTCCCTGGCTAGGTGTTGGTCAAATTGCAGAACCTGAAGGCCCATTGTTCAGACTTGTATTTTCTGAATTTGTGATTTTGTCCATTTATTGTGGACAGATTTTGTGCACATTTGTTGTGCACGAATTTTGGCAAGCTGAGGATTATCTGGAGTATCTCATACTGTTGGGGTTTGGGGAAAAATGATGGAGCTTATTTGGAAGAAGATGAAGGCAGCTTGTTCCATCCTTGCTCTCTTTGACCCTCATTTGATGAGAAGGGGGATCTCAGTAGTTCATGGATATTTATTGGAAGGTGAAAGGAAATTAATGAAGTGGTAGAAGGTGTAGAGCTGCCCAGACAGCTGCCACCAAAGCAACGAGATGCCCAATATTGAAAGCAAAAAAGGATCAGAAAGTTGACTTCAAGCAGGAACACATAGGGACAAAACTGCCTCTGTTTGTGCAAATGGTTAACAGAGGAGGAGTCTAGGATCAAAGTGAAGCCCATTTTAAGAAAAATCACACTTACCATCTCCTCAGGGATATCCAGCATCAGATAGGATCAGACTGAACCAAAATGTCCAGGGATAATTATCACTGAGATAGGCTTGCTATGTTGAGTCTGGGCACATTTCCTCATTTTCATGTCTTTTTCCTCTACCCCTGAGCCATAAAAAGAGCAAGTGACTAGGAAGGGTGGAGAGTAAGTGCTTTGAATCAGATGTGAGACTGGAGTATTAAACTAGGTTGAACTAAATTTAATACCTAACAATGACCCAGAAGATGGAGAAATTTCTAAGGCAAAGGATTTAATGGGGCACACTTGAAAGGAATCATTGAAAAATAAAATCAACAAAAGTTAATCCAATCTAGTCTTATTAAGGTCAGTGAATGTCCACTTCTCTCATGGGTTATATTTTGTCCTTTCAATGTCAGGTGCTGTACAGTCTCTCTCGTTCTTTTATTTCCCTTACCTTGATCTCTTCTCTACATGATT
Source organism: Mustela putorius furo (assembly GCF_011764305.1). NCBI lineage: Eukaryota > Metazoa > Chordata > Mammalia > Carnivora > Mustelidae > Mustela > Mustela putorius. The sequence goes on from NW_025421987.1 coordinate 35,705,805, forward strand.
TCATCTTGACTGAATATATGTCAATGTGGCCTCATGGTTACATGGCCCCAGTGCCAACCACCATCTAACTGTGGTTCTCCTAATATACATTTTCAAGGGAAGATAAGTTGCTTAACTCATCTAGCAAATTGATTGTCTTTAGGTGCCTGGCTTGTCCCATTGGCTTTGGCCTTGGTGTGGGTACTGGTATGAATGGCAACACAACATGGAGGGTTGTTCTAAAGTTTCTTAGGAGACATAGCAAATAGAGGTTATTCAGAGTAACCGTTCATTTAATATTTTTTTGGATTGTGATACTTTTTGGATGAGTTGATTTCTTCAATGTACATCTGTAACTTTCTCAAATCATGAAGTGACTCTGTGGTATCACATGAAGGTGAATTGTAATATATTTGTTAGGCTACCTATTGCTTGGTGAACAAAGAGGTAGTCTTGTTAAACAGGTCAGCTATGACATCTGTTTTTGGTCAGGAGGAAGAAATGAAACAAAAACGATAATCTGCCTTTAAATTATTTGCTCACGATTAAGCAAAGAGCTTCAGGTAAATGAAAAGTGCAATTGCATTAGTGATGTACTTGTTCCTCAAGGTGGAATATAAAAAATTATATGTATAGTTCAATATCACTATTAGAGAAACATTGAACTTCATGGGGTCAGATGGGTCTGAAACTCCTGTACTACTGTGTTTCTGAATGATATCTCACTTGTTCCATGTCCTTGAGGGTTTTGCATTTGATATGCATTGAGGAGACACACACACACACACACACACACACACGTTGGACACTGTATTTTCTTGTTACTTGGCAACAGTTTCTTTTTCTTCTTAGCAACAGTGGAGTGAAGAGCTTTTTGAAAATTGAAAAAAGCCAGAGTACAGAAAAAGTCAAAGCCTTTCATATTCCCTCTGGCTGGAGGGCATATTAGAAGGGACCAGATTTAGCTATGGATAAAATGAAGTATATTTGTTATCTATCTATGTGTATGTTACTATTGAAATTTAACCAAAAGTCTTAATAGCTTAATCATTTAACTGTTTCACTCCCCTACTACAGTTTAGTTAAGAAATACAGCCTGTCAGTCTGTTTATTTTCACATCAATTTTCCCCAGTATATGTGGCTCACATTGAAAAGAAATGTATCAGGAAAAGCAGTAATTTTCAGGTAACCTCTTATTATTTTGTTAACCAACCACTGCCTGGATTTTTCATTTAATTAAGTTTTTAGAAAGTTGTGGATGGAGAAGAGAAAAAGAAAAACCGATTGATTTTGGCAGAATCTTTGGCTTGTAAAGAGATCAGTGGTCTTCTTCTCTGTTGTGGAAATTATGATTTTTTAAAGCAAGAAATAAATTTTTACTGAGTCCGTGAGAATTCAGTTGTCCTAGCAGCTTGGGTCTTTTAACTAGTATGATAGTCTATGAGAAAAAACTTATTCGAAGGAACATCATGTCTCAGATGGTCTTCTGTGGGGGTAAAGAGTTATTGCCTTAGCTGGTGAGAGGGGCCACCAGGACTGTACAATGTGGTCACAGTCTTACCAGAGAGTCAGGCCCCCCTGTTGAAGTGAAGGCTCAAGTCATTGTTGTTTCTTATTGCTTTTTATAGGGAAACACACAGATTCAAGTGAATATTTCTATGAGATTTGGTCCATTCGTTCCACATACATTCACTATGTCAGTTAAAATATCCAACATTTCTGGGGAACCTGGGTGGCAGATGTGGTTGAATCTGACTCTTGGTTTTGTCTCAGGTCATGATCTCAGGCTCATGGATGGAGCCCTGCATGGGGCTTCGTGCTCATGCAGAGTCTGCTTAGATTCTCTCTCCCTCTGATTGTCCTCCCACCCCCCCAAAACAAATAAGTAAGTCTTTAAAAAAAAGAAGAATCAAACATTTCTAATACCCCACAAAGTCTCCTCTGCCACACTTGTAATTCAGGGCATGCTACTACTCAGGGAGTCAAAGTTATGATATTTACAACCATAAATTACAATTTTTCCTGGTCTAGAATAAATTAAAAATGGAACCATACCATATGGATTCGTTTTGTCTGGCTTTCTTCACTCAGCAAGGTTGTTTTTTCCCCCCACTCATCTACCTTGTTGCATGTATCAGTCATTTGCTTTAAAAAAAAAAAATGTAGAATAGTATGCCATACCACAACTTGTTTATTGATTACTTTGTTGATAGACCTCCCAGTTGTTTTCGATTTGGGACTGATATGAATAAATCTCCTATGAACACTCATGTAGAAGTCTTTTAAATTCTCAAAATCTGTTGGGCAGATACTTAAAAGTGGAATTGTGAGTCACATAAGTGCATGCTGACATTTGTGAGCTTTTGCAAGGGGCTGCATCATCTAACATTTCCACCCATAGCGTGTGAGTTCACCTTACTCCATCATTGCCAATACTTAAGGTGTCACTTAAAAAAAAAAAAAAGATAAGAAAGAAAGAAATTCATAATTCTCATATTATCATATTGTGATTTTAACTTTTATTGTGCTGAGAACTGTCGATCATCTTAGACATCGTAAGTTTTCTTTTGTGTAGAGTCTTCTCAGTAGTATTCTTCATTTGTTATTGAGTTGTTTATTTTTGATATTGATTTATGGGAGTCCAGTTTACATGTTATGAATACATATGTATACTTTTTCAGGCTCACCCACCCCCTGTCCTACTCCCCACACATTTTTTTCACCAACCTGTGTCTTACTTTTTCATTCTTTAAAATGGTGATGATAAAGAAAAGTTTTTTATTTTTAATGAAGGCCAATATAACATATTTTCTTTTGTTTTAGTGCTTTTTTTACCCTCTCAGAAAATCTTACCAATTTGTGTTTTCTTCCAGAAGATTTTATAGGTTTCTGTTATATTTTATACAAATATATATTCCAGGCAATGCCTAATTTTTTTGCTCTTCAATTGCCCCATTCTCTCTAGACCTCCATGCATTGCATATTATGTGAAAACCACCATACCCTCTTCTTTGTAGAAGGCAATATGGTGTAACAGAAGATCATGGATTCTAGAGGCAAACTGCTGAGTTCAAATATTAATTCTTCTTTTACTAGAACTGTGCTTCAGTTTCCTCACTTGTAACCTGGAAATAATAATAATTCATCTTTGTAAAGATTGAATGAGTTAAAGTATGTAAAACACATAGAACAAATTATACCACATTGTGAGCACTGAATAGAAAGAGATAGATTCACAACATGGTATTGTATTTCCAGGCTCTGTTACAGCAGCATGTCCACTAAGAAACTCTGTTAGTGCTTCCAGTCTGGGTAAGAGTCACCTTCAGAATTTGTGCATGATACTCCCCTTCTGCCCCCAGGGTACTGGAATACATCTACCACTTCCTTTAAGAAAATACAAATACAATAATACAAAATCCTGAGACCTATCCAAGCTGCACCAGTGTAGCAGATGTACAATTCAGTAGTTGAATCTCAGCAGTAGGTATAGCTTTTGCTCAGTTTCTACCCTCCCACTCCCCCCCATCTCCGACAAATTGGCATTGCTTTTTATTAGTGTGTATTGTGAGGAAGATCTCTGCCTCCTTTTTCCTTCCCCTGTTATCTGCTTTGCTCCTCTCTCATTCTGTCCATGCACAGGAAAGAAACAATTACTGAGATTTTGGGCAGACACAAGAAAACTGCCTGGACCACTTTCACTACTGGGCAAGCTCACAGTGTGTAGACATTCGCTGTGTGTGCACCCATGAACAACTGTCTCTTCTACTCTGGGAAATGGTGAGCCAATTAATGGCCCTGTTAGAATTCATCCATCTTGTTCTCCACTCTTTCTTCCAAATGAACTGAAGCACATTCATTAATATTTTCATCTCCTCTACTACTGGTCCAGTCTGAGATTGACAAAATGCCAGAATTTCAGTTTGTGCATGTACTCTTGGACCTTTATGCTTGGCCATATTTTCTAACACAGCTTTGCCAGGTCTCCACTTTGAGCATCTTAAGCACAAGACTAACAAACAACAAATTGACATGTTTGCCCATATATATTTATTTCCTGTATGTAAAATGAATCTCATAGTAAATTTATAGGGAAAATTAACTTGTCAAGATAGGATTAGTGTATTCCTGGATTTCTTTTGGAAATTGGGATCAGGCTTGGTTATTAGTACTGTTCTAGAGTTTGCTTTAGTCCCTGCTTCTCTTTTAAGTGAAATTTTTTCTTGAATTCATTGTGTTACAGAAATTATAATTTTGTAAAATGGATGTAAATGGAATTAACAATAATAACTCAAATTTGTAGAATCATGTAATGCTCTGAGTTGGAGAGCCGAGCTCTACGTCCAACTTAGTATAGAATTATGTGAAATTTGGCAAATCATTTAGCCTCTGATATATTTCTCTCAAAGAATGAGCTATAACACACAACCTGGTCAATTTAATATATTGTAATGGTTTTTTAAAAAAATGTATATTTAAATTATTTTAAATATGTATATTTAAATTATTTTAAATATACATTTATTTAGATCATTGTTATCTAGATGAAGAACCTGAAAAGTTAATGAAATTAACTTCAAAGACACAGAATTTGCCATTAGAAGGAACTAAATTGCAGGCTGATACTCTTTGCTTCCATTTTCTTGTCTTCTTCAAAATGAAGAAAATTCTCTAATATGAAGCAATGCAGGGAAGCAAGTAATTCTGTCTTGTAATTCTTGTGCTGGAACTCTAATGTACAAATGCTTATTTTCACTGAATGTTTTCACTTGCAGAATTAGATGAATATTTGAGCAACACTGTTGATCAGTTATACCTCAGCACCTACACAGTAACATATGCTGTGGGATATGTTGTGAGATGTCCTAATCTCTCAATCTCATGACCTTTTTCTTGTGTCCTTTTCAGGACAGTTACCTCCTCTGTACCTGTACCACTGCTACCGAGACTGAACTCTGGACTTCAAGGTCAGCGAGTTCTAAGCTGAAATAGTCCTTGGTAATGAATATGGTCTCTGACTCAGGATCCTTTGCCTGTTAATCTCATGTACAGATCAGGCCTCTCGCCACTTTCTGAGTCGATGGGTTAACAACATCAACACAAGAGCCATATATTCAAATAGTCAATTAAGACAGAAATGGACCCCTCTGAGGAAGTATGGAGTCTCCCATTTTAACAGAGTTCCTGGATCCCTAAACATTGAAATCCACCAAAGCTGTAACTGACTTCAAAAAGGGTAAATAGGGGTGCCTGGGTGGCTCAGTGGGTTAAGCCGCTGCCTTCGTCTCAGGTCGTGATCCCAGGGTCCTGGGATCGAGCCCCGCATCGGGCTCTCTGCTCAGCAGGGAGCCTGCTTCCTCCTCTCTCTCTGCCTGCCTCTCTGCCTGCTTGTGATCTCTCTCTGTCAAATAAATAAATAAAATCTTTAAAAAAAAAAAAAAAAGGGGAAATAGCCCTGACTATTCTGGCAGCATGCCAGGACCTTACTGTCCTGGTTAATCCATCAGTCCTTGCCCTAATCCCATTCATAACTTTTGTTTGGGAAACTCATTCCCCCTCTTACAAAACTTACTCCAAACCAATGTCCCTGATTCAGTGTTTCATATTTTATGAAATTTATTTCATAAAATAATTTTTATTTTATATATATATATATACAATTTCATTATATCCTTGATCATCAACGGGGCTGATGTTTGCATACTATCTAGTCCTATATATCATTCTTGAAGACCGTCACCTGGGTCATCTTCTTCTGTCGTTATTAGCTAATTTTGGTACTTGCAAGAAAGGCCTATGTAAAAGCCTAAACTCTCACTTTCTTGACCTCCTTTTCCCCAGGATTATTACCTCAGCTTCATTTGGATTTGTGCCTCCATACTACTCTCTGCATTTCTTGATCCAGTGTAAAATGTTCAGCTTTTAGAGCTCGGAGACTGGAGCCATTCTCAGTGATGAAATCTCCTATACTCCCAATTTTATGTCCCACTATGCTCATTTCACATGTTTAAGATAAATAGGAAGGATGTGAGAAAAATTAAAGGAAACCAGGGATTAGAGGCTTTAATGAAGCCAGCTGTCATGGCTTAGCATTACTTAGACTACGTGGTAGCCTTAGATAAATGTATGTTCACATATATTTTATCCAAGTTTTATAGTGCTATCAGGTAGAACTTTTTAACACTTTACCCTCTCCCTTTCCTCATACGCTCTTTATTATATATAGTAATATAAAATATATAATATGTAATATAGAAACATGGTATTAGTTTTACTTTATTAAATAATTGAATGTATTAATCAATTATTAAATAATTAAAATATTAAACAATTATTAAAATTTTCTTAAAATGGAAAATTGGAAGGATAAAATTTACAAAATAAAAATGCAGTTTAGGGGCACCTGGGTGGCTCAGTGCATTAAGCATCTGCCTTCGGCTCAGGTCATGATCTCAGGGTCCTGGGATCCAGTCCCGCGTCAGGCTCTCTGCTCAGGTGGGAGCCTTCTTCCCCCTCTCTCTCTGCCTGCTGCTCTGTCCACTTGTGATCTCTCTCTCTGTCAAATAAATAAATAAACTCTTTAAAAAAAATACAATTTAAACATTTTCTTGCAACACCATATAAGTCAACCCCTGCTTTTTAGAGACAGTTCTCTATTTTTTTGCCCCATTTTCCTTACATAAACCTCAACTAGAAAACCCTGATTCTGAATCAGACCAACTGATCATCTTCTCTATACCCATAGTCTGGCTACTGAGCTCTACTAGAGTAAGAACCCAAATAAATATGTTGTTTTCCATTACAAATACCTGTTCTCCATTTTAGCTGAGTACCCATATCATCAGTTAATCTGTTTGGGTTCTAGTTAGCTCTCTCTCATTTGCCACAGCTAGCAATTCAGTGTTATTCTACTCTCTGCACTCGAACCTCCTCATCTACCCGCTTCATTCGCACTAAAGGACTTTATCTCAGCTTCCAGTCTCTTTGGATAACTGTAAAATTCAGAGTATATAGAAATCATCAAATGAACTCACCTTCTGCCTCCTGGTCCACAAAATGTCTCTGCACTCATTTTTTTCTTCCTCTTTATTAGAAAAGTTCCAGTTTGCCCAGGACAGTCTTAGTTTATGCATGTTTCCCCAGGATAGTTATTAACAGTGCTTCCTTCTATTATCAAAATGTAAACAGAATTTTACTAAGAGCCCCTCACTCCAACTTGTGTCTTTATATCAGGATATTATCACTGTTTGCTTATTTGTTAATTACACCATCCTTTTCTTGTATCATCAAACTTTGTTTCTCTTCTGGCTTTCTGCTATCAGTATTTACTTTTTTCTCATAATAGAAATTATATGCATGATTTTCTTAGCTGCTTCTCTTTCTCATCCCACACCTCCTGAAAAAGTTCTTTGATTAAATATAAACTACTTATAATTTATAGTATATAAATGTGAAAAATCTTCTCTGATTCAATAGACAGAGTTTGGGCACTTCCCTTTGTACTTTTCTTATATTACTTTCTCCCGAGAAACAGAAAATAGGGGATATATTAGCTACTGCAGTTACACAGGCTGAGAAATCCCGAAATTTGTAGGCAAGCTGGAAACTCAGGAAAGCCAATGGTATAGTTCTGGTCTGAGACCCAGGAGAGCCGATGCTATAAAATTCCAATCTGAGTCTAAGTCTGAAGGTAGAAGACTGATGTCCCTGCTCAAAGAGAATCATACAGAGAGAATGAATTCTCCCTTACTTAGCATTTTAATCACACTCAGGTCTTCTCTAGATTGGATGAGACCCACTCACACTAGAGAGAACAATATTCTTTCTTCAGTTACTGATTCCAATCTTAATCTCATCCAGAAACATCCTCACAGACACACTGAGAATAATGTTTAACCAAAAATCTGGGTACCCTGTGGGGGGGCAGTTAGTCAAGTTGACATATTAGACAAGTTAGTCAACACTACCCTGTGGCCTAGTCAAGTTGACATATAAAATTAACCATCACTAATCTATCGCTAGTCAACATGTCATCTGTATGCATCTCTTTTAACTGTATTTAATCTCAACATAAAGAAAATAACAGGGCCATAGTTCCACCTAACATGGTGCAACTACTTTGTATATAACCAAAAATGCACTAACCCCTTCTCCAGAATGATGTTTACTCTTTTCCTTGATATCTCATAACTTCAATACTATGATGTAATATTAATAATACTTGAATGCTATGATACAAAGTCAACACATCTTATGTGACGTGATAGGGAATAAAACAGGGAAGAAAACAAAGACATTTTTTGCATATATACGTAGATATAGTCATAACAAAATATGGAGGAAATACTCATGACAGTACCCATTTGTCTAATTGGTCTTGTGGCTGTAGTTAGTATTTATAACTACCTTCTTCCACTACACATTCTGTTATTCTCTTTTCTTCAGCAGGTACTTCAGCTGGGTGTGGCTCTTCACCTGGTAGAGTGATCCAGACTTTTATTTCTAAAGAATCTGGGTAATTAGTCATCGTGCCTGGACTGGATTACTGTCATTTCACACTTACTTTAGTGCATAGTCATGGAATACTAAGAGATGCTGTAAGGAATCTCCTGTTTTCCAGGAGAAAGTTAACTCTTCAGCTCAATGGTGGAGTGCAGTCCAGTATCCCCTCTATAATCATAATCAATGATCACAGCCAGCTAGTATCACCTTTCTTTGTCTATTGATTTAGGGGCATGGGAGGCCAGTGTGGCTTGGCAGCAGTCTTAATATCCAGTTCAGTGGAATCATTGTTGTGCCTCATGGTGGAAGCATTCCTCCCTTTGACATTAATATTTCCAGGCCAGCAGAGCATAAGATCACAGTAATAGCAAGCAAAAGTCTTACTAGAGAATCAGTAGGAGTAATGGTGAATGGTGCCACTCTTATTTCTACATCCTGATTCCTGGATGAGTGCCTCCTAGCTATGGGAGAAGCAACGCCATATAGTGAATGGTGATTCAAGTATTACATAGTCTTCTGGGGAACCTTGCCGCAACCTTGGAAAGTATTGCCACCTAGCTGGCACTGTCATGAGTCTTCAATAAGCCATTCCACCATTCTATCAAACCAGCTGCTTTATGCTATGGGGGAACATTCTAAGATAGTGAATTCCATGAGCATGGGCCTCTTTCTATACTTCAACTGCTGTGAAATGAGTATCTTGATCAGAAGCAATGCTTTGAGGAGTTCCATGATGATGGATAAAGCATCCTATAAGTCCATAGATGGCATTTTGGCAGAAGCATTGCACGAAGGGAAGGCAAATCCATATTCAGAGCAAGTGTTCACCTCATTAAGAATAAAACACTGCTCCTTCCATGATGGAAATGGCTCAGTGTAATCAGCATGCTACGAGATAGCTTGCTGATTAACCCAGGGAATGGTGCCATATTCAGAACTTAGTGTTGTGTTCTGATGCTGGCTGAGTTAACCCTTAACAGTATTCAAAGCCAAGTGGGTTTTGGTGAATGACAGTCCGTGTTGCTGAGCCCATGTAAAACCTTCATTCCACCACCATGGCTACTTTGTTCAGAAGCTCATTGGGCAAGTTCAGTGTTTGCTGGGGAAAATGGCTAACAGGTGTCCATAGAATGTGTCATCCTATGTAATTTGGTATACTTGGTAATTAAAATCTCCTCTCTTGGTGTCTGCCTTTGGTGGACATTCACACAGGACAGAAATACCTTCATTGTTTTCCTACCCATTCAGAGATCTAGTCCCCTTCTTCCCTGAATTTCTTTGGTATCAATTTTCCAATCATGGCCTCACACACCCAGCCAAACAATTTGCCACAGCCCATGAATCAGTGTATAATTGTATATCTGGCTATTTCTTCTTCCATGCAAAATGAGCAACCTGGGTCAGTACTCTCATTGGGAGGTTTTCTTTCACTGCTCTCCTTCGGGGTTGTCTCAGAAAGGGGCTGCAGTGCTGTAGCTGTCCACTTTCAGATGGAGTGTGCATATTATGCAGAACTATCTGCATAGTTATATATAAATCAAACCTGAGTCTTCTCTTTCTCTCTCAAGTGATCATAAGGAGATACCCATGAGGCCATAGGTGCAGACTGGGAGAAAGATAGCAATACAGCAGGAAGGGGGATCATGGGTATTTGGGCCACTTTTCCCTGTAGTTTACCTGAGCCTTCTGGGCCTACCCAGACCATCACTTATATACCCCCTCTTTTTGATGATGGAGTGCTACATACATCTGACTTGATGGCTTATTGGGTTACATAATTTTAATCATGGACACCTCAAGTCACATGGTGACTTAGTAGCCCAGGGATGAGCATGCAGTTTTTACTAGGGCCAGTAGGATGCTACAAGCTATTTCTCAAGCAAAGAGTAGTTATTCACAGAGGATGGCAGTGCTTTCTCCAAAGTCATTGGGGTTTGCCTGTGATTCACCTATACGGATCCTCCAAAAACATCAAAGATCATTCCAATCTGCCGCTGACAGTTCAAATACCACTGGATCTTCTGGATCATATGGCCAGAAGATATATCATATATCATATGGCCAGAAGATATATCATATATCATATGGCTGAGTCACTTTTACAACAGCTCAGATCTGTTGCAGAGTCTTTTCTTATTCTGGACCAAACTCAAAAGTGGCAGCTTTTTGAGTTGTTTGGTAAATGGGCCAGAATAGCACTCTAATGAGGAATATGTTGCCCTCAAATTCCAAGGAGATCCTCTAGATTATTATGCCTCCTTTCTGGTTGTAGGAGAGGCCAGATGGAACAATTGACCCTTCATCCTAGAAGGGATTGTTCAACATGCCTCATACCATTGGACCCTAGAAATTCTACTGAGGTAGAAGTTTCCCTAAATTTTTGTTGCATACATTTTCCACTCTGGCACACCAATAAATCTAGAACGTTTGCTACTTCTTGCTGCTCAGTAAGTCCAATCAGCATAAAAGTCATTACTGTAATGGGCCATGATTATATCTTTGGATAGGAAAGGTGGTCATGATCCCTAAAAGATAAGCTATGACATGGCACTGGAGAGTTTTATATACCTCTGAAATAGGACAATGAAGGTGAATTGCTGGCTTTGCCAGCTGAAAGCAAATGGTCTCTGGTGGGATTTATTGACAGGGATGGGAGAAAAGTGGTTTGCCAGAGCATAGCTGTGCATGAGGTATTGGGTCTGTGTTAATTTGCTCAAGCAATGAATTACATCTGATGCAGTAGCTGCAATTGCTGCAGTTGGCATCAACACCTGGGTAAGGTTACAACAATCCGCTGTTATTTTCCTAGATCCATCTGCTTTCTACATAGGCCAGCTATGAATGTTGAATGAGAGTGTGGTAGGAATCACCACCCCCTCATTTTTCAGGTTTTTGATGCAGAACTTGAAATGCCTCCAGGAATGAGATACTGCTTTTGGTTTACTATTTCCCTAAGTAGTAGCAATTCTAGTGGCTTCTATTTGTCTTTCCTATGATAACAACCCATACTCCACAAGCCAGGGAGTGATTTCCCTTTCTCTTCCTTCAACTTTTCGAATGATTCATTTTTCAAATTCTAACTATCTCTGATGCCTAGCCAATCTTTGTTATGTTTTGAGGGCTCTCTCTCCATAAAGTGTTTTGCTAAGTCAAATAGTCTACTTTTTAAGATGGAATTCTTATTTAAAAAAGAAAGAAAGAAAGAAAGAAAGAAAGAAAGAAAGAAAGAAAGAAAGAAAAAGAAAGAAAGAAAGTGAATTCTGTTGCAAATATTCGTTTAGTCTAATACTAATTTTCTCTAAAGTACTCTTGTTTATACTCTCCACATAAATATAAGCTATTTCAGACAGGGTCCATATCCTATTGTGCCATTGTTTCACTAATAGCTTTTTTAGTGTCTGGCCTGTCTTAAACATTAAATAAATATGTGTGAAATGAAAATAAAGACCTTAGAAATCTTAATACTAAGACAATGTTACTACAGTAAAATAAATGAATAAATACATATGTACATAAATACGTAAAAACATAAAAACAAAAATTGTTTCTTGTGTTTGTTTTCAATTCTTTCTTTGGTAACATAACTTAGATGATCTGACATTTCAAGACAGTTTTCTCAGGGAGTCATCTTTAAGGTTCACTGAAAACCAAAAAGGGCAAACTCTGGTAACAAAGGAATGAAACCTGTCTAAGCATGATCCTTACTAGTTAGCCTAGACTAAAGTCACATGAACTTCAATATTATTTATTTACTCCATTAAGAGTATTAATACTTACTCAAGGCTCTAAGAACCTTGCCAGTCAACATTAACTTCCATAAACCATTTTCCCCATTTATTATTTTTTTCTACCTTCATAATTAGGACCATATCTACCCACCACAACTCTGAGTTCATGACCTGAGCCAAAATCAAACAACTGAGCCACCCAGTGCCCCTATATTACATTTTACATTTATACAAATTTCATATATATGTTCATTTTTTATTATGCTCCTAGGAATTCTGCAGATTTCAAATTTCTATTTGAAATTATTAATTTAATGTTGCCAAGTTTTTCTTTATTTTGGTTTTTAAGATTTAGTTCAACATATACAGAGATAAAACTTATAAATACTTCCTGGAAAAGGAAATCCTGAAATCAATTTGTAAGCTATAGTATGGAGTGATTAATATAATTAAACTTTGCATGATTTGGACAGCTTTACAGTGATTCCTAGTAGGAAAAATCTCTCAATGTTTCCGGAGAACAATAGCATTTATGATAAAGACTTTTCTCAAAAAAGTGATACCAATGGTCTTCTGTCCAACAAACCAATAAGGTCTCAGAAATTTGGCATTTTTATCAAAGTTTATAAACTTTTTTTAGTAGTCTCATTTATTTATATATATATATGCAGTACTGAATAGAAACATCCTGTCGCAGTGAAAAATGTAAGGTTTTAAAAATAAGTGAGGGGCGCCTGGGTGGCTCAGTGGGTTAAGCCTCTACCTTTGATCCCAGTGTCCTGGGACCAAGCCCCACATCAGGCTCTCTGCTCAGTGGGGAGCCTGCTTCCCCCCTCTCTCTGCCTGCCTCCTTGTGATCTTTGTCTGTCAAATAAACAAATAAAATCTTTAAAAAAAACTGTTAAAAAAAAAAAGTGAATTTCAGAGTGCCTTGGGTGGCTCAGTTGGTTAAGTGTGTACCTTTGGCACCACATTGGTCTCCCTCCTCAGTAGGAAGCGTCTTCTCCTTATTCCTTTGCTGCTTATCCTGCTTGTGTTTCCTCACTCACTCTCTCTGTCAAACAAATAAATGAAATCCTAAAAAAAATAGTGAAACTCAATTAGTTGAAACCCCAACATTAAATGTGGCTCTCAGAATTTGTATAAATTACTTATGCATCTTTATGAGTAAGTTTTCTCATTTATAAAGTTGGAACACCTTGCCCTGTTATTTGGAAGGTTTGGGAATAAAACATGTGAAACATTTAGTAAGTGTTCATGACTTACCATATTATTACTTTCTTGCCAAAGTAGAACAGTTTTTTTTTTTTTTTTCTCCTGTAGAATATTCTTTTGCCTAGGATAACATCCAGTAACTATCTGGTTTCATCATAGCCCGAGATCCAGAGCTCTTTGAGCTGCATACAGAACACTGGCTATGCAGCCCTCATAGTCTTCCAGAATTATAGTAAAAGTACTACTTTAAATACCAGGAAGCGTTTTACTTTCAGCAAACATGCTGCCTCTCTGTATCTGGCTGAAATTATTTAAGTAGTTTTTTTTCCTCTTTGCACTTATTAATGCACTGTTATCCATCAGGAACACTGATCTTACTGAATGCCAAACTGACCTTCAATATGCTCAAGCTCATATATCTGACCTCCAATTTCAGGATGAAGTTGTTCATGAAACACATTAAATTCTAAATGATAATTCTGTTTTGTAAACTTGAACATGTCTTCAACATCTACAAAAGTTTGTTTTAAATAGTCATGGAAAAGAGTATTTTTAAGGAGTTTTTTTTTTGTTTTTTTGTTTTTTGTTTTTCCTCAAGATATTAAGGTATTATCACCTGTTGGGACAGTGAATGTTCTTTGTTCAACTTATTTTATTTCACTTATTTTAAAAGCTTTTATTGAAGTATAATTTATATACTATAAAATATATCCATTTAAAGTATACAATTTGGTGAGTTTTTACATATGTATAAACTCATGAAGCACAATCAAGATACAGGTTATTTCTATCCTCCAAGAGTCTGATTGAAATACGAGTTTCTTTGTGCTACTTTTTAGTTTTTCCCCTTCCTCTTCCTCTCTTGCCATTGACCTGCCTTTTATCATTATAGATTAGTTTGCATTTTCTAGAATTTTATATAAATTGAATCATAGAGTATATATGCTTTTCTACTGGCTTCTTTCACTCAGCATATTATTGATATCCATGTTTTATCAGTAGTTCATTTATTTTTATTGTTGAGTAGTATTCCATGGAATACTAAGATAATATACCATAACTGAATACTAAGGATATACCATAATTGGTTTATCAATTTACCTACTGGTAGACATTTGAGTAATAGAACTGTGAATATTTGTGTATTATGGATATATGAGTTTGGGGGTAGATACTTAAAAATATAATTACTGGCTTATATGATAAGTGTATGTTCAACTCATAAAAACTGCCAGTTTGCCAAAGTGGTTGCAGTGTTTTAATTCCCAGGAGCATTGTATGAGATTTCTAGTTGTTCCACATCTTTGTCAATATTTTGACGTTTTTGCTTTAGTGATTCTAATAAGGGTGCCATGGTATTTCAGTTTGTCTATGTTTTTCCTATATCTTCATCTGTTTTTATTTTTATTTTTTAAAAAGTATTTTATTCATTTATTTGAGACAGAAAATATGGTGGGCGAGGGGCAGTGGAAAAGAGAGAATCTCAAGCAGACACCCCACTGAGCGTGGAGTCCAATGCAGGGCTCCATCTCACAACCCTGAGATCATGACCTAAGCCAAAATCAAGTCAAGATGCCTTACCAACTGAGTAACCTAGGTGTCCCTTGTTTTTTATTTTTGAGCCATAATTTACATACACTAGTATTCATCCTTTAATTTGGCATACACTGTTTAAAAAGAGAGATACAATTTTTAATCATCAAAAAGTGATTTAGATAACTAAAGTTTTAATCCTTGATCAATCTCATAAAACAATGATTAATTCTACTATCAAAATACTTCCACATCACTATATTGTGTTTGTTTTTAGTTTATATAGTCTATAAGTGAGTTTTATTTGCCCTTTTAATTTTTTAAAAGATTTTATTTATTTATTTGACAGGCAGAGATCACAAGTAGGCAGAAAGGCAGGCAGAGAAAGAGAGGTGAAGCAGACTCCCCACTGAGCAGAGAGCCCGATGTGGGCCTCAATCCCAGGACCCTGAGATCATAACCTGAGCCAAAGGCAGAGTTTTAACCCACTGAGCCACCCAGGCGCCCCTTGCTCTTTTAATTATTGATTGATTTGTTAAAGCATGTCATTGAAGTATGAATGATACACAAAAAACTGTACATATCCAATGTATAAAACTTGATGAAACCATCCCTGTAATCTATGCCATAAAGATATCCATCATCTCCAAATTTCTTCCCACTCTCTTTATTATTGTTATTAATATTACTATATTTTGTGATAAGAACACCTAATATAAGATCAGTCTTCTTAGCAATTTTTAAGTATACAATACAGTATTGTTAACTATAAGGCACTATGCCATACAGTGGATCTGTAGGACTTACTCATTTTGTATTACTGAAACTTTGTGCTCTTTGACAAATAACTCTCTATTTCCTCCTCTCCCCTGTCCCTGGTAACCACCATTCTATCCGCTGCCTTTGAGTTTGGCCATTTTTTAAAAAAGATTTTATTTATTCATTTGAGAGAGAGAGATTGAGCACAAGTTGGGCGGGGATGGAGGGAGAGGGGGAAGCAGGCTCCTCACTGAGTAGAAAGCCCAATGTGGGGCTTGATCCCAGGACACTAGGATCATTACTTGAGCTGAAGGCAGATGCTTAACCATGTGAAACATCCAGACACCCCAAAGTTTGACCATTTTAGATTCCTTATATGTGGTATCATGTAATATTTGTCCTTTGTTATTTATTTCATTTAGCAAAATGTCTCCCAGGTTTGTTCATGTTGTTGTATCTGGCAGAATTACCTTCTTTTCTTAAGCTAAAGTATGTTCTGTTGTATGTATATACATACTTTCTTTATCCATTCACCCATTGGTAGACAGGTTCTTCTTCCACATCTTGGCTAGTGTGAATAAACCTGCAATGAATGCAGTTGTGCAGATATCTTTTTGAGATCCTAATTTCGGTTCCTTTGAATATATACCCAGAAGTAGGATTTCTGGATCCTATGTTAGTTCTATTTTAAGCTTTTAAGGAACCTTTGTACTGTTGTCCATAGCAACTGCACCGATTTAGATTCCTAACAATAGTGTGCAAGCAGTCTCTTTTCTTCACATCCTCATCAGCATTTGTTTCCTTGTGACTTTTTTTATTTGTTTATTTGTTTGTTTTGTTGATAATAGTCATCCTAGTAGGTGTAAGGCGATAATAGCTCCCTGTGGTTTTTGAACTGCATTGCCCTCATGATTAATGATGTTTAGGTGTACATTTTTTCATAACCCTATTGGCCATTTGTATATTTTCTTTGAGAATTGGTTGCCTTTTTTTTTAATTTTTAAATTTTTTAAATTTCTTTTCAATGTACCAGAATTCATTGTTTATGCACCACACCCAGTGCTCCATGCAATATGTGCCCTCCATAATACCCACTACGAGGCTTTGCCTATTTTTTAATTGCAGTATTTGTCTTTTTGGTATTGGGTATTAGGAATTCCTTATATATTTAGGATATTAACCCTTTATCAGATATATGATTTGCACTCTTCTTCCATTCTGTAGGTTTCCTTCTCATTTTGGTTGATTTTCTTCTTTGTTGTGGCATATCTTTTCAGTTTGATGTAATCTTACTTGTCTATTTTTGCTTTTGTTGCTTAAGCTTTTGGTGTCATATCCAAGAAATCATTACAAGGTGAATGTCAAGAAGCTCTTCCCTGTTTGTTCTAGGAGTTTTATGTTTTCAGTTCTTTAGTATAAGTATTTAATTTGAGTGGGTTTTTATGTGTGGTTATAAAATAAAAGTTCAATTTCCTTCTTCTGCATGTGGATATCCAATTTTCTCAACACCATTTATTGAAGGGAATATTCTTCCCCATTGCGTATTCTTAGCATCCTTGTTGAAGATCAGCTGACCATTTATGCATGGGTTTATTTATGGGATCTCTATACTGTTCCATGGCTTATATGTGCTTTTATGTTGGTTCCATACTGTTTTGAATACTGTAGTTTTACAGTATATTTTGGAGTCATGTATTGTTTTCCTGATTTTTGTTTAGTTGTCCTTGTTTTGTAGTTAATTGAGCATCTTTAAGATGACTATTTGATTTCTTTGTTAGGCAGTTTTTAGATCTCTATTATTTTAGGATTGGTTTTGTGAACTTTATTTTTTTCCTTTTTGGGTATCATGTTTTTTTGATTCTTGGTGATTTTTGTGGCCTTGAATTGGTGTCTGCACATTTGAAGAAGAAATTCACCTTTTTCTACTCTTTATAGATTAGATCAGCAGGGAAAGCCCTTTACCAGTTAGCCTGACCAGAGATTCTGGGCAGACAATTTGATATAGTGTGTGATGGGCTGGCTACCAAGGTCTAGAAGTGGTTGAACCCAGTGCCAAGGTTCAGGGATGATGGGCATGTTATGCTGCCTGAGGTTTGGGGTGGGGGTCAGTGCATGGGCTAGTTGTTCAGATTCTCATACAAGCTGTTGAGAGCTGCCACTCTTTTTATTTTTTTTTTATTCTTAGCTACCTCAAATGATCTAGTCATGTTGATTCTCTTAGTATTCTGGTTGAGGTATGACAGAATCAGGTCTCTGAAGGGCTAGGGAAGTCAAACACTCATTTCACTCTCCCTCATCAAGCTGTGCTATAGTAACATAGGGGAGGGTAAAGCAATACTGTATATCTCACCCCTTTCAATGCATATTTTTCTCATTTCTGTGCTCCTCCAGGGTGCTGAAACTTCACCTGGATTCTGGAGTTTCTATGAAGATGTTTTTGTACATGGATGGTTGTTAAATTGGTATTTCTGTGGTGAAATGAAGGCTGGAACTTCCTGTTCTCCATCTTGTTGACATCACCTTATTTGGTCAATTAATATGTATTAATCAGACATACCTATTTGATCAGCTGAAACACTCATAATTAATATTAGTTAAATTATATTGAAGTTTCCCTTTATAAGTAAAACTATGATGAAGAATCCTTTTGTAGACAAACAGCCATTTAAGCATAAGGAAAAATTTGATTATCTGATATGTAATTTTTTAAAAAAAATTAGGTACTGTTAAAGTGATTTTAAACCCTGGCATCAAGTAATTCTATCCGTTTCCAAATATTTGGGTTTTTTTGAAGCATGATGCATTTTTTTGCTATTTACTCACATTCCTCTTTGAAAATAAACCGCTAAAAACTTTGAATTTACCTGTGGGATAAAGGGTTAATTAACAATATAGATTTACATTCCTTTTTGATTGCATAAAATTCCCATTTCACCTGGCTTACATCAGGGGTAAAGTGTTTATGTTCATTTATGTTAATTGTTGACCTTTTCTCTTGATTAACTAATCCTGTATCCAATTAGAATTGGAGATTATGTTGTGTTCATCCAACATGGTGGATATCTAGTCTAAATGTGGAAATTAATGTTAGCATAAAACCAGGCACAAAAAAGGAGAAATTTTCAACAAACAGCTCTTACTGTAAGAGCAATTGTTCAGAAACTCCAAATTAACTGTGAAATAAAACTTTGAGAAATAGAGAAACAAACAAAAATTAACATAGATCACCTGTTCCAGGTATACTTAATCAAAGAACTGATTCATCTAATTACTGAACATCCAATTCCAATAGCCTTTAGGACCAAATTGTGAAAATGCAGAATTGCCAGGGTTTAGGGAGATAATCATCCCAAAATATTTAATAATATAAAGGCCACACTGTAAGCATTGTATTTAGCTCTGGACATTCCAGAGCTAAATATTCTGGATATTCATACACTGAAGCTTGTCTGGAGAACAACCCTCATGGATTGCTGGGACGTCACACCATGCCACAAAATAAACTATTGAATAAACTAGGGGTATTTAACTTGGAGAAAAGTCCAGTCAGAAGACAAATGAGCAGGGACGCCTGGGTGGCTCAGTTGGTTAAGCAGCTGCCTTCGGCTCAGGTCATGATCCCAGCGTCCTGGGATCGAGTCCCACATCGATCTCCTAGCTCAGCGGGGAGCCTGCTTCTCCCTCTGCCTCTGCCTGCCATTCTGTCTTCCTGTGCTCGCTCTCTCCCCCTCTCTCTCTCTGATAAAAACAACAACAAAAAAAAGAAGACAAATGAGCAGATTTGATAGTGTAAGGACATATTTAGAAACTGTCCCTGCTCCCCTTCCCCCAGGGGATTTACTTGGAGACAAGTCCCGGAAACCAGCTTCAGGTAACAAAGCCCAGATACAAAGGTAGGTTAGGCCAGGTGGGGACATCGATCAGTAGGGGGTGATGCATACTGTCTCCCTGGTTACCAAGGAGTATGGGTCCTGCCCTTTGGGAGCCTTTTTGGCGCCAATCCTGATCAAGGTGTAATAGGTTGGTTCAGATGTCCACTAGGGTAAATTGTAACTCAATTGGTCACCTAGCATCACTGTGGAGTTTCCTGTGTGTGTTACGATCTCATTGGCTACCTGTGCATGGCCAGGCCTGACCACATGGCCTTTGCCCTTAAAAGCTAGTCTGTGAAACAGAGAAGGGTTGCCCTCTCTTGTAAGAGGTGCGGCCCCGAATGTTCAGTTAGATTCTTGATGCCTGGTGCAAAATAAAGCTTTGCTCGACCTTTGCTTGTATCAGCCTTGCTCCTTTAATCACTGACCCATTATTGGGGCATAACAATAGTAGTCTTAAAATACTTGAAGAGATTTTATATTAAAGATCAATTAGGATTACTTTTCAAGGCTTTCAAGGTAGGTAAAAAAATGTAAGACTTTCATTTTACTTTAACATAAAAATGAACTCCTAGTATTTAGAACTATTTTAAATATAATGGTTTGTTTTAACAAGAGGGGTATTTCTTATCACTGGAAATTTTCAAGGGACACTAAACTGTCATTGAGTGTAAAGCTATAGAGTAGAGATCTAATAGATACTTGGTTTTACTCTATAATTGGATTAACTCTATTAGTGTCCCCTCTAAATTTGATTATTTCCTAATATATGTTATTTAAAAGATGGTTGTAGAAACTAATTTAAAAGGGGATGACACATCAAAAAACATGAAGTCTTTAGAGATAAATTTATCAAAATAGGTATTAGTCCTGTATGCGTAAACTACAAAATAATGCTGGGCAAAATGAACAGAGAGCTAAATAAATGATGAGATATGCTAAGTTCACGCATGGAGAGATTCAATGCTGTTAAAGTATTAACTTTCCCTCAAGTTATTTGTCTATTCAATACAATTAAAATAAAAATGCCAACAGACATATTTTGGTAGAAATTGATGAGCTGATTCTGAAATTTGTATGAAAATAGAAACAATCTAAAATAGTTAAAGCAGTTTTGTATAATACGAGCAAAGTTGGAGGACTTGCCCTAATTTGTGTGTATGTGTAGAGAGAGTGAGGAAAGAAGCAATACAGAAAGAAAATCAAAACAATGCAATGGGAAAAGAACAAAATCAAAATACTAAGACAAACATTTCACAGAAGAAGATATATGAATGGCCCCGAGAAACAATCTGGAGGTTTCAAAGGGGAGGTAAGTGGGGGGAGGGAATAACAAGGCGACAAATATTGAGGAGGGCATGTGCTGTGATGAGCACTGGGTTTTATACTTAACTAATGAGTTGTTGAACACTGCATCAGTTACTAATTATGTACTATACAGTGGCTAACAGAACATCATCATCATCATAATAAAAGAAGATATATGAATGGCTAGTAAAATTGAAAGGATGCTCAACATCATTAGTCATCAGGAAAAAAAAAAGTTAAAATCACACTTAGATACAATCCCATACCCATCAGACTGTTTAAAATTAAAGACAATAACCTCATATGTCACCATTGACATGTTGATATTATCTAGAATTTTAGTTGGGGGAAATTAAAAGTTTACTATGTATGTATGTATAAATGTATGTATGTATGTATATATGTATGTATATATGTATGTAAGTATGTGTGTATTTATGTTTTTGATCACAATAAATCTTACCAAGTAATTGGTTTGTCCTCACATTCCTAATCTCTAGCAATATTTTCTATTTATTTTTCCTTATATTTGAGAACTTCCTTCAGAGTTACCAGTGTAACTATTTTTGTAATAAACCTGTGAATATATATGCTTGATAGTATATTTATTATGCATTCATATTAGAATGACAATTCAGATGAATAACAATTTATGGTCTTTATTTTTATTTTTTATTTAAACTTTAAACTTGTTAGTACTATCTTCTTATACCCAGTGTTGCTTTTAGGAAGTTTGCTATCATTTTGGTTCATTTATCATGGAAATAATCTGGTAATTCTTTCAAGGCTTCAAAAATTTTCTCTGTATCTTTAATACCTTTCATCTGTATAATGTACCTAGGTTTGGTTGTAGTCTATGGCTCTCTCATCCTGATGTCTTTTATTATTTTTGTTAATTCTTAAAATATATCTTTACTATTTTTTCAAATATTTCTCTCTATCCATTTATCCTCCTCCTTTTGGGGGACTACTATTGTCAAGGTAATGATACTTTTATTTCTAGCCTCCATGTTTTTTTAGCTTTGTTTTTATACTGTCACTTTACTTTTTCTTGGTGTCTTCTAAATAAGCCCCTCAATCTGATATACAATTTACTATTCACCTTTCAGTTGTATCCAATTATTCTGCTGTACGTTATAAATATCATACTGTTCATTTTAACTTTTATGGCGTATCCAGTAATTCTACTTGATTTCTTAAGAAGGATTTTTTGTTTGCATTACTAATCCAATATTTTGTATTTTAAGCATATTTTTTCATGCTTATTTTCAGTTCTTATTTCTATGAGTTTAATAATTTGCTTCAGATGGTTGTTTTCAGTTTCTTTTGGCTACCTATGTAGCCAAAGTCAGCCACACAACCAACTGAGCCACCCAAGTGCCCCTCCAGTATTTTTAAAAACTTCTTTGAAAAACTCATTTGACTCACACTGTCAATTACATTTTTACGTTATAAGCTTGAATATAACTAAATCTATATGTATATACCAGAAATTCTTTTTCTTTTCTTTTCTTTTTTTTTTTTTTTAATTTTATTTATTTGAGAGAGTGAGCTGGAGCATGAGTAGGGGAGGGGCTGAGGGAGAAGCAGACTCCCCACTAAGCAGGCATCCTGATTTGAAGCTTGATCCCAGGCCTCTAGAATCATGACCTGAGCCAAAGTCATCTCCCAGGGGCCCCTATTTTTCTTTTCTATTCTATTTCATTAAAAATGTTTTTCATGATCTAAGAATAGATTCCATGACAAACATATACATTAAAAATGTTTTTCATGATCTAAGAATAGATTCCATGACAAACATATATGTCCCATAATTTGACATCATTCTTATCTCTTAACTCTTCTGTTTTATTACCATCTCTTAACCTATCCTGGTGCATTAGTCAACATATCTTGAGATAGATGATAGATAGATAGATAGATATAGATAAGGGGAAATTTTGTTATGGGAATTGGCTCATGTGATTATAGAGGCTAAGATAAGCTACTATATGCTGTTTGCAAGGGGAGACCCAGGAAAGCTAGTGGTATAATTCAAACCTGAGTCTGAAGGCCTGAGAACCAGGGGAGCCTACAGTATAACTCTGGATGCAAGGCCAGTGTTTTGAAATCTGAGGGTGAGGAGTTGCCTCAGTTTAAGTCCTGGAATATGAAGGCTTAAGAACTAGGGACTCTACTGGCTGAGAAGATGGCTGTCTTAGTTCAAAAGAAAAAAAGAAATCACACTTTCTCTGCTTTTTTGTTCTATTGGAGGGGGTGGGGGCTCAACAGATAAGATAGTATCCATTCAAACCCATGAGACAGGATCTTTTTTTTCTCAATTTACTGATTCAAATGGTAATCTCTTCTGGAAGCACCTTTACAGACAAATAAAGGAATAATGCTTTACCACGGATCTGGGGAACCCTTAGCCAGGTCAAGTTGACATAAAGCTCATCATCATACCTGACTTTTTTGTTTTGTATTTTTTTGTTTGTATTTTCAGACTACCCTAGATTTCATTCTGTTGACAGTACCTGCAGCTCACTTACACCATTGTCTTTCCATGGTAAATCCAGGTGGAAAAAAACCAGAACAAAACAAAACCCTGGATGCCTTCAACTGCCCATCTCCATTTCTCTGGTCCTGGGTAGCTGAATTGGGCTGGAGAAAAGTCAACAAATCACACAGAGTACTGCTAATATAAATGTATGTTCTACAAGTTGAAATAGGGTTTGAATTGTCTTACGCTGCTTATAAATCTCTCTGGTCTATTCTCTTGCCCTTTCTCCACAGCTATTATTTAAATTTTTATGATCTTATATATCTCACATCCTCACATTTTCCCTTGACCTGCTCTAAGCAAATGGCTTCCTAATCTATTTACAGAGACACTAGAAGTCACAAACAAGGACTTATCTGAACTCTATTATTGACTATACGTTTACCTACCTTTTTATCCATCTTTGGCTTGTTTCCTTTTACACAGTAGAAAAAAGGTTCTCTGTAGTTTTATACAGAACAGAGTTTGAAAATCACTGCAATAAATTGGGAGAACTCTTTAAAGATCTTTAAGATGGTATGATAAATCAGAAAAATCAGTACCAAATAGAACAAGGATGAAAATCATGAAGATCATGTGGAAGCTAATGTGAAGGTCTACAGAAAAGATGAGAGTTTTAACTAAGGTAATAGCAGAAACAGGAAGAGGAATTAGTACTATTCGGGATATTGAGACTCATTTTAATCTACTGAGTATAATAAGACAGATATGGTTATTGAGGATAGGATAGTAAGTACAACAGACAAAATTCCCTACCCTCATTTTTATGGGGAAAGAGAGATAATTAGCAAATCAGTTTCCCCTCTTGTTCAAGATATTACATGCACTTCAAAGAAAAGTCAGTTAGGGGGTATAGATACGGAATCACAAGTGTGAAGGGGTTGCAATTTTAAACTCTATGGTCAATAAAACAAAGGTTCAATGAGAAGAGGATGTTTAAATCAAAACCTGAAGTGAATGAGAGAGGCAGCAATGGTAATAGAAAGATGCGAGAAAGTTCTTGGCAAAGGAAGAGTGAAGGAAAAGACCCTGAAGCATGAAGAGGTCCAGTGTTTCAGAGAAACAGAAATGAGACCACAGTAGCGGGATTATGGTGCATAAGAGAAAACAAAGTCAGAGAGGAAGTCAAGAGATAGCTAGGGGTTGGTGTAGGTTACTGTAGAGATGTTAACATTTATTCTGACTGGCATGGGGAAGACAGTGGAAGGATTTGAGTAGGGAAAGGATTTACCTTTTTAAGAGCCTTGCTCTGGCTATGATTTTAAAGCCACACAGCAGTGGAAAGGAGGTGCCAACAGGAAATCCCACAGGCAGATTATTGTTTAGTTCAGATGAGCGATTATGGTAGCATGGTCAGGGGAGATAGTAGTAGAAATTATGAGAAAAGATCAGATTCTTGAGGTAAAGTTAAAGTTAGCAATATTTGCTTGAGGAGTAGGTGAAATATAGGAAGAAAAGAGGAAGCAAGGATATCTACAGTTGGCCTAACCAACTGAAGGATAGTTACCAATTGGTGATCTGGCTAATACCAGGGAAATAGAAGTATTTGGGAAAGGTCCAGTTCAACTTGGCATGTGAAGTTTGCTCATTAGACATCTGAGTGGATATGTTAAATAAGCAATTTGTATTTATAAGTTTTAAAGTTAGGGGTAAATATAGGTTGATTTACATTTGCAATCCATAAGCATACAGATGGTACTGAAAGCATAAGACTAATTGAGGCCACTAAGGAAGTGAGAAGAAAAGAAAATCCATTCAAGACCTAAATTCTGGAGCATTCCAAAATATATTTTGATTAGGAAAATGAAGAGAACCTAAAGGGAGATTGAGATTGAGATAGGATGAGTGTACTGTCCCGGGAGCCAAGTGAAGAAATTGCTTGCAGGAGAAAAGAGTGATACTATGTCAACTTTCCAGAGAGATGAGTAAGGGGAGAGCTAAAAATTATCTGTTAGATATAATAGTGTGGGTGGAGATTATTTATGACCTTGTCAAGAGAAGTTTTATTAGAAGAAGAGGGAGAAAGGAGTTAGAAAAAACTCTTATATTGACAGGGTTTCTAAAAGATAAAATATTATATAGAAGCATTAACCTGTTTGTATCATGATAACAGTGATGTGGTACATAGAAAAAAACTTGTTACTGTGCTGGTGAGAGGAGAATTCTGAATCAATGTCCTTGGGTAAGTGATTAGCCCTTGTTAGGAGGAAGGAAATGTTGGTCTGTTTGTCTATCTATCTATCTATTTTCTATTTCATTGTAATAAAAGAGAAGCCAGAATACATGGATAGGTAATGGTAGATGTTTTGGAAACTTGTAACAATTAATTTTTATTGCATCTATTTTCCTAGAGAAATATGAAGCAAGGTCATCTAGTCAAAAATGCACATAGTGGGGGAGGTTTTTAATATCTGAGGGAAGAAGACATGAAGTAATTATTTAGGAAAGTGGTCGTGATAGAGTAATTGACTTTAAAAGAAAATAACTAGTTGCACAAAGTTAAGCTTATATAATACAAATTGTCCTATTGCATAGATATGTCTTGCAAATCATGTTTTGTCACCATAACTGCTTATACATGCAAATGAAGTAAGTCTTCAAAGCTACCTTTTCCTCCTACAAACTGAAACCTATTGCTTTGCTGGTTTATATTTAAATATAAGTTCTAAATATTTAAAGTTGAATCCTGAAACTAAACTGGGGGAATGACTAGTTTAATGCCACTCCCATCAAAAGGAAGACAAAGGCAAATGAGAAATCACTGGTAAAGGGTGCTGCAATGAGAAATGTGCAACATCTGCTCAAGTTCAGTCAATGATGGCTGAAGACCATAGTTTTCTTGAACAGTCTAATATTTTTCTGCATTATTTATCATTCATTTACTTAATATTCTCTTGCTGACCCAATTAACCACAACTCTTATTAAGCCCATTATGTCCATTAGATTAGATTTACTAGATTAAAAGAAAATTAGAAGCATGAGACCATTGAACTTTAACTCTTCTTAATTAAAAAAAAATCCATGGTTTGTCAAAACCCATGGAATAGTATACCACAAAGAGAGAATTTTACTGTATGCAAATTAAAAAAAAAATGTGGGGGAACCCAAAATGGAATACAAGCTGTAACAAATAAACCTAACTTATTACAAATGAATTGCATAACAATGCTAATGGAAAAGAAAATAAATAATCTAAGAAACTTTGAAAACGGTATTTTGACTAGATATAGGCTACAGACAAAAGGAATAGTACAGGAATACTATGCTCTCTTTCAGTTTCTCACAGGGTAATGGATTAGTCATTTGAAAATTATTTATGTATCAGGGTAGAACAAATAAGCATCTATACTGTAGGTAATGAGAGCCAGGTTCTCTCATCAGAAAAAGAAGTTACAAATAAGGAAAGAGTGAAAGCTAGAATAAACTCTGTGGTATAATATTGGAATCAGAAATACTAGATAATTTGTGGTTTAAAAAATACATATACATATAAAGAAATCAATATACATGTATGTGGGTGAAGGATATATGAGTGATATGTATGTGTGTGTTTTCATGCATGCATGACTGCACAGTCCCCTAGCACTACTTCCTAGAGGGATTAAAATAAATTACACCTAAGTGAAAATGAATACACCTACTACTCTAATCTTGGCTTCTGAAGACCATTTTCAAGAAAAGGAGCCAGAGGGGCGCCCGGGTGGCTCAGTCATTAGCGTCTGCCTTCACCTCAGGTCATGATCCCCAGGTCCTGGGATCGAGCCCAGCATTGGGCTCCCTGCTCAGCAGGAAGCCTGCTTCTCCCTCTCCCACTACCCCACCTGTGTTCCCTCTCTCACTGTGTCTCTCTCTGTCAAATAAATAAATAAAATCTTAAAAGAAAAAAAGAGCCAGAGTTTCATGAAATTGTTGGTTACAGAGTGGAGCAGGGAAAATGCAAGATAAGCTTGGAACATTTGTTTTGCCAGAAAATGCTCAGTAAAGAATGGGGAAACATTGAAAAGGCAAGGGAGCCAACCAGAAAGAGGTCTTAATTGCAAAGTTGGGATGGATTGACTAACAAAATAAATAGTATTATTAGATTATAACTTATAGGATAAAATATGATGTAAGTAAATAATTAGATAAAAAATAAATGGAGAAGATAACGTTTCCTTACTAAAGAATTGCAGTTAATGTAGAAGAAACAAGAGATATAGAAAATCACCATTAGAACAAGACAGTAATAGTTATTGCATTATGGATGCTAAAAGTAGTAGGTGAAAGTTTGAGGGAAACAGGATATTTACATAGTCTCACAGTATTCCCTCCTGATATTTATTAGTTACAGAGGGGAAAATACTTTACAATATAAAACCTAGGTGAGACCACCTTGAACAAGTGTCAAGGAGAACATCACCAGTATAACAGATATCAACATCATATACTTACAAAAAAAATTAATTCCGGAGTAGTTAACATGTAGTGTGATATTAATTTCAGGTGTGTAATATAGTGGTTCAGTAGTTCCATATATTACTCAGAGCTCATCAAGATAGGTGTACTCTTAATCCCATTTGCTTATTTCACCCATATCCCCTCCCCACCACCTCCCTTCTGGTAACTATCTGTTTGTTCTCTATAGTTAAGAGTCTATTTCTTAGTTTGTTTCTCTCTTTTTCCCCTTTTGTTCATTTTTTTTGTTTCTTAAATTCCTATATAAGTGAAATCATATGCTATTTGTTTTTCTCTGACTTATTTCACTTAACATTGCTCTCTCTAGATCCATCCAAGTCAACATCATATACTCTTAACATTTTTGTAGTATTCTTTCTTAAAATATGTAACCTCAATCCTAAGAAAACAGCAGACAAACAAAATGAGGGACAACCTGCAAAATCACTTTCTAATACTCTTCAAAGGAGTCAAGGTTATGAAAGACAAAGTGAGACAGAAGAACTTTCAGAGCTCGGGGGCAGTAGAGGAGACACAAGAACTAAATGCATTATGGGATTCTCACTCGGACCTTAGAACAGAAAAAGGACATTAACAGAAAAACTGACAAAATTCAAATAAAGTTTGTAGTTGAGTTTTAAAAGTAATAAACTGAAAAATTCAATCTTTATTTAGTTTGGGGCAAAACATACAATGTTTGAACTCTCTCATCTACCCAACTCTAAGCCCCAGAAGGACAAGGCCTATGCACAGTGCATTTGTTGAATGACTACATTAAAATTGAATTTCATCTATGACACTGTATTATTATGACCTGTTATGAATCCCAAATCCCTCCATATATGCAAATATATTGTGTGCTTATGATTTTTACATGTGTGTGCATTTTTAACCATATTTTGGCACAGAAAAATGGAGATGGATTGAAGAATATACCCTTTACTAGTGCAAATGATGTATAACTCCTCTAAGTAAAATGACAACACAGGGGTGCTTGGCTGGCTCAGTCAGTTAAGCATCTGACTCTTGATTTCAGTTTAGGTCATGATCTCAGGATCATGAAATTGAGCGTGGCATGGGGTCTGCTTAAGATTTTCTCTCTTCCTACCCCGACTTAGGCACTTTCTCTCTCTCTGTCTTAAAAAAAAAAAAAAAAAAAGATGACACAAGTAGAGATTTGATAAATTTTTCTATAATCTGCCCCTTCATCCTGTATGAGCATAGTCAACAATAACTCTTAACTTTGAAGTAGTAAACAAGAACTTTGTTCTCTTCCTGTTTTGAAAGATATCTCAAATATCATATTTGACATGGGCTGGGAGTTAACACAAAGAATAGCAGCAATTGACAGTGAAATCAATTTCTAATTAGATTTATGCTTACACATTTACTCATAGCTTGTTACAACAAACAATAAAGAACTAAATAAGTAAAATTTTAATAATACTTTCTCTGGAATGTATTGAAATATTTACAACAAAACTGAATCTGTCAAAATTTATATTCTTAAAACAGAACACTTAAATTAGGGAAAAAATGAAAATGGTGTCATAAAAATGTGTGAAGACTTAATTTTAATTTGAAAATATTAAGTTCTTAAGAGAAAAACAATTAACTTTTATAAATAAGAACACAGATGATGGTATTTTCAACCTAACAATATTATTTTGATAGAAAATTTCCATATTATTTTAATTTTAAAGATAGAAGTAACATCTTCATGATTTATTAAAAGCTTGTTTTCAAAAAAGGAATAAGAAAATTAAATAACAGAAATGAAATCATTATTTTGTAACTTATCAGGTCAATTATTTCTAGTTAATGCAATTTAATTTGCTTTTTACATGTCAAATACAAAGATTCATAGGTAAAAAACACTATGTCCTCAAAAATCTAATCAAAACCTCTAAAAATGAGTTATGTACCAACAATGGAGTATTTAACAATAGAAAATAAGATATATTGAATAGATTTTTTTTATCAAATATCTTTATTTCTTCGAAGCACAAATTAACTTTTCCTTCTGTATGCCCCAAAGCCATTGCAAAGACAAGATTTTGTTAAACTATAGATAAGGAAACAGATTTCTAGATTACTCATAGGTTTCCTTTTCAAAATTTAACAGTATTTCCTGAGCAAATTCTGAAATAGATTTTGTCTCTAAATGAAACAAACACACACTGGAAAAGAAAAAAAAAAGTCTGTCAACCAAGAATAAGAAGAGAAAACTGTCATAACTTGTGATCTATAGAAAATAAAAGTATTTTTAGTGTCTTTGGCATATTAATGACAAAAAAACACAATAATAAATGGTAAAACATGGTAAGTTAACTGATGGGAAAATTTAAATGGTAGTAAGATAAGTATCTGTGGGGTTAGGGAGTGAAATCAGAAATTTATTATCAGCGAATGAATCACCTATTCCAGCATTGTGAGAATAGGGCTGGTGGAAGCAGATTCAAAGGGTCCAGATCAATGTGTATGCATGTTGATTTCCTGAAATAGGTCACTGATGTCTAGCAGCCTTATCTCAAAGGGACTGTTACATGGTTATCAGAACCAACTTCATAGGAAGAAAGCTTTAGGAAACCCAAACTAAGGGTGATCAGTTTTCATTCATTGATTTATACATTCAGATATTCAGCAAACATATTTTTTCCTGGCAGTATGATCTAAGACAATAATATTTTAACTTTAAACACAAAGGCTCTCCAATATTTTTTCAAATCTAAAATGAAGCTTTAGGGGACTCAGTTTTGGAGACAGAAACTGCATACACTCTGATATTACATGAAAATATAAGGCATAAATGAGGGCAAAAATCTTATGCATAGGAAAAAATGTAATTGACTGTCTGGGTTATTTTAAGATGCAAGGCACAAATGAGTAACTTCTTTTTTTCTTTTTCAAACTATCTCCTTCCCTTTATTCTTTCCTATTGCTACTCTTCTCCTCCTTTGATCACTCTCTCTGGCAGCATCAGTTACTATGAAAGTAACCACTTGTTAGACCCTTAGTTCTCACCGCTTACTTCACGGGAGAATCACCCCAGGCATGTGCACACCCAAGGCAAATTAAATCAGAATCTCAGGGAGAAGGAAGTCTTGATACTTGCTATCAGGAAGCTCTTTTGTTGATTTTAATGTTCAGCCAAGTTTGAAAAACTATCTTCTTAGAAGTCACAAGGTAATTCAGAAAGTTGTTGTTATTTTTTTTTAATCAATTAAGCAACTTGCAATGTACTCAGCAGCCACCTTAGAATTATGGATACATGAGGGCTGCATCAATGCTCAGCTCTGTTGCTTACAAATTTACTGCAGTAAACAATCATTTCTAAAATCCAAGTTAGGAAGTAACTCTCAGCTTACTTTTCTTAACTTATCAGTTACATGCTATACATATGAAATTTGCTATTAACAAAAGTGAAATTCTCTAAGGTTTTGAATTATTTTTTCATATATTAAATTTTTACAATAATATTATCTCCATTGCAAAATGATCTGGTTTTTGATGGGAAAGAAAGAGTTGCAGATCTAGCTGTTAAGATGTGGAAATTGTGCACAAACTCAAGAGTGAATTCTTAATTAAAAGCATGGGCTATGGGTTCAGGTTGCATAAATTCAGGTCTTCACTTTACAATTTATTAGTAGTGTTTTCTCTCGAGCCAGTCACCTAACTTATTTGTAATTTTATTTACTCCAGAAATTGGGATTATTAGTATTCCTAGTTTTTCAGTTGCTGGGAGGAATAAATGACTTAGGGTTCCTGATATATAGCAAGTGCTATAGAAATATTAGTTATTATTATTATGTTATAGATTTTTCACATCTTAACATTTTGAAAGACTATTAATATTTTTCATATATTATAGATATGCATGCTGTGTCAAAAATGTTATGTTACTGTTTGCTTTATATTGTTGAAAAATATTTTTGGATGTCAAAATATGTGTGTATCTAGGGGGAGTAGGTTATTAATGCAAATATCTTTTTTTTGTTTTTTGTTTTTTTTAAACAGACTGAGGCTCACTGGCATAGACCCAAAGGAATTTGAGAAGAGATAAATTGGTATGAGCTGGCATACTTCACTGAATACTAATCAAAGACGGAAGGAGTTTAGCTAGACATTGAAAACATGCACAATTTGAATAGTCAAGGAGGAAATGGGAAATGGGTTCCTGATGAGCCTCAAAAGTAGGCTCACTATAAACATGATAAGAATCTGACCAGGTGTCAGTTGTCCTTATTACCTTAACCTAAGATTCTGTGTTTGTGTGTGTGTGTGTGCATGTGTGTTTGACTTTTTTTTTTACCTTGGATAATAATGGAAAGTATTCATGTTACCTACTCATATATAAGGAGAAGACAGACTTCAGCATATGCCCAAATTTCTTCCCATATTTCAATACACTGCAATTGACAAAACATCAGTGTATCCAAGATCAGTCAGCCATGTTGTAATAAAATGTCCTAATAACAATAGATTTCCTATATTATGACATTCAAAAGAGCATTCTTAACAGTTAAAATACATATAAAAGCATCATGATCATTACTGTCATTTTTTTTTACCATAATGAGAAAGGTATCCTTTGTTTAGTTGCCTGGAAGCTTGAATTTTATTATCGCAAAACATTGTTTCTTTAATGCATGATGTTTATTGAGAAGACACCCAGTAACAGGAGTTCTAATCCTGACCATAACTTCTCTATCTCCTTAATAAATATTTAATTTATTTAATATCTTAGCTTGTTTTCTGAAAAATAGGAGAAATGAGATTTCTACAAACAACTCTCAGAGGGTTGTTGGAAAGGACCAAGTATATAGTGTTTTAAGATGATCTGTGAAAACTAACAAGTGGTTTAAGTATGCATGTATTTATATTTTTTCTTTAAAGTTTAGAGATAGTCATATTCTAGTATTTCTAGTTTAGGTAATATTTTATATATAATGAGCATATTCTTCATTGTAATCATCGTTCTATGAATAGCATCTGAAATTGTCTATGTGTTTTCTCTCTGAATCCCTATCACTTAAGATCATAATATATGCCATGTTGTTGAAAAAAAATTGCTTTTAAATAACCATTAAAATGTAGTGGTGTATTAGGTTATTCTTGGAGTTGAAAGCAGAAAGACGGTGTTTAAATTCTAGCTTTTCTGCTTATTGGCTCATGACTGGGAAGAATCTTAACCTTTCTGAATCTTCATTGTCCTTAATCTTTGTTACAAAAACCTCTGGTGCAAATTAACACAAACTATTGATTCTTTTAAAATACACTCACACACAACTGCATGAAATGTAAATAGGTTCATTGATTCCGTGAAGCCCTTTCATTAACTTATTTTGCATAAAATATCTTTTAATATACTTAATAAATATGTATTGAGCACCTGCTGTGTGGTCAGAACTCTGCTAGGGTTTGTTTATGGAAGAATAAAGGCATACTATAGGCTTTTATGATTTTTATGATCCGTGGAGGGTAAATAACCACTAATAACTAATGAATAAGAATTGCCATGAGGGAAAAGAATGTAGTTCAAGCACACTGAAAAATTGATAATCAAAAAAAGATTTCCCTGAGAATGTAATAATTGAACTGAAATTTTAGGAATGAGTAAAGGTTAATAGGCAAGGGCAAGAGTGGGGAAGAAGTAATCTAGGAGGATGGAATAACATGTGCAAAGCCCCTGTGGCAAGAGTGTGATATGCAAGAGGAAATTTTTAAAGGCTGCTTTCCTAGAGAGCAAAAAGAAAAGCTGGCAGAGATGGGGATGGAGGCAGGAATGTCCTTGATTGATGCTTTAAGGATTTTAGTCTATCCTAAGAGAACTGAAAAAGAAATCTCTGAAGTTCTCCCTCATGCCAAATTTACACAGTAAATGAGATAAAAATTAATGAAGCACTCTGAGACCCTTGGGGTGGGGGGCAACTTCTGTGTTGTTTCCTTATAAAAATTTTCTATGCTGTTTTTAATAGCTTTCAGGATAATAATATTTAAAACCAAGTTTACATAATGAATGAATGTTGGTTCTTTTTTTTTTTTTTAGTTTTGCAAACTTCAAAATAGGAAGAAAACATTTTACTTTCTAGAATAGACATTTATAAATAATAAAGGGAAAATAGATTACTAATTAAAAATAAATAAATGAAAATACAAGTTTTGTCTAAAATCACCCTTCTACCACTGTCTTCTTATTTTATCTGTGATTCATTTTCCATAAATCCATTAGAGAAGTGCATATAAACATAGTCATATTATAAAAATATTTGTTAATTAAATCACCACTTATTTAATTAGTTCCCACTCACACATCCCTCTTAGTGTAACATAGCATTTATCCTAACCCATTACACCAATTAATTTGTCAACAGTTGAATAAATTTCTTGCTAATGTGCATACACACAGATCTATTACTGTCTATTATCTATTTATCTATCTACCTTCATCATCCAAAATATTATGAAAAATGCAATTCAATTCTAAATTTAAACTGTAAAACTTAGAATAGATGCATGGCTTCAGGAAGTCTAAGGAAATGATGCTGGTGATGAGGGAACAGAAGGCTGGCTGAGGTCAAAACAAAAGCTGACACCCTCCAAACTTCCCCTACCCCCACTCCCGAGTGGGACATCTGTGACATTCTTTAGGAATATCCCACTCATCTTAATGTTAGTACCTTGCTAAAGGGTAAAATGACCTTGGCAATGGCAAGGCCTCTGGTATCTTGTAGGTCCTCTTTAGCGTATGAAAGTTCTATTGAAACCTCCCTTTTCCTTACCTCCCCCCAACTCCATTGTACATAACCTGCCACCACTCACAACGCAGCAGCTCTTTCTGCCCATGGGTCCTGTCCTTATGTTTTAATAAACCACCATTTTCCACCAAAGATGTCTCAAGAATTCTTTCTTGATCATCAGCTCCAGACCTCACCCCACCGAACCTCACCTATATTCTAAAACTTCATCACTGGGAATGTGACATCTCAGACAAAATATCATCAAATAAAGATATGATAGCAGTTTATAATTCTTGAACACTTATTATGTATTAGGCACTGTTCTAAGGTATATATGTTGTGCCCGAGTTTTTGCGTTTGAGAGACCACCAAGGAGCCAAGCACCAATGCAATCACACAAGGGTTTATTCGACAAGCTTAAGCTTGGGCCTAAGTACACCCAATGCAGAGGAGTAGGGACTTGGACCTTGAGCTTAGTTAAAGCAGGGGTATTTATGGGTTCCTGTTACTAAAGCAGGGTGGGGTCTCTGGAACCAAAGCAGGGTGGGGCTTCCTAAAGTAGGGTCCAGTCCTTAGAACTAAAGTAGGGTGGGGCTTCCTGGAACTAAAGTAATGTAGGGGAAAGTTCAGCCCTTGGGCACAGAGGTCTGAGATGTCTGTACTTAGCTAAGGCTAAACCTGAGGTGGGATGGCCTTGATTTTTCTTGGCCTCCACATACACTTATTTAGTTCTCACAACAAACTTTTGAAGGAGGGACTTTAGTTCCTGTTTTTAGTTGGAGAAAAGAATTCACACAGAGGTTAGTAACTAACTCCTCTCTGCAACGGAATTCAAAGGTGGATTGTTTTCAAATGCAGGTAATCTGAACCAGAATACACAGCACTCTTGTCTCTTGGACTGGCAAAATTAAACCAGTTAAAAGGAAAGTAAAAGAATAATGATACAATTGATATTTCAAAGAGAATGACTCAAATATCAAAGGATTAGAAAGGGCTATAGGGAAAATTGCAAAGGTCCTTGTTGAAAAGACCGTTTTTATGATTGTGTTTTAAAAATTTAAATATAAGAATATTATATTGGGCTAATATGAAATTTGCCTGAAGTAATCATATACAAGCAATTTGTGATTTCCAAAAATTAATGTACAACTTACGTTGTGTTAAATATATGACAAATATAGGATATTCTTTTAAATATAAAATTTAGCAAAATTCGTGAAGTCATAATTAAAAATTTTGTTTTCACTATTTACCAGGTAATTTTGGTCTGTATTTGTTCTGAATAGTTTTGTTTGGTTTGACTTCAAAAACCTCATCTTCTACTTACTTAGCTTAGCCCCTCATTGCATGAAGTATTTGTGGAATTCAGTACACTGTCTCCCTCCA
Organism: Mustela putorius furo; assembly: GCF_011764305.1. Classification (NCBI taxonomy): domain Eukaryota; kingdom Metazoa; phylum Chordata; class Mammalia; order Carnivora; family Mustelidae; genus Mustela; species Mustela putorius. The sequence goes on from NW_025421987.1 coordinate 35,741,805, forward strand.
AAATAATCTAAGGACATTTCTTTTCCTGTCATTGGTAGTCCATACACATATTTAGGCTCAGCTGATCATTCACTAGGGCATTCACAAAGTCATGGGACTTTGAATCTTGAGGAAGTAATGTGAAGTGCATGTGTAATTAAGAAGGTATTTATTATGATGGGATGACTGCAGGAAATGCTATATCAAGGGTCTAGCATAGCACTGGTGACTGCTTCCAATGACCATAATGGACAACGAAGTGACAGTGTAACCATCAACAGTGTTTGATCTGGCTGCACCTGTGGGGTAAATTTGATGATGATTTTTGGCTCAGTCATTCTCTGTTGGGTTTTGTAAATTTTTAAATCCTTAGTAGCCTCTAAGAAGCATATTCCAGATGGGTGAAGATATGGAAGGGATTTAATGGGGGAAAATGACTAAAAAGGATGAGTAAGAGGGAGGAAGCAGCAATAAACCAGGAAAGCCTTTAGACTGTGATATAGATCTGATTACCATGAAAAGAGAGGGAGAAGAAGGACAGGACTGGATATTCCTGAGACAGTTTTGGTCAGGTCAGTGGGATGTCCCTAAGAAAAAATATGCACATTATAGAAATCCTGTACTAGGCAGAAATAGTCCAGCTTATCTATAGTACCTTTACTATGCTCAGTCATTATCTGGCAGCTCTAGGTTCACAGCAACATGGTCTGATGTGAACATTGGGGTAGCTCCAAGGGTACATTTTCATGGTCACCAAATTGAGCCACCAGAGTTCTGTCAATCTATAAACTGTTGAGACTATTTAAAAGATATTCTTTCTGTGCTTAAGTTATTTGGGGTCTTTTCTTTCTTCCTTTCTTTTTACTGTTAGCCAAGAAGATCAACTTGTATCATTTAATGAAATCTGGCTTTAAGTGGTTTTTTATTGGTAGCAATTTTTACTGAAGATCGATTATGTGTTAACATTCATGGACTTAAATAGCTTAGTTTTGTCTGTTGTATTTCCCTGTAGTTCATATTTCAAGTAAACATTTCATTAGAGGGTTTTTTTTAACATTGGCTTCTTAAAGAGATTTCTCAGTTTTCTTAGGGTAAAGACCAAAATCTAACATAAGTTCTTACATGGTCTGATGATCTGGGTCTCCCTCCATCTTCAGTCTAATCTGGTACCAGACCTTCTCCCCTCATTCACTTTTCCCAACACAGTGCTGTTTCAGTTCCTTCCAAGTACTGTGTTAGTTGATATCCTCCAGGAAGCAGAGGCCAAGACATGACAAGATCTACAAGTGATGCTCGGAAAGGGTAAAGGGGAGGGGACCAGACAAGAAAAGGAAAGCCCTCAAACTGAAGCATAGATTTAATGCCTGTAAAGGAAGGGCAAGGAAAAGTCAAAGACTGCAGAACAATTCCAAGTTTTCACCGAGATCAATAAGGGATTTGGAACCAAAGTTTCCTGTTAAAAGAATCCTAAGTCTCACAGAAATGGTCCTGCATCAGAATTCCCAAGTGTGCTTAGAACCTGTGCCAGATACAGAAGGGGAGAAGCTGGTTCTGTCAGTCAATTATGTTACCTTCACTAGTAGACTGCTTTACTATGTAGATGAGTAGAAGCTCATTTGATGACTACCATGTCCATCCTTTACTTTATACAGATCTATTTTTCCACACAGGTTCAGGAAACGGTTTTTTCATAGTTCCCTTGGGCTTTTATTTCTTAACAACAGCACAGATAACAAAGGTTAATGGGAAAAACTATGAGCTATATTTCTGTAGTCAGTCTGAGGGCTACAACTGATGCTAGCTGCTAATTTTCATTCTACATCTCTCTAATCTTCACCCTCACTTGGACACATCATAGAGATCCATCACAGTGTGATCCACACTTCCATTCTTTGGTGGTTTGAGGCTTTGACAATCAAATGCTTCTTAGGCCAGGACTGCTACACATGTCCAATTCAGAGTCAACACTGGGAAACATATAAAGATCTAAAATGTTTTCTCTAAACTAGTTTTTCAGCTGTGCTTTTAAGAAGACCATTCTAAGACTCTTTGAAGACAGCTGCCTCTGAATTGTTTGGTATGTGATATTATCCACAATGGTAATGGATCCATTAATGTGCCTCCTTCATTGCAAAGTGGGTGCCAATCTTATGCAATATTGTGTGGGATTCCATATTTGGGAATCAAGTATTCTGTAACTCTGTGAATAGTTGTGCAGGCTGAGGTTCTGAGAGTAGGAAAGGAAAATTTATGCCTGCAACAGGTATCTATCCTTAATCGAATGTACTGCTAGCCCTTAAAAGATGGAAATGCAGTTGACTTGCCACCAACTATCTCAGTCATCCCCTAAAGAAGGAGTATCGTTCCAAGAGCTTAGTTTCAGCCATTGTTTTCTCCAGGTTTCTAAGGGGCATGCTAACAGCAACTTTGCCCGATCCTCTGGGATTTTGGTTAAGCAATTACCTCCTATACCCTGAGAAATGACTCTTGCTAGTCCAGTTTTATATTCCAACCTCCTTGATCAAGGGCCCTCAAAATCAAGCCAGGGGGTACTTCTACAGGTGTGTTCTGTCTAATTCTGGCATCTACTTCAGTGAATAATGTATTTCCTTCCTTTTTAGGCTCATCACATCCTCAGCCAGGCTCTGCTGGGACTTAGCCATAGCAACTAGGAGAGAAGGTGAATGCAGCTCCTGAGAGAAGCACCTATTGTTCTGTTGGTGAGACCTCTGCCATGTCTTCTAGAACTTGGAAGGTACTGGCTCTTATTTGGAAAGACTGGGCTACATTGGAAAGCTCTGAGAGCTCCAAGGAGTCATCCTCAGGAGAATCCAGCCAGAGGTCTTCATTCTATATTTCATGGTCCTAAGATGTTCTCCAATAAGACTCTGGCCTTACCATTGGCAGACTTATCTTGGCTGACCATTTAAATGTCTCTGGATCTTTAGGATACTATCAGATTCTTCTTTTTTTCTAAATTATTTTTATTAACATATACTGTATTATTAGCCCCAGGGGTACAGGTCTGTGAATCATCAGGCTTACACATTTCATAGCACTCACCATAACACATACCCTCCCCAAAGTCCATAACCAGTAACCCTATCCCTACTCCCCTCCCCCCACCACAGCAACCTTCAGTTTGTTTTGTGAAATTAAGAGTCTCTTATGGTTTGTCTCCCTCCCCATCCCATCTTGTTTGACTCTATTAGATTCTTAATCTGATCCTTAGTTATTGTTAGCAATTCCACTGAGGAACATAGGCCTCTTTAAAAATCTACCAAAGAGGCTCTATGGCCCTCAAATTTAGCTTTAGAAGCTATTTACAGCAATATTATCCCTCTGGGAAATAATACAACTTAGCAATAACCTGCCAAATCCATTGTTTTTGCAGGATTTTGTGTTAGTCCATGTCTTTCAAGAAGAAGATAGCAAGATAGGATTAAATATGCAAGGGGATTTTATTAGATTTTATCTGAGAGAGAAAATGGAGAGGGAGAGGTAATATCTGGGAAGGGTAGGAAAATTCTGGAATGACAATGCATGGATAGAAGAAGGACAGAACATGGGGCCATGTGCCCTAGATTGCTGTGAATTCCAAGGAAACGTTGACATAGCCAGTAGAGTCTTCCAGCTAAAATGGCCTATTAGAGCAGTCCTGTATCTCCCAGGAACAAGCCTGTTTTACAAGCCCTGCAATGCTCAGACACTGGCTGTGAGCAGCCTATGGTAAGCATGACCCTGATCTAAATGTAACATATTTAAGTATATAGAAGCTGGAGTAAGTTCCCTGTAGTTGAAGGTCTGAAAGTATATATTCAGGAAGACTTCAGCATCATTTCAGTCCTATTTTCCAAACACCTGCATAAGCATTTCCCCCCAGTGGATATCTTCAATCAGTTTAATGTCCCACATGCCACACAGGGTGCCATCCTCTTGCCTTCCAGGCAGTAATGAAACAGTTCCAAACTTCATCTTATTGCTCATTTTCTTGGATCAATCCTGACACCACTTGCATTCATTCAGGTCTCTGAGAAGCAGATATTAAAATGGGATGAAATACGTAAGATATTTACTGGAGGAACACTTGAATAAGGAAAAGGAAAGGGAGCCTAAGAAGATGAGGAGGACCTTAATACCTTAATACCATTATGTGGTTCTGGCACCTGTGAAAGACAGGGAGCAGAAAGATGGTAAAGAAAAGCTGAAGACTCTAGCACAGTGCTGAGAAAGCTTTAGCCAGTTCAGTGGGATGTCATTAAGTCAATATCGAAGAATTGAGTCTCACATCTCACAGACATGGGCCTGTATTCATAGCCCTATCATGATCTCTCAATGGCTGGGAGTAGCCTGTGTGAAATGTAAATTTAGAATGAATATGAGTGTGAATTTAGGATAGGATCAGCTGGGCTATCAGCCAGTTCAGCCTTAATGGTAAGCCGTCTATGGTTAAGCTATAGACATCATGATCTCTAAAGCAATAGGACCTTTCACATTCTATTTACAATTTTTTAATAACTCCTTAATACCTTGTATTAGTTTCCTATGGTTGTCATATCATGATACCACAAACTGGGTCTCTTAAAACAGGAGAAATTTATTCTCTCACGGTTCCAGGTACTGGAAGTGTGAAATCAAGTTGGTTGCAGTGTCCATTCCTTTGAGGCTTTAAGGGAGAAATTGTCCCTTTCTCCTACATTCTGATGGTTACAGCAGTTCTATCAGTCCTAGGCCTGTAGACACATCAGTCTATGCCTCTGTCTTCATATGGCCTTCTCCCCTATGTACCTTCATATCATCTTTTCTCTGCATATATCTTTGGGTTCAGGCTTCCCTCTTACAAAGGCAACAGTCATTGATCAGGGTCCACCCTAATATAGTTTGAAGTCATCTTAAGTTGATTAACTTTATAGAAACTAGTTTCAAATAATGTCAAATTCTAAGGTTCCAGGTAGATATGAATTTTGGGAGAATGCTATTCATGCAGCATATACTCCATTCTGCCTCCTTTTTTTATTTATTTGACAGAGAGAGCGAGAGATGACAAGTAGGCAGAGAGGCAGGCAAAGAGAGAGGGGGAAGCAGGTTCCCTGCTGAGTGGAGAGCCCAATGTAGGGCTCAATCCCAGGACCCTAAGATCATGACCTGATCTGAAGGCAGAGGCTTAACTCTTTGAGCCACCCAGGCACCCCATCCTCCCCCATTCTGCCTTCTGGTCTATTTAAGTCTTGGTCTTTCTTCAGATTCAGACCAACTATTACCTCATGACTGGGTTTGTTTTCCCTATTTATATACCTTTGAAACATCATATATTATTTTTTTTAGTTCAGTATAGTTAACATAGAGGGCTGCATTAGTTTTAGGTGTACAATATAGTGATTCACTAGTTCTCCACATTACTCAATGCTCATCCTAAGTGTACTCTAGATGTCTTTCATCTATTTCACCCATCCCTTATCTCCCACCCCTCTGGTAACCATTAGTTTGTTCTCCATCAATAAGAGTCTGTTTTTTGGTCTGTCTTTTCTTTTCTTTGTTCCTTTGTTTTGTTTCTTAAATTATACATATGAGCAAAAATCATATGATTTTTGTCTTTCTCTGACTAACTTATTTCACTTAGGTTTATACTGTCTAGATCCAACCATGTTGCTGCAAATGACAAGATTTCATTCATTTTTAATGGCTGAGTAATTATATATATAATATATACACACACATATCACATCTTCTTTACCCGTTCATCTATTGATGGACACTTAGGCTACTTCCATAGCTTGACTATTGTAATTAATGCTATAAATATATGGGTGTATGTATATTTTTCAATTAGTGTTTTCATAGTCTTTGGATAAATACCCAATAGTGAAATTATTGGATCATATGGTAGTTATATTTTTAATACTTTGAGGAACCTCCATACTTTTTTCCACAGTGGCTGTACCAGTTTGCATTCCAACCAATAGTACACAAGTATTCTTTTTCCTCCACTGCCTCACCAACACTTGTTCTATTGTTTTTTATTTTAGCCATTCTGTCATATCATTCAGTAATATCTCATTGTGATTTTGATTTGCATTTCCCTGATGATGAGTGATGATCAGCATCTTTTCATGTGTATTTACTTTGGACAAGTGTCTATTCATGTCCTCATGCCCATTTTTAATTAGATTATTATTATTATATATTTTTCTAAATTGGTGTTGAGTTTTATAAGTTCTTCATATATTTTGGATACTAACCTTTTATCAGATATGTCAGTTGCAAATATCTTCTCCCATTGTGTAGATTGTCTTTTGGTTTTGTTGATTATTTCCTTTGCTGTGCAGAAGCTTTGTATTTTGATGTAGTTTGTCCCAGTAGTTTATTTTCACTTTTGTATCCTTTTCCTCAGGAGACCTATCTAGAAAAAATGTTGCTATGGCCAGTGTCAGGGAGATTACTTCCAGTGCTTTCTTTTAGAATTTATTTGGTTTCAGCCTGACATTTAGGTCCTAAGTCCATCTGAAGTTTATTATCATGTAAGAAAGTGGTCCTTTTTCATTATTTTGCATGTAGCTCTCCGGTTTTCCCAGCATCATTTATTAAAAAGACTGTCTTTTTACATCGCATATTCTTTCTTCATTTGTCAAAGGTTAATTGACCATATAATGGTCTGTTCTGTTGATCTATGTGTCCATTTTTGTGTAAATACTGTACTGCTTTGATTACTACAGCTTTGTAGTAGATCTTGAAATCTGGAATTAGTGATACCTTCAGTTTTGTTGTTCTTTTTTTTTTTTAAGATTTCTTTGGCTATTTATGGTCTTTTGTGGTTCTATAGTAATTTTAGGACTATTTGTTCTAGTTATGAAAATGCTGTCAGCATTTTGATAGGGATTATATTACATTTGTGCATTCCTTTGGGTAGTGTGGATGTTTTAAGACTATTTGGTCTTCCAGTCCATGAACATGGACCATATTTTGATTTGTTAGTATTGCCTTCAATTTCTTTCATCAATGTTTTGTAGTTTGCAGAGTAAAGGACTTTTATCTCCTTGTTTAAATTTGTTCCCAAGTATTTTATTTTTGGTGCAATTGTAAATGGGATTGTTTTCTTTATTTCTTTCTGCTACTTCATTACTAGTGTATTGAAATACAACAGATTTCTGGGTATAGTTTTTGTATCTTGGAACCTTATTGAATTCATTTATCAGTTTTAATACTTTTTTTGATAGAATCTTTCAGATTTCCTGTATACAGTATCATGTCATTTGCAAACCGTGAAAGTTTTACTTCTTCTGTAACAGTTGGAATGACTTTTATTTCTTTTTCTCATCTGATAGCTGTAGCTAACACTTCCAGTACTACATTGAATAAAAGTGGTGAGAGTGAACATCTTTGTTTTATTCTTGATCTTAGGGGAAAAGCTCTCAAATTTTCTCCATTGAGTATGATGTACACTGTGGGCTTTTCATATATATGGCCTTTGTTATGTTGAGGTATGTTCCCCTTAAACCTTCTTTGTTGAAGGATTTTATCATGAATGGATGTCGTACTTTGTCAAATGTTTTTCCTGTATCTACTGGGATGATCATATGATTTTTTAAAAATTTTTTTATTTTTTATAAACATATATTTTTATCTCCAGGGGTACAGGTCTGTGAATCACAAGGTTTACACACTTCACAGCACTCACCAAAGCACATACCCTCCCCAATGTCCATAACCCCATGCCCCTTCTCCCAACTCCCCTCCCCCCAGCAACCCTCAGTTTGTTTTGTGAGATTAAGAGTCACTTATGGTTTGTCGCCCTCCCAATCCCATCTTGTTTCATTGATTCTTCTCCTACCCACTTAAGCCCCCATGTTGCATCACCACTTCCTCATATCAGGGAGATCATATGATAGTTGTCTTTATCTGCTTGAATTATTTCGCTAAGCATGATACGCTCTAGTTCCATCCATGTTGGCGCAAATGGCAAGATTTCATTTCTTTTGATGGCTGCATAGTATTCCATTGTGTATATATACCACTTCTTCTTTATCCATTCATCTATTGATGGACATCTAGGTTCTTTCCATAGTTTGGCTATTGTGGACATTGCTGCTATAAACATTCGGGTGCACGTGCCCCTTTGGATCACTACATTTGTATCTTTAGGGTAAATTCCCAGTAGTGCAATTGCTAGGTCATAGGGCAGTTCTATTTTCAACATTTTGAGGAACCTCCATGCTGTTTTCCAGAGTGGCTGCACCATCTTGCATTCCCACCAACAGTGTAGGAGGGCTCCCCTTTCTCCGCATCCTCGCCAGCATCTGTCTTTTCCTGACTTGTTGATTTTAGCCATTCTGACTGGTGTGAGGTGATATCTCATTGTGGTTTTGATTTGTATTTCCCTGATGCCGAGTGATATGGAGCACTTTTTCATGTGTCTGTTGGCCATCTGGATGTCTTCTTTGCAGAAATATCTGTTCATGTCCTCTGCCCATTTCTTGATTGGATTATTTGTTCTTTGGGTGTTGAGTTTGCTAAGTTCTTTATAGATTTTGGACACTAGTCCTTTATCTGATATGTCGTTTGCAAATATCTTCTCCCATTCTGTCAGTTGTCTTTTGATTTTGTTAACTGTTTCCTTTGCTGTGCAAAAGCTTTTGATCTTGATGAAATCCCAATAGTTCATTTTTGCCCTTGCTTCCCTTGCCTTTGGCAATGTTCCTAGGAAGATGTTGCTGCGGCTGAGGTCGAAGAGGTTGCTGCCTGTGTTCTCCTCAAGGATTTTGATGGAGTCCTTTCTCACATTGAGGTCCTTCATCCATTTTGAGTCTATTTTTGTGTATGGTGTAAGGAAATGGTCCAATTTCATTTTTATGCATGTGGCTGTCCAATTTTCCCAACACCATGTATTGAAGAGGCTGTCTTTTTTCCATTGGACATTCTTTCCTGCTTTGTCGTAGATTAGATGACCATAGGGTTGAGGGTCTATTTCTGGGCTTTCTATTCTGTTCCATTGATCTATGTGTCTGTTTTTGTGCCAGTACCATGCTGTCTTGATGATGACAGCTTTGTAATAGAGCTTGAAGTCCGGAATTGTGATGCCACCAACTTTGGCTCTCTTTTTCAATTTCTCGTTGGCTATTCGAGGTCTTTTCTCGTTCCATATAAATTTTAGAATTATTTGTTCCATTTCTTTGAAAAAGATGGATGGTACTTTGATAGGAATTGCGTTAAATGTGTAGATTGCTTTAGGTAGCATAGACATTTTAACAAAATTTATTCTTCCAATCCAGGAGCATGGAACATTTTTCCATTTCTTTATGTCTTCCTCAATTTCTTTCATGAGTACTTTATAGTTTTCTGAGTATAGATTCTGTGCCTCTTTGGTTAGGTTTATTCCTAGTTATCTTATGGTTTTGGGTGCAATTGTAAACTGGATTGACTCCTTAATTTCTCTTTCTTCTGTCTTGTTGTTGGTGTAGAGAAATGCAACTGATTTCTGTGCATTGATTTTATATCCTGACACATTATTGAATTCCTGTACAAGTTCTAGCAGTTTTGGAGTGGAGTCTTTTGGGTTTTCCACATATAGTATCATATCATCTGCAAAGAGTGATAATTTGACTTCTTCTTTGCCCATTTGGATGCCTTTAATTTCCTTTTGTTGTCTGATTGCTGAGGCTAGGACTTCTAGTACTATGTTGAATAGCAGTGGTGATAATGGACATCCCTGCGGTCTTCTTGACCTTAGCGGAAAAGCTTTCAGTTTTTCTCCATTGAGAATGATATTTGCGGTGGGTTTTTCGGAGAAGGCTTTGATGATATTGAGGTATGTGCCCTCTATCCCTACACTATGAAGAGTTTTGATCAGGAAGGGATGCTGTACTTTGTCAAATGCTTTTTCAGCATCTATTGAGAGTATCATATGGTTCTTGTTCTTTCTTTTATTGATGTGTTGTATCACATTGATTGATTTGCGGATGTTGAACCAACCTTGCAGCCCTGGAATAAATCCCACTTGGTCGTGGTGAATAATCCTTTTAATGTACTGTTGAATCCTATTGGCTAGTATTTTGTTGAGTATTTTCGCATCTGTGTTCATCAAGGATATTGGTGTATAGCTCTCTTTTTTGATGGGATCCTTGTCTGGTTTGGGGATCAAGGTGATGCTGGCCTCATAAAATGAGTTTGGAAGTTTTCCTTCCATTTCTATTTTTTGGAACAGTTTCAGGAGTATAGTAATTAGTTCTTCTTTAAATGTTTGGTAGAATTACTCCGGAAAGCCATGTGGCCCTGGGCTTTTGTTTCTTTGGAGATTTTTAATGACTGTTTCAATCTCCTTACTGGTTATGGGTCTGTTCAGGCTTTCTATTTCTTCCTGGTTCAGTTGTGGTAGTTTATATGTTTCTAGGAATGCATCCATTTCTTCCAGATTGTCAAATTTGTTGGCGGTAGAGTTGCTCATAGTATGTTCTTATAATAGTTTGTATTTCTTTGGTGTTAGTTGTGATCTCTCCTCTTTCATTCATGATTTTATTTATTTGGGTCCTTTCTCTTTTCTTTTTGATAAGTCAGGCCAGGGGTTTATCAATTTTATTAATTCTTTCAAAGAACCAGTTCCTAGTTTCGTTGATTTGTTCTATTGTTTTTTTGGTTTCTATTTCATTGATTTCTGCTCTGATCTTTACGATTTCTCTTCTCCTGCTTGGCTTAGGGTTTCTTTCTTGTTTTTTCTCCAGCTCCTTTAGGTGTAGAGTTATGTTGTGTACCTGAGACCTTTCTTGTTTCTTGAGGAAGGCTTGTACCACTATATATTTTCTTCTCAGGACTACCTTTGTTGTGTCCCACAGATTTTGAACCATTGAGTTTTCATTATCATTTGTTTCCATGATTTTTTTCAATTCTTCTTTAATTTCCTGGTTGACCCATTCATTCTTTAGAAGGATGCTGTTTAGTCTCCATGTATTTGGGTTCTTTCCAAACTTCCTCTTGTGGTTGAGTTCTAGCTTCAGAGCATTGTGGTCTGAAAATATGCAGGGAGTGATCCCAATCTTTTGATACCGGTTGATTCCTGATTTAGGACCGAAGATGTGATCTATTCTGGAGAATGTTCCATATGCGCTAGAGAAGAATGTGTATTCTGTTGCTTTGGGATGAAATGTTCTGAATATATCTGTGATGTCCATCTGGTCCAGTGTGTCATTTAAGGCCTTTATTTCCTTGTTGATCTTTTGCTTGGATGATCTGTCCATTTCAGTGAGGGGAGAGTTAAAGTCCCCTACTATTATTGTATTATTGTTGATGTGTTTCTTTGATTTTGTTATTAATTGGTTTATATAGTTGGCTGCTCCCACGTAGGGGGCATAGATATTTAAAATTGTTAGATCTTCTTGTTGGACAGACCCTTTGAGTATGATATAGTGTCCTTCCTCATCTCTTATTATAGTCTTTGGTTTAAAATCTAATTGATCTGATATAAGGATTGCCACTCCTGCTTTCTTCTGATGTCCATTAGCATGGTAAATTCATTTCCACCCCCTCACTTTAAATCTGGAGGTGTCTTCAGGTTTAAATGAGTTTCTTGTAGGCATCATATAGATGGATTTGTTTCTTTTTCCATTCTGATACCCTGCGTCTTTTGATTGGGCCTTTAGCCCATTAACATTCAGGGTAACTGTTGAGAGATATGAATTTAGTGCCAATGTATTGCCTGTAAGGTGCCTGTTCCTTTCTGATTGTCTCTGTTCCTTTCTGATCTACCACTTGTAGGCTCTCTCTTTGCTTAGAAGACCCCTTTCAATATTTCCTGTAGAGCTGGTTTGGTGTTTGCAAATTCTTTCGGTTTTTGTTTGTCCTGGAAGCTTTTAATCTCTTCTTCTATTTTCAATGATAGCCTAACTGGATATAGTATTCTTGGCTGCATGTTTTTCTCATTAATGCTCTGAAAATATCATGCCAGCTCTTTCTGGCCTGCCAGGTCTCTGTGGATAAGTCAGCTGCTAATCTAGTATTTTTACCATTGTATGTTACAGACTTCTTTTCCCGGGCTGCTTTCAGGATTTTCTCTTTGTCACTAAGGCTTGTAAATTTTACTATTAGGTGACGGGGTGTGGGCCTATTCTTATTGATTTTGAGGGGCATTCTCCTAATCCAAAATTCCTCCTGAATTTTGATGCTCGTTCCCTTTGCCATATTGGGGAAATTCTCCCCAATAATTCTCTCCAGTATACCTTCTGCTCCCCTCTCTCTTTCTTATTCTTCTGGAATCCCAATTATTCTAATGTTGTTTTGTCTTATGGTGTCACTTATCTCTCGAATTCTCCCCTAGTGGTCCAGTAGCTGTTTGTCCCTCTTTTGCTCAGCTTCTTTATTCTCTGTCACTTGGTCTTCTATATCACTAATTCTTTCTTCTGCCTCATTTATCCTGGAAGTGAGAGCCTCCATTTTTGATTGCACCTCATTAATAGCTTTTTTTATTTCAATTTGGTTAAATTTTAGTTCTTTTATTTCTCCAGAATGGGCTTTTATATCTCCCGAGAAGGTTTCTCTAATATCATCCATGCCTTTTTCGAGCCTGGCTAGAACCTTGAGAATTGTCACTCTGAACTCTACATTTGACATATGACCAATGTCTGTATTGATTACGTCCCTAGCCTTTGGTACTGCCTCTTGTTCTTTTTTTTGTGGTGAATTTTTCCGTCTTGTCATTTTGTCCAGATAAGAGTATATGAAGGAACAAGTAAAATACTAAAAGGGTGGCAACAACCCCAGGAATATATGCTTTAACCAAATCAGAAGAGATCCCAAATCATGAGGGGGGAGAAAGGGGATAAAAAGAGGTTCAAAAAGAAAGAAAGGAAAAAAGAAAAAGAAAAGAACAGAAAAGAAAAGAAAAGAAAAAAATTCAAACAACGAAAACGAATAAAGAAAAATATAAAAAAGAAAAAATACATATATTAGATAAACTAGTTAAAAAAACGTTAAAAAAGAAAAGGGTAAAAGTTAAAAAAAAATTAGCAGAAGAAAAGAAAAAAAATGAAAAAGAAAAAAATTAAGTTATCTGCAAGAGTAAAAAAGTCACAGGGAGAAAGCCATGAGTTCCGTGCTTTGCTTTCTCCTCCTCTGGAATTCTGCTGCTCTCCTTGGTATTAAAACCGCAGTCCTTGTTAGGTGAACTTGGTCTTGGCTGGATTTCTTGTTGATCTTCTGGGGGAGGGGCCTATTGTAGTGATTCTCAAGTGTCTTTGCCCCAGGCGGAATTGCACTGCCCTTACCAGGGGCTGAGTAATCCGCTCGGGTTTGCTTTCAGGAGCTTTTGTTCCCTGAGCGCTTTCCATAGAGTTCTGGAGGACGAGAATACAGATGGTGGCCTCCTGGTCTCTGGCCCAGAGGAGCCGAGAGCCCGGGGCCACACTCCTCAGTGTGCCCCCAGAGAACAGCGCCCAGTAACTCCCATCTGCCTGACATCCAGCCGCGCTCCGAGCTCACCGATCCTGCGACCGGTTCAAGGTTACCCCGAGCTATGATCTTACTGTCGGCTCTGTCTCTGTAGCCGGTTTTCCCGTTCCTATACCCGCAAGCTCTGCAACACTCAGACACCCCCGATCCTTCTTGACCCTGCGGGACCTGAGGCCATGCTGACCCCGTGTGGGCTTCGCCCCAGTTTAGCCTCTGGGGTGATGTCCCTCAGCGGAACAGACTTTTAAAAGTCCTGATTTTGTGCTCCGGTACTCCTCCACTTGCCAGGAGCCAGCCCCTTCCTCCCCTGGGTCTATCTTCCCGTTTCTTTGGATTCACTTCTCCACCAGTCCTACCTTTCAGAAAGTGGTTGTTTTTCTGTTTCCAGAACTGCTGTTCTTCTCTTCGATCTGCTGATGGTTTTGCAGGTGTTTGCAATCTTTAGATAAGCTATCTAGCTGATCTCCTGCTAGCTGAAGTAGTCTCAGCCTGCTACTTCTCCGCCATCTTGACTCCTCTCCCTGATCATATGATTTTTATCCTTTCTCTTGTTGATGTGATGTATCACGTTGACTGATTTGTGAATATTGAACCACCTTGCATGCCAAGAATAAACCTGTGGTGAATGATTTTTTTTTTTTTTGACATGTTGTTGGATTTAGTTTGCTAGTATTTTGCTGAGGATATTTGCATTTATGTCTATTAGAGGTATTGGTCTGTAACTCTTCTTTTTTGGGGCTTTTTTATAAAAAATATGGTTTTGGTCTCTAGGTAATGCTGCCCTCATAAAATGAATTTGGAAGCTTTCTTTCCTTTCCTTTTTTTTTTTTTTTTTTTTTTTTTGAATAGTTTGAGAAGAATAGCTAGTCATTCTCTCTTAAATGTTTGTTTGAGTTCACTTGGGAAGCCATCTGGCCCTGGGCTTTTGTTAATTGGGAGTTTTTTTAAATTACTGATTCAATTTCATTACTGATAATCAACCTGTTCAAATTTTCTATTTCTCCCTCTTTCAGTTTTGGGTGGTTATATGTTTCTAGGAATTTATCCATTTCTTATAGGTTGTCCCATTTGTTGACATACATTTTTTCATAATATTCTCTTACAATTGCTTGTATTTCTATGGTGTATGGTGTTGGTTGTTATTTCTCTATTTTTGTTTGTGATTTTGTTTGAGTTCTCTCTCTTTCTTTCCTTTTCTTTTCTTTTTTCCCCCTGAGTCTGGCTTATCACTTTTGTTGATCTTTTCAAAGAACCAGCTCCTGCTTCATTGGTCTCTTCTGGTTTTTATTGTTGTTGCTAATGTTTTTAGTTTCTGTTTCATTTATTTCTACTGGTTTTTTTTTTATTATTATTTCCCTCCTTCTACTAGTTTTGGGCTTTGTTTGTTCTTTATTCTAGTTCCTTTAGGTGTAAGGTTAGGTTGTTTATTTGAGGTTTCTGTTGCTTCTGGAGTTAGGCCTGTATTGTTATGAACTTCCTCTTAGGACTGCTTTTGCTGCTTCCCAAAATTTCTGAACATTGGGTTTTCATTTTTATTTGTTTCCATGCACCTTTTAATTTCCTCTTTGATTTTTTAGTTGACCTATTCATTGTTTAGTAGCATGTTACTTAACCTCTATGTATTTGTGGTCTTTCTAGATTTTTTTCTCATAGCTGATTTCTAGTTTCATAGTTTTGTGGTCAGAAAAGATACATGGTATGACCAGTTTTTTTTAACTTGTTGAGACTTTCTTTGTTGTCTAATATGTAATTTGTTCTGGATGATGTTCCATGTGCACTAGAAAAGGATGTATATTCTGTTGTTTTAGGGTAGAATGTTCTAAAGATATATGTGAGATCTATCTGGTCCTAGAAAGTGTGTCCTTCAAAGCCACTGTTTCTTTGTTTATTTTCTGTTCAAATGATCTAGTCATTGATGTAAGTGGGATATTAAAGTCCCTTACTATTATTGTATTATGATCAAGTGCTTCCTTAGTGTTTGTTATTAGTAGCTTTATGTATTTTGGTACTCCCATATTAGGTGCATAAATATTTATAATTGTTAAATATTCCTGTTGGATTGTTTCCTTAATGATTATATAGTATACATCATATAATCTTAGTGATACTTATCACAAGAACATTTTATCTTTATGTGTGTAATTCTTTTATTCATATCCATCTTTCCATACTAAGCTGTATGGTTAAAGGGCACAAGGAATTTCTTTTATTTTTTACTCACTACCGTTTTTCTTGAATCTCACATTGAGCCTAGCATATATAATAGATACAAAGTATAAAATATGAGTAAATAAACAAATAACTCAGATTCTGGAGTATAGAACAAAAGAGGGATGGTGGGGGTATGATATTGATACAATGGAAACACTTCTGCCTTCAGTAGAAAGAAAAAGGCATACTGAGAGAAGTAATCCTTCCTCTGTTCACAGTTCACATTTAATTATGCTGCTGAATTGCCCTAGATTGGCTCTGAATTTTGGTAAGGGAATTTGGGGGAAGTGATGATTGGAGATATGAAGAATCATAAGGTAAAATGGAAAAAAGTAGCAAGAAGAAATAGGGTACTCGTTAAGGTGGTTTGGATTGCCCTTTAAAGGGATGATTTAATATGGTGACAATCATAAGTGAGGGATAAATAAAGCAAATCCTGACTGCATAAAAATAAGAATGGTTAATATCTGTCTGCAATCAAAAATAGATTACAAATCTCTTTTTCCAAAACAACATAAAGCTGCTCACTGTTAGCCTCACAGAGATTTCTAAGTATCCTGGAATATATTTCTTGTTCTGTATTGGAAGTCTATATTTTGTCAGTGTGCAATTAAAAAAAAAAAAAAAAGAATGAGACTGGTGAAATTGCATGAAGCCAGAATGGGAAAAATACAAAGGGAGTTTTCAGTGGCAATGTTAGCAGACAGAAGGTATGAGCCACAGGTGGCTTCCTCAATTAGACTTAAAAATGTAATCCAGCCAAGAAGTGCAAAGAGATAACATCTGAAGAAAACAGAGGAAATAGATAACCAAATGCATCTAAAAGAAAGAAACTGATGGTGCACAAAAAAAAAAAAAAAGAAAAAAAAAAAAGAAAGAAAAAGAAAAAGAAAAAAAGTTGCTTTTTTAAATCCACCCACTAGCCAAGCTGTGTCTTTTTCAAATTCATGGAACTTTTGCTAAGTTCAAACTTTTATGCTTTTATTATTTTATGTATGATGCCATTCTTGGTAGTATAGACAGAAGAGTGCAGGAAGGTCACCTGTTAATTCCTTTCTTAGCTAACCTGCAGGGGAGGGGAAGCAGTGAATGCTGATTTAAATTTGAGTTCAGTATCCTGCGGTATTCAGGAGCCTTTGCAAACTAGGTAGGACTTGAAAGTACTAAATAATTTTACTCTAGGTTCCTATTCTCTTGCAAATGTTAAGAACTGATAAAATTCAATTTAAATGCTGCTAGTCTACGGTTGCTCACATGCTTCTAGTTTAAAAACAGTGATGAAGAAGGAAGACTCTGACAAATGTCATTGTGACCACTAATAATTACCATTCTCTAATGGGCAAATTTGAGCAGTATCTAATGAAATAGAAGGTGTTAAAATAGCACAATACTTGTCCTTAGGCATTGGGAATGTAGATAAATGTTAAATACTTGTGTCCAAATCTCTACTCTGAAAATGGTTTTGAAAAGTCAGTTTAGGTTTAAGAAGCCTTAGAAATAGTTGGATAGATCGCTTCTCATCCGTTTGGCTAAGATTAAGTGTAGAAATAGTTGGATAGAATATTCATATTACTACTGAAGGTGGAAATAGTTGTGGTTTTTTTTGTTTTTGTTTTTGTTTTTTGCCACACTTTGAAAATGCTCCCATTTGGGTTTGATTCTGACCTACAATTTTCAAATTGTTTTATACCAACTCAGTAGTTTTCAGGTATCCTTATACTTTACCCCCGAATTAGAAAACACCTTTTTAAATCAAAATACCTACAACCATGTTTTGAGATCTTTAGTACTGTATGTATCTTGGTCAAATATTCCATGTTGCAAGTATTTGGATTAATGATTCATAAATTTATTCTTTTATTAAACTCCCACATGGCTTGGAATGTGTTCTTTTGATTGACTTTTAGTAAAGTGTTAGTGTTCTGTACTGGAAAGGCATGGGCTTGGATATCAGATAAAAGTGGTTGTAAACATTAAGTCTGCATTTTTACTAATTGCATAAACATTGGTAAGGCATTTTACATTTTTGAAGTCAATTACATTATTTTGAAAGATGCTTTAGCATTGTTCAAGCATTATTGGGAATATACTATTAGGAAACAGATGAACATGAAATAAGAAATCAATAAATTTGGATTTCCTTCCTTCCTATTTCTAAGTGTCCAGCCTACAGTTTTTCAAACACTATTCAAATTATCATTTGTTGATGATATCACAGAATTTAAGATAAGAATCATATTGGCAGCTGGATTCCTGCTGCTGCCTATTTCTACTCTTGTCCTTTATTGGTTACCCTGCTATTGATGTCATCATTATGTTTCTAGTTGGCGTATACTTATCGACTTTTGCATGCATGAGAGAAATAGTTTAAACAACTATTCTCTGATTTTTATTGACATTTCCTTACCTTATTTTTGAAGCTTTGTACCCTTTTCCTCCTTGAGGCAGAGAGTCAGAGACTAAAAATAAAAAAAGACAAAATCTGGAAGAAATATCTTAGCCACCAAAAATTATCGAATGAGAAACTCATCTGCCTTAACTGTTATTTTGCTTGGAACTTGCTTCACCCCAGGCTTTAAGCAATAAATGAAAGGAGTGAAACTAGTACAGAAAATGAGAATATCCAAACACAGCTTCAAGCAGAGAAATTGATCAGTTTAACCTACAGGGATAATGATACATTAGCTTCTTAGAAAAGAAAAGAAAGGAAGTCATCTCATATGCCCATTACGAACAGAAATCATTAAAGAACTAAAATACAGGGAGGTAATTATGAGGAGGAATAAACCTAGTAGATTAATAATCAGCCTTAATAAAAGGGCATCTGTGAAAGAAGGATAAGAAAATTGAATGACACTTACATATCAGGAATTGTCCTAATATTTAACTTCAACAAAGGAAAAGACAATATATCACACAAGTATAAACACACATACACATACACACACATACACACATCAATGAAATGGGGAAAAAGAAAAGAGAAAAAATGTCTAAAGCAAACCACATAAAGTATCCATGAATGTCTTAGGAAATTGATCGTATAGTCTGTTTCAATATTTTTTTCACTGAATGTTCCCATCCTAAATGGATCTCCTTTGATTGAAACATTATACTCTCAGTGGATGAAATTCTGACTTTTAGAACTCTGTCTAGAGATAATACAATTAGATTGCTGTAGCCATAAGTCATCAACTCAGAAACAGAAACCTTGGTTTCCAATGTCTGTCTAAGGCACATGCAGACACATACACACACAGACAGGCACACAGACACACACACACACACACACACACACACACACACACAATATGGACTAACTTTGTACCTGGGACATTTAGAGTTTCCAGGAAGAAACAAAAGGGAGAATAAGGCACATTTCCAAAGATTTAAAGCCCAGTTCTGAGATGTTGCCATTGTGGATTTTTATACCTGGAACACAAAAGCAATTAGTAGCCTTGATGTTATCACAGTGGATAATTGTTCCCAAACCATGTGGAAATAAAGCCTCCGGAGAAATCATCTCTTCCAAAACCGCTGCCACTAATTCACTAACTTTGTGGTTATCTAGTTTATCTAGCACCAAATGACAGTTTCATTTATTTGTATTAGCAAAAGAAGAAAAAAAAAAGATACAAAACAAGAAGCAAATACTTCCAGGGAAGCTCATTGAAATATTACTAATAAGTAGGCCTGTCGATTATTGCTTAAAGAGATAATGAAATATATCTTCTTTTTTGCAAGAGGTTTTTAAGGTAAACATTATCTAAGAGGCACACTAATATGGAAATATAGCTGTGATGAGATGATCGGGGCTTAATCAGCTAACTTCCTAGCATTCCTTTCTATTTTAACCCTTAAAAGGAAATAAGGACAATACAGTTTAAAATTTGCCTACTTAGAATGCTGATGAAAGGATCAATCATATATTTTTGCTACTATCCCTAAACTAACAGAGAAGAATTTCTTAAAGGGAAATGGTTTTAATTATTACTAAATATGTCAGTTAAGAAAATAATAAATTATTCTGGAAAATTTTAAAAAAATGAGGTGGAAAAGTTTAAGAAAATGAGATGGCATTGACTCAGAACTCTTACTAAGGAAGACATAGCTAGTACAAATCCTTTCTTATGTACGTACAGAGAGATAAATATAACAGATGTGAATGTACCTGGTTTCCTGGGAAAATGTATTTTATGAATCCAAGATGGAAATTGACTAAAATATCTTAACTCATCTACCTTTTAAGGGAACTATCAATTTTAAAAGCCAAAGACCTCGAGGCATAGAATAAAACAGGCTCAGGATTACAATGGGAAGTACATAATAATCCCTCCTTTTCTCAAGGCACCACACTGACATGCCTATCTTTGATATTTTCTGAAGAAATGGAATTGTAAAATGCACCAGGCTCCTAGTAGATTAACTCTCTTCTTGAAGCCCTGGAAAAATTAGAATAACATTAAGAAGGAAGAATCACAAAACTCACCCAGAGCTACAGCAAATGTGCTTCACTGAAGCTGATAACGTTCAACATGAATGGGCTTTAGAAGCTATTTTACCAAACCTTACAAAGCACATTTTCTAATAACTAAACAGCTCATTCTTTGAAAATTGGTAAGATACTGGACTAACTATCACAATCATAGAATTCCACCACTTTCAACCAGTTCTAGATTCTAGGCGACACCTCTCCCCTTTAGTCCATAAGCTGCTCATGTTAACAAACCCTGTTGTTTTCAGGATTATGGATCTCAGGAAAGAAATATTGTTTTCAAGAAATAATTTCCCATTTCAGAAATTCAGAAAGAACTCTCAGAAAAGAAATCACACTATTGAGTGCATTAATTATGATTATTTTTCATTTGCCTTCAAGTGTATATATGTGGCCAGTCTTGGAAATATTGTTGCTTTTTTTTTTTTTAGTTTCAACTTTTTTGAGTTTCAGTGTTACAAATTATATACAACATTACCTGTCAAGCCTCTGATTCATTGTCATTTTATTTATAAAGTGACTGTAAGTTTTAAGGGAGTAATGGTTTATTATTTCTCTTGTCACCTAAGGTAGCCTCAATTCTTCTTCCTTTATCGCTGAATGTTTGCTAAATACTTATTGGCACTTCTTACACATTTACTGTTCATGGAAATGTTCATCCCTTAACCTCGAGAAATGTTTATACTGTTTCACTAGTTAAATTTCTCTGTACTATTTTATCTTAAGAAATGATGAAGGAAAAATTTGAGACAAATAATGCTTACCTCAAAACAATATCATCATCAGCTAAAAGGAAATACAGAACACTTTAGTATTAAATGCCATTTTTTAAAGAATCCCTTTAAAATTAAGAATAGGTATCAAGCCAGTTTAGTTAATTAACTATACTATCCCCTGACACAAATGCCAGGTGTAAACAAATCTTATGATTTAAGTCAGCAAGATGGACCA
The DNA here is from genome assembly GCF_011764305.1 of Mustela putorius furo. NCBI lineage: Eukaryota > Metazoa > Chordata > Mammalia > Carnivora > Mustelidae > Mustela > Mustela putorius. Next base: position 35,762,872 of record NW_025421987.1, read on the forward strand.
TTTATGAAGGGAACTAACTTCATAAAGAATACTACTACAGACTCATTAAGATTGTTTAAAATGCCATTTAATTATTTATTAGAACTTAGAATATTTTAAGAAGTAAAATTTATTGCCTAATTGTAAATATTGATTCATAGATACTTTCTAGAATTTTAGAACAAATATTAAAGGCTCTCTATGAAAATAAATAAATAAATAAATAAGGGCTCCCTGTGAGCTATGAACTGTTAAAAGATCTGGTGATATAGCAGTCAAGAAGACTTAAATGGTTATTATTCTCAAGAGTTTATATTCTAGAAAGGAAACAGAATACATAAATAACTGGACAAGGAAATTTCAGAGACTGATAAATATCATTAATTAATTAATTTCATCATTAATTCAACAAAGACTTATTAGGCTTCAAATATGTATTATGTTTTGGATGCTAGGATCAAAGTTATAAACAAAAAACTCCCAATTACGCTCTTAAGGAATTTATATTAGTGGGTGAGGCATAGCTCTGTGTGTATGTGACTATACACAGTCTCTGTGTATGTGACTACAGATAGTAATGCATATTCAGAAAACAAACAAAATAAAAGGTTATGATTGACTGGAAAAGAGTAAGGGAAGGTTACTATGGATATAGTGGCTAAGAAAGACTTGTTGGAGAAGGTGGAATTTGATTTGCATATGCAGGGAGCCTTAAGATGATCTAGAAAAGTTCCTGTCAGAGGATTGTCTAGTGCAAAGAAATATGATCATATTCATACATCATGTAATCACAGGGTCTATTGTGCAGCATTAGAAAGTCAAATGATTCAACCAGTATAGGATATTTTCCCAACCAATTTATTAAACTAATTTCACTAGAAATGTACATAGCAGAATGTAAAATTGGGCAGTCTTCCTTATCATTCACTTTGAGGATTCCATAGACTATATGGTATATAGACTATATGGTACATATATTAATTTGAGTATGAAACTGATCTCCATGTGATTTTTTTTTAATTTTTTAAAAGATTTTATTTATTTATTTGACAGATAGAGATCACAAGTAGGCAGAGAGGCAGGCAGAGAGAGAGAGAGGAGGAAGCAGGCTCTCTCCCAAGCAGAGAGCCAGATGCAGCACCCGATCCCAGGACCCAGAGGTCATGAGCCGAAGGCAGGGACTTTAACCCGGTGAGCCATCCAGGTGCCCCTATTTTTGTTTCTTAAAGAAACGAACATCTGAGCATCTGAGCATCTCAGGTCATGATCCCAGGGTCAAGGGTCTCTTTCTCTCTTGCTGTCTCTCCAATAAATAAATAAAGAGTCCTTCAAAAAAAATGAGCTGGGTGTGTGGCTTTTCATTCATTTTGAAAATACAAAAAGATCCCTGAGGGGCACCTGGGGGGCTCAGTTCTTTGAGCATCCAACTCTTAATTTTGGCCTAGATTGTGAGATCAAGCCCTATGTTGGGCTCGGTTCTCAGTGAGGTATCTGCTTGAAAGTCTCTCTCTCCCTCTCCTTCTACCCCTCTTCCCACTCATGCACTCTCCCTCTCTCTAAATCAATCTTTCAAAAAATAATAAAATAAAAGATCCTTGAAAGGGGAGCACATGTATGAGATCTTACTAAGAGAGGAAGAGCTCTTGCTGTTCCATAGGATCCTTTAATTTCCTGAGAAAAATTTGTCTAAAATTTTAATCTAAAATTTCTCAATTCTAACATATATTAACATTATTGATTTTTTTATATCAACCTTATATCTTATGGCTTTTGTTGACTTCTTAGGATTTTCTGCATAATTGATCATATTCCTCACTCATTGTAAGTCAACTATTATATGGCAAAGGATTATTACCTTTTACTTTCCAATTTTTCTTTCCAGTAGCTTTTTATTGCCTTATTCTATGGCTAGGACCACCAGCATATTGTAGAATAGTTGTTAATGTTAAGAATCCTCTGCATCTGAGTTCATAAGAGTTGTTAATCTGTAGTTCTTTTTTTTGTGTGTGCCTTTTATTTCTCGATAACACTGAACTCAAAAAGTGAGTTGAAAAATATTTCTTTTCTTCTATTTTTGGTAATCTTACTATAGAAATTGCATCGTTTCCTCCTTGACTATTTTGTAGGATTCACAAAAAATATGGTTTGTGTCTGGATTTTAAACTTCGTGTAAGACTATTAACTGTGAGCTCAATTTCCTTAAAAGATACAGAAGTATATATGGATCATATCTTCTTTATCCATTCGTCCATTGAAGGGCATCTTGGTTCTTTCCACAGTTTGGCCACTGTGGCCACTGCTGCTATAACATTGGGCTACAGATGGCCCTTCTTTTCACTACATCAGTATCTTTGGGATAAATACACAGTAATGCAATCACAGGGTCATAGAGTAGCTCTATTTTTAATTTCTTAAGGAAACTCCACACTGTTTTCCAAAGTGGCTGCACCAACTTGCATTCCCACCAACAGTGTAAGAGGGTTCCCCTTTCTCCACATCTTCTCCAACACTTGTTGTTTACTGTCTTATTAATTTTGACCATTCTAACTGGTGTAAGGTGCTATCCCAATGTGGTTTTGATTTGAATCTTCCTGATGGCTAATGATGATGAACATTTTTTCATGTATCTGTTAGTCATTGCATGCCTTCAGTGGAGAAGTGTCTGTTCATGTCTTCTGCCTATTTTTTGATGTGATTGTCTGTTCTGTCTGTGTTGAGTTTGAGGAGTTCTTTATACATCTTGGATATCAGCCCTTTGTCTGTATCGTCATTTGCAAATATCTTCTGTCATTCTGTGGGTTGCCTCCTTGTTTTGTTGACTGTTTCCTTTGATGTACATAACCTTTTGATCTGATGAAGTCCCAAAAGTTCATTTTCGCTTTTCTTTCCTTTACCTTTGGAGACATATCTTGAAAGAAGTTGCTGTGGCCAATGTCAAAGAGATTACTTCCTATGTTTTCTAGAATTTTGTACAATGGAGTATTATGCCTCCATCAGAAAGGATGAATACCCAACTTTTATATCAACGTGGACGGGACTAGAAGAGATTATGCTGAATGAAATAAGTCAAGCAGAGAGAGTCATGTCTCATATGGTTTCACTTACTTATGATGCATAAGGAATAACACAGAGGACATTGGGAGATGGAGAGGAGAAGTGAGATGGGGGAAATCAGAGAGGGAGACAAACCATGAGAGACTGTGGACTCTGAGAAACTGAGGATTTTGGAGGGGAGGGGAGTTGGGGGTTGGGTGAGCTTGCTGGTGGGTTTTATGGAGGGCATGTATTGCATGGAGCACTGGGTGTGGTGCATAAACAATGAATTTTGAAGTACTGAAAAGAAGTAAAATAAAATAAAATAAAATAAAATAAAATGGAAAAAAATGATACAGAAGTATTGGGGCTCCTGGGTGGCTCAGTCCATTAAGCAACTGACTCTTGATTTTGGCTCACAGCATGAACTCAGGGTCATGAGATCAAGCCCTGCATTGGGCTCATGCTCAGAAAGGATTCTGCTTGAGATTCTCTCCCTCTCCTTTGCTCCTCCCCACCGCATGTGCACTCATAGTCTCTCTCTCAAATAAATAAATCTTTTTTTTTTCTTTTCTTTTAAGATATAGGGGCACCTAGGTGACTCAGTCAGTTAATGGTCTATCTTTGGCTCAGGTTATGATCCTGGGGTCCTAGGATTAAGCCTCACATCAGGCTCCCTGCTCAGTGGACTGTTTGTTTCTCCCTTTTCCTCTGCTGTTCTCCTGCTTGAATTCTTTCTTTTTCTCACTCTGACAAATAAATAAACAAAATATTTAAAAATAAATAAATAAATGGGAAAATATATAGGAGTATTAATGAGAGTATTTATTTCTTGTGTAATAAATTCAGTCAGTTGGTTTGTCAACGAATTTGGTTATTTCCACCATATTATCAAACTTACTGACATGATTGTTTATTCCCTTATCGTACCCATTTATTCTTTGATTCCTTTACTGCCTGTCAATTCTCTAGTAATAGCCCCTCTTTCATTCTTAATATTGGTAATTTGTGTTTCTTTTTTTTGACTAAGAGTTTCACTTTATTGATTTTCTTAGTTTCATTGACTTTTCTAATTGTTTTAATGTCATTGGTTTCTGTTCTTTTTTTAAAGTTTTTTTTTTAAGTTTCTATGCATTATAACTTTTTCTCTTTTTAAAAAAAATTTTATGGTATGAAATTTGATCACTGATTTAGGACCTTTCTTCTTTTCTAATATAAAATTTAATACTATTAATTTCCCAGTGATGACTATATCTTGCATATTTAAATATGTTTTGTTTTCAAGGTATTGATTTAAAATTCAAAGCACTTTCTAATTTTTCTTGTGATTTTTTATTTGGCCAATGGATTATTTAGAAGTATGTTGTTTATTTCCAAATATTTAGGGATTTAAAAAATATATATCTTCCTGTTACTGATTTTTAATTTAGTTCTATTATGATCAGAGAACATTCTGCTTGATTGTAATCTTTTGAAGTTGTTGAGGTTTCTCTTATGGCTCAGAATATGGTCCATCTTGGTAAATGTTCTATGTGCACCTGAGAAGAACATTTATTTGCTCTGCTGAATGGAGTATTCTACAAATGTCATTTGGTCAGCACGTTGATAGTGATGCTCAAATCTATATATATCTTACTGATACTTTTATCTAGCTATTATATCCATTCATTAGAGGAGAGTGTTGAAGACTGATAATAAATGTGAATTATTCTATTTCTACTTTAAGGTGTTTTTTTTTTTTTAAAGATTTTATTTATTTATTTGACAGAGACAGATCACAAGTAGGTAGAGAGGCACAGAGAGAGAGAGAGGAGGAAGCAGGCTCCCTGCTGAGCAGAAAGCCCGACGCAGGACTCCATCCCAGGACCCTGAGATCATGACCTGAGCCGAAGGCAGCAGCTTAACCCACTGAGCCACCCAGGCGCCCTCTACTTTAAGTTTTATCAGTTGTTTTTCCTTCATGTATTAAAGCTCTGTCATTAGCTATATGCACATTTAGTATTGCTATAACTTCCTGTCTAACTGCTGTGTGTGTGTGTGTGTATTTTTTTATTTACCTCTAATATTGAATCTTACTTTGAAATCTGCTTTGTCACATATTAATAAGTCTTCTTCAGATCTCTTTTCATCAGTATTTGCATTGTATATAATTTTCTATCCTTTTACTTTCAGCCTATCTATGTCTTTAATATTTAAAGTATGTTTCTTTTCCAAACTCCATAGATGGGTCTTTATTTGTTACATGGATTAGCAATCTTTGTCTTTTAATTTATTATTTAGAACATTTAATGCAATTATTGATACAGTTGGGTGTAAAGTTATCACCTTACTTTCTTGTTTTCTATTAGAAAATCTGTATTTTGTTCTTTTTTTCTTCTTAATTTCTTTTAAGTTGCTTGAATTTTTTATAATCTTCTTCTATCTACTGTTGGCTTATTAGTAATACTTATTTTAATTTTTGCATTAATTGTTAGTTTTGCATTAGTTGCATATCTTTAACTTGCATAGTTTACCTCCCAATCAAGTAATGTCAGTTCTCATACATAGTGTGAATATACTGAAATTTTCCTCATATTTTACATTATATGTGTTAATGTTATACACTTTAATAATACATTTAATAAACCACATTATACAGTGTTTCTATATTTACCGTAGATGGTCAATTATCTCACGAAGAAATTAAAGTTTAAAAATTATCTTTTAGGGACACCAGGCTGGCTCAGTGGGTTAAAGCCTCTGCCTTCGGCACAGGTCATGGTTCCGGGGTCCTGGGATCAAGCCCTGCATTGGGATCCCTGCTCAGTGGGGAACCTGCTTCCTCCTTTCTCTCTCTGCCTGTCTCCCTGCCTACTTGTGATCTCTGTCTGTCAAACAAATAAATAAAATCTTTAAAAAAATTTTTTTTAAAAATTACCTTTTACATTTGTCCACAGTTTCACCATTTTAACACTCTTCATTGAGTGTGTGTGTGTGTGTGTGTGTGTGTGCATAGTTTCTAAGTTTTTATCTGGTATCATATTTCTTCCATTTGAAAAAGTTCCTAAAATATTTCTTATCCTACACTGGGGACTCTGTAAATTTTTGTCTAAAAAATCTTTACCTTCATTTTAAAAGTGTTCCTTGGGGTGATTAGGTTGCTGAGTTGGTCAAGTATCTGCTTTTGGCTCACATCATGATCCTAGGGTCCTGGAATCAGGCCTCATGTCAAGCTCCCTGCTTGGTGGGGAGCTGCTTCCCCCTCTCTTCCCTGTTCTTGCTCTCTTTCCTATCTCTCTCTCTTTCAAATAAAAAATACAATCTTTTTTAAAAAGGAAAAGGTGTTTCTTTTTGCTTTTGGTACCGTAAAGACAAAAAGAGGTCATTCATTGTATTATCTTCCGGCTTGCATAGATTCTGATTAAAGGTCTGCAGTAATTCTTATCTTTGTTCCTCTATCGTTAAGATTACTCCTCCAGCCTTCTGGTTTGAGTTTATCTTTGATTTTCAGCAGTTTGGTTATCATATATATAGAGTTTGTTGTTGTGGTTATTGTTTTTTGTTTGTTTTTAAACTGTACTGAGCTTCTTCCATCTGTGGTTAGTTTTTTTTGTAATGGCTTGAATGGTGGTCCCTCAAAAGGTATGTCCACACTCTAATCCTTGAGGGCTTTGAATGTAACCATATTTGGAAGTAAGGTATTTGCAAATGTAATTAAGTAAAGGATCTCAAGATAGGATCATGTCAGATTGTCTGGTGGATCCTCAGTCCAATGGTAAGTATATTTGTAAGAGACATACAAAGAAGAGACACAGAGAACAGGCCATGTGAAGAGGGAGACAGAGGTTTGGGCTATGTAACCACAAGACAAGGAGTATTTACAGCTACCAGAACCTAGAAGAGCCAAGGAAGGAGTGTCTTCTAGAGCTTGTAGCCAAAGTATGGTTCTCTAAACACCTTGATTTCAGACTTCTGGGCTCTTAGAACTATGAGAGATTAAACTTCTGTTAACAGAAAACCATCAGATTCATGGTAATTTAGTACATCAACCCTAGAAAACTAATATAATTGTTTTTTCCTTCTTTTTGGGAAATTTTAATTCTTCAAGTATTTCCTGAGCTAATGTATACATGAATGGGATTCGTCATTGCTCCATTTTTTGTTGTTTCTAGCATTTTTATTTGGTGCTTTTTTTTTTTTTTTTTACAGTTTCTCTCTCTCTACTGTTGTTTTCCAGCTTACTGTATTTTGTCTATTTATTGCAGTAGATGGTTTCTGCTTATGTCTCTCCCGTATGAACAGTGGATCTTAGACTGAGCCCTGCAGGGGAGGCAGCTTGTTGCCCTCCTTTCAGGGCCTTAAGCTTTATTCTGTGGAGGAGAGAAGAGTCCAATGAAGCCTGTGGGGTTTTATACCTTTCCTTCTATCATTGATCACCTGAAGGACTGTGCCACCAAGTAGGTCTCTCTTTATCTCCTGTTCTGCTCCTGATCTCTTACAAGCACCTGGGGGAACCCTGTAAAAAGAGTCCCTAAGTAACCCAGAATTATTTTGTTTAGGAGCTTTCAGGTATCTTTAATTGACACGCTAGCATACATGACCTTTTGAAATCTCTTAAAAATTTAATTGTTTTATTCTTATTCACCTTTATGACTGCCACTCCTTCTTCTTGTACTCTTCCGAATGTAAAACAGAATGTTGGTCTCATTTCTCCCCAGAGGGATTTAAAATTTTTGGATTTCAGTTTCCTTGCAACTTCATGCATACTTTAGGTTCAAATAAAAAAGCAATATTCTGTAAATTATTTTACTCTATAGTTATGTGGGCATAATGTTGGGTTGTAACTTTCTACATATTAAGGAGAAAAAAAGTATCTTTTATTACTTTTTCAGTTCTGATGTTTTTTTTAATTTATTTTTTTCTTTTTACTCTGTATTTTGTTTATTGACTTCTTTTTCTTTCATTTATGATGTTTGTTTTTGGTCATAGATTTATTTATGTTATTTATATTTTCAAGGAACTAGTTTTTGGTGTTCTTAATATTGATTTTGTTATTATTTTTCTCTATTTCCTTGATCTTTGCTTTCATTTATATTATCTATTTCCTTATTTTTTATTTGTATTTATTAGATGGCTGCATTCTGGGTTTCAATTTTTGTTCCTAATGAATATATTTAGTAAAGTTCCCTCAAAGAACTACTTCAACTGTTTACCACAAATTTTGATACATAGTGTTTACACTATTTTTGGTTTTAGTTATAAATACTTAAAAATATCTATATGAATTACTTTTTATCTTAAGGATCATGGACTTATAGTACTTATTTTAACCATTTGAATATCACTTATTTCTTACTTTATGGTATTTTATTAAAAAAATCTATGCTATGGAATTTAGGAATTCATTGACTTTTTTTTTTTTTTTCGGTCTGACATGATCAGGTTTTTTTTAAAGCTTTTTATGGTACTCAAAAGAAAATAATATAATCTCTCTCCACAGCTTTATAAATTGATTTCACTTACTATATTATGTGAAATTTATCTAATGAAGTTAGGTGGATAAGGATCTTGATTTCATACATAATAAAAAAATGAGCTCAGAGAACTCAAGACATTTATAGAATTTAATTCACTGCATAAATATTAGATCCAAGGACAAAACCAAATCATTCTATTCATTTATAATTCAACATTATTTCCCATTATTATTTTGAAATTAGAATAATATATAAGATAATTGAATTGAGATATTATAGAATGTTACCTGGATAAAAATTAGTCACTTTTTAGACTATTCTTGCTAGGAGTTGCAATTGCAGAATTTGGGGGCTATTATGCAGGAGACTCAAGCATTATTAAGTAATTGGGATTATATGACTCTAAGGTATTTGTGCCCTGAGATACTATGGTTTTAAGAACAAGGATATTATAAGTACAATTTTTTTTCTTTTCTCCTTTTTAAATTAAAACAGTTTTTGAAAAAAAAATAAAATAAAATAGTTTTTGAATATTAAGTTTTTTTCTCTTTGGTTTGGAAGAAAAACATTTTGCACCTTCACAATACATATTTTAAATTTCAAATGTTAATGTTAAATTCTGATGTTGCCCCTGATGCCTGATTATGAAAAGTCATTAGGATGACTATATATATGAATTTAAGACTAAACTTTTAAAGTTTTAAAGTCTCCTCTACCATAGCAACAATATTGCATTATAAGTTTTTTGCTTACCACTATCCTGCTAATAAAGTTTTGGACAAATTTATTTAATTTTTCCCAATATTTTTTCTTTTTAAATTGAATTAATTAACATATGGTATATCATTAGTTTCATATGTACAGTTGAGTTATTCAGCAATTATGTATAACCTACCCATTGGTCATTACATCACATGCCTTCCTTAATGCCCATCACCCAGTTACCCCATCCCCCACCTACCTCCCCTCCAGCAACCCTCAGTTTGTTTCCTATAATCAAGAGTCTCTTATGATTTGCCTCCCTCTCTGGTTTCATCTTATTTTATTTTCCCCTCCCTTCCCCTATGATCCTCTGTTTTGTTTCTTAAATTCCACGTATGAGTGAAATCATATAATTGTCTTTCTCTGTCTGCCTTATTTCGCTTAGCATAATACCATCCAGTTCCATCTATGTCATTGTAAATGGTAAAATTTCATCCTTTTTAATGGCCAAGTACTATTCCATTATACATATATACCACATCCTCTTATATACATTCATGTGTCGATGGCCATTTGGACTTTTTCCATAGTTTAACTATTGTGGACATTGTTGTTATAAACACTAGGGTGCAGGTGCCCATTTGGATCATGACGTTTGCATTCTTTGGGTAAATTCCTAGTAGTGAAATTGATGGATCATAGGATAGCTCTATTTATAACTTCTTGAGGAATGGCCACAGTTTTCCAGAATGTCTGTACTAGCTTACATTCCCACAAAGAGTGTAAGAGGATTCCCCTTTCTCTGCATCCACACCAATATCTATTGTTTCCTACTTGTTCATTTTAGCCTTTCTGACTGGTATGAGGTAGTATCTCATTGTGGTTTGGATTTGATGTTTCCCTGATGCTGGTGATGTTGAGCATTTTTTCATGTGTCTGTTGGCCATTTGGATGTCTTCTTTGGAGAAACATCTGTTCATGTCTTCTGTCCATTTCCTGATAGGATTATTTGTTCTTTGGGTGTTGAGTTTGATAAATTCTTTATAGATATTGGATATTAGCCCTTTATCTGATATGTCATTTGCAAATATCTTCTCACATTCCGTAGGCTTTTTTGGTTTTGTCAACTCTTTCCTTTGCTATGCAAAAACTTTTTATCTCGATGAAGTATTTCTCAATGAATTTTTAAAGTACCAGGTTTACAGAACAAGATTCTCTATATAAATGGCAATAAATTCACGATATCAAGAAAAAATTTTAAAGGAATATGTATTCTAAATAGATACAAAAAAATCAAGCTTGCTCATCCAGAGGATGTATTCTATAATAATGAGTAAAATCAATGAGTATTGATGATACAAAACTTTTACCTGGGCAAAAATTAATATATATCTCATTCAATGACATATCAATAAAAATAAAAATTATTTCAACAAGAATGTTATGTTCAAAAATGTATAAGGCATTAGCCTTGGATGTAACTATGATGGTTTCATCTTATTTTAAGCCTCAGGCAAAGTATGATATTTCTTGGGTTGAAATATATAATATTAGTTCTAATAACTTCTATTCAGAATAGGTTTATGTTCAGGTTTCTCTTCACTTAAAAAATATTTAATAAATTAATATATAGTAAAATAAACTCTTTTTTTTGGTACATAGTTCTGTGAATGTACATGTATGCTCATTCATATAACTACTACCAAAGTCAGGTTACAGAACCCAATTTCAATATCCCCCCAAATTTCCCTTGTGTTCTTTTTTTCTTTTTTTCAATTATACCCTCCCCTATTCTTAATTAGTAGCAACTGCTGCTCACTGTTTCACTGTTCTCTGTCATATAACTTAGTCTTTTCAAAAATTTCCTATTAATAAAACCATACTGTATATCACCTTTGAAACATGTTCCTTATATTCAGCATAACGCCTTTAAGATTCATTAATGTTAATGTGGATATTAATAATATGTTCCCTTTTAATACTGATGGTTATTTTTAAGAGATTTATAGTAGTTTGTATATTCAGTTTTTTAGAGACATCTGGATTGTTTCTAATTTTAGCCATTATTGAGAAAACTATTATAAACATTCATGTATATATAGACTTTTGTGTGAACGTAAGTTTTGGTTTGATTTGATTTGATTTTCTGGCGTCCATACCCAGGATTACTAGATCATATGGTAAATTAGAATTAGATTTTCCATGCCCAGCAGCTCTGGATTGGAGTTCTAATTGCTTCTTATTCTCACTAGCACTTGGTATTGACAGCTTGTTATATTTTAGATATTCTAATAGTTGTGTAGTGCTATAGGACTATTGTTTCAATTTATATTTCCCTTAAAGATAATGATGGTAAGCATCTTTTTATATACTTATTTGTCATTCACATATCCTTTTTGATAAGCAAATGAAAAGGTATTCAGTAATTCTGATCTCAAGAATATGGTTCTTTAAAATCCCACTCCTAGGTATTTACACAAGTAAATTAAAATTTAAAGTGAGGTGAACTCTCATATGTTATAGTATGAGGCTCTTCACATACTTGGTTTTCAGTAAAATTGGTAAAATTATTTTAAAATAACCATTTATAAGCTCTGGAATTGGTCCAAATATTCATACAACTAATGAAGAAATATTTATTCAAGAAACTATTCTAAAAAATCAGTAATAATAGGAAATTTATAGTATTTGAACTGATACCCACTCTCTTCCTTTCCCATCCCTACTCAACATGACAGAAACTACACCCCAGAGTGGCACAGCCAAGAACACAGAGACCTCCCTTCCCCCAGTTCGGTCTAAATGACTATCTTCCCATGATGGGAAGAACAGCAGCCTTTCTCATCCTACCCCCAGCTACCAGTGGTGAGATAAATTCCAGGAGATTGCAACTGACAGGTGGGGGTTCCTTTTTCCAGCTAGGTCATTCTCATAGATTGAAGACTTTAGCTTATCATGGCACCACTGTGAAGAATGGGGCCTGATTACCCTTGCCTTCCCCTATAAAGTGGAGCTTGTAGGATGGTTCTTCTTCTATCCTGGGAGAGGCAAGCCTGGAAGATCTGAGGCTAGTGCTCCATCCCTACCAAGCATCCAGCTTCAAAAGTGGTGGTGTTATTCAGAGATGCAAACCACTGTCCCAACCATAAGGTTCAGAGCTATGGTCCAGAAATTTTGCCTGGGGGGAAAAACAGAGTTTGAAAAAGACAGCTTCTAACTGGTTCCAAGGGAACTGACCTCGTTTACAACATAATGTGGAGAAGTTTAAGCCTAAGAATGCTCTAAAAAACTGGAGGTTATGGCAAATGGCAGCTGGGAAGAGAGTGGTGGAGTCTTTGGAGGTCTTTTTTAAACTAGACTGGCTAGTTTGCTTGAGAGAACTGGTAGAGAACTTAATCTCAAACACTAACCTGGAAACTGTCCCTTCAAAGGAGCCTATATTTCATTTGTTTAGTTTGTGGAACAATTTATGCCCCAGGGCATTGTTGGAAATAGTAGAGCCATAAGCAAGCAAATAGTGGAGTTTTACAGCCAAGTATGGTTAGGGAAAGAGACAGTTAAATGGGGTCCTGCCAAAATAACTTTTGTTCAAGGGTAACTGTGGGCAAATCCAAGACTGTTCTCTGTGAGAAGCAATATCAGAGGCTTAACATTGAGTGGGGATGGATGGGAGGTGTGGGCTAGAAATAGATTTCACTAAAATAATCCAGCCAATCACTAAATAAATAAACAAGCAATTAATACTAGCAGCCCCAGAAGTGAGAAACCAGTACCTACAGATGCTATTCTATATTGTCTAAAACATCCTGTTTTAGAAACCTCTGGTTTCCAACAAAAGTTTGCGAGACATGGAAAGAACCAGGAAGGTATAACCTAGTCACTTAAAAAAGACCAGGCAACAGGTTGTAAGAGCAACCAGATGTTGGATTTAACTGAAAAAGATTTCAAAGTATCCATGATAAATATGTCCAATAGCTAAGGGAAACCATGATTAAAGATGTAAAGATGTAAAGAAGATATGATGACAGTATCAAATCAGAGAATCAGCAAAGATATAGAAATTATTAAAAAAATGAAAATTCTGGAGATGAAAATACAATAATTGAAATAAACACACCAGAGACAGTTAACAGTTTATTTGAACTGCCAGAAGAAAGAATTAGTAAACTTAGATGTAGATTGACAGTGATTATGATGAGGGAGCAGAAAGCTAGCTAAGGACAAAGCAGAAGCTGGCGCACTACCCCTTCCCCCACCTACCATGTGATATGTGTGACATTCCTCAGGCACATTTGGCTCCCCTAAAGGAAAAACAAATGGTTAACTTATAGAGACCTCAGTCCTACACAACAGGAGTCTTCCACCATTTAAATGTCCTAGTGATTTACAAGGAAGAAGCATCCTTATCAATAGCCTAACTTCCAGAGACCTATAACTCAGTTTCCTGAAGCCCTAAAATTACCCTCCCAATCATAAAATTGAGGGAAGCTGAGGCAGAAGGAAATGTAAATAAAATTGAATTTCTTCTAATCCTGAAGCCCATTGACAAGGATGTGTTAATAGGAAGAATGTAACATTCCTCCAGGAAATTCCCAACTGTCTTCATGTTAATGCCTCATTAGAGAGAAAAACAACCTTGGCTTGACAATAACCAGGCTCCCAGTATCCTGAGACTCTTTAGCATATGATAGCCCTTCTGAACACTCCCTTAGTCCTCACCTCCCTAACTCCTGCATATATAATCAGTCACTCCTCAAGACCACAATGTAGTAGCTCTTTCTGCCCACATGTCCTGTACCTGTGCTTTAATAACATCACCTTTTTGGACCAGACACATCTTAAGAATTCTTTTTTGGTCATTGGCTCTGAACCTCACACCACAGAAGCTTGCTTATATTCTAAAACTTCATCAGTTATTGAGTTTAAAGAACAGAGAGGTGAGCACTGGGTATCATATACAATTGATAAATTACTAAACACTACATCTGAAACTAATGATGTACTACAGGTTGGCTAATTGAATTTAAATTAAAAAAAGAAAAAATAAAGATCAGAGAGAATAAAAATGAAGTAAAATGAACACAGGCTCAGAGAAATGTGGATCATTGTTAATAGCACAACAGACATGTCATGGAAGAGAGAGTGGAGCAGAGGGAGAAAGGAACAGGAAAATATTCAAAGAAATAATAGCTGGAAACTTCCCAAATTTAATGGAAAATAATAATTTACATACCCAGGATGTTCAACAAACTCCATGTAGAGTAAATGCAAAGAGATCCTTAAACAGACACATCAGAGCAGAGAAAATGCTGAAAGCCAAAGTTAAAAAGAAAATTTTCTTGATGTGAAATGCCCAGAAAAGGCAAGATCAGTGATTGTTTAGGGTTGAGGATGGATGTGCAGAGATAAGGAAGTGATTGCTAAAGGATACAGAGTTTCTTTTTTGAGGTGATAGAAATGTTCTAAATTTTAATAATGCTTGCATATATCTGTGAATATACTAAGTACTATTGAATTATATACTTTCAATGGTGAATTATACATTTTGTGAGTTAGAGCTCAGTTATGTTTAAACTTTATTACATTTATACAAAGACTTATACATAAATGTTTATAAAAGTTCTATAGTTCATAATCTTGAATAACTATAAACAATAAAACATGTCCTTTAACATGTGTATGGATAAACAGTCTGTTTCATCCTGAAAATGGATAATTCTCAGCAATAAAAAGGGAGAGCTATTGATTCACACAATACATAGACAAACCTTGAAGGTATTTGACTGAGTGAAAGAAACCAAACCCAAAGGCTCTGTTTTATAGGTTTACAAAGCAAAAACAAAAACAAAAACAAAATAAAGCAAAAACATAGGGGTAGGAAGAGGTACATGAAGAGGTTAACCAAGATGGTGACAGAGGAGGCTTCTGAATTTCACTTCTTCCACAGATGCATTGAATGTATAGCTGTATATGGATAAGTTCCCTCTGAAAGAGATTCAGACTATCTAAGTAACTTTTGAACATTAGAAAAATGAGAAAATTCCCAGATCAAAATGGGTAGGGAAAGGCTGAGACACACTTTTGCCATAAACTCCAACCCCAATAGAGTACTATACAATACAGAGGGAACCCATTACTACTAGCTTTTCCCTGAAGAGCGAAGGGTTTAGAATCTACACCTAGTTCCCTGACTAGATTTCCACTGGAGGGATGGGCTTCCTAAACTTCTAGATCTGAAAGTCAACAGGGCTTGTATTCACATATCCTTGGTGCAAAGAAGCAGTTATTAACAAGCTTGCGACCACTCATCACTGCTGTCCCCACAGGACTCAGTGTGAATTGAACAAGCAAAATTGTCCATCTGCCTGTCTTTCCTCAAGAGAAGGTTATCTGAATATTTTAAAAGCTGCTGCCTGAAGACCAGTCTCTAATTTAGCAGGGACCAGGAAATAACAAAATTATCAGAAAACAATTAACGTTGTGCTTTTGATTTGTATTTCCCTGATGCCAAGTCCACAATAGCCAAAATGTGTAAAGACCCCACTGACAAATGAATGGATAAAGAAGATGTGGTATATATATATACAATTCAATATTACTCAGCCATCAAAAAAATCTTATAATTTGAGACAATATGGGTGGAACTAGAGGGTATTATGCTAACCGAAATAAGTCAGTCAGAGAAAGACCGTTATATGATTTCACTCAATGTGGAATTTATTAAACAAAACAGAATCATAGAGGAAAGGGAAAAAAAATAAAATAAAATGAAATTAGAGAGGGAGATAAACCATAAGAGACTCTCATCTCTAGGAAACAAATTGAGAGTTGCTGGAGGGGAGATGGGTAGGGAGATGGGGTACCTGGGTGATAGGCATTAAGGAGAGTACGTGAAGTAACGAGCACTGGGTGTTACGCGTAACTGATGAATCATTAAACTGTACCTCTGAGAGTAAAAAAAAAATAGCAGATGTCTGTAGTAAACCCAAACATATGAATAATTTCTTTAAATATAAATAGATAACATTCTTTCATCAAAAACACAATGTCTAAATAGGGAAAAGATAGAGAGAGAGAGAGAGAGAGAGAGGAAAGAAAAAAAAGAAAGAAAGAGAAGAAAGGAAGGATCGAAGGAAAGAAAGGAAGAGAGAAAGGAAGGAAGGAAGGAAGATCCCACTATGTGCTGCCTACAAGAGACTCAGCTTTAAGGGTATATATAGATTGAAAGTGTAGTAATGCTAAAAGATACTAAAGATATGCAAATAGAAACCCTTTAATAAAAAGGACTAGTTATACTTATATCACACAACATAGATTTTAAACCAGAGATTATAGCAAGAGACAAAGAACATCATTATATAATGATAAAGAAAATATCAAGAAAATATAACCCTGGCAAATATTTATGCACTCAGCAAAGGAGCACCTAATTATATATAGCAAATATTAACAGATTTGAAGGCTAAATAAACAATGATACAATAATAGGAAGGGATTTAAATTTCTCATTTCACAGTGGTTTGGTCATCTAGACATAAAGTTAATAAAACATTGAATTTAAGCCATGCCGTAGAATAGGAGTATCTAATAAACATAAAGAGAACATTCCAACCAGTAGAGCAAATACACATTCTTTTCAGGTGCACATGACCATTCTAGAGGATAGATTGCATGTGAGGAGGAGGGGAAAGTCAAGGGGGAGGAGGAAGAGGAGAAGAAGGAGAAAAAATATAGGCCAATATCTCCAATGAATACAAATGCAAAAATCCTCAACAAAATGTTAGTAAAACCAAATTCAGCAGTACATGAAAAATGATCATATACCACAATCAAGTATGATTTATTCTCAGAATGCAAGTGTGGTTCATTATCTGCAAATCAGTCAAGTTGATACAACATGTTAAGAAAATGAAAAGTAAAAAGTATATGATCGTCTGAATAAAGAAAAAACATTTCACATAATTCAACATCCTTCCTGATAAATACTCTCAACAAAGTGGTTATACAAGGAACATACCTCAACATAATAAAGTCCATAGAGGCCTGCTCAAGACCGTTCCAAGATGAGGAAGATGATGGGGATACCCATTCTTGCCACTTTTATTCAATATAGTACTAGAAGTTCTAGACAAAGTAATTAGGCAAGAAAAACTAAATAAATTCATCCAAATTGAATGGAAGAAGTAAAATAGCCTTTATTTGCCAATGATGTAATGTTATATACAGAAAACCCTAAAGACTCCACCAAAAGACTGCAAAAACTAATAAATGATTTCAGTGAATTTGTAGGATACAAAATCATTATACAAAAATTAGTTATATTTTTAAACACCAACATCAAACTATCAGACAAATTTAAACATATCCCATTTACAATAACATTAAAAAGAATAAATTTAGAAATAAATTTAACCAAAGGGATAAAAGATCTGTATGCTGAAAACTATAAGACTGAAGAGAGAAAATTGAAGAAGACACAAATAAATGGAAAGATATCCTGTGTTCAGAAATTGGAAAATTTTGTATTGTTAAAATGTCTTTGCTAGGGGCGCCTGGGTGGCTCAGTGGATTAAAGTCTGGGCCTTCAGCTCAGGTCATGATCCCAGAGTCCTGGGATTGAGCCCCGCATTGGGTTCTCTGCTCAGCAGGGAGCCTGCTTCCCACCCCCTGTCTCTCTGCCTACTTGTGATCTCTGTCTGTCAAATAAATAAATAAAATATTAAAAAAAAAAAGTCCATGCTACTCAAAGGGATCCAAGATTCAATGTAATCCTTTCAAAAGCCCAATGGTATTTTTCATAGAAATAACAATTCTAAAACTTGTATGGAACCCCAGAAAACCTGAGATAGTCAAAATGATCTTGGGAAAGAAGAACTAAGCTGGAAGTATCACACTTCTGATTTCAAGCTGTACTACAAAGCAATAGTAAGCAGAACAGTATGGTATTGGCAAAAAAAGAGACACAAAGATTAACAGAACAGAATAGAAAGTCTAGAAATAAACCCATGCTTATATGGTCAATTGATTTCTGATCAGAGATCCAATAATACATAATGGGGAAAAGACAGTTTCTTCAATAAATGATGTTGAGAAAACTGGATAGTCACATGGAAAAGAATAAAATTGGACTCTTCTTTTACACCATGCACAAAAATTAACTTAAAATGAATCACAGATTTAAATGTAAGACCTGAAAATGTAAAACTCCTAGAAGAAAAGATAGGGGATGAGCTCCTTGACATTGGTCTTGACAATGTTGCCTTTTTTTTTTTTTTTTTGGAGTTGACAGCAAAAGCAAAAATAAATAAGTGGGACTACATTAAACTGAAAAGCCTCTGTATAGCAAAGAAAGTCATCAAAAAAAATTAAAAAGGCAACTTACAATATGACAGAATTGCAAACCACATATCTGATAAGGGCTTAATATCCAAAATATATGAAGAATGCATACAACTCAATAGCAAAACAAACAAACAAACAATGGCAATAAAACAGAACCCCATTAAAAAATGGATAAAGAACCCAAGTAGACATTTTTCTAAAAAATACATGAAAATTGGCAACATTTACATGAAAAAGTGTTCAACATCATAATTCATCAGGAAAATGAAAATCAAAAGCATGATAAAATATCTCCTCATATCTGTTAGGATGACTATTATCAAGAAAACAATAGATAGGGGCACCTGGGTGGCTCAGTGGGTTAAACCTCTGCCTTCAGCTCAGGTCCTGATCCCAGGGTCCGGGGATCGAGCCCGGCATTGGGCTCTTTGCTCGGCAGGGATCCTGCTGCCCCCTCTCTCTCTGCCTGCCTCTCTGCCTACTCGTGATTTCTCTCTGTCAAATAAATAAATAAAATCTTAAGAAAAAAAGAAAACAAGAGATAATAAATGTTGGTAAGGATATGGAGAAAAGGGAACCCTGCTGTATACTGTTGGTAGTAATGTAAACTGCTACAGCCACTCTGGAAAATTTTATGGAGTTTCCTCAAGAAATTAAAAAAAAAATTTGCCATATGATCCGGTACTTGAGCTTTTGGGTATATACCCAAAGGAAGCGAAATAATAATCCTACAGAGATAACTGCACTTCCATGTTCATAGCAGCATTATTCACAATAGACAAGGTATGGATTCAAGCTAAGCATCAACTGGTGAATGGATAAGGAAAATTATATACATTTATAATTTCCTTTTATATATTTATTTATATAATAATTTATATATAAATATATATTATTTATATGTTCTGTATACCTTTATATATAAATATATATTCATATATATAATTGAGAGGCAGAAAGAGAGATAATAGAGATCTCACACACACACATACACACTCTCAATAGAATATTATTCTGCCTTTAAAAAGATTGCAATTCTGTCATTTATAACAACGTGGATGAACCTGGGGGCATTATAAGGACACTTATAATAAAATAAGTGAAGTAAGCCAGAAAGAACAAGACAAATACTGCATGGTATCATTTGTATGTGGAATCTAAAACAAACAAAACAGAGATTAGATTAGAGTTTGTCAGCAGCTGTGGTATTGGGAAATACGGAAAGGTGGGTAAAAAGATACAAACTCTTAGTTATTAAATAAATAAGGTCTGAGGATCGAATTTATAACATGGTGTCTATAGTTGATAATATATCATGCAATTGAAATTTGATGAGAGTAGAATTTAAATGTTCTTGCTGGAAATAAAAGGTAAACACATGAGGTGATGTGTTAATTAACATGATGGAGGAAATCCTTTCACAGTGTATACATGTATCAAATCATTATATTGT
The DNA here is from genome assembly GCF_011764305.1 of Mustela putorius furo. NCBI lineage: Eukaryota > Metazoa > Chordata > Mammalia > Carnivora > Mustelidae > Mustela > Mustela putorius. The sequence goes on from NW_025421987.1 coordinate 35,782,837, forward strand.
ATACTTTATTTTACAATTTGTCTATATATACCTCAATAAACCTGGAGAAAAATAAGCAATATGCTGACTGCCAAGTTAGGGAGAGGGTAATGGTTGACTACAAAGGGGCACACGAGGGAGATTTTAGGATGATGGAACTGTTCTATATGAAACAGAGTTAGTGGAAATATGATTCTATGAATCTATCAAAATTTTTCATTGTAAACTCTATGCATATATATATAGATATGTGTGTGTGTGTGTGTGTGTGTGTGTGTGTGTGTGTCGGGAAATTCTTGGATGAAATGAAGATTGTGATGGGAATATAGCCTCAATGAAGGAGGCAGGAAGAAAAGGAGCTGACCTGTTTTCAAAAACAGGAGATCATGAAGCTAAAAACAAAAAGAATTTTATATAAACACTGTATGGTAATTGTTAATTTTTTCTCATAGGAATTACATATTAGCTATTCTGAAACTAATTTTCATGTGTACCAGGGTGAATAAATAATAAAGTGAACAATACTGAACAGTAAGTTGTAGAAAATGAGACCCAGCCTTCTCTCCCTCTCAAAGTAAACTTCTATGTAACATAAACGTGTCTAAAACTCAAGTTTAGTTACAGAGGGAAAAATAGGTTAGCAACTAATAGTTTTTATATTATCTTGACATTGATTAATGTTTTGGAGAAAAGATCAAAAGATAAAAATATACTGTTGCCACTATAGACTAAAATATGAAGGTTTTCTTTTCCTTTCCTTTTTTTTTTTTTTTTGGTAAGAATTAAAATTTGGAGATGCAGAAGTTTTTGAAATAGAAAGGGAAGAGGAAAGGCAAGAGTTGTTTTAACCTACTAACTGAGTATTATTTATTTCACATTTCATGTCATGCTACTATTATGTGAAATTATTCTGTGCTTATTTGTGGTAACTGAAATACTCTGCAGGAACAGAAGCCAATTGGTTTTTAAATAAGATTAGTTGACACTATTCCTGTAGGGCTCCCTCATATCAGAAGTAAAATGACAAAATATTTCTGGTCTATGCCAGGAGTTCCAGATACTTCTTAGGAGTAAGAGAAATGGACAGAGAGGAAATCTTGCTGATTTATGCCAGTGGAGGAAGGCTGCTCCTGACTGCTACAGGTCATACTTAAGTGAAGTCTATTGTTAATCAAGTGGTCACCTGCACCGATCATGAGTCATCAGAGGACAGAAATACTTGTGGATGGAAACATCTTAATTTTATAAGTACTCATTGAAATTTTCTAAGACATTTTCAGCCTTCTGTGAACTGGCACATTTTCTCTTGAAATTGGAGAGCAAAGCATACACAGTTAATAACAGAAGGAAAGCAAAGGACACTTAAGAACCAGTGCTCTACATTCAAGGCGCCATATTTCCGTTCCCCCTTTCAACTTAATTCTGTTAGAATTATAAACCTCTTGTAAATATCAAAAGGACCATTCACTGTCTGTGAGGGGAAATGTGCTTAGTTGGAGCATTCCACTTAGGTACAGAAATCAAAGCCTTTCATGCCTCTGCTTTCCCATCAAGAAAATAGAAACAACTTAGAGAATGGTTATCTTCTAGGGTTTTATTAGGAAAGTGTAAAATCCTTTGACCCTTAAGGAAGAAAAATATGCACATTATTGTATAAATGAAAGGGGGACAAATTAGCCATTTATGCAGCAAATCCAGAGCATATTCAACCTCACTAGCTAGAATTACCTAAAGTGCTCTGAGGAAGTTATCACAGAAGCTACAGAAGAGATGTACTGGGGCTTAGAAAAAGGGCTATGCCCCGAGACATTGGAAGGGATAAAATTTAATACTATAGTACTGGAGAGGTCAGGAAATGAAGTGAATAGATATTACTTTGGTGGGCTATTTTTATTTATACTTTTAAATCCTGTTGAACGACAACAAATTCCCACCACACACTTAGTCGGGATTCCTGATGCTCCGACTGTGGAAATAAATGTTACTGAAAGTTATTTCTTTAATCCACTGTCTCAGAGGTGGAAGCAGGAAACAGACAAGGCTGTAGAAAGTTGGCAGAGATCTAACAGTTTGTAGTGTTGTTTTGTGTTGCATGCCAAAAGCTGGAATTGTTGCTGCTGTTCTAAAGAAAAGGAAAAACAAGTGCCAGGGCTTTCTTCGGAAATGAATACACTGCTGGCCCCAGGGTCGATGTGAAATCACTGCCATCAATGGACAGTGTTACACACAGAAAGCATATTGAGTGAGCCCACCTTTGTAATAGGAAGTAAGCAGCCATGTGGGAAAAGGCTTGTCAGCACTGGAATACAGCTGTATCTGAAATCTAGAACTCAAAGTGTGAGAGAATGATCTCTATCTATCTGGGGGAAAGTTCCTGTTGGTTCCTGGGGAGCAGAGCTGAGTTGTGGTAGGGTGAGTCGTCTTCCCAGCAAAAGAGCTGGCATAATAACAGGACTAGACTATATATTTAGTCCTGTTATTAAGGACTATATATATATATATAGGATTTGCCATCCTCTTTCAGATTTTTTTAAGCGAGCATGAAAAGAGGTCAGTGATTATGGCAAAGGCCTGCCAGAAACTTCAGATCTCAAAGAGCTAGCAATAAATAGGATGAAGTCCTGTGACTTCTCTTTCTAAAACCTTTTTCCCCTGTGTGTATAGTATGGCTGTGTTACATACAAGAAACACAACTATTTAGGGCCTTTGCCTGATTATATGAAAGATTGTCTGTTGGCTCCCTGGATAATAGAAATACAAAAGCTGTTCCTTGAACAAGGGTGAGCCTAACACTGGCAGGCCCATTTATAACAGAGTAATAAGTAAAATTCAGATCTAAATTTAGGGCATCTGAAGCATAGACTAAATGGAATGTCACTCGTTTGCTCCACATACATTTTATTTCTCTCATTTCTTCTATTTTTCCGCATCTCATTTTATTTTACTCCTTTTATCTGACCCAAATTGGACCTCTGTGTTTTTGTTGTATTGGTTAGGATTGCATTGAATTGCATAAAATGATAGTGGCTTTACCAAATAAGAGTTTACTTTTGAAGTCGGAAGATAAGCTATGGTGGGTCTGTGAATAATGCTGTGCCCATGACATCAAAGATGTCCCAGCCAGCTGCAATTTTCCTTCCAAAATATCCTTAGCAGATAGATTTTATTCTCCTGGTTCCAAAATACTGCTGTACTTATAGGCAACCTGTTCACCTTTCAGGGAAAAAATGAGGCAAGGGAGTTAGAAAACAGTCCAAAGGAACATGACAGCTGAATCTTCTACTTTCAAAAATTTGGCCAGAACAGGTTGACATGGCCCCCCTATAGGAAAGGACTCAGAGAAACGTGGGATTCTCCTTAGCAAAGATGAATGACTGTAGTAGACAAATACTATGTACTACAGTGTCCTTCCTGAGTTAATACTCTTTCCTACCTCCTGTTTTAACTCTATTTGTTCAGTTAGACTATAATCTCTTTAATTAAATCTGTTGATTGATTATGTAGCTCCTTTTTCAAAAAGTATTTTCTTTAATTTATAATTTTTTTAAGGGGGGGAGCAGAGAAAGACTCTTAAGAGGGCTCCATGCCCAATGTGGAGTCCGATGTGGTGCTCAATCTTATAACTCTGAGATCATGACCTGAGCTGAACTCAAGAGTTGGACTTTACCCAACTGAGCCAGCTAGGTACCCCTCAAAAAAAAAATTTTTAAATATCCGATATTAATTCATTATAATGGTGGCTTTCAAAGTTTAGTGTGTATTGGTAGTACTTAGTGGGTACATACACTTCTTAAAACTTAGTAACTGCCACCTCTTCATCACTGACCTCAGACCTAGTCACTCACTTCCTTCTACAGGGATGAACCCTGTTAGTAATTTGTTGTGCATTTTCCACATCTTTTAAATGCAATTATATGGTAATTACATATATATGATTACTTAAAATTATTATATAGCATTTAAAATATTTTATACTCTATACATTTTTTCATGGGCTTGCTTTTGTCTGCTTAACAATACCTTTTTTTTTCCATAAAATTGGATTTTTAAAAAAATTAGAAATGTAGTCTTTGTAAAATAACTGAGCAACATTCAACCATCTTTTGAGTATGCACTGCATTACTCCTAGACATGCAGGTAACAGAAATTGTAATTTAAAAATTTTTAAAAAAGCATTGTTCATATAGAGAATGTCTAAACTTTGTATTTCTATTTCTTTAGGACTTTTCTTTCTGAAAAATGTGGCACTTTATTAGTTTTTCCAAAGTTCATAACTAGGTATTAACTTCAGACTATACCTTTAATAAAGGCTTTAAAATAATTTGATTACCTTTTTGTGGTTATAAATGTGATACATGTGTGCCATAGCATATTAGAAACATAAAGGTATAAAAATTCAATGAAAATAGCAGGTAGTCAAACACTGAAAATAGTCGATGGCATATTTTTTTCTTTTCCAACCTTTATCTTTTAACATTTTCATGTATGAAAACACATTTTTGAATCCTGTTTAAACATTATATTTTACTTTTTTCACTTATTATTTCATGTCATTTAATAATTTGGGAATGACTTTTAATATTTCTTTAACATTATTTAATAATGACCTTTAGGTTTCTTCCTTGCCTTTTTTTTTTTTAAGATTTCATTTTATTTATTTGACAGACAGAGATCACAAGTAGGCAGAGAGGTAGGCAGAGAGAGAGAGAGAGAGAGAGACAGGGAAGCAGGCTCCCTGTGAGCAGGGAGCCCCATGTGGGACTAGATCCCAGGTCCCTGGGATCATGACCTGAGCTAAATAAAGGCAGAGACTTTAACCCACTGAGCCACCCAGATGCCCCTCCTCCTTGCTTATTAAACATTTACTTTGCTTTTAAGTTTCCATCCCTGTGTAGTACCATAAACATTCTAATTCCTTGTGATTATTTCCATAAGCTTGATTCCTAATAGTTATAGTGCTGATTGAAAGCCTATGAATATGTTTATCTTCTGGTACACATTACTAAATTGGTGTCTCCTGACTTAGAGTTTCAATAATAATGCAATTTTTTTCAGCATGAAATGTCATTTGAAAATATAAATGAAAGATGTTATTTTGTTGTATTCTATTTTGTATATTTTTACTACAAATGATAGAGATCATTTCCCTTAATTAGCAATATATTTTATTTTTTAATGGAAATTATTGTTATTTTATAATTATTATTTTCTGTTACAGTATTAATTGGTATTTTTATACCAAATATTATAGATATTTATTGCCCTTTATATTTCTGAAAATGTTTATCATTTGTCTTTTAAAAATTTTTATGTTCTGACAATATTTCATGAAGTTTATCAATATTTTACTCAGAAATTCCATTTCTAAACACTTTACTGAGGTATTATTAATATTCAAAAAGCTGTACATATTTAATGTATACAAGTAGGTAAGTTTGGAGATAAATATACATCTGTGAAACCATTACCATAATCTATGCCATACATACCACCTCCAAGTTTCCTCCTATATTCCTCCCTCCTCTCTCCCTCCCTCTCTCTTTCATCTTTCTTTCTTCCTCTCTCTCTATTTCTCTCTCTCTCTCTTCCTGTGATAAGAATGTTTACTATAAAACTTATACTTTTGGCAAATAAATTTTTAAATATATAATAGAGTATTGCTAACCGTAGACTCTATGCTATACAGAAGATCTCTAGGACTTATTCCTCTTACATAAGTGAAATTTTGTACCTTTTGACTAACACCTACTTATTTCCCGCTTCCCCTAGGACCTGACAATCACCATGCTATTACTCTACTTGTATGAGTTTGACTACTCTTTTAGATTCTGCATATAAGTGGTTTCATGTAATATTTTATTTTCTATGTCTGGCTTATTCAGTTAACATAATATCCTCCAGATTCATCATATACCATGACCAGGTGGGATTCATTCTTGGGAAAGAAGGATGGTTCAACATAAGCAAATCTATGAATGTGATCTAGCACGTTAGACAAATGAAGGATTAAAAACCACATGATCATCTCAGTAGATACAGAAAAAGCATTTGACAAAATCCCACACCCTTTTTATGATAAAAATTCTTCACAAATTACATTTAGAAGAAACCTACCTAAATACAATAATGGCCATATATGAAAACCCACAGTTTTTTCAATGGTACAAAAACATAAGCCTTTCCTGTAAGATCTGTAACAAGGCGAGGATACCCACTCTTGACATTTCTATTCAACATAGTCCTAGCCAGAGCAATTAGCCAAGAAAAAGAAATAAAAGATATCCAAATCAGAAAATAAGAAACAAATTTTTTATTGTGAATTCTTATTTTTCTTTAGGCTTAGGAAGTCTTCCAACATTCCAAAATACATATTCTCATATATTTTATACTTATAAACTTTTCTCTTTTTCTAGATAACTCTTTAATCTTCTAGGAGTTAATTTTAAAAATTTTTTTAAATTTTTAATTAACATATAATGTATTATTAGCCCCAGGGTACAGGTCTGTGAATTGCCAGGTTTACACACTTCACAGCACTCACCATAGCCACATACCCTCCCCAATGTCCATAACCCCACCTCCCTTCCCCCAGCCCCCCTCCCCCCAGCAACCCTCAGTTTGTTTTGTGAGATTAAGAGTCCCTTATGGTTTGTTCTTCTCCTGATCCCATCTTGTTTCATTTTTCCCTTCCCTACTCCCCAAACCCAATAGTGTAGGAGGGTTCCTCTTTCTCTGCATTCTTGCCAGCATCTGTTGTTTCCTGACTTGTTAATTTTAGTTATTCTGACTGGTGTGAGGCGGTATCTCATTGTGATTTTGATTTGTATTTCCCTGATGCCGAGTGATGTGGAACACTTTTTCATGTGTCTGTTGGCCATCTGGATGTCTTCTTTGCAAAAATGTCCATTCATGTCCCCTGCCCATTTCTTGATTGGATAATTTGTTCTTTGGGTGTTGAGTTTGATATGTTCTTTATAGACTTTGGATACTAGCCCTTTATCTGATATGTCATTTACAAATATCTTCTCCCATTCTGTCAGTTGTCTTTTGGTTTTGTTGACTGTTTCTTTTGCTGTGCAAAGGCTTTTGATCTTGATGAAGTCCCAATAGCTCATTTTTTTCTTTGCTTCCCTTGCCTTTGGTGATGTTTCTAGGAAGAAGTTGCTGCGGCTGAGGTTGAAGAGATTGCTGCCTGTGTTCTCCTCAAGGATTTTGATGGATTCCTTTCTCATATTGAGTTCTTTCATCCATTTGAGTCTATTTTCATGTGTGGTGTAAGAAAATGGTCCAGTTTCATTTTTCTGCATGTGGCTGTCCAATTTTCCCTACACCATTTGTTGAAGAGACCATCTTTTTTCCATTGAACATTCTTTCTCTAGGAATTAATTTTGATATAAGCTATCTTGAATAGAATGTACAATATTAAGGTTTAAGTTGATTTTTTAAGAATCATTAACCAGTTGATCCAGTATCATTTATTAATTATTACATTTATTACTGATTTATAATGCAACATTTTTATATGGTAGGTATATTTAATAGTTAAAATTCTGCAAATTTTCATCTGAATAATTTTTTTGTCCCTCTATTCTTATATGTTATTTTAATAATCAAGGTTTTATACTACATTTTCTTGGTTTTATAGATCTTTATTCTTCCAGAAAGAGTGTAGAAGCATTTTAGCAACCCCCCCAAAAAAAGTTCCTATTTGCATTTTCATTTGTATACTTTCAAATTTATTGCTTCTGTATGTTTAATTAAAATTTTGAAATTTCTTATATATTCCACATAATTATTTATATCTTTCACAGCTACTTTCATTGTATTTATTTCCAATATGCCATGTTCTTTGGTTAAGCTGCACTTTTGGGAGGACTGTCTATCGTTTTCTCAGTGGTCATTGATTTTCCTCCCTGCATCACATCTGAAGTAGGCATAAGAAAATATGTCTCACAGATGGTAGAGTACCAAGGGTTATTTAAAGTTTTAAATTGAATAGGGTCTCTTTTAGTCTAGGCTGATGGGATTCTGGCAGTACAAAATTTTAAGTATTTAGCTTTTTATCTATTTGATTGCAGTTAGCTTCATGTGTCAGAAGCCACATCCACAGTTGTTAGATTGAATTGATTTTTATCTGCCAAGCTGCTGCCTTCCTCTCTCTCTTTCTCCCTCTCTGTCTCTGTCTCTCCCTCAACTTTTGATTAAATAGATCTGGGCCTATCAGGTTTCAGGGAAGAATCATGCAATTAGTTTCCTTTTCTGAGGGGATATGTGCAATGAAAATTTTTTTCTGCAAAACCCATTCACAGTTGAAGCTTCTGTGATCTCTTAAAACCAGAACTTTTTTAAAACCAGAACTTTTGATAATGAATGTGACAACAGTGCCCTTGATTTGACTTTTGCTCAAGGGTCAAATATTTTTCATTGACTTTTGTCATGGGATGTTCATCTCAATTTTTAACAATGGGATTGAGAAGTAGTTGCTTCTCCCAAACCTGACTCTTCTTTCATTTCTGCTTGCAAATCTAATATTTTTTTTCTGAGTTTAACTCTTTTCTATAACTACTGCCGTATGCTGCCAACAATATCCCAACACTTTCTATTGTCTATTTTACAAGCCTTTTCCTTAGGGTTACAAGTTTGTTAGCTATGTGATCTATCTTCCAAATTGTTGTTGGCACCACTTTACCAAATGTTTTGCCACTTTGTATTGTGCATTGTCATCTTTCAGCTTCTAAGCACTTTCCTTGTGTTGCCCCGTCCTAAACCAGTGGGAGAAACTGAAGTACTAGGAGTTTGAGTAGATGTTCAAGGAAGCACATCTAGAAAGTGGAAAAACTGCCATTTGATGCCAGATGGCTTAATTTTAGAGCCTAGTGTTAGTCACTGTGCTGTTTCTGTATAAAAGTTATATTGTAAAAGAACAAAAAAGGAAAATATAATTTATTCCTTTTCATTATTTCATTACTTTATTTCATTTATTACATTACTTTATTCCACTGATGCTATCCATAAAACAAAGTTAAAAAAATAACCAACCAACCATGTGGTCGTGAAAAGTTATCTCTTCTCCTCTTCATTCGTATCAAGTAATTTTCCATGTTTTGTACCACACACATATCAGAATATACACACACACATGAAGGACTCCAGTTTTTTTTCTTTTTCAATATAAGCTTTATTTTTTTAAAGCATAGTTCTAAATTTATAGAAATTTACAAAGATAGTACAGAGAATTTCTACATACCCTGCATCAGTTTTCCCTATTATCAATATCTTTTATTAGTATAGGTCTTTTGTTCAAATTAATGAACCACTATGAGTACATTATTATAGTCCATACTTTACTTGGATTTCCTTGTTTTACCAAATATTCTTTTTTTTCATTTCACGATCTCATTTTGGATACCATGAAATATTTAGTTGTCCTGTCTGCTTCAGCTCCTCTTAGCTGTGACAGTGTCTCAAACTCTACTTGTTTTTTTTTTGTTTGTTTGTTTGTTTTGTTTTGTTTTTGAAATTTTTTATTTTTTATTTTTTATAAACATATATTTTTATCCCCAGGGGTACAGGTCTGTGAATCTCCAGGTTTACACACTTCACAGCACTCACCATAGCACATACCCTCTCCAATGTCCATAACCCCACCCTCCTTCTCTAGACCGCCCCTCCCCCCAGGAACCCTCAGTTTGTTTTCTGAGATTAAAAGTCACTTATCGTTTGTCTCCCTCCCAATCTCATCTTGTTTCATTTATTCTTCTCCTACCCCTTTAACCCCCCATGTTGCATCTCCACTTCCTCTACTTGTTTTTAAAGGTCTTCACAGTTTTGAGGAGTATTGCTCAAGTGTTTGTAGGATGTACCCCTGTTGGGATTTGTTTGATATTTTTATTATGATTAGACTGAAGTTATAGCTTTTGGGGAGAAAGATTACAGAGTTAGAGTGTCATTTTCATCACATTACATCACATCATATTGTGGCTATATACTATTGACATGATTTGTTGATGTTGACCTTGATCACGTGATTGAAGTAGTGTTCTTCAGGTTTCTCCATTGTGAAGTTGTTCCTTTTCCTGCTTTTCCCAATAGAGGAACAGCCTTCCAATATCTGATGAATATTCCTCAAAATTGTCAAGGTCATTAGAAACAGAGTCTGGGAAACTGTCACAGCCAAGAGGAGTTGAAACAGACATGAAAACTGAATGTAACATGGATGGATATCAATATTGATGTGCACAGCCCATGCTTAATGGGTGGGCAGGTAGAGAGTTATGTTCTACTTCCTTCAGAGCAAAGTATCTATAGAAATTATTCAATGCTTATAAATGTTCATAAACAGTGATTTTTTTATACTGCCAATATTTTTTGAACTATGTGACAGTTCCTTGTTTTTAGAAAATGAAATTAGTTTCTCATCAGTGAGAGGATTTATGAGCTATCATGACCTTTACAGAATGAAAAGCACACAGCATGAATCTCACAGGGAGGAATAGGAATGATAAATGAAGATGTATGTATCTTAAGATTTATAAGCTTGTATAGAGGCAAGTCTTTAGGTTTACTTAGTAACATTTGAAGATAAATTATTTCCATACATTTGAATAATAAGAGACTAAATGATGGCAAGATGCAAGTTACTGAAATGTCAAAATTAGAACTCTCACTTCTGAATCCATTCTTCTTTTGCCTAAGTTTTGTTTTGTTTTAAAACAAACAAGAAATCTACTGTTTTTATTTGTGTATGGTGCCCATGCCATTAAAATAATAACATTGAAGGCAACATTTAAAATTTTGACTAAAATACATATATAGAAAAACTCTTATCATATGTATACAACTTATTAAGTTTTTACAAAGTGAATATACTCATGTTACCAGAAGGCAGATCAAGAAATACTGTATTAGGGTGCTTGGGTGGCTCAGTGGGTTAAAACTTCTGCCTTCAGCTCAGGTCATGGTCCCAGGGTCCTGGGATCGAGCCCCGCATGGGGCTCTCTGCTCTGTGGGGAGCCTGCTTCCTCCTCTCTCTCTGCCTGCCTCTCTACTTGTGATCTCTGTCTGTCAAATAAATAAATAAAATCTATAAAAAAAGAAAAATACTGTATTATCTGCACCACAGGTGCTCCCAATATTCCTCTCCAATAACTACTTTCAAAAGTAAACATTAATCTGATTTGTATTACCATAGATTATTATTTTGTTCTTTTTTTACTTCATATAAATTAAATCACTATATATATGTATGATATAACATTTTTTAAAAAGATTGTATTTATTTGACAGAGAAAGATCACAAATAGTCAGAGAGGCAGGCAGAGAGAAAGGGAAGTAGGCTCCTGTAAGTAGAGAGTCTGATGCAGGGCTCCATCCCAGGACCCTGACATCATGACCTGAGCCGAAGGCAGAAGCTTTAAGCCACTGAGTCACCCAGGCGCCCCTATGATATAACTTTCTTATGCCTGACATCTTTTACTCAATATTATACTCATGAGGGTCGATCATTTTTGTGTGCATTTGTAATTCCTTCATTATAACTGCTGCACTGTATTCTGTTTAGGAATATACTACAGTTAATTTACTCTATTATTGGATATTTGGGTAGGTTTCACTATTAAGAGATTATGGGTTATGAATAGTGCTGCTATGAGAATTCTTGTATGTATCTTCTGGTGATGAGTAAATGTATATAGCAAATGTATATATTTCTGTTGCATGTTTATAAAGGACTGAATGGTTGAATCATAGAATAAACCTGTGTTCACCTTTAAAAGATATTGTCAAACAGTTTTCCAAAATGAGTAAACCAATTTACACTACCATCAGCAGTGTATGAGAGTGATTTCTGGCTTCTCCACATTCCCGCATTTTTTTTTTTTTTGTCTTTTTAAATTTTGCCATGCCATTCTTATTCATATATAGGGTTATATTATGGTCTTTATCTGTATTTCTTCATTAAATAGTATAATTGAATGATATTTCTTAATTAATTTGTTGGACACTGATACCTTTTGTGAAAAATCTGTTTATGTCTTTTGCTCAATTTTCTTAAAAGTTACCTTTTTCTTACTGATTTATATGAGTTCTTTATATATGTTGGATGAAAGACTTTTTTTCATTATATTTATTGCAAATGTCTTTCTCTAATATGTAAGTTCCAGGTACAGTTTTAATGGTGACTTTTAATAAAGGGAAGTTTTAAGTCTTTTTTTTTAAATAATTTTTTTAAAAAATTAAATTAACATATAATGAATTATTAGCCCCAGTGGTACAGGTGTATGAATCGCCTTTTGATGAATTACACACTTCATAGCACATACCTTCCCCAATGTCCATAACCCCACCACTCTCCCTACCCCACCTCTCCCTGGCAACTCTTAGTTTGTTTTGTGAGATTGAGAATCTCTTATGGTGTGTCTCCCTCCCAATCCCATCCTGTTTCATTTATTCTTTTTTACCCCCGAAGCCCCCCACATTGCATCACCACTTCCTCATATCAGGGAGATAATATGATAGTTGCCTTTCTCCTATTGACTTATTTCACTAAGCATAACACCCTCTAGTTCCATCCACGTTGTCACAAATGGCAAGATTTCATTTCTTTTAATGGCTGCATAGTATTCCTATATATATATATATATATATCTATATATATATATATATATATATATATAGATATATATATATATATCACCTCTTCTTTATCCATTCATCTGTTGATGGACATCTAGGTTCTTTCCACAGTTTGCCTATTGTGGACATTGCTGTTATAAACATTTGGATGCACGTGCCCCTTTAGATCACTACATTTGTATTGTTAGGGTAAATACCCAGTAGTGCAATTGCTCGGTCATAGGGTAGCTCTATTTTCAACTTTCTGAGGAACCTCTGTGCTGTTTTCCAGAGTGGCTACACCAGCTTGCCTTCCCACCAACAGTGTAGGAGGGTTCCCGTTTTCTCCACATCCTTGCCAGCATCTGTTGTTTCCTGACTTGTTAATTTTAGCCATTCTGACTGGTGTGAGGTGGTATCTCATTGTGGTTTTGATTTGTATTTCCCTGATGCCAAGCAGAGCACTTTTTCATGAGACTGCTGGCCATCTGGATATCTTCTTTGCAGAAATGTCTGTTCATGTCCTCTGCTCATTTCTTGATTGGATTATTTGTTCTTTGGGTGTGGAGTTTGATAAGCTCTTTAAAAATTTTGGATACTAGCCTTTTATCTGATATGTCATTTGAAATATCTTCTCCCATTCTGTCAGTTGTCTTTTGGTTTTGTTAACTGTTCTCTTTGCTGTGCAAAAGCTTTTGATCTTGTTAAAGTCCCAATAATTCATTTTTGCCCATGCTTCCCTTGCCTTTGGTGATGTTTCTAGGAAGAAGTTGCCGTGGCTGAGGTCAAAGAGGTTGCTGCTTGTGTTCTCCTCAAGGATTTTGATTGATTCCTTTCTCACGTTAAGGTCTTTCATCCATTTGAGTCTATTTTCATGTGTGGTGTAAGGAAATGGTCTAATTTCATTTTTCTGCATGTGGCTGTCCAATTTTCCCTACACCATTTGTTGAAGAGATTGTCTTTTTTCCATTGGACATTCTTTCCTGCTTTGTCGAAGATTAGTTGACTATAGTTGAGGGTCTATTTCTGGGCTCTCTATTCTGTTCTATTGATCTATGTGTCTGTTTTTGTACCAGTACCATACTGTCTTGATGATGACAGCTTTGTAATAGAGCTTGAAGTCTGGAATTGTGACGCCACCAACTTGGCTTTCTTTTTCAATATTCCTCTGGCTATTCGAGGTCTTTTCTGGTTCCATATAAATTTTAGGATTATTTGTTCCATTTCTTTGAAAAAAAAAAGATAGGATTTTGATAGGAATTGCATTAAACGTATATATTGCTTTAGGTAATATAGACATTTTCACAATATTTGTTCTTCCAATTCATGGGCATGGAACATTTTTCCATTTCCTTGTGTCTTCCCCAATTTCTTTCATGTGTACTTTATAGTTTTCTGAGTATAGATTCTTTGCTTCTTTGATTAGGTTTATTTCTAGGTATCTTATGGTTTTGGGTGCAATTGCAAATGGGATTGACTCCTTAATTTCCATTTCTTCTTTCTTGTTGTTGGTGTAAAGAAATGCAACTGATTTCTGTGCATTGATTTTATATCCTTGATTTTATATCCTGACACTTTACTGCATTCCTGTACAAGTTCTAGCAGATTTGGAGTGGAGTCTTTTGGGTTTTTCACATAAAGTATCATATCGTCTGCAAAGAGTGATAGTTTGACTTCTTTTTTGCTGATTTGGATGCCTTTAATTTCTTTTTGTTGTCTGATTGCTGAAGCTAGGACTTCTAGAACTATGTTGAATAGCAGTGGTGATAGTGGACATTCCTGCAGTGTTCCTGACCTTAGCGGAAAAGCTCTCAGTTTTTCTCCATTGAGAATGATATTTGCGGTGGGTTTTTCATAGATGGCTTTGATAATATTAAGGTATGTACCCTCTATCCCTACACTTTGAAGAGTTTTGATCAGAAAAGAATGCTGTACTTTGTCAAATGCTTTTTGAGAGTATCATATGGTTCTTGTTCTTTCTTTTATTAATGTATTGTATCACATTGATTGATTTGTGGATGTTGAACCAACCTTGAGGCGCTGGGATAAGTCCCACTGGATTGTTGTGAATAATCCTTTTTAATGTACTGTTGGATCCTATTGGCTAGTATTTTGATGAGAATTTTTGCATCTGTGTTCATCCAGGATATTGGTCTGTAATTCTCTTTTTTGATGGGAACCTTGTCTGGTTTTGGGATCAAGGTGATGCTGGCCTCATAAAATGAGTTTTGAAGTTTTCCTTCCATTTCTATTTTTTGGGACAGTTTCAGGAGAATAGGAATCAATTCTTCTTTAAATGTTTGGTAGAATTCCCCTGGGAAGCTGTCTGGCCCTGGGCTCTTGTTTATTGGGAGATTTTTGATGACTGCTTCAATCTCCTTACTGGTTATGGGTCTGTTCATGTTTTCTATTTCTTCCTGGTTCAGTTGTGGTAGTTTATATTTCTCTAGGAATGCATCCATTTCATCTAGATTGTCAAATTTCCTGGAGTATAGTTGCTCATAATATGTTCTTATAATTGTTTGTATTTCTTTGGTGTTGGTTGTGATCGTTCCTCTTTGATTCATGATTTTATTTATTTGGGTCCTTTCTCTTTTCTTTTTGGTAAGTCTGGCCAGGAGTTTATCAATCTTATTAATTCTTTCAAAGAAACAGCTCCTAGTTTCATTGATTTGTTCTATTGTTTTTGTTTGTTTGTTTCTATTTCATTGATTTCTGCTCTGATATTTATTATTTCTCTTTTCCTGCTGGGTTTAGGCTTTCTTTGTTCTTTCTCCAGCTCCTGTAGGTGTAGGGTTAGATTGTGTATTTGAGACCTTTCTTGTTTCTTGAGAAAGGCTTGTACCACTATATATTTTCCTCACATGACTGCCTTTGCTGTGTCCCACAGATTTTGAACTGTTGTGTTTTCATTATCATTTGTTTCCATGAATTTTTTCAATTCTTCTTTAATTTCCTGGTTGACCCATTCTTTCTTTAGAAGGATGCTCTTTAGTCTCCATGTATTTGGGTTCTTTCCAAATTTCCTCTTGTGATTGAGTTCTAGCTTCAGAGAATTGTGGTCTGAAAATATGCAGGGAATGATCCCAATCTTTTGGTACCATTTGAGACCTGATTTATGACCCAGGATGTGATCTATTCTGGAGAGTGTTCCATGTGCACTAGAGAAGAATGTGTATTCTGTTGCTTTGGGATGGAATGTTCTGAATATAACTGTGATGTCCATCTGGTCCAGTATGTCATTTAAGGCCTTTAATTCCTTCTTGATCTTTTTCTTGGATGATTTGTCCATTTCAGTGAGGGGAGTGTCAAAGTCCCTTACTATTATTGTATTATTGTCGATGTGTTTCTTTGATTTTGTTATTAATTGGTTTATCTAGTTGGTTGCTCCCATGTTTAAAATTGTTAGATCTCCTTTTTGGACAGACCCTTTGAGTATGATATAGTGTCCTTTCTCATCTTTTATTATAGTCTTTGGCTTAAAATCTAATTGATCTCTTATAAGTATTCCCCCCCCCCCAGCTTTCTTTTAATGTCCATTAGCATGGCAAATTGTTTTCCACCACCTCACTTAAATCTGGAGGTGTCTTTTGGGTCTAAAATGAATTTCTTGTAGACAGCATATTGATAGGTTTTTTTTTTTTTTATCCATTCTGATACCCTATGTATTTTGATTGAGGCATTTAGCCCATTTACATTCAGGGTAACTATTGGGAGATATGAATTTAGTGCCATTGTATTACCTGTAAGGTGACTATTACTGTAAATTGTCTCTGGTCCTTTCTGGTCTACTACTTTTAGGCTCTCTCTCTGCTTAGAGGACCCCTTTCAATATTTTCTGTAGAGCTGTTTTGGTGTTTATAAACTCTTTTAGGTTTTGTTTGTCCTGGAAACTTTTTATCTCTCCTATTTTTAATGATAACCTAGCTGGACTCTAGTATTCTTGGCTGCATGGTTTTCTCGTTTATTGCTCTGAATATATCATGTCAGTTCTTTCTGGCCTGCTATGTCTCTGTGGATAAGTCTGGTGCCAATCTAATATCTGTACCATTATTGTTACAGACTTCTTGTCCTGGGCTGCTTTCAGGATTTTCTCTTTGTCAATAAGACTTGTAAAGTTTACTATTAGATAATGGGGTGTAGACCTATTCTTATTGATTTTGAGGAAGATTCTCTACACCTCCAGGATTTTTATACTTGTTCCCTTTGTCAAATTGGGGAAATTATCTACAATAATTCTCTCCAATATACCTTCTGCTCCCCTCTTTCTTTCTTCTTCTTCTGGAATCTCAATTATTCTAATGTTTCTTTGTCTTGTGATATCACTTATTTTCAACTTCTTCCCTTGTGGTCCATAGTTGTTTGTCTTTCTTCAAACAACTGTCATTGAATCTTCTATATCACTAGTTCTCTCTTCTGCCTCATTTATCCTAGCAGTAAGAGCCTCCATTTTTTATTGCACCTAATTAATAACTTTTTTGATTTCAGCTTGGTTAGATTTTACTTCTTTATTTCTCCGGAAAGGGCTTTTATTTCTCCAGACAGGGTTTCTCTAATATCTTCCATGCCTTTTTCGAGCCCAGCTAACACCTGCTAGACTCTAGCCCAGCTAGAATCATCATTCTGAACTCTAGATATGACATATTACTGATGTCCATATTGGTTAGGTTCCTAGCCTTCACTAGCCTTCAGTTCTTGCTCTTCTTTTTTTTTTTTTTTTTTTTTTTTTGGTGGCGAGTTTTTTCACCTTGTCATTTTATCCAGATAAGCAAATAAAATTTGATTATAAGGAGCAAATAAAATACTAAAAGGGTTGCAAAGACCCCAGGAAAATGTGCTTTAACCAAATCAGAAGAGATCCAAAATTGTGGTGGGGGAAGAAAGGGAGTAAAAAGAAGTTCAGAACAAAAAAATTAAAAAAAGAAAATATAAAGAAAAAATATAAAAAAAGATAAAAATATGTATTAGACTGGTGAATAAAACAGGGTCACCCACCTACTTTTGGGGTCTCTTAAAGGAAACTACCTCCCAAAATTTTAAAGAATGAGAAAAATATATATATATATACACACAAAATAAGGGTAAACATGGTGAATGGATGGAATATGACTATAAGGGAGAAAATTTTTAAAAAATTCTAAAAAAGGAGTTCATAAGATAAGTTGGTTGGGAGAATAAAGAAAAAGATAGTAGAGGGAATTTGCTCAGGCTGGAGAATAAAACAAAGCTCTGTGCTAGATTTAGAGTATATTTTGATCTATTAGAAGAAGTTTTATCCCAATTTTTTTTAAAGATTTTATTTATTTATTTGACAGAGAGAGATTACAAGTAGGCAGAGAGGCAGGCAGAGAGAGAGAGGAGGAAGCAGGCTCCCTGCTGAGCAGAGAGCCCGATGCAGAACTCGATCCCAGGACCCTGAGATCATGACCTGAGCCAAAGGCAGCGGCTTAACCCACTGAACCACCCAGACACACCCAATTTTTTTTAGAAGAAAAACTGTATGTGTATACAAAAAATAAAGTTAGATACAATGATGGATAAAATATGACTATAATAGTGAAGGTTCAAAAAAAATTTTTTTAGAAAGGTATTGTTAAGATAAACAGTTAAAAAAGCATGAAAGAGGAACGAGCAAAAGTTTAAAAAATTAGCATAAGAAAAAATAAAATAAATTAACTTTGCAAGACAAAAAATCATGGGAGAAAGCCATGAATTCCATGCTTTGCTATCTCCTCCTCTGGAATTCTGCTGTTCTTCTTGTAACTGAACATGGTCTTGCTGATCTTCTGGGGGAGGGGCCTGTTGTAGTGATTCTCAAGTGTCTTTGCCTGAGGTGAAATTGCACCACCCTTACCAGGGGCTGGGCTAAGTATTCCACTCGGGTTCACTTTCAGGAGGTTTTGTTCCCTGAACACTTTCTGTAGAGTTCTGG
The DNA here is from genome assembly GCF_011764305.1 of Mustela putorius furo. NCBI lineage: Eukaryota > Metazoa > Chordata > Mammalia > Carnivora > Mustelidae > Mustela > Mustela putorius. The sequence continues at coordinate 35,801,360 of NW_025421987.1, forward strand.
AAGATGGGAATGAAAATGGTAGCCTCCCAATCTCCAGCCAGGAGGAGCTGAGAGCTTACGGCCCCACTCCTCTGTGCACCCTTGGATAAAAGCGCTCAATCACTCCCATCTCCCTGACCTTCAGCTGTGCTCTGAGCTCACCCAGCCTGTGACCAAGCATCTCTGTCTCTGGGACACAGCCCTGCCTGGAGTCTCCTAACCCAGCAGATCTCTGGTTCTTCCAGGGGATCTCCCCAGATCTTGTGGGGTTTCTGCTCACAGAGCAGTGTCCTGACTGTGCCATGGATCACAATTTAAGGTAACCCCGAGTTGAGAGCTCAGTCCTCAGTTCCATCTCTGTACCCAGCTTCCCAGCTCCAGTACCTGCGAGCTCTGTGAGACTCAGACACCCTCAATCATTCTGGGACCCTGCAGGAACTGAGACCATGCTGTCTGCACATGGGCTTCACCTTGGCTTAGCCTCTGGAGCGATATCCCTCAGTGGAGAAGACTTTTCAAAGTTCTGATTTTGTGTTCCATTTCTCTGACTCTTGTCAGGAGCTTGCCCCTCCCCCCACAGTCTAGCTTCCCAGTGCTTTGGAATCACTTCTATGCAGGTCCTACCTTTCAGAAAGTGGTTGATTTTCTGTTTCTAGAATTGCTGCTCTTCTTCTCTTTGATCTCCTATTGGAATTATAGGTGTTCAAAATGGTTTGATAAACTATCTAGCTGATCTCCTGCTAACTGATACCATCTCAGCCTGCTACTTCTCTGCCATCTTGACTCCCCAGTCTGAAGTTTTAAATCTTAATACAGATGTACACACACACATACACTTATATTATTGTTGATGATTTTTTATGTCCTTGTAAGAAATCTTTGCCTTTACCTATGAGATGAAGATGTTTTTCTACATTTTTCTTCTAAAATCTTTGTAATTTAAATTATATGTTTATGTCTAAAATCAATCTGGAGTTGATTTTTGTATTGGGTTTAGATGTCGAGATTCATTCTTTTCTCTTAGGGATATCAGAATCAACCCAGCATCTTTTTTTCAAAAAAAAATGATCATTTTCCCACAATAGTACTGATATGAACCTGCATCAGTGCCAGCGATTTGTCTACAGTTACCCCAGTTCCATAGCACAATAAGTAATATGGCTTTATTCTAATTAAGGTAGGATGGTACTGATATTTGATAGTTTAAGTTCTCTAGCATCGTGTATCCTTAAAATTGCCTTGCCCCCTTAGAGCTTTGCTTTTTCTTTCTTTTTTTAAAAGATATCATTTATTTATTTGACAGAGAGAGCAAGGTCACAAGTAGGCAGAGAGGCAGGCAGAGAGAGGAGGGGGGAAGCAGACTCCTTGCTGAGCAGAGAGCCCAATGCGGGAATCAATCTGAGGACCCTGAGATTATGAACTGAGCTGAGGGCAGAGGCTTAACCCACTGAGCCACCCAGGTGCCTCAGAGCTTTGCTTTTTCATCTGAAATTAACTTACCTGTTTTCACACACATACTCATGTATGTAAGTTCTACATATAATTATAATTAAATAAAATAAAGCTATATTTTATTATATAAACATATAAATATAGAATATATTTATGTGTATGTGTGTTAAATTTTTTTTTTTTTTTTAGAGATTTTATTAGAGAGAGAGAGAGAGGAAAAAAAATGCATGAACAGGGGAGGACCAAAGGGGGAGTGACAAGCAGACTCCCCACGGAATATGGAGCCCAGTATGGGGTTAGATCTCAGGATCCTGAGATCATGACCTGCACCAAAATCAAGAGTTGGACACAACCAACTGAGCTGCACAGGCACCTTATATGTACATGTTTCTTTAGAAGTTTTTTTGCTTTTAATTAGGTTTATTTACTGTATTTAGTGTAATAAACTTGCCAGATGTATTACATACTATTTATTAGATTTATTTCTAGGCATTTGATGTTTCTGATGCAATCATAAATATTTTCATAAATTATATTCTCTATGCATTGACATTAGAAATAAATTAATACATTAAATTGAATCCTATAAAATACTCAGTATTAATTATTTTTGATGTATGAAAGTATCAATTTTATATTATTAGACATAATATATTCACTTTGAATCCATTGACCTAATTATATTTATATATTGTAATAGTTGGGCTGTTGATTCTTTTGGATTTTCAGTTATCAGTTTGTGAATAATGACAATATTATTTTTGTAAATTTTTATTCTTTTTCCTCCTTTTCTTACCTTATTGCAATTGTTAGGATCTTAATGCCACTTTTAGGAGTCACTGTATATCTCCAGTTACTGCCAATGAGCTAATTAGAATTTTGACTATATGCACACACACAAAAAAAGAGTCAGCTAATGACAAAAAAAGACCATCTTGAGCTTCTGGTTTCTTATATAATAATTAATATGTATTTGTTAAAAGAGGAACCCCATGAAGTGACTATAACATTACCACAAAAGCTTTGATTTTTTGGTATGACTTTGTATGTATATGCATGCCTAATAGTATCCTCTCTTTTTTTAATTTGTATCTGCTCAATACTGGGTGTTTGTTTTAGCACCTCAATTAGATTTTAACTGCATTTGGTATTAGTAAACATGTCTTAGTTTTCTACATTACCTACAGTTCTAATTTGATAAAAAATCAGACAGTTGTATACTATTAATTAGATAATTATGGTGTACCAATTTCAATAACTTAGTTCTGTTGCCCTTAAATATGGAAAAATAATGCATAATGTAAGTACTATTAGAACTTCTAGTAGCACCTCACAGCTGGAAAGTACTTAAAATCATTCACAAAGCAATTTCAATATATTATTTTACTTGAACCTTAATGTCTTTTGAGGTAAGTTTTTCAAAAGCTCTAGTATATAAACACATGATATACACGTATTCTATGACTTCATATACTGACATCTAAATAATCTTAACTTTACTACCATTTGGTAAGTCAAACTACTTGACGTAGTAATAAAAGAAGTTATATTGAGCACCTACCATGTACCAGACATTGTGTAAACTGGATGTTAAAGAGATTTGTAGAAACCACAATCTAATGATGCAAAGCATTTTGGTACCTGAGCTGACAAGAGAAATAAAAGTTCCCACTTGACAGCAGGAGAATCCCGTAGATTAAAGTTTCCTTTACAGAGATTTTTATCTAAATGGGTTTATCCTAATGTTATTCCTCAGTACACTGGAAAGAGAATAACATAGCATAATACATATGGATTATTCTAAGAGCTCCTAGTTTAGTTCTCTGCCCTGAAGCCTTACCCTATAATCCCTCCTGCACAGTGTTTTTCTTTTCTTTTTCTTTTCCTTTTTTTTTTTTTTTTAGATTTTATTTATTTGACAGAGATCACAAGTAGGCAGAGACATAGGCAGAGAGAGGAGGAAGCAGGCTCCCTGCCGAGCAGAGGCAGAGGCTCAACCCACTGAGCCACCCAGGTGCCCCCTGCAGTGTTTTATATCAGATTAACATTTCCCAAATTCAAAACATATGACTTCTAGAAAGTTTCTATTTTTTCCCCACCCCAACCTATACCATATCCCATTCCCCTCTTTCTTATTCTGGATAAAATGCACATTCTTCAATCATTGAATGTCAATATCAAGTCTTACTATACCTACCCAATTAGTCCCATGATGTGCACCCTCAGTTTCGCCACATGGGTCATTGAACATAGACATGTTCATGAAGCCTTTGCTTATCACTCCTCAAATTCCCAGTTGAAATAGTTTTCCTGTCTTTTCCACCTATTCCAGTTATTCCTCAGTCTTTCTTCATCTTAGACCTTAAGATTTTGCTAAAGCTATGTCCCCTGAAACTCATCTATGCACTGGTTGATAAGAAACCTTTATACATTCTAGCCCTAATTACCCTTCAAGACCCAACTTCCCAATTCATATTTTGTCTTCAGCTTCATATTAATTACTTTCTTCTCTGAATTTCTATAACAGTTAATCTTTAAATAACAATCTATATACACTTTACGGTCCTAAAGGGCAGTCTTTTATATATTTTATATGTCTCTTCATATTTACAATGGAACACTTATTAATGCTTGTTAAGTGAATAAAGATCTTTCTAATTACAACAAGTTGTGTTCAAATCATTTGGAAATATGAGGTAAATAAAAAATCATATTAAGTTCTGTGATAGTGTTTCTTAACTTGGGTGTATTGCAGAATAAACTGGGAATTTAAAAAATCCATCCTCTAACCTGAAGATTCTGATTCAGTACGTCTGGAAGATGTCATGAGTTTTACTGTTGCTTTTGTGCTCCACAGAGAATTCTCATCTGTACCCATGGTTGACAACTGCAGTTTTTTTTTTTTTAAAGATTTTATTTATTTATTTGATAGACAGAGATCAAAGTAGGCAGAGAGGCAGGCAGAGAGAGAGGAGGAAGCAGGCTCCCTGCCGAGCAGAGAGCCCGATTCGGGGCTCGATCCCAGAACAACGGGATCATGATCTGAGCCAAAGGCAGAGGCTTTAACCCACTGAGCCACCCAGGCGCCCCCACAACTGCTGTTTTTAAAGCTGACAATAAACAGACAACTTCTCAATAATAGACTTTGTATTAATAAAAAGGAATATGCAAAACTGTTGTATATTTAAAAAAACACTTTGCTTATGACATGTAGAACAATAGTTCTAGCTAGTCATGCACAGTCATAATAATTAAAGATTAATCATAAAAAGCCTGCTGATATAAGGAGCTTATCTTCATCAAATCTGTTCGTGCAGCTAAGATAGTTTAGTGGGTACAATAAGGAAAAGCTTAAAATCCTGTACTGAGAACAAGATGAGAATCTAATAAATACTTGTTGATTAATTGAATTAAATTCATTCTATATGGGTTTCCTGTATTCTGCTTTTTGAATAATGCCACGTTCTAGTACCTTTTAAAAATCATTACCGTGGAATGAAAGGGAGTTCATGCTTGAACCAACAAGTATTGTCCTGTATTTCAGCTTTTATTTTAGCAAAGAGAGTAGTATTAGAGTAATTATATATTTTGTGGAATTTTGCAGAGAATGTCTGTTGTACAAATCAAGTTATATCCTGAAATATGACAACTACATATAATAAGTGCTATTACTGAGTGGATAACCTATGTAAAGTGGGAAATAGTTCTATCCTTGAATGTATTAAATAGCTCTTTTTCTTACTTAACTTCAGTAAATTATTTTGAATATTTTTTTGCTGAAAGATAAAATGTTATGCTTTGTATATACATTTTTTGTATATATATATTTTGTATGTATGTATATACATACATGCATATGTATGTACTATATATATAGTACATACCTATATGTGTAGTAAATATTCAGACTTTTTGATTTTCTTTTTCTTTTTTATCCATGCATACACACACACACACACACACACACACACACACACACATTTGCTTATAAAAACAGAAAACCCAAACCCTGAATATCTACTATAAAAAGAACCTTTGTTCATATCACTGTGCGGGCATCAGCATGCATCATATAATCATATTATGATTGAGGATGTTGGAAGTCCCATTAAGCTAAATATCAACAGGGCTCTAGAATACTTTTCTTGTTATTAATGGGTATTTTTGACCCAAGATAATTTTATCTTTTTTCTATTTTAGTCCAAATATTCATAGCCTTCTGCTCATAGGCATATTTAATCTCATCACCTTTATAATTATTTGCTTGAAATTATCATTAGAGAAATTATAGAGCAGGTTTTCATAAGCATAATTATCTTTTCTGTCTTCAGCACCTCAGCCTCTATACTCTATTTCCCCTCTATCTTGGTATGATCTTACATCACAAAGTATAATTTATAAGGTCATGCAGATAAATTCCAAGCATCATTTAGCAAATAGCTTTGTCATCCATTACTAATAGTTATACACATATGACCTAGCGCAAGGCAGCACTGTGTGTGAATACCAGCACTGTTGTTAATCCTGGCAGGCAAGAAAAGAAAAATCTTGTTAAGACCCAGTGTTTTACATTCATTGTCTACAGTTCCTAGACTAATTGTGATATCTGCTTAGTATGGTTTAAATTTTGTTTCTTTGTAGACTAGACTTGTTCTCTTTTCATGCAAGGGAACTTTCACCGTATTTGATTTTGTTGGCTTCTTCAGCATCTGTTTTAGAGCTGACATTCAGACCAAACCCAAGTGTATTGTTGCGCAGCTAGATGTTTTTTTTTGTTTGTTTTTTGATTTTTGTTTTGCATTTATTTACTTTTGTTACATTTTATCAGTTTACTTAAATTGAGCTCAGTGCCCTTAGGTACCAGTAGAACATTTCTCTATAGAACAAAAAGAGAAAACTCAGTCTTGAAATGTTGATGTTGGTTAGGTAATGTGCAGTATAGATCTGAGTCCCCAGTATTCCTCCATGAAAGCTCTGTCTGTTTAATTACTTTGTATTTACTCATACCAGGACCTTTTTGTTCATGCTTATTTCACCTAAAAAGCCCTCTCTCCTGCTTGGCATGTAAGACGTTACTCAAATTTCAGGTCATCCAAGAAGGTTCCTTTGATCACACTAGCTCAGTGAACTTTTTATTCCTCTTAACTTCCATAGTCCTTACTCCTGACATAACATAATTAGAAAGTATATGATGTTTGGTATAGCAGTTATCTTTATGTTTGTGCTGTCACTGTTTTGTTCTTGCCATTTCCACTCTTTGCATACAGGATTGTTTATTCATATTTCTTTGCATTCTTCTTAATATCCAGCACAACATCATTCCCCTGAAGGTTAATTTATATGTGTTGGATGATCCTCATTTTATGGTAAATAAAATCAAACCCAGTTTGTAAATTCTGTATTAAAACTGGCAAATATTTACATGGTTTCATGCTTGAAAAACATATCTGAAATTCTAAATATAAGCAAATCCTCTGTTCTGATCCTTTTTACTGTCAAAACCCTGAGTGGCTCATTACCCACAAGCTGTAGTATAATAATTGTATGTTCTATAACAAAACATAGAATCCAGTTATGGAAATTAGAATTGGCAAAGATTTGTGGTTCTGCAAATCTGTGTTCATAAAAACATCCACGTTTCAACAATGATTTAGTTGGAATTTTTTAACAGGCTAAAGGTAATTTACATCCCTACTTCCAAAATTAGCCTTCACATGGCATAAATGTTGGGATTATCTAATGTAAAAAATTGATTGGTGTTAGTGAATTAAATCACATCAAGTTCTTATGATCCAGGCATCAATCAGTCAGTTTCCAGATTTTGTGAATTCAGCACCATCAGAATTTGGCTGCAGCCTTCCAGTTCATGAAGACAAAGAATAAACTGCCAGAATTCTAATTTAAACTCACTATCATCCCATTAATTTATTTTAGAAAAAAATTACACTCTGAAGTCCATATTTGTTCCCCCGTACAAAAATAAGCTCCAAAATTTGAAAAGATCACAGCCATAAGAGCAAGTTTTTGTAGAGATGTGGCATTTTTCTCACTGATTAGGCTCAGGGAAAAAAAAATATAGAGGAAAACCAACAAAGTAAAATTAAACCATGGGTTAGATCTCTTTAAGTTATTTTAAGTAACTCTTTAAGGTACTAAGTTAATTAAATCCTGGTAGTGTTTATGATTTTGAGTTTAAAAACTTCCTAATATCACTGGATGATATTATTTGGAGTTAGAAAAGATAATCCTTTTCAATGGTGATAACAATCCTATAGAGGTTGCAACAAATGGTAAGAACGATGACATAAATGGAAAAGCTCCGTCAGCTCCAAAGTCATTGTCTTTATGTCTTTAGTACTTTCTTTTAAAGATCTGGATACTATTTCAGTACACAATACAGCTTCTTTAGCTTCCTTTACAAATACTGGGTTTTTAAAATATTTCATGTCAACACCAACCTAAAACATTTTAAAAGTAAGTGTAGTGGGAATGGGAAAACCTGTAAGATTCAAATATACATATATGGGCACGTGTCTAATATTGTGAATGAAGTTCCCATGAAAATTATCTTATCAATCCTTACAGTCTGAGACAGCTGCATTTTAAGATCTAGAATGAAAGGCTCTTTCTTTTTTTCTTTTTAATTTTTTAAAATAAACATAGAAATGTATTATTAGACCCAGGGGTACAGGTCTGTGAATTGCCAGGTTTACACACTTCACAGCACTCACCATAGCACACACCCTCCCCAATGTCCATAACCCCACCACCCTCTCCCTACCCCCTCCACCGGGGCCACCCTCAGTTTGTTTTGTGAGATTAAGAGTCTCTTATGGTTTGTCCCCCTCCTGAGCCCAGCTTGTTTCATTTATTCTTTTCCTAGCCCCCAAATCCCTGACATTGCTTCTCCACTTCCTCATATCAGGGAGATCACATGATAATTGTCTTTCTCTGATTGACTTATTTCACTAAGCATAATACCCTCTAGTTTCATCCACGTTGTCACAAATGGCAAGATTTCATTTCTTTTGATGGCTGCATAGTATTCCATTGTATGTATATACACCACCTCTTCTTTATCCATTCATCTGTTGATGGACATCTAGGTTCTTTCCACAGTTTGCCTATTGTGGACATTGCTGCTATAAACATTTGGATGCACGTGCCCCTTCAGATCACTACATTTATATCGTTAGGGTAAATACCCAGTAATGTAATTGCTGGGTCATAGGGTAGCTCTATTTTCAATTTTTTGAGGAACCTCCATGCTGTTTTCCAGAGTGGCTGCACCAGCTTGCCTTCCCACCAACAGTGTAGGAGGGTTCCCCTTTCTCTGCATCCTTGCCAGCATCTGTCATTTCCTGACTTATTAATTTTAGCCATTCTGACTGGTGTGAGGTGGTATCTCATTGTGGTTTTGATTTGTATGAAAGACTCTTTCAATATTGTAATTGTTGTGAGAATTAAGGCATGATCATTGTATTAGAAAATCACACTTGATTGGTTATAACACTTGCAAAGATGGGAAACATTCTACAAAGCTTAAGTCAAGAATTTATCATCTAAAACTAGTTACGTGAACCAACTAGTTTTTATGTTTCTAGCATCTATTGTTCTTTAAGGTTAATGGTCCATATTTTTGTTAGCAATAAGATCGCTTTTTCAAAAAATGTAACACAGTCAAACTTGATTTTAGTTGTACAAATGAGAAATATTTTGAGGATACACATTTGCAAAAGAGACCAAGATTATGTGTTATAATAATTCCGTTTTAAGGTGAAATAATATTTTAGAAGCATGCATAAGTATTATGAATTATTCTCATTACTTTTGGGCTCTTTATTTTTGTGGTGGCTCACAGAAAGTTTAAATGATTTGCCCAGAGACTCACAAAATATTCAAAGTGATGCTTAGAGCAGTCAGCGATACTCTATGATTCTGAGCAAGGAACATTTTTTATAGAAAGAATGTGTTGTGCTTGATTTAAGATTTTTCATAATGAGGACTATCCATGTCCATAGACTTGTTTATTTAGGATGACAAACTCAAATTGAACCATCACATACTCTTTAGTAGCTTTCCATTTGGCATAGATCCAGCAGCCACCCAGAGAGCTGCCATACATATCTAGACTGACATATATCTCACTACAGACACTGTAAACCCTAGCAGGATAAGGACACCACAGTGCTACTGCAGTAGGTCATCAGTGAAGCATGTAAGGGAAAAGCAGTAAGACTAATCCAGTTACAAAACTAGAGGAAATAAAATCATTTAGGTCAAATTGATCCCTCAAAAATGTTTGAGAAATGGGCTTCATGTCCTTTAGATATGCAGATTTTTAGAATTTTCAGTTTAAAAGCACAGTAGTGAAATAGCTATGAAAGTTCTGCTTTCAAAAAATATACCATATTAAAACACACACACACACACACACACATAGAGTGTAATGGTTATGGGCTCAGGGTCTGCAGTGAAACAGACTTCATTCTGATTTCCAGTGGAAGCTTATAATCTACATGAGTTTGAGCAAGTTATTTAACATTGGTAAATCTTCATTTCTTCATTAATAAACTTAGTGATGATACCAGCCTTGAGATTTCTAAGGCTTGAGAGAAAAAGAATATAAAGTGCTTAGCACAATGTCTGGAAAAGTGCTAAGTATTTTTTAAGACAGTTCATGAAAAAGATCACCATTGACACATTCATAAACTAACATGTTGATGCTTCACCACTAAACTCAGTATTCTCAGCTCAGTAATGTCACATATGATCCTGTCTATTAAAAACTACAGGTGATTTTTGGTCATTGTTCATGTACAGTCCATCAGGTAAAATGTGTAGTGATAAAAAGACCATATTAAGTTCATGGTTAGGACCACCAAGTCATGGACCATTTGTATTTAATAATTTAACAAACTTTCTTTAGCTTCTCATATGAGGGAAAAAAGATACATTTTTGTTTCAGTGTTGAAATGTAATATCCAAAATTATATCTAATACTGATCAGGAGATGAGATTTAACATTTTAACATTTTAAAGTATTCATTGCTCCCCACCAAAATTCTGTTTTTTGAATATTATACCTTAATAAAGAAAATGAATTAGTGAAAATTAAGGAATCAATTTTAAGTAAAACTGTGTCACAAATTACAGTATATTTGGTGGCTATGATAAAAATTATGACTAAGAGACTTGAGGTAATTTTTTAGAAATGTGAATTTTAATAAGACAGGTATTATAAGATGATTTTTGGTGATGTTCCATAATGAGAGACCAGTTGCAATGTATTTATTTCTAGGAATATATTTTTGGTAGAAAATAATAAGAATGCCCATAATTTTCCCTGCAAATGATTGCTTTGGGAGTATATATTAGCGTAGAAGCTAGGTTTTATAGTTATTATGTTATAGGATGATGCATTTTAATGAAAATGATTAAAATTCATAAAACTTCTAATCTGTTTTAATTGGCTTAGAACGTGAACCGACTCTAGAGAAAAGTGTGCATTAGAACATCTGAGAAGAGGTGTGGGGCATATCAGAGACCTATTCAGGCTCTCACTGGAAGTGAGTGATTTAATCTGGGTTTGGGATCTGAGCAGAGGGAGCAGAGGCTATACCAAGAGTTGGTTGCATAGGAAATCTTTTAGAAAATGTATAAAGGATTAACTTGTCTAAGTGTTCCCAGTGACTCTTTATTTTGTAAAGTAATAATCAAGTGAATATATGGCCTAAATATCTTTACAACATTTTTAGATGTATAGGCTCAGGATGACCATATATATACCATCCCCCATCTCCATCACGTTCCCCTTTTTTGGCTATGATATTAAAGCTTAGGTTCAGGCATTTAATGCCAATCTAAATAGCCAAACTGGAACTTACATCCATATTTTTTTAACCTCCAGTGTCCGGAGCTGCATTATAGATTAATAATAATCCTGATTCAAACATATAGTCACCATGGGTAAATGCATGGATTACCTTTATTTGTTCAGTTAGTTCTTTAGTAATTAATTTTATGTAATATCTATCTACAAATGATACAAAGAAAGAACTACAACTCTGAAAATGCTTTATATGTAATTGTATCTCTCCCTATGTCCTTCCACATTTTTCTTACTCCAGGTAAAAATAGTCTGAATCCTTTGTATATAATTCCCTTAATTTTTCTTTTTACCTGTATGTATTACATACATATGTATTTCAAAAACTGCATATTTTAGAATTTTTGTTTTAATATTATACAAATGTTACCATACTATGTGTAATAGTTTTGGATTCCTTTTACTTCCTAGTCATGGTAATCCTTTTTTTTTTTTTAAATTTATTTATTTGATAGAGAGAGATCACAGTAGGCAGAGAGGCAGGCAGAGAGAGAGAGGGGGAAGCAGTCTCCCTGCTGAGCAGAGAGCTCAATTCGGGGCTTGATCCCAGGACCCTGAGATCATGACCTGAGCTGAAGGCAGAGGCTTAACCCACTGAACCACCCAGGCGTCCCCGTGGAGGTTAGTTTTGACTGCTGCATAGTATTTCACTATGGAACATAGTACCTTGGTTTATTCATCTACTCTTTTGTGAATGAGCATGGGTAATTTCTAATATTTTTCTGTTCATGCAGTGTTATTGCAAACATTCATGAATATATCTTTTATTAAGTATAACCATTGTTTTAGAATAAGAAAACAAGTCTTAATATAGATTCTTATAAAGACTTTTTATATAGACAGTGTTTTCTTGACCATCAATTTAATCTGCAAATTCCATGAATAATTCAGAATTCCTTTAAATACATAGTTACTAATAAGAAGGTGAAAGTACTAGTCTGTGTCAACATGACATGGCCCCGCTTATGTTTTTTCTTTGCCTTATGTCATTTTTCCTATTATTACACTCTAGAAATACTGGTCTTTCTTCAGTTCCTTGAACATATAAAATCCTTTTCTCCTTGAATACCTTAGTACCCACAAGTTCTTTTTCTTGGAGCTTTCTTCTCCCCTTTTGCTGCAATTTCCTTTCTTAATCTTTACTTGTTATTTAAGATTTTTATTTGGTTAAGTTAATCTTCAGAAGGTCTCTCTTGATAACTCCAAATACTCTCCCCTGCTCCCTTATATACAATTTGTTTATTGTTTATTAAAAGACTTTATTTCAGTCACTTAATTACTCATCTATTTCTTTTCATTCATTCGTTTAAAACTTACTATGTCCCAAATCCTAGGAATAGTAGTGAAGAAAAAGAGAAAAAGACTCTGCTTTCAAAGTTACAACCTGTCGGAACAGAAAGACACTAATCAAAAGCACACAGTCAAATGCAAAAGATGCCCTTCAATGGATGAATGGATAAGGAAGATGTGGTCCATATATACTATGAAGTATTATGCCTCCATCAGAAAGGATGAATACCAACTTTTGTATCAACATGGATAGGGCTGGAAGAGATTATGCTGAATGAAATAAGTCAAGCAGAGAGAGTCAATTATCGTATGGTTTTGCTTATTTTTGGAGCATAAGGAATAACATAGAGGACATGGGGAGATGAAGAGAGGGGAGTTGAGGCAAATTGGAGGGGGAGATGAGCCATGAGAGACTGTGGACTCTGAAAAGAGTCCTTTGTTCATAGTTTGGAAAAGAAGTGTGGTTGGATCAGTTACTAGGTTCTTGCTTTAATCCATGCAAAAACTAATGGTAGTGTGGGAGGGATTCTAGCAGTACAAATGGAGAAAAGAAGTTGGATAATTCAATTTTAAAGAAGTGATTAAAGTGATTTTGTTTTGTAGAAATGCATTTAAGCCAAGTGCTTATTTTTTTCCTGATGACATTAGCAAGCATGACCATTCAAAAAGTCAGAACACGAATAGTTCTTTTGTTTTTAAAGACTTTATTTTTTTTAAGAAGTTTTAGGATCACAGCAAAATTGAGAGGAAGGTATAGAGATTTCCCATGTACCTCCCAAAATACACACATGCATAACTTACCCAGTATCAACACCCCCTACCAGAGAGGAACATTTGTTACAAATGATAAAACTCTGTTGACACATCATAATCACACAAAGTCTATGGTTTACATAAGGCTTTACTCTTGGTATTGTACAGTCTGTGGGTTCAGACAAATGTATAATAACATGTATCCATCATTAATTATTACACAGAATATTTTCAATGCACTAAAAATCTTTTGTGCTTTATCTGTTTATCTCTCTCCACCACTCTAACTCCTAGACACCATTGATCATTTTAATGTCTCTACAGTTTTGCCTTTTCTGTAATGTTGTATAGTTTGAATCATACAGTATGTGGTCTTTTTAGATTGGTTTCTTTCACTTAGTAACATGGATTTACAGATCCTCCGTGTCTTTTTTTTTTTTTTTTAAAGATTTTATTTATTTATTTGACAGAGAGAGAGAGAGAGATCACAAATAGGCAGACAGGCAGGTAGAGAGAGAGAGGGGAAGCAGGCTCCCCACTGAGTCCGATGAGGGGCTCAATCCCAGGACCCTGAGATCATGACCTGAGCTGAAGGCAGAGGCTTAACCCACTGAGCCACCCAGGTGCCCCCTTTCATGTCTTTTTGTGGACTGATAGTTCACATCTTTTTTTTTTTTTTCAGCTTTATTGAGGTATAATTGACAAGAGTGTAATATATTTAATGTGTACAATCTGATGATTTGATATACATATGTATTGTGAATGGATTCCTACCATCAAATTAACATATCTGTCAGGTCACATATTTACCTTTCTACTTTTTGTTTTTTTACATAAAGAACATTTAAGTTTTACTCTCTCAGCAAATTACAAATATAATATTAAAGACTATAATCATCATATTATATATTCCATATTTGGAATATATTTCTTTTATATGAATGAATATATGATATATAATTTCATCTATATGAAAATATTTATATTTATAAAATGAATTACATTCATTTTATCCTTTTAAAAAAAGGATATCCTTTTAAAAAAGGATACATACTTTTAAAAGGATACAAACTTTTATCCTTAAAAAAAAATTTATTTATTTATTTGACTTAGAGAAAGAGAGGGAGATCACAAGTAGGCAGAGAGGCAGGCAGAGAGAGGGGGAAGTAGGATCCCTGCTGAGCAGAGAGCCTGATGTGGGACTCAACCCCAGGACCTTGAGATCATGACCTGAACCTAAGGCACAGGCTTAAACAACTGAGGCACCCAGGCACCCCAAAGGTTTGTATCCTTTTACCAGTCTTTCTGTATTTTCCCTCGCTGCCAAGCCCAGGTTTGTGTGTGTGTATGTCTGTGTGTATAATTTTTTCTTTATCCATTCATCTGTTGATAGACTTAGTTGTTTCTATACCTTGAGTTCAATGAACATGAGGGTACAGATATGTCTTCCAGATAATGTCATTTTTTGAATATATATACAGAAATAGGAATGCTGGATCATATGGTAGTTCTATAATTTCTTGTGGTACTTCCATACTGTTTTCCATAGTGAATGGCAGTTTACATTTCCTTTCTCCCACATTTTTGCTAACATTTGTGGTCCTTGTCTTTTTGAAAATAGCCATGCTAACAAGTATGAGATGATATTTTATTGTGGTTTTGATTTGTATTTCCCTGGTGATTAGTGACGTTGAACACCTTTTCATGTGCCTGTTTATATGTCTTTGGAAAAATGTCTTTTGAGGTCCTTTACCCATTTTTAATTTGGGTTGTTTGTGCTACTGATATGTATGAATTTCTTGTATATTTTGGATATTAAACCCTTATCAAATATGTGGCTTGCAGGTACTTTTTCTTACATCATAGGTCTTCTTTTCATTTTGTTCATGGTTTCCTTTGCTGTACAGAAACTTTTTAGTTTATGTTGTCCTACTTTGTTTTTTTAATTTTATTTCTTGTTTTGTTTTTGTTTTTATTGTGTTATGTTAGTCACCATAAAATACATCATTTGTTTTTTATGCAGTGTTCCAAGATTCATTGTTTCTGTAAAACACCCAGTGCTCCCTTGCCCTTCTCCCCTTTAAAACTCCAAGTTTGTTTCTTAAGAGTCCACAGTCTTTCATGGTTCATCTTCCCCTCTGATTTCCCCCAATTCATTTTTCCTTTCCTTCTCCTTCTATCCTCCATGTTATTCCTTAGGTTCCACAAGTAAGTGAAACCATATTTTTATTTGTCTTTGTTTCCTCTGCTTTTGGTATCATATTAATTTTTTTTTTTTTTTTTTTTTTTTTTTTTTTTTTTGCCAAGACCAATGTCAAGGAGCTTATGCCCTATCTTTTCTTCTAGGATTTTTACAGTTTCAAGTCTTACATTCAAGTCCTTGATTCATTTTGAGTTAATTTTTGTGTATGATGCAAAAGAAGAGTTCAGTTTTATTATTTTGCATGTGTCCATTCAGTTTTCTCAACACCATTTATTGAAAACACTGTCTTTCCCCCATTATATATTACTGGATCCCTTGTTGATAATTAATTGACCATACATGCATGGGTTCTTTTCTGGGCTTACTATTCTGTTCTGTTAAATTCTGGGTCTCTTTATGCTAACACTATACTGTTTTGATGGTTTAGCTTCATAATATAACTTGAAATCAGGAACTTTAGTTCCTCTAACTTTGTGTTTCTTTATCAAGTATATTGGCTAGTCAGGGTCTTTTGTAGTTCCGTACAAATCTTAGAATTGTTTGCTCTATTTTTTTTAAATGCTGTTAGAATTTTGAAAAAGTTTACATTGAATTTTAGATCACTTTGAGTACCATGGACATTTTAAAAAATATTAATTTTTTCTAGTCTATCAACACAGAATATCTTTCCATTTACTTGTATCCTCTTCATTTTCACTCATTAGTATATTATAGTTTTCAGTACAGATATTTCACTTTTTTGTTTAAATTTATTCTTCATTATTTTATTTATATTTATAAATTTTATTTATATTATTTAAAAGTTTAAATTTTTAGTTATATTTATAGAAAGAGTTCTTTTTTATATTTTAAATAATATATGTAGTCCTTTATCAGATATATCTTTTGCAAATATTTTCTCCTACTCTTTGGCTTGTTTTCTATTTTCTTAATATTATTTTTCGCAGAGCAGAAGTTTTTCACTTTAATTAAATACAGATTATTCATTGTTTCTTTATCAATTTTGCCTTAGATATTGTATCTTAAACAACATTGCTGGGGCACCTTGGTGGCTCAGTGGGTTAAGTGTCTGCCTTTGACTCAGGTCATGGTCTCAGGGTCCTGGGATTGAGCCCTGCATTGGGGTCTCTGCTCAGTGGGGGAGACTGCTTCGCCCCCCCTCTTTGCCTGCTTTTCTGACTACTTGTGATCTCTCTCCCTGCCATCTTAATAAATAAATAAATAATCTTAAATAAATAAATAAATAAATGATCTTTTAGAAGAGGAAATAAATAATAAATAAATAAATAATCTTGAAAAAAAACAGATTAGCAATTCAATCTAAATAAGAACAGCAGTTCTTGTGGAATCCTTGAAATTCTTTGTCAAAATCCACAAAATGAATTTTTGGTATTTTGATTGAGACTACATTGAATCTTTAGATCAAGTTGGGTAGAGAATTGGCAGCTTGAGAATAAATATTAATAAATACTTAGTTGTCCTACAAATGACCATGAAATATGTTTCCATTTATTTAATTCTTGTATTTCTTTCATTGGAATTTTGTAGATTCCCTCTATAGATCTTGTACACATTTCATTAGATTTATATCTAAGTATTTCTTTTCTTTTTTAGGGGGTACTAATGTAAGTGGCATTGTTTTTATCTAAAATTTTATTCATTGATGGTATATAAGAATATGTTTGACTTTTGCATATTAATCATTTATCTTACTACCTTAATTCAATCACTTTTAGTTTCAAGAATGTTTTGTCTGTTCTTTTAGACTTTCTACATAGAAGATCACGTAATCTACAAATGAGGTGCATTTAATTTATTCCTTTCAATCTGTATAATTTTTATATCATTTTCTTATTTTATTGCATTAGCTACCATTTCCAGTACAATATTGAAGAGGAATGGTGAAAGGGGGAAATCCTTGATTTATTCCTGATCTTAGTAAGAAAGCTTCTTGTTTCTCACCATCAAATATAATGTTAGCTGTAGGTTTTTGTAGCTATTCATTGTCAAGTTGCATAAGTTCCCATCTACTCATAGTTTGCTGAGAGTTCAAGTACCATAACAATTTACCATAGTAAATTCTAGTACCATAACATCTGTCTATGTTCGTAGATACACTACTGGCATATTAAATGCTTCAGATAATTGAATCAGTTATATTACTTAAATCTCAGTTATTGGTATAATGGGTAATGAAAATAAAATTTTGGGATGATTGAAAAACTCATCTTACAGAAAAGGTACTAATTTTCTTGAGTAAAGAAAGAATGTTCCAATCCACTTGCAATTATAGTAAAAAATGTGAACACTATCTAAATAGTAAAGCTAAATTTACCAATTCAAATTATGTATAAACGATAGCAAATTGCTCAAAGGAGCTACTTTAGTCAATGTAATTAGATTTTGACCTGCATATTTGAAATAACTTCTTCTCAAAGCAGAGAACTTTGACAATGATAATTATTAATTTTTGTAATATATTAATAGCTAACTTCTATTTTTTTAATTACTAAATTTTAAATTACTTAGCACCAAATATTAAAAACTATTTAAATAATAACATGGCCAAGTGAACAGGAGTTATATTTAGGAGTTAAAAAATATATAGTTTCCAGTCCAAATGTCATGTATAAACAGTCACTTAACAAATACTCATCATTATATGTAGGATGCTTAATCTAGTTCTTTAGCAGCTGTATATTCAGTGTTAAATATTACATATTTTATTTTTATTTAAGTATTATTAACATGCAATGTTATCTTGGTTTGGGGTATACAGTATAATTATTTAGCAATTCTGTATATTTCTTAGTGTTCATCAAGATAAGTGCATCCTTGAACCCCTTTATCTGTTATTCACTCATCCTCCCACCCACTTCCCATTTGGCAACTACCAGTTTGTTCTCTGTAATATTTTTAAATGAAATTTAAGAAACTTTCTAGGGTAGTATTGCCTAAACCAATTTCCTGTGATGATGGAAATATGTTACATTTCACTGTCCACTATAACAATGCCTCATGTCATGTAACTACTTAGCACTTGAAATTTGTCTCAGTTTCTAAGATTTAAAATTTTATTTTATTTTATTTTATTTGGATTCACTTAAACTTAGATTCTAGTACCCACATGTGGCTACTGATGGGTATATTAGACAAGAATGATTCTGTTTTTACAATCGATTGATACTGGAATTAATAGAAAAAACTGATTCTCTCAAAGTCACAAAATGCAGACAAAAATCTAACCATTTGGTATTTGAAATTTTTTCATTAAGTAATTTCTAACAAATTTGGTAAATTTTCTTATGTTGTTAACACTATGGGAATTCATAGGGGAGAAAATTCTGTCAAATATAGTTTATGGATGAGTGAGAGATTGACTGAAATTTGAAAAATGACTGAGAAAAGTGGATTTTGGATCATTCAAGGGAGATTTAGTAAAGTAATTTTTGTGGGTTTGTTGCCATTCTTGTTGAAAGTGGCTACTTTAGAGATGGGCTTCATTTTTAAAAAGTGATAGTACGCAGCCATCCAAAAAACCCAAAATCTTGCCATTTGCAACAACATGGTCGCAACTAGAGGGTATTATGCTAAGCAAAATAGTTCAATCAGAGAAAGAAAACTGTCATATGATCACATAATTTATAACATATGATCACTGATATGAGGAATGTGAGAAACAAGACAGAGGTTCATAGGGGAAGGAAGGGAGAAATGAAACAAGTTGAAACCAGAGAGGGAGATAAACCTTAAGAAACTCTTAATCTCAGGAAAGAAACTGAAGATTGCGGGAGTGGAGGGGGCTGGGAGAGATGGGGTGGCTGGGTGATGGACACCTGGGAGGGTCTGTGCTATGGTGAGTGCTGTGAATTGTATAGGTCTGACAAATCACATACTTGTACCTGTGAAACAATACATTATACGTTTTTAAAAAAAGTGATAGTGTTCTAACAAACCAAGAATTAAATATATGTATTTCTTATATTAGCTGAAATGTTAATGCTTAAATCAACATTTATTTATTAATTCACCATTCCTGTCTATCAGAAACCAAAGCATGAGTTAGCTGAGTGCTCTGCTTTAGGATCTCTCAACAAAGCTGTTAGTCAAGTTGTTGGCTCAAACTTCAGTCTTCTCCAAAGGCTCAGTTAGGGAGAGATCCAAGGATCTAAGCTCATTCATGTGGTTATTAGCTGGATTTAGTTTCTCAAGGTCTCAGTCTGCTGGTTTCCATTCCTTGCTGATGTTTGGTCAAATGTCATTCTCAAATTTCTTTCCATCCAGCTCACAATATGGCAGTTTGCTTCATTAAATTAAATGCTAGAGAAGACAAAGAGGTAGAATTGCAAGCAAGATGGGGATTATATTTTTTTAATGTGACTTTATTTCAAAAGTGACTCTCCATAACTTTTACTGTAGAAGTAAGTCACTAGGTCCAGTCTGCAAAAAAATGGAGAGGATTACAAAAGGGCATAAATACTAGGAGATGGGGATGATTGGTTGCCACTTCATAAGCTTCCCATCACACTAACCAACCAAGATACCAAAGACCTTTTTTTTTTAGGAAGCATGTGGTATTTCCAATATATTTATCAGAAGTCCTGCCAAGAGCTTCTTTAAATATGAAAAATAAATGGCCATCAGTGTGATTTGTTTATAATAAATTCAGGCTTAAAATCTTAATTCTACAAATATCAGTTCTTAATATGTCAGCTATGTTTTTATATAGTGTCAGGGGCTGAAATAAAAATAAAAGCTGGAAAAGTTCTAGAGAAATTTTTAGTTATCCAGTCCTAAATACCATTTTTTGTGTTTTATTTAGTATTGTCTAGTAGCTCCATTGTTTGCAACCTTCCCTTATTGCTAAGGTGGTGATATGTGGTCCTTGCTACAAATTGCACACAAACCTATAAAGACTACTTGTCTCTGGAGAAGATCAGCTTCTGAGTTGAGAATGGGCAAGGTATCCTTGTCTGAGGAAAGTAATTTATCATAGTCCTAGAGCCTGGGAAACTGATCATCCATACAGAGCAGTTGTTAATTACAAAGGAATACATACATTCCATTTCTATGAACTTCATTTGGGGATTTTCTAAAGTGTTCAAGGTTGTGCATCCCTTAAATGACAGAATTTAACTCTTACAACATGCTACTAACTCTATGTTATTATATTCTAAAAAAAATGACAGAGGATTTAATGACAGAGGGTTGTCATAAAATGTGCAAATCTTGTATCAGTTTGTACAGGAGAAGGAAAGAGTTAAGATCAAATACTTGAAGAGATACTTCTTATACCATGCATGCCTTCTTTCTTTGAGAGCTGCTGATTTCCCCTAGAGCTTTCAGTTTCCTTAATTTTTTTGAAGTACTTTAGCCGAGTGTACACATTATTCTGTTTTTCCTTCTGTTCACAATAAAGTCCCAGTAGTGAAAACAGTACAGTAGTGAAGTCTTGACATCAGACAGACAGTAACTACTCACCAGACAGTAACTCCTAAACTTCCACTTTCCATATAAAAATCATATGCCCAAAGCTAACAATAATCTATAAATAAAACTAAATCCTCTGAATATTTACCTTCTCCAGCATCGAATCCCTCCAATCTCTTGTCCCTTCTTGCAGCTCTTTCCTTACATTTCTGCCTGGGCTCATCTCCCCATGACCGACCTATAGTTTTCGACCTTGATTCCTTCTTTGGCCTTTTAAATTTAGGAGTGTTTTAAGATCGAAACTCCAGCTCTTTGCTCTTCTTTGTCTAGAATCTGTTTAGTCACAGTCCTTTGAAGAAATTACCCCCTCCATTGATCATGTCTGAGTTGGTAACTCCCAAATCTACATCTCCAGCAGTGCCATCATCTTCCCTGAGTTTAAGTCTGCATGTGCAACTGCACTTAGACAAATCTTTTACCTCCACTAAAAGATCATTGGCACTGAATTATATTATATCCTAGATTAAATGAACTTTTCTTAAACTTTTTTCTCCTTGTGTGAAGTTCAGTATTTTCTTCTCTATTAGTCAGCCATGTTTGAAATAAAACTTGTCTTTGACTCTTGACTTGAAACATTGAGATTTTTTGACCTTTCTTACCTAAAAATAAGTATGATAAGACATATCTCAGATGTTGTTGTAAAGGTTAAGTGCTATAAAACATTCAAAGTACTTAGCATAGCACAGTGCCTGGCATGTTTCCTACCCTTTGTTGTTTGTTCTATACCAGAATGTGATGATTTAGTATTTGAATGTATACTTCTTTTAAAATTTATAGGTTATTGGGATTCCAGTCAAAATATCTATGAAATATTCATCAGAGCTTCACAAAATAAGTCAAAATAGGCAAGATTAGCCTAGCAAATTTTGAAAAAGAGTAATCATAGGGAAATACCATAGAAGGTATTATAAGGTGTTTTTATACTTTAGTTTTGTGTCTGATAAGCACCTATTTGTGTAATAAGAATATAATTTATAAATAAATAATTCAGGAGATCACAAAGAGAAAGTGCATATTGTCTGGACTACAAAAAATTTTTTGTCTATAAACAATCAAGGTCAAATTAAAAAGGCAAACAATTCAATGAAAAAAGGAAACATTTTTCACCAGCAATTTAGATACTGTATTTACAACATATAAGCGTGTCTCTGGAGGCACCTGGGTGGCTCAGTTGGTTAAGTGACTGCCTTTGACTCAGGTCATGACCCTGGAGTCCTGGGATTGAGTCCCACATTGGGCTCCCTGCTCAGTGAGAGTCTGCTTCTCCCTCTGACCCTCTCCCTTCTCATGCTCTCTCTCTCTCTCACTATCTCTCTCTCAAGTAAATAAATAAAATCTTAAAAAAAAAAGAGTGTCTCTGTTATAGCAATATGACCAGTATCGATAATGACCATTAATAAAAAGAAACTAAGAGAAGTATAATTTCATGAGTGAAATTTAGGATCTCACTGAAGCTTTAATTTCAATTTCTGCTATAAGTTCATTTGAATGTCTTTACTTTCTGTTGATCATCTTAACTTTTTGTAAAAATCACTTTTAAAAACCATTGGAAAAAAAATACAGTGATGATAAACGACAGTAGTTTGAGCAAACTACCTTCAGTTATATATTCCTGCTTGAACACTTTTAGCAGATAGCGGTTTTTTTAATTGAAATGTAATTGACACACAATGTCTTATTGGTTGCAGGTGTACATCAAAGTGATTTGATATTTTTGTACGTCACAAAATAATCCCCATGATAAGTCTAGTTACCATCTGTCACCATATGGAGTTATTACTATATTATTGACTATATTCCCTATGCTGTGCATTACATCCCTGTGACTTATTATTTTATAACTAGAAGTTTGTACCCCTTAATCCCTTTCACCTGTTTCATCAGCCTCCAACTCCTCCTGTCTCTGGTAACCAACAATGATATTTCCTATATCTGTGAGTCTGTCATTGTTTTGTTTTCTTTGTTCATTTGTGGTTGTTTCTACACCTTAGTGAAATCAGATAGCATTTATCTTTCCCTATCTGATTTATTTCCCCTACCATAAAACCCTCTAGGTCTGTTCAAGTTGTCACAAAGGCAAGGTTTCATTCTTTTGTATAGCTGTGTAACACTTCATTGTGTATGTGTGTATATATACCCTATCCTTTCATCTATCAATGGATGCTTAGGTTGCTTCTATTATTGACTATTGTAAATAATGTTGCAATGAACATAGAGGTGCATAGGTCTCTTTAAATCGATGTTTTTATTTTCTTCAGATAAATACACAGAAGTGGAATTGCTAAATATATTATAGCTTTATCAATTGATTGATTGATTGATTTTAGATCCCTACCATTTTCCATAGTGGCTGTGTTTACTTTCCTACCAACAGTGTACAAGGGTCCCCCTTTTTTCTATCTTTGCCCACACTTGTTATTTTTTGTTTTTTTGATAATAGCCAGTCTGGGAGGTGTAAGGTCGTGTCTCCCTGGGGTTTCACTTTGCATTTCCCTGATTGTAAGCAATGTTGAGCATCTTTTCCTGTGCCTGTCAGCCATCTATATGTCTTCTTTGGAAAAATGAAAAATGAAGCCCTTTGCCCATTTTTAATAGGATTATTTGTGTAGGTTTTTCTTAGGGGAGAAGTTGAGTTACAAGAGTTCCTTGTGTATTTTGGGTATTAACCCCTTATCAGATGGTGTCTTTTACATTGTTTATAAGTAGATTGAGAAAAGATTTTTCCACCCCCAGTTAAATTCTTACCTGCAGAAATGTCTAAAGTTGGATGACTGAGAGATAAAAGTGCTTTAAGTTTTGCTAGAGTAAAACTAGGGCCTTGATGAAAGAGTTGGGTTTTCTAATATTGTCCAAATTTAACTAATACTAAAACTCTGAATAAGCTTTATTAACTTAGAGAAGAAAAGAAACATAGAGGATCAGTAGAGAGAGATTGACTCTGAACAATTTTGCTATTAGTCAAAAAAGAACCCAAGGGGATTCAGAAATGACAAGTATAATAGACATAAAATAAAATATGACTGTCATGTATCTGTTGTTGAGAAACAACTAATATTTTCATGTTTATGCACAATTAGGGCCTTCTAAACAAAAATTACTGGCAATCAGGATAAAAGGATGTTTGACTAGTAAACATGCTTTGAAAGTTGGAGACTTCCAGAGAGATTTACAGACCTCTCTCCCCTGGAGCCTTTTATTTACATTCCAAAGGGTTCCAGACATCTAGGGACCTTCCCTTTTCTAAGAGAGGATCTGTCTACATTAGAAAATTACTGTCTTTTCCTTCTCTGGAGGGAAGAAGGGGCTGCTTTGTTGCAGTTTCTATGTAAACTGCAGAATTCATAATCTTTGGTTTCCTCTCCTGTCATAGAGACCCCCTCTATACACAAAGGGACAATTTTCTCTCAAGAAAGAGAAAGGAACATGGGCAAATTGTGTGCTTACTGTTATAAATGATTTCTGATCCAGAAACCTTGTATTTACTTTCCTTGTAGTGAAAACTTACTATGTGTTTATGTCATTTGTGGGTATTAAAAGCTCCATAGATCTAAAGTGGAGAGTTTGGTTCTTCCTTTGTTGTCAGCAAATGTTGAAATTTATTTTTGTATCCTTATAGTCCCAGAATGTGTAAATAGTACTAGTTATTTGCATAGTATTGTGGGCACCTCTGTCTTTAGGGACTACCAAGTTTGGAGAATGGGGAATTGCCAGAAAACATGGAGGCAAATGAAACCAAATAAGAAAGCAAAGACAGAATAATACTTCTGGGGCTTGAAACCATGATACTTATCAACACTCAAGAAGCTGGAATTGCAGGGTGCCTGGGTGGCTGAGTCGGTTAAGCATCTGCCTTTGGCTCAGGTCACGATCTTGGGTTCCTGGGACTGGCCTGTGTTGAGCTCCCCGCTCAGTGGCTCCTTTCCCTTTGCCCCTCCCTACCCTTGTGCTCTCTCTCTCTCTCAAATAAACAAATAAGATCTTTAAAAGAAAATGAAGCCGGCTTTACAAAGTCTACAGAAGAGTATTCCTAAAAAAAAGTTTAAAAACCATTCAGAGATGAGAAGAAAGAGAGACAAGCTCATTGTAATGATTTTTTTTTTCATTTCATAATGAGAAATTCACTCATTCTAAAGGACTGACTATTATTCTGAGATCTTTATATTTTTTGTAATTGGAACATCATTTTTGTAAAGAAATATTTTATTTACTTATTTATCAGAGTGAGAGAGCACAAGCAGGGGAAACAGCAGGTAGAGGGAGAAGCAGGCTCCCTACTGAGCAAAAAGCCAGATGTGGGACTCAATCTCAGGACCCTGGGACCATTACCTGAGGTGAAGGCAGTCACTTAACTGACTGAGCCACCCAGGCATCCCAAGTTGAATCACTCTTTTAAGCAATAATGATAATAGCAAATTTTATGTTAGTTTATGGCATGTGGTAAAAACGTCCCTATTATTATATTCAAATTGTATTAACAGTGAAAGCATAGTCTTGGATCCACTGCTTTAAATGATTTGTTTTGTTTACTGGGCTTGAGATGGAGCAGCATTGGATGGAAGTAATGTCCTGAGTTTGGATGTGGTAGAGCGAACCCCAGGTTTGGATAACTCAGAGAAATGTCATAAAAAAAAAACACAAAAAAACAAGTAAGTCCTTGTTAAATTTTAAAGTAGAAATGTGCCACTTGGTTTATTGTCTGCATATATATTTAATAGATGTATTTAATATTTCTTTAAGAAATGAGATACAGGAAAAGTTTTACATAAACACATCAAGACAAATCAAATTCTTTCCTCTGTAAGTTTTTCTTAAAAGGTATTACTCATTTCCTCCTGAGGTTGAAAAACACATTTAAACAGACAGTATTATTGCTGAACATGGTTTTATGAAATCCTTGAGAAAACTTCAGACTTTAACTTATTTATATATTAAATTCTCTAAGATTGATATCAGTTCCAGATAGCTGAGATGGTTAGGAATACTGGACTTTGTAAGATTTAATTAATAATCAAGTTTTATGTATTGATTTTACTATCTTTGTGACTCTTCACTGAGTTGGAGGGAAGTTTAGTTTAATTTTGATACTTAAAATTAAATTTTGATACTTCTACTTTCACTATTTTGTTCATAGTTAGTCTCTATTTCAGGGGGTGAGGACTCTATTTATTCACATTGTATCCCTCTTAGTCAGTTCTGCTCTGCCCAGTGTATGTGCTCGATAAATATCTTAGAAGACCTAGAGAATAATCAAAATAGGGAGAACAAATGTCCACCCTATTAATATTGGTACCTATAGCAAACATTTAGACTCTGAACATTGGGCCACAATTCTTGTTCTAGTTATGGTCCATGTAGATATTGCTTTCTTGGGGTTCACCCCAATCAGTGAATAGAAAAATCATGAAGCAATACTAACATAATTCCAGAGCTCATTTTCAAAAACTCAAGATAGAAACCATAGAACGTTTCTATCCTTTTAAATTTCTACTAGTTTTAATTCTATTTCAAGCAGCTTCTCTCAATATGAGTCCCTGTCCTAGAAGAGCTCCTCTGTAGCTCTCAAAAGATAGCTCATTAATATAAAGAAAAGATTGTGTGTGCTATCCTAATAATCAATATTGGCAAATGCCAAGCTTTTGTGGATGTGTGTAGAAGTATATGAAAGATGTCTTGTGGACTACTGAAGGTATAAAAAAATGTGTAAATGGTGATATAATTTTATAAATTACTATTTGAATAGATACACCTATGTACATAGACGTGTATATCAAAGCTATACACTAAACATTCAGCAAAGGTAATGAGAGTCTAGAACATTTAGATATTTTTTCTCTCTATAAATGAATTTGAGCTTAGCATATAGGAAGTAAATCTTGAACAAGTCTGAAACTACATAGTTTTTATCATATCTGGACTTAGTTCAATATTATGAACCTGACAAAATGGGGCTCAAGAGGGAATAATTGAGATAAAGTATGTGCAAACTGAGTAATAAGAAGAATGATCAAGGGGCACCTAGGTGGCTCAGTCGGTTAAACATCTGCCTTCAGCTCAGGTCATGCATGGTCCCAGGATCCTGGGATTGAGCCCCATATCAGGCTCCCCACTCAGCAGGGAGTTTACTTCTCCCTCTCCCTTTGCCCCTTCGCCTTCCCTCATCTAGTTTCTTGCTCTGTCTCACTCTTTCTCAAATAAATAAATAAAATCTTAAAAAAAAAAGATCAAGCTACAAGGAGAACTGGATTAATATGAGAAAAGATTGTGTGTATCTGTGAGAAAGTGTGTATAACAAAATGCTGGCTTAAAAGGCTGTCTTCAGGGGTGCCTGGGTGCCTCAGTCTGTAAAGCGTCTGTCTTCAGCTCAGGTCATGATTTCAGGGTCCAGGGATTGAGCCTCGCATCAGGTTCCCTGTTTAGTAGGGAGCCTGATTCTCCCTCTCTCTCTTCCTGCTCCTCTGCCTGCTTGTGCTCTCTCTCTACTTCTCTCAAAGAAATAAAGTCTTAAAAAAAAAAAAAAAAGGTTGTCTTCAAATTTCAGAAGGGCTCGCATGTTAAAGATATCTATGTATTTGTGTATGTAGCTATGTGCAAGTATCCTGGATTACTCTGAAGGAATTAGGATTAAGGTCAGTGGTGGGGGGATGATACAGGAAAGTGCATCTCTGTATAATTCAGTTAAAATTCTAAAAATTTTAAACTGTTTAAAATTTGATTAAGTGACTGTATGACATGACAAAACTCCTTTCTTTCCCCCCAGTCTCCAAAAATTTCAAGCAGAGGTCAGAATGTTTGAGTGAATGTACATTCCAAATCTAAGATTCTAGTGTAGTAAGAATTAAATAGAAATTATTTTTCTGAGTATGTAGCTACCATAAATTCTTTTACTTACATAATCATCAAATATCTTGCTTATCATTAATCCATAACCCTGATTTTAATAGTTATAAAAGTCAGATTATCTTAAGAACTATTCAAGCTGGGGATACAAATAAAAAAATTCAAATTCTTCATAAATGCATCCACTTGTCTAGAATTATGACAACTCTTAATTCATTGGTATATTTTTGTTTTCTCATCTCTCAACCTTCATGAAAGCTTGAATGACTTATTTTATTACTCTTTAAACCTTACCCCTGAATCTCTCCAATTTCCCTCATAGACGGAGGTCATAGAATATGAACTCATATTTACAAATTACAGGCTCTGACATCTGATTTTGCAACTTACTTTGTGACCATAGATAGGCACATCACCTCTCTGAGATGTTAATACTTATCCCATTCACTTACTCACTTACTACAGCAAATAGTGTAATGCATATTATATAATGTTTAGCATGGAGCCTGGCACAAAATATAACCTACTAATATTTGCAACATTCAAACCAATTGATTTCTCTGAGAATAGGTATGGTAGATATTCTGTAAGTATTAGATAACTTTTGGAGTTTCATTACTTGAATATTTTCTAAGCTTTCATTGTTTTTCATTGGAAGACCTGTTCATCCATTCTACAAGTATACATTGATATATTTAATGTGTAACTGTTAGACACTGTTGTAAATATCTCCCAAAAAGACAATAAAAATCAATGTAATTTATTTTATTTATTTTAAATAAAATAATCAATGTCTTTCTTAGCCTTCATAGAGTTTATAGATAACTAAGATAAATTATAAGTATTATTAGTACTGTGATAAAGAGGGTGACCATACAATTTGTTATCTCACCAGGATTTTCTCTATATAAACTATACATAAACATATGAATTCTACTGTTTTATATATATGAAAATATTTTCTGGAAATATATACAAATTTATTTACAAATGTTATTGAACTTCAATTAACACTTCACATTAACTATTTTCTCCATCCATAAATATGTGAAGTACAGCCACTATAATATCAGGAATGTGAGGGATCCATGTAATTTCTTACCTTTAACAAACTGTGGTATTTGTAGTCTCTGTGGTATCAAGTGTGACAATATAAGTAGATAATTCCATTTAATACTTAAATAAGCATGTATAAAAAAACCTATCAATTTCCATTATTCATATAATTGCATGAATAATGATAATCAGAAATACTATTTAATGATCATTTAAAGACAAATAATAGTCTGAGTATTCTTTCACCATTTGGAACTAGGTAAAACCAGAAAGAAAAAAAAAAGAGAGAGAGAGAGAAAGAAAGAAAGAGAGGGCAAAGCTTCCAAGGATGTCATTCATTTCTATATAATTCTCAGTGTGTGTCTTCTCTCCATAAAAAGTAACATAATAGTCACCTTAGTTGAACTAAGTTAGCTAACAATATTTAAAAAAAAAATCTTTCACAATTTTGGTTTGATTTAGGATCCTTAATATTTAGAAGAAAAGCTGATTGAGTTTGTATGAAATCCAGTGTGTTAGCAGCTGTTTCTTCCTTTTCCAGTATTTCCACTTTTATTCTTTGCACTGATTCCAATATATGCTTGAAGTTGCACTTATAGCATTCTCTGGGGAAATTTTTTATAGCTATGTTCTGAAGCAGGCATCAGATCAAGAAAATAGTTGCTCAGATATGTGTGAAAAGAAATAGCAGGTATGCCAAGATATTTGGGGGGAAATGTGTGAAAGCTGTATTTCTGTAGATGGAATGTGAGTTAGGTCAACTATATATAGGAGTTCACCTGAGTGTGCCTATTTCATTTAATTAAAACCCAAATTAAAATATTATCCATCCAAAAGAAGTTTGGGTAAATTAGATTAACTCTTTACAGCCATTAAGATAATATTCACCCTCCAAAAAGTAAAAGCAATGTAAGCATGGTGAATAAAGACACCATGTCTAGCACTTAATTTCCTCTCACAAGTTTAGCCAGAGGAAAAGAAGAATGTAACTATCATGTCAGTTATGTGTCAAACACTTATACACATTTATGTTCTATTGTGGACCAGGAATTTAAAAACAAAGAAACAAACAAACAAAACCCCTAAATTGGGAAGTAAATAGGCCTGGATTTCAATCTGTCACTCACAGATTAGTGAGATGTTAGACTAAGGACCTGAATTCTTGTTTGCTTTATCAAAATAGTCAGGAGTCTTTTGGTTACAAGTGACTGAAAGTCAACAAAAATTATATTAGGCAAGGGCAAAAATGAGGCTCAAGATACCTAGAACTACCATGATTTCGCTCTTCACTTTCCTTCATCTCCTTTCTCTTATATCAGTTTTCTCTTCATGGCTTTTCCACTAGAAATCAAAGAGCTGTTTCTCATGGATCTAACTGGCTGTTTCCCAGCGAAGAGCTTTGATTAAGTTGGCCTACATAAATCATCTACATGTAAGTCCAGGAAGATGGAATAGCAAAAGTGACAGTAGTTACTGGAGTGCCATGGCTGAAGTGAGGAGAAGGTTGGTCCCCAAATAAGTGGATGCTTGTCAAATAAGGGAGATTGATGAGCATTGCAAAAAGCCCTTAGCAAGGTTGTTGTTAATAAATACACAAATATATAAAAATTATGTATATACATATATGTATAACCTTGCCTGGCACATATGCATATATACATAGAGATTTTCTATTTCTTGCATTCCCTTTGTTAGAGATAGCATTATGACTGAAATGATTCTAATATCTTAATTTTGCTGGTTCTCCTGTCTCTGTAGTCAAACTGAATTTATTTTATCTCTGTAAGAATTTCTTTCAAATCCAAGTTTGTTCAATAAAATATTGGTATTCAAGGAAGAGGATAGCATGATGTGGTAAATAAGCACACATTTGTAGAACATACAGACAAGTTCTAATCTCACTTCTGCTATTTGCTACCTCTGTGCCCTTGAGTAATTCTTATTCTTTATCTCAATTTCCTCATCTATAAAGTAAGGATAAGATAATTTTAGGAATGCAATAATATTTGTGAATGGCTTAGCAGAATGTTTAAAGACAATAAGTAAATGATCATAATTATTAGCATAGTTCTGGATCTCCTTTACTTTCCAAGGAAAACTTACCTATCAATTCTTTCCACTCAACAGAATCTAATGCCCTAAAGACGACCAGCAGATACTCACTGAACATTAACCTTCAGTGTTCTTTATCTTGAAATATTTCCTATACAGAAATGCAGACAGTTTTGTCCGTGAGACAGTGAGAGAAGTAAATAAAAATTCATCAGCTGTGAATCCTAATTTTAATTTTTCTTTCACGTATTTTGTGATTTTGAAGTCTTTAGTTTCTTTTATCATTTTATCTAGCCCAATCTTCTTATTCGTAAATCTAAAATGAAATGCTATATCTCAACCATTCTTCGCTTGCAAAGAAGTAAATGATAAAAACTACTATAAGAAGTCAGTTTTTAATAGTGAGCTATAATTAATCTATAGAATCAGGTTGTTAAAAAAAGGACATATGGTATACTGAATGTTTTCACTGCTCATATTAATCAAAATAGGTCTTAAATATCTCAGTGACTCTGAAAGTCCTGATGACTATTAAGTCTAAAAATAAGCAAATTGTCTCTTACACCATACACAAAGATAAACTCAAAATGGATAAAAGACCTCAATGTGAGGCAGGAATCTATTAAAATCCTAGAGGAGAACCAAGGCAGTAATCTCTTTGACATCAGCCACAGCAACTTCTTTCAAGATATGTCTCCAAAGGCAAAGGAAACAAAAGCGAAAGTGAACTTTTGGGACTTCATCAAGATCAAAAGCTTATGCACAGCAAAGGAAACAGTCTAAAAAACAAAGAGGCAACCCATGGAATGGGAGAAGATATTTGCAAATGACACTACAAAGGGCTGATATCCAAGATCAAAAAAAAAACTCCTCAAACTCAACACACTCAAAACAGATAATCACATCAAAAAAAGGGCAGAAAACATGAACAGACACTTCTCCAAAGAAGACATACAAATGGCTAACAGACACACGAAAAAATGTTCATCATCATTAGTCATCAGGGAGATTCAAATCAAAACCACACTGAGATACCACCTGACACCAGTCAGAATGGTCAAAATTAACAAGTTTTGATTTGGTGCAGAACAAACAAATAAATAAATAAAAACTTCAAAATAAATGATTTTAATATTGGAATCCCTGCTTTATAAGGATATTAAAATCACAATGGGGTCATTCAATTCTTTTCAAAGAATCTAATGAAAACCATATGTTTAACCTGACTACTTCTGCATAAATTATTATTTACTAGTTACAAGTGTTGGAGAGGATGGGGAGAAAGGGAAACCCTCTTACACTATTAGTGGGAATGCAAGTTGGTGCAGCCACTTTGGAAAACAGTGTGGAGATTTCTTAAGAAATTAAAAATAGAGTAACCTAATGACCCTGCAATTGCAGTACTGGGTATTTATCCCAAAGATACTGATATAGTGAAAAGAAGGGCCATCTATACCCCAATGTTCATAGCAGCAATGGCCACAGTCGCCAAACTGTGCAAAGAACCAAGATGCCCTTCAGCAGACAAATGGATGAAGAAGATATATTCCATATATACAATGGAGTATTATGCCTCCATCAGAAAGGAAGAATACCCAACTTTTATATCAACATGGACTGGATTGGAAGAGATTATGCTGAATGAAATAAGCCAAGCAGAGAGAGTTAAGTATCATATAGTTTCACTTACTTGTGAAGCATAAGGAATAACACAGAGGACATTGGGAGGTGGAGAGGAGAGGTGAGTTGGGGAAAATTGGAGGGGGAGACAAACCATGAGAGACTGTGGACTCTGAGAAACAAACTGAGGGTTTTGGAGGGGGGTTGGAGGGTTGGGTGAGCCTGGTGGTGGGTATTATGGAGGGCAGATATTGCATGGAGCACAGGGTGTGGTGCATAATGATAAATGCAGGAACACTGGAAAGAAATAAAATAAAATAAAATAAAATAAAATAAAATAAAATAAAATAAAATGGAAAAAATAAGCAAATTGCTTTCATAGTGAGGACCCATGCCACACTAATACCTCTCTTCAAATATTTTATATAATATATAAATATAATATATATATATAATATTTTAAGTATGTAGCTTTAAAAAAAAATTTTTTTTTAACAATATTCTGCCCCTACATTGATTAGGCATATCCAGGAAATAACAAACATATAGGTTACTTGATTTTGTGGTGCTTCTGGTCTGTTGGGAAGAAGATACTAGAGAGAACAGTAGGTGTCAGAGTAGAGGCAGTTATAGGAGTGCATTGATCAGATCTTCTTTTAGGACAGAATGTCCATGCTGAGGATACTTTCTACTCAGGCTCCCTCTTGCTAATAATCCCTTGGCCATTCCATGCCCAATACGTGACTCATCTAGTGGGCAGGTTTTGCTCTGGGACTTCCCATTGGCCAGAGAAAATCATCAGAGTTTTTTCTGAGCTCATTATACTCTGAGACTCCTCTTATCTGGTCCTCTTTTCTTCTTTCCTTTCACAGAGTCAAACTTGCACTGGGATCTGAAAGTTCCTCCCATTCTCCTGCACCTTTTCTCTTTATTTTTCATAAGTGTTTCATCTAATAAATCTTTTGCGTGACTAATTTCATCCTGGTATCTGTCTCTCAGGGAAAATGCCCTGATACAGTACCCAAATGAGCATTATAATAAATGATTTTGGGACACCTGGGTGGCTCAGTTGGTTAAGCAGCTGCCTTCCGCTCAGGTGATGATGGCAGTGTCCAGGGATCAAGTCCCACATCAGGCTTCTTACTCGGCAGGGAGCCAGCTTCTCCCTCTGGCTCTGCCTGCCACTCTGTCTGCCTGTGCTCTCTCTCTCTCTCTCTCTCTCTTTTACAAATAAATAAATAAAATCTTCAAAACAAATGATTTTAAGATTGGAATCCCAGTTTTATAAGGATATTAAAATCACAATGGGGTCATTCAATTCTTTTCAAAGAATCTAATGAAAACCATATGTTTAACCTGACTACTTCTGCATAAATAATTATTTAGTAGTTACAATTAGTTTGCTAGAAAAAAAAAATGAAGTATCCAATGTTTTGGGTTGCCTTTCTATGCACAACCTTGTTTTTAGAATGGATTTTTACCCTCAGCTTTACAACCCCTGGCCCAGTCACAGGTGACTGGACCAAAGGCCTCCTAGTCCCTGGAAAAATTGTTCTTGTCCTGAGCTGAGATAATAACATTTTCTTTAGAAAGAATATGTATAGTAAACATAAAGATTATAGCATATGCATGGCATATCCTGGAGCTGGAAGAATATATATATGTGCATTAGCTTATTGGCTTGAGTTCTGTAAAAAGACGGAAGTCACCAGGAAAAAAAAAAAAAAAGATAGAAGAGATAATAAAGACCTGAGAGGTAAAAAGAACAACTTTGTTTTCATTTTCCATTTCCATCTGGGGTCACTAAGTTCTGTCTATACATGATCTGTCTATTAAGTGTCACAGAAACTTAACTGTCTGAATGTTCAAATGATTAGGTTATAGGTCATAATCCAGTGACATTAGATAGTAAGACTGAGCTAATTAAGTGGAACAAGTTTCTTAGAGTAAGTGAATCTGAAGAGGTTATGAAAAATGTGAAATGTATACTAGAGATAACGTGGAGCCAATGAGATTCAGAGATCATTTTGGGAAGTAGGCAGAAGTTAAATTTATCCCTATAAGTCAAGGAATGACACTACTCATTCCTATTCAACAGCTGCTCTAAACATTGTTGGGGATCTAAAGTCCTAGTCATTTAGGAGCTTATAGGATGGGCAAAATGCAATTGCACTTACATCAATTGCACTTAGAAATGAACTAGGTCAAGAGATATGATACAAATAGTTTTAGGGAGGAAATTTAAGGAAGAAAATGTCATTTCTTTGATGTTATTGAGGTGGGAAATGTTGACATTTGAGATATATACTTAATGACAAATATTAATTTTATAAACATTCTGGTAGAGATGGTTGAATGAACAAAATAGTAAGAAATAACATAGATGAGAGTCAAGCAAAGATATTTAGTTTTGTTTAAAGCATGGGTTCTATATGGTAAATAACAGGGCAGGTATAGTCTATTGTATAGAGAGTCTTGGTGTCACTGTTAAAGATATCTTGAAATAAGAATTGACAAAACTGGATGATGGCTTATAAATAGTGGACTGAGAAGAGAGAGGATTCAGAAACGTTTCTAGCTAGGAAGGATTGAAAAGTGGTAGTCCAATTGACTGAAATTGGGAAGTCAGACTGAAGGTTGCTGGAGGGGAGGTGGGGGGAGGTTTGGGGTAAGTGGGTGCTGGGCATTAAAGAGGGGACATGATGTAATGAGCAATGGGTGTTGTATGCAACTGATGAATTACTGAACTCTACATCTGAAACTAATGATACACTCTATGTTAATTACTTAGATTTAAAAAAAAATAAGTAAAAAATTATTTTAGAGTAAGATTCAGTATTACAAATGTGAAATAATGAAACATTAGGGCAAGAATGGCAAGACTGGGAGAGCTACACTGGCTTCCTAGAAAATTCAGTTAGGTTTCTTTCTCAATATCCAGTCCTCACTTTCAAGCATTATTTCTCACTCTTTATTGCAGCCTCTGTCACTCAAGAGTCCCTATGCTTCCCACCTTTTATTTTATCTAATATAAGCCCTTTCACTGCAGTGTGAAATATTTGTATAAATATCAAATGCTCCCAAGATTATTTATATTTTAACCTTATCATTATTCCCTGTAAGGAATGTGAAATATCAATGATCAAGCTAAGAGAGGTATGCTTTAGCATACAAGGAAAAAACCCTCCCAACTCTGAGAAAATGAAACCATAAGACATCCTGCCAACTCTGCTTATTATACATCAGGTTGTCCATGATTCGTAACCTAAAAATATTGACCAAGAGATAAATTTGGGTATGTACTGATATATAGATTCATGAGTTGTCAACAAAAAAGAAAGGAAATTAATTCATTTATTCTCCAAACATTTATTAAATATTTGCTATGAACCAGGCATTCTTCTAAGTGATGGAGATACTACAGTGAAAAAAAACGGAAATGTCTGTCCCTATGAATTTTACATTCAAAAAGAGAGACAACAAAAAAATATTAATAAGGAGTTAATGCATGCATTTATATGTAAATAGTTTCATTCAAAATTGTTACATATGATGTACAGCAGGAAAAGGAGATGGAAGGACTGAGAACAGGGAAAAAAACTGTAACAAGATAATCAGGAATGCATCATTAAGAACATTGGAACATAACTGAATGGCATATGGGGATGAACCATGTGAAAATCTAGGAAAAAAATGCTTTCTAGCAGAGAAAATACCAGTGTTGCCATTCCACTGATAGCTGGAAAGAGAAGTGAGGTGAAATAGATTAGTCCTTGTTCTTGCAGCTGGTCCTCAGATTATAAATGGTATTCATCATTTTCTTTCTGTACCACACACTGTATATTTCACTCAATGTAGACAGGCACCACAACTGGTCTGGGTTGCTTATTTCCCTGATGTTTTGACCTAGACCATCCTTAAAAGTTTGAATTCTTAATCATCTTGGCTTCTTGAGCCATGGTTTCTGCAACTGCTCATTTACTGTAATCAGTGGGCACAGAAACACCAAGCAACTCCACAGTGACTATTCTGTATTCCAAACATAGCCCTCCCTGCACCCATTGCATAGGAGTAACACTAGCATGGGTGGATGACAAGAAACAATTACCCTCTCCTTCTATTGGTACAATTAATATCAGCATGAAGAAGCCAGAGACATTAGGGGGTAGTTGCAACTTCAACTTCAATGGAAGGAACCCTTGCTGTGTCTTTAGCTGAATTGTTCCTACTAAAAACCAGCACTTCTAACCAACCAGAGCCTAAGGTCATAGGAATGAAAAGATAAATTCTGTGAACTTGAAAGAAGCAATTCTACTTCCACATCTTGGTTCCCAGATCCATGAAACTGATCTATAGAACGCAAATACCATATATCAACTGCTAGTCCCGTGCATATGTTATATCCTGGAGGACAGTGCTCCCATTTGGAAAGTGTTGTCCCTGATTTGGTGCAGTACATGAACTTTTCAGACCATTCCACTGTGTGATTTAGGCAACTGCTTCTAAATAATACATTATATAAGACTGGTAAATAATACTAGCAAATCCATTATATAAGACTATACCATATAATGTATAGTAATCCATGCTATACAACTATCATTGCCTCTAATATATTTTGAAATGTGTGCAATGCTCTGCAACAATATTGTATGGAGTACCATGTTAATAGATCAGCTCTTCTGTAAGCCCTTACTTAGTGTTATTAAGTAGAGGCATTGTGGACAAAGAAGATAAACCCATATCCACGGTAAGATTCAATTAAAGTAGGAACAAATCATTGTTCTCTCTAGGAAATGGTCCAATATCATTCATTTTCCACCAAAAAAAAAAAAAAAAAAAAAAGATCTGTGTCTTTAAGGAATTGTGCCATATCAACTACACAGAATCAGTCTTTTTGGTGGCAAGCAGAGCATTCTACTGTATCATTAACTAATTGGGGATTTGAAGTAAAAGAGAGTTAATGGTCTTAGGTGTATATATATTCTCCACCTCTGTTTCCAAAATGCTGTCTCCTTTGTACCACACTAGCTGATTGAAGAGAAATAGGCTGACATCTATATGATGGGCTATTCTATGTGGATTTTTTGTTTGTTTGTTTGTTTTTTAGAACTTCTGTGGAACATACTCACTAGTAGTTGTAGCTATGTACAAGGTAACTTTTCTCATAGATTAATCGATACTTTTATCCAGAGCTTCTTGTTTCTCATATTCAAGTTTTCCAGGGCCTTGATTAATCAGCAAATTTAAAATTTAAAATTGATTAATTCTGCACATTTAAAGCGTCCATATATACCCATTCTTCGACTGACCTTTCTCCGTGTAATAATCAAGTCTGCCCCCTGGAATTCTATTTTCTAAAACCTACCATAAAGCAACCTTTGAATAGGTTTGTAATGATTGTTCTAGAAGTGAGAACAACATAGTCCACCTATGTATTAACCAATCCTGATTTTTTTTCCTTTGTTAGTTAATTATGTGACTCTTTTCACAAGGCTATAGTTTGCCTTTGAGGAAAAAGCATAGGTAAAATATAAATAGATAACATGAAAGTTTGAGACACCTGTGTATATAATTTTCTCATGCTTTTTGGAGTTCCTTGGGCCCAATTCAAAATATACCATCTGCACAGTACAATGGCTGCTGTGCCTATCTGATTATATGATTCACTGGGTGTGACATTACCAAGTTATGGTGTATAACTTCAATTACATAGTCATTCGATGTTCCTGGTAAGGCATTGACAATGTTAAACTTCATCTGAGACTTTTGCCCCAAGAAAACACTGGTGAAGTCATCTTCCCACTCTTTTGTGTTGCAGGAAATGGGTAATGACCAAAGATCATCCTGGTTTTGCATAGTCTAAGGTAAGACCAATGGGTCTCCTGAATGTGTCAGATAAGAGCCATCTCTAATCTTTGTCATGACTTCCGTAAAACTCACACATGACTCATTTTTCTATTTGTGTCTATCTAATGATAAGACCTCTCCTTTTCTTTGAGACATTTCTGATTAATAATGGCTTTCCATTGCAGTCATCTGAATAAAACTTTCTCCTTAATTATTTGTTACATCTTGTTTTTTATAACATTCAGCTGATTTAAGGCCCCATAATATGCCAGAAGTTATTTTAGAAATGATGATTAATTCTCTGCTGCATTCCTAAAATGTTTGATTATTATTATTTTAATTTTTAATATTTTTAGATTATTAGATCATTTAGAATATTTGATAATCAGAATGATGTCAAATTACATTTAAAAAACTTTTTCTGCACTTACTGACATGTTGGTTTTCCACTACTAATGTGACCTATAGTATACAAAGCAGCGTCTAATATCAAACCAGCAAAGTATAATGGTGCATTTTACTTGATTATATAGATTAATTTTTTTGTTATGTAATTGGACTATAAATCTTAGTGTTTTTATATGCTTGCAGTTGTGGCTCTATAGGTATTTTTTTTGTAAACTTAAGAGAACTTTTTAATCAAACAAATACATTAGATTCATTTCACAAGTTTCATAAAATCAATTGTACAGTGTACATTTTTTAGTGTTCTGAACTTTTTTATAATCTGGAAATGATCATTTTCCTGAGATTTTGAAAGAATTAACCTATAAAAGTGCATCTTGTCCTTTTTATTTGGTTAGTATATCTTTAATATCATTGAAACATTTTAAGTATACTATTTGTCTAACTATTACATTTTGACTCAATTTTGAACATTTATCTTACAGAAAATAATGTACATTAATGAAATTTTAAATAATTACTAGCTTGTATTTGCATACTATTAAAATTAATACATATATATGTATCTGTATTTCTTCCATCCTTAGGAATTATGGTTACTAAATAGTGCATACTTCTTACAAAATAATGATCATAATATAAGTAACACTTTGAGCAGTTCAGAGAGAAAGGGAGAAAATGTTAGGTTAGCTATATTTAAGAAATATTACATAGGTATTGATTTTGCATAAGGTATTTTTAAGTAATTTAAAAACACAAATTCAAATGAATAATGCTTTCTATAATCCTTATGTTAGAGAGTTTCAAAGCAGCAGGTATCTGGTGTTTATTAATTTCATAAAAGAGAAAAGAAGATTTTACTTACCCTTATCTAAATGCTATCTCCCAAGTACTCATTTTCCCCCTTTGGGGGAGGGACGATATTACTCGATGATAGTCAATGCTCTATTCCATTGAAAGGTAAAGCCTATTCTTGTACATCGCTGCAGCCTGAGTTTTTGTCCTCAACCACAGTCATACAAGAGGGTGCCAGCAATATAGTTTCCATAAATGGGGCAACAACAGTGCAATCTCAGTTAGTCAATACAAAACTTGGTTCATCTTTTTCATAGTGTTCATTGATATTCAAGTTATATGGGTGTTCAATCTTTGTCTGAGGTCATTTTGTTATAGAAAAATATATGCCAGTATGTTAATAGTAGTGCTATATTGGTTTTGGGTTTCCAGAATGTTTTATTAACTTTTGTACTGGTATCTTTTAGTTTTCTTTGATTATTGTATATGATGTGTATTAAAACGGTAAGGAGAAATATAAAATGAGCAAAATACTACTGGAAATATATCTACTAAAATATATACAGGGATTTAACCTGGAAAACTGAATTATGATGATTCTTTTCTCCTTTGCCAAATGGTTACAGGCTTTTAAAAATAGTAGTTAGAAAACAGTTTCTACAAAAAGGACTGAAGAAAAAGCTACAAATTATGGAATAAGTGTGGTAAGTTGTTATGGTGGACAAAAAAGAGAAAAATATCCCACTCTACTCTTGACATTGACCGGCAACCTTCCTACTGTGAAAAATTTTAACCGTTCTGTACCCTGAATTTTTGCTCATGATTTGAAGCATTAATGCCCCATTTTATTTTGTCTTTGAATGTTATTTTTGTTGTTGTTTTTCCTTAGTCCCTCTCTTTTTATTTTATTCAATTTTCATGATACCAAGTTCCCAAACTCTCTATAACCACTGCTCACTTAATGAACTATATTTGCTGGCACTCTCTTGTATTTCCAATTTATTTATCACTGTCACTTTACAATCATATCAGATGAAGATGAATCTATCATACTCTCAAAGTAGAGTATTTCTGAGGATTATTGCAATTAATCAGCAGTTGAACAATCTTTTTAGAAATAATCTCAAATGCATTGTAAAATGTGAGTTTATTGAAATAAATAGTAGACTTTAAATCAGAGTTTATAATAATGCCTTGAAGTAAAGAAATGGTGAACTCACTGACACATGATTAGGGAGAGCAACCTTCTATAAATTTCTACTTAAGAAGTAGTTAACCAAGCTGTTTTCATGTATTGAGAAATGTGGGTCATTTAAAGAGGAATTAACTGTTTTCTAAAATCAATAAATTATAGAATGATGAGAAAATATTTTATGGTGTCCTCCATTGGCACGTTAATGCTTTTCTAGAGACTGTATAATTGCTTTGTTCAATTATTTGAGGAAAAGATTGGAATGTTTCCTTCGAAAGGAAACCAAATTAGAACTATGTCAAACTCCACAGCAGCCAGTATCCTGGTACTTCTGTGCAAGAGTCACTCCTTGGATTCCTGTAATATCCCATTGCAAGACTTAAAATGATTCCATTTAGGAATCTTTCAGACATCAAAGATGATTGCTCATGTGTTTATATAATTTTGCCTACTGAATTGCTTGGCTATAGTTGTGCATTAGAAACTATCAACAGATTAAGTTTCTCTCTGTCTTTCCATTATCTAGAGAAATAGATGATAGATAGATAGATAGATAGATAGATAGCCAGCCAAAATATCTGTTGAGTTTTATATTATATATATATAAATTATAGGTCATTGGGATCCCAAACTTATGAGATGGACTTGTTTCCACATATATATATTTTTCCTCTGACCAGTAGAATTATGAATGTCAGAGATAGAGATGAGGCACTTTGTAACAGATTCCTAGTTGTAGCAACACCAGTCATATTTTTGGTTTGTTTATTTTTTTGTTTTTACACAGGACCTACTGAAAATAACAAAAGACTTTTGGTGGGAATAATGAAATTCCATCCTGTAGCACCATACAATTAATTTTAAATATAAATTAAATATATATATGAACTATATATATAAAATATAAATTAAATATATAAAAATATAAATTAAATATATAATTATACTTCAAGAGCTACAAAATGTAAACAGTGAACTGATCACTTTTTTCATCTTAAAAAAAAATAACCCATCTCCAGTGAGA
The DNA here is from genome assembly GCF_011764305.1 of Mustela putorius furo. Lineage (NCBI taxonomy): Eukaryota > Metazoa > Chordata > Mammalia > Carnivora > Mustelidae > Mustela > Mustela putorius. The sequence goes on from NW_025421987.1 coordinate 35,843,247, forward strand.
GCAAGAGAATGATTTCTGTTCTGGATTTCTTATTCAGACATTTATACAATCTTCTTATATATGCCAGAGATACTGGATTCTAGCTTGAGAACGCTATTTCTTGACTCAGTGTTTTCATGTTCATTTTTGTACTTGTTTAAAGAATGGTTTTTCAGTTCTGAAAGATGTACATAAAGATAAACATAGTAGTGGAAGTACTAAACAGCAATTAAGAAAGAAAAAGAATTTAAAAGGCATCCAAATCAGAATGAAAGAACAAAACTATCTTTGTCTAGATATGGATATGATTTTAAATATAGAATATCCTAAGGACCCCTCAAAACACAGTTAGAAATTATCAATAAATTTGATAAAGTTGTAGGATACAAGATCAATATAAAAATCAGCTGCATTTCTATACACTAATAATGAGCAGTAAGAAAGAGAAATTAAGAAAGCAACCCCATTTTACAATAGCCTTAAAAATAATAAAATATTGAGAAATAAATTTATCCAAGGAGAGGAAAAGTCTGTATGCTGGGCAGTATAAGATATTGATAAAAGGAATAGAAGAAGACACAAACAAATGAAGGAGAAGAGTTAATACTGTTAAAATGTTCATACTACTCAAGCCATCTATATATTTAATACAATTGCTATCAAAACTCCCATGAGATTTTTCACAAAATAGAGAAAATAATCCTAAAATTTGTATGGAATCACAAAAGATGCTGAAGAACCAAAGCATTTCTAGGAGGGGAAAACAACAACAACAACAGCAACAACAACAACAACAAAAACAAAGCTGAAGACATCACACTTTTTGATTTTACACTGTACTACAAAGCTATAGTAATCAAAACTTAGCATGGTATGGTATAATGTAGATTCATAGACCAATGGAGCAGGATCAAGAGCCCACAAGTAAATACTGGTATATATGGTCAACTAATATTTCACAACAGAACCAAGATTTAATAATGGGGAAAGGATAATTGCTTCAATAAATGGTCTTGGGAAAGTTGGATAATGCAATCCTCTTTTTTATCACTGACAAAAATTAATTTGAAATGGGTTAACGACTTAAACATAAGACCTGAGTTCAAAGAGGTAAGAAAGAAAATCTTTGTCTTGGCAACAAATTTTTGGATATGACACCAAAAGCACAAGTGATAAATAAAAAACCAATAAGTGGGACTGTATCAAATTAAAAAGTCTCTTCATAGCAAAATAAGAAATCAACAAAATGAAAAGGCAGCTCATGGAATGGGAGAAAATATTTGCAAATCATATAACTAAGGGGTTAGTATATAAATATATAAAGAACTCATACAACTCAATGCCAAAAGACAATCGATTAAAAAATAGGCAGAGGAACTTAATAAAATTTTTCCAAAGCAGATAGCCAACAGGTACATGAAAAGCTGCTCAACATCTTTATGGAGAAATGCAAATCAAAACCACAATGAAAGATCACCTCACACCTTTTAGAATGACATTTATCAAAAAGATAAGAGGTAAGTGTTAGTGAGGATGTGGATGAAAGGGAACACTTGTGTACTGTTGATGGGAATGAGTAAATTGGTGTAGCCACTATAGAAAACGGTATGGAAATTCCTCAAAAAGTAGTACTATATGATCCAGCAATTCCACATCTGGGTATATATCCAAAGGAAATGAAACAAGTAATTGGAAGAGATGTCTGGACTCTCATATTCTTTGCAGCATTATTCACAAATAGGCAAGCTATTAAGTGTCCATCAATGGATGAATGGATAAAGAAGATGTGACACACACATACGCACACACACAAACACAGAGAGGAATATTACTGAACTATGAGAAAGAAGGAAGTCCTGCCATTTTAAATGATATTAATGATCATGAGGGCATTATGCTAATGAAATAAGACAGAAAAATACAAATACTATACAATATCACTTATATGTGAAATCTAAAAATGCCAAACTCAGAAACAGAGTAAAATGATGGTACTAGGGGAATGGGATTGGAGGAAATGGGGAGATACTAATCAGAGAGTACAAACATCCAATTCAGACAAATAAGTTCTGGGTATTTAATGATCAGCCTGATGATTATAGCTAATAATACTGTATTATATACTTGAAAGTTTCTAAAGAGTACTGAACTGTTCTTACCATGAGAAAGTAATACTTTCATGAAAGTAATGCGACATGATAGGATGTTAGCTAACCCCACGGTGGTAATCATTTTTCAATATATAAGTGTATCAAATCAAAATATTGTACACCTTAAACTTACACAATCTTATGTGTTAATTATATTTCAATAAGCTGGGGAAAAAGAACCCTTAACTTATGGCATTGGTACATATTGTGGGATCACAGGGGAAAGGAACTAATGGATTTGAGACACCTGAATCTTTCCTAACACTGTTTCTCAGAGTAGAATTTCTCACAGAGTTATGTCCACTAATATCACCTAATACAGCAAGCTTTAAATCTAGGAAGTGTACAAAACTACCAGTGTTAGCTAGGTTGCCTTAATAAAGATCATAATTTAGTCTGTCATGGTATTTTTTTAAAGACTTTTAAAAATCGTGTTATTAGTCACCATACAGTAACTCATTAGTTTTTGATGTAGTGTTCCATGATTCATTGTTTGCATATAACACCCAGTGCTTCATGCATTCCATGCCCTCCTTAGTACCCTTCACCAGGTTCAGTCATCCCCTCATGCTGCTCTTTTCTAAAACTCTCCATTTGTTTCCCAGCGTCCATAGTCTCTCATGGTTCATCTCCCACTCTAATTTCTCCCCCTTCATTCTCCCCTTCTCCTAATGTATTATTTCCCCTTATCCTCCATGCTATTCCTTATGTTCCACAAATAAATGAAACCATATGATAATTTACTTCTCTGTTTGACTTATTTCACTTAGCATAATCTCCTCCAGTCCCATCCTAGCTGATGCAAAAGTTGGGTAATCATCCTTTCTGATGGCTGAGTAATATTCCATTGTGTATATGGGCCACATCTTTTTTATTCATTCATCTGTTGAAGATACGGTATCTTGACTTTTTCCAGTTTGGCAATTGTGGACATTGCTGCCATAAACATTGGGGTGTATGTGCTCCTTCTTTTCACTACATCTGTATCTTTGGGGTAAATACCCAGTGGTACAATTGGTGGGTCATAGGGTAGCTTTATTTTTAATTTTTTGAGGAATCTCCACACTGTTTTCCAAAGTGGCTGCACCAATTTACATTCCCACCCACAGTTATTTTTAAAACTATCCTGTAGCTGAGAATTATTGTATTGGAATCCAAAACTTACAAAGTTTCTCAAACATTTGCCAAATTAATTTGGCCCCATTTCTCTGGCACCAACAAAACACCTGTGCAGTGACTTGCATTCATTATTTCCTTCCTATGGCTTATTTTGCATGTTTAGTATTTTTTTGTTTTTAGCATATTTAGAAGTAAAATAAGTAAAAAAAAAATGACAATACCATAATTTAATTCTTAGTATAGGAAGCCCAACATATTTTATTTCATTTTTAACTCGACCCACCAACGGTACCATTCCTATTTTCCTTTGCTCCTAAGAAAAAAAATATAACTACCATTAATATAGCAAATGGAATCCTTACTATTTGCTTCATTTTGTCTTATTATCTTATAATTCCAAAAGCTTTGGCTGGCAGCTGGAGTCTTGATAAATGTGACCATGCCACTAGATGTATTTCCCAAGATGCACAATGGCATGGATTTTTAAGTAAGAGTAATTGTTGTAAAAATATTACTTCTTACTTAGCGAAATAAGTCAAGCAGAGAAAGACAACTATCCTATGATCTCCCTGATATGAGGAAGTGGTGATGCAACATGGGGGCTTAAGTGGGTACGAGAAGAATAAATGAAACAAGATGGGATTGGGAGGGAAACAAACCATAAGTGACTCTTAATCTCACAAAACAAACTGAGGGTTGCTGGGGGGAGGGGGTTTGGGAGAAAGGGGTGGGATTATGGACATTGGGGAGGGTATGTGCTTTGGTGAGTGCTGTGAAGTGTGTAAACCTGGTGATTCACAGACCTGTACCCCTGGGGATAAAAATATATGTTTATAAAAAATAAAAAATTAAAAAAATATATTACTTCTTACTAATTACTAAATGTAGATAATGCCAGAAAATTTATCTGAGTCTGGTAGATGGGATTGAATCAGTCTACCATTATACCTAGAATTCTCAGTTATAAGTGAGTCAGTAATATGGAATTGGTTAAGAATATAAATTCAGGGTGCCTGGATGGTCCAGTAAATCATGGTTCAACTCTTGGTTGTGGCTCAGGTTGTCATCTCAGGGTGTGAGATGAAGCCCCACATTGGGTTCTGGGCTCAGTGAGGAGCCTGCTTGAGATTCTCACTCTCCCTTTCTCCACCTCCTGCTTGTGCTCTCTCTCTTTCTCTAAAATAAATACATAAATATATATATATAAAAAGAATATAAACTTGTGTGACAAAGTCCTAGCTCTGTTACTTAATTTTTTTGTCTCTGTATATCTTTATTCTATCTGTGCTTCTCATTCCTCACCTATAAAGTTAAGGTAATTATAATCATCTCATACATGGTATTGATCATGTTCAGAGAGCACGTCGTAAGTGCTAAATGAGTTAGCTATTGCTTGATTAATATTTTTGATGTAGGCTTCTTTCATATTCAGATTAGATTTATGTGAAGTACCCTAACTACCTCAGTGAAAGGCAATCTTCAGTGCATCCCTTTTTTCTCCCCTCTTTCTCACAGTCAAGTGTGATCTATCACAAGTATTGGTAATATATGATAGTTCTATTTATATGCTCAACAATTTATGAAGCATCTTCACTATGCTAAGATTTGGTACTATCACTAGAAACTGTACCTATTTTACCAAATTATTTTAATATGAAAAAAAAAATCATAGACCCCAAATAAGAACTGTAGCTTCAGTTCTCCCATTTGAAATGACTCCAATGATATACATTGAAATTACACAAATAGATATAAATTAAGAGCACATTTGCCTCTGGAAAGATTGTATTAGTGTGGTTTGAAATGGTTTTCTCTAGGTGGATATTACAGGTATTTTAAATTTTCTCCTTTTATCTTCTCTTTATTTTATCATTTTTATAAAGTAAATAATTTTAAATAAAAATGACTTTAAATTAGTAACATATTACCTTTATGTTGATATTGTAACTTTGTTTAATTATGATGCCAGCTTAATCTACTCTATAAAGTGATTAAGCCACATAATTTTGTAATGTAGAAGGCACTTAAGTCAATTTTACATGAATGGAAAATACTACATAAATACAAGCAAATATGCACAATTAGAGTATGACTGGTATAAAATAAGAATATTACATCTAGTTGTCTAGAATGTAGCCTTATGATTTACTATAAAATGTATGAAGCACCTCCCTAGTGTGGGTAGAATTTAATACTTATTAACCTCATCCAAATCTGGTCTCTCTCTGTAAAAATTAATTTAAAATAAGCTTATATAATTCCTTTCCTTTTCTTTGGACATGAAATGTATTTTTTTTTTCAAATTTTATTTAGAAAGTCAAAACTACAGTTTTGGAGCTTATGTTACAGATCTTCTTGATGTTAATTTGATATATATTAAGTGAATATATCACGGGTAAATTTAATATTCAGAGTTTGAAAGGAAAACTTTTTCTGAGTCAGAAAACTTTAAATACTCAACCAAAGACTTAAAAACAATGTTATGCCTTGGGAGAACACACAGAATGTAACACCTAAAAGCTGTCTCTAGGCTCTATTAAATGTTTGGATTTTATCACATGAGTTGGACATTTGTTCCAAATTAATTGCCTCTTTTCAGTTTTTATACAATGCATGTGTATTTTATGTCTCCCTTGCTTTGAGGGCTTTAAAATGAATGAAAAGTGTAATAGACTGGTTTGGATAAGATTCAGGCTTTTTGGCAGACTTCTGAGTAACAAGAGCCAGCCAGTACTTAATCAAACAGTATATTTAAGTAGCTGTTTTTTTTTCTTTTAAGTTTTGAACCAATGCTGTTTAACTTGACTGCCCATCCATCTCATGAAAATTTCTGTTGTTTTTTAAATGATAAAATGTTTGGAAGAATGTAGAACCTATCAGTAATCTAAATGCCCTTTTATTAGAGTGGTTATATTTCCAAAATGGATTTTTATTCATGTCAGTATTTTCCATTGTATCATAGAAAGAAAGCCATGAAATGGATTTTTCTTTTTTTCTTTTTTATCCACAGAATTAACACTTTCCCAAGTTAATCTTTGAGACATTTGTTAATATAAGCATTTTCTTACACAGAAATATTATTTCCTTTGAGTAAGTGAAAACTTGAGGTTAAGAAGGAACATGATATTGCTGTCTATATCAGTATTCAAACACCTGATAATTTCTATTCTCCATATTTTTAAACATGGCTTTTAAATGACAATTGCATTTTCCTATTCTAGGTGAAGCTATATAATTAATAGCATAGCTGGGAATGAGATGAAGCAGAAAAGTCTCATAGACACTTGTTACATCTCAAACCCTTTGGTACAAAAAAAATGTCAGTTTTGGTAGTACAACCCCAATGACATGAAGTCCACTGTGATTAGTCACATGACCCTCTTGTAGTAACCTACTGAGATACTGTTATCATAGCATTGAAAGGCAAATCTTTAATTAGCAATAATCTTTATCTGTACAATGTCAAATGATGTTTCATTTTCTCTAATAAAAGTCATCAGGGAGAAAGCAAGATTGCAGAGGAGTAGGAGACTGAAATATCTTCAGGTCCCAGGAGATCAGCTAGATAGTTATCAAACCATTCTGAAAACCTATAAACTCAACAGGAGATAGAGGAGAAGAAGAGCAGAAATTATAGGAACATAAAATCAACCACTTTCCAGAAGGTAGGATGTGCAGGGAAGTGAATCTGAAGTGTGGAAAGATAGACTGTGGGAGACCGACAAGTGAGAGAGCAACGGAGCACAAAATCAGAATTTTTAGAAGTCTGTTCCACTGAGGCACATTGCTCCAGAGACTAAGCAGGGGGCGGAGCCCTCCTGGGGACAGTGTGGTCTCAGGACCTGCAGAGTCACAGAATGACTAGGGGGTGTCTGAATGTGGCAGAGCTCCTGCATATCAGAGCGGGGAAACTGGCTACAAAGACAGAGCTGAGGAGTATGTTCTCAGCTCAGGGTTACCTTAAACTGTGATCTGAGGCAAAGTCAAACCAATGCTTTTCGAGCAGGGACCCCACAAGTAGCAGATCCAGAGAGACCCCCTCCTTCTTCCTCCAAGAGGAGCAGCGCAGGAGTGTGCAGCAGGAATCCGCTGAGTTTGGAGATTCCAAATGGCCACATAGCAGAGATAGAAATGCTCAGTCACAGACTGGGTGAGCATGAGTGCAACCAGAAACAAAGGAGATGGGAGAGATTGACTGCTTTTCTCTGAGGGCACCCTGAGGAGTGGGATCCTGAGCTCTCAGCTCCTACAGGCTGGAGATTTGGAGGCCACCATCCTCATTCCCATCCTCCAGAGTGGTACAGAAAGTGTTCAGGGAACTAAAGCTACCAAGAGTGAACCCGAGCATATAACTTAGCTGGGCCTCTGGCAAGGGCGGTGCAATTCCACCTCAGGCAAAGACAATTGAGAATTATTGCAAGAGGCCCGACCCCCAGAAGATCAACAAGAACATCCTGCCAAGACGAATTTCACTAATCAATGAGAATTGCAGAACTCCAAAGCTAGGGGAAAGCAACACAGAGAATTCATGGCTTTTTTCACATGATCCTTTAGTCTTTCAAAGTTAAATTTTTTAAATTTTATTTTTTTCTTATTCTACTTTTTAACTTTCGCTCCTCCTATTTTAACATTTTTAAACTATTTCCTCTTATCAATACCTTTTTTTAAAAATCTTTTAAAATTTTCATTGTTATAGTCATATTTAACCTTCATTGTATTTAACCTTACTTTTTGTATACATACAGGTTTTTTCTTTAAAATTTTGGGATACAATTTTATCTAAATCAAAATATACCTTAAATCTAGCACATGGCTTTGTTCTAGTCTCCAGCCTGATCACATTCTTTCTTTCTCTCTCTCTTTTTTTTTTTTTTTTTTTGTTCTTCTTTTCTTCCCAATGAACTTATCAACCCTTTCTTTGGAATTTTTAAAAATTTTCATCATTACAGTCATATTCCATCCCTTCATCATGTTTACCCTTAATTTTTTTTGTGGGTATATATATATATACACACACACACACATACACATATATATATAGTGTGTATGTGTGTATGTATGTGTGTATATATACACATATATGTGTTTTTCTTTCTTTAAAATTTTGAGAGACCAGAATACACCCAAAATCAAGTTTGTGGCTCTGTTTTATTCACCAGTCTTATATATATATATAAGTCTTATATATATATATAAAATTTTCCCCTTTCTTCTCCCCTGACTTTGGGGTCACTTCAGATTTGGATAGCATATATTTTTCTGGGGTCATTGCCACCTTTTAATATTTTGTTTTCTCATTCATCTATTCTTATCTAGATAAAATGACAAGATGGAAAAACTCACCACAAAAAAAAGAACAAGAGGCTTTACTGATGGCTAGGGACCTAATCAATATGGTCATTAGTAATATGTCAGAACTAGAGTTCAGAATGGTGATTATCAAGGTGCTAGCTGGCCCCCCCACCAAAAAAAATATATATTAGAGAATCCCTTTCTGGAGAAATAAAAGAACAAAAATCTAACCAAGTTGAAATAAAAAAAGCTGTTAATGAGGTGCAATAAAAAATGGAGGCTCATACTGATAGGATAAATAAGGCAGAAGAGAGAATTAGTGATATAGAAGACTAAATGATGGAGAATAAAGAAGCTGAGAAAGAGACAAACAACTACTGGACCATGAGAGGAGAATTTGAGAGGTAAGTGAAACCATAAGATGAAACAGTATTAGAATAATTGGGATCCCATAAGAAGAAAGAGGGGTGGCTAGAGGGTATATTGGAGCAAATTATAGTGGAGTATTTCCCTAATTTGAAAAAGTGAACAAGCATAAAAAATCAAGGAGGCATAGAGAACCCCTATCAAAATAAAAAAGATAGGTCAATACCCCATCATCTAATATTAAAACTTATTAGTCTCAGTGACAAAGAATAAATCCTGAAAGCAGCACAAGACAAGAGGCCTGTAACAAACAATGGTATAAATAGTAGATGGGCAGCAGACCTATCTACAGAGATCTGGCAGGCCAGAAAGGACTGGAATGATATATTCAGAGCACAAAACAAGAAAAATATGCAGCCTAGAATACTATATCCAGCTAGGCTGTCATTGAAAATAGAAGAGATAAAAAGCTTCAAGGACAAACAAAAATTAAAAGAATTTGTAAACAACAAGACAGCACTACAGGAAATATTGAAATGGGTCTTTGAAACCAAGAGACAGCCTAAAAGTAACAGATCAGAAATGAACAGAGACAATATACAGTAACAGTCACCTTACAAACAATACAATGGCACTAAATTCATATCTTTCAGAAGTAACCCTGAATGCAAGTGGGCTCAATGCCCCAATCACAAGACACAGTATATCAGAATAGATTTTTTAAAAAAAGCAAAAACAAAGCAAGGCCAGGTGCACCTGGGTGGCTCAGTGGGTTAAAGCTTCTGCCTTCAGCTCAGATCATGATCCCAGGGTCCTGGGATCAAGCCCCACATTAGGCTCTCTGCTCACTGGGAGCCTGCTTCCCTGCTTCTCTCTCTGCCTGCCTCTCTGCCTTCTTGTGATATCTCTCTGTAAAATGAATGAATGAATAAATAAATAAATAATAAAATCTTAAACAAAACGAAACAGAACAAAAGAAGAACAATCCATATGCTGTCTGCAAGAAACTCATTTTAGACACAAAGACACCTCCAGATTTAAAGTGAGAGGGTGGTAAACACTTTAGTATGCTAATGGACATCAAAAGAAAGCTAGGTTGTCAATCTATATATCAGAAAAATTAGATTTTAAATTAAAGGCTATAATAAGAGATGAGGAAGGACATTATATCATACTTAAAGGGTCTGTCCAACAAGATGATCCAACAATTTAAAATGTCTATGCCCCTAACATGGGAACAGCCAATTATATAAACCAATAAAAAAATTTAAAAAAAAAAAAACCCATAGACAATAATACAATAATAAGTAGGGGACTTTAACACCTTGCCCTCACTGAAATGGACAGATCATCTAAGCAAAAGATCAAGAAGGAAATACAGGCTTTAAATGACACACTGGACCAGATGGACATCACAGATATATTCAGAAAATTCCAACCCAAAGCAACAGAATACACATTCTTCTCTAGTGCACATGGAACATTCTCTAGAATAGATCACATCCTGGGTCACAAATCAGGTCTCAACCAGTATCAAAGGACTGGGATCATTCCCTGCATATTTTCAGACCACAATGCTCTGAAACTAGTACTCAATCATAAAAGAAAAGTTAGAAACAACTCAAATACATCGAGGCTAAAGAACATCCTACTAAAGAATGAATGAGTCAACCAGGAAATTAAAGAATAGAAAAAATTCATGAAAACAAATGAAAATGAAAGCACAACTGTTTAAATCTTTGGTACAGAGCAAAGGCAGGCCTGAGAGGAAAGCATATAGCAGAACAAGCCATTCTCAAGAAACAAGAAAAGTCTCAAATAAACAACCAAAACCTATACCTAAAGGAGCTGGATAAAGAACAGCAAAGAAAGCCTAAACCCAGCAGAAAAGAAATAATAAAGATCAGAGTAGAAATCAATGAAATAGAAATCAAAAGAATAGAAGAACCAATCAACAAAACTAGGAGCTTGTTCTTTGAAAGAATTAATAAGATTGATAAACCACTGGCCAGACTTATCAAAAAGAGAAGAGAAAGGACCCAAATTAATAAAATCATGAATAAAAGAGGAGAGATCATAACCAACACTAAAGAAATACAAACAATTATAAGATCATATTAGGAACAACTATATGCCAGGAATCTGACAATCTGGAAGAAATGGATGTATTCCTAGAGACGAATAAACTACCAAATCTGAACCAGGAAGAAATAGAAAACCTGAACAGACCCATAAACAGTAAGGAGATTGAAGCACTCATTAAAAATTTCCCAAAAACAAGAGCCCAGGGCCAGATGGCTTCCCAGGGGAATTCTACCACCCATTTAAAGAATCAATACCTATTCTTTTGAAACTGTTCCAAAAAATAGAAATGGAAGAAAAACTTCCAAACTCACTTTATGAGGCCAGCATTACCTTGATCCCAAAAACCAGACAAAGACCCCTTTGAAAAGGAGAATTACAGACCAATATCCTTGATGAACATGGATGCAAAAATTCCACCAAAATACTAGCCAATAGGATCCAACATTACATTAAAAGGATTATTCATCATGACCAAGTGGAATTTAGTCCTGGGCTTCATGTTTGGTTTAACTTTCACAAATCAATCAATGTGATAAAATTCATTAATAGAAGAAAGAACAAGAACCATATGACACTCTCATAGATGTAGAAAAGGCATTTGACCAACTATAGCATCCTTTCTTGATCAAAACTCTTCAGTGTAGGGATAGAGGGTACATACCTCAATATCATCAAAGCCATCTATGAAAAACATCATAGCAAATATCATTCTCAGTGGCAAAAAACTGAGAGCTTTGCCCCTAAGGTCAGGAACACAGCAGGGATGTCCACTATCACCACTGCTATTCAACATAGTACTAGAAGTCCTAGCCTCAGCAATAAGACAACAAAAAGAAATTAAAGGTATCCCAATCAGTAAAGAAGAAGTCAAACTCTCATTCTTTGCGGATGACATGATCCTCTATACAGAAAACCCAAAAGACTCCATTCCCAAACTGCTAGAACTTGTGCAGGAATTCAATAAAGTGTCAGGATGTAAAATCAATGCACAGAAATCAGTTGCATTTCTATACACCAACAGCAATACAGAAGAAAGAGAAAATAAGGAGTTGATCCCATTTGCAGTTGCATCCAAAAGCATAAGATACCTCAGAATAAATATAACCAAAGAAAAAATACTGTTTGTGCTCAACAGTATGGAGTTTCCTCAAAAAGTTGAAAATAGAGCTACGCTACTACTCAGCTATCGCACTACTGAGTATTTACCCTAAAAATACAAACTATATAGAAAACTATAAAGTACTCATGAAAGAAATTGAGGAAGCCTCAAAAATGGAAAAACATTCCATGCTCATGGACCGGGAGAACAAGTACTGTGAAAATATTTATGCTACCAAAAGCAATCTACACATTTAACACAATCCCTATCAAAATATCATTAACTGTTTTCAAAGAAATGGAACAAATAATCCTAAAATTTATATGGAACCAGAAAACCCCAATTAGCCAGAGGAATGTTGAAAAAGGAAGCTAAAGTTGGTGGCATCACTTTCAGACTTCAAGGTCTATTACAAAGCTGTCATCATCAAGACAGTATGGTACTGTCACAAAAACAGACATATAGATCAATGGAACAGAATAGAGAGCCCACTAACAGACCCTCAACTCTATGGTCAACTAATATTTGACAAAACAAGAAAGAATGTACAATGGAAAAAAGACAATCTCTTCAACAAATGGTGTTGGGAAAACAGGACAGACACATGCAGAAGAATGAAACTGGACCATTCCATTACTCCACACATGAAAATAGACAAAATAGATGAAGGACCTCAATGTGAGAGAGGAATCCATCAAAATCCTTGAGGAGAACACAGGCAGCAACCTCTTGAATCTTAGCCATAACAACTTCTTCCTAGAAACATCACCAAAGGCAAGGGAAGCAAGGGCAAAAATGAGCTATTGAGACTTCATCAAGATCAAAAGCTTTTGCACAGCAAAGGAAACAGTTAACAAAACCAAAAGACAACTGACAGAATGGGAGAAGATATTTGCAAATAACATATCAAATAAAGGACTAGTATCCAAAATCTATAAAGAACTTATGAAACTCAACACCAAAAAGACAAATAATCCAATCAAGAAATGGGCAGAAGACGTGAATAGACATTTCTACAAAGAAGACATCCAGATGGCCATCAGACACATGAAAAAGTGTTCCACATCACTTGGCATCAGGGAAATACAAGTCAAAACCACAGTGAGATACCACCTCACACCAGTCAGAATGGCTAAAATTAACAAGTCAGGAAATGACAGATGCTGGCAAGGATGCGAGGAAAGGGGAACCTTCCTACACTGTTGGTAGGACTGCAAGCTGGTGCAGCCACTTTGGAAAACAGTATGGAGTTTCCTCAAAAAGTTGAAAATAGAGCTACACTACTACTCAGCTATCGCACTACTGAGTATTTACCCTAAAAATACAAATGTAGGGATCTGAAGGGACATGTGCACCCGAATGTTTATAGCAGCAATGTCCACAATTGACAAACTATGGAAAGAACCTAGATGTCCATCAACAGACGAATGGATAAAGAAGAGGTTGTGTACATACACACACACACACACACACACACACACACACAGGAATATTATGCAGCCATCAAAAGAAACAAAATCTTGACATTTGCAATGACGTGGATGGAACTAGAGGGTATTATGCTGAGCAAAATAAGTCAATCAGCGAAAGATAATTATCATATGATTTCTCTGATATGAGGAATTTGAGAGGCAGGGGGTTGTAGGGGGTAGGGAGGGAAAAAATGAAACAAGATGGGTTGGGAGGGAAACAAACCATAAGAGACACTTAATCTCACGAATCAAACTGAAGGTTGCTGAGGGTTGGGGGGTGGGGATAAGGTGGCTGGGTTATGGACATTAGGGAGGGTAAGTGCTGTTAAATGTGTAAGCCTGATGATTCACAGACCTGTACCCCGGGGCAAATAATACTTTATATGTTAATAAAATATAACATTTATTTAGTAAATGTTAATAAAAATAACATTATATGTTAATAAAAAATAATCTAAATGCATCCCCCAACCAAAACTTGTACCAAGTTCATGTTGTCAAGAATTGCTAATTATTTAAAACAATAAGGAAGATTATTTAAATGTGGACACATTGTGTTCTGTTTATTAGATTTATGTTACCTACTAAGGTATGGATAATGAATTAAATTGGGAATGGATGAGTTTAGTTTAGAGAGAAAAATTAAAGCCCATGAATATAAACTTAATTCTACAATAATCTATTGAAGCCATGCATTTCCCCCAAGTTTAAAAAGTGCATTTATGTAAGTTATTTAGGGAAATATGAGCATCAAGTATTCATTTCTACTGAGGTCATGCATAAGTATGGTTATAATTCCTATCAAACATTCAGAATTTATAATGTTGCTTATTTTAGTATATACTACACTAGAAGAATACATGAGTGAAAAGATAACACATGTTTTCTTTAAATGTATTCTCAGTATCACTGCACCATGTAAATCAAATATTACTTAAAGTCACCAAAGGACAGCATCAGAACCATTTCTACACTCTGACTGAGAAAATAGTGCATCAAGTCATGTATCCATAAGGTTTTAAAAACTCTGTTTGGTTAGCAAATTGTTTGTGCTCAACCTGGGCTAACCTATTTACCTCTAAGTAATTTCTAATAAGAAATACATCAATATACCTCTGAATCTTTAAAGAATCAAAGTTAAAAATGTAGTCTTTTTAAATAATGCAACAAATATTTTTACATCCTGATTATACTAAATTGACAATTAAACCAAACACATAAGACACAAATAACCTCCAAATTTAAGCACAATTAATATACTAAGCCTCCTTGTGAGCATGAAATACTTACAATTCATATATATTTTAAAAATTGGAATCTATCTTCTATGGCAAATTGAGGCCAGTCTTACTTTAGTTTTCTCTGTTAACTTAAATTAAAAAAATCTAATACAAATATGTAGGTTACCTATAAATGTCTTCCTGATCATATTACCTTTTCTGTATCTACTCCAGAAATATCTAGAATGACACATGGATATTTAATAGCATATATGTTTTTATGTATTTCTATATTGTGCATATTCTTTTAGGAAACAGAAACTAAGGTAGCTAGGAATCTAATAGTCACACCAAGGTAAGGCTTTTGCAGCATAAAGGGAAAGAGCAAGAATAGACTTATTCCTCCAGCATTGCTTTTTCTTCTATAAAATCACCATGGCTATCCTTATATAACATTTGTGTCTCTTCCTTTATAAGGTGTTTGTTTATATGTTTTGTACATATTATAATTGGATTTTTGGTGCTTTTTTAAATTGTTGATTTTAAGTACTTTTTATATATTTTGGGTAAAAGTCCTGTACCGTATATGTTTTCTGCAAGGATTTTTCTTCACACAGTAGCTTGTCTTTAAATTTTCTTAACAGTGATTTTACAGCACATAAGTTTTAATTTTAATAAGTTCTAATTTATCAATTTTTTCTTCTGTGCATGATCTTAGTGTTATATTTAAATTCCATGAAAAACCTTAGGTGACCTAAATTTCTTCTTGTGTTTTCTCTAGAAAGGTTAGTTTTGTAGTTTACATTTAGATCTATGATGTATTTTCAGTTAATTTTTGTGAAAAACGTGAATCAGTAATCTAGTTTTATTCTTTCGCACATTTTTGTTCAATTGTTCCAATATAATTTATTGCAAAACCATCTTTTCTCCATTTAATTGCCTTACTCATTTCTCAAAGATCAATTGACTATTTGCGTGGAATCTTTATTCTATTCCCTTGATCTAAACGTCTATCTTTTGCTGATATTGTGCTGTCTTGAATACTGTAAACTTTGTACTAAGTCTTAACATATGTACTATTAATCCTCCAACTTTGTTCTTCAGTATTGTGTTGGTTATTCTGTTTTCCTCTTTTCCATGTAAACTTTAGTATGACTTTGTAAATATCTCCAAAATAGCTTGATACGCTGTTTTTTGGGATTGTGTTAAATCGTAGATCAAGTTGGGAAGAATTTACATTTTTATAATATTGAGTCTTCTAGCCTATAAAAATAGTATATTTCATTTTTTAGATTTTTTTAAGTTCTTTCATCAAATTTTGTAGTTTTTCACATATAAGTTCTGTAGACATTTTGTTAGATTGATACCTAAATAGTTCATTTTTGTGTGTTATTTTTTTTTAATTTAAATTCTAATCATTCATTGCTAGTATCTAGGGGAAAATTACTTTGTCATGTTAACCTTCTATCAAGTGGCTTTGATACATTCATTTATTAAGTATAGGCATGTTTCTGTTTTCCTACACAGAATCATGTCATCTGCAAAAATAGGCAATTTTATCTTTCTTCCAAATCTATATAACTTTATTTCCCTTTTCTATCTTATTGCATTGTTAGGACTTCCAGTATGATATTGATTAGAAATGGTGCAACGGGACATCCTTGCTTATTCCCAGTCTTGGGAGGAAACCATCCAGTATCTCATCATTTAGTATGATGTCATCTGTGGGTTTTTTGTAGATGTTCTTTATCAAGTGACAGATTTCTCTTCTTTTACTTGTTTGCTGAAAATGTTTACTATGAGTGGCTATTGACATTTATCAAATGTTTCTTCTACCTGTATTATACAAACATATGAGTTTGGTTCTTTAGCATGTTGATGTGGTGTGCATTACATTGATTAATGAACCAGCCTTGAATACTTGCATTAAGTCCTACTTTGTTCTGGTATATAATTATTTTTATACATCATTTTATTCAATTTAATAATTTCTTAAGGATGAAAAAATCTATGTTCATGAGAGATATTGATCTGTAATATTCCTTACTCATATTGCCTGTATTTAATTTGCTATTAAGATAATACTGACCTCATACACTAAATTATGAAGGACTAACTTCTTTTCTATTTTTTGAAAGTGATTGTGAAAAATTGGTATCATTCTTTTCTTAAAGTTATGATGGAATTTTCCAGTAAAAACCTAACAGCTTGTGTATTACCTTTTGGAATATTTTTAGTTATTTATTCAATTTCCTTAATAGGTATTGGTTAATGCAGATTATCTATTTCTCCTTGTGTGAGTGTTGGTAGTTTGTGACTTTTTAAAGAATTAATTCTTCTCATCTCTAAGTTATAATATTTGTGGGAATATAGTTATTAACAGTATCATTTTATTATCCTTTAATGTCCACGGTATCAGTAGTAATGATTTCTCTTTCATGGCTAGTACTAGTAATTTGTGTCTTCTCTCTTTTTAATTGTTTAGACTAGCTAGGGTTTTATCAACTATATATTTTTTATTTTCTTTTCCTTTTTTTTTCTTAAAGAATTTATTTATATGACAGAGAGAGACACAGTGAGAGAAAGAACACAAGCAGTGGGAGTGGGAGAGGGAGAAGCAGGCTTAAGCCAAAGGAGATGACCTGAGCCAAAGGAGATGATTAAAGACTGAGCCACCCAGGCACCTCTTGTTTTATCAACTTTATATCCAAGAACCAATTTATGAATTCTTTTCAACAAACAAGATTAGGTTACCTTGATTTTCTCTATTGATTTCCTCTTTTCTATTTCACTGTTTTCTGCTCTAGTTTTTATTATTTCTCTTGCTCTACTTCTGTTTCCTTTAGACCTAAGTGGTCTTTCTTTAGTTTCCAAAGATGGAAGTTGAGATTATTAATTTTGAAACTTTCCTCTTTTCTCATTTAATATTATAAATTTCCCTTTAAGCCTTGTATTCACAGCTCTCACAAATTCTGATAAACTGTATTTTAGTACAAAATTTGTTAACTTTATTTTGAGACTTTTTTTTTTATTATTATTTGACAGAGAGAGAAAGATCACAAGTAGACTGAGAGGCAGGCAGATAGAAGTGGGTAGGAGGATGCAGGCTCCCTGTTGAGCAGAGAGACCAATGCGGGGCTTGATCCTAGGACCCTGGGATCATGACCTATCTTGAGACTTTTTGACCTGGTGTCATATAGAATCATACTGTTTTATATCCAAAGACTCAGCAGTTTTCCAAGTATCTTTCTGTTGCTGATATCTAGTATTAATTCTGATTTAATTTTATTGTGGTCTGAGAGCATACCCTGTATAATTTCTATTTTTCTAACTCTGCTAAGGTGTGTTTTATGACCTAGTGTATTTATTTGTGTGGATTTCCACATAAACCTGTGAAGTTGTTACTATTGTTTGATAAGTGTATCAATTAGATCAAGTTGATTGAAAGTACTATTCAAATCAAGTTCATTCATACTAATTACCTATCCACTTGGTCTATCAATTACTAAAGGAGATTTGAAGTCATCAACTATGACAGTATATTTGTTGACTTCTTTTCCATTCTGTTCAATTTTTTATCATGCATTCTAATACTATATTGTCAAGTGCATATATGTTAGGGATCATTGTCTTCTTGAAAATTGACACTTTTATCATATGTAATGCCTCTCTTCATCCCTGAACAACTTTATCTATTCATAAGTTTACTTTGTGTGAAATTAATATAGTTATTCTACCTTTATCTTGACTAGAAAAGTCATGGTATATATTTCCCAATTTCTTTACTTTTAACCTATTGGATTCTATTTATATTAAAATATTTCTTTTCTTTTAATTTATTTTTATTTATTTTCAGCATAACAGTATTCATTATTTTTTCACCACACCAAGTGCTCCATGCAATCCGTGCCCTCTTTAATACCCACCACCTGGTACCTCAACTTCCCACCCTGCCCCCGCCACTTCAAACCCATCAGATTGTTTTTCAGAGTCCATAGTCTCTCATGGTTCACCTCCCCTTCCAATTTCCCCCAACTCCCTTCTCTTCTCTAACTCCCCATGTCCTCCATGCTATTTGTTATGCTCCACAAACAAGTGAAACCATATGATAATTGACTCTCTCTGCTTGACTTATTTCACTCAGCATAATCTCCTCCAGTCCCGTCCATGTTGCTACAAAATTTGGGTATTCATCCTTTCTGATGGAGGCATAATACTCCATAGTGTATATGGACCACATCTTCCTTATCCATTTGTCCGTTGAAGGACATCTTGGTTCTTTGCACAGTTTGGCAACCATAGCCATTGCTGCTATAAGCATTGGGGTACAGATGGCCCTTCTTTTCACTACATCTGTATCTTTGGGGTAAATATCCAGTAGTGCAATTGCAGGGTCATAGGGAAGTTCTATTTTTAATTTCTTGCGGAATCTCCACACTGTTTTCCAAAGAGACTGCACCAACTTGCATTCCCAGCAACAGTGTAAGAGGGTTCCCCTTTCTCCACATCCCTTCCAACACATGTTGTTTCCTGTCTTGTTAATTTTGGCCATTCTAACTGGTGTAAGGTGATATCACAGTGTGGTTTTAATTTGAATCTCCCTGATGGCTAGTTATGATGAACATTTTTTCATGTGTCTGATAGTCATTTGTATGTCTTCATTGGAAAAGTGTCTGTTCATATCTTCTGCCCATTTGTTGATATGATTGTCTGTTTTGTGTGTGTTGAGTTTGAGGAGTTCATTATAGATCCTGGATATCAACCTTTTGTCTGTACTGTCATTTGCAAATATCTTCTCCCATTCCATGGGTTGCCTCTTTGTTTTTTTTGACTGTTTCCTTTGCTGTGCAAAAGCTTTTGATTTTTTTTTTTTTTTTTTAAAGCTTTTGATTTTGATGAAGTCCCAAAAGTTTATTTTCGCTTTTGTTTCTTTTGCCTTTGGAGACATATCTTGAAAGAAGTTGCTGTGGCTGATATCAAAGAGATTACTGCCTATGTTCTCCTCTAGGATTCTGATGGATTCCTGTCTTACATTGAGGTATTTTATCCATTTTGAGTTTATCTTTGTGTACAGTGTAAGAGAATGGTCGAGTTTCATTCTTCTACATATAGCTGTCCAGTTTTCCCAGCACCATCTATTGAAGAGACTGTCTTTTTTCCACTGTATATTTTTTCCTGCTTTGTCAAAGATTATTTGCCCATAGAGTTGAGGGTCCATATCTGGGCTCTCTACTCTGTTCCACTGGTCTATGTGTCTGTTTTTATGCCAGTACCATGCTGTCTGGGTGATCACAGCTTTGTAATAAAGCTTGAAATCAGGTAACGTGATGCCCCCAGTTTTATTTTAGTTTTTCAACATTTCCTTAGCGATTCGGGGTCTCTTCGGATTCCATACAAATTTTTGGATTATTTGCTCCAGCTCTTTGAAGAATACCGGTGGAATTTTGATTGGAATGGCATTAAAAGTATAGATTGCTCTAGGCAGTATAGACATTTTAACAATGTTTATTCTTCCGATCTAAGAGCATGGAATGGTCTTCCATCTTTTTGTGTCTTCTTCAATTTCTTTCATGAGTGTTCTGTAGATCCTCGAGTACAGATCCTTTACCTCTTTGGTTAGGTTTATTCCCAGGTATCTTATGTTTCTTGGTGCTATAGTAAATGGAATCGATTCTCTAATTTCCCTTTCTGTATTTTCATTGTTAGTGTATAAGAAAGCCACTGATTTCTGTACGTTGATTTTGTATCCTGCCACATTGCTGAATTGCTGTATGAGTTCTAGTAGTTTGGGGGTGGAGTCTTTGGGGTTTTCTATATAAAGAATCATGTCATCTGCGAAGAGAGAGAGTTATAGATTTTTGGGGGAACTATTTTTACTCAGCAACTCCAATAAGTTTTCTTTTTTAATTGGTTTATTTGTACTATTGACATTTAAAGTGATCATTAATACAGTTGGATTAATTTCTACCACGTTTGTAACTGTCTTCTGTTTATTACATTTTCTTTGTCTTTTTCACCTCACCTTTTCTGGTTTTAATAGAAAATTTTATACAATTCACTTTGTTTATTTTCTTAACATATCAATTATATTTCTGTTTCAGTTTTTTTTAGAGGTTGCTGTGAAATTCACAGTGTATCTTTCAAACTAATCCTAATTCATCTTCGAATAATTCTCTGTTACTTCATGTGCAGTACAGATGCCTCATACTAATATTCGTAATTCCTTCTTCCCACCCCTTATGACACAGGTGTCTTTCATTTCATTTATTCATATGGTATACTGCCCAGTACTTTAAACAAGAAGTTATCTTTTTTTAATCAACTAATGACAAGAAAAACAAAGATTTTTATCTTACTTTCAGTTACCAATCTATTTATTCTTTTTATGTCTTTCTTTTCTTTATGTATATTTGAATTTATGACTTGTATCATTTTCCTCTACCTTTAGAACTCTGGCATGACAGGATTGTTAATAATGAAGTCCTTCAATTTTATTTGTCTGAGAAAGACTAATTTTTCCTTCATTTTTGGATGATAATTTCAATTGATATGGTATATCAAAGTTTTCTTCTCTTTTTCCACTTTTAATGCTTTAAATATTTCCATACTCTTGTTTACATGGTTTCTGACAAGAAGTCTACTGTAGTTCTTTTACTTGTTCTTTTTTTTGTTTGTTTGGCTTCTTTCAAAAATTTTATGTTTTTTATTTTCTGCATTGTAATATGATATACTAAGGTGATTTGTTTTTGTTTTTATCCTGGTTACTATTTTGGGCCTGTAGTTTTACATATGTCATTAATT
The DNA here is from genome assembly GCF_011764305.1 of Mustela putorius furo. Lineage (NCBI taxonomy): Eukaryota > Metazoa > Chordata > Mammalia > Carnivora > Mustelidae > Mustela > Mustela putorius. The sequence goes on from NW_025421987.1 coordinate 35,864,830, forward strand.
CTGGAAAATTGCTAGCCATTTTTACTTCAGATATTTATTCTGATTTATTCTCTCTCATTTGCATCTACATAATACTTGATATGTTAGAGTTTAAATCTGTCATTGCAGGGGTGCCTGGGTGGATCAGTGGGTTAAGCCTCTGCCTTCGGCTCAGGTCATGATCCCAGGGTCCTGGGATCGAGCTCTTCATCGGGCTCTCTGCTCAGCGGGGAGCCTGCTTCCTCCTCTCCCTCTGCCTGCCTCTCTGCCTGCTTGTGATCTCTCTCTGTCAAATAAATAAATAAAATATTAAAAAAAATCTGTCATTGCATTACTAGTTTTCTGTTTATTCCTTCTTTATTTTTCACTCCTTTGTTGCCCATCTTCTTTTCTCTTGTGGGTTATTTTTGTTTTTAATTATCTATAGTGTTTTAGGATGTATCTCTTTGTGTACTTTCTTTATTTAGTAGTTCATCTAGAAATTACACTATATATATATAACCTATCACTGTCTTTTACTACCAACATTTTGATAGTGTAAGTGAAATGTAATGATCTTACTACACTTGAAGTCATTTTACCTCCATGTTTTATGACATAGATGTCTTTAATGTTACTTTCACATACATTGAGAACCACACCAGATAATGTTATAATATTAGTATCATTAAAAAGAAAAAATAATAACAAAAACAAAACCTGGACACCTGGGTGGCACAGTTGGTTAAGCCTCAGTCTCTTGATTTTAGCTGAGGTCATAATCTCAGAGGTCATGAGATAGAGCCCTGCACCCAGCTCTGTGCTCATCACAGAGTCTGCTTGAATTATCTCTCCCACCACTTTTCTCCCTCCTGCTCATGCTCTCTCTCTTTTTTTCTCTCAGATAAATCTTAAAGAAATACTTAAGGGGAGAATTATAGTCTATTATATTTGACTCTTTATCTACTCTTTCTATTCCACTATTTCTTTTTCATTCTTGATGATCCAGGTTTCCTTCTATTATTATTTCCTCTCTCTCTGTAGGATTTTCTTTAGCATTTTGTTTACAGCCGCTCTTAGTTTTCTGTGGTCTGAGATTGTTTTTATTTCTGTTATGTTCCTGAAGGATATTTTCTCTAGACATAGAATTTCAGGCTGTCAGTTCTTTTTTACACTTGAAAAATATTGGGCAACTTCCTTCTGTTTTCTATGGTAACTAATGAAATATGTTGCTGTCATTCGAATTGTTATTTCCCTAGAGGTAATATATTACATATTTTTTACTATTTTCAAGATGTTTTTCTTTGTTTTTTGTTTAGAGACAAAATATTTTATTTTGATGTGTCAGTGTATAGATTTCTTTAGATATAGTTCTTGATCAAATATGAAAAGATTTTGGTCTTCATTTCTTCAATTTTTTTTTTTTTTCCCAGCCATCTACTACTACTCTTCTTCTGGAACTCCAGTGACACAAACACTACATCTTTGTTTGATTGTTTGCTTAAAATATTACATCTTATATAATAGTACAAAATTATTGAGTCTATTCATTTTTTAAAATTTATATTCTCCTTGGATGTTCAAATTAGATCATTTTTATTGATCTATTTCTAAGCTCTGTGACAATTTCCTTTGACATTTTTCCAATAAATCCAGTTTTCTATTAAATCCATCTGGTGAGTTCTTTATTGCTATTATTTTATTTCCAGTATTAAATTTCAACTTGGTTCTTCCTTATATTTCTTCTATTTATTATATATAGTTTTACTTTCACCTGTTTCAAGAGAGTCTAGTTTCTTTTGGAACATTTTTGTGGTTACTGTTTTAAAATCCTCCCAAAATAATTTCATCATCTGTATCACCTCCATGTTGATACCTCTTGATTATTTTTCTCATTGAACTTGAGATGTTCTTGCTTTTTGATATGACAAGTGATTTTGGATTGTGTTTTGCATGCTTTGTGAGTTATTTATATTTTGTTTTTTTCAGTATGCCTATTTGAGTTCCTAATTCATGTCCTGGCCTAATTTTATAGCCCATGATTCAAATAGTAGTTTAGCTTCAAAGCTTTTGCAGTACTATTTTGGTATTCACCACTTGTGTGCTAATCGGCTGATCCAAAACATGGGCAATACTACAGTGTGTTCCAGTTTTTAAAACTTGTATAGCATTGCTTCTATTTGTTTCCTAAATGACTCAGACTGTGTATGTAGATCCATTTGACCTGTTTGTTTCCTTCCTGCACCCATCTTGATTATTAACAAAATAACTAACAACAAGCCTAGTTCTTAGTCTTATACACATTGCCCCACAGTTCATTTCATTGATGAAATATGATATCCTGTTACAAAACCATAAAGAGACTCAACCTAGCTTTTCTTTATCCAAGGAAATTAGATTTTAAAAAGATGTTACGGGCGCCTGGGTGGCTCAGTGAAGCATCTGACTCTTGGTTTTGGCTCAGGTCACAATCTCTGGGTCTGAAGATGAAGCCCCATGTTGGGCTCCTTCCTCAGCAGGGATTCTGCTTGTCCCCCTCCTTTTGCCTATCTCCCTCTCTCTTTCTCTGAAATAAATAAATAAATTTTTAAAAATATTTTTAAAAAAGATGTCAAAATGATAACAGGAAAAGCTTAAGGAAAAGGTAAGAGCTACTGTTTCTTTAGGTGTTAAGAAAGGAGTGGGAATCTAATTTTTTAAGGACTCTATGGAAATTCATGAATGTCTATGTAGCTGATTCACAAAACAGTGTTCTGAAATACAGAGAGAGAGAGACAGGAGGATCTGGGGGGTGGTTAGAGATTGAGATTATCTAATAATCCTTGCAATTTTTGTGAGGGTACTATAATTATGGCTGTGACTAATTAGAATTATCATCTTCCCACTTTGTAGAAAATGTGACTATTATTCAAAATATTCACTAATGACTAGATTATAACAGAACACAGGAATAGAATAATAATCCCAAATCCCACACTTTCTTAGGATTTGTTGGATTTCAATAGTTGACAAAGCATTAAAGCATTGCAACATAGCTATCATTTATGATAATAGAAAAGAACAGAGGGAGGGCCTGATTCTCTAAGGTTTTAGAATGCCAGAATAAGAAATTTGGCCTTTTTGAATCAAAACTGGAATCCACTGAAGCATTTTAAAACATGAGAATGACTCAAAGCATCTCCTTAAAAAGACTGCGCCAAAAACAGAATATATGATAGACGGGGGCACTGCCACAAGTCAGACAAGAGCATAGTTAGTGAAATATTGCAGGCGTCATTGGAATGTAGCTTTTGATATGCTATCAGTATGTAGAATCCATTGGGATAGAACACTATTTTAGAAAAGGATTACAGACTTATACAAGGCAAACTATCTGTAATTATGTAAATAGAGATTAAAATGATATGGACCACAAATTCCCTTTCTCTAGGACATATGATGTTGTCCAGATGGTATCAGCAGTGCCCCCAAGATAATCCAGAGATTAATTAACAGCTTGTGCAGGATTATCTTTTCCTTTCATCCTTAAAAATATCTAGTATTGGTCAAGGTTAAAGAGAAGCTACATAGATAAATATTGATTTGCTACAATAAGTACAAATATTTCTGACCCTAACATATGTGTATTCCTGAATTTTAGTTCCTTAATAACTGGGCTTAAATATCCATTTAAAGAGTATTAGCAAATATACTCTAATTATTTTATCATCACCTACATTACCTAGTGCAATGATATCTTCTGAGCACTCTAATAAACAAACAACCCCAGAAATCACAGAATAGAAAGCAATAGTTTCTTACAGACCAAATCACAGTTTATTAAATATGTTTAAAACTCAGAGCAAGAAGCAGGAGTGAGAGATGAAATAGGCTAACACAGTTAGAATAGTTGCACATGGGAGAAAGAACCTGCTGCATGAATCCTGTGTTTTACAATGTCAAATGTACTATCTCTCTTTTGCTTGGCTACCATACCCTTCTTTGCTGATAGTATGATTTTGAGAACCAGAGTTTAAAGTATATATAAAGGACTCATACAAAAATGGTGCCATGGCCAATGATACACATTGCTCTGTCAGAAAGATGCAGAGGGAAGTAGCTTGCAGGCTAATTTACTGACTAGCCATGGGCATATTCTGCCCATGGCTTATGCTTATCTGGGACCATAATACAACTATACTAGTGTCACCAATGGATGATGGATATAGGGATGAGAGAGGTTTTATCCCATAAGATGCATATCAATATGTGATCCTTATATTTCTCTTTATCTGTCTGTGATACTTGTTTATTTCAGCACACATTATAGTTATTCTTTCTATCTTTAGTGTGCCTTGTAGATTATTTATTACTCATTATTTAGAACTCGACTTATGGATTCTGCCTATATATCACATGCTACTTGTTTATTCACTTTATGTATTTCACACATCCTATGAACTTTGCCTACATCTCATAATTTATCAGCTTATTATCCTGGTATCACTTTCTGTGAGCTACATTCATGTTATTTGTTTACAAATAACAGAATAATTATGAATAGCAGAATTTAATAGTTTTCAAATAATAAAGAAAATTCATATTACAGTACTTATACTCCTGCTCTTATGGCACAAATTTTAAAAATAAAAGTTTTGTCAGAGCATATATTAGACCACAAAAATATGCAAGTATCTGGGCCATTTGTTTGCAATTCCCACTTAGCTTTGATTTTTCATCCATGCTAAGCATCATTTGGTTAAAAATTTTTATGTCATCTTTTTGATTAATGAAAAATAACCATTATTGACTTCACATGACATCAAGTCATTAAAAATGTAACATATATGTTATATTACCTATAACATTTTATCTTTGGATTTTAAGATTACACAGTCGAAATAATTGGCCTATTGGCAAATGGAATCTAAGCTTCAAGAACTTGTACTAAAAAAAATGGCTATGACCATAAAATAGATATTGGACTTACTCTGACATACACAGGTGTATCTTATATATTGAGTCTACCCTTTCCCTGTTTTGTGTTATCCCTTTGTAGTGCGTCATTCTCCTGATATCTTCAAAAGAATAAAAGAATGACTGGCAGCATAGAATTGTGTACTCATCATAACTATCTTTCAAAAGTAATGGCAAAATACAGACTTTTTAAAGTAAGAAAAACTGGGGGACATCACTAAAAACAGTCAGGGACAACTGAAAGATGGAATTTAAGAATGAGAAAAATGATGCCGGAAATTAGAATGGAGATATGAAAAGGTATCATATACAGCAACAACCAGAAAAAATGTGCACTGATATAAGCAACAGAATTAGTATAAATTTGTGAAGTTGACGATGAAAGACCCAAAATATAGGACAAGCGTATCATATTAAGTAGGAAATTAGAATATACTTTGAAAAAAACAAATAATAATGACTATATGTCAAACATATTGGATGTATTCACAGCTTTAAATGTTCATAGTTAGAAGAAAATCCTAAAATTCCTGACATATGGTACTATCTTAAGAAGCTAGAGAAAGGAGAGCAAAGAAAATCAAACATAAGTAGAAAGAAGGAAATAAGATTAAAGGAGAAACCAGTAAAATGGAACACAGATAATCAACAAATAAGATTTAAAAAAACACTTTTACAAAGGTAAAAAAAAAAAAAAAAAAAATGACAACCACCAGATATCTAGGCAGACAGACAACAGGAATTACCAGTATCAGAAACAAAAGAATTATCAATGTGTACCCTACAGATATATTACAAACAGGGTCTTCCAAAGAAATGTGACAGCTCAAAATGAAATGAACAAATTCCTTGAAAATGTACAACCAATTGGCACTCCTGGGTGGTGCAGTCACTTAAGCATCAACTCTTGGTGTTGGGTCAGGTCACGATCTCAGGGTCCTGACGTAGAGCCCCACATTGTGTGTGCTCATTGCAGAGTCTACTTGAGTTTCTTTCTCCATCTTCCCTCTCTCCCCAGGACCCACTCTCTCTCTCTTTCAAATAAATAAATAAATACATATTTAAAAATATATATAATTAACCAAAAGTAGACACAATCCAGAAAATCTGAATATTACTCTATTAGAACAGCCTGCTCTTCTATCTACCCCCCACCCCACACACAAAGTCCATGAGCAGATGTTGAATGTCCTGCACAATTCTATCAAACATTTAAGGGAGAAAGATCATGAGTCTTTTATCAATTGGTTCAAATTACAGAGGAGTGTTATGAGTCCTGAATAACTGTAACACGAAAACATATCAATGTCATTATAATATTAGGAAGACAGAGGGGGTGTGGTTGATGCTAAAGATTTTAAAAATTTTTTGATAGTCAACATATTGGTCAACTTAAGATGTGGGTAATAAGTAAATAATCAAGTTAAAATTTTAAGTTTAACCCTTATAATATAATAGAAATAAAAAGATGACATCATCCAAGCTAGTAAAGAGAGAAAAATGGAGTGAGAAAAAATTTAAAATAAGAAGAGTTTTTAATAAAACCAATAATTCCAGAAGAATTTAAATTAGATAGGTAGATCAATGGGCACAAAGTAGAAAAAAATAGAAAGCACAAATTAACATTGTAGAAATCTAAATTCATCAATAATCATAATCAATAAAAATGGACCAACTCATCAATTAGGAAACCCAACTTGTCAGATAAGTTAAAATATTTAGTTATATGATGTTGATAAGAAATATACTTGGGATGCCTAGGTGTCTCAGTCAGTTAAGCGACTGATTCTTGATTTCGGCTCAAGTCACAATATCAAGTCCATGAAATGGAGCCCCATGGCAAGCACATTTGGGCCCCCCACTGGGTGCAGAGCCCATTTAAGATTCCCCCTCTGCAATTCTCATTTCACTAATACAGCTCCAAGACTTCAAAGGGGCCCTAACAGTTTGGTGTGTTAGCTGAAACATGGACCAAAAATTGCCCAACACAAAATGAAATTGACATGCCAGAACTGCCTTGGTATACCATAGAGCAAACTATCCATATTTTCTTCTTTGTTGCCTTATTTGCAATATTTTTTTTGTGCTTCATTTAAGGTTTTATTTAAATGTATATATATAAATATATAATGAGCTGAAATGAAGAGATGGCTGTCAAACCAACTGAGCCACCCAGGCACATCTCATTTAAGGTTTATATACACATCTTTAATGCAGTACAGTCTATCCTCAGGTAATATACCACTTTATATGTGTAAAATTGTTGAATCACTATATTGTACACCCGAAACAAATATAACACTGTATGTTAACTATACTGGATTTAAAATTAAAAAAATATTCAAAAATATTATATCACTTGGGACACTTGGGTGACTCAGTTGACTAAACGTCTGCCTTTGGCTCAGGTCATGATCTCAGGGTCCTGGGATTGAGCCCCATGTTGGGGTCCCTGCTCTATGAGGAGTCTGTTTCTCTCTCTGCCCCTCCCCCAAGTCAGGCTTTCTCTCTTTCTTTCAAATAAATAAATAAAATATTTTAAAAATATTATATCACTTTATATATGGTTTAAAGTGGGTAGGAGAAGAATAAATGAAACAAGATGGGATTGGGAGGGAAGCAAACCATAAGTGACTCTTAATCTCGCAAAACAAACTGAGGGTTGCTGGGGGGAGGGGGTTTGGGAGAAGTGGGAGGGATTATGGATATTGGGGAGGGTATGTGCTTTGGTGAGTGCTGTGAAGTGTGTAAACCTGGTGATTCACAGACCTGTACCCCTGGAGATAAAAATATATGTTTATAAAAAATTAAAAATTAAAAAAAAATTAAATTAAATAAAAAAAGAATATTATAATCAAATCTTTCTATTTCTGAACACTGTGGTATTGTCATACCGTTGATTTCAGCATATTTTGTAAATCCCAACGTATATTTTAGAATTTTTGCTTTTGCTTTAATTAATGAATTGCTTTTTGAAGAGATTTAAGTAATAACAATGAATTTTATATTTACTCATGTAGTTTTCAAATCTGTTGCTCTTCTTTCTTTGTGTACATTCATTTCTTTTTGATATGACTTTCTTTCTGCCCAAAGGACTTCCCTTAACTTTTTTTCTGTGAGCGTGTGGGGACATTCTGTTAGTAATAAAAACTTTCAAACTTGAAAAAAAAAAAAAAAGATTTCCCCTGCATCTCCCTCACTCTCTTAAAAAAATAAAAGAAAGAAAAAAAGAAAAAAAGATATATATACCTAAATTTAAGGTAGTAAAATTTTAAAAATAAGAAGGGTAGAAAAATATAAAGAAAATGCTAAACAAAGAAGGCAAGTAAAAAACTCAAAAGTTACTTAGACAATACTTAATTTAGAATAGAAGTTAAATCAAAGAACATTGACAGAACTATAGAGTGATATCATTTATGGATAAAACAGTTTCATTTACTAGAAAGAAATTCTAAAGTTGGATGTAGCTGATAACAAATCTCATATATTAAAGATATATGAAAAAAAAATTAAAATTGACAAGTCTCCTAAAACTATGTGAGATTGCAACATACCTTTCTCAGCAATTGATGGATGAAGCAGACAAAAAGTCAGTAAGAATCTAGATTATTTTAGCAACATAACTAACAAAGCCATCTAATGTGTATATATGTAGTATCATAATAAACGAAAACATACCTGTTTTTCAGACCAAAGCCATGAAGCAGTTCTTAGTGATACGCAAATAATTTATAACATGGTGTATTCTCTGACTACAATGCAGGTAACTTACAAATCAATAACAGAATACCTAAAAACCAGCTAATTAGAAAAACTAGAAAATTTGAAACACAATTAGAAGGTTTTAAACAATCACCTTAATAGGTGATATGTGGAAAAAATAAATCATAATGGAACATTTAATTAATTAATTAATGATTTTATATATTTATCTGAGAGAGAGACTGGGTGTGGGGAGAGAAAGAGCGTGAGCTAGGGAAGGGGCAGAAGGAGAGGGAGAAGCAGACTCCCTGCTGAGCAAGGAGCCCTACTCCATCCCAGAACCCTGAGATCATGACCAGAGCCTAAGGCAGACACTTAATGGACTGAGCCATCCAAGTCCCATAATGGAACATTTTAAATGCTAATATTTAACAACAAAAATATATCTCCATTTGCTGTATAAAGCTAAAATTACCTACTTAAAGGCAACTCTGTAGCTTTAATTATTTTATATTAGGAAAGAAGAAAGGCTAAAAATTGAGTGATGTCTGAAGTCAGGAAAAAAAAACCAGAATAAATGAAATGATTGTTAGTGAAATAATAAAGATGGGTTAATAGTAATGAAATAAGAAAAAAGCTTTAGAAAGATCAATGTAGCTTTGTTCTTTTGGAAACTGATAAAATTAAAATTTGGCAAAATTTATCAGCTTTAAAAAAAAGAAAAATCCAAGAGAGAAAGGATGTGAATAAGTAATAGTAGGAGTGAAAAATGGAATACGACTATTATAGATGCATGAATGAGTAAGAAGATAAGAAACGTGAAGAACATTATATCAATCAATTTGAAAATGTGAGAAATATCTTTCTAGAAAAATATACTAAAACAGAATCAGAAATCTTTTTGTCATTTTTTTTTTAACTTTATAAGTTTCAACAGTAGTCAAACACCTTCTCACAATGAAAAAACAAAAGCTAGATGAATTTATGGAAAGTTCTATTAAACATTCATATGGGAACTATTTCTTAAGTTACACAAATGCCTTCAGAGAAGAGAAATACTAGCAACTCGAACACAGTAATGTATACAGAAGTAACATATCATGGATAATTTTGGCTTATTCTAGGAATATGATGTTTTTCAATGTTAAAATACCTTAAAATATTTCAGTGTAATTTCCCTCCTTAAATGGTTAAAGGATAAAAATTATGTCATCTAAATAAGTTAGAGATAAAAAGGAATTTGATAATATGTGTTATCTTTTTATGAAAGAAATTAGCATTTTGGTAAGGAGCCAGATTATAACATTAGGTCAGAGAAAAACATGCCTTAATGGAGTTTTAGCTCAGAGAAATCAGAACTATTAGCTGGTTATAGTTCTGGCTGACACCTCATCCTAACTCTTCTTCACGCCACTGAAATACACATATACGCCAAAGAGCAGGAGTCTGAGAAGTGATGTTCCTGGAGGCCTCAAAGGGGAGCACAAGAAAAAGATGTGAAGGGAAGACATATGACTCTGGTTAGAAAAAAACAAAAGACAAAAGAAAACAAAACAACCTGATCATGAAGGAGAAGGTAGAATGAAGGAAGAAATTAAAACCCTGAATTTGAAGAGTGGGAAATTTAGGAGGGAAGGTATGTTTCAGAAGTCAGTGAGTGATGCTTAGTCTGCAATCACCCAGTGTGGCACGTTAGATCCTCCCTCCATCACACTGAAAATGGTGTGGTGAGGGTGGCTGGAGCTGCTTCCCAAGCTGTGATCCACAAGAGCCCAACAGCAGATTTACTTGGGCAAGAGCACTAGCCCTGTACACAGCAATGCCCTCCTCTTTCCTCTAATGTGGCTCAGTCTGACTGCTGGGGGAAGAGGATCTCAAGGGTTGTGCTTGTTTAACAACCCCCAGGGTGATTCTCATATCCTTAAAATTTAGATAAGCCTTGGCCTAGCTATCCCAATGGAAGCATGTCTCTTCTCATCCATCCCATTTGGAACGATAACATGGGGAATAAATTTCAGGAACATGAGGAGGGGCAAATGGAGATTATCCAGGCTTCTATATTATCCATTAATTTGAAGTTAATTTTTAAATTTTCTATTTATTAGATCTGTTAACTTTTGTTGTGCTTCTAGAGCTTAAAAAATGTACATGGTCTGCTATCACACTTCCAGTTTGATTTTATTTGTTTGACAGTTATTCACAGATAATGACATACAAATGTGGAATACTGATATAATTCTTATTCTATAATATCTGGCCAGATTTTTTTTTTAAAGGAAGAGTAATGCAAAAGAGATTCAGGAGATATTATCAATTGCTGTATATACTGCATTTATACATTATTTAAGAATCAAGAAAGCCTGAAACTAAATACCACTTACATAATATCTTGCTTTATAAAACATCCTTTAAGGTTTATGGAAGTGTATATAGACAAAAATGGTAGGGGTATTTTTATTGGGAAAATAAATTAATTCCCAGGGAAAAAAGTGTGTTTTTAAAATTAAAGCGGTTTTCGAAACACATAGTAGAGCAAGAGGATATTGAAAAATAGCTATGTATATTTGTTAAAAAAATATTCAAAAAGTGTTTATAGGGCATCAGACTTGCCACAATAATTATTTTGCATTTATGGAAACCCAAAATATATGTAAGAGAGAACAATGATATTCCTACTCTATGTCTGCTGGTCAGACAACAGAGTCTGTAGTGTGGTATGGAGTTCCTACAGCTGTGGGCATGCACAAATCAGGTGTGCTAAGGATCAGATCAGGTGTGCTAAGGATCATCAAGATGATGGATGAACAATTGCAGGGGCCAGAAATATTTAATTGTATATCCAAGAATATTCCATATTAAGGTTGTCAGAAGAATAAGAACAGAAGCATCTTATTTTTTTTCAAATAGCTTAAAGGCCACCAGATGTAGAACTAGGGCAATGTGAGGAAGTAATATCAGAACACAAAAATACAGATTACAGAACATGTCAGTGAATGATTTTCATTGGACTGCATAGTCCCACTGGAAGTCTTCAAACATAGGTTGAATGACTTTGGTAATTTTAAAACATGATCCAGATCTCCTGAGAGATAGGTCACGGTTTCTCCCCTTGAGTTTGGGCTTTCTGACGGCTTGACCTATAGCATATAGAAGAAAGGATGTTGTGAGAGTTTTTAGACTCTGGCCTTCAGAGACTAGCAGCTTCTACTTTTTATCTCTTAGTACATTTTCTTTTGGAACCCAACCACCTTGCTGTGCAGGAGCTGAAGCTGTGTGGGGGGAGCCCCACACAGAGGAGAATTGAGAGTCACCAACAACTTTTAAGCCTTGCAATGGTGTCATCTTGGAAGTGGATCCTCCAATCCCAGTCTAGTTGGCCAGGGATCCCCAGATGTACTTTCCCCTAGAGTCCCAATTACCGAAAAGCAAAAATTTTCTGATTTCAATCTTTCAAAAAACGATTTGTTTGAGAGAGACAGAATGAGGGGGAGAGGAGTAAAGGGGAGGAACTTCAGCCACTTGGCACTCAGCATGGAGCCTGACACAGGGCTGGATCTCATAATCCTAAGATCATGACCTGAGCTGAAACCAAGAGTCTAAAGTTTAACCAACTGCACTGCCCAGGTGCCCCTGATTTAGTTCAATCCTGACAATCATTTCATTTCAGTCTGTATCCTACTCCAAGGCTCTTTCCTGTCATCCTCTAGTCTCCAGGCTGGGACAACTTGCATTTCTTTCTCACTTGGGTGAACAGCACTTATACAAAATGCCTTCCTCTCAGGGTTTTCCTTATCAGTGTTTAAGCCTTGATTAAATGTGCTGTTTCCTTTTATTCTTAATGTTCTCCATGGCCCTATCACACACCTGTTATTCTCAACCTTTCCATGACACAATTTAAAAGCTTTTCTTTTTAAAATTTTATTCTTCTCTTTCTATGGAAACAACAGGTCCTTGGTTTGGTTAACCAAAACCAACCTGTCAAAAATTCCATTTAGTATGATTATTGGCAGATCAAATCCTGTATCTCTACTTTACAATTACTACTGCTATAACATCTAAAAATTTTTCTCAGAGAGAAAAGAATATTTTTTGATGATTTTAATTTTCTTTACTTTTTTATTTCCCAATTTTCTGATGGTTTTAATTTTCTTATAAAGAAACACTTCTTCTACAAAGAAGAAATACTTCCTACACTATCACCACTGAATTATTAATTTAAAAATACAGTATGGTATTGTGGGAAAAATAGGCTCTGATTCAGACAGAAGATGTTTTAATTCTAGCTTTTCCACTTACTAGTTATATTGTTTCTGGATTTCTCTAAGTCTTGTTTTCTTCATTTTTAAAATATGGACAGCATACCTACTTTGTCAGATAAATTAAAATTGATGGAGATAATGTATCTAAAGCTTTAAGTGCAGTTTTTAAGTAAATTGACACTTTAACTATCACAATAAGGCTGTTACCACTTGATATAAACCTGGGAAGTTTGATATAGAAAGTTATTAGAGCATCATGTGTTCAGAATAAATATTTTGTTAAGAGAATTCTGAGAGATGGGTACAGAATGTGAAAGATTGAAGAGCTTCTTATTTCAAAACAATCTAAAGAATTTTGGACTCCAGTAACTTTGTGTATAGAATAATGATTTTTAAGAAAATTATTGATATATTGGGGCACCTGTGTGGCTCAGTTGTTGTGTCTGCCTTTGGCTCAGGTCATGATCTGAGGATCCTGAAATCAAGACCTGCTTTGGTCTCTCTGCTCAGCAGGAAGCCTGCTTCTCCCTCTCCCACTCCCCCTGCTTGTGTTCCCTCTCTTGCTGTGTCTCTCCCTGTTAAATAAATAAATAAAATATTTTTTTAAAAATGAAAATTATTGATATTAAGTTTAGATGCAAGAAAAGAAAATGCATGAGATGATGCACAATATTTTGAAAGATAATCTAGAGAAGTGTTAGAATTAAATAAGCATAAAAGCAACTAGCAAATCAAGAAAGATGTCATACAATGTAGAATAAGGTATAAAAAAGAGTGAAAAGGAGAAAATTAGTTTTGGTTTAAACAAGAGAGACATTCTTGAGAAAAATATTTGCAATAAAAATGTAGGAAATTTGTGTTTTTGACTGAATTAAATATTTTGACACATCTTTGGCCAAAGCATATCATGTTGTACCTAATTAGCTATTAAATGATATGTGGATTTAAATATTGTTAAGTTTGGAATTGGCTCTTAATGCCAGAGTGTTTGTGAACTGCTTTGAAATTAAGTTTGATTTAATGGGTATTACTTTGAGGCATTTTTGGAAAAGCAAACATAGGTGGAATTATAGCTCATTTTTAATCTCAACCTTCATTGTAATTACTCAGAGTGCCTTCTACTTACATGCATACAGAGTCTTGCTTATAATTAATAAGTACCAAAATGAAGCACACTTATGACAAATGAAGTACTACAAAATTAAAGTATCTAGTATAATGATTCAGTTCAAGGGATGGGTGATGAACTCTGAAATATATAGGACAGCATACACTGAACATCTATAATAGATTACAATAGAAAAAAAATTCAAATTTTTGAGGACAAAAGTAAGAGACCTTGTCAAAGTACACCTTTATTTTATATTAAGGTGTTGTACCTTCAAACGTTTCCTGATAGAAATTTGAACTAGAACTCACAAAATGGAATCAACAACATTTAGATCCAACTGTATCCTTTGACTACAGAGTAGTTACAGGGGTATGATGAATTTAACCAATTTTCTGACCTCATGAACATCACTTTTAGCTTGAAATGAGCCATGGGAAGAGCATTTATACCACAGAAATTGGTAAAACACTATAAATCAGATTTCTGCTTCATTGAAAAGCCAGTTGTTAAATATATACCAGCACTTGGCTGGTTGTGGAAATCACACTTTCTATACTTTCACTGAACAACATTCGTAGAATTTCTTGGGGAAATTTTTCAGCATGCATGCTCACTTTTAGATTATGTTTTATGAGTGATAGATCATACTGATTACTATTATTTCTTTCTATACTCTTCAGCCATTCTTGATTAAAACAACATTAAAAAGAGCCCATTTTTTATGAAAACTCAGTGACAGTTTGTCCCATTTTCTTTCTCTCAAACTATCAGATAGGGAGATTAATATCTGAGAGATATCTGAAAGAATTGGCTCCAAATTCTAATTTCTAAACATTTTAACTTAATAAACTAAGAATTTCCATAGAAATCTTGTATTTGGAGATACAAAATTTAACCTAGGGAGCCATTTTCATTAGCAAAATAGCATAAGGTAAATTTGTTTTCATTGATATGAATTTATGTGCATCAATTTTTTAAAGGAACCAATAACTACGTCATGTAAGTTTTGTTGATATTCTGGTAACTGCAAAGTAATTTTACTTTCAAACAAATAACATTAACTGTGTCTATATTGAACTAAAAATTGTTTCCAGGAAGAAAAGTGAAAATCCAAGATCCCATGCATTCACATGAAGCAGGTACCATTTAACTTAGCAGAATTTGACCAGTTTTCTGTCAATTAACAAGTTAAAAAATTAAAGCAGATGTTCATCTGACTTGAGGTTTGATGATTAACACCTGATATGACTAATGAGTAGATCAACTGGCATCTGATTAAATACAAAAATTCAGAAAATGCATGTGGCCAGAGCAGCAATTACTTATGTAGGAATGAGACTTTGCCAAGGAATTCTGGAATTCAGAGGATTTAAAAATTATGTTTTTTAAAAGAAAGTGGATACCATTTCCCTCCTCACCTAGACTGCACCCAGTACCTCAATAATGTATTAATTTTACCTATTCTGCAATGAGAGCAAACTCTCTTCTAGATCCTGCAGCAGCCTCTTTTAGTTGATGGCCGACATTGCCAAACTCATGCTGTAAGCCCTTTTCCTTTCTCTCTCTCCCTTCTCCCACAATCCATGATGCATATACATTATCCTCAGAGCACATTGTTTTCTGACTCTTACTCAACTAAAACCATTAATTATAATTCTACTTTATTTATGCTGTCAGTGGCAATACTATGTTAAATATTCATTTAAAAGTTTAAGATCTTTTTATAAATTCTAAATTATTCAGATAAATCTAGGAAGCTAAAGTCAACAGCTCTTACAAATTGTACAAGAATTTATAGATAGCCACAATTTTCTAACTTAGAAAACAATATTGGTTCTACTGTACTAATGAGTTTTTAATATTTATTGCATATTCTAAGTGTTCTACATGTTAAAAATAATCAAGTTTTATAATACTTCTATATAGAATTTTCATTGACACTCTTATTTTACAGATAAAGTTGAGGCACAGGGAAGATAATATATTTTTTGTTATTACACAAATATGCAAGAATGTAAAACCAGGAATCTAGCTTCACAACTCATGTTCTTAACTGCTATGTTATACAGTTCATCTCAAAAGGAGAGATTATCTCAATGTGTCTAGGAAAAGGATATTTTATAAGAAAAACTAAGTACCCTAAGTCAACATATTTTAATTAAATGTACTTAGGAATTGTAACTATATTCTCAGAAGTAAAAGAATGTATTTCAACTTTGAAATGAAAATATGATGTTAGAATAAAAGAATAGTCAGGGAACAATAAGAGCTTTTTAAAATTAAAAATGTGATAGCTAAAAAAGAAAACTCAGTAAAAATATTGGGAAATACAATTAAAGAAATTCCATAAGAAATAAGGCAATGAACAAAGAACAGATAATAAATTTGTGGATTTGTCCAGTGGGTTCAATATCTGATAAACAGGTGTTCCGGGAAGAGTGAAGAGAAAATAATGAAGAGAAAATCAAAGGTATTATGAGAAAATCAAATGTATGTTTCCATTGAAATATTTTAATTAGTGTGCAATGAATAAACATTTCCAATGGATATTGTGATAAAATTTCAGGGTATACAGAATAAAACAAATATCCTAAAAGCCTCAAGAAAGAAAAAGAAACACATTACAAAAAATAGAAATCATAATGTAATTATATTTTTCAATAGCAATTTGAGACACTAGAGGATAGTGGAACAATACCTTGAAGTTTTCTAGATAGATTTTAATTATACTGGCCAAACCACCAAAACATAGGAAAGTGCAATGTTAACATTTGAAGAGATGAAAGAAATAAAACATTCCTCTCTTATATACCTTCTCAGAAAGCTACTAGAGAATGGGCTCTGTCAAAGCAAAGAAGTAGATCATTCAGAAAGAAAGAGAAATAGGATCTATGGTAAAGTGTATTTAATACAACAGAAAAGAGAGAATTCCTGATATAACAGCTATCCTGTGAGTAAAGGATACTGATTGGTTCTAAAGAGGAAAATCTCTGGGAGGAGTGTCTCTATGAAACAAATAGAATGAATATATTCAACATCATTTGTTAATGTAGAAAATTATGTGACTGTGAAATAACATGGATATAACAAATGAAAAATGTAAGCAATCATTAAATCTTGGGGAAATAGAAAGGCACACAAGTAAAGTAATCTCTGACCTTACTTGGTTATAAATTATAATGATATATGCATCGCTTATTGTTTTAAGCAACAATATTGGGAAAAGAGGAAGAGAAGTGTTGTGTAAGAGAGTTAGATGAGCATCTTCCAAAGGAACTCAGAAGAAAAAATTGCTTTCAAAGCAAATCTTTATTGCCAATCAGTTATTGTCTCTGGTCAGAAATGATAGACCACATATGAGTACTGCTAATAAAATATTCAGTGTTTATGCTCCAGTTGTGGAACAGATTTATTGTTTCCTTCTCTTCACTCCATGTTGACACCACTGGCCCTGAGCTGAACCGACTTCTTTTCTTCCAGCACTCTCAGGTAAAAGTCTGGGTTTTAGGACCAGTGAGGGGCTATCTTGTCAAATAGCATCTGCTTTTGATGATGCTGTAGGCATTGAATTTCATATAAATTTCTCTATGTTACAGTATGCCATATCTAGACAAGGAGCTATAATAATATATAGTAAACTTCAGTTAACTATTACTTGGTATCACTGGCACAAACTTCAATAATAAAATAATAATAATAATTATTATTATTCAATAATAAAATGGGCTTTAGTGTAGGGAGGTAATTTACAAGTAGAATGAGTGATAGGAGAGGATGAAAGGAAAAATTGAAGTGAATTGTGTCACACTTGAGAATTGCACTCACACTTAGTTGTAGAGGAAAGAAAAGAAATTGTGGATACCACAGAGACCAGTAGGATGAATAAATTGAAGATAAATACAGGAAGGAGGTATATGTGTTTTGAAATGTCTATAGTTAAAACAAATAAGAAGTATCCGTCTAGAGTAAATACTACCAAGTCTTTCTTAAGAACAGTTATCATTACAGTTACCACTATTATAAACAAATATTAATATTATATGTCAAGAAGTTCCTGGAGTGGGAGCTAGGAAGCTAAATTTGGCTTGATCACTGATCAATGAAAAGCCATGAACGGATATACTTGCATCACTATGCCTTCTTTTTCTCTTTCCAAATAATTGAGAACACCATATAGAAGGTGTTTGAAACCAATATTTTAGATCATAGATCCATGAGAATCTTAAGTATATCAGTGATGAATATGTATATAACTGTATTCAAAACTGTCCCCCTGTAATATCTTTTCTTTGTAAAATAATTATAACAAACAAGAAATTATTTGTGGGTCTCACCCATGGCCCTCATTTACACCCATTCTTCAGTATATTATATAGCTTTCATTTCAAAACAGGTTCCCAGGATATTTATTAATCAAAACCTAGTCCACTCTATTTCATTATATGGTAGGATTACTGCCTCAAATCCATTTTTAAAAATGCGGTAGAAATAAAATATTTTAGGGTTCAGCAAATCTATTAAAATAATGCTGAATAAAACAAGAATAGCCTTCAGATAATACATTATTGATGGTATATCAAATATTAGCAATAATGCAACATTTAAAAATCTATGCTTGTGTAAAAAATGAATCACACAATAAAATCAGGGAACTGAAGACTTTATTATAAAATATTCTCTCAGCATGACATTCCTAACCCTGCTTCCTCTCACATTTCCCCTGTGGAGATTAACAATCCCCAAAGCTTTAACAATCTGCTTTTTTCTTAATCATTTCAGACAACCTTAAAATCTTTAACTTTTAGCTAAGGTAAGCCTTTTATGATTTTTTTTCTTAATTCAGTTAAATTCACTGAAGTTCAATGAATATGTACCTGTATACATATCATTATATACATTATATACATGTGAAGATATAAACAAATTATATACATTATATACATGTGCAGATATAAACAAAATTATATAAATTATATACATGTGCAGATATAAACAAATATGCACATACACGTGTATATGTGTAAGTGAATATCTGTATGTAAGTATGTGTATTTGGAGATTGAAAAAGCTTGTGTGTCATCCTATAATGTAGTAGAAAATGTGGTTCAAGCTATATATGATCATTAATAACAATAATAATTCTTATTGCCTAGACATTTAACATGTGGGAAGCACTTTACCAAGAACTTTACTTACGTTACCTTCTTTAATCTTTCTAACAAGTTTACGGGATATATATTATTCCTGGATATTGAAGCATGGAGTGGGAAGAATCTTACTCATGATCTCACTTAGCATTAAGAATTACAATTAAGTTGTTTTGGTCTCCTGATGGATATATTTCTTTTTTTTTTTTACTTTTTTTATTTCATTATTGTTTTTTTTTAAAGTAGCCAGAAGTCTTAAAAAAAAAAAAAAAACACAAACAGCCAGAAGTTTATAGCTCTTAATCCTCTTCACCTATTTCACTTATCCCTTCATTTCTATGCCCTCTTGCAAACACCAGTTCTCTGTATTTATGATTGTTTCTGGTTTTTGCTTATTTGTTTCATTTTTTAGATACTATGTATAAATGAAATAATATGGTATTTGTCTTTCTCAGTCTGACTTATTTCATTTAACTTAATACCCTCTAGGTCTATCCATGTTACTGTAAATAGAAAGATTTTTTTTTTTAATGGCTGAGTATCATTCCATTATACATAAATACTACATCTTTATACATTCATCTATTTATGGATCTTTAGGTTGTTTTCATATCTTGACTTGTAAATAATGTTTCAATAAACATAGGGGTCATATATCTTTTTAAATGAGTGCTTTTGTTTTCTAGTAGTGATTGCAATTACTGGATTATGAGATATTTCTATTTTTAATTTTTGGAGCAGCCTCCATACTGTCTCCCATACCAACAGTGCACAATTTCTTTTTTTTTTCTACAATTCCATCAACACCTGTTATTTTTTATCATTTTCCAAGTGTGAGTCCCTTGGGCTGAGGGTGCCTGGTATAGGGTCTGATACCCTTGCTTCTCCTATTTGTGGTTAGTCACACTGAGGGCTTGTTTGTTTGTTTGTTTGTTTTTTGTTTTTTTAGATCTTATTTATTTATTTGACAGACAGAGATCACAAGTAGGCAGAGAGGCAGGCAGAGAGAGAGGAAGGGTAGTGGGCTCCCTGCTGAGCAGAGAGCCCAATGTGGGGCTCCATCTCAGGACCCTGGGATCATGGTCTGAGCCAAAGGCAGAGCCTTCAACCCACTGAGCCACCCAGGTGCCCTGAGGGTTTGGTTCTTAATTGCATCTTTACCCCTACTATCCTTTTCAATGTGGCCTTCTCTCTGTTACTAGCTATGAAAGATCGATTCTGGAAGTCTTGAGGTTGTTTCTAGAGTTAGTTGCATAAACCTGGCTTTGCATCACTGGTGTGTCGATGGAATGAGGGGAGCTTGGGATCTTCCTACTCTGTCAACTTCCTCTTCTCCCATAGTTTAGTTTTAAAGCCAGTCTATTTGATCAAAAATCACTTCTTAAGCACTTTGATATACTGCTTGGTTCAATGTGAAGTATAAATCAACTGAATATGGTGTCTTTAGAAAAGCAAATTTATGTGTGAGAAAAAGGAAAATGGGAAAGACGGTAACATATCCAGCACTGATATTACAGTAGTTGGAGTGAGCTTCCTGAAAAACATCTAGATCAGTTCCCATAAGAGAAGAATTTGTTATGAGGAGTTAGAACATAGCAATATTACAATGATTTCCTTTGAATATAACAAATTTAAAAGACTTATTACTGATGGAACCAAATGAAATATGAAAAATGAGAAAATGAGGAGATAGGTGGATCCAATGCTTTTGTCAGTTACATGTGACAGCCATGGTAATGTTTTAGAATGTAAAATGGAGTTTTTTGTTGTGGGGTGGGAATTATTTGTTGTTTTTGTTGCATCTGCTTCAGCTGATGTTGTTTACTATTTATTGCTCTCATGAGAAAAGTTGTAAACTATTTCATCATCTTTAGTCACACGATTCTTAAATGATTTTTGGTAAGCTTTGCAGTTGTCACTCACTCTATAGCTTTAACATTTATACTTCACTCATTACTAGAAAATGTATCCTTTTTCTACAACTACATGGAGTGAAGGACAAGCAACAGATAGAGACCCTCTAAATTGCCACTTTGGCCATTTTCCTTTCTCTGTGATCCTCATACAGAACCCTTCTACATGGCCATCAAATTAACATACGTAAGTAAAATTCAAAAAGTGGAGAAAGGATTATCAAGTAATCTAATGAGATATTGGGACAGATGTTCTCAATTCCATGCCTACCCTCAATTAGGAAAATTCATAGAGAAGCTGAGGGTATGCTATTTCTATGATAAATTACTGATTTTAAATTAAAGCTGATACTTCCACTTATGAACATTATTGACCAATCATTCTTCCAAGAACATTAGAAAAGTTGAATAGAATGCAAAATAATCTGTTTGAAGACATTAAAGACCTACTCAAGCAAATAGGAATTAAAGAACCCAGAGCTTTGAAGATAGTAGTATGTGTTTAATTGTGGCCCCTGATTCATATGTTAAAATCCTTAACCTCAGTGGCTCAGAATGTGACTTTATTTGCAAATAAGATCATTGCAGATATAGTTAAGTTAGGGGGAGTTCATATTGGGGTAGGTAGGTCTAATCCAATGTGGCTCGTATCCTTGAAACAAGGAGAAATTTGGAGATAGATGCACACAGGGAGAGTATGTGTGAAAATGAAGGCAGAGATTGAGGTTGATACATCCACAAAACAAGGAACCCTTAAGATTGCTAACAAACCACCAAAAGCTTAGAGAGAGGTC
Source organism: Mustela putorius furo (assembly GCF_011764305.1). Lineage (NCBI taxonomy): Eukaryota > Metazoa > Chordata > Mammalia > Carnivora > Mustelidae > Mustela > Mustela putorius. The sequence goes on from NW_025421987.1 coordinate 35,886,670, forward strand.
TTGAAGGGCTTCTTTTCTCACAGCCCTCACAGCCCTCACAGCCCTTCCAACACTTAGATTTTAGTATCCAAGATTGTAAGAGAATAAATTTCTGTAGGTTAAGCCACCCCATTTGTGATACTTTGGCATAGCAGTCCAAACAAACTTAATACTTAGGGAAGCCATGTTTTGCCTGAAAGCACTTTCTGATAAATAAATGGTGTGAGACCAAAAAGTCGAAAAGCTGAGCAGAAAACAGTAATAAGAGATTGGAAAAAGTCAAGTTATGATAGAGTCATAGTACTAGGGAGATAAAATTTAGTATTTAGGTATTCCAAAACAGCCATATTTGAAGGGAAACCACTGATATTATCTAATGCGTTTCCTTTCAAGGCATTTGGAGATTTTAAGTGGGGCAAAAGAAGAAGAAAGAGGCAGCATAGTTGCTGAGAAGTCAAGCAGGGCTACTGAGAATTTTGTAGTGCTAGAGGGATCAAAAACATCAAGTTATGTGCATTTGTTTGTAACCATAGATTATAATATTCTTTCTGGACATAATAAATCCTATGTGAATTATTACCTTTACCACTTATATGTCAAAGTAAAAGAATTTTAGAAAACTTTTTTTGTTATTATTTGTATTATTATTCTTATGTATTTTAATTCTACATATACTTTGAAATAATCAACAATGTTTCTTGTTTGATACCTATGTATTTACTTATAAATACATATTTATACTTTCTTTAGTTCTTCATTCTTTCCTGCATTTCTTTAGTTTCACCTGGGAAAAGTTTCTTCTGTGTTTTCATGTCAAATAATTGTCTTCTTTTGAAAGAATTCCTTTAGTACTTTTTTTTGGTAAAATATGTCTCCTAGCAATTACTTTGTTATTTTATTTTATTTTTTATTTTCAAATAATTTCAAAGTTACAGGAAAGTCATAAGAATAAGGATAGGAAAAAGTAACCATTTATCCTTTACCAGATTTGTCTATTATTATTTAGTCTTTCCCTCTTCATTTGCTTTATCATTTTCTCTTTTTCTTCCATTCTCTCTCTCACTCTCTAACACACACACACATGCATTTTTTTCTTGAATCATTTGAGGTGAAACTATATACATTGTAGTTGTTTATTCCAAAACACTCCAATGTGCATTTCCTAAGAATAATTATATTACTTTTTAAAAAGCCACAGTAAGATTATCTAACTCTAATTTAGTAAATGATGACACACTAATTTGTCATTTTTCAGTTTTTCTAATTGAATGAATGATAATCATTTGTAAGAATTTTTTCCCTCTAGCTCAAGATTCACTCTAATGACACTAAGTCACTCTAATGACTCTAATGACATGTATTGTGTTTAGGTCTCTTTGGTGTTCTTTAATCTGACATATTTCCACAGCCCTTCTTTGTCTTTTATGACTAATTTTTGATGGCTATAATAAAACTCCTTCTGATTTTTACGTTTACTCACCCCTTCAGTTCAGTCGTGCCTTTTCTTGTAAGTCAGATTTGTATGAGTCTTAAAGTTGCAGGTGATGGTGGAGTAGGTGGAGAATGAATTCATTTTTATGATACCAACCATCTTGCTGATATATTAACTCTTATATCCTCACAGCAACCATAATAAATAGGTATTTTATTTCTAATTATCTCAGGTAGTAAATGCTAGACACTGGAATCCCATAATTTGTAACTCATAGAAGGTTGTAGTACTACTGCTGAGATCCGTCATCCTGTAGTAAGAGAGCTGTTCCCTCAGACAACAGAAACAAACTACAAGCTTTCACTTACATGTATTAAAGATAATTGCCAAACCCTGTGTTACAAGTAAAATAGGGTTGATTCCTTTTCAGCTGAAATTATAAATCCTATTTTCCAAATACCAAAGTGCCATCTTTCCATATTATAGAAGAAATTCTTAGGTGTTTTTTTCTCAAAAATCAAGAACTCTCTAGAAAATTAAGAAAATACTGATCAGTTTGACAGTATTAAGGAAATACTGATCAGTTTTCTTCTTATTTTTTAAAAAGATAATTTTATATCTATGCTCTAAAATAATTTTTTAGACTTTTTTATACTAACTTTATTGAGATATAATTCACATATTTAATTTTCTTTTTGTTGCTGATGATTTGAGTTTTTCCTCATTTTCTTTTTGTTTCATCTTTTTCCAAGAGAAAAAAAAAGTAAGCAAGATTCTTTGATAAAGAAAAAAGAAAGATGTAGCAACCTGCCTAAATTCTTCCAGGTTCATTTGGAAAATATGAAAAAGATTTACCAAATACCAAAACTATAATTTCAACTTTATAACAAAGATTTTTCAGAGATAACACATTTATGTGTTTTGTCAGAGAAATATAAGACCATTATTTTATAAAGAATAGTTTGAAGTACATTCATTTACATTACTTATACTTATTTTCTTTTTTAACTATTTATTTAGCTGTATTTCTATTGAGATATATCAGAAACACATTCAGTACTCAATACGCGCATGCCAAATGAATAAATGGCATTATGTTGTCATATTTATCAAGGTTCAGAATAATTAATGTTTTCTAAAACATCTCTTAAAATGGAAAAGAGGAGAAAGCCAAATAAAAAAAAAAAGAAGAAGAAGGAAAGAAAAAAAGAGATGCTAAGGTTCTAACACCATGCAACTTAATTCTGTTTCAAATCTAAATTAAGATAAGAATTGCCTCCAGTCTAAAAAAGTCACTTGTCAATTATAAAAACCAGGATTTATTTGTGAGTCTGGGTATTCCGAGTAGGACTGCTGATTAATACTGCTTACCATTCTGCTTTGTTCCCTCTGTTGACTCTTGTGCACATTTTTCTCTGAGAATATCATCTCTGTCAGCACTTTCAAGAAACCTGGAGCTGGCCAAGTGCTACCCTGTCCTACACTTGAACCCTACCCACTCATCAATGATCAAACCAAAATAGAGCAACCTCGGGAAGCTTTTCTTCATGGTTCCCAACGGGAACTGACCTATCCTTCGTCTGAACCCGCCTTGCACTTGGTTTCTCTTTCCTAGGGTTGCTAACTGAGTGCATTGCCATCTCCTCCACTTCCCTTTTAATTCAACATTAAAAAGGACCACTGCTTCAGAAGAAATATACCCCTTCCTGGGTATCTATTTTGTTATAGATCAGAGTTGGAGATGAAAAAACTTTACTAGTGAAGAATATTTTGATATTCTTAATTCAGTTCTAGAGCTTTTTAGAGCCATGCATATAAAGCCAGAAACAGAGAACCACAAAAGACAAGAATATATATATTTGTTTTTCAAAATAGAATGTAAATTCACTTGTCAGTTTGATACAAGAGACTCAAGAGTTCAAAAGTATGAACAAGACAAAAGTTTTGTAGAGGAAGGGTATACAAAGGATAAAATGATGATAGAGAAATTTGGGGAGATTGTGGTAATGGTGGTGAAGGTGGTGGTGGTGGATGATCAGTCAGTCAGCAAAGAGAGTAACTACATTCATGACGTGCTAAGTGTGTGATTAATAAGAAAAGGACTGCATATTAAAATATATCAAAGCTGAATCTTTTGTGGTACAAAACTTTATATTCTACAGTTATATAAAGATGCCCCTACAGGCAGAGGCCACCCAGAAAAGCAGATGTTAGATGGAAATGTAAAACAGAATAATACATACAAATCTTAAGTGGAAAAATCAAAGCGAATGGGGAATATGACTATTTCATAGGAAGTTCTCACAAACTTAACCTATTTCATTTTAGTTCTTTGTTCTGTCTAAGTTATTTTTATGGGTCAGAACAAGGCTGGGTAAAGAAGCATGGAAACATGATCATAGCTTCTTTTTAAAATGTCAGGAAAACAGACTGTTTATTTTGACCCAAATCCACACAATTAGCAGGACTTTATCCCTCAGTGACTGAAGGTCTTGCTCTGTGTTTGAAAACCTAAAAAATGCAGCTGTTATGATGGATAAGACTGCTGATTCATCCTTCACCTAGAAATTCAGGACACATCTGTGCTATTTTTGATATAAATTAGATTAATCACAGATTCATTTATTCTAAGTAAACTGTTTTGAGGTCTTGTGAGGAGCAATTCTCTGGGGATCAAAAGGTCTTTAGTGCAAATCCCAGCAGAGGGAGATCTTCGAAAGTGAACAGCGTTCCTAGAAAAGCACGCTGTCCAACACTGCAAAGTATAGACTGATACTTAAATATTTTCTACTATCAAGTATAATTTTAGTAAGTTCTTCTGGAATTAACAACTATTACAAAGAACAGCAAAAGCATAGCTTAAAACAAAATTCAAAACAAAACAGAAAATAGAGACAAAAGTTCTTGACATAAATTAAAAATATAAAATATATAGAATTTATTCAGTGGCCATTTCTCCTTTCATCTCCTACCTCTACCCCCATACATTTGTTAATGATTAGTTGTTTCATATTTCTGAGATGCCTGTGTGGGAAGAATATTTTTGTGCTGCTTACCACCTTGGCCCTTTCTTACATACCTTCCTGCCCTATCATCTCCAGTCCCCCTTAAATCCATTTCTGCCTGACTTGACAATCAGGAAAGCACAGGAGACTTGTTGAAATGCTCAGTGAGGACCTACATATTGAACTTGGTGGTTATAGATCATACACAGCCATGCATACCTATCTGCTTCAGTCGCTATCATTCCTCTGAGGGAACTTATAACCTGTTCTTCCTGTCCCTGTTACCCAGGCTCCAGGCCATCACCTGGTACCATTAGATGCAACATCAGAAATCACTTGCTTTGTTCAAATTTCCTGCTGATTTTGTTTTATAGGTGTGCAGTCATCTCTGCCTTATTAAGTCAGAATGTTAAAGGAATGTCTGTCTGCCTTCCCAAACCATGTTCAATTGCTGACCTTAAACTCATGCTGGGACTTGGAGCACTTACTGATTGACAAACTGACTGTCTGGGAACTGAACCCTGATGGTGTGGGGAACAAGCAGTGAGGTAGAGCTCGGGGGGATGGGGGGTTGTTTCAAGCTTTAAGCTGAACAGTATTAACCCTGGGGCCTACTCCCTCCCCTTGGGCCATTGTATCTTCTGCCGTGGAAGAAATGAAACCAAAGGATGGAGTGAAATTCCCACCTTCAGGACCTCTAGCCCAGCTTAGCACTACCTCATCCTGCCTCTCAGCCTTTCCCTCCCCAGGGCCATTTGGTAAGTTCTGAGCACTTTAGGTAACTTTCTAGGACATGGACCACCATCGAGATTCTCATTTATTTTCTTGTTCCATGAAAAATGGTCAGGACTCAGACTTGTGAGCCCACGGAGGAGGGCCGGAGTAGTGTCCTCATAGCATAGGGAGAGAAGCTGAGGTCCAGAGTGGTATCACAGAAGCTCTGGGTGTCATGGAGGTTTGCCAGAAATGCACCTTGACAGGAACCCACACAAGTTGGTGGAGATAGAGAAGGTAGGTTAACACCATTAAGTGGCCATTTGAATAGGCCTTTGCCACAGGAGGGAGACGTTTTGGTTGGTTATAATTCAGCCCTCACACCCTCCCTCCCAGAGATATCTAGGAACACTTTGGTCTATCCTCTTACCTCAGGTATCAAGAGCCTCCAACATGCCCAGAATCAGGGCGCTATAATTGTTTTGCGGCTCTGAGGCCCTAGCCTCAAATGTATGTCAAGATATAGACTGAATTTCCATTCTGTTCCATTTATAATATGAATGATATTAATACTCATGTTTGCCTAATGAAAAAAAAAAACAGGTAATCAGGAAGGCCAAGCCTACACGTTATTTTGGAATGCAGAAGGTGTTATGGGAGAGACCGAAGTTTCTCATAACATCAATATAATTGGTATTTACAACACTTTTTAAAGAGAGTTTTCATAGCTTTAGGAGCGAAAAGCATGTTTTCAGAGGAAGTCAAAAGAAATAACAAAACCGAGGCCCAGGGTGTGCTCTCAGTCAAATTACTGTAGTGTAGGCATCACCAGACTACTTTAAACTCATGCAACTAAGCTATGGCCAAGAAATTTTTACAAAGAGTGTTTAGAACATCCTTCCATGTGCTTCTCCTTGTCTTTCAGGGAGAGCAGCTATTTCCAGTTGAACACACAAACCACCTGTTGAAACCTGTTTTTTTTACAGAGGGTTGATAAATACTAGAGCACAGATGCAGCAATGAATATTTTACCAACATATCCATATGTGAACTATTTTGGAATTATTTTTGTTTAGTGCTAACAATGTTTCCTGTTGGAGAAGAGCACGCAATGAAACTGGCTGAGAGTCTTGTGTTCTTGATGAGAGGGGCACAGTACAATGAGTTATAGAGATAAGAAAGTGATAAGGTACTATATGCTTTGAGTGCCATTTGTGAGGAAAAAAGTGCCCTCGGACTTTCATTTGTCTTTTCTTCAACTACAGTCGGAGGGTCATGATGGCTATTGGACACATAGCATTATTCTTCGGTGCAAGAGAAAAAAAGCAGGAAGTATAAAGGAACTGACTAAAAAAGGGCAAAGAAATAAATACAATAACAATGAAACTTAGAAAGTTGCTAGCCACTACTGCTTAGCATGGAAGGCAATGGTGGCTCATGGGTCATGATGATATTTGCAACCAAAGATTTCAGCTTTGTGTAGCCATGTCTTGAGCTATATTATTCCTTCTACTGAAATATTTTCTCTTTCTACCACTGACATCCAAGGGTATGCCCTTTTCAGATCTCTCATGAAGGAGATTCTCTCTGGCTGTCCCTCCTTTGGGATCCAGGACAATATTCATACCAAGGACATGCTCTTTCCAGGCTGCTCTCAGCCAATGACTTATCCATCAGACGGACCAAGACTTCCTCAGGGCTTCACTGCAACTTGAGGCTTTTCCTATTCAATCTTCTGACCTACCCTTTCTTCTTTCTTAGGTATTTGCCTGCATCATTTTCTGAAGACCTTCTGTACCTACTCCTGCTACTTTCTCCTCTGTCCTTCATAGGCATTTTGCCCAATAAACCTCTCCCACATTTAATATCCTCTTGGTAAAGCTTCTCAGAATACCTGAACTAGCAGACACTCCAAAACGGATCCCCTTCACTTGTGAAAAATCAAGGCCAAGCCACGACCTTCATGAAGACTCCACTAATCCTTCTGTTTATAACATATATTTTTTTTAAGATTTTATTTATTTATTTGACAGAGAGAGATCACAAGTAGGCAGAGAGGCAAGCAGAGGGAGAGGAGGAAGCAGGCTCTCTGCCGAGCAGAGAGCCCGATGCGGGACTCGACTCCAGGACCCTGAGATCATGAACTGAGCCGAAGGCAGAGGCTTAACCCACTGAGCCACTCAGGCGCCCCTGTTTATAACATCTTATTCCTTGAATTTCTTTCCACAAGAAAGCTCTATATTTATATTTTATAAGAGAGTTTTATAAAACTATATTCTTTTCTCATAATTTACCCTCTCTTCATTTTTTTCTAATTGGAAGATAGACACTGTTATGCTACTTTTAAAAATATTTATTCTCCCACATTGATTACCACATATGCTACCTAGCCTATTGGAGGCATTCATCAACTCTTTGCTAAATTCAACTAAATGGATTGTCACCTTACTTTATAGGACACTTAACAGCCATTAGTAAGTAACTTGATTGTTGGTTCTCTTCAATGCACAGCACTTCCAACAGGTAAACTTTCCCCATTTATTATTTCTGTGGTATACTCTTAATATTCCAGCTTAATTTCTTTTCAGTAAGGATTAGTAGATTCAGAATCCTTTGTTGCAGTTTGTTTGAGCATTCTATGTACTTGGTCATGTGCTAGGTAACAAAAACACAATGATGAAAAAGACATGGCCTCTGTCTTCAAACAGCTTATAGTAGGAAAGACCAATATGCAAAGGAATATGATAATACAAATTTTGAAGGCTCAAGATAAATGTCTGTGCAAGACTCATAGTTGCAAAAAAAGGGGATGACCACTTCTACATGTGACAAAAGGGAAGTTTTCAGAGGTATGACCATATTTTACAAGAGTCTTAGAAAATCTGAATGCATTCACATTGTAGAAAACTTGCAGGAACCCTGGTGAATGCTGGGTCACTCCCTTTGTAGAAAACTTGCAGGAACCCTGGTGAATGCTGGGTCACTCCCTCTCCTAGTGCCCTCTTCAGTAAATAGGCTTGCTCCCCTCATTACTACCAGTTCTGCAAGATGGATCTTAGTGACACTTCAGTTTAGGATTGTCTCCATTTAAAAACATACACACACACACACACACAAATATATGACATACCTAAGGTCAACCTTCTTTCTAGGGGTGACCCCTTCTTAGCCTATGACTGATCAGCATGGAGTTTAAAAGCTTAGACATCCCACCCTTAACTCAGGACAACTCTGAAGGTCCATTCCAACTAAAGAACTCTCTTTGGGGTTGGCTCTGTTGGGACTGAATTACAAACTAATTCCTCCCTCTCCCCAATTCTCCCCCACTTAGGTTTTAAAACCAAGAACACTCCCTAATCAGAATCCTGCATCCCCAACTGTAACAGATACATTCAGCCCAGGCAAGGGAAAGACATGTAAGCAGAAACGTGGGTATAAAATGGCATGGCTAGGGGCGCCTGGGTGGCTCAGTGGGTTAAGCCGCTGCCTTCGGCTCACGTCATGATCCCAGGGTCCTGGGATCGAGTCCCGCATCGGGCTCTCTGCTCAGCAGGGAGCCTGCTTCCCTCTCTCTCTCTCTGCCTGCCTCTCTGTCTACTTGTAATCTCGGTCTGTCAAATAAACAAATAAAATCTTTAAAAAAAATTTAAAAAAATAAAATGGCATGGCTAGTTTGGGGTACCATAGTCTTCTGGTGAAAATGGCCTCCCAGCTCTCTGCATTCATATATATATATACATATATATATATTCATATATATATACATATATATATATTCATATATATATACATATATATATTCATATATATATACACACATATATATATATATATATATATATATAGTTTTTGCTGGTTTTGTTAACATTTTTATGGAATAAACACATTCCAAAAAGTGTTCTTTATCTGCATTTTTATATCTCCCTTTTTATGTCTTTTTCCTCCTAAAGGAAGGAAAATTCTAGGAAAGTTTTGAATTATCTAATGTTTTGTATTATCCATACTATTTTCACATTCTGTGAATGTAAAATTTGAGTAAAAAAAATATATATATAGATTTTTTCTTTGATTTTAGTAACATCGTGATAGAATGACATCATTACACCATCAGTTTTTATTCTCTCAATGATTCATAAAAAAGCAGATCGCTGTAATACAAATACTTACATTGAATTAGAGTTTCCCAGCTAGACACATGCTTATAGACCAGCTAAGCCCATAACCTCAAAGAATTTCCCTACTTGGAAAAATACTGTGACATATTCACTTTTACTGTGTGCCTCATCACTTGTTTTAGTAAAAATACAGGAGGAAAATCACACATCAACTTGTGCAGTGGTCCTTGTCCAATCCTGACCAATGCTGACATAAAATTCCTAAATGGAAGAGGCTCAGAGCACAACATATCATAACATAACATTTTCTATCCCATGTATGTTAAAAAGCCTCATACTGACATTATTATTTGAAATTATACCTACTGAAGCAGAAAGAGCAATGCTTTTTAAACAAAGTAAAAATTGAACAACTGATTATACCAGAAAGATGCTGTGAAGCTAATTGTGGCTGAGGTAAGAGAAATAGGACAATCAGCTATCCACTTTATTGGCCTCTGTAAAGTCACAAAGATGTCCTTAAATGAGCATATATTAGTGGTAGGTTACATTTTAATTGTCAGTTCTCTTTTTCCTCTTCCCCTCAACTACATGCTTATTGATCTCTAAATCAACAACATCCCTGAATTTTGTTCACTTCCTACAGTTAGGATTTGTTCTTTAAAATCAAACTGATTGCAAGCTCAGCCCTGGAGATGCATTCTGGAATCATCATTTAACATAATGTTAAAGAGATCTGGGAAAGAAAGATATGCATTTTGGGAGTGGTATGTACACAAGATGCAAATGAAGGAGAGCCAGGCAAAGCAAAACAGGGTGATTCTAATTTAGTGCTCAAATTAGTTTTGCAGATAGCTAGACACTTGTCTCTCATTTTCAATCACTCCTCTGTTTGTAGAGCACTTTGATGGGCTGTCTTGATAGCAAAATTACAGGCAATTAAATTTAGAGGGCTAATTTTTCCAATGATTTCAACTTCAGAAAAATAAAATAAGAGATAACTTTAAATACATCTTACAAAGTGAAATGATATTGTTTCAAAGGATCAAAAGCTTTGTCTCTTAGAGAATCAAAGGGCCTAGCCTTTGGCATCAATCACATTTTTCATGAAAAACAGAACTTTGCAGTTCCTGAGGCTTCATGACAAAGAAAACAATCCAACTTATCTGCTGTAAGACTTGCTCCAAGATGTGAAGATGGAGAGGTATTTGGCAGCAGCTGTTAACCCACCTGCAGAGAAAACTTCTGTCTCATTTCATCTGTTGAATTGTTCACAAGATCCAGACTAATGTTTACTTGTTCACGATTAAAGATACCACATAGCCTTCAGAGATTGTTCAAAAAGACTGTCAGAGAGCCTGCAGAGCCTGAATATTAAGTTGTTCTCCCTGGTTAGGTTCTAGCTCACCACATACCTGATGCCTACCCTGATGGCTCTCTGAAACAAAGTTAAAACCCGAATTAAGAAAAACTTGGCAAGCTTCCAAACCTGCCTTTGTAACAGCAGCCCTACATGCTGTATTTATTTGCATTCCATTTTCTACGCGTATTTATGGTAAACCATTAGGCAGCATTGAGATGTACATCTAAATCGCTGCTTTCCTGGGGTTTCCTCTGTCCTAAGGAATGTGGATCATAATACCTGCTTATGCTAAAATGTGTTGGATAGAGGCTCTTTTATCCTAAGAATCAATTGCATCTCCTTAGAATGCATGGCTGCCAATAACATATTCTGGTTTCTCGACCAGAAAATAATGCAATTGAAATGACTAAAAGCAAAGCGTATTAGAGAAAAGCCTATGTTTGAAAACTGAAGTGTGGCAGTATCAGCACAAATCAATGTCTGGATGGCCACAGTAACCAAGGCTAATACGTACAATTATTTTAATTGTAAGGAAGAGGAAATGGGTTTTTAAGCACAAAGGAACTGATTTAAATAAACTTCTTAAGCTAAAGATACCTTAGAAATCCCAAGTTTTCTGGCTGATATGCTGGGTAGAATCATTGGTTATTTTACTCTAAGAGACATAAAATCTTCATATTAGGTTTCTTGGTGACTTTAGTTGAAGTTTAATTTTTAAGGGCTTTGAAGTACTTGACATTTAATACCTATTAGAATTCTCTTTAAGAGAATTTAATTCTCCTGTGTCAGGATAATAAAGATCACATTGTTTGCTTGAGAGACAGCTGTTCAGCTTCTTAGGTAAATACAGTATAAGAACAAACTTTGGAATTGTACACATCCAGGTGTGTTTATAGCTATTCAGGTCAGCCTGGGAAAGGTGTATTTTTATGATTTTGTATAAGGCAAGCATAAAAGGGACAAATTATTGATAAAATAAAAGGTGCAATATTAGAATTGTAACATAAAAATAAACAAGGTAACAAAAATACAACCAGTAATAGTCCTGAATTTAAGTACTCAATAAACATTCACATTCAAAAAATACTGAGAAAGACTGAGCTAATAAAAATCACAATGAAATGAAGGTAAAAATATGAATTGAAACATAATATAATCTCTGCACTTGTTATCCATGATTTTAAGCTACAGAATGAATATTGCCATTGGTCTGTCATTAATAAAATATGGCAGATGGGGGAAAAAATGGGTTATTTTTCCAGCTAGGAGATGTTAGAACCTCTTCTTTTTTAATATACTAACATTGTCTGATCTATACTTATTGATTCCTTTGTTACACAATGCAATTTGAGAAAGTGTCAATCTTGACAAATGATAAATGTATAGAAAATATTAATAACAGGATTCATGTATGGGGAGTCAATTTTCTTTTCTATTAGTTGTATGAAATTGGACAGGATATTTTAGTTTTGTAACTTGGTTTCCTTATCTATGTTAAGTGATAATTGGTTTTAGTTGATTTCCAGGGTTCTTCTCAACTCTAAAAATTTATCACACGATAAGAGCACATTACTTTTTCAAGGAGTTCACAAATATGTCAAGTCGATGATGTAATAATTAACAAAACAATATCTTGTACACTGATGTATAGGGTTTTTTGTTTTGTTTTGTTTTGTTTCACAAAATGGAAGGAATATAGTGTGTATCCTATAGGACAGAATTAGCCATAGTTGTAAAATGGTTATGTGCATGCCAATATAGAATGTTGGGTGGGCGGTTCCAGAATTCAGGAGGAACAATAGAAATGACCACTGGGGCCACCATCTTCCAGGCCCCTCCCCCAACTTCCTTAACCCTAGACTCTCCCGCCAAAAGAGCAAATGCCCAAGTCATGTCTCCATAGGTAACCTGATACCTATGCAGGAAACAGGAGTATCAGGAGCCCTCAACCCATACCTTCTGATCACCAAATATGGATGTGAGCCCATGCCCTACTTTAGCTCGATAAAAGACCCCTGCCAACTCCTTCCCAGTGCGACTTCCTCGACTCCCCCTTTCCGAGTTGCAGAACCTTGTCCCAGAATGCCCATTTCCTCTGGGGCGACTTTCTTGGCTCCCCTTCTCCTGAGCCCTGAAACTTCACAGAGAGCGCCTTTAATAAATCTTGCCTTGCACCTACCTTTCCTGGTGTTGTGTTTACCTCACCTGCAAAACCTTACATAGAAGTTCTTAAAATTCTCCAAACCATTGCTTTGGGCAGGATCAGACAGAAGAAAAAGGATGGAAACCGGGGAAGGGAATTTTGCCAGCCTGTTAAAAACAGGCTGGAACCAAGTGGGTTTAGCCCCAACCCCTTCTACTCACTGGCCTTGTGGCCTTGGGAAAGCTATATAATATGCCTGTATTTCAATTTCCTCATATGTTTGTTGGGCCAATTAATGGTCTGTATTTATACTGAGTTGACATGTGAAATAAGAAACCTTACAAATGAAATACATTTAAAACAGCACTTGTCACATAATAGACAATAAATTCATATTGTTTAGAAACTATTTTCATATTTTTGCTCATTCATGCATCTCTAACAGCAACTTGATGAGGTAATTTTTTACTACCTACATAATATAGATGAAGAAACTGAGTAAGAAACCTTAAGTAGCTTACCCAAAGATCACACAAATTGTTCAGTTGCAGAGCAAAGGTTTAAATCCAGTTCTTTTGGGCTCGAATCACTTCCTTACATCAAGTGGAACATATTGCCTCCCATATGTTCTCTTGTTGTCCCACCCAGCCCATCTACCACCTTTTGCCCTCTGAATCATCCAGAATTTTTCACTGTTAATGGTACAGGTAATTACTTATGCCTGTGGACTATCATTGATGAATTGTAAATTTGCATCTTTGTAAGAGACATTAAAGATTATTCTTTGTACTTTATGTACACACAAAGAGACTGTGATCCAAGCATTGTGGCCATGATGGTGGTTAGTGACCAGGTCAAGGCTGCAACCCAGTCTCCTTGCTTCCTGTTCATTGCTTTTTCCTCTTATTATTTTATGGTCTTCTCTATACAAATAGGTTACTGTTCTGGACATATCTATTTTTATCCAGAATCAAAGGTAAGTTTGTTTATGATGTTTCAGGCGAACCAATAAAATGATGCATCGGTCTGGTAGTCTTTTTTTCCAAGTCAGACTCTTAAATGATTATATATTCTTACCCTTGAATACTTATGTCTGATTTTGATCTCTGTATTTATTTATCTTAAAAGACATAATTTTTAGAGAAGTTTTAGATTCACAGCAAAATTAAGTGGAAAGCGGAAAGTTCCCATAGACCCCTTACCCCAACACATATACAGGCTCTCTCATTATCAATATCACCCACAAAGTGGTACATTTGCTACAATCTCTGAACCTACATGACACATCATTACCACCTGAAGTCCATAGTTGATATTAACGTTTACTGTTCGTTTCGTACATTTTGGGGGGAGATCTCAACAAATATGTGTGGATAAGTAGTCACCATGATCATATCATACAGAATAACTTCACTGCTCTAAAAATCCTCTGTTTTCCACCAACTCATCCCTCCCCTAATCCTCCACCCCTAGATTGTATTTATTTTACCATCTGCTTGAACTTTGCTTTGCCCTGAGGATAAACAATTCTGATTTGGCTTCCAAGTCATACTTCTACTCCTCTCAGCATCTGCAGGTGTTTCTCATTTGTGGAAGAGCAATGACTTGGCTTGTTCAGAACTGATGCCATATATGGTGTGGTATGACACTAGTTGGGATACTTTAGGATTATTTTTGTGAGAGTTATGCATTCATATATGCTAATAAATTGATCAGTAAGTATTGAACAAGTGCACACTGTAGTTATTATATTGATAGATAGCTGTAGTTTCCATATTGAAGGTAGCCTCAGAAGAGGAACAAATGGCCATGAGGTAGGCAGAATAATAACCTTCTGAAGATCTCCACATCTTCTGGAACCTGTGACTCTGTTATCTCATATGGTAAAAGAGACTTTGCCATTATGATTAAGAGTACATACCCTGAGATAGGGAGATGACACTGGGCTATCCAGATGGGCTCCGTTTAATAACTGTGGTCCTTAAAAGAGAGAACCTTCCCAAGCTGTGGTCAAAAAGAGACAGGGCTAAGAAAAAATGGTCAGAGAGATGCAGTGTTGTTGACTTTCGAGATAGAGAAAGGGAAATGTGAACCAAGGAGTATGGTCAGCTGGAAGTGAATTTTCCTCTAGAGTGGCCAGAAGTGAATACAACCCTGTTGACATCTTGGTTTTAACCTAGTGAGACCAATGTTGGCCTTCTCACTTACAGAAATGTAAGATAATAAATTTGTGTTTTCTTAATTTAGTAAGTTTGTGGTAAATTTGTTACAATAGGACAATACAGTTCAGGAAATATCATGCTTTAAATGTGAAATGCAATGACTCTGTTAATGTATATTTCTACAGATCTTCTATGCTATTGTTGGCACATTCCTCATTTTCTCATCACTTCTGGTGAGAACTAAAATATGAGATACTCATGTCAGCATTTTTACCACAGTATTTTAATTAAAAAAATATGCAAAATAGTGAACTGAGTTTCTTAATTCATATAGAGGAACACATTTATAAATAATTACCAGCCTCACAAAGTAGGGATGGCCTTTGTCTTGCCAATGGGTTATTTCAATTTTTGGGTTCTTTTCCAGAACTCCACTTAAGGATACTCTCTCTAATCCATGGAGAGGTCTCTGCCATCTATAAGTTATATTTGGTGATGAGTTTAATTCTCCACAGTCTTCATAAATTAAATGGAAGAGAAAAGGGAAGTAAGTTTTTCCTTTTCTGTAAACAAAGTTATCTTTTTTTCTGTAAGTGTGTTATCATCTTCATCCTTCTGTTTTCCTCTCTCTGTTTTCCTGTCCAGAGAGGCATCCAATGCTTTTTGAGATTTTGTTGGCTAACATTCTTCCAGATTTTTCTTCTTTGTTATCCTTTATAATCTTATCTAACTGTAGGTGGCTGGCTATGTTCAAGCTCACTTAATACATAACAGCTCAAATGTACCAATGCTCTAAAAGAAATGGAGAATGAAGTGTGGTCTGGATTATCCCCTGATAAGGAAGCCAATGTGTTGAAGTGTGTCCCTTCCCAAATTCATATTTTATTTTTAAAACTTTTTTAATTCCTTTTTAAATTTTATTAACATATAATGTATTATTTGCTTCATGGGTACAGGTCTGTGAATCCTCACAAATTCATATTTTAAAGTCCTAACCCCAAGAACCTCGTAATATGTCCCTATTTGGCAACAGACTCATTGCAGATACAATTGGCAAAGATGAGGTCATAGTGTAGTAAGGTGGGCCCCTCATCTGAGAAAACTAATATCCTCATGAGAAGGAGAAATTTGAATACGGACATGTACACAGGGAAAATATCATCCGAATGTTGCAGTTATGCTACTGCAAAAAAAGGATCCACCAGAATCTGGGAGAGAAGCTTGAAATAGAGAATTCATTTATGCCTTCAGAGAAAGCATAGCCCTGCTGATATCTTGATCTCAGGCTTCTAACCTCCAGAACCATAAGACAAATTTCTGTCATTTAAACCACTTAGTTTATGGTATTTTGTTATGACAGCCCTAAGAAACCCAGAAGGTCCTATAAACTCACCATTCATTCATGCAACCTCTAATACAGGAGTAATGACTGCTGCCCTCCAAACTCCAAGACATCTAGAAGGAAAAGAATTTCATGTTCTAGGTAACCAGTTAGTCAACCCCATACATAGTCTCTGCCTTATAGTTGAACATGTAAGATTTTATTTTATTTTTTTAATTACTGAAGTATAGTTGACCCACAATGTTACATTAGTTTCAGGTGGACAATATAGTGATTTGATAAATGTACACCGTATGCTATTCACCATATGCTATTCCGTATACACCACAAATGTAGCCACCATCTGTCACCGGGCAACATTGTTACAATACCATTGAGTATATTCCCTACCTTTTACCTTTCATGCCCATGACTTATTCATTCCATAACTGCAAGGCCATACCTCTCACTCTTACTGCAACTTTTTTAAACATCAAATAAAGTTCACATGTAGATCAATGTGGTCAAAATATCATCAAACAACTTCATAGACCTTTTTAACTATGTATACCCATGCTGTGAACTAACATTTATACCCTGAAATTTTTACAAACAAAGAAAATAACCTTTAACAAATTCTTTAGTCTCATTTTTATGACTTTTGGGCATTTGATGGCAATTTAAAGTATTATGAAACATTCCTAAATATTTTATAGCAGCTTGCAAATTTTACTTCCCACTATTTAATCATAAACTGTCTCATAGACTTTAGTGAACTTTGTATTAATGTAGTAGCATATATACGCAATCACACTGTTTCTTCAATTTAGCTTGCTTGTTGAAAGAGCCACAAATTGCTAAGTATCTAGTTTATTTAATATGTTCATACAATATAGCACCTATGTCAGGGAGTCTGGAAGGTAGTCTTGGTCCATATGCTTTTTTTCTGAGATAGCACCAAGAGCAGCCAAACATTATAGTCTCAAGGAAACCATAAAGGTTGCAGTGCTTTAATTTTTAATCAATTTTCAATAAATGTTTTAAATTCATGCTTCTGTGGAATTTTAAAAAAATGTCCAATTTAGGACACTTAGCCTGGAATCCTCAAGACCCCCTTTCTGGAATCCACAGACTCTCTAAATGATGACAGCACATGAGATTGTCAACAAAATTCTTAATACATCAACTGTTTGACTTACTTGCATGCAATAACTAAGTAGTGAGTCCCACCATTAGATAGTATTACGTGGGAACAAATTTTATCAGCGGCTCCTCTGAAATAATTACATCAAACAAAAGCTAATCCAGCACTATCACTTTTCATAAATGTAAAGGAAAAAAACTCAATTTTATGTACCTCACATCAAACCTCATTAGCCTATTTATAGTGTAGCTCTACTTTGTACATTAACCACACCACAATAGCCTGAAGATGACCTTTCACAAGAAAATGGTGAGGAGCAAGAGGGCACATATCCTGTGTTGTGTCTCTAATTGTCATCAGGATCCTTTATTCTCTTCTCTCCTTTTTGGATCTCAATTTGTAATTGTTCTTTTATGCTACAGCTCTGAGTATCTATCCTATTGTTTATTCTTTTTTTTGTTCCTTGCTGCTCCTATTTTAATTAGTGCTAATTTGTTACTGCAGCTAATAAATCCTTTGTTTTACACATGTTTTAGATAAAACATATGAGATCTTCTAAAATATTTAATGCACCACAATTATAACGTTTCATGACTGTATTTTTATTTTTTTCTAAATCACACAAAATTCAGGTCTGAAACCTCACTTGCCAGTATTATCAAGAACATCAGACAATTTGGGGGCACCTGGGTGGCTCAGTCAGTTAAGTGTCTGACTCTTGACTTCAGCTGGGATCATGATCTCAGGGTCATGAGATCAAGCTCCATGTGAGACTCTGAGCTCAGTGAAGAGTGACCTGGAGATTCTCTCCCTCTCTCACCCCCTCTCCATCCCTCTTGTTCCTTCCCCAACTCCTGGGGGCTTGGCTCCCTAAAATAAATGAATAAATAAATAAATATTTTTTTTTTAAAAAAAGCATCAAGCTCTTTTTGATGGAGGCCTTTCCCTGGAGACGAGGCTTGTGGTCAGCAGTCTTCTTCATGGCTAAAATGCATCTTTTCTGGGGCTAGGTTCAAATATCCTATACCTGAGCTTAGTGGGTTCTGCCGCCTGTTTACTCACACTCCATGCCAAGCTCAACAGTAAGGGCCATCGCATTTTTGGTTCCCAAAGTATAGTTCAAACACAGCTCTTCCTCTCTATATCCTGTATTGTTTTTCCTATGGCATGTTCTGCACCTGCTCCTGAACCCTCATAATTTAGGGGATTTGAAGCAAAATAATACAAAAATGAATAACATTGTCTAAACAGTATTTCTAGGAGCACCTGGGTGGCTCAGTGGGTTAAAGCCTCTGCCTTTGGCTCAGCTCATGATCCCAGGGTCCTGGGATCGAGCCCCACATCTGGCTCTCTGCTTAGCAGGATGCCCTTCCTCCTCTCTCTCTGCCTGCTTCTCTGCCTACTTGTGATCTCTGTCTGTCAAATAAATGAATAAAATCTTTAAAAAAATAAAAATAAAAAAATAAACAGCATTTCTAAAGTGCTTTTCATGTAAAACTACTTTATTTGTTATGCTTAATGTTTATCAAATTATTGCAGGAGACCTTGGATTAAACAAATGTAAAGAGATTTCTTTATGGTAGCATAACTTTTATCTTCTGGTGGTAATACTACATTCGAAATTTCAAAGAGAAGAAAACAGTGATCATTTCCTGAAATTTCATGATTGCCAAATCCTTCTTATAAAACTAAACTTAACTAGTATTGCACAGAATCCTCTTTGAGACTTCGTAAAATAGGATGATTGACTAATTTTGATATATAAGAATAATTGTACCTCTTGAAGAAACACATATGGTCTATTACCTTGCTACTCAAAATCTGGTCTGAGAACTAGAACTGAGTAAGTCTCAAGGTAACTCCTATGCTTGTTAAGCCTGAGGTACTCTTCTATAAACCCAGGCTATTATTTACCAATAAGATTTGAATTTATGGGGAGTAAAAGTGTTTCCTTGGGGTACATCTGCTAAACCTATTTATATAAGATGTTTTATTCTGAGGAAGGAGATGTTTATATGCCTTCTCTCCTTATTTCTCATCTTCATTAGAACCTACCTCAACATACTCACTTACTCAGAGTCTAAAATACTCATTTGGGGCTAGAAAGTAGTGAAAAATGGATCCATGCTGAGATTTCTTCCTTCTGTAGATGAGAAAATAGAGTGAACCACAATAGCATCACAGAAGGCTGCATTGGGGAGCAACTTTATCAAGTGAGATAATTTCTGGATTTTAGTAGACTAGATAACCAACTTTTTTTTTTTTAAGACACAGGTAAATGAATATGGTATGTGTTAATGTCCAAGGTTCTGCCAGTGGTAGGTAGTTGGCCAGATACCAACAAGCCAAAATGATAAATGATATCAGGAGGGCTGGGGCAAATAAAAGAAACCAGAAGTTATCTTTTATGCATTTATACATTTATTTAAAGTTATAGAACATCAGCCAGTGAAGTTTAACAGCTGTTATATCACACTGGGAGAATGGTTGGTTGGCTAGTCATTTAGTTCATTGACAAGACAAACTTTCAATATATGTACTTTAAAACGATACCTAGTGAGCCATAAACAATATGTACTTGCAGCTGGATTTGCCTGCAGTATATCCAAAGTAATGCAGTGCTTTAATTATATGTGGCACAAGCTACTTTTTTAAAAAGGTCATCTTTAAAAATTGCTAAAAATTTCCAGTTTCTATGCTGAACAGTTCTGCAATGCAGGATCTTATATACCTTAATTTTTCTCTCAAAGCTGAACTGACACTGTGTAAATGATTTATGGTGACAAATATTAAAATACATAAGTTCTGCATATGATGTTTACAGGGTATTAAAATCTAATAGAGAAGAGGAGCATCTGGGTGACCAAGTCCATTAAGTGTCCCACTCTTGATTTTGGCTCTGGTCATGATCTCATGTTCGTGAGATTGAGTCCCTTATCTGGCTTGCACTCTGTTTGTCCCTCTCCCTCTGCTCCTCTCCCCACCCTCAACCATACACACTCTCTCTCAAATAAATAAATAAATAAACAAACAAATAAATAAATGCAGGACCATCTTCAATAAAATTTGACTCACCAAACTTCCAAAGCTAAAGTGCTGGTAGCTAAACTGACTTCAGCCAGAGTTTTTGAAATATATTCAATTATACCATTCTGTAACTCAACTCTTACGCTATCTAATGCTTTTCCACAGAATGAAAATAATAGTTACCATAGGAGCCCAGTGGCTATAAGCATTTCTGTTTGGCATAAAGTGTGTTTGAGGGTGCGATATCTTTGTCAGCTTCTCCCTGCGCTGTTTCTGCTGCAGGACATGAGCAGTAAGTGCTGTGAACCATCCTATTTTGCTGCCCTCTAAACAGGGAACTGATATTGTCACTCAGCTGTGAGAGGAGCAAGAAAAGAAAGAGCAACGGTTACCAGCATTGCTATCTGATACTTTTCTTTATCTGGAGGTTTGCCTCTGGGGATGTCAAATAAGTCTACTTCTTGCTGATTTTTGAATGAGCCACTGACTTCTCATTCTTCTAAGTGTTTTAGTTAGTACTGATTCAGAGGGACAGAAGATGCTTTTGAAAAATGCAATCTAAATAATGTTGCTCTTCAAGTGATTATCATGCATAAGTGTGTACATCTGTATTTAAAGGGTATGTTAGGTCAGTGACAAGGGGTGAAAACAAGAATATAATCTGATAGCAACTCAGAAAATATTTAATGTCACTTTACTTATTATTCCTCACCTTCTTTAGTTCTCATAAGATAAATGAAAATTATGGCATTCACACCAGTCCTAATGAGGACTGAGGTCAAGACAAACATGTATTTTCTGAGACCTCTGAAACACAGTACATGAGCTGACAGCTTTCTCTGGAGAAAAATTCCTTCTTGGAAGTTGAAAATTCAATAAGTGGTGCATTTTGACTTTTTGAAATGGTGAGTTATAAGAATCAAGGCTTTTTACCAATCTTT
Source organism: Mustela putorius furo (assembly GCF_011764305.1). Lineage (NCBI taxonomy): Eukaryota > Metazoa > Chordata > Mammalia > Carnivora > Mustelidae > Mustela > Mustela putorius. The sequence goes on from NW_025421987.1 coordinate 35,908,016, forward strand.
TCAACCAAGTTGGATTGCTTCCCAGTGTATTCTTCCTGTTGGAAGAGCAGGGGAGGCCATTTCTACCTTTGTGCTCTCTAGATGCCAAAATATTCCATCTGACCTGGCGATGTCTGCTCTTGCATTTCTGGAATGGCATTTTCTGGGTCATCTAATGTGCCCCTTCAAATTTGCTGAAATGTCAGCTCTTTGTTGGGGCATCTCCAATGCAATTTTGCTTCCCTAGCCACCTTGTTGGGGAAACAGCTGGGCAATGTTGGCTTTATCCAAATGTGTCAAATTGAATATTGAATCAGCAAGGTCTGTAAATGTTTATTATTGAATTCCATCAGATCTCACAGGATTTGTTTCTGTAACCAAGGTAGGGATAACCTCACCATCTTTTACTTAGACTGAGCATGGCGAATTTTATGTCACTAACCCTAAGTCGTGACCCCTTGAAATAGACAGTCTATTTTTCGTGATGAAATGTACTACACATCCTGGGATTGCTGCATCTTTCTCCCTCCCAGTGGGGAAGAAAATGTCCGGCAACATCATAAAACTCCTGCATAGGAGAAACAGAGCCTCTTTCTGGTACATGATTGGTTTGACATCGTCATTGTTTGCCTGCTCTGCTCTGAAAACGTCTTCAATATGGGAGAAATTCCCGATCCATATTAAACCTGTGAAGGGAGTTAGTAAAAAGTTCCTTAACAGAAAAAATTACAGCAAATGTGCAAAAAATCAGACTTCATTGTACTGTTGTTCTCTATGACGAATATTTTGTCAGAAGCAAATATAGTTTTATTAAAAAGTTTCTTGAGAGCTTATCTGTTCCTAAGATTTTTTTTTTTTAATCATTTGCTGCAATTTCCTCTGAATGTTGCTGGAAAACGTAGTGAAGATGAGTCAGTATTTAAGGATATTCTTTCTTTCTTTCTTTCTCTTTCTTTCTTTCTTTCTTTCTTTTCCTTCCTTCCTTCCTTCCTTTCTTTTTTTTTTCTTCCTTCCTTCCTTTCTTCCTTTCTTTCTTTCTTCCCCCTCCCTCTTTTTTTTGAGAGGTTGGGAAAGAGGGACAAAGGGAGAGAGAGAAAGAATCTTAAGCAGGCTCCATGGGTCTCAATCTTATGATCTCTAAGATCATGACCTGAGGCAAGATCAAGAGTCAGACTCTTAACCAATTGAGCCACCCAAACGCCCATCCACTTCTTTCTTAAGAGAGGCTTATGTGAGATCTTTTCCAAAATCATTAAAAGGGAAGATTACCTTGCTTTACACAAAAGCATATTTTTTTCATCTGCTTTATCGGGGAACCAAAGAGCTTTGGAAGTGATTTGCAGTATGCTTTTGGTGAATGATAAAACCTCTTGTCTCTCTTTACTCTCTTTTTCTCTGTCTTAGTGACAAACATTTTGACACCATTCTGCAAATTATGGGAAATAAGCAGAATGAGGAAACAGAGACACTGTGACACCGTCAAAAATCCCCTGGGCACTTCAAATTTTTGCTCTGCATGAAGGAATGTGTATTTATCTAATTTCACACTTGGATAGTAATCATTAATCCAGAATGAAAATGGACATTTTGCTTCTCAGCATCCCCCCCACTCCTTTTAAAGTAGCTAATCAAATAGCTTAATTTTTCATCACTTAAACAAAGAAAGACTATTTGGAAATTATTTCTTGTACATCTCATTTATCCACAAGCACTATAATTAGCCCACATGAAATATAAAGCTATTTACATACCTGACTAATAAAACTGCTTTTCATTACCCTATTTGACCTTGCTTCTCTTGCTACTGATTTCCTACCACCTCTGGCATTTATGTTTCTTGTGGATATAGCCACTACGCTGTTTTCTGGTCTTTCGGATTTATAATTATTCAAAATATCAAGGTAAACAGCTTTACTGTTTCCTTTGCATGATGAGAATATGCATAGCCAGATGGTGTGCAATATATGCTAATAGATACCTTTTTGTGAGTGCTTAATGTTTCTTACATTATCACATTTATCCCTATACCAAACCCTTAAATTAATTCCTATTTTTCAAATGAATAGAATGATGTTCACATGAGATCTGAGTTGAAAAGTGTTCTATATGGATTCAAACCCAGCTTCAGCCACACATACTATCTTTGCAGTCAGTTGGATTCTATTTAAGAAAGATCTTTGAGCCCAAAATGACTTATTAATCTAAGTTCTACAGGGACCATCCTGGTGTTTCTTATCTCTCAGCAGCCCCCACCACCACTTGTTCCCTGTAGTCATGCTCCTTATTCTTTAGTACTTATTTCCATTTCCCCTTTCTGAAAATGTTTCTCAATCCCAAAACCTGCAAGAAGGATCTTCTTATTTAGATTTTCATTGTTCACATCTCTTGGGACTCCTCTCTCTACTTAAGGAGTAATAACAAAAATTTTACTTCGTGATACTATTCAGGTGGCCTATATCTGTTCTCTGCCCGCCCCCACCCCCTAATTCTTCATATGTATTGCAGTTGATGCTATACTTATGAGACTTTTCCTATCATACATTAAAGTCTTTGAGATCAGGGATTTAACCTTATATCTTGAACAGAGGAGTGTACAATTAATCTTTGTTTAACATGAGGATAAAGGCTGGTAAAATGATTGCCAGTGAGGACAGAGTCAGCTTATGACCCGTTTTTCTGCATTGAGCAGCTGTCTATACTCACTTTCTAAAGTCGTATCTGCCATGTGTTTTGAAGGAGAAAAAGAAATGAATCTATCACAATTGTCAATGAGATTTGAAACCATGTGGGCAGTCAAATTCACATCACCTACTTCTCCGTGAGTAGTTGTTGTGATCTGCATTTAACTTCTGTTTAATATACTGGCATCTGTTGTTCTCTTTGCAAACAGAAAGTTTTTTCCCTTTTTCTTTCTTACTTCCAACTCTTAATCCAGATCCTTTATATTCACTCAGAACAAGTGAGAATAATTTCACCTATCAAAGTTTCACGTTGGACATAAATATATTTCAATCAAATATCTGCCACTGATATGCCAATGAAGCCTTTGGGTGCCTTTTACCTGAGGGTCCAGGAACTGCAGGGAGTGTCTCACTTTCTGAGTGTAGCTGCAGACAGGCTGCACTGGTGACATATTCTGTCTCCTGAACAACCTGTCCACAGTCGTCTTTTTAAGCTTTGCTGTAAAATGAACTCCCAGGTTACCTTCAAATACACATGGTTAAGTGAATCTCCTACCCCAATCGCTATTATAAACCTCAATTGATAAATTTGTTAGATGCCATCTCAGATGTTGAAATAAAGCCCATGCGTGTTCATACACCTGTGTGACCTGCTGTTAGTCACAATTCATTGCTGATAACTAATACAAAAGGGGTTTCTCTAATAAGGGAAAAAAGAAAGGAGTCTTTCCTGGGCATAAAGCTAGAGCTGCAAACATATTTGTGTACTATTTAAGAGAAATTGACTAATTCATTTCAACAACTATTTATTGAAAATCCAATGTAAGTTGCACACCATTTTGAGATCTGAGGTCACCAGTTTCCTGACTTGAAGGAATTCACTGTGTATTGAAAAAGTGACAGCTTCCACACTGAGGCTCTGGAAACAGCCACTGAATTCTCCTCACACTTTTTGCATGCCACTTTCCTCTCCACTGTCCTGTGCATTGTACTGTTCCCCGGAAAGCTCCGGACTATCCCTGTTCCCTCCACCTCTTTAAAGACTAGAATTTATTATTTATTCAACACATATTTATTAATACAGGAACTAAACACAGGAAATAGAGAGCTGAACAAAATAAGCATGGCTTTCTCTCTTAAAGAACTTTCGTTCTAGCGGGTGGAGACCTGTAATGAAGTAACAAATAAATTAATAATGCAATTCCAGATAATGCTATGAAAAAAAGTTTTAAGATGTAGTAGAAAGTAACTGAAGTGACCTAATTAGACAACATAATCATAGAAGGTTCTTAGGATGATGACATTTGGGTCAAAACCTTGGCATTGAGAAGGAGTGGCCATGTAGGGATCTGGGATGAGAACTTTCTAGGCAGAAAGAACTTGGAGTACAAAGGCCTGAGTTAAGAACCAAGCTTAATTATCTGAGGGACAGAAAGATGGCCAGTGAAACTTAAAATACCAGGATGTCATTCAGCAGAATGTAAAACAGTAGGAGAATAATTCTGAGAGGTAACAAGAGCAGATCATGTAGGAACTTCTAAGCAAGGATTATGGATTATGGGTGACCTGGAATGCTCCTGAATGCTTGTAAGTCGTGGAAGGGTGTGAAATGTTACAGGTTTTAAAAATATCATACTGGCTACTGTGTGAAGAACGGATTCTAGAGAGTTAAGAATAGAAATAGTGGCGCTTGTTAAAAGGTTATTCTGAGAATTTGAGGATATAGTGGTGTTTACTTCAAGTGGGATCATGATAGAGATGGAGAGAAGACCTGGTTGTCCAGTATACTGCATGAACCCTTCTCTTATTGCTTAGACACACTCTGTTTTCTAATCTCTTATCAACATTTTTCTTGTATAAGATAATTTCATGATTTAGCAACTACAATAAACACTTCTGATTGTTTATTATTTACTACTAATTGCACTAAGTGCTTTACAGACTTTGCATCTAACCTCCACATAACACTGTGAGATAAGCAGTATTTTTATCCCTATTATTCAAAAGAGGGTTCTGAAGCTCAGTTAGGTTAAGTAACTTGAAGCTAAGAAGTAGTAGAGCTGAGATATGAACCCAACTCTGTCTTAATATTATAGGCTCTTAACTTCTATTTTATATTATCTTCTATTATTTTTTTCTGTTTTGCAAATTGTGTTAGACTTATCTAACTATATAAATGTCATCCTTTCTTGCTAGTCATACCAGACATATAGTTACAAGGTATAAATATTTATTAAATTTGACAATATTGCTACAACTGAGATGTGCATGGCAGATCTGGTAACTGAACTATCCTGGGTACTATGAAGCCCTAGTTATAACTGGGGACACCAGATATGAAATTGAGAAAGGACAGGACTTGTGAAATTTAGAAGAGAATTTTAGGACTGGCAAGGGCCGTGGAGTGCATTGAACCTCCAGAAACAGGCATTGAATTGGCTGAAGGGGAGATGATGAGGCATGAATCAAAATCCTCTAACAGCTGACAGAGGCCTGTGACTCGGCAGTGGAGCTGGTTCCATGAGAATGACACCTCTGTGTTTAGAAGACTAGTGTGCTTGGTTCCATGCTCTGTTTTTTTAACCGTCTTGAAATTCTTAATAATTTTCGATTAAGGGGTATCACATTTTCATTTCATGTTGAGCCCCACAAATTATGGTGCCTGTTCTGCTAGGCAGCTCAAAGTAATCCAAGAGAAATGCAATAAAGATGCATTAGGATCTGCCAAAATCACCTTAGAAGACTCTTAATACAAGCACCTAGAAATGACAGTTACAAATAAATAAAATCATAAATGCTCTTTCAAATAAGATTAAGTTTTCAAAAATCATCAAGTATTATTTATTGAGAAGAGGCAAAACATAATAAAACAAACCAGAACATTTAAGTCATTGAGAGGGACTCACCTTACCAGCTATCAGTATTTAAAGTACGTCTTCGATAATTAAGTTATTGGAATTATCACAAGAAGAGATAATAATAGATCTAAATAGAGCCCAACACTTTAAAACACTTCATATACCCCATCAGTGATTATGTAAATCTACAAGGAAAAGATGGATCACTCAGAAACTGTTATTGGGAATTTAATTATCCAGATTGGGGAAAAAAAAAACAAAACAAATATCTACCTCACACAACACAATCAAAAAAAGCTATCTTGGTGGAGTAAAATCCTATTGTTAAGTTACACTTTAATATGCTAAAGAAAGTATAGGAGGCTATTTTTAAGACATTGGGTCAGCTTTGGACATATCTATTTTAAAAATAAATAAAACAGGGCGCCTGGGTGGCTCAGTGGGTTAAGCCGCTGCCTTCGGCTCAGGTCATGATCTCAGGGTCCTGGGATGGAGTCCCGCATCGGGCTCTCTGCTCAGCAGGGAGCCTGCTTCCCCCTCTCTCTCTGCCTGCCTCTCCATCTACTTGTGATTTCTCTCTGTCAAATAAATAAATAAAATCTTCAAATAAATAAATAAATAAATAAATAAATGAAACAAATATAAATTTTAAAAATTCCAGATTTGGTGGCATTAAAATTAAAAATTTCTCTTAGAAAATTATCTTAAACAAAATGAAATGACAAATTGTTGACTGAGAGTTCTCAGAATATCTGACAACAACAACAAAAGTACAGATTTACTTCAAATAATTTAGCAAACAAAACACTAAAGATTACAAATACACGTTCATAGGATAGGAACAAAATACTCTAAGAAATGTTGCTAACCTCATTAGTAATAAGGTATCAATACAGATAAATCATAAAAACTTGAATTTTTACTTAAAATTAATTTTCAGAACAATAGCACAGTATTAGGATAAGTCTTAAAAATTATATCTTTAAAATTGTACCACTGTGTAATGATTAAATGCCCATATTATATTATATGTGGTAAAGGCAAGTATATGCCTGTGAGGTCCTCATCAAATCCATTTTTAGTCATTGAACTTGCAGGCGCTAGCAACATGAAGGATACTAAGATTCTGCAAGGTACACAGTGATGGAAACACTCACTTCCGGCCTTTGAGGCACATACAATCTTGCATGAGAAACAGTGTGTGCATGCAAGTTACTAAAACATCTGAGAAGGCTTCTAAGGTCTGGAAACATGCAGATAAAATGCTTTATGATCCACAACTGATTGGTCTAAATCCCATCTTGCCCAGTTCACTTTTACTAAACTTGGAAAACGTCTAATTCCACCAATACTTTAAACATGTCATGCACTTAGTACTATGGTCAGTGTGGTCTGGGAGAGAGAGGACGTTGGGGAAGTAGAGTGGATGATACAAGGTGGACTGGGCAGAAGTAAGAATTGGTTAACTTTTTTTTTCTTTTTTTTTGGTCAGATAGAGAGTGCACATTTTATTGCCTACCTTTAAATTTTTTTTTTAAAGATTTTATTTATGTATTTGAGAGACAGAGATTACAAGTAGACAGAGAGGCAGGCAGGTGGGGAGGGAAGCAGACTCCCTGCTGAGCAGAGAGAGCAACGTGGGGCTCCATCCCAGGACCCTGAGATCATGACCTGAGCTGAAGGCAGAGGCTTAATCGAATGAGCCACCCAGGCACCCTAAATTGTATTTTTAAGTCATAAAGTAGAATACAGTAAAATTATCTCCTGCAGTGTGTGTTTTTGTTTTCTCCTAATTTGATTTATTTTCCAGTGCTCCAAAATTCATTGTTTACAGACCACACCCAGTGCCCCATGCAATACATGCCTTTCATAATACCCACCACCAGACTCACACAACCCCCCATGCCCCTCCCCTCCAAAACCCTCAGTTTGTTTCTCAGAGTCCACAGTCTCTCATGGTTTCTCTTCCCCTCCAATTTCCCCAACTCACTTCTCCACTCCATCTCCCAATATCCTACGTGTTATACCTTATGCTCCATAAGTAAGTGAAACCATATGATACTTGACTCTCTCTGCTTGACTTATTTCAAAACAGCATAATCTCTTCCAGCCCCATCCTTGTTGATACAAAAGTTGGGTATTCATCCTTTCTGATAGAGGCATAATACTCCATCATATATATTGATCATATCTTCTTTATCCATTCATTCGTTGAAGGGCATCTTGGTTCTTTGCATAGTTTGGCGACCGTGGTCATTGTTGCTATGTACATTGGGCTATAGATGGCCCTTCTTTTCACTACATCTGTATCTTTGGGGTAAATACCCAGTAGTGCAATTGCAGGGTTATAAGGTTACTGTTTTTCTTTTCTTTTCTTTTCAACACTTTTTTCCTTTTTATTATTATTATTTTTTGATGTTGTGTTATGTTATGTTGTGTTATTTTATGTTATGTTATGGCTTGTTATGTCAGTCACCATATAGTATGTAAGTTTTTGATGTAGTGTTCCAAGATTCTTTTTTTTTTTTTAATTTCTTTTCAGTGTAACAATATTCATTGTTTTTGCACCACACCCAGTGCTCCATGGAATCCGTGCCCTCTCTAATACCCACCACCTGGTTCCCCCAACCTCCCACCCACTGCCCCTTCACAACCCTCAGACTGTTTTTCAGAGTGCATAGTCTCTCATGGTTCACCTCCCCTTCCAATTTCCCTCAACTCCCTTCTCCTCTCCATCTCCCCTTGTCCTCCATGCTATTTGTTATGCTCCACAAATGAGTGAAACCATATGATAATTGACTCTCTCTGCTTGACTTATTTCACTCAGCATAACCTCTTCCAGTGCTGTCCATGTTGCTACAAAAGTTGGGTATTCATCCTTTCTTTTTTTTTTTTCAATTGACTTTTCCCTCCCCTTCACTTAGAGTATTCATCCTTTCTGATGGAGGCATAATACTCCATCGTGTGTATGAACAACATCTTCCTTATCCATTTGTCTGTTGAAAGACCATCTTTGTTCTTCCCACAGTTTGGCGACCGTGGCCATTGCTGCTATAAACATTGGGGTACAGATGGCCCTTCTTTTCACTACATCTGTATCTTTGGGTTAAATACCCAGTAATGCAAACACAGAGTCATAGAGTAGCTCTATTTTTATTTTCTTAAGGAATCTTCACACTGTTTTCCAAAGAGGCTGCACCAACTTGCATTCCCACTAACAGTGTAAGAGGGTTTCCCTTTCTCCACATCCTCTCCAACACTTGTTGTTTACAGTCTTATTAATTATGCCCATTCTAACACGTGTAAGGTGGTATCTCAGTGTGATTTTGATTTGAATCTCCCTGATGGCTAATGATGATGAGTGTTAGCCATTTGTATGTCTTTTTTGGAGAAGTGTCTGTTCATGTCTTGTGCCATTTTTTGATGTGATTATCTGTTTTGTGTGTGTTGAGTTTGAGTTCTTTATAGATCTTGGATATCAGCCCTTTGTCTATAGCGTCATTTGCGAATATCTTCTCCCATTCTGTGGGTTGCCTCTTTGTTTTGTTGACTGTTTCCTTTGCTGTGCAGCTTTTGATTTGATGAGTCCCAAAAGTTCATTTTTGCCTTAGTTTCCTTTGTTTTTGGAGACATATCTTGAAAGAATTTGCTGTGGCCAATGTTGAAGAGGTTACTGTCAATGTTCTCCTCTAGGATTTTGATAGATTCCTGCTTCATGTTGATGTCTTTTATCCATTTTGAGTTTATCTTTTGTATGCCTTAACAGAATGGTCGGGTTTCATTCTTCTATACATAGCTGTCCAATTTTCCTAGCACCATTTATTGAAGAGACTGTCTTTTTTCCACTGTATATTTTTTCCTGATTTGCAAAAGATTATTTGACCAAGAGTTGAGGGTCCATATCTGGGCTCTCTACTCTGTTCCACTGGTCTATGTTTTTGTGCCAGTACCATGTTGTCTTGGTGATCACACCTTTGTAGTAAAGCTTGAAATCAGGCAACTTGATGCCCCCCGTTTTGTTTTTCTTTTTCAACATTCCCTTAGCAATTTGGAGTCTCTTCTGTTTCCATACAAATTTTTGGATTGTTTGTTACAGGACTTTGAAAAATACTGGTAGAATTTTGATCGGGATGGCATTGAAATTATAGATTGCTTTAGGCAGTATAGACATTTTAATGATGTTTATTCTTTATATCCATAAGATTGGAATAGTCTTTCATCTTTTTGTGCCTTCTTCAATTTCTTTCATGAGTGTTCTGTAGTTCCTCGAGGACAGATCCTTTACCTTTTGGTTAGGTTTATTCCCAGGTATCTTACGGTTCTTGGTGCTATAGTAAATGGAATCGATTCTCTAATTTCCCTTTCTATATTTTCATTGTTAGTGTATAAGAAAGAAACTGATTTCTGTACATTGATTTTTGTTTCCTGCCACATTACTGAATTGCTATATGAGTTCTAATAGTTTGGGGGTGGAGTCTTTTGGGTTTTCCATATAAAGTATCATGTCATCTGCGAAGAGAGAGTTTGACTTCTTCATTGCCAATTTGGATACTTTTTATTTCTTTTTGTTGTCTGATTGCTGTTGCTAGGACTTCTAGTACTATGTTGAACAACAGTGGTGAGAGTATTTGTGTTGTGTTTCTGATCTCAAAGGGAAGGCTGCCAGCTTTTCCCCATTGAGATGATATTGCTGTAGATTTTTCACAGATTTTATGAAGTTGAGGAATATTCCCTCTATCCCTATACTTTGAATTGTTTAATCAGGAACAGACACTGTATCTTGTCAAATGCTTTTTCTGCATCAATTGAGAGGACCATGTGGTTCTTCTCTCTTCTCTTATTGATTTGTTCTATCACATTGATTGATTTGTGAATGTTGAACCACCCTTGCATCCCATGGATAAATTCCACCTGGTTATGGTGGATAAACTTTTTAATGTACTGTTGGATCTTATTAGCTAGGATCTTATTGAGAACCTTGGCATCCATATTCATCAGGGATATTGATCTGAAATTCTCCTTTTTGGTGGGATCTTTGCCTGGTTTGGGGATCAGGGTAATGCTGGCTTCATAAAAAGAGTCTGGAAGTTTTCCTTCTATTTCTATTTTTTGAAACAGCTTCAGGAGAATAGGTATTATTTCTTCTTTGAAAGTTTTGTAGAATTCCCAGGGAATCTGTCAGGTCCTGGTCTCTTGTTTTTTTGTTTTTTTTTTTTTTTTTGGGGGGGGGGAAGTTTTGATCACTGCTTCAATCTCATTACTAGATATTGGTCTATTCAAGTTGTCAGTCTCTTCCTGATTCAGTTTTGGAAGTTTATAGGTTTCCAGGAATGCATCCATTTCGTCTAGGTTGCTAATTTATTGGCATATAACTGCTGATAATCATTTCTGATGTTTGTTTTTATTTTCCACATGTTAGTTGTGATCTCTCCTTTTTCATTTATAATTTTATTAATTTGGGTCCTCTCTCTTTTCTTTTGGATTAGTTTGTCCAATGGTTTATTGATCTTATTGATTCTTTCAAAGAACCAGCTTCTAGTTTCTTTGAGGTCTATCTCTAGTTTCTATCTCATTGATCTGTGCTCTAATTTTGATTATTTCCCTTCTTGTGTATAAGGTTGGCTTAATCTGTTGCTGATTCTACAGTTCTTTAAGGTTTAAGCAGAGCTGCTGTATTCTGGATTTTTCAGAATTTTTTGAGGAAGGCTTGGATGCCTATGTATTTCCCCCATAGGACTGCCTTTGCCATATCCCATAGGTTTTGGACCAAAGTGTCTTCATTCTTATTGATTTCAACTAATTGTTTAAGTTCTTCTCTGATTTCCTGGTTGATCCAAACATTCTTCATCAGGGTAATCTTTAGCTTCCAAGTGTTTGAATTCCTTCCCAAGTTTTTCTTCTGCTTGAGTTTCAGTTTCAAATCACTGCAGTCTGAAAATATGCAGGGAATAATCTTAATCTTTTGGTATCAGTTGATTCCTAATTTGTGACCCAGTATGTGGTCTATTCTGGAGAAAATTCCATGTGCACTTGAGAAAAATGAGTATTCTGTTGTTTCAGGGTAGAATGTTCTGTATATATCTATCAGGTCCATCTGGTCCAATATGTCATTCAATGCTCTTGTTTCTTTTTTGACTTTCTGCTTGGATGATCTGTCTATTACTGAGAATGACATGTTAAGAACCCCTACTATTAATGTATTCATATCAATATGACTTTTTATCTTGATTAACTGTTGTCTTATGTAGTTGGCTGCTCCCGTATTGGGAGCATATTTACAATTGTTAGATCTTCTTGGTGGATAGACCTTTTAAGAATAACGTAGTGCCCTTCTTTATCTCTGACTTCAGTCTTTGGTTTAAAGTCTAATATATCTTTTATGAGAATCACTGCCGCAGCTTTCTTTTGAGGCCCATTGGCATGAAAGATGCTTCTCCATCCCTCATTTTCAGTCTGGATGTATCCTTGAGTTCCAAATAGGTCTCTTGTTAACAACATATGGACAGGTCCTGTCATTTTATCCAATCTGTAATCCTCTGCCATTTTATGGGGGTATTTGGGCCGTTCACATTGAGGGTGATTATTGAAGGATACTTTTTTATTGACATCATGTTGCCTGTGAAGTCCTCATTTCTATAGATTACCTCTGTAAATTTCTGTATGTCAGTCTTGGTATAAAAAAGTCTTTCTTCTTTTGTAGAACCCTCCCTTAATATTTCTTGTAACACTGGCTTGGTGGTCACATACTCTTTTAAACCTTGCCAGTCTTGGAAGTTCTTTATCTCTCCATCCATTTTGAATGCCAGCCTTGCTGGATAAAGTATTCTTGGCTGCATGATCTTTTCATTTAGTGCCTTGAATATGTCTTATCAGCCCTTTCTGGCTTGCCAGTTTTCTGTGGACAGGTCTAACCTCATTCTGATGGACCTTCCTCTGTACATAAGGATCTCTTCCTCCTAGCTGCTCTCAATAGCTTTTGTCTAAAATTATGATTCTTCAGTCTTAGAATCATGTGCCTCGAGGTCTTTCTAGATTCACTGATCTTGCGGTTTGTTCTTTCTACCTCTAGGACATGAATGTTGGTTCCATTCCCTAGATTAGGAAAAATTTCATCCAGAATATGTTCAGCTCTATCTTCTAGTCTTCTCTCTTTCTCCACCTCCTCAGGTTCCCAATAATTATGATGTTGGAACATTTCATCGTATAATTTATTTCCCTAATTCTGTTTTCATGGCTTCTAAGCTGTTTCTTACATGCCTCCTCCTGATCCTTTTTCTCTAACAGTTTGTCCTCTAGATTACTGATTCTATCTTCTGCCTTAGTTACCCTAGCTATTAGAGTATTTATATTAGATTGGATCTCATTGATAACATTTTTAACTTCTTCCTAGGTGGCTTTCACTTCTACCTTTAGAAATTGTATGTTGTCACTAATTGTTTTCTCCAACCTAGCCATTGCCTTGATAATTGTACCCCTGAATTCCCTTTCTGACATACTGTTTATGTCCATATCCAATAGTTCTGATGGAGAAGGTACAGTCTCTGAATTTTTCCTCTGTTGGGCATACCTCCTCCTAGTCATTTTGGTAAGAGGTGGTTGAGGAGATGTATATCTGAATATATCAACCATGATCCAGGCAAAATGCACCCTGGATTCCAAGCAATTTGAAGTAGCCACCAAAAAGAAAGAAAAAAAATGAGAGAGAGAGAGAGAGAGAGAAAGGGAAAACCTAGCCAGAATAGGCCCCAAAGGTAAGATTTATAAGGTAAACAAAAAAAAAACAGACAAACAAAAAGAACAAAAAAAATAAATGAAAAGGAAAAAAACAAAAAAACAACAGCCAAAATGAGCTCCAAGGATAGGATTTATATAATACCAGAACAAAAACCAATACACAGGGTGCCTGGGTGGCTCAGTGGGTTAAAGCCTCTGCCTTCAGCTCAGGTCATGATCTCAGGGTCCTGGGATCGAGCCCCGCATCAGGCTCTCTGCTCAGCAGTGAGCCTGCTTCCTCCCCTCTCTCTCTGCCTGCTTCTCTACCTACTTGTGATCTGTCTGTCAAATAAATTTTTAAAATCTTAAAAAAAAAATACACAGAAACACTGACAGAAGGAAAAGATGGGAGGGTGGTCATAAATCCTTGATGTGGGTGAGGAAGTTTATTTTGATACTTCCTGGGTGTGTCTTGATATCTTTGTTAAAGGAGTCAATTTTCCAGAGTTAAAGGGAGATTAAAACTGGTTTATATATAGAAGTAGTATTGATTAGGGAAAGAAGATTACCCTGAATCTTATATCTATATGTATATTAAAAAAAAATAGAAAAGAAAAAGAAAAACACAGGTATATGTATGAAAAAAGTTCAAGTTAAAAGGTTGTTAGGGAATATGTTGTATTAAATCTCTAGTTGTAATGGTAAGTAGGTTAAAAATTTAAAAAGAATCAGAATAATGAGAACTAATTAAAAATAAAAGTTGTATCTATGAAATATAGAGGTTTGGGGGCAATATCGGGACCTTAATCTATTGTTTTCTCCTGATGTTGGGGTTTTACTCTTTCATCGGACCCTATGGTAGTTGTCCTCGTGTTCTTTTGGCTGGCTTTTTGTGGGAGGGGACTGCTGTGTTGTTTTTAAGGCAGTCTTGCTGATCATTCCTGTAGTCACACTGTGTTAAGAAACTATATTATTTCTTTTCTTTTTTTTTTTTTTTTTAAGATTTCATTTATTTATTTGACAGAGACAGTGAGAGAGGAGTGACAGCGGGAGAAGAAGGCTTCCTGCTGAGTGGTGCAGGGCTCCAGGGCTTGAATCCAGGACCCTGGGATCTTGAGCTGAGCTAAAGGCAGATACTTAACAACTGAGCCACCCAGGCACCGCAAAACTGTATTATTTCTTACCTGAATATCTTTGATTCTAAGATAAAATGCACATTTAAAAATGCACTGGTACATCTATTGATCGTTTATGCAGCATGATCTCTAGACCTTTCATATCTCAAACGAAGCCTCCATGTATATATAACCTAAATCCTATGCATCACACTTAGAAGAAGATGCTGTTCACACTATGTAAAATGTGCTATTTAAAAATGGAGAAACATCATATCATGGAAAACAACTTTTATTTATGCTGGCTTTTATTCAATAATTTCACTCTCTGAGAGTTTTGTTGTCATTTGGAAAAAACAGAAAAATGATTATTTTGAGTATTTTTGACATTTGTTAGACATTTATTTATTTAGCAAATATTTATTGAATGTTACTTATGTGTTAGGTCCTATTCTAAGTGCTGTGGTTGGAAGAGCAAACTAGAGAGATTCTGCCTTCACTCCAGTGGGGCAAAGAGAAGGGGAAAAAAGTAATAGAACTTCAAATAGGGATGCTTGCTATGAAGAACAAGCAGGGAACAGAATAGTCAGGGACTGGGAAGAGCAGAGATGATAAGGAAAGTAAATTTGCAGGCCCAGATGACATGGCTAATTGAAAGAAATTTCTCTCTGACTTAGCATTTTTGTGATCAGCCAAGCTGCTTGCTTCGTTCCATTCTTACTCAGGTTAATTAGTTGGGAGAGATTCTTGACAGACATATGGTTGTGAATGTTTGCATTCACTTATTACTATTATTTTCAAGAGGAAAATGAGGATTTAACTTGTCAGATGAAGAAAGGTTAAGTGAAGTAAGTTTTCATCTTTTTCAGAGGCATGTTTTTGTCTTGCTCTAGGTTCAATACAAATTTGGAGAGCATTTCTGTGGCTAATACGGAAAGGAGGTTTAGATCTGCCCTTGGAACCCAGATTTCTCAGTCAAAAAATCTCAGAGTCCCTTTTCTCTGAGACACAATGTGTCATTTCATGAAGGTTACTATATTTCTCATCTACCTCCTGGAGGAAATTCTTGACATCAGCTTGAAGGTGCACTTATAAGAGACTCACTATAGAAACATTTATTTCTTTTCAGTGTATTTAATTCCCTACTCTGACACTGGCTAGTTAAGTGACCTTGAGCAAATTGCTTTCTCTCACAAAACTTCTGATTCTCCCTGACAAATTCCCTTCTCTTCATCACTCAAACAGGTCTTGAAATCTCATCTCCCACAGGAAGCAGTTCTAATAAATTAGAGAAGAAATGATTAATTCTGTGTATCACCTTCCCTTGTGCTCTTCTTCTGTTCTATGTACCTACTAAATGTACTTATCTCCCCAGTTTATAGCTAATAAAAAAACACTTTGGCTTTAATTTCATTATGTATTTTAAGCCAGTTGTTTACGTTGCCAACCCACCTGCATATTTACCTATTTTGTGGGTTAGATTCTAAAGTGATGAAGTTATACTTGTAGGTGTCAGCCTCATTGAAAATGGACTTTATACTCTCTATTTTTTAATTCTATTCAACAAAATAAGAGGAGTTTTCACAGACCCATCTAAAAAAATATCAGATGGCACGTTGGGTGCCAGGGTTAAGGCCTAAAATAGAAATTTCTCTGAACGTAATGATTCAATATGGCTTTAATATCCGTGTCTCCAGTCTTAAGCCCAGCGTCCAGCACATGGTAAGTGTTCAATACTCTCTGGTCATGTGGCTGATGGTCATTTATCACTGCCTAAGTGACCTGCCCAAGATCTAAGGTTCCCACAGAGTTCAGTCAAGATTTTGACAGACTGGTCTCTGGAGAGCTTGGGGAGTAAAGGGACAGGGATACTGGAAATCCAGCTTACCACCATCTCTGACACTAATTAGCTAAATGATCTTGGGAAATGCACCTCTTTTTTTTGACACTCAGTTATATACATATATATATATATTTGATGAGATAATATCTGCAGTAGCTTTTTAAAGATAAAATGTTATAGGAGTCTGTGATTCATTGATAATACCTGAAATAAAACTTTTCTTAGGGACTATAAATTAAAGTAGGCAATGCTGTGGTTAGAGGTAATGTCTGGGTGATTGTGGTCTTTTCAGATAGACTGGTGTTACAATGGGGATACTTGCAAGTCTATCAGGGAAGGGATTGTTTCCTGATCACCATGTCATTCTCAGCAGGGGACTAACACAAGACTTCCACCAGCTACAGGTTGGAGATAATAGAAGTGTGATGCCTAGTTGATAACTGGGTTTGGTTTGTTTTGTTTTGTTTTTGGCAAAGAATGTCAAGGAAGGCTACACATGTAGAAAAATACCAGGAAAAACTATTTCTTCTGGTACTGCTGCTGCAGCTTTGAATATAATCTGCCTCACACTCAAGAGCATTGTAAGAATTAATGAGTGCTAACTGCTTTTGTGAAAGAAAATTCCTGAGCCTGGTCTATGCCAGTGAAATGGGCTGACACTAAATAACCCAAAGGTCTTCTAAGCAGAGTGCCAGGAGTATTAACATATGCATTACAATGCATTAACATTAGGAGTGATTAAATTAACTATGACCTAAACATAACAATGGCTAAATCATCCTTACGAGGCAGAGCAGAAAATTGCACACAGCTTTTCGGTATGGGGCAGTGAATAAGATCATAGCACCTCGTCGTGGTGCCAGTGAGGCAGAGGCAGCACTAAATGAAGGCTGTTGGATTTACAAGATACCCTGGCTCATTTCCAGGGATTGATTCCCCTGCAATTAAGCATCAAGAGGGCATTCATGTGCCCCATACCAACTCAAGGCTTGGCATTTATTTACCCCTTTTAAAGTCATATATAGGAAAAGAGAACACTATTGTCCAACGTGGACATATGGACAACATGGGGCTGAATAATAAACTGTATCTTTTTCTTTACATTGCAAATCTCCAGCTTTGAGGGTCTCCCTGCTGCTAACATAAGAGAGGGCAGGGAGATGGCAACAGAGAGGCTCCATCTGGAGTATCCTTCATGGGGATTATTACTGCGTGGCTTTATGGGATGGCACCGCGAATGATTACACTGAGCATTCATCAGAGGAAAGAAAACTTCTGTGAGAACCAAGACCTAGCACATTGTGGTCCCAAGAGCTCCTTCTTGTTCAATGGCGTATACTAATCTTTGTCAGGGAAAAATAATCTTTTCATTTTTTTGTTTGAATAATAAAGAACTCCTGAGATACTCTTAGAGTGTTAAAAGCTCACTATGTGGTCTTTTGTGCTTTCTGACCACTGTGTTGCTTCCATGGACTCCTGTGATTTTGAATTTACCCTCACCTTTCTCATGCTTGAGCGCTCTCTTCTCCTATCTCTCTGTTGTGAAACAAGAGCTTTGTACAGGCAAGTTTCTATGGAAGTTGCTGCTACTTTAGTGGGAAGCGGTAAGAATAATGCCGTATTTTTCTGAAGATTTCGAAAAACAAAACAACTGGTTGGTTTAATTTTTTCTGAGTTTTCTGCTTGATTAGGAGTACAAGTGGGCTGCTTATGATGAGGGAACAGAAGACTGGCTGAAGACAAGGCACAAGCTGACACCCCGCAACCTCCCCTCACCCCCCACTTCTGGGTGGGACTTGTGTTACATTCTTCCAAGAATCTCCCAACTATCTTAATGTTAATACCTTGCTAGAGGGGAAAACAATCTTAACCTGATAATGGCAAGGCCTTTGGTATCCTGTAGGTCATCTTTAGCATATGAAAATTCTATTGAAACCTCCCTTTTCCTTACCTCCCCCACCCCCATGGTACATAACCTGCCTCCTCTCACAACCCCAGGGCAGTGGCTCTTTCTGCCCATGGTGCTGTCCCCATGCTTTAATAAACCACCATTTTACACCAAAGATGTCTCAAGAATTCTTTCTTGGTCATTGGCTCCAGACTTCACCTCACCAAAATCACTTATATTCTAAAACTTCATCACTTAGAATCTGGGAACTCCCTATTTCCTTTAGAAATTAAAACAAAACAAAACATGTGGTTGGTTGGTTGGTTGGTTGGTTGGTTGGTTTTCCTGCTTTCTGAAAAGCTTCTGCTTGATAAGAAATAAGCACAAATGGTGAAACTATTTCTCAAAGCCTGGCTATATTTGCAGTTTGAAGGCCACAGTTCCAGATGATGTCCACATTCCTGGATTTCAACTTTGCATGTGCTGTAATGGGAATTTGGCCTATAGGACATAGTTACATTAACTTATAAATTACAGCCCTCTGCTCTCATGCTGATGAACAACAAATTCTTAAAGGTACAGACTTTGAGCAGTTGAGTCATGAACATCAAGATGGTTCTCAGAATAACCTTCTATAATATGAGAGTCTGTAAATACTGCTCTTTTACCATGTGACTTTTATAATATTTCTATTGCTGTTTTTGTTTTGTTGTAGGTGGTTTATGTGAGTTTTAGTTTTTAGCAATGTTAGCGTCTGTGATCAAAGGAGCAGGACTGATACAAAGTGAAGGTTAAGCAAAGCTTTATTTTGCACCAGTATCAAGAATCAAACCTACCGGCCGGGCTGTCTCTTATGGAGAGAGTGATGACCCCCAGCCTCACAGACTAGCTGTTATAAAGCAAAGGTCATGTGGTTGAGCCTGGCCACATACAGGTGGTCAATAAAATTGTAACACGCAGAGAAAGTTGCATAGTCATGTTAGGTCACATGCAGGTGGCCAATTGAATTACAATTTACCCTATAGAAGTTGTTAGAACTAGTCTATCACTCTGGTCAGAATTGGTGCCCTAGTTTGGCACCCAAAAGGCGGGGTTTACATTTTTTGGTGGTTAGGGAGATAGTATGTGTGATTTTTACTGATTGGATGTCTCCACCTGGCCCGACTCATCCTTATATTCTGAGTTCTGTTATCAGGAACTAGCCGACTACATTTTACTGGTTTCCCAGACTTGCTTCTAAGTAAGTTCCTCTGAGGGGGCAGGGTCAGTTTAAGTGCACAAACAACAAAATGGCTGTCCAACTGAGATGGAGTCACTCTGGCTAAGTAGACCCTTACAAGCAATACTGATAATCTTCTGGGGATTTTGTATAGAAAAAATCTTTAGGGAAAATGATGGATCAAGTCCTCCTATTTCAAAACATAAGTGATAAGTAAGATTTCCTTGTGTGGAAAATAAATTGAAAATTTTCAGCAGATATTCATTTTACTTACACATTTCTTCCCTTCTCTATCCAGATTCCATCCATCTAGGTCTGGCTTTATGGATATGTGACCAGTGTCATCTGATTAAAAAATAAAGAAAGCAATTTATGTTATACAAACATTATTTAAAACCTCACAAAGCAGTTAAGAAAACTGCAAAATGGGACAGAAAGTAGGAAGCTTTTAAAGGAAACAAAATAAGGAAGAAGGATGTAAGTAGGAGCCCAGAGTCTTTTGGGGATTGCGTGGGTAGATGTACTACCATTCTGGTCAAAAGAGCATTTATAGGGACACAGAAGCTACCAAAGTTTCAGTTTACTGATGTGGCACCCTACTCAGAAACAGTTCCATCTTGGGTCTAAAAATTTATTTCCGTAAGTCACACAGGGTTCCAGACTAAGTAGGGCTTATGGTTGGGGTGTGATGTTTAGAAGTTTCTGTCTTGAAATTTTTAATAAAGTTATCTTTGAATTTATGTTTTATAAACAAAGTCCAGTAGGGCTAAGAAGCACATGCAGGGGGCTTGTAGGCTGATGTATACACAGGGTATGTACTAAGAGAAGTCTCTTTCACATCACTTCCTCTTGCCTGGGTGTTGCTTGAGTAAGAAGAATGTGTTTCCTTCTGTGATTTTTAAATTTCTCCTATTCTGTATTCTAGCCAGAACGAATCCATTCCTAGTCTGTTTTATTGCAACTGGAAAGGAAAATACTGATACTGGCACTACTAGGGAAGAAAGGAAGTTTTGGAAGCAGCTTAAACTGAAGTGCAGTTCAGGGTGTGTGTGTGTGTGTGTGTGTGTGTGTGTGTGTGTGTGTGTAGTTGATGTTGCAGTTATAGTTGTCACCCGCCCAACATCTTCCCAGATATCCCAGGAGGTGGAGATCCTGGTGATTGATCCTGAACAATTATATAACATTTGGGTAATAAAAGTGTTGTCCTCATTTCTGCTTTCTCGAACTTATTAAGGTAGTAGCCCTGATTGGATAAGGTAAAGACCGGCCTTTCTTCAGATTGTTTTGGTGGAAATGAGTATATCTGAGTATGAAGGTGCTAAGCATTTTAGGATGTAAAAAGGATGGCACAGCCTACCTTTCTCTATCTCATTCATTTCATACTATTTTGCCCAGTCACTTCCAGGCATTGCACAACAGCAATTCCTTAGATGGTGATTGAATTCTAAACTCAGCACATGCTTGATGGTGATTGAGTTCTAAGACTCAGCACATGCAGGAAAGGTCTACAGATTTAAGGATACCAAATTTCTAATTTGATTTCTGTGTGTGGCTGAATGATCTTCAGCAAAGGGCTAGTGGAGCCCATTTTTATCATTTAATAAAATCTTTTGATAATTAATGATTATAAATAATGATTATAAATGATGATTACAATGATTATAGATGATTAATGATTATAAAATGTATTCAGAGATCTAAATACCCATAGTTTTCTTTTGTATCTTCCAAGAGAGCACAAATTTCTCTTTATAGTCAACTTCAAAGATTTTCTTCCCTAGTTTTTATGCAATGAGACGAAGTCTCCGTCTTTCTTCCACTACCACTGTTATACAACAGAGAGAAGACACAGAGATTAAAACTGGAACCAGCGGACTAAATAAGATGTATAGTGTACAAAACAAACACATTTGCTTACTGTGCTTAGTGAGAGTTGTCGTCTGTGGACAAAGAACTAGACTTCTACTTCCCATTTGCTGTGAGTGATCAAGGAAGAGGAGGCACTCCTTATCCAACCAGTGTGGTTGGTGCCACACACTGTGCTTCTTTACCTCTGATTGTTAATGAACCAAGCAATTCCTTAAAGGAGGTAACCAAAGAATTAATTAAAGGATAAGCTCTGAATCATAAAAACAGGTTTCTTTTTCCTTCTCATGAGATCTTAGGCAAAGACAGTTCTTAATGGATCTAGTTACTTGATATAAAAAGATACTAATAAAATCCAAAAGACATAGGAAAAATCAAACATTTTTATGTACCATTAAAAACCTTCCCTATGGAACAATCCATTGTTTTATGAATCACTGAAATGTCTAAAAAAAAGTAAGTCTCTCTCTTTCTCTCTTCTTCTCTCCCTCTCTCCATATTTATGTCTATATCTACTCATAGCCACAGCTACTGTGAACTATGCCTACTGAGAGTGCATGCAGCCACTTAGGGTGCCATGTATTAGAGTGTGGGGTACAATGATTTCTGCGTATTCTGTTCTGATCTCTTTTACCATTTATTTTGTGTCCTGGTTAATAGTTGTGGACCCCTGTAAGTAATACATGCCAGTAATGGTAATGTATTTCTGAAAAGAAACAGAGGGAAAGTACCTTGCTAGCTTGAGGCTTGAAGCAAATTCAAGGAGAAGGTCAAGAAAACACAGGGTAGAGAGAGTGGGAAGGTAGAGACTGACATTATGAGTGACATCATAACAACCCCTGAGGCAGAGGAGGATTGCCTCCTCAAATTACAAATTACATAAACTGGAGCTGGAAGGAACTAAGATGTGAGGTCAGTTAAGCCTTTAAGGAGTAAGAGAGCCACAGTCACTGTCATTCTAAAATTCAAAAATTCAAACCATTAAGAATTTTGCAATAAGAAAATGGGTCTTATGTTCATCTCACTCAGTATGTTTCTCTATTAGTTTGCTTGGGCTACCATAAGAAAATACCATAGACCGAGTGGCTTAACAATAGAAATTTGTTTTGGAGGCTAGAAGTTTGACGTCAGGATTCAGGGTTCTAAAAAGAGCTGTCTTCCTGATTCGCTGACAGCCTCCTTCCTACTATGTCCTTACATCATAGAGAGTGAGCTCTTTGGTGTCTCTTACTAGGGCACTTTTCCTATCAGGGCCCCACACTTATGATTTTATTTAACTATAACCACTTTTTACTCCAAATGCATAGGGAGTTAAAGTTTCTGGATATGAACTTTGGCGACGTGGGACACAATTCAGTCCACAGTAGTTCCCTTTCTAGAAATTTTCCCTATGCTCTCCAATAATGTCCTTATATGCAGCTAATTTGGCAGAATCTTTAGTAATAGATAATAATAGATAACTGGCCCATCAAGAACACAGTAAGAAGAAACAAAACCCAAACTGACCCTCCTTATCTATATGGCCAGAATGTCCAATTGAATCTTTTTCACATTTATTCTGAAAGGACTTCTCACCCACTTCTATCCTTCTATCCTTTAACGTCCCCCATGTTTATATTGGACCCACCTAGATAATTGAGAAAAATCTCCCAATATAAAGTCGCCTGATTAGAAAACTTAATTTCATCTGCAACCATAACACCCCCTTACAATGTAAGATAACATGTAAATGAGTACCAAGGACAAAAATGCAGACAGCTTTAGGGGACCATTCTTTTTCTTTTTTTTTTTTTTTCTGCCTATCACAGTACTAATATAATTATTTTAGAAGACATAATTTCTTGTACCTGTAATATAATAAGGTAAAGAATACATAAATCAAATCATTAGGTTTGGAACCTGGATTTGACCTAAATGCTACTATGCTCCAGGGAATTTTAATTTCTGGCTTCCTAAAAATGAGCCTTCTAAAATTGGATAATAGTCAAATTAGATTATGGATACAAATTAAAGTGAATTTCATCAACAGCACACCATTCAATTGTACTCCAATTTTCTTTGGCATTCAATCAACTGACACTTGCAAATTTTCAAACAGTTTAATAAAAGGAACATATACACTTTGGGATAGGGAATACACTGAATTTAAAATTAAAATTCAGTGTATTCCAGTTTCAAATTGAAAAATTTTAGGAAATGAGTGCAAAAAAAACACCTCTATTTAATAATAGGTGTGGAAATATAAGGTTGTTTCTATTACTATAATTGTAAAGTGTGAGTTTTACAAATAATTAATATTCATTTCAGATACATTTTGTACATAGAATATTAAAAAATACTATGATTTTACTTTCATGATCTCAGGAAATGCTTAAATATAAGTTACTTGAAATAATAGTACACTCTTTTAGAAATAATATATAAATATATATCTTCATTTTAATTAAGATACTAAGTGCTTACTGTATGCAAAATTTGGAAGGATATAAAATTTTATAGGATATAGACTCTTGGAATTTAAATATCTGGAGAAGAGGATGAGGAAGAAATGATATAAAATATTACCTTTATATCACCTTATGGTTTATTTTAATGCAAATAATATAAAATAGAATATTTTTCCCATTTTTTATCTTTAAAATTGAAAATTCTATTGTGAATCAATACAGTTCAGTTGATTGCAGTAGATTGTAACAGGGATAATGTAACAAGTATGGAAAAAACTCTGTTTTTGTTTCAGTTATTTTAGTTGAATGAATATAGCTGATTTGCCCCTTTTACTTCTATATTTATATGTTCACAATGATCAAAAGTCAGAATATTAAATTAAAGCACCAAGAGAGTCACTACATATTTGCTCTACACACACACACACACACACACACACACACACACAGATACATACAACTTGTTATTTTGATGGATAATGTCTTGAGAGAACCTAGAGAATAAATCCATGTTGTGCAAATATTTCATATTTTCTCCCTGCATACAAATATTAAATAAATACTTGCTAAATGAATGAGTAAATAGTTCTCCTCAATGAATGTATTCAATATATGAAAGTCTTTAAAGTTGCAAAGAAGAGACAGTCTCAGATAACATCCAATTTTGTAATTTACTGAAAAAATAAGTGGGAGTTTAAAATTCAAAAATAATTTTATCTTTTCACTATATGACCACTGTGGATCCTAGTGAATATACTAGTGGTCCTAGTGAATATAGCAAAGGTTCTATGGAGTACCTGGCCATTATTCAGAACCATGTTATGTCCTGACTTTCTTATCTAAGCTTTTTCTTTTTCTTCTTGAATATTTATCCTGGAATACGTTAAGACACAACACTAGTTCAGGGACTCCCATAGCCGCATCACACAGTTGCAATAGTCATCAACTGTTGCCTCTCTTTCCCCATTTCTGTTTTCATGCTCCAGACCCGTACTGCACTGGGTGATTTTGAAGCAAATCCCAGCTATCATGTCATTTCATCTGATCGTATTTGCAGGTGTGTCACATTTTTAAGTTGAAGAGGTGGATGTAACTTTTTGAGAGTGCCTGGCTAAATAAATGTTTTTATTGTTTTCTATTGGGTAGCCTTTTATTGTTGATTTGTAGGATGGCATTATATATTCTCCGTTTGAGTCCTTTGCTTTTATGTGTTTGTGTGTGCTGAAACAATATCCTTTGCCATTTTGAGTTTATGGTGTATTTTGATAAATAGAATTTCTCATTTTTGTTATAGTCTATCTTACCAATATTTGTCTTTTATGTAGTTAGTAATTTTTCTGTCCAGTGGAAAAAAGTGTGGCCTACATCACAGTAACGGATATGTTACTTCTGTTACCTTATGTTGCTATGGTCTGAATGTTTTTGTTCTTCCAAATTCATGTGTTGAAATCCTGATGCCCAGTATGATGGTGTTAGAAGCTGGGCTTTTGGAGGTACATAGGTCTGGAGAGTGGAGCACTCATGAATGGGAATAGCGCTCTTATGAAAGCTCACAGAGCTCCCTAGCCCCTCCCACCATGCGAGAACACGGTAAGAAGTGCAACCTGGAGGAGGGTCATTACCAAAATCTAACCAGACTGGCACCCTGATCTTGGTCTTCCAAGCTCCAGAACAACAGAGGGAAATTTCTGTTGTTTATAATCCACCCAATGTGTGATATTCTGTTTTAGCAGCCTCCATGGACAAAGATATGTGTTGTCTTCTAGAAACTTTATTTTTTAACTTTCACAGTTGTCTTCAATCTAACTAGGATTTATATTTGTGTAATATGAGAGGTAGGGGGGATATGGTTCACCTTTTTTTATATAGGCATTGGAACGTCCATCTGTTAAAAAGAATATCCTTCTTCACAAGGTAGTGACAACTTTGGCATTTATTAGGAGACTGTGCATCTATAGAGCTCAATGCTCAAGTATTTTAATTAATGCAGCTTTATATCTAATAGTATAAGTCTTCTAGAAGTTTTCTTTTACTTTGTTTTGACTTGGTCCTCTGCATTTATACAGGTATTTTAGAATATACTTGTTAAATTCCACCAGAAATTAAAAAGCAAAAAGTTTACCAATCTTTTTATTAGAATTGCACGGAAACTATGTGAGTTTAAAAAACCAGTGCTAGTGAGTCTTCTCATCCAAAAACATAGTATACCCCTCCATTTATTTAATTTATTTCAATAATGTCTTGTAGTTTTCTAGCAGAGGTTTCCTCTGAAGAAATAGAGCATAATTTATTAGTTTACTGTTTTTGATTTTTTTTGTTTAATTTGTAAAAGGTGTGATTTTTAAAAAATTTTCATTTTCTATTTACTGCTCATAGATAAAAATACAATTGATACTTGGGCTTTAACTTTATACCTTATGACTTTCCTTTTCTTTTCTTTTCTTTTCTTTTCTTCCTTCCTTCCCTCCTTCCTTTCTTCCTCCTAACCTCTCTCTCTCTCTTTCTTTCTGCTTTTTATTTAAATTCCAGTTAGTTGACATATAACATAATACTAATTTCAGAAGTAGAATTTTGTGATTCATCACTTACATATAACCCTCAGCGCTTATCACACGTGCTTAATACTCAAAACGCATCGAGCCCATCCCCCGACCCCACAAAACTCAGCTTGTTCTCTGTAGTTAAGAGCCTGTTTGGAGGTGCTTGGGTGGCTTGGTCGGTTGAGCATCTGCCTTCAGTTCGGGTCATGATCTCAGGGTTCTGGGATGGAGCCCCATGTCAGGCTTCTTCCCCCAGGCTGTCTGCTTCTCCCTCTCCCTCTGCCTACTGCTCTGCCTACTTGTGCTCTCTCTCTGTGGAAGAAATAAATAAAATCTTTAAAAAAAAAAAAAAGAGCCTGTTTTATGGTTTGCCTGTACACAATCTGTTTATTAATTCTGATATTCATCTGTAGACTTTTTAAAAATTTTCTAATTTACATATAATGATAGTTTTATTTTTTTCTTCCAAAACAATATATTTTTAAAATTTATTTTCCTTTTCCTACAAGGCTCAGTACAAGATTGAATAAAAGTGATGACACTAGCATCTTAGTCTTGTTCTCTGTCACATTAATAAAGCTCTAAATATCACTACTAACTTCAATGTGTATTGGAAGGTCTTTGTAGATGTTACTTACCAGGTTAAAAATTATTCAATTCCTAGTTTTATCATGAAAGGATTATTGACATGGTCAATGACAACTTTTCTTCTTTCTCTTAGTGTGGTGAGTTGTATTGGTTTTCCCCTGTTAAACCAACTTAACATTCATGAAATAAGCTCAACTTGGTCAGTGTGTAGTCATCACATGTATGAAAGATTGTGATTTCCTAATATTTTGTTTAGAATCTTTGCATATAGGTCTTACATCTGTGTTTATTGAACAGATGGTGTGGTAATGCTTTTTTTCCTTACACTGTAATGACATTTTCAACTTTTTTTTTATTAAAGATTTTTATTTATTTATTTGACAGACAGATCACAAGTAGTCAGAGAGGCAGGCAAAGAGAGAGAGAAAGGAGGAGGAAACAGGCTCCCCACTTAGCAGAGAGCCAGATGTGGGGCTTGATTCCAGGACCCTGAGACCATGACCTGAGCCAAAGGAAGAGGCCTTAAACCACTGAGCCACCCAAGCGCCCCGACATTTTCAACTTTTGATACAAAGTTTATACTGGCCTCCCATAATAAATTAGAAGTATTTTCTCTCTGTTTGAGGTCATTTTGTGTAATTTTTTTTTCTTTAATAAGTCTTTGGAAGAACATCTAGGAAGTTGTCTAAATTTAAAATTTTCTTTGTGGAAAGGTCTATAGCTAAAGTCAAATTACTAGATATGAGATTATTTAGATTTTTTATTTCTATTACATTCAGTTTTGCTAGGGTTTTCCATTTCATCTCTATTTTCAAGTTTACTGGCACAAAATTTCTTCATAATATCGAATTATTTTAATAAGTTTAGGATCTCTAACTTGATGTTTCATTTTTCATTACTGATATTAGGAATTTACTTCTTCTTTTTTTATTTTTCCTTAAATCTGAACAGCAATGTATCATTAGTGTTGTCAAATGACCCAGATTCGGTGGTGTTGATTTTTTTTCATGTATGTGTTTTCTATTTAATATAAACATTTTCTTCTTTTTATTATCTGTATTTTACTCTTTTTGGGTTTAATTTTTTTGTTCTTCTGTTAATTCCTTGAGAAGACATTTTAGGTCATTATGTTTCAGATTTTTTCCTTTTCTAATCTATGCATTTGATACTATAGATTTCCTTTCAAGCATATCTTTTGCTGTATCCCACAGGTTTTCACATATTTTATTTTCAGCATCACTAAGTTCAAATTAATTTCTGATTTCCTTTGTGATATCTTAGTTTAGTCATAATATATTTTAGAATACAATTGCTTAATTACTAATAGGGTATGTTAGGTTTTTCTCTATTTAAACTGATTTACAGCATCATTCCTGTCTGTTCAAAGAAAATGCTTTGAGACAATTTTAAAGCTTTGAAAAATTTTAGGCCTTACTTTCACTCAGCATACTATCATTTTGGTAAGTACTGCATGTACACTTGAAGAAAATGTTTATTCCATCATATTTGGATTTAGTATTCTTTATATGACAATTGGGTTAACTTCATTAATCTTGTTTAGGTCTTCTGTACCTTTTCTAATGTTTTTGTTTCTGTATACCAGTAGCTATGAAGAGAGGTTTGTTTTAAGTCTCTCATATATGGCATGGGTTTTCTATGTTTCCTTTCCATTTTTGCTTCCTGTACTTTGAAACTCTAAAATAGGAACATGAATTGTACATTGTGATATCTTTCTTGTGGGTTGACCTTTTTATTACCATGAGATGTATCTTTTTATTTCTTGTAATTCTTCTGGATTTAAAGTCTACTTTGTCTGGTATTAATATAGCTTCACCAGTTTTATTTTGCTTAGTGTTTGTATAATATGCCTTTCTCTGTACTTCTAATTTCAACTTCCCTTATATTTATATTTAAAATGTGTTCTTACATTTATTTTTAAAGCATGTTCTTATATTTAAAGAGTGTCTCTTTATTGTTGGATTTTTTAAATGAAATTATAGATATGTTTAGGTTTACATGTACCATATTGTGAGGTGTTTTCTGTGGGTCCCATCTTTTTTATATTCCTTTTTATTCTTCATTTTGCCTGCTTTCAAAATAAATTTTTATTATGTGACTTGCCCCTAGGGAAAAGTTAAAGGGAAAGTTTACTTAAACATTTTTACTCTGCTCTTCAGGGTAAAATATATAAAATACATACTTGAATTTGTATAATTATAAAGTTTAATCTAAAATAAATTACATATATTTAAATGACTATAAAAAGTATAATATAAAATGATATTTTTTCTGTTTTCATTGAAATTTTCAAATGTTAATTTCTATATGTTGCTTTACCCTTTTGTTGAATACATTGTATACTTCCTTATAGAATTTCCTTCAGTTAAGAATATTATTGATTGCTCCCTGTATTGTCATTTAATATGTTCTGCTATCCCCTGTGTTTCTTTTCAATTAGCAATTGAATCTAGAGGCTTGATCTGCTCCAGGCTTGATTTTTGTTTTACCTAGTACAGTTCATAGATGGTATTGTGTATTTCCAATAGATGGTACTTAATGTGTAATTATTTCTCTTTTAGTGATGTGTGATCATTGGAATAATTTTAGATATGGAAATATGTAGAAAACAAAATCAATGGGAAATTTACTTCAAATAATGAGAATTTCAAAATATAATAAGTTATAAAATCCAACATATAAAAATTAATAGCCTTGGAGTGCCTGGATAGCTCAGTGTGTGAGCATCTGCCTTCAGCTCAGGTCATGATCTCAGAGTCCTGGTATTGAGCCCTGTGGCAGGCTCCTTGCAGAGGAGCCTGCTTCTTCCTCTGCCTGCTGCTCCTCCTGCTTATGCTCTCTCTCTCTCAATATCTCTTTCTGTGTCAAATAAATAAATAAAATCTTTAAAAAATCAATACCCTTTTTATATATAAATATCAATAGGATGATATAAGGAAAAATGATTCTACTGCTATAGCAATAAATAAATAGACAGAAAAATAAATACATATAAAATACCTAAATGAAACTTAATGAAACATAAGTTTTGATGTGAAGGAACAGGATGAAGTACTATGTTCTTAAGGAATCTCAACATCATAAAGATATTAGTATCTTTCAACAAAATTAAAAGGCAACCTACAGAATGGGAGAATATATTTGCAAATGACATACCTGATAAAGGGCTAGTATCTCAAATATATAAAGAACTTATCAAACTCAAGATCCAAAAAAATAAATAATCCAGTTAAGAAATGGACAGAGGGGGTACCTAGGTGGCTCAGTTGGTTAAGCAACTGCCTTTGGCTCAGGTCATGATCCTGGAGTTCCCGGATCAAGTCCCACATCAGGATTCCTGCTCGGCGGGGAGTCTGCTTCTCCCTCTTACCCCTCCTCTCTCATTCTCTCTCTCTCTTAAATATATGAATAAAATCTTAAAAAAAAAAAAAAAAAGAAATGGGCAGAGGACATGAATAGACATTTTTCCAAAGAAGACTTCCTGATGGCCAATAGACACATGCTCAATATCACTCATCATCAGGAAAATACAAATCAAAACTACAATGAGACATCACCTTACATTTTCCAGAATGGCTGAAATTAACAACTCAGGAAACAACAGATGTGGGTGAAGATGCAGAGAAAGGGGAACCCTCTTACACTGTGGGAATGCAAACTGGTGCAGCCCCTCTGGAGACCAGTATGGATGTTTCTCAAAATTTAAAAATAGAACTACCTTATGATCCATCAATTGCACTACTAGGTATTTACCTAAATAATACAAAAATATGAATTTGAAGGGATACATACACTTTGAAGTTTACAGCAGCATTATCCACCAACAGCCAAATTATGGAAAGAGACCATCAGCTGATGAATGGTTAAGGAAGAGGAACAATGGACTATTACTCAGCCAAAAAAAAAGACTGAAATCTTGTAATTTGCAACAACATGGATAAAGCTAGTGAGTATTATGCTAAGCAAAATAAGTCAGTCAGAGAAAGACAAATACCATTTGAATTCACTCATATGTGGAATTTAAGAAACAAAACAAATTATCTATCATAAGGGAAAAAGAGAGGCAAGCCAAGAAACAGGCTCTTAATTATAGAGAACAAACTAATCGTTATTCGAGGGGAGGTGGGTAGGGTGAATAAGTGAAATAGGTGATGGGGATTAGGGATTGCTCTTGTGAGAAATGGAAATGTTGAATCACTATGTTACACACTGGAAATTAATATTACACTGGATGTTAACTAACTGGAACTTAAATAAAAACTTAAAAATAAAAATAATTAACTGGAAATTAATATTACACTGGATATTAACTAACTGGAACTTAAATAAAAACTTAAAAATAAAAATAAAAATAAAAATAAATTAAAATTAAAAAATTAAAAATAAAATAAAGTTAAATAAAAAGATATCAATATCTTTTTGATAAACTATAAAATTAATTTTAACCACCAATTTCCCCCTTCTCTTTTGCTTCCTTGAACTTAGTATATTGGTTGTAAAGTTTTTTGGTAAAACAAACTAGCATTAATAGTAAAAAAAATAATAATAAAATAAAAAATAAAGTGGCATGTGGGGGTGGAGGATGAGGTATGGTTTGTCTCTGCAGATATTAGAACATATTGTAAAATGCTTGTAATCAAAATAGTGTTGTATTAGCTCAGAACAGTTAAATTAATAGAGCAGAAAAAAATCCCACTTGAATATGGACCTTTAATACTTGATAAAGATGGCATCTCAAATTATGGGGAAAAGATGGAGGTTTTAATAAGTGGTGTTGTGTCAATAGGAGAGCTTTATTGGAAAACAACAAAAATGAAACCTAATCTTAAATCACCTGAATTTGTGTGTGTTTAGTAATTAGCTCTGAGCTATCATCTAACACGTTCTATTAGATGAATTGTCACATCCAGCTCTCCTCAATGTGGCCAGTCTATCTTTTGTCCAATCTCACTGAGTTTGTTTAGCTCTGGTGCTGATCCCTACCTTAATCCGTTGGGGCAGATATATGTATTTACATCCAATTATGAACTTACATGCCACTGTGAAATATGTACTACAAAAAGATTTTTAAATTTACTTTTCTTAAAAAGTATCTGTTTATTGTAGCCAGAAGAGCTGTAAGATCTCTTAGAACCAAAGCACAGTTTAATGAAATTATATATTATTAATGTATATTATGTGTAATGCACATATCCAAAGGGAATGGTATAACTGATTAGTTAAAAAATAAGTAGTCCTTGTTTCAGACTTTCCATTTCAAATCTCATTGATCCCTCAAATGTTTTGCAACTGACTTTCCTTTGCATAGTTCATTTGGCTTGGAATCTGATGAAAGAATTCTGACTTCTTGATAAGCTCTTGGAATAGGCCTCTGTTACTATGGGAAGGTATCCAAAATTTATGGATCAGTAATCTAATCCAGACTGGCAACTCCCATGGAATGAACTGAAGTTCCTTTTTGCTGTATTTACTCTATCTCATGGAACACCTGGTCATAAGCTCTATTCACCACCTCAGGCTGCTCTTCAAAATCACCTTTACAGACCATGCTCCTCCCTTTCATATAGCAACCAATTCTCCATGTCTGTACTGATAAGTTGAATGACACGAACCATTATGTAAATGCCATGTCTGACAGTTTTTGTAGTTCAGGGTCTTCCTCCTGTACAACAGATTCCATGCTTTTTAAGTAGACAGGAGTCAATATGGAACACTATTTTATGCACAGAAAATGGTGAGTCCCATATCTTATATGATAATGTATATAGGAAATAGTCTTTTCTGGGAACAAACAATGTCATAAAGTGCAAAAGAGGTATATAACTTTAGGAAGAAATGCAGAATGTTTTTCAATCATTTTAGGAACTGTATTAAGAAATAAGGGATATGATAATACCAGATAAAAACTTTAAACTTTTGAGGTTCTAGAAAGATTTTCAAGGTTAGTGAAAAAGTCACAATGATAATTAGATTTTAGCCTTAACTCTTCTAGTTTTGTGCCTTTGAAGCAATAACTTTAATTTGATTTCTCTGTTTATATCACTGAAAGATTGGTGCAGGTAACTGTTAAGAGCCTTTCAGAATCTGACTTTGATTAATCTAAACCTTGATACCAGACATACACATAAGACTAGATTTTCAAGTGATTTAACCTAACACGCTTTGATTTGAGTTATATAGAAATGATTCTGTTCTTAAAAAAAAAATCTGCCTACCCTACACTGGATCTGAAAATATATTTGATCTCTTTTTGATCATGAAAGCTATTAGGAGAAATTATTTTTTAAGGCTTGTCAACCTATGAATCCAGACTTTTAAGAATAAAAGTTCTCTAAAAATATAAGAAAGGGACACAAATGAAGAAGAGCACTTTAAAAAGAGGAGAAAGAAAACTTTTCCTATTTTGAAATCAATCTTCAATCAGTTTATTTATTTATTTATTTATTTATTTATTTTTAATAATAGCAGTCAACCTCCAGGTGAATTTTCAGTATGCTTTTCTCTTTGATTCTCATGGGTATTGCTAAACAAGAAGTCCAGAAGAAAAAAATCCACCTGATTAAAAAAATTGTCTATGGTAGAAGAGATGGGAGCAATGTAATGCTTTTTATGTTTTTTCTTTTCAGAGATAATTGTATTAAACAAAGGTCATAAGAAATTTAGGTTAACACCAGATATATGTGCTATAGGGAAGGGAATATATATATATATATATATATGTGTGTGTGTGTGTGTGTGTGTGTGTGTTAATATATGCAAATACATCTTATAGAAATACAATATGAATGGAAGAAAAATGAACAATGTGCTGTGATGTAATATTCGTATACCCATCTATCCTGGCATGCCTTCATATATATCAACAAAGTCCTAAACAACGCTGTAGAATATTGAACATGTATATATATGTGCAGTGTAAAAAAATTCAAAGGAGGCATAACTTCAAGAAAATAGTAGGTATGTTCCTCCCACAATTCTAAAAAACTTACTGATAAAGAAAGAAGCAGAGGTTATAATTATACAACATAAAAATTTCAAATTTTGGGGGTCCAGGGAAAATTCTCAGGGTAGGAGAGAACATTTGTAGGGGCTTATTCTAGAAAGAGCTGTTGCCTTTGACCTCATGAAATCAGTACTGGTCTCATAACAGATGCGAACTAAAAGTGGGGAAAACAAATAAATAAATAAATAAATACACCAGCCAACTCCAACTGCAGGGGGATCATTTTTGCAGGCAGAAAGTAATTATCCAGATGGAAGTTAGCCAGGACA
Source organism: Mustela putorius furo (assembly GCF_011764305.1). Lineage (NCBI taxonomy): Eukaryota > Metazoa > Chordata > Mammalia > Carnivora > Mustelidae > Mustela > Mustela putorius. The sequence goes on from NW_025421987.1 coordinate 35,942,043, forward strand.
CCAGAGAGAGAGTGAATATTCCTATCCCATCTCAGAATTCTGTGGGATTTTTAATGAACACAAATGGTCATGACCTTGAGTTTTATGCTCCATCCACAAGAAGAACTTAACAGCAGTGCTGGGGTGTTCTCTCCCTCAACCCCTGCTGTGGGGCACTGATTCAGAATCAAGGATTAAGAAGTCTGTGAATGCCATGAGGATAATGAGGACCCCTGCAAAAATTATTTGGTTCAATTAAATGACTAATTTTACAGGATAGTAACAGCGCTGTTTGGCTGCTAGTAGAAAACTGCAAAACTGCCCAGTGAATTTCTATAGAGGAATTTAGTATTTTATGACAAAGTGACATCTATAAGCTCTTAATACTGCTTCTGCTGCCACTTGTAACAGTTCTCCCATTCTCCCCAATACCAGTTTTACTTTTGTTTATTAGTCAAACCCTCCCAGTATTGGTCTAATTTTGCACACATGTATTTGAATTGTGATGAATGGATGATAGATTAGCCAGATTGCGAATCATAATTGAGCAGAGGTCCATGTAATGTAAATCACACGGGCCAGCATCCACTTTTTTGCCAAGGCAGCAGCCTTGGAAGTTGCCAGATAAAATGATACCCCTCAGGTTGAATACTGAGCATCATTGATAACATGATAGACTCTTCCAGAACTTCTCAACATGAACCAAATTCTGACTCTCTGGCTTCAGCCCACAAACTACCAAAAACAGCCTCTAGGACACTGCTATAATGAAATTGTAAGACACAAATGAGAAAGTAACTCACTTTTTGATCACTTCCTATGTGCCAGTTCTTATACTAGGAATTTTATGAATATATTGGTATTGGTTCTATTGATGTCATTTAACAGATAAGCTGGAGGGAAGGGTGTTATTTCTATGCAGGCTCCAAGCAACCAACATCTCCCCAAGCTCCTTTGTAATTAAAAATATAAAACTTATCTACAGGCACATATGCACATATATACTCATGTACTTAAGCACAAACTCAGGCTAGAAATTCATGCTGTTTAAATAGATCTGGGAAAAAGAAACATTGTGGTATGATTATTCCATCTCTTTGTATCACGTCTGTTGTAGAACTATTATAAATTGTAGCATAGTTGCCTAAATCCAGAGAACAATATTGTATTGTACCAGACACTTATTTCCCTCTTTTCTCTTGATAAGTCCCCTCACACTTCATCTGTTGTACTCTATTAAACGGGGGCAGCTCTTATAAATATTCACCATATTTGCTTGCTTCTATCAGAATTCAGCTAATAGGAGTAACTGACATGCCACTGAAGGACAAGAGAAATAAAAATCCAGGCAGGGTATGTCTCCTTTCTCTCTCCCTCAGACAGCGGACAGTGGCCTTGTTCTCTCTCCTGGCTTCAGATTCTGTCAGAGTTGTTCCTTTTTCTGGCCCCAACTCTAGTCAGGAAATCCCAACTTTGGTTAATGATCTGATAACACTATCTCCTTTCTTCAGTCTTTTGGTCTAAAGGTAATAACACTGGCTTGCCTTATTGCTTTCTTGATGGTATTATCCGCAGCATAAAAGATAGTTTTGATGAAGTCTAATTTACTTTTTTTTTGGCCACTTGTACTTTTAACTAAGAAAAACTGTTGACTAATTCAAGGGCAAAATGATATACTACTCCTATTCTTTTTCTAAGATTTTTGTAGTTTTAGCTCTTACCTTTAGATCTATGGATTCTTTTGAGTAAACTTTATCTTTACACATGGATATCTAGTTGTCCTAGGACCTTTTGTTGAAAAGATTATTCTTATCCCATTTAACTGACTTGATACACTTGATTATTGTAACTTTGTAGTAAGTATTGAAAAGAGACATACTGGCTCCTCCAAATTTGTAATTTGTTTAAAGTTTGTTTTGCATGTTCTGGGTCTTTTAAATTTCCATGTAAATTTCAGATCAGTATATAAATTTCTGCCAAAAGGCCAGGAATAATTTTGAGAGGGAACCACACTGAATATGCAGATCATCTTAATATCTTACTGTGTCTTCACTTCATGATAATGGGATGTCTTCCCATTTTTTGGCTTTTCATTAATTTATTTCAAAGATATTTGCTTTCATTAATAGCTTTTACTTCTTTAATTTTTAAAAAAAATTTAATTCCAGTATAATGAACACACAGTATTATATTAGTTTTAGGTGTGCAATATAATGATTCAACAATCCTGTACATTACTTAGTGCTCATCAGGATAAGTGTACTTTTAATCCCCTTCACCTATTTCACCCATCCCTCCACCAACTTCCCCTCCAGTAACCATCAGTTTGTTCATTTATAATTTTAAGTCTTACACATCTTTTGTGGTATTTATTCCTAAGTATTTTATTCTTTTTGATGCTATTGTCATCTACATTGTTATTTTTTTTTTTAAGATTTTATTTATGTATTTGACAGAGAGAAGGAGAGGAAGAGAAAGCCCAAGCAAGGGGAGTGGCAGGAAGAGCAAGAGGGAGAAGCAGATTCCCGGATGAGCAGAGAGCTCTATGTGGTGCTCTATCCTAGAACCCTGGGATCATGACTTGAGCCAAAGGCAGACACTTAAGCAACTGTGACACACAGGTGCCCCGCATTTATATTGTTTTTAAATTTAATTTTTTTTAAGATTGTATTTATTTATTTGAGAGAGGGACAGTGAGAGAGAGCATGAGCAAGGAGAAGGTCAGAGGGAAAAGCAGACTCCCAGATGCGGGACTCCATCCTGGAACTCAAGGATCATGACCTGAGCCGAAGGCAGTCGTCCAACCAACTGAGCCACCCAGGCGTCCTTTAAATTTAATTTTTAAGTTGTTTACTGTTACTTTGTAGAAACATAATTGATTTTCATATTGATCTCATATCATCCAAACTTAATGAACTCTTTCACTACTTATAATAGTTTTTATTTGTGGATTGCTTAAGATTTCTATGTACAAGGTCCTATCATCTGTAGATTACAGTGCTTTATGCCTTCCTTTCCAATATGGATGCCTTTTATTTCTTTTTCTTGCCTAATCATCCCAGGTAGAACCCATAAATATGCTGTTGAATAAAAGTGATGAGAACAAACATCACTGTCTTGGTACTGATTTTAAGTTGTAAATATTCAGTCTTTCAGGATTAAGTATGATGTTAGCTGTGGGTATTTTGTAGATGCACTTTAACAGGTTGAGATAATTCTTTTCTGCCAACAGTTTGTTGAGGTCTTTCTTTCTTTCTTTTCTTTTCTTTTCAATCATGAAAGGATGTTGGATTTTTTCAGTGGTATTTCTGTGCCTGTTAAGATAATCATGTGTTTTTTGTCCTTTAGTTTATTACTATGATATATTACATTGAATGAATTTTCGATGTTAAAACAATGTTACATTCCTGGGTTAAATTCTACTTGGCTAGGCATATAATTCTTTTCATATTTTGTGGATTCAATTTCCTAGTATTTTGTTAAGAATTTTTTAATCTATATTTATAAGGGATATTAGAGAATAGTTTTCATTTTTTGTTTTGTCTTTGTCTTGTTTTGTTATCAGGGTATCATTGGCTTCTTAGGATGAATTGAGGTTTTTTTTTTTCTTTTCCATAATTTTATAAGATTTTGTGAAGGATGAGTATTAATTCTTTTTAAAATTTTTTTAAGGATTTCTTTTTTTTATTTATTTGACAGAAAGAGAGCACAAGTAAGGAGAGAGGCAGGCAGAGAGAGAGGAGGAAGCAGGCTCCCTGCTGAGCAGAGAGCCCCCCTAATGTGGGCTTTGATCCCAGGACCCTGAGACCATGGCCTGAGCAGAAGGCAGAGGCTTAACCCACTAAGCCACCCAGGAACTCTGTATTAACTCTTTAAATGTTGATATAATCTACCTGTGAAACCGTCTTATGTGGAATATTTGTGCAAAATTTTTGAATTACTTTGTTTTTGGATATTCAGATTATCTATTGCTTCATCAATCATGCCATTAATTTGTGTCCTTCTAGGATTTGTTCATTTCATCTAGGTTTTCTAATTTTTTGGCATACAGTTATTCATAATATTCCCTCAGAATCATTTTTTAAAAATTTCCATAAGGTGAATAGTAATACATCCATTTTCTCTCTCTCTCTCTCTCTCTCTCTCTCTCTATATATATATATATATATATATATATATCTGTTTCAATGCTTTGTTAACAGTTGAAAATAAACCCCCAAAATGGAAGTGATGACATCTTAGACAACCAAGAGTCTAGAGAAATAGGTTTGCATTTCATCTCTTTTTTCCCCCTTTAATTAAATACATCTTAGCAAAAGTAGATTTCAAAGATCTAGATTTTATAAATTTAAATTATATTTTGTAGATTTTTGTAGATTTAGTAGGAAAACATTAGCATGGAAATATCCCATTGGCTCACCTCTATATAGAAGCTTATGAATAAAGTATTTCTCATAAATTAGCTAAAATTATTATGAATAGACAAGTCCTAACAGGAAATGTACCTGGTACTACTTTCCATCTGAAAATACTAGAAATAAGAGAAAAGAACAGATTTTTCATAATTGACATATTTAGCCAAAGTATGCTGTTTTTAATTTTTCATTATTTTAAAGATAAAAACAGAAAAGTTTTGATTTGAGGGCACCTGGATGGCTCAGTGGGTTAAGCATATGCCTTTGGCTCAGGTCATGATCTCAGGGTCCTGAGATTGAGTTCTGCATCAGGCTCCCTGCTCAATGGGAAGTCTGCTTCTCCCTCTTCCTCTGCCACTCCCCCTGCTTGTGCTTTCTCTGTCTTTCTGTGTCAAATAAATAAATAAAACCTTTTTTAAAAAAGTTTTGATTTGGAACTATCATAATCCTCATTATGTAAAACATATTAAAATAAGCATATTATTCCAACATATTCTGAATTATGGGTTCCTTTCCTAAAACTACTTTTTAGATGTTTTCTTCACACCTGATTTTTTGCATGATAAATTAAAAGTTAGGTATAGTATCGTCTTATCATAACTTGCTACCTAAATCTTTGATTCATGAGCTTCTACATATGGGCGAGCCAGTGGGATATTTTCATGTTCTCTTGAATATTGCCAAAAATGCCATTAGGTTGATATCTAAATTAAGCCTCCTCACAATGGGCTATTCTCTAAAGGGGAAAAGGAGTCCAATTTGTCATGAAGGAATCTTCCAGTCTTGACCCCATCTTCCCAGTAGTTGTTAAGCACAGAAGATCATTTATTTAGCTGATACAAATATTTTATGAAATACATGTTAGAACAACATTTGCAAGTAGCTATTGACTTCCCCATTCTCATTAGGAAAATTTATATTTAAATAAGATCCAGGCTGATGGAAAACTTAAGTGAAGTCCATTGGTTGTTTGTATTCTTCCATTTCTGCCACATCCCACCCATGCTTAACTACTCTTACTGAGTACATACTCTGCCAGATGCCATGGACATACAGAAATTGTTAAGACTTTGTTCTCTAGGAGCTAACCTTACACAACTAAGTAAATACAGTGCCACATGGAATGAGTACCAAGTCAAGAGAGGCATATTGTGCTGTGGGAGAACAGAAAGAAAAGAGGTCAGTCTGAATGACAGGAACGGAAAATGATGTGCAGATGTGAAGCCCTTGGAATTGAGCTTTGAATGATGGCGTGGCATTTCCTTGCTTCAAAACAATCCCAAGTTAATGAAATCTTATGAAAATTATATTGATATATAATATACTCAGGAAAAGTCTTTAAGTGTGCTATGAATGAGCTATGGAATAGGCAGAAATAAGTAACAAATTATGAGTTTAAAGAAATAGGGAAGGGCTTATTTGTGAAGTATTTCTCATACTGTGTTAAGATGTTTTGATGACATACTATACAAAAATATGAATACTGAGAGAGTTTTAAGATAGAAATAAATTATATTTAAGTCCTTAAGGTACTTTCAAAAGGGCAATAAAATAAAAAAATAAATAAAAGTTTGTATAAGATAGAAATAATTTATATTTAAGTCCTTAAGGTACTTTCAAAAGGGCAATAAAATAAAAAAATAAATAAAAGTTTGTATTGACTTCTTGGGAAAGATAAATTTTCCTTTACTCCATCTTTAGGTCTTCATAAAAGTTATAGGTATCCCCATATTTTTAGGAAAGTGAAAAATGTCTTAGTCTGCATAGGAGTAAATTCTCTCCTTTTATTGTCCTGTTTCATATAATCTGTTATGGTTCTCTGCCTTTGAATTGAGACCTTGTCCCATGAAGATGGTATAATAAGACAGGTTGATGTGATCTAATAGAAGAAGCTTAGACCTTTTGTTCTGAGGCTTAGGGGGTAAAAAACAGACTCTCTTTCCTTGTCCTCTTTGTTTTTGGACTCATTAGAAGAGTTCGTATTTCACTCCTTCAGACAGGAGTTTCTCAAATAATTATTGTTTATATGTAGGCCAGATAATTCTTCACTGTGGGAGACTGTCCTGTGCATTATAAGAAGTTTAGCATTATCTATGACTTCTAGCCACTGGGTGCCAAAGCATGCCCCAGTTGTGATAACCAAAAATGTCTCCAGACATTGCCAAATATCTCCTAGGAAAGTAAAATTGTTCCCAGCTGATAACCACTCTTTTAGAGACAAAGGGGGACAAGGAGGCTTTCAGTCTATGGGTATCAGGATAATACTGGCCTGATAGAATGAATTTGGAAGTTTCCCTCCATTTCTATTTTTTGGAATAGTTTGAGAAGAATAGATATTTAATCTTCTTTGATATGTTTAGTAGAATTTGCCAGTGAAACCATGTGGTACTGGAGTTTTGTATGTTGGTAGTTTTTTGATTACTGACTCAATTTACATGATTTTTATAAACAGAAAATCATAAACACTCAACCAAAAACTGTTAGATCAAAAAAAAAAACAAATTTAGTAAAAATATGGAATTAACATAGAAAAATCAGGAATGTTTTAATGCATTAACAATGAACTTTCTGAAAAAAAAAAAGAAATGGATCCAATTTATAATAGCATCAAAAATAATAAAATACTTAAGAATAAATTTAACTGAGGAGGTAAGGGATCTATACTCTGAAAACAGTAAGATACTGATGAAAGAAATTGAAGAAGACACAAATAAATGGAAAGGTGTCCCATGTTCATGGATTGGTAGAATTAATATTGTTAAAGTATCAACGTTACCAAAAGCCATCTATAAACTCAATGTAGTTCCTATCAACGTTTCAATAGTGTTTTTCCATAGAAGTAGACAAAGCACTCCTACAATTTATATAGAACCACTAGAAGTTCTGAATAGCCAAAGAAGTCTCAAGAAAGAACAAAGCAGGAGGCATCACACTTCCTGACTTAAGCTATACTATAAAGTTATAGTCATCAAAACAGTATGGTACTAACATAAAAATAGACGAATAGACTAAAGGAACAAAATTGAGAGCTCAGAAATAAACCCAAGCATATGTGGTCTACTCATATTTGACAAGAGAAATGATACTCAAAGAAGAAAAGACAGTGTTTCAATAAATGGTACTGGGATAATTTAATATTTGAAATTGGATCCTTATTTTATACAATGGACAAAAACTAACTCAAAATGGATTAAAGATTTTATTGTAAGACCTGAAACTCCTAGGAGAAAAATAGGAGTAAAACTTCTTGGCATGGGTCTCAGTACTTTTTTTTGTTTGTTTGTTTTTAAGATATGACACCTACAGAACAAACAACAAAATAAAAAAGAAACAAGTAGGACTCCATCAGACTAAAAAGTTTCTGCAAAGGAAAAGCCAATCAACAGCGTGAAAAGAAAGTCTATGGATTGGGAAAAATATTTATGAATCATATATCTGATATATATATATATATATCCAAAATATATAAAGAACTCATGCAACTCAAAAGGAAAAAAAAAAAAAAACCAAAAACCAAAAAACTAAAAACCAAAAAACACCTAATTTAAAAATGGGCAAAATACCAATAATATTTTTCAAAGAACTAGAATAAATTATCCACAAATTTATATGGAATCATAAAAAGACACTGAATAGCCAAAGCAATCTTGAAAAAGAAGAACAAAACTGGAGGTATTACAATCCCAGATATCAAGATACACTACAAAGCTGTATTAATCAAAGCAGTATCGACTGGGTCAAAAAAAGACATCTATAGACCAGTGGAATAGAACAGAGAGCCAAGAAATAAACTCATACTTTTATGGCCAATTAATCCCTGACAAAGGAGTCAAGAATATACAATGGGAAAAAGACTGTTCAACAAATGATGTTGGGAAAAATGCAGAAGACAGCTGCATGAAAAATGAAACAGGACTACTTTCCTACACAATACACGAAAATAAACTCAAACCATATTAAAAACCTAAATGTGAGGTGTGTCTGGGTGGCTCAGTGGGTTAAGCCTCTGCCTTCGGCTCAGGTCATGGTCTCCGGGTTCTGGGATGGAGCCCCTCATCGCTCTCTCTGCCCAGTGGGAAGCCTGCTCCCCTCCCCCTTTCTCTGCCTACTTGTGATCTCTCTCTCTGTCAAATAAATAAATAAAATTTAAAAAACCAAACCAAACCAAACCAAACAAACCTAAATGTGAGACTTGAAACTATAAAATTCCTAGAGGAAAACAGGGAACAATCTCTTTGACGTCAGCTGTTAGAATCATTTTTCTAGATAAGTATCCTTGGGCAAGGGAAACAAAAGCAAAATAAAACTACCAGGACTACACCAAAATAAAAAATCTTTTACACAACAAAGGAAATCATCAACAAAGCAAAAAGACAACCTACTGAATGGGAGGAGATATTTATAAATGATATATTCAAGAAGGGTCCAAAAAATATAAAAAACTGATAAAACTCAATACCTAAAGAATGAATAATTTAATTTAAAAATGGGCAGAGGAGGGGCGCCTGGGTGGCTCAGTGGGTTAAAGCCTCTGCCTTTGGCACAGGTCATGCATGATCCCAGGGTCCTGGGATGGAGCCCCACGTCGGGCTCTCTGCTCTGCAGGGAGGCTGCTTCCTCCCCTCTTTCTCTCTGCCTGCCTCTCTGCCTACTCGTGATTTCTCTCTCTCTCTGTCAAATAAATAAAATCTTTAAAAAAAAAGACACTTAAAAAAAATGGGCAGAGGACATGAATACACATTTTTCCAATGAAAACATACAGATGACCAAGAGACACATGAAAAGATACTCAATGTCACTAATCATTGGGAAAATGCAAATCAAAACCACAATGAAATATCCCCTCACACCTGTCAGAATGGCTAGAATCAGGCACAAGATATAACAAGTGTTGGCAAGAATATGGAGAAAAAGAACCTCATATATTGTTAGTGGGAATGCAAATGGTGCAGCTACTGTGGAAAACAATATGAAAATTACTCAAAAAATTAAAAATAAAACTATCATATGATCCCATAATCCCACTACTAGGTATTACCCAGAGAAAACAAAAGCACTAATTCAAAAAGATACATGCAATATATGCAACCTTATGTTTTTAGAGTTTTTATTTACAATAGCTAAGATATGGAAGCAACCAGTGTCCACTGAAAGGTGAATGGATAAAAAGATGTGATATATAGTTATATATATATAACTATATATATAGTTACACACACACACACTCAGCTGTAAAAAAGAATGAAACTTTGCCATTTGCAACAACATGAAAGAAATCTAGAAGATATAATTCTAAGTGAAATAAGTCTGTCAGAAAAAGACAAATACCATATAATTTCACACATGTGGAAATTAAGAAACAAAACAAATGAACACAGAAAAGAGAAACAATCAAAAAGAACCGCAGACTCTTAAATATAGAAAACAAACTCAAAGGCGCTTGGGTGGTTCAGTCAGTTAAGTGGTTGACTCTTGCTTTGGCTCAGGTCATCATCTCAGTGTCATGGAATGAAGCCCACATCAGGCTCTGCACTCAGCATGGAGACTGCTTGAGACTCTCTCTGTCCTCCTCTCCCTCTCTCTTTCCCCACCCCCCACTCATGTTTCCTTTCTCTCTAAAATAAATAAAATCTTTAAAAAAAAAAAAAGGACAACAAATTCATATTTGGTAGAGGGGAGGGATGTGGATGGGGAGATGGATGAAGTAGGTGGAGATTAAGAGCATACTTATAGTGATGAGCACTGGGTAATATATGGAATTGTTGAATCATATTGCACACCTGAAACTAATATAACACTGTATGTATAATTCACTGTATGAATAAAAATTAAAAAATCATGAAAATTAAAAATAATTTTAATATGGTCAAAGGACCTGAATAGACATTTCCTCAAAGAAGATGTATGGAGGGCCAACAGGTATATGAAAAGATGCTAAGGATCACTAGTTATTAGGAAAACGCAATTGAAATCACAATATCTATCACATCACATCTGTTAGAATGGCCATCACCATCATCCAAAGGAAAGAGATAACAAATGCTGGTATGATGTGGAGAAAGGAAACACTTGTGCACCATTGGTGAAACTGTAACTTGGTACAGCCAGTGTGGAAAATGCTATGGAGGATACTCAAAAAATTAGAAATGGGACTAATTTTTAATGAGAAAATTAATTAATTAATTAATTAAGAGTTTGTTTTTTATATTTCTAATTTTAAAAATTAGAAATGACACTACCATATATTCAAGCAATTCCACTTCTGGAAATATATCCAAAGGAAGTGAAATCTAGCTTGAAAAGATATCTGCAGCCTTATGTTCATAGCAACATTATTTATAATAGCCAAGACATTGAAAGAATGTGAATGAATGAATAAAGAAGTTGTGATGTATGTTGTGTGTGTGTGTGTGTATGTGTGTGTGTGTGTATACATGGTAGGATATATAAATATATAAATAGGATTTCCTATTTTATGGTTTCCTCATATTATATGGCCTCATATATATATACATGAATATGAGTCAGCCATAAAATATAGGAAATCCTATCATTTGCAACAACATGGATTGACCTTAAATACATTATGCTATGTCAAATAAGTCAGACAGAAAAAGACAAATATTTTATGATTTCACTTACACGTAGAATCCTAAAAACACATACATACATACATACATATATACTAAAAAATCTCATAGAGAAAAAGACTGGACTTGTTACCACAGGTGGAGGGTGGGTGGAGGGGAGAGCTGGAAGAAGGTGGACAAAGGCAGAAACTTCCAACTATAAAATTAGTAAGTTCCAGGGAGGCAAGGTACACATGATGACTGTAGCTGACACTGCTGTAAGATATATGGGAAAGGTGTTAGAAGAGTTAATTTAAAGAGTTCTCATCACATAAAGAGAAAAGGGTTTTTTCCTATTCTTCTTTTTATTATACTTATATGAGAACATAGATGTTAGCCGAACCTGTTGTAATCATTTCCCAATTGATGTAAATCAAACCATCATGCTACCTGCCTTAAACTTACACAGTGAGGCATGTCAATTATTTCTCAAACTGGGAAAAAAAAAATCATAGTAGACCTGTGAAAAAATTGTCCAGATCCTCATCCACAATAACATTACATAGTTACCTTAGTGCCGGCAGATTCGACCATGTCTTTTAAAAAGAGCTCACAAAGCAAGGCCAGATGACTTAAAGAGGAGAATTTTTCTATATGACTATTAGGATGTGAGAGATGGTAACACTTTAAGGAGACATTGATTTGCACAAAAGTTCAAGTGCTAGAATGAGATGTGAGCAGTGGAAACGTGACAATTTTGATGTTCTCTAGTCTTATACACATATATGTCCCTTGAAAGCAGGTCTTGTAGACACTTTTTGCAATGCAAAGACTATTATGTGTTTTAAATCTACTGCAGATGGGAAGGTTAATTTAAAAAGAAAAAAAAATTCCAAAATATAAAAAGTCGAGAATGAAGAAGGAAAAATAATCAACAACTGGCAGATTAGGCACAATTATAATTAATGATGATGATGTTATTATATTCGGAAAGCAGTGATACAGGGAAGCCACACTGGAAAAGAGAGCAATCATGAAGAGTTTGAAATATTGGCTTATCTGTAGGAGTCATATAGTTGTCTATTCTCTGAGCTGATGTAGATGATCCATGCTCATGCATTTGATAATTTAGAAATAATATCTGTTGTTCTATACCAGTGAAAACAAATGTGCCTTTAGAAAATCAATGGGCTAAAAATTAAATCAGTGTAATTTTTAAAAAAGAGCCTTTAACTTAAAATTATCAACAAAACTTTCTTTCTATATCCATTAGCAAGGAATAGAAATAGTCTGATGATGACCAAGTTGGAGGAGACCATTTTGCACAAACTGATATTTCCAATGAAGAGAGTCACACCCAGAGGGCTTACTCATCCATGATCACAGGAGCTAGTTAGTGAAGGAGTTAGGGCTAAATCCCAAGAGTCTTGTTCCACAGATCAGAAATCATTAAAAATGACTTTTAAAGTAACAACTTTTAAGAATTATCAGGTAAAATGAAGGGAATGCTTTTTCACCTCCCATTGGAGAAAAACACTAACTATTGTTTTCCTTTTGAGGCAGCAGTGGTTCTCTTAATTTGTTATCTAAGTATTGCTCCTCTCTTTGGACTTGCTAGAACTGCCTGTACAGATAGAGGAGGGAGTATATCCTGGATAAGATGTTTAGGAATCATGCCTACTACTGGAATTGTGCAATTTATTTTCAAAGGTCTAGAAAATTCCAGCATATCATGAGGTAGGGATCTTAGGCACAAGGCAATATCTATGATAAAACCACAAGATGCCAAGATAGATAACTCTAGAGAGTTTAACTCACAATTTCAGGATTACTGTATTTTCTATTAAATAAGCTTAGACACGCAATGCATTAGGAGAGTACTTGGCATATAGAAGGTACCATACAAGTGTGTGGCATTGTTGTCATGGCATTTATGATCATCACCTTCATCTTGCTCTCTAATATTCTCCTTGGTGCCCTGAGCCTGACATGGCTCCAGAAGATTGGAGGACTTCTAGCATGTAAGCTGTGTATCTCTAATGCTAAATACTTTGTCTTCCATACAGAAGGTAATCAGAGGTTGCTTATTGAATAAATTCTGTTGAATACTCTCATAAGAGGACAGCTTAACCTATCTCTTTCTGTGTAAGATAAACCCAAATATGACAACTGTGAACTTAGATAAATTGCTATAGAATCCTAAAGTAAAGGAAAATTAGATAAGTGAAAGTAAGATAAGTGAAGAAGAAACATTTTTACCTGGAGAAAGATCAGAAAAATGGAAAAGGATGGAATTTCTTGTGAGGTATAAATTCATGTCTCTTATCCATGTATGTGGTAGGTTGAATAGTGGATCCCCAGGATGTTAATGCCCTAATCCCCAGAACCTGTGAATATGTCATCTTACACGGTGAGAGGAACTTTGTAGATGGGACAAAGTTAAGAATTTTGAGATGGGAAGCTAATTTTGGATTACCCAGGTTGACCAATGTAATCATCGGGGTCCTTATAAGAAGGAGGCAGGAGGGTCAGAATTAGAGAGGGAAGGTGTAAACATGGAAACAGAAGTCAGAGAGGTGACCGGACGCTACTCTGTTGGCTTTGAAGATGGAGGAAGGGCCCACGAGGCCAGGAATGTAGCCATACCCTGGGAGCTAAACAAGACAGTGGAATGGATTTTGCTCTAGGGCCTCCAGAAGGATATATATCTCCCAACACCCTGATTTTATCCCAGTGAAACTGATTTTAAACATCTGACTTCCAGGACTGTAATGTAATAAATTTGTGTTCTTTTAAGGTTTGGGGTAATTTTTTGAAAGCAGTGTTTTAAAAAAAAAAGCAATGCAGCATCTCTATATGAATGCACTGTAGACTGTAATATGAAGTTACTAAGATTTGTAGCTGTATAGTTGCAGCTTTTCCATCTGTTAGCGCATCCAGAAACATCTCATTCTAAGAAAGTACCTTTCTTCTTTCCTTCTTCAGCTTTTTTTTTTTTTTAAAGATTTATTTATTTTAGAGAGAGAGAGCACTTGGGAGCAGGGGGAGGGGCAGTGGGAGAGCCAGAGAATCTTAAGCAGACACCCCGATGAATCAGAAGTCACACAGGAGGCTTGTCCCATGACCTTGAGATCATGACCTGAGCCAAAATTAATAGTCAGATGCTTCAGCTACTGAGCCACCCAGGCGTCCTGTCCTTCTTCAGCTGTTTTAAACATACATTTGTACATGAAACCCAGTTCTTCTCTAACCTTATCAGCCTTTGAACACTTCTGTAGTCCTGGCAATTGTAATTCAGGATTCACTGGTCCTTGTCTCCCCTTCCCAAGTTTCTATGTCTAAGCCATTCTCGGGAGTCTCCAGAGGTTGCTTTACATTTGCTTCCAAAACAGTCCACTTCTGCCGAGGGTTACGGTGCACTTGGGATACCATCGTACTCCAAAGGGTGTTTCCAGCAGACACATTTGGTATATTCTGTGCTCTGCCCTAAGTGACACTGGCCACTCCTGGATGCAACCACAAAAACACTGAACCTTTTAGTGTTACAGTGTGTGGGTTAATTTTTAAGGAAAAAAAAAAATAGCTCTCTTCTTAGTACTACTCTTTGGTAAATGAGTCCCAAGGCAGTGTTCCCAATATCTGATAGAGTTTCTTTGTTTGTTTGTCTTTAAGATTTCATTTATTTATTAGACAGAGAGATAGAAGGCACAGGTAGGCAGAGTGGCAGACACAGGGAGAGGGAGAAGCCAGCTCCCCACTGAGCAGAGAGCCTGATATAGGACTGGATCCGAGGATGCTGGGATCATGACCTGAGCCAAAGACAGACGCTTAAACAACTGAGCCACCCAGGTGCCCCTCTGATAGAGTTTTTTGTTTTGTTTTGTTTTTAAGATTTTATTTATTTATTTGACAGACAGATCACAAGCAGGCAGAAAGGCAGGCAGAAACAGAGAGGGAAGCAAGCTCCCGCTGAGCAGAGAGCCCATTGTGGGGTTTGATCCCAGGACCCTGAGATCACGACCTGAGCCGAAGGCAGAGGCTTTAACCCACTGAGCCACCCAGGAGCCCCAAAGGAGTTTCACACCCCTGGTTCCACTGGGGCTCAAACCCAGGACCTTCTGTGTGTAAAGCAGATGTGATAACCACTACAGTATGGAACCTCCCCTAGAGTTTTTAATGAAACAGTTGTTTCATGTTTTATTTAGGTCCCCTCTACCCCCGGTTATCTATGGGGTTCAAAAATGAATTGAAGTTGAGGATGTCTGGGAGATAATATGAATGAAGATTCCATGCTACAGTAAAAATTGCACCTTTCCCTTTAGAACCATGGCGTTTGTAGCGCATCTAACTCCTGTGGCTTTGACCCTTCTTCCTCTGAGGAGCTTTCTTCCCCAGAAGCTAGCTCACTCATTTTCCAAATGCATTTGTATTCAGTCTTTTTGCTCCACCTAGGAACTCATGGTGAGCTTTGAATGTAGCTGGAAGTCTCTCAGACCTCCTGAAAATCAACTTTCAGGGGCTGTTCTCCATCCGTTCACCTGTTATGACCTAATGTCATTTGGATTCAGCATGGACTCATCCGTACCTCCATTTTTGTGCTTGCTGAGGCCTTATATATTTTTAATAACCTGGGAGTGACTGTTTACTATATTTTCTCACGGTGTAAAGGCAGGACTAAAATGCCGGCATACCTGAAAAGATTGCCATATAAATAGTTAAGTGTCTGAAAATATAATCTATTTTAAGTCCTCTGATCTGGGTTTTGTTGTCACAATATAAAGAATCCAATCCACCTGTGTATACAGGAGTTGTCATCACCTGCAGGATTTCTAAGAAATGCTTATCCACCCAAAATAGAAGTGGATTTGAGGTTTGCCGTGATTGGGCTGAGCCTGAGTAAATAGCCAGAAATGTCAACTGTGGCCAGGCATGGTTGGTAAATAAGGAATGTTCTCAGTGCTTTCAGTTCTTCAGAGCTGAATGAGCTTAACTTGAAATAACAATTTGAACTTTGAACTAATTTGAACTAATTACTATGTAAACGGATAATTTCAACTTCACATTATTGCTTGGGCCTGTTGTGAAAATTTAGGAATGAACAATGGTTACTCCACACTTCACTTAGAGAAATTGCTATCTTCTCAACAAGAACGTTATGCTCTGGTAACAGCTCTGTCTCTGCATTGCTTATCTATTAGCAGATAACAATTTACTTAAATATTACCAGCTTAAAACAACAAAAATATTTTCCAGAAGCAGCTTAGCTGGATGGTGCCAACTCAGAATGTCTCTTGAAGTGGTCAAACTATTGTTCAGGGCACAGTTCATCCTAAGTCTTGACTGGGTGGTAGAAGTTCTTTCTCCAAACTCTCACATGGCTGTTGGCAGAAAGCTTTATTTTCTTGCCATTGAGCCTTTCTTTGGGGCGATCATGACTTGGAAGCTGGCTTCCAGCAGACTGAATGATCATGGGGGGAGTTGGGGAAGAGAGAACAGACTTTTCTTACCTACATTTTTGAGTCACATACCTTCACTTCTATGTATTATATTCATTCAAAGCAAATTGCTAAGTCAAGTCCACACAACAGGAGGAATGTAAGGGCATGAATCCCAGGACGGGGGATCACTAGGGGCCCATTATGGGGGGAGTGGCTGCCACAGTCACCAACTTGCTTACTGAATGTGAGCAAAACATTGTGCCTCCTGGAGCTTTTGTTTTTTCTTCTTACAAGTTCCAGGATTCTAATAGATAACCTCTAGATCTATTTGGGCTCTCAGAGATGCTAATTTGTTAGAAAATGATTACAGACCAAGGAACCTGGGCTGAAACATACTCAGCGAATGGAAAAAATTAGCTTTAGGGCCTTTACTCCATTCCCCAAAGTGCTGAATTTCGTTTTTGTTCTTGTTTCTTTGCCACCTGAAACATCTTCCAAAGATGCCTTCTAATGGTCAATAGTAATTGGAATTAAGCATCATAGATTACTTTACATATCATTATTCAAGGATCATTTTTTTCAAATTTCCTCATCTTACTATGAATTTTTTCAAATTTCCTCACCTTACTATGAAGGATCCAGAATTGTTTCATATGCTATCACAAGGCACGAGGCTAATTATTGGCGCTTATCTTTATACTATATTGTATTTAGTAAGACTATTTTTGCTAAGAAAATAAGTAAATAGCATTATTGAGAATTACTACGTTGCCTGTGGCTCTTCTAAGTGTTCTTTTAATCCTCCCAACAACCCTTCGGGAGTTGAAACCATAGTGATTTGCTTCTGTCTCACATACATGTCATAGGCACAGCCAGATTTAACGCCAGAGTGTCTGGTCCCAAGACTCAGGCTTTCAGCACCCACCCTGTGTACAGAGAAGCTACAGAATTTGCACATGATCATAAAGCAAATGAAGGGGAGGGCCAAGGTGGGAATGTAGCTTACTTACCCTGTCACCCACCCAGGGAATTCACACCCCTGACAGAAGTAGCTGTGGTTCTAGAATGATTCCACTTTTCTTTAAGTGTATTCAGACCCCAAGACCCCAGCAAAATAAAGGTAAAATGGGTGACCACATCAGATTTTAGGATTTTGAGTACATCAGACATTCTTAAATGTTAGGAAGTTGAAGTGAACCCCAGTTTCTTAATTACATGTAAAGCTTAATAATTTTACATTCTGAAAGCACAGAGTTTCCCTGTTGCTATAGTGTCTGTTAGATATGATGATTTCATCTTTTGTCCAGCATGTTAAGTAGGAACAGGGCTTCAGTGTGGGATAAAATGCTGATGGTAGCCAGGTTCGGGTTGACAAACAATAGTCTCAGTAAACACCGATTATTTCTCTTGTTTTGTTTTCAGAGTGAATCACATGCTAAAGAATCCCCAGAATAGTTTACATCGAGGTACACAGGATAACTAAAACTTCTCTAAAGGCTTTTTTCCCCCTGTATTTGTTCTGTTTTGCAAATCTACTCAACAGAGAAAATTCTGAGCATATTTTCTGGCTGCTTCAGTGAAAACAACATAGAGCACATAGCCATGTGCTGATGCTTTGAAGAAATCATCATATAGACTAGAATGTTGACTCTCAATTTTCCTTATTTTTAATATGTTTAATACGAATTAAAACTGAGAGTACCACAATTTAGTATTAAGTATGGTTGGTCAGATAAAATACAGGACACCCAGTTACAGTTACATTTGAGATAAAGAGCAAATATTTAGTTTAACATATTTGGTATATATGTATAATAAAAAATATCCACTCCTCATCTGAAATTCAAATGTAATTGAGCGTCTGTATTTTTACTTGCTGTATCTGATAAACTTAATTTGGGGGCTTGAGAAAAGTTGAGAATGTTTTCCTCACTACTGTTTTAGGGAGTGATGATTTCATTTCCTTGGACTCTACTTAGAAATGTAACTAAGTAACAGCTGAGCCTTCATATCTTATGAAAAACAGTGGCTACTTTGAGTTAAGATAGCCTATGTTCCAACTTAGCTCTGCTATTCACTATCTGTACAACCAAGAGCAAAGCGCTTAAAATGTCTGTGTCTCTTTTTTTTCTCTGGAATCATGGGGATGATAATACATACTTCAGAGCTTTCTTCTCAGGATCAAATATGTCAAAATTCCTGAGGTTCTCTTATATAGTAGCCATGAAATATATTTTAATTATAGTGTCCATCTTTATTGTTCTGTAAAAATGTCTGACCTGAATTTCTTTAAGTCTGCCTGCTTATGGGTACAAACAGTATTACAATAATAATAATAGTTTGAATTTCATCAATTTCTTCCCTAATTATAGAGCAGAACCAATCTTCTCTCTTGATGTTTGTCCATTTATTTTTGGAAGTCCCAAGGGGTTTCTCACATATTCCTATAAATTATTTTACTCATCCATCTGCAACCCACTTGTTTCAGATTTTATATTTTTTAGAGCAGTTTTAGGTTTACAAAAAAGTTGAGAGGAAGATATAGAGATTCGCCACATTTCCCCCACCCCCACACCTGTGTCATTTTCCCAATTGTCAACACCACTCACCAGACAAACCTATATGGAAGCAACATAATCATCCAAAGTCCATAGTTTACCTTAGGGTTCACTGTTGGTGTCATACAGTGTCATTTCTTCTTAGCACTGAATAATATTCCATTGTCTAGAGGAATCATTAATTTACTTGTCCATTCACCTACTGAAGGACGTCTTGGTTGCTTCCAATCTGTGTTTTATCTGTTGTCCATGAGGCATTTAAACAGTGTTTATCATTGCTGACACCGCAGCTTCTGACATCCTGGAGGCTATTGATCTTTTTATTCAGGGTATTCATTCCATGTGATTCCAAAGCCTTGGGTACAAAAGTTTATACTACATTTGCCCTAGTACTCAGAACCAAGCCAAACCATGTTCTGAGGACTAGTGGAGACAATTCTCCTCTGTCCCTTGGGATTTAGAGTATCCAATGTGCAAATGCTTTGTTTTCCATATTTCAGTTTTCTTTGTAAAATAGATCTTTGTGGAAGCCAGACGTACTCTTAGAAGCCTGTCCTACGTTTTCTCCTTGCCTCTCTTCCTCCCTCCCTTCTTTCCTTCCTTCCTTCCTTCCTCCCTTTCTTCTTCCCCCCTTCCTCCTTTCTTCTTTTTCTCCTGTAACAACAGAGTTTAGGTCCTATTGAAGTTGCCCTGAAGTTAAGAAGATTAATGTAGAGTAAAGAACCACATGGCAAACTGCTTTCCCCATCCAGAATACCCTACTCCTTTGCCCGTAACCATTTTACTCATTCAGTATTCAGTTGGGAGACTTTAAGGTACTACTCAATGTAAATGTAGGATGGGAGATACTAAGAAGAAGCTTATTTAAAAACTCAGAATCTTACAGTATTTGTCAAAGAGAAACAGAAAAAAAAAAAAAAGAATGGGTTAAAGCTTTGGAAAATGACCTAGGGGAATATTGTACAATAGCAACACTTGCACGTGTGCTTTTGATTTATTCGGGGGGGGGGGATGAATATTAGAATCTGTGTTTACGCTCTGTTTTGGGTAGACCCTTTGGGTATAAAGTAACAGGACTTACTGAAGTGATTTGCTGAGAAAATGCCAGAACTAGGAATCACAACAATGATTTCAGGCCAAAATCCAAAGTATATTAATGGCAAAACAAAAACAAAAAACAAAAAACAAAAAACCTATGTCCCAGCAAAACAGAAGATTCAGGATATCTGAATGGACCTATTTCCTGCCACTGTTACTTTGCACATGTTAGTCTCATTTTGTAGACAGCACTTTCTCACTTATTCTAAAATTACCTTATTCTTTTGATGAACCATCTTCCTTCTGTCCAAATGTCCTTTCCCCTCCTCACACAAAGACAACCTTTTTACAACCTATGCACTCTGCAAACATTTCTTCAATTGCATATGCCACTTGCCATTTTAATGATTTCTTTGCATATTTTTCTCATCTCCTTAAAGGCAGGGGCCATCTGCTATCCATTTCTATTTTCCCAGTGTCCCTTTAGCACAGAGCCTAGTGCATAGTATTCCCCAGTAAAAGTTTAGTGAATTGAACAAAGAAAGATCAGTTGCTATAACGTGAGAACTGTGTGTGTAGGTTATTTCATTCTCTCATATATTATTCTCAACGCTTACACATGATTAAAGCTTTAAGGAATTATAAAAAAGGAAAGAGAGATGTGAACTATTTGATATGCTAGGAATTGAAAGATATTAATCATCTGGTACCTAGGTACTCATTCCAACATTAATATATGTCTTTTATTTCTTATCATGCTTAGAGTCCAGATGGATTTTTATTAGTTCTTCAAACAATGTAGCAGGCTTACTTGTATTTAAATCACTATAATTGGTTTAATCTTAAAATAAAACAAATGAAATTGCTAAATGGGCCTGCATATTTAGTTATGACATTTTAATGTCTAATAAATTTAAATGAGATAAAAGAGCAATTTACCTCCCTATGATCTGATGTGTAACTTTCTGAAAGCAGCGGCTGATGCTCTAGACTTTGCCTAGCCTTTTGGGCTTGAGCACGTGTACTTGATCTAGATAAGGTTTCGTTTATAGAAAACTTTAATGGATTTCATACCAAAAGCAAATACAGGTTTTGTTTCTAAATTAGAACCCAGTTTGTCATGAATTCCTGTTGGTCTGAAATTTTCTATATTTTTGATGAGGATTCAGTCCAGTTTTCTGAGAAAGAACTTTATTGAAAAAACCTGGAAGAATGAGATAATATTAATAATGAACATTTGTTAAGCATCTACACACCAAACGCTGTGCTAGCTGCTTCACATTTAATCCTCACAGCACTCTGAGATAGGCGTGATGGCTCTCTTCACTTTCTTTGGCTAGCAGCTGTGAAAGGAGTTTGCATCCAGACTCTGGTCTCTTAAAAGCTATTCTAATTATCTGTGGAATGGGCACACATCATTGTTAAAAGACCAAAGTTTGCTGATCCAATAAGTTAAGGTTACCTTGCATGAAGAAGCCATGATTAATTAGATAAAAATACTGTTTTTGAACCTGAGCAAATCCATTTCCATCAGGAGCACAGTACACGTGACTGTGCATGCCATGACCACAAGGGGGCGTATGCTAAAGGCAGAGGAGCCTGCCCATGCCGTTTTCCAGGGGAAAGTTAACCTTGGACATGTGTTCCTTGATTGAGAGTGATGCCTAGGCTTGGAGTTTAACCTTGCTACATATTTTCCAGTGTGTTATGAAGGTCTTCCGATAGTTCTCTGCTCTTTATTCCTAATTGCATCACTGTTAGGCACATTCCACAAAAATAACATGGTTTTTGAAAGGCCGTTTCCAGGGTGGGTACTAAAAAACACCATAATCATCTAACACAACACAATTCAGTTACTTTTAAATGAGATTCTTTCTTTTTTAGAGCTTTTTCCTAGAGTCTGCTGGCAAGTTCTGTAGAGCTAGAAGAAGACGGACAGATCAAGAGTCTTAGCTCACAGCAAAGGGGAATTTGATCACCAACATAAAATTGAATAAAGAATGCAATCTGGAACCAACTGGCTGAAAATATAGTTTTCATCTACTTAAGATAATTATGCTAAATGCACTCATTTAATTTAATAACTACATTATTATAACTATGGATTAAAAACATATGCCACAATAAAAGTTTGGAAGAAAGCATTATAGAAACATAGGAAATTGACTCATCATTTAATAAACTTCTAACAAGGAGAAGAATCCATTTAGGCACTGAAAAAATTCCAAGGATTTAATGTAATCTCTTCAGTTTTTTGTTTTTTGTTTTCTTCTTTCATCTGAAGTACTTATGCAGATCATTCCATAGGAGCCGACTAAGCTTTCATCTCTCCATGCATAGTTTTATAAACTGGGTAGGGAAAAGCAACTAAAAAATGATTATTATGAAAATGTAGATGTCTATGTGTGTGTGTATGTATATTCAGTGTTCTATCTGCAGAGTTTTAATATCTGTAATAGCCCTTGAATGTAGTGCTCTGCACTCCTATGTGAACATAATTTATTCATTCAGTGGATATTTACTAAAAGCTGAATGTATATCAGGCTTTATTTCAGGCACTTGTGATCCATTAATTTAAAAAATAGCCCCAGATTCCCTCATTGTGAAGCATACAGTCTAGTCTCCATAAAGAAGAGAGGCAGCAAACAACATGGTGAATAAGTAAACACGGTGTCTTAATAATACAGCTGACCCTCAAACAACGTGGTTTTGAACTGCGTGGGTGCACTCATGCTTCTGTTTTTTGTTTTTGTTTTTTTTAATAAATACTGTGTAATACTGTAAATTTCTCTTCCTCATGACTTTTTTTTTTAAAGGATTTAGTTTCTTATTTTAGAGAGGAGGGAGGGGCAGTGGAGGAGGGAGAGAGAGAATCCTCAAGCAGACTCTACACTGAGTGCCAGCCCGACCCAGGGCTCCATCCCAGGATCCTGAGATCATGATCTGAGCCAAAATATGTGTTAACTGAATATTTCTGTTATCAGTAGAATTTCTGGTCAACAGTAGGATATTAGTAGTTGAGTTTTGGGGGAGTTAAAAATTATTTTTGACTGCATGGTGTGTCAGTGCCAATAACCCCCATGTTGTTCAAGGTTCAACCTATGTAAATATTATCGAAAAATGTACATCAGGTTAATGAGGATTAGGACTGCTGGGGAAGACTGCAGGGAGGCCAGAGTGGTAACATTTGAACCAGGACTTGAAGGAACAGAGCATCTGCCTTGTAGTTCCCCGCAATAGAGGGCCAGATGCTCCAGATGAGGGAACAGCCAAGTCAAAGGATACCATAGGCGGAACAAGAAGGAATTTGACATAATCTGATTCAAGTTTTTGTTGCACATAGACTGTGTGTTTTGGGATGGCTGGAGTTTCTAGGTTTCCTAGAAGAGAGGATAGTAGTTCCTATCAGAGAAATAACTGGATTCTGTATTTATTTTGAAAGTTGAGCCAACTGGATATCCCGAGAGATTGGATACAGGGTGGAAGGAGAAGAGGAATCAGGGATTCCTCCAAGGTTTGGCCTGAGCAAAGGATGAGGCTCTCTTTAACTGCCGTAGGGAAGACGGTGGGAGTCAGAGTGAGAGTGGGGATGAGAACTTCAATTATAGGAGGATGAGTCTGGGATGTTTATTCAGCATCTGAGTGTCAGTTGGATCATCCTTGTCTCTTCCCATTAGGGATTCCCAGTCAGAATAATAACCCTTAGCACAAGACCATCCTGCCCCTTTCCCCTCCATGACAGACCTTTCTGATCAAAAAGTCCTCCATTCATTCTAGCTTGATGGTGCTCAGGTTCTTTCTTAACAGAGATGAAGATAATCAATATTACCTGACTGAACTTTGAGTGTAAGATTGACCGAAATGGTTTTCTTGCTACGTTACACCTAAGGACAGCCAGATTCTTTAATCAAATTCTTGTCTCTTTATGATAGCCTAAAGGTTTCTTTTAAATAGATACGTTATCAGTATCTACCTGGAGTGAGGCTTGGCCCCAAACCCAGGTTATTCCATTGGAACTTAGCATTTCCCCATAGAATAACTGTGGCTTTCTGCATTTTGCTAGGACAGGAAGGAGAAATGGAGCATACTAGAACTCTTGTCTCAGACCTGCCTGATAGCAGATTTTTGTTGAACTTCTTTGTAGCTGTCACCTTTTTCTCTTTGTCAATTTAATATTATTTTTCATTTGTAGGGTAAAAGAAAGTAGAACAGGCATCTGGACTTGTCAGTGATGAAGGCGTGTCTGATGTGAGAGATGATTACCCTCCTGATTTCCTAATAAGAAAACACTTTGATTGTTGGCAGGAGGAGGACAGAGGTCTATTCTCTTTTGCCAATTAAATCTCTGCATCTTGTGGGTTCTTCCCATTTCTCCCACAGAGCAAACATATTCTCTCTGCCATCTACCAGAACGTAACAAAAGATACGTGGGAGTTCACAGTAAATTTCTTGCTTGGTACCTAGACATCAGCGAGTAGGGTATTTAGAAAGAAATAATTGAAGTAAAGTCTAAAGGACAAGCTGTAAAAATACATCACTTCCTTGTTTCAAAGGGAGTTTATTAAAGTGTGTCCAGACTTTTGTTCGGTTAAAGAAAAATGTTTTACCTTTCTTTGAGGGCGGCAATAATCCATTTGGTAATGAGTGACAAGAAATGTATGTACAATTCATGCTGGTTTGTAGATTGTCTTTGTTTGTCTTGCCTGAGGCACATAAACACAGATGTCAGGAGAGAACCGCTTTGTCCATTAATCTGAGGAGGGAAAGCTGCTGATACAGCAGCTGGGATGTCTAGATCATCTGTCCACATGCTAGTTCTTTCCTGGTTTATAGAGTAGAGTATTTTTTTTGTTTTGGTTTGGTTTGGTTTGCTTCTGTCTGAATATAAATCAATAGTAAGAGAACTTTAGAGCTATTTAGAATTCTAACCACTTGTGTAAAGACAAACCCCCTTTGATTATGTAATATTTCCATGAATTTGCTCATTTACTAAAATCACAACTGTCTCCCTTCGCATTATTCTGAATTTGTGTGTCTGAAAGAAGGAGCAATGTACCTAGAAACAGATTTCCAAAGAAGTCAGTCATTCCTTTAAAACATTTAATCATTTTACAGGTACCAAATGCCTATGAGATTCTTTACTGGTAAAAGAGTATGTTAATGGGCTTAGCAAATTAAAGCCTAGAAAACCCAGCGCACCTCCTCCGCCAGTGGCTGCCACATCAGCCTTAGTGTTTCCTTCAGGGGTTGCATGTGCAGTAGAAAGTAAAAATGCGGGGTGCCTGGGTGGCTCAGTGGGTTAAGCCTCTGCCTTCAGCTCAGGTCACGATCTTAGGGTTCTGGTGATGAGGGAGCAGGAGGCTGGCTGAGGACAAAGCAAAAGCTAGCACCTTGCACTCCCCTCGGTAATATGTGTAACATACCTCAGGCACCCCTGACCTCCATAAATGAGAAACAAATAGTTAACTTGCGGAGATCACAATCCTGCAAGACAGGAATCTCCCAACCATCTTGATGTTAATGGCTTGCTAAAAGACAATGTTGGTCTCCCAGCACTCCTTCGGCCCTCTTTAGCATATGAAAACTCCCTTGGAACCTCCCTTCCCTCACCTTCCCCCAACCGCAGGGTATGTAACCTGCCCTCCCTCACAGCCCTGGGCAGCACATCTTCCCGCCCATGGGTACTTTCCCTGTGCTTTAATAAACCACCATTTTGCACCAAAGAGGTCTTGGTCATCGGCTCCGGACCTCCGCCCACCGAACCTCACCTAGGTTTTAGAACTTCATCACTGGGATCAAGCCCCGAATCGGGCTCTCTGCTCAGCAGGAAACCTGCTTCCCTCCACCCCCTGCCTGCCTCTCTGCCTACTTGTGATCTCTCTCTATGTCATATAAATAAATAAAATAAAATAAAATAAAATAAAATAAAATAAAATAAAATAAAGAAAGTAAAAATGCCCCCTGCCAGCCGGGAGAGTTAATGCCTGTATGATTCTGTGCTTGGCAGCATGATGCGGAGGAGGGGTGGGGATGATAAGGTGATGGGGATGAAAACCGTTCTTCAGCTTAATGGTGAAGTATAAAATAGCACATTTCAGTTGCCTAACCTACTCTAGTTTGATGCCCGTTTCCTACACATATTGTGGAGAGAAGCTGACCAAAAATAAGACAGAAAAGAGAAGTGTGAATTCAGTTCCATTACATTTGAATTATAAGGTCACGAATTTCTCTATAGGCATGTCGCAAGACGGAGCATATGTTTCTTCAGACAAGTGGTATCTCCTTCTAAATAACCTTGCCCTGTTCTTGCTCTTTATTATTGTTTTGTCATTATATTTTGTTTTGTTTTAATTTACAATTACTTTGACATCCTGCAGCATATTTCCTTGGATAACCTCAGTGATGGGGCATTTCATCTTCTGAGGGGGGGCTTCTGGAAGCTATTCAGTCATTTAAGGACATTTGGTGGATCTGACTTAAAACAAAACAAAACAAAACCCACTAAACTGGATAATACTGATTTAGTTAAATTAACTCAGTGATTCTCAAAGTGGTATCCCCAGGCAAGCATCATCAGAATCACCTGGGGGGGGGGGGCTTAGGTGGGTCTCACCCTCAGAAGCTGTGATTCCTTAAATAATGCAGTCTGATGATTTGCATTTCTTACAACTTTCCAGGTGATGCTGATGCTGCTGGTCTACTTAACCACATTTGAGAAGCACTGAAATAACATATGATCTTAAAATAATTACCTGGGTTTTATTTTTAAACTGGTCTTAAAAGCGGTTCCAGAGTTCTCCAAAGTTCAGTGTTAGTTCAAAAAAAGGCATCAGTTCCCTGTGCAAAGCTCCATAAATGCCTTCCTCCTGGGGATGACAGTGAGCTGTGTCTGTGAGACACTAAGTTCTGTCAGTACAGGAATCATTTCTACTCTGAAAGTGTTTTGGGTCCCATGCCTCAAATGGTGCACGGGACAGAATAGACACTGTGAATTTATGTTGAATACTAAAGTCGAAAATCTATGTCACAGAAGTTCATTCCTGATCTGCCCCTTTCTTGCCTCGCCCTTCATCTCTCCCTTACCCTGCCTTGAACCACCAGCAATACTGATTTTACTTCATTTCCTAAAATACCGTGTTCTTTGTCACTGCCACAGAACCAAAGGACAGTCTTAGGTTTACTCTTTGTTGCCAAATGCTATGACCTTTGGGGAAATAAATTAGAATTGGTTGGGCCTGATCTAGTCATTTGCTCTTAGGCCCCAAAGACAGTTGTTTAGTGTTTTGTCTGTGTAGTAAAGATGAATTGTTGGTTAGCAGAAATGGTAACTATTTTAGGCATGACAATAGAGTGTTTGAAGAATATCTAAAGTGGCTACAGTGGGAATAGTAACCGAAAGGCCAGTCACTGCTCTTTTTATTTAATCAAAGTTGGGGAAAGGGGTTGGAGCACAAAGGATTTCTCTGACATTTTCCTAGCCCTCAAAGAGCTTGGCATTCCATCCAAAAATCTGTATTATTTTGAAACCACTTGAATCGAATCCCTTTTTACTCGTTTTGGTTAGAAAGGAGAGAATACAGGTGTTTGATTGTGAAATTCTGAAATGTCAGCAAACAGTGGGAATCTTTCAATGTAAGGAGACTATACCTTGGTTTGTATTAGTAAGAAAGTGTGAGTTACAGTGTTTTCCAACTGGAATAAAAGAAGAGTAAAATATCATATTCAGTATGGTTCCAAATCGATGTATTTGAGAAAGGTTATGGTCTGAATGATTATTTCCCTTCATAATCCGTATGCTGTAATCCTGATTTCCAAAGGTGATGGTATCAGCAAATAGGGCCATTGGGAGATGCTTAAGTCGTGAGTGGAGCTTTCATGAATAGGATTACTGCTTTATAAGGGGGGCTCCAGAGTGACCCCTAACCCCTTCCACCATGTGAGGAAACAGCGAGAAGGCACCAGCTATGAACCAGGAAGAGGGCTTTCACCCAAATAGCCTCCAATACTGTAAAAAATAAATTTTGTTGTTGACAAACTACCCAATCTGTGGTATTTTGTGATAGCAGCCCCAATGGAGTAAAACAGGGAGCAAGATATAGCCATGAGTGTGAACACAGAATCAAGAGGACCTAGAAATCTGCTTTTGTGGACATTTTGTGGACTGAAAACTGCAGTCAGTTGACCTTTTCACCCATCTATTGGGACTCTTGTGTGGGGAATAGGTGCAGGTGATAGGTATAGAAAAAAGAAAAAAGCACCATAAAAATCCATTTGTTAGTAGTATTCATCAAAAGCCAGGCTCTGTTCTAGATATTTTACCTTGCCTAGTGGCTGAGAATGTGGGCTCAGGGATTAGATGCATCACATTCAAATTCTAGCTCTATCACTGAGGAACTCTGTGATCGTGGACACTGATGTAACTTATAAGTATGTACAATGAGGATACTAATAATGCTGACATCACGGAGATGTTTTGAGGATCTGACCAGATAATCAATGTTAACTTCTTAGCACAGAGTAATTGTTCAGTGTACACAAACTGCTACTAACAGACTGTTGCTAATCTTACTCTCTTCCAGCAAGCAGAATGGATATTGACTTCCCGGAATGTCTTACCTTTTTTGAAAGTAGTTGTTTTTATTCCTGAGATTATCAGTTGCTTCTCCTCTTTCTAGTCAGGTGTATTATACAGACATATTTAACAACAGTAGCTGATTTATTCACCAGAAGACCCATTGCAATCACAGGCTATTTCTTAAAGGCCTGGTTTACTTGAGTCAACTCTGTAAGATGACAGCTTGTACTTAGTTCACATTCCCGCAGTTCAGCTCACTGATTTAAAATTGATTCCATCCATCCGTGTGCATTCATGGATGATGGGTCTGAATTTAGACCAAGAAGCAACAGATTTTTAACATGTAAAAATAAAATACTGACATGCTAGGTGTTAGACAGAATGCTTCACAAAGAAAATCCACCCCTGGTAGCTCAAAAATCATTTAAAAAAAAAAAAAAAAAAGGCATCCTATGGCCCAGAATTTATTCTCACTCTAAAATGCATCATGAAATGTTATCCTAAGTTTTATTAAAAAATATCAGTGAGTTCAAAGTGTTTGATGAATTCAAAGAAACAAGTTCTCACTATATGGGTAGACAGAAGAAAATGGGATAGTTGAGTTTCTCTCTCTCTCCCTCTCTCTACCCCACTCTTGATTAGTTCCTACCTATGAACGCC
This sequence comes from Mustela putorius furo, assembly GCF_011764305.1. NCBI lineage: Eukaryota > Metazoa > Chordata > Mammalia > Carnivora > Mustelidae > Mustela > Mustela putorius. The sequence goes on from NW_025421987.1 coordinate 35,971,275, forward strand.
TAAAGGTAGTTTCTGTAATTTTGTTTAAAATGTGGTACCCATTTGCTTTTGTTCCTAGTCAAGTACCTTTCTAGAAGCAAGAATGGTATACTTAGCCCCACAACCCTGACCAGCTCATTCCTATATATCCATTGCCCAGTTTCAAGAAAGTGTTGTTGCATGAGCTCTACCGTTTCAACCCCTGAGGGAAGCAGGGGAGAAGCCCCCCCCCCCCCCGTCTCAGTGAGTAGCAGGGGTAGCCCCAGGCTTCTGGATCTGCCCTTCCCTGACTCCACCACCATCTTTGGCCTATAGGGGGTGCCATATCTTTTGGAACGAGTTACTCTGCATTAAAACTTTTAATCTCCACAAAGCACTGGGAAGGATAGGATGTTTCTTGGTTTCCAGTGACCTTATTATTTTACTTTTTGCTCTCCTTCATAGAAATACCTGTTTTGTGTCCCATTATTTTGGGTTCCTTCGTTTCTCCCAGCCAAACCAAATATTTCACTCCACAGATCAGGTCCTAAGCAAATGAGTATTGTGTGTATTTGATGAAGGGGAGAGGCAAGCACAAGAGCATGGAACTTCTGGTGACAAACACTGTATGAGCAGATTAAATACTTCAAAGGAGCAGGGCAAAAAGCAGAGACTACTGAGTCAGCCCTTTCTATGATACTCTCATGCTTGCCAGTCCTTTGTACTGCAGATGCCTAGGACTAGTGGGGCCACCCCTTCTTTTAGCCCAATGGCACCATTTCAGAAACAGAAAACTGGCTATTGTTTTAGATACTAAGTATGTGGCAGCTTTAAAAAATATAAGTTAATAAAATTAAATGTAATTGGAGTTTTTCTGTAGTTGGTAGTGGGAAGCAGAAATGGCACTACTCCGTAAGTCCTGAGTTCACTCAGTTTCTACAAATTCCCGAAGTTTTTCTTTTCTATGTTTAATTGCTTATATCTTCCTTTGCAACAACTTTTAGTTCTCCTTTACACTTGTATGTTGCCTATAAATTCCCCATTTCCATGCTTCCTACTTGACTCAGTTGGTAAGTCCTTTCTGGACCATATGTTATTCTGTGCTAAAACAATCTCAGATTAGAGGGTCAGGTAAATAACATTTCTTGCTTTACAACAATACATTCTAAACATCTAATGTTGTGAACAGATGGACTTACTGTGTAAGAGGCACATAATTAAGACAAAACAGAGAGGTATGGGAATTTTCTACTGTAATACTCTGAGACTTGCAAAAAGATAATCTAACTCATACTTTATGACATGCACAATCAAATATTATACTGAGTGACCTTTTGTTCTAAGTGGAAGGAGTTTGCTTACCTGATTGATTACTAATGTTTTTGCACAACAAATGTAAACTTTATTTCTTCACATCTCACTTTGTTCAATTCTACTCTGGGCCCACTGATAGCCCTCCTGATACCACAGGCTCTTTAGTTGTCACTCCTCCAAAATAGGTTCTGGATGGAAGTCTATAGTAGTCAGGCACTTTTGAACATTACTTTAGCACATGCCTCTAGATAAAGTTTTCTTGGCTTTACCCATGTGTTCCATCTCTCAGACTACTTCTCTGTAACATTATGAACCTGAAAGCTCTTTAAGAAACTTTCACTGATCATCTAAGCTTTGAGGGGATTAGATGAAGCAGAAACTCTAAGTCTTTCTTAGAGGAGAGAGTATAGTCAGCGCATGAGGAGCAGGTGGGTGATACACTGAGAATGAGCAATGAGTAAGAGAGATAAATATGAGAGCAGAATTTATATGAAAGGAACCTCAGTCTTCAATGACATCACTGGTCTGCTACACCAATCTAGAATCATCTACCAGGTGATATATTAAAACTGATCTCACCTATGTAGGGAATAAAGAGAAAAGTCCACATTAATATTAACCTTTTCTCTTTACTCTCTATCTATACAAAACCTACTCTTTTTTAAAGAAGATTTTTATTTATTTATTTGCTGATTTACTTATTTATTTATTTGAGAGAAAGAGTGTGAGAGAGAGCATGAGCAGATGGGAAGGGATGGGGGAGGGGGCCAGAAGGAGAAGCAGACTCCCTGTGGAGCAGAGAGCCAGAATCGGGGCTTGATCCTGGCACGTGGAGATCATGACCGGAGCTGAAGGCAGACGCTTAACTTACTGAGCCACACAGGTATCCCTACAAAACTTACTTCAGGACCTAGATGAAGTTCCACTTCCTCTGGATTCATTTTTCAACCATTCCAGACTAACTTGATAATTTTCTTTATATGAATGGAGGTTTACTGCTCGGGCATTTAATCCCATATTTATATGACCTAATTGCATCTTCAGTGGAATGGCATAATCCTTAAGGAACAGAGCTTGCAACCTAACTCACCTTGTTTTATATTTATTAGAGTTTTTATCTCTGTGCAAGCTATCCATTAGGACCTCAATAAACACAGTTTTAATAGCAAACAATTACTGAGCCCATATTCTGTGCCAGGTCATCTTGCTAAATGCTTTGTAACAGCTAATCCTCATTAATCCACCTGCACTGAAGCAGTTAATCCTCATGACCGTATTGCAGAAAGTGCTGTTATATTCCACAGTGCTCTTCTAGGCTAGGCTGGGTGCTCATTAAACGCTGTCATGGCATTCTGTACTTTTCTTTCACAGCACTCATAGCTTCAATTAAAAAACAAAGAAGCTAAGTATGCATTTGGTTGTTTATTGTCCATTCTCCCCAAGTAAAGTCCATGAAGACAGAAATAATTTCCTTCCTATATCCCAGGCCATGGAACAGGCCTATGTCCTTGTGTATAGAAGTCTTAAATATTTGGTGAATTAACCAAAAAACACATTTAAAAAAAATAATAGGTGACATAGGTTATAGAACATCTGGCTCAAGTTCATACCAGGGGGGCTGGAGTCCAGATTCACGCCAGGTTATCACTCTCTAGGGCCCCTACCTATAATACCTGTACCATGTTATTTTCTGCTGACTTGAGTTCTTTCAACTCTATTTGAGACTCTGAGTTTACCATCCTATTTGTTTGGAAAACAACACACATTTTTAACAGCCAGTGAGATTTCAGGCTCCTGATGGGAGCTAAGAGCGATGATGGTACTGATGATATTCTATGATTTACAGAGCATCCCATTTTTTCTGGGGATCTTTCCAATCAATCTTCAAATTATCATGGCAAGTTAGGTTTTATTTGTGACTCATGGAGGAAGTCAGTGCTCAAAGAGGTCAGGACATAAAGCTAGGATTGTATAGCTGACAAACCATGGAGATATACTATCCACGCAGTTCTACTGAAAGCAAAATCCAGGGTCTTCCCACTCTGCCAGGCTGCAGCTATCATTCATCAAACACCCAGTACGTGCCAGGACTCTTTTAGATATTTCTTTAGTCATCAAAATAATCCCTTAAGGGAATTACAGTTGACCCTAGAACAATGCAGAGGTTAGGGCACCAATCCCCCACAACCTCAGTTGAAAAATTCATGTATAACCTTTTTTTTATGTATAACTTTTGACTCTCTGAAAATTTAACTACTTATAGCTTACTGTTGACCATAAGCCTTACTAATAACATAAGCAGTTAACTAACACATATTTTTATGCTATATGTATGCAGTTATATATATGTTTTATATTCTTATAATTAAGCAAGCTAGAGAAAATAAAATGTTATTAAGAGAACCACAAGGAAAAGAAAATATGTTTACCATGCTGTATGTATATTTACTGAAAAAAAAATCCACATAGAAGTAGATCCATGAAGAAGTAGATCCCTGTCATCGAAGGGTTTACTGTATTATCAGAGTGAGCAAGGTAACAGTGGTTACATGTGAATGAATTTAAAAGCAAGTCAAGAAGTAGGTTTAGAGTCTGGCAGAACTTCCTGAAAATATGTCAAACTTTCAGAGGAGTGTTTGAACCTATCTATTACATAGAAATTTGGGGGTTATAATTAATCCATACATTGGAACTAGCAAGAGAACAGTGAATTTGAATAAGAAGTAGGATGACTTAGGTGTATGCCCAAATCGTATTTTTCAGCCATAGATAGACTAGTTGCAGGTGTCTCTAAAGGGCCAGACAGTCATGGCAATGTATAGAAACGTCAAGTCTGAAGCAGTTGCATCTATCCAGAATTTGGTCATTACTAAGAACATTTGACCCTTTAAAAGAAACGGCTGATATAGGAGAAATTGAATCCTTGTCTCTGGTGCCTTAGAATCAAAGAGTTGAAATAGAAAATCAAAGATTAGCTGCTTTCTTTTAAGCTACAGCATCCAACCCAGCATTATTGGCCCCAGCAATGGTCTCACTTTCCAGCCTCTTCCCACCAGACATCTGCTCTTAGAGATTTAATTACATCTGTCACTTCCGTAATCACGTGTATGTGTGTTTTCCAGAAGGATGAGTTGTAAACTTTCAGTTTAGGGCTGGATACTATGATGTGCAGCTGCTGTAATGCTAACAGGAGCATTTCATCTATCCCTTCTAACTACTCTGCTAGTGATAGGCTGATGGCCACTGCCAGCTATGCTTCTCTTCCTAAATGCTCCATCATGAAACGGAGGAAGGCAATACAAAATTAGCAGATGCTGAGATGAAGAATTAACTCCTCCAAGAGGAAATTTTGATGGCTGCACTGTAGGAAGCAGAGAGAAGGAAAAGAAAAGCAAAACTGATTATTTCCAACAGAATGTTTACTTCTCCTTGCTTATTTCTATTTTATGCTTTAAGGCTTAATTCTTGTTAAAGAATATTTTTGAATAAGTCAGAGAAGCAAGACATGCAATGAGAAATGTTGGGAAGGACTGAGCATGCATCTTTAGCCTGAAAACAAACCGAAAAGCCAAAAACTGAATAAAAAACCACCTTGCCCTTATAAATATAACACAATTTTCAAATCAAGCTAATTATTTTAATGTCTAATTTTCAGGGTCTTTTTTTTTCCCCCTGGGGGGGGGGAAGAGTTTACTGGATAATCTCCCAGATCCCTCACATTAAATAACTCTATGCTGACCTACTTCAGCATTTTTAATCAACCCACATAGATGTATACATCCTAAAATACCATACTCAAATTTTATTCAACATACAAAACAATTTCCCAGTTGTTCTAAATCCCATGGTTCAGGAAACAGTATCATCACGGTATCATCAATAATATCACTCTGTGAAATGATGAACCACAGAGGCCCTGCTACCTTCTGTTATTCTAAGGGAGAGTAGTGTATGTCAGCAGAGCTTCAAGGTTGTTCTCCAGAAAGAGGACAAAGATTAGTTGTTTCCCAGTTTCTATTTATTTTTAATATTTTCATCCCAAGTTAGGTTATTAACCACCAGGTGACATACTCAACTGGGGGATTCTGAGAGATATTCCAAATCTTAAAGTAGTTTGAAGTCAGCCAAAGGTAAATAACACAAGAAATATCATAGAACAACCTTAGAAGTGAAAAAAACGAGACATTTTTATCCCTGCCCTTCCCTCCAACATGCCATCCCCTGCATGGTAAACAAGATGACTTTTATTGACTGGAGCACAGAGTTACACACAGATATACACAGCACACACTTACAAGACTTAATAAGAGGAAATACCAGATGCCTCCTAGAACAGGTCCCCTTGTCACAGGAATTTAGAGCATCCTGTCTTTCTCCTCCATATCACTCCTACCAAATTACAAATGAATAATTCATTTTGTAATTATTTATTTCTGTCAGACTCCCCCCATCATGTTCACACCTGGATGTATAATATCTAGCATCATGGTTTGTATTTCACAGATGTTTCAAATATTGGTGGAAAAATTAAATAAAGGAGTGAATGAATGAGTCCCTTTATTTATGGACCAAATTGATCATATGTAGTGTTTTTTCATGAGCTATTCTTGAAGCGTGATTAAACACACTGAAGAAAGATATTGCTTGAATAGCTTAATAAAATGATCAGTTTCACTCTGGAGGTAAAAAAAAAAAATTGACTTTATGGTGCAGGGCTTATAATTCTTAGTCATAGCTGGATATATCATTAAACCCAGTCACTACCGCTCTCTCTCCTCCTCCCTCCCGCCGTCTCCCCTTCTCTTCTCCCCTCCTCCCTCCTCCTACACCTACACATTTGGGTCTGTGTAGTATAACCATGGCCACTGTTTTTAGTGATTCCTTCTCAAGTCCCAAACCTCAGTCTGAAAGAAATAGAAACGCCGTTCTGAATTAACAGCTGGTGGCCTGGTGAAAGTGATTTCAAGGGAGGAGATTCTCCAAGTCTGGCTTTTACTATCCTAAATAGCTCAATGGGGCATTAATTATCTTATTTCAAAGAGACTTGCATTTGAATCTGAATAACTAGATAAACAACCACTAAGTGATCTCATTCGGAAGGAAAGACCAATTCCCTTGAAAATGACCAAAAAAAATTAAAATATGGAGAATCACTTTTTAAGTATGACTTTGGCAGGAATAGGGAACTCTGAATTACTACAGCTCACTACATCACTGTGTACCTCTCTTTGTTTTTTATTTTTTTAAATTTTTTTCCCACTCTCTTTGTTTTTTAGATGAAAGCTTAGAATATGCAAGCTTTTGAAGGGTCAGATTTTGTTTGACTGAACTTCCTTTAGGGCCATATAAATACTTTCATGGACTGTAGTTTTCTCTGTGGCTGACTTAATGCTGTTGAGGGAAAACCACTACTTTATGTAAGGGATAACATAAAAAACATGCTGCTTAGTAAAAGTCACATATTTGGAAAATATTTTAAAAGGTTGTTTTGTGTATGTTCTTAAGTACCATGTAGGAAATGTAGGAAAAATTTTCTTAGAATTTAAAATCTTGCTTATTATCTTTCTTTAAGAATGTAAAATACGTTCTCACTGAAAAATGAAGTTTAATAATATGCATCTCATGGTGGTGTTGTGAAGAGTAATTAAGACTGTGTATAAGAGCTTATCCCAGAATCTGAGCTACGGCAGGTGCTCAGAATATGACAGTTGAATTTACATTTAAATATACTGCATTTATGCCCTGTATACAATGTGGAAAAATGGTAAAAATGGAGGGATCCAAGAATTTCCTTAGTGGAATATTGAAGCTACTTATAAATGAACTAATAAATCAAGTGTAGTATCCTAGAATTCAGTCGGTAGTTAATATAGGATCAAATGTCATCATTATGTACTGGCTTTTGGTGGCAGAGTGTATGGTAAAATAAAACCAGTGTGCTATGAAAACACAATGTTGAAATATTTTAATAAAAAAACTACTTTTAAAAGATCTTTAATATAATAATACTTCTATAATAGCATGGAAATTATTATATAAAAGTTCTTTTTCAGTGATAACAATAATAACAATAAACTGAAATAATAGGAAACAAATATCAATCAGGAACTAGAACTGTGGGAGACACACTAAAAATTCAAAACCTATTTTAATTGCAGCACAATATAATAAAAAGAGGCCAACTCTTCCCAGATTGAATGATCAATTAAAGATACTTCCAAAAAAAAATGTCAATAAACTATTTTTTTGGAACCTGATAAATTTTTGAAAAAGTAATCAGAAAAAAAATATGTGAAAATAGCTATTTAGAAATAGCTAAGAAAATGTGGGATGGAAGAGCACTCAAGAGGGAATTAATTTCACTGGAAAATGAATGTGTATTGTAGTTAAAATCTTAACTAGAGAAAGTGGAATTTTAAGTCAGTGTGAGTATGTATTTTCTACTGTCCTTTAATGGGAGTTGTCTATTTACACTTACTATTAGTACATTTTACATTAGATATTTTCTACTGTGAGATTTATTTTTAAGTTTAAAATAGTTATGGGGGACACCTGGGTGGTTCAGAGGGTTAAAGCCTTTGCCTTCAGCTCAGGTCATGATCTCAGGGTCCTGGGATCAAGCCCCACATTGGATTCTCTGCTTGGTGGGGAGCCTGCTTCCTCCTCTCTCTTCTGGCCTCTCTGTCTACTTGTGATCTCTGTCTGTCAAATAAATAAATAAAATCAGTTATGTGGTGAAATTTGTTAAATTCATATTACCAATTTCAGCGCTAACCACCCATCTATTTGTACTGTCTTTTTGGAGCTCACTTTCTTTTTCACACTTATTTGGTAATATATATCCATATGTTTTCTAGCTGTCAGTTTCTTTTGATCACATAATTTAACCTCTTGAAACTTCAGTTTTCTTACATATTAAATTCAGGTAATAATAGTAACAACATGGCAGAATTACTGTTAAGATTAACCAACAATCAATAAACCCTGGGCAATTATATCAGCATCACTGATAGGAGGAAGAGTTTAACGAATATCCTTTCTCCTTTGAATTTGTTTTGAACCTTTATTAAAATTGGATCAGGTTGCATTTCTGGACTTTACATTCTATTCCAATCTATGTGTCTAAACTTTTATTAATACCACACAGTAGCTTCATGGCCAACTTTGATATCAAGTAGGTTGAAATTCCATTTTTGTCCTTTTCAAAGGTGTTTTGGCTATTCCAGTTTATCTTTCCATATAAACTTCACAATCCGGCCACCATCCCTCCAGGATAAAAGATTTTTCACTTTCTCTCTTCCCCAATCACAGTGGTTTTCCCCATGCCCTGGGATGACAGGGTATGCTGTTCTTTGGGGAAAATGAACCTGGGCAGTGCTTCGGGCCTCCCCTCTAGCTGTAGTCTTGCCCCTCAGCCAGCCAGCATCACCGCGGGACCTTTCTCGCATCTTCCACTACAATCCCAGACTTTCTGGTGACTACCTAGTGAAGGTCTGTGCAGTGGAGTCTGACAGGTGTAAACCCTCCTGGTGTCTGAGGCTTCTAGGAGTAGGATGCTCTTAATAGCCTGCTCTTAGCCTTTGGGAAATCACTAAAGGTTTTAGCTGCGTTCCTCTTGCTCACTTTTATAATGGTCTTGCCTTCCCGTCATGCTTTGCCTCACCTGAGCCAGTGCTTGTACAGGCTGTCTCTCCTTCAAGGTACCTGTCTTGACATAAACTTGAGGGTATCCGGTTACTTTAGGCATCAATTCTTCTGAAGAGTTATGATTTTGTATATTATCCAGCTTTCTCATGCTGTAAGGTTGGGAATAATGCTCTTGCCAGATTTCGACATCTTAACCTGAGTGGGAAGCCCCTCCTGATGTTCTGTCTTAGGTAGGCTATCAGCCTTTTTGATGCATCCAGTTTTCTTCTTACTTTGTTGTATTTTTATCTGTCTTTTTTTCTCAATGTGGCTTACTGCGTTAACTTTTAGTGTCCCCACCTCATGGAATTCTAATGAGCTAGTAAAAAATGTTGCAAATTGGGCATTAGGTCATTTTCACCAGCATGTTCTTTAATTCTTTTGAATACTCTTTTCTTTTCTTTGTTCTCAAATTTTTTATGGTCCTTGCTTGACCTTGGATGAAGTGAGATTTCATTAGCTCTGCATTTGTACATTATAGGATATACCACTCGACCCTGGATCAACTTTCTGTTCTGCTGTGTCACAACCAGGTGTCCTGTCAGTGCAAGGTGGTGTTGTGCACAGCAGCCCATTCAATCCCCAGTGTCTAGCACACTTCTGCTGTAATGAAACAGCCTCTCCTTCTATTCACTCTCTGGTATGATGAACTATGAAAAGTCCACTTGTAGCATATATTTGTATGTTAAATAATATAATTTTTATTATGCTGATTCCTAGAACTCTTATTTATACACTAGTCTTCTAGTCGTCCCCAGGGAGCATTAATTTTATCTTGAACTAGCTTTATTCCATTTAGTTATCTTATTTTCTATAGTTCACTTTCTCCTTCTCTCTGAAAAAAGAAAGATAAAATATTAAGATTATCTTTAGATGAGGTAGAAGGATGAACATATTACTTTGTTCCCCTCAGACAGCAATTTCTGGAGAGGACATATACCCTGAATTTTTTTTTTTTTAAGATTTTTATTATTTATTTGACAGAGAGAAATCACAAGTCGATGGAGAGGCAGGCAGAGAGAGAGAGGAAGGGAAGCAGGCCCCCTGCTGAGCAGAGAGCCCGACGCGGGACTCGATCCCAGGACCCTGAGATCATGACCTGAGCCGAAGGCAGAGGCTTAACCACTGAGCCACCCAGGCGTCCCCTATACCCTGAATTTTTGAATCTTGCTACCCCATCTTTCAGGAGGAATACCTTATATACATCATGAATTAAAGGATGCATTTTTTTTCTACAATTCAACTTGAATCACTTATTGGTAAGTGAAAATTCTCCTCTTCCTCCCTCTCCCCTTTCCTTCCTTCCTTTAAGTCTCCCTTGCTTCCCTTCCCCCTTCCTCCACCTCTGACTTTCTCCCTCCCTTCCTCCTTCTCTTCCCTCCTGCCCTTCCTTCCTCCTTCCCTTTCTTCTCTCTATTCCTTTCTTTCATTCATTCTATTTTTTTTTTTTGGTGGTGGGGGGCAGCTAGGAGCCAGACTATTTTAAACCATAAGTATGATGTGTTACTGAAAACACAGAGTCGAAACTGTAAGTTGGATTGAAATCAGATGTTATATTTGGCAAAGGCCTATGACCTTAGAATCTTCAACATCTGAATCTTGAAGTGTTACCGAATGTAAGGTTTCCAGTGGGAATAAGAATAAGGTATGTTCTAGGAAAATTTATAATCTTCATTATAATTTTTAAAACCATAGTTATTAATGCAATTGCAGATGAAACTGTTCTCTTGATTTCTTTTTCTGATGGCTTGTTGTTAGTATAGAAAAATACAGCTGATTGTCCTATATTGATTTTTGTATCCTGCAACTTTACTGAACTTGGTTTTTAGTTCTAACAGTTTTGGGGTGGCTTCTTTAGCGTTTTCTGTATATAATACCATTTCATCTGCAAATAAAGATAGTTTTACTTTTTCCTTTCTGATTTGGATGTCTCTTATTTCTTTTTCTTGTCTAATTGCTGAGGGCTAAGTAAATGGGTCTGTCCCCCAGGAAGACATGTGGCTACTGGTTGTAGCCAAACAGTGACAGAGTGCGGGAACCGCATGCATCTGCCTATGATAACAGGGTAGAGGAAGAATGAAAAAACCGTGTCTGCCAGTACCTCTATCCGGGTGAATCCCAGCAGGTCTTTAAGATTAGCAAACAGATCTCTCTCACAAATAGTCTAGGCACTTTTCAAACTTCTGCTTTTGCTCTGGGCCTCAGAGCAAGTGAGACTGTGTGCAAGCCCTTTAACTGTGGTATCTCAGTTCTGGACAACGCTTTGGTCTCCTGGATGGAAGCCTACTGTCTTTCAAAGCCAGACATTTTGGAGGCTCCTCTTTCTGGAGCTCCTCTCTCAGGTCCCAAGTGCTGAGGTGACTCCTGTGAGGCACAAACCTCTTGCTCCTGAGGAAGAAGGTCCTATTTTGTGAGATATCTCTCAATAGTAGTTGCCTGCAGCAAGGGAGGGGTTTTTGGTGAGACCCTGCTTCTGTCTCTCCTGTTCCTCTTGATGTGATCCTTTTATCCTTTGTTGTGGAGGAAATGTGCATCTAGTTTTGAGGTCGTTTTCAGAGGGAATTGTTCCATATGTAGCTATAAATTTAGTGTTCTTGTGGGAGGAGGGGAGTTCAGAGTTTTCCTATGCCACTTTGGATCTCCTTTGCCATCTTGGACCTCCCCAGTCCTCAATGGAGTTTTAATGTTATATTTTACAGCAAGTGAAAACTGTCTTTCCTTTCTGTTGCTTTAATAAGAAATGGTTTCTAGTTAAAATTTATTCTTTATTGGCACTTTGCTCTGAGTGCTCTCCCAATGGTAGTTATCTGTATTGTTTTTCAGAGTTAACTTTACCCAGCATGATTTTTTCTCCCAGTACATCAGCAAACATCTATTCATAGTAGATGATCTTACTTTCTGCAGTTTGCATCAGATCTGACAAGAGGGACTTTCCTCTGTCTTTGGGTAGGAAAAAAAAAAACAAACCTATTTCGGTGTATAAATTGATAAACTGATAAAAAATATCATGATATATATATAAGAAAATCCCTGTTAACTGATAATGTCAAGGATTATATTCTTTTGCAGAAGTTGAATGTATGCTCAAGTTCACACCGATCATAATAGTGGCATTTTTTGAGAGACTGAGCTCCATTTAGTTAAACCATGATAGAGTCTACTTTCTGTTCAATCTCTCTACATAACTCCCATTTTATTTGAAATTGCCTGTGTGTATCATTAAAGAAACACATTTATATTTATCCCCTAAAAATAACAGTTCCAGAAGGAAAATAACTATCTTGGGTCTGCAATATTTCCCTCATTTAAAGAAGTGATTCTTTTGCAATGACTGCTATAAACTATTCTGACTACTGAAGCTTAAAAAACACGTTAACACTGATAAGAGTTTATAAATGGAATGGAGATTCATAATTTCAACGGAATTCTCCCTGTCCTCACCCATAAGAGACCCGCTTAGCTACTGCATCTAAGCTATAAGAATTTCTTCATTATATTGAACCTTGCTTGCATAACTTGAGCATATGTGAAACAAGGATTCTAATAGACACTTCTCAAATATAACACCCAGAACTATTATTAGCACAACCACGAAACTGAAAGAAACATATGGTTCAAAAATTAGTTATAAAGGCAATTACATTTTTACCATCAACATTTAGAGACCAGCCTTTTCTATTAATGCTGTAGTAGAAGTTACACACATATTTTAATAGCTTAGAGTTTAAATATAATCTCACCTCAAATTCTCTATGAAATAATAATATCAAAATCATGAAACATTAAAAACTGTCATAAACAAAAGTATTCTATGTCATTGTTCACAATGTGCCTACATTCAGTATAACTGAAAATAGTATGTATAAGGAAATTAATGTGTTAACATGTTTTCTTCTTTAAATAATCATAATTGTGCCATTTAATTTAATTACTTAAACCTGTTGCTAGAAAGTATGGTGTGACCAAATACACACACACACACACACGCATATGTCTCAATATTTGTAGAATACTGAGTTGGGAAATGTAGCTTCTATTCTAACTTTTGCCACATAAGCATAGATGGAGTAAGGGAGTACAACTTTCCCAAGACCCTGAGCTCATTGAAAATGAGAGATTTGGACCACATGTTTTCTTTAAAGATTTTTGTTTATTTATTTGACAGAGAGAGTGAGAGAACACAGGCAGGCAGAGCAGCAGAGGGAGAGGGAGAAGCAGACTCCCCACAGAGCAGGGAGATTGATCCCAGGATGCTCGGCTCCATCCCAGGACCCTAGGATCATGACCTGAGCCAAAGGCAGTCGCTTAACCAACTGAGCCACCCAGGCACCCCTGGACCACACATTTTCTAAACCCAGTTTTTGCATTAACAGTTTGAATTTAAACCACTGTCAAATTTTTACTCCATAGCAATTGAAATGAAAAGGACCTTTCTTCATACCAGGCATTGCTACTTGACTTCGATTTGGTTATGATTCAACATTATTAAGAAGTAATATGTCCCCGGCTGAAACTTTAGATAAAATGTGACTTTTCTTAGAAAATAATTAGATTAAAATTGAATCAGGTTAGCTTTTGCTTGGTGAAGACTGAGTACAGTGAGTGGGGTTATTACAGTAATATTATGCTTGGTAATAGATGGCCAAACTGTTGGACTGTAAGGCCATAAGTGGACATTAGCATGGACCTAGTCATGAGAGTGCCAGTAGACTAGTCTCTAAGAGTTGACTTTGGAAAATGAAAGAGATGAAGGTGGTTTGGTTGGTACCTTGCCAATATACTTTGTTTTGTTTTGTTTTCTTTCTACTTCCTCACCTTCAAATTTAAATCAAGGAATGGGCAATAGAGAGAACCGGCAAAAGAAAAGCTCGTGCTGAATAATTGTCCCTTGATGTTATTGTGATTGATCAGATTTTCTATGGAAGTATGTTTAATTCTGGGTAATCTCATAGCACATTATGATTAACTTTCTTTTCTGTAGCTCTTATTTTTTTAATCAACACTCACACATGTGTGGAATTAGACATTCAAAGAGAGAAAAGATGAGGTCCTCACTTTGACAGGTTACACTTTAGATGAGAAGATAATTGATAAACTAATTTGCAATCAGGAATCTCACATAAAGTAGGTAAGGCAAATCACCAACACATACATAATGCCCATTTACCCGACTTTTTAATCACAATGTTCTAAATTTATGTGCATGATCAGTTCACACTTGTTTTAATTTGGTGTCCACACAGTAATAGATTTGTCAGAAGTAGCTATTACTGGTTTACCAGAAAAATAAGCCATCATAAATTTAGTTTGGATGGAATGCTCCCAGTAAATATATACTTTCCTGGAACTTTTATTATAGAAACTAGTGGTGTTTATTCTTTGGCTCAACAACTATTGATTGAGTAGGGAACACATATAATATACTCAATATTTTACTAAGAACTGGGTATTGAGCACAGTTTTTCTCCATAAGCATGGATATATGCTGCCACTCTACTTTCCAGCCTGCTGGTTTTGAAGGTTAGGTGAGATCTATAGTCTCAGTACTTGAACTCAGTCTCTTGAGTGAAGCTAGGGTCTTACTCACTAACTCCCTTGTAACTTCAGGGTGCCTGGCAAATAATGTATGCCCATGGCATGGATGAAATAATTGCTATCAGGATCTATCAAGTATCTGAGTCAGAGCTCTTCAGAAATCTCAGATTGTTAGGATAAGATAGTAAAAAACAAGGAGACTAAATGGGATTTTGTGTGAGCTCTGAAGGAAAGACTTAGCCTTTTGAAGACATGGAGGCCTCCAGGGAGGTAATACTGCTTAAACAAGGGAAGCAGCACTAATGCGTGGACAATAAGATAACTGGAATCCATGTAGGAAAAGGGTCCAGATAGTGTCAAACATGTCAGAGTTTCAAGTTTGTGGGATGTTTTGTTGTCCTTCAATTCTTTCTTAAACACTTATTAAGCAAAGAATTCACCACAGAGAGGATTTGTAATGCTGGCTTCATTCAGATAAACTATGGCTCAGGTAAACTATAACTTTTATTAAAGGAGCTTCATCAATGTATTTCAGCATTCAGTGACTATTTCTGAAACTACTCTATAGGATGAATTGTCCAAATTATAGAGAGATTAAAAAACTGTATATGGCTTTCTGATTCTTGGAAAATCTTCAGAATTACTCTTGCAAAAATGAAATGTTGAATTTGATGTATATAACATGCTGACATTTCTGGCTTGGCTTATTTGTTAAACTCCATAAATCATCAGAATTAGGTACTTAAAATCTGGTGACGAGTTTAGACAACAACTGTATTTGTTCTGAGCTTTAAATCACTATGTTTGAAATTGATTATATCTAAATATCCCACACCCAACCTCATACTTGTTTTGTTACTTGGAGTTCACCATCACTTTACTTTAATTTTAATTAAGGAGTAATTCCTTTTACTTTTAAGCACTAATTTTTAAAATTAGGTAAATTACTTATGAGATAAAAATTACATATATGTATCATACATGTATGCATGTATATTTATACTAGAAAAACTCTTTCTGTCCCTTTTGCTGACCTCTAAGTTTCCACTTCACAGTGCCCTCCCACTGCCAGCAAACACTGTTATTATAATTTTATATACTTCCAAATATTTTTATAAATACACAACTAAGTAGCAATACATATTAGCTTTCATCCTCTTTTTACCCAAAAGGATAGTATACACATCATCCTGCACTGCACTTTGCACTTTTTTCACTCCAAACATATATTTTCTTTTTAATTTTTAACTTTTTATAAACATATATTTTTATCCCCAGGGGTACAGGTCTGTGAATCACCAGGTTTACACACTTCCCAGCACTCACCAAAGCACATACCCTCCCCAATGCAATATGTCGTTTGCAAATATCTTCTCCCATTCTGTCAGTTGTCTTTTGATTTTGTTAACTGTTTCCTTTGCTGTGCAAAAGCTTTTGATCTTGATGAAATCCCAATAGTTCATTTTTGCCCTTGCTTCCCTTGCCTTTGGCGTTGTTCCTAGGAAGATGTTGCTGCGGCTGAGGTCGAAGAGGTTGCTGCCTGTGTTCTTCTCAAGGATTTTGATGGATTCCTTTCGCACACTGAGGTCCTTCATCCATTTTGAGTCTATTTTTGTGTGTGGTGTAAGGAAATGGTCCAATTTCATTTTTCTGCATGTGGCTGTCCAATTTTCCCAGCACCATTTATTGAAGAGGCTGTCTTTTTTCCATTGGACATTCTTTCCTGCTTTGTCGAAGATTAGTTGACTGTAGAGTTGAGGGTCTATTTCTGGGCTCTTTATTCTGTTCCATTGATCTATGTGTCTGTTTTTGTGCCAGTACCATGCTGTCTTGATGATGACAGCTTTGTAATAGAGCTTGAAGTCCGGAATTGTGATGCCACCAACTTTGGCTTTCTTTTTCAATATCCCTTTGGCTATTCGAGGTCTTTTCTGGTTCCATATAAATTTTAGAATTATTTGTTCCATTTCTTTGAAAAAGATGGATACAAAAGACTCCACTCCAAAACTGCTAGAACTTATACAGGAATTCAGTAAAGTGTCAGGATATAAAATCAATGCACAGAAATCAGTTGCATTTCTCTACACCAACAGCAAGACAGAAGAAAGAGAAATTAAGGAGTCAGTCCCATTTACAATTGCACCCAAAACCATAAGATACCTAGGAATAAACCTAACCAAAGAGGCACAGAATCTATACTCAGAAAACTATAAAGTACTCATGAAAGAAATTGAGGAAGACACAAAGAAATGGAAAAATGTTCCATGCTCCTGGATTGGAAGAATAAATATTGTGAAAATGTCTATGCTACCTAAAGCAATTCCAAATATATGTTTGCAATTCCAAACATATATTTTGAAGATATTTTAAAACTATTACCTAAGGGTTTACTTGGCTCTCATCCATTTTTTAACTTAAAAAAAAAAAAAGGTTAGAAGTTGCTGTGGCTGATATCGAAGAGATTACTGCCTATGTTCTCCTCTAAGATTCTGATGGATTCCTGTCTCACATTGAGGTCTTTTATCCATTTTGAGTTTATCTTTGTGTACGGTGTAAGAGAATGGTCAAGTTTCATTCTTTTACATATAACTGCCCAGTTTTCCCAGCACCATTTATTGAAGAGACTGTCTTTTGTCCACTGTATATTTTTTCCTGTTTTGTCGAATATTATTTGCCCATAGAGTTGAGGGTCCATATCTGGGCTCTCTACTCTGTTCCACTGGTCTATGTGTCCGTTTTTATGCCCACGCTTGCCTTGGTGATCACAGCTTTGTAATAAAGCTTAAAATCAGGTAACATGATGCCCCCAGTTTTATTTTAGTTTTTCAACATTTCCTTAGCGATTCGGGGTCTCTTCTGATTCCATACAAATTTTTGGATTATTTGCTCCAGCTCTTTGAAGAATACTGGTGGAATTTTGATTGGAATGGCATTAAAAGTATAGATTGCTCTAGACAGTATAGAAATTTTAACAATGTTTATTCTTCCGATCCAAGAGCATGGAATGGTCTTCCATCTTTTTGTGTCTTCTTCAATTTCTTTCATGAGTGTTCTGTAGTTCCTCGAGTACAGATTCTTCACCTCTTTGGTTAGGTTTATTCCCAGGTATCTTATGGTTCTTGGTGCTATAGTAAATGGAACTGATTCTCTAATTTCCCTTTTTGTATTTTCATTGTTAGTGTATAAGAAAGCTCTGATTTCTGTACATTGACTTTGTATCCTGCCACGTTGCTGAATTGCTGTATGAGTTCTAGTAGTTTGGGGGTGGAATCTTTTGGGTTTTCCATATAAAGAATCATGTCATCTGCGAACTATAGAGAACTCCTCAAACTCAACACACACAAAACAGATAATCATATCAAAAAATGGGCAGATGATATGAACAGACACTTCTCCAATGAAGACATACAAATGGATATCAGACACATGAAACAATGTTCATCATCACTAGCCATCAGGGAGATTCAAATTAAAACCACATTGAGATATCACCTTACACCAGTTAGAATGGCCAAAATTAGCAAGACAGGAAACAACATGTGTTGGAGGGGATGTGGAAAAAGGGGAACCCTCTTACACTGTTGCTGGGAATGCAAGTTGGTGTAGCCTCTTTGGAGAACACTGTGGAGATTCCTCAAGAAATTAAAAATAGAACTTCCCTATGACCCTGCAATTGCACTACTGGATATTTACCCCAAAGATACAGATGTAGTGAAAAGAAGGGCCATCTGTACCCCAATGCTTATAGCAGCAATGGCTATGGTTGCCAAACTGTGCAAAGAACCAAGATGTCCTTCAACGGACAAATGGATAAGGAAGATGTGGTCCATATACACTATGGAGTATTATGCCTCCATCAGAAAGGATGAATACCCAAATTTTGTAGCAACATGGACGGGACTGGAGGAGATTATGCTGAGTGAAATAAGTCAAGCAGAGAGAGTCAATTATCATATGGTTTCACTTATTTGTGGAGCATAACAAATAGCATGGTGGACATGGGGAGTTAGGAGAAGGGAGTTGAAGGAAATTGGAAGGGGAGGTGAACCATGAGAGACTATGGACTCTGAAAAACAATCTGAGGGGTTCTAAGTGGTGGTGGGGTAGGAGGTTGGGGGAACCAGGTGGTGGGTATTAGAGAGGGCACGGATTGCATAGAGCACTGGGTGTGGTACAAAAATCAATGAATACTGTTATGCTGAAACTAAATGAAAAATAAATTTTAAAAAAAGGTTCTTTGTTGTATTTCTTATTTCAAAATATTTTTGGAGGTAGAAGAGATGAATGACTGCAGGTACAAGCACTAAAGATCCCAAACCAAGTCATAACCGTCCTGGGGTGGCCATTATCTTACTGTGGCCTAAGAAGGACTTATTACGGTTTGATTATCATTTCCAATCCTCAAGATTCCCTGCCAGGGTGTTCCAGGGTGACATTGAAATCAGTGATGCATTAACCTCTTGAATTCTAAGCCATCTTTTAATTCTAAGTCAAAAAATAATTTTACATGCAATATCCAGAGTTCATAGTCCTCTCCTCATTCCACTGATTTGAAAAGAAAGTGTATCTATATCCTAAAGATCTCTTCTGTCCTATTCTTCAAACCAGTGTTACCTTGAAAACTTACTACATCAATACTTCACATTTTTATCTTTGATACTGAAACTAACAACTTGTCTTACTAGCACAGTGAAGCAGATATAATTTAGGTTCTTCTTAATAGGATGATGTTCTTGTGAACGTTAGTTGTTAGGAACTCTAGGTAGTGAGGTATATGCAAATACTAACTGGAGATTATGCAGACAGAGAGGACTGATCTTTCCACTCCCTGCAGACTGTAGTGCTTTCCCATGTTCATGTGTTTTCTGCTGATCTTCTGTGTCACTTTTTTTTTTTTTTGTCAGTAAAGAGGCTTGTCATCTCCATAACTCTGGTTTCCTGGCTCTCACCACTCTAGCAGTTCACGGCTGTGTTTCATTTTCTGACTTCTGGGAATTTATTTTTCTTCCAGTCTCTTTATCCAGTGCTTCCTGGTTTTGGCTAGGCAGGGCTTGGTGCTAACAGTTAGCTTGGCCACAGTGAGTTATTAGTGTTGTTTGACAAAAATGTCCAGTTCTCCTCATTCAAAGCATTTGGTAACTTGCATCTGGGGGACCTCTTTGGGGTTATGTGAGGTCAAGTAACTAATTCTGGTCAATAAGTTGTAGACAGAAGTATGTGTGTCACTTACTGGCTGAATATTGCATAAATGAATCTTCTTTTTCTCCTCTGTCACAAGGGTTGGGAATGTTCAAGTTAGTGGCTTTTCTGAGAAACTTAGGTCTAGAGTAACTATAATAAGCAGATCTCTCTTTATCAACACCAAAGAAATATATGGTATGAGCCTAAAATAAATATTTTTATTTGCTTATTTGTTTTTTAAGATTTTATTTACTTATATGAGAGAGAGAACAGATACAGGGGAAGGGGCAGAAGGGTAGACTCCCCACTGAGCGGGGAATATGACACAGGGCTTTATCCCAGGACCCTGAGATCATGACCTGAGCTGAAGGCAGATGTTTAACCCTCTAACTGAGCCACCTAGGTGTCCCTGTTTGTTTTTAAACTACTGAGACTCAGAGATGTTTGTTACCATGGAATAATCCAATCTATAGCCTATTCTATACAGTCTCCAAGGATATTTCTTTTTTCTTATTGGTAAATGAACAACACATCATTTCTGTGGATTTCATGTGGTCTTGGGGAATGGTTGGGAGAGACTACTCTTCTAGCACTGGCATGTTAGTGTATTTTCCCTTTACTTCCAACTTCATTGCTCTTCTGGAGGCTAAAGACACCATTGATTTGAATAATCTGACAAACATCTGACTATAGATCACTGACAAAGCAGGGCAATACCCATGGGGGACAGAAAAAAAATGATGCAACCAGAGAGTGACCCTGGAAAAGAGGTAGTGTTGGAGCAGTGAGCTGGGTGAAGGCAGTAGGAGGAAAGCCTATCAGTAGACCTCCTAATATAAAACATGTAACATGGGGTAAGAGGTTATTCAAGACAACAGCTAGTATCAGACAGAATACCGACTGAAATGACAGGTGCTTTTTGATGAACAAAGATTACAGCCCAGAGACCCAGGAGGCCTTGGGTAGTGGGAAAACCAGAGCTTAGTTACAGATCTGGCTTTTAGGTCTAAGCTTGCCATACCTAGAGGACTGGTAAACTAAGTAGAATTCTAAACATAGGAATGCTTACTGTGCTAGTAATCGAGACGGGAGCCTGGACTAGGAAGTCCAAAGTACAAGTTAAGACATGTGTAAGTCAAGGGTTAACCAGAGGAACAAGTCAGAGTCTCAGTTATGGGGTCTGTAGCTCAAGGTCTGGATCTGACCAATAGCATTAGTAAAAATACCAACTGATAGTATCAAGTTTCTTAGATTTCTCCTCTTTATGTTCAGAATTGGTTCTTGATTTTGAGGTGGACTTGGTCTTACAAATGAAGGTCAAGTGACCCCCACCTTAGGGAAGGAGGCCATCTTGAGGAAGGAGAACCTAGAACAATCTTACTAGTTAAATAACTACTCTTTTCTTCCATGTCTGTTTTTCTCTCTGTTTTTGTCCTCACTTTCATTGTATGAATAATAAGGATTGCTGGAAATGGCTAGCAAAGTAATGAAAGAATAGATCAATAATTAGACCAGAAACTCATTTATTTATCTTGATATGTAGGCTTCTTTCCAATCTGTGTGCTTCTTTTCAGCACACATTTCTGAGTGACTTACAGCACAGCACTGTTCCCAGATATGACCATGGTTGCCTCTCATTTAAATTTAGTATAACACCCCAACCCCAGCCTTTTCCATGGCTTCAGCTGCCCCAGATTTTGCCTGGGCTCATGAACCTTTACTTCAGTGCTACTCCAATGTGGTCAACTGGTTTTACCCAACTTTTAAAATTGGGTTCAGACAGTTTACTTATCAATAAATGTAACTATATTGGCTTAGAAGGACAGAGCCCAACACTTCCTGGAATCCAAAGAAGTCTCATAGTTATGATCTTCCAACCGAAAAGACAGAAGCATATAACACAAGTAATTTGGGAACATGGGAATAGGGAAATATAAATTAATTATATTATAAATTATATAAATTATATTAATTAATTATAAATTAATTAATAAATAATAATAAATATAAATTAATTTTGAAGAGTAGGAAGAAGAAAAAGAGAAAAAACCTTTTATTTTGTCAAACAGCAATTTTATAAGATAAACATATTTATAAGTAATATATTATGTTTTAAAATAATTCTTAAATGGTAATCGGGGCTCTATGCAATAAAAACGGTTTTGCCTCTGAGTTGCTTTTTACCTGTACAAAAATTATATAATCTTTCTATTCTCGGTAAAATAAAAGGAGGAGTTAGACTAGTCTAACCCCAAGGTCACTTTTAATATATAATTTTAATTATTTTTTTTGGAGATCGTTCAGGTCACAGTCTCTGATTTAAGAACTGATGAAAAAATGCAACTCTCCCTTAAGATTAATCATTCAGAAAAAAAAATCTGCAGTTAATTGTGAGAACTTCTATGTTTTAAAAACAATTATGACAAATACCATTTATTAAGTTTATTTTGTACCAGGTACTTCCCAAGATCTTACTTA
The DNA here is from genome assembly GCF_011764305.1 of Mustela putorius furo. NCBI lineage: Eukaryota > Metazoa > Chordata > Mammalia > Carnivora > Mustelidae > Mustela > Mustela putorius. Next base: position 35,993,427 of record NW_025421987.1, read on the forward strand.
TTTCATCTGGTTTAATGTTCCCTGTTAGTTTTCTAGGCTGCCATAACAAAATACCACAGACCAGGTGGCTTCAACAACAGAAATTTGCTTTCTTACAATTCTGGAGACTAGAAGTCTGAGACTAAGCTACCAACAAGATTGGTTCCTTCTGATTGCCCAAAGGGAAAGCTCTGTTCCAGGTATCCCTATGTGGCTTGCAGACGGCCATTACTCCCTATGTCTCTCTGTACCTATCTGTGTTCAAATTTCTTTTTCTTATAAGGATACCAGTCATATTGGGTTGGGCCCATCCTAATGATCTCATTTTAACATAATTATCTCCGTAAGACCCTATCCCCAAATATGGTCACATTCTGAGGTACTAAGAAAATTGCAATAATTTAATGGTTGATAGGATTATGTAAACTGGAATGTTTGAGCAGGTATTATGTAAAGAAGTTGTATCTCCTGGGGTGCCTATGTAGCTTAGTCAGTTAAGTATCTGCCTTTGGTTATGAAGGTACATAATTCAGCCTTTGGCAAACCATATGAAATATATGTAGTATTTTCATTATTTGATAAATAAAGAAACTGAAAAATGAGGTTATTTGTCTTAGATCTCAAATAGATTTGGACTAAAGTCCATTTCACTCATAATTTCCTATACTTAATTATTAGCCATTCTTGTTTTCAGATAATTACAATTATAAGGAATTGAAAGCTGCACTGTCTATGACTTTAGTCACAGAAGCAAGTTATTTTAAGAGTTAAAACAGTCTTCAGTGGAGTTCAAGTACATGTTAATTATCAGAGGAAAAGGAAAAAAGAACACAATACATGTTAAGTTTAAGAGATGGATATTTGGCCTTAAACTATGTAATTACTTATAAAATATGTTTAACATTCTTTTCTGATGATAAAAATAATGCATATCTATTGTAACATTTGGATAATATGGAAGTATATAAAGAAGAAAAGTTATAATCACACACAACCCCATCTTTGGAGCTAAATATTAAGTAAACATTTTAAGTAAATATGTACTGATATACTATATATAGTTTCAAACCTTGCTTTTTTCACTAAAAATAGCATATAATTAACCTTTCATTTGCAATTCATTATCCTTTGGCAACATGACATTTTTCTATGGCTTCACACATTAAAATAATTTCAGACCTATAGAAAAGTCATAAAGAATACTACAAAGCATTCTGGTTATATCCAGATTTCCCAGTTAATATTTAACCATATTTGTCTTATTTTTGCTTTCCTGTGTGTGTGTGTGCATGTTGTTTTCTGACAAGAATATTGAATTGCATAAACATAGTACAATTATAAAAACTAAGGCTAACATCAATATAGGAATTTTATCTAATATGCAGCTCATATGTAGATTTTTCCCATTGTCCCAATAATGTCATTCATAGCAAAAGAAGAAATTTGGCTCCAAGATTTTATTCAGGTTCACACAGTCTATTCAATTTCTTCCAACCTTCAACTTTTTAAACCTGAACAACTCTAGTCTTTGTGTTTCATGGCTCTCATTATTAGACTAGTTATCTTGTAGTTTGTAACACCTTATTTGGATTTTATTGTATTTCCTCAGGATTATATTTGGTTTCTGCATTTTTGGCAAGAATACTAACAAGTGATGTCCTGTCCTTCTCAATGTAATTTATCCGAATGTATGGGATGTTGGTTTGCCTAATTGCTTGTGATGTTAAATTTGATCAGTTTATGAAAATGGTGTCTTCCAGGTTTCTTCATAGAAAAATTTTACCATATAGCATTGGTAAAACATAAACAATCGAACAAAATAAAAAGTTTCAGAAATAAAACCATATGTATATCATCAATAAAATTTTGACATAAATGCAAAATAAGACCACTGAATGGAGAAGAAATTTTCATCCAGTCGTGCTGGAAAAGTTGAAAAATAATGAGCATCTATCCTGACTTCACACCATGCACAAAAAATAACTCAAAATGGATTTTTACCTAAATGTATGAGTTTTAATGATAAAGAATCTAGAAGAAAACATGCAAACAAAATGTTAGTGACTTTGGGTTTGACAAATATTTCTTAAATAGGATACAAAAATTTTAGGTTTTATTTAAAAAATCTATAAGCTGAACTTTATCAAAATTAAAACTCTTGCTCTTTAAAGACACTGTTTTTAAAAAATGAAATAACAAAGTACAGATGAAGAGCAAGTAAAGTTTTTCAAAACATATCTAACAAAGGATTTGTATCCAGCATGTCTGCAATATATAAAGAGTTTTTATAAAAAATAAAAAGATGACTAAATTAAAAAATAAATGAGCAAAAAATTGAACTACTTAAAAAAGATATATAAATTGCAAAAAAAGCACATAAAAAGATGATAGATATCATTGTCATAAGATAACATGTCATTAAAAATGTCATATTAAGGGCGTCTGGATGGCTCAGTGTGTTAAACCTCTGCCTTCAGCTCAGGTCATGATCTCAGGGTCCTGGGATCGAGTCCCATATCAGGCTCTCTGCTTGGCAGGGAGCCTGCTTCCTCCCCCTCTGCCTGCCTCTCTGCCTAAATTGTGATTTCTCTCTGTCAAATAAATAAATAAAATCTTTTTAAAAAGGCATATTAAAACCACAATAACATGTCAGTGCAATCAAAATTTGAAATTAAAGAGACTGACTATACCAAGTTTTGGCAAGGATGTAGAGGCACTGGAACACTTATTCACTGTTGAATAAACTGTTCCAGAATGTGTAAATTCCACTGCAGTGAATCCACTGTTCCAGAATGTGTAAATTCCACTGCAGTGAATCCACTGTTCCAGAATGTGTAAATTGATACCACTTTGGAAGAATTTGCCAGTTTCTTAAATATTAAACATGTATGTACTGTAAGATCCAGACATTCCACTGCATTTCCTCAAGAGAAATGAATGGAGATAACTGTATAAAGACTTATAAATAATAATGTCTTCAGGATTTTGGTAGGGATTATAGATTATATTGAATTTGTACATTGTTTTGGATGTCTTAATAATATTAATTCTTCTAATCCATGAACACAGAATGACTTTCCATTTAGTTTATCTGCTTTAATTTCTTACACCAGTGTTTTATAGTTTTCAGTATCCCAGTCTTTTGTTGTTCTGGTTAGTTTTAAGTGTCTTGTTCTTTCTGGTGCTATTGTAAATGAGACTGTTTTCTTAATTTCCTTTTTGGGTAGTTGATTGTTGGAGTATAGAAATGCAGCTAATTTTCGTTTATTGATTTTGTATCCTGGAACTTTACTGAATTTGTTTATCAGTTCTAACAGTTATTTTGTTGAGTCTATAAGATTATGTCCTTTACAAAATCATTTTACTTCTTCCCTTTTATTTGTTGCATTTCATTTATTATTCTTGCCTAATTGCTCTGACCGGGACTTCTAGTACTATATTGAATAGAAGTGGTGAAAGTAGGGATCTGTGCCTTATTCCAGATCTTAGAGGAAAAACTTCTAGCTTTAACAATCATGATGTTATCAGTGGACTTTTCATATATGGTTTTATTGTGTTGAGGTAATTTCTTTCTACACCTTTTTTTTTTTTAATAAAAGGATATTGAAGCTCTTCAAGTGCTTTTTCTGTACCTATTGAGATAATAATGTAATTTTTGTTCTTCATTCAGTTGATATTGTAAAAAAATTTTCTAACCATATATTTGATAAGGGGTTAATTTCCAGAATGTGTAAGGAACTCTTACAACTCAAAACAAACCAACAAACAAAGAAAAACCAAACAAACAAAAAATAGAAAAAAGAGGGAGCAAAATAATTAGTTAACAATGATATACTACTACACATCTATTACAGTGGCCAAAATCCAGAATACTGACCACACTAAATGCTGACAAGGATTTAGAGCAACACGGCCTCTCATTCATTGCTGGTAGGAATGCAAAATGGTACAGCCACTTTGGAAGAGAGTTTGACTGTTATTTACAAAATGAAACATACTTTTACCATATGATTTACCAGTTGTGCTTCTGGTATTTTTCAAAAAAGTTAATCACTGTCAATACGAAAGTCAGCACATGTGTGTTTATAGCAGCTTTATTCATAATTGCCAAAACTTGGAAGTAACCAAGATGTCCTTAGTAGGATTGAGTAAATAAACTGTGGTATATCCAAACAGTGGAATATTATTCAGGCACTAAAAGGAAGTGAGCGCTTAGCCATGATAACAAATGGAAGAACCTTAAATTCATATTGCTAAGTGAAAGTAACCAATTTGAAAGCCTGCATACTGTATAATTTCAACTATATAGTGTTCTGAAAAAGGTAAAATTATAGAGGCAATAAGAAGATCAGTCATTGCCAGGGTTGGGAGTGAGGGATGCATAGGCAAAGCACAGAGAATATTTAGAGCAGTGAAAATACTCTGTATGATAATATAATAATGAATAGATGGACAATGAATAGATGAACAAATGTGTAATGACACATTTGTCCAAACCCATTGAATGTATAACACCAAGAATGAACCTTAAGATAAACATGGACTTTGGATGATTATGGTATGTCATTGTAGGTTCATTTTTATAAAAAATACACTATTCTGGTAAGTGATGTTGATAATGAGGGAAGCTATGCATGTCTGTGGTCAAGGGTCTATAGGAAATCTTTATATCTTCCTCTCAATTCTATTGTAAGCTTAAAACTGTTCTAATAAAACTAAGTGTTCAAATTTTTTTTAAAATTTTTTAAAATCCAGAATTCAAAATTTCTTAAAAAAAAAAAAGGACAAAGCATCTGAATGGACACTTATTCAGAGAAGACATGCAAATGGCCAACAGGTTCATGAAAAGGTGCTCAATTTGTTAATCATCTGGAAAATAAGATGGCTATTACAAAAAAAAATAACAAGTGTTGGAGAGGTGGAAATGTGTAGCAAAATTGGAAACTATGCACACTCTTTGTGGAAATGTAAATTTGTGCAGCTGTTCAGGAAAACAATATGGAGATTCCTCAAGAAAAGAAAAATAAAACCTCCGTATGATCCAGCAATCTCAGTTCTGAGTACTTATCTAATACAAATGAAATTAGGATCTTGAAGAGATAGCTGCACTACCATGTTTATTGTAGCATTATTACTACTATTATTATTTTGGTATTACAGTAGCCAGGATATGGAAATAATACAAATGTCCATCATCAGATAAGGGATAAAACAACTGTAGTATATACAGTATATACATACAACAGAATATTATTCATCCTTAAAGAAAGAAGAAAATTCTACCATTTGTGGAAACATGGAGGGATATGTAAGACATTGAGGACCTGGAAGACATAAAATAAGTGAAATAAGTCAGTAGGACAAATACTGCACGATTTTTCTTATATGAGGCATTTAAGATAGTCAAACATAGAAGTAGACCATGGAATTACCAGGGGATGGAGGGAAGAGGATATGGGTACTAGTAGTTCAATGGGTATAAAGGTAAAGTTGAGTTGATGATGCTTTCATGAATGAATATATATGTCAAAGCTCATCATGGTGTTCACTTTAAGAGTCTCGTGCTCTACCGACTGAGCTAGCCGGGCACACGGTGTTCACATTAAATATGTGGCATATTGTATCTCAATTATACTTTAATAAAGCTGAATTAGTGAATCTAAAATAATGAAACACCACTTTAAAAGGATTTATATTTTTATATAAAATTTAAATGCTAGTAATTTCATGAAATAAATGTATATACATGAACATATTTAAAAGGAAAAGAAATCATTAATAGGAAAAGACAGGGAAAGGAATGCCAGGGAGAGAAAACAGCAGTACAAAGTACCGTGTGGCTGAAATGCAGTTAATGGTGGTAGTGGGGACCAGAGTCAGGTGAGGCTGGAGAAGCTAGCTCTCAGTTCCTGAAGGGGTTTAAGGACCTCTTTCTTTTTCTTTTTTTCTCTTTCTTCTTTCCTTTTTTTTCTTTCTTCTTTGCCTCATTTCCTCTCCTCTCCTCTCTTCTCCTCTCCTCTCCTTTCCTCTCTTTTCCTTTCCTTTCCTTGGCTTCTTTCTTTCTTTCCTTTAGGATTTTGTATATTCTATAGAATGTAAATGGTCTTAAGTAGGAAAGTACTCTTCAAACTGTGAAAGATTACTCTGGCTGGTAATCAAAAATAACTTTGAGGAAGACTGTTTCAGAAGTCAAGTGACCAGTAGGGAGGCTGTTTTAGTAATACAGATCAGAAATGATGGTGGCTTACACTAAGGTAGTAGAACTGAATATAGAAAGAAATAGAGACAACCTATGTTTGGGGGCAGATGTGGGGAATGAAGATGAGAAAAGGAAAAGAAAAGTTTCCAGTTTACTATATTGAGAAAGCGACAAAATGAAGACTCAAATAGTAAAAATGTTGAAGCAGGAGGAATTTGTAAGGGAAATGTAAAAAACAAGTTTTGAACATAATGAATTTGAGAAACATGTAGGTATTCTAAGAGAAACTGATGATGCAAAGGTAGGTGGATTTATGAAACTAAGTGTCCTGAGGCATGATCTCCACTGAAAATATAAATGTGCACATGGTTAAATGGCTGACTTAATCTTTATTTCCTTAGACCACATATTTTATTATATTTATTTATTTGAGAAAGAAGGGGCGTGACAGAGAGGAAGAGAGAAACCCAAGTACGCTCTGCACTGAACATGGAGCCTGCTACTGGGATTGATTCCTTTCCAAGATCCTGAGATCAGACCTGAGTCAAAACCAAGGGTCAAGAGCTTAACCAACTGAGCCACACAGGGGCCCCAGCCCATATATTTTAAAAATAGAAATTCTCTGGGACTATTTTAAGGAATATAACTATTTTAAAGGTATTTTATGCATGGGATATACATTTCAGAAAGATTTCACTTGATTTACACTGTCTAGCAGTTTAAGGTGAATCCTGAGCTGTATAAAAGGAGGTTTGTTATATGAGACTGTGGTCAGGATGTTACTACATAATTTTAATATCTTTCTTTCCTTTTTTTTTTATTTTTACTTAAGTCAATCAAGTAACTTCATTTGGTAAAAATTGAAAGAGACCAGATTAACTAGAGATCAGTATAGGATTATTATTGGCTAGTGAATTTTAAGCAGCTTTACTTTTGGTTAACCACCTTAACAAAGAGTTCTTTAGGATATTTGACTCTACATTAAACTGGATAATTTGTGGTCCAAAGAAATCATGGTAAAAAACAACCTAGGTTTTAAGCTGTAATTCCAAAAGATGTACTCAAACATGTTAAATTATAGATTATTAGCATATTCGCAAAATTTGTATTTATACTAAAGTGATCACTGGCAAATAACTAGGCAACTCTTCTTATTGAAGATATAGGTATGCCTTATACTTGATAAACTAATCTACCTCAGACACACAAATTCATGATAGGATTTTTGAAAACCAACTTTTCCCAACTCTCTCCCTTACTAATATAATAATTAATATCATGCTCAATAGAGAAGTTATCTGACAGTGCTGGATATAAGACGAAAATTTCAGAATAGGACAAATGAAGACAAAGTAGGATAAACATCTGTAGGCTAAGCCTTTATGAAATAATTCTAGGAAGATTTATAATTTTATGTTCACCAGTCTATGAAAGCTTGGCCTTTAAAGACCATTTCTAAAGGAATTTCACGTCTGTAGGAATGGAGATGGCTTTTGGATACTATTCTTTATAGAATATAACCTATTTTAAGAGCTAAAGTCTCTCTTTTAAAAGCATCATTATACTGCAAACATCTTGATTTTTTTTTTCTCATTGGCTGATTGGGGCAAACAAATGTCTTCACTGTTCTTTTCCTTATAACCAAATACTTCTACAACTGCATCTAAAGAGATACCATGCTCTCAGTGGGCAGATGACTCATTCATTCAGCAGAAATTGGATTTAATTGAAGTGACATTGAAAACAGTCTCCTTTTTTAGTTATAAGAGCAATATAAATGCTGAAATGGAAAAGCAACTGAGCAGCATTTATTTTTCTTATATAATTGTACTTTCTTGTCAAGTTCCAGTTCAAAAGATAGGACTATGTGTGAAATAAGGGTTTTCCTGTAATGTGGTAAATTACACCATGTAGTGATAGACCTTCTATAAGAATTACATTAAGGGAAAATGCTTACAAATAGAGAATGGTTGGGAAGTTTATGCAAAGTAGGTAAGTTCAATTCAGTATTAAGAGGTATGTGTAAGCCAAATGAATCTATCACCAGGAATGAGAACACAAGTCACATAGAAAGATCATTGTCTTCAGAATCAGATGGGGTTTCAAATCTTTCTTAGCCTCAGCTGTGTCATCTACTAAATAGGGATATGGTGAAGGTCAATTGTATTTGTCAGCTTGATTGGGCTAAGGGGTGCCCAGAGAACTGGTAAAACATTGTTTCCCAGTGTGTCTGTGAGAATGCTTCTGGAAGAGATTAGCATTTGAATTAGTAAACTGAGTAAAGAGACCCACCCTTACCAATGTGGGCAGGCATCAATCATTCAATCCCTTAAATGGAACAAAATGGAACCCAAATTCTTGCTCTCTCTTCTTGAGCTATCCGAGGGCAGGAGAAAATGGATGTCTTAGCTCTCTGGGCATCCCTTAGCCCAGTCAAGTTGACATGTAAAATTAAACTTTACCCTATGCCTATTTAGTAGAACTCTTGGTTTTCTGGCCTTCAAACTTCAGGATTTAGCCAGTCCCTGTCCTCTGCCCCCAACCGCCCTTTTTATCAGGCCTGTGGCCTTGGACTGGGACCAAATACCATCAACCAACTCCCCTGGTTCTCAGGCCTCCAACTTAGACTGAATTACACTATGAGCTTTCCTGGTTCTCCAGCTTGCAGATAATATATTGCGGGGACCTCTAGGTCTCTATAAGCATGTGAGCTGAATTTCTACAATATATCTGCTCATATATGTATATCTTCTGTTGGTTCTGTTTTTCTGGAGAACCCTGACTAATACAGATAGTAACAATAGTACCTAACTTTTAAGGAAGCTGTGAAGCTTCAACTTACATAAAAATACTTACGCAATTCCTAGAACATGGGAAGTACTTACTAAATGTTAGCTTGCTTTTATTGGATCTAGATTTTTCTAAAATTACTTTGCTAAAATATAAGTAATTATGGGAACAAATTAATCTTATTTGTCTACTTGTGTTTTTAATATGATTTACTATTTAAATTTATTATGCAGATACAAATATGATTTATTTAAGTAGATTCTGTGTGCCAGGAACCAGTGTTAGGTACCAGAGTTTGAAAGATGATTTTGACATAGTCCCTGACCTCAAAGAGACTGCAGCCTGGTAAACTGATGAACTTTACAAATACTCTTAGTCTTCAGGACACAATTTACCATTTCATTATATATGGCTTTGCATTGTTGTATCATTATTTTCTATCTGTTTTAATTAGGTTCTGTTCTACTAGGGTCTTGTCCATTCAACAGAGTATTACAATAATAGTGATCAAAGGATCTTCATTTAATTGTGCTTGGCCCCTCATTTCACAGAGAAGGAAGCTAAGACTTTGGGGGCAGTGCAGGAGGAGGCACACAGGAGGAAGGGACAGTTTCTCAAACTCAAAGCCATAGTTCAGGTCTCCATATTGTGTCTCTCTATAAATCACTAGATGCTAAACTCCTAGGAGCAGGAAATTGCCCTACATTCTATGCCACTCACTAATGCTGGAATTCTTCTGTTCTGACACCTTTAAGGGCAGTGTTTTGGTAAGCCACAAACTTTCTGTATTGCCAGGTAAGAACAATTTTATAATCTGTGTTTTATCTCACTAGTCTCGGTACAAATGAGGTCTCATTGCAATGAAAACAAAATACTGGTCATTGTACCCCTACATCCTGATGCAAGACCTTATCCTACCCACTCTTCTCCTCAACATTTGCTCAGGTACTTGGAGCATTCCCATATAAACACATCACAGGCCACTCATGTTCTTCTTCATTCTCCATCAGGGTCACATTTTCTCAGGTGTTTGCCGGGGAATGCTCTTCTATAGAGCATGGCTGTGTATTGTGCCTGCACATGCCTGTTGTACTGGGGCCTGTGGTGGAGGGTATGAGTATGTTTGTGAGTGTAGAGCTAACAGTGCCATGTTGGTGGTAGGAAGCCACACCAAGGGGGACCCTCCAGTGGTACATTGTATAGCTGATTTTCTCAGCATTTTACAAACACTTATTATTTTTATCTTTACTTCTTTTTTTCTGGTGCTTCACATCAGTCACTCAAACCTGGCAGGGTTGAATAGGGAATGCTCTTGAGGGTAAAGGGCACATAAAAACTCAGGTTTCCTTCTTCTTTGGTCATGTGCTTCTGTGTAAGGTGGGATAAAATAAAACAAAATAAAAAATCAACAGCTTCTTTCATTCTTTAAGCAACCAAACACAAAGCCCCCAGCGATTTCAACCTTTACAGTAGATGTTCAGAGGGGTTATAAGCCACTAGTTCCATAAACAAACAAATACAAAATTTTAAATTTGACTTTTTCTTAGATAAAGTGCTCTGCTAAATTTGTTTTTTCAAGTAAAGAAATAAAAACCTAGAGAGGCAAAGTGACTTCCTCCCAAATAATGAAAATAGTTGGTATTGGTACTGAGATTAGCACCCAGAATTAGGTCTGCGCCAATTGTCATTTCTTACAACTGTCTCATTATAAAATTGAAAAATAAACTCCTTTCTGAATAAAAATGAATTGTTCTATTATAAACACATGGGATATATCTGAGTGATATATAATTTTTTTTCAGTTGATTCTTTATACCCACAATGAGTCTTCATAGTGATTTTGCTGGCTGTGATGATACCTTTTATGTGGATAATGAAAAAGAAAAAAGATAAGGAAATTGATATTTATTTAACTTTCATATAAACAATGCCTTGAAATAAATCTTATATTTCAGGAACTTTAGGATATCCCGGCTATAGGCTAAAACTGCAAGAGAACAAATAGATCTTCATTTCCAATTTTCTTTAAATCTGCTTTTTTCTGGACTTGCATCTATAATACATGTAATATTTCCAAACCAAACAACTGTTTTTGTATAAGATAGATCAGTCAGCTTCAAAAAGCTTGCTGAATATATTTTCAAACTTTCTGTTGTTGTTGCTATTAATGGAGCTGACTGAATTTATAAAGTAACTCATTCCAGGTTTTGCATGGAAATAAGGTCATTGTTTCCATTACTTTGTTAAAATAACTTTTTTTTTCTGTAATATTGGGCAAACCATGATCCTGTACTTAAATTTCCTTTTAAAATTCAGACAGATTCTTGCTTTTCAGTCAATTAGTTTTCTTATTTTGTAGTCTGTGTGACAACTTAATAAAAGAGACCTTTCTTTTGTTTTAAAACAGTTGCTTCAGGGATGCCTTTCCTGATTTTTTTAAATGAGGTTTTGTTCTCAAACTAGTGAACTGTGTTCTGATAAACCCAATTATCTGTCTTCAAATTAGCAAAATAGTTATTTTTCCTCTGAGTATATGTTTCTAATTCAGATCCAAATGAAAACATTGACAGCCAGTACTTGTCAAGCTTCTTCAAACTATCAAAGACAGTTTGCCCTATAATAGCATAAACTGAAAGACATCACTAAGCTGTAGTGAAATTCAATATTTAGAATTCTGAATGGTTTCTGCAAATCAAAGGGGAATATCACATTCAGAATAATTTCTGTGCTGGTAAAGGGCATGGGAAGCACTTTACTATTTTTTTTTCTTTTGCTCAATATTTCAAATCTTGTAAATTTTTAAAATGTGTTCAATGATTTTTTTTTCCTTTGATAGAGAGGAATTTTAAATGATCAGTGTAAAAAGGAAACTCATGACACTTTTAAATCTTTACAAGTTATTGGAGTATGACTATAGTAATTTAAAATTACATTATGATTTTTAAACAAAAGCAAATAAAATTCCATCTTCATATCCCCTCTTACAAAAGCTGCTATGGGGTAAAAACAGCCATAGAACTAGAATGTGCTTGATTTTGGTTTAGGTTCTGATAGATCTAGCTTTTAGAAATGGAAAAAATTCTATCTGTACTGTCCTTGAGTGCTTGGAGAAATCAGAGAGAGTCAATTCATTTGGGAATTATTAGTCTATTTATTTTCAAGCATTTAAAACAATAAAAACCATCAATATTTATAAAGAAATTGTCTCAGTATTAAATATTTGAGTAACTAAGAAATATACACACATACATGGTTAAACATTTGTGTTGTGAATATTTGTTTTGCTAGTGGAAAACAAATTTTAAAAATTATATGTACTACCTCTTACAAATGTTATTAAGGAAATATTTCTCTTCTTCCTTGTTCTTCATTAGATATGGAGATGATAATAATATTACCTTATAATTCTTGGTACTTTTAACATTTCAAAATATATACGTCCTTATGCACCTTTCCAGATATTCTAAAATACTTCTGGCTTTCCTTCTTAAAATATTGCATAGAACAAGAGCTATGTGCCAGCTGCAAAAGAATATAACTCTGGCAGCTTTTGAAGATTATAATTCTTTTAAGAAAGATACAGACATCATTCTTTGTGAAGCAAGAATAAAATCATGCCCTTTATTCATTGTCAATGGGCCTGTTCTTCCAGAATATATTACTATCTTTTATCTAATAGCCTATTACAGACTGCAGAGCATGTAAAAGCAATGATATTGCTCAGGGTTTACAGATTTCATTTTTTATTTTAAAGCCATTACTAAATAACCCCTCAGATGGAAATTCAATACTGGCACAGTACATGATAAGCTATGTTAATAGCTCATGTTATGCAAGAATTGAGCAATTACTTGAAACTTAATAGTAGGCCTGTGGATCAAGATGGTGAAATAGTTTGGTCCTGATTTTCCCCCGCTTTCCAAGAAGGAAATAGCTATTCAAGAACAAGACACCACAGAGAATCCAAGAATATGGGAGCGAAACTGAAACACCTTCGTGCACCACAAAGACCAAGACAGCCTGGATTAGAAGGGTAAAAGAGTAGGCTACATATAGACTGCCTTGCCCCTCCTCTAGGCTAGTGCATCACCATGTGGCGAAGTTTCACCTGAGCTTTCAGTTCCTCCAGTGGGAAAAGAACCCAGGGAGATAATCAGCTCACCTTCCACCTCAACATTGTGGATAACTTTGAGGGAACCATTATTCTGATCTTGAACCATGGGGATTTCAGAGAACTCTGCAAGGCTCAAACACTGGGAATTTGACTGATAGAAAAGTGGGGAGGGGCTTGCAACAACCAGAACACAGATCTTGGCAGGCTGTGTTCATACCTGCAGTGCTCAGGTGGTAATCCCAACCAATAGTTTTTTTGCTTATCTGCAGAAACAAGTCCAAGGCTCATTCTGACCAGGGAACTTGGCAGGGTGCAGATATGTCTGATTCAGGTATTCAAGAAGTTTTTCTGGTACTAGAACCAGGTTTGCTCACAGCTCCACCTGCCATGGAGAGCATCTTCCAGGCCCATCTGATCAGAAGGGCTGGTGACAACTCCTGGAAGCCGTGCAATTCAGACGTATTCTAGCTTAGGGGTGGGTGGGCAGAGCTGATTACCCGCAGAACAAAACCTATAGTAAGCATAGAGCATTGTCTTGCTATGCACAGGCAGAGGATTAATTCATAGCCATGGCTTTGGGTGGCTTCTGGCCACTCTCAACCAGAGAGCTTATTTGGTAAATTGGGGCTGGAGTGACCCTGCCCCTTTCTGTCCAGGTAAGAGAGCTGCGACATAGCCTGAGCCTCTTGGATAGTATCTTTTAGCCTTCTCTGAGCAGAAGAGTTGACAACAGCTCCTGGAAGTGGTCCACGGGTGCTTGAGCTAAGAGGTGGGCAGGTAGAACTGATCACTTGCAGAGCAAAGTCACTGGGTCAGTCAGTGTGGGAACTTGGAGTACAGGTCAGCTTGAGTTTAGACAACAAAGAGGGAGCTTTGCTGATTTTAGAGCTTCTCCTGCTGTACTTAGGCAGGAATTGAATCCATAATCCTGTTTATCAATGCATGTAGCCTTCAACTTGTCCAACCAATGAATCTAACCAGAGCACATAGGAAGCTGCATAATGCATTTAATAGTAGAAACCCAAACTAAGCCAACTGGTGAAAAACTGTCTCTGCCAAAGCAAACCTGTAAAATTTGGAAGAGGAGCCCAGTTACTCAAATGTGCAGATACCAATGTAAGGAATCATGATTCAGGGAAAATCAGGCAAATATGACACCACCAAAAGAGACTAATAAAGCTCCAATAGCTGATTCTAAGGAAAAAAAGATTTATAAATTGTTAAACAAGGAATTCAGAATAATCTTCTTAAGGAAGTTTAGTGAACTACAGAAAAAGCACAACTAAATGAAATTAAGAAAACAATGCATGAACAAAAGGAGAAATCTGACAAATTAATATTAACCATCAAACAAACAAGGCCTAGAGTTGAAAAAATACAATAATTGAAATGAAGAATTCAGGGGAGAGTTTCAAAGTAGACTCAACCATGCAGAAGAAAGACAGCAATCTGGAAGACAGGACATTGGAATTACCCAGTCAGTGGAGCAAAATGAAAAAGAATGAAAAAGAGTGAAGAAAGCCTATAGGAATTATAGGATACAATGAAAAGGAACGGTATTTGCATTATGGGAATTTCAGAAAGAGAAGAAAAAGAGAAAGGAGCGAAAAGCATATTTAAAGGATTAATGTCTTAAAACTTCCTAAACCTGGGGAAAGAAATGGACATCCAGATATATGAAGCTCAAAGGACCTCAAATACAGCTACTTCAAGATAAATTATGATTAAATTATCAAAAGTCAAAGGTGGAAAAATTTTAAAAATAGAGAAAGGAGAGAACTTACATATAAGGGAACTCCTGTAACTATAATTGGATTTCTCAGCAGAAACTTTTCAGGTCAGGAGAATGAGATTGCATGTTCAAATTATTGAAAGAAAATAATTGTCAGCCAAGAATTTTATACTTGGCAAAGCTGTCCTTCAGAAATAAAGAGTAAAGACTTTTCTGAACAAACAGAAGTTGAGGGAGTTGCAGACCTGCCTTACAAGAAATTCCAAGGAGTTATTAAGTGACTCTAATAAGGAGTTATTTGAGTGAAAGTAGAACAACAGTAATTAACATAATAAAAAAATGGTCACATAAATCTCATTGGTAATGATAAATATATAGTCATGGTTAGAGTTTGCAATAAGTAATAGTGGCTATAATTTACTTACAAACTCTAAAATATTTTAAAAAGAATATAAAAAATAATCATAGCTACAAATATCTATTATTATACAACATAAAAACATGTAAATTATAACTGCAGTGACCTAATGTGAAGAAGGGCAGGAAAATTGGAAGTATAAAGTTTACAAATTCTGTTGAAGTTATCAGTTTAAAATAGAGTATTGTAAGTTTAAGTTATTTTAAGTAAGCCCCTTAGTAACCACAAGGAAAAAATCCTGTAATAATTACACAAAAAAATATAGTGAAGAAGTCAAAGCATACTGATGATAAAAGACTTAACAACACACGCACAAAAAAGCAACAGAATACAAAACAAGGAACAACAAGTCAACAAAACAGCCAGAAATAAATCAACAAAAGGACAAGAGTAAGCCCTTATCTATAAATAATTACTTTAAAAGTAAACAGATTAAATTCTCCAATCAAAAGACTGAGAATGGCTAAATGGACTAAAAAATAAGATATACTTATTTAGGAAATTCACTTTAGTCTTAAAGATACATATAGACTGAGAGTAAAAGAATGGAAAAAAAACATTTAAAGCAAATGGTGAGGAAGAAGAAGAAGGAGGATGGGAAGGAGGAGGTGGAGGAGGGGGAGAAGGAAGATGATGGGAAGAAGACGGGGAGAAGGTGGAAGAGGAAGAAGAAGAAATGTGACAAGGAGGGGGAGGAGAAGAGAGAAGGGACAACTATATTTATATTAGACAAAACAGGCTTTAAAGTAAAGGCTGTAAAAAGAGATAAAGTCAACCCAATAGAGGAGTCAATCCAGCAAGAAGTTGTAACAGTCATAAATATTTATGCACTCAAATTGGAGCACCTAAATAATAAAGCAAAAACTAACAGAGCTGTAAGGGGAAATAAACAGTAATACAATGAGTGTTGCATTCTTTAATACCTCACTCCAACATTGCATAAATCATCCAGACAGAGAATCAATAAGGAAACAGTGAATCTGGAGCAAATGAACCTAACAGACATACAGAACATTCTACCCACAACAATAAAATACACATTCTCCTCAAGAGCACGTGAAACAGGGGTGCCTGGGTGGCTTAGTGAGTTAAGCCTCTGCCTACACTTCAGGTCATGATCTCAGGGTCCTGGGTTTGAGCCCCACATCAGGCTCTCTGCTCAGCAGGGAGCCTGCTTCCCCCTCTCTCTCTGCCTGCCTCTCTGCCTACTTGTGACCTCTCTATCAATCAAATAAATAAATAAAATCTTTGAAAAAAAAAAGAGCACATGAACATTTTGAGTTCATTTCTCAAAAGAGAACATTATCTAGAGTAGACCATATGTTAGGCCACAGAATAAGTCTTTTGTTTAAAAAGACTTTTTTTTTTAATTGTTTATTTATTGGAGAGAGAGATAGAGAGAGTGCACAAGTGGGGGAAGGGACAGAGCCACACAGGCGCTCCACAAAACAAGTCTTAGTAAATTCAAGAAGACTAGAATCATTCCAAGTATTTTCTCTGACAACAATGACATTAAACTAAAAATTAATAACAAGAAGAAAACTGGAAAATTTATGAGTAGATGGAAATTAAGCAATACTTCCTGGACAATCAGTGGATTAAAGGAGAAAAAATAATTTCTTGAGACAAAGATGCAAACACAATATACCAAAGCTTGTGGTTTGCAACAAAAGTAGTTCTAAAATGGAAGTTGATAGCTCAAGTTTCATAGTTCAAGAAAGATCAAATAAATAACCTCCTTCTTCTGCCTTAAGGAAATAGAAAAAGAACAAACTGAACCTAACATTAGCAGAAGGAAGGAAAAAAGGAAGGAAATAAAAAAGATCAGAATGGAGGGGCAGCTGAGTGGTTTAGTAGGTTAAACATCTGACTCTCAATTTCTGCTCAGGTCATGATCTCGTGGCTGTGATATCTAGCCCAGAGTAGGGCTCTCTGCTCAGTGCGGATGGAGTCTGCTTGTTCCCCTCTGTTCCTCCTCCTGCTCTCTCTTTCTGTCTCTCTTAAATAAACAAATAAGTTTTTAAAAAAGATCAGAGTGGAAATGAATAAAATAGAGACTAAAAAAATAGAAAAGATAAATGAAACTAAGAACTGGTTCTTTGAAAAAATAAAATTGATAAGCCTTTATCTATATGCAGCAAGAAAAAAAAAAGAAGGTTCAAATAAATAAAATCAGCAATGAAACAGAAGAAGCAACCATTGACACCAGAGAAATACAGACTTATAAGAGACTACTATTAACAATTATATGCAAATTGAACAACAAATTGGACAATGTAGAAGAAATGGACTACGTCCTAGAAACATTCAGTCTTCCAAGACTGAATCATGAAGAAATAGAAAATCTGAATATACTGATTGTCAGTAAAGAGTTTGAATCAGTAATCAAAAATCTCTCAACAAAAAAATTCCAGGATCATATGGCTTCACTGGTAAATTCTATTAAACATTAAAAAATGTATTACCTTTTCAAACTCTTCCCAAAAAATTGAGGGAAGGCTTTTAAACTTATTTTATGAAGTCAACATTACTCTGATAGTAAAAGCAGACAAGAATACTACAAAGAAAATTACAGACCAATATCCCTGGTTAACAATAAGTGCAAAAGTTCTCAACAAAATATTAGTAAACCAAATTCAATAATACATTAAAAGGATCATACATCCAGATCAAGTAGTATTTATTCCTGGGATTCAAGGATGATTCAGAAGCAACACATCAATGTGACACACCACATTAACAAAATGAAGGATAAAAATCATATGATCATCTCAATCGATGCAGAAAAAGCATTTGACAAAATTCAACATTTATTTTTGATAAAAACTTTGAACAAAGTGGTTTCAAAGGGAACATACCTTAAAATAATAAAGGCCATAATTCATAAAGGCCATTTATGTCAACCATAAAAATATGAAATCTTGCCATTTATGACATGAATGGATGCTGAGGGAATTAGGCTATGTGAAGTAAATAAGATAGAAAAAAGGAAATACCATATGATTTCACTTTATATATGGAATCTAAGAAAACAAATGAGCAAACAAAACAAAATTCATAGACACAGAAGACAGAAATAATTACTATAGGGGAGGAGGATTTAGGATTGGACTTTGGGAGTCAAGAGATACAGACTTGCAATGATAAATCATGGGCTATAATGTATGGACAGCACAGTGACTATAGCAAATAATGTAGTATATGCTAGAAAGTTGCCAAGAGAATAATTACCAGAAATTATCATTGTAAGAAAAAAAAATATTTTTTTGTAACTATATATGGTGAGAGATGATAACCAAGCTTATTGTGGTGATCATTTTGCAGTATACACAAATATCAAATCATTATGT
The DNA here is from genome assembly GCF_011764305.1 of Mustela putorius furo. Taxonomy (NCBI): domain Eukaryota; kingdom Metazoa; phylum Chordata; class Mammalia; order Carnivora; family Mustelidae; genus Mustela; species Mustela putorius. The sequence goes on from NW_025421987.1 coordinate 36,012,009, forward strand.
GTACACCCAAAAGTAATATAATGTTGTATGTCAATTACACCTCAAAAAATATGTATATAGCAGGTGTCATGTAGTGGTTTGCAATCATAAGACTGGGACTACCAATCATTTTAGCATGAATTATTTAGTCCCTATTCATAAGACTATTTTGAGGGTATTATTATCCTCTTTTTTTTTTTTTTTTGAGGTAGAAAACTGGATCATAGAGAGTGTAAATCATTTACTTAAGGCCATATAACTTGACTGGAAGGTTAAGATCCAAATCCAGGGAACCTGATACCTGTGATAACTTCTTAATCTCTAAAATATATTAGCATTTGCAATTTTTAATGATTATAGAGATCCATATATTAAAAATCCTAGACTCTACTGATGGAGGGGAAAAACTTTAGAGTCAGAGAAGCTTGAGCTCAAATTTCATTTCTGTCACTTGCTAGGAGAATATATTGAGCAAGTTAATTATTAGTCTCTTAGTTTCTTCATGTTAAAGATTAACTCCTGATTATCACATTTATTCTCAATGTTCTCCAAATGTGAATGATTACTTTTAGACTCAAGGTAGGATATAAACTAAAAAAAAAAATTAAAAAAGATAGGCTATATATACAAATGTTGAAACTGTAAAAATAATATTTTTCAGAGCATGAAAGACAAATTGTTGAGTTTATATATAACAATGATTAACAAAAATCTAAGGAGTACATTTTTATATCTCTCTTCTGCTTAAAATTATATTTTATTTTTAAATAATTCTGCATTCACTTTTTATATAAAAATTGTTTGTGATTTTGTTAGCAATTGCCTTCCCAGTATTTTTCTCTGTTCTAGTATGTTTTCCTTAATTTTGTTGAATAAAGACAGCATAAAATGATAATAAATCACTGTAAGTATGACTGTTAAGTATTCACAGACAATCCCCTGTTGCTGTGTAAATTACAGTGGAAGTAAGGGAAAATGTTAATATTGAATATATTCAATATTGAATAAAAGCCAATAATGAGCTTGCTTTATTACAGCAGAATCAATAAATGTACATTCTCACTTTTTATTTATTATATTTTATTTATGTTTTGGTTCCATCTGCTTTGATTCATGGGTTGGAAATCCTTCATTTTATCCCAAATTAAAGAAAAAAAATTTCAAATTATTTTTTGTGATCTGAAATGGTCACTATGATTTTTTTTATAAAGATTTTATTTATTTATTTGACAGAGAGAAATCACAAGTAGACGGAGAGGCAGGTAGAGAGAGAGGAAGGGAAGCAGGCTCCCTGCTGAGCAGAGAGCCCGATGCGGGACTTGATCCCAGGACCCTGAGATCATGACTTGAGCCGAAGGCAGCGGCTTAACCCACTGAGCCACCCAGGCGCCCAAGGTCACTATGATTTGAGTATCTTATTTTGCTTATTTAATTACAAAGCTTTCCAAATTAAAGCAGATGTCTCACACTTAAATGAATATTTGTGATTTTACTTCATAAATACAATCATTTTAATTTTTTAATTTATTAAAGATCTTATTTAATTATTTGAGAGGGAGAGGTAGAGCTCACAAGCAGGGTGGGGAGGGAAGGGCAGAGGGAAAAGCAGACTCCCTGCTGAGCGGGGAGCCTGATATGGGGCTAGATCCTAGGGCTTCATACCAGGATCCTAGGATCATGACCTGAGCCCAAGTAAGACACTTAACGGACTGAGCCACCCAGGTGCCCCTATAAATACAATGATTTTTAAAATTATGACTTTGTGTAGGTCACAGCAAGGTGAAACAATTCATGGAATGATTTTTGAAATGGCTAATCAAATTTATTACATGATTTATATATATAATATAAAAATATATCATTACTGAAATTTAAAGTTACTTTTTTTTCCTAGTTTAAGACGTTTTCTAGTGTATTTAGTGTATTTTTAATTGGCTTGACATTGAATTCTGCCAATAAAATTTTTATATTAAATTAGTGAATTTTATGTCTTCCAAATATATTCTAAACCTTTTGTGTGTGTGTGTATATAATACACACACACATATATATGTATATATATATGCCAAACACACACATACCAGCATACATATAAAAATGTATACACACACACATATTTGTGTATAAATGCATATATATAGAGAGAGAGATAGATAGATAGATGCAAATAATTGAAAATAGCATGATTGAAACTTATAGAAATCTGTAGCTAATGTTTGAACAGTTGTTCCATGGCTGCTCAAGGCAAATAATGCTTGTGTTGGTGCCTGAAAGGTCAGATGGGGCAAAGGAGGAATGTTCGAAATAGTATGAAGCTGTTACAATTTGTCACAACAAAACAAAAGGTCAGTTTCAATTTTTTTACAATGAAGCTGATTCTGGAACTCTTTTTTCTCTTTTGACTTGTTCAAGATAGTGTAGTTTTTCTTCCATTCAAAATGTTCTTAGCCTTACTGAAAAGAAAAAGTCAAGTAAGACAAAAAGGATAAATTTGGGGTTAAAAACCAGAACACAACTCTTTCCCAGCAATCATGTAAGAAAGACTTTATGAGAGCAGGTGTTCAGTGGCCTGAATTCAGCTAAATCTGGTTCTGCCAATGACTCACTGTTGGAAAAGGTTGACCTATTCGATTTTAAAAATAGAACTTTTAAAATAAGCTGGTCTGGGGTAAAGTTGACCAGATATCCCACATTAATGGCATAGTTTTTTATTTTAGGTTTTTTTTTTCTATGACCTGTCCAGTTATTGAAAAAGGCAACAAATATATCTATATACTTACTCATCCTCCTTTATCCACAACTTCTCTAACATATTCTATGCTTTATTCAGATGGCATCAAGGCTGTGCGTCTCTGTGAGCACATGACGATAGCAGATTGATTGTTGCATTCATTAACTTGGTATCCTCTGTGATTTGCAGTGTTTAAGTCACTGAAGCCACTGTCTCCCCACAGTCATGTGCTGGAGCAGCAGCCAGAATAGCTGGTTTGCCTTAACTAAAACAAAGATATTTTCTAGGACCCCCTAGGTGGCCTTTCAGCTATTTTATTGACTGGATTTAGTAACTTTTTTTCTAGCACGGAGTGCACAGTTTCTTCACCATCCTAGACTGCTGTATATCATACCCTGCAGACTGACTATGTCTATGCTTTGCATCAACTGTGTCGCTACATTTCATTCTAACCCATCTGTCATTACTTTTGCTCTGAGTCCACACCTACTTGGTTTCATGTCTTTCCGATCATGTTAGATTGATATTCTTCCTCTTCTGAAATGTTTCTCTTTTTTAACCTGATAATTACCATTTTAACACCTACCTCCTTGATGTTTCCTTTCTGGCATACCTCTGCCTCTCAATTTATTGATCTGTTCTCTGAAATATTTCTTTTCTTGTTATTATATGTGTGCTCTTTTAAGTGCATAAAGTTATTGTAAGGGCCTATTTAGCCAGAGCAATTCCATCTCGGTTAAACAGTGATTTTGTTGTTTATGCAGTAAACTGACCTGTCCCCCCCACCCCCGGGGGAACTTACTTAAAAGCAAGTCTGGGAAACCAGTAAAATATGATCAACCAGTCCCTGATAACAGAGCCCAGTATACAAGAACGAGTCAGACCAGGTGGAGACATTCAATCAGTAAAGCGCACATACTATCTCCCTAACTACCAAAGAATGTGGGCCCTGCCTTTTGGGTGCCTTTTGGGTGCCAATTCTGACCAAGGTAATAGGCTAGTTCAAAGAGCTACTATAGGGTGAATTGTAATTCAGTTGGCCACCTGTGTGTGACCTGACATGACTATGCAAATTTCTCTGTGTGTTGCAATCTCATTGGCCAGCTGTGTGTGGCCAGGCTCAACCACATGGCCTTTGCTCTATAAAAGTTAGTCCATGAGGTTGGGAGGGGTCACGCTCTCTGTAAGAGGCAGCCCTGACCCGTTAGTTTGATTCTCAGTGCTGGCGAGAAATAAAGCTTTGCTTAACCTTCGCTTTGTAACAGTCTCACTCCTTTGATCACGGACCCTAACAGTTATATCTAGAGCCATGGAGATAGACCCTCACTCTGCTTCCAGAGAACATTCTGGAAATTCTTGTTTCTTTAATAGGAACTATGGCCTACTGGACTGCAATGTCTGAGTCTATTTCTCATTGATCTCTTAAGCTATCCTATTAGGTTTGTAGGAGAGTTCTGCCTGTAAGATTAAATCTAAAACTTGTGCTCCTCTTTCCTTTGCAGATATCTGGTATCATTAAACAAAAACCAAATTGCTAATTCATAGAATATTCATTAGAAACTTCCACACAGATTGATATCCTTCAATTCTCATATGGACACACATATATAATCATACTGATCATGATCTTTTCATTAATTATAGCCATCAATTCACAAAAAACCTTATTAAACATATCCTTTTAGCTGCTATTTCTTTTTGAGCAGTTACATTATGCCAGATATTTGGTAAGCGCTTTATAAAAACAATTACATTTTTCTGTATATAGCCATCCACTTTCCCAGCACCATTTATTGAAGACACTGTCTTTTTTCCACTGGATATTTTTCTTGCCATGTCGAAGATTATTTGACCATAGAGTTGAGGTTCCATATCTTGGCTCTCTATTCTGTTCCATTGGTCTATGTGTCTGTTTTTATGCTATTACCATGCTATCTTGATGAACACAAACTGAGGGTTTTAGAGGGGAGGGGGGTGGGGGGGATGGGTTGGCCTGGTGCTGGGTATTAGGGAGGACACATATTGCATGGGGCACTGGGTGTTATATGTAAACGATGAATCTTAGAACACTACATCAAAATCTAATGACATACTGTATGGTGGCTAGCATAAAAAAATAAAAAAATAAAAAATAATAATTATATTTAATTTTCTCAATAGTCCTACAAATAGATAGTAAAAGTAGTGTGATGGTTCCTTCTTACAAACACTGATACTGAGACCTAACTGATTAAATATCTTTTCTAAAATGACACAGTCAGTAAGGAGACATGCCAAGCCTCCAACTCAGGAATACATAATTGAAAATTCTGGACCATTAACCAATAACATACACAGACTAAACTTTGGTAAACTCTATTTTGAAAGTGTAAAAACCTGTCTGAGACTGCAAGAATGAATATCAGCTAAGATTAGAAAAGGAAAAGGTAGCTCTGCCATTAATCAGTCTGGATAGGTTGCTGGACACAGAGAAAGGTAGTCTCCGAATTAATGGAAAACATTTCCCCAAGGCCATGCAGTGAAATGCCATAACAAACCAGCTCTTCACATGATTTCTGCTTGCTTAACCAGTGCTGCTGCCAGAAGTTCTTGTTTTTCTCATCTATTACTGGAGACATCTAATTGCTGAAATTCTGTCACCTCATGACAGCACCCAATTCATAGTTAATCCTCACGTCTCTTAATCTCTCTTAAAAGGAGCATCTAAGCATAATTAATGTCCTCTTCCCTTAGACATGCTTCTGAATGATTCAGTAGTAACCAAACCTTACAAAAGATGCTCCCTTGCTCTCTCTTGTCATGTGTCATTCCATAGTTCCTCCAGAGTGCCCTCCTGTGCTGAATCAGGTCAATAAATCTGATTCTGCCAGACTTCAAATTTGTGCCTGGTGGTCTTTGGCTGATTAAATCTTTAAAAATGTTTGGTGAATTAATACACATGAGTAATTCCAAGATGAAGAAAAACAAATAGCCTTTAAATATAATAAAGAATGTTTAGCATCTTTTATAATAAAGATACAAATTAAAATGGTATACCAAACAAGTGTGTTAGTTTGATAAAGATATTTAAAACTTTCAAGATTCTGTATTGTCACGATCTGGTAGTGAAGGTCTGGATACTGTCATATAGGCAAGTGGAGTTATATGTCACTTTAAATTTTCTGGAAGAATATTTGGACTTAAAATTTTCATTTATAACCTAACTTTTAATAGGTTATTGAAAAAAATAATTGAAGTGCAGAAAAAATTTACTAGGATATTCTTGCTAACACTTTCAGAAAAAAAGAAAACACATGATGTAAATGCCCCCAAGGAGACATTTAGTAAAAGATGGTACATGTATAAAACAGAATTCTAAGTCAACAAAAAAGTCTTTGTAAATTAATATTCAGTGACATGTTAAATTAAAAAAGATAATTTATTGAATGATATGTATAGATCAAAATTTCATTAAAAAGCTTAGATTTATAGATGTATATATGGGTATATGTAAAAAAGATACTAAGCAATGCTCTTACAGGATTTTCTGCAGCAACATAATAAGTATCATATCCCTTTCTTGTACTTTATGCATACACATTACTTTGTAAAACAAAGTATAAATATGAGGTGTAATTAATCTGAGATCCACATGCATTAAGTCATTATTTCAGGAAAAAAATATTAGCCAATATATTCACTATTTCTCACTGGCTTATTACGAGCTATAGTTAACAGCAGCTATATCAGAAGCCTGTTATTTCCATTCCACAAATAAGATACCATCAACACATCAGATGACATTTTTTCCCCCAGTGGAAAAGAAGGACAAAGTGATGTAAGAGACAAAGGTCAACGAAGTTGTACCTTTAACCCCAAACTAATCCATAGATTAGAGCAAATATATTCCTTTCCACACACTCCATTTAAGAACTCGAATTGCCAGGATGCCTGGGTGTCTCAGTCAGTTAAACATCTGCCTCTGGCTCAGGTCATGATCCCAGGGTCCTGGGATCGAGTTCCAAATCAGGCTTCTTGCTCAGCTGGGAGCCTGTTTCTCCCTCTGCCCCCACTGCTTATGCTCCTGCACTTTCTCTGATAAATAAGTAATATTGTAAAAACAAAAAAACAAAACAAAAAAAACCCTCGAATTGTCAAAGGAACTGGTTAAACATGCTACTAAACATACTGTGCTGGAAAACTCTCTTCAGTTTACTCCCTCAACCCACACCCTGACTCCTACAGGGAAGACCAGACTACAGAGATGCCCAAGCTACCAGTTGAGGCTAGGATTCTTTTAAGAGAATAAAGAATAACTGAAGTGCCTTTGGTTAAATACAGGGAACTTTCTCATGAAAACATCCTTCTTGAGTTACCTCTTCACAAAGAAAGATGGCAGGTGTAGATGGCCTGAAGGTGACCCTGGCTACTGAAGATCTAGAATTTCTGACTGTCACTTAGCTGCAGACCTTTAATGACTGCGAACTCTACCATAGCATTCAATAGCAGTGAGGACTTTCAATATATCACCTCACTTCTGGGTTTTTGAAGTATTAGTTATTGATTAGAGTTAGTTAGAAAGTAATAGATATATATTTTTATGTTATTCCCCACTGAACTGTTAGCTCTATAAGATTATATTACTCACTGAACAGGAATAAAAATACAGTCATGTGTCTTTACTTACTACTTTTCTCATGCTAGCACATGACATCCATTCAATAAAGTTTATTTACATGAATTTAGTTATGTTCATATCTCATGCATAATTTGTCATGGTAAATAATTTGTAATATATTTAATTTGGAGGCATGCCACTCTGTTTATAATGATTTTTCTTCTTATTATAAAATATACATGATTTTATTTAATACATGAAAATATAGAACATTATATAATGAGATCAAAATTTTCTCACAGTCCCACATCTCCGTCTCTCTGAAAAATATGCATTAACTTTTGAAATATTTACTTCTTTGTATGAAGATTTTACCTAGTTGAGATCAATGCAGGTATATGTATGTATCTTTAATATAATATCTGTTGTCATAATTTTTCAATCATAATTATATCATAATCCTATTTAGTATGCAAAAGTCACTTTAAAAAAGAACTTATTAGGACTTACTATAAAAGGAATCATGATTCCTATGTATACATTTAATTGATATGTACACATCTAGAAATAGTAACAAACTTTATTCTATTAATTGTTATATCTACCCATTCCTTTTCTAGCAGAAGAGACTGTAACAGCCATTGGACCTCAAATCATGTACAAAAGGCATATAAAATATGTATTCAGATCTCTCCACTGAGATAATCCTGATTATACTAATGAACTTTTTTTCTCGTTGTATCATCAAAATTGCCTGAATAGAGGGTGTCCATAACTATAGACTCTTCTCTTTTTTCCCCCAGAAATTTGACTTAAAATGCTCCATTTACATTTGGTAGTAGTGATAGCATATTTTGTGGATTTCATAGCGTCATTACAAAGTTAAGCTCAGAAATACTCTATTTCTTTAAAATGTCACAACATATATACAGATAGGAAAATACTTCATAAGACTTCTCGCTGAGTTGAAATTCAACAATTAATATTGATGCAGATGGAAATAATATGGCAGGAACTGATAATATGAATATGATTCTGTTGGTTTTTCTAACAATTCTATCTTATTATCCATTCTTCAGAACTGATAAGACAAATGATCAGGAAGCCAGATAGCCCACAATGCAAATCTTTTACTGGAGGATAAAAAGAAGCAAAAAATACTATATTATATTCTAGGTTAAAATTCATTCCTCATAAATTTGCTAGATTATTTACTGAGCACTGCAGATGTTCTAGGTTACAGTTTCCCCTGACTTGGAGGAACTTACTGTTGAGTGGGCATGTCTTATATGTCAAGAAATAATTATAATGCAACAATCAATCATGTAAAAAAGTTATTCAAAGAGTATAATGGAAGCAGGTATAAATTTCTCACCTTATGACTAATTATCTCAGGTGACTTCTATAACAGAAGGAAGACGTTTAGTGATTTGAAAGCCTCTCTGTTAATTTCTGACATCATTGACCTAATCTTTAGGCAAAGGTGTTTTTCTCTATTTTGATCCATTAGCTGTGCCTTTGGTGACCCTAATAAAAATACTGCAGGAAGAGTGGAACTTGAAGAAGGGAAGAGGGGAAATCAGGAAAAATAAAATGTACTCATTCTCTAAACTCATTCTCTCTATTCCGAAAGAGACAGTTATTTGAACATTTCAACAGGATATAGCCAAATCTATACATTAACTTTTGCTTTGTCATCTGAGAAATGCATTTCAGTTCAGGCCCATTTGCTGCTAAAAATTCTTTCAGAAAGCAAAAATGTAAACTGGTATTTCTTGGGTAATGTTCTGTTTTCAGTGGAAATGTGTGCATACATTTTTTAACTCCCTCTAAAAGTCATTATGATTTTTCAACTTAAAATGAAGGGAAATTTTACTCTTTAGAGATAAGAATAAACAGTTTGAGCAAGGAAAAAAGAAAGAAAAAGAAAGGTAGACCATAGTCCTTTAGGAGAAAAAACATTAAGAATCTTTGTTATTTTCTTACCATTCTGTAAATAGTAAAGACCTATTCTGACAATATGTTCAGAAAGAAACAATGAAACAAAGAGTTGGGAGATAGAACTGAATTTTATTATCAGGTCTATTAAGGATTTTGATTTACTAACTAGCTTCTAAAGTTCTTATGTTCCTCTTGTCTGACCTCTTTGTTTACAGGGAAACTTGTTCATATGACGTAGCTTCATATAGAAGAAATACAGAAGAATAATATGAAAGAAGGAATATGTAGGAAATAATAAATAATACTCTCAATAGGTGGAAGTATCATGGAGAAAATAAATCAGTATCATGTGATAGAAAGTGATTTAGGTTTTATTAAAAGTTTCCCTGTGGTAGTGGCATAAACTTTGAGACTTTAAAAGAGAGAGAAATATTCATGTGACTAGAAAGAGTTGTTCATGCAGAGAAACAGCTAAGGTAGAGGACTTGAAGAAAGTCTTTGGAAGTCATTCAGAGTAGCATAACCTGATTTACATTTTTTAAAATCTACTGTGTAGGAAACTGATTATCAGAGAGTAATAGTTGTAGATATGAAATCAGGAAAAGAGTTGTTGCATTAGTCAAGGTAAAAAGTGAGGGTGGTGGGAACTGGTGTTGATAGTAGAGACAGAGAGAAGCGTTGTAGTCATGGTATATTTGGAGAACCACTAGAGGGTAGAATCAATTAGAAATACTAATGTATGATATGGCGTTGAAGGAATGGAGGGATCAAGCATAAATCTGAGTTTATGAGTTTATAAACCTTGAACCTGAGAAAGGCTAGCACTAGGAATAGGAGGAAGATGAGACATTTGGGCTATGGAAGCCTGGTAAACTATTTGAAAGGGAGAGAGTGCATTTTGCACTGGTGGTGTTGCTAAGAGATCAGTAAAATGAAAACAGAAGTGGCCAATGAAATTGGTGACATGGAGATCATTGGTACCCTTGCCCAGAGCAGTCTGAGGTAAAATTGGGAAGGAAGATGGATTAGAGAGACTATAGGAATGACTGGAAGGTGAAGAAGTAGTGAAAGAAATGAGAGATGAATAAATAGTACAGAAAAAATAGAGGTAACTTTTTTTTTTAAAGATTTAATTTATTTATTTAATAGAGAGAGAAAGAGAGAGACTACAAGGAGGCAGAGCAGCAGGCAGAGAGGGGAGGAAGCAGGCTCCCTGCCAAGCAGAGAGCCTGATGCAGGGCTCAATCCCAGGACCCTGAGATCACGACTTGAGCTGAAGGCAAAGGCTTAATTCACTGAGCCACCCAGGCGCCCCTAGAGGCAACTTCTTAAAATTTGACTATAATGATTAACAGAAAAATGGTCAGGTAAATGTGGCATCCAAGGGAGATTTGTTTTTAATATGTTGGACCACTCTTTGTACATTGATAGGAATGATGCACAAAAATCATTTGCAAGAATTAGATGCAGCTGGTAGAGGCAAGAACTATAAAAACAAGCTCTTAAAAAATGTAACAGTGGATAAGATACAGGAGGAAAGTGGAAAGTTGGCCTTCAATAAAACCTATGGTTTTTAATTGGTCAGGACAGAGACGCAGAATACAGGTATTGAGATGGGTGCAGGTAAGTTAGGAGATTTGGAGGCAGGTTGAGCGAATCCCAATCTAAATGGTCAATGACAATAATGTAATAGCTGCAGCTGTTAGCTGTGTGGGTGGGGGCGTGCAGGGGTGTGTAAGTGCAAAGGCGGAAGTTTGATGAGATAGAAAACAAGATATTAGTAAATTAGTTATCTTGAGATTGGAAAAGAAAGGCAGGATGGTTAGGTTCATTAGACCCCACACTCAATTTTGTAAAACTGACCTAAATATATTTCTTATGAGAACAAAATAGGACCAACTATGTAAAGTTCTTGGATGCAGTTTTTGAAGTAAATACAATAGATCTCTAAAATGATAACTTTATTACCCATACATTTTGTAGTGTCAGCCTTTTAATAAATTATTAGGAAAAAAGATTAGGGAAAATTAAGTAAGGTAAGAAGGTAGAGATAAATGAGCATTCTTTTAAATTACTTAAATCATTGAGGTATAATTGACATAAAATAAAATTTTCATGCTTAAAGCATCTGTTTGATAAATTTGACATATATGTACATATATATATATATATATATATATATATATAACACGTATAAAACCATCACCACGAACAATCAAGACAGTGAATCTAAATACAACCACAAAAAGATTTCATGTGTCCCCTTATAAGCCATCCCTACTGTCGCTTCCTGCCTCCCACCTCAAGGGAACCATGGATTCTATCAATAGAAATTTGTTTGTATTTACTAGAATTTATATAATTGTTGTTATATAGTAAGCATTCTTTTTTGTCTGACTTCTTTCATTCAGTGTAATTATTTGAGAATTTTCTTATGTTGTATGCACTGATAGTGTCTTCTTTTATTACTGAGTAGTATTGCTAAGTAGATAACCATTGTTCCATTCACCTGAGATGATATATTCCCTTGAGATTGGGTTGTTTCCAGTTTGGGACTATTATAAATAAAGTTGTTATGAACACTTGAATATAAGACTTTGTATGAACATGTGCTTTCATTTCTCTTGGATCAATATCTAGGAATGAAAGAACTGGGTCATATGGTAGGTATGTTTAACTATTTAGAAAACTGTTGAACTTTTTTCCAAAGTGTTTGTATTAACTTACATTCTCACCAGCAGTGTGAGAATTCTCATTGTTCTATTTGGAATGCTCAGTAATTTTGACTTCAGACATTGTAGTATGAAATGGTTTCCATTTGTGATTTTAATTTTCGTGCCCCTGATGACAACGATATTAAATTTTCTTCATGTTTATTTGCCATCAATGTCTTCCTTGGTAGAGTACAAATCTTTTCCGTATTTTAAAAATTGGGCTTTTTAAAAATTGTTGAATTTGGAAGCTCTTTACATATTCTGGATACAAGTCCTTTATCATATGTGATCTGCAAATATTTCTTCCCCATCTGTGACTTGTCTTTTCTTTGCCTTCATGGTATCTTTTGAAGAGCAGGAATTCTTAATTTTGATAAAACCCAATTTACCTTCTTTTTTCCTTTTATAGTTCATACTTTAGCATGGGATCTAAAAATAATTTTTTTTGCTTAACTTCAGGTCACAAAACTTATCTCCTTTATTTTTTCTAGAAGTTTTAGGGTTTAGGATCTTCTCTAATATTTGTTGCATCAAGAAGTGTAAGTAATACAGGGGCGCCTGGGTGACTCAGTGGGTTAAAGCCTCTGCCTTCAGCTCAGGTCATGATCTCAGGGTCCTGGGATGGATACTCACATCAGGCTCTCAGCTCAGCGGGGAGCCTGTTTCCCCCTCTCTCTCTGCCTTCCTCTCTGCCTACTTGTGATCTCTCTCTCTGTCAAATAAATAAACAAAATCTTAAAAAAAAAAAAAGGAAGTGTAAATAATACAAATTCTATATTAAGTAGTGGAAACTATAACAGTACATTGAACCAGTCCAATGAAACATGTCACAAATGTATTTCAACTTTTATTATCTACTACAAAGTTTGTCCAAACCTCCTCAGTTCAATCCAGCACTTCCTCCTGCTATGGGACAGGGTGGAATGATGACTTGGGCTTATAGTCAAGAAAGCTATAAAAGTTTGAGCCCCTCTTTTTCCCGAATTTCTGGAGCATAATTGGACAGGTGCATATGGTCCTCACTGTTCTTGGACATAGGGAGAGGTTAGCCCTGGCCCAATTATCTTTTTCTTTAACAAAGTTGTGTTTGGAATAGTGGGGGAGGGAGGGATGACATGTTAGAGAGAGGGAGAGAGCATCTTCACACATTTAGTTTGAGATTCCTGTGGGACAGATCAACCAACTAAAGTTATAATGTTTTTATTCAAGCTAAATCTCTATGTTAGGAAACCATTGTCTTTTGTAGATGCCATTTATTTCAGCTTTGGTAACCTCTTAATTCTGCAGCCACAGCCACATGGCATATAATATGAGGCCAAGGATTTTGCTCCTTTTGTCTGAGTTGATTTGATTTGCACAGAGACTATTTTTTTTTAAAGGAATCCCCTTTAATATGTAGTTTCTACTATTCGATTATCATGATAACATCTTTTAAGCTTTTACATGGTTTTAGCAAAGCCTAAAATAGTTTTCAAGATGATGGAAATAAAAAGCATTTATCTAGATTCTGGTCAGTCAGTTTCTCTTCTTCCGAGTTTTGTAAACCCAGTCTATGGCAGTGGCTCAAATACTATCCAGTGCCTCCTGTGTGGTTTTCTGTGTAACTTTGTGTGTATTAGGGAAATCTTTCCAAGAGGGCCAAAGCACCCTTATGTAACCAGCAACCACTGGGGAAAACCACCACTGCCAGACTTTCACTGTCATCCCTAAATGGATCTAAAGTTGGCCTGCAGACTGCAGGACCAGTTGAACCATAAAATAACACATTTCTTGCCATTCTTTAACAAACATTATGGATGCCACCCCTGGTCCTCCTAGCAGGACCAGCCAAACTGCTAACCTTTTGCCTGGTTGATCTATAGTAATCACTAATTTCCTTTCTTTCATTCCACGTGTAGCGGCACATCTCTGTAACTCTTAATAAAAAGGACAAATCTTTGATCTACTCACAATGAACTCAAGTATAGTTGTTACAGTGTGTATACCTGATGTTGACTGCCAAGTTAACCAGGAACTCACCCGGAGGAGAGAGTTGGGGCAACATTTGGGCAGCTATTTTTTACTCTAATTCCTGGTACCTGGTACTCAGCTTTCAACCACATCCTCAACTGCCCCCTCATTGGCAGGCAATAACATGGAAGAGCATTTATCGCCCAATTAACCATATAATTTTGTCAATATATTTGTTACTCATTCCCTAGTCTTCCATTGAGTCCAGATAACTGGCCATGAAACTGTCAACCTTCCTTTTCCTGAGAACTACATCTCTGTCAATATTCCAGCCTTACCACAGCATTGTCAAGAACTGTGAAGGCTCTGAAATTTTACCCAATTTATAAGCTAATGTGTTAGTTGGCTCTATTTTCATAGATATTCTTAGTAAACAAAGGGTTTATGTGTCAAAGACCCTAGGCAATTTGTTGTTCAAAGTAATAGCAGTAGCCAGAATATTCAGCATTTCTGTGACTATACATGCACCTCCACTGTCACAGGTCATGTGAAGAAGGAAATGATAGCTGCAGATGTAACCTACTGGATCCCAGGGGAGGAGCCCTCCGCTTGGGAAGTCCAGCTCTTTCATCATGCCTATCAAGCATGACTTTCCTTTCATCAGGTTGGAGACAAAGGTTTTCACTATATGAACATTTTTCAAATAGTACATAATAAAGGGCACTTAATACCTAGCTTATACTGTATGAAGAGACGTGAGAGATTCATTGAGAACTGTTTTCCCATGGTAATGTGTTCTTACTCTGTCTGCTTTTAAGCAATTTGATTGTGATATCCCTTGTAGTAATTTTATTCATAACTCTTGTGCTTAGATTTTGTTGAGTTTTTTGATCTTTGGGTTTAGAGTTTTTATCCAATTTGAAACAATTTGGCTGTTTTTATTCAATTCTTTTTGCTTTTTTTTTTCCCCCTTTCTCCTCTCATTTGGAAACTCAAATTATATATATTTGGCCATTTGACGTTGTCTCAAAACTCAGTGATGCTTTGTTTATGTATCAGATTTTTTTAGGCTTTTTTTTTTTTTTTGGATAGCTTTTATTACATCTTCAGCTTCACTAATTCTTTCTTCTGTATTGTCAAATCCAATGTTAATTCCAAGTAGTGTATTTTTTACCCATCACATTGAACTTCATTGCTACCAGTTTTATTGATGTTTTCTTTTTAATATGTTCCATGTATTTGTAACATTATCAATCTTTCCTCTGGCTCCTTGCACACATAGTATATAACTTTCACAACTTTTTAAATGTGCTTGATGCTAACTCTAACATCTATGTTAGTTTTGGATAGGTTTTTATTTTATTTTATTTTTTTCCAGGTGAACTTTTTATTAAGACTTTAGTTTTAAGAAAAGTTTAAAGTTCACAGAAAAATTGAGAAGGCACAGAGATTTTCCATATGCACCCTGTTCTCACACAAGTATAACCTCCTATATTAACAACATCCCTTACCAAAGCGTTATTTTATTTTTTAAAGATTTTATTTATTTATTTGACAGAGATCACAAGTAGGCAGAGAGGCAGGCAGAGAGAGAGGAGGAAGCAGGCTCCCCACGGAGGAGAGAGCCCAATGCGGGGGTCAATCCCAGAACCCCGGGACCATGACCTGAGCTGAAGGCAGAGGCTTCAACCCACTGAGCCACCCAGGCACCCCCCAAAGTGTTATTTTAATCAATGAACCCACATTGATACATTATAAACACCCAAAGTCTATAATTTACATTATGACTCATTCTTGGTGTTATGCATTCTGTGGGTTTGCACAAATGTAAAATGGCATGTTCATCATTATGGAATTATACAGATTATTTCACTATTGTAAAAAATCCTCTGTATTCTGCCTGTTCATCCCACCACCACCCCTAACCCCTGTCAACTGCTGATTTTTTTTTTATTGTTTCCATAGTTTTGTCTTTTCCAGAATGTCATATAGTTGGAATCATCAGTAGGTAGCCTTCTCGGATTGGTTTCTTTCACTTAGTAGTGTGCATGTAAGGGTCCTCCATGTATTTTCAAGGCTTGATAACTCATTTCTTTTTAGCACTGTATATTTCATTGTCTGAATGAACCACAGTTTATTTGCCATTTCCCTACAAAAGGACATCTTGGTTGCTCTCAAGTTTTGGCAATTATGAACAAAGCTGCTGTAAACTTCCATGTGCAGGTTTCCATGTGGACACAACTTTTCAACACATTTTGGTAACTAGAAAGGAGGATGATTATTTGATTATATGGTAAGAGTATGTTTAGTTTTGGAAGAAACTACCAAACTACCTTCCAAAGTGGTTGTACCATTTTGCATTCCCACCAGCAATAAACGAGTGTTTCTGTTATTCCATATCCTCACCAGTATTTGGTGTTATCAAGTTCTAGGTTTTGACCATTGTAATAGGTAAGTCTTGGTATCTTTTGTTGTTTTGATTTACGTTTCCCTAATGACATATGATGTGGTGCGTCTATTTATGTGTTTATTTACCATCTTTAAACCTTATTTTGTGAGGTGTCTGTTAGGGCCTTTGTCCCATTCTTTAATTAGGTTGTTTATTTTCTTACTGTTGAGTTTTAAGAGTTCTTTATATATTTTGGATTGACAATACTTTATCAGATGTGTTTCTTGCAAATGTTTTCTTCCAGTATGTGGCATCTTCTCATTCTCTTGACCTTGTCTTTCTCAGTACAGTAGTTTTTAAATTTAATGAAGTCTAGCTTATCAATTATTTCTTTTATGGATTATGTTTTTGGTTCCTAAGAATTATAACTGCCTTGGCCTTCACAGACTACTAGCTTCATCACCTTAAGTCAAGGAGACTGATAAAGTTTGCCTGGATTCTTTTTTTCTGTACTGTGGCCTGGAAACTTTCTCCAGGGAGTTAGCCAGGAAAGTAATTTGTTTTCTATCTCCCAGAGATCATTGGATTTCATTGCTTTATGTCCAATGTCTTCAAAATTGTTTCATATTCATATTTTTTCATATATTTTACTTGTTTTGTTTTTGTTTCCAATAGAAAGGCAAATCTGGCCTCTATTACCTAATATGATCATAAAGTCAGTTGCTTTGTTCTAGAATGTGAATAAGATGCTTCTCTTCATATTAACTCACATTTGGATTGTACTAGCATTAAATTGCAATTTCTTATGTCTAGGAGCCAAATCTTTCTCTGAATATAATTTGCTTAGTATATAAATATATAAGTATTGGCATCTCAGAGAAAGAGGTATTGAGAACACCTCTTCCAGTCCACACATTTAGAAAACTGAGACTGGAATAATTAAAGAAGTTAGCCTATTGTTCCCTAGTTAATGGTAGTATGAAACTAGAATTGAAATCTTACTACTACAGGTGTCCTGTATTTGATTACTTAAATCCTATAAGAAATACTTTAGAAGTAGGTGGTTTTGGTTCCTTGAGCTCTATGGAAACTTGCCATTCTTCAACTTTTTATTTTTTTCTTCAGACTTCAATGAATTGACTAATGTATGTTTACAGAACGCACAAGAACAAATATGTCAGAGTTCAGATGTTATTACCTGCCAGTCAGTGCTATTGCAAGATTTAACTGTGGTTTGTAAAATGATTTGCCATTGACAGATGAAAATCAATTGATAAAGTTATCATTACAGTGACTACAAGGGAACTCTGTAAATATAGCCCTATGCTTAAAACATAAATTCCAATTTTAGCCATTTAAAAACATACAATTAATGTCTCAATGGTATATTACACCAGCATATGGACTCTCTTTTAAGAATTTTAAATAATTGAGCATTAAATAATAATAAAAGTAAAACAGCAGTTTCATGGTGATGTTGTTGCCTGCAAGGTCTTAACTCAGGGTTTTCCTCCCTATCAAAGCATGCCTTTCTTCCTCCTCTCAGCATTTGCCAGTAAAACGTTCTTATAAATCATTTAAGTCCCACAGTCCATAATCCAAAATTACTCTCACACAGATTCTACCATTTATAGGGAAAGCTAGCATTATTAACTTCTGCTGGCATCTTTAAAGTGTTCTGGCTTTCCAGACCCCATAAGATGTGCCATTCATCTGTAGATCATAGGTTTTTACAATGCCAAACTTGGTTGTTTTTGCATTTCTCTTTGACATTGGGGGTATTTGTTGTCATAGTAGGAAAATATGTTAGAGAAAGAGAGATAATGAAGTCTTCTATTATGCCAGGTGATAAATTGTAAGTCATTGAACCATTCTTTTGTTTCAAGAACAACAGGTTCATCACTATAAATTTATGGTAACTCAGCAAGATGTTATTTGGAGTTGTCTTAAAATCTCTGGACTTCAAGCTCACATAAGATGGGGTCCTTTGCAGAAATAAAGTGTAAGAAGATGGGAAAGTATTATTTTACTCTTTTAAAAGAAGAAATGTATCTTATTCATGATATGATGCTTAAAATTAATCTTGTAACCATAGGTTTAAAATTATGAAATTTTCAATCCTATAATTTTATTAGCTACAAAATCATGTTTGTACGATAACTAAAATCTTCCTTCTTGATTTTCTTTATTCATTTCCTCTCCTGGGATCTTTGATAACAGTCCCTCCCCAGAAAAGAAATTTAAAAAAATACAAAGTTCTTACACAGTAGAGTAACTGGGTTCTTCATAGATTATTTCACTCATCACCCCAGGACCATGTTCTCACCTCTTCATCTTTACTTCTCTTTATATATATATTTTTTCATTTCTCTTTGCATTTATTTCTTTCCTACAAATGGTATAGATTGATATCTCACTCTTATAATTTTCTGGAAAATGAGAAAAGGAACAAAAATAATAGCATATTGTATATCAATGAAATTAAACATCACTTCCCATTAAAAAAGATTTACTTATTTATTTTAGAGAGAGACAGCACAAGTGGCAGGGGCAGAAGGACAGAGAGAGAGAGAATCTCAAGCAGACCATGCTGAGCATGGAGCCCCACACATGGCTCTATCTCATGACCCTGAGATCATGACCTGAGCTAAAATCAAGAGTCTGAAACTTCACTGATTGCACCACCCACTGCCTTACTTTTCATATTTTAATTATAACATTCGGCATTCTCAAGCGCTGAGTAGAGTGTCCCTTGTAGTTGCTAAAAGAGCTAATAAAATATGAAACTGTCTTAATAGAAGTACAGTGTCTTAAAGAATGGGAGTCTTGTGCTCTGTGTGAGTCAAGCCTTGGAGTATTGTATTCAATTTTGAAAATAACACTTGGAAAAATTGACAAATTGGAGTGAAGTCACAAGATAGTAAACAGACCATGATGGCATTAAAACTGGAACACACTAACAGTTTTGGAGTCTATAGATGGGGTTGTGTGGATATAATTTAATGGTCCTCTTTATGTGTCTGGAGCACTTTCATTAGAATTTGATTTATGGGGGCGCCTGGGTGGCTCAGTGGGTTAAAGCCTCTGCTTTCGGCTCAGGTCATGATCCCAGGGTCCTGGGATCGAGCCCCACATCGGGGTCTCTGCTCAGCAGGGAGCCTGCTTCCCCCTCTCTCTCTGCCTGCCTCTCTGCCTACTTGTGATCTCTCTCTGTCAAATAAATAAATAAAATCTTTAAAAAAAAAGAATTTGATTTATGATTTTCATATCAGAAGTAGAAGAGAAGGTAAAAGTAACATGGAGGAAGAGTCTGCTCCACAAAAAGGGAAACTTTTCAAAATGATCAGAACTATGGAAACTGGAAGCCAGTATTCTAACACTGCAAGTGTTCAGAGATATTTTGAGAATGTTATCAACAGAGCTCAAGCTTCTACTTAAGCATTACTAGATTATTTCTCAGTTCCTTCCAAGTCTATGAGTTTTAATTGTCTTAATTACAGTTGATACTTACCCAGGTAGAGATTCATTTGACCCAGTAAAAGTTCCAGATGAACCAAAAATTATGTTTGGTAAGGAGAAATCTGTACAATATTGATTCCAAATTTGGGATTGGTTATGGATATATCTCATACCACTCCCAGCTCTTAACATGTTTGAAGCTTGCTTTTAATAAAGAAAGATGCCTTGTCCGAGATCATGTTGCCCCCTCACCCAAACAACCTGTACCCAGTGACTGACTGAATTGGAGGTACAAAACCTAGCTCTCTTGTCTCATTGAAGGGCAACTCGAAAATGCCATTCCAGGTTTGGAGTTCCTTGTGAAGTGAACTGAAGTCATAGTCTGACTATGCAGCAACCCACATTTAAAATTTGCCAAATTCTCCTTTTCTGTTTTCATCCCAGAGGTGTTGATCCTTAAAACATTTACTAGTAAAAATTCCTGCAGGCCCTTCTCCATCTCAATTTGATTCCTGGAGAGATCTGAAAAGGAAGAGGCTAGGATTAGATTTTAGAGCTGTCCCAGGAATAAAGACCTTATCACTTGTGGTGAACAAATTTATAGTACAAGGCAGCCATGCAACTATAACACATATGATTAGGACACTCAGAATTGATGAAGTTAAGAATCTTGGCTCCTCCACATCTACTAAATCTTCTGTGGAGGTGAATCCTTCTTTCTGGTTAAGGTCATTGCTTCACCCTTTCTCAAAGACCCTTGGTTGCCCCCAGAAGATGACTCTTGGCCTCCATTTTTCTTCCTGACTGCTAGGTCAACAAGTAGATTAAATCACCATGGAATAAGTACAGAGATATGCTGGGCTTTTCATGGGAAGCAAGGAACAATACCATGAAAGAACTGTAGGGCCTAGAAAATATGTAATGGCACGATTCAGGAGGAAACTTACAGAACTGGATCCTGTGGATGTTGGATGTTGGTTCTGCATCCAGCAGAATATCCCATTGGTCCATTATACAGGTAGCATCATACTAAACACACTAGATAAACAACAAATATCAAGTACATTGGAGGCCTTAGAGGCTAATGAACTATAAAATACATATATTTTAAAGTAGACTCCACACTCAGCATGGAGTCCAGTGTAGGGTCTGAACTCATGACTCCAAGATCAAGATATGAGTTGAGATCAAGTGTCAGATGTTTAACTAATAGAGCCACCCAAGGACCCCCAGAGGGTAAAATATTAAGATACTATCGTATTAATAAAATTTTTAGGGAATCCAGTGGTTTGTAGCATTCCAGAAAATACCTTCCAAAATAAAGGACAATTAATGCATCTCCCGCCTTCTACCATAAAGAAGAAACTATCATGGTTGGTGGACCACACCTGAAGGACTCCTCTGTCTATTATCCAATGACATGAAATGCTGCAAAGTTTGAGTAACACAGAGAATAGGAAAAAACTATAACAGGTCTAGATTTCCAGATTTGAGTGTAAGTGACCCTAATGCTTGGGCTATTTAATATGACAGACCCCATGGTCTTAGGTATATGTGTGATAGGAAAAAATGTGTTATATAGGTTTTATGTAAAAATTAGTGATTACAACACACTCCCCTGGGGTTCTGGAGCAAGGCTATTCAATCTTCAGAGGAAACTTATACATCTTTCAAATAACAGTTTCTGGTGTACTTATAAGATATATAGTGATATATAGCCAGAAATACCAATTGAAGCTGGAGTCTGTCAACCAAACCACCGTTTGAGGGCTTACAGCAAAGGCAAGTGTGGAAGAAGGGAGTCCAGTTAGGAAACTCTGGTAATAATTTCAGGAGATAGAACTAGTGGTGTTAAGAAGTGCTCAGATTCTAGACCTATCTTGAAGACAGAGTTGACACCATATGATGGTAAATTAGATGTGGAGTGTGATAGAAAACAGAGGAACTAGTAATGACTAGAAGCTTTGGGGCCTGAGAAAAAGGAGATAAAGTGGATTAATCATGTACTGAGATTCAAAAATGAGAGGAGATTTATGAATATCCAAGGCTGGGTGCGGGTGAACCTACCCGAAGCTCAGTTTCTGGACATGTTAAATTTGAGATCATCTTAGGCATCCAAGTAGTGATATCAAGTAAGCAGTTGATATACAAGTTTACATTTTAGAAGAGAGGTTCAAGCTGGATAAATACATTTGGGAATCATTAGCATATAGTTGATATTTAAAGCCCTCAGTTTGTATGAGATCATTGGAGGAGGATGTGTAGATAGAAAAAAGGGTCAATGACTAGATGCTGGAACACTCTCCTATTTAAAGGTCAGGGAAATGAGGAGGAGCCAGCAACAGAGCCAAGACAGCATAGCCAGGAGATGAAAGGAAGACAACCAAGCAAAAGTTTTATGTTGAAAGCAAAGTAAGGAAAGCATTTCAAGGAGAGAGCGATGAACACTATATCATATGCAGCTACTGATTAAGATAACTCTATTTCATTGCTGTTTCTTCAAATCTGCTTCCTTTTGACATTTTCTCCTTCCACTTTTCCTTATTAGGTCCCATTTTTCCTTCCTTTTATCAGTCCAAGTGTCTTTTTTTTTTTTTTAATTTATTTGACAGACAGAGACTACAGGTAGGCAGAGAGGCAGGCAGAGAGAGGAAGGAAAGCAGGCCCCCTGCTGAGCAGAGAGCCAGAGGCAGGGCTCGATCCCAGGCCCCTGGGATCATGACCTGTGCCGAAAGCAGAGGCTTTAACCCACTGAGCCACCCAGGCACCCCAGTCCAAGTGTCTTTGCTGATTTGTCTATCCTTACAACAATAGCTCTTCAAATATGGTAGTGAGTACTTGTCCATTTACATTCTATGAGGCAGAAAAGGCATCTTTCTAGTTTATAAACACAATCATAAGTCCTGACACAATTTGGACTCTGACCTTGTATGTTCTCTAAAGAATTCACTTCTTTTAAGACATTACCTCATTAATCCTAAGATAAACTATAAGTACATAAACTATAAGACATTAAAATTTATTTGAAAATACATGTGAAGAATTAATTGCCTAAAATAGGCCATGTAGAATATTTAAACTACATAAAATAAATTTATCTGTAGATAAAGTCTTATTTTGCGCATAAGCTCTTGTACATAAATATTCATGGAAATCACATAGATTGTATCATTGAAATATTAATCCAGATAACTCAACAAGAAAAGGAACCACAATTTTGAACCCGATTTAAATAGACAAAATGTCATATCATTAGCATGATCATCCACCTTCTCATCCTCTGCTTCTCCCTCCTCCTCATCATCTATGATAGACCTTCATCAGTGAGTGTCAGCATTGTGCTAAGCAGTTAAAGATTTTTTTTTAATATAATTTTTTATTTTTTATAAACATATATTTTTATCCCCAGGGGTACAGGTCTGTGAATCACCAGGTTTACACACTTCACAGCACTCACCAAAACACATACCCTCCCCAATGTCCATAATACCACCCCTTTCTCCCAAACCCCCTCCCCCCAGCAACCCTCAGTTTGTTTTGTGAGATTAAGAGTCACTTATGGTTTGTCTCCCTCCCAATCCCATCTTGTTTCATTTATTCTTCTCGTACCCACTTAAGCCCCCATGTTGCATCACCACTTCCTCATATCAGGGAGATCATATGATAGTTGTCTTTCTCCGCTTCACTTATTTCGCTAAGCATGATACGCTCTAGTTCCATCCATGTTGTCGCAAATGGCAAGATTTCATTTCTTTTGATGGCTGCATAGTATTCCATTGTGTATATATACCACATCTTCTTGATCCATTCATCTGTTGATGGACATCTAGGTTCTTTCCATAGTTTGGCTATTGTGGACATTGCTGCTATAAACATTCGAGTACACGTGCCCCTTTGGATCACTACGTTTGTATCTTTAGGGTAAATACCCAATAGTGCAATTGCTGGGTCATAGGGCAGTTCTATTTTCAACATTTTGAGGAATCTCCATGCTGTTTTCCAGAGAGGTTGCACCAGCTTGCATTCCCACCAACAGTGTAGGAGGGTTCCCCTTTCTCCGCATCCTCGCCAGCATCTGTCATTTCCTGACTTGTTGATTTTAGCCATTCTGACTGGTGTGAGGTGATATCGCATTGTGGTTTTGATTTGTATTTCCCGATGCCGAGTGATATGGAGCACTTTTTCATGTGTCTGTTGGCCATCTGGATGTCTTCTTTGCAGAAATGTCTGTTCATGTCCTCTGCCCATTTCTTGATGCAATTCCTATCAAAGTACCATCCATCTTTTTCAAAGAAATGGAACAAATAATGCTAAAATTTATATGGAACCAGAAAAGACCTCGAATAGCCAAAGGGATATTGAAAAAGAAAGCCAACGTTGGTGGCATCACAATTCCGGACTTCAAGTTCTATTACAAAGCTGTCATCATCAAGACAGCATGGTACTGGCACAAAAACAGACCCATAGATCAATGGAACAGAATAGAGAGCCCAGAAATAGACTCTCAACTCTATGGTCAACTAATCTTCGACAAAGCAGGAAAGAATGTCCAATGGAAAAAAGACAGCCTCTTCAATAAATGGTGCTGGGAAAATTGGACAGCCACATGCAGAAAAATGAAATTGGACCATTTCCTTACACCACACATGAAAATAGACTCAAAATGGATGAAGGACCTCAATGTGAGAAAGGAATCCATTAAAATCCTTGAGGAGAACACAGGCAGCAACCTCTTCGACCTCAGCCGCAGCAACATCTTCCTAGGAACAACGCAAAAGGCAAGGGAAGCAAGGGCAAAAATGAACTATTGGGATTTCATCAAGATCAAAAGCTTTTGCACAGCAAAGGAAACAGTTAACAAAATCAAAAGACAACTGACAGAATGGGAGAAGATATTTGCAAACGACATATCAGATAAAGGACTAGTGTCCAGAATCTATAAAGAACTTAGCAAACTCAACACCCAAAGAACAAATAATACAAGCAGTTAAAGATTTTAATTATCATAACCACTCTATAAAATAGGTATTAGAATTATTTATCTTAAGGTGAGGAATTCTAGACTCAGTTTAAGAAAGTCGCCCAAAGGTCACACAGATAAAAGTGGCAAGCATGAAATGTGTGCCTGTAAAACCTAATAATAATGGTGATACTTGAATCTTGGTTTTAAAGAAAGAACTAAGGGGCACCTGGGTGGCTCAGTCTGTTAAGTGCCTGCCTTTGGCTCAGGTCATGATCCTGGAGTCCCGGGATCCAGCCCCTTGCATCTGGCTCCCGAGTCATCTTCTCCCTCTCCCTCTCTCTGCCCCTGCCTACTTGTGCTCTCTCTTTCTCACTCTCTCTCAAATAAGTAAACGAATGAAATCTTTTTAAAAAATAAAGAACTAAAATTACTGCCAATAGTACACGGAAGCTGAAATGAGAAATCTAGAAGTGAATATAAGCATAAGAAATAGGAAACAGAACCAAACCAAAAATAATTAAAAGTTGGTTCTTTGGAAAAAGTAATAAAATTGGTAAATGTCTAGCAAAACTAAGAAAGATAGTAAAATAGACAAAAATATTTCTATCTTTATCAATCCATCTATCCACCTATCTATCCATCTAAGCTAATATAAACTTAAAGTGGAAAATTGGCCCACTGTGAAAAAAGAAAATTACAGACTAATCTCACTTGTTAGAAGATGCAAAAATTCTAACAAAAAGAGTAAATTAGTTAAATAAGTGATTAAATGTTCATATTTGAATTAGTGCCTCTGATTCATGGTGCTGAAGATGATTTACCCTGTCCATATTGTTCAAAGCCTTCTTCTTGTCACTTTCTACAGTTGCTAAATACTATTTTTGCTATGGTTTGGTTTGGTTTGTTATTTTTGTTGTTCAAAGCAATTCCTAACAGTATTTCTATAAATAATGGCAAACCACAGAATGATGCTGAAAAAGGGAGGGGCTTGACCACATTTGAGCTTTACCAGGATTATTTTGCCATTGGTGTGTAGAATGTATTACACTGGAAGAAGACATACTGGAAACCAGTTAGGATGCTCTTGCAAGGCAGAAAGGCCTTGTCTCCATGTATGCCTGTCAGCACTGTATGTGATTAAGCTGAAATAAGTTACATATTATAGATTTAACTATTTAGTTAATGTTAATGCTTTCCTCTACACTGCAGAGAATTCTAACAGACTTATGAAAATAAACTTAATGCCTCAAATTGGAGAAACCAAGTAAGTAAGTAGCATGAATCTTTTTGTATTATTAGAGCAATATAAATTATGTGCAAAAATTATAAGATATAATTACTAAATGAGTACAGTCAGCACAGTCTGCTTGTACCTCTCTCTCTGCTCCTCTCTTCCCCGCCCGCCTCGCTCCCTCTTCTACAATAAATAAATAAATAAATAAATAAACTCTTTTTATTAAAAAAAGAATGAGATGTTTATGTTGGTAACAGCATAAACAAATAAGCTTTTATGTATAAAAGCATATTTGATTTGAAAAATAAATTTCATATTTATAGTTCAAAAGAGCCTTTATTAAAACTATTTTCTGTGTGTATTTTTGTCTATATCCAAATTATGCATTTGTTATTTTTAAAACATTTGATTCATTCATTTT
The DNA here is from genome assembly GCF_011764305.1 of Mustela putorius furo. Lineage (NCBI taxonomy): Eukaryota > Metazoa > Chordata > Mammalia > Carnivora > Mustelidae > Mustela > Mustela putorius. The sequence continues at coordinate 36,038,387 of NW_025421987.1, forward strand.
GACAATTGCCATGGTCATTAATAATTTAGCTAACTGATAAGATTGAAGGTGACTAAAGTCTTGTGTGCTGCATGAAATAGACGGATTATAAACATGGATTTTGGAGTCAGATATGCCCGTGTTCAAAGCCTTCTGGCTCCATTAATGAGTCGAATGGCCTTGAGTAATGCTGTGGTTTGAAATGTGTTGTCTATAAATGTATGTTGAAGTCTTACCCTCTGGCACCTCTGAATGTGACCTTATTTGGAATAAGTCTTTGTAAAAGTAATTTAGTTAAGATGAGGTCATGAAGGTGGTCTCTAATCCAGTATGCCTAGAGTCCTTATAAAACCAGACACACACAGACATAGCAACAAAAAGGAATGCCAGGTGAGGAGAGAGGCAAGGACCGGAGCAGTGCCACTATAGGCCATGAAAACACCAAGGATTGTCAGCAACACCAAAGGCTGAGAGAAAGGGATGAAATGGATTCTCCTCTAGAACTCTCAGAAATAGCATGCGCCTGCTTGACTTCAAGGAATACCTTGATTTCACACTTCTAGCTTCCAGAATTGTGAGGATAGTAGCTGCTTTAAGTCATTCAGTACATGGTAATTTGTCAAGCAGCCCTAGGAAACTAATACAAATAAATAATTTTTATTCGTTTCAGGTTTTCCTGCCCTTCAAATCAATATAATGATTGCCCTTGAAGACTTAATTTCTTTGTGGTCTGAGCTTCCTCATCTGTAAAATAGGAATAATAATAGTATTCACATCATCATGTTGCAAGGATTCAATGAGCTATATTGTAAAGCAATTAATCCTGTACCAGAAACATAGGAAAATGTCCATAAGTATTTGCCATTTTATTATTAGATTTGATAATCCTTGCAATGTGCTTAACACAGTATTTAAAATGAGGTAAGCACTTGTTAAATATTATGTATTATTCTGAATAAATAGTTATATAAAATATTTACAAGGTGCCTCAAACATAGCAGGGCTTCAATAAATTTGTGCCATTATAATGAATGAATTTGTAAATAAAGTAATTTGTTTTTATTATTTAATTTTTTGATGATGCTGTAAATTAATGTTAAGATGCTAAAATAATTGCTTCAAATGGAATAGTTTATGCCTTGATGAAGTCTAAGATTTGTACAAAGTATGCATTTAGAATGAGCAATAGGTAAGGACTCCTAAAAGAAGAGATATATGACTTAAAAAGGAATAGATTAAGAGTATGCCAAAAGACATCAATTCTATAATTTAAATAACTATTTTGATTATGAAAAGGATTGTCCCCTTTAGGGAAAATATATTGAAGTATTTATGGAGAAATGGATCTCCCTATCTATACCTGCACCTTACTTTGAACTAGCTCAGTAAAATATTCTCTATCTACTTACTATATTTAAGTAGAGATGATAAAAATTGAGGCAAAATATTAATTATGTGGGAAACCTAGAGAAGGTTATACAAGAAAGAAGTATTTGTACTATTTTTGCAATTATTCTGTTAGCCTAAAATTATGCCAAAATTTAAAAAATGGAAAAAAGACTATATAAAAAAACACATAGAAATTTAGTATGAAATAGAGATGTTCTGATTAGCCATTTAGATCATGAAGTTATTTTTGATGAATGATTTAAATTATGATTCAAATGGAATCTAGCCTGGATATTTTGAGAATAAATGGGAAATAGGACTAGAGATACTTACTTTACAAATAACTGTAATCAAACACAATTAGTTCAGAAAGTGATGAGCATTTCTTCACATTTTTTATTCTAAACAACAGAACACATGTAAATACAAATGAAATAACAGTTTTTAAATTAATTGTTGTGACCCTTATTTTATTTCACCCATAAAAAATCACCTGACTTGTTACTTCTCATACTTCTGTGGAGAGGTGAACACGAGAATATTACTATATTATTTTAAGAACCTACAACACTGAAGAACATTGATTTTTGTTTCTATAAATAGTGTTGCCTGATAGGTTATTTTATGAACCTGTTATAGGGAGAAATTTTTCCCACTCATCTTAGAGATACAGTGTGGACAGCCAGATGATATTTTTGCTTAATAATTTTCTACCCTTAAAGAGTTTTTCATTGTATATAGCAAGATTCAAATTGGAAAACTGCCAAGTTGACTCTAACTTCAGCTTTGATATTACAAATGAATCTCTTAGTAAGTATCATAAATCATCTCGAGAAAATATCAATGCATCCAAAAGCCAGACCAAAACAATTTCAGATCCAAAAGATCACTATTTCATATCAAACAAAAAGTTTAATCAGTCAGTAGATCAAAGCAAGCTTCAGTTATCTTCAGAAAAACTCAACTACATTTAAAAAAAATAAGTACATCAGACTTCATTCAGCGGTAGGGTTAAGTTTTCCACCATTAGTACACATATGCTCCTATCATTAGTGCACATATGCTCCCATTTATTATGAAATATCTTTGTGACCGATAGATGTACCCTTTATACTATCACTCATGCAAAGACCTATCATAAACTGAAATCAAAACTTCCAATTTGTGCTACAAGGAAGTAGGGAACCTCTGCAGTGACAGTGTATTTCACTGGTGGTGAAAATGTTCAGGAAGCTAAGATCTTTTTTCCTAAGCAACAGTGAAATACCTCCTTTCAAGTAAATTAATACTCTTATCTCAACTGATTTGTTTGGTAAGAAGCATAAGAAGATGAGTCATAAATCAATTTTAAGTTATCAACTATATTATTATTTATTTCTGAATGTTTTTACCATCCCAGGACTTTGTGGTTTAACATAACCATTTATTTATTCACAATACTGGGAACTAGCAGCATAGGCAGGGCTTAGCCAGCATGGCTGATCTCTGCAACTCATGGTATCTGCTGGACTCATTTGTGCTGTTGCAGTCAGTTGGCAGGTCAGCTTTTTTGGCCTTGGAGAACATTACTGGCAACTGGCTGGGGCTGTCGGCCACAGCATCTCAGTGTTCTCCAGACATCATCACCAGCAGTCCATCCCAGGCTTTTATATATAGCAATCTGATCTCTAAGATGGGAAAAACAGAGGCTGGACATCCTCTTGATTTCTGGTGTTGGAAGCCATAATTTGTTACCCTACCACTCCGCTGATCAAAGCAGGTCACAAGACCAGGCCATATCAAAGAGATGATGGCACAAATACATGGTTTCAGGAAATTAATCAACTTTCAGAGATAGATTATTACTTTCTCCCTTTTAACTTCCATCCTGAAAACCTACAAAAGTTCCAGGTTTATCCATCTGCAAGGGTAGTAATATTATTTAGGGTATTAGTTCGGCTGATTGCACAGTGACTTACACCAAGATAGAAAGTTTATTTCACTCTCATAGAAACATCTGAGATGGAGGGCAATTCTGTTCCATGGTCCCGATCTGAGATGCAGAATGCTTCCTTCTCATCTTTCCAACAACCTCAGTTCTGCCTGGTCCTGAGTTGACGCCCCATAACTGAGTTCCCCCCCCCCAACCCCCAGGGAAGGGGAAGGAAAGCAGAGAACTAGTAGCTTCTTTTTAGGGACATGGCCTAGAAATTGCACACATCACTTGGTGTACATGTTATTTGCCAGAATTAAGTCAGATTATTGTATGTAATTCCAAGGGAGGATGGGAAATATAGTTCCTACCTGAGTAGCCAAGACCAACCTGTAACATTACAGAGGAAGTTCTATCACTGAAGAAAGTGTGGTAAATGGATTCCAGAGGACATTTGGCCATCTCAGTCACATTATTCAAACTGAGTTGCTAATGTAGCAGTCACCTCAAAAGGACAGTCTGCCACTGCATATCAAAAGCCTTAAATATGTACTCCTCAACACAACAATTGTACCATTAGGACTAGAACAAGAAAAAATTATGGATATGTGCAAAGATTTTGCTACAATTATCATTGCAATTTTAATTAATAATATGAGAGAAAAAACCTCTACAACTCCAACCACAGGTGACAGATTAATATAGATTATTTAAGAGCAATGCTAAAATGTAGGGTGTCCATTGGAATGGTTATATTATTAACAATATTGGATCAGAGGATTCCACAGAAACCCAAATAACATGGAAAGAATTTTACAATACATTATTAAGTGGAAAAAACATAACATAGGGTATAACATAAATATGGTTTTATTTTATATCATCTTATCATTAATATATATAATCTAACATTCATTTTTTTAGTTTTTATTTAAGTTCCCATTAGTTAACATGAAGTATAATATTAGTTTCAGGTGTATAATATAGTGATTCAACACTTCCATACATCATCACAAGTTCACTCCTTAATCCCCATCACATATTTCACTCATCTCCCCTATCCACCTCCTCTTTGATAATGATCATTTTGTTCTCTCTAGTGAAGAGTCTGTTTCTTGGTTTGCCTCTCTTTTTTCTTCATGATTGTTTTGTTTCTTAAATCCCACATATGAGTGAAATCATATGATATTCGTCATTCTTTGGCTAACTTATTTTACTTAGCATAATATTCTCTAGCTCCACCCACATTGTTGCAAATGGCAAGATTTCATTATTTTTTTTTAAGATTTTATTTATTTATTTGGCAGAGAGAGAGATCACAAGTAGGTAGAGAGACACATACAGAGAGAGGGGGAAGCAGGCTCCCTGCTGAGCAGGAAGGCCGATGTGGGGTTCGGGCCCAGGATGCTGAGATCATGACCTGGGCTAAGGGCAGAGGCTTTAACCCACTGAGCCACCCAGGTGCCCCAAGATTTCATTCTTTTTTATGGCTGAGTAATATTCCATCGTATGTGTATACCACATTTTCTTTATCTATCTATGGGCATCTGAGCTCTTTCCATAATGTGGCTATTCTTTTTTAATTCTAAAATGAAAATACCAAAAGGAGATTAATGCAAAACACAGAATTCTAATATCCTATCAATCTCACTTTTTGTAAAGCAATTCTTTTTCTTGGCTATACCTTGAATTCAGCACAGCATTAGTGACTAAGAGATAATAATATTCCATTTTCCTCTGAATCTTTTTTTGGTATGATTACGCCATGATAGGAGAGGGAATATGTTTTGGCTGCTGCAATGTCCTTAACATTAGCAGATTTCAGAATACAATCTATCAACTTGGAAATCCAGAATCCACATAATTTGAATCAGGGCTGCTCACTCCTTTCTTGGGGGCATCTAATCATTAATGTAGCCCTTCATTAGGTGCTTTTAAAAGGCAGCAAAGAATTGGGTAATAGGGCAGCAACACTTCAACTCACTCCCTACATTGGATTTAAATGGGAAAATATCACAGAACAAGGACTGCATAAAGCAGCAATTTGAGAGAGTTGTGAAGGATGGATTTTTTTTTTTTAAATATGCTTGTTAAAAAGATCTGGCCAAAATTTCTTTCAGTAGTGACTTATCTGGATGGGTTCTCTCATTGTATACAATCATAGAATCCCACAATACCCATCTATATCACCCTCAGATTTTATTAAAGGGCTGGAAGTGAAATCTCCTAATACATTTGTTTCTTTAGCAGCTGCTTAATTATTATAACTTCATTAGGTTAACAAACTGGATTACATTTGTTTTACCTGTATTCACCAGGACCTAACTGGTCAATAGCCTGTAAAGATTTCCATTTCAACCACCGTGTTTCAAGGGGATATGATTTGACTGAAAATCAGCTGCAGGCATCCACTTGCTCAGCCCAAAATGATTTTTTATGTTGTTCAATTCAAATAGTTCTGTAGCAGTTTAACCCTCCTTAAGAAAAGGAGGACAAATTTGGCTCTGGAAGTACCCCCCAGAAAGGTTACTTTTTTCTTTCTCAAACATTCTTGGAGGCTCCAATTAGTATTTTAAATTTTCTATGAATTTGTAATGATTCAGAGTATATTTTGCATGGCACCCAGTAGCTAGCTAAGACCCTCAGACTAGATTTTCTCTGTTCCTGCTGAGAGTGTAATAGTCAGGTCAGGCTCATACTTCAGTGGCTCTCTCCCTTAGAATAATTGTAGTTGTACATTTGTAGGAAAAACTTAACTAAGAGAAATCTTGCTTAGCTTTTATGAAATCACTGGTCTGACATTCCCCTGCTAAGATAACTTAGTATTGTCTTGCACATATATTCAGATTAGCAGTATGAGAAAAACACAAAATGTCAACCAAGACAGAAGAACCAACATCTGGAAACTCTCTCAGCTTCTATAAAAGAAGCTAGTGGGTGGGATAGACATATTGAGTAATAATGATTTTTAAAAAATAAGCAAAAGGACTTCTTAAGTTTTTATTAAATCTCGACAATAAAATACTTGTAGGATGAATTGCTGCAATTAGAGAGGCGTTCTTTTGAGGATTACCAAACCTGTAAGAAATAATATGCACTGACACTGTTTTTTGTTGAAATTAACAGAACAGTATGTTTACCCAAGACATTTTCAAATGACTTGGAGTTGTAGTTTATGCTTTTCTTTTTTCTTTTCATATGTGTTGTTAAAATTTACTTCTTTTAACGTACACTTTTGGTCTAAACTCTTTCTGTATTTGGCAACTCAGTACATTCGTATGCTGGATAAATTTCTCCATGAGCATATTGAGCTGCAATATGCAAGGTCATTTAAATTAAAATGCATAATTAAAAATATGTTGATTTAGGGTGCCTGGGTGGTGCAGTTGGTTAAGTGTCCGACTCTTGGTTTCAGTTCAGGTCATGATCTCTGGGTGAGATGGAGCCCCATGCTGGCTCAGCGCTGAGCAGAGCCTGCTAAAGTTTCTCTCTCCCTCTCCCTCTGCCCCAACCCCTTCCCTGACACTCACTCTCTCTTTCTCTCTCCCTCCTTCACTCAAATAAATAAATCTTAAAAAAAAAATATGTTGACTTAAAAGAATATCAAAAGAAAAATTGTTTTGCCATCTCAATAGATGGAGAACAGTCATTTGATAGAACATAAATTCTTGATTTTTAAAAAATACAGAGAAGTCAGAAATAGAAGAGAATAGAGATTATCTATTAAACCTTATATTGTTGAATAACAATATGAATGCACTTAATACTACTGAACTGTAGACTTGAAAATCATTAAAATTGTAGATGTTACAATATGTATATTTTAGCACAATAAAAATATGCAAAATTTTAAAAAGAATAAGTGTAGGAGAATGCAAATAATGATGCCCTCTCAGTAGCATTTCCTCAAATGTTTACTAAACTATTTCAAATAGTTTGACAAAACTTCAACTATTAATACTATCCTTTTAAAGGACTATTACTGCCATTAATGTGTTTTACTGACCATTTTTTATTTATACACGTGGTACCAAGAAATTAATATTATCTCATTTAATTTTTACAATTCTGTGAGATCAGGATTATCATTTGCATTGTATTGATGAAGTGCCCAAGATCCAGGAAGTTTACATAATTTGTCTGATTCCACATAGCTACAAGGTGACAGATGTCTTAATTCAAACCCAGGTCCATCTGAGACTAAATTGGCGAGGAAAACTTCAGTTACCTGGAGCTAAACTACACATATGTGAATGCTGCCCCACCACTTCACAGCTGAGTAAGTATAGTGAGGGACTTACTACAATTTGTCCACCTGAAAAGTGGGATAATAAAATCTACCCAGTAGGTTGTTAAGAAGGATAAAGCACTTGGAATTGTACCTGGTATATAGTAGGTACTCATTAAATATTTGTGAGGGTTGCTGTTTGCCAGACAGCAAACGAAAAGCCAGAAAACGAAAACTATTAAGTCCATCTGACTCTGAAATTGATGTTTGCAGAACTTTTGCTCTAGTGCCTATTCTGGTTACATTCATCAAATCTTCCTAGACTGAAAACAAAACAAAACAAAAATTAGTAATTGAAATTACCCCTCCCCCTCACCAAAAGAATGTCCATAGCCTATTTCCTGGAACAAGTGAATAGCACCTTCATTGAAGAAAAAGGTCTTTGAAGATATAATTAACTTAAGGATTTTGAGATAAAGAAATTATCCTGAATTAGCCAATGGGTGCTAAATCCAATGAATATAAAGGTAAGAGTATCCCTAGAAGAGGTATATAGGAGAGATTTGACAAAGAAAAGAAGAGGAGGCAATAAGATTAGGAGGCAAAGATTGAAACAGTGCTGCCACAGGCCAAGGATTGCCTGGATCCACCAGGAACTGGAAGAAGCAAGGAACAGAATCTTCCCTCAAGCCTTTGGAGGAACCATGGCCCTCACACCCTTTGATTTTGGATTTATAGCTTTCAAACTGAGAGGATAATTTACATGAAACAAACAAACAAATAAACAACAATAGGGAATATCAAACTTAAGGGTGAAAATTAAGAGGCATGATCATGAAGGGAAGGAAAATATAAGAATGTCTGCTGTCACTCTTCCTTACCACTTGAAGTCTTTAATGCAAGAAAGCCACAAAAATCAGGAAAGAAACATTAAACTCTCCTTGTTTGGAATCAGTGAAGAAAAGATGTCACAATAATCACAATTCATCATTCTTTTTAGTGAGTTGGGATCAATGCTGTCATTTCTTAAAATTGTCTGTAGCACTAGAATACCTAAGAATCCTTGGAGACAGCAAACTTTATCTTTTTTTTTTTTTTACTTCTTCTGTTTTTCCTCTTCCACTCCCACTACATGTTTTGCCTGTTGGTCACCACACTCAGACTTCAGTTCCCCTGACTGGAGAGAACTGTAAAGTTCTATGATGATCAGAATTGGCATTCTTCTGTTAAATTATTATATTTGATGGACATAGGAATGGTTGATTTAATGGACTTTGTCATTTTGAGAAATATGTAGTAAGTAAATTAAATCAACACTTCACAGTGCTAAAAGTAATGTATTTTTAAAATATGATATATTTAGGACCTCAGATATTAAAGGCATATTTGTACCCTCATTTCAGTCAAAATATAACACAACATATCTTTTCAGTAGATGAGGTTACCACAAAGCAAATCTAAGTCCACAACTTGGCAAAAACCAAAATAAGGAATAAGAATTGAGCTTGGAGGAATAACTTGGAAAATGGATGTTTCCTTACTCTGTCCTTATCTCCTTTCCTTAAACAGAGAGAAGGAATCAGTATATATTTATATGTACATGATACTTTGGGGTATTTTGGATATGTCCATATATGTTTAAGTGTGGCCATATTGTTCAGGAGTTTGGTAATTTGGTAGATCTTGTAAATGTCACCATCATGACATGTATATGACATTTAACATACTACATAACCTATTTACTATCCTTACTGTTTTTTACCTGGAGTCTTATAAAATCTAAGCTTGACAGGGCAAACTTATTTGTCTATCTTGTTTTCTGAATCCCTAAAACTCAGAACAATACCTGGGACATGATAAATTCCCGGTAGATGTTTATTGTATGAAAGAACAAATAGTCAAGGATAGATGTTTATTTCAGAGTTTATATGCATATGAGACTAAATTATACAATTGAATTACATTTGCACATGTGTTTACTATATTACAATATGTGGATCTCTTTCCAACCATCTTCAATAAATCCTATCTGATTTACAAGCCTTAGGTTGAATTTAGAGATACAGAAATAAGTTCTGATATCTAGGTTATTGAATTTGATTATAGCAATCAAGACTCTGGGCAGATGATATAAATGGTCTTCTTACATCAGAATATTAATTAGGTATAAGGATTATCTTTCCTATATGCTTATTCCATATGTTACACCAAACTGAGAAGGTTCTTCACAGCAAAGGAAACAATCAACAAAACCAAAGGCAATCTATTGAATGGGAGAAGATATTTGTGAATCACATATCCTCTAAAGGGTTAGTATCCAAAATACATAAAGAGTCGATACAACTCAACACCCCAAAACTAAACAGTCCAATTAAGAATGGGTTGGAGATATGAACATATATTTCTCCAAAGAAGATGTACAGTGGCTAACAGACACTTGAAAAGATGCTCAACATCACTCATCATCAAATAAATGCAAATCAAAACTACAATGAGATGTCACCTCCTACCAATCAGAATGACTAAGATCAAAAGCACAAGAAACAAGTATTGGTGAGGACTGGTGAGGATTGGTGGAGAAAAAGAAACCTTCATGCACTGTTGGAGGAAATGCATCCTGTACAGCCACTGTGGAAAATGATATGGAGATGCCTCAAGAAGTTAAAAAAAGAACTATCCTATGATCCAGTAAATATTCTACCAGGTACTTAACAAAAAATATAAAAACACTAGTTCAAAGGGATATATGCACCCTGATGTTTATTGCAGCATTATTTATAATAATCAAATTATGGAAGTAATCCAAGTATCCAATGATAAGTGAATGGATAAAGAAGATATGGCATATATACACAATGGAATACTATTCAGCCATAAAAAGGAATGAAATCTTGCCACTTGCAACTACATGGATGGATCTAGAGAGTATAATGCTAAGTGAAATAAATCAGTCAGAGACAGATAAATACCATATGATTTCACTCATATGTGGAATTTAAGAAACAAAACAAATCAACAAAGGACAAAGAAAAAAAGAGAGAGAGACAAACCAAGAAACAGATTCTTAACTATAGAGAAAAAACTGATGGTTACCAGAGGGAAGGTGGGTAGGGAATGGGTTAAATAGGTGATGGGGATTAAAGAGTACTGTTATCATGATGAGCACTGAATAATGAGGTATAGAATTGTTGAATCACTATATTGTATGCATGAAACTAATATAAGACTGTATGTTAACTATATTGGAACTAAAATTAAAAACTTAATAAAAAATAAAGTTAGTGGCCTAGCACACTCAGAAATATCCCATTCAGACAATTTACTCTAATCATGTAATAGGCATTCAATGTGTTTTTGTTGATTGATTTTAAATTGGAGTCAACTTATTTCAAATTATCTCTCTGCCTGGGGAGCATCATGTGAGATTCAATAGTACAGATTTTTCAGCTTCCCTATTTAGTCACAGCATTGCCTGTGATTCCTATTATCTAATTAAGCATCCTTGAGCCAGAACAAATGCACTCTTTGTTTTGAAGGCATAAACATGTTGCTTTTCGAGCTCAGGGAATAAAGCCTTTTAAAATTGCTGCCATTTTAGGGGTGCCTGGGTGGTTCAGTGGGTTAAAGCCTCTGCCTTCAGCTTGGGTCATGATCCTGGGGTCATGAGATCAAGCCCCGCATCAGGCTCTCTGTTCAGCAGGGAGCCTGCTTCCTCCTCTCTCTCTGCCTACTTGTGATCTCTCTGTCAAATAAATGGATAAAATCTTAAAAAAAAAAAAAAAAAAAAAGATTGCTGCCATTTTAGTGTGGAAGCTAACGCCCACCATGAAAAATAACTCAAGTACATGTTACCATCTTTGCAATCAGCCTGTACCTTCTTAGAGATCAAAATCTACAATTTTGTTGTAAACTTTACTTTCCCACCTTAATGTGGATTTTTCTGGCATTTGATTTTTCCTTTTACAAAGAGGAATATAAAGCTATGATAACCCAATTAACGTTGATTTAATTGGATTATATGGGTTGAGTTGAATTTTCTATATTAAGCATGTGTCACTAACATAGATGAACACATAGAGATGGCTACATGCTTTGGAACCTAACAGATGTATGTAGAGCTGTAGTGTTGTATAATGTCTAGAGTGGGAGAAGCCCTTGCCACAAGTAATGTGAGTTACTCTATGGCTTATCTATATTTCTCTTTTTTTTGAAGATTTTATTCATTTATTCATGGAGGCACAGAGAGAGGCGGAGGCAGAGGGAAAAGCAGGCTCCCTGCAGGCTGCCAGGGAGCCCAATGTGGGACTTGATCCCAGGACCCTGGGACAATGACCTGGGCTGAAAGCAGATGCTTAATCAACTGAGCCACCCTTGTGCCCTGTTTCTTCATATTTCATAAGCCTTTACCAAGTACATTTGGAAAATTGGCCATACTCGACAGCCAGAAAGCTGTAGCCATTCTTATAACCAGGGAATGAAAGAAGTTTAATTACAAGAAAATGATACAGTTTTAACTCCATTTCTCTTGAATATTTTCAACAGGGCTACCACCCTTAATTCTCTCAATGGTAATAAGAAAGAAGGTAGGAAAATACCTGTACCTGGTCTAATAAGACTTGTGCCACCTTATAAGCTGAATTTTATGTCTTTATTTGCTCCAGGGTTAGATACAAAGACTTGACTTTCTACAAGCTAACCATTTGAGGGTCTTGCTATTGCTAGTGACTTCATTATTGAGCCCCTTAAAAAAAAAAAAAGTTCTAGGATACCCTACATGCATTTTCTAACCCAGAAAGAAAATTCTTCACGGTTTCTTTTTAGTGTTGCCTCCAGTTTTTTTTTTCTCCCCCACTTTCTCAAAGGTCTTCCTGCCAATATTAAAAAACAACCAAACAGAAATTCTGTATATGATGTTAATTCTTAAATCATTGTTAGCATACCAAGTACAAGGCCTAAATACAATGTGTAAATAGATGAACACATTAGACATAACGAACCTCCAACTGTCACTGTGTATTAGCAACAACAAAAGCAACAAAGCCACGTATTAAACCTTTATTCTAAGTTAGCTATTGTTGACAGTGAATTGGAACTTATATGGAACTTTAAATGGAATTTAGAACCTTAAAAATGTTATCCTCAAATTTGTGCTCATGTTTACTAAAAGATGATACTACGATTAAAAATTAATCTTTGATCCTGACCAGTCAGCACAGTATAGTAGCAAGAGGGTCTGAGCCTTCTCATGCATGGCCCTCAGAGTTTGGTTCCCTCCCATGGAAAATGAAAATGCTAAACCTCCCTGGCAAGACTATTATAAAAGTAAAAAGGACCATAGATGATATGTAATACATCTACCTAATATTACTAATGAAACTCAATTTGAAGTAAGCACAATAAGTATCCATATATGGTTAAATTGAGCAAATATAAGCAAGTTATTCATGGAACCTACCACACTTCCTACTGGGATTTCATGTGAAGGGCCTACAAGCTCATCCTTCTAGAGAACACACTTCTCAGACTGTTTCTTCCCACATCCTCTTCTTTTTTCCCTCAGTGGTCGCTAGGAGCACTATTGCCCGTGTTTGTTATTACTAGTCCCTCTGGTTACCACCACAGTTTACAACATAGAGAACATTAACTATAGGCTTGTCACATACCAAGCACCATTCTCAGTGCTTATTGTTATATAGCATAGACATATTTATAGGCATAGATAATTTAAAAACATACATACGTATAGATATATTTATAGGCTAAGGTGTTTTAAGGATGACACTAAAAATTCTTAGGGTGCCTGTGTGGCTCAGTTTGGTTAAGTGTTCAACTCTTGATTTTGGCTCAGGTCATGATCTTAGAGTCCTGGGATCAAGCCCCATGTTGAGCTCTGTGCTGAGTATGGACCCAGCTTGAGATTCTCTCTTCCTCTGCTCTTAGTCTCACTTGTGCTCTCTCTCTCAAAAAAAAAAAAAAAAAAAAAAAAAAAAAAATTTTTTTTTTAATTAAAAATCCTTTAATGACCATGGCTAGTGAAATATTATCTCAAAATTATACCTGAAGAAATGGGAGGTGAATTAGTGGGAAAGACAGAATAGTTCACCCTGGCTAAAGAAAATGTAAGCTGGGCAATTTACAGATTTGTTAGCTAGGTTTCATGTCAGCATGCAGAGACAACTCCCCTCCAGGATTAGTGCCTTGCCTGGCATGTGCCATAAAAAACTCAGTGAATATTCACAAATTAAAAAGATAAATGAAGACTGATCATTAGATTTTGAAGGAAGGTTTATAGACTTGCACTACAATAGGAGTTGTATGTATACAACAAGCAGCAATTAAAATTTTTTTGCGGGAATTCAAATGTTAATGACACTAGAACCCACTCACACTGTCTGCCACTCTGCTTGGACTGAGTCTGGGACAAGAATTGCTCATAGGAGTGTTGAATGGAAGTTCTCAGCATTTGCGTGTCTTTAGAAGGAAAGAACAGCAAGGTGCAAACATAAAATGTTTTTATTCAGGTTTTCCTGAGGGCTTATAGAAAGGTCACATTCATTTGGAAGTAGTACAAGTTTCTAGAGACAATAGCTCATGTAACCATTAGGAAAAACGATATACGAAAATATATTAAGGAAAGGAAAATGTCTTGCCCATGGCAATCCTTTCAAAATCTAATGACAAATGTCAGAGTGCCTTTGGACTAGTAGAATGTGCCACATTTCAGAGTGTCTGAAAAGAGGACTAGAATTGGAAAGTGAGTCCCAGAACTAGGTTCTCCATCATTTACATACTCAGTATGAGGATTTTCACCTGCAACATACACACTGACTTCCCCAATCACTGGGGAGTGCAGAATTTCTACTGAATAACTAAAACACATTTTTATATGCCCCAAATCACTGAAACCCTCTACAAAGAAAGGCATGAATACAGGGTACAATGATGAGTCTGTGTTCACAAAGTGAGCCCAAGTGGTTTTGACTGGTGAGAATTAAAAAGCATGACCATTTCAGCCCTGTAAGCCATGATGTTCTCAGTGCTTGTGATTCATCTAAATCAAGGGGAGGGGGGAATGGAAAAGAGAATTTTTCCCAAAGAACCATTGCTGCCATATCAGGAGCAGCTCTACAGGTCAGGCGTAAATTCCCTCTAGTAGTTCTTGCTAAGGAATTGCCCATGCTGCCTCATGAACTTAATCACATTAAAAAATCACATCAAGGAGGGCACGTATTGCATGGAACACTGGGTGTGATGCATAAACAATGAATCTTGGAACACTGAAAAAAAAAAAAAATCAGATCAAGGAATCATGATGGAGATTTTCCGTACTTCTTAAACAAAGAGCAGCCTCCATAGCAGCTTCCTTCTTTGGCCTTCGTCATCACTTGCCATGGAAGGGGACCCTCGGCTGGTATTGACACCACCTACATGCAGGGGATCCCTGCCCTGCAGGATCCAGAAGGCAGCAATGTTTGTCTATACCCTGGTTCCTTGTCCTCACAGCTTAGTCCCCTGGCTGTGATTTCAGGCCCCAGAGACTCAACATAAAATAGCAGACTATCTGATGTGATGTTAAAACCTCTTCTGTCAAGATTTGTGAAGTTTAAAGATCATCTCCTAAATTGTGAAAATCTAAGATCCCCAGCAGGGAAATAGGAGTCTTTGGCCTATCCGTCATTCATGATTTTAAAAATCTAGAAGTCATTGTCACCCAAAGGCTCAAGTTTCAGCAAGGTTATTTGTAGTCCATGAGCAGAGAGATGCAAACACACATACACATAAAAGCAGTAGCATTAGGGAAAGAATTTTTTTTTTTCTAAATAATATATGGCAAGCTGATTTTTTAAAATTAGCTTGCCATTTGCTTTAAAAACAGTTTGAAAAAGATAGTCTGTGCTATGAAAAGTATAATTACTTAGTTGGATGAAGTAGGAAGGCTATATAGTATATAAATATATAAATTAGTAATTTAGCTACTGCACATACTGTATATACACACAAATAAGCATGTTCATCAAATAAAAAATACTCTTAGTATTACAGTCCTCATTCCTATGACTGGTCAGATCATCATAAGTTATATTTATAGCAACATTCTTTCACTTACATATCCCATATTGCTTTTGCCTTTAGGAAACTTCTCAGCTGGTTGTGGTTTATTTGCCTGGTGGGGTGACCCAAACCTTCATTCCTGAAAAGTCTGGGTCGTTAGCAGTTCTGCCTGGATTGTGTTAAGGCTACAGGAGATAACAGTTTTTTTCAGGGCACACATAGAAACTTTCAGATCATTTATGTAGAGCCTGGTGCCTGATATGGGAATATGAAACCCTAAGCTCACCTTTTTTTTTTTTTTTTTTTTTTTTTTAAGCGCATCTTTTTCTTTATCTGGTGCAGTTAGGAGCAACCAACCAATCTCATGACACTTCTTAGTTTGACTAAAATGGTCTAAAGTGTTGAATAGATGATCACCCAAAACTTTGCCCATAAAAAGATGGGCATAAAAAGTGGTGATATTTTTATATTTCTATTGCTACATCATGGCGTGGACTACCAGCGTCCATTCTACTATTGTAAATAAAGTTATTAATGCATTTAAATCTAAATATAATTAGTTTAAAGAATCAATCCCAGAAAAACTCATCCTACAATTCTGTTCCTCAGGAACTACTCTTAATATCAAAATGTATATCAGTCATATTCTACAGAGAAGAAACAGACTCAGAAGGAGATAGATGATGCTAGATAGATAGATAGATGGATGGATGATTGATACGATAGATGATAGATACATAGTAGCTAGATGATATCTAATAAAGATAGAATAGGTAGATAGACACATAGACAACAGATAGATACAGATAGATAGAGAGATAGATCATACTCTTCTCCTGCTTTTTTACAGAGGAGAGAGAACAATAAAGTAGTGTTAAGACAAGAGCCCCAAGAGTTTGAAACTTTCTCACAGGTAAACAAATTCTTTCAAAGAAGATCCAGCTAAATATTGATAATGAGTGAGAATTCTCCAATATCAATAATCCTCAACTACCAAAAGCAAACAAAAAGAAGGTAATCAAATATTTTGTTTGTTTGTTCTGTCAATGTCTTACGTTTCTTCTGTATACCAAAGAGGGTTTGATGAGTGGCCATAAATAGTCAAGATAGCTAAACATATCTCTATAGAAAAACTGGTAGAAGAAAGTAAAATTTATCCTGACAATAAAAAGTCTATAAGAAATTAAGTGACCATGATAAGACTTGCTTTTACTAATAATTAGAATTTTTGAATTTTTATGATAGTCTTGGCACTGTGCTAAGGACCATGTATTAAGATTGTTTTATTTCATCCCAGAAGTCACTTCAAGTGCTAGGCTTTTAAAGGGCACTCAGCTTGCTGAATTCAAAGGCTGAGTTTATTCCTCCATAAAAGTACTACATTGTATTAGTTTAATGAGAGCATGCATTTAAACTATGTCTTGCTAGTTACATTTTTAAAATACCAGAGCCTACATTGAAAAACATACAGTATATATAAGTATTTGGATAGGTTAATATTTTTAAGCAATTTAAACCACTTAAACTTTAACAATGTTTCTTTAACTAACTTATCTAATTCTACCAACTCTTCTATATTCTATTATTTTCTTCATTATGTTTATTTCCAAGGCTGGCTTTGCAGCTCACAGTGGCACAGGGACCTATGATTAAAATGTCCTCCTCCTTGGAGAACCTAGGTGACTCAGTCAGTTAAGTGTCTGCCTTCAGCTCAGGTCATGATTTCAGGGTCCTGGGATTGAGCCCCACGTAGGGCTCACTGCTCAGTGGGGAGTCTGCTTATCCCTCTCTCTCTCTTTCAAAAAAAAAAAAAAAAAAAAACAGTCCCCCTGGATACAGGTTTGTTAAAAATAAAAGAAAGAAAGAAATTAAAAAATACTGAATTAGATGAAAATGAAAACAAATATCAAAATTTATAGGACAGAGCTACAGAAAGAAACAGCCACAAATGCAAAGATACTTATATTAGGGGAAAAAATCTAAAAAATCAATAAATAAAATTTAAAAAGAAATTCTTCTCACTTGGTTTATGCTTAGCTGTTGCTATCTTAAAATTATTAATATTTAAATAAAGGCCTTGCATTTTTATTTTTCACTGGGCACCACAAATTATGTATCTGGTCTTGTCTCCATCTGAAATTATCCTGTTTACTCTACTACATGTTTACATTTTGTCTTCTCAACTAAAATGTAATCTTTATGACAATAGGAGTTTTGCCTAGCTTGTATAGCAAAGTAAATAGGTGCTGAAAAAAAAAAATTTCTTGAATTTTCTACCTGGCTTCACACTTATTAAATCTGAATAAAGCCATTTCTTTGAAAATAAACAGCGCAATCCGTGGAATCAATATTCATCTAGTGTTACCCATATTTAAGAAGAGTACCAAGGAACACATAAACATTCTCTATCAGGCTGACCTTGCATTTCCAAACTTATTAAGTAATGGTAAATGTCACAGAGTGTCTGGAGAGAAGAGTGCCAAATTTTCTCATTTAACATCAGTATTTGAATTACAATTTCTTGGTGACCAAATCCCATTTGGAATTTCATGAACAAGTGGCTGTTATTTTGTTGACCTTTTCCCATCCTCTTTCAGATCCATCTTGTCACTTTAATCCTTATTTTAACAGATAAGAATGGGAAGCAGAAAAAATAGACAAATTAAGCAACATAAAATAAATTTTATCTGTTATTACTCTTAAAATTAAGTTGTGATGCTGATGCTCTACCAAAACAACCAGCACCATTCTCCATTGTTTATTAAATGTTTATATTCTTTATCATTAAAAAAGCTTTATATATATTAATAGTTTTAGAATTTAAATTATTTTTGTAATATAATTTTCACTGGAAGATATTCTTTTATGTTGTGTCTAGTTGTGGATCTGAGTTTATCTTACTGTGAGTTCATGGTCTTCTGGAATGTGTCAATTAATGTTTTTATTATTTATCCAAATATTATTTCTGTCCCTTTCTCTCACTCCTCTTCTGTGATTCCCATGAATATGATGGCCCACTAATCTCTGAGGCTATCATATTCCTTTACCCCTTTTTCTTTACATTCCTCCCAATAGATAATCTCAATTGACCTGTTTTCTGGTTCACTGATTCTTTGCCTGCTGAAATCTACTGTTAGGCTCCTCTAGTGAATTCTTCATTTTAGTCCCTGTACTTTTCAATTTCAGAATTTCTCTTTGATTATTTCCTGTAACTTACATATTCTTTTTTTTTCTTTTTTTTTTTAAATAATTTTTTATTTTTTATAAACATATATTTTTATCCCCACGGGTACAGGTCTGTGAATCACCAGGTTTACACACTTCACAGCACTCACCAAAGCACATACCCTCCCCAATGTCCATAATCCCACCCCCTTCTCCCATACCCCCTCCCCCCAGCAACCCTCAGTTTGTTTTGTGAGATTAAGAGTCACTTATGGTTTGTCTCCCTCCCAATCCCATCTTCTTTCATTTATTCTTCTCGTACCCACTTAAGCCCCCATGTTGCATCACCACTTCCTCATATCAGGGAGATCATATGATAGTTGTCTTTCACTATGAAAAACCCACCGCAAATATCATTCTCAATGGAGAAAAACTGAAAGCTTTTCCGCTAAGGTCAGGAACACGGCAGGAATGTCCATTATCACCACTGCTATTCAACATAGTACTAGAGGTCCTAGCCTCAGCAATCAGACAACAAAAGGAAATTAAAGGCATCCAAATCGGCAAAGAAGAAGTTAAATTATCACTCTTCGCAGATGATATGATATTATATGTGGAAAACCCAAAAGACTCCACTCCAAAACTGCTAGAACTTATACAGGAATTCAATATTCTTTATTTAATGGGAAATCATTCCCCTGTTTTCATTTGGTTCTTAAGACATAGTGTCCTTTGGCTCTTTGAACACATTTTAAAGAACTGATATAAAGTCTTTGTCTAGTAAGTCCAATATCCAGGCTTTACCAAGGACAGTTTCTACTGATTTCTTTATTCCTTATGTATGGCCCATGCTTTCTACTTTACCTTTATATATCAAAATTTTTGTTATTGATGAAAACTAGACATTTCAAATAATATAATAACTGAAAATCAAATTTTCCCTCTCCCCATAGTTTGTTCTTTATTTAGCAACTTTTCTGAACTAATTCTGTGAAGTCTGGGTTTTTGTTTTGTTTTGTTTCATATATAACCATTGAAGCCTCTGCTCGGTTACTTTATTAGTCAACTGATGATTTGACAGATTTCCTGGGACCAATAAGTCTCCGTGGAGACTTATTGCTAAGGTGCTCTGTGCATGTGTTGGAGCACACCCTTGACACTCAGCTAGAGCCCGTAGGTCATCCAGAGGTGAGAGGGTAGGACCTTCCTATGTCTGTCCTGAGCATGTTCAGAGCCCTAAGCATGTGGCCTTCTAGATTCCCAAAAATATGTCAGAACTTTTCTAAATTCCCCAGGGACATCTTATTCCCCAGCTCTTCCTCTTTAGTTAGCCTATTATTCACCTCAACTGTTACCCATCACCTTGGGTAGTCATGATGTTAAAAAACTGCCACTGGGTTTTGTTTTGTTTTGTTTTTTGATAAGTACCCCCAGGGAAACAGTTGTTCATACTCAGTAAGCTCTAAGTGTGGTCAAATAAGGAGTCTTGTTGGTAGGGTCTTTCAGGAAACCATCAGACAAGTCAAATAATAATGTTCTCTGGGAATGGGTCTTTCAAGGAGGTCCAACTCCATTTCCCCTTCTACTAGCAAGCAGCAGCTGATTTTCATGATGATTTCAGATTGTTGGCTTTCAAGATTACTTGGGGAGTTGGGGAGAGGTAAGTGGGAATTGAGCAAGTTAAAATGACACAAAGTTCACTTTTCTTCAATAAACACTCCTCTAGATTGCTATGTCTTTAATTTACAGAGCTCTAAGAAAGTGTTCCCTATAGTTTTTGTCAGTGTTCTCTTGGTTTTTAAGGGTAAAAATACTTTTCTAGGGGCACCTGGGTGGCTCAGTGGGTTAACCCTCTGCCTTCAGCTCAGGTCATGATCCCAGGGTCCTGGGATCGAGCCCCACATTGGGCTCTCTGCTTAGTGGGGAGCCTGCTTCCCTCTCTCTCTCTGCCTGCCTCTCTGCCTACTTGTGATTTCTGTCAAATAAATAAATAAAATCTTAAAAAAAATACTTTTCTAAGGTTCTGACTCTGCAATTTTTGCTGACATCATTGTACCTCTCAAGCGATATCTTTTTAAAAAAATGAGTAGCTCATATTTTTTGTCAACTCACTCATTACAGAGGTCTGAATTACACCTTTATTTTAAGGTGACTGATACTGTGTTTTTACCCGGCTGATGTTCAGAAACTGAATATAAAATTTCCTTCAAATTGTATGAGTGGCTTTAGTATATATATTTCATGTTTTCTAGGGTAAGGATTAAAAAAATAATCCAATAAGTACAAAACATTATTTCTCTGGATCCGTTCATTCTTTAAAATTGCAGTCCTCTTCAAACATGCTAACTGGCCTTTTGATATTCCAAAAGATGACCTACCTGAATTCCTATAGTCATTCTGGAGATTGAGAAAAAAACTATAATGCCCAGAAAAGCTGCCATTCCATCATTTCTCAACTGAGACAAAGACCAAGACTGATTGCTAATGATTCTGCTACACTGAATTCCTCAAAGAACAGATATGAGGGAGATAGGCTCTTGACTTCACAGGTGAAATTGAAACTGTAACATAGTTTGGTGGTCTTCAAAATATGGACAGTGCATAATCGTGTGAGGTTAATATTCTAGGATTCCCCCCTGACCACACACATGCATAGCTCCCCCTCCCCACACCATGACTAATGACATCAGGCACCAGAGTGTTAACATTTGTTACAACTGGTAAACTTACTTCAGTATATTCTTACCAGCCAAAGTCCACTGTTTGTGTTAGGTTCACTCCCGTTGCATACTATATGTATGACATATGTATGGTGACAAATATTAACTAAATGTAGTATCACATAGAATAGTTTCATTGCCTGAAAAATCTTCTGTACTGTGCTTATCAATCCCCCCTCCTATCTAACCACTGGATATTACTAATCATTTTACTCTCTCTATAGTTTTGCCTTATACAGATGGTCAAGTGGTTGGAGTTGTATAATATGGAACATTTTCAAATTAGCTTCTTTCACTTAGTAATATGCTTTTATCTTTAACTATATTTCTATCTCTATGTATTTAGCTATCTATCTATATATATCTACATATTTCTAACTAATCATCCCTATATATCTATATCTCTATGTCTTTTCATGATGATTTCTTTTTAGCATTGCATAATATTCCCTTTTCTGACTGTTCTGTAGTTTTTTCATCCACTCACCTATCTTGGTTGCTTCCAAGCTTGGAAGTTATGAATAAAGCTATGATAAATATTCATATATAAGTTTTGTGTGGGCATAATTTTTAGTTCATATGGATAATTACCAAGGAGCATGATTGTTGGATCATATGGTAAGATTACATTTAGTTTTAAAATAAACTGCCAAGCTATCTTCCAAAGTGGCTGTACCATTTTGCATCCCCACCAGCAATGAATGAGAGTTCCTGTTGTTCCACATCCTTCACTGCATTTTGTTTTGTTAGTGTTCTTGGTTTTGGCCATTGTAACAAATATGTAGTGGTATCTCATTTTAGTTTTCAGTTCCTCAATTGACATATATTCACATGCTTACCTACTATCTTTATATCTGCTTTGGTGAAGTGTCTATTCAGGTCTTTTGCCCATTCTAAGTTAGGTTATTTATTTTCTTATTTTGACTTTTAAGAGGTTTTGGGGGTTTTTTGTTTTGTTTTGTTTTGTTTTTGTTTTTTGGTGTTTGGGTTTGTTGTTGTTGTTATTTTGTATTTTAGTTAAGTAATTTTTCAGATGTGTCTTTTGCAAATATTTTTCTCACCCAGTTTATGTTTTGTCTTTTCATTCTCTTAACAATCTTTTTTCCAGAGCAGAAGAAGTTTAGAGGAGTGGGAAGGAGGACAGAATATTTTTGTGCTATTATTTGGAACAAACACTCAATGATCAAGAATAAGAAAAATAAAAGTTTCATTATATATGTATATATATATATATATATATATATATATACATATATATATATATATATACACATACACAATGGAATACTATGCAGCCATCAAAAGGAATGAAATCTTGCCATTTGCGAAAACATGGATGGAACTAGAGCGTATCATGCTTAGTGAAATAAGTCAAGCAGAGAAAGACAACTATCATATGTTCTCCCTGATATGAGGAAGTGGTGATGCAACATGGGGGCTTAAGTGTGTAGGAGAAGAATAAATGAAACAAGATGGGATTGGGAGGGAGACAAACCATAAGTGACTCTTAATCTCACAAAACAAACTGAGGGTTGCTGGGGGGAGGGGGTTTGGGAGAAGGGGGTGGGATTATGGACATTGAGGAGGGTATGTGCTTTGGTGAGTGCTGTGAAATGTGTAAACCTGGTGATTCACAGACCTGTACCCCTGGGGATAAAAATATATGTTTCTAAAAAATAAAAAATTAAAAAAAAGTTTCATTTTATCTACACTTGTTTATCTCCTGATGCTCTCATTTTATATATAGATCCTTGTTCCTAATCTATATCATTTTCCTTCTCTCTGAAGAACTCCTTTCAACATTTCTTGCAAGGCACATCTACTAGCAACAAACTCTCACAATTTTTGTTTGTCTGGGAAGAGCTTTATTTCTTCTTCACTTTGGAAAGATAATTTCATGGGGTACCAATTCTAGGTTGATGATTCTTTTTCTCTCAATACTTAAAAGATTTAACTTCACTCTCTTCTTGTATGTCAGGTTTCTGAGAAGTTGGCAGTAATTATTTGCTCCTCTATAGGTAAAGTGTTTTTTCCCCTGCCTCTCGTGATTTTTTTCTTTATCATTGAGATTTTGAAGTTTGATTATGATGTGCCTATATTTAGTTTTTATTGGTATATATCCTGCTTCATGTTCTCTGATTTTCCTGAATCTGTGGTCTGGTGTCTGAGATTAAATTTGGGACTTTCTTTGTCACCACCACTTCAAATATTCCTTCTGTTCCTTTCTCTCTTCTTTTTCCTCTAGTTTGTTCTTTATGCATATTTTGGACCTTTTGTAGTTGTCCCGTAGTTCTTGCACATTCTGGTCTGTTTGTCTTTGTCTCTTTTTCTTTTTTGCTTTTCAGTCTTAGAAGTTTCTGTCATCATTTTCAAGCTCAGAGATTCTTTCTTCAGCTGTTTTCAGTCTACTAATGTGCCCATCAGAGTCATTCTTTATTTCTGTGACAGTATTTTTTATCTCTAGCATTTCTTTTTGATTCTTTCTTAGAATTTCCATAGCTCTGCTTATACATTACCCATCAAATTCTTTCATACTGTCTACTTTTTTCATTAAATACCTTAGCATATTATATTTTTTCTAAATTTCTGCTATGATCATTCCAGTATTTCTACCATATACAATTCTACTTCTAATGCTTCTTCAGTCTCTTCACACTGTGTGTTTGTTTTTTAGTTGGCCTTGTAATTCTTTGTTGACAGGCAGACATGATGTACTAAATAAGAGGAATGGGTAAATGGGCCTTTGCTAATGTAATGATGAGGGAAAGTATTCTGTATCCCTATAATTAGATCTCAGTCTTTTGGTGAGCTTGTTCCTCTGGATTATGAGCTTGACTGGTGCTTCTCAGTTCCTTCCCTGACTTAGGTGGGATAGAATAGCCAGAGTGGTCTAGAGTTGTATATTTCCTTTCCTCCATGTGAAGGGGGAAAACCAGCTGGGGTTAGGTATTTCCCTTTCCCAAGTAGGTTATGCTCTAAGAAAACCTTAGCATGTTAACCTCAGATTAAGTAGTTTCTCCTGTGGCACCTGGTTGGCTCAGTAGGTTCAAGTCTCTGCCTTCTGCTCAGGTCATGATCTCAGGGTCCTAGGATCAAGCCCCACATCGTGCTCTCTGCTCAGTGGGGAGCCTGCTTTCCCTTCTCTCTCTCCGCCTGCCTCTCTGCCTATTTGTAATCTCTGTCAAATAAATAAATAAAATCTTTTTTAAAAAATAGTTTCTCCTGAGGCCAATTCTTTAAAAATAAAACAAAACAAAAACAACAACAAAAAACCAGAATGCTCTGGACTATTTCAGAGAGGTAGAAGCACTAGAGTATTTTCTTTGTTATTCACTGTGAGGATTTAGCAGAATTCCTGGAGGTAAAATTTATAAAGTTGTGCCCCCATAACTGGGCACCCTTGAAACTTTAATTTACATTTACTCACACTGAGCCTCCAGCAATTCAACTACAGTTAAGGTTTTCCTATCCCAGCGGTGGTTCCTGTGGATATTTATGCTCCTGAGTGTCTGCTCTGGTAAATTGTGATTCTCGGTGCCCATCTGTTGGTCCTTCCAATTTGGGGGGCAGCAGTTAGCCCTGCTTATTTCTCTGATGGGTCTAAGAATAGTTGTTGGTTGTTCAGTTTGTTCAGTTTTTTACTTGTTGTCAGAATAAAACGGCACTTCTAATGTCTCACATGCCAGACTGGAAACTGGAAGTCCCCCAGATAGTTTCAATAGAACAAATTTTCAGCTGCTAAATTTCCTCTTGTATTTTTACCTTGCATCCATAGATAATGAGGTATTTCCTTTTCTATCCCACATCCCTTTCATAATCACTCTCTTCAACTGTATAAAGGAAAATTATGCTTTTCTGTCATTCTATATTTTACTCTGACTAGTTGAGGATATAGAAGTCTCTGAATGCCACATGAATAAATAATTAAAATTATTGGTGGCAAATATCTTTTAATCAAGGCACCATAGTACTTTATGTCTTGTATAGTCTTACACATATTTATGTTTAGGGTGGGAGGGTGTTATTAAAAACTGTGTATTTTGTCCATATTGGGATATTATAAATTAAGATAAAGTATAGACTAGGAAACCTGAGTAATTTTGATTCTATAAGCTTGGATTATAAGTAATAATTAAGGGAACAAGAACATGCAAATAGAATATACATACAAAATAATCAAAAGCAGTGCAATACCAATTTTCTCCCTACTCTGTCTGTGCTTGTTCCACTCAGGAAATAAGGAAGAGCTTGGGGAATACTCTAATACATCCTTGTCTCAGCTATGTCTGAAGCTCCAATATGTACTTAAAGTGCATATTTACATATGTATTATTAAAAATCATTGGCAAAGATATATTTAAATTTGTTGTTTCAATTTTTAGAAAATGTTTGCATACATCATGTTAAACAACATATCTTTCAAATAAAGGAGTATAATGCTCCAAATCATCATTTGACAACTTTTGATAATATTTTATTTACTTTCTGGAAATCCAGTGACGGGGAAGTAAATCATTTTCATGCTAGATTATTTGCAATTCTTTGCTATCAAAAAAACTGGAGGAGGACCTAATTGGTATATAGGTAGGAGATCGCTAAAAATGATCACTGAAACTTATTTCTGATGCTAGAACACAATGTGAATTTAACACATAATAACATATAACATGAAAAGAGTTTTAAGAATTAAAGGACACTATTATGGGGTGCCTGGATGGCTTAGTCGGTTGAGATTCTGAATCATGGCTTTGGAACAAGTCATGATTTCTGGGTCCTGGGATTGAACCCTGAGGTGGGCTCTATGCTCAGGGAAGAGTCTACTTGTCCCTCTCCCTCCCCTTCTGCTCCTCCCTGGCTCATGCCCTCTCTGTCTCTGTCTCTGTCTCTCTCAAAATAAATAAATAAATAAACAAATAAATAAATTCCTTAAAAAAAAAATAAGAAAGTGGCAGCTCAATCAGTTAAGCAACTGACTCTTGATTTCAGCTCAGTTCATGATCTCAAGGTCGTAAGATCAAGCTGTGCGTAGTATTCAAACTTAGTACAGAGTCTGCTTGGGACTCACTTTCCCTCTCCCACTGCCCCTTCCCCCTGCTAGCATGCTCTCTCTCTCAAATAAATATATCTTTTTAAAAAAGGAACTAAGGGACACTATTTTTGTAAAAACACCTCCAAATTCCTATTTAGTTACTTACCTGAAGAAGTTTTCATGTATGCATATGCAAATATTAAAATAAATTTGATATAGTAGCAATAATCAGTTAGTTATTGATAATTAGCTATTAGTCCATATATAAATGACTTAATCATTAAGAAATTAATTGCCAATGATATTTTACCTGATATATTTGTTATTAATTAAAATCTGTCTCATATTCTGCAATTTTGACAAATTCTACACTATTACTAATTGTAACAAAGCTCGATCAAAAAAAAATAACCCAGAAACATCTAATTACCAGAAATTTTAAGTAGTAAGTAATTGGCATATAAAATTCTCCTGCAGACTAATATTGTTGGATGATCAAAAACGTTATTTAGAAATAACATTCTGTTTGGACATAGAATGGGTATATGAGTTCAAGAAAAGAGAGGACACTGACATTTCTGTCTGATTAAGAAAAACTAGTTTGTGTACTTTTAAACAAATGAAAGGTGATTTGAACTTGCTAAGTATTTAGATGACTGGATTAATTTAGAAACTTCAATAAAACTGGATTAATTTAAGAACTTCAATAATTACAACATGTTGAAGATTATTGCATTTGAAACCATGTAAATTTAAGATGAAAATCTTTAGAAATCAGGTTACAAATGTACAAGAAGTTACATAATTTTGGGACGCCTGGGTGGCTCAGTGGGTTAAAGCCTCTGCCTTCAGCTCAAGTCATGATCCTAGGGTCCTGGGATGATCGAGCCCCGCATCAGACTCTCTGCTCAGCAGGGAGCCTGCTTCTCCTCTCTCTCTGCCTGCCTCTCTGCCTACTTGTGATCTCTGACTGTCAAATAAATAAATAAAATATTTTAAAAAAAAGAAGAAGAAGTTACATAATTTTAAAAGGTTGGAAATTTTGTAATTTTAAGAGCAAAGTTTTTGGGAGAAGAAAAAATTCTTTTGAAAACATAGACACAAGGTCTTTGTAGTAAATTATTAAGAATTATTACCTTGAATTCTCTAAGGTAAATTTCCTGAAGTTTCACTAAACTTTTCTCTACCCCTACTTATCTATTTTTTCTAATTTCATTCAGAGTCAGTAGTCGTTGGTCAATAATAATCATGAGCTTTCTTCATTCTTGTCATCAACTCATTGACTATGCAAGATGATCTGATTAGCATAGTTTATAATTTAGACTGACCTCTGGAGAGTTTTGAATAGCAAGGTGCCAGATGTCATGGACTTGCCTAAGGAAAGTTGAGGCAGATGCATCTCATTTCTTAGCCCCCTTAAGGTACTAGAGAGTACTAAAAAAAGTTGTTTTATATATTGGGCACATCTGTTGATGACAATTTTTAGAAGAAAGATGGGTTTTTATTGGTAAGTTTCTGTAATTTTGTATGAATAGAAGTAGTTGTTAATAACAACCAATATTAGTTCTGAGCTAAACTCTTTAATATCTAAACTCTAACACTCACAGAAACCCATGAATTAGTTAATATATTTTAAAATCAATCCAATTTACAATAAGGAGAAAGCCTCAGAGGTACTGAGTAGTGTGCACAATTTTATACCTCTAGGAAAGCATAGAGCCAAGATTTGAATGCTGGAAATTAAGTCCTACCACATTACATATCAGGGAAGTCATATGTAATGTTAGACCTTGATCAACATATCTTAGATCACTTCTGGTGTTGACTTGAAGCAAAAGTTCTGTCTATCCAGCATTAAAATGTATATTTTCTTGCTGTAATAAAATGGCGCCTTGAAAGAGACCAAACAGAAACTAGAGCTGTCAGCACATTTATGATAGAAAATAAACACAACCTAACCAACATTTTCTTACCCTTGCCATGATAAAAGAAAACTTTGAGTACTGTGCAAAGGAAAAATGCTAACAAAATATGCTTTGGGTGGAAACTACCTGGCTAGAAAACTTGATTTACAGCATGTACAAAATAAGTGCTGAAGCAGGCCTTGCTATTTGACATTAGAAACTAATGCTGAAAAATATCTCCCAAATTTCATGGATTTCTTTATTGAAATCTATAGACTCAGATTCCTAGATAAAGAGCTCACTTTAATAATGTTGGTAGTCTTTTAACAGGAAAACTGATTATGAAGCCCCTATGTTGGTTTGATATAGAATCATATCCATATATCCTCCTTTAAGAGCTAGGAGGCTAGACACTGTTGAGAATATGATAGCTCATAATTAAGGACAGCAAGCTTTCTTGTGGAATAATAGAATGGAGAGGTGAAAGGAATCTTGGAGAGTCTCATTGTCAAATGCCTTTATATACATAATGGAAAACTAAGGCTTAAGGAATCCAAATGTTATACATAAATTCACACATATCTTACCTGTAAGTTACTTTCACACTTATATCTAACATATAAGTTATAGTGTCTGTAAAATATTATTTCCACTAAAACATTTCTAATTATGAGAGAGCAGAGTGCTTTTCTTTCTTCTGGAAATTATGACCAGTCAATGAGTTCCTAACTTCAAATGGACTGTCTACCATTTTGTGATTCCTTTTGCATACATACATACTGGTTTGCACACAGTAAACCAGACCATACCTGCAAACCATATTCTCACTTAACTCTCTGGTTTTGAAATTTTGTGTTTTGACCAAAGCGTACTACATACACACACATGAGTTTTAACAGCTTTTGACCTTCCCAATGAATCAGGCAGCACATGAACTGGTAGAGACTGTAAACAAATCACTAAGGCGACAGGCAGGTAATGACAATAAGGAAAGCAGCCTGGGTAGGGAAGGTGAGGAGTATGGACAATTGAAGACCACATGCCTCATGTAAAGGGGGCAGTTCCCAAGCTCCAGCCAGTTTCTGCACCTCTTTTCAAGTTTCATTAAAAAGCCAAAATCCAGGGCGCCTGGGTGGCTGAGTGGGTTAAGCCGCTGCCTTCGGCTCAGGTCATGATCTCAGGGTCCTGGGATTGAGTCCCGCATCGGGCTCTCTGCTCGGCAGGGAGCCTGCTTCCCCCTCTCTCTCTCTCTCTCTCTCTGCCTGCCTCTCCATCTACTTGTGATTTCTCTCTGTCAAATAAATAAATAAAATCTTTAAAAAAAAAAAAGCCAAAATCCAAACTTCACCATGAAATCTCCCAATATGGGAAACTAAGTTTTTAATTTTGTTTAACATCTATAAGCCAAGCAAAATGCATATCTCAGATGTATCGGTTAGATAGGATGTAAACCACAGGCCACCAATGTGAACTGAGAGACAGAGCCATGTCAGTTCTCAAGCCAAGAATCCTTTTTCCATCAGTGAGATTGAAGGCTGGGACCCAATGTACATGGCTGACTGGAGCCTGCTTGTAACCCTGCTGTGTTTGCTCGCCCTAAAAATACCTTAGATTTCTTGTTAGTTCTCTAATAAGCTGTTGTGACTAGGACAGTGTCTTGAACTTCAGGTGTCCTGGCAGACCTTTTCCAAAAATCTTCTACTGAGATGATTGACCATATTTATACATACCCTAAGACACTCATTAAAAACATGCTCCAAGGGGTGCCTGGGTGGCTCACTGGGTGACCAGTGCCTTCAGCTCTGGTCATGATGCCAGGGTCCTGGGATCAAGCCCCACGTCGGGCTCTCTGCTCGGCGGGGAGCCTGTTTCTTCCTCTTTCTCTGCTTGCCTCTCTGCCTACTTGTGATCTCTGTCTGTCAAATAAATAAATAAAATCCTTGGAGATGCAACATGGGGGGTTAAGGGGGTAGGAGAAGAATAAATGAAACAAGATGGGATTGGGAGGGAGACAAACCATAAGTGACTCTTAATCTCACAAAACAAACTGAGGGGGGAGGGGGGTTGGGAGAAGGGGGGGTGGGGTTATGGACATTGGGGAGGGTATGTGCTATGGTGAGTGCTGTGAAGTGTGTAAACCTGGCCATTCACAGACCTGTACCCTGGGGATTAAAATATATTATATGTTTATAAAAAAATAATAAAAAATTAAAAATAAATAAATAAAATCTTTAAAAAAAAACATGCTCCAAGTTAAATTCATGACCCAGAACAAAGAGTCACATATTTTTTTCTCACTATTTCTGCTCGCTGAAAATTCATGCTCCCTTTCAGCACCCTCCAGATTAGGCTTCATTGAAATTGGCATTTACTTGACTCAAAGCCCCATGTGTAAACCGTATGTTAGGCAGAACACTTGGAATTACTGATTACCTTTATTGGGAGCAGCTCTGGCCCAGATACCCAGTGGCCCTCTTTCATACCCTCAGCCTCACAACAGTCTCTGGTTTACTTCCTAATTTCACTGAATGTAGAAATTTTAGAGATTGGTGAATAAATTTAGGTACTGTGTTAAGGTCTCTCACACACCATGAAAGTAGGAATTTACATCTTTTGGTCACATTTCATACACTTGGTATTTTATTCATAACTTTGTTTAATCCTTTTATAGTAGTCTTCTGAGGTATATATAGTAGCCCCATTTTACAGAAAAAGAACTCAAGGCCCAGTGAAAATAAATAAAAAGCTTAGCATATCTCAAAATGAGGAATCGAATCCTAAAGTTGAGAATTTTGCCATATTAATTTTTCTGACTAGAAACATTATTTTCCAACATAGAACTTTAAAAAAATTAAGAAAGCAAACACAATAAGAAAAAATAATCTACAAGTTTACTAGCCAGAAATGATAAATTTATTTATTATTGCATAATCTTTGGTTTTAAAATATTTTTCATTTTATAACACTGGGATATTACTGTATTTTTATGTTTAATAATACCTTAGTAACATTTTCTCACTAGTCTTCTAAATGCCATTTTATATTTGCATGGAACTACATTTTATACATTTAGCATGACTTATTTATTCATTCTCCTATTGTTAGTCATTTAAATAGCAGGTTTTATTCTCTTATAAACAATGCTGCAATGAAGCCAATCGATGTTAAATCTTTGAACTAGTCATTCATGATGTAATGAGTGGGTTGAAGCAAAGGCACATTCTGCAGGAAGTTTGGACCTATTTAATTTCTTACCAGCGGTGTATGAAAGTCTCTTTATTCAACTCTTCATATTGCTAATGGTGTATTTAATCAAGCAAGTCGTGTTCTTATTATGTCAGTTTGTTCCTAGCAAGGTTAAGTATTTTCTCCAATATCATAACAGCATCAAGGAACTGCAGAGCTTTTAAGTGTATGCACATTTTATTTAGATTGTCTGTGTTTAAATCTGGGCTCCACCACTACTGTGTGATTCTGGAAAAGTTACTTAACTTCTCTGTGACTTAGTTTGCTCCTCTGTGAAATAAATAAGATGATAATAGCATCTAACTCATGAGTTTGCTTTGAGGATTCTTCTTCTGGAATATGTATTTCATATTATGTGGTACTTTCCTAGTGAAGGATTAGTTGTTCTCATACTGATTTTTTTTTAAAGTATTTATTTATTTAATTTTCTTTTTTTTCTGTGTTCCAAAATCCATTGTTTATTCACCACACCCCTCATACTGATATTTTAAGAGCTTTTTATAAATTTTATGGATAGTTAGCTTTATTTTATATATCTTGCAAATATTTTCTTTCCCCCAGCTGTCATTGGCTTTCAACATTGTTTATGGTTTTTTTTTGTTTTTTGTTTGTTTGTTTTGTTTTTGTTTTTTTACTGCTACGTTTTGTTTCCTTTTATGGTGACTGATCTGTTAATAAATTGCTTTATTGATGATATATACCTTTCCTTCTAGGCTTTATTAAGGTTTCCATTGCCAAGAACAGATGGATATTTATCCTTTATTAGTAGTTTAGCAAATTTATTTTGTACATTTCAATGTTTGGTTCATTTGGAATTTATTATTTGTGTATAGCATGATTTATTCATCCACTTATTCAGGCATAAGTACTGCATTCTTGAGCAGTAAACTTGATGGGGCTTCTAGTCTAATGGGGAACACAAACAAATGAACAAATAATTACAGTTTGATAATTGCTATGACAAAGAAATGCAGGGTGGGATAAAAAGTCATTGGAAGGGCATCAAATGCCAGCTTTGAAAGCTACAGACTGCCTTTTCATAGAAATTAGTGTCTAAGATGAAACCTAAAGGGTAAAGAGAATAGAGGATTCTTAGCAGGAAAAAGAGTATGTAGAAAGACTCCTGATCAAAAAGAGCATATTGCACTGTTGCTCTTGTCCAGGCAAAATGAAGCTCGGCAGTAACTTAATGACTGAGAAGATGAATTTCACAGCCTGTACCAGGCAAGAGCAACATAAGTTTACAGAAGGTTAAGGAAATGAAGATAATGAGTGGGGAAATAACAAATTCAATGTGTGTGTGTGTGTGTGTGCGCGCGCGCGCGCGCGCGCACGCGCGCGTGTGACAGAGAGACAAAGGGAGAGAGAGAAAGAGACAAAGACAGACGAGAAGAGTAATGTGGTAGGAGATGAGATAAACATGGTATAGTTTTCATGTGTATTTTAACAAGGGGCTGACATGCCAGAGTTTAAATACTGATTAGACAGAACCAATGGTAAGACGTGAACATGCAAGATGGATACGGCATGTTTAATAGTGCAAAGATTATGAAGAAGCAAAAAAACAAAAACTAAAACTAAAAATGGGTGGGGCCAGGTAGCTGTGGAAGGACTGGCCACAGCAAAGGGAAGGACACATCATCTACTGTAACAAAACAGAGGATGACATTGGATTGGATGGGTGAAGATGTGGGTGGACTTGTAAATCTGAAGACAGGAACTTTACATTTGATGGTATCTCATTCCTCTGAGAAAGAAAACTTGAGGTCTTACTTTATTTGGGTCACTAGCTGCTGAGGAGGACAAAAAGGGAAAGTCAGCTAAATGTGAAAACAGAGAAAGAGTTGTGAAGAAGAGTTAAGGTTCTGTTTCATTTTGAAGACAATGAATGTATAGTATAATATAGAAAGTTTGTTTACTTTTTTCAAGAACAACCAGTTGCCTTACCAACATTTAATTGCATAATCTATCCTGATGGCATGCTTTAGAGCATCCAAAACCATTGGATGAAAAGTCATCCTTCTTACTAAACAAAATGAGAAGTGTTAAGAAATAGGTTTAGGGTCTTAGTATAGGCACTCAGTCAACATTTGTTGAATGACAGTAAATAAGAACATAAATGAATTAGTGATGAATCATTTGCAAACCAGGAAGAAGAAATCTCCCAAGATCATATTTTCTTAAATATGTGCTAAAACGTTATAAGAAAATGTAGGATATATGTGAAATGATATCTTTGTGAACTATCGGTTGTATGTGACTTCTGTCTTAGTCCATGGACAGACCGGCTATCTACAGACTCCTCTTTTCATGCATGGGCTTGGTGGATAACAGCCTGTCATGTACCCAGGTAGCCACATGTGAGGCAAATGTATGATGTTTCATCATTTTTATATAACTTGTGGATTATATAGTGGGTTGACTCAAGTATCACAGTGAAAATTTATACCTGAAATCTTAATGCTAGATTCAGATGACATAACTTGGAAAAGGTAGTTTCTGCAACTGTAAAACTATGACATGATTTTAGGGACTGTAAGGTATATAAAGACATAAAAAGTTGTCAGTTTAAAAATTCTCTAAAAAGTCCCCATTGTAATCTTGTCAGGTTGCTATAACAAAATACTGCAGACTTGTTAGCCTACAAACAACAGAAATTTATTTCTGACAGCTCTGGAGGCTGGAAGTCCAAGGTCAGGGTGCCAGCATGGTCAGGTGAGGGTGCTCTTGTAGGTCGCAGACTACCAACTTCTCCCTGTGTCCTCACTGGGTGGCAGGGGTGAGGGAGCTCTCATGGTCCCTTTTTATAAGAGTATTAACCTTAAGTCACCTTTCAAATGCCTCAACTCTTAATATCATCACATTGGGCATTACAGTTTAAACATTGGGCATTATGATTTAGGGGGAACACAAATATTCAGACTCTTAACAGTTACGGCAGCAATAAACTATACTATCATCAATTTAAAAAGAATTCTTAATAGAGGAAAATACAGGCTCCTGTGTTGCTTAATAAATAGCTTTGGAATTTTTAGTGGTGTGAAACCACTTTTGAAGAAAACCAATTAGAAATATATAACTGAGAATAACTGCAGATATTTTGGCAATCTAGAGAAACTGAGATTTTTACATAGGATTCTACACTATCTTTTTGTGTCACTGTAAAATGATGTATAACTTTTATAGACATTTTGCCATCTCAATCCCTAACATTGTTTGCAATGTTTTTTGAGTGCTTTTAGTGAGATCATCTCTACTTAGTCTCACTAGTTCAGTATTTCAATATTACAAATAATAGTAATTACCAACTCAAAACATTCATAAAAAATACTTGACAAACATTTGACAACCAAGCCTTAAAACTGCTGAAATTAAATAAAACATTGAAGTGGTATATAATTTTGTGATTATTTACTTGAGCCCCAAGACCATACATTTTGGGGTTCAAATCTTAGCTCCTCTCTGTACTAGCTGTTTGATTTTAGTTACTTAACCTATGTAAACTTCAGGGTCATCATTAGAAAAAGAGGATGATAGTAATAAGTCCTCATAATTTTGTTGCAAAAATTAAATAAAATAGTCATATAAAACAATTAGCATTTTATAGAAATACTAGTTAAAAATATATTTAGTAATTATCTCAGATTTGCTAGGTTTAGGCACACCTGGGTGGCTCAGTGGGTTATGTGTCTGCCTTCAGCTCAGGTTGTGATCCCAGGGTCCTGGGGTCAAGCCTGACATAGTTTTCGTTGCTCAGCAGGGAATCTGCTTCTCTCTCTCCCCAATGCTCATGCTCTCTCTCTTGCTACCTCTTTCTCTCAAATAAATAAATAAAATCTTTAAAAAATATATTTGCTAGGCTTACTCTTTGAAGTATATCATTTGGGGTTCCATATATATCTCAGCCAGTTAAGGATCCAACTCCAAACTTTGGCTCAGCTCATGATCTCAGGGCTGTGAAATTGAGCCCCATGTTGGGCTCCGTGCTCAGTGGGGAGTCTATTTGAGATTCTCTCTCCCTCTCCTTCTGTCCCTCCCCTCGGTCTCTCTCTAAAAAATAAACAAATAAATCTTTTTTGAAAAAAGAGTATATCATTTACCTTGTCAAAAAATTATTAAAAACTAGTTGACTTGTTAGACTGATTGGTCTAAAACCTAATGCATTAAAAGATTTTCTGTGCTTAAAAAAAGCAGATTTAACCATGCATATCATTTTAAAGTTTCTCCATTTAACCTGGCAAATAAACACACTATATAAATACCAAATCTCTTTGCGTTGAACTCCTTAAATTATAATAGAATGTGGTTGGGGGTCAAGAAAGGACCCTTGGGTGAAAGGCAGAAGAGAGACTTTTTTATTTGGGAAATGTCTGTTTTATGAACTAATTTTAAAAATTGTACTTGATGTTACTGACTCATTCACAACCAGGAAAATTCATTATATTGCACATAGAAATATGGGAATATATAAATGAAACTTTTTTTCATGACAAGTCAATGAGAATTATTCTTAGTATGGTACTGATGCTATTTCTCTGTAAATACAAGTTTAAATATGTAATGTATAAACACATTTGTATAGTATCAAAGTTTTATTGGCAGAAGTTTCTTTTGTCTATATTACTCACAAATGACAAAGCTTTGGCAAATAAAGCAGATCGTGTCAAGAAAATGCCAATTGAATATTTGCATTTTTCTCTCATAAACTTTTAAAGGTTAGAGAAATGCTCTGAAATATCTTACTTCAAAATACAAATGATTAATTTGCACTTACTTACACCTTTTACTGTGAAATATAATGTCTTTTTTTCTAAACCTTTTTCATTTATTCATTGTATATTCTTATAAGTCAGAGAATAGGAAGAAAGTGAGATTCATATAAATACCCACACTCAAGAGCCATGCACAAGAAATTATTAAAGGAATGAAATAAAACACAGTGAAAAGAATAAGATTGTATAAAGAAAAACCATGACCCATGGTGTTAATAATTAAACCATGAGGTTGCAAGGAAGTAGCTTAAACTGTCCTTAATTTTGTCAGTTAAAAATCGAGAGTATTGAAAAAAATTGAGAGTATTGGACCACATAATTTCTACTGTTCCTTTGAGCTTATTTCTGCTTAAATCAGTTAGGGTCTATTTCTCTTGGTTGCAAATGAGAATTTTGAATGATTCAACCTCTCATCTACTTGCTTTCTCCTCTTGTTCAAGACTCTGATTTTATTAACTTTCTTGTATATATGTTCTTTGTTATGGGCTGTTTCAGCACCACTGAGTAAGAGGTGGGATGTGACTAAAATGTAGTATATCATAATGACTCTGGCAAACCTTCCTTATTTTGCTGAAGACATTTTATCTCCTAGAAGCTTCTCTTGCTTCAAATACTTATATTTGTTCAATTGAATTTCTACATGGCATTATATTTTCTGTTCCCTAGTCATTGTAATCAAAAGGATCCCCCCACACAATCACTGCACATCATTACTCCCCACAGTTATTTGTTTAAGACTTACTAAGAGTAAGTTAGATTTTCACTTACAGAGCTCATACCGAAATGGTACTAAAACACCTAAATGTATTCTGCTCTGTATAATTTTGTTCAGTTTCACAGTTCTGAATTACATCCTCTTACAGAACTTGGGTTAATACATCTTTGGAACCAATCTTGTATAAGCAACTTATTTCACACCATCTCTCAGACTCTGCTTTAGGAACACATTCATACACAAAACACTTCTGGGGCCAGCTCTTACAAAGAGTAAGGTACCCAGGCTTATGTGATCGGAAAAGCCATATAATAAATTTTAAAAGCAAGCAATAGGAAGGCATTTTAGGTTTGTTTTTATTAGACAATGAAAGGACATAATGAAAGTTTAATATTAAGTGGATTTCTCTGGCCTTTATTTATTCAACAAATTTGTTGGGAGACTTCTATATACCATACATCCTTATAGGCACTAACAATATGCCACTGAGTAAGATGGATATAATTTCTGTTTTCACAAAGCCTATATATTCATCAATACAAATAAATGCATGCAAATAAATATGTAATTGTTGATTGGAAAAGTGCTAGAGAGAGATACAGAATGGCATGAGAGCAAATGTGCATGTGCTGTGGGGAAGGCCCTCTTGATGAAGTGACATTTAAGCTAAGAATTCAGGGGTGAATGAAACTACATTTTAAAAAGAAGGATGTAGGAAGGTGTCCCAGACAAACGAAGAAGCGTAGGCAACAGTTCTGCTATAGGGAAGAACACAGAATTTTTGAAAACTAAATGAAGTCCAAGGCAGATGGAGTGCCTCTAGAGAGTGAGTAGGGGTATGGTATGAGCAGAAAATAGTCAGGGGATATATTATATAATGAAAAGTTTTGTAAAGCCTTGTTAAGGATATCAGTGTTCATTTCAGAACAATAGAGAGCTAATGAAAGATTTTGCACAAGGGATGACCTGACACATTTTTTAAAAGATTTATTTATTTATTTTATAGGGAGAGAGAGCCTGTGCATGCAGGGGTAAGGGGCAGAAGGAGAGGGAGAGAGAATCCTAAGCAGGCTTCATACTCAAAGTATGAAGTATATTCCACAAAAGGGCATCACTAATAATATTGAAAGTTACTGAGATTCCAAAGAAGAAAAAGGTATATAGGATAGATTGAGATGGTGGAGGCTGTGGGAGGGGCAAGTAGGTGGCTGTAACTGCAATTGAAGAGACTAGCTAGGAAACTAAAATCAAGGGCATATGACTTACTTTCAGTTAGGTCTGAGGATCTATGAGTGGAATTAAGAGGTGGTCAGGCAAAAAAATACAAAACAAAACAAAACAAAAACTTGGAAATTTGGAAACTGTGGCTAAGTAAAAGATATCATATATATATATAAAAGATATCATATAAATATATATATAATGATATATATATATATATATATATATATATATATATATATAGTCAAGGAGGAAAGAGATACAAGAAGCATCTGAGGCTTCTATCTGGCATCCTGGAAAATTTAAGGAGCAAAAGAGCTGAGGGTGTTTGGAAGATCACATTTGAGAGAATATGATGAGTTCCATTCTGTTGTCAATTCTTGTGTCCTTCTCTGCAGTCATGGGAAGTTCTATTTTCCTTTAAGCTAACCCTTTTTAAAATTGGCATTGGAAAAACTGGAATTATAACAAAGTTGATGAGTGAAACATCGAAAGTCTTAGGACAAACACTGGATCTCCGGGTTTGCCTTAGGCATTGGTCAACTTATCTACTTACTACATAGATAATAATGGCTTTGAATAGAAATATGATGTCTCTACAGATATTTTCATTCAAATTAAAGCTATAAGTTTTTTGATGATATGAAATGTCTAGAGAGAGATTCTTATTCCATAAATATTTTTAAGTTGCAAAATGATTTTCTAGATAAAGGAATTAACGATGAATACAGAGGACTTCTGATGCTCTTGCAAAATATTCCTTGTAAACTACATTTTAGTTGAATTTGTTTCATCCTTTCATGCTTGCTAATAAGACATCTCTTTGGCTGAGAATGGTTTTTGGCTCATCCAAGTAAAGCACACCTGCTGTGCTGCTGCAGACACAGATCGAGCCTTGTCATCCTGTTCTCTTCAGCAGACTTGACAGGCAAGTGGTGAGCTCAGCATGCAGAGTGGGGAAGCCAGCAGAGGGAGACTTAAAGAAAGGGTCTCTAAGTATGCTCCGGCAGCACAGTTTTACTTCCTGAGGATCCTCATGACATGCCAAATTAAATGTTTTTGATCCCCTTGGCTATTAACATTTTGGTGACTTTCTAACACCCCAAGTATCTTATGACATGGTAGATGTCAAAAGAACTATGCATTTATATTGGTCACATTTTAAAAACAGTATATGTAGCACAGATTGTTTAGCCTTAAAGATGTGACACATTATTGTGCCAGGTTAGCAGGTCATCAGAATGGGAAAACATCAATATTTGCTACTAGCATGTTTCAGAAATTAGCCTTACAACATCACCTCTAGAACTGTTCCCTCACACACAGGGTGTATTTTGCATAAATTTAGCACTGGCCTCAAAGCCATGCTGGCAAGCCCATGAGATTCTACTTTTCTGCAGAATTGCCTCAGAGGAAATGAATCACTTTGGAGGTATGAAAAACATTTGCACTTCTTATCCAAGGAAGGAAACAAAATTGGGATGCTTAAGAAATAGTCAAGAGGAAAAGAGCTATCTCCTTTATAATGTTTATAAAGCCAGATTCTATTACTTTTGGACAGCAGATTCTTTCCTTTTGGACTCCAACAGATGCATGGAATCAATATGAGAGTACTTTAGAGAAGTGTTTATTGCAGAAATTGTTATAGAACTAATCCTGATTCAGACTATATGGGCCCAGTTGAGGAATCTGCCTAGCACACTGGTACCCACCGCATTTCAAGGCCAGACCTAGGGTCTATTTTCTTTCTGGATAAAGCCAAGATTATCCAGATTCTTTAAGAATGTCAAATATTGACCTATACGTCCAAGATAAGAGTAAAATCAGTTAGAAAGCTAAAACTTAGGAATCAGAGGTGCCTGGGTAACTCAGTTGGCTAAACGTCTGACTTTTGATTTTGGCTCAGGTTGTGATTTCATGGTTGTGAGATGGAGCCCTGTGTCATGCTCTTTGCTCAGTGTGAAGTCTGCTTAAGATTCTCTCCCTCTTCCTCTACTTCTCCCCACTCATTCATGTGAGCACATACTATCTCTCTCTAAAAACAAATTTCTTTTAATAACTAAATCTGGAGTTGAAAATAAGCCAACTGGAGTATACCTAGCTAAAGTATCTAAGGTTTTTCTTTAGTCATTCAACTCATTTGAAATCATTGTTGAAACCTACTATATGCCAGGCACTATTCTTAGCACCTGTGATACTTTAGCAAAACAAA
Organism: Mustela putorius furo; assembly: GCF_011764305.1. Lineage (NCBI taxonomy): Eukaryota > Metazoa > Chordata > Mammalia > Carnivora > Mustelidae > Mustela > Mustela putorius. Next base: position 36,078,931 of record NW_025421987.1, read on the forward strand.
TAAACAAACAAACAGATAACAATGTCCAATTTCTTAGAACCTAACTTTTAGATTGAGGGCTAGGAGAAGATAACGCCCTGTAGACACAATAAATACATTGTATAATTATAAGAAAATGATAACAGTTATAGAAAAACTTAAAGTGGAACAGGGTAATGTGTTAATGTGAGGAGGGGCACAGTTTGCACTGTCAAGACAATCAGAGCAAACCTCATTGAGAAAATGACATTTAAGCAAAGATTTGGACAAGATAAGTGGATTAGCATGTGAATATCTAAGGACATGATGTCCTAAGCACAAGGGGAAGCCTGTGTATGCCATGCGGCAGAAGTATGCCTTACCACAGGAGGCTGGATGTGCTTTTGTGTTGAACCGGCTTCGAGGTTAAAGAATATGTGAGCATTATCAAAGCTTACTAACACTTTTAATTTCTGAGTGGCTGCCCAAAGTGCTTATCTTTAGTCATCTGAGTTGTGTCCATTAGCCCCCTAGAGCTTCTGCAATATCTGTCTCTTTGTATGACTCAGATGCTATTACTCCCAGTAGACAACTGGGAATCCATTTTCATCTAATTGAAGGCCCACTAAAAACTTAACACTGATTATGAGAGTAGAGCAGATCCAGATGCCCCTATTCAAATTAGTACGTGTGGTGGACAGAATAATGTCCCCCAAACTTGATAACAACTTAATCCCTAGACCATCTGAATATGTTACCTTACATGGGAAAAGGGATTTTGCAGGACAGTGAGATAGGAAAGATTATCCTGGATGATCAGGTGACTCAATATAATCACAAGGGTCCTAATAAGACAGTACCAGAAAAGTCAGAATCAGAAGAAGAGAGATTTGAAATGTATGTTGCTGGCTTTAAGATGAAGGAAGGAGCCAAGAAGCAAGGAATGCAGGCAGCCTCTAGAAGTTGAAAGAGGCAAGGAAATGGATTCTTTCTGATAGCCTCAGAAGGAACTTAAGATATTAAAATTTCTGACCCTAGGTGCCTCATTAGCACAGTAGGTAGCCCTTCAGTCTCATAAAACTTCTGACCTCCACAACAGTAAGAGACTATAATTAGTGTTGTTTTAAGCCACTAGATTTGTGATAATTTGTTACAATAACAACAGGAAACTAATATGGAATGTTAGCAGTCTAGATCCAGTTGCCCTGGGGAGTACAAATTCTAGGATATGTGCTAATCCCAAAGACCAAGAAGGATCCTGAGCTCTGCAAATTTGGATGAAGTTAGAAACCAAAGTTTTCTCAGTGCCTTCTGCACTTTCTGAGCTGTGTTACATCTCATAGGGACTGTTGCCCAAATTTATCAGAAACCCTCAGTACCTCATACCAAGTGCTACAAGGAACCAGGGAAGACCCATCCAGCCCAGACCCTCAATGTAACTCAAAAGTTTTATTGTATATAGATTGGCCTTAGGTTATGAGGACATTGAAGATTTATTCACATCGTTTTTTTCCCTCTATATATGGCACTGTTTTCCCATTACCTTGACAAGGCTCATGCATTTAATATGCACTGGCAGGTTTGAAAAACTTTTATTTCAAAGACTTATAGCTCTGGAATGTGGGTAATATTTTGAGAATATTTGTATTTTGGCTTACATGGTCACTATAGAATGCATCATAATCTATTGAAAAAATAATGAACACAACAAAGTAGATTCTAGTCTTGGCCTTTTGAAGATTGCATAGCCTTGAATAAATACTTTGCTTTGCTGTACCACTCTCTAGCCTCTTAGAAATGTAATAATCCACAAGGCTATCAAGAGAATAAATGTTCTGAGATACATAGAAAAAAATGTTCAGAGCTAGAATTTCATAAATATTTAAAATATAAAATGTTGGAACTGGAAGGCACCTTAGAGATAAAATGGTCCAAGACTCATTCTACGACAAACGAAACTTTTGGACAGAGAAATACAGTGATTTACATAATGCCACATAGTTGGTGAGGAATAGGCACAGTGTCACAAAGCCAATGGAGTTCAGTCCTCTTACTGCCACCCCCAGCTACATTCATTTTAACACCCCCATTTTTTCAAAAGAATCCAAAGTCCTAAGAGAACAAACATACTCTTCAAGTTTTTCTTACAACTTTTTTTTCTAATATCCCATCAACTCTCACCGATAAATTGCCACTTTACTAAGATTAAAAGTAGGAATACTAGCCTCTGGGTTAGTAGTATTCCTGAATGAATAAGTAGAAACAGAAAGGCTTTGAATAAACAGTTTTTTTTACGTGCCTGAAAACTATGGTTTCCGTCAATTTTTATCCCCCCAAAATCAGTTGAAATCCCAACTCTCAATACGATGTTATTAAGTGGTGAGGCTTTTAGTAGTTAATTGGTGTGTGAGCGTGGAGAACTCGTGAATGAAAATAGCGTCCTTATAAAAGAGGACCCAGAGTGTTCTCTCCATCTTTCTGTCATGTTACAATACAATGAGAAGTAGCTATCTGCAACCAGGAAGAAGATCCTCATCCAATACTGAATTTGTTGTCATCTTAATCCTGGACTTCCAGGCCCTAGACCTGTGAGAAATGAAAATTTGTTATTTAAACCACCCAATCTATGGTATTCTGTTAGAGCAGCCTGAACTGACTAAGACAGGTATTTATATCAATGAAATTTACCTTCAGGACATTTCTACTAAATGAGCAAATGTAATTTATTCCTCCAGATAGATATCTAAATAAGAATAGATTACTTGGGTACTTCACCTTATATGGAGGTACACATAACTTTAAGTAAAGGGGACACCAAACATTTTTCTATGGTTTTTACTAGGTTAAACATCTTAATTAAATAATTTTAAAATAGGTGGGATCATTCAAAATTGCTAGCATATAATAAAAATCTATAATAAAAATCTATATAATAAAAATCTCATTTTATATTCTTCAAACTAATCACTGGATTCTCTATCTTAATATCCCTTTAATTTTAATATCCTTTTATAGACAAGGCTTTTAACTTTAAGAATTCAATTTAGATTTTTAAATGAAGAGTAAAATGTAACCCTTACTTCTTTACATATCACCTTTAACACTTCCTTGATTCTATGAGAGATATATAATGTAAAACTAATTCAACCTATGCTTTACTTCAAACCAATAGCATTAATAAAATAAAAGTCACAAAGATTGTAGATGGAAAGCTTGCTATTAAAACCACGTATCCTGACTCCTATTCCATGACTCTACAAAACACACTGAGTAATATGGCCATAGTGAATTTCACTAGGGAAGTCTCCAGTAATGGACATTGTTTTGGAAATCTATAAAGTAAGAAAGACCTATAAGGAAACAGTGTATCTCTAATTAAAGACTTTAATAAATGATTACATTTTGTTTTAGTTTAAATTATAATTTCTAAATAAAGAAGGAAAAAGAGAAGTAGACAAGTCCAGCAAAATATACTGAATCCTTCTTTCCCCAGAGAAGGTAGAAATTTGAGAATCACTGGGCAGTGGGTCAAATTGAGTTTTTTTCAGTTAGTGTGGGAATCCTTTGTTACCAGGCATGGAGAGAAGTAGATGCACAGTTAGCAAAGTTAAAGCTAGGGTAGAATTTTTCAAGGAATAGAGTAAGAGTCACACTGATTGGAGTATTATGTATTCTCCATGTAGTCTTCCCTAGATATTTTCAGGAACAATGATAACATACATTTACCTTTAAAGATATTAGGAATCTAGTATTCACACTGTGGGTTAAAACATATTCATGAGACCCCAAGTTAATAAAGTGAATTATAACCAAAAATTTTTTAATGAGATAAAGAAAGGGAAACAAAGTATACCATATGTAAATAAAAAGTAATATTTTGTGAAATTTTGTTATGGTTTTAGGAAAAGAAAGGGAGGAATTTTGTACTTTTTATTCTAGATTCTGGTCCTTTTTCTAAACTCAGGAACTCCTGTGGATTTGAGAATTCATCAGTTTTCCTTATTACATTAGCTCATGAAACTTATTGGAAGATAATGATATTAGATCCAAGATAACAGAGAACCTGTCCAAGAACTATGCACCACACCAAGTTCCTGTAGTTTATTGTCAAGACCAATTTTTGAAAACTTATATTGTTGACATAGGATTGTTTTAGAAAATGGTCACTAGTCATGTACCCCTCAGAAGTTTGTATAATTAATCACTGTACCTAAGGGGCTACATTTTTAGGTAGGATAAAAGTTTAAGAAACTTCAGAGCTGGTGTCCTCCCTAAGCTTTTCTGTACACCTTCAACCTCATCTCTTTTGCTCTTGCATACTCCATGAACAGAATAATTATGACAGTAGAAGTTGGGCCCAGGGGTCATAAGACCTCTAGTTTGCTGTTTCTGTGTATATTATATTTGATCCTGTCCAGTATCTTATCTTAAAGATAGGTAGAATTAATGCTGGCTGAAACTGTCCCTTAAGAGTTTGTCCATCTGAACTCAAGAGAACCACTGCCAGTAGGGTAGAGTGTAGAATGGCTAGTGATGAAAGAATTAGATCATTTCTATTCATATATCCTCACTGTAAGGGGGAAATGACTCGCCCTTTATCTAGATCAGTATCCTAAGAAGACTAGGTGATAGTGTGACACCTCATTAACATTAGCTGACATCCATGGTAGTAGAGGTTGTAAGAACATGACAAAGGTGAATCGTGGACTCTGTTATCCTTCACAGAGGTGATATGTTCACAAAATAGAAAAAAAAATGTAGAAAGGAACTTTAGGGAAAAAATTATGAGAAAAGGGGTGAATAGAATGAGTTTGAGCAAAGTAATCATATGCTTTTTAGTCTCCTTAATACACATATATGTACATGCTCATGCACAGGTACACACACACACAGAGGCTATAACCAACTGCTCCAAATCTGAGTTATTGAGTTTTCACTGGAGAAGTCAGACTGGGGAAATTCCAGTTCATTGGTGTTTGGCAAGATATGATGGTATGCAGAACCAGAAAGAAAGGAACAACATGGGCACAGAGATAAATGCTCATTCTTAGGCCATAAGCAAACTACCCACTTGCCTAGGTACGTTTCCAGGGGATACGTAAAAACTTTCCTTGGGCTTAGAAAGGTAGAAGTTCACTTATTTAGCTTCACAAATGAGTTCTTGTGATGTAAGTCAAAAATGTTTATATCCAATAGCAGTTGTGGAACTCAGAAGAGCAAATGTTTCGCATTCTTGAAAAAATATATATTTGCTCTTCTATTTTTATCTTTTACACAAAATAGGAACTTTGAAATAACACCCATTTATTTTTCTTAATAGGAGGTATCTTCACACTATTCCTGTGAGCTATTAAGTGTTTTCAAGGTTAAGAGATAATGTACTATGTGTCAAATATATTTAGTCTAGATATTTCCCATTGAATGTTGGAAAGCACTTAGGAGTAATACAGTTAAACCAATTCCTTGTTGACACTTTTGACACAAATGAATTGGCTCTTTTTATTAATGAAAAACATTTTCAGTGTAAATAATATAATCATAATTATCAATCATCAATCAAATAATTGATGTTTATGAAGCATCTATAGGTGCACAGGAAAAGTGTTAATGGCTTTCCAGAATCTTTCCAAAAACTTCAGGGTGGATCAAATGCTTTAGAGTTTTGTTAGTTTTTTTTTTTTTATTGTGTTTTATTTTTCATTTTCAAATAAGAGAAGGCCCTTCAATATATACTTTCAAAATGAAATTAATAACCAGAGAGCATTCTTCATCCAAATGCTGTGTATAAAAATGTTTAACTTGTTTCTTTAGGGACATAGCTCCATTATTCCTATAGTCACCATTATGAAAAAGGCAAAATCAATATTTTGCAATTTAGGCAAATGGTTAACAAGCTACCATCATTTTAATAATAGAGCATCTGCAATAATGTGCTTGATGTCATGCCCTTGTTATTCTACTAAAAAAGAAACTGACAAACAGGGAAATGAGAATCAGGTTACACCAAAGCATTTCATTTCCTTTGAACAACTTCTTAGATTTTCCAATACTCCAGTCCATGTTTACTATGACATGATATGAAGCAAAATTAAAACTAATTGGGAGAAAGAAGTTTTTTGGGGCGCCTGGGTGGCTCAGTGGGTTAAGCCGCTGCCTTTGGCTCAGGTCATGATCTCAGGGTCCTGAGATTGAGTCCCGCATCGGGCTCTCTGCTCAGCAGGAGCCTGCTTCCTTCTCTCTCTCTGCCTGCCTCTCTGCCTACTTGTGATCTCTCTCTGTAAAATAAATAAATAAAATCTTTAAAAAAAAAAAAAACTAATTGGGAGAAAGAAGTTTTTTTAAAAAAAACTTTTGGTATGACCAAGACCTGCAATATGTGGTATTATATTTCTTCTAATTCAATTCTAAAACAAGCATTATGAAGTTGAGTCAGTGGTCTCATTTTACAAATGAAGGAACTAAGAAGACATTAAAAAACTTGGGCCTTGATTTGTTGTACTCTAAACTTTATGTTCCTAATGCCCTTTTCAAAGGTGAGATATGCCATTATAAACTCAGGAGCACTAAATTAAACAACAGTTACATTTAATCTAGTCAGCAATTTTGTTTATCACTCAAAACTGGTAGATACATAACATCTCTAAATTTATTTGCCTTTGTATTGATGTAGGGATGCTCTATCCATGATCATCAAACTGCAGCTCAGAGCTCTGTGAGTCTCATGGGGCTGCTTCAAGGAAGACTATGCAGTTGTGGGGTCTCCAGCCTTTAAATGGAATGGCTCCTTTTTGATTTGCTTTACCTATGGGATTTCTGGGGGAAAAAAGTATTTCACTGATTTAAAGAAAAACAATTTTAAAACTGTAAGACTAGGTTGTTTCTAAAATACCCTCCTTTATAATATGAAGAAATATATACGTGAAACATATGGCTGCTGATTTTAAGAGCCTTATAGTTTAGCTGTAGTAATAAAGTAAAAGTCCAAAAAAATACAAAAGGTCCTTAGAGGCAGTACATGACTGAGTGTCAGCTAAATGCTCATGGTGGCTGGGACACAAGCTCCCCCACTCTGCTTGAGTCTTATCTGGCCTACGGCAGTGACTCTATTCAGGGGAATGTGGGAGATTCTCTTTACCTTTATTGCCAGGAAAGTGCATACCCTGCACTTTCCTTGTTCTAAAGAGGTTGTTCTCTTTAGAAATGTTCTGACATTTAAAACTTAATAAATGTAGATATAGAGTATGATTTTTGTATAATTTAAATATCTATCTCATTACAAATAAAATTTTAAATAGGGGAAAGGAAAGATACACTCAACCACCTACAAGATAATAATGAGAGAAATAAAATGAACTATTGGCTACTTTTTCTCAGAAATTACTTTCCTGATATAAAATCATCTTTATGAAAAGGATTTGGGCACACTTAAATCATCTTTTACTTTCTATATTATGAGTTATTTGGATTTGAGGGAAATAAATAATACCCCACATTAACAACCAAAGAAAGATGGACATAGGAGTCAGGCAAATAGAAATAAGCCATTACTTTATTACTAACAGAGTTGTTGAGTTGTGTGTCTTTTTTTTTTTTTAAGATTTTATTTATTTATTTGACAGACAGAGATCACAAGTAGGCAGAGAGGCAGGCAGAGAGAAAGAGGAGGAAGCAGGCTCTCAGAGCCAGATGTAGGGCTCAATCCCATGACCTGAGGCGAAGGCAGAGGCTTTAACCCACTGATCCACCCAGGTGCCCCATTGAGTTGTGTGTCTTTAGGCTTATTAGTCACATGGGTCTGCAAAGAGTTTCCTCTTTAATTAAACTTTCATTTCCAGACATTGGCAGGTTAGTACATCCCACTTCCCTACTGCCTTTTCCCACAAAAATCGCTGATCCTGCAAAATTTATGCATGGTCTTGAGCAGCAGATTATACATGTATTTATTTATTTCCAGGCAATATGATCTTTCTCCCAAACTCACCTATCAGAATTATCTTTCCTTTGTTTTAGAAGAAGGAGAGAGAAGGCCTCAAGGGAGGACTGGGCCACTTAAAGATAGACTTCTGCTAAAACTCCACTTATTATCTGGTTTCTGTATACCTCACTCTATCCGGGAGGGAATGATAATATTTTGGATCTTCAAATATCAGTGTCAGCCCATCTCTATGGGTAATAGTCCTTGAAATGTCTGGGTGTTTCACTTTCCTCAGTGTATAGTCAACTGAGTCAACTGAGTCCTTCAGGCCCATTGGTTTAGCACTGATACAATTCTTAGAGTATATACTTGCCATGGTATTGTAGGGTTCTTCGTTGTAGGGACTCAATCACCTCTTTAGTCAGTAGTTTCTAGGTATGAACATTGGTTTAGGACCTAGACCTGAACAAGGAAATCACAACTTTTTAAAAAAGATTTATTTATTTATTTGAGGGAGGGAGTGGGGGAAGGGCAGAAGGAGAGGGAGAAGGAGGAAGCAGACTCCCTGTGGAGCCTGATGCAGGGCTCAGTCTCCCAACTCTGAGATCACAATCTGAGCCAAAATTAAGGGTTGGAAACTCAACCAGCTGAACCACACAGGTGCCCTGGCTCACAACTTTTTATTACTATAATTTCCCTCATCCTCCTTCTTCTCCATCCTTGCCTTCTTCTAATTATAGATGTTAAATAAGACCCTAAGTGGCTTGCTAATGGCATGCACCTGGGGATACCATGTTCCATTAGCCATCTTCACAACTGCTGGCAGGTCAATCTCCCTTGGCTCTCCCTCTGACTTTTCTAGTTCCTGTGATAATGTGGTCCCCAGTGTGTGTCAATTAAGCTCAATCATCTGGCTTTTATTACTTTGGGGCCATGTCCCTGTGGCACTTACCAGTCCAAGTCTGTAACCACCTATACTACCCTAGCCTGTCAGCCCTAGCCTGAAAAGGAGAGCTATAAAAGAACAGCTTTGCGATGCTGGCACCCTCTATGAGCACATTATTCACGGTTTTGGTAAATGGTGTGTTTCTGGTGGCCCTTTCATCAAACAATCTGTGGTGGGTTTTCTGGGCTCATAGAAATTTTCTCAATCCTTTTATTCCTTCCTCTTCTGTATGCCAGGGAAACCTAAGCATTCCATGGTTTCCCCAGGTTTTTAAGATCCACCCTAGTAGCCTGTCACCCAATCCTCTATGGTTCCTGCTAGGTTATGATACCCTATGTCCCAAAAACCTGGCCCCCAAATCAATGAATCCTTATTTGAAAAATACAGTTTTGTATTTTTGGAGCCCTGAGCAAGGGCCCCCAATATCAAATCTGGCTCCTGTAAGTACATGCCAACTAATTCTTGAGCTTCTTTTCTCCCTTATTAGTCCCTGTATGTTCCCAGTTATTTTGGGATTTAATGGTAGGTATTGGCTTGACTTTCCAATTAAGTAGCTAGCTAGTTAGCTACATAAAACAGTTCCTATAGCAGAAAACTGTTGCTTTGAGAGGGAGGCTCTCTTATGCCTTCTCACATTCTAAGTCATAATAACAAGTAGTGGGACACCTGTTCCAGTTTTGAGAGTTCATAGGGGGCATGCAGAACCCAAAATGCAGTGCATACACCCAGATGGCCTTACCTGCTTTGGCATAACACTCTTGCCTTAGCTAAGCATTTACTAAGTTCTGTGACCTCAATTATCAGCTTTCACATTCCTCTTCAGCTGTGTCTCCCTCTTCCACTATAGGAAATAAGGGCCTTTCTGTCATACAAAGAAGTCCTTACCTCTCAGACCTAGGCTTTGATTCTTGTTAATGGTTCTCAGTTTCTCATTAGTACATCAGTACAACTTAGTAATAAAAAGCCAATTTCACTGCCCTTTTTTTTTTTCCTTTTTGCTGTCTTTTTATAATTTGCTTCTCCCTAAGGACACCAGAATATACCATAAGATATTTCTTTTTGGTATACGGACTGTTTTACCAAAGGCCACTGAGAATTAGCAGATCTAGAAAAACCTCTGAAAACAGAGTTACGTTTTCCTTTTATAAAGGCAATTTACATTTATAAACAAAATTTCCGTTTGTAAAGTCATCTCCCTCTATAGTACCAGGAAGAAGAGGACCTATATAACTTTTATTATTCGAGAAGGCACTGAATCAACATAACAAACCTTACTGAAAAACTCTGGATTTGGAGGAATTAAGATAGGCAGGTAGTAAGGGGACTTTATTCTTGCCTCATCTCTCAAACACAGCTAGGTAATTATCAAATCATTTTAAACACTCAGGAAATCAATCTGAGGGCTGAAAGAACAAACTGCACAGCTAGAGGGAGAAAAGAGGCCATATCATGGGAGGTAGGAGGTGTGAAGATATGATATGGGAAAGAAAAGAATTATGCGTGCTATGGAGATGGAGCCTTGATCACATGGGAGAGAGAGAGAGAGAGAGAAAGCAGCACACAGGAGATGCACAAGAAAAACAATTCCCCAAAATCACTGACTGGGAAAATGAGAAGGGATCATTACCACAAGTTTTTATAAACAATGGAGCTGAAATGTCTGAAATTTCAGAAGTCCATGCCATTGCTGGAGTTGAGACGGTGGGCATTGTTGTGCGTCTGTTGAGAAGGAGTGCAGAAGCACAGGAACAGACACCATGGTCTGAGGATCCCCTGGGTAGCATCGGGAGAGGCAGTTCTCCTCCTTGGAGTACAACTGGGAAAAGTAGCACCCATGGGTGCTCTTGAGCCGCCCCTGCTCATATATGAGGAGAGATGTATGCCAAGGGCAGATAAACTAGATGTTGGCTTTTTGCTATGCTTTACCATAAACTCCAAGCCTCTGCCTGGTCAAGTGACTGCTTTTCTGGCACAAACCTGTATGAGCCACAGTGCAGAAAGACCCTTCCCCAGAGGATCAGTGCAGCTCTGTGTTACACCAGATCCCTGAAATTTGGAGTTTTGAACCCAGCTGGTGCACCTGACATAAAACACAGGAGCTCTGCACTGTCTCTGAGAAGGCAGATGGTATGGATATAGACAGGGTGAAAGCAGGGATCTGATGGAAGCCTGGGACACAGGAAGAAGATTGTTGCCCACCTGTGAGGGCTTTCTGAACAGCAGAGGGCACAAACTCCCTTCCCTGGGGAAGAGAGTGGGCCAATGTCATTTTCAACCCTCCCATCAGTGTAGATGGACTTCAGGAACAGTCCAGCACACACAATGGAGGCTTGAGCCTCTTATACCAACCCCAACCCCTCTAGGCTCTACAGGTGCCTTTTTTAATAGGGCAAGTATGACTGAGAACCAAAGCAGCAGCAGTCCCCTCCCCCAGAAGACCAGCAGAACCTCCCTCCCCCCTACACACACACAAATCATATCTACTGAATATAGAGTGCCGCAAAGTTTTAGCTCCAGTGGAAATAAAACCAGACACAGGCTTTCTGAACAGAAAGAAGACAGAGACACAGACAAAATGCCAGAATGGAGGAATTCATATCAAAAGAAAGAGCAAAAAGAGATTATGGCCAGAAAGCTAATCAAAATAGATATAATATGCCTGAACCAGAATTTAAAACCACAATCATAAGGATACTAGATAGACTTGAGAAAAGCATAAAAGAAACCAAAGAGACCCTTACCACAGAGATAAAAGACCTAAAAACTAGTAAGGCTACAATAAAAAAAATGCTATAACTGAGACGCAAAACTGACTGGATGTAATGACCACAATGGTGGAAGAACAAATATGTGGTATAGAAGATAAAATTATGGAAATAATGAAACTGAAAAAAGGGAAAGAAAAATGCTGGATCATAAATGTGTACCTTGGGAACTCTGTGACTCCATAAAGTGCAATAACATCTGTATCATAGGAGTCCCAGAAAAAGAGGGGGGGGGGAAGGCAGAAGGTTTATTTGAGCAAATTATAAGTGCAAACTTCCCTGATTTGGGGAAAGAAACAGGCATCCAAATCCAAGAGGCACAGAGAACTTCCATCAACATCAACAAAAGCCAGCCAAAATCAGGATGTATTGCAGTAAAATTTGCAAAATACACAGAGAAGGAAAGAAAGCAAGGGAAAAGTAATCCCTAACCTACAAGGGAAGACAAATCAGGCTAGTAGCAGATCTTTTCACAGAAATCTGGCAGGTCAGAATAAGGGGCATGATATTTTCAATATGCCAAGTGGGGAAAATATGCACCCAAGAATACTTTATCCATCAAGGCTGCTATTCAGAATAGGATAGATGGTTTCCCTGGCAAAGAAAAGCTAAAGGAGTTTGTGACCACAAAACTAGCCCTGCAAGAAATATTAAAGGGGGCCCTTAGAATGAGAAAGAAAGGCCAAAAACAATAAAAACTAGAAAGGAACAGAAAAGGAAAGTCTCCAGAAACAATGATTTTACAGGTAATACAATGGTACTAAATTCATATTTATGAAGAATCGCTCTGAATGTAAATGGACTAAATGCTCCAATCAAATGACATAGAGGGGGTATCTGGTGGCTCAATAAATAAAGTGTCTGCCATTGGCTCAAGTCAGGATCCCAAGGTCCTGGGATGGAGCCCTGCCTCAGGTTCCTACTCAGTGCGGAGTCTGCGTCTCCCTTTCCCTTTTCCCTTCCCCCTGCTTGTGCTCTCTCTCTCTCTCACTCTCTCTCTCAAATGAATAAATAAAATATTAAGAAAAAAATAAACAGAGTATCAGAATGGATTTAAAAAAAAAAAGATCTACCTATATGCTGCCCTTAAGAGACTAATTTTAGACCTAAAGACACCTCTAGATCAAAAGTGAGGGAATGGAGAACAATCTTTCAGACTAATGGATGTCAAAAGAAAGCCAGAATAGCCATACTTATATCAGACACATGAGATTTTCAACCAAAGACTATAACACGAAATGAGGAAGGGCATTGTATCATAATAAAGTGGTCTATCCAACAAGAAGACATAACAATTGCAAATACTTATGCCCCTAACTTCATTCCAAACTAGGCAAAGACCCCACTAAAAAGGAGAATTATAGGCCAATCTTCTTGATGAACATGGATGCAAAAATTCTCAACAAGATACTAGAAAATCAAGTACAACACTGTATCAAAAGAATTATTCAGCATGACCAAGTGGGATTTATTCCTGGGCTGCAGAGGTGGTCCAATATTCACAAATCAATCAATGTGATACACCACATTAATGAAAAAAAGGATAAAAACCATCTAGTCCTCTCAATAGATGCAGAAAAAGCATTTGACAAAATGCAGCATCCATTCTTGAAAAAAACCCTTAACAAAGTAGGGTTTGCCATGACATCATAAATGCCATATATGATAAACTCACAGCTAATATCATCTTCAATGGGGAAAAACCAAGAGTTTTTCCTATATGATCAGGAGAAAGACAGAGAAGTCCAATCTCACCATTGCTATTTAACATAGTACTGGAAGTCCTAGCCTCAGCAATCAGACAACAACAACAAAAAAAAACCATAAACAACATCAGAAAGGAAGAAGTCAAACTTTTACTTTTTGCAGACAACATGATGTTCTATGTAGAAAACCCAAAGACTCCACCAAAAAATTGCTAGAACTGGTAACAAATTCAGCAAAGTCACAGGGTACAAAATCAATGTATAGAAATCTGTTGCATTTCTATAAATCCATAAAGAAGGATAAATCAAGGAATCAATCCCATTTACAATTGCACTAAAAATCTTAAGTACCTAGGAATAAACCTAAGCAAAGAGGTAAAAGATCTGTACTCTGAAAACTATAGAACATTTATGAAAGAAATTGTGGATAACACAAAGAAATGGAAAAATATTCCATGCTTATTGCTTGGAAGAACAAGTGTTAAAATATCTATACTACCCAAAGCAATCTATACATTTAATGTAATCCCAATCAAAATACCACTAGCATTTTTCACAGCTACAACAAACAATTCTAAAATTTATATGAGACCACAAAATACCCTGAATAGCGAAAGCAATCTTAAAAACATCAAAGCTGGTGGCTTCACAATTCCAGACTTAAAGTTATATTACAAAGTTATAGTCATCAATACAGTATGGTACTGGCATGAAAACAGACACATCAATGGACCAGAATAGAAAACCCAGAAATGGACCCACAACTATACAGTGAACCAATCTTTGACAAAGTAAGAAAGACTATCCAATGTCAAAAAAGACAGTGTCTTCAACAAATGGTGTTGGGAAAACTGGACAGCAACATACAAAATGAAACTGGACCACTTACACCATAAACACAAATAAATTCAAAATGGAAGAAAGACATAAACATGAGACAGGAAAACATCAAAATCCTAGAAGAGAACATAAGCAGAAACCTCTTTGAAATCAGCTGTAGCAGCTTCTCACTAGACATGTTTCTGGAGGCAAAGGGAATAAAAGCAAAAATGAACTATTGGGACTTCATCAAGATAAAAACCATCTGCATGGCAAAGGAAATAATGAACAAAACTAAAAGGTAGTCTATGGAATTAGAGAAGATATTTGCAAATAATATATCAGGGTTAGTATCCAAAGTCTATAAAGAACTTACCAAACTCAACATCCAAAAAACAAATAATTCAGTGGGAAGAAGAACATTAATCTGCAGTGGACCCCCTTGAACAACTTGGAGGTTAGGGACATTGGCCCCCATCCCCCACACAGTCACAAATGCACTTGTAAATTTTGACTCCCCCAAAGGTGGAAGAAGAGCAGACAGGAAGTCAGGAGAATTGTGTTTCGGTTATTATCAGTTGTCCAAGTCACTCAGCTTCTCTGAAGCTCCTTTCTTTCAGTCAATTAAATGAAGATTGTAGTACTGAAAATCCCATATTTAAAGCTAGGGTATTAGTCATTAAAAAAAATTACTTAAGGGTAAAAAAGTTTTAATGATTTATTTACTTATGTCCTATATATTTTGTATTTATGTAAAAGAAAAATGCAGTTACGGTCTTTTGAACTAAGGGGCATATATTTGCATTTATATTTGTTAATTAAAATTCTGCCTTTTTAAAATTTTTGCAATCTGAGTTCAGAATATATCTAAATTTTAATTCATTTTCACCTAATCTTTTGTAGTTGTTTTCCTACACCTGACTTGACAACAAAGCCTTTGCCAGTCAACCTCACACAAAATATCCTAGAAATTCAAGGAATTTTCATGGAAAGTAATTCTGTTTTTCTGTTTAACTAGATATCATTTATGTATGTAATTCTTTTTTTTTTTTTAAGATTTTATTTATTTGAAAGAGATCACAAGCAGGCAGAGAGGCAGGCAGAGAGAGAGAGAGGGTGATGAGGCTCCCTGCTGAGCAGAGAGCCCGATGTGGGGCTCGATCCCAGGACCCTGGGATCATGACCTGAGCCGAAGGCAGAGGCTTAACCCACTGAGTCACCCAGGTGCCCCTACATATGTAATTTTTAATTGAACAGGCTGAGGGCCAATTCTTGGTAAAATACACCTCAAGTCATTAGTTATTAATACATTGGCATTACATCTGTTAAGATCGACTATGCTTATTGACATGGAACAGTGTTTAGAGAAATGAGATTATATACAGTAGTTTACTTGAAGATGGATCAAGAAGACATCTACCAATCTCAGAAGGCTTTTGAAGATTCTGAATGCATTAATCTACAGTGGGGGACCTTTGAGTAACTTGGTGGTTATGGGCATTGACCTCCTTCCCCCGCACAGTCACAAATCCACTTGTAACTTTTGAGTCCCCCAAAATGTAACTACTGATGATAGCCTGTTGTTGAACAGAGCCTTACTAATAACAGAGATAGTTGATTAACAAATATTTTGTATGTGATATGTATTACATATTGTGGTCTTACAATAAGCAAGAAGAAGAAAATGTTAAGAAAGTCATAAGGAAGAGAAAAATACATTTACAGCATTATACCATATTTATCAGAGGGGAAAAAACACATATAAGTGGACTTGCACAACTCAAACCCATGTTATTTAAGGATAAACTGTATATTTAAAAAATTAATAAGCTAATAATCTATAAGTACCAATCATCTAATTGTTTTTTAAAGTTTTGTACTCTGTACATCTTTCTGTTTTGATGTCTTTTGTCTCCTCTTTGCCAAGACATGGTTTCTATAAAAACTCCATTTTGGAATCATTTCTTTATACAAATTCTCTTAAGTACTAAGTATTTTCTGGGAAGCCACAGGTAATGCTTCTTTCTTTCACATCCTAGCCTTTCTTACTTGATATCATCAGTGATCTATTGGACTTTGTAATACTAATTCTTACTTTCTTCCTTCTCATCATATGCCATTCTAACTGGAAATTCTTAGTCTAAATGGCCCAAATAACCCTACAACCAATACTGATTCATATTAGCTGTCTACACAGTACCAATTTGACCCTTTTTATTCAGTTGAGCTCTTTGAGGGATTTTTTTTTCCCAGATGAGTTGAGGACTTTTAACAGCTTGTAACTTTTATATTGCTAGCTTTAGACACACTAAACTAAATTCTTCTAGCCAAAAGTGAGTTTGACTCTCTACGTTTTGACTGACCATTACTCTTTATCCAAAGATTTGAAAAGGAGAACAGTCCAGGAAAATTGGCCAACAGGTAGAGGTAATGCTGCTTAATTTAAAATTTTCAAGTCCCCTTCTTTACTTCACATAATTTGGTACATTTTCTCATGTCCTTTTTATTATGAGGTTAGAACCGAGCACCTAAAGTATTGAATAGTCTTCTTTCTAGCGGACAAGCTCAATGCAAGTATTTTTTTTACTTTCTATTACATGTTAGATATTATGGAAAAAATGAAAAGATTCATATAGTATAGTCTCTATCCTAATGAAGCTGGCAATGAATGGATAGTTTTAAACAAGTAATTACATCATGAGGCAGAAAATATATTAATTTGAGCAAATTGTA
The DNA here is from genome assembly GCF_011764305.1 of Mustela putorius furo. Classification (NCBI taxonomy): domain Eukaryota; kingdom Metazoa; phylum Chordata; class Mammalia; order Carnivora; family Mustelidae; genus Mustela; species Mustela putorius. Next base: position 36,095,773 of record NW_025421987.1, read on the forward strand.
TTGATTTTAAAACAAAGTAACATGATACAAGGTGTAGTAGGAAATTCAGAAAGGAGGTATTTGGTATTTTAAGTTTTTGGACTGAGAGTCATCAGAAAAAAAAAGAAAAAGAAAAAGAAAAGATTTTGAAAAGGGATTCAAGGAAGAATGATCAGGAAGCATACAGTCCCCTGAGGAAATAAATGTGTTATATTTGAGGAATAGAACTAAGTCTACAGTTGTTAAAGTATGGGTTCAGAGGATTGTAGCATGAAGTAAGATCAGGAAACAGAGGCAGACTACAAAACATTTTGTCTAGTTTTGGTGTAAAGTCTTTTCTGGATTTAGTGGAAAGCCTGGAGAGGGCTTTAAGCAAGGAAGTTACATTTTTTTTTCTTTTTAATTTTTAATTTTTTATAAACATATAATATATTTGTATCTCCCGGGGTACAGGTATGTGAATCACCAGGTTTACACACTTCACAGCACTCACCATAGCACATACCCTCCCCAATGTCCATAACCCAACCCCCCTTCCCCCAACCCCCCTCCCCCCAGCAACCCTCAGTTTGTTTTGTGAGATTAAGAGTCACTTATGGTTTGTCTCCCTCCCAATCCCATCTTGTTTCATTTATTCTTCTCCTACCCCCTTAACCCCCCATGTTACATCTCCACTTCCTCATATCAGGAAGATCATATGATATTTGTCTTTCTCCGCTTGACTTATTTCGCTAAGCACGGTACCCTCTAGTTCCATCCACATCATCGCAAATGGCAAGATTTCATTTCTTTTGATGGCTGCATAGTATTCCATTGTGTATATATACCACATCTTCTTGATCCATTCATCTGTTGATGGACATCTAGGTTCTTTCCATAGTTTATTGTGGACATTGCTGCTATAAACATTCAGGTGCACGTGCCCCTTCAGATCACTACATTTGTATCTTTAGGGTAAATACCCAGTAGTGCAATTGCTGGGTCATAGGGTAGTTCTATTTTCAACATTTTGAGGAACCTCCATGCTGTTTTCTAGAGTGGTTGCACCAACTTGCATTCCCACCAACAGTGTAGGAGGGTTCCCCTTTCTCCACATCCTCGCCAGCATCTGTCATTTCATGACTTGTTAATTTTAGCCATTCTGACTGGTGTGAGGTGATATTGCATTGTGGTTTTAATTTGTATTTCAAAGGGAGTTACATTTTACTGTTTTGTGTTCATTACCTTCTATGAGTCTATGATATATCTAATATACAATATGTGTGTGTGTATATACATACATATGACATATATGTATATATATTATATATTATGACTGTATGTTGCATATTATATCTTATGTCTACATATACATAATTGTTACTTATTAGTTAAATAAGCATACCATTCCTTATTTGCGGCTAGAGAGATAGAATCTAATATTATGAATATTTTTCTCTTTTCGGTTTCCCTCAATATAGTTGTTTTGTGCTTCTATTTATTTATCCCTGACTTTGGTAGGACCTTAGAAAATATGGCTCCATCTCATGAGGTTTTGACATCAAAAGTTAGTGAAGAGACATATTCTAATATGATCCACAGATGTGCTAAAGATGATTGCTGTTCACCAAATTCTCCAGGTGCTCTCCAACAGTTTCTAGTTCTTCTTGCAGTAATGAGGAGGCCAATGGATTATACATGAGAATTATGAGTATTACTCCTGGGCTGAGACAGTTAGGAGCCAATTAAGAACTTTGGCTTGGAGATCATGTGTTGAGACTGTTGTCTCATGGCCAGGTGAATCCTATTTTCTAAGTCAAAATGTTCCCAGCTACACACAACACATTTTGTAAGGAGAAGTAAACTTTTGTGCTAAGCCACTGAGATCTCCAAAGGCTTTCCTTATTGTGATTTTTTTTAGTGTTAATTACTTTGACTAATAAATAGGCAACCTATTTCTCCAGTGAGCAGAAGAAAATAGCATACCACCTTACACCAGGTAGAATGGCAAAAATTGACAAGTCAAGAAACAACAAATGTTGGAGAGGTTGTGGAGAAAGGGAAACCCTCTTACACTATTTGTGGGAGTGCAATTTGGTGTAGCCACTTTAAAAAACAGTGTAGGGATTCCTCAGAAAGTTAAAAATAGAGCTACCCTATGACCCAGCAATTGCACTACTGCGTATTTACCCCAAAGATACAGGTGCAATGAAAAGAAGGGCCATCTGTACCTCAATGTTCATAGCAGCAATGGCCACAATCGCCAAACTGTGGAAAGAGCAAATATGCCCTTCAACAGATGAATGGATAAGGAAGATGTGGTCCATATATACAATGGAATATTACTCAGCCACCAGAAAGAGTGACTACCCAACATCTGCATCAGCATGTATGGAACTGCAGGAGATTATGCTGAGTGAAATAAGTCAAGCAAAGAATGACACTTATCATGGGGTTTCACTTATTTGTGGAACAAAAGGAGATGGAAGGGAAAAATACGGGGGAGGGGCATCAGAGCATAAAATGAACCATGAGAGACTATGGACTCCAGGAAACAAACCGAGGGTTTTGGTTGGGGAGGATAGGTGAGCCCAGTGATGAGTATTAAGGAGGACACTTATTACACGGAGCAATGGGTGTTATATGCAAATAATGAATTCTGGAACATTACATCAAAAACTAATGTACTGGGGCACCTGGGCGGCTCAGTGGGTTAAAGCCTCTGCCTTTGGCTCAGGTCATGATCCCAGGGTCCTGGGATCGAGCCCCACATTGGGCTCTCTGCTCAGCAGGAAGCCTGTTTCCTCCTCTCTCTCTGCCTACTTATGATCTCTGTCTGTCAGATAAATAAATAAAATCTTAAAAAAAAAAAAAACTAATGTACTATATGGTGACTACATAACATAATAAAAAATGAATAAATAAATAAAATAAAAGCAAAATTAAAAAAAAAAACTTCTCATATCCTTGGAAATGCAAGTAGTTCTCAATTTCCTCTCACTAATCTAAAATTCACCATGCTTGAGGACCTAATAATCTTTTACATTTGCTTAACAGTTTAAAATTGACATATGGCAACCAATGAAAGACAAAATCACAAGCAACAAAATAAAATACACGCACTTATTTTGGGGCTTAGGAATTGCAACTCAGGAGAAATTGAAACTGTGCTCTGGAGAGACAAAGGAGGTTAGAGTTTTTAAAGAGGAAGGAGGGAATTTAGATAAATTGATTTGAACGAAATGCGATTGGTGCTAGTATAGCCACAGTTACACTAATCTATATGTGACTGGTTGCTAAGCCATTGTTAGGTGGAAAGTCCATTCACATCATTTTAACATATAGCAGATGCCTTGGCTTTTAACTGAGTTCAGCAAAAATTCCAAGAATTTGAGACAGAAGATGTGCATAAACCCCACTTCCTCAAGTCTCCTGGATCCATTTTAAATAACTCTTAGCAGTGCTGACTTTATTTTATCCTCTTCATTATCACAAAGAACAGTCATACATATTCATAATACACTCATTCATACAAGATCTATTGTGGTCTTCATTAGAAAGCCAGAGTGAGAATCATATTCTTTTTTAATCAATAAGGAAACTGATTAATGAGCTTAAATACCCTGTTCAAAGCACCTAGCTACCAAGAGAGAATTCTTTACTCCACTATAATGCTGTGTTTGTGTGTCTGCATGCAAATATGTATGCATGTAACATACATATACATAGATGTTTAGATTTAAGTGGTCCTGAGCACAGCAGATAGCTAAATCCTGATTTTTTTCTTCCTCCTGATTTCCAAATCTGTCATCTAGAGTACCAAGGAATAATGTTAGCAATTTATTTTCTCCAACCCACAAAACGGCTGAAGGTTAGGAAAGCTGAGGTATTACGAAAAAAACAGGGATCTGAGAGTCATGTCTTGGCTGTAAACAAGTCAGTTGTATGTCCTTGACCCAGTCAATTATTGTCTGTCTGACAAGGCAACTGGGCTCCTCAGTTTCCTTGTCTATGAAATAAAGGTGTGGAATAAATAATCCATAGTAATTTTTATGGTTTTAAATGTCATTCTTTAATATTGAAACCATTCGATAATAATCTCAGCAATAGGAGGATTTTCTTTCCCCGTCAAGAGGAGTCAAAGATTATACTTAACATGGTTTTAAAGAAGCATTGTTATAATTTAAAGAGTTAAATCAGAAGACTCAAGATATGTTTTAAATGGATTTGGAGATTATTTTAAGTCATAGTGTCTTTCAGTAAAGCCACTTGAAAAAATTCACTGTTTAAGCTTCAATTTTAAAGGTTATTTTCAAGGGCCATAAGGTGAAGTGCAATACAAAGACCTAGATTTTTATTGTTCCTTCATTATCAACTTCCTTCCTCATTCTGGGCAAGTAAATTGGTTTCTATATTCCTTGGTGAAAAAAAAAAAAAACCTGACTAGAATAATACTTGGCTACTGCAAGGAATCATGAAGTTCTTAGGGGGAGAAATGAAAGCACACCTTTATATTCTCTTGCTCATGGTGAGTTGAATAATAATAATTACATGGTGAGTTTCATTGAGAATCTACTAAGCACTCAACACTTTCTTTCACTTGCAGGATTTGGAAGAATTAATCTTCCTAGCCTATTCTACACTCTAGCTGTGGCATAATGGTAAAATGAAGGATTCATTTCCAAAAGTCAGTGACTTTTTATCAGCATTATACCTAGAAGAAATTATGGAATAGGTAAATTTCATCTTCCTCCTTCTCGAGTTTCTCTTCCATGACTCTTACCTCTTCTTGTATATGCTGTGGCTGCCTCAGCATCATGTTGGCTCCCAGGTTTCCGATCACAGGGAGCCAGGCTTTCACTCACACCACTCTCCCCTGTGCTCTCCTCAGTTTGTTGGTAAAAGATCAGTAAACAAGTAAATAATTGATATTTTAAATATCAAATTACATTTATCAAAAAATTGATAAACATAAATAATTGATACCACTTTATGATTTATTAAGGGAATGTAGTGGATCAAACCATAAGAAAAAAAATAAGTTAAATCTGTATCTCTAACTAGGTGAAATGTCTGGTGTTAAATTTGGCTGGGCGGGAACAGTCTTGAACTTCTTGAACACACTGTGTGAGCCTGACGTTGTGAAAGCGAACTTCACGTTTATTATCTTCTTTTATCTGTACAGTAACCTCATGGTTAGATAGTATGCTTTTTTTTTTTTAGAGAGAGATGGAGAATTGTGTTTGGGAAAGATTAAGCAATTTGAAGGTTACAAAATGAAGGTTACAAAGTCAGTAAGTAGCAGAACTGGGATTCAGATCTAGGACTATCTGACCACAAAATCCACACTTTTCTTCTTAATCACATAGCTTCTTCATGATTCTGAAATGTTGTTTTGAGAAGAGCTGCAAGCCCTGGAGGCCCTGCTGAAAGCTTTACAGAAGCAGACTTTTAACTGTTGTTAATTGCCAAGTAATATTAAGTTTTCAAACATCGCTCACAGTTCGAACCACGTTTCTCCAATATGGGTCTCATGTAAACAAAAATGCTCTGAAAAAAAGAAGAAGAAAGAAAGAAAAATGGAGTTTATAACACCTACAAACAGGGATAGTTGGTTACTTTAAACTCCATTTAAACTCCAGACCTATTTTTTTTCTTGCTCATTTAATGAACTTTTAGAAAAATGTGAACCCCAGTGAAAATAATACAGACCTTCCTTCCTTTCCTTCTTTCTTTCTTTCTCTCTTCCTCTTTTTTTCCTCTGAAAGGCTCTCTTCTAAAGGATGAATTGAAAGCTTTGTTATTTTTCTTTAACTTTAAAGACAATCTGGGCTATTTCCTTTTGCATTAGCTTTACAACATCTATAGCACAAGCTATACTACATAGGGTTTGGAACTGGGTAGGCCAACCACCTGGATTTACTACACTTCCATCTTTTATTGCTTTAGAATATCTTTTTCTCAAGCTTGAAATATTGAAAGTCTGAAGGAGGAACAGAAAATTTAGCAGTAGGTTTAAGAGCATATATTCAATTTTAGGGAACTTTCCAGTTTTTTTTTTTTTTTTTTTTTTTTTTTTTGCCTAGACACTACTAATCAACACCACAAGGGAAAGGAAACAAAACAATCTTACTTACGTGTATAGAAGCAACAATCCTAAATAAAACGTTAGCAAGCAGAATCCATCATTACATTAAATCTAATACTATATGACAACCAAGGGAGCCTTTTTTCTGGAATATGAAGATAGTTTAAAATGTAAAAATCTATTAATAGCTTTTCACATCAACTAGTGTTAGTGTTATCTCAGTAGGTACCAAGATATTTAGAAAACAAATATAAATACTTTAGAAATTTTTTTAACTTAGTAACAACAGATACAAAGCATTGTTTTTCTCCACAATATTTAAATTCTTCACCTCAAAATGATCCTAAAGATTAGCTACAAGTCTGAATTTTTTAATCACAGAATCACCATTACTAAAAAATTAAAAACAGAATCATTGCAGAAAAATGCATTCTTCTAAATTAAGATATAAATATATCACACATAAAATATCATGATATTGCTAAAGAAACAAGCATTTTCATGTAATATAATAGAAATGCGAAAATAGAATATTTATAAGAATTCAGTTCTTTGAATTATGTTATTTTGTGACAAATAGTATGTTATTTTGTGACAAATATTGGGGCAAAAAGGCCAAATGTTGGACTCCTGTAAATCTCCGAGTGGGATTAACTAAATACAAAAACAAACCACATAGGAGCACCTGAATGGCTCAGTCACTTCAGTGGCTGCCTTCGGCCCCTCCCCACTGCTCATGCATGCTCTCTTTCTTTTTCTTTCACAGCCTCAAATAAATAAAATCTTAAAAAAAATAAATAAACAAATCCACATAGCTACTAGAGGAGATTTTGTTGATTATTTCTACAACATTGTAGTAAGAAATGATTTTTAAAGAATCTATTAAAAACTATGAATTATCAAACCAAACGATTACGAAGTTAAAATATATTAAGAGTGAAAATGTCTATGGAGCAATTTGACTCCAAATGATGCCCATGATATATTTTAAGTGAAAAAGTAATTTAACAGAGCAGTGTATATTATAATAGTATTCCACTCATATGGGTCGGTATGTCTCAATGTGGGTAAATCTCAGTGTGGCTACCTATGTCTATAGAAAAAGGACTGAAAGTCTGTTCAACAGAATGCTAGTAGTTATCCTGGGGCAGTGGAATCATGGGTAGTTTTTATTTCCTTTCTGTATTGTCTGACTCTAATACAGTGATTATATATTATGTTTACAAAGTTATTTCAATTCTTGAGAAGGATTACCTCTGGTTACTTGAGATAATGTCTGTAATTTGCAATTTTTATTTACTGATGGATGAAAATAAGAGTAAAATGTATTTTTTGAACATGTCAGAAAAAAAGTTAAATATTAACTTACAATACCTAGAAGACTGGGTAAACCAATGAAAGTTTCTACTCAGAATTAAAATCTGTAGTTAGATCTGTAGCCTCAGACTCCAAAATCTGAATCTTTTCTCTTGACTTAAGGAGAAATTTTTCAGTCCATTCTTGCTGATAAAATAATTCGCAGCTTCACCACGTGCATCTCTCACCCAGACAATAACAACTGCAAGCATGTCCAGAAGTCCATTCCAAAATCCAGAAATGCCTTCAAATGTTGGGAAAACTAAAGACTGTTACGACTGGAAAGAACAAAATAAACAATGGCTTATGTCAAGCCACAGCTCAAATTAGTATTATTTTATACAATACATAATATAAAAATCTTATATCTTATGTTACATTAATGTAAAGTTATTTTATATTAATGCCAAATATTTATAAGGCCCTCCTCTGTGAAACCATGCCTTATTATCATCTCCACCCACCACCCAATTTAGATTATTCTATGCATCCAAATTTTTTACCATTACATTTAGTTTAACCTTTATTCTTGTTCCCAATCACATCACACCCTACATTTCTCTATTAAATTTTAGCTGCTTGTAAGTAAGTACATAGTATACAACTTTGTCATGCGGATAGTTTCTAGTACATAACACACTATACAATGTAGGTGTTCAATAAATATTTACTAAATTAAACTGAGTAACGAAAATATTAGCTTTACATAATGTCTATCTATATCTATCTATCTAGCCAACTATCTATCATCTATCTATCTACTATAATCAATATTGGGCTAAGACCATTTCCAGGGAAACCTAAAATATCAAAAAAAAAAACAAAGTTAGCATATGTAGTCCTATCATGAGGGTTAATTTATCAGTGACCTTTCAATTCTAAATAATTTTATTTATTTATTATTTATTTTAAATAGTAACAATTTAAAATATTGACACCCACAAAGCCAGTATCACTATTTAAAATGTTTAGTACAACCAGAGCCCTGCTGACAAATGTAAGATTATGAAATTCATGTGGAGTTTTATAGATTTTCCAATTTAATTCACTCATCAAATATTAATTAAACATCTAAAGTATTCCAGGTACAGCATTAAACCCTGGGGACTCAAAGATTAATACAGCATGATACCTAACTTTAAGAAATTTATAGCATTTGGGGCAAGACATACATTCATCAAATCACTGAAAAATGTGTGGAGATAGGTTAGAGATTAAAGCAATGCCATGGGGTGCTCACAAGGAGTGTGAATCTAGCCTGGAGGCCTTTCTGGAGTGGAGTAAATGCTTTGCAAACTGTAAATATGCAAATATAGGCAAGTATTATTGACCTAATTTCTCATGAAGAGCTCCGCCTATACTTCCATCAATTTCTGATGTGATTTGGAACATAAAAATTCTTAGTTTTCTATTAACAATTCCACTAACTAGCAAATAAGTATAAAATGTGTTTTCCTCTAATAGATCTTTAACTTCTTAGTTTACTATGTTGGTGTCATCCTTGTATGATCACACCATCTTTTTAGCACATTTCCTCTCTTAAAGCTATCTTGAAATTTTTTATTTTTACAGTGTGCTCTGAGCTCATGCACCCTTCTTTTGGTATAATAGGATGATTAAAAGAAATCATTCCCAAGGGCACCTGGGTGGCTCAGTTGGTAGGGTGGATGACTTTGATTTGGGGATTGTGAGTTTGAGCCCCACATTGGAAGTAGAGATTACTTAAAAAAAAAAAAAAAAAAGGAAAAAGAATTAAATAAAAATCAAGCCTCAATAACATAGAAATTATGGGGCATTATTTAGATATACAGTGTTCAAGAAGTATATGTTGCTATTAAGATATTAAATTGAACATCAAAATGAGAACTTGGCCAATTTTGATGTGGGTGTCCCAAGAACAAACAGATGCCACTGTCCCAAGCCACTTGTATTAGTTTCCATACAAACTTTCTCTAGAATGTAAAAAAGAAAGTGGAAGGACATGAAAAATAGGAAACACTGTGAACCAGCAACTTCATTCTTCATTATGAATCCTTTTCATGTAGTGAATATAGTCTAAATGAACTGCTATGGATTAAAAAAATCCATATGTTTCAGACCAGTATAGAGGAAGTTGTTCACATCAATCAGAATGAATAGTTTGAAAATATAATTGATTTGAATTTAAAGGACTACTTTTGGCTCACTTTTAGGCTAGAGATAAGCTAGGTTTTAGCCACACCAGCAAAATACTGCTCTGTGACACTAACATCACTGGACAGAAACAAAAGAAATCTGTTAGTTAGGTGATGGGCAGAATTAAAGGCTATTGGCCATTTGCTGTTTAGGCAGATATAATGTGTATTGATGTGGTGTCATTAGGGGAGTGAGTATAGAGACAGACAAGTACCAAAATTCTTTTACTGAGTCACTTGCCTCATTATGGTAATATGAAATAGTTGGTAATCTAAGCCATTAACTATTGGCATTAAATAATTTTATTAGAACTCTATGGTGAGTACCAATTCCTCTTAAAATTCAGTTGGGAAATTTTCTCTTTACATACGCAAAAAGTTTTTCTGTGCTTATTTTCTACAAGTGCACTTTGGCTTTGTTTTTGAAATTATTTTAAATTTATAATAAAATGTTTGACATACAAAAAGGAAAAAAATAATAATATGATAAATATCTATATACCTGCCACATGGCTTAAGAATAAGTGATTGACAGATTTGAAACCCATAGAGCATCATTTCCTGAGTATGTTCTCCATCATTCTCAAAAAAGGAAGTCATGATCTTGTTTCTTATCCTCCCTACAAATCCCTTTATAATTGGATTACATATATTTCTGTGTTAGTGTTCTCCAGAGAAATCGAACCAATAGGATATATATTACATATATTGTTATGTGTGTGTATGTATACATATATATGGGTGTATAATGCGTGTGTGTGATCCAGAACCGTATATTGAGTAATCTATTCTTTTCCTGTTACATTTTTCCATGTTTTTATCACACCTGTATTTAAATAATTTCATATCTGCACTTTCTGTTTTGTTTCATCCACTAAAATTTTTATTCTTGAACTGATACTAGACTACCTTAATAAAGCCTTTACACAGGTCTTGCAATCTATACAGACAGTGTTTCCCCATACTGATGTTAAGTACTTTGTTCTCTTTATACTCAGTGTAAATAATAGAATCAGCATCTTAAGTTCCATTAAAAAAAAAAAAAACAAATAAACATAAAACTCTGTTGAGGCTTTGAAGAACTTTATTTGTTGTTTTTTTTTTAAAGATTTTATTTGTTTATTTGACAGACAGAGATTACAAGTAGACAGAGAGGCAGGCAGAGAGAGAGGGAAGCAGGCTCCCTGCTGAGCAGAGAGCCCGATGCGGGACTCGATCCCAGGACCCTGGGATCATGACCTGAGCCGAAGGCAGCGGCTTAACCCACTGAGCCACCCAGGCGCCCAAAAAAAAAAAAAAACAAATAAACATAAAACTCTGTTGAGGCTTTGAAGAACTTTAGAGATCAATTTGTGGAGAATTTCACATTTTTACTGTATCAGCTCTTCTTTTTTCATGAATATTTATTTATTTAGGTTTCCTTTGTTTATTTATATATTGTTTAATGTCTCTCAATACAGTTTTATCATTTTTATCATGAGACTCTTGCATATATTTTGTTAGATTTTGTAGGTTCGGGATTTTGTTGCTATTGAAAATATATTTTAGAATTAGAGTTCTAAACTGAACTTCTTTCCCAAACTAAAAATATAAAACTTTTAACTGAAAACGTAAAAATGTCTTATGCTATTTCATTTGGCAAAAGGGTTAGATGCTGTGATGGTCAACTTTCCCCAGATATTTAGTCAAATATTATTCTAGGTGTCCCTGTGATGATGTTTTTGGATGAGATTAATAGTTAAATTGGTGGACTTTGAGTAAAGCAGATGGCCCTCCATAATGTGAATGGCCTCATCCAAATAGTTGAAGGTCTTAATAGAACAAAAACCTGACCTCTTCCAACCAACGGGGAATTCTGCCAGCTGATGGCCTTTAGACTTGAACTGCTCTTTCTTGGATCTCTAGTCTGGAAGCCCACCTGCATATTTTGGATTTGCCAGTCTCTATAATTGCATGATTGAATTCCTTAAAATAAATCTCTCTTTCTGTATATGTATAAATATTGTATTAGTTCCGTTTCTCAGGGGAATCCTGACAATATTATGCTAGACCAAAACCATGATCCTTAAAAGAGAAAAAGACAAATTAGATTGTACCAAAATTAAAAACTTTTGCTGTGCAAAAGATACTGCCAGGAGAATGAGAAGACAAATCACAGAATGGGAGAATGTATTTGTAACTGATTAATCTGATAAGGGTTTTATCTAGAATATGTAAATAGTTTCCAGAATTCCACAATAAAATAATAGAATTTTTTTTAAGTGGGCAAAATATGTGAATAGGCATTTCATCAAAGGACATAAATAGATGGCAACATAACACATGAAAAGATGCACAACATTGCTATTAATTAGGGAAATTTCAGTTAGTACTGCAATGAGTTACCACCACATACCTGTTAGAATGTTGCAGGGGGAAGAACTTGACAATACCAAGTGTTGTCAAAGATCTAGAACAACTTTAACTCTGTACATTGCTGGTCAAAATTTAAATGTTGCAACCACTTTAGAAAACAATATGGAAGTTACTTTCAGAGTTAACTGTGCACTTACATCATCTAGCCTTTTGACTTCTAGGTAACTGCCCCAAAGAAATGAAAACTCAAGTTCACCTAAAAGCCTGTAAGTGAAAGTTGATTTCAGCTTTGTTTGAGATTGCCAAAAACTGAAAATAACCTAAACACCCTTCAAACAGTAAATGGAAAAATAAATTGTGGTAAAGCCATATAAAGTAATAGAAAGAAATCAACTGTTGATGCATGCAACAACATGAATGAATCTCAGCTGCTTCTTGGTAAGTAAATGTCAGAACTAAAAGTCCGATTCTGTGTGATTCCACTTATAAGCTATTCAGAAATGGCAAAACCACTGGGACAAAACAGTGGTTTAGAGGTTATTTGGGGTGAGGGATTGCTTACAAAAGGGTAGCAAGGAAAATTTTAGTGTGAAGGAATGGTCTTGTATCACGATTGTATTGGTAAATATGTAACTCAGTTAAAATTCATAAAATGGTACACCACAAAGCAGCAGCTAATGTATGCCAATGAAAAAACTAAAGCATACAAAGTATGTCTGCAGTACTTTTATTCAACTTTCCTATCCTAGCCTTTTTGTAAGTATTAAGTTAAAAATCTTTTACTTCTGGTTCCTAAATGAAGAGCCTTCTAATAGATACATTCCCAAAGAAAGAAGTTGGGGTAAGAAAAACTAATTAAAAATGGCAATACCCCATTCATGTCAAGTATAATATTATGCTTTTTATATCCACTATTCACATATTCTTGACAAAATCCCTGTCAGATACATAATTTACAAACACATTCTCCCATTCCATGATTTGTCTTTTCATTCTCCTTTTGTGAAGCAAAAGTTTTTAATTTTGGTGCAGTCTAATTTATCTTTCACATCAACTCTACAAGGTAAGTTGTTATCATACAGATATTTATCATGTATGGAGATCAAGAAACTGAGGCTTGTAAGGCTAACTAAGTAAATACCTGATTCAGCATTTCCATAATCTCCATTACAGTATTATGAGGCACTTATTTATTATTAATTAGGGTTCCTGTAATTTGTGGATGAAAGATTGGAAATAGATCAGGTGTTTTGATTGCTTTTTCTTTGTTTTTTCCTTTTCCTCCCAAGGTGACCACCTGTGTAGCATACAAGACAAGTGACCTTGATGAGAGGATGTTACTTAAGAGAAATCCCTCCCTTAATTTGAGAAACAAGACAGAGTATCATAGGGGAAGGGAGGGAAAAATTAAACAAGAAGAAACCAGAGAGGGGGACAAACCATAAGAGACTTTTAATTTCAGGAAACAAACTGAGGGTTGGTGGATGGGAGGGGTGTCTGGGTGATGGGCATTGGGAAGAGTATGTGCTGTGGTAAGCACTGTGAATTATGTACAACTGATGAATCTCAGACCTGTACCCTTGAAACAAATAAATCTGCAGGTGGGCTTTCAGGCTAGAGGTCCAAGAAAGAGCAGTTCGAGTCCAAAGGCCATCAGCTGGCAGAATTCCCCCTTGGTAGGAAGAGGTCAGTTTTTTGTTCCATTAAGACCTTCAACTGTTTAGATGAGGCCATTCACATTATGGAGGGCCATCTGCTTTACTCAAAGTCCACCAATTTAACTATTAATCTCATCCAAAAACATCACCACAGGGACACCTAGAATAATGTTTGACTAAATATCTGGGGGAAGTTGACCATCACGGCATCTAACCCTTTGTTAAATACAAAGCTGATCTTCACCCTATTTTATGAATATGTGTTTACAAATGCCCAGGGAAATGGAAAATATTTCTTTGAGAAAATCTGGATCATCAGATTGTCTAAATAATCATTCACTTTGTAAGCTGTGCTTCTTGTGTTCGTATTAATATTTAGTGGGCGCTGCCTATAAACCTTTCTGTGAAACTATGGACACAGAATTGGTGGGATAGTGTTGCTCTGTCAGAGCAGGTACTCATGTCCATTTTGGGTCATGTATGTGGGTGGAAGACTGGGTTAGGGAATGAGGGAAGGTCCAGTTAGCAGCAACCCCTAGGGACAGAGCTCAGAAACACAAGCAAGTCAAAGGCAGAACCTTTCAGACAGGCCTGAGACCACATCTCACAAAAGTTAAAAGGTACAATGGGTAGTGTAGAAAGAAGGAAGCAGTAAATCACAGGGCCACGGAAGCTGGAAAGGGAGGCCAGGGAATAGTCCCACAGGGCATTCTCACCAAAGAAGTAATAGGTGGGGCAACCTCAGCAACAGCTTTCCTAATGCATCTGTCACCAAGCAGGACGTGGTTGTTGAGCAGAATAATCCCAAAAGTCAAGTATGGACGCAGACAGGAAGCAGTGGTTGGCTGAGGAGAGAAATCTGCTTGGACAGAGAGGAGGCAAATCTAGGCAGTTGACTATGATTGTTCAGAAATTTATACTTGTGATTTTGAATTAAGGATTTTGTGTGATTGTCTCCATTTAGACTTGGAGGTTTTCTTTTTGCTTTGTCTTATCTTTTTGGCCATATGAACTTGAGAGAATTAAATACCTGACCCAGGTTCAAATAAAGATCATTGATTAATTTGGTTTGATTTCCTCAAACCAGTGCTAGTTTTTTTTTTTTTGTTTGGTTGGTTTGATTTGGTTTTTGTTGTTGTTGTTGTTGTTGTTGTTGTTGTTTTGGAAACTCCCAATTTTTTTTGAAATTTTATTTTATTTTATTTTATTTTATTTTTCAGTGTTCCAAAATTCATTATGCACCACACCCAGTGCTCCATGCAATACGTGCTCTCCATAATACCCACCACCAGGCTCACTCAACCCCACACCCACCTCCACTCCAAAATCCTCAGTTTGTTTCTCAGAGTCCATAGTCTCTCATGGTTTCTCTTCCCCTCCAATTTCCCCCAACTCACTTCTCCTCTCCATCTCCCAATGTCCTCTGTGTTATTCCTTATGCTCCACAAGTAAGTGAAACCATACGATAATTGGCTCTCTCTGCTTGATTTATTTCACTCAGCATAATCTCTTCCAGTCCCATCCATGTTGATAAAAAAGTTGAGTATTCATCCTTTCTGCTGGAGGCATAATACTCCATTGTATATATGGACTATATCTTATTTATCCATTCATCTGTTGAAGGACATCTTGGTTCTTTCCACAGTTTGGCAACTGTGGCAATTGCTGCTATGAACACTGGGGTACAGATGGCCCTTCTTTTCACTACATCTGTATGTTTGGGGTAAATACCCAGTAGACAGATAGACCTGTGGAACAGAGTAGAGAGCCCAGATATGGACCCTAAACTCTATGGTCAAATAATCTTCAAAAAAGCAGGAAAAAATATATAGTGGAAAAAAGACAGTCTCTTCAATAAATGTTGCTGGGAAAATTGGACAGCTATATATAGAAGAATGAAAGTCGACCATTCTCTTATAGCATACACAAAGATAAACTTGAAATGGATAAAAGACATCAACGTGAGGCAGGAATCTATCAAAATCCTAGAAAAGAACGTAGGCAGTAACCTCTTTGACACTGGCCACAACAACTTCTTTCAAGATATGTCTCCAAAGGCAAAGGAAACAAAAGCAAAAATGAACTTTGGGGACTTCATCAAGATCAAAAGTTTCTGCACAGCAAAGGAAACAGTCAACAAAACAAAGAGGCAACCCACAGAATGGGAGAAAATATTCGCAAATGACAGTACAGACAAAAGGCTGATATCCAAGATCTATAAAGAACTCGTCAAACTCAACACACACAAAACAGATAATCATGTCAAAAAATGGACAGAAGGCATGAACAGACACTTCTCTAAAGAAGACATACAAATAGCTAACAGACACATTAAAAAGTATTCATCATCATTAGCCATCAGGGAGATTCAAATCAGAACCACATTGAGATACCACCTTTCACCAGTTAGAATGGCCAAAATCAATAAGACAGCAAGCAACAAGTGTGCTGATGTGGAGAAAGGGGAACCTTCTTGCCCTGTTGGTGGGAATGCAAGTTGGTGCAGCCACTTTGGAAAACAGTGTGGAGATTCCTTAAGAAATTAAAAATAGAGCTACCCTATGACCCTGCAATTGCACTACTGTGTATTTACCCCAGTGTTAGTTTCCATCCTTGCTTTATGATAACTGAATCCCTTAGCTTTACCTCTAAAGTCAGCAAGTATAAGCAAGACAGCCTATTGGAATATTAACGTGTGTATGGTTTTTCCTTAATTTCCTCTTTTCCCATTTAAGCAGATGGCCAGATGTACATATGCATTGCCTCAGATAATGTCACAGAAGAGAAATCAGGTAACAGCCCAATTTTCTTTGCTCAGAAAATGTCACACATAGTGAAGAGACTATGGATAGAGAGTGAAAAAGGAGAGAATGCCTAGAGATCACTAATAAACAAGGTTCAGTTGGCCCTGCCATTTGTGGGCGTGTGTGATCTGCTCTGTGGAGAAGGCAAAACCTCAGAAGGGACAGAAGCACAATGCGTGTGGTGGGAAGGCTAGACCTTGGACAGAACTACCAGCCTTTGCAGAGATGCCCGTGTCCTCATGATCAGCTCAGAGGTTATAGCAATTGCAGCAGGGGTTATAATGCAGGTAAAGACTGCCCATATTTCAGAAGTTATGTAATCTTCTCAGTTTCTGGGGCTGTCTTATTGAAAGGAAGGGCCCCAACACGGATTAAAATAGGATTTTCTTTCAGAGGGTAGAAGAGTAAACAAAGAAGAGATCTGGAAGCAGTTTTATGTTAACTTAAAGAGATCTTAGAGTGTTTTCCTTTCTTGCTCTCCAGAGATTGTGGATTAATACTCATTTATGGTATTGTTTGATAATAATACTTTACATATTAAATCAACAGGGCTAAACTGACAAAGAATTTCAAGGGTGCCACATAGAACTGGTGTTCTTATTTAGATTGAATTGTTATTTTCAAACACATTGGAATATAATGGTCTTTAAGATATTTATAAACTTGTAGAATTTTAGCAGGGACAGGGGGAAGGACCATTTAAGCCAACTTTTTTTTTTTTCAGATTAAAAAGAATCTGAAATCCAGAGTCATAAAATGTCATTTAAAAAAAGAGTCATAAAAAAGTAAATAAAATAAAATAAAATTTAAGATCACACTAGTTGAAAGGTGGAGTTGGGACCAGAGCTCAGGTCTCTTGGCACATAGCCCCAGAGCTACCTGCCTTCCACATTATGTTCATAAAGCACCCAAGCAAGCCTGGCTCTGCTTTCAAAAATGATAAATTGAAAGGAGGAAACCTCTACCTTCATTTAGGACAAATTTGTCTAGTGACTACTGCTGCCTTCTGAAAATAATGTTCTTTCAATAGCTTGCCTACAGAATGGCATTATTCTTCACAGTAAACCCCTAAGGGTTTCAAATCTATGGCTGTGACTTGTCACCAACCCCCCTCCCATCGATCCCTGTGAAGGGTCTGAGGTGAGAAATTCTGATATGAAGAAGAGGGAATGAATTATTTTCAGTGAGAGCCCTGGAAGGAGCACAAGTTAGGCTTATTTCTGGGCCCATGTAGCAGAGTGGACAGCACGGTGTTGAGAGAAAGGGCTTCTTCCAAACCCACCTGTGACTCTGTGTGGTGCAAACTGGAGAGGCCCGTGATGTGCATCTCGCCTTTGAGACATTCCTTGTCTCAGCAGTGGTGGGAACGGGGGGAGACCGTGGGAGATGGAGACAGCAGTACCCGAAACAGTGGTGAGGTTTTCCTGGAGGGAAAGCAGCAGGGGAGGTTTCTTCATGCTTGCTGTGGGGAGCAGGAAGTCACAGGCACTATATGGGAGCAAGGGGCACTCTGTGAGCCCATGAGGATCCTCAGAGGTAACAGGTGTGAAACCGAGAGTGCAATTTGTACAAAACTCAATGCCCAGAGATTTCTCAGATGGAAGGCTAGACCTGTGGAAGCAGAACCAAAAAATCACTCTAGTTTTTACACATGGAATGCTGTGGCTTAGAGACTGTTACAATAAAATAGAGACCAGGCTTGAAAATCCTCCAAACAGAAAAAAAAAAACCAAAAAACATTTAAGCCACTTAAGCAAAACTAAATCTAGCAGTATTTCACGGATGTAAGTGAAACTTCACTTAGGTTACTTCTTACAAACACCTCTGATAATCATAGAAGAAACTTAAGTCATCCTCTTAAACTGGTATAAGATCATTATTTTTACCCAATCGCCTGCTACCTAGAGGCCCTCGCTGTAAGGACCAATCATGGTGAAGGTTGAACAGCTTCCTCATTTTTACTCTCTAAGCCGCCCTGTTATGGCAGTCGTCTGAGCGTCATATGGGTTTGGGATCTGAAGACTCCCAGTTTGCACAGTGATTATTTTTTTGTGCACAAGGTGCTTACTGAATACTGTTTTATTGATCGGGCTTTAAAGGTCTCTGGGTTTTTGACAAGGCAAAGAGTGTATCCTAGAGCATCATCTCCTATCCATGTTTCTCTAACCGGCATTGCTCCTCCCTCTTCCTCCTCTTTCCCTCTCCTCCCCACCTGTCTACACTTCCTTTCTCCAAAGTGAAGTAAGAACTTTTCCTCTGACAGCTCTTCTGAAATGCACTCTCCCCCATCTGATCCTCAATGACTTTCTGATTTCTACCACCCAGTTCTAGTTTACCCTATGCTATGTTGTTTTATTGGTCATCATTTCATGGGTATCTAATTCACCCCTCTAGCTGTTTCCCCCTGGCAGGTTACAGAAATAGGTAAATTCACAGTCCTTTGCAAGAGCAAAGAAGAGATTTTCTGTTGTATTTTTTTATTATTTTATTTTTTTATTTTTAAGATTTTTAAAATTTATTTGAGGTTGGGGGTACGGAAAGGGAAAGGAAAAGGGAAAAGCTTTAAGCAGACTCCTTGCTGAGTGTGGGGCCCAGTGAGATGCTCAATGCAAGGCTGGATCTCAGGATCACCACCTAAACCAAGAGTGAAACTGACTTAGCCACCCAGGTACCCCTCTGCTGTATTATTTTTAACATTGTTTCTTTGAATTAACTCCTTTGGAAACACCATTAGTTTAAATTCTCCAAGTTACTCTAGGTAGAGCATGAAAGGCAGAATTATAACTAGGTATTTTTAAGAATTTGTTAAACATTGTATGGTCTTTGCTTTCAGTTTTATACCAATTTCTCCTGTGAGTTGGACTCTCATTTAGGTTAATTTAAATTACCCTAGTCTGGTTTAGTTTGGGTAGATTTTTTGTTTGGTTCAATTTTGTTATTGGACCTTTGTTATTAAAATCTATTAGCAAAAAAGTAAATTGTTACCCAGAATATCTAATACATTTATGAACCTTGTATACTTACTAACATTTTTACATCAGTGGTAAGTCTAAGAAAGACAAAATTCCTTTTAACTGTTAGCTATGATTTTAAAATAATTCTTAAAAATAAATGCATCCTCTTTTATTTTCAAATTAGATTTTATAGAATATTTTAGAGCTAAAATAGTGAAATTCAGGAGCATCATTTTGAATTAGGTGTTGTCTTTTTAGCTCTAAAAAGGGATACTTTTGTCTTTTTTTTTTTTTTAGCAATTACTATGTACCAGGCACTGTATTTACCATTTCTAAGTATTATCTAATTTAATTCTTACAGCAAATATAAGTACCATTATTTTAAGAAATTAAGTAACTTGACCAAAATTTCATAAGTACTAAAAGTAATGAAGCTAAGCCTTCATCTTGGGTTGATCGGACCAGAAAGTTGCAGTGTTAGCTATGAAGTTAGCCAGTGCTTTATTCTTATTCTACAAACCTGTCTATTAAAATAAGCACTCTCAACAGAAATTCAGTGCATTTAAAATCTTCATTACCCATACTTGCTTTCTCTCCTTTCTCTTCCTTTTCCTCTCACTTTCTTTTCTTTAAAGTTTGTGTGAAAAACAGGACCATTAATCAGTATATTTATACTCTCAATAATACGTTTGCATTATGTTTCTTTTTTTAAAAAAAGATTTTAGGGGCGCCTGGGTGGCTCAGTGGATTAAAGCCGCTGCCTTCGGCTCAGGTCATGATCTCAGTGTCCTGGGATCGAGCCCCTCATCGGGCCCTCTGCTCATCAGGGAGCCTGCTTCCCCCTCTGTCTCTGCCTGCCTCTCTGCCTACTTGTGATCTCTCTCTCTGTCAAATAAAATAAATAAAATCTTTAAAAAAAAAAAGATTTTATTTATTTATTTGACAGAAGAGATCACAAGTAGGCAGAGAGGCAGGCAGAGAGAGTGAGAGGGAAGCAGGCTCCCTGCTGAGCAGAGAGCCCGATGTGGACTCGATCCCATGACCCCGAGATCATGACCTGAGCAGAGGGCAGCAGCTTAACCCACTGAGCCACCCAGGCGCCCCCCTGCATTATGTTTCTAAATTTAATGTATCTCCATTTAAATTAATACACTTTAGTAAAATCAAGCAAACAATGTATTTTCAAAGAATTTTTTACATAAGATATTTATGTAATTTAATAGATTAAGGAAGATTTAAGAGAATAAAATTAGCTATTAGATCTGTAAATTCAAATTTCTTTTTAGCTCAACAACCATCCTTGAACATTTGGGAAAGGAATTAAGCAAAATGATTATTGTATCTTGAGTTGAATTACTTGTAAGCAAATCAAAACTGAAGAAAATTAAATTCACGTGCTGTGTAGACTTCAATGCAAATCTTGGAATAATTGTGTTTAAGTTTGAATTCTTGCTTAACAAGTGCATCCCTGTGAGAATTACTGGGAGAATTGTGAGGGGGGGGGAATACATATTCAATTTCTAAACAAAAGGAAGTTATTTTAGAAGTTTTTAGAATATAGTTGCATATTGAAACCCAGCATTGTTTACAGTTAATGAGTGAAAGCCAGTTGACTTAAACAGGTAGTCTCAAAGTTGACTCCCTGTACTATAACCCTTGGATTTGAGCTCAAGACTTGATGCTCAACAAGGAAGAGAAATTGCAGGTGGGGATGAGGGTGGAGGATGGGAAGTTTTTAAGGACAGCAGAGCATGGTTTCTGATCGCTGTTAGGAAATAACCTAAAGAATTTCTAACCTAAAGAACCTAAAGAATTTCAGGCCATCCCCAAATTCTTTCTTCTTGAGGACTTGAATGAAAAAAATAGTAATTTAATAATCATAGAATAATAGAATTATGACTTGATTCCCATTAAAAAACAATTCAGCTGAAACTGTATGAACTTATACATCATAATACAAGCTATCAAATTAGAAGGACTCAAGAACCCAGACAAGACTTGAATTCTCACTAGAGGTATACAGTCCCTCCTTTAGCCCTGTGGTTTTTAAAAATGTGATCCAAAGACCAGGACTTACTAGAAATATAGATTCCTGGGACTACCAGGCTACTGAGTCAAAATACCCAAGAGAGCCCAGAAATGCCTATTTTGCAAGTACCTCGAGTGATTTTTAAAGCTGAAGCGTAACAGTAAAGTACAGAAATCTGCAGTGTGCATCTGGATGAATATTTGCATATGAATATACCCATGTAACTGCCATTCAGAATCAGGATGTAGCAAGTTTCCATTTCCCTAAAAAGATATATCATGCTGCTTTTCAGGTAATAACACACCCAGATGAAAAAATACCTCAATCTGCCTTATCTTAAACTAAATACAAGTGGAATACATGCTATTTTTTTGTAACTCATAGTCTTCTTTCAACATTGTGTATTTTAGATTCATCCATGTTACTGAGCATATGAATAGATACTTTGTTTTAATTGCTTTATAGTTGAGTGATGGCTATTTGCATGATTTTCTAGGTGATTCTTATGAGCCAAAGTTGGCCCTTGAACAATGCAGGTATTGAATTGCATAGGTCCACCTCCTCTACGTGGAACTTTTTTCAATAGAAGTGTATTTTCTCTTCCTTATGATTTTCTTAATAATATTTTCCTTTCTCTAGCTTACTTTATTGAAGGAATAGAGTATACAATTACATATAATGTATAAAATGTGTATGAATTGGCTGTTTATGTTATCCATGAAATTTCCAGTCAACAGTAGGCTATTGGTAGTAAAGTCTGGGGGGAGTCAAAAGCTTTATGTGGATTTTTTACTGTGTGGGGGTTTGGTACCCCTAACCCCTGCATTGTTCAGAGAGGGATCAACTATATAACATATAAAAATCTTTCACTTAGATCTTTGAAGAAGTATTCTGTGGTTGATGAGGGCAGCTGCACCAAAATAAGAACTTTCAAAAATGCTATCGCCTAACCACTTTACCATGGGGTTTCAAATCTGAATCACTACTATGGTTAAAATATATTTACAGAGGTTTGATTTACATATAAGTAAATGTTACCTGAGAGAAATTTAAATGCACAAACCATACAACATGCTTTATCATATCACCATGTGTAGGTTCATTAGATTATTTGGAAGGTTGACAGGAGCACACTCATAGGAAAAACCAGTGAAGAAAAGTCTATTCTTTTTTATGAAAAAGAGGGACGAAGAAATAGGGAATGAAGTGGATTATAGGGCTATGGAACTCCTTTCTCAAATACATTGCATCTCCTCCTTGTCCTACTTATTACTTCCCATGCCAGAGTGTGCTACCTGCCACCATTTCCTACTGAACTCATCCTGAGTAGGGCTGCACACCTCACTCTTCCCACGTGGGGAAAATACCAGCATTGAATAGACAGAACTGCATCCTATGCTCTCTTTTCCACCAGTCCAGGCACCAAGAACTACACTGACAATAAAACCCTCAGCACAGTGGATATGGGTATCCCATCCAACACTGCATTAGGCATTATCTTTGTCAGACAGTAAATATAGAAAGTTCTGGTGATGCTCTATGAATATAAATGTTTCTCAAGCTTTATTTTTCACTCATCATGGTGCTGGATCTTGGCTAACAAACTCAGGGAGTAGGACATTCATGAATTATGATCAAAACCACATTTACATCTGTTTGTTGAACAGTAGTCATATGTCTTATGTAATATAACTGAAAACTTAGTGAATAAGCCATCCATTTGACTTCAGAATTGGGTTCTTGTTAGGTCTCTGAGCAACCCACAAGGATAAGATGGAACCAATAGTCCGTGAAGAAGCCTGGATTTATAGTAGCCGTCTAATTTTTTTTTCCAATGTGTGAAATTATTATGTTTATTTACATGTGTACACGTGTATGTGTAAATCACACACACACACGTACACACAGAGATAGGTCCTGAACCAGTTCTCTGAAACACGCTAACCTAGGACTCCTTGTTATATTTCAACTTGATACCTCAGGATTGGAGGCTATGCCAACACTGAATTCTGATAATTCTGTATTGCCAAAATCTGGTCAAAAGCTGAACATCTAGCATATCCCTCAATCACTTGAAAAAATACTTAATATTCACAAGAAGACATGTTTACTTCAGTGATATCCCTAGCATATTATAGAATGTGCATGGAACAACTGACAGAATTTTTCCCCCTCATTTCTTCCTTTCTTTCTTTTTTTTAAAGACTTTATTTATTTATTTGACAGAGAGATAGAGAGCACAAGTAGAGAGGCAGGCAGAGAGAGAGAGAGAGAGAGAGAGAGAAGCAGGCTCTCCACTGAGCAGGGAGCCCAATGCGGGGCTCAATGCCAGGACTCTGGGATCATGACCCAACCTGAAGGCAGGTTCTCAACCGCTTAATGGACTGAGCTACCCAGGTGCCCCTCCCCCTCATTTCTTAATTCCACCCACAGTAACAAAGCCTTTTGTTGGGTATTTCTTTGATTTTTTTTTTCTTTAAACCATCTATCATTTACATAATGACTTCTGAGAGTTGAAAATTTTTAGAGATTTAATGTTTTCATGCATGCTCAAGGATGAAGCAAGCTTTTGAGACTTTTCCAAGGCTGGTCGGAGCAGAGTTTTTCTTTACTTTAGAGAAACTGGGCAGCTGAGGCAAGAAAAAGAAATAATGGATTCATTTGAGTGAATGAAGAAGAGGCAACTGCTGTAAACCTTCCTGTTAGACCATTACCTGCATTTTCTCATAAGTTTATGCCAGAAAGAGAATAACTAATTCTAGAAGTCTCTTGCACAATCTTATGAACTAGAGAGTTCAGTATCACTGAAGTAAGGAAATTACATGTCAAAACTGCAAGTTTCTCTTTGTATAGGATACACTTTTCAAGGTTAATTTCTAGAGTGCTTTTTGTCCTTTATCATGAAAATACACACCATTGATATTTTTATTATAAGGATGCTGAAAATTGTCTTCTTTCAGCAATTTAACATCCACTCATTTGTCTCAAACACTTTAAAAGACACCTGGATGCTTGTCCCCATCACTTATATACATACAGGTCATATTAGCACAATTCACTCTCTGTTCTCAACATGCAATTCTAAGTCAGCTCACATCCCTTTGCCAGAACCTTCAATGGCTTTTTTTTTTCTTTCCACTAAGAAAAATGTACAAAATCTAAAAAATGCAAAAAAAAAAAAAAATCCAAAGTCCTTACATTGGCCCAGAGGATTGTGGATGATCTGTTATCTCCCTATTTTATCTCCTGCCCTTCTCTTCCGTGCTCCTTTATTCTGTCCTAACCATGTTGGCTTTCTTATTATTCCTTTACACAAGAAACACACACCCAGTTAAAGTCTTCTCATCCACTGAGCCTTTGGCCTGAGATGCTCTTTCCAGAGCTATTCCATTGGCTTGTTCCTTCACTTGCTTTTGCTTATCGACTTAATTGACATTTGATCAGGCAGGGCCCTTTTTGACTGTGCCATATAAAAAAGCAAATTTTTTTTTCCATCTTGTCACTCCCTAGCCCCCAGACATATCATCTATTCACTTTTTCACAATTTTGTTGCCTCTTTCTCCCAACTAGAAGGTGAGCTCCACAGGATCTCCGTCATTTGCTCCTACTATTTTCCCAAGA
The DNA here is from genome assembly GCF_011764305.1 of Mustela putorius furo. Lineage (NCBI taxonomy): Eukaryota > Metazoa > Chordata > Mammalia > Carnivora > Mustelidae > Mustela > Mustela putorius. The sequence goes on from NW_025421987.1 coordinate 36,120,770, forward strand.
ATGGAAAGCATGGAGTTGATGCTCCAAATGTATTTTCAATAAATGAAGGAATAGGGAGTGATAATAGAGTAAAACTTAAATTGTGAAACAGCTGAGTTTGGGCTCGACTTTGTTCGTCTTTTATTAGCAAAGACATTATTCTAAAGACACTACAGCTGGACTAACAGGTGCCAACACAAATGTTGGAAGCTCACAGATAAAAAGGTTTTGGGGTGGTGTGTGTGTATATTTATGTTTCATTTCGGTAGAACTGATGTCTCTACAGCATGCCCTGAGAGGTCACACAGACATAAATCATGAACCTCACTCAGTGCAGCAGGTGTGACCTGAGACCCTTAGCCTCCATTTGGAGCTTCAATAGTCAAGTAAATTACCACATGCCAATAAAAAAGTACAGATTCAAAACTGGTTTTGAGATTCTGTTACTTTTCAGTTACATATTATAATCCATTTCCTCCTTTCTTTCTTGACTTCCCAATTCATTTTCACTTCGCCCCCATCATCTTTTTTACCTTCCTGAAAAGTATCACTTTTCCCAGTTATAGAAAATCTTCACCTCTGTGTCTGCTTTTATCTGCATGCCATTTGGTGAGGCAAGAGTACTTAACTTGCCTCTAAGTTCTCAAGCTCTGTCCAACACCAACATGGTCACTCCTGCTCTCAATAAGGGGCAGGTGTTTGTCAGAGGCTTTAAATCAGTGTCAGCAAGGAGCAAGATTTTCCGTTGATCCAAGTGTAAGCTTACAAGACTTGGTCACATACTACACACATTTTTCACCAATACGACATACATGCTAGGTAGCGCCACTGAGTTTATGACAACTTTGGCTGCATGGTGATCAAATAATGGCAAAACTAAATTAGATATATTGACAAAAGTCATTAATTTGGCTTAGAAATTTAACATACACAAAAACCAACTGTTAAGACAAATCTTTGGTGGTATGTTAAATGCATACTTCAGCATGAAGAAAGAAAAACACCCCGTTTAATGCTGTGGTCTGCATCTCATCTAGAAATTCCCTCTAGCTGTGTATGCCCTAAACATGGCAGCAAGAATTATGGAGGAGTCCTAGAGGAAGGACTGGCAGTAACAACGGGAATAACGCTCAGCTCATTTAGTTTTTCTAATGAGCATTAAGGTGGGTTCCATAATGTGATGAAAAGAGGGCAGAAAGTCATGAGTGATATGTTTTTTAAAAACTGCAGTTACCATTTTGTGAGAACCCAGTGGGTCCAGGAATGTATCAACAGTTACTATATATGGGTAAAGAGATGATAGGTAATTTTTTTCCCCAATTTTGAATTTTCTTGTTATGTTATTAGGAAGATGCATTAATAATCATTTAAAAATTGGGAACACGTTTGATGGAGTATTGTGAATTTGTTGGTACTAAATCTAGGGATTGTAATTCAAGTTGCAGAGGCTGCCTAACGATACTCTTGAATATCTTTCCCTATGCATCCAGCAAATAGCCATATGTCAAAGTATGGAAGAGTTAGAAATACAGGTGCCTAGAAACCCCACCTTGCAAATCGAATACTAAAGACAATTTCACCGTAACATGGAAGTCCAAACAGAAAGGGGATATTTACTTAGCACTTAACCATGGAAGGTATTTTTCAGATTACATTATTTGCCCCCACAAAAATCCTGGAGGGTTGTATGACCCCATTTTAGCGAGAAGCAAATGGAGTTTGAAAGTGATTAAGTGACATCCCAAACCACAAAGCCAGAGAGTCTGATTTAAACACAGGCTTGTCCGTGCTTAAGATGAAAGCATGTGAAGATGAATATTCACTTGACCCTCAGGATTTAATGATGTTTGTATTAACAAAGTATGTTTGGGCCCACACTTAAATAACCCAGAGCCTCTAGGCAGCTGGGTTCTGGGAAGGCTAATATTATTTACTCTAATTTTGATGAATCTTTAGAAAGCAATAAATATGATATTGATAATTACATGCATGTGTTTAATAGAAAGTATCCTAAAGTACCTCCACTTTGTTTACCTGCTAAATATAAGTAAAAGTTGGCTTAATTAGTGATATTCTCCATTCCTTGTACACTATCTTACTCCTGAAAGCCGCAGCACAGTGAACACAATAACCAATAGGCCAGGCCTGCACTAATGTACTTCTACTAAGTTAAATGCTTACCAGTCATCTGTGTTTGTTTTCAGACCTATTTATGCCAGCTCCATGTGTTACTAAACAGCAACAACAAAAACAACAACAAACCCAAACTAAATGATGCTGAAATTACAGTAGGGAAAATACTGGATTAATGAAAATTAAGTTGCACACTTTCAAAAAACTTAATAAAAGTAAATATTTAAATGATTGCTATGGAACTAGGTGTGATCCAGACAACCAAAGGGATTGAAGGCAGGGATGGGGGAAGAATTCACAACACTTAAAATGATTCTGTAATCAGACTGTTACACCGCTGCCTTGAAGGTATTGCTCCACTTGAAAGAACACAGAACTAGGAAATACAGAGGGAGCCTGGGATGTGTGGCAAAAATCAGAAAGTGAATAAGCACATATTTATTTTAAAAAATTTGTATGTCTATATCATTTGCCATGATTTTCTGCTTTGAATTAAAGTTCTGATTAATAAAATTAATCATCTTCACAGAAACTAACCAGCTCATCTTGATTGGCTCATTGCATTCATTTTCTATTAGCAGTTTAAAACAACACTTTTATTATTTCAGTTTCTATCTGTCAGAAGTCTGGATTCTCTACTCAGTGTCTCAAGGAGCTGAAATCAAGGTGTCGGTCATGTGGGGCTGCCATTTGGGGATCAGAATCCCTTCCAAGCTCACTGGTTGTTGGAAGAATCCGTTTCCTTGCAGTTCTAGGCTGGAGGTCCCCATTTTCCTGCTGACGGTTCCCTGGGGACCACATCCACATCCTAGAGATTGCCCGAGGTTCCTTGCCTTGCAGCCTCCAAAAGTAGTTCTCACAGGGATGTTTGCTTTTTCCCTGTTCAGTTTGCTCGTGTCTCTGACTTTCTTTTCAGTGACCAGCTGGAGAAAATGTTCTACTTTTAAAGGGCCTATGTAATTAAGTTGGGCCTGTATAGATAATCTCCCCTTCTTAAAGTCAGTTCTGCTACATTGCATAGCCTAATCACCACAGTGAAATGAATTATAGTCACAGTCCCTGGATTTAGACAGGACACGTGCATTAGGGGGCTCAAAATCTTAGGGGGTATCTTAGATTTCTGCCAACCATAACCACATAAAAAACTGACGTATGACCACAAGGGGCTCCAGTGTCCCCCAGCCCACATTACATAAGCAAAGCTCAACTGGAACCAAATGGCGACCTGCGACCTCCAGCTTTTGCTTCATGCCCTCTTTACTCTCTCTCCCTTCCAAAGCAATCTAAATGTTTGTGGGATAAAAAGAGGCTCATGATAATTTAGCAATGAGTGGTTTCTGAAGCTAGAGAAAGAAAAAATCAGACTTTATTAACAAAATCACTTTGGGAGAAATTCTCAGACAGCCTCTTATTTTCTGACACCCACATCCTTTCTCTTTAACATAAGTCTGACTTAAAAAAAAAAAGCGTATGAATTTATTTGGGATTTTAGTTTAAGTTGGTGAGAAATTATGATTCTTAAAATAATCATTTGTTCTAAGAAGAAAATGTTTCACAATAATACAATACAATGATAACAAATGAAAACAATGGTCTATCTGCAAACTGGAAAGTGGGCTGTGACCAACTGGCAATCGATGTAGTGTAAAGCCCAAGTCAATGGGACACTGCTGATGACCACACACTGAGGACCCTCAAAAAAGAAGGCATCTTGGTGGCTGTGGAATTATGATCTTTAGATCCAGACACTTTGCTTTCCATCTGTATTAACCTGTGCTTTCTACCTTGAAAGACATTAAACAGCTTCCCCTTCTTGAGCTAAGCTTTGTACCAGGTAGGAAGTATTCCTTTTGCCATTACGCATATTCTCTGTGTTCTCTTTTGTCTCAGAATGAAAAAGGAAGTATGACTGATATGAGTGAGAAAAGAATAGCAAAGCTTCTTTCTATTCAATAAAAATATATTCTATAGACCTTCTGTATGCCCAATGAAGCAAATCTTCCATTTTTAAAGTAAACAACTGGAGAAGATGGTGTAGACGAAATTTAAGCCTCAAATGAAAGTTTTAATGGATGTTTTTAAAGCTTTTCCCTACTTGACCATTATATGCACCTATAAATAGAAAATATGTCTTAAAATGTTTAGACAGTTTTAGGGGTCAAGCAAAGTGGATATGAGTGACTTCCTAGTTGTGAGTCATCATATTCTCATTCTGCCTACTCAACCGAAAAAAAATATTTAAAAAGTGAAACATTCTGTGGACCCTTTTTCAATTTACCCATACCTTATTCCCTGCATAAACATTCTCTCATAAAAAACATAGACATATGATTATTTATCATGCATAAATGATCTTCCCAAGCACACCTTTTTAAAAATGCTCCAACAGAACTGTCTGAAATGTTAATACCCAAACTGCACCACAAATAGTTGAGATTTAAATAATGTTTCCAAAACTTACACTTCATTGTAAGATTACCATGGAGTTTCAATACATAAAATTGAAAACAATTCAATATCCAACCTCTTATTGTCATTCAGTGCCTGCTATTTTAATATAGAACTGAAATTTGAATTTCTAAAATAACTACGAATCTATTATGTAGGAATAAACTACTAGAAATTTTGCACCAACTTTCATAATTTAATTGAGGAACATTTTACAGTGAAATTTTCTGGACACTCTAGAAATATAAAGAAATACCTAAAAACTCTCCTCCACCAGAGACCAATTGCACCTTAACAAAACTTTGAGTCATGAATAGAATAAACTAAGCACAGGTATCCGAATTTCTCTGAATCAGACTATTAAAAAGAAGGTTATTTCTCTCATCTATTTTTTCCATATCCATTTCTACTAAATCTATACCAGTGTTTCATGCTGTATACTTCTAGTACCAGATTTTGACAAAAAAAAAATCTAAAAATATTTATGGTCACAAATCCTCATGCCCCTCTGGGGAGTGTAAAATGGTACTACCAATTTGGATAATGAATTCGCAGTTTTGTAAAATTTGACGTGTATTTATCTTATGACCCATCAAATCCACTCCTAAGGATTCATTCTGAAGGAAGGAGACCATATGTCCATGGAAAACTTATACAAGAACACTCATAACAGATTTATTTATAATGACCAAAAAGTGGGAATAATCTTTGTTCACATCAAGAGGAGAACTAATAAGCTAAAGTGAGATATACAATGAAATACTATTGAGAAATAGAAAGGATTGAACTACTAAAATATGAAAAATAGCAATCTCAGAAACACTATGCCTATCAAAAGAAGCTAGACAGAGACTGGATATATATGATTTCATTAATATGAAAAAGGCAAAAACAGTACAATGGCAGTACAGATTCATGGATTCATCAGGACTTGCAAAGATATGGAAGGAATATGAAGGAAATTTCTGCAGAGATGAAAAGTTTTGTACCTTAATATGGAAATGTGGATTACACAGAGGTTTACATTTGTCAAAACTGGACAAACTAACCTGAGATTAATGCATTATACTGTATAAAATAATACATCCATAAGAAACAATTTTTTGAATATTATAAAAGTTTATCTTGGTCAGAATGTTTGAAACAGGGTGAAACAAAATAAGATTTCTTTAATAGTACTAATGTGCACTATTAATCTTCAAGAACTGTGGTAAGTGAGCTTTTTGCCATAGAACAGTTTAAGGACCACCTTTAGAGACTAAGCCTCCTCAGAACACAATAAAAAGTTAAGATTTTTACCATACTACATTCAAAAAATACAAAGAAAAACTCTGTGTGCGTGTGTGTGTGTGTGTGTGTGTGTGTATGCATGTTGTCTGTTAACAGCCATAGTAATAGGAGAGAGAACAAATTAAGAAGACTCCTATGTCCATGGCATAATGACATATGTATCTTTGGTACCACCTGTTAATGAAGTCAGGAAAAAAATGTAAATTGTTACTGAGCCTGCAGAGAAGATTAGAGGAGACAGCTGAAGAGAATAGCAAAGGGAGATACCGAGGATAGTAAAGGAACAGGGTATTGAGAGTGATTCAGAGACGCAAGGCAGTTGTGTGGGAAGAGTCAAGAATTTTATTCTCAGCTCTGCTGCAGATTTAATCAGGGGCCCCTGGGCAATTCACATATGCAATTTATGACACTCTGGTTGGCTTAGTATATCTGACCTGAGAGTTTGTAATTGTCTGTGACTGGTGGCAGCTGTCACTGAAGTACAGTAAGTAAGGTGATTCCCCCTGTGCCCCACGCTTAGGGAGACACCAAAGCTATGATAAAAAATCTGCTCATAGAAAAATGAAATAGTCAAGGAATTAATATATTCAAGATCAAGCATTTTGTAAATACTGTTTATGGATCGTAATCCTCACTCTAAGAGTGCCCAGATGTTTCAGAGCTTTCAGACAACTTCAAAGTACACTCCCAGGGCCAGGTTGTGGGGAGTGGGGTGAAGTGACCCAGGTGGAAGTCTGATATCCAGAGAATACTTAAGTGAATCTACATAATCATGATCACCAAAATGGGTGGGTGGGAGATCTTTGAATCTTTCACATCAATCCTTTGTGCCACATATTTCCATTTTAAAAATAGTCTTCCCTTTCAAAACAGAGCTTATTGGTTATTATAAACAGAAAGTATGCATATAAACAAACCCAATAATGATGTGTCTTTTGTTCTCCTATGTGGAACTTAATTCAGTTTTTCAGTGATGTCTCTCTAATTACGTGTGGATTTGTCTAGGGGCTCATGAATCTTGGTGCTCACGTTTCCCTTGCTAGGCCCTCGTGCAAGAATAGTACACATACCTACTCAACACACACCAAATGTATTATGGATAAAAGGATGGCATGAAGAAAGAATGAATGGATGGATGGGTAACACAATTTAATATTGCCTGCCAACTGAATGGACTAATACTATATAATAAACATGAATGACAGAACTTCTGGTCCTGGCTGGGATGAGATAGCTTCCTTTGTGCTAGACTTCCCACACACAACCGGAAAATCCTAAACCTAGTACAATAAGCAAATATAAAAAGATTCTGAAAGGTAAAGAAAGAAGGTAAACTGGATAAGGATCATAGGACTTTTAGAACAATGTGCTCATGAGGGTGATGAGATTCTAGGGTTTTCTTTTTGCCCTTCATATATCCTGGATGGGACACTGGAGAAACCTACAACCCAGAACTGCCAACAGGCACAGACAAGAAAGCAAGCCCCAAGGAAGTCGTGCATCCTCTAAGCAAAGGACGCAGAAAGAGTAACCTAGAAGTACAGAAAACCCTTTTAACAATATATACCCTAACCCAGGCACATACCGAAGGAGAAATTTCCCCCACCCTGCAGCATCAGTTGGACTGTTGGGGAGCTGAAGTTCTGGTCTCATATCCAACATTGGCAAGACAAGGCAAGTCAACCTCTTTACTTCCCCTCACCCAATTAGCACCAGTGATACCAAAGGTAAAACCAAAGTTCTACCCACACACAACAGAAACAGATAGAAACTGGGTGATGTGAGTTATTATTCTGCTTGGTGTAGAATGGTGAACCAAGCTTTCATCCCTACCAGAACTTCACTTTTTCACGTAAATAGTAAACAGAGTGGCTTCTTCCCAAAAGATAAAAAAGATTAAATAGGATCCAGAGTCTCACAAAACAAAACCCCAAATGCCCAAGGTTAGGATAAAAAAAAAAAAAACTTTCATCATACTAAGAACTGGGAAAATCTGAGCTTCCATGAGGCAAGTAAGTCAACAGATACCGACACCAACATAACACTCATGTTGAAATATCTGATGAGAGTTTTAAGGCAGCCGTCATAAAACTGGTTTGTCAAGCAGTTTCAAAAGCATTATAACAAATGAAAAAAAATAAAAAAGAAAATTTCAATGAAGAAATAGAGGATATGAAGAAGAATTAAATGAAAATTTTAATAATAAAAAAAAATGAGTCAAAATAAAGAGTTCAATAATGGACCCAATAGCAGAATGGAAAGGAAGAGAAAAGAAGCCATAAATTCGAAGGTGGGATGAAATAAACTACTCAGTATAAACGACTGAGGGATAACAGACTGAAAAAAATAAAGAACAGGGCCTCAGGGACCTATGGGACTATAACAAAAAACTTCATATTTGTGTTACTAGAGTCCCAGAATGAAGGGAGAAAGTGAGGCTTAAAAATAATTAGATTCCTCCAATTTTGTTGAAATTATTCAAAAACAGTAAAGTCTTAATTTTAGAAAGTATTCAAGGTTTGTTGAATTCAAATTTCATCAAAAAGACATAAGCTTACACATTCAAAAATCAAACCCAAACAGGATAAAATGCAATAATCCATAGTCAAACCGAAAACTAAAGAAAGTATCTTGAAAGTACCCAGAAAGAAATGATGCATTATCTTTAGAGGAACAGCATTTTGTTTATTTTGAACTAGAGCAAGTTCCAGAGACCATGGAAGCCAGAGGAAATAGCACAACATTTTTGTTGCTGAAAGAAAAGGACAGTCAACCAGAATTCTCTAACCAGAAAAAAATTTTTCAGAAATAAAGTTGAAATCAAGACATTCTCAGATGAAGGAAATTTAAGAAAATTTGACATCGGTATGCCTACCTAAAGTAATGTCTAAAAGGACTTCCTCAACAGGAATAAAATCATAAAGAAGGGAAAAGTGGTATATCAGATATGAAGAAAGACCAATGAACAGAGTAGAAATATGGGTAAGTATATTATCTTTCCCATCTTGAGTTTTTTAAATTATGTTAGATGGGTGAAGCAAAAATTATACTCTTGTCTGGATGTGGCTGCTAGTGTACATAGGGAAATAGTTAAGGCAATTGTAAGATAAAGGGGAAAAGTAAATGGCTGAAAAGCATGATATTGTCTCTATGTTTTACTTGAACTGATAAAATATTGATGGCAATATATATCATTGGCCATGGTGAAAACAAAAATTGAAACTAAGATAAGATACATCACTCCATATATATTAGAACAACTAAAATTGTAAAAGAGGGACAATACCTCAAGTTGTTTAGGATATAAGGAAACTGCGTCTCACATATATTCCTGGTAGAAATGATACCACCACTCTGGAAGTTGTTTGGCAGTTTTTTAAAGATGAAACAGTCATAGGTCCACAAATTGCAATTCTAGGAATATATCCCAGAGAAGTTAAAAATTATGCCACATAAACATTTTATACAGAATGGTGGACTCCAGGGTCACACCTCAAAACTGAACAGTTAGAGGAATAATACCTTTTTCCAGTCTTGTGATCAGGAGTCTATTCTCTACAAAACTTCACTCTGAGAGGCTCTGGAATGAGGAACACTAGGTATAGTGAATAGCTGGGGTGAAGTATTAGAAGAAAACAGAGGAATTAAGTGGAAGTTGATATATTGAACTCTGTGACTCTCAGACTTTTTTCCCCATTAGAAGGGCAAGCTTCTAGCATGCATCATCGCACTGCCCTACTACCTGACCACTCTGCATCACTGGTGAGGATTAGAAGCTCCTTCTGTGCATAAACTAATTAATCTGAGAGGAAAAGTTCCTAGGGCCCTTGGATACTGACTTAAGAAAAAAATGTGTCTTTCTGTTCCTCTGGTTCTTGGTGATGCCTAGTGCTGAAATTTATATACAGCTGTGACCATAATCAAATACACCAAAATTGTAAGTGGGCAGTTGGTCAAAACATGTATCCATGATGATGTCCTCAAGTCATTGGATTCACCAGACATGGAGTCAAAATACTATAAGACTTATTGTGACATGAGATTTTATACAGTCTTTTAAATTCTGTATCTCCTAGGGTACTCTGCGTAGCAACGAATAGGAAACTTAACTCAAATGAAGATACTAATTAATAAGGGTAGTTGTACAAACAGAGGCAAACATCAGCCAACAGCGAAGAAGACAAATTGAGCTGGATAGTTCAGTAATAAACATGAAATACCAGGGAAGAAAAGTTGAGATCCAGGTAACAAGAGATTCAACACGGGTGTTTAGCAAAGGGAATTCCAGAATGAAAAAAAAAGAGGTAACTGCTGAGAGGCAGCAGGCTTAAGGAGCAACACTTTCACAGACAAGAAAGATAGGAAAGACTGGGGGCAGACAGTAAATCATAAACAATACTGGTGGGCAGGCATTAAATAGGGATTTTGAAGTATTTGTGAAGATATTAATCACAGTTGGTCAGCCAGACCAATGAAGATAGCCATTAATTTTAGAAAAATTAACTCATGTGGAAAAAAAAAATGTGTGGTGCAGTCTGGTCTATTAGTTATTATGAATGTTATTGTGTAAGCAAAATAATGTAAAAACTGACAAACAGCTTAACCAAATATTCTAATATTACTGTGCTGGGGGCCAGGGGAGGATAGGTGGCCGAGGGAATATGGGGCAACAGCATAACAGAGAGCCAATGACTCACACTGGTGAGAGTCAATAGAAAAATGTCTAATATTAGCCAATCATACTGAACAGCTATGTAGAAAAACAGCAGGAGAGCATGAATAATTAAAGACTCTGTGAATAGCCTGCCATACTTCCACCTCATTGCCTTTGCATTTGTTGTCCAGAAACCTCTGCCTCTAAATACCCTCTTGACCAACCCTCTGACTCTCCTAAAGCAACAGAGGTCACTCCTCAGTGAAGCCTGCCCTGTACAACCTAATAGTTCACCTGTTGCCATATATTTCATATTTTCTCCTCTGCTTTTTTTTTTTCTTAGTGCTTACCACCAGCCAATGGATAATATATTTTATACTTATTACTTATGAATTTGTTGGTGTATTGTCTTTTCCTCTAGCAGACTGTATATTCCATCTTAGAAAGGACATGTAAGGGCTTCCTCACTGCTAAGGCATAGCACTTAGAACAGTGCTGATACATGGTAGGCTTTCATTAGCTATTTGCTGAGTAAATAAATAAATCTCTGTTGAATATTAATGTCTGAGGACCAATATGAAAGCTGTGAAGAGGTAACACAAAGGCCTGCTGGGTTTTTTCCATTAGTCTTCTACTATTATAAGACTTATAAGACCATTAGTCTTATACTAGCCTTTTTTGAAGTGAGCATGTATTCACCCTCATTGGAAAGTAAATTTTTTGTAAAAACACAATCTAGATCAAATATAAGGAAGAGAAATTTCTAAGCTAATATTGAATGTGAAAAATACTTGAGTCATTCCATGGAGGTTTCTGGAAGTATGACAATTTTACCTATCCTGATACCTGGTTTGGAGGCCTAAGTACTAAATAATGAGGAAGTTGGAAAGATTAGCTATGGGAATGCTGAGAAAAGATTGAATGCTTCATGGAAGAGTTACTGGCCACCGTGTTTTAAAGATGGTAGCAAAACAGATAAACAGGTAGAGAAAATGACAGGGTTATCTTTTACTTTTATAATAATTAAGCCTAAGAAAGAAAGTTTTTTTTTTCTTGTGACAAAAAGGAATATACTTTATTGGATAATGTTTAGAAAATCAGAGTTGGCAAAAGAAGACAACTGTGGAAAGAACTGAGATGTCCTTCAACAGATGAATGGATAAAGAATAGGTGGTCCATATATACAATGGAATACTATGCAGCCATCAGAAAGGATGAATACCCATCATTTACACTGATGTGGATGGAACTAGAGGGTATTATGCTAAGTGAAATAAGTCAATCAGAGAAAGACAATTATAATACAACTTCACTCATATGTGGAATGTAAGAAATATCGCAGAGGATCATGGGGGAAACAAAATGGGAAGAAATCAGAGAGGGAGACAAACCATGAGAGACTCTGGACTGTGGGGAAAAAACAGGGTTGCAAAAGGGGAGATGGGTGGGCTATGGGGCACTGGATGATGGGTTTTAAGGAGGGCACCTGCTGTGATGAACTCTGGGTGTTATACTCAATTGCTGAGTCATTAAACACTACATTTGAAACTAAAGATGTACTATATGTGGGTTAATTGAATTTAAATTTAAAAAATAAAGTTAAGGAGCTTTAAAAAAAAAAGACTTTAACATCATTCATAATCTTTCTGGTCGGGAACACTTTTAATATACCTGCAAACATTCTTCCAATTCTATCCCTATGCCATGCGAATGTGTGTCTGTGTGTTTATGCGTGCTTGAGAATGAGTGCTTGCGTATGTGTGTAAATCCTCCCCTATTTTCAAATTGGGCTTTGTGATACAAGCACTTTCAGAGAGCAAGGTTGGGACACCTTCCTTCTTTTTCCTAGCTAAACAGCCAGCATTTGTACTCTGATGATTTCTTAGCCACTAATGCCTAAGGGTAGGTTGGAGCTGTTGAACGTGAGGTTAAAGTTTCCATGTCGCCTGTTACTAATCTCCTGAGACAGTTTGTCCCCAGACAGCATTTCTTTTGGGCATGTTTTTGTCTACGTTCCTTCTCACAATAACCCTCTAAGAATCTATCAGTCTGAGAATGGTGAAAACTAATCCTTGGAAAACCATACCATGCTTTTTGAAGTACACTTTGAACTTTGATCTTGTAGAAATTTCATGGTTGGTATAAAGTGCCCTACAAGAAATTTTCCCTCTGCTTTTGATAAGGAAGAACTGTTCAGACTAGAACATTTTTTCTTTTTTTCAGATAACTGTGTGGGTTCCAAACACATAGGATCTCACTAAGCAATAGCTCTTCAAAATAAATCCCTTTTTCCCCTAATATTGTTCACCATTTTTATAAATGATCGAGTAGCATTTTCTCCTTTTGTTCCCCTTCATTTGTTCTCATAGATCCTGATCTCATAGCAACAGAGTTAAAGAGTCACTCACTTCCAAGCCCAAGCATAAAAAGAGGAAATAAAAAACACTGTATTTAGTTTAAATATATAATTTTTCTGTATTCAACCATGAATGTGAAATGGATACCAAAGCCAGGAAAAAGTCAAATCCTCTACGACATAATTGAGATTGAAATACTGAAGTGGATTCCCATTGGCCACAGAATAGCATTAAACTATTGCTGCATATAAAATCTTTATGTTATGAATGTCTATGCTAGTCTAACAAAAAGAAAACTCCTTTACCACTGCAGGAAATGATGTACCTGCTTTGTTGCCATTTCAACACAATAGTTAGCATATAGTAATACACAAATCTTTGAGTACCAATGGACTTCTTTACTTACAGTTGAATTTGTTTAAATTGCTACTTTAGAAAACCAATATTTTTATTGTCCAAATTATTGGCATTTGTCTGTTGCCATGACATGTTTTCTTTGTGCCTTTTTAATTGGGATGACAAATGTGTTCATTGGAATTGGACTGGAAATCTATTCTTAATAAAAGGAGATGAAACCACCCTTCAGTCTTTCTCAGATAATATTTCTTAACATAGCTTAGATCTAAATATATATGTTAAGTTCCAATTTTTAAATGGTGGGAAAATATGGTTCCATCTCCCTCATCTCTTAAAAAGCATGTCAAAAAGAACCAAATAAAAAATCAGAAAAAAATCCTATCTTAAGAGAAATGAAAGATATTTTAACTTAAACTATAACATGTGAGAAACTATGTAGTAGAAGTAAAATAGGTGTGAAAAGGTGATTAGAGGGGCACCTGGTGGCTCTGTGGTTTAAGCATCTGCCTTTGGCTCTGGTCATGATTCTGGGGTCCTCGGATCCAGTCCCACATCAGGCTCCCTGCTGAAGGAGAGGGAGAGCCTGAATCTCCCTCTCCATCTGCCCCTTCCCCTGCTCGTGCTTGCACACTCTCTCACACACTGTCTTTCTCTCTCAACTGAATAAATAAAATCTTTAAAAAAAAAAAACAAAGAAAAGAAAAAGAAAGGACGATAAGAGCAAATGATTTCAAAATCTCAAGCTATCAGGGCATAATTGGCCACAGGAGAAGGTACACCTTGAGGAAAAAACCCAGAATCTACATCAGGAACAATAAAGCATTGCAGGGGAACAATAAACCCATTGCAATGGGCTTTTCTCTGGGCTTTGAAGTGATACCCAGAGCAAAAAGGGAGGCAAGGGTGAAAGCTCACTCTTGCACAAGGCGGAGATTTGCACATACTGTTTGGGAAGAGATTCTAAATTATGTACCTGCAAAAACCGCTAGCTGAAGAAAAGAGAGAAACAGTTCACGAGGCTCAAACAGCTCTCTGTCATTAAGAACTTCTATATGAACCAGGGAGAATTCGTGCTCTCTGGGAACCCTGCATGGCTCACTTTCCAATAACTACTCTGCAATAAAATTGTTTTGTTAAACTCATCACATTCAGAGATGAGGAATAATAACAAAATTTTAAAAAGGAACTGGAAACCAATGGAAAATACAATAAGGGAAAGAAGAGGAAAAATAAACCACAGACAGAAAAATATTGCCACAGTGTAGCATGCTTCCATGAATTTAAATAACTTAGCAAATCAAGAAAAGTCAGAGCAGAGATACAATAACTCCAATGAAACAGGAGGACATGAAATATGCACAAACAAGCTTCCACAGAAGAAGTAGGAAAGAAAGGAAAATCCTGATATAAATAAGGCAACATTTATGTAGATATGGATGAAAATAAAGAATTAAGAAGAGTAAGCAAAATAAAGATGTAAAGGTTTGTAAAGAAAGTCTGAGATCTGGAAGACAGTCAAAGGAAATACTATATGAATGTAACAATCCCCAAGAAGAAAATCAAACTTCCAAGAGAAAAAAAACATACTTAAAGTATAAATTTGGAAATTTTCTAGAAATGAGAAAGAGTTGGATTTGCAAATTAAAAGAGCATGTCATGCCTCATAAAAGAAAATTTTATGTAGAGTGATGAACACCAACACATTTCCTAGTAAAATTGCTGGACTTCGAAAATATATAAAAAGTAAAGAATTTTCTGAGCATCCATGAAAAAAAAAACACAAAAACTAAACAAAAAACCCTGAATCACCCAGAGGAAAAAAAAATCCAGATTGTCCTCAAACACACTGTTACTGTACAGTGAAGCAATACCCCAAAAGTCTCGAAGGGAAAGAAACATCAAGACATAATAAGAATATTCCACCCAGCAGATGGTCAGGCTCTTGGGCCAACCAGGCTATTGAACCAAGCACAATGTCTAGAAAATAGTAAATGGATGGATAAATGAAAGACCTTAGTGTTGGCATATGGGTTTGATTCTCTATTGGACATCTGTGAGAGGATAACTGGCAAACTTAGAGGTATGACAGTAGATCACAGGAGGAGAGGTCACATTTATGAATCATGATAAATTAAATAAAAGCGTAAGACAGAAAGGAGATACAGTGCTCAAGGGAAAAAGAACAACTCTTAAGAATAACATTTTTTCCAGAACTTAATTCCATTTAATAAAGTAACACAAACTACAGTAAGATGATACTTACTATTTGCCAGGCATGGTCATAAGCCCTCTACATGAATCAGCCCATTAAATCCCATGAGAACTTTGTAAGTAGCCATTATTATTGTTGTTGTTGTTATTATTATTACTACTACGTCGTGCATTTTACAGAGGAAGAATCGGCACACATTTTTAAGGAACTTGCCCAGTCACGTAGCTATTTGAACAGTCTGAATCCACACGTGAGGTTGCTTCCACTAGAGAAGAGGCCGTTGGGAGACTGCAATGGAGAGAGAGAGCCTGTCAAGGTGATCCCACTGACCACAGTACCAGACACTGTGGAGAGGTCAAGGGGTGTTTTGGCAACTAGGAGAGCTTCTGTGGCAGTTGAGAAAACTATCTTAGCAAGTGTTGAAGGCAGGAACCAGACTAGGGTGAAACAAACAAGTGTAGACAAAAAAAATAAAACAGTGCATGTAGATAAATACTTAGAAAACTCTATAGGAGAGAAAAGACATGGGTATCTCCTAGAACTTTCTGGATGTTTGTGTCTTTTCTCTGTAAGGGAAGTCTAAACTTGAGGCCATTACTTTTGCCTAATTTGAGAACCACATCTCAATAATATACAGATATGAGGCATTTAAATTTCATCTCCCTGTCTTAAGTACTGTTATGTGTACCTGTAAGCCACACAGCAAACAGGGGAAGGCTGTAGAAATGGGGAACTGGAGCATAAGCAATGAGAGTTGTAGACAATATCAATAGCTTTCTGGTTTTACCTGAATCTGTCTTGCTAAGAGGCGAACCCGTGTTTATAGGACTCCTCCACATCCTCATTTAGAGCTTCAAGGATTTTGTTCCTGTTGGTGCTATAGTCCATGATATTATATACTTAGAATAGTGATCTCAGTAACCAATTAGCTAAGAAAGCAACTTTTGACAAATAGGATACAATCCAAGTAATAAGCCACAGAACAATTAGCGATGTGTTTTACCTAATAAGAAAAGGAGTTTTGAACTCTGTCACCTTCTCTTGGGTTACCTAGTGATACTGCCCAGTAACGGTCTGTCTCTCCAGGCTGAGTCAAAGAAAGCAGGTATTCATGAGCTGCAGAGTTTAAAATTGCAAATTTACACAGTAGAGTAGGCCCCTGAAAGCCCAAGGTCACGTATAAATAGTGATGACACACATGTTTGAGTATACCTCCCCAATAGTACAAAGAGAGCTTCTTTTTTTAAATCACAAAAATAGTTGCCCAGCTGTTGCAGCATTTCCCAGACTAGTTTCAAGATAATTTCTTTTTCCTTTGATAGAAATAGCCAGCTACCTTTCCCCAGCCTCTTTTAAGCCTCACAGCATCTGGGAGTTAAGGAAGGAGCTTTTGTGTTTGTGTTGTCACAAAACAGTCTGTCACTACTCAGGAGCAGCAGAAAATATGTATATAAAGCACATTATGTATAAAAGGAGGCTGTCCTACATTTGGCAGGAAGAAGATGTGTGAACAGATACAAACAAGACTGTTACTCATTCTAGTACTATAAGCTGAGTGGCTCCTTGGAGAATCAAGCCACAAGCACGGATCCATGCCATGTTAATTGGTAGCAGGGATTCTAGAGAGAAATAAAACTCATACTGATACGAGGTCCTTAGTAGTATGGCTTTCACCCATGCAGCCCATTTTAAACACAGTTGACCCTTGAGTGATGAAAGCATGAGGGGCACTGACCCCCCTGCACAGTTGAGAACCCAATATAAATTTTTACTCCCCCAGAACTTAATTAATAACCGCCTCCTGTTGAGCAGAAGCTTTACCGATAGCATAAACAGTTGCTTAACACATATTTTGTATGCTCTATGTATTATAGACTGTGTTCTTACAAAAAAAGTAAGCTAGAGAAAAGAAAGTGCTATTAAGAAAATCATAAGGAAGAGAAAATATATTTATAGTACTGTTCCGTATTGAAAAAATTTGCATGCAATTGAGTTTTCTACAAGAGCTAAAATAGCTAACTAGAATTTCTGGAAAGTAAGAATTCAGTCTTAAGAAGCTCCCCCCTTTTTTTAATCTCAGCATATCACAGAGTCTGGCACATAATATGTATTCAATAAACAGAGCTAAACATTTCTCAACTCCCTCTGCTACTATATATGCACTTAGTGTTAATTGTCTTTTAATTACACCAAAAGTAATGTCTCCTTTGTGCTCATCACTGACCTAATCTTCAGAGAAGCCCCAAATGTGTTAGAAGATACACATTTATAAGCTGCATCTCATTAGGACCTCCTTTTTCCAGCTACCTACAGGCTACCACTCTCACCTTATAATCATTCGGTCCACTAGCCACCCATTTCTTCCCAAATGTACAAAAACTCAAGCATCTGTTTGACCATCTCATCCTTAAGGCACCACCATAAACTGTTAGTTTCTGCAAAGCTCTCTCCCCTGTCCTCCAAGCTGCAAGAAAGGGTCAGAATGGGGGTTAGGACAGCTGAGAAGCGGCACCTCCAGGACCAGTTCTGAAGAGTAGAGCATCATCAACAGCTGCTGTTTGGAGATCATGGTCCTTCTCTCGCCATTACAGAGATTCTTTAGGGTCACTGCCTGTGCTACTTGGATAGATGGATTTCAATGTAACAAAATAGAGTTTAATGCAAGCCTAATAGTACCAGCATCTGCCTGTCAACTATAAATATCAAAAAAATCACCACGACCTTCTCAGACTGACAGCAACTTTAGCCTAGAAGAAAATCAAGGATTTTTTCTCTCTCTCTCTTATTCTCTCTATTTCCTTTGTAGAGATTAAATTATTGGTTGGGTTCCTGTATTGCTCCTTTCCTAGCAGCCCTAAACTCAGATATTGGAACTGCATCATAAGACAGTGGTATCATTACACATTTGTATATCACACCACAGGTTTTTTTCTTATGTATTATTTTATTTGAACTCGGTGTCACACATAATGATATTACTGAATTGTTTTCTTTTATAGGAAAAAAAAAATCCGAATTTTACCAGGGAGAACTTGCACATATAAAAAATTATGGGGATTTTAAACTTGACGTATCAGCAAAGTTATGTGACTCTCTTACCTCATTTTTCTGTTTTGTAAAAGAGGAATGGCAGTAGTACTGGCCGCAGGAGGTTATTTGAAGATTAAAGAAGTGAATACACAAATGCTCATCAAGTATTGTCTGGCACGTGGAAATGTTAGCTATGATTGTTTTGTAGCCTTGGTACTGTTATTAGTGTTAATATTTTCGAAGGAATCCTGGAGAATTACTATTGCTTTCACTTACAAACACAGACTTTTATGTTGGTGTCTATATAGAGTTTTTAGAGTGGATTTTGATTTTAAGCCTAAGTTGAAGTGAGAATAAATAGGGTATTTCTTTGTGCTTTTGCTGCTATCTGGAGGGGGCTATTTTTGAAACAACTTTTTTTTTTTTCTATAAGCAGGTGGATAAAATCTAAAAATCCCAACTGTCTCTGTCACTAGACTAGGCTAGTTATTATTGACTTGCAGAATTTTAACATTTTCTTCATCACATTCTCAGGTATGACTCACTCTATTTTAAGATTTACCAGAGTCATTTAAATGTTGTGATTACTTAGGACCAAGTGTAACCTAGTGGTAGGAAGTATGCTCAATTTTGCCTCCTTGTTCTTCATAACATAACTCATAATTACTAGTGAAAGAATGTGGTACAGATTACATGTCAAAAGATGGTACTATACCATAAGAGAACGTTCAAATTTAAATTTTATATGTTTAACTCCAAAGGATTGCATCTCCACTAATACATTAAATCTGGGACAAAAAGATAGCACTTTTAGGCTTTGTTATGACACTCTGTTCTACAAAAGTTGATGTCCTGTCCTCAGCAGGAAAAAGGCAGTCACAAGCCTCTCATCCCAGCTAACCTGAGCTCTGCCCACTAAAGTCTTTACAGGAGGAAGACGGAGCTGATTTAAGCCAACTGTGAAGTGGGAGGAGGATGTCTTCCATGCCCTTTAAGTGCTTTTTAGACAAACTCTCCATTTACATCTGTACTATGTTTGCAACTATGTTTGGTCCTCAGCTCTAGGCCAAGAATCACAGACACCCACAGTTGTGGCAGATCTTTGCAGACAGCTAGCTCCTGGCTGAGCACTTGCACAGATGTCCTCTATGTGGAATCTGTCCTGCCTTCCTGGGCTGGGCACTGCTCCCATAGGCTCCCAGGTCTGCCCTGTTCTGTGACCATGTCCATTCATTACCCATTACCTCTGACCGTAAAGGACACTCTCTCTTAAGGTGCCAAACTGTGGGGGTTGTCCAAGCCTCTAGTCTCCTTGAATGTTGATGGTCAGCTTTCCTTAATGCACCACCCACATCTGGCAGACAGACACCACTCAGGCAGCCTTTGTCCAGACAGACTCTGGAGGTACAAACTTATCAGTCCTTTAAAGCCTCCAGACTGCCAGCAAAGGAGTTAGTTTTTTATCCTTCAGACTCACCAGAAGTGAGTCAGACACTAGTTCACTAAGTTTCAGGGGACACATATAATACTTGATGTGGGGGACACATGTCCCCTATTCCTCCTCCCTAGGTAGGACAATTGGGGATGGAGACAACCAAAGCATACTGACAGTTATCTTAGAAAATCCTCTCCTAACAGCCAAACTGAGATTTAGGAATCTATAAGTGGTAGATGAGGAATTGATTGGCCACCCCTTGGGCCTTGCATGATGGTCTCTCAACTAATTTTGGAGTTTTTAGAGGGCTCCAACAAAACTGAGAAAAAAAAATAGTTCCATTTCAAAATAATACTACCGATGTGTGAAATAGTACAGAAATACCCGTAAGAGGAGATTTCACTTTTTCTGGGTGAAACTCAAAACATTGCTGGCCAAACTGAAGATCTCACAACAGGATACTCTCTTAACCTTCAGGAACTGATAGATACATCTTAAATGAAGAGGGGAGGGTGGTGACTCATACAATCTGAAATAAATAATTCTAGGCTTTCCAAACATCAGTTGAGAGCATTATCTAAAAGACCTTAAGGGCAGCTTTGCTCAGATTTCTCTACCTTCTCATGCCTATAATGAAGAAAGTACACGATTCCATTAACAAGAGAGGGCTCAAGTCCGTACTTCTCCGGTGTTTGCTTACTATTTCCCTACACCGAAACTTTTCCTAAGAGATAGATTTAAAAAAAAAAACAAAAAGAAAAACAAAAACAAAAAACATGCAAAATTCTTACAGCTTGAACAAAAGTGTACCTGCAAGAAGTTGCCGTCTGTTCTGAGCAGTGCTGTCTTCCTCGAGCCACATGGATCCTCCCTGCCATGGAGAGGCATTGATTGGTCTCCATTTATGTGAGCGTTTCCAACTATAGCTTAACAGCTATGTTTCAACTCTTTTCATGAAGGTTCTTTCTTTCTTTCCTCCCTCCTTCCATCCTGCCCTCCCTTCTCCCATATTTCCTTCCTTCTTTTTTTTAAATCGAAATCTGTCCCTCTCATCATTCCATGAATTCTCATCCTTCTGTTCCCCTCTTTGCAGATTTTAGGTGGTTCACTGAGTTGAGCCCTACACATGATCCTAAGGATCCAAACTTCCTCTTCTCCTTGTCTTTCTCCTGGGATACAACCAGCTGTAGTTTCGGCAAAACTGGGGCCCCGACATCTAGTAAAGACACATCAAGAAATTGTCAGAGAAGTGACACACTGGGCCCTGCTATTTGCTTAAAAAAGAAAGAAAGGAAAATAGATTTCTCCTTGTTTCTGGAAACATTCAACAAGTCTACTTTTCTCTACTTTCTGACAAGCTTTATACCATATCATCTTTATGCATCATATTAGAAAAATAATTTTATACTGAGCATCATCTGCAGAAAGCATTAAAATGTTCAGGCTATCCTTGAGCTGATGAATAATCTATGGTGAAGTTGTCCGATAAAATCAATCTTCAATAGTTCAGCCCTCAATTAATTCTAGAATGACTGTGGCCTAAAAATTGAATTGTATTCATCTCTCATCAAGTTTAGGCCAGTGTTACTTGTAGTCACAAAGTCCAGTACTTTTTTGTGATTTCACTAGTAAGAAAAGTAATAACTATTCAATTTTCATAATAGTAATGAGATCACAAACTTAAGAATAGGATTTTTATGTACTAAAACTAAATATTCATGTTGAATTCAAAATAGGAATAAAAATGCAAATAGAATTACTACTGAAAAGATCAGTTTATCTTATTTATTTATTTTTAAAGATTTTATTTATTTATTTGACAGGAAGATCACAAGTAGGCAGAGAGGCAGGCAGACAGATAGGGAAGCAGGCCCTTTGTACCAGAGAGCCAGATGCGGGGCTCGATCCCAAGACCCTGAGATCATGACCTGAGCCAAAGGTAGAGGCTTAACCCACTGAGCCACCCAGGTGCCCCTGAAAGAAGCAATTTAAATTATGACCTTGATCCACAGCAATTACAAGTAAGTAGGAAAAATTAATAAATATATAGTCTACTTTTAAAGATTTATTTATTGGGGAACCTGGGTGGCTCAGTGGGTTAAAGCCTCTGCCTTCGGCTCAGGTCATGATCCCAGGGTCCTGGGATCGAACCCCACATTGGGCTCTCTGCTCAGCGGGGAGCCTGCTTTCCCCCTCTCCCTCTGCCTGCCTCTCTGCCTACTTGTGATCCGGCTGTCAAATAAATAAATAAAATCTTTAAAAAAAAAGATGTATTGATTGATTGATTGATTTGACAGACCAATAGAGAGAACCCAAGCAGGGGGAGTGGGAGAGGGAAAAGCAGGCTTCCCCGTTAAGCAGGGCAGTATTCCAGGACCCTGGGATCATGACCTGAGCCTAAGGGAGTCGCTTAATGACTGAGCCACCCAGGTGCCCCTAGCCTACTTGTAAATGAATTAGAAATAATCAAAAAGTATTTGTTAGGTTTTCTGGGATGAAAGTTAATACAAACTTTTGCAAGGCTTTGGAAAATGAATTAGTACTCAAGATTATCAAAGATTCATAAATCATATTTGAGGATGTTCAAGGCTTTTGTATTTATAATAGAAAAAAGCTAGAAACAATGCTATGTCTAATATTGACTTAAATAATTTACATTGTACATTTAAGAAAGAATATTATACACATTTCACAAATCATGTTTTCAAAGAATATTTAATAATATTGAAAAATGCTCTGAAGTGAAGAAAAGCTAATATAAAGTTTTTAAGAAGAATGATAAAATGTATGCATAGCTCAGTTCAGAGACAAAATGTAAGGGAACAAGCAAACATACCAAGTGTGTAAGAGTGTTCATTTTTGGTGATGGATGTATGATCATTTTTGTCTACCTTATTCAGTAAGTATGTATTACCTTTAGGATCAGAAAGGAAGCGAGATTCATTTTAAAAGCAGTCACAATGATGTAGATAAAGGTGGGAAAAACAGAATCAATTAGATCATAAATGGAAGGAAGGGAGAGGGAGGGGGAAGTGAAGGTGAGGAGAAAAAGGAGAGAGGAGAGATAGGAAGAGAAGAAGGGGGCAGGAAGGAGAAAGCAAACACCGGATATACTCAGAGGAAGGTCCAGAACTCTTATCTAGGAAAGGCTTAGGAAGAACAATCTGCCTCAAAAAGGTGAACTTAATTCTCTAATTGTTAGATACAACTATGACTATAGTGTATTTGAACTTTCTGCCATTCCTAGGTTCATCAAGAGACTTCTGAATATTGCCGAAAACAAGGAAAGAGTATTGCCCTTTTCATATCCCATTACCTTTTTTTAAACTGGTCATATTTAGTGACTTAAGTATTGACAAACATAATCCTTCTCAAGTCAGCAAGGATTATTAGTGAGAATAAATTTCATCCTTTGCTAAGAAAAGAACATTTATTGAATTTATACAATATGACAGTTATAACTAAGTACACAGCAACCACGATGCAATGAAGGGATTATCATTCCCACTTTAGAGCCTATTAAACTGAGATTCAGATAATTTAATCCATTTTCTCAGGATCTATACAATGTGGAATTCCTGAGCCATAATAGTTCCCTAGTTTCTTTGACTAGTCCTCTTCACTATTGTATCTTTCCTTAAGAAGCTCACCAACTAAGGATTCTCTCTCCTGGTCCATAGGCATCCTCCACATGTGCTCTTACTGAGTTGTTATAAACAATTAAGGGTTTGGCTTAATCAGAGGTATTTCTGTTTTCTATATTATTATCTCCATGCCATCAACAAAACAACTATCTCTGTTTACTATGAAGAGTTATCTAGCAACCAAAATAATTGCAGTGGATCCCATGCTGTGCCACTCACCCAGATCTGAAACTCTTTTTCTCTAGCTGCTCAGAGTGTTGGAAGGCCAGGAATTCTCAGGCGAGCGTATCTTTAAGACTTCCCCAAAATCGTGCTTCATTTCCAGGGACAGTGCACATCCAGTGACTAGTTAATAAACAGAATATAAACCTTTCACCAATCTCAGACAACTTTTAAGGGTAATCCCAACAGGAGGGTTTCTGTTAGATTTGGCTAAAGTCTCTTGCATAAATCCATTACAGTTAGATCTCTGTGTCTGCGGGATCCTGCTCTCTTTACTCCCTTCTTTTCTAGGTGTTGACCCTAGGAGAACTCCCAGTAAATGCCCTGCATACAAATGTTCATCTCAGAGGCTGCTTCCTGGGGAACTCCGTCTGAAAGTGTTGGTGCTGGTGTGGTCTGAGAAAGCAACAACTGGGTCACCTGATGTTTGGCTGGCGAGGAGTACCTATCACCAGTGGCCAGTGTACAGATATAGCTCCTTTGCACGTGGTGGTAGTACTGTTAAAACTGTCACCAGTTGTGAATTGAAATAGTGTACAGAGAAAGGAAATGCACCGGTACATACAATATACAGGGTAATTAAGAAATACAGGGGAATCAAATTGTGATTATGAGGACTATGGAGTTTGATGGCTATTATTGGGGGCAACAGATGATTTTTTAAAAGACAATGAAAGGCCAATGGTGATTAACCACCAGTTAAAGATTAAATATGAAAAATAGATAACCTCAAGGCAGTCTATAAAGAGACTTCTTGTGTTTCAGCTAGAGAGCTTTCTGGGCCTTTAATATACTTGCCAGTTCTCACTTATCCACTTCAATTAACATTAAGTCATGGATGTAGTAAATAAGTGTGATGTTCTATGGGATGTCCTCACAGTCCTATTAAGCCTCAGGCTACAGCTGTCTCCGTTACTTCAGACTCCATGTGTTAAGAGACCAAGAGGCAAGAATGAGGAATCAACATTTTTGCAAATTTAATTGACCCTAACCATAAGGAGGAGTTGGGGATGCTGTAATACATGTAGAACATGAATAATGTGTTTAGTACCAAGTGATCTTGCACAAATTAATTAACCTCTATGACTTCATTTCCTCATCTGTAAAATGGAGAGAGAAATTGTGGTGAGGATTTTCCACATCAGGATTAAGAAATTCTTCCCATACCATATATGTCTGAAACCTGCATCTGATAGATTATAATACTGATAGCTTAAATATTAAGCAAACATAATTTCCCAGAGCAGTATATCTCAAGGGGTATGTATAAGAATCCTAAGAAAATGTTATTAATTTAACAACATCTCTTCCCCCAACTCACCCCATTTTATATCTCTTCCAGAAGAGAATTTTATTGCCCCATTTCCACATTGGGGCAGGTAAGAATGTTGGATGTGGATGACTGCAAAACCCCCCAGGAAATTCTAACAAGTCCTCATGGCCAGCATCCACTCCTCATGGATTAAAAACTCTGGGCCAGAATCTTTTCTGCCATTCTGTACTTAATTCTGTTCTCAGAAAAGTTATTCAAACTCGTTAAGGCTACTACTACTGTACAGCTTGTCTTCCACATTTCTTGAGATTTTTCTCTCTGCATCAGAGATAGTCTGATCTTCCTGTTATCTATGTTTCAAATTTGGCTGTTTCTCAAGATCTTGACTCCGAACTTTCCAGTTTATTATCCCTAGAAGATCTTTCCCTGACAAACAAAAAATTACTTGCTCTTTTTTCTATGCCTCAATAGAACTTTGTTCAAAAGGGCATTGAAATATATAGATAGATGACCATTGGTTTGTCATTTTCATGTATTTCCAGAAGATAGAGTTCTGCCTTATTCAATCATGTGCCCCCTGCATTTATGTCAATGCCTGGAACATAACTAAAGCTTACTATATATTTTTCCTTTTTCCTTTGTGATGTCAAAATAACAGAATGTGGTAATTCTTGCCCTTTTCTGTGTATAAGAATCATCAGGGGAATTTGTTGAATAAGTAAATTCCCAGCCTCTTCCAGAAGAGAATTTTATTTAATGGATTGGAAAAGGAGTTAAGTCGTCTGTTTTTCAATAGCAACCCCAGATGACTCTATTAGAATACTTGAAGAAACAACGCTCCAGAGTCTAGTCCATAGCTTTGAGACTTGGAAACTTGATTTTGCCATTAAACCCAAAGGTGATCAGGATCAGAGCAATGGATTCACAATAAACTTGACCATAATGACAATATATTATCTTAAAATGAAAAATAGAACTACAGAGAGACTAATAGCTAGTTAGTTAATTTTCTCCCATAACGAAATTAACATGAACTATTATAAAATTATAACCAGAAAATTGCTTTGTGAACCAGGCCAATATGTGGGTGGTGTTCTAGTCTTTGACAATGGCCTACTTGAACTTGCTTAAGAAATCTAAAAAGTGATATCATGCAATATAGCTGTAATTATTTTTGTAAGTTTCCTCCTAGCAAAGAAATGTAAAATGTAAAGTCCTTTAAACAAAGAAGTTCTAACTTGGCTGCAAAATTTGACAGTTTGTTTCTATTGAGTTTCAAAAACCCTGGGAAGGGTAGGATGCGTTTTCACTTGGAAGGTGAAGGTATTTTATATGCATATGTACACACATACTAAAAACCATGCCAAAGTTTAGAAAAGATGAAGCAGGATGCCCTACATATTGCAGGGGGAAAATCAGAAATACAGAAAAGAGGCTGCCTGTCTGCACCACCATCAGGAGCTTAATGGACAATTCTAAATAAATATTCATTAGCAACGGATCAAAAGAGCAGGGAATTTCTGTCTATGAACAAAATGAGAAGCTTCCAGAAGAACTACCAAAAGTGGCACAATATACCCAGAAAAAAAAAGTTAAGAAAAAGAACTGATTTGGGTAAGAAGAAAAACTGAGTAAAAAATAGGAGGAGGCCCAAAGAAAGCAGCTTCCTTCCCCAGGAAGTTCACACAAACATGCTTAAAAAATACCTTTTTGTCCTTCTCCTCCCTCCTTTTCAAATCAGTTTTAAAAAATGTATGGAACCAAAGAGGCTAACACGTCAACTTTTGCCCCTTATATTTAAATGGATTTTCATGAGTAAAATATGTTAAGTAACCAAACATTTGTGAAATCTCCTTAACATTACAGGTTAATTCTCCGAAGACAAGGGTAAACAGCAATTCTACGTTGTAGAATCACTAGAACAAAATCACTACAAAGAAAATTGTATGTGCAGTAGCTTTTTGTAACATGTCTCTAGAACATCGGAGACTAAAACATTAGG
Organism: Mustela putorius furo; assembly: GCF_011764305.1. NCBI lineage: Eukaryota > Metazoa > Chordata > Mammalia > Carnivora > Mustelidae > Mustela > Mustela putorius. Next base: position 36,147,806 of record NW_025421987.1, read on the forward strand.
AGATTTGGAGATGGAAAAGAGAAAACATGAAATGGAGAAAAGATTTCATTTGCACAAGAGCTACTAAAACGCATAAACAAGAATCTTTAAAATGTCATCTTGGTAGAATTTAACATTCAGGATACAGTATTCATTTCAAAAATACTCAACAACTGGAGGATCTGCTGCTTAGAGAATTAAGGGATTTGTATATAATTCTTCCTGCTTCTCTGTCACTAATTTACTGAAAGACCTTGGTAGCAAGTCACTTAATTGCTCCAAGCCTCAGTTTCTTCTTCATTTTTCAAAACATTAATCAATGCTACAAATCTGGGGCCTGAGTTAAAATAGTGGATGGTTGATTAAAGATGTCACAGAATATTTGCTATTCATCCCACGGAGAGATAGAGCCAAATTCCCTCCCAGTTGAATGTTAGTTGGTCTTAGGAATTGCTTGGATAAGGAAACCTAAGCTAGCCATATAGTCACATAAGGAAAGAGCCAGCCGGTTTGGACAGCAGTCCCAGGCCACAGGCCAGATCTGTACATGAAAGAAACTTCAGGAGACCCTAGCCCAGCTACCATTTGACTCAATGACGTGAGGGATCCCAAGCAAGAACTACCTCCTTGACCTAGTCATTCAAAAAATGTGAAAAATAACAATTTATTGTTCAAAGCCAGTAAGTTTTGGCGTGGTTTATTTTTGTAGCAATAGATAACTGGAAATGTGTAAAAGCTTTGCAACAGTCTGGTTTCCTAAAGCAAGTCTCTCAACTAGGTTCTGTAGAACTCTAGGGTACTATAAGATGTTGCTACGGGTTCTACATTAGACAGTAATTTTTTTGAAAAGGCATGATTTTTTGAGCTTTGAAATTGCACAGTGCTTGTGCTCACAGTAACGGATAGTAACCAGGCAGTTCTGCTATGAATTTCGTTATTGACCCCATATGGAAGCAAACAGTAAATTGTTTTTACTTGATAAATTCCATTCTCCATTTTTGGCATGAGAAGCTGTTGCCAGTTAGTGTTTTCTGCATTGCAAGAAAAGGATGATGTTAGGTTAATGACAATAACCTCTCCTTCCCAAATTACCTTCCTCAATTTCCTATTATATATCACCAACTGACTTAGGGGCATGAACAGGCTCTATTAGTATAATTGAATTCGGAGGGAAACTTTCACTATAAAAAAGGAATTATGATATATTCAGCTGGTTGCAAAAAGCTGTGCCCCCAAAGCCAACACATTTTTTTCTTCATGTCTGAAGAAGAACCGTCTTGGTATCTGTATTCATGGCACTCTTTTAGGGGCTTTTGTTTTTCTTAGGAAAAAAAGAATATCATGAATGTGTTCACAACATACTACTTTCTTCACAACAGAAAGGTGTTAGTATCAAATATTCTTGAAGATGAAATGACAAATATCCTGGCTGATAGTCAAAAAATACTTAGTTTTAATAAACAAAAATTATTTCATTTAAGAATATTTCAGAAAAAATGCATAAAGATATCTAAATAAGGTGTTTAAAGGATAATTGCAGGAGTGCTGTCGAAAAATTAGCCAACCAGATTTGGTGGCAATGTTTTGAAAATGAAGCATGACTGCACATTAGTCTGTGAATCTGGCAGACTTTTTCATCACACCAACGTGTACCTACCTCTTTTAGGTCCCAGAGAGCATGTTTTGATTTCAAATGACACCAGTTCTGGATATATCGTGTTGCAAAAGAAATCGTAAAATGTTGCCTTTACTGCGAGGGCCTGAGAGTAAGGAAAGAGATTAACAAATCCCGAATCCTACTGCAAAGTCTTGAAAGTATGAACAGTCTTTACAGATGACTAGATGAAGGAAACTTTCTCTGAATATCCTTCTTCTCAGCCGAAGAATGTGAATTTGTGAAACAAGGATGAACTTTGTGTGCTCTATTTGATCATACACTGGAGATGAAATCGACTGATCTCCTCTAGACAAGGTCTGGATTTCTGGGGGGAAAAAGTATCCTATCGTTAAAGAAAGCAATGAACATTTTGTTGTACTTTGCAACTTCTTACACGTTTATGTAAGCTTTTTCTGGTTGATCAAGCATCATAAGCAAAGATAAGAATAGTCTCGTTTTAGCTAAAAATGTTATTTGTGTGCCCTCATATCAGTTTTCAATCATAGGTTGAGTTGTGCTGCAAAAACACAAAGCAAAACAAAAAACATGTTTTTCATTAAAAGGTAAAATTTTATTTTTAAAATTTATTTTCAAATCCTGCAGTTTTATGATATGTAGATACATAAATAAAATGAAGCAACCAAGTCAAATGTGTAACTGATATTTCTAAGTCTAATATTTCAGCCTTATCACATCACTTATTAGAAAATGTATCAAAATTCATATAAACTCTGTGTCATATGCTAGTTTTACTCATAGTGCTTGGATTATGGGTTATGGTTTGATTATTCTATATTTTAAATATATTTTTATGTTGAAAATAACATTAAATGTCAGTTTGCAGCTTGCATTTAAATTAAATCTACGAAGAGTACATTCAGAAGAAATAAATGCAATTTTGGCTTGAGCCAATTGTTTAACAGAAATTCATTATGTATACCTTATGTGTTTTTAAACCTTACAAAATAGGAAGAAAAAGATTAAGAATGATTAAGAAAAAGTGATTTGAGAGAAACGGAAAGCCACATCAAATCTAAGAAAAATGCAAATATGTTTATGTCTTGTAAAGAAAAGAACTAGATGGGGAGGGTATGTGCTACGGTGAGTGCTGTGAAGTGTGTAAGCCTGACGATTCACAAACCTCTACCCTGGGGCAAATAATACAGTATATGTTAATAAAAATAATTAAAGAAAAGAAAGGAACTAGAGATCAGAAGACGCGCCCTAGACATTTTAGGACCAAGGAGAGAGTCAGCCCAGAGGGGAGAAGATCCAAATGCTGGGGAATGGAGATCCGTGGGGGGATGTTGAGAAATGTACATGCTGCTGACTACTTCTTCAGAGAAACGAGTTCAGAGAAAACATGAAAAAATAGGTGTGGACCGTGGGAGAGAGTGATACAGAAGAAAGGAGAAGCTTTGAAGAGATTTAGCTGAGGCTGAGATGAACCAGAAAGGCGGGGGATCCAGACGCCACCGGCAAAGTGGATCATTCCTGAGCTATGGGGCAGATGGAATGTAAAGGAGATTTCCGGGAGAGCAACTGTGAGGAAGTAGGAGAAAGCCCCTTAGACTGCCTTAAGTATATTCTTATTTGAATGAAAAAGTTCAGAAATTTTAGCTCTTCCATCTTCAAAGAGCTAAGAAGCTCTTCTTGAAGCCATCCATGGACGAGGCAGAGACACAAATGGTAAACAAAGAAGTGGAACTAGAGACCATGTTCACATCCAAATTAATGCCTAAAGTAAGGAGGTTTTTTTCCCACCTCCCTCCCTAAAGTAAGGATTTTAAATGAAGCAACAGGGCACATGTCATGAGTAGGAATACTTTTATTACTGTTGGTAGTAACTTTAACTAAAACTCTGGACATGGGCAGGGCTAACGGAATCCTGTAGGGGGAGAGAACAAGAGGAATGTGAAATGGAACAGCCAAGTTCTGACAGGTGAGTCCACTTGCCATGGAACAGCCACGGTCCAAGACCATGGACTTGGAAAAATAAATTTATTTCTACATCCTTTAATGGCAGTATTCAGAGTTGCTCACTCAGGGAATGGGAGGAAACTCTGCTTGGCCCTGTTTTGCCACACCTTTCACATATATATATATATATATAGAGAGAGAGAGAGAGAGCGCATCAGTGTTGCCCTTTTTCTTTCTCTGTGGACACAAAGGCCAGGACAAGACCTTGAATACAGTAGATTTCTGATAAATATTGAAATGAATGAATGGGAAACAGTCATACTCAATTGGTAATTGTTTCTGCTCCTGAATTTTGTTTGGGAGCAAAAAACGTTGTAATCTAAAGTTTAGTTTAAGATGGTTTTAATATTATATTCTACCCACTCAAATGTATTCTATATCTATTTTTAAGGTAACAATCATATACTCATAAGAATATAAGAACTAAATTCCATTAATTCCCATGTGAAAAAAAGTTGGGACAGTAAAATATTCAACAATAATACATTAAATGGATTGACTCATGAAGAGAATTGGCTGAACTTGGCTCTTCCTTCTTCATAAATACTTCCATTTCTCTACTACAACATGGTCATGGGAGTTTGAACATTACAGCTTTCCAAAATAGCAAAATACCTTATTGATATTTTATAAGTGCTCTACCTGCTTCCATTTTTTTGATTACTTCCAAGTTTATAATTGTAGAACTCTGGTATTTTCTATATTAACTTATAACTGATTAAAAAAATGCTAGTGTTTTAAAAATCTTAAAAACATTCCTTAACCTGACAATATAAGCCACAGTGGACTAGAGAGTGTCTTCTCTAATTTTGTGTTCTGTCACTTCATTCTGTGTCACTTAGTTCCTCTGTCATCGCTCAGATTTTTATAATAGATACTTTCTAAGTTACCCTGGCAATCACTTTCTATGAAGAGCCATGCCAGATCTTTTAATCTTCCCCAAAGCTTGCCTTTCCTCAGTCATAATTACATGAGAATTTAAAAACCCTACATGATCCCAGAGTTGGGTAATAAAATGAATTGTTGTGGGTTGGTTTTTTGGGGTTTTTTTGTTTGATTTTCTGGTTTGTTTGTTTGTTTGTTTTTGCCTCTGATATCTGAACTTCTTGCTGGACTGCTCATAGGAGAAGAAAAAAAGTACCTTTTTTGTAGATAAATTTATAAAATATAGTAATCCAGAACAAAAGCTTTTTATTATAATTGCAGCTTTTCTACTAGTTTCTGAAGTTAAAATTTCATGGAGAAATTTTTTTTTTTTTAAATAAGAGATATATAATCTCTATGTATATGGATTACTCAGATTTCACTTCTTATAATTGTGACCCATTGGTTCTGGGTTCTTTTTCTGGAAAATATTGGAGTAACACTTAACATTTCTGGGGTCCAAGCACATGCCAGTTGTCTAAATCATCATTACTCAATTGAGCAACCAGGACCAAAGGTCAAACAATTTTACAAGGACAGTGTCCTCACCCTTTGATGATTCAAGCTTAGTAATTATTGGTAAGTCTGTTGGGTTCTGAGGATTCTGACAGTATGACATAGAAAAGAAAGTCAGAGAGTGGAAATTATGGACTTCAGTAGGATCTGGGCTATTTGGATTTTCACAAGACGGTGGATTGTGGCTCATGGCTGAGCTCTCCCTCTGCCTCCCAGACATTCCTTGAGGCTGACTCATCCAGTTTTGAGTATCACTGACTACATGCCTCACTGCTTCTTTTTACTTCTATACAGAAAGTTTATGGATCATTGGGGAAGAATGAGAAAGGAGTTTCAAAGGAAGGTTTAACAAGTAAAAGGGATTGAGTTTGCACCGTGGAGGAAGAAAAGCAATGGAGGAAATAATTAAAGAGTAAAGAGACTCATTGGATTTAGCAAGCTAAATAAAGCTATGGGTTGGGCTGGGTTAGCATTTTGCTGGAACACCACTATTTTTCTTTCTTTCTTTTCTGGAAGTGAACTTGAATCACATTCTTCCAGTTACTTTGCAAAAGGTGGTGCTTATGAGAAATTACATGTCATTGATATATGGGACATTGTCATTGAGATGTGTGATTTGAATTGAAGTGAGGAATGCTCAGAGAGTTTTCTACCTGGATTATGACCTAGTCATTTTGACAAGGGGAATCTTAGAGGTTGTATAATTGTAGATGAGATATATTCTTTTTCTTGTTGGTCTGTTTATTGGCAAGGTAGTGCACCTGAGCTTTGGTCAGAATGCTCTTTATTCTGTGTGTATCTGGTCATATCTCTCAGTGTTTCCGCTCCAGTTACTGGATAGAGTCCAAAGCCCTTGGTAAAGGTCATGACCTCACATGTCCTTCACAACATGGCTTCTACTTCCTCCATTCAGCTTCATTTCTTGTCTCTAGTGTAGACCCCAGGCTTTCTCATTCAGAATTCCTGTAGCTCCTGCAAGATTCTCATAGACACATACTGGAAGGTGCATTATCTCCACTCTGTCTTCCTGGTCCCTTTTCTTCAACACACAGCATAGATTTTACCTCGTTTGTGAAGACAGTTTTTCTCACATCTTATAATTCTTCCTGTTCCCACAGCTCCTACAGCTTTTTCCAGCACTGATCACACTTACACAGCCCTTCCTCTTGAGCAAGACCATAATCTCCTGGCAGACAGGGGCTGTGTCATATTTATCTTTCCATCCCTTAGAGCATAGCAGGGTCTGAAATAAGACCAGAGGTCCATTTATTTTTAAATTTGAAATTGTTAATGATTCTTCATTTTGCCTATAAGGGAAATGTTGTGGGTAGCCTCTAAGACGGCATCCAATAAACTTACCTTCTTCATTTATGCTCTTACATATTTCCTTCCCCTTGGACTGAATTTATTGACTGACTGCTAGTAAAGATAATGCAGCAAATATAATGGTCTATCACTTCCAAGATTAGGCTACAGAATGACTATGACTCCCACCTTGGCCACTCTGAGCAAAGCCACACAATTTTGTGACTTTTGTGTATTTATAGGGATTTATTTCTTGATTATTGCATCTGGCTCTAAGTTGTTGCTTCTCTTCATTTCCTTATTTTAATTTTTTCTTTATTCCAACATTAAGCTCTTCTCTATCTTCATTCTAACTCAGGTGTGGGATAGAACAATTTTTCTTAGATTTCACCAAATCCACTCATCCAATGCAATTGTGTGTATAGAAGACTCTGTCAAAATTTAGGTCAAGGAAGAAGTTTATAGTCCAATAATATACATAACTAACATTGAATATTGGATCTTTCTTTTCTTAAGTCCTCTAGGGATGCCCACCCATGGATCTATTCAGCAGCATTTTTTATTTTGTTTTATCAAGTACAGCTCAAAGCATGTTTTCTGATTCTTTCTCTATTTTTCAAACTCTTTTCCCAGTAAGCCTGTCTTTATCTCTGAGGATTTATTTATGTCCTTTTCTAAACAGAAGTACATCTACTCTAGATCTTGAACTTAAGTAACCAAGAAAAATGGGCAGAACTAGACATTCCTTTCTGTCTTTTCTCTATTTCCTGTAACAGTCTAAAATAAAAAGGATGAGGATATTTTCTCTCACTGGTATGCCTTGTGTCATCCCTCTGAAGCAAAAAGCTACAGTAATTAGCTTTCTTTTTAGATATAAATGCTTTCCCCTGAAATGTACATAAAAATTTTAGCACATAAAAGGTATTTAATTGTTTTTTGTTTGTTTGTTTGTTTTCTTTCTTTCTTTTTTTTAAATTTTTTTTATTTTTTATAAACATATATTTTTATCCCCAGGGGTACAGGTCTGTGAATCGCCAGGTTTACACACTTCACAACACTCACCAAAGCACATAACCTCCCCAGTGTCCATAACCCCACCCCCCTTCTCCCAACCCCCCTCCCCCCAGCAACCCTCAGTTTGTTTTGTGAGATTAAGAGTCACTTATGGTTTGTCTCACTCCCAATCCCATCTTGTTTCATTGATTCTTCTCCTACCCACTTAAGCCCCCATGTTGCATCACCACTTCCTCATTGTTTTCTTTCTTTCTTTAATAACTATTGGTCAAATTATTTCATGTCCCTTGGCCTTGCCACCCATCGTGGCAACAGTCAACATTTTTTAAGCCCACATTATGTACCAGAAAAAAAAAAAAAGATAAAATGATATATAAGGTAGCTTTTTCCCTCAAGCTATTTATTTCTGGCTGTAATACATATTGACTGGTCTTTCTTTTCTTTTCTTTTTTATACACAACTGTGTGAATGTATATGTGTGTTTTCATGTGTGCCTCTGTACCTGTGTGTTTTCTGGAATACTCTTTCACAATAGTTCTACTTCTGCATGCTCACATTCTCTGCATCTCAAGACTCAAGCTTATGGTTATTTCCCTCATAAAAAAGTATTTAGTTATCCATTTTAAAGTTTTGTTCCTGAACTTCCATAGAGCTTTGTACTTCTTTTATAGACTCCTACTTTCAGTGACTGATTCCAAATCTATAAATGTCTCATATTTCCTTTTGACTATTGGCAATTTGATGGAAGTGTCCCTATTTGGTTCCTTTTCTTGTGTCCCTCACAGTCTCTACTGCAATGCTTGCCCCTTGTAGATATGCAATAGACACTGACATTTTATCATTGGCTTTCCCATTTGGATTCTAAGAATCTTCTTTGACTTTGTATCTATTATTTATTGCATAATTTGAAGCAAATTTTGTGTTCTTTTTTTTATAGTATATTTACAATTCTACTTTTCCCCTCTTGCATGAATAAAATAAAACCTTTAGTCCCTCCCTGTCCTATCTTGGTAAACTTGGTAACAGTATTTTCTGGAAACTTAAAGTAGATTCTGTGGCTTAAATTTTCTCCTTTGCTCTCTTAAAAACTTCAACTGCCTCCTTGAAATAAATCACTGCTTTCTTCTCTTTTTTCTTTTCTTTCTTTCCACTGAGAAAAAGAAACTTCTTACCTAAGCTTCCTACCCATCAGTATCAGCTACAGAATTAATGCTATTTATTCTTATTAATACACATATAAACCACACAGTAAAATATCTGTTTTGCTAATTACTTTTTAGATTGCTTTCTTTTTTTTTTTTTAAGATTTTATTTATTTATTTGACAGACAGAGATCACAAGTAGGCAGAGAGAGAGGAGGAAGCAGGCTCCATGCTGTGCAGGGAGCCCAATGTGGGGCTCAATCCCAGGACCCTGGGATCATGACCTGAACTGAAGGCAGAGGCTTTAATCCACTGAGCCACCCAGGTGCCCGAAGATTACTTTTTATATCTTTTATGTTTGCTCTCTGAAAAAAGAAGGGGAAAAGAAGGAAAAAAAAATCTGAAGCTTTATAATAGAGAGATAGAATACTATAACTGTTACTTTAAAAAATAACAGAAAGATTAACAATATACACAGGATAATTATGATTTTCATATGTTTAGTTAATGTTAAATAGTCATAGAGTAATCAGGATCATATTTTAGGATTTGGGTATATAAATATGTATGTGGTAGAAGTTCAAAAATGTGTATGTACTAACTGATGGTATTTCTAAAGAAGTTATTTGAATTGATTAAAAAATGACATCATATAAATCTGATAAAATACAAGGAAATATGCAACACATCTGAAAATATTTCATGGTAAAGAACTCCAAATTCTCTGGGTACTTTGGCATACCATGGAAATACTATGTTGTGACTGAAGAACAGCATTGGGAGTGGGAGGTAGTGACCAAACTAGAAGATAGCTTGAAATAACTTCATGGGAGTGGTTTATATCAATTAGTTCTTGTGGTTCTATATTAAACCAAAAAAAAAAAAAAAAAAAAAAGAAGTTCTTTCCTCATAGTTAGAATTTCCTCATTAGTTAGATTTCCTCATAGTTAGAATCCCCAGGAACTTCTTAGATCAGGCAGGACTTTTTCCCAGGGAAACAGAATTTTCTATATTTTCCTGATACTGGAAGTAGAACAATCATATATCCTAGAAGGTATAGGACCCTATTTTTAAAGACTTTATATAGCTATATCATGTATCAAAATGTATGTTCCAAAATATAATTCTGAAAGAAAAGGGAACCCTATAATTTTCAGAATCAAAATTTCAGAATTCTGGTGTTCTCATTTTAGGTTTCCTCTTAGAGGCAACATTCCCTTCTCTGAACTCTGCATTAATTCTACTAACAATGTGCATTGGTTGGAAAATTAGGACAAAATGATTCCTTACCTCCAGCAATTGGAAAGACCAGACCCTCAGGGCCAATCCATGAACTCAGTTATCAGATTCTGTCTCTCAAACAGGAAGAGAGACATAGAGACCCTACGACAACAGTTTGGGTACTTGAACTAAAATTGCTTATAAGGTCAGATTTGCTCCTTTGTTTTTGACCACATGTACAATGATGAGAAGGAGACAAAGCTGGTCTCTTCTCTGGTCTGTTGAAGAACACAACAGATATACCAAGAAAAGCTCCTGTCCTGAAGGCCACCAAGTTTTCAAAGGTCATCTTCAGTGGGGCCTGGCTGAGATTTGCCTCTTACTTTTACATATAGACTTCTATTTAAGTTAGCTTAAATGAGGTCCTTATTACCAAAGCACCTTGACTAAACACCAGTGTTTGGAACTGTAGTTGCTATTGCTGGGAAAGACACTACAATTGAAGCTGGTTTCTGGGTCATCTCTATTGAAATGCACTTTAAAAGGAGATATTCCATGGAAGAGAGATTTTTTATTTCCTTGACAATATTACTTCTCTTCCTATGAACAACGACAAATATTTTAAGCAGAGCTTTCCCTAAACATCATTCCCTCTAAAAAGCTGAGAAGAGTATTCAAATTATTATTATAAGCAACCAGAGAGTGCAGCAAAACAGCCTGATAATCTTCTTTCATGCTAACTTTCAGCAGACTAGCTGTATGGCTACGAACAAATCACTTTCTCAGAGCCATAGTGGTAATCAGGGGCCAATTCCCTCATCTAAACATAGAGGTTAAATTAGATGCCATCGAAGATTTGTGCACATATGAAAAAAACCATAGTTTTAAACTCATAGGAAGTGGTGCCCAAGAAAAATTATAAATAGGAACAATTAGGTTTTTCAAGTTTTCAATTAACTTGTTCAGAAGTGAGCATTGTGATAAGATTGCAATGTAATTATGATTAATGTTGTCATATTATGATAATTTTTATCACAATAAATCAGGAGGAGATATACCACAGCTACAAAGGCAAGAGTATAGTATAGATCGCTGCTAAGACTAACAATGTCTTTCATTTATGTAGAATTTTATAGCTTAAGAAAATACTTTATAAGCATTATCTCATTTGATCTCACACCTACTATATGAAAAGTGCTTTGATGACATATACTCACAGAAAGTTGGAGGTAGAACCATAGAAGCTCACAAAAAGATGATTTCCAATGTAGGGGGGAAATTGGTATGATTTATAATACATATAAAACTGGGATTTCCAACATTTTAAGTGGGTATGCAGGTCAAAGACTACTTCAGAATCTGAAAAGAACCATAAACCTTTGCCCCAAAAATGTACATGGCTACAACTATTGACACTTAAAATGTATAAATCAAACTCCTGGAATCTCACAGATTCCTAGTGATTTACTCCTGATTCTAAATCTAGAATGTTGGATATTTGGGGGCATCATAAAAAGGAATAGAAAAAAAAATCTTCTCTGGTGTCTATTAAATGAAGGTAAAAGGAGAAAAGATATTTAATATTTGTTGAGTAAAATATTCTTATCTCATTTAATTCTATTAGTAGCTCTATATAGTAAGAATAATTTTCAATTTATAGTTAAGGTTTATAGAGGTCTAGTAATTGTCACACAATTAGAAAGCAATAGGGGAATTTAAAGCTAAATGTATCTAGTTTGCACTAAGGATGACTTTAAGCTTTAAAAGAATTTAAAATAATTTAAGATTGGGGTGGTGCCTGGGTAGCTCGTTGGTTAAGTGTCTGTCTTCAGTTCAGGTCATGATCCCAGGGTCCTGTAATTAAACCCCAGGTCAGGCTCCCTTCTCCCTCTCTTGATCCCCTCATTTGTGTTTTCCCTCTCTCTCTCTGTCAAATAAATAAAATATATTTTTTTAAAAGTTAAAAAAATATCAAGATTACATGTCTCTGGTCTGTAGAAAGATGTATTCTTTCTACGACACCATACAAGCTAACACGTTAACATACTGTTCAGGAAAAGAAAATGACCACTTTTGTTTAACTATTCTTGTAATAGCTGAGCTTAAGAATTTCGATGCCCATCTTTTAGAATTTATACGAATTAGTTCTTTTAGAATTTAGATGGCATAACCACATCCTAAAGTTCTTAACAAGAGGTGAGGAGAGATGGTATAGTGTATGAAAGGTGATGCTATGTTACGTGTGAGAAATTGTTCATATTGTAAGGATACATCTGAGGTAGAAAAGACTATAGACATGGTAAGATTTGGGTAAGCACATGTCAAGCCAATCAGAAAAGATGCTTTATCTGTGACATCAGAATCAAGCAAGAGATTTGAGCATTCCCACCAGAGTAAAACACAGGACTGCCATGGAGGAAAAGATTGTGTCATAGCTGTCACCTGTCTTTAGATATGTAAGCACTGCTTCAGGCCTAGAGCTCTCTCCCACACACTTGGAAATTTCAACTCCTACTTATCCTTGGAGATAAAACCTTAATGTGATCATAATTTACCAATGGTGTGATCCTTGGGCCACCCTTACCATACCTTTAATTGGGTTGGTCCTATAATTCCTACCCTACCTTCTTTAATGAGTTTCATATTGTCCTTAGCATCTTTCAGGGTCATCTGTAATAATCCATGAGTGAAAATAAAGCTCTTTAGCTCTCTGTCTCTTGTTTTCCTTCAGCCCATCTGATTGTCGCAGAATGGAATCAGTACTTTATTGGAGCTTCTAACAGAAGACTCTGTAAGAGCAATTCCCATGGGAGCTTCTCCTGGGAATTGGATGCAGTCATCACTGCGCAAAGAGGGTCATTTCTCCAGGGACTAAGCCCCTAGAACTCCCAGTTCTCTCCTTCTCTTTGTTTGTATGTAATATACTTCCTTCACAATATCCACAACAATGACACATGATTCTCCAACTTGGCCAAGTGTCAAAATCATCTATTGATTTCAGGACTCTATGCCTCGGGTTTCTAATTTGGTAAATCTGGGAGGGGACTGGAAATCTACTTATTCATTCAGCTCTCTCTCTATCCATGTATCCATCCACTGTTTTTCGTTAATTCCCCAGATTACACTGGAAATCAATTTGGAGTATCTCTGTACTACAGAACACACAGGAGCAGGTGCACAGTTGAGATTTTTTAACTTGGAATATCACCCAGGAACAAATATACCCCCCCCCCAAAAATCAGAGGCTGGAGTATGTTGTAATATATTTTAGGAAGCATGATAACTTTTATTAGGGCAGCTCAGAATGAAGACTGCATGCATATTTGGTAAGATGTAAATATCCAGTCATGTGTTTTTCTTCAACTTTGGTGCAAGTTGCATCTGCCAAAAAGTTACTCCTGCTTTCCCTTCTAGTGAACAGACCTACCTCCGTGCTTGAGACTTCTTTCCAGCCTCAGGATGAATCTTGCCTCTTGACATCACAATATCCAGGGGATCAAGGTCCCATTCTCCTTAAAACTCTGATTTATCATCTGAGCTTCATGTCCAAAACACTTCCTCAAAGTCACTTGGACGTCTACTCAACCAGGTCTCTGCTTTAATCTCAATCTCAGTGGACACATCTCAGGTTTGCCTCTATTCTGAATTATCTTTTTCTGTAATATCCTTAATATTAACATCCATTTATAGCTCCTGTTTTCCCAGGAGGTGCCACTGTATAGGTTCTCTTTCTAGCTATACTACCTCACGATCGTGATTTCCTCCAGTTTCTCAGAGTTACTCCATACCTTTGTTCTTGCCACGTGAACCTTGTTAAGCAGGAATACCCTACCTTGATCTGGGAGAAGGAGTAGTTTCTGTAAGACTGTAAGTAGTTCTGTAAGTAGACTTCTGTAAGTAGACTAGTTCCGTAAGACTTCTGTAAGTAGTTTCTGTAAGAGTGCAAAGAAATCTCTGGGCTTCTTAATTTAAAAGCAGCCATAGAGCAAGCATCACCACAGGGCTTTCAAAATTCCAAGTGCAATCTCAAGAATGAGGATTCTAGAACTTGCCATTTTAAGTTCTTCTTGAAGATGCGGGAGATAAGGCAAAGAAATAAAAGAAGTCAAAGAATAAAGCTGAGGAAGTGAAAATGTAAGGTCACTTATAGGATAAAAACTAAAAACAAAAAGAGCAGATAATAGCAGAATGCTAAAGATCCCATCGGTGATTCCATATCGCAGTTAATTCAGTTTAGTTTTCCCAGCAAGTTTCTACAAGGTTGTGCCCATCTGGCTTCATACAGATTACCACATGGAGCTTCTGCTGTTTTCCTTAGTGAGCCCTCAAATCTGCTATTTCCTGATCTCACTAACACATTTTCTTTACATTTCCCTGCAATTCCCAGTGATTTCAACTTCAATTTAGTGTAGGCACTAATTGGCTCCTGGTTAATTCTAAGCTACATTCATGGGGAAAAGATCGATATTGTGTCCTGTAGTTTCTGAGAACCACTCTGACTGTGCTCAGAGGGAGCCAGATCTTGTATCTTCAAGACAGAAGTCATGGGGTCTGGTGAACACAGCAAAGCATAAGTCACAAAATAAAAACTGGAAGTGAGTGCCGTTCTTTAGAGTTGGAGGCCAAGTGCGCAGAAGCAGCATTTTTTGACCCCCTCCAAAAATCTGTAATAGAATTTTATGGTCTTTGTTTATTAAATAATTATAATCCGTGCGCAAGAGGGTACCATTTTACAATGATTCAGGATAGGGTGTAGGCTATTTTCTCATATTTTGTATGAAAAATAAATAACATTTTATATTGAAGCTTTAAAATAAACATTCTATAACATTCTAAATAATCATATATTATTCAGTGTGTTTTCAAATACATCCTGTTCTTTTATCTTCATGGCAGGAGGGATATAGATTTGATCCACTATATTTTAAAGTGGAGAAGGCAACATTTAGAACAACGAAAGGTCTCGCCACAGATCATTCATCAGGGCCTCAGTGAAGACAATATCAGAAATTAGATCTCATCATTCTGAGTCCTTGAATCATGTCATTTTCTACTATTATCCCTAATTAATTTATAGCAGTATTTAAGATGTATTCTTAGATAAAAGCACCCTAGGACAAAATATACAGATATACAAACAGTATATATATAAAATATATTTTTTAACTTTTTTTTTTTTAAGATTTTATTTATTTGACAGAGAAAGATCACAAGTAGGCAGAGAGGCAGGCAGAGAGAGAGAGAAGAGGAAGCAGGCTCCCTGCAGAGCATAGAGCTTGACGTGGGGCTAGATCCCAGGACCCTGGGATCATGACCTGAGCTGAAGGCAGAGGCTATAACCCACTGAGCCACCCAGGCGCCCCAGTAGCTCACAATCTTCAATCCTGTGCTATGCTTCCACTCCTTTGTCTGAGAAATGGATGTAACGATTTTATTTTTCTAAGAGTTACTATGTGGATCAAGAGTTAATACACAGAAAACAACAGCTTGTGCAATGGTATTTTGCTTATAAATGTCATTTGCATAAGTGGTATTTGTATAATTATAAAATACAACAATATGTTAATTAAAATTTAACTTTAAATTTTTAAACATGCACTATTTCAAGCACAGAAAATAATATAATGGATACCTATATATCAAAATATTAGATTTACCAAATGCTAACATTTTGCTATGTTTCTCCCATATCACTCTTGTAAAAAAATACAAAAATAAAATATTACAGATACCACTATGACCCCACTCCCCATTCCTTTTCACTCCCATCTCAGAGGTAACTGCTATTCTGATGTTGGTGTATATCAATTTCAACTATATATCTTTTTAATATGTATACAATCATTTATAGATTTTTAAATTTACATACACATCATCACACTATAAAATGTCCTTTTATCATTCAACCTGATAAACCATATTTATCATTCAAACCATACGTTCAAATGTATGTTTTAGATAAACATACATTTTGCTGCATGAATCTCTGGGTCATTCATTTTATTACGATGCAATATTCTACCTTATCAATTTAAACTATCCACTTACTAATTTCCCTGTTAAAGGATGATGAGGTAGTTTGTTTTATTTTCTTCTATTACAAAAGTACTGCACATTTGGGAGAATTTTTGTAGAGTCAATATCTGGATATTGATACCAGCCAGGTTATTTCCATACACCCTTACCATATTATCAGATTCTAAGTTTTACCAATTTAAAGTGTGTGAAATGGTATCCATTTACTTTTTATTTGCACCGCTCTGATGACTAGAGGGATCAAGCATCTTCATAATGTTTCCTTATTTTTTTTTTAGATTCAAGAGCTTGATGTTATTTTATAAGTGAATTATTATTTTTTTTAATTTTTTATTTTTTATAAACATATATTTTTATCCCCAGGGGTACAGGTCTGTGAATCACCAGGTTTACACACTTCACAGCACTCACCAAAGCACATACCCTCCCCAATGTCCATAATCCCACTCTGTTTCCTTATTTTTATATTTTATATATTTTTGTTGTTTTTTGAGGAGATGTGTGTGTGGGTAAAGGCACAAGAGAGCAACTAGTAAGCTACTAAAATAAGTGGTCCTTACCTGCTTATAGCCTGGAGACTCACAGTAATCAAACTGACCTCAAAAACAGCATCTATAAACAAAAAAATAACCTGTAGTCATTTCAACTGACTGGGCTGTGTTTGTATGATGGCATCCATCTACATGATTCCTATGTGTTTCTTAAAATAACTGGCAAGTATGGAAAAAAATAAAATCATAAAATAAGAATAATTGGAAATAACGTGATATATTCCTCTCAAAATGGAGATGAATGAGTAAACTCCCAGAGGCCTAGATGGTATAAAATGACCACTCGAATATTTAAGTGAGTTGTGACTATCTGAAAAATTCAATCAATGAACAAGTGAAAAACAAAAAAAGGCCAACATGGCCAGAGTCTCTCAGCTATTTTAAGACTAATATGACTATAAAACAGCTTCTTATTTTTTAATTAAGTTTCTATCAATCATATGAGATTTTATTGTGGGGCATCTTTCTAGAACAAATCATCCACTGTATCTCATGGAAAATCTTCAGTTCTCCATCCACTGGAAATACATTTGCTATTAATTGCCATAGACATGGATACCTCGGGTGGGATGTTTCAAACAAGCACAATTACTTCACTAACCCTGCATTTTATGATGTTTTCTATTTTTCCCTGATTTATATGCTTTTGGGTTACCCATTAACATGCTTTGTTACATTCCATATAAAATGAAATGAGATCAATGCACATCTTAAACTCATTATGCTGATATTACAAATGCAAATTGCCCGCTACCTACAGAGTAGTTAAATATCATCCTGCAGTTTCCTGTTACTTATGAACAATTTAGAAATAACATCTGCAATTTTAAATATGTTTTCTTTGTCTATTCAACCTTGCAATGCTCCCAAATATACACCCTATCTTGGAGAAAAGACTTGCAAAGTCAAACAGACTATGATCTCTTCGCTTGCTAGATTATTGGGTTAAAAATAAAAAGTGTTGTCACTTGTTTTCAAGGAAATTCTGAATTGCTTTATTGTACAGCTGACATTTCCATCTGTCTGTTGAAGTATCAACACGAACACCTTGCTATTCACAAACTGGCCCACACTTTCAAGGAAGCGGCTTTCAGTCTTTAGAGCCTCTCATGATAGCCAAGTAAGCACTGGCTCTCTCTGGGCACCCCAAAGCAATGCATTGTGAAGCTTGTTCCGTAAGTAACATCCCAGAGTGGTACTAATCAGGAAATGAATACCCAGGTTGGGCTCAGTGCAAAACAGCATTTTCCAGGTCAAGGTAGTCTTCAAAAGGACTAAATCTTGTTTGAAAATTTCATGGGAGAAGTCTGCACAATTAGTAGGAAAAACATATTCTATTCTTAATTATCAGAGAAAAAAAAAGTTCCACTTCTTTGTCTTTGTTGGGCACCTTTCCCAAAGACTAGACTCAGGTGTCAGTTAGGATTGCTCTTCTCCACTACAGGCATGGGACTTCCATTTGGTTTCTCAGGGAATGAGAATTTATGACTTTTTTTTTTTTAACTCCACTTCCACATTTTCACCACTTGTTTATTTGTACACGTTTCCTCTTGGGCCTCATTTTTTTGTCTGTTTGTGAACCTTTCAAAACAGCCATTATCTAATCTGAGAAGCTCGTCCATTCATCTGGTTCAGTGGATGGAGAGTTAAGTGAAAATAGTTACTGACGGCATACATTATAAATGTTTCTCTCTGTATTTCTTCCCAGTTATCCAAAGAGGTGACTTCAACTGAAAAGTTAAGACCAGAAGGAAAAGACAGTTGGAGGAGTGGTTTGGAAGTTATAGATTTAGAAGGTCATATTTTTGGGTAGATTGGGCCTCAAACACAGTATAGGAAATAACTCTTTAATTTAACTGCGGTCAATGGAAGGATGCTCCCAAGTAGAAGGATAATGCAGACTGCGTTATCCATTTCTTTCATCATAATAAAATTGTGTGTTTACATTTATATCATGAAATATTAATAAGGACATTGCATTAGTTTGCTAGGGTTGACATAATTAAATAGCACAGACTAGGTCGCTTAAATGTTAGAAAGTAATTTTCTCACAGTTCTGAAGGCTGTAAGTTCTAGATCAAGGGGTTAACAGGGTTGATTTCTCCTAAGACCTCTCTCTTTGGCTCCTGTGTACAGCCCTGGCATCTCTTCTGTTGTCCAAATTTCCTTCTCTTATGAGAACACCAGTCAGATTGCATAAGGGCTGAGCCGGACAGCCTCATTTTAACTTAACTGCCTCTTTAAAGGCCCTATTTCCAAACACAGTCATATATTAAGACACTGGGGATTAAGGCTTCAATATATGAATTTGAGGGGACACAATTCCACTCATAAGAGACCTAAGAATCATTATCCTCCATTTTGAATGCTTAAAGCTCAAAATACTTTAGGAAACATTATGACAAAATGGAGTCTATGGATAGAATCATGAGACAGTTTTGAATTCTGGTCATTCTTTCCAACAGAGTACACTTAGGCCAGTTGGTAATGACCAATGCCCACTTAGCATAAGTACTGTCACCTCCTGTGTCAAAAACATGACTCTATTTGGTCACCAGTTAGACGCCCCAAGCCCAGAGACATGGTTGTTGGGCTTTTTTCACCACATAAACTATTATTGATGATAAAAATTGGCAATAAAAAGAACTCTATTTGCCAATCCAATCCATAACTTAAACTTCAGAACATAAAACTTAGAAACAAGATTATAGATGTATTTTAGATAATATGTTGGTGTTCTTCTCTTTTTACCTAGTCACTATTCTATTACTATAACCTATGATTGCAGTTGCCCAGTGTTTTTCAAAGATAACATCATTGGTATGCTGTGTAGAACAATTCTTCATCATGCTGGACTGTCCTCTGCATTGTCTGGAATGTCCCCAGTATTGTGACAACCATAATGTCCCCTTACATTTCCAAACATCTCTTGACATAGGTTCTACTACTACTTTTAACCAAAACAGTGACTGAAAGAGCTACATCACTTTAGTGGCTTACCATCTTCTCAAATCCTTCAAAATTTTCCAGAGATAGTGCTTCTTAACAAGCTTTGATCAGAGTCTTGTAGGAGTGCCTATTAAATTTTATCTTGTTGACTGCGCAATATTTATTAGAATTTGAAGGAATTTACCCTTTGGCCTTGCATTTCTATTTCTAGAAATTTAAAGATATATATAGGCAAGTACATAGGTATAAGGATACATGGATGTTTATCAGAATATTCTTTGCAATGACAATAAGTTTCAAGCCACCAAATGTTAGCAAGAAAAGATTGTTATTAAATATGGCATATCTACCTATTGGAATACTATGTAGTCACCATCATGCTCAATAAGATAGAAATGTATTAATAGAAATGTGACAATAATTAAGAAAATAATACAATAGAAACAGTATTATAATATGATCTCATTTTGTAAACTGTATGTATTAAACCCACATAAAATTATGAGTATATATATCAAGTTTTACAAGTGATTGTTTCAGGGTAGTGGCTTAAATTAATACATATTTTAACTGCGTGTATGTATGGCACCTGGCATAAAAGTTTTTTTGTGGCACTAACATTTTTACAATGAGTATATATTACTTTTATAATTGGGAGAACTTTTTTTTTCAAAATTTGTTTCATCACATTTAATCCATAATTCTATCCTCAGAAGTTATGGATCCTGTTTCAATCAATTTTAATAAATCTTGTATCATTTCTAGACCTGAAAAAGAAAGTTTGCAATTTTTAACCAAATTTTAGATAAAAAGACTCAACTACACAGGACTAAAGACAGAGTTTTAGTTTAATTCACTAGAGGCATCATTTACTAGTCCATACCCTTTTGGGAAAGTTCATCAGTCATACAGTCCACAAGCAGTTCCGCAGATTAAATGCCTTGCTGAAATCCTAAGATGTATGTCAGCTCTGTTGTCCTCATCATTTAGATTAGTAATTAGGAAACATTTTAAATAAATGAGTAAATAAATAGACATTTAATTAATAATGACTTGTTATCTGTGAAACTATGCTGTTACACATAGTTTCACAAAGCATTGAAACTATACTTTTAATGAACCATTCTAGAATCTCTTCTGGACCCCTAAAATGCTTCTCAGCATTCTTTTTGCCTTCAGACCTTGGCTATCCTGTCTTTCCCTTCTGGAAAGTTCTCTCTTTCCCCTCCCCCATTTTGTCCTGCCCTCCCCCACCACACACACACACCCCTTCACATCTTAATCTCTTAGTGGACCTTGTGCTAAGAAATTAAAATCTTTTACTTCAGGCTCTTTTGAATCCTTTTTGTGTTATTTGTATTAGTTGCCTATTTATATTGTACATAATCTCTACTAAACTATGAACTCTTTAAATTTATGGACAGTTTCTGCTCATCTCTCTATCCCCAATACCAAATACCAGGTCTGAAACTTCACGGTGCGATAAATGACTAAATCAAAGAATTGGTCCATGTATTACTGTTGGTGGTCATGAGTCACTACCAGTAGTGATTTTATGAAAGTTTCTTACTTTCCCTTGTGCATACTGCAATGACACTTCCTGTTTGCAACCTTCTGGAATATTTTCCACCCTCTGAAGAAGACTTCCAATTCTAAGCCAAGCCACTAGCCTTAAACTAATGTAAAAGGCCCAAGGGCTCTCCTATGTTGTTATGTTTTGGTTTTATTGGTTTTTTTGTTTGTTTTTTTTGGTTTTTTTTTTGGACTTCAGTTTCCTTTCACTAATACTACTTCATATATTTTTTATTCTGTATAAAATCCAATTTGGAATTCATACTTAATCATCAAAATCATAAAAGTCATTGCTATAATTTATATTCTTACAAAATGAATCCTTAATTTAAAATTTTCTAAAGTGAAGTAATTTTTCCAGAATTAATAAATACAAAGTCTTTGTATATTAGCATCTTGAAAAACAAAAGAAATTTGGCAAGGAAATCTATCAACTAATTACTGATAAATATTGACCAGAAATAATTAAATGATAATAATCAGAATTACAAAAATAACAAAGTCTGGCTTCTCTTCTCACATTTAAATGCTCTCAACTGTAAAATTCGTTATAGACTACAAAATTACAATTGTTTCCTATCAGAAGCCATCATTTGTCCTTGTGACCAATTTCTAATTTAAATACAATTTTAAAAAGATCTGCCTCTGATTCATGGTATATGGAGAAAAACAGAAACACAAAACTGGAATTTTATTATGTGCATTTTTCTGGCTAGCAAACACTAGGTTTTTCTCAAATAAGTTTTTTAATATGTCAACCCTGTCTAATAAGTATCAACCATTTTATTGCCCAGAGGTTATAAAGGGGCTTGTTTGACATTATCTCTATTTGCCCTCATGATTCCAAAGACTTTTTCAAAGGAGATAATCAGCATAGAGAGATTTTAGAAAGGAGCATGCAATGCAGAGGTGAATATGAGGTCACACTAATGACTTCCTGAAAAAAATAGTAAAAGCAGAAGGAAAAAAAGGATGGCAAAATTTTTTTTAAATGGTCTTTTAATACAGACCAAAAAAAAAAAAATCCTCTTCCAAAGTCATGCTGTTTAACACTGCCTCGTTTGGAAGATCAAATACCTAAATCCTGGTCCGTAAATAATGGTACATCCTTATAATTTAAATATATAGTCCAGTTCGTTCTGAAACACAAATATGTAAAATTCCCTCAGAACAGACTTAAAGAGTAAATACTTTCCTTTGCTTACCAGGAAGAGAGCCCTGAGGGGTTTCTGTGAGCTGTAAAACTATACATCTTACCTTTATTTCCACAGGAGGCAAGCCAGTAGAGTCCATAACAAAGAAAAACATTCTCAAAGCAATCCAACAAGTAGGAGTTTAATAGGATCACAGTGCCATCACTTGTTCAGTTTTTTGAGGGATTTTGCATAAAAGAATAACCAATTGGGGTTATGGGTGACTATAATTTCCTATCTTAAAACTTTTCTCTATTCTTCTAACTTCTCACAATTCGACATGTTATGTTTGCAAATGTAAAAACAACAACAATGATATTTGGCTGTGAGTGTTGAGAATGGGATGGCACAGCTAGGTGGGGATATAAAAGGTTTGGATCAAATTACAAAACATTGTTCAAAAGTTGAGTCACAAAGAGATTAGGGAAAGAGAAATGTCATTGGTCAGAAAAAGAGTGGATTTTTTTTTTTTTTTTCCAAATGTGGCTTTTAAAAAGCAAATTACTGGTTGGGATAATTGACTACTTCTAAGTGTGACAAAGGTAAAGTGTGGGCTTCCTCATGAATAATTCTGGGATAATTTTTATCTAACATCTTATAAATGATCTGAAGCAGAGTACAGATTAAAATCTCAGTTTGGAGCACACGAGTCTTTTTTTTTTTTTTTTAAAGGAAACTCATTCCCCCAACAGGGGACTCAAACCCATGACCCCAACTTCAAGAGTCGCATACTATACCGATTGAGCCAGCCAGGTGCCCAAAGGGGCACACAAGTCTTACAGAGATTGAAACGGCCAGTGAATGAAGACAAGCAACGGTAGGTTCCTCAGCATCTAGGCAAGCAGCTAGTGAGCCCCTTGAAGGCGAGATTGTAACTTCATTCATTTCTGTATCTCCAGCCCCAGTAACAAGGTAGAGACCCTGTATTTTTGTGTAAAAGGAAGAAGTTTGTAAGGGACAACTACAAAGTTAAGAAGTCAAATAGAACAAATCTAACAGGCATGTAAAAACTATAAAAGTCAGCTGCTATTCATGACCCGGCAAAGGGATGTGGGAACGGATGGGAGAGGTTGGCTCAATACACCCGTGGCAACAAAATCAATTCAGTTCAACTCGGCAAACATTATGCAACACATGAAAAGAACTAGGCACACATAGACCTGAAGTAAAAACAGGCAAAGGGGCCTGGATTAAATCATTCTATTCCCAATTTGAACATAATTTAATTCCTTACAACCTCAATTTTAGTTAGCCATTGGCTTTTCGCGTAGAATCTGATAACTCCCTGTTCTTGGAGTGAAGCAACTTTACCCGAGACAATGACCTAGATACACGTTGCTGCAGACACATTAGAAAAATGCAATTTCCAAGAAAGAAGCCCTGGAGGATTTGGGTGGTGCCTGCAGGAGGGACAGCAGGAGCGGACAGCTACTGCCTCTGTCACAAAGTGTGTGGGTGGTATTTATTAAGTCTCTATCTTGTGCCCAGCACTGAGGATATGGAGGTAGACGTAATTAAGGATTACCGAAAATTCATCTAGTTAAAAATGCACCCCAAGTTCATATACAAACACATTTAATCCAATCCAAATGAGTCACCTGTGATGGGAATGGAAAGGTTAAAGGGAGGGAGAGGTCCCAAGCAGGAGAGGAGCTGGGGCTTATTTAGTGTTGTTTCTAATGCAGAGGGTTTTTTGTTTGTTTGTTTGTTTGTTTTTACAATTCCCTTTGGAAACTGCCTTCTGGTTTGGTGAGCATTGTGCTGGATATTTTCAAATCATGGCACGATCCCTTCATTTGAGGACATATATTTATTATTTAAACTCATGGGAAATTTCAAACATACAAAAGACAAGAGAATCTCATAATAAATCACCATGTACCCATCAATCAGCCGCAGAGTTATAAATCCATAGGTAGTCCTTTTTGGTTTGCCCTTGACCAGTTTCTTCTACTTCAGATTGCTCAAATCCAATCCCGTACATCACAGCATTTCATTTTTAATTTTTTTAAAGATTTTATGTATTTATTTGACACAGAGAGAGAGATCACAAGTAGGCAGAAAGGCAGGCAGACAGAGGGGGAAGCAAGCTCCCTGCTGACAGAGAGCCTGATGCAGGGCTCAATCCTCAGGATCTTGAGACCATGACCTGAGCCAAAGGCAGAGGCTTAACCACTGAGACACCCAGGCCCCTCATTTTTAATTTTTGCGGTTTTTTGAATCACTAAAATATAAAGATTCTCTATAAAAATGTAACCACAATACCATATTAGTGGCTTAAATACTATAATAATTTCTTAATACCATTTACTATTTAATCAGTGCTCAAATGCCTCTGTTGTCTTTTTTTTTTTTTTTTTTTTTTTTTTTTTTTAACTAGAGCTTGCTTATTCATGTCAGGAATCCAAAAGATTGATGCTTTGGAAATAGTTGACCTGTTTCCTAGGATTTTAAAAAGTTCTTTTATTTATAGGCTCTATCACCATCACCCTTTATTTTCTCCTTGCAAATTATATTTTGAGGAGTTCAGATTTTTTTTCTTTTGTTGTGAGACTTTCAGGCTGCATTTTGGGGCTTACATTCCCATGGCAACATTTAACACATTTCTCTATTCCCTTGATTTCCTGTAGGGTGAAAGAGGCTTCAGCAGATACTGGTTAAATTTTTAGAAAGGGCAGTATTTGAGGGTATATTTATTTTAAATAAACACTCAAATGTCTTTCAGAGCCCAGTGTGATGAGAAAGATGGGGCATCTGTTCGAATAATATAATTTTAGGGGTGTATCTTTGAAGAAATGGGACTCAAGAATAAAAGGATATGCTTACTCAGAAACAGGCCCATAAATACAAAGAACAAACTGGTAATTGAAGATCGGAAATGGGAAGATGGATAAAATGGGTGTGAGGGCGCGGGAGGTACAGGTTTCTAGTTATGGAATGAATGGATCATGGAAATTAAACACACGGTGTCAGGAAAATAGTCAATGATCCTGTAACAGTTTTGTATGGAGACGAATATTAACTATACTTCTGGTGAGCATAGCATAACCTATGAAGTTGTCAAATCACTATGTTGTACACTTGAAACTACTGTAACATTGTGTCAATTTAAAAAAGATTTCTTTACTCATTTTACTCAAAAATATTCTTTCCAAGCAATTCTGAGAATAGTTGCAAAGACTTTTTTTTAGCAATATTATTGAAATATATATAAAATGGTCCCAAGATAATGTTATATTTTGTGAGGTATGAAGTTTCCTGTATGTTTGAAAAATAGTCCTTGTTGCTGTTGCTTTAATATGTTTTATTACCCTGACTCTCAAGTTTGCAACACATAGTAGGTACAATAAAACAAATCAAAGTACACAAACTAATGCATGAGAAGTTATTATAAAATGTATTTGGAAAAGAGTATTTTAAACCCCCCCACCAAAAAGTGTTTTCTATATTTGGGAACTATTAAATACTATAAAGAGCTTGGTAATGAAGCCAAATTGGGAAACATATAGTCAGGGGCAGGAAATGATATTTAAGGATAGAGTCATTTGATGACTTTTGACAGAAACAGAATGATAGGGAAAAAAGAACTGTTGAAATAATTTGATTTCCCAAAATTTAAAAGTTTAAACAAGTTACACCTGTGCTTCATTTTAGATTTCTATAGGACAGACTTCAGACAGGTGCAATCCTTGTTCTATTCTGTTGAATGTAGCAAAATTAATAACAAATAAGATTGCAAAGGCTGTGGATACACAAATTGGTTCCGATTTTAATAACTTAGGAAAATAGGTCAGGAAGTAATCGATTAGGAAACATCAGTGTATGTTCACAAAATAATAGTGTCATTTCGACTTACAGAATCAGAATGTGTGAAAATGTGTTTATAGGAAGTTATCAGTAGATTAAACTGATCCCAAAAAAAATCAACAGAACTTCTCATCTGAAGACCTTTGAGATTTCTATGTAGGAGTTTTCACATAACACAATCTGAAAAGAACAAAATATGCCTTAACAAGACATGTTGATAATGAAATCCCAAATGTATCATGTGGTAAAATACCAGGTGATTCTACAGTAAGACTTAGCTTGATAAGATGAATACAATTTAACTTGAAAATTGCCTAATGAATACAAACCATGTTTGTGTTACGTATTTCCTTCTCTCATCATGGATACTATAAAAAGCCCCTGGATTTTGTCCATAGGACATCAACTTAAATTGTGGAGCAATAAAAGTTCTGGATATCAACCTACAACAATCATGACATAAGAAGAAAGTATATGCATTTGTTTATGTGTGTATGTTTGTATATTTATTTGAGATGTATCTGTGACTATTAAATCTTAGGCCCACTGAGAATTTACCTAAACCTTTCTTTCTTTCTGGTTTTTTTTTTTTTAAGATTTTATTTATTTATTTGACAGAGAGATAGAGAAATCACAAGTAGGCAGAGAGGCAGGCTGAGAGGGAGGAAGCAGGCTCCCCGTGGAGCAGAGAGCCGGACACGGGGCTCGATCCCAGGACCCTGAGATCATGACCTGCGCTGAAGGCAGAGGCTTAACCCACTGCGCCACCCAGGCACCCCTAAACTTCTCTTTCTGACATAAAAAGATAGCAAGTGTTCAATTTACCCTCCTGACATTTGCTCAAACAGATTTTCCAGTGATCAAGAGAATCCATTTTAGCTAATGCATCTTACTTGACCTACCAGAAGCTTTTGACACAGTTAATTTGACATTCTCATATATTGAAATTCTTCTATCCCGGCTTCCAGGACATTCCTTCTTACCTTCCTTTGCATTTTCTTTTTTCCTGACTTTTCCTCATCCTTCTGACTTCAATACATCAAAGTGCCCCAGAGACTGATCAACTCTCAGATGTTTTCTTTATCTCCTGCCATGCCCTTGGTGATCTCATTCAATTTAGTTACTTTACTTTTTTGAATGTTGAGAGAGAGAGAAAGAGAGGGCACATGAGACAGGGGTAGGGAGGAGGGACAGAGAGAATCTTAAGCAGACTCCACATCCAGCAGGAAGCCTGAGCTGAAGCTTATCATGGGGGATCCTCATCATGGGGCTCATTCCACGGGGCTCATCCAGGGACTCAAGGAAGAGGGCCCTTGTCACAGGGGTTCCACCTGGGGCTCAATCTCGGGACACTGAGATCATGACATGAGCTGAAATCAGGAGTCAGGGGCTTAACCAGCTGAGCCAGGGGGATTGTTCCAGGCAGAAAAAAATTGAGTATAAAGGCTCTGATTTATGAACATGGCCTACTTACTAAAAGGAACTTTAAGGACAATGTTTCTTCAAGCCGAGCAGAAATCCAATCTTCTACCGCCATAGAATGTATTTTACATTAAGTTACAGATTTTTATTTTAAATGTTCCCACTTCAGTATCCTTAGATTCTAGAAAAATACCTCACGTGGTACACATGTAATAACAAACTGTTGAATAAATGAGCAGATAGCTTTATTAACCCAAACTTGAAAATTACATTCAGTGATCTGATTCCATAATTAATAAAGTCCCCATCCATAGCCCAGAATGCCCTAGCTGAAGAGAACCGAGAATTGTCTGAAGACACATAATAAAATCCTTTCCTGCCCACCCCTGTCCTCCTAGCCTGGATAAAGTGCCCTTTCTGTGCTATTACGTTACTCTCTACCATACTTCGTCTTGGCTCTGATTATATTGAATGTACTTGTCCCTATTCTTGCTACTGACATTTTAGGGTTTAATAAATAAATTCTTCTTTGCTCAAGAAAGAAAGATAGACACAGGAATCAAATTAAGTTTTTAAAATGTCAGTTTTATTACTGACTTTAAAAAAAGATAAAAACACTAGAATGAAGGCTATGGCTAAGGTATTGGAGCAAACGCTCATGATGTAATTCACCACTGAGTTAGATATATGGCACTCCCTCTACTAGTTGTCACAGCTAGACAATTATTGGCTCCTGCCTAAATGGAAAATGTCCCTTTACCACATAAGAGAGAGCAGGTCTGTGCCCTTGCTTTCTGTAAGCAGAAAGATTATAAACTGGTGGTTCCAGAAGGGTAAATCCATGCATGCCCAGGACCCAATCCTAAACCCTCCATCAGATTAACCACTTATGTTCCTCTGGGGAAGATTGGTAAAAAAAGTACAACATATTCAAGGTTGATCATTTTTCTTCACCTTGAAAATACAAAACCTAGAAGAAAGTGGGTCCATCTAACCTGCCATACCCACTGAACTGTAAATCATACATGCTTGTCTGTCTCGTTCTCTATTTAATCCTCAGTGCTTAAGACAGAGCCTGGTATATATAAAGTGAAAAAATAACTAGATAAACTAAGTTGATGAAAGATGGTGTTCAAGAATTTAATATTATAGCCCTCCAAAAAATAAAATAAAATAAATCAACCAAACTCATCCAGATGAGGCAGATAGATAGAATATATGCTTAAATTTCTAGTTTGGTATCCACTGAGCTCAGAAAAAATGGCCAGCACTCACTTTTATTTCTAGCTCAAAATTAATTGCTAGTATAGAATTTCTTATCCATGCAGAATAACCACACACTGAGGACAATATCAGGACGTATTCTCCTGTTCTGGACAAACAGCAGCCAAAAGCTGGCCAGAGAGTGTGGGATGGGCCATCAGGGTGATCCAATACAGCATAGACAAAAGAGATATACCACACAACTGAGAAGGCATTCTAGAGAAACCAGGCAGAGACACAAATGCAGTTTTAAGACAATGATTTTAAAGCCAGGAATCCTAGAACACAGCACAGGAGAAGAGGCAAAAAGAATAGATGGTGCCTGAAGAGAATCCCACTCAGATAATCTAGGAATTTATTGTTTGCGCTCTCGGCCCTCTAGAGCCTTACAATCATTATTAGCAAAGATTTAAATCCATAGGCACTTGCTCTTCCACAAGGAGGAAAGATCCAAGAAAAAGATCTCTCTCTTCAAAAGATCTTTCTTTTCTTTATTCAAAAAAAAAAAAGATCCACAAAGAAGGATGTGTTGTTTCAATTGAATGATGACTGACACACTGGGAATCATTTTACATGTTTATGCGTGACCTCCTTTCTACCATATGGGGTCTTATTTATGGCAGGAGGGCAGGGGTTGAACTCTTAGCTTTTTGAGTTGTGTTTTTAGTCTCCAACATGTCTGCAACTAAGCATGTTAAGAAGTAATTAAATAATCATCTCCTGGCATTCTTATCATTGCTATCCTCTGTATAACATAGATTCTGCTTTCCTGCCTCAGCAATACTGTTTCCTTTCCTATCATCATAATTTAGATTATCATGCACTTCCGGTGTGGTTTTCCTTACGCTTACTCTGCTTGAGGTCTCTGAGCTTCATGGGTCACTGGGTCAATGCTTTCTGTCAAAGATGGAAAAATTTTAGCTCAATATTCTTTAAGTTATGTTTTGCCCCATTGTACCAACCTCTTCTGAAACTCGAATTATAGAAATGTTTCGACTCTTAAAACTGTCTCACAAATCACTGAGGTTCTCTTTACTTTTTTCAGTCTTTATTTTTTTTTACCCCATCTGTGTTTTAGTTTAAATAAATGCTACTTCCTGTTTTCAACTTTATTGATTCTTTTATCTGTTGTATTCAATCTTCTTTTAATATCACTCAGTATACTTTAAAAGTTTCCGATGGTGCATTTGGAGATCTTTGATTTCAGTTGTATGGGTTTTTGTTTTGTTTAGTTTTGTTTTTTACATTTTAAAAATATCTCCTGGAATGTCCGCTCAATTCACTCATTCTTCGAGTCTTAGTTTAACATACTTCTGACAGCTGTTTCAAATTCCTTGATTGATCATTTCACCATCTGCGTTATGTCTGTCTGTTTCATTGACATTTTTCTGACTTTTGCATTTTTTTGTTTTTTAAAATTTGGTGCTTAGGGATGCCTGAGTGGTTCAGTGGGTTAAAGCCTCTGCCTTCGGCTTGGGTCATGGTCCCAGGGTTCTGGGATCGAACCCCACATCGCATCAGGGCTCTCTACTCAGCAGGAAGCCTGCTTCCTCCTCTCTCTCTCTCTCTCTGCCTGCCTTTATGCCTATTTGTGATCTCTGTCTATCAAATGAATAAATAAAATCTTTTAAAAATATATTAAAAAAATAAAAGTTGGTGCTTAGTAGTGTCTCTGGGCTATGGCACAGAGACTTCTAAGGTGGTCGTCAATTATGTCTAATTTCTGGCATCCTTGCTTTTGTATAATGATCTCCTGTGAGTATGGGCTTGACTTTGTGATGTGCTTCTAACAAACAGAATTTCTGAAGTTCATGGGGTACCATTTCTATGGGAAGAGTGTGAATCTTCTATCTACTGACTTCTTGTCTTACACACTTTGATGAAGCAAGCTATCATTTAGAAAAGGCTGAGAAAGGTGCATCCATGTGACAATGATAATGAGGATTATTTTGGTGCTTGGCAAAATTCTAGACTTAAATTCAATATTCAGCATACAGGTTCATCAACAGTTTGGGTGGTTTCTCCATCTCTGGGCAAAGGCAGTCCTTCTCCCATTTCCTCTGGTTGCCCTCCTCCAACATGAAAAATTGGATCAAACATAAAACCATCCAATGTTGCCTACCTATTTAGGAAAGGCTTGGAGTTTAGCTACTTTAAATTTACTTGTGCACAAGATTCTTCAGTGAGATTTTTAAATGTAATATTTTTGGTTTCTCTTTTGCTTGTCACAGTGTCCTCAAGAATGAATACCTTTCGGGCGCCTGGGTGGCTCAGTGGGTTAAGCCTCTGCCTTCGGCTCAGGTCATGATCCCAGGGTTCTGGGATCGAGTCCCGCATCAGGCTCTCTGGGAGCCTGCTTCCTCCTCTCTTTCTCTCTCTGGCTGCTTATGATCTCTCTCTGTCAAATAAATAAATAAATTCTTTAAAAAAAAAAAAAAAGAATGAATACCTTTCATGTCCTTCTCCATTATATCCAAAAGCAAAACACTCTTGTTGTATTCATTTCTGAAATCATAAATTTATTACAGTAAGTTGATTCTTTTTTATCTATATTAACTGTGTACTAATACAATCACTAACTGAAGTAGGTATTCAGAATGCTACATTAAAATCTTAAAATTAACATATTCTTAGTTTGCTGGAATATGTATTAGATATAATGATCTATTCCAGCTCAACTTTGTACTATTTTAGCTTAAATAAGGATTGAATGAAATTTATTTTTCCATTCTTTTGAAAAGCTCCAGAGAATCCAGCAGAGGCTTGTGACTGGGCTTTGAATGAGGAGAAGGGTCATAAGATATCTTTTGCCTGATTAATTAATCTCACCTTCTATTTGTATAACAGGAATGAATCAAACATAAAATAAACTGAACTACTATAATCTAGTTTCAGAGTTTTTAAATACATTACAGTCTCAAATCAAACTGATAAAATCCATTTCTAAAACTTCTCTGTGGAATCATGAAATTATTGCAAAATCAATTTAACATTATATTTTAAAGGATTTTCTCAGTTTCAGATATATATATATTTATAAATAAGAAATAAGTTTTACATTTATTTATTGAGAGGCAAAGAAGTTGATCACCATTTTAGGTAAAATATACTTATATTTTCTTCCTTTAGTACAATATCTTAATACTCTTTGATTTGATATAATTATGGTGAACCTTCTTCTAGAATGTAGTTTTATTGTAATTTTTTTTTTCAAAGGATATGGTAAAAAGGTAGGGAAAAACCATGATTATGTAACTTAGAAATTTTTAATTTTAAATTAAATAATTACATTCTAACAGTGGTCAGTGTTCACAATAAAAAATTTTCTGATAAAATACCACAATATGACATTGCTTTTTACCCTATATTTGAAATCATAAAAAGTACAGAATATGAATCTATTCTGAAGGTTCTAGAGAGTTGTACCCTCCTACAATTATCAGAAAATTTTACTTGTTTTTCAGTTGCAAATTAGAACTGAAGTCCTTATTAAGAAGCAGCAAAACAAACCCAAAAAAGATACTCAGATTTGTAAATTTATAATTAAAAAAGTGATAGAGTGTAATATATATTTGCAAAGCTTATGTAAAAAAATCCATTCAAAAGCTCAGTTAAATGGTATCCTAAAACATGGAAGAAATTTGAGAAAGAGCAAAGAACTTTTTGAGAACAGACATTCCAGTTTCTTGTGAATTCTGGAAGATTTACTAATAAAATTATCGAGGCCCATTGTTAGAACTAAGTTAACAACAATAGGGAAATATGTACAGCATTTCACAGGTTTTGGCTGTTAAGTAAGCGATTTATTTATTTATGTTTCATTATAATTTTTCACCAAGTGAAATAATTTATTAGGACTTTGTATCAGAAAGCTCATAAATAAAGAATACAAATATTGTTATCTTCTTATATGCGTCATTCCCATAATGAAAGTCAAAATGAATGCGTCACACTCTTCACTTAGTTATATAAGTATTACAGAAAGGGAAAATCGCTATGGTGGTCTAAAGTTGATAACTCTGTGTTGAGCTCATTTTGGAGCTGGCCCGTTTGGCAATTTCATAAAATGGTCTATAAGGCTTTAAACTATGCAAGAATGGTTCATTATTTCTGGGCCTCAGGTTGATAGCAAACTCTCCAGTCTTAGTCTTTTAACCTTCTCCATATTTTAAGGATATAAACACACTTCAATTTTTCTATACTCAAAAAGCACTCTAAATTCACATACTGGGATTTAATATCTGGATAATTTTAGACTCCCACCTACTATTATTTGTAGTAATTTTTACTGCAATTTTTTTTTTTACTCTCATTGTCATCTTTTTTTTTTTTAATCTTAAAACTTCCCCTCAATCTACTTCTAAATAAAGCCTAACTCCAGATTGACTTTTCAAAAGGCTTCCAATTTTTAAAAAGATGAATAAACATTACCTTTGATCACAAAACATCTGGATCACAAAACATCTGGGCAGTTTTAGATCAATGATTTAATTTCTAGTGCATCCAAGACATCTGCCTTCCTTAAAAAGTTAACCAGTAAAAAGAAAATGAGAAACCAGAATACACATTTGCATGTCACAATAATAAAAGCAATAAAATGTTTTCAAATGTCTCAGCATGCATTCCTCTTATATTTAAAATGAAGGTCTAGAACATGGAGAGCAGAAAGCCCAAATTTTGCCACTGTGTATTGATAGCCTTGGGGTAGGAAGCTACAATTCTTCTTAATGGCCCCAAATTCTGGTTTCAGGAGTCCAACACATCAAGAATAACAGTATGCACTGGCGAACTCAGAGAGCAATTTTCTTTTTTCCATTTTATTTTATTTCTTTTTATATTCCAAAATTCATTGTTTATGCACCACACCCAGAGCTCCATGCAATACATGCCTTCTTTAATACTCACCACCAGGCTCAACCAACCCTCTAACCCCTCCCCTTCAAAACCCTGTTTGTTTCTCAGAGTCCAGTCTCTCATGGTTTGTCTCCCCCTCTGATAACCCCTCTCTCACTTCTCCTCTCCACCTCCCAATGTCTGTGTTATTTCTTATGATCCACAAGTAAGTGAAACCGTGTGATACTTGACTCTTTCAGCATAATCTCTTCCAGTCTCATCCATGTTGATATAAAAGTTGGGTATTCATTCTTTTTGATGGAGGCATACTACTCCGTTGTATATATATGGACCATAACTTCTTCATCCATTTGTCCATTGAAGGACATTTGGGTTCTTTCCACAGTTGGGCAACTGTAGCCATTGCTTCTATGAACACTGGGGTACAGATGGCCCTTCTTTTCACTACCTCTGTATCTTTGGGGTAAATACCCAGTAGTACAATCACAGTGTCATAGGGTAGTTCTATTTTTAATTTCTTAAGGGATCTCCACACTCTTTTCCAAAGTGGTACGTGTGGTCGCCGGCAGTTGCCGTCCTGGGTTCGTGGGCTTAGGCCGGTGCCCGTGACTGCCTGATTCCACCAGTTTCCCCTTAAGATCTTTTGCTCTTTTTTGAGTGTTTTTAACCAGACTCCAAGAAAATGATGGTCCCCAATCACAGGGAACTCTTGTATTGAGGTATTACTTTCCAATAGGTTACTTCTGGTGGCTCCCTCCCTCTTATAATTATCCTCTGATACAGGTCCAATCATTCTGGCTCTGGTTTACCTCTTCACTGGAATCTTCTGCCCCATAGAGATCCAGAAGTGTATTTCCTACATCTCAGGCTGATTTCATGGGTGTTCAGAATGTTCTGTTAGATAATTAGCTCACTTTAGGGGACCGGTTGAAACAGAGTCTCCTACTTCTCCACTATCTTGCCCCTTCTCCCAATTTTCTTTCTGAATCAGGGGTACCCTCAGATGCATTGTCCGTCCGCTTTTGGTTCACATGGGATATCTTTATCTTTTCCCACAGACTTCTGTTTGTAAAAGCCCTTGAACTGCTTTAAAAAATATATAAGCTTCATTTTCTATCAATATAATTTTAAAAAATGAAATTATAATCAATAAAAAGGAAAGCTGCTAAAGGATCCAAAATTTACAAATTGGCCATCTAAGAGGATTTTGTACTGATAAGACACATGCATAGTTTTATGCCATGGAATAAGTATGGCATAAGTTCAATGTCTCAGCAAGTTTGAAGCTTCCCCTTTTTGTCTTTTCTCTAGCTGGTAGATCCTTTCTCTGTTACACACATTTAAGTCAGTGGGGTTTAATTTCAGCTAAGCCCAACAGAAATACATTGAACATGCTCCAGCTACAGATAAGCATGATACTGTTCTCATCTCAAAATTACTTAATATTTAACAAGACACAAGTATTATGTATAAGGGAGACTTCAAGGCAGCTTTAAAATCTCCAGCAGGAGAGAACCTTTTCTTTGTACAGGTCGACAAACTAAGACCCTATTGGATTAATACCCTGTGGAAAACCACCATAAAAGTTCGACATAATGCCAAAAGCACCTCCTTGAAGGTACTGGAGAGCAAACAGAAACAAAAATTCCCTCAGAAGTGCATAATAACTTGAGGAAGAAAGACAGATGTTATACAGGCAAGTAAGTCTGCAAGGCTTTTAACCAACTAAATTCAGTCCTCACGACTTACGCAGTGACAACCAAGACACACGCATTAAGACCCACAGTCTTCCTAACCCCAAGGAACCAAAATACTGAAGCCAGAAAACCATAAATGCTGCAGGGGGTTGATGAAGGATCCCAAAAGGGGAGATGATGTGAATTTTTAGCATTCTAAAATTTCTTTCTTTGATATCTATCTATCACTTGACTTCTCAGCATTCCATTTTTATGAACACCTTATGGATGTAAGTAGGGGAGGATCTGTATTTAAAGATGGTTTGTCATATCATGCTTTACAATTGGGGGGCTGACCTCTCATATTCCAAGCAGTGATTTTCTTAAATATGAGGATTCTGATATCAAAATTTAAGACTACCCTGGGAAAGATATAATTTTTTGAATCACTGGGATATAAAGTTTAAGATAAATATGTTAGATGGGATGACTAAGGGTTTTACAATGCTACATAAAGAGTCACTGGTTAGCTCTGACCCCATGTTCCTAATTTCTCCGGAATACTGACAAAATACAATCTGAGACAAAAAGGAATTTTTTTTTTTTTTTAAGCTGGTTCCTTGGTGATGTCTTATCTGTCATGAATTACTTTATTAAAATTAAACCATTCATTGTGATGAGGATTAAGATGACTTGAAATTAAAATTAACCTCTAAGAATCTGCTATTACTTATATTTATAGGCACTGGAAATCCTGGGAGCTTGCAAACCCACACAATAATGCAGAATTTAAACCAACAAACGTATCTCTGAAGTTACAACTCAGATTTAAAGCTCCATGGCTGACAGAATTGGTTTTTCGTAATCCATTACAGGCAAGGAGCAAGGGCCTTGAGCATACGCTCGTCCCAAACACACCAGGTTCTGCAGCCCATGAGAGCTATACATCCTCATTTGTACAGCAAGAGAAATGTATAAGACATGCCAGAACTAGAAGGTAATTTTCCAGAGCATGGGGGGAGTTTGGGAGTCC
Source organism: Mustela putorius furo (assembly GCF_011764305.1). Classification (NCBI taxonomy): domain Eukaryota; kingdom Metazoa; phylum Chordata; class Mammalia; order Carnivora; family Mustelidae; genus Mustela; species Mustela putorius. The sequence goes on from NW_025421987.1 coordinate 36,183,900, forward strand.
AATATCTGTGTTTTAAGATTAAAACTTGGCATCTAGGGGTACCTGGTTGGCTCAGTGGGTTAAGGCATCTGCCTTCAGCTTGGGTCATGGTCTCGGGATCCTGGGATCAAGCCCCACATCGGGGCTCTCTGATCGGTGGGGAGCCTGCCTCCCTTCCTCTTTCTCTGCCAACCTCTCTGCCTACCTGTGATCTCTGTTTGTAAAATAGATAAATAAAATCTTAAAACAAAAACAAAACTTGGCATCTAGGGACTTCCTAGGATGTGAATGATCTCCTTCAGGTAACAGAAGGTACAGGTATAGATGGAAGCAGCAGACATTATTGCAAACAGTGCTAAAGTGGACACATAGGAGGTATTCAGTAAGTGTCTGCCTATTGATGTATTCATTGCACAAAAAGCATTCAAAGGAAAATGGAAAGAATACAATCCCACATCTTGAAATTATCTCACTTTACCATAGTAGTTGCAAATAACACTAAGGTGTGTATATAATATGGGAACATTATTTGCAAATTAGAAACTTTATAAAATAATCCTTTTATTAATTCTTTGTATAACTCTTTCGTGGCTTTTTAAAAATTTGCATTTATATTTCTACATGAGGCCATTCCCTCCCTGTAATCTGTCATTACAGATTATCGTACCTTTTAAACAGAGACAGATAAGAGTTTTAGTTTTAGAAGGGAGAAAAAAAAAACCACATTACTTCAAATTCTAATCAATTATATTTTGAAATAATTTGTTTTAAAGGTAAGCTGCTGTTTTCCCTGGTGTCCTCGGTAAGTGTTAGGAAAATAAGTTAATTTTTAAAATAAGAAATCCTGGGGTGCCTGGGTGCCTCAGTGGGTTAAGCCACTGCCTTCAGCTCAGGTCATGATCTCCGGGTCCTAGGATCGAGCCCCACTTCAGGCTCTCCGCTCAGGGGGGTGGGGAGGAGCCTGCTTCCTCCTCTCACTCTGCCTGCCTCTCTGCCTACTGGTGATCTCTGTCAAATAAATAAATAAAATCTTTAAAATAAGAAATCCTCTCCTCCACTTCTTGACACCATTGCTACCCCAACTATACCGAAGAATAGAATTTTCAGTGCATTTGGAAGTGCCTATTTACAGGAATAGAAGCACTTAATCCTTCCATGCACAGTACTGAGTGTCTGCTCTGTGCCAGGCACCATATTAGGGTATAAGAAACATGACATTAATTATAAGCCATTTCCAACTATGTATTAAAAGATATGCCCAAGTGACTTTTAGGCAGCTCTTTGTTAACCAATTATTAGAAAGGCAATATGCTAATAAGTTGGGATTTATTTGGTACTAGTTTAAAATCCTCACAGGCCTGGCTCCTACTAGGCTGAAAGAATAAATGTATCTGATACCTCCTGTCCTTCTCAATCAGGTCTTCTCCACCTGCCTTTGATGGCATTTTCTCAGGGCATCGCCTTTGACCATGATAGACTCCTCTCAGCTCTACCAGAATTTCTCACATCTGTTCTTGGGCTTCTCTGACTCAGTAGCAAGGGCTTACACAAAGGCAAGGGACTTAATACTCCCCAGGAGCACTCTTGAAGCAGCCTTCCCCTCTTGCCTCCCTTGGGAGAGCATTTGGCGAGGCAGCTCCTCAGAAGATCCCAGCCTGGGGTGCCTGGATGGCTCAGTCGTTAAGCATCTGCCTTCAGCTCAGGTCAGGATCTCAGCCCTGTGGGAAGCCTGCTTCTCCCTCTCTCTCTCCCCCTTGCTTGTGTTCCCTCTTTCTGTGTCTGTCAAAGAAAGAAATAAAATCTTAAGGGAAAAAAAAAAAAAAAGCTCCCAGTCTGACCCGCCCGGCTGGCTTCATAGGGCTTGCTTGTACTGTTCCCTGCTGGTCCTTCTTCCCCTATTTCCCCTCATCCCACTCCCCCTCTCCTGGTTCCTAGGGTGACTTCTCCACAGAAACTACTTCCCTGCAAACCATTGTCCCAGCCTCTGCTTTCCTAGGGGAACAAGGTTCAGACAATGAGGTTGCACTAAAGGCACAGTGTCCACTGAGGCTCGATGCTGCAAATCCATACACTGCGGCAAAAGGTCACCTCTCCCCAGAGAGCTTTTATTAACGTGTTCTTCTATTCACAGTTCACCCAGTAGAAATCTAAACTTCCTGCCTAACGTTAAACAAGCTTGATAATCTGTACCTTCACCCCAACCCCCTCCACTATCAATATCCAAGCTTATTTCCACCTTTTTGTTCAGCTAGAACCTTCTTCTAAATATATCCTCACCACTTGTCTCTAAACTCCCATGGCTTTTGTAGCCTATAAAACCAAGCTTAAAACAATGACATTGGTTCAAAATCTTGTTAATTATTTGGGGACTTTTTTTTTTCTCTCTTCAATTACATTTTAGCAACTTGAGAGTAGAGACACTAGTAACATTCTGCTTTTACATTTCACAGCATCAAGCAAAATGTCCTTAATAAATGCATTCTGTTGATTGATTCACCTTCCAGCATACTTGACAGGATACTAAAAGCTATTCCAGTATCAATTGGCCAAGAAAGATAGCCCAGGTGTTCCCCAAGGTAAGACTCATCACTCTGCTTTTGCGAAAGATCAAGGATATGACCAAGTCTGATAGAAATTAGCATGCACACGTGCATGCACACAGGCAAAAATAACTACTAAGCTTCTACTTCAGGTTGAAACATCCTTATTTTTTCATAAGAAGTTTTTGATCACTGTCAGTAATTCGAATTTTGGGTAAGATAGAACTTTTTAACTTTCCTGGGGAATTCAGAGTGTAAAGAAAACTGTGTCTGTAAGGAATCACCACCCATGGGCCACACTTAGCCCCTAGTTATAGTGCTGTTACCGAACCCCCTTGGGCAGGAGCTAGAATTTAGAAGTAGATCAAGTAGTTTGGGAGATGACAGTTTCTAAAGTGCTGAAAGTTCCTGACAACCTCAGACAAAAAAGTCAGGACGGGTCTGCTTGCTGTCGCCCAGTGTCATTAACGCCCTAGGCCAAGCCCTTACTACTCATTTTCTGGATTTGTATGTAAAACCACCTGGGGACTGTCCCCTGGATAAAAATCTAGTCTCCTTATTATGACCTCCAAGGTCCTTCCTGGTTTATTCTCTGTCTGCTCCTCCAATCTGATCCTTCTCATGCCTCCATCCTTCCGGAACCTAAATTCCAATCATTCAGAATTCATTGCAGTTTCTTCTTTTCTGCCTTTATACATTCTGTTTCCTCATTCTGAAATGCACCACCTTTCTTCACTCAATTAACTCATTTTTGGTGTTCAACGTTCAACTAAGTCACTATTTCCTCTAGGGAGAGACCCCTGATGGTTTTACCCTAGTTTAACAATTTATCACTGTGTCCATGATTTTACATAGCAGACTAAATTAGATTTAGCTGTTTTTCTGTAGCAAAGTCCCATTAGCCTACACGTTTCCTAAGGACTTAGACTAGTTCATATTTATATTAGTTTTCTCAGCATATTATAAGCCCTCAATAAATTTTTAAAGAATAAATAAATGGATACTAAAAGATACTGAAAAAAGAGCTAGTATGTCATTACTGTTAAAGAGAAAATTATAGGGGCGCCTGGATGGCTCAGTGGGTTAAAGCCGCTGCCTTCGGCTCAAGTCATGATCTCAGGGTCCTGGAATCAAGTCCCGTGTCAGGCTCTCTGCTCAGTGGGGAGCCTGTTTCCTCCTCTCTCTCTCTCTCTCTACCTGCCTTTCTGCCTACTTCTTATCTCTGTCAAATAAATAAATAAAATCTTTTAAAAAAAAGAAAATTATAAGGCAAAGTTCTTGATTATAAGGAGAAATTTGGGGGGGAAATGGGACAAAAATAAAGTGAAAAAAAAAGTGGGACTAAAAGTGAAAAACATGAAAAAATGTGGGAGCAACAATGTGGGACTAAGGTGATCCCATGAATCCATGATTGATGATCCCCAAACTGGGCTGCCCAGGATGCCCCATGGAGGCATGAAAAAAATCTCAGACCAGAGACAAAGAAAAGGAGCTCCATATATGTGGCTTGCTATATGATTTACAGAAATGGAATTCCTTACACTGAGAAGCACCTCTTACATACTAATTGACTCAATGATGACCGAACTTGGGTATTTGAACTACAGGTACACATTCTGGATCTAACATTTACTTGTTGTACATGCTTAATATTTCTGAATCTGTTTCCTCACCTTTAATGTAGGGTGACCTGCATGCATGGATGGTGGTGAGGGTTAGGAATGATGCACACAAAGAATGTAATGCAGATCCTAACAATGGATTTATCTCATGAATGGCAACTGTGTTAGTCAGGGTTCTCCAGAGAAGCAGAACCAATAGGATATGTATATCTATCTATCTATCTATCTATCTATCTATCTATCTACACCAGCTGGAGACTCAGAGAAGCTGGCGGTGCTGTCTGAAGGCCTGAGACCCAGGAGCACCAAGGACAGGAGAAGATCAGTTTCCCAACTCAAGCAGTGGGTCAGAGAGAGAAATCAATCTTTCTTTTCCTTTTTGTTCTCTTCAGGCCCTCAGTGGATTGTATCACGTGCACCTACACAAGGGTGGGCTAGTCCTCAACTCCAGTTCTAATGTCTTCTAGAAATATCCCAAAATAACATTTAATCAGCTATCTGGGCATCCCCAGACCCTGTCAAGTTGACACAGAAAAGTAACCAGCACCATTAGCAGCAGTCATAGTGGTAGTTATTGTTTTCAGTTTAGTAGCAAAAATAATAATTTTAGCTACAGAGAAAATCCTTAGTTCTTTGGGTGTCTGTAGTAGAACCAGCTGGAGGTAAAGGGGAGGGAGAATTCTTCTACTGAGGAGTCCACTCTGCATGTTCATCATTGGATCTGGGTCATTTGCTCCTTTCCCAAATGTTCTGCTTTCGATGGTCTGGGCTAGCTCAAGCATCCTAAATTGTTGTATTACAGAGGAAGGCAGAGAGGCTCTGGCTGGTCTGAGGTCTTCATTACTACACAACTAAGGAGCGCTCCAGTAATCCTCCTTCGCTGTGAGCATTCCAGCAATTGAGTGTCTTCTCACCCCTCTATTTCACAACCACTTTAAGACCACCAGGAAAGGAATGAGAGAGAGAGAGAGAGAGGGAGAGAGAGAGAGAAGTCACAATAGATTGAATATAGAACTCCTTCTCATTTTCCTTCTACCATGTTTTACCTTCTCTCAGCCAGAATTCCTGCCGGCAATCCCAGACACCTCTAAATCTCTGAGGCTGGGCAAGGGTATTTTCTAATTTGCCTGAAGAGCACATTTTTTTTTTATGATTTTTATTTATTTATTTATTTATTTTTGTGAGAGGGAGAAAGAGAGAGAGAGAGAACCCGAGCTGGGGAGGAAGGAGCAGAGGGAGAAGCAGACTCTCTGCTGAGCAGGGAGCCCCATGTGGGACTCAATCCCAGGACCCTGGGATCATGACCTTAGCTGAAGGCAGACAGTTAATGGACTGAGCCACCCAGGCGCTCCGAGCAAATTATTTTTTAGCAGCACTTCCCATCTCTCCTTCCAAGTAGAGCATATGATTTAGAAACCACCGTCCCTCCTGATGATGGTCCTCCCTCCCTGGTCGCAGGATAAGTAGAACACTTCAGTGTCAATCACCAATCCATTTATGTTGGGACTGCCAAATTAAAGGAACACACTTGATGTTTGTGAGGGGCTGATTAGCTATTACTAACAAACTTGGGATTCTTTTTAAGTTTGATGTGCTCTAAGAGTTTATACACAAGGTAAATATCATTGCTTTGCCAGGATCCTTCTTGTAACTCTCCTTTAATCCAAGTTTGAAGCAAAATATAATAAGACATGAGGCTATTGAACAACATTCACAAACTTGTCTGATGGCAAAACTCCTTAAAAGTCACAGGGCTCTTATGATGAACTAGTACTTTCCTTGACACTAAGACAATATGAGCATAACCTTCTCAAAAAACCAGTTGGAAATACACCTTACCAAAAGCAGTCAGATTATGCATCGGCTCACAGAATACACACAAAAATCACGAGCATTCTGGGAAAGCCAAGAAACAACAAACCAACTGCCTACACTAACATCCATTTAATGATTAAAAAGAAAACACTGCATTTCAGTGGTAATCCATCCTTACAGCTTCCCCAGCTACCTAATCCTAAGCTAACAGCTAGCAAATTCTAAAAATATAAAAGAAATAAATTTCATCTTTAAGTTTATGTAGGAGATCCTTTCCATTTCATGATGTTACCTTAGTAAACAGTAGAAGTATTTAAAAATAAATATAAAAAGGGTGTCTTCCCAATGATGCATTTGAATGTAGTATAGATATTCACATAGAGAGGGCACTTTATGGAATTACACTCACTGCTGTACAAATTAAAGCCCAAAATAGGACAACATATCATCAAAGACCTATACTTATTACTCTATATAATTCATAACATAGCAGCTTTCAGGAAAATTACATGTTTCTATAAAAAGCCACCCCACAGTCTTTGCCTGAGATTATTCCTTTGATGCTGCACATTCTTAAACCAAGGAATTTGGACGTTTAGATTACTATACCTGTAAAATCAGATGCTGTTCTTGCTGCTACTGCCTAACAAGGATCTTCAATAATCTTCTTATCCCCAATTCCATTTACAGCAATAATGTGTATAGCAGAACATTTTTTTCTTCATTATGTATAATCACGATTACAATAACACTGACAAAAATTTATATATTTTTTTCTCATAAGGACATTGAGACATTTATAGATGTATATATTATCCTATGGTCTTGGTAAAAGACCATAGGCTGAAGCAAATTACTTACACTTTTCCCCTAGACAAATGAAGGTAAAAGGGTTTTCTTAGGTTGGCCTTAGTATAACTACACCCTGGGGTTGTACTTATCCACAAATTACATACTTAATTCCACTCTCTGTTCCTCTATCTATAATGTTAACATCCAATCAGAAATAACTTTTCATACACATAAAACACATACTTCTAATATCTATGGTTCTTATCCATGGTTCCAAATACCCTCATATTATGAGTTTTTCTGACTTAATATCTACTACTGTTTTTCCTAAATACTTTAAAGCACCCACTACTTTCATTTATCACATTTTTTTAGACTATAGCCATTCAGTTTGAGAGGCTCTCCGAGAGGCCTTTGATATGGAAGAGCCACTAAAAAAGGACACTTAGAAAACCAGGAAGGTCTCCTTCTAAGTACTAAGGATAGAAATACATGTAGTCACACGTTGGTGAAGGTAAGACACTGCAGCTATCACATAAAGGATAGTCTTTGGATTACACTGAGAGGAAAGCACTTTTAATTATATGGCTAGCTAACAGATAGCAGTTGGAAGTGCTCACTGTGGCTTACAGATAAAAAGTTCACTGTGCCTTTACCTAATTTTTTCTCCCCATTGACAACCTTTTTAATGGAATGTTGAGAATAGCAGCCTTCAGAAGTGAGTGAGCACACGGCAGACTTAACTTTTCCTAATGACCTTTCAGTGCAAAGCAAAAGGTCAACAGTTAGTGTTACAGCAAGGCTGACAAAGAATATGACTAAAACCTAAATGACAAAGCCTTACTGTTGGAGGTCACTCCTTAATTGACTTTCCTGACATTAATGCTTGTGATAACCCAGGCAACCAGTTTTAAAGTTGCGGTTCTCTCTTCAAAGTCCTTCTTATTATAGATATTTGTCAAAGACACAGGTCACTGCTTACTCAGTTACATGGATAGGCTATAGAAATAAACCTCCAAAAGTTTATACAGAAGTCTAGTAGACAAGGGTTCTGTCACTCACACTGTTGAGGTCTCAAGTCGACTAATTTATATATTTGGTATTTGTGTCAACGATCTGTAATTGCAGCTGCCCTGGAATTAGAGTTCCAACATGTTGGTCCTCTGTCACCTTGTGATGAATTTTAACAACTAGAATATCTAGAATAATCCTCTTTCCTCCTCAATTCATATTAGATTAAACACTTTGCTCTCCACCACTCTTTCAAATCTGGCATACGTTTTTAAAGTGCTTTGGACAACCAAGGGTATGCTCATCAGGCTTTCCCAATCATGGCATCTTTCTTTCTTATGCCCCGCAGAAGAAAGAACTGCCCTATAAGTTCGAGTTCAAAGAATCATAAAACCTCAGGCTCGATAACACAATCACATACTTCAACTATGTTATTCACTGACCCTTCAAATCAATTGTGCCCCTGACAAGGGGTGTGTTAGACCTCAACTGCCCAATAGGGAGTCACTAGCCACATGTGGTTGTTTACATTTAAATTAATGAAAATAAAATAAAGTCAAATAGATATCCAGTTCTTCAGTTGTATTAGCCACATTTCAAGGTGCTCACAAGCTGCTACATATGGCTAGTGGCTCCCATACTGGACAGTAGAAGCATAGAGCATTTCTGTCATCACGGACAATTCTATTAAACAGTACAAAGGTAAACTAAGCTTTAACATTATCTTTACAGTAAACACACTACTTTCTAAGAGCATCTATGATATTTTTAGAATACTATCTAATTAGGAATTTTTCCCATATGTGCCATCCAACTTCTACCTATTTCTGTAGGAATTTCTCCCATATGTGCAATCCAACTTCTACCTATTTTCATGTCAGGCTTCCCTGACATGAGCCTGCTAATAATGTGCCCTTCTACATGGTATTCTTTGAAATATTTCAAGAAAGTTGTCATGGACCTTCTCTTCTATTGTGTGTCCTCTCATATGGTTCTCTCTCGTATTTTAGGTGCATGATAAAATTTGATGACTTGACCCTAAAATTTGATGACCTGAGTCACAAATTTGGAAGCCTAGGTGACAAATATATAAATGCACAGACATTTTACATGAAAAGAAATAATTATGCATCCTCCAAATCCTCCCTCTCCCATACTGATTGCCAGGCATAAAATGGGTAATCAATACATATCAGTTAAATTAATAAATGAATAAATTTAACCAGGACATGTTGCTCAATGCTTGCTTTTCATGTGTAATCTTCTCCATGTAGTAAATTAGAAACTCTGGTTATAAAATAATAATATGCATTATAGATAGCCTTGAATATATCCAAGAAAAAATAAGGTGCTGCTATTTAGAGATAACTGTTAATCTTTCTGTTGCTTAGGTTTTAAACAAATTTGGAGTATATATTCATATTTTGTATATTTTCATTATCATGTGCATTGTTCTATGTCATTGAGGAAACTTCTAATGTCTTCTATTTCCTTATTAGCTATGTTGTATTAGATTACTTTATATTACTTCATTTTGGATGATTTAATATTTATTTTGTGAACTAAATTGTGTCCTCTCCAAATTCATATGTCAAATGCCTAACTCCCAGTACCTGAGAATATGACTCTATTTGGGGATAGGGCCTTTAAAGGGGTAATTAAGTTAAAATGAGATCCTTGGTGTGGACCCTGAACAATAGGACTTGTGTTCTTATAAGAAGTGGAGATTAGAATACAGACTGTGCACTGAAGGGATAACCCTTGAGGACACAATGAGAGGCAGCACCTGCAAATCTGCAAGTCAATGAGAAGGACCAAAAAAACTAAACATGCTGACATCTTGATTTTGAACTAACTTTCAGAATTTTGAGAAAATTTCTGTTTTTAAACCACCCAATCTGATAATTTCTCACAGCAACCTTAGTAAACTAATATAATTTATTTCCAATTTTTCATTTTATATATAAATTTATTTCAAAAGTTTGGGCAGGTCTTTGATTAATTTCTCACACAAACTTTTTACAAAAGTTGTTTTTGAAAATTCATGAAAAAATCTTTAATACGTATTTTTAAATTGTCTCATTAAAAGGTATACTTTGCAAGTATATAGAATTTGTCCCAATGCAATAAGTGAAGAAAAAATTTATATTGCTTTATGTATTTAATTTTGCATTTAAAAAAATCAAGTGAATAGAACTTTTTTTTCAAGTAGTTATTGGCCATTGTCTTCTGTGGCACTGTGATGTGCAAACTTTATAGTCTTTTTGGGTTGGGGGGAAGGCATGGAGAGAGGGAGATAGAGAATCTTAACTAGGCTCCACAGCCAGACTGACTGAATTCCATGCTGGTTGTACCAGTTATGTGTTTTTTGATCTAGGCCAAGATACCCAAACTTTCTTTGTCAGTTCCTTCATATTTAAAATGATTAAAATTACAGTGCATACCTTAAAATTTTAAAGCTAAAATGAATTAGTGTTTGCAGAGTTAGGTAAATAACCGGGACATAGTAAACACTCCATGATGTTTATTATATTTCCAATAGTATGAAATAATAATAAACTATTTTCCAAAGTGGTCATATGAATTGATATTTCTACAGTGGTACATATGAGTTCATGCATGATACTGTTGGATATATGTCTGAGATAAATACAGATGACAATAGTGTTCACTGTTACTGTTGTGTAGTACTCAATTGTATCCATTTGTCTTGGTTTCATCATTCTCCTTTCAAAGAACTTTTAGGTTGGTCTCAATCTAATGTTGCCATCATAAACATCACTGCTGTGAGCATTCCTGTGTGTGACTCCTGGTGTCTGTTGGCAGAAATTTCCCCTTGGTGTAATTAATATAAAGATCTCAAAGACAAGAATGTACCTGAAATTTCAGAGCAAATCAATTACCCAAGACCTAGATGACATAGCTATATGTAAGGTTCAGACTCTAATAATATCTAATTCCTGAAGATTTCTAGAATTTCACCACCCCCACCAAAAAATCAGTCTTGATGCATACAGTATCCCAAGACATAAAAACTGATTAGTTTTCTCTCCTTAAAGGGGATTCAGTTGTGGCTGAATCCTGGAAGGAAATAAAGAGAAGAACTTCAGAATGGAGGAATAAGTGCCATAGCATGGCCATAATCTATATATAGATCCTGTATAGATAAATGTGTTCAATAGCCTCAGGACTCCAGAGCTGCATTTGCCCTCCACCAACCATAGCTTCTGATCATTGGACAGCAGCACAGAAGCACTACGGAATAAAGCAAATATTCTAAGCTTATTTCAGAAGCTGCAGGTAAGTCGCATGCAGCATCTGAGACCAAGAATAAAAAAGATATTGTTGTCTGCCTTGCCTCCCTGCTGGGATGACACCAATCATCCTCAATCTCTTGCCCTTTTATTTAATCACTTTTTTAGTATTCATCTCTAATAACCTGTCATTACAATCAAAGGACAAAATCAAACACAAAAATGGGAATAGAGGCTACATAAAAAAAGAATCTATTTGCTCATTGCAGAACCCCTGGCAATTGCCTTAGTTAGTTAGCATTTGGCTCCATCATCCCATTGGCTCTTCCTCAGCCTGAGGCTCTCATTCTTTCTTCTGCAATGACCAGAGGCATTGGCTTCTTCTACCTTGTCACTTGCAAGGTGGGGAAGCAAACTTCATGGGTACAAATGACCTTTTAAGTAATCACTAATTAAAAAAAAAAAAAAGATGATAAGAATCCCCACTGGATTAGAGACTAAGATACGTCTTGCAAATTAATTCAGACCTAGGCAGAAACAAAGCCAGAATAAAAATGTCAATGTTACGTTCTTACAAATACGATGAAAATGTAACACAAAGGTAGTCCTCCCTTATAGAGAGCTTGAACTCACTGCTTTCAAATTTCCCATAGTTCTAATGCTAGAAGTTGTTTCAAGCGATAAGCCCACTCGGTTCATGTTAACATGGCTTAAAGCAATACGGGAAAGTGAAACGAGCATTAGAAAGGAAATCAGGAGCATGACTCATCTCTTCCAGGCTGTGGTCCTTTGTCACAAAATTCTCTGATTTTATATTCTCACTTTGGCAATAATAAGCATGAAAACCAATAATTATTTTCGCTCAATAACCTGAACACTTTTCTCCTTGATCCTTGTAGGAGGGCAAATGGACAGAAGTCAGGAATGCTCCTCTCCACATTAACCAGAGCTAGTTTGATCTGTTTCATCTATTGGATTAGATGACTCCAAGGTGTTTTGCATGGTCTCTTAATCACCTTAGAAAACAAAGCTATTGTTCTCAACCCTGGCAGCAAATTGGAATCTTCTTGGGAGCTAACACAATCCCAGTGCCCAGAACACATCCTCAGAGATTGTGACTTAATTGGCCGTGGTGGGGCCTGCCAGCAATATTTAAAATCTCCCCAGAGGATTCTTTGCAACTGGGGTCAAGAAACACTCTTCCCAGGGTTTATGACACATGACTGGATTGGGACTCCTCCTGCTTTGTCCCTTTATATTAGTCCTCATGCCAAACATCCAAAATTATTCAGTCGGCAAGAAATGAGGCAGCAGACTTGAAAGAAATTGAATAAATATTTCCTCTATTTTTTAATCTCTCTGGCTAGACTTTTCATGGACATAGATTGTTATAAAGTGAGTCTGAGCAGCAGCAGACACTGGTGTATTCCTGGGCCACTGAGATGGTGAACAAGGGACTGACTGTCTGGGAAAAGCTAGACTAGGATGAATAGATTCAATGAACTTCAGTGCACTCACTGGAAGTTTGGTAAGCCTTTCAGAAAACCTGCAGACTTCCTAAATCAAAACCCCAGAGCAGGTTGCAGCAATAACCATGCCAATTTTTCCCACGATGTGTAGGTGAAGCAGCAAGAATCCATGTATTAGTGGCAGTTCCATTTTCATTCAGTATACACCTAGTCTGCCCCTGGTTCAACAGTTGCGACCACTCAGCTGACTCCTGTTGGCTCTTTTCAGCTCCAAACGTTGTGACCTTGAAAATCTGTCTTCTGTAGATACACAGCAGACTGTTCACTCTACTAACATTCTTTCCAAAGCATGGGATCAATATACATTTCATATTTTACAAAGATGCTTTTGCAAAATTTGCATCAAAGAGCTGAGTTAATTTCATTTCTATTGCCAAAAATGGAAAAATTTATTAATTTATTTTAGACAAAAGTGAGAAAAACCATGAAAATTTCTTTGTACTATGAATGTACCTATTATTAAAACAAGTTTGATTAAATGAAAAGTTGGCTTTTTATTACAATATTACAGCATACTAATAAGTGGTGAATGGAAATAATAACATTATTATTAATATATATGACAATATATTAATTATCCATAACTTGATGTATATAACCTGAAAAATAGCTTAATAAAAGTAGATTGATAATAAAGATTGATAGACACTCATAAATGGTGCAAAATGGCAGATAATATTAAAATTGAATAGTCTGGCAATGGCAAAAACCAGGATTATATCAGACACCAAAGCAAACACCATTACTTTAAATAAGGAGCTATTGGGGGTAGTGACTGGGCCTGGTTCAAGGCTGCTAAATACAATGTCAGTTTTTTACTTAACACCTAGGTGTTCAAATTTTAGGGTAAATTGTTGAGGATGGAGGAAAAGTGGTTTGTCCTGTTTATTTGAGAATATAAGTCGGAGGGAAAAAAGCATTATAATGTAACAACTAAATATAACCATAATAATGGCTATTATCTTAAATCACTATGTGTCAGGCATTAATAGATGCTTCACATACTTGATCTCATTGAATCATAGAAGATGTATATTATAATCCTTGTGTTACAGGTGAAGAAACTGCCTTTTAGATGTGAGATAACTAGTCCCAAGAGCATAGGATTCCTAAATGACAGAGATAAATTCAGACCTAGCTCTGTTGTTTGTGTTTGTAAGTGTCAATGACATAATTATTAGAATACATTGCAATTTGATATACAAAGCCAGGAACTGGTCTACACAAATGGCACCAATATCCACCAAACTAGATATATGAAAGCCATCCTGGTCTCACACCCGTGTCTAATTAGGACATCAAGTCCAACCATTTCCTCTCTGAATAGTTCTCATACATATCTCTTAATTTCTATCTAACGTACATGCATAAATTCAAGCCCTTATCAAGTCTCACCTAGATTATTCTCACCATTCTTTTATTCATTCTTTTCATTGATATGAGAAAGATCTATCTAAAGGCTAGTTTGATCAGTTACATTCCTTTGACTCTACAGGATATATACTATATATTATAATCTGGCAACTTCACTTCTGTGGATATACCCAACAGAAAAGCATACGTGTGTTCACCAATTTTATACTAGAATGCACATCACAACTCTATACGAAATAGCTAAAAATTAAAGACTACCCAAATACCTACCTTTAAGATGGATGAAAACATTGTGATATATTCACACAATACAGTATTATATAGCAATATGAAAAAACAAACTAAACTATAAAGCAATAAAATGTGTGTATAAACATTCAAATGAAATTCAAAAACATGTAAAACTACTAATTATGTACTATATGTTAACATATGTACTAACTATATGTTAACATATAGTATTATATAGTACTATATGTACTAACATATGTACTAACATATGTACATATGTACTAACATATGTACTAACTATATGTTAACATATAGTAAATAATTAGTAGTTTTACGTGTTTTTGAATTTCATTTGAATGTTTATAACACATTTTATTGCTATATAGTTTAGTTTGTTTTTTCACATTGCTATATAATTACATAACTACTAATTATGTACTATAACATATGTTAACATATAGTACATATATGTTAACATATAGTACATAATTGGATTATATACTAATTGGATTGAAATTAAACAAACATATAAAACTAAGCTATGCTTTTTGAAGTCAACTATGATTACTCATGGGAATTGGGAATAGTATGAGGTAATGTCCCATTTTTCTATCTAGGTCCTGATTACATGTATGTGTGTATGTGAATTTCTACAAAGAGAATTAACACTTAAAAATGTTTACTTTTTTAAAGACTTTATTTATTTATTTGACAGAGAGGGAGATCACAAGTAGGCAGAGAGGCAGGCGAGAGAGAGGGGGAAGGAGGCTCCCTGCTGAGCAGAGAGCCCAATGCAGGGCTCCATCCCAGGACCCTGAGATCATGACCTGAGCAGAAAGCAGCAGCTTAAACCACTAAGTCACCCAGGTGCTCTAATGTTTACTTTTTCTTTATGTGTGTTATATGTCAGTAAAAAAATAAAAAGAATGAGAGAACATAAATCTTTTAATCATGCTCCATTGCCTTTCATCTTTTGTTTCTCTCCTATATGTATCTGTATGAGTCAATTAATCTGTTTCTCCAGAGAAATATAACCAGTAGGGATGTATAGAGAAAAAGATTTATTTCAAAGAATTGGCCCATGCAATTAAGGAGCCTTGGCAAATCCAAAATCTGCAGGGTAGGCTGGCAGGCTGGAGACCAGGAAGACCAGGAGACCAAGTCCAAGGTGGTTTGTAGTAGAATTCCCTTCCCTCTTCTTCAAGAGAGGTCAGTCTTTTTTTTTTTTTTTAAACAAGGCCTTCAACTGATTGGACAAGGCCCACCCACATTATGAGAAGTAATCTGCTTTGCCCTGCCTGCTGATTTAATGTCAATCACATCTAAAACATACCTCCAAAGAAACATCTAGAATAACATCTGGCCAAAAATCTGGGTACTGTGGTCTAGTCAAGTTGACCCATCAAATTAACTATCATAGTACTTACTCTCCTCTAAGCCATATTGAATTACTTGGAGTTCCTCAAAGGTACCTACTTCTGCAATCTTTTAATTAGTGTATTTTTCTTCCCTAGGAATTTCTCCTCAAGCCTTTGCTTTATCGATTTCTTATTCTCCTTTTCATCTTCATTTATTTCCACACATTCTTCAAACCATAGTTCAGACATTACTTCCCCTGAAAAGACTTTCTGACCCTCCACCTTTTGTTTAGTCTTACTTCTGCCATAAAACTTACCACTACAGAGCAATAGTCCATTCATTGGTCTAGTTTTCTCCTTCTCCCTCTAGATCATTGAGGTTTATAGAGACCAAGATAACACATACATCTTTAATTAAAATTAGAGTCACCTAGGGAGAGTTACCTTGGGGTCCAGCATGCCATGCAGACAATAATGATGACTATATCTGATTAAATGAAGGTGAGTGAATATATAAATAGAATTTGTACCTTGTTATATAGAATCTGGGCACTATTATTGCTGTACAGAGTTTGGACTCACCGCCAGCCTATACTTGCCCTTGTCATTTTTAATTCACAATACAGTACATGTCTGAAGCTATCCTCACACAGTATCAACACCATTGCTGGATTCAGTTGTAGGTAAAATCAAACTCAAAATATCTTGATCACTTGTTTGTAAGATGATCATATTGTTACTCAAAATAATTGATTATACCTTTGAAGTTTCAATTTAAATTTCCTATTATTCCAGCACATGTCATCCAGTTAAACTGGGAAGTAATTGGCATAAATTCATATTATTGGAGTTTTTATATCCAAGATGTAATTGTGTCACAGGTTAAGAATAGATGGAACAACCACTCTCTCAAGGATTTTTTTTTCCCCAAATGGTGGGGAAACTACTGGCTTGCATCCCACTCGTTCCTTACAATTTCTGAGCAAATTATGGTGCTTTAGGTCTTCCTGTCCTTCTCCTAGAACCTTGTAAATGATATCTTTGTTTTTATATTTAATATAAAATGTAGTCCATAGGCATTAATGAGGAATTTGTTCAAAAAGTCAAAAGGTCATATTTAATAGTGATATTGCTTTTGTAAATTGCTGCTTCATACAAATTATGTCTGCTCTGAAAATGCCCAAACTGAAGAAAATATTCATTTGCTTGCTGAATAAAATTTAATATTCACTGCTTTAAAATGCAGCTTGTTAACAGTTTTTAAATCCATTTATTTTTATAAATTAATTTAAACTTTTCAAAGTCCAGGAAGGTGTTTACCAGAAAGGAATTCTGTACTCAAACACCCTTAATGAATGCCACCTGCCATACCATATCAACTCAATGAGATACACAGCACATATTTCTTCTTAAAATCTTTGAGAAGTCCTGGTATAAGGAAATATGTTTAACCTGCTATTTTCTAAACCTATCCTGACCACAGAATTCCCCAATTTTTAGTCCAAATAAACCACTGTATTCATTTATTCACTTTAAAAATTCTATCACTATTAAGTAGCACTAATTTCCACTAATTTTTATTAAATGTTATAATGGACTTACTTTTGCAGAGCACTCACCTAAGCACGGACAATATGAAGAGGGATAAGCATGAATACTAAACACAGAGGCAAAAAATAGTAGGAGGGAGGAGAAGTATATTCCACTTCAGCTGTCACTTAAGAATTTTGCAACCTTGGAACACCTGGGTGGTTCAGTGGGTTAAGCAGCTGCCTTGGGCTCAGATCAGTTCCCAGTGTCCTGGGATCGAGCCCATGTCAGGCTCCCTTCTCAGCGAGGAGCCTGCTTCTCCCTCTCCCTCTGCTGCTCTCCCATGCTCTCACTCTCTCTCCATGTCACTCAAATAAATAAGTAAAATAATTTTTAAAAAAAGAATTTTGCAACCTTGGACACAATACTTAAACTATTTTTATATTAATGTCTTCATCTGCAAAATGAGGATAATAATGTGTACTTCATATCGCTATAGTAGGGATTAGGTATCACGTATTATATATAATACAGTATATGGTACAGAGTACGTGCTCAATAAATGACACTGATCATGATAGTAAAAGTAAAAGTTACCTATGACTACATGCAATTGGATGCAGGCAAAATGATAACATAGGAGATTCTGTTAAAGGTCAAATTCTGGTCAACTGTGTAAAAGATCAACTAAGATAAATGAAATAAATTCACCAAAAGAACAAAGTTAGAAGTCACACAATGACTTGCAGTTCTATTCCCATTCTGCCATAGATAATCTGCTCCTATTTGAATGCGGTGTTAATGGTAATAATTTGCAATTACTACAGTTTTTACTCTTATTACCATTATAATTTGTGATATGATGTGAGCCTTGAAATAAGCTGACACTGCAATTCTATTTTTATTTTATAGATGAAGAAGCTCCAGAGAAGAAAACAGCCAGAAACATGGACTCTCTTAGTCCCTTACAAGGGCTTATGTATTAGACTTTACTAATTCCAGGATCTAGTTCTAGCCCTAGAATACAGATACCTTATTATACCTGAGTCTCCTATCTATGGACAAAATGGCATCGCTTTCAAACCATTTGATGACAAAATTTGCTTTAAAGCATTATAGCTAATTAGCTTTGTACGTAGTAAGAATATCTACAGGGGTCAGCAAATTTTTTTTTTATATAAAGAGCTAGATAGTAAATATTTTAAGCTTTGCGGGCCTTATGGTCTCTGTCACAAATGATGAACTCTGCCATTTTTGCAAAAGAGCACACACACACACACACACACACACACATACCCCACATACACACCACGAGCTATTATCATTTTAGGCTTTAAAAAAATGGTTTAACTGCAGAATGCCTTTATTCCTTGCTGGTATGTTGTTGCTTCTTTAAAAGTTAATGAGTATTCAGCACCCCTATGACTACATGCATGATCTTCCCTTGTTTTAGTTTCAGTTGTTTTATTATAATACATCTGGGGGTGCTTTTTTTTTATTTTAATAAGTCCTTCCTGGGATTTGTCAAACTTCTTATATTGTAGGTTGATGTCTTTTTTCGTTTTGGAAAATTCTTGAGCATTCTTTCTTCAAAAATTGCTTCTTGCCATTTTCTTTTTATCTCTTCTCCATCGGGGATTCTACTTACATGTATGTTGGACCTTTTCACATACTCTTTAGTCTCTTACCTTTTCTCTTGTGTTTTCTACCTTTAAACTCTCTTTAACTATGATACTTTCTCTGGTCCTGTATTTCTGCTTTCTCATATTCCCCTTTATCACTTTTTAATATTAGTTCCTAATAATAGTAATAAACTGAAAATTAATAGATCTGTTTATGTTGCCTGTTTTTCTTTCTTGGTTTTCAGTCTATATGGTCTTCTTTCCTGGAATGTATGGCTATTTTGAATAAATGATAAAAGGAGAAGAGACAAAATGGGATGAGGAACAGGAGAGACTTTTTTTTTTATTTCTATCAAAGGAAATTTAATTTTTCTCTGGAAGGTAGATTGAAATTCAGAGATATGTTACATAAAAAACAAGCAGAGTTAATTATCTATTAACCCCCTAGCCATCACTAGATAAGGTTGCTTTGGGAGAGTTGAATATTCAGAGCTTCCAGCTTTCCCACACGTGAAGACTAATGCATTCCCTCAGGAAGCCAAAAACTCTCAGGCAGAAACCCACATATATTTTCAACATGTAGAAGTGGGTGTTGCACCAGAGGTCTATGCTATGACTTCTCTCCAAGATCTTGGGTCCTCAAGTTCTTTCTGTTTGGAACCTACTTCCTTTCTGGACCTTCAAAAGCTTACTATTTTCTTTTGCCTTATAATATCTATTTCATGCATTTATTCTGACTTCAAAAATTGCAGCCAGAATAGCCAGAGGTGAGCCAGCTACTCCTTTTGTTTTTAGTTTAAAACATAAACACTTAATCAGAAGCTTCAGAACACCAAGAAATGAGTCTATGATGCCTTCTATAAAGTAATCCTGCAAAACACTAGGTTTGAGTTTCAACAAAAATGAAAAATTGGAGAAAATCCCCAAATATTTTGAAATCAGATAGCACACTTCTAGGCAACACATGGATTAGAGAAGGAATCAAAAAGAAAACTAGAAAGTGTTTTGAGTAGAATGAGAACGAAAATGAATTAAAATTTGTACAATGCAGTTAAAGCACTGCTTAGAGGGAAAATTATAGCACCAAATGATTATATAAGAGAAGAAGAAGCATTTCAAATCAATCCTTAAAATTAGAAAATTAAAGCTTAAGAAAAAAGCAAAAGAAACATCAGAGAATAAATTAGTGAAATAGAAAACAGAAAAACAATAGAGAATATTAGTAAAACAAGGAAATAAACAAAAAATTTGTTCTTTAAGAAGATCAGTAAAACTGATAAATATCCAGACTGAGCAAATAGAAAAAATAAAAAATATATATTACAAACATCAGGAATGAGAGAGGTGACATCACTACAGATTCTACATACATTGAAAAGAAAATCAAGAGATTTCACATACAACTTTATGCTCATAAATGTAACAACTTACAAGAAATGGAAAAATTCTTTGAAATATAAAATGGAAAAATAAGCCAAATAACCTCCTTTCTACTAAACAGATTTATTTTACAGCAAAAAACCTGTCCATAAAGAAATCTCTGGGCTCAGATGACCTTACTAATGAATTCTACTAAATAGTTAAGAAGGAAACAATAGAAAATCTACAATGAGAACAGCAACCTCTGATACCCAAAGCAGATAAGGACAGTAAGGAGAAGGAAAACTGTAAGACCAGTATTTTTTATGTCTATAAGTATTTAAACTATTTTTTTTAATTTAGTAAATCAAATCCTGCAATATATAAATCATGTCTAAGTGGGGTTTATCCTGAGAATGCAAACTTGTTTTAACATTTAAAAATTAGTCAATAAAACTCATCATATTTACAAACCAGCAAAAGAAAAACAATTTGATCTCTCATGAAATACAGAAAAGGCATTTGACAAAATCCAGCAACTATTCCTGATAAAAATTCTCAGCAGAAGGGAATACAAAGAACCCTCCTTAACCTAGCATGGATATCTACAAAAAAACATGCAGCTAGGGGTGATCGGGTGGCTCAGTTGGTTAAGCATCTTCCTTTCACTCAGGCTCTGATCTCAGGGTTCTGGAATGGAGCCTGATGAGGGCTCCTTGCTCAGTGAAGAACCTACCTCTATATCTCTCCTTCTGCACCTCTGCCACTCGTTCTCTCTTTCTCTCTCAAATAAATACAATATTTAAAAACAAAAGCCATGCAGCTAATAATAAACTTAATCCTGAAATATTGAATACTTTCCCCCTAGGATGAAGAAAAATAAAAGAATGCTTTTTCTTACATTCTATTCAGCATGGTCCTAGCCAGTGCAACAAGGCAGAGACAAAAAGACAGACAGATCAATATAAATGACATCCTGGTTGGAAGGGAAAAATAAAATTGTCTGTGAATACAGACAAGATGATTGTCTATGTAGAAAATTCTATGAAATGTACAAAAACACTACTAGAACTAATAAGTAAGTTTAACAAGTTTGCAGAAGAAAATGTTATTTTAAGAAATCAATTATTTTCCTACATATTAGTAAAATATCAGAAATTTCAATTTTAAAATATCATTTGCAACAACATCAAAAACCTATGAAATACTTAAGGCTAAATTAAATGAATATGTTTATTCAGAATAT
The DNA here is from genome assembly GCF_011764305.1 of Mustela putorius furo. NCBI lineage: Eukaryota > Metazoa > Chordata > Mammalia > Carnivora > Mustelidae > Mustela > Mustela putorius. The sequence goes on from NW_025421987.1 coordinate 36,205,162, forward strand.
GTTTACAACCTATACATTGTAATATATGGATGAGAGAAATTAAAGAAATAAGGAGAACTATACCATGTTCATGTGTCAGAAAACTCAGTATTTTTATAATCAATTTTTGACAAATTGATCCTTAGATGCAGCACAATCCCACCCCAAACTCCAACAGCATTTTCTAAGAAACCGGCAAGCTAGTTTTAAAGTTCATGTGACAATGCAAAAGGCAAAATAAAACAATTTTAAAAGGACTTTCTGGTTTCAAGACTTCTTCAAGTTTTATAATCAAGATAGTGTTGAACTGTCATAAAAATAGACAAAGAGATCAGTGAAAAAAAATAGAGCCCAGAAATAGTTACACTCCTATATGGAAAACTGATTTTTGACAAAGGCAAGATCAGTTCAGTGGAGAATGAATGGCCTTTCAACAAACAGTGCTTGAACTATTGGCTATGCTTATGCCAAAGTGAAAACAAACAAGCAAAACAAGACAAAACCAAAAACAACAGACAAAATTTTAATCTATACGTATACATAAAAGATAAACTGAAAAATAAACCTGAATGAAAACTTGAAACTACAAAACTTCTGAGAGAAGACACAGAAGAAAATTTCTATGAATTTAGATTGGGCTCAGATTTTTTCAAAATGACGTCAAAAGTATCATTGACAGAAGACAATAATACATAAATTAGATTTTATTGAAATGAAAACTTCTGTTTTCTGAAAGGCACAGTTAACAGAATGAAAATGCAAGCCACAGACTAGGAGAATTGCTAACGGACTTGTGTTCAGAATATATTTATAAAATCTCCAAACGTAAGAAAACAAATGGCTCAACAAAAAATGAACCAGAGATTTGAACAGACACTTCACCAAAGAAGATCTGTGGATAAGAAAAAGCACATGAAAAGATGTTCATTTTTTCTCACCCTAATTTGTCATTAAGGAAATGCCAGTTAAAACCAAAGTAATATACCACTGTACATGTATTAAAATGGCTAAAATGAAAACACTGACCATACCAAGTATCAGCAAAAATGTGGAGGAACCGGAACTATTATATATTACTGGTAGGGATATAAAATGGTTTTATGACTTTGCAAAACAATTTGACAGTTTCTTAAAAAGTCAGGCATACATTTAGTGTACGATCTTGGCATTCCAACCCGAGATCTTTACCCAAGAGAAATAAAGGAATATCTATTCAGCCTTAAAAAGAATGCTCATAGCATTTATGTATCTGTAGTTTTAGTTGTAATACTTATGTATGAACAATTTACAAAAACTAGAAATAACTCAAATATCTGTCACAGGTGAATAGATGAATAAAGTGTTGTCTATTGGAACTATGAGATACTAATCAGTGATAAATAGAATGAATTGTTTATATATGCAATAACATAGATGAATCTCAAAATAATTACACTGAATGACAGAAACAATTCTAAAATATGCAAATGGTGGATCCGTTGTTGCCTGAAGACAGAGAGATGGGAAGAACAGAAGGGGAGATGACAAAAGGTCATGAGGGAACTTTAGCAGGTGATTGATAGGTTGACTGTCTTGATTGTCCCGGTGGTTCCGTGGGTGTATTCATATGTCTAAACTTGTAAAATTGAATGTTTTATATGTGTGAAGTTCACTTTGTACCTATTATTCCTTAAAAAACTTCTTCACAAATGGATTAAGAAAATGTGGTGGGGTGTATGTATATGTGTGTGTGTGTGTGTGTGTGTGTGTGTATTACACATACGAATAACACACACACAATAGAATATTATTCAGCCTTGAAATGGAAGGACCTTCTGACACGTGCTACAATATGGATGAATCTTGAGGTCATTATGCTAAGAAAAATGAGCCAGTCACAAAAACACAAATACAGTATAATTTTACTTATATGCAAATATGTAGAGTAGTCAAATCATAGGAACAGAAAGTAGAATGGTGGTTTCCAGGGCTGAGAGGAGGGGGAAATGGGGCATTATTGTTCAATGGCTACAGAGTTTCAGTTTTGTAAGATGAAGAAGTTCTGGAGACTGGTTGTACAACAATGTGACTATACTTAACACTACTGAACTATACACTTAGAAATGTTTAAGGTAATAAATTTTATGCTAAGTGGTATTTTGTATCAAAATTTTTAAAAACTGCCTGAAGAACAGTTGAGGAAGTTCAGGGCATCCACTTACTCATCCTTCGGTTCTGCTGCCACATTCACCATGGGTATGTAGTCACCACCTGTGGAGGCCTGATGGGAAGTAACGTCATTTGAACCTGTTGCCATGGGATAGACTTTTTCTAGTCTTTGATATAAGCATTAGCGAATGAAGAAGAAGAGTTCCTGTGCAAAGAAAACCTTTACACAAATGTTATGCTAGGGTGACTTAATATATTTTACACAAAGCCCATGCCATCCACTTCATTGTCATATTTATTCATCCTGTCTTTCCCAAGAAAGAGAACAAGTTAATAGGTGCAGAGTGAAAGTCAAGAGAGGGATCTTAGATTCAAAATGGGGACTTAAAAGATGTGGATAAGAATATTATTATTAGAATACATTGCAATTTGATATACAAAGCCAGGAACTGGTCTCCACAAATGGCATATATATATAAGAACCAAGGTATATTATGAACTGGACTTTAAATGCCAAAATTTGAGAAGGGAGAGAGTATTGTAGGTGTAGGAAACAGAATGGTCAAATCAATTTTAAAATAAGAATAGCCAAAAATACAATAATGTTTTTTCAAATATTTACATTATTAGTTTTTCAGCTTTTCAGATCTCTGCTAAAATGTCATCTCAAAAGGCAGGTCTCCTGATACCACATTGTATGAAATTACCCCTCAACCCTCTTGTTCTATTGCCTTACCCAATTTGACTTTTTTCCTTGGAGCATTGTCAGTACCTGATACTACATTATACAATAATGGAGTGTCCATTCGTTTACTCTGCCACCCATAGTAAAATAATATCCATGAGATACAGATATTGTCCAAATGCTTTAGTCACACTATGTCCTCAGAGCCTGAAACAATGCCAGACATATAGAACAAACTGAAAAAATGTATATATTTGCTGATTGACTGGAGTGGCAACAAGCCACTGGATTTGTGTACCTCTCTTGCTACCACTGTGCTGTGATGGGCTTAGGAGCCAATCAGTGAACTAAATTCTATCCTGCCATTTCTTACCCTAAACGCAGATCATCTCATGGGTCACTAACACTATCTAACATAGTCATTTGGAGTCGAGACCATACCTCATTTTTGTTTGGGGGTGGGGGTTTTTTTGTTGTTATTATTTGTATGTGCTTTATATTCCAAGCAGATGAAAAAGTCCCTTAAACTTCACATTCTAGAAAACTTCCCCATGATGGTCTCTCTGGATATTCTGGCAAATAAAAAAAGGAAATCAGTGGAAAACAATTAACTTTGTATCTTTGGACCAGCAGACTTGCTTTATTTTCTATCCTACATGTAGCTCCTGGGGGGGGGGGGAGGCAGAATTCCACTAGAATTTATGCAGGTCACTACCAAGAAACTTCACACTGAATAAAATTCTTAGATAAAATAGAAAGAGTCTTCATTAGTATAGCCAGGGAGCTGACAATGCTCTGTAGAGCTTGGTGTATAGATAGAGAAACAGTATCTTCTAGGTGGATTTGATGAATCACTGCACAAACAGGGACCAGGCACCCTATCCTTGACTTTCCTGTGTCCTTGGGGTCTCTTCTCTGGACCATCAGGGGTGACTGTCCAAGCCCCAGGTCTTCCAGGTAGATCTGGAGGTGAAGAACATAATGTGGGTCCCATTAGCATGAGTCTGATAGTGATAACGTGATCCTATATAATTTTAATAATATCCGTGGTCACCTCTATAAACTGCAAAGGAGGATAGTTCTGGAACACATGCTCATAACCCAGCTGAGTAGAAAGCAATTAGAATGAATGTGTGCTTATAACATTTCATGGCCACACCTCAAAATACGGCTAACCTGTGATTAACCACAGCTCACCAGGCTCATTCCTCCCCTAATAGTAAAAATGCCAGAGATTTAAAATGCCTTAAGAGAGGACAATGAAAAAGAGGACTGATAAAAATAAATTTATGCAACAAAATGCATCTCCTCATTCAGGTATCACAGAATACAGGAGCTGGAAGGACTCTAATCAATGAGAAGCTTAGATCCTGGTACAACTGACAAGAAGAAAGGAAAATTCTGGAGGCTAAATGGCTTTCCCACTTTCTGGAAAGAGACAGAGCTAGAATAAACCTATGTCCCCAAACCCTCATTTCAGTACTTTTTCTACAACTACCAAAAACATTCTGGATTTGTGATATTTAAACTTTTTTATCTTTTGCAGAAGAACCCTTTCCTGATGTTAGTAATGGAGGGGAGAGGTGGTCACCCTGTGAGTGAACTGGGGAGCTACACTCCCAGGGCGCCAGCTTTGCTTTGCCTATCCACAGTTGAAGATTGGAAGGAATGTCTAAGAAAGAATTGTGAAGTTGTTGAAATCTCTCTTGAGTGCCCACAACATCACTGTTCTACTTCCCTTTCCTCTCTCTGGGAGTCTGGCCTGTACCCCAGAGGGACCTGAGTCCTCTGCACACTCATACTCTTCTCTGCAGCTGAAAGTAGTCATTGGAACATTGATTTAAAACTTTTCACACCAATGTTTATCCAATCACACTTCAATTGGCTTTATAAAGATTTATTTTCTCTTTAATTGTGAGACATAAGCTCCCCTCCTATTAAACATTTCCAACAATTGGAAACAGGTTAGGGTAATCATGTAATCATTTAGGCAACAGAGGTTTGGGATGCTGAGTGAAGCAGAGCTAGCTAACTAGCTTTAGTTATTGTAGGCATCCTTGGCAGCATTCAAGAGATATTCTATATTTTTTTGGCTCTCCATGCCAGGGTTGTAAAGCTCTCTACTAGTTACTTACCATGCAGTCTTAAGTAAATGATTAACTTTTCTTGGTATTAATTTTCTAATCTGCCAATTAGGTTTAAGAATTCTACTTCAGGGGCACCTAGCTGGCTCAGTTGGTAGAGCATGCAGCTCTTGATACCGGGGTTGTGAGTTCAAGTCCCACATTGGGTAGAGAGTTTACTAAAAATAAGACAAACTTACATACAAAAAAAAAAAAGAGAGAGAGAGAGAGATCTATCTCAGAATACTGTTGAGAAATATTAAAGCTGATAAATATTATGCTATATCTTGAAGTTCTTAGAGCAGCAAACAAACATCGATTCCATTCTCAATTCCCTTCTCCTCTTTGGAGGAGGTTGATGGAGGTGAAATAGGCTATGACTTCTGATGATCTCTTCCCAGCAGCTGGTGGAGGAAAAGGTGCCACCAGCTTTTGGAACTGGGACCTATTCTTACCAAACAAAAGCTCATCCACCCTTCCAGGCTCTTCCCAGACCTTCCCAGACTTTATTCCTCTGTTCTTACTTTGCCTTCTAGTACAGAGTGGTTCATTCATTCAACAAATGCATGGTTCTAGTCTTGGTTACACACATATACACACACACACACACGTACACACACATGCACAAATAAAACAGGTCCATCCCCCAAGAAATCTACAATTCAGTTATGATTCTGAATAGAAAAAGCTCTACACTTTTCCCTTAATCACACCTAACGTAGGGGTTTCACAAACACAGAGGACGGTCAGGAGGTTGTTGGTTAGTAGGAGGCCCCTCAGTACTACAGTAGAATTATATCAATAATCACAGAGTTGTCTATAAAAGAGGTGGGTGCATATCACGCTCGTTCTAGTTTAAAAAGCAGCAGCATACAGATCCTTCTGTAAAGAGGACATTCATTCTTATCTTTTTGTGGTCTACAATAACTTTCCAGAAATTGAAAAGGAAAAAAAACAAAAAACAAAAACTACAGTAGATGGAAGCCCAGGACAAAGGCAGTAGGATTCAGTGTCCAAAGTAGACAAATAAAGCTACAACTTTTCCTGTCTCAGTCATACATCTCCTGAGAAAAGGGGTGCCTGTCAGTCTCCTACCTAATACCTTCTCCCCTCCTGTGGCTCTGCTTTGTTCCATGGGAAATATTTCCAAAGCTCTTCTGCCCCCAAGCTCCTGGGTAAATGTATCCAACTGGAAGGCAGTGGCTGAAGACTGAAGGACAGGAGAGGCGGCAGGTAAGCTGAGGAATTTCTCCCACTTCTCCACGGTATTTAGCAGGGACTACCTCTCCTCTGTGATAACATCACTCCTGTTGTAGGGGCCAACTCTCTTCTAGTTGTTGTGGGACCACAGTCCACCTCCTCCTCCTCCTCTCACTAGCAGGTGATAGGAGGCTCCTGCTGCCGCTAAACCCCCTGGTTGTCTTGCCATCTGCTCTTTGGTTTCCTAGAGATTCTGTCATCTGTATAACCAGTTCCTGATATTACATTTCTTCAGTTTTAAATGTTTACAGTAATTCAAATATGGAAAATTCATAGCAACTGTACACATTTTAGGACATAAAAACCATTTATATCCTTCACTGTTTTTAAAGTAATACACATTATACATGTGTCAGAACAACAATGTGCCACGTTTCATTTGACAAAGCATATAAACTAAACGTAGGCACTCCCCTTCACTCTTCATGAGTAACACGATGTAATCCTTTCTCACCACTTAAATATGTAAATGTCATTTGTCATGCAGGAGATCCTTTCCCACAAAATCCGAGCCCTAACCCTACCCCTAACCCTTGCCCTCGATCCAAGAATGTGGCTTCTGGAACACTCAATAAGAAAAGCTGAGAAGCAGTCTAATTATCTCAGAGAAGACCCCAAACATTTAAAAATTGATAGTATTTCTGAAAAGGGGTGTGACGGTAGAGAAAAAAACGGAAGGACCAATTAAAACAATAAGTACATAAACAAAAACGTAGACAAATAATAAGATGTTATTCATATTTTGTTTGACAATAATTAATCAATATTTTTCATGGCATTGTATGCCCACTCTTCAAAGTTTATAAAGCAAGTGAGAAAATAAAATTTGTAAAAAAGCTATCATGATATGGTATTTAATAAGATGCACAGTGACTAGAGGGTGTTCACATCAATAGAAACTGGAGAGACCTGAAAAGCTTCAGAAAGGAAGTAATCCTTCACCTGGGTCTTGGAGAATGGCTGGCAGGCTGACCTCACCCACATGCTATTATCCCCTCCCCATTCAGCTATGGTATTTCTGCTTTTATCCACCTGGTATGCTGAGCTTTTACCTAAGGTTTATTATGCACCTAAGATCACGTGGATTTGATCTGCAACATCCCTGTGAAATATAAACGCTGTGAGTTATGGACACAAACAATTAGAAAATAAACCTTTAGGGGACACCTGGGTGGCTCAGTCAGCCACCTTCTGCTGCCTTCGGCTCAGGTCGAGATCCTGGAGTCCCGGGATCTGAGTCCCACAGCTGGCTCCCTGCTGAGCGGGAAGTCTGCTTCTCCCTCTTCCTCTGCTCTATCCCCCTCCCACTCGTGTTCTCTCTCTCTCTCACTCTCTCTCAAATAAATAAATTTTTAAAAATCTTTAAAAGAAAACTTTAAAATAATTTACAACATCAGAAAGTAGGAAAATAAGATGGAGAAACAGTTCTCACAAAATGCTTAGAATATTAAACCAATATTTTTAGGACGATTAATCAGTGATGTGGTAAAGTAAATGAAAAAAAATAAATCAAGGAGCTATTACAATAATTAACCAGTGAGATAAAAACACAGGACAGTGGTCACCATGCAGTGAAAAGAAGCACTGGACACTTGACACCTAGTGAAGAACACAGTTTTACAAAGCAATTTCACCTTGATTAAGAACACAAATAGGGACGCCTGGGTGGCTCAGTTGGTTAAGCAGCTGCCTTCAGCTCAGGTCATGATCCCAGCATCCTGGGATCGAATCCCACATCGGGCTCCTTGCTCCTCAGGGAGCCTGCTTCTCTCTCTGCCTCTGCCTGCCATTCTGTCTGCCTGTGCTCGCTCTCGCTCGCTCTCTCTCTGAAAATAAATAAATAAAATCTTAAAAAAAAAAGAACACAAATAACGCTGGGGCCCCTGGGAGGAGCAGTCAGTTAAGCATCCAACTCTTGATTTCAGTTCAGGTCATGATCTCAGGGTTGTGAGTTAGAGCCCCTGCCCCCCCCCCGCCCCCATCAGGCTCTGCACTCAGCACAGAGTCTGCTTGTCCCGCTCTCTGCTCCTCCTCATGCTCACTCACTGTCTCTAAAATGAACAAGTAAATCTTATTTAAAAAGAAAGAACACAAGTAATGCTAACACAGATCCGTATTTTAAAAGAAAAGAAGGCTACCACAACAACTTCAAAATTTCCAGTCCGGATGCCTAGAGAAATAGTCGTACCACTTACAAAAATAGTTAAGGCAGACCAAGGAAGGGAGCTACAGGATATGATCGACTTGGTAGGTACCGAGAGTCTGAGATAACAGCAAATAACCCCAATTGAAATGCCCAGCAAGATGGGAAATTTCAATCCTATAAAACCTTCAAACTGGATTGAGTATTTGTCAAAGGTACATTAAACTTAATTATAGGCGTATCACATTCTTGTCCAGCTAATTAGTTTGTCAAATACCTTGGATGGAAGAAAAAAATTTCACATAAAAATGTCCATTAAAAACGGCTTCTAATGCACCGATGAGGGGAAAGCTCACTATTTTGATTTGTTCATCTAATTCACAGTACTGAATACTGACTTTGCTCAGATAAGGTGAAGCAATTTAGGATTTCTAGAGCAGTAGCCACATAAGATTTGTTGGCTTCATCCATAATCTTCTACATCAGGGTCTCTTGGAGGAAATTTATACTTCTTCCTCTTGGTGCCTTTATGAAAGACTGGAGTGCATTTCACTACTTCCCCTTTGGCACATTTAATTTTATTTTGTAATTAACTATAACTAGTTTGGGAATTATACTGTGGTGTCTTTTGGTTTTGAATTTTCATTGAGTCTTTTTATGAAAAATGACAGACTCCTCAGAGGGACCACTGTGGTTCGTTGCCATGGATAATTGTCTCTAAATAAACTCAGGGTAGTTAAGTGGATATGAACAGATGGAAATAAATTGATGGAAGTTGATATTGTGCCTCTTGGCTCCTGTTTATTTGTCACCAGCAGCACATCTTTTTGTCTTGTCATGCCTGGCATTTTACGCACTTGAACTTTAACAATGTCATCTGGATTCCTCCTCAGAGCCTGCATAAAAGTGAGCTCCAAGGTAGAGCTCTCTACCAACCTGACCAGAGCCACAGCAGGGACCAATCACAGTTCTTGAAGCTCTATATTGGTACAGTTGCCTAACCCTGTCCATGTTCAACTAACCTCAGTTAGAAATGCAAGCAAGCTCTGTTTAGCATCATCATTTCTCTGCCTTGACTCTACGCAGAGAAGATAAAGCCAGGGGAAAGATAATTCAACTTAGTGTCTAAGCATTCACTGAGCTAATTCTATCATTAGTTATTGAGTGCCAGCCACAGTCTAGCCACCGTCTGGACACGGGAAAGACCATAGTGACAAAGCACAGGCTGTGTAGACACCTGATATAAATAATATTGTTGTAGGAGAAATCCAGAGAGTTGTTCAACAGCCTTCAGTAAGAAGGCAGAACTAAGGTAAGGCTTGAAAGATGGGTGGGCAAGACAGCCAAAAATCTGTATCTTCTCCTTCTAATACCACAAATCTAATCTCAAGTTCTGGATAGATTCTACTCTAATGTTAACTCTTTTTTTTTCTTTTTTCTTCTTTTTTTTTAAATTTATTTCTTTTCAGCATAACAGAATTCATTGTTTATGCAGCACACCCAGTGCTCCATGCAATACATGCCCTCCTTAATACCCACCACCTGGCTTCCCCAACCTCCCACCCCCGCCCCCGCCCATTCAAAACCCTCAGATTGTTTTTCAGAGTCCATAGTCTCTCATGGTTCATCTCCCCCTCCAATTTCCCTCAACTTTCTTCTCCTCTCCATCTCCCCATGTCCTCCATGTTATTCCTTATGCTCCACAAATAAGTGAAACCATATGATAATTGACTCTCTCTGCTTGACTTATTTCACTCAGCATAATCTCTTCCAGTCCCATCTATGTTGATACAAAAGTTGGATATTCATCCTTTCTGATTGAGGCAGATTAATGAGATAGAAACTAGAGATACAGTAGAACATATCAATGAAACTAAAAGCTTTTTTTTTTGAAAGAATAAATAAGATCAATAAACCATTGGCCACACTAATCCAAAAGAAAAGAGAGAAAGCTCAAATTAATAATGTTATGAATGCAAGGGAGAGATCACAACTAACACCAAGGAAATAGAAACAATCATCAGAAGTTATTATCAACAGTTATATGCCAATAAGTTAAGCAACCTAGATGAAATGGATGTATTCCTGGGAAACTCCCAAAATTGAACCAGGAAGAAATTGACAACCTGAATAGACTGATATCTAGTAACAAGATTGAAGCAGTGATCAAAAACCTCCCAAAAAATAAGAGCCCAGGACCTGACGGATTCCCTGGGGAATTCTACCAAACTTTCAAAGAAGAAATAACACCTATTCTCCTGGAGCTATTTCAAAAAATTGAAGCAGAATGAAAACTTCTAGACTCTTTTTACGAAGCCAGCATTATCCTGTTCCCCAAACCAGGCAAAGACCACACTAAAAAGGAGAATTTCAGACCAATATCCCTGATGAATATGGATGCTAAGATTCTCAACAAGATCCTAGCAAAGAGGATCCAACAGCACATTAAAAAGATTATCCACCATGACCAGGTAAGATTCATCCCTGTGCTACAAGGATGATTCAGCATTCACAAATCAATCAATGTGATGTGGAAAGACAAAGAATTCAGCAAGAGGATTCAGTTGAAGATCATCCGGGGCGGCCACTGCTGACAGTGAGCTCTGGCTGGCAGGGTCAGTCAGGTCCCCCACAGCACTCGGCCCACACATGAGGACGAAGCCAAAGACCATCAGGCACCACCATTGCAGCTTTGTTCCTGGAGGTTCTGCCCCTCCCCTCCCAGGAATATCACTTTAGAATAAAAAAGCCTCTGGTATTCCATATCCTACAATTTTCTGGTTGTATCAGAAAATAAACAACCAGCAAGTGATTATGCATCTTTAAAAAAATATTAATATTTAAGATGTTACAATTTTGCTCAATGGATACCAAAACTGAAAGAGTATTCTGTGCAGTTTGGGTTAGTTGATCCCTTTTACAACATCACATGGCTATTTTGCAGCGTATTTTGAAAACGAGAAACAAAGAGCTGGCATGGACAGGGGCTATATAATGCATAATGTTTGTAAGTACTATCGGTAAAGCATGATTCATTATTTTCACAGGGATCTCCTGGGGCTAGAAGAGAGGCAGTGGCCAGGCAGCCCAAGAGGGAAGTCCACTCTGCTGTGGAGGCTGTGAAGGAGGAGACCAGGAGGGGCTCCTCGAGGTTTCCGGGGCCTGCTTCTGCAAAAGTGGAAATGAGCCAAAAAAGGCAGCAGGCAAGGATGAAACTTCAGACAAAAAAAAGCGCAAACAAAAGGGAAAAGGGGAGCAGAGGGAAAACAGGAGGAAGTGGCTAACCAAATGACTAAAAAAGACTTATCTGCAGAAGATGGAGAAGCTAAAAACGAGATTCCAGCTTCTGATGAAGCAGGAGAGAAAGAAGCAAAATCCGGTTAATGTCACACGCCATGCCTTACCAGTGTTCCTGGTCCCAGTCTCAGGAATGTGTTTATCAACTGTTTTGTAAATGCAAGTTTTTAGTAGCTTCAGAAACATTTTTAAGAAGTAGAGAATCCCTCCTCATCCCATATTTTAGTGCAAGTGCTTCCCCCTGCCTTTTTTTTTTTAAAGATGCATAATCACCTGCTGGTTGTTTATTTTCTGATACAACCAGAAAATTGTAGGATATGGAATACCAGAGGCTTTGATTGTCTTGGGTGTCAGCTCAACATTCCATAGAAGGGGTAGTTTTTTATCCTGTCGTACAAAGCATATTAAATGGCAATTCAGAGTCAGTCGTGCATGTAATATGTCTTGAATATTTTAAATTACTTTTATTCCTGTGTTGGTTTTGGTAGATTGTTTCCTAAAGAAAACCACTCCTTGATCTTGGCTCTCCCTGTGAGAATTTTGTGCACTCTGTAACATCTTTGGGCGGTGGCCTGCTTTTCCTGATAACTTTGTGGTGATGCAACAGCGTATCAACACTTGTAGGTTTTCCTACTTGATATCCCGTTAAGGAAGATTTGCCCTCAAGTTTTAAGTGAGAAAGTCACTGAAATGACTGTTCAGAAAACAATCACAGCTACCTGGTTTTTTAGATGTTCAGCACGTATGTTAAAAATTGCGCACAAATTGAAATGTCTGTGTATGAGGAATGGTCATTCCTCAGAATGACCAATAACATCTCAATTATGAAAGAAAACAAAAAAACGATCTGAAATTTAGTTCAATGCCCATGAAATTCGCTAAGTGAGCCAAGTAAGATGGAAAACACCACCAATACAAGATGTGATGTTCATACATATGTGGGAGAATATTCATATTTGTTAGTTCATGAGAGCTAAGTAAACTTTGGAATAATTTTCAAGTATTAGCATTTTTTTGAGAAAAAATATATAACACTACATGTTTAGATAGTATACCTTTGTATTGATGGTGGCATTGTAAACATCTACTTTAAAAATGCATGTGGAATCTGACCATTTTCCATAAACATCTCAGCTACCACCATGATCCAAGGCACTGCCATTTCTTCCCTGCATTCTTGTAACGCTTCCTAACCGGTCTCACTGCCTCTATTATTACCCCATCAGAGTCAACACAGTAGCAAGACTAATTCTGCTAACAAATCAATCCATATCATTTCTCTGTTTAAAACTCTCCAGTAGGGGTGCCTGGTTGGCCTAGTCAGTTAAGTTGCCACCTTCAGCTTAAGTCATGATCCCAGTGTCCTGAGATGGAACCTCACATTGGGCCCCCCGCTAGGCGGGAAGTCTGCTTCTCCCTCTCCTTCTGCCCCCCAAACCCCTGCTTGTGCTCGCTCTCTCTCTCTCTCTCTCTTTCTCCCTCTCAAATAAATAAATAGAATCTTTAAAAATATAAAAAGTGAAACTCTCCAGTAGCTCTCTATTTCATCTAGAGTGAAAGAAAGTCAGAAGCCTTACCAAATTTGCAAAGCCATGTAAGATCCCGGATCTGATGTCCTTTCCCACAGTTCCATTCACAAGGACGGCTCACTATTCCTAGGACCGCAACTGTGCTGGGCATGTTTCTGTTCCAAGGCTGGATATTCCACACTTTTCCCTCAAATTTTCAAGTCTTTGTTCGAATGTCACCTTCTTATAGGGCCTCTCAGACCATTCTATTATGAATCCGCCACCCTCTACATTCTCCAGGCTCTTCCCTGCTTTATTTTTCTCAATGCCCTCATCACTTTCAAGCATATAATATAATTTGCTCATTTAACTTATTATCTGTGTTCTTTTTCTGTGAATATAAGGTCCATGAATGCAAGAATTTCCATCAGTTGATGCCTGTATTTTATTGCCTAAAATAGTGCCTGTGATATAGTAGGCACTCAATAAATATTTAATCAGTGTTGGGATAAGCTATTTATCTTAGTATTATTTAAAAGAGCAAAGCAGGAAACTACCTACAGTTTCAACAAAGGAATAGCTAAATGAATAATGATACTTCTTGATAGAATATCAAATACCATATCTTCTTTATCCATTCATCTGTCGAAGGGCATCTTGACTCTTTCCACAGTTTAGCAATTGTGGCCATTGCTGCTATGAAAATTGGGGTACAGATGGCCCTTCTTTTCACTACATCTGTATCTTTAGGGTAAATACCCAGTAGCACAATTGCAGGGTCATAGGATACCTTTATTTTTAATTTCTTGAGGAATCTTCACACTGTTTTCCAAAGTGGCTGCACCAACTTGCATTCCCATCAACAGTGTAAGAGGGTTCCCCTTTCTCCACATCCTCTCCAACACTTGCTATTTACTGTCTTGTTGATTTTGGCCATTCTAACTGGTGTAAGGTGGTATCTCAATGTGGTTTTGATTTGAATCTCTCTGATGGCAAATGATGATGAACATTTTTTCATGTGCCTGTTAGCCATTTGAAAGTCTTCTTTGGAGAAGTGTCTGTTCACGTCTTCTGCCCATTTTCTGACATGATTATCTGTTTTGTGTGTGTTGAGTTTGAGGAGTTCTTTATAGATCTTGGATATCAGTCCTTTACTGTGGTGTCATTTGCAAATTTTTTCTCCCATTTCGTGGGTTACCTCTTTGTTTTGTTGACTGTTTCCTTTGCTGTGCAGAAGCTTTTGATCTTGATGAAGTCCCAAAAGTTCATTTTTGCTTTTGTTTCCTTTGTCTTTTGGGTCATGTCTTGAAAGAAGTTGCTTGGCCAATGTCAAAGAGGTTACTGCCTATGTTCTCCTCTAGGATTCTGATGGATTGCTCCCTCACATTGAGATCTTTTATCCATTTTGAGTTTATCTTTGTGTATGGTGTAAGGGAATTGTCAAGTTTCAATTTTCTATACATAGCTATCCAATTTTCCCACCACCATTTATTGAAGAGACTGTCTTTTTTTCACTGTATATTTTTTCCTGCTTTGTCAAAAATTATTTGACCATAGAGTTGAGGTTCCATATCTGGGCTCTCTACTCTGTTCCACTGGTTTCTGTGTCTGTTTTTGTGCCAGTACCATGCTGTCTTGGTGATCACAGCTTTGTAGTAAAGCTTGAAATCAGGCAACACGACGCCCCAGGTTTTGTTTTTCTTTTTCAACATTTCCTGAGAAATTTGGGGTCTCTTCTGGATGATACAATCCATATATACAACAAAGTATTATGCCTCCATCAGAAAGGATGGATACCCAACTTTTGTATCAACATGGACGGGACTGGAGGCAATTATGCTGAGTGAAATAAGTCAAGCAGAGAGAGTCAATTATCATATGGTTTCACTTACTTGTGGAGCATAAGGAATAACATGGAGGACATGGGAGATGAAGAAGAGAAGTGAGTTGGGGGAAATTGGTAGGAGAGACAATGAGAGACTGTGGACTCTGAGAAACAAACTGAGGGTTTTGGGGGGGGCAGGTGGGGAGTTGGTGGAGCCTGGTGGGTATTAAGGAGGGCATATATTGTTGCATGGAGCCCTGTGAGTGGTGCATAAACAGTGAATTTTGGAACACTGAAAAAAATTAAATTTAATTTAAATCAAATTTTTAAAAAAGACAAAGCTAAAAAAAAAAAAGAAAGAATATCAAATACCCATTACAATAATTATATTAACTGCATCCTTTGTATAAATGTTTCCAATAAGGGGGCTAGCACCTCTGTGGCTCAGTTGGTTAAGCCTCTGACTCTTGATTTAGGCTCAGGTCATGATCTCAGGGTTTGCACTGTGCATGAAGCCTGCTTAAGATTCTTTCTCTCTCTCTCCCTCTGCCCCTCCCCCACATGGGTGCATAGGTGTACTCTCAAAAAAAAAAAAAAAGATAAATGTTTATAATAAAACAGTTTTAAAAGTAGAAAACAGAGGTACCTGGGTGGCTCAGTGGGTTAAGCCTCTGCCTTGGGCTCAGGTCATGATCTTAGGGTCCTGGGATTGAGTCAGCATTGAACTCTCTGCTCAGCAGGGAGCCTGTTTCCTCCTCCTCTCTCTCTCTGACTGCCTCTCTGCCTACTTGTGATCTCTCTCTGTCAAATAAATAAATAAAATCTTTTTAAAAATGTTTTTAAAAAAGTAGAAAACAACAAACATGCAGCTAAACAAAATTGCCTATGAATATGTTAGTAAGATGGGTACATTTGGTGTTTTTAAATAATGATGATACTGGGTTTTTAAATAATAATATTTAATATCTTGGTAACCATAAAATTTTTTAAAGTGAAATTGAACTGTATTGCAATACTGAAAGCAGAACTAAAGTTATATTTTTGGCTAGTTGGATTCATTGTTACTTTTTGGAATTTAAAATAATAAAAAAATTCCAACTTTACTCTGATGATTAAAACTAACAACTTCATTTTTGAGAGCAGAAAATTAATTGATTTATTCAAAATACATTGATGAAATAAAACTTCTCTGTCCTGGGATACTGAGTTAAACTACTGTAAAGTTTATTTTTACTCCATAAATAATGAACATAGAGTTTTCCTATTGATACAAAAGTAGGAAGGTGTCATTATGTTGATAGTATATTTAGTCTTTGAATTTAAATTAGCTTAGGGAAATTTAGGATTTTAAAATATCTTGATGTAGAACCATATGTAATAAAGCCTGAACATTAACAAGGTTGCTCAGGGCTTTAGAAGAAACACTGATCCTGAGAAAAAAAGTTCTCAGTGATGGAGAACGGCTGATACATTTCCAGGTAAATTTATGTCTAACACGTAGATGAAGATATTTTTTGGCTTTGCTACAATTACTGCCATATCCTCTATCTTCTCTAAAAGCTAGCAATACCAACAGTCTTGTATTAATGGCACTGCTGAACCAGGTGCACACTGGGAACAACACAGGGTGGAGAACCGCAAACGATCACGGGAGACACACTGGACCTCTTGTTATGCATACTCCTGCACCCCTGAGGATCGTGGCCTTGGGACAGAGAAGAACTGGGGACCCTGGACCCCCTCCCTTGTGGGCAGAGAACAGAAAGGTGGGGACACTTCAATCATACACAGTTCTTTTCTGATCTTTAATGTTATATCTTGTTATGGCTAAAACAAAGTCATGGGATAGCCCACATGATGGCTAGTTTTTTATAAACATATGAAATGAGTAAAAAGAAGTGAGTAATTGGGGTGCCTGGGTGGCTTAGCTGGTTGAGTGTCAGATTTGATTTCAGCTCAGGTCATGATCACTGGGCTGTAGATCAAGTCCTATGTCAGCTCTGTGCTGGGTGAGGAAACTACTTGGGATTCTCTCTCCATCTCCCTCTGCCCTTCCCCAACCTCCCCTCTTTTAAAAAAATTTAAAAAAAATAAGTAATTAATATAATTAAATAACTGAAAGGATAAATAAAAACATGAGAAAGAGAAGAAAAGAGGAGAGAACAAAAAGCAAAGAATGTGAAAAACAAGAAAAATAAAATAATAAAAAATGACTGTAGAATAATGGAATGAAAATACTTAGATAAAAAAGAATAAGAGAAAGGGGAAATAATTGAACTAAGGTGGGTATCTTGGAATGGAATCCAAAGGGAACAAAAGAAAAAGCCCAGGGATGCTGGGCTGGTCCTGTAGATAAAACATGTGCCTCTTGATTTTACGGTTGTGAGTTCAAACCCCACATTGGGCATAAAGCTTACTTAAAAAAAAAAAAAAAAAAAAAAAAGTCCAGTTGTTGGAAGATACCTAGTTCCCCAAACAGCACCTCTAGGTTTCCTTAAAATTCTGGAAGATTCACAGATGCAGAAGGAAGGATGTCTTCAGCCTGGAAAAGATCGGAGAGATGCCAATGGGAAAATAAACATAAACATGGCTTTGAAGGGTATCCAGCCATATTTGTTCTCTTAACACTTTGCACATTTGGGATCAATATTGCTGAAAGGATATCTCTCTAATATTGTGTTATGTACTGTACAACAAAACACTACTTCATATTTTTAAAAATCACATTTCATTCTAGGCAAATATCAAAGAATTCATCAATTCTTTTAAGAAGGGCATTATTATTTTTGCATTTAAAGCTAACTGACATTTAAATGGACTAATTTTAGGAACCACTTGGGTGGCTCAGTCAGTTGAACACTCAGGTCATGATCTCGGGATCTTGAGATTGAGCCCTCCATTGGGAATCTGTGCTCAGTGGGGGATCTGCTGGAGAGTCCTTCTCTCCCTCTCCTACTACCCCTCCCCCCTCTAAAATAAATAAATAAACCATTAAAAACAAATAAATAAACCGACTCATTTTAAAGAATTTACATCCTTTGGTGGAGTTTAAAATCTTGTCCTAAAAAGAAATTTCTTGAGATTGGTGCATAACTCTGTGATCACACTTAATTTTTCTTTTAATGATTTTATTTACTTATTTGACAGAAAGAGAGAGCACAAGCGGGAGGAGCCACAGAGGGAAAGGGAGAAACAGACTCCCCACTGAGCAGGGAGCCTGATGCAGGACTCGATCCCAGGACCCTGGATTATGAGCTGAGCCAAAGGCAGATGCTTGACCTCTGAGCCACTCAGGTGCCCGGACCTGTACACTTTAAAATGTCTGAGATGCTACATTCAGGGACCTGTACACTTTAAAATGTCTGAGATGCTACATTCAGTTCTGTATATTTTACAACAATTTTTTCAAGTTGAAAAAAAATAAAATATCTTAGCTCATAGACCAAGATGGTAATAAGCGTTCAGGGAGCAAGCACTTATTTATATTATAATAAATATGATCTAAATTTCAATTAAAAAATCTGAACACCTATCCTAAAGCAATGCTTTAAATTTGTAAATACCTTAAAATTAGGCAATGTGGAGAATTGTGAATGTAATAAGGTAGTTGCCTAGGAGATCAAATTCTGTAAATTAAAATGGAGTCTGTATATAGAAGCTGCTAACTTCTGGCAGCCTGATAATTAAGTATCCACAAGACTCCAAACCTTAACAATTCTTGATTTTTGCTGTCTATCTCTGATACTCAAATCCTGCAAATCATATGCCTGCATTATCTTCCACTATCTACCCCAGTTCCTTTTATTCCCTTTTTGCTAACCTATAACATCCATGCATCTCCTACTTCTCTTCTCAAGGGCACAGTACCTATAGTTCTTTGCTTCTCTCTGCCTTCAGTAGTTGGATCTCCGTCTCACTTCTCTGTTGTTTAAAAAAATGTCAGCAGTCAAATACTTAATTGGCAAAATGCAGCAGCAGCTTCGTTGTGGATAAAAAAATGACACGCTGAACTTCAGAGCAAATCAGTACATTATGTGGACGGAGAACAGAGGGAAATCCTCCTTTATAGAGCACCCCCCGCCCCACCCTGGCATGACCGAGATCTTGATGCTACCTATACATAAGGGCGTGAAAAATCTCAGCACCAATGAAGGAGAATTGCACATCATGAAAGAGGATGTTGGGCAGATTTATATAGAAAATGGGCAGTTTTCAGCCCTGCCTCTCTCCCTTTCAGGGACCCCTGCCCTAACTAGCCCAGGGAGCAGTCATAGATGCACCCACCTGAGAAATGGCCTCTGACACCACATAGATTATAAAGGGCAGACACTTGCACTTTTTGTTGGTTTTGACTTGATGGGAATATTTAAATTATAAGTATTTACACTCACCCTCTCTCAGCCTTTTAAGAAATATAGGCCCTTGAGAAGCTCATTTATATTTAGCCCAGTGAGGAGTTTGCAAGTAAAAGAAGCCAAATCCAGCCTGGCCCTCTTTATCACAAAAGCTGCCAATTCCAATGTCGATGAAGGGGCTAAATGGGGACCACTAACTGTTGGAAAGCACGGAGTGAGAAGTGCCATGTGGGAAGAAAGTCTGGGGTCACCAGATTTTCTGGTTTGCCAAGGGAAGCAGAGATATCCGGATTTTAACATGACATATTCTGACTTTCAGAGGTTGGCAACTCGTTCAAATTTTTCCAACACTCTGTGAAGGCCAAACTCTGAATTCCAACAGGCTGTGCCCAGCTGCAGGTCCTCCAGTGATAACCTCAGCTTTACACACCAAAGACCCAGCAGCTGGGGAAGGGGCTGGGAGGGAAAGATAAGAAAGATGGGGCTTTCAGTATCTGTTCTATGGAATGGAAATTGGGAAAGAAAGAGATGCTCAAGGTGAAATTTTAGGAATGTTTTCTGGGCAATGAGTGGTACAACTGCATGGGTAAATTGAAACACCTTCAGTGCTTTTAAAAATTGGACTTTTTTTTTTTTTCCTTCTGGTTGTGGTAACACACTAATATTGGCTATGAAGTAAAAGGGAACCAGCCTGGCTATATATGCTTACATGTATAAATGATAAATATTGCAGAGCCAAGTTTTGGGGGGAGGATCCTACTGGATTTCATGTCAGAATTTATGATAAAACCAGAGCTCTGGAGGATTTAGTAAGGCTTTCAAAGCCATTCAAATACAGGTGCAATGCAGGTGTAATGCAGGTGTAATGCATTGTCAGGTTATTACCATTTCCAGTGAGTGGATCAACCCAATACAGAGGGTTAAGTGCAAAAAGATGGACTAAAACTATTCCAAGGCACCTGCCTGTTTTCTGATCTCTACCAGACACATACATGCATGTGCACACACGTATATGTCCACGTGTATCACTGACAAGGTATTTGCAAAAGGTTCTTCCACAGAGTCTTCAATCTACTTCCATACAGGGGCAGAAATATTCATTGTCTAATCGACCGACTGGAATAGACTTTAAAACAGTCCTTAAATTTGAAGATAGCAAGACCTAGGTTAGATAGTGGCCCGACCTCTTTCCAGCTGTGTGGCATCAAGTACCTTATTATTATTTGTTTTTTTTTTTTAGATTTTATTTATTTATTTGACAGAGATCACAAGTAGGCAGAGGCAGGCAGAGAGAGAGGAAGGGAATCAGGCTCCCTGCTGTGCAGAGAGCGCAATGCAGAGCTCTATCCCAGGACTCTGGGATCATGACCTGAGTCGAAGGTAGAGGCTTTAACCCACTGACCCAACCAGGCGCCCATCAGGTACTACCAGAGAAAGGCATTCCAGTTCACCAAAATGGGGATATTACTCCCTTCCTGATAGAGTTGTTAAAAAACATTAACCTTTCATATTAAACATTAAATAACATATTAAAATGAGATTCGTAAAGCATTTAACACAGTGGAAACAATGAAATTCCTTCTTAAAACTTAAGCTATTGCTTAAATGCAACTACGTTGATTTCTAAAATCATCTTGGGTAGCCC
Organism: Mustela putorius furo; assembly: GCF_011764305.1. Classification (NCBI taxonomy): domain Eukaryota; kingdom Metazoa; phylum Chordata; class Mammalia; order Carnivora; family Mustelidae; genus Mustela; species Mustela putorius. The sequence continues at coordinate 36,226,130 of NW_025421987.1, forward strand.
TGAGGGGCCAAGTTTTCCCTGGGGCAACTGTTAATTCAGGAAGAGAGAGCTAAAGGCTAATAAGCTGATAAGAGCTAACAGGACTAAAGGCACAAAAATAAAAATAAAAGATTGGACTCCAAGGACTGCTCAAGTAAAGACCTCTTAAAAAGCTGCAAGCCTCAGGTTGAGACAATGAAGGACTACCCATTAAGTAGGAATGAACCAGAAGTAGATCAGCCCTCGCTGTAAATAAAGGCCATCCCTGAATTAACTCAACCTCTGAAAATAGGTTAAGGGAATTTTAGCATTCTTTTGTCCCAGATTGCTGAAAAAATATGTACATCCTCTATGGATGTAGATATCATTATTCTAGTTTGCAGATTATTTCTACAGTTTCTTACACATACTATCCAGCACGCTATCAAAAATAATCATGCCTACAGTCCTGAGAGGAAAATATATAGCGGTTCAAGCCTTTCTCAAGAAACAAGAAAGGTCTCAGGTACACAACCTAACCCTACACCTAAAGAAGCTGGAGAAAGAACAAGAAAGAAACCCTGGGCTCAGCAGGAGAAGAGAAATCATAAAGATCAGAGCAGAAATCAATGAAATAGAAACCAAAAAAAACAATAGAACAAATCAACAAAACTGGTTCTTTGAAAGAATTAATAAAATTGATAAACCCCTGTCCCAACTTATCAAAAAGAAAAGAGAAAGGACCCAAATAAATAAAATCATGAACGAAAGAGGAGAGATCACAACTAACACCAAAGAAATACAAACTATTATAAGAACATACTATGAGCAACTCTACGCCAATAAATTTGACAATCTGGAAGAAATGGATGCATTCCTAGAAACATATAAACTACCACAACTGAACCAGGAAGAAATAGAAAGCCCGAACAGACCCATAACCAGTAAGGAGATTGAAACAGTCATTAAAAATCTCCAAACAAACAAAAGCCCAGGGCCAGACTGCTTCCCGGGGGAATTCTACCAAACATTTAAAGAAGAACTAATTCCTATTCTCCTGAAACTGTTCCAAAAAATAGAAATGGAAGGAAAACTTCCATACTCATTTTATGAGGCCAGCATCACCTTGATCCCAAAACCAGACAAGGATCCCATCAAAAAAGAGAGCTATAGACCAATATCCTTGATGAACACAGATGTGAAAATACTCAACAAAATACTAGCCAATAGGATTTAACAGTACATTAAAAGGATTATTCACCACGACCAACTGGGATTTATTCCAGGGCTGCAAGGTTGGTTCAACATCTGCAAATCAGTCAATGTGATACAACACATCAATAAAAGAAAGAACAAGAACCATATGATACTCTCAATTGATGCTGAAAAAGCATTTGACAAAGTACAGCATCCCTTCCTGATCAAAACTCTTCAAAGTGTAGGGATAGAGGGCACATACCTCAATATCATCAAAGCCATCTATGAAAAACCCATGGCAAATATCATTCTCAATGGAGAAAAACTGAAAGCTTTTCCGCTAAGGTCAGGAACACGGCAGGGATGTCCATTATCACCACTGCTACTCAACATAGTACTAGAGGTCCTAGCCTCAGCAATCAGACAACAAAAGGAAATTAAAGGCATCCAAATCGGCAAAGAAGAAGTCAAATTATCACTCTTCGCAGATGATATGATACTATATGTGGAAAACCCAAAAGACTCCACTCCAAAACTGCTAGAACTTATACAGGAATTCAGTAAAGTGTCAGGATATAAAATCAATGCACAGAAATCAGTTGCATTTCTCTACACCAACAGCAAGACAGAAGAAAGAGAAATTAAGGAGTCAATCCCATTTACAATTGCACCCAAAACCATAAGATACCTAGGAATAAACCTAACCAAAGAGGCACAGAATCTATACTCAGAAAACTATAAAGTACTCGTGAAAGAAATTGAGGAAGACACAAAGAAATGGAAAAATGTTCCATGCTCCTGGATTGGAAGAATAAATATTGTGAAAATGTCTATGCTACCTAAAGCAATCTACACATTTAATGCAATTCCCATCAAAGTACCATCCATCTTTTTCAAAGAAATGGAACAAATAATTCTAAAATTTATATGGAACCAGAAAAGACCTCGAATAGCCAAAGGGATATTGAAAAAGAGAGCCAACGTTGGTAGCATCACAATTCCGGACTTCAAGCTCTATTACAAAGCTGTCATCATCAAGACAGCATGGTACTGGCACAAAAACAGACACATAGATCAATGGAACAGAATAGAGAGCCCAGAAATAGACCCTCAACTCTACAGTCAACTAATCTTCAACAAAGCAGGAAAGAATGTCCAATGGAAAAAGGACAGCCTCTTCAATAAATGGTGCTGGGAAAATTGGACAGCCACATGCAGAAAAATGAAATTGGACCATTTCCTTACACCACACACAAAAATAGACTCAAAATGGATGAAGGACCTCAGTGTGCGAAAGGAATCCATCAAAATCCTTGAGGAGAACACAGGCAGCAACCTCTTCAACCTCAGCCGCAGCAACATCTTCCTAGGAACAACGCCAAAGACAAGGGAAACAAGGGCAAAAATGAACTATTGGGATTTCATCAAGATCAAAAGCTTTTGCACAGCAAAGGAAACAGTTAACAAAATCAAAAGACAACTGACAGAATGGGAGAAGATATTTGCAAACGACATATCAGATAAAGGACTAGTGTCCAGAATCTATAAAGAACTTAACAAACTCAACACCCAAAGAACAAACAATCCAATCAAGAAATGGGCAGAGGACATGAACAGACATTTCTGCAAAGAAGACATCCAGATGGCCAACAGACACATGAAAAAGTGCTCCATATCACTCGGCATCAGGGAAATACAAATCAAAACCACAATGAGATATCACCTCACACCGGTCAGAATGGCTAAAATCAACAAGTCAGGAAATGACAGATGCTGGCGAGGATGCGGAGAAAGGGGAACCCTCCTACACTGTTGGTGGGAATGCAAGCTGGTGCAGCCACTCTGGAAAACAGCATGGAGGTTCCTCAAAATGTTGAAAATAGAACTGCCCTATGACCCAGCAATTGCACTATTGGGTATTTACCCTAAAGATACAAATGTAGTGATCCAAAGGGGCACATGCACCCGAATGTTTATAGCAGCAATGTCCACAATAGCCAAACTATGGAAAGAACCTAGATGTCCATCAACAGATGAATGGGTAAGAAGATGTGTATATATACACAATGGAATACTATGCAGCCATCAAAAGAAATGAACTCTTGCCATTTGCGACAACATGGATGGAACTAGAGCGTATCATGCTTAGCGAAATAAGTCAAGCAGAGAAAGACAGCTATCATATGATCTCCCTGATATGAGGAAGTGGTGATGCAACATGGGGGCTTAAGTGGGTAGGAGAAGAATCAATGAAACAAGATGGGATTGGGAGGGAGACAAACCATAAGTGACTCTTAATCTCACAAAACAAACTGAGGGTTGTTGGGGGGAGGGGGTTTGGGAGAAGGGGGTGAGATTATGGACATTGGGGAGGGTGTGTGCTTTGGTGAGTGCTGTGAAGTTTGTAAACCTGGTGATTCACAGACCTGTACCCCTGGGGATAAAAATATATGTTTATAAAAAATTAAAAATTAAAAAAAAATTAAAAATAATCATGCCTACAAATAATCAGAATCCTATGAAAGAAAAAAAAAAAAACAGACAGTAGCCATGATCTACAAGGGCTTGAGAGATAAAGTTAAGATACATGGGAAGAGTCTGTCCTTTCTGGGCTTGCTTTTATTTATTTATTCATTTTGAATATTTTATTCATTTGTTTGACAGACAGAGATCATAAGTAGGCAGGGAGGCAGGCAGAGAGAGAGGGGGTGGGGAAGCAGGCTCCCTGCTGAGCAGAGAACCTGATGTGGGGCTCGATCCCAAGACTTGATCCCAGGACCCTGAGGTCATGACCTGAGCTGAGGGCAGAGGCTTAACCCATTGAGCCACCCAGGTGCCCCTCTTGGCTTGCTTTTTAAGCAGGGCTGCTTCATGGGCATGTGACCTGATTAAACACACAGGGCCCCAGGGGTTTACAGAAGCCCTAGGCTTGGGTTAGCATTCTACGCACGGCAGTTTGATAGTCTTAATGATTTTGCCTGGCATTTCCATCTTGCACTGTGTCCCGCAAACTATGGAATTGTTTTTTAGGTGTGTTAGGTGAGACCAAAGCAAAGTACTCTACTCTACTCTACTTTCAAAGTACTTTACATCAAATTTTCCAGACAGGCAGGATGCCCTCTCCATGTGACTACCAGGTGTTGATCCTTCTAATGTACTCAGATGATTTTTCCTCCTGCCTCAGGAAGCTTACTTTATGCATGTGCTGATCAGTGTTCTTCTGTTTATTCAAAAGGAACCTTCAAGATTCCCAGAGTTCTCTCTAGGCAACTCTCTCTCCTGCCCCCTGCTCACTCTTACACACTCAGGGAAGCTACCTGGGCTCCCCCTCCTTCATCATGGCCTGGAAACTCTCAACGCAAATCATAGGGCTCCCTTGTATGTTTCCTATCTTACAGGAATCATGATCACAGTCCTTCCTTGCCTATGCCCAGAGTCTTGAAAACAGTTGCTTACCTGGTCCAGTTTTGTTATTTCAGGTGGAATGATTTATCCCATCCTGTTAGCCCGGCTTGGTGCCAAGCAGGAGTCCACAGTATTTTTTATAATAGTCCCCAAATCAAAGCATCCACGATGCTCATCAGCCATAAATTACAGATGAGCTGTGATATGCTCGTGAAATGAAATACTATTATTGAAATAAAAATAAATGAAATATAATCACATTCAGCCATAAGGATGAGTCTCATGGTGTTGAACAACAACAAAAAAATCAGACATAAAATAGTGTATGCTGTATAACTCCAAAAAGAAGCAAAGCTAAACCATTCTATCAGAAATCGGGATAATGGTTATCTGCAAAGAGAAGGGAGGGTGTGTTGTCTGGAGGGGGACTCAAAGGAGGTTCTGTGCCCTACCAGTGTTATTTTTCTTGACTTGGGTGATGGTTACAAAGTGATTTCTTTGTGTTAATTACTGCTGTGCAGTGCGGTGCACTTTTCTATATTTATGATCAAGTACAATACAGATAATATGAAAGTGACAGTAAAAGGAAACATGTAACAAACAACAGTAATACATATTCTTTTCACTTTTGAAAAACATTTTTGTCAAGAGGTGTGTAACATCTTTGCCGGGAATATTCTCCAATTCCTGAGACAAAAGCTGTAAAATGACTTACTGAAGCAGGTTAGTTTTTGAAATTGATATACATTGTTATGAAGTATGTTATATGTCAAGAAATCCCTCTGCAAAAACAAGCCAAATTTCACCAAATTGTTTCCTTGTTTATGGAGGTTTTAAAGTGTATTTATTTGCACTCGTTTCCACTAAAGTATTTAGTAAATGACTTATCCCCTATTTCTGGATTATTGACAGGTGGTTTGACATTCCCTTTGAAGTTCACAGGTACTGCCAAGAATGTAATTCTGTAGCCAATTCAGCTCTGATGCCCAGATCCATCCACAGCTACAACTTAACTGGCAAGGCTGGCAGCTAATAAAACATCGGCTCTGGCTTTATTCTGCTATCATATCATATGTGATAATGTAATGGGACCAGTAAGTTTTGTTTTCAGATACGTGTGTGTACTGACTTGACGTGAACCTAAAAAATGAAATTGATGGAAAGAACAAGAGAAATTCTAAATTCTCACCCTTCGGGAGCTTTGATATTATCAATTTGCCTTTGTCGCCTATAAAGAACATCATACAAAAATAAGTCTCTTTTTCTATTACCATCGTCCTTGGCATAGAGAAGATGAAAACAGATCCTAGATGAGCAAATTAGTGAAAATACTAACGCAAGTTATTTTGAACTTGATAAGATGAGATATTTGGATTTGTATTATTTTGGGTTTTCAAAAAGGTACTGTGTAATCCCCACTGGTCTTTCCACTACAGATAGCGAAGCAGTTTGAGGTGCAAATAAAGGGAAAGTATTTAAAACTAAAAACTCAGAATTGGACTATTCAGCCCACCTCTTCTAGCTCTTTTACCTTAATTAAATAGCCAATTCTGTTTAATTTGGTTATCATTCTTTCCATCTATGAAATAATGAAAATATTGACAACTGTCTCACTGGGCAGTTACAGTTATAAGCTGAGATGATATGTTCTGTGCCTGAAAATGTGTGTGTGAACAACACCTATTCAACAAGCCCCTCATTTTACAGAGGTGTAAACTGAGACCCAGAGAAGTTAAGCAACCTGCCCAAGGTCATGACTGATCAAATCCCTGGACCCGGAATTCCCTTTTATTGAGTAAACTGAATCCCTTCTTCACATCCCTGCGGTCCTCAGCTCCTGAGCGTAGAGAGGAAGGTGTTCTGAGTGTTATGGGTGGAGGAGGCTTTCTGATGAGAAGGCAAGAGTCACTCTAGCACAGTTTGAATCTTCATTAAATAATGGGGCTAGATCAATGCCGGCAAACATTATATTCATTCTGGTCTTCACAGCCTTTAATCATAACTGACTTATCCCGAGCAAAATCTCTTCAACCACATTCTGTAGCACAATTTACTTACAATTGCCTGATGTGATTCTCATCAATAACAGGTAAGCAACCTTTTTTTTTTTTTTTAAATAGAGAGTAGGATTTTATTTATTTATTTATTTATTTATGAGTATAGTTGACACACAATGTTACATTAGTTTCAGGTGTACAACATAGTGATTCAACAACTCTGTACCTTATGTTATGTTCACAAGTGTAGTGATGGTAGAATTCGAACCGTTAGCTTCCAAATGCCCCTTGCGGTGTAGATCTACTGGAAGCTCTATCCCAGCTTTCCACCCCAAGAGTCTTTTCTTATTCACAATAAACTCACCTCACAAAGGCTGCCCTCCCCCACATACTTTACTTCCCCTCCCATGTGGACATACTTTAGGGTAATGAAGTAAGGCCACTAGGTAGAATGAAAAGGAGATCAGTGTTGATTAAAAATATATAGGAGAGCTCTTTACCAGTTAGAAGTGTTGTGCAAATCTAAACATCTATTGAAATGGGGAAATAAATCTATTGATTTGGATTATAAAACACTGTGTTGAGCATCTACTTCTACCCTGCAGGCAATAGAAGGCAAAAAAAAGAATTAAAGCACCGTAAGGGAGAGGCTCTAACTTCATAGAACTCATAATCTCATTATGGAGAAAGATGCATATATTGGCAATACTAAGCATTTTATGCTCAAAGGTGAAATTACTTAGAATAGCAGCTTAAGGAGTTATGGGCTAGAGGAAATGGGACTTGAACTGGAATTATGCTGGTGACTGTTCTGACTCATGGGGAAAGTCTGACTTTCTATAGGAGACTATGAGGCCCACAAACAGAGAAAAGCAGAGAGGAAAGACGGCAACAAAGAGAGAAGTCTGACAGTGGTCAAGTCCCCAGTTCTAATCCCAAAGCTGCCTTTGTCCCCTTTTTTTCCTTATTCCTTATGCTCCCATAAGATTTTTTTGCTGGACTCCAGTAAGTAAGAGCGCTGAGTTGGGTTTTGGTAAACAGGAGTGCTGTTCTTCATGTACTTTCTCACCAAAGTTTCTAACATGATGTCCACAATTTTTTTCTCCTGCTACAAACACCTAACCTCGAAAAGGCAAAATCTTTGCTATTTTTTCTGTGCCCAAAGCCATACATATTCTTTTGACTCATCAAGGAAGAGGAGAGTAGAAACAATAGTCAATTCTATTTTTTTTTCTTTTTAAAATATTTTATTTATTTATTTGACAGAGATCACAAGTCAATTCTTAAACAAAATGAAAGAGAATGGAGACACAGGCATGTGTTCGTCAAGGCTTTCTTTTTCGTTTGCCACAGCCAGAGTCTTGTCAGGAAACCCATTGCTTTTTTTGAGTAAGAATTTCAGATTTCTCAAATTGATGATGTCATGACCCCCTAAATAAAAATAACACCCTTTCCAGGCTGCCTGCTGGGAACGGAAGTCATACAGACAAAGGGTAACCAAGGTATTGACTCAATACAGACAACTTCCAATGGAAAAAAAACTAAAAAATCATTTCAAAAATGTGTGCTGAGTCCTTATGACAGCCTGCACTTGGGGATTCTGTGACATTGTGGAATCTGAGACTTCTGTGGTTAGCTAACTCATCGGCGGGACATACTTATCTATAACCATAGCCCTAAATCCTCCTTGGTAATAATAGGGCTGTGATCTTCAGGTTGTAATGGTCTCAACTGAGTCCTTAAAGTCCCAAGCCTATTAAAACAGAAGTGTTCTCTCTGCAAGAGCTCAGGCAAATAGAGCTGAGAGGCTCTTTTTATTTTAGGCCAGCTGCTACCTTTAATTCCCATCTCAGTGATGTACTTACTAACCTTCAAAAACATGTTTCTTCCATCCATGCCCCCTTCTAAAATTTGAAAAGAAAATTCATGTTTGTCTCATGTCGCCTTGGAAAGACAGGTTATAGAAATTAAGAAATATGAATATATTTTCCTGTTACAAGTAAAGTAAGGGAGTGAACAGTGATTACTTCTTCTAATCTTTCTTCTGAAGGATCCATCTGAGCACGAATCACCCTGAACTAAGTTCCTGATCCCCAGGGAAACAATCAGCAATGGCATCCAGTAAATATTTCCTCTATTGAAGTGGCAAAAATGCTGATTAGAGGAAAATGTTTGTGACTGTGTACAATAATTTGGTTTAATAATTATTGTTTGAAGGAAATTATTAACTGAGTGATGTGAGGAAGTGAAAAAGTTTGAAATATGCTCTCTACCCTCAAACTGAATATAACAGGGAGAAAAGAAAAAACCAAACACGCAAAACTTCTAAGGGGTAATAAAAGATAATGTATAATTAGCTTCATGGAAAAGCTTAATACATAATCATGAATAAATACTGGCAATTCACATTTTATAATTTTTAACTTCTCTGGGTTTCAGTGAATTCATTGATAAGATGCCAACAATAACCTGCCCAGAGTCGGGATTAAATGGGATAAGGTATAAAGTGCTGATGACGTTTTGATGTACGGCTGGTCCTCAATCTGTGTACTATTATTATTCTCGACTCTTTCAATAGACTACACTGTGATGCCTTTCCTACAGGCTAAGCAACTGAATGCAAATAATCTAAATCTGTTAAAATAAGATTATTGTTCTATAGAGTAAAGATTATTGCACTGGGCATTCTATGTTAATAGAAATAAGAAATAGACTTAGAGACTTAACTATAGCCAACAAAACTTCCGGTTGTAGAGAAGAGAGTGTGTAAGCTGATCCATATTTCAGGATTTAAATAACCTCAAAGAAGTCAATTAACTAATCAGAAACAGATTTCCTGCAATATGCTTAAAACAAGTCTGGTGTTCAATAAATATTTGCTGTGAGAACAAAACAAAGAACAAGGATGGGAATAGAGAACTCTTTGAATTGGAACCCATGATTTAAGGGGCCACTTGAATTTTAGTCCAGGCAAATAACAAATGTAGCCCCTCGTGTTTGGTTCCTTGGGTTCCCCCCACCACAAGGAAACACAGGAACTAAGAAAAATAAAATGTGCTAATTTGGCAAACATGGCTTCAGAAAAAATAACCCAATTCACCTTGAAAACAGGTTGACAAACCTAAAACACCTGTATAAAAATTCTGGTCCCATCAACCTATGGATGTGGGGCTGCAGAGCCCAGGCAGAATGTACAAGGCTTGTTTCTGTCACTAAACAGAAAGAGGAGGCCTTAGATTTGTATGTATAAAGATACATACGACAGGAGCTATTGGAAATGGAATGAAAGGTGACAGTTCAAGTGTAATCATTATTTTAAGCTCAGTGAGGCAGAATTGAATAACAAGACGGGTATTTGTCATTTTAGAGGTTTGTCTTTGCAAGATTTTGTTAGATTTGCAACACTGTTTGCAACAACATCAGTGATTCTTACAAGTTGAGCACTAATCTGAACTACAGATCATAGGTACAAGACTTAACCATGGATTTTCTTCTCATTATCTTTGTTAAAGGAAATTAGAAACCTTGATTGAAACTTCTTGGAAAAATACATGAAGCAGTACTTTTAAATATTATGTCTGGATGAGGCAAGATTTGAAAAATATGCATCTGTTATTATTATGTAACCATTTAATTCAGGAGAGTTCAACCTTACTTGTTTACTTACTTTTTATTTTGCCTCTCAGTAAGTAAATAACAAAAAACAAAATAAAAATAAAAAAGATAAGGAAGTGAGAAAAAAAATTTAATAGCACACATAATTCTGTTCACCAATACACCTATACAACCTGCACAATTTAAATAAAGTAAAAACAAAAACTATGAAATGCGTGGCTTGCTTCTCTCAGTGATCCAACGTACAGTCCAAGATCCCCAGGTTAGTCAGATAGTAAGAGGCCAGAAATGGACGGACAAGCCACGGGATCAAGCTTAAATAAAGTCAAGTAGGGCAGTGCTGTGGGTAGTTCTGCAAACTAGACCTTTAATACACGCCCAGCCCTTTACATGAGATATGGTCACAGACATCTTGTTGATTCTCTGCACTAAAGTTTCAGGTATTCTAGGCAAATTCCAACCTGCCAAGTGGCAGCAATTTATCCTCGTATAGAAGAGGTACAGGGCGCCTGGGTCGCTCAGTTGGTTAAGCATCTGTCTTCAGGTCATGATCCCGGGGTCCTGGGATCCATCCCCACATTGGGACATTTTTTTTAGTACTTTTTTTTTAAAGATTTTATTTATTTATTTGATAGACAGAGATCACAAGTAGGCAGAGAGGCAGGCAGAGAAAGGGAAGGAAGCAGGCTCCTCACTGAGCAGAGAGCCCAATGCGGGGCTCGATCCCTGGACCCTGAGATCATGACCTGAGCTGAAGGCAGAGGCTTAACCTACTGAGCCATCCAGGTGCCCAGTACTTTTTTTTTTTTCTTAAAACAATAGTTTTCATTCAATAATGGACAAATGCCAAGGAAGTTACTAAATCCCTTTTATCTAGTTAAACTGATTAGAACATCAATTAACCTAATACGTAAAAGTCTCAAAGTTTTCGAATCAAACAAATACAAATTTTAATTCTGGCCTTTCCCCTCAGTAGCTATAAGAACTTTGTGTTCTTGTCAAGTCAGTGATTTGTGTCAAGTCAGTGAGCTTCTGTTTCTTCACCTCTTCATCAGGGATAAAAACAAATAGCTAGTTTGAAGATGTGCTGAGTGTGGGAAATGAGATAGATAATACGCAATACCTCCTTAGGATTTTGTCTGCCAAAAAGTAAGTACTCAATAGAATTAACTGTAATTATTATTTATACTTCTCTTAAAATGTGTATTTTTAAACTTTGTTTTTAGATCTCATCTGAAGCTAGTGCAGGTTGTGGCAGAGAAACAAACTTTCACACCCACAGCTTCAATTACCAAGGAACTAATTACATATTTCTAGACTTACATGGTACATCACCTTCACTTACTACCACCTTAAATTTTAAAGGTATTACATTAACATGAGCAAAACAACATTGATTTCTAACAAGTTTACTGTAATCACATGCTTGAGCCCTAAGTAAATGTAAGTAAATATGTAAATGATGTGTTATTATCCTAAAGGGAAAAGTAAGAAGTGATAGATTGAATTTTCAAGCACTTGTTTACTTTCAAATAACAAAAAATTTAAGCCACCATATTTAAATAACTAAAAAAAGCCAAATCTTTCGATCACTAGATATCATGCTAGATACCATGAGACAAAACCCAAGGACATATTTTCAAGTCATAAATATTAATAAACGAGGTTTGACTTCAGATTTTAACATGATTGAATCAGCCAGATGTTCTTCCATTTATTTCTGTTATTTTGATTTCTGCACAGGTATTCATTCTACCATAAAAATGCCTTCAAAGACTGTGAAAATATCACGAGAAATTGAAAGATAGAAATAAATGGAATGCAGAATGATTCCTGATCTTTTTATTGGCTCATACCTATTCTGGCTATATTAATAATCTCATCCAGATGTCAACATTTAATTTGAAGAAGGTATGTGAAACAGTCAGATAAAGGACCCACTGAAGGATCAAATGATACCCAGTCTTCATTACTGTACTGCCCTTGTCTCTCCCCAGCAAGTATAGAAAATCAGCAGCCCCTGCCTAAATAGTATACCCTCCACCCCAACATCCACACACGGTATGAAGGGAAAGGATGTCATTATGGCGCTTGTTAAAATGCAATATTACTTTCAAAACTTTGTGTTAAAAGATGCAGTCATCACCTATAAAGCATGTCTCCTGGGGCGCCTGGGTGGCTCAGTGGGTTAAGCCGCTGCCTTCGGCTCAGGTCATGATCTCAGGGTGCTGGGATTGAGTCCCGCATTGGGCTCTCTGCTCAGTGGGGAGCCTGCTTCCCTCTGTCTCTCTCTGCCTGCCCCTCCATCTACTTGTGATTTCTCTCTGTCAAATAAATAAATAAAATCTTTAAAAAAAAAAAAAAAAAAAAGCATGTCTCCTGTGTCTGTTTTCTCTTGTTCCGTTCTGTGCAGGAATTCTACCTCTCTGTGCAGGCCCTTAAGTGTGTTCATCTTTTTAAATACCTCTCTCTCTCTCTCTCTATCTAGACAAGTTAACAAGGGAAAAACAAACAGAAGTACAGTAACATGAATATTTCACATATACATGCGAGACCTCAGGGAAATGAGTGACTTGCAAGGAAGTGGCTAAGAAGTCAGGCTCAAATTCCATCTTCAGCTAAATCAAAGTCTTTGGAGGCCAGTTATGAAAGGGCAATCAGGAATATGTATGGGAAACAAAAGTAAGGCTGTTCATCCAAATTGAAGCAGTGTCTTCTCCTACTCTAAGGTTGTCTTGTGATTTACAGACCTCTTTTTCTTCTTGGTATCCTTACGAATGGGAGATGGCCTTACACCAGGGTAATGTCTACTCTGTTTGCAGAGCCTCTCCTGCATCAGCTCTTTCTCAAAATATTCCTTGTGCCAAAAATGTATATTTTGTGCGGCATGCTCTCGTCCCCACCAGTCATATTCTGGTCTCCTACATTTTCATGAGATAAGAATCAAGACATGACAGATGGGGAAAGGCAGGAGCCATAAGAAAAGGTATCGATTACAAGAGGGATAAGGACCAAAAACAAATGGTTAGAAACAGAAAAAAGGACATATTACAGGGACTCAATACATAGTTATAGGATGGATATTTCATTTTAATCTCACTAGTAACCCAGTAGAATATGCATTTTCCTTCCTCATAAATAAACAAAAAAAAAAAATTGATGTTGGAATAGATTGTGTAAATTGTCTCGCAGCAGAGAAGTAGCAAATTGGAATGAAAACTAAACATCAATTTGGAAACAAAGCGTTCAGTCTTGCCAGGATGTCACACCTGCCTTCCCGCTGGTCTCTTTCTGTATATGGATAGCTCTCTCTATATCTTTCTCCATGTTAACATTGTTTCTTTCTATCTCCTTTGTCTCTGATTTCCTTAAAAAATAGACTATGCAAATTTTTAAAAATTTGCAGTCTTTATTAAGTAACATTTTATGTTCTTTGGTTCTTATTTTAAAAAGGGATTGAAGGGCATAGAGAAAAATGTTGAATTTCTTTTATGAGAGAAATAGAGTAAGGCCAAGACCCTATAATTCTTTTTCTCCCCTGTGGATCAGGTCAATGAGGAAAAAAAATAATAATTTTCTATCCACCCCCAACCTAAATCAATGTCTCACATTTTACTGCTACTAGCACCTAAAACCAAAGCCCCTCATATATTTGAATGTTTGTACTGAAGTCACTAACAATATAAAAGGAAATATGACAGATGTAGGAACAGACAAGATAAAGCCATTTTTAGCTAATTACATTTTTAAGTGGACACTTATTTTTAAGCCCATTCTGCTGTATTTATCCCAGTCACCCCAAAAGCAAGGGAAATAGGAAGAAAAAAAGGAGTGGGAGAGACCAGAGGAGAGGCAGCAGAGAAAAGCTCTTAGGTCAGATGAGGATTGGTGGAAGGGACCAAGAACAGACTTGGGAAAATAATACTTTATATGAGGAGGATTCAGATATATACTTTTTTTTTTCCTCCAAAAGATATAAGGGGAGAACACAGAACCCCAAAGTATCATAAGCCTCCTGCCTCCTTAGGAAGTCCATCTCTGTTGACCAAGCTTCCTCTCTACCATCTACCCTTGGTGAATAAGGTCTACACATCTGAGCCTGACTTAAGGTGTCCTTTTCTGCTTCCTCTATTTCCCACAGGTGAGAGATACATGAAAGGATGAAAACCATAGAGACATTTCATCTCCCCTTTTCATCCTACTTTGTAAGGCTTCTCTTTACTTCTTCCTTCAAAACTGAATTAGGAACGCACCTCTTTCCAGAAGTTTTCCTTGATGAGGCACACTCTATTCTAATCTGTCCTTCTGCACGTCCTGCCTTGCATTCATATAGTCCATTTGTGTTAGATAATTTTAAATGTTTTAATATAGTATCATAACACCAGCAGGGCATTTAGGGTGGAATTTAATCTTTCTTGTTTTAATCAAATAAGGACTGGAGAAGTTAGGCAGCTTGGAATGATCACAGAGCCGATTAAAGGAAAATTTATGGCACCCAATCCTTGAGCAAGGACTCATTCTACTATATCACATTGCTTGACTCATTTATTCTTCCGAAATAATTAACAACTGTGTTATATTTTGGAGATTTAAAAAGAATCCTTTAGTCATTATTAAGCTTCTCGCATTTAAATAGCCCCATATTCCACGAGGTATCAAATATCATACTTAATGTAAAACTCCATGTTTCAAGTATAAAAATATTTTCAAATTTTTGAGAATACTAGCATCCACAAAGCCCCAAATTCCAATAACACAATTTCCTCTGAAATCCTGTTAGAGGAAAATATTCAAGATATATATTTGTCTTGGATAAAATAACACACACAAACACACACACACACACACACCCCTAATTAAAGGACCTTGTACCTACCGCAATCTGGAAAAATCCTAAAATGAAATATTCTTTACCATGACTGCACAAAAAGATTCTGTTCTTAGCCCTTTGATAAAAACAATAGCTATGACTACCAAAATTTACAGAGTACTTCTGTGTGCTGCTAGGCACTGTGCTAGTCGTTGGAGGGAAGAAAAAGAGAGAGATGGGGTGAGAGGGAGAGAAGAAGAAGGAGAAGAAAAATAGGTGTAGGTTTGCTGGTTAGTGGAACAGAGGGACATACAATCAGGTTTTTCATATAATACGGAAGGCAATGACACTGAGTCATGCTAGGCTACCCTCAGCACCATAGATCAATAGAGCACCAATCCAATCTGTGTAGTTAGGCAGAGGGCCATTCTGGAGTTTGCTGAGAAGTCTTAAAGTATAAGTAAGAGCAAGCAAAGTAGGAAGAAGGAAGAGCATTCTAGGCCAAGCAAAGAACTAGAAAAATGTGCCATATGCAGGGAGCCATAAGCGATTTGAAGTTACTGGAATGTAGCAGGTAACAGGAAGAGCAGTGGGGAAGAGGTTTGAGAATAGATACGGGTGAGTTCTAGAAGTCCCTTCCTTAGTGTAAGAGTATTATCTGGAACTGATGGAAAGTAATATCTGCACTCATCCCTTGTTCACCATATAATTATTCTGAAATACTGTTTTTTGTACTTCTCCAACCTTCTATCACAGTGCCCCTTTTCATAAAAAATGAAAGTGAACATATATGAAAAGTAAGCTAATCTTCAGATTCTTTCCAAAAGAGCTGTCATTAAGACGCACACATTAAAGTTTTTAAATGTGACTTAACTC
Organism: Mustela putorius furo; assembly: GCF_011764305.1. Lineage (NCBI taxonomy): Eukaryota > Metazoa > Chordata > Mammalia > Carnivora > Mustelidae > Mustela > Mustela putorius. The sequence goes on from NW_025421987.1 coordinate 36,241,988, forward strand.
AGAAAGATGTGAAAATAACGAGTGAGTATTCCTAAGAGCAGAGTGTCTATTTATGTCCACCACATGGAGAAACCAATTTCAACCTAGTCAACATAATGGTTAATATTTCATTTTTTAAAAGATTTTATTGGTTTATTTCTTTGAGAGAGAGAGGTAGAGATAGTGAGAGCTTGAGAGAGAGCACGAGTGGAGAGGAGAGGGGAAAAGCAGGCTCTCTGCCTAGCAGGGAGCCTGGCGTGGGGCTCGATCCTAGGACCCCAGGACCATGACCAGAGCTGAAGGCAGATCTCAACTGACTGAGCCACCCAGGCACCCCAATAAATGCTTCTTTGGGTCACAAATGGAATGTGGCAACGATATGCTTTTTCAGTTGCTTTTTAAATAAACAAATCTCAACTAAAGCTTTTGGAAAGTGTAGAGGTCCCTCCACCCCCCTCCCCAAATTATGAGGCAGCTCTGCAGCACTGGAGCCCTCTGTTCTTGATCCCCTTCCAGGCCTAATGACTATTTTCAGTCTTTGTAAAATGTGAAATCAACAAAACCCCAATCCAGCTGCTCCACAGCAAGCACCTGATCTTGAGTGGTCTACAATTTCTTTTCACTCCACTAAGATGGCTGCTTTCAAATCCTCTATTCCATTCAACGCATGCAATCTCAAGCTACCTAATGTGTTTACTTCTTTGGCTTTCCTGAGGAATATGCCCAGTTCTGAGCATGCTGGGATAACTAAATACATTTTCTTTCAAAAGGCCACCTTTCTCTAAGCTCCAAGATTTAGCCCAATCAGCATCCATCCACTTCTGAGTATTTGTGTATGTTTAGGGCTGTGCTGGGATGGTGAGACACACCAGTGAAAGAAGGAATCCTGGCAGGGCATGGCTTGCAGCGAGTTCATGATCAGGTTCGGGGAGACAAGAGTAACATACATGCAACGACTGGAAACAATTGGAGACAGTGTATAATTAAGTGCTGAATGTAATACTGACTGTAAGTGCACAATTCTTCACTAATTACCAATTGCTTTAAGGAATTAATACTTAACTTTGGGGATTTCCATCACAATTTCTCTATAAGCATTAATTCTTGTAACCAGCAATTCAATTCATTTCAAAGAGTTACAAACATACCCTAGTTTTAGCACATTATCAGCATTGTTCTCACAAATAGTTTTTTTCTTCCATTAAGCAATTAATTTAAATCCTGATTATTGTGACCTACAGGGCCTTTGGGGGTGGGGTACTTACTCCTCAGACATAATTTAATTTTTCAAATGATTTGGGTTGGGGGGGTGGTGTAGAATTCTGAGCTGTGAGAGGAAGAAATCTGCTTTCTCCCCAGAAGCAAGAAAACAGGAGACCCTGGGGTCCCTCGTAGGCTCACTCTCCCCTCCAGTGCTGGGCTTCTTGCCTTTACCCTATTTTCCTTAATTTATTTCCTGTCCTTTATCTCTTTCTGCTTCCCCTGTTTTGGTTCTCTTCCTCAACACCCTTCTTCTACCTTTGTGTTGGTCTGACAGAACCATCTGCAGAGAAAGCTTCCTCAGCTGGCTCCCCTTAGGATGAGGGGGAAGGCTAACCCGGCTTCTCCTGCCAGCATGTTGGAGATGGGCCCAGGAGGGATTACAGTCTCTGAGAACAAACTCAGTCCATCTTTTGAGTCAGCCAGCAGGTGCACTAGAAGGATTGCAAACATATTTTTCAATTGTGCTTCCAGACAGAGACCTCACTGGCTCCTCACATTTCCCTCAGCTTTCCTGGGCATCTTCATAGACCTGCTTTCCTGGGACAACATGCAGGATTCTGACAAACAACCATAGCCAGGCAGAACCCCATCCATACCTGCTTTTGGCTTCCTTCTAACCAGTAAAGAATTGGCCGCTAATGTGTGTGACATGACTCTTACCTCCTTTCCTCCGCATGGTAGAGGGTAGAAGGAAATTGCAAGTTACTTCATGTCCCTGAGTTCTAATTCCTCCTCTCTAAGAAAGTGACAACCACATAATGGCTTGCTGCGGGAATTAACCAGCATGCCGTGAAGAGCTGGATTTTCTGGCTTCGAGTCCCATTTCTGCCTCTTCCTAGCTGGGTGGACAGAAGAAAGTTGTGTAACTTTTCTGTGTTTCAAGATCCTCTTCTGTGAAACAGAAAGAGTAGTTACCTCAATAGACTTTGTATCTCAGGATTCAATAAGTTAGGTCATGTAAGACATATACAAAACACCCAATGGATATTAGTATTTATTAAAGTGACTTGTATGTAGTAGATATCAGTAAATGTAACCTCTTCTTCTGTACCAAGTTAGTGGAGGGTAAAATAGTGGGTGTCACTAGGAAATGTGACTTCTTGTGGCAAGAGCTAGACATATCCTACCATTCAAAGGCACTGTATTTACTACCAGTAGAAGACTATGTCCTGTGATCTGATAAACCTCACAGGATGCACTAAAGGATTCCTGAACAGAGCACTGAAAACATTGCAGGGTGGTCAAAACAGGACAAAAACAGGTGCTGCCATCGAAAGCACTTTTGCACTAGGCAGTGCTCCATGAGCTCTTACACAAATAGCACAATTAGGAAATTTGGATTGGATGAAAATAAAAAATACACAAGAATGCTCTAACAGTTTAGAAGCTGGACATGGGGCCAGAAGGATCAGGAAAGGCTCTGCCATTATGCTACCTTCTTCAAGTCAACAGAAAATAAAATTGGGGAAACGGATGAAGGAAGATAGTTTTCCACCTAGAAGGAGGGTTCAAGAATGGTTTCGACTGTGAGCACGTTATCAGATGGACCACACTGATGGTAGGGGGCTAAATAAAAGTACAACTCCCAGCAAGTCTCCCACCCTTGAATTACTAAAGTTTAGAGGAGCAATTTCTTTCCAAAATTAACTCCTCAGGACCTAAGGGACTCAGATGATGATGGCAGTAGTAAGAATGAGGATGACATGATAGCCAGTGTGTATCCAGGGCTTTCTATACACCAGATGCTGTCCAAAACAGATCCCATATATTATCTCACCAAATCCACCTGTATGACCTCATTTAATCCTAACTCAACCTCATGGGCAGAACCTATACATATTTCCATTTTACTGGAGAAGAAGCTGTTCAGAGAGTTAAGGATCAGGCAGCCAGAAGGGTGATCCCTGCCAGTAAGAAGAAAGACAAGGCAAATCCCAAAGCACTTTGCAATGAACTTTGAAAGCAATGGAGTTAGGTTGGGTTTTGTCAGTAGCAGGAGTTACCCATAATATAAAAATGTGAACACTGGTTAGTTTTTATGGCAGTGATACTGCCCTTAAATACCAACTACCTCTTTATTTGCGAAGTCATATAATTCCGCTCCTAGGAGCCAAAGACTAAGAAAACTCATGCGCCACCACAAACACCCAGTCTCATTTGTGCCGTGCTAGATCCTTCCGACTCAATTCTAAACCAGGAACGCTTTCGCAATAGACAAGATCAGAATACAATGTAATCATTCCTTTCTTTTCATAAAGGAACAAGTGACCAGGCTACCGGCCAGTTTACACAACGGGTACCATGGCCTTCAAATTCCTCACTAATTTCTGTTTATCAAGGAAGTTAATTATTATCAAACCCCTAGCTTTCAAAAGGAGGCCAAAAGTCACTGCTCCAAAGCCCTTTCCAGGTAAAATAATGTAGAAGAGAAATGTCAGTCTTATTCTGACCTAAACTCTTGCTACTCTAGAATAACAGATATATTTAGGAAACCAGGTAAAACGTATAAGAAAATTTGCTACATGGGGTCTGGAGTGGGAAGGAAGGACATGGTAGAGTAAATTACTTAAGAACCACAAGGGGGGCACCTGGGTGGCTCAGTGGGTTAAGCCTCTGCCTTAGGCTCAGGTCATGATCTCAGGATCCTGGGATCGAGTCCCGCATCGGGCTTCCTGCTCAGCAGGGAGCCTGCTTCTCCCCTCCCTCTGCTGCTCCCCCCACCTGTGCTCTCTCTCCTTCTCTCATTCTCTGTCAAATAAATAAATTATTAAAAAAAAAAAAAGAACCACAAGGAAAGATAATTTGGAGTAGATGATCAGTTGTATCTAAGGCCAGATGATAGAACTTGAGTAATGTACGTTAGGACATTGCTTAATGAAGAGCTAATCTAATAAGATTGATTGCTCTCTTTCTGTACCTAGAAACTTAAAAGCTACCCAGGCAGTGACTAGAGGAGAAATGCCCATAAAAGATCTGAATGCTTTGGAATTAATGTCTTACGAGATCCCTTCCACACCCAGAACTAATGGAGAGCATAGACTAGGGTGGTGCATCTGTCCATATATGCAAGTACATAAAGGGGAAGAGAAAGATGAGAGGGAAAAAGAGTGGATGATAAAATAATGCATTTCATGGCTAAAATCAACAAGTCAGGAAATGACAGATGCTGGTGAGGATGCGGAGAAAGGGGAACCCTCCTACACTGTTGGTGGGAATGCAAACTGGTGCAGCCACTCTGGAAAACAGCATGGAGGTTCCTCAAAATGTTGAAAATAGAACTGCCCTATGACCCAGCAATTGCACTATTGGGTATTTACCCTAAAGATACAAATGTAGTGATCCAAAGGGGCACATGCACCCGAATGTTTATAGCAGCAATGTCCACAATAGCCAAACTATGGAAAGAACCTAGATGTCCATCAACAGATGAATGGATCAAGAAGATGTGGTATATATACACAATGGAATACTATGCAGCCATCAAAAGAAATGAAATCTTGCCATTTGCAACAACATGGATGGAACTAGAGCGTATCATGCTTAGCGAAATAAGTCAAGCAGAGAAAGACAACTATCATATGATCTCCCTGATATGAGGAAGTGGTGATGCAACATGGGGGCTTAAGTGGGTAGAAGAAGAATAAATGAAACAAGATGGGATTGGGAGGGAGACAAACCATAAGTGACTCTTAATCTCACAAAACAAACTGAGGGTTGCCGAGGGGAGGGGGTTTGGGAGAAGGGGTTGGGATTATGGACATTGGGGAGGGCATGTGATTTGGTGAGTGCTGTGAAGTGTGTAAACCTGGTGATTCACAGACCTCCTGTACCCCTGGGGATAAAAATATATGTTTATAAAAAATAAAAAAATTATAAAAAAAAATAATAATAATGCATTTCAACGCAAAGCCAATAGTCATAATATTTTTCACTTTATAGAATCATTTGAAGAATTTAAACTCTTGTTTGCATGGGATTTTGGGAAAAATTGATTTTTTTTTTTCCTAAAGCCAAATGGATAGTGAATTGTGATTTCACAAAGATTAAAGTAAAAGTAGTCATGGTGGCCTATATCATTCTCATGGATGGTTCTTCTGGCTCTGAACATATGGACTGATGCAGATTTAATAGAGTCCAAGGGAATTCTAATTTACAAGCCCAATTGGTTCAAATGAATTAGGAGAAACAAAACAAAACAAAACAAAAACACAACCTAGGCAGAAATATCTCTCAATGTAACTGAGCCAAAAAAGGAAAGAACTTTGTGGTGAAGCTGATAACATACATAAACATTGTACTATAAAGTACTGATTCCATAATCCACACTCAAAGAAAAAAAAGGAAAAGAAAAAAAATTTAATTCAGGAACAGGAGCATATCATAACAGATAGAAATAGCACAATAGTGTCCCATGTATCTTATAATTCCAAAGCATGATAAATCACTGTTTTCTGGCAAAAAGAGCTCCTGAGTGTGGAAGGCTTTGCAACAAGCCCAGTTGCCTGAATGACATGGGAAGTGTACATATCCCATACCAGACTTCTTGAGGAAAAGGAAATGCCTCTTTTAAATCAACAACTTATTGTTATCTCCTTTGGTAACGGTGGTTACGTTCGGGTTTATATATTATGAGGGCAAGGAAGCTGAAATTTACCACCTGAATAATAGATCAAAGCAAATCACTCAATCATTAGTGGATACAGCAAAGGGCTGTTTATCTGAATAACTTGGTTTATGGAACATAACGAAACAAGAAACCTTTGACTTAAACTTTTGAAAGAAAGAAGAGGAAACTGATACCAATGGCAGTTTATCAGTAGAAGGGAAATTGACTACATCGGATCTTTTCTCTTGCAAAATAGTTCCTTTTCTGCCTTGGTACTGAACTTCCTAATCTGAGAATCCATTTCCCCTCTCCGCATACATTTCTCTGGAGGCTGCATATTCATTTTCTGGATATTAGATACCCTATTTACCACAGCCTGTAGCCTGGAGACATTTTCTGTGCAGGGTTGTTCCCCTCCCCTTTCGGTGAAGAATTTTATAGTGAAAATTACTGATAAAGGAAGTGAGTGACAGATCCCTGTTGGGCAGCCAGTGATCACTACACATTTAGATTTTGTATTATTATTATTTAGCATATTAAGAGCCCAGTCTATCATCATCGTGGGTGACTTCTCAGGGGGTAGCAGAGCATTCAGATTTAGGAGGACAGAGTTTAATATTAGGTTGAAAATAGTTAACAACAGGCTGAAGGTCTAACGAAAACACATTTAGAAAGTCAACCAGAGGGATTTTTATTTTAATGAAAAAGAATAATGAAAAGCCCTCCGCAGGGAGAGCAAATTTGACAAGGTTATTTAAACATATATGTGGGCTTTAATGTTTCAAAAGTGGTTTTTAAAAATAATGGGATTTAATCTAATTTGTGAGTTTGGGCCCGAATCTCCGGGTGCCTTGGAAAGCAAGACTCCTTTGTCAAGTGAGAGTTGAGGATAGAGGCTAGGATGTTTGAGTTGGATAGGGACTTAGAGATCATCAACCTGACCGCTTCCTTTGCTGGAGGAGACACGGAAGCTCAGAAATGTGAAATGAGTTCCCCAAGGCCATGCAGTTAAGCGACAGAGGGACTGTATAAAGAGCGCTTACTCACACCACGTCTGTTAGTAACTCCACATTCTCTGTCCGTAATCCTCACAGTGGACTGTGAGCAAGGATGATCAGTTTATAAGGAAATGGAAACTCAGAGGAAATACATAATTTAGGTCACACAGGTTGCACAGCCAGAACAAGGTGAGGCTCAGACTGAACTTGCACGGTCCTCAGGGGTGTTTTTACTGCTCACGCCCCACCCCTCCCCGTGGGACCCTCTGCTGCTCTCCACAAAGAGTTTCAGCACATCTAGCCAAGTTCTGGCTACCAAGCCTGTACTGTTTCAAGTGACTGCCAAGCTCTTGACTTCATAACTTCAACCTACTCTGGTTTCCAATTCAGCCCTAACTCTCCAGATAATAGATCCTCTTCCCTTTAGCTCCTGCCCGGGATGACTCCCATCCCTTTCCTCCTCCAGGGCCAGCTCCTGAGACCCCAGCTTGGACCAGTGCCTCTGGCTCAGAATCAACCGAGGGGCAGGTCAGATGGAAATAAAATGCACTCGGTCCAAATGGGGGGGGGGGCATAATGAAAAATGAAATGGAGACCTAAGCTACTGTGAGGTGCTGGCCAGATCTTAGCCATGCCACACCTGGTAAGTAAGGTAAGAACTGAAGGAAAGAGCCAAGGCTAATTTTTCAAAGTGAGTTACAAAGGAAAAGGAGAGAGAAAAGAGGAAAAGAGAAAGAAAGAGATAGAAGTACCCAAGGAAGGGAATCATGGAGAAGGGAGGGTCTGGGACAGATCTGGCAACCCAAGGACTCAGCATCACCAGACTCTACGCTTAGTAATAATAGAACATAATCCTAACCCCTGTTGCAGGGTGCAGCTGAAGCTCTCACTCCGAGCAGGCAGCTTCAGAGAAATGGCAGCAGGGACCCTCTATGGCCCCACCATGAGGAGCTGGAGCAGGTAGAGTCAGAGGACCCCAGGCATGGTTTAATCCAGTGCCCCCCACCCCTCCCATGGTGGCACGGAGGGACATGGAGGATCAAATAGACCTAAGTACCTCACTTTTACCAGTCACAGTTCTTGCTGTGATTGACTTAGTCTACTGACTGAGCTGCTTCGTCTTTTGTTCTGGTTATACTTCATCTCTTTTGCTTCCAGGCATGGTCTTATTTCCTGTAGACCCTGAACAAGTCATGGCAGAGATACCATGGCCCCTGAGCCCCTTTCCTGGTCAATATGGTATCTGTGTGCTAGATATGGCCTCCCACTCCTCCTTCTTTTGTATTAATGGGAGATACCCTGAGGAAGCTGTGGGCACGCTTAATCATCGCACTTAGCTGCATAAAAGCCTAGTCTTCCCTGTGGTTCTCTGGATAATGCTCTCTGGAGGTCTCGCTTCGATTCTTCTTCTCTGTTGCAATGTTGGATTGAGTATCACCTCTCTGAGCACTTGAAAAGGCACTGGGACAGCAAGTAGCATGTCAGGTGGGGGTTACCTGGTCTTGTTCAGATTCAAGCAGATCTGGTCCATGCTACATTCCTCACTGTGCCATCCCAGTCCCGGCAGAGCCCATGTGATTGCCTCTCCTGTCTGCAGGTGAGACAGGATGGAGACTGTCAACATTGACAGAACCAACTCCCCCTACTTTCTCTCCTTATCAATGTCATCTGTGTGGGGAGAACTCACATGGTTTTTGAATTTTCCTCCATCATACTCTGAGCCCATCCTTTACTCTTGCTATTATATTGCAATATCTTTTCAATCTCCTTCAGCCTGTTTTGTTACCTCTTAAACTGTATATATTTCAAGACATTGCTTTGAAGAATGAATAAGGATTTGTTTGTAGCTGTGGTTCCAACTCTGAGGTCCCCTAGTGTGTTAGTGCCACTCATAAGTCAGGGTTCCCCAGAAAAACAGAACCAATAGGGTATATATACACATCATATTCTTTAATTTATTATAAGGAATTGGCGCACATGATTATGGAGTCCAATGAGCCCCAAGATGTGCCAAGTGAGTCAGCAAGCAGGAGACTCAGGAGAGCTGACAGTGTGGTTCCAGTCTGCCTCCAAAGGCCTGGAACCCAGAGAGGTAATGGCGGGGTTCCAGGGCCAAGGCCAGCAGGCTCGAGGCCCAGGAAGAGATGGGGTTCCAATTCAAGTCCGAAAGCTGGAAAGAGCCAATGCCCCAGTTCAAAGGCAATTAGGCAGAGAAGATTTTCTGTTGCTCAGAGGAAGGTCAGTCTTTTTATTCTATTCAGGTTCTCAACTGGTTAGATGAAGCTCACCCACATTGGGGAGAGCTAACTGCCTTACTCAGTCTACCTACTTCAATGTTACTCTCACCCAGAAATATCCTCACAGAAACATTCAGAATAATGTTGGATCAAATATGTGGGCCCTCTGTGGCCCAGTTAACCTAACATGTAAAATTAACCATCACACCTAGTAAACTTAAACATACTAAAGCTGAACCGACTTGGGCCAGCAAGTACATGGGAGTATATTCACACCTGTATTTCTAGTCTTTATGATGAATTTTTATGTCTGGCAGATCATACAATATATTTTGTTATCCAAACACACAACCAATGTGCCTGAAATCCACCATTAATATGGCATATATCATAAAAATATGAGAACTTCCAAAGGACTTCAAGAAACCATATCTTAACAAAACTAATTTTCCTTCTTGGGTAAATAGATTGAGAATTAAATTAGGGGCAAACCAATATGCCTATAGCAAAAGTTTGCAGAACCAAACAGCGCTTAAAAAAAAATAAAAAATTGTCTCCAATCTATTAAATTCCCCCCATTTTAAGTAAGATCTACTTGTAGCATACTATATAAGTGATCCAGTAGGTATAATTTGTTCAGTTTTTCAAAAAGCTTTTCGAGAAGTTTCCTTATAATTGATTACAAGAAGAAAGAAGTCACCAGAGGGTAAAGGGCAGGATACTGTCAAGGGTTGCCATGAAAGGTCATAGCAGCAGTTTTCATGAACAGCTGTGGCCAAGAACAAAGGTAATAATTAGACACAAGGGGTCTAGCATTGGTTCTGGCATTGTTCAGTACAACGTATTAAATGCAAAGGAAGAGAAACTAAAAGGTGAGTTGATAGAGAAATAGAATCTGACTGCCAAATCTGCCAATGATTCTGTTTTCGTCAATGATGGTAATCAGTCAAGAGCCTCGAACATTTCACGTAGATTTAGCATTTCAGGATTTCAGCAGAAATGAAAGTACTGTTATATCAACTTATACCAAAAGTCATATCAGCATAAATTAAGTCAAACTTCTCTGAAATCTTTTTTGAGAAGTGAATCAGTTAAAAGAACATCTAGCATCTACATGAATGGACAAGAGATAAGATAAGAATGCAGTTGTAACATAAGCCAGTTGTCCAGATAAGAAATTTAACAGGTTACCCATGAATTTCTGTGAAATTATGGTAACAAAGACAATTACTTGTTGATTTTAAAAGGATCCAATACTTTCTAGTTTCAATTTGAAGAAGTCACTTTAAAGATAGATTCAGGGGACGACTGAGTGGCTCAGTGGGTTAAAGCCTCTGCCTACGACTCAGGTCATGATCTCAGGGTCCTGGGATTGAGCCCCAAGTCGGGCTCTCTGCTCAGCAGAAAGCCTGCTTCCTCCTCTCTCTCTGCCTGCCTCTCTGCCTAACGTGTGATCTCTGTCTGCCTAATAAATAAATAAATCTTAAAATAAATAAAATAAAATAAAGAGATATTCAGGGCAAAGGGAAATAATTCCATGATAACGAGAAACAAAATTTCTGGTATAAAACCATACTGCAGGAAAGTTACTCAATGACTGATATTATTAGCCTACACTGCTCTAGGCCTTACCAGCCTATGGCCCAGAAGAATTCACATTCAAACTGATACACAAATTTACATAGTTAATTTGAGGCATAACTGCCTCAAATACATCAGGGTTTCTTGGGGTGCTGGGTATAAGACTGGCATCATTCCTTTACTGGGTTTTTATGTGGTTCCCGTGTGGAATCTTCTGCCTAAAAGCCAGGAGAACAGCACAGTTTACTACCAAGGACTGGTGCCTGGATGATTACTGAGAAACCTAATGTCTCCTCAGCTCTTCTAAAGCTGTTTAACCCTAACAAACTCCAGCAACCCCATGAATCTTTAGGAAAGACTGCATTTTTCAAAACCGGTCACAGCATTACTTCTGGTCCCACATGCTCTTCCATGATTTTGCCACTCCCCTATCAAGAAATAGATTCTTGAACCTAGGTGACTTCCAGACGTTTCAAACACAGAGGAAAGCAGAAGTGAAACCATGTGACTTCGAAGACTAGATCATAGAAAGGACATAGCTTCCTCCTGGCTCTTGGCTCTTTGGGATCTGAGTACTTGGAACCCAGCCACCATGTTGTGAGGAAGAACAGGGTGCATGGAGAGCCCATGTGTTCCCACCAGCGACCCTAGCTAAGCTGCCAGCCCACAACCAGCATCAGTTGCTAGATGTGTGAAAAGAGAGACTTTTAAGGCCATTCCAACTCCCAGCTTTGGAGATGCTCCAGCTGACAGGTAGCTGAGCAGCCTTGAATTATCCCTGCCAAACTCTGCCCAGATTGCCAAAAAAAAAGTGAGTACAAGAAATGCCGCCATTGCTTTAAGCCACTATTTTGGGGTGATTTGTTATGCAGTGCTGCATGGCTAAAACAATCACATGTATCTCAGCACAGAACTGAGGGGAGTAGCAACATCCTCAGCTGTGTGTGAACCTTTGGACATAGATTCCAAGCATATGTCTGCCCAAATACTAAATATTCCTTCATGATAATGCGGCTCTCAGCTTCGGCTCTAGACATTTCTAAATAAGGAGCAGCTGAACTTCCTTGGCCAGGCACCACACTGCCTCCCTCATCTCGTTCTTTCTCCCTAAGGAATATTAACCCTGCATTTCCTCCCAGCAGATTCCTCTCCTGCATGCATTTTGACTCATGTAAATAGATGCCCAGAGACTGGGGGTAGGGCTGAGGAACTGGTCCATAATTTCAGATGGAATAACCATATTGACTCAAAACCCTATTTCAGGCCCAAACCTACTTCTGCTATTTTTTTATGAGCCACTTCTGAAAAAAGAAACCTTCTAAGAGGCTGTGATTTCCTTCTGTGTTGTAGTAATCTCATTTTACATGAAATAAAGTGACCAGGAAATACAAATAAGAATAAAACAGATCTTGGAGAGAGAAACTTCCTGGTCAGAAATGCACTTTGTTTAAGTTATAGGGCTACAATAGAAGAAAATTCAGGAATTTTATTGGCACTTAGAAAGCTCCCATGCGACCAAGCTAATACTTAGTGAGTTGAGATAGGAGGATTATAGAAAAAACTCTTCATGCTTTAAGAAAAAGCACCAGCAAGAGGATCCTACAGCAGACAATTAAAGAAAAGCTGAGAGAGTATTTTAAATAAGGGAACAGGAAGTGAACAATCTCTGAAATGAATGGCATCTAAAATCGAGTGAAGAGCTGTGTGTAACCCTCCCTCATCCCACCCTGTGCATGCCCTTTATAGAAGAGGACTCTCCAACACAAAAATCGCATTTCAAGGTAGGTAACTGAGATAGTCAGAATTTGAAGTAGGTACAATAATTTTTTTTTCTTTTTTGTTACCCTAATCCTACTAAGTAATACAAATTGGAAAATTATACATTTATTCTCAAAATGAATACAAATTTGAAAAACCTACAAAAATACGATACTCTCTAATGTCTCCTAAGTCCATTTTAATAGTTTCATTTGGGGCTATGTTTGGCCTCTTTATTTCTAAAAAATTATTTTTTAATTTTAATATCTAATTACAGCTAATAATAACTGTAGCTTCCAGCTCTTTAAATAAAGCTTAGTGGAGCAAGTTGCTTTACAAATTGCTAACAGTGTCTCACTTCAACCTCAAGTAACCCTTTGAGGTAAATATTATTATTTTTTATTATCTCTAGAACAAAAAACCTTAAATAACTTGCCCCAATGCCCACAGCTGGTAGAACCAGTCCTTCAAGGCAGGTCTACCTGGCCCAAAAACCTATGTTCTGGAGTTCTTCAACAACAACTTCCTGTGTACAATTACGTGAACCGCAGCATCAAAACTTCTGCTTTTAAAATGTCCTTCATACCTCAGGTTAGAGTCAAGAAGGCCCTATGGCTGAATCCGATTCTGCCTTTTCCAATTCTCCCCCTCTGTCCCTCCAAGAAAAGAAGCCAGCCCTCGTCCTCTCCTCTCTCCCTTATAACAAGCACACAGCCTTCTGCATCAGTAGTTTTGGTCTTCCTGAATCCAGGACTCAGGATTTAAGGAGTATCAGCAAACAGAATTTATTATTGCTGGGGCGCGGGGGGTGGGGGTGGGGGCGTGGTGTGAGGGAGGAAAGACTGTTAGTTCCACGCCAACTCTAATCACAACCACATACCTCAAAACTCTACCAATTTCCAGGGATGCCTGGGTGACTCAGAGTAAGCCTCTTCCTTTAGCTCCGGTCATGATCTCAAGGTCCTAGGATCCAGCTCCACATTGGGCTCTCTGCTCAGCAGGGAGCCTGTTCCACCCGCCCCCCCCCCCACACCCTGCCTCTCTGCCTGCCTCTCTGACTACTTGTGATCTCTCTCTCTCTCTCTGTCAAATAAATAAATAAAATCTTTAAAAAAAGAAAGAAAGAAAGAAAGAAAGAAAACTACCAACTTCCAAACTTCTCTTTTGTGTTTTTTTTTTAATTTTCTTAAGAAAATATTAAAAATATGTGCAAGCCCACGCAATGACACTGCATTTTACTTTCCTCTTATTTAGAAGATCAGGGAATTTGGCTTTTAGAAAAGGAAGTGATGGTAGGCACATTCCAAACGTAGAAACATCTAACTGGTTTGGGCAGAAAAGACATTCTAGTCTGTTGAATGCTCAGCTACGGAATCACTAAGAGCCAGCCTTACCAGATCAGCAGTGCCAGAGACTTGAAATTAATACAGATGTGCATTTTACACATTAGCAGGGTGACCACGGGGTCTTCGTCTTGTCTATTAGCCAGAACAATTCATCTTTAATATGCTGTATATTTTTTATGATTGCAAATTAGATTACTTAATGTACTCTCAGGCAACACTAGTAGGATAGCTGCTTTAAATCGTTAAGATGTAACTAGGAATGGAAGGTCACATAAAATAATATTATCGAACAACCTGTACAGATTTTCCAGGGGATGTGACTGAGGTGGACTGCTTGCAGAAAGTGACCATAATCTTTCCTTTGAACATTTGCTATACAACCTTGCGGATCTTCCCATCCTGTTCCTGCTTCCCTTATAGCTATACTGCATTTATGGCTTCTTTGACCAAGAAAATGTGGCAGAAATCACACCCTGCTGATTCCAAATCTATGCCGCAAACAGCCTGGAAGCTTCCACCTTAAGTCCTGAGACAAAACACAGCACTATGAAAACTAACTTAGATGGGACTACAGATAATGACAGATCCTACAAATAAAATGGCCCCAGACGTCAGCCATTCCAGACATAGGTAAGGATATAGTAGGCCCTCCAACCCCAGCCCAGCTGACCCCTCAGATGAACAAAAAGCATGAGAGATGCCAGACAATAGTAGCAGGCCACAGGCTTGTAAGGCCTAATGAAACATTGTTTTAAGCCACTACATTTTGGGAAGATTTATTATCCAGCAATGGATAGTCAATGGATTAAATTAATGCAAAAATAAGTTTTGCTCTTATTGCCCTAGCACCAAAATACCATAGATTAAAAGTGCCATTCAAAGTTTAATCATGTCAGGAATAGCCTCCCAAATTAATAGACATGTTTGTGTTGACTGGTCAATCAGTGTTCTCGTTCAATGTCAGATATAAGCCAGATATTAGACCCTATTCTTATCAACAATTAATAAAGAAATAACAGTATTACTTTAGTTCTTTATTGATTGCCCTGCCTGAAAGAATTAGTCTCTTGCTTAACACCATGTTTTGGCTTTGGCAAAAACTATTTTTTTCTCTGAAACACAGATGTCAGTTTTCCCCACATCCTTCCAGTGAATGAAAGGGAGACCCTTTTTCCTTCCAAATCTCATCCTAAGCCTAAAAGCTTTGACTCAAACTTCGGGGAAGTTTCAAAATTCAAAACCTTTAAAATAAAGCCATGTTTCATGAGAAAGACAATAAGTACTTGAGGGGGGGGACTTGTACTGAATCTAATTTATAATCCACTCACACTTAAACCACTGATGTCACTTAGTTAAGAACTAAACATGACCTTGGGGGGTCACTGGTTCAGCATTCTTTAAAGACTCTTTCTAATCCACTCTGATTTTTTTCCCCTTCCCTTATGCCTTACGTTTCCCAATATCAAAAAAGCCAAAGAATTCCCCCAGCTTAATAATGACTTGGTTAAGAAGTATTTTATTCAAATATTCAAAATTTTGAGTGGGAGGAAATTTTCTTTCATATAATCTTTTGCAGTTGGTGTGCTGGTAAGTGTTTAACAAGCAGCTCCCAGGAAGCAGAAATGTGTGCATATGTATATCAGTGTAATTTTACTGTGAGTTTTAATGATATGAAAGATGTGTAGCACACAATTTACAAAAAATAAGAATATACGAAATATTATTTATTACAAATTCCATTAGTAGCCGATTGGTTCTTGCAGAATGCTTTCATTGATTTTCACCAGTTTTTATCCATAGCCAACTTATAGTGCAATTCAACCATGGTTGAACAAATAGCATCGAATCCCGCTCCCTGAACCGTTTTCTCAATAACCTTATTGTCATTAGATGTACTACGTGATGCGTAATTAAGCCAATTCTCACTTTTGTACAAATGCTAATCATTAAGTTGAGATTTCACCAGACATGACATACTTTTAACTTTAGTCTTCATTAATAATATTTTCTTCTTCCCTTCCTTAAGTCTAGACAATCAACAAAATAACAAATTAAACCTTTATCATAGCATTTGCTGATTTCCATGGGATGAATCCTCTCACTGCACCTGGCCTCCACCTACCAACCTGACATCATTGATTCAGGGTTGGAAAGACATGTGCAGTAGCACACTGTTAGATGGCATCTCCGCACTCAAAGGTATAGATGACCTTAAAATGTCAGTAAAATATTTAGAAAGTAATGTGGCTTGGGAATTTATTACCTCCGTTTTTGGTATAGTTTACTTTAACTCTGTGTAATTTCATTTTAAGTAATGAAATTATGATTAACAGCTGGTTTAGAAAATCTGGTGAACCCGTATCAGCTGGGATCAGCATACATTGTTTAAGTGCAGTGGAAGGGACATTGTTCTTTTTATTTTGGTTTCCAAAGAAACAGGTAACTGTCTTTAAGGTCACCTCTATACCGAAGTCAGGTCGATGCAGAAAGGAACTACTAGAAGACTAAATTTAGTGAACAAAAAGTCACAGCCTTGTATGTGGTTATGAGTATTTTTTTACCTTAATCTCTTATATTCCTATTTCTTTATTCTGTTCTTTGTGGATATGAAAAATAAATGAGTTTTGACATATATAAAAAATCTGTTCTGTCCTAAGCTTAATATCTATTTGGCTATAATAGGTATAGTTCTTCAAATATGGTTTTATTTGTCCTTCTCCCATGTGAAAAATCCTAAAGGAAGAAGATAAAGGTAAGCAATTTGAATTTAGGAAGATGAATGATATTTGAAAGGGAATCAGGGAAAGTGTTTAGTGTATTTAACATTAAAACATCTTCATTTCCATCTAAGCACAGTTTAGATGCAGGCAGGGCTCATTCCTCACACATAAGCAGCCTTCAGACTGACAGACCCACAATTCCAGAAACGCTTGTACTCTTTTCCCGCCACCTGATCAAATCAAAGCCCTCCAGATTCCTGAGACTCTGCTCCATAACAGGCGGTTGAGATGCCTGTCTTTTAAACTCCAGTACTGCAGCTATGCTGGGAAGAACTTCTAAAGAACTCATTAACACATCAGGTTAATATGCATTTCATTGCTAAAGTATGCAGAGAATGCTCCTCTGTATTTACCCTGCAGACTCTCAGAACCCCCATTAGAAGAGTACATAATCAAGATTGAATTTTCACACTTACCTCCGGCCAAGTTTCTGAGTGATAAGCTAAGCACTACTTTTAGGTAAATTCATTTATTTCTTTGGCTTTTTTTTGACTGCAGGTACAGGGTTTCTCTGGGACCGTCTTTGAATGTAAAGCGCTGTCTCTGTTTGCAAGCCATTTAGAGCCTTTACCTCAATTTCCTGTGTTTTGGTCTTTGTGTATCTTTCCAATCCCCTTCCTAGACTGTAATCTCTTTGAGAGGAGGGATGGTGCCTTATTCTTCCTCTTAAGGTCTTTTACTAAAGGTGTTAGTGAAGTGTATTGTGCAAATCATGATCAATGTTCTGTCAGGTGTCTTATAGGACCTACCTAAGGCAAAGCCTGAGGTTTTTGTCTTCTGTTATAAAAGTGCATAAGACTGAAGAATACAGACTTATTAATTCCTTTTATGTCTAGGTAAAATAAGGATTTCAATCAAGCAAATAAATCTTGTGTTTATTTAAAGGACTTTACTCCATAATGAATGGTTTTTGTTATTTTTTTTTACCTTGACAAGAAGGTGGAGTACAGTATCAGGAGCCAGAAATTTCCAACAGGTAGGTTTCACGTGTCGAAAACAAAGCTATAAGAAAGCATAAATCACCCAATGATTTAGCAGTGCTCACTTAAGAGAGTAAATTCTCTTTCTTACAGGGTAAATATTGCCACTGATTAATTCAGGAGATATTTCGGAAACTTTTAGTTCTTTCCTTTCAGTTTTTATCTTGAAGAAAAAAGGTGCTTTCTATGCATGCTTGTCTCTTACATGGAGTGCTCAGGATACAAAAATTAGGAAGATATTGGCCCTATCTTTAATGAACCACAGTCAGATGGGAAAAAGAACTTTATCCCTGAGTGGGGAGAAACCATCAACATTTCTGGGTCAAGTCAGCAGAAAAGCAACCACAATGTACCAAACATTCATTCTGTGCTTGACACTGGCTAGGTACTGTGGACATATTTCTCATTTGCTACTGGGTTTATTAGGCACTACACCATTGCAGTGTTAACTTACGTGGCTGTGGGTCTTACCTTCCCGGGGAGCTGATAAACTTCTGTCTTTAAATTCTTTATGATGCCATGGTACCTTAGCAAAGTTAGTAAATCTGGATGGACAATTTTCCAAACTGAGTTTTATTTTCTAGTGCTCAAAGAATTGCTTCCATTACCTCCTTTAAATTTTTTTAATTTGTCTTTTGTCTTTTTTTATTTGTCTCTATAGTCTCCTTATCAATTCTGTGCCAGATTCTCCTTTTAAAGCCCCAATAATCCCACCCATTTCCTCTATGTTCCTAATACCTGGGCATTCATATGTACTTTCATGTTTTGTTCACCAGCATTCCTATAAGACGAGATAAACATTTATTGATGATACCTACTTAGACCAAATGCTTTTGTACTTTATTTTTTTTAAGATTTTATTTATTTATTTGACAGATAGAGATCACAAGTAGGCAGAGAGGCAGGCAGAGAGAGAGGAAGGGAAGCAGGCTCCCTGCTGAGCAGAGAGCCCTTTGCGGAACTCCATCCCAGGACCCTGGGATCATGACCTGAGCCTAATGCAGAGGCTTTAACCCACTGAGCCACCCACGCGCCCCTGCTTCTCTATTTTAAATTCAAACAACACTAAATGAAATATTTAAAGGGAGATCTAATACTTTTGTGAACCCACTACATCTGAAGTATTACATAACAAATTAACTTCTGCTACTACAATAAACTTGCATTTCAAACTACCCCAAACTCAGTGACTAATGACTATTTATTTTTCTTACCAATGGGTCTGCAAGTTGGCTGGGCCATCCCCGATTCAAGATAGTTTGGAATTTTTTATGACTTCCCCACATATATTCATTCTAGATTATCCTAGGCTGAGGGACAGTGGCTTCCTAGGGCATATTCTTTTTATGACAGGTCTCAGGAGTGAAAGAATAAGCTTCAAGAGCTCTTAAGGTCTTAGCTTGACACTGCCACACTGCCACGTCTGCCCTTATTCCATCCACCAAAATGATCCACACGATAATGCCCAGATCAAGGGGTGGGAAGTATATGTCACTTACCCTTATACATTGCAAGACCACATGGTAGAAGAGAATGAAGACTAGGGAACAATGCAATCCACAACACGGGGTTTATCTTATTTATTCTCCATATAGGGAGATTTTAGTACCACAATTATAATCACGAGTAGACGGCCATTCTGACAAATTAAGTAAAAAGCCCCAAATCACACAGCAAATGAAAACACAAGCAGGAATTTGAATAAGGTGTAGTTTTGACTTCATAGACCCCATACTATTTTCATGACAGCAGCAATACCTTTTATAACACTCATATTCCTAGTTTTAAAAAAAGAGAAAAATTGAGATTTTGCAGGTGGTAGAGTCTTTTTGCTATAAAGTGGAAAAAGATACAAAAACAAATGAAGGTACTCACAGTTGATAGCATCACTTACTCCTCTGTTCTTAGCCCTAGAAAAGAAATTAAATTGGCCTCAAAGTGACTCTCTTTTTCATTGTTACGTAAATTATCTATTGTGGCTGCAGTCACTGGACTCCACACAACATATGCTGTTAATTAGCCAAGGGTGGTGGCTTAAAATAAAGTCTTTCATGAGGCTTGTAAAGTTAATTTAACTTTCTCTTTCTAGCTAAATAGGGATTATAAAGAGTGACTATAGTAACAATGATAGTCATTTTAACACAGTTCTTCCCCAAAACAATGAGAACCAATAGAAGGTGCCTTTTGGAATTGATTTGGTTTTCATTAAGGTTCTCTGAATTTGAGGATAAACCTATTAGGACCAGTAGTTTATGTTGGGGGACCAGTGAAGTGAGAGGATCACCTTGGGCCAAGGCATCCACTCAGAGTAATTTCCCTCCATAGACAGAACTTATGCCCACGACATTGGCTCTTAAGCAACATTCTCTAAAGCACTGTTTTCCAAACTTGTCAGATCTTAAAAATCACCTTTAATATCATATTTTTTAAAATAAAAAAAAAATGCCGATTACCAAGCAACTTCCCTGAGAATCTGTCTCAGTAGCTAGAATACATTCTGGAAACCTAAATTTTTAACACATGCTCCTGATGATTCTCATGATCAAACAAGTATGGGGGGGGAGGATGAATGTATCTTAGAAAACTGTATCTTTAAGGAATAAATTATACCAATTTTCTATAATCTCTTTCAGAGGATGGAAGCCGAGAGGATACTTTCTAACCCTTTCTATGATGCTAGTTTTGTCCTCGTACCAACACGAAACAAAGATAGTCTATATGAAGTTGAGAAAGTTCTCCTCTAGTCCTATGTTTATTATGGAATAGTAAACAAGAAAAAAAAACAACTCCCAACCAATATCTTTCATGCACATACAGGAAAAAAATCCTCAACAAAATATCAGCAAATCAAATCTAATAATGTATCAAAAGAATAATACACCACAGCCAAGTAGGATTTATCTCAGGTATGCAAGGCTGATTAAACTTCTGAAAATCAGTCAATGTAACCCATTACATCAATAACCAGAAAGAAAGGAAGAAAAAAAGAAAGAAAGTGAAGAATGATCATGTGATGATATAAATAAATACAGAAAAACTATTTGACAAAATCTAGTACCCATTCATGACAAAAACTCTCAGTAAACTATGAATAGAGAACTTTCTCAACATGATATAGACTATCTACAAAAACCCAGTCAAAGATTTCTCACTAAGATCAGGAACAATGCAAGGATGTCTCCTCTTACCACTCCTTTTCAACATTGTGCTGGAAATCCTTGCTAATACATTAAGACAAGAAAAAAAAAGTATACATATTGGGATGGAACATAAAATAACCTTTGTTCACATAGGACAAGATTACCTATATAGAAAGTTCAAAAGAATTGACCAAAAAAAAAATCCTGGAATTAATAAGTGATTACAAGGTTTTAAGATATAAATTTAGTGTATAAGTCAGTTGTTTTCCTATATTCCAACAATGATCAAGTGGAATTAAAAGTAAAAGCACATTACTATTTATATTGGCACCCCCCAAAGTGAAATACTTAGGTATAAATTAACAAAATAAACACAAGATCTGTATAAGGAAATCCATGAAACTTTGATGGAAGAAATCAAAGAACAAATAAAAAGACATTCCATGTTCATGGACATGAAGACTCAATATTGTCAAGTTGTCAGTTCTTACTAATTTGATCTGTAGACTCAATACAGACAGACTCAAAAGCACAGCAGGTTATTTTATGGATATAAGCAAACTGCTTCTGAAATTTATAGGGAGAGGCAGAAAACCCAGAATAGCCAAAACAATACGGAAGGAGAACAAAGTTGGAGGACTGACACTACTCAACTTCAAGGCTTACTATAAAGTTCCAGTAATCAATATAGTGTGGTATTTAAAAAAAAAATAGATGAGTTGATCAGTAGAACATAATAGTAAATCCAGAAATAGACACACATAATTATAGTCAACTGACCTTTGACAAAGGAGCACAGACAATACAGTGGAGCAAAGAGAGTCTTTTCAACAGGAAAACTGAGCAAATAAATAAATGTAAACATAGACCTTACACCCTTTACAAAAATTAACTTAAAATGTATCACAGACCTAAATTTAAAATGCAAAACTATTAAATTCTCAGAAGATAACATAAGAGAGAATATAGCTGACCTTCAGTATGATGATGACTTTTTAGGTATAACACTAAACACATGATCTATGAAAGAAATGATAAATGGACTTCATTAAATTAAAAATCTCTGCCCTGTAAAAGGCAATATCAAGAGAATGAGAACACAAACTACAGACTGGGAGAAAATATTCACAAAAAACACAGTTGATAAAGGACTGTTACCCAAAATACACAAAGAACTCTTAAAACTCAACAATAAGAAAACAAACAAACCCAATTAAAAAATAGACCAAAGATTTCAATAGACACATCATCAAAGAAGACACAAGGATGACCAAAAATATTTTTAAGAAGGTGCTCACACAAAAATAAGTAATCAGGGAAATGCAAATTAAAGTAACAATGAGATACCACTACATGCTTACTAGAATGGCCAAAATCCAGGACACTAGCAACACCAAATGCCGTCAAGGATGTGGAGCCATGGAAATAGAAACTCTCATTCATTGCTGGTAGGAATAAAGCAATGCAGCCACTTTGGAAGACAGTTTAGTGGTTTTTTTTTATACAACTAAATATGCCTTAACCATACGATCCATCAATCATGTTCCTCGGTATTTACCCAAAGGAGTTGAAAACTTATGTTCACCCAAAGACCTGCACACAGACATTTATAGAGCTTTATTCATAGCTACCAAAACTTGGAAGCAACCAAGATACCTTTCAGTGGCTGAATGGATAAATGGTGGTACATTCAAACAATGCATTACTATTCAGCTCTAAAAAGAAATGACCTAAACAAGCCATGAAAAGATGCAGAGGACCCTTAAATGCAACAACTGAAAGAAGCCAATCTTAAAAAGCTACATACTGCATGCTTCCAACCACATGACATTCTGGAAAAAGCAAAACTATGGGGACAGTAAAAAGATCTGTGGTTGCCAGGCATAAGTGAAGGAGAGCCAAATAGGCAACTCACAGAGGTTTTTTCAGGCAGTGAAAATACTCTGAGACTATAATGATGGGTTCATATCATTACACATTTGTCCAGACCGATAGAATCTACAACACTAAGAATGAACCTTAAAGTTAACAATGGACTTTAGGTGATTATGACATGTCGGGGTAGGTTTATCCTTGGTAAAAATGTACCCTTCTGGTGGGGGATATTGATAATGGGAGAGAGGATACATGCGTGAGGGAAGAGAGGAGGTGAAAATACATGTCCTGCCGCTCAATTTTATTGTAAACCTAAAACAGCTCTTAAAAGAATAAAACAAAACAAAATTTAAAAACTAAGGAAGAAAACTAAAACTAAATAAAAAATTGAGTAGTCATAACTTGTGTTGAATGGTTCTTCCTCACAACACATGAAATTTTGAGGAAAGCTGATAATTTAAAAATGTGTCTCATTATTCTTAAAGCACTACCTATTTTCTAACATCAAAATTATAATATAAATGCATTTTGAATTGTAATTCTTATAATTCTATTTGGGGGAAGTGGTGAAATATTCAAGCTTCCAAGATTTTGTTTTATTTGTTTAACAGAGAGAGACAGTGAAAGAGGGAACACAAGCAGGTTGAGTGAGAGAGGGAGAAGCAGGCTTCCCACTGATCAGGGAGTCCGATGTGGGGCTCAATCCCAGGACCTGAGCCGAAGGCAGATGCTTAACAACTAAGCTACCCAGGTGCCCCTAGAATATTCAGATTTTCAAAAAATTTTTCTTTATATCCAATCATTTAAACTCTCTCAAACTTCATTCTCCCAATTTCTCTTTTTTTTTTCTTTTCTATTGCTTGATATTTTATTTTATTTTAAATAAGTTCTACACTCAACATGGGACTTGAACTCACAACCCTGAAATCAAGAGTTGTGTTCTCTACTGACTGAACTAACCAGGCACCCCTCTATTGCTTGATCCTTTATTTCTTGGCCCAGATTCTCTTACAGCATCCTCCTAATTCCTCTCCAAACCACATGGATGCAAGTAGCCATCCATGGTTGTTCTCTGTCCTGTTGGTGTATCCCTCCCTCAGATAACAGCGGCTGCCTTTCACTGAATTCCCTCTCAGTAAATTGGGGCCATGAGCTTCTTACACTGGTTATTAACTCAAAACTAATGGAGAAAAAGGAAAACCTGATGGGATGACAGATAGTTCTATACCTGAAAAAGTTCTCTATCTGCAAAAGGAGTATCGGAAAAATACTATAATTGTGTCAGGATTATATAGAGATTAAATCTAAGGTAGGGTTTGGACTGGATTTATTTTTAAACCAAATCTCGTGGCTGTGAGTGGACTGTGTGTCCACTGAATGCCAATTTGAAATAAGATTATGTATCTTCCATTAGCAGCGATTGTAGAGAATCCTTGAATTTGGCTTGTTTTATAAAGTGCTGATCAAAATAATCACTTTAGGTATGCATCCAGTTGGAACTTGGCCACACCTTAGCACATATCTGGTGAATGGCAAATTACCCTGAACGACAGGAAGCTGAAAATCTATTTCCCATCTTGGTTACTGATTGGCTATCACTGTGGTCAAGTCCTTCAACTTTTTCTGCTTCAATTTTTTGCCTGCAACAGAAATGAGCTGATGTAACACATGTTCTCTATAAAACAGCTGTCCTCAAAATTCTAAGCATAATCATTTGTGATTGTTAGCCAGGCAGTTAGAAGCAACTGAAAAAGTCAGTCTTATCCTTCCATTTTTAACAGAAGCGACACAAATCAGTAATGATATGTCCAAGAAGGAATCTTGATGGTATGTCTTTTTTTCATTCTTTTTATATTCCAAAAGATTTTTCTTCCTTCTCATTATGTCAAGAATTTATAGAGAATAGGACATTCTTTAAAACTTTGCATCAGCATAAAAGAATTGCTAAATTTTTGAATAATCCCAAAGGGTACAGCCCCAGTACCTCTCTCATTGTGGTCATGGGTATATGGTGCAGCAACTAACAGCATCTGCCACACAACTACTAAGTTCCTTTGTGTTTTTCTTTCCCCTAGTACAAAAGAAAATCTGCTACACTGCAGGTTTCATTCATTGGCTATTTATATGTTTGTTTATTTCATGCTCTCTCATTACTTAGGAAAATATACTCAATTAAATAAGATAAAATAAAATTAAACTAAGCAAGTGAAAAAAAAAATCAGAGACAATGAAAGGGAAAACAGGGTAAAACCAGGAAGTAAATTATTGCATACAAGGCTGTCCTTGATCTTGTACATCTGCTAAAAATGGGACAACAGTTTGCCTCTGAGATTTCTAACAGCTACCCATTGGTCTGACTTTTGCTCCCTAAAGCTACCTATAATAAATCAAGTCCCTTTTCCACAAGGAAGTCCCTCAAATATGCAAAAAAAATTCTGAGTCCTCTAGGCTAAATCAGAATGAATAGTATTACCTATTGCCCAGAAAACATTATTAATTTATCTCACCTTTATGTGAAAATTCTAGTCTGTCCTATTGCTTCTATGCTAATGGACTCTAGGGCATTTGACTGCCTAACCTCATTCTATTTGTTTTTTGTTTTGTTTGCTTTTTTGTTTTTAAGTAGGACACATTTTTACATGGAATTGAGCCATGGGTGGGTGAATAGTGGAACTGACAGTAATAACGCCACGGCTATAGCAAAGTCCACCTTGAAAACTTTCTATCCTGACCTGGGTGAGATCAGGATTCATTTTTCCATTTCCTTCTAGTAATCCACATAGCCTGCATAGATTGAGAGTCATTTTACTTCCAAGGACTTGAATAGTATTGATCTTCTCTCCTAGCTTGACAGAATTCCATTGAAACTGTTTAACATCCTATTTTTAAAAATCTGGCAAAGGGGATTATGCGCAGGGATTAGATGTTAGCATGATCCAGCTCTGATATCTGTCATGCTTACAAGGTCAGCCTTGTAACTCAATGTATTTGACTGTTAGGTGTGTTATGTCTTTCATACTACTCCATACATGTTCCCTCCCAAGTCTACCATCTGGTGAAGAAGACATAGTCAGGGGTTGCCTGGGTGGCTCAGTGGGTTAGGCCGCTGCCTTCGGCTCAGGTCATGATCCCAGGGTCCTGGGATCGAGCCCCGCATCGGGCTCTCTGCTCAGCCGGGAGCCTGCTTCCTTCTCTCTCTCTCTGCCTGCCTCTCTGCCTACTTGTGATCTCTCTCTGTCAAACAGATAAACAAAATCTTAAAAAAAAAAAAAAGAAGAAGAAGAAGAAGAAGACACAGACAAGAACTCTACCCAGGAACGCCTGGGTGTCTTAGTTGGTTAAGCAGCTGCCTTCGGCTCAGGTCATGATCCCAGCGTCCTGGGATTGAGTCTCACATCAGGCTCCTTGCTCGGCGAGGAGCCTGCTTCTCCCTCTGCCTCTGCCTGCCATTCTGTCTGCCTGTGCTCGCTCTCTCTCCCTCTCTCTCTCTGACAAATAAATAAAATCTTATTAAAAAAAAAAAAAAAAGAACTCTACCTCAGAAAGTACGGAGGAGTGTCTGAACTTACCTGTTCACACCTCCATTGAACAAACTGGGAATATTTGAGCAAAAAAAAAACCAACTATGAAATCTTTTAATCTGCGGTCATTTGAATAAGATCCCGACTCAGACTTTAAGTTGTAAAAAGTTTTAGAATATACTCAAGCCCATGCACAACCCCACCCACCTACTACCACAATGTATCAGTCTGAACCACATACCACCTGGCAACTGTAATAGGTTTAAATGTCCCTTGAATTCAGGTGGCAATTTTACCTCAGCCAGCTGTAATCATCTAATCCATCACTACTTTCTTCTCAGACATCATTTAATTAAGGGTTTTAGAAAGATCCAAGATGAACCAAAGAACTCAGAGATCAGAGATAAATATTTGTCCACAGTTGTGCCCAAATACTTAGTTCAGAAGTCCTAAGAGATAATAGTACCATTTATGCCTCTATTATGAGCTAACAATAAGCCTTTAAGCATCTTGTATTTTTTTTTAAGGATTTTATTTATTTATTTGCCAGATGGAGATCACAAGTAGGCAGAGAAGCAGGCAGAGAGAGAGGAGGAAGCAGGCTTCCTGCTGAGCAGAGAGCCCGATGTGGGGCTTGATCCCAGGACCCTGGGATCATGACCTGAGCCGAAGGCAGAGGCTTTAACCCACTGAGCCACCCAGGCACCCCTAAGCATCTTGTATTGTCATAATAGCTATAGCACCGAGTTTTCACAATGATGTGTTCTGGAATTTATTTTCACCTCTGACATCTCAGCAGTAACTGGCTCAGAGTTATAAAGCCATTTTTGATAGGCAGAATAGCCACAACGAGTAAGACAGTACTCAGTTGTCTTGGCAACAAGATGCAAAGGGAGCCCAGGATTCAAGTATTGCTCTTGTCTCCTATTTTTGGTCTTGGCCCCCTGGCCTTACTCAACCATCCAGTTACCAGAGCATTAAGATGGCAATTTGTCATACTTCCATATAACATAATGATTTGAAAGATAGTCACAACTCTGACTGAGAGAATAGCAGCCTTTTAATATTTATCCAAAATACTTTGAAAAATCCTGTAAGTGCAAAGACTGAAAAGGAACAAAATAAATCAATCAGAACTCCAGGAAAAGAACCATAATGCCACAAGAAAGGCATGGTCGGAATAAAGGGAAAACTATAACACAGCAGCATGAGTGGGTGATTGGTGAAATATGTTACCCCCCCCCAAAAAAAATGAAACTTGAAATTGATACCAAGACCAATATATTTTGTGAGTCACAGAGGCTGTGACACTGGAACTGTAGAAAAAGATATGCAGTCCTTGTAAATGACTTAGGTATATCGTGAACAATTTTTACTTCTCATTTTGATGTAAGCACAGTTTTCCTTTTTCAAGTTTTAAGATCAATCTAGAGACAAATTGCAAAAGTCATCAAGCTTGACCTTGAGTAGGTCATTGTAAGTTTCTAGATAAAAGGATTGAGAACAGGCAAAGGAACTAGGTCCTCATGTTCCAGTGTGAAGATCAAAATATTCCATATGATTGATGTCATCAGAAATAAATATTTAAGTGATGTGGATAGAAGTTGAAGTGAAAGAATGGAGTATTGTAATACATACATTTAGCAATAAGTCAGAGCCAGAGATGGGGAAATGAGAATATTTATATTTCACATCAGAGGAAGAACAACTAAAAATAATTTGTAAAGTTAGTATGTTGATCAGTAGTTTTGGCAGCATGGTTAATAGAATTACAGAGGCAACCACCAGATGAACTAAGTAGAGAAATGGTAGGAGGTAATTGCTTCAGGGGTGTAGAGCTGGGACTGGAGGACAGAGGAGGGGACTACTATTTCATGGTATAAAATTTTCTGTATTGGGGCACCTGGGTGGCTCAGTGGGTTAAAGCCTCTGTCTTTGGCTCAGGTCATGATCCCAGGGTCCTGGGATCCAGCCCCACATTGGGCTCTCTGCTCCGCAGGGAGCCTGCTCCCCCGCCCCCCCCCCGCCCCTCTGCCTGCCTCTCTGCCTACTTGTGATCTCTGTCTGTAAAATAAATAAATAAAATCTTTTAAAAAATATTTTTTTCTGTATTATTTGTATTTATCTAGCCACGTAACTAGATGTGTTCAGTAAGTCCTTGGCTATTTACTCCATGCATTCAACAGAAACCCAGATGAACAATTACCATTGAAGTAGAAACTGAGTACCCAAGACCACTTTCTGAGAGTTCTAGGTGATGTCTATAACATTTACATTAAGTGCATGGTCGGATTGTTTTATTAAAACAAACAAACAAACAAACAAAAACCTTCATAGATTTCTGATTTTTAATAAAGATAAGCTAATTTTAGTTTGAAGTTAGAGGTGCCACTGCATTTAAGGTAAAACGTTCAAGATCTACAGATCAGTTTGTGCTTCCAACTCCCTCCCCCCTCCCGCCCCCACAAAGCTTCTCTGCAATGAGGTGTGATTCCACTATGCTAAAACCCTGACAAAGAAATGTGTTTAAGAGCATAGAGGTAGTGCTATTGTTATTTCTTTATTTATATAGCACATGGACTCTTAAAGATTCAGATTTCTTTTGTTGTTTTATTAATTCATCTAAATTTTAAGTGGAGGAGGTTGGAAGAGTATAGTTATTTCTCTAAAAATCAAGTGACCTCTGATAAGGTCAGTGGAAAATGCAAACTTCAAATACAAGTGATTTGACTCAAATTCAGTGTTCAATTTGCTAGATAGGCCCAGACCCACAATAATGATATCTACCCTTCATTGAACACTATGTGGTAAACTGTATATGCCCCTCATTTATTCCTTACCTTATACTATTATTATACCTGTTTTACCATTAATAAAACTGGGGAACAGAGAAATTCATTTACTTTAGCAGATTTGGCTAGCACATGATATATATAGTATTTGACCCCAGATATTACCTGTGTAACATAGGGTTAGATCAGTAGGGACCTATGAAGTCATTTAGCCTAATGGCTTCATTTTATAATGGTATAGAGCCTGGATCACAGAAGAAAATTAACTTGTCCAAAATTGCACAGCTGGTTAGTAACAGAGCCAAGACTAGAACCCACGTATTCTGGCTTCCAGTCCAATTCTCTTTCAACCACAGAAGGTCAGAAAATGTTAAACTTTTTGAGACTCTGTAGCCCATCTGGGGTTTTGAAGTGCCAGAATTATAAGTCTCAATACTAAGTTAACTTAGGATCTAAAGATATTTAATGCCACCACACTTTCACGTTTGGCAGAGCTTTGAGATTTCATGGAAAATTACTGCACCAAATGAAACCACAGCCTCCCATATACAATAGCACCACACATACATAAAAAAAAAAAAAATCCATCTTCCCAGATTGCTAGGAAAAAAAAAACCAGATTATTTGTTGTTCAGATTTGTTTTCTTCAGTTTTGAAGAAACACTGCTTGGAATTTACTAATGGTTGGGACCAAAAGTGAAACTTTGAGGAGTAATTCATATACAGGAAAATTCAAACACAAGGTCAAAAATTCAATCCAGGCATTTTGCATTGACTCCTAGCTCATGATGCTCTTAAACTGGTGGTTTAATCCAACAACACAGCTCACACTTGAGGGTTTACTTACTAAAGTATGTTTCCACATCAATAAAAAAAAAAAAATGATGGTGAAATCTTCCATGTTTATACATAAGAATTTGAAACATCAAAAAACAACAACAACAGCGGTGCCTGGGTGGCTCAGTAGGTTAAGCCTCTGCCTTCAGCTCAGATCATGGTCTCAGGGTCCTGGGATCGAGCCCCACATCGGGCTCTCTGCTCAGCAGAGAGCCTCCTCCCCCCGCCCCTGCCTGCTTCTCTGCCTACTTCTGAATCTCTCTCTCTCTGTCAAATAAATAAATAAAATATTTTAAAAAAAAAAAAACAACAAATAAACAAGGGAATCACAATGATTACTCTTTCAAAAATACCCTTAAGTGGCTCTTTATTGACAATATTAACCACTGCAATGCCCATGCAATCTTCCACTTCAGGAAAAGATTTGTGGAAAGTTTGCAATTGAATTAGTAGTGACATTAAAGTAAGACCTTGGAAAAACTACTCTTTGAAAAAAGGAAAAAACAAAGGGAGAACGCAGTGGAATTAAACGAGATTTCATGCAATTGTCTCTCTGTGCTGGAGACAGATGGACTGGAGTTGGGAGGAATAGTCAGGGAAATGCATGAAGAATCCCTGACCAAAGTATTTGCAGTAAAAGTTTTCCCTTTGAAATTCTCTTCTAGGCTTTGGGTTGTGCTACTAAACATTTATAGCTCAAAGGTCGATGTATCTGCTGCAGAGTTCTTGAAGGAAAAAAAGAAAAAGAGACTGACAAGGTTGGCAATGCCTTCAAGAAAGCAAAGCAAAGGTATCTCCATACCTGATTCAAATGCAGCCTCATGGAACATGAAATATCAGATGGTGTCAAGCCACCTTCTTGAAAAGTCTAGGTACACCTAATACTTCCAAACACACCAGTTCTTAAAACAGTATTATCTCTTCTATTATAGCATCCTATGCTCTTATCTTTGTGGAAGGATCTTAATAAAAGTGCCTTAAATTGGCTTAAGCAGTAAACCAACAAAAGAAGCCATTTACTGCTTCCTAATCTAGCCTCCAATTTTGTGAATATTGACTTTTAAATAGTAGGATGCCCTGTGAAGGTCCCTTCAGCTCAGGAAAAAGAAAAAAAAAATATTTTGCTATTCTAACTGTATCCATCCAAGTGAAGTAATAATTATTGAAAGCAGGCAGTGGAAACTGGTTGGTTTACCAATCAAATTTGGTCTATGGAGAAATATTTTATTGGGCTTATTTTATTGGGTTTATCATCTCCAGTTCAGCACTGGCCTCACCAAATCCAATCCATTCTTTCATGCTTCGTGCCTGCTGCCTATTGACATTTTCACTGGTGATTCCTGCTACAGCAATGTGCAGACCTCCTCCTCTGAGTTCTAAATTTAAGTACTCTTAGATAAATGTGGGTACTAAAGATATTTTTAAACTTGAGGGAAAATGGTCAAAGAGATGAAATGTTAATCTTCTAAGCTTATACACACTTTAGGTATGTTTCCCTTTCTGTCTCAAAATACTCAGACCCCAGGGTCCTTGATTTTTTGCCTTTCCTGACTCTGAAAATCCATATAAAAGTTACTGGACCATTGTCCTAATCCCTAAGCAAACTGTGCCCCTGGTTTCCAAAAACTACTCAAATTGATAAATTAATATACAAGATGTGAATACATTGATGTTTTCCTCATTCAGATAACTTCATTGAAGTAGAACAAAACACACATGATTACCCCCCCAAGGACTTTCAGAATTTTGGAAACTGTGGTAGACCAGAAAAGGAAATATTTTGTTATAAAAAGCAGGCCTACCTAACAATATTTTGTATATTGTTATACAAAATATAACAATATTTTGTTATAAAAAGCAGCCAGCCCTGCCTAGGTGAGATGCAAGAAGAACGTTCATAATAATTACTTTCTGCTAATGATGAGAGACCAGATCAAACATTTTGTTCAGAAGAAGCAAAACAGAAACTTACTCAGGATAATTTCATTAAAAAAAAAAAAATGAAATAAAAAATCTTCTACCACAACAGCAATCAGATGACTTATTGCTAGCCCAGATTTGGTGACAAGGTCCTCTTGTGTACCGGCAACAGACAGAATCTCCCTGCAAGGGTACTGGTGTGTTCAGTGGGGGAGAGTGGGCAACATGCAGACAAGTTCCTAAACTTGAGAGACACAGTTCACTTACACCAATTAAAGAAAAAATGATAAGGGCACCTGGGTGGCTCAGTCAGGTAAGCATCTGCCTTTGGCTCAGGTCCTGAGATGGAACCCCACATCCAGCCCTGCACTGGGCTTCCTGCTCAGTGGGAAGCCTGCGTCTCCCTCTCTCTGCCCCTCTCCAGCTTGAGCACATGCTCTCTCTCCCTCTCTCTCTCAAATAAATAAATAAAATCTTTAAAAACAGAAAAAATAATAACATTCCAAAAATATCTTATTATAAAGACTGCACATTTCCTCTGAATAAACTATTGGCCAATGAAAAAAGATGTGTTCTTCGTAGTAGGAAAACCAAGTCTTTACAAATCATGTTGTGATTTGTGTAGTATTGTCAAACATTCCATAACTGACAAGACCATCTGAATCTCTACTGGGTCTGTGACTGTCCTGTGCGAGATGGTGAGGGGCTTCTTCCCAGGGGAATTTACAGCATCCTTGGGGAAACAAGATTGTATTTGGAAACAAGATTATTCTGTAAGCAGGTACTTAGTCAAAGCAACTAGGTGCTGCTGAGGTTCAAAGACAATATGAATTAATGAAACATTCATTTGTCTACACTATAAGTTGAGGACCAACAGGTCAATACATCTCCAAGAGAGTGCTCAGCAACTAGGAGAAGCCTTGAACCCAGAATTCATGACTTTCTTTTACCCATATCCCTGCATCTATCCTGGTGACTTCCATCCCAACCAGAGGTTCCAGTTCTGTTTTTTCTGGTCTCCCTTCCCCAAGTAGCATTTTATTTCTTGACAAAGTCTCCACACCTAGATGTCCACTGCAAAGCTTTGGTAAAAAAACTTTTTACCAAAATTATTTTATATCTAGTGTATATATATATACACTAGATATAAAAGTAACTTTATATCTAGTCACTGTACATTTATTGCAATATAATCATCCTGTGTTATATCAAGTTTATAGTTCTTGAACCTTTAAACAAATAAAGGAATGGCTTAAGATAATAGAGCCAGAAAGAGAGAGATTTAAGATTTGAAGCCATATGTCTTTTGATTAGAAAAGACACATTTTTAGTGCTCCATATCACTCGGCATCAGGGAAATACAAATCAAAACCACAATGAGATACCATCTCACACCAGTCAGAATGGCTAAAATCAACAAATCAAGAAATGACAGATACTGGCGAGGATGCGGTGAAAGGGGAACCCTCCTACACTGTTGGTGGGAATGCAAGCTGGTGCAATCTCTCTGGAAAACAGCATGGAGGTTCCTCAAAATGTTGAAAATAGAACTGCCCTATGACCCAGCAATAGCACTACTGGGTATTTACCCTAAAGATACAAACGTAGTGATCCAAAGGGGCACATGCACCCGAATGTTTATAGCAGCAATGTCCACAATAGCCAAACTATGGAAAGAACCTAAATGTCCATCAATAGATGAATGGATCAAGAAGATGTGGTATATATACACAATGGAATACTATGCAGCAATCAAAAGAAATGAACTCTTGCCATTTGCGACAACATGGATGGAACTAGAGCGTATCATGCTTAGTGAAATAAGTCAAGCAGAGAAAGACAACTATCATATGATCTCCCTGATATGAGGAAGTGGTGATGCAACATGGGGGCTTAAGTGGGTAGGAGAAGAATCAATGAAACAAGATGGGATTGAGAGGGAGACAAACCATAAGTGACTCTTAATCTCACAAAACAAACTGAGGGTTGCTGGGGGGAGGGATTTGGGAGAAGGGGGTGAGATTATGGACATTGGGGAGGGTATGTGCTTTGGTGAATGCTGTGAAGTGTGTAAACCTGGCAATTCACAGACCTGTACCCCTGGGGATAAAAATATATGTTTATAAAAAATAAAAAAATTTAAAAAAAAAAAGAAAAGACACATTTTCTCTACTGTATCATGACACCCTCCTGTCAATATGAAAGACACATTATTTCACTGTTCCTCCAAATTCCCACCCCAAAGTCCCCTAATGTAAAAGAGAGTAGGCAATAATCCAGAGCCTACTACAGATCTAGCCAGAAGTGATAATAAGTTTTATCTTAAAAATGTGTACAAATTTTGTTTCCTACTCAATAATACTTTCCTATTTGTCTTATTATACAAGTAAATTTATGTCTTTTTTTTTTAAAGATTTTATTTATTTATTTGACAGAGAGAGATCATAGTAGACAGAGAGGCAGGCAGAGAGAGAGGGAAGCAGGCTCCCTGCTGAGCAGAGAGCCTGATGTGGGACTCGAGCCCAGGACTCCGAGATCATGACCCGAGCAGAAGGCAGCGGCTTAACCCACTGAGCCACCCAGGCGCCCCAATTTATGTCTTTATGTAAATGGATGTCCTGGAGCATATGATGTGTTCATACTTTTCTAGAGACCCCCTTAGAAATACAGATACCCCAATTTCAGAATTATGATCATTGGTAGTATGTGGAAATAGGAAAAAATTGTAGTTCAAGGTGAAAAGAAAGTACTTTTTCAGTATGCCTTTTCATAAACTAGAAAGAACAACCTTACACAAACTCTTCCAGAGTTCAAAAACTCTTTTTGTTAGTCAAGCATAGCCTAGGTTCTAAAATCTGCTAAAGAAGTTAAAGAAAAATCTGAACCAGCACACTGAATAAGCAAACTCCAGAAGCCCAAAGATGCTCCCCTGAAAAGAGTCAGTCTCAGTTATGATCATTAGAAGGAACTGTG
This sequence comes from Mustela putorius furo, assembly GCF_011764305.1. NCBI lineage: Eukaryota > Metazoa > Chordata > Mammalia > Carnivora > Mustelidae > Mustela > Mustela putorius. Next base: position 36,276,574 of record NW_025421987.1, read on the forward strand.
TCCAGAAGCTGGGGGAGAAATGCATACACACAATAAGGACCAGGGGCTTCTGGGCAGAGCACCAAGAGTGTCCATAGAGGCAGTCCACCAGAGAAGATATCCACACGGCCATTAGGCATATGAAAGTTTTTCAGCTTCCTCTGGAAAATAATTAAAACCCAGTGAGATCCTCCTCACACCAACCAGAATAACTAAAATTAAATAGATTCATAATACCAAGGGTCAGCCCGAAAGTGATGGACTGTGGTGAGCACACATACTGCTGCTGGGATTGTAAGTTAGGACACCTGCGTGGTGATAACTATGAACACTGAACCTGGACATGCACTTGGTTGACCTTGGCATTGCACTCCTAGGTATCCATCCCATGGCCAACATAAGTATGTGCATGCCTGTTAATGTTCCTTTTACTTCTACTCATTGTAACACTAAACTGTACAATGTTACAAATGTCCATCAAAAGTAGAATAATACAAAACGGTGGCATACCTACATGAGGAATTCCATACGAAAATGAAAATAAATGAACTGCTGCTGTGCACAACCACCTGGCTGAATCTCACACACAAACTTTGATGAAAATAAGATAGCCTCCCAAAAAGTACATATTGTGTAAGTTCTATTTATAGAAAGTTCCAAAACATACTACCCTAATTGTGAGATTAGAATTAGGGAAAATTTTTGAGGAGTCTCTTTGTGGGGGGGGATGTCTTGAGGAAATTCTGCTAGGATAGCAATGCTATTTCCTAAGGGGAGTAGTGTTGAACTGATATGCTCTTTTTGTGTATATTAAGATGTGTATTTATGATTTGTAGCCTTTTTTGCATATATGTTATACTTCAATTTAATTTACTTAAAATGAGGAACTTTGCAGAAAACTTGAACAGAAAACAAAGCGTTGTATATTCTAACATCTTTGTATTGACTCATGAAAAGTTAAAATTATTAAGTTATCAATTGTTGACTGACTAAAAATATAGAGCATAAGTGGGAAGTGAGACTTTTGGATAAAGTTAATATGAAATTTGATATTACTGAATATTAAATTTGGCTCTGAGTGTCATGACTGCCAAGAGAGAAATGAAAACATGATGGTTTATATATTTGCATTTTTTGAAAAATGTTCACAAAACTTAACAATTTATCAGAAAAGATGATGGCATTAGTTCCAGAACAAATTTATCATATTAGTAATATATCTTGAACATGAAGTGTTCCAAAGCCTCAAGAGCAAGATCCATTGCTTTCTCATGATTAAAAATTTCCTACATACTGATGACACAGAGGATAAAGGATTGGGGAATATTTTTTATCAAAATGGTCTTGAACTTGGTAATTATCAATATTCAGAAAGCAATCCATATTTATTGAGTCTCAGTATATTCTGACCATACTATCAAAAATTATGGTGAACACAGATAAATATAATTCATCACCTCTGTCTTGAGTGTTTAATTGGACAAAATTAAAACTAAAATAAAAACAGATCCTACCTATATCATGACCATATTAATGCTATTTAACAACCACTAAGTCTCAGAGCATTCAGTGTAAGCATTTATTCAATTCACAAGTCCACAGACCAAGTAGCCATTATATGATCTGAGATGACTTGTTGGAGATGTCTGATAATTAGCATTCAAAGATGACCCTCTCATCAATTCTAATTCTTGATTTCCTCACCCTATAAAAATCCTCCCCTTGCGTTTGGATTGGGCTTACAACTCATTTTTTTTTTTTTTTTACTTTAAAAAAATTTTTTTAGATTCATAAGAGTTTGCAAAGAAATGTACGGAGCAATGCTGTACACCTCTCTCCAGCATGCCCCAATATTAATGCCTTAAACAACTGTAACTCAATGACACTGATACAATCCATAGAGCTTATTCATTTTCACCAATGGCACGTGCATTGTGTGTGTATTTGTGTTTATGTGTGTATATAGCTCTAAACAATTTATTCAAATCTGTTGCCTTACAAAACCACCACTGCAATCAAGATATTCAAATGTAACATCACAAGACCTCTCATTTTACTCCCTCGCAGACCTACCCATCCTTCTTCCCCCAATTCCCAACCACTATAAACAATAAGTTGATTCTTCATTTCTGTAATTATGCTACTTCACAAATAATACATAAATGGAATCATGAAGTATTTACCCTTTTGAAATTAGCCTTTTTCATTCAGCAGAATTTTCTTGAGGACCTTCTAAGTTACAGTGTTATGAATAAAGTGTTTCTTTTTATTATTGAATCATATCCCATGATATGAACATACTAGCTTATTTAACCACCAATCCATTAAAGAAGTTTGGGTGCCTTCAAGTCTGGAATATTATGAAAAAACAATCTAGAGATATTTGTGTCCAACTTTTTATATGACAGTCTTCATTTCTCTAGGATAAATGTCCACCACATAATTGCCACGTCTTATGGTAGATGCATTTTAGTTTGGAAAGAACTGCCAAACTATTTTCTAGAGAGACTAAAATATTTAACTCTTTGACCCACAACGTATGAGTGATTGAGTTTATGTACATCCTTTCCAGCATTTGATGTTACTATTTTTTGTTTCAGCCATTCTGGTAAAGTATATAGTACTATCTCACTGTGACTTTAATTTGCATTTCTCTAATGGCTAATGACGTTGAACACATTTTCATGTGCTTACTTGTCATTTATATATCCTCTTTAGCAAAATGTGCATTTTTTCTCACTTTCAATTGATATTTTTATAGCTCCCACCCCTCCAAGTATTCCCCAGCAGTAACCCTCATCCTGAATTTCTTTGGTAACCACTCTGGGTGATTCTGATGCACACCAACATTCAAAACTTAAGAGCCCCAAGGATAGAAAGAAGAGAGGGAGGGTCTGGGTAGACACTCAAATGACCTGCTCTGGTCATTCAAAGGACATCAAAGGACTAAGGGACTGGTGAAAGGTGGCTAAGGCGATGAAAAAGGTCTCAGAAGGGAAGTGAAAAACTCCAAAGATCAATGTGATTCCCTTTGCGTTGTTCTTTCAGCCAGCTGTGCTGATACTGAAAATCACTCTTCAGAGGCTGCTTCTTGAGATGGTCCTCCTGGGGACCAGGCAGAGAGGGACCATGACTTTGCTGAAGGCACAAACCTGTGCCAAGTGGTCTTTCAAGGTCTTTTCTATCTCTGTGGCTATGACAGCTATGGAAAATTAGGGTGGAGGGTGTACTGAGCCAGAGCTGTTGGTGAGAAGTGATGGCTACCAAAATTGGCCCATTAACCTTAGAGTCACCTCATATTCTGTTGAATCTTACTCTGCTTCTACAACAAGAGAAACTTACACCTTCAGCTCATAACTTCACTGATGTTCCCAGCTGTGAAGGAACCGAAGAGAAAGGAAGGGCAAACTCAGGTGTTTCCTTCAAATGTCACAGGAAACAGAGCAGAACTTCGGACTGCAGGAAGCTGAGGCAGCCAACGGCTGCTCTGGGCTTGAACAATTAGTAACTGAGAGACCCCCCCTCTGCACCGGGCATGCCCCACTGTCCCCTACCCATGGCCAGCTTTGCTTCTATGAAGCAGTAATAAACTGGGCAGTTTCCTAAACCATTCTAGCAAAGTTTACTAGAACCAGTCTGGAGAGTCTCCTGGTGGTATTTTAAATAGCTGATCTGGACTTTGTCTAAGAATGCCAACCAGCAGAGCTTAGAGCTGCTAGTTCCTTTGTCAACTCCTTTTCTTGTTCTATTGGAGTTGGACAGAGTTTAATGTCCCACAGCAGATGGGACTCACCTGGAGAGGCTTGGGAGGGTCTCAGCAATTCACAGGCAGTTACACGTTTCATTGTGTCTTCCTTACACATTTCAGTCAGGAAGGAAAAAGTGATGTTTTTAGGAGCCAACTCTCCTAAAGACAATATAGACCAGAGGCCCCTATTGAACAATAATCCCCAACTGAATAAGAAGTTGTTTCAGCAGAGATTTAGAATAGAACCAATCCCCAAGCCTGAGGGAATAGCGTATCAAAGTTTAATGAGAAGTATGGGAAGTTGAGGCATCTTTTTTATTAAATTTACGCTTGAAAATGTTTTGAGAGTCCAGGTGTTGTTTGTTGTTGTTGTTGTTGTTTAATAGCCTCCTGGCTTCATCCAACCAGCTGCCACATTGACCACGTTCAGCGTAATTGCCATAGGAGAAGAAATGCCTCAGCTATCAATAGCATTAATCTGACTATAAATTTTCAAGGAAGAGTTATCATCATCATGTAGGGCAACAACGTTTGTTTTTCTTTAAGGACAAATCAGGCAGTGGCTGAGGGAAATGTAAATCTAATCCATTGATGTGAACATTGTTTAGTGTTAGAAAGTACTGAAAGGGAAAGAGAAAGAAAGAGTATAGACAGAAGATAAGGGAAAAAGGAAAAGCAAAGACAAGAGAAGAGAATCGATATAAACATTGGAGGTTTATGTTAAATAAATCATCAGTTTCCAGGAGCCTTACCATCTCCACATATTTAACAAGCCTATGTTACGTATCAATAGAAAACACATACCCTTCTGATGCTAAGATTTCATTAGATTATCAATTATCTTATCAACTGCCTCATTATAAAGAAAAAAATGGAACTGCTTACTATAAATGCATTAAATGCATGGGTAGAATTGAGGAAGAAGAGAGTGTTCTTTGAGCACACAGGTTAGCCATGGGTCAGAATGTAAGAAGCAATTCTTCTTCCAAGTCAGAATATACAGCCAGAAGGATGAGAGACAAGAAAGGTGAGAATTGATGCCCTCTCAGCACAGTGACATTAAGAAGAGTGGTTGTGTCATATGATCCCCAGTTCAACAGGAAGAGCTACCAACCATCATGGATGGCTTCCTGAAGACAAATGTCAAGAGATCTGGCTCAAAGGACAGGATCTGGGTTGGAAGCCCTGAGAGAGCAGAGGCAATGGACATCTGCCTTCACTACTAAATTCCTGGCACATAGAACAGGGCTGGGCATGCTATAAATACACAGTGAGGAGAAGGAGACCAGTTTTACCCAGACAATGCTGAGAAATAATTCCTCTAAAAGTCAGCCCATAGTGCCTGGGTGGCTCAGTTGGTTAAGACTCTGACTCTTGATTCCGGTTCAGGTCATGATCAGGCGGTGAGATTGAAACCCGCATTGGGCTCCAGTCTGGATACAGAAACTGCTTTAGATTCTCTCTCTCTCTCTCCCTTTATACCTCCCCACCCCTGCTTGCACTCTCTCTCTAAAAAAAAAAAAAAAAAAAGAAAAGAAAGAAAGAAAGAAAGATTTTAAAAGTTAGCCCATATTCATGAGTCCTGGGGAACTTGAGAGAGGGATGGAAGATGCAAGATAAATAACTCCATGCTTTTCAGGAGAAGAAATTAAGAGTTACTGATTATGAAGTGATGATTTGATAGATTTTATAGTCTAAAGACCCCTAGGTAATATTAATGTTTTCCTGAATTTGGTATATTTCAAATAATATATACATATACATAATATGTATCACTTACATATTATAGTATATATTATATATAATATTAGAGTATTTGTTTATTCTCCATCTATAATAAAGAGTATTAGTTTGAGTGTTTTTATTAATTAAACTTCTTAATATTATTTTACGGAAAGATCACTTGCTCTTTGTTTCAAATGGTATCCAGTCTGGGGAACGTTCATTCATTCACCCTAAAATACTTCATGGCACCAACTGCCTGGAGAAATTGATACAAAATTACATGGATTATGATGTTAAGAAAAGAAATTCAAACCCTGGAGCCAAGGGAAATTAAATAGAGTTGAAAGTGAAGTTAGGGTAACTAAACAGAATACCTAGCTCGTGACCAGGTGCACCACCTCCCTTCCATTCTTGCCACTGGAAGAGGAAGCAATGGGTCCCAGCTCTCCTCCCTGTATGCTCGCGTGCTGTCACCTAGCCCTCCAGCCAGTGCTCCAGATGTTTCTGCTATGCAGGATGAAAGTTCTTCGCGATCCCAGACTTCCACCATAAGTAGTAAATAGCTGCTAAACACCCCCTCCAACAACAACCACAAAATCCCCACAAATGTGGCCCCAAGCTTACTAGCCTAAGCTAAAAAAAAAAAAAAAAAAAAAAATGGAGTAAGTAATACAGTTTCTACTGATGAAATAAAAGCAGCACATTTTTCCAGTACTTTTTTTTCTTTTCTAGGAAAGAGATTTCTCATGTAGGCTTTTTGAGAGATGCAATCTTCTCAAAATATTCTGTTAGGAAATGTAGCAGGTCTCATGTTTTCCTGGAGCATCAGTGAACCCAAAAGAGAATGCTGCTGCCCGATGTGGTGAAGGCAGTGGTCCAAGAGGACAGCATTTTGTCCCCTGGATCTGGAGACTGTCTGGATCCAAGGAGAGAGCAGAGAAAATTTAGAGAAACGACTGGCCTATGTGTCCTTTGCCACTTCTCTTGCCATACCTTTGATAATAGTTTGAAGTTCCCATATCTGGAAAGGGCAGCTCGCCATGTTTTTATTCTTATTAGAGATCAGGTGATTATTCTTTTACAGAAAATAAAGAGCACAATCAAAATTCCTCAAGGAATTTTGCCCTTGGAGGAAGGTGGATGATGAAAAACTTTATTGATTTTTAAAAGGATTATCGAATACCTAAGTCAGACAGAGAAAAACAAATACTGCATGATCTCATTTATATGCAACATCTAAAAAAGCCGAACTCATTGAGCAGAGCGGTGGTTGCTAGGGCCTGAGGGTGGGGGAACAGGGAGGTGCTGGTCAAAGGGTACAAACTTCCAGTAATAAGATGAGTAAGTTCTTGGAATCTGATTACAGCACGGGGAGTATAGTTCACAATACTGCATTGTATTCTTGAAAGTTGGCTAAGGGAATAACTCTTAAATATTCTTACCACAAAGAAGAAACAAATTATGTGAAGTAATGGAAGTATTAACCAATGCTCCTAGGGCAGTCATTTCACAACGTAGAAGTATATCAAGTCAACACACTATACACATTAATTTATATAGTGCTACGTGTCAATTATATCTCAACAAACCTGGGAACACAAATGAAGATAACACAAATGAAGATAGCATTCTGGAGCTTGTGTTTTTTCTCATTATATGCATGTTTATATACATATATATGTATGTTTATATATATATATATATACACACACACACACAAATATGCACACTTTTGGAAATAGCATGTACAAACTTATAAGTACTGTTTTTCATTCAACAATGTAATGATCATTTTTCTCCTATTTTCTACAACAAAATTTTTAACAGCTACATTAATTTCCCAGTGTGGATGCACTACAATGTATTTACTCAATGCTCTATTGTTCAAAATTGCATTTTTGTTTTCATTCATTGTTGTGATAACATGTATATGCCTGGTTACTTCCTTAAGAAATTACCCTAAGTATAAGAAGTGAGATTGCTGATCCTGTACAGAATACAAATAATTTTAAGTTTTTAAATTTACATTCTTACCCGTTCTTCAAGACCCACATGACACATCATGACCTCTGTTACCTCCTTACTGACCCCAGCCCCAGGCAGGAAAAGCACTGTTTTCTTTTCTCTTCACTATGTACCGTATAGCTGTATCTACATACTATACAAATAATACGGTAATGCATCATTATTTCTTTCATTCTAAAGATGTATTTATTTATTTATTTGTGAGATAGAGAGAGAGAGAGAGAGAGAGAGATCAGGAACAGGGGGAAAGGGCAAAGGGAGAAGCAAACTCCCCTCTCAGCAAGGAGTCCAACAATGGACCTGATCCCAGGACCCTGGGATCATGACCTGAGCTGAAGCAGAGACTTAACCAGCTGAGCCACCCAGGTGCCCCATGTATCATTATTTATTAATAAGGTTATCTTCTCTCCTACCAGAGTGTGAGCTCATTGAATTAGTAACATCTGTGTCTCATTGCTCTCTGTATCTCTAGCACAGTATCTGACACAAAAAGTGTCAGTGTCATTTAATAAGTACATTTTGGAAATGGATTGATGAATGAGTGAACAAACATAATAAATGAAAGTTTGAGTCAAGAACACTATTTGGCCTTTTTGACCACTGAATTTAGGTTTTCTATTATCCCCATGTAAATAATTCTTATCCCCATTTCATGAAGGAAAAGACAATAATTTTTCTCACCTTTCCTCAAATTGCCCCAATTCACCTGCCCTCCCAGTCTGTTGAGTGACAGAGCATTTCATCTCAAAGTTCAGAACATTTTTTAGTGCACAGGAATAGACTCGGTTCAAAATCATTGTCAATACAGGATCTGGGCAGAGTAGCCAAGTAAGTAGAAATGGTGTCCTCTTGCATTACAGCAACAGGATTTGCTCTGACCATCACAGTCATGGTCATCTCTGGGAAAAGTAGTGGTTGTAATCTTTTATTCCCTTTCCACAATTGTAAAGGCCCGCTCTGTAAACATGATGTGAAATTTAATTATTCATTAAGGAGGAATGCATACAATTTCAATAAACATATTAAGTGCCCATTTTTCACATACATTATTTTATATGATAATTTAATGAACCAAGAAAAATTACTGCTTCCAATTGGAAGGCAAGAAATAAAAGGACATTAACTATTCAGGGCCCACCCCACCCCCAACACAGAGATAGATTCTTCTCCTTATCTTTCCAGAAGCTGTGGAAAAACAGAAACATGGGTTTTGTTCTCTGAGATCAAAAGACAAATATATCCATCTCTGTGATCGCCTCTGTCTGACGGAGGCATCCCTGCCTCATCTGGAGATAAGGAAATGGATGATATAGTTGGCCTCTTAATCTCTCTCCGTTTTTCTGCATCACTAGCAGATTTCCTCGCATTCTACTGTCTCTCTCTGTATGTACAGAGCATGCATTAGCATCAGAATCACAAGAGGAAACTCGCTATGGTCAGCAGAAGTACAAAATCAGCTCCTATGCTAAGTGGCTGTCATGGATTTCCACGTCAGGTTTGTCAACTCTTCAAATACCTGCGGATTGGGACTGCCTGTTTGCTGACCCTCGAGGGACGGAAGGATGAAATAGCGAAAGCAGAAGAGGCAACTGGGACAAGGGATGGTACTTCAGGGCTCAGGAAAGATTACTCAGAAAGGATTAGCTCCTCTACCCTACACTTCCATCCCCACAGAGGAAATTTCAAACATTCGGAGGGCCTGACAGACTCCATTTTTAAGGATGACTAGAGCAGATATACTTAGAGAAACGTCTTTTTTTAAACATCTCATGCTTCATACGATGAAAATACTAACAATTGTATTTGAATGTGGATTTATATTTAGCAAAAAGTGGATGTCAGTTCAAACCTTAATATTTCAGGATACAGCTATTGCAAACAGATTATTTTTGATGCTATAAGTAAGAAGGGACCAGAGGCACAGAATTCAGAGTTCTTTGGAAATCTTTGTGCTTTGAGTCAGTGAAGAAAATTCTTGGCAAAGCGTGTTACACTATATCGAACCAGCTGGAAATCATCTTTAGTTGTTTTGCAGGGCTCATGTGCAACCTGATTGTTCTTCTGTTTAGAACTACCTGTAAAAAGCAGTTTAGCAGTCTCCATTTCAGTTAATAAGTTAGAACTTCTGGGATTTATACGTTATTTAATCCTGTGACACCAGGAGGGGCTCACTGTCAATGCGCTCATTCCGTTTCTTTCCCCAAAGTCAGTATGAGCAATTTTAATCCTGGCAATCACCTAAATCCTAAAATGATGCCTAAAGAGAGGACGTTCAGCTTCACCAGAAGTCAGAATATACTGTAGAGCTGTTTCTCAAAAGTATTCAAAACTTGACTCCAAAGAAATAAGACAGAATATTCACTCTCTTTTCTCAGTACAAAGTACTTTTTGAACCCTACTAGTCCTACTTCCTAATGTAATGCTCAAAGACATTTGTCTGTGGTTCAGTTTCCCAACATAGCAGGAATATTGTATATATCATTTGCCCCACTTGCCTTATACTGGAATGGTTTAGAATCTTCTAGAACTTGGCTACTCAAAGTGCAACGCACATATCAGCAGCATCCTGTAGATAGAGGAAGAGGACTTGTTAGACATGTAGGCCTCACCCCCACGATCTCCTAAATCAGAATCTGCATTTTAACAAGACCCAAGGTGATCATAAGCATATTCAAATTTGAGAAATATGCTTTAGCATCAAAATAGGTATCTTAATCATTTGGGGCTATTATAACAGAATACCAGAGAACTGGGTGGCTTGAAGAACAAACATTTATTTCTCAAGTTTCTAGAAGCTAGAAGGTCCGAGAAGAAGATACCGGCAATCCAGTGTCTGGTGAGGGCTGGCTTGCAGATGGCTGTCTTTCGGTTTGATCCTCACATGGCAGAGGACAGAGAGAATGCAAGATCTTGGGTCTCTCTTATTAGGGTACTAAATTCCATTCATGAGGGCTCCACCCTAACGACCTAATTACTTCCCAAAAGCCTCATGTCCTAATGCCATCACAATGGGAACTAGGACTTCAACATATGAAGCCGGGTGTGGTGGGGACACAAACATTCAGTCCACAAAAAAGAGGCAAATAAATCCTACTGTCTTTTCAGCTGGGCTTCCGTGAGATAATAGCAAATACTGGAAAGTCTGTAAGGAAAAATGAGAACAGGTTTCACAGGAAAATGAAGTAAAATCAGACTACATGGTGTGATTTAATATTTCCCAACATCAATTAAGCAACAAGCTTTTGCATTGCAACAGGCCTACGTCAAGAGCTGCCATACCTATTTACTGTTTTGCAAACCTACTACACCATTATAGCAGAAAACAACCCAACCAAGCAAATGTACTGTTCTAAAACCTACTATGCCCTCTTCGCAGAAATCTTTCCTGGTGCCTGACTCCAGGTTAGGGTTTTTATATGAATTATCTCGTCTGGTCTCCTTCAGATAATCCTTCTCTGCTACTCCAGTTTTATATCCCTATTTCTTCTCAGGACAAGGCAGCTACTAAAAAGTATATATAACTCAGAACCAGTCCAAATGGAGGTAGATGAATAGGAAACCAAGAAAAATGTCCTAGGCCTCAGGCTCTGTATTGACAGTTACCATCAGTAGAGAACGCACCTTCTGGTAGGTGACTCAGAGGGGCCCATGGTTGTAAAAAGAGCAAATGCCAATAGATGAGGTATAAAAGGCCTCCAACACCAATGCAGTATGATAAAGATGGTGTCAATCACAGGGACAGAAAAGGCAGGAACAAAGGCATGAGCTCGGGTGGGGATGTGAATTTTGTAGTAATAGCATGAGGGGCCTCCTGACATCAGGGAGAAAGCTGGGTTGGAAATTTCCACAGCACGATGTTGAGGCAAAGCTGGGCATTCCTTGCTTTGGCCACAGCTCCCTGCCTGTAATGGCCGCCATCCTGCCTTCGGCCATAACCTGACAAAAGGCACCACCTGATAAAAAGTGGACTCTAGTAAAGTGCCATTTGCACCATCAGTCATCCTATGTTACTTAGTTTTAACCCACATCAACCTTAGTTGCTTGGGTCCTCAGAAGTCTGAGTTTTGAACTACGGTTGGGGCCAAACTACATCAAAGGGCTCAAATACATGCAGGCATACACACACTTTAAAATATGTAGTTCATTGTATTTATGTAATTATAATTCTCTTCCCTGCCAGGTGCTCTAAGGAAAGTTATGCTCAGATGATATGATAAGTGTTAATGACAGCTGGGCTGGCTGACTTGCCACTTCTATAAATATTGCCTTCTGGTAACGCTGATTCTCTGGGCACAAATATTTTTTTAAAGAACTGAGGGCTGAGATTGTGGGAAAAAAAGGTTTGTATTTTTACATGTCCTTATGGTTTTAGGTATGCATAGTTAGTAAGAAAGAGGTTTTTAAATTCTAGCAGTTACCTTTTAAAGAGAAAATATTGAAGTCTCTTTTTTCTTAATTTAATTGGGTTTGTTCTGTATCTGCTGTGCATGACAAGTCAAGAAGATATTTTTACCATTAATGTCCTATAAACCATGTAAGTAAATACAAGAGAAAATTAATATGTATCACCTACAAACCAGCATCATTTAATATTGAGTCCATTGGGGAAAAAACCTTGTTGAGATCAGATCCACAGGGTACTATGTAGATGACAGGAAGAATCATAGAAAATCCTCAGAATTACAGCTTAAGATCCATGTACACTTTGGCTTATGAGTTCTCATATCAATTAGCAATCAATATATCCTGCAATAATAATGAAAACTCTGGCAGATCATTTTTATGGAATATTTACATGACTTTTGCTAGTTGGTTTGTATACATTATTTCACTTCATGCTTATGGCAAACCGAGGAGGAGAAACAAAGGTTCTTATTTGGTGGGCCAATGCACTGAAGCCCAGAGAGCTTACTAGGACACAGGTAAGAAATCATGGAGCCTGAATTCAAGTCCAGACATGCTGGCTCTGAGCCCGAGCTCTTAACCATCATGCTATGCTGAGCTGAAAGGAAGCAAGGGCTTTCCCAAACTCCATTCCAGGACCTCAGTGAAATGGATAGCAGGGGCAGCTTCCAGCAGGTCCACCAGAGGAAGGCAGAGGGTGGGGAGTTCTCTCCAGTGCAGGTCCCTCTACAAGCTCAACCCCTGGAAAGGGAAACCCAGAACCCAGAGGCTCACTTTTTCCTAAGAGGATTAACTTGTTGTGGGTTGAGTGCTGAACAAGGGAAACAATAATGAGTGTCTCTAAACATGGGCAGCTGTGCTGAGAATGGCCTACTTGGCAGCTCTCTGTTTTCCAGAAAGCTAAAAGATGGAAAAGAGAAAGAACTGGACCAGAATGACAACAAAAACAATGAAAAGCAGCTTTCCTGGCATCAGGAACTCAAACTGAACTGTCTTAACAATGGAAGGTGTTCTAACTCCTGCTAACATAGCTAAAACACCAGGAGAGTGATTTTTTGCAAAGCAAGACCTGAAAGTAAATTCCAGTAAATTCTGGGAATAATTGACGTCTTTATGTTACACTTGTTTTATTTTACAACCTATTCACCTCCAATCTCCCTAGCTAATCATCAGCTCCTCAAGGGCAGGGAAACAGTGATACACATTTCGGTATCTCTTATCCAACGCCAACAAACTAAAGGAAAAGCACGCGAGGCGGTCCCTCCTCTCCTCATCTTCCTCCCCCCACCTTACTCTGCTCGGTCATTGCTGGAGAACATTCCAACGGAAAAAAGGATTTATTAAAACAGCATGTATACGTGAGAGGAACTTATATGGCCTTTAGCATTCTAGGTATCAAAATCTGACTCCACCAGCCGGAGAAGTTTCTCCAGTTTCAGTTTCTGTATGGAACAGGATTAGAAGATGTCTTCAATCCAAGTCTCTCATGAGATGGCTGCAAACAAGACCGAGTGGGATTACACATTCTGACATGAGTTCCAAATTGTCTGCATAGATGAATCCTTATTAAGAATGTCCAAAGGGTTCCTGTTCACTAAGAAACTTAAGGAAATGACTCTGGTTCACCCAACAGTTTTTTCCTTTGGAGTGCTGAGGCTATTGGACTGTGTGTCATGCTGGCTCGTCTCATGCTATCCACGCTTCTTGGGAACGCTTAATATCTCATGCCCCCAGAGATTTAGAGCATCACCCCCGCTAACCCCCAGCACTAGCAAGAGGTAAAAGGCCCTGACTCAACCAGCCATTTCTTCCCATGAACGTTTGGGACACCCATTCCTTCCAGAATAAATGCTGTCTCTGAAACTGGGGTGTCTCTGGTCCCACGGCCGTGGCAAGACAGATTGAAGTTATTGCAACATTTGTTCATCTTCAGAAATCCAGGTCATTCCCTTTGTTGTGATCTCTGTAGAGCACCTGCTACGGACTCTTATTACCAAGCTCAACTTTAACTTTTGTAATTTCCAGAAGTACAGTCATTAAGTATCATCTGTGAGACAGGCTGCTTCCCTCCAATAAGTTTAGAAAATGTTGGTTGGTGACTTATTTTCCTAGTTAGCTTGCTTGAATACCAAAGTAAGAACCCAGCCTTAGACTTGCAGGCTATAAATCTCAATTCCATGGGACTGCAGAGATCTTATTTCACTCCTCTTAGCCTGTGCCTTTATCTAAAAAATTTGCATGAAAGGAGTTATCTCAGAGGGTCAATGGGAAGGTTAAGATGAGGCACATTGGATGCCTAACACGGTGTCTTATACATGGTGAAGAGTCAGTAAATGTTGTTATCTTTCTTTCTAACCCCTTAATGTTCAAGCCACGTGCTCCAGACATATCCCTCTTTGCCAGCATTGTGAACCTTCCTGGGAACCATCTCAAGATGTGACCCTGGAGTCAGCTGCCCCATATCAAGGTATGGGAGAGAATCTTTGGAGATACGGCATGACAATGTCCCACGAAATGTCCCTGACGTACAATTTCTCTTCACAGAACTTTCTTCAGCTCTCTTCATTCTGAAGTGGACCTCAGCTATCTCAGTGCACGGGCCCTTCTTTCTATGCTCAGTGCAGGCAATCCCATCAACAGGTTTTAGTCTTGCCCTATCAGGTATGATTTATTGTATATCTGCAGGGCCTGGGTTAAAATACTCTAAATGTGATTAGCTATGAACAAAAGCAATACATGATAAAGAATGACACAGGCACTGTCTTGTCCTTCAGGGCATTAAGGGTGATCACATTTTCCTATTTCGCCGGGGAAAAGCTCATTGTGCTGAAGGTATTAGGACAATGTGATTAAATGTTACTGCGTATAATTTGATATTAGGTATTACGTGCATAAAACCTATGTCATCCTGCCACTAAAGCTAAACCATTTGCAAACATTAATGTTGTGCTGTTGAATGCAAACCATTTTCCTTTGTGTCTCCTTGGCTATAGTGGAGTTAAAATGGTAATAATAATCATAAAATGTGTTTTGTTTGCAACACAAATGATTAGCAATAAAGACGAATAATAACTTTTATTAAAAATTAGAGTAAATAACAGATGGCTGTACCCTTGGATACCCCAATAGAAAAAGTCTGTGGTGTTCTAGCTCGAGCACTTTGGGAAATGTGTATGGTACTCACTTTCTGGTAACAGCATGCAGCATTGTTAAGCTTGATTAAGCAAATTTAATTAGCATTAGTCAATGCATTTTCATAAGTGGATAAAATATATTCCAGCTTAGGCATAACTGTTAATATTTAATTTATGAGATAAAAGTTAAAATGTAACCATAAAATATTAAAATTGCAATAAAACACATTTAAGGGAACTGATTTTTTTGGTTAAGTTTCCTCAATTATTTTTTAACCTTACAATTTAAAGGAAATTGCCTTAGCATTTTTCTGTTTCTTTGCTTTTGCTGTTCTATTAACAGGTGGTAGAAATAAAATTGAGCCATGCATTGCCAGTTGAATACCTAATTTCTAAATGACCTAGGACCACATTACTCTATAACCACATTTTATAACAGTCTTCAAACTTGGGTTTTTTTTGTTTTGTTTTGTTTTGTTTTTTTATTATATAGTATTTACTTATTTAGTGTCCTTGAGACTGAAGACAGGAAGAAAGATCTTAAATCAAGATCTTACCTAGAAAATAAAATGATTTAAGGTGGCATCTGGGTGGCTCAGCCCATTAAGCATCCGACTCTTGATTTTAACTCAGGTCTTGATCTCAGGGTTGTGAGATCAAGCCCTGAGTCTGGCTCTGTGCCTCATGTGGAGTCTCCTTAAGATTTCTCTCTCTGCCTCCCTCTCTCTCCCTTTGTCCCGCTACTCCTTTCCCCACTTGCATGCTCTCTCTCTCTCCTTCTCAAATAAATACACAAAACCGTTTAAAAAAGCAAAAGAAAATGACTTTACAAATTAAATTTTAATGATAAATTAACTAATAAAAAATTTCACAAACTATTCAAACACGATATTCTCAATGTTAGAGGAAATTGTATCCCAAACTAACTTGAGACTTTTCAAATCAAGTTAATACTTTCAATGCTAGTCACTGATTAACTAGACCCTGGCAGAGAACAAGACCTTCTGCTCCACACAATTAGCATTCCTGATAAGTATGGGCAAGATATTTGAAGGAGTTTTGTAGAACTTGTTTGTCATAGTCAACCATGCTAGGAGGAAGGCTTAAGAAAATATTGTTTTATAACTTTGTTTAAAATTATTCTCTCCCTGACACCTATTTTCCCAGATTCTCTTTTTCTGCCTTACTCTCTTCCAGATCAGCTACTCTGAAGTTTAAAGAAAGCTGGTTTAATAAAGTGTGTGTGTGTCTGTGTGTGTGTGTGTGTGTGTTTGCATGTGTGTAGTTGGGGGCAGGCGGGAGGAGCCTTTGAGCTTAGCCGCTTTATAGGAAAGTAGAAGCATCAACCATTATTGACCCTAATCCCAAAAGAAAGTTATCAAGTCTCAACAGGATCTCTAAAAATTGGTACCCCATACATTGTTCCCAAGAGCATACCTTGCCGTATAGGACAGCTCACCACTGGAGTAGAAGCTGAGACTATATACCTATGTCATCAACTAAGGATATAAGGAAGAAGGGATTGTGAATAAGGGAAAAGGTTATATAGCATCATATGAGGAGATGAATATAAGGTCAGAATGGGAGAGGTTTTCCTCATTCAGAACACTCATTTCATTTGTTCATTCAATCAATATTTGTTCATATGCCAGGCACTGTGTTAACTGCACAGGTTATAACATGAAGGAAACTCTTCACAGAACCTTGGATGAAAGCCTTACTAGTAGAAAGAGACAGGAAAATCCCACAAAGGTCTTTTATTTTCTAGCTTCTGTCCATCTCTCTTATCTTACCTCTCATCCCTCCTGACTCAGTACATTTGACCCATTCATACTAAACTAATGGAAGCTTCACCAAGTACATCATCATACATTTTTACTTTATCACCTCCTCTAGGAAGCTCTTTAATTTTTCTTTTCTGGTTTGGTACAAACCATAGGAATCTTAACCTCTTTTATGGGTAAATACAAAAGACTACACATATGTATGTCTATACACATGTATGTATTTCTTTTCTTCCCTATATTTCTTTAAAAGTCATATGATACTTAAAAGAAAACTTATAACCCTATATTGTTGCCATAAAACTATATCTATGTTATAAGTATATATAATACTTCACTGTAAGTAATTCAGTGCTTTTAGTATTCCATTTTAATTTGTCTATTATGATTTTGACTGTCTTTGTATTTTTTTAGCGATTGTTCTAGTAATTGAAAAACACATACTTAACTTTTCATACTCTATTTAGCATCTTATTTTGCCATTTCAATTGTAATATAGAAATCTTACCATAATACAGGTCCTATTATTCTCCCTTCTTTATGCGGTAGTTGTCATATATATTGTATTTATATATATTGAAAAACCCATCAGACAATATTATCTTTTTTGTTCTCAACTGCCAAATGTATTTTAAAGAACACAAGAGAAGATTTTTTTTATTGTATTTTGGATGTTTTGAATATTCCCCTATGAAAATCTACATCTTTTTAAACCCTGTGGGAAATACTGTTATTTTTGTGTTAGCAGGCACTTGAATTGGTTAGTTTCATTCCACAAGTTCCTCTAGGTCTATAGTTCCAAAGTCAGTTCAATTAACAATTAACAGTCCCTGTGCAATTAGGGCTGCCAGATGAAGTGCAGACTGCCAAATTTTGCATGAGATATACATGTACTAAAAAACATATATTCTTTGTTTATCTGAAATTCAAATTCAACTGGCATATGGTATTTGTATTTGTTAAGTCTAACAACCCTATTAGTAGTACTTTTGGGATTTGCCCTACATGTAGTAGGTGGTCTGTAACTTATTTCTCAAATAAGAGA
The DNA here is from genome assembly GCF_011764305.1 of Mustela putorius furo. NCBI lineage: Eukaryota > Metazoa > Chordata > Mammalia > Carnivora > Mustelidae > Mustela > Mustela putorius. Next base: position 36,294,418 of record NW_025421987.1, read on the forward strand.
ACTATATTTGAGAAATAACTATATGTCTATATCTTAGTTCTCAAAATCCTTGGTGCACTTATAATGGTCAGGCTCCTACAAATTCAGATCAAGGAGAAGCCCAGGAGTACATCTTCTCATGCTTCCCCTTTTCTGCTCAATCTCCAGTAGTTTCTGATTTCCTGTGGCTCCTCTTTCCATCCTCTGACCAGAGACTTCCCATATCTATAATTGTCCTACATCCTGTCCTATACGGAGGAAGGCCACAGAGACAGGAAGATTAAAAAACCAACAGGATTCAGCCATGTCCTCATGGAGTCACAGTTATACCAAAAGGAGAGGAAGGCTGCTTCTCTTAGCACGCCCCTGTCCTCACCACCCAAGAGCCTGGTCCCGGGGATTCAAGAACAGAGTAAAGGGAGGAGGAAAAATGAGCACGACAGACTGAATGTTTGTATGACTCCAAAATTCATAAGTTGAAATCCTAACTTTCAAGATGAGGTATTAGCAGCTTTCAAGGATGATACAGGAACCTTGAAGAAGTGAGTAGGTCATGAGGGCAGAGCCTCATGAATGGGATCACTGCCCTTATAAAAGAGACACCAGAGAACTCCCTTAACTCTTCCTCCATGTGAAGACACAGAGCGAAGCCAGCAGTCTGCAATCCGGAAGGGGGCTGCACCAGACACCAAATCTGCCGGTTCTTTGATCTTGGATTTCTCAGCCTCTAGTACTGTGAGAAATAAATTTCTGCTGCTTATAAGCTGTCCTGTCTTTGGTATTTTTATTATAGAAACCCAAATAGACAAGGCAGTGGGGATTCCCCCTCCACTCTCTCTGGAGCTTTAACATTTCCATTTTTTGCTCCTCAAGCCAGAACTGAAGGATTTCTCCAAGATCCTTCTATGTCCCACAGTGCTATGTCAGGGTTTCAGATTGCTGCTGAGCTTGAACTGGGAGATCCTGGAGGGGAAAAATGGCAGACTCTCTGCCAGCTCAGTAGTCGTTCAGAATCTGGTATTCTTTCCCAATTGACATGCTAATATTTACTTTTCAGAGTTCTGTTCAAGGAAAGCTACCATCCTTTCTCTCAGGTTTTCATAGCTGCATGCAGTGGAATAAGAACTTTAACATGCTTACTCCATCTTACCCAGGACTAGAGCTTTCAGTGTTAAATTTTGGAAGACTATAATGAGTTAAAGATATATATTATAATCCCTACATAAACCGGGAAGAGATAATAGAAATATATACAGAAATAAACCCAGAGAGGAATAAAAATAGTATACTAAAATAAATTTTTTAACATAAAAGAATACAACAGAGGAAAAAGAGAGGAAGCAAAAAATAAATGTCAAAAAATAAAGAGCAAGATGCCAGATCTAAATACAATTATATCAGTAGCAACATAATAGAAAAGAGGCTTCTACCTAAGTTACTTGTTAGGACTAGAGATCAGCAAAGAACATTCTGTCAGCAGCTCCTTAAAATTTAGTTTAGGATGTTGCTGAGATAATGGAGATCAAAAACAGCCTTATGTATTCAAGATGGTTGTCTGGTAGAGAAAAGGTGAGACAGGGAACTGCCTGGAAGAAGTTTGCGGAGAGACAATGCCTATGCTGGACATGGAAGTCATTCCTGGAAAAAATGGAACACTAATGACTTTAGACATTCTCAAACAACATTTGATAGCTCCTCCTTTAGTTCAGACTCTTCTTAGATACTAAAAAATCACTGGTATTAGCCAAAGATTTTGACAACTTGTCCTTAGTTTGAGTAAAGTGTTTACACACAATCAGGTGCCACGTTTTGATAGATGATAGAGGTAGATAAATGATAGACAGACAAACAATACTACTTTTATACTCCAAAAATCTGCCCGGTAGCCGTTAACAGTCCATTTTATAGTTGAAGGAACATATAGTTTAACAGTGTAAATGATTGCCTAAAGTAATATAACCACAAAGAAGTAAAGCTTGGATTTTGAATCCCAAATTTTCTTTAGACCAATCCCCTGTTCTTTTGGTTAACCAATGCTTACTTCTTTTAGTAGATCTTAGTGGCTACAACAGATGAAACTTCATTATTGGGAGCCTGTGCAGGACTAAAAAAGACAAATTTAGACTCCAACAACCAAAAGATGGGTGAAAAAGAAGGAAGGCCTTTTTAACTTACTACTCAATATTTGTGTCATATTTCCAGCTTCCAAGGAAAGGAAGAAATGCCTAGTTGATGACTGAAGGAGTAAACGAGTGAAGCAAATATCAACGTTTCAGAGCAACCAATCACTGAATGCATGTGCACAACTTACAAACCCATTTATCTGGCAATTATGCAATTAAAATGGATCATTCTTGGGGTGCCTGGGTGGCTCAGTGGGTTAAGCCGCTGCCTTCGGCTCAGGTCATGATCCCAGGGTCTTGGGATCGAGCCCCGCATCGGGCTCTCTGCTCAGCAGAGAGCCTGCTTCCTCCTCTCTCTCTGCCTGTCTCTCTGCCTGCTTGTGATCTCTGTCAAATAAATAAATAAAATCTTAAAAAAAAAAAATGGATCATTCTTTTAAAAAAAAAGCATTATAACTGCTGCAAGCATAATATTTGACATTTCTAACAAGCATTAATAGTTAAAAGGTAAGGACCAATGTAAGCAAAACTGTATTAAAATCAAAATCAAATTAAAATTCTAGAAACGCAGAGCATCTGGAGATGAGCTTTTTGCAGGACTTTAAGTTAACAAATAGAATTCTAAATGTACTGAAATGTTTTTAAATCTCTTAACAAGAATTCTGCATTCCATTTTTTAAGACATAGCAAACTATTTTTTTAATTCAATCAAATGAGGAGTCATTTTCTCTTCTGTGCTGAACATGCAATAAAGACTTTTCACCATTCCATTTATTTTGGGGGAAGAGAGACTGAAAATATACATGCATTTAAATAGAAATGCATGAATGATCTGACCTATGGTCCTACATCATACATAAATGCTGGGGACTCCCCACTTTAGGGTTGGCACTCATATACCTTTGGTGTTCTTAAACACACTGCAGTGATTCAGGGTGGTGTAAAGCCAGATTTTATTTACAGCAATAGAACTTTCTTTTTATTGGAGATCTAGTCATCCTTTATTTCCGTGGCAGTTAGTCAGTACCACCCCATGTGTTCGAGAATGGGATATTGTTACAAAATTACTCAGCAACAGTAGGAAGTGTAAACTTCTGGTCAAGAATTATTGGCACACAGTGAACATGGCCTCTAATGAAGGAATCTAGATGCCCAGCTTCTGAGGACATAGGAAATAATCCATCTTCCTGCTTTTGAAGATTCTTAAAAAGAAGAGGAAAAGAAAAACACTAAATTTTATGAAGCACTTAACATGCACCATGGTCCATAGAAGTATCTCATTTAAACTTTACAACTAAGCCCCTTTTATACAGATGAGGAAACAGAGACTCCATGCTATTCAGATAACAGAACAAGAGATTTCAACTCTCTCTTTAAATAAAGGAAACTGAAGTTCCTCTGGTTGTGTTATACCGTGTTTCTGTCTGTCTGTGAAATTCTAAATGTTGGCAGGTCTTAACACCCCAACATAAGAACTTACTCCACCCATAAGTGAAGCACATTGCAGTAAGGTCCTTCAAAGAAACAGGACCAACAGGATGGGGTGAGGCTGGGGGCGGGGCAGGGGAGACAGGATGAGAGAGAGAAAGAAGAAGAAAAGGAGAGAGAGAGAGAAAGACAGAGAGAATAGGGAAATGACGCACATGATTATGGATGCTGACGAGTTCAAGGTTTGAGGTCACAAACTGGAGTAGTTGCAGTCTGGAGGAAAAAGCTAATGTCTCAGCTCAAAAGCAGGCAGGCAGGCAGGCCCACGAGAAATTCCCTTTCTCTCCATCTTTTCATTCTATTTAGGCCATCTCGAGAGGTCTACACACGTTAGGGAGAGAACTCTGCTTTATTCCGCCTACTGATTCAAATGTTAATTGCATCCAGAAACACCCTCACAAACATACGTAGAAAAAACATTTGACCAAATATCTGGGCTCTCTTTAGTCTAGTCAAGTCGATACATAAAATTGACCAACACGAACATGCCAGATGTGTGGGACCATTAACATCACACTGTATACTTTCAGGCACTGTTCCAAACTGTGATTTTCCTAACAATATGATCAACTGTATAGAAGTGTATTGGGTTTTATTGCAACCTGTCTCAGCACTCACATAGGGATTGCCTTAAATGTGACAGTCACCATAATGGTAATACCATACCAGTCGTGCCTACTGGCATTGGCCAGTTTGGCATTTAAGTTTAAAATCTATTCTGCCAGGGGTGCCTGAGTGGTTCAGTGGGTTAAGCCTCTGCCTTCAGCTCGGGTCATGATCTCGGAGTCCTGGGATCGAGTCCCACATTGGGCTCTCTGCTCAGCAGGGAGCCTGCATCCCCTCTCTCTGCCTGCCTCTCTGCCTATTTGTGATCTCTGTTTGTCAAATAAATAAATGAACTCTTTAAAAAAAAAAAAATCTATCCTGCCAGAATGCACATGGATGTTTACGATATAAATGAAGATTCTAGCTTTATTTGTAATAGTGAAAATTAAAGCAAAGTAATGAATTAAATAAATCATAGTGCAACTACAGCATTGGGATACTACAGAGTCATTAAAATAATTCAATCCCTTTTTTATTGGCATACAACATGTTCATAATGAATTATATGATTATATTTTTATACATATGAATCTGGAAGTTTACAAATGCATTGGTTTTCCCTGGGGAGTAGGAAGAAGTGTGCTGTCATTGTTGTGAGAAGGGACAATACCTGACATGGGGTGAGGAATTGAGGGTGACCTCTGGAAGATGAGAGTGACCCACTGCTAACAGTCAGCAAGAAAATGGGAACATCATTCTTACAACCATAAGGGATTATATTCAGCTAATGACCTGAATGGATGTGAGAGGACTCTGAGCTCCAGATGAGAATGCGGTCAGGCTGACACCTTGACTTCTGCCTTGCGTAGAAGGATTCTGAGCAGAACCCTCAGCTGTCCTGTACCGAGACTTCTAACCTACATGTCCATGAAATCTTAAATGCTGATTTTAGCTGCCAAGTTGGTAATAACTTGTTACATAACAATAGAAAGTGAATACAGTTATTTAGCATGATACAGAAACACTTGGGCATTCTCAATGAAAAAACAACACTATAATATAATAACTAGTGGGAAAGATAAATTTTCAAAATAATCACTTGATTTACTATGTTGAATCATGTTATTAAAGTATGTTTCTGAGCAGAGATTTAATTCACATATTAACCAGAAGGAAAGAGGGAGAAAAGAAAGGGCCCTAAAGTTGCACAGGTTTCAAATTATTTTCAGTTTTAAAAATATGTACGAATATCTTCAATTAAGCGACATGCCGAACCAAATAATAGATTTGATTAAGGATTGGCAAATTGTGATGAAATAAACTAAAAACTTCCAATGTTTCAAAAATATTGACTTTTATTTCAAAACATCTCAAATTATCAAAATAAACTGTGGAGTACAGCCTGGCAATTCTCCACAATTGGATTCTGATTTTCTTCCCAACCGGTGACCTGACCTCACTTATTGTCCTCATCTTACTGTCTACTTATTGCTTTCTCCACTTTTTATGTGCCTTTGTTCAAGACACTCCCTCAGCCTGCCTCTCAGGTGAAAGTCTAACCAGAGAAGCCAGACATAGCTCAATTCCACTGTGAAGTCTGCCTCCTTCTTACTTACTTCAGGAACTGATCTCACCCTCCTCACATTCCTAATGACTTGTTGATTTTATTGTGATAGAACATACTGTCACCTACTTTGTTTTAGAGTTCTATATGCACTGCTGTCACCATCACTAGGCTCTGGGTTCCAAAATGTCAGGGACTGGCCTCTTCCTTATCCACAGTGATGGGTAAAGGGCTATACACTTAGTTTATGGTCAATAAGTGATCATTGAGTTTTTTACAACTTCCCTCATACCAGTATATAAGAACAAGACACACACCGTAATGTATATGATTTTAATTTAGGAAAGGCTGAGACAAAATAAAAGTCTGATGAGAAACAGAAGGAGAAATCTAGGTTCTTAAAAATGAGGGGAATGATTCTGCTCAGAGATGGAACGGATCATAACAATTGCTAAGTGAAATGGGGAGCACAATAAAAAAGATTCAAGACAGGAAGGTCATATCTAAGACCGAGAAATAAAGCACAATATATATAATATTCATTACACCTCTACATTTTCTGCTGTGAGGTTTTACATTATTCAAGTCTTTTTATCGCTGCTTATGACAATATTTGCCTCCCTTATGAATTCATTTTTTAATACAGCCTTGTACTATGGTTGAATTTGAAAGATATTCTAATTTAAGATTATCAGAATTGGACAGAAGACTATATTGACTGAATAACATAATGTCTTATGCACATGAAATTCCAAATGCCTCAAACATAACTAAAATCACTGCAAGCCCTAGGGAAATATAAAATATTATGTACTAGTAACAGTTTATGATCTCTAGTTCACATGCAATTATTTTACACTTTCTGAAAATAATATTGATGTACTTATGTAAAATACAAATAATATAAAATGCTGGTTAAGACATTCCATTCATTCAGTTAAATATCTATTGAGTACATAGCCTATATAAGATTTAGTACTATATTCTAAAAAGGATACAAATATAAGGATATAAATACAAGAAGAAAAGACAGGGGAAAGAAACAGAAAGTTAATATATTTAGTGCTCTACCTATGATAAGCCCTGCCTCGGAATAGTAGCAGTAATTAATAATACCTACTGAGTGTTTATTACATCTAGATGTAATTGTGAGTCTTCATATGAATTGCATCATTTAATCTTTAGAACAACTATATGAATTTAGTATTGTAATTTTTCCCATTTTTTCAGACAAGGAAATTGATGTATACCAACTAAGTAACTTGCTAACTGTTGGAAAGCTAGGAATTTCAAAGGGAAAACTTGAATTTAACAGCCAGACACTTTGTACTTAGTGCCTACACTATGCAGTTCTTTGTGGGTCCCCTCATTCTCCGTTCATCAGAGCAGAAATTAGAGATTCAGGGAGTTAAGAGGGTTTCCCAAACCCCTGATCAATGATAGCATTCAAACTCAGATCTATCTGATTCCAGATCCTTTGCCATCTCCTCTATATCACCTCCCAAAGTACATGAGATAAATATTCATGAAATCTATTCAAACTACATTCCATCATTTCTATTATTCAAATCCAACTGCATTTCTTCTTCCTTACTGTGTGACATTAGGTGAGTCACTTAATTCCTGTCTGCTTAGTTCCCTCATCTATAAAATGAGTCTAACAATACTTGATGCCAACAATAATTGGGGGTGGGGGGTTGCATATGACAGGTAGTGCAATTGAATAGTACCTAACACAAACTTATTATCATTGTTATGATTATCATTATTACTAATAATATTATTTGTAAATCATTCTTAGGGAGATAAGGACCACATACAATGACTACTACTGTAGATTAAGTGCTGAGCTAAGCATTTTGTCAGCATTAGCTCATCCCAACAACTCCATCTTACAAAGGATGAAATGGAGGTTTTGAACAGTTAAGGAAGTCGCTCAAGGTCACACAGCCAGTGAGTGGTGGAACAGGTATCAGACCTGGGTTTATTGACTCCCGAGTCCCCAGGGTAACAAGTGATCAGTAACAAAACAAAGGTGTAACCAAATGCTGAAGATGTTCAGCTAAAGCAGAGCACTTCTTCCTTAGATAACTGAGGAGGATTTCCCTGGGTGGGTTGATGTTGGAGCTAAGCTGTGAAGGTAACCAGAACTTCAACAGGTGAGAAGTGCCCCTTTTGAAGGACAAAACAAGTTTACCTGGAAGAGTATGAACAAAAGTCGGGAGACAGTATAATCCATCTGACATACAGGAAAGAAATAGAAGAAAGAGCTGGAAAGGTGAGTTTATATAAACCCCATGAATGTAGGACCTGTGTTTCTAGAACTGTGCTGTTTAATACAGCAGCTGTGAGACACAGGTGGCTCCTGAAATGTGGCTAGAGAGACTACACAACTGAGCTTTAAATTTTATTTCATTGCAATTAATGAAAATTTAAATCTAAAAGCTGATACTCAATTCAGTTATGGAAGAATTTTAAATATGTTTAGAGCAACTTAGATGTGTGGGTCTACTTTTCCAACTGTGTATCTTATGAAATCTAGGTACCAGTTAAGGATTCTCAATGAAAATTTACTATCTGAATGAAGATCTGATGTAAGTATAAAATACACACCAGATTCCTGAAATTTATTACAAGAGAACATAAACTATGTTATTAACAACTTTAATATTAATTATATTTTGACATTTATATATGTTGGATTAAGTCAATGTATTATTTAAATTAAGTTTACCAATTTATTTTTACTTTTTTTTTAATGCAGCTACTAAAGAATTTTAAGTTATATACTGACTCATTACATTTCTGTTGGAAATGTTCTAGCCTGTTTCTAGCACACAGTAGGCACTCAATAAAATATTTGCTCACCAACTGTAACAGGAACCAGATTGTAACCTCAAAGTTAGGTTGAAATTTTTGTCTTTTATTCAACAGATAAGAGAACCACAGAAACTTCTCAGTAGGGGAAGTGATATGCTCAGAATACTATTTTCGGAGGCTCCATCTGGAAGAGTAATTAAAACAGAGGAGAAACTAAAGTTAGGTTAGAAGTATATTGCAGTAATAAAGTAGAACCCAAAGCCCCTCAAATCCTTCCAAAGCAGCTTAGCTCAGTGGCATGACATTGTATAAATGTTCAGTGTTCTCATGAGAATAGTCAATGCTTGCAAGTAAAAGGCAATTCCTTCTTGAGTCAAACCTTACCCCTCAATGCACCCAAGTTCATCACTGTTACTTTTAAGAGAGGATTAAACTCAGAATCAGTGTAGTTATCGCTGTAGAGAGTTATTTGGGATGGAACTCCCTTTATTATAGTAACAGTCCATCAAATACAGTTTCATAACATAATTTTGAAATAAGCACAGATGGAACTATAGACATGAAAAGCCTGAATATCACTGTATTCTCCATCCAGTAACCAAAGTTATCTTTTGATCATATGTCTATGTCATTCCATGTTGGCAAACTTTAATAATATAGAATTACTTAAAGGATGAAACCCAAATCAATTAGCCATCCCTAACTAATCCCATTTAGTTTCAACTGTCTCCAGTGCCCTCCAATATACACTAACTCATTCAGGCCTCTGTCAGCGAGTGACAGGATCCAACCCAAACTAGTCAAGGAATTTGTTGGTCCAACAATAGGTTAATATCAATAGAGAGATAAACTCATAAATATATGGGTGAACAGCTCTCTCCATTCTGTTGTTCCCTGGTGCTGGTCTCGTTCATTCCTGCTGCAGACAAACTTGCTTTATGTGGAAGAATGAAAGTCTACTATCAACCCCTACCTCACTTTCTTCTAATCCCTTGACCAAAAATACAAAACAACTTTTCCCCCCACCATAAATTAAAAAAATGAATGCTACCACATGAAGAGTGTGTACCCTGTTCTAGCCTCCATGCTACATGCTTTATATTAAGTGACTGGATCCTCGCAAAAACCCCATCATCATCCCAAAAGGAGATGAGAAGACTAAAGCACAGAAAGGTAGAGTAACTTGCTCAAGATCACCAAGTTAAGAAGTGGCAAGATTAGAATTTGAAGTCAAATAGGCAGACCCTAGTATCAAAGCATCTGTAGAATAGTCACTGTGGTCAGGAAAAGAAAGTTGAAATGGCTATGCCTGAATCACCAGTCCACCCCCATGACAGAGTCAGTACTGTGATTGACAGCCCCATGATAATCACAGGACATGACTGAAGTAAGAGAAACAGGGGGTGCCAGCAGCTCAAAACAAGACAGGGCGTTGTACATATTCTATATTCCAATCACAGTGGACAGGAAGGTCAGTCTTTTTCAAATTCACCTTGCATTTCTTGCCTCCATAATCTGACATTCTTTCCTTTTCCACCCCCGAGCTCTCTTCTGGGAGAACTGCAATTTATCAATCAATGAGGCCAAGCTCAAGCAATGAACTGACTCTTTAGCAGCATTTCTTCAGTCCCCACAAGCAGAATAAATCATCACCTTCTCTGTGTTCCTTTGGTGTCCCAAGCAGCCCAGCATCAGTAGGGCAGACAGAAGTCCTCTGTGGAAGCCTTGTCACTCCTGTTCCTTTCAAAGGAGTCTGTGGTAACCAGACTCAGTCAAGTAAAATGAAAATGCATCTCCCACACATTTCTTTTTTCACTGCTCATACTTGTTTCTTTGGATGATTTTAGGATCTGGAGATGATTACTCTTCTACTCCATTTGTGGGTTTTCTTTGATACTCAGCATTGGTAAAGGCTTTCCTCTCAACCCTCCTCTTGCCTACCAGTGTTTTCTACATTTAACTTGTTTCTTTAGTGAGGACCCTTGACACAGTTTTAAGAAACTTACCTTTGACATACTGGGCTCTGGGCCTATCCCCATTATGGTGCTCATTTCATTGATTTCCAGGTCTGTATGACCTAAATCTACTTGTTATCCCTGATGTTGAAAGGAGTTTCTGCCACCGTGGGGACAGGTAGGTCTATTTCCTGAGTTGAAGAAACAGAGAGAAAGAGGAAAGGAGAAAGAAAGGGAAAGAGGGATAAAAGAAAGGGGGAGAAAAAATAAAAGAACATTAAAATTATTCCAACGTCTCCATTTTTGTGGGGAGGGGGAGGGAGAGGACAAATAGAAAATAATAAGTCTGCTCAACTCAGACTTAAGTCAATAGCATCCTCTTAAATTTATAATGGTAAAAAATCAAATAAATTAATGAAACAATGAAAGAAAATTGCTCAGGGAAGAAAATCTTCCAAAACGAAGTTTTCCCTTAAGATGCTGGGCACATTTACCTTTAACTCATGTGACAATTTGAAGTTAGTGTGGTAATGCAAAACAACTGGGTTGATTGAAGTAAATCTCCTTATCAGGCCCAGAAAAGTAGTCTAGAATAGAGGACTGTTCATCTGATCATTTTGTCCTAACCTAAATCTAGCCTCCAAAGAGAAGAGGGTTGACATTGCACAGTGTTTAGAATTGTCATTGACCTTGGCAAGTCACTGACTTCATTGCCCGGCATGGTGTGGTTGAATGTTGCTGATGACTATACCTCTGATCAAAAGAGCTCACTGACTCACACATGTATTTTCCATCACACAAGTTTCAAGACTCTGATTCTGACTCTATAGGCCAACTACTGTGAGAGGCAATTTCCTAGCAGTAATATCTGTATCTTTGTCCAAAGTGAAGTTAATACAAGTAGTTAACGCATAAGAGTGGTGAAAACATTAAATTTGCAGCTGGATGATTTGGGTTCAAATACTGGATCCTCCATTTCATTGACTATGTGACATTGGGCAAGCTATTCTAATCAATTTGTGCCTCAGTTTCCTCAAATATACACAGAGATAATAGCACTTACCTCATATGGTTGTGAGGATTAAATGAGCTGGTTTTTTGTTTTATTTTTAAGTACTGTGCCTACCACAGAGAGGGCATTATATGTTTGTTAAAGAAATAAAGTAAATTTAGCAGATAAATACAAGTATATAAATATATATAAATACCTATGAGATATTACCTAAAGTTACTGAGTAAAGATAAATCCAAACAACAACAACAGGTCATCTTACAATCTATCAGGTATATATGAAGTAGCAGGGAATAAATTTCAGATTTCTTGAAAAATTTAAATAATGTAGACATAAAAATTTTATAGTTTTTTGGTCAATAGACTATTGCATTATAAAGTATTCCATTGGATAAAGTTCAAAAACCCTCATGATTCTTAGTATAATCAGAGTGTCTTTCCTGAAGTTAAGTTTAATGTCTTCAACAACCCATGAAATATTGCTTAAAACCTTTTAAGGAAACCGTTAATTGTATTCAAAGCATTCTAGGAGGACAGTGCCATATACAATCACATAGAAGAAAAATTCTAAGTTCTATAAATCCTACAAAAGTGTGAAAGTGTCCAGAGATCAACAAGTGCTATCTCCCCTAAACTCTATCATTTTTTCCCAGGCCATGTCTTCATCAGATGTCTGCTTCTATGTAGGAACAAAATTATAGCACTCAGCTTTTAAAGAATAAATAAACCTAATAGAGAAATTTTGATGACTGTGCCTCACAATGACCTTACTGTTGGTTGTTTGCATGTTGTTTATTTTTAAAATAGAGAATGAGGCCCAAATTTCAAAGTAAATTATGAATCAAATCAATGCTAAAAGAAAAGGAAGGCCTAGCAACAGGACCTCATGTATACCTGCTTTAACCAAAGTATCATCATCACTTCTCAGTTGTTTCCCATGCTGATTAGATGTTTGAAGAAGCCCTCCAAAGTTCAGAGATTTTTTCTCTTCTCTGTGTTTTTAGGAATATATTTGAAAAAAATCAAATACTACTAAAAAAAAAAAATCATCCCATGATTAGCAAGGCCAAAAACATTAGGTTGGAAAAGAAGGTCCATGTTATTGTAAAATGAATAAAAAATATTTTTCCATCTTTACTGTCACAACAGCACCAAGTAAAGAGAGTGAAATGCTTTTCATTTTTAAATGTTCAAATTATCATAGGACAGTCATCTCCTAACCCTATTCTCCCACCAGTACCCTCCCATCCCATGACAGAAATCAACAGCCAGTCTAATTCATGTTGTTGTCACATAGGCTATCCCTGGGCTTAGCTGTTCAAGGAGAGAATTGTACAGCCAAAGGAAGATGAGGCAAACTTTATAAAAGAAAGGAAGTTGAATGAAAATCCTAAGCATACCTAAAGCAGAAACTCACTGACTTGGTCACAAAATGAGCTTAAGGGAAAAGGGAAATGTATTGGAAACATACAGGGTTATCTTTTGAAATCCAGGGTCAAAATATGCAGCTGGGCCTTTGAGAGACTAGGACTAAGAACAGGAGAGTCAGAAGGAGCCAACACAGCTGTTATTTCCAACATGTTTGTTTTAGGGAAACAAGATCTAGCATCTCCTTTTCTCTCTGCATATTGGCTTCATTCTTCAGTCTTGACGTGGACCTGCTTCCTCACTCTGCTTACAAATTAACCACTTGAGTAATATCATCATAAATTCCTGGGGAGAGAATCTGATTAGAGGAGACAAGCTTCCAGATTGGTTCTTATGGTTCAATGAGTGTTGGCTATTGGATTATGATAGTAGTGCTTGAGGAGGGTCGTGGCAATAGTTTACATCAAGAGTTGGCAAAATTCTTTTTTCTGTGAAGGGCCATATAGTAAATATTTTAGGCTTTGGGAACCAAGTGTCCTCAGTCAAAACTATTCACCTCTGATGTTATAGCACAAAAGCAGCCATAGGCAATCTATAAATGAATAGGTGTGGCTGTGTTCCAATAAAATTTTATTTACAAAAATAAGTTTTAAGCCAGACTTCTTTCACAGGCTATAATTTGCTGACTCCTCATCTACAGCTATAGTGTAAGTTGGAGAGGTCTTTAAGAAGGGGCTGAGGCAGATTGGAAAGGGTAATCATCCCAGATATACACACCAAGCTCTGAGCATTGGAAGCAGAGCCCTATAATAGTGAGGGGAACCTTAAGCCTGGTTGCAACTGTCAACTACTAAGTTGTAAATCATCAGCCTCATATTCAGAAAAGGGCATTCATTCTAGCACTAAAGACCCCACCCTGAGAACATGCGTGTATCCCCTCAGAATAGTTAGGAAAGAGATGGCACAGAAGGAAAGTGGCCATTTCAGCAGACTGGACTTGGAATAGAGAAAACCACACTGTTTTAGAAGGGGCAGGTTTTCAGAAATGTATGCCCAACAAACTCATATCGAGCTACAGCATATCTAACTATGTTGGGAGTTATATATTGTAGAGAAAGTGGTAGATAAATTCATAAGGTAAAGTTAGAAAACAATGCAGTAGGCAATTTTAAGTCCTATTTTGAGCTAGGGAGGAAAAGATGGTATAAATATTACATGAAGTAGTATGCTGAAATGATATTCTGTCCATTTCCGCAAACCAGAAACTCAGTGTCTAATAACCTCGAAACCAGGTATGATAAGTATGAAAGGGAGACTGGGGCCCCCACTGGAGCAGCCACCCTAACTGCACTGGAAGAGCTGAAGGCAAAAAATAAAAGACGTGTTTGTTCAATACATTCCCTAAGCAACTAGTGTGATCCAAGGGAGTTTGCAGGAATGGAATGCTTTCTTTAGTACTTTGCAGCCCTGATACGGTCAGAAAGACCCAGCTCTGCAATCATTGGAGGAAGACAATCAAAGATAGATTTCAGTGACTTCTCTTTGCAGCAGATTTTCTTTGTGTCCTCAATGGCTTCAATCAGTTCTCTGGTTTAAAGTTAGTTCCTTGGCAGAACTACTCTTCCCCTCTCTGCCATAATGAAAGACTGGAAAAGAGAGGGTGGTAGCAAATACTGAAGCAGGTGGATATTACAATTATTTTTAGAATATTAAGTACTTGAGGGACACCTGGGTGGCTCAGTTGGTTAAGCCTCTGCCTTCGACTCAGGTTATGATCCCAGGGTCCTGGGATAGATACCCGCATCGGGCTATCTGCTCAGCAGGGAGCCTGTTTCCTCCACTCTCTCTGCTTGCCTCTCTGCCTACTTGTGATCTCTCTCTCTGTGAAATAAATAAAATCTTTTAAAAAAAATTAAGTACTTCATATTAAAAAATCACAAATTAAAAACAAATGGCTTCCAAATATAGTTTCACAATCTGGAGGCAATATAACATAATGGCTAAAAGCAAGCCCAAGTTTTGTGTCTGAGTGACTTATCCTCTCTGAGCCTCATTTTCCTCATCTGAGAAGTGGGAATAAGAGGAATTACTACCTCATAGAAATGTGTCTTTTAAGTGAGATAAAATCCATCAAGTGCTAAGCTGAGCAAATTTGTACTTATCATAAATACTAGTTATTATTATTATATTATCATTAACAACTGGGTAGCTAGAGAAGAGTGAAAGAGATATAAAACAATTACTGTGATGTATGTGAGACAATCAGGACTCAGAAATGTCAAAGAGCTTTTTATTACTTGTTGAGCTGGTGCTTACAATACTCCAGAGTCTTGACTACTTTGGCCTGAAGGAAAATGGTGATAACTAGTTTCATTTATCATTGTCTTAAATGTTCTCCTTTATGTGGTAAGTTTCATTTTACCATGCCATAGGATTCCTTTGGAGTTAAAGAACATTTGATCCCTCATTATTCAGCAAATACACCTTATATAGGGGCATCCTATGCCACACACTTGAGATATATATTCATGGTAGAAACTCTGGCCTTGTCCTCCTCGGGGATTACTGCCTAATGTACGGGTATGTCCTGTTGGCAGAGTACCTTGGAGCTCAGCTGCTTCCTGGGAAAAAATGTTTACTTTTTCTCAGGAAAGATGAGAAGGTATTTACTGCAAAGATATTGAGTGGGTATGTATATTTCAGACCATAAATTCAGAAGGGACCAAAAGAAGGTAACTTTATTTTTCTACAAAGGAACTTAGTTTCTATCTATCTGTTAGGTAGTATCTGTTAGGTAATAAAAGGCAGTCTTGGTTAGTTTGGAGTGAAGTCCCTATCATCTCCTGGTTTCCTCCCTCACTCTCTTCCATGGAGTTTCACCTCCTTCCCTGGACTTCATAGCATTAAGCTATCTGGGCAGGAGAGTTGTCTGGTCCTTGGGAGCCATCTCTTCACTCTGACATTCTCTGAAAGATTTATCACCACATTGTCTCCTCTGCCATTGCTATATCCTTACACCAACAACTGCAAGATCACCACTTTTCCATCTGACAGACACCTGCACATTCATCTTTCCCTCGAGACCTCATCAAGTCAACCAGTTTTCCCTGTCAGCTACTGTTTGCACCCTTCCCAGATTTACGAGAAATAATTGCCTACCTATTCTGAGGCTGTCTCGGGATGTCTCTTGGGGGCTACATTGCTGGAGTTCTATGCTGAGTCTCAAGATATCTAAGGAAGGCAAGCATAGAGACAGAGCCAGCTCTAGAATGCAGTTGAGTTGCTCTGGGTAGCTACAATGTTGATACCTATGAGAAGGTGAGGAGAAGGTATCTGTGGTAACAAGGGCAGATCTAAATTTCAATATAAAGGGAATGGCCAGAATAAAAAATGCATAACACATCACAGACTAAAAAGAGAAAACAGGTTTAGAAGGCAAATCCTCAAAATATTCTTTGAATCAGATGTTGGTAAGGAAGAGACTTCACCTGAGCCCACCAAGTGAAGGCAGCTGCAGGACACCTGAACCCTTTCAGATAGCCTCATTGGCTGAGTTCCACCATTCACTGATGGCTCCTTCGTTTCTCTCAGATTCACAACCTGGACCTTTGGCCCATAGGATTACACAGTCCTGAGAAAATTTTCTCATGTTTCCTGGGCCCCAAAGTCTCATTTCTACAAGAAATTCAATTTCTTTATTAATTTTCTATGAGAGATACACTGCAAAATGATGGTTTCTCTTCCCACTGGGAAAAACTACTTGAGAAAACTAAATAAATTTCCAAAGCTATTAGCGAATACAAAACTAAAACACAGGAAATTACATGGCTTTAAGGAATTTTTCATCAGCCTATAACATTCTGATGAATTATCTCTCTCTGCCAAGAGAACAGTAATAGTTGCAATAGACCCCAAAGGTCCCTTCCATGAAAGCCCTCCCCTGACTCCTAATTGCCAATATTGGATACAGAAACTATGTCTTTCTAAAGTAAGTTTCTTTCCCTCCATTACATATATGTACTTCAAGAATGATACAGATATTTTTAATCACACTTATTTTTTAATGCATTATATTTGGAACTTGTCAAACATATACGTATCCGTAATGAGCGTAGATCTCTCCAGACTTAGTTATGTTGTCCTTTATGACTTCACAGGTGCTCTTTTGGATCCATTACATTCTTGAGACCAGTTCTCTCTTTCTGAAATGTAACCATCAAATATGGGCAGAGGAAATAAAGAGGATGATCTCAGAGAGGGGGAGGGGAATTTCCATCTAGCTATTCTAGCTTGACGGGTCACTTCTTCCATTCAACAGATAATTCTGTTAAAAAACCAAAGCTGGTCATCAGGGATTTGAATGTACTCTCTTCAGGATGGCTCCCGATAGACCTTGGTTAATCCTTATTTTCACCCCAGACTGAGGGAGTCATTTTTTTCAAAAGAATTAAGATAGCATCTAAATGTTGGAGAACCTGGAGGCTCAGTCCTGGTTCCTTTTCTCACTTCTTAAGCTCTCTACATAGGTAGTCCTATCACAGTAAATATGATCTATATGCTGATGGATTACAAATATATTTCACTATGTCCAACCTCTCCAATAAAACCAGGCTTCTATATCCAAATTCCCCATTTTCATTGGATTGCTGCCCTGCAATTCAACTTCTTATTTCCAAATCAGAAACCTCGGCCCACAGATACTCTGCCTACTAAAGCTATACTTATTCTGATATTCTTTATGTCAGTAAATGATATCTCCATCCATCCATTTTACCTAAAACCCAGATAACAACCATAAACAATTCCTGTCAATTATATTTCCAAAATATATTCTCCTCCATAGTTACTCCCTTTCTCTGTGACACCACCTATCACCTGGGTATCTATAATAGCCTCTTCCTACCTTATACTCTGTTTTCCACTCATTCACCAGAATGATTCCTTTTAAAAAAAAATTATTTATTTGAGAGAGAGAGAGAGAGCTATAGTAGGGAGAGGGGGAAAGGCAGAGGGTAAGCAGACTCCCTGCTGGGTGGGGAGCCCGACACAGGGTTCAAACCCAGGACACCTAGACCATGACCTGATCTGAAGTCAGACACTTAACTAACTGAGCCACCCAGGCACCCCACTGGATTTCTTTTCTTTTTTTTTTTTTTTTTTTTTTTAAGATTTTTATTTATTTATTTGACAGATAGAGATCACAAGTAGGCAGAGAGACAAAGAGAGAGAGAGAAAGAGGAAGCCGGCTCTCCTCGGAGCAGAGAGCCCAATGCGGCGTTCTATCCCAGGACCCTGAGATCATGACCTGAGCCGAAGGCAGATGCTTTAACCCACTGAAACACCCAGGTGCCCCAACTGGTTTTATTTAAATTTAAAACATATATCATTACTAAAATCCTTCAGTTGCTTCCCTTTGTCCCTAAAATAAAATCATAATCCCATACCACAACTTAAGCCTTGCTTGACCTGGCCTCTTCCTATCTGACAGAACCTTCTTTATTACTTCTATTTTTGGCTACAATGAGCTTGTTTCTGCCTCAGGACATTGATATATGCCAATTGCTTTACCAAGAATGTCCTTGCTATGCAGTTTGTATGTTTATTTTTTCTGTTTTCTTTGGCTTTTAATGGCTGCTTTAATCTCATCATTTTGGTCTCAGTGAACTTGTCACCTTCCCAGAGATCCCTTCCTTGTCCATCTTTCTAAGGTAGTTTCAATGACAACCTTCTTACTACATTATTTGCACTGACTCTATAATCATATCTATCTGGGTTTTCTTTTTTCCATACAATATGCTACTCTCTAAGCTGTTCAATTGTTTATTGTCTGTTGATCACAATCTCCACTGAGCTCTATAAAGTAAGAAACTTGTCTTTTGTTAAATCCTTCTCAAGGGTGACATGTTAGTGCCAGTTTATCTGGAAGTTCCCCAGTCTTAATACCAAAAGTCATGTTTTAGGAACTGCCCCAGACCCCAGCAGGCTGGAAAGTTGTTCATCCTATTGACTGAGTATAGGTACTTGATAAATGTTGCCCAAAAAAATGCATTTAGTGACAATCTCAGTAAAAATAATTTTTGAATACTGAGCACAATAATTTCTTATCATGGAAAAAAAACTAACTTTATGAAAGTTCCATGTTGCTCTAAATATTAAAGAAATTTAAAAATAGTTTGCAAAGATAAAAGTTAAACTGGTTGTCAACAGTTTCATTGGGAAATATGGAAATCAAAATAAGTTTGGAACAAAATATTCAAAAGTTAAAATATGATCTTGGGACCAAGGAAATCTAATGAGAAAAAAACCAAAATGTTTATATTGAAATCTGTAACTAGACTTGCAGTTCCTAAAATGTAGTTTGAGTAAATGGTCCAATAATATGCAAGAAGGGAGAAAAAGTTGGGAATGCAAAAGATACAATATGTCCTTGGACATTCTTAACACATATATTTGAGGGCTCTGAGAAGTCAGAGAGCAAAGACTCCTTTTCAGCACTGATTAACCCAGGGTTTTACATATTTGACTATGGAATACTTTTTAAAATTTTTAACATTTTAATATAGAATAGTATTCAGGAATATGTTTTGGGAAATGTGGCCATAAACCATAATACTCTAACCATTAACTGGGATCCACCATGAAATTTTCAAAGTCTAATGTATTAGACATCCAAGCTCTGTCCCAATCTGTCTTTTCATGGTCTGCAGAGATTTGCAGCAGGCAAAGGAGTGCTAATGTCAGTACCGTTCCTTTAGAATGGACTTGCTGTCAGCACTTCCAGCCCCGTGATCTGAGGTCCGAAGGGAAATTAAGGCAGCTCTTCATGAAAAGTTGGCAAAATGGAATACTCGCCATCTGGAATTGATGAAAAAGGAAATGAATGCCATGGAACTTATAAGCAATTAGATTATGAAGAGGCAGATGTTTGGCTAAAGCTCTATCAAAAGGAGTTAAAAGTCAGTCTGTGAGATTGAAAAGAAGAATAAGAATATAGAGTTTACTGCTCAGTAATTACGTTCAAAACTATAGCAATATGTTAGGTTAGTTTATTATTTATTAATAAAATTATTGAGCCACATGTTATATTAAGTGAGCATCATCAAAGATTCGTGAAGGGTCACCAGAAAAGGGTCATTTGTAAAAAAGCAACATTCAACAACAACAACAAAGAGTAAATCAAGAAATAAGCAATCTGGGACGCCTGGGTGGCTCAGTTGGTTAAGCAGCTGCCTTCGGCTCAGGTCATGATCCCAGCGTCCTGGGATCGAGTCCCACATCGGGCTCCTTGCTCAGCAGGGAGCCTGCTTCTCCCTCTGCCTCTGCCTGCCATTCTGTCTGCCTGTGTTCGCTCTCTCCCCCTCTCTCTCTCTGATAAATAAATAAAATCTTTAAAAAAAAAAAAAAAAAAAAAGAAATAAGCAATCTTAAAAAAAAAAATTTTTAAATAATTTTAAAAAGATATAAGTAATCTGAAAGCAACAGTTTTGGGTGACATTTAGCAAATTAAGCTTTGCTTAGTACAATACACTTATTTCAGAAATGTTGAAGTAAGTCACAGTTTAAAGAATTATATCTTGGAATGAAATAACATATAGAATGTACAAAGAAATTTTGTGCTGAGTGTAAAAACACTTGGTTTTTTTGTTTGTTTGTTTTTTGTCTTAAGACTGGAGGATGAAGAATAAATAGTGGTAAACAAAGTGATTCAGGAAGTGGATTGCTATTTCCAAGGAAAGCTAAGAGATTTAAAATTCAGAATGAGTAAGAGATTGTTATAAATATTTTAAGCGGGGAAAGAAAAAAAAAAGTGCATGTGAGCTCTTTAATAAGTGAGGACTAGTAAATCCATGGTGAGTAAAATGCTGAGACATTGAATTCATTTAATTGTTCTTTAGGTTAAAAAAAAAATTACAAAAGCCAAAGAGCCTTTCAGGAGAGGTAAGTGGCAAATGAGAATGATATGATCCCTTCGGGAAGATGAGGAGAACATCCTCAATTAGGAAAGAAAGGTAATGACCAGGAAGGGGCAGCAGGGGTGAGCTTCATACAAACTTCATTTATTTGGCTCCCTGAAATCTCTAACTTTTGATTGTTGAAACTGATTCATAGTTGTCTCATTCCCTACAAACTACGTGGAAGACAGGGTTTGCTAAGCAAATCACTAGTGTAAATACAATTTAAAAAATACTGTTTAAACAAATCTGGCAGGTACTTTGCTTGGCAACCCTTGGCTAGCCATTAATCGGTGTTACTAATTAACTTACTTCTTCTGCCATCTGCTCTTTCTTCTTCACAGTCTGTCCCTAGGAGAGTGCATCTATTCTTGTGACTTTTCCTATCACTACTTTGCTGATGACGCGCAAACACACGTAGCTATCTCTCTATTCGTTCCAAGTGCTCGTCTCAGAATTTCAAAAACCAGATCAAATTCCATGTGCACAAAGCCAAATGCATTGTGTTTTTTTCTTGAAAAACTACCACCTGCCCTAACTTTCTCTCTTTTGTCGATGGCACCATCATCCTTCCAACAAGTCAGTTGTAGCTTTTTGAAGCAACTCAGAATTATATTCTTCCTCATAGTTCACGTGTACTGAGTTCCCAATTTCTCCATGCCTAGGCTGTAGACCCATAATGTATACTGGAATGCCACCTCGGGTCCCTGACTCCTACTTTTCCCCAGGACACACTTTATCTATAGTTTTGACTGTGTCACTCTCCTACCAGAAATCTGCCACACCCTATCAGTTAACAGAGGTGATAAGAGCATGGATTCTAGAGCCAGACAGCTTGCATTGAAACCCCAGTTCTGTGACATCTTAGATATAAGGCCTTTGGCAAATGATTCAAACCATCTGTGCTTTGTTTTCTTCTTCTGTAAAACAGGGATAATAATTAAATTTATAGCGTAGTGTTGTGACAAGCATTAAATGGGTTAATATATTAAAAGCATTTAGAACAATGCCTGGTGCACACTGTGCAATATATTAACTATTCTTAGCTAAATATTAGGTATTATTATTATGACAAAACTTCTCTGCTTAATTTCCAAGGTCCCCTAAGTGAACTTCACCTCAACTTAATATAATTATTTCAGGTGGTTTTATAATATGAACTTCCATACATTAGCCTGGGCCATTTCATCATTACATCTGAGTTCCTGCCTCTCTGCATTCCCTCCAAGGAATATCTGTGTTTCCCATCCCTCAAAGCCTCCCTGGCTCTTCTCCTACCCCCCAGTACAGCACCTTCAGCCTGAATGGTCACTGTTTGCTGAGATTCCTCAAATATTTATGGATAAGAGTTTGGGTTTTAATTACATATTATTTTATGTAATTATTGTTTCCATTGTATGGTTCTTGTTTTTCTTCTATATAGTATGTGTGTTAAAAAGAAAGGCCTAGGGGTGCCTGGGTGGCTCAGTGGGTTAAAGCCTCTGCCTTCGGCTCGGGTCATGATCCCAGGGTCCTGGGATTGAGCCCCGCGTCGGGCTCTCTGCTCGGCGGGGAGCCTGCTTCCTCCTCTCTCTCTGCCTGCCTCTCTGCCTACTTGTGATCTCTCTCCCTGTCAAATAAATTAATTAATTAATTAATTTAAAAAAAAAAAAAGAAAGGCCTAGACTCACGTCAGACAAACTAATTCTAGGATCTCAGCCAGTGATTCAAGGCCTGTGTTTCTCACTGCTTTCATTCATCAAAGTACCTGGCATGTCATAAGCACTTAATAAATATAGGACAGATAAATGAATAAATGGAGAAAAACAAAGAGGGAGAATGTAAGGGTACATTATCAAAAAGGTGCATTTCAACTAGCATCTAATTCAGATCTGTAGCTTTTTTTTTCCCTCTGCCGTATCTCAGAACAGTGCTGAGAAAAGCAAATGAGTAGTGGCAGAGAAATTGATTGATCAATGCCTGTGATGGGCAGTTTACTTATATCTCATTTAACCTCCTATGGAACAGGTATTATTAACATCATTTTATTTATTTTTTTTTCAAGATTTTAATTTTTTGTTAATTTTTGCAAGAGAGTGAGAGAAGAAGCGATAAAGTGAGCAGGGGCAGCAGGGAAGGGCAGAGCGAGAAGCAGACTCCCCACTGAGCAGGGAGCCCAATGTGGGGCTTGATCCCAGGACCCTGGGATCATGACCTGAGCCAAAGGCAGACATTTAACCTACTGAGCCACCCAGGCACCCTTAATATCATTTGATAAAGAAAGAGTTTACGTTCAGAAATAGAACAAAACTGGAAAAAGTGGATTTCATTGGAGAGTTCCAGAACTTGTTCAGATTCAAATCCTGAACATCTGGAAGGAAAAACACATTCTTTTCCATTGCCCCTCATTACCTCTCATGGTAGTCACTCAGTAAACAGTTCTGACAGTTCAGATTACTTCATACAAATGAGTCGCATTTATTTTAATATATGCATATTTTATCATGTCAGACTACACATTCTATAATATTTAGGGAATTAATATTGTATATTTTAGAAAATTTAACAATTTTTTCATAATTTCCCTATATTATCCAAATTGGTAAATGCTCAGTGAGCTTAATAAGCTAAAAATGTGTGTTGGCTTATGCTCTTTTGTATCCTAGGCTAATTTTCTTAAGCGTCTGCATCTGATTTACCAGGCATCACTAATTAGGACAGCAGCTATCAGTTAAATAAATCAGTTGCAAACCTGAAGCACCTCACAGGCAAATTACCAATTTAGTGATTATTGACTAAATACAGTTAAGTACAGGTGTTGAAGAAATTTCCTACTTCACTCTATAAGTCATGGGTATCTTGGAAAGTAGATGAGAAAAGAAACAAAAGCCAGAAAGTTATAAAAGGGAAATGCAGTTAAGATAAACATTATGTTAAAAAGAAAAGCAATAGCAGGAGTTATCACTAGATGCAATGATGAAAGCTGAGATGGCGTTGGACATGCCAGCCAGCTAAGCTGTTTCGTAACTATATGACACAGGACAGCCACTTTACCTCCTTCTCTAAGTCTCCAGTCTGCCATCTGTAAGATTTGTTACCTAACTTGCATGTGTGCATATATGTGTACACTGTTTACCCAACTTGCCTCCATGTAAAATATATTAATAATATTCTATGCATCGTGTCTATTTGTTTGACTTGTAAAGTATAAAGGGATATTAAATATTATACACTAATATTAAACACTAATATAAATATTAATTGAAAGATTAGAGTTTCCAGAAGAGAATAAGATAAAAGCTTGCTCTATCAATGGGATGTTTTAAAAAACAGTAGTCAAATATGAAGAATTCTTCACAGACATTATTAGAAAGTAATAAAATTACTTCAGTGATTGTAGTATGTTTTAAGCAAGACTTCTTGAAACAATGCTACCAAATTTTTGCAAGGAAATATTCATTTTGATATGACTGCACAATACATAGCTTGAAAACTATTCAAAAGACATCTTTGCATGGTGAGAAATAAAAGTAAAAAAGAAAGAATTCCATAAACTATTGTGAACCACAGAGCTGGATTCAAGCTCTTTTTAACGTTCATATAATCTTAAATGACATTGCCAGATTGTGTCCTCAAATACAAGGAATACCTATGTAGATAATAAGAGAAAAATAATAAACACCTTATGCATGCAATGTCACAACCCGGAAAAGCACAGAGGAGACCACTAGACCCTCCCTGCCTCCTTGAGTGATATGAACCTCAAATCAAATACTAGGGATATTAACTGAAATAGCCCCCTGATTCAGCTTTGTATCATTTCTCAATATGAACCACCCTCTTTAATTCCATAATTTCTTCAGTTTATTCTTTTGAATATTTGCTCCTTAAAAGCAGGACTAAAAGAGGAAATTAGTGTTCATGTATAGATCCCTCATCTACTGTCAACTAGTCCTTGAGTTCCTTCATTGACTGAATGGTAAGGACTCATGAGAATTAAACAATTGTTGATGCAAAGTTCACAGTCATCCAGAGTTTATAACATTTTTACATACCCTGGAAATCCCACCTATGCCTTAAGAAAAGATACTTAAGGCAAAGTCTCCTTAATAAATCTCGTAGATATTTTTGTGATAAAAACAAAGGTAGGAAGATCATTTGCATTCATTGAAATGTAGTTTTGTAGTGTATCTTACCAAATTTCAGATTTTTGGTTCAAATTTTATCTAAAGGGGGAAAGGACTAGCAGCACCTCAAGCACAGTTGAGTGTTTTAACTGTGCCCATGTGGATAGAGCTGAATTAATGGGGTAGCACCAAATGGCCAGTCTATGAAAAACAGGGGAAATGGAGGAGCAAGGATATGAGGAGTAGTTGGTCAGAGCAGAGAAGAAAGTATTGATGGAATCTCTTCCCACACTTGGCAGTTGTGCAGCTGACGATTTCTTCTTTCACAAGGAAAAGGCACATTTTGCCCATTACATACATCATCTACCGGTGGCCTGGTTGTTTCTTCAGAAAAAGAAAACGTGTTTGTGTTGAAAGTAATAAGATGGATTCATGCAAGGCAAACGATTTACCTGAGACTCTTTCCAAAACGCACGTGGTAAGGAATATTCTGACAGAGATAGAACACATGAGCCAATTCAATTAATCATGATATAAGGCCTTAAAGATAGGGGTGCCTGCGTGGCTCAGTGGGTTAAGTGTCTGACTCTTGATTTCAGCTCAGGTCATGATCTCAAGGTCGTGGGGTCAAGCCCTGTGTAGGGCTCCATGCTGAGCATGGGTCTTGCTGAAGATTCCCTCTCTCCCTCTCCCTCTGCCTCTCTTTTCCCCCATCTCTAAAATAAAACATACAGACTTGAACATAATGTTTTTAGGAAGCACCATTTGCATGGATGAGCATATCAGTTCTGTGACATCTTTGTTGAAAAACAGCAACTCCTTTTTTAACTCTTATACTAAGACTGCCTATTATGGCTGTCTGCCTTATCTATAGCTTTTACTTTTCTTGAAATTTTCTAAAACAACATTCTCTTCATCTGATCATAAGAACCCCCAGTACAGCTTCCTCAGCCCCATTACAAAGTTACTCAATCAGAAACTTTCCCAGAGAATTTTTAATTACCAAGTAATTTTGATGATGAGTACATTTGAGCTGTCACGAAATCTTTCTGTGACCTTTTTTGACCTTGATGCTGTATCCTATTGTCCTAATATGCACATATCAAGTTGAGGGAGCCAAAAGCATATCACTTTAATTTAAATTGGTTATCAATGCTGTAGGAATAATTGTATCATTATTTTCCTCTTATGGTATAAGGTGAAAAATTTTAATATTAGAGTTATGAGGGCCTTTTTCTAATGGATATAATGTATAATATTATTAAATATCAAATGGTATGTTTTAACTCATTTCCTTCAAACCATTCAAGAAAAGAGGGAATGGGAAGCAACCCTTGGGGAGAAGACAAACAATTACAGATCGTGTTTTTCTTCTGTTTAGCATGAGCCAGAAGGTCAAAAAACCCATTCTGTGTCATAAAGTGAAATTTTGCATGGTCCATTGAACTTAAAGTTTTGTAGAAAAAGTCTGACCAACAACAATTTTAAGGAGAGAATACAGGTTTCTGGGACACAAATATCTCAAGAAACTGCCTACTTCACATGCAAGTCTTTACCCATGAAAGTCTCTAAGTCAGAACAGTAACCATCACTCCTAAAGATTTCGAAAGCCAAGGACTCCCTGGGATTACTGCCCTATGACTTCTATATTGTAACTTTTTCTTATGTATTGAATATATCTCTTACCAAAGTTCAAAATTAACTAGGTTTGTTCATTTGGACACACTTTCATTATAAATTTTACAATGAAGAATTTCAGGGAAAAAAGAGCTACAATCAGCTGTCAAATCTAACTGTGCATCTGAATTCTTCCTATAAGATTTTTTCAAGACCATCATTTAGCTTTGGCGTGTACATTTTCAGCAAGGCAGCGTGTAGATCTTTGCCACTTTCTCCTTTCTTGTTTGAACAAGTCTGTCTTCCTGTAACTTTGCTCCTAGTTCAACTCCCTGAAGTTACCCTGACAAAGCTTGATTCTTCTTCCATTTGCCATTTCCTACAAATAACACCCATCAGCTCAATTTGAAGCTTCTAATCTGGTTAAATTTCTTTAGTAGCTTTACCTCTTTCCTTTATATGATATTGTTTTCTGCTTATCACATCCTAGTTTGTTTTTGTCCTACGAATTGTGAAAACCCAATAATATCCCAAGAGAGCTACTGGGGGAGGTCCTTGAGAGGACATGACCTCTGGTCGATGCACTAGCTGGACCCAGGCAATTGAGGGCTCTTCACCAGCTTCCCTGTCCTTGAAATGTACATTCTGCCCACCATTCCCACAGCTACACTGTTTTCAAGGACATAGCCTTTAGAAAGCAATATGTTGTTGACACCATCTGGCCCGAATGTCATAAGACCTCTGTGTAAACTTTTAAGATTCTGGCAGGCACATATGGAGATCTACTCATCTTTTGACTGCCCAAGACCATCTTGGTATGTAAGTTCCCTCATTAATTAAACCTGCCACATACCAGTCTGGAGTAGACAAGGCTTAAGAAAATTACTAGAAGTTCCACAGAAGGATAAGTTGGAGCCACAGATCATTATCCTTTGTGAGAAATATAACCAGTTACAAATCTTCTAATTGTACCAACATTCATCTCTATTTCTCCACCATGTCCTGGAGTTTACTATAGAATGCCTTTTCCAGAAGAAATATAGCTATAGAAAATTTTGAAAGTCAGAAAAAATTATGATTGGGTGGAAATTTCTAAGTCACCTAATATCCTTTACAGAAGAACTTTTAAACAGTCAAACTTCAATAATCCTCTTCTATGGATATGTATTTAGTATTTATTCAACTCCCTTGTGCTACTGCAAGTCTTCTGAAGGAAAAAAATCTCAATGTAGTATCATTTGTTCATCAAAGAATTAGACAAATTTTTCTTTTAGAAAAGTGAAACCTTCTTAAACAACAATCATGGAAAGCAGAAATGGATTGCAGTTGATATTACTAGCAAACCAAAGACTCCTGAAAGCAACATGGTACACCTTCCAAACCTCTGCCAGGAGCTCTGTGCATTAGCAGATAATGAAAACAAGATTTCTAGATAAAAATAGAATGTAGAACCAAGTATGTCACCTTTTTCACATGTGACAATTTACTCTCAAAACCAAGAGAAACAAACTCCAGCTGGCAGTGAGTAGAGAACTAGGCAGGTGGAGAAGAAGCTATTGGATCCTTCAGGTGGTTCTCTTCCTGACATCAAGTTCACACATTTCAGCTGGCTTTGAAGATTTCCCAAGTTCCTCAGAATCTGGGGCTCCAATTCAGAAAGCCAGTTCATCCATTATTCATCATGACTTCACACCAAATTTCTAAATTAGTATCTGACCTGGAAAAAGAAAAGGCTGCTCCTTTAAATTTGAGGAGTTGTGCAATAATGTGATGGAAGGTAACACAATGTGACAGATCAAAAGAAGGGCGCCGTTGAAATCTCGAAACCCAAGTTGAGATTTTTTTTTTAACTCACACATAAAAAAATCTAGTTGCCAACCATTCCTAAATACTCCAATCTCCAGCTGTCAAAATGATAATTATCAAAGGAAAAAAGTGCATTAGAAACTGCTGTAAATTCCCACCATGCTTTCTAATACAAAGTTTGACATTGTTTCCTCTGACTTCTTACTATGGACAAGAGCTGAGTTCTTATAATTTGGGTTTACAGAGAAAGTCTTTTTGCTAAGATAAATGAAAAAACGAGACCAGACTAAGCTAATCCCCTGGTGCAAATATCCCATTTCTTTCTTTTGGTCCTAAGAAGTATATTTCAAGGAAGTCTAATAGTTATATAACCAATGCCATTAGGTGGTTTTCAGCTGGATTTGTTTTTATGACAGGGTCAAGCTCAGCCTGTAGCAGCACAAGTAATAAGTGAAATGCAAATGTTCGAAGTATTTGCTGTTGCAAGTCAAAGAGAATCTATTTACAGAGAGCATAGCTGGAATGTGGAACTCATAGGAAAAGAGGGTTCTCTGAGCCTGTGGAACCAAAGATTGCTGTTGTCAGTTCAAATAATAGGACCACACACAAGTGCGTTAATTGCCAGAAGGCAGGTCTGAGAGGTTCTCTTAATTAGGATGAATGGTTTCTACCCAAATTTTTCAGCTTACTGTCAGGGTTTTCATTGTATTCACTGAAGCTGGCTCATTTAAGAGCCAGGTTTGAATGTGGTGTGCAGCGAATGTAAATGATCCCAAGCTGAGGGACCTCTACAGACAGACCCAGGTAGTCTTATTACCAATGCTAATAACACTCAGCTTGTCAAGTGTTGGGCTGCATGTGTCCTGGGTTTTGACATCTCTGCATTTCTGCACATTGTGTACAGATGTGCTAAGGGTCTTGACTCGCAGGGAGAATTTCAACACTGAGTCTTAACAGCAGGACAGAAAGTCATGCCCACTGTGTGATAAACATAGCAGTGTGTGCTGTGTAGACGACTGGAAATGTCCACTACACCCTGTCCACCACACTAAGACCTGCATGAAGGAATGACAGGAGGTCAGATGAAGAATCAGCTAAGGGGTCTGAATAAAACATACAGCCAAAGTGATGGAAATAAAGCAGACCCAATGGCCTCTCTTCAGTAGGACCCCATTACGTTCTTCAAAATGAATGTATAAATAACCAAGCGAAATAAACACTGCATTTTCCTTAATGGACAAAATTAAACTATAAATAATAGAAAGGTTCCTTTTACACCTGCTAAGTGAAATCAGTTTCAACGAAGTACCTCTCTAACTTACCACTGATATGATTAGGGATGCTAGATATCTAGCATAAAACTGGGTAGATGGAGCGATACAAAAAATATAAATATCACAGGATCTTTGCCTTTGAGGGACTCAAAAACATTATTTATACTACATGTAATGACTAAGCAGTCATGGGCAAAGCAATCTCCTGGGTTCTGGAGACAAAGGAAAAGGAAATTAGAAAGTAAGAGCCATCCTAATCTCCCTGGCACCCTCGGCAGGAGGAAAAAAGATGACTGATTACAACTTGGTGTGGGAAATGGAACCTGAAGTCAGGGGAGAAATGTCTTCTTTGGATGGAGGTCTTAGGTTTTATTTTTAAATAAATCAGATTTCAAATTATGACTCTACCACTCACTAGCCACATCCTTTGAATAAGGTACAGTTGTCTCATGTTTAAAATAGTGATGGCAAAACTCAACTCCTAAATTATTGTAAGGATGGGGAGAAACAATACACACAAAGCACTTGAGAGAGGACCTGTCCTTATTAATATACACATACAGTGTTTCTATCATCTCAGAAAGAACAATCTCCACACTCTTCTCAACGTTCCAGGGAGTCTTAAAAATGGCTGATGTCAACATCTCCCTGAGAAAAGAAGATTGCCAGTTTCCATTAAGAGACATGATAGGATTGGAAGTTAAGAAGCTCTGAGTATATAGTTGAGCCACCCCATACACAAACCATACCAGTGATTCCCCATCAGGAGTCCTGAACCTACATCCAGGGTCAAGATGGACATGGGGCATGCAGCTATTTCAAATCTTTTTGTACCTTTTTATTTTGGTTAGGTATCAAACATACAGAAAAGTTATAAGGAACTCCTGTGCACCCTTTGTCTGGTTTCACCAAAGGTTTATATTTTGCTCCACTTACTCCTTCATCCTGGACCATTCCAGAGTAGGCTGGAGATAAAATGTCCCTCTGTCCCTCTACACTTCAGTATGTATTTCCTAAGAACTAGGACATTCTCTTGCACAGCCACAATACAATGATCAAAATCAAGAAATTTAACATTTATATATTACTATCATCTAATCCATAGTACATGTTCAATTTTTGACAATTGTTTCAATAATATCCCTCACTACCTTATTTTTCCTGGTCCAGAATCCATTCAGGATCACACATTGCATTTATTGTCTATTTGATTTCCTTTAATCTGGGAAAGCTCTTCAAACTTTCTACTTCGAAAGTAGTTATTTTTGTCAAATATGTCTCAGTTTAATTTATTCAATGTTTCTCCATAATTCAGCTTAGGTTGGGTATCTTGCACAGGAATAAGAGAATTGGTACTATTTCTTCTTAGTGTATAAGGTCAGGAGGCACATGAAATTCATTCTAATACTGAACACTCCCAGTTTTGATCACTTAGATAAAATGATATCTGCCAGATTTCTTCCTCAAAAAGTTAATGTTTTTTTTTTCTTTGCAGCCAAAAAAATACTTGTGGGGAGATAATTATTTTGATCCTCATCAAACTTTCCCTCTCTTGTCTTAGCATCCATGGATGATTGCTAACTTCTTTAACTGCCATGCCACAGTCTGAAAGAGATTTCTCTTCTTCCCCTTTTATTTATTTAATTATTTATTGATGTAAATCTGAACTCATGTATTCCTATTTAATGAACTATAGTCTATTGTTATCATTATTGATTTTTTAAGGCTTTTAATAAAATTTTTTATTTTTTATAAACATATATTTTTATCCCCAGGGGTACAGGTCTGTGAATCACCAGGTTTACACACTTCACAGCACTCACCAAAGCACATACCCTCCCCAATGTCCATAATCCCACCCCCTTCTCCTAAACCCCCTCCCCCCAGCAACCCTCAGTTTGTTTTATGAGATTAAGAGTCACTTATGGTTTGTCTCCCTCCCAATCCCATCTTGATCATTATTGATTTTTACACTTAGATTGTTTCAGGTTTGGCTAGTGGATCTTCTCAAGATGTATTAATATATCTGCACAATTCTTTAAGTGTTCCCTCACTTCCTGGCACACAGATGTTCCCCGTTCTTCTTGCACTCTTCATGCCCCAGTCCCAGAGCCAGTCATTTACCTAAAAGTCCTGCATGAATCAGCCAATATTTGGGCACTAGTTGTGTTCATTGATACTGTTGTGTCACTGTTTTCTAGGTTCTCTCAGCAGCAGACAGTGCTAGAATATGTATAATAGACATGTAATTTTTAAAAATATTATAAATGCATATTCACTCAAAATTATGGATTCATACTTTATCAATTCCAATCCAAAACTATAGTATACATTCAAATCTTAAGCTTTTAAATATTTATAAACCTGTCATTAACTGACTGCCCTTATTATCATCATTGTCCTTACTCATTTGCTTAATCCTAGAAGTCACAAAAAGTAGTTTCAGAATTGATAGCACTGCAAAAAGGAAACCTACCAATCAGAGTTCAGTATTTTTATGGGGGGGGTAGGTAAAATCTGTACATAATGAAATGCATAACTCTTAAGTGTATAATTTAATTAGTTTTGACATAGGCATATATTCCTATAACCCTCCACCCTTATCAATCTAAAAAATGTTTCCACTCTTTCAGAAAGATCCTTGTGCTCCTTTCAAATAAATCTCCTACTCCTAGAGCAACCACTTCTCTGCTTTTATTTACCATGAATTAGTTTTTCTATTCTAGAACTTCACATAAAAAAGTTCACATAAAAGAGTTGCACAATATACACTCTTTTGTGTCTATCTTCCTTTATTCAGCATTTCTGTGAGATTCATATGTGTGTTATTTAATATCAGTAGTTTATTCCTGACTAGTATTCTGTTATATGGTTATATTATAATTTGTTTCTCAATTCTCCTGGTAATGAATATCTGGAGTATTTCCAGTTTGGGGCTATTATGAATAAGCTGCTATGAACATTTATGTACAAGTCTGTTTTGGAAATATGCTTTAATTTGTTTTGGAAACAGCTAGAAAATAAATTGCAGAGTCAGAGAGTAGGTCTGTTTAACTCCATAAGAAACTGCCATATGTTTTTGCCCAAGTTACTGTATCATTGAGCACTCCCAAATGATAGTTCCATTCATTCCATCTATTCTATCACCAAATTCTATTTCAACTAAATTTTTACCAAAATTTGATAATCAGTTGTTTTCATTTTAGTCACTACAGTGGGTATATAGAATTATCTCATTGTAGTTCCAGTGTTCATTTCTCTGAGAACTAATGATGTTGATTGCATTTCAGGTACCTATTTGAAGCATCCATTCAAGTCTTTTGCTTATTGTCCATTAGGTTGTCTTATAATTGTATCATAGTATATATTATGTATTCTAGATACAAGTCCTCTTTTGAAATGTATGTTTAGCAAATTTTTTGCCAGTGTACAGATTATTTATTTGCTTAAATGTGTCTTTTGATGAGTATATATTTTTAAGTTTGAGGGTTCCCTTCAAGTATTCTACAGAATACTGACCAGTGCGTGCATTCAAGGAAACTAACAAAAGCCGGAGAAAATTTTCCCAAGAGGATAAAACAGAACAATCCTCAAAGTCTGCATAAGAATGCTAGTAATACCTCTCCCCACTACTCAGACTATAAAACCTTCATGTGGACATTAGGAAGAATAAGATTTTGTTTCATTATTGAGAAATAATTCTAGATTCAATACTGCTCTGGTCCACCTAAAAAACTAAAGAAGTGAGAACCAAAAGAATCAACCTACCTCCAAGTAACTTACCCTTACCTCAGAACAAAGTTAAAGAATATTTTTAGGAATACAAAAATACCCAGCATCCAACAAGTAAAAAATCACAATGTCTGATATCTCATCAAAAGTTACATAGCATGCAAGAAACAAAAAAATATAACCCATAGTGAGGAGAAAGTTCAATCAAAACCAAACCAGAATTGACACTGACATTAGAATTACCAACAAGGATATTAAAATAGCTTACAACTATATCCTGCTTGCTCAACAAACTAGATAGAAGACTGATCATGATAAAGGAACAAAGAAGACATCAATTGACTGAAATCTAACATCTTGGAGTGAAAATTGCATTGTCTCAAAAATAAAATTAAAATACACTGAGTGGGATTAAAAGCAGATTAATCATTGCATGAGAAAATATTAACATGCTTCAAGACACAACAATAAAAATTATCTAATATGAAATACAGTGAAAAGGGATTCCAAATTAAAAAAAAAAAAAAACAGAATATCAATGAGATGTTAAAGCAATTCCAGCAGCCTAAAACAAGTGTAATCAGAGTAAAAAAAGGAAAGAAGACAGAGGAGGGGATAGAAAAATACATGTAGACATAATGGCCAAAATTTTCCAAATATTTTAATCCACCAATCTAAGAATTTCAATGAAACCAAACAACAACAAAAAATGTGAAAAGACATGCCTCCAAAGGCAAAGGAAGCAAAAGGAAAAATGAACTTTTGGGACTTCATGAAGATCAAAACTTTCTGCACGGCAAAGGAAACAGTCAATAAAACAAAGAGGCAACCCACGACATGGGAAAAGATATTCACAAATGACACTATAGACAAAAGGCTGATATCCAGGATCTATAAAGAACTCCTCAAACTCAACACACACAAAAGAGATAATCATGTTGAAAAATAGGCAGAAGACATGAACAGACACTTCTCCAAAGAAGACTTTCAAATGGCTAACAGATACATGAAAAACTGTTCATCATTAGCCACCAGGGAGATTCAAATCAAAACCACATTGAAATATCACCTTACACCAGTTAGAAAGGCCAAAATTAGGAAGACAGGAAACAGCAAGTGTTGGAGAGGATGTGGAGAAAGGGGAACCCTCTTACACTGTTGGTGGGAATGCAAGTTGGTGCAGCCACTTTGGAAAACAGTGTGGAGATTCCTTAAGAAATTAAAAATGGAGCTACTTTATGACCCAGCAATTACATTACTGGGTATTTACCCCAAAGATACAGATGTAGTGAAAAGAAAGGCCACCTGTACCTCAATGTTCATAGCAGCAATGTCCACAATTGCCAAACTGTGGAAAGAGCCAAGATGGCCTTCAGCAGAGGAATGGATAAAGAAGATATGACTCATATATACAATGGAGTATTATGGCTCCATCAGAAAGGATGAATACCCAACTTTTGTATCAACATGGTCAGGACTGGAGGAGATTATGCTGAATGAAATAGCTCAAGCAGAGAGTGTCAATTAATATATGGTTTCACTTACTTGTGGCGCATAAGGAATAACATGGAGGACACTAGGAGAAAGATAGGAAAAGTGAATTGGGGGAAATTGGAGGAGGAGATAAAGCATGAGAGACTGTGGGCTCTGAGAAACAGAGGGTTTTAGAGGGGAGGGGGTGGTGAGTATTAAGAAGGGCACATATTACATGAAGCACTGAATGTGGTGTATAAACAATGGATCTTGGAACACTGAAAAAGCAAAATAAAATTTTAAACTAAATAAATAAATAAAACCCTTCAGTAGAAAGGAAAAAAATGTGAAAAGAATTACACTAAGTTCATTTTAAATAAATTGCTTAAAATTAATAATAAAGAGAAAATCTTAAAATCATCCTAAGGTGATACAATATATAAAGTAGAAAATGCCTGGAAAATACATTAAAAAATGTATCAATCATATCTATATGGATTGCTAGATTCAAAAGTATATACATACATACATATATATATATATATATATATATATTTACCTGTAGTGAAAATTTCTTTCAAAAAATAAAAGCAACTGCATAAAGTAAAAACTGTGTAATGATGAAAAAAACACATACATACATACACACCGAACAAATTCCAATAGACAGGCATTTGACAAAATACGTTACCAGTATCCTTCAAAACTATTAAAGTCATCAAAAATAATGAAAGCATGTGTGTCACAGCCAAGAGAGTCTAAGGAGACAGAATAGCAAAGTATATTGTGATATCCTGGATGGGGCCCTAGAACAAAGAGGGCATGACATAAAAACAAAGAAATTATGAATGAACGTTAGTCAATGATAATATGTGGTAATTTCTCCACTAATTGTCACAAATATATTGTATTAAGGTAAAGTGTTAATAATAGAGAACACTGGGTGTGGGAACCACAGGAACTCTTTATATTTTCTTTTTACTGTAGATATAGAACTTCTAAAAGGCAAAGTCTATGAAATATGAAGACAAAATAAAAACCTTTTCAGACATAAAAACACTGAAATAATACATTATTACCAGACCCATATGACAAAAAAAAATTTTTAAGATTTTATTTATTTGACAGACTGAGATCACAAGTAGGCAGAGAGGCAGGCGGAGAGAGGAGGAAGCAGGCTCCCTGCCAAGCAGAGAGCCTGATGCAGGGCTCGATCCCAGAACCCTGGGATCATGACCTGAGCTGAAGGCAGAGGCCTTAACCCACTGAGTCATCCAGGCGCCCCAAAGATTTACTTATTTTGTGAGGAGGAGGGGAGGGGCAGAGGAAGAGGAGACAGATAATCTCAAGCAAACTCCCTGCTGAGCCAGGAGCTCAACGTGGGATTCAATCTAATGACCTGAGAAGAAACCAAGAGTTGGAGGCTTAACCAACTGAACCACCCAGGCATCCCAAAGAAAACTATTTTAAAGCTAATTGAAGAAAAATAACAATACAATATAAGCATTAAAACATAAGGAGAATTAAAATGTGTGAGACCAATAGCTCAGCGACCAAGAGGAGAGAAATATAACCACTGTTGTAAATTACGGAGGCTGTTTTCCTCTTTGCTCTTCAAACTGAGTAATTTCTATTGCTCTCTTTTGTTAAGCCCATCCAGTAAACTTCTCCATTTTAAACATCACAATTTTAAGTGCCGGAATTTCCATGTGATTCCTTTTTAGGCTAAAATTTCTCATGTATTCACTCATGATGGCCAGGTTCCTTTTACTTCTTTTTCATATTTATAAAACCTATTTTAAAGTCTACTAATTCCAACATCTGGTTCAGTCATCATCTGTTTCTACTGACTATTCTTTTCCTTGACTGTGGATACTATTTTAGTATTTTCTTCTTTCTTAGTATGTATGTTATTTTCTATTTTACACTAGATGTTGTGGGTAATACATTATAGAGCCTGGTTTCCTTATCATTGGAAAAGGGTTGATTTTCTTATTGGAGGCAGTCACCTTGATTGAATTAAAATTCCAATTTCTGCCTCCCTGCGGTATTCTTCTAGTCTTCGAGCTCTTTTGTTTGTTTCCCCAATCATCTTCTTGTCATCTTTCCTATGCATCTGCATTTTAGGAATCAGCCAAAATCTGAGCCAAGTTTATATACATATTTTGGACTTCATCTTCTAGCATCACCTCCTTTTCCAAGATTTTCCTCCCTCATTCTCCAATATTCTGGCAGTCCTGAATTCTAGCCTTTGTTTGACTCCCCAAGCCATCAGGACTATACCTTGCAGTGTAAGTTTTAGTCACACCATGATACCTGAACTGGGAAATATCCCCAGGTGAAAATCCACATAAAAGTCAAACTCATCCAATTCAGTGCCTTTCTTTTAAGGATCAACCCTGCTACACTTTCTGGGTTTTTGTCACTCTCCATTGCTTTCAAATGGTTATTTACATGTTTATTTAGCTTTTTAAAAAAATTTTATTTTAAGGTTATAATTGCTAACTATGAGAAGTATAGACTAGGAGTATAGACTAATACAAGCTATTCTACTGTTATTGAAAGTATAACTACTCGAATATGTTTCAAAATTGTAGAAAGCACATGTTTTCTGCCATAGTATTAAATAGGAGAGTTGAGTTTTTTATTCTTTAAGCTGAAATTTTATGAATTAAGTATATATAACCTTGAGTTATGACCTACTGATCTCATCTGTCTTCTAGTGTTTATCAAAATATTTATTGTCAACTATGGGCCAGTCACTCCTGTAAACACTGGGAATATAATAACAAATGGGATAAAGCTTTGATATGTACATATTGAACAACCATAATAGTAAGTTTTAATCTGAAAAAATGCTATCAGAACAAGTTAATAGAATAAAAAGTGATTGGGCAATGGGAGAGGAGGAGCTTCTTATTTTGGTGGTTAGAGCAAACCTCTTCTGGATAGGTAACATATGAGCTAAAACCTATCTACACTAAATGTTTAGAAAGATGAGAAAATTCAAAGACAGATTTCTTAATCTTGGTGATATTGATATTTTGGGGCCAATAAAAGTGATAAATCTGTTCTGTGCAGTGCAAGATGTTAAACAGGATTCCAAGTCTCTACTCGCTAGATACCAGTAGCATTCCCACTCCTGTCAGGATCACAGTGTCTAGACATTGCCAAATACCTGCTAGGGTACAGTCACCCCGAGCTGATTAATCTATATCACTAATCTACATAATCACTAATCTACATAAGGA
Source organism: Mustela putorius furo (assembly GCF_011764305.1). Lineage (NCBI taxonomy): Eukaryota > Metazoa > Chordata > Mammalia > Carnivora > Mustelidae > Mustela > Mustela putorius. The sequence goes on from NW_025421987.1 coordinate 36,332,484, forward strand.
ATAACCCAGGCATAAGTTATAGCACAAGAAAAACTTTTTTTTTTTTTTAAGATTTTATTTATTTATTTGACAGACAGAGATCACAAGTAGGCAGAGAGGCAAGCAGAGAGAGAGGAAGAAGCAGGCTCTCTGCTCAGCAGGGATGCGGGGCTCGATCCCAGCGTCCTGGGATCATGACCTGAGCCGAAGGCAGAGGCTTTAACCCACTGAGCCACCCAGGCGCCCCAAGAAAAACTTTTGATGCAGGAACAAGTTCAGTGACTCAAAGAAGAAAAAGTAGAACAGTAAGGCTGGTGACTAGTAAGTAAGAAAAAACATGGTGAAGATAGGCTCAAAAAGGAGTGCCTGGGTGGCTCAGTGGGTTAAAACCTTTGCCTTCCACTCAGGTCATGATCCCTGGGTCCTGGGATGGAGCCCCGAATCAGGCTCTCTGCTCAGCAGGGAGCCTGCTTCCTCCTTTCTTTCTGGCTGCCCTTCTGACTACTTGTGATCTCTCTGTCTGTGTCAAGTAAATAAATAAAATCTTTTAAAAAATATTTTAAAAAAATAAATAATTTTTTAAAAAAAGCTCCATAATGGTGAAATATTTGTGGACTATTTTAGAATGCAGAAGATGTGGCCTGGGGGCAAGGAGTTCTAGTATAAAATTCAGAAAGTAGGTACATACAGGAATGCCTCATTTTCTATAGGAATGAGGAATTGCCTCATTTTCTGTAGATGCTCCTTTTTGTGATATAAAAGTCCTGCATAGTTTTACTTACAGAGCAGTACATGGGGTTAAATTCTCCATCGCCAATAATGAAAGAGTCATCTCCTTAGTTAACATAGGGGTTATACCCAGTAACATAAAGGCAGATAAATAATATAAAGATGAGTAAGTAAAGGCAGATATATGAAATATATAATTTGGATTCAAATCATCTTTCGATAGACATTGTATGATGGTATATTTCTGTTTTAAAAACTTGAAGATCATAATGATGAGAGTTAAAGAAAAAAAGAACAAATAATCTATTACTAATATTTTTAATCTGAAAATAATCTTCAATTCCATTCACTTCTAGAAAATAAATTTCCAGTTTGTTTCTCATTGCCTTATATTGATAACAGCCTTCATGAGTATTCTTTGTTTAGATAAGAAATTCTACTTTTGGAGAAATACTGACAGACTGCAGATTATTTTAAGTTAGTGAATTCAATTATAAATTTCAGTCTTTGCTTTCACCCTGTAAGATTTCAAGTTCAAGTAGTTTAGATATCAATGCATTTTCTTGTCTGTTAAATGTAAAGAACTTCTTTGAGAATCCTGAAATACTATTATAGCAATTCTATGGATATGTTCCAGCTTGTATAGTAACAAGATATTCTTCCAAATCCGTTTATCTTAAACAGAAAGGATGACATGGGTTTTTCCACATCTTAGTGGTATTAAGATGTCAGTCAGTATCAAATGCTATTTTAAATTTCTAGTATCCATTTTCTGGCTTGAATTCCCTTAATGCTATATATTTAGGGTGCACCTGAACATGTAATCTTATGAGCTTATGACAACTAACAAGAAATACCATATGTTTATTTATAGCCTCATCAAAATATTTGTCAAATATAGAACAAGAACTAAGAAGGATTTGTCACCTGATGAATTCATATGCTTTGCACATAATAGGCACTTAAATATACCTGAATGAATGAAGGAATGAATGAAGTGTTGCAAGTGTTCTTAAAGACCATCTAGTTCAACTCTTTGAATCTATTAAAGAAAAATCCTAAGGCCAAAATATTTGATCCAAAGAAATTAATTTTCCCAATGCTTTAATAATAGAAATATCTGATAACCTCCTCTGACTACTTTTGCTCATATTAATGTTTTTAACATACTTATATCCAGCTACCCACATATACCCATTCATATAGTAATATAAAAAATTATATACAAATTTTTTATAAAATTTATGTTAAAATATTAATGAACATTTCCTGACTACTAGGCATGGCCCTTAGATACTGTGGATACAGAAGGGAATAAGACATAGCTTTTATGCTTCAGGAGCTTAGAATCTGGTAGAGAGAAATATGTGTAAAAATGAATTAAAGAGTAACACATGCTATGACAGGGAAAGAGTTTTATGAGTACCCAGAAAAAAGACACATTGGTTCCACTTGGAAAAGGTAGGAACTGCTCTTTAGGAAGGTGAATTATGGGTGGGTCTCAAGATTGGGGATTCAATAAGAGAATAGTAGACTCAAAACATGAAAACATTCTAGTGGAGCAACGTGCACCTACAAGCCTGGAGGTGGGAAAGCTCAGAACGATTTGGAGGGGCATGGAGTACAAATAGAGGAGTGGCACAGCAGAGATGGGGCATGTACATCCAAGACTGTAGAGCCTGGTAAGGAGCCAGACTTTAGAAAAAGTACAAACCTCAGAAAGTATTTGAACAGCACAACAAACAGTTTTGTGGTCTGAAAGCTATCAGCTGGCAGAGAGAAGGATAGGTTTGAGATAACAGAGAGACAGAGGCGGAGAAAGGAGTTAAGAGGTTAATGTCACTCAGAGTCCAGGTGACAGATGGCAAGAGTCTGGACTAAGCCAGTGTTGGAGAGAATAGAGAGGGGAAACGCAGCCCCAAAAACTGGCTGGAAAAGATGAAAGTAATGAAGGTTGGAGGGTTTTCTGGGACAACTTGTGGATTAATTTTCTGACATTCTTAAAAATATTATAAATTAATTGTTATATTCTGAGTAAAAGCCCAAATCCTTACAATGCCCTATAAGGTCTATATGATAGAGTTCTTGTCATGTCTTTGACTTCGTCCCCTAAGACTACTTAATGCCTCACTACCAGCTCTGCTTTGGCCACACTGACTGGCCTCTGTGCTTTCCCCAGGGGTGCAAGGAACTCTCACCTTTGGGGAGCTACCCACTCCACTGCTTAAAACCGCAGCTCTTAAATTCCACATATGAGTGAAATCATATGAAAGAGGAAGAGAGGGCAAAATAAAACAAGATGAAACCAGAGAGGGAGACAAACCATACTGACTTTGTCCAGAAAAAAACATCTGTAGTCTGAAAAGGAGCCTGTTGACTCATATTCAGATGATGTAACTGATTTATGTGTGACCCTTCCCTGGGACATTTGCATTCAAAAAGAGTTTAGAGTTTAACAAAGAAATTAACCACGCAGTTGTAGAATTTTAAATAAGAAAAGGAAGAATAGGGTGCCTGGGTGGCTCAGTTGGTTAAGCGACTGCCTTTGGCTCAGGTCATGATCCTGGAGTCCCAGGATCGAGTTCCACATCCAGGTCCCTACTTGGCAGGGAGTCTGCTACTCCCACTGACCTCTCTCCTGTTCTCTCTCTTTCTCAAATAAATAAGTAAATAAATAATAAAAATCTTTAAAGAAAAGGAAGAATATATCTTGAGGCACATGTTTTTCTAGTTCTTTCCAGATAATGCCATTTTAAGATCTAAAGATGCTTTGATAGAAAATATTCGGTAAAAACATCTTTAAAAAGACTGTAAGCTTAAAAGCAAATTACCTTGTTGACTGTTTAAGCTTAATTGCTGTTTTAAGATTCAATCCCCTGAGTGAAACTAAGGCTACCAGGCGTCTATCTCAAAAACAATAAAAGAGACTTTCTCCATCCCACTGAATGATGGCTCAAGTGTCTGTACTGATATAATTTAGTCCAACAATTGAGTACCTGCTATGTGCAAATATACTACTACACAACACAGGAATAGAAAAATTAAATTTTTTTAGTCGGATGCCAACTTCTTTCAGTCAGAATTAACCTTATTTGACTATTTGCCCCAAATTTCTTTCCTTATTGCTCAACACTAGTACCCACCACTTGACTTAATTATGTGGTTAATTGTGTTCCTGACTGCCTTCTTCACTAGATGAGATCCCTCTCCGTAAGATAGACTTTATCTGGACATTTCTGTGTGTTCCAACACTTAATACAGCACACGGTCCTGAGTAAGTAACTCTAGACACCAACGTCTAAGAATCCCATCTCCATGGCCACTCCCTAGAGCTGATAATTAAGCCCTCTAGGTTAAAAGACTCAACTCCAAACTGAAAAAATTCAGTTACTCTAATGCAGAACAGGAGCCAACATGGAAAGTTATCACATGTTATTTATTATCTATATATTTCATGACAAAGTTTGAGACACATTATGAAAAACTGTTTTCCATATCTTTAATATTTAAGAGCATATAATAATATAAAATTGCATCACTATGGCTACTCTTTCCTGAAAAAATAAAATTATATGAAATGCAAAATTCAATATATATAACCACTTAAAAGTAGGTTATAATTTTAGTTATTTCAATATGAGTAGGATCGATAGTATCTTATTAGATTTAGTAAAAACTTTATTCTGGGTTTTTTTTTTTTTTTTCAATTTCTTTTTCCTAAAAATATTGGCAAGTCTGTGATTTTTTACTTGGATTATGCACATATTAAGGATACATGTGTTTTTGATGTTCAAAAGTTATTATTTAGGAAAAGCAAACTTGCTATTGTAGCATTTGTACATAACAATGAGGCAATGAATTCACATAATTTCTTTGTGTTTGGAATCTTTATGTCTTCATGCCAAACATCTTTATACCCTCTTAGCCATCACTGCTCTGTGGAGTCTTTCTACTTGTCTTGCTCTGCTCACAAACTCTCTTTAAAATGTAATTTTAGAACATGTTTATTTAGAAGATCATTTCCTTAAAAGTGAGAAAACTTTCTTTGAATTTACCCCCCAAAAATAAATGGTCTCCTTTTTTCTACCTGTAAGTTAATAAAGACTAAAATAAATCAATTTTTCTTTGTCTGAGTATATAAAGGCATATCAAATTCCCAATGCGATCAATAAAATTTATCTTGCTTCTACAATGTGCACAATATCACTTGGGACTACTGGTTATTTTTTTAACGGGATATTCCTTTTACCTATTGCCTTGAAAGCACACGCTTTCTTGAATTTTACCTTCATTTTGACATTAAAATGAAATATAATTTCCTTTTGAACGCACTTCAAAGAATGCTAGCAAAGTAGGCAAGTAACTGCTTTCAATTACACTTGGCAACATTTGCCTTTCTTATCACCTTGAATCTGTGACTCAGCTTTGCCTTGCTCAGGCGAATGGAACAATTGCTCTAGCATTTAATACCAGGGAGGTGTTTGCAGACAGTATGATTAGGAAAGCATGCAGAATTCCTATATATGGTTTTGTGAACGTTCTATTTCTCTTCAACTTCCGACTTGAGTGATTCCTCTTTATTGCCAAATTGTGAAGATCCCCGGGGCATTTTGATGTTTTTAAGGCACTTGTAAGGTAGGATCTTTAAAGTCAGGACTATCCTGGAAAATATGTGGATCTGATTTAAGAACAGCAACCCAAATAGGAAAATAAATAATATGATGTAGGGACATCTTCACAATAGCAGCCGACAAGATAGCTCAGAGCTAGCCACTGAGTCCACATTCCTTTTTCAGAAAAAAAAAGAAGAAGAAGAAGCACCATGACTTCCTGAAAAATAATTAATATCCACAATTAGTGCTTATCTGCCAACCAACTTTGCCAACTGGGTATGCTATTTGCAGGGCGAAGGGGGGTTATTATTAAAAAAGTATGAATTTGTCCTTTCCAATGGAGTAGTCACTGTTTGGATTTCTTTTACTTTCTGTTGCAGCTACATACTCATGAAATATAATAGAGAATGAGCTGGTACATTAAAGAGGAAAATAGTATATAGGTGATTATGAATTACTTAAATCATCTCTACCATCTTTTGACCGAAGAGCTACTATTTCCTGATCGCTCTCCACATCACAAGATCTAAACTGAAATTCATGTCAAGGCATATGTAAGTATCAGACAAATTCAGCAGTATTTCTTTCATTAAGAGAGTCCAGGATATTCTCAGGAGACATTAGAATCAATCTGGAATTTAGGGCTCAGAAATGAAGCAAAACGTAGCCATTTGGTGTGGGGCTGTGATGAAGAAGAGTGGAACTGAGCTAACGGCCCATATTATCTGTCACCAGAAGAGGCTGGGGAAAGGGAAGAACTGGGGACCTCAGAGATTAAAAAACACATTGGATTCTCTGCATTCTAACATTATAGAAGCAGAAGTCATGAAGGCTTGATTTTCCTGGGTTCTTCCATGAAAACCTCGTAAATTATTTTATTCGACAATCATTTATAGAACACCAACTTTATGCCAGATACTGTTCAGTGCTGGAGATAGATGGCAACAGAAGACATAGGATCTCTGCCCTCATGAAGCTTACAATCTGGCAGGGCTGGTAAATGTTAAATATAATCATATAATGTGCAATAAATACTTAAACCAAAAACAGTCAGGGATTCTAACAGGGGAGTCAGAGAAGGCCCCTCTGAAAAGGTGACATTTGAGCCAATGGTTCTTCATTTTGCACATTGAAATCACCTGGTGAAACTTGAAAATCTGTGAGTGCCTGGCCCTCCACCAGATCAAAAGAACTGACTCTAAGAACGAGGGGTAGGTAACATTATCTCTTAAAATCTCACCGAAGTGACTATAATTTGTGGCCAGCATTGAGGACCAGAGATTTCATCTGACACTGGAAGGTGGGAAGAGGCTGAGTAGAAAGTTGCAGGGAAAAGTCCTCAAGGCAGAAAGAATGGAATTTGTCAAAGCACTAGAAAGAGTCTGCCACATTAAAAGGAAGGCGCTGGGAGACAAGCTTGGCAGGGACATTTGCTCTGGGCCCCTCTGTAAACAACTTGAAAGATTTGGGACTTTATCAGTAAAGTGGAAAACTATTACAGAACTGACATGACCAGATTTTAAGGATTGCTATGGGTCCCTCCTATAGAAAGCACTGGAAAGGCCAAAAGAGGAACAGGGGACTAAGAAGGTAAGGGGAAACAGTGATGGTTTGCACTGTGCCTGTAGCAATGGAGATGGAGAGAGAATTGCTTTGAGCTATTTCAAAAGCAGAACTGACATTTTGATGAATTACATAAAGGAGAAAGGAGTGTGAAAGAACATTCCCGGGCTTCTGGTTTGAACAGCTGGGCAAAAGCATGCACGTTTGCTGAGATGTGTGACCCTGGAGGAGAAGAGAAGGGTTTCGTACCTTTAAATATGAAGTCCTTATGAAACATCCAGGTAGGCACTTGATTGGGTCTCAGGGGAAAGTCCAGACATATCAACTTAGAAGATAGCAGCATATAGAAAGGACTTGAAGCCATGTGTGATAGGAGACGTAGGAGAGAGCATGGAATAAGAGGTCTCAGTGAGTCCCAGTCTCAATCTCATAATGATGAAAGGATTGGCTATGATCAGAGGTTCTCAACCCCTGTGCCTCAGAATCACCCAGACAACTTGCTAAAATGTTAGTTGTTGACCTCACTTCCTGAATTCTCAAATTCTGTGGGTCTGGGGTGAGTCCTGTGAATCAGCATCTCTAACAAGCTTCCCAGGTGATATTTATGCTGATTATTAATTGGAGCCATACTTGAAAACTAGATGATTGAAGATTTCCCTTCCTTCTCTAATATTCTACCATTACCTCGCTTTACCATCTGCAAAAACTCACAGGAAAACATGTACAAATGCAAAATGAAAATACTACACAATGAAAACATGGAGATGTGATCATGGGAATGGTTAAGAGCTGTTCTACATCTTTGCAATTTATGTCTCTTTTAAGGTTGGACAGATTTGACAATTGAAAAATACTTAGTGAACATCTTCTTCATGCAAAGCATTTTACAGCAAAATAGTTTGGCATTCTCTTAAAATTAAGTGCACACATTTCCTGTTGGTTTCGTAGTGGTTTTTTGAAAAACCTCTGGAAATTGAGAGAATTCGGACCTTCCAGCATCATTTTTTTATAGGTAGTCAAAGGAATCTTGAAGTATGACAAGAAGAGATGGGTGACACAGACCACAATATAAGCATTTTGTATCTAGCTCACACAAAATCAAGATTGTGAGAATATTGTTTTATTTTATTCTTATTTCTCCTCATTTGAGCTTGATGTTATGAAAACAAACAGCTCATTATTTAAAGGAAGGTTTAAAGTACACTATTATTGTTAATTATTAGCAACCATTTTTTAAAAAATAAAACAACCCCTTTCTAGATTCTTCCACTGTCACATCATCAAAGAATGTGGATTGCACGCTTTTCATAGAATTGTCAAAGTGGATAAGTCATTGACCTCGACCTACCTCTTCTGCGTATGACTCATGGATTAGTAAAGTTGATGCTTCAAGAAGGAGACAGTAAACAAACTTCCCAAAGCCACTTGAGAGAACTCACCTAATTTTCTGATTTTTAAAGCAGTATTGTGATTTTATTTATGCAAGTATCTTCACAAACTCTTCCTCCCAAATCCTAATTTCCTAACAAGTTGTGCTTGTGTTCATGAGTTGTGTTTGGTGGCTGAAGGAGGTGAGGGGCTCATTCTGTGAAAAATGAAACAGATCAAAGTGTTTCAGAACTTTGTGAAAGTGAATAGCAACTCCCCTGTTTGGAATAGGCATTTGCTGTGATTTTTTAAATGTCACCAAAGAAAAGTTTCAAGCTACCCAGAAACAAAACCCAAAGGATTTCTTTCTTATTCCTTTGTTCTCTACCCAGGACATTCAAATAACATGCACATTGCTTCCAGCCATTAGTGGAAGATGGGCTTTACATCAGACATTGTAAGTCCATATCCCTAGATTGATAAACTTGCTTGGACAAATGATGCACCCCAAAGACAAGCTCTGATGTATGGACAGCAGATGCTTCAAGGAGAAGTGGTTATCTGCCACTTTTCTTACCTCTCAATGGCAGAGGTCATGATCCTTTGATGATATCCAGCCACTACCCTTACCGCATTTGAGGTGGATTTCATGTGACATCCACACACAACCTCCGAAGCTCAGTTAAGAACTTCTCCATATTCTCTAGTAGAAACATTAAACCACAAATAGGCAGAATTTCTGGACAGTGAGGATCTATCATCGGAGTTTTGCAGGCATCACATGTCTTCTTGCTGTAACAAAGGAAGGGGCATTAAAATCTTGGTGTGACTAAATGATTCTTTTTGGGGGGGTTAACTTAATGTTTCTTAATCCATTTGTTTCCCATGGGGGGAAAAGTCTTACTTTTTTATGGGTCTTCAATCTATTAATGTTAATTATAGCTTCTTTAGCCCCATAAAGGGGAATTTGACTGGGGTCTCCTATTACATAATGGCTGACAATAATATTGAAACATAAAGAGCAGAATGTTCTGAATCAAAATAATGGAACTAAGCAGAATGTAAGAATCTATATATATGAGACAGGTAAATGGAAGTGACAGTGTGTTCTTGAAATGACCGATTAGGTGGCTGTGTAAGTTTGAGTCCTCTAAGAAATAGATGTCAAGACAATTAGACATGCAAGAGATTTGTCAGGATTATAGAGTTCCCATTTCCCACTCTCACCTAATCTACCCAGTCCCCACTTCTGAGTCTTGTCTGTAGTGTTCTTTCCAGCAGTTGCATTTCAGATGGAAAGAAGAGTATTGCTTTAGCTGCATTACTAATAATACAACTAATATTCATTGAGTTCTTATCAAGTTCTTGGCACCATTGATTATACATTTTATATCCACTGTCGCTCATTTCTCACAACAAACCTATATGGTGTGGGAGGGAGTGGCCTCCTATCCTCATTTAGTAGATGGGGGGAGGGACATTTATTTAAGCAATTTACCCCAAAGTATATCTAATAAATGTTAAAACTGAGATTTTAGTCTAGGTAGTCTGATACCATAGCCCATTTCCTTAAAATGAATTGCATCCCCCAAACCAATTAAAAAAAATCAGTGCCTATTAATGGCCATGTGCTGTGTTCTTTAATATTCTCCACAGACTTCAGGATACTAAAGAACAGGGATTCCTGACCTCTGTGACTTTACAATATAATAATGCATTCAGGAAGACAAATATTTTATAGATAAGTGATATGACTATATATAATATATACATAAGAGACTATATGTAAGTGTAATATAATGGAATTGGAACTGCTTTGGATCGTGCATACAGTTTAGGCATAAAACAGAAGGGAAGGCTTCTACAGCCCAAGAGAAAAACAAGGCATGCCATAGTCCCACATTCCCAGGACCATGAAAAGCTGAAGTCATAGGATAGGCAGCACATCCGTGGACAAGTCAGGTGCCCCATAAATGTTCCCCAAGTCAGTGAATCAAGGGGTAAGTGGATGAGTACATGATGATCATATTTCCAAAATTACAAAGAGACCAATTGTTAACATTAATTTCTCTCTTTAAATTGAATTTCTTCCCTTCTTAGCATGCCTTTAAATTTAATGATAAAAAGTGAAAAACCTACTACAAAAAACATCACTGGGGCACATCTTATATTTTGACTAGGATTATTTCAAAACACCCACAAATCAGACACCCAGGACCCTAAAAGAAAGTGCTATTTTATTTATCTCCTTTTATGAAATTTCTCTGATTTCAGTCACACTATGGTTTTAATTTAAAAAAAACGAATTAACAGTATCCCTTATCGAAGCTGAAACTTAGAAAAATTTTCTTAAGGAATACATAACATTAAAGAAGTATGAAAAGCATAAAGGACCAAGTTGAATTCACTATTTGAATGGGAAGAGGAAGCTGAATGCTAAGTATTTTCTTTTAAATAAATTGAGTAGCATTTCCTATTTATGTGTGGGAAGTTAATGGCAATCTGATAGGTCAATTTAAAGTTTCTAATGTGAAGCATTGTTCCAGGCTTGAAGGAATTGGGGTCAGAGAATACAGACTCTTTCTTTATCAAGCCATAGATCATGCAATGACAGCCCATGTGAACACAGCGCGCATCTTCAGAATCTCAAGGCTGTAAGAAGGTCAGCATGTGGCACTGTGCCCTTTGTTTCCTCTTAGCTTAGAAACTTTTGTGGGTAACAATGTGAGAAAAAAAAATTAAAAATGACCTCTGTCACAAGGAAAAAATTCCCTTGGCCTTTTTGAAGTAATCATTATCCTTCAATGTATACTAATCATTTGGCCAATTCTCCACTCTCACACATTAAACGTCCAGCAAAAACTGATAAGGTGAAAGGAAAATATTAACCTCACCCTTTCCCACCTATGAAGGTAGTGACAGGAAATGCAATTAATGAATTAAGAACTTCGTTAAAAGAACACCATAACCAGTAAAATTCAGGCTTTCCAGGGCTGAACTGTCAATAGCAGTGTCGTGGCACTGTCAACAAGGATTCCCATGACAATTCCCAAGGAAAACATTTAAAAAAAAAAAAAAAAAAGCAATTTAGTGGCTACACAAATTATGTGCTGTTTTTGGTTTTAGATTTTTTTTTTTTTAAAGATTTTATTTATTTATTTGACAGAGAGAGATCACAAGTAGGCAGAGAGGCAGGCAGAGAGAGGAGGAAGCAGGCTCCCCGCTGAGCAGAGAGCCCGACGTGGGACTCGATCCCAGGACCCTGAGATCATGACCTGAGCCGAAGGCAGCGGCTTAACCCACTGAGCCACCCAGGCGCCCAGATTTTTTTTTTTTTAAACCAGAAAAGCTCCAATGGCCCTTCAGATCGATAGGAAGACTTACGTATAATGCTGTCTCCCAAAGTGTGTCAAATGAAACAGCTTCATGGAATGTTCCCAGCTGTGACAGGAAGAAATAGCCCTGTGATTAAAGGCTGGATGACTAAAATATCTTTACTACTGGGATTCTCTGACTCCTTCCTATGTCAATGTGCATTATTAAATCAAGAGGGAATAGGATGTGGCATTTTCCCGCTTTGCTTAACTATAGAACTCATTTTAATAAGGTGTAGGGTAAATTTCCAGGAAGTCCGATTTAAACATTTAAAAAAGAGAGGGGGGGAAAAGAAAAACACGAAACCATAAATATGAAGCAGCTCACTGTGAGTCCGCTCAAACAGTGTGAGGGGTTTTTGTGTGGTTGTTTTTAATTTACACAGAAACTACAAATTCTTCAATGTCAAGGTACATTTGAGTTTGAAAAAATAAGATTTTTAAAGGAAGCATGTTTTTCCAGCTTTCTTCTTAATTTCCTTAAACATCATGCAAGTAATAAAATACTTTTCTGAAAGTAGACCTTTGTCTGAAGTTAAAACATGACAGAATTTAAAATGACCTATTTTAAAAACATAATTACTCAGAAGACAAATGCATGAAATGGGAAAAAAAATACCACAAAGCATAAGTAAATCAGAATTTAAAAAAGAATCTGGCTATTTTACCACCCTTAATCTTCTATTAGCATCCCAAATAAAGGCAATCATTTAAAATATAAATTTTTTTGTAATTATTTTTCACCAATGTTTAAGGAATAGAAACTAAAAGTGTACTTGACCCTAATCTGGTTACAGATATTGACTATCCTTTGAAAATGTTCATCTCAAAATTTGGTGTTTTATCTGTTTTCTATAAAATGAGATGAAACAGCATCTATGGTTATAGACACTAGTTTGAGAAATATTATGCATAATTTATAATCCTTTTAAAATTTACATATATCACAGAATTCTCCTGAAGATACCTTTCTTTGTAATAAAATTTTGACTGTATTCCAGTCATATTCAAATGTAAACATTTATATAAATAAACAGCAACTTCCAAAATGATTTCACAGGTGACACAAGAGAGTTGACCCGTTTGAAAGTAGCTGAGAGGAGGAAGGTTTTACAGAAGAGCGGGTGTGAGAGTGAAAGAAGGTGCAGCATGAGCGCGGTAAGGGTCAGAGAAGCTGGACATGTCTGTGCGGCAGGGAGAAGAGTGACTAGGGACTTAAATATTCTGTGCCTTATTAGCAACGAGATAAAATATAAAGGTGCTCTCTGGCTTAGGACCGGAAGTTACAGACCACATGTTCTCCCTGTCCACTTCCATCAAATTCAGAGCACAATGTATCCTTGATGTCTTTTCACATATCTTCACCAGTATTCGAGCAACAAGTAATTTATTTTGCAAATCATGGTTAATGAAAGAGAAAAGAAAGTATGGAAAAGTCTATGAAAGGGGAACATTTCTTATTTTCTTGCATAAATAACCAAGGCGAAAAGAAGATTCGAATGTTTGGATCTCAAAGAGTCCTCCTATCAGTTGGAATTTGAAAAGGTGTCCCAAGTAGTTACATAAATGTCACACCAAATACCCAAATCCTTTTCTCATTCTGACCCCTGCTTTCCCACCCACCCACACCCTATTCTTATTGGTTCTGTAGGGAATTGGATAAGTATATCAATTTCTTTGTTCACCTTTAAAAAATAAATTAAACATACATTAGTTTAATATCACAGTCAACTATACATTAGGATATCAATTCAGTTAGGATTCTCTTGGCCATAAGGAATTAAAATCCTCTCCCAGACTAACTCCATCATGAAAACATTTATTATGTCACATAATAAGATGTCCAGAGGTGGGGAGATTCTGGGACTGGTCAATGCAGCAGATCAATGATAACATCAGGATGCCAGGTTCCTTCCTCTTTTCAGTTCAGCTGTCCCCAATATTGGCTCTACCTTAGATACAGAACAGTATGGCAACCAGAATTTTGGAAAACATATCCAGACATGACAATGCTTTGAGATACTATTTTCCATGGTGGAATTGTCTTAGAAGAGAGGGAAACTCATTCCAGATCCTCCTAGAAAAGCTGCCCTCATATATCATTGGCCAAATTGGTTCCTTAACTCAAAGAGTCCCTAGAATTGTTGTAAATCCAATGTGTCCACTACAGAAACTGGAGGTGTGATCAGCTTTTCCAGAGGTACAGGGCTGGTCGGGGAAGCGACAAATATCTAGAAATAATTTTTTAAAAGATTCTTTCTTTTAAAAGAAGGGGAAGAAAGGGAAGAAAGAATGAAAGCCAACAGAAACCAGCAGTGTCCCCCACATGTATGCATGATTGTTTATGTTTTTAAAGACAAAATGATATATAATATCTCTGGAACTTGCATAGTAACACCAAAGAAAGCTTAAGTTAAGTTGAATATCTGAATAAACAGCCCATATTTGCATAATTTTCCTCTTCTGAGAAGGCCAGTAAACTCCCAGGAATTCAGTTTCTGGAAACCTCATTTCTTAGGCATTTGCTCTGGCATCCTGGTTCTTTCCTGCAAACAACCTACTACATAGATCCTCCCAATAACTCACTTAAGAATGATGGCAGTGCTCTCAGGCAGTTAATCTCCACTGCTTCCCGAAGAAAGAGAAACTGATAGAGTCATCCTGGTGGCTCCCAGAGGTCTGCGGTGGTGGTGTTTCCCATGAGCTCATGAGAGCTCCCACAAGTACTGATCCATCCAGGGTCCCTTTCTTGGCCTGACAACGGGTTGTTTACTGTTAGTAGTAAATCCCTATTAAGTTGTCATAGTTAGTTAATGTGTTGGTGGGTAAACTCAGCATTAAGAGTGAGATTTAAAAAATAACTTTCTCTCTGAGAATCAGATTTAAAAGAAGTGAGAGGGGAAATTAACTTTCATTTTCCACGGCACGTGAGACTAGAGACCCCTTGAAGATTTGATGAGTTCAGAAGTGTTGCGAAGTGGTGATGACAAACTACTTACTATCAGAGCATGAGGAGAATCTCAATGTGCCCAAAAGGTAAGGAGAGGGTAACCGCAGGTCTCTGCCTGCTTCAGCCTTTTGTCCCACCTTAGCCTCAGCCCAGGTCGTGAGGGTAATTTTAAACTCAATAACTCTTAGAAATTTTTCTGGGAGAGCTGATGGATATTGGTGAGATGAAGTGTGTATTTGCCTCGTAGTATTAGTCTCCATTCTGGGAACTGAGAGGGTCAATTGAAGTAGGGGTTGCCAGCAGCGGCACAGGGCACTGCTATAGGTTTAACTGGAGAAAAGAGTAGATAAGAGGAAAGAAATCAAAAGGAGAGAGGACTTTCAGTACCTGTGAGAATTCCGTGCAACCTTAAGAAACAAATATTTAAGGTAAAGGATAAAGGAAAGTTTGCACCCTCCTTTACACTCTGGTCGATCATAAGTGACGTGAAATCCATGATGGTTCAAGTCTATGAACCTCCCCAGAGCATTATAGGGAGGTAGACAAACAACGACAAAGACACTTCACTCAAGTGTCAAATTCCACCTACTTAGTTCTGACTCTAAGATCAAGGAGAGCATGCACAGGTGGTTTTCTCTTTGCATCTAGGAAGAATTTACCCTTTTGCAACCTCTTTGGTATAGAGAGAATAATGTTTACTCTGTTCTCTAAGAGAAAGGTAGGTGCCTCCACAGACAACCCTACAGTTCAGCTTGGTTGCAGAACACTGGCCATGTAACAGCTTTAGTGCTAAGCAAACCACAACTGCATCATCTTCATCTTTTCTATGGGTCAGGAAGCAGAAACTTCCAAAGATTTCCTGTTAAGAAAGACTGATAGGGGTACTTGAATACCTATCTATAGCGTCATAGTATAGGGTGAGATCAATAGGTCTAGCTGCACAAAAGCTCTCCAATTAAAGCAATATTTTAACTTCAACTTTGTACCAGGTCAGAGGTAAATGTTGTTACCTAAGAAACATCGGCTGCCATGATGTTCATTCAGTGATTAGCAAATGTTTATTAAGCACATGGTGCTTCATGCCTGTAATTGTTACAGGTGTTGTAGGTACATTGTTAAACAAAACTAACCTTTTATGCAGCTAAATGAATCAAGAAAAAAAAAATATTTCTGGAGCCTATCCTAAAGAAAGCTTTAGGTCCATATAAAGAATGGTCTTATATCCAAAGATATTTCTATCTGAATCGTTCAGAACATATTTAAGAAAGAGAACCCAGTTCAATGATAAAACAAGCCATGCAGTGTAAATGCAAGCAAATAATTCAAATGGCTATTAATAAAATTATTAAGCAGTTTTATTTATTTTTTTAAAGATTTTATTTATTTGGCAGAGAGAGAGCCCAAGAGCAGGAACACAAGCAGGGGGAGTGGGAGAGGGAGAAGCAGGCTTCCCGTGGAGCTCTTAAGCAGTTTTAATACAGTATAAACAAAACCTGCAGTTAAAAGCCAGTGGGTGATCCATGGTTATCTCCCCATAGCCCGACTCAGGCATTCCCATTCTACAGAGAAGGAAGAAGAAGGGATATAATTGTGCAAGATCATCCAGCCACCACGTGTTAGGCCAGACTTTTTCCCAAGTAAAATGGTGCATCTTTCCACCTCAGGCTGGACCCCAAGGCCCTTTACTCCTTCCTTTTGTCCATCCCCCATTTCTCCACCTTCATCCATAACTATTCTGAGCAAGTATTAGTGCACTTACACAAATCCACCATGAATTGTAAACATCAATGTAAAGACTGTTAGGATGGCTAAGATTTTTTGCAGTTAAGTATCACTTGCATTGATGGGGTCCATGATCAAAGGAGTGAGACTGATACAAAGCGAAGGTCAAGCAAAGCTTCAGTTCGCACAAGCACCAAGAATCAAACCTACCGGCGGGGCCCTCTCTTAGGGAGAGAGAGACCACCCCCAGCTTCACAGACTAGCTCTTATAGAGCAAAGGCCATGTGGTTGAGCCTGACCAATGAGATTGTCTCCACCTGGCCTGATTCGTCCTTGTATTTGGGGTCTGTTATCAGGGACTGGTCAATCATATTTTGCTGGTTTCCCAGACTTGCTTGTAAGTAAGTTCCTTATTGGGGGTGGGGAGGGGGCAGGGTTTAAGTTTTACTGCACAAACAACAAAATGGCTGTTTAACCGAGATGGAGTCGCTCTGGCTAAGTAGGCCCCTACAGAATTAAGCTTCGTTCTAAAGAAATAAAAAAATAAAGAGTTTAGTTCTCCAGACTGTTTCAACTTTAAGATGCAAACTAGTTAATGCTAAAGAACAACCCTCCAGACATATTCCACGGCCGATCTGCAGTTGCTCCTCAGAGTGCTAACTATTTGTAGCTTATTCCCAGAGCCACTGCTTACACCCAGACCCTGGGCCCTTGAGTTTTCTAAAGATGTGGGATAGTCTGTGTTCGGAGCCTCTAAGCTCCCCATCCTAGACAGCTGTTCCCTACCACCAACAAGCCCATGCTTACCTCTTGATTGCCACTCCTCCTTTCAGATTTGAGGACATCTTCTGTCAAAACAGCTCATTCCTGTTTTTAGCTTGGAGGTCAGTTGTTCTCTCACTCACCATGCATTTAGAATGAGAGCTTGTTAAAACAGCCCCAACCTGGACTTTCAAGATTCAGTTCGTTTAGGGTAGGGCTAGAGAATTTGCATTACTAACAAGTGCCGAGGTGCCCCAGCTGCACTTTGAGAACCGCTACTCTAGGTCAGTGATTCTCAACCCTGGCTACCTATTTGAGTCCTCTGAAGAGATTTTTAAAATAGAAATATCTAATTTCTCCAGAGATTCTGATTCAGATGCCAGGCTAGGGTAGGGACCGGGCATCATACACTGTTCTTTAAATGTCCTAGATGTTTCTACACCTATGAGAATAGGAAATATTTTTAAATGGTGCTAATACCAATTGGTGGCCAGAAACTGAATCTCTCATACTTTGCCGAGGGGATTTGAAAATGTTGTGACAGTTTCTTTAAAAACGAAACATCCACTTAACATCCACTACAGTAATTACATTCCAGAACACTTACCCCAGAGAAACGAACATATGTTCACACCAAAACCTGTACATAAGAGTTCATAGCAGTTTTAATTTTAATAGCTCCAAAATAAAAACAACCAAGATGTTCGTTGACAAGTGAACAGTTCAACAAACTGTGATATCTCTGTATCAAAGAATATTATTCAGCAATCAAAAGGAATGAACTGTTGATGAAGGCAACAACTTGGATAGATCTCAAGGGTGTTATTGTGCTGAGTTAAATAAAAAAGGCCAATCTCAAAAGCCACATACTCTCTGAGCCCATGGATTTAACATGTTTGAAGTGAGGGCGTTGTGGACATGATAAACAGATTAGTATTGTCCAGTATTGAAAATACTGGGGGGAATTAAGTGACTATAAGGGGGCAGCACAAAGGAAATCTTAGTGATGATGGAATGTTCCTCTCTCCTAGTTGTGGTGGCGGTTAGAGGAATCAGCACGTGATGAGTGACATGGACCCATATGCACAGATGGTACCAACCTCAATCTCCTTTTTTGGATATTATACCATAATTTTATAAGATGAAACCATTGGGGAAAACCGTGACATATATGTGGGCCATCTCTCTTCTCTCTACTCCTCTGCTTCTTCCTGTGAATCTGTAAGTATTTCAAAATGGAAAGTTACAAAAATCCTTCCCTGTACAACCGGAGTTTAGAAACACAAACATGACACTGGCTGAGGACAATCCTGAGCCCATCCCTATGCTATTGTTTCAAGCTTTCTTTCTTGAGACCCTTGCATAACTCTGCCCATATCTGGCTCAAATCCATTGCTTCCCCTTTTATAGTTCCCTAAATTGGTTGATCTTCCAGACAATGTTGTAGGGAATTAACTGTTATCTCCTGTCAGGAGAAAAAACTGGGGGATATCTATCAAGGCCCTTAAAAACATTCTTCTGCCCACTATTTCCAGTCCAACAATCTATACTAAAGAAAATACAGGGATACAAGTGTTACTGCAATTCTAAACACAACAGCAAAAAAATTGAATGCAAACTAAGTAGCTAAATAAATGTGGCTACATCCAAATATTAAAATGAAGCATGCTCTTAAAACACAGTTGTTGAGAAATATTTAGTCAGTGTCATAAAAAATGACAGCAAAACTGTGTATGGATTTTGCTCTCAATTACGTTAATTAGTATTTGCAAAGAAAGCATGCTAAAATGCAAATAGAAGTATTTTGAGTGATTGGATTATAAGTGATTTTGGATTTTCTTTTTTTCTATATTTTCTAATTTTATACAATGAGCCTGAGTTTTTTTAATTAAAATAATGCTGTCAAAGGCAAATATGGCTTATGAGTCACATCTATAAACTTTTAGATGCTTGAAAAGAAAACCTTGATAGAAACTAGATCTACTTCTGTCCACACTTTATTTCAGCCTCCCTTGTAAACCTCTGGATTCTCCCAGCTAACACAAGCTCATACTTTGTTTTCCAAACGTAAGATGATGGCCCTTTATTCTGGCTATCCCATCACTCATCTCACCAAACCCTTAGCCTACACCGCTACCATTCTGCCGTCTGATGCCAGGACAGTATTGCCTTCCTCCATCTTCTCAGATGCAAGAATACTAAAATTAGTTAAAAGAGACAAAGGGAGAAGGATTTTCTGTTTTTATCTAAATAAAAATCTTCCAGAAATATTGAGAAATAGACCAATAGCTCTTGGCTGCCAATAAATATTCCTTTAAGTGAATATAATTATGATTTAGAAACACATTTTACATGCCATGGTGTTTTATTATCAACTCCTCTCCTTCTATAATCAAGTTTCTCTCTGACAGTGTGACCTATCCTAATGAAGTGCCTTAATAACAAAAAGTGTTTGTGTTTTACTTTTCCTAGATTCAAGTTTTATGTTTGAAAAAGAGCACAAAATGAAGTTATCTGTATCTCCTTAATTTGATTATATTCTACCTATCAAAATATTTATATTAATCTCATTAAAATATGAGTAACTGTTTTTATGGTGGTTGATTTTACAGCATTCCCTGGAGTTCCTTTAAGTGCCTTCCCTTGTAGATTGTCTAGATTATAGATCACCACACTGCTGTCCTTCACATCCCCTCATTCGTCTTAATAATCGAAAGATCTTCCCGTAATTACAGTTCAGAAATATGCTCTCTGTTGGAGCATTGCACGTCTGAATCTTTTATTTTAACCATCTGAGAAACACGTATACACAAAAATGCCACAGAGTAACCACCGGTCCCAAATCTAGTTCAGCTTCCACAGACACTGTGTCATCTTGACAGATCATCATCCCCCATGTTGCCATACGTATTAAATGAAAACACTGGACCACATGATCTCTAACGGCTCTCTGGTGGAGTCCATCCTGTTTTCTGAATTTAAGATGCTTCTGAACTCTGCGTAGAAACAGAAGCCTGGAGACCCTCACCGTTGCCGTCCATTTCCCAGCGGCTTGGATCTTGAATAGGCTTATTTTGAGAAGCAAGATAAAATAAGAGACTATATGGTCTTCAGGCACTAAAACCAGATTCCTATCAACTCTAAACTGTACAGAAATGTTCTGAGGAATATTATAATTTAAGTTCAAATCAGGTTCACAGGTTCTATCCTTGGAGAGAATTATACTCTCCATACACTTAAACACTTATACTAACTGTAAGGAGTCTGGGGACGAATTTGGAGTTAGTTTGGGGCTGATGGACAGTTGTTTGACAAGACCACAGTGAAACCTCAGAGAATGTTGTAAACACTCCAAGTAAGTGAACTTATGGGGCACTTCCATTATAAGTGCTTCAGCAACTGCCTAAAGACTTTTCCTTGTTCTTTAATTTGATGATGATTGAAAACCATCCATGAGAAATCTAGAAAAAGGGAGAGCCAAGAGTCTGCACCTGACAGACTGGTTAATTTAGATTGCAACCCAGAGCAAACTTTTTATTTAAAGTGAGTTAAAACTTTGAAAAATTTTAAATGAAGAAAAACAAGTCAGAATGAAGTTATGGGAGTTAAAATTTACGCCAAGTTGTATTTTTAGTTTATCTTTCCAATTATTAATATAATGAATTATTAACAATTAATAATTATCAGCAAGCACTTATTATCTACATTGTATATTGATTTGTGTTAGAGTACATGTAATCAGGAAGACATTACATATTCATTTAATGAGACAATCTTTCTATAAATATTTATAAAATGTCTGCAATACTAAAAACATTATGTAAGGTGAAACATGAATCTTAAGTAAATAGCAATAATATCTAACAATTATGGAATGTCATACACAGTTAGAGCACTGTCATAATATATATATATATATATTAGCTCATTAAATGTATTAATGAGCTGTATATATAATTAATCTTAAATATACATTAGTCTTTCTAGTAACCTCATGATATTATTAGTATTATTATCCTCATTTTACAAGTAAGAAAACTGAGCCATAGACTGTTAACAGCCTTGCCTAGAGTCTAGGTCCCAAATCTATTATTTGGCATAAGCTGTGAGTTGAAAGTCTCAGCCTCTTAACTACCACAATACCAGTATTACATTGAAACATGAAACTGCAGTTTTTATTGGTCAGAATGGTTGAATATCATCAATTTCAACCATATAGGTTTCCATGCACAAATCAGTTCTCCTAACAGCTAGGCTATAGGAACTTAGAGGTGATAGAAATAACCAAGGGACAGCTGTTCCAAAGAAAGTTTCATGGAATAGAAATTAATGTCAGCTTTAAAAGACAAGACTTGGATTTAAGAAAGGAGGGTGGTGTTTTCTAGAAAAGAGGATGACATACACCCAGCCATGAGTTAAAAATGCATCCGTGTTGGGGCACCTGGATGGCTCAGTGGGTTGAGCCTCTGTCTTTGGCTCGGGTCGTGATCTCAGGGTCCTGGGATCGAGCCCCGAGTCAGGCTCTCTGCTCAGCGGGGAGCCTGCTTCCTCCCCTCTCTCTGCCTGCCTCTCTGCCTACTTGTGATCTCTGTCTGTCAAATAAATAAATAAAATCTTTAAAAAAAAAAAAAAAAAAGCATCCGTGTCTTCTATAAGCATTGAGTTTCACTTGGTTCCAGCTATGGAAGTCATTTCTTGCCTAATTTCCATATTCCAGTCACCTCCAGTACCACCACTAGCTAATGGTTCTAAACAGGGGTGTAATGGGTTGAATTGTGTTCCCTCAAAATTCACATGTTGAAGTCTTAACCTCCAGTACTCAGAATATCACCTTATTTGGAAATTGGTGTGTTGCAAATAATACTGTTGTAGTTAAGATGAAGTCATTAGGGTGGACCTCAAACATTATGACCAGATTCCTTAATAAAAGGGGAAATTCGACACAGAGATACCCACATAGGAAGAATGCACAGGGAGATGAAGGCAGAGATTGAAGATGAGGTGCAGAAATGCTTCTCTAGGCCAAGGAACACTACAGATTGTCAGCAAATGATTAACAGGTAGGCCAGATACATGGAACACATTTTCCTTAGAAAGCAATCAATGCTGCTGACCCCTTGACCTTGGAACTCCTAGCCTTCAGAACTGTGAGACAAAAAATTTCTCTAAAGTTACTCAGTTTATGGTACTTTACCATGGCAGCCTTAGCAAACTACATGAGAGGAAATACAAGGAGTCTTACATCCTCTGCTAATTATTTGGGTGTCCTTACCCTTCCTCCCTCCCCCAACATGAACCCTGGGAAGAGTCACAGGAATCCTTTTGACCTTTAAATTCTGAGTCTTTATCAGCATATCAGTGCTTCTGTCTCAATGTTTTATCATTGGCCAGTAACCCAAGCAGTCTCCTTTAAACATTCTAACTTATTCCAAATTACATATTTTTGTGGTATAAGAAGCTACTACTCTTTCTCAGCATCAGCATTTTTATCTCCTGATTTAAAAGGTGTTTGTAAACCATACAGATACGTAAGACATGATTTTATGGTAACATTTGTCTATCTAGAAAAATTCAGATTCCTTCTAAATATAACCACTTCTGAGTTTTAAAAAGAATGTACCACAATTTCCTGAGGCAATGCCAAAATAAGAGCATAAATATATAGCAAACATTATTTAATACTTTTGACAGTTATTTTTAAAAGCAAATCTACTGTATTGCCTCATTTAATCCTTACAACAAACTGTGAAGTGAGTTCTGTGATTATCCTGTGGGAAGTGAAGCACAGAGACAGAGGAATTTACTCATAGTCATACAGCTAGTAGTGTTCTAATCAGGATGAAAAAAAGGGAGGGGGTGTTTATTAAGTGCCTGCTGCATACACAACACTGTGTATTCTAGTTTCATAGGTTATCTCCTTTAATTTCTCCTAATGTTGTATGTGTAAGTCATGATTATGTTTGTTTGTTTGTTTTCAAGATTGAGCAACTGAGGCTTGGAGAATTTAGACAACACATCCTGTTTTATGTTGTCAGTAATTTTCATTCTTTTCTTCAGTCTTCCCGCTGGTGTTCCTTACCACTCCTATACACACTGTCCCTAAACCGAGGTGATCTTTATAAAGAACAAATATGAGAACGGCTTTACCCGTTGTCAAGTAGTCTTCTTCAAAGGTGACTTAATGCTTTTCTTCTCTGGTTTCTAGGCACCAAGCTCATTTCTTCTTATTCCTTGTAACCCAATCTCTACTTTGAATCATAAATTGAATAATTAGGGCCCTGCCTTAATGTCTTCACTTCAGTATGTTCCTTTCTTCCTTCTAAATATCAAATTTTCAATATTAGTTTTTGTTGATGTCGATCAATATTCATTCATTTTCAATCATTGGAGACACATACAAAGGTTTCTGAAATTCCTTAAGAGTCTTATGTTGATGACATGGTACACATTCTGTTCATCCTCTTCTCTTGCATGAATGGAGTGAGAGAAATTCCCACTATTGAAGAAATTTGGTCTCAGAAAGAAACATAATAATAGATTCAGATACCAGAGTGAGCAAAAGAATCGAAGGCCTAATTACTCAATCTGGGGTACAAAAAATGAATTTGGAAGCACAGTAACAGTTCTTTACATTGCCAAATGTTTTAAAATATAGTGTATTAATAAAAAAATTTTGAGTAAGGCCAGCAGATCAGGAAATGATTGCCATTTAAAAGATAGTTTATTACATAGAGTTTCCAAGAAGAGAGGTTATACGACATCACTCAGGGTCACACAGGGAAGTACCAGGGTTGATGAGAAGGCAGAGGGAAAGAGAGGAACTCTGGACAAGAGCCTTTATTGTGGTTTCCCTGGGAAAGGAGTGAAACAGGGTAAGCAGGCTTTGGTAGGATTGGCTCATTTATATAATTTCAGTGGGCTCTGAAACATAGGGACTCCCCTAGCTATCTGGTACCTGGGGTGACTGGGGTGGATGGATAGTGACCCAGAGTGTAAGAACTCAAGAAACAAGGTGGTTGGGGTGTGGGTCCTGTTTTGGTTAGTTTGTGCTTGAAAAAGACACTCATATGCAAATTGTTTACCGTCTCTAGCTATTGGCTAACTTAGGAGGAGCAGCCCCTCAAAGGTCCCAGATGTCAAAGCTTCAAAATATATATATATATATATATATATATGTAAAGACAAAGTTAATACGCAAACTAGATGACCCTGAGCCATAGTGTTTTTTTA
Source organism: Mustela putorius furo (assembly GCF_011764305.1). Lineage (NCBI taxonomy): Eukaryota > Metazoa > Chordata > Mammalia > Carnivora > Mustelidae > Mustela > Mustela putorius. Next base: position 36,356,774 of record NW_025421987.1, read on the forward strand.
CTTTTTAATGTTTAAAAATCATATTTTTAAATTTTTATCTTTATTAATTACAGTTTGTATGTCTTTTATTTTTATATATCCTAATACTTAACAAGAAAAAATAACTCTTTATGAACAAAGAAGCACTTAGGAATTCCTAAGTGGATCCAGGTATTACTTTTAGAAAAACAAGAAAACACAGTATAACTAATAATTATTCATTTAATAAATTCATCATATGCAACACCATTACAATGTTTGAATATGGTATGCAAATTTTTAATATGGTATGTCAATTTTTAAAGGTATATGAAACTGTTGGTTGCTGCATTGCATAATAATTGCCATGAATAGTAAACATTTGGTGTAAAGGCTTGAGGGTTGAATTGAATTAACGTGTCTTTCTGAGAGCAGTTTGTGAGCAATGAGAGAAAAGAATGGCCTTGATCCTGGACACTGGGCTGTCCTGCAGAATCTGCCCTTGCTCTGCTCAACCCAGCTCCCCAACCCCAGGCCTCTCCCATGCCCTTAGGGAAGTTCTTCTAGCAATGCTGCCAGCCCCATAGTTGCTGCTCAGGTGCTGCCAAGGGAAGTATGAATGCAACAGAAAAGAAAGCTCTATTTTTTCAGGGAAAAAAGACTTTGTTCTGTGGTCTAGGCTGGCACTGTACGTTGATTAAATACATCTCTTCAGGCCCACAATCCATATCACTATTTATAATTATCTGCTTTAGGAACCCAGAGTGGTAGACTTATCAAGGAACCAAAAGGCAGAAGCTATTGCTAGCCTCTATGCTCCCTAACACAAGCACGTTTTCTGTATCCTATAAAAGAGCTTACATCCACTGACCTTGGCTATGTTTCTCTGTGTTCTCTCTCTTTCCCAGCCTGGACCTAATCCAAATTTTCCCCTAAATCTAACAATTTGCTCACATAGGATTTTAGGGATGTGTATGCAGATAGGAAACCACATGACCAGTCACAAGCTTCCAGAAGTGGCTATACTTTGCTTGTTCTCCTGAAATCTGGCAAACATTCTGTACTGCTGGGAACCACAGATTGCACTTCAGAGGAATAGCTTCTAAATCACACTCAAAAAAAGTAAAGAAAGTAAATGTACATACATCTTAACGGGTCTTAGACTTAAGAGTCAGTGAACTGGGTTTAAATTCTCATAAATAAGAGATTACTGGGCAAATCAATTGCCTGCCCTTGCTCTCTTTTCCTTATCTGTACAGTGGGGGAAAACAATCACCCCCCATTGTGATAATCAAGTAAGATAAAGTGTGCTTAATTACTATCTACACAGTAAAGCTGTAGAGAAAAGAGTCCCAAGGCAACCACTCCAGGGTTCTGCTTTGCCCAGAGCTCTTCCTTGAGGGAAGATTTGCAGCCTAAGTCTTAAAGGGGAAAAGGTCTGAATGTTTTCAATAGAATTTAATAAATTAGAGTACAAGAAAGGCCAACATTCACCAGCCATTAGGATAGAGACAACCCCAAAGAAATAGATTACATGGTGAGCATTTTAATAAGAAAGGGGAAGGAGGTTGCACCTCTAGGGCTGCTAGAAAGCAGGGAAGAACACAGGGAACTGGGCTACTATTTGAAGACACAACCAAAGGCTGGGCCCCAACAATGCTGTACAAGTAAGGTGCAGTTGTTACATTAAAACACTTTCAACAAGGATTTGCATTCACATTAAAGATTTTGCTTTTTGTTTACTTCATGTGCCCAGGAAAACTTTCAAATTGCTATGCTAAGCATTGTTTCCTTATAAGTCAAAATAAGTAATTCTCTCATAAATATTTAAAAGAAATCACCATAGTATGCCTTAATATAGCAGTACACATATCAAAGGAAATTTTTACAATCACAAATATAGAAAAATGTGTTTAAATGTACTCCAAATACTCCAGAATTATGTAAGTACTACAATAGGTTTAAATACATTCTATCAATTTCTGAGACAAGCATCCTATTATGAAAACACAAACTGTATTCTTTAAAACAGAGGCATCATTCAATCTAATAAATTAGTTAATCATTCAAAAAAGTAGATCACTGAAATGGAAAGTTCATACACACACACACAAATCCTCATACACTTGTATATGAATTATAGGTCTATATAAACACATAAAGTTCTATAGATACAGATATAGATATTATATAAAAATCTAAAAATTAAAGAATGCACATTTCTCTTTCCAATTTTATATTATTTTAGTGCAATTTTCAAGAAGAGATATTCCTCTTAAACACTTGGATAGGCGTTAGAACAATCTGCCTGAGAAGAGGCAGCAGTAACTATACTTAAGATAATTTATAGCTCATACACTTTGATTCACTGAATATATGGTCTTCTTTTTTTTTTTTAATTTTTTATTTTTTATAAACATATATTTTTATCCCCAGGGGTACAGGTCTGTGAATCACCAGGTTTACACACTTCACAGCACTCACCAAAGCACATACCCTCCCCAATGTCCATAATCCCACCCCCTTCTCCCAAACCCCCTCCCCCCAGCAACCCTCAGTTTGTTTTGTGAGATTAAGAGTCACTTATGGTTTGTCTCCCTCCCAATCCCATCTTGTTTCATTTATTCTTCTCCTACCCACTTAAGCCCCCATGTTGCATCACCAGAATATATGGTCTTCTTAATATGGTGAGAAATTAGACAAATGTATGCTTCCTTAAAGCAGATGATTGTCTGAAACTAATTACTAAGTCAAGTGTTTGTGAACTGTTATAAACATTTCTTATAAAATTCATTTTTTTTCCATATCATAAACCATTTGGGACTTAAATTTTCAGGTTTTCATCCCCTGATTGCCAAGTTATTTACTAAAACAAAATCACCAAATCACTATACTTTATAATTAAGTGTCTACATGTGCTTTGAAGATAAAGCAATGATTGCAAATTATTTGAAAGCATTATCGAGTAAGTCCAACAGATAGACTGAGCTGATGTACAGGTGTTACAGGTAGAAATATATCTCTTTTCCCACCCTGTAATAACAGCTTTAATGAATACAACTACTTGCAAACATGTTCTGTTCTGGAAAAGGCCATCAGTTAGAGCTGATAACCTCTAGAATGTAAAGATATTCAGAATTACCTGTAACTCATCTCCCTAATTTCTTCCTCTTTCCCTTACTAAGAATATTAAACAAGAGACTTAATGGGTTGGAGTGCCTACAAAGAATAGGCACCTGCTAATCCAGGAATTCCTACTGCTAGTAGGTAAATATTCAGGACTAATATCACTAATGCCTTCATTTACTTATTCATTCATCTGTCCATCCAGTCCCCCAATATTTACTGGACATCTGTTATATATGCAAAGTTATGAAGACCAAGAAGATGCCTAGAGTGTGATATAAACTCACAATCTAGTAGCCACATAACTGAAAAATACTACCAGATCACTGAAGAATTAAATTGGGGACTTTTCTATAAGATTCACCAGTATAGGGGAAAAAAGGATAACAAAACCCCAAAATAATACTTTAACATTTAATTATTTTTCATGGTTACAATTTTATGGCCTGTGAGTTTCAAAACAATCCACTTACGTGATGGCAATGACACGGATCGGGATCAATGATAAATCTTCTTTTCCGGCTGGCAGTTCAGTGAGCCATCACTGGTAAGCCACCTCTGTCTTGCATCCCATTCCCCCTCCCTCAAATCACTGTTTTGAAAGAGGTGTGTGTGTGTGTGTTTTTTTTTTTTTTTTAAGACTGATTGATTGATCGATTGATTTGAGAGGGAGGGAGAAAGAGAAAGAAAGTGTGTGTGTAGGAGCAGAGAGAAGACGCAGTGAGAGAGGGAGAGAGAAAATACCAAGCAGACTCCTTGCTGAACACTGCGCCTGATGCAGGGCTCTAGCTAAGGACTCTGAGATCATGCATGACCTGAGCTGAAATCATGAGTTGGATGCTTACCAACCAAGCCACCCAGGTGCCCTGAGATATTTATATTAACTAGAAAAAGTACCCTCTTTCCCTTCCCTGGTAGCCTTGTTTTCCATCTTAGGAGATCATATTTCAAAAGTAAAATTAACTCCTTTCAATACAAGTCAGGAAAAAACCCTCATTTGCCTAAGCCATCATTCTATATATTTGGAAATCACCCCAAAATGGATCTCCCTATAACAATTTTCCACTATCCAACTGGGGGCAGGGAGTTAGAGAAAGTATGGGTAATTCACAAATCCATCTCTGAGTTATTTTGTATGTATTGTCAGATTTTAAAATCAATACCAAATCAAGATAACAACTACAGTATTATATAGTATTATATAACCTTTCTGGTTAAAAAATTTTAAATTCTGAACAAAAATTTTCTTTTTCATTTATTGGTGAAACAGAGACATGACCTCTTATTGCTGAAATGCTCCTAGAAAGATGAATGACTGTTTTAGTAAATTGAACTCTGGTTTCCTGAAAGTAATATTCCCTACTTTCTTTATGCAGATGCTACATAAAGGCTGAAAGATAAAAGGATCAGAGAGGATAGGTAGGGAATATGGATTTGGGAATACTTAGAGGACAGTGATTATCAGTGGCACAATGGGAAGGAAGAAGTCAGAAAAGGGAGAGTGTGCATTAGCCTGAAAGTTAAATTTCCATTTCGAAGAAAGATGAAAAACAAATCATAATGGAGTTTCCACCATGTGTCGCAACCTATCATAATCTTATTTAACGTTAATGGCAACTGTATAAAAGAGCATTGTTCCCCATTTTTCAGATGAAAGAACTGGGCTTAAATAAAAATATTCAAGATCCCATAGTAATCAAACTATATGAATGGAACCCACATCTGTATGATTCAAGAACCTGCCCCTCTAGATAGGAGAAGAGGGTCTGATAAGAACAGATTATTCCAGAATATAAGAACTATTTGTATGCTGTTTCAGGAGACTCTAAACAAACTACAGAAATGTGATTACTCTTCAGTGACTCAGTAATGTTTTATTCAAATTACAGATTTTTTCATTATTTCTTGTAATGATTTTTATGTCCTACAATGGAAACTTTCTCATTCAACACAACCAATGTTAGCTCACCAAAGTAGGAATTCTTGTTCTAGTTTCTGCTTTTACTGATAAACCTTCCTAAGACTATCCAAGTAATCTCCTCGTTTTAACTATAAAATGTTTTTCACAATGTGAGAAAATTCTCAAGTATTAATGAGTTCATTCATGTGATGTCCTTTGAGTTCCTTGAAAGAAATGGCTAAGTATAAGTGATTTTATTCTCTTTTTTCCCCTTCATTTGACATCCTGCCTGAGCTGACTGTTTGTGGCTTGTTGAGTCTATTAATTTCCAGAAAAATGAAGCCACCCTTCAGTGCCCAAATAAGAACAGAGATCAGTTAATGATTTAAATCCTACTTGTAGCCTTCTAGGAATAAAGGGAGATGTTTTAATTCATAGTTTAGTGTGTATGTGGATTGGGCTCACACAATGATGTCAGATTAATTCAAGAATTCAGACGCTATTGGTAAGAGCAGATGTTGTGAACATTAGAGAGAGAGCCCTGATGAAATTTGAGAGGTACGCCTCAAGCTTCCAGAGCATAAACTGAAGTGGGGGGAGCGGACTTACCATTAATGGACCCGGCAATATTCCAAGTAAACATATTTAACTTTATGAAGCACTGAAGATGCCACAAATGTGGTGACCCAGAAGACAAGCTCAGATGAAGAAATATCTTTTTGACAGGGGAATGGTTGTTTGTAAATGGATTTTAAACGTACTAGAGAATGTGTCTTGTATTTCATTACTTTAAAAGCTAATCACGTAGTTCCTAATTAACAGGAGAGAGTCCCTCTAGGTCAAAACAAGAATTTAAACTCAATAACTGGAGTTACTAATTTTATTTTCTCAACTTCTTTCAGCTTCCTTTTACCTGTTCTTCTTCCTGCTTGGTCACTGGGCTCTTCAGGCTCTCCATTTCTACTGGTTTCTTGCTATCAACATCTAAACATGATTGATGTGTCAATTGTCTAAAAAGCAAACAAGCAAATCCCTCTCAACCTCATGACCTCTCCCACTGATCATCTAATTCTTAATAGTCAATTTTTCTTGAAAATATTTTCCTTGTGCTTTATACATAATAAATACTCAGTATGTATTTGCCTAATCAAATAATGTTCTATTAGTACTTAATAAATTTCATTACAACACTTAATGCACTATATCATGATTGTTTCTATCTATACAATGTATCAAGATTGTTTTCAGACATAGATGATCCCAAATCTGTACCTCCAGCCTGTTCTTTTGCCATATAGTCCAATATCATACATGTATGATTACCTATTAGACTTCACCTGTGTGTCCCACAGCACTCCACACTAAGTTCATCCAAAACTGCCTTTTTTTTCCCTCCAAATCGATTTCTTATCAAGTCTTTCCTATCTCAATGAAAGGAAGCCCCATCCATTTGGTTTTCTAAGTCTCATTATTTAGGAGTTATCCTTTATTCCTCTTCACATTTCACCTCCAATATTTAGTTAACTGTTACATATTGACAATTTTCGTCCCTAATTGCTTCTTGGGTCCACTCATTTCCATCCATCTGTCTTTATTATAGGCCATACTACCACTATCTCCCTGGATGACTGGGACTGCTTTGTAGCCCACCCATCCAGTCTACAAATTGATTTAAAGTGAGCCTTCTAAATAAAAATATCACTCTCCTGGGGCGCCTGGGTGGCTCAAAGGGTTATGCCTCTACCTTGGGCTCAGGTCATGGTCTCAGGGTCCTGGGATCGAGCCCCACATCGGGCTCTCTGCTGGACAGGGATCCTGCTTCTCCCACCCACCGCCTGCCTCTCTGCCTACTTGCGATCTCTCTCTCTGTGTGTCCAATAAATAATCTGTGTGTCAATAAATAATCAAAAAATAAAACCACTCCCCTGACAAAGTCTTTGCCCATTGACCTTACAATAAATTATCAATTCTTTACCAGAGTTTGTAAGTTCCCACCTATATCTCTAGTCTCACTCCTCATTTCTTCCTCCTAGACGAGACTGTTGCAGAGTGACACAGAGATTTTTACCCCAGTGTTTGAGCATGACACATTCTCATAGTCAGACCTTCATCTATCCAAATTCCTTTCTCTGGAACATTTTCTCCCATTCTTAACATCTTCTGGGAAATCCTTAACATCTTCAGATCTCTGCTTCTTTCTGGAAGCTTTCCCCTGGTTTGTATAAACAAGTTTAGGTTTCCTTCTATACATTCCCATTAAACCTGGTATTTCTTCTGAGTTACTACTCATCAGACTTTATTTTAATTATTGTAAACTTGTTTGTCTTTTTCAATAGAGCTCAGAATTTGTAAGAGGATAAAGCATGTCTTTTCCTGCTCTCACTCTATCCTTAGGTTCTAATACATGCCCTACAATTAGTAGGTATTTAATAAAATTTGCATGTAAAATGAACACATCCTAAATAAAAACATCGCTTAAACACACAGATTCTTTATAGTTAATCCTATCCTTTCTTTATATCAGAGAACACAGACTCGACTCTCCTGGATAGCATAACCATATAATTGTTCATCTACATTAGGACGTTTTTGACTGCACAGGGCATAATATTAATGAATTATGAGTCAGTGGAATCAACTAAGACTGTTACAGGCATACCAGGAAATACTACCCTGAGAGCAAGACAGAGAACATAAATAAATAAATCACAAGAATGTCTGGGCTTTTGGTTTTTGGTTTCTTCAGCATGGAGGACAGTCTATGGATCTGGAAGAACCATAGAGGTCTAAGCAATTGTACCATATTGGAATAGAGAGCCAGTCTTATCAGATCTTCTGATCTATCAAGAATAATAGGAAATCTTAATTTTATCCAGGTGTTTTAATATTGGAAACTAATTTCAAAAGAATTAAAACAAAATATTTTAAGTACTGACAAGAGATAAAACCTGAAATATGTAATCACCTATAAAGCTCAGACACTGACATCAGTATTAGTGCATGGGAACAGGGTATTCCAAGTATGATACTATTAATTACTAAGGTTCCGAACCTATAAGGAGGTTCAGAAAGTCTTAAAAGGGGGGCCAGGCATTCAGAATATTGAGAGAATACTCAAAATACCTAAAAGCATCATAATACTCTAATTTAGGAGCGCCATAACTAAATATCAGTCAGTCCTGGTATCGATACAAGGAATACTTCATGAGGACCTCTAGAGTGTCTTTGTTGAAACCCAAATAATTGAGTTGCTTCCACAGTAGTATATTGATCTTTATTTTTCTACTCACTCATTACATGATCACTCCATAAACACTGTGTCCGATTTACCCCTAAATTAGATTTTAAAGTTTCAAAATTTCATGAGCCTTGCCTCCACTACGGAGTTTTACTGATCATTTGCAAAACAGGTACCATTAGCTGCCAATGCCAAAATCATCAGTTGGGGAATAGAGCTTGGACTGGAAAGATTTAGCACAGCTTCCACCTCACCATTCACAATTCCTAACCCACAATTTGCCCATGAGTAGTATCTAATCGTCATAGTTTGGTCTGCAAGCTCTTGCTTAATCTGGTAATAATGCACATGGAATTGTTTCATGATCAAGGACTGAATAAGTAATTTTCCAAGCTGCTTGTGTTATTCATATTCTCCAAATGTATATAAAACAGATTTACAGATGATTATGCTAAAGATATAATTAAAGAATGAGCCACAAGGAAACTGTGAGATCATCTAGCTCAGTCTCTTCATTTTACAGCTGAAGAAACTCCACCTGGGGAGGTTGGACACTTTACCAAAGTCACACAACCTTCCAGATGTGATGTTTAGGAGCCACTAAAGTATTTGTGGGTGACAGAATTTCAGCATATGGATGGGGAGGAGGTTACAGAATTTGGGAGAGGAGTTTAGGAACCAGAAATAGTTACTAGCTCATTAACAAAGATAGACTTTTCAAAGAGGCAAAGTAAATTGCCAGTGACCTAACTACAAAGCAGAGGTAGACTTCCTGTGAAGACATTAAGGCCTAACAGCCATCTGAGAAACAAGATGGCATCCACCAGGAAATGCCTTCAACCACAGATCCACTGGATTGTGGAGTTTTTCAACTTTGTGTTATTATGTATGTAATTGTGTTTTGTTTTGTTTTTTTCTATCTCAAACTTCCTACTGAAGTCACTCACCTCCTCCCATTTCCCCATATCCATTTGCTTTAGAGCTCCCCTTTGCCTTTGATTAGCATATTCCTAGCCACCATGTCCTAGTACTCCAAAGAAATGCTCCACTTTCTTTAAATTTTTCCATGGGTTATGCCATTTATCTCCTCACCACTATTGAAACCTGAGTTTGCTGTGACTGCCTCACTTCCCTCACAAACTTCCTGAGTGAGCAACTTTTATTCTCCTCCCCAGGGCTCACTGGGTCATCTAAAACCCAGGTCATGCCAACCCTGGATTCCTATCTTCTGTCACCAGATTGATCTCCTCTCAACGTGTGGGCATCATCCAATCCACGGAGGGCTTGAATAGAACAAAAAAGTGGGGAAAGAAAATTTCATCCCTTTTGCTTCCTGGCTGTCTCCTTGATATAGGACATCAGTCTTCTCCTGCCCTAGGACTGGGACTTGCACCATTGGCTGCCTTGGTTTTCAGGCCTTCGCACTGGGACTTTAATTACACCCAAAGCTTTTCTGAGTTTCCAGGTTGAAGACAGTAAATCATGGGACTCCTCAGTCTCCATAATTTCATAATTCCTCATAATAAATCTTTTTACATACATAAACTATTGGTTCTGCTTCACTGGAGAGTCTTGACTAATACAATCATCTAACAGAATAGTATATGTTCATTCATGCGAACCTGCATACTTTAAAAACTATGGCTAACATAATACTTAGTGGTGAAGTCTAAATATCTTTCTCCTAAGGTCAGAAACAAAGCAAGAATGTTCATCTTTCCACTTCTACTCCACATCATACTGGAAGTCATAGGTGGTGCAAGCAATTAATAAAAAGAAATAAAAGGTGTACAGATTGGAGAGGACTAAATTAAACTATTTTTAGTTATGATTATGTACATAAAATAATATGAGGAAACTGACAATCATTTGCCACTTAAGAGTGTGTTTAGTTAGATCATAAATTACAAGGCTATCTAAGTCTAGAATCACTATCTTTGAAACTATATAACACTGAAGAAAGAATCGAAGATTGAAATAACGGAGAAATAAATTATGTCACTCATGAACTGGAGAACTCAATATCATTAGAATGTCAATTCTCCCCAAACTGATCAATAAATTCATTACAAACCCAAATTCCCACAAGTATTATTTTGCAGCTATTGACAAGGTGATTTTAAATTTTATATGGGAAGGCAAAGGAACTTTGGAAGAACAAACTTTTTTATTTTTTTGAGATTTTATTTATTTATTTGGGAGAGAGAGCACTAGCAGGGAGAGGGACAGACGGAGAGGGAGAAGCGGGCTCTCCACTGAGCAGGGAGCCCAATGTGGGGCTCAATCCCAGGACCCTGATGGACTGAGCTGAAGGCAGCTGTTTAACCAACTGAGCCACCCAGTTTCCCAAGAACAAACTTTCTTGGAAAATAAAACCACTCATGGGGTGCTTGCATGGTTCAGTCAGTTGAGCATCCAACTCTTGATTTCAGCTCAGGTCATCATCTCAGGGTCATGAGTTCAAGCCCCATGTTGGGCTTCCCGCTCATCAGAGAGTCTGCTTGAGATTCTCTCTCTTTCTCTCCCTCTGTCTCTCCCCCTGCTTGTGCACACACTCTTTCTCTCTCTCAAATAAATAAATCTTAAAAAAAAAAAAAAAGAAAATCGTTCAGGTTGAGTATGATTTGACTGCAAGACTTACTATAAAAGCCAGAATAACAAATCAGGATACAATTGGTGAAAGAATATGTCAATGTAACAGAATAAATAGTACAGAATATACCATATATGTCCCTATACATACAGTCAATTGATTTTGACAGGTGCAAAGCCAATTTAATGGAGAAATCATAGTGTATTTTACAAATGCTGGTAGAACAATTAAATACACATATGGCAAAAGAGTGAACTCGATACATACTCCATACCTTATATAAAAATTAGCTCGGGGCACCTGGGTGAAGGCATCTGCCTTCAGCTCAGGTCATGATCTTGGGATCCTGGGATCTAGCCCCACATAGGGCTCTCTGTTTAGCAGAGAGCCTGCTTCCTCCTCTCTTTCTCCCTGCCTGTCTCTCTGCCTACTTGTAATCTCTGTCTGTCAAATAAATAAATAAAATCTTCAAAAAAAAAAAAATAGGCTCAGAAAGACAAGGGGAAGTCTATACAATTGCTTAGTTTAAAATAAGGAGAAAATGAGTTATTATTTAAAGACTGTACTTTGAAAAGAATTACATATTTAACTATATATGTAATTTTTATATATGTGCATACATAAGTATAAAATTGTAAATTTGGGGGCACCTGGGTGGCTCAGTGGGGTAAGCCTCTGCCTTCAGCTCAGGTCATGATCTCAGGGTCCTGGGATCTAGCCCCATATTGGGCTCTCTGCTTGGCAGGAAGCCTGCTTCTCCCTCTCCCACTCACCCTGCTTGTGTTTGTTCCTTCTCTTACAGTGTCTGTCTCTCTCAAATAAATAAATAAAATCTTTAAAAAATATTAGCTCAAAATAATACATAGACCTAAATATAAAAGCTAAAAAATAAAACTTATAGGAGAAGAAAATAAAAAAATTGTGACTGTGGTTAGACAGGGATTTTAGATACAACAGAAGCACAGCCCATAAAAACAATTATAAACTGACCTTATCAAAATACAAACCTTGCCTTTTTAAGAGAATGAAGAACAAGCCACATACTGGGGGAAAATATTTGCCAATCACATATGTGACAAAAGGCTTGACCCGGAATATATAAAGAATTCTGAAAATAAGAAAACAAACAGCCCTTTTTAAAAAATGAGATAGAGGTTTGAATAGACACTTCATCAAAGAAGACATGAACCCAAATAAGCACATGACAAAATGCTCAACAGTATTACTCATCAAGCAAACACAGTTTAAAACCAAAATGAGATATGCCTATTATATGCCTATTAACTTGGTTTAAAAGTACTGATAATATCAAATGCTTATGAGGAGGGAGAGCAACCAGAACTCTCATACCTGACTAGTGAGAATGTACAATGGTAATGCCCACTTTGGAGGATATCTTGCTAGGCTGTTATATGTCTAAATATTTATGATCCAGCACTCCTCCTCCTAGGTACTTACCCAAGAGAAATGAAACTTACGTTCACACAAAAACCTGTGTGAATGTTTGAGCATCATTACTCATAATTGCTGAAAACTGGAAGCAACTCAGATGCCCTTCAGTTGGTAAACAGATGAAGAAACTCTGAGAAACAAACCGAAGGTTTTGGAGGGGAGGGGTTTGGGGAGTTGGGTGAGCCTGATGCTGGGTATTAAGGAGGGCACGTATTACATAGAGCAATGGGTGTGGTGCATAAACAATGAATTTTGAAACACTGAAAAGAAATAAAATAAAATGAAAAAAAAAAAAAAGAAAGAAAGAAACTGGTGCATTCATAGAGTAAAACATGAATCAGCAATAGAAAGGAACTCGGCAATAAATCTCAAGTAATTCCAGTATGTGACATTATAGGAAAGAACAACATGATGATTACTGTTTAGTGATCAATTAATGGTAGACAGTTTGGCAGGGGGTGGGGGTGTGCCGGTGGATGGCTTACCTACAAAGAAGACATATAAGGGAGTTTGCTGGGGTGGCGAGGGAACGGCTGTGTATCTTAATTATTGTGGTGGTTGCTCAACTCTATGCTTCTGTCAAAGCTCACAGAACTGTCCATCAGAATGAGTAATTTCTACTGCATGTAAAATTTTTAATTAATCAAAAGCTTTAGAAGATCTTGTTTGCTGATGGCTGCCAGAGGGGAGGCAGGTGGGGTGATGAGCAGAATGGGTGAAGGGGAGTGGGAGGTATTGGCTTCCGGTTACAGAATGAATAGTCACCAGGATGAAAGATACAGCATAGAATACATATTCATTGGTATTTAGTAACTTTTTATGGTGATGGATGGCGGCTATACTTGTGGTCAGCATAGTGTGTAGACTCATCTAATCACATGTTGTACAGCTGACGCTAATGGTAACATTGTGTGTCAACTATACTTATTGTTTACAATGTTGTCCTAGAACCTATTTACACTTTTTTTTTTTTTTTTTAGAGTCTATCTATGGGACACCTGGGTGGCTCAATCAGTTAATAACGCCACTGCCTTCGGCTGGGGTTGGTGATCTCAGAGTCCTGGGATCAAGTCCCGAATCCAGCTCCTTGCTCAGCGGGAAGCCTGCTTCTCTCGCTGCCTGCCATTCTTCCTGCTTGTGTGTGCTCTCTTGTTCTCCCTCTCTTTTGACAAATAAATGAAGTTTTCTGGTTGTTGTTGTTATTGATTTAATTATTTGCTGGAGAGAGAGAGCGAGAGTGTAAAACAAGCAGGAAGAGCACCAGGCAGAGGGAGAAGCAGGCTCCCCACAGAGCAGGGAGCCCATTGTGGAGCTCGGTCCCAGAATCCTGGGATCATGACCCCAAGCTAAAGGCAGATGCCCAGCTGACTGAGTCACCCAGGGAACCCACAGTTTTGTTTTGTTTTTTTAACTTTCTTCCCTCAGAACTTAATTGGAGAAGGTCTGAAAACAGCCTTACACAACTGTCCATTGTCAACATTCATCCTTCTTCAAGCTCTCTTATGAACAGGAGGTAAACTAAAGAGAAACAAAAAACTGTCCTCATTTTCTGTGCAAGGAAAAATTAAGGTTGCTCTGTGTTTTATAATTCTACTTATAATGATGCAGCACTTATACCTTGGTCTATTAAAATAGCATTTCACATACTTATTTCCATTTGCAACCATGTGATCTGATGAGACCATCATAAAAATTTAGTTACTGTACTATATCAAATCAAATAAATACTGTCTCTTTGTATTATGGGTTTATATGTCATTGTAAATGTAGAGACAAAATAGAAGTTTCGTTTATCAAAATTAGATGTGGTATTGAAACAGGAAATACACCCAAGACAATATTCTTTCCATTAGAATGGCATTTAGATTCTCGAGTTCCCATTGTGGCTTTTCCCTTACCTAATGGATGCTGGAACGGAACAGATCCTTGTGCATTACACATTTCCTGGAAAGCTTTATGTTGGTCATCTGAAAACATGTGCTTTCTGAGGAATTAGCTTCAGAATGGTAAATTGGATATTTCACATGTAATTCAGTAGACTTTGTTTAATTCAAACTTAATTTTATTGCATTTTATAGACAAAAAAATGTTCTATAATCCAGTTTAATTACACATACAAACTTTTATATTATTTTCCTTTTGGATACCTCATGAAAAGAAAGGCATTAAGTAGAAAGTCAACAAATACACATACGGTGAAAATTTGTTCAAATAAATCTATTCATAAATGACATAGAATTTTAACATTTAAAGTAGGACTATAATTATGCTTTTGTTATATTATGAGTATTAAAATGTGAGGTGTGCATAATTATTTTAATGTTTATTTTAAATAATAATAATTATTCATTTTTAAGCTAGGAAAGTATAAAGAAACAAAATAACCCATAAGTCCAGCCAACAGCTAGCATTTAAAAATAAATAAATCAAAGGGATGTCTGTATGGCACAGTGGCTTAAGCGTCTGACTCATGATTTCAGCTCAGGTCATAATCTCAGGGTTACGGGATTGTGCCCCATGTTTTAAGCTCTGTGCTCAGTAGGAAGTCTGCTTGAGATTCTCTCTCTCCTTTTTTCCTTCCCCTTCTTCTTGTGCTTTCTAAAAATAAATAAATAAATCTTTAAAAATAAATAAATAAATAGTTTAAAACAGATTCATTTAGTATTGGAAGAATATTCAGAGTACCTCAAAGGTACATAATGAAATGTAAAAAATACTTCCCTCTCTACCTAGAGTTTACTACTCTAAATATAATCACTGTTAACATCTTCTGAAACTCTCAAAAACAATGTTTCTCCAAAAGAAATACATACTCTGTTGCACTTTGATTTTTTTTTTTTTTTGGTTTATTAGCACATATCTTTGTTTTATGTTTTTAGTGGGTTCTCTGGTATTTACTATATAATTTTTCTATATCTTAGTCTGTACCAAATAATAATGGGACACATCATGTAAATTTTCCCATTTGCTTTTTTACCTCTTATTATACATTTTGTTCCTTCTTATATTATTGAGTTTTATTATATTTCTCTAAAATAAATTAAAAATAAGGAAAATATCTCTTATATGTGCTCACATACTTAGAATTTCCAGTGTTCTTTATATCAATCCAAATTTACACTAGTACCATTTTTTTTTAACTTGAAGTTAATGGTAGTGCAAGCTTGCTGATCAATCTCTCCGCTTTTATCTACCTAAAAAATTCTTTACTCTTCTTTCATTTTTAGAACATACTTTGCTACATACAAAATTCAATGTTATAGAATTTTAATGGTGTTACCATCGAGTCTTCTGACCTGCAAAATTCCTGAAAAGAAATCATTTTGTTCATCTGATTCTTTTTTCTCCAGCTGCTTTTAAGATTTTTTCTTTATTACTCATTTTAAGCAATTTGTTTCTAATGTTTGGTGTGGTTTTCTCTTGTTCAGATTTGCTGAGTTTTTAATCTGAGAGTTTATTGTTTTCACCATTTTTAGCCAATATTTGTTCAGGTATTTCTCTATGCCCCCACCTAATTACACATAAATTAAACTGCTTGATTTTATTCTACTGCTAACCTATGCTGTGTGCATTTTTTTCAGTCACTTTTCCTCCCTGTGTTTCATTTTAGGTGGTTTATGTTGCTATGCCTCCAAATTCATTGATCTTTTCTCTGCAGTGTCTTGTCTCCTATTTAATTCCATTTGTAATGGGCTCAGTTATATCTCACCTGAAATTATATGTTGACATCCTAATCCCCAGTACCTCAGAATGTGACTATATTGGGAGGAAATTAAAGAGGAAATTGAGGTTAAATGAGGTCATTGAGGAGCACCTGGGTGGCTTAGTTGGTTAAGGGACTGCCTTCGGCTCATGTCATGATCCTGGAGTCCTAGGATTCAGTCCCGAATCAGGCTCCCCGCTTGGCAGAGAGTCTGCTTCTCCCTCTGACCAACCCCCTTCTCATGCTCTCTTTCTCTCTACATTCTCTCCCTCTCTCTCTCTTTCTCAAATAAATAAATAAAATCTTTTTAAATTTTATTTTATTTTTTAAGATTTTATTTATTTATTTATTTATTTATTTGACAGAGAGAGAGGGATCCCAAGTAGGCAGAGAGGCAGGCAGAGAGAGAGAGAGGGGCAAGCAGGCTCCCTGGCAAGGAGAGAGCTCGATGTGGGGCTTGATCCCAGGACCCTGAGACCATGACCTGGGCTGAAGGCAGAGGCTTAACCCACTGAGCCACCCAGGTGCCCCAATAAAATCTTTTTTTAAAAAATGAGGTCATTGAGGTGGGACCTAATCCAATATGACTGGTATCCTTGTAAGAAGAGAAGAGGACACAGAGGAAGACTACATGAAGATCCAAAAGAAGAAGGCTGTCTATAACCCAAAGACAAAGAGGCCTCAGGATGAAACCAAACGTGCCAACACCTTGATCTTGGACTTCCAGCCTCCAGGATTATCTCTTGTTGAAGCCACCCAGTCTGTGGTACTTTGTTATGGCAGCCCTAGCACACTAATACATCAACAGAACTAGTCTTCATTTTAAATATTGTAGTTTTTGTCTGTTGAAGTTCTACTGAGTTCTTTTCCCCCGACTTCTCTCTTCATCATGTTACTGCTTTCTTCCATGTTCTTGAACAAATGGAACATGTTTATATTTTATATTTTAATGTCCTTCTCTCCTAATTCCATCCTCTGTATTATTTCTGGATCTGTTTCTATTGCTTGATTTCTCTTAGCATAGAACATTTTGTTCTGCTTCTTTGCATGTCTGGTAATTTTTTATTGGATAATATACATTTTGAATATTAATGTTACATTTTTGGGTTCTGGATTTGGGTGTGTTTCTATAAATAGCATTTGACCTTCTTGTTGTATGTTGTTATGTTATTTAGAATCAGCTGTACCCTTCCGAGGCTTGTTTATAAGGTTCACTAGGTTAGGTCCAGAGCAGCTTATGGTCTAGGAGACTTTTGCTCAAGTGATGTAGCAGTGTCTCTTGAAAACCTCCCCAGTGCTTTATATATTGAGACATCTTCCTACTTTGCTATTGGAATCACACATTTTTCTCAGCCCTATGTGAGCTCCAAAAATTGTTAAGCCTACTGTCTCTGGGATTCTTTCCCCAGCCTGTGGTAATCTTCTTCCTGTATATGCACAAGTTAGTACTTAGCCAAAGACTTAAAAGAACTTCACCACAGATATCTGAAGCTCTGTGTGTAGCTCTGTTGCCTTTAGGCCATGTAGGCCTTCTGAAACTCTATTCTCTGCCTATCATATTCAGTAAAACTCCCAGGGTCCATTTAGATTTTGCCTATCATTATTCAGCCTAGAAATTACCTCCAGACACAAAACAAAAGCATACAGCGTCTACCTACCTCAAAAGTATGTGTTGTCTGTGGTCCCATGTCTGAAAACCATTCTTTCATATACTTTTTCAATTTTCTAGTTGTTTAAGGCTGGGAAGAACATCTATTCTCTATTATTGCATTATGGCCAGAAGTGGAAGTCTACGTTTTCATTCTTAATTTTTTATATCATTATGTTTAAACTAACCCATTTGTAACATGTATATAATACTCCATTAGATAAATATAATGAATTTATTAATAAGAACCATATTAAAGGACATTCAGGCTATAGCCAGCATTTTGTTATTTAAAAAGTAAGCATTTTTATGCTTACAACACAGAGTAATTTCATATATTCTATTTTACTGGCTAACTTCCTAAAAATAGATTTTCTGGATCAAAGGGTTTGAGAGTTATGCAAAAATAAATATTTCCAAATTGCTATCTAAAAATTACAAAATTAATGCCACTCCTCTCCATACTTTCCCCAACAGAAGAACATTAACCTCCACCAATCTAAAAGAAAATGAACCTTTTGTTTGGTTTTCCCTTATTCAACTATGAGTAAGATTGGGCATATTTTATATTTTATCAGCCATATATTTCCATTTTCTGTCAACTGACTATTTATACTTTTGACTCTTTTCCTTATTTAATATGCATGAGCTAATTGTACATAATAAAGTTCCTTGTTATGTTTTTGTAATTGTTTTTCTGCTTTTTTGTGTTTTTTTTTTTAAAGATTTTATTTATTTATTTGTCAGAGAGAGAGCTAGCAAGAGCAAGCACAGGCAGACAGAGTGGAAGGCAGAGTCAGAGGGAGAAGCAGGCTCCCTGCGGAGCAAGGAGCCCGATGTAGGACTCGATCCCAGGATGTTGGGATCATGACCTGAGCCCAAGGCAGCTGCTTAACCAACTGAGCCACCCAGGCATCCCTTTTTCTGTTTTTTTAACTTTAAGTTATTTATGACATATAGAAGTTTTAAATATTTATGCAATCAAATTTTTCAATATTTTCCTTTATGTTTGTGGAGTTTTGTACTCTTCTCTGCAAGCCCTCTTCAAACATACATTTTTTTTTTTTTGGTTAAACTTTACAGTTTAATTCTTAAATTTTAATCAATTTAAACCTTATGCTGAAGCAAGGAATATGGTAGAAATTCCAGAAGGTTTTTAATTTTAATTTTTTTTACCTTTTCAGTGTTCCAAGATTCATTATTTATGCACCACACCCAGCGCTCCATATAATACATGCCCTCCACAATACCCACCACAAGGCTCACCCATCCCTTCAACCCCTCCCTTCCAAAACCCTCAGTTGGTTTCTCAGGGCTGATAGTCTCTCATGCTTCATCTCCCTCTCTGATTTCCCCCAATTCACTTTTCCTTTCCTTCTCTTAATGTTCCTCCATGTCCTTATTTCACTCAACATAATGGCCTCGAGTCCTGTCCATACACAAAAGTTGGGTATTCATCCTTTCATGCTTGACTTATTTCACTCAGCTTAATCTCCTCCAGTCCACCATACAAAAAAGTTGGGTATTCATCCTTTCTGATGGAGGCGTAATACTCCATTGTATATATGGACTGTATCTACTTTATCCATTCGACTTTGAAGGGCATCTTTGCTCTGTCCACAGTTTGGCAATTGTGGACATTGCTACTATGAACATTGGGGTACAGATGGACCTTCTTTTCACTACATCTGTATCGTTGGGGTAAATACCCAGTAGTGTAATTGCTGGGTCATAGGTTAG
This sequence comes from Mustela putorius furo, assembly GCF_011764305.1. Classification (NCBI taxonomy): domain Eukaryota; kingdom Metazoa; phylum Chordata; class Mammalia; order Carnivora; family Mustelidae; genus Mustela; species Mustela putorius. The sequence continues at coordinate 36,376,132 of NW_025421987.1, forward strand.
CCCTATTTTTAATTTCTTAAGGAATCTCCACACTGTTTTCCAAAGTGCCTGCACCAACTTGCATTCCCACCAACAGTGTAAGAGCGTTCTTTTTTCTTCACATCCTCTCCAACACTTGTTTCCTGTCCTGTTAATTTTGGCCATTCTAACTGTTGTAAGATGGTATCTCATACAGTAATTCAGTAATGTGGCTGGATACAAAATCAATGCACATAAATCAGTTGCTTTCTTATACACTAATAATAAAAATACAGGAAGGGAAACTAGAGAGTTGATTCCATTTATTATAGCACCAATAACCATAAGATACCTGGGAATAAACCTAACCAAAGAGGTAAAGGATCTGTACTTGAAATTGAAGAAGACACAAAAAGATGTAAAAGCATTCCATACTCATGGATCAGAAGAATAAACATTGTTAAATATCCATACTGCCTGGAGCAATCTGTACTTTCAATGCCATCCCAATCAAAATTCTACGAGCATTTTTCAAAGTGCTGGAACAAACAATCCTAAAATTTGTATGGAACCAGAAGAGACCCCAAATTGCTAAGGAAATGTTAAAAAAGAAAAACAAAACCCGGGCATCACATGCCTGATTTCAAGCTTTCCTACAAAGCTGTGATCACCAAGACAGCATGGTACTGGCTCAAAAACAGACACGTAGACCAGTGGAACAAAGTAGAGAACCCAGATATGGAACCTCAACTCTATGGTCAAATAATCTTTGACAAAGCAGGGGAAAATATACCATAGAAAAAAGACAGTCTCTTCAATAAATGGTGCTGGAAAAATTGGACAGCTATGTATAGAAGAATGAAACTCGACCATTCTCTTACACCACACACAAAGATAAACTCAAAATGGATAAAAGACCTCAACATGAACCAGGAATCTATTAAATTCCTAGAGGAGACCATAGGCAGTAACCTTTTTGACATTGGCCACAGCAACATCTTCCAAGACATATCTCCAAAGCCCAGGAAATAAAAGTGAAAATGAACTTTTGGGACTTCATCAAGACCAAAAGTTTCTGCACAGCAAAGGAAACAGTCAACAAAACAGAGGCAAGTCGCAGAACAGGAGAAGATATTCACAAATGACACTAGAAAGGGCTGATATCCAAGGTCTATAAATAACTCCTCAAACTCAACACTCAAAAAGCAGATAATCACATCAAAAAATGGACAGAAGACATGAACAGACACTTCTTCAAAGAAGACATACAAATGGCTAACAGACACATGAAAAAATGTTCATCATCGGGGCGCCTGGGTGGCTCAGTGGGTTAAGCCGCTGCCTTCAGCTCAGGTCATGATCTCAGCGTCCTGGGATCGAGTCCCGCATCGGGCTCTCTGCTCAGTGGGGAGCCTGCTTCCCTCTGTCTCTCTCTGCCTGCCCCTCCATCTACTTGTGTCTGTTGGCCATCTGGATGTCTTCTTTGCAGAAATGTCTGTTCATGTCCTCTGCCCATTTCTTGATTGGATTGTTTGTTCTGTGGGTGTTGAGTTTGCTAAGTTCTTTATAGATTCTGGACACTAGTCCTTTATCTGATATGTCATTTGCAAATATCTTCTCCCATTCTGTCAGTTGTCTTTTGATTTTGTTAGCTGTTTCCTTTGCTGTGCAAAAGCTTTTGATCTTGATGAAATCCCAATAGTTCATTTTTGCCCTTGCTTCCCTTTCCTTTGGCGTTGTTCCTAGGAAGATGTTGCTGCAGCTGAGGTCGAAGAGGTTGGATGGCCAACAGACACATGAAAAAGTGCTCCATATCACTCGGCATCAGGGAAATACAAATCAAAACCACAATGACATATCACCTCACACCAGTCAGAATGGCTAAAATCAACAAGTCAGGAAATGACAGATGCTGGCGAGGATGTGGAGAAAGGGGAACCCTCCTACACTGTTGGTGGGAATGCAAGCTGGTGCAGCCACTCTGGAAAACAGCATGGAGGTTCCTCAAAATGTTGAAAATAGAACTGCCCTATGACCCAGCAATTGCACTATTGGGTATTTACCCTAAAGATACAAACGTAGTGATCCAAAGGGGCACATGCACCCGAATGTTTATAGCAGCAATGTCCACAATCGCCAAACTATGGAAAGAACCTAGATGTCCATCAACAGATGAATGGATCAAGAAGATGTGGTATATATACACAATGGAATACTATGCAGCCATCAAAAGAAATGAAATCTTGCCATTTGCGACAACATGGATGGAACTAGAGCGTGTATCATGCTTAGCGAAATAAGTCAAGCAGAGAAAGACAACTATCATATGATCTCCCTGATATGAGGAAGTGGTGATGCAACATGGGGGCTTAAGTGGGTAGGAGAAAAATAAATGAAACAAGATGAGATTGAGAGGGAGACAAACCATAAGTGACTCTTAATCTCACAAAACAAACTGAAGGTTGCTGGGGGGAGGGGGCTTGGGAGAAGGGGGTGGGATTATGGACATTGGGGAGGGTATGTGCTTTGGTGAGTGATGTGAAGTGTGTAAACCTGGTGATTCACAGACCTGTACCCCTGGGGATAAAAATATATGTTTATAAAAAATAAAAAATTTAAAAAAAAGAAGATATTCTTTATTGACTTTATATCTATTGATTTCTCTGGATATAAGTCTGTCTCTAGGATTAGATTATTTACATTACTGTAATTTGTTAAGTTTTAATATGGATTTTATGAATTTACATTCACTGACTTCTGGCTACATATTTCCTCTATTAAATTATTTCCATAGAGATTGATAAGTTTCCATATGAGATAGAACTGATCCTTATCAACCTGCATGCATTTTTCTTTTAAAAAATCCCTGGATATTGGCATAGACTGACTTTTCCAAATGAATTTTGCTTATAATCAAAATGTATAGATTAATTTATGAAAATTTATACCTTTTCAATATAAGTTGTGCTATCAAAGAACATAGTGTTTCCATTTACATTAGACTTCCCTTAACATTCCTGTGCAAAAATCAATGCACTTTATATGTGTGTATTCCTGGACTCTATTCTAGTCTATTGATTAATACGTCCATTCTTCTTTTAAAACCACATTGTATTTGCTGAAGATGCAGAATAAATCTTGAAACCACATGGTGTAAGTCCTCCAGTATTGCTCTCCTTTAAAGTTGTTTTGTCTGTTCTATGTATTTTACATTTTCATATATATTTGAGAAATAACTTGATAGTTCTTAAATAAATAAATAAATGCCTGCTTGAATTTTGATAGAGACTGTTGAATCCATAGAACAGCCATCTTAACAATGTTGAGTCTTCTAGTCTCTGAGCACAGTATTTTCTCCACTTACTAGGTCTTCATTTATTTCTCTCAGCAATATTTTCTAGCTTTTGGTGAATATAGGTCATGGAAAGTTTATCAGATTTACCCCTTAGAATTTCGTAGTTTTATTTACATTGGTTTATTAGTTTTATTCATTTTCTGATTTTTTTCTTTGCTAATGTATATTGATATATTTATGAATACACCCAGAAAGTGAGATTTTACTTTAAAATATGAGTGCTTCAGTATATTATACTATAAGAGTATATGCATTGTAACCACAATAAAGTAAAATATAAAAATCAAGATATTACATATATTAATGACACATAATAGATACACACTCAGGTTTTAGAAAGGGATCATGAGGATGAATACAGCTTTGCCTAATAATCTTTATTTTTGCCTTTTTAAACATTGTTTTTATTTTTAAATACTATCTTAACCATTTTTAAGTATATAGTTCAATAATGTTAAGGATATTCACAATATTGTGAAATATTACTAGATTACTAGATTATGAAATATTACTAAAAATTGCTAGAATGTTTTCATCTTGCAAATCTGAAACTATTTTTCACTAAATAACTCCTTTCCTCACTCAACCTCCTTTCTTAGCAGTCACCATTCTACTTTCTGTTTATGTGATCCTGAATATTTTAGATACCTCAAACATGTGGAATTATACAATATTTGTCTTTTTGTACCTGCCTTACTTAGCATAATGTCCTCAAAGTTCATCTATGTTGTAGCATATGTCAGAATTTCCTTCCTTTTTAAGACTAATAGTCCATGGTCTTTATTTACCATGTTTTGTTTACTCATTCATCTGTTAATGGATATTTGAGTTGCTTCCACCTGTTGGCTACTGTGAATGTTGCTGGTATAAACATGTGTGTGCCGCCTCTTTAAAAAAACATTACAATAAACCTAGCTCCATACAATAGAGTTATGTCCACTTCTTTGCCATGCTTCTGCTGGATGGCCATAAATTTTGCATTTATAATATTTAGTAGATACACTAAGTGATTCTCCACCAAAGATGGTTCTTATTCCTTAGGATATTTGGATTCCTAAGGTGAAGTTTTTGTTTTCACAATGATTAGAAAACACTACAGGCATTCACTGGGCAGGGCTGGGATTACAAAGCATCCTGCAATGCAAAACAGTCCTGCTGAATGAGGACTAAAGAGACCCACCTAGAGCTCTAAGGGCTTCCCTTGAGATATACTAGCCATTAATTACATGGGTTTAAGCTTATTACACTAAACAACGTGGAACATTTTACTATGCCTAATTGTTCTGTTGGTAGGTTTTCCAAATTGTTTATTTTTTTTAATAGAATAAATATTATTTCCTTTGCTGGAACACAGGCTGCTAGCTGCAGAAATGAGTCTTCTGAGTAGCAGAACCATTTCTTTGAGAATGGGTCCTATTTGGATTACAAGAAGAGGGAAAGTATGGGACCCTAACTTATTGCACATTGTTGTAAAGAATAATTCTGGCAAAGAAATTAACAGCAAAGTCAGTCTTAATAACTAAATCTGGAGCATGAATTGAATATGAATTACTTAGAGGTAGTAACTGTAGCTTCCTTAAGGAAAAAAGATCATTGTATACCTAGAGCCTAGCAGACAGAAGATGTTCAAAAAATACTAAATGTTGAATGACTAGACTTTAAAAAAGGCGGGGGGGGGAAAGGATGGAATAAATTGTCGCCCTCGGCCCGCAAGAATGACAATCAGCCTGGTATGGTGTTAATGCTTCATCTGTTTATTTCGTCAACTTCCTTAGCTTATATGCAGCAGGGTGACCAATAAGGGGCCAAGCAATGGGGAGAGCCAATGAGAGTCCTGTTACTATGCTGATTAAATTTGAAACAGCCAATGACTATGTCCTCCTTTAGGCGGGCTTCACCAGAATGTTCGTTGTTTACTTCCAGCGTATTTTGCTGGCAGTGAGCCAAGCGCCATCTTGTAATGGTGGGGACTTTCCCGGCCAGAGGTGGTCCCCGACAATAAATAGCACACTGAAGGGATTAGAAGTAAAAGATATTCCAGTTAATAAATGATGCATTCTGGTGTCTGCCGTAGGTCCTTTAGAAACGTTGATGGAGGAAGGATGGAAGTGAGATCTACAGGCCTCCAGTGTAAGTGCTTAAGAGCCTAGAGAAGGAGATCTGACCCAAGCCTGTGATGGAACTCGGCATGACCTCCAGGAATTTCATATGCCGAGGGCTGAGAGGTCCAATGACACCAGATCAGGTTTCCTTTGGCCTTAGAAATGAGGACGTACTTGTGAAGAGTTCACAATACTGGTCTTAGGAGGACAGTTCAGGTTCCAAAGATGTAAATGTAAAAGCACTGCAAGTATAATACTGGGGTGAGAATTCAGAGTTTGCAGATGAGGGTAATAAGAATAACCTCCCTGGGCTGTGGTGATAGGACATTGATATGGTTACTGGGGATTAGTTAAGACCTGAATTTTATATCTGAATCACCTAGATTCAGAAACTGCAAAGCCCAAAGATTGCAACTGAATTGGGGTGGGACCCAGGCATCTATAATTTTTGAAGCTCCCCAGATCATTCTAACATGCAGCCAAGGATAGATAGTGACCTAAAACCAAAAACTGAGTGTTAGAGGCCACGGCACGATTGGAGTCATGGATCACACCAGGCCCTGACTTGTGTCTCCTTTAAAGTCCAGATGCCTTGATAAGGGTTAAGGACAGGAAAGTTGAGTAACACTGAGAAAGGGTATGTGCTATGTGTCCTGCGCTCGCCTACATGACTTCCCACACGTTCTGCCTACAGAAGGGAATAATGTGGTCAGGGTCATGAGTTCTTAGTTGGTCCTTGTTCCTGTATCTCCCATAATCCACTCCCTGGTTGATTGTAACTTCTTGTATCAATAGTAGCTAATGGCATTAGTCGTGATTTAATTACCTGGTATCATGAGATTTGTTTGTAGTTAATGTAAGACTTGTTATAGGAACTTGCAGTCATCTGACTACATACTGATGTATTACTCCTTCTATTGTGATCTGCCTTATAAATGCTTGTAAGATGTGGAATAAAATCGGCACTGTTGGACATCCTCCTCAGTGCTCCTCCTGCCCCCATCTCTTTGTCTCTTAATTTCTTTTCACCATCCTCTTATCCTCACATTCCTGGTCGATTTGTCACGCCGGCCACAACAACTGAGGAGTCTTTAGGCTAAGTTCATTGGTGAAGCCTTAGAAACGGTGCAATGACGGCTATGAGGTCTGTGGCTGGACCTAAGAGCATTGCGGAAGTATTTAGGGTTTGGGGGTTCAAATATTTGGAAAAAGGTAGCTGGATAAAGTAAAAGATGGGTCATTTTGCATACTCACATGAATTATATTTCAAGGACGGTTATTTACGACCTCCACTAGAGGCTGGTAGATTCACTGAGAAAGCATAGATCCTGTGAATTTAAGTTCAGTTGCATCTGCCCACCAGCTGACTGACTTGACCTCTCTCCACCTGACTTCTACCATCTATAAAGCAGAAATGATCATTTTAAAAGCCAGAGAGTCACCGGGAAGGGAGGCATCCTTGGGATGTTGGTGTTAATGCTGCTTCTTAATTCATTCTAAAAGGCCTCCCCAAGGCGGAGTCATTTTCAATTTAGGGAGTTTGTTCACAAATTCGGTTTCAAAGTGACAGTGGAGATGGGCAAGAAGACCGTGATGATGAGAGAGCAGAAACAAAGGAATTGGAGGCAGGTGTCTGAAGTGAGGTCCCTATGGGTCCAGGCTGAGGAGCCGGAGAGGAGACAACAGTTGAGTTTGGTCCAAAGGGAGCAGGAGGCTGAAAAGAGTAACATGACCTCCTTTGAGGCAGTTTAAAGATTAGATAAATGGAAGCCGCAGAAACTAGAACTGAATCCGCCAACGGCTGGGTTTTTCCTATCCCCAGAGTACCTCTCAGTGCACCCTTCTTAGGCACCTCCTGGCTGTGCCCAAGGCTGCACACTCATATCCCAAGGCCATATGTGGGTTGTTGTAAAAAGACAAAGGAACCAGCCTTTTCATTACTGTTTCAAATGAGGGGAAAATAAATTTTCTAGACAGGACGGGCAGAAATTTAAATTGCAACAAGAGACTCCAGAAAATAAACAAAGAAAATGTAACATTGCCCTAATGCCTAAGAAGCACCCCAGTGGAGAACGAAAGCAGTTCTTATTTTCCAAGGGTTTGCATTGCCAGCTTGGCTACCGTAAAAACAGGACACAGTATCTGTGACATTGAAAATAAAAACAGGCACCCTCTAAAAACATATTATGGTCTATTTATTTCAGACTTCTCCTTTGCACTGAAGCATTTGGTTGAAATTAATTTGAGCTTCCATCTGTGAAATTACTGTTTTCCGTAGCTTTGGTCATATGACTATTCAATGGTGGTGTTAGTTTTGTCATTTTCTTTATTATAGTTTAATATCAGTGTTTTATTATCTAGGTAGAAAGTAGGACTGAGAACCGTATCCACATTCACTTCATCTCTTCCGTGAGAAACCACACAATGAGCTTCTCATGAAATGCCACCTTAAGGAAGTGTCACAGTTAAAACTAGACTTCGAATACGTAAAATTTCCCACCTAAGAACAAAGCCAGGGACACTCTGAGCATTGCTCCTGAGGCTGTATTAACAGGAGTGTTTCCCGAGACCCCCACCTGCCCCATCTCTTCGGGTCCACTCACTGCTCACAGCTCCCACTGCTTGGTCAACCAATCAAAATACACGAGTAGATGGAAAAAGGAGATTTGCATATGGAAACGCACCCTGTGGCAACACTTGACTGACTTACTACCTGTCCTCTACTTCCTGACAGTTCAAGCAAGCTCTTGAGCTTTAAAAATGTTAGATGCAGGTGTTTCTGTACCGCACCTTTAAAATCTTTTGTAAGAGGTGAGGAATTTCAGGAATGTTCTAGGACACACATCGTCTTTATCTCCACTTAGCTAAAGGAAAACAAAAGATATAAAATGAATTTGAAGGAAAGAAAAGGAAGGGAAATAATACCACTTAAGTGGGGAGGCCTGGATGGCTCAATTATTAAGCATCTGCCTTGAGCTCAGGTCATGATCCCAGGCGTCTGGGTTGGAGCCCCTGCCTGGTGGGGAGCCTGCTTCTCCCTCCACCTGCCTCTCTACTTGTGCTCTCTCTCTCTCTCTCAAACAAATAAAATCTTTAAAAACTAATAATAATAATAATACCACTTAAGCAGACTTCAGGTGGGATATCTGTCTAGTCTCCCGCAACAGACACCATCCAGACCCAATGGGTACACAGGGAGCCGGGAGCTAGCTGGGGTGCTGGATACCAGCACAACTTTCGCCAACTCTAATGTCAATCTGCAAAATAGGTCAGACTCTGAGGCACACAAGTAGCATGCATATAATCACTGTGAGAAATTTATGATTTATTTACTCAGCAAGCTGGGAAATATCAAAGGATGAATTTGGCTCCTATTAGCATGAAGCCTTTTAAAATGACACTCGGGAAATTCTTTTCTGCTCTTTTATTTGCAATTCATCTCCTGCGCACCTTTGTACCACATCTTGAAATTACGGAACCACCCACAAATTTCATCCTCTTCTTCTAGACAAATAGTGAACTTACCCACCCTTCTAAGCTCAAGTATTTTGGATGGGATGGAAATGAATGTCACATTCCTCTTTCGGCTGGCTGTAAGTACTTAATAATGAGATGCCCTGGGGTGCTGGGGCACCAGCGTGGAGTGGGTCAGGAATTTCAGAAGGCGGGGCTCTGACTCAGGGAGGAGCTCCATTGTTTTTAAGTTCTTACTTGAAAACTCAGGCTCAGCCCGTGATGTGGCATGAGGGCTGGGAATGCTGTCACATTGCCGAGAGCCAGCCCTTCTCAAGGGCTTCAGAATGCATTCTGGAGAGTGGGCCACATCACAGGCGCCTCAGGCGCCTCTGAAGAGGTTCTTGGCAAACTCTGTTTTGGGCCAATCCCCAGGCATGTGAGCTGTTTGGCTCGGAACTGGAATGAGCCTCCCTGAGGGCTCCCAACAGTGGAGCGCATTCTTCTGAGACACCTGTACCACCTCTCCTCTCATCCATGGAAGCCAGGAGAGGGGAGGACCCCCATTCTCCAGGAATTCAATTGGAGGGGTCAGAACTAAACTCTTCTTTCGGGAGTTAGAGAGTAACAACAATGCTGGAGCGGAAATGGGCGCAGAAAGAAAATACGAAAGTGAGCTAAATAAAAATACTGCCAAGCTAAGTAGAAAAAAAAAAAAAGACTCAAACCTTGCCTGGCAAGGCAATTGCATAGAAGGATTTGAGCCATCGTGAAGCCACCAAAAGCCTCTAGAGTTCTTGTGTGACTTTGAGACCAGTTCCATCTTCCACAAGTTAGTTAGCTTCCCTAGGTTTTCTGTGTCCCTTGATAACAATTAAGGGCGTGCTTTAGAGTTAACATGGACTGCTTAAATACACATTTTATCTTGTAATCTTCACTGTAAAGCTGTGGAGCGAGGACGGGAAGGGGGAGAAACACCTCGCAGCTGCTGCTATCCACCAGGTTCTGTTTTAAGCGGGTTACACCTATTCACTTAATCCTTCACCAAACCCATGAAATAGCGACTATTATTCAACCCATTTTATAGAAATGTAGGCCAAAGAGGTTACCTAATATGCTCAATAACACTCTCTCAGTGAGTTTTAAAAGACGGAATTCACACAGACCCAGTCTGGTTTCAGAACCCAAAACCAAATGTATTATTACTGCCACTTTCACAGGACAATAACAAAAATATGATGACAGAAGTGCACTGCAGAAAGACTTCTGCAGAGACTAAATCATGTTTTCTCAGACTCCAAACTGCCTTCCTCCAGTAAGCGAGGCACTGTTGAGAGCTAGGCGAACTCAGAGGCATTGTTGAGAGCTACATGAACTCACGTCAGTGAATCCTCATAACCAGTGGCATCCGAGAATTCATGCACTTTCCAAAAGTATTTCTCACCATTGTTATTAGTCTGATTAAACTGAGTCAGCTGAGGATTCCTATTTCCTATTCACACAAGTATAACAAATGGGATAGACAATTGTAATGCAACCAAATCTTGTTGACAGCAAAATGCAATAAACGTTCCACAAACTCTTTTGGCCCAGTTGGATCCAGAATTTCCCTCCTATTTTACTCTCTGGAAATTCAACTTTCAGGAGTCATTATAACTCTTCCAGAATACTCTGATTCCCCCTTTTCTCTCACATGATAGGCTTGCCCTTCCCTATCCCCTGAATTAGGCAGAGCCACATGACTTGTCTTTGCCGAATAGGAACATAAGCGACATTGTCATTTCTAAATTTTAAGAGTCATTGTGAGATCTTCCACGTTCTCCTTTTTCTCTTAGGTCAGGGAGACCAGCAATACTTTGCAGATGGGTGCTTTCTCGGAGCTGGACCCTAAGTAAGAAGATGGAACACTATGTGCAGACCTGCTTTAGATGCTTTGTGTGAAGGAGAAATTATCCTTTACCATGTTAAGTCACTGAGATGTGAGACTGTTGTTACTGTGGTATAATATAATCCTCCCGCACTGCTTTGCAGCCCTATAGCTGTATTAGAGTACAGTGCAAGAACTGGAAGTTACTCTGCATATTATTTTGGCACAAGCATTATTAACAAAGTGATTTAGGTGCTCTAAAATCATTAGAAAGCTTAAAGGAGAGGGTATGAGCCACAGGGTAGCCAACTATGGCCTGTAGACCAAATTCATCCTTGCCACCTATCTCTGTAAATAACGTTTTATTGGAACACGACCATGCCAATATATTTACATGTTGTGTGTGGCTATTTGTGAGCTATAGCAGAGTTGATTGCAACAACTATGGTCTGCAAAGCCTAACATGCTTACGTTGTTCTTTATAGAACAATTTTCCTATTCCTTGTTTAAGCTTTCAGGAATGGTTTCCAATAAGATCTAGAACAAACCAACTTAGGAAGCAACTCCCTCTGAGGTTACAGCTAGAGCTTTGACAGACAAAATAAGGCGATTCTGCTTCTGTGCTGTTGTCTCAGAAACAGAGAGGAAGCTGAAGAACAGACATGGGAAAGCTGATGCATTAAAACTGTACATTTCTGGAACACTGCTTGATAGCACTGTAGAAGATAGCATTGCTTCACTTCTGCCTCTCAAATCTTGTGCAAATAAACCTAACTGAAAGAACTTATTTCTCATCCAGAATTTTAGCTTTCTGGCTGCAAGAAAGACAGGGTGTAGTTTTTATTTTTTATTTTTTATTTTGTTTTCTGGAAGTATAATGCAAGAGGGATCGAATGAACAATTCCAGAGTATTTGGTTTACAGGCACTGTTTACTGCTCTCATATTTCTGGGATAATCTATCCTCTTTATGACTGCACATGAATCTTTGCAATACATATTGTTATTGAAACTAATTTGAGTGCATCTCTTATGATCATTAGAAAATAACTTGAAATAAAGTTACAAAAATTATGAACATTATTTTGATTTTTGAAAAAATACATATGTATATTTTACATATTAATTTCTGAAACAGTCATAGCAGCTACCAGCTAACAATAAGTGGTTAAAGAATGTTACCTTAAATTGTCAAAGTCCTTCACAGCCTAACCATTTCCCTCTCCATCGAATAACATTCTCTCCATTGGGGATTAAAGACAATCAGTCCAGCCCTATTCTATCTAACTATGGGGCTGCCAACTCTTAAGTAAGTTCCCTGTTCTGGTCAGGCTGGTCTCGTTAGTGCCCATAAACACATCAGATTTAACACCTACCTCAGTGTCTTCCCCGTTGCTATCCTTCCTTTTCCCTTTCCTTTCTTTCCAGCCTGTAGCAGAGCTTCCAAGCCAACGTCTTGGAGCAGTTGTCTATGCTTGTTGTCCCAATTCCACCCTGCCAGTCATTCCATCAATCCATGCAACAGCAAAATCATCCATGTCACCAAACAGTGGACATTCTAGTCCTCATATTGCTTGACTTGTCAGCCACATTTGAAGCTGTCGACTACACCTTCCTTGTGAAAATACTCTTTGCCCTTAGTTTCTGTGACACACTCTTGCCTGTGTGCACTTCTCTCCTCTCCGATACTAGCCAGCTTCCGGTCTTAGTTAGATGGGACTGCCACAACAAAATCCTCGGACTGGCTTCCTTAGACAACAGAGACAGAAATTGACTTTCTCATAGTTCTAGAAGCTATAAGACCACAGTCAAGGTGCCAGGAGATTCTGTTTCTGATGAGAGCTCTCTTCCTGGCTTGCAAATGGCTTCATACTTGCTGTGTCTTCACAGGGCCTTTCCACTGGGTGTTTGTGGAGAAAGAGCTCTGATGTTTCAGCCTCTTCTTATGAGGACACCAGTCCTATCATATTAGGGTTCCAACTTTATGACCTCTTTTAACTTTAATTGTCTCCTTAAGGACCCCGTCTTTAAATATAGAACATTAGGATTTAGGGATTCAACATTTAGATAGAGGCAAGGGAAATGATATAATTTAGCCTGTTAACTATCTTCCAGGTACAGGTGGCTTCTCAATTTTCTGACCGAGGCTCAGCCTTCTTTGTATTCTCTTCCTAGGTGAGTTTGTCCAAGACCATGGCATCAAATACCATCCTCACAGTGATGCTTCATTGTGGCTTATGTTCTAGATATGAAGGACGTAATTCTCACTCCTTTTGTTTTCTTCCATAACGGAGGATGTCCATTAATACACTCCCATCTTCCCTATAAACCTTTCTTGTTCCTCCCAAAGGAAGGAGAGATTATTTTTCAAATGCTAATTTTGAGAAGAATTAACCAGGAATACTTAGGTCAACACTTTGCTCTCGCTCTCTCGCTCTCTCTCTTGCTCTCTATTTCTTTAGAAACCAAACAAAAGAGTGTATATTCTTTCTCTTCTGTAAGTTTCCAAACATGGAATCCACCCATGAGGGTTATAGCACTGCCTGTGACAGGCTGAGGGGTCTGTCAATTTGTGGGATTCACTCTTAGCAAGCAGTGCCCTCAGTCAAAAGCCATGGTTAGCAATATCAGTCTTGCCACTAGTGAAAGTAATGCCAGTCATTTCAGTGATAAAAACAGGTTCATCCCCATCTTATCTGTAGTTTTTCTATCACTTACATTTGTAACTGACTAGGGAAAGTCTCACTCAAGATAAATCTTATAAAAAAGTCTCATAAAATTGTTCATACACAATAAGTCTCATAAAACTGAGCCCAGAAATTTTTACTGAACCATGTCCAGACACTATGGACATGGACATGGACAAGTAATGAAAATACATACATATATTCTCAATGGCAAGACAGCTAGTTCTTCCTTATTTATTCACTCATTTCATCAACAATCATTTACCAAACATCTGCTCTATGTGCTTGACATATAAAAATTATGGTGATCAAACAGAAAAAGGTGCAGGTATTTAAGGAACTTTTTCTTATTGGGGGAAGATAAACAATAAATATAACAAGTAAACAAATTTCATGGTATGTTAGAAGGTGTTAAGTGCTAACAAAAAGAAAAGAAAGGAATAGAGAGGAGAAGAAAGAAGCATAAAAGATTAGGATAGTAGGGGTTCCTGGGTGGCTCAGCATGTTAAGCAACTGCCTTCGGCCCAGGTCGTGATCTCAGAGTCCTGGGATCAAGCCATACATCGGGTTCTGTGCTCAGCAGGGAGCCTGCTTCCCCCTCCCCGTCCGCCTGCCTCTCTGCCTACTTGTGATCTCTCCCTCTCTCTGTCAAATAAATAAATGAAATTTAAAAAAAAAAAAAAAAAAAAAGATCAGGATAGTAGACATAGGGGTGTGATTTTTTTTTTAAGATTTTATTTATTTATTTGACACAGAGAGACAGATCACAAGTAGGCAGTAAGGCAGGCAGAGAGAGAGAGAGAGAGAGAGAGAGAGAGAAGTAGGCTCCCCTGCCAAGCAGAGAGTCTGATGCGGGGCTCAATCCCAGGACCCTGGGATCATAACCTGAGCCAAAGGCAGAGGCTTTAACCCACTGAGCCACCCAGGTGCCCCGGGGTTGTGATTTTTAATAGGTTGATCAAACTAAGTTTCATTGAGTGGTTAAGGTGTGAGCAAACTCAGAAGGGCATAAGGAATTAGCCTTGTAAACATCTGTGGAAACTGTATTTAGATAGAATGGCCAGTGTAAAGGCACTGAGCATGAGTATGTTTGGTGTGCTGTAAAGACTGGCAGGGGGACTGTGTGGCTGAAGGAGAAGAAACAAAAGGGAGAAATATAGGAATTGTAGGTAGACACAAGCCCTGAGGCCAGAGCCTGTTGTACCTTGCAGACCACTGTAAGACCTTTAGTATTTAATAGCATCACTGGCTTCTATGCTAAGAATGACTCACTGAAAGCAAGGACAGAATCTGGGACACCACTTGGGTGGTTTTTGCTAAGAGAGGATAGTGAGGCGGGTAACAGTGGAGGTGGCAAAAAATAGACTCTGACTATAGTTTGCAGGTAAAACCAGCAGGATCCCCTAACAACTGGATATGAGGTGCCAGAGAAAAAGAGAAGCCATAGGTGAAGTCAAAGCTGCTTTTGTTTTTGGTTTTATTTTTTTAATTTTTGGTGTCCTATTTTATTTTCTCTTCTGGCTTTTTCACTATAATTCTTTGTATTAATTATTGTTTTATAATATGTATCCTTTGCTTACCATAGTGTATTTAGAATTACAATTGTATCACTTAACCTGAAATATAAGAACTTTTCAACAATATAAATTTATTTACATCCCACCCTTTGCATTACTGATATATTTTTCTTGTATCTATGTTATAAATTCCCCAAGAAAATATTCTATTTTTGCTTTAAGCCATCAGTTGTCCATTAAGGAAATTACAAGAAAAAAAATCAGATTGTCCTTTAAACTCACCTATGTATTTATATTACTTCCTAAACTTCTTATTCCCTTCTACAATACAATTTCCATCTGGTGCTATTTGCCTTCCACCTGAAGACTTCCTTCAGCATTCCTCATGGTACAGGTCTTTTGACAACAAATTTTGCCAGCTTTTCTTTTATCTCAAAATGTTTTCATTTTATCCTCATTTGTAAAGGTTGTCTTCAGTGAATATAGAATCTGAGTTGACAATATGTCTTTTTTTTTTTCAGCACATTATAGATGTTGTGTATTTGCCAAAATTCTCACAGTAGACTTTAATTTAGTCCACTGTTGGCAGAGAGAGAGAGATAATGTAATGTCATTCTAGCTATTTTTGTGATTTCAAAAGTTTTTGAAAACCTCTGCTTTGCTACAGTATATGATATGCACTGGTGTGGCTTTCTTTTTGTGTCCACCTTGGGGTTTGCTGAATGTCTTACATCCGTAGGTTAATATTTTTACCAAATTTGGGGGAAGTTAGGTCAAATTATTTCTTATATTTTTCTCTGTTTTGTTCTTCTTCTTCTAGGACTCCTGTTACATGTATATTATAGTTCCTGATATTCCATAATAATAGTGTGAAATAGGTCACCGGGGCTCTATTTCATTTTGTTGTTGTTGATGACAATCTTTTTTCCCTCTCTCTACTACTCTATCACTTTATATTATGATCTCCTATAAATGCTTAGAATTTTTTCCACATATACATCACTTTTAACAATCTATCCCAGTAGTCAAGCATTCCCTAGTTTTCATATTGGTATGGAGAAAAGATTTCTAAGAAAATCACCTAGAAACTTTTATGGCTGCTTTTAGAAGAAGGTAATTATCTCTCTCTCTCTGCCAACAGTGGACTAAATTTTAAAGTCTACTGTGAGAATTTTGGCAAATATGTGAAACTTTGTTGCTATGGATTTGGAGGATGCTTCATATAGCAAATTGAAAGACATTTTTGTGTTGGGTATTCTGTCCAAAGTGTGGCTCAATTAGTCACAGAACTGCATTCAATGATATTTTACTTATTTTGCCAGGATTTGAGGTAAATAGTCATTAATTTATAGTCTATCATTATAGTTACAAAAATTTCAAAACATTTTCAGTGGGCACATTCTGATAAATAAAACAACCGACATTCATTAAAAAGAAAAATATTTACTTCCTACCCTCTACCACCTCCTTTCATTCTCCCAAACTGCTTCTCATGAAAGGAGTTTTTGTTGCTAGTTGTTGTAGTGATCCAGGCTTGCTGCCTAATTCCCTTTGCTGTTTCTCACTCGATTCTCCATCACAGCACTGAACCATGGTGCTGAAAGACAAGTCCAAAGCTGCCATGTTTCTGATGCATTAGAGTCTGTACTTGGTCTAAATGGGGAGACTGCCTCTCTGAACATTATATATCAACAAGGCCCTGATAACATCATCTTGAATTTCACCTGATTTTAGCCAAGTGTTGATTTGTTGCTAAAATCACAAGAAAGGATTATAAATATGGCAATATCCAAGGGGTGAGAAATGAGAGCGGAAATCTTCTTCAGAGTATGGGAATCAGGTTGTTAGTTCACTGTGAGTGATTATTGCAAATCCAAAGTATGTGAGTTGGGAACAGAAGAAGGGGGAGGGAGAAAGCTGCTGAATCTATTAAAGAAGACAAGACATATGCAGATGGAAAAAAGACAATGGAAGCTGTGTACAAAATCAAGGATAAAAAAACTTAACTGGAAAAAATAGATTAAAATTCTAGAAGAATTTGTTTTGTGATATTAGAATTATAATTGATGTTTTTAGCCTGTCTTCCAAATTATGAGTAATCTCTTTTATGACAGAAATAATATACTTATCAACAAGATTAAAAGAACTTGTGAACTATTAGCAAGCATAAATGTGCATACTAGAAATCAATTAATAGGTGTCTATTGCAATGTCTACTATGTGCCTGGTATGTGCTAGACACTGTGAGAAACAGGAGCAGAAGGCACAATCTCTGTACTCAGAGTTTACCCCTCTATAGGTAAAATAAAACTAGACATCCCAAAACAATGAAGCATCTTGAGGGTAAAACTCTTAGTCATAGGGATAGAAAACCCATTGGTTGATTACTTTCTCAATAAACATTATAACACTAAGTATCCATTATGGTTATAAAAAATACGATGGTTATACAACAGTGGCAAAAGAATTGGTCCTGGTATTTCTGGAGCTTAGTCAGGTAGGTATAAATTGATGTTGACCAATTAGCCATAATAGATGCATGTAAGAGCCACTTTTTCCCTTGATTCCAGAATAAAACTGTCTCTTAGTTTTCTTCCTTACCTCACTGATCACTCATTTTCAATTTCCTTTCCTAGATCTGGAGCCTCTTTTCTTTTTTAAAAAAATACATACTTCATTCCTGCTATGGGTTGCATTATGTCCCACCAAATCCATGTTCAAGTTCTAATCCCCAGTACCTCAGAATGTGACATTATTTGGAAATAGGGTTGTTGTAGATGTAATTAGAGAAGATGAGGTCATGCTGGAGGAGGGTGGGGCCATAATCCAATATGGCTGATTCCTTATACAAAAGAGAAATTTGGAGACAGACACATACATACACAGGGAGAACATAACATGAGCATGAAGTCAGCAAACAGGATGATGCTCTATAAGTTGAGGAACACTGATGATTGCCAGCAGACACCAGAAGCTGGGAGGCAGGGGATATATTCTTCTTTACAAGCCTCAGAGAAACCAACTTGGCTGACACCTGATCTTTGGATTTCCAGCCTCCAGAATTGTGAGACAATAAATTTCTGTTGTGTGAGGCACCCGTTTGTGATACTTTGTGCTTGCAGCCCTGAAACACTAACACAGTCTCTAAGTGATCTGATAGCAATAGTTTTAAATGCCATTTCTATGTCAGCATCTCCCATATTTATACCTTTATCCAAAACTTTTTTCCATCCTCCAGACTCATCTATACAATTCCCTACAGAATTTTCTCCTTGGAGGTCTTAAAAACATCTCAAATTCAACAGGTCCAAAACTGAACTCTTAATCTCTCCCCACAAAACATAATCCCCTACAGCCTTCCTGTTAGGATATATTTCCATTCTCTTGGTTTTCAGGACACAAATTCTGGTGTTGCCTGCTATGGATTGAATTGTTTCTTTCAGAAATTTGTATGTTGATGTCCTAACCCTCAGTATGATAGCATTTGGGAGATCAAGCTTTTGGGAGGTGACTAGGTTTAGATGAGGTCATGAGGATGGCGCCCTCACGGTGGGATTAGTGCCTTTTTGAGAAAAGACAACAAAGGGCTTGCTTGTTCTCTCTTCCCACCACGTGAGGACACAGCAAGAAGACAGCTGTCTGTCGACACAGCCGACCATGCCGGCAAGCTGATATCAAACTTCTAGCTCCAGAACTGTGAGAAAATAGATCTCTATTGTTGAAACCACCAATCTGTAATATTTCATAAAGGCAACCCAACTGAAGACATTATCCTTGACATATTCGATATTCAATTTTCTCAAAAGTCTTCTTGGTTCCACCTCCAAAATATTTCCAAAATCTATTCTTCTGCCCAGTGCCCCCATGGCTAAAACCCTGAATGGAGCTATCATCTCTCTCCCCCGGATTCCTACAATCGCTCTCTAACATCATAATCTCCTGCTTTTACCTTTAACCACCTTTGGTCCCTTCAATCCTCAGTAATCTTTAAAATATAATTAACATAGTTTTAATCCTCTGCTCAAGGTCTGCAGTGGCTCCCCATTTTTCCTCCCATTGGAAATGTCAAAGCATTCACAATAGCCTAAGCCAGGTAGCCCAACACCCAAAGTTTTTGGCTCTGGCACATTTTCCAATACACTGATTGGACAAGTGATTAAAATATTTCAGATTCTACTTGTTTTGAGTTTTAATTAATTACACAGATTGTGTAATTACAAAATGAAGAGATTTTGATAATCTGTAGGAATCCTTTCAGCTCTAACACTTACAATTTTTTATTAGCAGGAGAATTCACTATGCTGTGTATGGTGCCAACACGGTGTTGAAGGAACCCCAAATGAAGCAACTATTTTGTAATTATAGAGTTGATCTAATCATTGCAGACAGCACACTAGGTAATTTAATCCCTGTAGTGAATTTTATTCAGTTTAGCTGTCTACATTTACACAAATTAGATAATTAGATAGCCTCAGCCACTATGCAAGAAGCTAGTATCTTTAGACAAGTGGCATGCTCTTGAGGGGCTGATCCACATGTCAGGAGGAACACACATTTGTAAAAATACACAGGTGTTTCTGCTTTTATGTCAACGATGTACATGTTGGAGTGCACAGAGAGACAAAATGGTGAGAGAAACTTGATTCAGACCTTTTAAGATGTGAAATATTTTTTAGAAGTCTATTAGCATTAAATTAAAAACAAGCTGATAAAATCCTTTTTATTTTGCAAAAAAATACTTTTTCGTTGATGTATTTGTTTTAAAATTTTATCTTATCAATTTAAAGACTGTTTTTAATATTTAAGCATTTCTTTATTTGTGAACTTGAACATTGTTGTCAAGAAAATATATCCTTGGGGCACCTGGGTGGCTCAGTGGGTTAAAACCTCTGCCTTCGGCTCAGGTCATGATCTCAGGATCCTGGGATCGAGCCCCGCATCAGGCTCTCTGCTCAGCGGGGAGCCTGCTTCCCTTCCTCTCTCTCTGCCAGCCTCTCTGCCTACTTGGGAACTCTGTCTGCCAAAGAAATACATAAAATCTTAGAAGAAAAAAAAAAAAAAAAGAAAGAAAATGTATTCTTCTCCTCCTCACTCCCTTCCCAGCTGGTATACTACTGCTTTTTGTTCCTGGAGCACATCAGGCACATACACCCAGCAGGGCCTTCTTGTTGGTGGTCTTCTTAGCTTGGAACACTCTTCCTTCAGACTCATATATATGGCCATCTCTTTCACTGCCTGATGGCTTTGCTCAAATGCTACTTTTTGAGCCATGTCTTCCTTTTAATCCACATTCATGATTATACTTATTTTCTTCCATTTTTGTACCCATAGCATGAAATACTGCATAACATACAATATAATTTTTACATTTTTTGTGTTCTTATTTTAGTTCTCCCTGCCCTAGAGTGGTAGTCCTATAAGGTATAGACCTTTGTTATCATTTAAAGATGCCTCCCAAATGCCTAGAATAGTGCCTGGAATTTAATCCATGCTCAACAAATAACAGTTAAGTGAATGAATCTAACAACGTTCTTATGTATATAAATTCATATGACTAATAAAGTCTTCGAAAATAGCCAAGTACTAGAAACAAATAAATCAGTTTGTAATAGGATGATATTAAAATTGTAATGATATATACAAATAGCATACACATGTATTTAATTGTCCTCTTAATTCAGAATTCCTAATAACCTTCCAACTTCCAGTGTGGAATCTTGAGTATTATTGCCTCATGCAAAGAAAGGGCAAATATTTTACTTTTTTAGAAGCAGGATAATACAAAGGCTTGAAAACTGTTGGAAAAAGAGATAATCTTCTAAATTTCACTAGCATATTTAGCCAAGCATATTCAGATTACAAAGGAAGGCTAAGCCAAGAGTTTTAATGCCCTAAAGTAGAAGGAAAGAACCTTCTCCATGCTTGACAACAGTAATTATTTTAGATAAGGTAGGACACACTGAAAGCAACTACTACTCACTTATGAATCTAGAACAATAGCATGACAAAGAGGAGTTCTACACCAACACAGAAGGTCACAACATCATTAAGAGGAGAGACAATAGAATGGGCAAAGAGAGGGTCCAGGTGGTCCTCCTGAAGTACACTCCATTTCTGTGTGCTACCTTTGATGTAATGAGAGGAGGTAGATCACCTGCTACGACCAGGGTGACCCTCACATTCAAGTAAATCATCTATATTTTACTAGCACCTGTTTCAATTCAGAGATGAAGTTCTCTGTGAAGGACTCTCATGTGTGTTGATGGATCATCTACTCCTGTCCTTTCCTCATGGCTCCCATACTGATGATCATGTCTTGCTAAGACTCTTGAGGAGACGAGATTATCACTGCCACTTCTGCCAGGAACCAGCAAGGGGAATTTCAAGGATACTTTTTCCTGATGTTCCCAAAGTGCCCAACCCTCAATCTCCTAAAGCCTCTTCACTGACCTAAGCCATTAGCACTTCATCATTCCCACCCTTCTTATAAACCTCAAATTACTGAAATGACTCAGAGTCATACCCAAATGATGGAAACGGAAGCAATCATACGACTTGTAGTTAGCATTCATTCCCACATGTGCCAGGAGTGTGCTGGGATGACTGGAGTAATCATATATGCATGGCTTTAATCCAGAAAGGGAACAAGAAGGAGTAAGTTTTGAGACAAATTCTTAAGGAAGATCAGGAGGCAAGAAGAAGTTTGAGCACTCCAGTCAATGGTAATAAAACAGTGCAAGCCAGGGGCCAGTTAGCTGAGATGTATAAAACCACACATTTGTTTTTCTGAAGTAGAAACTCCATGTCAGGGACATGAGACATGGAGCTATTACACAGTAAAACCTGAAGGCAGCTGTGAAGAAACTGTGGGATATAACTTCCTTAAGAGCACATCTCCCTACCTCAAAAGAAGGGCATTTGACACTTCAGAAGCAAAATTACATCCAGTATTACCCCTCAGCTGAAATTTTATATAGAAGCATATTTATTTTTTTCAATGTATCCCTTAGAGTATTATTAAAACTACCGTCATAATGAAACCACTTGACAACTGTAGCTACATTTGTAATGCTTGAGTAGTGCTTAGCTGAGGTACCATGACACCAAAAAACACAACAAATCGTTTGGATGGACAAGGACTGTCCTCTATACTTAGCAACACTGTGTCTGCATATATCACGAGTGAAAAGGCTTCCTGAGACAAGCTTTGAATAACAAGAAATTTGATTCTCCTTTGCTAAAAACTCTGATAAAGAGGCTGAGTTTGACTGTAAGTTTACAATAGCCAGTATATGAGGACTAAAATATTGGAGATGTGTGTGCGCATAGAATTTATCATATAAATACTATTTTCTATAAATATTATATTTTATATTGTACAAAATACAGATTATACTTAGAATATAAATATAGAATTACACACGGACTTTATATATGCACATATTTATGGGATGAAAACTCACTTTTGTTCAAGAACATATCTTGGACAACAGTGACCTCATTGACTTTGGATCGAAGAATATTTACTTAAAAATCTATATATTATCTGTGTTTCATGAGGTGCAGGCTTGAAACACTATCTCAAACCCACAGGGAGCCATAATCTGTCTTCCCTTAGAGCAGCAAGACAGAAGACAAAGGATGGAACTTGGACCCGACACATGTCTAGATCACTGTGCAGCCCAAAATTCATAGGACTTGACAAGAGGCAGCATGCTCTAGGCAACTGTGAGTACTTTACTGCCAAGAGAAGGTCATAAGTTTCCAATAAGTATGCACTTTTCCTCCTACAAAATCCAAGGCAGAAATGCTCATGGCTTGCCTTCAGTAATGGAGGTTTATTCCAGGATGTAAAAATATTAAGCTACAAGAAATTTACCCCACCAACCTAATAACCATTCTGAGATTCAGATGTCTAGGACTTCCAGGAATCCCATAGAAACCCAGAAAACATGTTCAGCTTCTGGTAGAGGACATCCTGAATAGTGAGACACTCTCAGAAGTTCTACATCTCAAAATAAAAGTGCAATTAGACTGATTCTCCATCATTTTCTCAAATGCACCCACTGGGCAGAATTTACCCCCAAGCCACCTTGGGCCCTGAACTTCCTCACGTGCACCTTTCCATTTACCTCATGCTGCCTCTCTGACTCAAAGTTCTCTGGCTAGCACACTAGAACTGCTTTCACTTAAAAAACCATACTTTAGGGTCCAAGAGTAACCTGAAGGAAAGAACAGTCTCCGGCCACTTCTCTTTTCAAAGGCAGTTGTATATAAACAAGTCTTTGAGGCTACGACATCTCCACAGTCTGCAATACCAGAGCACACAGTCTGAGGGGCCAAGAAGAGCCCATGCGTGTGTGTTCAAGCACCAGCAAGTCAGGCAGGCAGATGCCTGCCATGGGTGACCTCTGCAGTCAAGGAAACTGAAAGGAACAGGTATCATCTATCAGAAACTGAACCAGAAACCTAGTCCTGGAGAATCAGAATGTCAAAGCAGAGGTCCTCAGTGGAGCCCAGAGATGGGTCAGTTTGTCAGCAATGTCTTGGGTAGGGTCCAGTTAAATCTTCAGGCAGAAAGGATGCATAGACTTAGCTGAAGGGCTGGGGTGATACAAGTGAAGGAAAAAATACAGTTAAAAGAAGACCAATGGAGAAACAATAAAAACAGGTGAGAGACTAAATAACATTATAGGCAATAATCCATGAGTCATGGCACCTAGGTGGCACTCTGGGTGCTGCCATGGCTGTCATGCTAGGAACCTCCTTCACAGGGGAGAAGATGCTTCAGCTCCATCATGAATGAATAGGCACTCATCAGGCAGTGAGGGGAAAAGTTGATGTGACTCCAGAGTAAGGGCGGCGTAGGGATCAACCTCACACTAAAAAAAAATAAAAGATGAAGTAACCACGCCACAGGAATACACTTTTGTAAAGTTTGCCTCAGCCATAGGAGGCCCAGATGAGAAGCTTTTGCTCGTGCCCACATTTATTTGCATATTCAGAAAGAATATCCAGAAGAAATCTCACAAACACGTTATATTCTTCACACTGAACTTAAAACACAAAAAATACAAGACTCTCCAGATGTAATCTGCGTTAAAGCTGCCTTAATGAGGCAGGACGCAGTCTGTCAACTGGTTCTGAAATGGAGGCCTCCCCACCAGCCAAGCATGTCAGGAAAACACTGCGTTAGATGTCTCAGTTCATCAATCTAATAAACGAGTTCTCAAATGTCATTTTCCCTCCATATGCAGCAAACATTTTTCTATTATTTAGTAATGCTGTTTTAATTGGATTAACTCTCAGCGCACCAGCACGGTTCCATCTGTGAGAGCCGCTTATGTCACTGAACAGAGAGAAGGAAGCTGCCAGAGGAAGAGGATGACCGTTCAGAGTGACATGTGTTACATCCTTGTCAGGACAGAAAATACCATGTGAAACTCATGTGTCTCAATTAAAGCTCACACATCAGCTGAGGCTATGCCTTTTAGTTTATGAAGAGAAACATTAGCCGTCTTGAATATCCTTTAAAGCAAAATAAGCATTTTCGTTAAATGCTATGAACAGGGTATACTCTCCTGGTCTATTGGCCATATGGAACAAGTATAATGGAGTCAACAACTGCATCTGAAAAAAGAACAAAAGCGGTATCAGTAGGTTTTTAACCTGGGTGAAATCTCTAGCCTCCCTAAAAATCAGCACGGGGTAGCAGAATATGCCACCCCCAAAATATGCTACTTTGGCATATTGCTTATCTTGAGCTGAAAATTTTTGAGGAAAAAATAGATATAAGAAAAGCTCGCTGCCTGAAAGTGGGACATAAATTTGGAAAAATATTCTTCCTCGCCTTCTCTTGCAAGAGGAGAGAAGTTAATCAGTGGAGAGAACTCTCCACCCTGATTAGCCCAAATAACAAACTTTACTAAAATCAGCCTTTATTTACCATTAGTTTCCCCATATATTTTCTTCCTCAAATTCACTGAACCTGAAAGTTCTAAGTCCTTTTCCTTGTCTTCTCACTGCTCTACAAAATTACTGCTCTTCATTAAAATGCTACATCAGGGGCGCCTGGGTGGCTCAGTGGGTTAAGCCGCTGCCTTCGGCTCAGGTCATGATCTCAGGGTCCTGGGATCGAGTCCCGCATCGGGCTCTCTGCTCAGCAGGGAGCCTGCTTCCTTCTCTCTCTCTCTGCCTGCCTCTCAGTGTACTTGTAATTTCTCTCTGTCAAATAAATAAATAAAATCTTTAAAAAAAAAAAAAATGCTACATCAGCCCAAGTTGTGAC
The DNA here is from genome assembly GCF_011764305.1 of Mustela putorius furo. NCBI lineage: Eukaryota > Metazoa > Chordata > Mammalia > Carnivora > Mustelidae > Mustela > Mustela putorius. The sequence continues at coordinate 36,401,357 of NW_025421987.1, forward strand.
CACCACTTTAAGTTACTGATCACAGAGTGCTTCCACGTGTATTCATGATGCATGTTACTAAACTTCTGCTTGCTTTTCTCTTGTTAATCTCTTTGGTTTTTTGGTTTTGGTTTTGGTTTTTTCTTTTCCCAGTCTAATTTCTGAGCAATAGCCCATGAAGCTAAGATGGTCGTGGGAAAATAAGTTTATTCTGCCCCCCAGAAAAACTCTTCTTGGGCAGCAAAAATCCTAGATGAACACTTAAAATAGTAATGTGTTTAATTATTTAAATATTTTGCTAGTTTAGAAGTGGTTACTAGGAATTAAGTTTTGATGGTAAGATAAAAAATATATTTATGGAAAGAAAAATTTGCCAAGCCCTAAAATGTTGTATTAACTTTTTAAACAATATTTACATAACTGTTTTACATAATTTTCCTTTGTAAGTATCTGAAACCAGTTTTCCCAGAACTTGGTGACTAATGTATATATAAGTTTAATATACATATGGTCTTCACATATATAAGCATCAAGTGTGGTGATCCTTGCGAAATGTGGGTCACTCCATTCAGAATCTACAACTGGATGGCAGATTGCTGACTTCTCACATAGGGGCATGGTTACCTAATCACTCAATGTATATGATTAAATAGAAAAGGCCAAACTGAGTAGAATTCACTTCAGGGAAAACATCATCTTGTTTGGCTTTCTGTCTTGTCAGATTTACTGTATTATCATAAAATATCAATTTCAATTTTTGTCAGGTCCACATAGCATACAGCATATTTCCTTGTTCTGAAAGAATTATAAAATTTTTGAGCTAGAGGAACCTTAGAGATTAACCCCTTATTTAACATATGAAGAGACAGAGGACTTAAGATGTACCCAATTCAATCAGTGTAGCTAAACCAGAAGCAAAACACTTTTTGGAATTGAATCATCTCAATTGAATTTTTTAAAACGTATAGTAAAGTAGCATGCCAGGCCACCTGGATTCTAATCTTGAAACTATTGCTAATAAACTGTGGGGATTGGGGCTAGATTCTTCCAAACAAGGTGGCATATATAGGTGAAGAAATTGATCCTTTAGGCCCTGAAAGGAGCTGTACTCTTGAGTGTGTCGCCACCAAACATGAAGACTTATCCAAGAGTGCCACACAAATGCTCTCATTTTCTATTAGTGCAGTTATATAAAGGGACTGGAAAGAACTTGATCTTTAGTAGTTTAGGCAATTAAATCTAACCTGGAAATACCTCAGACACCTCCTGTGTAAAGTTATGAGCTCAGACCGTATTATTTGCACAAATACTTACCAAGCAGTTCTTTAATTTATCACATTATCCTAGAACCTTGGGAGGATACAGCTGTAAGACACAGCAGAATTACATCAGTCAGAATAGTCCAGGCTATGCTATAATCTGAGGGACCTAACCCAACTCAAACCAAGGTAAGCAGAGGAACCCTCCTCTATTTTATTGTTATGCCTTCTATAATATGTGTCATCTGGGATTAAGACAGTGGAGAAAAGGAAAATGCAGGAGACACAACAACTCTTAACTGTTTTACCCAGAAGTGATACACTTAATTCTGCCCTCATTTCATTGGCTCGAATTAATCACAGATTTCTATCCTAATTGCTAGACTGTTAGAAAAATAGGAAATCATATAGATACTTGGTGACCACTAAATCCTCTGCTTTATTCATGAATAAAAAGATATATAAATAAATTTTATTTTATACCAGCTTTATTCTAAGATGCCACGCTTCCATGTTTTCTTATATAGCTCTTAATGGGCATATTTGTTTGCCAAATGAACCCTGGTTATGTCGCAAATACATGGCAGCCGAGGGGACGCCTAACATTAAAAACCCAGTCTTTTTACTCAGATGAAATATGACACTAGTAATAATAATGACTCACATCATTATAGCTCTTTTTTAAAAATGATTTCATACATATGAAAATAACACCCATCTTGTATGAATGATTATGCAAAAATTAAATTTTCAAACATATTTAAGACGCTTAGCATGGTATCTACACAGAAGAGCTAAATTAAGTATTAGATATTATTGTCACTGTGACATCATTATTGTTTTGTTGTTAGTTCTCATTTGATTTTCTACAAGCCATGTTTAGCCTTACTGAGGGAAGACAGATTCAAAAGGCTAAGTCATTTGCCAAAAATATGCAGTTTCAAGTATGAGAGTCTAACCACTTAGGCACCAAGTCCAGTCACCTGGACACTTTTTAACAGGAAGAAATAAAACAATTGTTCTTTTGCAGCCCTAGTTTACCTTTAATTTCTGGACCATCTTCTAGTTGCACAAGACAGTGAGTTAAGTAGGAGATAGTTTGAGCCCCTTTCCTATTCTAAAATTTTAGAAATACCCAATTATTTTATAACTATAAGACTAACAGCATAAACATTTAAATAACTTTAATTGTAGAAGGATAACTGTGATTTGGAAAGGTCACAATCCTTATGCTATCCCCTGCCTAGCCTGATGTCTCTAAAAGTCCCTCTCAATCCTAAAATTTGGTGATTTGGCATTAATCAGGACCACCAGAGAATCTCCTTTTGGTTCTAGTACTGTTTATGCAACTCTCACACTCACTGTGAATAAAAGTGTTTTCTTAAACTCTGGTAATGAAAAATATTGGTTACCTTTTTAATGGGACAACTATGCAGGATTCAAGCACTGCCACCTCTTTACAACTTTCAAGACCTATTAAATTCATCCTTTAAACATAAATAAATTTTTTAAACTTATCTAAGTATTTTATCCCTTCAATGTTGATCAGTACTTCTCATCTAGATCTTTCTAGTTTCATAGTCACTAGCAGTCCACTATCATTTTATACATTGGAAGACAAAGTTAGACCAATAAAAGGTTAATGTTCTTTTTTTCTTCTTTATTTAAGAATGGTCTTGTATGTCTTTGGGATCAAGATACCAGAAGACCATACAGTAAAAGTCCTCCTCACCATCCTCCATCCTTAAGAAACAGAATTGGCCAAGACAGTTAAATGTAGGAACCAAATGAATCTTCAATAAATTTCCATATGAACAGGAATCTTAGCAGTCAGTTCTTGGTGATTTTGTAGTTCAGTCAGTCCAAAACATTGAACTGTCTCTTTATTTTTTCACAGGTGCTTTTAATACATAGGCAGATTTTAGAGAATGTGGAGGAGCCAAACTCCTTCCTGTGTATCCTATGGCACAAAGAAAAATGCATGTAACGACATCCTATTCAATCTTTGCATCAGTGACTAAGGTGATTATGTAGAAGATATATCCATTCTATAGGTGATACCAAGTGGGGAAAGTTAGTTTTTTTAAGATTGATTGATTGATTGATTGATTGATTTAAGAGACAGCACAAGCAGGGAGAGGTAGAGAGGGAGAAACAGACTCTCCACTGAGCAGGGGACAAAGGGGCAGTGTGTTGGGGGGAGGTGCTCAATCCTAAGACTCCAAAATCATGACCTGAGCCAAAGGCAAACACTTAACCCACGAAGCCACCCAGGCACCTTGGAAATGTTAGTTTTTATGATGAAAGACAGAATCAAATTCAGAACTATTTCAATAGGTTGGAACAGCACACAAACGCCAACAAGAAGAAAGGTAAAAGATACCCATTGTTTGTTTATTCATCTACTAGATATTTATAGAGCACGCTTACATATTATGTTCTCTGGGTCAGGAGTAGGGCAATAATAAAAAGACATGTTTCCAATCTCAAGAAATTATAATCATGGGGGTATTTGTACCACATTTCCAATATTATAGATAAAGAATATTTGTATGATTTGTCCAACCTAAGATGGCAAGTTAGTGAAAGGGCCTAATCCAGATCTAACATCAGGAGAAATTTCCCACCGTGCCACATAACTAGGTAAGAAATGACAGGTATAAAAGAAGTACTCTAAAAAGAACAATAAGAAAATTTCTCTTCCACCTCACCTGCTCTTTACCCCCATACCTGTGGAATAAGATATGATTAGGATAATTGTCTAGCACACAAGGGAAAATGGCCAAAGCAGCAGTGGCATAAGATTGTTGGGGAAGTGTTCATAGGGAAATATTCACGAAGGCAGGGGTTGCCCCCCTCCCGGCCCCGGGGTAGTAGACAGAGTCCTTGACTATGCAAGATTAAATGCATGATTATGGATGTGTCAGTCCCTCCCTGGTGTGATCAAGAACTACAATACAATATCACTGTAATGACAGAGGATCCCTGCCAGAGGACCCCATAGAAAGAGGTCTCTTTCTATGACTAGGAAACAACACTGCTGGTCATGGTTAGCCTGTCCTCAGTAACCACAGTGACGTACAGATAGTTGTCCTATTACACTTTCCAGCTAGATACCTCCAGGACTATTCAGATTAATAGCCCTTTCCATTCTGCCTTAGATAAACATGAAGTGCTCTTGGCAGTAGTTATTCATTCATTCCTATTGTGTCAACCACAGTAATGCTGTCACTAGCCACACAACTCCTACAGGTTAAAACGGTAGATTATACTGCTTAAAGGCCACTTCTTCATTTGGAGAAAGATGGAAGAGCTGAGGAAAAGGTAAATTTGACTGATCTGAAAAAAAGCTAGCCTCATAAAAAGTGCTGATCTCTTGCAAAGCTCCATGGAAACTGGTTATAACCCAATGATTAAGGCAGTTAATCTTGATCAACTGCAATGCCAGGACCCGAGGCCCTGAACAAGTTGGGGGAAGGGCTAAAGTATATCCAACCTACAACTCACAGAAGTGGTAGAATATGGCTGTAGAACCATGTGCTTCCATGTCATATAGCTTTGCTATGTCAGCCTCTGATCACACAGATCTGATCATGCAGCTTAGAAATCCACAACCATAGGGACCATGGTCCCTCTCATGGAGTCTGATGAAGAACTCGGATAGATTTTTGTGCACCACCCAAAAAACAACAGATATGGAAGGGACACAGGCCACACATCTGCTACTGATACTGCACTAATGAATTTTCCAGAACACCAATCTGGTAGGCCTTGTGTGAGGGCTATTTTGCAATTCATCTTTATTTGTAAAACAGAGACATTACAATTTATCATTGAAACAAGAACATTGTAAGAGTGAAAGAGAGCACTGTTATTATTTATACCTGGACAACTCTAGTATCCGTGGAAATCCAGGCATGTGGTCACCCTAGGTAAATTATCTTTTAGGGAAAAAAAAAAAAAAATCAATCCATGAAAGGCCAAGATCCTGGAAATCATATGAGCACACAGTCAAACTGATAGTTTGAGGCCATGTGTGTGTATTTGTGTGTATTGAAGGCCAGTGGAGGGCAACATAAACTTACTCAAAGGGCCAGCATGTAGCAGAGTGAAAGGCTTATTCTCTCCTGCTCCAAAAAGCAGATTCAAGTACAATATCAAAAAGAGCTTCTCATTAGAGCTGCTCAAAAACAGAAGAGGCTGCCTTGCCGTAGTACTCTTCTCATACTCTGGAAGCATGCACGCTGATGAAGGATGTGGACCGTGAGATTTTTTCCACAACAAGTGAGAAATTTTATATACGGCTCCTAAGAGTCTTAGAAGATTATAACTTACAAATGGCTATTATGAAAAAATTATGATTTCTTGTTGGTTTTGTAATACCAAGAATCTCATTCATTTGTAAGTAGTCTACACTCAAACCAAGGCAGAGAGATAACGTAATGCAAGAAAAGAAACTTAGAAATTGTCCAGTGTGTCATCCAAGATGGGCCGAGAACGATAATACAATCCCATGCCTGATTTGCATGCATGAAGGAAAATCAGAGCAAGGATGTAATTAACTGATATTACTTGAAAAATATGGAAAGTTCAGAATTTCACTCATAACTTCTATTTACTTACATGAAGTTAAAAGATTTAAGCACTACTTGAACAATGGTGAAATTTTATTAGCTCTTGAATCCTTTGGCTAAATAGCATAAGCGTGTATATCATGTGTTTGAACTTTGACTAAATTATGAAGGGTAAAATTTGTCTTCAAATAAACTTCACCTCCTTTTTCTTCCCTGTCTTATCAGAAATAGGGCAACCCTTTTTCATGGTTAAACTCCCTACTGTTTGATACCTCTCCTCTTTTTTCTTTTATTCTCAGGAAAGGGTCAGATTGAATCAGATTTCTTATAACTACGATCTGCCAACTATTTTATATACGTTTGAGAGATCTTAATTCAGTGTGATAAAATTCTATTCATGGAATTCCAGGAATCAGTCTTATCCATTAAGAATTGTTTAGAGGAGCATTATTGGCTCCTGAATTTCTGGTATATAGAAAGCTACCAATTCTTCACACTAGTCATCTTGTCCTACGTTTGTCTGCTCTAGCAATACCCAAGTAAAACTGGTATGGTCTTTATGTATTACTAATAATAGCTGGGTGTTTATTCAGGATTCTATGTGCTAAGCACTGCACTGATCATTTTACATATATTATCTCATCTTTTATTTATTTATTTTTAAAGATTTTATTTATCTATTCGACAGAGAGGGAGAGAAAGCATAAGCAGGGGGAGCAGCAAAGGGAGAAACAGGCTCCCCATTGAGCAGGGAGCCCAATCCTAGGACCCTGGGATCATGACCTGAGCCCAAGGCAGATGCTTAACTGACTGAACCACCCAGGCGCCCCTTATCTCATCTTTTAATCTTCACAACAACAATATAAATTATATACTATTGTCACAGCACAAAAGATTTTTTAAAATTTAGTTGCAAAAGGTTAACAAATTTGTTTAAAATTATATGAGAAGGTGGGTGTGCCGAATTCCCAAGCCTGGACTCTCAACTGGCAGGTATTATTCCACATTAGCTTGCTGAAACTAACTCCAAAAGTATTTTACATGTGCACACTGAGAAAATGCATAGAAAAAACAAAGTACCTTTTCTTTATAACTTGTCCAATGTCTCGTACCCTGTTTTCTTCCATTGATACTCACGCCTGTGCAAATTTAATCAGAACTTACCCAAATATTTCAGCACCAATTAGAGACTATTAAGCTCCTCTCAAGCTTCAGTGCCTTCTCCTTCCTACCTCTTTTTATTTTTTTTTTCCCAGGAATACATGTCTCCTTTTTGATTAAATTATTTTAGGCAAAAGTGATTCCTTCCTCCTAGAAACTGAAGCTTAAGATTTCCTTCCTTCCACTGGTCACTTTAAACAGAAGTTTGGGTGATTTAACAGGGGAACAGGGTCAATTATCTCCATATTAAATCATAGGGGAATAGTTGAAATGGAAAATTTCTAACTGATCACTATGAAATATCTAACCAAATTTTACAGTCAACTAGGAATTAAATGGTCCTCCATTTTATGTCCTGTTAATGAAGATAAATTGGAGAGATTGCAGATAGAAGACAAGAAAGTGGGTTCAAAGACAGCTGCCCATGGTGGAGGAGGGAGACCTCCTGGTCAGTTTCAAAGTCAACCTCAGGTCTGCCCTGCTGTAACAACTGGTAGTAAGATCCATTCTGGTAAGTGTAATATTGTGTCCCCTGTGAGACAGGTTTCAGGGAAGCACACCTATACTGAACAGGAAAGGATGGAAAATTGCAACCACTGTAGAGAGAAAGCAGGCAAATTGTTGGGACCTTGACTGGTTCAACTGGGAACTGAGACAGGGAAGCACACAATGCTTAAGAAAGAATGGCAACAGCTGGGCAGTGTATAGCTCAGCCCCTCCCACAGTCTAGCATGGCAATCTTAGATCTGGATAAATGTTTGCTGTCATCGCTGCTGCCTTGGAAAACAACCCTACTCCTACGTCGAAATTACATGAGTATTTAAGAGCTGTTATCTTGGTGATGTGGCGGTGGAGTACTCCAGAATAATGTGTGCTCCATTATAAAAATTGCCGCGTAAGAGTAAAGTCCAAGTCAGAAAGAAGGCATAAATCCTGAGATTCCAAATAGAAATCAACGTGGCTGTAGTTGTTAAGGGGTCTCCAAACTGACTTTGAAGGTATTGGTTATGATGACCTTGCTATTTGAGATTGGATTTTGATTCTATCAAAAACATTGGAGGTTCATTTAGTTGAGCTATGAGCTTCTGCTGCACCACTCAAAATGGAAAGTAAGTATGACCCATTTACTGAAGCTGTGTCACCATCTCCCTGCAAGGCCCCTGATCCTCTCTCCTCCCATTCAGGAACTACTTACTGCATGTAGAGAAACCCTGGAGAGACAGGTGAGTCACTCTCTAATGACTTCATCATCAGTGAATCCAGTAGTTGCTCTCCTAGCCCTGGCTGTCACAGACATTGAGACTGGAACCAACCCTGTTGCATAGACTAATGGTACCAGGAATGCTGCTTGGATGTCACCAGTGCCTTATTCCTGGCCGCTGGTACCTGATTACCAAGACCAATTCTCATTCATGTAGAGATCCACCAGAGCTACCTAAACTCCACTGTTATTTGCCACCAATGAGTGAGTGGGTCAGGATTTAGCGCAAGTACCTCTATCTCATTTGTCCAAAGGTTTCACTCTATACTTGATGTCCTGTGGGTTAGCAAAACAAAAGCCTCAGTCTCAACATCCCTGACTGCACTGTTATCATACCTCCACCAGTAGGGGTAGCTGATAAACACCACGGACATTCAAGAGCTTACTCACGAAGTAAACTTTCTCAGGATTAAGTGAACAGATTCTCAACATTCAATCTGTCTGGCAGTCAAGGAAAATCATTGTCTCTTTACCTCTCCTCTCCCCCTACGGAAGAAGGCTCTGCACTTCATGATACTCTGAACATTGGAGACAGTATGTGCCTCACTTGTCTGTTTTATCTGCCAATCTGCAACCAAGTATCCTTTGAAAGGGGAACAACCAATAGGCTGACTTGGAACCCTGTACACCAGGCTGGAGCCCATTCTCTACTTTGAGGGCCCCAAATAATAATGACTACTTTGAGATACATTTCTCTCTTTACTGGTGATTTTGCTGATTGGAGACTCTGGCAAAGGGCATCTTTAAAACCATGGCTGGCTATCTTGTTAACTTGCAAGTGGAAGAAAATTTTAGGTCCTTCACAGTTTATGACCCCCAACTGATCTTGAATCCTCTTATTAGAAATTTGTAAAAATATACAGTTTTGCAGGAAGCATTACTTTTTTGGGCAGAACATTCAAATACACGTTTTTGGGTTTTTGTTTTTTTTTTTTCCAAAGCAACATTAACACAGTCACTGAATTACTCAATTTAAATAAAGCTTCCAACTCCAGTCTCCCTGGTAGAAATAAAAAGTTTATGTGTCAGAATAAATTGAGGAAGATGCAGAAATGGTCATTGAGAAGAGACAAACATTTCATCTTTTTCTATTTTTTAAAAAACATTACTGAAGATAAATGATTAAATATTTTATAGAAATTACCATTTTAATTCAGATGCAAACTAGAGAACTTAGTATATGAAAAGGGAACTCTGGATGCTTACAATCCTTCAAAACATCAGAATTTAAAGCTATTAGTTTTCATATTATCTTTTGAGCCATCTATTAAGTTCCTAGCTGAAAATTAAAATAGATTAGTAAGAAAACAAAATATCAAATCCTTTCATTCAGTGAATAACAACAGATTATAGAGCTGAGAATACACTAAGTTATTACATGAAACAGTCTCAAGGATCCAGATGAATTTCTATTTTATTTTATTTTCAAACAGTAAAACTCACTTTTTTTAATGTACAGTTCTGTGAGATTTTAACATGTATAAATTCTTTAACCATGACCACAGAGAGGATGCAGAGCAGTGCTAACACCCCAAAGTGCTCCCCTGGAGTGTCTCTTGTGTTCTGACCCTCCTCACTCCAAAGCTCCAGAAAAACACTGATTTGTTTTCTATTCCTTTTTTTTTTTTTTTTTTTTTTTTTTGGCAAGGGGAAAGAGCATTTCCAAAATGTTATATTAATGAAATCATAAAAAATATGTAAACTTTTGAGTTCTTTGACTCAGCATAACTCTGAGGTGAGTCATCCAAGTTCTAGTGTGTATCAGCTTATTCCTTTCTATTGTTAAATATGTTTCCCTACTTGGATTACCGTGGTGTGTTTCTGCATTCACGCACTGAAGGATATCTGCCGTGCTTCTTGTTCTGAGTGATCATTAATAAAGTTCCCATAAACATTTATGCACAGGTTTTCATGTGAACCAAAACTTTCCCTTTTTAAATATATATACCTAAAGGTGGGATTGCTAGGTCGTAGAGTAAGTGTATGCCTAACTCAGAAACTGCCAAGCTGTTTCCCAGAGCGGCTGGACCATTTTGCACTCCTATCAGCAACGTACAACAGTCCCTGCTGCCCACCGTCCTCATCAGTCCTGGGTTTCATTAGTAGTTTTTATTTTAGACAAGATAATTGGTATAAATGCTATTTCATGGCAGTTTTAATTTTCATTTCCCTAGTGACTAATGGTGGAAAACATAGTTTCATGTGCTTATTTGCCATCTGTATATCTTTTTTGGTTAAGTACCCATTTAAATCTTTTGCCCATTTCAAAAATTGAGTTATTTTCTAACTTTCTTTTAATTTGGAGAGTTCTCTGCATATTCTGATACAATCCTTTGTTTGATATGTGATTTGAAAAAAAAATTTTCCCCAGTCTGTGGGTTGTCTATCTATTCTCTCTCTTTCCCTCTCCCCTTATCCTTCTATTTTCTTAATAATGTCAGTTTTTTTATTAAAAAACTTTAATAAAAGTTTTTTTATAAAGTCTAATTTATCAGTTACTTGTTATGGATTGTACATTTAGTATTGTATCTAAGAACTCTTTTGAAACTGAATGTCAGAAAGATTTTCCCCTATACCATATGGAAGTGTTGTATCACTATATCATATACCTGAAACTACTATAACATTGTATGTTAACTACACTGCAATTAAAATTTTAAAAATAATTTTTAAAAAAAGATTTTTCCCTGTGTTTTCCTCTAAATGTTTATAGTTTCACATTTTCATTTACATCTCTGATGTATTTTGAGTTAAGTTCTTTTGGATTAAATTATAGAAGACAGTTCATTGTTTTGCATGTGAATTTCCAAGTATTCTAGATTTTTTTGTTGAAAAGACTGCCCTTTATCCATACAATTGCCATAGCACCTTTGTTGAAACTCAACCACTTCTGAACGCTGGATCTATTTCTGGATTATCTCTTCTGTTTCAGTGTTCTATTACCACACTACTCTGACTACTATAATTCTATAATATGGCTTAAAATTCAATAGAGTGCTTCTTCAACTCTGTTCTTTTAACTATTCTAGTTCCTGTCTTTCCACATTAGTTTTATGATCATCTTATTGATTGCTACAAAACAAATCCTATTGAGATATTGATTGGGATTGCATTACGTCTCTAAATAATAATGAAGACAACTAACATTTTAACTGTTGAGTCTTCCAACTCATGAACATATGTTTTTCCATTAATATCAGCAGTATTTTATAGTTTTCAGCATATAGATCCTACACCCATTTTGCTATATTTATTCCAAGTGTTTCATTTTGGAACAACCATAAATACTACTAATTTTTTTTAAATCTCAATTTCCAACTGTTCATTGATAGTATATAAAAACATAATTGAAGTTTATTTATTGTTCTTTTATCCTATGACCTTGCTAAACTCAATTATTAGTTCTATAAGTTTTTAAAATAGATTCCTTGATATTTTCTACATAGACAATCATATCACCTACAAGTAAAAAGTCTTATTTTTTCCTGTCCAATCATTTGGGAAGAAAAGGAAAATGACTTGCATTTCAATTTTTAGACATATTGCATTTACTAGAATTCTAGTACAATATTAAATAAAAGTGGTGAGACTAAACATCCTTGTCTAGTTTCTGTTGGGGAGAAAGCAATCAGGCTTTCACCATTAAGTATGACATTAGCTGTAGGTTTTTCATAAATGCTCTTTATCTGATTGTTCATGTTCTCTTTACTTCCAAGTATGCTGAGAGCTTTTATTATATATTGGATGTAGAATTTTGTCAAATGCTTTTTCTGAATCTACTGATACCATCATTTGTTCTTTTAGTCATTAAGTCTGTTAATGTGGCTATGTACATTAACTGATTTTAGACTGTGAATCAAGGACTGGTGGAATGATCTGTCATTTCTAATTACTTGGAGAGTTTCCCCAATAAAAACCTTCACATGGTTGTGATTTATTATTCTTTTTATACATTGCTGGATTTGCCCAATATTTTTGAGGATTTTTCTATGTTCAAGAGGAATATTGGTCTGTAGTTTCCATTTCTCATGTTGTCTTTGTCTGGTTTTAGTGTCAAAGTAATGCTAGCTCTGTGAAATGTGTTGGGAAATGCTCTGTCCTTTTCTATCTCAATAATAAATTTGAAAAGTTGATGTTATTTCCTCCTTAGGTATTTGGTAAAGTTAACCAGTGAAACCATCTGGGCTTGAAAATATTTTTTGAAGATGTTTAACAATGAGTAAGATTTTTTTCAATAGGTAAAAGATGACTCCAGTTATCTCTGTTCTTAATTGATTTTGATATTTGTCTTAAAAATAATTAATTTATTTCATCTAAATTGTAAATTACATGCATAAAGTAGTTCATAATATTTCCTTATTATTCTTTGAATATGTTTTGGGTTGTTAGTAATATTCCTTCTTTTATTCCTGATCATTTCTGATCATTTGTTTTGACCATTTGTACCTTCTTTTCTTGGTCAATTGCACTAGAGTTTTATCAATTTTACTGTTTGTTTTTTAAAAGAACCAGATTTTGGTTACATTGATTTTTATGTTTTCAATTTCATTGACTTTGCTTTTCTATTTGTATTCAGTATATTTTGCTCTTTTTTGTGTTTCTGTAGGTAAATAAACATAGCCATGTTGAGCTAATAGCCATTGGGTTTATTCCTTTTCTTCAGGTAATCCCAGTGACTGTGGTGATATGTAGAAGTGAAACAGGCAAGTGAAATGAACACCTCTGCTGTGAATGTTTTAGGAAAAGAAATTTTAGAAATTTTGTAACTAAAAGCAAACTACAATGTTGAATGTGGATATTAGCTTTATTCTACACTTTTATTCTTAAGATTAATCAGTTAACTTCACATTAATAAGTATTGGCCATAAGGGCGCCTGGTTGGCTCAGTTCACTGGGTGACCTTCAGCTCAGGTCACGATCCTGGAGTCCCGGGATCCAGTTCCAGGATCCAGTCCTACATCCGGTTCCCTGCTTGGCAGGAAGTCTGCTTCTCCCTCTGATCCCTTCCTTCTAATGCTCTCTCTTTCATTCGCTATCTCTTGAATAACGAAATGAAATCTGAAAAAAATATATATATATTGACCATAGTTTTTCTCAAATATTAAATTACTGATTTGAGAACTTTCTTTTCTCATATAAATTTTTAATGCTATAACTTTCCCCCTAAACACTGCTTTAGCTGTGTCACACAAATTTGGGGTGGTTATATTTCCATTTTTATTTAGTTCAGAATGATTTTTAATTTCCCTTCAGATTTCCTCTTTGATACATTATTTAGTAATGTTTTGTTTAATTTTCTAATGTCTAGAAAATAAATGATTTACAGATATGATTCTGTTATTGCTTTCTACTTTGATTTTGTTATGATCAGAGAACATGCTTTCAATAATTTAAACTCTTTTAAATTTTTTTAAAAGATTTTATTTATTTATTTGATAGACAAAGATCACAAGTAGGCAGAGAGGCAGGCAGAGAGAGAGAGGAAGGGAAGCAGGCTCCCTGCTGAGCAGAGAGCCCAAAGCGGGGCTCAATCCCAGGACCCTGAGACCATGACCTGAGCCAAAGGCAGAGGCTTAACCCACTGAGCCACCCAGGCACCCCGAAATTCTTTTAAATTTAATGAGGTTTGCTTTATGATTCATAATATGGACTTTCTTGGTGAATGTTCTATCCATGCTTGAAAAGAATGTGTATTCTAATGTGACCTGGAGTGTTATATAAATGTCAATTAAATAAAGTTAGTTAATAGTGTTGTTCAAGTCTATACTTTTGGGTTTTGTTTGCTTTTTCACATACATTCTCTTCTCCTTCTATGATGTGAAAATTAGATCTGCTGATATTGTCTCAAAGGTCCCTGAGGTTCTGCTTCTTCATGTGTGTGTCACTATTTCTGTCTCTCTCTCTCTCTCTCTCATTGTTTAAAATGCATAATTTCTATTCCCTGTCTTCAGGTTCACTGACTTAACTGATTCCTTCTTTCCCATCCGCATTCTGCTAGTAAGGACCTATGGTGATTTTTTAAAATTTCCATTATTATATTCTTTTGTCCTAAAATTTTTCTCTGATTTTTTTAATAGTTTCTATTGTTTTGCTTCCATGTATCTATTCTTTTCAAGAGTGTTTTGCCCTACTTCTTGGAGCATGATTATAATGGCTGCTTCAGAGAGTTTCTCTGATAATCTCAACACTTGAATCATCTTGTGGTTGGTGTCTGTTGTTTTCTTTTTCCCTTAATAGTTGTTCAGATATTCCTACTTCTTTGTATGTTGAGTAGTTTAGAGTAGTATCTTGGACATTTTGAATACTATAAGACTCTGGATCTTATTTAAATCTTCTATGAAACACGGATTTTTGTTTTGTTTTATTCTAACAGGTCTAACACACATTCTGGCCCACTTTCTATGCACTATCTTTAAGTGTTAACTTGGTTTTCAAAGAATTTGCAGTGATACCTGGTTTGAGATTCCAACTCTTCACTATATGTGGATATTAGCTTTATTCTACACTTTTGTCATTCTGAGGGGTAACTGATCTAGGCAGCTCTGCAAGGCTTGGCCTCACAGTGTTTCTGCTGCCATGCTATCAGGGAGGTAAAGTGATCTCACCTCTTTGTTGCCACTCCCTTGATGTAAGGTGGGGAGAATCCACAGGACTCCTCTCCGCAGACTGTGCCACCACGTGCTGGTAGGGAGAAAGAACTTTTGGAAAACAAAAATTAAACTGGAAACTCACTTGCCAGATCATTCCTCCAGTCCTGAGATCCTTATCCATTCTGCTTGCTTTTGTCCATCTGTCACTCAGTTGTTTAATGTCTTTTATTCTGGGGTATTTTAGTTATAACTAATAGAGGAGATAGGGTGGAGTGTGTTTACTCCATTGTGTCCAGAATCAAAAGTCCCTTTCCAAAAAAAAAATCTAAAATGGGGATAAGAGACAAAGGAAAAAAGAAACCTACTTCATAAGAGTATGTATGACAAAGAGAATATGTGATAGAATATTTCTGGCAAATGATAATGCTAGGGTGAGGCCTTCATTTTCCACTTCAGATGTATCCTTCCATGTAACCCACCAGGGATGTCTCCCCCACCCCCCACCGACTGCTCCCTAAGGAGTCAGGAGTGAGATAAAGTCATTCATTGGTGAGTTTGGAGAAACACAGGACATGCACTGCCCAGCCACATCTATTTCCTCCTGCTCTTGCCCAGAGAGACACTGTGTTCTCATTCCTCTAAGTCATATGATAAAATTAGTGCCAAAGGCCATATCCTTTGGAACTAATAAACAAAAATTAATTAATTCACTAAAAGACCACCCTCTCAATAACAAAATATTCAGTTATAATATGACTATAAGGCATGTACCTTAATCCCTTATTGTGAAAGAGCCTAATTCACTTTTTTATTCCCAGTGTTTAACACTTTGCTGAGTAAATGAACACATAGTAAGTGCTTAGTAAATGTCTACTGAATAAACAAATAAATGATTCAGTGAATAAAAGAATTCCAATATGCATTATGTTAGGTATACCTTTCATAGGAACAATCTTTTGTTTAATGGTGGTGATTCCATCTCAGATAGTCTCTGCTTCCTCAATAGATATAAGACATCTTGAAATATCCAGCATTTACTCTATCCCAATTAAGACAGTTGCCAATTCATTTAATCACATAAAACTTCTCTGAGGTAGGTACTATTATTATTCACATTTTAGAACGAAGAAAAGTGCTAAGCATAGAGAACAGGTGAATTGTCAGTGGTCAGAAAGCCAGTCAATGATAAACCCATGATTCAAACTATGAGAACTTGATTCTAAAGTTGATACCAGTTTCAAACACAGCAGATCATCTCCCAAGGCAGACCGTCTATAGCCCTCACCAACACCTTGTTCATGGGTAGGCTAGTTCTAGGCCTACAGTCAATTTATCTTTCCCTTCCAACCTCCAGCATATGTATTCCTCGATACCTGGCCTGGCCACATCAACTCTACCATCTCTCCCCATGCTTCTACCACTTGGGGCTACACAAACACAGCCAGAAATTTTTTCCACAACCACCTCAAAGGATTAGCTTACCTTCCTCCCACCATCACCAGCCCTGCTTGTGCAAGCCTATGAAGTCCTTTGTATCGTCAGGTCTTACCAGTTAAGAATAGGGCACAGTGAACTGAAAACAAACAGTCACTTGGAAGGGAATGATAACATTTAGGGATGATAACAAAGAAGTTACAGCACTTTACATATAATGCCTTTCATTTTTCAATACTATTTCTCTTGACTTAAACACCGGTATACTTGCAAATTTTTTGTCATTACAAAAAGCTATGACTCTTTCCCTCTGGCTCCAAAGTTAAAAAAAAAAAAAAAGGCATTAATAGAATTCCTAATCCCAATAATTTGTTTATTTCATAAATTAAAAATGTGTAATCTAAGTCAAGTTGGAATATTTCTTAGAATAATTATGCAGAAAGTAAAATATGAAACAACTAATCCAGAAGCAAAATGGGTTTTAAACTGTTTCATGTGGACCATAGACTCCAGATGAACTCTGACCCCTTTTAAAAATGTTTTATTTATTTATATGAGAGAGAGAATGAGCGGGGGGCGGGTGAGGAGCAGAGGCAAAAGGAAAAGCAGACACCCCATCACAGGAATCGACCTCAAGACCCTGAAATCTTGACCTGAGCTGAAGTCAGATACCTAACTGACTGAGCCACCCAGGAATCCCGGGCTCTGACATTTTTAAAGGTATAAATGTTTTACCATGCCAGTGCCATGGTCTCCTATCATATTGTATGTATATTATCTGCCCCAATAACTCTCAGATTTCAGTGTGCATAAGAATCACACCTAGGCAGTGAGGCAAAGAATGACGTTAAAAATACTGCTTCCCAAGGACTAGCCTCAAGAATCTTTGGGGACAGAACCCAGGCAATAATACTTTGAAGGAGCTTCTCCAATGATTCTGATGCCCACAAAGTTTGAGAAACATGGTTATATATTTGACTTTCAGGACTGACCAATACAGGCATCGTCTGTAGGTGCTAAAAAGAAAAAAAAAAAATTTTTTTTTCAGATAATTAGTCTTGATGACATCTCTACTCCAGCATTAAACACTTACTCATATTGACCAATGTGCTGATATCTTTCTTAATTTTCCACTACTTACATACCTCTTTGACAAGAAGTCCAGTGTGGGCTCCCCAATATAAAAATGTGTGGGTTTTTTTTCCACAAATATCAAATAAAAGTGCAATTACGATTTAAAGAAGTCTGGTCCTATCTGATACAGATAAATGTACTATTCCATTTTTATGTATGTATGTATGTATGTATGTATGTATGTATGTATTTGCTGTGTGATTTACGACTTTTCTTGTCAATCTATTTTCTAGGTGTGTGGGTGTTTAAATACATATGTATTTGAATACACAAGGCATTAAAAAAGATTGACAGCTTGACAACTTAGAAGTTTTCCTCACTGTGTAGCATTTTGGCTGTTTACATATCATCTGCTAAACTTCAACCATCAGGCAACAACAACAAAAAATTATGTTGAAATCATTGGAGAAATACTAAAATATGTCATGTGCATTTGCCTCAAAAACATCATTAATAGCTCTGTTAATTCTTGTCAATCACCATGTGTTCTTTATCTTCTTGGTTATTTAAACGTAATTCCTATTTCCTTGTTGAAGTCTTTTTCTAGTACCTTTAGTATCTTCTACATAACTGCACATTTTTCATATTAAAACCAAAATTGCTTTCCATTTGATTTGTCTTCATAGCCCTTCAGTTGCTAATGTTACTACTACAATTCACAAAATATTCAAATTCCAAACTTTCCTGTCATTTGTTGAATCAAAACAGTCACCTGAATGCTTTTTGGGTAATTTTATTCTATGTTTATTTCTGCAAGACAAACCATTTCAGAATGCCTAACAATAAATTACCACCTGTCTAAAGAAGTCTTGCTGTTTGAAGGGTTCTTCAAAGCTTAACTCCTTAAAGTAAAATGTAGCAGGTTCATTTAACATCTCTTCAAAAAGAAGAGCTTACACAATGCAAAACTAACCTGTTTATGAGGTACATGTCATATTAGTATCTCGAGACATGCTACAATGAATTTTCTGAAAGCAATGGTAGTCATTCAAAACCAGAAATGGAACTTAGGATATAAAAAGAATTAAACTTGATGAAGGAAGACAGCACCCAAGCTTCAGAATAATGCCTTTCAAAACATGCTTCCAAACACAGTATTAAACAGTTCCAGCCATAGGTTGAAGAACCTATGGAACTCACAGAAAATGTCCATTCTCAGCCCCATGGATTGTCATCCCTACAAGGGGAAGAAATAAAAACAAGTTTGTTTTCAAATTCTGCCTAGCGTCAAGGAGAGTAACCCCAGCTGCAAAAAGCGGTCATGTGATTTCTAGGCCCCATGAGAAAGATGGAAACTGAGGTGCCGTGATCAGGACAACACCTTTAATCCTGCACATGAAGTTGTCTAGTCTCAATAAGTTATCAGATACTAACCAGTAAAGACGGCAAGAAGCCTTACATGGCATGGAGTCTTGACAATGATCTCACTCCTGAGGCTCTGCCTCAACTCTCCTAGGTAAAGGAGTCCACGGCCCCATTCATGGAAGTGTCCAGGGAAAGAGATAAAAATCCTGCTTTTATCTGTGTCCTCAGTTCTTTAGGTCTAGCATGTTCCATTCCAGTCAAACCCCCAAAGAGCCCCTGTCCTGACAACAGTGCTCAGACATAAGGTACACATAGTTGTCACAAATGCATCACCATTTAGTTACCCGAATCTTCAACAGAAGGCTAAACTATTACATTAAATCACTGAAGCATATTGGATCAGCTGAAACAATACAATTGTGGGAGATGAATGTTAGAGTACTTCCCAGAGACTAGTATAAGACCAATCACAATCATCTCTCCTTTGCCTGGGAAGATTCTGTTGGCCAGATTAACATTCCAGAAAAAAAAGAACTGCCATGTTCAATCCTAACTGGGCTTTGAGAGTCTCCTTTGGATGGAAGGAAGCAAGGTGATAGTAACAAATATAGTTTGAGAAAGAAAATGTATTGTCTATGATCTCTTTTTCCCATCCCAAACCCTAGACAGAGAGAGGTTCTGGCTTTGGGGGAAGCTCAATCACTTGTGTGCTATTGCTTCATCATACAAATCAATAGTTCAATTGTGAATAGAACAGATGCAGAGAGGGACTAAGAAGTCACCTGGGCCAGCTGGTATAGATTTTAGCAAACCGATTTTTCTGGGTTTCCATGCAAAGTCCTAAAATAGATAATTTTTAAAACCATTTGAGTGCCTCTTCTCTGGCAGAGAGGGCAAAGCTGCTGGCATTTGATTTGTTGGATACTCTTCTCAGCTGAACTCTAATCTGCCCTGAAGGAGAACCACAGCCGTTATTTATAGTTCACCTGTGAGAGGTAAATAAATATTTACTAACAAAGAATGTTGATACATACTTCAGCTATAGATTTTCCTACGATTTTTCTGTCTATTTTCAATTGGCGGGGTAAAGTTTTTCTGAGCCTCCAGTCATGATGTTTGGTCACAGAGAGAGAAAGATTAGGTTCAGTTAGCAAATAGCTAAAGGTCCATGCTTGTTCAGAATATCCCCTTCTACTGGCATCGATAGGATAAAGTGAAGATTCCTTTTTTTTTTTTTTTAATTCTTGACACTCAGTTCTTCCTGCTAAATTACCTCAACCAGCTAATGCCCCCCCATCCATCCCTTTGTCCCATTTATATTGTTTATATTTTTTCCCAGACAAGAATCGTAACACCTCTTACATGTAATTAGAACCATCTTTTCCAGACTTTCACAAAAATACCTCCTCCCTTTGAATATGCTTCTTCCAGAAAACATCTCCTGCATACCAGAACAGTCTTGTCACCCTGGGCAACTTCAGAGGTACCTGAACTGACATTTCTTTAATTAGGGATTATATTTTCCAAAGCGGTCACAATATCCCCTATTATACACAATCCACTGTGATATTGACACTCCTCCCTGGGGCAGGAGGGGTCCACATTTCTTTCCTTTGAGTATATGTGGCATGTGACTATAGCAGAATTGACACTATCTGCTTTCTGTGACTAGATCATAAAATCTAGTTTCTGTCTGGTTCTCTAGGAAGCTCACTCTTAGAACACAGCCGCCACGCTGTGACTGGATTCTAGGCTATGAAGAGGCCCCATGTGGAAAGAAACCAAGTCCCTTCCCTACAGCATGACTGAGCAACCAGATGACAGTCAGGACTAACTTGTCAATCATGCGAATGTGCCATCTTGAATGAAACGTTCAGTCAAAAATAGAGCTGTCCCTGCTGTACTGCATGGAGTGCAGATGAGCCTTCCCAGCCAAACCCCCCACCAAACTGCAGATCCATAGGCTAAATGAATGACTGTCATTGTTTTAGACTACTAAGTTTTCAGGTAGACTATTAGGCAGCACTTACACAAAATGAGTAAGGCGGTATAGTAACTGATACATTTGGGGGGGGTGCGCACGTGAGCAGGAGCGCACACGCACGCACGGTACTGAGACTGCTGAAAGAGGGATATGTTACTTCTTAATCACTGAATATAGCAGTTCTGAATCTACCTTTTTAAAATCAGCCTAATGATGGGGTGCCTGGATGGCTCAGAGGGTTAAAGCCTCTGCCTTCGGCTCAAGTCATGATCCCAGGATCCTGGAATCGAGCCCCGCATCGGGCTCTCTCCTTGATGGGGAGCCTGCTTCCTCCTCTCTCTCTCTGCCTGCCTCTCTGCCTACTTGTGATCTCTCTCTGTCGAATAGATAAATAAAATCTTTAAAATCAGCCTAATGCTGATCCCACGCCCTGTCCCACTTAACTGAGGAAAACTTCCTATTCAGTCCCTCTGGAGCCTCTCTTCCTCTGTGCCATGATTTGAGAGCTGTGTTCAGTACCAAAGCTCTGCAAAAGCTGTAAGAGCATGAAACAAAATCTTGTTTCTGGGAATGGTACATTTAATTTTACATATATTGGAATTCCGGTCTTCACTGAATTGTTTACTCATTTACTTGACAGGCATTTACTGAGAAGTTGTTATGTGCTTATTAGAGTGCTTGGCACCATGCTAAGCACTGAAGACAAAAGATGAATTAGACTCTTTCGCAATTAGATGCTAAGAACATGTCCCATAGTCATGTAATAATTGGGTTCTGTATACAGAAATAATCTCTGTCTTACCACACAGAATCTCTTTAGGTATGGTTATTCTACTATCTCTGAGCCACACTCACAATATTGAGGCTGAAAGGGCAAACATTTAAGGTTAGACTCCCCAGGAACCTCATACAGTCTTCCCTTTCGAGACCTCACAACCTCTTTCCACACAAAGTAGTATTGCAGAAAAGTGTCCCGCCTACCTGAGGATAACAGATGTATAGTCGCACCCTGTGTGCTAGGTTCTAGTCTGAATTCCTTCCACACGTTATTACGTCCCTTAATCCTCACTAAAGCCTTAGGAAGCAGGTAAACTATTCCCATTTTTCATATGAGCAAACTGGAGCACAAAAGATATATAATTTGTTTGAGGTACATAGTTCTTACATGCGAAAGCCAGGAATTGAACCCAGACACTGTCCACAGAGGTATTCTAAAATACTAGATTATACTGCTCTGTTGCCATAAGAACAGACAAGAATTTAGAAGTTCCCTTCAAATTTATTCTGTCCAACTTTCATGTTTAATTTTGACTAATGTGGAATGTGGAACCGTAAGTCAGATCATGACTTTCTACATTCTTCATGATACAGAATACTATGTGTTTTCACATAAGGTTTCCTGTAATTGTTCCTTTAATTTTATGCATTATTTTATAAAAATATATTATTTGTAAGCAAGTGGTTAAAAAGAAAAAGAAATGGCAATCATCTAGCCCAGATATATAGTGGAAGGAGCTAACCAAACAGCATATTCTTAAATGTCATTACTGAATCTAGGCTGATGCCCTTGCACATCTCTATTCCTATACTTTTCCCTTTGGGGGTCTGCTAACTTGGGGAATGTTATCTCTTTAGAGAAGAACAAGAATGTGATCTCCCTCCCAACTATAAATCAAAGGCAGATATAAAATACAAATATGGAATTCAACTGGCCCCATCTTATTTCCCACTACTCCCCACATGTCTAAGCTACTCCATGTCTCCAACATATAACAATATTGCCACATCGGTACTTTTCTTCATGATGTTCTCCATCAGAATCATCTGCTTTCATGTCCCAATGCTGTCTACCATTTTCCTTCAGAGAGGACCCTCCCCCTAAAACACTACATGGCTAACCCCCACTTTTATCTGCTGTTCAGATAAAAGTCCTTTCCCTTCTCTTTACTCTTTCCCTTGTGATTGTCTCTGCACCATCTCTGACTTTATTCAGCACCTAACTTTCTAGCTCTGTCTTCTGTTCCTGACCCATCTCCTGAACTGCCTATCCTTGGGCACAAGGACTCAACCATAAGAGCTGCAGCATTTCTGCCAACATTCTACTGGATCTGGTTACACTTGTGCTCTGGTTCCATCCAGCCTCCAGGAGTCCTTCAAGTAAAGTAATTTTAACCTGTTTGTCTGTGGGACTGGATAAATCTAGACTGTGTTCTGCCTTCAAGGCCCACGTCAAAATGCACCTATTCTAAGAAGTCACCTCCTATATTCCACCTTGCAATAATCTTCCCTTTCTATTAGTGCTTACTTAACACTGCCACTCTTAAGAGCTCGTTTGAATACTTTTGATAGTACTCAGTAGTCATTATGTGATTGCTTCACTGATTTTCTCTGAGCAGGCTATAAGTTATTTGACAGCATCGAGCAGTTCTTCTATGTTTTATATATGTTTCCTTTGTTTCACTTTGAGATAAAATAGCTTCAGTTTAGGTACAGATATTACATCCATGCTTATTGAATGGGACAAAATAAAATCCAGATGACAACACACTGGAACTTAATGACCCTAAGTCTTAGTGAAATATTCACAGGTAGGTAAGGGAAATGGTGAGGGGGTTATCAAGATACAGGGAAGGCTTAACCAAAGACAATCCCTCCAAAATTCTAATCCATCTGGGAGGTGCTTCAGTCATCATTTATTTTTTTTTTAAAGATTTTATTTATTTATTTGACACAGAGATCACAAGTAGGCAGAGAGGCAGGCAGGCAGAGAGAGCGAGAGAGAGGAGGAAGCAGGCTCACTGTCGAGCAGAGAGCCCGATGCGGGACTCGATCCCAGGACCCTGAGATCATGACCTGAGCCGAAGGCAGTGGCTTAACCCACTGAGCCACCCAGGTGCCCTCAGTCATCATTTCTTTAACAATCCTTGCCACAGTGATGTATTAGGATATCTCCTATCATTCAAAAGGATTTGAGCAAGAAAAGTTAAGAAACACTACTCTGTTACAGTCATTGAATAAATTACCTTTATAATGAAGTTTTCTTAGAAAATGTTGTTTAAAAAGATGTTGCATTAAACCGTGGCAACTTAGGATC
Source organism: Mustela putorius furo (assembly GCF_011764305.1). Classification (NCBI taxonomy): domain Eukaryota; kingdom Metazoa; phylum Chordata; class Mammalia; order Carnivora; family Mustelidae; genus Mustela; species Mustela putorius. The sequence continues at coordinate 36,425,132 of NW_025421987.1, forward strand.
AGATGAATGTCTGTTCTAGAAATCACGAATAAAGGCCCAACTAATATTGATTTTACAGGTTATAATAGTACAGAGGTTTTGGCTTGCCAAGTTCTGGGGTAAAATTTTCTCTAGAGACACTCAAATTGGGAATAAACAATTATTAAATTTTTGCTCCACATGATGCCCCCGATGCCCCCCAAAATAAATTGAGTTCTCTTCAAAATAAAGATTGACATGAATAACTTACCCTTGTATAGCACTTAGGCAGTTGTCTTGTTTTGTCATCTAAGAATTCAACAGGCACCCCAATGTCAAAGCTCCCTACTACAAAAGAGCCACTGGGCTTTTTCAGCAAAGTAACCTCAAGAAATCCCCAAAACTACCTGCGGAGTGTTAACTCTCCTTTTTTAGGTGAGGAGACCAAAGATTAATGGGTTTCAACAAATAGCCAAATTACACAATAGCAAATGGCAAAACTTGGATTCCGTATTTAAGTTTTTTAACTTTTAAGTCCAGGCTCAGACAAATATCTACTTATATAATTACATAACACCTTGAATTACACACAGAAATTTGCTTCCTAATTTTAATCTTAAAATGAAACCAAATTTTAAATCAGGATGAATTGTAGCTCTTGAAAAGAGATGATGAGATGACTATTTTCTATTTCATCTATTATTTTTTATATATAAATTTTAGCCAGAGATTTTTATTGAGCATCACAGACCACATAGCTGTTTGGATACTAAATGTTCATTGAAATGTATTCTTTTCTTTAGTTGTACCATCTTTATAATTCTGCTTTCTTCCCTGTAAAGAGAAAGATATTCAGGGGATAATTCTCATGGTAGTTAATAAAAATCTCAGTTACTGTTTCATCACTATGTATGAATGGATCTATTGTTCTGCTCACCAGAAGAGCTACCACTGTAATGATCTAGCACTGTGTATTTTCACAGGCATCCTAGAATCAAAATGGTAATTACAACTAGAAGAGAAGTCAAATTCACATTAGAAGTCATTTAAAATAGAATTTCAAAATTTTGAACTCATTTAAAATTATGTAACTCGTGTAAAAATTCTTTTAATCTGTGTTGAGTTTTCCTCTTCATGTACACTATTAAAACCTCTATTAAAATAGCCTTTCTTGGGCCTCTCACCAAATGCAGAACTGACTCTAAACCAGAAGGTGGGAAAAAAAGGGAGGGAAACTAGGGTGCTCATCAAAGGCATCCTCTAGAACTGGGAACAAGCAGGGTAATAATGGTGTGTCTGAGATAGTTCAACACAATGGTTTCATGATGAGAGCAGAGCTGCAACTCTTTACGGCTGACGGAATCCAGCTCAGGAAAGCCCCAATCCAATCTTCCATGTACAACAGCGATCCTCATGTCTTGAGTTTGGGGAAAAAAAAAAAAAAAATGAAGAATGTTCCTTGACCACTCAGTGTAGTGATTTGAATCTACCAGTTTTGTTGTTCTTTTATTTTGTCCTGAAAGAGGCCTTGTCAAATCAGAATGAAAAGAATGTTTTGCAGCGTGAGAAAATTCAAATTTTTCTATTTAAAGCCTGGAGTTCATTAGCAGGAGTATACTTACTTATTTCAAGGGTCAGTGGATTACCTAGAAGGGCCTCTGTCTCTGCTACCCAAATCCCAAACCATTCCCCTGAAAACAGTTTAGAAATATTCTTAAGTCTATTAGATTTCTATGAGACTTAATTCATCTTTGCTATGCTTTGTCTTATGATCCTGTGAAGTCGAGGGTCCTGTTTTGATTACATGCTATTCCTTTTTCTCTTGATCACTTTTCAGTTAAGTAATTGTCTCATTTTAATTAGTGTAATGATTAAAACTTTGTTTATATTACACTGCAATTCTATTTTATCAATGACACTTAGGCTAACTATTTTATTATTTACTGCCCAATAGAGAAATTTTACCTGGAAGAAATAATCTTTTTATCTAAACTTTTTCTTTAATTGAGCTATATTTATTATATATGTGTTAAGGCTAAAATATAAATTTTGGCAAATAAGAGAAATTGCCTGTTGTTGACATTACAGGATTAGACTGGATACAAAGAGATTATATAACACTGTAATAAATACTGGAAGATGGAATGTAATGAGTACAGGTTTCAGAGACTAACAAACCTGGGTTTGAATTCTGTATCAGGACTTACCAGGACATTTCTGAACATAAATGGTCTCATTTGTAAAATGAAAATATTAATATTAACCCCATGCAGACAGCTTGAAGATTATAGAAGATCCGTATAAAGTACAATATTGAACCTAATGTTAGTTATTGTTTGCTTTAGCTTTGCCACTAACCAGCGAGGCTATCTTGAGATCGAGCGTCTTCATTTCTTTGTGTTTCCGGTTCCTCCTATAAATAAGGACTAGATCATTTCTACTTTTTCTGTTAAAACTCAGTTAATAAATAAACCCTCTCTATTTATTCTCTGTAATTTTAAATTAACCAAAGTTTTCTTGTGTTAAAATTTCCCAGGTGAGTAAAGGCAGCATTGGTTGGAATTTGGATAGTAGTGTGGGAACAAGATGACAAAAACAAAATGTCCACCAAGGAGTATTCCCATACAGAACACTGGGACAAGAACCAGAGTAAAAACAATCACATTTAGAAGATACAACCACAGGTGAGTGACTAAATAATCTGTTTAAAGAATTTGTGTTATAACTCCCTAGCTGATGTAACAAATGTTCTTTGATAAAAATCATGGAAAGGTTTAATCAGCCTGCCTAATCTCAGTTTACTCAACTTGTAGCAATGAGCATCCCACCACCTACCTAGCTATGTGCGTTCCCATGAGAAAAAAAGGGAACAAAATACATTAAATATGGTCCTCTTTATACTCATCAAGTATTTCTGTTTACAACACACCAACAGTATCTGTTTCTCTGACTTGCAGGGAAACATTTTTTTTAAATGACCTCTAGGCTTTATCTCTCATCAATAGTGGTAGGTTTTATTTTTAATTTGTTTTTACTTTGATACAGCTGTACTATTTTTCTGAATATATTTTGCAAAAACAACTTTATTTAAAGACATAAACCATGTTTAATAATTCAAGTTATAAAGATAGCAACACAGAATATGAAACCTGAGAACACATAAGTTCTTCTTTACAAATACAGTGGAGGAGACATGGACACCTTTTTCCCCTGTTTGTGAGGGAGGGGTCAAGACATATGAGCAATAGAGTTTCAGAACTAAGTACTTATCCAGATCTTCCCTTATCTGAAATCTATACTCTAAATTTGGAATAAATAAACTTTATGTGGAAATCAGCATTGTAGATGGGAGTGGGCATATGGCTAACCAGACTGGAATGAAAGTTTTTCTATGATAGAACAACTCATCCTGAAACACCTTATGATAAGAAACAGTAACAAAGCATTAATAACAACGCTAATATCTACCCTCTTTTGAGCTTTTAGTAATAGGCTCCATGATGCAAGATTTTCTGTACATTATGCTTTGCATGGCATAATGTTTCTTATATTACATTGAGAAGATATGTGCATAAATATAGTTTAGATCATTTGAAATTTCACGTAATAGCTTGAGCCCATTTGTAATGCTCAATTAGCTCTACTAAAATGTTATACTCTCTAAACAATCGAATACTCTTTAGACAACTAAAGGTGTCAAAGCCTGACTGACTTGAGAGATCCCTCCCATTTTACTCCAAGCATGAACTATGACATTTTACAAAATTCCTCATCCCAACTTGAAATCCACACCACATCACAAAACTTAATCCAGGGCAGTTTTTACAAATCACCCCCGAGGCAGGCTTAAGGATCTTTGCCACTGCTCCTGCAAATCATTCTATTCCCTTTCCAACTTCTAGGCAAAAAAGAACAAAACAAACACATTGGTTATCTTCTCCAATTCTAGTGTGGTAACCATCAGGGTTAGTCCTAAGGAAGGGAGACAGATACTTTACACATTTATTTCTATTTGCACCTTTATTATTCTTATATGCAGTGGGAAACTGGAACAAGTAGGAAATAACAACAGGTAATTAAAGCTATAGGGGAAACTCTAAAACTCTTCTTAAACCTCCTCTCTCAAAGTAGGGCATAAGATTAGTTTAAACTCTTAGTTTACATCCTGGGAAGAGGATTAACCTAGTGTGCTGGGAAAACAATGGGAGAAATGAAATAGTCTTGAACTTTTCTTAAGTACTTATTTTCTTTAGGGTTCTCTCAAGAACATGGGATTCTGTGAGAGTCTGGCTAAAGAATAACAAGGAAGGAGGCTATTAACTTATTTGACTAGGTTTAATACATATGGCTAGAGAACACCAGAGGCACATTCAAAAGGAAGAGCCAGGTAGCTTACCAACAAGTGACAAAAAGAAAACCAAACCATGGTTAGAGATAGAGGAGATGGTAGTGTTACCCTGTCCAAGAAAAGTAGCAACCAACACCCCCTGAGGCATAGCTGAATCTGTTAGAAAGTGGCAGAAGTTCTACAAAGTACTGAGGATGAAGAATTCAAAAGGAATCTCTAGCCAAAGGTAAAAGATAATGAGAGGAGCTGGACATGACACATCTCCACTTAGCGGCTAATATCTGGAGACATTACTCAAAATGATGGCATGGGATGGCTTCCATCCTCAGAGAAGGCAGTGAGACTTGAACTAACTGAAGACACGAGTGACATCTGCATGAATTTTGGGAACCACTGCTCCAGAGTGAATGCTACTTCAGCCTAACAGGAGGAAGTAGGAAGTAATCCCACTACTGGGGTTAAGTGTTAAAATTTTCAGTTACTTTGCTTTTACCACATCTTTAGGCTTAAGGATCTCAGCATAAAAGCTGCTCTCTTTTTGATAAACAAGAACTCAACCAACAGGAACAACGATATGGAGAAAACTACAAAACTAAACACAGGGAGAACCCATAGCCGTACCAACATGCTACAGGCCCTCATGAGGCTGCACTCTGTTTTTGCCCAGATCCCTCAGCAGGCTAGGTCTCAGAGACTTGGCATCACCTCCTGCCTCAATCAGCTCAGTACCCTGCCTTCCAGGGCGCTTCCGCTTCCTAGACCTCGAGAAGGTCCGGCAGACACAGCTTAAGAAGCGACCAAAGCAGAGTGGCGGTGATGCCAAGGATGTCACTGCAGGGGAAGAGGGCCCAGGCTCCGAGGATGCTGGCTGCTCACAGGGCTGGATTGGACACTCCTGATGCGTCACACAGGCACCCTCATCCTGCTGACTCTGTAATGGGTTCTGCAAGGAGAAGAAAGAAGTCAAAGCCCTCAACATCAACACACATACACAAAAAAAGCATCACCCTCGGAGCCAGTTCATGCTTTATCTGGGCCTAAGGATCTCAGTTTGTTCTTCAAGCTCTTTACCCCCACCTCCTCCCACTGCAGGGGAAGAGTTGCCATTATTTTTCCTAAGAAAATGTGGCAAGCCCAGACTTTTGACACCCCATGCCTTATCCTTACTTCACTGGGAAGGTCAGGATCATCTTCATGAGCACTGAGTACAGTCGGCTTTGTATCTACCACTTCATCTTCTTTACTTTGTGGTGGTACCAAAGGTGTTGGAAGGATTGGGGGGCATAGGGTCTCCACTTTCTCCTTCCTCTTGTTCTTTCTCATTCTCTTTGTCCTTACAGCCTTCCTAAGACGTCTATGCTTTTTTGGAAGTGGATCTAACTTTCTCCTCTGGACTGGAGGCATGACAGGCTCTTGTGAAATGTCACCCATTTGACTCTCAGATGTCCCCTCCAATGGCTCTGATGATGACTCCAAATTTCTCTTCAGAGGATCATTCTCCCACAGGTGGAAGCTCTCCTCTGTACCTTGAGTATCTGGTGATATGTTCAAGTCATCAGTGACATGTTTTGGGATGGAGATTGGAGATTCCCAACCTCTTTCATTGAGGGTTTTTTTTTTACCCACTAGGCTGACCCCAGCCAGCTTTGCACAAACAAAAAGCTCACCACAAAAGGATCAAGAGTAGAATGCAAATGGAAGCAGTTAGTACCCTGACTCTTTCCAATAATTCATCTTCAGCTATCATAGACACAACAGTATACTGATCTCAGATTTCCCCTCTAGACTTAAAAAGGAATTCAATGGCCTTCAGAGATAGTCCTCAGTTTGTTCTTCTTGGCCTGGGAGAGCACAAATTTCCTAAAAGGAGAGAGAAAATCATTGAAGTAATTGCTCCATGGATAGTGGAGTTCTTCCTGCTCACACAAAATGTACAGTTTAGTAAGACTCTGTAAAATGTAGCATGAATTTCTCAGCAGAAAAAATATTTAGCAACTTAACAAAATTTCCAAAGAAATATTTTTTAAAGTAAGAAAACTCTCCATGTAGACCAGAATCACCAGAGGGTGCTCTTTGAAAAATCAGATTCCTGGGATATGCCCCAGACCTATAATCAGAACCTCTAAACTAAAGCTGGGTGGCAGGAATTTTTTCCCAGTATTTGTATTTTTTCCCAGTATTCTATTTTTCCCCAGTAACCTACACTCTAAAATCTGCACTCTAAAACCTGAGAACTACTGCTGTAAAAGGACACTAAATTCAATATTCTATGGGGCCGTGGGGATAACTATTCATAAAAACATGCCACTTTCTCCTTGGGTTTTCCCTCATCATCTCAGCCCATAATGATCTCTCTCCTCTGAAGTCATTTAGTTATCAACACTCACTTTGGTATGTTATCCTTTATTACCTTCTATTATAATTTAACTTCAAAGCCTTGTTATTCTGTCTTCTAACCAGAGTATAAGCTTCTCAAGGGCAGAGCCTCTTAGAGTGGTTAGTTTTCTACAGGGGCTTGCCAGTATTATTAGCACTTCATAAATTGAAGAAGTAAATATAAATATGTATAAATGTATATCCCAGTGTATAATGATTGCTATGAGGCTGCTCTGTATTAAGAGTTATAGAGCAACAGAATGTTAAAAAGGACATAGGCCCTGGGGACAACCTAATCTAATTCCCCAAGTTTACAGACGGGGAAGCTAAGGCTCCAGTAAGATAATGGCCTGCCTAAAGCTGGGGTTGACAAATTTTTCTGTAAAGGGCCAAATAGTAAATACTTTAGGCTCTGTGGCCATATGGTCCTGTCACAGATAGTCCTCTCTGCACTGTGGCCAAAAGAATAAATGAACAAATACTCGTGGCTCTGTTCCAATAAAACTTTATTTGCAAAAAACAGGTGGTAGGTCAGATTTGGCAGCAGGCTATTGTATGCCAACCCTGGCTTAAAGCCATTCAACTAGCTGGCAGGTTAGCTTGGATTAGAAATCAAGTCACCTGATTCCCAGCAAGTGCTCTTTCTACAAAGGAGTAGACTACTGTAGAATGAGAAAGAGCTTTTTCAGTTAAAAGGGGGCCTTTAAGGAGGAAGAAATCAAAATATGTCTGGGCGTGGTGTACTTCTCAGATGGTTTCTGATGACCATTAGTCATTTATACAAACAACTAGTAGCTGAATTCTGAAACTGGCCAATTTTCAAACAGACCTACAACTGGGAAGGGGGTGGAGTAGATTGAATATTTTCTATCACACCTGCCTAGGAAAGCATACTATTTGGTCCCTTTTTAACTGAGAAAAAATCCTACAGATAGGTAATGGAAAATACTTTCCTCATTCATTTCTGGAAATTATTGTGGCCTTGTGAGTAAGTTATGCAGTATACAACCCAGTGACCAAAAGTTTCATGTAATTACCAGAGGAACATGGGGTCAGAGATAGGATAGGCTATCTAAGAAGCAAAAACCTTATTTCCTAACCCAAGATGCTCTTTAATAATGAGGGTGACCCTACTATTAAAGATAAGTACCCAAAGTCTTGAGGTTATTTTATATTCTGGGCTTTCTAAGAACTCTGAGGTCCATCCAGAACTCTCTGTTCTATTTTTATTTCCACCCCTAATGTGTTCTTCATGTCATAACTCTTCCTTCACAAAGTAGATGATTATCAAATATTTGCTGACTCATGGATTAATAGATGGATGAGTAAATAAATGAATGAATTAACCAAATGCTGTTAGAAGGTTCCTTGGTTTTGTGGTTGTAAAAATAAACCAGAGTTAGCACATTCTGCAAGAGGAAGTCTAATATTTTTTTTAAGTTACCCCTCAGTGAAGCTAGTAGTGTCTTCACACAGTAAATGTCAATAAAAGTTTCATGAATGAATTCAAACATTTGATGTAAGCTATTTAAATCACATGTCAAGTACAAAGTTATACTGCTTGTCACACACACACACACACACAAACACACACACTCACAAAAGGTATCTAAGTTCAGCATTATTTACAAATATATTAACATGGAATTCTTTGTGAGGAGAATTTCAGAAAATCTTTGAGAGAAGAAAGATCCATGGGATAAATGAGAGAATGCAGGTTCAGGTTTAATCTGCAGCCTCTAGCAAAAACAACTGTGTGGGCAGCAACTACAGAAGCAGCAGCCCTAGGTGCCCCCAAAGAGGTGGGCGAGGATTCTAAAAGAAGTTATCTGGGTAAATTCAAGCCTCTAAAAGTCAACCTGGCTTCTTCAATGTCTTGGCAATGGATCTAGACCAGGACCTCATCGCGCCTCAACTCCATTTTGACAAGGCTCCATTCCCTCCATCCTGTTCTCCACAAAAGAGCTTGAATGATCTTTCAAAAACAAATCTGACCTGCCACCCTCTTATTTAAAGCTCTTCTCCCAACAAGATACTGGTCTTTGTGACTGGTCATTTGAGATATGACTCCATGTCTCCTATCCCACCTCAAATCTACCACTCACCCTCAAAGAATATGATATTAGGGAAGACAGATCACTTGCCATTTCCTGACAGCACATGCCATTTCCTGACAGCACATGCTTTCTTAAACATTCTTCCTTTTGCCTATAATGCCCTTTCCCTCTTTAGTACATGGCCTAACTCTAAGTATTACTTCTTCTTAGAAGGTTTAGCTAACCTCCTCAAGCAGAAACAAACAAAAACATTCAATTTATGTGACATCCTGTACCTACAAAAATTATCCCATTAAGTTTAAGCCATTTAGATTATCTATGTCCTTCACTAGACTCAGAGCTCCCTAAAAACAAGCATTCTTGCTTCTTACTTGATTCCTAGTGTCTCTGTGGTACTTGGCTCCTATGAGATGGTCAGGGTTTATGGACTTCTAAACGCAGTTATCTGGTCTTCCTCCAGGGCCTGAGCCTAGGGGCCAATCCACCCCCCTCTCTCTGAATGAACAAATATGCTGAAGTTTGGGGGACAAAGCTAGGAAGCTATAGCCAGGACTCGGAGCCATATGTCCAGCTACCAATTCAAAGCCGTATCATAAGTAGCAGGTTTCACTTAGGAAAGAATGAGCTGTTCAGGAGTGGTTAGCACTACTCAGCAGAATTCTGTTCTAGGAGCCTCCTTCCACTCACTTCCTCGTGAAAATTACAAGGAAAGCTAACAAACGGGGTCCGAGTCAGATCCCTAGCATGGTTTCCTGAAGTCTGGACCACACTTCTCTATCTTGTTGGTCGACTCTCAGAAACCCTTAACCATCTCTACTTCCCACTCTGCTCCATGTGGGAACCCCTCCCAAACTCTCAGTGATGTCTGCATCACAAGTTTTCACCCACAATCAGCATTCTCATTCCCATAGTACATATACCCAACTCCAGGTCTTGATTCTTTCCCCTACCTGGGGAACCTGTCCCTGGGGCTATATGTGCTCATATGCAGGGATATTGCTCAACCCACAGAAGTCATTTCCCTGACCAGAGGTTAAAAAGGTTTATATCACATCAATCTCCCTGACTCTGGAGCCCATAATTCCCCTGGATTTCACACATCAGAAATTATTGGATATATAATACAAGTGAATTCACATGTTACACTTTGAGCCCATTTGTCTCCATAAACCTGTTGCACTTCAGCTTTCTTTGTGATAGATTTCCCCCCTTTCATATATGATTTGAAGCAAAGCTGAGAGTATTAAAGCCCTTGGATGAATCCACTGCCTAAGCAGACCCACAGCCAACTGAGAAGTCTTAAAACAACAAACTGAATTTCTGGCTCATCCTGCAGAAGAGATGAGAGAAAAATTTCACTAATCATCATTGACAGTGAAGTGAATATCCCTCTTTAAAAATGGGAAAGAAATGATTGGCATGAACTCACTTTACTTCTCAGTGACTCTCTGGAGAATTAAATAACTGAAGCATCAGACAACAATTTTCTTTGAAGATGACCTTTCATATTAAATGAAAAGCCAAAGAGCTAGTCTCAAAGGGAAAGGAAATGAATAATCTTTGAGGGCAAGTACTCATTCCTGAGTATACAGTAACAAAGAGACTAAAATATGATCATAAACATTACAGAATGTTGCATGGCAAATTAATTTTTCATTTTCATTTTCAGGGTAACATTTATTGAGAGCCTACTAAGAATCAGACATTAGGAAAGTTGCTTTTTGATTAAAAAAAAATGTACTTGATCAACATAAATTAAGTCAATTGTTTTCTAATGTTAGCAGGCATGAGAATTACATGGAGGGCCTCTAACACATAGATTGCTGGGCCCACCCTTTGTATTTCTGTTTCAGTAGGTCTGGATGAGCACATTAAAATATACATTTTGAACAAGTTCCTGGGCAGTGCTGCTGGTCTGGAGACTGCACTTTAAGAAACACTGAATTTGATAATCTCAGGTTGAAAGCAGAGTTACACAGACTCAGAACAGATTGGGGGGGGGGGGTGCATTCCTAACCATTTATGACCAGATGAAGATGTACAGGCTCTGAAATGATTACCTTCTGGATTGACTCCTCCAGCCATGCTGCCATTCCACCTACCTCTTGAGCTCTTGGGAGGATATGGCCAGAAAGCAGTACACTTGGAATGTGGATACTATTGCCACTGGACTTGCCCATGGGTCTTTACTCCAGGAGCACCTATGACCCCTGACAACTCTCCTTCAGTCTCAACCTTAGACCAGTTATAAGCTTCAAAACTTGAATGTGACAGACACTCTCTCATTATTAAAAGGCTAGGGATGCACATATAAAATACATATAAAATAGTTTCATTTTTCTAAAGAAAATACGTGACTATTATCCCGTTATTAAGTTCTTATTCTTTTCTAAAATTTCATCATCTCATTTTAAGACTTTACCCCTCTGGGCTGAAAGTCAGTGCAGAAAAGAGCTGTGGTAACCTTTGATTTAGCCTAATAAAACAATAACAACACACTCAGTGGGTGGTTAAATCTGATAAAATTTTGTGCTGAATTTTCTGTAGTAATTCAATTAAAAATCTATGGTCAGCCAACAGAAAGCATACAGATCACCAAAGTTTTATAGTATTACATTTCTTGGTCTTAAAATAGCCTTTATTAATTTGGTGTCTTTATTTATAACCTAAATAGTTCAAGTAGAGTTTCTCCTAAATGTAATTTAGGATAACCATTTATATCTGCACTGTTTAAAAACTTCAGCTGGCTCACATCATTATGGTGCTTAAAATTCCAATTAAAGTGGAAGAAACACTAATCAGAGAGCATATTACAAAGGCTGTATTAATATGACTGCCACCATATCATCATTTATTAAAGGTTCTGGGGAATCGGTTCATGCTGGCTCCTCTATGTCTTCCTTCAATGACCAAGGCCCCTAGAAAAGGAATATCATCACTCAAGGGAAGCTGAAGCCATTCAGAACCACTGAATCGTTTGGTTACATCTACTCCTGCCAGCCTACCTCGCCAAAGAGTCAATAACCCTGGGCTCTCTTCATGCCTTCTCTAATGACAGACTTGGAACATTCCAGAAAACTTTAGCACTTCCTTTTTTAACCATAAATTGCACGTAACTCTTCCAAATTCTTAGTCTATAATTTCTCATCATACTCGTGGAGATCCTTTGGTGAAGATAAATGGCAAGAGTTATTGGACTTTAAATTGTTATCCTTCAATGTTATATGCACTGGATCATAACTCTATGGCTTTGCTTCCCTCATAAAACTAAACCACGAAGCCATTCTTTTCATTTCAAGCTTAACAGCATACAGGCCCATGGGTGAAGCAATATAAACACTACTGAGTAATTTCTCAAAACCAAATCTCTTCTGCAAAAACAGACTTGCAACTCAGTGGTGTATAATCTCTCCTCAGAACCTGTGAAGTTTGTATTTCTCAGGCCACCCAAGTGGAATGGTGAGAATAATGTTCATGTATAGAAGCAGGACAGGACTAAGAATTGTCTGTAACTACAGAACTTAGAGTTAGCCCACCATTTGGTTGCCCTAGACAAGTCATCAAGCCCAGTAATTGTTTTGGGGGAGAAGAAGGTGAGACTTCAGGTTTACTGAAACTTTTTTTTTATCCCAGTTTCACAGAATTAGTTTAATCAAAATTACTGGCTCACGACATGCTTATGCATGGTTATATATATGGAGTTAAATGTCATTTTTATCATATATACTCTTAGGTATACACCTGAGAAAAAGTCACACAAAATGTGCATTAGAAATATGTATATGTTTATAGAAACATTATATACTACAAAAAACCTGGAAGATATCCAAACATCTACCATCGGGATAATGTGGTAGACTCCCACAATGGAACAGTAAACAAGAGCCAAATGAAGGTACTTATGATAATAGAGAGTCGCTGTTTCAGAGCCTCTTTTGCCCTCTTAAATGGAGACAACAATACTACTTACCTTATCTTTTTTTGAGGATTAATGTAAAAATTCTTTGAAAATTATAACTAATACATGTTAATTATTTTCCACCTATATTCTCTAGTCTCTGGTCCTATAAGAATAATCAGGAAACATCATAGTGAAGAACAGGAAAACAAGAATAACTGGTGATACTAATATGGAGTTACACTGCTGGGGTTCAACTCTCTAATCTAGCAATTATTTCCTGTGTGGACTCAGGTAAATTAATTAACCTCTCTAAACCTCAGTTTTCTCTTATCTGAAGTGAAAACAAAATTAGTACCTGCTTGGGATACCTGGGTGGCTTAATTAAGCATCTGACTCTTGATTTCAGTTCAGGTCATGATCTCAGGGACATGAGATTAAGCCCTGCATCAGGCTCCATGCCCACACTTAAGATTCTCTCCCTCTCCCTCTGCTCTCCCATCTCCCCCCCCTCTCTCTCATCCTCTTTCCAAAAAAAAGTACCTACTTAAGAGGGCTTCACTGAGTACTTAGCACACTGCCTGATACACCATAAGTGTTCACATCAACAGTATCTATTACATTAATAGGGATCCCTTAACACTCGTCAAATAGACATAATTGCTTTCCCCTGTCCTTGCTACCTTACCTACCATTCACTCTTCCAATACAACACATGCACACTCATGCACACATAAATTTCTTTGCTTTTGCCCAGTCTTCAGCTCCTCATATCTAAATCAACATTAAGGATAATAAACACAACAATTAGGCCCAAAGTTCTTGCCTTAGACATCAGGACAGAAACAGAAAAAATCTTACCAGATTATAGCACCCCTAAACATAAAGTTCTTCTCAAAAGAATTTTGCTCATAATTTCCATTAAGAGCAAAGTTCCTCTGCATTTTATTTAAAAGACCTGCAAAGGAAGAAAAGCAACCATTTTCACCATCCACACAGAATACTAAAAAAGTGTGGGAATAATTATTTAAATGTAACATAACCTAATTGGAGTAAAGAGAATTAAACTACAATATTTGAAACATAAACACTTTGAAGGACATATTTTACATTTGCTGAATTTGTTAAACCAGGTCTTGGCAGGTCATAATAGAAGACACTGGGACCTGAAACTAGACCTGCCACCAGGGAGGATGGCCCAGCTGCAGGTGCTGGGACAATGTCCAGTCTGGCAGGCAGAACAAAGTAGCTAAAAAATATGGCAGTACATAAGAGCTGATAATGCAGCTAGGAAACTGGCATGAGGAGGCAAACATGAAAGAACGGAAGTTCACTCAATATGAAAGCACCATGTGATGCCAAGGAATTCAGAAGCAAAAAGTACCCCAAGGTGCAGGCAGGCAGCATCAGACAGCCTGATCTGTGACAGCAGAGCCTCAGTCAGCCTGTGGCGCAGGGACAGTGCCCTGATGGCTGAGAGAGGGGGGAATGGCAAGAGTGAGGTTCTTTAAGGACCTGGGGAAACTTTGCAAATTCCTGAGACGGGAACTCAGTACAAGAACTGTAGTGCAAGAATCCTGAACCCAAAGAACAAGAGACATACATGATTCTAGAAAGATGTCATAAGGCAAAGGCAGACCAGAAGCCTAATTAAGGTGATGCTGAGGAACAAAAATTGTGGAGTTAGGGTTCCTTCAATGCCTTTTGTCTTGGGTCTCAGGTCTGGTCACAGAAAGCCGAGAAGTCTCAGTGAATAAGCTGTGGTCATAAAGATCATGATGGGAGCCTCGGGACGGGTGTGGAGCAAAAACAGGAGAACAGGAAGGACTTGACAATAACAAGAGCCAGCAGTTCCAAAATTGCAATCACTATAATTACCTTGAAACTTCACAAACAAGTAGCAGCACTCTTATTTAAACCAAATCCCAACACAACAACCACAAAAATAATTAGGAAACTCCATGTGAGTTAGTTTTTTAATGAATGTGACCTATAGTAAAACAAACAAACAAACAAAAAGTCACTAATCATCAGGGAAATGCAAATCATAATTGCAATGAAACATCACCTCACACCTGTCAGAATGGCTACTATCAAAAAGACAAGAAATAACAAGTATTGGCAAAGATGTAGAGATAGGGGATCTCTCCTGTACTGTTGGTGGGAATGTAAATTAGTGCAGCCACTATGGAAAAAAAGCATGAAGCTTCCTCAAAAGCTTAAAAAAAAAAAAAAAAAAAAGAAGTACCAGTTGGCCCAGCAATTTCACTACTGGATATCTATCTGAAGAAAATGAAAACCTGAATTCAAAAAGATATGTGCATCCCTATGTTTACAGCAGCATTATTTATGATAGTCAAGATATGGAAACAACCTAAGTGTCCATCAATGGACAAATAGATAAAGAAAATGTGGTGTGTGTGTGTGAATATCACTCAGCCATAAAGAATGGAATCTCACCATTTGTGACTACATGGATGGTCCTTGACAGTATTATGCTAAATAAGTCAGAAAAAGACAAATACAGCATGATTTCATTTAATGTGGAATCTCAAAAGTATAACGAACAAAACAAAGCAAAACCCGGACTTACTGATACAGAGAACAGACTGGTGGTTGCCAGAAGGATGGGGTTGGGGTTGGAGATGGGAAAATAAATGAAGGGGATCAAGAAGTACAAACTTCCAGTTTTAAAATCAATAAGCCATGGGGATATAATGTATAGTCTGGGGAATATAGTCAGTCATATTAATTTGGTATGGTGACATCCACACAAATGTCTGCCATGTCCATGGCCCAAAGCATTCAGAAGAATCACCACAAAGCCATCCTTTGTGGTGTCAAGGATCTCCCTTTGGCGTGTGAACAATCATGAGATGGAGAAAGAGTACTTTCATAAGCCAAACATGTCCCATTGCTGTGGCAGCAGCCTATCCCTTACGAGTGTAATGACCACTGGCAGCCTGGACCTCCAGACTGTGCAGATGCAACCAATCAACAACATCATAGTCAATGTCAGCATGTCCTAGTAAGAGAGGGATCTTTAGCAGAATAGGTATTCATGAGCAACTGCTTCTGGAATGCTCCAAAGCCAGATAATTAACAGCTGTGTGCTGCAATTAATTTTTATTTATGCCTTAGATATTCAGGCAAGATATTATTTCTTGGGTATGACAGATTCATATTTCATGCTGAGTCTCAAAGCAGCAATAAGAAAAACAACATCAATTTTGGTTCTGTTTTTATTTTCTTAATTCAACTGCTCTGCCATTTGTATCTCAAAACACTGTGTTGCCTTGTATTCGGGGAGCAAATTCCAAAGCGCATACAAGGGGGCCATGAGGGAAAAACTGGCAAAGGCATCCAAGGCTTTCCCCGGGCATTCACAAGCCCTTAGAGGATGCCAAAAGGCACAATCTAAATTAAGGCAATGACGCTGAAGTCTCAGCAGTCCTAATTCACCTCCACGGCCCCTGCGGGCATGTTATTTCATTCAGCAGTTGCTAACCGAACGTCCACTGCGCAGTACTGTTCAAAGGTTTGCAAAATAAAGAGAGTGGAGAGTATTTTTCCAGATTCTTCCATTTTATAATTTTACAGGTTGGTAAGTCTAGAAAACACAGACCAGGACCTCAAGGAGTTTACCTTTCCGAAAGTGAGACCAGATTACACAAAGAAAAAGAGCCCTGACACAAGGCTGGATCAGGAAGTGCCAAATACTAGGCTGCTTGTTATAAGACCACAGAGGAGAGAGTGCTTTGAACGCCAGGTTGCGGAGCTCTGCAGCAGTGGTTATTGAAACTCCAGGTTTGTTAAAACGGATCAGTGGGCCTGACAACCAGAGTTTCCAATTTAGTAGGTCTGGAGGAGGGCCCAGATTTACATTTCTCACAACTTTCCAAGTAACGCTAATGTTGCTGGTTCAAGAACCACATCCTCAGACCCAGGGCTCACTGGGAAGCCATCAGAGTCTACTGCACAGTAGAAAACCACGAGGGAAGCAATGTTTTAGAATAGTTAATCTGGAGATGCTAGGTAGGACCAACTAAAAGGAGGTCAACACATCTACAACAGGCCCCGGGGAAGGCAACAGTCAAGGTCGGAGGACTTGGATTTCAACAAAGGATCACCTTGACTAGCAGAGAATTGACTTGACTAGCAAATGGGCTATTTGGTGACTTTAGCTCCAAAGGACTCCCAATGCACAGAATAGAACCTTGGATGAATTTAATTTAGCCATGCTGTGTCCAAATCGCTCCAGGGATGGATAAGAATCCCTTGGAAACCGCATCCTGGCCTTCATATGGAACTGTCCAGATCACTCAGGCAGGAGTCCTTCAGAAGCCTCTGCTCATATTTCTCTCAAGTTGCTCAAAGTACTTGAAATCCCACCGTTTGAGTCACTACTTTAGATTAAGGTGCTGACACCCTAAAGCCTATTAAAGGTAGTGTGTGTGTCATTCTGCACCTCAATTAGGATCTCTTGCTCCTCTGTCACTCCCAGGGGGACAAAAGTGATTTTTCTCTTAAAACTCCAGCTTTATGAACTCAGTCCTCTCATAGTGAGTCATTCGGATCCTCACACATTCCAGGCAGTAATTGAAGACATAAGTATCTCGGCAGCTTTACTACATGGAGAGGAATTTTGGAAGGGGAGTTCTATGCGTGTCAGCAAATTGTAGGCGTGTGGCGGTTACCAAGCAGACTTTCTTGCTTTCCTTCAAAGAATGTCCACTTTACTGTTTCCGGTTAGCCAGCCAAGGCCACTCAGCACCACCCTACACCAACCACCTCTTTTCTCAGCTTCCCCAGGCCAAATGGCTTAAGAGCTTTAGCCACTTGACTTCTATCTGCCCTTCACACCTCAAACCCACAGGCTATACCTAACCTCTGTCAGAGAGTTACAGAGTTCAAGCTCAGTAATAGAGGGTCTATCTGAAGTCACACTGAACTTCTTGTCCCCAGGACCTGGCCTCCCTTTGGTTTGCTCAACTGCTCTGTTAAGTCACAGTGTATGCCAAAGTCTCTGTCTTTATTTCTTGTGGACATGGGACCTACTAGGACTTGTCACTCTGTCAGGCCCACCCCTAACCCAACACTTTCTCAAACATTTCTGAGTGACTAACTTTATAGCTACCCTTAATCTACCCCATCCCTTTCCAAAACACAGCAAGAAGCCAAAGGGCTTAAACAATGGTCTTTGTTATTCGGTGTCCACCGTCTGAAGTCTGGAATTCCACAAGTTATTTCCCTGTGGAGGGGAATCCAGGCAACTCTCTAGCCCTCCTCTATGCCCTCCTCCCCAGCCTGCTCCTACGAGCAGAATCTACTTAGTCCCCTTCTCCCCACATTTTTCTGGCTTCCTCTGTCCTTGATCCAAGCACTATCACTGGGGAGAAGGGAAGCTGGCCAGCTGGTGTGAGGGCTTGCTTCTACCTTGCTGGGCAGGTACGTATGAGGATCCACCTTAGGCCAGATGCTGAGGACACAGAGATGAAGTAAAAATAACAAACATCGGGGGCACCCTGGTGGCTCAGTGGGTTAAGGCCTCTGCTTTCAGCTCAGGTCATGGTGTCAGGGTTCTGGGATCGAGCCCCACATCAGGCTCTCTGCTCAGCGGGGAGCCTGCTTCCCTTCCTCTCTCTCTGCCTGCCTCTCTGCCTACTTGTGATCTATGTCTGTCAAGTAAATAAATAAAATCTCCCAATGCACAGAATAGAACCTTGGATGAATTTAATTTAGCCATGCTGTGTCCAACACAGACTTTCTTGCTTTCCTTCAAAAATAAATAAATAAATAACAAACATCGTTCCTACTTCCACTGAGCTTTCATTCTAATGATCAGGGGCTGCTGACCTAACTTCCTAGATTTAGATAAAGGACCAGAAAATTAATGTGAAGTGAGAATCCTAACACTATTCAGAAATAGGACAGAGGGTTTTGGTGGGATTTGGGCAGGGGGATGGGGGGGGGGTCTGTCATTTGGTTTTTGTTTTTTATTTTATTTTTTTTAATATTCAGTGTGTATCTCAGCGTGTAAGAAGTCTGCTTGAAAATGATTTTAAAAAAGAAAAAGGACTTACACCTGTTGCAGTCTGTTCACTGGCCCAGACAGAAGAGCGTTTCTAAAGGTTTTGTCACAGTGTAATGCAATCTCCCTTGATGGTTGCCCCAGGTGCCTTTCCCTCCCTGAAATCTATCATTAAAAGAGGATCCTACATGTCAGATTAAATGGGGAGAAGAATAAAGGAAGGTCCTTTTCCCACCTTCCGGAGTTGGCACAAGTAAAACAAAAATGCATCCATGAAACTTTGCTTCTAATACAAACATCAACTTTTCACCTAGCAGCAAATTCTTTCTTTCAATTTCTTGCTAACTTGTTTCTGATTATAAAACCAATACATGCTTAAAATAGGAAATCTGGAAAATACATGCATGAAGAGAAGAAAACACCTGCATTCTCACTGACTTGCGATAACCACTTTTGATATTTTGGTTTACTTCCTTCCAGTGTTCATTTTTTGGTGTGCATAGGTGTACACGCACACATTTTACATACCTCTGATCATGCTGTATGTATATAATTTTGTATCCTACTTTTTATTCTCACCATTAGACAAAAAAAAAAAAGGTCTTCTATAATTATTATTTGAAAACATCAGCAAGGCTTAGTCTTCATGATTATAATGAGCTTATTTCTCCCATTTATCTAAGCCCCGATCTTCTGTGAAAGGCCTACTTATCATTTACTCTAAACCTGACGTTGAGATCACACTGAAGAAAAAAGAAAAAAAGAAGAAAGTACTGATAATAAAATCTCTTAAATGAATTGAGGAATAAGACACTCTGCAAACCACGCCTTCCTCTCTGAAGAGAATTCCAACAAACTCAAGGGAAGTGAAGGTGGTGTCCAATTCTCTCTTCCTACCTAACAGGCAGTTCTTTAAAATTTCACAGTAGTCTAATCTCCTGGCTATTGAGCCTCATCCTGAAACCAAGAAAGGGTTTTTGTTGTTGTTGTTGTTTGTTTGTTTGTTTTTTAAGTAAAATTCAGAATTCCAGTTTGCAAACTCAAGATAACCTGGGTTGGCCACAATCTATGTTTAAAAAAAAAAAATCATGGCTTTTTATTAAATTGACATGAACTTGATATGAACCAATGTGTGGTATACTTCCTATAAGAGCAAGAGAAAAAAAACTTTAAAAGTCAGATACATTTTACTTTATATGGAGTTTACAGGTGACAAATCATTTTCTTTTGTTTAATTTTTAAATATTTAAATATATCTTACTTTTTAACTTCTTTTGAACATAGCTTCATAGATATGCTGATTTTGTCATAAAAGTAGCCCATAATCATTCGACGTGTTTTCCTTTGTACTTTAACCTCTGAAAAATCCTATGAGGTGAGTGAGTCGGCAGAGGAATATTGTTATGCTGGTTTCAGAGATCAGGTCATTCAGGACCTAGAAATGTTAAATGACTCATCCAAGGTCACATACAAAGTCAAAGAAGTGGAGGTAAAATTTTTCTTTTAACCTAAGTGCACTGTTGTTTTCAGACCATATATTTTGAGCATCTTTTATAGAAATACGGTTTGTCTAGACTCCGTTCTGTTTAGAAATTTACAGCATTCTGTCCAATTTATCACAAAACATTTTAAGAGGAAAATTGGTAGCCTCAAGTTGGCCCCAGAGGAAGGTGAAAACTAGAGAAACCATGTTCTATGACCAATAATGGATGAAGGGACTTGGTATATTTAGCTTGGAAAAAAAAAAAAATCAAAAAGGGATAAGAGAGTTCTTTCAATGTTTAAAAAGACTGTCAAATGCACAGGTGAGCAGACCTGTTCTGTGTTGCTCCAAATATCAGACAAGAACAATGCACAGAACTTCAAAAGAAACAGATTTCTACACAATAAGAGATATGTCTTTTGAACCAATGAAACTGTTCAACTGTGGAGCAAACTGCTCTCCCTCTAAGACGGAGAACTCCATTGCACTGGGAGGAAGGGGCTGGGGGACTGTCAAGCATGTTCTGATAACTTTTGGTTTCTGTATCTTCAGTTTACGTTTCCTTTGTTTTTCTTGGCTCACTAATGCAATACATAGTGTACCACATGTGAGCAAGGAAAAGCTACTGTGAACCATGTGCTTCCCAATGATGTTTCCCAGCTGATAAGAATCTCTGGGGGTGGCTGGTGGCCCCCCTTGAATCAGAAGCTCCAGAGACCTCAGAGGAGGGGCCTGGGAACTGTTGGTTTTACCAGTGCCCCAGGTGATTTTTGTCATCATGGCAGTTTGAGAAAACTTTCCAAAACATCATTTTACCCATTCAGTTCTCACCGAGATCCTGGAGGGCAGATGAGAAACTAAGGCTCAGAACTCTGTGCTCAAAGTCACATAGTGATGAGGTAGCAGAGCAGGGATTCCCACTCAGGGAGCTTTTGTCTGGAGTCTGAGATCTTACCTGTCCTCCACGGGATTCTGAAAGAACGACACAAACCAAGGAAATGAGTAACCTGAAGATGAGTTTCATTAGAGGCAGATCTGGGGTTTTTAAAAAATGGGTCATGAGTTGTTGGTATGCACGATAAAATGTAGAAGCATGTAATTGGTGGTGTTCCGATTTAGGAAGGGACTCTGTTGAGTGTGCGTTTTGTCTTTCATGAATAATTGTGAAAAGGGTGTACTAACCAAATAAATAATTTCAACATGATTACAAAGAGAACAACATTTTAATGCACTTAGCAGAAGCAATTTACATGCATACAATTAATGTGCTAATTTCAGTGATCTTTAGCTATTCATTAAAACAGGCCTGGCAGGTCCTGTACTTGGCAACACTCTGTTAGTCATTTCCTGCTATTACTTTATGTACTCAAAAGTAATCAGCCATCTATAATTTAAGACTTTTCACTAATTAAATAGCCTTTTCTCTAATTATGTCCAAATTAGAGAGGTTAGTATGTGGATAAATATGTTTGTATTTGGCCCAAGTATTCAAAGAAGGTGATTTCTCAGTATGTGACAACAAAGACCAGTATGTGATCAACAGTCTTTAACACAGTGTAGAGGGGACTATTAGCGTATGCAAGAAAGGCCTTTTGACTCAAAATCTCTGCAACAGAGGAAGAGTATTCTCTTTAAGACAGGCTTTATGCTCAGCCTTATAAACCTAGCAAAGTCTGGATTTGTTGATCTTCAGAGAATAATACAAGGATCATCTGGTTTTTCAAGCCTTTGCCCAAGAGATGAAATGGAATGAGGGTTCAGGGAGAAAAGAGTTAAAGGTTGTGTTTGCAAAAATGTGTTTGCTGACATTGATCAATGGGTAATTTTGTGATCGTAGGTTTATTCACATAGAGGCTTCAAAAAACAGATCAATAATAGAGCAATGGTGAAGATGCCAAAGGAAAGGTGATTAATGAAAAATATGGTGGAGGTGCAACCTGCCACATAGCATGAGCGCTCCTTTATTCCACACCCTATAAATAAATATGCATCCAATGGAAATGGAACATTCCCTTGGAATGTCGTTAGAGCCAAGCAGAATCTCATCAGAGCCCATGCTTCAAAGAGCAGTTCCTCATGTCCACAGAAGCAAGTTTAAATTCTCTTGTGTAGTCTCTGTAAGCAGTGCCACTCTTGCATTATGCATGATTCTGACATCTTGTAACATGAGCAGTGTTCTAATAGTGATTTCCGATTTTATTTCCTGTGTTACATTTTAACAATCCTATTTAGGTTAGCATTTTACTTTGGCCAAGTATCTTGTTACATTTCCTCATACGGTATTTAATTACAGTAGCAGTACTGTAACCTAGTATTGTATAGATGCACAAAGATTTAGTGTAGCCTTTAAAGAATTTGTTGCTTTTATTAAGCCTGTGCTTTGTTCCATCATTTTCACTGTGCCAATTTAATATGTAATGATGAGTGTGAGGCAGGAGACAAGCTCCTTAGACCAGGGACCTGAAAATAAGTTAGTAACGCGCTTTGCTAAAACTGAATGTCAAAATCTAAGACAACCAAACACGACAGTGAGTTGTAGGTCTTTCCTAGGGTGATGACACTCAAGTTCTTAAATGGAAAACTACAGGAAGGGTCGACACTAGGTGAACTTGTGAAGAAGCCAAATGCTTCACTCTTCCCCTTCTTGTGTCTTCCTTCCTCTTCATCCTCTTTTCCCAGGAGTCCAGGCTTTCCTCCCTGTTGACCTTTGCCCTTAAAAAGGACCTAAAACCAATCTTTAGCACCTAGATGATACCATGTCAGGAAATACCTTCTCCACATTTCATGTATATCTAAGGGTTACTTCTTACTCTGAAATGTCAGTCCCCTATTTAAATTATTTCAGCAGTCCGTAGAGAAGTCATGGATGGTATCTGAGTAAGCAAATGTGAAACCAGTTTTCTTTCCTGATCTTGGTTTTTTTTTTTTTTTAAAGATTTTTTCTTTATTTATCTGACAGAGATCACAAGTAGGTAGAGAGGCAGGCAGAGAGAGAGGAGGAAGCAGGCTCCCTGCTGAGCAGAGAGCCCGATGTGGGGCTGGATCCCAGGACCCTGGGATCATGACCTGAGCCCAAGGCAGAGGCCCAACCCACCGAGCCACCCAGGTGCCCCCTCCTGATCTTGTTTTTTAATGGTCCAGAGAAGATACATCTACCCTGCATTAAGGATAAAATGAAATGCTTTCAATTACCCTTTTAATTTGGTCCATGCATCACAGCATTGAGAAATATATTAATTCTTTTTAAACTTTTACTAGGTAGGTTAAGCATCTTTACTGATAACCTAATGATGACCAGGTATGCTTCTCTCCATAAAGGATGACAGATATGTCCGCGAAAAGTATGTTTATGCATAATATGTGTCAGATATTAATATGCTGTATGGAAAGCAACTGTTAAGAGGTCAGCTGCTTTACCTACATTTGCCTCATTCATGAACTCTGCACATACTTGCACCCTGGACAAACCTGTCCAGATGAGGAGACAGAAAGCAAGGCAGAAATCCAGCCCAGACTCTCCAGGCCAAATCCACATACGGTGGAAATCCTAACAAATGATACTTTCCAATAATTGGTCCCCCAAGAGGAGCTCCTGTTGCTAATCCGCATACAGGCACTATAAGTGCTAATGTTAGCCAGGTCTCATTTCAGACTCAGTACAACTCCATCAAGAGTGTGTGCTTATAGGCAAAGTCCACAAGGGTAAGAGGAGTAAAATTACCTTCTTCAAGCCCCAAACTACTAAGACACTTCAGAACTTGAAATGAGACCTTTAAATACCCAAAAAAGGAAGAGTGCAGGGGAAACTCACACATTTCTTTTATGTATGTCTGCTTAGCTCAATTGTTTGGTACTTATGAAACTACAAAGCCAGCAGGTTTAGTGAAAGGCACTGAACTACACTTTGTGCTGGGTCATGGCTGTACTCTCTGCATACTGGGCTTGGGGTGCAAAGCAAGGAGAGGGGAGAATTCGATAGCGTGCTTCAGTGGTCCTCAAACTCTAGTGGGCTTCACAATTACCTTGAAGGGCTTGTTAAACAGAGATTACTAGACCCCCACTGCGGACTTTCTGATCTAGTGGGTCTGGGGTTGATCTGAGAATCGGCATTTTCACAAGTTTCCAGGTGAAGTCGATGTGGCTTACATGAGGACCATACCGGGGGAGTGTACAGGATCTACCCATTACGAAAACAAAAACTAGAGCCAAACAAAAGTCACTTGTCTCTAAGTCAGGACTATGAACTAAGACCTTAAAAATAGCACAGATCTTGGGTCTCATTTTTCCTTCTGTTCAAATGAAACTGCTTGCAGGATTATATGGAATCTTTAGCTTTCTATTTACACCCAACTTGTATTTAAGGTTAAAATAACAATAAAATCTTAAAAAAAAAATAACAATAAAAGATAATAGCGCACCAAACCAGGCGTGGTGTTGGATGTCCAGCCTAATATAAACTATCTTTGGGAGCAATGTTACTGCTGGGAATGGTATAAAATGAATAAAGGATTGGAAGATTGCCCTACTCATTGTGTATTTATTCTTGTCCCTTTACTCATTTTTCATATACGGACAATCACAGTTAATCACAAAGCATTTCTTTCAGGATCCTTCATAAAGTGTGAAAAAAGTTCTCCAATAAAATGTTTAGTACAGTGTATCCAGTTTCCAATTAAAGAAACGTGCTTGTGGGGCACCTGGGCAGCTCAGTGGGTTAAAGCCTCTGCCTTCAGCTCAGGTCATGATCCCAAGGTCCTGGGATCAAGCCCCACATTCGGCTTTCTGCTCAGAAGGGAGACTGTTTCCCTTCCTCTCTCTCTGCCTACTTGTGATCTCTGTCTGTTAAATAAATAAATAAAATCTTTAAAAAAAAGAAACAAACAAACAAACGTGCTAGTATGGCGTTATGAATTCTTTCCACAAAACATTTCCTTTGTGCAGAAACACTTTATAGTAAATCTTAAAATAACTCTAATTTGTCAGGACGACTTAAAGCAGAGTATCTGGTGGGCCCCCCACCCCGCCACCCCTGCACACATACCCTAAGGAATAGTCTGTACAAAATAACTGGTTCTTGTCTGTATACAAAGTCAGCCACTGGGGTGTGAAAGGCGCTGGTAGTCATCTTCATAATCTATATGTATCACTCCGTAATCAATATGGCTAGCGTACCACCTGAGTGATCCCATCAACAGATTCTGTCAACACATACTGAATGATTATCTAGAGCCACCATCCATTTATCCACGGGGGATCCAAAATAGCCTTGTCATTTTTTTTTTAACTCTTTTTTCTAGGTCCCTTCTGTGCTTTTAATCTTCTTTTAAAGAATCTCCATCCTCCCACTCTGTTAGTAACATGAGAAAAAACACAATGAGGCAATCCATTTTATGAATGGTGGAACAGCAGATTCACAGCATTTAATTAGAGCTAATTTAAGAGAGTTTTCTTAGTCTTCAGGACAAAATCCCTCAAGGGAAACAGTGATGCAATTGTTTGATGTCTTTCACTCAGGGCCCATCTTTAGAGTTCTTAGTTATGTCTGGGAAAAATTCAGACAGGTGGGCTCGGGTCGATCCCCGTGGAAGCAGCACTGTCCTGACAGTCTGATCACAGTTCTGGAAATCTAGTTTTTCTGGCTCTGAGTTACTGACAAGTCTGTCTCTGGCTTTAAGGACAGCATTGCTTGGAGAGCTGTTTGCTTTGATGGGGATGTCAAACTAACAGTGATCACACTGTAACAATGAGGCTTTTTCTCCCTTTTTATTAAGGCCATAGGTAGAAGAGGTGGTTACCCAGTTTTCATGTGAACTGTAAGAAATGAGAATTTCCTGAGACTTTTTTAAAGGCACAAATTACTAAGAAAATTTTAATTGAAAAAAATTAGAATTGTGGTCATCTGAAATGGACCTAAAAGTTCAATAAATCATATGAGAAAACCTCATTAGAAAGCTAAGGTATCTTCTTGTATATTCAGACCAAAGCTAGCATGGTAATTGACTTGAGTGCAGGATTTTAAAAGAATCAGATTTGCCTCTTTCTCTCAGGTTGTCTTCTCAAGGGACTTTTTTAGTTTCTCAAATTCTGAAATGATAATAATAAGAAGAAAAATAATAGTGGAGAGGGATGACTGGTGAGGCAGAAATTTAAGTCTTCTAATGAGAGAATATGCATTTCAAAAACTGCCAATCCCTTCAGCTTCTACAAGTGGAGATGTCAATTAGCTGTGGAAAGAACCATTTTTAATTATGTGGCATAAAACAAATAGGCATCCATTGTTATGGGGCAAAGGTATTACAGGTTGCCTTTTTATTTTTCCCCCACCACTGAAGATGCTCTACCTAAATCCTTAGAATAGGGAGCTCAAAGGATGCTGGAATGGGAATGGGCAAATTTTTACAGTGTTTCTGGAAAGAAAGGGATGGAAAATTGTGCCCCTGCTCCCTTTGAGGTTGCAGATTATTCACACACCTCTAACTGATGTGGCTGAGGTTAGCTGGTGGTTTAGGAGCTTAGGAGCTGCTCAGAGAAATCTCACCATGAGAGAAAGATTCTAGACTGAAGAGCCAGACTCCAGACTAAGGTCTGGGTTGTCTCAGACATGGATTACTTCTGTGGAAAGCTTGCCCAAACCAGCCGCCCTAGTACAAAGGGTTTGTCACAGGAAAAAAAGCTGTGTGAACACGCGTCTGTTTAAGTGTGTGTATACAAACCTTAGAGGTCAGTGATATTTGAGGTCCAGCTCTTTTCCAGCACTAGGTGACTATGTCTGGGGTGACCCTAGCTAGGAAGATTTCTCTCTCCCGCTCTGGACCTGCACCCTAATGGTGAAGTACAAAGAGGGTACCATTTTCAACAGCCAACACCTTCTCAGTGGAGGCCTGAGGCTGTGGACAACCAACCAAACAACTGATTTCTTCTTGATGGGATTTGATTGTAATCCGAACTGACCCCAGATCTGAGATAGCCTCCAGTTTCCTGGGCTCTGCAAGGACAGAGATGTTCTTACTATGCCAAGCTGACTGTTCCAGGCCTATCTAATGGAATATTTAAAAAAAAAAAATTATGACCCTATTTTATTCTGGGGTTCATAACTGCTAGAGAGTCTGTTAAACACACACACAAAAAAACATCACCTAACATTTATCCAACGCATACCATACACTACAGCAAGCACTTTGCACATATTAACTCAATCTTCACCTTGTTTTCTTCTAGAAAGGAACCTGCTTTGACAAAAGATCGCACACTTATGAAGGGGAGAACAAGGATTCAAACTCAGTTTCATCTCTCTCAGTAACAGTTTAGCATCTAGAAGAATTCAGCTAGCATTACCAATCTCAAATTCCAATTGCTATTATGAAAATCTCTTAGTAAAGAAAATAATAATTAGCTAAAGCCCTGTTCATTTAAGGGGTTAGCTACCTAATCTTTTTTTTAAAAATCCCCTAGAGATAGTACTGATTTATGAGAGATAAATGAATGCAGTTCCACATAAAAGTTACATTTTCAGAGAATAATTTCTAGCAGATTCTGAGGGGAGTCAATGATGTTGTCCATACACTTAATACATCACCCATCTTCCTGTATTACACTACATGACCCTCCCTCTCATACTCAATTTTACTTGTCCTCAACAGATGGCCTTTCCAGGCCTGGATATTTGAATGGAGCTAAAGTTTAATTTGCCAACTTGAAGAGGCTGATTTCTAACAAAGACATTTAGGAAGCCTTAGCAACAGTCTGGGCAAAAACTACTTGCCCCTGTAGATCCCCCACTTCTGATCGTGGTCCCCCAATGCTTGCCCCCTGTCGGCTGAGCAAATAATCTTCCAGGTCACTTCCCATTCTCCCTCTTCCTTCACCCATCAAGTCAGTAAGCCACCAAAGCCTGTGTCTGACCATGCATTCACTCCTTCGTTCATCCCACATCCTTAAGGAGGTTTTTCTTTCTTTTTTTTTTTAATTTTTTATTTTCAGCATAACAGTATTCATTATTTTTGCACCACACCCAGTGCTCCATGCAATCCATGCCCTCTCTAATACCCACCACCTGGTACCCCGACCTCCCACCCCCCCGCCCCTTCAAAACCCTCAGATTGTCTTTCAGAGTCCATAGTCTCTCATGGTTCACCTCCCCTTCCAGTTTCCCCCAACTCCCTTCTCCTCTCTAACTCCCTTTGTCCTCCATGCTATTTGTTATGCTCCACAAATAAGTGAAACCATATCATAATTGACTCTCTCTGCTTAACTTATCTCTTTCTATATCAACCACCAGTCATTACAACTTCCACCAAACTCTCTCCCACACAATGCTCTGAGACTCTTCCTTGGCCTGCCTAGTTTTGGTATCACTTCCCTGATCCATCCCATTCAATTCTGTGACTCTCTCCCCAGAACACTACTTTGTGTAATCGGGTTCAACAGTGCTCTTTGTGGTGATTCAAGAATATATTAAATCCTTAGCCTAATGCTCAAGAGAAAGCACAAGAGAGCCCACCCCGCATTTCCAGCTTTCCTTCCACTGCTTGTCTCGCCAACTCATTCCTTTGGTCCAGTGTAAATGGTCTACTCACAGTCCCCCCAAAAGCAATTTGGATTGTCCTGTCATTTCTCTAACAAAAAAGTTCCTTCCCTCTCACTATCAACCTATATTCACTTTTCCCGTCTTTCAAAGTTCAGATTAGATCCCATTTCCAACAGGCAACTACCCCGTCATCTCAAATTAAAGGAAGAGTCCACCCTAAGTGTCAAGGGTCTATTCCATTTATTTGACACAAAATTATTTCGTGAAATTACCAGTTCCTTTTCCTATATCCAGGCCTGGAAAGGCCATCTGTTGAGGATGTATCCATCTGTATCTCTTTATTTGAGCCAGACAGAAGAAATTTGCAAGCAGAAACTATATCATATATGTTATTAATCCTTTATGGCACTCTTGTTATATATTTTATATCTATTTATACTCATAATAGTATATATTTACTATATATAAATATTCATATGTCTGCTTCACAAAGTTCCAATTAGCTTGTTTTAGGTAGTTCATCCCTCTCTGAAGATTTGTCTCCACGACCCTTAAGGAATAAATAAAGTGATGGGAGCAGATTAGAATGAGGTTGAATTTAGCCTCTATTTTGGTTGTTACTTAACATTATACGGTTTTTTGTTTGTTTGTTTTTCAGAGCCTTAAGGTGAGTTACCTGTCTAGGGGCTAAATCAGTTCTGTTCTTCCCCATGCACAGAGTCTATAATTGGCATAAATGTTCAGTTTCTGTAAATGCACCAAGTGTCAACCGTCTGACTTTGTAACTCAGATGGATTTTACAGCTCACACAAAGAACAGGGACTCTTTGATGACCAGTGACATCCCTTAAGCTGACAAATCACTTCCTTGTTATCCTTGGCATCTCCCACACCTAGCCCATTAGTAACTGGCAGTTTTAAGAGATGCTGAAAGTTGAGGCAAAAAATGAGAGCCAATACCAGTCATTTAAATACTGACAGGCATTAGGCAGACCGGATTTTTAAATTAGCCATTCTGAGACAGAGAGAGGATTTTTCTGTTAAGATCAAAAAGCTAAGTCCCAGGGTGCCTGGGTGGCTTAGTGAGTTAAGCCACTGCCTTCAGCTCAGGTCATGATCTCGGGGTCCTGGGATCAAGTCCCGCATCGGGCTCTCTGCTCGGTGGGGAGCCTCTCGCTCTCTCTGCCTGCCTCTCTGCCTAATTGTGGTCTCTCTGTCAGGTAGATAGATAAAATCTTTAAAAAAAAAAAAACAGCGAAGTCCCATAGTTTTCCTGTGTGGCAGGTTTTAGTGCCTGGGAGAAGTCATGACTTGGATTGTGGCTAGTCACATACACTGTGCCTTACTTAGATGAGTAAACAGCTTCCTTAACTTCACTTAGATGAGCATTATTGGTACAAATTCTGCTGTTTCAGGTTAAATGAACATTGGCAGGGGCCCCACAGCTGAAATTCAAACATGACTGTGAAGATGTGGACTAGGAACATGGCTGCCAACGTGTGTTTGTCTAAGGGACTGTGGAATCTCTTGGAACGTAATTCTTCCTAAGAGGAAATCAGACCCAAAGGCTCAGCTGATGAACCAGCTTGGTTTCTGCCATTCCAGCCTTCCAGGCACTCATATTTGGGCTCTAAGAAGCTGTGGGTAAAAACTAAAAGACACTGGAGAGCAAGTGACTACTACTTTAAGAGAAATTCTAATAAAGGACAAACCCCCAAATGGAAGAGAGGCATTTCCCCCACCCTACTTCACTACAGGATCACTCCTAGTTTCAGTGGCAGCAGCGCCCTCCAGAAGAGGCAACGGTGATGTGTAAATGCACCACCATGTGGGAAATAATCAGTGTGGCTCACGATTCTCACCTGAGAAACACCCTTGTTGCATTCTTAGAAATACCTGAGCAAGGACAGTAATGCTGTTTAGAGCACTAGAGTCCAGCTGTGGCCAGTGGCAGCCAAGGAATGATGGTTCTCAGAGTGACCCCATTTTCACTCAGGGCACCTTGGATTGAAAAAACAGAGATGGTCTCCAACTTATAATGGTGCCACTTATGATTTTTTTAATTTAAAATGGAGTGAAAGCTATACACGTCCAAATAAAACTATAATCTGAATTTTAGATTTTTGTATTTTTTCCAGGCTAGCCATATGCGGTAAGATACTCTCTTGTGATGTTGGGCAGTGGCAGCCAGCCAGAGCTCCTAGTCAACCAGGAGATCACCAGGGCAAATGACTGAAACACTTACAACCATTCTGTACTCATACAAACAATCTATTTCTCACATTCAGTCCAGCATTCAATAAATTCTGTGAGATATTCAACACTTTGTCATAAAATGGGCTTTGTGTGACCTCATCTGCCAACTGTAGAATACTGGAAGTGTTGTGAGCACGTTGAAGGTAGGCTAGGGTAAGCTATGAAGTTTGGTAAGTGAGGTATATTACACACATTTTCAACTTACAGTATTGTCAATTGATGTTGGATTTATCAGGCCATAATCCCATGTAGTTGAGGACGATCTGTAAAGCTGATGTTCACTGAGTGTTTTGAACGTGCCAATATTTTTCACTTGCTAATTTATTTGATCCTCAAGTCAATTCTATGAGGTACACACTAATTTTTTTTTTCATTTTATAAATAATAAACTCAACCCTTGAAGAAATTTAAGTGATTGGTCCCCAGGCTAGGAGCTGATCAGTGAGAGCCTGGGCATTCAGACTATCTGAATGCTGTGAGACTCCAGAGCCTAATGGGTAACCACTCAGGTATAGAGGCTACTTAGTTACACCACAAAGGGAGCTATGTGGGCTTGTTCTTGTTGTGAACGCTAAATATAAATTTGTTGTTCCAGCAAAGGCCAGAATTAGTGCAACTATTTAACATTAGCTGAGTCCACTATAGCTAGGTCACGATAAGGACCCCACTCTCTAAAATGAGCCACAGAATCTCCATAACTTAGTAAGGGAACATCACAGAGCAGGCAGCCTGACATCCCACAAACAAGCTGAGGCAGGTGTGGGATTCCTGACAACTCCTGAAGCTGCCTATTGCCACACTGTCTTTGAGCTTCATGGTTAAGTGCTCACAGAGGTTAGCACACTGGGAGAGCTCTTATCTCCATAATGTGGACAGAGGGGGACTAAGACAGTGTCCTACTGTGCATGTTGGGAAGGCTTATTATTGGTACTTTCTGGGCTAAGCGGGGGTGGGGGTCGGGGTGGGGGAGGAGAACTGAAATATTTCCTTATTTTTCCTGGAAAATCACTTCCTTGCTCTTTGAGTATTAGTCACCTGTGTTATGAGAGAGTTGGAATAGATCACCTCTGAATTTTTCTGTTGGACTAAGAAAGACACTGAATTAGAAAATTGGGAAAGCAGCTTTTACATTTTTATGGTAAACTTTCATGCTGAAAGAAAGAGAGGGAGAGAGAGAGAAAGAAAATTCAAAAACAAGCCAATGGAGATTATACCTAGAAACTGTGGTAAGAAAGATACAACAGGTAACAGAAAATGAGAGAGAAAGAAGGCATCCCAGGGTTAGCAGCTCCTAGAGAGAGGTGAAAGGTTTTCTCCAGGTTTTAACAGAAATAGATTAAACCTTTCTTCAATGTGTTGAGACATCCTGCAGGGTATTTTATGGGCCAAAATAAGTCAGAGCCTTCTCCATTCAAGACCCAAAGCACAAAAGAAATGAGGTGGAGAACACTAGGAAGTTCTGAAAGTTACTCTGTCGGCTGACAATCAGGGACACAGTTCTTGACCCCATAAACAATGGGATTTGGGGATTCATCTCCTTTAGAGAAGAGTGAAACCTTTGTCCCTTAGAATGTTTTAAACTAAGATAGACAAAGAGTGCACTGTTTTAGAAATGCTCTGTATTGTGTTAAAGAGCATACCGCAGAGACCAGTCTGATGGGGATCCCCAGTGTAAAGAACGAGGTGACCTATAACTTCTCTATTTTTGTGGATTTCTGCTATCTTAAACCTTTTGCTGCAAGCAGCCAGGTCCCTGAGGAATGGGGAATTGAAATACAACAGGTGGCTTGGCTGGCTCTTTCCAACAGATGTAGAAGATGCATGCCAAATGTGCTGTTGCCAGCATCACCCAGCGTGCTAGCATGCTCCCTGCCACTCTCAGACACATGAGCACACACACACTCATCGACACACCTCTTCTCCTGCCCTGTGCTTCTAGAAGGACCTACACAGATAAAGGGTGGAAGAAGGCTTTGGTACTGTTCAGAGTTATAGCTCTTCATAAGGCAGAGACCAGAGAAAAGACCAGTCAGGCTTTTTAGCTCATCATTGCCCTGACAATGTAGGGCAATTTTGATCTTTCTGTAGGAAGTCATGGACAGAAATCTACACAAGAAACCAAGGCATCCTGAAGTATAACAACAATATAAGAATACGTTCACTGAGGAACAATTCAATTCTCTGATGATAAATACAAACAAAAACAAAATAAACCACCAAGTAGACAAACTGAGCTGACATTATGTTACTTTCTATTACAACTTTAGTATCATATATATTTTATAACATCAAGTCTTAGAAAAGGCCAAAAGATGATTGGCTGATTGATTGATTGATTGGTTGATAGAAAGAAGAGAAGAGGTCAAAGATGATTCAGGGAAGGGTCAGGGCAGGGGCGTAGGGAGGGGGAATCATGTAATTCCCATTTTCAAATGCCACCACATTTTTACTGACTGTTTTAGTATGTAACAAAATAGTGTCACTGCCCTCAAGGGGCTTTCAGCTTACGAGAGAAAATGTACATTCAAACATCCAGTTATAATAACAAAGTGCTTTTAATAATTAGAGTACAAATAGTAAGAGGGTACTTTTATTATCAAAGCAAATGAGTACAGTAACACATAGGACAGAAAGATTCTGACTGTGAGGGTCTAGTTAGGGTTCTAAGAGAAAGCTTCACAAAAGGAGGAGACTGAGAAAGAAGAAGAGGAAAATATACTTTTTCTTACTTAATAATCTTATATTATCCCCAATTTGCAGATGAGGAAATGAAATTTCAAAGGGATCAAATATACTTCCCAGGATAGCTATGCTAGAAGAGACAGAAACTGTGCCCAGCCCTCTTTATGTACGCCACGTCCTTCCATCATACCTAGGCGTGACCCTTGAATGGATCCATCAGGAGTGAAGGGTTTCAGTAACTGAAGACAGAAAGATCAACCTGAGTAAATCCACATGGGGTGAGAAGGCATTGCAAACTTGGCGAACTTTTAGAAGGAGGTTGGAACATCAAACACGTAAGTCTATACAGAAGATGAGGTCAGAAACATTTTAAAATGACAAATGGATACAAGAGGTTCACATCTTAGAAAAACAGAAATCCCAGGGCACTCTTCTGGTTGCTGATCTATGTCTCCTTTCCCTCAGATCAATCTTGGTTTTAGAAAATGCCACAGCATTGGGGGCATGCACTTAAGATACTTGATTCTCACAAGAGGTGACAATCGTGAGTGTTTTAAGACTCAGATGAGGGATGAATAGAATATTTTAAGGCTTGACTTATTATATGACTTGAAGATAGAGAAAGAAAAGGGGGCAGGAAGATGAGAATGGGACAAGAGAGCCTAGCGAAATCAAATCCACAGATTATCCTAAATCCACCATTACTTACGGTGCCCTTAAAGCACTTGAAATTCTATCACTGGCACATGTAAACCTATTACCAAAGCTTTAGAAAATGAGGAAGGAGGAAAAAAGGCATTTTGTGTACATAATTTGTACTAAAAATATCAGAAAAATGAATCTTTCTTTTGGCTGCACCAGAAATCGAACTTTCTATGGAAATTTCAAATTTCAGCCTAATCCCTAGACTTCTCAAAATATTGTATCTCATGACTAAATTTATTCTCAGACCATAATTACACAAAATATGTGGTCTACAAAATGTACATTTAGTATAATGTAATGACAGTAGTCAACCAGAGCCACACTACATGATAAAATCCTTCTCTGCATGATAAACAAATTAACTCAGCAAATGTCCAATTTTTCCTTTTCGAAGACCACATTTTTTATTCAAAGAACTAAATCCGAATACATTTTTCCTTAGTACTACCTCATTGCTTCCAGAATATAGATATTCTTGTTTGTATGCTTCATTGTCTTTATAAAATAGCGAACAAAAGTGCTTTTCATATTTCCCTAAGTGGAGAGTAATCCAGAAATTTACTGGGTTTCTATTGACCCAGGAAATGTAAGACAGAAATCCAAAGGCTCTTCACATTGTTTATGCTGAAAATGTATCAGATTCTACTCTGAAAGTACACTGACCTATAAAAAGTATCTGTCTTGCTCTGGAAAATAGGAGCCCTATGTAAATGGATATCTCAGTTTGAACTGAAGTTTACTTTGTTCTAATCAGAACTAATGTATCAGATCACTTAATGATGT
The DNA here is from genome assembly GCF_011764305.1 of Mustela putorius furo. Taxonomy (NCBI): domain Eukaryota; kingdom Metazoa; phylum Chordata; class Mammalia; order Carnivora; family Mustelidae; genus Mustela; species Mustela putorius. The sequence goes on from NW_025421987.1 coordinate 36,460,235, forward strand.
CCTTGTTACACAGGAGAATCATCCACTCCCCAACTTGTCTACACTGCAGCATATGGTACTCCACTGAACTCAAAAGGAATAAAGAAAGAATTTTTAAAATCCTACAAAATGGAATAAATCTCTCTGAAGACAGATCGTAACAAAGACAAAATCTGTTGAAGTTGCCATTCTCAAAAATACATTCCTCAGAAATAAAAATGCCAAACAATGTTCACAATGGATTTTGTACAATCTTGCAGCCAAAAGATAAAGAATCTAAAGGCATTGAGGGTATTGAGACTCCAAGATTAGCAACTCCATCAAAACTGTGACCTCGTACAAAACTTAAAAGGGTATTAGGAACCGGAATGTTCATGTAGCATTCTTTCAGAATAACTTTCTTTCACTTCCTCTTGCCCTTTGCTCTGTTGGTGCCCCTTTAAAACTCAGCTCAAGTGTCATCTCTCTGGCAAGTCCTCCTTGAATCACCCAATTCCACTTAACTATCTCTCCTCTGTGCCCAACCCTAAAGCTGCAGCTCCTTACTCTACCTGGTAGTCTGTGACGGACTTGTCTACTTGTCCTTTGGAACAAGATGATGTCTTATCTGACTTGGTTTTCCCATTGCCTTGCTTGGTATCTGGGACACAGTAGCTGCCCAGTATGCTTCTTTGAATGAATAAATGACAAATGAACAATATCTCTATTCCTATAACAAGAAGATCAATTTGTACATATGTACAAGATTGCATTTTTAGACTTTTCTATTTATTCTCTGTCCTATATTTTAATATACAAAGACATTCTAATTTTGGCCTCTGTGTATAATCTAGCACATTTTGACTTTTAGCATTTGATTTCCATCAAGCAGCATATCGCACCAAAAGTGTGAAAAAATACAAAATATACACATATTTTACCTAAATATTACTTGAAACAGTGGCATGGGCTTATGAGCACAGTGATGAATTTATCATCTGAAATTCAGTGATTGTGTTCCACTGTGACTTGGGTATATAATTCTTTCTTCTGGCAAGGGGCTGTCAATAGGCAGCTTCAAAAAATAATGAATGTTTGCAGTAATAATTTCATGGGTTGACTGAAACTTAATAGCTTTTATTTCCAATTTAGACCTGTGATGTGTTCCAGCAGAAATAGTCTCAAATGAAATATAGTCTGATACAGTACTATTTAACCCTCTCTTATTTTGTTAATCCTTTGTTGCTGTTTTATTTGGTTTTGCATTTACAGTCATACAGACTGAGTAAGCCATCTCACTTTTGACTTTGTGCCTGTCTCAGATGATCTTAGTCTACTCTCCATCACCCAAAAGATGGATGTCTGATGACTGATTATCTGACTGACGAGGACCCTTGCTTCAGCTCACTGCTGCCAACCTCCCTCTTGGCCCTTTTACTATTCAGTACTGGGTAAATGAGGAACAAAGGAGACTAAATATAGATTAGTTCACCCTGCTTATTGTCGGGAGGTCAAATTGGGGACAAGGTTAAGACTCTCAAACAAATAAAAGTCTTTGGTGTCTGTAGCTATGGAAGAGTCTGCTGCCAGGAATACAGAATTTGAGGGGCTTGAGTCTGCAGGCCTATGTGTGTGGAGACAACTGAACAACTTGTCATTATGTACAGAGCACACTTTTGAGGAAGGCAGAAAGGGGACAAAACTAGACTGTACAAGAAACCCTTGGAGTACTGAGTGTATGATGCACAATGGAACATTCTTAAAAATAGTGACACTTATTTAGGATATGCATCAGGATGACTTGGGATGGTTTTACAAAATTATTGCGTCAAAAAATTCCAGACGCAACCTTGACACAAGCATCTTAAAAAACAATCAAACTCTTGGGTCTGATGCACATTTCTGATAATAATAAACCATTTCTTAACTATTTTCCAGGTAGTGCCAAAACCAAATAATTTGATGGAGAAAATACATAAAAGGATTTAGGGTAGTTAAAGAACAAAAACTCTCTACATTCTGTGTCATGGTGCTCATGGCAACAATGTTACTATGCTTTTCCTGATCCCGATGGACAGAGAAGTATTGACCTGCACAGACTCATTCTGCAAGAGAACAGTCAATAAATATAGTAATTACTTTGAATAATCTTTTTTATCTAAACTAGGCTCCATAAAAATCACATAATTAGACAAAATTTCATCAAAAGCTTATTTTTAAACCAAATGAATAAACTACGGTGGATAATGAGAGTTCTTTCGGTGTTCCCCTTTCTCTACTCTAGATTTAAATAGGTGTTGATATAAATCTAACAACTAGAAAATCTATGAAGGAAACCAATAATGTTATTAAGCCACATTATTCGAAAATATTGTAGATACTACTATAAAAGATGTGATGAACCAAGGGATGTTTCTTTCCTTCTACAGTTGATGCCTAAGTAATTGAGAGTAAAGGGATGAGAGCAGCAGCACCAGAAGAAAGAAATTTTCAATAGAAATATAATATCTGGGGTGGGATCAATAAAAGAAAAAGGTTGGTCTCTTTGGTTCAAGTAAATGACTCCTCTGCAGAGTTACAATATAAGGGACAAGAACACCAAAAAGTTGACCTCTTTACCAGAATAAATGAATCCCTGGACAAAAATCAAGAATGCTTCCATGTTCTCAACAGTACTCATCATCTTGCTGGCCTTCTGTCAATGTTAATAATTATAACATGTCTGTCCCTTACTGTGACCTCTGAGAGAACCCATCTTCTAAGTCCTTTCTCTTGAGAAGAGCATCCCACTCCCTCTGCTCCAGGGCCAGCCCACTTCCTTCGGCAGGCATGGCCCTCATCCAGATCCAGACCATTCCTGCTGGCAGCTCTTGTCTGGATCCAATTGGCCTCAGCTGGAGGTCCAGATGGCTCATTCCTTATTCCCCAGCATGGTTTCAGCAGCATCCACCCCTTCCTGGTCTCTCTGCCATTAGTGCCATCAGGCCTTGAACATTTTCCCTAAATCCTAACAGCAGCTTAGTAAAGCACGTAGATTTTATTCCCATTGAATAGACTCAGCAAGAGAAGGAAGACAGCTTCAGAAAAGATACAATATCTTTGTAAATGAATGAGGTCCAATAGTGAAGTTCTCAAAGTTCTCATTCATGGCATTTCCTGCAAGTGTAAATGGCCTTTTTATATCTATATCTATCAACATCCATTAATTCATCTATCAACTGACAGATCAGATGAACAGATGAACAGAAACTGAAAAATACCATATATGGACAGAGATATACACATAAAAAGAGATACAGATAAAAACAGAATGTATAAATATCCACTTCTACAACTACAACTACATAGATACAGACACGATTTTTTTAAAACTAACAACAGGATAGATATCCTACTAGTTATAATAGATATCTATATTCATCTACCTACACAAAAATTTTTAGAGTTTCTGACAATTCATCAATTTACATATGGGTTGCCATGCTATGTAAGTTTTCATCAAATTTGAAAAATATGGTTGGGATGATCCTACTTTAAAATATAGGCTCTATTATGTTAAAAGTAAAATTCAGTCTATGAGATTTTCTAAGGTAGTCAAAACTGAGGATATATTTTACCTCATTTGAAGTACATATTTGGGGTGGTATGATTTAAGACCTGAGTCATAGAGGGATGTCTGGGTGGCTCAGTAAATTGAGCATCTGACTCCTGATTTCAGCTCAGGACTTGGTCTCAGGGTCATGAGTTCAAGCCCCATGTTGGCCTCCACGCTGGACATGGAGCTTACTTAAAAAAAAAAAAAAAAAAAAAAAAAAAAAGGCTTGAGTTACAGAGACTTAGTTCACTTTGTGAATGCAACAAAGCTTTTAGTCATCTTCCAGAACAGGTGAAGTGAGAACACATGCTAGTTTAGTTTCCTAGAGCTCCTGAAGGCCCTAGAGAGGAATCCTCCCTTGCTTCTAGCTTTTGGTAGCTGCTGGCAATGCTTCCCACTCCTCAGCTTGTTGTAACATAAATCTAACCTCTGCCTCAGTCTTCGTATGCCTCGTTCTTTGTGTATGCTCTGTGCCTTCAAATCACTCTCTCCTTATAGAGACACCAGTCATTGGATTTAGGGCCTGGGCCCACTCAAATCTAGTATGACTTCATTTAACTTGATTTATCTTCAAATACTGAATTCCCAAAAAGGTCATCTGTCCAAATAAAAGAACAGAGGTTCAAATTTCAACGTATCTTGCAGAGGGACACAACTGAAGAAACAACAGGAACCATTTAGCCAACATGAGTGGAGAACCGCAATATGCCAGGCACTAAATATCAATCTGGAGAGACAGGCCCCAGAATATAAAATGCTATGAACACAGAAAACAACAAGAACTGCAATTAGGACCCCAAAAAGGATGAAGAAAAACACTTATTATTCAAACCAAGATAATTTTTGAAAGTGAAATTGGTGCAATGAAAAATTATGCCAGGACAATAGGCATAAACCAGCACTTTCCTGAACAAAGTAAAATGTATAGTTACTTTAGCCGCCCTAAAGGAAAAAGTCACAATATTAGACTCGAATTGAAAGTATTATTTTGTATTTGAGTTGCTTCTCAAATGGGCAACTCCATATAAGGTGCTCTAGGGTGAGACACAGTGAGGATTTATATTTTAAATGATGGATAGTAATTTCTCTTGAGTGACACTAATTTATTGAAACAAATTAATTTATAAACATTGAGATACTTTTGTTTATCTAATAATCAGCTGCTTTGGCTCTGAATTTTTTCAGGTACTTATAAATAGAGACTTAGCTACACAGAAGTTTCAATCTCATCTTCAACGCATGCTAGTTAGCAGCTCCCAAAGAACAGTCCTTGTGTCATCTTCCCTCAGTATATTTGACCACATCTGGCATAAATGATACTGGTTATCTTCCCTGAATCTTGTTTTCTTGAGTCACCAACATTAAACCCATCATCTAAATCCTTAAGAACAGAGTGAGGAACTGTACAATATGTGCTTAGCTCTCCAAAGTCACTGAAATTCAAATGCAATAACAGAATGAGAAGTTTTAGGTTAGTTTTTGTTTTTGTAGGAGAAGAATGTGGGGGGGGGGGACCTCACCCAGCTGATAGTTTATCTTAAAAAGTAGGTCAGCTCACAGAATGAAAGGATGACTGTTTAATGAACTAGAAGCTTAAAACCCCAAAGTGGGTAAAACACTGTGTTTGTCTTTTTAGAGATTAGTCTTATCAACATCTTAGATATCTTCTGGATCCTAGCTAATAATAACCAATTACATAGTTTGGAGCCCCTTGATTACCTACCTGCAATGTTAGGTACTAGGGCAGTTATATAAAAACAAAACATGTCCACAGACATTTTTGTTGACTATTCAAAATATACTTACCCATATAACTGAAAATGCAATGACAAACTGGTGACCCCAACTAAGAGTAACTTAAATCCAGATGCCAATCAGTATGAACTAGAATGATGAAGTAACTCTCAAAATGAGTGTTCTAAGTACTGCTCCTTGTAGGTGACAAGATAGAAGGGAATCTGTCAAGAGAGTGTGCAAGAGCACAGAGGAGAGAGGAAGGAGCTAACATTTACTGAGTAACTCCTATGTGCCAGAGTGCTGGCCACCTTACTTACGTAATCCAATGTGACCCTCACCTCAAGCCCGGGCAGCAAGTATAAGTGACAGATGAACCATTAAATGACAGAGCTGGAAGACAGCAGAGAGAATATCTGAGCAAAGATTCTGGAGACTGGCCTGGAGCTGGACAGGAGCAGAATCTCCTGTGCAATAGGAACAGCAGCTCTCCAGAGTACCTCTTCAGGAAATACTCACCACACTGAGGTGGTTTCCTAATTTAGAGGTTGACACGTCATCTTCATCTTCTTTTCTACAGACATTTGAAAGAATTACTCTAAGACTCTGGTTACAAGAAAATGTGGGGGGGGGGTAGTGACTTTACACAGCTGTCTGTGGGAGTAATTTTTAGCAGCTTGAATTTATATTAAAATAAACTATATGTAAGTGTAAATGTGATGAGTCAGTATTCTGCCATTTTGTACATTTCAGGGCCATTTTTCTCTCCTTGTTTGACATGATTCACTAGTTTTTCTTTTTTCCTTTCATAAAGAAAGAAACATACAAGAAGGGATGGGAAAAATAATCGTTTGACTCCTAGAAATTGTTCAGCTTAGCTATACACTCAGGGGTCAACATTTCAAAGGTTTTCAAATCTTTATTGTGCAGACAGCCTACATAAGAATGACTAATTGCCAAAGGGCAGGAAAGTCTGTTGGACTAAGAAATGCCTTGGACTAATACAACTTTGAATGTATATGTATACTTTCTCATTAGTGGATAAGAATCTACGAGTTTCTTAGTTTGCAGTGATAAAAGGAGTTATTGATGTCATCTTTTACCTCTACTCATGGGACCTTGTTTCCAATGGTTAATTAGTGTTGGTAAAGCCATGTGAAACCCTAAGATAAAAAGGCCATATATATATGTATAATATATGTATAATATATACATATGAGATGTTGGTGTAGCATTATTCCAATTTTCTTAAACTGAAATATGGATTCTGATCAAGGTGCTTCATACACTTTAAGATAAGGATTTTAGCAAGGTAAATTTTATACTCATTAAACACAAGATTTTAGCCAGGTGAACTCAAGTAGCTAATGAGGTAAAGGTGTTCTCCTCCCTTGGTTCTCCTTGGATCTCCTCCCTTGGTTCAATCTGTGCAATGCATTAACTCACGAACATGTTAAGAACAAAGCAACTTTCCTTCCTCTGTAATTGACTGGAAAAAGAAAAATGGAGAGATTAAAAAAAAGTGAAATGTTTTTACGAGGTTGGGGGACCGAATAAAAAAAGAGCCCCCTCAATCTAGAATAATGGTGCATAAGGAAGAGTCTTACTACGCTTACCAGACTTTGGGCCCAGCATTCAAGGGCACCCTGAACACGAGAACAGCAGTTTGCAGTCTGGGTCAGGGACACATACAGCCATTGTTAGCTGTAAGGACAGAACATTGTAAGTGATGAGGAGACTGCTCTCAGACTTGGAATATCAAGGAATATTTCCCAGAAGCCTCAATGTCTACAGTGAGACAAACCATACAAGGTAAGTCAGCCAGATGTAGATCTGGGGTGGACTGGGATGGAAGTTAGAGTGGGGCAAGTTTACTGGCGATGTTTCAGGGAAAGGTAATCAGCTGTGTGTTTGAGAGACTAGGGCACATAGAGATCATATTCAGAAAACTAAAAAAACTACAGTATGCCTGTGGCACAGAGCTCTATAGACAGGGCCTCCTTCCTACAAACAGACTGAGTGACATGGCCATGAGCCTTACCCTCAAGGATCTTAAGTCCATTTAGGCAGTCAAAACCAAACTGTGAATAAAACAAGGGCTGATTACATAGCAAAGAAGTGTGCAAAGAAGATAAGATCACTGGGGGAAAGGGTACATCACCTCTCCGCCTCCTCTCTTTGGCACCCTCTGCACACCAGGAAAGTTTTGTGAAAGTGAAAAGCAGGCTATCCATAATGACTTACACTCATTGGAAGAGCTTTAACATTTGTCTGAGTGCAAGTATGCTCTCTGGATCTCTTGCAAGAGGAAGAGGTAAATCAAGAGTGCGCAAAGAAATACAAGTGACTGTCAGTATTTGAGGGCAGTAGCATGTGGTAGAGAAGCCACATGGCAAAGCCATCAGGTAACCTAGGAAAGGGCAGGAGCTGGTCAAGAATCTGGTGAGTCAAACATGTGGCCCTTTGATCTAAGTGGGAGTTCAGTAAGTGGAATAGAAAATTGCAACAGGAGGTATATATAAGAAAGAGAATAATTTCACTATGCTCTAGGGAAATTCTAAGACCTCGTTACAAAACTATTGGCGTAAAACTTGGTCCCGAGATCCTTTTAAATGTCAAATCTCTCTTAACACTCTACAAGTTGCAGTTGGAAACTCCAGCTGCTTCCATAACAAGGAGAGAGGCAAAATAAGACTGGGGTAGCCACATTAATTTGAATACATTATTCAATGCACCATTCATTCACAAGGTTGATTGATATATCATCCACAAATGGGTCATTTTTGATAAGAGGATTAGTTATCAGACACTTGAGTTAATCTAGAGGTAAGAGACTTCATGATCTTCTATGTACCCCCTTTGCTGGTGTGGACTGTTCTTTTTCTCATAGTGAGGACCACATCGCTGTAAGCTAAGTCTGGGAAGGTCCACCAGCATGAGGATGGCTGGGTTTGCAGTGCAGTCATTGGCCATGTACAGGTTCGATGGGTGCACCTGCTGATGAGCACTTGTGAATATGTATCTCACAAGAAACAAGAACAAAGATAAAGGGGGGAAAAGTGAAGGCAACAGAATGAGCCAGATAAAGACATAAATGAGGAGAACAAACATGCAAGAAAAAAATGAAAGACAGGGCAATGAAAGTATAATAAAGGTTGAGAGTGAGGAAAGAATTAGTTAAGTGGAGTAAGAAGATGCTCATTTGTATAGGTTTTTACACATACACCATTGGTTCTGGGACACATTTATAAGTACTTTTTAAAAAACTGACTGAAAAGTTGACCTCACGTTCATAAAACAGTTCCCTGTGGGAGAGGAGCAGGAAGGAGAATGGGACTAGGTGAAGAAAAGGAAGTTAACGTGATCTCTGCTTTAAGTCCAGAGCAGCATGTGAAAACGGCTCCAATTTTAAATTCCAGGTGGGTTCACTGGTGTTTGTTAAGTTATTCTCCACAGTTTTATGGTGTCTGTTTAACTCTTCAAAGTAGAAAAAAGGGAGAAAGAGAGATGAAAAGGGTTTTGATGACGAAGTACAAAGCATCAAGGTACGTGGTCTACCAGCTAATTACCAGCCCAAGGAGGCAGGCAACTATTTAATGTCTCAGCATTCTGGGAGTGACTGGAGGGCAGTTTCCCACCCAGGATAAGGAGAATTATCTTCGTGTTCCTTCTCATCTGGGTGTGCTTTTCCTCCCACCACCTCCAAGAACCCCTCTGGCTGCTCAGCGATCATTCTCAATGTCTCAGCTTTGTTTACTTTCTGAGGTTGCTGATTACTTGATGTGTTTCTGTCAACTGAAATTTACAGACACATTACCATGTTCACCAGGCACTGGGAGCTACAAGACAACAATTTCCTGAGGAGAAAAGTACAGTGTGCTCTACTGGGGAGGCTTTTATTCCCTTCTGACCAAAGCGCTGTGTCCTAGCTCTATTAATGTCATTAGTGTGACATGTTAAAAATCCCTCAGGAAAATTCTTGTTCATCAGGTACCTGCATTTCTAAATGGCAAATCGTTTTCTAAGCCGAGATATAATAGTATAATAGATACTTGGGGGGATTTGGGTTTTTTTATTTTGTTTTCCTTTTTTTTTTTTTCTTCAGTATAATAGATACTTGTATCACAAAATCTAATAGGTTTTGTTTACCAAACGAGAGAAGCTTTTCATATCTCAGAAATGGGAGTGGAGTTCAAGCTCCCAGCCAACAGTTTACAGGGGCTCTGAATAATTGCAGAACTGGGAAAAGAGAAACTGAGGATCTTTGAAAGACAAATGACTATAAGAAAGTACATTAAAAAAGACTTATTTGCTTATTTTATTGTGTAGGAGCTACAGTAGCCTGAAGGAGGGGACATGTTAATCAGTTTCCTGAGGTCACATATGATGAGGTTAGTAACATACAGAATCAATGGATAACCTCCATCTCAAGAGGAAAAACAATGTCATGTATAGTGGCTTTTAGATATCCTTCAGGCACAAAAGGAGCCTTAACTACAAAAGCCTACAGTCTAAGAAAGTTTCACTGCAGTTTGGAGGTAAAATGGGATTCCATGATTTAAGAAGTACATAATATTTTTTGTCTATTTATCTAATATATGTCATGTCAATACCCACTATCAGCCTACTAGCCCCATCTTACCAGAAATGAAACTAGGCAAAAAGTGGCAGAGGGTCACAAAGCAATGCAGATTATAAATTATCACTTCTAGCCCTGTTGCTTAGCTACCAAACCAGCCTGTCTTCTTACCCTTACACTGCAGGCAAGCATCATCTGCTGTTATTTAAATACACTCGAGCAAATGCTGAAGTTAGAGACCAAGAAATTATTATATGGATACAATTAACTGAAAGAAAAACTCCTGAGGGATTAAGATAAAATCTACTGCCTGGGCAAGAGGGTGAAAGCACTGAAAGGGTAAATTGTAGCTTTGGAGGATTTCTGGTCCACGGTGTAAATTTCACTAGTAGAGTTGGAAGCAAAGGAACAATTGATCATTCACCTGAAAGCAACGTCCAGACAGCACTGTCTCTTTGGTGGTTTTGTGCTAAAGAAGAGACTGGTTTGTTTCCTGTCTGATAGGAATTGACAGTTAAGCTGCCAATCTTCAAACCTCGTTATAAATACATGCTCTGTAGGTGACCATGTGCATCCATCCATGTGGAATACACACACATAGAGAAAGACCACTCCCAGAGATATTTACATAGGTGTAAATTTAAGGAAATATTGGTGCCTTGTTTGACACAGGAAGAGGCAAGTGTCACATAACCACGTTATAGTTCCCCTCGTTACCAAATTAGGCCAAAAAAAAAAAAAAAAAAGGAAAGACAGAAAAGAAAAAAGAAGCACAATGAAATTGCAACAAGAACTAAAGCTCTGGCAGATGCTTCTCTTGTGTGAGTTCTTTTTTCTACACAGTATGAAATGCAGATGCAAATGAAAAGTGAGTGTTTAAATGTGTTTTGTATAAATGTGAGGAGTAAACATGTCGAGTGGCTGAATTAGTTGCATGTGTTGAGAGAGAAGTGTGATACCATCTGAAGAGCTAAAATTGGAGGTGAGCAATGACAATGACCGAGAAACAAATTGTCTAGGTGTTAGTTTCAATAAAAAAGATGAGAAACAGAGCAGAGAGGCTAGAGAGAAGGTAGGGAAACATTCTGATCAAATTATGTTTGATCAGCATTTCAGAAGTGTGTGGGGAGGGGAAAGTGGGCTCAGTGCATGATTAAGAGAAGGGAAGGGAGGGACAATCATACCAATATATTGTAATAAGCAACCAAAATTTGCAATTTTAAGTTAACTTTCAATGGTGATATTAATACAAGGTTAAAAGGATAGATGCAAACAGTATAGTAGTAGATAAGGAAGAAGCATGCTATTTGGTAACTAAGAGAAAACTTCATGTTTATATCATGACACCTTCGTTATTCAGTTGGGGTCCCAGGAAAGTCTTCCAAATAAATGAATATCTAGAATGATGAAAACGTAACCCTTTAAATCCCATTACAAAACAATGTAATCATTTTGTTGAAACTGTGGCTGAGATGTATAATTCGCCTCTCTGCTCAAATCACCATACAGAATACAATTTACCCTTTTCTTGGTAACACAGGGTCCTTATGATGAGCTTCACGCTGATGCTCTGAATGTCTCAAGGCCACTGAGGACTTCGGACTTTAGATTGGACTCACAGAATTCCTCCCACCCACTAGTCTATGCTAGTTGCCAGTTTTTAGCATCTCTTCCCTATGTGGTAAGTCCAATGGTATGCGGGGCAGCCTCTATACTAAATGACCTAAGACTCTACTGCTCCAATTACTGAATCGGTTTCTTCCTTTCTCCCTGGGCTGGTTTCCTAGACATCCTTTGCTCACTCTCTGTCTGTAACCTAACATGAAGTAAAGATAGATGGGGGAAAATTAGTTTTAGTCATTTTATGGCATATTGACTCACAAAGGGAAAATGTGGTTCTACTCTACTTAGTAGCAAAATGTATGAGATTCATGCATGGACTGTGTTCTTATCTAAAGATACAAAATATTAAACAATGAAAATGACATTCTACCTGATCGATAAGGTAATGGGCTCCCTTGGTATTATCATCTTAACTTCTTTCAACTCTGATTTTCCCTTTATACTTGCCCTTGCTCAGACTGACCATGCTCAGCCTGGATCACCTTCCAATTTTTCACCTTCCTACTTCATTGCTGGAGCAAAAGCCCTAAAGAAACCGTGCTTATTTGCAGTCGAATGTAAGATGTACACACACACACACACACACACACACCAACATTTTTATAAAACATTTTACCTGTTTAGACACAAAATCTTCCACCATTTCTTCTTGTCCATTTTTTTGCTTCTTGCAGAAAGGAGAGACAGGAGAGGTTGGATGGAATGAGTTAAAGCATTTCCTCCCTTGAGAATTTGCTTGCTCAATAACTTAAGCTCTCACTACTACACCTAACACTCCCTTCGGTTAAAAAGACTTAGGTACAAGATACAACCACACTCAGTGTGGATGTGTCCCCAAGCTTAACACAGATAACCTGGATACCTCAAGGGGAGTTTTTCCACACATCTGAAATTAGTAGGCATGGATAAATGATCCCTCTTATTTCAGAAAGAAAGAGAATTCTGGGTTTGTTGTTTGGCTTTGCTTTGTTTCTGTCTCCTTATTTAAAAGGGATGAATCCTGCACTCAGCATTTAGAAAAATTTCTTACTTGCTTAGGAGTGTCTGGACATAATGAAAAAAACCAGAGACAGAGAGTTAGATGAAAATCCTGCATGCATTAATGACTGAACATGAGAAAGATAATCCAACTAGAAGGACAACGTGAATCTCAAGAAGGAGGCAGCATGAGTGAGTATAGAGAAGGCTAGATAACCAAAAAGAATGAATTACCAACCTAGACTAAAGCTAGAGATGTATCACTCATTCCTAAAGTAATAGAAATAGCTGCTGTTCAAAGAACAAGCTGTCCTTATATGATGTGTTTGTTTTCCATATGACTGATAAGCAGATGCCTCCAACTCTAAGTTCTCTAGCTTTCCGGGGTTATTCTTCCTGTAGTTTATATTTTAAATAGCTCAAACCTCCATCCTCCTTCATAATCTCCTGAGGTTTTTACACATGTCACAAGTATTGTGTGAATTACTAGAGTCAGATATTCTCATAGTCACCTCTTCTTTTTTGTAACAAAACCAACAACCTAAAATTGAGTATTACACATCTGTTTTTAAAGTCCCTCAACCAATCTCTACTCTTGCTTCCCCACCACCATGAAAATTTCTCTCTGAACCCCACTTCCCAACACATTGTTGTATCACCCACTATAAGCATCCTTCAACTTCCCTTTTTTTTTAGTGTCCCTCATCTCTATCTTCCAGGTTACCTAGTAACCTCTAGATTCTCTTTAACATAAAGTTATTCAGTGCTTAGCTTTTCCTTCTACTACATAATCATAACGGCACACTGAGAAGCATACAGCATACCAATGTCCAGTCCCCACCCTACACCAAATGGACTGTAATATCTGTGAGAGAGGTCAGACTACCATAATATTTTCATAGCTCCTCAGGTGATTCTAATACACAGCTCGAGTTGAAAACTTCAAGCCCAGTGCTTCTTGAGCTTTAATGTGCATAGAAACCACTGGGGGATCTTGTTAAAATGCAGGCTCTGATTGAGCAGACATGAGGTGGGGCCCAAGATTCTGCATTTCTAATAAGAACCTGGTACTGCACTTTGAGAAGCATGTTTTCCAACTTTGCTGTACACTAGAATCACCTGGGAGCTTTAAAAACTGATGCCTGGGTCCTAGTCCCAGACTTCAAGATTTTTAAAGTTTCTCAGGTGTTCCCAGATCTCTGGTTTAGACCATGAATACAGGAAGACTGAACCAGTCATATCCGTCATCTCTGTCATATCTGTCATACCCCCTGATGGGCTCTTTCTAAAATTGGTACTTAAATAAGGACACCAAGGTCTGACCTTGGGGGAGTCCATGAGTTATTCACTGCATGGGGGTCCCATTTGATGTCAAGATAACTACTGGTGCATTTATATGGAAAGTCAGTGGCTGACTACATCATCAACTTTATATGCAAACACTTGTGTTTAAATTCTCTCTTCAGGAGCACCAGGGCTCAGTCGGTTGTATATCCGATTCTTAGTTACAGCTCAGGTCATGATCTCAGAGTCATGAGACAGAGCCCTGAATTGGGTTCCACGATCAGTGGGGAGTCTGCTTGAGGTTCTTTCTGTCTTTCTCCCTCTGGCCCTCCCCCACTCATGCTCATTTGCTTGATGGCTCTCTTTAAAAATAAATAAATAAAATCTTTTAATAAATAAATACTCTCTTCAAAGTATTAGTTGTATGACCTTGTGCAAATTTATTAATTTCTGGGCCAATTTTTTTCCCATCTATAAAAATAGAATAATTACACACACATTACATTACACACACATGCACACACATCATAGATAGATACATGAATTTAAGAGAAATATATACATTAAATTGTTGTCTGTCCCTAACCCTGTGCTCAAGAAAAATTAGCATCCTTCCTTTGCATATTATATACCCCAGTCAGTTTGCAATTATAGTTGGCTGGTAAGATTTTTCAAAATGTCTCTACTGTCAGAGCTTGATTTTATACCTAATTCAAAGGCACACTACAAAGAAGAGCAGTATACCAGATGCTATAGAGAGATGTGAGGGGAGTAGATATGTTTTCCATATTTGAAAAGCATATCACTTACTGTCAGAGAGGATAAATATAAATATGTAAGTATATAAAAACACATACTAAAACACACAGCTAGTTTCAGCTTTGTAAAGAATCAGACAGGAGGGTGATACTGTTGCTGAGAGACCAGGCCCTGGGGCCATCTATCTGTGAAAGCTGTATAAAAATGATGAGTTTGTATAGAATTTTTAAGATACAGAGGGAGAGCCTTGGTGTGACAGAAAAGGGTGAGAGGGAAGCTGGAACAAAGAAGACTACTATTTAAGCAGTGTCATTGGCAGTGTTCCGTGGCAATACAATCCCATCAAGAAAACGTTACAGATCAGGATTTGGGGACCTACATTTTAAAATGACTGAATTATAAAATGAGTATGATTTTTAACACTCAAGTTTCAAAGGTACCATGGGATTCTCCTTTCTCTTCTCTGACAATTATGTAGTGTTATATACAAAAGAGACATAGTTTAAGAGATTTAAAGAGTATCCTATTACCTTGAAGATTAGCCTGATTTGCAATTGCCTTTCTGTTGTGTGTTCCTTCTGTAGAAACTGGAGACCTTTGAATAGTTTGCACTTCAGAGTACTTTTAAGTCTTTTCCTAAAGTGAAATGTGTTTGTCATGTGTATTTGGCAGGAAGGACAGGAAAGCAGATAAAAGCTTTTATTATACTTGATACTCTGACAATTTGAATTTCATTCACCTATAATGAGATGGCTAAATTTACAATAAATAATAACTGTACCATCATGATCAACAGGGCTCCATGCTTGTGTAACCAGATGACATAAATGTATGTACCAGAAAGTTAGTAGACTTACTACATGTTAACAATGTTGAACAGATCAAATATCCTTTAAGATTAGAGGTAAATGGATGTTGTGATATGAGATAGCTGGGCTGGCCAGAAGGTTTTCCAGCATTGCTCAGAGCTATTCTGAGCTCAGCTGTCTTTTTAGACGTTTTCATCTTCCTTTTAAAAAAATCATCTATCAAAGGCACTTGAAAACAAGAATTATTGTAAATCTAACTCTTGTACTACACTGTTGCTACTCTAAAAAGGTCCTGAATCATTCTTCCTACTTCTTAGATATAGATGTGTCTCCTCTATTGGAAAAGGCATAAGACTTTTCATTTCGGAAGCACCTCAAAAGCTAAGTGCTATGAACAGAACAACTGGATCGACTGGGTATCCTGCCTGAGTCCTTATGGCTTTACTATCTGTTTTCGATTCTATACTCAAGGTGTGGTGGCTCAATACTTAAGTTCCATGTAATCTCATACTGGGCAAATAATAATAAAATGCTGGAAAATCTCTAATACTTGAACCCATCATTTTGTTGATGTTGCAGGGCAGCAACAAACTAACCTGAAACCTTAGGAAATGCCCTCCAAAGACAGACAGAAAGCAAGAACTTGATAACCTCAGGTAGATGCTGCTAGACACATGTAGTAAGAATTATACTGAAATATTTAAAGAATTGCTACAGGATGAATATGGGCTAGCCAGAGAATACAGAACCTCTGGGGGCTAGAAACATAGGAAGATCTTGCACCCAGTTGCAATTCCAGTCTCTACATATCTTCCAGATGCTTACAAAAACACTGGTGAGAGTAAAAATAAAGCATCCCTTGAGATGCAGAACTGGAAAGGAAACAGTCTGCTGGAAAAGCACAAAACCCCATTTGGATCCCTTTCTCCTATCTCTCCTAGAATCAAAGGGCTTAAAACTATTGAAAAAGGGAGGAAGGGAAGCCTCTTTCCCTTCCTTTAGGGCATTGTTGAAAACCCATTCTTGCTAAAAGATTGGAATAGGAAAAAGTTCTCTACCCTTCCGTGAGGGGCAGAAAAAAAGTGCTGGTCCCAGACCAATAAAGGATCTTTCCTACTGAGTGAGAGACATCATGAGAAGACCCATGAGACTCCCATGACCCAGAACACAATGCCTGTTTAAACTAAATCTTAATCAGAACAACAGAAAATACTCCCCACCACTACCACCACGACCACCATCCTTGCCATGATGCAACTAAAGTTGAGCAACAAGAAACAGCAGAGTACTTTTGGGAAAGGAACAAGATCATGGAGAGAGGCCCTCTCAAAGATAAGGTTTAAAACAGAGGGTGGAGCAGCCATTGGGAAAACTTTCTGGCAAACCAGTCCCCACCCTGAATATAAAAATATACTAAAGGATTTGAGAAAACCACAGGAACAACAAAATGCAAATGGAGCTCAATTCCTTTAACTGACTTAACCCCCCTCTATACTAAAAGCCTATTAGAAAAAAAGAAGAAGAAGAAGAAGAGGTTGTTACATCATTTTCAGGCACAAAAGGCAAAAAAATTATTTAACTCAGTTTTTGTTATCTTTTTTTTTTTAAAAGATTTTATTTATTTATTTGAGAGAGAGAGAGAGTGCACAAGTAGGGCAAAGGAGAGAGGCAGAGGGAAAGGGAGAAACTGCTGGAAGCCTCATGCAGGGTTCTATCCCAGGACCCTGAGATCATGATCTGAACTGAAGGCAGACACTTAACTGACTAAGCCACCCAGACACCCCATAGTTTTTGCTATCCTACACAAGATGTCCATATGCCAAGAAAAACTTAAAAGCATCCAAAAAAGCGAATAAAAAACAATACATTGTCAAAAATAAAGCAATAAACATAACCAATCTTAGATAGGATATAGATGTTGGAAACACACATTAGAAATAAGAAAATAACAATGATTAATATATAAAAAGCTCTAGTAAAAAAAAGTAGACAACATGCAAATTCAGATAATAATTTCAATGGAGAAACTGAACCCATAACAAAAAAAATCAAATGAACATGCCAGAAGTTAACATGGATGAATATGGCTTCAGTGGGCTCAAAAACAGACCTGACTCAGCAGAAACAGAATAAGTGAAATTTAAGATAAGTCAAATGAAATTAACAAAATAAAACACAAAAAGAAAAATTGGTGAAAAAAAGTGAACAGTCCACCCAAGAGCCACAGCATAATATCAAACAATCCATATGTATAATCAAAATTCCAGAAGACAGAGAAAACAAAGCAGGGAAAAAACTTACAGAAATAATGGTTGAGAAGCTTCCCAAATTGATGACAGACATCAAACTACAGATCCAAGAAGTTCAGTGATCACAAAGGAAGATAAATATAAAAACACTAGATATAACTAGATATATATTGAAACTGTTGAAAACCAAAGACAAAAAGAGGAAACATTAAACACAGCCAGAGGTGGTAAAAAAATTAAGAATTAATTGCAGCAACTTCTCATCAGAAACAATACAAAAAAGAAAGAAGTGAGTGGCATCTTAAATGTGCTGAAGGAAAAACTCTTAAGCCACAATTTTATACCCAGTGTAATTCCTGTCAAATAAAGAAGAAATAAAACTTTCTTCGGGTAAATAAACACACAGAGAATTCATGGCCAGGAGACCTACACGTACCAAGTTCTTTGGGGAGAAGGTATATGACACCAATCAGAAATTTGGATGTACAGAAACAAATGAGCACTAGGAATTCAATAATGAATGAAAATACAAAATTCATTTTTTCATTTTTTTAAATTGTTCTACATGATAACTGACTACCTAAAGCATACAACTGTATTTTTGTGTTTATAGCATATGTAAAAGTGAAATGTATGACAGCAATAACACAATGAGTGGGAGAGATTGGAAGTACACTGTTGTAAGGCCCTTATACTACATATAAAGTGCTATAATACAGATTCTCACTATTTAAAGGTGATTACTGTAAATGTAGGGGAAACCATTAAAAAATTTTAGGAAGAAGAAAAAATAATAAATCAAATGTTTAAAAATGATATAAAAAATTCTCAGTCCAAAATAAAACAGAAAATAGAAAAAATAAGTAGAAAATAATAAATAGAAACAACTGAAAAAATGATAGATTTTAGTCCAACCATTTAAATAATTTCATTAAGTGTAAAAAGTCCAAGAACATCAATGTAAAAGACAATTGTCATATTGGGTAAAAGAATTCAACACAAGTATATGCTATCTACAAGATGCCCACTTCAGATATAAAGCCATATATGGACTAAAAGTGAAAGGACAGAAAAAGATATAACTTGCAAACATTAAAGAAAGTCAGAGTACTTATATTAACATCAGACAAAGCAGACATGAGAACAAAGAATATCATGAGATGAAGAACATTAATAATAAAGGGGTTGATTCTGCAAAAAGATATAATAATTTAAAATGTTTATGCACTTAACACAGCTTAAAATACATAAGGCAAAAACTAATACAAATAAAAGGAGAAATAAATGAATTCACAGTTATAGTTGGAGATTTCAAAACACTCTTTCACTAATTAAAAGAACAAGTAGGCAAAGAATCAATAAAAATATAGAAGACCTCTCAACCAACTTTACCCCATTTATATTTGTGCAATTTATTACCAAATAACAGCAGAATATACATAATCTTCAAAAGCATGTAGAACATGAATCAAGATAGGCCATATTCTGCTTAACTTTACAAATACAAAAGAACTGAAATTACATAAATGAGATCCTTAAAACTCACATATAATCAAAGATATGCAATTAAAAATAAAGATAACTTTCTACTGACTCAGAAAGAAATTTTTTTAATACAAAATACAATTTTGGAAAAGACTGCTAGCATAGACACATTCACACACAGCTAATGGGAGAGTACTCTGAATCAATCATTTAAGAAAATATGAGACAATTTATTACAAACATTAAATTCTGAATAATCTGACTCAGAAATTCACCTTATAAAAATTAATGCTAAATAAATCATTAAAAATCTGTGCCAAAATATTAAAATTTTCTTGCACTATCATTTATAATATTAAAGTTGGAAATAATTTAATTATGTATTGATACACTAACCTATAACAAACAACTCTCTATTCAGTGAGCACTGTGTACCCAAACTGCTCTAGACACTGAACAATGGGAAATAAGACAATCAAGTTTCTTATTTCCATAAGTAGTAAGGGAGACAAAAAATAAAAAAGTACACAATATAATTTCAGTAACAATAAGAAAATTTATTAATTTGCCAAGTGTTTTTTGGTACATTTATACAACTCCAGGCTATGTAGCCATTAAAATCAAATTACAAGGAAAAAAATATTGACGTGGGAAAATGTTTCCAATACATTGCAATCTGTAATATGCTCTGAGACATATATATAAAATGAATAGTATGATGTTTATCACAGAAAAAAAAACTACAGTACCAGAAAAATTATGCAAGAATATAGTTTAAAATGTTAATAACAAGGGTGCCTGGCTGGCTCAGTGGGTTGGGCCTCTGCCTTCGGCTCAGGTCATGATCCCAGGGTCCTGGGATCGAGCCCTGCATCGGGCTCTCTGCTCAGCAGGGAGCCTGCTTCCCCCGCTCCCTCTGCCTGCCTCTCTCCCTACTTGTGATCTCCCTCTCTGTCAGATAAATAAATATAATCTTTTTTTTAAAAAACTTAATAACTTTTTTCTATTTTTTTCCTTTGAACTCTTTGTTTTCCAAGTTTTCTAAACTATCATAATTACTTTTGTAATCAGAAAATAACATGTTCTTAAAAATGACTTCTAATCCATGCAAGAAAGTAAAATAATGAAACAGTGGAAGAGAACATTTCTGGGCTAGTGGTTCTTTGTTTGTACTTCTTTGTTTATATTTTAGAAAATTTCATCGTTTCTCGGCCTTCTGGCTAAGATCTTATCAGTATATTTTAGAAAATTTCATAAAATGTATAGGTCTAGGAGAAAATAAATGCAAAAGGAGGTAGTTAAACACACACACACACACACACACACACACACACACACAATGTAAGAGAGAGTGTTTAAACAAAGTCCAAAAAAAGATGGCAGTTATGAGATTCTAGACAGAGGAAACTGACTAGCCCTAAAGGAGGAGGGACACATTTTCCTTTGAAATAGAAAAAATTAGAAGTTAATAAAACTGCAAAGACAGTTTAGATGATGTATAAAAGCACAAAGATAGCTTAAAAGAAAACAAAGTTGGGATATTTCATAATATATATGTACCATTTCCTTAATTAAGAAGTAATTAATTATGTCTGCACACAGTTAAGCGATCAGGGATGTGTATACAAGCTCGAAAGGGCAAAAAAAGATTTGCAAGGTGAAATGAGATAACTTGAGTCTACTTGGGTGAATAAGGAACAACTGAGTAACTATGAAACATAACTACATTCAGAGAAAACCAGTAATAGGGAGACCAGCCAACACGGTTATGTGATTCTCTCCAGAATTGCTTTGCAGTATGGAAACAGGAGCAAAATTAAAATTAAAAATAAATAGTTCTCTCCATTAATGCTTGCAAACATTTTAAATTCCATAGGTGAGTCATACCACAGGAAAGAAAGTAACGTCTTTAATTCAGTATTTCACATTTTGGAAAAGCACAGAAATGGACTGTTCTCTGGACAGGATTCTTTTTTTTTTTTTTTAAAGATTTTATTTATTTATTTGACAGACAGAGATCACAAGTAGGCAGAGAGGCAGGCAGAGAGAGAGAGGAGGATGCAGGCTCCCCACTGAGCAGAGAGCACGATGCGGGGCTCAATTCCATGACCCTGAGATCATGACTTGAGCAGAAGGTAGAGGCTTAACCCACTGAACCACCCAGGGACGCCCAGGATTCTTTTATTAGTGGTTTAATTCATCTTTTCCTTAAAAAAGAAAAAACAACAACCTTTTCTCACGTTTGTGAATCGGTTTATTAAAGTGTTAAAATGAGGAGGTCACATATCTGAGACATATCTGAATTCAAATGGGTTGACTAACTCCAGGTGATAATAGTAGAGCCAATGTTTTGCATTTCACCATCATATCTTCATCTTTTAAATTCAAAATTTTTCCTTATCTATGGTTAGAAAAACAAGATAGAAAAAATATATTCCCTTCACATTACCTCAAAAGACCTCTGATTAGCATAAAACCAATTACATCAAATGGCAATGTGCTACTTTGATTCTTCTGGCTTCTACAATGCTATATTACATCATGATCATGATAGACATCACACCCTTTATCAAACCCTATTATAGCTTTCTGTTTGGAATCTTCCACTTCTTCCTTATGTCTTCAAGTTCTAAATTGTTAGCCTGGTATCATCTTCCTTATCCAAAGTTACTTTATCCTTTGGCCACTTAAAAAAAAAAAAAAAAAAAAAAAAGCCAAAACTGTATTTTGTTCACCATGGCACAAAACTTGACACGTGGAAAACTTTAATTTTTTGTAAACAATTTTCAGTGCTCATGAAAAGTGTTTTTGGTGCAGAAGACCAAAATATAAGGTCTTCTCTTATTGGTGTCTATGGCTCACATACATTTAGCTGATTAAGTCTTTGCTTGGACTTCTTTCTGGCTCTGTGCAAAAGTGGTGATTAAAAAGAACAGCCAAGTGAAGCACTTCTAGCATGGGAGAATGGGAGAGTAAGTACCTCTGAAAATTTACTCCTCCACAAAAGCACCTCTGAAAAAGTGGGAACATGGGCAAAAATTGTAAATATCAACTTTTTTGTAACTATGTAAATAACCAAAGGCTTTCAACAATCTGAGCAATGTTACTTCAAGAAAAATGACTAAATCTCAAGAACAGTAAATTTTGTGACATTTGAATTTGTGTTATTCCTATTCTTCTCTCCCATGATAGGTCTTTAAACTAGTGAGTAGTCTTAGAACCTACGAAAACCAGCAGAATAACAGCCCCTGGAGGGAACAAAATGAGTCTGGAGTTGCCAAAAAAGCCTCACCCCAGAACACTGTTCATATATTAGATTTATTTGTCAGCTCCCTGGAAGAATCCCATTCACAGAGCTTATCTTTATAAGATATAATTCAAAATTTCTGCAGTGAGGAAATATCCATATCACCTGGATATTTGTCAAAAATAAAAGTCTTAGAAGAAAATTACATGAAAATAGTCTGTCAACCAAAAAAATAACTTAGAGAAATTAAATTCCTAGAAAGATACAACCCATAAAAACTGATTCAAGGAGAAACAAAACTCTGAGTAGACATATAACAAACAAAGACATTGAATAGTACTATATACATGCTAAGACCTATGATTTTACTCATAAGTGGAATCTAAAAAACAAAATAAACAAACAAAACAAAACAGAACTAATAGATACAAAGACCGGATTGGTGGTTACCAGAGAGAAGGGTAATTAAAGAGTGAGCAAAATTTGGTAAAGGGGGTCAAGAGGTACAAAAGTTCAATTATAAAATAAATAAGCCATGGGAATACAATGTATAGCATGGTGATTATAGGCAATAATATTGATTCAAGTATTTTAAAGTTGCTAAGAGAATTAATATTAAAATTTCTCATCACAAGAAAAAAAAATGTGAAACTTTGTAAGGAGACAGATGGTTACTAGTCTTACTGTGATCATGTCACAGTTTATACAAATATCTAATTCTTGTGCTGTATACCTGGAACCAAAAAGCCCACACCTAGTTAGATAACTTCAGTGATAAATTCTATCCAACAATTAAAGAAAAATTAATGCCAATTCTTACAAAGCTTTCAAAAAATATAAAATATGAGAAAACTTCTCCCCCCAAAATAACTCATTTTATAAAATCAAAACTAAGATATCAAGGTTGTAATGAGCACTGGGTGTTATACGCAACTAATGAATCACTGAATGCTATATCAAAAACTTATGATGTACTATATGCTGGGTAACAGAATATAATAAACAATATAATAAATAAGTAAACAAGTAAATGCTGATTTCATGCTCCTCCCAAATATATATATATATATGTATATATATACATATACATATATATAAATGTCAAAACTAGATGAAGATGTCAGTTAAGGAAAACTACAGACCAATATTGTTGATGAATACAGATGCAAAAATCTTCAATAAAATACTAGCAAATGAATACAGCAATATTTAAAAAAAAAAAAATCACACCACATGGAAAGCAGTATTTATTCCAGGAATGCAAAGTCAGTTTAACATACAAATGGCATGAGATTAATTAATAAAATGAAGAACAAAACCACATGATTATCTCAATAAACAGAGGAAAAATTTTGATAAAACCCAACCACTTTCCTAAGAAAAAACACTAAACAAAACAGAATACATGAAACCTCTTAAACCTTTTGAAGGACACCTACAGGAAACCCATAGGTAACATCATATTTAGTAGTGAAAAGCTGAATGTTATCCCCCTAAAGTAAGGAACAGTACAAAGATATCTGCTCTCACAAGTTATATTCAACATTGAAAGTTTTATTCAGGACAAACAGACAAATAAAACAAATAAAGGACTCTCAGACTTGGATAGAAGCAGCAAAACTATCCTTGTTTTGAAAATCATATTCATATGATCTTGTATATAGACTATCATAAAGAATCCACAATAAATTAGAATAAAACAAGTTGAGCAAACTTGGAGAAAACAAGATTAAAAGTAAAAGATCACTTGAGTTCTACCCATTAGCAATGAACAGTTTAAAAACAAAATTAAGAAAACAATTCCAATGACAATAGCATCACATGAACACACACAAATAACAATATATATAACAAAAGAAATTAAATACATGTACCTGAAAACTATAAAGTAGTACTGAAAGAAATTTTTTTTAAAAAAATCTACCAAGGTGGAAAAACATCTCATTTTTCAGGGATTGAAAGACAATTATTAGTGAGATAATAATACTTCCCTAATCAACCTACAGATTCAATGTAATCCCTAATCAAATCCTACCTGGCTTTTTTTGTAAAAATTGACAGGTTGATCTTATATTTTTATATAGAAATTCAAAGGACCTGAAACAGCCAAAATTATCTTAGAGAAAAACAAAGTTGGAGGTCCCATATTTCACTAAGCTATAGGGATCAAAACTGTGTCATACTGGCTTAAAGACATGCATCTAAAAAAAAAAAAAACCACACACTTTTGATCAATTGATTTTTACAAAAGCGTGCTAGACACTGTAATGGGTGCAAAGAACAATCTTTTCAAAACATGGTACTATGACAGCTGGATATCTACATTGAGGAAATCAATTTGGATCCCTAACTCACACCATATACAAAAATGAACTCAAAATAGAGCACAGACTTAAATGTAAGAGCTGAAACTGTAAGACTCTTGGAAGGAAATGGGGATAAATTTTTGTGATCTTGGGTAAGGAAGAGTTTCTTAAATACTGACAACAAAAACAGAAACAACAAGGGAAAAATAAATTGAGCTTCATCAAAATTAAAAACTCTTATGTTTCAATTAACAACATCAAAAAAGTGGTAACTGGACCCAAAAATGAGAGGAAATATTTATAGATTTATAGATTATTATAGAAATATTTATAGATTTATTATATTTAATAAGGGATTTGTATTCAAAATACAAAAAAATCTTAACTCAATAATGAAGATACAAATACCTCAACTGAAAAATAGGTAAAGGAACTGATGCCTTGAAGAAACATATATATATATATATATATGGCCAATAAACACATGAGAAGATGCTCAAGATGTTCAATATCATGGTAACCATCAGGGAATGTCAAATCAAACCTGCAACAATACCACTTTGTATCCACTAAAATGAGTCAAAAAAAAAAAAAAAAAGATGATAACAAGTGTTACCAAGAATATGGAAAAATCGAGGCATCTGGGTAGCTCAGCTGTTAAGTGTCTGCCTTTGGCTCAAGTCATGATCCTGGGGTCTTGGGATCTAGTCCCACATCAGGCTCCCTGCTCTGTGGGAAGCCTGCTTCTCCCTCTCCCACTACCCCTGCTTGTGTTCCCTCTCTAGCTATGTTTCTTTCTGTCAAATAAATAAATAAAATCTTAAAAAAAAAAAAGAATATGGAAAAATTGAAACCCTCATACATTGCTGGTAGAATTATAAAATGGTAGAGCCACTTTGGAGAGCTGTTCCTCAAAAGGTTAATGATACAGTTGTCATAGGACACAGCAATTCCACTCTCAGTTACACATCCAAGAAAAATCATAACATATGTTCATGCAATAACTTGTACACAAATGTCAACAAAAAGCATTATTCAAAATCATCAAAAAGTAGAAATAATTCAAATGTTTATCATGTGATAATTATCACATGGTATTTGTACAAACAAATATGGTATATCCATACAATGGAATACTATTCAGCCATTAAAAGAACTACTAAATACTGCAACATGAATAAATCTTTAAAAGATGCTATGATAAGGAAGCCACACAGAAAAGACCACATATTGTGTTATTCCATTTAAATGAAATGTCCAGATTAGCCAAACCATAGAGACAGAAAGTAAACTAATAACCATCAGGAACTAGAAGGGGAAGTAGTGCACAACAACTAACAAAACAGGGTTTCTATTAGTGCAATAAAAGTATTCCATGAATAGATATCATATGGTTGCACAACTCTGAATATACTCAACCTCACCGAACTGCACACTTTAAAATGATACATTTTATAATATGGTTATTATATATCGATTAAATTGTTTTTTAAAAAGGAAGAAGATCCAAGTATCTCAGATAGTTAAGAGTCAAAGGAAGAGGTGACAGCTTGGGTGATGGGATCATGACAAATCTGGCTGAAGGTCTATCTTTTCAGAACCTCACTAATTAAGACATGGAGATGGTACAGAGTGACAAGAGACAAAACTATGAGCATAGGCTGAGGATACTTAAAGGACTTGAACAGTGTTATGTATGCGGTATAGAGCTCAAGAAAGAGTTCTAGTGAGCAGGTGATGGTGACCTGATTTCATAAATATCATCATGAGAATAAATCAATAATAAAATAGAGCACCAAGCACACAGACAGTACATTGGAAAACAACATAAAGGAATTAAAATACATGTCCTCTGGCTTTACAATTCTTTAATAACCACAAAGAAAAAAGTGCAGCCATAGTGAAAATTTTTTTTTTAAGTTTTCTTTTCAATGCAATAAATCTTAGGAGAGATCAGCAGGAATTGGAATCAACAAACTATTTTAAAAGCCACACACAACACATGAACTCAAACTAGGACTTAAAGGGTGAATGGGATTATGACAAACTGAGGAGAGGAATTACCAGAGGTCAAAGTATGAGAAGTTCAAATGCCTATGCCAAACCACAACAAATCTGGATATAGTCATGCACAAAGATAATTTCTTACCTCCAGCCCTACCCCATTCAAAACTACAAGGTCATCAGAGTAATATTACTAAAATGGCTTTATCTTTTTTTTTTTTAAAGATTTTATTTATTTATTTGACAGAGAGAAATCACAAGTAGTTGGAGAGGCAGGCAGAGAGAGAGAGAGGAGGAAGCAGGCTCCCTGCTGAGCAGAGAGCCCGATGCGGGACTCCATCCCAGGACCCTGAGATCATGACCTGAGCCGAAGGCAGCGGCTTAACCCACTGAGCCACCCAGGCGCCCCCTAAAATGGCTTTATCTTGGCTTTGATGTCTCCATTATAAAGTTCACTTACCTGATTAGGAATCATGGCATACCCAAGTCTTTAAAGACTTCCAATTTTCATCT
Organism: Mustela putorius furo; assembly: GCF_011764305.1. Lineage (NCBI taxonomy): Eukaryota > Metazoa > Chordata > Mammalia > Carnivora > Mustelidae > Mustela > Mustela putorius. The sequence continues at coordinate 36,487,358 of NW_025421987.1, forward strand.
TTCAGCTCTCCACCCCCAGCAAACCTTGCCCCTAATCCAGCTCCTATCCCAACCAACCCTCTTTCCAGGAACACTCAAATAAATACTCAGCAATCTCCAAATCTGTTTTTGTTTTGTTTTGTTTTGTTTTGTTTTTTCACATGCCTCTGTCACTGCCTTGGTGTTCATGTTTAACTATCTAAAATACTCTGCTCATCAACATGCTGCTTATTCTCTAATGTCAAGCGGAGTTAACACCTTCATCAAGTCTTCCTGAGCCTTCCTCTATTTGTTTATGCTCAGATAGTAATAGGCCTCTCAAGGCTGTTTCCACATTTCCTGCAAACTGCTTTGCTGTTTCTTCTTCAGCTCCCTTCACTTTATCTCCAATACTTGCCGTTGGAGCGTCCAAAGGCTGAGATCTTTGGCCTCTTCTCTCACTCACTCCCTTAGTAACATGCATAGCATGTTAGATGATGATGATAATATAATTTGTTGCCTCACTCGCCTCCAGGTCCTTACTAAAATGATGTGCTATTTTAAAGCTACATTTCTAATATGCGATCTCAACTCTCCATACTCAACTTTTCCTATTTATTTGTTCTCCATCACACTCATTGCCTTCTAACATACTCTGTATTTGACCTATTTATGGTTCATCATCTGCCTTGTCCATGAGAAAGTATTTCACTGGGAAATTATACCTCAATAAAGAAGAGAAAGGAAAAAAGAAATAAAGTCTCCAAAAGGGTACAGATTTTTGCTTGTTTTGTTGATTACTGTATCCCTAACATTAAAACATTGCCTGGCACTTAGAAAAAACTCGATAATTTTATGTGACAAAGCACATTGGTTATAGAAGTCAATTCCTAATGTGAGTTGAACTCATTCTCTTGGGATATAATAGGAACGTATACATGATTTCTGTCAAACTTTCACTTCACTGAATCCTCATATTCCTAACTTTCATGTTTTCTCAGGAGAGAAACAAACCATTCTATACTTCAGTTGATAACATATTTTCAATGTGGATAACTAACAAATCAAGGAAGTTTAACTTAATCTCTTCATTTTCTCATTATGTAATTGACTTATTACACCAGTAGTGCAAAGAAGAATTTGATACAAGGTTATTAAGTTTATAATTAGCATAAATGGTATTTATATACTGCCACGAAGCTGACCACACACAATCCTGCAGAACTGAAAACACCGAAGGAATGACAGCCAGATACCTGATAGAGTTAACGGTGAATTAGGTTCAACCCGATACATAACAACTAAGGACAAGATGGCTGGCTAATGGAGGAACCAAAGCCTCACCTTTAGTACTACCCAAAGACTAAGCGAAGATACGGGGCAACAATGGACTCCCTAACTATGAACTGCAGGATTTGGCAGCCTGACTGGCAGCACTGGATAACCAGACCTCCCCCACTCAAGAGCCTTCCCAGTGAAAGAAACTCTACCTGGTACAGCACAGAGGAGCAGGCCTCCTTCCGCTCAGCCTCTGGAGGGGGCACGCTCAAGATGAACGGAAGGAGCAGAGCCAGGCATGCCCAGTTCCTCCCCTCCCTCAGATCCACCAATAAAATGAAGTCCTTTCTCCTTGCTGGGGGAGGAGCCAATGAGAAAGGTGGGTAGAGAATAACGGAAGTGTTAGGAGAAAAGACTTCCCCTGGGGAATTGGAGGACCAGTATAAAAGGATTCCTCCCAATAGGGATCCTCAGTCTTGGCACCTGGTATCGTCAGTGCCGCCTTTACAGAGAATATTTAGAAGAAGGTCTCCAGTGCCCTAAAGGATGGGTGGAAAAATGAGGGCACCCACTTTCTCTTCACCCTGAAATTTGCCTAGAGTGGAAACTGGAGGCTTCCATAGTACCGACTACTGTGATCTCAAAGATCAGTCCAGATGGCCCCATCTTCTTTGAAATATTCTGTAAAAACAAACAAAAAAACAAATTCCATTTCCCCTGCAATTAGAATTCTTTTTTCTATAGTGATTTTAAGTTTTCTTTATTATCCACTGCTAATTTTTCTCACAGCTTCCAACAGCTCTTGTTTCACTTTTTACGTACTTGGACCTCTTTTTCAAGATACCTCTTGGTCTTTGCTTTACCTGACTTCACTCTGACCCTGCTTAACTGGCCCTCCCGGCGGGCAGCACACCTCTCATCCTGGCACTTGGGTTGGCCATCATCTGGGGAACTGCTTTCAGTTTTCTCTAGTGTTAGATCTACTATTTCCAGATCCCATGTTTTCCACTCTTTTTCTTGAATTAACTAATTTTAGAGTCACTACCTAAAAATTAGAGAACGGGAAAGAAACTTTTAAACCTTACTTATTTGAAAGTGACAATGTATTATTCTCTCAAGTTCTTTATAATTTGTGGATAGAGTATGAAGGTTGAAAATCATTTTCATCACAGTTTTTAAGTTATTTCTCCTTCGGATAGCTGTTGAAAGATCTGATGCTATTCTTAGCCGTAATAATTTGTATGTTACCTGTTTGTTTTCTTTTGTGGAGAACTATAGAATTTTCTCGTTATTCTTGTGGTCTGAATTTCATGAGGCCGTACCTTGGTTTGGATCTATCTTACTTGTTACTTTCTTTTCTTTCTTTTAATTAACTATATTAGTCTCCTAAAAGGCGCTTTCTCTCCTCCACCCACCCACCTCGGCTTGGGTTTGGAGGGGATTTGGGGGTGTTTTGAGTTGCTTGGGTTTTTTTTTTTTTTTTAGAAAAAGAGAGAGAGAGTGAACATGAATGGATGGGAGGAGGGGAGAAAGAATCCCAGGCAGGCTCCACGCTCAGCACAGAGCCCAATGTGGGGCTCAGTCTCATAACCCTGAGATCATGACCTGAGCTGAAATCAAGAGGCAGATGCTCAACCGACTGAGCTACCCAGGGACCCTTCAAATGTCACTTTCAATCTGGACATTCATAGTTTTCATTAATGGAAATTGTCTTGCATTATTTTGTTATGAAATTTTCTTCCCATTTTTCTCTATACTATCCTTCTGGATCATCTTTTATTTAAACATTAAAACTAGTGGATCAATCCTTCATTTTTCTTGTCCTTTCTTTTAACCTTTTATTAGATTTTTTTTCTGAGATTTTATCTGAGATTTTTCCTTGATTTTATCTCTAATCAGTATAGTGGTTTTTTTCCTTGATTTTATCTGAGATTTTTCCTTGATTTTATCTCTAATCAGTATAGTGATATTTTTTCAGATACCAAGTCTTTATTTTCTAAGATTTTATTCTTAATGTCCAGTCTTTTCTTTATTTAAGCATCTAGTTCTTATTTTATGATAATAGCATCATTTTGTCTCTCTAAGGGTGTTTTTGAGAGTTTTTGTCTGATTTCTGGGTTGCTTCTATTTTTTGTCAAGTTCTTTTTTTCTGTTTGTTGGAGGAATTCCCCAACTGGCAAGTGATCCTTGATGGCTCATTCATATGTTAAGGTAATGTACTTTAAGGATTATTCAAAACTTCATGAGAGGGCAAAGCTTTTTGAGAGCATACATTTCACTGTGGGGTTTGGGTGGCTAGCTAGGTTTTTTACTAGGTCGTACACAAATGTTAATAGGAATAGGTATTTTCTCCATGGCTCTTCAATTTCCCCACAGAAAGATCCTAACAATTCTTGCCTCAAGGAGAAGGTGACTGCCGATTTTCTGGGATTTGAGCAGGGGATGTTTGTGGGGGAGGATGTTCTCATCATTCATGGTACACACTTTCACTTAATCTGTTCTGCTTTGAGTTAGCTAGTTTACCCACATCAATCTTTGCCTGACATCCACAAGTCTAGAGTCCTTGGGGTTAAATTTCTTCTGAAGCCAAATTTTTAATTTCCTCTAGAGGTGGCATAAGGCGGGGTACATGCTGCATGGGGTCAGGACAGGTACCTAGATAACTGTCTAATCCTAATTTGTATCTTTAATGAATTCATTCGTTTTTAGTCTCCATCTTACCCCTCCTCATTCAGGTTGTATAACAAAATACCATACATTGGGTGACTTATAAACAGCAGAAATGTATTGCTCATAGTTCTGGAGGCTGGGTACCAGCATGAATTCTGGAGGCAGGTGAGATTCTGGTGAGAGCCATCTTCCAGGTTGGAGGCCTTGGGCCTCTCATTGTATCCTCACATGGTGGAAGAGACAGGGGAACTGTCTAGGACCTTTTTCATAAGGGCAGAAAACCCATTCATTAGGGTTTCACCCTCATGACCTGATCACCTACCAAAGACCCTACCTCTTAATACCATGCCCTTGGGGGATAGGATTTCAACAGATGAATCTGGGGAATGGGGACACAGATAGATCTTCAGACCATAATACCCTCCTTGTGATTAACTGCTATCTCTAATGTGTGAGCCTTTCTACAGTTTGACAAATGAATAGGTTTACACTTTGTTACCTCCCTCTGCTTCCTTTTAAGATTCATCCTCCCCTATACTATTAAGTGTTTCTTCCATCCACATGCTACATTTCCCCAATTTTTATCTTTCTAGTCCACTGCTGTCTTCTCTCCCATTCTTATTATCTTGTATTGTATAAATCAGTATCTTTTTTTATTCCTTCCTGTAATTGACTGGAAATTTGGGAGAGAGCAGAGAGATGAACACATTTGTTCAATCACTCATGTTTACCTGACAGGTTTCTGTGAATTTCAAAGTGCGTAAACAATACTAGTCATATGGGAGTTTATCAGGCAGTAAAGGATTTGGTTTCTGCCCTGAAATTTTTAAGAATCCAACTGCATTTTGAATTAATAGTTCAGGAATAGCCACAAGGCAGTAAAAATTAATGGTAAGATAAGAAGTAGTGTGATCATGAAGGACTGAGTGATATGTGACCTTGATCTTCATCAAAAGAATACTCTTCTTCTGGGTATTTAAGAATAAGGGAGATTGTGTCCCAGGCAGAGAGAACTCAAGAACTACATGTCTGAAAGATTAAACCAAGTCATCATGAAATAAGAATTCCAAGTTCCAATACAACTTTCATATTGATGGTTAAAGTTTATTTGCTCTATTGATCTATTCCTAAATTTCCTTCTTCTACTAATCAGCACACATAATCCTAAAATTCTCTACTTGATTTGCTGTAATAATGTAGTTTAAATTTTCCATGCAGACAGCATCTGAAATTATAAAAATTTTAGCTAGTCCCCTTCTAGCATTCATATTGAAATGTTCTGTTAACACTTGCTCATTCAGCCTTATAGTCTCTTGTTTTTTTCCTTAATCTTCTGACTATAAAACAATATAAAAGGTGTATTTCTGATGGCTTTCTCCCCATTCTCCCAAAGTCCCAATAAAAATCACATAAACCCATTGAATTGGTATACAGGGATAGATATGTTTCCCTAAATCAAGAAAGAGATGCTCAGAGCTGTATTTGAGAAGATAAAAAAGCCAGGAGTTGCTATCATTTGATTTCAGACAATAAAAACATGAACAATCTTTGCCGTAGTTTCAATTTTTTAAGTTTTAGAACTTTGCAAAAACTTCCAGGGTTTCAATCACAGATTTCTAATATTTTACAGACCTGCCAAGTTAAACAGCAACAGTTGTAAGATTTATCTGCAGAACACGTGGCTAATGACCTTTAAGGCAACTTGCCTCATATGTCAACTAGAAAAAAACATGAGCTATTAACTGTTGAGATGAGTTGCTTTTCTTATTTTTGCCCATTTATGCAACTCAGTATCTGGTATAATAGATGTAACATAAGTGCATGGAGGTGTTTTTAAGGACAATTTTTCTCTTTAAAAAATGTCATTTTTGAAACTAATTATTAAGAAAATTTGAGTTTTTGGCATTTTAATCTAAAATATGTCAGTGTTCTCAAAGTAATTGGGTTGAATTTTTCTACAAATGTGTATATTGGCTTATGTTAATCTTGGCTGAACAAACTGTTACTGTGAGATTGCGTTTAAAACAACTGGTGGGATTTGTGGGAAATACATTTCAACCACTAATGATTTGCCTTAATATTACACATTTCTTCAAGCAATTCAAAGGAGTTATATTTGTTTTTATTATAAATGTCTTATAATACCTTACAAATGCCAGACATTACTTTTAATTTATTTTTTATAATTTTTAATTTTTTTATTAACATATAATGTGTTATTAGCCCCAGGGGTACAGTCTGTGAATCATCAGGTTTACACACTTCACAGCACTCACCATAGCACATACTTTCCCCAATGTCCATAACTCAGCCACTCTCTCCCTACTCTCCTACCCCCAGCAATCCTCAGTTTGTTTTGTGAGATTAAGAGTCTCTTATGGTTCAGACATTACTTTTATTACAAAGAATTTTTACTCTTCCCATAAGAGTGATTATCAATAAAATGATTATCAATAAAATGTTACAGATAAAAAATACCTGAAATATATATGGATATTTTATTCACCAGTAAGAAGGTTTTGTTGGAAAATAGCTAACAACATAGTCACTTTAAGTTCTGTGTTTACGATCCACGGTTATCACCAAAAGTAAGCAAAGTGTCTAGATTAACTACAGTTCACAGCGTGAAAACAGAAAGGGTTCTGGTACTCCAGAGTGCTTATTTCCAGGCTGTAGTCCCACATGGTCTACCACCTCTGAGCTGTTTTACCTGAGGCAATTTGCTTCGCTTCTTCATTTGTTGATATAAGTAAAGGCACCAAATCATGGCAAATAATAAATGGAGACTGTTATTAACTTATACAACAGAAGTAGCAGTTAATGGGTCAGGACTTGCTAATCTTTGGTCAAAAAGTCAGGAACCTACCTTCCTTGAAGAAGATGCATTTAGGTGAAAAGAAATTTTGACAGACGTCTTCAGGAGAAATCTAGACAGTATATTGTAATTTTGCCTGAGAGGTTATCTTGTTTTCTTTTATTCTGTATATTTTTAAAAAATGGCTGCCTTCGCTGTTATTAAAAATATAGAACTACCAATAAATCATAGGAAATCTTCGTAACTTCTACTACTCTAAATAACAAGTTTTCTGCGTTTCTGAGGATATGTGCATCATGTTAAAAACGTTAAATATTTTGGACAGAAGCATTTTAAGCCATATTACATACGTTCATGCCTTCTTAAATAGAGCATATATGTGAAATAAAATTTTAAATCTTTTTAATGATCCATGATCCTCTCTGTGAACAACTAATGGATCATGCTCTATTCATTCTTTCAATAACAATTTATTGAGCACCTCGATGAAGGGAGAATTCCTTTTCTTGATGAAATTATACTATGGTGTGGGAGATAGACAAGAGAATTAAAAATAATAGAGCAACTTTATAATAACTATGCTATAGATAACCACAGGTATTCAGGAGATCAGAAAGGGGGTATCTAATTCAAAGCCAGGATGTGTGCTTAGGGAGAAGGGATGGGAGAACTTTCTTCCAAACAGGAGATTTCTAAAGATAAAGAGAAGTTAGCCAGCTAGAGAAGAGGGAAGAGCACAGGAATTTTAGAAACTCAAAGAAGTTTGGTTGGGCACTATACTCCATGCAGGTGGCAGAACTATAAGATATTTAATGATGGAGAGGTAGACACAGACCATAGGCAATAAAGAATTTTGAATGCCAAGATTAAGAGTTTGACATTTATTGTAAAGGCTATTAGGAGCCATTGGAGAATTTAAGTTTAAGTGGTTATGTAATTAGCAAACAAAATAGACATCAGGACAAGAAATATTACCACAGGTATAGATGGATATTTCATAGTTTAAAAATGAATCACTCTACTAAAAAGACATAATAGCCATTAATGCATACGCACCTATGACAAGAGGTTCAAAATATACAAAGCAAAAATGAAAAGCGTGAACTAGAGATAGTGTTAGATTCTAAAATTTCTCCTGAAGCTGATAGAACAATTAGGTGAAAAGAAAATAAATATAGGGAAGATTTGGATAGTAGTTACCTACTTAAACTAATTGATTTTTATAAAATCCAACATCCAACAAAGAATATACATTCTTTACAAATTCACATAGAAAGTTCACCAAGACAGCATATGCTGCGCCTATAGCCTGCCTCACTTTTCAAGGATGCTGGCAGAACACATAACACGCCAGGATCAGAGATAAAAGACTTTATTACTCATGGTAATAGTTATAGGCAGATTATCAGCATTAGTGCCAATTCACTGAGCAGCAGTTCCCACAGGGTGACACAAAACGCATCAGACGATAACGGAACATACTGTACAGTATAGGACAGGAGAGGAATCCTGAGTTTAGGGAACCCAAATATTTTTGTTAGGCAGTGAGCCTGTCTGACCTTTGCCTAGGAGGGAGATATCCTCTTTACTGTATTTATTATAGTAGACAATAAACAAGCCTGCCTTTTATTCTGGAGGGAGACATTATCTCTGATTTTCAAGACTATTTGCTATATATATAGATAGATAAATCTATATAGATATATATAGTTCATATATATATATATCTTTGAAATATATATAGAGATCTCAATATCTATATATATATTTTTGAAAAAATAATCCAGAACAAAGGCCATCTGTACCTCTGCTCACAAGACATGTAGATTTGCAAAATCTACAGAGAGAAAAGTCTTTCAACAGGTGGTGCTAAAAAATCTGGAGAAGTATATGAAAAAGGTAAACAGAACTTCTCCCTTCTCACAATATTCAATGATTAATTGGAGATTTTTTTTTTTTTTACTTCAGTATAAAAGCTAAACTTCCAATGAAAATACATGAGAAATTCTTCTTAACTATGGAATAGGCAAAGATTTCTCAGGACATAGGAAGTACAAGAAATTCTGGTAATCAGACTTCATAATTAAAAGCTTCTATTCATCAAAAGACACTAAGAAAATGATTAAGCAAAACATAGATTGAGAGAAAATATTTGCAACAAATCTAACTGATAAAGGACCTGTGTGAACAGAAAAGTTATATTGTACATAGATAAAGAATTTTTAGAGGGTACCATGGAAGGAAAAGGGGCAATAGAGAAGAAAGCACTGAATGAATGTTTGAAGTCTTGGATCAGCAGTTGTAGACTGGATAGGAGAAAAAAGCAAAAAAGTGGACTTTATATATTGGAAGACAATTAAGCAGTTACTTGACTAGAGTTATAGGACTATATTTGTGAAAGCAAATACAGAAAAAGTGGAGGTAAAGAAGAAAGTAACAGAAAGAACATACTTTGAAATTTAAGATCTTAGGAAATAGTGAGATCCAACACCAAGGCACAAGTCAGCTGCCGACAATGGGCTACTGAAAATAGCAAAGTAATAATGGGGTAGTAATATCAAATGAATGATATCAAGCACTAAGAAAGAAAGAGACCAATGAGCCAGGTGCCAAAGCTTTCCATGATTATGGAATAATCAGAAATTTAGTGGTTGAGGATTACCAGAGGAGAGTGAGGGTAACTAGTTTATAATGGCATAATGGGCACTTATTATATACTGCGCATAGTTAAGCATGCATGTTCCTATTCAATTTTCACAATACCTCTATGATAGTAAGACCTCATCCTCATACACAGATGATTAAAACCATTCACAGATGATTAAACTGAAATTCATGGAAGTTAAGTAATTCATCCCAGGTTATAGAATTTGTGAATGGCAGCCTGGATTCAGAACTGTACCTGTTTGGCTCAAAAGTTAGTGTCCTTTCTACCATAGCATACTAATAGCCAGAAAGCCTGGGCTCTAAGTGAGAAGAAATGTGAAGGAGGGGTGGTGCTGGTTAGAAGGAGGTTAGAGGTCAGATGGTTAGAGGGTCAGATATGTGGACAATCCGCCTCTAACCTACGGGAGACTGGAGTAGGACCATAGTACTGACCTTACCCCTGAGAGAGCTCAGAAGAGACATTTAATCCTCAAAGAAGAGCAAAGAATTGGTTAATTAGGTTGAAAAGCCCTTGGATGTGTGATTTTTATGGCATAAAACAGACCTCTTAAGGAGCTGTTACTCGAAATCTCAACTGAAATTTTTCTGTTATTTGTAGAATTTTTCTTGTTCTTTTCCCTTTTTCTTTAAGCTCAGAGTTCTTCTCACAGTAGCCAATGTTCTTGAAAGAAGAAGCAACTCTCCCATATTCCATGATTCTTCTAACCTTGAAGATGGTCATAAACCTGATAGCCAAGTTTATTAAAACCATAGGCTATATAAAACTTAATAAAATTATGTGCTACATAAGAGCAATTGGCTTTGAGGGGAAATCTGGAAGTCCTTCTACACTTGAGGAACAAGAGCTCTTGTTCGTATGATCTATTTTGATTTTATTTTTGGTTTCAATCTATGTTCTTAGGGGATGAGTTTGCCGGTTAATTAAATTCCAGATAGTTAAGATGTTACTGTACATAAGTGGCACAATAAAACTACTAAATATAATTTATTTAAACATTATTTAACTAACCTTTAGTAAAACGAGTGATATTAAGCCAAACTTTTCCAGTTCTGATGTTTTCTTTTTGGTCTGTATATTTGGTGGTCATTTAGAAGGTAAGCTAAAGGTATTTTTAATGACCCAAAATCTAAATCTAAATTCAAACAAAATGAGTTTCTTTGGGACAACTACTGACAGTATTGTGAGATCTCTGAGATGATCTTGGAGCTATTTTTTATGCTGGACTAAAAATGGTGGTATCATAATTTACAAGAGAGGACGGACTCAGAATGGGGACTAAGAAGGATCAGAAGAAATATACAAAATTTTGGGTTCACATATCTTGTGGTAATTTCTGAGAAACCTGACTACACTCTAATTTTCTAAAGTACTCTCTCCATAACACGGACAATTGTTACACTGTTTTAAGCTACATAATGAAAAGTCCATTGGTCTAAACTAAAGTCTTTGGGGAAGCTTATAGCAGATGCATTTCCGTAATATTTGGATTTTATATAATGAACGTATATAACTCATGCTCAGAAAAAAAAAGACAAAAATGCGGAAAAAAGAAAAACCAAAAACAATAACTGAGAAAAACTGTAAACAGAATTTGCTAGGTGTTCAAATTACACTGGAATAAAATTGAAGTTCTCCTAATTCAGAAAGTATGTAACAAACTAATTCTTGAAGCAAATGGTCTTTGTCACAAGGGCTAGCTCTAAACTACTGTGTGGTCCCCAGCAAACCCATCCAAGTGCCTGTTACATTCTTTTACAAATTAAAATACCTTAAAAAGGGGTGCCTGGGTGGCTCAGTGGGTTAAGCCTCTGCCTTCGGCTCAGGGCATGATCTCAGGGTCCTGGGATCAAGCCCCGCATCAGGCTCTCTGCTTAGCAGAGAGCCTGCTTCCCCCTCTGTCTCTGTCTGCCTCTCTGCCTATTTGTGATCTCTCTTTCTGTGTATCAGATAAATAAAATCTTTTTTTAAAAAATGAAAAATAAAATAAATAAAATACCTTCAAAAGAAGATCCAGGACTATCTTGAAAAACAAAAAACAAACAAACAAAAAAACGAAGTAAGAAAGACCACTCTTGGGGCTCAGTCGTTAAGTGTCTGCCTTTGGCTCAGGTCATGATCCCAGGGTCCTGGAACAGAGCCCCACATTGGGCTCCAGCCCTGTAGTGGGCCCCTGGCTCCACAGGGGGCCTGCTTCTTCCTTTCCCACTCCCTCTGCTGTGTTCCCTCTCTAGCTGTGTTTCTCTCTGCCAATAAATAAATAAAATCTTTTTAAAAACAAAGAAAGAAAGAAAGGATATGAAAAAGATAGAATGTGTAATCCTGCCAACTTTTGTTTTGTGAAAACTTAGACCAGAAGATAAGAGAACAGAGAGAAGGAATTCCATGGGATTTTCTTTATTTCTTTTATCCTCTGACTGTTCCCTGGAAAACTGATATCATCAGATTCGCACACCAAAGCTCTCATACAGGTAGCAACTGCCTTTATTTTTAGGACCATCATCACTTACAAATAAAAGAAATGTTATAACTTGCTTGTGTTTTCTTTTTGCCAGGTCCTCCAGAATATGAAGGAAATTGAGACAAGATTAAGGCATTTTATTTCTACTTTTCTTATTATAGGGCCATGTTATAATTTATAAACAAACCAAATTGTCAGTTTCTCTTAACTCATTATTTAGGAAGAAAACAGCTGTTTGAGGTGGTTGCTGCTTTAAGAAAAATTGCATCTGTATACTTTCGAGGTAATCTTGAATTCCAAGTTTGATTCAGTCATATTATCAGTTCATATTCAACATATTATCAGTTGAAATTCTGGGGAACAGTATGAGTAAATGTTACCTTTTTTCTCTCTCTCTTTTGAGTATGTGTTGTATATTAAATTTGAAGTTGAAATCTTGGCAATTCATATATGAAGTGATGGAAATTATATTGTAATCAACATATTTGAGTCTGTGTTTCCTAACTATGCAATTATGTTCACATGCAGAATATAAAGTAGAGGGCCTTCTAAGAAGCAAATTTAACCTTGAAAAGTGAATTGTCTCTTCAACTTTCTATAGCCTCTTGTGAATGTTTATAACATTCATACAAGAATTGCTAGAGAATGTGCTGGAGAATCTAGGGAAATATTGTTTTTAAAAAATAATCTTAATATTTAACATCATCATTGTTACATTGATTTTTTTTTTAGCCGGTTTTATAAAGCCAAATTGCCTGGACATGTTTTCCAGCGTGTAATGTTTGAAAAAAAGTATTCCATTGGAAACAATGATAAATGAATTTTCCTATAATTCATCCTGGCTATAACCATTTAGTCTGGCTGTACTAGCGTAAATACCGGTGCAGGGACCAAGAGCTGGATACAAAAATCTGACCATGAAAACCATAGCAAGAAGCAGGAGTGGGCACAGGACTCCCCAAACCAGAGTCTTCCCTTCAGGTGGGCAGAACAAATAACCGCTCACGAGGTTTGATTTTGAATTATAGAACCTCACGGTTTATGACAAAACTAAGGACCCAAGAAATGAGTGCAGCAGAACGATAACTTAATTGCTCCTGTTCTACACCTCCTAGTCACCTTGCCGCCACTTTGGCCACGCTGGGAAGGCTCCCAGGGCTCTCTGGCTGCTGACAGTGAAGCCACCCCAAATCTCAAACACTCATTCTTTTTTTTTTTTTTTAAATAAAGATTTTATTTATTTGTCAGAGAGAGAAAGAGCGCACACATGCAGGGGATGGGGGAGAAGCAGGCTCCTCACTGAGCAGGAAGTATGCCATGGGACTTGATTCCCGGACACTGGGATCATGACCTGAGCCAAAAGCTGATGCTTAACCATCTGAGCCACCCAGGCATCCCTCAAACACTCATTCTTTTAAGATCAGAAGTTTTGAGCCAGGTAAGGCTGAAAAGACTGAAAAGATGTGCCCCTTAAGTACCTGCTTTCTCAACCCTTCTATAAACCATGTACAAGTCCCGTCAGAGCTTTGTCATTACATGATCTCAGAGCACATGTCCTCATTTTCTTTCCGCAGAGGGTTTGTGCATCAGGTGAGGCCTGCAGGGCCAGGGAGGCGGGGCAGCTCTTCTCAGTGTTCGCGTTCCCCCTCCTCGGTGTTCATCAGCGCCTGCGTGCTTCCGAGGGCGTTTCTCTCCAAGCTCTTCCTTGCCTTTCTGTCAGCAGCAAACTACTGTCACTCTTTATTTGAGGTTAGGCCCCTGCTAAGGACTGGAGGTGGTTCCTGATTCTCCCAGACCAGCCACAGGGTCAGGCAGAGTCCGTGCCCCTGGGCCTTGGGGCTGGGCCCGTCCCCTGTTTCTGCCTCTCTCCCCATGGCAAATAGACCTCATCTTATTTCTGAGGCTGCAAGAGCAGCTCTCCCAGGTTGTCTGCCCGGACCGGTGTTTCCTGTGAGCATCCAGGGTAAGTCCATGGAAAACAGATTGCAGATCCCTGTGAACGTTCCCTGTGAACTGGGCTCTCAGTTATTCTAAAGTGATATCTTACCCCACACTTGGCCCACAGGAATTTGTTGACATTCCAACGGATTTCTTTCCACCTGCTTACATGAAAGCCTCCCAGCTTCTGCCTCCAGCCTTTTCTGCCTCCCAGCCTCTGCTAATGGTGCAAGTGTGTGTGTGTCCTGTCCCTCCTCAGAGGGACTTGTCGCTCTTTGAGGTTCTGTCACCTTAGCTGCTTGCAGCTTCAGGTCTCTGAAGTTCAAACTGAAGAAAAGATACACTTTTTAAGACTATCTGGATTATTCCTGTTGTTAGTATGGGGGGGGCAACATTTTTTATGGTTTATTATGTCGAAACAAAATGGAAACCAGTTTCTCATTATTGTCTAAAACAAAAAATTATTAAAGCTTCCTTAAAATTTTAAAACATAGTAATAGTCTCAGTGGGAGAGAAGAAAATGAGGGCCAGTATTGTCTTTGCCTACAGCAGTCCTTCTGGCTTTCTCCTCCAAGGGTTGGGGAAAAAAGATCATTGCCTTAGTTCGGATATGTGGCAGGTGAGCTAGGAGAGAAGGGTGTAAGAAATGTTCCCTAATGCTTCTCATACTCAGGGCTGCAGAACTCAGAGTCCTGAACACTCAGTGGTACGGCCTGAATGTTTATGTCCCACTGAAATTCACATGTTGAAGCTCTAACCTCAATGGGATAGTATTTAAAAAATGGGTCCTTAGGGAATTAATTAGGGTTAGAGGAGGTCATAAAGGTAGGAATCTCATGATGGGGTTAAACATCCTTATAAAAAGAGGTATCAGAGAGCTTGCTTCGCACCCCCACTGCAAAAACCCAGAGAAGAGGTCCAGTGCACAGCAAGATGGCAACCACCCATGAACCAAGAGAAAAGGCATCAGAATGAAACTGACCTTGTCAGCACCTTGATCTTAGATTTCCTAACCCAGAACTGTGAGAAATAAATGTCTGTTGTTTAAACTACAGAGTCTGCAGTATTTTGTTATAACATCCTGAGCTGACTCACCCAGTACTGAGCATTCAAGAAACAGCTGAGAGATATTCCAGTGAAAACTGTTATGGTTTGGCACTGGAGTGTGGGAATCTCTAATTTAGAGAGTTTTAGTTACGAAGTGGCTTTTTACATAACACCACCATAGGCTTACATAGGCAAACCAGACCATCTGAAAGAGCTACAAAGGATGGATCTATGTGGTTTGAAGATCCAAAGTCACTCCTATGGGGTAGTCAACAAAGACAGCAGCAATATCTTCAAAAGCCTCGGACTAAAATTTCACTTACATTTTTCCAGAAAGTGTACACTAGTAGGGACTTCTCTTTCCTGTGTCTCTCCATTGCATATCTGAAGGCTTTCTTTGTAAAATTCATTCATTCATTCATTTAACACTTTTTTTTTTTTTTTTTTTTTTAAGAGAGGAAGGTGGGGAGGCAGGGGGAGGAGCAGAGGAGAGAGAGAGAACCTTAAGCAGGCTCAGTGCCCAGCATGGAGCCCAATTCAGAGCTCCATTTCACAACCCTGATATTACGACCTGAGCCAAACACAAGAGTCAGATGCTCAGCCAACTGAGCCACCCAGATGCCCCTCATTTAACAAAATTTTATTGAATGATTATAACATGCCAGGCACTGTCCTGGGATGTTGGAGTATATCAGAACACAAAATGGACAAAGATGCCTATCTATAGAGTGGAGTTTTCATTCTAGTAATGGGAGTCAGAAGTAAACAACATATGTGATAAGTAAGTACATGAAATAGAATAAGTAAAGCTGTAGATGTTGTAGATATTGCAGAAAAAAAAGCAATTTGGATGTTAGAAAGTGGTGGGTGTGGCAAGTTACAGTGGTAGGTAGGTAGCCAATGTAGACTTCAGTGTAAAGGTGACACCTGAGCAAAGACTTGGAGGAGGTAAGGGAGTGAACCACGCAGATAACTGCCAGACTGCTCCTGACAGAGGAAACAGCTGGCAGAAAGGCCCCTGGTAGGGGCGCCTGGGTGGCTCAGTGGGTTGCGCCGCTGCCTTCGGCTCAGGTCATGATCTCAGGGTCCTGGGATCAAGTCCCGCATCGGGCTCTCTGCTCAGCAGGGAGCCTGCTTCCTCCTCTCTCTCTCTCTGCCTGCCTCTCTGCCTACTTGTGATCTCTCTCTGTCAAATAAATAAATAAAATCTTTAAAAAAAAAAAAAAAGAAAGGCCCCTGGTGAGCATAAGCTCGGTGTGTCCCAAGAACAGTACAAAGGCCAAAAAAGGGGAAAGCAGTAGGAGTGGATGTTAGAGAGGCTGGAGACAGAGGTGGCAGATCATATAAGTAGCAAGGCTTACCTAGACATATTTCTAATCGGCATGCTGAATCCCCTTTCAGTTGCTGAATGTTCCCTCTCTTTTTGTACGTGGCTTTGTAATTACAGACCCTTATAATGTTCCTACTGGGAGTCACCAGAGATTGATTGAGGAGAAAGAGGCAATAGTTCAGTCCCAGATTAGTGATACAGCAGTTAGTAGAACAATTGTTACCAGATAATTGAAGCCATTTGAAGTCTGGAAACCTTGAAATAAATGCAGTCAGCGACTGACCTGCTAACTGCTAAATACATTAAGATCATAAACAAATAAATACAGATGATCAATAAGCTAAAAGATGAAAAGTAATTCAGTCTTGTTAGTCATCACCAAGAAGGAATTTTCTACTACCAACATAGATTATTTCTATATAATCTCGTTGGATATATAAGTTTTATACTATTATCTACTGCTGTCATAGGTAGGGAAACTGAGATTCTCCTAACATATAATGGGAAATTTACATAGGTTAGAACAATTTGGCTGAACATCAGCTGCTCCCTTACTGGTCTCTTCTCAACCACTTTTCTAGATTAACCAGCACTCACCATTCTTGCTACAAAGCACATTGACTAGCTCCCTCTGAATACTGGATGCTTGAACCTAGAGATCTTCTCTCACATTCACCTCAGCACTGCTGCTTTTTCAATGTTTAATATTTCACTTAAAATCAAGGCATTGATCACCAAGAGTTAGTTATGTTTTCCCTAAATTTCTGTCAGTTCTATTCATTATTGTAATTGTTATTTAATTAAATTGTATAATCTGATTAAATAGAAACTGATTTGTTTTTCAAATGGAAGCCAAGTGCTTTGCAAAGACTCAATGAATGTAGTTTTAAAAGTGAAAAAATTGCTGTCAAATTAGATGTGGGTAAGGGTAAGTCAAATGCAAAAGAAAATTATAAGGATCTTGAAGAGCTACTTTTCAAGTGCTTAAGTTCTCTCTCCATTTTAAGCAAAGTGGAACTAGAATCCTAAGTGATTTATTCATTGTAGTTATAATTATATTGGCTAATTGAATTTAATTTAAAAAAAGGAATTCCAAGAATATATTATAAAACAGATAACAAAACTTTGGCCCAACATGAAAATACTGACAAGTGAAAGTACATAATGTTAAAAAAAAAGTGGAGGATATATATGTATCATTTTAAAAGATCTGCTTTAAACTACTTCTCTCAATTAGCTTATCACTTACATTGTGCAAAAGGGCTTCAAAAAAAAGAAAAAGTATATGTCAAAAACCATGAAGCCATATAAATGGTCATATTACCAGTCTAATAATGAGAAAACATCAGACAAATATAAACTAAAAATAACTAATGGGTACTCTTCATAAGTGTCAAGGTCACAAAAAAAAATTCAGAAAATATTAAGGAGACATGAGAACTAATTACAATATAATTTTATGTATTAGCATCTGGAACAGAAAAAAGACACTAATGCTATGATTTAATTTAATATTTACAGTGTTAACTTAGTAAATATACAATGGTTACATAAGATGGTAACGTCAGAGGAAGTTGGTTAAAGGATGTACAAGAATTTCTGTACTATCTTTGCAACTCTTCTGTAAATCAATAATTATTCAAAAATTTAAAAATCAATTTAAGTGTATAGGTAATATACCCTTTACCCAGCTCCAGAAATTCTGTTGATAATTTATTCTAAGGAAATAATTTAAGGTGTATGCATGAAGTGGCTGGGTGGCTCAGTGCATTAAACATCTGCCTTCAGCTCAAGTCATGATCCAGTGTCCTGGGATCCAACCCCACATAGAGCTCCCTGCTCAGTGGGGAGCCTGCTTCTCCTCTTCCCTCTGCCGCTCCCCCTGCTTGTGCTCTATCTCCCTCTCTCTTCTGCTCTCTGTCAAATAAATAAATAAAACCTTAAAAAAAAAAAAAAGATGTTTGCAAAGATTTAGCCATAACACGTTAATAGGAAACAATTTATATGTACATAATAGGTGATTGGTTATGTATAATTAAGCATTACAATCAGCGGAATATTCTAGTTTAGAGTGATATTTTACAGGTATTTTTTAATGATATGGTGTAGGAGTGCTGACAAGACTGACTTCATCTTTGGCCCTCCCTCTTGTTCATGTTTGCTCAGTAACCTCTTCCGGGTCCCTTGGAGGTTAATACATACCTTAGAAATGCCCGCCAAAGCCCAGAATGCAGAGGAGGCTTGTTTTGACCTACGATGAATCTGCTAGAGATAACATATCTTTTCCTTCCTAGTGCACAGGTGTTGCCACAAGATCTAATTAAGGGTTAGCTGTCAAGTAGGTCCATGCAAGCCCTTTGAGGTACGTGGGAACTCTTTGGTCTCGTTGCCGTTCTGCGTGTCCCCTCACTCTGTAAATTCTGTGGACTGAGGTCTGGATTTTGCAGAGAATACCTACACAGCCGCTGTGGACATCCTTCATCTGATCCTGCCCTGCCATGTAGTAAGTTACCCTGAATGAAACTCTGCAAACTGTATGGGGTGGTCTGCTTTGTTTTCCCGTCTCAGAGTGACCTCTCTGTTTGGGGAATACCTTACTCTTTCTCCTCCACCTCTAACATATGGGAAAATCCTTATAAAATTCTAGTAAATGGAAAAAAAAAAAAAGGATTTGAAAACAGGCTATAGAGTATGAACCCATTTGTATGTATGATTATATACACACTCCTCCAGAAACACCACACACAGAAAAATCTTTGGAACACCAAAGATGTTTCCAGGGGTTATCACGAAATTTTAGAATCAGTCCTGCTTCATTTTTTCCCTAATTTTAACATACACTGCATTTTATGATCTAACTATCAAACTTCAATCGTTTTCTTTCTTCCTTCCTTTTTTTAATGCTAGTGAGGAAGTGGCAATTTCTATGTTTTTCTTTTTCTTCCTCTCTCCCTCACTTCCTCTCTTCCTCCCTCCCTCTCTTCTTATCCCTCATCTCCCCCTTCTTGCCCTTTCGTCCTTTCCTCCTTCTTCTTCGAGAGAAGCTACAGCTATTATAGACAATCTTTGAAATTGCTTGAGGGAACCATATTTGCATAAGATCAGTGGCTTCCCGAGATATGAGAGTACAGGAACTCAAACCACTTTGACCCAAAAGTCAAGATTATTGAAATCTGTTACAATAGATTACGATAACCCCCGCAGAGGCCCAGTGACAAGAAAAGGCCAAAAAAAAAAAAAAAAAGGCACGGAAATAAAGTCACCAAGAGGGCAGAAAAAGCTGGGACAAAGTGGCGAGGAGGACAGAAGAGAATCTAAAAAGCTAGACTGAGGAACTCAGGGTAACTTTACTATGGAACACCACTATCTTACTAGAGCAATGAAGAAGGTGTTGGGGAGAAAGACAATCCTTCTTTGAGATCTTGAAGAATCACCAGACTGATCTGTACCAGCTGATGCAAAATCTACTGGAGCATAAAGTCCACTCTAATTCTTGCTCTCTTGGACATGAGCCATTCTAAATGATTACTAGACTTCTGGTTGCCTCCACTTTGGCTGCAACACCAGCTCTAAGGCAGCAGCCCTGTGTTGGAGAAGGTAGTGGCTTTTTAATGAGCAACCAACATCTGCTGGCCGCTGTGAAGTCTGCCAGCTCAGGGGGTAGAGTTGCCAGATTTAGCGAACTAAAATACAGGATGACCAGTTAAATTTGAATTTCAGAGAAAGAATGAATACATTTTAGCATAAGTTTGTCCCAAATGTTACATGGGACCTACTTAGACTAAAATATATATATTAAAGTATATATATATATATATATATATATATATATATATATATATATATATTTTATCTGAAATTCATGTTTAATTGGAAATCCTGTATTTATCTTGCAATTTTATCAAGATAATGAGTCCAAATCCCCACTCTAACAAGATAAGCATATGCTACTTCTCATTTTTCTAACTTAAAATGTTACTAAAGAAAATATTATAGCAGGAGACATTTGTGTGAGAGCTCATAGCAGCTCTAATGCCTTAGCCGGTAACCATTACAAAGAAGAGAAAAGATGGCCAAAGGCAGCTGACCTCAGGCACTCTTGCAGTAAGAATGCTCCCATCACACTTGAGCTAGAAGTCTATAGATTAGATTTAAAGAAACAAGATGAAAACAGGGAGGGAGACAAACTCTAAGAGACTCTCAATCTCAGGAAACAAACCATGGGTTGCTGGAGGGGAAGGAGGTGGGAGGGATTGGGTGGCTGGGTGATGGACATTGGGGAAAGTATGTGCTATGGTGAGTGCTGTGAATTGTGTAAGACTGATGAGTCACAGACCTGTACCCCTGAAACAAATAATACATTATCAGTTAATTAAAATTTTTTTAAAAGAACATTTCGCAATAAGAATTGTTTTAGACTTAATTTAATTGCAAGAAATACAAAGACAATAAAGCTGAAAACAAGGTAGGAACAAATAGAACTGACCCTTGGAATATGGAAAGGACCTTTGGGAGGAGATGAGTGTCAGAGAAAGAGTGATTTCTTGCTAATCTGCTTATCTACATGAGTAAAGTCAAACACACTATTTGGAGATGTGGTTCACTACCCAGGGCAATTATTCACACCTCGACTGTAAATTGGGACACCCCCAATTACATCCACAATGATAATTTGTTACTTGGGCAATAAAGAATAATGACTGTTAAGAAACAAAAGAAATAAACCAAGCATTTGGAAGCCAGGAATTCAGGTAAGAAAAGCGAAAGAAGTCAGATTGGTTACCAATGTCAGGGCAAGAAAATCTGGAATCTAGAATGCTGCATCATTTGAGAATATGGAAGGGTCTAATTCCAAGGCGAGAAGTACCTAATCTCTTAATATTTCCTGCCAGAGGGGTAGACAGTGGGCAAACTCAGGCTTCCCCAAGGTTGCTTGTGATTACAAGGACATTATCATAAGTGAGCTTGTGTTCTTAATGTCTAGGTCTTTGTTGGCATATAAATCAATCAGATTGTATGGAAAGAATTGATATTGCAATTAGAGTCTTAACAGAAGGTACAGGTTAAAAAAAATTATTAAACTTTCTTTGGTGACAAAGAATAGTGTCCTTTTTCATTAATTCACTTTATAGGCATGATTTCATTTGCAGTACAATGAATAACTAAGTGTTTAATAAATGCTTTTTCATGGGAATAGGAATGGGAATGTTTGAATGTGAATAACAGGGTAAGAGGGAGACTTGAAGGGAAAGTTGACTGCCACCCATGCAGAGACCAATTTGACAAAAAAAGTCAGCTGGCCAAATATTTGACTTACTGTATTTGTCTCCATCTGTCCTTGTCCCGGGAAGTTTTAAGAGGGCTTAGTGGGCAAATGTGTTCTTGCTCGGTGGCCTAGCAAGGAGCACACATGATAGAATTGTTATCCCTTTCCTATTATACCATGTTTTCTTCAGCAAGGGGATAGTTCCTTTTGGAATGGGTAAAACAAATTAAACAATTACTAAGTCTTCACCTTTATTCCATCTACAAATAAGTTCATAATTGTTCCTTGGTACATATTTGCTAGGAAATATTAAAAAGACTTTAAATCAACTATCAGATTTTTGAAATTAATTCACTGAAGCATTTCTCAGGCCCTATTATATTAAGGACATTTGCTTCATGTTTAAAAAGATTTTTTTTTTTTTGATGGAACCAAGAAACCCTGCTGCTAGACAAATATCTAAGGATGTCTGTGGGCATTATCAATAGTAGCAAAAACTGGAAAGCAACCCCAAAACGTTTCAATCATACAATGGACAAATAAACTGTGGAATATTCATACACTGCAGTATTATTTATCAATGAAATGATTGAACTCAACCTATAGACATCAACATGAATGAATTTCAAAATCATCTTGCTGAAATCTCAGACAAATTCATGCAATATAATTCAATTTGTATAAAGTTTAACATTTGAGGGAACTAAGCAATATAATAATGTTTAAGGATAAATATCTAGGTGGCAAAACTACAAAGAACAGCAAGAGGAATAAGAACTTAGGACAGAAGTTACTTCCAGGAGAGAGCATAAAGGAATACACGTGGCAAATTGCCTCCAATGTGCTGGTAATGTCCTGTCTCCAAACACTGGGTGGTAAGTACAGAGATATTTATTTCACTATTATTTTAACTTTACAGGTAAGTCTTACATGCTTTGTGTAGATATACATTTCAAAAATTATTTGAAAACAGATGTTTAAAAAATAATTGAAAGGAAAAGCACTGAGATTTTTCCTATTCTGCCATCTCAGAAATACCAAATCTATAAAACATATTTTAATTAACTACTTTACTTACAAAGAACTTTCTCAAGTTTATAAGTATTCAAATGTTGATGTTCTGGGAATAATTTAGATGATCACCACTGTAGGGGGATTGTGGAGAAAAGGGAAGTGTACCTCTAAAGAAAATCCATTCTCCATCTTTGGCTTTAAGATGGTCACATTTTGTTAAGAAAGAAAGCCATGTTTCTATTTAGTATAAATTTTAAAAGAGACAATGAATTAACTGAGAGGACATCACATTATACATGACTATAATATGTATTAGCTGAGAATAATCACCTGAATGTCAAACAAAATTAAGCCTCAGAACTGACTAGATAAGTCAATGACCCCATTATACAGATGATGAGACTTTGATTCAAAGATAGTCAGTATTAAAATTATAATATTAAAGATTTGTAAAAAATTTTATTAGAGCACTTAATTCAGAGACTGGTTTTCCTTTCTAGTGAGAAAGAGAAAAAAAATGAGCTTGAAATAGATTTTACCAAGGAAAAGATAATGGAGTTGGAATTGCCTAACCTGGAGAAAGGAAACTAAGAAATAATTGATGATCAGCCTCAGACCCATGAAGGGCTCCTTATAGGAGAATCCTGCATACATGTTTCCTGTGTCTGGAAAAGAATAAAAAGAGACATTGTATTTAAATTGAGATAGATAGATAGATAGATGGATGGATGGATGGATAGATAGATAAATGCATTTTTTATTTGTAAATACATAAATCTAGAAGGCTATGCAACAGACTAACAGGAATTTGCTTGAAGAATGCATCAGAAGAAAGTGAAACTTGAAATACATATCGTTAACTTTCTTTAATTCCACATTATTTGATTTTTTTATAATAAGAATGTATTACCTTTTAATTTTTGAATTTTAAGTTATTAATAAAGAAAATGCAATGGGAAACATTTGGGCTGGACAGCATGGTGGCTCTGATACCAACTCTGTTATCTCTGTTATTTTATTATCCCTCCAACTGCAAATAAAGAACTTTTCACCCTACTCATTGTCTTAGTTGAGCATTGTTTACTTAGTTGCAAGAAAGAGAATTCACTCCAGCTAGCTGAGGCAGAGCCATTGCAGAGGACAGGAAGGGTATCCAGGATGGCCAGGAACTGAAAAGCTGGCAGGAGCTCTCCAACCCAAATGTTCCCTTTTCCCTGCTCTTCTGTGCTAATTTGCTTTACTCTTCTCTTTTTCTGTGCATAAACAGTTTTCCTCCATTTTTCTGTTCACAAGAGATGGTGTCCTCCATTTTGGCATCTACATTATATTCTACAACTAGCTTCTATAGCTAGCTACCTAACGTTCTAAGTCTCATTTTCAGACCCCACATTGTTGTCTCTCTGAAGTCAGTCATCTGCACCAGTTCACAGGGATTGAGGGAGCGCTCTGAGAATAGGAAATGGGCAGGTTCTCTAAGATGGAATGTGGGGCAGAAAGGGAAGGATACTAAAGGCTCCTAAATCATTGCAATGGCCTGCTAAGACTTGACTTTGGGGAATATGCATATGTTCCAAAGTTCAGTATAATAAATATTTTAATACTCATATATGATGCTTTTAGTAACATTACATTTGAATTTTCATCCGATTATTTTATCCATGGAAATTTCTATACGGCTTATTCATAAAGATATGCCTAAAAAAATCTGGGCTGCTTTGTAAATCAGAAGCATCTCAGCAAACTCTAAAGCCTGGGAGAAGCCCAGTAAACACAAAATAGCTGTACCATCAGGAAAAGTGAAAATAACAAAAGCCACCCTGGGAATCACAATAGAGGACATGGTAGGTCATCAATTCCAGATAACCTTAATGGTAAGTATGCCCATGGAGATGATGCCAGTCTCCTCTAGACAAGATAGACTCAGGCTGTGTCTGGTGCTTTGTTAAATGTCTGAGGTGGAGAGAGACAGGCTGAGAACAGAAGACTTAACATGTGGTTGTATCTCAGAAGATAATGGGTGCAAAATGAGCGATAGAAGCCATTTTCTAATGTAGAACTAAAAAGTTCTATTGTTATGTATAGAAAGACAATTGTAATTAGGTCGAATTAAGTAAAAACTCTTTTGAGAAGACAATTTCCTTTTTATTGCCATAACCCTGGAAGTGGGTTTTTTACTCTTTTATTTCTCATTTTTATTTCAGCAGTAACTTCTTTCAAACTGGATACTTAATTGAACAAAAGATAGTTAAAAATGTGAGGAATTTATTTAAATGAGAATCTACTCAGAGTGAATCATATCTTAATAGCTTGGCATTGTATATCTGATCATACAATTTTTTTTTTTTTTTTTTTTTTTGGTCAAGGAAGTTAAGTAAAGTTCAAACTAGATCAAGGACTCTTTTGAAGTAAGCTAGGTCCAGTGCATTAATAAAGAGTTCCAGAAATCAGTTCAGTGTAAATAAAGTATTAGACAATCAATGAAATAATTCAAACTAGAAGATTATCATTTCATATTACCCATACTTCTTTTGAGCTAATTAATTTGATAAGTATTAGGAGATAGAAGTCATGACCCAGGAGCTTTTTTTTCCTGATCCATTTTCTTAATCGAGTATAGTTGACATACACTGTTTTATTAATTTCAGCCTAGTGATTCGACATAGCAATTCGACAATTCTATGCATTGGGCAATGCTCACTATGGTAAGTGTGGTTACCATCTGTCACAAGTTTATAATGCTATTGACTATATTCCCTACGCTATCATTTCATCCCCGGGACTGACTTATTTTCTAACTGGAAGTCTGTACCTCTCAATCCTCTTTACCTATTTCACCCATCCTCCCACCCCCACCCCTCTGGCAAACACCAGTTCTCTGTGGTTATGAGTCCGTTTCTATTTGTTCGTCTTGTTTTTCAGATTCCACACACAAGTGAAATCATATAGTATTTAGCTTTTTCTGTTTGACTTATTTCACTTGGCATATTAACCGCTAGGTACATCCATATTGTTGTGAATGTCAGGTTTTTATTCTTTTTTTTTTTTTTTTAAAGATTTATTTATTTATTTATTTATTTATTTATTTATTTATTTGACAGAGATCACAAGCAGGCAGAGAGGCAGGCAGAGAAAGAGGAGGAAGCAGGCTCCCCACCAAGCAGAGAGCCCTGGGCTCCATCCCAGGACCCTGGGACCATGACCTGAGCCGAAGCCAGAGGACTTAATCCACTGAGCCACCCAGGCACCCGTCTTTTTTATTCTATATAGAGAGATCACACACACGCGCGCGCACACAAGCACACACCACATCTTCTTTAGCCACTCACCAATCTGCAGACATTTATCTATATCTTGGCTACTATAGACAATGCTAAAATAACCATAGAGGTGCATACATGTTTTTAAATTCATGTTTTCATTTTCTTTGGATAAATACCCAGTAGAGGAATTACTGGATGGTATGACATTTCTATTTTAATTTTTTGAGAACTTCCACACCGTTTTCAGCAGTGGCTATACCAATTTATATTCCATGGGCCAACAGCTTTTTAAACACTGCATAGTCCTGCAATCTTGAAAACATGCACTGTTGGTTAGACCCAAGCAAGATGAAGTAAGTTACAGCAGAGAGCTCAATGCATTTTAAACATCATATCTGAGCAGTCCATTTCAAATATTTTGTTTTAGATGATAAATAACATTTTTGAAGGGTGCCTGAGTGGTTCAGTTTTTAAGTGTCTGCCTTCGGCTCAGGTCACGATCCCAGGGTACTGGGATCTAGCCCCACATCAGGCTCCCTGTTCAGCAGGAAGCCAGCTTCTCCCTTTCTCACTCCCCCTGCTTCTTTGTGTTCCCTCTCTTGGTGTCTCTCTGTCAAATAAATAAATATTTTTTTTAAAAAATAACATTTTTCTATTAAAGACCAGAACGTGTGTTCGAACAAAATACTTTGTGAGGGAACCACTTACCTAATCTAAACTAGAGGCTCTCTATTCTTAAAGTACAATTCCCAGACTAGTAGCATAAATGCTACATAGGATCTTTTTGGAATATAAATTTTTAGGCCTCACTCCAGACTTACTGAATCAGAATCTCTGGGGGTGGGACCCAGCAATTTTAACAAGCCTTCCAGATGACTCACATGCACACTAAACTTTAAGAACCACGGGTTTAAACAATTTTAGTCTGATGACCTTTATCGAAAAAAGAAAAATATCTTGGTCATTGACAGAAATGAATTCAGCATCAAAACACCTACAAATGTACTTTTAAGCCTTGATGGATTAATCATTCAGCCTGGGATATAACGATTAACCAAAATAATTACAATTCAACAGCCTTTAAGCAGTATCTTATTCTAGATAAAAGAAGGCAAGTTTCCATTTTTCAGGTGAAAAGTGCTACTAATAGTATTACAATAATTTTTCTTTTGCTACTGAAGACTCTAATTATGGAATTCTCTGTAATCAGCGCTGCAGAAATGATACTCTAGTAATGATGGAGAATGCTTATTTAATGAGGTTGCTTAATTCAAGAACTTGAATTAAAATTTTCAGATTTAAGTTTTACCCTGGCCTAAAGTTTTTTAGGCTAGTATTCTGTGTTCCAGAAGATCATCTTTCATTCAAATCTCATTTTTCTTACCTTCCTATTTTTCCAATAAATGAACTTCTGAAGACTTCAAAGGATGTTATAAATGCTAGTTAACATTAGCAATTGATTACTATCTATTTTATGGTCTAATTGCTCTGTTTCTTTTTCCTGCATCTCTCTCCATGCTTCTCAGCAACACCCCCCCCCCCCGCCGTTGATCTACAAGAGCCCTTAGAGGCTAATAATATTGTCCAGGAATTAATGAAGCTAATTTCAGGTTATAAAACCATTTTGGGTTGGTAAGGATGTTAACAACTTTTATAAGACTCTCCAAAAAATCTGTGTTTGGATAGAGTTTTAGGCCTAATCAAGCCTTCCTGCAGACAAAGGGCCCATTTTAAAATAGACTAATTTAAATTACATTATTCTGAAGGAAGGTTTTAAATGCACTGTCATTTATACAGAAAATAAATTATTACTTTGATGAGAAAGGAGAAAGTCACTAAAGACAAAGGCAGAAACACATATCTACACTTAACTATAAAACTGTGTAAGCTATGGAAAACAAACAACAAAGTCCTTTCCACTTACAAACATTTTTCTTTTCTAAGTTTACAAATAGAGTAAGAAAATTTTTTTTAAATTTCTGCCCCCTTTAATATAATTCTCAGTTATTTAACTTCAAAAGGAAAGGTCTATAAAATAAAACTTTTGAGAGAAAACTTAGATATCATCGAATCAAATGAATAGTTAAAACTTCTCCTTTACATAAATTTTATGGTAAATATAATTTGAATATCACATCTTAAGATATTCTTAGTACAGCTACCCAGAATTGTAACCAAATTTTCCCTAAAAGGTAGCCATATATTTGAAGCTATTCATTCAGCAACAAATATATTTTTTTCAATCACTGGTGGTAGTATTATTGTTCAATATAATAGCTTAGAGTAATAGTAGAATGCAATACTATTATTATAATACTTAGTCAAGGATCCAAATATATCAGAATTTTGTCCCAGTAGTCACCCACCACTATAGGTGGGTGACAGATTCATTTAGTCAATGCATATTTATTGAGCGCCTACTATTTGCCAAATTCTGGGGATACAGTAATGAACAAAACAAATCACATTGCTACTTCCACAGAATTGACTTTCTACTTGGAGTGACAGGTCATAAACGAATATATAAAATAAATCTTCAATGTATCTGATAGTCAAAAGTGTGGATATGAAAAATTCAGCTAAGGGAGGAGAGAGAGAGGAGTGTAAGTGGTCAGAGAACAGTCCTCTATTTTTATAAGCTAGCCAAGTTAGGAACGCCCTCTCTGAGGAGGTAACAGTTGCAGAAAGCAAAAAATGAAATAAGGAAAGAAGCTTTATGAAGGTAAAGGTTGGGGCCGAGGGGCGAGTAAGTGAGGGGGGAACGGAAATGATGAAGTATTCGTAGCCAGGAGGCAGATCACTAAAGACAAGGGAAATCCTTTGGTCTCACTCAGTCCATTCTGAGTGAGACAGAGAACATTACAGTGTTTACAGCAGAAGTGTGATGTGGGTTTTTTAATGATTATTCCATCTGCTGTGTTAGTGGCAAAGCTAGAAAAAGGACACCAGGTAGAAACTATTGTAACAGCCCAGGCAAGGTGTGACAGAGACTTGGATTAAGATGATAGATATGGATGGCGTGAAAACTGGTAAGGTCTGGGATATCTTTAAAGGCAGAGTCAAGCGTGTTTACTTAAGGATTAGATATGGGGTGTGAATGTTAGGGAGGAATTCAGATGACTCGGGGTTTTAGACTCGAACACTAGAAGAAGGAAAGATCAGCAGAGAATATACTTACGGTAGGAGGGACAGAAGCTATGTTATCGGAAATCTTGACTTCTTGGAGGATTCCGTCACATCAGTTGAAGGAAATATCTAGCAAAGAAAGTAATGTCCTCAAAGAATGAAGACCACTCCCAGGAGAGTAGCCAGTTAGAGGTGAGCAGGACATCTGTGAAATATTCAGACGCTCATGGGCCACCTTCCTCTGGCCTCGAGACAACGGGCGTGTCGGCATCAGACATTCTCAGATGCAGGTCCGAGCTGGAGATAGGGAAGTTGGAGATAAAAAGGAAGGTGCCACGTGATAATCATTGATATAGCTTGGGCATGATGATAAAACACTGCAGGGAGACTACAGGAAGAACTGTGAGATGTCTTACAGGGGCTGGAAGTTTCCACAATGCCATGTGTAAAAGAGACATCAAAACGCAGGTTAAAGTTAGTGTAATATTTATTTCATTCAAATAAAGTCCAGCTAACCTAGAATTTCTTACATGTTCCTTTGGTTTCAGGGACTTCCTAAATGAGAAATGGCACATTGCTTCCCTTGCTGCCATGTTTCACCAGTGAACTGTTTTGCAATTCATTTCCTATCTTATGATAAGGAAAATAAAAGTACTAAAGTGGTGCAAAATGGCATTTTAAATGTCTGAAACCTGTCTTTTCATATGATTTTATCAATAACATATCTATATATAGAGATATAGAGATATATAGATATATACAGCTACCAACATAAATCAGGTTTCTGTGTGATCCTTACTTTTGATATTTCTTATGCAAGCTATGTGTGATCTACAAGGAGAGGGATCGTCGGCCGACAGCCTCATTTGAAACAGGTATGAGCTAAGATGTAGTACATCTTTATACGTACAGTATGCATAGTGCACGCTGCAAATGGTATTTTAAATCACTACAAATATGGTGAAGGAGAGATAAGAGGCTTTTCATATCAGATCTAGGAATATAAACACTTCTTCTCTGAGTACACAATATCCACTGTCAGTGAGAGCTGATGATTATTTATGGAATAGAAAAGATGCGTTTTGGCTTTTGTGATACACACAGCTATTTTTCTCAATTATTCTTGCCATGTCACCCATCATACCAAGAGCTACCTCAGAGATAAGAAACAATGACCATTTTCTTCCAGGAACAATGTGAGAATTATTTCGTTTCATGATGTGATTTTTATTTCACAGCTCTGAAAGCCTTGTTGGTGTGGAGGAGTTATTTCTTAAAAATCTTCTTCACACCAAAGATAGAGTAAAAAAAGAGAGAGAGAGAAAGGAGCCATCAAGATAGTGCTATTTTCATATTTTAAAGGAGCACTGAAGAGAAATTACAATCTAAATGGTCAGGACAGGGGCCCCTGGGTGGCTCAGTCATTAGGCATCTGCCTTTGGCTCAGGTGATGATCCTGGGCTCCTGGGATGGAGCCATGAGCCCCAAGCCCCACAAGCCCCACCGGGCTCCCTGCTCTGCTGGAAGCCTGCTTCTCCCTGTCCCACCTCCCCCACTTGCTTTCCCTCTCTCTCTCTCTTGCATGCACACTCTCTCGGTCAAGTAAATAAATAAAATCTTAAAAAGATAAAAAATAAATGGTCAGGACCAGTTTTAAGATTTTAATGATGGAGGCCTAAATGGAAAACTAAGTTTTGTGTTCAGTTTACTTGGGTAACGAAAAGTGAACCCCATGAATTCGGTGAGCGACCACCAGTGATTCAGTATAAATCTCAGCTCTTTAAAGCAAATTTATGACAATTAAAAACCACAGTAGATTAAGAACAACTGCTTATGTGTTTTCCTGGATGATATGCTGGTGAGCTTGTCATTGTGTAAAGTAAAATAGACCTATTTTTACAAAATCTATAATTAACCCAAGGGACTTTGCTCTGCATTTACAGCTTAGCAAGGATTCTAAATGGATTTAAACAGTAGGGAAGTGTCGCTGTTGAGTCCTCATGAATTCTCTCAAGGGCTATAATGGAAATGAAATAAGGATATCACTGCTCCTTTCCGAATACTAGCACTGCTTCCAAGATGTGGTGAGATTTTCAGTGAGATACAAATAGACACTTCCTTGAGTGAAAGAAACTTGAAACACCATCTCCATTGTAGTAGGAGCCTGTTGGTCTCGTTCATCACTACATCCTCAGCACCTACCACAGTGTCTGTCACGTAATAGGAGCTCCGTAAATATATTCCATACACGACTGAGACTGTTTGGGAAAACTGTACATGTTAGCATGGCTGCTAAGTTGAGATGTACGACCATGTTAATCCCTAATATATGGGGGTGAGCCAAAAGGGAAGATTATCTGGAAGTGTTACAGTAATTCTGTCCAGAGCCAATTAAAGAACTTCCTGGGATCCCATTAGCAAGATAAAATTAATTACAGGAAAAAGAGTCTACAATTTAAATCTTTGAAACCGGGGCACACACTGTTGGTGTCCCACTCCCTAAAAATCCCCTTGGGTTTTACCACCGTAGTTTGCTCTAGGCGACCAGCACCTTCCTCTCTTTGCCGAAGGGCTCACTTGGCTGGCAGAATCAGGGCGGACTTGTCAGTGTACGAGCACTGCAGTCTTACCAGTTCCTGTCCTCAGAAGGGAGTCCCATGCTGCGGTTTCATTCTTCACAGTTGCTATACTGAAATTCTTAGTAAGCATGTCTTGAACTCTTGTGTCCTGTATGTGAAGTCCCGTGGGACATTAAAACATCTACAGGAGGCTCAGAACCTCACTCAGAACTCTCCTCTTGCTACCTTTCTGCCTCTCCCCTACACTGACCAAGTGTTCTGCCACTCTCTGCCCATGGTGGGGTGGCAGCAGGGGGCCTGGGCACAAGCTGGGGTGAGAGTCAGGGGTCAGGTACATGTCTATAACCCATTATCATGTGCCCAAGTGTGGGATGGGCTGGGACAGGGATCAGGTAACTGTGAGCATCTGTAGCTGCTCTGAGTGCCCCTGTGCCCAAGAAAGTGTGACATTAAATAAATAACAAACACATGCTTGTAAACGCACACACATGTATATGCATGTGCCTCATACACAAGCATAGTGCAGACACACAAACCATGACCGAGAGAGAGAGAATGAGACAGACACAAAGAGCCACCTTTTTCTAGCTTTTTGAGCAAGGGCTCCACATTCTCATTTTGCTCTGGGCCATACAAATCTTCTAGTTGACTCTGAGTCAAACCCTTTCCGCCCGAAGGCATGGCAGACCAGTAGTTCTGAAGAATGAATCTCTGCCTCACCCCCTTCATCCTGCCTTAACTAAGGACTGGTTGTTGCAATTGGTGGGAGAATTATGAAGCACGGGTTTTGTCTTGGCTCCAGAGATTCCCCCCTCAGGACTCAGCTCCAGTTTGCATGTGCTAACTTGCTTGATAAAGTTCCCTTCTCTGTCTCACTTCCTTACTTCCCCACTGGTAAATCCTAACGTCATCTGTCACATCAACCACTTGGATTTAAATTCATGAGTCTGTTTTTGGAGAAACCCAAAGTAAGGCAGACTCATAAACCAACATTTAAGAGATTTCTAATATCCTTGACTAATTGAAAAATAAGTATCTCCCACAGAAGAAAGCCCTTTCTTCCATAGGCTTCTCTCAATTCAGAGGCTTTGGGGTTTGTGTTTTTGTTTACCTTTTGCTATTTAGGAATCATAAGCAAACTTAATCATTTCCCTGTTGTTTATTTCCTCCTTCTCTAATTTGAATACAAAGGATTCAAGCTCCCATGGGTCCATCCCCACTCTACAATTCTATGAATCTCTAGGTCTGTTTCAGAAAGAAAAGGAAACATTGTTCTATATCTATTACTGCAAGGTACAATAATTTTCTGTGGATTTCTGAGTTCTGCTGTGGAGGTATTTGTTTTTGTTAAATATGACTTTCAAATTACAAAGAAACTACACATGTCTGTCTGAACTGTTAGTCTGGAAAACAGATATTTTCAATGGAATCTGCAAATGTGACTTCGACATTCCTTTCTGAATTTGGGAAAGAAAATTGGAAGTACTGGAAAGTTATATGAGGTATGAGATTTATTTTAAGAACAAAATATGTTTTGGGGCACCTAGGTGGCTCAGTCAGTTAAGCATCTGCCTTCAGCTCAGGTCGTGATCCCAGGGTCTTGGAATCGAGTCTGCTTCTCCCTCTGCCTCTCTTCCCACTCATTCTCTCATTTTCTCAATATCTCTCCTTCTTTCTCTCTCAAATCAATCAATCAATCAATCAATCTTTAAGGAAAAGAACAAGATACATTTTATGCTTCACTGTTTCTAAGTTTTAAATCTTTATTTTAGAAATTTTTTGTACCTATGTACCTTTTGTACCTATATATAATATGAAATATGAAATTTATTATTATTATTATTATTATATGTCCTCAGACACTGCTACTTTATGCTGACATAAAAACAAAAGAGTTTGGAGAAGGTGCTGTCTGGGTTTTGGTCAACCTCCCATTTGGGGAATGCCTTGGAGAAAAAAAATACAATGCTAAAAAATAGGAATTAATTTCCTGTGCTCCTTTTTCCCTCCAGTGATTCTTGGAGTTTTGGATAAAACTAGTTGCAATCATTGACACAAAAAGTTTCCCTCCCTTGGCATGTCTGAGACCCAGTAAATGCAGCATAGATGAAACTAAATTCGGGCTGCTAAGGGACATTCCGGATCATTCCCGGACATAAGTACTATACGTGGACCTTATCTTCTTTAGGTATAACCTTGATTACCAAGCCTCTTGACTTGGAGCTATCTGCTTGACCTATCTCCCCTAATTCTTCAGTTTTAACAATCCTTTATATCTCTATATATCCTCTAGATCTATCCACTTCCCTGTTCCAACCCCTTGTTCTGGTGAAAAGTTCAGTCATTCATTCATTGTTCATTCTTTGAACAAGTATTAATTAGTGACTTACAGTGGGATTCAGTGAACTATAATTCAAATACATCTGTGGTCTACAGAAGAGCAATATCAACATCACCTAAGGATTAAGTTAGAAATGTAAATTCAGGGCCCTTGGGTGGCTCAGTCAATTAAGCATCTGACTCTAGATCTCAGGTCAGGTCTTGATCTCAAGGTTGTGAGTTCAAGCCCCATGTTGTTCCACGCTGGAGCCTACTTTAAAAAAAAAATGTAAATTCTTGGTCCCCACCCCAACTGAATCAGAACACCTGGTGGGAATCAAAATTCTGTGCTGTAACTAGCTGTTCAGGTACATCTAAAGTTGAAGATGCACATTGGTCTTGGTCTAGATTGGAACCCAATAAATTGCATTTTTAATACGTTTTCAAGTGATATCGATGCTACTAGTCCAGGGGCCACACTTTGAGAACCACTGATCTTGAAGTTCAAATTATTATTCCTGCTACCTTAAAAAAGCCTGAGTCTAAATTCCCCAAAATATTTTTCAGCTTTAACCCCTGCTTTGATCACACCAAACCCAATTTTACTGTGAATATTTCAGGCCCAAGTTGCCAACTCACAGCTTTTCAAATTCGGTGGCAATTTGAGATGCTGCCACTGTATCTGATTCATGATTACTCTCATTGTCTTCATTTCTGTTTCATGTGCTTTAACTAAAAGTTGCACAATGTGTTGGACTGAGCACAAATTAGAATTAGACCTCATGAGTATAAACTATAAATTTGATCACATTACCTGTCTAATTTTCAACAAGTCACTTATTATTTCTGAAGCTTATTTCCATACCTGCACAATGGAGAGGATTGAAAGATACTGCGTATTTGAAAGAAGTTAGCAAAATGGTATGGCATAGCAGGTGCTCAATTAATGTTATTTAAATTATATATCTTTTTTAAATACCATCTAATGCCAGGTAATGACATGAGATATGTTAAAATAATGTTTTAATCTTATATATGTCTTCAGAGTGCATTAGGTTTCATTTAAAAATTGATTTAACTTTATTATCGATACTTTCTTCCTTCTTCATTTTGGTGACCTCTAGGAAGTCTAAAAATTCTATTTTCCTTTGATTTATAAAATTACCTAGAGTTTTTAAAGTAAAGCACACTATAATAGAATGTTACAGTGGTAGTTTTAATGTCCAGTTTCCTATATTTCTTTGTCATTTGATATCAAATAAAAGTCATAGCTAAATGTACCCTAAAATTTCTCGTTAGAAAAAATAGCTTCAACATTGACTAAGCTTTTCATCTAAGCACGTGAAATCCCTTTATAGGCATTAGCAAATTAAGTTTTAAAATCTCTCCATCAGGGGTGCCTGGGTGGCTCAGTGGGTTAAGCCTCTGCCTTCGGCTCAGGTCATGATCTCAGGGTCCTGGGATCGAGTCACGCATTAGGCTCTCTGCTCAGCAGGGAGCCTGCTTCCTCCTCTCTCTCTCTGCCTGCCTCTCTGCCTACTTGTGTTCTCTCTCTGTCAAATAAATAAATAAAATCTTTTAAAAAAAATAAAAAATAAAATCTCTCCATCGGGAAAGTCAGAATTAGAACACATGGACTAGAACCACATAGGTTAGTTTAAGAAATAGGGGTTCATATAGATCTATCAGAATGACCTGAAAAGATGACAGTCTACTCATTCCTTTCGTTTTAATAACTGACATGGAACTCCAACCTTGAAATGGGTTTCTGATTTAAATATCATATTTACATAAAAGTAATGTATGCATATGCTTACAAAAATCAAATAGGACTGAAAGGGTTATAATGAATATCAATAACATCTTTCTCCATACCTCCCCAACCCCAAATTCCCTAGAGACAACCTCTTCTGAACTTCTGACTTTGGTATTATAAATAGTATGCTTATATCGCTGTTCTTGATTTACCAATGTTAGAAAGATACTTTTTATACCCTTCTGATAAACGAGGAGTTAGCAATTAAGACGCAATCATCGACACACCTCCCCAATTCCTTCCTCTGTGATTATATTGGTCGTGATTAAATAATGTAACAGTGGACTATTTTGAGTATATATAAAATTTCTCTGCAGAGTCAAGTAGGTGTACTATCAAACAGTTGCACATCCTTTCATACGTAGCCTTTTGGTTTTGTTCCTGGAATTCCTGATTATTTTACTTTGTTCTCACAACTTCTTCTAATAGCCATCTTTTCGGGGGTTTTGTTTTTGTTTTTTTCTGAAGTTCCATCATATCAGGTACTGATCAGATGCGTCCCTCCTCTCTCGCACTCCAACTACAGAAAGTTTTCACATCAACCTTCTGCTTCATTTGGGGCTGCTGCTCTCCACCATTGTTATCTTGGGACCACCCTTGACTCCTGTCCTGGGTTTGTAACCACCATTTCCTGAATTTCATGTCATTCTATTTCTTAGTATTGCTGGAGGCACATTTTCTGAGTCTTTGCTGGTTGAAAACGTTTTTCTTTTACTCTCTACACCACAATTTAAAAAAAAAAAAAAAGGTTTTATTTGTTTGATAAAGCGACAGAGAAAGAGAGAGCATGAGCAGGGAGAAATGCAGGAGAAGCAGGATCCCACTGGGGAGGGGCTCAATCTCAGGACTCCATCTCAGGACCCCAGGACCATAAACTGAGCTAAAGGCAGACACTTAACTGACTGAGCCACCCAGACGACCCTCTACCCTACATTTGATAGGTAATTTACATAGGCATAGAATTCTAGGTAGAAAATCATTTCCCATCAGGATTTTGAAAAGATTTCTTTGTTGTCTTCTAAAGACAGGAAATGACCGATTATGAATAAACTCAAAGATTATGGATTAAACATGCCATGGTCTAGTTTGGTGTTCCCAAGTATAAGCATCTTAAGAATTTCTCTGCCTTCGTCTGGGGTCATGATCCTAGGGTCCTGGGATCGAGCCCCGCATCACATAGGGCTGTCTGCTCAGCAGGGAGCCTGCTTCCTCCTCTCTCTCTGCCTGCCTCTCTGCCTACTTGTGATCTCTGTCAAATAAATAAATGAAATCTTTTTAAAAAAAAAAAAGAAAGAAAGAATTTTTAGAGAATGAAAGAAGAATATAGATCACATGATAACAAGATTTTGGTTTAAGGCAGAACTCACTACATAAATTGAGGGACCCCATACAAAATGAAAATGTGGTGCCCTTTGTTAATAAACCATTTAAAATTTCAAAACAATGCCAGTAGAGCATTAAACCAAGCACAAGGGCCTTTTCAGTGCAGGGTCATGTGTACCTGCACAGGTGGCACACCTGTGAGCCTGGCCCAGGTCTCAGATCTGGCTCTGAAAACCATCTCCTTAATCTTCAATGTTTCATGGAACTTCACTGAGCCATATAGTCACATTTATAAAATAGGAATAACATCTATTCTACTAAGCATCCAGGGTTGTGGTGAATCATACATAACATGGTAAAAATAATATATGTGTGAGCGCTGTGTAAATCATAGAAGTATAAAGAAGAGGAAGCCTTTATGGA
This sequence comes from Mustela putorius furo, assembly GCF_011764305.1. Classification (NCBI taxonomy): domain Eukaryota; kingdom Metazoa; phylum Chordata; class Mammalia; order Carnivora; family Mustelidae; genus Mustela; species Mustela putorius. The sequence goes on from NW_025421987.1 coordinate 36,524,646, forward strand.
CTATTTTCCTTTATCATTCATTGATAAAAAGTATTGGGTTCTGTGTGCACCGTTGTATCGTCTTTTATGACTGGATAACTGATATATAGACATTCCATGGTTTCAGATATTTATATTTAGAGCCACTCCAACACTGGAGTTTTGTACAAGAAAAGCTATAATTCATTGTTGACCATTACATCTTAATCTAAAGCTCTAAGACTTTTTTTACTAAAATTTCTAATTTCACCTTACAAATAGCATTTTAAAGTCAGCACTTAAGTTGTGAAACATGTAGGTAACTATGAGCATGATTTACTGTTATTCTGCCCCGAGTTTTAGCTGGTGACCCTATTAAAATTATAGACCTTTACCCAATCTTAAGCTACCTTCATGGGTACGTGTGCAGTTGGCTCTGTTTTGCTGTTTGAATCTTGGATTAGTTACTAACCAGCTATATGGTATCAAGTAAATTACAGAATTTTTTGAGTCCCATAGGTTTGTTGTGGGTATTAGCTAAAGTATGAAGATTTCAGACACATAGTATGTGCTCAGCAAATGGTTGCCATTATTACGATCTATCTCATGAAGAAGAATAGGAATAATAATTCTACTTTTCAAATGACCAAGCATACCAAGTTTTGTACCAGAAAATTATTTCCAAAAACAGCCCAATTCCAATATACTAATGTTTAATTTCATGAACAGAAATGAGTACTCAGCTTCTCGTTAGATCAGCACTGAGCCTTTAGACAAGGTGCCCACACGCTACAGCCTACCACCTGTTTTTCTACAACTTATGAACCCAGAATGATTTTTACACTTTTCTTTTTCTTTTCTTGAGGTATATTTGACACACAACATTGTGTAAGTGTAGGGTTGATTTAGTACAATTATACTGCAATATGACTGTCAATGTAGAATTAGCTAACATCTCCATAGTGTCACATTATCACTGCCTCTGGAGTTGGAGACAGTTAAGATCTCTCAGCAAGTACAATGTTTATAATACAGATATTTTGTCTATAATATACTCCGAAATGGTTGGAAAAATGAAATCACATTTTGTGACATCTGAAATTACATAAATTTAAATTTCAGCATCCAGAGTTTTCTTGCAACACAGCCACACGCATTCATTGACCCAGTGTCTGTGGTGACTTTGGTGCTACAACAGCATGTTGAGTAGCTGACCCATGGCCTGCAAAGCCTAAAGTATTTCCTGTCTAGATCTTAAAAGTTTGCTGACTCCAGACCATGAGTCCCGACTTCTCACTACACAGACACAACCTAGTGAAACCATTCCTGGGCTCTGGCATTTTTGTCTCTCCATCTAGAAATAGTCACCCCGTAGCAGCTAGCTTTCCACCAGTCAACCCATCCTGAGTGCTCTGCTCCTCATCCCTCACCCATATCCTCATTGCTGCTGCTGCTCGGGTGGCTCTGACCTCAGCTTCTTGTCTTAACCACAATTCACACTTACCGCTGATGTGATGATGTCCCCTGCTGCTAATCTGAGAGGACACCAGCAGATCCCATTCTGAAGCAGAAGTCCATACCAGCAGCTAATCCAGAAAGAATCTTCAAGTGCTTTCCGGATGCAATTTTGGAAAGTGCAGTGCATTTTTTCCCAGTGTGTATTTCCACTCTTGACCACTATGGATATGAAGTATCTGCTATAGACCTAGCACTCTACCATGGAAGAGGTGGGGGTTAGAAGATGGAAAGAAAGTTGAGTTAGGGGGGAAGAAGAAAGGTGATAAGATAAAACGAGAAAATGAACCAGTTTGGTGATGGACTATAAGTCACAGAATGAATAAACGAATGAATGAATGAGGGATTAATGGGCGTAATTAAGAAAGACTTTGCTGAGAGGCTAGGATCTTAATTAGTTGGGCCTTAAAGGATGGGATGGATTTGGGGAATGCCTACTGGAGGGAAGTAGGAAAAATAAATAGGTTAGTGAAATGAGTTCTGCATCTGAACAGCCCACAACAGAGGTCACTGGATGTAGAGGGTCCTCCCTTCTCCAGATTCCCACCTTCTATCACTGTAGTCCTGTCACCCAGGCCCCATATCAATAAACTGCAAAAAGCACCTTCAATGAGTAGGCGAGACGATGGTGACTCTCTCTGCCTAGACCACTCTCTCCTCCAGGAAGGCAAGCAGGCCTGCACTAGGGCAGAACCAGGTGGACAGGGTGGCTGTCAGTCTCCATCTGCACCCCCAGGGCCAGATACCCTCCTTCACAGCACAACCTTACTAATATATTGCAGATCGGAAATGAGTGGATACCCAGCTGCATCCTAGATTTAGATAGTTTTGTTGGAATTTTCCAGCATATTAAAATGTTTTAAATTAACATTTGATAATATGCTCTGTTTGGTGAGGCTGTGGCTACACAGGTGCTCTCATTTTTGGCTGGAAAGCAAAACTCATACAATCCCCACAGGGAGGAATTTGAAAAAATCTAGTGCAATCACATATGCATTTACTCCTTTGACATAGCAATTTCAATTGTAAGCATCTGTTATATAGACATACTGGCAAAAATACAAAATGCTTTATGTTCAAGGCTGCTCCTTAAGGCATCATTTAGGATAGCAGTGAAAGGGTGCGTGGGTGGCTCAGTCGGCCAAGCATCTGCCCTCTGCTCAGGTCATGATGCCAGGATCTCTGGAATTGAGCCCTGCATCAGGCTCCCTGCTCTGTTGGGAGCCTGCTTCTCCTTCTCTCCGACTTGTGCTGTCTAGTTTTCTGTCTGTGTCTCTCCAATAAATAAATAAAATCTTAAAAAAAAAAAAAGAAGAAGTATTGGAAACAGCCAAAATTATCTCTTAACAGTAGACTGACTAAACAAACCAGGCAAACTTTTCCAGTAAATGGCCAAACAGTAAATATATTAGGCTTTGTGGTCATATGGTCTCTATTGTAAAACTTAGCTCTATCATCTAACCATAAAAGCAGCCAGAAACCATGAACGAATGTGTGGCTGTGTTTCAATAAAACTTTATTTGTGAATACTTGAAGTTTGAGTTCTATATAACTTCCATGTCACAAAATGTTATTCTTCTTTCGATTTTGTTTTCAGCCATTTAAAACCATAAAATTCGGGGCCCCCGCGTGGCTCAGTGGATTAAGCCTCTACCTTCAGCTCAGGTCATGATAGCAGGGTGCTGGGATCAAGCCCTGCGTTGGGCTCTCTGCTCAGCGGGCAGCCTGCTTCCTCCTCTCTCTCTGCCTGCCTCTCTGCCTACTCTGATCTCTCTGTCAAATAAATAAATAAAATCTTAAACAGAAAACCAAAAAACCGTAAAATTCATTCTTAGCTTGAAGTACATACAAAAACAGATCACAGACTAAATTTGGGTTTTGGGCTGTACTCTTGTTAATCTCTGGAATAAACTATGGTACATCCCAACAATGGAACCCTATATAATTGCACAAAGAAGTGAGGAAGATATCTATTTACTGTTATGGATCCAGAATTTAGTAACTGAAAAAAAACAAGGGCCAGAGCAATGTTTGTAGAATGCTATCGTTTGTGTAAGAAATTGAAGTAAATAATATACATGTAAAATATTCATATTTTCAAAAAGAATGATGGAGGGATCAATCAACAACTACGTAAAGCCATTACTCACAGGGAAGAGCTGAAACGGTAGAATGGACAGGAGTGGAAACAAGATTTCTATGACTGTAACTTGTAATATTATTTTGACTTTGGAATATATTTTTGACATAATTAACAAATAAAATGAAATCACAAGAGAAAATATTGATTTAGTTGTCAACACTTAAAAATTGGAATATTTTGTAAAGAAATCTAAATTTCATTTCTTTTGAAATATTGAAAGATCTGTTTGGCATCACAGAGTCTACTTACCCACTTGGCCATGCATTCTAGAGACTTCCTTTTTAGTAAGATGTGTGTTCTCAGATTTTGCTATAGGACCCATTCTGGTGGCTTCACTTTCCCTTGCCTGCCTGGCCTGTGTGAGCATTAAGTTTGTAACTTCTGCCCTAGGAGAAGCAAATGAATTAATACTTGATGCTTCATAGGGCAGTAATAGGAAACTATGCAGTATTTTGAGGACAAGTATCCAATGATAAAAGTAGTATTTCAGGGAGATTAGCTTGCCTGTGTTATGAGTAATGATCTAGAGTGTGGAAGAGCCTGATCCCAGAGAGATTAATCCAGATTTGGTTATGCTAACATGGGCATGATATAAATTGACCTGCATGGGTGATGGCTGCAGGATGGAGAGAAAGTAAAGAAAAAGCCATCAGGACAGAAAATCAAAAAGAATGAGGAATTACAGCAGAGCTGGAAAGGACCTGAGAGATCATCTAATCTCACACCTCTCTTTTATAGGAAACTGAAGCCCAGGGTGGTACAAGACTATATTTGGAATTTCACATCTGGTTAACATCAAGGTTAAGATCACCATCTAGGTTTTTTCAAGTCTTAATGTAATGTCATTGCCATGAAATGTTATTATTTTGAGGCTGTCGCTAACAGAGAAAGACAAAACTAGTTAAAGAACTTTATAACTCTTATAACCATATACACACTAATTGCACCGTGGTGTCCCCAGTATATAAAGCAGCTGCTATTCTGGTTGATAGCAAAGTACTGACAAAAGTAAAGACTTACAGAGAGAATTTTCCTTGGAGAGAAGATAGCAAATCTGAGTTTTAAACATGGTGGGTAAAGTGAAACATGTAATTGGTGATTCTAGGCAATTGAAGATCTTTATAAATAGGCAATTTTATATATTTCTCTGATCATTCCTACTATAAATTAATGTCCATTTATTTATGGTACTGGATCTGTTATAACAAAAAAAGAGAAATGTCACTATAATTTGTCAAAGCACACAGATTATACAACCCAAAGTTAATAATAATGTATCAATATTCACTCATCAGCTGTTAAAAAATGTACGACACTAATGCAATATGTTAACCGCAGAGGAAAATTCCTAAGGTTTTGGGGGGACACATGGGAATTCTCCAGACTTTCCATTCAAGTTTTCTGTAAATGTCTCAAAACAATAAAGTCTATTAATTTTTAAAATTATATCGGTGGAAAGATCCTCCAATAATCTATTGTGAGGCCACAAAAATCAAAATTGTGAATTTGTTCCTTCAGTAGTTCTCCATTGGCAAATACATTCTCAGAAAAGACACAAATGATTAGATGCCAACCCAGACTTAAAGTGAATATTACATGACACCTGTGTGGTTCAGTCAATTAAGCCTCTGCCTTCAGCTCAGGTTATGGTCCCAGGATCCTAGGATCGAGGCCCACATTGGGCTCCCTGCTCAGTGAGAAGCCTGCTTCTCCCTCTCCCACTCCCCCTGCTTATGTTCCCTCTCTAGCTGTGTCTCTGTCAAATAAATGAAATCTTTTTAAAATAAATAAATAAATAAAATAAAGTGAATATTACTTTTTCTTTCTGAAAAAAAAATGTGAGGATGATTTAAAGATCAATTTAAAATCAGTAAATGAAATTGAAGAAAAGTAGTTTTAAAAGGGGAATTGCTTGAAACCCATACACAGTTCTCTGACATTTTTTTTTTCTGCTGAAATTTGACTTGTTGGCCATTGAGATTATCAGCGAGATCCGTGTTTGTACCTGACAGAGGTTTTGTACTATAACATAGATTGCAACACACACTTACTGATTCTATGGCAAATGGCTGGAAAATATATATACCACACTGCTAGAATGAACCACGGCATCACCAACCTAAATGTGTCAAGTCCCTAGGAAGTAAAAATTGATCTCTAAAGCTATACCGATTATATAGTGGGCCATTTGGGTCATTATCTTCAAAGTAATTAAATCAGCACTGAGTTGTTCACATAATAATGTAATCACATTTTGATGACTTTAAAACAGGTAAAGAGTGACTTGTCATTTGTGTTTGCTTTCCAAGGACAATGTAAAAGTTCATTTTTCTCTTCCTTCTTTTTTTATTATTATGTTTTTTATATAAGTTACCGTGTAACGTTAAGGAAATGAATGAGACACTGGCTTTGTTATGCCACAGATTTAGAATATTGTAGTGTTAGAGTTTCAAGGCATTGACTTAATTGTTTTATTCACATGGGTCTCAGCTGGGAAGCTTGCACAAGCCTACCTCCCTGAGAGCCCTCACTGCAATTCAAACTCTATTTTAAGCTTTCTTTCTTTCCGTTTTTTGTTTTTGGTTTTTTTTAGATTTATTTATTTGAGAGCGAGCACACTCACACGCGTGCAAACGAGGGAGGAGGGGAGGGAGAGAATCTCCAAGCCACTGAGCAGGGAGCCAGACCTGGGGCTCGATCTCATGATCCATATAGATCATGACCTGAGTTAAACCCAAGAGTCAGACACTTAATGGACTGAGCCATCGAGGTGTCCCCAAACTCTTCCTTTTAAGGAGAAGAAACCAAGATCCAAGACATTGATTGATTTGCCCAAGCTCTGTAGTGATAGGTCCTGCACTCAAATCTATTTGTCCTTTCCTATACACGATCCTTCCTTTCACATTGCATTATGGGAGGTCAGTTGATTCCGTTCCACGTATCTCTTGTGTATATCAACAAAAAGCGGGTATGTTAAAGACGGGGTGATCTCTACAATCCCTTACAGTTCTACAATTCCATCAGTTACCAAACTGTGGGTTTGGGGTGTGGGGAGGACATAATCTTATTTAGCTTTGATTGCTTTCCCCTCCTGAACCTTAACTGGAAAGCGAGAAAAAAAAAAAAAAAAAAAAGGAAAGAAAATATATTTAATGCGGCATAGGTATGAAAGTTAGACTGTAGCTGGTCTGCAGAGTGACTTCTAGGGTTATCCTGTGTATTACCCCAGGTACCAGGGGGCTCTCACAAGGTCTCATCTTTTGCTGGTAGACTAACCTTCCACTTTTCACATTCCACCAACTACTCCTCTAGAAGTAAGGTTTTATTTCACAAAAGAGACACACTGGCATAACCACTCAGTCTTAAATTTCTACTTGTTTCCAAAGCATTCAAGCTATAAATAGCTGTTAAGCCATCATTCCTATTTCACGTGAATTTAGTTATACATAATTACCTTCTTCATGACTGCCTTAAATCTCTCAATTGGAATAAGATCTCATCTTCCTTTCCGCTTGGGAGAGAGGTCTGAGAGAAGCTTTAAAACTTTGCAAATAACTCTCTCTTTCGTACTTCTTCTATGCTATGGCTTAAATTCCCTGTCAAGCAAGGAAGACCTCTTTTCAATATATCCTTCAGTCTGAGAAAAGCAAACTACTAGGAGCTGAATTGCTGTCCTGAGGCCAATAGGCAGCTCCTGGCTTCTGGTTCTAACTTCTCTGTGTACCTCTCTGAATTGTGAAGATTAGTGACACAGTAGGTCACTGTGGGCTGTCTTGCCTTGTGAGAAGGCCTTCGCATACATGTACCTTCCTATATATGCCCTGAGCCAAAGACTACATACAGCAGGAATTCTTAAGAACAAAGGTATGCTTCAACTACCAAGCATTATAATTTTGTGTAGCGTAACAAGAAATCTAATATTCTGGGGAAAAAATAAATCAGAGGTACAATCCTTGAATCTCTAGAAGTCTTCAAATAGGATCCCATCAACAATGAACACGTCTGAGATTGTTTATTTTACAAACCTAAGGGAGAAGTTCAGAGTTGCAATTTATGCAATTAGAAATCACATTTGCAAAAATATTGCTAATCTTTCTTACTCCACAATGTTTCATATATTCACACACACATGCATATTTTTAAGAAAAATAATCCAGAAAATATTGCTTCAAATACACTTTTTACAAAATATTTCAAGATAATAATTACAGCTACCAGGACAGGCTCCTTGGGAGCTTCAATTTCATAGTTAGCTGCATCACCTTTCTTTGGGGAACATGTTGTATACGGTAGAATGTGCCCCTGTTCTTGCCAGGGCAGACAAAGGGAGCTGAATCTAAAGGGTGAGAACTAGCCTGCCTGTTCTCTATGAAGGGCAGGGAAGGGGAGAATTAGTCAGCAGCACTCACTCTCCACCTGCTTCCCAGATGCCTCTTACTTTTTTTTTTTTTTTTTTTTTTTTGCCTTATTTGTCTTTTTCCTTTAAATCTGGACTGTTTGCATACATGGACAAACCTTGCCACAATTACTAGACAATCAGACTGGGCCTTCAAGAACCGCCTGGCACTACTTCTTCTGGACCGGGATTTTGGGGGTTGGCAACTGAAATGAAAATAAAGGAAAAACTCAGTGCATGAATGCCTTTTAAATCACTCTTTCCCCCTGTCTTTTGGTCTTCTCTCCCTACCTATTTTCTACCTCACAAGCTATGGAAGGAGTAAATATGTGAAAAAATATGGAATATATTCATTGAAAACATTATCTGCTCTTTGGTTTTATTCATTTACTCACTTAACAAATATTCTTTGAAGGCATCTCTGTGTTAGCTAAGTGCTGGGTATGTGTGTAGTAGTCAACAAAATAGACAAGGTCTTTTTTTTGTTTGTTTTTTTTTAAAGATTTTATTTATTTATTTGACAGAGAGAAATCACAAGTAGACGGAGAGGCAGGTAGAGAGAGAGGAAGGGAAGCAGGCTCCTTGCTGGGCAGAGAGCCCGATGCGGGACTCGATCCCAGGACCCTGAGATCATGACCTGAGCTGAAGGCAGCGGCTTAACCCACTGAGCCACCCAGGCACCCATAGACAAGGTCTTAATGAAAGTTCTACTCTTCTGAGTTAGATAGTAAATCAACTATTTGCTACATGAGGAAATAAACTGGGTTGGTCCCTAATTTAGACTTCGGGCCAGAGAAGGCTTTAGACTGACGGGCCAGAGAAGGCTTCTCTGAGTGGATAACACATATGAACATCTGAAAGATATTTAATTGTTCTCCTAAGTCTTCTGGTATAAAAATCTCTGAGCATATCTAAATAACTATAAAATAAACATAACAAAATGTGTGAACATTTATTTGTCAGTGAAGGTCTCTTAATTTTTCCAGAAGTGGACCAGTTTCATCCAGCAATCTTGCATCTTCTAGAACTATGAAAGAAGACCCCAGATAAGAATATTTCATATTCAATGTCAATGGGTCTTACTATATAAAGTGACAGAGTTAAGACAAAAGCAGTGGACCAGACACACTGTCCTTTAAAAGTGCTAGGATTTAAAAGCTCAGTGTGAATGAGAAAAGGAGTCTGCTTAATACTACGAACACATTCAAACCCTTTTTTGATTGCTCCTTTGTTGCTATCCTAAGAATACAGAGAGGGCAAAGAACACACAAACGTGAGGGGGAAAGTTTTCTAGACATGGCCTTGATTTTAGAACTTTGTTATAAATCCATGAGATAGTGTCTATCCCAATGAAATTATTGAATTAACAAGATACATTTATGACTCCCTTTCTCACTTATGAAATGCTTAAATAACATCCCACTGTGTTCTCAAAACAGATCTTTGAAGTAATTATTATTATTCCCCATTTTTAAAAAAAGATTTGATTTATTTATTTGACAGAGAGAGTGCACGAGAGAGGGAATAGAAGCAGGGGGAGTGGGAGAGGGAGAAGCAGGCTTCCCACTGAGCAGGGAGCCTGATGTAGGGCTCCATCTCAAGACTCTGGGATCATGACCTGAGACAAAGGCAGACATTAACCAACTGGGACACCCAGGTGCCCTTTTCCTCATTTTAAAGAAGAAATAGAGTTCAGATATGTCATAGTGTATTAGTGAATGGGGAAACTGAGCTTCATAAGTTGATTTTCTGACCCCAATGCCTGTGGTCTTGCTACTATATCACACTGCTAAGCCTTATTGTAAGTCCAATAGCCTGAGCCTGTCGTGAGTGGAGTGACAGATTCCACAGAGCAAAATGTCAGTGGACAATCATGCTTGCTGCTGTGTCACTTCATGGAGACCAAGGGGTCACAACCTCATCTCATTCTAGTTTCCTTCAGAGACTCATTATAGGATCTCACATCCAAAAGCAGAAGGGCAGATAAATCTTAACTTTTAATATGGTTTTGAGGCACCTTGTGACTAGCACCTGTGGAAGCAAACATGGCTTAGGTGAGACTCACATTCTCAGAGCTTATTTCTGCCATGAGTGTCTTTCATAAAGAAAAATGAATAAAAAGTATGGAGGTTTCTGAATTGGGTAAGAATTTGAAAGCATGCTGAAACCATCTCCTCCTAGAACAATATTTAGTGGAGAGGGTTCTTCACAAGCCTGATTGCTCTAAAAGAGACCAAAAATCCTTCTGAAAAGAGATCTGTGCATCCCAATAATTTCAGTGTTTAAAGAAAAGCAAGTTCCTGGCCTCAAGTAAGATGATAGTAATAGTAGTAGTACCAGTAGTAATGATAATACTTGTAGTATAGAAAATGGGACACATTTACCAATTCTGTCTCCATTATTCTGAAATAATTCTACTTTAAGCAACTTAGGCATTCTTGAATTATTTTCTATCTCAGAGTGTTTAGGTAGAATATGGCTGATTTCTAATTATAAGGAAAATTGTTTTCTTTTTTTTTTTAAGATTTTATTTATTTATTTGGCAGACAGAGATCACAAGTAGGCAGAGAGGCAGGCAGAGAGAGAGAAGGAGAGAGAGAGAGGAAGAAGAAGACCCCCCTCCTAAGCAGAGAGCCCGATGCAGGTCTTGACCCAGGATGCTGGGATCTTGACCTGAACCGAAGGCAGAGGCTTTAGCCCACTGAGCCACCCAGGCACCCCAAGGAAAATTGTTTTCTAAAATCACAATAGCTGTGCCTGATTGACATAGTTTGTTGGTGAATCATATAAACATTCTGAAGACGATTCTTGCAGAAGGCTAGAAAGGCCCATACTAGGCATAGCCATGTGAACTAGTCCTGGCCAAAGAAATATGAGGGAAGTCTCTTAGACGTTTCTGGGAGGAGTTTCACTATTGTTGAAGAGAAGTTATTAACCTCCGATCCTTCTTTCTTTTTGCCTTTAACTTGGCCATGATGCCTGGAGCTGTTGCAGCCCTTTTGTGACCATGAACATTGAAGGTAATGAAGGCCAAGAGTCAGTAATCTATACAGCCCATGGCAGAAAGACTGAAATTGCCTAGGCCTTAAATGTTATTGCTCAGCTGGACTAACACAAGCATTTGGTTACTTCTAGCCCTTTCATCATACAAGAAAGTAAATCACTCTTTGTGATTTGCTACTATTCCTGAGATTATTTGTAATGTACAGCTGAAGGAATTTAATTAATAACACTGTATAGTTTTGAGCTACTTACTTAAAGGGTTTGAACCTAAGTTTCCTCATGTATGAAATAAAAGAAGGCTGAACTCTTTTAAATCTAGGAAGTCTCTGATTCAAAAAGTACATTGGCTCCATTGTATTCAGAAACAGTTTTTTAAAAAGATACTGTACACATTTCCTTTCCATTTTGTAAGTAGCCTTACCTTTTAGTACCATGGGAATATGAAATAGTACATATTTTCAACATATTTTGCTATTACTTGTTTACCCTTGAAATGGTTGTATCACTTTAATGCAAAGTATTTTGTGTTTTCATAATTCTTCACAAGTATGGATTCTAGTCAATGCAGTGGGAATATTCCACTGGATTTACACAGAAAGCCAAAATGTACAATTTATACTTTCCTATACAATTACAGAACTATTGGCCTTAACACTGAAGAGTGTCTATTTTAGGAAGACTAAGACTTCATCACAAAACACCTGTCAATCCAGTCTTTACTCTGAGACTAGCACAAGGATAATACCTTTTGCAATGACAACTTCAAAGAAAATATCTTTTTATTGTTGCTATTTAAAGATCACTATGGAAGGTAATGCTTGGTCATTGAAAGGAACTATCTCCATGGGCAAAAGAATGAAGGTAAGGGATTTTTAAAGTACTTCCTAAGTAGATTTGCAACAACAGACTTACAGGGAATGAATATTACCTTTAATTTCAATAGGAGACTATCCTATCATAACAAAAACTATTGTGTCTTCCCACATATAATTTTAAGAGTCTTAAATGAGAGAAGGGTCTTAGCTACATCTGAAGATTAAATTCCTGAGAAAATACATTTATTTTCAATCTGGAAAATTAGGATTGTAAAAAAGCAATTTAGTGAGCAGAATCTTTCAGAGTATAATATTTGCAGTGAAAAGCCTGAGAAAATAACAATGTGTTATTATGTTTTTGTGCCTCAATTTTTTAATGGCTAGGTTATTATGTCAGAAATAGGTGAAGCATATCAGCTTTCTGCTCTTCACATTTTCATAGTTATAGTTCAGCATGATTCAGGATATAGTTCTACTTCTCAGTTTAGTGTAAATGGTGGAATATTTTAAAAATTCAGTCTGGTACACTTTTTTAAGTTCCCTTTAAAAACCTCTCAAAACAGATTCTTCTTATACTAGATTTAACATGAATAATAAACAAGTAAAAAAGAGTTTAACTAAGCTGACAACTTGTTCATAAATTTATAGATGGAGCTTAAACTTTCCAAATCTCACCAAATTTCTGAGAACTTAAGAAATTCAAACTGAATTCGTGTTGCTTCTGGGTAAGCAAATCACTGTAAATGCGTTCTTGTCTTTGTGTGACAGATGATTGCAAAGAGTAAAAATGAGCTATTTTTCCTAAAGGGGTGGTATTTCCAGGCAGCTTCATCGCCCATTCTCATGGTGTCTTCCAGTTCAGAGACTATCTTTTCCTCAGTTTTCCTATTAGCAAGAACACAAGAGTAAAAATTAAACATTTCACTTTCACTAATCTCTGACACCAACCAGTTAAGAGTTGCACTTAAATTGGACACCTGCATAGCAAGGAAGTGGTTTGGATCTCTAATAACCAGCATCCACCTGGCCTTTAATACAGTCTCATAATTTGACCACATTCCCATGGTCAGCTCCTTCTCCTATTCTCCACCAAAATTACTTCCAAGTTCTATCTTCTATGATTCCATTCCCTCTGTACTCTTAATACTCTCAGGACTTTGCATTCTCCTTTAAAAAAAAAAAAAAGTCTCAAACAGAAAATATCTTCAACCCTTCAATCTCCTGTCACCAAATCAATGCTACTTCTTCCCTCTTTTCTTTCTGGCCCTAAAAATTCAGGAAATCATTAATTCAAAGCCAATCTCTCCACAAATTCCGTGGATTATATTTCCTTCTGTATTTCCGGGAAATTCATAGGCTTTTTGTGCTCCCAGTGTTGTTGTTTTGATTGGGCAATATATATAAATGGTTCAAGGTTCAAAAATGATAAGAGGGAATATGATGAAAATCTTTTTATTCCTAGTGCCAGGTATCTTGTCTTCTACTTGAGGCAAGTGTTCTATGTACACACAAGAAAATGTACACAAACATCAGGGAGGAAGAATTTCCTCTGCCCTTCCAGGTCTTTCTACCCAGATGAAGAATCAAACTGACATGAGACAGATTAACAGGGGAAAGTCAAATTTAATTTTGTATGTACAGGGAATCCACATAGATATGAAATTACAAAGACAGCCGGCTGACATGACACTCCCAGGAACTAAGGAGAGCAGTGGGAATAGGAATACAACGTGTGAGGAAGCCCTGTAGCAGAAAGGTGAAAGGAGATGTTTGGAAAACAGAAATTGCCCTGTCATACAGGTAAGTGTCTTACGTAGTGGAATCTCCGTTAATGGCTCCGTAATGGTACAGGCAAGCAGTTGAGGGGGAGGTAAAGAGCTTTTCCTGAATCTGCTGCATTCTGCTTGCTTTTAACTCAAAATTAATGTTCATGCCAACCTGCCTCATCTTGGGGAAGTTCACCCTTGGCCTTCATAAAAACATATTCTTCCTTAGGTCTTTAAAAAATAAAAAAGGAATATTCTGAACACATTGTTACGTATCTTGTTTTCATTTTAAAAAATGCATCTTGGAGACAATATTAATTCATAAGGTAGAAACAGTGTCCATCTTATCAGTTCAGATAGAAGAAGGAACAGTAGAGGTCATACCACCCGAGGCACGGCTGGACTGACAAAGGAGCACGTGGGCCTAGGCTCAAGGGATAGGAATGCTTATCACTCACAGGAACCTGTGGGACAAGTAGTTAACCTGCAGCAACCTGGAGATAGAACGACCAGATATACCTAATGAATTCTCTAACATAAAGAATAAAGATATTTGTTCAGATTCCAAGTCTCTTGAGAACGAAGAGACCCCCGGAGGACCAGATGAAGTGATAGCAGAACACCTGCTAACATGACCTCATGGGCCTACAACCACCACCATCCACCTTCTCCCGAGACTCCTGACACAAATCTTGCCCTGAAAACCCCTCCCTTGCAAGACACAGGGGAGTTTGGGACTTTTGAGCATTAATTCCTTATTCTCCTAGGTGGTGCCATACCAATAAATCATCTTTCTTCACTGCAAAGTTTCAGTATCAGTTTTGTTCACTTGCTACACATCAGGTGAAGAAGTCTTGTTTGCTTCAGTTACAAAAGTACTGGTTCTTTCTTCTTTAACTACATTACGTTAATTATGAATGACCCTTACATTATTGAAGCTGACCTCATCGACAAATATTTAGCTTGTCTCCAAACTTTTATAATTATAAACAATGTGGCAACAGATACGTCTGAACATTGGAAATATACCTATACATTCAATTCCTATTAGTGGGATTGCACAGTGAAAGGGAAAATACAATTGAAATTTTGATTGATGTTGCCAAATTATCCTCCACAGATGTTAAGCCAAATGACCGTTCCACCGAAAAAGTATGAGAGTGGTAATATTCACCCAACAAAAGGGTGTCACAAAGTTTTTTGCTGATCTCATAATATGCATTTTGCTTATTATGTTCATTAAAATGAGCATTTTGCTTATTATGAGAAAGATTGAAAGTCTTTTCCAATAATTAGAAGCGATTTTTAGTTCCTTTTCCTTAAAAAAAAAATTATTTATTTCAGAGAGAGAGAGAGAGCGCACACAGCATTGGGATGAGCAGAGGAAGAGGGAGAAGCAGTCTCTCCACTGAGAAGGGAGCCCCATGTCTGGCTTGATCCCAAGACCCTGGGATCTTGATCTCAGCTGAAGGAAGCTGCTTAAAATCAACTGAACCACTCAGGTGTCCTTTAATTCCTTTTCAAAGAGCTGTTCATATGCTTTATTTTTCCATTGTACTGTGTTTTCAAAAAATTGATCTGTAGAAGTTATATATGTAAAGACAACTTTTGTAATCTGAATTGCAATTTTTTTTGGCCATGCAGAACATTTTTTATACTGAGATTTATTAGTTTTACTTTTATGGCTTCTGGCTTCTGTGATGAACTTAAAGAGCCCTTCCTTACTCTAGGTTTATGGGGAAAAAATTCTTATGGTTTTCTCTACAACTTTTATGATTTCTATTTTAAAGTTTTCTTCATTCAAATTTTACATATTTCGTGATAAAATCATTTCTAGATATTTTACCATTTTATTGACATTATAAGTGGATCCTATCTTTTATTAGATCTCCTAACACATTTTAATATATGAAGGGTACTAACTTCTGTATGTTAACTTTGTAATCAGCCACCTCGTTGAATTCTTAAATTGTAATGGGTTTTCAGTTAATTGTCTTGAGATTTTCTGGTGTACAATTATATTACCTGCAAACAGTGATAATTCAACTTCTCCCTTTCTAATGTTTAAATATCTAATTTCTCTTTTTCATTTTCTCCACATAGTACCCTCAGAATAATGTTAGACAATAGCGTGATCATATTTATTCTTATCTCGCTATTCGGGTACTCCTTTGCTGTAAATTATCTTCTAATCCCCAATATCATCAGCTTCTCCCCATCTCCTAATATCTTCCAGTCTGGAAGAATTCTGTGGATACTACATTGCACTCCAGCTCCAGCTGCCTTGCTCCTCTTTCATAGCCAGAAGACTTGAAAAAGCCACCTAAGCTTATTGTTCTCACATTCTCCTCTTGCATTCCTTCCTGAGCTAGTTTCAGTCTAGCTTCTGCTTCCACACTGGGCAGATCAGAGACCTGGCCTATGAAACACACAGTGCTCGAGAAACTCTCTTTGGTGGTCGTGATGGTGGCAGAAAGACTGAGAACCTCAGACAGTGGCGGCAGCATAAGAGATGGTGCCTGACTGGGTTCAGAACACAACTATCCCCAAATATGGCACCTTGACATGCTGAAGATTTTAAGCCAGAGACATTTGAGATAATGGCAGAAACAAGAAGACCACTCTGACCTTCCCCTTGCTCTTTTCCCTGAAAGTCGGTCTGAAGACCCTCTTGTGAGAAGGTGTACCTGGAAAAGAGACTCATCCTTATCTCTGAAGACAAGGGATGCTGAGAAGAATCAAACAGGCTGTGTTGTTGTCCGCAATTGGCTATACTTACCTTATCGCCTTTGCTCTTATCACATTTCTCTATGACAGTCCACCCTTCACGGAGACTAGGACAAGAAATGGGTTTAACAGTTTCTTTGGGTTTTTATTTCCTTAGGAAGGCTCCCCTGTCACATAAAACTTACATTAGGTAAGTTAGTAGGTTTTTCTCTGTTAATTTGTCTTTGTCCATTTCATTTTCAGAACTCACCAGGGTTGCTAAGAGGATTAAGGAAAACTTTCTCGTCCCCTACATGTCTAATATACAGTTCAAGTCTTCTTGGTGCCTGATGTGGCACTTAGTGCCCTGGCTCCTTCCTGGATCAGCCCTGCAGTGTGATTTGGACTATTGTTTCTGGCTGCTAGTCTCCATTCTTATTTATCAAGACTCCTAGAGATTTACCTCTTAGAGATTTGATGAACTACCCAAAATACATTTAATAAACTCTTTTTCTATATTAATATAAAATGAGAACTGAGTAGGTAGAGATGCTGTTCACTAAGAAAAAACAATTTTAGGGGCAAATATTGTAATCTTGAATTTAAGGTATATAAGACCTCCATGCAGATAAGATAGTTGTACTATTGGATATCCAGATATGGTCTAGTCTGGAGAAGTAAATTAAGAGATAATCAGCAAATTAATTGTATTTCAAGCCATGTAAATACATGAGTTCACTTAGGACATGATACAGAATAAACACATAAGCCGTAAACCTGAGATGCAGGAATATTTAAATGACATGTTGAAGAAAAGGCAGTTCTAGCAAAAAGAACAAAGGAATTGCCAGAGAGGAAAAAACGGAAACTAAAAATGTGGTGGCATCAAAACTGAGGGACAGGAATGTTTCTGGAAAGAGGGAATAGTCAATTATGTTGAACATTATGATTAAAATGAGGACATTGATAATCTCAGATAAAGCAAGGAACAGAAACCAACTATGGCTAATATAGGCAGAATTTATTATATTATTAATAATATTGATATAGTTAGGATCACCTGGGTAGTTCAGTTGGTTAAGAGTCTGCCTTCGGCTCAGGTCGTGATCTCAAGGTCCTGGGATCAAGCCCTGCATCAGGTTCCCTGTTCAGGGAGGACCCTGCTTCTCCCTCTCTCTCTAGCCCTCCTCCCCTTCCCGACTTGTACTTTCTCTTTCTCTCTCTCTTTCTGTCTCAAATAAATAAAATCTTAAAAAAATAATATTGATAAAAACAATGAAACTAATTATAAATTTTTGTCTTTTCTCAATGAATGGCATTAGTACCTACTCAGTGCTCAGGTCAGAAACTTTAGATCAGCCCTGACTTTGTTCCTCTTACCATCAAAATCCAACCAATCTTTAAGTCCTACCAATTCCTTTTCAACTCTGTCAGCTTCTCTATTTTCATCATTGTGGCTCTAACTATCACCACTTCTTGCTTGGTTTCCTATATATACTTAACTTGAATTTCCTTTTATTCTTACCAATACATTCTCTCTGGCAGTCAGATTGCTTTCTAAAAATGGAAAGTTGATCGTGTCACTTCTCTATTGAGAATCTTTCAGTGGCTTGCCATTACCATGAGAAGAAGTCCAAAATACTTAGCATGACCTATAACATCTCCTTTACCTGGACACTTTCTGCCTCTCTAGTCTCTTATGACACAGTATACAGCCAGGAGAACAGACTTAAAGGACCATTTCAATGAGCGAGATATTAGCTGAAGATCAGGATGCTGCTTTGCTCCCTGGGCCAGAGTCCACTAGCCTTCACTTCTCTTGCATATGCTGGAGACATGCTATGTGTTCCTATTGCTGGTGGGACTAAATAGGCACTTGTTCTACAAATGCTGTTAAAAATTTTTACTGACTTCTAAAGCCCACAGTCTTCTACCACTTCTTTTGCTCTACCAGAGGCTCCAAGAAAAGCAGAAAAAAAAATGACTTTTCCATTTCTCCTACGCTAAATGGCCCACCAGTGCTGCATAGCGGCAGAAATTCACAGGAAACGTGCTGACAAAGGAGTCCGCAAAATGTAGTTTGGGAGCCCCCCGCCCTGTGCTTTGAAAAACATGGAAAGTCAGGATGGAGTCAAAGCAAAATCTACATGCATATATCTGGCACATGCTCCTACTCTAATTTTTCAAAACTGACCTCCTGTGGCCTTTACCAGGACCCTTGCAAGACACGCATGCAGACACACACTCACTCACACAGTTTTCATAGGGATGATACCAATTTTTTTCCTAGGTCTTAGCTTAAATAACACTTATTCAATGAAGTTACTTATTTTATTTTAATTCCAGTATAGTTAGTGTACAGTGTTATATTAGCTTCAGGTGTACAATATAGTGATTCAATGATCCCATTTATCACCCGGTGCTCAGTGATCATCACAAGTGCCGTCCTTAATTCCCATCACCTATTTAACCCATCCCTCCCACCTCCTCTCTGATAACCATCAGTTTGTTCTCAGTTAAGAGTCTGTTTCTTGGCTTGTTTCTTTTCCCTCTCTCATTGTTTTCCTTTGCTTGCTTGTTTTGTTTCTTAAATTCTACATATACGTGAAATCATATGGCATCTGTCTTTCTCCAATTGATTTATTTCGCTTAATATTATACTCTCTAGCTCCACCCACGGCATTGCAAATGGCAAGATTTCATTCCTTTTTGTGGCTGAATAATTTTCCATTGTATGTATATACCACATGTTCTTTATCCATTCATCTATTGATGGACACTTGGGCTGCTCCCATAGTGTGACTATTGTTGATACTGCTGCTATAAACATCAGGGTGCATGTATCCCTTTGAATCAGTGTTTTTATGTTTGGGGGGTAAATACCTAGTAGCACAATTACTGGATGATGAGATAGCTCCATCTTTAACTTTTTGAGGAAACTCCATACTGCTTTCTATAGTGGCTACACCAGTTTACATTCCTAACAGAGCATAAAGTCTCTTTTTTCTCCACATCCTCGCCAACATTTGCTGTTTCTTGTGTTTTTGACTTTAGCCATTCTGATAGGGGTAGAGGGATATCTCATTGTAGTTTTGGTTTTCAGTTCCCTGATGATCAGTAATGTTGAGCATATTTTCATGTGTCTGTGGGTCATCTGTATGTCTTCTTTGGAGAAGTATCTGTTCATGTCTTCTGCCCATTTTTTTAAATTGGATTATTTTTGAGTGTTGAGTTGTATAGTTCTTTATTTTAGACACTTCAGTGTGGTTATTTTTAACTGCATGTATGGATTCAGAACCCTTTATATACACTCTGGCATCCTGTGCCTTTCCTCATACCTTTAATAAAATTATGACCAAAAAAATGCACAATTATTCATTTAATATCTGCCTGCCCTAATAAACTGAAAAGTCATTAAAGAGAAGGATCTCTATGTCTTCTTTATTGCTATATCTCCACTCCATGGACCATGGACAGTCTGGAATATTTATTGAATAAATGAAATGTATCTTCTATCATAGCATTCAAAAACATAGCTTATTTATTGGCAATAATCCCTACAGGGGCAAAATATTTAATAGTTCTGAAAGGTTATTTTATCATGAGGCAAAAGGGTTAGTTCCCCCAGGAATTCCTCTCATGCTGTTATAAACAGAGATTGGCAAAAATGACATATTAGTTTCTCTAGGTGAGTTGTATTGGAAGTATGAATGCCTAGATATTTTTCAATAATACAGTATATTTCATAGTAATTTAAGTAACCATAGAGATAGTTATGGAAATATATAGGAAAAGACAAATTCAAGGAATTAAATAGATAGAATTCTTACGAATGTATAAAGGTCAGAGTAAAAAGGACAAGGAAAATTAGAAAGCAAAGATTCCCTCCAATCCTGAGGCTCTACGCACCTAGTTATAGAATCTCATATGAAAACAATAACAAAACCTGTTTATCTACCCAAATACTTACCATCATTTGTAGCAAAATGATATTTTCAAACAGTAAATGGCAACAGCTAAGCGTTAACATTTTTATCATGAAAGGGACAGAACTGATTCCCTTGGCAAACTGGCTTGTAGTTCCCTGATTTAGTTCTATGCATTAGGACAACTCCTTTGGATTTTCATTTCTGTCAGAGAAAGCGTGTAGGGTACCAGAGAGTAACAAAGCTATCAGCAATGCATTATCTTTAAAGCTGAGTTCCTGATTCTGAAGATGGATTTAAAGAATTCTAATACTCAAAGTGTTTGATCTGTTTCTAAGAAGTGGTTCATCTATGTTCTTCCATCTTTAGCTGCTTAGAATATAATAATCTACAGGTTCTGATTAGTGGGGGAGGGTGGAGATGAGGTTGTTGTCAACAAGCTTTCAAATTAATGCTAAGGGAGAGGAAAGGGCGACAAGGTAAGTTAAATGAGAAGGCGACTGATGTAATTTACCTACGAGAGAGTTTTACTTTTTTTTCAGGGAAATAAGAAACAACCTTATCCAATGAGAGTTCATGAGTAAAGAAAGGAATGGAAACCTGAAGAGAAAGAAAAAATTTTGGAGCAATGACTATAAAGGTTTTACTAAGGATACGTGCAAGGTCTGTGGAGTAACTGAGAACCTGAGGGGAAATTTGACACCATGAAATTTCAGGAATTACAACAGGTATCCTTACTGAGATTTCATCCAGCAGCTCCTGATCTGGGGCCAGAATGCCCTTGTTAGAGAGGGTCAGCAAAGCAGGCAAGGGCCAGTGAGTGCATTACTGAAAATGCCCAGTCTGGAGAGGAAGGCAGAAAGGCCAGGATGGGGAATAATGGATTTGGAGATAAGTGTTAGAAGACAAAAACAGGAAGATGAAGAGCAAATTCAACAGTGAGGATAAACTGGTAGGAAAATGGGGGGCTAGGCTAGAAAAGCTCTTCAGGGAGAAGGTCTACAGGGGGCTGGAAATAATGATATTGTCAAGGGCTTCAAGTAGTAGTAGAATAAAAAAGTGTATGTGGCTGGGTTGTTGAATGAAGGCCTGCAGAACAAGGCCCAGGAAGTAGATACAGCCAGTCCTGCTTTGGGCGACATAGACTGAAGTCGAAAAAACAGAAGCTTTTTCGTAGAAGATAATGTAAATATTAAGAGAATAAATATTAAGAGAAAATCCTTTTTTTCCCATTTAGTTTGAGAAGGCAGGAATGTTAAGAATAAGGATATGGGGATATTGGCTCATGGCAGTATAGGTGTCCTCTGGAGTCTCATGAAGACAGCAAGTTGACTGGTAAAGAATGAAGTTGGCCCACAGTGGTGCTAAGGGAAGCTAGATGGGGTAGATTAGGCATAGTGCTGAGTTTTGTATTCAGGTCCTTGAGTGTTGGTCAAAGAAATTAAAAAAGGGGGCTTGGGAGGTGTACTAGTAAAAGAAAACTCAAGTTTCTTCTCTACTCACACCAACATCTAACACCAAATGTGGTGAGGGGTGTTCCCAACTCTTTCTACCAACTGGGGATCCTACATTTCTAACCTGGAGTCCGCACAGACCCAACAGGCTAACCCACTTCAGACACCAAGCACAGGTCCCAAACGTCACTGGTACTTCTGACCACTGGCAAAATATTGAGGGTTTCTATGACTCTCCCTCCTCAGATTTAATGATTTGCTAGAATGGTTCTCAGAACTGAGGGAAACACATTTGCTGGTTTATTATGACACAGCTCGGGAACCGCCAAAGGAAAGAGATGCCCAGAGCAATGTCTATGGAAAGGGAGCAGAGCTTTCGTGCCTTCTCTGAGTGCACCCTGCTCCCGGCCCTCCATGTAATGATGAGCCTGGAAGCTCCCCAAATCACTTCAGTTAGAATTTTCAATGGAGGCTTCACTAAGGAGGCATGATTGATTGAATCATTGGCCATTGACGATTCAGTCTATCTCTAGCTCTTCTCCACACTCTGGAGGTTGAGTGGGATAGTGAGGTCGTGAGTTCCAACCCTCTAATCATGTGGCTGGTTTTTCCAGGGACTAAGCCCCATCCTCCAAGAGTTGCATTGTTATCATGAATGCAGATCTGGTTGAAAGGGGCTTATTAAATAACAAAAACATTCTTCTCACTCCTACCCTTCAGGAAATTCCAAGGCTTCTGGGAGCTCTGTGCCAGGAGCCTGAGACACAAAGATTAAGTATATATTTCTACATCATAACTAGTTTTCTACTGCTGCTGTAACAAATTACCACAGACTCAATGGTGTACAATAACACAAATTTATTACCTTACGGTTCTGTAGGTTAGGAGTCTAACAGGGGTCTCACGTGGCTAAAATTAAGGCATGGGCAGAGCTGCATTCCTTTCTGGAGTCTACCTCCAGGAGAGAATCCAGGTCATGGCCTTTTCCATCTTCCAAACCTTACCATATTCCTTGGGTTATTGTCCCTTTTCTCTATCTTTGAAGCCAGTAATGTTGCATGCCTGGACCATTTTCCATGGTCACCTCTCCCTCTGACTCTTCTGCCTTCCCCCCTTTGACTTTTAAGGATCTTTGTGACTGACTTCATTGGGCCCACCTGAATAATCCAGGATACTCTTCCTACTCTCAAAGTCAGCTAATTAGCAACCATAAGCATTTACAAGCTTAATTGGCCTTTGCCACGCAACCTAACACAACCGCAGGTGTTGGGGATTAGAACATGGACATCTTTGGGAGACCATTTTTCTGCCTACACAGAGGGTCCACTGCAGAGGTCTGCAAACAGTGAAGAGGAATGCTGAATTAGCACAGTCTGGTTAATGGTAGGCAGAGTTCATCAGAACCGGTTTCAAGATTTCAATTATACCTAGGCAACGAAAGCCTGCTCAAAATTCCACTCCCAGGTTGCCGATGATTGATAACACGATTCCTGAAACTATATTCAAACATACTAACACTACTACTAATAACAACAACAAAATAACCCCTCTTGGGCTTTGTATGTCAGACTTGTCCTAAAGTCATTGTATGAATGAATTTTATCCTTAAACAATGCTGTGAAGAAGGAATCAACGTTTCCTCTAAACAGAATTAGTAACTTGCCAAAGCAGAAGATTGGAACTGAAACCCGGGCAGTAAAGCTCCAGGGGTTTTAACCTTACATTACAAAGCCTCCTTAAATCTCAGGGTCAGCAGACGTGGAGGGCTGATCAGTATCTGCTGTGGGTTAGATACCAAAGGGTACAAGTTAGAAATACAGCTTCAGGCAACTAATTAGGACAGGATTTGTTGAAACACCCACGAGGGGAAAAGTGGCTCTTCGTTGTACTGAACCTACACAGACACCAGATTTCTTTTGTTCAGTCAATCGAAATACGAAGCCATCCACAAAACTCTTTTTCTCTTCTTTTCATCCAACAGATATTTATTAATGATAATATATAAAGGAAAATGTACAGGCCACTACATGAATCTGAGTTACACCCACAGGAATTAAAGGAATAATATAAAGTAGAATTATAAAATTTGCCCAGTAAATTATTAAACCATCAGTTATATTATTTCGACCTCTCTCATTTGATCCCCTGGCCTCACTTTCTTCTCCACATTCTTTCTTCTTTTAATGTCCCTCTGCCTCTACCCACATGTTCATTACCCTTTTTCGTGTGCCTCTCCTTTCATCCTTCTTTGTCCTTTTGTTCATGTGCCTTTTGCCTCCACAGTTGCCTCCATTACTACCTGTTAGCTAGCCATGTATACTCAGACCACTGTGGGAATAGATGATTTTGTCTTAAAATAATAAAATTCTCCTGAATTCATTTTCTCCTTTCCATCCACTTATCGCGGCTTGCGTTCAGACTTTTATTTGCTGTGCTCCTCACAGGAACTTCCTTCTGAAATTTCTGCTGATTTTTCCCAAGCCCCTGGACAATCTATCCATCCATCCTCCCTTCCACACATATCTCTGACTTTTCTAGAAAACCAGATGTTGTCATTGCCTACTCAGAATCCTTTGATTATTCCTATGATCTACCAGATACAATCTAAACTTCTTTAGAAGACCTCAAAACTCCCTGCCTACCTGTCTAACTTCATTTTTCGCCCTTCCTTTTAATTCCCCTTGGCAGGTAACCCTCTAGCAGCCCAGTAATACTTGTGGTTTCCCAAACACATCATACTCTGTCGTGCCCCCATATCCTTCCATCTGTCATTCTTCTATTCCCTCTGCTGCTTTTATGCCATCTGTATGGAGAATTCCGAGTCATTCTTTAGGACTATTCAGATGAGATTGGGTGCATTCGGGGTGGTATGGCTGTAGACCTATAGGACTATTCAAATATGATCTTTGCTTTTAGGCCTTCCCAGTCTCTCTCAGGCCGACCTGGGACTACCCTGCTCTCTCCAATAGTGTACCTCCCTCCATTGCTTGTAAGAATACTGTTATTGGTATTTGGGGTCTGGACTTGGGTTGTTTTCATCCCCAACACCTGTCATTTGGAGTTTAATCATCTTTGCTAAATTAGCTTACTCTTTTACCTGAACTTCCATAACGCTATAGCATAGCTCTTCTTTCTGCCTCAACACCAGTTTCTTGAACTGTATTCTTTAGAACGCTGGTGTCTCTAAAAAAGAGTTGTATATTATAGAATTAAGCTTTAAGATAGCTATGTGAAATGTATGTTTGTTTTCACTGTAGGTTTGGGAGAGAAGTCCATTGCTTCTTTTCCCAAATAATCCTCTTATCTTTTAGTTCCATAATGATTCTCAAGTGCAAGCAAGTTCTGTGAAATAAATAAACCACCTAAAATTAGAAATTTTTTTGTTTTAACCACGATCTAAAGAATATTAGCAACAACAAAAATAAGTCATATATATATATATGAATAAAATACCAACATAATTACCACCAAATTTACTTATTTCAAACCCACATGTTAATGGGATTATTGCTAATGATATAGAACAAATTTTGTCCATTTACCTTATTGTTTTTATTTATATTAATTGACAGATTGACGTTAGTTCTGTTATCTTAGACAGTCTGACGGAGAGAAAAGTAATGGTTACAAAGGGAAGGTTTTGGGAAATAGTCACTGAAATAAAAAAGAGCACCAAATAAGGTTCAATCAGGAGCACAGGAAGCATACTATGGTACTGAGGGAATTTAATAATAGGTATTTTTACACAGGGTTTTGGAGGGAGTCTCCACACCAAAAAGAGGAACACTGAGGTAATCCTGCGATGTAAACTATAAGGAGCCATTACCACCTTTAAAGCCAGATAAACGAAGGGAAAGGGTTGGGTTATGAGAGCTCAGAAGCTCGCAGGTTAGGGTTCTTGCTGAGTGAGGGCACAAACCTCTGAGAATTGGCACAACCTGGCCAGTGCTGGTACCTCTGCAGAAGTAGGATGGGTCTGGTTCTTAAGAGTGTAAAAGTGGGAGGCTGGAACCAACTGCTGAAGACAATGGAAAGGGCTATTAATGATGATTGGATGCTGGTAGGAACAGGAAGCAAACAGAGAAGATCAAGCCTCTGTGCCTCTACTCCTGCCTTCCACCCTTCCTTCAGGGACTTCTATTGACAGAAACCACCAGAAAGGCAGCTGGTAAAGGAAGCAGAGTTTCCAGAGCCCCTGCCCCAGTATTACAAACCTGGAATGTGAAGGAGTAGAGAGAGGATAGCTAAATAAATGGCATTAGGAGTAATTAAATACAGAATCTTTAGAAATTTTTTTTATTTATTAGAGAGAGAAAGAGCCGGGGTTGGAGGGCAGGAGGGGAGAGGGAGAAGCAGACTCCTTGCTGAGCAGGGAGCCCAACACAGGTCACAATCCCAGGGCCCTGGGATCATGACCTGAGCCAAAGACAAATATTTAACCAATGGAGCACCCAGGCACCCCTAAATAGAGACTCTTAAGCAATAGTCAGCGAATCATCTTCCAGCTTAAAAAACTCAACATGATCATATGCTCAAAGCCTTAAAAAATTAATAATTTTCTTCTGTTGAGTTTGTCTGTGATTAGACACACACTTGTAGACACACACTTGAGTATGCTATGTCACTACAGGTCATTTAGTAATCCGGTATGGGACTTGCATGGCAGATACTGTTCTGGGTGATTGGGCATCCACAATGAAAAAATAGATAGGTCCCTGCCCAATCTTGTGGAACTTTCATTCTAGTGAAGGGGAAAACAGACACTAAATAAAAACACAAGGTGTCAGATGGTGTCAGAGTACAATTAAGAAAATAAAGCAAGTTAAGGGGGATAGGAATGGGGGGATAGGGGAGCTCTTCGTATGGGGCAGTGATAGAACACCTGAATGATAGAGTGAAACTTGAGCAAAGATCCAAAGGAAATATGAGGGAGAAATCAGTATGAATATATAGGGGGACTCTTTTCAGTAGAAAATAATTGCATTTGATAAATGTGACATTGATGAAGATTTTGCAAGTGGGTGGACTTTTTGTGGGTTTGCAGTTAGATTTTAACTATTTGCATAGTTCTGCTTTAGAAGACTATGATTCTAGTAGAGTCACAGCAACTTATTATCAAATATAGTACCAAGTTCAAACATTCCACAAAACATTGCTCATCTCTTCCACTGAGGGAAAAGCTATACTTCTTCACGCAGCAGGTTATAAAAAATTTGCTGATGGTAAGGGGAATGAGCTGAGTACATAATGGCCCACCTTCACTATAAAATACTTTCTTTGTTTCAGAGTCAGCCATGAAATTTTATTAATAGTCTCAAACCTATCATTTGGATTATTTGAGTAAATGTATGATGCCCAGTACTGTACATAGTTACTTCTTTGTTAATATGTCAACCTTTGTTTTTTAGTTAAGAGTTAATGAACCTCAGTAATTAGCCAACAGTCTTTGAGGCAGAAAGTCGGATGGACACCATCAGTACTCTTAACCCAAAACAATGAAATCATTGTTGGCAGTAGGATCATGTTGCCTTTTGTTCAGATAATTTTCTTCTTGGAAAATACATGCATACTTTGGATTTAATGGTGCCAGAAATATTAATAAGTTAGCTATAATTATTCCTGAGCCAGTTTGTCACTCAAATAATAAAAGTGAACTTATCTGTAAAGTTAGAGAAAATGGTATAAAACACAGTAATACTTTCATGATAAAGTATTCTTTTTTTTTTAAGTCAACAGTAATTCTGGTACTTGAAAATGAATTATACCATATAAAATCTCATTCTGTAGCTAGTAATAATTTCCAACAGGAAAGCCTGGGGTGACTATGTCTTCATTTGAGAACAACATAATTTAAGACTCGACACTTAGAAAGTAGAAATTTGAGTGACCTCAGTAAATTTGTTTTTCGTGTTAAAAGGAATCTTGAGAGGTCAGTGGTGCCCAGCGGAAGGCAAGAACTTGGGTCTGGCAGGAAACCCACCACATGTGGCTTGAAGTATTTTCAATTAACCTCTCTGCCTAGGTTCCTCCCCTTGTGCAGTAGGGATAATAGTAACTGCTATCTTCCATAGGAAGTAAGCCTGTGCTTTGACACCGGCCAAAGATGCTATATCAACACAAATGATTAATATTAGAACATAATGCCAGTATGCACATAAAATACCAGCATAGTGCTCTTTTAATGCTTGTATAATACCTATAAATACTGCTCTTCCATGCTCTGGCTTCACTTTAGGTCAGAGAAGAATGTAATCATAGTATGTCACTAATCGAATTTCTGAAATTATGGAGGAAACATATTTTTTAAAGCTCCATATCATCCTTTTGAGAAGCGCTAAACCTGCTAATCCCTTATGGTCTCTTGTAGCAATTGCACAATGGCCCCCCATATTAAGCTTCTGGCACCTTTTCAAATGCTGGCTAAATTACTTTTTCTGGAAACTGGAACCATCAGGGGAAGGCCAGGGGAATGAAATTGGCTAACGATATTAAAATTTTGGTTGTTTAACATTTAACTGGCTCTCAACAACGTGTTGAAGTGCTATCTAAACAGATAATTAGCTAGTCGCTGCACGGTGGGCTTTATGTAAATTTAGCAGGGAAATTAGGTTTAGAGAATGAGAAAATAGGAAAAGAAATTTTCTCAAGGGAAGCGGTGGTGTCAGCACAACTGAGGAATGTCACAATAGCTGCATTTCGTCAATTATGATCATCATCAGGGGATCTCCGGGAAAGACGCAGGACAAGGTTTATTCATAAGCGCATCCTGAGGATAGACGATGGAAAGGAGTGGCTGCGGGAGACAGGCTGGATGAGAGACAGAGAGAGAGAGAGAAAGAGAAAGAAAGAGAGAGAAAGAGAAAGAAAGAGAGAGAGGATGGAGGAAGAAAGGTACTAAACCGAGCACTGGGAGACAGGATGGGAGGCGCAAGTTGAGAAAGAAAAAGAGCGGTAGGCAGGGGTAGAATGGTGTATAGCTTTGCAGGTGAGTAAAGCACTGTAAACCAATGGGTGGAGGGGTGGGGGGTGGTGGCTAGTGATGGAAGGGGTGTGATCTTGGCGGCAGGCAAGCATTAGTTTAGCTGCGCCAGGCGGCTAAATCCTTGTTCGACTTTCCTTCTTATTGGGAGCACATTTCTTGCTTTTGGTGGAGATGTCAGGGCCCATATAGAATTAATGGTGTTAGGACTGAGGACGTATGTCCTCTGCCTCCAGTCCCCTTGGGACAGTCCAAACTGTCCTTCGCCCCTGCAGAACTGCCAGGGGTAGTGGCTTCAAGGTCAGGCCACCCCGGCTTCGCGTGGCGGGCGGAAGAGGAGGGTAGGGCGCGTAGCCACCTGGGGTGAGGGAGGGTCCTGGGGCATCCCAGACCTCTTACGGGCAAATGCTTAACACTTCCCGAGGTCCCTTTACCGCGATCAGTTCAGAGGAAAACAGGCAATGAAAATAAAATTACACGTGCGAACATGCAAATGAAACAAAACCGAAGAAAAACACCACCGCACTCTAGGCGCTCCGATGGGGGAAATCCATGGCCTCCTGTTGCCAGTTGCCCGGCGAGGACAGCGGACAGCTCGGCGGCCGGAGAAGCAAGAGCGAGAAAGCAAACCTTCCGGGGCCCCTCTTCTCGCTCGATTTCGCTGACCCTTCCACCAAGCCGCCCTCCCAAGAGAAGGAGCAAGAAAAACGCCTGGTGCAAACAAGCCTGGGAGGGCTGGGGGACGTGGAGCTGGAAAGAGAGGAGGGATTCGGAGAGCGCCGCTGTCCCGAGAAGCAGGAAGGAGAAAGTCTCTCCTTTCGGCCCCGGGCGTCCCCGGCGAGGAGGGAGAGGACTAGTTCTGCAGGCTATGTACAGCCTCCTAGACAGGGACCTTTAGCGTGGGCAACGGAAGGGCAGCCCCATCCTGCCTGCCCCTCCTCACTTCCCCCCACCCCCCACCCCTCCTGTCCCGGCTCCCCGCCAGAGGGAGAGCGCGGCCCGGGCGAGGAAAGCAACCAGCGCGATGGTCCCGCCGCCCTCCGCCTCCGTCTGCGCCGGGGCCGCGGTGGACCCGCGAGGGGCGGAGTGGGCTAGACCATTGGAAATGTTGAGAAGGGGGGAACGAGGCGGGGACCAGGCAGGAACAGGGGGCGGGGCCTGCTAACCTATTCCAGATTTTCCTGTCCTCTAGAAAGCTCTGCTTTGGGAGAAACCCGTTATCAAAGTGGAGAGAAGAGATTTTTTTTTTTTTTAAAGGGGGAGGAGCGTGTGTAGGAGGGCGGGGTGGGAGGAGACGCGGCTTGCAGTCGGCGATCAGACGGGAGCTGGAGTTGTGCGGGGAGGGAGGAAGGGAGGGCGAGTCCCAGCGCCCGCTCTGAGGGTCGGCTTCCTCTCCCCCTCCCGTGCGGGGCGGGGTGGTGCGTTCCGAGTTCCCAGGAGTTCGAGGCGGGCGGGTGCCTGGGGGAGGGGAGTGGCGGCGGCGGCGGCTGCGGGCGGCTCCCGCCTCAGCCTCGGCAGTGGCGTCGGCGACGGCGGAGTCGAGGCAGCCGTGAGCGCTCGGCTGAGTGTCAGCCGGCGGCGACGGCTCAAGAACTGGGAGTTGGGCACCCGCGCGCCGGACCTTCCGCCGCCGCCGCCGCCGCGCCGCGGCCGCTGCTGCCGCCGCCCAGAGCCTAAGGCGCCGGGGCCTGGGGAGCCGGGGGGTGGGCGAGCGAGCGGGCCGGGGGGAGGGTGGGGGATGGCGCGGACCCCGGGGCCGGCCCCGCTGTGTCCCGGAGGCGGCAAAGCACAACTTTCCTCCGCTTCTCCCCCCGGGGCCGGACTCCTGCTGCCGCCCCCGACGCCACCACCGCTACTGCTGCTGCTCTTCCCGCTGCTGCTCTTCTCCCGGCTCTGTGGTAGGTGAAGCTCGGCAGCCCGGCGCGGGCTGAGGGCGGCGCGACCGAGGGTCCCGGCGCCGCGGCGAGCCGGCGCGGGCCGCTCTCCGGGGCGACGAGGCAGTTGTGCTCGGCGGTTGGCTGCGCGAGCGGGTACCGCGGACTTTGGCTGGAAACTTTTTGGCCGCGCCCGGGGCGAGGCCGGGGAAGGGCCGGGGCCGGCGAGTGCAGCGCCGGCCGCCCGCTCCCCTCCCCCGCTCGCCGCGCGGTTGCCCGACGCCGAGTGCTGGGTGCGCGGGGAGCTCCTCGGTGTTTGCTCGGGGGACCGTTACCTCCGCGCTGTTTCGCGGGGGAAGCCGAGGGCGCGGGCTCAGGGGCTGGGACGAAGGTGCCGGGCTGCATGTTTGCTGCCCCCTTTTTCTCCCGGTGAAACTTGAGCTCTGAGCCCGGATACCTTTAGGGACCAGAGCCCGACGGGATGAAACCTTTGGCTCCCAACCCCTCATCGCCTTCCACCCCGTGGAAGGCACCATGTTAGCCCAGCCTGCCGCATCCCCTACAGTCAGTTTTCTACGGTCGTCCGGCCCGGTTCTGCTCTGGCAGCCCCTGGGTCGCGTTGCATTGAGACCACCGCTGCCTTCCAGTTTGTAGGACGTCTCTCACACTGTCCATGTTTATTTTTGCGAACCCCGTTTGTCCTCAGGACTTCGATTGATGAGTTAAATACCTGATTGCATCCACTGTGCTGCGGCTGTTCTGATCAAAACAGACCCCACGCCTCTTCCCTGTCTCTTTCTTCCCTCGTTTTGTGTTAAGAGTTTTCCTGTCACATTTGGGAGTTAGTCTCTTTGTAAATTCGTTCCTGGGTGTCGGAACCCAGAAGTCCACTTGTTAAGGATCGTGTAAAAAAAAAAAAAAAATTGAACTCTCAGGGAAGAGAGATGGACATAAGTTATCATTAATGGAAGGTGATGATTTGAGAAAGTAGGGTCACCAGTCTTTGGGGATTAGCTCCGCCTGTCTTTTGGTAATACTGAAATATTGCAGGAAGTTATTAATTTCTAAGACTCGTACTTGGTGAGGAAGGTGGACAAGCAAAAACTCAACGTTTGCATGAAGATTGGTCTACCCAAGGCATTTGTACTGGTACATAAGGCTGCTGTTGGATCTGTGTTTAATGAAATCGTAAATGAAACCAGAAGTGTTATCAGTAATTATTAAAAGGTCCTGCAGATTTCTGGGATGGTGTGGTTTAGAAGAAAGAGTGTCCTGTTCCGGGAGGTGTGTCAGGGTAGTAGGTTATGAGAGAGGCAGAGTTTTCAGGAGATTGGCTGCCCCTTATAGGCTGAGAATTTCCTCTTACCAGTTCACCACCACGTTTCAAGGATTGTAATGAAAGTTTCTGATTTACAGAGTATAGTCTGATAAACGGCTCATTATCTAATCTACACTGTTTCTGTAGCTCCACTCCCCAGCTGTTTGGTTCCACAACACAATTCTTAATGCCGTTACCTTTTTAAATTGGTGGAAGATTCTAGGTTGAATTTGTGTACTGTTTTTTTCCATTAGGGAGGATTGTGGATTACAGTTGGGTGGGAGCAAAGTTGGAGGGGATGTTAACAGCTTAGTAGCCTGATTTAGATTGTGTTAAGGACCCGGTGAATATTATTTGTATCTCTAATAAAGGCTTATCTAGCTGGGGAAAGCCTCATAGAAGGCTGAAACTAGGTGATGTGTACAGATATTCAAGGATATAGATTTTGAGTAGTAATTTCATAGTGCTTATACAAGTGAAGTGTTGATTACTTTTGGAGGAATGCACTGGTTTTCATGTGGAAGAAAGGAGTTACTTGTTTTGGGGTTTGTTTTTTGTTTTTGTTTTTTTTCAGACCTCTTTAGTAGTGTCCTTTTGGAGGGGCTTGATATTTTTATTTTAGGTCCTAAAAATTCAAGTAATATAGGCAAATGAACTGTGATTTAGAGCAGGTGTAAACTGAAGTTTTTAGAGTCAGTTCTTGTAGTTGTAGAGACAGGCACTAGCTTTGTGTTACTGTGTGCACTGTTCTTTTGAAGAGCTTCCTTTTCTGGAGTCTAGTGTTAATAACACCCTAATTTGTGAACCCTTATGATAAGTTTTTTTCCATCAGCCTCTCTCTGTTTTAGATAGTCTTTGAGGAGGGCACAGTTGCCCTGACTTCCGGATGCTTAGTAAGAATAGAAGTGGAATTTTCTTAATGTAACCTGTTTGTTGATGTGATATTCATAGTACTACTGATAAGATTTTGTGTGTACTATTGTAGCCAGTTCTGGAATTGAAAAGATTTTTAGGCTTTAAAGAGATTGTTATCTGATTATTTGTTAATCAGAATGCTTGTTCAACATGTATGGATATCTTTTTCTTTCTGTTGCTGTTTTTTATATAAGGCTTATGTAAATTTAGCACGACCTTAGCTATGCTTAACACCTGCAGTATCATCCATTAGTGCAAGGTAATTTTTATATCATGTTCATTTGCTTAAAAAAAAATCCTTGCAACTGGTAGACTTGATATTCTGAAACCTGTTAAAAATGACATCATTTATGTTGTTTTGAGGGTGTACACTGTCTTATTTGAAGAACTGAACTTTTAAAACATTTATAAACTGTCAGGTTTTTTTTCTTTTTTGTTTTCTAAGCCTAAGAAATTCCAGGGTATAAAGGTCAAGGGCACTAGATTTACAATACCATGTGACTTCAGAAATTTCATTTATTTAAAGCTCATGATTCAGAAATTCTGTATTTTTCTTTTTATTGAAGTAGCGTTAACACACAATGTTACATTAGTTTCAGCCATATTTCTTTATGATGGCAGTAATTAATTCACAGGTGATTACATTTATCTCACTTGCTTTCCACCATTTTTCTTGAAAGGTAGAAAATACTAAAAGGGATATGGTATCAAGGAAGGAGAAGGGTAAAGACTTCTTGACCTTTGTCAGTTTCTTTTTGAATCTAGGATTCTGCGACTTTCCATTTTTCATGAAGGTTTTATCTGAAGATGGATGTTAGAAGGTGATAAAAAAGAAGATCTAATATTATATTAAACCTTTGATAGCACTTATAGTACTTTCTGTATTTCGGCACTTGTTAGGCATTTGGGGACATAAAACATGAGTAAGGCAGAGTCCTGGCTTCAAGGAGCTTACAACATTATGATGAGAGACATGAAGGAAATAGTTGCTCATAGGACAGCCCAGTGTTTATGATAGACATCTGTATGAGGTAATCGGGGGTTGCCCAGAAGAGGGATATGTATCCCTTTGGGTAAAGATATATGAATGTGAACTGAGGGGGAAAAAAATTACTTAAAAAAAAATGAGTTGCAGAGTACCTGGCTAGCTCAGTTGGTTGAGCATCTGACTCTTGATTTCAGCTAAGGTCATGATCTCAGGATCCTCCTCTAGAGGGAGCTTCTCTCCCTATCCCTCTGCCCCTGCCTCTCAAATAAATAAATCTTTTAAAAAAATTTTAAAAATCAGTTGAGTCATATCTTATTGAGATTAGGCATTGTGGTAGGTGGTACAAGTTTGGTTTCTCTCTTTCTGCTCTTTATGGTGTAGGTACTAAATAGGCAGTTTGATTCTGAAAAAAGGCTGCCACTTAACTTTTTGAATTCTTGGCAAGCTGTAAACTTAAGGTTTACTCAGTAAACTTAAGGTTTTTCATCTTTAAAAAAAAAAAGATGTTATCACCTTGCCTATAGAATTTTTGAGAGGATTAAGTCAAAGAATAAAATAAAAACACTTAGGCTGCATGGAATATAGTCAACATTCAAATATTAGCACTTATTAGATTGCTCCTTATAAACTAACCTGCCTGGTATTTGTCATTCTTAAATTCTACCCTGATATCTTGATTAACTGGGTTTTCAAGGTAACTGACTTACTCTGTTTGCACTTTATTTTGTGTATATAATGCAGTGTTTTTCAAATATTTGTTAAATTCAGATAAAATATTCAGAAGACCAGTTTTCAGAATATTAGGATATAGTGAAATTAACTAGCTTGTGTAATTGTATGGAACCAAATTGAATCTTCACTTGATGTAGAATGCATTTTAAGATTTGGCAGTTCCGTAAGGTTGCTTGGAATGTTAGTGTTTATACGGAAAATGTAGAGTTGGAGAAAAGTGTCACAATTAAGTTTACTTTCTCAAGTTACTGATGGTATCAGATTGGGGCCTATAATACATACTACCTATATAAATTTTTCTGCATCCTAAACAGATATAATTGGAAAGTGAACCAAACTTAGAAGCAAGCAAAAGACCCAGATCTTCCATTCTTATATTTAGCTACATCATCAGAAATAGGACTTGGAAAAAACTGGGCAGTTGTATATTTGTGTGTGCATATATGTATTTACCATCTTACTTTATTTCACCTATGCTTCCATATATTTATATATGTTTAATTTAGTGACTCAGCAACTCTGATGTACATTTTGCATCAGTGTAGTTAAGTAAAACTTAGGGCTTATTGCCTGTTTTTTGGAAATTATTGAAAAGAAGCTGAATGGGATACTCTTGTTAAAAAATGGAGTATTTTGACATTTTGTAATTTGCCTTTTTAAAATTAGTAAAATTTTTATAGCATATTCTGTAATTCATTAAGGTGCTCTTAACAATTTATAATAAAGACAAACTAATTGTCAGTCATCTGCTAATTAAGATGAGTAGGAAAAAAAATTACCTGTTGCATTGTGAGTGGATATTCTTAAACTGGAATTTGAGGCATATGTGAGAATATGCCAGTTCATAACTGGATTAAGTGGCTAAGAATTGGCAGTATGCTTTTCAGCACCTCAGATGATTATTTTGTAGGTGTAAGATAGTAAATTATGATACATGCAGCTCTATAGATAGGAGAGGAAAGTTTAAAAATCTTTGATTTTCTTTAACTTTATTGGTTAAAAAGAATCAGTTATTCTTATTTTAAATAGGTTGGCTTTGCACTGAGTGGAGGCTTTTTAGGCTCTCAGCCTAGGGTTATTGGAAAGAAATAGATTAAAGGTTGGGGGGCTATAAATCACTGTTTTCAGCTGGCTGGGGTCAGCAGAAGTAGGGTGTGCAGGTGTGTCCATGTCTTAGTTATTAGGAAATCTTTTTGAAACAACATCCTAGGCCCCACCATGGACTTCCTGGAACAATTTTTGCAAGGGGGGTGGATATGGAGCCTGGGGATTTGGGGTGTTTGTATATTAAGAGACATCGTCATATGATTCTTTGTTTCCTCAGTGAGTGCTATTTATTACAGCATTTTAATTTATGATTTGACCAGATATGGTCCCTCTTCTGAAAGAATATAGTCCACTGTTTTGTTCACTAATGTATCAGAAATACTTGGCGTGTTGTAGGCACTCAGATTTCTTTATTTCAAGAGTTTAACAGCAAAATCAAATTAATCTAATCCAGCACTGTCCAACAGAAATATAATGGAGCCATATACATGATTTTAAGTTATCCTGATACCACATTAAAAGTAATAAAAGGAATAGGTGAAATTAACCTTAATAATATATTTTATTTAACACAATATAACCAATATCACTTCATCATGTTACATTTTCTTCCTTAGTAAGTCTTTGAAATTTGGTGTGTATTTTACACTTACTGATTGTTATTTTAAACTAGCTATATTTCTTGTGCTCAGTAGTCAGTTGTGGCTGGTGGCTACCATTATTGGTCAGTGCAGATCTAAATTGTAGTCTCTAAATTGTTGTGCCCTTTTTTTGGTCCTTACTTACTAAGCCTAAAATGACATTACCCTTCCTGCCTACCAACTCAAATTCTCAAGTACCTGGTTTAAGGTTAATTTTCTCTGTGAAACCTTCTCTTACCACTTCCTGCCTAAAATGAGCAAATTCTTTATAAAGTAGTTAGTCCTTATACTTGTTA
This sequence comes from Mustela putorius furo, assembly GCF_011764305.1. Lineage (NCBI taxonomy): Eukaryota > Metazoa > Chordata > Mammalia > Carnivora > Mustelidae > Mustela > Mustela putorius. The sequence goes on from NW_025421987.1 coordinate 36,561,118, forward strand.
TGTAGTATGTAATTACAAGTTCTTTTGTGATATGTGCTCTTTGCAGTGAAGATCTTGCCTCAGGCTTCATTGTGTGTATCATAACACATATCACAGAATAAACAAAGTATTTTTCAGAATATCTAGATTTTAACATTTGCTTTTTCTCCTGTTTAAGAAACTGACCAAATTTGCTGTACTATAAATGGCATCAAGGGAATACTTGGTTTATGATTTCATCTTTCATGTTGAAATAAAATAGTAAAATACAATAATAGCTATACTAGGTAACTATGAAACTTTTCTGAACTTGATTTTATTTCTTATCTGATCTTAGATGTCTTTTATTCCTCAGTCCCTGGATGCCTACCCTCTTCTATGTTTAATAGTGTGACGTGCGATCACATTATTAAACATGCACATGCATATTCTATTCCCCTCCCCCCCCTCATGTTTTTAGGTTTAGAGCAATGTTTGCCAAGGTGTGTCTATGGACCTTAAGTCTCAGAAGATATGTTTCTAGGGGAAAGTACCATGATGAAAAAGACCTGGGAATGGGAAAAACTAACCATATAACCCCCTTATGTAAAGTCACTATGTGCCTTAGTTTGTTAATTGTCTAATTGTTAATTAGTTTGTTAATTGTCTAATTCTTCCACAGATACCCTGTTTGCAAATTAATTAAACTTTCTTTTTTTTTTGTAATACCTGTTATATTGCAGAAACTGTATTTTACAGAACACACTAGAAAATACATCCTTAGGTTTATATATTTTATATTATTCCTATTTTGACATACCTATTCCTACCTTCCAAGATGAGGGAATATATGTATGTATGTATGTGTGTGTGTGTGTGTGTATAAAATACATGATAAAAATAATAAATAAATAAATAAACTTATTTATTTATATATATTTATACATATATAAATATATATAAGAGGTTGGTAGGTTTTAAAGATGTTGTTTGATGAGGTAGTTCTTCATTGGTTTTTCTTTTTTCTAAAAATTCCTTTTGCTCTCCTTAGTTCTCTTTATTCCACATTGTCTTATCCATTTTGAATCTGAGGTGTTTGCAGAGTTGACCTAGAAGGAATGCAATTTTTTTTCCCCTTTGGTATTGCAATATCAGTTGTGTATTATTTATCTCAGGACTTATGTAGTTTAAGCAGCTTCTGAGTGACATACCTCACTTTATGTATAACACATTTCACTGTAGGTTTGAATTTTTGAAATAAATTAGGTAAATTTAAGATAACCAATTGTTTTGTAATGGGAATATGTCAGTGCTGTTACTAAAAAGGACATAAAAAAACAAAGAGACAGTTATAAAAACAGGTGCATACAGTGAGGATTCCAACTTGGTGTTGAGAACATTGTATAAAATTAAGAGTGTACTTGACTCTTCTAATGGCTTCAGAGGAAAAACAAAAATATTAATGAAATGTTAGTATTGCTAAACTGTGGCGAGACATTTTCATTTAATTATTTCTGTGTGTTATCCACGATAGACATTATTGTTATTACTAAAATATCTTAGGCCATTGTTTTTGAAAATTATTAATATGATTTCTAATTTAGTCTTAGCTATTGCGGGCTAGATTAAGATTCATTTCACAAGTGTCCTGTCATTATGAACTCCAAATTCCCTTCTAATTTGATTTAGATTAGAGATAATCATTCATGGCTATAAGTTCAATTTAATATTGACTAAGTCAACCATTAAACTGTCTAGTTTTTAAATCTGCTTAGAGATACCCGGATCCTTTATTTTAAATGTAAAGTTTTTAAAAAGCTTCTTTATTTTTTATTGAAGAGATTCAAGTGGGAGAAAGTACTTTGTCTAGTCGTCTCATTAAGGGCACAGGGCTAGAGCGTCATAGCATTTTTCACTAAACCATGAGTCTGCATATGTTAATGGCTCTAGCAGCTATTCTAAATCTGATTTCTGCTTATTAAACTTAGAAGAGATTTTAAAAAATTACCAGAAAGAAAAGCCTTCAGTAATATGTGCAAGTAATGCAGTTATATCAACTTTTATAGTAGTTTCACCATTCTTACAAGCATTGTAAATATATGATTATAAATATACTTATATGATTATTTAATTAATTAATTTATTTATGCAGCTTTGGCTAATATTAAAACCAGAATGAACTTTAACATTAAAGTATAATGGTAGGAACTCCTGTTCCCTTTCAAGTCGTTACCTTCTGCTTCTTGTACACTAGTGCAATGTCAGAAATTTGTTATTTTTTTCTTTTAAAACTGGTATAGCTCCTATGTTGCCTGACTGATTTTGAATGTAAAAAAATAAGGCATATCAAGGCTAGAATTAATAACACTAATGATGACATCTCTCTTTAGCAAGAAATAAACAGTTTAGGCTATTGACATTCTTTTCTGTATTTAAGATAGATTATTTTTACACTTTTTAAGTGAAAAAGCATTTCAACTTTTCGATTCATAAGAATTAGCAGTTATGGTAGCTCTTTTGAAGCCATGGATTGTTCGTCAAACTTATTTTTCCATATTATGTATAAAAGGATCTGGACATTGACACAGTTTTGTTATATTTATAACTAACAGTGCAAATGTTTAAGTGCATAAGTAGTTGGTGAAATCTGTGTAGTGTGTGCAAAAAATGTGTCTTGCCTTCTAAAAGCTTTAATCTTAACAACATCTGTTAAAATATAAAAACAAATCTGAAACTGCCTAAGAAAAATACATCGCTTTCTTTGGGGATACTACTGTTGCTTTGCTGCCCTCTACAGTTGTCTAAAATAGTCACTCTAGATTTTTCTTCAGTCAGATGATTAAAATACTTACTAGACCTGTAAACTTCAGGAGTAGGATGAGTAAAATTTACTACTAAAATATAATGTTTAGTCACAACAGTAGATCCATGCCTGCAATGCAAAAAGTAAAGGACTTAGAAATTAGGGGATAGATGAGGGGACCATTGAGCATCAATCAGTAAATAGGTAATAGAGCACCAACTGACTGTGAAGTAGTTGAGAGGATACCTCAGTGAAATAAGACATAGTGGTTGGTGCCAAGTTTATTTAGTAAAACTAACTGCATGCTAAAATATAGACAAAGATATTTGTAAGGACATTGTAACCAGTATGATACATCCTTTAAAAAAGATCAGTAAGGCCTGGAAGAGTCAAGGAACGCTGATTAGAGGAGGTGAAACTTTAGAACTCTGTCTTCAGGAATGGATTAAGTTTGGACAAGTAAAACAGGGTTACTTCAAACAGGGAAAAGAATATTAAAACACAAAGCAGGTCTGTTACACAGAAAGGACTGCGTAGGCAAGGGCCTTGGATTCTTTCTTAATAAATGTAAAATATAATTGTTAGGAGAATTGGAGTTAGAATGTGTGTGTGTGTGCATGCATGTGCCCACATGCATGTGTGTGTGTTAAATCCAGTTACTTAGCCTCTCTGCCTTTTTCATTCCCTACAAAGTTGGCTAAATACTTCATTCACAGACTTGCTGTGAAAATTAAATGAAATCTTCATGAATCTTGCATTGTAAATACAACTAACAATAATGCAGGGGAAAATGAATTGTCTCAGAAATATAAAAGTATTGTGGGATTATAGAAGGAGCAGTTTTATTGGTAATGGAGGATCTAATTCTGTAGCTGAACCTTGAAGGAAAAATTTAGATTTCCATTTGTGAGGAAAAGTCAAAGAAAAAGGGCATTCCAGCTTGAAAAAAAATCACTGGACTGAGAGCTCTCTAGAAGAAGTGTTCCCATGTGGTTCAAGCATGAAGTTTTTGTAGGGAAGTCGTGGATTTTTTTTAAACTTTGCTGATGCTGAGGAGAGTAGACTTTGTATGGTAGGCAGTGAGGAGCTTTTGAAGCCAAGTAACTACTGAGTCTTTCTGTGATTTGAGGATATTGTATAGCTCTGATAACAATGTATATTGTTATATATGGAGGGTATGAGAGATAAAAGGGAAAACTATTGTAATTGTCCATGGAAGACAAGGTTGTGGAGACAAATGGCAATTTGGCAAAAGGCTTGAATGGACCTAGTGTTTGGATATCACAGTGAGTGAAGAAGGAAGAGTTGGATGTATACTTAATGGTTGTCTTTTGAATGGCTGGCAAAGGATTGTAATAAAAGGGTTGATTAATTTTCGTCCCTTAACTTTTTTGGAGGCATTTAAATTGTGGTACCTCAGGGATACATTTTAGAGCTGTAGTTGGAAATTTATTGTGAGATGGTGGGGTTGGTATGTGGAATTGGGACTTACTGGGATTGAGGTATTTGGAATAGATGAATTGTTTGAGAAAGAGGTAGTAGAAGGGGAGGAGAGAGAGAGAGAAGAGAAGGAAGAAGAGGAAAGGGAATTGGGTAGAGGACTGGGAACGTTCTTTTCAAGATTGTGGTATTTTAATCGCATAAGAAGGAGGGAAGATAAGAAAAAAACTTACTTGATAAATAGACCAATATCTTTGATGTCAGTTATCTCCCTCACCCTCTCAACCCCACCAAAGACAGACAAATACCATCATAAAAACTAAAAAAGATTTTAAGAGAGATTAAGGAAATAATTCCACTTATAATTGCTTCAAAAAGAATAAAATACCTAGGAATAAATTTAATCAAAAAGATGAAAGACCTGTACTCTGTAAAAACTGTAGTACATTGATGGAAGTGAAGATAACACAAGACTTAAATGTGAGACCTGAAACCATATAGCTCCCAGAATTGTTATGTTGAAGCTCTAAGTCCCAATGTGATGGTATTAGGAAGGGTTCTTTGGGAGATAATTATATTTAGATGAGGTTCTTGAGGTTAGAGCCCCATGATGAGATTAGTGGCCTTATAAGCAGAGGAAGAGACTTCAGAGTTTCCTGTTTACATCATGTTGTGGATAAGGTAAGAAGTCAGCCATCCATAAGCCTGATCTTGGACTTCTTGGACTTCCTGTCCTCTGAACTATGAGAAGTGTTTGCTGTTTAAGTTACCTAGTCTGTATTTTGCTATAGCAGCCTGAGTTGACTAAGACATCAACCAAGGTCCTGAATTAGAAACATTAGGAACTTAACTTTCATTAAAAGGAAATTTTTTGAAGGATATCAGGTGGTTTAGGTATGGAAATTAAGATACAGAAGAGACTAGGCATCTAGAACAATATCCAGAACTACAGCCAAGGTAATGCCAAGGGACAGTCTGTCAGGGTCATTCCTTTTTGCTTCTTAAGACACTGGATGTTATAGCTTTGCCTCTTAGACTGGCATTACTATTCTTAGAAACTGGATATTGTTATCATAGCACAGGTGAATATATTTTCTAATGGTGTCACTACAAAAAGTTGAAGAAAAGTTTTTAAAAAGAAATGTGTAGTTGACATACGGTGTTCTATTAGTTTCAGATGTACAACATAGTGACTTGACAATTCTACACATTAGGCTATACTTATCACAATAAGTATAGTTACCATTTGTCACCATGCAATGTTGTTCTAATATTATAGACATTTTTATTCTCTATGCTATACTTATCATCCCCATAACTTACTTTATAACTATAAGTTTGTACCTCTTATCCCCTTCACCTATTTCACCCATCCCTACAACCCCTTAATGTCTGGCAACCACCAGTTTGTTCTCTGTATTTGTGATTCTGTTTGTTTCTACATTTGTTTTTTAGATTCTATAAGTGGAATCGTATGGAACTTACCTTCTTTGTCTGACATATTTTACTTAGCATAATCCACTGTAGGTCCATACCTGTTGTTAAAAATGGCCAGATCTCATTCTTTTTTATGGGTGAGTAATATTCCATTTTGGTGGGGGGGAGAATGTGTGTATGCCTCACCTTCTTTATCCATTCATTTACTGATGAACACTCAGGTTGCTTCCATAACTAGTAAATACACTGCAGTAAACAGAGAGGTGCATATTTTTTAAATCAGTGTTTTTGTTTTCTTTGGGTAAATACCTAGTAGTGGAACTACTGAATCATGGTATTTCTATTTTTAACTTTTTGAGGAACCTCTGTACTGTTTTCCACAAGAGGTTTCACCAGTTTACATTCCCACCAACAGTGCATTATATAGTCCTTTTCTCCACATCCTCGCCAGCACTTGTTTTATCTTGTCTTTTTGATACTAGCCATTCTGACAGGTGTAAGGAGATATATCTAATTGCGGTTTTGATTTGCATTTCCCTGATGATTAGTGATGTTGAACATCTTTTCATGTGTCTATTGTCCCTCTGTATCTTCTCTGGAAAAATGCGTGTTCAGGTTATCTGCCCATTTTTAATTGGATTATTTGTTTGTTTTGGTCCTGAGTTGTGTAAGTTCTTTATGTATTTTGAATATTAACCTCTTACAAGATACATCATTTATAAATATCTGCTCCCATGCATTAAGTAGTCTTTTTGTTCTATCGATGGTTTCCTTCACTGTGCAAAGGTTTTTTTATTTGGGTGTTGTTCTAATGTTTATTTTTGCTTTTTTTCCCCTTGTCTGAGGAGACATATCTAGAGAAATGTTGCTGAGGCCAGTGTCCAGTAGATTCCTGCCTTTGTCTTTAAGGAACTATATGGTTTCAGGTCTCACATTTAAGTCTTTAATCCATTTTGTTTTTGTGTATGCTGTAAGAAAGTGGTCCAGTTTCTTTTTTCTTTTCTTTTCTTTCTTTTTCATGTAGGTGTTCTATTTTTTCAACATCCTTTATTGAAGAGAATTTTTGCACCCATATTATATATTCTTGCCTCCTTCGTCTTAGATTAATGACCATATAAGTACGGGTCTGTTTCAGGGCTTGATATATATGTCTGTTTTTTATGCCACTATACTTTTTTAATTAGTACAGCTGTGTAGTATATCTTGAAATCTGCGATTGTTTTGGCTATTAAGGTCTTTCATGGTTGCATTCAAGTTTCAGGATTATTTGTTCTAGTTCTATGGAAGATACTTTTTTTTTTTAATAGAGATTGCATTGAATCTGTAGATTGCTTTGGATAAAATGGACATTTTAATAATACTAATTTTTCTAATCCATGAGCATGGTATAGCTTTTCATGTGATTTTGTGTTATCTTCACTTCTATCAATGTACTACAGTTTTTATAGAGTACAGGTCTTTCATCTTTTTGATTAAATTTATTCCTAGGTATTTTATTCTTTTTGAAGCAATTATAAGTGGGATTGTTTCCTTAACCTCTCTTAAAATCTTTTTTAGTTTTTATGATGGTATTTGTCTTTGGTGGGGTTGAGAGGGTGAGGGACAGTGGGAGAAGCACATTGATAATGGTAAGGTCCAGGAACAGAATGTAAATAGAAAGATTAAGAACACAGATGAGAGAGGATAGCTTTAGAAATGATGAGCAGCTCTTTTTTCTACTAGACAGGGGACAATAACATGGTGGGTGAAGATACAGAGAAATGTCAAGGTCTAGAAAAGGGAGGTTGTGGCAAGGCTTGGATCTTCATGTTATAAATTATATATTTTGAGAATAAGTGAGTGTAGGGTAATATGGGACTTAATAGAATTTTGAGGGCAAAAATGAAATAAGATATTAACTAAGAATGAATAAAATAATGGGTCAGTATTTGAAAGCATGAGTTAGCATAACATGAACTTATAAAATACAATGATATGGAGGTAGTAATAAGTTTATGTTGGTGGTTAGTATTTAGTTGAGCACTGTGTCTACTAGAATTATTCTAGGTACTGAGTAAAGCTAGCTGATAGAGTAAAATGTGAGGGTACCTGGGTGGCTCAGTTGTTTAAGTGTCTGCCTTTGGCTCAGTTCATGATCTTAGGGTCTTGGGATCTAGCCCCACATCAGGCTCCCGGCTCAGTAGGAAGTCTTCTTCTCCCTCTTCCTCTGCCACTCCCCCTGCTTGTGCTCTCTCACTTTCAAATAAATAAAATATTAAAAATGTGTTCTTGAGGACCAATTGTATTTATATATTGACAAAAGTAGAATAGAGCCAGAGTGCCGAGTACCTTTTGAATATGATGTAATTGTTACTGAAAGTTTGGGAGCAGAAAAAAAGACACAGGAATGAAGTATTGAAGCAATATTTACTTATCATAAGTGGGATTATCTAGTTGTGGAGGTATTAAGGCCTGAATTAGGATGGCAGTGGTAGAAATGAAAGGGAAAAGTTTAAAAAAATAATTAAAAGACAAAATAATATATATTGATGATCCCAGTATATGAGGAGTGCATTTGGAGTTTGCATATTAGACAGATGGGAGAATCGTTTAAATATTGCTGGAATGGAGGTTGAGGTAAGAATTAAGATACTACATGGAAGGGTTTATTAGTTTCTTAGGACTGCCACAAGAAAATATCACAAACTGGGTGGCTTACAACAGCAGAAATTTATTCTCTCGCAGTTCTGGAGCCTAAAAAGTCTGAAATCAAGGTGTCAGAAGGACCACATTTCCTCTGAGACTCTGGGTAGAACTCTTTTTTGTCCCATCCTAGTTTCTGATGGTGGCCATCAATCTTTGGCTTTCCATGGGTTTCATTTCTACAGTCTCTTTTTTTGTTATCATGGCATTTTGCTTTTTGTATAAATATAGTCACATTGGATTAAGCCCACCCTCCTCCAATAAGACCGTATCTTAACTTACATTTTAATTACCTATGAAAAGACCGTATTTCCAAGGTCTTTGGAACCTTGGTTCCAAAAGTCACATTCACAGGTACTTGGAATTAAGGGTTACAGTGTATCTTAAGGGTAACATAACTCAACTTGTGACAAAGGAGTAATGATTTTGGTTTTGACTGAGTTAACTGAGATTTTGAGGCTTGATTTGAATCAAAGTGCCAAGTGAACATAGCATTAGAAGATGTGAGGTATTAGTTTGTGAACAGGCTGGAAACATAGAATAATGAAATATTAAAACATTTTATTGACATACATAAGTAGAAAAGTATTCATTGTAATTGTGCAGTTGGATGAACTGTTGCAAAGTGAGCATGTCCATGAAACTATCACCCTGGTTGAGAAATAAATCTTTACTGGCACTCCAGAAGCCCCCTTACACTCTTACACTCTTTCCAGTCACAAATCTCTGTTTTCCCAGTGAAAACTGCAATTGTGACCTCTAACACCATAAATTACTGTTATCTGTTTTTGAACTTTATATAATACTTTTTTGTTGATGTTGTGAGATTCATTCGTGTTGTTAAATGTAGCATTATTTTAGCACCACTATGCAGTATTCTGTCCATTGCTGATCCATAATTTATCAGTTTTAATGTTGGACAGACGTTTGGGATGTTTTTGCTTTGAGGCTTTTTTGAAAAGTACTGCTATGAACATCACATACCTTTCTTTTAGTGGTGTATTTGCTGGATCATTTTATGCATGTTCTTGTTGAATAAGTTCTTTGCTTGAGAGATTCTCTCCATCTCCCTTCCCCTCCCCCCACCAGACAGAATGGCTAAAATTAACAAGTCAGGAAATGACAGATGTTGGTAAGGATGTGGAGAAAGGGGAACCCTCCTGCACTGCTCGTGTAGCCACTCTGGAAAACAGAGTGGAGGTTCCTCAAAAAGTTGAAAATAGAGCTACCCTATGACCCAGCAATCGCACTACTGGGTATTTACCCCAAAGATACAAATGTAGTGATCCAAAGGGCCACATGCACCCCAATGTTTATAGCGGCAATGTCCACGATAGCCAAACTATGGAAAGAGCCTAGATGTCTGTCGACACATGAGTGAGTAAAAAAGATATGGTATCTGTCTACAATGGAATATTATACAGCCTTCAAAAAATTCAAATCTTGCCATTTGCAACAACGTGGATGGAACGAGAAGGTATTGTGCTAAGTGAAATAAGTCAATCAGAGAAGACAATTATCATATGATTTTACTGATATGTGGAATTTGAGAAAAAAGGCAGAGGATCATAGGAGAAGAGAGGAAAAAATTAAACAAGATGAAACCAGGGAGGGAGACAAACCATAAGAGACTCTTACTCTCAGGAAACAGACTGAGGGTTGCTGGAGTGGAGGGATTTACAAGGGATGGAATGGCTGGGTGATGGACAGTGGGGACAGTATGTGCTGTGGTGAATGCTGTGAATTGTGTAAGACTGATGAATCACAGACCTGTACCCCTGAAACAAATAATACAATAAACAAATAATACTTAATAAAAACAAATAATAATAAATAAGCAAATAATACTTAATAAAAAATAAAAAGAAAAATATTTCTCATTATTTACAGGCATATAAAAATCTGATGATTTAGCTATCATGAACTTCTATCGAGAGACCTTGCTAAATTCATTTATTTCTAATACTTTGTCCAATCTTTTGGATTCTCCATCACACATCATGCTATCTGTGAAAAATGAAAGCCTTATTTCTCTCCAATCCTTATACTTTTTTTTAAATAAAATCCTTATCAGATTAGGAAAGTTTCTATTCCTGGTTTACTAAGAAATTTTATCATGAATGGTGTTTAATTTTATCATTATCTTTTAAAAAAATTTTTTAAAAGATTTTATTTATTTGACAGAGACACAGTGAGAGAGGGAACACAGCAGAGGGAGTAGGAGAGGGAGAAGTAGGGCCCCCATGGAGCAGGGAGCCCCTTGTGGGGCTCCTTCCCAGGACCCTGGGATCATCACCTGAGCCAAAGGCAGATGCTTAATGACTGAGCAACCCAGGTGCCCCACAAATACAATGTCTTAAATTTGAGGTGATTAGATGAATTTCCCCTCCTCCCCCTTTTTTTTTGAAGATTTATTTATTTTACAGACAGAGATCACAAGTAGGCAGAGAGAGAAGAGGGGGAAGCAGGCTTCCCGCTGAGCAGAGAGCCTGGTGTGGGGCTTGATCCCAGGACCCTGAGACCATGACCTGAGCTGAAAGCAGAGGCTTAACCCACTGAGCCACCCAGATGTCCCTTTCCCCCCCCTTTTAAATAATGTGTTAAATTCCATTTTAAGAAAATGTTAAACTATCTTGTGTTTTTGGAATAATCACAGTTTGGCTTTGATGAGTATATCTCTTATTATATCACTGGAGTCAGTTATTTTCTTTTCTTCATCTTTATCAATTGTGTTGGAATAGTCCTTTCTAATGATCTTGCCAAGTTTTGGTATCAAGGTTATTCTGGGCTCAAAAAAACTAGATTTTCTTTAATCTGTGTCACTTAGGACCATTCTGTTTTTGTAGGTATTTGTCTGTTTTGTGCTTTCAGATCTAATGACATGAAGTTTTTTGGTGTTTTTTTTTTTTAAGGATTTTTTTTAAAAAGATTGTATTTATTTATTTGACAGTGATCACAAGCAGGTAGAGAGGCATGCAGGGGAGGTGGGTGGAAATAGGCTTCCTGCCAAACAGAGAACCCAGTGCGGGGCTCAATGCCAGGACTTTGGGATCATGACCTGAACCGAAGGCAGAGGCTTAACCTGCTGAGCCAACCAGGAGCCCTTTAATGAAGTTTTTTTAATGTCCTCTTATTACCTTTTTAATTTTTTTTTTTTTGAATATCTGAAGAATCTGCAGTGATGTGCCCCCTTTTCATCCTCTTATTTGTAATTTGTGTCAGTTTAGTTTCTGCATCAGTCTTGCAGGGAGTTTTATCAATTTTATTAGACTTAACCAAAGAACTCACCTTTGATTTGTTATTGATCTTCTCTATTTTAAGGTTTTTTTTTTCTGTTTCATTATTTTCTGTTCCATAGTTTCTTCTCCCTTTTTTGGAGGGTTTATTTCCTATTACTTTTCCGCTTCTTGACATGAATGATTATCGATCTGCAGCCTTTCTTTTTTCTTATATATACATCTGAGCCTATTTTTTTCCCTTTAGTCATGATTATCATTTTTGAGTCTTGGGTTATTTCAAAATTATCTCTGGGGCACCTGGGTAGCTCAGTTGGTTGAGCATCCACCTCTTGGTTTCAGTTCAGGTCATGATCTCAGGGTTATGAGATCAAGCGGGTGTCAGGCCCTGAGTTAGTTTCCGCACTCAGCTTGGAGTCTGCTTGAGAGATTCTCTTCATCTCCCTTCTCCTCTGTCCCCCACCCCCCCACCCCCGCTTGTGTGGGCACTTAGCTTTCTCTTTCTGAAATAAATAAAACCTTAAAAAATATATATTATGTAACTAAACATGAAGATATTTTAGTGCCCCTAGTTTTTTATTTTTAGCTTAATTACATTGTGTCAAAGAACTTGTGTCTGATTTCAGTCTTTGGGCACAACATTAGGTCAATGTTGAAATTCCCCGTATAATTGAAAAGAATGTACATTGTGCTTGTTCAGTTATTTGTTTTCTCTGTGTGTTATATATCAATTAAGTCAAGTTGGTTGCATTGTTCAATCTTTATCCCTTTTGATTTTTTCCCCCTACTTTTTCAGTTAATTACTGTGAGGTGTGTTAGAATGATATTCCATGATGTGGATTTGTCTTTCTTTTTTTTCTATACATTCTGTGAAGTTTTGCTATGTATACTTTGAGGCTGAATTATAAAGTACAGTTAAATTTGGAATTGTTCTACCTTTTGGCACCTGACCCTTTTATCATTATTAAATGGCCCACTATCTCTTGCAATACTTCTTTCCTTAAAGTCTACTTTGTTTGATTTTAGTATAGCTACATTAGGTTTATTTTGGTTAGTGTTCACATTTTCTCTTTTCCCCAGCCTTTACTTTCAACCTTCCTGCACTCTTAAATTTAAGGTGTATCCTTTGTAAGCAGCATTTAATTGTTTATATCAAAGCTGCTAAGCTTTGTCTTTTATTTGGCATATTTAGTTATTTGTAATTAATCACTTACATATTTGGGCTTAAATCTGTTATGTTACATTTTAATTTCTACTTGTGCATATGTTCTTTGTTTTATTTGTTTATTCGTTTCTTTCCATTATATTACTTTTCATTCTGTTTTCCCCTTTATTAAATTGTTTGTTTTGTAGGTTCTTACTGTTCATTCAGTAGCTAGAGATTATAAAATATGTTCTTGATTTTATTAAAGTTCAATAAAATTACTATGTTAAATATATTATTCCACTTTAGACAATACAGGAAAACGTCAAACTCTTTTTTAACTCTATCCTTATTTTGCTATTAGTGCTAGCATCTGTGTCTGCGTGTGTGTATCCTTTAAGACATTGTTTTATGCAGTAGGTGTTTATTTAGTTTTTGCAATATGTTTACTTTTTCTATAGTTCTTTTTCTCTGAAACTTGTAGTTTCCCTCTGGAATCCTTTTACTTCTGCCTGAAGAACATCCTTTGTATTTTCTTTAGTGAGAATCTCCTTAATTTCTTTTTTTAATTTTTTTTGCCTGAAATTTCTCTTAAAACATATAATAGCTTTATTGATATAGTTCACATACCATACACTTCACTAATTTAAAGAGCATAATTCATGGGTTTTTAGTATATTCAGAGGTGTACAACCATAATCATTCACTTTTAGAACATTTTCATCACTGTCTACTCCCTGCCAAAGCAGTCATTCTTCCATTTATCCTCACCCCTCCCAGTACTGGGCAATCATTAATATACCTTATATTTTCATAGATTTGCCTCTTATGTACATTTCCTGTAGATGTCATATAATATGCAGTCTAATATGTCTGATTTATTTCATTTAACATAACGATTTGAAGGTTCATCCATATAATACATATATCGGTACTTCATTCTTTTTTATTGCTACATAATCCATTGTGTACATATATCACATTTTATTTATTCATCAGTTGATGGACATTTGCATTATTTATGCTTTTTGGCTATTATGAATAGTGTTGCTATATGCATTCATTTATTAATTTTTGTATTAACATACATTTTTATTTCACTTCGGTATTTACTTAGGAGTGGAATGGTGGTAACCATAACCTTTTGAGGAATTGCCAATTTGTTTTCCAAAATGGCTATACTGCAGTACATTCGTACTAGCATTGTAGGGGCTCTTCCAGGCCCCAACAAACACATCTTATTATTTGGCTTTTTTATTTTTACTTTTTTATTTTAAAGAGAAAGTAAGCACAAGCAGATGCCAGGCAGAGGGAGAGGGACAAGCACACTTCCTGCTGAGCACAGAGCCAGATGCTGGCTCATTCCGGTTATAACCGGAGCCCAAGTCAGTAGCTTAACTGACTGAGCCATCCACATGCCCCTCTCTGACTTTTTGATTGTAGCCATTATAGTGGGTATGAGGTGGTAAGTCATTGTTTTAATTCACATTTCCCTAATGGCTAATGATGTTGAGCACATTTTAATGTGCTTATTGGCACATGTGTATTTAGATCCTTTACTCATTTGTCAGTTGGATTGTGTGTGGTTTTACTATTGAGTTATAAGGGTTCTTTTTATATTCTAGGTACAAATACCTTTGATCTACAACCAGCCATTTTTTCTTCCAGTTCGTAGGCTTTATTTTTACTCTCTTGATGTTGTCCACTTAAACATAAAAGTTTTTGTTTTTAATTAAGTCCAGTTTATTTCCTTTCTTTATCCTTTTGTTGCTTGTGCTTTGGGTGTCCTATCTAACTAGAAAGGTTTTGCCTAACATAGGCTTGTGAAAATTTGCTACTGTATTATAGGAGTTTTATAGTTTTTGCTCTTACATTTATGTCTGTGATCTGTTTTGTGTTAATTTTTATGTATACTCGGGCTTTTTTATGTGGATATTCAGTTGTCTCAGGACTGTTTGTTGAAAGATTATTCTCCCCCCATTGAATTGTACAGGCACCCTTATTGAAAATCAGTTGACCTTAAATGTAATAAACTTATTACTGAACTCTCCATACTATTTTGTTGATCTCTGTGTCCGTGTGAGGCTAGTTTCACACAGTTCTGATTACTGTATATAGTTTTACCACATGTTTTTCGTTACTATATAGTTTTGCAGGGTCTTGAAATTTAGAAGATGTTAGTCTTCCAAATTTGTTCTTTTTTGGGGGGAGGGCGTTGGCTATTCCTACTCACTTTAATTTCCATGTAAATTTAAGGTAACCTTGTCAGTTTCAGCATTCATGCCAGAAACTACACAATAAGTTAGGGAAAGTTTAACTTAAAGAATTAATTAACTTTGATTAAAAAGAAAGAAACTATACAGTTATAAGGAGACTGTATTGTATGGGAAGGCTGTGAGGGACTATCCTCGAAAAAGGACAAACTGAAAGGGACTCAGACTTTCATTGAGAAGGTATAGTTCATGACACCTGGTAGTAAAGAAGGCTGGAGCTTGTATGGAATTATTAGGCAAGGAATAAGCTATTTTGGGAGTGAAAGTGGTGATGTGAGTGTGTAGTGAAAGTTCTGGTGCTAGTGGGGCAGTAGACTTTTGAGAACATTTGGACGGCATAGGGTCTCTGATTTCTACATTAAGAGGACCGAGGAATGAAGATTGCCTGGCTGAGACTGCAGTTTGTAGGGGGACTGGGTTCTGGACACATGGCTAGGGCTGGGTCTTCCCACTATTCTCAAACTCGTGCTTTTCACTTCAGATCTGCATTGGACATGCCAGGAGAGCCTCTCCCTCCTGCAGAATTCCTATAATGCCATCTTCTGAGAAAGCTTAATACCATATTTACATGAAAGGAGAAGTGCTTAAAGGAATTCTGTTTATCAGCATATATAGATGGTGCATTTGGAGTTGACAGACAAAAAATTGATAACACATTCGTCTCCATAGTATAAAGGCACTTTAAGGTACATGAGATTAGAAGATAAATATGTGCTTTGTTGTCCTTTTAAGCCAAATGAGATGAAACGTGTCTATGTTAGTGCTTTTCTAGAAATTTTGAGAGCTATATATTCATGTAAATAAAACATTTTAATTAAATATTTAGAAAGCATATGAAATGAAACAATATAAATGTAATTCTTTAAAAATTTTTACTAGTCTTATTTTTTAAGTGTTATAATTTTCATTAACTTCTGACTTATGTGTGATACTTATTCTGCAGATGCTGATTTACTGCTTTAAGATATCAGATTTTGACAGTTATCACATTTCATCAAATGTCAGAGGTCACTGATTAAGAGAGACACTTATTTTATATACCATTAAGGAAGAGAAAAATAACCTGACAGTACTTTCCTATCACCTGGAGTTTTTACTTTATGTGTATTGACTTATTTTATATTTATTGGACTTTTATTTCATACTTAACAGTATTATATTCATGGATTTTTAGAAATAATCATAATTTGTGTGCATCCATGAAAAATAAAATGTAAGTGGAAAAATGGTTAAAAGTATTTCTAGTCTTCAAATTCAGAGTCCTTTTTTTTTTTTTTTTTTTTTTTTTTTTTATTTGTCAGAGAGAGGGAGAGCACAGGCAGACAGAATGGCAGGCAGAGTCAGAGGGAGAAGCAGGCTCCCTGCGGAGCAAGGAGCCCGATGTGGGACTTGATCCCAGGACGCTGGGATCATGACCTGAGCCGAAGGCAGCTGCTTAACCAACTGAGCCACCCAGGTGTCCCTCAGAGTCCTTCTTTATATTGTTTTTCCCCCTGTGCTGTGAAGAGCTCTTTGATACTCTTTTTTAAAAGATGTGTTTGTAACATAGGGAATATAGTTAATGGTATTTTGATAACTTTATATGATGACAGCTTGGTAACACTTACCATGGTGAGCATTTTGTAATGTATGTCAAACGACTATATTGTACACCTGAAACTAATATATTACTGTATGTCAATAATACATCAAAAAAAGATGTGTTGTAGAGTTACAAGACCACCCTTAGATTCAGTAATTCTCTAAGAAGACTCATAGGACTAAGCATATATTTGTACTCAAGGTTATGATTTATTATGGTAAAAGCTCCCACACTAAGCAAAAGGTCATGTGTAAAGTCTGGGAAAAATCAGGCACAAGTTTCCAGAGTCCTCTCCTGGTGAGTCAAAACAGCATATACTTAATTCCCCCAGGAATGATTTGTAACAAGATGGGTGAAATGTTGCTAGCCATAGAAGCTCATTAGAAACTCCAAGAACAGAATTTTTGTTGGAGATTGATCATGTAGGCCGAGGACATATCTAAATTCCAGATTCTTAGAAGGGGAAAGTAGGTGTTTATCATAAACTTATTGTTTGTACAAAACAGTTGGGGCTCAGTAAGCCATCATTACCAATTAATGGTGAGAACTTTTCCTCAGATCTTTTAAATTACCCACCATTAGTCAGCGGCCATCCTTACCTGAAGGCCTTTCTAAGGATAGCAGTTTAGGATAGCAGTTTCACTATGTTAACTCGTACAGGAGACCATTATCTCTGAGAATTTTCTTATAAGCCTGTAATATCCATTCTGCAAGTTTTCATTCTGATGCTATCCTAATCTTACTGGAAAGATAAGCTCATTCTTGCTTTAAGGTAGGTCGTAGGTTGTAGGTTTGCCTACAGTTATCACATTTCATCAAATGTCAGAGTCATGCCACCAGGAATAATAACCAAGTTTGCATATATATATAGGCCACTAATAACCCATTTTAGAGATGGAAAGATCTGCATCTTGGAGACAGTGGGAAAAAAGTGACTTAAAAACTTTTTTTGAGATTGCTTGTTATATATAATGGTATATAAGGCGCTTAACTAGATTCAATATTTGCTGCTGAGATAGTTTTTATGGAAATTGGGATGGAAGAGAGAGTATGGTGGGTGGCAGGCTTATAGTATAAATCTTGGGAATTTTGTTTTGTCCATCTTTTGACCAGAATGCAGAAGGACCAAATCACCAAACGGTGGTGAAAATGATTATAGACATATAGTCTGGTAATATTCAGCTCCCTTACTTTTTCCATTTTCTTTCCCCTTCAACAATTTTACATGTGTAAGAATAGAGCTGCTCTGATAAAAGTTTTAAGCTCTCTCTTTTGTACTTTTCCCCCATAAGTCTGAACATCTTTTCTGTTTGCATCTGTATTGTTACTACTTTTGTTCTGGGCATTTATATCTCATGCTTAGTTTAGTGCTGTGACTTCCCATGATAGTTTCCTAGGGCTGCCATCACAAATTATCATAAACTTGGTGGATTAAAACAACATATTTCTTCTCTCATAGTTCTGCAGTACAGAAGTCCACCCTACAGGTGTCTGCAGGGCCACATTCCCTCTAGAAAGCTCTAGGGGAGATTCTTTTCCTTGCTTCTCCCACCTTCTGGAGGCCACAGACATTCCGTGGCTGCATAACTCCATCTGCCTCTGTTTTAACATGGTCTTTGCTACTGTCTTTTCCATGTTTGTTACTAATAAGGATACTTGTCATTGGATTTAGGGCCCACTTGGATAATCCAGGAAGGATTTTTAATTATATCTGCAGAGAATCTTCTTTCAAATAAGGTCATAATTAGAGCTTTACATTCCTAATTGCTCTTTCTGTATCTGTGCTTTTTTTCTCCACTATAATATGTGAATTTCTGCTAGATGAATTTTCTTAGCTCGTATTTTGGCTTCCTAAATTTTCACTCTGTAGTGTTACTTCTTTTTTTCCTCCTGCTTTATACTTTCTCTGATTTGGCTCTAAGCTTTCTGAAGGGTAAGGAATGTTCTTCCTCCTTGGTCGTCTTCAACATGAAGACTGGTCAATACAGGTAGGTTTCAAAGTATTAGTGATCAAGGTGGATGCACAAATAAACTGAATTAAGAATTTGTCTTTCTGGCTTCATCTCTGTTATTTTTTTTTTTATTTTTACCAATACCTGGATTTTTCTGGTTTCCAGACTCTTCTTGCATTTTCTGTCTGTGGATCTTTTTATTTTTGTTTTCTTAAGTGCCCTTTCTCTGCTTGGAAAAACTCACCTTGCCTAAGATCCAGTTTAAATCCCACTATTCTCTGACAAATTTACTGAAATAAAATTAGGATTACTAGTTTAGGCTTAGCTAAAAGAAAATTTCCCTTTTTAGATGGAGCTTTTCTTACTGTACATGTCTCTCATACATTCTCCCAAGTTAGTATGCATTGCCACCCTTGCTTGACTGGGGTGGCTCCCATAAATGTGATATATCCCATTTTGTCTGGAATGTCTAGGTAACTGATATTCTGACGTAATCTATCAGTAGTGCTCTTTCACTTCCCTTTCACTTTAAAAAATCTATGTTCTGGCTCAGATAACAAATTCTGTGATTGCTCTATGCATAATATCCATTGCCTTAGAAACATTATTTTCTCTTCTAGATTCTTAGCTCTTGGAAATCTCAAGGTACACTATTTTCTACCTGATAGTACCTAGTACTTAATACTCAGTAAATGAAACTCAGTAAATATTTGAACTCTTACTATATGCCATACCTATTCTATTTTGGTCAATATTAACTCACTTCCTTTTTCAACCTAGACTTGTCCTGTAGTATCTAATCCTTTGACCCAATATTTTTCATTTAACCACCAGCCTTGTAAAATCTTAACTCTAAATCAGTACAGGTGTACAGATGTTTTATGCTTACCTCTCAACTACTAATGGTCCTTGGGGAGAAAAAAGAAAGTTATACAACCATGCTTGTATATGGTGCTACTATAGAATTAGGTGTTAGCTTTAACTGGACCTAAAACAATTCTAGCAGTTTCCTTTGGTGTTTAATCAGTGCATACTCCCATGCTTTGAATTAAAAAAAAAAAAAAAAGAATTAGTGAAACCTTGTTAATTAGGTGAGAATAGTCCCATTTTATAGGTGATGAAATAGGCTGGCGAGTACCCAGGGTCACACTGATAAAAATTTAGACATCTGTGTGTTCTTGAATATAAGTTAGTCTGCCTCCAGAGTTCTTGCTTTTTTGTTCTACCCTCTTATCATTCACCATTTAAGTCTCAGTTCTCACATCTGAGAAGTATCATACTCTACTGAACCATAGCCTCCATGTACTTGTTTAGAGATGTCTTTTTAAAATAAAACAGTAAATTTGAGATTTCTGGATAATTAATGCATGTTGTATAAATGTATAAATTTTTACTTGGGTCCTATATTCCTATGAGAATTGAAAAGAGATCAGTGTCTTTTAAGTATCTGTTCTTTACAAAACAGGTGTTTACTTCATCTGAGAGTATGTATTCAATAATAGGTCTTCTGTTTTTATGTATCACTTATAAGGTTAAAGTGAACTAAAGGATCAGAAACAAATTCATTAGTATGGTTAAACAATTCTTTCGGTTGAAAAATTGCTTAATGCTGATTATGAATTTTGATGCTGGAATAACTAAAGCTTAAATTAATATACTTACTGTAGTATTTGGGGGAAATAAATGTTTATTAGGATTAAAACTCATAATTTCATTAGTGTTTGAAAATTGCCACAATTTCACAGTTTGCAATAGGCTTGAAAGAGCAAATTCTTAGTAATTGTTGTGAAAAATCCATTCTCCCAGGAGCATTTCACCTCTGTTGGGATTAGCACTGATTTAATAACTGCAGCCCCCCAAGCCCTTTTTATTTTGGAAATCAATGAACTTTTGAATGTCCCCACTAGTAGCCTTTCTAGATATTCTTTCTCTGAAACGTTTAGAATTTATTTATAATGTGCTGAGCATGAAGGAGTTGGAATGATTACTTTTTGAAACCAGAAGACTTCTTGTCTCTCTTTTGCCACTAGCTGTATGTTAAGGGCAAATCACATCAAATGTCTCTATAAAATTATATTAGATCAGATGCTCTCTAAGTTCTCTTCCAGGTCTAAGATTTTGTGCTTCTGTTCTGAAAATATGAAGAAACTGTGCTTTTAAAAAAGCATAATAACTAAAGAGAACCTCTATGTTGGTTAAATCAAGATATTTTCTTTATTTGAAATTGAAAGGTAGTGATTGAGAGTAGATGGTGGAAACAACACTTTAGAGCATTTTGTAAAGGCTGGAATTACTACTTACAGATAAGATGATATGATACAATAGGATAAAATTTATAGTTAGTGTTAACATATGGAAATATTTTAGTAGAAGTTTGCTATCTCTTGCATCCGTTATTCCCTGTTTGGTTACATGTAAATCATTATTTAATTCTTTTTGGCTCATTTTTTTGTTGTGTTTTATAGAAAACTCAAATCTGTAGTCAGAAGTTAACTTTTATTAGACTTCCATTCTAGAAAGGTACCCCATGTAACAAATGTTATATAGCTGTACTATTCAGTACTGTAGTTATTAGCCAGATGTAGTAATTGAGCTATTCTCGGAATTGTTAAACACTGTGTCAAAGCATAATTAGAAGTTTTAGTTTTAGTTTATTCTCTGCTGTGTCATTTCTGATTACTGCCCTTTACTCATTTTGGATTCAACCTTCCAATCTTATTTCTGTATTTTCATGTAATACTGGATCTGTTATTAACCTGCATCGGCCTTCCTAGCCATGAAAATCTTGGATTCCACCTCTTGCAAAGCTTTTCCTACGATGTTAGATGGCACTGTCTCTTACTATTTGTATGACCCTCGTTAAGTTTTTTTTTTCTTCTTCTTTTTCTTCATGTGTCATATGGGGAAAAAATTACCTATCTACCTCACAATGTGCTTTTTGGAGGGAGAAGGATATCGTATGGGGATCAAATGAAATGGTAAAATGAAAATCCAACAAAATGGTATGTAAAAACTGACAATTTTCAGGAATGTACAACTGTAAGGTGGTGAGACATTTTATTAATGTGAAAACTGAGTTTCAGAGAAATTGATTTCCCCACTGTCTCACCTTATTCACCTTACTTTGCTTAGAACTTTAATTCTGATAATCTTTAGCTACATTGGTTTGTATAATTCTTTGATCCTAATTCCTTTTCTTCCCTTCTTGAGGAGCTGAAAGTATATGGTCTATCACTGAACTTATTTCTTTGTACCATCAACCCGTTTTTCATCTTTGTCTCTGCTAGCCTGGTAAAACTCTCAACCTAGGTTAAATCTTGCATACTGTTTGCCACTTCCAGGCCTCCAGTCAGGCAGCTGAATGCTGTTGGATGTCACCATAATTCAAGAGTAGTAACTGCAGGTGATTCTTTTTTTTTTTTTAAGATTTTATTTATTTATCAGAGAGAGAGGGGGAGAGAGTGAGCACAGGCAGACAGAATGGCAGGCAGAGGCAGAGGGAGAAGCAGGCTCCCTGCTGAGCAAGGAGCTCGATGTGGGACTCGATCCTATGACGCTGGGATCATGGCCTGAGCTAAAGGCAGCTGCTTAACCAACTGAACCACCCAGGCGTCCCGCAGGTGATTCTTGGTACTACCCTGAAAACTACATTTTCCTAGTCAGTGGTTTTTTTTTTTTTCCTACTCTTAAAAAAATTATCGAGGACTACAGCAGGCTTTTGTTAGTGTGGCTCTTATCTGCCAGTATTTACTTGATTAAAAATTCAAACGGTAATTTTAGAATGTTTTAATTCCTTCAAAAACAATCATTATATGTTAATAAATATTTTGATGAATAATAATTTTTATTAAAAATAGTGATGAGTAGACTACTTCTTTATTTTGCAAATGTTTTTAACATCTATCTTAGTAACAACTGGATTTTCATACCTGCTTCTGTGGTTAACCTGCTGAATATCCTATGTTCTGGAATATATATGGTATACTCTTGACAGAAAGAAATGAAAAATGATAGTTACCTGGAATGACTTGTGACCTGAGTTTTGATTTTATTAACCATCTGAAAAGGTCTTAGGGACTCTCAAAAGTCATACTTTGAATACTACTTCATTCTATTGACTCTTTCCCCATAGCTGTTTTATACCTTCTTTTTAAGCCTCTAGACATCCTCCCTTATTCGCACATGAAATCCCTGCTTTCTGTTTTAAAGAGTAAATGGAAGTAGTCAGAAAAGAACTTTCACTATCATACCTACCCATCTGTAAAGGTAGATTGCCATCTACAACTAAGATGCAGTCAGTGGCTTAATATCCCTGAGTCCTATCCCACACTCTTTTCTAAAAGATAACCAGTTTTAACAACTGTGCCTTCTCTTGTCTCATAAATTTTCCTTTCAGTCATTTCAGTCAGTGTGAAAATACACTATAATATTTCTCATTAAGAAAAGACTTTTCGTGATGCATCATCTCTCTTGAGCTACTGTCTTTATAGTAAAAATCATCTTAAGTTATCTATATACAAAATGTTCTCCAATTCCTCTCCTAGCCTCATTTTTATATAAAACAGCCTTATCGCGTATAAGTAACATAAAATAGGCTGCACCTACTTAATGGTTTACAATTTGATAAGTTTTAACAAAAACGTTGCCTGTTAAAACGTCACTACCTTGAAGATAGTGAATATTATCTGTCATTCTCAAAAGTTTCCTTGTGTTTGTAAATCATCTGTCCCATCCCTGCCTATCCTCCTTCCCCTAAGCAAACACCTGTTTTTTGTCACTGTAAAGTAGTTAGCATTTTCTAGAGTTTTATCTAAATGGAACTATACTTTGTGTACTCTTACTTTCTTCTTTCAGCATAATTACTTTGAAATTTAACCATAGTGTTGCATCTGTCAGTTTATTTCCTTTTATTGTGGGTAGTATTTGGTTATATAAGTACTCCTTTTTAAAATTTATAATACACTTTACCTTTTAAGAGTAGTTTTACTTCATAGCAAAATTGAATGGACAGAGTTCCCATAGGCACTCTAGTCACCCTTCCCCTCACTAACCCCCATCAGCATCTTCTACCAGAGTGATACATTTGTTAAAATTGATGAAATGATTTTACACTTAATCATCTCCCAAAGGCCATAGTTTACATTAGGGTTCCCTCTTGGTATTGTACATTCCACGGGTTTTGACAAATTTATGACATGGATTCACCATTATAGTATTATGCGTTTTACTCCCCTACAAATTCTTGATATTTTACAGCTATTCATTTTCCCCCCTCCTTTCCACTCCCGGCAACCACTGATCTTTTTACGGTCTCCATAGTTTAGCCTTTTCCAACATACTGCATAATTGGAATCATTCAGTATATGGCCTTTACAGATTGGCTTTTTTTAACTTTATACATTTAAAGTTCCTCCATGGCTTTTGTGGCTTCATACCTCATTTCTTTTTAGTGCTGACTAATATTCCATTGTCCAGATATACCACAGTTTATTCATTCATCTTCTGAAGGACACCTTGGTTGCTTCCAACTTTTGTCAGTTCTGAATAAAGCTGCCATAAACATCCATGATAGGTTTCTGTGTAGACATAAGTTTTCTACTTGTTTGGGTAGAGACAAAGGAATACAGTTGTTGGTTTGAGTATATCTAATTTTCTAAGAAACTGCCAGACTGTCTTCCATAGTGGCTGTACTATTTTTCATTTCTACCAGTAATAAATGGTAGTTCCTGTTGCTCCATAACTTTGTGAGCATTTGGTATTGGCGGTGTTTAAATTTTAGCCATTCTAATAGGTGTGTGGTGATTATCTAGTTGTTGTTTTAATTTGCAGTTATTTAATAATATGATGTTGAGCATCTTTTCATATGCTTCTTTGCCATCTGTGTCTCTTTGGTAAGTGTCTATTAAGGTCATTGGGTCATTTTTCAATTTTTTTTTTCTTACTGTTGAGTTTTAAAAGTTCTCTAATTTGAATATTAGCCCTTTATTACAATTTTTCTTTTGCAAACATACGTATTCTCCCAATTTGTGACTTGTCTTCTCATTCTCTTGGTACTGTTATTTGCAGAACAGAAATTTTTATTTTGATGATGCCCAGTTTGTCCTTTATTTCTTGGATCATGTCTTTGGTGTCATGTCTAAAAAATGATCACCACCCCCAATATCATCTAGGTTTCTTCCTGTGTTTGTATTCTAGGAATTTTATAGTTTTGCATGTTACATTTATGTTTGTGACCCATTTTGAGTTAATGAAGGGTATAAGGTTGGTCTAGATTCCTGTTTTTGCATGTGGATGTCCAGTTGTTCCAGCAGCATTTGTTGAGAATATTCCCTTTGCTCTATTATATTGCCTTTTCTCCTTTATCTGAATATATTGACTGTAGTCCTCTATTGCTGGGCTCTCTATTATGTTCTTTTGAACTATTTGTCTATTCTTTCACTAATGCCACACTTTCTTGGTTATTATAGCTTTATACTACATCTTGAAGTCATGTGGTGATAGTCCTCTGGCTTTGTTCTTTTTCAATATTGTGTTTGCTATTCTGGGTCTTCCCTTTTTTCAGGAATCAGTGTGTTGCTATCCATAAAGTAGCTTGCTGGGATTTGCCTGAGACTATGTTGAATGCATAGATTAAGTGGGAAGAACTGACATCTTGACAATATTGAGTCTTCCTATCCATGAATATGGAATATGTTTACATTTATTTAGTTCTTCTTTGATAACTTTGATCAGTTTTGTAGTTTTCCTCACACAGATCTTGTATATATTTTGTTAAGATTTATATCTAAATATTTCATTTTTGGGGTATTAATGTAAATGATACTGTGGTTGTGTTTTTGTTTTTTTTTTTTAATAAACATATATTTTTATCCCCAGGGGTACAGGTCTGTGAATCACCAGGTTTACACACTTCACAGCACTCACCAAAGCACATACCCTCCCCAATGTGCATAATCCCACCCCCTTCTCCCAAACCCCCTCCCCCCAGCAACCCTCAGTTTGTTTTGTGAGATTAAGAGTCACTTATGGTTTGTCTCCCTCCCAATCCCATCTTGTTTCATTGATTCTTCTCCTACCCACTTAAGCCCCCATGTTGCATCACCACTTCCTCATATCAGGGAGATCATATGATAGTTGTCTTTCTCTGCTTGACTTATTTCGCTAAGCATGATACGCTCTAGTTCCATCCATGTTGTCGCAAATGGCAAGATTTCATTTCTTTTGATGGCTGCATAGTATTCCATTGTGTATATATACCACATCTTCTTGATCCATTCATCTGTTGATGGACATCTAGGTTCTTTCCATAGTTTGGTGATTGTGGACATTGCTGCTATAAACATTCGGGTGCACGTGCCCCTTTGGATCACTACGTTTGTATCTTTAGGGTAAATACCCAATAGTGCAATTGCTGGGTCATGATACTGTGTTTTAATTTGAAATTCCACTTTTCATTGCTAGCATATAGGAAGATAATTTTATCCTACAGCTTAGCTATAACTGCTTATTAGTTTGAAGAGGTTTTCTTGGTCATTTCTTTCTGATTTTCTATGTAGACAGTCATGTCATCTGTGAACAAAGTTTTATTTCTTCTCTCCCAATCACTTTATTTCCCTTTCTTACTTTAGCTAGAATGTAAGAAATTATACTAGAATTTATATACTAGAAATTATGTTAAATTTCTAGGATAATGCTGAAAAGGTACAACAGAGGAGGGCTTCCTTGCCTTGTTCCTGATCTGATTGGGAAAGCAGCTAGTTTCTTGGCATTAGTATAATGTTAACTGTAGGTTTTTAAAAAATAGGTGTTCTTTCTCGAGTTGAAGATAATCCCCTCTGTTTCTATTTGGTTTTTCCCCTTTGTTGGTGAATAATATTTTATTGTAAGGCTGTACTACAATTTGTTTCTTCAGTCACTTGCTGATGGACATTTGGGTTGGTTCCAGTTTTTGGCTATTAAGAATAAAGTTGCTCTGGGGGCGCGTGGGTGGCTCAGTTGGTTAAGCATCTGCCTTCAGCTCAGGTTGTTATCCTGGGGATCTGGGATCCAGCCCTGAGTCAGTCTCCCTGCCAAGAAGGAAGTCTGCGTCTCCCCCAACTCTGCCCTTCCTTCCCATTCATGCTCTCTCCCTTACTCATTCTCTGTCTTAGGTAAATAAATAAAATCTTAAAGAAAGTTAGTTAGTTGCTGTGAACATTTGTGTACAGGTCTTTGTATAGACACACGTTTTCCTTTCCAGTGAATGAAAACAAGAATGAAATGGGTGGATGATATGGTGCTTGTATATTTAACTTTTAAGAAACTGCTGGTGTCTTCCAGTGTGATTGTACCATTTTGCAGTTCAACCAGCAATGAAGAAGAGTTCCAGTACCTTCACATTCTAAAATTTCATATCGTTAGTCTTTTTGATTTTTGGCCTCTTTAATGGATAAGTGTTGTGGTATCTTACTGTGATATTAATTTGCATTTTCTAATGATGTTGAGCACCTATTCATGTGCTATTGGGTGATGTGTCTGTTCAGATATTTTGCTCATTTTTTAATTGGCTTGTTTGTTTTTTCATGAAGTTTTAGGAGATCTTTTGTATTTTATTCTTTATAGATATAAATTCTTTCAAGTTCTTTATCAGATATAAATTCTTTATCAGATATGTTCTGCAAAGTTTTTTCCCAATTAAATGGCTTGTCTTAAGAGTGTGTTTTGAAGAGTAGAAAATACTTGATGAAATCCACTCGTGCTTTTGGTAACATACCTAAGATGTATTTGCCAGTCTAAAGTCACAAAAATTTGTATTTGCATGTCCGTGTGAATTTTAAGAAAAAAAGCTTGTCAATTTTTATAAAAATTTGCTTGGATTCAGATTGGGATTGTGTTTTATCAGTAGCACAATATAGAAAAAAATTAGTATTTTAAGAATATTGAGTCTTTTAGCCTATGAGAAACGTTTATCTTTCCATTTATTTTGGTCTTTAATTCACCTTAGCAATTTTTTATTTATTGGACAGATGGCAGTGAGAAAGAGACTGTAAGTAGGGGGAGTGGGAGAGGGAGAGGCAGTGAACTGTTGTCACTTTATATTTGGATTTTAGCACTTTAATGTGATCTCTAATATGAATGTCAAGTCATTTTGTTTGTTTTTGTTTTTAAATAACCCATAGAAGTTAGAGTACATGAATCATTACATTTTATTTTTCTGTCACAATTGTTTTTGAATATTTCCAAATGATTTGTGTTCTCTGTATGCTCTAAATAAATAAATTCAAATATACATGAAAAATCCAGACAGCTTTATTTTCACAGATCTAGAGTTTTCATGGGAGCTACAGGTAGGAGGGAAACACTTCTCTTTCTCTCTGAAAGGACAATTAATCAGTTAATGGTACAAATGATATGTTTTTCTTTGGTCTCTAGAGTATACAGTAGCCTGGAATACATTCTGACAATGTCAGATAGGGTCTTGCCAGATATGAAAGGTTCAAGTCTTTGCTGTTCCTTAGCCTCTTTATATTTTAGACTTACGTCATTCCTAATGATGAAGTTACTTCAGATAATTTAGGTCTTTATGTGATTTGGTGAGTGCTGTGAAGTGTGTAAACCTGGTGATTCACAGACCTGTACCCCTGGGGATAAAAATATATGTTTATAAAAAATAAAAAATTAAAAAAAAAAAAAAAAAAAAAAAGAAATAAACATTTATGTTTCTTCAGTATACACTTCTGCTCTCCTGTCAAACTCCATATGGAAAAGGGGAAGAAAAGCGTAGGGGTAGTCTCAGTGTTCTGGAGACCTTGAGAAATGAGGCGTTTGAATAGTGACTTTGGATAAGAACCATGGTGGAGAAACTCTTTCTCCGCAGTTTTAAGATTCCATGGGGGTGGAAATCTTACTTAGAAGTGGTTTTTAACTTTGGGGTTTTGTCTAGGATTGGAAAGTTATACACTTATTTGCAGGGAACAGATACTTAACTTTGGCTGACTAAAACACAAAAAAGGAGATACATTATTAGAAGCTCATGGAATCTCTAAGGGAGAGCCAGATTATCAAAACTTCTTGAGGGATTTAAGGATTGAAACAATAGAAAATAGAAAATTTCCAAGTTTACTTTTGCAAAAATTACCCAGAATAATTTTGTAGAAAAATTGGAGAGTAAAAATTACTCATTATCTCCTAGATATTAAAACAAAAGATGAAAAAGAAAAACTTGATAGTTGTTAATATTTATGAGTAAAATTAAAAACGTACTAAAAATAGCCATTTGTAGTTTCTTAAATCTACTCAAGCTCTTTACTAAGGGATCAGTTTTTCTGATCAAATCTATTAAACTCTTTTCTACCTTTTATGCTGAGAGTGGATTTCCCTATTTAAATACTGTAGAATATATTTACATGTTATAAATACGTTTTTGAGTCAGTGGATTCTTTTTTTTTCTTTTTCCTGTCTCCAAATAGTCCCCTTCATTAATGGTGGCTCACTAGGCCATAGTTCTTACCAGTTGAAAGGAAATATAATTTAGCATAATCCCTCCCAGGTTATTCTGATACCTAATGTCTTGGTGATCAGTTTGCTATAACAAAGCACTATGGACTGGGTGGCTTAAACAACAGATACTTATTTTTCACAGTTTTGGAAACTGAGAAGTCCAAGATCAAGGTGTGAGCAGATTCCATTCCTGATGAGGACCCTCTTCTTGACTTGAAGACAGACACTTGCTTTGTCCTCACATAGTAGAAAGAGAGAGAGCTTGTCTTTCTTCCTTTTCTTGTATGTCACCATAGGGGCTCTACCCTCAATACCTCATATATCTGATTACCACACAAGGGCCCCATCTATAGACATTATCACTTTAGAGATTAGGGCTGCAATAAAAAAATTTGGGGAAGTGCAAATACTCAGTCCGTAACACCTTATCCTATCTCTTTTCCATTTCCACCTGAGGAGAATTTAATTCTGCTTATTCTTATTTTTAATTTGCTATTATTGTGAACATTACTTATAAATGATTTTGACATCAAAGAGGAACACAAAGTAAAAACTGAAAGTTCTTCCCTAAATCCTCAGTATCCTACTCTCTAGGAATAACTAATGTTGCTTGCCAGAATATACAAAGTT
This sequence comes from Mustela putorius furo, assembly GCF_011764305.1. Lineage (NCBI taxonomy): Eukaryota > Metazoa > Chordata > Mammalia > Carnivora > Mustelidae > Mustela > Mustela putorius. The sequence goes on from NW_025421987.1 coordinate 36,590,734, forward strand.
ATTGTCAGTATATGTGCACACACGTGTGCCTGTTTTTTACATTTTGATCTTCAGTCGTGTTTGTGTTTAGTGTGAAGCAGGGATCCATTTCCAAGTATTTAGCTCTTGTCCTTTCAGCATCTTGATTAATTCATTATTTCCTCGCTCATAGAAAAATATTGTTGTATATCAGTACAATATATATAATAGTACTGATAAATTTATAGGTCAGTTTGTATACTTTAAATTGTTTTCAGATACTAATAGTAAGCTTTTTATTATTTTTACTTTAGCATTTCCCCTCCCTCCTACTGGACCATTGATGTTTTAGAAATATTTCTTAGCTATTGTTCCTAGTCTTGTTTCAAGAATTTTTATCAGAAATTTCATTGCAGTTGCATTTGTGGTATGGGGCGATATGATGTCTAAATAGCATTAATTTTTCCTACAGGAATATGGCACATGTTACATTTATTCAAGTCAATTGCTCAGGTTTATTAGTTCTTCACAACTTTCTTCATGGGCATTTGAAATATTAATGTTTTACAGATACTGTTTTTTCTGTAATAAATTTGTAAAGATTATCACCTATCCTAACATGTTGATTATATATTTTTAATATATGCACCCATATTTTATATGCACCCTTTACTTGGCCGCCTTAGATTTTTCAGTTAACAGGTTTTTCGAATAATAATTCTGTCTGTTTCTTTCTAATGCTTTACCTTCCCTCTTTCTCTTTCTTTCTTTCTTTCTTTCTACATCATTGCGCTGGAATTTCCGTTTTCATTTGAACAGTGATAATGATACTGCACCATTTTGTCTTGATCTTTTTTAATAGCAATGCCCCCTTTTTCTAGTGTTGATGATGGCCACTGATTTGAGAAGAATCTACTTAATTATTAAGAATCCTTTTTTCCGGGCACCTCCGTGGCTCAGTGGGTTAAAGACCTGCCTTCAGCTCAGGTCACGATCTCAGGGTCCTGGGATCGAGGCCCACATCGGGCTTTCTGTTCAGCAGGGAGCCTGCTTCCTCCTCTCTCTCTGCCTGCCTCTCTGCCTACTAGTGATCTGTCTCTCTGTCAAATAAATAAATAAAATCTTTAAAAAAAAAAATCCTTTTTTCCGATAGGGAGAGGGTGGTTGGGTTACGGACATTGGAGAGGGTATGTGCTATGGTGAGGGCTGTGAAATGTATAAGCCTGATGACTCACAGATGGGGCATTATATGTTACATTGTATGTTAATTAAAATTATATTACATATTTATATTTATATATTAATCTATTTTATATATTTTATATATAAATAATTTTTATATTTATATATTTATATAACTTGTATTTATATGAATTTTATGTACAAAATTACTTATATATAAACAATTCTATATTATACATTATATGTTAATAAAAATTTATGAAAATCCTTTTTTCCTCAGTTGTTAGAGTTTTTTAAAAATTCAGATAATGAATGCTAAATTTTATAAAATGCCTTTTCAACCTCAAATGAGGAAGTCAATGTGAGCTTTCATTGTGATAGTTTAAAAATCTCTTTATATTCTTGGAATTTCCTACTTCATCATATGTCTTTTTCTTTAAACAAAAAGCTGGGTATTATTTCATAACATATGAAAAATTTAATATTCATAAATTGTCCTTTTATGTGTATATTCTGGTTTAGTACTAGACTTACGATAGCTTGCTAAAATACATTACAGTACTTATAATATTTATATATTAACTTAGTAATTATCTACACTTGAAAGCATGGTAAAACACAGTGGCAAATTTTGATGTCTCGGTACTTTTTTGGGGCAATGGTTAAAAAACCCTTTTCTTCCTTAACTGTTAAGTATAGTCACTGTGAATTGTCTATCCTTTTTCGTAATATATCTCCTAAATGGTACAATTCACTCTCTTGTTTGTTTACTTCTTTTTTAAAATTCATTTACAATTTGGATGGCATAGTTTGCCTAGTTTTTTATTTATATTTTATATATCATTTATGTTGTTTTCATCCCAAAAAGGGTTAGTGGAAATAATAATTTGTGAAGTTTTTGTTGTTGTTTAGAACTCTTTAAACATGTTTAAATACATTTTTCTTGTTTACTTTTTAAGTGATACTCTCTACATTTTTGTATTTATTTAAAAATATCAATAAGACCTTAAATTTCAAAGATACTATTTGTGCAGTGTATTGTTTTTACAGTTTGTAAAAACTGTAAAGTTTGTTTGAGTGTTTATACTGGTTTACTTCTGAATTTGAATATTTATTTTATCAGTACATATGAGTCATAAACTCTCCAAGGGCTTTATATATATGTTCTAATATACTTGTCGATCAGTAACATCTTGCTTGACTTTAGTATTCATAAATATTGGTCTTATTTATTCTAAAATAATTTAGATTTGGACCACGGAAGTCAGTATTACAAGGGAGAAATTTGATGTCATTTCATTTTAACTTTTGCTTATGGAATTATTTTTCTTCATCCATGAAATAGAAAAAAATTGATTTCACATTTACATAATTTTTTAAATTAATGTTTTCTAGTAGTGATCTATCTTAAATGAAGTTTTTTAATAGAGATTCTTGATAGAGGAATCCTCCAGAAGATACTTTGGTAATATATTTGGTTTGACAGATCCTGCATGTATTAGTGATCTATTACAAATTATAAATTACTCTAAAATTCAGTGGCTTTTAAACGACATGCATTTATTATCTCTCTTTGTGTCAGAAATTCATGCATGGCTCAGCTGGGTTCTATGCCTGAGTCTTTCACAACACTGCAGTCAGAGGTGTCAGGGCTGGGATCTCATCTGGAGGCTTAACTGGGGAATGATCTCCTTCCAAGCTTATTCTCGGCCCAATGTAGTGCTTTTCCCACTGCGACACATATTGACAGGTATTTGATTTATTTGAGAGTCACTCTTTGGGTCTAACATTCAGCCCCAGGAACATCTACCTCTTTTGAGCTCTTCCTGTTATTTAGTCATAAATGTATGTGTGTATGTGAATGTGCATGGACATGCAGGTGAGCATCTATAGAAGGGTAAGTGGGAGGGACAGAGAGAAACAAGCAGGGAGGGAGAATGATCATATGTTAGTATAACTTTTTTCTATTTTTAAGAACTATTTTTTCCCCCATAGGTGCCTTAGCTGGGCCAATTATTGTGGAGCCACATGTCACAGCAGTATGGGGAAAGAATGTTTCATTGAAGTGTTTAATTGAAGTAAATGAAACTATAACACAGATTTCATGGGAGAAGATCCATGGCAAAAGTTCACAGACTGTTGCAGTTCATCATCCTCAGTATGGATTCTCTGTTCAAGGAGAATATCAGGGAAGAGTCTTATTTAAAAACTATTCACTTAATGATGCGACAATTACTCTACATAACATAGGATTTTCTGATTCTGGAAAATACATATGCAAAGCTGTTACATTCCCGCTTGGAAATGCTCAATCCTCTACAACTGTAACTGTATTAGGTAGGTATGCTTGAATTGTATATTTTGGTGGTACTGGCAAGGATTATAATAAAATTTTTTTTAAGATTTTAAAATAATTAACTGTATATACATAAGCCTAGATTTGAAATAATTCAGATATGATTTTTCAAGTGTTTTCTTAAAAATCTGTGATTCTCTGCTCTCTCAATTTAAACAAAATTTTGTATCTACCTACCTATCTGTGTAATGCTGTGTGGTTCTTAGTTATTTTACTTTTTTCATGAAAGATTGGTTTTTAATTACAATACTAAAATGCTGAGTGTTTTTGAATTTTCAGTATTCTTTCTCAAAATTTCAAACTTTAAATTTCCATTTTTAAATAAGCTTGTCCATTTATTTAAATGACTGTTGTCTTAGAGCCATTGATATATTTCCATGTTTCTGAAATCAGATTTTACGTCTGCCACTGTGGATTTCATAGCTGTTTGATCCTTGGGCCTTTGCTTCTAATCAGCAGTCTTCTGCTTTTTCCTTTCTCATAACTTAAAATTTATGGAGGAATTTAAAATGAGCTTATTATTGTTAAGATAGCCACTTGCAGTGAAAGGTATACTAATTTGGAAATACTGGCTTGTATTTTTAGAATACCAGAGTAAAGATTAAGGAGTAATAGCAACCTTAGCATTTTCCAATCAAAGTAGGACTCCTTTAACAGGCAGTCTTTGCATCTGCCTGTTTGTCTCTTGGGGACTTGGTTGGATCTGCTGATAGCTCCCCTCCTCAACCCTCCTTCTTCACTTTCCTTCTGGGTGTTACACCCTAGTAAAAAGCACTTTGTGCTCCTCACTTGGTCTTAGTGTCTGCTTCCAGAGCAGCAAACAAATGCACTGCCCCTAATATTTAAAGGCATTATTTCAGGGTCTCTGACATGCAGGAAAGCCATTTTGTTCAGCTCTTGTCAGATATTTTTTCATGTTGAGAGATACTACTTAAAAATTGAAATTAAATTAAATATTTGAGAATTTCATATGTTTATGACAATGCCTGAACACCTGTGGGAAAATATAACTCATGTTTATGAAAGATACTTTTGAGAAACTTTGACTAGAAGGCAGGGAGCATTGGGTGTTATACACAAACAATGAATCCTGGAACACTGAATCAAAAACTAATGATGTACTGTATGGTGACTAACATTAACATTACAAAAAAAAAAAAGAAGAATAGGTCCAGAAACAAACAAAACAAAAAAGAAGGCAAAAATAAATACCTGAAAAATCAAGTGCAGGCCATCAGGGTTAAAAAAGGTCATAAAAAAAGTTCAATGGCTAGAAAACAGTAGTTTTGTATGGAAGAGGGAACCCATTGGAGTAAGGGGTTTTTTTGCTTTAAATTCTAGTAATTGCCCCTAAATTATCAGTGATTTAAAACTGAGGAGTGTTTATAGTATAAGACTAGTCATGATCTTTACCACGCCTATGTATCTAGCTTCATCTATTTCATCTCTTTCTCCACTTTACAACACAAATAATCATGATGAACTATTTGTAGTTCTGATAATACCGGTTTTTGTTTTACATGTGTTTTTCTTTCTTCTTGGATTGCTTTCTTTTTCTTCCTGTCTTCCTAGTTCTTATATTTAACTGCTATTTATCAAACCACATCCTTTTAGAAAGCCATTGTTGAAATATATACCCACTTGCAGTTTGATTTTCTTTCTTTCTTTCTTTCTTTTGGCTCTTTTGCCATTTTTTCTTGAGCTTATCTATTGCAGCAGTTACCATACTGTTTGTTGTGTCTTTTCTACATTATAAACACATGGTGGACTACAGCTCTGTACTTTTAAATTTAACTTTATCTCTAAGGCCTACAAGAATTCCTGGTATACAGCAGCCATACACCATGAGTGTTATTTAAGTAGGGTATAGGAATGGATTGGTAAAACTTAGTAGTATACAAAAGTTGTATAGAAAAACAGTTGAACCAGTCGTTGAATTTTGGATAGATTTGGGGTAAGCAGAGGGAAGTAAGTATAGGGATAATAAATGAGCCAGTGTGGGGAGGCAGAAAACAATATACAATAAGGCAGAGTTCTTTTTAGCATCAGTGTTGTTGACATTTTGGGCTGGAATTCTTTGCTCTAGTGAGCTGTCCTGTCCATTGTAGACTGTTTGGCAATGTCTGTGGAGACATTCTAAGTTATCGTCACTGAAAGACTGCTGCTAGCATCTGGTGGGTCTTTCAGTGTTGATAACTTAGAATGTCTCCAGATATTGCCAAGGGTCCTCTGGAAGAGGAGAGGAGAGATCACTCATTGTTGAGCGATTAGTGAAATCACTCATTAGTGGAATCACTGAATAATTTTTTGATTGTTCAGAGGATTTATGTAAAGTACAAGAACTAAAGGCTAGAAAGTTTGAGTAGGACTGCATTAAAGTAACTTGAATGTTATAATGGAGAATTTGAGCTTTGTATTACCTGAAATGCCAAATTTGTATAAGATATTGTACTTCTTGCCTCCCTTCTTCTACCCTCAGACTCCTACTATGTAAAGTGTGGTTGCTGAACTGGCAGCATTGGCATCACTTGGGAGTTTATTAGCAATATAGGATTTGGGGTCCCTCTCAAACTTATTGAATGATAAGTCTACATTTTAGCAGGATTTCTAAGTGATTTGTATACAGAATGAAGTTTGAGAAACACTGGTTTGATCACCTTCTTACCTTGCTTAGAGGGATATTTAAGTCATAATAGACTAGATTTAGGGAGTAATGTGATAAAAGTTATGATTTATGAAGGTCAGTTAGGTGTTTTGATGGATTGAAATGAAGAGGTCCGAGGGGGAGGAGTCAAGATGGCAGAGGAGTAGCAGGCTGAGATCATATCAGATAGCAGGAGATCAGCTAGGTAGTTTATCAAACCTTTCTGAACACCTACAAATCCAACAGGAGATCAAAGAGAAGAAGAGCAGCAATTCTAGAAACAGAAAATCGACCACTTTCTGAAAGGTAGGACCTGCGGAGGAGTGAATCCAAAGCAACGGAAAGATAGACTGCAGGGGGAGAGGCCAGCTCCCAGCAAGCAGGGGAGCAACGGAGCACAAAATCAGAACTTTTAAAAGTCTGCTCCACTGAGGGACATGGCTCCAGAGGCTAAGCCAACTTGAAGCCCACTTGGGGGCGGTGTGGTCTCAGATCCCATGGGGTCACAGAAGAATCAGGGGTGTCTTAGTGTTGCCGAGCTCACAGGTATTAGAGCAAGGAAGCTGGCTACAGAGACAGAGCTGAGGAGTGAGCTCTCAACTTGGAGTTACCTTAAACTGTGATCCGTGGCACAGTCAGGCCACTGCTCTTTGAGCAGGGACTCCAGAAGATCCGGGGAGACCCCCCCCCCGCCGCCTCCCCAGAAGAGCCGCAGGGATCTGCTGGGTTTGGAGACTACAGGCGGAGCTGTGTGCCAGAGACAGAGATGCTTGGTCACAGGCTGGGTGAGCTTGGAGGGTGGCCAGAGGCCAGGGAGACGAGAGTGATTGAATCCTTTTCTCCGAGGGTGCACTGAGGAATGGGGCCCTCAGCTCTCCATTACTCCGAGCTGGAGATTGGGAGGCCACCATTTTCATTCCCGTTCTCCAGAGCTCTACAGAAAGCCTTCAGGGAACAAAAGCTCCCAAAAGTCAACCAGAGCAGATTACTTAGCCTAGCCACTAGTAAGGGCAGTGCAATTCTGCCTCCTGCAATGACACTTGAGAATCACTACAACAGGCCCCTCCCCCAGATGATCAGCAAGAAATCTAGCCAAGACCAAGTTCACTTATCAAGAACAGCAGAATTCCAGAGGAGGAGAAAGCAAGGCATGGAATTCATGGCTTTGTCCTCATTATTCTTTAGTCTTGCAAAGTTAATTTTTTAAATTTTATTTTTTTCTATATGCTAATTTTTTTAAACTTTTACCCTTTCCTCTATTAACGTTTTAAAACTAGTTTATCTTAACAACACCTTTCATAAAAAAGATCTTTCTGAACCTTCATTATTATACTCATATTTTATCCTTCATTGTATCTAACTAGAGTTCAGAATGATGATTCTCAAGGTGCTAGCCGGGCTCGAAAAAGGCATGGAAGATATTAGAGAAACCTGTCTGGAGAAATAAAAGCCCTTTCTGGAGAAATAAAAGAACTAAAATCTAATCAAGCTGAAATCAAAAAGCTATTAATGAGATGCAATCAAAAATGGAGTCTCTTACTGCTAGGATAAATGAGGCAGAAGAGAGAATTAGTGATATAGAAGACCAAATGACAGAGAATAAAGAAGCTGAGTAAAAGAGAGACAAACAACTACCGAACCATGAGGGGAGAATTGGAGAGATAAGTGATACCATACGATGAAACAACATTAGAATAATTGGGATTCCAGAAGAAGAGGAAAGAGAGAGGGGAGCAGAAGGTATATTGGAGAGGATTATTGTAGAGAATCTCCCTAATATGGCAAAGGGAACAAGCATCAAAATCCAGGAGGTGCAGAGAACCCCCTCAAAATCAATAAGAATAGGTCCATGCCCCATCATCTAATAGTAAAATTTACAAGTCTTAGTGACAAAGAGAAAATTTTGAAAGCAGTTCGGGACAAGAAGCCTATAACATACAATGGTAAAAATATTAGATTGGCAGCGAACTTATCCACAGAGACCTGGCAGTCCAGAAAGAACTGACATGATATATTCAGAGCACTAAATGAGAAGAACATGCAGCCAAGAATACTATACCCAGCTAGGCTGTCATTGAAAATAGAAGGAGAGATTAAAAGCCTCCAGGACAAACAAAAACTAAAAGAATTTGTAAATACCAAACCAGCCCTACAGGAAATATTGAAAGGGATTCTCTAAGCAAAGAGAGAGCCTAAAAGTAGTAGACCAGAAAGGAATAGAGATAATACACATTAATAGTCACCTTACAGGCAATAAAATGGCACTATATTCATATGTCTCAATAGTTACCCTGAATGTAAATGGACTAAATGCCCCAATCAAAAGACACAGGGTATCAGAATGGATTAAAAAAACAAAACCCATCAATATGCTGTCTACAAGAAACTCATTTTAGACCCAAGGACAACTCCACATTTAAAGCGAGGGGGTGGAAAACAGTTTACCATCCTAATAGACATCTAAAGAAAGCTGGGGTGGCAATGCATATATCAGATCAATTAGATTTTAAGTCAAAGACTATACTAAGAGATGAGGAAGGACACTATATCATACTCAAAGGGTTTGTCCAACAAGAAGGCCTAACAATTTTCAATACCTATGCCCCTAACATGGGAGCAGCCAACTATATAAACCAATTAATAACAAAATCGAAGAAACACATCGACAAAAATACAATAATAGTAGGAGACTTTAACAACCCCCTCACTGAAATGGACAGATCATCTAAGCAACAGAACAACAAGGAAATCAAGGCCTTTAATCACACACTGGACCAGATGGACATCACACATAGATTGAGAACATTCCATCACAAAGCAACAGAATAAACATTCTTCTCTAGTGCACATGAAACATTCTCCAGAATAGATCACATCCTGGGTCACAAATCAGGTCTCAACCGGTATCAAAAGATTGGGATCATTTCCAGCATTTTTTCAGACCACAATGCTCTGAAGCTGGAACTCAATTTCAAGAGGAAATTTGGAAAGAACACAAATACATGGAGACTAAACTGCATTCTTCTAAATAATGAATGGGTCAACCAGGAAATTAAAGAAGAATTGAAAAAAATCATGGTAACAAATGATAATGAAAACACAACGGTTCAAAATCTGTGGGACACAGCAAAGGAAGTCCTGAGAGGAAAATATATAGCAATCCAAGCCTTTCTCAAGAAACTAGAAAGGTGGCTTTCCAGATGGCTTCCCATCTGGAAAGAAACAACCTAAGTCTACACCTAAAGGAGCTGGAGAAAGAACAGCAAAGAAAACCTAAACCCAGCAGGAGAAGAGAAATAAAGATCAGAGCAGAAATCAATGAAATAGAAAGCAAAAGAACAATAGAACAAATCAATGAAACTATGAGCAACTATATGCCAGCAATTAACAATGTGGAAGAAATGGAGGCATTGCTAGAGACGTATAAACTACCACAACTGAACCAGGAAGAAATAGAAAACCTGAACAGACCCATAACCAATAAGGAGATTGAAGCAGTCATCAAAAATCTCCCAACAAACAGACCAGGGCCAGATGGCTTCCCAGGAGAATTCTACCAAACATTGAAAGAATTAATTCCTATTCTCCAGAAACTGTTCCAAAAAATAGAAATGGAAGGAAAACTTCCAAACACATTTCATGAGGCCAGCATTACCTTGATCCCAAAACCAGACAAAGATCCCATCAAAAAAGAGAATTACAGACCAGGATCCTTGATGAACACAGATGTGAAAATTCTCACCAAAATACTAGCCAGTAGGATCCAACAGTACATTAAAAGGATTATTCATCAAGACCCAGTGGGATTTATCCCAGGGCTGCAAGGTTGGTTCAACATCTGCAAATCAATGAATGTGATAGAATACATTAATAAAGAACAAGAACCATATGACACTTCCAATAGATGCTGAAAAAGCATTGACAGAATACAGCATCCTTTCCTGATCAAAATTCTTCAAAGTGTAGGGATAGAGGGTACATACCTCAATATCATCAAAGTCATCTATGGAAAACTAATAGCGAATATCATTCTCAATGGAGAAAAACTGAGAGCTTTTCCCCTAAGGTCAAGAACACGGCAGGGATGTCCATTATCACCACTGCTATTCAACATATTACTAGAAGTCCTAGCCTCAGTAATCAGACAACAAAAAGAAATTAAAGGCATCCAAATCGGCAAAGAAGGAGTCAAACTATCACTCTGAAAATGATATGATCCTTTATGTGAAAACCCCAAAAAGACTCAAATCTGCTAGAACTTGTACAGGAATTCAGTAAAGTATCAGGATATAAAATCAGTGCACAGAAATCAGTTGCATTTCTTTACACCAACAAGAAGACTGAAGAAAGAGGAATTAAGGAGTCCATCCCATTTACAATTGCATCCAAAACCATAAGATACCTAGGAATAAACCTAACCAAAGAGGAAAAGAATCTATACTCAGAAAACTATAAAGTACTCATGAAAGAAATTGAGGATGACACAAAGAAATGGAAAGATGTTCCATGCTCATGGATTGGAGGAACAAATATTGTGAATATGTCTATGCTACCTAAAACAATCTACACATTTAATGCAATCCCTATCAAGATCCTATCCATTGTTTTCAAAGAAATGGAACAAATAATCCTAAAATTTATATGGAACCCGAAAAGACCTTGAATAGCCTCAGGAATGTTGAAAAAGAAAGCCAAAGTTGGTGGCATCACATCCCAGACTTCAAGTTCTATTACAAAGCTGTCATCGTCAAGACAGTATGGTACTGGCCCAAAAACAGACACATCGATCAATGGAACAGAATAGAGAGCCCAGAAATAGACCCTCAATTCTATGGTCAACTAATCTTTGACAAAACAGGATAGAATGTCCAATGGAAAAAAGATAGCCTCTTTAACAATCGGTGTTGGGAAAATTGGACAGCCACATGCTGTCCTTACACCACACATGAAAATAGACTCAAAATGGATGAAGGACCTCAGTGTGAGAAAGGAATCCCTCAAAAGCCTTGAAGAGAACACAGGTAGCAACCTCTTTCACCTCAGCCGCAGCAGTTTCTTCCTAGGAACATTGCCAAAGGCAAGGGAAGCAAGGGCAAAAATGAACTTTTAGGACTTCATCGAGATCAAAGGCTTCTACACAGCAAAGGAAACAGTTAACAAAACCAAAAGACAACTGACAGAATGGGAGAAGATACTTGCAAACGACGTATCAGATAAAGGGTTCGTATCTGGGGCACCTGGGTGGCTCAGTGGGTTAAACTTCTGCTTTCAGCTCAGGTCATGATCTCAGGGTCCTGAGATCGAGCCCTGCATCGGGCTGTCTGCTCAGCAGGAAGCCTGTTCCTCCCCCTCATCTCTCTCTCCCTCTGGCAAATAATTAAATATAATTTTAAAAAAAGAAAAAAAGGTTAGTATCCAAAATCTATGAAGAACTTATCAAACTCAACACCCAAAGAACAAATAATCCAATCACGAAATGGGCAGACGACATGAACAGACATTTCTGCAAAGAAGACATCCAGATGGCCAACAGACACATGAAAAAGTGATCCACGTCACTCGGCATCAGGGAAATACAAATCAAAACCACAATGAGATACCATCTCTCACCAGTCAGAATGGCTAAAATTAGCAAGTCAGGAAATGACACTTGCTGGTGAGGATGCGGAGAAAGGGGTACCCTCCTACACTGTTGGTGGGAGTACAAGCTGGTGCAACTACTCTGGAAAACAACATGGAGGTTCCTCAAAAAGTTGAAAATAGATCTACCATACGACCCAGTATTTGCAATACTGGGTATTTACCGTAAAGATACAAACGTAATGATCCGAAGAGCCATGTGCGCCCAGATGTTTATAGCAGCGATATCCACAATAGCCAAACTATGAAAAGAACCTAGATGTCCATCAATAGATGAATGGATAAGGAAGATATGGTGTATAGATAGAGATATATATACAATTGAATATTATGCAGCCATCAAAGAAATGAAATCTTGCCATTTGTGACGACATGTATGGAACTAGAGGGTGTTATGCTTATCGAAATACATCACTCAGAGAAAGACAATTATCATATCTCCATGATATGAGGAAGTTGAGAGGCAATGTGGGGGGTTTGAGGGATACAAAAAGAACAAATTAAACAAGATGGCATCGGGAGGGAGACAAACCATAAGAGACTCTTAAACAAATGAGGGTTGGGACACCTAGGTGGCTCAATGGGTTAAGCCTCTGCCTTCCGCTCAGGCCACTATTCCAGGGTCCTGGGATCGAGCCCTGCATCAGGCTCTCTGCTCAGCGGGGAGTTTGTTACCCTTCCTCTCTCTGCCTGCCTCTCTGCCTACTTGTGATCTCTGTCAAATAAATAAAAATAAAAATCTTTTTAAAAAAAAGAAAACAAAAAAAAAATGAGGGTTGCCAGGGCGAGGGGGTTAGGGAAAGGTTGTGGTAGGGTTATGGACATGGGGGAACGCATGTGCTATGGTGAGTGCTGTGAAGTCTGTAAATGTGGCAGTTCACAGACCTGTACCCCTGGGTCTAATAATACATTATATGTTAATAAATAAATAAAAATTTTTTAAAAAATAAAGAAATGAAGAAGTCCTAAAATCTTAATCCTTCAGTCATGTGGCCATGAAAGCTTGAAATTAATTTTCTGATTTCCGCCACTTGAGGGAAGAAGGGAGCTATTACAAAGGAATATCTGTCAAGACTTTGTAACTGATTGGATACAAGAAACATGGGAGGTTTGAGCATAAAAAGGTTTCCAGCCTTTGTGATTGTGTAAGTTATATTAGTATAAATTCCAGTGGGCATGTCTGAATGAAATCCAGGTGTTGGGATTGGATGGCTAAGATAATGAGATCAGCATTGTCTTTATTGAGTTTGAAGATATATAGGCAAACAGTACCAGACAGGTGGTTAGAAACTATGGAATCAAGCCTTGTATGAAAAAGGAAGGAAATTAGAGATTATGTAGATAGTAGTTTTGTATCAGATAAACGTTTCTAAGGGAGATGCAAATAGTAACTGACACCCAGTATTTATTGGGGCGGAGGTCAGAAGAAATTGAAATGAAGAACTCTAAGAGAGCCTTGAGGAAAACTCTGGCAAAGTAATACTACTTATATCAGGAGAAGATAAAATTTTTAAGATTATTTTAGCAGCTTTTTCTTTTTTCCACAGTGAGAATTAAGCTTTTTACAAAATGATTTGAACAACCGTTGTTTTTTTTTTTTTTTTTTTTTTTTGGCTTTCCTAAGAATGGTACACAGCTAGTATTCTTTTTTTTTTTTAAGATTTTATGTATTTATTTGACAGAGAGAGATCACAAGTAGGCAGAGAGGCAGGCAGAGAGAGAGAGAGGAGGAAGCAGGCTCCCTGCTGAGCAGAGAGCCCAATGCGGGACTGGATCTTAGGATCCTGAGATCATGACCTGAGCCGAAGGCAGCGGCTTAAGGCACTGAGCCACCCAGGCGCCCAGTGGTACACAGCTAGTATTCTTAAAGTATAGCCTAGAAGGCAATTCATTACTTAGAACAGGTACCTTAAGGCATTATTAGTACTTAATTCTTTTTGAAAAGAATGCTAATAACTGTGTCAAAGTTTGAAATTCTACCAAATTGGTCAAAGAGAATGGCAAATAAAAAATTTAGCCTATCGATTACATGGTAACATTAGAATTTCAGTGGAGTGGTAGTAATAGAAATCAAATTAAGGGAATGTGATATAACAAAAAAGCTTTGGGAAAATTTAACAACAAATGCCCCACAGTAGAACAGTTGTTTTGCAATTGCTTAGTTCTCTTGATGGGATATTTTATAGCTATTAAAATTATGGTTAAGAGAAGTGTTGCTGTGGGTGGAAAGAACCAAAAAATTGTACGTATGCCATGATTATTACATCCATATAGAAACTAGAAAAAGAGAAGTGGAAGATGATAATAATTGCATTAGGGTATTGTAGTTGTGCCTAATTTTTTCCCTGTTTTCCCAATTTTTAGAAATACTGCTTTTGCAATAAAAATACAGACTTCCATTATATGTTGGGTAACTGAACATAATTTAAAAAAAAAAATAGATTTCCATTGCTGTAGATGATGGAATAGCAGGGACTGGATTTGCCCTCTCTCTGAGAACAAGAAACCAGGCAAATAAGAAACAGTTTTAAGAAACAGTTTTTTGTTATTGGACAATAGGCCATGTAAGATTATGATCCCTGAAAGAAGGAAAACAAACAAGGTGAGTCCGTATAATGTTCTGGCTTCCACCTTAGTCAGTTTTCAGAGTTCAACTCAGTGACAAGGATTTGAAGCAGAGATCGATGGTATTAGGGAGTAAAAGAGAAATTCTGGAATTCAGGGAGGACAGGTGATTAAAATTTGTGGAGCAGAATACTGGAAAGCAGAGAGCATCAGAGAGAGTGTGTGTGTTTTAGAGATCTACAGAGGGCCCCTTTAAAGTCTTTGGATTAGTATTGATCTGTGTTGATGGAGAGGAATCTTGAGGTTGGGAAAAGAACCACCGGAAAGCATTAGATCTAACTAACAATCCTGATGTTCACACAGAACTGGGAAAACCATGTTACCTCCATTCAGAGTATAGAGGGCTTTGATAGCATCTTTTTTTTTTTTTTTTAACAGATTTTATATACTTGATGAGAGAGAGATCACAAGTAGGCAGAGAGACAGGAAGCAAACTACCCTCCCAGCAGAGAGCCCGATGCAGTGCTCTATCCCAGGACCATGAGATCATGACCTGAGCTGAAGGCAGAGGCTTAACTCACTGGGCCACCCAAGCGCCCCCTTTGATAGCATCTTAAGAGCAAGCAGCAGCAAAACAACTAGACAGTGAAGGTTACAGGGAAGTTAACCAAAATATTGAGGTCTATGAGAAAAGTAACTTTGGAAAGCTAATAAAGTCTACAACCAGGAGATTGATTCCTTCAGAAGAAACAGAAATGTAACTTTTTTTTTTTTTTTTCAAGATTTATTTAGAGAACACAGGTAGACAGAGCACCAGGCAGAGGGAGAAGGAGAAGCAGGCTCTCTGCTGAGCAGGGAGCCCAACATACTGTGCTGGATCCCAGGACCCTAGGATCATGACCTGAGTCAAAGGCAGCCACTTACCTGCCTGAGCCACCCAGGCGCCTGCAGAAATATAACTTAAAATTGACTTTAAAATAAATTTTTAAGTTCCTCAAAGATAAAAAAAAAAGTTAGTGATGGTGTAAGTTGTTCAAAACAACTCTCCCATGGGTGTGAAATAAAATACCACTGAAAGCTTCAAGGAAGTAAAAACAAGTGAGAAATATTAGTAGATTAAGTCTAGGAGAAGGTAAAAATAGAAATAAGCTTAGCACTGAAAGTTGCATGCAACCTGAGGACTTCTGATAATTTAGAAGAAACACCTGAGGTGCTTAGCTGGGATTTTGAAAGCCTTAAGAAGCAAGAGACAGATTTCTAAGTGTAGTTCTGCTAAGATGGGGGATGTCTAATAACCCTTCTCTTATTCATCTGCTATCCAGAGGCTTACATTTTTAGAATAGTGGGAAATTAGTAGAAGTAAACCAGCCTTCTAATAGACTTACAGGTTTATAATGACCTGAGTGGTTTGATCTTAAAATCAGGAGGCCCTAGACTGGTTAGTGATTTCAGGAGTTTAGCAGAAGAAAACTCAGATCTTTTCTGGAGGAAAATTATCTTTATTCTAGACCTCACAGTATTTCTATCTTAATTATTCAAACACAGGCTTATAGTTTTCTGGAATACAAGTAAAGAAGAACCCACAAGTAGCAGGCAGCACAAATAAGACAACAGAAACAGACATTCAAAGATATAGGTTGTTGGAATTATCAGACACAGCCTATTAAACAGCATCGTTTAACATTTGAAGAGTTAAGTCAATCTATAAAATTTCTGCAGAGAACAAGAAACTATAAAAAAATGACACAGTAATTGGCCTTGAAGTAGAGAAGTAATTTTTAGTGTATAAAAGTAGTTAACCATAAAAGGGAAATTAAAAACTGGTAAATTTTAGTACAATTGAATTAAAAACTTCTCTTAATCAAAACACACTATAGGGCAAAAAGATAAGCCCTAAACTGCTAGAGGATATTTTTACCACATGTAATAAAAAAAGGGCTCTTCTTCCAAATCAGTAAGTAAAAGCAATTGGCTTTAATAGGCATTTTGCAGAAGAAATTCCAAATAGTCTATAAACATGGAAGGAACTTTAACGTCATTCATAATAAAAAATACAGTCTCAACAGTACACCATTATATGCATATAAGATGGACAAACATGAGAAGTCAAACAATACCACCTGTGGTGAGTGTCTGGACCAACAGGTGCTCTAAGATTGGTAGTAAATTCTTACTTTGGAAAGCTTTTTGGCATTATCTGGTAAAGTTGAAAATAAAAATAGTAGTAGCAATTCCACTATAAGAGACAAAGTAAAGAAATACCTGTACAAATATACCGAGATATACCAATGAGAATGTTTCTTATAAAGTTGTTTATACTAAACAGGAAATAGCACCAAAACCCAATGGTAAATAAACTGTACAGCAGTTAATAATCTGTAGAACTGCATATAAATTTAAATGGTTTTTAAAAAGTGAAAAAATCTTGAATTCTAAAATAATAAAGTCTGATTGTTCTCAAATAAATTAATCTCAGGAGCACAAAGTTGAATCGAAGAAGAACTATATAAAAATATATATAGTTTAGTACCATTCATGTAAAGTTCAGAAACAGGTAAAATATAATTGTTGTTTTACAGACTTTACATTTGTTGCTTGTAGACCTGTTATGAAAAGTAAGCAAAAATTTATTTCCAGAGTCATTATAATGATTTCATACTTGGGCTGGTAGGTGTTAAGATCAAGGAGAGACATGCTGAGCTACCTGGGAGGTACTGTTGTTTTTATTAAGATGTATGGTGTTTACACAGATGTTTACTACAAAGTATTGATTACATGTGTTGTATGTACTCTTTCCTTTGTTATTTTACAATAATACATCTCATACAATACATTAGGAAAATATTAGTATCTCAAGTAAATTATGAAAAATATTTAGATACAAATCAAGAACAGATGGCATTAAAAATCAGTTGGAAGCTTTGAAAGTGAGACAGTTCATGAGGTAAGACAGGAATTTATGCAGAAAGAAACACATGAAATTTGCTGGAAAATGTGAAGAGATAGAAAGGTTATATGGAAAGTAGATGAAAGGATCTGAACATTAAGGTTACTTTCACTTGCTGAGGAGCTTTCTTATACTGGAAGAAGATAATGGGATATACATTCTAATACACATTTTAATAAACATAGCTATTATTGACATTACATTCTAACTGTATAGGTTCCATACTGGTAACTTAATTTATGTTTTTTGTAAGTGTTTTGCTGCAAAATGAAGCACTGTGTTTTAAAACTACATCTTTTCCCCTTTCAGAGTAATACTTAAACTCTTATAATGAAAATTACCCAATTTACAGGAATTTTTCATATACTAACTTCAGGGAGAACTCATCAGTCCTTATAAAGAAAAATGGTATCTCTCCTAAGGAGAACCTTCTTTAAAGTTTTCAAGTCTTGCTGAGGTTCTTGTTTGTCTTAACTCATGATCTTCTCCTTTTCCCAAGATCTAGCTGATGTTAGCATTACTTAAAAGCATGTTTAAAGCCTAGATTTTATATACATTTTCCCCTAAGTTTATGAACTATGGCTAGATATATCTTGGAAAGATATAAATATATTCTTCATTGAAATGTGACTAATTTTTTTTTTAAATGTAAACAGTTGAACCCACTGTGAGCCTGATAAAAGGGCCAGATTCTTTAATTGATGGAGGAAATGAAACTGTAGCAGCCATCTGTATCGCAGCCACTGGAAAGCCAGTTGCACATATTGACTGGGAAGGTGATCTTGGTGAAATGGAATCCACTACAACTTCTTTTCCAAATGAAACGGCAACAATTGTCAGCCAGTACAAGCTGTTTCCAACCAGATTTGCTAGAGGAAGGCGGATTACCTGTGTTGTAAAACATCCAGCCTTGGAAAAGGACATCCGATATTCTTTCATATTAGATATACAGTGTAAGTAAACAATAACATTTGCTCTTAAACATTTTACTTTAATTTTCTTCTGTGACATAATTCTATGGCAGACTTGTTAGTTTGAATATTTAATATTCAGATATTCTTATATCTTTTCCATGTTGAAATTTTTTTCCTTAATTTTTAAAAATAGCTTTGTGGAAATTTCATTTAATCAGACCATTTCTTATTAGTTTGTGAAATTGGCAGTGACTTTAAAGTTGCTCTCCAACTTAAAATTATTTAGCCTTCTCCTTTTCAGACCTTAAAAATAGGCTGGGCTTAAGCAAATTGTGGAAATTTATACCTCAAAATGTGCAATACTTAGAGGCAAACAACTACTTTGCCAGTTCAATTAATTTCACTATTGCTCATTTTTTTTTTGATGCTACTCATGATGTTTTCAGCAAGAATCTTTTATTGTCTAAATGCATATTAATTAGTTTGAAAATCTTTGTTTTTCCAATCTATTTCTCATCTCATTTTACTGATCATGTTGTAAGATTCTCATATAATAAGACAGTATTTTAAAGACATCATTTGGATAAGGTTCAAAGGTTAGCCCATCTCCTATTTTTATTTTTTTGTTAAGGGATGTTCCCTTTTGTGTAAAGTTTGTATGTTTATATACGTATGTGCATATATTTTTTTCCTGTACATTAGCTCAGTTGTTGAAACATTGTGTGGCATTTAAAAATTTTGAGCAGAAGAAAAAGTGATAATGCACGTAACTTAAGGTAAGGAAAATTAATAGGTTTTTAAAAGGACGTATTACAGTGTTCTTAGTGTTTTATTTTTTGATATGACATATATGGAATTTTAAATTGCACATATTCATTACACGGTATAATGGTTTTTAAAGCTAATTGTAAGAATCTTTTTCAACATTTATTGGGTTAAACTTCGAAGTTACCTTACATGAATGTTACTACCATTCTATTTCTAAGTGCAGATACCTTCTTTTCACTACTCTGAAGAATCCAATTAAAATTTCTGTTTCC
The DNA here is from genome assembly GCF_011764305.1 of Mustela putorius furo. Classification (NCBI taxonomy): domain Eukaryota; kingdom Metazoa; phylum Chordata; class Mammalia; order Carnivora; family Mustelidae; genus Mustela; species Mustela putorius. Next base: position 36,609,980 of record NW_025421987.1, read on the forward strand.
TTTTCCTACCTTATTTTCATAGACTCTTAACTTTTTTTCCTTTTTCTTGTAAAATTCAGATCCCAATTGTAAGTACTATTAGTATTTTCCTTATATATATTTTGTCCTTCCTTATATCTAGTAATGACTGAAATTTTCTTCAATTTGTATTGGGTACATTATGCTTTTTTTGGTTGGTTGTTTGAATGAAATCCTAAATATAAAAATATTTCTCTTAATGTAAGATTTATATAATTATGGCTTAGATTTATTGTCTTGCTCCTAAAATGTTCTTAGAGTACTGGTGATTTTTTTCCCTCTTTTTAATTGGGACTTATAAAACATGTGAACAAAGTTTGAGGAGATAAAATCTTATATCCAAAGTTCAGATCTCTAAATTTGGAGGTATTATTTGGGGATACCTTACCTTAGTGTACCTATTCCCTCCTCCCAATTAAAAGAAATTAAACTCACAGAGCTCTTTATTGTTCTTTCAGCAACAATTTTTAGTACCAATTGTTAGTTACAAAAGTGTTAATTCTTGGTATTTAAGAGATAGGCATTTCTTTCTTTAAATTACTAAATAAGTAATTGTACCTTAGTAAAAGTTTAATTTTTTACCACCCTTTTTTGTAAACCTTGATTGATAATAGACCAAGCTTCCCTGACAGAATTAAACTGACCTGGTCTCTCTCTAATTTCCCATCTGGTCACTGTACTCTTTATCTAGTTTACTGTGTAACTCACAGGAGGGTCCCTGTACCATGCATAAGTGACCCTTCCTTGGGGAAGCTTTCATGACCCGTACCTCATTTGCAGTTAGGCCCTTCTTCTCTATATCATCCTATTCTTTTCCTTCTTAGTTCTCATAAGAGGCTTTAGTTTAATATTTCAAAAATATCCTCTTATTAAAAACTATTAAAAATTAATTTTATGAAAGAAAAAATTTAAAATAAAAGGGACGCCTGGGTGGCTCAGTGGGTTAAAGCCTCTGCCTTCAGCTCTGGTCATGATCCCAGGGTCCTTGGATCTAGCCCCACATTGGGCTCTCTACTCGGCGGGGAGCCTGCTTCCTTCTCCTCTCTCTCTCTCTCTCTTTCTCTCTGCCTGCCTCTCTGCCTACTTGTGTCTGTCAAGTTAAAAAAAATAAAATTAATAAAAAAATAAATAAATTTATGAATACAGAATCTATATGTATGCCATAAGCCTACAACAGTGCCTGCCACTTATTAGGAGTTAAAAAACAATATGATGGTTGAATGAATGATTCATATTGGATCGTATGATTTAAATGCATAAATTTATATTGCTGGTAGATATTGATAATTGCTTACTTAACAAACTATATTACACAATATTACACATGTACCAGAAGACATTTGGGTGCATTGAATGGATAAAATTGTTTTAGAACAGTTGAGGCCACAGATAACTTACTTTAGTTGATATTATAGCCTTAGAAAGTTTGTTTCACATTTCTGCTTACCCATAGAATAGTAATTAATTATAATACAGGGAACCTAATCTCTGTAATTGACTTTGTATCTCTTGGGGGATATTCTCTTTCAGATTAGACATTTCTTAAAAGACAGTGTTATATGGTCACTTGGTACTTAAATGCCATGTCTAATCAAATTAAGTAGTATAATGTATTTCCTTTGTTCATAAATCTACACTTCTCATAATAGGACTCTCATATTTTGTTCTTGGTGTTTATATGTTTGTGAATATCCTTATATTCAGTGTCCAAAATAACTAGAACTGTACGTGCTATCGTTGCCTAGTGTTTGGGAACTCATTTTCCATTCATGCACTCATTCTTTCAATCAACTAATAATTATTAACTGCTGTTTTCCACGCTGGTTTTGTATATTGACAGAAGGAAAACGATTTCTGTTCCTTTGAAGTTTAGTCATTATGTTAATGCTTTGTCATTATTTATTGCATTTATTACTAACAAAAGATAATTTGTACTGTTATGCATTTATTTTATAGATGCTCCAGAAGTTTCAGTGACAGGCTATGATGGGAATTGGTTTGTAGGAAGAAAAGGTGTTAATCTCAAGTGTAATGCTGATGCAAATCCACCACCCTTCAAATCTGTGTGGAGCAGGTAATAATGTCAGATACTTCTAAAGGGAAATTATTTAAAAGTGGAAAGTATTAAGTGCATATTTAAAGTTGTTTTTTTAAATCAGTGTAATACATGATGATAGTAATGGCTGGAAATTAAATTAAGGGTTTCTGAGTGTTCTCTGTCCCACCTCTCCCCTTCTACCCCTGCAGTTCCTTTTAGCCATTTAGCAATTCCTTCTGGTGGTTATCATTGTTGGTCTTAAATTGCTACTTCTTAATACTATCTATTGACTTCTGTTGTAATGGATGAAAATTTAACTTTATATCTACCCCTTCACACACAAAGGTGTCCATATACATATTCCTACCTTCATGAATCCCAATGAAATTAAGCCACTTTTAGTTAAACTTTGTAATCATTGTTTGCTTCCCTATGGCATGTAAGTATTATTTACTGACCATAGTATACTAGAGTTCTGTTTTCTTTTGTCTAAGATCTTGTTTTCCCTGAAGCTAATAATTCTTAGCCTCCAAAAATATCCTTATTCTCTTTATCTATGAACTTTCAAACTGTCATACTGAGGTTTTCATTTGTATTTCCCAGTATTTGGAGCCCCCTCCTTTAGTCTTAAGACTTGTATCTGTCACCTGTGTATAATTTTGTCATTTTTTTTTTTATCATTTCCCCTCCTTTTTAAAATTTGCTTTTACTAGACCTCCTATTTATTATATACAAAACGTCCTTTCTTATTTTTCAGTCTTTTGTTTTGTTTTGTTTTTCCTAGGAAATTTCCTTGATTCCCCCCCCCCCGTTGACTTAATTGATTTAAAACATTTTGGGGGCATATTTTTAATTTCTTTTTTCTTAAGATTTATTTATTTGAGGGATGGGGGACAAGGGAGGAGGGGGCAGACGGGGAGAGAGAGAGAAGTCCTGGCTGGGATGGGCTGAGCCAAAATCAAGAGTTGACAACTTAACTGATTGAACCACCCAGGTACCTCTATACTTTTAATTTCTAAGAGCATTTTCTTATTTCTCTTTCATTGCATTGCATTTTTTTCTTATTTGTATATGTAATGTCTTGTTTCTTCCTAGAAACACAATATTTTTAAAGATTTTATGTATTTATTTGACAGACAGAGGTCACAAGTAGGCATAGAGGCAGGCAGAAAGAGAGGAGGAAGCAGGCTCCCCGCTGAGCAGAGAGCCCGATGTGGGGCTCGATCCCAGGACTCTGGGATCATGACGTGAGCCCATGGCAGAGGCTTAAACCCACTGAGCCACCCAGGTGCCCCTAGAAACACAATATTAAAGTTATTGCCTCTTCAGAGAGTTTTTACTGCTTCTTATTTTGTCTTTTTTTCCCTTTATTTTTTAATTTTGTTGATATTCCTTAATTTCTCAGTTATCCAGTCATTTCACAGTGATGCATTGAAATATTAAAATGTATTAAAATTCTGAGTAGAAACTCTGTCTTTATAGTGGAGATTACTCATTAGTAGATACAGTTAGAGTGATCAGGTAAAGAGTTATTTTCTTGGGGAAGCTTCAGATGTCACTCAGGAAGAGTGGAAGTCTTTTTTGGTGGTCATTCAGTTTATTTATTGGATTAACCTTCATCTTCTTTTTAAAACACAAATGCCTAGTGTCTGTACAGAGTTGAGAGGAGTCTGTTTTTTCAACTTTCAACTAATGTCCATAATTCTAGCCCTCTGCTTCACTCTGGCTTTCTGTATTAGTACAGTGAGTCAAATTCCAAATCTTGGATTCCTTGGACTAAATTGGCTCCATCCCCATTCATATGCCTTTTAGAAGCACTTCTTCAGCCCAAAGTGGAGCTTTTCATCCTTGGCAGTGTTGACAAGTTGAGCTGGATAAATCATTGTTGTGGGAGGTAATCCTCTGCATTGCAGGATGTTTAGTAGCATCCCTGGCCTTATACCCCTTTGTAGAAACCAAAAATGTCTCCAGACTTGCCAGTTGTCTCCTGGAGACAAAATCACTCTTGATTGAGAAACAGTGGCTCACAGCATATATTGTTTCCTCCATCTGTTTTCTTTCTTCTAGAAGTTTGTTGAAACATCTTGTCTAATGAATTCTGCCTCCTTTTCTCTTTCTTCCTGTGGGTTTTTAATACCTTTCATTTCCTTTACTTTTGTTTTAGGTGGGATTTTGTGGGAGCGAGGAAACTGTATTTGATCAATCTGTTGTCTTTAAACAAAAATACAGATTTTGTTTTGTTTTAATTTACATTTTCTTAAAAGTGGGAAGCAGTCATTGGTTAAGATGTGGGATAGGTTATGTATAAAAGTCGTACAATTCCAAGTTCCCTTCCTAGTACCTGTACTTGGAGGTGTCTTTTTGAGTAAGACCTTTGTTTCTTAATAGTACATCATAGAGATGTAAGGATAGAGACAATTAACATAAACCAGGTAACATAGGTAAAGAGTATAGAATGTGCTTAACATGTCATTTGGTGTGAGTTTAATGTGATATTTAGAATTTTTTGACTGTGGCTTATTTGAACAAGCAATTTTAATTTTATAAGCCATTTTTGTGTTTCTCAGAATTAAAGGGATTAGAATTTGGGCCTCAAAGTGAAGAGAGATAATTGGTATTTATATACTCCATATTCATTCTCATCTTCCTAGAAGAAGTTCACCTTTTGAAAGTCAGTGCTTACACAAATGTTCTTTTCAATGTTTTTGTAGAAGGAGTTTGGGTGTTTTTGTTTTTTAAAACCATGTGAGAATATTACCTTTTTTCTTCAATGCTAAATTGAAGTTCCTGCACTGTAAAAGATTTTATTGACTGTTTTTCCACTTACTACTGTTGGATTTGCAGAACAAAATGATTCCTCCTATTGTCCAGTGTTTTGTTTCTTTCTACTTGTTTATTAGTTTTTGTTCTTATTCTCTTCATAATTAGTGGTCAGTTTTCTGTGTACTTAGATCATTGAAAGCAAAGACAATATCTTATTTACTTCTGTAGCTCACAACACCAGCAGAGTGGAGTATGGTTAATATTAAGCTCCTGGCAATTAAGTAATGGATGGTTGAGTGAATGAGTAAGTGAACCTTTTGAAAATCTGCTTAGATCAAACTATAATAGTTGAGTGCTTAGTTTATTTGACTTCTTGTTCTCTTAAAAAATAACTCATGGTCTTTAAAAATAACCTCAAAATAAATATATCTTTATGTGTTTTTTGGTACCCTAAGGTTGGCAGTATGATGTCTAACAGTGTACTTAGTTCCTTTGCAATAAATAGCTTTAGAATTGTCATAGTGAGATTTTATTCCTATTGTGGTATATAGTAATGCATTCACTAGATCTCTTAGCCAAATTAGTATAGACACCATTTTTAAAAAGTTTTTATTGATGCCAGATTGTACCTTGGTTTTTACTGTCACAGATGCCCACTTTACAAATGAGATTGTTTTATAAGCAGACCCTTTATTTTTCTAGTAACCTCCACTTTTTTTTTTTAAATTAATATATAATATATTATTTGCCCCAGTGGTACAGGTCTGTGAATCATCAGGCTTACATATTTCACAGCACTCACCATAGCACATACCCTCCCCAGTGTCCATAATCCAGCCACCGTATCCCTGCCCCTTCAGCCTCCAGGAACCCTCAAGTTTGTTTCGTGAGATTGGGTTTGTCTCTTATGGTTTATCTCCATCCCGCTCCCAATCTTATTTCATTTTTTCCTTCCCTATTCCGCACAACCCCCACCCTTCCTCTCAAAGTCCTCAGATCAGAGAGACCATATGAAAATTGTCTGATTGACTTATTTTGCTCAGCATAATACCCTGTAGTTCCATCCAAGTCATTAAAAATGGGAAGATTTCATTTCTTGATGACTGTATATAGTATTCCATTGTGACTGTGTGTGTGTACACACACACACACACACACACAAAAACCACCTCTTCTTTATCCATTCATCTGTTGATGATCTACATTGCTGCTCTAAACATTGGGATTCATGTGGCCCTTTGGATCACTACATTTGTATCTTTAGGGTAAATACCCAGTAGTGCAATTGCTGGGTCATAGGATGGCTCTATTTTCAACTTTCTGAGGAGCCTCCATACTGTTCCAGAGTGACTTTACCCGCTTGCATTCCCACCAGCAGTGTAGGAGGCTTCCCCTTTCTCTGCATCCTCGCCAACATCTGTCGTTTTCTGATATGTTAATTTTAGCCATTTCTGACTGGTGTGAGGTGGTATCTCATTTTGGTTTTGATTTGAATTTCCCTGGTGCCAAGTGATGTGGAGCACTTTTTCATGTCTGTTGGCCATTTGGATGTCTTTGCAGAAATGTCTGTTCATGTCTTCTGCCCATTTCTTGATTGGATTATTTATTCTTTGGGTGTTGAATTTGATAAGTTCTTTATAGATTTTGGATGCTATAGTCCCTTATCTAATACATCATTAAGCAGACCCTTTCTGATGCTTTAGAAACTTGACCATCTTTGAATGAGGTTCGGTATAGATTTGCTCAGTATGAAGTGATGTTCTTTGAATTTGTAACAGAAGGTGCTTAAACATTATCATGTACTTAAATGGATTTTATCTTAAATTTCTTAAGAAATTTATAGATAGATCATGAATAGATCTATTCACTGAGAATTATTTTTAATTCTTTTGATACTGTAGGTCTTCAAATAATAAATTTTTTCTAATTTTCCAGCTTTCCTTTCCAGTTTTCTGAATATAATTCTTTAAAATCATCTAATTTTTTTTCTTTCCTTCCCTCTCATTCTAATATGTTGACCTGCTTGCACTTAGGTCAGTTGCTATTTTGAAAGAGTGGGTATTAATGGATTTTAACAGTAACTTTATTTTTATTGAAATAAAAATTTGTATCTTTATCCATTTCATAGTGAATTTTATCTAAAGAATGCCAGTTCTTTCACTAACATCTCAACAGTATAATATCTTATTTAAATAGCTGTGAATAAAGTTTGAAGATATTTAAAATAATTTCATGCTTTTTAAAATCTAGGTTGGATGGACAATGGCCTGACGGTTTATTGGCTTCAGACAATACTCTTCATTTTGTCCATCCGTTGACTTTCAATTATTCTGGTGTTTATGTCTGTAAAGTGACCAATTCCCTTGGTCAAAGAAGTGATCAAAAGGTCATCTACATTTCAGGTAAGTTACTATCTACTTGCAAAATGAATTACTTAAGTTCTTCCTGTAACAATAGTCATAATATTATGTTCTAGTTGGTAATTTGTATTTGCTAATATACAGATTCCTCACTTTGAGTTTTCCAAATAATCAAAAAAACATATATATAATAAAGTAACCCTACCTAAACTACATATGTTAGGGGATGTTACTTTAAGGAAATGTCAAAATATCTATGCAGCAAGTTTATATACATTTTAAGATCTTTGTTTATTTATAGTTAATTTTTCAGTTATATAGTATCAAGTATTCCTTTTATAGGTAGTGGTGTGTACTATTCTAGGTTCTGTCATTTTTACACCCAAGAACAAATACTGGCTTTGTTTGTGTGTATTTTTTTGTTGTTGTTGTTTGGTTGGGGTTTTTTTGGTTTTGGTTTTGGTTTTGGTGTTTTTTTTGGTGGCTACTTGGACACAGGTGTTTCACAAATAAAATGGGTTATTGACTTTGATGATCTGGCCTATTAAATAACAGTTTGTCACTCAATATGGAACTATATCATACTGAGTTACTGAGAGTGAAGTAGGAATGCTACTGAAAACGTACTATTGAAATAAAATTTAAGATGTTTGTTATTGTCAGTCCTTAAGCTACTAAGAACTTAGATTTTTCACATTCCATTTGTTTTTCTATGGATATTTTTGTTAGAGTATATAAATTCAGGTACAAAATACATTTAGAGCTTAAAGTATATTTTTTCATGGGTGTGGCTATAAATATTATCAAAGATTATCAATGTAATGCTCATTTATAAAAATTGTATAAAATATTTTGAGCATCTACTTACTACAAGAATTTAGCAATCTTTCATGTCTAAACAATGGCAAATTAAAGAAAAAGGAAGAGAACCCTAAGAAAAGCAGGTTTGTATGGCAATTATGTAATTACCTAAAACTGAGTAGTTAGATTTTTAGAGAAATTTTAAGCTTATTTTGATGTTGTATTATTTGTCTTTGTATGATCACTGAATCTAAGAACAGTCCCCCATATTATTTTCTCATGGCATTTCTCACAGTTTGTAGTTGCATGCTTACTTGTGTACTTATTATCTATCCATCTTCATAGTTAAGCACTTTGTGTTTGCTTCATTTATCATTGAATACTCAGCATTTACTTAGTGCCTGGCATATGATGGGGATGATGCAAATATATTTTTTCATGACTCTCACAAGAAGCTTAGACCTGTGTACATCCCTAGCTAGCCCTTTCTGCCAGTATCAGTGCTTTGGTGGAAATCAGAATGAAATTAAATATTAGTTTATTAGTCTCCCTTTCTTCCATTAAGGATATCTCCCTTTCCTTTTCCTTTCCTTCTTGGATCTTAAAGCCAGAGGGAATGCATATTTAGAATGTAGTTACCTAAGGACTGCTTCCTTTTTGTTTCCGTTGTACAAAATTTGATATGGTATATTACGTATAAATCTCAGGCTCAATGTATTATTATGTAATCATTTAAATACCAAAACTCAGTTTGGGCATTCTTATATATACTGATTCTGTTGATGATATCCTGATTTATTACATCTTTTGGCATTCTGGATCCATTTCCCAGTACTTTCGACTTCTGTGTCCGGCTGCCTATTAAAATCACTAATTCTGTGTAGAGGTATAATAAGCATTTATGGCTTAACATTCAAAACTGAGGTTCTGATTTTTCTTCTGCCCCTTGCACCACACCTCTTCCTCCAACAGTTTCCCTCCTTTCTATCACTGGTAAATCCATCCTTATATTCGCTCAGGGTTTAATCCTTGATGCTTATTCTTGATTTCAGTTGTTCTCTCATACCCCACTCATCCCATCAACAAATCCATGGTAGCTCTTCCATTACATTATATGTAGAACCTTACTATTTTTCCACTTCTCTTGTGAGTATTCTGACACAGGCCATCAGCAGCCCTTATAAAAGAGCCGTTTAATCTTCCTACTTTTAATTTATCCTCAAAGAGCAGCCAGAATGATCCTTACAAAGGGCATGTCAGATCATGTCACTTCTTTCCTGCAAACCTTTCGTGAACTTCTCATTTGACTCATAATGAAAACCAGTTTTTGCAATGACTTTTAAGGGTCTATATATGCTCTGGTCCTAGATGATCTCATCTCTTACTATATTTTTTGCTCGCATGGCCTTGTTGCTGGCTTCCTTACTGTTCTTTGAACATAACAAGAACATTGCTACCTCAGAGTCCTTGACTTGCTGTTTCTCCATCTGGAAAGCTCGTCAGGTATCCTTATAGCTCTTTCCCTCACTTCCTTTAGGTCTTTGCTGAAGTTTCACCTTCATGACCATAATTAAAATTGAAAATTGAAAGTACTTTTCTCAACCTTTTACTCCTTTCTGTCTCCTCTGCCTTATTTTTCTCTACAGCATATATTGCCAAATAACGTCTACACATTTTATTTATATTTTTTTCTGTTTTTACTTCTACTGGAACCCAAGACCTTTCATCTGCTTTAATCCCTACTGTATTTCTACCATCTGCAGTAATGTTTGGCATTTGATAGGTGTTCAGTAAACTCTTCTTGCATGAGTGAAAAAGTTGAGAAGAAAACAATCAGGAAAGAATTAAAAATCCAGAATGTGCTTTATATAGCTTTATTTTCTTTGACAAGGGAAGTAACGTAACACTGATGGTAAACTTCACACATTTTTTGATCAACCTCAATTAAGTCCTAAAAGAGATAAAATTTCCAGTAACTTTTATTTACTGATGAAATTTTATTTATTGATAACTGATGAAAAATCAATTGATTACTGATAAGTACTTCAGAAATATAGCATTCTATGAGATGATTTTCTTTAAGTAATCATTAGAATTAGACTTTATGTTTCTATCCAGCATCTTTAATATTTAATACAGTACACTATGTTGAGTTTAGTTATTGCCCCTGAGAGCTTTCAGGAGGACATTAAATATCCTAGATATAATACTGCCTTTCCAAAATGTCTAGTAAATCCTAGTAGGCTTTTATCAGAATGAAAGGCCATAATTCACCCAGAGTAAACAATCAAGCTGTTGCTCTTTTTTATTGTAAATTATTTGTACCTTATTTTCTCTAGAGAAAATTTTTTACCTCAGTATTAAAATTGATATATAAAAATTTAGAAAATGATTTTTTAAAATATTTCTAAAGTGAATGCATCTTATGATGGGAAACTAAAAGATCTACTCAGAACAGAGTAGAATTAGCAGCTCTCTTTGAGGGAAATTGTAATTTTATTCTACATTTTTTCCACATTGGTAAGTGTAAGATTTTGGACAAAAGGTGATTGATCCAAGACTGTAATATTCAACTTCAGTTACTACTCAAGGAGGTACAGTGAATCTTTGTCCAATACTAAATGACTGTTGCAAATTGTGTTTTTCTAATTGTTTTTGGCATGTTTTACTCTGATATTTTGTACTTTTCTTTGAGAGTAGAGGAACAAATTTTTATATATCATATAAATTCTCCCATGCCTGAAACTCAAGTATATTCCTATGCAAATCTTGAATTTTGAAACCTATTGATTTAGGAATTAGGTATAATATCTGGTATAAGAATCCACACATAATTAGCAATCTTTAAACTTTAAAATTCATAGATTTTGATTGTGTAAACAATTCTTATATACCCTAAAAGAAAAAGAAATTAAATTCATGTAATTTTTTAAATATATTGGGCTAAAATACACCTTATAGCTAACGAAGCCTTACCTTATAGCTAACGAAGCCTTACTTTTCCTTTTTGGCAGAACTCATGAATTTGGAGGGGGGGAAATTATCTTCATTTGGTTGTAGAGAACTCAAAGTCTCTACTAGTTCATCACATTCATTATATACTCATTTATCACACATTCTGCAAATAATATCAAAACACAATGAAAAAATAAGGAGTGCTGTGGGAAGGATTTTAAATTATGATAAATAAGTAGCTATTAGTGATTACAAAATAGTCCATTTGATTCCTTATGCAAATTCTAACTCTCAGTGTAATTATTTTGGAGCAGGGCAAGAATTCAAAAGCATGAATAAATGTCTCGTGTGCATTGTTTTATATATGTCCATTGCTTAAAATACAGGATAATTATTAACAATGGTCCCTCTTTCATGGAATCATGTTAATAATGAGGCTGTGCTATCTTTATTTGGTTGAGGAGAGGATGGCAGGTTAAAAAATTTCTGGAACCACTGACAAATAAGTTTTTAAAATAGGGTTTTTTTGGTTGGTTGGTTGGTTGGTTGGTTGGGTTTTTTTGGTTACTCTCTTTTTTTTAGTTAGATTTTCTGAAAGCTGTATTTTGTTAAATCTGATATAATTAGAGGCCATCCATCTGTGTTTACATAAAGAACATTGCAAGTAGAACTAAAAAATACCAGTGTTTGTTTTTGTTTTTGTTTTTATTTTAAGGGATACTTGGTTATATATCTTATACTTGGTGAGAGTTCAGATGCATACATTGGTCTGAGAAAAATAGCATTTCATTAAGAGCTATCAAAAAGTCTTAAAATCTTACATGCACAAAAATGTGTGAATTACATATAGTTAGTAGATGATTTGTACTTAAATTTAAACATGCTAATGCCAGTTTATTGTAATATTTTTTTCTTTGGAAATCATTACAAAGATGACATTTGGCTTTTAAAACTTTCCCACTAGTCCCACCACCTCAGAAAATACACAAGTTATCTGACAGATGATTACTTTTTAATTTATTTAATGTCCTGGTTATCTGAAGTTGCCCTATGTGATAAGCTTTACTACTTTATACTAGAAATCATCCTACAATTTCACAATTTTTTTTAAATTAAATTTTTCAGCTAGTTAATAATATATTCTTACAAATTAAAACTCTTCCTTGAGTCACTTACATATAATATGATAACTAATACTTGAAAGTACTTGGCAGAATGCCTTTTATATTGGTTTAAATTCATAGGAAATTAGTTATACTGTACTTGTTAAATTTTATATTGTACTTGCTAAATTTTTACCACATTCTGTACATATGGCATTCCGTGATGAAACCTGTTTCAGTAAGTATTTTTCTTTAGCTTGTAATTTTAGAATAACTTACCCCATGTAGCTTTAGTATTTTTCTAACCATCATTTTTTAAAAGCTCTATCAGTACCACTCATTTAAAAATTAATTTTAGGAGATTACCATTCGGGTCATTTATTTTTATCAAAGAAGAAATTCAAGATTTTTTAACTCATCCTATCTTCAAACTCTAGCATTTTGTGTAACATGACCTACAAATACCACTTAATTGATTATTAACCAATCTTTAATTTTTACTATTTATGTTTAGTTGCTTTTTAATATTAATAGCTATTTACTCTGTAATCTAATGGCAATACACAGGATCATTTGCATCTAATATAAGTATTATTAGAATGTTCTCTCTAAAATATTAGCTATTCTTTGAGACTCCATACTAAAGCAATGTGACACTAAATTTTGCAGATATGGTTGAAATTCTTCCAGTTTCCTAAGTGTTCAGAAATCTTACCCATGGGATATAGACATGGTGATGACATTTTTATAACACTTGGTAACATGTTTTTACTGTCTTTGTCTGTTAGTCTCATTTGATAATATAGCCCATTTGGCTAACACAACTTAAACATATGCTTTTTATTTTCAAATTACCTAATAATGGTGTCCTTTCTAAAAATTGAAGAGTTCTCTTTACTTAAGGAAAATATTTTTGAGAGAATTATTAAACCAACAGCTTATACTATGGCCACTTAACAAGAATCTATAGTTTTTCATTCTTTTCTTAAAAAAGTAAATGAAATTAGGTAAAGATTGATCTTAAGAAATCATACCTTAATTTTTTTTTTATTCTTTCATTTTATTTCTTCGTTCTTCTGGCTAAGAAAATGTTTGGATTATTTAATCTTTTTATGTGATAATTCTTAAGCCAGCTGTATATAGGACACTTAAGTATGCTTTTCATTAAAAAAAAAGAAGAAGAAGAAAAAAGTATTCCTTGACATTTAATACCATGATTAAACTTGGAATAGAATAATTTAGGATTTACACCATAGGTAATTTTTCATTCCTTTTACTTCTTTGTCAACTGGCTAAATGTCAGTTTTATTATTTTTTAAAAGTACATAAGTACCACTACATTCTGATCTTAAGAATGAAAAACTATTATTACTATGAATATATATTCATTAACTGTGCTGTCTTTTCAACTTGCTGCCGAATCAGCCTGCATTGACATTCTTTGCCTTTCTGTGTCTTGTCTATCTTTACTGTTTCCATTAGATCCTCCTACTACTACCACCCTTCAGCCTACAATTCAGTGGCATCCCTCAACAGCTGACATCGAGGATCTAGCAACAGAACCAAAAAAATTGCCCTTCCCATTGTCAACTTTGGCAACAATTAAGGATGACACAATTGGCACAATCATTGCTAGTGTAGTGGGTGGGGCTCTCTTCATAGTGCTTGTAAGTGTTTTGGCTGGAATATTCTGCTATAGGAGAAGACGGACGTTTCGTGGAGACTATTTTGCCAAGAACTACATTCCACCATCAGATATGCAAAAAGAATCACAAATAGATGTTCTTCAACAAGATGAGCTTGATTCTTACCCAGACAGTGTGAAAAAAGAAAACAAAAATCCAGTGAACAATCTAATACGGAAAGACTATTTAGAAGAGCCTGAAAAAACGCAGTGGAACAATGTAGAAAATCTCAGTAGGTTTGAAAGACCAATGGATTATTATGAAGATCTAAAAATGGGAATGAAGTTCGTCAGCGATGAACATTATGACGACAATGAAGATGACTTAGTTTCACACGTAGATGGTTCGGTAATTTCCAGGAGGGAGTGGTATGTTTAGCAACCACTATATGTGACTTACCTATGTACAATGTTTCATTCATACTAGTTGATCATTTTCAAATTGTTCATACTTTTTCTTGAGGAAGAATAAGCTTTTTCAACTTGATTTTCAAGCTTTTTATATTCTAATTTGACAAATGAAAATGTAAAATCTGGGTTCAATGTATCTGAGCTGCTTTACAATTTTTTTTTCAATGCTGTACTACTGTCAAGATTTAAATTTTAATGCAGAGTACTTTATTGGTCTGAGGCACACAGGTAAGAAGAAATGTCAACATTAAATGTATGACTTTTTTGGTACAAAAATTAAAAAACAAAAAAAAGGAAACTACCTTGGCATTGTGTATTAAATGTTTACCTAAGACTATAATCTCAAGTATAATGTTTGTTAAACATATACCTCTCAAAATTTATCACCACTAAATGATACTACATCAAAATTGACTATAAAACTAATTCAAGAAATGTTTATATATATTTTTAGTATACCAAAAAATATTCAGCCTGATGAAACACCTTTGCTTTTCAAACATTATTTTCTAAGTTTCTACACAAATGGAATCTTTACCTCTGCATTTTAATGAGCCTTGCCATAATTACTGTAGAGTGGCTTTTCAAAGATATTTTGTTGCACTAAAACTGTGGTAGTAAACTCAGTGAACATGATGTGTGGAAGAGCATAATTAGCTGGTCAGTATTTTTGTCCAAAATACAAGAGTTATAATAAAAACATGCCTTTTAAACATAATTATTACAATTTTTCTCATCTCTGGAGGACAATTCTTAAATGTTGTATGAACATGGATTTTCGTATGTTAAGTGGCATAGTTTTGTTTGAATGCTTTATGTCCTAAATATAAGAATAATAACGAAAAGATGGTACGCAGTTAAATATAGTTCAGAGAGGGCATTTCAGTATATGGAACAACGTGGATAAGCTAGTATTGGAGTACTGGTTTTCAGAAATGAGACATGTCAGCCAAGAATCTATACAAAGAATTTTTTAGCCCATCTTATTTTAGTCATCTAATATTGATGTTGTTCAAACAGGTAAATATATAGAAAAATTAGAATAAACTTGTAAATTTGAGGTTTAATGAGAAAAATCTGATTATAGAACCAGTCACTAACGCTTGCTGATGGATATTGGCAAACCATCCCCCTTTTCCTCCTAAATGTATGTATTTGTTTCAAGGTTTTTGTTTTTCCAATTAAAACTGGAAACATCATAAGGTTTTTTGTTTTGTTTTTGTTTTTTGCATAATTCATTAAGTATATTCTTCCCAGAAATCATGTATCTTTTGAAAAAGAAATGTTATCTAAATCTTCAAATGTGGATCTTCTTCTTTGTGAGGTAATTATAAATTGCTTCTACAATGGAGTCCTATAAAATTGTAATAATGACAACTATTTTGAAGCCCAAAGAATGTTTTTTCTGTTGATGATTCATTTGAAAAAGGACTGTGTAGAATTGCCTTAGGTATTTTGCCAGGGAACTGAAGTGGAAGTTAGTAGGAAAATCATAAATAAATTATTTTGTTAATAAAAAGGCAAAGTAGGTACTTTTTTTTAACCCCCCAACCATCCAAATCCTGGTGATTCTCATCAAATCTGAAGGAATGTTTTATAAGGCAGAGTTCTAACATGTTCATAGAATTTTGCAAGTAGTCAAGGCCTTATTCTAAACTATTATAGCGTAATTTCCTTTCTTTGAACTAGCAATATTTTGTGGGAATTAGGAACTTATTTTCTCTTCCTAAACATTCACACACTTAGTCTAAAACTATAATATCAGCTAAGGATACAGGTAAGCTCACTGATACATTGTTAAGAATATCTGACTTTAATATCCTTAACCACTGATACACAAATATTAACTCTTTGGTCCAAGTCATTGGAAGGAAATTTTATTGGTAATACTCTGTGATTGAAATAGACTTTATTTTTTAATTTAAATATAGCACTGATATGGCCACAAGAAAGATGGATCTAAAATTCTCACTATGGAAGATGTGAATATGTGGCTTTTTGTTCACAATTTCATCTTTAGAACAATGGTTTGAAATGCTATATGAATCTGAGCAGGATAATCACTGTCTAAATCTCAACTTGAATATTATGTGAAGGAAATCAGCAATATATTTTAAGAACTGCATTTCAAAAATATAAATACTTAGTGATTAAGACCCTCCTTTATATTGTGGCCATTATGTGTTCAGGGTGGGCCTTTTTTGGTCTGTTTGTTTTGTTTTGTTTTTTGATGGGAGAGGGCATCATGCAAAACTACAAGTGTGTGTTTGATACATCCTGTATCCCTAAACTAAATCATTTGGCAAGCTAAAAGATTTCAAAATCTTAAGAATCTGATACTACTTAAGACTTTTTGAAACATTGCACTGCTGATTATTAGAGGTTTGTTTACTGTACCTAGAGACTTATTTGTGAACATGAATAGTCATTAAACTTTTTTTGTTAATTTTTTAATATCCATGATATACACAGCTAATTGATAGATACATATGAAAAACCTTTTCTTTTTCTGGAAAAGATGGAAGAATGTTTTATTTTGACCATGTTTATTTTTGTTTCTTTTTTCTTTGAACTGGCTTCTTGTTTTTGTATTCACTTTAGGGTTTTCTTTCACACTGGTTAAAATATTTCAGTGATGCAGGGATGATGAATGCAACTTTTATTTTTTCCTGCCATTTTGATTAAAATACATTAAAACTTTAATAGGCTAGGGGTTAACTTTAAAAGTGACATTTGAGGAATACATTATAGTTGAAATATTTAGTATTTTACCATGTGCCTAAAAGGTTTCTATTTGATAAGTCTAACATTTAAAGAAACCATTAAGGTTTTTCAGTAGAAAGTATTGCTTCTGATAGCCATATATAGGAACGTTTTCTAAAGATAACCCTAGCTAAATGTGTAGCAGAAGGGCTTGTAGGAATTACAATGTATGAGTGCAAAAATTGAGATAAATATAACAATTTTATATGTGGAAAACATCCGATTTGAGTTTGATTTTTGTTTTTGATTAATAGTAAAGGTATATGAACAAGAAGTTATGAATGTGTGGAAGTAATCAGTGTAAAATATAAGAGAGGAAGAAACGGTATCATATTGACTTTAATTCTAATAGAGGAATGATAAATTTAATTGTTCTTTCTGTTTACTTGTTAATTGGAAATGTATTATCCATAAGAAGATCCTTTTTCAATTTTTTGGTGTATTGGGTTTGGATTTAACTTTAATTTGTACCAGTGGTATTTTTTACCAAGTTATTTATCAGGTGGTAGCCCTAATAGCCATGCAACAAATCTTTAAATAAAAGCTTTTTAAAAATTCTTTAGAGGCATATTTCTATAACAAGCCTATGTCTCTGTATTACCTTCTTTGTACTCGTTATGTCATTTGATGGAGAGAGAGAGAGAGAGAGAGAGTGTGTGTGTGTGTGTGTGTGTGTGTGTGTGTGTGTTATATATAACCTAGTTGTTATATTTTAATTAAGTTTTTTGGGAATTTGAAACTATTTTATTTCTCTTCCCAAGTAAGACAGTATCAGGTTAAGGATACAGTTAAATAAAGTTTGAGAGAGCACTTAAGTTTGTAGCTTAGCTATTACAGAATTTAGTGTTAATTGACCATTTAATTCCTTTTAATTCCTTTTTCCTGTCTACACATTATGAATAACATTCTCCACAATCATTAATTACCTGTTTCTTTAGTCTTAGCAGTTAAAACTAATTTTGAATGTTTTTGCTGTTGTTTGACATAAGTTAAATAATTTATATTGGCTTTCATTTGGATGAACATATTTCACGAAATTTTTGTAAGTTGGCATTTAGTGTTTTCACTTATAATAGCTTTCAGTATAAATGCCATTGTTTCTAATTGTAATCACCTCCCTGTTTTCTATCTCTGATGTTTAAAATTATACTGGTTTTCCTAAACTTTAAATTATCTTAATGCAAGCAGCAGTGTTTCTTGGTTTGTTTTTGTTTTTAAATAGCATACAGTTTGACTAGATTCAGCTTGGTTTCTCTCTTG
This sequence comes from Mustela putorius furo, assembly GCF_011764305.1. Classification (NCBI taxonomy): domain Eukaryota; kingdom Metazoa; phylum Chordata; class Mammalia; order Carnivora; family Mustelidae; genus Mustela; species Mustela putorius. Next base: position 36,628,136 of record NW_025421987.1, read on the forward strand.
TTATACCAATGAAAATTCATGCATTGAAAGAATCTCTAGAATAGTATACATGGCCTATCACCTTTTCTATGTTCTAAAAAATGCTTTCTTTTTAATATTTGTTTTCTCCTATTCCAATAATCTGCAAGTTTTTTTGTTTTGTTTTGTTTGCCACCTATTTACTTTGAGTTGAGTAGTGATAGGTTTGCTTACAATAGCTTTTGCTGTTTATATCCACAGGGGTCATTTTCTTGAACCTTGATGATAGTTATTTTACCATGTTCCTTTCAATTTATGAGGATAAAACCTGATTCAATTTTGGGTTGTACTAGTTCTCTTACCTTTTCTGCTGCTGTGTCTGGCTGGATGTTATAGGTGAAGCAGAGTGAAGTGAGTTTAGTAGGATAACTTTAAAATATTTGAGAGTAAGTCAAGACCCCATTTCCTTACATGTATAATATTTCTATAAAGATATGATATCTAATTTCACAGTTTAATTCATGAGAAATATCTCAGGAAATACCTAGTCTTGAAGGGACAGTCCGATCTTAAAGCCAGAGGTAGCTAGATCTAGAAGACTGGGCTCCCTTTTTAAGAAAACACTGTATTGTGGGAAATTATACAAAAGTAGGATAGAATAATGAACCTTCATGTGCCAGCTTCAATTATCCATTCATGGTCATTCTTGTTCCATTTAAACTCCTACCCACATAATCCCTCCTGCCATTAGTTCATCTGTAAATATAGCAGCATACAGCTGTAAAAGAGAAGGAATATTTAGGAAAAGTACTATAGATTTATTATTACAGAAAAAATTAATTTGCAGTTTCATTTAGTATCTAAATGTGCCTTCATTATTAGTATTGTTCTTCATTCTTCCAGTTCTTTGCAGGAATGATACCTACTGGGAATAAATGCTTACTAATAAATAACATGGATTAGCACTGATACCCTCATTTGGTCTATGTGTCAGATGTTCCCCTGTCACTCAGGGTACTTATCTTGTGCCTCCTTTACATTCTTGACCTCTATTTAAATTGAGGCTAGTTCATTCACCTCAGCTCTCATATATCATAGTGGGTCACAATATGCTGACTGTGCCGAGAGGGAACAACCCAGTGTTTATTTGATTATGTTCTGGAACTAACCCACTCCACGCTTCCCACAGGATTTTGTGGGTGTCTTGTGTAGCAAGTGAACTCCTGACATTTGGATGATGTGGGGCCACCAGTGCCAGTTTACGTATTATGTACTAGTACAACATTTATTTTATTAATTATCACTTACCCAAAAAAAGGATAAGATAAATGATGATAAATCCCTATGTTGGAATATATATGTATGGATTCTGTGACCCCACTTTGAGGATTTTGCTCTCTATGGTGAGGATAGGGATGATATAAAATTCATCCTTGCATTCTTGGCACTGAGCATGTGCCTGACACATACTAGGTTACTATTGAGAATTTGTTGAATGAGATGCTGACAACACTGTTCTGAGCCAAAGAGAGGACTTTTATTAAAAAGTAGATAAATATTTGGATGGATATAAAGAACTAGATGTATTGGAAAGGTAAGCATTAAAGGAGGCTATTGAAAAATAAAAATGAGATCTATTTATGGGGAAAATTGGTAACACAGTGATAGGTATTATGGGGGCAAATAGAAGTTGAGATAAGTTTGTAGATAATTCATATTAATGTATGAATCGTGATACAGCACTGAAGTTTTGATGAAGGGTATAAAAAAGTGAAGGTTTCATTTAATTATTAGGACCTACTGTTTGAATACAAGTGTGAAAAGGGCTTGTAGATTTTTTTTTTCTTTTAAAGATTTTATTTATTCATCTGACCAAATCACAAGTAGGCAGAGAAGCAGACAGAGAGAGGTTTGGGAAGCAGGCTCCCAGCTGAGCAGAGAGCCCATGTGGGGCTTGATCCCAAGACCCTGGGACCATGACCCGAGCTGAAGACAGAGGCTTTAACCCACTGAGCCACCCAGGTGCCCAGGGCAAGTAGATTTCTATACTCACCCATTTTAAGTGGTTTTAGCTAATTGCTTTATTTTATTGTATAGAAGTATTTTTTTCAAATCTTGCAAGATGTGAATTAGGTGAGCAAACGTTTGAATAGCTTTCACATATTTTTTATTCTTCTGTATCAGTAATAAAGACAAATTCAGTTTAGTAATTATATGTATATTTTTTCAAAATAATGAAATTTCTTATATCTGTATGGTTTCTTTTGGTATATGTTAACAGATTTTTTAACGTTTTCCCCTTAAGGCTAAGGCATAGGTAAGATATCTCTGGTTATGGGCAGTAAGGTTTTGTTGTATTGGGGAATGCTATTTTTTTGTTGGTTTTGTAGATGAGTTTCCAGTATAATATATCCAGAATAAGTGCCGTGGTAATAGGAAGCTATTCTTTTGAGATACACATACACCAATCCTTTAATGCCAAATATTTTAACACTTTTGCCTTGTTTTCTGCTGATTGTAAGCATATCTTTAAGATTTATGGGACGCCTGGGTGGCTCAGTGGGTTAAGCCGCTGCCTTCGGCTCAGGTCGTGATCTCGGGGTCTTTGGATTTAGTCCCGCATCGGGCTCTCTGCTCAGCGGGGAGCCTGCTTCCCTCTCTCTCTCTCTGCCTGCCTCTCCATCTACTTGTGATTTCTCTCTGTCAAATAAATAAATAAAATCTTTAAAAAAAAAAAAAAAGATTTAGTATACCATTTCCTTGGGTGATAGCAGTGTTGCTTTATGTCAGTCAGTAAATTAGCTGAATGTTTAAGAATGCCAAATTTTTATACATTTGCTTATTTTTTTTCCTATTTTGTTGTAATATAGAGTCTGTGTAGATTATGTGGGCAAATGTGGAGGAGACAGTGTTAGAACAAAATTCTTAGTTTTCATTAAAATTCTTTGACTTGAATGCAAGAAATTTCTGCCCTTCCTTTGCATTTCATATAATGTGTTCATCATCTATTAATACCCTTAAATATATTTTGGGGTTTTTTGGTCAATTAGTAGAAAAATCGAAATGGAAATATGAAAATATCCCATAGATGTATTTAACGTAGTCAATTTACCTATATAGAATAGCCTATTGATAAATGGGTTCATACCTAGCTTTCCTTTCTGTTACTCTTTTCAGCTCTTGCTATACTTTTCTGATACTAAGAAGAGGTGTACAAAAATAAATATGAATATAGAATGAATAGAACTCAGTGAAAGAAATATGTCCAATTAAGATAGAAGGAGGAGTTAAGGTCTGTGCAGTCAACTCTGAGTTACAAAGTTCTAGAGCTAGGAGTTATAAGGCTAATGGGACAGAAGTAGATAAATATAACTTAAATGTTTAAAAATAGTGTCTATTGGACTTGAGAATTACTTAAGGGTATGAAAAATAGTGTATAGAGTTGGGAATTACTTTAGGATATGTAAAGTTTGTGATTATGTTTTCTTACAACCACTACCAAATTGAGTATCTTCGCTAAGATTAACAAAGATTTTTTGGAGGTGTGCTGTTTGATGAAGAATGTATAATGATCTATACATTGAAAATCTATATTCAAAGAGTAACCTGAGTTTTCCAAAAATACCTTTGGAAGTATTATTATAAATATGGTATTAACTTTGTCCTTACCATCAAGATAACCCTCAGATTTGAATTCAGTACACATGGGCAAAAATGATAAGGCTGCTTTTTATCCTTTAGCAAAATGAAGATTTCCTTTAAAGGAAAACCTTTAGAATAACTAGTGTGACATAAGTAGCATACCTGACACATTGGGATTTTTTATTTGTGCCACTGACAATGTGTATGACCTTGGGCAGGTAACTTTGGGCACAGTAATCTTAATAGGTTTCAGTTGACCTATTGTTAAAGATTGAATACAAAAATATAATTTATACAGTGGGAAAAGTGATAATATAGAGTAGAAATTATTCCTAGGTCATTCTAAGTTTTTAAACATTTACAGGAGCAGAATAATATTTGCTGGCTTGGATTTCAGACCTTTTCTCGTGTAGCACATATTCAAATAGAAATAGTGGGAATTAGACAAATGAGCAATAATGGGAAGATAAATTAGGCATGTGTTAGCAAATAAGGGTAAAGTCTCACGTGAGTAAGCTGGTTATATTGCTTAAAATAATTGTCTTATCTGAGGACATCTGGGTGGCTCAGTCGGTTAAGCATCCTGCTCTTGATCTCAAGAGTCATGAATTAAAGCCCTGCATTGAACTCTACTCTATGGAACCTGCTTTAACAACAACAAAAAAATTGTATATATTAATATTTTTAGATTCTAATCTAAATGAAATGGGTTACTTAGATTGGTATAAAGTTCTTAGTGTAGAATGAGACTAACAGAATGACATTAATAAATGAACTGAGGATTGATAGTTTTCTAAAGAAATTTTTATAACAAGAAAGTAAAACTTTTTTTAAAAGCAAACATCATATGACTCACATTTTAGTAGAAACAGTTGGAAAATATTTCTAAATACGTAATATATGGAAACACTTATGATGATAAGTCACTGAAATGTATTTCAAAACTGATAGTGCTTTAATTTCCTTTAAATTTGCCATGTCTGGTTCTACCAGTCATTGCAATTATTTAGAAGTTTATATGAATGTCCATGTAAGTGAAATCTGAGAACTCTCCATTTCCAAGTAGGGGACCAAAAAGAGACTCTACATTAGATATTGCAAAAACCATTTTCTCCCAACAAGGACATAATGGTGAGGGCTTCAAGCCTACCCCAGCTAGGTTTATGTTACTCTTTGTTCTCTATTAGTTGATTGAAAGAGCTTGGGCAGAATATTTAACTTTAGAATTGCAGTATTTTCATTTTTACTATTATCTTTCTTATTGGTTAGAAAGATAAAACAATTTTATATATCGATGATACTTGGCAGTTACTCAAAAAGTTTGATGTCACTTAAATTATCAAAGTAATATTTACATGTAAGGGTTGATTGTATTGTCATACCCATAACATTTACATTTGAAAGCACATAGATAACAATAGTTTTAGTAAATTCCTTAATTCCCTTATTTGGATGTTCATAAAGTAGAGTGACTTTTCAGGATTGTATGAAGTGATAATTGCTAAAAATTGATAAATATGTTTTTAAAATACTTTCTTAACAAAATTTATGGTACAGACTAGGAAAGAGAAATTGGTATTTAGAAATTACGTAGTGTGTTTACAAACAAGGGATGGGGAAGATTTTTTCATTTAATTGTGTAGTAAAGACTCTCTTCAGTGGACTTTGTATTAAATGTTTATGAGTTAAGGGAAGATTTCTATGTAAAAACATACAGTGTAATTTTCAACGTACTTATTAGATCTGGGATATTTTTTATGTCTTTGGTTTGCCCCTTCTTGTAATCCTTTGGTTTCCTTAATAGAAATTCTCTTATGTTCTACTAGAATAAAAATGGCAAATGTATATTGTTGGTTAACTGAGAATAATGAAAAAAATTATTTTTTAGAGTAGGAATTTAAAATAGTTTTCATCCTTTTCTCTGTCTTCTCTTCAGACATTCCTTGCCAATAGAAAATAGATAAACTTGTTGATGTCTGACTGGGGATATTATTTTCATAACTTGGAAAAAAAGCAAAGCTGAAGTGCTAAGGTGACATCCTGCAAGGAAGAACAGGGTTAGCATAATCCTACGAAAAATAATCAAATTGGGGGTTCTCTAATCTTGCTGTTGGGTAACATGTTTCAATCAGTCGTTGAACATTTTAGAAATTAGGGTATGGAAACTCAAGAACTCTTTTTTAAAAAATTGTTTGAAAAGCCTAATTTTGGTTGCTTTACAGATGTCCCATTTAAGCAGACCTCTTCCATAGCCGTAGCTGGAGCTGTAATTGGAGCTGTCCTTGCTCTTTTCATCATTGCTGTCTTTGTGACTGTCCTGCTGACTCCTCGAAAAAAGAGACCATCCTATCTTGACAAAGTGTAGGTAACTTTTTTGCTTGTGTTCACCATTCAGTGTAAGTCAGGCTTTATCTTTACAGCTGCTTATAGCTGTGAAATGTCTGAGGGATGGGAATAAAGATACTGTTAGATCTTTGTGAGACGACTGTGGTTTCATCAGACTGTGTCAAGGTAAATAGTGTCATGGGGTTGTTGGAGACAAATATATTAGACACCTTTTTCACCAAAAAATTTATTGGACATCTTTCTAAATGATAATGTAATGGCACTTTTCTTTTGTTCTGCCTTATGAATAAAAATGCAGGTCTTTGATGAGTTATGGTTGAAAGAGAGATTCAAAATATCTTAAGTTTAACTCCTCCAGATTGTATATGCCAGTCTTATGTATAGCTAGATCTTACTCTGAACTGCCAAGAAGTATCAAATATGTCTAGTTTTAAAGCTTTTTTCCTTAAATATTTTTTATTTTGGTGAGTTACAAAATGTGCAACTTTTTTATTTAAAGAGAAAGCAATATTTTGGGCCTAGTCATTGAGCTAGAATGTTAAAGCATAAATTGCACTTCACCCTAGAATCAAAAGAACAATGTCCCAATTCACTGAATTCCATCAACAGCTTTTATTGCTTCATCTGTGAAATGTAAATAATACTTTCCTCTTTACCTTCTATGGTTGTGATGAGTAGAATAAGATGATGTTGTTGATGAACTGTGACTTTTATACAAATGGCATTATTTCTTACATAGTTATTAATATTTTTGTATTTGGACATGAGGTTATCTCTCAAAGAATGTATTTCTTCTGTCTTCATAAATTCTTTGTATGTGACTCTCCCTCTCTAATCTGACACAGGTATAGCATAGATCTTCTTAAAGACAACGGAGTGTTAGTCTCAGCTCTATCATGATCAAATTAGTGGTATGATCCTGAACAAGTCACATTGCCTCCATGGGCCTCGGTTTTCTCACCCAAATGACTGATGGCACCTTGGAGCTATAAATTTGCTGTGATTTTCATTAGATGAAAGGAAATAATTACTTTCAAAGGAGTGCAAATTACCTTTTCAGTGCAACACCTGTAACACTGATTCTTTAATATTTATAGTTATAATATTTATAGTTACAATTATGCTTATAGTTCTTTACTATTTCAAGAGTAGCATGTGGTTAACTTCATTTTAGTTTCCAAGTTATCTCAGCCATTTCTATAATTTCAAAAATATAATTTACTAGTAGACTAAATAATTACATCCATGTAACCATTTTATTTGTCATTTGAGTTCTGTTCATTTAAAATTATTATTTCATGCCCACATTGAGAAGTTATTAGACCACAGAGAATTTGTAATTACTTTGGCCTTTATAGATTTCATTCTTTTTATTTTTTAATATAGGTGACATTTTGTTTGATTTAGTCATCACATGAATTGAAAATTAGTTATCTGTGAACTTCAAAACTATAAGAATTTATTAAAAATTGTTTTCTAAAATGCAGAGAGCTACAAGATATACTTAACTTTGTTTTTATTATAACAATACTTAAATATATGAAAGTTTTTTAAAAGTTTTATTAAGTTATATTGGCAAAAATAAATATTCCTTGAGGATGTAATGGTCTCTTTGTTTATTTCAGGTGACAAGATTTATAATGGTCTTTAGATTGAAAAATCTTAATTTGCATCATAGTTATTCTAAGTGTAATTGTGGGTTTTGAAAATTAGTTTTGGAAGTATTTCCAAAATGCAGTATAATTTCTTTTCATTATCATTTTAAGATACAGTTTTCTAAATTACTTTTATGACACTTTGCCTTCCATTGCATACATTTGACTATCTTTAAAATATGGTAGACATAGTCTGATGGAAAAATGTGTATTTATTGAATTTACTGAAGTAAATTGATTACTTATTTACTGGTTACTTTATTAATTTTCAGAAACATGCTTTCATTTGAGTTACTTCTTTAAATGAATCAATTAGATTGGTTTTAAACATTGGAAGTTTAAAACCAGGATTCCCCCGCCCCGATCTATGATAGGTTAGTGGAAATATAAGAAATGAATTAAGCATGTGCACTAATATAAATATTAGTGTGAGGAAAGTATCCACAAAACTTGAGAACCTTGATTGTTTTCCCCCTTCTTCTTGCCTTTTTTTTTTTTTTTTTTTTTTTTTTTTTGGTAAATGTTGCAATCACATTTATTAACCTTTTTAATGCAGGATCGACCTTCCACCCACACATAAACCACCTCCCATGTATGAAGAACGATCTCCCCCCTTGCCTCAAAAAGACCTTCTATATCAGGTATGTGTTCATGATTGTACTTAAAATGAAATTAAAAATATGAGAAAATGCATATTATTTGAGTATTATCTAGTCATTATACATTAAATGTTGCATAATAACACATAATCATTTCTCTGAAACATTTAAAGGATCAAACTGTTGACAAATTAGTAAGAAAAGATGTGAAGCCAGAGTAGATAGGACAAATCAACACTGTATTAGGAGTAAAAATTTTTACTAAAAGCTTATGGCCAAAGACTTACTGTTAAAACAGTTTTATTGACATACAGAATCGCTGTATAATATGCATTTTTATATAAAAGAAAAATTGAATGCCTTTGGTAGGGTATGATGAAGAGTTTTTTCTCCTTGGAGTATGTATTTTATTTTTGTTTCTTTTCAGCATACTCAAAGTCTAAATTTTAGCATTGCTTTATTTAGCAATGAAAGGTTTATATTCCAGTTTAAAATTCTGAGTATGAATATTGGTCCCATATTACATTTATGATCATTTAAAATTTTCTTCTGGAATCAGTTTATAATAACTCATGTGAAAGTATCGGTTAAATGCTTCTATCTTATGTGCTATATCTAGATTAATATGCTCTCCTTGGGAAAGTTGAATCCATCAGAATATTTGAATACTTTTATTCTTAGCATTAGTAGTTTTGGTTTTGTTTTTTTTTCCTCTCACATCCATGTACCTTTTGGGGCTTTAACCCTGTACTGGGGTTTTGTTTTTGTTTTTACCTGTGGAATATTCTATAATATTTTCCTCCAAAGATATGTTTTGTGTCTTCAGCTCAAGTAAGGCAAATTATTTGTCCACAAATTAATTTAATTTGGTGGGAAAACTCCATGGAAATATATGTGTTAAGATTTTTTCAACTTCTGTATCTTAGTTCACCAGATAGTCAGTCTCCTGCCTGAGCAGGGGGTGGAAAAGAACATTCATTGACAGGGGTCACCGGCTCTGTTGTCTTACAGAACATGGTGTCTGAGGGGTGAAGAAATGCCATCTTTTCAGACTCCTTGTTTTCAGAGAAAGAGTGTAGCCTCACATCCCTCTTGGCAAATAAATGAACTTGACAAGTAGTGTGAAATGTCAACAAAATATTTAGCTAGAGCTGTTGTTAACTGCTGCAGAAAGCAAGCTGTCTTCTCCCTCCACAAAGCTAGTAATTGATCAGAGAATTTCTAGATTCGGTTTTGGGAATTTTCTTAGAATGTTGTTGGTAATTTTCTAGGATGACCCTAACTGCATATAATTTCATTCCTGTCTGTAAAATCAATTGATTATATAACTTACTGTTTAATACCTTCAAATTAAATATTTATAAAAGCTTATGGATTAGAGAAAAATTATTTGGTTTTGATCATCATGTGTCCTTGGTTTTAGTTTAAAAAATATGATTGCTATGTATGTATTTGCTACCAAAAAAACACAAAAGGAAGATCTTTCTTGGATGATTTGAGTTGACAATGCTAGAAACTACAATTTTTAGCTTGGAGTTAGGGAAGCCTTCCTGGCCTTTGGAGGTGGGAGTTATGATACATCGATGCAAATACTCAGTTGTTGATTAGAGTAATTTGATTTGTAGTAAATTGCATACTCAAAAGCATAAACCTGGGTGGAAATGAAGAGCCATGTGGAAAAGTAATGGAATGTTTAGAAAGAAAATTGATAGGAGAGCACCTGCAATGAATAACAAACATTGGACTTTGGGAATCAGAGACAATTTAGTAACATTGTGACTTTTTCCTCACCTTGAAATTAAGCAGGTGAAAAACATGATTGTTTTTTTCTATCTTATAGCTATACAACTAGTTTTATAAAATATAGCTGAGAGTTAACTATTTGCTGTCATTTTGCTTAAGAGAGTAAGAACTTGAGTTGGAGATGAAATAACTCCTAATTCTCTAAATTATAGAATTATTAAATTATTTGTATTCTTTTAAGAATAAATTAGGCTAGGGGTAACTGGGTAGCTCAGTCATTTAAGCACCTGCCTCTTAATTTAGGCTCAGGTTATGACCTCAGGGCTGTGAGATCAAGACCCACTTCCAGCTCTATCCTGGGCATGGAACCTGCTTAAAATTCTCGCTTTCCCTCACTCACCCCCACCACTAGCTGCATGAGCACATTTTTGCACATGCCATCTATCCCCCCAAAAAATAAAGAATAAATTAAGCTAAAATTATTATCCATCAGTAAGAATTTGTTATGATTCATCCATTATAATGTCATATATTAATTATATGGCTGTTTGTGTTTTAATTAATGTGATCTCAAAATGTAACGTACATAGAACTGTATCTCAGTTACTAAGAAATACGTGAGTGTGTTATTACTATCCAATTTAGTTTCGTGCAATGACAGCATGTTGTAATACTAAATGCCTTTTTAATGTTCCACTTCACTTCAGTAGATGACTTTTCACCTTTAAAATGATGTGGTAATTCCTGCTTGAAGTCATTGACCTAGGTAACTAGGTCACTAGGCCATGCTCCCAAATGTTTCCATGACTTTAAGGAAGAGTGCAACTTCTTCTACTCATCACTATTCTATTCTTGGGAAGCCTCAAAGGAAGCATTTCCTCACAACCCACATTTGTCTACCTTGTGTAACTGTTGCTTTTGTGGGAATGGTGCCAACACTCATCCCTGAGAAGTTCTGTTCTCAATGTAAATTAAGACAATGTGTCCTGGTATTGTGAAAAGGCTGTTTCCTTGAGTGGTAGCTATCACCATACTGCAGAGATGATGCATGGAAGCATGCATAAGTATGAGGGAAGGAAAAAGGAATATTTTGCCCGAAGGCAAAGATTAATTAAGAAATACCACTTGCGGGGCGCCTGGGTGGCTCAGTGGGTTAAAGCCTTTGCCTTCAGCTCAGGTCATGATCCCAGGTCCTGGGATCAAGCCCCTCATCGGGCTCTCTGCTCAGCCGGAGGCCTGCTTCCTCCTCTCTCTCTGCCTGCCTCTCTGCCTATTTGTGATCTCTATCTGTCAAATAAACAAACAAAATCGTTTAAAAAAAAAGAAATACCACTGGGTGTGGTGAAAAAATAATGATACTGTTATGCTGAAAATAAATAAATGAAAAAAAAAAAAGAAATACTACTAGCTTGTCACGTGCTAGGTAATAATCCCACAAAAGTTGGGTCTTTATTTAGGAAACAAATACTAACTAATGACGTTAAAATGTATTTTACGTTTTGTTATGTTGTATTAACGTTGTATAGGTAATCCGTAAGTATATTCTTAGAACAACAGAAAAACTAGAAACTACAGAAATTTACAGTCAACTGTGAAAGTCCCTTTTCATAATTCCATCACAAAACCTAATTTCCTTCTCCAGTGATCACCACTGTTATGAATTTAAATATTCTCCCACACTTTTTTCCATGAGTTTACTTTTATGTGTATATCATCCATATTCACATCTACAAATATATTTTTTAACACAAATGTGACCATAGAATACATGTTGTTCTAGAAATTGCTTTTGCACTCTATTATAAGACCAGTATTTTTCAGATTGACCAATGTTGCTTAGTTTAGTGGGGCTTTTTTTTAATCTCATCCAGCTTCAAATCCAGCATGAAGTTCTGAACACTGATATAAAATTTATTTATATTAAAATTTTGGACAACAATTTCCATTCTATGAATAATGCGATATTTTGGCCTTGTATTGGGAGTTGAATACTCTGATATGAAAAAAATATTTCCCAAACCAACTAAAATAATCAAGGAATCATTTTCAGGAAGAATATACGTAACAAATAGAGTTTGATTTCTGATATGGGAAAAAATCTGGATGTAAATGTATATCTTTTAGAATACTTAGTTCAACTGAAAATAGCATTTATTCTTTGAAAGTCAGGTCTAGTAAATTTCATGAAATAGATACTGTTACTTGACTTGCAAAAAAAATTCTCTTCTAGAGACTTAGGAAGGGGTGTAGACTTGCTATCAGCTTAGTTTCAGCCTAGTAAGACTTATGTAAAGCTTCTGACCTCCAGAACTACAAGATAATAAATTCGTCTTGTTTGAAGCAAAAAAAAAAAAAAAAAAAAAAAAAAAGCTTTCTAATCTCTTGAAATATTATGAGATTTTTTTTTTCCCCTCCTTAGTAACCACATTTGCAGAAGTAACCATTATGTCAGTTGATTTTTGGTAATTTTTAAAATTTTTAACAAGCTTGTAAGTGTTTTATGAACAGTGTTTCAGGTGTTAGAGTACACAGATCAGTTTTCATGATTTCAGATACTTGTATATGTATATGTGTATGTGTGTAGTAATATTCTGTGTGATTAGATGGGATATATGCATAAAGTGCTCTGTGACTGAATTCCAAGCTAAACTTAGCTGCCTTTTTTGTGGAACACCATTTTTACATAAAAGAATGACTAACAAACTATGCCATTCAGGCTTGAGTAACATTTTCTCACAAATTAATGAACTGAACATTTTCTCACAAATTAATGAACTGAACCTGTCACTCAAATAACTGACAGTATTTGTTACCAATGAAAAATTAAGAGTCCAAATAAAAATTATAATTTCTATAAAACCTGTAACTGCAATCATGGCATCGACATTGGTGAGGAAATTAGTGAATTTTATTTATGTGTGTGTGTGTGTGTGTGTGTGTGTGTATTTAATCATAGAAAGTACCAATGTTTGGAATGTCTGCATAACTTAGTGAACCAGTGATTGCCAAATGACTAATAATGTACACTGTTATAATGACACGGGTAAAATATCCATTCAAAGTATAAGATAAATGTATGGATTTTCATGTAAGAGAGTATGAAAAGTTCATTGGTCTGTTTTCAGATGGCAACTAGCACTTAACCCTGAGAAACTTCTACTTGTTGAGTTTTGGTATAGTAGCAAAGGAAAATTTTCTCAGTTGTCTGAAAGCAATATTAAAGTCTCTCCCTTTTCTAGCAATGTATCTCTGTGAGGCCATTTTTTCTTCATGTATTCCAACCAAACAACCTGTTGCAACAGATTGAATGATGTAGCAGATACGAAAATCAAGCTTGCTTCTCTTGACTCAGATATTAAAAGGATTTGCAAAACTGTTAAAAAATAATAATAAAACTCCACTCTTCTCACCAATCCTTATTTTGGAAAACATGGTTATTTTTTTCATGTAAAAGGTGATGTTTGTGACATATTATCCTGTTTATATGAATGAAATATTTTAAAATTTTCTTAGTTTTAATGTTTAATATGATAAATATAAGTAGTTACTAAGGTAGTTAAGGTAGTTACTACCCATGTAAATGGGTTCTCAAAATTTTAAAGTATAAGGGAATCCTGATGCCCCATTTCTGAGAACCTCTGCTGTAGACCTTAAGCTTTAGGCATGAAGGCAAGGATCATGTCTCCCTTGCTTAGTTCTGTAGTCTTAGGGCACAACACTTTGCTTAGCACATTGTAGTTACCCAATAAAAAATTTTTGAATGCTGTCTTTTGATACCAGTTGAGTCCTGATTTAGGACCGAGGATGTGATCTATTCTGGAGAATGTTCATGTGCACTAGAGAAGAATGTGTATTCTGTTGCTTTGGGATGAAATGTTCTGAATATATCTGTGATGTCCATCTGGTCCAGTGTGTCGTTTAAGGCCTTTATTTCCTTGCTGATCTTTTGCTTGGATGATCTGTCCATTTCAGTGAGGGGAGTGTTAAAGTCTCCTACTATTATTGTATTATTGTTCATGTGTTTCTTTGATTTTGTTATTAATTGGTTTATATAGTTGGCTGCTCCCACGTTGGGGGCATAGATATCATATGATCTCCCTGATATGAGGAAGTGGTGATGCAATATAGGGGCTTAAGTGGGTAGGAGAAGAATAAATGAAACAAGATGGGATTGGGAGGGAGACAAACCATAAGTGACTCTTAATCTCACAAAACAAACTGAGGGTTCCTGGGGGGAGGGGGATTGGGAGAAGGGGGGTGGGATTATGGACATTGGGGAGGGTATGTGCTTTGGTGAGTGCTGTGAAGTGTGTAAACCTGGTGATTCACAGACCTGTACCCCTGGGGATAAAAATATATGTTTATTAAAAGAAAAAAAAGAAGGGAATCTTTCTGCCCTTCAACAGACGAATGGATAAGGAAAATGTGGTTCATATACACTATGGAGTATTATGCCTCCATCAGAAAGGATGAATATCCAACTTTTGTAGCAACATGGATGGGACTGGAAAAGATTATGCTGAGTGAAATAAGTCAAGCAGAGAGAGTCAATTATCATATGGTTTCACTTACTTGTGGAGCATAACAAATATCATGGAGGACATGGGGAGTTGGAGAGGAGAAGGGATTTGGGGGAAATTGGAAGGGGAGGTGAACCATGAGAGACTATTGACTCTGAAAAACAATCTGAGGGGAATGAAGTGGTGGGGGGGTGGGAGGTTGGGGTACCAGGTGGTGGGTATTATAGAGGGCACAGATTGCATGGAGCACTGGGTGTGGTGCAAAAATAATGAATACTGTTATGCTGAAAATAAATAAATTTAATTAATAAAAAAAAAAATTCCAGAACTCAGAAAAAAAAAATTTTTTTTGAATGCAAAAGTGAAAAAAGAATCAAACCCCCCTCTTTGTATTCTTTTCAGTCTATGATATTCTAGAATATCTCTGTCCCAGATACATCGCTATGTTTCAGTATATTTAATGTCCATTTAGCTAACATCGGTGTCAGGTATCAATATATTGTGTATGAAAAAGATCAAAGGGAACCAAGAGACTGTATAGCAATATTCTAAAATATTAATAATGATTATGTATTCAACTTCTCTGTGAATATTGTTCTATGTTGTATTTTTTCTGTACTTTATAATTTTCCTACAGGGCTTTTACTCCTGTCAGTGACTTTATAGCATAAGAAAATAGAAATCAGTTGAAAACCTGAATTACTGGACTGTAATATTGTTATCAGTCATATTGATTATGGCAATACTTCAATAGAATTTACTATCTGGGAAAATTAAGATTTTCCCCCCAATAATTCATTATGGTATATCACATTCTTTAGTAAATTTTTGTAAATGCTTATGCAGAGTGTTGTAAAGGAAGTGTTTCTACATATGCTTTTGAGTAGATAATACATACAAAACAATATGAAAAGGTGTTTTCTAAAGCACCTTCTACAGAAAATCACTTTTATGAATTTCTTGATTGTCTTAATATGGTTTATTTAAGCATAGAAAGGAAACAATACACACCCATCTTATTTTTTCTTGTATAAAATGTAACTGTAGATATCGTTAAATGTTTTACCATTCCTCCTAAGACTTACTGAAGATCTTTTTTTATTGGGATGCAGAGCATTTGCATTCTAATGTCTACAGAAGATTCTAATATGCATATATTACATAGTTTATAATGTCAAAATATTTTAACAAACCAATAATGCTGCAGGGAATAACTTTATGTGTATGATATTTTGCTTCTATGCAGGTATAATCTTCAGTATAAATTTTTAGATTTGCTCTTGCTATATCAAATAGTAAATGTGTTTATACTTTGATAGATTCTTTCAAATTGTCCTCTATAAATATTGCACTGTTTTGCACTCCTATGAGTAATGCTTGAAAGCGTCGATTTCTCTACATCCTTCCTAACAGCATGTGTATTCCAATTGAGTTTTGATAATCTAATAGGTAAAAAAAGAATGTGCATATAAAATTCTAATTTTGCAATCTCATTAGTAGTGAGTTTTAGCATCTTTTCAAGTGTCTTAATAGGCCATTTTTTCCTGTAAGCTCTCATTCTTGTGTGTGCTTATTTATTGGACAAAATTATGATCATTTAAACATTTAATAAGTAGATAATGAAACTTTTTTCTTTTAATTCCAGTGTGAATTATATATACATTGCTTCTTGGTATCCAAATTTGTGGTACAAAAAGTTCAGTAAAGTGAATCTTATATTTCCATTGACATATTATAAGATAAAAATGAAATGCTGTTATGATTGGGATCAAATGTTTTTGAACTCTGATTTTATTTTATTTATTTATTTTTTACTTTTTATCTTTTATTATGTTATGTGAGTCCCCATACAGTGTATCATTAGTTTTTGATGCAGTGTTCCAAGATTCATTGTTTATGCACCACACCCAGTCTTCATGCAATGTGTGCCCTCCTTAATACCCATCACCGGGTCAGCCCATTCCTCCCCCAACCCCCTCCCCTCCAAAACCCTCAGTTTGTTTCTCAGAGTCCACAGTCCCTCATAGTTTGTCTCCCCCTCCGATTTCCCCCAGCTCACTTCTCCTCTCTATCTCCCAATGTCCTCCATGTTAGTCCTTATGCTCTACAAGTAAGGAAACCATGTGATAATTGACTCACTCTGCTTGGCTCATTTCAATCAGCATAATTTCCTACAGTCCCATCCATGTTGATACAAAAGTTGGGTATTCATCCTTTCTGATGGCTGAGTAATACTCCATTGTATATATGGACCACATCTTCTTTATCCATTTGTCTGTTGAAGGGCACCTTGTCTCTTTCCACCATTTGGCTATTGTGGAAATTGCTGCTATGAACACTGGGGTGCATATGGCCCTTCTTTTCACTATATCTGTGTCTTTGGGGTAAATAAGCAGTAGTGCAATTGCAGGGTCATAGGGTAGCTCTATTTTTAATTTTTTGAGGACTAACAATTTCTAGAATTGGAGATATGTCTTCCAAATATCTTAATTGTTACCAGTCATGCCATATTTTATTCTTGAACCTGCCCACCTACTAGTACTGTGTTTTATACATTTGCATTATTTCCTTTCAAAATTCATCTTTCAAACACATCACTACCATTTTCCAATAATATTTTTTAGATTAGCTGCTTTTGTTAATTATCATCAGTGTTCTGGTTTTCTCCCAGGATCTGTATATTTTACTGTCTATCCAGATATTTTACTGTCTATTCAGATACTAACAGTAGTTATAGGCTTTGTGGTCAGGGAGAAGGGAGAGAGAAAGATGACAGAAGAAATAACATTTTTTATCCAAATTAGAGAAAACTATGTGACTGAATGGATTATTTTCAAGTAAATGAATATAGAGTATTTCTAGCATGGTTTTGCCCTCAAATGGCAAAAAAAGTTTGCATCTTACATATTGCCTCCAATTAATAGTTAGTGGCAATTATTGAGAAAAGTAGTCAAAGAATTATGGGGCTTTACTCTGGTCTATGGGGTAGGGGGAATTTTGTGATCAATAAAGCTTGGAAGAAACCATGATTTAGAAACTAATGATATGGGACGCCTGGGTCGCTCAGTTGGTTAAGCAGCTGCCTTCAGCTCAGGTCATGATCCCAGGGTCCTGGGATCAAGTCCCACATCGGGCTCCTTGCTCGGCAGGGAGCCTGCTTCTCCCTCTGCCTCTGCCTGCCTCTTTGTCTGCCTGTGCTCGCTCTCTCTCCCTCTGTCTCTGGCAAATAAATAAAGTCTTTAAAAAAAAAAAAAAAGAAACCAATGATATATTCAAATGAAATATAGGTACAATATTTGAAGTATAAGGGAGTATAAAGGAGTGGTATCTTCACTAAAAGCTCTTGCTAATCAATCTGATAAATGCAAAAAAGATAAACCCAAGGTTTTATATGGATTAATAAATTACCATCGGTTACATCCTTAGAAAATAGAACATAGAAAATAGAACATATGGAACCATAAAAAAAAAGAAAAGAAAATAGAACATAATAAATCACCATAGATTACATTCTTAGAAAATGGAAAATGTTAGAACATGCCTGACAGATAGAAAGTACTATGAGTTTGCTCTTATTATTATTAAAAAGTAAACTATATAATTCTTAATCAAAATATTAGAGACCAAGCAGTGAAATTATTTTAGAAGAATAAAACTGATAGTACTTGATTCATGAAAACTCAGCATATATTTCCTTTGGAAATTATTGATACTTTTATTATAAATTTTGTAGTGCTTGAAATGAAATTAAAAGGTACGGTGTCTACTTTTTTGATTCAGAATTCTATTTTATTTTTTCTCCATCATTCATTTATCAAACCAATATTCCTTGAATATTTCTTATGTGCCAGTACTGGGAATACATAGTAAGATATAAAAAATAAGTACTGTCGTTATGGAGCTTACATTTTAGTGAGGAATAGACAAATTCCTATGATGACATCTTTTTTTCTTTCTTTTTTAAAAAAGAACTTTATTAAACTTTATTAACTTTATAATTGGTATGCAACAGATTGTATATATTTAAAGTGTGAGTTTGATAGTTTTACATAAAATACACAAACACAATATACAAATATACTCATGAATATACATACACACTAGGAAAACATAACTGCAATTAAAAAGGTGCATGTATCCATCATTTTCAGAAGTTTCCTGATGCCCCTTTGTATTTTACCCTCTAGTCATGCCCTTGCTCCCTTTCCACATCCCTAGGGACCCAAACACTAGATGTACTTTCTGTCTCTATTAATTTACATGTTCACAAATTTTATATAATAAATCATATAATCCTTTTTTGTTTGTTTGTTTTGTGTGTGTGTGTGTGTATGTGTGTGTGTGTGTCACTTCTTTCCCTCCACATCATAATGGTTTTGATTTTGATTCCTTCATGTGGTGTTGGTCAGTGGTTTATTTTTTTTAGATAGGTGTACCATGTAGATATACTACATTTTATTTAAATTTACCTATTAATGGACATTTGCACCATTTCCATTTTTTTACTATCACAAGCAGTGCTGTTATGAACATTTGTATAGAAGTTTTTGCATAAATATATGTTTTCATTTCTCTTGAGTAAACATCTAGGTTTGGATCAATGGATCATATGGTCAGTGCAACTTAAAAGGTGTAACTTTTTAAGAAAATGCCAAGTTGTCATCCTCCGCAGTTTTCCTGTTTATGTTCCTACCAGCGGTGTATGAGTTGCGCTGTACCCTTACCACCATTTGTTATGATCAGACTTTTAAAATTTCAGATGTTCTAATAGATGTGTGGTTGTGCTTCATTTTGATTTTGACTTGTATGTTTTTCCTAATTACTCATATGTGGAACATATTTTTTACTTGTTGATCTGTCATCCATTTAACTTATTTGGTGAAGTGTCTGAATATTTGCTCATTTTTTTATTGAATTGCTTTCTTATTGTTGAATCTTGAAAGTGCTTTATTATAGACTACATGTTTGTGTCCAAACATGTATTCAAACTCACATGCTGAAACCTTAACCCACAGTGTGATGATATTTGGAGGGTGGGGCCCTTGAGAGGTTTTAAGTAATGAGGGTAGAGCCCTTATGATGGGATTAGCACCCTTTTAAGAAGAGACAAGGGAGAACTTCTTTCTCTGCTCTTTGCTCTGTGCAGATCAAAGAATGTAGCCATCACAAACCAGGAAGAGGGCGTCTACCAAGAACTAAAATGTTAGCCTCCAGAACTGTGGAAATAAATGTTCTTTAAACCATTTAGTACATGGTAATTTGTTATAGCAGCCCAAATAGAATAAGACATTTTAGAGACTAGTCTTCTGTCAGATACATGATTTGGAAATATTTTCTATCATTCTCTTGTTTGTAATACTCTTAACTGATTTTTTGAAGGGCAAAAATTTTTTAATTTTGATGAAGTTGATACATGATGACACTGTGAGGCCATGCTTTCTTCAGTGGGGTAGGGGAAATAATACCTACTTTTGCTAATTGCTATTAAAATATTAGTTAAAACATTTTTATGATACATTATTTCTTTATTTTTCCTGTATAAACTTCATAACTAAATAGGAAATTTAATTAATTTAAAGACAGTAATTTTGCTTAGTCACTAGTTTCTTTCAGTATCTAGTATCTTCAGGATATATACATAGTATGAGTAGTTCTCACCTCATCTGAGAAATATGGAAATTAGGAAGACTTGGCTCCTCTAATAGTGTTTTGTGGCCCATAGCACCTAACTAGCCACTATCTTTTTATATATTTTATTCATCTCTGTATTAAACAGTAATTATCACAGAGAAAAAATGTTTTAGAGGGATATTGTTCACTTATTTTTAGTAGAATCAAATGGAATCTAATAATATTATTACAATTAAGAAGGTTGAGACTGAGTTATTTTGACTTGCTGTAAATTGTAGAATTACTCTAAGAAAATTTATTTTAGACTTACTGTATACATATAAACCACCACTGATCCAGAAAACCTGGAGTGATGATTTCTAACTGATAAAACTTCTGAGTTTTTAACTGCACGTCAGTACTTTTAGTGGTATTACCAGTATCAGCACATTGATTATGTGATTTTCTCAAAGAAGTTAAAAACTTAGGACTTTCATTCTCATTGCAGTCTGTTTCTGGTTTGTAGCTGAACTGCCTGAGTGAGTTAGGACTATATAAAGTGTTAGGTTGCTCCTGCCGATGATAGTGAAAAAAAGCCTACGAGGCAAATGGATCCGAGAGATGAACTTTATTGCAAGCACCCTCCGGCGAGGTTCCGCGACTCAGAGAGAGAGTGGGGGGAGAGAGATGGTGAGTCGGGGAAGTCGCGCTGGGAGGGAGTTGGCCAGGTCCTTTCATCGGGTTGAGGTAGGGCATAGCCTTGCGTCCATATAAAGCAAGGTATGCGGTGATCGGAGGGTATGGGGCGGCGGTGACGCGGAGGCTGCAGTGAGGGTGGCGGGAAAGTCCGCCATCTTGGAGAGGGTTGGCGGGAAGATCCGCCATTTTGGAGCCCGGGTTTCCCAGCCGGCCCATCATAAAGACAGGAGAACAAAACCAAAAATGAAACAGAAAAAGTTGGGTATGCAATAGTACACTCAGAACTATTTCTCCTACTGACTGAATTATTTTATGAAGTTTAAATTATCAAAAAGAACTGGCTTCATTCTAGCCACCAATACTTAATAACCAAAAAATAAATGGATAAATAAAAAAATGATTAATATAAGAAAATTAAAATGTTGGCCTTTTAGGAGACCCTGAACAATCCAGAAGAGAGAACAGCCAATTCACACCTTTTCATAAAACTTTATATAGTATAATTCCGCTTGGTTTGATGTTATAAATATACTATCCTTTCTCTTCCTTTCAAATCTTTAACACTGAGTTTTAAGAACTAATTCATTATAAAAATTGCATACTCCCTATTCTCAAATATGTTTGTGGTTCTCCCGTTTTTCTACTTTTTGTCTTTCGAATTGAAAACCATGACTACTATTGCCTTTGTAATCTTTCTTGAGATCTGATAAACTGCTCTGTGTAGAGGCTACTCAGTCATTGTTGAGTTGCAGAGATAGTAAAATTGTTTATGAAGTTGGAATTTCCCAAGCTAGTTGAGGATAATTCCAGGAATTCTGGGGGAACATGAAAGATGTCAGAATTTATATACAATGTTACCTCATCCTTCTACCTGTGTAATATCTAGAAAGCTTATTTTAAACAGTTTGGAAGTTTTATAGCCAGTCTATCATTGTTTTTAAGCAAGATATATAACCAAGATCTCAATCTGTAATAATTTATCATTTCCAAAGAATTATCACTATCCATAATAACTGGAAATGAACCTCAACTTTTTAATGTTATCACCAAAATGTTTTTTAAGTACCTCATAAAGTATGTTAAAGTCTGAACCATTAACTCAGGTGTAACACTAAACTTTGGGGAAACAAAATAATGGCTCAGTGCTACTTGGAACTCAGGTATAAAGGTAGTATTCTAACCATTAATTTACTTAAATTGTGTTATTTTCCTTGGTTTTTGTAAAGAATTAAATTTAGACTATTCATACTTGAGATACAATCAGAACATGAAATCTTGAGTGGTTTATTTGATACCCGTGTTAAATTCATACTGCCATCAGGAAACTATAGGTCTTAATTAAGGGCAACTCATGACTGACTCATGAGTAAGTCAAAGTAAAAGAACTATTGAAGTTAAATGCATTAGGCTGAGTGAAATTTCCTCCCAAATTTTAGAGGACCTAATAGTCGCCTTTATTTAAAAGGTCATGATTTCCTTTTTTGGAAGTGATTACTTTTTTTTTTTTTTTTTTTTTAGATTTTATTTATTAATGAGAAATAAGCATGCACATGAGTAGGGGGTGAGAGAGACAAGCAAACTCCCCAAGGTGGGGCTGGATCCTAAAACCCTGGGCTCATGACCTGAGCCAAAGGCAGAAGCTTGACTGACTCAGTCACCTAGGGGTCCTTGGAAGGTGATTCCTCTTTATGTAGAAAAGTTTGGACAGAGAACTGAGTTATTTAAAATATGCAAAACAAAGTAAATTGTTTTCAGGAAATACACATTTTCATTATTTGTGAATTAAATCTTTACATGGACATTAATCTAATTTTACTTTAAATTTGACTACTTAGTCTCGATTTTAGTCCTGGCCAATTGTTTTTTGTTTGTTTGTTTGTTTGTTTGTTTGTGGGGCTTTTTGTTTGGTTTTGTTTTGTTTTCCTGAAGTTCTTTTGACAAGTTACAACAAACAAGAAATGAGTAAAGGCTCCCTATGAGCTTTTGAGAGAATAATGTAAATAATATATTATTTAAGTTAAATGTTAACACTATGTCTAAACTTACATTGTTCATTCATTCATTTGATGAATGATGGTAAGCATTGCTGAGCGACCTTTTCCCCCTTTTTTAACACTCTTTCATTAAAGTAGATTCAATTATGGAGTCCTAGGTTAAATCAAACTGACTTAAATGGAGAGTCGTTTTAGGCATCTGCCTTCAAATTGTGATGTGTGCAGTGCCAGTGGGGTCTTGATGCCCCTCACAGTGCTTGATTTCCTAGCAGAGAATAGTAACAGAGATTAATAATAGAAATTAATTTACTAATATCTGTTACTACCTGTTGACATTAAAATACTATGGGGAAACTCTCTCAGGCTATTTATTATTATCAAAACTCTCCTAGGTATTGGCAGAGCAATCTTTTATCCCAGCATTTCCAGGAATGTTTTGATTTCACATTTATGTGCCCCAGTGCACCAACCCCAATTTTGAGACTGCTGTTTGTCTGAGAGATCTCCCTAGTACATCTGACTTGTTAGTCTCATGCCTTTACCCCAGTTCCTTAATAGCCTCCTCCATTTCTGATCGTTAAATTCAAAGTGCTTTCTTCCCATAGTCAAAATGGCTCTTACATCTCAGCCTCCTCTAAAAAAAAGTCTTCCTAAGCTGATAAGAATATTTAACTTAGAAAAAAATGTACCAGTGTGAACATAAGTACTTGTAAAAGTACTTGTATTGTGATAGTCACTTTCCAAAGTGTAATTGGAGATAGCCATCTTATTTAGAGAACTCTAAGAAATAGAGAATAACCTTGGGTTCTAATTTTATGACTTGCTATGAATTATATCACTTATTTAATTTTTTATTTTCATAAAATGGTGTAGTAACTAGGGAACAAGAATTCCTATCCCTTCAAAGATCCTTATAGCTGGATTAAAAATCAGATCGACATGAGACAGATTAACAAGAGAAAATAAAATTTAATAGGGAATCCCTACAAACATGGAAGTTCCAGAGATAAGAAAAATGAGGTATATGTCATTCTAAACTAAGAAGAAAGAGAGTAGGGTTCAGTGACTTAAAGGGAAGCAATGCAACTTACAGGAAAATGAAAAAGAATGTTTGGTAAATAAATATTTGTCCTGCCATGTAGACAGGTTACTCAGATAAAATCTATCTCTGGTAATAACCCTTATTCTCTGTATAATTTAGATTCTTCTGTATAGTTAAGGAAGGGTCAAATTTTCTCTTGGAGCACACAGTCTTGATAGCCTTCAGCTCAAAATAACCCACATGCCTAAATGACCCATCTTGGGGCAGCCTACCCTCAGCCCTTCCACTAGAAAATAGTGTAAGACATTTTTAGGAAAAACCAGAACATGGGTAATTGGTCACTTCATTTGAAACCAGTTCATTTCATGACAGATTTACTGAATACTTTTTTTTTTTTTTAAAGATTCACTTATTTTAGAGAACACACATAGGGTTGGGGGGAGGCACAAGGATAGAGAGTGAGAGAGAATCTTCAGCAAACTCTCCACTGAGCATGGAGGCAGCTGTGGAGCTCTATGTGGGGCTCAATCTCATGGCCCTGCGATCATGATCTGAGCCGAAATCCAGTCAGACATTCAACTGAGTCCCTAGGTAGCCCCTGAATACTTAACATACTTTTGATTGTTTTTGAATCTATTCACATATCTTAGATAAAATTAGAATGAACATTTTCATTAAAATTTATGTTTGAAACCTCTTAAGTTTGAAGAAAGCATGTTTGAATTAACTAATTTAAATGTTTCTAAAGTTCATTGGTTTAAAAAAAATTACTAATAAAACATAGGCCTTAATTTTTTTAAAAGTGCCACAAATTAGACATCAGTTAGAAATACTAAATTAAATTCAATATCTTGTTGTTTTATAAGTTTTTAAAATGCCCCAAATTAAGAAACTAAAAAAAATCTAATAGATGGAAAAACATCCAGAAGAGTTTGTTTTGGGTAGTCAAGACCACAATTTATCCTTGAGTAAATTAACCTTAGTCATTTGACCTAGAGCCACTAAATTATTCTGTTTTCTTATATGAGTATGTGATTGTCTCACCCAGTGTGTCTTGGCATCTTGTCAGGTAACTTTCCATATTTACAAGCTACTGTATGCAAATTTCTTGTTCCTGGGCCTGATAGTAAACAGGATTACCACTTTCTTTCCTCAGAGATAATGTTTTCACCACTGGTTTGATTAAGCTTGATTGTGGCAGGACTCCAAATCCCAAATTTATTTTGTTGATTCTTTGGCACATATTTTCAACCAAGATGTTTGTTCCCTCAGTTTTATGTACAGTAATCTCCTTTGTTTGCTTTACTAATATTTGCTTAATTAGAAATATGTGTGGGGCAAGCAGTTAATCTATTATTGACTCCATGGTTTTGTTTTTGTTTTTTAAAATATTGCTTGCTATTTGAGAATTAGAGTCTAAGAAGAAATAAGCCTCAAAGTAGCATCTGTTTCCTTGGACATGTGAATTAAAAGTTTAATTTGTATTTCAGAGTAAATAGCATTTTATTATTGAGGAATTAATAAGATATT
Source organism: Mustela putorius furo (assembly GCF_011764305.1). Lineage (NCBI taxonomy): Eukaryota > Metazoa > Chordata > Mammalia > Carnivora > Mustelidae > Mustela > Mustela putorius. The sequence continues at coordinate 36,653,474 of NW_025421987.1, forward strand.
GTTGGGAGGGATGGGAAACTTATCCAGAGTAGCACTTTAGTTTGAATCTTTGATGCCTTTATTTTTTAAAAATCATTTTATTATAATCATTTCCATATTTACAAACACCTCCCATTACATATCTTTGTGTACTGATTACTAGCAAATGCAGATGTAAGAAGGGATCATTCCTTATGATGAATTCTTAGGTCAGTTTCTTGTTTTTTGAGACCCAGCTTGAGTTTGTTCAGGAGGAAAAAATTTTTCTTTACCCTACAAGGTTCTTCTAACTGGACTAAGGATTAAATTGACCTGAGATCAATTAACAGGAGAAAATCAAATTCAATTTTGTATGTACCAGGAATCCATGCAAACATGACACTACAAAGAGAGCCTGGTAATGTGTGGTATACCTGTCATTCTCAACTTGGGAGAAGGGGGAGGGGTCTGGGACTTCAAAGGGAAGGAAAGCAATTCACAGGAAGATCAGGAAGATCAAAAAGAGTAAATGTTTGGTAAACACATTATTTGTTGGGCCACTTAGAAACAATGGGACATAGAAGACTTCGATCAAACAGGGCTTGCTCGGTTTCTCCGGATCTAGTACCTAGTTCCTTTTGTAATGTAGTTATCTTCCGTATCTATGGTGATAGCTGTCTTCCTATCTGAATTCTTTTGGCAGCTGGAAGGGACTGGAAAGGCAAAATTTTCTTCCTGAATCTTTTAGGCTTTCATTTTTTTCAGTTCAAAATAATATGCATAACAAAGTGGCACATTTTGGGGCAGCCTCTCCTTGGCTTCAAGTTCATTTAGCATATCTATGACTACATAGTTGCTTTTCTGTTTTCTTTTTTACCCCCACACAGAGCTAAGCTCCATGATTATTTACTATTGTTAAATTGATTTGGGGACTGTATTTTTCATTGTAGTTTTAGACAACAAAATTAGGATCAGAAGGTGATAAGAACATAGATTTGAATACTTATGATAAAGAAGACCTCTCCAGTAATTAGGTCTATATGATAATGGGACAGATAATCAAGAGGTCAAATACATTTCCCAACTGTTCTTGTTTAAAGGACTCCACTATCCTCTTTTGTTGTATCTTATTGGAGGCATTTCTACATTGGAAATCAAGTTTAATTTTAAGGCCCTCCTACTCCTTTCTCTTGTTTCTTTTTTACCTTAAGAAAATAATATAGGAGGTAGATTAAAATGTAACATTGGAGTTAGTTGGAACCAGCCATATTCATAGATATCTTAATGTGATTCTGAGTGTACAAATAAAATATGTATGTGTAGTTAACTTAAAATATATATATATACTTATATATTTGATTAGTTAGCTAATGAGTTACCAAAAGCACGTACTTTAGAGGTAGCCAACTCTATTCTGTACATGTTTCCATTGAGTTTAATTTCAAGGTCTTTTGGCATTTTCAGACACTATTGAGTCTTTATGAAAAGCAATTTGATGTAAGCAAAAATTACTTAAAAAATTTTTTTTGCCTCTTTTTAAAGAAGAAAAAAGTTCTCTTCTGTAAATGCAAATTATACATTGTTTTATGGTTGGTTTACAATTATAACTGACAGCTCACATAGATACTGAAGCTTTGAATGATATCTTTACAGCAGCTTTAACTACAATGAAAATTAGATGAGATATAAAACTTGCTAACTGCAGAATATTTCTTACACCTAAGTAACTTTAGACGAATGAGAATTGTAAAAGGTCTTTAAAAGGAAATACTTAGCTTTATAATGATTCCTACTTTAAATTCATTGGCACTTACAAAAGGTAATAATCTCAATTTCAGCTTTTTGGTGGGCAGTAATTATTTAGGCTATCAATCCTGTTTATTAAAAGAGATGCCATGTAAATGTATTTGTTTGAAACATTTAAATTCCTCATTACTGATGTATATGTTCCCATGGAAACCACAAATATCCCTTTAGAAAAATGATGTAAAATAACAGCTTTATTTTTAAGTAGAACCTGAGAAATTGCAGGCTCTATTCAAGGAAAAGTAGCTACAAAGTTGAAAATGTTACTGTGGTTTTGTACCGCTGAGCTAGGTACTGCATGTTAAACTGTATAACCATATATCGTGCATACACACACATATGCTAAACATGATAATTGTACGAGAACAGAAAAATATAGAATATAGAAGAATAAAAGTGATAAATTAGGCATCATTAAAGTAAAAATGTTTGATCTTCCAGATACCATTAAGAAGACAAAGGGAAACCACAGATAGGGGAAAAATACTTGAAACACATAGATCAGACAAAAGAATTATATCCAGAATAAATAAAGAAGTCTTAAAATTCAATAATAGGAAGACAACAATTCAATTAAAAAAATAGAAGATTTGTATAGACTTGTTATCAAAGAAGATATGCTAATGGTCAATTAACACAGGAAAAGTAGCTTGACACCATTGTGGTACTGTAGCTTGACAGTACTAAGAGAAATACAGATTAAACCACAGTGAAATGTCACTACACTCCCATTAGATTGGCTAAAGTCTAAAGTACTAAATGTTGACATAATTAGTAATGATTCCTACTTATAAGTCTACTTTTATATTTAATTTTACACAATTAATTTATACTTGAATTATTTTCCATGTTTGCTCAATAGTTTTCATTATTTACTATTCTTATAGTACTATGTTACTATATGTGATTAGAAGCCCAAATGCCAAAAACTGTCCTCATTAAAATTCTTACAAAAAGGATTTGTAATGAATATGTGATATGGTTCTTGGCTCCACAAGAAGTGACCCATTTGTATTTTTATTTTAAAGTTTTCTATAACTGAGTAATCCTGTGCTTAACAGTAGTTTTTTCCCAGCCCCCTGTAGTGAACTAACTAACTGCCTATGATCCACATGGTACTTAAAAAAAAAAAAAAAATGGGGAATGTGACATCATGGGTCAGCTAAGTTGCCAGGGAAGAGAGTAGTCCGGGTGGCATAAGGCAAATGGGAGTCGTTGCCCTGGAGCTGAAAATGTCGTTTGCGGTTTCATAGCCCAGATTCCCACCCAAGACAAGATTTCCATCAACAATATCTAAGAAGGTGGTAACTCAGCCTCAACTTAAAACACTTGCATTAGCAATTTCACTACCTCATAAGGTACTAGATTTCATTTTTGATAGTTAAAATTCCTAGAAAATTAGAAATCTAGCCTCTTTCCAGCTTAGTCCTGATTCTGATTTCTATAATTCTTAAAATTCCTTTCAGCATTTAAAGCTGCATCTATTAACATAATTTCTTTTAATCCAGATACTTTTCATACGTCCCTTAAATGTTTACAACAACCCTTCCAGGAACTGTTTTATAGCTTTCCCAATACTTCAAGCTCTCTGACTTGTTCTCACTATTTTCTACAACTGACTGGACTGTGCCCCAGTTATCTTTCACTGGTTTTTTTAGGATATAGTTTTGGTTCCCTCCCTGGTCTCTCTCTCCACTGAGAAAATTCTAATTTAGTATTTCTCATGAAATATGTTCTCTGGAACAAAATGCAATATTCCAGGATGGCAAGTATCAAGTGCTTTTGGATTATAATCTCTTTGTCTTACGTCCTACATTGGTTAAAGTGGTTTGCTTCCATTCGTGTGTGTGTGTGTGTGTGTGTGTGTGTGTGTGTGTGTGACAGCCAGCGATAAAGGATTGTTTTGTTAATCTAGACCTCTTTCTTGCAGTTATATTGATTTTCTTAAGTCGATTTGTTATGCCCGAGTTTCCGCGTCTGAGGGACTGACCACCAAGGAGCCAAGCACCTATGCAGTCAAACAAGGGTTTATTTGACAAGCTTGTGCTTGGGCCCAAGTATACCTGACACAGCAGAGTAGGGACTTGGACCCTGAACCAGATTACAGTCAGAATTTTTAAAGGCAGAGTAGGGGTGGACTTGGGGGTGGGTGAGGACAAAGAGGATTATGGATGATGTAAGTCTCCAAGGACTTTCGGAAGCAAGGTCTCCAGGACCTTGGGGGGCTAGCTATTGTTGGGAGAAATGTTATTTATTACCAATAATAAATATCTTCTCGTGAGACCCTTAGATGTATATCAGTGGGCCATAAGCTTGGGAATGATTCTTGACACTATCTTGGAGGTTTAGAGATAAAGGAATTTTTCTGTTAAGTTTAACCTTTATTTTAGATAAAAATTCCAAAACACTATTGCAAGTGTTTAACTGTATTAAGAGTCAAAATGCAGAAATTTTGATTCTTTAATACCCTGCACTGGTGCGAGAAGTAGGTATCCAAAGTGATACAACTCAAATAAAAGGAGATGACCTTGTTTGATTATCAAAATCGGGTATTATAACATTCATGCCTCCAAATTTGAAGACAATCTCCTGCTATTTTCCTTATGGGTCACTTAACCTTTTTTTAATGTGATTTTTTTTAACCTTAAATAGTTTATACTGTATAGATTTTTCAGATAGTGGGCACATATTTTCTGATTTATTTCTTTTTTCTAATTAAGACATGGGAACTCATAGAAAAACATTAGATTGGGACATAAGGAGGAGCAACTTTTGAGAACAGAGGTAGAGAAAGAATGAAGGTGTATCGTTAGTAATCTTGAAAGTAAGAATGCCTGAGGGTGTAGAGTAAAAGTGAGGTGGGGAGAACTGTAAAATACATATGGATTCTACATTGGCAGCACTGTCCCTCTTGGCTTACAGAGAAGAGCCACCACAGGACTCTTCAAGGATGCCAGAGCGCCCCTCGTGAATGCATTTCATGCAGAAGTTGGTCAAGAAATGTTCTCAGGATGCGCCTACCAGGTACAGTTGAGGCGTGGTTAAAATAAACCTTACGTAAGAAATCTACTTTAACGTCTGATCTCCTTAAGCCTAAAGATACTTTCCTCTTTGGTATTCCAAAGAAATTTAGAATTTCACCTTCATTTAGTGTAGTTCATCTTTGGGCCTGTATGTCAGTCATCTAACTGAACTCTTAGAGCTACTAGTAGCCAGTCAAATTAATATATTGAATCGAGAATCTTGACATAGTACATCTGTAGGAGCGAGTTTTGTTTGATTCATTATATTCCATCCACCTGATCTAAAACCCTTAAGATCTATTTCCATGTAGGTTTCTCAGAATTTTATCTTTATAAACTGTCAAAATCTTTCAATTTAGGAGAAGGGGCACACTTCTCAGTTTATCCTAGGGTAAACTGATGTAGAATATTAAACATTTCCTTTACTAAAAAAGAACATCTCTCTCTGTCATATGCAGCTTAAAGAAAACTTAGTAGGCACTTAAGAATATTCTGCCTAGAAATCTCCTTAGGTAAATAGACCATTTCATTATACATATAATGTTTTCCGTACCATCACAGACAACAATGCTACTAAACTTTTCTCACTATATGGTGAGATTCCCTTTCCTTCAGCTTTGACAGCATTTTCCTAACGTTCCTTTAGTTGTGTGCCAAAAGTCTTCTTGAAGTCTATCAAGCTTTGTTGTTAGCTCTCTCTTCAGAGCCCTTCCAATGGTTGCATGTAGCTTGGGCCTAAAGCCACTGCCATGTTTTTGGTTTTGTTAAAGTAGCGCCCTACTTCCAAGTATTAAAATCTGTTGCTTTCCTATTTCTGCATAACAAATCTTCCGAACTTAACAGCTGACGTGAACAGCAGTCGTTTATTACTAGCATGTTCTTGCTTAGAGTTTCTCACAAAATTTCAGTCAGATGGTGGCTGGAACTGCAGACATCTGAACGCTCATTCACTTACCTGGTTCATGGGTTGGGAAGGCTCAAACAGCTGGGGGCTGGAGCAGTTTGCAGTCCTGTCTCATGAAGATCTCTCTCTCTCTCTCTCTTTCTTCCCCTTTATTTTCCCTGCATGAGCCCTCCAGCATGGCAAATTCAGGACAGCACGTTTTCTTACGTAGCAGCTCAAGATTCAAAGATGCAAGGCAAGATGCTGACACAGACTCCACCTCTTACTGGGGTATTGCTATATTCTGGAAAAGCATGTGAGGCTGGAAATAATGTTGCCGCTGTTTTTGAAATAAAATTTGCTTTCTCTATGTATTTTCTTGTATCCAAAGCCTTTTGAAACATGCAAGTATAAAACTAGAAGTGAAATAGATATCAATATAGGAAAGAAAATCTTTGTTAAGACTTATAATATCACTTTATAATCTATTTACATTATACTTGCATTGTATTTGACATACTTTATTGGATGGTCACAACATTTCATGACCAATGAAAGACTAAAAGGCTAAGATTTTAATGCTGATGAAATGGAATTAAGTAGGGAAAGATGTTTGAGTGGAAATTCATTTTGTAGATGGTTATTTCATTAATGAATATTTTCATGTCCCAGTAAGTTTCAGATCTTTTATGCAATGTCATGATCAGTTCCTTGGATAAATTTTTGAAAAAGAGTGTTGCTTCTTTTTCACATATGGGTAGAAGAGATCTCTAAAGTAAATGGACGATTCAAAATCAGGAAAAGATGGCCCAATGAAAGAGGGAGAACAAGTAAGAGCTAGGAATACTATCAAAGTAATCTTAAAAAAAAAAAAAAAAGTCCAATAAGAATAAAGAATTACTATCTGTAAAACAAAAAGGAAAGTAAATTACAAAAGCATAAAATGTGAAAAGTAGTTGTATTTCAGAAGTGACCGTGCCAGACATCAAAGATTAGTCAAACTTACTGACTAGAATGAGTATTAGAAGATAACTAAGATTCCATAGTTCCAAGAAAGGCATCTGAAACTCTGTTAAACCTGTTGTTCCTTGTACCTATTTTTAAAAATTTGAAACTTGTATTCATTTTTAATTTTTTAAATCATTTTTTGGTCCATTATGGTAAGTCTACTCTTTAATCCCCATCACCTATTCAACCCATCACCCCACCTACCTCCCCTCTGGTAACGATTAGTTCTCTATAGTTAAGCATTATTTTCAGGTTTGTCTTTCTTTTTTTTTTTTCTTTGTTTTCTTTCTTAAATTCCATATGAGTGAGATCATATGGTATTTGTCTTTCTCTGACTGACTTATTTCACTTAGATGGCCGTGTTGTAAATACCAAGATTTCATTCTTTCTTAAGGCTGAATAGTAGTCCATTGTGTGTACATATACCACATCTTCTTTATCTATTCATTAATCAATGGACACAGGCTGCTTCCATTATTTAGTGATCGTAAATGATGCTGCGATACATTGTGATGCATGTATTCCTTTGAATTAGTGTTTTTGTATTCTTTGGGTAAATATCAAATAATGTGATTCCTGGATCATAGGGTAGTTCTATTTTTAATTTTTTGAGGAACCTCCATATTGCTTTCCATAGTGCTGTCCCAATGCATGAGAATTCCTTTCTCCACATCCTCACCAACACTTGTTATTTCTTGCCTTTTTGATTTTAGCCATTCTGACAGGTATGAGATAATACCTCCTTGTGGTTTTGATTTTCATTTCCCTGATGATTAGTGATACTGAGCATTTTCTCATGTGTCTGTTGGCTATCTGGATATCTTCTTTGGAGAATTATCTGTTCATTTCTTCTGACCATTTTTAATTGGATTATATATATTTTTGGGTGTCGAGAATGAAACCTGGACAGCAACATGCAAAAGAAGGAAACTGGACCACTTTCTTATACCATACACAAAAATAAACTAAAAATGGATTAAACACCTGAATGTGAGACTTAGAACTATAAAAATTGCAGAAGAGAGGATAGGCATTAATTTCTCTGACATCAGCCATATCAAAATTTTTCTAGATAGGTCTCCGGAGACACGGGAAACAAAAGCAAAAATATACTGTTCAGAATATATCAAATGAAAGCTTCTGCATAGCAAAGGAAACAGTGAAAAAACTAAAAGACAACCTACTGAATGGGAGATAATTCCAAATGACAAAGGGAATGGTATCCAATGATAAAGGGTTGGTATCCAAAATATATAAAGAACTTATACAACTCAACACCCAAAAAAGGAAATAGGCCATTGTTTTTTTCAATGGCAAAATCTGTTGGGGTCCTCTTCAGAGCAGGTCACTGAGAACCCTGGTTGCTCCCGCTGTGTGACCAATATTTTTTTTAAGATTTTATTTATTTATTTTACAGAAATCACAAGTAGTCAGAGAGGCAGGCAGAGAGTGAGAAGGGGAAGCAGACTCCCTGCTGAGCAGAGAGCCCAATGCTATGTGGGGCTTGATCCCAGGACCCTGCGATCATGACCTGAGCGGAGGGCAGAGGCTTAACCACTGAGCCATCCAGGTGCCCCCGCTGTGTGACCAATATTAATCCCTTCTCTTCCTTGTTCCTAGCCAGCCAGCTCTGCCTCTCAGTTTTGTCTGTCTGGGGAGGGGGCATGAAACTCAGATCCTTCCTGTGGTACCCCAAAACCCTGGGGGAGCTGGTTGGTCATCTACCCCCCCTTTCCCAGCAAGGATAATTCTGTGTAGCTGGGAAGTTCTTTCCAGGCACTCAGTGAGCAGAGCCAGCCTAGGGGAAGTGGTGATACAGGTAAATTGAAGCTGTTCTTCCTTCTGTTTGTTGTACGTGGTTATGCTCAGGTTTTTTGTTCCACTGTTACAGAAATGTGTTAAATGGACTCCGAGCTCTCCTAGAGCTGTTTTGAGAAAACATGTTGACACTAATTAGAGCTTACATTTATTTAACATTTGTTAAATGCAAGACGTTGCTGTAAGTGCTTTATATGTATTAACTCGTGTGGTCCTCATAACAACCTGGTGAGGCACGTGCTAGGATTATCCTCATCTTTCACATGAGCAGACTGAAGCTCACAACATTAACGAACTTCACCGTCACCCAGCTATGAAAGCCAGGATTAGAACTCAGGCAGTCTAGCTTGAGAGTTCACATTGGATTGCAGGTAAATACTGGAAAGATCACTGGCCTGGGCGTCTAAGAAGTATGGGTCTAGATTTTTGGTCCAGCTCTGCCATGAGTGAATCCTTGCAGAAATACCTTGACTACTCTGGAACTCTGTTCCTTCCTATATGAAAGAAGGAACTCTGTTCCTTCCTATATCCATTTGTTTCTGGATAATTCCTGAGGCCCTTCTAGCACTAACATTTTGGAATTTCTCAAATGGAAAGGAACAAGTAAATCTCCTGCTTCTGATTCATCAATTAGTAAGAACAACCAGACTTCTGTAACTACATTGTCCCACAGCCTGTGGGATTGTACTCAGAAGATGCTCAGCGGCTGCAATTTAGTACATCGTCCTTTCCCTACAACTCAGGTGACTTTGCATCTGTATAGAACAGAGCTCTGTACTCCAGTGCCTATTGCCATTTGAAAGCTATTTAGAAGGAGATACCATATGACCTCATTGCACATGTGGGTGGAAACTCTTAAGAAAAAAAAATCATCTCAAATTAAAAACAGTTGAAATATATATGTGTGTCATCTCCTGTTAAGTTAGAAAAAGAGTTTAGCTCCACTGAAGCACATGTATTTTCCTAGAACACCTCACTTCGTCATCCAGCTTACTCTTTTAAAGGTCTGTTGCACAGATTTGTAGCCAAGCACTTGAGTAGATGTTTTTTGTCAACATTTCACAAAGTAGGGAAACATTCAGGCATCTTGTTGGCATTATTCTAAATATTCTGAGCCTTTTCTTGTTTTGAACTGAGAGCAGATTGAACTAAAATGATAGTCTAAAATAAATAAATTGAGGGCTTTGTACTGTCATACACCTTTTTCTTTTGGATACTTTCCATACGTTATGATTTTGCTCCTTGAGTTCTACATGTAGATTTTAAGCCCTCTGCTCTTAGTGCTTTTCTCTTTGCCTGTGTGTATGGCAGCTGTTTTTTTTTCATGCTTCTCTTTTTTTCTTTCCTTCCTTCCATGCCTTTCACCATCATTCTGCACCCAGACACACACACACTCAGCATATATACACATCACATGCCCTTCCGGGACCTTTAGCTTGGTGCAGAAACTAGAATGATGCTAAGCTAAAATATATGTCCATAAATGAAAATGAACTATCACAGAAGAAATTTGAACTATCTAGCTTCTTTATGCATGTATTTTTAAAAAATTTATATTTCCCCAAACCATACTAAATACAAGATGAAATGGTATTCAAACTTGATTTTAGAAGGAGAAAAACACAGTGGGTCCATCAGTTCATTGTTGACCATGCTAAGAAGTGAAACTTTCATCCTCAATGGTGCCATGATACCTGTTAGAGAATTCTCCATGCACAAATTGTTGTTAGGAGGATATTTTTCCTGTTGGCTGTTTCTTTGATCTGCCATGTACCGTGCACATGGGCTGGAGGCCTCATTTGTTCTGTGAACACAGTAGAGCACCCAGACTGACAGTGAGATCTTGCACAAGTCTTCCTAAGAACCTTTGTCTGTTCTACCTGTATTGCTGGGTTTCATGAAATCCTTTTGAACTAGAATGAAATTCTAGCAGAGACAGTGAGCTTCTTTGGAGGAAAAAGTGATAAAAGATTTTTGCAGCTTTTGAAGCTACTTGCATTGAGTGTGTGCTTTCCCTCTCCTCCAAGCAACTTACATAGAAATGCAAATTTAAAAAAAAAAGAAGAGAGAGAGAGAGAGAGGGACTACAATCAAAAGCAAACATTATGCCTTTTCCTTTAACACACAGATGTGCTTACTTTCTTTGATGTGTTACCCATTCTGGAGCTGTTAGGAGAACACGACTTCTCTTCCAAGTGCATACCACCCTTCCTTAATACAACATGCTTCATCTCTATGAACAAGGGAGGCCTATTTCTGAACTCGCAGCTGCTCCTCATCTTTACGTGAGCAGCAGCGTTTTCCTTCATGTGAGAACATTTAACTCCTCCCGTTGTGTTGCATCTTGTCATTTTCAGGCCTTCACTCTTCTAGATCTTTCACCTGCAATCCTGCATGATCCGTTCAATCAGGAGCCCTTGATTTGACTCTGATTCACCTCAATCTTTTACTGGGGTCTAGAAAGTCATATCTACCGCTTCATGCATAGCCACCCCATCCCTTCTACTCCTCTGCAACCTCACAGTTGGTTCAGTGTAACATGAGCTGCTCACTCCCTGGGGATTTTGTAGTTCGCCTTCTCTTCAGGCAGTGTCATTGTACCCCTTAGTCAGCCCCTATGATATACTCTCTCCTACAATTGAGCAGGTATTTTTCTCCTTTCACTGTGCTTTTGAAAAATGTATGTTGTTTTCCTGGGTGAAAGGTGATCATTCTCATGATTCCACTCAATCTATGGTAGCAATCTCTGCTATTATTTACACTGTTATCCTTTCTGCAGACAACTACACCTTTTGTCCTATAAGCCTTAATGAAGTATATGGCCATACCTTACTCTCTTTTTATCTTTATATAAGCTTCTAGGATCCACAGACTTGACTTGGGTCTGTAGATCTGTTGACATTTTCTGCTTTCTCTTTTCCTTTTCTTTGCTCTCTACTATTGGTTTCCAAATCCTGGATTCTCCTATGCTCTAGAAAGACCGAGAGCTCGAGGAGCTCTCCTGTGCTCAGGAAGAAGAATCTAGATAACTTAGCCACAGTCACCATCATCGATGTGATCATTATCATTAGCTAGTTAGTGTTTCTCAGCCTTTGCTTTCACCATGTGGCTTCATAACCTGGGATCTGTGTGGTTCCGGAGGCTTAGGGACCCCAGTCTGGTTTTCCGTGATTGGACTGACTGTACCTAACCCAGGACCTTCAGAGTGGTCACGTAAGTCCTCCCATCCCACCAGGAAAGTCCTCCCTAACGCTGTTTAACCACCATCTCTCCTCAGCTCATTTTGACTTCTAGTCTCTGAACTCCTGTCTTTCCTGGGATATGTACCGCAGATACACAGTGTTCTCTACATTTCCAAAAATCCCTAAGCGTCTCAAGTTTTCCCTAACTCATTTTACACCAAAATTAGACCTAAACTGCTGACTCTCGTGAAGTTAAATTAGCCATTTCTTTCTTCACTTAATGTGAATACTCATACTCTCCCCTGTATAAATAGTTATATGCTTGATTATGGGGTTCTGTACCAGACCCTGCTTGAGATGTTTTACAAGTATGTGGAATAAGTAAATCTCACTTTTCTACAAATCTGAAAAATTTAGAATTCCAAAATGTACCTGTTCCTGGAAGTTTCAGATAGAAATTGTGGATCTGCGGCTATTAGAGGTTAGAATCAGATCAGATCAACAGGTGATTGTATCGTTCTACACCTATGTGCACTGAGCACTGTGGTAGAAAAGAAAAGTAAAAGGCTAAGATAGGTTTTCCACTTTTAAGGTGCTTGCATTCAAACTACCTTGCTTTGTTGTTTAGTGGGAAGACAAGCCATAGGAAACCAGATTGTAAATTCCTGGAGGGCAGTGGCCCGTAAGTTCTTTCGGATCCCTATTAGTAGAGCGTTGCTAATGATGAGGTTATTTCAGAGGACAGACTATTTCCAGGCCATTTAGGAGAAGACTTAACTTCACCTTTGTAGCACTCTTTTGTCATTGACAGCAGAACCCAAATTCCCATCCTGTCTCAGGGCAGACATCCCAAACACAATGGCACTCCTTATAAATACTGGGTCTGAACTAACTGCATGGGCCTGGGGAAAGCGCTCTTGCCGCTTGGGACACCCTCTGATGGCTCCTGAGGAAACAGTTGCAGCCAGGGTCACCCATAGCCTGGGGCCATCCCAGCGTGGGCAGCGGGTAGATAACTTTTGTCAATAGTGAATTTAAATATTTCTTAAGTTCATATTTAAAACATTTGTTTCATCCCCTCTGCTGTTTCTCCGAAAGTCCACATTTGGTTCTGAGTTTTAAATAATGGAAATGTTATGTCCTAACAGAGCGAAACTCCTTCCTCTAATCATTGAGTGAAAGACAAGATCTTGCAGTGGTATTCGTGAATCCCAGATCAAGTAGATGACCTGTTATTTGTAGTTGTTAGCCTCTTCTGTGGGCTAATAGAAAACATCTAAGCTCTGTTTGGCCATTTAATTATGGGTGCATGAACACAAAATGTTGTTTTAACTGCTGTTTAGTAAGCAGTGTTTCTTGCCTCAACGAAGAGTAGCATCTAATAAGAGCATATCACTCTGTAAACATCCAATATTGACAGTCTAGAGTGAACTGAAAACCTGAAAAAGATCCTTGACTCATTTTGTTAGCTAAGCAACATACCTCCACTGGAAGGATTCTCTCCTCCTCCTGTATCTGACTTGCTTCACTTGCCTCCTCCAACCACTGGTGCTGTGAACCTTCATATCAGTTGCTAATGTGTTCTGGTTGTGCTTAATTCATGAGCAGAATTCTCCCTCAGGGTACCTTTGTGCAGCTGGTGGAAGACTTCAGTGCCTGTGTTCAGGGAAATGCCAAGCTGGGATTACAGTTACTTCTGTAATTCAAACAAAGCAGCATACTCTGGGTTTTATATTTACAAAATTGCTGTCCCCAAAGGTTAATATTAGTTTTCCATAGCAGATGATTTCTCTTTCTGTCTCGCCTTCTTTATTGCTGTTAGGTTATCTTCCTTCAGAAGAAGAAAAAGGGCATGCTGTCTATATTTTTCTATTTTCCTTTCAGGAAAATGGTGCAGAATACCATTCAATTAAATTTAAGATCCCAAAGGAAAATACATGTAATTATTAACTAAATATGTTCGGGGATCCCTTTGATGGTTTATGGGATAGGTAACCATTAAGCAAACAGATAAGACCTTTCTTTTATTTTATTTTCTACTTTCTAGTGAAACCCTCAATGGAAAAAGGAGGGAAATGATTCCTATATTATCTCACCTTTCAATAGCAAAGAAGAAGACGATAGCGATGTTCTACATGTAGTATGTTCTTTTGTCCCACAATCTAAAATATGTTTCGTATTGATGATTTTAGGAGGCTCTTCCTAGTTTTCTTTTAATCTTTTTTGCTAAGAATAGCATAATTTATTAACCACAAAGAAAGTCTTGCCAGATATCTTTTTTTCAATACTACAAGTTAAGGAACTTAGATACTGGATTAAATATGAGATTGGAGAGGCGGCACATATTAATAGTTTCTAGAGAGGAACTGGAGTTGGGTTCTTGTTTTAGCGTGTAAAATTTTGACCACTACAACAACTAAACCAGAAATGGGACCATTTTTGTCATGTGTTCTCTGAGAATACATATCTTCAAAAAGTATATAGGACAGAATGGTGGATAATATTTCTGCAGAGTGTCTTGGGGGATATAATACTGTGCCTGATGTCTAAAAAGCAATTAATATTTCTTTGAGGGTGTTTGGTGTGTGGAGGAAACTATACTAACAGTCTTAAGTTGAAAGATTACCTTGCAAGCAAATTTGGAGATAAAGTGGTGTGAGTGGGTAATAATGGTATAGCAGTAGGGCAAGGGTTTGAAGCGCAAAGATGCCCATTGTGGCAGGGCCAGCATAGCAGTCTGATGTTAAAATATTTAGTTATGGAAAATAGTGTATATGAATGCATGCATAATCAGTTGTGTCCTGGAAATGGGTAGGATTTATGATCGGGGACATCTTAGCATTAAATGTGGGTGTCTAGTTTGCTCACAAATAATTTTCCATCACCTTTATCATCTGTCTCCTTAATTAGATGCTTGGCTGTGCATTCACATTATAATTTAGTGAAGTGTCACTGTCTTGGTATTTTAATGTAAGGATTGAGACCAAAACCAAGGTAAGAATTCTCATTAAAATGTGTCATATCAAATTTCACTTTGAAAAATTAAAATCTAGAATGTATACTCGTAGAAGTAATGAAATTTATTTACCAACAATAAGGAGGAACACTGTCTCCCTTTTGGATAATACAACATTTTCAACAACAACTTGACTGTTATAATTCTCTGGTGATTTGAGAAAAATCCAATCCTACCTTGTGAGATAAATTATCTAATATTCTTCTGTCATATAAATCTCATGATTTAAGCACACATTTGAAGAGTTTACCATAAGACATTCTGTAGTCCTTTCTTCTTGCACCTGTCTTTGATACTAGATCTTAGAGAAGTGGACATTGCATTTTAAGGTACTACCTATATTACTATAAACTATATAACTATATAAACTATAAACAAACAGTAAAACTGGAGGGAAGATGACCTCTGAACTAATTTTAAAGAGTATTAGACCATTCCGTGTTCATCGATGGCCTGAAGCAGATTAAAAACTCTGAGAGTGTCAAAGAAAGCCTTCTCTTTGTTTTCCTTCCATCGAGGCTGGAGCCCCAGCAGGAGGTGAAGTAGTAACACAGGCCCTAGCTTTTATCTGACCCGCTCAGATGTAGAGAACGCAGAGCAGGTGGCAAAGCTGGCGAGGACTGAGGTTTCCTCTAGTTCCTGTCCTCTCCCCTTTCACATGCTCAATGTCCTGCTGCTTTTCAGTCCCCTTTCTGCAGTCACATTAGGAAGAGACAGGATATATTCAAGACGGAAAATAGGCAATTTCGTGTTATGGTGTAAGACATGCACTTTGTAATTACATAAACATGGATTTGAATCTTAGCTCTGCAAACATGGAAACACTGCTACTTCTCTCCAAGCCTCTTTTATGGAAACAATGATAGAATTACTTCGGGGAGACAGTATAAGACCCTGAGCACATTAAAGCATCTTGTACAATACCTACTTTAAGTAGCAGGGAGGAGGGGGAGAATCTTTGGTCAGTCCTTACAAGTTATGGTTGTTCTTTTGCCTATGATGAATGGAACGATGGTCTGTTTTCACCACGTTGGCATTACTGAGCCAACTTCTTTCAAGACCTTCTCCTTCAGTCTTTCTTTACAAGATTGCTCAGTACTAAGGAACTAGAATCTCTTTTTATGGTGCTCACCGCCTTCTCCTGATCCAACTCAGATGAAACTCTGCCGTGTTCCTTGAAGTTAGGAAGTCAGACCCCGAGGTTTCCAGTTCAATTGAACCAGGTTTCCCAACATGGGCTAGCACCCAAGACCTCTGTGGGGACCACTAGTGAAGAGATGGAGTCCAGGCAGATCCTGTGCATGGCATGGCTCAGACATAGCCAGTGTTAACTGAGCATCTGCTGTGTGATAGCACCACATGAGGTTTAGGAAAAACCTCCCTGTCTCTTAGAGGGTTGACAGTAAAGGAATTATAGGATGGGGTGTGCAGACAGAACATAGGAATGAACCTTACTTCCCAGACACTGGGAAAGAGGAGTTGTAAGTAAATAAATCCCATGTCTTAGAAAATAAGATCCAGACCGAATTTATATATTCAACCTATAGAATGTGTCGTGGCAATCTGCATTAATCATGATTGATGGTAGATACTGCAGAAATAAGAATTAACTAAAAAAATAAGGAACCATTTCTAAATTTCAAAGGAAAAGCTTGATTAATAATATAGCACTCCTCATTGACATTCCTAGAGGATATACTTCACAAGATTTTGAGAAACCCTATATTCTTAAATACCCCATCTTCTATAAAACTCATCTATAAGAGTTGAGAATAACAAAGACACATTGAAAAGTGGATATTGAAGCAGTTGCTAAGCTCATTAACTAGCTAAATGATTATCCCATCACAGAAGCCTCCCCCGTCTTGATTCAAATTTGTGTCTCAACAAAATTACAAATTACAACCTTACAACCTGTCATAACCTTTCTAAATTCACTCATGAATGGTTGGAACCAGCAATGTTAAATCTATGAAGGCCAACGGTCTACTATAATAATAAGAGACATTTATGTGAATAGCTTGCTTTTATGGTTAATTATCATGGAGAACAGTAACAATTATGTATCTCATTAAACAAGTACCTAATTAATGTTATAAATTTCTCTTGATTAGAACACACTTTATAGTTGTTGCTCACACATGTCAACACTCTCACAGTTATTAAAAATGAAGTAAAAGGGAAAACTGACTTTTGGTTCATCTTTTATTAATATTTTATAAATTCCTTCAGAGAGGTACTTAATAGCTAGGAATGTAATATCCTAGATGCCTTAAGGAGTCCATTTTTTGTGTATTATGTTTGGTAGCCATTTCTTCATGTGTTCCTCGGTTAGTGCTGTGAAATCATCTCTACAGAATGGGACTCAGTCACTAGAACAAAGCAAACAGTTGATACTACCATGAAACTCCTTCATCAAGGACAATCTGGTGAAGTATTTATTAAGAATTTACTAGGTACCTGTATCACAGATTCCAGACTGTGTCAATGACTTCCCATTCTACTTTGCCTCCCCACGCATGTTCCTACAATATTGAATAACTATGATAAAATGGAAGGTATAGTTTTTTTAATATTCAACTCTATTGAGATATAACTTACATAATGCTATGCTATAAGCTTTGCCAAAGCTCTACATTCATGTGAATACTACCCCAGTGAAGAACATTTCCATGACTAGAAAAATGTGTCATACATACCCTCTACCACCATTCCCTCCTCCAACACCCTCCTGCCTCAGGCAACCATTAATGTGATTTCTATCACAGTATGTTAGTTCTTTTAAAAAAAGAACTTCCCATAAAGAGAATCACAGCATGCTCTTTTGTGTCTAATTTCTTTTGCTCAACATAATGTTATTGAGTTCCGTGTTGTTGCATGAATAAATTTCTGTTCGTGGCTGTGTAGTATCCCATTTTATGAACATGCTATGATTTATTTATTGTTTCAACTATTGAAGGCTATTTTTGTTTTGGGTTTCGAGATTTATGAATAAAAATCTTTAGTTTTCTTTTTTTCTTATATTTTTTGTTTTGGTACCAGGGTGATGCTAATTTCATAAAAGGAGTTACAAAGAGACCCCCTCACACCATTTGCAGAAAGAATTTAAGATGCCTTTAATTGTTTGAGAGAATTCACTAGTGATTCCATCCGGGCCTGGAGTTTCTCTGTGGAAAGGATTGTAATTGTGTCTTTCAAGACATTTGTCCATTTCATCTAGGTTTTTGAGATTGTTATCAAATGGTTCATAGTACATCTTTCTTATTCTTTTAATTTATATGAGATCAGTTGTAGTATCACCTTTTTAATTTTCATACTGGTTTGTGTTTTCTCTTTTTTCTTACTAGAGGTTTTCCAATTTAATTAATCTTAAGAACCAGATTTCCAGGTTTCATTAATTTTATAAAATGTTTACCCCTTGTTTATTTATTGATTTTTCACTCTTTTTTATTTCTTTCTTTCAACTTCCATTGGCTGTAATTTGCCCTTCTTTTTTCAGCTTAGGTCATTAATTTGAGACTTTCTTCTTTTCTAATATGAGCATTTAAAGCTATAAACTTTTCTTTAACCAGTACTCTTTTTCAAAATCTCAAAAGTTTGGTATATTATAATTAATTCAAAATACTTTCTAGTTTCCCTTATTATTTCTCCTTTGGCCATTGAGTTATTTAAAAGTATGTTGTTCAGTTTCTAAACACTTTTGAATATTCCAGGTATGTTTTTGTTATCGACTACTCACTAAACTCTGTTATGATTTCAAAATCAGAAATAGAAAGAAAGAGAGGGAAAAGCAGGCTCCCCACTGAGCAGGGAGCATGACACAAGTCTCGATCCCAGGACCCCAAGATCATGACCTGAGCTGAAGGCAGATGCTTTATTGACTGAGCCACGCAGGCACCCCTGAAAGATTCTTATCTCTGGTAACTTTCCTTGTCCTGTAGTCACTTCGATATTATACCCACGCCAGTTTAAAATTTTTTTTTTAGTGAATCATGCTTTCCTGGTATGTGTTTTTCCATTTCTTATTTGTAATCTATCTATAATCTTAATATTTAAAATGCATTTCACACAGCTAACATCTAATTGAGTTGCTTCTTTACCCAGTCTGAAAATCCCTGACTTAATTTATTTTTTAAAAAGATTTTATTTATTTATTT
The DNA here is from genome assembly GCF_011764305.1 of Mustela putorius furo. Classification (NCBI taxonomy): domain Eukaryota; kingdom Metazoa; phylum Chordata; class Mammalia; order Carnivora; family Mustelidae; genus Mustela; species Mustela putorius. The sequence goes on from NW_025421987.1 coordinate 36,672,325, forward strand.
GACAGAGAGAGACACAGCAAGAGGGGGAACACAAGCAGGAGGAGTGGGAGAGAGGGAGGCACGCTTCCTGCTAAACAAGGACCCTGATTCGGGGCTTGATCCCAGGACTTTGGAATCATGACCTGAGCTGAAGGCAGACACTTAACAACTGAGCCACCCAGGTGCCCCCAAATCCCTGACTTTAACTGCAGTGTTTAGTCTATTCTTTCTTTTTCTTTTTTTTTTTTAATAGTTTATTTATTTGACAGAGAGAGAAGGAAAGAGAGCAAACAGGGGGAGCAACAGGCAGAGGGAGAGGGAGAAGCAAGATCCCCACTGACTGGGGAGCCAGACACAGGACTCAATCCCAGGACCCTGGGATCATGACCTGAGGTGAAGGCAGACAATCGACTGAGCCACCTAGTTGCCCTGGTTAATCTATTTTTATTAAATATATTTATTGTCATGGTTGGGCTTGAGTTCATTTTTTTTCTGGTGAATGGCCAGTGTAATTTTTATCTTTATTTCTCTGTATCTACTGTATCTTACTTTTTCCTCAGGCCACATCATGGATTTTCTTTATTATTATTTTCAGCAATTCAAGTGTGATATGTATCAGAGTCGTTTTTTTATATTTACCCTTAGTGGAATTCATTGAGCTTCTTAGAGCTATTGATGTGTTTTTTCATCTAATTTGGAAAATTTTAGCAATTCTTCAAATATTTTCTTCTGTCTTTCCTTCCTTCTGGATTCCAGTTATACCAAATGATAGGTCTCTTGATGTTATTCCACAGATCACTAAAGTTATATTTAATTTTTTTTTTTAAGCTTTTTTCCTATCTGTTCTTTGTATGGATAGTTTCTGTCTTCAAGTGCCTTGAGCTTTTCTTTTATGGTCTCTGTTAAGGCCCTGCAGTGGCTTTTCCAATTCAGATATTGTATTTTTTTAGTCCTAGAAGTTATATTCAGTTCTTTCATATTTTTGGTTCTCCTATTGTGGTCGTATTTTTTATATTCTTATCCTTATTCATAATAAGTGTTTTAAAGTTCTTGTCTACTAATTCCCTATTTGTCACTTTTGGGTTTGTTTCTATCGACTTATTTTTTTCCCTGCTTTTTCCCCCCCATGTTCAGTAGATTTCAATTGAATGCTGGACATTTTGTGAATGTTACCTTGTCAATTATTTGAATTTTGCTGTCATTCCTTAATAAGGATCGAGTTGTTTTTTGGCCGTCGGTTAAATTACTTTAAGATCAACTTGTTCTTCTGGAAGCTTGTTTTTAAGCTTTGTTAGGGTTGTTCTAGAATACTCTGTACCCTGGAGCTATTTTAGCCTTAGTCTTAAAGCATGACTTTAGGGCCTCTACTGAATGTCTCGCATATCCAAAGGGGATTCACCTTCTCTTCGATACCCTGTCCCACAGATTACATCAGCTCAGCTTGCCTGAGTGCTGAAGTCTGTCCCTGCAGCTGAGCAAGGCTCTGTGCTCTTCTTGGGTTTTTCTCTTCCCTGATCAGCAGAAAAGTCAGATAGTCGCCGGGGTTATTATAGGATCACCATGTGTGTTTCAACCTCTCAGATCCCAGTTGCATGCAGCACAGTTATCCAGTGTCTGAAAACTGTTCTTTCTTATATTATGTCCAGTTTTATGGTGTGTCTTTTGTGACACGAGGGCTAGTGTGGTATTAGTTCTCCATCATGACTGAAGCAGAAATAAACAATGTATCACTTGTCATTATAAGGAAGAAGCATTAGAGCCAGAAAGTCTACATGACTTAAGAAATGAGGAAAGTGCTTATAGGTTGTAGCTCAGTAGCTCAAAAGTTGTTAAAAGATAGTACACACCAGTGAGGAAATCAAAATATGTATTAGGGATTCAGAGTAGCTCAATGCTTTCTGGGCGAAAAAATGTAAGACTAATAGAATAATATATGCCGTGTATCCATTAGTTAAAACATTGTAAGTTAATTTAGTACACATATACTAAGCACCAAGCATAAGTAAGGTATTACACAAGACACTTTTCAATATACTGGTGATTAACTTTTTTCTAAAGTCAGATATTCAACATTTCAAGTAGTTTAGGGAGTGCAGAGACTATAGAACACGTATTCCCACCCACCATTAGATTAATGAAATTCCTTATGTCTCTTGTCAGACATCGGAGGGCTGCACAATGCCAAGGTAAGGGCAGCATACTTTTCCATAACCCCTGATCCTTAAAGCAGGGTTGTCTCCAGGATGTGTCGTACTTCTTCCCATAGATTTCGGTTCAATATTATATTACAAAATTCATGGGCGCCCATGAGGAATGGTGGTTTGTTAGTGACAGTTTACAATATTGGTTAGAGAAGAGGACCTTACACACATGCTTGTCGTCCATTCAGTGCAAGTGCAATATATTCAGAGTGTCCACGCACCATTTCTGTCTGCCCGGTTCTAGAAACTCTCTCTTCTTGTCCTTTATTTTCACATGTACCTTTCTGGCTAATTATGCATCTTCTACTCTTAAGAAAAAGGTAGCAATGCTATTATTACAATGCTGTTATTACACATTGCAGTCTCTTTTTATTGAAATGAAATAGATTTTCTTGCCTCTATAACGCTCTAATGCTATTAATATATTACTGGCTATATTGTTACTCAGGATGCTACATGGTTCATCCCACCCATGGTGAACACTGGCTTCCAAAGCTATATGGCTTGTCGCTGTGTTTCACCGACAATGACCAAATAAGTGTGACCCTGAGTGTTCAGGAAAATCTGGATGATAATTTATTTTCTAGTCATATTAAATATGCCATTTGGAATTTTGTAGCATAAACATAGAGCAGCACATATTCCAACCCAATATTTTCTTGAACTCTTAAGGCTGTAATCATTGTATTTCTAGAACATGGTCTCTTTGCAGTATTGACTGCACCCTTGCTTTCTACACTCTGCCACCAGTGGGAAGAAAGGAACTTGCCCTTTATACACAGAAGCTTCTAACTGCCTGTCTCTTGTCAAATTATATAACAGCACTGATGTAGAATAATTTTTCAATTACCTATATTGATAGAAGAGAAGAACAGCAACCAGGATCGTATAAAACAGCAAAAAAATTTAAAGTATTTTTTTTCCCTATTTTCCTATTTTTTCCCTATTTTCCAGCCAATGTCAAGACGGTGATGTCAGGTTCCTAGATGAGGGTGAGACACTTGTCCTCACTGAGATGTGTCCTCTAGTCACCTGCCAGAAATACCATGATGTGGGGGGTGTGCAGTCCTGACACCAGCCTTCCCTGTACCTGCACTCAGGCCCCTGCCAGGGCGAGGACAGCACAGTCCCTGGACAGGGACAGAGAGGGGAAAGCAAGGGGGATCTGGGACACCAGGGTAAGGGTGAGGGCCAAGAACCAAGTCAAACACAAGCAGCAGAAGAGGACACCTTTGAGTGATGCTCCACTGTTTCATTAGAGCACTTACAAAACACAGAATCTGAGATGGCAACAACCACTGAGCATTAAAGTGAGACCCAAACACAAGGCCCTGTGTGACTGGTCACACTCCATGAAGTTGGCCCTGCCATGGGCTTTCACCAGTATGTACTCTCCATCTCACGTGGTCATGTGGAAAGCACCCTAGACTCATGCAGAATGTGATAAAAGGAATGAATTTGTCTGACATACTTTATAATTTGGATAACCTTAACATGCGATATCAAGACTTAATCATTTAGTTAACTAAATTCATTAGTTAACTATTGACTTCCTGCTCAGGCTAGGGTGTGGAGCTGGAGGACAATGGCCAGGAAAGGCTCTCACTCTTCACTAGGGTCAAAAGGAACAGATGTTGTCAGATAGATCAATAGTGTGTGCTTTGATAGAGATCTAAACAAAATTAAGAAAACTAGGAGTAAAGAAATTAATTTTGATGGGCCTTGTAGGAGGGGAAAAAAAAAATAATAATAACTGCAGCCAAGCTGAGATGGATGGCGTATTTCAACTGCCAGAGACTAAGGGGCAGACCTTCCAGGCTGGAAGGACAGCATGGGGGGAAAGGCATTGAAAAGGAGGACATGTTGATAGATATGCCTGCATGCTGGGATTTTCCAGCCTTCTTCTGTTTTACTAAACATCTATTTTCCAGACACTGAGCTAGAGGCAGGGAATATGGGAATATAGAATTAGGATTCAGACAGAGCCATGTGTGAATCACAATCCATCACTCCCCAGTTGTGTGACCGGAGACACTTTAGAATCACTCTGAGCCTCAAATTTAGTCATCCGTAAAATAAAAACATCCGTTTTGTAGAATTTTTAGGGAGATTATGAATGAGATGATGTTTGTAAAATACTCCAACTAGCACCCTCAATCCTGGTGAAGGAGACAAGCAAATATAAACAAATAATTGCGATAATATATGCTTTCTGCAAGGCTTCTTGGAAGAGCTAATATTTGACCTGGGGGCTGAAGGGTAAGGATGCGTTTTTAAGCCAAGGGGAAGCCGAGAGGGATTTTTCCTAGGGTGAAGTTTGAAAATGGTCTGCAGGGGATGGGAGGCAGAGAGTAGCTCTCAGGAAGAGAAGGTTGACCTTATGTATGTATCTATAGATAAGGACAAAAAATAACTTTTCATTATCACCCCAAAGTCACTTTTAGCTGATTCACAGAATCCGATTCTTGGAGTGCCTGAGTGGCCCAGTCGTTAAGCATCTGTCTTGGGCTCAGGTAATGATCCCTGGATCCTGGGATCAAGCTCTGCATCGGGCTCCTTTCCTGCTTGGTGGGAAGCCTGCTTCTCCCTCTCTCTCTGCCCCTGCTTGTGTTCCCTCTCTCGCTGTGTCTATCTCTGTCAAATAAATAAATAAAATCTTAAAAAAAAAAAAAGTATCTGATTCTTCTGCAGAAGAGGTAAGAGACCTTTTATGCAAAGTCCTCCCTCAAGTAAGATGTGTATAAATTTGCATGAGAGTTTCGAGTTTCTGCAGGCGATGTTTGGTATGTTTTCTTCCTTCCAGAAGTCTAGAGTAGGGGGGAGATCTGGAGTAGGGAGAGAGAGAGACAAACTCAAGAAATGTATTTACTTATCCCCTCCTCAAATGGAACATTTGCTTAGTTGACATACATTTGACAAGACATGACAGGCTTTAGGCATCTTCATGGATGGTCTTGGTTGATGTGTACCACTGCGTGCTTGGTTCTTTAAAATGCTTGTCTTGTTCTGTCTTCTTCCTCCAGACCGAACACCTGCCTTTGCAGACTCAGTTCAAGGAAAGGGAGGTTGGCGGTCTCCAGCACTCTGTAAGTAACGAGGTCCTTCTGTGGGGGTCTGCTCAAGTGGACTTATTATTATACTTATTAAAATATCATTTGATTTCCATGAAAATTGCTTTTTTTTTTCACCTCTCTGCTATCTGAACATCCATAGTATGATTTTGTAAAGTCCTTGAGCTTGCTTGCCTATCTTAGAAGTAATCAAGTTTTATGAAACCAGTAACCAGGCAGAAGGTTAGTACCAGAGATGCCACAGAGCAGCATCTTGGGGGTTCATTTGATGGTGATAGCTATGACAGCATTTGTGAGTCTCAGTTATGTTGGGCGTATGGTCCAATACCAGTTCATTTCACTGTCTTTTCCCTAATTCCCCAGCACGGAATCCTGAGGTATTTTTGGTTTTGTTTTGGCTGTTGGATGTAATTCCCTGTGTATTTCAGCCACCCATCCCCAGCTTGAGGCCTGCCAAGGAACTCTGGAAGTTCACAGCCTTGTTCTTCCCTAGTTTAGTTGATACTGGTTCCAAATTTTGAAACCTGAAATTGACTATATTCCCTTTAGTCATAACTTTCTATTGAGGAGCTGCTGTGACTCTTATTCAGGTATTGTAAGTAACTCAGGACTGGAAAATGATAAGTTGTTGTACCTTACCTTGCCTTTCAGTAGCTTGTGGGATAATGAATCAGAGACACAGAAGATAATGAATCCAGTTTTTTGCCTGTTTTTACCAAAGTGCTAGGAAAATGCAAACAAGCTGCTCTGCTAATGTAAGTAATATTTGAATTTTTAGAATGGACTAAATAGGAGGAGATTGGACTATGAAGATGAGAGCCCCGTGGGGGAAGATGGGATTCAGCAGATGTACCCCCTTTACAGTCAGATATGCTACCAAGACCGGAGTCCTGGCAAACATCGTCAAAGCAACGAGCCCGAGAGAGCCTACATCAACCCGCGAGAACATTACGTGTGATTTCCCTCTCTTTCCAGTGGATGTCCTGACAAACGTTTTATCTTAAATTGGGGAGAGAAACTGAGGTCAATGGTTATCATTTTATTCTCTCTCGTATAAAACAATCCCAGTTTACCTGTATCAGAAGTCGTGATGAATGGCTTGGAGCCAATAGCCAATTTCTTTCCTTCCTTAAGAGTTTCTTGGCCACCAGCTGTGTTTGTGAACTTGTTTCTGTGATGATAGTGTTTAACCACTAATATTTGGCCGACAGCATGTTCGTTAAACGTAGAACATCTGCCCGTGATGGCAGCAGTGATTCTCCAGAAAGAAAGGCCCCAGCTGGGACTGTTAGCCTGGCTGAGTTTTAGGAAGGCCAGCCTGTTCATCTGTAACTCAAATGAGCAGAAAAAAGAGTTCAGAATCCATCTCCCTAATTATTTCTCTGGGACTTGGCTTTCCCTAACATGCTTAATGCAATTACAGTACCTGTGCAAACAGGAGGCCTGAGGAAAGAGGCAAAATTTGCTTTTTATCCAAAAACAAAAACAACAACAAAAAAGCAGTTGAAACCCTCAAGCCTGTTGGTTGCTTTTGAAAGTCTTGTATAACTGCAATCTGTGTTCTTTCTTGATCGCTAAGGTCCTGAGGGATACATGTTTTGTGCTGTTCTCCGCCTAGCCTGGATTAGCTGCTTGCTCACCAAGGTTCTGCTCTGTTGTTCCCACACTTCTGTTCTTTCCTAGCCAGATTAGCCTGTTTCCCACCTATTCCATTCTAAAAGCCTTGTCTACGTGGTAGACAGACTTGAGCCCTGTCCCTCTTTTCTGTAGGATTGTATATGACAAGCTTACCTTTGCCTTCTGAAATTCCTGTCAAACTAATCCTATCCACAAAGGCTTCCACTGCACTCACGCTTCTTCAGACTGCTTCTCATCCAAGTTTTATCTACCTCAGAAAAGCCTGCTGGAAAATCACCGTGAAATAACTCCTGCTTTTAAAAGCCAGGTAGAAAATGTGAAAAAAAAATTTTTTTTAAAGTGCCACTCCAGTATGGCCTATATGCTCGACCCCCATGTTGCCCTTGATCCTCCCACCCGCTCTTACCTGGTCAAGAACAAGAGCGAAGGGATGCTAAAAAGCGAATTGTGTAGTGACTGACTTAGCAGTGCGACACTCTGGTGCCTGCAAACAGCCATCTTGAGTTTTCTCACCCTTTGCCAAGGTAGCCTCCCTGAGATTGAAGGTAGTGATTTTCGTGGTGTGAGCAGAGGAGGGGGCCCAGGTACCCTCCCAAATGTCGATCACTCCCCTCGCATCTTAAGGGAAGCGTTGTTTTCCTGCGTGTTCGGGAAGATGAGCGGTATGTCACAGATACGAAAAACACTGCAGACTTGCCGTATAGTAGGAAAGAATGACATAAGTACTAATAAAAGAGTTCACGCTTCCAGCCGAAGTTTCGGGTGTAGAGGGGAACAGGAGAATATGAATATAGACTTCAAATGAGATACCAAAGATACCTTGTGATTCATGTGCCTGCTCTGGTTCCTGCTTGTGTGTTTGTCTCCTTTTTCTAGGTGCCACGCTCGTTCAGACAAGTTATCCAGGCTATTCTACAGTAGTCCCACAGTCTGCCCCTGTTGCCTGGGGGACTGACGGTTCTGGGCGAAAAGATGCTTAAACTCTAACTCAGTGCTTTAGCAAATGACAAGGCTATCTGGTCACGTGGAATTAAAGGGTAAACCCCAAGGACCCTCCTCGCTGTTGTCACTGTGCTACCTCAGTTAGAGTTTGCTGCCCTTTTTTTAGCAAGATGACACGGAAAGAACGTATTTGACTTTATTACCTGCGATCCCATCAGTGAACAGTGTAGTCGAAGGTGGAGGAGTCCCCACAATTGTTTCCCAACAAGAGAGAGATGGCTCTGGTCAGCTCTCCTTGAGAGAGAAGCAGTTTTTGTAAATCCTAGATGTTGCAGAGGAAGAGATGTGGTGCCATGACACCACCATTAGAAAGCTTTAAAAAGACTTAACACATGAAGGATGGTTTCTAGGCTCCTTCTGGGAAGGGGGTTGCTGATTAGCATCACAAAAATTCATCTTGGACCTTGGGTAGGGGAGGGGAGTAAAGATTTCTTCATTTTGCTAAATTTAGAAGGGCTGGGTGGTTTTAGGAGCCTAGGGGCCTATCTTCAGAGCCCTATAAAATTTTTAACATTTTGATGTCATTACAGGAAAGAAATTTCAGGGTGTAGACAGCTCTCTTATAGCCACCAACCTCCTAGCTTCTCTGTCAGCTTCAATAGTTCTTGAATGAATCAGTAGGTTTTATAGCTGTTGGCCCTTTTCATGGGTCAGATAGCTATATACTTCTTTATCCCGGTGTCTCCCGTTTGTTCTCTCTGAATACTGAGTGGAACGGAAAGGAGCTTTAAAAGGGTTTGATCAGCCAGTCCCCTCAACCAAAAAAATGCCATCTGAAATTAGCCTGTCAATCTCTACATTTAGACTTGATGATGGCTATTTAAATTTGGAAGTTAGGCCCTTAAAGGTCAATGAGTGTTATAAGCCACAACTGATACTAGCTACTCTTCCCATAACTGGTTTACTAAAACACACTGAAACAGAAATAAATCCCCAGAGCGCTTACCCACTTAACGGTTGCAGCTGATCGTTTTTTTTGGGTGGGGGCGTGCTCCCTCTCAGACCTGCAGCCCCAGAGTCCTGCGGGGTGTAGGCAGCCCAGGCTCCAGGAGTGTGCATCATCGCCGTGTCATCAGGCTCTTCGCACACCACACCTCTGTACTGTCTAGGGTTGCTCTGACATCATGGGATAATTCTCAATGGCAGAAAATTAATTGAGATTAATTCTTCAATGGCAGTTATTTGCCGCTCTTCTGTGAGGGTTCTCCCATCCTTGGCCTTCTCGTATTTTCTAAGTTTGAAGAAGTCTATGCATTTTGGACTTGGAACATGAAATTCTTAACCTGTGCTAGACCTCCCTGTAATACACACATGGTAGATAGTGAAGAAATAAATGCCCTATAAACTAAATGAACTAGTTCCCTCGTAAATCCTTCATGGCCTCATGTACTCACAAGGACAGCACAATTTCTTTGTCGATGTTTTGCGGATATATATTATCCTAATTTCTCTTTCATAGTAATCTGAAAGTCACTTTCATTTTTCATTGTAGCCTCTTATTCCCTGGGGTATCGAGAACAGACCATATGCCAAGAATTAAAAGAACAGATTCTACTCCCAACTAACCCCTTTCTAGCCATGAAAACTTGGGCAAGTCACCTGACCTCACCAGGGCCTCAGTTGCCCACTATCCATAAAGCAGAGACTTTACCCAGCCTCTCCAAAATGTGAGGGTTAAACAAGATGATGATGGGAAATTAGAAGTTCTCTTCCAATCGAAAAGGCCTTTGACTCTATTATGATTAAATGTTGGACCTAAACTTCTAGAACCTTCACCAGCACTGGGAAGAACCAGTGGTAACCCGAGAACTTCAATTTGACCCAGTCTGAGTATAGACGAGTGCCAGTAGGACTTGCACTTTCTTTTACGATAACACCGATTTTGTCTTATGGAAAGCTTCGTATCTGGAGCTTAGCCTCTTAAGCTTGGTCTAAAATTGCAGGTGCCTGTTGCCATAGCCAGTGGTTGCTTTTAGTTTGCAGACTACTACTAATAACAGCTACATTAGTGAGTTTTTGGTAGAGACGGGATTCCAGGAGAAGCCGCTTACCTGAATCCCCCATGGACAAGGACCACACTCCTGTGTCGACCCCTCTCTGGGAGCCCCTGTGGGGATGGAAAGCCCCACACCCCTGTGCTGCACACTCACAGACCATTCCTGTGCTACACACTCACAGACCGTGCCAATCGCTGGCCAGCTGTGACTTCTTTAAAATCTGCTGCTGGGGAGAGGAGTTAGGGAATACATTTTCTTGATTGTTTTTTAGCGGAGATCTAAGAAAATACACAGGAGAAAACCCGTAAGAAATGTTTATTAAAATGAAAAGAAGCACACATGCTCATTTTTACTTAGCTTTTGAACTTCTCAAAATGCTCAGAGAGTCTTACATCTGTTAGATTAACTGGAGCTGCAAAAACAATCCAGTACTTAAAGCCACCGCATCCCAGTTGGTTTAGAATAATTTGGGCCCCAGCATCGAACACCTCTGCCTTAGTTCTTGGATGCACTGATTGCTGTTTGCTGTGTCCCACCTTTACTGAACTCCCAGGGAGAGGAGGGTAGATGGAAGACTGGCTAGATTTGGTAGAAAACCAGAAGAAGAATAGGAGGACTATGAGGTAGAAATGTCGGGGTCCCTGCCAGTGGCTCAGCCGTGTCCTTAGCTGACAAGATTCTTCATCCTTGGACTGTTTGCTGATCTTCTAGGAGGACCCGGGACTTCCCATTCTTCTGATAAACTAGAAACTGCTATTTGCAAGCCTATTTGACTATAGACTCTGCCTGGATTAATGTTATGATACTTATAAAGGAATTTACATTTTCTCCATTAAAGAAAATTGTCGTGAACTGGACTTGACCAGTTTGGTCATTTGCAAGGATTGGGGTGTTCTGGTAGCCTCCAGTAGGTAGAGGTGGGTGAGGGCTGCAGCTCATCCCCCAACCTCACCAGGTGATTCTTTACACTGAAATCAGCTTTTAGACCAATTTCTACATCATTCATGTTTACAAGCAAGCAGGCATCCTGTAACAAGTCAGCCTGTCCTGTAAGCTTGAAAATGTCCCAGTTCTGTTCTTTTAGGGCATCTTACAACAGCATCTTGCGCAAAAGGTTTATTAGAAGCAAATCCAATAGTATTCCAGAATGTTTAGTGTCAGGCGACCCAGTTCTGTTTTAACTGCTAGACACAGAATAGGTTAGTAATCAAGGGATCCGGGGCTAGTGGGCTTACTTAAGTCTCCTATCCTACTGATGGGAGGCCTGGAGTATTGGGCCAGTCCATGTACCTTTAATGCTAGTAATTTGGCCATTGAAAATTATCATTTATTCACAAAGTCTCTGGAGTTAAGCTACCGATAAAACACTGGTGGTAGAAGCCTCTAAAGAGACTTTTTCAAATGCTAACAGCCTTCCGAGGATGTTATCCGCCACCACCCACCCCCACCCCCCAGCAGGATTCTTCAAATGTTAACTAATGGCTTCCAGGGTGTTTACTAGGACTAATTAAAGATTGCCAAAATAATTTCAATTACATATAATGTAACAGAATTTGCTCAGGATTCCTCAGGATATCACACCTGCTAACATTTCTCCTTAGTGAGGACCTTTCCTTTCTTGGGGGGAAAGGGGCAGGGACGATATGTGTGAGAGACAGAGGGGAGTAGGGTCCACTTAAAAAAATTTTTTTTTTAATTTTCCATTCACACGCACAAAAGAACCCTCACATCTGCAAACATTTCACTCTTTCAGGTGCATTTTATCATATTTGCTTTAACATTATCTCTCCAAAAAAAAAGTTTAGGGGTAGGAAAAAAAAGGTTCTATTTACTTTGATGGTCAAAATACATAAAACATTAGGGTTATTTCTACTGCATTTTCATTGCTAAGTTAGTTATTCTCAAGTTTCAGTTTGACTGTGGCACCAAGTAATCTAAAATGAAAAAGAATGCCGAAACCTCAGATGACACTACGTACCGTTTTATCATCCAGTATCAACTGAGAGCATGATGTGGGAGTTCCTTCCACATCCCAGGGAGAAGGGAAGCTGCCGTGGATAAAGAAAAGGATTCTCCATGTCATCGTTTGGGAATACCTCCCTTCCACTGGTCCACTCGCAGGAATTTTCTAATCCATGTTTGGGGTCTAAGGCCGTGTTATGTGTCAAGTTACCTACCTCCCTGCACTAAAAAGAACTAGCTATATTCTGTATTCTTTACCAAACAGTTGCCCCCTTGAGGTTTTCCCCAGCAGGATCCTTGGTATCATAGCCTGAACTGGTTGTATTTATCATCACGACATGGGATTGAACTGTGACACCTAGAACGAAAGACTGCCTGGGAATCCAGAATATCAGATGTCCTACACTGGCTTAGAACTCTGACCCATGCTGCTATAACTATGTCCAATGGCCATGAAGAGATGTTTTGTGAGTCTCCTCCAGAAGTTAGGAATATACCTCAAACATCCCTAAAGTCCCATAATAACTCACAATAGATCTATGAAGCCCAGGGTCAAGTGATGGGATGTCACTGTTTTGGCTTCTAACAATGGTTCCAGAAACGACCAGTATTCTTCCTTAACCCGCCCTAGCACGCTGATCAGGCTAATTTAAATTCCTCTCTCAAGACATGTTGATAAACTCGGTGTCCCTCATATTCTGGCTACAGACAGCAGTATTTTGCCCTCAATGCGTTGGTTTGCACTTCCCCACACTGTGGCTCAGTAATGCCTCTGCTTTTTCCCGCGGTCTTATGAGAACTTACTGCGTATTCAATACCCAGAAGAGCATTTGCCATCTTAGGTTTCGCTGTGTACTTGAAATTCCAAGTCCTTTGTGTAAAAAAAAAAAAAAAAGTTAAGTAGCTGTTGTGGCTACTGGATCCCTGGACTATTCCACGTGTCCGTGCAGAAAAGTTCCTGTTTATCCTCTATCTTCTGTTTCTACTCCTAAGCCAGTGCTTAAAGACATGACGTCTGTTCCAGCCTGTTCCCTCTTGAAGTGGTCTTAACATCTTCACTTCTGTAGTCTTCAGTCTTACCTGTAAGTTTGTACTCTGTACCTCACATGACTTTATGGAGGGACAAATAAGATACTTTGGGGTTGTCTTCAAGTGAGGTCCTACTTTTAAAGTGATCTTATAAAAGCCCCTGGGCTTAGAAATGAGAAATACTATAGCTATAATTCTTTTCCTATTCTTGTTTTGCTATTTTTAATTCTGGAAAGTGATCTCTGTCTGAATAGGCTTCCTCTGGTTTTAACTTTCTTCCCATTAACCCTTTTTACACTGAAGCTGTCCTCTCTCCTTATCCATTCTCTGAACTTTTTATTTACAGAGCCAAAACTAATTCTCCCACAGCAGATCCCACCTACGTTTACTCCCACCATTCAGCGAATTATAGTACATATGCAAACATTTGGCTCTGTGCATAAGTCAGAAGCTAGTCTAGTGAGACTTCACTCTGGCCCTGAGAAGATCTGATCATGTGCCTCGGTTTCCCTGCATAAACTGAGGTTAATTCTGTTATCTCACAGCACCTGCGGGTCGTGAGTCTTGGCTAGTAAGTGCTGGAAAGCATCTTGCAAATGTGTCCCCTACGACGTAAACATGTAACGAATAATCTGGAGAGTCTTCAAGCAGAAATGTATTCTTGTACAGCTCAGTTCAGAATACTAATCTACCCATTGTTTTCAAATAAAAATGTTTTACTAACCTGTTTTTTCTCCTTTTTTCTTTTAAAAATATTTTTAGTAAAAATTCGTTTCTGGGAATTTGAACTATGTATAGAAAGAAACCAAGAGTATATATTCTTACTTGTTAGAAAATGCTCAAGTTGTATTGTAAGTGTTAAAACTAAAAGGGTTGCGTAACAAGGTAGTGGGGAAAGGCGGACGATTTTAGCTCAAATGGGGCAAAACATAGAAATACAAAAATTAGTTTTGATTTTGAGATTGTATTATAAATAGTAGAGTTAATGTGGTTGTTATAGATATTCTTTATTTTTAAGTTACCAGAAATTACCTTTTATTTTTGAACTGTATGGTTCTTGACATGTTTTGAATAAAGTTTTTATCAACTGAAGTTTTTCATTTACCTTATTATCAATAAATCAGTTGTGTTTAAAATACATATAAAAAGTGATAACCTAATTACATGACTGTAAAATTCAGGATTTGAAAACATCTTTAATTAAAATGGTAAATTTCTATACTGGGATCCATTTTTAAAAAAGATAATAAAAATAGCAACAGAAGTACTTTCTTAAGGCATATTGGAAATGTTTTTGAAACATGATCAGTTACATGTTATTATAAGTGGTTGTGAAAATATTTCAGTGAAGCTAAATTCATTCCACTTAAAGAATTCTTCATTCCTTATTAATCCTTAGGTATTAAAATATCCTTTTTTTATGAAATAATGCTTGTATTAGATAATAACTTTAAAATTTTTTTAAGTTGTATTTATTTATTTGAAAGAATGAGAGAGAGAGCATGAGAGGGTGAAGGGCTAAGAGGGGAGAGTCAGAGGGAGAAGCAGACTCCCCGATGAGCAGGGATTCCAACAGGGGGCTCGATCCCAGAATTGTGGGATCATGACCTGAGCCAAAGGCAGAGGCTTAACTGACTGAGCCACACAGGCACCCCAGTAACTTTAAGATTATTATTTACCCAATCGGGCTCTCTGCTCAGCAGGGAGCCTGCTTCCCCCTCTCTCTCTGCCTGCCTCTCTGCCTACTTGTGACCTCTCTCTCTCTGTCAAATAAATGAATAAAATCTAAAAAAAAAAAAAAAAAAAAAAAAAAAGATTATTACTTACCCAAAATAAATTGGTTATCTATCATAGATCCCTGAATTTTGTTTTGGGAATGGATGCTCACTGGTCTTTGAAATGTGAAAGTCTGGGAACCACTTAAAAAAAAATTTTTTTATGGGGGTGCCTGGGTGGCTCAGTGGGTTGAGCCACTGCCTTTGGCTCGGGTCATGATCTCAGGGTCCTGAGACCGAGTCCCACATCGGGCTCTCTGCTCGGCGGGGAGTCTGCTTCCCTCTCTCTCTCTCTGCCTGCCTCTCCGTCTGCTTGTGATTTCTGTCAAATAAAGAAATAAAATCTTAAAAAAAATTTTTTTTTATTCAGATACCCTAAAATTCATCCTTTTAAAGTATAAAACTCAGTATTTTAATTATTAATTTTTAAAAGGATTTTATTTATTTATTTGACAGAGAGAGAACGAGCATAAGCAGGGGGAGCAGGAGAGGGAGAAGCAGGGTCCCCAATGAGTAGGGTGCCCAAAGCAGGGCTCAATCACAGGACCCTGGGATGATGACCTGAACCAAAGGCAGATGCTTAACGACTAAGCACTACTTATTTATTTACTCATTCATGCATTCATTTATAAAATTTATATGAGAGAGAGCACCAGTAGTGGAAAGGGCAGAGAAAGAGGGAGAGAGAATCCTCAAGCAGACTTCATCCTCAAGCACGGAGCCTGAAACCAACCTGAGTGAGCCAGAAGCTGGCTCCATCCAAGGACCCTGATCATGACCTGAGCTGAAATCAAGAGCTGGCCACTTAGCCAACTGCCTCCCAGGTGCCCCTCAGTGGTTTGTTTGTTTTTTTTTTTTTTTTTTAGTATATTCCCAGGGTTAGGTAGTCATCATCATAATCAATTTTAGAATAGTTTCATCTTCCCCAAAAGAAACCCACTCCCACCCACCTTCCCCACCCCACCCCTGCCCCTACCTCTGGCAACCACCAGACTGCTTTCTGTCTCTGTGGATTTGCCTCTTCTGTACATTTCATGTAAATGGAATCATATACCATGTGGCCCTTTGTGTCTGGCTTCTTTCACTTGGCCTGCTTTTAAGGTTCATCCATGCTTTGTATCCTTTATCATTCACTTTTTTTTTTGCTGAATAATATTCCAGGGATGTTCCATTGTATGGAGAGACCACATTTTATCCATTCATTGGTTGATGGGCATTTGGGTTCTTTACAATTTGGGGAAGAAATTATGAATTATGAACAATGCTGCTATGAACTGTCATGTACCAGTCTTTGAACATATGTGTTTATTTTTCTTGCATATATATCTAAGAGTGGAATCGCTGGATTCTATGGCAGCTCTATGGCTTACTTACCTTTTGAGGAAATTCTGAACTGTTTTCCAAAGCTTCTGCATTTTTTACACTCCCATCAAAAGTGTGTACGGGCTCCGTTTTTCTACAACCTCCTTAATGCTTGTTTATCTTTTTGCTTATAGTTATCCTAGTAAATATGAAGTGTGATCTCATTGTGTTTTTTATTTGAATTTTCCTGATGGCTAATAATGTTTGTTTGTTGTCTATCACCCTCTAAAAATGTAAAACCATTCTTGGCTCATGGGCCATATAAAAACGGGACTTGGGCTGGATTAGATCCATAGTTAGCCAAACATTCAAATCTAGAAGGTAGAATTAGAAGACAGACTCATTAAAATAGGTATTATAAATACATTCTTTATATTCAAGAATGTAGAGGAAAGCATGAGCCTCTTCAAAGGAGATGTAGAATGTTAAAAAGAATACAGGTGATAAAGGTACTGATAAATCTTGTTGGATTTGGAAAACAAAACAAAACTCGGTTACAGCATTTTCTGGTTCCCACAGTAGGAGTATCTCACCGTAGCCAGTCTGAAGCTATGGACACACCATCACTGGAGTTGGGAAGGGATATGCATAATTGGCGGCTGCAAGCAGGTCCCCGACCCAAACCTTCTCTAACTGGTATGACATATGGTGATCAGGAACTGTAACCACCACCCTCAAGGCTGTCCTTGGTTATCTCTTCCACTCCTATAGGCAGCTAGTGGGAGGGAGAATATCTACCCATCCCATTGTACTGTTAGACTCCCCAACGACCTTCATTACTCTGGGAGCATAGCCACATCTCACTCCTCGGAATGTCAAAAAATGTATTGGAATAAAATGATAAAGTAGCACAAGGGAACGTATTCTGAGCCACCCAAAAGGCTTTCTGGACATAGATTTTTAGCTAGGTGTTGCATAGGTAGGAAATGACCTGGTAAACAAAAGAGCAGACATATTTTACACATGTAGATGGTTTGTGCAAGAGTACAAATGTGCAAGGGCACACATGTGGGGAAGATTTGTCTTGGTGGTTAGATACACAATTGCAAACCCCTGCAATCAGGGATTTTCCTGCAAGTTTCTTCTTCCCATAGGTTCTGGGAAAAGCCTCGACTTTAGGTTTATGCTTTCACCAAAAAGCACATACAAGTGGGGAAAAGTCCTTTTATACCTTCTGAAATAGCTAGAGAGAGAAATTAGGTGGTGAATCATCCAGACAATAATTAGTTCATATCTCAGACTTTAAATGGCCCTTTGAATTTCCAGTCTCATACATTTCCACGTTGCTATCAGTTCACGAACTGTGTTTAAGAATAGCTCTGCCTTCTTGTCCACGGTCTCCTGAGGCTCCCTCTCCATTTTCTACACACTCCCCTTCCTAAGGATGGTAAAACCCAAAGTGACAGTATGGAATTGGTGCTTTTGACCTACCTCTATTCATCTGCTCAGATCAAAGAAAAGAACCAGCTTCTGGGGTAGAAGCAGGTGTTACGTTACTTTGTTTAATAGATCAAGGGGTGGAGCTACTCATTGCTCTGAACTCAAAATTGTCAGTTACCCAAATACATTTCCCAAGTGGCAGTGTGGGTGGGGGTAAAGGGACTTGAAGGCTCTGTGACTTTTTGTAAACTCCTATGCTTCTGTTGGCTAAAGAGAAAGCAGAACTTGTTCGAAAATGCAAAGGACATCCTAGCCCAGGTATCCCCTGCTGTAATTCATTCCAACTTCTTGGGTTTCCTGGCACAGCCCTGCTTTCCAAAGTCAGTCCTGTTAAACCTGTGTTCTATCCTGAGGTGCTCAAACTTTAGCTTGCATTACGATCACCTGCACAGCTTGACGAAGCTCCGATTTTATCCCAGTTTCTGATTCAGTAGGTCTAGATGGAGTCCTGAAAAGTTGCAATTCTAAGACGTTCCCAGGTGCTGGTGCCGCTGGCCCAGGGATCCTGTAAGCTGCTCACAACGCTGAAGGTCAAGCCCCTGTGGCTGCTACTGTCCCCCACCTGCTCAATGAGCCAATAGCAACCTGGCTTGCTGCCGGCAATTTCCCACTTGGCCTCTGTTATTTGGGGGTCTTACCATTTGGGGTTCTCGCCTATCATTTGTGGTCCTTTCATCATGGCTGAACAGATGCTGGAGCCCTTCCCACCAGCGTGTTCCTGACGGCCTTGGTATCTAGCATGTCCTCCAGGCCTTTCTGTGGAACCTAATCCTTTGGTGGGTTGCTGGGCCTCACATAATATATATTATAATATATATGGAGACCCTCTAGCATGTCTACATTCCTGAGTCTTTTTTCTTCCTCTGTCTGCTAAGGAAATTCTGGCATTTCAGCTTGACTGAGTATAGGCTGTTTCTCTCTTCATGCACCTAGGAACCATCCTAGTAGCAAGGTAACCATCTGGGGGATGGGGGTCTTGCCAAGGTCTGAATCTTGTGCCTCAGGAGAATGCTGCCAAATCAGTAGCCTCCCTACAGTCGTATGTCCCTGCTGCTCTTGCTCAAGCAGCCCCAGAATCCAGTGCCACTGACATGGCCTTGGTCTTGGCCAGTAGATGTTGGTTAGGCCTTGTAGATCCTCTGGACCAGAGTCCCTCTTCTGGATCCTGACCCCGGGTGGTCATTCTGTGACCTAGTCCTACCATGGGCCTCGTAGCCAACAGAAGAGGCAGGGTAGGTCTTGAGTGGGGTGCATAGCTCCTAGGGTCTATCTTGGTGGGATATTTAGCGGTGTCTGAAGATCAGCACTAGATTTAATTCCAGGCTTGGGGCTCAGCTGCAGGATGTGAGAGTCTCTTTGTAACTACCGAGGAGATTCTCTGGGTCTCACCTTCCACTTTTATTTGCCTATTCATTGCCTGCAGCTTTTCACTGCCTTTTGTGTGTTAATGGCTTTAAGCAATACTCCTCCAATTCCACTGTCTTCTTAGTTACTCGTTCTCCCTTCTCAACACCGGATAAACCTCACCTGCTAGTTGGTCCCTTTCCGGGGATGTATCTTTTCATTTAACTGCCTATTGGACCATCACCTTGGGCCAGGGGATGCCCTGGTCTGTTTGTCACCAGCCGAATCCTCATTGCTTGCCCGGTGGCGAGTGATTTGGCTCCAAAATCCCATCTTATTGACCACTTTCTAGGACTACTGGAAGAATGTGGCAGGTTGTGGTCTCTGGAAGCAGATGCTGAGATGGATTTTGGTATGCAAAGATTTCTTTAGAGATGAATGCCCCGTCCACCCCAGCTCTTTGGTGAGGAGACCCCACGGCAGCAAGGTCACAGGCTGAGGGCTAGGGCAATGAGCTCTTCCTCCCTTTCCCTGCTCACACCGGGAGAGACACTGAACGCAGCTAGTTATTTTCATTAGACCGGTTGCTCTTTATTTATGGACTCATCATTGCTGAGGTCCTCTCAGATCCCATCTTCGGCAGGTACCTTCTGTGTGCTTACACACAAGGCCAGACGGATGAGAGGATGGGCAGCACTTCATGCCAAGCCCCGCGGTGGCTCCTCTCTTTCCCCACCCACACCCCACCCCCACCCACTTGCAAGTTCTTGCCTTGATCTAACCTTGACTCAAAACCTTGACTCCATCTGTTTCTTGTTTTTTTCACCCTCACATTCACATTCATTCCCTTCATATCACTCATCCCATAATCTCTTTTCTTCCTTATTTTCAATTTCCATATATGTGAGCGTCTTTAAGAATTCTCATTATAAAACAATAGATTATAATGTTTCTCCTAAGCAACCTGAAACCTCTAAATGCTATTTTAAAAAATGAACTCTTAGGGTGTGTAGAACATGCATTAAAACTGATTTTAGAATTGTGAACAGTATTAAAATAGTTTTTTTGTAGTAATATTAAGCAGAATTAAAGATAAAAGGAGAGAAAGTACGTGTCTCAAAACCTCATTAGGAATATCCTGAAAAGATTGAGGTTTACTCATGTAGCAGGTCAGTTAATGGGTCTCATTTGGATGGTTATCATGCATCAAAGATGATTCCCCTTTACAGCCTCGGACCTTATCGGCCCAGGATTCAGACTCCTTGAGGAACAGCTGGGCTTCTGCTGAGAGGATGTGCATTTCCTTAACTCTTCCTTCAGGAATCTAGGCTCTGGCAGCTTTATACAGTTGCTCATACAGTGATCCCCCTTTTCACCGTTCTTTTTTTTTTTTTTTTTAAGATTTTATTTATTTACTTGACAGAGAGAGATCACAATAGGCAGAGAGGCAGGAAGAGAGAGAGGAGGAAGCAGGCTCCCTGCTGAGCAGAGAACCCGATGCAGGACTCAATCCCAGGACTCTGAGGTCATGACCTGAGCCGAAGGCAGCTGCTTAAACGAGCCACCCAGGCACCCCCCTTTTCTCCATTCTTACAGCTCTCATCCGCTGTGCACCCTCAACCCCTCTCAGCTTTCTGTAATAGTCATTCACTCATTCATCCACTCACTCATGCAGTCCGTAGGGTTGCGCCCTTGCCAAGTTCTGCTCTAGGTACTAAGAATATGATGATGAACAGAACAAATAAAAATCTTTGTCTCATGGGGACAGAGGTGGAGAGAGACAGTAAAAATTTAGTTTAAAAATTGTAAGAAGTATAAATGAAAAACAAAGTAGGGAAGGGAATCAATATTGGGGGCACAAAGTTTACAGGTGAGATAGAGTGGCCAGGGAAGACCTCACTGACAAGGTGATATTTAAGTAAAAGTGTGAAGGGGTGGAGAGCCATGTACCTGGGGAAAGAACCATGCAGGCAGAGGGTGCAGCAAGTGCAAAGGTCCTGTGGCAGGATTATGGCCACCACAGTTGGAATAGCAATGAATGGGGGAGAAAAGGTAGATGAGGCCTGAGAGGGAATGGGAGGTGGGTCCTGGATCAGGTACTATTTTGTGGGTCATTGTAAGGACTTGGGCTTCTTATTTTGTGAGATAGGATCCATTGGAGAGATCTGTGTCAGGGGAGAGATATAATCTGCTTATGCTTTAACGGGATCACTCTGACTGCCATCTTGTAACTGACCAAAAAGGGGCAAGCACACCATGGAGTCTAGTTTAGAGGCTGGCTAAAGCATTTAATGGAGAAGTCTGGTGGCTTAGATCCTGGTGGTGGCAGGAAAAGTGGCTTTCTATTGAAGGCATACCCTCCTATTCATCTCTCCATGCTCTGATCCTGCCTGCATTCTCCAGGACTGAACATCTTTTTTACATGTCACTGTCTTGCTCAAGAATGCCACAATAACTCTTGCTGACCAACTCACATTCTATCCTGTTTTCTGGTACTCTAACCTTTTGCAACATGACTTTCTTCCTCTCTATCCCTTCCCAATTCTCAGCACAGGCTCTCTATTCCCACCAGCCAGTGTACTATTTCCCCAGCACACACTACCTGCTGTTCTAACCTTTCCAGGGAGAGTCTACACTCTCTTCTTGTCTGGGATCCTTCTCATCCTTCAAGCCCATTTCAAGTTTCCCCTCTTGACATCTCCCCTAGTTGAAAGTCCATGTGAGTGTGTTTTCTGGCCTGGCCCCTACGGCCTGCACCGACTGTGCTGACAACGTAGCTTATGCCATTGTGTGGTCTTTCCTCATTTGGTCTTTGGTGTCTCCATGAGCTCATAAGCTCTAAAAAGTCATAACCTATTTTTGTCTCCTCCATCGCTCCCCCAGAACAGGAGAAGCACATAATATGTGTTTGTCAAATATTTGCTGGGTTGAACAAAATGCAACATATGCTCTTCAAGACAAAGATAGCTCTTTCCATCAATGCCTTTCACAGCGACCTGGCAAACTGTCCGGAAGGTGTTAAAGACACATGAGAAAACACAAGGACGTTGACCCTCACCTGCAAATCCTTGCTCGAGCTCTGAACCATTTCACCCTATGGTGTTTCCTGGAGCAGTAGTGCTCTATCATGCCTGCCTCCCAAGGCCATGGTGAGATTTCTCATATGTCTCTGGCATAACACCTACTCCCACGGCACCCCCATGGCACTCTCCAAGGGGTTCGGGAGCTGGCTGCCTTCTCCCGCCTTCCTCATGGCTCCCACCCGCTCGCCACTCTGTCTACCCCTTTCCCCAAGTTGTGTGGATTATTTACAGGCATGACTTCAAGGATGAATTTCATCAAGACCCGCTGAGCTGCATATTTACAGTCTCCAGGTTTTTCTTACCAGCTGTGGACGTTTTTGCAAACTCTACATTACTACCTAATTGAAACGACTGCTTGGTTCCATTTTTCTTATTAAAGACAGATTAAGAAAATCAGTTCAATACCTTAGCCATTTAAAAGTCATCACTAATCTCATGCTCTTGATTTATAATCTGGCTTTTTAAAAAATATATATGTCCCTACAGATCTTTCTTTTGCTTTTCAGACCCCCCTCTCCCTGCCCTTGCTGGTATCAAAACATACTTTATTAGACTGCTCATCCCACTCTGGTTAGCGTGCTTTACTGGTTAGTTTCTGTTCCTTCCCCATTGGGTCTTTTCTAGTACACGCTTTTTTTTTTTCCCCTCACCCATAAATCTCTTGCAATTTATCATTTGAACTTTCCAATTGTTCAAGAGCATGCACGGTGAGCATGAAATGCAGTGTTTTGAATTTCATTTGGGGTGTCTTCAAGAGCTCTCTCTCTGTTTTCTCTGATGACATTCTTGGCCCCTTGCCACCTCCATCTGCCAGTCCCCACAGCTGAGATCTCTCGGGCCCCAACAGGAGGCAGCAACTGGGCTTGGTCCCAGGCCTTGCCAGGAGAATGTTTGAAGCTGGTGCCAAAGTCTTCAGGATATTCCTGTCCAGCCAGCCCAAGCCTTGCATGTCAGCTGTAGTGACTGGCCTCCTCTTTGGATGTCGATGCCCAAGGATCTGACCTAACTTGTCCAGATCCTGAGATCATCCAGGGTCCCCCCTTAGCCTTGCTGGTCTCTCCCCTGAGCCACAGCTAAGGGTCCAGGGTCTGCCTTTACATGTTGCAGCACCCTGATCTCGCCTCACATTTGGGGGTCTCCAGGTCCTATCAAGGACCACTCAGTGAACTTGCTTGATGCCAAGTGCTGTCTACCTGGACAACTGCCACCACCTTACCCTCTGGATACATCCTCAGCCTTCCTAGATGAACTTCTTCCCACTATCTGCTACCAGATGGGTAGGTCTGACTTGCTGCATTCCTAGCCCTAGTCTGCCACGCACTGCTGGAGGACTTCATGATTCCTGCCCATCCCAGCATCCATTCTAGGCTGGCTTCCCAAAACAAATGTCTTCAGGAAGACAAACTATCACACGGTGTTTGTCTCCAGACCATCACATCCTCGAAGACTCTCTTTTCTCCCCTCCAGCACCTTTCTCCCCAGTGTCCAGAGTCCTCTTCCCAGCCATCTCTGACCCAGCCTTCTTGCTGTGCCACTGCTCCAGGCTAGAGAGCCTGCCCCTTCCCCAAACTGCCCCCTTTGCCCTTCCCCTTTTGGCAGCCAGTGCTCTGATGTTTCCATAAGGCCAAGCATCACAGACCTACTATAGATGTATTGAAGAAAATATGCCATATATACAATCATGCTTTTTTTCCTAGAAAAACGAAACTTCTTAGAAACTGTGAAACTTGAAACAACAATGATATGGCCATTTTTCACTCCTTAGAGTAACAGAAAATTTTTTAAAAATTATAATATTTAGTATTGAAAGCAGGTTAATAAAATCATACTTTCATACACCACCTCTAGGAATATAAACTAACGCATCTTTCGAAAAGGAAACCCACACTTTCTGACCTAATAATTTCCCATTGAGCACTTTACCCTGTGATATAGTAAAACAATTAGGCAAAGATTCATGTGTTAACATTTGTATTAAATTATTTTAAAAAAGCAAATATTTGGAAAAATACAAAAATTCATTAATGGAGGAAAGTTAATATGTAATTATACACTTATACTATGGAACATTATGTATCCATTGAAATATCTTCAAAGAATATTTTAAACCAAAGAAAATACTAATGATCTATTATTAAGTGAAATGGTAAGATTCAAAATTCTGTGATCTCAGTTGTGTCATAGCTGCCGTAGCATGGCATATGGGTGGTGTGATACACAATCACAAACTGTGTACGTATGTATTGTATAAGTAAAACTGGGTGAATTCATGTTAACATAATATAAATAAATGTTATCAGCCCTTCCTTTATGGGGTTAAAATTGATTTTTATTTTATATCTATGTTTGTGTGTTTTCTCAGATTTTCTTTTTTTTTAAAGATTTTTTTTATTATTCTGTTCCATTAGCCACCGTATAATACACAATTAGTCCTTGATGCAGTGTTCAGTGATTCATTAGTTAAGTATAACACCCGGTGCTCATCATAGCACATGCCCTCCTCAATACTTGTCACCCTGTTACTCCCTCCCCCCACCTCCCTCCCCTCTGAAACCTCTAGATTGTTTCTCCCGTGGTTCATCTCCCCCTCTGAATTCTCCTCCTTTGCATTTCCCTCTCTTCCCCTATGTCCTCCGTGCTACAGCTTGTGTTCCACATATGAGTGAAACCATATGATAATTGTCTTTCTTTGCTTCACTTATTTCACTTAGCTTATTCCCCTCCAGTTCCATCCATGTTGATGCAAATGGTGGATATTCATCCTTTCTGATGGCTGAGTAATATTCCATTGTATATATGAGCCACATCTTTATCCATTTATCTGTTGAAGGGTATCTCGGATCCTTCCACAGTTTGGCTGTCACGGTCATTGCCGCTATGAACATTGGGGTGCACGTGCCTCTTCTTTTCACTGCATCTGAACCTTTGGGGTAAAGACCCAGTAGTGCAATTCCTGGGTCATAGGGTAGCCCTATTCTTAACATCTTGAGGAACCTCCACACTGTTCTCGAGAGTGGCTGTACCAGCTTGCATTTCCACCAACAGTGTAAGAGGCTTCGTCTTTCTCAGAGTTTCTATAAAAAACATGTATTACTTTTATGGTCTCAAAAACAGCATTAAACACACAAAGGCGGTTACACTTGAGTTCAAGGTAAACATTGTTAGTGGCTGGAGTGGTGGATAACTTCACACTTTGACAGGAAGGAAGTCCACACAAAATAGTGCTTCTCTCAGTGAGTTTTCCCCCTTCCTCACTTGAGAAGTCACACCCTTTTAGCTTCTTAGCTGATGTGTTTAACATGTTTTCTCATGTGCAAAAGGAACAATCAGTGTGGAGCAGAATATTCATAATGGTGTAGGGACACTGGGATGGCTCAGTCGGTTAGGCATTTGCCTTCGGCTCAGGTCATGATCCCAGGGTCCTGGGATGGAGCCCTGGGTTTGGCTCCGGCTCACTATGGGGAGCCTGCTTTTCCATCTCTGATTCGCCCCACTTGTGCTCGCTCTCTGTGTCAAATAAACAAATAAAATCTTTAAACAAACAAAAAATGGTGTAAAATTGTGCTTGTTGAGATGAACTCCGTGGACTGTGAAGCCTTTCAGAAACTAAGGAAACATACAAGAAGGCTGGAAGGAATTCTGAGCTCCTAGAATAATGGGTGTCTTCTGAATATTAAAAAATAAATAAAAATTGTTGTCCCTGAAATGAATTCTCTTTGAGTGATTTCCTAGAGCAACGGCTCTCAAGTCTTGTGTTTTGCAGAGGATGAGAATGGACCACAAAGCAGATGAGCCAAGGCAGCAAACCTCAGACGCCTTCTTGGGCTGGCCCCGCATGTGGTTTGGTTTTTTGGAGGCAAAGCGCAGCTGGAGTGTAACCCATGCCTTCGGGATGCCCCTGTTCTCCCTGTTCTGGCAGACCTGCTCCAGTTGGAAGGCCTAGCTGGGGGACTTCTTGAACACATTGCCTCCCCACCCCCCCAGGCTCTGGTCAGGTGAAGAGTGGCTCTGACCCCACTCCCAAACCCGTGGGTGCTCTGGAGCTGTCTGTAGCTTCTCTTCCTTTGGCAGGACACAAAGTTTCCCGGCTCTGGCTTATGCATTCCTTACTCTAAAGGCTATATTTTCTTAACCTCAAACCAGAACATGTAGGACAGGACACTTTTTCCCAATTTGTCTTGGAAAAGTCTTTTCAGTATAAAAATTAGATACTATTTAGTTATATTTAGCAAATTACTTCTTTGAGGGGAAAAAAAAAAAGGCATGACATCGAACCATCCTGGTGTAGCTGGGTCTTATGGTTACTGTGTGTCTGGCTGGAGCATCAGTGGCATCTGCTCTGGGAACCCCCCTTCCCCACCCAAGTTAGATTACTCCAGCCTCAATGGGCAGCCCGCCTTCTTCTCACTCATGCTGCCGCTCCCAGGAGAGCTTGCTGCAGAATTAGTCACCTATGAACTAGTAGGCCAGTGGTATTTAGCCACCTCCAAGCTCATTCCTAAAGGACCTTGAGTATTTTCACTGCTAAGCTTTTGAAACAGTCTATATATTTGATAAGCAGTTAAAAAAAATCTGTCCTCTCCTATCTTTCAATGGTAGCCTTCAGTTTTTCACAGGTCTACTAAAGACAGAAACAATTGATCTCAAGGTGCAAGTTACTTGCAGTGCCTGAGCAATCAGCTCCAATGGGGGCGGAGCTAGGGAACTACCGGCGACTGGCGGCCTGTCCAAGTCTTGAGAGCCACACCCAGTGTCGGGCACCCTCTTCCTAGAAGCTTTATCATTGAGAATTCTTTCTTTAAACTGGGTTTCCCCGAGTTCCACGAGGGTTCAAGTGCTTCATAAATGTTGTGTTGTGACCCAGACTAGGAAATAGGATGAGAGCACAGAAGTTTGTCTTGGGGAAGAAAGAGAAAAGACTCAAGGTGTCTTTTTTTTTTTTTTTTTTTTAAGATCCTATTTATTTATTTGACAGGGCAAGCACAAGCAGGAGTTGCAGGCAGAGGGAGAGGGAGAGGCAGGCTCTCCGGGGAGCAGGGAGCCCAATGTGGTGCTGGATCCCAGGACTCTGGGATCATGACCCTAGCCTAAGGCAGCTGCTTAATGACTGAGCCACCCATGCGCCCCACCCAGGATGTCTTTTAAATGTGGTCCCCTGTCTCGGTCACCTTACTTTGGAGGATCGCTAAGATGAATGAAATGAGCTCTGACCCATACCTGCTTTGGTGGCTTACCCTGTCTTCGAGTCTGTGGGTGGTCAGTAAAGCACAGAAGTGTCCCCAGCACCTCAGGAGCTTCCATGGTGTGGACCCACAACGGCTCTGCTTTGTGCTGTGGCTATGGAGAAAACCCACGTGTGTAGCCTGAGGCAGCCATCCCCGAAACATATTACCTTGGTCAGGGGCACCTAGGTGGCTCAGTCATTAAGCACCTGCCTTCGGCTCAGATCACCATCCCAGGATTCTGGGATGGAGTCCTGTCAGCCTTCCTGGCTTCTTGCTCAGCAGGAAGCCTGCTTCTTTCTCCCTCTCCCACTCCCTCTCTCCCGTCTTTCTCTCTGTGTCAAATAAATAAAATCTTTAAACAAATGACATGTTACCTTGGTCAAAGGGAAGTAGAGCATAAGTGTTTGGGAAGAGTGCAAATCCATTATCCCAGCACCAGTTCACGCAAAATACAAGCCCATCGGTACCATCTTTTTCTCTTCGAAGACCACTGCTACTAATCTGGCTTGTAGACATTTTCATTTAATATAATTAAATATGCGGTTTCCCAAAAGAGGAAAGCAAAAAGGAAGCTTTGTGAAAGTTAATATGCTAGAATGGTTTTGAAATACATTACTGGACTCATCATTGAAGAAGAGAAGGGAGTAAGGGTGTCTTAGTTCCATTTTTACTATTCATTTCTTTCCCATGGAGATTTAGATAAACGTGTTTCTTTCTCCGTAATCATCTCCAAGAGTGGAAAAGGATTTCCTCACAGAATTTTAATGCAGGAAGGAACCCTAGAGAATGTCAAGCCCGAGGGTAGATTTACTAGAAAAATCCCCCTTTTTTTCAGATATTCAAAAGAACCTTAGAGCCAGCTTCTCCTCCTGGCAGAGACTCATAAAGGTCATCGATTCCCTCATTTGAAGCCTAATTTCACCCAGGAAGACTTGATGAGACGGGGGAAAAAAAGAGAGCCAGATTTACTCAGGTATTTTTAATATAAAGCAATGGGAAAAGAAATAGATCTATTAAATGACTGATTTAAAAAAAAAAAAAAACGGTCATTGCAAATAATAGATATGAGCCATGAAGTGTAGGTTTCTAAACAACACATGGTAATGATAATAGTGGGGGCTAACCCTGACCCAGCACTTGATGCATGCCACGTGTTGCTCTGAGCGCTTTATATTTGTATTAATTCATTTAATCCTTTTTAGGTAGGGGTGCTATTATTATCCACACTTCATAGATGAAAAAGATGAAATAACTTGCCCCCAGTTATGTACACATAAAGTGCTAGAGCCTGGTATTCACAGCTTGGCAGTTTGGCCTCAGGATCCGCACTCTGAACCACTCCGTACACAGTGCCCTGAATTAACAGCTGTTCCTGTTCAGTGGTTGCACTTGGTTACCCAAGAAAATCTCAGTAAGGGGCTAGAGCAAGCATTTATTGAGCACCTACTGTATGCCAACTCTTGGATCAATTCTCACAACAACCCAAGGAGATCTGTTACCTAAGAAAAGCTCGAAGAAAGACTTGAGCAAGCTTTTAATCTGCAACTGTGTAATTGTTGTTGGGTTAACTCTTACACAACTTGGAGAGGTAGTTTTCCTGTTTACAGATGAGGGAAGAGGTTCAAAGAGTAATGTTCAGAGAGGTGTCGTAACTTGCCCAATTTAGAGCGGGTCAAGAAAGAGAGTAGATATTTGAACATGTGTCCGTTGATCTCACATTTGTATTTATTCCCCTATCCTACACAAAGAAGTACAGAAAAATAATCTATCTGAATTTGTTTTGAATACGTAAATATTTTAAAAAATTCATAAAGCATATGTATATTTATTAAATTTTCCACATGAGATCCTTATTGACCAACACAACAATGCCCAGTAATACCAACGATTCTATTTTGACCTCATATCTTAAAATACCTTTGCTTTGAAAACAGTAGCCTGAGGAACAGCCGAAAATGCTGAACAATGTCATTAGCATTTTCAAGACACTACCTGGGTGAGTCATACAGAGGTATATATGGTTGTATGTCCGATCTAACTTGAAGGACCTTCTAGAAAGACAGCTTACAGACAGAAAGACCAGAGGCTGCAGTTTGAAATCAGTCATTTACCGCTCTCCTCTGATTAGGGCTTCTTGCTTGACCAGTGATGAGCAGAAACTGAATTACAGACTTTTGGCCTTTTCTGCAGGCCCTGTGATGCCAAAAGGCAGCTGATTTATCCGTCAGATCTGTGTACTAAATAAAATTGCCCAGATAAACAGATGGCCTGGCCATGGTGGTATTTCACAGCAACATGTGTTTGTTTGAATAACACGGTCATAAACCTTTCACTATGGGTCTAAAATTAAATTGTGGCTTTTGGATCTTACCTGGGGCTACTCAAGAGAGAACTGATTCAAATGTCAAATTTATGGCATGGTTTCATCAGTAAGTTCTAGATAATTTTCAATATTCATTTATAAGAAGAACATAAAGTAGGTGTCTCTTTTGAGTGTGTGTGTGGGGAGGTGGGGGATATTATACATGAAGATCCAAACCCTTCAATTATGATTTTCAACTAAACAGATTATCGCCTTTTTTCCCCCCTTATGAAATGAAAAATAAGGCTTCACTGCCATTCCGAGCCTTAAGTTTTACATTCTAACGCAATAGCAGGCCAAGGCTCTGGATCCACTCTGCTACAAAGTTCCTGATTGTCTTCTATCTTAAAAAATTAAGGGAAAGGGGGCACTGGGTGACTCGGTAGGTCAAGGGTCCAATTTTGGCTCAGGTCATGATCTCGGGGTCATGGGATTGAGCCCCAAGTTAGGCTCCTTGCTCAGTGGCGAGCCTGCTTCTCCGCCTCCCTCTGCCCCTTTCCCCTGCTTGCTCTCTCTTTCTCAAATAAATAAATAAAATATTTTTTTAAAAAAATTAAGAGATGGTAGGGAAGGAAGCACTCTGCTTGTATAGCATTCTGCCCAGATGGCCTAAATGGTATCTGCTGTCGTAGCTACGACTCTTCACATTAGTCCTGTCCGGAGAGCCATGGAGGATGGAAGTGGTCCGAGACTTACACTCATCAGTGGTAGAGTAGCCTGAATGAGAGTACTATTTTCTTCTTATACAGAGAATAATTAAAGCTGCAATTGGTGCCTTGTTAAAATCATACATTATTATTTGAGATAGTCAAATAAACCCCATCCTGTTCTTTGTGTTTATCCAGCTACTACCCACGAGAATAAAAGAAATGGCCATTATTGTTATAACAGTGAATTGGTATTATGGAGATTATGTTCTCTTTTCTACTCACTATTATAATTTTTAATAACATTTTATTTTGAGATAATTACAGATTCACATGCAGTTGGGAGAAACAATACAGAAGGTTTTCTGTGTTCCCTTCACCTCGCTTCTCACAGTAAAATCTCGGAAAAACTGAAGTATGATGTCACAAATAAGACATTGATATTGATATAATTTATGGGCCTTATTCAGATTCCAGTTCTAAATGCACTCACTTTTGTCATGTATATGTGTGTGTGTGCTTAGTTCTAAGCTGTTTTATCAGATGTGTAGATTCATAAGACCAACACCACAGCTGAGATACAAACTAATTCCTTGTACTATCCTTTTGTGCCATAGCCACCTCCTCCCCTCTGCCCCTCCCTAACCCCTGATAACCACTAATCTGTTCTCCATTCCTCTATTTAGGTCATTTTAAAAATGCTGTATAAATGGAATCACACCGTATGTAACCTCTTGAGATTGGCTTTTTTTTTTTTTTTAAAGATTTTATTTATTTATTTGACAGAGACCACAAGTAGGCAGAGAGTCAGGCAGAGAGAGAGAGGAGGAAGCAGGCTCCCTGCGGAGCAGAGAGCCTGATGTGGGGCTTGATCCCAGGACCCTGGGACCATGACCTAACCCAAAGGCAGAGGCTTTAACCCACTGAGCCACCCAGGCACCCCGCGATTGGCTTTTTAACTCAGAATAATCCCCCCTGAGATCTATCCACATTGTATTTCATGGTATAGATGTACCTTGATTTGTTTAGTCATTCATTCCATTCAAGGCTAAATGGTCAAAGAAACTGGAATCCCTGAACCACCACTACCCTGCCCAGTTTGGGGCTATTCTGAATAAAGTCATTATGAACATCTGTGTATAGGTTTTGGGGGGGATCATTAAGTTTTCATTTCTCTGGGAGAAATGCCCAGGAGTACAATTGTTGGATTTTATGGTAAACCCATATTTAGTTGCGTAAGAAATTTCCGTACTCTTTTCCAGATTGGCTGCACCATTTTATATTCCCAGCAGCAATATGTTAGATTGTTCTGTAACAATAAAATCACATTCTGCACATTTCTGATAGCCCGGGCCCATTTAAGCTCTCTGTGACATCTCTCTCTCATCATCTCTGCCTGTGGTTACCTCTATCTTACATCTCATAATATTTGAGCCATTCACTAATATTGGTACCCTTTCAATATTTAAACATTTCTTATTTTAAAGCCTCCCTATTCCAACTACACTGAAAACTCACTGAGTCCTAGGATCCTTATTCTCATTTGGTATTTCCCATGCTGAGCCTGGCACAATAATTAGTAATCAGAAGACGGGTTTTGAATGATTATAGTTGAATAAATAAGGAGTAATTTGAGTCAATAAAATGTGTTTTCAAAAAATTACAACGTTCTCTTTAGAAGTTATGTTATCAGGGGCACCTGGGTGGCTCCGTCAGTTAAGTGTCTGCCTTTGGCTCAAGTCGTGATCTACAGGTCCTGGGATGGAGCCCACATCAGACTTTCCTGCTCAGGAGGGAGTCTGCTTCTCTCTCTCTCTCTCTCTCCTTCTGTCCCTCCCCACCACCCTTTCACTCTTCTCAAGTAAATCTTCTCAAATAAATCAATAAAATTTTATTTTTTAAAAAAAGGAAAAAAAGTGATGTTACTAGATTTAGGTAAATTCTAGAACCATTGTTGTTAAGCAAATTGCTACAGATGTAGCAAACTTAAATGTGTGATTTTTCCCTTTGTTCCCCAAATAACCTTGATACCTTCTCTCTGAGGAAGTTAAACCATTAGCAAAATAGCAAAATATTGTATCAAGTTTTTACTTAAAATAGCTTAATTAGATTACTGCTTTTTATTGCTTTTCTCCAAGTGTTTCTTGCCTTGCCATCCTAGCATTTGTTGACATCAGAGCAGATGTGTTGGTAAATGTTTAACAACCAGCTCTCTGAAAGGAAAAAAAAAAAAAAGCTCTCAGGTATAGCCTTTCTCAGTTCCCATGATGTAAAGACTCCGACGAAGGCCAATTTCAAGCTACCATTTTGACATCACTGAACACAGATTTAGGAAGAGATGCTTACAGTGGAATCTAGTGAGCCAGTTCAAGCTAGCCCAGCACACCAGTGCTAGGGATATACTAAATTTAACTCATGGAAAATATTCTACATTATATATCAACATTCAAATGAGTCATCTGCACACAGACACTGGGAATTTTTGAATGACTTCAGTCACCAAAATCTCTTTTCTCACCAGTAACTGCCAGTGTTTAACGCTTTCTCAGAAGTAGCCCATTCTACCGCCCAGCTGACCGTCTATTCATTCTTTTTGTCTGGGTTCAGATGCCTCCTTCTTAGTTTCTGCTGATCGCTCCCTCCCCGCACAAGCCCAGCTTAACCCCAGATGACATGTCATCGTTTCTCATCACCCTTTTGCTTTGCCTTCAGGGTGCTAAGTAGGATTTATATTTATTTTTGTTCCTAGAGTGTCTGAAACCCTCCCTCAACTAGACACCACAGGAAGGCTTGAGGCCCCAGCAGCAGCATGAATGCAGGGGTGCATAAAGGCCTTGGCTCAGCTCTGCATCACAGGTGCCCCCTCCTCCCGCACTGGGGTTGGCCCCTCCTCTGCTCGCTTGGCTCGTGAGCTCTTCAGTCTAAGACAGCACAGGGCAAAAGAAGCTACGGTGTTTCCAGCCTTTCTCAGCTGCTGGAGGAGGTCATCCCATGGACGTGACCGCCGGCTGACCCTTGAGGTGGGAGCTGGATTTCGGCTATCAGAGGCTCCTCCCCGCTCCC
Organism: Mustela putorius furo; assembly: GCF_011764305.1. Taxonomy (NCBI): domain Eukaryota; kingdom Metazoa; phylum Chordata; class Mammalia; order Carnivora; family Mustelidae; genus Mustela; species Mustela putorius. Next base: position 36,705,505 of record NW_025421987.1, read on the forward strand.
CGTCCTTGGAACGCACGTCTGCACGTTCCGCACGTTCCGCACGTTCCGCACGTTCCTCACGCTCTGTCCGCGTTTCCCCGCGCGGGAACCACGTGACGTTCAAGGAGGCAGCTGTGAGCGGGCCACGCCGTGCTGAGACCACCGAGACGGTAGCCTTGACTTAGCCCAGGTAAGACGTCGCTGTGAACCGTGAAGTTTCTGGGCGACCGGTGTGGCGATCTCCGCACCTTGTGGCTTCTGGAGACAAGACTCCTGTGTCCGTTCCCTTGCTTCTTAAACCCGCCACCTCCTGCCCGTCTTGAGGGGCTGCCTCGTCGTCTGTCTGTCCTTGCCCTCCGTGTGCGGGGCCACTTTCGGATTTCTCCCCTGGAAGCTCTGGAGTTGGTGAACCAACGAGTCTTACACCTTCATCAGCAAAACACTCTGCACTATCACGATTCGCAGTTCTCTCGTGAACATTTCATTTCATAATGCAGTGTTCTCTCGTGAACATGTGCCAGCTTTTCCCTTCTCTATTGTTTTTCCTGCCCTTACCATAAAGTCACCCCCTGTTCAGCCGGTCCATTCAGCTCCATTTCCCTTCCCCCCTGTTTATTTAATGATCACGTTATGTTTGTTATATCATCACAGACGTCAAGGGACATTAACTGGTGTTTCTTTTTCTTTGCATCACTCACAGAAAATGCAAGACTAAAGTTTTCTTTGTTCTTTGTTTTCTCTCTTCTTCCACTGGAATATAAACTCTGAAAGCATTTAAAAATAAGGACTGTGTATTCTATTATCTGGGACTTAGAACAGTGCTTGCTTCACAGTAGGTACTCAATAGGCATATCTTGAATGATCCCTGAGTCGTTTTTGATGAATAAGGAGAATATGCAATGCATTCAAGAAAGAAACCCAAGGACAAGTGTTTTATACAAGAATGATGCTTAAATATTTTTTTAAGATTTTATTTATTTGACAGAGAGAGATCACAGGTAGGCAGAGAGGTGGAGGAAGCAGGCTCCCTGCTGAGCAGAGAGTCCCATATGGGGCTCGATCCCAAGACCCTGGGATCATGACCTGAGCTGAAGGCAGGGGCTTAACCCACTGAGCCACCCAGGCACCCAAACACTTAAATATTTTTAAAAGAAAAACAGTCTGTTAATAGAAATAACTCTGTAAAAGTTAGCAACCAAATAAACCTGAAGTTGAAAGAACTGTTAACAGAAAATAAGTCAATCTATTATGGGATTGATCTATTTCTATCCTAAAACATCTTTCAGACCATGAGTGTTTCAAGTGCCAATTTCCTGAATTAACAGCTAGTGGGTTTTTACTTCAATGATAATATTTTACATTTATGTGGCACTTTATATATTACAAAGCTGTGTCGTGTGTTGTCATACTTGATTACTATTCAGACTAACTGGAGACTTTCCAATGCTTGAAGTCAGGCTATGTGCTATTTAATATAAAGGGATAAAGTTACTATGTCAGAGTATGCTAGTTAACCTCCAAGATTCATTTTTCCTTCCTTAGCAATAAGGGCACTAATTTTTTTTTTTTAAGGGCCCTAATTTTGAGCTGGGCACTAACCATGCTGCTAAGAATCTGTTTTCTTTAGCAACCTTGCAACTCAGTGGAAACATGAAACCAGTTTTTGTAATGAGATTTAAATGATAATGTGGACAGTTCCTCCCTTACAGAGGGAAGAATGCTCTTCTTTATTCCTCTCTACATCTTAATGACTGGAATGCATTTGTTGATGGCTGGTGGTTTAGCAGTCATTTTAGACCGTGAGGAGAAAGGCCACAAGCATGTCCATCTTGTCCTCAATATATTTTCAACCCTTAGCACAAGACATAATATATACTAGATATACAATAAATATATATTAAATAAATGAATAAACATGATTTCTTTGATCATATTCTCCCTGTATTTTCTTCTTGGAGAAGCTTTGGACAACTATATTCTAAGGAAGTAGAAAAAATAACAAAGGTATTAAAATTCCACATTTGCACAGTCCTATGCCAAGCCTTAAACCATCTGTAGCCATTTATACAATTAACAAGTTTTATAAAGCTGTAAAATTATTTTGAAGTTCACATTGTGATTCTTGGGAGAGTCACTGATGGTATGGTTTCATTATAGCATAAGGAGCTCATATAAGAGAATTTGTATTACCAGGTTAATACCAGTTAAAAGATACAAAGTAAGGACTGGATTCTTACAAATCTCTAGCAGTTTCAGTAAGTGAAGTTGGGGAAGGGACACAGGGGACTTAAGGAGACACTGAGCATAACTGGAGCCAGAAGGTAAAGTAAGATGAATCTCAAGAGAGGACTGAGGTCTGCACTGGGATGTGATTTAAGATGGGGTTCTGGGTCTGAGGCTGTCGCATATGCAGATTTACCCTGAGACTTCTTACAAGTGCCATTCAGGCACTGGTACTTTCTGCAATTTCATGACTAAATTACTTAAAAGTTCATTTTGGTAGCTCTGGTTGTCAGTACATTATTGCTTTAAGGTGTAAACTATATTAAAGCTTTTGAGAACAGATATAAAAAGATTATTTAGTATATTTCCAAATGATCATTTAGAGCATCCTAAACTCACACACTTCCAACATTCCCTAATAAATTGCTCAGGCATAATAACATTAGTGTAGTATCAAAAAGATTTCAAGGCAATCTTCAGACAAAGTAAAAGCTTATTGTTCCTACCTTACTGGTTTGAAAGATAATGCTTAGCAACATCCAGTAAAACATCTTGAAATATTATGCATACCCAGTCTTACTGCATCCCAGATAGATTCATTGTCTAATATTTATAAAAGATGGATTTTTGGTATGTGTTTAATGGTGGCATTTTTTTGCAGTAGCCAATGCCGAAATTTTAGAAGAGAAATTTGGTGCTAGAAATATTTACTATAGTGCTGGCACATAAACCAAGAGCTATTAGACTTTAATGCTTTTTTCCCTAAACTTTTTATAGACTTTCATTTTTAATCGCTGCCAATCTGCTGATTTTATTTTAAATAGATACTTCAAGACTGTGCTTTGTCAAAACAGACAGATGTATCATTAAATTCCCTCCCAAATTACACATTAGGCAATGTCTTTGTTTCATGTGCTACTGAGGTATTTGGATTTGTTATAATCTGGAGTGAAAAGGAGGCCAGAAAGCTGAATTGCAGAACAAAAAGCTCTATCATTTAGAATTGATTGTTCTGATTGCATATGACTTTGTGAAATGCCCATTAGCCCAAGTGGGGGTGGTCGTGGTTCTATGTGCTTGATCTTACAAGTCCTTCTGGCACGGGTTTGTTGGGAGAGGCTGGTGGAAGAGTTCACACTAGAAGTCTCTGGGGTTGCTTTTTCTGTCAATCTTCTCTTTAAAGAAAGGGATGAAGGATGATTTGGGTACTTCTCAAATGTTCTTTTCAGTGGGCTTCTGTGGTAGCTTCCTGTTACTGCTGCTGAGATGAATGATCACAAACTCAGTGCTTAAAGGAACACAGATTTGATATTTCACAGTTCTGGAGGTCAGAGTCTGAAAGGGTCTTACTGGGTTACAATCAAGGTGTCAGCAGGGGTGCATGCCCTCTGGAGGCTTTGGGAAGAATCTGTATCCTTGCCTTTTTGCATTTCTGAAGGCTGCCTGCATTCCTTGGCATGTGGCCCTTCCTTCATCTTCAAAGGTAGCAGCAGTGGGCTGCAGCACCTTTGCATTTTCTTTTACTCTGACTTTCCTTCCTCCACCTTTCACTTATGAGAACCCATGTGATTACCTTGAACCCAGGAAGAAAATACAGATAAACCTCCCAATTGCAAGATTCTTAGTTTAATCACATCTGTGAAGTGCCTTTTGCCATGTAAGTTGACAATTTCACAGGTTTCAGGAATTAGGATGTGAATATCTTTGGGAAGAGGCATTAGTCTGTCTTCCACGGAGTACTTAATGAATGCATATTAAGCCATGTCTGTATTTAAGACCCTTTCCTAAAGATGAAAGCCCTTGATATATTTCCTTTCAACCTGGATAGCTCTGTCAGAAGAGCCGTCTTTTTACCAAATTAGTCTAGGTATTGATGTTAGTAAATAAGAGAAATAGAGATTATCTTGAGAAGAGAATCCTGTCCTCCAATAAGGGAAGCATCTAAGAAAATTGGAGCTCTATGAGAACTAGATAGATATCTTTGTCCATTATACCCACCCCATGACACATAGGACAGCAATGCTACAGTATTGTCTTCAGAGACCTTTTGTTTTCTTACCCTGTGAAGAAAACTCAAACCCTCCATTTTAGAATAGGAGAGAAAACATTTAGAGAAAGGACATCTGGTATACCGTGCTTGTCTTGTTTGCATTGTGTTTCAACTGGGTCAAAGATTGAGGTTAAAAAGACAATTTGAAATCTTCAGAAAAGGCCTCTCTGGATGGGAAAATATGAAAACTAGCATTGGAGGCCTTCATAATGGGGATGGTAGAGAAATTTCTATCAACTCTGGTAGCTGCCATGTCTGTGAGTGGTGTGGTGTGGTTTTCCAAGTCCTTTTGAAATGACTGTGCCACAGAGTAAGCCCAGCTACTGAGGAGAATCTAGTTGGTTTGAAAGGACAGAAGAAAAACTAGCCTTGCATTTTATGTACATCCAGTCATTGGAGAAGCCTGTGTGTTGTCATTCGTAAGTCTTACTAAATCCTGAAAATGTTCTCTTTGCTTCTAAAACCTTTCCTACTTTGGAGAGTAAATGTTCTTTCTCTTCTTTTTACTGCCTTTAGGGTACATTTAAACCTTCGTTTACTACCTGAAGTCTGTCAGGTGTTGACCACTTTGGTTTTTACTGAGCTGAGTGATACCCTACTAGGTTCTGGAAGCTCCTCCATCAACTGCTTACAGGAGCTCCCTTGTGGCCACTGAATTAGGTTTTGTCTTACCCACCAGGAAGAGACAGAGACATTTTTACATTTCATCTAAGTTCTTTGGACTCCTGAAGAAGGATCTTTGCAGGCCTCCCCATGTGTTTCCATCATCAGAGTCATTTGGCTTCCTCTCTGGGGACAGTTCCTGTAAGGACCTATTTAGCCAGAGGCTCTCATCCAGGTTAAACAATAACCTTGTTGTTTAACCCTTAAACTGTCCCTGCTCCCCTCCCCCCAGGGGACTTCCATAAAAACAAGTCCCGGAAACCAGCCCCAGGTAACAAAGCCCAGATGCAAGGATGGGTCAGGCCAGATGGAGACATCCGATCAGAGGGGGGTTGCATATTGTCTCCCTAGCTACCAAGGAGTATGGGCCCCACCTTTTGGGAGCCTTTTGGGTGCCAGTTCTAACCAAGGTGATAGGCTAGTTCAAATATCTACTATAAGGTAAATTGTAATTCAGTTGGTCACCTAGCATCACTATGCAGCTTTCTCTGTGTGTTACAATTTCATTGGCCACCTGTGTGTGGCCAGGCCCGACCGCATGGCCTTTGCTCTTAAAAACTAGTCTGTGAAACCACCGAGAAGGATTGCCCTCTCTTGTAAGAGGTGCGGCCCCGAACGTTCGGTTTGATTCTTGATGCTTGGTGCAAAATAAAGCTTTGCTTGACCTTCGCTTTGTATCAGTCTCGTTCCTTTAATCATGGACCCATTATTGGGGGACCTAACAGTTCCTAGCACCTGATGCCAACCAGTGTCACAGACGGGTAGATGTTCTACTTTTAAGATAGTTTTGTCTTTGCTTTTTCTTTCCTCCTATCAGGTTAAGGAAAAGGAATTTATATCTATTTTCAGAGCCTCTTTTTCCCTGTCTAAAGCATTAATCATTCAGGTTCAAAACTTTTTTTGGTTAATTTTTCTATTCTTTAAATCTTCATTTATTGAGAATCTACTATATATAAGTCATTATGCTTGGAATTCATAAGGATTTTATATCTGAGTCCAAAGAATAAGCAGCATGAACACACAGAAAAAAGAAAACGTGTTTTCTCTAAGATTCTAGACTTGCATTTGTTATGATGTCACCAATACAGTATGACCTTGAGCAAATCCCATCCTGTCTCAGGAACTCTGTTCCTCTGCTGGGAAAGAGGGTGGCGTTGGATGATCTCCAAGGTCACTTCAGCCCTGGGTTCAAATGAGTGTAAGTCTAGGCATGTAGCTGTCCATGCCTGACTTGTTTCAATGAGTGAGGGGAAAATCTGAGGGAGGATGGGATGGCAAGTTTGCTAAAAGGTGTACACTTTACAGGGAACATGCCCTTTACTTTTCCAAGGTAAGAACTTTTCCCCTCTCAGTGTATGCCAGGAATCAGAGATGAAACCTGTTTAACATAAACGTACTTAAATGAAAAAAATGCTTCGTTTTTGTAAAAATAGGATGGTAGCAATTTTTAGAAAATTAACCAACTCTTTTTACATTGAAAAGGTAGTACATGCTCACTATCAAAAACTTGGAAAATAATAAAAAGCCAAGAGGGGAGGGATAACATTTAGCAATGATCTCAGTGTTGAGAGAGATCGACTGTTAACATTTTAGTGTGCTTCCGTAGAGTCTTGTTGTTCCTTATTTGTCCCCCCACAATGTATATGTGGAAGCCTAACCCCCAATGTGATGGTATGAAGAATGGGGGAGGGGCGGGGCTGGACTTTGGGTGATGATGAGGTCATGAGGGTGGAGCCCTCCTGAATGGGGTCAGTGCCCTTAGTGAAGAGACCCCAGACAGCTCCCTGACCCCTCCCGCCATGTGAGGCCGTGTGAGACCGCAGTAAGACAGTTGTTTATGAACCAGGAAGTGGACTCTCACCAGAAACCAAGTCTACTGTGCCTCCGAGCTTCCAGAACTATGAGAAATACGTTTCTATGGCTTATAAGCCACCCAGTCTGTGGTCTTCTGTTACAGCAGCCCTAACAGACTAAGATAAGTCCTAACTCAGATTGGAAATACTTTCCATATGTCTTTTTTCGCCATAACACTGTACTGTCAGTAATTCTAAATTGGATACGTACCTATTGTAATGATTTTGGAAACTACCTAGTAATATAGAGAAGAAAAAAACGAATCCCCCTCATCTTCACTCTGATTCTTAGGTACTGGTGAGTGTTTGGTCTCTTTGCCACATTTTGCTTCATGCTTTATTTTTCTCCAAGATCTCATTTGAGACTCAGCACTGTTTTCAGGCATCCTTGTTTCTTCAGAGAGGCGTGACATTCTCCTCTTTAAGCACAGGTGAGACAGCATGTGGTTCCTGCCCCATGGACACTTCCCGTGGCTAGCATAGTGATTAACCTGGCATCAATTACACTAAGTGCTATTTAAGGAGAGAGGACGTGCAACCTGGAAATTAATCCATTAGCACTAAATTAAGGCCACCGTGGAATAGTCAAAGTACCTCTTCGCCAAGAAAGAAATGTACTTTCTTCTCTGTTGTGCTTAACACAGAGATTTGGTGAATTCATCCAAGTTCAGTTGAGTCCAAGCTCAGGACCACTTTTCCCATCAACAGAAGTTTCCCCTACTTTGTGCTCAGGCAGTGGCTGCTGTGCTGTTCAGGGTTTGTAGAGAATTCCCTCCCCCTCATCAATCCCCCCCCATATATGGTGCTCACTCTTTGTTACTAAGCTGTGTGTGGGTACACATGTGCATGTGCATGAATGTGTGTATACGAGTGTGTGCCTGGGTACCCATGTGAAAAGGTAGACACGTAGGCATTTTCAAGTACATCAGGCTATTATTACAAGTTATAAGTAGTATAGAAAGACATTATAAAGGGATTTGAAGTCAGAAAGCATTTTCTTTTTGTGGCTGATGTGTCCTGCAGTCTGGCTAACCATGGTTGTCTTCTTTTACAGAAGGCCTTCCTATATCACACAATTTACAATAATCCCCATCTCTAATATTTATTGAGGGCCCACCATGTATCTCTGAAAGGCATTGGAACTATGGCAGGGAAGAGACAATCAAACTGGGCTCTCCCAGAAATTAGGCTCTACTAGAGGAGAGGGGGAAACAAACAAATAAATAAATAAATAAATGACTATTGATAACTGTCGGGGAGCAGGGGGCCAGGGCATACATATGAATGTTGGTGGGTGTTGGTGGAGAAGGGTTTAAGGGTGGGTATTTTATTTTTTTAATATTTTTATTTTTAAAAGGATTTTATTTATTTATTTGAGAGAGAGGGAGCAAGTGAGGGAGAGGAAGGGAGGGAGAAGCAGACTCCCCACTGAGCAGTAAGGCCGATGTTCGGCCCGATCCCAGAACCCCGAGATCATGACCTGAGCTGAAGGCAGACAACTGACTGAACCACCCGGGTGTCCCTGAGGATTGATATTTTAAATAGTTGACCACATGTGTGACCAATCATGTTCACTGTAAATGTGGTGAAAAGGAGGCTTGTGAATGGAGACCTACAGCCTTTGAGGAACAGAGTGCTGCAACTGCCTGGAGGAAGAGTGATGGAAGCAGAGGGATCAGCATGTGCAAAGGCTCTGAGGGAGGTGCACCCAAGACGTATTTGAGGAAGAGTAAGGAGGCTGGTATGATTAGTATAGGGGAAGTGAGGGGAAAATGGTAAAAGGTGAGATCAGAAAAGAATCAGGGGTGTTGTTTTATGCCATGGTCCACCACTTCTATAACATTCTTCTAATGCACTGATCATATCATTTCACTCATACCTTGACCCAGTATACTTCGATTCCTGGAAAAAATTATACAAGTGAAATTCTAGCCAAATTGACTGGTAATCATAAGTTCTCCTGTTTTGGTAATCTAGGTAGATACATTAATATCTTAATCTTCCATTGTTGCATAACAAATTATCATACATTTGGTTGTTTAAAACATTGCCCATTTATCATATATAATTTCTGTGCATCAAAAGTCCAGGCATGGATTAATGACATCCTCTGCTCAGAGTCTCAGAATCCAAAATCAAGGTGTTGACTGGTCTGTATTCTTATCTGGAAGCTATGGAGAAAAATCTGCTTCCAGGCTGGTTCAGGTGGTTGGCCAGATTTAATTCTTTACAGTGGGAGGACTGAGATCTTTGTTTCCTTGGTGTCCAGGGCCTATTCTCAGTTTCCAGAATACCCTGCAGTTCCCTTCCACATGTACTCTCTGTTTTCAAAGCCTGCGAAGGAGATTCTCCCTCTTACAGTTCTAATCTCTTATGCCAAGAAAGGCCCTGTCCCATTTAAGGGTTTATCTGGTTAGGCCAGACCCACCAAAAGGTCACCATCTTTCTACCTTAGAGTCAGCTGATTAGAAAAATCATTACATCTGCAAAATCTCTTCCTAACACCTAGATTGGTGTTTGACTGCATTCCTGGCAGACGGTACACGTACCCTGGGGCCTAGAAATCCTGGGGATCAGCTTAGATTTCTGTCTACTGTGGCGGGAAAGCCTCCAACTAGGGCACACTAATGTACAAGGGGAATGTTTGTAGCACAATGAGGGCTAAATCCAAATTTACATTAGAAATGGGTGAAGTGGGCAAGTTGAAAAGAGGGGGAGCTTTAATAGTGGTGACTTGGAATCACCACTCCTGGAGGTGTGAGAAATGAGAAGAGGAAACTTGTATGTGTTGACTGTGACTGTGGACTATGAGAAAGTGTGAGCACTGGTATGAATAGGGAAGGTAAAAGGCAGTGGGGGACCATGGCTCTCTAGGATGATGGAAGATGAGGGGGTTAGGAACAATGGGTTTCATTCTCAGGGCCAGGAAAAGTAGAATGATTGAGGAAAGTGCAGTTCGCAGAATCCCATCTGGGAACAGGTGTGGCCAGGAAGCCAGCCCAGGCCTTTCCAGAGCCTTGTGCAAGTACGCCAACCCAGTGTTACTCAGAGCGTGGCCTGTGAATCCCAGCATCAGTACTACCGGGGGATTGTTAGACATGAAGAATCTCAACTTCCCACCTCAGACCTTGAATCAGAATCTGCATTTTATTAAGATTTCCAGGTGACTCATATGTGTACTAAAGTTGGAGAAGCCCTGCTCTACCCAGCTGCTCCTTAGGATGAAATCTATCATCTAGGCTTCCCAATAATCTGACAAAAGTTTTGCATTCCAGGGAACCTTCGGAGTCTCCAGCAACCAGGACAGTTGGTTGCTCAGGCTTCTATCCTCCAAGGCTCAGTGTTACAGTTAAAAATGCCTGCAAATGGTGCCCCTCTGGCCCTGATCCATTCCGTGTAGAGCTCCGAGGCCACCCCAGGAAGCTCTCATTCCTGCAGAGGCTTCCCCACCAGGTGGGCTGAAAAGACTTCTTATGGCTATCCACCCAGAAGGATACCATCGCCATCACAAACTCATAGAGTATAGTCAGGAAGGGAGAACTCAAGAGGAGGGACTAGAGCTGCCCAAATCAATCAAGCAGAAGGGTTCTCTGTGAGAGACCAGATGCTGTGAGGGAGGCCCCATGGGAGCTGGCCAGACTGGAGGGAGCCATCCATCTCATGAGCTGCTTCTCTAGCTCTTCAGAAATAATGATTCTGTCCAGCAGGATGTTAAGTGGCTTGAAGTCATAAAGCTGAGCGCCAACCGAGAGCCCGTCCCTGCTAAACACAGATGCCAACAGCCTCCACACAAAACCGCCTAACAAGATGAACGGCCAGGCCACTTTAGAACCTCACCACAGCTTGTCCCTCTCCAGATGACATGCCAGACATCTGCTGTGTTGAAATAATAGAAAAACAGTTACAAATTAATGAGGGTGGACGCTGGGCTGGGTACAGTGGTCCGTGTTGTACAGGATTTTCTCTTGTAAAGCCCACTCCCATTCTAGGCAGGAACATATTTCATAGATGGGGACACAGGGGCTCAGAAAGAAAAACCACTTGGAGGGTGAGTTGTGGGACCAGTATTCTTACCTGCTCTTTCTCACTCCAAGTCCATGTTCTGGGCACAGCTCCCGTCTCAATTTCTCTTGGCTTTCCTCTGCCCCCTGCAGAAAGAGTCTGCCCAGGACATGTTCTCTAAGCAGAGGGAGTGTCTGTAGGCATCCCATCTGACAGCACAGCGCAGCATATTCAACCTTAACACCTTAAAAGTAGCTTTCTGCTAGCGGAAGCAGTGAATAGGAAATGTACTAAAACATCAAAAGACCTATAATTATCTATGTTTTGAATTATGTGAGGGCATGCTAGGTTTAATAAATGCAAGTAGGACAAGAAGCAGTAATTCATAATCTGTAATAGTTTACATACACCTATTATACTCGTTTTATCTTCGCAACAACTTTGTGGGGTTCACGGAAGAGAGATTATTTTCCTTTAGAGAACAAAGGAAACTGAGACTATACAGTGAAACTGGACTCGGCCAAAGTCCTTCCATGAGGATATGGTCAAAAACACAACCGTGTGCATCCTGACAGCACGTTCTGTGCTCTTCAGAGACCAAATCATGGCACCAAAGACAAACACGTGTGGCCGTGTGTGCAGTTCATGGCTCATCCTCAGGGAGCAAAGTAAATTGGGGGCCACGATAGTTTGCAAAACTCACAACAGACTCCAGTGATCTTTAATATATAAATTTTCTCCAAATGTCAGCATTTAGTGCTCAGAATGTCTGTTAACATATGTTCTTTGATGCACAGCAATTTTGGGAGATACACAGGTCAGTACTGAAGCCACAAGCCACATGTGGCTACTGAGCACTTGACGTGTGGTGAGCCCAAAGGAGTTGTGCTTGTCTATAAAATCCTCTCTGAGTTTCAGGGACACAGTATAAGAGAACATGTAAAATATCTCTTTAATATATTTTGTATTAAGTACATGTTGAAATAATTATATTTTGTATTTGTTGGGTTAAAATACATTGTTAAAATTATTTTTACCTGTTTCTTTTGACATTTTACTGTGGCTACTAGAAAAGGCACAAGTGAGGAGGCAGCTAGCTTGCCTTTCCCTCTCTTGGACATGTCCAAAGTCCAAAGTTGATACCAGAGTGAGGATATCAAAGAAGGTCCTCAGGACTCTTTCCGGTTAGAACTTAAGAAAACAGTCCCTTTATCTGATGCCTGGCTCTGTGTGGCTCTAAAGCAGGCCTCTGTGGAACGGGACTTCTCAGAGCTCACTTGCCACTCTTGTTCAAATGCAGGCTCTGATTCAGCAGGTTTGAGGGTGGGACCTGAGGTTCTTTATTTCTAACAAATGGGTGATACTCATGCTGGGGGTCCACATACCTACTCTGAATAGTGAGAATCTCTAGAAGATGAACAGATACCGTGTCCTTTGGGGCAGGAGGTGTTCAGTGTTTCTCCCGCTGTGCCACAAACACAGTAACTGAGGCAGAAGACTGCCCCAGATGTTGATGGCCCCATTCAGCGTGTGTCACGCATTTAAATCAATGAGAGGAACAAGCTGGTGTGTGTGGATGGGCTGGTGTGGGACATGCAGAGCCCGTGGGAGGAGCCACAGGAGTGTGGTGGGCACTGTGTGGTGAGGGGGGCGAGCAGGGTCTCGACAAGGTGAGCTGTTAGAGCCAGGAGTGCCTCTTTAAAATCTGGGTTATTTGTGTGTGAACAGCCCTCTGAATTCTGGCTGTACAATTGGCGTTTTAAACTATTTTCATGTCTACATAGAACTGGAAGATTTTTTTTTTTTTTTTAATGACTAGATGTTATTTTCCCAAATGGGGCTTTAGATGAGAAGCTTACTGGGGAAAGGGTTTGATTGAACCAAGCGACAAATAAAAGCTCTAATAACCTCTCTCATCTTTTCAGTTGAGAAAGTTTCTAAAGTCAGCCTGGCATTCTTCTTTGCTTGAGTTCTCGCTAAGGTCAGTTAATGAAACTCAGACATTTTTCTCTCCTTTGTTTTGTCGGGGATATTCCCCGCCCCCCCTCACAGAACCCTTTATTTGAGTGTTACCTGGGATAGTCTAAATCCTTTTCTTTCTTCCTTTTTCTTTTCCTCTTTTCCTCCCCTCCCCCACTCCTCATCCACATTTTTCCTCACCTCTTCTTTTTAGCACTTTCTTGCGATTTTCTTTGGTTTTCAGCTCTTGTTTCAGAAGCTTGGTTTTGTGCCAGAGGCCCTACGCTTGGGCAAGTCTTACTTAGCATAGTATTTGTGGGCAGCCCCTAAGAACTGAAGTGAGTCCTCACATGAGAGCACCTCTTCATCTGGAGGCTCTCTTCAGCACAGTGGAACGGAGGGCAGCTGTGGGACTCTCAAAGGTCTTGGGCTGGAGCCCCCTCCAGGGAGAGATTTTCTAACATCAAGTGGGCTTTCTTCCCAGAGGAATTGTCTCAGCCAAATCCAGGCATCTACTTGCTTTGCATGAACTTCTTATTACTTTTGAATCTCTTGCTTCTCCTTAAATCTAACATTGTCTTGTAGCCCATCCAGGGTCTAAGCTTTTATTCTGCAATTTGCAGAAAATTCTGGTAAGAGCCTGATGTTAGAATTCACAATCATTCATAAGCCAGCTTGTTAGGATGGCAAAAACTGATGTTTTCAAATAAAACTCAAGAAGCCAGTAGATTATATTGGAGGAGTAGTGGGCTGGTGGGAAGTAGCTTGCGGAGTGGTTTTTGAGGATAAAATGCTATGTCTGTGTTTTCTCGTGCTCTGTTTTTTGAAATAGACTTTATTTTTTAGAGCAGTTTTAGGTTCACGGCAATATTGAACAGAAGGTTCTGAGATTTCCTTTCACCCCTTCTCCCACACCTCCCTCACCTCCCCCAGTATCAGCAGTCCCCACAGGAGTGGTACTTTGTTGCGACTGATGAATGTTCATTAATACACCATCGTCACCAGAGTCCATAGTTGATGTTAGGCCTCGCTCTTGGCCGCTGTACATTCTGTGGGTTTGGGCAAAATGTGTAATGACATGGATCTACCATTATAGCATCATAAAGAATATTTTCATTGTCCTAAAAATCTCTTCTTTATCTCTCCCTCCCCAACCCCTGACAACCCACTGACCTTTTTACTGTCTCTATTGTTTTGCCTTTTCCAGAACGTCATCTAGTTGGAACCATATAGTTTATAGCCTTCTTACTTGGCTTCTTTCACTCAGTAATAATAGGCCCTTAAGTCGCCTCCTTGTTTTTTTTTTTGTGGTTTGGTAGTTCATTACTTTTTAATGCTGAATGACATATTGTTTGGATATATCATAGTTTATCCATTCACCCACCGAAGGGTATATTGGTTGCTTCGAAGTTCTGGTAATTATGAATCAAGCAGTATACATCTGTATGAAAGATTCTGTGTGAGTATAGGTTTTCAACTTCTTTGAGTAAATGCTGGATTGTATGGTAGGGTATGTTTAGTTTCATAAAAAAACACCAAACCGGGGCGCCTGGGTAGCTCAGTTGGTTGGGTGACTGCCTTCAGCTCAGGTCATGATCCCGGAGTCCTGGAATCAAGTCACATGTCGGGCTCCTAGCTCCCTGGGGAGTCTGCTTTTCCTTCTGACCTTCTCTCCTCTCATGCTGTCTCTCACTGTCTTTCTCTCAAATAAATAAAGAAAATCTTTAAAAAAACAAAAACAGCAAACCCTCTTTCAAAGTGGCTGTACCATTTTGCCCACCAGTAGTTCATGAGCGTTCCTCTTGCTCCACATCCTTGCTAGCACTTGTCCATTCCAGTAGAAGTACAGTGGCATCCCTGTGCTGTTTTAATTTATGTTTCCCTGAGGACCTATGATGTGGGAGCAAGTTTTCATATGCTTATTTGCCATCTTTGTATCTTCTTTGCTGAGGTGTCTAATAAGGTTCTAAAGTTTTCTCCTTAGTACAAAAGCAGAATGACAGGTATTATTCAAAATGATTTAGCTGTTTGCCATCTTCCTCAGAGTAAAAGCCAGAAACTTCTCCATGATCTATAAGACTGTCCATAATAGGGACCCCTCTCACTTTTCGGATTGAACCTCTCTCTTCTTCCCCATGGCTCACTTTACCTCAGCCACAGCATTTTCTCATTCAGACTCGGCATGTTCAGGCCTCCAAGACTGCCGGGAGGAAGCTCTTCTTCCACACAGCTCCGTGACTCACTCTCTCATTTCTTTCAGATCCCTGCTCCAAGATCACCTTCCCCAGGAGGCCTTTCCTGACTACCATTTATTAAAGAACTCCCTCCTCTCAAACAAATGCTTTTCATCAGCCACATCGAGCTGGGCCCACTGGCAAGGAGGTTTGGGAACTGTGGGTTTTGAGCTTCTCATCCCTGCAGGGCAGAAGAGAGCTTAAAAAGATAGGAAGGTTCTGATTTCCAACAAACAATACCCAGCACAGATTGTTCACTCATTGGTTAGGGAGCTGCTCTAAGTTTTTGGTGGATGTAGTCTATTCCTGCTATTGTAGGAATAGTTATGCTATTGTAGGAATAGGAATGCTAATGTAGTCTATTCCAGTCATAAACCTGCTGACATGCTGCAACAGCAGATTTTCAGATCTGAACCGAGGGTCGCTAGGGGTGTCCTCGCTCTCAGGGCTAGGTCTGCCTTACATGCTTCTTCCTTCCCCTAAGCAGCATTTGTGGCACACCGCTGGAAATGACGGTCCTGAGCAGGCCGGACTGCCGAATTCTCATCTCACATT
The DNA here is from genome assembly GCF_011764305.1 of Mustela putorius furo. Lineage (NCBI taxonomy): Eukaryota > Metazoa > Chordata > Mammalia > Carnivora > Mustelidae > Mustela > Mustela putorius. Next base: position 36,721,023 of record NW_025421987.1, read on the forward strand.
GCAGTGTGTCTGCTTTTCCTTTACTGGAAAACCCCAAACAGCGTCACTTCCTCGTCTTGCACGAACCCATTGTGACAATTATGCTCTGCCCACCTGATCGGTGCTCTGGGGGTAACTTTGGCCAGAATCACAAGTATGGATGCAGCTGATGGGCCAGCGGCACCAAGCATCTGGGTCTCAGTTTTTCGCTGATAGTCCCCACGCAGTCTGGGGCGGAGGGCCAGAAGGAGTGCTGTGCTGCAGGGAAGGCTTCATAATATCCCAGTGGTGTCAGAGCAGGCATAGTAAATACTGTCCTGCCTCCCCATTAGAGTGGAAATGAGGCAGAACAGCTTGCCGGTGACAGCCCAGGCACCGTGGTGCTGACTCTGTCTCCTGGTGAGTCAGCAGCAGTCCTGCCTAGAGGAGACCTTTGGAAGATGGCTCCTATTCCGTTTTTCTCACATGGCTGTGATGCACTGGTCTCAGCTAGTTTGGGGCACAACAGTGCAAACCAGTGATCAAAAATAGAACCAGCCTCATCAATGAATTGTTCATAGGTGTTTTCCATAGTCTTATTACGCCATTTTAAAAGGCCTTCGGGGCACCTGGGTGGCTCAGTTGGTTAAGCAGCTGTCTTCAGCTCAGGTCACAATCCTGGCGTCCTGGGATCGAGCCCCACATCTGGCTCCTTGCATAGGGGAGCCTGCTTCTCCTGCTCCCTTTGCCCCTCCCCCTACTCCTGTTGTCTCTCTCTCTCTCTTTTTCTTTCTCTCTCAAATAAATGAATAAAATCTTTAAGAATAAATAAATAATAAAAAACCTTCAGACAGATGCATTCATATAGTTGGCTAGGGATTGTGAAGTTAGGCCAAAAAAAGGAAACCTCAGAGTTCCAGGTGTTAGAAACCCTGAGACAGGCAACTTCTGTTAGCCTGGGGGGCTGGTGGCAGCCTACAGTAATGGTGTACCATGCTTCTCTGCTAATACCCCAACACCGTGTGCTCCTCTTTCCTTGAGACCCCAGAAACTCACATCCCCATCTGATATCATGACTAGCCACTTAGAAACACTTTGGTTTTTATTTTTATTTTTTTAAGATTTTATTTATTTATTTATTCGTGAGAGAATGGCAGAGGCAGAGGGAGGAGCAGACTCTTCAGGGAGCCCGATACAGAACTCGATCCCAGGAACTCAGGATCACGACTGGAGCCCAAGGCAGATGCTTAACAGACTGAGTCACCCAGGTGCCCCTCTTAGAAACACTTTGAAAGACTCAAAGCTGTGGACTGGAATGTCAAATTCCTTCTCTTACCATGAAAACTCTATTATAACTCTTTGGATACATCTCTTGATTGGATATTTCCCTCTTCAGAGTCCTGTTCAGATTGCTGTCTACACATTCATGGGATTTCACTGGAGAAAACACCCCGTCCATGAAGTGTGGCCTATTGACTCAAACTGACTTTAGTTCCTTCATTATGTCTCCTTGATGATTACAGAATCACTAATTTTGTGTTCTGTGCTGAACCTCACTTCTGTCTGTTTTCTGGGGCCCCTTCCCCCCACACTTAGGCTCTTGTGCTCCACGATCATCAGCCTCCCGGTGCCCCCCTTGACCGCCCCACGGATTTCTTTCCCATCCTTCCAGATATGCACAAGACACTTCTATTGGGATATGATGTTTGATTATCCCACTAACAATTATCCTGTTTATTTTAACCTCGAGGCTTCTCAAATAAATCTTCTTTACTTACGACTGCATTTCCTAGACTCTTCTGCTATTCTTAATACCCTGAAATCTAATTTTCGAGCTTAAATTTTCCTGAAGTATCATTTATTCTTAGAGATCTCTAGTGACTACCTGCTTCCAAGTTCAATAATCTTTTCTCCATATTATGTCTGACATATTTGCCAAAGTCAACTCACCTGATGTTTAGGTGCAACTGCATAACAAACCAACCAAAAACTCAGTGATGTAGAACAATAATTAGGCATTACTGCTCACACATTTTGAAGGTTGTTAGGGGTTCATCTGGTTTAGGACGGACATGGCTGGTGGCTCTCTTCAGGCTGTGGCTGCCGGAGGGGCTCTGCTGTACTTTCGACCAGGGAGGCTCTTCTATTGATTGTTCTCCTCCTAGCATCAGTGAGAAAGCTGAGCCGTGTTTTTCTTATGGTAATGGCAGAGACGCAGGACGCTAAGCAGAAACATGTAAAATTCTCAAAAGCCAGGCTTGGGGCTGGCACACTGTAACTTCTTCCCATATACCATTGGTCAAAACAAGTCACAGTGATAAACCCCAAGTCTTTGGAAGAGAAGTGCTTTCACTACTGATGAGACCCTGGCAGAGATGTGGGTGTAGGGAGTGGTGGAGAATTGAAGCCACTCATGGACTGTATCACACCTGAGACCCTCTCCTACTTTGGCTTTTGTTGACTCTGCCTCATTCTGACGTCTCAGAAGGTTTCTGGTGACCTTTCATTGGACCCACTAGTTACATAATTACAGATTTTCAGCAGTACTCTGTCTCTTATGTTCTGCTCTTGGTCAGTGAGAGCCTTAAGTTCAGCAACTACCTCAATGTCGAAGTACCTCTCAGAACTCTAGGCCCTATTTTCTCACCAGCTTTTGTTGGTCTCCTCTACAAAGAATTTAAGTTGTGTAAATCACTATCATCCTAGATTCAGTAATTCAGAAAGAAATTGATTCAATCTTTCATCTAAAAGCATTTTTACCTTTTACTTTGACCCTCAGCAGTGGTGTTGCCATTACACTTTGGAGGTGCCATTTTTTCTTCTCTGTCCTTTACACTCACCATCATGCACCATCCTAGGGCTTAACAGATATTCTTGAGAAATGATTCTTTGGCAGAATTTGTTTTGTCCAATTTGTATATATCCACTCTCCCCAGATGGACTGTAACCCAAGGAGGCAATTTGTTGCACTGAGGGAGTGTAGGATTTAGAGGCAGATAAACCTACTTTGAGTCATGTTTGGCTTCTTACCTGTGAGCCTTGAAAAAATTACTTAAACTCATTGAGCATCAGTTTTTTCATCTATAAAAATGGGTTATTTATACTAAAGAATTTTGGCAAGGAGTAAAAGAGATCATGGATGGAAATCACTTGTCACATAGTCGGTAGGCTTTCAATAATATTTTGCTTTCCTCTCTACTTCCCCTTTTTTTGGTCTCCCTTGGGTTCTCCTCAGTATTTAATATGACTGTATTTTATTTATGTGTTTTCATTCTCTCTCCTTAATTCTAACACAAATCCCTCAGGGAAATGAATCCATCTTTTATGTCTCTTAGTTATCTTCATATATGGAAGGTGTAAATCATGTAGCCTAAGAATCTATATCTGTTATGAGTCACAGCAGTCTTTTCCTTCCAACATTTTTTAAAAAAGAAGTCCTGCAAGTATTAGCAGATCATAGTGAATTATGAACTAACTGCAGTTTCTAAGGGTTTTTTTCAGTTTTCCTGTTTTGCATAACTTTTTTTTTTTTTAACCTTGTTCAGGAATAGAATGATTGTTCTCTAATAAAACATTTTCTCAGAGTATCTGATATTGGTCATTTCTTACCCAGTGTGAATTTTAGCCTGGGCATTTCTTCTTTCAGGCATCTCCCCAATGATTGATTGATTGATTAATGGATAAATTAATTTTGCTGTTGATTAATGGCTTTTATTGGCTTGCAGAGATTACTCCAGGCCACCCTATCCTTGGTAAACTGGGTCAATAATGTGCCTCAACCCCTCCTTCTGTCACACAAACTGAGGTGGGGCACCATTCCTCTTTACTGTCAGCAATTTAAGAAAATACCCTTTCTTCATGATTTGGATGAAGCTTCTTACTTCGTTTGTAGCTTTGTTTGTAGCTGACACACAAGTGGGAAAAGTAGAATTCAAAGTGTTATTAGGAGGACAGAATAGATGGAACATTGAAATCAACTAATAAGGTAAAAACCTAAGAGATAAGGCCTATATGTAGCACCAAATAAGTTTGATCTTATAATATTGCATACAACAAAACAAAACCTAACCCAATGGGATTCTTTGTTGGTACAGGTTCAGTGTCACTCTTTGTTAGTGGCAACCCTGGTCCAATTTTGCTCGGCCACATCCTGAGCACTTGGTTAATGCTGCGTGATGCACTCTAGGAAGGTCACTAGTAAACTGGAGCAGGAAAGCTGGGGAATGGAGTGGGGAGGTTGGCTAGAAACCTTCACGGCAGAAGCCACAGGAGAGAGAAAGCATCAGGGGACCCACCTGGGTGGGTAAAGAATATCCTCCCTTTAATCTGTGTTATACGACAGGACCAGCCCTATCTAACGATGAGAGACCTGTGTGTCCTGAGTTTTCCTGAAACTTCAAGCTAGAGCTCAGTGGCCACTTGAAAATGATAGTGTCCACTAACATGTACTAAATTACCAGGCAGTGGTATAAATAATCACTTTACATAAAGCGTTTTTTTCTTTCCTAAAAAAATTCTCACGCTATGAGTTATATATTATAATTATTCCCATTTTAAGAAATGGAAAGAGTGAGGCTTGGAGAGTTTGTTGCCCAGTGTCCTACAACTAATGAGGGGAAGGCTTGGATTTGAATCCAGGCATTCTAGTATTGTTCTGTCTCTAAAAGGTGTTCTAGTTGGGCTTTCCATATGGGATGTACAGTTAGCCTGGAGGTGTTGCTCTAAGTTCCCTTTCATCACTAGGTCTTCCGTAGAGGTAGTCCTTGTTACATAAGTAATAGTTAAAAACCCATATATGCTTCATCTGTGGTTTGAATAATTTTGTTGGTTTATTTGAATCCTCTGTATTTTAAGTGTTATTTGGAGGTAAAACACAAATAACATAACAATTCGGGCAAAGAACGGATTTCCTCTCTCTTGACAAGTGATTGCACATCTGAATGGGTTTTAATATACCTCTCCTCCTTTTTGAATCATAAATAAGCCCTGGAGTTACTTCTAAATCTCCATGAGTTACTAGAGTTGTGCTGTGTCATTCAGATGGGGGAACAGAAAGAAAGAGTATTAATATTTGGCGAGGATTTTCCTGATGACAGGAACTGTGTTTAAAGATTTATGTATATTACCTGACTTGATGCTTGCAATGGATGAGATATTATTCCCATTTTATAGGTGAGTAAAGCAGGTCTGAATGGAACTACCCTCCTAACACTGCTTGTAAGCAAACTGCAGAGACTGCATTAGAACCCCAGGCATCTGGTACCCAAACATACTTTTCCAACTCTACCATGTTGCTTCTCAGTCAAAAGACATGGAATCTACTGTGGGTTTGACTGAGTTCAGGAGCACCATGGGGAGTAGATATACTTGTTACCTTGTTAACCTCTTTCCATACTTACATGCTTACATCTTTCCTGTCCAGTTTCTAAGGAATTTAGGGAAGGAGGAGAGTCCTGAAAGTCCCAGTGTTTGGAGGGGGAGAATTCTTTCATAGAGCTTGGTACCCAAGACATAAAACTTAATATAACCTTGATAAAGCTTTTTGCTTTTACTGTTAATACTTACTCTACTATGGCCACCACTCACAGCCGCATTATATGGAACTCTCTATTAAATTTGAGGCCGTCTGTATTCATATATGCCATGTCATTTCTTATTCAGACAATAAAGGTGTGAAGTAAATATTAATAGCCTCATTTTATAGATGAGAAACTAAGGTTCATAAAGAGAAAATGGCTTTCTCAGAGTCAGAAAATATGGAGTGGTGGGAAGAAAACTTGAACTCAGGTCTCACTGACTCCAAAGTTCATGCTATTTCCACTGCACAGTGCTTTATGTAAAATACCTGCACATCACCCCAGCACCCCCCCCCAAAAAAAACACCTATACCCAAGACTGATTTCAAAGTACCATAGGTGGGCAGGCAGCCCTTTATCTGAGGTTCAGTCCAAGGACCTTTCCCACTAATCAAAGTAGCCCCCTACCACCAATCTATCATAAAAGACAGTCACAGAAATGCAACTGATCTTCATGTGTTAATTTCATGTCCTAAAATTTTACCTAATTTATTAGTTCTAATATTTGTGTGTGTGTGTGTGTGTGTAGTGTTTAAAGTTTTCCATATAAGATAATATGTCATCTGCAAACAGATATAATTTTACCTCTTCTTTCCTGACTTGAAACCTTTTTTTTTTTTCCTTGACTGATTACTCTGGCTAGATGATGTTAAATAGAAATAGCAAGAGTGGACATCCTCTCTTGTCTTATTCCCGATGTCAGTGGGAAAGCTTTCAGTTTTAGTATGACATTGGCTGTGGCCTTTTCATTTGTGTCAAGGTGAGTTCCTTTTATACCTAATTTATTGAAAGTTTTTCATCATGAAATGGTGTTGAATTTTGTCCAGTGCATTTTCTGTATCTGTTGAGATGGTCATGTGGTTTTTATCCTTCTTCCTGGTAATGTGCTGTATCACATTAATTGATTTACATATGTTGAACCATCATTGCATCTCAGGGATAAATCCCACTTGGTCATGGTACATGATCCAAAGCTGGTAGAAATAAAAAGTGAATTTATCAAGGTTTCGAGGTACAAAATCAACTTTAAAAATCAGTTGTGTTTTCTTACACTAATAATGAGGTCCTTCTTTTTAAAAAAGGAAATTAGAGAAACAATCCCATTTTTAAGAGCATTGAAAGGAGTAACATACTTAGGAATAAACTTAACCAAGGAGGTGGAGGATTCTGGTGGAAGCAGGAGGATGGAGGAGATGAAAGCAAAAGTAGATGGGACAGCCCTGGTGATGTTCTAGCTCACAAATTAATAAGGGGTTCACAGACATTCATTTTATTGCTATATTTTATAACTCATATAGATGTTACATTCTTTAGTAAATATCAGATATTCTGTAATAAGAAAGAGTGACTGTATCAAAAAGGAAGTCACATTGTTGGGCCCAAGGTCGGATCAGGTCAGTCATTCATCAGCCTGGCAGCACTACAGAGCCATAGAAGGAAAAGTCAAATCTCCTGAACAAAAATTTCCGATATGAGCTTCATTCAGGCAAGGATGTTTGATTCATTTAGTTCTTCATCCTTGTACCTGTACCCATGCCTGAAACCTTTGAGCAACTATATGTGAAATGAATGAAAGCATGAATAGGGCGGAGCAATCCATATTCTAGTAAAGCTTCCCATCTGAGTCTGTTAGTTCACCAAACAGGACTCACATCTTCCACTCATGTGCCATAGATTCTTCCTCCTAACTAACCATTTGGGAATCATTACACAAAAACTCACTTCATGCATAAGGAACACAGATGTGTATCATCTCCTCAAAGGAAACGTTAGGAGAAAGAGGAGATATATACCTTGACAGAGGTAATGTGAGATAGGTGTCTGACAAAACAAAGTGTAGCCAGTCTATAGACTCAGGGCAGCTGAGGTATAAGGAAGAGAGAAAGTAGGGAATAGAGGAGGCTTCAAAGCCTAATGTGACAAAGTAAAATGCCGGTCTCCTGAGCAGTTACCTCTTTCCTTCTCCTGGGCAGCTGATTCTGCCTAGCAACACTCTCTGATTGGACATTTTTCCTGAAGTAACTGCTCTCCTTGTCCTTTTTTCTTAGAAACCCCCAGGAAGGGTGCTCAGCTCACTCTACAGCAAGTCACCTCTGTGTGCTGCTATATGTTTCCATCCTATGGGAAAGATACAATATTCTGTATTAGCAGTCGACTGCTGCATAACAAATTACCCCCAAACTTAGTAGTTTAAGACAACAAAATGCTTCTCTCACAGTTTCTGTAGGTTTTGAATCTGGGAGCAGCTTACCTGGGGGGGACTAGGTCTGGATCTCTCCCGAAGTGGCAGCCAAACAGTCCAGCAAGTCTTTAGTTTCTGAAGGCATAACGAGGGCTGCAGGAACTCTTCAGGCCACAAGACCAGAAAGGCCTCTCCTAAAATGGAAGTTTTTTTCATAACTTAATCTCCGAAATGATATAGCATTACTTCTGTTATATGCTGTTGACCATCCAGACCAACCCTGGTAAAATATGTGGAGCAGATTATACAAGTGTGAGATACCAGGAGACAGGGATCACTGGGGGCTGTCTTTGAGACTGGCTACTGCTTTCCAGATGGGCTTTCAAGTCATATAGACCCTTCAGTTAACATGCAGATATTTACAGTGAGGGTTAGCATCTCAGCAGACCACTGGCTAAGTAGCCAAGTAGCTGCCACAGTGAAATAAATGCAGAAAAGAGATGGGAAGTAGCGTGGTGGGAGAGCAGGAGGTGGGGCTTTGGAGGAGGGGCAATGGGGACAGATCTGTCATTTGTGGGAGAAAGTCTTAGGACAGTATGATAATAGAGACACCAAAAAGCAGGATCCATCTCTAAGGGGAGGAGAGGTATTGGGAGTGGGGAATGGAGAGATGTTCCCTTCACTGTCTTTATGTGCATCACCTACTGAGACCTTGGCTCTCCGCTTCCATGGTGTCTGTGTAGAAATAGGGAAAAAAGCAGGTGCTGAGCTTCACTGCTGGTTAATTAAATGTTGCTTCGAAGGCAGCTGGTGGAGTATGTGCACTATATACTATCCTCAGCTTTTCCTAAATCACACATTTTAATTAACCTTCAAGCCCTTGCTGGGGCTTTGAAAGAACTTAATTGGCCTGCAGGGACTAGAACACACAACAGCCAGAAAAAGGCTACATCTCAGTTGTTTTCACTCTGAGGACTTATAAAATTGAAATTGTTGTTTTATTTCATTCTTTGAAGCCCAGAGCTACATGTGGATTCCTGTTTGGAACTGGCAGAAGCATCTCTGAATGCTTAAGTACAAAACGGTGTTTCAGCAGCAGTTATAATTGAGTGTGTAGGACTTGAATCTCATTTATCTTGTGTCCTTGGGTTTACCAGAAGAGTTTGACTCGTACTGGCTTTTTTGTTGGTTTTTGGCTTCTTCATCGAGGATGAGAAATATTTTGCCCTGAATTTACTATGCAATTTCAGTCAGGTGGGAAAAACAAAAAACAAACAAAACAAAACAAAACAACCCCCCCAAAAAAACCTTCTCTTGAGGGGTGCTTGGATAGCTCAGTCAGTAAACGTCTGCCTTTGGCTCAGGTCTTGGTCTCAGGATCCTGGGATTGAGTCCCACACCGGCTCTCTGCTCAGTGGGGAGCCTGCTTCTCCCTCTGCCTGCCACTCCCCGTGCTCATGCTCTCTCTCTCTCTCTGTGTCAAATAAATAAAATCTTAAAAGCAAAACAAACAAACAAACAAAGAAAACAACTTCTCTTGAAATCAGGACCCCTTAAGAGACTTCCAGATGTTTTTAATTTTGTCAGACATGACTTCTGAGAATCACAGTCTGTGTAAAGACAGACATACCTTAGAGATATTTCAAGTTTGGAATATCTAGATATTCCACAATAAAGTGAGAATCACACTAGAGTGAATCAAATGAAGTTTTTGGTTTCCCAGTGCATATAAAAGTTATGCTTCACTACTGAGTGTGAAATAGCATTATATCTAATAAAACCAATGTACATACCATGATTTTAAAATACTTGATTGCTTAAAAAGGCTAACCATCATCTGAGCTTTCAGTGAGTCGTAATCTTTTTGTTAATGGGAGGGTCTTGCTTTAGGGTTGATGGCTGCTGACTGCTTTGGGTGGTGGCTGCTGAAGGCTGGGATGGCTATGGCCATTTCTCAAAACAAGACAACAGTGAAGTTTGTTGCATGGATTGGCTCTTTCTTTCACAAACAATTTCTCTGTAGCATGCAGTGCTGTTAGATAGCATTTTACCCTACAGTAGAACTTCCTTCTAAACTGGAGATGGTTCTCCCAAACCCTGCTGCTGCTTTATCAGCTAAATTTGTGTCATATTCTGAATCCTTTGTTGTCATTTCAACAGTCTTCACAGCATCTTCTCCAGGAGTAGATCCCATCTCAAGAAACCACTTTTTTTTGCTCATCCATAAGAAGCAACTTCTCTGTTCAGGTTTTATCATGAGATTGAGACAGCTCAGTCACATCTTCAGGCTGCATTTCTAATTCCAGTTCTCTTGCTCTTTCCACCCCATCTCCAGTTACGTCCTCCACTCAAGTCTTAAATCCCTCAAAGTCATCCATTACGGTTGCAGTCCTCTCCTTCCAATTTCCTGTGATCGTTGATATTTTGACCTTTTCCCATGAACCATGAATGTCCTTAATGACATTTAGAATGGTGAATCTTTTCCAGCAGGTTTTCAATTGACTTTGCCCAGATCCATCAGAGGAGTCACTATCTATGACAGCCACTGTCTTAAGAAATGTATTTCTTAAATAGTAAGACTTGAAAGTCAAAATTACTCCTTGAACCGTGGGTTGCAGAATGGATGTTGTATTAGCCATCATGATAACAGCATTAATCTCATTGTCATGTTGTCAACAGATGTGGTGTTATTTAGGCTTTGTTGTACCATTTCTAGAGCACAGGCAGAATTGATGGAGCAGACTTCCTAAGGGCCTTAGGATTATACAGAATGGTAAATAAACATGGGCTTCAACTTTAAGGGGCCAGCTTCCTTAGCTCCTAACTAGAGAGTCCACCTGTTTTTTGAAGCTTTGAAGCCAGGCATTGACTTATCTTCTCTAGCTATAAAAGTCCTAGATGACATCTTTTCCAAATAGAAGGCTGTTTTGTCTGCACTGAAAATCTCTTGTTCAGTGTAGCCATGTTCATGAATTACCTTGGCTGGATCTTCTGGAGAACTTGCTGCAGCTTCTTCATCAGCACCTGCTATTTCACCCTGCACTGTTATGTTATGAAGATGACTTCTTTTCTTGAACCTCAGACACCTACCTATACTAGCCTCCCGCTTTTCTTCTGCAGCTTCCTCACTCTCTGCCTTCATAGAATTGAGGAGAGTTATGGCCTTGCTCTGGATTGGGCTTTGGTTTAAGGAAAAGTTGTTGCTAGTTTGCTCTTCAATCCAGACTATCAAGACATTTTCCATATCAGCAATAAGACTATTTTGCTTTCTTATCTTTTGTGTGTTCACTGGAGTTGCACTTTGAATTTCCTTCAGGAACTTTTCCTTTTCATTTACAACTTGGCAAACCATTTGGTGCAGATAGTCTAGCTTTTGGCCTATCTTGGTTTTTGACATACTTTTCCCCATTAAGCTTAGTCATCTCTCGCTTGTGATTAAAGTGAGTGAATAAAGTGTTTTATTTGTATAAAAATAAATAAAGTGTTTTATTTGAATACTTAGAGACCACCATAGGATTATCAGTTGGCCTAATTTCAATATTTATGTGTTTCAGGGAGTAGAGAGGCCCCATGACAAGGGGAGATGGGGAACAGCTGGTGGGTAGAGTACTCAGAACACACACAACATTTACCAATAAAGTTTGCTGTGTTATATGGGCACTCCAAAACAATTACAATTGTAACATCAAAGATCACTGATCATAGTTCACCATAACAAATATAATAAAAATAAAAAAGTTCAAAATACTATGAAAATTACCAAAATGTGACACAGAAACAAAAAGTGAGAAAATGCTGCAGTTAGAAAAATTGCCACAAACCTTTAATTCATAAAAAATGTGATACTTGAAAAGCACAATAAAACAAGGTATGCCTGTATTGTGTTTTCTGTATGAAAAGCAGCTCCCAGGTAATTGTTGAAAACAATGATATACAGAGATCAAGATTATAGTAAGAACTTACATGTCTTCAGGATAGAGAGGATAATTCTCAGGATAAAGCCATCAGGTTGAGTTCACCAAAGGGGTGAGACAGAACAAGAAGAACAGAGGGTCAAGAAGTGATGTGCTGAAAATCTGGAGGAAGAGAGACCAGCAAAAGTGGCTGGAAGGAGGAGACTTGATGAGATGGGGGTGACGGGAAAGAGCAGTGAAGACAATCAAGGGAGATAGTTCAAAAAGAAGGTGGTCAGTCATCTCAAAAGTTGCAGAAATACGGAAAAAAAGGAGAGAACAAAGGCAGTTAGATATAAGAAAAATGGGGGTGAGAGTAAGAGGTTTCCTGTGTCTTTTGTTGTATCAAAAGCATACAGAGATCCTTTCACCAAGTATGTTATCTATAGCTAGGTAAGAAACCAAGCCAGAAATTAGTGGCTTAAAACTATAACTGTGTATTTAGTTATAATTCTGTTCATTGGCAACTTGGATTTATGATACTGTATCCAGTTACAACATGTTATTTCCTTCTCCACCACCAAGGAACTATCTGATACCAGCAGGGTGTCCAACTATTCAACTCAGTTCTGGTACTATCTACCTAGAGACAGTGTCAGATTCCACAGGTTAAGGGGTATTTTTCGAGACTGTCCCTCTCCCCAACTTCAGATGTTAATCACAAGTTCAGGTGTCACCTTTGCTTTGACTGACTATAGATTGGGGGTTCCAGTACCCTCTCCTTGGGCTTGATGAATGTGCTAGAGTGGCCCACAGAACTCCCGAGAAACCTTTTACTTGCCAGATTACCAGTTTATTATAAAAGGATGTAACTCAGAAAGAGTCCTACGGAAGAGATTTGTGGAGCATGGTATGAGGAAAGGGGTACAGTGCATGCCATTCCCCCAGGACCTCCACAAGTTCATCAAGCTGGGAGCCTTTGAACCCCATCATTTTGGGATTTTGGGAGGCTTTATTAAGAAGCAGTATAGATTAAATCATTAGCTGTTGGTGATTGATTCAAATTCCAGCCCCTCTCCCTTCCCTGTAGGTTAGTGGGGTGGGACTGAGAGTTTCAGCTCCCTGATCACATGGTTTTCATCCTGGGGAAGACTAGACCAGGTCCTTAGCTGTATCCCAAAATCACCCCATTAAATAACAAAGGGCTCCTTTATTTCTCTCATCACTTAGGAAATTCCAAGCGCTTTAGGAGGCACCAGAAATAGAGACAAGACCAAATAAGTATTTCTTGTTGTAAATCACAGTATTACAGGGCTGGGCTCACCTAGGAAATTCTATTTTTTTAGTGTTGGCTCATTCATATTCTAAGATAGTTGATTGATCCACATGAGGTTGGCTAGTCCTAGATGCCTTCATTCCCATGATGGATGGTTGGCTCTTGGCTGGATGTCTAACTTTCTGGTACAGCATAAGCAGAAACTTAGGAAAGGATCAGTTTTCTGATGGCCATTTCATGCACATGATAATATTAACATTTGCTTACATATCTGACTATGTCCTGCCATGGCATGTTGTTTCTAGTCTATTTAAAAAAATTAATGCATAAGGAAGTGAATACATAATGGATAAGTAATCAAAGGAGCCTCTGACCTTGGCATAAAACCAGATTCCTGCTTCTTGACCCATAGGTGCCATCTTCCTTCTCTCATTCAAGGAGACAGCCACTTTACCACTAGCAATTTCCTGAGTTTTTGGTGGCTGAAAATGGGTTAGAAACGGATGTTTGTGCTTCTCTGCATCAGTCAGAGGCCTTCACTTAATGTTATGGGGAGACCATGCACTTTGCATGGTCAGTGGGAATGAACCCATTGGTCTCTGAAGGGGCCCCTGTCATTGGATTCGAACTCCTCTCTAAGATCCATTCCCTTTACCTATCTCTCTTTCCTAAATATTCCAAAGAATGAATGTTGTGTGAATTTTGGTATGTGTGGGATGCAATTGATTCAGAAGGACTTACTTAATAATACAAGAGAAATGGAATATTGAGATTTGACAGGCATCATGTCTTCCTTCAGCATTGCCTTGAAAAGTCAGGGCTCAGTCCTTGAGGAACAATTTCATAATCAAAAGCTGGGAGTCACTTGGCCTAGTAATAAGCCACAATGACAAGAGAACAAGGAGTACAAGGGCAAAGAAAGAAAAGATCGAATATTGTCCTGGGCTCCACTTTTGAGCTACCCATTGAGCTAGAGCACAGAAGTGCTCTCATTTTTTCCCAGAACTGCCAGAAGACAGCTGCTTTAATCGCAGTTTTATAGTTTTGCATCTCAAACAGGTTAATAATGTGTCTCAGTCACACAGCAAGTAATTGGCAGAGCTTGGGTTTTGACTACATTTTTTCTGATTTCAGTATCTGTGCTCTATCCATTTCACAGGATAATAGATTCATCTTCACAAATAGTAAAATCTCATTAAGAAAATCATATGCTCCATGTTATATGGGGTTCCTTTTTTCTCTCTTTCAGAGTTTAATTTTCATGTTCCATGAGTTCTTGAATCTATGATGGTTTAAAGTACAAAGGAAGTCATGATATCCTTGACTCTACAGACTGCTTAAATTTATCCTGACCCAGGGTATTTTTTTTCTTCCCTTTTGAGGAATTGGTGATCAGGACAGATAGAACATGCAAATGCTGATCAGCCCATTTGGTTGTTGGTTAGGTGTTTGGTAGGGAAAAAAGACAAAAACAATCATTACAACATATATAAGGGACTTCAGTTGCCTGTGTTATCCCCATCCACCACTATTCTTGAAAAGAGATGTCCACATGATTTGAGTATCTTATAGCCTCTCCTGATTTGGGGGGTTGGAGGTAGGGAATCCCCATAAAGGAAGACCATGCAGAACAATAGGGAATTTATTTCATATGAGTATAAGTATCTCAGAGATTTCTTTCCAAGGAAGAAGAAAGGTCATCTTAGGAAAACTTTAATTGATTCTGCTTATTATTGCTAGCAATTTAGGAAACTAGGAAGGAATTATCTTTATCACTTTTGTGCCTCTGTTTAATACTTATTTAGACTTCTACTCAGGCTATTTAATTGGTTCTCTGTTTCATTAAAAAAAAGAAAGGTACAAAAACCTGGGCAGTGATTTTGTTTCCAGTTCATAAAATTGTTTAGTTTAATTATAAATGCATTTCTGTCTCATTATATGAGACACAGTTTATGCATCTGTCATATTCACACTAAGTCTTTGCCCCACTTCAGTGTGAAAAGCAAGTCTTCCTATTTTTCTGTCTTGCTTTTTCTCCTCTGTCCCTAAAATGATGCTCATTGACTGGAGACTGTATTGAGAGAGGGGAGGGGTGCAATAATAACTAAGCATGGTTTTCTTTGGACTACTTACTATGTGCCTGGCTTTGGAAATAGACTTCTTACACATTCACTGAATCCTTGCCACACCTCTGTGGAATTGGTGCTACTAACCCCATTTGACACACAAGGGACTTATGTTCAGAGAGGCTAAGACAGTGACCAAAGTCAAACAACTATTAATGATGAAATTGGGAATGGAAATTTGTTCTGCCTGACAACAAACTCTGAACTCCCAACTGCTATACTTGTCTCTCTTAGGATTTTGTTGAATTAAACTTTTAATTTTGAAATAATGATAGATTCACATGCAGTTGTCAAAAAAATACAGAGTGTAGATCCTTCACCCAGTTTCTCCAATAATATCTTACAAACTATAGTACAGTATCTCAACCAGGATATTGGCATTGCTAAGTCAATCTACAAAATAGTCCCATTACACGGATCCCTCCTGCTACCTTTTAGACCCACACTCACTTTCCTCTCAATCCTAACTCCTGGCAACTACTAACCTGATCTCCATTTGTGTAATTTCTTCCTTTCTGTATGCTGTATAAATGAAAACATGTACTATGTCACTTGGGGGGACTGACTTTTTAAACTTATTAATAGTCATGCCAAGAACTTTTTTTTAACTACAATAGAGTGAAACTAGAATTAAGTAGCAGAAGGAAAACTATAAAATTCACAATCATGGGCGCCTGGGTGGCTCAGTGTGTTAAGCCGCTGCCTTCAGCTCAGGTCATGATCTCAGGGTCCTGGGATCGAGTCCCGCATCTGGCTCTCTGCTCAGCAGGGAGCCTGCTTCCTCCTCTCTCTCTCTGCCTGCCTCTCTGCCCACTTGTGATCTCTCTCTGTCAAATAAATAAATAAAATCTTTAAAAAAAAATCTTAAAAAAAAATTCACAATCATGTGGAAATTAAACAACATACTCTTAAACAACCAATCAATGAAAAAAATCACAAGTAAAGTCAGAAAATATGTTGAGACAAATGAAAATAAAAACAGTATATCAAAACATTTGAGATGCAGTGAAAGCAGTACAAAGAGTTAAGTTTATAATGGCAAATAAATCCATTTAAAAAGAAGAAGGATTTCAAATCAACAACCCAATTTTATACCTTGAGGAACTAGAAAAAAATGAACTACACCCAAAGTTAATAGAAGGAAGGAAATAATAAAGATTGGAATAGAAACAGGTAATAGTAGAAAAACAATCAGGAAAAAAAAACACACTTTTTTTTTTTTTTAAGGAATTTGTTTATTTGAGAGAGAGAGAGAGCATACGTGATCGGGGTAGGGGGGAGGGCAGAGGGAGAAGAGAGAGAGAATCTTCAAATGGACTCCCTGCTGAGTGGGGAGCCAAGTTCGGGGCTTGATGCCAGGACCCTGAGATCATGAGCTGAGCTGAAATCAAGAGTCAGCTGCTTAACCAGACCACCACCCATGTCTCCCAAGAGTTGGTTTTTTGAAAAATCACTAGAATTGACAAACAGCTAGATTTACTATGAAAAAAAGGGAGAAGACTCAACTAAAATCAGAAATAGAAGAGAAGATATGACAGCTGATATCACAGGGAAAAAAGGGTGATGAGACTACTAAACACAAGTATATGCCAACAAACTAGATCACCTAGAAAAAAATGCTTAAGTTCCCATAAATATACAACATACCAAGACTGAATCACGGAGAAATAAAAAAATCTGAACAGATCTATCACCAATATGGATTCTGAATAAGTAATCAAAAACCTTCCAACAAAGAAAGGCACAGCATTAGATGGCTTCACTGGAATTCTACCAAACATTTTAAGAAGAATTAATGTCAATTTTCCTCAAACTTTTCCAAAAAATTAGAAAGGAGGGAACACTTCCAAACTCATTTTATAAGGCCAGTATTACCCTGACCCTGATATCAAAACCAAAGAAAGTTACAGACTGATGTCTTTGATAAATATTAATGCAGAAATCCTCAACAAAATAATAACAAGGTGAATTCAACAACATATTAAAAGTAGTATATACCATGACAAAGTGGGACTTATTCTTGGATTGCCAGAATGCTGCAACATCTAAAAATCAATGTAATATACCACATTAACAGAATGAAGGACAAAAACCACATGATCATTTAAGTTGACACAGGAAAAGCATTGAACAAAATTCAGTACCCTTTCATGATAAAAACACTCAACAAACTAGAATAGAAGGAAGTAACTCAATATAATAAGGGCCATGTAAGAAGTCCACAGTTAGCATCATATTCATTGGGGAAAAACTGAAAGTGTTTCTTTTATGATCAGGAACAAGGCAAGGATGTTCACTCTTGTCACTTCTGTTCAATATACTACTGAAAGTCCTATCCAGAGAAAGGAGGCAAGAGAAGGAAATAAAAGCCATCCAAATTGGAAAGGAAGGAGTAAAATCTTTGTTTGCAGATGACATGACTCTATATGTAGAAAATCTTGAAGAGGGGCGCCTGAGTGGCTCAGTCATTAGGCATCTGCCTTCAGCTCAGTTCATGATCCCAGGGTCCTGGGATCAAGCCCTGTGTTGGACTCCTTACTCAGTGGGAAGCCTGTTTATCCCTCCCCACCTCTCCCTGCTTGTGTTCGCTTTCTCACTGTGTCTTTCTCTGTCAAATAAATGAATAAAATCTTTAAAAAAAGAAACAAAGAAAGAAAATCTTGAAGATTCCACACACATGCATAAACAAAACGGTTATAATAAATAAATTCAGCAAACTTAAAAGATAGAAAATCAACACACAAAAATCAGATGCATTTCTATACACTAACAATGAACAACCTAACTAACAATGAACAACAAAACATTCCTGAAAGAAATTGAGGAAGGCACAAGTAAATAAAAATGTATTTCTTGTTTATGGATTGGAAGACATTGTTAAACTGTTCATAGTACCCAAAGCAGTCAATAGATTCAATGTAATCTCTACCAAAACTGCATTGGTATTTTTTTACAGAAATAGAAGAAAATTCTTAAGAATTTTCTTAAGAATTAAGAGCCAAGACAATCTTTAAAATTATTAAAAATTATTAAAAATTATAAAAGTTATCTTAAAACAATTAAGAACCTAAGAGCCAAGACAATCTTTAAAAAGAACAAAGTTGAAGATCTCACATGTCCTGATTTTAAAACATACCACAAAGCTACAGTAACCAACCAGTATAGTACCAGCACAAAAACATATGTATAGACCAATGGAACAGAGTAGAGATCCCAGAAATAAACCCTCTTGCATGTGCTCAAATGATCTTCAACAAGAGTTCTAAGACCACACAGTGGAGAAAGGACAGTCTCCAATAAATGGTGTCAGGGAAACTGGACACCCACATAAAAAATAATGAAATTGGACCCTTACTTTACACCATACATAAAAATTAACTGAAATAAATTGAAAATCTAAATGTGAGATCTGAAACCGTGAAACATCTAGGAGAAAACAAAGAAAAATCTTCATGGCATTGGCTTTTGCAATGACTTCTTTTTTCAGCTGGATTGAGGTATAATTAACAAAAGTTTCATTTCTAATATTCTGATTGAATAGTTAATTTGAGCTCTAAAGTTCAAAAAGGCTTTCATAAAATTAATATTCTTTATCTTATCCTGAGGACCTTTGAATATGGAATATTGCAATGTTTTAAGGACTGATTTTTGTGTTTTCTTTTCCTTTTCCTTTTTTTTTTTTTTTTTAGCTTTATGGACATATAATTGACAGTTGTAAGATCTTGTGAAAGGACTCCCACTATTGAGTTAATTAACAGAGTCATTCCTTCACCAATTACTTTTCTGGGTAGAGGGGAACATTAAATTATACTCTTAGCCAATTTCAGTTATACAATACAATGTTAACTATCGTTACACATTATATTCTCAGACCCTATCCATCTTACAACTGGAAGTTTGTATCCTTTTACCAACCTCTCCCTATTTTCACCTCCCACCCCCACCAACCCCAGAAACCACTTTTCTACTCTGTTCCTGACTTTGACTTTTTTTTTTCTTTTTTCTTTTTTGGATTTCACAAGTAAGTGATGCTAGACAGTATCCTGTCTTTCTGTATCTATTAATATCCTTAGAAGTTTCACATAGTTCGGTGCAAATCAAGATGTTTGGATATTTACATAGAAATGGAAATTTGATCTTGACAACTTTTAAAAAAAAATTCATTTATCCAAGTCCCTACCTCCCAGCTTGAATCCTGTTGTCCTGTTTACTTGCCTGTTAGCTTCATTGTGTCTCATTATCTCCCCAAGAACTTTCTGGCACTACTCCAAATGAGAATAGACAGATCTCCATATATGGCCAAACAAGAAGCAGTTTTAAGGTGATCTACTGGACATAATCCACCACCAGCATTTTCCATGTGGTCTCAGCAGCCAGTGTCTGTGGAGGCCCTTGGGCAACCCATGGATTGTTTGCAGGAGCTTCACTGTCCTCCCCTGTGAAGGCAGCCCTCGCCTTCATTTCTATGAAGCAGGTGCAGATCTGTTTGAAGGGTAAGCTAGGTTAAACAACCTCTTACCATCCATTCCAGGTCTATAAATCTATGATATTTCTTTTTAATTTATTATTTTTTATTTTTCATTTTTCATTTGTTATTTACTTTTATTTTCTACTTTATTTTATTTTATTTTTTTTTAATTTTTAATTTTTTATAAACATATATTTTTATCCCCAGGGGTACAGGTCTGTGAATCACCAGGTTTACACACTTCACAGCACTCACCAAAGCACATACCCTCCCCAATGTCCATAATCCCACCCCCTTCTCCCAAACCCCCTCCCCCCAGCAACCCTCAGTTTGTTTTGTGAGATTAAGAGTCACTTATGGTTTGTCTCCCTCCCATTCCCATCTTGTTTCATTTATTCTTCTCGTACCCACTTAAGCCCCCATGTTGCATCACCACTTCCTCATATCAGGGAGATCATATGATAGTTGTCTTTCATCAAATAGAAACGTACTATGGTTTAAAAACAAACAAACAAACAAATAAACTTTTCCTGCAATGACATTTAGTATGTTGTAGCAGTTTAGCAGTTGCAACATTTTCCAGGTAGTGATCCTTTACTTGCCCTTTATAAATAGAGATATTATATTCTGTGTCATTTTTTTAAGAAGCGAATATCAGGGTGCTTGGGTGACTCAGTGGGTTAAGTGTCTGCTTTTGGCTCAGGTCGTGATCTCAGGCTTCTGGGATTGAGCCCCACATTGGGCTCCCTGCTCAGTGGGGAGTCTGCTTCTCCTTCTCCCCCTGCCCCTTACCCCAATTCACACTCTCTCTCTCAAATAAATAAACAAATAAATTAATAAAATCTTAAAATGTAATGTGGATATCAATCATCCTCCCCTCCCTGCTTCCTTCTTTCCTCTCAAAAGATACAGGTATCTTCAACTAACATCAAGAAAGTTCTGGACACTGAAATGAAGGAGAGGCAGACTTGAGCAATAAAATGGAGTACAATAGTTATTTATTTCTTTAAGGATGAATATTCTATGATGGAACATATTTGTTCACAAAATAAGAGGATAAAAAGCTAAACCTCAGTATCACAAAATTGGTGTGTTTCCTAATACTGCTTAGGTCTGTAGGACCATCATATGTTATGTAATCTACCGGACATTTACCATGTTATTACTCTTAATCTCCTCACAACAACTGTACATAGTAGACCTCTTTTACAGCTAAGAAACCTGAACGAGGATTGAAAGAGCTGGGGTTTGAAACTTGATCTGTCTCATTCCAAAGCCTGGGTCATTTCTCCTATACTGTGCTACCTGGATACAGAAGAAGGGAAAAAATACCCATTCAAAGAAGGGAAAAAATACCCATTTGTTGGGACAATCATGGAATTGTTTGGGAAAGGCATACCCTGTGACTTGGGCCCTGAAGGATGGCCAGGATTCTTGGCAGATGGAAGGAGCTAGATGGGGGAAGTGGAGGCTTTAAGAGGGCTTTTCAGCAAAGAGAAGGTAGAATTCTTGATACAGAAGGAAGTCTATCTTCAGGTTGAAGAATATGATTGCTTTTGTTTTGTAACATTTCTGTGGGACTCAGAGGGGCCAGAAAGAAAAGGTGATTTGAGAGAATTGCCCGGCCAAGGACTTTGTATATTCTTTGCTGAACCTAGAATGGGAATTTTATTTTATTTTTATTTTTTTAGTTCTATTTTATTATTTATTTATTTATTTCTAAGAGAGAGCAAGAGAACAGGGTGGGGAGGGGCAGAAAGAGAGGGAAAGACAGAATCCCAAGCACACTCCCCGCTGAGTGTGGAGCTGGACATGGGGCTCCCTTTCAGATCATGACCTGAGCTAAAATAAGTCAGACGCTTAACTGACTTAGCCACCCAGGTACTCCAGAGAAGTAGTTCCTCCCACCACTCTTGACTCTATTAATTTATATCTATGACCATAGATATAAATTATCTATGGCCAAAAGTATGTAACATTTTGGACATTTGAGTGATTGGAGGAGAAAAGCAGAACCTTCCTTAGAACCAGAGGAAGTAGACCAACAAAAGGGTTACATTATAGATTACCATTCATAGTTTCCTCAAAAACATTCACTTCAATGGCTATTGGTAAGGTTTTATACACATGTGCATTTTAAAACATTACTAAAAATCCTCTTTAAGCATTTTGGCTAAGCTAAACCTGAAATATTTCTAAAAATCAATTTTTAGCTAAATCTATGATGATTGTAAATGAAATAAAATGCTTACTATTTTATTTAAGCCACTCTCTATTAGTTTGATCTCTCAATTATTTGGAATGTCTTCCCTGATTGTATTCTAGTAAATGTTTATTATATTAATAAGTATTTAAACAATTAAAAATATTCTATTTTTCTATTCTATATTCTATTTCTATTATTCTATATTCTGTTTTCTATTATTCTGTATTCTGTTTATAAATATTATAAGTTAAGCAATGTTAAGCAAAGAAATGATTCCGAAATTTGGAGATAGGAGTTAATTTTTTAAAAATTAAAGATTTATTTATTTATCCTAGAGAGGGGGTAAGGGAGGAAGGAGAGGAGAGAGAAGCACAGGCAGATTCCTCGCTGAGCATCTGTGCTCAGCATCTCAGCCCCCAACTTGGGGCTTGATCTCATGACCCTGAGTTCATGACCTGAGGTGAAACCGAGAGTCGGCGCCAAGGAGCCCCAAATTGTTTTAATTAAAACAAATATTTTTAAAATTTATTTTTATTAAGTTTTTAATTTTAATCCAGTACAGTTAACATACAGTTTTATATTAGTTTCAGGTGTGTAATATAGAGATTCAGCAGTTCTGTACGTCGTTGATCATGCTCATCAAGAGTGTACTCTTGGGCACCTGGGTGGCTCAGTGGGTTAAGCCGCTGCCTTCGGCTCAGGTCATGATCTCAGGGTCCTGGGATCGAGTCCTACATCTGGCTCTCTGCTCAGCAGGGAGCCTGCTTCCTCCACTCTCTCTTTGCCTGCCTCTCTGCCTACTTCTGATCTCTCTCTGTCAAATAAATAAATAAAATCTTTAAAAAAAAAAAAAGAGTGTACTCTTAATCCCCTTCACCTATTTCACCCATTGCCCCCATCTCCCCTCTGATATGCTTTATTTTAAATGAGTACCCTCAGTTAAAGTTTTTTTTTTTTTCTTCAACAAGAACATTTTTACTCAAAGCATACTTCAGAATACATGGTTTGAAAAGATATATAAAAAAACGTGGAATGAGAGTTTTAGTATATTGTTACATTGACAGCCCAGAGTGAATCATGACTTCTGGAATTTCACGCCTTGGTGTGATTTCCCTCTCATGTTGACTCTGGGTTTGGCTATGTGATTTGCTGTGTGACTTGGCCAGTGGGACAGCAATAAAAATGATGCACGTAGAGGTTAATATGCACTTGAGAGTTGGGGTTTGCCCTCTTGGAAGGCGGCTGTCTCCATGTAAGAAACGTGGCAAAGTCACGTGAGAGGGAATGAGGCACCTCAGATCTAGTTCCATCAGGGCATCTTGGACCACCCACCTCTTGTCAGGTTGCCATGAGTGGTGCCAGGCAAGATCAGAGGAGGACAGATTGCCCAAGGGAGCCCAGCCCAAACTGCAGAATCATGAGCCACTAAGTTGTTTTTGTTTTAAGTCCCTAAGTTTGAGAATAGTTTGTTCACCAGCAATGAATAACCCACTGACAGATGTGAAAACTCACTGAGGCTAGGGCTCATCTCCCACGTGCCCCCATGAGTCGTTCTGTGGCTGAGTCAGTCATTCTGCCTAAAGAGGGCAGAGCTACAGTCACCTGGAGAACACTACAGAGCTACAGTCACCTGGAGTCAGGGATGGTGCATGAGAAAGACACATAGAAATCTTCTAATAAGCCCTTGTGTTAGAATGATGGTCACTTAAAGAAAAACTCACTTTGCCCCAGACAGTAGGTTGGCTAATTCAAAATCCCTCTCAGTCCTGTGATCACTCAGATGTTGAGATTTCATCTCGCATATCATATCTTAATTTAAAAATACATTTTCATTGAGAGAATGTAGCGTTCAAATGAGCAACGTTATGATCCATTTCATTTTGCTCCTTGTAGTCTGGTTAACAATCCATTTCAATAAGCAAGTAGTTGAGGAACTACTGTCCGCTCCTGTAAATGAGAAGGTGCACTTACCTTTATTCTTCACTGTGATTACCTTTTTTTTTTTTTTGAAGGCTTCCTGGATTTCAGCTCATTGTTCAATTGGGAATCATATCTGTTCTGTTCAGAGCAGTATTTTAATTTTCAGATTCTGAGCAGACATTATTTCTGTGATTCATTTTGCACTTTTTGCTCTGGTTTTACTGAATATAATTTCTGCCTCCCCTTTTTTTTCCTCCCCCGTGCCAGTTAGCAATCACTTTAACTATGAAGTCCTGGTCTTCGCTCTCTCCCTCTTGTTTCCCACTCTAATTCCCAATAGAAAACTCTCTAGTGTATGGGAACTTTGTGGGGTAAATTTTGCTTCCTAATATTTTTATTTTTTATGCATTATTACCTTGAGGCTTCTGCGATGGGTACATTTTAAGAACCAAAAAAAAAAAAAAAAAAAAAAAAAGGAAAGAGGAGGAAGAAAGAGAAATATTACAAACCAAATGAAATTACCAATTGCTCCTAGGAATACAGAATGATGAGAGACCATTTTATTCTATATTGTTTTTCAAAATAATTGGTTTCTAGAATAATACAACACATGTGAAGAATGACTCACTGAAACTCTGTAAGAGGCTGGACAAGAAGCTTGAAAATGAATACATACAGCATGGTATGAAATTGTGTGCTCTGAGGTACTAACTCCCTTTTGGAAAATACTATGAATCATGTTCCAAATCAGTGGCTCTCAAACGTCATCCATATCTTTTCCTCACAGTGATCATGACCTGTTCTGTCCCTCATTTGCCCTCACCGTCCCTCTGTCAGACATAATCCTGTCCTCCTGGAATTATGACACATCCAAAGATGAGAGGTGTGTGAGGAGGAGTCCCCAAGAAGCTTCCCATAAATTCTGTGATCCACACTGTTCGTGGGAAGTGTGGCCAGCATCTTACCATTAAATAGAGTCAAGTTCCTGGTGATGGTCTGTGGTACTGAGTGCACTTAATGCTTTGTGTGTGAAGATCACTGGAATCATGGTTTATCTATTTTAATCAGCAGTCTGCCTTTTTGTGCATAAGGTGCATAAAACCATCTGTGTTATTGAAATTAGCCTGTATGAAATGGAGTTTGGGAGGGGAGGCTTTCAGCGGCCAGTGTTGCATGTGGATCTTAGTGTTCTTTGTTGCTTCTGATCTCATTCTGCAGCTTGGCAGCTTGGGTGCTCCATCTGTACCCTTGGGATTTTCTGTCCCATTCCTCTTCAGTCAGGGCTGTCTCATTGGTGAAGAACAGAGGCCCAGGGAGATGAGGTCAAGTAGAGATGAGAGAACACTGTCAGGATTCAGGGCTCACATAGGGATCTGAGGATCGGAGCTGCTGTAACTAGGAAATGAGACTCACTGGGAGTCAAATTGTCTCCTTTGTTACTCAGGGCCTGAGGAACTACAGACTTGGTCCTTCTGTGCACATTCTCTCCTTTCTCCAAATACTTATTTTCTCCTATTTATCAGTTTCCGGGCAACCCCTCAAACTGCTAAGACAGCCAAGACAGCCTCCAATCTGCATGATCTTGGTATTTCAACATTCCCCACTGACTAATGACATAGTGTGTATGTTAGTTGAAATATTGAGAAAATGTTATGGGACCAGTTCCTGTGTGTAAGCCAGAGCAGTTGGGCTTTTGATTGGTAAGACTTTGGTTGGGATATTTGTCCATATTCCAACCCATCCTAGCTTAGCTTAGCATCCTAGTCATAGGACTGACTCTTTAGGAACTATACGAAGGACAGGTCCAAAAAACATACAGCTTAAGATCCCACCACAGGGGGAAGTAGAGGAGCATTAAGTTGATAGAGAAGAATAGTATAATGATGCTGTTCGCACCACAGCCAGCAGTTGTGCCGTGAGCTCTCTGTGTGGAAATGATATAGGTGCACCACACACCGCTATGGGCAAAGATAAACTTTTCACTCATGGCATAATTCAAATTTCAGTATAGCTGTGATTTGAAATGGACGTTTTCTATTTATCATGCATATCCTGCATGTATTAGAGGGCGAAAGAAAGGGCTGTAGCTAGAAGTTAAGCAGAAGTAAGTTGTATGATATATATATATTTTTATATATAAAATATGAATTTTATATATAAAAAAATTCTCATATTTAGAGTGTTTTAAAAGCTACACAAGTTTGGGACCCCTGGGTGGCTTAGTTGGTTAAGCCTGTGACTTCGTTGGCTCCAGTCACTATCTCGGGGTCCTGGGATTGGCCTGCATTGGGCTCCCTGCTCAGCAAGGATTCTGCTTCTCCTGTTGCCCCTGCCTCTCTCCTTGCTCATGTTCTTTCTCGCTCTCTTAAATAAATAAATAAATAAATAAAATCTTTTTTTTTTTTTTTTCTTTAAAGCCCCACAAGCTGTCTCTTTTAGTGGTAAGTTACCGGTTGCTGTTCATATTCCAACATGGAAGGAGTACCTTCCAATTTTAAGATTCCAATTCTCTGACTGGGTCTTTTAAAAGACAAATGAATTATTGACAAAGATTTGATGCTTAACACACAGGCTGTTCAAACTAAAATTGTTACCTGTTCTCTTGATGGTTTTCAGCTAGTGGGTCAGCGAAATCACTCTCTCCAGACAGCACAACTCACTCAGGTTGAGGTACCAGAGGGGTGGGTGGTGTCCAGGTTAGTATCCTGTAATAAACATGAGGGAATCTCACCGATACTTTGATTTAACAAAGATCCATCTCATGTGCACAGCAAAAACTCAAGACTATCATCAACCCACAGCAGAGAAAATCAGCACATTAGGCACGTGTAAAAGATCTCAGACTCACGGTGTCCCCTATAAAATAGCATCCCTTCAAATACAGCTGACAGATTGTGATTAAGAGGCAGGCCACCTCATCTTATCTTTAGGTTCTTCAAACTCTATCCTTGTGTAGAATAAGATCCTCGGGATGTTATGTACCAGGACTGTTCTCTGAACTTCCCACAGAGATACCTACATGCAAACATTTATGTTGTTGGATTTTTATTAGATGTTGACCTAGGAAGGGCTATTTGAGGAATATCTCATGATCACCTCCAGAATTCTATTTTTTATTGTGCTTTCTCTATTGCTTACTGCAACACAGAATGGAGAACATTGTCCAGGAATTTAGTGCCATGAAAATGTCTTCCCAGATAAAATTGTGGGCTTCTTTTAACATAGCTATATAATATTATGTTTAATGTTAGCCTCAACTACTAGGAAGCTGGGAGATAAAATAAGTGTTTACTTGCAGTAATGTTCTCATCCTGATAATGGACAAAATTATTCCTTCTCTCCAAAATTGTTTCTTTAATCTTAATTTTTAAGTGCATGTATTTAAATCGTATAACATTCTTTTTAGGAGTGGACACAATGTAAATGGATAAAAGTGGGAGAATAAAAGAGAGAGCTTCTGAACCACGTAGACTATCAAGTCAGTTAATATAATAAGAAATTCCAGAGAATCCTTGATGTTTGAAATATGGGTGGTTTTGTGAGTCTGACCTAACTCCATCTTCCGTTGCTCTGTTAAATATGCTGCAATAAATTACCAGCAATAAACTTCAAAGGTAATGTAACCTGTAAGAAAATGTTCTAATGATCTCTAGGGTTATTTTTGATAAGAGATCAATGTATTTATTTATCATCTAGAAAAAATATCCTACTGACAGAATGAAAACTTTAAAATGCAATCTGTGGTGCATTGCCAAGAAGGCTGAAGTTGCCAACTGAAGTAAATACCTACTTTATTACCTACTCTGTTAGTCCAGGATTTTACTCCACATCATCTCCTCTATTTATGTACTTATAATTAGGGTTTCTATATATCTAATCTTGCCAGATTTTGCACTTTAAGTATTGACTCATCTTCTTGAGAGATGAGGGGTAGGGTACTGTTTATGCTGGTACCTTGGACAGAGTCACCATATCCACTCCTGCTGATGTTGGAGCATAGCCATCCCCATGTGGATAAGACAGACGAACCAACCCCATACAAGTTTTGATAATACAAGTGACTTTACATAATATGGGTACTTTTTGCTCCATAATCACAGTAGGAATGATTACTTTTGATGTCTTGATCACTGTTCTACCCTTGGTGCCTAAGATGATATACTCTCAATAAATACTGTAATAAGTGTGTTGGTTGATATACAAACAAAAAGGCATATTTCCATTTGCAACAACAGAATCACAGTAATGTGAAACGGTGGTTTCAGATGGATGGGCAAAAGTTAAGGAATGGTAAGGGGGGTTCGCTTAGACCAATACAAAGAAGTGCTAACTAGAGGTAGGTGCTTTCTTGTAGAAAGCTATTAATGATCTAATTTTCATATACCATAGGAATGGTGGCATAAAAAGCTATACTTGGTTTCATCTCCATTTATCAAGCATAATCAGATAGTCATATCTTTAATTATGGTAGACACAACTTAAAAAACTTCCTACTTATCTTTCCTAGGTGATAACATCATCATCATCATTCTTGTTGTTGTTGTTAGCCCATTGTCCAGTCCAAAATGCTATTTTTTCTGAGCAGCTAAGTGAGTTTAGTTCTTCTATAATGGGAAGAAACCTGGTTTCTGGACTTGAAATCTTACTAGACTTGAAATCTTACTAGACTTGAAATCTTGAGCAAATCACTTAGTATCTCTGAGACTTTCTTCACCTAGTGAGAGCAAAATGATTAGAAGACTAAGCAAACTAGTCTATGTGAATTCACTTGGAGAACCAAAAAAAGATATTAGTAAGAGAGTTGTAGCTACTGAGGGTGTGAGCCATGTACCCAGATACTGTGGAGATTCCAAGGATACAGAGGGGAAATCTTGTCCACTCATGGCTTTGTGAAGATGCAGTATCACTTTTCCCTGGGATAAAGAGGCAGAATGTAATGGAGTTGGGTACACCATTGCTAGAGTTGCTCACCTGCCAGTGAGAAAAGCAATTGTATTATTTCTTCCTCCCCTGTCCTGTGAATGTGAGAAAATTACCTATTCCTGCAGATTCACCAGTATCGATCATCTGATTATTCCTGCCATTCATTGTTGACTAACAGCCTGGGGCAAAAACAAATTAAGAGGAAGGTTGGTCAGTGTTTGTCAAGGGAAGAAGATGGCAGCAACCTCTGAGTTTTAGGGGGAATAGGCCTGTTTTGCTTCTATTAGGGATTTTTATGGTTTAGAAATACTCCTCAGAAGAAATAATTTCTACAGAATTACTTAGTGGAGTTGTGATTACACATCAGTGCATTATTCTTTCATATGCCCTGCCTCCACTGGATTTGAGTTGTTCCTTCTTCCCATGCTACAATGTTTTCTGTGCACTTACTTTGCAATTTAAATAATGAATGATACATGATTTAAGATGATAGTTTTTTGAGTGCAAATATTAAGAATAAAGGTGATAGTTCTCCCAAAGGACAGGTATAGCAAAACATACCAAGAGAGTGATAATCTTTTGATGCTATCATACCTCTTACTGCTTTTTTAAAAATTTTATATTTTGTCTGCATTGCAATTTATAATTTTTGAAAACCACTAAATACCACAGAACCTGTAAAGATCCATGAGAATCTTGATGATCTAGATGGGTTTTTCTGTGTGGATCCAGGAGAAATGGGCTCAGAGATTCAACCTTCAGATGAGTATCAGGAAAAATAAAAAAAGACCAAAATCCTCAAACTATTGAATATAGTTCAGTTCAAGATTAGACCTTACTTTAATGATTTTAAAACTTTGTTTTTTATTTGAATAGAGTTGACACCCAAAGTTACATTAGGTTCAGGTGTACAACATAGGGATGCGACATCTCTGTATGTCATGTTATACTCACAAGTATGACCACCATCCATCCTTATGTAACACTGTTACAGGATCATTAGCTATATTCCCTATGCTATACCATTACTTTAATGATTTTTAAAAATTAAATCGTGTATTCTTTTTTTTTTAAGATTTTATTTACTTATTTGACAGACAGAGATCACAAGTAGGCAGAGAGGCAGGCAGAGAGAGAGGAAGAAGCAGGCTCCCTGCTGAGCAGAGAGCCTGATGTGGGGCTGGATCCCAGGACTCTGGGATCATGACCTGAGCTGAAGGCAGAGGCTTTAACCCGCTGATCCACCCAGGCACCCGTGAGTCATGTATTCTTATTACATGCAGAATAGATTTTCTTTGAACTCAGCTCATCCAACAACTTTTTTAAACACTTCCAGGTGCCCAGATGGGCTCCATGCAAGGCTCTTCTTCCATCCACACCTTCCTGCAGAACTCAGATCAGGCAAGCTGTTGGATACCCCTACTTCCTTGGCCTTCACCAGAGTCAGCACTAGAGCCAGAATTGCATGATTTCTGGTGGAGCTTCATTTGTAACAAGATGGAGTTGCTTCCCAAGTTGGGGGTGCTGGAGCACAAGTTGTGGTGGAAAACATGGAGGGATGTAGACTCTTGGTTAGAGGGAAATCTGCTATATGTCCTCACACTGCTTTTCCTCAAACTACGGACATGCTGTTCTTGAAAACAATGTCACCATCTTGCAGACCACCTTCTGTCCAACCTCCTCTGCTGGTGGTTTTCAATCTTTTTGGTCCCCTCCTTCTTCATCACCCCTTTTGCCCTTCTTTCTGCCTTCCACCTCCTGCTCCTACTCTCCCTCCTTTATGCATCATAATATACTTAATTTTATCAATATGGAGCATCCTGCAAGCTAAGGTGAAACCAAAATCTGGCTTGGAGCCCAGACATCACTTCTGAAGTGACAGCCGCTGGTAATAGGGAGAGTTTGCAATTATACAGATCATTGCTTCGACCTGGTGCAAAGTCAACCAGGCCACAATACAAGAACAAAAGGCTTAATTTCTGCAGCTTCCAGAAGGGCTCTGAGCAGTGTCTTAGTTTTCACTGACCTGCGTGCTGGGATGGCCAGCCTGTTTTGCCCTTTTTCAGTTGAAGTCCCATGATAAACAGCTCAGTTCCTTTGCTGTCCCCTGTGATCTTCTGCCTTGTAAAGTAAAGCTTAATGTCCTTATTACATATGTTCCTTTTCCCCACAATCTACTCAAAATGGTTTGCACAAATAAAAAAATACTCTCTAAATGGTGTAAGGCCCTATATTCTAAATAACTGAATAGCTGTACGTATTAGCACTAACTTGACAACATTAGAAAAGGCAGTTTTTTAAATCTTCAAAACAAAATTTCTCCTTTTAGGCTAGTTTGCATGTGATCTATGTAGATAGAAATGGTGGACAAGATGCTTTCTTTGAAATATATGGAGGCCATCGAATCATTTTCGAAGTAAAACGAGGGCAGGAAGTCAAATTGTATGAGTGTGCTTGTCCCCCGGAGAAGGAGAATACATGGTCTGTAATTGAACCCCTTATTACTATTCACTTTGAGTTTCTCAATTTGGCTTCTCTTGGGGCATCTCTCTCTCTCTCTCTTTTTTAAGCTTTGGGGAATTAGAAATTTAAATGAGATGTGGGAGAGGGAGGGGAGTGCTCCTGTGAGAAAGCTTTGGTTTCTGGACTCAGCAGTCCTGGGGGTGGGGAGAGCTGCATCAGAGTGGAGAGAAAGGGATGAAAGCATCCCTCAAGCTGCGAAGGAGCAGCCAGCCTTTGGCTGCTTGCAAAATCTTCATCAAAATGTGAACTGCTGAATAAATCACAGCTTTATGATTTACTTGTAGACTATTTATGACTGATGAAATTAAGTTTATTTCTTGTTTTTCCTGCCTCCAAGACATTGTTGTATCAGGGCGAAGCTATTCTGGTTTCCATGTCTTGAGAATACAGATAATTGCACTTGGGGTTCTCAGTTGTGCCATTTCTCTTCTCAAGGAGTAGGCATGGACGGTAGATGCAACGTACACAGTCCCATCTTCCCTGCCTCAGAGAAGGTTCCCCAAGAGCCTGCGTCAGAGCACATCTGTGTCTTCCAAACAATAGGACTCCTCAGCCCCAGCCTCATGTTTTCTCATGCCCAGGGGAACTGACGACAAAACAATTATGAGGTGACTTGGGTGCACCAAAGCTTGAAAACATGAGCACACTCCCCTAGTGTCTCGGTTCTTTACTTTCTCGCCGCTGGGCTCGTGAAGGAACTCATCACTGTGGAGCAGGTCAGGAGCAGGGAGTCAGGAAGAGCTTTTTGCCTTTGGTACTTGAGTCCTGATTTGGGAAAGGAGGAGGTGGAGCAGGTAATTATGTTTGTTTCCTCGGGATGTCCTAATAACTTACCACAGTGGTAAGTGGCTTACAATGATGAAAATTTATCCTTAGCTCTGGAGGCTAGGGTTCTGAGGTTAAGGTGGCAACAAGGCCATGCTCCCTTGAAAGGTTTTAAGGAAGAAATCCTTCCTTTCCTCTTTCAGTTTCTGGTGGCTCCGGGGATTTCTTGGCTTGTGGTAACAACATTCCAGCGTCTCCTTCTGTCTTCACATGGCCTCTCTGTGTTCCTCTGTGTCCTCTCCTCTTCTCATAAGGATATCTGCCATTATAGTGAGGGCTCATTTTACACCTAGAATGATTTGATCTTGAGGTCCTTAACTAACCGCATCTACAAAGACACTCCTTCCAAATAAGGTCATGCCCTGAGGTTGTAGGCAGACAAGAATTTTTGGATGGCATTATTCAACACACTATAATAGTGGAAGCATGGGATGTAAAAGCTGGAAGGAAGATCATCAAGTCTAACACCTTTATTATGCAGATGAGTTATCCAGCCTTACCCAGATTGTTAGTGATAGGAATTTTTTTAAACCTTAGTGCTAGATACACTCAGCTAGCTTGTTGAGAGAGGGGTGAATTTTAGAGATAAGGAGAGTGTGGCAGTTTATAAAATTGTCTGCAGAGTCTTTGACAGTCCTCCCCTGAGTGTGGAGGGATTTGACTGCTTTGAACTTGGAGATGGGGGTGGTGATGCTGTAGGACTCCTGACTTGGGTTCTAGATGGTGATGAAGCTCTGCCTTGTTCAGTGTAACACTCCAATTTGGAGCCCCAAGCTGCCATGGACACCATGGTCTGACAAACCTGAGTCCACTGTGCTGTGACGGAGTCAAGCTACAGAGACAGCCCTCATGTCAGTGCTCTGGTCAGCATGCCACACACCAGACATGGAAAGCCTCCAGATGATTCCAGCCTGGCCACCAAGTCCTCCCCAGTCTTTTTGTCTTCTCAGATGAGGTGCTAGGCATCATGGTGTAGAGATGTGCTGACTGCCATTGTACTCTTAATCCATACTTAAAATAAAATGGCTCTTGTGTTAAGCCATACATTTGGGGGTAGATTGTTGCAAAGCAACAGTAACTGGAAAAAAGTCACCTTTCTGATAATTGGATAATGTGATAATGTATACTCATCTCTAGTCTGTAGGCAGACAAATTAGCACCAAGAATTAGACCTTCGTAATTACAAGGACAGAATCTTCAGGGGTGCATTCTGGTGAGAAAGGAGTTCACCACACTGTGGGAGAGCCATGGTGATTTGTTCATTGATATTGGTAAGCTTAACTGGGGATGTTTCATGGTCCTGGGAATGGCCAAATATTTGTTGTTTTTCCTATTACCTGGTGGGAGAAAGTGTAGTATACTAGAAGGATTGAGTTCAGTTTTCAAGAGCAATTAAACATGAAAACTTATAAACTCCTCTTTCTAGGTTTTCAAGGCTGAAAATAAATCTAGAGTCTGGTGTGTCACAATCACCCTGAATTCTTAGAGATGAAAGTAAAACCAGAGATCATTGGCTTTTATGGAGAGGCAAGAAAAAAAATCTATAACGTCTAGCTAGTCTCAAAGGCTCAGTGTGTCCACATTCATCTTTTCAGGCAAAATTCCACTGATGAGTAAACTGTTAAGAGTACCTGTGGGGGTGCCTGGGTGGCTCATTTGGTTAAGCAACTGACTTCAGCTCAGGTCATGATCCCGGAGTCCTGGGATCGAGTCCTGCATTGGGCTCCCAGCTCTATGGGGAGTCTGCTTCTCCCTCTGACCTTCTCCCCTCTCATGTTCTCTCTCACTCTCTCTCTCTCTCAAATAAATAAATAAAATCTTAAAAAAAAAAATACCTGTGGGTCAGGAACTTTTCTAGGTCTTAGGAATAAAAGTAGTCTTTATACTGGAATGGTGTATATGTGTGACAAAGACAGCATCCCTTTATTATGCAACCTACATTCTGGGGGTGAGAGAGAGATGGACAGTGAATATATGAATAGATAATATTTGGATAGTTTGAAGGGTCTTGAAGGTAATTAAATAGGTCATGTGAAAGACAAGGTATGTATGTAGGGGTTCTTAAAAAGGTACTTAGGCAGTCCTCTCTTATGAAGTGACATTTGAGTTGAGTTCTCAGTGATCTAGGGGACGAGCATGACCCCTAGCATCGGGTAGCATGACTTAGTGTTTGTAGGTGACTGACCTGTTTGAAGGTCAGATAGATCTAAGATTTTCCAATTTCACGAGTACTTGTAGAATACAACTTACAAACTTGTCCTGGTTAGGAATCTAAGCGGATTGCAGTACTTCTTAGTGGTAAGTACACCAGTAGACTAGAATTTTATAATTCCATTGTGGACAGTTACATTCTGAGTAGGTGAAATGCCAGTGTTGGGATTGTGTCTAGAAGCTAAGTGCCCCCAGGATCTATTTTAAACAAAGTTTAAAATTAATTTCTAAAATATCATGGTCTATAAAAGGGATGACATTTATAATGCATGTAGGGAAAAACAAACAGAAAAACCCCAAACTACCATCAGTCACTCTCTATAAAGGAAGCAGACAGCAAGTGAAAAATAGATGAGCAAACAAACAGATATATACATAAATATGACTGGAGGGAGACTCCCAGCTGGACTTGGGTAAGTGTGATAAAACATATTTTATTTTCCGTGTCTGATATTTAGGCCATCTGCATTCTTTGCAGGTCCGATTCGCTGATTAGTTACTTCTCTTGTCTCCTGTGCTTATTCCTGGATATTAGTGCCCTTTCTTTTTCCTTTGTCCCTCTCTCTCTCCTTCCCTCTGCCTCTCTTTCTTCCTAGTTTTACTGTATGCCTAGATTCCTTAGAACTTTACCTGTGGCATTCCTTGAGGTTTTTGTTTAAAGTTTGCTTACCAGAGACCATTAGTGTTTGCTTTTGCTTTTGATCATTTTAAATGAGGAATTGGCAAATGTTTTCTGTCACGGACCAGGGAGTAAATATTTTAGGATATTTTAGGCATCTTGGTCTATATAGTCTGTGTCACAACTACTCAACCCCATCATTATAATGTGAAATGATCTGTAGACAGTGTCTAAATGAATGAGCATAACTATGTTCTGATAAATGTTTAATATAATTTACATGTGTCATGAAATATTTTCCTCTTCTGATTGTCTTTCAACAATTTAAACACTTAAAAACCATGTTATCTTAGCTCATGGACTATATTTAAGAAGGTGGAAGACTGGTTGATCATGAACCATAGTTTAACACCTTCTTTTTTTTTTTAAAGATTTTATTTATTTATTTGACAGAGAGAAATCACAAGTAGATGGAGAGGCAGGCAGAGAGAGAGAGGGAAGCAGGCTCCCTGCTGAGCAGAGAGCCCGATGCAGGACTCAATCCCAGGACCCAGAGATCATGATCTGAGCCCAAGGCAGTGGCTTAACCCACTGAGCCACCCAGGCGCCCAGTTTGCCACCTTCTGATTTAAACGTCGTTTTTAGTGTGTGCGTGTGTGCTTTTTAAAAAATGTTTCTTAAAATTAATGTGGATTTTAGCCTCAAATTTGTATGAGGGCAGGACTGTGGTTAAAATTTCAGAGCAATCATTTTCCTTTTCTCAGAGCCAAGGCCAGGTCAGATAATTATCTCTCCCACATCTCTTTGAGGCAGTTTTTTCCCAGGTTTACTCTCAGAAGCTTCCAGGAGCCTGGCTTAATATAGCGATCCCTGATCTGAGTGTCTGTGATGTCAGTACCCCCAGTTATCTCCTCATGGTTTGCTAAGTGAAGTTCAAGGTCATCAGGGTGGGAAGAGGACAGAGGCTGACTTTTCATTTCTTTTTGACGAAGTCTGATAGCCAGTTTCTGGATTTGAGATTTCTTCTTTATTCTGACCTCTAAAGACGTCATCTATCACTTTCCAGACAGTTTAACCATGCGTTTTTTAAAAAAGGCTTTTATATATCTTCCAGAATTTTTAGGCATTTTGTATACCTAGAAGTATTGCTGGAAATAGTAGTCACATTGGAATCTCTGTCCCAGGCTTTTTTGAGTATTTCAGTCAGGTGTATGTTTCATGCTATTCCAGGAGATTGGTTATGATTAGGAACAAAGCTGTGGGGGAAAGGGGAACTTCTGAGGACCCTGTGTATTCAGAGGACAAGGAGGGGTGGAGTCACCACGGGATAGAGTGGTAAAGAAGTGAGAAATGTTCAGAGAATAAGAGAAGCAGCTGAGCTCAAAGATGAAGTGATGAGTACCGAAGTGGGTGAAGTTACTCCCAGGGAAGGAGCCTTCAGAAGGAAAGAGTGTCATATTTGCATAGAAGAAAAGGAGAGGTAAACTTGCATCAGAAAACACAGTAATAAATAGCCTAGAGGTAAGAAGGAAGGAGGCAAATTCAAGACATGTTAAGGTAACGGTGCTCTGGAAATGGAGCTACTTGTATTTGAAAATGGGGGGGGGGTGTGAGTACCCGCGTGAAGTCAGAATAATTGTGTCCTTGCAGACAGGCAAGAGATAGAATGGAAATTATGACCTAGGGAAGATCAGTCCTGTAACACAATACAAGTTGGTTTGGTCCATAAGGAAGTTGATATCAAAGAAGTCCAACTAAGTGAATGCGGCAGTAATTGAGATGGGAACGCTGAAGAATTTTTCCTGGGGTTGTGGTGGTGAAAGTGAGAGGAACAGGCAGCTCTGAGAAACATGGAAGAGGAAGACCAATAGAATGTGATCACGGACTAGACAAGGGAGCAGAGGTGAGCCAAGTTCAAGGTGGGAGAGAGCTCACAGATTCTAATGTGGCTTCTGAAGATTCTTTTAGTTCTGATTCGACCTCTAAAGGTGTAATTTTTAAAGCTCACTCAGTGGAGAGTCAGGTATATTCTAAGATACTAGGGTCTCTAAGTTTCAGTGTGAGCTTTATGTTACTTTTTACTCTTCCAGTTGACAGAGCTGGGAGTATGGTTTTTCAGAACATTTCTGTCTTTGTATGTGAGCCTCACAGTGTTGTAAGTAGGCTCCCTTGCTCCCTTGACGTTTTCCACAGTGACACAACCACCGCTTCCCTGAAAACGTTTTTGACAGCTGAGCCGCCTGGTGGTCTGTGCACTGCCTTCCCACCCAGGGCTCTGATTGGTGCGTCAGAGGCGGCAGTTTCTCACAGTGACACAGATCAGAAGAGGGAAACTCATCTTGTATGAACCAGGGTCGAAAATTGAAAACGTTCCACCTTAACGGCTTTTCATGCTTGACACACTTCAGAAGCTATTCTTTTTGACAACATAATCAATGTTAGTGGTGGGCTTAGTGTTTTGTTTTGCCTTCTTTATTAGGAAGATGCTGTTGTAGTTTCTAAGTGAGTGATCCTGAGAATAACCTTTAGGAATGGCAGAGCCATCTTTCAGAAGGAGGACTTCTGACTTTGTGTTGTGGTACGTTTCTCTACCCTGTATGTGTTGGTTGCCTTTTAAAAGAGCATAATTAGAAATTAGATGTTCTTGGAGCTGAGGGCCAAACTTGACTAACCATGTAGTCAGGGGGAAAACAGGCAAGAAATCAAAGGTGGAACATTCTGTCCAACATGGCCTGACTGCAGAGCAGCTAGAAATAATGAGGGCTGTTCTCACTCCTCCAGGGCAGTGACGCTATACTTCATTTTGCTTCTTCTTAGACACTTTGGAAGGGCCACCTTTAAGGGACAGTCATTTTTTAACTCACTTTTTTTATGGGAGTTTGTATTCATCTTCAAATACAGAGGAAAGGAAACTTGTTTCTTTCTGGAGCAAGAGGACTTTGAGTTTCATGATAGAGCCCTAACAACTAAAAAAGTTGTTCAACATGACAGAAGGGAATAAAGCTTGTACTGAAAGTCAGAATCTTTGGTCATAGTCTGGGTTCTGTCTCTAATGATAACAGCCACAGATACTCAAGTATTCACTGGGCTAAGTGCTTTTCATGAAAACTCTCATTAGATCCTTTTCACATTTCTTACAGGAGAGTACTCTTATTCCTGTTTCAACAGTTTCAAAAGTTGAGGCTCAGGGAGGTTAAGGAGCTCTCACAAGGTTCCTAAACCAAATGGTGTTGGTGCTGGTGTCAAAACCAGTGCAGAGGGGTTTGGACTTTGCTTGCCAAAGAATATTGGTCTTTGGGAGACCAACCAACCACTCTGAACATCAGTAGTATTTAAAGTAAGGAAATTGGACTCCGTGATTCATAAGGTTGTTGCCAGCTTTAAGATCCTTTCCAACTCTCTCTTCTTAAGGATGGAGTGTAAGAAAAGGTGACATAACATAAAAGATAATAACAACTCTGGCCTTGGGAAAAGCCAGCAATAGAGAGCAAGCAAATTCCTTTGGGTGGAGAAGCCAACAACAGCAGCAGCAGCAACAACAATTGAGTAGCTGAGTCCTAGAAGAATCCTGAAAAGATTTCTGAAATATTGGATATCAATATGTTTTGGACACAGTAAGGTGAATCTAAGTTTTGAAGAAATGACTCATGGGAGAATCAGACACATTATGTGATTTCTTTTCCCTCTTTAATTATCAGATGCTCAGAGGACAGAGCCTGAGGTTCTATAAAAATACAAGATTTCATTTCAAGGCATTGCCGGGTAATCTGCCTTAGTTCTTGGGATCTTCAGCTTTCTGGAATCCTTTCATCTGATTTTGATGATCTATTAAACATTACCTTCTCCATACTGAACCTGAGTTGAAAAAAAGCCCCAAACCATTAAGGCTTGTGGGCAGGAAAACTCAGAATTAAATGAAAATCCGACTGTACCTCCCTAAACAAGGGTAGTGGTCTTGGCATATTCTCAATGAATCTTTATAGCATTTAAAGTCATGTTAGTATTGATGAAGTGCTGGGGGTAGATATGCCATTTAAGTTTCCTTTCTCCTCCCTTCCTTCTATCTCCCACATGTTGCTTTTGATCATAAACAATGTTATTACCCTTTAAGCACAAAAATAGATAAGGTAATATTAACAGCTAGTCCCATTCCCGGTAGCTTCCACTTCTCTTTCATCTTCCGATAGTGATATAAAGCTGGCTTCTCCACTCCGAAAGAGTTCCATTCAAGTTTTCTTTTATTATTTGCATGATTTTTAAGAACATTCAGGCAATAAAGTCATTCTAGTGAGCTGATGGCTAATTGCATACAGGGTTATCACAGTTTAGCCAATATGAAAGATTGTTTGGAAAAGAGATGACCTCTGTGCTCTTGGTAACTGCAGTTTAGGACCCAACCAGCTGCTGTGATGCATGAAAAACATCTTAATTCATTACGATCAAAGGAGCTAGTCACTTATTCACACTGCTGATTTCTGCAGCTGAGAAAGTATTTACACCAATTAACAACTTTCTGAGGCCCTCTGCTTGAATTGTTAACCTTCACATAAGCTATCTCTGCGGAAATCACTGATGATACACCCACTTGTCTCAGAATTCATCTGCCTGATCTTTATTGAACTTGATGTGCAAACATTTAAATGATAATTGAAACACTAATTAAATACTGTGTCTGGGCACTAGAGTTGGGAATTCAGAGAGAAAGGCTGACTTACTGTCAACAGGATCAGGAATCAGATGCCCAAGGTGCTGCCAATTTTCAGCAGGAACAGTTTGGAACATGTTTGGGTTGCCCTGATGTCTACTGATGTATGCAAGGCATGTCTACTGAGCCATCAA
Source organism: Mustela putorius furo (assembly GCF_011764305.1). NCBI lineage: Eukaryota > Metazoa > Chordata > Mammalia > Carnivora > Mustelidae > Mustela > Mustela putorius. The sequence continues at coordinate 36,760,568 of NW_025421987.1, forward strand.
ACACAACACAGGGGATACGTACAGCGTGTAATCTGAAATGATCAGCAAAGGAATTTACTTATGGTCCATCCCAGAGATGTGATATCAATGACTTGCTCTAGTCATGACTGTTGATTCAGATTGGGGTACAGAGAAGCAGGTGGAATCATATTTTTGGACCAGGCAATTGTTTGGGTTTTTATTTCTTTGGTTTTGTCTCTTTGCATCCAGAGTGTACGCATTTCAGTTTGAATTTGGGAGTATTGGGTTTGTAACCCGTTTACTTTCTTTTCTTTCAATGGCGGAAAGCATTGGTTCTCAACCCTGACTACATAGTAACATGAGTTAGAAAATGCTGAGGCCAGGGCTGCATTTGACACCTATTGTATCCGAATCTGTGGTGATGAGGCCAGGAAGCCAGGCGTTGGCCATGTTAAAGTAGCTCTGCAGGAGGTACTAACGTGAAGTTGGGTGAAGAACCCCCCACACGAGACATCAGCTCCGTTGGGACAAGGACTGTGTCTATTTAATGCACTCCTTCCTTTGTAGATTGCAGTGCAGGACCTGACACATAACAGATACTCAGTAAATATTTTTGAGTGACTTGTGCTTTGAAGACTCCTGTATAGAGATTCACTACCTAGGTCCTGTGTGTTAGAGTAAGTCAGGGAGGTAAATTAGAAAGACTGGCTGTGTACTCCTACCCTGATTTTTATCATTGTCTCCCAACTCCAGAAAACAGTTGTGGAGCAAGCTCTGGGAACTCAGGTGCTTTCCAAGCTGAGCGTTTCCCTCGATCCCCACCAGATGCGATCCCTTCCTGTGATTCCTGCAACTTCCTGTGATTCCTTCCTCTTCATTTTCTCATTGCACTACAGTTTCCTGCTGGCACTGCCACCTTGTCCTGGATCTAACTTTGCCTTAGGACACGCTCCCCTGCTGCTAAGTGTACTGCCCGCAGACCCTGTTTAGCTGTCATCCACTTATCAATATGAGAATTTCCTCATTCATGGTCATACCCCGTCCTGGGGGCAGCCCACATCTAATGACTGATGTGAGGATGGAAAGGCTCGTACTCTGCCCCATCTCAGGGCAACTCCACAGGATTGTCGCAGTTCCAAGCTCCTGTGGGTAAGCTGACACTGTGGTTGGGCCTGTATTAAATTCTTCCTGTGCCAGCCTTTCCTCCTTCACCTTTCTTTGCAGGTGTTGCTAAGAACATCTCCTAATGAACTCCTTCACTCTAATCTCCACGTCAGAGTCAGTCTGCCGAGCACACAAAGATGATGGCATGAATTACTTGAACTCCGCTACCCATGCTCCCTCAGATAGAGCCTGGCCTCCTCACACTCCTGTCCATCAAGTACCAGACATCATGGCAGTAATGATCAAGACAGACAAAATTCCTGCCCTCACTGAGCTTCCATTATGCAGGGAGAGACAAGCAATAAACATATATATAAATCTGAATGATGAAAACCATTTACAAAAACAAGGCAGGGTAAGAGAAGAGAGTGATGGTGTGCAGTGGGACTGTGTTATGCAGGAGCTGTCTCATGCTAGCCTGGGAGAACTTATTGTTAAATCCACAGGAATTTTGCAAGCCACTTGCAAGAACAATTGTGGAACATTTCTTCAGTTGCCGAACAGAACAATTCTTAAGCTGTTCTTAAGAATTCAATTACGTGAACTTAAAAGTCAAATAAATCATATTGGAAACTGATATAATACATACACAAAACTCATCACTTTTCTCATTTTACTACATTTATGATTATATATGTTTTTGTGGTTACTAACATTATTATATCTGTATGGTGGAAATACTATATATGATGCCTTACTGCATGTCCCTTCCTGATTAATATATTCAGTGACATCAGTGAGTCTGAACTGAACTTGTTTAATTGCAATCATAGATTGGTGATAGATACAAGAATGTGGGAAAAAAATCAACAGTAGCATTCTATGAGAATCAATTGACTGCAGAGTTTATGATAAACAATAACATTTTTGTTACTTCTATTCAAATCGGTTGATCTATATCTTTTATATCAGCAAAATTATAATAAACATAGATGCCTTTATACGTGCATGCATTTCCCTCCACCCCAGAGATCTGGTTGTGAACATTTACAACACATCATTGAGTAGAGGGCTTCATTTCAGTGATATTATGGAAGAAATGTGTAACATTTGAGCTCATAGCTGGTCAGATCCAGGGAAGCTGTGTTTATTACTATTTGTGAGAAGATAGGCTCCCCTTCATCCTTTGTGTTCTCATTTTTTATTCTTAGATGATGGTCTCTGGACAGTTTTGTTAGTACTTTACCCACATAAAGGATGTATCTCTCAACTTCTGTTGGTTTCTTTTAGGATTTTGAGAGCTTCTGTTAGGTCACAGTTCCAGGTCTTATTTTTCCTAGTGAGGCTAAACTCAACTTGCATACTTCATTATTATTTATGTTCTGATAGCACTTTTTGTTTGTAATTGCCTAACTGTAAATTGTCATCCTTAGTTGTTCGTGTGGTTAATTACAGGCATTTTTGTAAAGAATCACTCTCTTAGTTGTACATTTTGTCCCTTCTGGGAATATAGATTCTTGAGTATTAAACTAATTTTCTGTTAACCACAGCTAAATGGTATCACAGGTATCAAAAATACAGGTATTATTATAGAAAAGGCATAGAATAGAAAAGAAGTGGAGCCTCATGTTGCTTTATGACCATGAACAAACCACATGACAACCCCAAACCTCAGTTTCCTAATTTGCACAATCAGTATTTAATTTGGCAAATTTCTTGGTCATTAAGACAAATGAGACATGGCCCATGCCATCAAAGTATTAATAGTTGACCCTAAAACTATTTCTGATTCAGTGTGATGAACACTGATAGTAGCTATAAGATGAATACAGAAGTGTGTGAAAAATCAACAAGGTAATGTACATGAGCGTATTTCATGAACATGGGAAAAACTATCCCATAAATGCGTTGATAACAGTTGCTCATAGATCTTCTGGGTGCTGGGTGTTTTCTGACACCAGACAGATGTCTACTGAAGGAATGAATTGAGTAGTAGGCAAACAGGTTATTCAATTAAAGAATGTCACGTCTTTTTAAGTCTTGCTCTGCTCTGTGCGGTTATGTTTAAGCTTCTTCTTCTTTTTTTTTTTTTAAAGATTTTATTTATTTATTTGACAGACAGAGATCACAAGTAGGCAGAGAGGCACGCAGAGAGAGAGAGGAGGAAGCAGGCTCCCTGCTGAGCAGAGAGCCCGATGTGGGACTCGATCCCAGCACCCCGAGATCATGACCTGAGCTGAAGGCAGCGGCTTAACCCACTGAGCCACCCAGGTGCCCCTATGTTTAAGCTTCTTAACCAACACATGGTCACACTGGTCTAAAATATATGGTTGCAGAATTTAGTCTAATTATAGTACAACATACTTAAGTAAACAAAATATTTACTTACTAGAATCAACCCTACTATTTGATTATTCTGTGGCTCTTCTAGGTGTTTATTCTTAGCATTTATTATTGCTTCATATTGGTCTTTACTAAAGTTTTCAGAGTGATGGTAATTTCCCAACCACGTCATGTTAGAGGCGAGGAACTATGCTGGGAAGTGATCATAGTTGGAGGCCAATATAAGCAAGTATTTTGTTATGAGAAAATGCTCACATATAATTGAGTTTTTAAAAGAAAGAAATTAAAGCTTTGCTCATTATACAGACTATACACGTTCAGTAGACAAAATAAGTAAATTCTGAAAAGTAGAAAGATAGTCACCAGCTGTTCCACTACACAAAACCCTCACTTTTACTTTTTGGTATCTGTTCCTCCAATCTTTATCTATTTGTATTTTTCTGTGGTTACCATAAAACTCGATGTATAATTTTATACCCTGCTTTTTTTTAATTTACCATTTTAACAAAAGCATTTTCTAAGCTATTAAACATCTTTTCAACCATCATTGAAAGGACAGCATGCATTTTATTATAGCTAGTCTTTGAATCACAATACCAAAACTTATTTGAATCAATGAATGTTGACTCTGCTTTAATTACCTGGGAAGATTATATCCTTATTCCAGTGACTCTGCCGTTCCTTAGATTATTTTTGAAATGACACTTTTGGAAGCACATTCAGAACAACTCACAAAATTGGTGTCATTATCAATATACAATTTTGTAAAACAAAAAAATTATAATTCTACCTATCTTGTTTCTTCCAGGTAAGAGTGACTTTTGTCTGTTTCTAATAACCAAATCCACCTTGAAGACAAACAATGACCAACACCAAATATATTAAAAAGAATTCTGCACAGGCTTTGATAACAATCTCCAAAGAGAAGTTCAAATATATTTTGTGAATCTATGTGTTAGGATAAATGATAAATTTCTTACAGAGTGAGTATTTGAGGTAAAAACAAAACAAAACAACAACAAAAAAAACACACACAAAAAAACACAAGTTTGCATGAGCAAGTTTCATCATGTTTGCTAGAAATCAGGTATTATATGCTGTAGTTGTCTCCACATCTCTGAAGACCCTCACAGTTTCCTTATTGATTATGCCCTGGAAATTTAAAGTCTCTCTAGCTGCTCTGTCCCTCAGGTGTATCCTTAAGTTTCAAGGTTCCAAATTCGAACGCTGCTATTATAGTCTTTCTTAAAGATGTCTCTGATGTGATGTTAGAGAATCCGGCAAGCTAGCTCTTGGTTTCTGCTGGCTTTGAAAGAAGAGAGACTGATTGACCTCTGTAAAAGGGATTTCTCATGCTCTGTCAAAAAATACCAGAAAGCCAGGTTGACCACCCACTTTGGCCCTTGGAAAAGTGACAGTTATCATGTAACTCCTTTAGCAGTGGGATGGACAGCATCACCCAGCAGCCTGTAATGGTGCCAGGCAATGAGGCGTGGCAGCCTGCAGAGTTTGGCGAAGCTAGCATTTAGGATAGGGATTGAAACCCAATTTGTCAGCCTGACTTTTGGGGGATGTGGTGATGGAAGTGGGTGGGTGAAGAGACATTGAAGGAATAAAAGCTTCAGTGTCCTTTCACCCTTTTCTATTGAATATCTCAAATAGGGCAGATTTCCTTTCCTGTCTGTGCCTCAGAGAGTCAGGATCTGTGTGTGCCTGTTGAAAGCCTCAGGCTTTTTGCATTAATAAGCCCCTTTAAAAATGTCAGTTGAGAAGTGCTAAAGACCTTTCCACCAGCCACTTTTCAATCTTGTTATTTTAGTACTTGCCTTTACCCTAGGCTTCACAGAAATGTAAAAGGTAATGAAGTGTTTCACATACTGTTTTCTGTCTTTTTATTCTAATTTAAATCTATCATTTAGTGCACGCAGTAAAAACGATGTTTACTTGAATAGGAGCGCTATTTCACTCATCCTGGAAATGCTTATCTGGGCTTGTATTTTAGCCATACCAGGTATGCTATCATTGTACATGATCAGCACAGTGGGAGGAGAAATATATTTTCAAATCCTTAGGTGTCAGTTTTAACCTAGTAATCTGAGGTTTTTCTGTAATGTACCTCATTAAGGTCAAGTTGGACCAGCTACTATCAAGTAAGCTAGCAAGCAGGATGGCAATCCCAGATTTTTAAAAAAATATTATTTTTAAAATTTAAATTCAGTTAATTAACATATATTATTAGTTTCAGGGGTACAGGTCTGTAATTTGTCAGTCTTACATAACACCCAGCACTCACCATAACACATAGCCTCCCCAATGTCCATCACCCAAACACCTCATCCCCACAACCCCTTCCCCTCCAGCAACCCTCAGTTCGTTTCCTGAGATTAAGAGTCTCTTATGGTTTGTCTCCCTCTCTGGTTTTATCTTGTTTCATTTTTTTCCTCTCATCCTCTATGATCCTCTGTCTTATTTCTTAAATTCCACATATCATGAGAACTTATAACAATTGTCTTTCTCTGATTGACTTGTTTCACTTAGCATAATACCCTCTAGTTCCATCCATGTCCTTACAAATGGCAAGATTTCAGATTTTTTATGGCTGTGTAATATTCCATCATGGGTACTTGTGTGTGCATGTGTGTATGCGTGTGTGTGTGTGTGTGTGTGTGTGTGTATGTGAGACACAGCACATATTTGTCCATTCATCTGTAGATGGACATCTGGGTTCTTTCCATAGTTTGGCTATTGTGGACATTGCTGCTATAAACATTGAGGTGCAGGTGCCCCTTTGGATTACTAAATTTGTATCTTTGGGGTAAATACCCAGTAGTGCAGTTGCTGGGTCATGGGGTAGCTCTATTTTCAACTTCTTGAGGAATCTCCATACTGTTTTCCAGAGTGACTACACCAGCTTGCATTCCCACCAACAGTGTAGGAGGGTTCCCCTTTCTCCACATCCTTTCCAACATCTGTTGTTTTCTGACTTGTTCATTTTTTAGGCATTCTGACTGGTAGTATCTCATTGTGGTTTTGATTTGCATTTCCTTGATGATGAGTGACACTGAATACGTTTTCATATGTCTCTTGGCTATTTGGATGTCTTTGCAGAAATGTCTGTTCATGTCTGCTGCCTATTTCTTGATTGGATTATTTGTTCTTTGGGTGTTGAGTTTGATTAGTTCTTCATAGATTTTGTATACTAGCCCTTTATCTGATATGTTATTTATAAATATCTTCTCTTCTGTCAGTCTTTTGGTTTTACTGACTGCTTCCTTTGCTGTGCAAAAGCTTTTGATCTTGATGAAATCCCAATAGTTTAATTTTGCCTTTGTTTCTCTTGCCTTTGGCAGTGTTTCTAGGAAGAAGTTGCTGTGGCTGAGGTGGGAGAGGTTGCTGCCTGTGTTCTCCTCAAGGATTTTGATGGGTTCCTATCTCACATTTAAGTCTTTCATCCATTTTGAGTCTATTTATGTGTATGGTGTAAGGAATTGGTCCAGTTTCATTCTTCTGCATGTGGCTGTCCAATTTTCCCAACACCATTTGTTGAAGAGACTATTTTCCATTGGCTGTTTCCTGCTTTATTGAAAATTAGTTGACCATAGAGTTGAGGGTCTATTTCTGGGTTCTCTCTTCTGTTCCATTGATCTATGTATCTGTTTTTGTGCCAGTACCATATTGTCTTGATGATTACAGCTTTGTAATAGAGCTTGAAGTCTGGAATTGTGATGCCACCAGCTTTGGTTTTCTTTTTGAATATTCCCTTGGCTATTTGGGGTATTTTCTGGTTCCATACAAATTTTAGAATTATTTGTTTCAGTTCTGTGAAAAAAGTTGATGGTATTTTGATAGTGATTACATCAAATATGTAGATTGCTGTAGGTAATATAGACATTTTATTAATATTTTTTTCCTCCAGTCCTTGAGAATGAAGCATTTTCCCATTTCTTTGTGTCTTCCTCAATTTCTCTTGTGAGTATTCTATGGTTTTCTGAGTACAGATCCTTTGCCTCCTTGGTTAAATTTATTCTTAGGTATCTTATGGTTTTGCATGCAGTTGTAAATGGAACTGACTCCTTAATTTCTCTTCCTTCTGTCTTGTTGCTGGTGTATAAAAATGCAACTGATTTCTGTGCATTGATTTTTATATCCTGCTACTTTGCTGAATTCCTGTATGAGTTCTAGCAATTATGGGGTGGAGTCTTTTGGGTTTTCCACTTAAGTATCATGCTATCTGCAAAGAGTGAGGGTTTGACATCTTCTTTGCTGATTTAGATGCCTTTTATTTATTTATTTATTTTTTGTTTATCGATTCCTGAAGCTAGGACTTCTAGTACTATATTGAAAAGCAGTGGTGTTAGTGGACATCCCTGTTATGTTTCTGACCTTAGGGGAAGATCTCTCAGTATTTCCCTGATGAGAATGATATTTGATGTGGGCTTTTCATAGATGGTTTTTATGATATTGAGGTATGTATCCTCTATCCCTATACTGTGATGAGTTTTAATCAACAAAGTTTGCTGTACTTTGTCAGATGCTTTTTCTGCATCTATTGGAGGATCATATAGTTCTTGTCCTTTCTTTTATTTATGTAGTATATCACATTGATTGATTTGTGTATATTGAACCAACTTTGAAGCCCAGGAATGAATCCCACATGGTTGTGGTGAATAATCCTTTGAATGTATTGTTGGATCCTGTTGGCTACTATGCTGGTGAGAATTTTTCATCTGTGTTTCATCAGGGATATTGGTCTGTAATTCTCCCTTTTGGTAGGATCTTTGGTTTTGGGATCAACGTACTGTTGGCCTTATAAAAAGAGTTTGGAAGTTTTCCTTCCATTTTGATGTTTTTGAAACAGCTTCAGAAGAATAGGTATTAATTCTTTTTTAAGTGTTGGTAGAATTCCTCTGGGAAGCACTTTGGCCCTGGGCTCTTGTTTTTGGGAGATTTTTTATTACTGCTGCAGTTCCTTGCTGGTTATGGGTCTGTTCAGGTTTTCTCTTTCTTCCTGGTTCAGTTTTGGTAGTTTATAGGTGTCTAGGAATACATCAATTTCTTCTAGATTGCCTAATTTGTCAGCAGGTAGTTGGTCATATGTTCTGATCATTGTTTGTATTTCTTTGATGTTGGTTGTGATCTCTCTCATTCACGATTTTATTTATTTGGGTCCTTTATCTTATTTTTTTTTAAGGTTTTATTTATCTATTTGACAGAGAGATTGGAAGTAGGCAGAGGGGCAGGCAGAGAGAGAGAGAGAGAGAGAGGAGGAAGCAGGCTCCCTGATGAGCAGAGAGCCCAGTGAGGGGCTTGATCCCAGGACCCTGAGATCGTGACCTGAGCTGAAGGGAGAGACTTAACCCACTGAGCAACCCAGGGACCCCAATCTTTTCTTTTTGATAAGTCTGATGAGGAGTTTATTAATGTTATTAATTCCTTCAGAGAAACAGCTCCTAGTTTCGTTAATCTGTTCTTCTGTTCTTTTGGTTTCTATTACATTGACTTCTATTCTAATCTTTTTTATTTCTCTTCTCCTCCTGAGCTTAGACTTTCTTTGCTGTTCTTTCTCCAGCTCCTTTAGGTGTAGAGTTAAGTTGTATATTTGAGAACTTAGTTTCTTGAGAAAGGCTTATAGTGCTATATACATTTCCCTTTAGGACGTCCTTTGCTGCATCCCAAAGATTTTGGATAGTTGTGTTTTCATTTTCATTTATTTCCATGAATTTTTTATTCTTCAATTTTCTTGTTGACCCATTCATTCTTTAGTAGGATGCTCTTTAGCCTCCATGTATTGACTTCTTTCCAACTTTCCTCTTGAGATTGAGTTCAAGTTTCAAAGCACTGTGTCTGAAAATATGATGGGAATGATCCCAGTCTTTTGGTACCGGTTGAGACCTGATTTGTGAGTCAGGATATGATCTATTCTTGAGACTTTTCCATGTGCACTTGAGAAGAATGTGTGTTCTGTTGCTTTGGGATGGAATGTTCTAAATATATCTGTTATGTGTATCTGGTCTAGTGTGTCATTCAAAGCCCTTATTTCCTTGTTATTCTTCTGCTTAGATGATCTGTCCATTTCAGTGAAGGGGGTGTTAAAGTCCCCTATTATTATTGTATTATTGTCAGTGTGTTTCTTTGATTTTTTAATTAATTGGCTTATATAATTGGCTGCTCCCATGTCGGGGGTATAAATATTTATAATTGTTAGATCTTCTTGTTAGTCAGACACTCCTATGCTTTAATCTTGAGGCTGTGACTTCCCCTGCCCTTAGCTTTATTCTTTGAGCTATAAAATATGAGAGAAAGGAATACTTATTTTTTTATTATGTTATGAGTTAAGTATTATATGAATGCCCCAAAGATTTCTAAGTGATCATTCTCATTTATCAAACATATTCTACTTGTTTAATGGTGCGAGCGCCAAGGAGACCAAGTCATTGCCCTCCAGCAGCTTTCAGTCTGATGACACAGGCAGGCCAAAGAAAAAACAATACACCATGATAAAGGCAAGAATGAAACTAAACACTGTACTGGGAACTAGCAAAGAGAAAGAGAGAGAGAGGGAGGGAGAGAGAGCATGCAATGGATACCACCTAGCCATTTCAGCAGAAGAGATAGGAGATAGTAGGGACTAGTTTGAAAGATGAATAAAGAACAAGGCTTGATCACTCCAGACAAAGGAAGGAATGTATGTACAGAAACCATTAGAAAACCTCGATGTGTCTCAGAATCAGTGAGAAACTGGGCATAGCTAAAGCATAAACTGCAGTGTGGGGACAATGAAAGAGTCAGACATAACCCTGGAAACAAGAATGAGCTCCATCGAGAATGCCTTGAATTACTGTGAGATGCATTTTGACTTTCTTAGCCTCTGAAACCAGCATAGAACTTAACTCTAGATGTAATACAAGAATTGATATGCTTTAAGGGTGTCCATGGGAATGGAAGGTAAGGAGGGGTCTGGAGGTGATTATAGAGTTTAGGTGGGAAATGGTGATGGCATGAATGAAAGAAATGATAGAGGAGAAGGGGACACAGGACTACAAGCAGAAAGTATTTCTGGAGTAGCATTAATAGTATATAGTGATATTTTTAGGTGAGAATGGTGAGAATTAAAGACTAGCTTTGGGGGGAAATTGTGAAAATGGGTCTTTTGGTATCCATTTTGTGAGTTTTGGATTCTCTATAGGACATTTAGTCAAAATATGCTCTTAGGTTCTTAATTTATGACAATGCACATGTTGCGATTATTGATTACAGCTTGAAATACTTCTCCTAAATGGTAGGGTTTATATTTTACTTATTTTTACTGTGAAGTATAATTCTACTTTTATTATTTATATTTTGCTATGAACAGATATGTTCATAAGAGTGTTTTTTTATGTAAAGGAACCGTTGAAAAATAACCTAACAGTAAATAATTTGTTGGGTCAGGAGTGGTATGTCCAAAGATGATATCTGGAACGACCATGTACAAATATGTAAAAATACATTTATTGACTCAGAAAGTTGTTCAGAGTATTTGAGGAAAAAGAACAGTTTACAAATTATATGTACAGTGTAATTCTACTTTCCCAAAGTATGTGTTTTTAAGTGTGGTTCTAAGCAAAAGAAGAGGACTGAACAAGTATTCCTCCAAATGCTTAATGGTTATATTTGTGTGGGAAGTCAAATTATCAATGACTCTTACATTCATCATGTGATCCCACAGGCCCCAAATTTTAAGTGATAAGTGTGTACAAGTTTGGGACCTCTCATCCACAGTGAGAATGTAAAGTGCCAGTTTGCTGAAGATCATAGGGTAGGACTTCCAGAGGGATTTCTTTGAGAAGGTTTGTACTGTTGAGTCCTGTTTCCATCAAGGAGGAGAGGTGGAGGGCTACTTCTCTTTCCTCTCTAGCCAAGAAAAAAGGTTTCAAGAGGCTGACTGGAAGAATTTGATGTGTATTCCCTTTGAAGGAGAATAGACTTATGTCTGACTTCTACCTGAAAAATTGAAAGAGAGAGTGATGGACAGTGTAGATTCTGACAGATGAGCTCAAGTGAAGGGGGCTGCTTTAGGATCAGCCTATACTCCCAGCCTACACTCCCAGAGCTATGAGGACAAACAACAGATAATTACTTCCTGTGGCTCACAGTGGGCCACCTCAAAAGAAAACCAGCATGGACTCCCATGAGACCCTGTTCAGTAGAGAGCTAAAGGGGCAAAAAAATAAGTTCAACATATTTCTGGACTCCTAGGGAGTGTAGGAGGACTAGGTAACATGATCAGGAATAATGAGTCAACTACTCTGTGAGAACTACAGGTTAAAAATCCCCAACACTGGTCATAGAGTGGTCCTGGGGAAGCAAAAAAAAAAAAAAAAAAAAAAAAAAAACCATTCCTGCTAGAGAGTAGGTCAGTTTCAGAAGCCATGTAGGCATCTTACAACAGTACCCATTCAAACAGAACATCCCTGTGTCCCTCCTTCCTTCCTCAGATTGACCCTGGGTGGGGGGTGTGTGTCGGAAACCACAGTTAGTAAGAGGAGGGAGGGATGAAAGCATGGGATAGGAGAAGAGAAAAGAAGGACCATGTGGTTTTTTCTCCAGCTTCCTGCTTATAGCTAGGAAAGGATTTAACTTGAAACTGTGGTAATGTAGGAGTAGACACTTTTAACACAGCATTAAGATTAGGATGAATATAGAATTACATTCATCCTAAATAAAGTCATGGAACTATTTGTGTTTTTATCCATGGGCTTGGAAAAGAACACCCTTCCACCTTATATATGAACACATTTTAAGGAGGTAGTCGGATAGTTGATAATTCCATCAACTAAGTTCTGCTTATTTAGTGTCTCTTTTGAATACATATGATTTTTCTAACTCCCAGGTCAGGAATTCCTTTTAAAGTTTGCCCCACTGGTACTACTGTAATATCTTACTGTCATCATTGTAGGGACAAAAAACAACCATGGCCCATGTCTGGAGTGACTTTACCCAAACCCACAGAGTATTCTGCACACTTTTCTTTACCAACAATGATTAGAAGATCACTATGCTGATTTCATACCACACAGGGTGGCTTCTGCTCTGTCCAGGTAAGGTGTTTCTCCCAACTTCCTTTAAAGAACATGAGACAGATTTCCTTGGAAAACTAACTTGTAACTCTCTGGGAGTTGACAGAACAGACTATTCCTCTTTGATTTTCTTCTAGGGGGTATTAATGAATGTTGCAAATTTTTTTTTTAAATTTTTTTATTTTTAGCAGCAAATGTCATGTGTGCTGTTCTTTTTTTTTTTCCTATGAATGTTGCAAATTAAGCACTCATCTACAAAATGCACAAACAAATCTAATAATCACCATACAACTGCATTTGAGAAACTTGAGTAAGAACTTATGGCGAATGAAGAGGAATAGCTTAAATCACTTGAAAATTTGAATTGGGGACACCTGGGTGGCTCAGTTGGTTAAGCATGTGCCTACCAGGTGTTGATCCTGGGGTCCTGGAATTGATATCCTGCATTGGGCTCCCTGCTCAGTAGGGAGTCTGCTTCTCCCTCTGTCTAATCCCCCTGTTCGTGCTCTCTCTCTCACTCACTTTCTCTCTCTCAAATAAATAAAGTTTTTAAAAAAATTATTTTACTCTTCTCATACCCACTTAAGCCACCATGTTGCAACACCACTTCCTCATATGAAAGAAGATGGGATTGGGAGGGAGACAAACCATAAGTGACTCTTAATCTCACAAAACAAACTGAGGGTTGCTGGGGGGAGGGGGTTTGGGAGAAGGGGGTGGGATTATGGACATTGGGGAAGGTATGTGCTTTGGTGAGTGCTGTGAAGTGTGTAAACCTGGTGATTCACAGACCTGTACCCCTGGGGATAAAAATATATGTTTATAAAAAATAAAAAATTATATTAAAAAAATTATTTTAAAAAAGGGAAAATTTGAATTGGGTCATTTTGTAAATTGGAAATCACTCTGGTAAACAGTAAATGTAAAGTGGGTGTGTGCACGTACGTGTGTGTACAGGGAAGTGGTTGGCACTAATATATGCTGAAGGTTGGATTCAATTTAATTGTACCTATTACATTCAGCTAAGCTTCGCCTTTGCTGCTACAGACTTTTATACTAAAAAAAAAAGTTAAGACAGTTGATTTTGGATTAGGAAGGGATAAGAAAACCAAAATAGTAAACAAAATGGCAAAAGGTCAAGACTTAATAAGCCTTCACTTGATGTTGACAATGGTACCACAGTAAGGTTACCACTGAAAGAAGAGAAGCAGCAAGAGAGGAAAAGATGGATATCTCCTAAATAGGCTAGAAGCCTATCAGTTGGACATGTGGGCTGTGTGCCATTGGCCAGGAAGAAGCCGTGTCTCTGAATACTCATTGCAAACTCTCAGCTCCTGGATGAATATCTTCTCCTGCTGTGGGGACCCCACAATCCAGAAGGTACACTCTGCTCTCAGGTTTGCTGAAGACATGATCAGTGATGAGAATTTCTAGATTTAATGCTCTGTTGGGTGGTTTACTCTTGGATTTCTGAACCACTGTTACCGGGTCACCCAATAGGAGGTATGGAAATCATTACTCTCCCTCCCAAGTATGTGTCTGTTGAATGGGATGGGGAGGCCAATTCAGCAGATACCAGAGAGGAGAAAATGGAGACCTGAGGGGCCTGCTTCTTTTGAGTTTCCCTGAGTACATCAGGCAGGATCAGATATACAGCTACACTTGCTTTTTCTATATAGTTTAGATACAGTTAAAGAAAGCTTTTAAGGTGCTTAGAGCACTTTTTGCAGAGAAAGAGCTCCATAAGCATTGCTTTATTATTATAGAAAGAAGAAAGGAAGAGAACACTGCCAGAAATTATGCTAAGTGCCTTCACATTCCCTCATTCCATCCTCGCATCAACTCTAGAAGGTAACTAGTTCAGAGTGATTTGATACCCAGCAACTAGCTCCTAATCTGTGACAGACCATAGATTTAAAATCAGGCCTCCTTTATTACACAACAGGATCCTTCTTATCCTGTGATTCAGTGTTTGACTCACAGGAGGAAAAAGAATAGATACCTATTTCAGAGGTCCATGTCTCTGGGTCTTCCTTCAATTAACGATCCTCTAAGTATGAGTGGTTGGTGCCCTGCCTACATGTATGAATAAGGGAAGCCTTGTTGCTGGAAGAAAATACCGCAGATTTCAGTGGCTTCACACAGAAGTTTACTCTGCTCACATCAAGGCTGTCAGTGTTGGCGGGTGGGCAGAAGTGGAACTTCTGCCTTTAAAGACTTAGACTCCTTCCTTCTTGCCATTTCTGGAGTCTTCTGTTGATTTCTCTGCTTACAGCTAGCAAATGAGGGGAAGGGGTGAGTTTGACACATTGGGACTGTTCACGATCCAGGCCTGGAAGTGGACACATCACTTCTGCTCATATTCCTAACTGCCAGAACCTGACCACATGCAAAAGAGACTGGAGAAGCAGTCTGGTTGAGTCACAGCAGGAAAATAGATTTTGTGGCTAGTTAATCTATGCCACAGTCTATCTTCTGGTCACTAAATATTAATTTCAGTCATCCTTCCACATATATAGAACCCATTGTTTCCTTGCCCAGGGAGACTCCCCTAAGTTCCAGCCAATTCCTACATTCAGTTCAAAGTCCAGGACTTCGGGGCGATTGAAAATCCTAATTAGGCTTGGATATGGAGCCTCTGATGACCTCTGAAGTGAAAAAACAAGTTATCATTTTCCACTCCTCACCCCTCCATGGCGCCGCATTTTCCCTCAATTGGCAATGGTCAAGCTATATACAACTTAAATGTTTATTTAAAAAGGGGCAGAATGGACTATACAAGGCAGTCACTGGTCCGCTATACTTTTGAAATCTTCCTAGCCAGACATTTTTGAAGAGCCCTTCCCTGATAGCAGAGGAATTGACTTGGTGGATCCAGAGTCTGTGCTGTGTTCCCCATTTTCCATGACCCTTGATTTACCCTAACTGGAAGTTTTTTCCTTCTGTTTTCCTCCATGGCTTCATCTGAAGTGTACACAAAGCAATATAGTCTTTCTGTAAGCTTTACAGCCTTAACAGCCTGCTTCCTGCTCATGTAAGTTCAGGAGCTCAAGAATGTTTTTAAGCCTTAAACAATCAGGATTCTCATTAGTACAAGCCTGTGATTAGTTTGGCAATATAATTGACTCAGGGACTCAGCAGACTTCTGACCCGTTTTCTTCTAATAAGTAACCATATGCAAATTGTTCCCTAAACATAATGCTCCAGCCTGATTTCTTTCTATTCTTTCATCCCAACTTCCTGGCAGCTAACTTGAACCTCCCTGAAACAATAGGCTTGGATACCAAGATACTCTGTTATGCTGATCTTTGCTCCAAAGTCAGTATATGAGCAGAAGTCTTAGAGGACCTCTGTAACTTAGGATCCTGTCCTGTCTTTACTCTTACTGTTTGTACGACAGTTCAGTCAACTCTGACAAATCTGTGAGATTCTTGATTTTTATACTTTTTCCATTCCCTTCAGTCTCTGCATGAAGAGCACTCCTTTCTTGCCTAAGCTCCAATACTGTAGGTACTTAAGAGTAATCAACATGCTTTTCCCTCTAGGTCTTTCCATCCGCTTTCCTCACAGCTTCAGGTTCAGAAGCATGTGGTCTTTCTGTTACTGCAGATGAAACTTATGAAATGTTTGGCTGGAGAGTATCAAGGCTTTCTAACTCTCTAGCTTGCTTTATTTATTTCCATACTGTCTGCTTTTTGACCACAAAAGCAACACCACACATTTTAGGCTTTCATCATACCAGCATCCCACCTTCTGTCCTGATTTCTGTAGGAGACACAGAAGGCTGACTGCTAGAACCAGTAACCCCAAAATATCAGTGGCTAACACATTAGAGGTTTATTTCTTCCTGAGATAAAGTCTAACTGGCACCCAGTGTAGGGTAGGGCTCCTGTCTACACATGTACTCAGGAATCCAGTATTCCCTACTTTGGTTCTGTCACCGGCTAAGCCTTCATTTCACTGCTAGATTTTTTTTTTTTTTATCAGATTTTGTACTGCCTAGAAGTGTCCTATCACCCACATTTTGTTGGCCAGAACTTGTCAAAGGCTATGTCTAATTGCAAGGCAGGGTAGAAAACACTGTCTAGTTAATATGACCAGGGAGAAGCACGATATGAGTGTACTAAATAATGTGTCTCCACCTCTACTGCCTTTGTTATGAGTTGCTGACATGCCCTCAGTTGCATCTGAGAATCCATGAGGTGGCATGTAACTCGATGTAAGGGAAGCCCCTCTCTCCATGGACACAAGTCAGTGCCGAGACAATAGATCCATTTCCCCCAGGTTTTAAATTGATTAAAACCCATATTGAATATTGGAGAGCCACTGCACACAATGTATACTGTTAAATTTTCAGTATTCAACAGTTGTTCAAGTCTTATTCTGCAGAAGTAAAGAGGATTGGTTTTGCTTTCTAGGGATCTGACTCTGCCATAGTACTCCCCGCTGAAGTGTTTTTCTAGAAAATACCCTTTGCACATACAAATTTCTCCCTGTTTTTCCCATGTCAAGATATTTTACACAAAAGGCATTATTATCTCCTTGTTATTACAGATATTTATACTACAAGAGGTATAAGACTCTAAAGTAAAATCCGCAAGATTCTAGCTCATCATCTCTAGATGATTTCAAGCAGACTTACAAGAATCAAGTTACATACTTTGATAAAATACACATGCTGGGATCCACTTATGGAAATGGAACTTGTGAAAAAAACATCCAGGATGACCTTGATGATTGGTCTGGTTTGGGGATCTTTGTTTGGGAAGACAAGGTTGCCCTCATCTCTCTACATTTTAAGTTAGTACCTTTGGGTTGAGTATCACATGAGACTTTCAGGCTCCTCATTTTGTGGGAGTTAAGGGTTTTGTATCTGGCATTTCTTCCTCAAACTAGGCTGGAGGACCGTGTTCCTCCTTTTATCTGTCTGAATTGCTGAATGGTTCCTTGTTCTTCTCTTATGTATTACCTAAGCCTCTGAGTTCTCTGATAGCTAAATGATTAAAGGCAACTTTACAGTTTCCTAAAAAAATAAAAAGCTTTTCGTGGTGGTGTTTTTGAAAAATAAAACAGACTTCTAAGGTTTGGAGTTCTCTTTATATGAAAGTACAAAGTAAAGAAGTGCAAGCAGCTAATATCGCACACTGGTGACAAGCTACAAACTTGGGGAGATTTGCTAGTGGCACACACTGGGCAAGAAAGACAGAAATGGCAGAGTTTGCAAGCAATTTGCTCCATTCTCATCCAGTGCTATAGAAGGGACCACCCTGGGTCAAAAGGATGTTGATGTTTAGTTATCAGTAATCCAGAAATGCTGGAGCAGATATGCACATGACCATTACCCCTAGTTCTATGTGAAGAGGAAGTTGATCGGAGATGCCCTCCAATTCTTCGTTTCTCATGGAAATGATGTACAAGAAATAATGGTTCTGGAGATTTCTTGTGTGGTTAGGAACATTGCTGGCTCTTTCTTTCTTTTGTCTTACATCTCTTCTTTGTAGCAGTAAGGAGGACATTGGATTCTGAGTCAAAAAGACCTGAATTCTTGTTCTGCCCTTTGTGCTTACCTAGCTTTTTAACCTTTGGGAGCTTACTCAGCATCTCTGGGAATTTTCCTCTGTAAAATGAAGAAGGAATCTGGGAATTTCTGGGATCCCTTGCAACACTACTGTTGTTATAAAGACTGGTGGTGACCTCCCCAGCGGAAAGGGGGACCTCCAGGAAGTTTTGACCAGTTCTGGAACCATGGACTATCTTGTGAGGTACCATTGCTTGGGTGATATTTTAGCACATGTTTAAAGATGATAGTTTGGAGGAAATTGTTCTGGCTCATCTTGAGTATTTTGTGGAAGCAAAGGCATCAGTGTCTCGACTTCCTTAGCCAAAACATTAAAGAATTACACCTCTTTTATGCATCGTGTACCAGGGGCCTGGGGAAGACAGTTGGGGGCAATTCCTGTGATGCACAGTTGGCAAGATTGCTTTCAGAGTAACCGTTATAGCTATGTGATCATTAATCCTCCTGCCCTTGAAAAGCGTTAAAACCTGAGGCTATCTTTTTTCCCACCATGTTAAGTAATTTTCCAGGAGAACTAAGGACCTGTCCAGTAGCCTTCAGGTTTCTGATGCTGACTTAAAGGTGAAATGCACCCAGAACCCAGAGGCAGAGTGGTACAGAATGGGTTCTGACAGAAACCTGAGATGGCACCTAGCTGTGCATTTATAAACAGGGAGCCCATTCAAGGCTGCCTGGATCTCACCCAAAAGGCCAAGTTACTGTGAATCATTTCAATATTTAAAAATGATATTTTATTTTATTTTTATATTTATTTATTGAGTAGAGCAATAGAAGTTTATTAAGCAAGGATACAGATAAAGCTCTCAGGAGTGAGAGGGGTCCCAAAAGGGTTGCCACTGAGGGCTATTAGAGATGGTCTTTTATAGAAAGCTACCAGGGTACTTAAATCTTTTTAACATCACGATTGATAACACCATTGAGTAAGGACTAGTAATAATATCTTCAATGGCTTACTTCCTTTTTAGGGTCCAGTAATTCTTGTTATAACAGCTACTTGTGACCAGCCAAGACCCCACCTCTGACACCTAGGACAGGATGGTCTGGTTTGTTCTCTTATCTCTGGTTCCTTTCATCACCCACATTTTGAATTTTGTGAGCCTGATCCCATGGCCCCCTACCTATCTCTCCCTACCCAGCCCCACCTGTTCCTTACTCATTCCTCCTCCCCTCTATCCCCTCAGAAAAGTAACCCTAACTGCTGTTAGGGAATGGGATGATGACTGCTCTGGCTGCTTTCTGCTGAGATGGGGCTGCGGGCTGTAGGGCAGTTAGACTCTATCCAGAGGTCGATCCTGGGGCCTGTGGTATGGTTCCAGGGGGTCTATCATGATGGATAGCAAATGGTACATGCATCGGCACATGCAAAATAATTAAACATAAAACAAGGATTAGGCCAAAATTATGATCGCATCCATCAGATAAGATCCCCAATTACCAATTTTGTCAAATACAGCAGTGGATATTTTGAACTTATTTAATTGATCATGAAAGTCGGGTTTTAAGCTGTTGAGTAGAGGCTAAATTGATAAAGTTACTCAACCCACTGTTTGAGGATTGCTGTGAATGCAGTGAGTCTGGATTTTAGCCCATGTTTGAAAACATCTTTCCTGTAGCCCATAAGGCAAAATGCAGGGCTGTGGGCCAATGAGAGTATAGGTAGGTGGTTTAGTAACTGGTTGAATGAGTCCAAAGGGATTAATGATTGAATCAGTGTTGACCTAGTCTCCTTGTCACAGGATTTCTTCTTGACCCTGTCCTGTTTGTAATCTTTATTACTGACTTGAGGGAGGATATTGAAAGGCAAACTGAAAATATGGGTCTACTTCAGTGTGATGAAATTTAGCACAAGTAAATGCAAAGTCCTGCACTTGGGATCAGGATATTAGCTTCCTGAGAACAGCATAAAGGAGACATCATTTAACAGCAGGATGTTAAACACCTTTACATCCTGTTGTAGTTGGCTGTAAGCTCAGTCTGAATCAATAGTGTGGTATGCCTGCCAAAAAGACTAATGAGGTTCTGGACAGCACTAACAGAACCCAGCTCTGTGCTGGGAGGAGCGCACCTGAGGGAGAACGGGCTGTTTAGGGCCCCGGGCTCCAGAGCAGAAACTGGCAAACTGAGAATGCATGTGGGCATATTGAAGGAAAGGAGGAGATTCATGCTGGATGGGGAGAGGACACAAAGGTGGATAGTTCTCTTACTAGTCTGCAGCACTCTTCAGTGGAAGAACATTTCCAGACTTCTGGGTGCCTGGAGAGGGCAGGACTAAAACTAGTAAGTACAAAATATACTGCAGCAGATTTCAGCCCAATACATGGAATTGCCTAATCTACCTAAACATTAAATAAATGCACTAACCTAGGAGACAGTGAATCTCGCATCCCTGGGGCATCCAAGCAGAAATGGATGAACACTCCATGAGCAAACTGTGGAAAGGAATTTAAGCAACCTGTGGATAGTTAATGTCTAATGTCTAACCTCGGCATGTAATGTTCGATGGATAGGGTGTAAAGGTTAAAGAGAAGCAGATAGTTTTGGATAAAATCCACCTTCTCTCGGTTTCAGTTTACTGGCTAAGTTAATACCTTGAATGGTATTAATACTGGTTCACGAGCTGAGGCTGATATAACTTTTAGGAGGGAGATGAAGTCTTTTAGGATATCATTGTAAAGACATAGGTAGAGTTCTGGAATGAAAATTAGGAAACAGGCATGTGATTTTTGGTGCTAGAATCAGTCTTCAGGAGTCACCCGGCAGGTTGCTATGACTCAGTGTCCTTAACTTGTATTTATTCTTAGAAGCTCTGAATTACATGTTGTGCTTCGAACAGCTCTAGGGCAGAGATACAGTAAATTATGAAAACACTTTGCAGGGCTGTGGTGTGTATCACCAAGGAGGAGTTCCTTCGGAGCCTGAATTCCTTTGTTGAACAGATCTCTGTATGAATACAAATAATCATTAGAGAGACAGCTGGCTGCCGCTGTGCATCCCCGATAAAACACTCTTCACACATCCCTGTCTTTTCTTCCTGGGAATTTTGCCAGAAGGGCTGGGAGCAAGTGTTTGAGTAAGCAAGTGGGGTCTGATCTCCGCTTCTGTAAGGTCCCGTGGGATGTATTGATTCTCCTACATCTGTAACATCAGGGATGAACACAAGTCTCACAGACTGGGATAAATAGACCATACAGGGCCTGCACTCCTGAGCTGTCTTTGTTGATCGTGAGGCCAATGAGATTAAAGAAGCAAGGCCATTTGCACTGTCAAGAGGAGAAGGTTTCTGGGACTGCTGCCTATTGAGGCTGTTGGGAGGAGCAGACATCAGAGAGAGGAAGGTCTGGGAGGCCAAAATCTGTCCTTTTTTGTTCTTATGCTATCACACCTATGCAGGAATTACAGCCATTCCCATGGTTACAGATACAATCTATGACCTCCACATCTCTGTTTCCTGATCTATACTTCAGAACCATGAAGCCAAGTTCCTACTTGACACCTTCATCTGAATATCACATAGGAACATCACACTTGACATGATCAAAGATACACTCACCATTCCTCTGACATTACTTCTGCCTTTGCACTCTCTTTACAAGAGAATGACATTGCAATCCACCCAGTCATCCCAGAAGGACTCTTATTCATTCACTCATTGATCTGAAAAAATATTTATTTTACTCCATACCAGACAATGTTTGCTTGTTGTCAATATAATAGTTAAAAAAGAAAATCCCTGCCTTTAAGACAGTGCATTTTAGTGGGAAGAGATTGACTGTAGGTGTGATAAGAATAGCAATAGATGTAAACCAAAATAGACACATATATATGAGATTTTCAGGTAATAATATAATCTAAATATAACAGTGAATTTAGTGGGAGGGTGAGGGTTGTGAGGGTGGTCAGATGCTTCTCTAGTCTGGGTTGTCAGGGAACAAATTTGAGGCGATGCCATTTGAGTGAATGATAAAAATCTGCCATAGGAAGATCTGGAGAAACGTTAAATGTAAAGACCCTATATACATGTGTGTTTGTGTATGCACATACAGTGTAGGGGTGTGTCTGTGTGTGTATACATATTATGTGTCTATATAAATACATATACACATTGCATATGTACATCTTTTATGTGTGTTCATATATATATATTACATATATGCATATGTATGTGTGTATATAAAGAACTAGGTAAACTTACAGAAACCTTATATAGGGTCGAGTAAACAAATTATCAAAATAAATGGGAGAAGATTAACTATCAGTGATTTTTTAAAAAAGATTTTATTTATTATTTGACAGACAGAAATCACAAGTAAGCAGAGAGGCAGGCAGAGAGGGAAGGGGGAAGCAGGGCTCGATCCCAGGACCCTGAGACCATGACCTGAGCTGAAGGCAGAGGCTTAACCCACTGAGCCGCCCAGGCATCCCAACTATCAGTGATTTATATTTAAAAGTAAGAATAGCAAAGCTTTAAAACCACGACTGATTCAAGACTACATTGAGGATACACTTATCAATAAACAAGTCCTTTCTGAAAAGTTCTACAATTCCAGTCATCTACATGTGTACCTATAGAGAAAGAACTTTTCAATTTTGTCAAGTACTGTATAGCTACCATGTTTCTCAATAAATCATTGAATTAAGGGACCTCAGGAAAGTCAAGGATCATGCTGATTTAAAGCTTAGCATGTTTAAGAATATAATACTTACTCACACAGTGAGTTACAAGAAGATCTTAGTATTACTCCCAAATTAAAGTGTGTAAGCTATGAACTACACATTTGTTTTTCATTCAGTCAACATTTATGGGGAGCCTAATGTACTGGGTACTAGACTAAGCCCTGTGAAGTATATGATCACCAATTAGGTACAGAGCGTTCCCTTTCAGAACTCAGGATCCTGTAGGAGGGAGGAATATTATACATAAATGACTATAATTCCAGATAGGAAGATATGAGTGTCCTATGTTAAGATTTTAATGTAGCTCAGGGGAGAATGAGAACAATTCTCTCCAGAGGAGATGAGAAAAGACTTCAGGAGTGACATGGGCTTCGAGATGGTCTTTGAGGGATTGATGGAATTTGCAAATGTGGGGGAGAAGGAGGTTTCCAGGAGGCGAAACAGTGAGAAATGGCAAGAATGTACAGGAAGGTAGACATTTAGGAATCTTCACATGTATTCTGGTTCTCACTACGCACCTGGTATGACTGTACATCCCTACCAGTGTGAGGTTTGTCATGGCCACATGGCTTGTTGGTTGATGAAATATAATCAGAAAGGATGTACATTACTTCTAGGCAGAAAGAGCACACAAATATCCTAATTCCCTGTCCTGCCACAATGCTCAAAAAAGCACGAGTCAAGATGGAACTTCTATCAACCTGGCTCACTTAGTGTTTAATGCTAAACTCTTCCCACTTCTGTCAAACCTGAACAAAAATACCCGTTTTTTGTTTTGTTTTGTTTTGTTTTGTTTGTGCTGAGCAATTGAAATATTGGGCTATTTGTTATCACAGCATAAGGTAGCCCATCATGACTAAAACAAGGAATATATGCAGTTCAGTCCAACAAAACTTAGGATACTTGCAAGGCAGTAGCAGGGGAGCAGAGGCAGATACATTGTTACATAATTACAGTGAAATGTGAAAAGTCCTCTAATCAAGTTTGACATTCTCAGTATAGAAAGATCTTGTAGAGATCAGCAACAAAATCCTTAGACCACAATAAATAAGGACAAAGAATAGGCACAGATGTTGATAAATAAAATAAATGCAGAAAAATGTTAAACATTGGTAATTAAATAAATTCACATGTAAACATAATGAAGTAGTATTATTTGCCTTCACATTTGGCAAAAATGTTAAGTATAATAGTATCTTCCCATGTGTTTGCAAACTTTAGAAATTTCTGGGGAACAATGGGGCAGTATGCATGGATGACATTAAATTTACTTTGACCAAGTAATACCTCTTTAAGAAATATTACTGTGCAGTTTTTACTAGTTAACTTTCTTTGGTTGAAAATTACTAAAACAAATCAGACATAGTGTGCCAGACAAGGGTGTTTATTGGGAGGATGCTGAGTGAATCTGGGAACACAAATGAATGGTTCAAAAGCCAGGCTCTGGGAAGGACAAGATACCAGAACAGCTTTGGGGATTGCATCAGCCAGAGATAATGGTCTGTCCTTCTAGAATGCTGCCAATCATGTGGCTTGGCTAGGAATAACACTCAAGTTTTTGTGTGTCTCAGGTTAAGAGTCCAAATTCCAAAATTAAATAAATCAGTTTGGGTCTTGTATACAACATTGTACCAATTAGTTATGGTCAGAAAGTCAGGATTCTGCAGCTTAAATATAAAAATAGGGGACGTGTGTGGGTGGAGCAGATGGTTCCCAGAGAAGAGAGGAGATTATTCCTAAGGGAGAAATCAGAAAGTGGAACAAAAATTTGTAAGATGCTCACCCTAGGGTTATTTATAGCAGCAGAGAAGGAGAAACTTCAATGTCCAGTAGAAGGGAAAGTTTTTGTACGTTATGATCAACTATTATTAAACCAGTTAACATTATGTTCATGAAGATTTCAATGATGTGAGAAAAGTGCAAATGATACAGTAATCAAGTGAAACAACTTCCGTGAAAGTTTTAAAAATACCACAAAACCATCAAAATACACATTGAGGTTTAATTTAAGTAGTAGTTAAAATTATAGAAAGCTAACATTTCTATTTTAATATTTTTTTATTTGTATAAATTCCCTACAGTGGTTATGTGTAGCTTTTATAATCAGCAAATGAAATGATCTTAAAGAAGATGTACTTAATGGAGGCAGTATTTTGTAGTGTGGAAACCAGAGTTAAACACCCTGTGTTTGGATTTTGGTTCTGCCACTTACAAGCTGAGCAATCTTGGTCAAATGGATTGACCTCTTTTAGTCTGAGTTTTGTTCTTAAAAATGGAGAAAGAATAGTTCTTACTGCCCAAGCAGTAAACTCATGTAACACACCTAGCCTGCTGCTAATATCTGATGCAAGGGTTAACTATTTTAATCCCTGAAGAGCACAGGTAAGAGACAAGGAATCCTGACTGGGAGAACAAGAGGATGTGATATTTAAACTGGGTCTTGTTTCATTCATATTTCTTGAAACAGGATGCTACTGTGAATTGGATTTTTTTTTTTTTTGAAAGAAAGTTGGAGACAAGCCAAATCCATTAATATAAACATTCCCATAAGGTATGGATCTTCTTCACCTTAAAATGAAAAAGGTGACTTCTGAGCTATGCTCACATGGGAAGATCCATGGGTCTAAGCAGTGCAACTAAATTGTCTAATTCTCCCTGTGTCCTCCAGGCCTTGGCCCTCTGCAGTGGGCTAAGCTAGACAAGCATTCATAAAAAGTCGAAACGGTGTAACCTCCAGCCTCAGATGTAGGCAAAATTCTCATTAGTCTTTTTTACTCATGGCACAGGGTTGGCCTAGAGGCTGCAAAGCCAGGAATTTTCTAGTGACTGCTGTCTGTCCCTAAGCGGTGGGCTAATGAAGCTGTGGGGTGGTGGGGTGTCCCATCCTCCGTCCTGTTTCTGCTTTCCTCCGCTCCTTCCATATCTGTACCTAGAAATGAGAAAAGGATTCAGAATCTGAAGCTCTCTTATAACACTTTTTAAAAAAAAATAGGCAAATAGTCCTCATATATTTTCCACATAAGCCTTAGTATTTCATTCTAAGTTTTTCTGAGCCTCAAGGTACTTCAGATTATTTGTGGATAATGGGAAAAGTGGAGCCATATTAATAATTTAGAGGCCATAAGCATGGAAAAGAGTAATAGTGCCCAGCTGCTGATATTTATTTTTTAAAAAACCCTAAGCCTTGAAAAATTATATTTCAAAGTAACACGAAACTCATGTACACTGAAATTAAAGGAACTTTTTCTTTCGTACTTTTGTATTTACACTTTATCACACATTTTATTTAAATTCAATTAGATGTCCCGCATATCCTTAGTTTCAGAGCTAGAGTTTTGTAATTCATCAGTTGCGTACAACACCCATGCTCATCCCCACAAGTGCTCTCCTTAATGCCCATCACCCAGTTACCCTATCCCCCCAACCACCAACCTCCAGTAACCCTCAGTTTGTTTCCTGTAGTTGAGTCTCTCATGGTTTGTCTTCTTCTCTGATTTCTTCCCATTCGGTTTTCCCTTCCTTTCCCTAGGATCCTCTGCACCATTTCTTATATTCCATACATGAGTGTGGGGGGGGAGAGGACTTAGAGGTATAACCTTCCAATTTTAAAGACTTTATTTGGTAAAAATGGAAACGGTCACTCCACTTTTCCTTCTGAGAAATTAGCACAAAGATAGCATCTTTAAAAGTTTTAAAGTAAAATGCCCAAAGGCTAAACTGTGGATTTAAGGATGCACATGTGGGTGATAAACCACAAGGAAACACAGGGATTTGATAGCTGTGGAAATCAACATAGTGGTTATTGTTGGAAGGGCGGTATGGGCCATTATTGGGATCAGCAGCCAAGAGGGGCTTCTGGGATGGCTAGCGACGGCCTCTTTCTTGACCTGGATGATGGCCACAAGACTGTTCACCTTAAAACAACTCACTGAAGTCTACATTTGTTTTGTGTTTGATTGGACAGTGAACATTTAAAAATTTTAAAAGCCCACTTTATTGAGATACAACTGACATACAAAAAGTTGTACATACTTGATGTATACAATTTGGTGGATTTGGAGATAAGTATACACTTGTGAACCCATCACCTAGTCTATGCCATCAACATCTATCACATCCAAAATTTTCCTCCACTCCCTTTATTTATTATTATTATTTTCATGTGTGATTAAAAACACTTAACATTATTTGCACTTTTAGCAAATTTTTAAGTATATAACAGTATTGTGAACTGTAGGCATTATGGTGGACAGTGGATCTCGAGGATGTATTCATGTCGCATAACTAAAACTGTCCCTTTGCATTCACACCTCCCTGTTTTCACCTACCTCTAGGTCCTGGCAGCTACCAGTCTGGTTCTCTGCTTCTATGAATTTGACTATTTTAGATTCTGTATATACGTGGTATAATTTGTCCTTCTGTGTCTGACTTATTTCACTTGTATGATGTCTTTTAGCTTCTTCCTTGTCACAAATGGCAGGATTTCTTTCTTTTTAAGGCTCAATAATATTCCATTGTACGTATATACCACATTTTTTGATCCAGTCATCCGTCAGTGGACATTTAGATTGTTTCCATGTGTTGGTTATTATGAAGAATGCTATAAAGAACATGGGAGTGCCAGTATTTCTTCGAGAAATTGATTTCAGTTCTCTTGGGAATATACCCAGAAATGGGATTTAGAAATATCATATTATATTTCTATTTCTAATTTTTGGAGAAAACTCCATACTGTTTTTTATAATGGCTGTACCAATTTATATTCTCGCCAGCAGTGTACCAGGGTTACCTTTCGTCCATGTCCTTGCCAACCCTTACCTTTTTTTCTTTTAATAATAGCCATTCTGGGGGCACCTGGCTGGCTCAGCCGGTGGAGTGTGTCACTCATGATCCTGAGTTTGTGAGTTCAGGCCCATGCTGGTGTAGAGATTAATAAAAAATAAATAAACTTAAAAAAAAATAATAGCCATTCTAATGGATATGAGGTGATATCTTATTATAGTTTTGATTTGCATGTCTCTGGTGATTAGTGATGTTCAGCATCTTTTCATATACCTGTAGGTAATTTGTATATTTTTTGGAGCAATGTCTGTTCAGGTTTTTTGCACATTTTTAAATGACATTAATAATGCTTTTTGCTGTTGAATTATAGGAATTCATTGTATATTCAGGGTATTAACCCTTTACCCGGTATGGCTTGCAAATATTTCCTCCCATTCGTAGGTTGCCATTTCACTTTGTTGATTGTTCTTTTTGCTATACAGAAGCTTTTTAATTTGATATCGTCTCACTTACTTATTTTTCCTTTTGTTCCCTGTGCTTTCAGGGTCCTGTCCCAGAAATCACTGCCAAGACCAATGTCAAGAAGCTTTTTCTCTGAATTTTCTTATAGGAGTTTTATAGTTTCAGGTCTTACATTTACGTCTTTAATAATTTTGAATTGATTTTCATGTATGGTGTAAAATAAGGGTCCAGTTTCTTTTGCATGTGGATATCTAGTTTCCCAACATCATTTATTAAAGAAACTATATTCGTTTCCAATTATATGTTTTTGGTAACTTGGTCAGAGATTAATTGACCATATACATATGGTTTTTGTTTCTCTATTCTGTTCCATTGGTCTGTGTGTTCATTTTTATGCCAATACCATACTACTTTGATTACTTTGTAATACAATTTGAGATTAAGAAGTTAGCTACAGGGACGCCTGGGTGGCTCAGTTGGTTAAGCAGCTGCCTTCGGCTCAGGTCATGATCCCAGCGTCCTGGGATCGAGTCCCACATCGGGCTCCTTGCTCCGCAGGGAGCCTGCTTCTCCCTCTGACTCTGCCTTCCACTCTGTCTGCCTGTGCTCGCTCTCAATCTCTCTCTCTTACAAATAAATAAAATCTTTAAAAAAAAAAAAAGAAGTTAGCTACAGCTTTGTTCTTTTTCAAGATTGCTTTGACTACTTGGGGTCTTTTGTAGATCCATAAAAATTCTAGGGTTGTTTTTTCTATTTCTATAAAAAAAATGCCATTGGAGCTTTGATAGGGATTGCATCTTTGAATTTGTGTATCACTTTTCATAGTGTGGAATCTTAAAATTAATTCTTACAATCCAAGAACATGATATAGTTTTTCATTTATTTGTGTATTTTTCAATTTCTTTCATCAGTATTTTATAGATTTCACTAGACAAGTCTTTCTTTTTTTTAAAAAAGATTTTATTTATTTATTTGATAGACAGAGATCACAAGTAGGCAGAGAGGCAGGCCGAAAGAGAGAGGGGGAAGCAGGCTCCCGGCAGAGCAGAGAGCCCGATGTGGGGTCAATCCCAGGACCCTGGGATCATGACCTGAGCCGAAGGCAGAGGCTTTAACCCACTGAGCCACCCAGACACCCCAACTAGACAAGTCTTTAACCTCCTTGGTTAAATTGTTCCTTGGTATTTTATTTTATTTTATTTTTTTAATATTTTATTTATTTGACAGAGAGACAAACAGTGAGAAAGGGAACACAAACAGTGGGAGAAGGAAAGGAAAAAGCAGGCTACCCACCAAGTGGGGAGCCTGATGTGGGGCTTGATCCGGGGGTCCCAGGATCATGACCTGAGCCGAAGGCAGACACTTTACATCTGATCTACCCAGGTGCTCCATATTTTATTCTTTTTGATGCTTTTGTATATGAGATTACTTTAACTATTCTTTCTGATAGTTCATTGTTAGTGTGTAAAAAGGGTACTCATTCATTTATATTGATATTGTATCCTACAACTTTACTGATTTTATTAGTTCTAACAGTTTTTTTGTGGTGTGTGTGTGTGTGTGTGTGTGTGGTGTTTTTTGTTTTTGTTTTGTTTTGTTTTGTTTTTGGTAGAGTCTTTAGGATTTTTTTAAACATATGAGATCACATTTTCTGCCAACAGAGACAGTCATTTTATTTCTTCCTTTCTGATTTGGATGTCTTTTATTTCTTTTTCTTGCCTAATTGCTAGGACTTCCAGTACTATGTTGAATAGAAGTGGTGAGAATGGGCACTCTTTTTCCTGATCTTAGAAAAAAGCTTGCAGCTTTCACCCTTGAGCATGATGTTAGCTGTGGCTTTGTCATATATGGCCTTTATTAGGTTGAAATATATTTCTTCTATGCATAATTTGTTGACAGTTTTTATCACAAATGGATGTTAATTTATCAAATACTTTTCTGCATCTTTTGAGATGATCATGCAGTTTTTTTTTTTAAATTTTATTTATTTATTTGACAGACAGAGATCACAAGTAGGCAGAGAGGGATATGGGGAGGCGGGGGGGAGCAGGCTTCCTGCTGAGCAGAGAACCTGATGCAGGGCTTTATCCCAGGACCCTGAGATCGTGACCTGAGCTGAAGGCAGAGGCTTTAACCCATTGAGCCACCCAGGTGCCCTGTCATGTGGTTTTTAATCCTTAATTCTGTGAATGTTGTTTATCACATTGATTGATTTATGTATGTTCAGCCATCTTTACATTTAATGGACAAATCCTACTTGGCCATGGTGTATAATCCCTTTAATGTGCTATTGAATTTGGTTTGCTAATATTTCTTGAGGATTTATATATCTATGCTCATCAGGGATATTGGCCTATAGTTTTGCTTTTTGTGGGGTCTTTGGCTGGCTTGGATGCCTTTGATTTGCTGTTTTTCCCAAATGGCTAAAGAAGGATTGGTGTTAATTATTTAAATGGTAGAATTTGCTTGTGAAACCATCTGCTCTTGGTATTTTATTTTTGGGGAGGATTTTGAAGATTTCTTTTAGCACTCCTTTAAGGCAGTTCTAGAGGTAACAAATTCCTTTGGTTTTTTTTTTTTTTTTTTTTTTTTGGTGGGGGGAGTCTGTCTCTCCTTCATTTTTACAGTACAGTTTTTCTGGGTATAATATTCATGGCTATGAGTTTTTTCTTTGACACTTTGAATATGTCACCCCACTCTCCTCAACTGCAAAGTTTCCACTGAGCAATCTGCTGATATCTTCTGGATTCCCATCTATGTTATGAGTTGCTTTTCCATTGCTGCTTTCAAAATTTCCTTTTTATCTCTGACTATGATAATTTAATCATAATAATTATAGATATAGACCTCTTTAAGTTTAACCTGTTTGAGGTCCTATGAGCTTCATGAATCTGGCTGTCTTTTTCCACCCCTAGATTTTGGAAGTTTGCAGCTATTATTTCTTTAAATAAGCTCTTTATCCCTTTCTCTTTCTCTTCTCCTTCTGAGACTCCTGTAATGCACAGTGCCCCATATATCCTATAGTTTTCTTTACTTTTTTCTTTCTTTTCCCATTTTCCTTTTCTTTCTGTATACTACCAAATGACCTGTCTTCCATTTCACTGATTCTTCTACTTGATTGAGTCCAGTTCTGAAGCTCTTTAAGGAACTTTTCAGTTCAGTCATTGTATTATTTAGCTCCAGAATTTCTCTTTTATTCATCCTTATGGTTTTTCTTTGTCAAACTTCTCATTTTATTCATGTAGTTTTCCCACTATCATTTTTCATTCAGTGTTCTCATGTAGTTCACTCAGGTGATTTAAGATGATTATTCTGTGTGTGTGTGTGTGTGTGTGTATTTGAGAGAGAAGGAGAGCAGGGGAGGGACAGAGGGAGAGGGTGGGAGAGAATCTTAAGGAAGCTTTACATTTAGTGTGGAGCTCAAGGCAGGGCTCAATATCATGACCCTGTGATCAGGACCTGAACAAAAATCAAGAGTCAGACACTCAACTGACTGAGCCACCCAAGTGCTCCAAGATGATTATTTGGAATACTTTTTGTCAGGCAGTTTGTAAATCTCCATTTCTTTAGGGTCAATTTATAGAACTGTATTTTGCTCCTTTGATGGTGTCATATTTTCCTGATTCTTTGTGATCCTTGTAGCTTTGTATTACTGTCCACACATTTGATGAAGCAGTCACCTCTTCCTCACTCAGGCCTGGTTTGTGGGGTCCACCGGGGAGCCAAATGCTGGGATTTACAGGTGGGTAGACCTGGTGTCAGGGTCCACAAGTAATCTTGTTTTTCCTTTCCCCCACAGGAGAACTTGTGGGTCAGTGGGATCCCTCTCAGCTCTACACTATGCCAAGTTGAAAATGCAATGATGTAAGTGAAATTGTTTTTACCTTTTCAATGAGTCTTTTCTTGTTTCTGAACTTCATCAAGGTACTGTTACTACACTTGAATATTTTTGTCTGTGAATGGCTCAGTGTTTGCATTGGGGGAAGACAGCTAGGACCTCCTGTTTTGCTATTTTCTTATATTTTTCTGACTTTCTCTTTCCACCCCACTCCCTTTCTGTTTTTTATTTTATTTAAAAAAACATATATGGAGTAGAGAAATGAGTTGGGGGAAATTGGAGGGAGAGACAAACCATGAGAGACTGTGGACTCTGAGAAACAGACAGGATTTCAGAGGGGAGAGGGGTGGGGGGTTGAGCCAGCCTGAGGGAGGGCACGTATTGCATAAACAATGAGTGCTGGAACACTGAAAAGAAATAAAATAAATAAGATGGAAACACACACACACACATACACACACGCTAAATATGCTCAGTGGACCATTCAATACAGGTCTGGAAGAGAGCTGATTTTGACTGTACTCCACACCCTCTCCCGTTCTAATACTCTTCAAATCATAGCTATGGTAATAGCCTTAGAAAATCATCTTGCCAAACCTTTTCATTTTGCAAATATAGAAACAGACCCAGAGATGCTAAGTGGTTTGTGTAGGGCCTTCAGTTAGTATTAAAACCACATCTTTAGGCATTTCTCTGCCTAAAAAGTAAAAAGCAGCTAAGCTATATTTGATTAGTTAGTTATTAGTTAGCTAATTTACATCTTAAAGTTTTCTTCAAGGTGATAGCTGAAGTAGATCATGAGATTGGGCAAAAGTAATATACCTCATTACAGCTTCCTCTTTATTTTTCCTCTCTACCTCTTAAGACACTAGTTCTTAGTTCTGAATGCACATTGAAATCAGCTGGGAAGTTTTTATTTTGTTTTGTTTCATTTTTTTGTTTTTTCATTTTTAAAAAATAATAATACAAGGTCTCATTCTAGCCTATTAATTATTGGGATGGGCCCAGGCAAAAGTTTTCTTTCTTTCTTTCTTTTTTTTCTCTTTAACTTCCAGGTAATTCTAATGTGTAGCTAGCTTTGAGAACAACTAGGCCAAGGGATTGTTACCTTGTTTCTATTTTTAGCCTCACATTTTTCATGTCTGCCAGTCTTTTCCCCTTCTCTCTTTCTTATTCCCATTCTTTTTTCTGGTTACCTCTTAACTAGCTATAATATAGAATTACAGTTTACTGTTAAATACTTGTTGTATGTTTATTACATGTATTGATTTTTTTCCCCCTGCTTAGTTCTAATTTTTAAACTGGGTGATTTGAATCTTTTTTCTTCCCTTCAGACTGTCTCTTTTAACCCTATACTAAGCTTAATTCGATTGTTGTTACACATAGCCTTCAATTAATTTATTTTCTCGCGTGAACTAGATCTCTGTAGAAGAAAAAAAATTACATAACTGTTGGGAATTTTGAAAGAGGCACTGTTTAATAATTACAGAAACATCTTTGACATTCTTGACCAACTTTTCTTTTCAGTACTCTTGATTTTGCTTTTTTCTGATCGCTGACCGTTTCCTGACTGATCTTTCCTAGCTTCTTCTTCTCTTCCTGATCTAATAGCCACTTCTCTGCCCATTGCACACATTCTGCCTTGGTGATCTTAACTACTCACAGCTTCACTCTCTTCTCTCTTTCTCTCTTAATCTCACTCTGACTCCAACTTTATAAGTATTGGTTGAATAATCTGCATTTTTACCTCCTTTAGTTCTTCAAAATTAACATAAATTAATCTTCTTTTACTTTCTTTCCTGTCTCCACGAAAGTTTTTTTCTCCATTTATTGATGCACATAGTTGTTAATTTATGATATCTTTGTTTAAGTTCTACATAAGGATCAATTAACTATCTACAATATACCATGCACAATGATAGGCCTGAAAAAGCAATTGTGGGAATTATATCATTGTCAATAATAATTCATTCTGTCCCTCTCCTGGAGAAGATTTATACAGACTGTCATTGTTATGATTTTACAGTGTGTTCTGTGCAAAGAATAATACTTCCTTGCCGTATTGACTTTGGGCTTGTGGCCATGTAACAAATTCTAGTCAAAGGAATCTGAGATGTGATATATACCATAAATGAGCAAATTTTTCAGAAAGTGTCACAAATTTGCCAGCACTCTAGCTTTTGACTTCTTCCCTGAGAGCAATATTCCCAGAGAGAGTCTACCACTTCAGCCTAGGTTTTTGAATGAGGAACCTACACAACAGAGCTGCTGCCTAGGGCAGAGCTGTAGCTGACTCACAATACACTTAGAATGTGAGCAAGAGATCAGTAATTACAGAAAGCAGGTGGTTACTACAGTAGCTAAGTTCACTAATGGAGTGTGATAAAGGAAATATTCTTCTTGTCATCAAGGGCTCAGTATTCAGTAGAAGATCTCCAGAGGATTTAGCTCTTCAGACTTTTTCATTTTTTTTTTCCTTTTCACTGCATCCCACTTTTAACAAAATTCAGTTCATTCTCTAGATTTAACATCCATGTTGTCAACTCCTTTTCACTATTTGCCATCTTCTCAACTACCACAATAGCTCCTGTTTGATTTTCTGGTCCTTAACTTCTTCCTTCACTCAATTTTTCCTGATGAACCCCTGCCACTCTGTGTGTCAGTTATGGATCCATATTGTAGGTGATCAGAATCTCAACTCAAATGGACTTAAACAAAGGGGAGATCTATTTATTGTAGTTCATATAACTAAAAGTGGTGTGGTAGGAATGACTCAAGCAAAGCATGTTCTAGTGGTTTAAACAATGCCAAGAACTTGGTTTCCCTACACCTACAACTTGTCCTTCTCACTTTTTCTTTTCCTTAAAAAAAAAAAAAAAACTTTATAGAGTTATTATTCATATACCATAAAATTCACTGTTGGAAATAGACAATTAAGTGGTTTTTAGTATAGTCATAGATTCTAGCAGCCATCTCCACCATCACTTTTTAGAACATTTTTCATCACCTTAAATACAAAATCTCTATATTCTTTAGCTCTTATTCCCTAGTTCTCCATACCCTCTCCCTCAAGTCCCTAAACAACCACTAATTATTTTCAGTATTGCTAAATTTGCCTATTCTGGTCATCTCATATAACTAGATCATAAAATATGTGATTTTTTTTTCTCATGGCTAGTTTCTTTTACTTAGAATTTATTTTTAAGGTTCATCCATGTTACAGCATACATCAGTGTTTCATTGTTTTTATGACTTAATAATATTACCTTGGATGGATATAGCATATTTTGTTCATCTGTTAATTGACAGGCATTGGGTTGTTTCTATCTTTTGGCTATTATAAATAATGCTATGAAATGAACAGTTTTTATATGAACATGCGTTTTCAGTTTTCTTGGATATATTCCAGGAGTGGAATTACTGGGTCATACAGTAACTTTCTGTATAAGTATTTGAGGAAATGCCAGATTATTTCTGAAGTAGCTACATCATTTTATATTCCTACTAGTAGAGTATAAAGGTTTCAGTTTCTCCACATTTTTACCAACGATTATTGTCTGTCCTTATTACAGCCATCCTAGGGAGTATGAAGTAATATTTTATCATGGTTTTGATTTGCACTTCCTTCATGGTTAACAATGTGAGCATTTTTAATGGCTTGTTCAGCATTTGTATAATCTTCCTTGAAGAGAGATCTATTCAGATCATTTGTACATTTCTAAACTGAGTTTTCATTTTGTTATTGAGTATAATAGTTCCTTATATATTCTGAAAATAAGTTCCCTGTTGGGCATATGATTTGCAAATATTTTCTCCCTCTCCATGGGTTGTTTCTTAATTTTCATGACAATGTCTTCTGAGACACGATGGTTTTTAATTTTGATAAGGTCCAGTTTTATCTATTTTTTGATTTGTCATTTGTGCTTTTGATGTCATATTTATAAATCTTTTGTCAAATAAAGGGTCACAAAGATTTTCGCCATTTTCTTCTAAAAGTTTTATAGTTTCAGCTCTTACATTCAGGTCTTTGATCTATTTTGACTTAATTTTTGTATGAGATGGAAGTCATTCCTCCACATGTGGATATCAGCTGTCTCAAAACCATTTGTTGAGAAGACTATTCTTTCCTCATTAAAAAGTGTTGACCTTGCATTGAAACTTTAGATCAGTCTGAGACTATAAATAATATTAATTCTTTCAATCATTAAACATGGCGATATCTTTCCATTTATTCTGATCTTTTAAAAATTTCTTTCAATGGTGTTTTATAGTTTTCAGTATGCCAATCTTGTACTTATGCAACTTACTCCTAAGTATGTTATTCTTTTGATGCCATTGCAAATGATAGTTTTCTTAATTTCAATTTCCAGTTGTTTGTTGTTGGCACATAAAATTATAATCAATTTTTGTATATTGACCTATATCCTGCAAAATTGTCAAACTCATTAATTCGTTCTAATAGATTTTGTCCTTTTTTTGATAGATTCCTTAGGATTTTCTGAATAGGAGATAATGTCATGAAGAAAAGTGATAGTTCTTTTCTTTTTCTAGATTTTCTTCCCTTCCTCCCTTGCTTCCTTCCTTCCTTGTTTCCTTCCTTTTTTCTTATTTCCTTTATTCTAGTCCAAAATGACCTGGTTAAATAACCCCTAGCACTATGTTGAATAAAAGTGGTGAGAGTAGACCTCCTTGATTTGTTCCTAAAATTACGGGTAAACCTTCACTCTTTTTCCATTAAGCATGATAATAGCTGTGGGTTTTTGCAAATGCCTTTGGTCAGATTAAGAAATTTCTTTCTATTCCCAGTTTTCTTTTTGTTTTTGTTGTCTTTAATCATGAAATGATGTTGGATTTTTGCCAACCCTTGTATATTACTAGAGAAAATACTAAATGGTGAAGCTACTTTGGACAACAGCCTGACAATTCCTTAAAAAGTTAAACACAGAATTGCTATATGACTCAGAAATACACTCTTGGGTATAAATTCAAAGCAATTAAAATCATGTCCACACAAAAACTTTAATATTCATAGCAACATTTTTCATTATAGTCAAAAGTGAAAAGAATCCTAGTGGCCATCAACTGATGAATGGATTAACAAAATCTTGGATGGGTATATAAATAAATAAAAAACAATGGAGTACTGGTATATTCTACAACATGGGTGAATCTTAAAAATATGATGCCAGACACCAAAGACTACATATTGCATCATTATATTTATATGAAATATACAGAGTAGGTATATTTAGAGATATATAAAGAGAGAGAGAAAGTGGATTACTTGTTGTCAAGGTCTGGGGGTAAGGGGGTTGGGAGTGACTCTTACTGTGTGTGGTGTTTCTTTTAGGGGTCATAAAAATGTTCTGGAATTAAATAGTGGTGATAGTTGTACAACGTTGTGATATAATAAAAAATGATGTAATTGTGTACTTTAAAAAGGGCAAATTTTATATATGGAAATTATATTTCAACAAAAAAATTCTACATATTTGCTAAGCTATATTAATCTTCAGCATACACCCCAATCTAATATGTTCAATTCTTCCTTTGAACTTTTAGGCAGAACTCTTTTATGGCAACTCCTGTGGCCTTGTCATACAATTATTTGTGTGGCTTTTAAAGGTTTAAAGGGAATATGTACTGAAATGGGTATCTTCTGTATAGGCTGGCAGGTTATCCACACAGGGATTATACAAGTAGCAGATTTTATGAGCACAGAGAATTTGCTGTGGCCCAATTATTGATTCCAGTCTCACTATCAAGAAATTCTATCTTGTCAGTATTCCAGATTCTATCAAACTTACACAATTTGTAAACTCACAAGTGTATGAACATGAGACCAGAATGCCATTATGTTAATTCTGATTGAGATCAACTGCCTGGTGGACTGGTCATACCAAGCATGTTCTTCCTCTGGGTTTATACCAACTGGGGTAGAAAAAGCCAGAAATTTGCTTGGTTGTCATGTAGTCAGAGCAATGCCGTGATTCAAAAGCATGGTCCTTTAGTCAGAAGCAGCTTCCCAGCAGGGAAATCCATTCCCAGCAAAATATAACAGAACTGCATAGTGTTTATCTCCATGGCTCTTCTTTATCCAAGAATCGCCTGATTCTTATCCATCTTACCATCTTAAATCCCAGAAACATTTTATCTCTAAGCTGCCTTCTTGCAGTCTTCTGATCATTCTTTATGTACTAATTTTGTAGTTTAAATCCTAGAAGGCAGTTTTTCAGCAGCCCCAGATAATGCTCATTTTTTCTTCTCCATGAAACTCTAAGTTCCATAAGGCAAAGATTGACTAACTCATCTTTGTATCTATTATAGCATCTAACCTAGACTTGCAATGTGTATGATTGAAATGAAATATAACTTGGGATAATTTATTATCTTCAAAACACATTGATTGGTAATTTTCTTTTCCTTCTTAGTGTTGTATATGACAGTAGCAGAAGCTTAAAATTCTGTCAGTGTGGCTAATGTCAGTTTCTGAAATTATATAACAACACTGTATATTGAGTAGATCTGTTCTAAGGATTATCAGCATTGTTTTATGTGAATTTACTGAAACAATGATACTTCAAAAATAGTTATTGCAGGGCACCTGGGTGGCTCAGTTGGTTGGGCATCTGCCTTCAGCTCAGGTCACAATCTTAGTCCCAGGATGGAGCCCAGAGTTGGGCTCCCTGCTCAGTGAGGAATCTGCATCTCATTCTCTCCCTCCTCCCACTTGTGCTCTCCCTCTCTCCCTCTTCCTCAAATAATAAATAAATTAAAATCTTAAAAAAATAGTTATTGCAAGTGTACTATGTTCTATTTCAGTAGTCCTCAGAACTTGGTGTGGATCAGAATCACCAAGAGAGCTTGCTAATGCACAGATTGTGAGGTCCCAAACTTAGAGCTTCTGTAGGAGTTAGGGCATAGCAGTTGGTGTGTTAGACCTTCTTCAGTAGGTCTGGGATGGAGACCCAGAATTTGAGTTTCTAATAGACTTGTTCTGAAGTGATGCTAATGCTGTAGGTATAGGACTGATACACTCTGAGAACCACTGCTCTATTCATACTTCTTGGTATTCATTGTTTGAATTAGTGGCCCAAAGTGTGGCCTGTATCTGCCAGTAACTGCCAGAGATTTTTGGAAATCAAGAATTTCAGACACCACCTATGACTTCTGAGTCAGAATCTGCATTGTAGCATATGATCCCTCAAATGATTAGTATGTAGCCAAAATTAGAGAAGCACTGATTTAGAGAACCGAGAGAGGTCACTTACAGAACAGACCAGGGAGGGGTTAAGTGAAAGATGTTCTAATGAAAAATATCAGAAAACTACAGTGTGCTTTATTGTGCTTCTTTACACTAAGCCAAGGGATCAGAGAAACAAGGTGATTATACCAGTCATGGTCCCAGAAGGACACAGATGGGAATACTCAAAAAGGAAATTAAAGAAACTTCAATGAAGACACTATTTGCAAAGATGTGGGCAGGATCAAGCTAACCTATAATGATGGTGAAGCATTCAGATATTAATAAAATCAAAAAAGCTGCTACCGCCCTTAGCCCTGAAGGAGCAAGACGAGGGGCTGCAAGGGATAGAGGACAGACAAATATCCAGACCTCTTTTTTCCTTTCTCCTTTTTCTTTTCATTCTTTTGTTTTTGTTTTTGTGTTTTGAGAGAGAGAGCACTCACGTGAGTCAGGGGAGGGACAGAGGGAGAGAAAATCTTAAGCAGGGAGACCGACACAGGGCTCAGTCTCACTACCCTGAGATCATGACCTGAGCCAAAATCAAGAGTCAGACGCTTAACAGACTGAGCCACCCAGGTGCGCTTTCTCTCTTTTCATTCTTTAGTATCCTCCACTTGCCTTTCATTGGCCAAATCCACTTAGAAGTTAGAAGGCAAAGATGCCTAACCCATATAGTCTCTAGAAGTCAGCCTCCTAAGGGAACAGAGGAGAGTCCAGAAGGGTGAATGGTTCCCCCTTAGAAGAATTAAATATTGTTCACGTACTAGTCAGACAAATCAGGTTGGTAGTTATATATTTCCTATATTGGGGAACGAGTCAATCATGTTGACATAGAAAATCCAAATATTTCCTTTATACCTGCAACCCTAGAATACACTAATGGCTTCCACCAAAGGAAAAATACATAAGGCAACATGTAATGATAAGTTAATGACCAGTGAGTCAACTTGCTGACCATGTTCATTCGCAGAGCTCAAGTGATAAGTTGAGGTCCTGCAACAGAGAAATAAATAGACACTTGATTGTACCAATGACTCTAGGAACTGTGCAAAGGCTTTGTGCGGGGATGGGGAGTGCTTTGTTGAGATAAGCATAAATGATCGAGTGTTCAAACCAAAACTCATATGGGAACGAGAATAAATGGGGAAATTATTCTGTTGAATGATTAAAAATTGTCTTAGTATAGATCATCTTTTTTTAAAGCAGTTTTATTAAGGTATATAATTGATATAAAACATTTAATATGTGCACTTTGATGAGTTTAGACACATGCAAGCACCCGTGATACCATCATCACAATCAAGTCGATAGAAATATCTAACACCTCCCTAATTTTTTTTGTGTCCTTTTGTGTTGTGTGTGTGTGTGTGTGTGTCTGTGAGTGTGTTAAGAGCATTTAATATGAGATGTACTCTTTTAACAAATTTTGAAGTACACAATACCATACTGTTAACCGTAAGCAGTATGTTGTACAACGGGTATCTAGAACTTATTCATCTAGCGTAACAGAAGATTTATACCTATTGAACTATTCCCTATTTGCCCTACTCTCCAGCCTTACTTCCCCAGCCTCTGGCAACCGCTGTTTTTTTTCTCTGCTTCTGTGAGTTTGACTAGTTTAGATATCTTACATAAGTGGAATCATGTGACTAGCTTATTCTGTGACTAGCTTATTTCATAGCTTATAAAACTTATATATGAAGTCTTCTAGGTTTATCCATGTTGTCATGTATGTCAGAATTTCCTCTTTTTCTTCAGGATGAATAACTTCCATTGTATATATATAACACACTTTATTTATCTATTCATCTGAACATTGACACTGGATTATTTCTATATGCTGTCAGAAATTAGCATGGATTCTTTTGAAAGCTGGTACTGTATGTGTTGCTTACCCGAGGTCAGCGCTTCTCAGATTTTAATAAGTGCATATAAATTGCCCGGGAATCATGTTAAAATACATCTTCTCATTCAGTAGGTCTGGAGTAGGACCTGAGATTTTACACCTTTAGTAATTTCCCTGGTGATATTGATGCTACAGGCTGTAGGAGCACATGTTAAGTTGCAAGGTCCTAAGGTACAGAAAATTAAGAACAATCTTAATTCCACTGAAATTGGAACGTTGCTGTCTTTGGTTTTGCAAAATGGGTAGTAAATTAAAGAAGATCCATGAAAGAAAGAGAGGATGGCTAATGGGGGCAATAAAATATCATGAGTTTCTTGGAGGTCCTTACTCATTCTTTAACCCCCATGACAGAGCTATAGAGTTTGTTCTTTTTATTTCAGCTATTTTATTTTCAACTTTTTATATTCAACAATTATACTGTTTTAGTCCTTAACATTAGCTTCATAACCCTTTGACACATTTACCCTGCCAACAATCCCTTCAATTTCCAAATGAATTTAGTTTCACCTTATTATGGTTGTTGAAACAGGAATCACAGTTCTAACTGGGTTTGTGTTTCATACTTCCTTGAAATTGGCTTCTCATGTACATAAGTCTAATATGAAACAGGGAAAGAAGTAAATTTGATTACACTGATTTTATAATTTATTTCTGTCCCTTTGAGCAGAAAGCATAATGGCAGTCTATATAATGTCATCATTGAACATCCCCATAGACGTAAAATCCTTGAAAGTCTGTCGCCACCATGGTCTGGTGGCACAGACAATAAGTAAAAACTGTGGGTAAAGGACTGAGAGTTGTAGATCCATTGGCAGTGAATCAGCCAACCAACACTCACTGAGCATCTATTATATACCTTTCATTGCAGCAGATGTTATGAGAATATAGGAAAAAAACAAGGATTCTGCATCTAGAAGATAACAATATCAGAGGCAAAATCAACATGTGAAACAATAATAAGTTGTGACTGGTCAGGGAGGACTTTGTCATCTCAAGTTGGTGCTATACTATACACCACATACAAAACCAAATCAAATCAAACCGAACAAAACAAAAAGGACATCCGAGCACTGATACACAATTTCAGACATGAAGTACTTGCTCCTCAAAACTCATTCCTTCTCCTCTCAGTTACCAGTTTTACAAATTCATTCGGTTCTTCCGTTGCTACTGACTGGTTGTGACTTATCTCCCCAATCCCAACTTTAGAGTAATCTGGGCTCATTTCAACCCTTTTAGTTCTCCACCCTCCTATAATGCCTCAAGCTACCCTGACTAACACCTTGTTCCCAAAGATCAGCCCATGTCACGGTCAGGGCTCCTACA
Source organism: Mustela putorius furo (assembly GCF_011764305.1). NCBI lineage: Eukaryota > Metazoa > Chordata > Mammalia > Carnivora > Mustelidae > Mustela > Mustela putorius. Next base: position 36,802,847 of record NW_025421987.1, read on the forward strand.
GGGTAGACCCAAGGCAATGAATACACTACATAGAAATGATACTGAAATTGTTCTTGAAGAAAGGAGTTTGCAGAGTAAAATGTTGGAGAGAGAGTTGTTGGTGTTGGTAAGTGTGGTTTTTAAGCAGTGACATTGATAAGGAAGGTGTTGCAAAGACAGGTAATAATATCAAATACAGGCCAAGGAAATAACATTGGCAAGCCATTCAGAAAGTGCCATGATGTGATCTTTCTACAATGGAACTTTACCAGTTGCTTTTCTGTGTGTTTTGAGGTCACTGAGTACAATTCAGCTTGCAGTGAAGTTCTGTGCAGAATAAACCCCTAATGCGACTGGCGTCAGATTCTGCTTTGAAGTAGATGTGATCCTAACTTTATGTCCTGAGGATTCTCAAGAATGGGAAAACCTTACTTATTTCCAATCCTAAAAATTTCCTTAGGCTGTCTACAAGACCCATAGGTCTTAAAGTGGTAGTAATACTATTTGGGACATCAGGCAGGCATTGACAAAGAATTAGATTAAGCAGACTGCTAATGTTTTACTAAAATATTATTATTTGGGTCACAGATCTTCATGGGCGACCTTTGTTTGTTTCCTCAGAACACCACTCAGATAACTGTCAGGGAAAGAGACTAAGAGTCTAGCAAAAAGATTCAAATTTAAAATGGAATACTACTAAAATGTCATATTGTTTAATACACAAGGGCAAAATAAATCCGGAACATTTGGTTTGTATGGAAACCAAAAAAAACCAGAGACAAATCCCTGCAGTGACCCATGGAGACTTGACACATGCTGATGCCCTATATCCATCATTTTGGGGAGAACTCCCAGGTTGATTCTATACATAGCTCAGTAGTGGCCACATCTGTTCTCTTTCACTAAGATGTAACTGGGCTCTGGCTTGATCAGCTGTCTCAAGATTTTAAGGCCCTTTTGTCCTTTCCCAATATAAATAGCAAGGCAAGGCTTTTTGACTTCACTTTGGAACACTATCAAATCCCAACAGGTGTCGGCCTTTGCTGACCTCTGGGGCCTTTCCCCTTTCAGGGAGGGGACTGTCTGCTCTTCCCAAAAGGAATTACCCCACAACCTGACACCACAGGATGACAGCTGGGCTCCTCTTACCACACATGCCGGCAAGGAGGGGAGCGCAGAATAGACAGCCGAGAATACATGGCACAAGCCACTCCTCCCCGTAAACCACCCTAATGGGTGGGAAGGAAAAAAAAAAGAAAATGGAACCAGAGAATCTTGTTTCCTTTGAATACATCTACTATACATGTAAAGGATTTGGAAAGTTGCAGCCTGTCATCAGAAAAAAAAATAAAATTACCTGGAAGTAAAGGTAATGTCTTCCTAACATAGTAGATAAAAATGCAAATTGAAGTTGTTCAAATCAAAGCTATTTTCTTAAAGAAGGACTAAAGATGGTGATGCTGGATTTATTATTTATTATTATTACTATTACTATTACTGTTATTATTTTGGCCATGAGGCATTGGCTCTCAAATTAAGATCGCCAGATTATACAAATAAAGAAGAACATGGTAGTTAAATTGTAATTTCAGGAGAAGAATAAAAAATTTTTGTATAAATATGTTTCAGGCAATATTTGAGCCATACTTACATACCAAGGAGTGTGTTGTGAGCCTGAAATGCGAATTTAACTGTTTTGTATTTTTCCTGACCATTTGACTCTAAATCCAGCAATCTGTTTCCCTTCCTGATTCCGTTACTCTCCTCCTTAGACCAACAGAGGCACCCCCAAGCCGAATGTGACTGCTTTCCAAGTTTTTGAGAGAAATGAGAAAATTTGGAGTAGGCCCCTTAAAAATACTCAGATTCACCTTTTCTCCCCTTTTTATTCTTTCACAGTTTCTTCATAATCTGTTTGTAAGAGAATATTTATTCAGTGACTATTTTGTCATTACAACACTCTATGAAGCATTAGATTTTTTTTTTTAAGATTTTATTATTTATTTATTTATTTGACAGAGAGAGAGATCACAAGTAGGCAGAGAGGCAGGCAGAGAGAGAGAGGAGGAAGCAGGCTCCCTGCTGATCAGAGATCCCGATGCGGGACTCGATCCCAGGACCCTGAGATCATGACCTGAGCCGAAGGCAGCGGCCCAACCCACTGAGCCACCCAGGCACCCGAAGCATTAGATTTTTAAATGCCCACTTATACAGGGAGATATCAAGACCCAACAAAGTTAACTTACTTATAGCAGGACAGTTAGAAAGGATTTCTGAGTGTAGGTTGCCAAAAGAGAATGGCAGCAGGTGGATATGAAGTCAGGTGGACAGGTCCACGCTGAACAGAGTAGCTGAAAGGAATTGTGTTCCATTTGGTGAGGCCACTTACCTGGGTGATGTTTGAATTTGTGCGTCTCCTAACCAGGCCACCATTATCCCATGATACACTGACTGGAAATTACTGTTTTTAGTGCTTTTCGTTTTATGTGTTACTGAATGTAAATGTTATAATTAAAAACAGTATAATTTTGTGTACAGTGCAACAGTGGAACATATTATCGTGGTGTTTCCTGGACTTTGGATATTTGACAATAAAATCACTCTGTTGGAGCCAAGTGAATCAAATAGCTACTGATTTTATTCTGGTTGAATGATGTTGTTTGGATGAAAACAAAACTAACAAAGATGAGATCAAACATTTATCCAGTAGATATTGCAGTTTGCTGATTTATTCTGGTCTAGCATTAGATCCTTGAGCAAAGGCCACTAATATCAATTTCCATGTGCTTGTCTACATTTCCCAGCCTCCCTTGCAGTTAAATGGGGCCATATGCCAAGCATGTGACATGTGTTGCTTCCAGATCGAGGCATTTGAAAGCCACAGAGCCACCACCATCCCTTTCATCTCCTACTCTGGTGACTTTGGAGACCAAAACTCCAAATGACATAGCTATGAGATAGAGGAGAGATAGAGCCCACACTGGGCTTTCGAAGAATGAGAAGTAAACGTCTGATGTGTCTAGTCTCTAGGATTTGGGGAGTTGGTTGATCACAGCTGACCTTAGAGTATAGTTCCAGTATCAGCTTCCCCTGGAAGCTTATTAGAATTGTAGTGTCTCTTTCTCTAGCCCAGGGATACTAACCAGGATCTATATTTTTGACAAGCTCTCAGGGTGATTAATATACATAATAATTTGAGAAGCCCTGTTGTAAATTCTACCAGAAATTCTGGTAATGTAGGCTAGTGCTGCTCAGGTCTGGGAATTCCAAACTTATTTTAACACCAAAGTCACTAGCATAGATTTCTAAAAGCACAGAGATAGGAGACCTACTGGATATGAATCTCTAGAGGTGAGCCCAGAAGTCCTCATTTATTAAAACTTCCCAGTGATTCTGATAATTAGGTAGCCTTATAATTTTGATAGTTTTAATTGGGAATATAGATAAATTCATATCATTAGCTTAATTTTTGCTGTGTTATAATACTAATGAATTATATAAATCTTTGGAGTTTAACAGACATTCTATGAAGAGGCCCTAGAATTTATCTGTAGAGTTGATGGAATTAATCATTTTTGTCACTTGCTTTCTGATGCAAAGTCACCCTCCTCTTTTATTAGCCCCAGAGACTCCTGGAAGCAGAATACTTAAGTAATGGGGAGGGTACAGTATTCAACTGGCACTGCCTTTTCCAACTAAGAGACTTTCCTCAGCCCTTTCTGGGCTAGACTGTGTCTTTGAGTTTAAAAAGACCCTGCAGCTGTCTCCACTGAGCAGCTTCCTTATCAGAATGAGACAGCTCCATTTCCATTTGTGTGCAGACATCAAAATACTGGCTTTTCCCTTCTTTATTTCTGTCTCTCTTCTTAGCAGGTTGAAACCGCACTAAAAAAGAAGCATTGTAATCCAGTAAACTCACCAAAGAACCGGGGAGAGACCTGCTTCGTGAAACAGCAAGGGTCCCTCTTTTTAAACTTCTCACTGGGATGACTGTTATTTTGCAAATCATCTCAAAAAAATCCTGTCTCCTTGAACTAGATCAGCAGCCTTCAGATCCCTGCATACCTCCTCTTGGCTCCCAGCCTTCTGTACATGCTCTGTAAGCACATATCATAACAGGAAAATCTTTCAAAAAGGTTTTGCATAGCCATTCCCTCATGACAATAACAATTTTAAATGACAGAAGCTCCTCATTTTTTAATAGCATGGTAAATTAAAGACTCATCCAAGATGAGGGGCACGGCTGAGCAGGCATTGCCTGATTTCGTGGCAGCTCCAAACTGTGTTTAGAACAGAATATTTTCAATAAGAGCATAAGCTATGGAAGCTGATGAAGATGTGTCATTTACTTAGGACCTAGGGACATGGAACGAGCTGGGGATGAGGAGGAAGCGGAAGTCACCACAATTCTGGACTTGAGGAAAGAGGGGGGAGTAGGAAAAGGGATGAGATGTAGGAAGTGGAAGGAACGGATGCTGAGGGGAGAGGAAAGAGAGCCATGTTGAAAATATTGTCTTGCATGGATTAAGAAGCAAATCCTTCTGGTGGAAACAAACCAACAATAAAACAACAACAAAAACCAACCTGTGATTTGCTTTTCAGTACCCATAGTGTAGACACACACAAAGCAAATTGGGTGGAAGGTAAACAAAAATGTATTTCAATTCAAACAACTGGTTGATGATTGGTTAGTATCGGTGTGGGACAGTGGTGGTGGTAACAGGTTCCTATGCCGATCTCATCTTAAATGATCATTTATTCCTCTTACACAGGATAATTCAACATGCAAACAATTTAGAGGAGACAAAGTTATGAACTATGGTAATTTTTTTTTTTTTTAACTGCTTCCACAAAGTGTAGTTCTCCACAAGGATTTTATCTCTGTCTCTTTCTCTCTCTCCGCCCTCTATGGTGACTTACGGTTTTGTCACCATTTCAGCTCAGACTCTTCTCTGACCTGCAGTTCCTCTAAACTGAGGTTGCCTTTGGCTCTGTTTTTCTTCTCTTTCTTTATATTGCTTTCTCGAGTTCTACCTTGCCTTCCTGGCTGTGATTTCCCTTCTTATCATCTGCTCCTCCCTGGGGGCAGCATTTCTTGCCTTCCTTGAATGTGTTTCAAACAGCTAACCCAGACATGCCACCTAGTGCTTCTGTATAGGGCCTGAGAGGGGCCTCATAGTTTTGCAGGAGAAAATGTGATTCTGGACTCCCTCCATGAGCAATGCTGAATTTCTCAGAACTCATTATGGAATGAACAGGGAGTCCTGTGAACCATGAGAAGCAGATACAAAATAGTTTTTCTCTTACAGAGAAATTCCTGGGTTAGAAGCTCAAAAACAGGATTCGTCAAAGCCGGGAAGCTACCAGTGTGAGAGAAACCATGAGGTTGAAGCCGCAGAGAACTTGATTTTCAGAATGAAGGATAACCAGACCTGTGTAAGAAGGGCGGAAAGTTAATCAGGAGATGCAAGATGGAAACGCATTACTGGTCACCCGTAGAGAGAGAGCTAAAATGAATCACAAGAGTCTTGATTTCCAGTTCTGTGAAGGGAAGGAGGGAAGGAAAGAAGGGAAGGAGGAAGGATGGAAGGAGATAAAGTAAATAAAATGAAAAGACATGACAGACCCAACCTGGGCAGAAAAGAGTTAGCATTAGCAGGCCAGAGATGGCTATCCTATCAAAGGATTAAGAGGTTGGCCCATAGCAGGAGTCTGGGAATTTGGAATTTTGGAAGCTTCTCATAATTTCCTGATAAGAAAGTCTCACTATGTCTAAACTATTGTGAAAATGATGTGGTTTATGTTGAATGCCTTTGTGCTTCCTGGAAGTCTGGGTTTTTGGTACATGCTCAGTAGAGGGAGCCTCTGTGACCTTGAGCTCTGAGTCTCTAATGGACTTTCATGAGAGATAGCATTTCAGTGTGCTGTCACCCTTCCTTGGAGGATAAACTGTGTAACCCCCCACCGGGAGAGGATTTTTTTAGAACCTTGAGCTTCGTTTTCTCTGGACTTGACCACGTGCACCTTTTTCCTTTTCGGATTTCGTTTTGTATCCTCTTGTTGTAATAAATCATAGCTTGAAGTACAACTATATGCTGACTCTTGGGAGTCCTAGCAAATCATTGAACCTGGCGCTGGTCTTTGGGGACCCATGACACATTGCCTTTCTGCAATCATTTAATTCCTTCAATTTTAAAAACTATGTGTTTACTTTGTAAATGACCCAAGAGAAATTTTGATTCATCTTTCCTGTACCCACTAATTTTAAGTTCGTTTGAAAAATGAGGTCAAAATAAATAGTCTTTTGAAATGTTTAGAAGGTAAGACCAATGGGGAATGTTAATGCTCTTTAGATTATATACAACTAATTAATTCACAATCAAATGTTATAGAAATCCTAAACGAGAAGCAGGTCAGAGTACAGTCAGAAATTTGGGTATGAGGTTTGGCTCCATTATCTTAATTACTCTGTGGCTTTATAAAAGTTAACTTTTCTGAGCTTAAGTTTTTCCTTTCTTTCATTTTTTTTTTTAAACCTGTGAAAAAGGAATGGTACCACACACTTGTTTTTGAGAGTTAACTTGAAATAATTTATGTAATGTATTTTAAATAGTCTGCCTGGTACATTCTAAGGGTTTGATTGCTGGTATAGTATCTGTCGTCAGTGAACAGTGCAGTAAGAACAACTCAAGGATGCCAAGCTCACTTGTGAGGCAATCTGGGAAGCAGGCACCAACAGCTGACTGGACATTGGAGGCTCTCATCACATCTAGAGCAGCCCAAAGATGTGTTCAACTATTCATTAATTGTGTATAACACCCAATGCTCGTCACCACACATGCCCTCCTTATTACCCATCACCCGGTTACCCTACTCCCATCCCCCTTCCTTCTGTAACCCTCAGTTTGGTTCCTAGAGTCCAGAGTTTTTCATGGTTTGTCTCCCTCTCTGATTCCTTCCCATTCAGTTTTCCTTCCTTTCCCTGTGGTCTTCCATGCTATTCCTTATGTTCCACATATGAGTGAAACCATAAGATAATTGTCTTTCTCTGTTTGACTTATTTCACTCAGCATAATCCCCTCCAGTTCCATCCATGTTGATGAAAATGGTGGGTATTTATCCTTTCTGATGGCTGAGTGATAATCCATCATGTATATGGACCACATCTTCTCTATTCATTCATCTGTTGAAGGGCATCTCGGCTCCTTCTACAGTTTGGCTATCGTGGACACTGCTGCTATGAACATTGAGGTGTATGTGCCCCTTCTTTTCATTACATCTGTATCTTTGGGGTAAATACCCAGTAGTGCAATTGCTGGGTCATAGGGTAACTCTATTTTTAACAACTTGAGGAACCTCCACAATGTTTTCCAAAGTGGCTGCACCAGCTTTCATTCCCACCAAGAGTGTAAGAGAATTCCCCTTTCTCCATACCCTCTCCAACACTTGTTGTTTCCTGTCTTGTTAATTTTTGCCATTCTAACTGGTATAAGGTGGTACGTCATTGTAGTTTTGATTTTTATTTCCTTGATGGCTAGTGATGTTGAACATTTTTTTCCTATATCTGTTAGTCATTTGTGTGTCTTCTTTGGAGAGGTGTCTGTTCATGTCTTCTGCCCACTTACTGACTGGATTATTTATTTTATGGGTGTTGACTTTGAGTAGTTCTTTGTAGATCTTGGATATCAACCCTTTATCTGTAATGTCATTTGCAAATATCTTCTCCCATTCCATGGGTTGCCTCTTAGTTTCCTTTGCTTGCAAAAGCTTTTTATCTTGATGAAGTCCCAAAAATTCATTTTTGCTTCTGTTTCCTTTGCTTTTAGAGACTTTTCTTGAAAGAAGTCACTGTGGCCAATGTTGAAGAGGTTACTGCCTGTGTTCTCCTCTAGGATTTTGATGGATTCCTGTCTCACATTTAGGTCTTTCATCCATTTTGAGGCTATCTTTGTGTATGGTATAAGAGAATGGCCTAGTTTCTTTCTTCTGAAGTATCATTTTAAAACCATTCTAACCTACCCTAGGGTGACTCCCCCACCTTACAAACCTCCAGCCAAACGTTCCTTGTGCCCACTCCCAATCTCTTCTGCATGATCTTTGTCTCTTGCAACTACTTGCAGGGACAAGGGGGACTTTTGAGGTTTCCTTAAATCCTTTCTACAAGTTTTAAGTAGTGCCATGACCCAGGAAGTGTAGAGTGATCAAGGTAAAAAGACACATGGTTCTTTCTCTTTCACCCCACCTGACCTTGGGAAAGTCACGTCTCTGAATTTCACTATGACTCACTGTAAAATAGATTAATTAAAAATATCAACTCTCTGTCACCTCACTTGACACTTGTTGAGAAAGAAGGCTTCAGAAAATGTTGGTAAAAGTGCTTTGGAAATTGTAAAGTACTATACAGAGGATCACTTAGGGCCTGCTCTGGGTTTTTTCTAGGATGGTCATAAAAATCATTATCCATAGTTGTTTGGGTATTTGGCAGAAGAAAATGATGGGAGCCTGGGACTTACTGCCAAAGGAGATAGCATGCTATGACATTAGTCTTAAAAATATAAATTGAGTCCTGGGTATTTAGTTAGATGCCACAGAATCTGACAGAAAAATTAGATCCCCCTCTAGCCTGAGCTGGAGTAATAGATAAGGAAACTATTGCATTGGTATTTAATTGTAATAACTGGTATCATTCCTTTTTTTTTTTTTTGTACAATGAAGCGACACAGTTATTTGGGATTGATTTATTGCTTTGTTGTGAAAACTTGTTTTTCATTGATTTTTTTTCTCTTCAGTGCTCTTCTTCACTAATTGATTGATTTGATTGTTAGAGCTTTGACTCCATCTCTGAAGATGGATTAGAATAATTATTGCAGCCTGCTGGTTAATCATTCCGCCACACAATTATTGCTGCTGTTATGCTGTGCACTAGCACTTTATTAGCTGTAGTAATTGTAGCCAAGTTTAATAATTTAATGACATACTTGGAGATGACAACTTGGTCATTATGCAGGGACACTTCTGTGGAACCTGCAAGCTCCTGGGTAAGTGAAAGGGCCAGTCCCATTTCTCCTGTTTGCTGGCCTTTTAAGAGGTGTTTGGACTTTCCTTCTTCTGGACAGCTAGGACCCAAACCTTCCAATCTGAGGAGGTGGAATGGCATTGCACAGCTTAGGGAACACCCACTTGTTCAGGAGCCTGAGCCTACATAACTCTAATATCTTCCCATAGGCCTGCTGCCCCCAAGCCTTGGAATTATGTGGATGCTACACAGGAAGAACACAATACTGTTCTTTGTTCATTATAACTCATGATACTTTTAGATAAGCCTGTAAAGCTCCTTCCCCCAGGTACTTTTTCCCTGAAATCAGAAGCAGCAGAGCAGGGTAGTCTGCAGAACATCAGGAGATGAAGCATCCTTTTACCTCCCCTCACCTTGTTGCACTGAGTTGGGCGAATTCTCCCCATCACCCCAGCAAGCCCACACAGAACTCACCCTTTCCACCTCTCTGGGAGGAGAGGCCATAACAAATGCCAGATACTGCTCTGGATTGATTTTTTTAAAAATTTCAGATGGGCTCCCCATCCTACTTCAGCTGCACATGAACCACATACTAAATTATTCACTCTGTGTTTTCCTTCCCACCTAATGAAGACAGCCACACTTGGTTGTGAAGATCTGAGATTCTCATAAAAGAGCACTGTTCAGTGTTAAGTTGTATTAATAGTCAGCTATATCAGTGTTGCCTATATTGGAAGCAAAACACTTCGGAAGCTAATTCTGATTCCCTACTTTGTTTTCTACTTTAATCACAATTTCGGCATCTACTAAATCAGGTGGGAATGAAACAGTTTTTCAAAAGCGTTCGCTATAAATTTTTGCCTTCTATTTTCCTTTTCCTGTGTCTCTGTTTCTCCCCGCCCCTCGTGCCGCCCCCCACCCACACAACTGACTTCACTATTTATTCCTATTCTCTCTCATGTTAATATCCAGGGTTTTGGAGTTTATAATTTGGACAAATGATAATCTACACACCACGAGGAGATAAGCTGTCTGGATTTGGTTTGACATTCATAACTATACAGTTTCTGTCCTTATATTATTTATTTGATTTTTTGACATTGAGGTATAAGAAAAATATTGGAACATAAGAGCTGTTATGTAAAATCCTCTCTAATGACTTATGCTTAGAAGAAATTAATTTTGCAGAATTTTTTGTGATTGCAATTTCTTTTATTGATTTTTGTTAAGTTTAAGAATTCTTGGGACGCCTGGGTGGCTCAGTTGGTTGGTCGACTGCTTTCGGCTCAGGTCATGATCCTGGAGTCCCAGGATCGAGTCCCGCATAGGGCTCCCAGCTTCACGGGGAGTCTGCTTCTCTCTCTGACCTTCTCCTTGCTTATGCTCTCTCTCACCTCCTCTCTCTCAAATAAGTAAATAAAATCTTAAAAAAAAAAAAAAAGAATTCTTTCCAAGTCCAACTACATCTGTATCAAGGAACATGTTGACTGATGAACAAGTTGCTAAATTTGCAAACAAATGCCATACACAGAGACCTGGCAGTAATCCCTAAAATGACAGCAAGCCTTCTCTGTTTCTGTAGAGCATGTTGATAAGGAGAGATGCCTAGGTGTGAAGAAACCTAATCTTTACTGTCTTTTCTTCAATGGACTTCAGGCACAGATAGATCTTGCTGTGATTTTGCAAGGTGGGAAAAAGGATGCAACCCTGTTTGACTGTTGGAAAATCAATAATAACAACTAACTTCTGTAGAGTGAGCTGCCGTCTCCTGACCTTCTTGCACTTCCACCAATCTTTAGAAAATATGTCTGATTCAAGTTGTTTCTAGGAAAGCATAACAGATTCTTTCTCTTGTGAGTTAAGTGAGAAGAAGCCAGGACCTCGTAGTCCTTTTTTCATCAAATGTGTAATTTTAGTAGAAACTTAAGGCACAAGGATTTTTTTGATCTGCTGTAATAGAACTTAAGTATGATGCATTTTGCCGAGATACCATATACTTTGATTGGGTATTTAGTTTGTGTAGAATTATCCATAGCACTCCATCAACTTTATCAGTTCCGATAATAATAACAGTGCTGTGGTAGGCTGCATGATGGCTCCCCAAATTACCGAGGTTCCCATCTCTGGAATTACGAATTTTACCTTTTAGGGCAAGAGAGAATTTGCAGATGTGATTAAGTTAGGGGTCCTGGGGTTGGGAGATTATCTTGGATATACCAGGTGGACCCTAAATGTACTCACCAGTGTCCTTGTAAGGAGCAAGAAGAGGGAGATTTGACAGGGTAGAGGAGGCCCTGTGAAGGATACAGAGAAGCAGAAACAGAGAGGGGTGCCACACCTCTGGCTTGGAAGGTAGAGACTGGAGCGATGAATTTAGAAGCACAGCCAGTTGAAGGAAGGTAGAAAAGATAAGGAAATAGACTCTCCACCAAAGCATCCAGAGACTGTGTGGCCCTATCAATAAATTGAGTTCAGCCCAGTGAAACTCCTGCCCCCCAGAACTATATGACAATAAGTCTGTGTTGTTTTTAGGCACCAAGTTTACGGTAATTTGTTATGGCAGACATAGGAAACCAACACAGGCAGTATCACGTGTTGACCATTTGCTGTTTTACATATTTGCTGTTCTCTTTACTAATAGTCAAGAACTGTGCTAAATAGTCCACATGACTTTTTTATAATTTTATACTCACAAATCAAGGTAAGGTAGTATTAAAATTAGTCTCATTTTGGGGCACCTGGGTGGCTCAATGTGTTAAAAGCCTTTGCCTTCGGCTCAGGTCACAGAAGGATGACACAGAGTCCCTGTCATCTTGCAACTGACAATGTTGTGGGAAAACAAGAAAAGCAGTTTCAAAGTTGAGTCTTTCATAAGGGTAATTTTAGGCATGTGCTTATGGTGGTAATGCTACTACTAAAGCTGGAGTGGGTAACAGAAACGTCTTCTGGAGGCAGTGACATTGAGTTGAGCCTTGAAGGAGGTATAGGAATTGTCTAGGTAGGAGAACATCTTCAAGGCCTTCCAGGTAGAGAGAATAGCCCTGGGGTAATGGAAACTGTGGAGCCTTGAGCAAATTGCGAGTCACTTGTTGTGGCATTAAGTACGGTATTTGGTGAGAAGAAAGGGCACAGTAGGTAGGTAGGCTGGTGATGTGAGAAGAAACTAGAAAGGAGGTTAGGAGCCAGAGGTCACAGAGAGCCTTGAAAGCTTCCATTCACACCATCTCCTTTTCCTCAGATCACACTCTCTTCTTAACTCATTTAAGTTCCTTTAGTTCATCATCTCTTCCACTACATCTAAGGGATGTCTTCCACACCTCATCCTATTTGACCTCCAAGGAGAGTGCAACCTAAAGACTATTCTCCCTCTTGAAATGTTCTCTTTCTTCTCACACCTGTGATACCATGTGATGCCTCTGGCTGCTTCTCAGGCTTCCTTATGAGTCCATACTCCTCCACCCAACTCTTAAACGTTGAACCTCCCCAAGGCTTGGTCTGAGGTTCCTCTTATTCCCTCACTTTACTGTTCTTTAGACTAGATCAGGCTTTTCTGCTATCTGCTTTCACAACACTGAATCTCTTTCAACGTAACACCCCAGTTTATATTTTTGAACAGAATCTGTGATGATTAACATCTCCATCCTACATTCCTCACAAGAGACTGTAAGCCGAAGAAGGTGGACAGTATTTGATTTTCCTCAGTTTCGTAGGAAGATGTTTGGCTTCATGTACGTACCGAATACTGGTTAAATAAATAAATGAATGGGCTTGTATTCTTGTGGAGAAGAACCACTGAGACATCTCAACTAGGTCAGATTTGAGATTAAACTCTGGCTTTGGTGCTCAGAATAGATGAAAGACAGACTAGAGGCAGTTAGAAAGTATTGTGATAATTCAAGTAAGAAACACTGAGGAAGTAGCTGTGGAGAGGGAGAGAGAAAACATATTTGAGAACTAATTATGAATTAGAATTTGTAGAACTTAGTGACCAACTGACTGAGGATGAAAGGAAAAAGAGAAGACAAGAATTGTACCTAGGTTAATGGCTTTGTGACTAGCTATGTGGTTAATGCAATTTTGGTGAGCTAGACACTAAAAGGGAGAAGAAGCTTTTTGTAGATGAAATATCATGAATTTAGATTTGGAATATTAGATTTGAAATGCCTGTCATGGACATATCTGTGGGATTTTGGGATGTGGGTCTGGCACTCAGAAGAGGAGATAAAAATTAAGAAGAAATGTGGATTTGTATTCACTTTCCATTTTTTCTTTTGTTGTCCCAGAGCAGGTATCAATTAGATGAAATGAGATGAATGGTTGATTGATTTCTTGCTTCCTTTCAAAAAGGAATTGAAGTACAAAAAGCAGCAGTACAGGGCATAGTTAAATACCCTCTGTTGGGAGAGAAATTTTCATCCTAACTCTGTTAGAAGAAAGCCAGCGTGGACCCTCTTTTCACTGTGAAGATGAATGCATGGGTCTCATGGTAGAAGGATAGTCTGTAGTAAGAAGTTCAGCCTCAAGCAGGTTTGTTGAGACCTGGCTGGAAGAGGTTTATTCATACAATATATCTAAGTATTCTCTAAAAATGGTACCAAAAAAACTATTATTCGTAACATGAGTTTTGCAGTTTTAGCGTTTAGCTTTTATTGGTGGAAGACAAGGGTGCTCTGATATGGTCTGCAAGAAAATGAGCTAAAAGAAGAAAAGAGCAAGTCCATCTTCTGCTAATGAACTCTTTCCACATTCTGATGAGATTCACAAGGCTTGGTGGGTGCTTTGGTCAGAAGCTACCATTGCTGTATAATCTTAATACGTAGAATTAGAAATCGTACTTAAACAGAAAACTTCAAATCTATCCATCCATAAATACTGGCCAAACCTCTTCAAGGCAGGATGGTTTGGAATGGTCCTATATTTGCATGCTGACTTTCTTTTGTCCTCATATCCAGCTACGAAGTTACGTCAACTGGATTAGATCCATTAATGTCTAGATTTTGGTCCCTATTTTAGTCCTGTCTCAATAAATGTCACTGTAAAGATGTTTCTCTTTATCTAGTATTATAAACTATAGTGACATAGGATGCCAAGGATTTTAATTATAGAATAGGTAAATATTAGAGGTATGACTGATCCATCAGGATGAAGGGAGAGGTTGAAAGTGCTCTCTTCCACTCTATTAAATTCCCTCTACCCCCTCTGCACGGTAGCCATAGGGATTAGGGTAATTACGGCGATGGACTGGAAAATGAGATGGGATTTCTGAGAAAAGATTTAACTTATAATAAATTTTGGACTTCATTAAATGTTGTTTAAGCCCTTTTCAGCTTAGCTTCGATTGGATCTTTTTTTTTTTTTTTTTTTTTAATTTACTCTCCCAGCATGGCAGATACCATGTTGCCAATAAAAACCCCTAATATCCTGTGGCCTGGTGGTCCTTCCTCTAATGTAGAGTACTCCAGGATACCATGAAGCATAACAGCAGGGGACATGGTCTCTGAAGCAGTCATGCCCTTTGAAGGACAGTTTGGGTGAATTTAAAAGCCCTTTCTTAGGCTAGGTGTGTCCAGGGATCCTTCACCACTGTGGCATCTAATAAAAATATGTTTGCAGACTGAAATGTAAAAGCTACCATCAAATGGCAGGAGAAGTCACTAGTCTGAAATAAAGGAACTGAAACTGGTTCCTTTCAAAGTCCCCATAGGTTAGATGGAAAGAATGAAGCTGCTTCACATCATGACACTTTGTCATGATGTCATGATCTCCTGCTTGTGTTGGTATTCACTGTTGTAGTCTTTTATCCCTAAAATATTTGAGATTCAAAGTGTCAGTAATTCTGAGCATTGCAATGGGCTGATTTCCTGTATTTCTACTTTGCAGTTCCTACTCCTGTTGGCTACTGCTTCTCTAGTCAGAACTATGTGGGTAGTTCCTTCTGTATGTCCTCTCACATAATGTATTCTATGCCTTTTCATTCAGTTTAGGGAAATTCTTGGCTAAATGCATATTTATATGTGAGTGAGTAAAGAAGTTAGTACTTCAAGAAGAGCCAGTAGAAGGATATTTAATAACTCCCATTTATTTTCTATACAATGCACCATTAAGTGAAAAAAACAAAAAACAACCCCCCCCCCCAAAAAACAACCCAGGCACTGTCTACACTAGATTCTCAGCCCCATTGCTATTGAGGCATCTTTTGCTTCAATAATCTGAATAGTAAATACCTACCCTATTTTGAGAGTAAAATGATCTCCCATGATCCAACCCTTTGGAACCCACCTGCTTCAACAGGCCTGAGGTGGGTGACTTCCTCCTATACTCAAATTGGTTAGCAGTAATAATAATGAATTATAACTTTTTCTTTCTCTCTTTGGGTATGGGATAGTGGGCTTTATTTAGTCCTTGTCAGAAATACTACAAAATAGCAACCATGTAAAAATGTTCACTGTAATATTCAAAATAAAAACCACAGGGCATCTCCTATTTTGCTGTCTCATAGCGTAATTATCTTGAGGATGGAATAGCCCTACTTCTCCTAGTTTATCTATTTCCCAGCTGTTATGGGTTGAAACGTGTCCCCACAAAAGGTAGATTGAAGTCCTAACTCCCAGCACCTGTATATGTGACTTTATTTGGACATAGGGTCTTTGCAGATATAATCCAGTTAAGATGAAGTAATTAGAGGGAACACTAATACAATATGACTAGTGTCCTTATAAGAAGAGGGAAATGCCATGTGAAGACAGACACACATAGGGGGAATGCCACTGATGACAGAGGGAGAGGTTGGAGTGGTGTGACAGTAGGCTAAGGAGCACCAGCAATCAATGGCCACCCACCAGAAACCAGGAAGAGGCAAGGCAGAGTCTCAGAAGGGAGCATAGCCCTGTTGGTGTCTGGATTTTGGACTCCTGTCTGCCAGACCATGAAAAAATAAATTTCTGTTTTTGTCAGCCACTCAGTTTGTGGCACTTTTGTTATGGCAGCCCTAGGAAACTGGTATACCATGTGAAGGAATAATTATCATGTGACACCGAGCTAAAAAGCCACAATACAGGATATTTCAGGGATCTCTTAAACATCCTACCCTCCAATTCATCCTAGTTCTTGGGGAACAATGGGTGTAATGCACCTTAAAGCATCATAGAATCTTGTATTAGACCATTGTTCAAACAACAACATGAAAGGAAGGGGTTGGCATTTATCTGATCTGGAAAAGCTTGAGATTGGTAAAATAATGATATTCAGTGTGACATATACTGGTATCCATAGCTTCTAGGCAAGGATGCTTTTACTCTAAGAGTTTGGAACTTACCATCCAAAAGTTTAATGGGTTTCTAATTTACATAATATATTACCTTTGTTGATGGATTTGCTTAATTTCTGAAGATAGGTCATCTTCATCTTATATTAGTTTTTCTGTATAGTGTCAGATAAGATTGCTTCCTTTCCATGTGATCTGTATCAGAGTAACTACTCCCAATCCATCTCAACTCACTGGATAATCTAAGAATGATAATCCTGGCGTTTGTGAGTTTTAACCCATATATTCCTGAATGGAATATTTTTTTTCCTCTGTGGCTTGGAGGCCAGAGCCTTCATGTGAGAGTACTAACAGTAACATTCGATGGTTTAAGTTAAACAGATACTTGTAATTTATCAATGAACATTATATTTGTCTTAAGCTTTTTTTTCAAGTGTCAGAGAACTTTTTTTTTTAATTTTTAAGATTTTATTTGTTTATTTGACAGAGAGATCACAAGTAGGCAGAGAGGCACACAGAGAGAGAGAGGAGGCTCCCCACCAAGCAGAGAGCCCGACGCGGGACTCAGTCTCAGGACCCTGAGCTCATGACCTGAGCCGAAGGCAGAGGCTTAACCCACTGAGCCACCCAGGCACCTGTCAGAGAACATTTTTAAGAGCCCATAATAAATAAAACACCAAAGTTGAGGCAGAAAAAAAGGATACCTTTGGTGTAGTGGTAGCTAGAAATGAGGCAGTTATGAGTGTAATACAGTTGATTGTAGAACACAAGTGAACTGACATTTCTGACATGGTATTGAATAACTTCAAGTCTCAATTCCTTTTTTAATAATTTTTTTGTTATGCTGCGTTAAACACCAAACATCATTAGCTTTTGGTGTCCTGTTCCATGATTCATTGTTTGCATGTAACACCCAGGGCTCCACCTAATACGTGCCCTCCTTGATACCCATCACCAGGATCACCCAACCCTCCACCTCCCTCACCTCTGAATCCCTCAGTTTGATTCCCAGAGTCCACAGTTTCTCATGGTTCACCTCCTCCTCTGATTTCCCTTTCATTTTTTCCTTTCTTCTCCTAATGTTCTCCAAGCTATTTCTTATGCTCCACAAATAAGTGAAACAATATGATAATTGTCTTTCTCTATTTGACTTATTTCACTCAGCATAATCTCCTCCAGTTCCATCCCTGGTGATGCAAATGATGGGTGTTCATCCTTTCTAATGGCTGAGTAATATTCCATTGTATATATGAGCCACATCTTTATCCATTCATCTGTTGAAGGGCATCTCGGCTCCTTCTGCAGTTTGGCTATCATGGACTTTGCTGCTATGAACACCTTCTTTTCACTACATCTGTATCTTTGGGGTAAATACCCAGTAGTGCAATTGCAGGGTCATAGGGTAGCTCTATTTTTAACATCTTGAGGAACCTCCACAGTGTTGTCCGAAGTAACTGTACAAACTTGCATTCCCACCAATAGTGTAAGAGGCTTCCCCTTTCTCCATACCCTCTCCAATGTTTGTTGTTTCTTGTCTTGTCAATTTTTGCCATTCTAACTGGTATAAGGTGGTATCTCAGTGTGATTTTGATTTCAATTTCCCTGATGTTAATGATGTTGAACATTTTTCCCTATGTCTGTTAGCCATTTGTATGGCTTCTTTGGTGAAGTGACTGTTCATGTCTTCTCACCATTTTTTGACTTGATTGTTTGTTTTATGGGTGGTGAGTTTGAGAAGTTCTTTATAGACCTTGGATACCAGCCCTTTACCTGTAGTATCGTTTGCACATATCTTCTCCCATCCTGTGCGTTGTCTCTTTGTTTTTTGACTGTTTCCTTTGCTGTGCAGAAGCTGTTTATCTTGATGAAGTTGCAAAAGTTTATTTTTTATTTTGTTTCTCTTGCTTTTGGAGACATGTTTTGAAAGAAGCTGCTGTGGCCAATGTCAAAGAGGTTATTGCCTATGTTCTCTTTTAGGATTTTGATGGATTCCTGTCTCACATTGAGGTCTTTCACCCATTTAGAGTTTATCTTTGTGTATGGTTAAGAGAATGGTCAAGTTTCATTCTTCTGTATATAGCTGTCCCATTTTCCTAGCACCATTTATTGAAGAGACTTTTTCCATTGGATATTTTTTCTGCTCTGTTGAAGATAAGTTGACCATAGAGTTGAGGGACCATATCTGGGCTCTCTATTTTTTTTCCATTGACCTATGTGTTTGATTTTTGTGCCAGTACCATGCTGTCTTAGTGATCACTGCTTTGTAATATAGCTTGAAATCAGGCAATGTGATGCCCCCAACTTTGTTTTTCTTTTCAACATTTCCTTGGTGATTCAGGATTTTTTCTGGTTCCACACAAATTTTAGGATTGTTTGTTCCAGTACTTTGAAAAATGCCATTGGTATTTTGGTTGGGATGGCATTGATAGTATAAATTGCTCTGGGGAACATAGACATTTTAACCATGTTTACTCTTCTGATCTATAAGCATGGGATGTTTTCCCCTGGGGAATTCCACCAAACATTCAAAGAAGAAATAGTACCTATTCTCCTGAAGCTGTTTCAAAAAAATAGAAATAGAAGGAAAACTTCCAAACTCATTCTATGAGGCCAGCATTACCTTGGTCCTCAAACCAGGCAAAGACCCCATCAAAAAGGAGAATTACAGAGCAATAACCCTCATGAATATGGATGCCAAAATTCTGAACAAGATCCTAGCTAATAGGATCCAGAGTACATTAAAAGGATTATTCATCACTACCAGGTAGGATTTATCCCTGGAATGGAAGGGTGGTTCAACATTCACAAATTGTGCAATAGATCAATGTGATAGAGCACATAAATAAAGAAGAGACAAGAATCAGAGCTTCCTCTCAATTGATGCAGGAAAAACATTTCACAAAATACAGCATCCTTTCCTGATTAAAACTCTTCAGCGTGTAGGAATAGAGGGAACATTCCTCAATTTCATAAAAACCATCTATGAAAAGCTCACAGCAAATATCATTCTCAGTGGGGAAAAGCTGAGAGCCTTTCCCTTAAGATCAGGAACATGACAAGGATGCCCACTCTTGCCACTGTTGTTCAACATAGTACTAGAAGTCCTAGCAATAGCAATGAGGCAACAAAAATAAATTAAAAGTATTGAAATTGGCAAAGAAGAAGTAAAACTCTCTCTTTTTGTAGATGACAAGATACTTTACGTGGAAAACCTAAAGGACTCCACCCCCAAATTATTAGAACTCATACAGCAGTTCAGTAATGTGGCAGGATACAAAATCAATGCACAGAAATCAGTTGCTTTCTTATACATGAACAATGTAACTGTAAAAAATAAATTAGGGAATCAGTTCCACTTACAATGCATCCAAAACCTTAAGATACTTTGGAATAAACCTTACTAAAGAGGCCAAGGATCTATACTCTAGAAATTATAGGACACTTACTTAGAAAATTTAAGAAGACACAAAAAGATGGAAAAACTTTCCATGCTCACGGATCCAGTCTCAGTTCTTAACACAATTTAGACTCTATAAATAAAATTGTACCATGCAGTTGAATACAAAATGTTTTCTATTTATACTTTTATTTCATCGTTTTATTTTTAAAACCACTTTATTGAGATATGATTGGCACTTAAAAAGTGGTACATATTTAATATACATAATGATGAGTGTGGGCATAAATATATATCCATGAAACCATCATCATTATTAAAGCCATAGACATGTCTACCACCTTCCAAAGTTTGATTCTGCCCCTTTATTACTAATTAATTAATTTTTGGTGGTAAGAGCACTTAACATAGTATTTGCTCTTTTAGACAATTTTTTCTGAATGTAGAGTAATGGTTTTTAACATTAAGACAAAAGGGGAAAAAAAGACAAAAGGGAATAGAATAACACTAGACTGGTCTCTCATGCTGTTGGTTATTTTAATGTTTGCTTTACAGCATTTCAAAAAATGCCTATTTAGGAAAACAAAAGAAAACAAAAATTAAGTCTAATCAGTGAGAGAAGCCACTTCAAAATTGGCAAGTATTTACATATACTCACATAGATTGTCTCTCCTTGTACCTTTCCCCTTCCCTTCCAGAGCCAGCAGCATTGACATGACTAATTCCTTTAAGATTCTTGTCAAAATCCTAGAGGAAAACATAGGTAGTAACCTCTTCAGCATTGGCCATAGCAACTTCTTTCAAGACATGTCTCCAAAGGCAAAGGAAGCAAAAGCAAAAATAAACAATCTGAGGGGTTTGAAGTGGTGGGGGGGTGGGAGATTGGAGTACCAGGTGGTGGGTATTATGGAGGGCACCGATTGCATGGAGCACTGGGTGTGGTGCAAAAATAATGAATACTGTTATGCTGAAAATTTAAAAAATAAAAATAAATAAACTTTTGGGACTTCATCAAGATCAAAAGCTTCTGCAGAGCAAAGGAAACAGTCAACAAAACAAAGAGGCAACCCACGGAATGGGAGAAGATATTTGCAAATGACTCTACGATAAAGAGCTGATATCCAAGATCTATAAAGAACTCGTCAAACTCAACATACACAAAACAGATAATCATGTCAAAAAATGGGCAGAAGACATGATAGACACTTCTCCAAAGAAGACATAAAAATGGCTCACAGACACAGACATGAAAAAATGTTCATCATCATTAGCCATCAGGGAGATTCAAATCAAAACCACATTGAGATACCACCTTACACCAGTCAGAATGGCCAAAATCAACAAGACAGTAAACAACAAGTGTTGGAGAGGATGTGGAGAAAGGGGAACCCTCTTTCACTGTTGGTGGGAATGCAAGTTGGTGCACTTTGGAAAACAGTGTGGAGATTCCTTAAGAAATTTAAAGTAGAACTACCCTATCACTCTGCAACTGCACTGTATTTACCCCAAAGATACAGATGTAATAAGAAGAAGAGCCATCTCTACCCCAGTGTTCATCACAGCAATGGCCACAGTCGCCAAACTGTATAAAGAACCAAGATGCCTTTCAATGGATGAATGAATAAAGAAGATATGGTCCATATATGCAATGGAGTATTATGCCTCCATCAGAAAGGATGGAGGCATACCCAACTTTTGTATCAACATGGACAGGACTGGAAGAGATTATTCTGAGTGAAGTAAGTCAAGCAGAGAGAGTCAGTTATCATATGGTTTCATTTACTTGTGGAGCATAAGGAATAACATGGAGGACACTGGGAGATGAATAGGAGAAGGAGTTGGGGAAAACTGGAGGGGGGAGACAAACCATGAGAGACTGTGGACTCTGAGAGACAAACTGAGGGTTTTGGGGGGGAAATGGGGGGTGAGCCTGGTGGCTGGTATTGTGGAGGGCTTGTATTGCATGGAGCACTGGGTGTGATGCATAGACAATGAATTTTGGAACACTGAAAAAAATAAAATTAAATTAAATGGGAAAAAAAAAAAGATACCAGTCAAACATGACCCTACCATGAGGCATTTTTCAAAGTTAAAATGTTTTTCTAATCGTGTTCTCATTGGATCCTGCATGCTTCTTTCTAATATCTTAATTGCTTAGTTGTTTTTATTATGGTGTCTACACATGGCTTGAGAGTTATGTGGTAAATGAACATACCAGGCTTATCAAGTACCCTTTGAAGGCCATGTGGTTGGACAGGTGGTGGGGGGCACCTAACTTTAGACCCACTTAACATTGTCACATGATGAATCAAATTATAGAATACATCATTGCTTAAATTTCAAACAGACACTATCACTTTCAGCAAAAGTGGGAATCAATAGGAATGTTTCTACCAAAGACTTTGTAGGAGCAAAATGAGAAAAAAGAAATTCCTTCAAGAGCAGGAAGATTATTATTTGTGGGATGACTATGATTATTTTTCCCATTCATCTACATAACACCATGTCTTAGCCGCATGCTTTCCAATGGGCCTTGATGCTGGCTTTCCCATGTTTCCTCTCTGTGTAATGTGGTCTCCCCCCAGGTCAAATTATCTGCTGCAGGGAGGCTCTCAGGCTCTTTATGGCAGCATTTGCATATTTTTTCATTTCCATAGAAACATCTCCACTGACTCAGAACCGCCTCTGTCCTCTTAAGACAGAGAGATTTATCTTGCAGACAGTGAGCTATGTGTGACATAAGATGGACAGGACTGCTTCCCTGCAGGCCTCACCTTGTAAGGCTCTCCTTTTTAGAGGAATTGATGATGGTCTGCCTTGAGGTTATTATTTATATTTTGCTCCATGACCACTTTTCCAGTAATGAGTTTAAATATAGGCAACATAAACCCATCTGGAAATAAAATTATGCACTAGCTTCACGACAAAAGATAATTACATTATAATCAAGCTGTCATTTTTGGAGATAGTAGAAGATGAAGCATGCTATAAACTGACATGTAAAGAGTATAGATCGTTCTTTCAAATATTCTTCATGGTGGCTGGGACCACAAAGATTCCTAGTGCATAATATTAGACTTTGTAACTGGAAATTTTCTGGGAGTGGCCAAACATTTAGTTTCTGAGAGTAATGGCTACTAACACTCAAGAGGGCTAATGGTTGTGCTCTGGCTTAGACCGCAGCTTGGCTACACCAAAACCGCTTGGGTTGTGTCCAGTTTCAAAGCCTGAGCCTTCATTTTACCATTTTATGAAACTCGTCTTTATTTTTTGGCTCTTCTTTTATTTAGGTTGATAGGAACTTGACACTGGGATCTTTCTGACATGTTTAAACAGAATGTGGAGAGTTGGCTGATATGGCAGAAACTGATAGGAAAAAGAAAAGACTGTCATTGATGTTACTTTCCCCACTCTGAACTCAGTTGGCTCTTGAAACAGTGCGATGGGTCACTGGTTTTTCATTGATAGGAGAACTTTTCTTCTTCCTTGAGCTCAAGATAGGCACTCTGGTAAAAGGATGCAGACTACCTCCAGCCATGTTTTTGTTTAGACCATCAGGAAAGGAAGAATAGCATAACTGAGATGGGAATGGAACAGAACACTAGCCAGAATAGGTGTGCCTAATACTTGTCCTATATCACTGCTTCTGCCACAGTAGAAAACCCAGCATCTCAGAGCAAATATACTACCCAAAGTGTCCCAGGAAAGTAGGCTTCTAGATACCACCATTTCCCAGAGGGATTTGAGGATAATGTCTGTACTAGGACACCATCTTGCTGTAGACCTCCTGGGACTCCATAAGGCCTTGGCTGCTACCTACTGAACAGTCATTGACTTTAAGTCACTTCTCTGTGTTTCCCAGCTTCTCTGAACCCTAAGCACTGATTTCTTCAATCTGTACTCAACTTTCCCACCCTTAACCCTCATCCTTATCCTTGGGGAATCCCGAAGAAGACAAGCAGCACCTTGCTGCTCCAAGTGTGGTCTTCAGACCATCAGTATCAGCATCATCTGGGAGTTTGTTAGAAATGCAGAACATGAACCCAGTTTCACATCTCCTCAGAATCAGAATTTGCATCTTTATAAGATTGCCAGGCAATTTATATACACGTTGAGGTTGAGGTGCAGTGTAATTAGTAGGTTCAATCTTTTTTTGTTTTTAAGAATTTATTCTTTTGTGAGAAGAACTTTTCTTTTTTTTTTTCTTAAATATTTTATTTATTTATTTGACAGAGATTACAAATAGGCAGAAAGTCAGGCGGCGGGGGGGGGGGGGGAAGCAGGCTCCCTGCTGAGCAAAGAGCCTGATGTGGGGCTCCATCCCAGGACCCTGAGATCATGACCTGAGCCGAAGGCAGAGGCTTAACCCACTGAGCCACTCAGGCACCCCAGCAATCTTTTTTGTGCAAAATATTTGACTCAGTGGATCTTGGAAATGCAGTCTATAAGTAAGCAATCTATAGGTCTGTGAGCATAAATGATGGAATGATATACAAAACCTTAACTGAAAACAAAATGAGAATGAACAGAATGGCTGTGATGAGTGTGCTTTTGCCTTGTGGTTTCTTCATCATCAGATATAGACTAGGATCCATCAGAAAATCAGGCGAAGGAAAGAAGGTAGGAAAGAAGACTCATCTTTCCTTCCTCCAGAAGGAAACTTCTCTTTTTTGAAGTGAAATTTTATAAACATCACAGAGAAACAGCATGTGTGGGACACCTGATTCTGTGTTTACCAAAGATAAGATATGGGTCTGTCTTAGACTCTGCAAAAAGAAATTATACAACATATTAATGTGTTATGGAAATCTTTCCTTAAGCTGGTTCCACACATTAACCTTGAACATGATGTTTCAGAGGGTTAAAATAGGCAGGAAGTTAAAGAAAGTGAACAATTTATTTAGAAAATGGGCAGAAGAAAACACTCATTTTACTGAAGAAGGTATACACATGGAAAACAAGAAAATAAAAAGCTGTTCAACATCAGTAGCCATCAGGGGAATGTAAAGTAAAACAATAATGAAATGTCACTGGGGCGCCTGGGTGGCTCAGTGTGTTAAGCCTCTGCCTTCGGCTTAGGTCTTGTTCCCAGGGTCCTGGGATTAAGCCTGCATTGGGCTCTCTGCTCGGCAGGGAGCCTGCTTCCCCCTCTCTCTCTGCCTGCCTCCATGCCTACTTGCGATCTCTGTCTGTCAAATAAATAAATTTTAAAAATCTTTAATAAAAAATGAAATGTCACTATAATGCACATATCAGAATAGCTAAAATTAAAAAAAAAAAAGTAACAACACAAAATGCAGACCAAATTGTGGATGATGAGAATGTAAAATGGGATAGCCACTCTGGTAAATAGTTTAGAAATTTCTTAAAAGCTAAACGTATACTTCTCAGAAGACCCATGATAAATGCCACTGTGGGCATTTATCCCAGAGAGGTGAAAACTTCATGCTTAAAACCTGGCCCTATTGAGACTCATTGTACCTACCAGGAAAGGGGTCAGGTAGGTGTCTGTGCCTGCCCCTCTCTAGCTCTATTTCCACCTATTAAGTAAAATAGGGTTGAAGGACAGTCATACATACCTGCTCTCCAACAGAGAAGCTACCAGAATTAAGGTTTCTATGTTAGCATAGAATGGCAAGCAACATCGCTGAGAAATATTCATCAGTGTTTCTTTCTATTTTAGTAATCCATATCAAGGTTTGGGCTGCAATGAAAAATAAACTGAAATGATAAAAGAGAAAGGGGAGGCAACCTTGGGTGCGGTAAGAATGTGAGATTTGAAAGCAAAGTCATTTAGGCTGAAAGAAGTCCAAAGGAACTCTCATTGATTAAATACCCACCCCCATCTCTACCTGTAGAAATAGATTGTGTGCTAACCCCATGCCCCAGGTCATGGAACATATCAGGGCCCTGACTGCTGCCTCTGTACCCCTAACCAGATTTCTGTTCTTCCTGACATCTCTCCCCTTTGGGAATACTACGAAATACTAATATCTGATGTTTATTGTACACTTACTATATTTCAGACCTTGATTTTAGCACTTTATGTATATTAAATAATTTGTACCCAAGTACAAGAGAGGTTTCAGAACTTGTGTTCTTAACCACTGATTTGTACAGCTGGTCTAGGTAGGTTACATTAGAATATATTACTAGATTTGGTTAGGACCATGGCTACAGGGGAGAAGCAAGAGACAGGGTAAAGAGTATAGTGTACTGACAAGCTGGATTCAGTCTGGTCCCCTGGCTGTTTGGAGCCCAAATCCAATAAAAACTGACTAGCAGAACTTTTCAACTAACTCTCTCTCTAGTCTATTCTAATTAAGGCCCAGGGAAGCTACATTACATGGGTGGGTTGAATAGTAGGTAAGCTGGAACTAAAGAGGCAGAATAGTGGTTAAGAGAAATGAATCAGATGTGGGTTCAGGGTCGTGTCCATCACTGGCCACCTCCCCTGCCTCTGTTTCCTCATTTGTCATATGCGGCATCCATGTCATAAACCTAGGGTAGAGATTAAATTAGTTAATAATCAGTTTTAAAACATGACAAGCACTTAATAAATATTAATTATTAATATAAATACTGTTATTATGCAAAGCAGGAAGTATGCACAGTTTATGTTTAAATTTTAATTTAGGCTGTTTTCAGTTACAAACATAAATCCTAGCTCTACCACTTAGTGACCATGTGAGCAAGCCTCCTCTTCTTTTAAGTGGCGATAATACTTACTCCATAAAGTAAGAATAAGAAGAGATACCATATATAAACTACCTGGCATGCAAGTTAGCACTTAAATATTATTTTAAAAAATCAAAGCAGACAACAATAGCTAATATTCTTCATGTGTCAGCTCCAGATACTCTGCTAATTAGATAAGACACTTATCAGGATAATTGAATAAATTTTATTTTTGGACCTCATTAAACTCAAAGTCCCTTTCTGTCTTATAAATTGAACTTTTGGAAGATGATCCATTTGAATTGCAATTAGATAGCAGTCGTCTAAATAATTAAACAATAGGGTATCTATGTATAGCAACTATTAGGGTTTTTTGCTATCTATTTTAAAGACTTGTGGGTGCGTGCTATGCAAATGGATTTTCAGGGATTTTTTTATTAGCATAAATAGACTGAAATTTAAGTAACTCAGGCAGCACAGACACTGTGAATCATAGTATTTTCATTTTTTCTGGAATGTCTTGAGTTCTATGACAGCCATATTTCAGGAACCTGGTAACAATGGGGCCCTTGTAAAGGATCCAGGAGATCTGAAAACATGTATTGCACTGAGTGTTTTTACCTCAGATACTCAGATGTGCCCTGAGGTACACCCTTTCCACCCACAGAGTTTCATGGAGATGAGACGTATTTCCCCATTCTGCATGATACGCAGAACAGCAGGCTTGTCGGATGGGCTGGTAACTATTCTTTCCTTGATACCAGGCAAAAGGTACTTCAGCTTAATTGATGTTTCATAATCAGTATTTCTCACTATAGAGTTAAAATCATGACTGTGGTCAGTATCAGAAGTCAGAATTCAATAACAAAGGACTTGTGATAAATCAAAATGTCAAATCGATTGGGAATATACCTTCTTTGCACTATTTAATCCTATCACCTTCTCCTACAAACTGCAAAGAAATATTTGCCTTATGCATTATGAATTTATTTTGAGGAGAAATCTTTTGCAATCTCTCTCTCTCTCTTTCTCTCTCCTCCCCCATTCCTCGACTCTGACCTGAAATCTCCACATAGGTGGCTTATTCTATGTCACATTCATAGAGCTGTGGGTCTTTGTCCCCTCCACTCCAGTTAGCTCACCCTAATCCCACTCTGGCAAATGCATGGGCAGCCATATTTTGAAACTTCTCTTCAGGCCCAAGTGTTGGTCAACTCCGGTGTCTTAGACTTGAAGCTTTGTCTTTATTTATTTATTTATTATTAAATTTATTTATTTATTTTCAGAAAAACAGTGTTCATTATTTTTTCACCACACCCAGTGCTCCATGCAATCCATGCCCTCTCTAATACCCACCACCTCGTACCCCAACCTCCCATCCCCCCGCCACTTCAAACCCCTCAGATTGTTTTTCAGAGTCCATACTCTCTCATGATTCACCTCCCCTTCCAGTTTACCCCAACTCCCTTCTCCTCTCTAACACCCCTTGTCCTTCATGATATTTGTTACACTCCACAAATAAGTGAAACCATACGATAACTGACTCTCTCTGCTTGACTTATTTCACTCAGCATCATCTCTTCCAGTCCCGTCCATGTTGCTACAAAAGTTGGGTATTCATCCTTTCTGATGAATATGGACCACATCTTCCTTATACATTCGTCCATTGAAGGGCATCTTGGTTCTTTCCATAGTTTGGCGACTGTGGCCATTGCTGATATAAACATTGGGGTACAGATAGCCCTTCTTTTCATGACATCTGTATCTTTATCTTTTTAATGCATTTCTGGTTTTCCTCTTTTGTCCCTCCTATTCTTCTTTGACTTACCAGCCAATGGGGAGTTGGGGAGAGGGCATAAGTTATACTATTAGATCCAAGTTTGAATGCTAGCCCCATACTTCCGTGATTGTGCACAAAGTACCCAACTTCTCCACACCTCTGTTTTCTCCACTGTGAAACAGTAATAATGTTACCCATGTCAGAATAAGCATTCAATAAATAGGACCTTTTCCCTACTTTTCCAGACCCTTCTCCCCTTCCCTTGCATCTTCTTCACAGAAGAGTGGAGCTCCCTGATGTTTTCCTTTGCCTCTTAGTCATTTCTAGCTTAGTGTTGTTCTTTCAATTTGTCCTGGACTCCGGTTCGCACTCCAACTCTGCACTCACTAGCTCTCAAGAGTGTGTCTCTCAAATTTCGGCCATACTTTGGTAATCCTTTGCTCTGGATAAATTCAAACATCCATTTACTCTGGGTTATTGAGTACTGATGATTCAAATCACATGATAGTACCTCATACTGAATTTTAGTGGTGATTTCCGAGAATGTTGTATCAATAACAACCCTTTTTATTGTGGGTAAGCCTTGACACACTTTGGTTGAAGTAAACTACCATTCCCTTCTTGAATCATTTGTTAGTATGACACAGTTGACATCCAGTTAGACTAGAAACCGATGTAGGAGGCACAGGAAAGATGGAGTTTTATAGTTTATCAAGTATGTCATAGTGGAACTTTAATTTTTTTTAAATGGCTTTTTAAAAACTTATTCATTTGACAGAGCACAAGCAGGAGGAGCGGCAGACAGAGGGAGTGGGAGAAGTAGGCTCCCCACTGAGCAGGGAGCCAGATGTGGAGTTCAATCCCAGGATTCTAGGATCATGACCTGAGCCTCCTAGGCACCCCCAGAAGTTTATCTTCTAACAAAAATTCTCTTGACCATACTGATGACCCCCAAATTATTTTTACCTCAATAGAGTTCTAAAAGTTTCCTGATAGTTCTTTCGTTCTTTCTTTCCTGGCTTGCTCCTTACTTCTGTCTTCAGTCCTACAGCTCTTCTAATCTCCTGCTCTTCATAAGCAGCCAACTCTACTCCAAACAAAATAACAAACTCTACTCCAAAATAAAATTTTATTTTATTTTTTAAAATATTTTATTTATTTATTTATTTGAAAGTAAGAGAGAGAGATCACAGGAGGTGGGGAAGGATAGAGGGAGAAGCAGACTCCTCACTGAGCAGGAAGCCTGATGCAGAACTCAGTCCCAGGACCCAGGGATCATGACCTGAGCCAAAGGCAGGTCCCTGAGCCAAAGGCTCAGGTCCAACTGAGCCACCCAGGTGTCCTTGCATTCCTTAATATTAGCCATTCATATAGGTTTGTAATAGTACCTGTGTGAGTTTACTAAAGCTGTCATAAGAATATACCATAGACTGGGTAGTTTGAACAACAGAAATTTATTTTCTCATACTACTGGAGGCTAGACATTGAAGACGAAGAGGTCAGCAGGCTTGGGGTCTTCTGAAGTCTCTCTCATTGACTCAGAGATGCCTCTTCATATGGCTGTTCCTCTGCACACATATCCTTTGTGTCTCTCTGTGTGTCCTAATCTCCTCTTATGAAAACGCCCGTCAGATGGGATTAGGGTTTACCCTAACAACTCAACCTAATCATTTTTAAAGGCCCTATCTTCAGATAACGTCTGGGGGTTAGGGTGTCAACATAGGAATCTGGGGGGTACAATTCAGCCAATATAGTACCTCAATTTTTCCATTATTTTGGGAGGACAATTATCCACAGATCTCTCGTGTTTCTGAACATTTTTACCAACAGGCATTGACTGCCCTTTTATTCTGAACTATCAATTTAAGGATGCTTGGGTAGTGAACAGCCTTGGAAAATAGAAACAATCTCTCCTGGGCTCTGATGCTTACTTTCCAGTCAAAAGATTCAAGTTCTCTAAGCTCAGAGTTCCTTAGTTATGATTCAGACAAACTGCATGAGTAGCATGTTTCCAATCTTAGGAGAGAATCTTCAGTCCTTTACCATTAAGTATAATGTTAATTGTAGATGCTACTTGATGCTATTTTGTAGATGCTACTTGATCTGGTCGAGGAATGTTCCATCTATTCCTGTTTCCTGAGAGTTTTTAAATTTTTTTAAATCAGGGATGGACTTGAATATTGTCAAATATTTTTCCTATGTTTATTGAAATGATTGATTAGATTTTTGTTTTAATTTGTTAACATAATGAACTACATTCATTTTTATTCAAATGTTATACATTTTTATTTATTTTATTTTATTTTATTTTTTCATTGTTCCAAGATTCATTGTTTATGCACCACACCCAGTGCTCCATGCAAAAAGTGCCCTCCTTAATAGCCACCACCAGGCTCACCTAACCCTTCACTCCTCCAAATGTTATACTTTTGAATATACCTTGGGGTATATTCAAGGATAACCTCACTTGGTCATGTTGTATTCTCTCATTTTATATTGTGTTAGATAGGCTAAGATTTTTTAGAAATTTGCATCTATACTAATAAGGGATATTATTTTTCTTGTAGCTTTGTCTAGTTTTGGATCACAATAACCCTGGCTTCATAGAATAAATTGAGAAATATACTCTCCTCTTCAATATTCTGTAAGAGTTTGTGTAAAATTAATATCACTTCTCTCTTTATTTATTTATTAAAATAAACATATAACGTATTTTTATCCTCAGGGTACAGGTTTGAATATCACTTCTCTTAAATCCATAGTAGAATTAAAAGTTCTCTGAGCCTGGAGTTTTCTTTGTAGTAAGATTTTTCACTGTAATTTTATTGTTTTAATAGATTAAAGTCTATTCACGTTATGTATTTCTTCTTAGTAACCATGGGTAGTTTGTATATTTTAAGAAATTTATACATTTCACTTAAGTTGTTAAATGTATTGACTTAAAGTTGTTCATTAAATTCTTTTATTATTTTTAATATGTATAGACTACTGATGTCACTCCACATTACTGATATTGGTAATTTGTATCTTGTTGCTTTTTCTCCTTGTCATTCTAGTTAAAGGTTGGCTAACTTTATTGAAGTTTGAAAAAGCAGCTTTTGGTTTTACTTATTTTATGCTGTAAGTTCCCTCTCAGTACTACTTTAGTTGAGTCCCACAAATTTCTATGTTCTTTTCATTTCCTTTTAGTTAAAAGGAAATTTTTTCTGATTGCTCTTTTCATACCCCCTTTGTCTCTTGAGTTACTTAGAAGTATGCCACTTAAGTTCTAAATAGTTAGATATATTTTCCAGATATCTGCCAGTTGTTCATTTTTAGTTTAATTCCATGTGGTCAGAGAACATACATTGCATAAATCTTTTCAGATTTATTGGGATCTATTATATATATCAGAATATGATCAAGCGTGGTAAATTTTCTGTGTGTACTTAAAAAGAATGTGAATGCTTGATTTTTTTTGTGTCATGCTCAGTTTAATATCTTTAAACTCTTCAAGTTTTCTATGTCTTCACTGATATTCTATAACTAATTAAGAGAAAGGTATTGAATTTTTTACTATAATTGTGGATAAGTTTATTTTCCTTGCACTCTCTCAGTTTTGGTTTTATGTATTCTGGACTTCTGTTATTAGGTGCATGAAAGTTCAGGATCACTGTGTCATCTTCATGAAATAACTATGTATCATTAGGAAATAATCATCTTTATCTCAGTAATATTCTTTGCTCTGATACTTTGACATTAATAAAAACATTCCATTGCATCTTTTTTTTTTTTTAAAGATTTTTTCTTTATTTATCTGACAGAGATCACAAGTAGGCAGAGAGGCAGGCAGAGAGAGAGGAGGAAGCAGGCTCCCTGCAGAGCAGAAAGCCGGATGTGGAGCTCGATCCCAGGACCCTGGGATCATGACCTGAGCCGAAGGCAGAGGCTTAACCCACTGAGCCACCCAGGTGCCCCTGCATCTTTCTTTTGAATCTTAGTATAGCATGGTATATCTTTTTAATTTTTTTCACTTTTAATCTATTTATGCCTTCATATTTAAAGTGTGTTTCTTATAAACAGTATGTGGTTGATTCTTGCCTTTTTATGCAATCAGTGACCTATAATATAATTACTGATGTGTTTGAGTTTAAATCTACCATCCTCTTGTTTTCTATTTGTCCCATCTTTTATTTCCACCCCTTTGCCTGGCTTGGCTTTTTGATTAAGTGATCATGTCCTGTAATTTCATTTTATTTTCTTTGTTGTTTTATTAGCTATAGATCTTTTTATGTTATTTTAATGACTACTTTAAGATTTTTTGTGTCCACCTTTCATATATCATATTCTACCTTTGAGTGATGTTAAATCACTCTCCCTAACTTACAGAACTTGAGTAGTACTTCTGTTTCTCCTCTCATGGCCTTTATGGTGTTGTCATTTGTCTTATATATATTATAAACTCCACAACACATTGTTATTACTTTTATTTTATGTAGTAATTTTTGAAAGATGTGAGAGATACACATTTTATACTTACATATATACTAATTTTTTGTTATATCCAGATTTCATCTGGGATGATTTTCCCTATCATTTTCTTATGCTTGAAGAGTTTCCTTTAATATCTCTCTTAGAGTAGTCTGCTGAATTCTTTCAGCTTTTATATGTCTGAAAAACTTTTTAGTGAGAATAGAATTCTAGAAGATACTTTACATCTCTCCCCCCCACACACACATTTCCCCTTACTTTAAAGATGCTTCTCCACTGTCTTCTGACTTACATTGTTATTAAGGAGAAACCTGGCATCCTTATCTTTCTCCCTCAGCACATCATATGTACTCTGGCTGCTTTTAAGATTTTCTCTATATAACTAGTTTTAGGAAAATTTGAAAGGCTTTGGCCATGATTGTTTCAATCATTTTTTTCTGTCCCTTAACCTTCCTCTTCTTCCATGCTTCCAGATAAATGTATATTAAGCAGCTTGAAGTTATTCCATAGTTCGGTAATACCATTTCTTCTTTTTCAGTCTTTTCCCCCTTCTCTTTTCATTTGGGATAATTTCTTTTACTGTGTCTTCAAGTTCAATACTCTTTTTTTTCCCCTGCAATATCTAATTTGTCGCTAACTCTGTTCAATGAGGTTGTCATCTCAAATGTGTTTTTCATCTCTATAATTTCAATTTTGATCTTTTTAATATCTTATAAACTTTGACTTACCATGATTATGACTTCCTCTAGCTTTTAGAACATATGAAATATAATTATGGAAACTATTTTTATATCCTTATCTGCTAATTCTATCATTTTTATTGTTTTTATGTCAGTTTTGATTGATTGAGTTTTCTTTCTGTTGCCTGTAATAGTTTCAAATGCACTCATTGGAAGGCATGAAGAGATGTTCTGCACATTTCTGCAGTTCTATGTGTAGCTCTCTACTCTCTGGTACTTTGCTTTAGTAACTTCTGCTACCTCGGCTTTCCTGGACTTCTAGCTCCATCTCCTCAGCTAATAGGGTCTGCTGGTCTCTACATGTGTTTATCTCCCTGTTCTAATACCCCCAAACTCTCTCCAGGAGTAAGGTAACAGTTTTAGCTTAAGTCACTTATTTTTTACCTCTTAGTGACTACTCTCCTTCATTGCTTATTGCTAATGTCTTGAAGACCATTTCAAAAATATTTTGTCCAGATTTTTAGTTGTCAGAAGTCAGAGAATAAATCCAATCTCTACTTTTCCATTTTGGCAACTAGTTATTTATAAGGCATTCCTAACAGGTCATATTCTTCTGGTTCATTTTAACAAACAAACAGTAATAACAGCTTTCTTTCCTTCAGTGGATTATAATATCTCTGGCTTATTTGTTGCTATATTTCTTCAGTATCCAACAGAGGAGCTATCCAGAATAGATATCTAATAAATATTTGAGTGAATAAATTTACTCACTGCAGGAATGGAGAAATGATAATTATAACAAGAATAAATGAATTATTTTAGATAAAAGACAATATATGAATTAGAGACTAATGTTGTGATGGGGGAGAAAATGAGGTAGGGAAGAGGGACATAGAAATTAGGTGGGTCAAAGTTGGAACAGAGGAGAGCCAGGATGAGGTGGTGAGGATGAAATAGGAGAACATGCTCAAGGGCTCACCAAAAATAAATATAAAGAAATGATGAGAAATTCGAGGGAATAAAGGGTTAGGATTCAAGGAAACATATAATATGAATGATAGGTTGAGAAGAAAAATGAACATTTTATTTTTAACCACCTCTCTAAAATTGACATGTACAAGTTGTTTTGTATGATTTAATAGGCTTACCAGAATTACTGCCACTTTATTCTTCAGTGCCCCACTTATAAAACAAGAGTAACAATAATTATGTCCTTATTCCTAGGGGTTTAGTCAGTGTAAGTATTTTCTGTAGCCTGTGGGATAAAGGCCAGGAAGTGATTCATATTTCACAATTCAATTTCTGGCTGATTATCGAAAATTCAAATGTCTCCTCCTTTTTTCTTTAAAAAATATAGTTTAGTTGAACAGGATTTAGCCTTGGCCTTTTACCCAAACACTTTAGAATGAGAGCTGTGTTGAAATTTGTTATATGGTTATCTTGAGTTAGGCCATGACTCAATGATTGTGCTCACCAAAACACGAAGATGTAAAACAATAAGGAGTACAATTGCTAATACATCTCTGTGAGAGGCAAATTAAAAATGTTTTAAAGAGCTAACAGTGTGGGATCCTGAGAAAGAAATGCCTCAAGAAATGTTTTAGCTATTATTAATTTTAGTTTTGGAATAGGAGAGACACTCAAGATAGGCAAAAAGTATTCCACGGAAAAAAGAATCTGAAAATAAGTGTGGATGTTTGGGGGATTGCCCTTTGGCAGGGAGGACTGGCTTCCAATTTGATTCTGAATAAATCCGACTTTCTTTGTGTGGGAAGATGAGTACATAGCAACGGATAAAAATTAATGTCCTTTGTGAATCACCTTGGCCAGTTATGATCTCAGCTGTTTGCCCCAATAATACCCTCCTCCAAATGATTAAGCTCATTGCCTGGGAAGGTGAGATGATGCAGAGGAGCCCTTGGTCCTGAGCCTTCAAGTCGAGCCAAAATCTCCAAATCTTGGAACATCTTGAGAGGAAAAGCTGGTCTCTACTCTACCATAGATACAGCATTCTCTTTAAAGAACAACCTGGATCTTACTATAATTCAAGAGGCCCTCGGTGACCTAGCCAAGACCTACTTACTACCTCCTCAGGGAACATGTGCTCCAGCAACTCTAAACTATTGCAGTCACTATATAGGCTAACATGCTTTTTCAGACTTCCCGAACAGCATCATTTCAAATTGTTGCCTAGCAGTCCCTCCCCATTTCCTTTCCCATCAGCAGGCAGGCAAACTTCTATTTGTCTTTGAAGACACCTGAAATGCCTCCTCCTCTGTAAGAACATTCTTTATCTCAGCCTTTGTTGCCCTCTCCCTCCCTTTTTCTTGTAAATCCCACCAGGCAGGGCTCAATTAAGACTCTTGAGGCCCAACCACTAGAACAATTATGCAGCCTCTCCTATGTATAATACAAATAAGATATGACTAAATCCTAAAATAGTAAATAGTGTTCCACAAAGGCCTCTTGAGTAGAAAAATGAATCCTTGAATATTTTTATTTGTAATTTAATAGCCATTCATTTTTTTTAAACAACTATTTTCCATATATCCCATGTTTTTTTCCCTTTGTGTAATACTACTTCATAAAGGAAACATTTAATAGTATAAAACTTAAAATGAAAGGACAAAACAACCAAAAATAGAAAGTGGTAAAAATGTAGGTTTAACTTCTAGGATTGAAAATCTTTTTTGTATTCTAAGTATTAAAAGTAATTCCTGGGTGAAATTCTTGGGGGGAGGGGAGGTCCTTAATGCCAAAATACACCCATCCATCATCTTACCATGCCTGAATATGATCATCATCATTATTATGATCATTATTGCAGCAGACTGAGGTGGAACATTCTAGAGTGAGGAATCATGTTGGGGAGAAAATTTGATGGCAGATTGGAAGGGAACTGAGGGTAGTTCCCTCATGAGGCACTACCTCATTTGGGGTAGTCTGAGGACCCTGGAAGGCTTAGAATGGGGATGAAGGGGGAGGAAGATAATGGAGGTGGATCTTAAACATAAAATATCCCTCTTAATGGTGGTGGGTGACACCACAGATTTCTAAAAAAGGAGTCTGCTCCTGCCTTTAGACTCTATGCTTGAGGTCCTGCTACTTCTCCCTGAATATGGAATATTATAATAATAAAAGACTAAGATCAGTTGGAGCCATATTATGTGCTAGGCAGTGTTGTAGGAATTTTACATGTTTGAGCTCAGCTTTGCTCGTCTTGGATTCTCATGCACTGAGCTTCTGTGGTCAGTGGTCTGTCTGACTCTCTTTCTGCAGGCAAGGCCCATCTTCACATAGAGCTCTCATTCAGGGAAACTACACACTGTTTTCATTAAAAATCCTATGGGATAGAAACTATTACAATTCCCATTTTACAGATGAGGAAGCAAGTATAACGGATGTAACTCTAGGCAAGCTGGCTCTAAAGCCCTCACTTGCTTAACCTTTGCAGTATTACCCCTGTATCTTTTAAGTGGAGGATGGGAAGGGTCTTTGAGAGCACATAACCCAGCTCCTTCATTGTATTGGAAAGGTTAAGCAGTTTATGTGCTATCACTCGGTTATTGGGGGGTGGAGTTGGATTTGAACCCAAGCAGTATTTGTGATAGCCCTTGCCCACACCTTTGCAGGACCTGAGTTTGCATACTTGTGCTGTGTGCACAATCAGTACTGTGTGCACAAATGGCCCAAGGATAAGCATCTTCAGTTATAAAAGGATCAAAAAAAAAAAAGGATCAACCAAAGCCCAAGACCAGAGTGGAATTTCACCTCCAGGCAAACTTCCTTTCCGCTACATAATCATGTCCCTTTCTGTATGACCTAGTCAGTTTCCATCTCAAACCTGGCACTGGGATCTTTTTCCTCTAAGATCTTTGTGAAGTCCTACTGAAGAGGGAAGCCATTAGAAGATACTACCCAAAGACATGCAGCTATATAGTGGGAGACCTAGGATTTGGACCCAGGTGTACCTGAGTTCAGGCCTATAATCCTCATGGCAGATAAGCATAGCGAAGATAGGTCAAGAAAATTATTGCAAACATTTAAAAATCATGTTGTTTAAGAAACATTTAAATCACCTTAAGTAGAACTAGATGATTACATTAATACTGCAGCCATCCATTGATTTATATTCAAGGGACTGAAGCTTAGTTCCCCAAAGTCCAAGAACAGAAATTTGCAGTGGATTATTACACCCTAGGCTGAGGGAAATTTGCTATGATGACTGGGTTGCCAGAAGGGGTGAGCACTGTAGAAAACAGTGTGTAGTTTCCCTGAATGAGAGCTCTATGTGAAGATGGGCCTTGCCTGCAGAAAGAGAGTCAGACAGACCACTGACCACAGAAGCTCAGTGCATGAGAATCCAAGACGAGCAAAGCTGAGCTCAAACCACTAGTTCATATTTATCATTTTCAACAGGAAGTGAAAACCCTGTGCTAGTCCTTGGCCAGCGCTGTCAAAGTGGCTGAGGTTGCCTTAGTAGTTCAGAAATATTTTTTAGCTGCTTTTTCTTACTGATAAAATATATAGGAGTTTTCTATTTCCTTTCTCCTATCTCTGGAAACTATGAGGTACATCTTGGAATGTAATATCTCTTCAGTAGAAAATTATAATACTTAAAAAATATGTATCTTTTATATTGTGGCAATAGAAATGCACTCAAGTGCTTTTATAGGTAGTGGAGAATAGGGCAAATTAGCTGAAATGTAAGTTTGTATGTTCTGTATATGTAAAACACAAAAGCTCCCTATGAGAGGAGAATGAGAAGAACTCTGCACATAAGAGCACTTGAGCTATATGATGAACTATGTTGATATAGCAGTGAGTGTTTGCTGAGCACTTTTACTATCCAGGCACTTGAACTGGTTTCTGAGACAGGAAAAAAGATGACCAAAATGCAAACCCCACTCTTGAGGATTTAATGGTCTAATAGAGAATGTGAAACATGCATACACACTTTACTCTAGGATCTAGTCATGATGTGATTATTTTTTTTCCTCTACTCGATAGAGGACTCATTATTACCAAGTACTAAAGGAGTTCAAGAAAGGAAGAAATTAGCCTAAATGGGCATAGATTAACATTTGAGCTAGGTCTAGAAGGAAGGGTAGAATGTTCATAAATAAAAATAGGGCATGAGCTCTTCAGGAATAGGGAACAGTCAGGATTTTCTAGGTAGATGATCATATTATCTGTAAACAAAGACAGTTTTCCCCTTTATTTTTCAATCTGGAAGCCTTTTATTTACTGTTCTTGAATTTTACTGAATAGGACCTTCAATACAGTGTTGGATGGAAGTGGTAAGATATCTTTCATGGTTTGCTAATCTTGAAGTGAAAACATTCACTGTTCCACTTATTGGATAAGATGTTAGCTGTAATGTTATCATTCTCTTATGCACTCTTTATCAGGTTAAGTTCCCTTCTAGTCATAGTTTTCTAAGAGGGTTTGTTTGTTTGTTTGTTTTAATATTCACCCATTATTTTATTTTATTTATTTTATTTTTATTTATTTATTTTTAAAAATTAACATATAATGTATTATTAGCCCCAGGGGTACAGGTCTATGAATCGCCAGGTTTACACACTTCACAACACTCACCATAGTACATACCCTCCCTAATGTCCATAACCTAATCACCCTCTCCCTACCTTCCTCCCCAAGGCAACCCTCAGTTTGTTTTGTGAGATTAAGAGTCTCTTATAGTTTGTTTCCCTCCTGATCCCATCTTATTTCATTTATTCTTTTCCTACCCCCCCAATGCCCCCACATTGCATCTCCACTTCTTTATAACAGGGAGATCATATCATAGTTGTCTTTCTCCGATTGACTCATTTTGCTAAGCATGATACCCTCTAGTTCCATCCACATCGTCGCAAATGGCAAGATTTCATTTCTTTTGATCGCTGCATAGTATTCCACTGTATATATATATATACCACATCTTCTTTATCCATTCATCTGTTGGTGGACATCTAGGTTCTTTCCATAGTTTGGCTATTGTGGACATTGCTGCTATAAACATCTGGGCACACGTGCCCTCCAAATTATTATGTTTGTATCTTTAGGGTAAATACCCAGTAGTGCAATTGTTGGGTCAAAGGGTATCTCTATTTTCAACTTTTTGAGGAACCTCCATGCTGTTTTCCAGAGTGGTTGCACCAGCTTGCATTCCCACCAATAGTGTAGGAGGGTACCCCCTTCTCCACATCCTTGCCAGCATCTGTCACTTCCTGACTTGTTAATTTTAGCCCTTCTGACTGGTGTGAGGTGGTATCTCATTGTGGTTTTGATTTGTATTTCCCTGATGCCGAGTGACGTGGAGCACTTTTTCATGTGTCTGTTGGCCATCTGGATGTCTTCTTTGCAGAAATGTCTGTTCATGTCCTCTGCCCATTTCTTGATTGGATTATTTGTTCCTTGGGTGTTGAGTTTGCTAAGTTCTTTATAGATTTTGGATACTAGCCCTTTATCTGATATGTTGTTTGCAAGTATCTTCTCCCATTCTGTCAGTTGTCTTTTGGTTTTGTTAACTGTTTCCTTTGTTGTGCAAAAGCTTTTGATCTTGATGAGTCCCAATTGTTCATTTTTGTCCTTGCTTCCCTTGCCTTTGGCAATGTTCCTAGGAAGAAGTTGCTGCGGCTGAGGTCAAAGAGGTTGCTGCCCGTGTTCGCCTCAAGGATTTTGATGGATTCCTTTCTCACATTGAGATCCTTCATCCATTTTGAGTCTATTTTCATGTGTGGTGTAAGGAAATGGTCCAATTTCATTTTTCTGCATGTGGCTGTCCAGTTTTTTTGAAGAGGCTGTCTTTTTTCCATTGGACATTCTTTCCTGCTTTGTCGAAGATGAGTTGACCATAGAGTTAAGGGTCTATTTCTGGGCTCTCTATTCTGTTCCATTGATCTATGTGTCTGTTTTTGTGCCAGTACCATACTGTCTTGATGATGACAGCTTTGTAATAGAGCTTGAAGTCTGGAATTGTGATGCCACCAACTTTGGCTTTCTTTTTCAATATTCCTCTGACTATTTGAGGTCTTTTCAGGTTCCATATAAATTTTAGGATTATTTGTTCCATTTCTTTGAAAAAAATGGATGGGATTTTGATAAGGATTGCATTAAATGTGTAGATTGCTTTAGGTAGCATAGACATTTTCACAATATTTGTTCTTCCAATTCATGAGCATGGGACATTTTTCCATTTCTTTGTGTCTTCCTCAATTACTTTCATGAATACTTTATTATTTTCTGAGTATAATTTCTTTGCCTCTTTGGTTAGGTTTATTCCTAGGTATCTTATGGTTTGGGGTACAATTATAAATGGGATTGACTCCTTAATTTCTCTTTCTTCTGTCTTCTTGTTGGTGTAAAGAAATGCAGCTGATTTCTGTGCATTGATTTTATATCCTGACACTTTACTGAATTCCTGTACAAGTTCTAGCAGATTTGGAGTGGAGTCTTTCGGGTTTTCCACACAAAGGATCATATCATCTGCAAAGAGGGATAGTTTGACTTCTTCTTTGCCGATTTGGATGCCTTTAATTTATTTTTGTTATCTGATTACTGAGGCTAGGACTTCTAGTACTGTGTTGAATAGCAGTGGTGATAATGGAATCCCTGCCGTGCTCCTGACCTTAGCAGAAAAGCTCTCAGTTTTTCTCCATTGAGAATGATATTTGTTGTGGGTTTTTCATAGATGGCTTTGATGGTATTGAGGTATATACCCTCTATCCCTACACTCTGCAGAGTATTGATCAGGAAAGGATGCTCTACTCTGTCAAATGCTTTTTCAGCACCTATTGAGAGTATCATATGGTTCTTATTCTTTCTTTTATTAATGTCTTGTATCACATTGATTGATTTGTGGATGTTGAACCAACCTTGCAGCCCTGGAATAAATCCCATTTGCTCGTGGTGAATAATTCTTTTAATGTACTGTTGGATCCTATTGGCTAGTATTTTGGTGAGAATTTTCACATCTGTGTTCATCAAGGATATTGGTCTATAATTCTCTTCTTTGATGGGATCCTTGTCTGTTTTTGGGATTAAATTAATGCTGGCCTCATAAAATGAGTTTGGAAGTTTTCCTTCCATTTCTGTTTTTTGGAAGTGTTTCAGGAGAATAGGAATTAATTCTTTAAATGTTTGGTAGAATTCCCCAGGGAAGTCATCTGGCCCTGGGCTCTTGTTTGTTGGGAGATTTTTGATGACTGCTTCAATCTCCTTACTGGTTATAGGTCTGTCCAGTTTTTCTATTTCTTCCTGGTTCAGTTGTGGTAGTTTATATGTCTCTAGGAATGCATTCATTTCTTCCTATTGTCAAATTTGCTGGCGTATAGTTGCTTGTTTGTATTTCTTTGGTGTTGGTTGTGATCTCTCTTCTTTTATTCATGATTTTATTAATTTGGGTCCTTTCTCTTTTCTTTTTGATAAGTCTGGCCAGGGGTTTTTCAATCTTATTAATTCTTTCAAACAACCAGCTCCTAGTTTTGTTGATTTGTTCTATTGTTTTTTTGGTCTCTATTTATTGATTTCTGCTCTGATCTTTACTATTTCTCTTCTCCTGCTGAGTTTAGGCTTTCTTTGTTGTTCTTTCTCCAGCTCCTTTAAGTGTAGGGTTAGGCTGTGTATTTGAGAACTTTCTTGTTTCTTTTTCTGT
Organism: Mustela putorius furo; assembly: GCF_011764305.1. Taxonomy (NCBI): domain Eukaryota; kingdom Metazoa; phylum Chordata; class Mammalia; order Carnivora; family Mustelidae; genus Mustela; species Mustela putorius. Next base: position 36,844,770 of record NW_025421987.1, read on the forward strand.
TTTTTTTTTTTTTTTGATTAAAGATTTTGTTTATTTATTTCAACAGAGAGAGATCACAAGCAGGCAGAGAGGCAGGCAGAAAGAGAAGGGGAAGCAAGCTCCCCACTGAGCAGAGAGCCCAATGCGGGGCCCAATCCTAGGACCCTGAGACCATGACCTGAGCTGAAGGCAGAGGCTTTAACCACTGAGCCACCCAGGCACCCCCATTTCTTGTTTCTTGAGAAAGGCTTGTACCACAATATATTTTCCTCTAAGGACTGCCTTTGGTGTGTCCCTCAGATTTTGAAACTTTATGTTTTCATTATCATTTGATTCCATTAATTTTTTCAATTCTTTAATTTCCTGGTTGAGCCATTCATTTTCAGAAGGATTCTCTTTAGTCTCCATGTATTTGGATTCTTTCCAAATTTCCTCTTGTGATTGAGTTCTAGCTTCAGAGCATTGTGGTCTGAAAATATGCAGGGAATGATCCCAATTTTTTGATACCAGTTGAGACCTGATTCTCTGTGATCTATCCTGGAGAATGTTCCATGTGCACTAGAGAAGAATGTGTATTCTGTTGCTTTGGGATGGAATGTTCTGTATATATCTGTGATGTCCATCTGGTCCAGCGTGTCACTTAAGGCCTTTATTTCCTTGTTGATCTTTTGCTTGGATGATCTGTCCATTTCAGTGAGGAGAGTGTCAAAGTCCCCTACTATGATTGTATTATTGTTGATGTGTTTCTTTGATTTTGTTATTAATTGGTTTATCTAGTTGGCTGCTCCCATGTTAGGGGCATAGATATTTAAAATTGTTAGATCTTCTTGTTGGACAGACCCTTTGAGTATGATAGTGTCCTTCCTTATCTCTTATTATAGTCTTTGGTCTAAAATTTAATTGATTTGATGTAAGGATTGCCACCCCAGCTTTCTTCTGATGTCCGTTAGCATGGTGAATTGTTTTCCACCCCCTCACTTTAAATCCGGAGGTGTCTTTGGGTCTAAAATGAGTTTCTTGTAGACAGCATATTGATGACTTTTGGTTTTTTATCCATTCTGATATCCTGTGTCTTTTGATTGGGGCATTTAGTCCATTTACATTCAGGGTTACTATTGAGAGATATAAATTTATTAACATTGTATTGCCTATAGTGTGACTGTTACTGTATCTTGTCTTTGTTCCTTCCTGACCTACTACGTTTAGGCTCTCTCTTTGCTTAGAGGACCCCTTTCAATATTTCCTGTAGAGCTGGTTTGATGTTTACAAATTCTTTTAGTTTTTGTTTGTCCTGGAGGCTTTTTATCTCTTCTTCTATTTTCAATGATAGGCTACCTGGATATAGTATTCTTGGCTGCATGTTTTTGTTGTTTAGTGCTCTGAATATATCATGCCAGTTCTTTCTAGCGTGCCAGGTCTCTGTGGATAAGTCTGTTGCCAAACCAATATTTCTACCATTGTATGTTACAGACGTCTTGTCCCAGGCTGCTTTCAGGATTTTCTTTGTCACTAAGACTTGTAAATTTTACTATTAGCTGACAGAGTGTGGACCTATTCTTATTGATTTTGAGGGGGATTCTCTGTGTCTCCTGGATTTTGGGAATCCAAACAATGGATGCTTGTTCCCTTTGCCATATTAGGGAGATTCTCTATAATAATTCTCTCCAATATACCTTCTGCTCCCCTCTCTCTTTGTTCTTCTTCTGGAATCCCAATTATTCTAATGTTGTTTCGTCTTATGGTATCACTTTTCTCTCCAGTTTTCCCCTCATAGTCCAGTAGTTGTTTGTCTCTCTTTTGTTTAGCTTCTTGGTTCTCTGTCATTTGGTCTTCTATATCACTAATTCTCTCTTCTGCCTCATTTATCCTAGCAGTAAGAGCCTCCATTTTTGATTGCACCTCATTAATAGCTTTTTAAATTTTTAACTTGGTTAGATTTTAGTTCTTTTATTTCTCCGGAAAGAGCTTTTATTTCTCCAGACAGGGTTTCTCTAATATCTTCCATGCCTTTTTGGAGCCTGGCTGGCACCTTGAGAATCATCATTCTGAACTCTAGATCTGACATATTACCAATATCTGTATTGATTAGCCTTCAGTACTGCCTCTTGTTTTTTTTTTTTTGTGGTGAGTTTTTCAGCCTTGTCATTTTATCCAGATAAGAATATATGAAGGAGTGAATAAAATACTAAAAGGGTGGCAAAGACCCCAGGAATATGTGCTTTAACCAAATCAGAAGAGACTCCAAATTGTTGGGGGAAGGAAAGGGGTAAAAAGAAGTTCAGGAAAAAAAAATTAAAAAAAGAAAAAATAATAAAGACAAAATATGTATATTAGATTGGTGAATAGAACAGGGTTACCCACTTAATTTTGGGAGTATTTTGGTCTCTTAGAAGAAAAAAACCTCCCCAAATTTTAAAGAATGAAAAACATATATGAGGGTAAACATGATGAAGGGATGGAATATGACTATAAAGATGAATTTTTTTTTTTTTTTTTTTTTTTTTTTTTAGTTTCTAAAAAAGAAGTTGATAATATAAGTTGGTTGGGAGAATAAAGAAAAAGAAAGTGGAGAGAATTTGCTCAGGCTGGAGACTAGAACAAAGTCCTGTGCTAGATTTAGGGTGTATTTTGATATTAGAAGTTGTTTCCCAGATTTTTTAAGAAGGAAAAACCCTATATGTATACAAAACTGAAGTTAGATACAATGAAGGATAAAATATGACTATAATAATGAAGGTTCAAAAAAGATTTTTTTGAAAGATATTTTTAAGATAAACTAGTTAAAAAACATTAAAAGAGGAAAAGGTAAACATTAAAATAAATTTAGCAGAAGAAAAAAATAAAATTAAAAAACATTAATTTAACTTTGCAAGACTAAAGAATCATGGGGAGAAAGCTATGAACTACATGCTTTGCTTTCTCCTCCTCTGGAATTCCAATGTTCTCTTTTATAAGTGTACTCTTGGCTGGATTTCTTGCTGATCTTCTTGGAGAGGGGCCTGTTGTAGTGATTCTAAAGTGTCTTTGCCTGAGGCGGAATTGCACTGCCCTTACCCAGCGCTAGGCTAAGCAATCTGCTCAGGTTCCCTTTCGGGAGCTTTTGTTCCCTGAACACTTTCCGTAGACTTCTGGAGGATGGGAATGAAAATGGTAGCCTCCCAATGTCTGGCCCAGAGGAGCCAAGAGCTCGGGGCCCCACTCCAGTATGCCCTTTCAGAAAGTAGTTGATTTTCTGTTTCTAGAATTGCTGCTCTTCTTCTCTTTGATCTCCTCTTGGATTTGTAGTGTTTAGAATGGTTTGATAAGCTATCTGGCTGATCTAGGACCTGATGTCATCTCAGCCTGCTACTTCTCCACCATCTTGACTCCTCCCCCCTGTTTTGTTTCTTTTAATCAGGACTAGAGTATTGCTTTGCCAAATGCTTTTTCTGTGTCTATCAAGAATATAATACAATTTTTTTTTTCTTTTTGAGTCTGTTAACATGATATAATCAGTTTTTTAAACATTTTGTTTGTTTGTTTACTATAGAAAAAGAAAGAGCACACATGTGAGTTGGGGTAGGGGAAGAAGGAAAGGCAGAGAATATGAAGCAGACTCTAAGCCAAGCACATATCCCTATGTGGTGTTCAATCTCATGACCCTGAAATCATGACCTGAGCCAAAACCAAAAGTCAGATGCTTAACCAGTTGAGCCATCCAGGAACCCCTACAATCATTAAATTTTTAATTAATTTTGCATTCCTAGGATAAATCCCATTTTTTTGTGATGTATTGTACTTTTATATATTGGTGGATTTAATTTGTTAAAATTACATTAAGAATTTTATTGTCTGTGTGTATGAAGGATGCAGTTTTCTTTTTTTTGTAATATGTTTGGTTTGGGATATACTGGCCTCAAATTAAGTTGGGGATTATTCCTTCCTTTTTGATTTTCTGAAGGAATATGTGTGGAATTGGTATTGTTTTTCCCTTAAGCATTTGGTAGAATTCATCAATAAGCCATCTGAGCTCAGTGTTCTTTTTTTTTTTGGTAATAGTATTTTTTAACTGCAAATTCAGTTGCTTTGGTTTTTACAGGGATACTCAGGTTATCTATTTTCTTCTTAAATGTGTTTTTCCAGCTTGTGTCTTTCAAGGAATTTGTCCATTTCATCTAAGCTTTTGAATTTATTGGCATAATGTTCTCCCTCCTAAATGTTTATGCACCTAATAACAGCTTCAAATCCCAAACTGATAGAATTCCAAGGAAAAATAGAAAAACTCATTGTAGTATTCAATACTCTTCTCTTAGTAACTGGCAAAACAAGTGATAATGTCAAGTAGGTCTGGTTGGCTGATAGTGCTCAAGTGTTCTACAACTTTCCTTACTTGCTTTATCAATTTTTCCAAATATCTTTTTGTTATCAATTTCTAATTTAGTTTCATTGTGATAATATACTTTGTATGATTTGAAAAATTTTTTAGTTTATTGAGTCTTTTTTATGGCTCAGAATATAGACTGTCTTGGGAAATGTTTCATGGGCTCTTGAAAAAATTTGTATTCTGCTATTATTGAGTTCTTTAAATGTCAGCTAGGTCCAGTTGATGGATAGGGTTTTTATTTCCTCTTGTGAATTGGCCCTGGCAAAACTTTTTGCACTGGAAGTATTTTGTCACTATTAATATTGCCATTCTGGCATTCTTCGATTAGTATTTACCTGATATATCTTTTTCTATTCTTTTACATTTAACCTACTTGTGTCTTCATGTTTAAGGTAGATATTTTCATATGCAGGATATAGTTGGATCTTGCTTTTTGATCCAATATCACTATCTTTGCCTTTTCTCAAGGTAGCTATCTAATCTACATTTAATGTGGTTATTGATATGGTTAGGATTCAGTCTACCATTTTGCTGCTTATTTTCTTTTTGTACCATTGGTCCTTTATTTCCTTTGTTACCTGTTTTTGCCTTTTGAAATTGAGCATTTGCTTTATGGTTCCATTTTATCCTTTTTGTTGGATTATTATCTGTGATTTTTTTATTGTATTGTTGTAGTGGTTGCTTTAGAGTTTATACTGCTTAACTACAATAAGTAGTCTGTCTTCAAGTGATGTGATCCTACTTCTTGTATAGTATAAGAAGCTTAAAATAATAACCTTCTATTTTCTATTTCTGGCCTTTGTATTTTTGTTGTTACACATTTAAGTTATACATATATTATAAACTTCACAATATATAGTTTTAAGTTTTGTTTTAAACAGTATATTATCTTTTAGAGTGATTTAAAAATTAGAGTAAAATCCCTTTATATTAACACACTTATTTGCCATTTCTAGTTTTCTTCATTTCTTTGTGTATGTTTAGATTTTCATCTGGTAATGTTCTCCTGCCTGAAGAACTTATTTTAACATTTCTTCGTATTACAGTTTTGCTGAACTGTTTCAGCTTTAGTGTGTCCAAAAAGATATTTATTTTACCTTTGTTTCTGAAGGATAATACTGGTTATATATTTCTGTTTTTCTTTGTTCTTACAATACTTTAAATTTGTTGCTCCATTTTTTTCTAGCTTGTGCCATTGCTTCTGTCATTCGTATCCTCTTTCTTACATATTTAGTATGTCTTCATGTTCACTATATTTTTTTTCATCAGTGCTTTGTCTGTTGTCAGTCCCATGAACTGTATTTTGTATTTTAGACTTTGTATTTTCATCTCTAGGATTTTCAATTTAGGTCTGTTTTGCATCTTTCATATCCCTACTTACAATGCTTAATTTTAATTTTCTTGAACATAAGGAATATAGTGTTAATAACAGTTTTAATTCCTTTGCATTTTAATTTTATCATCTCTGTCCTTTCTTTATCTGTTTCTGTTGTTTGATTTTTTTTCCCTTAATTTATTGGTTGTTAGTTTTCTGCTTCTTTGAAGGCCTTGTAATTTTTTTTTTAAGATTTTTATTTATTTGACAGTGAGCGAGAGACAGAGAGATCAAAAGTAGGCAAAGAGACAGGCAGAGAGAGAGGGGAAGCAGGCTCCCCGCCAAGCAGACAGCCTGATGTGGGACTCGATCCCAGGACCCTGAGATCATGACCTGAGCTAAAGGCAGAGGCTTAACCTACTGAGCCACCCAGGTGCCCCAGACCTTGTAATTTTTGATGGGATACCAGACATAGTGAATTTGAGGTATGGGATATTTTAGTGTTCCTCTGAATAGCCTGTACTTCTGGAACTTCATTAAATTTGTTGGATTGATTTTTTTAAGGCTTCCTTTTAAGCTTTGTTAGGTGGGACCTAGGAAACATATAGTATAGAGCTAACTTTTCCCCATCACTAAGGTAATAACTTTGCCCCAGTTCCTCATGATTTATGAGTTTCTACTCTGGCTGATAGAAACATGAATTATTTTCAGCCTTATGTAAGCTCAAGGAATTAGTTATATTCATCCTTTTAATTGATTCTTTCTCCATCTTTGTGTAGTTTCTGCATACATATTTGCTGCCAAGTACTCAGGACATTTTGCATATATTCAGAGCTTTTTCTTTATCCACATCTCTCTTCTCTGGTATTTTGCTCTGTTTGCTCTAGCCACATTGGCTTTCCCAGATTCAGCCTCCATCTTTTTCACTCAGTGAATTTGCTAAGATCTTCTTGACTTTTACCCTCCTTGTAGTTGAGTCCAGAAAGTCTCTGCAGGAAGTAAAGCTAGGAACTTACATGGTTTATCTCTTTCTCCTCCCCTTTCTCAGTCATCACTGTTGTGTCACATCTTATGTCTAATGTGTGACAACAGATACTTCATGTATTTTGCCTAGATTTTAATTGTTTTGGGTAAGGGGATAAGTCCAGCCCTCATTGCTCCACCTTGCCTAGAAGTGGAGGTCTCAATGTTCATTCTACTTCTAAATATCGTTTCTAAGATTTTTTTTATTGAGGTATAATTGACATACATCAATGTATTAGTTTTAGGTGTATGACATAATGATTCAATGTTTGTATAAATAGTAAAATGTTCATTACAATAAGTCTAGTTAACACCTGTCATCATACATAGCTATGTTTTTTCTTATGATAGCACTTTCAAGATTTTCTAAGTAGCTTTCAAATATGCAATCCAGTATTATTAACTATAATAAGCATGTTGTATGTTACATCCCCATGACTTATTCCAAGACATTTTAACACATTTTAGTAGGTATCTGATTTTAACATGATTTTGAGACTCATATTAGTTTTATAACTTTAATAAGTTACCTAACATTCCTAGCCTGAATGGTTTTGTTTCCTTTCAAATGATGTGGTTGGACCAGATCAGTGGTGCTGAATACTTTATCTTCCTCAGGAGATCTGAGTAAAATTACAGAGATTCTCTCTGGGAGTGATTCTCCATAGATAGGGAGGAGATGTGTATTCATTCTTTCTAGGGCATGAGATAAAGATGGTTGTGTACCTTGGAGATGGGTCTTTTGCAGGGTGTGCCATTCTTCCAACTGACAGTCTGGAGGAGATGACTTAGTTCCAGGAACATCTGTTGAGTAATTTGAATATATATGGAATCATGTGTAGTATTGTGAGAAGACAAATATTAGTAAAACAGTTTCATATTCCTAAATAGTATAGAATATAGGGTGATAATATCTAAATTTCTATTACTAAAACTATTTGAAAAGTATATCAGTTGGGATAATGTGTAATTGGTATTAGAATATTAAAGCAAATTGCATTAATAAAATTTCTTTCTCAGATCCCAGATTTTAAAAAGCACAGAAATGCAGGGGGTACAGGATGTGGCACTTTGCATTGCCAACTAAAATCAGGTGGAGTTCTGTAAGTCTTTTGGATCTGAAAGACAATCTAAACCATGGAAAATGGTTATAGGTCTTTTTGCATTTTTATATTTCACAAATTTATTTTCAAAATAATTCTAAATCTCAAACTGTTTTAAATGTATCAGAAAGATCCATATACTTGTTTTGGGGAAATTCACCATAGATGCTATTTACCCATAATTCATTGACTCGAATATAGGAACAATTTATCTGTATTATGTGCTGGAGACAGTTAAACACTGGTGCCATTCTGCCCAATGAACTAGAGTAATTCAGTAATTTTCCCACTTAGTAGATTTTTTATTTCTTACCTACACCGTCTAATACAATTAATGTATTTATGGATTAGCCGTCTTAGACTGTGAAGCAGTTGTTCCAGAAACCCCGCTAATCACTAATTACTGTACCTCCTTTCTGGAAAATCATTTTCAATGTGCAGACCCAGGGGCTTCTAATCTGGTTAAAGGATTTCCAAGAGATCGGATATGCAACATTTCAGCCAATCTGTACAAACTGATGACTGTGTAGCTAAGTGGCACTGAAACTTAATCAAAATCACAAAATGTGCACAACCAGAGACTTGTGGATTTATACACATTTTCTGGATGTGAATGAAAAGAATTGTTGAAGTGTGAGCTGGCACCAGACCAGCTTTGCAGTCTAACCCAAACTCCCGTTGCCATATGCTTACTTTCTCTTACTTTACTCTACAAGTAGACATTTTGTACTGTATCTTGATTTGTGCCTTCTATTTTCCAATTTTTCTTTATAACTAAGACTTTTGTTACCTGATGGAAAAGAGGAGAGTTGAGCTCCTCAGAAGAACTAAGGCTAGTTTTGTGTTGTGACTGTGGCTCAAATACACCCATTGTACCTGGTGTGTGCTGTCTTATGGTAGCTCTCTTGTCTTCAGTGTGCATTTGGATTACTAAAAGAAGCTGTTAAATGAAGATTTCTATTCCCATCTCAAGAAATTTTGATTCTCATAGGTATGAGGTGAGGACCCCAAACTGGCTTTATTGAACCCTTCAAGTGATTCTGATAAAGGTAGACTGTAGAAAGACTGCAATAGATTTGGTTTTCCAAACTTTCCTCACTGATTTATAGTACCAGTATTTGCAACTCACATGTTTTCTTTTGGTGGGGGGGAAGCCCAAACAAATACAAAACAGGTTCTAGCACTCAAGCTTTGATATTTTAATTAATAAAACGCCTTCTTTCTCCTTTCCCTCACATTATACACTCCCTATCCACTGGTCTATTGAATTTAAATACCTGGCTTTTCATTTTATTACACAGAGTGAAAGGAAAAGGCCAATCGATGTTTAGGTAGGGGAGGGTGGGTGGGTGGTTGGGAGAGCCTGGTGGTGGGTATTAAGGAGGGCACGTATTGCATGGGCCACTGGGTGTGGTGCATAAACAATGAATCTTGGAACACTGAAAAAATAAAATATAACATAAATAAGTAGATAAAATCTTTAAAAGTGCTCAGGTTAAAAAACAGTTATTATTCCTTTTTCATGCTTAATACTATGGCAAAATGCATTTCCCCCACATTTTTCAGTTCCATGTAATAAGACCCTGCTAGAGAAATACTTATGCCTCTTACCTTGATTCCTAAATCTCTCCTTCCTAAGGAGACAGAGTGAGGTATCTGATTAACAGGTGACATGGGTTATGTGTCTCAGTTGGATGAAGATAATATATTAAAATCCACATATAAAAGGGGTTAGTCTCCCCTCCTCCAGTATTCTAAGTGTGAAGCAGGAATTTGGGTAGGTGTGATTATCCTATGGACTTACTTTCCCTTTGGATGCCAGGACTAGACTGAGAATGGAAAAGAAAAAGTTCTGGTACGTCCAGTGTGTCCTTTCACTAAGCTATATCATCCCAGTAACTTATAAGCAATAAAGGCAATATTTTTTTTTAATCCACATTCCTGACTCCTGTTTTCATCTCTTAGTGTTTTTGAACATGGGTAGAAAAAGGGGAGTGTTGTTTATTGCTACCTTTAGACCCCTGTACTTGGCTATCGCTACCTTTAGACCCCTGTAGTTGGCAGATTGAAGCATACTAACACTTTTGCATGTCTCCCTTTACACAGCTCTTTCTAAAAGTCAGTCTCTATCCATTTACATGGTCATGAACACTTGTTTTTGCACCAAATTTTCCACTAATGAAGAAAAATATAAATTAATGGAAGTCTGAATGGAAAAGAGCAATTTACCATTCTAAAGCCTGCCAGAAAAAAGCCTCTAACTACTGGGTAAATGTGCATAATTCTGTGCTAGCAGTACATCAGTTTAAACCAAGGCACCAAAACATAGCAGTGAATTTCTGACAATGTAAGAGAAAGAGAAACTTACATACAGAGTGTCTTCAATTTATATTTGTATTATGCTTATAAAGCTAGGATCCCCTTGACTCGACCAGAACTTATACTTTTGAGGAAGCACAGAAGTCCCACCTGCAAACCCCAATCTTCATTCACTTGTCTTGAAATCATTTAAAGGGGTTTCAAATATATGCTCTGTGACACCTCAACCTCTCTTGTTCCATCCCTTCTCTAGCATTCCTACTTTGCAGAAGCCTTCTTCTCCCTTAGGCCAGACTATCTTTTTGATAGCATCTTATCCCTCACACTCCCTCTCTTATCCTTATGTCCTTTCCCCCACCCCCAAAAATGTTGCTGGCGTGTCACATCTCCCTGCCATGCAGAACCCTGTGGAGGTGGCTCATGGTTTTTTGTGTTTTTTTTTTTTTTTTTCTGGATTTGTTCTAGATTTTGTTTTTTGTCCACCTGAGTACAGAAGAGGGAGATGCAGGCTAGGTAAGCAGGCCAGATAGTTTTGTTTGGGGAAAGTGTGCGGGAGATGCCAGGAATGGGATAGGGGTGGTAGGGAGGTTGAGGGAAAATTATGAGGCTCTGCAGCTCAGCAATGCTTTTGTTTCATCATCTTCATACCAGAATTATAGATGTACTATATTAGCAAGGGTACCCATCTTCACAGAAGAGCATTCATGAGTTGACATTATGATCTTCTGTATTCACTTTTATGAAGTATACAGTATTGGTCCAGGCTCCTGAATGACTTCTCTCTTCTTACAGTTTGAGACCTTGGGACCTTGGGGAGTGGAGCCATGCACTGAATCTGCTGACCTCAGCTCTAATAATGAATACTGGGACTTGGGGCACAAAATAGATCTGGATCAACATTTTTCAGATGGTCCACAGAAACTTTTGAAGAACTGGATGCCTCTGGTGTCACATATACACACTCTTTGTAAATGGAATGTGCAGTTAGCAAATTGACTTCTGTTTCTGTCCCTACATGTTCTGACTCACCTGCATTTCAAAAAGAAAATCAAGAAAAATTCTTCCTTTGAAAAATTCCCATTTCTGCATAACACCCTCCCACCCCCCAACCCCCCCATACCCCCACCCCCACCTTTAACAGCAGGTTTAGGACCAAGAGAGATTCTCCCAGGGTTTTAAAAAACATTAATCAGTTTCACATTTGGAGGCAAAACACTTTCCTTGGGGAGCATTTCTTAACATAAAGCAGAATACTTTGTTAGCCTCTGGCTGTCTTGAAAGGAAGGAGAATCAGAATTCACTTTTCTATTCCTGTTCAATTGTATTTTTCTTATTTTCTGGCCCCTCCCCTCCCTGCCGCCCCCTTCCACTCTGGCTATTGAGCTGTGAAGCTCTGTGATGGTCAAGAGAAAAGTCACTTCCAGCCTCGCCCAAGGACAGTGGAGCTCCAGCCAGAGCTGAAGTGCTCCTGGTCCTTGCTCTCCTGTCCAAAGTGTGCTAAATCTTTTCTGAAACCCACAAGAGGGAAATAATTCTATAAATAAAACCTGCTTTGAATTCCTGGGAAATTTATCTGTATCCATCTCCTGACCTACCTGCTTGTTTATCTCAGGCACAGACCTGTTCAGGCCCATGGGTGCCAGAAATATCATGGGTAAAGGAAAACATGAGGAAACGTATGTGTGGAAGAGCAGGCCAGATAACCTAAAGAACTGTACAAATAATGAATGGTTTCTTAAACTTAGGTGAATGTGATGATTACCATTTAGCCATGATATTTGTGCAGGCTAATAAAGAAAACATTTTTTACATCTTTAATGTAACCAGGAGGTCAAAATAGAAGGCTATCCCTTGCCTGGATTTTTTTTTTTTTTTAAATTCTCAATCAAGCATAAGTAACCCTTATCTATATCTGCTTTACAGGGCTAATATTTGTCTTAGAATTTGAGAAATGATGCTGTACACATGCCTTAAGACTTTAAAAGAAGTGTAGTGATTATCTGTCCCTGGTGCATTTGGAGGGCAGTGCAGGAAGGCCCTTCCTAACACCTTTGGTGCCCCAGCAGGAGGAGCTGCCTATCTTAAATTGTGTCTGTCTAAAAATACCCTGGCTGGCCAGGTGAATAAATACCGGGGTCACCTTACTTCCTAGTATAAGTCCTTCCATGTGGGTTTTACTTGGATTTTCACAAGAACTGTTATTTAAAACCCATGTGCCTTCTATGGCAGATAGATACCACCTGAGGATGTCCTTTATTTTGCCAAGCAAGGTAGCATGCAGGAATGCGATATAAAAAAGCCGAAGGGTGTAAATTTCCCATGTTGGGTCAAAACACAGTAGTGCTGGGAGTGGTGGCGATGTGTGGGGGCCTCCGGGAGTGAAGGCCACGGCACAGGAGCAACTTGGAACGGGCAGTTCTGCGTGGAGTTGGAGGAAACCGGGAGAGAACAGCCAGAGAGTGGGGAAAAAAAACGGAAAAAGAAACTTTCCCTTTTACTTCCTGCAAAAGCTTCATTGAACTCTCCTTTTGACTTTGAGTTCACGGATTGGGTTTGTTGGTTTGGGGAAGCAGGGACTTGGGAGTTAGGCTGCACCAAAGGCTGAGAGAAGCTTTGGGGCAGAAAAGTAAAACACCAGGCTGCCTCAGGAAGCCCCAATGTATCAATCCCTGTATACCATTACCAAGGTATTTGTCCATCCATCTGTCTGTCTGTCTAGATCAGGAATACATAAAAATACATTAAAAACTGAACTAGAATAGCATTTTTCTGCTATTTTCTGGTATTAAAAAAAAATAAGGATCTTAGAGCAGTGAATATCAACCCATCAACTCACGATGTATTTGCACTGAAAGAACCCATTCAATCTCTGATTTGGTTCATGGAATGGGTCTCTAGCATTATGCATTCTATATCCCTCAGCTGAACACACTTAACACTTACACTTTTGTGAAGTTTTTCCTATTATTTGCTACAGCCCCTCCCTTCGTTTCATTGATAGGACTCTGCATCTCCCCCTGCTTAAATGTCTTATTTCCTTCATCAACACAACACAGTCCCTAGGGTAGTTTTCCCAAGCAAGGACAAATATTCCCTTAGAGCCCCAGGCACTTCACAGGCTTAAATTTCAAAAGTCTAGTGTAAATCAGTTGTTTCATAGTGTGGTTGGATTTTCCCCTTTGAAACTGTATTATAAATTGTGTAGTGGACTTTATAAATCTGTGGCCTAAAAACTGTTTAAAATGTGTTCTCTTCATGTGGTGAGATGGATGTTTTTTCCTTCTCCTGAGTCTGATGTGTATTGAGCTAGGTTAACTGAAATAGGCCTTTGGCAATAGAACTCAAGCCAGGGAAGGAGGCACTGTTTAATAAAGAACTTGGGTTAGTCTGCAATAAAGGGGCAGGGCTCAGTCTAGCTATTCTACCTTGAGGTTAGGCGAGACCATAGCGAGACCTTTTCTCCATCCTTCCCACTGTCCCTCACTTATAGCCTGGGTGCAAGCTGGGTGTAAGGGCAGGCAGGATGCCATGGAGCGCAGGGAAGCAAGGCAGTTAAACAAATAATGGACCCAGAGGTTGCAGGAGAAGAGAGAAGACCAAAGAAGGAGAGGTTTCACTGATAATTGGATGTGGTGGTCATATGGGGTGTCCCAGTTGAAGAAGTCATACCCTCAACCCATTAACTCAAGGACAGGCATTGAAGGATGAGCAGAAAACAGAAAATAGCATGGCAAATAGAGAATGGAAGGAAGTTTTAGCAGTAGCTGGGAATATGTAACTTAAAATTTGTTTCTGGGAACCTTTCTGTGTAGTACCCTATGTAAAACCCCTGAGCTAGTCCTTATAAGAAATTAACAGAAAAGACTTTATTCTTTGATGTGCCTGAAGTCAGCTTTGACTGTGAGAGCCCAAAATTTGTCAGTTGCAAAGGTAGAAATTGCATGTGCCTGTGAGAATTTACCTTTTACCAATTCCATGGAAACAAAAATGAACAATTTGATTATGAATTAATCTTATAAATACTTAGAATACATCACCAGATGCATTTATTGAAATTCCCAATAACAGTACCATTTTTCCAGTTATTTTAGGGCTCCAAGATGTAGGTAGACACATGTTGGAGATGTGTAGATGTGGTAGACACAACTTGATGTAAACTGATCTATAATTTCTTTTCTTTTTTTTTTTTTTCTAAGATTTTATGTATTCATTTTGAGAGAGAGAGTGGCAGAGAGGCAGAGGGAGAGGCAGAGAGAGAATCCCAAGCAGACCCCACGCTGGGAACAGAAGCACCATGCAGGGCTTAATCTCACGACCCCTAGATCATAACCTGAGCCAAAACCCAGGGTCCACCACTTAACCGACTGAGCCACCCAGGCATCCCCAATCTAAAGTTTCTATCAAAAGGAGAGAAGGCTGGTGTGCCTGGGTGACTTAGTCAGTTAAGCGTCTGCCTTCGGCTCAGGTCATGATCCCAGAGTCCTGGAATTGAGCTCCACATCGGGCTTCTGCTCAGTGGGAGCTTGCCTTTCCCTCTACCTGCAGTCCCCTCTACTTGTGCTATCTCTCTGTCAAATAAATAAATAAAATCTTTAAAAAAAAAAATGGTAGGGAAGGCTGATGAAAACATAGTTAGGGCCAAGGCTTCTCTGGAGCTAGTTTTCCAAGTGTCTTTAGTCCACCACCTTTTGTTAGGTGAAGGGAGAAGAGGAGGGAAAAACAACATAGGAAGACTATTGCACTAAACCTGCATTTTAGGACATTATTTTTTCAATGATTTAGAAATATACAGAATAGTATTACTCACTTTGGTTAGCAGTTTCTGTTAATGGAACCCCAATTGTGGGTGTGGTTGTCTTCAATAATCAAAAAATCTATTAATGTTGTTTTCCTTAACAGAATAGCTTCCCTTTGGAACCAGAGAGAACAACCAAAAACTTGGTAATCACCGAATTTCCTTCATGAATCTATAAATTCCATATTAAGTTCTTAGTTGTGCAAGATCAATTTCACTACTTCTTTCACTTGTCCATACTGAATTTTAGATGAACATGATAGGCTGGGGCTCATAAAGAGTTATTCTCCCCCTTTCCAGGAAAAATGTGAATAATTTTTGTGTGTAATTTTTTTTAAAAAAACAAGAATAAATTTATTTAAATTTAAAGATTTAATGATATAAAAATGTAGCATCTGTAATACATTTTTCTTTCTCCCTCATTAATATTAAATGCTATTTAAACAGCTTATCTTTTTGCCTTGTCTGTATCTATGAGATACACTACTGAATATAAATAGATTTACACTGCTCCTTTTTAAATAAAAACTAAAATTAGTACCTGGGAAACAAACCAAAAGAAAAAATAATCAAAGCATAAAATTTGAGCCAGATGAAAGCTTTTCTTGCTGAGTATTCAACAGTATCTGGGACAGTTAAATTACATTTTATTGGCATAAAGTTACATTGCAGTCTCCAACATCACATAATGATAATCCAACTCAGTTTCTTAAGTAAGTACCACAAATAATACTCATGTTCAGATGTTCCTACACAATTTTAAATATATGCAAGAATTTATGTTTTTATGCTGATTTGATGTGCTGGTCAATGAAATCCTTAGAGAAGTATGTAAATTTCAGGTTGTCACTACAGATATAGATAGGGAAAAAGCACTTTAACTTTTTTTATATAAGGTAACTTCTCTTGAACAGTGAGTTAAGTCTCTCCTTGGGTATATTTAGATTATACTAGTTTACAATGGCTTTCTTCTACTTAAAGATGTCTTGATAAAACAATGTTAAAAAAAAAAACCCACTAATACTTTTGCACAATATGGCTCTATTTAACAAAAAACTCGCTCCATCTTTAAATATGGAGCCTAACCCTCATCCATAAAATCCCAGTTGTATGTGTATTTCAACTTCTTTTTTTCCATTCTCATTACAGACAGATTAAATCTGCATTCAATACTCAAAACATTTATGACCTAGTGGATTATAGATGCAATGTCTTGATTCAGGGTAATTTTGGAGACATTGCAAATGTTTATCAGTACTAAACTTTATGAAGATCTTGAAAAATATAAATATAAATATGGCAACGATTTTTGAGGTTGTTTTGTGTCCTAGCCACTTTGTATACAGTATCATATCAAATCCTTGTAAAAACTCTACAAGCTATTGTTGGTTTTGTTATCTCATACATAGGAGAAATTTGGAGCTCAGAGAGGCTGACTTACCCAAAGGTGATGAGATTTTAATCCAAAACTCCTTGGCCCCAAAGACCTTAGCATTTTCATTCTTCAACCATGTTGCCCTCAGGAGCTCATCTTCGAACTGACTAGTCCTTGGCCTTGGAATGGTCAGTTTGGCATTTTTATCCATCATTTCATCTCTTAATTCGATAAGCATTTATTTATACCTACCACCAGATGCTAGGAAATGTGATAGGATCCAATGTGAGGCCGTAGATGATTTTGTGTGTATGCTTAGGTAGTTAATTGGCGGGGGCGTGGGGGACAGGCTTGACTATGGAGAATTTGCTTATGTCATCTAGTCCTGGTTGGAAGCATGCTTCTGGGATGGTTTTAGATATGAACCTACTTAGAAACATGAGATTAGTCCTGGTAACACCTTGAAGTGTCTGTAATCGTTTCCTTTCCATGAGAACAAGATGTAATCATTTAAAGCTTGGGAAGAAATTTTATGTTGGCACAGAAAATTGAGGGAAAAATGTGTATTCATTAACTTCCTAATCTAATTGAAAGGACACCCGCAGGTTTTATTGATTAGGCATCTTAGCAATAACTCTGTTGCCTTAATTAGTTCTCTTATAATTGCATAGAGATTAATTTTCACTCTGAGTATCAAATCACAGAAATCAAATAAAAATATTTATTGAGTGTCTTCTGAGTACGAGTCATCATGAAATGAGAAGTGGAGAAATCTAATGAGTTCATCACATTTGTCCTCCATTTAGGAATAATGTTATTTGTCTTCTCCGGTATTTCTTCCAGGAACTTGTCTGTGATGTGATTTTTTTTTTTTTTTTTAAAGACTTCATTTATTTACCTGACAGAGAGAGAGATCACAAATAGGCAGAGAGACAGACAGAGAGAGAGGCAAGGAGAAGCAGGCTCCCCGCTGAGCAGAGAGCCCCATGCGGGACTCGATCCCAGGCCCCCGGGACCACGACCCGAGCCGAAGGCAGAGGCTTAACCCACTGAGCCACCCAGGCGCCCCTGTGATGTGATTTTGACTCTTATTCTAAGTCACAAATTTTGCCAAAGAACTTTGTTTTTCCAGATGAGCAGCCAATTCTTTTTTTTTTTTTTTTACCCACTTGGAAAACCCTCTTGTTCTTACCTCGAAAACCCTCCTTTCTATTGTAAGCGCTAATATTAGCACATAGTAGAGTAGCCAGCTTCATTCCATAGTAGGTTAATAGCTCTCACGTTATCCTTTTGAGACTCTTCTCACATCACTCCCACCCAGACATATAGTGGATCCAGCACCATCATGGGCTGCAGCAGAGACAGTGAGCAAAACTGATTAAGACTTTGTTCACCTGTACATGTTTAGGGTTAGGAATGTGACCACCTGAGTTAATGAGAACCCTTTCCCAGGATTTTCTTTGCAATCAGCTCTGTACCTGAGCGACCACTGGTTGAGTCAGTTTGGAATCTGCCCAGACCACCTGAAATGGGAATGGTTGCAGGAGTTGCATTTGTATGAGATCATTCATTCTATCTTAGGACTTTCTTCTGTAGTGCTTTGAAGCTGTCACATTACTTTGTTCCTCTAGTTCACTGAATCTTGACAGCTGTCAGGCAAGACTTGATACAGTGACAATACAATCAATTAATATGCCTGCAAAGAGACTGGGAAGAAGATGCTGGCTTCTTCCTACCATGTGAGTTCACCTGTCTTCACCAAGCACTAATTAAGTGTTCTGTTTGGAGAGTGCTCCGCAATGTGACAGATTACAAAGGTCTACAGACAAGATTTTGATGAGGAGTTTTGTCTGGCTTGTCCAACTTAGAACTCAGCTTTTCTCATGATTGCTTAGCATCACTCACACTGGTGTAGTCATGTGCTGGAGTTACCGATTCAGCTGGAATGGCACTCCTTTCCTTCAGGGCTCTTACCCCAGTCTGTTTTTTGATGAAAGTTTGCCTACATGTCTGTTCCATTACCTCCATGAGACTAACTCATCTTTGAATCTGTAGCACCTAGCACAGTGCCTGGCATACAAAGGCATTCTGTGAACACCTGTTGAAAGAAAGGATGCATAAACAATTAAAAGGACAAAAAGGGTATAAAGTCACATTTCAGGAGATGGACTAAAGATCCATTTGGTAAAAGATGGGGAGGATAGGAAGCAGAATACACATGCAGTGAGATACAGAAATCTCTTTCCCTGAGAAAGAGTACACATTTTACCCACAGACCCCCTTGTATCTACTCTCTGAACCTGAGTGAGAGCTCACTCTCATAGTAAGCCTGCAGTAGACGTTACCATCCCCCACTGCTCTGAAACTGGGGAGTCTTCCTTCATGAAGGGCTTGCTGAAAGGGGAGTGAGATGAGACAAAAGGAGGAAGAAGTTCACAGATGTGTAGGTCTTCGTGCTAGAAAGCACTTGAGAAGACTACAGCCATTGTTTGCATTTATAGGTGTGCATCCATAGGAGTTTGGTGACTTATGAAGTTCAAGGCCATGGCTGTCTACAGGAAATGGTTTCAGCTCTTTCAGAAATAAGAAGAGTTTAGACTCTTCTTAGAATATAATTAGGCGGTTCCCTGTTAGCCTAAAGATGGACACCCAAACGTTTTGAAACTTCTTTGGAAATGACAGATAGGAGTGGAATGAATCACTGTGTCTGTCCACACTGGAGGACTTCCCCATGACTGTGATGTGGCTCTAAGACAGGGTATAGGAGTTAGTGAGAAAAAAGTATAGAGGTTTAAGAGTCACATAGGGCAGTTCAAATTCTCTCCTGAACCAGCAATGGCAGCAACACCACAAAACACAGAAACTTCAACTTCCATTGCATCAGGGAAGGAAGTTAAATTACATGTGTAAAGCAGAGCATGGCTGAATGTGGTGGTTTCAACAGCATGGTGATGGAAAGCTCTCTGGAGGAGATCCTGCCAGCGATGTTGGAGATATACAAGATGGCTGTGAAAATGAGCTCAGTGCAGCCCAGACACCTTCACACCCTCCTGCCATGAAAGGACACATGTAGCAGGAGGGAGACATATGCTTCTCTGCCTGACTGAATCCTAAATTGAAAGAACACTTCCCGAAGGGAGGACAGCAGTGTGAAGATGGCTGACAGCACCACAGCATTGCAAATATGGGGAGGAACTGAGACCCTTTCTGATCAAGATTGTTGAAAATCTGCGGAGGATCTGGGGGGCTTCCCTTCCCTTTTAGCCCCTGGGGCCAGAAGCTGTCTTCCAAAGGACACAGAGGTTAGAATGCTTCAGATGGCTTGTTATGGGGGTCACAGGCATGAACAGTCAGGGAGCAACCCAGGGTTGGGCCCTCTTGTTCTTCTTCACCAAGAGAGCTCCAGGTCACACATAGGAATCTGCCTTGAGTGAGTCCTAATGCCAGGTGAAGAGAGATGTAGAAGATCAGCTGGTGACCCATCCTTGAGGGCACTGTGAGCTGTGACACAGTGAAGCTCTGGCCAATGAGGCTTCCCCCAAGTGGGCACATTTAGGCTTATAATCCATATTCAAAAGGGGCTCTATGAATAGGAGTAGGAGGCAGAGGCTGGTAAGGGAACAGGCCAGGCCTGTTGATGTGGAAATGGTGAGGTTTGGAGGATGGGAACAATGTCTTCCTTCCCTAGCATGGAATGCACAGGCAATTAAAATACGGCTTTAACCAACAGTGAATGGTAACATTCTTGCTCAAACGCCAGAGAAAGAACCCTTCTGTACCCATCCCCTTACCAGACCATAATGAGCTGAGACACCAGGCAAGTAAAAAGCAATAAAAATGGCAGGTTTCTTCGCTGAAGGGTAGCTTTTGCTGCCGTCCTATACCTGAGGGTGCCTGAGTGTGCCTGTGCCGGGTCTGCTGCCGAGAACGTGCTGCCAGGTGCCCCTTCGTCTCCTTTCCAAATGCAAGTTGAGGGGTCTGCCTGGCTTCTTCTAGACCCATGCTTCCTGAACTTTAATACATTTATAGACCACTTGGGGATGTTGTTAAGATACTGCTTCTGATTCAGCAGGTCTGGGGTAGAGCCTAGGACTCTGCATTTCTAACAAGTGCCCAAGACCGTACTTGGAGCAGCAGATGTTTGGACCAGTAGTTCCCACACTTTGCAGCACATTGGAATCACCTGGGGATCCTCTTAGAGTGCACATTCTGATTTAGCAGGTCTGCAATGGGGCCCAAGATTCTGCATTTCCCTCCAATGTCCATGCCGCTTCTCTGCAGGCGATGCTTCAAGCAGCAAAGTCTGAGACTGCTAATTCTCAAGTTTTAGTGTGCCTAAGACTTGCTTGGGAAACTAACAGAAATGCAGATTCCTGAATCCTCTCCCACCCCGAGAGTCTAAGAAACTCTTTCTAGGAGAACCTGGAAATGCAAAGTTTGAGACTTTTTATTTCTGTGAAAGTTATAATTAAGGGAAGAAAAAAAATACATGTTGGGTCTTTCAAAATCTTTTTACTTTATATTATGGCGATTTTTGCATGCTTGTGCTTTTTCACATTTTTATTTGATCCTGGAGGAAGCCTGTCACTCATATAAACAGGGAAACGTTGTCACTGGGTTGCATCATTGTCCATCATCTTGGATCAAGTGCACTGGAAGCAGGTCACTTGGGTTGTTTGTAACAACTTGGGTTGTTACAGGAAGTTGTGGGCTTTATTGGATTAAAAACCAAACAAACAAAAAAAGCAAAACCTTTCTGAGTGCTGTAACTCTTTAGGTTCTGAAACTTTCAAACCACATTTTACAGGGAGCCCATGAGTTACTTGGGGTAGGGCAAGAATGGGAGTCTTTGGTTAAGAATTCCCCCAAAGAGCAGTTTGGACTAGGGGAACTGGAATCTGCATTTATACAAATAATTTATTTGATCTCTGTGCACACTTCTAGAAACACTCTAGAAAAAGATCATTGTATGAAATAGTTTTGCAATGTTCAGTTCTCATTCTCTCTCTCTCTCTCTCTCTCTTTTATACTTAGTAAGTACTGTAGTAATTTTCAAACTGTTCCTGAGAGTCTTATGGACCCACAGAGGTGTCTGATGCCACCTACCAGAAGCCAGCAAAGAATCCAAAGGCCCTAGTTCTTTGTACCTTAATCCCATATCAGAACATCTGAACTTTCTGGTATATAGTCATTTATAAAGGGGTAGCACATAAGAGTTCATCTGAAAAAAGAGTGCTATTGTTAACAGGAAAACAAAACAAAACACCACTGTGAGCAGTAAAAACTTGAAAGTCTCTGGACCAGAATTCATGGTAAAGCTGTGTCAGGCTCTGCCCACCCCTCTGCCTTTGTCTCTCCAGCTTGCTGGAGCTAGATTTGCTATGAACCTCACCCACAGAATTGCCAGTGCCATTGCCAATCCCATCTGGAGCAGGGAGCTTTTCAGCTGCCTCAGCGCCCCACTCTGGTGTTCATTGGATTCCATAGTGCTATCTGTGATGGTGCCTGGGCCCTGCTGTCACCAGCAGGTTGCTGTGGCCCCTATTGACGGGCTTGGGTGGCTGCCCAGTTTCCTGAGGAGAGGCAGCAAGGCTTAAGAAAGAGAAAAGGCTTTGAAGTCAGGCAGACTCAGAATCTAGCTCTGACTCTGCCACTTCTTAACTCTTTGATCTTGAGCAAATGGTCTCAGGTCTCAGGGTCTGCTCTTTAAGTGTGAGCATAAGAACATTCACCTTTCAGGGTTGTTATGCAGTTCAATTAAATATGTAAAGGGCCTGGCATATACCTGGTATTAGAAGGTTCTTGATAAGTGGCAACTTCCTTTTAATTGCAGCTTAAGACTCGTGTTGCCAAAGCGTCCTTGTGCTTGATCTAATGTCACTAGACATTCCAGACTTCCTGGAGTTTCATGTTTAGTTTCGGATTGGAATTTGAAGTTATTTGGAGGTAAAAGATATTTAATGGGATGGCATTTAGTTAAGTATAACATATTTGACAAATATCTCATCATAAAAGATCAGGAGGAAAAAAAATTAACCAAGAGCTAGTAAGGTTTGAAGAGTATAATGGAGAAGTTCGGGGGAGTCAGACATCAAGTAGGAACTTACTGTCTTTCCCAGGTTTGTAAAAACCTTCGCCCAAATTAGTAGCAATTTTTACCCTAGTTCTAAAACATGTAGTGCCAGCAATACATCATTTCAGCTTGAATTCACTGTTTTAACTCCTTATAAGGAATTCTGTAGTAACATTAGACTTTCAGATTCAAATTGCAAGGTGACCTACTTAACTGGTTATTATTATCATCTGAATTCTGTTGAATGCTTCCATCCATGACTCGTTATTAGGTTAAGCATTTCACACACTGATTTCCTGTAGACACCAACAACTCCCTGTCTTCTGCAGTATTGACATTCTCCTTTTGCAGGGGTGGACACTGAGGTCTGCAGGTAAAGAGCTTGGCAGGGTGACAAAGCTAGTGAGTGGCAGGGTGACACAATGTGGTAGTGTGACAAGTCCACACTGAGCGTTTGTGGACCCCAGCCTACTCAGTGCCTTTCGGTCAAGGCTTAATCAAGAAATGAAGAACAGAGCTCTTCCCAACCCAGCAGCAGCCCCCTGTGTCTCTCATTTCTCTGATTCATCTGTTCTCTTAATTTGCAACAGTTCAACTCAAAATGATCAGAGATTTGAAAAATCACATTAATTGAAAAATCAAATTCATTGATCTTGAAGGGGGGCGAGGAGTGTTTATATTTCCGACTGAGACCATTTTCCATCGACATAAACATAGTATCTATCTGTATTGAATGCTTTCACCAAGTGGATGACATGTGTTGCTGCATGTGACATGCAGGTCAACCCAAGAAACCCCAAGAGACATGGTCATCCCCATGGAGCCATGGTGTAGACATTTCATGTTAGCTTATTTTTAAAGATTATTGGGGCGCCTGTGTGGCTCAGTTGGTTGAGCAACTGCCTTCAGCTCAGGTCATGATCCCGGACTTCCATGATCGAGTCCCACATCGGGCTCCCAGCTCCTTGGGGAGTCTGCTTCTCCCTTTGACCTTCTCCTTTCTTGTGCTCTCTTTCACTCATTCTCCCTCAATTAAATAAATAAAATCTTTAAAGATTATTTATTTATTTATTTATTTGAGTGGGGGAGAGAGCGAGAGCGAGTATGAGCAGGGCAGGGAACAGAGGGAGAGGGAAAAGCAGACTCCCTGCCAAACAGGGAGCCCAAAACAAGGCTTGATCCTGGGACCCTGAGATCAGGACCTGAGTCAGAGGTACATGCTTAACCCACTGAGCCACTGAGCCACTCAGGCTCCCTTGAGTTAATTTAATGTGGTCAATTTATCAGGAATTGAGGGAGCCAGGAATCCAGCCCTGTTCAATCTGATTCTGAAGCTTGTGCTTTTAACCTCTATACCACATTGTCTTTAGTTTTTGAAAAAAAAAAAAAAAAATTATTTCTCATTCACTTTTATCTTCATTAGATACTAAGTACGTTGAAGCCTTACTTTTTTTCAATTTCCTTTCACTTTCCTACAGAGTATGCTTCAAATGGGCGCACGCAGCAGGGGCTCTGAGTGACTTCTAAAATCTTCTGCTCTTCAAGGGGGTAAAGGGAGGTGCATTTCTGCCCTGATTTCTACCACTAGCCACATTTGTTTTGTCCTGCTGATTCCTGAGGACAAGCCCTCTCCCCAGGAGGAATCTCATCAATCTTCGGAGATATGTGATTAGATCTTAACTGGGCTTGTGGTTTATCAGTCCACTTTTGTATCTTCCTGATAAGCATGGACTGATTTCCATGAATCCCTGAGACCAATGAATTACTAAGCGACACAGATGACTGCAGGAGTTTCTCTGAGTGGAAGTCCACCAGGCCAGGATCCAGGGCTTCTTGTTTACTCTTCATTATAAACATTCATCAGCTGAATGACAGTGCTTTTTGCTTTATGCTATGCAGATGTTAGTGTCTTCTCCCTGCATTCTTTGACTTTTTATTGTCCTTGTAAAAAAACACAAGGCTACAAGGCGGACCACATAACCCAGTCTCCTTCTAAACTTCTTTTCTGCAATTCTCTTCTTGAATTCCTATTTACAGTTCTTGGTAGTAATTCATTTGTTCATTAATTTGTTTTTTTCACTCAACAAATATCCATAGAGTCCTGGGCACTGGGGTAGACCCTGAACTAAAAACACAGGTATGGTTTTCACCTTCATAAATCTCATGGCTCTATTCACTTAATAAGATTATGCCTCCTTACGGCATTGAAACACACACACATTTTAGTGTGAAAGAACAAAATTTCAACTGAGTAAATTCAGTAGAATTGGCTTTATTAAGCAATTCAAGAATAACAAGTGGATAGCTTGAAACTGTTGCTAAGTCTTGGTTTGCTGTTGTGAAGGGCAAATGACTCCATTTGGGGCTTGTTTTTTCTTTTTTAATGATTTGTGTTATTTTCATAGTGTTGATTAGTAAAATTTATTAAGGTTTTCTATAAAATCTATTTCGTTTAGTTCTCAAAACAACCCAGAAGGCAGAGATTACTGTCAGACAATGTATAAATGAGGAAAATGAGATTTTGGAGGTCAATAATTCATTCAGCTAACCAAGCCAATACGTGGCACAATTGGGATTTTAATCCAGCTCATAAGTGGAAAAGTCCACTGTCCTTTCTCAGTACTATGATGATATCACTTTAGCTAGTGTTGGTTGGCCCTGGTATTTACATTGTTACTTGACTTTTAAAACCTTTTCCTCTTATTTCTCTATACTGAGTGTTCACAGATCTCTTATGCATAATTATTACTACAACCCTGGGAAGTCATAGCACTTTGAGTCAGTTGGGATATTCCCTTCCCAGCACTTCCCTCACTATAGCTCATCACAGGACTTCTCTGTAGTCCATCAAGGTCTAGGACTTCTTGGATGATAGTTACGATTATCTGTGAAAAAGATTGAAACTCAGGCTGAAAGTTATTCATGTTTTTAATGGAGTTGTATAACCAAATTCTTGGGTGAACTTAATAGTGTGATAAAGATGGTGGTATTCTTTTATTTCCATTGGATTTGTTTTTGAAATATTAGGCTAGGTGAACAGAAGCAGCCCTTATGCAACATGAAAGCAAGGTATATATGCTCTTTTGGGCCCTATGCAGTAGAGAGGCAGGAGGAGGAAATAGATTGGCAGATGAGATCTAAACAGTGTAGAAGTTCTCTTAACTCCTAACTTAACCATGTCCAGAAGGACACCATTGTAGAGATTATGTTACCATTAAAAAGATGGTTGCTGGGGCGCCTGGGTGGCTCAGTGGGTTGGGCCTCTGCCTTCGGCTCAGGTCATGATCTCAGGGTCCTGGGATCGAGCCCCACATCTAGCTCTCTGCTCGGCGGTGAGCCTGCTTCCCCCTCTCTCTGCCTGCCTCTCTGCATACTTGTGATCTCTCTCTCTCTCTCTGTCAAATAAATAAATAAAATCTTAAAAAAAAAAAAGATGGTTGCTAAAATAAGAGTACAAATGTGTCTGAAAACTTACTAATGATCGTGACACAGTAATATAAAAAATGTTATATGAAATAAACTATGTGAAGGTTCTCATATGTTCTTGCAATGGGGTTTAGTAACACCCAGATTAGAATGAAAATATAGATTTTTGCTGCCTTAAATTCTTTTTGAAGTAACATGGGTAAATAATAATTTTAAAAAGTAATTTCTCTTGAAATCAAACTAACATAAGCCTGATTCAGAATATCCTTTGGCTTTTTGTAGTTCATGTGGAAAAAACATTCTCTAATTGGAACTTGGCTTTTGAACCAGTTGATAACAAGCAACTGTTTCATAATACTTTAAATCTATCACTCCAGGTGATCTCGATTATTTTGAAAGTACATGGCATTTATTCAAAGCATATTTATCGTGCATCTACTATAGGAATAACTATGAGGTTTTAATTGCATATGGTTTGGCTGCTGCCACCATGTTCCTTCCCATTGATTGAGAGCTGTCTTTAATCTTTCTGCAGGATTAATACTTAGAATGTCAGCAAATTCAACCCATCACCTCTCTGAATACATTCATCTTCCTACCAGAGTAAGTGCAATGATTTTTTAAGAACAAGTGGTGGCAGGGGGTGGTTTCCATGACTCTACATAATTTCTGGTCCCTAGAGTACCCATTGGCTCCATCCTTTCCCAACAACTGCTCTCTAACGCAGCTACAAACTTCTACTGTTTAAGTGTTCTCCTAGAACAGGTGTAGACCTAGACCATGTTTTACTTACAGTTTCTGACTCATTTTAAATCTGAGTTGCAGTTGCTGTGTTTTGTCTGTGTTTCTCCCCTTCTTGCCATCCATGGAATTAAAGGGATCATTCACGTTTGACTCTTGTCCACACCTTGGCCAACTACATATAACCTTGTACCAAGAGTTATAACTAATAGGTACCATTTATTGAGGGTTTATTATGTGTCAAGTTGTATACTAGGGAATTACAAATTAAAATTAGTAATATCATGAAAAATTATTTGATGCAGTTTTTAAAAATTAAAATATTAATGTTATTATCTATTATAAATTATAACCATAAATATAGTTAATATTATGTTATTCATGTAATCTGCATAATAATCTAGTGATGTGCATGCCCGTTTTACAGATGAGAAAGCAGAGGCTAAAGAGATAAAAGTGACCACGATTATATCATAACTACTATACAAATAACACAATTCTTTTTCTCTGGAATTTGACAGTCTAAATTTAAAGAGCTGTGTTATTGGGAATCATTATCCACAAGGAATATAATGGGAGTTCAGATAAGAGAGAATATTTTTACCTTTGTTTTGGAAAGTTTTTTGGAGGTGGCAGAATTGAGCTGGTTATTGAGTGGTAGATAGGAGATGTAAGTCCCCATTAAAGCTTTTCAGATTCATTCATGTAAATCTTGCACGTTTCTTGTTAAATTTTTTGATATTATACTATGTATTTTGGGTTATTGTGATAGTATAATTTTTTCATTATGTTTTCTCTAACTGGCCATGGCTGGTTTATAGGCAATCTATTGATTTGGGGATATTTATTTATAATCTGCAACCTTGGTGAGCTCTCTTATTAGCTCTACTACTTTTTAATTTGATTCCTTTAAGCTGTCTGAATAGGCAGTAATTATATCATCTTTAAATTAAGATATATTTGGCTCCTCTTTTCCAAAATACATATCTTTTAAATTCCATCACAGCATTAGGTAATATTGGAAATAGCCTACATCTGCCTCCTATTCTGAATTTTAATAGAAATACTTTATTTTTAATACTTTAAACTTCACATTTAAATTTAAATGTAATATTGATGATTGGTTTAAGATGAGATTTCTTCAAGTAAGGGAAGCGTTGCCCTTGTCCTTGGTAACTAAGTGTTTTTAAGCAGTGGTGGATGTTGAATTTTATCCAAGATTTTTTGCCATCAGTTGCATAAGATGTAGATAGGATAGAGCTGTTTGGCTTAAAATAGGAAGAATAGCATAAGCAAATGTGCTACAGGGAAATGCACAGGACACATCTGAGCAGACAAATTTGGTTGAAGAGGTGGATTCATGTTGATGAAAGATGGAAAGAGATTAGAGATATAGACCGGAGTGGAGAACCTTGAATTCTAGGCTTGGTTTCACTCTGTAGAGTACATTGTGAGAAGATAGTTGAAGAACGCGGGAGAGAAGGATGATATGAACAAGCAGGGTTTTGTTTGTGCTTAGTTTTTGGTTTGTTTGTTTTTTGGAAGCTTAATCTTCCATCTTTGTTCAGATCCCATTGGCTGGCAATCTTGTGTGAAGGCCATTGTAATCATTTGGATATAAGGTAATAAGGGCCTGACCCAATCTGGAAAAGAGTCTGAGTAGGAAGCAAGTCTATTAATTCTATGGGCATGGAGGCATGTGGTGCCAAAGCAGAAATAGGAGAATGGCATCTGTTATATGGAAATGCTGATTTGAACCACATAAGTATGTACAGAAAGGAATATAGGAGTACTGCAGTTTTGAATAAAAAAGGAGGGCATTGATGGGGCACCTGGGTGGCTCAGTGGGTTAAAGCCTCTGCCTTCTGCTCAGGTCATGATCCCAGGGTCCTGGGATCGAGCCCCTCATCGGGCTCTCTGCTCAGCAAGGAGCCTGCTCCCTAAATCAAGATATAACAAGTTACAAAAAGATAAATGAAAGGTGGTAACAAATGTGAAAGCAACTTTTCCTAAAGTGACTGAACTAAACTGGAATGATCTTGAACAGAATTCAGTAGACATTGGCTGTGGCTGTTGGAGGAAAAGGTCTGCAGAGCATTTGAATAACAGCAGTACCTCAAATATTGAGAGCTAATGCATTTGCCAAGGGCCGGGGCTAGGTAAATGAGCAATAAGCTGAAAGATGCTTTCCTCAAGAGGGTGGAGGCCTGAGCATTTTTGAGGATAGGGAGCCAAGAGAGAAAAATTTTGAGCATAACAGATAAATATTTTTTATTTTATTATGTTATGTTAGTCACCATACACTACATCATTATTTTTTTTAATTAATTAATTTATTTTTAGTAATTTCTACACCCAATGTTGGATTTGAACTCATGACCCCAGTATCAAGAGTCTCATGCTTTTCTAACTGAGCCAGCCAGGAAACCACTTTTTAATGCAGTGTTCCATGATTCATTGTTTGTGTATAACACCCAGTGCTCTATGCAATACATACCCTCATTTACCCATCACCGGACTCACCCATCCCCAACCACCCTCCCCCCAAACTCTGAAACCCTCAGTTCGTTTCCTGTAGTCCATAGTCTCTCATGGTTCATCTTCCCTTCTGATTCCCCCCCCCCCCTTCATTTTTCCCTTCCTTCTCCTAATGTCCTCCAAGCTATTCCTTATGTCCACATATAAGTGAAACCAGATGATAATTGGCTTTCCCTGCTTGACTTATTTCATTTAGGATAATCCCCTCCAGTTCCATCCATGTCAGTGCAAATGGTGGGTATTCATCCTTTCCGATGGCTGTGTAATATTCCATTGCATATATGGACCACATCTTCTTTATCCATTTATCTGTTGAAGGGCATCTCGGCTCCTTCCACAGTTTGGCTGTCGCGGACACTGCTGCTATGAACACTGGGGTACATGTGCTCCTTCTTTTCATTGCAAACCAGATACTCAAGCCATTATTGACAGGAAAAAATCCACAGAGAGAGGCAATTGGGAGGTTTGGAAATGAAGAAGGTGAGATAGAACTAGGAAGCAGATGTAAGAGTTAATTTAGGAAAGAGGATACATGTGTAAAAAGTACATAGGAATGTGCTCAGAATGTATACATAGACATTTTCTGGGAGAGAAAAGAAAAATGGCCTCAAGCTTCACAGTGACATAATAGATGGGGTTATCTGCTCTGAAGATGGAACTAGACATGGGATAGAAGAAAAACAGGGCAACAACCACAATGTGGAATTTTCCAGAGTATTAATTAGAGGAAAAAAAGAATTTTTGAGCATTAATTAGGAGCAACTGTCTGAATCTATCAAGGGCTAATGGGCTAAAAGATAAAGTTTACTCAGTGTGTGACCTTCTCTAGCTGTTTTCTAGGGCAGGGGGTGATCTAGGGTTGAGGACTGGCATGAGGAATAGGAAAAAGGTCCAAGGATGCAAAGGAATGAGGAGTCATAGTTTATCTACCATCAAAGGGCTGACCAAAGCTTCAAGCTGAGGTAAAAATTCAACCATAATCTAGTAGATTATTATAGATGATAAGTATTCAGGCTTCATTACACACAAGTTAACAGGAGAAAAGTAAGCATAACATTTTTAACTGCATAGTCCCACTGTAGACACACATCAATAAGGCTAGTCCTTGAGCTACCTAATCTCAGCAGTAGGAGTTTTGTTAACCATGGTTTACCTTTGAGTTGACATGAGATTGCTCCGTTTTTTTTTTTTGTTTGTTTGTTTGTTTTTTTGTCCCTGCCCAGTGAAGTAAAAGGGAAAAAATTCAGCTAGTAATCAATAAGTGTAGATTTTTTTTACCCTTATCTCTGTCACATAGCTGTGTAATTTAGGGTATACTGTATCATCTTTTTAGATCTTTCTTTTCTCATCTGTTAAAGGGAGAGGATGGAAAGAGAGAGCGAGGATGGCAGAGAAGGCAGAATGAAAAGAACTGAGACAGAAAAGGAGAGAGTTTAAAGTAGGTGTGTTTTAAAGATGTCCTCCTGGTTCTAACAGTTCATAACCATAAACCAATAAGCATTTTCTGTGGACTTAGAATGCTTTTAACATTCTTTTTGAATGAGATCCTTTTCTTCCTTGTTAACTCTTCATGACAATTGTCCAGCATATCTGCAATCATTTTCCTTTTTATTTAAAGATCTTCACTTCCTCTTCCTTCCCTCTCTTCCCCTTCCTCCTCCTTCAACAACATCGGGTAAGAAAGACTAAGACCGTGATTTCTCTAATGAAATTGTTTATACAATCTATTGCCTTTTTTTTCTCTTTCTTGGTTCCCACTTATCAGGGTATCTTTTCACTATTTTAAAAAGATAAAGGTATCATTTTTATTACCATCATCATAATTATGGCACTGATGCTGCTACAATGCCCTTTATATGAAATTTATTTCTACTTCCAATATCTCATGTAGCTACGTTTCTGTTAGAGGACTAGTACAACTCTAAAGAGGCCCCCAAGTTAAGCTTTTACTTCAAGAGTCAGCCAATGAATGTTGCCATTCTTTAATTAACAGGAAAAAGGTGAATTGTTTCCAAGTTCTAATTAAGAGCATGTAATGCTCTTGCCCTGGAATGTTTATTAAGGAACCAATAATGACTTTATTATAGTACATCAGGCAAATTTGCTTTTTTTTTTTTTAAACAGAAGTGTTATTTAAAGATAAATTGGTGACCATAGGTATTTTCCTCGGTGTATCTAAATGTAAAGATTCTCTGTATGTGGGGCGCCTGGATGGCTCAGTGGGTTAAGCCTCTGCCTTCGGCTCAGGTCATGATCCCAGGGTCCTGGGATCGAGTCCTGCATCGGGCTCTCTGCTCAGCAGGGAGCCTGCTTCCTCCTCTCTCTCTGCCTGCCTCTCTGCCTACTTGTGATCTCTCTCTGTCAAATAAATAAATAAAATCTTAAAAAAAAAAAAAGATTCTCTGTATGTATGAAGACACAGAATTTAATCCACCTAAAAGTGACAAGTTCAGACTCAATCAACACAAGATCAAAGATTTAAATGTGTTTCTTTAATTTTGTTTTAATTCATTTATATTTTATGTCATATCCACCCTCCCCTGCAATAAAATCCCCACAAAACTCAAAGCAGCCTAATAAAGGTAATAAAATATAGCAAGATAAAATAAGTCTAGATGTTCATATGCTATACTGCAGTATGTTAATGATTGAGCAATGATAAATAAATATTGTCTATCTGTGTTCTCTAAATTTCTCAGCTGTGAACACATCTTAACAATATGACAACATCAATATATATAAATGTTAAAATATAGGAGCAATAATTTAAAATGAAGTCAAAGGTGAGATTAGTGCTTGGAAAGCATGCTCTAATTTAAATATGCTTGTTTGATACCAGTCACAAATTTAACTATGAGTTTTCTAGCATCCAGTGCAAAAGGAAAACAGAGCCAATTCCATAACCCAGAAGGTTCATGAGTTTAAAAATCATCTATTTCTCAAGAGAGGAACATATAATCCTCTTGTTAATACTTAAGAAATATCTCATACCTGGATTACATTGTGTATGTGAGAAATAATAAGTCAAACAGTATTCTAGAAACCACAATGATGATTTAAATGGAGTGGTCTGTGTAGCTCTCAATTCTGACTAATGATACCTTACCAAAGAATAATTTGGTGTAAAGCAATTGTCTAGGAAGTGGGCATGATGCCCATGATATATATTGGACAGATCTGATGACTTGGCTTATTCCAGACCTAGATATTTAGAGTGCCTACAGGAAAGGATATACTGTATATCCTTCAAGAAACTGTACATAAATATTGTTTATTTCATTCAAACTTTTAAATAAGCAGTAATGAATCTGTCATTATATCTCCTGGTAAGCCTTGAGAATGCAATCATCTGATGAAATCAGTTAATACATAGACATGTTTTCTTTAATAACATTAAAGTAGTAGAAGAATGAATACCCTTCTATAAAAATTTAAGGTTTTTAACAAGGACAGATTCATGAATAGATGGCAATCCCATCTCTTTCAGAGACGGGGCACAGGACCCTCTGCATCCCTTCCAATCTCTTTCAGAGATTGTCTGCAAAAACACTTGCAGAAAGAACCAATGTTCTCCTTAAAAAGTGAAGTTGGACTTAACACCCTTAAATGGGGGTTTAGCTTTATTTTAAATGTGTGAAGTTAAAAACTGAGTTTAAATATGTTATTCTTAAAAATCCAAACTTGATGTTACCTTCATCCAGTTTCCCTTAATGTTAGCATCTTATGTAACTCTAATGCATTTGTCAAAGCTAAAAAATTAATCTTGTTACAATACTATTAATTAAAATACAGACTATGTATTTCACCTGTTTTTTACACTTACTTTCTTTTTCTGTTGAAGGATTTGATCCAGGATACCATATTACATGTCGCCATAATGTTACCGTACTTTCCTCTCGTCTGTGGTAGTTTCTCAGTCTTCCCTCGTTCTTTATTTATTGAGAATTTGAAGAGTAGTGGTCAGGTATTTTGTACAATGTCCCTTGACTTCAGTTTGTCTGGTGTTTCCTTATGATTAGATCCTAATTACAGATTTGGGGAGAAATGCTAGGAGGTGAGAGACCTTTTCATGCATTATACCATATTGGGTACATATTATCAACATGATTTATAACTGGTGATGCTACTGTTGATCCCTAGGTTAAGGTGGTATCTATCAAGGCTCTCCACTCTGAAGTTACTACTTTTCCTTTCATACTCAGTTTTTTGGAAGTAAGTCACTAAGTTTATCCAACATTCAAGGGGAGAGGAATTAAGCTCTGCTTCCTGGAAGCAGGAGTCTCTACATATAATTTTTAAAATTCTTGGCTGTGGAAGATGTGTCTCTTCTCCACCATTTATTTCTCATTCAGTCATTTACTTACATCAGCATGGACCCATGGATATTTGTTAATTCTGCTAGTTTTAATACAATGCCATAGTCTTTATTTTGTTGCCTGTGTTGTTCCAGTTTTGGCCATCGGGAATTCTTTTGGGTTGGCTCCTGTTTCTTTTGACATATATCTGTCTTTTTTCCATTCTCTTTTTCTTTAGTTTTTTCTTTTCTTTCTTTCTTTCTTCTTCTTCTTCTTCTTCTTTTTTTTTTTTTTTTCCTTTCTGGCACTACAAGATAATCCAGGTTCTTCTTTCTTTTCCTCCCCAGCCCAAGAATTAGCCACATCTCCAAGGAGCCCTGTTAACTTACTTATTTTTTATTCATGAACTCAGAAACTTACAATAAGGCTTATTTTCACTTAAGTGTCTGAAAGCTGATGCAGATATGCAGATGGTCCATCTTATGCATATGGATCTTCCCTTGATCATTTAACTTTTAGTGTCAGAAATCATATCTGACATGCAATTGAAGAACTTGCCAGTTATCAGAAAGCTTATTGTTATGGTTTTAACCAGATGAATGCCATCTATACAAGGTATGAAAAGGTATTATTCCTGCTCAGTCAGATCTTTGGTGACCAGGAATGATTTAATTAAATTCTGATCTAAGAAATAGTGCAATGGCAGTTTGTGTTTTTGAATCTAGTAGAGCTTAGTGTACATTTCTTAGCTTGCACTTTCTAAATATATTTCCTAGTTTATATGTCCTGAAATATGTTACCAACATTGCTGAGCTCTGGACAGCTGGTCAGAGCTAAATGCAAGCTATTTTCCCCCATGAACCATATGTTCTGGGAATCACTTTGCTGATAGATTTATAACCCTTTGCTGTGATCCAGAAGAAAGTAGGTGTGTCTGAAATATACTATGCACAGTCCAGGCACAACCAGGGAGAGGAATAATTTATTGGCACTTCTCTGGTCTCTGGTCTTATGAGTACAGAAAGGACAGAAAGTTGATTGTCAATGCAGAAAAAGATATGGGGCGATCACATTTTCAGGGGATCACTTTTTTTAAAAATGTTCCATTGTTTAATCCAGTTCTTTTTAAAAAATAGTATTGTAACCTTCCTAGATAAGTTCAGTTTGCTTTGCTAATTCCCACATCAAACTGTCTCACAGCACAATACCCTAATATTGAAAACTTAGAAAAAAATCTTTTTCTTAATAACCTTATAATCTCCATGATGCAATGTTTATTTGATTTACTGCTTCAATATGTTCTCTTTAATGATAAGTTGCTTTAGTAATGGTCAATAGTCAGTAGTTTTATTGTCACATTCTTTAATTTTAGTGGCCTATATACTACTAGGAGACAGGAACTAGACATATATAACAGTAAAAATATGTTGGGAAAGGAACTAATTCATGCTTTTGTTTAAACGTGGATAACCAGTCTGGCCTTAAAAAAACTAATTCATCAAAACCTTTGTTTAAGCACTCCTGCTTTTACATTATTGAAAGAAATTTCTGATAATTTAACTTCCTGAATAGTCTGAATGGGCCACATTGGTCAAGTTTCCATTCCACCTCATCATTCACAATGTCTTTAGCTCCATGGAAACAAGCAAAACAGAGAGAGGAAGAAAGAGAGGAAGGTTCCCATAATAATGTTAATTATATCACCAGGTTTTATGCTATTGCAAAATCTCTTCTTATGTATCATGCTTTTTGATACTCTTAATCAGTTTCACCCAGACACTGATTTAAGCAGAGCTTCTTGGGTGTCATTTCAAACACTCAAGTGCCTTTACTAATGGCAGGACTGGAGCACCAAGTAAGGATGAGTGAATCTCCAGGTCTTCATTATACCCCCAAGCAGCTTGAGGATTTCTGGGGAATATAGCTCTCCCTTGACCCCAAACACTGTCAAAAAATGCATTTAGTCAAAGACATCAGAAAATAAAGGGTACACCAGTACAGTGGGGGGATTAGTGGGATGGCATCACCCTCACTGAGGAACTGGAAAATATGAATGGCCTAAACATAAGGTTATAAAAAGTCATACCTGCTGTTACCGCTTCAGTTTTGTTAATTTGGTGAACTGTATCTTTGGAGAGATACTGAAGATATGACATGAGAAGGGCTTTGGTGACAGAGATCCTCTGAAATAGTCAAGTACACCTAAACTCCCCCATACAATAGCACCAACTGCAACCATAGATATACTCAGTGTGATGGAAGTATCAGTTTCCAAAGTTAGAAGCAGCCGTAGCCTTTCCACCATTTTATAAATGGTGAAACAAAGTTGAGAAGTTGTCCAACCACTCAACAGATTGTTTTTGCTACTTTTAAAGCCTCCACAGAGATAGTGGAACTCTTTCTTCTGTATAACCCCTTCCAGCGTTCATCATTCTTAACTCTCATGATATTTCTCCTGAGGTCTAGCTTGAATCACTCATGCTGCATTTTATGCCATTTCCCTTGAGAAGTAGGATAAAAACAAAATATATGTATTCTTATTTTCATCTTCCTATCCCAATGGAACAGTCTTCAACTTAAAGAGATATGATTTGGGAGAATCTGTTTTTAGAACTGGCAAAAATGGAGTGCCTGGGTGGCTCAGTGGGTTAAGCCTCTGACTTCGGCTCAGGTCATGTTCTCAAGGGTCCTAGAATTGAGCCCCGCATCGGGCTTTCTGTTCAGCAGGGAGCTTGCTTCCCGCCCCCCTCTGCCTGCCTCTCTGCCTACTTGTGATCTCTCTCTGTGTCAAATAAATAAATAAATTCTTAAAAAAAAAGAACTGAAAATAAGGAAAATCTGCTTCATACCTCATTAAAGCTTCTTTTTCTGTCTTTCCCCCTTTTTCACTAAAGCATTGCTTTTCACAATAGACTACTCTCCTACATGAATATTTTTGTCTTAAGATGTTAAATATCTGGGGTACCTGGGTGGCTCAGTTGGTTAAGCATCTCACTCTTGACTTTGGCTCAGGTTATGATCTCAGGATTTTGAGATTAAACCCTACATCAGGCTATTGCACTGATCATGGAACCTGCTTGGGATTCTCTCTGCTTCTGTGTGTGTGTGTGTGTGTGTGTCTCAAAAATAAA
This sequence comes from Mustela putorius furo, assembly GCF_011764305.1. Lineage (NCBI taxonomy): Eukaryota > Metazoa > Chordata > Mammalia > Carnivora > Mustelidae > Mustela > Mustela putorius. The sequence continues at coordinate 36,881,246 of NW_025421987.1, forward strand.
ATAACATGTTAAGCATGAATGACTCTTCATTTAGACAGACTTTTGTCAATCAAACCTATATTAAAGGTAGGAAAAACACCTAAATTTTTGTTTTTCATAGCTTTGCTCATTATTGTTCTGCAGCAGGACACTATTAACTTCATAGAACAATGAAAATCAAGACTTAGCCAGGGAAAAGCACCATTGCAAAGTTCTTGAAACCACATCAGCATAGGGAATTCTCGGCAAAAACTTAACTATGGATAATAATATAATGCAATTGTTACTGAAAGCTATCCTTACCTAAGTTAAATTTCTCTTACCATGAATGTATAAACTAATAGATCCAGATATTAGTTTACATGTTAAACCAAATGTTATTTAGAATGAAAATAAGGAGTTTTTGTTTTTGTTTTTTCATGCTAGAGAGAATCTGCTGGGCTATAGAGTATCTCTTAAAGAAAGTAGATTTTTGTTAAGCATTAACACCTCTAGTTCAGTGAAGCCCTGCCTAGTACACCTACACATGTGAGGCACCAGTGAAGGTGTGTTGCTCAAGCTAACTTGTAACAAGGAGGGTTAAGTAGCCCACAGTTACCAAATTACTGAGTAACCAAAAATGGCCACTGAACTCCTTGGATGTCTTTTAACCAAACTCATGGCTATTGAGAGCAGCTTCTTGTTGGCTAAACAAATTGTGGGCATTACTTCCCTCTTTTGTCATTTTCCTTTCAGCCAAAGCTCATTATCTGGCATCATGCAGCTGATGCCCAAGATGATATGGTGAGACGTTTTGGCAACTTTGATAATGAGTGCAGCTTCTCAAGGTGCTGCCAGCGCTTCATACTGCTGTATTTGGAGAAGTCTTTGCATGGCATCCAATTCAGTTATCTCTATTTTCAGATAAGAAACTCTGGGTGAGTTACTTGTTCAAGACACCCAGGTTGGTAATGACAGAGCTTCAAAGAAAGCCCAGGTATCCTGACTTCCACGATGGTGCTATCCGACTGTAGTTCACAGAACTACCCCTTGATCCTCTAAGTGGGAGGTGAGAGGCACTTCTAGTTCAAAGTGATGGCAGCACCACATAAAACACAATGTATTGTAACCAGAAACACAGGGGGATGGAGTAGGATCATGGTCTCATAATGAATGAGTGCTAAAGTGCTAGGGAGGGCTGTCTGGGAGAGCCAAGGAGATGAAGGTGGGCTAAGAATAGGAAAACCCTTGGGGCTTGGGGAACATTCCTTTTTCTTTCTGTCTTTTTTTTTTTTTTTTTTTGGTTTTGTTTCTTTTTTGTTGTTGTTGTTTAGTCTCATCCCTTTATATTAGAAGCCAACCAAGTCTCAAGGCCTTCAGTGTTTAAATTTCAGTGCCTTAAGCAACATCAGCAAAACCCCTAACATTTATCAAATGTCTGTTATGGGTCAAAAACTATGTTAAACTCTTTAACTGCCCTAGTCAATTTAATCACCACAGATTTCTGGGGAGGCGGATGGTCTCATCTTTGCTGTTATCCTCAGGCTGTCCTTCCCACCTTCCATCTGGGCGTTTGTGTTCCCAGAGATTCATACCTAGATTCTGTATCTTTCTCCAGCAACGGGACTGGGTTTGGCCCTTCATTCTGGCTGCACCATGCACAGTCAGACTAAGAACCAATCTCCCCCCTAAACTGTACTCCATTCAAGCTCTAGAAACCCTTCACTGATGTGGCCTCCTAAAGATAATTGCTGGCCTCCACTGTCAAGTAACATCTTCCTGAGAGCTGGGAAAACCCACTGGCTTCTTGTTATCCTCTTTGTACATGTGATTTAATGTCATTTTTTTTTCCAACTAAGAAATCCCATGTCTATTCAAAGTTAGTGGTGTGATATGATAATATGAACTTCACAGGGCTAGTGCTGCTATCATAGGCTCAAGCTCCCCCGAGGGCCAAACAGACTGTTTACCCGAAGTTCACATGCTGCATGCTAATTCACCTCTCTGTGACTTTGCACCTGCCATCTTTTCTATTTAGAACAATTTTCTTCCTTCATCAGTCTGGAAGTTTGCACTCTATCTTTCAAGCTCAGTTCAAACATCCACTCTGTTGACTTTTCTGATCACTCTGTTCCTCTCCCACTGTGGAGAGACTGTATTTGTAGAGGAGAAGAGGAATTGCGCAAATGGAGTTCTAAAGTTTTCAGGAAGCTTAGGGATCTATTGATCAAAATTCTAATTTATAGGATAAAAGATCAAAGAAATACAAGAGTGGTAAGAAGACCAATAAATACTTTTTGAAATGGAATCGAAATTATGATTTAGGTTTCCTCATTTCTAATCCAGGGTATCTTTGAAATGTAGGTTGTGGCCATGTTAAATTGTGAACTTAACATTCTATACAGAGAAGATGCATTTGGCTGCCTGCCTTGACACCGTTCTGGGACTGCAGTGCACAGAGCAGCATCTTCCCTTAAAAACGAGCATTCCACTTTGTGTTTTTAAACTAAGGCACATTGATGGGGCAGACTGAATATCAGATTACTAATATCAGAAGGGAGCAGCAAAATTTGCATCCTCAAGAAGCAGAGGCTTTGAAGAATGAACAGAAAGACACAAGGACCATTGAAGATAGATCACTGAATAGAAAAACAATGACAAATTGGTTTTTTGAGTTAATGCATAAAGGGAAGCTCTCCAGCATACCAGTCCCTTCGTGACTGGTAATTAAATGTCTATCTGTTGGTAGAAAAATACCCATTGGACAGTAAAGTGACCAATAATATTTGAGAAAATGAGAAGCTATTGAACAGGAATAATAGAATCAAACAGGCAGTAAAAAGTTCAGAGAACTCTTCAACAAAAGGAAGGTAGCAACTTTCTAAAGACAACATATTCTAAATGTAGCTGTGTATCCAGAGGGGGGTAGAAATTGAGAACAAATTCTCCAACAATTGAATTTATGGTAATGCAGTATAAGCACATCAGCTCACCAGTACAGAGTACTCAACAAATAAGGAAGTAGAAAAAAAATAAATAACTCTGCCCTTCAGAAATACAGTTTTTCACTTTAGGTGGCAAGAGTTGAGAGGTTTCTTGATGCAGAATGCCTGAAGTCCTGCTATTGCATTAGCTTTTATGGTTAGGAATTGGAGGATTCACTGGAAGCAGCCAGGGATCAAAGCAGAAGGTGAATGCCCCGAGTCTGATAGAGTGTCAGACCCATGAGGAGAAGCAAAGGCAAGTTTTCTGTGAATGCCAAGTGCATGTTCCCCTGGGTAAAAGGGAGGACAGCTGTTGGGTTGCTCCCTGATGGGGTTAATCTTGACAAGCTTTTTCACAGTTGTTTCATCTCTGTGATACTATAAGATAAAAATAGTATCTGTTAGAGCTTTACGGTTTTTAAAATGCTTCAAATTGCATGACTTTTAATAGCTATGCTCACAATCACCCTGTGAGTTTATGCGTTCTTACTGTCTGTGCTGATCTGTGGCAAGTCACGGTCCCCTCCACTTTGTCACTAGTCACCACCACTTCCATGTGGTCCCGATCCTGTTGTTCCCTCCGTTAAGGCCTGACTTGTGTCTGACCTTTGGCTGACTCCCATTTTCTAGTCTGCTTTTGCTCTTTGAACTTTTAAAAAAATGCTCACGGATGCACAGCCAGACTCCAAGTCCTCTAAGCAGTTGAGGCCACTCATCCATTTTTTACACTTTTCACCACCAGCCAAATCCCCCCAATCTCCCTGTAGCACCCAGGTAATTCTCTTCTAAACCCATCCAGTGGGTGGGAAATAAACCCTATACCTTTCTGACTGCCCAGTATTCTAGCTGGGCTTGTTTTTCAGACAAGGAAACTGAAGCCGAGAGAAGTTTTGCTGGCTAAGATCACATATCTCATAAATGCTCGAGTTGTAACCCGAATTCAGGCTACCTCTAATTAGCAATAGATTATACATTGACCATCCTTTGTATACTACTCAATTACATATCACTCAATAGCACATGCTATTTCAGTGTTAATGAACTGTCTTAACTTTAAAATTTTCAAGACAAGGGTAGCCTTCTGCTTGTTAATTTTGCAAGTTTAGTAGCAGGACCATGCATGGGCTGGGTTGCTTTGGCTTGGTGTAAGTGATATCAGATAGGGAAAATATCAGAGAGATACAGATAGAATTAGACAGTAAATCTATAACCAGTTAGGGAGGTGTGTGTACTCACATGTGCGCATATACGTGTTGCTCAGAGGGGAAATTGGGAAGTGGTGGTCAGGGACAGAGTTTAGAAAGTGGTCAAGGGTCATGTCATGGAGGGTCTTCAGGCAATATTAAGAAATTTACACCTTGAACACTTGGAGACTTGAGTGCGACTTAAAGGGATTTTAAGCAAGAGAGTAATAGAATCACATTTATGGTGTTTGTACTACATTTGAGGCTTCACACTTCTGTGTACAATATATAAACTCCCAACAGACTTAAAGACATGGACAAAAGTCAAAGTCTGGAGGGGATTCTGAAACCATAAGCAAAGCCAAAAGGATCATCTTTCCAGCAGATGAATTCCAGCATCCCTGTTTATATCTTTTTGATCATGTATAAATTTCATAGAAGACAAAGATTAAATTAAATTATGTGCAGAAAATATTTTAGATCAGATATCAGTGCAAGCGTTTTGAACTATTTTCCATTTCATTTTAGAATATAATGTAATTTAAGAAAACATATTGTGTGTTGTACACCATTTAATTTCCATTCATAATAGTACCTTTTTGGAGATGTCCTTGGCTGACCTAGCATGGTCTCCCAAAAGCAGAAAGAGAGATAACAAATGGATTGTTCATCAAGTGACATTGCTTTTATCTGGAAACATCCCATTGCTGTTGAAGGGTTGTTGTTTTTTTTTTTTGTTTTTGTTTTTTTAATAAGTTGAAAGTCCTGAATTGCCTGAGTTGCAGTTTTCTCATATGAATATATAATAAATCATCCTCAAAGTCTGACTGGATAAACAAACAGTTTCTGTTCTAAAAAGGGCTTGCTCTGAGGCCCAGAGAATCAAAACAACTTTCAGGGAAACTAAAATAATACTGTCAGCCTTTATAAATTGCCTCTTGGATTTTAATAATAAAAAAGTAATGCTTAGACCCAAACAGTGGCATCTACTGTGGCCTATGCTTCTACCTACAAGTATCAGGGGTGACCCAATACTTGGGTCACCAATCCCTGACAAGCAGAAAGTGGCTAATTTCTAGGAGATGTCCAGGGCAACAAACGTAGATACTTGGCCCTTGCACAGAGAGACTGTGGAAAACCTCATTAATCATGAATAATGGGGCGCCTGGGTGGCTCAGTCATTAAGTGTCTACCTTGGCGCAGGTCATGATTCCGGAGTTCTGGGATTGAGCCCCATGTCAGCGTCTCTGCTTGGTGGGGAGCCTGCCTTTCCCTCTCCCACTCCCCCTGCTTCTGTTCCCTTTCTTGCTGTGTGTGTGTCTCTCTCTCTGTCAAATAAATAAATAAACAAACAAATAAATAAATGAATGAATAAGGCAGGAAGCCACCACAGGACATTTCAACAACTGTAACTTCGTAAGAAACCTGAAGAGCAGAGCTTGATCAATACGTTAGAAGCTGAACCACAGAGATCTAAGTAGAACAAGTAATGCCAGGAGTTTAGAATTTAGAGAACTTAATCCTAAAACACATGGCTCTTGATTATCAAAGGTTTCCATGTTACTATGTAATTGAATGTTATCATGAAGACTCAGTTGCTTCTTGTGCATGTCCCAGACAGACTGTAATGTGCTAACCTTAAAACTGATATTTTTCTGACTTGTGTTCAGAATTTATTTATAGGGATTGTTCAGGTGTGTGGGAGAAGGAAAGAGGAGGAGGGCCCCATTGGCAGGCCCAGATTCTGTACTCCACTCATCAAAACAGAAGGCTTGAGCTAATTTGTTTGATCCTTGTTAGAAAGCAGTTTAGGCACCATCTGTTGATACATATCCCTTGAGTGTCTGCTCCTTCACCCTAAGTGGCTTATCAGAATAGTCCTCCCAAATACATGCAGACCCATTCCCTGCTTCTTCCCATCCAGGTGTTCTGGTAAATAAATTTTTCTTCCTCTTTTTACACTGTGTAACATTTTAATGCTCCAGGCAGTTGCCAGTTGACCTGTCCCTGATCACAGTTGAATGTCATCCATCTGAAGAGCAATACACACAGTCGGTGCAACTTATTGCTTTATAGCATATGTATGGCTTATCAAGCTTATTCAGATACATTTCTTTTATATAAGACCCTTCTGAACATATGAGAGAATAAATGGCATGCCCAAAGTCATACAGATCATAAATGGCAGAACTAGGAACTCACATCCTCTGGCTCTAAATTCAATAATCTGCCCTTTGAAGAATGCTTCTAGACTGGGCGTTATAACCCTTCTCTGTGCCTTGAGAAAGGGGAAAAAAAATAGCCCTTGCCTTAGGTAGTTATGAAGGAGGACTTACAATCTAGGTCAATAGATGTGGCACCTTTGATGATTTGACAGACTGTGTACTCTAGCCTAAAAGAGATACTAATTGTCTTCATGACTCTAAGAAGCATGGATACTGATAGGTAAAGTAAATAACCCCTGGAGTAATCTATGCTTTGAGGGCTCATTAACTCCTTTATGTCTCTTGACAATAATGGAAAATTTGTAATTTGCTGACTCTTTAATAACATGACCAAGCTGAATGTTTCGTGATATATTGTGAGCAATTTGGTAGAGTGAACTAAAGGAAATAGAGATTTGTAGTTTATGAGAGCACAACTTTCAAGACTTTTCAAAATCCCATTAATTTACAAGTTGTTCTTTCTTTTAAAAACAAATAGAGAATTTCAACTGAATTAAATCTGTACAAGTGAACAAAAAGCCAAAGTATAGATGTATTTTTTACATGTGAGTTTTATCACTTTCATGTACTCATAGTATCCAGAACTAAGATAATATAAAGTTCATAATTAGCCTATTAAAGTAAGAAGCAAGAACAGCTTAATTTTGATTTTATTCAGTTTTAAATCAAACATGTTTATTGAGCAGTAATTAAATAAAGAGCCCTGCAGATGACATATGCCTTCTCTCAAGGCATTTAAGGTGTGGCTCCATTGTATAAATATGGAAGTTAATATGGTGGCAGGCTTGAAATGTTTATGACTGCTCTCTAACTTACCATTAAAATGTCCATGGAAAATACAAAAAACTTTTTTAAAAAGCTGGCAAAATCAATGTAAACTCAAGATAAGAGAAGACCATATGCCAAATCTGGGTGGAATTTCAACTAATTGCATCAGCGTTGGGGATAAAGTCAAGAAGTACATTTTTTAACTGCACAACACATGCTTTAATCTCTGAACCAGAACAGGCCACATGGACCTAGTAAGGTTAGAAGCAGCTTTGATTCACCTTCTCTGTAAGTGCTTCATTCTGCAACAGTGAAGATGGACAACTAGAAAAACAGGTGGCCATTCTCCAATTCCAGGTAAATTAATTTTGTAGCCACATAGAGCCAAGGTCTTTTTTTTTTAAATTTAATTTAATTTAATTTTTTTTTCAGTGTTCCAAAATTCATTGTTTATGCACCACACCCAGTGCTCCATACAATATGTGTCCTCCACAATACCCACCACCAGGCTCACCTAAACCCCCACTCCCCTCAAAAACCCTTGGTTTGTTTCTCAGAGTCCACAGTCTCTCATGGTTTGTCTCCCCCTCTGTTTTCCCCCAATTCACTTTCTCCTCTCCATCGCCCAGTATCCTCCATGTTATTCCTTATGCTCACAAGAAGTGAAATCATATGATACTTGACCCTCTGCTTATTTCACTCAGCATAATCTCCTCCAGTCCCATCTATGTTGATACAAAGGTTGGGTATTCATCCTTTCTGATGGAGGCATAATACTCCATTGTATATATGGACCATATCTTCTTTATCCATTTGTCTGTTGAAGGGCATCTTGGCTCTTTCCACAGTTTGGTGACTGTGGCCATTGCTGCGATGAACACTGGGGTAGAGATGGACCTTCTTCTTATTACATCTGTATCTTTGGGGTAAATACCCAGTAGTACAATTGCTGGGTCATAGTGTAGCTCTATTTTTAATTTCTTAAGGAATCTCCACACTGTTTTCCAAAGTGACCACACCAACTTGCATTCCCACCAATAGTGTAAGAGGGTTTCCCTTTTTCCACGTCCTCTCCACCACTTGTTGTTTACTGTCTTGTTGATTTTGACCATTCTGACTGGTGTAAGGTGATATCTTAGTGTCATTTTGATTTGAATCTCCCTGATGACTAATGATGATGAACATTTTTTTATGTGTCTGTGAGCCATCTGTTATGGCTTCTTTGGAGAAGTGTCTGTTCATGTCTTCTGCCTATTTTTTGAAGTGATTATCTGTTTTGTGTGTGTTGAGTTTGACAAGTTCTTTATAGATCTTGGATATCAGCCCTTTTCTGTAGTGTCATTTGCAAATATTTTCTCCCATTCCATGTGTTGCCTCTTTCTTTTGTTGACTGTTTCCATGGCTGTGCAGAAACTTTTGATCTCGATGAAGTCCCAAAAGTTCATTTTCACTTTTTTTCCTTTGCCTTTGGAGACCTGCCCTGAAAGAAGTTGCTGAGGCCTATGTTGAAGAAGTTACTCCCTATGTTCTCCTCTAGGATTTTGATAGATTCCTGCCTCATGTTGAGGTCTTTTATCCATTTTGAGTTTATCTTTGTGTGTGGTGTAAGAGAATGGTTGAGTTTCATTCTTCTATACAGAGTTGTCCAATTTTCCCTGTACAGTTTATTGAAGATACTGTCTTTTTTCCACTGTATATTTTCCTGTGTTGTCAAAGATTATTTGACTATAGCATCAAGGGTCCATATCTGGGCTATCTACTTTGTTCTACTAGTGTATGTGTCTTGTTTGGTGCCAGTACCATGATGTCTTGGTGATCACAGCTTTGTAGTAAAGCTTGAAATCAGGCAATATGATGCCCCCAGTTTTTTTTCTTTTTCAACATTTCATTAGGAATTCAGGATCTCTTCTGTTTCCATACAAATTTTAGGATTATTTGTTCCAGCTCTTTGAAAAATGCTGGTGGAATTTTGATCGGGATGGCATTGAAAGTATAGATTGCTCTAGGCAGTATAGACATTTTAATGATGTTTGTTCTTCTGATCCATGAGCATGGAATGTTCTTCCATCTTTTCCATCTTTTTGTGTTTTCCTCAGTTTCTTTCATGAGTGTTCTGTAGTTCCTCAAGTACAGATCCTTTACCTCTTTGGTTAGGTTTATTCCCAAGTATCTTATGGTTTTTGGTGCTCGAGCCAAGGTCTTATCCCCTCCACGTTTATCCCTATTATATTCTTTTTACTGCCATCATTTCAAAATGGTAATTCCAAGAACACAGCACAGAAGGAAGTACTTAGGGATGAGAAGAGAAGATAAAACAGAAAATGTTTTGTGTCCTGAAACTGGGCAGAAATATGGAGGATTAGAAGTGCACGCTGGAAGCCATGGTCTTTCATGTATTTCCACTGTTCAAAATACAAATTGCATTATACCCCCTAGTTTATGGGAGAATCTGACAGAGCAAGAAAAGATCCAGGAAACTTGCAATGAATTCCTGCTTTCTAACAATGATAAATTAAGGACAAAACTTAATGTTTATAATTTGGAGAAACAACTTTCTAGACCCTCAGGAGATGGTGATGGCCACCAGTCCTTTCTGATAGCAAATCCTAACACTTCATTTATGACTCCCCTGACAGCAAAGCTTAAAAAGACCCACATTGGGCAAATAAAAAAAAGTCACAATAAAGAGAACATACTAAGAATATAATTTTCTGTAATTAACAAATGGAGTTTCAGAAGCCTCTGCTTTGAATCCTCAAAATGTTGTGATAGAAGAATATTTTCAGTTTTAAAATGACAGTAAAAGATAATGGCTTCTACTTTCCACTTTTAGAATATCACAAAAAACTCAAAGAAAATGAGAAATAAGAGTATTCATCTTCATTTTCAACAAAGCCAGAAGACATCTATAACTTATGAAAATTTCTAAAAAAGAACTACTCAACACAGCCAAGGTTTAATAGCCTTATGGAAGAAATCTAGAATATTTGCTCATATCTGTAAATGCCACACAAAGCTATCAAAGCACAGATCTCCAAAGTAACTGGCACCCTCTAACAAATGAGCTCTGGTTTGGAATAATGAGGATGGGAATGTTGTCTGGTAGCAACCACTTCTCTGATCTTATTTTACCACAATATCTTAAGCAACAGGGGAATTAAGGATAAGTAAGAGATCACACAGAAAAGACATACTTCTTAGAAGGTATCTATTGGTAAGTAGGGGAAGAGAGACTGCATATAGTGAGTTACCCAACCAGGTTGATTCCAGTAGGTTGAGGAAAGTAAAGGCAAAAGAACTCTCTCTCTCTCTCTCTCTCTCACACACACACACACACACACACAGGAGAATTAATACAAGCTTGGAACATAGTCTTAGTCCTTAAATCACAGGAAGCTTCAAAGTCTAGGAAGTTATAATATGAATTTTATGAATATAAGAAAATCAAAAGAATTAACACAGGATCATTATAGAAATATTACAGATAAACAGAGGAAAAGAATATGGAAAGAACTTATAGATAATATATACTCATTCTAAAAAGTTGTGATGGGGCAAACACCAATTGTTGGCAAATGCACTCCCATAAAAATAAGAATTAAAAATCAGAAGCTTACTTGTCTCTAAATTGCTTTTAAAGAATATGTCTCTAAAATAAGAGGGAAAATCTGACAAGGCAACAGAAGGAGATAAAATTTGAACTTTCACCAGGTAAGTAGTAAACAAAAAAATATTTAAAACAATAACAGAAGTAAAGGATACATCAAGAGCAGAATATCAGAAACTGTTGAAAATATTTTTAAATAAATGAGGCAAATGACAGACTTGAGGAAAAGAGCAAAATAAAATGAAAATGAGTAAAATGAAAAGTACTAGAAAGAAGATTATCTATATGGAAAACAGACACTGGAAATGCAGCACACGTATAATATATATCTCCCTCTGTGCCCACATAATGAGACAGAAAATATATAAAGATATTTATAAGGTTGCTAAAAATAACCCTTTTGTCTGTGGACTTAAGAGTGTGCCATGCCATGGGAAAAATGTTTACATAATCATCAGCACTCAGAAATAATATCCTGATAAAATGATCAGTTTCAAAGATAAGAAAATAAGAATGACAGTGAAAGGTAGTCATCTGTTATGGGCGAAAAATAAGATTCATTTTGGACTTCTGTACAGCAACCTTTAAATCTAAAAGTGTTATAAAATTCTCGAGGGAAGAAAATGTGATCCAAGTATTTTATACCTAGCTAATATGTTATTAAGGTGTAAGGCTGACAGACAAATAGCTTGAAACATGCCAAGTCCAAGATCCCTTGAGCTTGTTTGGAAGACACTTGAAGACATAAAAGAAAACTTTTGTCAACCAAGATATAAATGCAGACCTTGCAGGAAAAGGTCTGAAAGTGAGCATTTGCTTCACTTAGCTATAAATCTAAAACTAATGCAAATATGAGGATAAGGATTACAGAGTAAAATATAGAGTTGATAAGCTGCTGTAGAATTAAGAATCTAATAAATACATCAGTAAAAAGAATTACAAATAGTAATAAAAACTCTGAATGAAAGAGTAGAAATTAATGAGTTAAAAATCATATATAGGTAGCATAAATCTAAGAGCTGAATTTTTGATAAGAGTAAAAACAACAATAAAAAATAGATAAATTGATAGAAAACTAAAATAGGAAAATGGGGATTGTACGAACTAATTATAGTAATTACAAGGATGATATTATCAGCTCAAAGAGAATTTATTTTAGGATTCAGATGAAACGGTTGATTTTCTAGGGAATTACAAATACCCAACATTGACCTAAAAAAGAGAAAATCTGAACAGATCGAGTACCATACAGGAAACAGAGAATAATGTCAAGAGATAATCTTTAAAAAAAAAAAAAGTGCACCAGTCCCCAGATGGTACCACAAGGGAATTCTACTAAATGAAATTCTACTAAGGAGAGGATAACTTCAAAACTGTTTAAAATGTTCACTGAGGTCGAATAAAAGGGACATCTACCAAATTCTTTTTACCAAGTGAGTATAACATTGATACCTAAACCCCAGGCAACAAACTGAAAACAAAAATTTATTTACAAAGGAAAACAACCAGATAAATCTTAAACTTTTTTGACACTGAACACCAGGCAACCACAAAACAGTGGAAAATGTCATGACCCAAGAATTTGAGTCAGAAAATGTGGTCACTTAGGTGTGAAAGCAATAGAAAAACATTTTTTTAGATATTCAGTGGCTCAGAAAATATACCATTTATCTATTACGCTTTAACAACATATTTCAAGATTTTTTTTTATTAAAGATTTTATTTATTTATTTGACAGACAGAGATCACAAGTAGGCAGAGAGACAAGCAGAGAGAGAGAGAGTGGAGGAAGCAGGCTCCCTGCTAAGCAGAGAGCCCAATGCAGGGCTCAATCCCAGGACCCTGGGATCATGACTTGAGCTGAAGGCAGAGGCTTTAACCCACTGAGCCACCCAGGCTCCCCTATTTCAAGATATTTTAACCCAACTGAAGTAAATGAAATAAAGAATTAAGGAATGGGGAAAAGAATTATATAAGAAGATTATCATTAACACTGAAACCAATTTATATATATATATATATATATATATATACACAATATATATGTAATTTATATATGTGTGTATGTGTAAAATATACATATATATGATTTTATATACAAAATGTATATAGATCTATAGATATAAGTGTAAGTTTGATGCCAAATGTTCATCTATGAATTTAAAAAATATCTTATGGCAACAAATAAAAATTTAAAAAGGTATTTCCTACCAACTGGAAATGGACAAAAAAAATGTGTTAAACCACTGGATTGAAGAGGATAGCAAGAATACAGTTACAGACTTTTGGGTTCTCATATGTCAGTCACAGTTTCCTAATTCAAATCTCCCCACACATTGTCAAAAAAAGCATGCAGATCCACATGGAGAGTAAATAAAACTACCCACCACTCATTCTTGAAGCAAAACTAGAAGACAGCATGCAATACATTAAATTACCTATGTATATGTGGAATAAATATTCCAGAATATTCCAAGGCCTGCTCTAGAGCCATGCCATAACAAAGTGCATGGAAAATCAGTATGCAAGTGAGAAACCAGCATGGCAGTACACAGATAAAATCACACCCACAAAAGAGAGTCCCATCCGAAATGTGAAAATATTTAGAACAGGTCTGAAGCCAGATGGATCAGAACGCAACTACAGAAGGACCAAAAGGAAGTAGCTTAAAGGATGAAGAAGAAATTTTGGCAGTCTTGATGAGATATGATTTCTATGGGAGAAGAGCCAACTTGGAAAGAAGAGGCATTCTTTCAATGCTTGGAGATAAAATGAAAGAAGGAAGCCACTTATACACAGATTGTTTTCAGTACATATGGTACAGTACTATAAATGTATTTTCTCTTCATTTTGATTTTCTTAACATTTTTTCTAGCTTACTTTATTTTAAGAGTATAATATATAATACATATAACATAGAAATATGTGTTAATGGACTTTATGCTATCATAAAGGTTGTTAGTAATTAAATTGGGGGAGGGAGTCAAAACTTACACGTGGATTTTCAACTGTATGGAAGGTCAGCACCCTTAATCCCCACATAGTCCACAGGTCAACTGTATACATAATCAGATTCCTAAAAAAGAGAGAACAATGGACAAAAGAAATAATATTTAAACTGTAATCCAAGAACATTTTATGTAAATAAAAGAAAACTTGGGGCATCTCTTTCTACCCACAGGTCCTGTCCTTGTGCTTTAATTAAACAACCTTTTGCACCAAAGATGTCTCAAGTATTCTTTCTTGACGGTCAGCTTCGTACCCTAACATCTTTCCTACATCCTATGGCACCTAGCATGGGGCTTTCAGGCTTTTTCATCTGGACTCTGAACCCTGGTACAAAATTGGTTAATACTTTCTCTTCTCTTCCTTTACTCTCATGTCAGGAGCTCTTAAAGGGGTACATTTGGAACCCCTTATTGGAACATTTTCATGTGAGTTGTTCAGGCTGCTATCTTCTAGACTATGGCTACTCTACGGGGAGGAGAAAGCATACCTTTTGGCTGGAAGTCAGTACCCTAGCTGCATGGTAATAAGACCCAGAAATTTGATGCCCTCTCTCTTGTTTTTTTAATTTATTTTTTAATTTATTTTCAGCATAACAGTATTCATTATTTTTGCACCACACCTAGTGCTCCATGCAATCTGTGCCCTCTCTAATACCCACCACCTGGTTCCCCCAACCCCCCACCCCCCGCCACTTCAAACCCCTCAGATTGTTTTTCAGAGTCCATAGTCTCTCATGGTTCACCTTCCCTTCCAATTTCCCCCAACTTCCTTCTTCTTTATTCCTGTCCTTATACAAAGTTTTCTGTCCCGGTCACAGGACAGCCACCTAAGTTACCAGGACGGCAACCAATCTTAAGACACACCTGTGAGGTTTCCTCCTAATTGGTCTAATGTGATACCCTTCAAGTCCCTGGTCTAGCTGCTTCTGGCCATGGGACTTCCACTGGGAGCCAGCAGAAACCAGTACCTGATTGAAATTAAATCCAAAGAGGACAATTTCTTAGGACTGTAAGGACCACAAGTGTTAGAGTATTGCTTAGACCATGATGAATTTTTCCATCAATGTTCTCTACTAAGTACTTAAATTACAAACTTCAGTAATTTCACCTTGTAAAACCTTTTTAGCCTAGTGTTCTTCATGGGTTGAAAATGACAGGTGCTTCAAGATATGGTGTATTGGTCCATACACCAGGCACCCATCTGTAGCCTGGGATGCAATGGGGAAGCAGAGGTGGGGGTGCGGCTCACCCTACAAGGGCCTTTATTGGTGGTGATGGTCAAAGCAATTTTTGTTTGAGGGACCCCCTCTTGTCACTTTGACACCAGGAACTTCTGAGATACCCCTCATGTGGGACACTACCAGGGAATGGGGATAGGGGGCAGATTTCTAGGTAATGTACCTTCTCTACTTTTCTTCTTCTTCAGTTCCCAAGGCCTTTTCCTTGGAGTGCCTTTTAACCCACTAGAAACAGTTAGGATTATAAAACTTGGAAAAGGACTGATCTCCTGTAATACACTGTATGACTTCAGTGGGATCTATCAGTTAGGTAGATCTCTTCTGCAGGAAATAGGACAATTGCACTTAGGGTACCGTCATTGCTCTTCTCTAGACCTTCTTTGCTCTACACTAGGACCCAAACCTAAGGACCTCTTGCAGAATGTGTTTACCCAGATGTGTGGGTTAGTAAACTCTCTCCTGGTGTGCTGGATGATAATTATCTAAAAAGGCCTCCTCCAAATAAACCCAGGTTGCTGGAGAAAACATAGGCCACCTCTACAAAGGGGACTTTGACACACACACTCCCTCACTATTCCTCCTCCTCCTCATAGGGAGCCCCTCTTGTCACCTTGACACCAGGGTTAATGGCTCATTCATTTTCTGGGTTAATGACTATAACTGGACCCAGTTGTGATTAGTCTACCTCAGTACAGGTACCTTAAGGAATATTCCCAAGCAGCTGCCAGAACTCTCTTTGTTTCAAAGAAATTCCCTCCCTGTCTTCTCCAGCCTGACATGGACTGCCTAATTCTCCTTGGTGGTGGACAGAAACATGGTGTCTGCTCATCTGTCTGAACTAAGGATGTTTAGAACAGGAACCCTTTTTTTCTGCCTTCTGGCAGCACTTTGCCTCTTCTGACTCCTCCTCGCCCTTCTCCTGTTTCTGCACCACCTTGGGTGTGGCCTGTGTAACTGGCTTCTGTACCATTCTCCATGCCTCAGGCACCACGGCTCCTTCTCCCCTCGCTGTAAAAGAGCAGGACGAGCACCACCTGGATTTAAGACCACCCACTTCAGATTTCCCCACCAGTGTCTCAAGTTTTAAAAAAAAAAAATTGACAATGGGGAACAAATTGACTGACTTTTAAGTGAACCCAGGTGGAACATATTCACTATTTAAACTAAGTTTGTTGGTTTAATTAAGATAGACATGTTTTTAATGTTATCAGCAGTAAATGTGAAACTTACTCTTCCAAGGTTTGCTGAAGCTCAAATAAACTTGTGTTACCTCTGTTGCAGTTTGTTAGCAATAAGATGATTTAAAACATGAGTAATCTGTTCTGTCTCAAAGTGTTATGAGTAATTGTTAAGATAGCTTTCAAAGCCTTTGGTAACCTGAAACTTTAAAGTTTTGCTTGGATGATAAGTGGAATTAAAATCATTGGATGTCTAGGTCTTTTCCAAATAGCATAAAGTGCTAAAACATTGATTACTGGACATAGGTTTGTGCTTTTGACTTCTTATTGCAAAGAAACTAAAGATATTTAAGTCTGTTGGTAAACATGCTTTGTACTTAATAGGCTCATAAATTTGCTGTCTAAGAAATTCTATAGTGTAACAGTTCACAATTGGTTGTTACTTGGTCTTCACTGGATACTGAGGTTTCTAAGAGTTCAGAATTCCGCTAACTGTAATTAAAATTGATGGGAATAGGGAAGCAACTCTGTGTGTAAAAAAGTAGGAAATATGTGAGAAAGACATAAGGAATAAGAATGTATTTTTCTTTAAGGTAAAAGAAAACAGTTTTGTCCTAAATGATACTGGTTGTTTGGAGAGAAATGGCTTGGGACAAAATCTGAATGCAAAGGAAAATTGTAGAAGGTTTGTGAAGGGAAATCTTTGAAAAGGAATTCTAGGCGTGGTCAGGATAGACTAGGATTGAAATGAATGGATTTTATTTTATTTTTTTAAAGATTTTATTTATTTACGAGAGAGAGAGAGAGAGAGCATGAGAGGGGAGAAGATCAGAGGGAGAAGCAGACTCCCTGCGGAGCTGGGAGCCTGATGAGGGATCCAGGGGACTCCAGGATCACAATCTGAACTGAAGGCAGTCGTTTAACAACTGAGCCACGCAGACACTCCATGAATGGATTTTAAAGTATACTGGTGTAAAGTTGAAGTCTGCTTTCTCTCTATTAAAAAGACAAAGTTTTATGGAATTGTTGGTCTGTTCTTAATAAGAAAATATAAATAGTTGTTTTCTTTTTGCCTGCCCAGAAAAAAACAGTTTCTGTATTTTGCCTTTATCAGGTCTTTGATGACCCTAATCCTGTTTAGCCATGTGCTTTAGAACTTTCTAAGGTTTTAACAAACTTCCCCTAGATTTAAATTATAAACGGAAGTCTCATTGACTTATTAGGCTTGTTTATTTGGTATCTTATCTTCTGGTATTAGGTCATCACTCGATATTCTGGTTATTGAAGTGTTATGTGTCACAGAAATAACTGAATTTCTTTGCCAATTGCATCATAATGAACTTTCATATCAGACCAATAATAATGTCCATTTCTTGAGTTTTTGTCATTTCTTTTTATTTGTAAGATTTTATTTAAATACTTGACAGAGAGAGTGATAGAAAGATCATGAGCAGGGTTAGGGGTTAGAGAGAGAAGCAGACTCCCCACTAAGCAGGGAGCCCTATGTGGGACTTGATCCCAGGACCTCGGGATCATGACCTGAGCTGAAGGCAGACACTTAACGACTGAGCCATCCAAGAGCCCCAGTTTTTGTCATTTCTAATTGTTCTTGTTGTCTTGCAAAATGAATTTCATCCAAGGAGGTTCATATAAAGGACTTTTAGGGCAAGTACAAGTACTTAATACCTTTAAGATGAAACCTGAAATGGATAAGAATCTTCAGAATTGACTAAAAAGTTGCATTCAAACTGAACAAGAATTAGTGACATGGGACTAAATAAATTAACAAGCTGATTATAATTTTGTGACTCTTGTTTGAAACATAGCTGATTCTCTAATGTTTGCTCTTCCAGATTAAGGAGACTTTGTCTTAAAATATTTATGACTCACAGAAATGTGATAAATAAAGTACTCATTTGTGAACAAATTGAAGCGTTTAACATTTCTCTCTACCTGAGCCCTCTGTTATTTTACCAAGGTGTGACTGGAAGTCATACTTGAGAGAGACATGCATAGACTCAGATAGGACCAAACAGCTTTAAGGAGCTAGGGTTGAATTTATGAAAGTCATAAAGCCCCTTGGAAATGTTGGCCTGATATCTTGTTTACGGAGTTCCCAGCAACCTCAACAGGTGAGTAAAGAATGTCACTTCCTGGCAAGTGCAGTAACCTCAAGATATAGTGGGGACCTTGAGAAGAATCTTCCAAATCTACAGATATTGCAGGCATTTCCGTTGGCAAGTACTTGGCTTGGTTTCTGGCCTGTAGAGGCTACTAAGGGTTCAACCAAAAGATTCCTTATAAACGTTGCAACAAAGCATATTTTTTTAAAAAAAATCTATAATCAGGGGCACCTGGGAGACTTAGTGGGTTAAAGGCTCTGCCTTCTACACTGTTGGTAGGAATGCAAGTTGGTGCATACACTTTGGAAAACAGTGTGGAGATTCCTTAAGAAATTAAAAATAGAGCTTCCCTATGACCCTGCAATTGCACCCCTGGGTATTTACCCCAAAGATACAGATGTAGTGAAAAGAAGGGCCATCTGTACCCCAATGTTTATAGCAGCAATGGCCACGGTCGCTAAACTGTGGAAAGAACCAAGATGCCGTTCAACGGACAAATGGATAAGGAATATGTGGTCCATATACACTATGGAGTATTATGCTTCTATCAGAAAGGATGAATACCCAACTTTTATAGCAATATGGACGGGACTGGAAAAGATTATGCCGAGTGAAATAAGTCAAGCAGAGAGAGTCAATTATCACTTATTTGTCTCACTTATTTATGGAGCAAAGCAAATAACATGGAGGACATAGGGAGATGGAGAAGAGAAGGAAGTTGAGGGAAACTGGAAGGGGGAGATGAACCATGAGAGACTATGGACTCTGAAAAACAATCTGAGGGTTCTGAAGGGGCGGGGGGTGGGAGGTTGGGGGAGCCAGGTGGTGGGTATTATGGAGGGCACATATGGCATGGAGCACTGGGTGTGGTGCATAAACAATGAATTCTGTTACGCTGAAAAGAAATTAAAAAAAAAAAAAAAAGCCTCTGCCTTCGGCTCAGGTCATGATCCCAGGGTCCTGGGATCAAGCCCCTTATCGGGCTCTCTGCTCAGTGGGGAGCCTGCTTGCTCCTCTCTCTCTCTGCCTGCCTCCCTGCCTGCTTGTGACCTCTGGCTGTCAAATAAATAAATAAAATCTTAAAAAAAAATCTATAATCAATCACTATTCTTGCTGAGCTTATATAATTAGGCCAAGTTTGTTAATATTGGACTTGTTTTGCAAACAAATTAGCCTTGATTTGGCTCTCTGAAAATGAAGTGTGATTTCATAGAAAAAAATTGTGAAAAATAACAAATCTTTGCAGATGTTAAATTCTAGTTCTGATTGTCTTTGAATATTTGTTGTTTATCATGCTAGACAACTTGGGGTAAACTTCAGAGAAATTGCCACAGTGGCTCATGTATAGACCATCTCCTTGCTTGTTACTCTGTGAGGATAATAACAGGACCCCTAAGGCATATGATTACTTGAACTGCCGAAAAAACTAGCAACCAGACCAATTCTGTGTGACTGGGAAAACAAAATCACTCCTTAAAAACCAGAGCATAACCCACTCCGTGGGGTTAACTATAGACTTGTGGAGACAATGAACGAACCTACTTTCTCTATAATGGGATTAGATGATGCACTAGGGATGCCCTTATTTCTGAGACAAGTCTTCTCCCACTTGCCAGTGATTCCTTACAATTAGAATAGTGTTAGGGGTAGATCTTAAACAAGAGGGTTCCTTAATGGTTTTATTCCTTAGTCGTACTTGTCTGAGGAACTACCTCTATTGATGTAACATTACAAGTAGAGGCTTTACTCAAGCATACAACTAACTTTAACTAAGCTTAATGTGTACTCACCCAAAAATTCAAAAGGTGGATCTCCAAAAGTGAGTAGCCCTTGATATCCTGACTGCAGTTCAAAGAGGTCCAAAATTAGATGGCTGACTCCTAATGGGACCCAGTGGTTAATTTGTGTCCATGGCTTCCCCTAGACTGGATAGGCTACTATACTCTGGGTTTTGCCTGGATGCACAGATGCATTAATAAAACTATAACTAATCCAGCCAAACTTGCAAATTTAGAACAGCAGTAAATATGATCTATGTCTCATTGGTATGACTACCTAACATCCATTTTTTTCCCCCTCTTTGGGACTGGAGGATGTTGTTTGCCACATGGGAGCTCTTAATAACATATGGTCAAAGCCCTAAATGATACTCAGAATAACATTTCTCTACTAAATACTGAAGTGACACAAATGTGTTAAGCAGTTTTACAAATAGAATGGCAGTATATATATATTTTTTAAATTTTATTTATTTATTTGACAGAGAGAGATCACAAGTAGACAGAGAGGCAGGCAGAGAGAGAGAGAGGAGGAAGCAGGCTCCCGGCTGAGCAAAGAGCCCAATGTGGGACTCGATCCCAGGACCCTGAGATCATGACCTGAGCCGAAGGCAGCGGCTTAACCCACTGAGCCACCCAGGCGCCCGGCAGTAGATGTTTTAACTGCTGTACAAGGTGGAACGTGTGCTTCACAAAACAAAATGCTGTGTCTATGTTCCGGATTATATCATATCCCACAAATATATTTCTAGGTTTCTAACTGACATGTATACCTAACTTGGTGCTTTAAACAATTCCTCTTTCCTTTAATGATTGGTTAAACTCCTGGACTGGAAAAGTATTTTTGTCAACTCTCAAAGGACTCTTATTTGGGCTGATTTTCTTTTTGTTATTCTAATCATGTTTTGCTGTTTTCTCCCATCTCTCTCCACTTGGTGGTGAGACTTCCTCACTGCTGTCACCTCCAGCTGATACATGATCCTTTCCACTTGGGAAGATCCACACATTTGGTCTCCTTTGGATTCACCTGCTTCAGCCTTTCATAACTCCTATATCTGTAAGTCCCAGATGACAATGTTGACCCATAGGTAGAGACATCTCTACTCCCAGCAGGAAGAAGTTACAGAAGGTGAGACCTTCCACCCTCAGTAACCTTAAAGATTTAAGGGTCAAAATTGTTCGGGGGAGAATGATGTGGTAAACAAAGGCAGAAGAAAAATTATTAAATTTCCTTACACTTACAGTCCATTGACAAGTCCTTGAAATGGGCAGAATGACCTTCCTCTAGGGACTCAGCTACTTAAATGTTGATACTTTGCTGAGGGCAAAAGGAAATCTTAGCCCAACCCCAAGGACCCTGTAAATCTACTTTAACATATAAAAATTCCTTGGGAAACCTCCTTTATCTCTACCCCCTCCAGATACATGTTGGCCTTCATCCTGCAAGCATATGACCTACTGATACACATCTGAAGAGTCTTATGACTGAGTTTTTAGTAAACAATAATAAATGAATTTTCCTAACAGTAGTTAACCCCATCAGGATCCTGGAAACCTTGATTCCAGAATACCTGGGAGGCTTGTGCTATCCTTAACCTCCCAACTTGAAAGTATATAATGGGCTACTCCTCATGACCCCATTGCAGCTCTTTCTGCCCAGAGGTCCTATTGCCATGCTTTAATAGAACCACCTTTTGCACAAAATAAGAAAGAAAAGAAAAGGAAAGAAAAAAAGGAAGGAAGGAGGAAGGAAAAAGGAAAACTTGGATCCATGAACTGGAAGAGCCCACTGTGTACATGGAAAAAATGGCCTATCATGTTCAACTCTATGATATAATCTAATAAACCTATTAGACATCAAATATACAAAAGCAGTCTTCTGTGTATCCATGCAAAAAGGCAAGTCACTGACAGACAAAATAACTTCATAAAGTAAGAAAATAATGGAAGAAGAATTTTTAGAGACTGAAGAAAATGTGAGCTGACAATTTTATTTGTAGGTAAGCTATCTTTTAAATATCGGTCCTATAGGAAAATAGTCTGATACAGACAAAACAATCAGTAAATACTCTACACATGAACTCTTCTTAAGATATTTATGAGATAAATTTTAAAGCAGTGGTTAGAGGAAAATGCAGAGCTCTGCACAGTTATGATACTTAGATAAATAAAAAATTAAAAATTAAACCAATTAAATCCCTAACTCAGAAAGATAGGGGAGAAAAAGAAGAAAGAATATTTTAAAATAAGGAATAGAAATATAAATAGGAATCAGAAAATCTTAAAACTAAATAAATCAAAATACTGGTTCTTGTTGAAAAATTAACAAAATAGACAAGCCACTAGTTAATCTTACCCAGAAAAAGAGGAGAAGGTATAGATACATAAAATAAGAAATGATGTGGAGGAAATAACTTTTGAAAAAGAACAATTATAAAAGTCATAATGTTTTGTATAGCTCTATGCAATTTATTTGAAAAATGAAATGATTAGTTTCCCACAAAAATACAATATGCCAAAATTGACCTCAATAGGGATAAAAGTTTTAAGCAAATAATTTTCATAGGAAAAAACAGTGAGATGTGACAAAATTATCCTACAAGAAGCCCCAGATTCATTTATTTTTCTCAAAGATATTCCATCATCATTGCTCCTGAGCATAGAAAAAGTAGGGAAACTTCCAAATTTCTTTAATTAAACAAGTATGACATTGATGCACAAATCACATAAAATATAAAAAGAAAACTTAAGAACCAGTCTCAGTTTTAAATATGGGTGCCAAAATTCAAAGTTAAACAGCAGCAAACAGATTACAATGGTATATTAATAAAATACACCATGATCAAGTGATTTATTCCCAAGTATTTTAATATTAGGAAATATAGTTCATTACCATTAATAGCTAAAGAGAAATAATAAATGATTATTTATTATAGATAACTGAAAAGGCCTTTGACAGATTCAACACCCATTTCTGATTTAAAAAGTATATACTCAATAAAATAAGTATTACTTCTTCTTTAATAGTAACTATGTGTAACTCATTTCTAGAGCCATATTTTTACTTAACAGGGAAACTTTAGAAGTACTGCCACTAGGGTCAGAATAAAGTTAAAGGTGCCCACTCTTTATTCCATTAACAACATATTCCAGGTGTTAGCCAATATAATTAGACAAGAGAAGATGATTTCCAACATGAAAATTTGAAAAGGAATAAGCAAAACTACATCTTTCTTGAGAGACTACAATAAAATACCTATTAAACTCAAAGGAATAGATGATAAGACAGAAGTAATAACAATAATGTAGAAAGATAAAAATTAATATATGCAATTAAATAGCTTTCATATATAAAAGCAATAACTGTTAGAACATATATAATGGACAAGAAAACATTTTATATTAACAATTTGAAAATGAAACATTTAAGAATAACCTTTAAAAGAAATATGCATATTGGTTCCAGTTCTATCATGGTGGCATACGTCCACTATGGTCTACCTTTCTAGCTGATTGCAACTAAAAACCCTAGATAAAATACAAAAACACCTCTAAAATTAAACAACAGCAAGCAGAATGTGGAAGAAAATTTATCTTTCTGGTAAGAGGAACCAGGGAAAAGCCATCCTGAGCGTTGGAACTTGAGGAAGGAAAATCCCATATCAAAAAGGAATCCCTAATTATGCATATAAACCTGAATATTTTAGGCTGGTTCTTGAGTTGTGCATGTGTGGGAAAAACCCAAACCAGCATAGCAGTGCCTTAGAGAACCCAACTTCATATAAGCCATAACCATGGAAAAGTGAAACGTTACTTGGGTCTGAACCTATAAGGTTAAGAACATATATGGTTCTTAAATCATTACATTCACGAAAGAATTATATTTCAGGGTCCACGCAACATAACATTCCACAGTTTATAAAATACAATCATAAATCGCCTAGAAAATGTGAGCAGTTCTCAAGAGAGAAGATAACCAATAAATGCTAACCACAAAATGACTTGGAGTTTAAAATATGAGAAAAAATATTTTAAAATAGCTATTATAACTATACTCCATGAGGCCATGGAAAATGCACTTGAAAGCAATGGAAAGAAGTTCATTGAACCCCCAAGAGGATATAAAAACAAAAGAGAAAAATAGCATGCCTAGACATAGCATAATTAAACTGCTGAAAAACAAAGAATGTAAAGACATATAAACAGTTTTGAACGCAGCTATGAAATGACACATTACATTGACTTTTACTTCTTTCCATATGCAAAAATAACTAAAACTGGATTGTAGACCTAAACATACAAATTAAAATGATAAAACCTTTGAAGAAAACACAAGAGAAATCCCTTATAATTTAGCAAAACCATAAAAAAATAATTGGGACATCTCTGCAGTTAAAAGCCTCTGTACATGGAAAATTATAATTAAGAGTGGAAAAAAGGCAGGCCAAACATGAGAGGATGTATTCAAAATACATATATCAGACAAAGGACTTGTATCCAGATTACATTAAAAAACATACAACTTAACAGAAAGACAAGGACCCTCATCATCACCAAATGGACAAAAGGTTTGAATAGACACCACAAATGAAGACAGACCAAAAAAGCAGATAAGAACAAAAGGACATGAAAAGATGATCATCATTATTCATAATTAAAATGCAAATTAAAAGGCTCCTGGGTGGCTCTGTTATTAAGTGTCTGCCTTCAGCTCAGGTCATGATCACAGGGTCCTGGGATCAAGCCCCATTATGGGGCTATCTGCTTAGCAGGGAGCTTGCTTCTCCTTCTCCCTCAGTCTGCTCTTCTGCCTGCTTGTGATCTTGCTCTCTCCCTCTGTGTCAAATGAATAAGTAAAATCTTAAAAAAAAAAAAAAAAAGAAAGAAAGAAAACGCAAATTAAAACTATTATTCTACTACATACCCATTAGAATGATGAAAATTAACAAATCTTAACCAGGTCAGGAGTTGGTGAGGATGGGAAGTAGAACTTTCATACACTGCTGGTGACAGTGTAAAATAGTAAAACCATTTTGGAAAATGTTTTGGCAATTTAGGAAAAAGTTAAACACACACACCTAGCAAATTACCCAGCCATTCTTCTCCTAGGAATTGGCTCAAGGAGAAAAAAGAGGAAAATCTGTTCGTCCAAAGTCTCACATACTTTTGTTTATAGCAGCTTTATTTGTAATAGTCAATAACTGAAAACCCAAATTTTGATCAACAAATGAGTGGATAAACAAATTTTGGTATATTTAGCAATGGAATTCTACCCTGTTATAAAAAATAACAAACTGTTGATACATACAACAATATGAGTGAATCTCAAAATTACGTGAAAGAGGCCACTCACACTCCCAAAAAAGTACATACCATATAAATAGAATTGAAAATTTGGAGACTTACAGTGTCCGTTCTGGCATGTAAAGAGTTTGGAAGTTGTCATCCCATTTACAATAAAGAAAAACCTAAACAAACTAAAAAACAATAACTCTTCTTAGATTTGTTGAACTATTGACTTCACAATGCAAACTACTGCCTTGAAAACTGGAATCAGAATATAGGAAATCACAGCTTAGTGGGATCAGAACTACTGCTGGAGCTTGTTAGAAACAGTTAAAAGATAATTGACTAATTGCTGGAGACTGAGTATAGACTAGGATCAGAAAAAAACTCCTGGGTTCATCCCAGAGATAAATCCCATTTGATGATGGTGTATGATCATTTAAAATACAAAAATGAGTCACACCTATACACTTAAAATAAACTACCTGAAAACGAAATTAGAAAAACAGTCTCATTTACAACAGCATCTAAAGGAATAAAATACTTGGGAATCAACTTAACTAAGAAGAGGATATACTTGTATACTGGAAACTACAAAAACACTGATGAAAGAAATTGAGGAAGACACAAACAAATGGAATGATTTCCAGTGTTCATGGATGGAAAGACTTAATATCATAAAGTATCCTTATTACCCAAAGCTATCTACAGATTAATTCTAGTCCTATAAAAATCCTAATGCCACTTTTTATAGAAATAGAAGAAAAATTCATCTGGAACTATGAATAGCCAAGTAAGTTTTGAGAAGAACAATAAATTTGGAGGCATCACACTTTGATTTCAAAATTTATTTCAAAGTTACAATAATCAAAACAGTATGGTGCTAGCATAAAGATTGGCATGCAAACCAATAGAACAGAATAGAAAATCCAGAATTAAACCCTCACATATGCAGTAAATTGACCTTCAGTAAAGGTGTCAAGAATACACAATAGGGAAAGGATGATTTCTTCAAAAAGAAAAAAAAAATGGTGCTGTGAGAACTGCATATCTGCATGCCAAAAAATGAAATTGAAAACTTACACCATCCACAAAATCAACTTCATATGGATTAAATACTTCAAACTGAAACTATAAAACCCCTAGAAGAAAACAGGGGAAAAACTTTTTCACACTGGTTATTGGTTATGGCAATGATTTCATGGATATGACAACCAAAACCGTAGTCAATGGAACCAAAAAATAAACAAATGGGACTACATCAAACTAAAAAGATTCTGCTCAACAAAGGAAAAAATGAAGAGAGTTAAAAGGCAACTTAGAGAATGGGAGA
The DNA here is from genome assembly GCF_011764305.1 of Mustela putorius furo. Classification (NCBI taxonomy): domain Eukaryota; kingdom Metazoa; phylum Chordata; class Mammalia; order Carnivora; family Mustelidae; genus Mustela; species Mustela putorius. The sequence continues at coordinate 36,907,916 of NW_025421987.1, forward strand.
AAGTATTTTCAAGACATGTATCCCATAGGGAATTAATCTTCAAAATATAAAAGGAACTCCTACAACTCAATAGTGTAAAAACTCATAACCTGATTAAATTGAAGAAATTTAGATATTGAAGAGGACAAACATAAAAGGAAAGATATTCCTTGCTCATGGATTGGACCAGTTAATGTTAAAATGTTCATACTACCCAAATAAATCTGCATATTCAGTACAATCCCTATCAAAATTCCAATGGCAGTTTTCAAAGAAATAGAACAAATAACTGTAAAGTTTGTATGGAACCACAAAAAACATTGAATAGCCAAAGCAGTCTTGAAAAAGAAAAACAAAACTGGAAACATCATTCTTCCTGATTTCAAGCCATACTATAAAACTATAGTAATTAAAACACTATGGTATTGGCATAAAAATAGATACATATATCAATGGAATCGAAATGAGAGTCCAGAAATAAACCTATGCCTATATAATCAATTAATTTATGACAAAGGTGCCAGGAGTATGCAATGGGGAAAATAGTTTCTTCAATAAATGGTGTTGGAAAAACTGGATCACCACATGAAAAGAATGAAACTATACCACTGTCTTACACCACACACAAAAATTAACTTAGAATGAATTAAAGACTTAAACATAAGACTTGAAATCATAGAACTCCTAAAAGAAAACGCAGGTGGTAAATGTCTTAACACAGGTCTTGCTGGTGGGTTTTTTTTTTTTAATTTAGCAACAAAAACAAAAGCAACAAAAGCAAAAATGAATAATGGGACTCCATAATAATAAAAAGCTTCTTTCACAGCAAAGAAAACCATCAAAAAAGTGAAAAGGCAACCTACTAAATGGAAGAAAATATTTGCAACTCATATATCTGATAAAGAATTAATATCCAAAATATATGAAGAACTCCTACAACCCATTCACACACACACACACACACACACCCCACATATCCAGTTAAAACATGGACAGAAAATCTGAGTATACATTTTCCAAAGAAGAGGTATAGATGACCAACAGGTACATGAAAAGATGCTCAGCATCATTAATCATGAGGGAAATGCAAATCAGACCCACGATGAGATTTCACCTAACAACTGTTAGACTATTATCAAAAAGACAAGCAATATTAAGGAAGGTACGTATTGCATGGAGCACTGGGTGTGGTGCATAAACAATGAATCTTGGAACACTGAAAATAAAATTAAAAAGCCAAGAAATAACAAGGGTTGGTGAGGGTGTGAAGGAAAGGGAGCCTTTGTATACTGTTGAAGGGAATGTAATTTGGTGTAACTGCTATATGGAGATTTCTCAAAAAATAAAAAATGTAACTACCATATGATCCAGCAATTCCACTTCTCAGTATTTATCTGAAGAAAAATGAAAACACTGACTTGAAAAGATGTATGCACTTTTATGTCCATTGCAGAATTATTTATAATTGTTAAGATATGAACCATCAACAGATATATTGTGGTATATATACACAATGGAATATTATTCAACCATAAAAAAGAATGGAGTGTTGCCATTTGCAACAAATGGATGGACCTTGAAGGCATTATGGACTTTGAAGACATTGTGTTAAGTGGTATAAGTCAGAAAGAGAAAGACAAATACCATATAAGCTCTCATATATATGAAATCTAAAACAAAACAAAACAGCAACAATAACAACAAAAAATTGTCCATATATTCAGAGAACAGATTGGTAGTTGCCAGAGGAAAGGGGTGGGGAAGAAATAAGTTAAGGGGGCCAAAATAGAAAACTATAATGGGTTAAAGACTTGAATAAACATTTCTCAAAAGAAGACATGCAAATGACCAATAGACATATGAAAAACCCCTCAATGTCACTAATCATCATGAAAATGTAAATCAAAACCACATTGAGATATCCTCTCACACCTGTTAGGATGTCTGTTATCAAAAAGACAAGAGGTAATGAGTGTTGGTGAGGATGTGGAAAAAAAGAGAATCTTTAAGCATTGTTGGTGGGGATGCAAAATGGTGTACCTGCTGTGGAAAACAGTATAGAGGTTACTCAAAAAATTAAGAATAGACTACCAAATTATCCAGAAATCCACTTCTGTATATTTAATCCAAAGGAACTGAAATCAAGATCTCAAAGTCATATTAGTACTCCCATGTTCATTTCAACACCATGTGCATGGAAACAACCTGTCCGTCGACAGGTGAATGGATAAAAATGTATTTTATACACACAATCGCATATCATTCAGCCTTAAGAAAGTAGAGATTCTGCAGTATTTCACAACATGGAAGAATCTTGAGAACATTTTGCTAGGTGAAATAAGCTAGTCACAGAAAGAAAATACTACACGATTGTATTTATTTGAAGTATCTGAAATGACCCAATTCATAGAATCAAAGAGTGGAATGGTGACTGCCATGGGCTGGAAGAGAGGAGAAATGGGATTACTAATCAACAGACAGAAAACTTCAGTTAAGCAAAATGAATAATTTTTAGAGATCTACGATACCACATTGTACCTATAATCAACTCTACCATATTGTACAGTTAAAAATTTGTGAAGAGGGTAGATCTCATGTTATGTTTCCTTGACACAGTAAAATAAAACAAAGTTCAAGGCACTATTCAAAACGAAAAGGGATTTTTCAGAGTTTAAAAAATGTTTTAAGTATCCAAATTTTTGAATCTCAATATTAATAATGTCTCCTTCACAGTGACATTGACAGGATTAAATCAGATACATGTAAAAATGATCCCCTTACATAATTTTTTTTTTTAAAGATATATTTGTTTACTTCAGAGAGAGGGAAAGAGCAGAGGGGAGAGGAAGAGGAGAGAGGATCTTAAGCAGACTCCTCACTGAGGTCAGAGGCCAACTCAGGTCTTGATCTCAGGACCCCAAGATCATGACCTGAGCTAAAACCAAAAGTCATAATCTTATGTAAAAGTGGAATAGAGGGGGGAGGAGTCAAGATGGTGGAGAAGTAGCAAGCTGAGACTGCTTCAGCTAGCCGGAGATCAGCTAGATAGCTTATCTAAAGATTGCAAACACCTGAAAATCCATCGGCAGATCGAAGAGAAGAAGAACAGCAATTCTGGAAACAGAAAAACAACCACTTTCTGAAAGGTAGGACCGGCGGAGAAGTGAATCCAAAGCGACGGGAAGATAGACCCCGGGGGGAGGGGCCGGCTCCCGGCAAGCGGCGGAGCAACCGCGCACAAAATCAGGACTTTTAAAAGTCTGTTCCGCGGAGGGACATCGCTCCAGAGGCTAAACCGGAGCGAAGCCCACGCGGGGTCAGCGTGGCCTCAGGTCCCGCAGGGTCACAGAAGGATCGGGGGTGTCTGAGTGTCGCAGAGCTTGCGGGTATTGGAACGGGAAAGCCGGCTACAGAGACAGAGCCGACAGTAAGCTCGCAGCTCCGTGTTACCTTGAACCGGTCGCAGGCTCGGTGAGCTCGGAGCGCGGCCGGAGGTCAGGCAGACGGGAGTAACTGGGCGCTGTTCTCTGAGGGCGCACTGAGGAGTGGGGCCCTGGGCTCTCGGCTCCTCCGGGCCGGAGACCAGGAGGCCGCCATTTGTATTCCCGTCCTCTGGAACTCTACGGAAAGCGCTCAGGGAACAAAAGCTCCTGAAAGCAAACCCGAGCGGATTACTCACCCCGGCCCCGGGTAAGGGCGGTGTAATTCCGCCTGGGGCAAAGACACTTGAAAATCACTACAACAGGCCCCTCCCCCAGAAGATCAACAAGAAATCCAGCCGAGACCAAGCTCACCTACCAAGGAGTGCGGTTTCAATACCAAGGAGAGCAACAGAATTCCAGAGGAGGAGAAAGCCAAGCACGGAACTCATGGCTTTTTTCCTGTGATTTTTTTTAGTCTTGCAGTTAATTTAATTTTTTCTTTTTCATTTTTTTTTTTTTTTTTTTTTCTCGCCTTCGGGTAAAATTTTTTTTTTTTTAACTGTTACCTTTTTCTTTTTTAACGATTTTTTACTAGTTTATCTAATATATATATATATATATTTTTTTACATTTTTCTTAGGTGTTTTCTTTTTTAAAAAAAAAATTCTTTTCTTTTTTTTTTTTTTTTTTTTTTTTTTCTTTTTTCTTTCTTCCTTTTTGAACCTCTTTTTATCCCCTTTCTCCCCACTCACGATTTTGGATCTCTTCTAATTTGGCTAAAGCATATTTTCCTGGGGTTGTTGCCACCCTTTTAGTATTTTACTTGCCCCTTCATTTACTCTTATCTGGACAAAATGACAAGACGTAAAAATTCACCACAAAAAAAAGAACAAGAGGCAGTACCGAAGGCTAGGGACCTAATCAATACAGACATCGGTAATATGTCAGATCTAGAGTTCAGAATGACAATTCTCAAGGTTCTAGCCGGGCTCGAAAAAGGCATGGAAGATATTAGAGAAACCCTCTCGAGAGATATAAAAGCCCTTTCTGGAGAAATAAAAGAACTAAAATCTAACCAAGTTGAAATCAAAAAAAGCTATTAATGAGGTGCAATCAAAAATGGAGGCTCTCACTGCTAGGATAAATGAGGCAGAAGAAAGAATTAGTGATATAGAAGACCAAATGACAGAGAATAAAGAAGCTGATCAAAAGAGGGACAAACAGCTACTGGACCACGAGGGGAGAATTCGAGAAATAAGTGACACCATAAGACGAAACAACATTAGAATAATTGGGATTCCAGAAGAAGAAGAAAGTGAGAGGGGAGCAGAAGGTATACTGGAGAGAATTATTGGGGAGAATTTCCCCAATATGGCAAAGGGAACAAGCATCAAAATTCAGGAGGTTCAGAGAATGCCCCTCAAAATAAATAAGAATAGGCCCACACCCCGTCACATAATAGTAAAATTTACAAGTCTCAATGACAAAGAGAAAATCCTGAAAGCAGCCCGGGAAAAGAAGTCTGTAACATACAATGGTAAAAATATTAGATTGGCAGCTGACTTATCCACAGAGACCTGGCAGGCCAGAAAGAGCTGGCATGATATTTTCAGAGCACTAAACGAGAAAAACATGCAGCCAAGAATACTATATCCAGCTAGGCTATCATTGAAAATAGAAGGAGAGATTAAAAGCTTCCAGGACAAACAACAACTGAAAGAATTTGCAAATACCAAACCAGCTCTACAGGAAATATTGAAAGGGGTCCTCTAAGCAAAGAGAGAGCCTACAAGTGGTAGATCAGAAAGGAACAGAGACCATATACAGTAACAGTCACCTTACAGGCAATACAATGGCACTAAATTCATATCTCTCAATAGTTACCCTGAATGTGAATGGGCTAAATGCCCCTGTCAAAAGACACAGGGTATCAGAATGGATAAAAAAAACAAAACCCATCTATATGTTGCCTCCAAGAAACACATTTTAAGCCCGAAGACACCTCCAGATTTAAAGTGAGGGGGTGGAAAAGAATTTACCATGCTAATGGACATCAGAAGAAAGCAGGAGTGGCAATCCTTATATCAGATCAATTAGATTTTAAGCCAAAGACTGTAATAAGAGATGAGGAAGGACACTATATCATACTCAAAGGGTCTGTCCAACAAGAAGATTTAACAATTTTAAATATCTATGCCCCCAACGTGGGAGCAGCCAACTATATAAACCAATTAATAACAAAATCAAAGAAACACATAAACAACAATACAATAATAGTAGGGGACTTTAATATTCCCCTCACTGAAATGGACAGGTCATCCAAGCAAAAGATCAGCAAGGAAATAAAGGCCTTAAACGACACACTGGACCAGATGGACATCACAGATATATTCAGAATATTTCATCCCAAAGCAACAGAATACACATTCTTCTCTAGTGCACATGGTACATTCTCCAGAATAGATCACATCCTCGGTCCTAAATCAGGACTCAACCGGTATCAAAAGATTGGGATCATTCCCTGCATATTTTCAGACCACAATGCTCTAAAGCTAGAACTCAACCACAAAAGGAAGTTTGGAAAGAACCCAAATACATGGAGACTAAAGAGTATCCTTCTAAAGAATGAATGGGTCAACCGGGAAATTAAAGAAGAATTGAAAAAAAATCATGGAAACAAATGATAATGAAAATACAACGGTTCAAAATCTGTGGGACACAAACAAAGGCAGTCCTGAGAGGAAAATATATAGCGGTACAAGCCTTTCTCAAGAAACAAGAAAGGTCTCAGGTACACAACCTAACCCTACACCTAAAGGAGCTGGAGAAGGAACAAGAAAGAAACCCTAAGCCCAGCAGGAGAAGAGAAATCATAAAGATCAGAGCAGAAATCAATGAAATAGAAACCAAAAAAACAATAGAACAAATCAACGAAACTAGGAGCTGGTTCTTTGAAAGAATTAATAAAATTGATAAACCCCTGGCCCGACTTATCAAAAAGAAAAGAGAAAGGACCCAAATAAATAAAATCATGAATGAAAGAGGAGAGATCACAACTAACACCAAGGAAATACAAACTATTATAAGAACATACTATGAGCAACTCTACGGCAATAAATTTGACAATCTGGGAAGAAATGGATGCATTCCTAGAAACATATAAACTACCACAACTGAACCATGAAGAAATAGAAAGCCTGAACAGACCCATAACCAGTAAGGAGATTGAAACAGTCATTAAAAATCTCCAAACAAACAAAAGCCCAGGGCCAGACGGCTTCCCGGGGGAATTCTACAAAAACATTTAAAGAAGAACTAATTCCTATTCTCCTGAAAAACTGTTCCAAAAAATAGAAATGGAAGGAAAACTTCCAAACTCATTTTATGAGGCCAGCATCACCTTGATCCCAAAACCAGACAAGGATCCCACCAAAAAAGAGAGCTATAGACCGATATCCTTGATGAACACAGATGCGAAAATACTCAACAAAATACTAGCCAATCGGATTCAACAGTACATTAAAAAGATTATTCACCACGACCAAGTGGGATTTATTCCAGGGCTGCAAGGTTGGTTCAACATCCGCAAATCAGTCAATGTGATACAACACATCAATAAAAGTAAGAACAAGAACCATATGATACTCTCAATAGATGCTGAAAAAGCATTTGACAAAGTACAACATCCCTTCCTGATCAAAACTCTTCAAAGTGTAGGGATAGAGGGCACATACCTCAATATCATCAAAGCCATCTATGAAAAAACCCACCGCAAATATCATTCTCAATGGAGAAAAAACTGAAAGCTTTTCCGCTAAGGTCAGGAACACGGCAGGGATGTCCATTATCACCACTGCTATTCAACATCGTACTAGAGGTCCTAGCCTCAGCAATCAGACAACAAAAGGAAATTAAAGGCATCCAAATCGGCAAAGAAGAAGTCAAATTATCACTCTTCGCAGATGATATGATACTATATGTGGAAAACCCAAAAGACTCCACTCCAAAACTGCTAGAACTTATACAGGAATTCAGTAAAGTGTCAGGATATAAAATCAATGCACAGAAATCAGTTGCATTTCTCTATACCAACAGCAAGACAGAAGAAAGAGATATTAAGGAGTCAATCCCATTTACAATTGCATCCAAAACCATAAGATACCTAGGAATAAACCTAACCAAAGAGACACAGAATCTATACTCAGAAAACTATAAAGTACTCATGAAAAGAAATTGAGGAAGACACAAAGAAATGGAAAAATGTTCCATGCTCCTGGATTGGAAGAATAAATATTGTGAAAATGTCTATGCTACCTAAAGCAATCTACACATTTAATGCAATTCCTATCAAAGTACCATCCATCTTTTTCAAAGAAATGGAACAAATAATTCTAAAAAATTTATATGGAACCAGAAAAGACCTCGAATAGCCAAAGGGATATTGAAAAAGAAAGCCAACGTTGGTGGCATCACAATTCCGGACTTCAAGCTCTATTACAAAGCTGTCATCATCAAGACAGCATGGTACTGGCACAAAAACAGACACATAGATCAATGGAACAGAATAGAGAGCCCAGAAATAGACCCTCAACTCTATGGTCAACTAATCTTCGACAAAGCAGGAAAGAATGTCCAATGGAAAAAAGACAGCCTTTTCAATAAATGGTGCTGGGAAAATTGGACAGCCACATGCAGAAAAATGAAATTGGACCATTTCCTTACACCACACACAAAAATAGACTCAAAATGGATGAAGGACCTCAATGTACGAAAGGAATCCATCAAAATCCTTGAGGAGAACACGGGCAGCAACCTCTTCGACCTCTGCCGCAGCAACATCTTCCTAGGAACAACGCAAAAGGCAAGGGAAGCAAGGGAAAAAAATGAACTACTGGGATTTCATCAAGATCAAAAGCTTTTGCACAGCAAAGGAAACAGTTAACAAAATCAAAAGACAACTGACAGAATGGGAGAAGATATTTGCAAACGACATATCAGATAAAGGACTAGTGTCCAGAATCTATAAAGAACTTAGCAAACTCAACACCCAAAGAACAAATAATCCAATCAAGAAATGGGCAGAAGACATGAACAGACATTTCTGCAAAGAAGACATCCAGATGGCCAACAGACACATGAAAAAGTGCTCCATATCACTTGGCATCAGGGAAATACAAATCAAAACCACAATGAGATATCACCTCACACCAGTCAGAATGGCTAAAATCAACAAGTCAGGAAATGACAGATGCTGGCGAGGATGCGGAGAAAGGGGAACCCTCCTACACTGTTGGTGGGAATGCAAGCTGGTGCAGCCACTCTGGAAAACAGCATGGAGGTTCCTCAAAATGTTGAAAATAGAACTGCCCTATGACCCAGCAATTGCACTATTGGGTATTTACCCTAAAGATACAAATGTAGTGATCCAAAGGGACACATGCACCCGAATGTTTATAGCAGCAATGTCCACAATAGCCAAACTATGGAAAGAACCTAGATGTCCATCAACAGATGAATGGATCAAGAAGATGTGGTATATATACACAATGGAATACTATGCAGCCATCAAAAGAAATGAAATCTTGCCATTTGCAACAACATGGATGGAACTAGAGCGTATCATGCTTAGCGAAATAAGTCAAGCAGAGAAAGACAACTATCATATGATCTCCCTGATATGAGGAAGTGGTGATGCAACATGGAGGCTTAAGTGGGTAGAAGAATAAATGAAACAAGATGGGATTGGGAGGGAGACAAACCATAAGTGACTCTTAATCTCACAAAACAAACTGAGGGTTGCCGGGGGGAGGGGGTTGGGGAGAAGGGGGTGGGATTATGGACATTGGGGAGGGTATGTGATTTGGTGAGTGCTGTGAAGTGTGTAAACCTGGTGATTCACAGACCTGGGGATAAAAATATATGTATATAAAAAATATATGTTTATAAAAAATAAAAAATAAAAAAAAAAAAAAAAAAAAAAAAAAAAAAAAAAAGTGGAATAGAGAGAAAAATTACAAGGGACTTAAAAGTACAGTTTTCCTCTTAGAGATTGTTTTCCCTTCAAATTTCACATTAAAACCTTACACACATTTAGTTCAAGAAAGGAAGGACCAGTAAGCTGCTTCTCCTCAAGTTGTTGCTCATGTTTTTCATTAGTATGAGAAGAGAGGCTCTGGCCTGGTAGAGCAGCATTGCACCTCCAACTAGACAAGACTGGAGAGAATGAGAGAATATCATCATAAATAAGTAAGCTATAATAGAAAATGAAAGATTAGCTGATTATTCTCTCCCTGTATTCCTGTTAGTATTCCCAGTTTATTCTGGTGTTATTTTAAGCTTCTTATTAAGAGCAATACATTCTGCTCAGAGACTTCTCTGTTGATACCCAGGCTATGATTTCAATGCAGAAAAATCAAACCGTGAGTTTCCTGAGGGGAAGAATCATGTCTTACTCCTTTTTTTACTTTCCATCAATTAATAGTGCTTAACATATACAAAACTCATAAATTCTTAATGTTTATATAAGTAAATAGAAGAAAAAAATATTGTGGCAAATTATGCAAGGAAATCTTTGAATTTTATTTTTTCACTAAGGAGAAATATATGCCTAAAACCTAAATAAGTACATTCTTACTTTATTATTTATTTATTTATTTATTTTTTAAGATTTTATTCATTTATTTGACAGAGAGAGAGATCACAAGTAGGCAGAGAGGCAGGCAGAGAGAGAGAGGAGGAAGCAGGCTCCCTGCTGAGCAGAGAGCCCGATGCAGGGCTTGATCCCAGGACCCTGAGATCATGACCTGAGCTGAAGGCAGCGGCTTTACCCACTGAGCCACCCAGGCTCCCACATTCTTACTTTATTTAAACAAAGCTGAAGATGAGATGGGATTAATTAAGAGTAGATAAGGCATAAAGGAATGGTAATTCTTGTTTGCAGGAAATGACATCACTTAGGAGTTCTGTTTTTTCTTTCTTTACGCTTCATTTTCCATGACTATTTCAAGTGTTCTTGAGTCCCTGATGATATAGTCAGTTACAACCTTGAGCTGTGCTAAATAAAGGAACAATTATAAATTTCATAGTGAAGGTCTCTCTGACTTACCATTCTCTTATGGAGAAGTAGACAAGAGAGAAAGGGGGCGGAAATACCATGATAACTTTTTTTCATTGCCCCTTTTAATTCTTGTCCATTGTGTGTTTTACTACCATCCATCAAAGTTATGTCAAGAACATGCTTTACCTAAAATAACTGAGAAGTACCATAGTCTATCACTTCCCCCCGTCAACAAGTCAATTTGAAGCTCACTGTCTTTTATTAGGTCAAAAGGAATTGCTAATATTTTTAGAGAACATGATGGATTACGGTGAGAATTCTAACAAAAGGTGACCAAAATAAAACATCAACATCATTTTCATTTCTGAATTGGATGGAAGAAGAATGGGAAAAGCATAAATGACATTCCTCACTCAACCTTATTTGCGATTTATTTTAAGAGAGATGGAGGAGGACAATGGGGATAAATTTCAAGCCATCATTTAAAAATGCGGCCACAGGCAGTTGTTATTGATGTGTCATTGCATCCTGCTATTTGATACAATTTAAAATGTATTTTTCTTCCCTTGAATTTGATTTAAGGTTGTCTGCCCAAAGCTCCTCCAGGGGCACTCCCCATTTTGTGTCTTCATTTTTGAAGGAATGTGAAGTTGACACAAAACTTAGAGAATTTGGTCTTGAAGTCATTGAGGAAAGAAAACTAGTCATAGAGGAAAGAAATCAGTTCCCTCTTTTATGGGGCATATCTCTGAAACCTTTATGCTTTTTCTAACTGACTCTGGAACTCACCAGAACCACAGACACCCCAGTCTCTAGCTGTATTCAAGATTTGGCTTTTATTCCATCATTTCAAATGTATTTAGTTAGTTTCAAGTGCTTCCATACTACTTCCATAGTGTAACAGTTTATAAATTGGTATCTATAGAACACTAGAGGAGCCAGAGGAGGGTTGAAGAGAGTACCAAGAAAATGTAAAATCTGCCTCACACCTACAGTTCATCCACAGAACATCTGCCTTTTTTTAAATGTTAAGATTTATTTATATACCATATGAATTAAGGATACCACTAGTTTAAAAAGTTGGAAAACCATTGCTCTACCCAATTTAGAACAACTGAAGAAAAGCTGAATCATAGAAATTTAGAGCAAAAAGAGATTTAAGAGACAATGTAGTCCAATTCTTTGATTATATGGATGAGAAAGTTGAGTTGGGAAGAAGTGAAGAAACATGTTTGAGGGCTCATGGTGATTTACAGACATAGATCTGTTGATTTGTTCAATATTCTTCCTTTCTTGTTTTATAATGTCAGCGATGTTTAAGGAATGGAAAATGAGGAAACATTTCTAGTAGCTAACTAAACTCCATGATGTTGTTAGTTACTTTAGAGATCCTATGAAATATTAAAACAGATTAGCCCCCATTCACTCATCTTTCTGTCTATCCATCCATCCATCCATCCATCCATCTACCCAGCCTTAACCAAAGAAATATAGGTTAATACTAGAAGGCTATTCCTGATTAATTTTTATAGCAGAAATAATGTAATAAATACACCGAGTTCTCAAGCACTCAAAATTTAAAGGCTAAAAGCTTATCTTTAACATAACATATAACCTAATATATAGATGTTCATAGCCAATCCATGTGGATCTGTGAGCCTGGTGATGGGTGTTGTGGAGGGCACCTATTGCATGGAGCATTGGTTGTGGTGCACAAACAATGAATTTTGGAACACTGAAAAAAAATTAGATTAAAAAACCCCCATCTATATGGAAGGCATGTATTCCAGATCCTTTATTTAAGAGAATACTGAATCAGATAGTGGACATACATATGAGATTTTGATCAAAGATTCCTGGGAACTTCCAAAAATAATTCATATTTAAAAAGGGAACTTTTAACTTAGATTTTGCTATGAAAACCTGGATATCAGTATGTCAAGCTGAATCACATACTGATGTCACTTTTTGTCATAAGTGATATGTGTCTTCAAACCAGACATCCTCACTCCTGTACTTGTATTACTATCTAGAAGGACATAAAACATGGGAATTAAAGTGATGTTAACAAACTTTTCACTGGCTCTTTCAGTAAGTTGCTATTATAGTATCACTAGCTCCCATATTAATCCCCCAGTTTGCAAGTGGTATCTCACATACACTTCAAATAATTCTTTAGTGACCAAAGTCATGTGCCCTTTTCTTATTCTTCTGCTCCAGACTCACTCAGAGATGTATGCTTCCAAGGCCTCCAGTCCATGTGGATCTGTGTGAAGTTGCCTTGTTTCAGCTGGCAGAGTCCATAGTAGTTCTCTCTTACAGGGTGCACCTGCTTTCATGGATGTCACCATCACCTCCATAGGGCCCTGATATTGCCACTGGGCATGGCTACTACCTGTCCCTAGTACTGCTTCTTTCAAAGAGTGCTGTCAGTTGCTGCTGCTGCTGCTGCTACAATATACTACTAATGTCTCAATGCACTCTGTCCCTTACTCTGACTACCATCACCTGCATGAGGGGCTGCTTTTGCATATGGACCCTCAAGGAACCCTGGCCAAAGCCATTTGGGATCTAGGAAAAACTGTAAAGATCTCTTCTTTACAACCTGTGTTGTTTCTTTTAGTGGCATATTAAAAAAGAGACTGTACCAAACTCTACAGTGTTTTTATTCAAACAGCTATGATAAAATAAACCTAACATATAGATGTTCATAGCTTCTTTGCCTCCCTTCTCTCTGAAGAGATAAAGGACAAAATTTAAGTGTATTGTTTGAGAAAAGCAATCAAGGAAATAGAACTACAAATCCAATTAGGGGATAGGGGACATATGGTAGAGTGATTTCCCATGTCAGATGCGTATCGGGAATGCTCTATGCAGAGGTTGGGGAGCTTGATAGATCAGGATGGTGAGGACAAGACTATGCAGATGGGAGAATTCTATTAGGATACAAGAATGAGAAATTTCCAGGAATCTGGAGATGCTCAAGAATCAGGAAGTTTTTGTTAGAGTGGCTGTGGACTGAGTTTCTCTACTCACATGATGCTGGAAAGATAAAGAAGTCTTAAATTTCAGTCTGGACTAGGTGCAGCTTTATACACACTGTGTGGTTATTTCCTTAGTTATTGTACTTAACACCATCCTATCCCCTCCCTATTTCTCCCCCTTCCGTAGACATGAGTTCAGAAGGACTAGGTCAGGAGTCCATTGTGAAGGAGAGACACCAAGATGTATACAGAATTCCTGCTGCCTCTTGAGGTTGACGCTTCACTACAAAGTGGAGCCTGATGATCTCTCTGTTCTCCTGAGATAAATTCTCACTGAGATTATTCAGAGTCCCATAAACTTATTGTAGATTTACTCTTGAGTTGGCCAGAGTTACCCAGCTTTGCGTTAGCCACAGCCAAAAATAATTTAGGTTCAGCTATCCTCCCTTTCAGTAAAAAACAGAATTGTCTCTTGGATCATGGTAAGCTATTCTTGCTCATGCAGTTAAGTTCTTTGGGTGCCAGTGTAAACTGACACTTCCATTGTTTTTGCATTCATATACTCCAATTTTATAATCCCCAAATTAATTCAGAACAGCTGAAGATGAATCTGCATCAGAAGACTACATGCTGCCCAAGGTATCCCAGTTGATTCAAGGGTAGATTTATTGTAGACTTGTGGGCTCACCAGCTTTTATCCTCATTTTGCTTCCCAGATCGGCATCTGTGTTTGTTTAACAGCCACTGGCTGAATCACTCTGAGAATCATGGAAGCATGTGGAAGCCCCAGGGGTCACATGGCTCATCTCCTGAAGTGACACTGTGGGTGTTTATATCACTCATTGGGTTAGGATTTGTCTCATGGAAATTGAGCTCAAAAGTTGAGTCTATCAGTTTCCCAGAAAAATAAATCTCGGAATTCTCAGTGACCTCAAGTTTTCCCCAAGGATATCAACATTTTTTTCTCCTAAAGCCAAGAAAGAGGTGATGCCATATCCCAGTAACAAGGAGGCTGTATTTAATTCATGTTTCCAGTATTTATAGTGTTCCTACCATGGGCCAGGCCCAGCACTACGTACAGAGATGACTGGAGCATATTCATAGTCTCCATTATCTCAAGAAGGTCACTGGCTATTAGGGGAACAGACAGTACTCCCACAAGGCAGAGAGAAATACTGAGTAGGGGTGTACTCAGGGTATGTGCCTGCATTCTGGTAGATGGGCAGTTAAGTTTGACTATGGAGGGAGGAACAGTTAATGGTAGAGCAAAACAGGTGAGGACTCTTAGTCATTTCTTGCACATGACCACATGCATGCCATGAGGGGAGGCACTTGACTTGGAAGCCATCATATCTGCCATTTGTAAAGTTCTTACTATCTCTCCTCAAATACTCCCACCTTGAGTTAATGTGACGGCTAAATATGAAAGCATCTGAGGCAATTCTGAAAAATGGAGATGCCCAAGCCCCACCACAGACTGACTGAAAGAGGATCTCAGGAGAAGAACTCTGCTTCTTAAAGCTTTCTTTCTAGAGAATTCCCTAGTAGTACAGCTAGCCAGCTTGGCACAAGCTTTCACACTGGCTTTTTGAAAACCATTGCTCTGAGAGCTCTCCCCAAATGGCCTCAACCAAAATCCCATACAGTTTGTCAGTGGGGCTGGATAAGTATTCCCTGACATGTGCCACCTGATGTTACCTGCTTTTAAAAATTCCACTGCAAGCCAAACCTGAAGAGGTACCTGGGGGAAATATGGTACATGTTAAACTTGGAAGTCCCCCAAGCCCTTTTCAATCCCATCCATTATGTCTAGACTCTCATTTTGCTGCCATTGGGTAGGGTTATTTAGGACAGAGACCACTATGGGCCATGGGGATATGTGTTTGAGGCCAGCTCAAGGTTAGTTTCAAGGTTAGTCTTAGCCCTTCCATAAATTTCTGGAAGTATTTATTTTGTCAGAATGAATGCTCATTTTTCTGTTTGATATGAGCATATACTGTTCAGTCTCTTGCTGAGACCAATAAGCTAACTGAAAACTTGCAAATGTCCCTAAACCTTCAGACTTCATGGACACCCTGACCATTCACACTTCTTTTGCCCAGCTACAGTAGCATCAACATGGTAATTGGGAGGTCTAGGATCAAGGCAAGAGAGCTGGCTTCAAGTCCTGATTGTATCACCATGTATATCTGTGACTTGATTGTCTCATTTAAGCTCTCTGGGTCAATTTCCTTGTCTATAAAATGAGGGAATTGGACTGGAAGATTGTCAAGGTCAGACCCGTTTTCACTGGGGTAGCATATGCTGGATTGTCCTTTGAAGATTGCTACAAAATTACTTACACCTATGTTGTCTCTGCTAATGTTCTTAGTTAGAAGTGTGAATCCTAGAAACAATTTTTCAAAAGCCATCCTTCCTTAATTAAAACGGGAAAGAAGAAAACCGCCTAGTATTTATTCGGCGACTATCATGCCCCAGGCATTGTGTCGAGTGCTGCTGCTTCTGTGAATTCATCTAATCCCTCTAAAATTCCAGGAGAATTCCTCTTCTAGTTGGAAGACCCTGGAAAATTCTCATTTCAGAAACAAAAAGAAGACTCAGATGGTAAAATAACTTGTCTAAGTTCACTGAGCTAGTAAATGATAGAAGTACGGCTCAGGTTAAGGTTTTGTAATGCTAAACCCAGTGCTGCTAATAGCTCAAATTCTGTTATAATCCTGCAGGTGGAAGAGGTCCTTCCCTGTAAATTAACTGACTGGTCCACTTTGGTAGAGAACGACTATGGATAACAGCCTGTGAGAGCTCTGCTATTTGCCCTTCATTTCATGCTTCCCTTCAGGGTCCTCCATGAGGCTCACATTAGTCTCTGACTGAGTTACCAAATGAATGTCTGTCTTCTCTTTCTGTTCACCAACTTTTCTTCCTTAAAAAGGAAAAATAAAAATAAAGCATAGTTAAGTATTAAGGCAAAATTAATGCTGTGTTTTTAATCATGTAAATGCCAGTAAAAATCCTAGGTTTAAAATCCCAAGGCGAGCATAGCCGAGCCCATTGTGCTAGCAGAAGAAGGAATTAATACCATGCCAGCTAATGAAAAAATTCTAAGTACTGCTAAGACATTGGATGTAGTAGAACAGGGAGTCGAAACTTAACGTTTTCTGCCTGTATGATTAAAATACCAATTTTGAGACTGCATTGATTTTAACCAAAATTCTTTCCCATTTTATGAAACATTCTTTGAAAATGAACCATTATTATAAGACCTGGAATGTTAAAAAGAAATACATAAGGGTGTTATTGGCTCAATTAATATTCATTTTAAAAATGAGGAAATAGCTTGAAATGACTCTGAGGGCACACAGTAGGGACTTTAGGTTGTCGAACCCCAATTCATAGCTGACAGCTGGCAAACATTAAAACAACACATCTGTGAATCATTTAGCTAGTCTTTTGCATAACAGGCATTCTTCATGTGGAATCTACTCTGGCAGAGGAGCCACTGAGCAGACGTGCCATTTACCACAACATCAAGTCTGAGCATTTTCATGTGGTGTGGGGGAGCAGCAGTAGTGTGTTCCGGCCTTAGCTCTCTTCTTGGCCCCTGACATTCTGTCATTTACTTAGTGTTGTTTTCCCTCTACAATCACCACCACCATCATTTCAATTTCTTTTAGCTCAGAAAATGTTGCTCTAATATTAATATATACATTGGCCAATTCCAGAAGCTAATGGTTCTTACCAGTCTTGAGTTAAGAGAAATATATCTTGGGACACCTGGGTGGCTCAGTCAGTTAAGCATCCGCCTTTGGCTCAGGTCATGATCCCTGGGTCTTGGGATCGAGTCCCACATTGGGCTCCTTGCTCAGCAGAGAGCCTGCTTCTCCCTCTGCCTGCCCTTTTCACTCTCTCTGACAAATAAATAAAATTTTTAAAAAGAGAAACATAACTCATTTATCTGTATTCTAAGCAGGGTCTTTCCAGTCTGAGGCTATGAGGTTTTTCAAGTATTTTATTTCCTATTTTCTATTTTATTCCTACTTTTTTCCCTTTTAATTTCCTTAATTTTTCTGGTTTGGTTTCAGCATAAGCTCAGGTATGACCAGTAGATAAAGTAGATACAGTATCATTGGCTTGTGAGAGTAATCGCTTTAATGAGGGATCTGCTGAGCTTCTGTTGGTCCCCAGGAAGCATGGCAGAAGGGACTGTGTTTATAATTGACTCTAATCCATTCTAATCTTCCACCTTAACCTCACCAAGAATTAAGTGATTGATTTTGGGTCTCTTGAAAGAAAATAAAGACCTCCTGGGATGAATGTTGGCAGCTGCCCAAGGACAATCAGACAATTGAGGGTTGGCATCATTTGTATTTGGATATGAAGAACTATCTTGATCTAATCAGGTGATTTCTCTCCCACATCTCCACACAATCTTGGTTTTTTTTCATCCCTAATTGAGCATTATCATGATCCTGGGTCAGAACTGGACAGAATTGCATAACCATTTCTTTACCTCCCGTAATGCCAGATATACCTAAGACAAAACACAGCCAGAATGGTGTAAGCAAAGCTTATTCTTTGGCATTCTGCTTCCTCTAAGGATCACCCCTCACTCTCTTGCCCCCAAGTCCAAGGTCTGTGATTCCCTGTGTGCTGACCTTAGGCTGCAGGCACTACCTGTTTTCTCTTCAGCCCACTAAAAAGTTACATCATATAGTCTCCTTCTAACAGAGGCCATTTTTCCAAATATATTTGTGTTAGCTGCTACAACAATGAGCTGTTGGGATCAAGAGTAGCCAAATCTTAAATTGGATATTAATCACACGAGTCCTTTTTTTTAAAAAAAATGCTATTGGAATTCGGTCAAAATTATAAACCGATAGGAATGGAGAACAATCATCAAGCACGGAGAGAGAGTTGACCTTCCTCTTCTTTACCTCCTTTCTCCCTCCAACACTCCTGTTGTCCCCATTCTTCAGGCACCTTTCCAGTTTCCATTTGTCCCAAGATAACCCATAATCAGCAAATTTAGTTGTCCTCTGTCTTCTCTTTGTACGTGGGCCTCTCAGCCCCCTGACAACCTTGCCTTGCTGAGCTGGAACCCCCTGTCATGCATTCTCCTTTCCTAGTCCCTAACTTCAAGTATTGTTGATTTCAGTACAAAGTCAATATATCATCTTCAACTACAGTCTCATCTCCACTCAGGAATCCTTTTCTTTATTTCTCTTGCCTTCCTGTCACCATCCTTCTGATATGTATTCCAAAGCTCCCTGCTCCACTTTCCTCAGGGCTCCCCCACCTCACTGATTTTCTGCAAGTTACCCACCTGCTTTTCTATTTATATACAAGGCTGGGAGCTCAGATCTGAACTCCAACTTTCTTACTCTCCACATACCAATCCTACAATAATTTTTCTTCTCCTCGCCATCAGACCGGAAGCACTTTTGTTTTCCTTTGCAGTGTGGTCACTCTATGTTCTGATCTCAGCCCTCCTCATTATTTCCCAGATACTTTTCTGTGACTTTTCCCTTTTTTTTCCCTTTGCATTAGTCATCTCTTTCTCTTCACTCTTTGTTTCCCCTCTGCCCCCACTCCTGCTACCTCACACTGTCCCTTTCTTCTCAAAAGAATCCTCTACTCTTTCTGCCTCCCAAAATGTAGCTCAGCCTCTGAGTATGCTATCATTCTTCCACCACCTGCTTAAACTACTAGTGAGAAAAAGAGCAGGGAGGGTAGACAGAGAAGAAGAGAAGAAAGAAAACAGAACTTTAGGGAGACCCATATCATGGAGTTGAAGGTTGAATGGCTTGCAAAAAAAGAGAAGGGCTAGCCACAGAAGTGTGCATGGGGTGGGGTATGGGAGCAGAAGACCGCCGCCCTGGGTTTGCCCATGGAAGCCAGACAAGTTTCCCAGCAGTCCCACCCTCTGAGCCAGGAGAATCAGGACAGGAAAGAGGCAATGTTCCATTCCAACCAGGTGGACCCTTGACAGAGCCAGTTAATGGGCAAATTGGTGGGACTGAACAGTGAATCCCAGTGCAGCAGGTACAGGGCTGACATTGGTCCTCCTGCCATACACTGCTGGGCAGAGGGACCAGTCAACTGCTGATACCAGCAGGTCCAGAAATCCTGGATGGAGCTACTAAAGGGTGAAGGAACCTTCTGGTTAGGTAGTATGGTCTCCTTTCACCTCTCCCCACAATCCCCCATTCACCCACACTTTCTAGCCCCAGCTGGTTCACTTTTAACAGATGATGTCTTTTTTCTCTGAATTAATGAAAATATTCTTGATTTTTGACCTATCAGCAAATTTCAGGACCTATCATCAAACTTATATTTTTAAGAAGCAAAGCTGGACCAAGGCTCCTGTAAAACTCAGAGAGAAGAGAGTTCTTTATTCTTTTGTCACACTGAGGCCTTGAGCCAGACAGATCAAGCTTGTGTCAGAAGATATTAAGACCAACTCTACAACATACGGATTTAGGGGCACGTGTCACATTTGATATGGGTAAGAGAGGAATGCCTTGACTGAGTCAAGGCAAAGTGTACTCAGAAGCACCCTGAAAGGAACAGGGACTAGCGCAGAAAGAATCCTTGAGTCTTTCTCAGCCCAAAGAAGCAAAACTCCTGACTCAGACAATACTGAATCTGAGTAAATATCATCAGTAAGAGTATTCATCTTTGTGTTCCCACTTTCTTTAATGGTAATCATTATTCTAGGCAAGGATCATTCCTGTCTAGTTTCCACTGAGCCCCCAAACATCACCAACACATAAACACTAACTTGCTCAGGGAACTCCGCTGGCAGCAGAGCCCAGGGAAATTGTGTCATCCATTTAAGATGTCTCACATCCTAGACACTCTGTTATCCCAGGCCGTTGCTGGCTCCCTTGAAAGCAATAAGCCGACAACACAGGAAGCAGTCAGGAAATCCAATATCTAAACCCTGTATGAGATTGTGGCCCCAATCTAATAAGAATAGATTCATTTTATTTTATTCCCATTTTGTCACCTGCTTTGTGGGAAAGTGAAACATGATAAATCAGAACATTATGGCCACTTCTGAGTACATATTGACTCATCATTCCTTGAACTTTTATGCCAAACATTGTGAACGATGTAGATTCGTGGAGACTGAACTTCTCAGCTGTCTTCTATCACGGTGTTACAGTCGTCTCCTGCTAAGGAAGCTTAAAGATTTCCTCGTGGCTAGCTTTAAACCCTCAGTTGTTGAATGATCTGGGACTGATTTAAATTCCCAAATGAATCTGACAGAGGCATTCCTCTGATCTGGATTCATCTTCCTGGAGTGGCCCAGAACCAAGACCACTCCAGGAAGCAATTAGGGCAGGTACATTGGCTAACCTGCTGAAGACTTTCAAGGAATCCGTGGTTTTAATAAAACCTAAATTTTATTTGAGCAAAATTGCTAAGGAAGCAAAAAGGTAAAGAATCTGAGATCCCAGCCTCTTCCAGTTTAGAAGGTTTCTTTTTAAGTGGATAGATTTATTAATTCAATTTTAACTGGATTTTATAGTGTCTCTATGCCCTACCCAGAACATCTGTATATTGGGTGGCTGTTTACTTTAGGCTTTCATGTAAGCCCTAGTAAGATCTTTTCATTAATCCAATCACTACAGCAGGCTATGATTAATTTACTATAGCATTGATTTTTAAGGATTAGAGAAAAAGCCTCCTTACTCGGCAGGGAGGGGGGAAACATTAAGGGATTATAGGCTGCATCTGCCAGAATATAGATATTCATCCATATAATTTATTGCAATTTTCTGTGTTTTAAATGGTCTATCATCTTCTGAATAGTTCATGGATATCTTATGTTTTGTAGCTTAATAGCACGCCTAGCAGACTGCTGAATTGTTGAGATCTCTAAAAGTCATTTAATGATGACCATTAGACTCGTCTTGAATCAGTGAACTAGAAAGCCATTTTCATTTCTGTAATCTTTAGCAGTTTACTATTTTACTAATGAGGAAACACAAGCACAGAAAGGTTAAATGACCTATCTGTCCAACATCACTGAATTGAGGAAGAGCTATGGCTAGAAAGTCTTCCCTGACTCCCTTCCTTTGCATCTTATTGTTATTACCATTATTGTGGCTTCATTAGCTATATTGTTGGCCAAGCTTTGTACCAAGTGCTTTCACATGTGCTTTCTCACAGCAGCCCTGGAAGCTAGGTATTGTCATTAGCCTCATATGTAAGAAGACTAAGGCTTATTCTCTCTTCTTGACATCCAGGACCTTTTGCTTTCCTTCTCTGTTTGAGAAATATATTCTCTAATTTTTATTAACATGATAAGATTTTGGTTTGCTTTGTCTTACTAAAATTCCGTATCTGGTAATCATCTATTTAGCCTCATAATTTTTGAAAAATATTAGTTATATTTAAAAAAAATGTTTTGTCCTTTTCATTTTGTGTGTAACTTCATACTTCATGTTTCAAATCACAGGGATGATAATAGAGCAAAGAGCTCACACAATGGAGGATAAGGACTTCTTTTACCCAATTCTCCTTTGATCATCCAAATGGCTCTCCCAGCCCCTTGAGCAGATGGTTCTCCAAAAAGACTCCTTCTGAGCTACTTAGAATATCTATGGTTTGTCTCATGTCAGGATGTGTCTTAGGTCAGGGTCTTTGGGAAACATATGTGGTGAGATTTGTCTGCAGGAGGTGTAATGGGGGCTGCTCTTGGGAACGACACCTACCAGGGAGTGAGGAAGCAAGACAGGGCAGAAGGAGAAGTTGATTTGTGATAAAGTTAAAGCACAGGACTCAGCCGGTTCTACAAGGGAGCTCTAGAGCTGGGATGACCCTTCAGAGTTATCCAGAATTGAGGCAAAGACCAGGCCTTTGTACCTGCCCCTCATTATCTTCTCATTACATGTGGGCTTTTTCCGGGAAGGAAGCATAAACTTGGCAGAGGCAGCTCTCTTCAGATGAAGAAAATTCTTGGAGAGTGACTCAGTTATGAGCCATTAGCAGGCAGCAGCAGGGGAAATGCGTGGTTCAGTCTTGGAAGAGGGAGTTTGTCAGCACACCACAGGATCTAATACTAGAAGATGCCAGTTTCCTCAGTGCTGAGAGCATGCTTGATTATCTGAGATGATTTTGCTTCAAGCTATCTTTAGTGGTTTGAAAGGTGACCCACCGAAAAGAAGTGTGCAGGTCTTAAGCTCCAATACCCATAAATGAGACCTAATTCAAAAAAAGAGTCCTCGCAGATGTAATTAAGTTAAAAATCTCAAGATGAGATCATCCTGGATTAACAGTGTGGGCCCTAAATCGAGTGACTAATGTCTTTATAAGAAACAGAAGAGGAGATGACACAAGGAAAGGGGGAGAAGGCCAAGTGAAGACTGAAACAGATTGGGTGATGCTAACAGTCCCCAGAAGCTGAAGCATTAATGAACAGATTGTCTTGTAGAGCCTCCAGATGAGGAGCAACCCGCCTGACACCTGCTTCTGGACTTCTGCTTTCTAGAATTGTGAGAGAATGAATTTCTGTTGTTTTCGTCACCAATTTTGCAGTAATTTATACAGCCCTAAGAAAACAAATATATTAAACCATTTTATCCTACATAAGAAATTATATATTTAAAATCCATAATCTCCAATATCTCTGTCCAATGGATTTAGTGCAAACCATGACAATAGCGTGTCAGGACCCAGGATAGCACGGACATTACATGGTGCTGCAGAATATCTTGACAGTTATAAGAAAGTTATAAGTCTTAGTTCACAGTTTGTGGCTGGGTCCTGTTACCCACTTTGAACTCTCCATTTCTGGTTTGCTTATTCTCAAGTATTTATTTCCCCTCAGGTGTTTTCCTGATCTGTAATATTTCATGCCCCACAACAGGCTTCTTTTCCACATAACGGAGGTAGAAAATTCCTTGGAAAAATCCAGGAGTTTTCCTTAGATAAAGATTTCAAACTGATACCTGTGCACATGCTTTTTCTCCAGGGAAACCTTGGTGCTACCTGGTATGTTGAGACCAAAGTAAAAGAGGAGGTCTATGAAGTGGTAACTTTTGATCTCCCCAGGGAATGCTGTTAACATTCAATGAGGTGACAAGAGGTGGTGAAGCTGAAGTTTAAAGGTGCTGATCATTTGTTTGTCTTTAAAATCAAGAGCTAAATCCTACTGCACAATGGTCAGAGCCTGAAACAATGTCTTAGTCACTCTATATGCAGAACATAATGACACATTCTTCTGATTTTAACTGTTTGTTCTGAGAGATCTGAGATCTTACAGACATTGCCAATAGGGGAAGCTTTTTCTCACAAGAGGACTTAACCTCCTATTGCACAGGACTGAAGGAAGTGACCTCTTTTGAAGCCTTTCTTGGAAGGGAGAGGATCTCAACTCAAGCTCTCATCCACCACCATGCTGAAAATTCTCTGACTGGTGGCTTCTGAGGTGACTCTTGTGAGGCTGGGCACTCAACAGTGAGCCTCAAAGAAAGCCTACAGCCTTTTCTGTTATAATAACTGAGGACCACATTGGCTGGTATGCTGGATACTACTTTTTTTTTTTTTTTTTGGTCTCTCCAGATCTATCATGTTTATTGGCCCAGGAGGCAAAGCTGTGTGGACTGTAAATGAGCTCTCTTGACCTCTGGTTCTGCAAATGTCTCAACCTTACTCTCCTTCCTCCCTCTAAGGAAAGTGAGGTTGAGGTATTCATATCC
The DNA here is from genome assembly GCF_011764305.1 of Mustela putorius furo. NCBI lineage: Eukaryota > Metazoa > Chordata > Mammalia > Carnivora > Mustelidae > Mustela > Mustela putorius. Next base: position 36,932,067 of record NW_025421987.1, read on the forward strand.
CCAGCTGCCTGTGTGAAGAGTTGCTGTGGCTTGCCTGCATTTCTATACTGAAAAGGCCACAGTTCCTGTCAGGAGGCCCTCTTCCTATAGTTATTCTCTCCAGTGACCCTCTCCCAGTTCCCCTCAGTCCTGGGAAAGGAAGTGGCTTCCCAGTGTTGCTAGCCCTGAGAACTATGACATCCCTTCTTATTTCCCCTATACCCTGGTGGGTCCGTAATCAAAGGAGCGAGACTGATACAAAGCGAAGGTCAAGCAAAGCTTTATTTTGCACCAAGCATCCAGAATCAAACTGACAGGTCGTACTGCCTCTTACAGAGAGGGTGACCCCTCCCTGCCTTACAGACTAACTTTTATAGAGCAAAGGCCATGTGGTTGAGCCTGGACACACAAGGTGGCCAATGAGATTGCAACACGCAATCTCATGCTAGGTCACACACGGTGGCCAATTGACTTACAATTTACCCTATAGTAGATATTTGAACTAGCCTATCACCTCGGTCAGAATTGGCGCCCAAAAGGCGGGGCCAACACTCCTTGGTAGCTAGGGAGACAGTATGAGCACTTCACTGATTGAATGTCTCCACCTGGCCTGACCAGCCCTTGTATTTGGGCTTTTTCCTGGGACTGGTCAACCATATTTTACTGGTTTCCCAGACTTACTTTTATGTAAGTCCCCTGGCGGGGGGGAGGGGGGGGTCAGTTTAAGTTTTATTGCATAAACAACAAAATGGCTGTTCAACTGGGTGGAATTGCTCTGGCTAAATAGGCCTTTACAACCCTACCATGCCTTATATATAAACCGCACATTAAACTCAACTCAATTATCACTTTTGAATATGTCTTTTGTTTTCTGATGGGTTGAGACTGGCTTACCGACTCTGGGGTAATGCAGCTCCCAAGAAACAAGAAATTCAGTGAGAGCTAAACCACTAGTACCAGCAGAAGTTGTACTGTATCTTCTCTGATACTTAAAATATCACCTGCCTCTATGTAGGAGACCTAGATCATATTCATTTCCCCAGAGTTATAGCATCATACTCCTTAGCTTTCTGGCTATCAGAGAAAAGAATCTTATCATTGGTAGAGGTAGGTTTGTCATTTCTATCTTAAGTACTGCTGTTGAGTTCCATGGCTCATGTGACAAGGATTTCTTTATTTTCTATAGTTCATTTGAGCATTTGGCAGGTCAGCCATGAAATGTCTTTAAATTTATATCAACATTGTCAAGGTGTATATTGTCTGCTCTTTTATGAGCTACTGATTTCCTTATATAGTTTAAAGTGGACCTAAAGGTCATAATTGGTGGGGGACCTATGGGGGTCCTTGGACTGCTCATACTTACAGTGGTCATCCCTCTCCTTGATAATGTTAAAACGATGTCAGTGGGGAGGTTCTTTATCTTTGTCTCTGTAGATCAGTCCTAGTACCTGGCATGTAGTTGGAGCCCAATATTTTTTTAGAAACTCATCAGAAAAAAGGATATATATTATTTTTAAGACTATCTGACTAGCTTATTGCAATTTTGTGGACATTGTGAGAGGAGTGTGCTAATTTGTTCCCATTGATGGGAAATGATGTTACTTAGTAAAGAGAGTTTTACCAAAAAAAAAAAAATAATAATAATAATAATAATATAGTATCTGTTATGTGGCCAAGACCATTCTGGGGGCTGGAGATAGAGCAGTAAATAAGAAGACAGCTTTGACATGCATTCCCCCAAAGGCACAGCATGAGATAAGAGACTGTTTACAGCTACCTTAAAACGTCATTCTCTGGAACAGAAATGGGGGACAGAGAAGAGCAAAGCAGGGAAGGAAGAACAACCAATCTAAAGGCATATTATTAAGCAGCTTGCACTATGGATAGATGTGGCTGGGTCCCTCTGGGCACCTTCTAAAGAGTCCTGTAGAACACACCTTAGAATCACTCACCTGATCATTAGAAGAGGAAGGATTTATGCATGAGCTCTTGCTCCTCATGGGCCACGTGTTACCCTATGGGGTGTTAACTACCTTTCAGGGTTGTTCATGTGTCAGAATGGATGAGGCACTGTGTCTCTGCTCCAGAGACACCCAGTCAGAAAGTGAGGGTCATTCTGGGCGGCGGAGGAGAGGCTGTATGTGTTGTATATGTAAGGGTTGTAAGAGGTTGTATATGTAAGCAGCTGGTTGCTTCCACAACAGCTGTAATGAAAAGGTGAGTCAAGAGGATGTTTGGTGAGGTGTAAGAGATGATTAATACACAGAATTCCTTTCCTTGCAGAGCTTACATTCTAAAAGAAAGTAAAGTGACAATACACCAACATGAAAGACAGCAACCTAACTTCTCTTAGTCGATCGATAAGCACCATGGAGGGAATAACTGCTGTTGATATGAATGAGACCCATGGGTGGGGAGAGGGGGCGTGCTCCTGTGAACACTCATGGAGGTCAGAAACGTCCTTGAAGAGGAAGGGGATGACCCCAGAATGACAGAATCCAGTCATGTAACAAGGCTGTGGAAGAGTACTAAACAGAGCACATGGCTCACGCAGAGACCCTGGGGTTTAAAGAACACAGAGAGCCTGAGGGACAGAAAGGAAAGAGGGGGCGAACTGTGGTGAATGAGGGCCTCTGCCGCTGGAAGGGCGGAGACAGTGGAGTCGGGCTTAGTGGTCGGTTGTGCAGAGTCTGGCCAACCACGGTGAGGTGTTGAGTTCTTCTCAAGCACCTGTATGCCTTAGAGATGTATGGAAAGAGGAGCTTAGACATTTACAAAACTGGCATTTAAGGTCTGTACCTCTCACAAGTAACTGCCAGATCTCTGACACATTGTTCTATGCAATTTTATGTCCCAAAGGCACACATTTGAGTCACACGACCTGTGAGGCTTGTATGTAGGGATGAATGGCTTTGCTGGGACTTGAGCCCAGTTGACAGCGCAGTCTGGTTTTGTGGTTCTTTTCTCAGGGTCATGTAAATAGCAATATTTGTGGTATGATTAGCCTTTGTTTCTGTATGAAAAAGTGGCCCACATTAAAGCCATGCCTTTGAGTTCAATATTTATGGTATGCATATAGCTCTGTGACTTCAGGTTCATCATTTCCCTTCACTGGGCACCAGGTGCCTTGTTTATAAAATAAGGGGTTGATGATTCTAAAGTTCCAGGGTCTATAACTGTGCTTAGAGTGTGAAACTGATACAAATGCTGGTAATTCCAAGTAGATTCTAACACTCTCAAATGCAACAAGGCATGATTTTAGGGAAAAGGAAGAAGAAAGAAAGAAAAGAAAAGAAAAGCTTTTCCCCACTTTCTCAAAAGGGACAAGGCATGATTTTGTTTTAGAAAATAAAGCTTTGAGGATCTTCTGCTTGCTTCAGAGGACTTTCCATACACAGTGTTTTCTGTTGTTCATTTGTTTACCTCGTCATCCAGTTCTAGAAGTGTGGCCTTCCCAGCTGGGTGCTGGGTAATTAGAGCAGCTTCCCCATAGGCCGGCTGTGTGCACTGAGGAGAGAGGAGAGGCCGCAAAGAGAAAGCAAAGTATTTGGAGAAATAAATAAGAGATCTATAGTGCCTTCTCTGAGCAAAATGAAAGAGAAAAATACATAATAAATAGTGAAAGAACAGTGGCAATAAAATAAAATTGATGCTGAGTTACATAATACCAGGCGAAGTTAACTCAATACCTTCGATTTAAAAATGGCCCCTGTGGTATCACCCAGAAAGCTGGTCAGAATTCCTCCAGGAAATTAAATTGAAAAGCAAGCAAGCGAACAAACAAATACACAAACACAAACTTCTCAAACGAATGTGTGTATGTACATCTATACATTCAGACAGAAATTGCTCACTCTTGTTTCCTCTGTGACATACTACAGCAGTTCGGTAGAGAGAAATGTAATGGGAACAAACAAAACCAAATGATTTCTAGATTGTTTCTTACTTCTTAAGATATCAGAGGCATTTTACTTTGAGGAATGGTTGCTTTCAGCTGTTGCGCTCACTGCACTAAATAGTTGAATAGTGTAAGCAAAGACTCTGCATCTCAGTGTACGATGCAGTACAGGGTTTCCTACAACAAACTCTTTGACCTTGACCAAGACACCTCTGGAGCCTCAGTTTCTTCATCTGTAAAATGAAGAGCTCTGGCTCTGCTAGATCATTGGTACAGCTCCTTCTAGCTCCAACATTCTAAAGATTGTGGCAGAAAACAGACAACCTTTGTGTCGAGGCATGCCCATGCCTCTGTTTTTGACTCTTCATAAAGAAGGCAAATTTTTCAAAAGTTAGACTTCTTTTTTTGGAGAAGGGGAGCATATTTTTATTCACAAGAATCCTCTATGTTCTTAGACCACTATGGGGTCTGAGGTCCAAAAGAATGTCTGTGGTCTCTGTAAGATCCTCAGTCACCAAATAAAGTGGAGTAATGTTTATTGCAAGGTTTTCATTGAGCCAGAAAGGTGAAATAATACATTTTTAAGAGATGTTCAGCAGTGAGGACCTTTTCCTCACTTACTTTACCTTCCCATCACAATTCTTCCCCTATGAAAAGTATTTGATTTAGCTCTCAGTTACCCAGGAAATGCTATTAATCACAATCTCCTATTTCCTGATAACATTACCTAACTGAGGCTGTATTGAGCCACAGCATTACAAAAAACAGCAAATACCAAAGTGGCCTCTGTCCTCTGTCTTCCTCTCACTCACTGGCTCTGGCTCTGGCTTTCGCTCTCAAACTCAGAACTCCTGAGCCAGGGAACGCGGGCAGCTTCTGGAAGCTGCAAAAGGCCAGAAAAGTCATCTCTTCCTAAAGTTTCCAGAAAGAAACAGAACTCGGCCGACACCTTGGTTTTAGAGTAGTGAGACCATGTCAGATTTACCTACAGAACAGTAAAATAATAAATTTATGTTGTTTTTAAGTGACTAAATAAATAAATAAATAAATTTTAAAAAGGAAATCATTGGTGGGACAGATTACTTCCAAAAGATCAGATGCAGTCCTTGGTTGACTTGACTTAGTCTGTTGTTTTCACCAAGTGTAGAAACGCAGTATCTGTATGTGAATCCATAGTTGTAAAAACACAATGTGGTTAAGAATATATTTGCATCACAGTATGTGACTTGGCTCCTTAACTATCTTTTTTTAAGGTCTGAAATCAATTGGAACACTTCTCAGTTTTTCAGGTGGTACTTTTTTTTCTCATTGCATTTGGAAGAGATGTTTTAAGAAAATTTCAATGTTCTGAAACTGGGTAGGACATAGAATCTCTAAGATTTCTTTTATTGTGTGTTAATCCTAGTGATATTAATAGTTTGTAAAATATATTCCTGCAAAAGTCAACATTAATGAATTATGAGTGAGCTAGCATTAGCTTCCCAGGTCTTTGGCAAAACCAAGCTCTCTCTCCTTTCTGTTGGTGGCCCTTTCTCTCTTTCCTTATTTTAGCTTGCCACTGAAAATTATTCAAAGGTTACTAACTATAATTATTCAATTGAATTTTTAAATTCTATTTCATAATGTAAAACATTAGGTAGAAATTTTATATTTATCTTACTTCAGAATTCTGTTTTGAACATCTATACAACAGAATCCCATGCAACTATTTCAAAAGAAGGAGGTTTATCTTTGTTTTATAACATGTATATGTCTGCAATATATTATGAAGTATAACAAAAGGGACAGGCTGGAGTGCATGTGGTAAACATAGTAAAAATCAATTTTCTTCATACGTACATACATACATATTTATGTAAAATCCAGGGAGATGTAAGACAAAAATAGAAATACTGGTTGTCTGTGGGTGGTTAGGATTCCAGCTGATTTTTATTTTCTTTGTTAACCCTTTTAAAATGCATTGTGGTAATGAAAAGATATTGATGTTATCATTGGAAAAGTGTATTACATTAAAATCAGTCTTTAACGGATGGCATTGAGCATGGTGGAAATGATGGTGACTAAATAGATTGTCATCTGCGGAAAGTGTCATGAAATTCTTTCTCTCCCATTAGAGGGCAATTCTTAAATCTCATAAAATCTGAGTGGAAACCAAAAGGGGGAACTTGCTTCTCATGAAGGTGGGGCCTCTACCTAACGGGCTGTCCCTCACTTTCCATCAAAGTCCAGTGATCCCTTGCTCCTTGGGGAGGTGGCTCTTCCAGCAGGGACCCATGACATTTAATCCAGACCCTTCTCCATGGTTTTACAGCCCTTACATCTTCTACAGTTTTTCATTTCTCCTCAGTCTGATGCATGAAACTTCCCAGCACATTTTTGATTCCCTGTCCAATTGGACACCAAGGCTTGCCTCCTCTTTCCTTGTAATGTCCGCACCCCCATCACACTCTGCCATAACGAATCAGTAGACTCTTGTCCTCCGATGCTTAAAGAAATGCAAGACCCCCAACAGGTCTTCCTCCTCTCTCTTCCCCCCTTATTTTATCCACAACTCCACTCAATTCATATTTCTAAAATGTTATTTTATATATGTTATTCTTTTGTTGAAAGACCTATAACATGAAGAAAAAAATACAGCTCAGAATTCAAAGCCCTCCTCCATCTAATCTCACCCCTTGGACAGCTTTGTTTGGGCCCCAGCCCCTCAATAAAGCCTCTGTTCCATGATAACAACTGACTCACAGAGTTGGCCTTGAACTTCAGCAGTTCCAGCTGATGGCTCTTAGTGTTTCCTGTGGTTGAAATGACTTACCTTGTGGTTTCCACCAGACTTGTCTTTACAGTAAGAAGCCAGGTTTAGGTTCCCTACTGACTTGATCCTTATACCTCTCCTCTCCTAAAATCCTGGGCTACCTACTCATTCAGTTCTGTGCCTTATGTTTCTTGACTCCTTTATGGTGTGCAGGGATGTTTGTCTTCAGCAAAATAATAAATGTGGTAAGAGCAAGAGTTGTGTTTCATCATTTACATTTTCAGATCACATAAAACTGGTGCACTTGAGTGGCTCAGTGTTAAACGTCTGACTCTTGATTTCAGCGCAGGTCATGATCTCAGGGTCCTGAGCCCTGCACAGGACTCCGCTCTGAGCTGTGGTCTGCTTGAGATTCTCTGTCTCTTCTTCCAGCCCTCTCTCTGCTTGTACACCTGCCAGCTCTCTTGCTCAAAAATAAACAAATAAATAAATAAATAATTACATAAAATTACCTATAATTATGCCTCTTCAGTAATCCCTTAAGGGTTGGCACTCAATAAATATCTCTTGATTAACTGAAACATTAAGCAGCATGTTTTCTAAGCATGCTGCATGTACAAGGGTGTAACACTACACTTTCGAATTTTTATATATAATAATGAAAGAATAAAAATCCAAGACAAATCAGTAATAATGAGTTAACCTCTGTGCAAACCACAAATGTAAGTTTACCTTTTGCCCAACTTCCTCCTTCTGAAAATGTCCTTTTCTCATTGAGTGTCAGTGTTTAGATGAAGCATTTAAAAAGTTTGCTCAAAACACACAATTATGGCTTGCCTCCAGCAGAAATAATGCGTGCCCCTGGTTCTCTTTGTAAATAATTGAATTTGCCTCTGAAGTTCACGAAGTTCAAGATTTCTTTGTGTGTGTGAAACGGGCGGCTTCTGTTTTCTCTTTATATGCAGCCGACTCTAATCTGAGGCAGAAGAAATGCTGTGCAATTGGGATTTGGTGAGCAGGGAGGATAATAGAGATTTTCAAGACTTCCATAGAGGAGTTATTTTTAAGTACAGAGAATGTCTATCCCCATGCTGAAAGGGCCTTTAGAAAACGTTACTGGAATTGCAAAGCCGCGGGGGCAGTTCCCATCACCTGGGCGAACAGTGCCGGTCCGCAGGGCGTTGCTGCCCTCTGCTGCATGCACACGGGCATGGAGGGGCTGTCGCATGGGGCTTGCAGCTGGAGGACACCAGGTGTCTCCCATTAATATTCTGTGGGCATCTGCAATTTTTTCTTCTCTTAGAGCCTGGGTGAACTCCAATGGAGAGCTAGTCAAATCTGATGACTCCGGGCCACAGAGGTTTCTAGCTCCAAAACCCACAGACCAAGCTCTCTAAGGCACACCCTGAGAGGACAGATTTGCCCCGCTGCCCAACCCCAGTGGAAGGCAAGGATTCCAAGTGTCTGTAGCTCTGGAAAATAAGTGATGTTTTCCCTTTTTCTGAATTTGAGGGATTTTTTTTTTTTAAAGAGGTGTTTTAGTTTAAAGCACTAGGAGCATAACTGCTTCAAGAGGAGGTATTCTTAGAGAATTCAGTAAGTTGAGATTTTTATGGATTTCATGTTGGTAAATCCTCTTAATAGGACTGTGGAGTGAGGTGACCAAAGTCCTTCCCTGGGCTTGTCATGTGTCCCAATGGAATGGGAACACGAACCTGCATATCAAGATCTCCTAGCCTATGTTTGCCGCTATACGTCATCACTGTGATTTACTAGAATTTCCAGGGGTGAAGGCAAAGAGACGAAGGCAGTCAGAACAGGGACATCTCCTGACTTTCAGTCAAAGTCTGTGCACTCCCCAGCCTCCCTGAAAGCATCACTGTGAACATCACCTGGCCCAACACCTCTAGGGATCTGAAACTAAGTGTGGAGGTGGGCATGGGGGTGAGAATAAAGGTCTGAGGAGCCCTGAGCTAGGAAATAAGTAACTCCATCTTCTGACCTTTGCAAGAAACATCATTAGCTTTGTGGTGAGAAACTGCAGTGATAGTTGCCATGGCGAGTGTTCCCAGTGGTGGTGCAGAGGGTAGCCTGGTGTGGAGGGTAGTCTGGACATCCAGGAGGGAACCCCTGTTTCACCACGATGCAAATCTCTGTTCTCCCAGCGAAATTCTGGTCTTCTAAATGGCAGAGGTAATGCCTTATGTCTTAGCATCATCCATATTTCTCCCAAGTCCTCCTACAGGGACAGATCAGTATGTACAAGATAGATCAGTGTATCATGATGTTGTGATACACGATGACAATATACATAACAACAACGTGGCCAGAATTCTCTCTCCCCGAGACCTCCATAAAACAACGACCTTAGGAACACAGCTCCACAATCTCATGTGTCTTTAGGCTTGCTGGTTGCTGCCCTATTGTGGTAGTGAAATCAGGGTCACAGAATATTTCACCAATGGTTCATATGGTTGTGTGTAAACACATGTATTTCTTTGGTCTTATTCTTTGTCCATCAACCCTATGCTGTAGTCCTCAGCCCAATGCTCGTTCTCTTAAGGGTGGAAGGTTATTTTGTTTCAAGCTAGAAAAACCAGTATGTGTATCTTACCTGGTGAGGAAGCCATCATGTAGAAGGAGTTGCCTCCCTAAACCCCAGTCTCAGTCCTCTATAAATGGAAGTGACGGGGCAGATATCCCAGGCCTAGTAGCTGGCTGAGGTAAGAGGTTCTCTGCCTTTGGATTCAGATTGTTTCGGCCTTACTCTCTCTGGTTTTTGGCTGAGACACAGACAAGTTGTTCTGCTGTCAGAAGAAAAAAAAAAAAAATCCTCCAGCTGCTGGAGTGAGAGATTCCCCTGTCTCACCTCCAGCCTAACCCAGATGAGGGTTGGAAAAGGAGCCCTCCCTTCTCAACACCCCTCCCCCCCACCCAGGAAATGTGGACTTTCCTGCATTAGGTGTGACAATAAAATTCGGTTTGATAGCTGATGTTACCCTCCGTTACTTTTCAGATTTTATTAAAATTAAGTGTGTTAATTCTTTGTTCTTTCACCCAGGAACCATTCTGGGAAATGGGAAGGAAAACATATTTTAAAAGTGAACAGAAAAACTGTTGTGAAAGACACGAAGCTCACATTTGTTCAATGACTTCGTGTTCTTGAAAAGAAATGTATAACAAGTACATTATGAATCGCTCTGCATGATTTCCTTTGTTTGGATTTTAGAATCAGCATGACTGACACAGAGATCCTGAAGGAGAGAATCTTTGGATCCTGAGAAGTCTTTTAATGAAGGTGATACACAAAATTTCAGAGAACAGTTTCAACATTGTTCTGGTGAAGGTTATACTTAGCTCTGAACCACATTACTTTCCTGTCTACGTTTCATTTCCTGGGGTCTTGCCAAGTGATAAACAGACCCAGGCGTGCAGTAGGTTTGGGGTTTTTCTGCACAAATAGGGGAGCTGGTGTTTGCTTCAAGGCATCAGTTGACATCCATGATCATGGAAATGCTGGCGTAAGGCCTTTAGGAGACGATGGAGAAAAAATGGACCTACTGTGCTGTCTGTTCCATCATCCAGATACATTTTGTCAGGGGTAAGGCTTCTGGTTGTCCTGTCTTGTCAGATCGGCTGCTTTGGGGTGAGTGGGGCCTCTGTTCATTTAAAATGGGGTGAGGCTGCTGACATTGATCACAAAAGGCAGATCATTTCTAAAGTTTTCAGTTACAAATTTAAGTGGCAGCTATTGGAGAGATGTTAGGGTCTAGAAATGATTACTAATGAACACTAAAAACGAGAAGGGAATGAATGGTTTGTGCCACTGCTCTGAGACATTTTCACCCATTTCCTTCCTAAGAGGATCTCTAGAGTAACTGGAAATTATGCTTCTTGGAAATGAAATGCTCTCTCCATGGTCGTCAGAACAACTCCCGAATTCTAAAAAAAATCACAAAGCCACCAGTGCTGTGGGATCCCTGCTCAACTTTTCTCTCTCTCGAGGATCCTTTTTCTTTTGTATATAACAAGTATTACTCCTCCAAATATGAATGTCTTTGGGATTTAAACATATGTTGAATTTTAATGAGGCATGTGTAGGTATGGACCTGGAAGACAAAGTAGGGTCCTTGCAACACTGGGAACCGGTTCCTTTAGGGCCTATTTAAAAATAGCGGGAGGAAAGATTGGTTCTGCATTCCATAGCATGGGGGAATTACAGAGAGTCCGAGTGTCTTAAGAATTAACTATGCTTTACAGATGGAGCTACAAAGATCTTAAGGAGAATTTCTAAATCAAAGGAGACTTTGGAATACAATGCTGTGGATAGAATCAGAGGCATATTATCAGGCAGAGGAGAGCTTACAGGGAACGACATTAAACTATACTAACCTCTGCCTACCCAAACTTTTGAATCCATGAAAGTGTAATAATTTCCATTTCTCAAGTACCTTAGAGAGCCTTGTTTCTTCTCCGTTGCTTGTCATCTTTTTATCTTTTTCCTTTGTGAGCTTCAGTGGTACTTGTCATAATAATATATCATTCCTGGAACAGTGTTCCATTAACGCTAAAATGGAGGCCTCCACTGGTGAAGGCATGTCAAAGGCTCAATGCTTAACATATTTTAAGTGCCTTCTACTATGTGGTCAGAGAGCTGATGGGAGAGGATCTTCTTTTTATGTCTAGTATTTCAAAGTGTTGATGATAGAGGATGCTGACCATAGTTTATCTTCAGTGGAAACTCTACCTGAGGTATTTTCTCCCTTCCTCCCCTCAGGAGCCCTAACTGCATGGACATGGAGGTCTTTTTGATCTTCATAGTGAATGTCAAATTTCTTACTCTTCTCAACCAATTTGGGAGGCAGTTGGGTTGTTATGAAGGTTAGAGAAAGAGCACAGACTTTAAGTAACCAAATGCATGTTCTTTTAATGAGGTGTGACTTGAAGCTAGTCACTTAATCACTCTGTGCCTCAGTTTCCTCTTTGATAGAGTTTTAACATCATTCTGTGGTATGTGAGGAAGATTAAATGAAATGGCCTATGGAAAAGCATCTTGTGAACATAGATTTTTAAAAACAGCCCTACACATATTAGTTATTTTTTCAGTTTCAGAAAATATTATTGGTGTGTTATATGCAGCTCAAAAAAAATCAATAATACTTATAGTAAAAGTAGTTGTTTGCTGGTGGACTTCAATTTCTAGGTAGGCTTAATTTTATTCACAGGTGGTAAGAGAACTTAAATTATCCTTTGGACAGCCCAACAGACAAAAGAGAGGACTATCTCTCTAGAGTCCTTAAGCAAATGCCTCCTCATTTGTACTGAGTCTCTGCTCCTTTATGGGGATCATGCACTGGCTCCCTCCTATGTGTAAGGCAGCCGGAGAGAAAGTTTCTTAGTTGCTCTCTCACCTCACAAAGTGACCAAGGTTTAATTAAATAAGAGTCATCCCACATGAATCATGTAAGCGAATGGCTCATGTCCTTCCTTTTCAGGAGTATGGGAAAAAGCAACCAGTACAGAAAACGTCTATGCTTCCCCTGGCTCTGATATCAACCTGACCTGTCAAACGTGGAAGAAAGGCTTCTTGGTGCAGATGCAGTGGTCCAAGGTCACTGATAAGTTGGATCTGATTGCCCTTTATCATCCTCAGTATGGCTTTCACTGTAGTAATGGTGGTCCCTGTGAGTCACTGGTGACTTTCACAGAAACTCCCGGAAATGTGTCCACGTGGACTCTGCACTTAAAGAACGTGTCATCCTCGCTTACTGGGAAGTATGAGTGTAGCTTTACTCTGTATCCAGAGGGTTTTCGGACTAAAATCTACAACCTACTCCTTCAGACAAATGGTAAGCATAACTGTAGAGGGAAAGGAGCACACACTTTCACTCGGCTCTCACTCATTCGACAGATGTGTCTTACGCACCAAGCGTGTGTGAGACATGGTGCTAAGTACACAGAGGTTGGGCAGAAAGAGGTATTGCCCAGAAAGGAAGACAGAAATTCATCACATAATTCCACAGATAAATGTAAAATTGCAACAGTGACAAGTGTTAAGGGTAAGTGATAAAGGTCTTGTGAAAGAGCATGTAATAAGGGCCAGGGAAATTGACCCTGGGAAAGCAACACAGGAGCAGAAGTCTGAAGAAAGGGTAGACATGAACACCATTTAGGAGGTGGGAAGTTTGTGAGTGATCCAGGGGGAGGGAACAGCTTGTGAGAGGGGCTTTGTAGTGTTTGAGGACATGATAAAATGCCAGCGGGGCTGCAGCGCAGAGGTTAAGGGATGAGGTGGGAGAAATGGCAAGGACCAGATCATGTCAGATCTTGTCAGCCATATTTGAAGTTTTGATTTTTATCTAAGAGCCATAGGAAGACATTGAAGTGTTCACAACAAAAGGATGGCATGACATTTATAGCCTGGTTGTACTTGTGTCAGAAAAAGATCGTGCCGGCTTCGGTAGGAGAATAGAAAAAAATGGGCAAGAAGGAAATGATGGGATCGAGCTAGGAGACAGTCCCAATAGCCCAGAGGAGACAGAGTGATAGTTTGGGTAGACATAGAAAGAAACAACAAATTGAATGCTTTGGGCATAAAATAGGTGTGACTTGCTAATAGAGTGGATATAGGACAATGGTAGTTTGAAGGAAGGGAAGAGAAAAATTTAAGGTGACGTGGGAGGAGGTGCCATTCATTGAAGGCATAGGGAGCAGAGTATGTTTGTGGGGGGATGTATGCAAGTGGCTTTGGGTATATGTCCTATTTAGTATTGGGCAGGCAAAGACACCAAGGAGGCTGCTGGACAGGTAGCATTCACACATACGTGCCTTAGAGGGCTGCATTTGGAGGAGGAATCCTAGGCTTAAGTTCTAGCTCCTTTCTGGACAGAAATAAATTTCACCCGGGGACTGTCACGTACATTCTCTGAGCCCATCTGGAAAATGATGATAATAATGCCTACCCTAAATTAGTTGGTCCTACAGTAAATGATTTCCATTTATACTAATGGAAAAGAGTGAAAATGAAGGCCAACAAATGGAAAATGCACTGGAAATGAAATGTTTTTAAGTCAGGGGAAAAGTGGCCTGGTAATGTAAGAGAAAAACAACAAAAATTAACTCGTGAAGGCTGTGCTAAAAGAGGCACCGGACTGCCCAGATCAGGCCACACGGATGGATTTATTACCTCCTCTCCATGTCTTATCAAGAGATAAGACCAAGGTGTTGGAACAGTCCATCTGGAGACTGGGAGGTCCTCCACCACTATTTTACGATGCCCTGTTCCCATTACTGTTTTCCAGGAAAAAAGAAACACTTGAGTTCAAATTGGGGGTGGCATGGGGCGGGGTTGAACAAAGAGAAATAAGGAGACCTGCATAGAACAGTGCTTTGCTACACATACTTTGGAGACAGCGACCTGGATTTGAGTGTTGGCTCTGTCTACTATATATACATTTCATCTTTGTCAAGTTATTTCAAGTCTCTATGCTTTTGTTTTCTTATATAACAGATATGGATAATTATAGTACCTCCTTTATAGGTACCATTATTTTGATGATTAAATGGGGTAATTTGTGTAAAGCACTTAGCATAGTTCCTGCCGGAGAGTCAGAGTTTGGAAAAGGGTAGTTTTCATTAAGAAGAGTAATAATGATAATGTGTGAACTCTCTTTATCAGTTCTTATTTAAAATGAGTCCTCCTCCCTCTTTTTTTTTATATTTGCCTGCTACGGAACCCAGTGAAACATTGAACATACATTAGCACAGGTACACGGTGACCTTGGCTTTAGATAAAGTTTTTGTACCTTTTGCCTAAATCTGTAAAATGTACTATCGCACCTCTGAGGATCTAAAGCCTCCCCTGAGAACTGACAAGATGGATTGATGTTCCCTCTAGTAAATAAGGGATAAGGGACAGCTCAACATGTGGACAGCACTGGAGAAGAGGTAGTACGTTACCCGGAAAGGAGAGTGGCATTGCCTTTAAGGAAGGCATATTTCTTAAAATAAAGGGCAACTCAAAGAAGCCAAGTTTAGCTTTTAAAAACGGCAGATCTCTGGATAGGCAGAAGCCATGTCTACATGCTTTGTGGTTAGAAATTCCCCAGTCTTCTCATTGTAACTTTGCTGCTTGTCAGCTGCACCAGATTGAAAAAAAGAAATGGCCTCAATATTAAAGAAATAGTTCTGATACTGGGTACCGAGTACAAAGAGATCAACATACGAAAGAGCAAAACAGAAAGGGACAAAACATCCTTCATTACAGAGTGACCAAAAGTGTAAGCCTGGTGGAGAGTGAAAGGGTAGACACTTAACTCAGATGAGGCAGTTGCCATTCAAAAGCCCTGTCAAGTCCCCGCCCCAATGACACATCTCTTCCCCCATTATTTCTTTGATCTTCCCTCTCCTTCTGTCATTCTGTGCCATTTCCCTTGTATACCCCTGGGAGATCTTCAGGTTCACGAGCTAGGTGGGTAAGCAAAGCTCACACGAAGTGTAAACACTTACGAAGCACATGAACAGAGGCAAATTGAGATGGTGTAGAAGAATCTAAATATGAAAATCTGGAGGACCACAGGCGGTAGGGACCTCTTGTCTCCTTTCTCTTGTCCTCTGAGCCATTCTCCTCCCCGTCTGTTCATAAAACAGTATCTGTCCCCATGTTCTGGAAGGCCTGAGAAGGGATTCTGTTCTCTTTTCACAGTGTTTTGTTCCTTTGTGTGAGGTGGTACTCTGGGGGCTGCAGATGAGAAATTATAATGAACACTTGGGCTTTGGTTCTTTTTCATTTTCACCTGACAGGGTTTCCTCCTGGGTTGGCTTTCGAGTTACCCCGAGACATGCAGTTTTCTGAGTTGAACCCTTAGTTGCTATAATTAACCCAGGTTTCCTGGATTTTGTTTTCTTATATAAGTGCCTGAGATTGTAGAATTTTTGATGTATTTTAAAATTTGAAGTTACTAGTTTCTGTTATTAAAGTGCAACGTGACTCTAATTTCCCAGATCATGAAAAAGCCTTAGAGGGCCATTAATGTTGTGACTGGAAGCAGTAGGAGGGGAAGAAGTAATGGTAATACAAGGAGGAGGAGGTAGATAATAAAGTAATATAGAATATGATAAAAAAACTATTATATTACTAGTAATGGAATATACTATCTTGATAATATAATCTTGGTAATTCGACTACTCTGTCTAGAGGCATAATGTGCTCTTTGACTCTTCCAGTTTTATTGAGAATATAATTGACATATGACATTGTATTTGTTTTAAGTGTACAACAGATGACTTGATACTTATATACATCTCATGAAATGATCACCACAATAAGTTTAGTTAATATCCATCACCTCACAGAGTTAATTTTTTTTCTTGTGATGAGAACTTTTAAGATTTACTCTCTTAGCAACTTTGAAACATATGATATAGTATTGTTAACTTTAGTCACCAAGCTGTATGTTTTAGTTCCGGAATGTATGTATCGTATAATTGGAAGTTTGTACCTTTTGACCTTCTTCACCCATTTCACCCCCACACCCACCTCTGGCAACTGCCAACCTGTTCTCTGTACCAATGAATTCATTTTGTTTTGTTTTTAAAGTTCCACATAGAAATGAAATCAGAGTATTTGTCTTTCTTTTGTTCATGTAGTATAATGCCTTCAAGATCCATCCATGTTGTCACAAATGGCAGGATTTCCATTTTTTTAAATTAATGAATACTATTTCCTTGTATATTAGAATATTTTCTTTATCCATTCATCCACTGGTGGACACTTGAGTTGTTTCTGTCTTAGTTATTGTAAAAGGTGCTGCAGTGAACATGGGGATACATGTATCTTTTCAAGGTGGTGATTTTATTTTCTTTAGATATATACCTAGAAGTAGAAATGATGGATCATACGGAAGTCCTGATTTTATTTTATTTTTTTTTTCAAGATTTTATTTATTTGTTTGAGGGAAAGAGAGAATCTTCAAGCAGACTCCCCACTGAGTGAGGAGCCCAAGGCTGGGCTCGATCCTACCACCCTTGAGATCATGACCTGAGCCAAAACCAAGAGCCAGAAACTTAATTGACTGAGCCACCCAGGTGCCCTGATAATTCTATTTTTAATTTTCTGAGGAGCCTCCATACTGTTTTCCAGAGTGGCTGCACCAGTTTGCATTTCCACCAACAATGCACAAGTGCTGCCTCTTCTCCATATCTTTTCCAGTATTTGTTAACTTACCTTTTTGATAACATTCATTTTAGCAGGTGTGAGGTGACATTGTTGATTTGCATTTCTCTGTTTAGTGACGGGGAGGCCTTTTCCTTGCCTATTGGATACTTGGATATCTTTTTTTTTTTTTAAGATTTTATTTATTTATTTGACAGAAATCACAAGTAGACAGAGAGGCAGGCACAGAGAGAGGGGGAGGCAGGCTCCCTGCCTAGCAGAGAACCCAATGCGGGGTTCGATCCCAGGACCCTGGGATCATTACCTGAGCCAAAGGCAGAGGCTTTAACCTACTAAGCCACCCAGGCGCCCCTGGATACTTGGTTGGATATCTTATTTGGAAAAGTGTCTGATCAATTTCTCTGGCCATTTTTAATTTGGATTGTTACTGTTGAGTTGTATGACTTGTTTATTTATTTTCGATATTAACCCCTTATCAGATATGTGATTTATAAATATTTTCTCCCATTCCACAGGTTGCCTTTTCACTTTATTGATGTTTTCCTTTGCTGGGAAGAAGCTTTTTAGTTTGATACAGTCCTGTTGCTTATTTTTGCTTTTTTTGCCTTTGGTTTTGGTGTCAAATCCAAAAAATCATTACCAAGGCCAAAAAAATCATTGCTCCTATATTTTCTTTTACAAGTGTTATGGTTTGGAGCTTTACATTCAAGTTTTTAATCCATTTTGATTTGAGCTTTATGTAGGGTGGAAGACAGGAGTCCAGTTTCATTCTTTTGCATGCAGCTATCCCATTTCCCCAACAGCATTGATCAAAGAGACTACGCTTTCCCATTGTGTCTTCTTGGCTCCTTTCATAATAATATTGTTATAAATTAATTGATCCTACATGTGGTTTTATTTCTGGGAACTCTGTTTCACTGATGTATGTGTCAATTTTATAGCATGGTTTGTTCTTGAGCTTGAATGCTGGTTCTTCTTAAATTCTTGTATTCAATCTTTAGCCAACAAATATTTTTGAGTGCTTAAAATACAGGGACACAATCCAGACATGACTCTGTCATCAGGAATCACGAAGTCCAATGGGAAGAGACAAAATAACCAAATAAACAAACAAACTAAGGCCAAATTGCAACAGTGAAAAGTGCTCTTGCAGTAAGAAAGTAGTGTTTTGAGAAGATGTAATAGGTAAATCAGGAACGGTTTCCTGGGGAAGTGATGCTGAGCAGGAATTAACTAGATAAATATGGTGAAGACAGCTTTACATAAAACAGGATGTGTAAAGGCTCTGTGGTGGTTAGGAGATATCGCAAGTATGGGGGGTTTTAAAAGGTATGGCTTGAGCAGAAGGATTAAAAGGGAAGCCTTTGAAGAAGAGGCTAGTTAGAAACTTAAGTTTTACCTTTATCCTAGGAGGTATGGAAACTAATTGGAAGGTAGTTGTTGAATTTTTTGAATTTTGCATTTCAAAAAGATCTTTATTGCAAGATTATAGAGAATTGATTGAGAAAAGATAGAGAGGATGATATAGATAAGTTACAACAGGACAGAAATCTAAGTGAGATAACATTGAGTAGAGTGGCAGTGAGGTACCTGGGGAGAAGTGTTCAAATTAGAAGTATATTTAAGAGATTCACCCTACAGGATGTGGTGTTGGATTGCATGCGTGGAATGAGGAACAAAAAGCAGTATCAAGAATGGCGCTTTGGGTTTGAATGTGTGGAACAGGAAAAAATGGGGGGATGACTCCTTATGTTAGGAAAAACTGGAGGACAATCCGATCATGCAGGGGCTGTTTGGAGTTTGACTGAATTTGATTTTGTACATGTTGAGTTACATGGGAAGTTGACACATTGAGGAGATAAGGAAAGAGATATACAACTCCTGTTCGAGAAGAGAGGTTTAAGTCGAAGTTACCAATTGGTGAACTGTATGAGTATATGCTAACTGAGGTTTGGGGACTGAAAGAGCTCATGTAGGCAGAGAAAATCAAGTGAGAAAAGCAATGTAGCCCTTCAGCTGAGATAGATGGAGAAAGATAAATCTTCAAAGGATTAGAAGAGAGACTCGAGAGGCAGCAGTGAAAGGGAGAGAATCTGGCTCACAAAAAAACTAGAATGATAATATTTCCTGAAAGGAGTAACTATCAATTCTGATGTTTCTGAAAGGACAGCATGGTTATTGGACTGTATTTAGGAACAAGGATCTTATTGATCACCTTAACAGAGGCTATTTCTGTGGCACGGAAGAGAGATGGAAGTCAGACTCAAGGGAGCACAGGAGTGAGTAGGAGGCAAGGAAATGGAGACAACAAATGTCGACACAACTTCTAAGAAGTCTGTCAGGAGTGAGGGGAACGGTATGACTACTCAAATGAGGGTTTGCATCAGCGTTGTGCGGTAGTGGGTTGGTTTTAATTAATGCAAGATGCCTGGCTAAACTTCAAAACCAAGTCAGAGTTGAAAGAGAGTGGTTAAATAAACCAAAGAAAAACTACAATAAATAAACTAAGGTTTCTGAGAATATAGGGGCAATGAAATCTATAACATCAGTACTATAGGGATCCTGAAATTGGACAAAAGGACAGTTTTTTAAAATTATATAACGGGAAGAAGGAAATTGGAATAAGTGCATATGATGAGGGCGGTGCCCTCTTCTATTTTCCCTAAAATAGGAAACATGGGGCACCTGGGTGGCACAGTTGGTTAAACATCCAACTCTTGGTTTCGGCTCAGGTTGTGATCTTGGGGTCATGAAATGGAGGCCCTGCATCTGATTCCAGTTGGTGCAGAGTCTGCTGGGGATACTCTCTCCCTCTCCCACTGCCCCTCCTGCTTGTTCTCTGTCTCTTCTCTCTCTGTCTCTCTCTCTCTCTCAAAAATAAATCTTCAAAAATAAATCAATTAAATTAAATGAAATAGGATACAAAGTTATCTTCGAGTAGAGAGAGGGGAGGAGTCTTCAGAAAAGAGATTGGCCAAAGTTTGAAATCACCTCTGTGAATAGAGGGAAAATAAGGTAACTAGGTAAATGTATTTGAGTTTTCAGTTAGTGTTGACTGTACATGTGAGTATGGTAAGAAATTGTAGTAAGTATGGTAAGACAATTTCCATTCACTGGTAGTGCTTGGCTGCTTGGGTCTGGGCATTAAAAAGTAGATAGCTGGAGTTAACTATTGGATTCCCTATTTATTAGCGAGGGGTGAGGGGAAAGAGCCACGGGATTTGGGATATTAGCAAGAATGTTACTGTAATGATAGACTGTGGATCTTTTCTAGATAATAAGGGAAGTAAAGCAAAGAAAGCTCATGGATTAGGAGAAAGTAGAAATCAACTCATTTAAAGACTGAATGAGGACAAAGAACAGTTGAGACAAAATTAGTTGCACAAAACAACCAGCAGGAGTGTTTGTAGGTTTGTAGTGATTTTGTAGGTGGAGCAGTTAGGGGTGGCACAGAGATTCCAAACAGGATCGTGACAGTGGACAGCAGAAATGGAGTGGAGACAGTGGGGTAACAGTGGCAGACTGAGGGGCCAGGTGGTGGATGCGCAATGGCACGGTAACTTGAAGTCACTCGGGAATGTATCAAGGTTGCAAACTGGATAACGGAGATCTTCAAAGAATAATGAATGAGGACTGGGACATCAGAGTGGGAGCTGACAAACTTGAAGGACCACATAGCAAATAGTTCAGGCTTTGTCCATACAGCCTGTACAACCTCCGTCAAAACTGTTCAACTCTGCTGTAGCATGAAAGCTACATGCTTAGCATGTAAGCTAAGGGGCCTGGCTGTGTTGCTGCAGAACTTGATTTACCAAAGCAGCCACCAGATTTGACCCACAGGCCATAGTTTGTTACAGTCACGGAATAAGAGCATACTAGCAGTGAATCTGGAGAGAGAAGGATTAGTTTTACTCAAAGTATGTTACATATAGCTGGCAATACTCAAGATGATTTCAGATGATTCATGAAAAGATTTTAAAACCTCTAATTGTGGAAAGTTTCAAACATGCAAAATTATATATTATAGTATAATGATCTCCCACAGAGTAAACATGCAACTTCAGTCATCATTAACTCACAGTCTTGTTTCATTTACCTTTAGCAACTACCACCTTCCAGATTAAACTGTTCCAAAATATCTTATTTATTTTAGAATGATTCCTTGAAAGCTAAAAAGGATGTATATATATAAAACCATGATACCACTACCAGAACTAAAAATAACTAGTAAATTCTTAATACCATGAAATATCCAGTTGACCTCATAGTTGTTATTTTTATATTTTGGTTATTTAAATTGGATTCACATCAATTGAAAGTACTGTGATAATTTGAAAACTCGCTTTTATTTTTTATTTTAATTTAATTTTTTAAATTTATTTTTTAAAGATTTTATTTATTTATTTATTTATTTGACAGAGAAAGACACAGCGAGAGAGGAAACACAAGTAGGGGGAGTGGGAGAAGGAGAAGCAGGGTTCCTGCTGAGCAGGAAGCCTGATGCAGGGCTCAACCCCAGGGTTCTGGGATCATGACCTGAGCCCAAGGTAGCCTCCAAGCCAACTGAGCCACCCAGGCACCCCTCTTATATATATATTTTTAAGATTTTATTTATTTATTTTAGAAAGATAGAGAGCTAGTGCGTAGGGGGTAAGAGGCAGAGGGAGAGGGAGAAGCAGACTCCCTGCTAAGTGGAGAGCAGGACACCCCAAAATTCCCTTTTAATCTGAAGATTATTTTATGTTTCTTATTTTCCTTCTCCAAAATATTTGCTAAGTAAATTTGGCTCTTTATCTGTAAAATTAGCCACAGCCTGGATTTTGCTCCTGTATCCCTTGGTATATCCATGTTCCTTGTTTACTACTTTGCCGAATATAGAGATTTGATCACATTAACTTTTTGTTTTTATTTTTTGTGTTTTTTGGCACAAGTACTTCATAGACGATATTGCATAGTTATATCAGACGCACATAATGTCTGTGTATGTGATGTTAAACGCCATTGATAAGTATTGCCTAGATCCATTAATTCACTGTGGGTTGACAAAGAGTGTTGTTCAAATTCTGTCATTCTTGTATTTATTACCTGAAGTCTTCTTATAGAGAAATTTCCTCTCAGGAGACAATTATTTAATAGATGTACAGTTGTATAAGAAAAACAAACAGATGCTTGATTCTTTCCATTTATCAGTTTGAAAAATGAGTTGGCTCATTAGCACTCTTATAAGGTGACCAAAAAGTATTTTGTATTAAGTATTATGAATTCAGGGGTACCTGGGTGGCTCTGCGGGTTAAAGTCTCTGCCTCCGGCTCAGGTCATGATCTCAGGCTCTTGGGATCGAGCCCCGCATCGGACTCTCTGCTCAGCAGGGAGCCTGCTTCCCCCCCCCCTCTCTGCCTGTCTCTCTGCCTACTTATGATCTGTCTCTCAAATAAATAAATAAAATAGTTTTATTTTATTTATTCTTTCTATAGTTTAGTTTAGAAATTTTCTATTGACTTACACTTCCAATTCACAAATCTTATTTATTGTGATGTCTCTGATGCAGATGTCTCTGCATGTGATTGTTTTGTTTTGTTTTGTTTTTCTTGTTGATTTCACTCGTTGCTTCCATAATTCCCTCTTTGCTTTTGGCTTCCAGCAGGTATAATAGGCCTAGGTGGGTTTCTCCTTGTGTTTAACTTCTTTGAGTTTTAAGATTCCTGCAGGTTAGATTAACCTGGAGGTAAACTAACTTCCCGGAAAGTTTTTAAAAATCAAATATGAAGTTTTGGGCCATTATATCTTTAAGCATTTGTTCTTTCCCTCTCTCTTTCATCTCTCCTGCTATGACTCCCATTGCCTACATTTAAGGACACTTGATATTGTCCTATATGGCTCTGAAGCTCTGTTTTCCTTCAATCTTCTTTCTCCCTTTTTTTCAGATTATATACACACACACACACACACACATATATATATATATATTTAGATTATTTATTTGGGAGAAAAAGAGGGAGACACAACACTGGTGAAAGGGGCAGCGGGAGAGGGAGAGAGAGAGTCCTAAGCAGACTCCACGCTGAGTACAGAGCCTGATGTGGGGCTCAGTCTCATGACCCTGAGATCATGACCTGAGCCAAAACCAAGTGTCAGATGCTTAACAAACTGCACCACCCAGGTGCCCCTAGGTCATTTATATTAATCAATATTCAAATATACTGATTCTTTAGCTTCTGCCATCTCAGATTGGCTGTTGACCATCCCTAGTAAATTTTTAATTATTTTTTGTTACTGACTTTTCAACTCTAGAATAATTATTTGGTTCATTTGATAGTTTTCTATTTCTCCACTAAGATTCCCGATTTTTTGAGTCATTTTTTGTCATTTTGAGTCATCATCTTTTGTTTTAATCCCATGAATATTCTTATAAGAGCTGCTTTAATGTCTGTTAAAGCCAATGTAGGAATCCGTTTCAACTGTTTTTTTCCTGAGAGCATGGACATGCTTTCCTCTTTTCTTCATGTATCATCTTTCTGTTGTTGTTGTTTTCGAAAACTAGGCATAAAAATAATAATAATAATGTGACAACTCTAAATCCAGTTGAGTTTTTTTAAGTTTCCTTTTTTTTTTTTTAATTTTGGTAACTAACCATACCTAAATTATAAAATCTGTTTCCTCTTCAGTGTGTAAAGATTTTTCTGCTCAATTTTTTATTATACTTATTATGTCTTTAGTTTAGTTTCCAACAAATTGCCCCTGCATTGGCAAAGCCCCTTTATTGGTCCACCAATGAATTTGACAAAAGTTGTGCTCCAATTCCTCAAGTCTGTTCAGCTTCCACCCCCTACATATTGATGTGTGTGTGTGCTGGGTTGAGGGGGGTGGTTAGAGGGTGTGTTCAAAGTTGCAGACCGTAACACGGTCTCCCTTGGATTTTGCTTTTCAATAAGCTCCCCGAGGTCTCCCCACTCACCTGTGTATTTTCCTGGTCAGCCATGACTCTCTAATTTCTAGATTCTTCATGTTAAATGTCCGTCTGTTCTGCTACTCACCCCAAATGGGATTTGCAAACCCATGCTAACCAAGCTTCAGTTCTCTGTTTTCCTACCAAGTTTGTGCCTGTTAGCTAACAAAGTGAAGTACCTACACACTCAGATCTAACTTAAGTCTGCTTCTTTTGGAAGAAAAGCTGCTGTTTCTTGCAGCCATCTCCAAGATGGTAAAGCTACCTTTCTCACTGACAACACCGGGGAAGGGGAATGGAAGGATTCCTAGGCAAGCAGAGTAAAGACTCCTGCTATTCTACTGAAGTTCTAGCATTTTTCTAAGAAGAGATGTTTCTCAATTACATGTTTGCCTTTGGTCTTGAAATGATAGTTTTTATAATTTGCTCAGTTTTATACATGGCTTTTTTCACTGACCTTTTTGTGGCCCCATAGCCACAACCATCTCAACCCTCCCCCTGCCCCATTTGTGATCCTTATATTTTCTCTTTATTTTATTTATTTTTTTAAAGTTTATTTATTTATTTATTTATTAGAGAGTGACAGAAAGACAGTGAGAGAAGGAACGCAAGCAGGGGAAATGGGAGAGGGAGAAGCAGGTTTCCCACTGAGTATGGAGCCCGATGTGGGAATTAATACCAGGACCCTAGGATCATGACCTAAGCCGAAGGCAGAAGCTTAATGACTGAGCCACTAGGTGCCCTTTTCGCATTATTTTAAAATATGTATTTATTACTACTCTCTTCCTTATAACATCGATTTATTTTTAGTGCTAAAGGTGAACATAGATTCAACACTCACCCCAGACTTTACATAAATCTCTCCCCAGTCTAAAGTGTATTCTATTGGAGAATCCTCAGGAAGTGCTCATGGGAGCAATATTCCCTGACTTCCCTGGCTCTCACAGGTTTTATGTAGTCTTCATATCAAAAAGCTAATTTTGCTGAATATAAAATCATTAGCTCACATTTTCTTTCCTTGAGTACATTAAATATGTTGCTACATTATTTTTTGGCATAAAGAGTTGCTGTCAAAAAGTTAATAATAATCCTATTTTTCCATAACTGACTTTTTAAAAAGCCATTATAGTAATTTGCTTAATGTCTATTTTGAGCCTATTTTCCCACTTTTTCAGTATACTCTTACAATATGTATTTGCTAATCATTTTCTACTTTAAGAAACTGTACTTGAATTATAATTTTTAGTATTTTTTTCTATCTACCACTTATTGACTTTAGTGCCTTCTATTATACACACTTTCAATCTTCTTTGCTTATCATTTTCTTTGAAAGTGATACTTTTTCTTTTAAAATTTATTATTTATTATTTAAAAATTCCCTTTTATTCGATTTTAAAATTTCTTTTAGGAAATTTTAAGAATTAAAAGAAATTTTAAGAATTTAAGAATAAATTAAAAGAAATTTTTAAATTTCTTTTAGCATTAACTTTTGGGCCAGTATGTTCTTGTTTTTCTTCTAGTTTGCTCTTAATTTCTACAATGAGTTGTTATTTCCAACCCATTCCTGGATTCTCTCACCTGTCTCTGCTGAGCTTCCTTCTTTCCAGTTGACTCATTTAGCAGTCTTGTTAAAATTTTTTGCAGCTCCTATCATTTCCCTTATTTCTTTCACCTTGTTTTGAGTTATTAGTCTAAAGTCATTATTTATTGTGAAATTGTCTTTTTCTAAAATGCTGCCATTGTTGAGGGGATATTCTTTTGTTTTCTCTTCTCATGGTCTCTTTATGTGTGATTTTACCCCATTCCTTTTCTATTGCTTACGCTTAAGGTAAACGCATGTTGATTTTTGCTATGGAAGGGTGGACCAGGCTAGCTTTTTTAAAGTCTTCAGTGTCTCTAGAGCACTGTCTTCTGTTATTTTCAAGGTAAATAATATGCTATTGTACTTTCTGAGATATACTTCTTTTCCTTCTATCCCTCACTTTTATCTAAATTGCTTATTTGCTTTCTCCTTTTGGACCTATCCTATTTAATTTGGATTCTACTCCCAGGGTTTTCTTCCCAGTACGGGATCTGTCTAAAAAGCACCCGCTGTTCCAACACTGACAAGCCTCTTCTTGTTTCCCTTGAAGGCACTGGTAATCTGGTGCCTGCAAACTCCTTTCTACATTTCTGCTGCTGTTCTCAGATTAGTCTGCATGTCTTTCCAGTGATTACCTGTTGCATTTAGTGGGGGATGGGGGAGGGGGTAGAGAGGACGTTCTTTAGTTCTGAGGGAAATAAGAAGCCCAGTCGATTTTCCTTGTTGATTTCTGCTCAGTTGCTGATACGGCAGTGGTCCAGTGATTTGTCCCCATCTATTAATGGGGACATACTGTTAATGAGTGTTCCTACACATATTTCCTGTGTGTTTTTAGGTTTGCTGCTCTTGTTACTTTGTCTGTTTTTATAGGGAGTTTCAGGAATATTTAAAAAGTGAGGTTGGTTGCATTCCCAACTTCCCAGAATCTGGATCAGCTTTACAAAAATTTAATACGTACGTATTTGGGTAATATATATTAAAATATAAATAACATACCAAGTGTATTTCATGCACTTCTCAAATATTAGTGCCTAGACCATCATCCTCTGTTTAAAATAAACTTACGTCAGTAAAACAATTATAAAAACAATTACAGTAATATCAGGAATAAAATTAAATAGTAGTAATGACAATAATGATGGTAAGCAGTCCTGGCAAGCAGTATCAGTGGTAGTATACAAATAACTCTATTTGGAAGTGCTGTTAATAGCTAAATCGTCTTAACCATAAAAGAAAGGATTTTTTTTTCTTTTAATAATGGGATTGGAATAATATTTGGAAACGGTAATGAGGAGCAAGAAAAGCACTGGTCCTCCCTCCTCATTTTGAGGAAATAAGGGCATAAGAAAATAAACAGCCACTATTTGAGAATGATGTAGGAAAGATGTGCCTAATGGAGAGGCCTGGTTTCAATTAAGGAAGGCAGGAAGAACGAATTTTCAGTAAAGCTTCTGTTGCTAAGACATTGGAATATAACGAAGTCCTACAGGCTACATATACCAAACTGAGAAATATTTCACTTAAAAATAAATGCTGTTAATAATAATGAGGATACTCATATCCATTAAATTCACAGACTTTCTTAAAAAAAATTATTTATTTATTTGACAGAGAGAGAGAGATCACAAGCAGGCAGAGAGGCAGGCAGAGAGAGAGGAAGGGAAGCAGGCTCCCTGCTGAGCAGAAAGCCCGATATGGGGCTCGATCCCAAGACCCTGAGATCATGACCTGAGCTGAAGGCAGAGGCTTCACCCACTGAACCACCCAGGTGCCCCCAAAATTCACAGAATAAGTAGCTGAATGGTCAGAAGAAAGCTGTTAGTATAAGGATAATCCTTGCTATATAGGTTATAGTAGTTTAAATAAACTAAAAACCCAAACAGAGAACACATGATTCAGTAATTGGAAATGACAAACCAAATGATGATGTATATATATGACAGCAAAAACAATCGAGCAAAAATACGGGGTAATATTTGTTGGTTAAAAGGACTGCAGCATGAGAAAACATATGCATACAAACAAGAGTTGTATAGACATGGAAAAAAGAAAATCAGATTTTCGGGATATTAAGATGGTAGAGTTCATTTGTAAACTATTCTTTGATGTTATTGTAGTTTAGTCACAAATGCGTGTGTGTGTGTGTATGACTTCGCAAGGAGAACCTGGGAAACTGATATTTGTCTCTTATAACCTTTAAAATGAAGAATAAATAAATAAATAAATAATCCATTAGCATTAGTGCCTTCTTCAGAGTTTCCTTATGTATCTTTCTATATCATTCCCTCTTTGGAGGAATATTTATAAGTTCTAAAAAGACAGCTCAGAGGGGCAATAAGGCAGTAAAAAGATTAGCGAACGGCAGAGTCTGGCAGGAGGGAGGGATGAGTAGGTGGAGCGCCGAGGACTTTTAGGGCAGCGACGCTATTCTGTGTGACACTACAGTGGTGAATACAGGTCATTATACAGCCCTCTACACCTATGGAATGTTCAGGGCCAAGAAGGAACTCTAATGGAAACAAGCTATGGGCTTGGGACGATAATGATGTGTCAATGTAGCTTTATCAATTGTAACGATACAATCATCACTGTGATTAAGGATGATAAGGGGGGGAGGGGTGGCTTGTGCATGCATGGGAGACAAGGGAGGTGTGGGAACTCTCGTACTTCCCATTCAATTTTGCTATGAACCTAAAATGTCTCTAAAAAAAACTTTAAACCTATTAGGATTTTTCATAGGATAGAGGCCAGGCTATAAAGTTTTATATTCCAACTGATCAAAAAGATATGATCTGAAGCCTAAAGCACCGTTTTGGGGTCAAAGCAGAGGAACATACCAGATTGTGAGTTGGACTCTTTTAGGGGAGTTTCCTTGTAATTTTTCAGTGATAAGCAGCTCTACGATCCTCAGTGGTTCCTTTTTGCCATTTATACAATGAGGAGTATAGTGGGGTTTTGCCTTGTCCTAGGTGTCTCCTGAGGGCAGATGAAGCTCTCCACTAAAACTGTTCTTGTTTCTTTCACAAAAAGCATTTTATAGACCGATCACATATTCATGTCTCTTTCACCTATATTTTGTTATAGTCACACAGGATGAATTGAGAAGCAGCCATATAATAGAAGTACAGATAAATCAGACTCTGGAAATACCATGCTTTCAAAACACCTCCTCAGAAATTTCGTCTGAGTTCACCTTTGCATGGTTGGTGGTAAGTGTTGCCCTTTTCAGTGAATAACTACAATGATCTTTAAATATTAATGAAATAGAAATGAATAAGAAGTAATAATAGGGAAGGAAGCACACAGGTAGAAGGTTGAGGACTGGCAGGGGAAGGAAGGGTGAGTACTAAGATTCCTTCCAACTCAGCAAGCCTCTGGGTCTATGAATACAGTAATTTAAAAATTAGTTCCTAAAGGTTAGTTTCTATTTCAAGCCATATACCAGACCCTAATTACAGAGAGAAAGGATTGTGATGGTGTCCTGGAGAGGAGCCACATGCAGCAGAAACCCCTATGCACAAATAATTGTCTTATAAACAACATATGCAGAGGGAGAGACCCCTTTTCCTAGAATGCTTGCTGCTACATCCTGGGGAATACGCAACATTCCTTTAGATGGGGACACACAAACTCTATTGCTTACAAGATACAGGAGGAAACATACACAAGAGAAGCAGGACTATATGAGAAGCAGCCATCTCAGTTGTATTATCGCCACAGGCTGGGGCAGGCCCATAGCTGCCATGTTTTCTGACATCGGAAGGGAGGGAGGAAGGAAGCGATAAAAGGGAAGGGAAGAAGGGGAGGGGAAGAGAAGGAAGAAAAGGAAGGGAAAAAAAAAGAAAAAGAAGCCAGAGACCTTGATTTCTATGAAAAACTTCCCAAGGCAATCCAACCAAATGGCAGCTAGCTTTAATCTCAATCTATAGTAAACCTCTACTATTGTTAAATTGGTTGATGACACAAGACTAACACAAAGATAACCATAAGCACCATTTTGAGAATCACATAATGGGGTGTTGATTTAGATGATCCAGAACATGATTTTGATTATTTTTAGATTGTCATCAAAATGAAAACACAAGATTTCAATTCTTGCCGAACTCCTAGATCTCCATGAATACAGTGGCTGATACACTTGCAAAACGCTGTATCCACATAAATGATCACTCATATTATGAGTTACCTAAATTTTTGTGGACTGGCTTAGAAACTAGACCCTTCATATACAAAGATCTGTCTGACAATGTGCCAAATTCAAAATAATGGACTTGCAAGCAGGCTTCAGAACACAACCTACTGATGAGTTTTCAGTATCTAGATACATTTTTTTTTTGATAGTCAGTAGGATGAAAAGAAAAAAAAATATTCTAAGATAACTTTCTCAGACTGTCCTAAAATCTACAGTGTCTTTTTGTCATCTGTCAAAAAAACACCTTCTTTCCCCTTTGTACGGTTTGGTTTCCAAAACGTAAATCTTCCTGTTGTTACATCTATCATTAGTGTAAGTTGTTCTTAACAAACATGATACAAAGAGGCTCTCAGAAAAAAAATTGAAAAGAGGAGATGATCTCAAGAGGGCAGGAACTGGCTGTCCTAGACATGACAGCAATGGAAGGTCACTACACCTTGTTTGTGTTATTCATAGCTTCCACCCAAGGGCAAACATTTCCACTCTAATACCACAATTTCACTATCAAGGGGAATCATCAAGTTTAATAGTAACAATAATACAGTTTAATAAAGCTTGACTGTAGGGATTGATAGTGGCTGGTAAATTGATCTATAGTGTTCTTATCTTATCTAAAGGCTGGGTTATCTGCTTTTCCAAGCACGGGTCAATACTTCAGCCAGCCTGTGTCTTTTGTGTGACTATGAGCTTCTCCAGGGCAAAAAAACTATGCCACTCATTTCAAAAATCCCTAGCCTCTCGTTTAGTACCTAGAACATAGTTGCTCAACAAAGACTCAATAAATAATTGAATGGATCTGTTCCTCTTTGTCCCTCTCCTCCACAGTCCTATTCAGTGGCCTCATATTAAATGGTGGTCACTAAATTCATGCTGCCTGTTTAACTGGTTACTGAGCATCTCATTAGGTATCAACGACTAGATAACTGATAAGGCATCTTCTATGTGGTGGTTGTCTTCAAAGAAACGAAGAAGGCTATGAAGACATTACCTGTGGATCCTGCCAGGGCATGTGAGATAAATAAGGGATGAAAAGAGTGCACCTAAGGTCACACAGTGAGGCAATCCTAAACTTCAAGAACCTCCAGCCACGCTGTCACTTTGAAGGATGCACCATGATACAGATGACTTGAGGAATCTTTTTGAAAGAAACTTCTCTTCAAAGGGAACATCGTATTGGCAAATGTGCCGAGGAAATTCCTACTGCACATTCCCTTTTAAATGTCAAAATCTATTTGCTCCTCCGATTTACATCTGTGCTCCGCACTGTTGGCAGCTGTGGGATTCTGCAGGTCTGAGAGGAAATCCGCTGATGTGCTCATATTAGGGAATCCACTGCAGCTGGACACAAATACCCCTCAGTCTATATTTTCGTTCTTTTATCTCTTGTTAAACTGGTAGTAGTAATCATGACAAGCCAGTTGTTTTTAAAAACGTGACACAATGCGGCTTTTAGGAAAAGGTTAAAGAGCGGAGGTGGTGAAGATGAGCTGAGGAGGGCAGGAGCCTGCTGGACCAAGCTCAAAAGCTGCAAAGTGCCCCTCCCCTTCAAATGCCGCACTAAGCCCTGGAAGCAATTTTTTTTTTTTAAGATTTTGTGTATTTATTTGACATAGAAATAGCGAGAGCAGGAACACAAGCAGGGGCAGTGAGAGGGAGAAGCAGGCTTCCCACTGAGCAAGGAGCCTGATGCAGGACTCAATCCCAGGACCCAGGGATCCTGACCTGAGCCGAAGGCAGACGCCTAAATAACTGAGCCGCCCGGGCATCCCTGGAAACAATTTTATAAACTAAAATTATTTTAATCTAGGTCACTGAAAAACAAAAGGCATGTCTTCTTGTATGTTGGATTTTTAAAGACCTAATTAATTCTGTTATGACACTCATGGGAAAGGTGGTCTTTAAGATCCCTCAGTTATAAAAAAGTATTTGTACCTGACCCCATGCAAAGGCTGTGTTAAATGTGTTCATGGGGGTGGTTTCTTTGCATTTGGGGAAGTTACATTCCAGGATGGCAACTACATTGAAGTAAAAGTCGTCAGATGCAAATAGTGTATCCTACATTGATCTAGTGTGAGAGGTAATTAAATAAACACGAAAGGTTAATCCTTCAGTGGACACTGAGGGTTTATGTACAGGATGGGATAATGAATTAAGAAGTCATAGGATGTTTGTGTTTAGATGGTATGCAGTTGGTAGGTAAAGGACAAGCAATACTTCTCTCAGTTTATGTTCTGACACACAAGTATAGAGTCATCTGGGAAATTCTGCAGACTTATCCTGGGAGCTTCTAAATACCATCTGATATTCTGTTTTCATTCCAGGGTATCACCCTGATTTCCTACAGCATAAATTTCAGTTCAGTCCAACAAACATACATGACTCCATTTTGAGTGTTAGGTCCTGTGGGGATACAAAACTACATGGCATATATTTCCTGCCATGAAATACAGCTTTAATAAAAACATAAGAAATGGCAGCCGAGAGGGAAAATCGTTTGGTTCTGCATAAATGGACCTGGAAAATCTTCTTAGATTATGTTTGATCTGGATAATTAAAGAACAGCTGGCCAGCAAACATCAGACATGTACTACACCAAGACCCCGGGACCGTGAGTACAAGTTGGAAATGGAGATGAAGAGAGAGATATCAAAGAAATGTTTGATTCCAAAGTTGGTGGATAAAGAAAAACCCATGATTTTTCTCCTTAAAATCATGAAAAGAAGTCTATATCAGATTCAGACAGTTCAATATTTGTGATAAGGGCACATAACTAAAACCTATGTGCTTATATTTCTTTATATTTCTGTCTATAAATAAATCTTTTCTATATCCTCTTCTTCAATATTTGTAATCTTTTATATTTAAACAAAAATTAAATGGGAATTATAATCAATGTTGGTTTCCCATGCCTGTGGGAAGCCTAGCTATTCAGAAAGCAAGACTCACCTTCTACCTGATGGCAGCTGACCCTAATCGTCCTTACTGTAATCAGAAATAGAGTAGTAGCCAACCCACAAAGGACTCACAACCCATTGTGATAATTGGGAAAATATTGTTCTGGTGCTCTACAAAGGAGACATGGGGAGTTTTGTAAGCAGCCCTCCTTGACAGCACTGACTGGATGGAAAATAAATGGAAGAAATGTGAAGATAGGAAGCATTTTGGAGATAAAGAAGCAATAGCTGATACAATTAACAGAATTTATTGAATGTGCTCTATACTTTCAACACCTGACATGGGCTGTGGTCAACACAGCCAGGTCTGACATGGTGCTCAGGCCAGCCTGGAGATGAGATAACATCACTAAATCAAATAGTACCAAAATCTCTTTTCTGTATTGGAAATTCTGGTTCTAGGGCAAAAACAGGAAAGCCTTCATAAATTATTTTAAGGTTTGTCATTAAGGTCATTGAGGGACATATAAGAAGAGCTTTTCATGATTCATTATGACCCTGCCCAACCCTCATCATGCCAAATATTTTATCCAAATCCTGCCCAAAATTAAATTATACATTTATTTCTCTTCTATGGGTCCTGATTTTGAGGGATTTTTTGTGAATTTATTCTTCTCCTCAAATAGACTAGAAGCAGAAAAAGCAAGGACTGTTTGTTCTCTACTTTTATGAGGCTGAGTATAGCAAAATCATTAACGGCATGAGTTTTGGGAAGGAAATTGTTGTTTTCAAATTCTGGTTCCTCTGTTTACTGTGTGACCTCGGAGCTAGGATTAGGGTGAGGTGAGCATGATCCTCTCCTTAGGTACAAAGTTTAAGGGACTGCCCCCAAAATAGTAATTAAGATACATATTTTTTTTTAAAGATTTTATTTATTTATTTGACAGACAGAGATCACAAGCAGGCAGAGAGGCAGGCAGAGAGAGAGGAGGAAGCAGGCTTCCTGCTGAGCAGAGAGCCCGATGCGGGGCTCGATCCCAGGACCCTGGGATCATGACCTGAGCCGAAGGCAGCGGCTTAACCGACTGAGCCACCCAGGCGCCCCTAAGATACATATTTTAATGAACTTTTTTTTAAAACCAAAATTTAGGGAAAATGCATGATGAACAAAATATCAACATTTTAAACAAAACTAAGCTGTTGTTTTTGTCTGCTTTGAGACCCAGTTATGCTATTCACGAAGTATTTTCCAATTAGACTGTGGTTTCTGGGACTTCATAGTATCGTGTCCCCCATGGGCACAACTTTACACAGTCATAAAAATTTCCTAATTGTAGATTTTTTATTAATTTTTTCCACCTGGTCAAAGCATGGGAGAATATTTTACGAAGAGTATATAGAGGTGTACATTTTTCCTTTTGTCTCAGAATTCAGTATGACTTAGGACATGCTGCCTAACGAAGTTTTAGATCCCTCCTGTGTAAAAGGGGATGATTATAGTATGGACCTGACGCTGGTATTGTGATGTATAAAGAAGGTAACACAAACTAAATAACTTAGCATAGTACCTGTACTCAGTACATATTTAAAGTTCATATTTAAAGGATCCATTTTATGACTCTCCATGATTCTTCAGTTTAGCCTTGCATATGGTGAATTCTCATGAAATACAGATGGTCATCAGTGAGGCTGGCGGACAGCGAGTTTGTCTTACTTGGGTATCTACTGAGTGTCGGGACCAGACACGTGTACCATACATATTAGCCAGTTCAGGCCGCATTCCTCATTAAATCATATGGGTCCTCCAATTTGAGAATCCCATTAAGTTTTAGGAACATTTATTAAGATTTTTAAAAAGTTGTCATTTTTTTTTCTTTGAAAAACGAGAAAAACACAAACAGGGAAGAGTAAAGACTCGGTACGAGACCAATTACCGGTCTGTTTGCAGCAGACCAGGTTACCTAAGATCATTATTATCAAGTAGAGTTGAGGCTGACCCCTATCACCAAAGTGGATCAGTATATCATAAAAGAGCTCCTTCAATCAACAAATTGCCCACACCTCCACAATTAGCAATTTGTATAAAGACCTTTGGGTTCCTGGAATTTCTTTTAAATTTTTCATTCTGGATACTCAAAAAAAAAAATTCTTTTTATTATTTTGTGATGGTTTGGTTTTTATTACTGCATGTTGTCTCTGAGGCTTAATTGTCCCTGGACCTGGGCATCTCTGCTTTTCGATGCTGTGACTCAAATACCTTGCGTTGTTTGATCTTTGCACAAATTACTTAGCCTTAGTTTATTCCAGATTGTCATAAGGAATAAATGAGACTTAAAAGGACTTTTCAGAGTATCTAAAACATAGTAGGTGCTAAATAAATTTAAACTATGATTAGTAAGAATATAAAATTTTAGTAGTGGTGGTAACATAATATTAGAATTGTTTTCCCCTCTCCAGCTCCAGACGTTTCATTGTTTGCCTGAGCTCATTTTCTCCCCACCTCATCTCTCCTTTGCTCTGTGAAGGCGGCCATTCACACGCAGGTTCTTGCCTCAGCCCCCTATTTAACTCTGGCATCAATTAAACTATGCCAGCCAGCCACATGGAGCTACACAATAAAGCAAAGGCAGCTTTTGTCTTCCTAGTCTTCAAGCTCAGCTTCTGACTGCCTTTCTTCCCACTACAAAGTAGCCGGTGGAAATGTTCCAGGTGGGGAGTCATTTACTCAGTGACCAAGAAGCCTTTTGAACTCTTAAGATCCTCACAAAAACAGAACCTGTGCAAGAAGCGAGAGCTGTGTCAGTGAGAAGGTTCTGGAGACCTGCAGGGGGAGCCTGCTTCCTTAATGATTGGCCTCCAGATCAGCAGCCATGGACTGAAGGGCCTTCCATGGTCTTCTGTCACCACCCAATACTAAGGACTCCTTTCAGAGGCCCTGTCTCCAGGATACAAGCTCTCTCCCTTTAATTTTCTGTGTGTATCTTCATGAGGAAGATAGCAGCACTGACACCTGGTTCCCTCTTTTGGGGGGGACAAAGGTATGTACATTGTTTCAGGAGGAATATCTTGAGCAGAGTATCATTCTTTGCAAGGGGCACTAACTACATATGGGTATGTAAAGCTGATACCAGTCCTAGCCATATGACCCTAAAGAATGGTGTCTTACAGAAGAAGTTCTATGAAATATATTCTGGAAATACCTGTATGAACTATTTAAGAAGTCTGCCTTCATGTTTCCCCCATTTCTGCTCCTCACTCATACTTGAATTCTCTTACTCACTTAGCTTCCATTTCTACTACTCTGAATCATCTGGCTTTTTAACAGATTTAAGCCAGAGATTCCAAGTGACAGATCTTTCTTTTCGTTTGTGTGTGTGTGTGTGTGTGTGTGTCTCCTTCCCCATCAAATGTACTACTTGCTGTTCAACTTTCTTCATCTTAGTTCTCTTCATTTCCCACTGATCTCTGCATGTCATGATTCATCTGCTGTTTACAGTTAAATCAGTGGTTTTCAAACCTGGATCCTTTGAGGACCTTTTTAAAAAAATGCCCCAGCCTAAGTCTCATCCCAGAACCACTGAGGTCGAATCTCCAGAGGACAGACTTTGGGCATCAGAATGTTTTCAAAGCAACTCAATTGAGAATATTAAGTTAGACTAAAGAAGAATGAGGGCATAACCCTTCCTTTACCCTTGTGCCCCTCAAGAGTCCCCTCCTCACTGGCCCTTAGCACATACACTGACACTGACCAGCACAGTGAAATCCCAGGGATCTTGTCCATGGAAATTCTGGGTATGGCAAGAATAATAGGAGCATTTCTTCACAGACGCAAGAAAGGATATGGAATAGAAGAACGAAATACTTCAAATAAACTCTGATTTGTGGAACTCAGATTAACATTTACTGTCTACCCTTTATGTGTCCTCCTTGAAGGTAACAGAAATAAAGACAGAAGGGCAAGGACCAAGACTAGGAGGCACCTAGGGCACAAAATTTAAGGAGCACTTACTCTCAGACGCCCACCCTGCACTTACAGAATCCCGAGGCTGAATGCCTCCTTAAATGCTATGCCTTAGGGGTCTCTTCACCTCATCTTAGTCCTGGCCCCAAGGGGAGCTAAAGGAGCCCTTTTCTAAAGGGAAGATAGAAGGGAGGACAACTGTCATCCAATTTAAGTGAAGATTTAAAACAAAGCTAATACAGGACATCTTAGCATTAAGATTCTTGAACTTAAAATAAGAACTACGGTCTTTCATTAGCCCCCAGTGCTGTGCCCTCCAAATCCCACCCCGATATGCAGCTTATGGAAAGTTGTGGAAAGAAAGTTCTAGTCAGAAGATCATCAAGTTTCTACTCACTTTAGGAGAGGGTGACTGTAGTTGTGAACTGACAAGTGTAAAGATCTTTTCTCTAGTAATATACTAAGTATCTCTTAATTTCAGTTCTTCATTCATCATCTCTATTTTTACAGATATAAATGAATTAATGCATATGGAACATCTAGCCCAGAGCTGACATGATTGAGTGCTTAGTAACTAGTGACTATTTCTTTCAGCAGGAGAATAATGGAACTTGGGAAACACTCATCACCCAAGGTCACTCCATCAGCAATTCCACATTGTTTAAAGACAGAGTCAAGCTAGGCACAGATAATAAACTCTACCTCTCTCCAGTCCAAATCCATGATGATGACCGGAAGTTCTCCTGCCGTGTTGTGGTCAGATCTGGCAAAATCTTGAGGCATTCCACCACAGTCAAGGTTTTTGGTAAGAGATTTTGTTCTCTGGGCTCCCTGCTATCTTCCTGTCCATTTCTCCTGCCTTGCTCCACTCTGGAAAGAAAGTGCCTTGTTAACTGGAGAGCAGCTCCCCAGGGTAGCTACTCTAGAGCTGTTGCCCTTGAGACTGTCATTCATGGTAAGGGTGGGAATAAGGAGAGAAGTTAAAGAACAGTGATTGAGTTGATAGAATAAAATCACACAGAGAGTAATTAATTGGCCCTAGATTGACCAGTTTCCCGGTGACCACTCCTTATTTACAACTTTAATGTTTCCTGCAAATACTGGAAATCTCTTTAATTATAACTGCCAAAATCTAATTACTTAGTTGTCTAATTGTCTCGGTTGCTTGTGGGAGGAAGGCGAAGTAGGGCCAGTACGAGAAAAGAAAAATAATAAACACAGCTCCAAAGAAACTGCGGGAGTTCCCCCACCCCCAGCAGGGCCAGGGCCTCAGCAAAGGAGCCTGTGGGGATGGCCCTCTGTCCCTGCATTCACAGAAGTGTGGGGCGGAGCTGAGATATCCACCGTGGCCTCACTCAAATTGCACAGACTCTGCAGGGAGGAAATCTGGGGGAAATGTGAAAATCCTACTTTGCTCAGTGATGCATGGCAATATTAATAAATACAAACCCCTGGCTTTGGATTTTTTTTGTTGTTGTTGTCTCCAAGAACTGTGTTTTTTTTTTTTTTTTTAAAAATCATTTTTAAATGAAGGCAAAGAGAAAAGCAGTGATGTGGAGGAGCAATTAATTATTTTTGCAAATGAGGTAAACAAAAAAGATAACTTAACAGAATCTAAGGGCATGAGCTCCTAGATTTTTCTTCAGTTCTCTGAATGACTGGAAGAGTGAATCATCTTTGTTTTTACTTAGAATCTTACTGCATTATTTTTAAAGATCAGAAAGTTCAGGATGTTGAGGGAAATGCAGACCCTGTGGTGTATAAAGACGGAAGCAGCTGCAGCCAAGATTTCTGTAGTTTGAAGTCTTATGCTTATAGCCCTTCCTATATTGCTCTCTGGCTCACCCTCCTTCCCTCCCTCTCCCTCCGTCTCTCCTTGGGAGATGGGCTAAGAGATAATCAATCACCCCTGATGATCAGGTTGCTTATGGAGCCTGAACAGTGCTCTGTGAAGTGGTGGGAGAGACTGTTTATCTCTCATCAATTTTACCCTTCACTCACTTACTGGGGCGTGACTGTCTTCGACCCAACATGAAACGGACTCATCTGGCCTGACTTTAGGCAAATCGATGAAGGCAGATATCCAGGATGTGAAAAGAAATGTCGATTCCAAGTTAGACGAACTATGTCCTATTGGACCAAGGGTTTTTGCTCCCCAGCTTGATCTAACT
The DNA here is from genome assembly GCF_011764305.1 of Mustela putorius furo. Lineage (NCBI taxonomy): Eukaryota > Metazoa > Chordata > Mammalia > Carnivora > Mustelidae > Mustela > Mustela putorius. The sequence continues at coordinate 36,970,616 of NW_025421987.1, forward strand.
GCCTTGTCAACACTTAAACTGCACCCCGTATCTCTCTGCGACAGATACTTCCATCTTCGTCTCGAATGCTTCCCTCTCTTTCACCTCTCACTCTTCTGGCCCTGTTGGTGTCTAGAGCTTGCTCTCAGTTCCGTCTTTGATCTTTCAGTAGAGGCTTAAAAATAAGAGGTTCTGCCTGCTCGTTCATGAGTTCTTCCCTGCTTCCTGGCTTTCCCCCTTTGGTGAATGGGCTATCCAGGCTATGCTTGGCTGGTCTCATCTAGTCCTTAGACAGTGTGTGTGTGTGCCACCAAGTGCATATTACAGTGGCCCTGGCATGGAAGGAAAATACATGTCTTATTCAGAACCCACTCAGCATCCCTCGGTGATTCCTCAAATAGAACAAGCCAAAAATTAAAACTTGAAAACCTTGACATAAATACCCACGTGTAGCACTCCAGCTTGGATGCCCTAAATCCAGCTTATTTCTTCTTCCTTAATAATGCCTCCATTCTCTAACAGTCCAGGGACCAGAAGCTTCCCCAGCATCCTTGCTACTTCCTGCCCTTCTCTCACTAATCTCCTCTGACTTTACTTTCCTTAGCAGGGAACCTGACATCACAGGTTTGCCCCCTCCTAACCCCTGACCCCTAAACCCGATTGTCCTGAGCCTCAAAAGAAATTTACATTTTCTTTTGTCTCTCTAGCACCCTTGCAGCTTTCGGTACCTAGTCTTCCTTTCAGGTTCTTCATTTCGATGGTATTTGTTGCTAATATGAAGTCAGAATCCCCGTCATCCCGTTAGGGTTGTAGGGTGTATTTTGGTCTCCTCCATGGAGACAGGATTCGAGTTAAATTAATTTATTTGAGATTTACATATTGAGGGAATTTATGGACGGAAACATCAGGAGATGAGTGGAAAAACCAAGGAAGGGAAGGAAGATAATGAAATGTACATGACCATGCCGGTTACCAGTGTGGGCTTAGAACTCACTCCCACAGGGGAACTCTGGAAGAACACACATCAGAGTTCTCTCCCAAATAAAGGCGAGGAAGTTGGAGTATTATCCGCCAACTCCCCATCTGTTATCACCATTAGCTCTCTAGACTTACAGTTTGCCCTACTTGTGGACTAAGTGTGCTCCTATAAATTCTTAGGAGGGACTCATTAGGTATGCCCAATGAGAGGCCTCCAACACGTAGAAGGAAGTGCCACATGGCTGTACCAGGCACTGACAGTACCTGTGACAGGCTTACTGTCTGCCGTCAAGAGCTGTCTTAAAGTCACTTCAGTTCAACATAATGTACCCAGTGCCTATTTTGCGCTGGGCACTGTTAAGTGCTAGAGATGGACACATGAATGAAAGAAACAGCCTGGCTTCTAGGCACTTACAATCTAGCAGCACATCAGAATCACTGAGATATTCTCTGGTGCTTTCTAAGATCTGTATTTTCCCTGAAAATGTAAATTTCTTAAGAACAGTGAAGTTGATCTGTCCACCTTTGTTTCCTAGGCATGTGTTGGGTGTTTAATAAATATTTGATGATGAATCTTACACACCCATGCACGTGCACATGTGCACGCATACGTGCACGCACACACACACACACACACACAAATGGTGGCCAGGTCAGATGACAGTCAGTGCCACTAACTGTGTTTTGTTTGCCTTTAAGCTAAGCCAGAAATTCCCATGATTGTGGAAAATAACTCTACGGATGTCTTGAGAGAGGTGAGTCACATTGAAGCTTTTGAAGATCTGTAGTATAATATGCCAAGGTATGTTTTGTTACATCATTGTCCAGAATGTTTTCTCAAAGCACCTTATTCCTTGGCCCTCAGCCAATTAATTTCTGGTGAGGAAGAAGGGAAACTGAGTTGATCCTAGAAACCAAATGGGAATCTTACTTTCTGACTTCGGGCTCTTAGAACATGTGATCTGTAATCCTTATTAATCCTTAAATTTTCTGGAAAAATTGTCTCAATAGTTTAATGTTCTCCTTAATAAAAACTGGAGAAGATAGTAAAAGAAAAGTAGGACAGAAAGCAGTGTGAATCCTGTTATAAGAATGAGACCTTTGCTCAGCTGCATTTAATTTGTTCTAATCTATTTCCTATAGCAGCTTTCCTGTAGTTTTTATTTGGAAGTGACAAGAGGAAAAATGCCCTTCTGTAACTCCTTCAGAATCCTGGCTATTCCTCAAGCAGTAGGAAAAAAGGCAGGTGGAAAAGTTTCTTGTAGGTAATTCCCAGCCTCAAGTCACTGGGTTCTGGGCTCACTTGCCAGCTCTTCTTGCTGGCTGTGACCTTAGGCAAAAAACTTCTATCTTTTTAGTCAGTTTTTCTATCTCTATGAAGAGGATAAGAAGAGTATCTGCATCTTGTTGTTCTTAAGAATTAAATGAAATAATGTGTGGAAGGCTCTTAGTATAAATATGGCAGATACTAAGCATCAGTGAACATTATAATTGTTGCTATATTGTTATTACTATTAGTGTCAATCAGCTGTCTTGGGACACTTCGACTTAATTCAAACTTTTCAAAATCCCAAGTTGTAAAATAAATATTCCCACAAATTCTCAAACACTTCTTGCTACATGGGATGAGAGAAAATTACACTCATATTCTAGTTTCTTCTAGTCCTTCGAACACTAAATAACTTATGATTTCTGGTCCTGCTGAATATCAGTCATTTAATTTGACAGCTGCATACAAATCATACCTCAGACTCTGTGGGATGGTTTTAGATGAGAATATACTTGTGTCTGCTGTTTATTTTATGTGTTAGTCTCTTAGATAATTGGTGTTATAATCCTGAGTATATAAAAAAGATTAAAATTTTTTTTCTTCCACAATTAATCCCAACTTTATTAGTGGATTTCATTTCAATAGTTTGACTAAAACAAACTCATGGCTCAATGTTTGATAGGTATTTTTGTTTCTTATAAGGATTTCTTGAAGGTCCTTTATGCTAATGTTTACAGGTACTAAGGACTCAATTCAGATACGGAACCATAAGATTGGACCCAAGAATTTTAGTTAAAGAGAAAAAAGACTTTCTCTTACATGTTATCAGATTTCCTCTTCTGTACCCATGCTTACCTGGGTTCTGACTAGACAACTCAGAGAACCTTCCTTTTGGGGAATTAGTGAGTAATCTCTCACCGACTCTTTATAACCAGAGACAGGACACAGCATGTCTGCGGATCTTTTAGGGTTCTGCCAAACATTAGTAATTCTTTACCCTAATATTCTTAGAGTCCCCATTGTATTTTTAATAGCTTCTTAACTCTTCAAAGTGCTTTCACATGCTTTTATCGAGTCATGCTTTCAGTGAGCCTTGGAAAAAGGTAGAGTATGAGTCATCTTACTGATGAGAAATTAGGGCCCGGAGAGTCTACACAACTAAGTTGCTGATAAAGGGCAGAGCCAGGACGAGCATTTGGCATCCCTGATTCCAGGCAGGACAGTGTAAGGAGAGGAGCCTGTGGTTCAGGGGCACAGAGAACTAATGTCGAATCCTAATCTGACCACTTCCTGGCTACATATCTTCATCCAGTAGTTAACCTCCACGAGTCTCAGCTAAGTCACCTAAAACTGGGATCGAGATTAATATTTCACAGGGTTCTTGGGTGAATTAAATGTATGCACAGTAATGGAGTACCTCGCCCATGATAGATGTCTCGGGAGCATTTCCCTCCTCCCACTATTTATCATTCACCTATTCTCTTTCACCCATCCCTTCATCTGGATAAATGTTCATAAATCTCCCGTGTGATTGATTTTAGGAGGCAGTGTGGGATAATGAAAAAAACAGAACATAGACTGTGGAATCCGACAGGCCTGGGTCTGAATTCTCCGTCATTTATTAACTCTGGCCCCCGGGACCTTGATTCCTTAGCTTCCTCATCAGTGAGCAGGGAAAATGATCCCAACCCCTCAGGAGTGATACAAAGATTAAGTGAGAGAACATATGCAAGGTGTCTACCATCTGGCAACCATAGGGTTGGTTCATGGTCATTTCCAACCCCCTCTTCATTCCTGAGAAATTAATCCAACATGTTCCTATGAGATGGCCTACTATGTGCTATGTATTCACTACACCAGCAGCCCTTAGTGTTAAAAGTAATAGGGATTTGGTCAGTTATGAGTTATGTTTATGGTTAATTCATTTTTCCTGAAAAATAGAAAAGCCCCCAGATTATCCTAAAAATGATGCTTCTCAGGCTTTGACATGCCAGGTTTGTCCAAGCAGAGTGGGTGTCATATTCTTGTGAGTTCCATGGCAAGGCTTAACCAGGGCTCCAGCGTGGCGCACAGCCTCGGCCCTGAAGCTGACCTGGAAAGGGAGTCTTTACTGAAACCACAGGGCCCCTTTTTGTACCAGACTTTGTATTCCAATAAAAGATGCTGGCCTAGGAGCCATCAGCTCACAGTCCTGGCCCTGCATACCCTACTCTGATGATGCAGCAAACGAAGGCACAAGAGAGATGCATGAAAACTCCAGAGTTTATGCAATAGTTCGGACTTCCCATGAGCCACATGTGTCTGTATTTCATTCCTGTGCTTTCTGCTTTAACACCAGCATCTCTGTGGATCTCGTCCTTGTTGTTCTCTACCTTTATTATGTTTGACAAAAGTTAGGTGAAAAAAATATATATAGAAAGAGCTACCTAACATGAAACAGGAAACAAAGGTAGTTGGGGTTAAAATGCCTGAAAATGGGGCACCTGGGTAGCTCAGTAGATTAAGCATCAGACTTGATTTCCACTCAGGTCATGATCTAAGGGTTATGGGATTGAAACCTATGTCAGGCTCCAAGCTCAGCTCTGCTTCTCTCCCTCTCCCTCTGCCCCTCCCCCACACTTGTGCTTGCTCTCTCAAAAATAAATAAGTAAATCGTTAAAAAAAAAAAATGCCTGAAAATGAAGAGAAGTTAAAATCATAGGAGACATGTGAAGTAGACGCCAGACTCTAAAAACACATGTTATCATTCAGCAGTATGACTCTGGTGGCTCTTTGAAGATTTTCACTGTTGCTCTTTATTTCATTGTGATTTTGTAAAGCCTGAAACTTCGTGGATCCTTTGTCTTTCTTAAACTCCATTTCAAGTGTACATGTGTATGCGTGTGTATGGGTTTAAGATTAGGTGTTAGAGCTTTTCTTCTTTCTTTCTTTCTTTCTTTCTCTGTCTGAGGACACAATAAGGCTCTGATTTCCAGGGTCCAGCCACAGGACTCCCAGCGGCCCTCATCATGTGCAGTGGTGAGTCCCTGAGCTTGCACCCCAGCTGGAGAGGGCCCTGAAAATGGCACCGTACCCCTTTGGACTCCATATGGGAAGTGAAATCTCTAATATCAGGCTGGTTTCTGGAAAAAAGGGAGATTAAAAGTCTGCAGTACAGTCTGGGTTTTTCCCAAGCTTGTGTTTGGACTTGTGCTTGTTCTACAAACAGCTCGCAGAGAAGACAGAGGTGGCTGTTAGAGCTGCAGACAGTCTAAGAACAAGCACTAAGAGGGAGCCACACACAGGTAAGGACAGAGCCAGGCAAGAAGCCATCATTATACCAGGATCTAGTCCGCTTTCTGGAAGGTTGTTGCCTGCCCGTAAAGGGCTTGGGCTTATTTATGAGACAATGAAAGACTGTGTTTATTAGCTGTTGTCTCCCAGCTCCCACCACCCCTCACCCACCCCCAACCCAGTTAAAAAAAAAAAAAAAAGGTTCTAGAGGAATCATTCAAAATAAAAGCTCCAGCACAAAGGCCAAACTCCTTGCCAGTTGGTTTTATTCTATTCCTGAGTGAACAACATACTCGGCGTATCCTCAACAGCCCAGGGAATTGTTCTCTCCCTATGGGCTATTAGCTTCCATTTTTTCAAAACATCTCTGAGTATTTAAAAATGAACTTTTTTTTTTTTTTTCAAAAAATCAGGGAACAGTTGGCATGCAGCCAGCATCCCAAAGACAGGGATAAAATCCCAAACCTATAGCTCACGTGAATGAGAGGTCTGTAGGGACAAAACAAATGCAACCTAAGTGTTACAAACTGACCTCAGAACCTAGGAAAATGTTCTTTGTCCCTCAGTCTCCCAGGTCTCTCATCTTCTCAAGGCGAATTCCCCCAACCCTGGGGGGTGGGGGAGGGGATCCGTCTCTCTTCCGTGTTCACACTTCTTCTCTATCCCTTTTTCTTTCTCTTCTGGTTTGCTGCCTCTTCCTCACCCCATCTCTCCACCTTTCCCTTTTCCTTTCTGAGTTTCTCTCATCTCTTCCTCATGAAATCCCTCTTCAACAGACCTTAATATGAAATTGGATTATATTTTCAAATATTTATGAATAAGTTTCTATATCTTCTGTTCTTACTGTTTCATCCAAGTGAGCTGAAAAGTTCAGTTCTCTTTGTGCCGATCACACAGGAATGATGTATGTGTTAGGTTGTTGGAAAGACAGGATTCAGACAGGTTGTGCTGGTGACACAGCTTTAGTATGAGCAGGTAGTACAACACAGCACCAGTGGGAGAAAGACCTGCACCAGATGGGGCCCGAGATCTCAGGTGCAGGCTTCTATGTCCATCCACAGCTGCACCGCACAGAACAAGCTCCGTCCCCAGTTCTCAACTGACCACCGGGATGTGTGCAAAGGCCTGGGCCCCAGGAACCCTGTGCTCAGCTCCTGGTGGGGTCTCTTAGAGTGAGCTGGTCACATAGGGACATTCCAGCCACCTGACCAGCCTCACCTGTCAGAACCCTCAGCTCCACCAAAACCAAGTGCAAAGCATAAATCCCGTTATTTTCACTCAGCAACACAGCAGGGTGGTTCGTTCCGTACCCAAACTGACAGACCCATGATGGCAAAACTGCACTTATCTCCAGTTAATGCATCTTGAAGTTTTGATCAGGACAGCTTTAGGAGCCCTATACATAAGTGTTTGGTCAGCTGACCCCTCCTGAGATTAACCTACTGTGCACTCTGTCTCTTAAAAACAAAATACTTTCTATTTACACTAACGTGGCTCTTTGCTGTGAGCCTCAAGTCTGTGTTTTCAGAACAGATACCTCCCAGACTGATTACACAAAATGGAAGGGATGCGCTAAGGCAGGCTGCTCCTGCTCCCTCTGACAGGCTTCCTTCTCGGCCCTCACCTTCCATTTCATCTCCAGGATGGCCTTCTCTACCTCCTCCAGGGCTCGCTCTCGCCTTTCCACTGCCCTCTCCCGCCATTCCACGGCCCTCTCCCTCCTAAGCACCTCCTTTTCCCTTTGGCTGGCCCACAACGCCAGGGCCCCCACCTGCTCCAGGAGCCGGGCCCAGTCACCCTCGATCCCTATGGGGAGCTGGGGCCCCTGGGGCCTCGGGTCCTTGCGCTGCCCCACCTGACCATGGCCAGTCCTCTCTAGCTCCTCTCTATGCATGCTCTTCAGATGTTTCCACAAGGCTGTGGTGCCCACGTTAACCCCGGGGCCACGGCTCACCTGCCTGCCGCACAGGCGGCAGGTGGCATATTGGTTGGGGTGGTGGCCGGCACGAACAGGGGCCAGGTGGAAATACTCCCATACCTCTGAAAACCGGGTCCCCTTGTTGTGCGGCAGAGGGGCGGGCATAGCTCTCATGAAAGGGCCAACCTGTTCTCCCTTCTCACTCACTGCCTCTTCCTCCTTCATCTCTAGGTCTCCTTTTGCTTTCATCCTGGTTCCCTCCTCTTCCTCCTCTTCCCGCCTCATCCTATCTCCTCTTCTGTAGCTTTCCTTGAGCCAGAAGTCTTAGCTCAACCACAGCTAAAGCAAAATGAGTAATTGGGAAGGGACTGTAGTAACTCTTGGGCATTCACAACAATGGTCAAAGGCTGGCCACACCTGAGTGGTGTGGTGTTTCCTCCTTTCCGCTTCACGGGAGAGTCAGGGTGAGTCAGAGCCACATGAAATGCCCTCTGAGGCTCCCGTATACATTATCTCCAGGCCCCAGATGTGTATTGATCCCTCCTTGTCTAGACCAGAAAGGCAAAGCAAATGAGTCCAGAAATCACAAAGTTCTTCAGTAAATTCAGGGTCCTCTACAGATCAAGCACCATTCCATACGTTTCTGAACATTGGAAGTGTCAGGTTTTCTCTTGATTCCCTCCTGGCTGCTTCCACTGTGTCTATGCTCGTGGATGCCTGTAAATGGGTTTTGGAGGCTCCGAACCCCCAGGCTGCTCACGACGTCCAGGCTGGGGCATCACTGGCCTTCCTCAGAGTAGGGAGAAGCACACCCAGAGAGAGGCTGACGTGGGATACACTCGCACTTCCTGAGAACTGGTGCAACAGGCAGTCCAAACTCTGGGTAATAAAGTTCCCAGTGTGAGGTCAGTTTGCCCCTAGAGAGGTAGGTCCCTCTGGGAATGAGATTCTAAGAATTCCGAACAGCAGGCTTAGCTGTTTTCAGCAGGACGAGCTGGCATGGACAGAGGAGAAGGAGGTGGAGCACATCTCCAGAGACCTGTCGCTCGGTGGTCCTCAGCAAGTAGCTTACACTTCACCTTCCCTGGCACCATCACCTGCAAAGCCAATAGCTGAGAAGACCTTCCCGACAGCAGCTTGCTCCAGATGTTTGCCTGATTCACCCCCACCGAAATAAATAGATGGATAATTAAATTACATTGTAAAAAATAGCCTGACATCTCTCTCCTTTTTGGGGTCATTTCTTAAGTAATGGAGAACCTTCTTTGTCAAGTTTTGCAACCCCAAAGAGTTAGGAAACACTCCCACCTCCCCAACCCTACAAGTGGGTACTTACAGTCAAGCAAGGCTCTGAACGTGTCTCTGAGGGCTTTGGTGTGGGGTGAGCACTCCTGCACGCTGTGGGTAGCTATTAGCTGACTCCTGCCCCCAGGAGGAGGGCACCTGCAGTTACTGTTCCCTCCCACATCCAGGGAAGCCTCCTTTCCAGGTAGGTGTGTCCAAGTCTGCCCACGCACTGAGGCAAACTTTGTCTCTGCTCCCCTCCCACTCCAAAAAAGAGGTTCCTGGAACAGGGCTGGTAATAAAACAGTAAGTCAAGCACCTACAGGTCTTAGCTCTCTTTCCAGATAACCCGATCATCTGGCCTCTTAAAGCAAAGGAAAATACTGAAGGGGGGAAAAGGGTGAGATTTCAGCAGAGAAACCACAGGCCTCAATGACATCTGTGCTTTCAAATATTTTGTCCAGTTGTCAGACCATGAGTCTCAACGTTGGGTTTGGAAACTATGGAAGTTGTAAATATAGTCAGTGGAAAAGAACTTGCAGGAAAGGGAAGATTAAGTGAAAGGAAACTTCCAAGTTTAAAGAAATCTGAGATGTTGAGAGACAGATTTGAGGTTGCTTTTTATTATATTATGTAAGTGGAATTGGCAAGGTTGAATTGCTGTTGGCTTGTATTCTCAGTTGGAGGGAAATAAAAGAATAGTCACATAATAGTCACATAAATGCTACTATTTATCTATATGTATATTTAGGAGGGAGAACCTACCAGGAGGAGACAGGAACATTTTGAAGAAGGTGTCCATAGAAGGAAAATGCTTGAGTTATAGAAAAGATGGAAATGGCAGACTAGAAAACAGAGACAGATGAATTTCAAGTGAAGAAAGAAGGTTGAGGGGAGGAAAGACTCCAAAGAGAGGTGAAGACTGGGTAAACGAATAGGAGAACTTAAAAAAAAAAAAAAAAAAAGATTCCTCTTTCTAAACTAAAAAAAATTATTTTTTAAATGATTCTGCGGAAAGCCCTTCTGAAAAGTTTCTGCCCAAATTTAGGCAAACTGAATCTGAGCTCATTTACAAATGGTCCGCGTTTCAGTATTTCATCTACAGAAAAAAAGGAAATGATCGTTCTTACAGCCAGATGTGAATTCACTTTTCCTGACTCTCCAGGCTCGCGCTCCATCCAATCTCCCGCCGGCGTCCCTCTGCTGCCGGGACAATGCCCCCAACTCACAGGAACCCTTTCCATCTCTCCAACTTTGCGAATTCCCCACTAGTTTCCGCAACAGCCCATCTGTGGAGTCCAGGCCCCTCTCTTCCCTGTCTGCAAAATACAACTCTGTTCTCCTATTCCCAGAGTTCACCCTTCTCTGCTCTCCTACAGAACTCCCCAAATATTTTCTGCCACTTACTACATCATTCTTTGTGCAATTGCGCAGGTATTCTGTGTACACTTAGAAAATGTGTTAGAGAGACCAGTTCTTTGGCTTGTCTCCTGAATGCAACAGCCGTGCATTAAGTGAGTGAGTGATTTTGACTTCTCAACAGAGGAAATTGTGTGTGTACACTCATGGGTGTATACACACAGACTCTTGTCCATATATACTTCATATATATTTTTTTTAATGTAACATGTTTTTCTTCTGACTCATTTGGAAGTTCCCAAACTGCAGTAATTCTGCTTGCTCAGCAAAACCCTCCAAACTTGATGTTTCATAAGAGGTTTGACTTCAGTTTGAGCTGGTTAAGTCTGTGGCTTTTCGAATTTAGAGAGACTGGGAGGGAGGCGTTCAGGACAAGAACCACATTCTGAAACAAAAATCTTGGAACACAGTTTGGAGATGGTGGTGAGTATTTGAAATGTGACTCACTCCATAAAATGTGAATTTAGAGAATCCACAAGAGTTAAAGTTTTTTAATATTTTTATTATGTTGACAAGAGATTTCTTCAGTAAGCCTGTTGCCTTTATAAAATAATGGAACCCTTACTTGTTCCTGATATTACCATATCATCATCTTACGGTGGGTTAACCAAGCATGGAGAAAATGAGTCATGAGAGTGGTTTAAAGTATTGCTGTTAACAGAAACCTTTACCACTTTTTTTTTTTTAAACATTTCATTTCCTGTAACTCTTACATCCCTTCCTGGACCACCTGAAGATAAATACCAATCTTGGGCATTTTACTGAATTAAAGAAATTGAAACCTCTTTTCTTTATTAAATAAATTATATTTTAGGGGACCTGGTTTTACATTTGATTTTCCAGGACAAAAAGTGACATTATGTCATAGGTCTGCATGGCTGATCCATGCACGGGTCTCCATTGTCAAGTACAGAATGAGTGGAAACACTGGCAGCTGCCGTGTTCTCTATGTGCTATTCTGCATTCCACAGACAGTCCCCTCTGAAAGTCTGGTGATTTCCTTGGGCTTTTTGTAGGGATGTATGGGGAAGGTGCTAAACTGTACCTCTGTAGGACCTCACCAGAAAAATGCTACTCTAGTATCCTTAAATTTGGTTTCTCAACTCTGCTCAGGACCAGACTCTCTGGGTATTATTAGTCTGTGGGGAAATTGGCACCCCAAGTATTACGTATAGTTCATTGTTCTTTACTAGTTAACTAGTGAATCCATCCATTGTGGAAAATATTTGAGAACAAGAACCAGGGCTGGCTGTGTGTGAAATACATACATTTCTTGATGAGAAAACAAAAAACTATGAATGGGATTATAATTTTGCAGTGTCTCCAATAAAATAATGAGGATCCTATAAAGTCTTATTGGATATTTTCACCAGGCTGTTGAAATAAACTATCATCTCACGAAGAGCAAATACAGTGTTGGAAGTAAAACATAACTGACCCTACCCCTAAGCTTTCTTGTTTTGTAACATAAGCTACGTGTTCTGTCTCTTTCATGTTTCAGTACAATGTGTCTTACCAGGAAATATCTTGGACTGGGACTGGAGTGGCAGAGTTCGCAATTGTGCCATCGACTACATTCTACTCCCTTTCACTCTTCTGTGATTCGGGGCCTTGCTTTCCCCATCTGTCAAATGGCAATGATAAGGCATGTCCTTCCTGCCCTCTAGCATTGTTAGGATGAAAAAATGAAAAACCAATTACATAAATTCTCTACAAGTCAAAAGTAAGATGTTTATAATAACGGTGTCTCTGGTTGTGGCTCTAAGTAGTACTTTACATTATTTGGGGAGTGGAAACAACCAAAATATGGATCTCTTTTAGCTTTTAGTCTAACAGTATATTCTTTTCTGGCTTCTGCCTGTTAGAGCTTCTCCATTTTTCTAGTCTTTGGCTTCCGTCTAGTATTATTTTATTCTTCCTGTATGCAGTTGTGATCTGCCTTCTCCAGAACCCAGAATCCAGTCTTGCAACATTAGTCTAGTCCTAGATTCTTCATAAGTTAACCTATGATTCCAGCCCTGAATTCATGACATCTCTATAGGAGACAGCCAGTTCGTAGCTCACATTTTCACATAACCTCTGAAAGGTAAACACAGCTTTGTTGAAAGTGGAGAAAATCCTTTCCTGCCAATTTGCTGCATGTGACAGTTGGTGGGGTTGTAAGGGGTACCAGTTTCTTCTGAATTTGCAAATAAGCCTTTCTATGTTCTGCCTTTACCCCCAGAGAACATTCACCTGCTCCCTGAGGAATGTATTTCCCACAGCAAATCTCACATGGTTTATAGAAGGAGGCTTTCCTCAAGGTAAAAAAGAAGGTAAGGAAATCAGTCAGCCGAAATGGGTTTGGCAAAAAAAGAAAGAAAACAAAGAAGAATAGAAATTACCATTGACCAAGTTGATCTTGGCATTTAAAAACAACTCTCATTCCAAAACAAACATCATCTTGCCTACCAGGTGCTATTTTCTGATACCGCATCTAGTGCCTCTAAGAGGACCGGTGTGGGTCACATTTCCCAAAATTAAAAAATAAACTTGACTTCTTCTTCTTCTTTTTTTTTTTTCTAAGATTTCTTAGAGAGAGTGTGCATGAGCAGGAGAAGGGCAGAGGGGAAGGAAGAGGGGAAGCAGATTCCTCGCTTGATGCCAGGACCCTGAGATCATGACCTGAGTCAAAATCAAGTGACCAGCTGAGCCACCCAGGAGCCCCACACCTGATTTCTTTAACTCGAATATAAATGCTCATGTTTTATTTAACTGTCAGTAAAAGCAGATCTCTTATAGGAGGGCAAAAAAAGTTTAATTCAACATACATTTATTAATAATTTCATTTATCAGATAACTTAGCACCACTGCTTTAAATCAATAAAGAAATACTTTCTACTTTTTCCTTTAAGGCTCTGAGTGGGGTAGGGTGTAGAAGACTAGAGGAAGTATACATAAAGGACTGGGCTTTATGACAAGGAACTCCTCTAGGAGGATTAAAAAGTCTTGGAGCTGGAACACACATAGAGGCAAGCTCAGGTGAGAACGTACAAAGCTGTACTTTTCAGAGGTAGTAAACAGGCAGAACGATCCCAGCCATTCCCTGCCTGGGACAATAGCCCTTCCCCTTTCTCTTGAGTCATTCTTTTGCTCAAAGCTCAATATCTTTTCAACAGTAACTGAGTCCCATAGCTTTTGATACATTATTACTTTTAACTGATAAAATAAAAAGTTCATGTTGATGAACGATTATATCAATCCACTTGATTCATTTTTAGACTCTTACTGGGTTTGTTACTCACTTGAAAATAACTCACCCTTAATAATGATGGATGCAATCCTGAAAATACCTCTTAAAGGTCATTAGATATATGTTCTCCTGTTAAATAAGCCCTGGCTTGATGTACTGGGTTACCCTCCCAACCATGAGGCCAGACAGTGTGGTAAAACTGCGTTTAGTTATTATTTTGGCAAGCAACAACTTCAAAACTAGCATTTAGAGCCCGTCGTGTAAAAAAGCTACGGAGAGTCCAGAAAGTTCTGGCCTACAGTGACAGATGGTTTTACATTAATTTCCTGCTGCCATGTGTGCTATTTGGAGGCTGGACTAACAGTGGCAGTTAAATAGTTTCTATTTCTAAAGGAGACTCACAAGACCCAAAATGACAGTGGTTATAAATCTATAGCTTATTTCAGGAAGAAGACACAATATAAAAACACCATTAAAGTAAGGGTACATATCACATGTCTAGATTTACAGCAAGGGGGCCAGTGAAATCAGGCATGGGGTTCTTTTTAAAGGGGAGGGGATCACCAATATGGCAGAGAATACCTCAGAAATGGGGAGCCCAAAATGGAATCTTGGCTGAGGTTGTTTTGTATTTTACTTAGACATATTCCTGCTATGTAACCAGACTCGACAGTAAAGCCTTCCCAGGTTCTGGCCCAGGTCACATGCAAATGATCAATCTCACTGTTTCCAATAAACAATGCTGGTGAGCTAGGACAGCTGGCCCCCAACCCCGGACCCATGGTCCGGGCCCCCAACCCCGGACCCATGGTCACAAATAAAGCAACACTATTAATCGATACATTTTGTGCCTTGACCATGGATCAATACCATGCAGGAGCTTGAGCAAAACAGTTTAGGTTAACAGTTTAGGCCTGCTGGAATAAGCCCTCAGTGTGCAGAAGCTGTGGTTTGACCATTTTAGACTCTTTTACTGTAAACTGGACCATCCCCAGCCATGCCTCGACATCATTTTATGGCTCATACAGAAAACTGGTGACTGATCTTGTCCCGGATCTGTCTTATAGGAATATACATTACTAATGAAGAGAGAAAAGACAAAGGTGGATTTTTGGAGCTGAGGTCTGTTTTGACAAAGGTGTATGGTAATAAACCAGCCGAATCAAACAACCTGACCATCTGGTGTATGGCCCTGTCTCCAGTCCCCGGAAATGAAGTGTGGAATATCTCATCTGAAAAGATCACTTTTTCCTTGGGTGAGTTGTCTATTTAATAAGGTCAACCAGGGGTGATCAAGACTGCCATAAACTCAGAACCCTTCTAATTAGAATAAATAGAACACTCATTATTTCCATGGTAGTTTAATCTTGGAAAACTCTTTACACAGCTCAAAATTATTAAATTTCATACTATCAAAACTTTTTTGACAAAACAATGGGACTCTGCTTAAAAGAATTTCTTCAAATAAAAAGTAGCTGATTCCTGTTCCTGAGAATTTCTGATGAATATGGCAAATTTTTTTCAACTTTCTTTAATAATAGCTTTTTGCTAACATACCATATGATGAAAATTAACACTAATATATTGATGATCAAGAGAGATTCTTAAAATCCTAAAATCCCTTCTGAGTCACTAAAAACCTTCAATTATATATATAGAACTTATAATTTTAATACTTAAGTATTAAATTATATATAGAATTTATAATTTTAATACTTAAGCCAGGTATGAGATATAAATAGCTTGAGGATAAGGACTCTATCCTCATGATTTTCATGCCCCTAGGTTGAAGCACAGAATCTGACACATTGAAGATTTTTATGACTTGAAAATTGATATGCAGGATCATTCTACTTATCACAACATTTGCTTAACCAGAATATTCGCTACTCTATACCTCACCAGATAATGGAGATTTTTCTACTTAAAAGATGTGAACAAATGTCTCAACAAATACAGCGACAACAGATTGCCTATAAAAAATAGAAGTTTGTAACGACAACTATCAAACATGCACAGATAACAGTAAAGTAATACTTAAGCAGATTTGTTAGCCATTATTACAACTCTGCAAGACCATTAACATCTTTTACCACCTTCCTATTTTCAGAGATACTATAGTCTGTAACATACTCGTAAAATCCAGGATAGCTTATAAGGAAAAGTTTCCCTTTGCTTCAAGGCCACTGTCTGTGTCTTGGGTCCTACCCAGCACTTTCACAAATGCAGGCAGTTGGTTCCTGGGAGCCTTGGATGGGAAGGGTACATGGCTCAATGCAAATCCACCATTGAGGAGCAGGTGCCATTCTGAATCTGGGACAGTGGCATCGTGCTTATAATACTGCACAAGCTTCTGCCTGTGAACTCTGAGTTAATCATTCAGAAGTGGTCGTGGATTTACACTGGAACATCCATACTTAGTTTTGTCTAGTTCCTTCAGAGATAAATGCACGTCCTTTCTAGAAGGCTGGACACAGTTAAGGTCTACAGTCTTAGAATAGGGTAAAGGTGACTGGTTCTCATGTGGATTTGCCAGTAACTTTGACAGACTCTAAGAACATGAGCTAACACCCAAACAACCTTAAATTCCTAAATCCCATCACAGAACCATGTTTAAAATTCCAATCTTTCCCGACATTAAAACTGAGTTTTTCTTGGTTTAAAGGTTTTATTTTATTTTATTTTCTTAGAGAAGTTTTAGGTTGACAGCAAAAGAGGAAGGTGCAGAGATTTCCTATATACCCTCCCCCACATAGTACATTCTCCCTCGCTATCAGCTTGACTCAAGACAAAGGTTCATTTGTTACAACTGATGAACCTACACTGACACATCATAATAACACAAAGTCCATAATTTACTTTGGGATTCACACTTGGTATTGTATATTCTATGGGTTTGAACAAATGTACTATGACATGTACCTGCCAGTAGTTTCAAACAGCCTTAAATTTTCTCACCCTAAAAATCCTTTTGCTCCTCCTATCCATCCTTTACCCCAACTCCAATCCCTGGCAACCACTGATTTTTTTTTTTTTTTTTGTAGGCTTTACAATTTTGCCTTTTCCAAATGTCATATAGTCAGAATCATACCGTATGTAGCTTTCTCAGATTGGCTTCTTTCATTTCATAATGTGTATTTAGGGTTCTTCAGTGTTGTCTTATGGCTTGGCAGCCTATTTTTTTAATAGTACTGAATACTATTCAATTTTATACATGGAGCAGTTTATATATTTGTTCACCTACTGAAAAACATTTTGGTTGCTTCCAAGTTTGGGCAGTTATGAATAAAGCTGCTGTGAAGATCCATGTGGAGGTTTTTGTGTGGGCATGAGTTTTCAGCTCCTTTGAGTGAATACAAAGGAATAAAATTGCTGGACTGCAGGTAAGAGTATGTTTAGGTTTGGGTTCACTCTCTTCCAAGGTGACAGTACTATCTTGCGTTCCTGCCAGCAGCGAATGAGAGTTCCTGTTGCTCCACATCTTCTCCAGCATTTCATACCATCAGTGTTATGGATTTGGGCCATTCTCATAGCTGTGCAATGATACCTCATTGTTGTTTGAATTTGCATTTCTCTGATGACATATTATGCGAATCATCTTTTCATATGCTTATTTGCCATCCATTTATCTTCTTTACTGAGGTGTCTATGAAAGTCTTTGGCCCATTTTAAAATCAGGTAGGTTGTTATCTTACTGTTGAGTCTCAAGAGTTCTTTGTATTTTTCGAATAATAGTCCTTTACCAGTTGAATCTTTTGCAAATATTTTCCTCCCAATCTGTGGCTTGTCTTCACATTTTCTTGAGCTAAGCTAAGTCCTAAGATCAGAAAATAATAACTAATTTTAGGATAATAAGGAAGGGCACTGATCCTGATTCCCAAAGCATACCACAATTCCAGCTTTACAGGACAGCCCTTGATCTAGTATAATTTTTGGTTCTGAGCAAATGGTTATTTTTACATTGTCAAATGAATTTTTAGCCCTTATGATCAAATATTAAAACCAATAAATCCTGAAGAGTGCAGTTTCCCAAAATTACAGCTTACATTCTAGTCACATTCTAGCATGGATCTTTGGGAATGATTTAGAAGATATAGCAGAGACTCTGTAAAGCAGTGTCATCACTGGATCACACTCCCTTACTTGTTTTAAGTTCTGAAACACTTTCTTCCAAACGTACTTTCTGCTCATGGTAGTACTGCTGGGTGCTTTATGAACACTGGGAAAACTTCTGATGCTTTGTGCAACAGTTATTGCTTTATCAAGCCATTACTGTTGATAGATATTGAGATGAAAATACAAGACAAAAATCTAAAGTGGAGAAATTCTGAGAATATTACAGAGCAAAAAGGAGATTTAGTAAGGGAAGAGAAGCTTTTGCTGCCCTTTGTTCCCAAAGAAGAGTTGGAAGCCTGCAAGCTAATAGTCCCCTGAGACGGTCCCTTCCCCACCTACCTCACAGTCTACCCGGAAGTTCAAATGCTCAGTGATTCTTATTCTAGTAAACTTGGAAAAGGGGAGGGATCAGGGTCGGGTGATCAGTGGCTCATCAAGCAGCCATGGAGTACCAGGGCCTGCAGATTCCTGTGACTCAACAATAAATACATTTTTTTTTAAGATCCTTTCCAAAATATCCTACCCTGCTGTTACCAAACCCCAAGTTTGGCTGCCCCTTGCTCAATAGGCCAATACTCAAAAGAGAGTTTGGGGTTGGCTGGGTGGCTCAGTCCATTAAGCGGTTGCCTTTGGCTCAAGTCATAATCAATCCCAGGGTGCTCGGTGGAGTCCGGCATCAGGCTCCTTGCTTAGCAGGGAACCTGCTTCTCTCTCTGCCTTCTCTGCATGCCACTCCCCCTGCCTGTGGGCTCTAACAAATACATAAAATCTTAAAAAAAAAAAAAAAAAGAGTTTTGCCTAGAAAGGAATATGAGCCTTATTCAAGAGACTGGCCACCTGGGGAGAAGGTGGAGTCTTGTCCAAAGGCTTTCTCCCTGGTCTGGGAGTTTTTTAAGGGGTTCAGGGCAGTTAGTTGGTAAGGGAATGTAGTGCTCTGTAACATTTCTTGATGATATGGTATCTTGGTGTTACCAGCTAGAGACCTTATCTCAGTGCTGGAGGGTTGTGCAAGGGGGTCTGCTTCCTGTTTCAAGAGGTGTAAGAGTGCTCTGTTCTTTCTGGGAAAGAATGAATGCAAGATCTATAGCTATTCAAAGGAAAGTTAATCCATCACATGACCTAAGGGCATTTGATAAAGTTCAAAGACTACTAGGTTAACAGGAGGGACCAAGGTAGCTTGCTTCACTGCTACCCTGGTTTACCAGAATGTCTAAAGTTCTAGCACTGTTGGGTCAACTTTTTTGGCATATACAGAGTTGCCTTGTCTTATTTTGTTTTGTTTTGAGGTGGAGGTGAGGTTTTTTTCTTTATTTTAAAACAAAAGTTGAGTGCAAATACCCCCTGGGGTGGGTAATGTCCTCGCTGTCATCAGCTGTTATTCATCGTTAAATGGCTTTCCATTTGGGATAGACAGAGATTTAGGGGTTGATGAGTCATGTCTGTTTGAGGGTGCACGTGTATTTTGGAATATGGAGAAAGGATCAAAAAGGGATATCTCAATAGTGCGGCAAGAGAACAACTGAATATTGAGGCAGAATATGCCAAATCCTTCCTATTTCATGATTTTTCTCATACCCTGTCTGATCCTAGGGATCCTAAGGGTATCAGTTAAGGACTTTAATATATACAGAAATCACCCAAGAATCTTGTTAAAAAGAAGATTCTGATTCACTAAGTTGAGCTGGAGGGGGAGGGCCAGAGATTCTACGTTTCTAAACACGCTCCTAAAAGAAGCCATGGACTACATTTTCACAAGCAAGGATCTAGGAAGATCTGAAGTTTGGTTCATTTCTAGATGGACCAGTTAAGTGCTAATCCAAGCTCTGAGGAAGGCCTAGAACTGACCAGCTGCCCTGTGGGCCAGACAAACACCTGGCCACTATTAACCATGAAGGTGGTCCTGAGCGTCCTGCCAGGTCTGCAGAGGAGACACACTCAGGAGCAGATGAAGTTGCTTTAGACCAGCAGCTTCATCCCTTAGAACCGGTTGCCAAATGTGATGGTCTGAAAACCGACTGACAGACTTCTGCTAAATTCTGCTTTTGACTTTTGGGAAATAGTTTTGTTGTTTTTGTTTCGATTTCCCGTTAGGTTTTAGCCACTTCTTTCTACACCCTCTGAGTTTTGTTTTGACCAAAGCAGAGCTTCTACTTTACAGGACAATCTGAAACCAGAAGGGCTTTTTTTTTTTTTTCTGGCTGCAGGTTTCATGTTGAAAGCCATGCATCATTTTTGTTACAGGGCAAAGAGTTCATCTTTAAATACAAATCTTGCAGTGGCAACTTCCTAATACACTGTAAGGATATGTGTGCTGAGAAGCCCTCAGATTACAAAGCCATGTGGTGTTAAACATGGCAGAATAATATCTTAAAATAGAAATAGTCAGTAAATGAAAAATAAATGTTTCCCTTTGCAGAAATCTAGGATTAAGCATAACCTATCAACATCTTCTTTTCCAGAAGTCAGCAAACATGTTCTGTTTTTATCTGCCTGATAGTAAATATTTTATGCTTTGTGGACCGTATGGTCTCTATCGCAGTTACTCAGCTCTGCCATTGTAGTACAAAAACAGCCATAGACCATTACATAAACAAATGGACATGGCTGTGTTCCCATGAAACTTTATTTACAAACGCAGGCGATGGGTGGAATTTGATTTGTGGGCCGTAGTTTGCCACCCTCTGTTCCACTCAGTCTACAGAGCAAAACACCAAGGCATTCTTTTTCCAGGCCCATGCTTACTAAGGTTACTGCTTTGGCAGATGATGCTCATTATGCACCAGCCATCAGATAGGCACTTAAAGTTGGTCTTCTCTCTTTCAATGTTTAGAATGAATCCATATGCATTCATTCATCCACTTGCATTTGCCAGGAACCAGAAATACCATGAGGAGCAACACAGTCACTTCTCTTGAGGGGTATACTGATGATGTAGAGTACTAAGGTCCCTGCTAAGGTAAACATTAGGACTCTGAGCACATCACAAAGATCCCTGGGATTCTTCAAGTTTCAGATGGTACATACCAGGCTGTTTGCAATGGGAAAGTATAAGGAAACAGCATGCACACAAAGCAAGAATCCACAGAGATCAGGTTGAAATATCACCCCTTGGATTGAGTGGATGATTTGAGTTGTAAAAGATGATAGGCAGCATCGGGAAATGAAGTGGGGAATGGAACAGGGGGAGGAAAATAATGATCAGATTTGAATGTCATGCTGAAGTGTTCAAATATGTTTCAGGTGGGATGGGTGGAAGAAAATGGTCATTCCACTAGCCTATTTGTATGCTCTCAGGTAACTTTCTACCCATCCCACACCTACTTCCTCAGAGCTTAATAGCAAGGGATCATTTATATGATAACAAGTCAGAGCCAGCTGTAAACATCACCTACAGCCAACAGCAACAACACTACCAACACTGAAAATAAAACACAGATACATCTTGATTACAAAACACAGATCCCTTCCAATGTGCTATGTGCTATCAGGTGACACAATTTATAGAATATATTCTTTTCTCTTAAGTAAATTATAGAACAGAACCAATAGTATAATTTATAATTAAATGTCCAAGTAATTGACACAGCTCATCAGATGTGTGACACTCTACCCAATGTCATTATATCTAGAAAGTTGCAAAATTCCCTCGCCTCAAAATCATTTAACCATATTTAACCCTGACCTTCCTAAAGTCAGTAGATCCTTCTGGCATTTGTAGATTGTTTTATACTGTTAGTAGGACTATTTTACAGTTGAATAGTGGGAGCTTTAAGGAACCGATATAAATGTATTATATGATAAAACAATATATTCTAGTCTCTCTTTCATCCCTATCTGCTCCCCACACACACACAGAGAAAAGTTATAACCAGATGAAAATTTTCTGACAAAAACAGGCATTTTAAAAATGGGAGTAATAATACCATTAATCTTAGGCTCATTGATGTTACTTCCGGTTGGATAGTTACATCATTGTAACTATTGGCAAGAGTTTCTACTCTTGCCAATATAATTTTACAGGCTTACAGATTTGTAGATTGTATGATTACTTTGCAAATACTTTGAAATATTAGCTGCTATAGTTGTTTTACCAGTGCTTGGTTAAATGTTATTTTAACACCAGGAAGCTTCTCCTGACTTCCCAATATCAGCCGGTGCCCTTTCTTTGCAACCCCGTGGTGCCCTACACTCAACACAGTGCCTGGCTCCCTGCCTGTTACCTAGGGTCTGGTCCGTAAAGGCAGCCTGATGTCCTCCACCACAATGTCCCACAGCCTTAATGTAACAGACCTTCAATAACGATTTCTGAGATAATGGATAAAGTTGTGGGGAAAATTAGGTCAGCACATCATCTTTCTATTACAATATTTTGTTCATCATCATTATCCATTTCATCCTTTCAGGCTCAGTGAACCCTTCCATAGGTCCTCTGCATGATGTTGTCACATCAACCGTTGGCACCCAACCTTCTCCAGTCAACAGCAGGTCTCCTACAAGTAAGAATGTTTTCAGTCTTACTTTCTTTTTTTTTTTATTTGAGTGTAGTTGACACACAATGTTATATTAGTTTCAGGTGTACAATATAGTGATTCAGCTCCTGTTATGATGTGCTCAGCACAATGGTAGCCACTTGTCTGTCACCATACAACACTGTTAAAATACAACACTGACTATATTCCCTATGCTGTGCCCTTCATCCCATGACCTACTTCTTCTATAATTAGAACCCTGTATCTCCTCTCGTCTTCACCAGTTCTGCCCATTCCCACCCCCTTCACCTTTAGCAACCATAAGTTTGTTCTCTGAATTTATAGGTCTGATTTGTCCTGGTTGTTTATTTATTTGTGTTTATTTTTAGAGTCCACATATAAGTGAAATCATATGGTATTTATCTTTCCCTGTCTGACTCATTTCATGTAGCGTAATAGCCCCAAGCTCTATCCATGTGGCCGCAAATAGCACAAACTCATCCTTTTTTAAGGATGCATAATAGTCCATCTTCCTTATCCACTCCTCTATTGAGTAGACCCTTGGGTGGCTTCCATATCTTGGCTACTGTAAATAATGTTGTAATAAACATATGGGTGCCTATCGTATATTTTTTAAATTCATGTTTTCATTTTCTTTGGGTAAATAAACAGTGGTGAAGTTATTGGATTATATGGTACTTCACTTTTTATTTATTTTTTCATACTATTTTTCCATAGTAGCTGTATTCTCACAAAGGTTCTTTTTTCTCCATATCTTCTCTGGCATTTGTTATTTCTTGTCTTTTTGATTTTGCCATTCTGACAGGGATAAGGTGATATCTCAGTGTGTTTTTGTTTTTTTTTAAGATTTAATTTATTTATTTGACAGAGAGAGATCACAAGGAGGCAGAGAGGCAGGAAGAGAAAAAGAGGGAAGCAGGATCCCTGCTGAGCAGAGAGCCCAATGTGGGGCTCGATCCCAGGACCCTGAGATCATGACAAAGGCAGAGGCTTAACCCACTGAGCCATCGAGGCACCCCTCAGTGTGGTTTTGATTTGCATTTTCCTGTATGTCTCCTGTAGAAAAAAAATATGAAATTTTCATATTTGCAGCTTCTCTGCCCATTTTTTTAAATTGGATTGTTTGGTTTTTTGGTATTGAATTGTATAAGTTCTTTATTTTATTATTTATGTTTTATTTTAGTTCCAGTTAGTTAACATATAGTGTTATATTAATTATAGGTGTACAATACAGTCATTCAACAATTCCATACATTATCTGGTGCTCATCATCTCATCATGACAAGTGCACTCCTTAACCCTCATCACCTATTTCACCCATACCCCCACCCCCGCCCCTCTGGTAACTAACATCAGTTTTTCTCTATAATTAAGAGTCTGTTTCTTAATTTCTCTCTCTCTCTTTCTTTTTCTCTCTGCTCATTTGTTTTGTCTCTTAAATTCCACATGAGTGAGATCATATAGTATTTGTCCTTCTCTGACTTATTTTGCTCAGCATTGTACTCTTTAGCTGTGTCCATGTTGTTGCAAATGGCAAGATTTCATTCTTTGTTATGACTGAATAACATTCCATTGTATAGATATAAATATAGTTATAGATAGAATAATAGACATCACATCTTCTTTATCCATTCATCTGGATAAATGGAAATTTGGCTGCTTCCATAGTTTGACTATTATAAATAACACTACCAACATGTATCCCTTTGAATTTGTGTTTTTTGTGGAGTTTTTTGGTAAATACCCAGTAGCACAATTATTGGATCATAGGGTGGTTCTCTTTTTAAATTTTTGAGGAACCTCCATACTGTTTTCCAGAGCAGCTGCACCAGTTGCAACAGTACATGAGGGCTCCTTTTTCTCCACATCCTTGCCAACATTTACTGCTTCTTGTGTTTTTGATTTTAGCCATTCCGTTGAGTGTAACGTGTTGAGCATCTTTCCATATATCTCTTAGCCACCTGGATGTCTTCTTTGGAGAAATGTCTGTTCATGTCTTCTGCTGATTTTTTTATTGGATTTTTATTTTGGGGGTATTGAGTTTTATAAGTTCTTTAAATATTTTGGCTATTAGCCTCTTATTGGATATATAGTTTGCATATATATCTTCTGCAGATATCTTCTCCCATTTGGTAGGTTGACTTTTTGTTTTATTGATAGTTTCCTTTGTTGTGCAAAAGGTTTTTATTTTCATGTAGTCTTCTAGGATTTTTATGGTTTTAGGTCTCACATTTAGGTCTTCAATTCATTTTGAGTTTATTTTTGTGTATGGTGTTTGAAAATAGCTCAGTTTCACTCTTTCACATGTAGCTCTCCAGTTTTCCCAGCACTATTTGTTGAAGAGATTTTTTTCCCATTGTATATTCTTGCCTTCTTTGTCATAGATTAATTGACCATGTAAGCATGGATTTATTTCTGAGCTTTCTATTTTGTTCCACAATCTGTGTGTCTGTTTTTTTTTTTTTTAAGATTTTATTTATTTGTTTGACAGAGAGAGATCACAAGTAGGCAGAGAATCAGGCAGAAATAGAGGGGGAAGAAGGCTTCCTGCTGAGCAGAGAGCCCAATGTGGGGCTAAATCCCAGGACCCTGGGATCAGGACCTGAGCTGAAGGCAGAGGCTTAACACACTGAGCCACCCAGGCACCCCTATGTGTCTGTTTTTGTGTCAGTATCATACTGTTTTGATTATTATAGCTTTGTAGTATATCTTAAAATCTGGAATTGTGATACTTCCAGCTTTGTTCTTAAGATTGTTTTTGGCTGTTTTGGGGTCTTTTGTGGTTGCATGAAAATTTTAGTATTATTTCTTTTAGTTCTGTAAAAATGATGTTGGTATTTTGATAGGTATTGTACTGAATCTGTAAACTGAATTGAGTAGTATGGATATTTTAACAATATTAATTCTTCTGATCAATGAGCATAAGATGCTTTCCATTTATTTGTGTCATCTTTAGTTTGTTTCATCAGTATTTTATGGTTTTCAGAATACAGGTCTTTCACCTCTTAGGTTAAGCTTATTCTTAAGGTTTTCCTGGTTTTGTTTTTTATTTCTGTGCAATTATAAACAGAATTGTTTCTTAATTCTTCTTTTTGAGACTTCCTTATTAGTATATAGAAAAGCTACGGATTTCTGGGTATTAATTCAGTATCCTACAACTTTATTGAATTCATTTATTACTTCTAGTGATTTTTTGGTGGTGTCTTTAGGATTTTTTATATATTGTAGCATGTCATCTTCAATTAGTGACTACACTGTTTTATTTTCCATGAGCTATCAGTCTTTTAACCAAGCAGATTGATAAAACATTTTCAGAAAATCTGTATGGTTCACATTCTTTTATTACCTATAACATTTTAGGCAAATATATTAAGTACTATTCTTACAGCTTTAAAGAGTTAACATAGCTTCCAAAGCCCTTCACTTGAAACCCTGGCAAAATTAGGGTCAATAAATATTCAGTGAGAAATTTAAATTCTGTATTTATTATTAAATAGGTTAATAAATTGACAGTCTCCTCCACAACTGTGTTCTCAGTGGGGTGTTTAAGAAATTGGTTATAAATGGGCATCCTGTGGACCAGATGTAGTTAGATAGTTTTAAATTTAAATTTGTTCTAGTTCTTATTAATTTTGACAAAGTTGACTGGTGAGGACTGTGAATTCAGCCTCCCAGTGGCATTATTAATAATGAAGGCCAGGCTGGGTCAGTGTTACTCTGGCAAAGGGAGAGCAGTGACTTTCAGAAGGTCGCACTGATGCAAACAAATCATAAATTCCCATGCCTATAGCCTTTGTGTTTAACAAAGAACCATGGTTACCTTCTTTAGTGTATATATGTATATATCCTGTGCAAAGGAGAAGTACAGTTCTCATTTCTTATTTAATTAAAACTATCAATTTTAGCTCAAAATGAGAATGGAAAATGAAATAAACCAAAAGCAGTTAGGAGAAATGAACAATTCTTTCAGCCTGTACCCTTTGGCTCATAGCCTGCAGTCACTGTCACAGGTTGATACCTCTCAGAAAATGAGTATGTGGCAGGGTGGGAAATGTCTGCCGATCACCCAGCAGAAATTTTACATTCATCTGATTTCTCCTAGTTCTTAATGTTTTGCAATTTTTATTGGAAGCTGCTTTTTCTTCCACTCCTAACTCATCATTCAGCTATAAACCTCAGTAGATTATGTTATCCTTCATTCAACAAATATTTGCACAGTCAAAAACAATACCTTAAATTTCTTTAGTACTGTACATATTATCCAGTTACCCAGCTCTCCCTAATCAATTATCCCCGACATTAGCAACTTTTAAAACATAAATTGTCTTACATGATTTTGGGGTCAGAAAGCCAGGAGCAGCTAAGCTGGATGGTATGTATCAGGTCTTTTCATGAGGTTAGAGTCAAATGGGGCTGGTTGTGGCTTCAGTTATCTGAAGGCTTGACTGGGGCTGAGGGTTCTGCTTCCAAGTCTGAGCATGTTGTCAAGAGGCCCTTGTCCCTCACCATATGGGCCTCTCCAGAAAGCTTCTCACATCGGAACAGCTGCCCTTGCTCAGACCAAGGAATTCAAGAAACAGAGTAACCGGGGCGCCTGGGTGGCTCAGTGGGTTAAGCCACTGCCTTCGGCTCAGGTCATGATCTCAGGATCCTGGGATCGAGTCTGGCGTCGGGCTCTCTGCTCAGCAGGGAGCCTGCTTCCCTCTCTCTCTCTCTCTGCCTGCCTTTCCATCTACTTGTGATTTCTCTCTGTCAAATAAATAAATAAAATCTTTAAAAAAAAAAAAAGAAACAGAGTAACCAAGACAGAAGTTGCACTGCTGTTTTATTGCACGCATCACTTTGCTTTATTAGAAGCGAGTCACTAAGTCCAGCTCAGACTCAAGAGGAGAATAAGGCTCCACTTCTTGAAGGGAAGAGTATTAAAGAACCTGTGGACAAATTAAAACTACCATATCCTGTCATTTAGAAAATATTTGCACATAAAATGCAATACAGCTTGATCTTTATTATGGGAGGTAGACAGAGCAAGCATTATCATCCCCATTTTCCAGATGAAGTCATTGGGATGAAGTCACTGAGATGACCACACAACTAGTAAGTGGCAAAGTTAGTATTCACACCAAAGTCTTTGGACTCAAATCTAGTTCTTGCCACATTTGATACCAGGGTTTCTCCAATTGGCCTAAACACTTTGTGAGGACAGGGGACGTATACCCAGCATGGAGTAGATGCACAAAAGTACTACTTGAATGGAGCACTGGGTCTGGTGCATAAACAATGAATTCTGTTACACTGAAAAGAAATTAAATTTTAAAAATGAGGGGGAAAAAAGTACTAGTTGAATAAAAGAATTAAGGAGAATACTGCTCCTTCACTATATAAGTGTCATTTAATATACTCCATGATGTCTTTAACAAGAGATGATAATTTATTTCTGCCTTCAAAATGGTTGTGGTGTACTTGGAAAGAGATTGTATCTGCCCACAAAAATGATAATTCAAAAATAGTATAGTGAAAGGTGCTGCATCTTTTAGAATTAAAATACTCAGGGAGAGGTACAGACCAGCAAATTTTTGACTTTGAGTAAGAAGATGTCCCTGTGGGTTCTTGGAGCCAGGAAATGTAACCAAAGAGAGGAAATAAGATGACTGACCTTTTAAGTATGTGTTGCATTTATTTGACTCAGTTGAGAGCATGTGTTGCATTTATTTGACTCAGTTGAGAGCTTGAAAAAAATTCTAAGCAAAGAGAGCAAAGTGAGTAATTTGTGCATTGGCAAGAATGTTTGTGGGAATTTGAGAAAATATTAGGAGATAAGTTTGGGTCAGGGGATGGGATTATGTAGCATAGAAGCAGGGAAGAAAATTAGAAAATGCAGAATAAAGAAAGTGTTAAGTTCCAGCCTAAGAATTCTCAGTGTTATCCCTTAGGAAATGGGATTGGGAGCCCAGTAAATATTTTTTAGAAAAGAAGTGACATAATTAATTTACCAAATATTTATTAAGCCATGACTACATACCAGGTATTCTTCCAGGTACTGAGAATCCGACAAGGACCAAAAAAGAAAACAATTATGCCCTTATGATACTAACCTTCTACCAGCTGAAAGCAGAAATGAGTTTCTCATACCGAGTTTTTCACAGGGTTAGTTGATATACATTAAATGCATCCATCAGACCAAATACCATTCTTATTTCTGTGAAGAAATTCAAGAAAAGAAAAAGAACATTTGTTACCTTAAGGAGGCTGCAATATAAAATACCTCTAGTATTAGACAGGAAAAGAGAATATAATCAAATGAACATACTTGTTAAAAAGCAAGAAGAAAATCTGATCTACTCTCATGCTAAAGTGATATGGTTGGGAAATTTCTGGAGAGTCACAAGAGCTCCTTAAAATAAGATCCTACCACACTGAACCACAGGACTGTTGTAGATCAGTGGTTCTCAGCAGGGAAACTTGGCCGCCCCCCTCCCAGGGACATTTGGCAGTGTCTGGGGACATTTTTGTTTGCCACAATTGGCGGGGAGGGTGCCACCTGCCAAGGCCAAGGATGCCACATGTTATACAGCACAGGACAGGATGGCCTCCACAACAAAAAATTACCTGGTCGAAAATGTCAGTGGTGCTGAGATTGAGAAACCATTTTAGATCAAGGCTCAGGTATGAGAATAGCTGTTTCTCACTTTACAAAATCTGGACCTCTGTCAAAAGAGTAACAAATTGTGTTTGGAACAATTTTCAGTCTAAGATGTCAAAAAATGTTAAATCAGTGGCTCTTTTAGGCTAAACAAAACTTATTTTCTTAGAAGAAACACTGAATTACAGCTGAAAAATCCAAATTTTGTCTTGGTAATCTGGAGGGTCATTGTGAAATCACATGATGACTGGCTGCCTTATGTCTCAGAAGCTAAAAGGATTCACCTTTTGTGTTCTTTTAAGAAAAGAAACAAGATGGAACATGTCATGGAGACCAGCTTCAAAAGGCTGTGGTTTCATTCCAAATTCTACTATGGAATGCACTGTATAATTCAGTCCTAATTATTAAGCTACATGTCTTACATGTCTTGCTGCAAACATCCAGTTTGTATTTTTTTTCTTCCTCAGCTTAAGGATTTTTTTTTTTTTTTTTTGATGAATGTAAGATAACGCAAACAATGTTCTTTGATTAGAGAAGGAGAGCCTGGTAACAAACTGCAGGAGTTACCCAGGGAGCCCGGCACAATTCAGCCTGAACTGATGGGTGTTTTCTGAGTCCCTGCTGCATGTGCAGCACTGTCCTAGGAAAAGACATGAGGCTGACAAGCTAAATAGGGAGACAAGGCAACCTGATGGGGTGGAACAATCAGACACCTGACCAGTCTCAGTCTCACGTTGCCTTAAGGCAGTACTTAACTCAGGTGCTCCCGGTGCTCTGAGTAGGGCCCTATGCCTTCGAACTCTGGCTTTGAACTGGCTTCAGGGTGTGTGACTAAAAGAACAGGCCTCAAAAATGCCAGCCCCAATGGTGGCAATCATCCAAGACATTTATTCATTCAGCAAATACACATTGAGTGCCTAAAAGGTGCCAGGAACTTAAGAGGTGTTGGGATACAACAACGAACAAGACAAGCAGGACCCCAGTTACACAGAGCTCGCATTTCTAGCACAATCAACTTGCCTACTTTCCCATTTCACTGTCTACCAGCCCACAGGCCTTTGGGCTCTGCCTCAGATTTTTGTCTGCATATGAACCCTTGGACTTGATGGTGTTGGTTTTGATATTTAGCTAATATCAAAAGCTTTAGCT
This sequence comes from Mustela putorius furo, assembly GCF_011764305.1. NCBI lineage: Eukaryota > Metazoa > Chordata > Mammalia > Carnivora > Mustelidae > Mustela > Mustela putorius. The sequence goes on from NW_025421987.1 coordinate 37,000,367, forward strand.
TCTCTGAAGCTTCAGCCAATCTCCACAGTCTAGATTCTTTCTACTCCTGAACACTTCAGATAAAATATCAGGTCCAGTCTGACCCTAACCATTGGCTAGCTCTACAAGTAAGGACGCTTAGTGCTCAGTAGGTGGGGATCAGAGACTGAGGGGTACAGACTAAAGGAAGCAGCTGCCTACGGGAAGCAACAAAACTGATTTATGAGAAAGCATGTCAGAATGGCTGGGGGATTACACTGGAAGATATCCCATTGGACAAGATTGTCAAATGGAAATAACAGTGGGGAGCCAGAAGTATCGAGTATTGCTTATCTAGTCTTCCCTCTTCGGAACAAGGTAGCTGTGGAAAAAAAGCTATTGGCTGGCCTATTCTTGCATTCATTTCATAAATTACTAAGTATCTGTAATCACACCACACAACATGTAATGAGCTCTGTCCTTCTTACTGTCCTTTCCCCCCGGGGGTGTGGGGGTGGTCCTGAAAATCCTTTCCAGACCAGTAATCCGGCAATACACATTGCCGTAGCCATTCAGTGAGCACATGTTCCTCAAATAATCTGCCTCCCATGGGCAGACAGTCTTGGGCAGAGATCAAGATTTCACACCATATATTTCCTTTATGCTGGTCTGAAGGTCAATATCCCTCTAATCCTGACATCAGGGATTGGCGAACCGGCGCAGATGTGTTTAGATGTAGTTGACAGCCTATATTCTTTTAAGTGCGGCAGCTAATGTCATTATGGGTTTAGAGGTTCTTTGAGCTGCAGGTGAATCGATGGAATACAGTTTACACATTTGCCAAGGAAGCTGGGTGGCTATGTGGGTAGACAGTATGTCAATAGGTGGAAGGTCAAGTAAAAATATTACTATTTGAAGAAATAAATTAAATTCCAGGTTCAGTTTTACATGGAAATAAGGCAAAGTCTTGAACAATTGAGCTTGACAAACCAGATCACTCTGACAGCAGCAACCTGAACGTACAAATAACTTTTACCTTTATGTTTAGTTGAATAATTGAGCTGAACTGAGTACATTAGCAAAACAAAAAAAAAAAAAAAAGGAATTTTCTTTTCCCCATGATTAACTCCAGATGAGCTCTCTTGAATAATTTCTCCTTAGCCTCTATAGGCTTTTTCTCGTGATTTTCATATAATAAATGTTGTCTGGTCCCTTTCAGATTCAAGAATGGACTTGTGTCAATAATTAAAAAGGCTTGTCAAATGTAATGTCAAAACTTGGAAAATATTAATTTGATCCAGAACTTTCCCCCCCTCTCCTACCAACCACATGTGGGTGTACCTCAGCTGAAGCAGCTGGGGATGGAAGGTTGTGTGCTTCATGTCTGTGGGGGTTGGGGTGGAAGAAATGTCTGTGATTTCCTGGCTCAATCCTCTCCTGCACTCCTGCTTATTGGTTTGGACCTCTCTTTTGGGGTCATATCATGTGGAAGAGAGGAGAGAGGTAGGTAAGAAAAGACCTTCCTTATCAGGCTGACTGTAATCTGACCTAAGTGCCCTCTAGATGGGGTGAATAAAAAATGTGCCATCTTGACCTCATGGGGCACTCTGGCAGATTTCTCAGAAGTCTGCGACTGGCCTGTAGCTATTGTCCCCTTGATTCAGGCCATGTTTCTCCTCCAGTCTTCTGTTTATTATCCCCCTACAGCTTATAAGCTTCCAGAGTTCTGTCCTCTTAGGAGCTTTTTCTTCCGTAGATATTCTTCCTGGGTGAGATGTCTTTTCATGGCACCCTGTTTTGCATGGGAAAACATGTACTTTGGCCTCCTATTTGGGGGGAAGTGCTTTTCTTCTCCAATATGGCCATTCAACTCTTCTAGTCAAGCATAGGTTCCCAGCGTAGCTTAAGTTAAGCACTAGTTCTCTTCATCCCAAATGCCAGGACACATAAGCCAATAACTCTGAGTGGTTCTCTTGAAACCACACTTCACTTGGGCTAAGGCAAGTCCCTCCATGAGAGGGGACCTGACTCTAAGCACACTGACAACTCTCTTTTAAAAAAATCCTCACTTGGGGTTCTTGCCCCTTACATAGTCTTGAGGTTGAGTGATGATGATAGGCCACCTCACATGGCCTTCACAGGTGGTCTAGACTTCTGCTTTCTGCTTTAGAAGTGAGGATGACTTGCCCTATAATATCATTCTTAACCTTTGGAACCTCATCTAAAATAAAAGTACAAAGGGCTCCATTTGAAAATTCTGCTCTGTATTATCCATTAAAATTCAGCTTTTAAAAGAAATTCAGTGATACTAACAATGATCTATCCAAAAAGGAAATCAAGAAAACAGTCCCATTTATAATAGCATCAAAAGGACTAAAATACTTAAGAATAAATTTAAGTGAGGAAGTAAAAGACCCATATACTGAAAACCAAAAACATTGATGAAAGAATTTGAAGGAGACACAAACAAATAGACATCTGATGCTCATGGATTGGAAAAATTAATATAGTTAAATTTTCCATGCTGCTCAAAATGATATGCAGATTTAGTATAGTTCCTATCAAAATTCCAATGGCGTTTTTCACAAAAATAGAAAAAGAATCATAAAATTTGTAGTCACAAAATATACCATATAGCCAAAGCAACTTTGAGAGAACAGAGTTGGAGGCCTCACACTTCCTGATTTCTCACTATACTACAAAGCTGTAGTAATCAAAACAGTATGGTACTGGCATACATTCAGACACATAGATCAACAAAACAGAATAGAGAGCCCAGGAACAAACTCAAGCATATATGGCCAACTAGTTTTTACAAGGGTCCCAAGAATACACATGGAAAAGGATAGACTTTTCAATAAATGGTGTTGGAAAACTAAATATCAATTTGCAGAAGAATGAAATTATCTTACAGCATACACAAAAATCTCCTCAAAATAGGGTAAAAACTTAAACACAAGACCTGAAAGTATAAAACTCCTAGAAGAACACATAGGGGAGAAGCTCCTTGACATTGGCCTTTGCACTATTTTTAGATATGACACCAAAGCTTGGACAACAAAAGCAAAAACAAATAAGTGTACTATATCAAACTAAAAAACTTCAGTATAGCAAAAGAAAGAAACAACAAAATGTAAAGGCAACCTATACATTGGGAGAAAATATTTTTAAGTCATATCTGATAAGGGGCTAATATCCAAAATATATAAGGTACTCACTCATTCAACTCAATAGTAAAACAAGAAACAACTCATTAAAAATGGGCAAAGGACCCAAATAGACATTTTTCCAAAAGAGACAAAAAAAATAGCCCTCAAATACATGAAAAGAACCTCAACATCACTAATCATTAGGGAAATGCATATCATAACCACAATGAGATATCACCTCCTACCTTGTAGGATGGCTTTTACCGCAAAAATAAAAGATAAAAAGTGTTAGTGAGGATATGGAGAAAAGAGAACTCTTGTCACTCTTGGTAGGAATATGAATTTGTGCAGCCATTATGGAAAACAATATGAAAACCATTATGTTAAATGGTTTTTGAGGTTCATTGGAAAGGTATAAAAAAGAATACTGTATGATCCAATAATCTCTATTCTGGTTATATACACGAAGAAAAATCATTTACATCTTAGAGGGAAACAACATCTTCTATTGACAGAAGAATGGGTAAAGAAAGTGTGTGTGTGTGTGTGTGTGTGTGTGTGTGTGTAATTCAGTTTTAAAAAAGAAACAGATTTTGCCATTTGCAACAACATGGATGAACCTGCAAATCATTATACTAATGAAATAAGCCAGACACAGAAAAAGAAACCTGCATCTCATTTATAAGTAGAATTTAGAAGAGTGAAATACATGAAAGCAAAGAGTAGAACACTAGTTACTGGGGTGGAGAAGTGGAAAATCAGAGAGATATTGTTCAAAGGGTACAAAGTTGGAGTTATGTAAGATTGATAAGTCTGAAGATCTAATGTACAGCATGATGACTATAATGCTATATTATACTGTTGAATATATATATTATATATTATAATATATATAATACTATATTGAATGTTGAATATTTTCTAAGAGTAGATTTTAGGTGCTCTCATTGTACAAAAAAACAATGTTAACTATGTGAGGAGGGACATGTTAATTAGCTGACTGTACTAATCATTTGACTATGTATGTTTATATTGAATCATGTTGCACACCTAAAATATAGACACTTTTTATTTAAAAACTAAGGGACATAAAAACAAAGGGACATAAAAACAAAGATAAACTACTGATGCTACTTCAAAATAAAAATCTTCTGCACAGCCAAGAGTCAACAAAACTAAAAGGCAACCTACTGAATGGGAGAAGAGTTTTGCAAATGATATATCTGATAAAGGGTTAATATCCAAAATCTATAAAGAACTGATACAACTCAATACCAAAAAAAATAAATAAATAAATAAAAATAACCAACAACAAATAATCCAATTAAAATGGACTGAAGACATGAACAGAGATTTCTCCAAGAAGTCATAGAGGGCCAACAGACACATAAAAAGATGCTCAACATTGCCACTCATCATGAGGGAAATTTAAATCAAAACTACAATGAGATATCACCTCATACCTGTTGGAATAGCTAAAATAAAAAACACAAGAAACATTGTTGGTGAGAATGCAAATTGGTACATCCATTGTGGAAAACTCTATGGAAATTCTCCCTAAAATTAACAAACAAACAAACAAACCAACAAACTACCCTACAACCCAGGAATGGCACTATGAGGTATTTGCCAAAAAATACAAAAAACACTAATGCAGAGAGATACATGCATCCCTATGTTTATTGCAACATTATTTACAATAGCCAAAATATGAAAACAGCCCAAGTGTCCATCAAGAGAGGAATGGATAAAGAAGATGTGATGAATATCTTTTAGCCATAAGAAAGGATGAAATCTTGCCATCTGCAACAACATGGATGGAGCTAGAGTGTGTAATGTTGAGTGAAACTAGTCTGTCAGAGAAAGACAAATAACATATGATCTCACTCGTGTGGAATCTAAGAAACAAAACACATAAGCAAAGGAAATAACAGAGAGAGAGAGGCCGACCAAGAAACAGACTCTTAACTATAGGGAGCAAACTGATGATTACCAGAGGGGAGGGGAGAGAGTGGGGATGGGTGAAATAGACGAGGGAGTTTATCATCATTTATCACAATGAAAAAAAATAAAATGATAAAAAATTAAAATAACTTACTAAATAAAATAATTTTGTGAAAATGGATAGCCATGATGAGATGATGGCTTACCCATTGAGTTCATCCACAGAAAGCCGTAGTTCTTGGCAATAGTGAGATGGACTAGTGAATAATTGGCCAGAGATGAGGATGCTTGAAGAAAATGGGGGAAAATAAGAGAAAGACGAAAAGAAAGGACATTAATATGGGTAGTTCCTTCCTCAATGAATTATTATGAGCAACAGAAGGGATTAGGCATGGAAAACACTTAAGTGTCAAATTGTTACACTGTAACTGTCCCCTTAAATCCCTTTGAAGATGGTAGGAACCTATGGTAGAAAACAGAGTGGTTGATTAAGTAACCAGTCTGTATAAGTTGTGCGCGTGTGTGTTTTAATAAAAAGAAATAATCTAGCCCTAGAATTATGTGTCTACTTCTACTTTCAATGACTACTGGTGTAAGTAAAACCCACCAGGTTCATGGTCACGTGAGGGGAGGAAGAACAGAAGTGAGGAAGGGCAAATAGCTACAAAGTTAGTCTGAAAGTTCACGTGTTGTATCCAGTTTCTTATATTTTCACTACTCTCTTTTTTTACTAACTTTGGTTTATGCTAATTGGCCTCCTCTCTGTTCCCACAGCATGAGGTGCCTCCACCTCAGGGCCTTTTTCCTTCTTCCCTCTGCCTGGAAAATTCTTTCCGCTCAAATCCACATGGTTCACACTCTCATCTCCGAATCTTTGTTCAGATGTCGTCTTCTCCATGGGACTGTTTTAGAGCTGTAATGTCCTCTGTTTCACTTCCGATAGGAAGTTTTATTTTTCCTCTTTTTCCTGTTTTATTTTTCCCCACAGCATTTGTTAACATCCTGTATAATGCACTAGTTTGGCTTCTCCCCACAAGAAAGGGAATCCCATAAGGACATTTTGTCTTTGTCTGATTTGTCTGTGGATGTATCTCTATCACCTGGAATAGTGATAACACATGATTGTCCCTAAGATTGATAACTCAGTAAATATTCTGGGGGCTAAGAATATTTTTCTGTAGGGGCCCCTGGGTGGCTCAGTCGTAAACATCTGCCTTCTGCTCAGGTCATGATCCCATGGTCCCAGGATCGAGCCCCGTATCAAGCTGCCTGCTCAGTGGGAAGCCTGCTTCTCCCTCTCCCACTCCCCCTGCTTGTTCTCTCTCTTGCTGTTGTCTTTCTCTGTCGAATAATAAATAAAATCTTTAAAAATTTTTTTTTTCTGTAACTATTTTGTCAGTAAGTATTGATAGCTCAGTAAATGTTCTGGGGGTTAAAGAGGAACTGATTAACAAAGGAAGGGCTTCAGGGAGAGCAGAGGAAGGTTCCCTGAAGAAACTGGCATTTGGCCAGGTTTTGAAGACTGGGCAGCCTTGTGAGGGGAGGCTGAGAGGGGCAGAGAGGCAGGGACAGAGGTCTCAGTGATTCTGGGTGGCTGTGTGGGGACCATGACTGAATTCCAAAGCTACCCTCTGGTTCTGTAGCAAGGCTAACTACTCTTTATAAGGCTACCAGAGTGGAATGAATATAGTCTCTGGTGTCAGACAGTCTTGAGTTCAATTCCTGTCTCTGCCACCTACTAGCTGTGTAACCTGGGCAAGTCATTTTGCCTCTTTAATATTGTTTCCTTATCTCGAAAACCAAGACTGAGTATTATCTAGTTCATATGGTTATTATGAGTATCAAACATGAAAATGCATAAAGAACAAGTATAAAGCTTAGACCCACGCAGGGCTATCTGAGAAAGCATGCCATGATCAAAAGAAGAGTCCAGCAAACAAAACTAATCTCCAAATAAGTCAAAACCTTTACTTGTATTTTTTAATTCCTTAAAGGTAGAACCAATGACCAAATTAATATTTCTTTTTTTTTTTTAACTACCATTTTCTCCTTTATCTTTTACTTACCTCACCTCCCAACTACTCACCTGTCTCTTTTATTTGGTACAGAGTATGTCCATATGAAATGATCTTTAAAATTTAAGTTTGTTTGAAAACTATATCAATATTTCTCCCAGATTAACCTTCCCAGCCCCACCATGAGACCTCCAGCATTGCCCTCTGTCTCCCTTCTCTGGCGATGAGAAGGACAGTCCCCAGGAACATGGCAGGAGTCCAGGTGAAGAGATTCCATTCTATTTCATAATGTCATGAGAAGCCAACCAGAATTAGCTCTTAGAGAACATGTTTCTGTCTCTTCCATTTAACTCAGAACTGAACAGAGCTGTCTTCTGACTTAATTGAATTTCTAGTGATAATATAAAGGGCTGATTTTTAATTTTAGTGGAAAAAAATTTTTAAGTTGAAATAGAAATGGGCTAGGAAAGTTTTGAAACTTCTCATCTAATCTCATGGCAGTTTTCAAATTAATATAAGCAAGACATTTTGTACAAGTAGTGTTTTCTTCTAACCCCCTTCTCTTTCCTGGAAACATGGGTCATTATTATGTATCTCTGGATGCTTGCAAGGTTTAATAACAATAAGCATTCAAACTGAAGAACAAATAAACAACCAGCAGACAAAGCAAGCAATTCTTTGTCACTGGGTTTGGCATATTAGTCGCCTACACAGCATGTCATGATACAGAACTAACTATTGAGTGCTGAGGAGGCTTGGCTGTATTGTAAATGTAAATATAACCTTGAAACAGAAAACACAAAAAATAAGCTGTCTTATTCATATGCTGAAATAGATGATCAGTAGGAATCTCAAAGACTTGGCTAAGAGGAGTATAAATATAATTCTTTTAAAATGCTCTATTTGATGTCAAAAGAGAGCCAATTATGTCTTTTTATAGTTATAGATCTCCAGGTCAGACTCTAGGAAGACACTTTTTTTTTTAATGTTTTATTAACATATAATGTATTATTAGCCCCAGGGGTACAGGTTTGTGAATCACCAGGTTTACACACTTCACAGCACTCACCATAGCACATACCCTCCCCAATGTCCCTAACCCCACCTCCCTTTCCCTACCCACCTACCCCCCCACCCCAGCAACCTTTAGTTTGTGTTGTGAGATTATGAGTATCTTATGGTTTTTCTCCCTCCCGATCCCATCTTTTTTCATTTATTCTTTTCCTACGCCCACACCCCTGACATTGCCTCTCAACTTCCTCAGATCAGGGAGATCATATGATAATTGTCTTTCTCTGATTGACTTGTTTCGCTAAGCATAATACCCTCTAGTTCCATCCACGTAGTCACAAATGGCAAGATTTCATTTCTTTTGATGGCTGCATAGTATTCTATTGTATATATATACACCACATCTTCTTTATCCATTCATCTGTTGATGGACATCTAGGTTCTTTCCATAGTTTGGCTATTATGGAGATTGCTGCTATAGACATTCAGGTGCACATGCCCCTTCAGATCACGACATTTGTGATACCCAGTAGTGCAATTGCTGGGTCATAAGGTAGCTCTATTTTCAACTTTTTGAGGAACCTCCATACTGTTTTCCAGAGTGGTTGCACCAGCTTGCATTAGGAAGACACTTTTAAAAACAAAACAACAGGGACACTTGGGTGGCTTAGTTTGTTAAGCATCTGCCTTTGGCTCAGGTCATGATCCCAGGGTCCTGGAATCGAGTTCCACATCAGGCTTCTTCCTTAGCAGGGAGCCTGCAGAGCCTGCATCTCCCTCTCTGTCTCTCTGACAAATAAATAAAATCTTTAAACACACACACACATACACACAAAACAGCCCTGAGAAAGAAGCAGTGTTCCTGCTACTGGTATGCCACAGTTTGATCACTGTCTGCTGCTGGGGCAACATGTGTGCACTGTGACAAGTAATGCCTTGCAGTCTCATACTCAGTTCAACACACAGAACAAACCCTCGTTGAGGGCTTACAAAGGCCCAGCCCTGAATAGACACATAGATACCACACACTGCTGTTACTAACAGTGTATGAGACCACCCAGTGGGTCTTTGCCCTGTGTCCTCTGCCCGGAGGCTCCCATCTCCCCTCCCCTGCCCCCACTCTTCCATCCCATTCTGCAGGGGAGCCTTCCTGTAACTCTGAATAAGGCATACCTTCTTTTATGTGTTCTCATACATGGATTGCTTTCTGTAATTCTCTGGTTGATGTCTGTCTCCTCTATGAATTCCAATCCCAAGGGAGCTGATCATTGTGCCCCCAGTGCCAAATGCAATACCTGGAAGATAGAGGATCCCCAATACTGGTCAATAAATGAAAGAACATAGGGAGGTAAAAGCAAGAGATAACAATGTGGAGATTATTACAGGTCAGGTCATGTAATGCCAAGGAACTTTAACCTTGAAGCATACTGTAGAGCCAAGAGGAGTGGGTGGGATTTAATTCACCTGAAGAAGTAGATAGTTTTCAAAATGACTTTAGTGCTACTTGCATGTAAGGAACAAGGTTTCATAGTAAAGGGATCATTTTTTTCAATAACCTGTGGAACATGGTACAGACCCTCACGCCATGACCCAAACAAAATTCAGCAGGAGAATGAGAAGACTGAAATGAGCTTAGGTTCCCTGGGGATATTGATGGGATGTCATTGATCTTTTTGTTTCCAGAAACTTATTGGCACACAGTCAGCCCTCAATATACTTAACAGGCCTGTAAGAGGAAGCATAGAGCAGCACTGATACCTATGACAAGCAAGAGGCACAGTAACACAAAGATCAAGGCAACGTATGAGACTGGGGCATTCACTGTTCCTCCTCCCATGTGGTCCAAGAACAGCATGTTCATGAATGAATGAATTTTCCGTTCCCTGCAGTAAAGTTTCAAGAAGGAAGGATTTATGTCACCTTAGTTTCTGATTCTCCAAAAAAGAAATTCAATCAGTCTTACTAATACAAATGAAATTCTCTGTCAAGTTATCATATTTCAGGGACGCCTGGGTGGCTCACTGGGTTAAGCCTCTACCTTCAGCTCAGGTCATGATCTCAGGGTCCTGGGATCAAGGCCCGCATAGAGCTCTCTGCTCAGCAGGGAGCCTGCTTCCCCTCCTCTCTCTCTCTGCCTGCCTCTCTGCCTACTTGTGATCTCTGTCAAATAAATAAATAAAATCTTAAAAAGAAAAAAAAAAGCTATCACACTTCATCAGGATTCCACTGATTCCTGACAGAATTAAATCACATGGAGCTATTGGTCAGTATGGGTCATTGGATTGGCTGGGGATGATGTCCATTGCTTGTCAAGTAAGAGGTATTTTAATAGGTGACTGGCAGTTGCTTATTAGACTAAGATTTCTAGGTAACAGTAACATTGCCTACAAATAAATACAAAGTTCTCTTGATAATTACCTCTTAGTTCTTTATCATTATTCTCACCATTGTTATCACATCACTACTTTAAAACCATTCCTTTCTGCTTTCACTTACTAAATCACTCAGTGAATTCTATGGAGGTCAGTTCTCAGGGTGAGAGGGAGGGAGGAAGGAAGGAAGGAAGGAAAGAAGCTCCTTCATGGGAGGTAAGCTAAGAGACTGTTGACCAACAGTGAAAGGCTTCACTCCTTCCTACATGAGGAATTGAGTCCCAGGGTAAAGGAATCATTCTTTTCATCCTTCTGAGAATCTCTTAAAAACCTGGACAGAGTCTTTCTTCTCTTCCCTCTCTTCCCTCTCTCTTCTCTCTAGTTCTCTCACCTCTTCTTATTGTATTAATTAGGAGAAACACATATCTCTCAGTATCTCTTAATATCCAAAGATTACTTATGACTAGTCATTCTATCCCTCTGTACATTTTTTGTCTTGCCTTATTTTTAAAAGCATATGAGGTTTGTCTCCCCCTCTGATTTCTCCCAACTCACTTCTCTCCTTCTCCCAATGTGCTCCATGTTATTCCTTATGCTCCACAAGTAAGTGAAACCATATGATAATTGATTCTCTCTGCTTGACTTAGTTCACTCAGCATAATCCCCTCCAGTCCCGTCCATGTTGATAAAAAAGTTGGGTATTCATCCTTTCTGATGGACGCTTAATTCTCCATTGTATATATGGACCGTATCTTCTTTACTCATTTGTCTGTGCACAATGAATCTTGGAACCCTGAAAAAATAAAATGAAATTTAAAAAATAAAAATAAAACAATGACAACAACAAAAAAAAATAAACTAAAATAAAAGGATACGAGGTAACTTTAAAAAACATAAGAATACAAAAACTTTTAAAATAGATTACTGGCATAGAGAAATGCAACATATTTCTGTATGGTTGATTTTATATCCTGCAGCATTGCCAAATTCGTGTATTAGTTCTAGCAATTTTTTTGGTGGAGTCTTTTGGGCTTTTTACATAGAGTATCGTTTCTGCATTTCACTGCACTTCTGCAGTGAAAGTTTGACTTCTTTCTTGTCAATTTGGATGCCTTTTATTTCTTTTTGTTGTCTGATTGCTGAGGGGAAGTCTTCCAATGCTATGTTAAATAGCAATGGTTAGAGTGGATTTTGCAGTGATGTGGATGGAACTAGTGTGTATTATGCTAATCAAAATAAGTCAGTCAGAGAAAGACATATAATACCATACGCTTACACTCATATGTGGAATTTAAGAAACAAAACAGACGAACATATGGAAAGGGGAAAAAAGAGAGAGGGGGAAAATAAACCATAAAAGACTCTTAACTATAGAGAACAAACTGAGGGTTGCTGGAGGGGTGCAGATGGGGGGTTGGGCCAAATGGGTGATGGGCATTAAGAAGGGCACTGGTGTTGAGCAATGGGTGTTATATTTAAGTGATGAATCACTATAAATTCTACTCCTGAAACCAATATTATACTATATGTTAACGAACTAGAATTTAAATAAAACTTGAAAAATAAATAAAATAGGTTAGTAAAGGAATTGCTGCAGATAAGGACAAAGATAAAGCCATCTCAATAAAAGAAATAAAATTCAGATTCACTCTGTGATCCAGTGATGGGGTGTTCTGTTCCACACGGTCATTCAAGAACCCAGGCTTCTAGCAGGTCTGTCACCTTTAAGTTGTGATGTATAAGTCCCCCTGCTTCATAGTATCAGATAGCATATGAGGGAAGGTCATGGAAGATCTTACATGGAAGGTTTTATACATCAGGTCTTGAAATGACAACCATCACTCCCACTCATGTTCCATTGGCTTAGACTTCATACATGGCCACACCTACCCAACCACACTTATCCAACCACCAATGAGGCTAAGAGATGTAGTTCATCTGTACCAGAGAAAAGACGGGGTTTGGTGACTACCTGATAGTCTGACATGCTGACCTATATTCTCACTAAATTGTGGGGGTAAGAGCAATATTTCACTCTTTCCTTCATCCCCAAGTCTCAAATACACTGAGCCTCAATAAGTATTTGTTGGATAAATGAAACTGTGCATATTCAGTATTTAAAACATTTTATCTGCCATCCTGATGCCGGTTGCCCATTTTAGTTCCTCATACAGCACCATCTGAGGCAGCCTCTAACGCATTTCCCCATGTCCGACTGTATTCTGGGAGCTCAGGTAAAGTGTGTCTTTGATGCCCATTAGCAGCCTGCATTGCAAAATGATTATTGTTGATCATTACTGTAAATCACTTATAGATGATTGGCATAAACCATCATGCCAATTTATTTATATATCCTACATATTTTTTTTCAGAGATTTGATTATCCTTTTTTTTTTTTTTAAATTTAAGCATGTCATTTCCCAGAACTGAGATACCTGGGAAGGTGGGATCCTATTCATTACTAATTCAAGCATACAGGGAATGAGCATACTATCATATTATAAGGATATTATTAAGAATATCAGACACAGTATACAGTATTTTTCTTTAAAAGACGAGAGAAGAAGTGTCTAGGTGGCTTAGTCAGTAAGTGTCTTCCTTCAGCTCAGGTTATGATCCCAGGGTCCTAGGATTGAGCCCTGCCTTGGGCTTCCTGCTCAGTGGAAAGCCTGCTTTTCCCTCTCCGTCTGCCCCTCTCCACTGCTTGTTCTGTCTCTCTCTCTCTCTCTCTCTCTCTCAAATAAATAAATAAATAAAATATTTTAAAAATATTTTTAAAAAAAGACTGAGAAGAAATTTGTTGTTAATCACAATAAAAAGAAAGCTGTGTGTCTCTTGAAAATTGACTGGTTTTATCCTATGATAGCCATTAATGACTTAACATTTTTTAACATCGTTACCAGAAAGTTCTGACTAAATGTGGGACCTATATCTGTTAAGAGTATAGGACATGGGGCACCTGGGTGGCTCAGGGGGTTAAAAAAGCCTCTGCCTTTGGCTCAGGTCATGATCTCAGGGTCCTGGGATTGAGCCCCACATTGGGCTCTCTGCTCAGCAGGGAGCCTGCTTCCCCCTCTCTCTCTGCCTGCCTCTCTGCTACTTGTGCTCTCTCTCTCTGTGTCAAATAAATAAATAAATAAATAAATAAAAATCTTAAAAAAAAAACAAAAAAAAAGAGTACAGGACATCAAGAAATGGATTTTGTGTACTATCCCCACCCCCAGATTTTGACAGGGATCAACATACTTTTTCTAACTATATTTTCCTTGCCTTTAGTTTCCCTTTCTATCTAATCCTGTTATCTTCTTGAATTGAGTATTTATGGAAGTGACCTTAAATATATTTGTTTTCCAAGAGATATGACCATTTTTCAATGGAGTGTATTGGGTATTTTTCTTCTTCAATCTGCCTTGCTTCAACCCTAGGGATATTTTCAAAGGAATATGAATTAGTCCTTCATTTTGGGAGGAAGAGGGAGAGAGGAGAAGAATGGGAAATGATGGACTAGAAAGTTGGGGATGATTTTGAAAGCTAAGAACTGAAGTAGATAAGTAACCATATTGCACATATGAAAATGTTATGTACAATTGTGGAAACTCCCTGCAAGGTAAGTTCCATGAAGGTGAGGACCTTGTCTTCATTGTTGTGTGTAGATTGGAGTCCTACACAGAGTAGACACGAACACAACATATTTTGAAAGTGTGAATGTGATATACTTGGAATTAGGAGAGCTGAGTTAAAATCATAAAATGATATTGAATATTGGCTATGGTGCCACAAGCATATGCCTTTTGGAATCAGTTTCATAAAATGAAGCCATTAGACTATGTATTCACCAAGGTTCTTTCCTTCTCTAATGTTCTCTGCTGTACATGCCACCCTTGTTAGTTATAGCAGCATATTAAACATGGGAATGTAAACACCATGTTTGGTGTTTAATTTGGGAATTTTCTTTTCAAAATAGGATATCCAGCTATATCTTCCATAGCCGTTGGAGATGTGGATACCTCGACTCCAAATACCACCCTTCAACGTGAGTATAGTGACTGAAAAGAAACAAAACACAAGATTTAGTACAGTTCTGACAACACTGAGGTTTTGGCAAAAGGCTATATTTTTCATTTGATGTTGGTATTTTGGTTTTGAGTTGCTCTGTGGCAAATTGTAATCTAAATGGTGGCTATCCATTGATATGACAATCAGTATAATCTTTAAAATATGGGTTGGTGAATTATTATACTATACTTTTCATTTCTCATGGAATTTTAAGATAACATGAAAGTAGTCTTGACAGTACTCCCAGTGATCTGATTTGGCGACAAGAACTGAAAAAGAAAGAAAGGCAGTGACAAGTTGGCATTAAACATAAACTACAGAGCTTTCGCTTAATATGCCAGCTGTGTTCCTGTGTAGGAAAGCATATTTTCAATTTCAGATTTCCCCAAAGTCACATAGATTAAAAATTCAGCACATCAAAGTAAAGTTAAATTACAGCTGTATAAAAAGGTTGGATTCCGAGAATTTTGTCTTTCAGCCAGCAATTCCAGTGTGACTACCCAAGGCTTCAACTACTCCTGGACCCCTCGTGGGCAAGATACCAAAAGCTCTAAGTGTAACTGTGAGTCCCTCGGGGTCTTCTGGGCCTCATTAATTCAGCCAACATGTATAATGAGCAACTACAACGTGCTCTGCTCATAATCATATTAACAAATACTTACAAAACATCTACTGTGTTTGAAGCATTGTTGTAGTTGCTGGGGATACATTTGTGAACAAAAACAGATCCAAAAACAGTTCCAAATTCTGGGGGAAGAGAGACAGGCAAATGGTGATGAGTGATAGGGAAGAAAGCAAGCAGTGAAGGAGGCATTGAAGATCTGGTGGGAGAGTGGGTTGCCATTTTCAATAGGGGGTTTTGCAAGGCCGTCCTGAGGAAGGTGGCATCTGAATAAAGATATAACTCTCGGGGATGGAAGAGCTAACTGAGGAAAGAGTGAGCTAGCCAGAATACACATGTCACTAAAAGCAGTGAGAAGAGGGAGCCCCGTGTGAGGCACAGAGCTGGTGTGGCCATTTAATCTGGCCACCCTGCAGCAGCGTGTGCTGATGCCACATTACTAGGTATCCGCAGCATCTGAAGGGAAAGTCTACTACCTCTTAGTGGTACAAGATAGAAATCTGCTTGGTAGGGAAGTGGCAAGGGATGTGGCTGCCACTAAGATCCCAGATGCTGCTAGTGCAGAACTCTGGGCTTAGCTGCTAGGCCCTTGGCCACGAAGAGTAAAGCCACGTGTCTCTTTTAGGAAAGCGTTTTATACCTGCTGGCTCAGTCATCTTACTTCCGAGAATGTGTCCTTAGGAAGTAGATCAAATAGCAAAGAGGAACATGTATCATATTGCTCTTTGTAGCATTAGTTATTTATTTTATCTCTTTTATGGACCTCAAGTTCATAGATCTGGATTAATCATAATCCTTAATTCATGATGCACTTTGACCATTTGTGTATGATCCTCTGAAATTTAATTTAACATATTTCTTTTAACAAATATGCTAATAATATAAAAGACACCTGTGAATTCAGTGCCCAAATATGAGAGATAAAAAGGGGAGTATCAGAAGAGAGAGCAAACCCAGAGAGCCACAAATAAGCATAACCTAGAGGTGCCAGAGGTGGCATGGCAGATTCCTGTGAAAAGAAGAGGCAGTCAGCAAATCTGCAAACCTTGATTATTTACAAGAAACAAAGTATTAAAATGTATGCCTGCCATGCACATTACGTAAAAATAGGCTCCATAGAGTGTGAGATCTTTATGTCAAAAGCAAAACATTAAAGCAGGTAATAAAATAAAGGTGAATTTCTTTCTGGCTGTGAGGTGAGGAAGGGTTTAAAGAAGAGAAATAAAGCACTAACCATAAAAATGGTGGAAACAGTAGAATACCATAAAGTTAAGAAAATTCTATCAAAAGACACCTTAGCAGAAGTTATAAAGAAAAGGCAAGCTATAGTGTAGAAGATATTTGCAACAGATGTAATTGAAAAATGATCAGGAATATATAATTGACAGAGAATCAAAACTTTATATCAAGGGTATATAAAGAATGGCTAAAATCAATTTTTAAAAATATAAAAACATTAGAAAATGAGCAGAGAAGAACATCACAAAAGATGTAATAAGTGGCTAGAAAACATCCAAGGAGTTGCTTAGTCTTTCTGGCAATCAGGAAATGCAAATGAAGACGAGAATCAGATAACCGTTCCACATGTAATCAATTGGCAAAAATTAACAAGTCTGGAATTGCCAAGTGTTAGATAGGTTGTAGATCAATATAATGTTTTATATGTTGCTGGTGAAAGAACAAGTTAGTACCATCACTTTCCACCATTTTGACATGGTGTTGTTGTGTGTGTGTGTGTGTGTGTTTTTAATTTTACTTATTTATTTGACAGAGAGAAATCACACGTAGGCAGAGAGGCAGGCAGAGAGAGGGGGGAAGCAGGCTCCCTGCTGAGGAGAGACCCTGAGATAATAACCTGAGCTGAAGGCAGAGGCTTAACCCACGGAGTCACCCAGGCGCCCCTTGACATGGTGTTTTAATGCCAAACAATTTCATACCCTACAACCCAACAGTTCCGTGCTTAGATTTATACTCCACGGCTCTACACATGCTAATATATGTAACCAGGAGATATGCACACAAATGTCAGGGGAAAACACTACTCATAATAGTAAAAACTCTAAATAATCTAAGTCACCATAGCCAAGAGAATAGGTAAATAAATTATTGCATAGTCATATAATATTATAGAGCAATGAGAAATGAGTGAATGACAGCCAAATACAACAGTATGAATGGATCTTAATAAGATTGTCTTGAGTCAGAAAAGTAAATGCCAGGTGACAATATGAGGAACGATATATATTTTTTTAAAGATTTTATTTATTTATTTAGAGAGAGCACAAGGTTGGGGGGGGGAGGAGCAGAGGGAGAAGGAGAGAGAATCTCACGCAGACTCCACTGAGAGAGGACCCCAACATGGGGCTCCTTTGAGAGCCAGACACTTAACTGACTGAGCCACACAGGGACCCTGGAATGATATTTTTAAACAAATATTAAAACAAGTACAACCAAACACCATATGGCTTAGGCATAATATGTGATAGAAACTAGAAAACTATATAAATGAGTGAATAATAGACACATTCAGAAGAGCATTTGCTTTGGAGTGAGCATACAAGGGATGAGCCCTGTGTTAGAAGTTAAAATGTCAGAAGACATAATGTTACTTACAGTAATCCAGTAGTCCATGTGTAAGAGTTGGGGTGAGAGGGTGTTAAAGAAAAATATATCCAATAACAAGAGAATGTAAAATAGAATGAGATAGTAATTCAATGCAATATTATGAAGTCAATCCAAACAATAGCCATAATGTACTAAGCTAGCCAGTACATCTTATTGTATAAACAAGGTTACTGGCTAGAAAATTTTCACCTATCAGATATAAATTGAAAATAAAAATATTATATAGACTGGGGATGAAATTCCATACTTAATACACTAACATTTATCCAAATGGTGTTAACATAAAATTAAGTTTGTAATGAACTCTGTTGAAACTCTCCTTTACCTACACTGGTAACACAAGATAAGTTCCTTATCTTTTTTGTTGCTGCTTACCTGTATCCCCCGTGCCTGTGGTAATGTCTGGCATAGAGTTGGTGCTCCACAAATATTGCTGATTAGATAAAAGAATCAATACTTGTTGGCTGTGGAGGGAAATTATGTAGCAATGGTGATAAAAGATTATTGGAGGGGCACCTGGGTGGCTCAGTCAGGTAAGCATCCAACTCTTGATTTTGGCTCAGGTCATGATCTCAGGGTCCTGGATTGTGAGATCCAGCCCTGTGTTAGGCTCTGTGATTAGTGTGGAGTCTGCTTGTCCTTTTCCCTCTGCTTCTCCCACCTCTCTCTCTCTCAAATAAATGCATAAATAAAATCTTTAAAAAATAAAAAATAAAAGTTTATTGAACAATATTATAGGATAAAGTAGAAATGAAATTTAAATTTATGCTATGATTATATATGTTATCCCATATTTTCATTCTCAGCATAATACTTGGTGTCTAATGATTTCCTTTATTTTATTTATTTGATTTTTTTTTTGTTGACAGTATACTGAAATCTAAGATACACAACAAAAGGAACATAACCTTTGCCTGTCTTGTTCACTATAGTATCATAATGCCTGTAGCAGTGGCAAGCATACAGTAGGTGCTCAGCAAATATTTCTTGAATAATTGAAAGAATATGTGTACATATGGACAAGGGCAAGGAAGAAAACACACACAAACATACACAGTGAAAAGAAATGATATGCTTAAATGAAATTTTTGAACTTTTTGTTTGCTTTATTTAAATTGTTATTACAATAGTATGTGTGCCCAGAATAAAAAAAGAAATCCTATTTACCCCACGTATCATATCATTATGAAGCATAGAGGCTACCCAAAATATTCTCTGCCCTAGAAACCGGAAAACTAAACGGTCTTGCATGAAAGTGCTTTATAATTTACACAAGTGTATTCTTGGTCTTTTTAGTAGATTTCATAATGAAATGAACTATGCAATTCCTCACATCTTCTGTCCTCCCCACTTGAAAACTTCATTTATCCTCAGACATCTCTCTATCATTCCTACCATGAAATAGCTTTAGAAATTGTGAAATCTAGGAAGGGACTCTAAAACCCAAACAAACAAAATTTTCCTCACCATGAAAACTCACTTATGCAAATAAGAATATCTTGTTTACTAGTTGCCATTTTTTATCCACAAGCTTAAAGAAAAAAATTCCCTGCAGTGAGTTGCTCTATTTATAATCATTCACAAAAACACATTTGGATCCAACAAGTTAATATTGATTGCTCACTCCCAAACTATTTTTGAAACATGTTTCTACTCGTTGGATTGGACTATAATGTGACATCCAATATTAGATGATGCATTTGGCAAGATTCATGACAGGCATTGGTAATGGAGTTTTTTTTCCCTTCCAGTATGTTTATTTAAAGAGATTTATGAAATGTTCACAGACAGAAAAAGAATGATAATGGATGGATTCCTGGTGAAATAAACCCACTAGCAGTGTTTCTAAAGCTTTTCCTATTTGTGAGCACATTCTAATGGGATATTTGCCTTTACATGCATTTTGTGTAGCTCACATATATTTGGATGTCACTGGAAGATTCTGGGTGCATTGCATTTCTATTAAATTTATAAGTATGCATTTTAATATATTCTTTTCTTGTCATTTTATCAACTTTAGAATATTAGCATCTAATCCTAGTTCAGCTTCCAAGTTTCCAACTGCCTGGAACAGAAATGTTTATTTTACTTTAACCACCTATGAAATGGGGATATCAACTCTGACCATCTAAATACCTCAAGTGTATAAGGCTAATAACATCCTGGATGTTCTCATCCTGACGTTCAGGTGATCAGGCCATGGAGCAGAAAAGAGAAGCTTAATTACTTTTCTCTTTGTTTTTCCCTGCCATCCATCTGGTCCAGTGGAGCCTAAAACCACATTGAAATCAGTCAGTCTGGCTAAGTTAGAGAAGCAGAAAAATGAAATGATTCTCCATAGGCCCCTATGCTTCCAATTTGCCCCATTACCAAAATCAACAAGCTTATCATTACCTTACCACGTGTGCCCGTGCACATGCGCGTGCGCGCACACACACACACACACACACCTGGGGCCTCATAGAACCTCTTAAAAACCTCACATAGGGTCTCTATTTTATTCTTTGACCATACATTCCTATTCTTCAAAATTTATGTACCCTTCTTCATAAATTTTGCAATTGTATTTTTTACCCTTTCCTTGGTCCTGGTTGGATCTTCTCAGACTCTTGGTAGTTCTGCCTAATAATTTCATAGCAACCCATTCTACTTTCCATAGGGAGAAGGGATGGAGAGGCTGGAGTTGAGGGGTTGAGAGTCAATTACAGGGACATAGCAATGCCAGAACCTATGGCAATAGTGGGCCCTTCTCCTCTTTCACGCTGTAGGATCATTCCAGTTAGTCCTGCTGCTCCCTGTTGGCTAAGATGCTGAATCTCTAAACTCACCCCTCTTCCTCTCAAATTCTAAAATCTTATATATCTCAGATCACTTCTCATTCTATGTTCTTCTTCTCTAAAACACTGTTCTCCAGTTCTGTTACCTAGTTCCTGATTAGGTGAACCACAAATTCAAGATTTCTTTCTCTGATTTTAAGTTCCATTTTCTGTTAAAATACCAAATTCTGGGGGCTTCCTGGGTCTCTCCACAGCTAGCACACAAGACCTGCATATCCAAAGATCATGAGTGTCATCTTTTTTTTCATGATCAGGAAGAGCATGAGGGTCTCATCTATAGAGGAGGTGGTCATGGCAAGAATAAACAAGGTCGCTGATGCCAGCGTGTTCTTCCTAATGTAAGGGGTGGTGCTGGCCCAGTACATATTCACTCTGAAGAGGAGCATGGGGCAGAAAACGAAGATCTTTGAGATTCCTGTATCCAAGTCCTGCTTGCTACCCATGCCATTATTCCATGACAAAATCAGACACAGAAGAACTCAGAATGTCTTAAGGAAGATTGGGTAACTGAGACAAGTCTCTGTAAATGTACATGTAGAAGTGACACCCAAATTCCAAGATAAGTTCAGCTTGCATCAGCTTACTCTATAAGAATAACAAAAATTATCTGTGGTTTTATCAGAAAAGGAGCTTTTAAACTTCAGATAACCATGGATTTTGGTATGACACTAAGTAGATTTTCCTACAAAATGAAAAGATGCCCAACATATCATAATAGTTACTGACCACTGTAAATTGGTTAAAAAAAATGGTCAAGTTTTTCCAAATAAGGAAGAATGCTATGTTGTCAAAATTGATTCTGTTTTTACCATGGGATGAAAATATCCCTTTGTGGTAGAAAGATGTGCTAAAGCACATAGCTTCCTTGTTGAATAAGCTTCACCCAATGCTAAATTTAAATAAATTATAGAAAAATCCAATGTTATGCTCCAGGAAAGATACAAAAATTTATTTGAGAAACTCTAGCAACACGGCATCCTGATATTAATATTTTCAGCTGATAATGATGATGTACTCAAGGAGGTTATCCATCAAGCTGGTGTTTATCATCCAAATGTCAAAGTAGTGTTTATTCATGGATTTTGATGAAAATGGAGTCTCAAAAGATTTAAAGAAGAATTAACTCATGTATTTAACAAACAGAATGGTGGTATGAAGAACGCAGAATATTTCAATCAATTAAAAGACATAAAAACATAATTCTGCTGAGAGACTCTCAAGGAGACTTAGAGTGGCAGATCAAATAGCCATTGTGGAGCACATTCTGAAAATTGGATATCTTTGGATATCTGTCTTTGGATAGAGTGGATAGGCTTTTAGAAAAATATTATGTTAATGAAAGAGGAATCTTTAGAATTAGTAAAGTCTGTCTTACTGAGGATTCTATAAGTAAGTATTCTTCAGGAAGACCTCTTTCTTGTGGGAGCAATTGATATAAGAATAGCCCATCTCTTTGTCTTGTTGAAAGACTCTTATGTATAATACATTCTTGCTCTTGAAGTTTTTTTTCTTTATATTACTGAAATATTTTCAGACATGTTGAGTCCATCAACTGGAATCTCCTTTTTTTTCACCTCTCTCAACACACTCCCCACTATATTTTTTTTAACAGAATAAAGACAAATCTTAAAACCAAACTAGAAAAATAACTCCCTGCTTTTCCAAAGTGGATTCTGTAGCTTAATTTTATCACACAGTTTCTGAGGAGTAGAAGTCTAAAAAGGAAAATTTTAAAAATGGCCAAGTAATTTACAAAATTTTAAGTACTGCCATTTTTGTAATTTGGGTGGATCGTGTTGATGGTATCACCATCTCCTGAAATTGTGTTATGCTTGGTTATTTTGCCTGGGGAAAATTAATATTGAGCAGAAAAAATTGGCATTCTATATTGGGTGAAAAAACTGTTGGTACCCACATGTAACTGACCATTTGGTATCTGGGCGCCTGCCTAGCTCAGTTGGTAGAACATGTAACACTTGGTCTTGGGTTTGGAAAATCGAACCCCATATTGGGTGTAGAGATGAGCTAAAAATAAATTTATTTTCTGTATTTACTTGCTGATGAGATAAATATAAAATGGAAAAAAATTGAATACCCAATTCCCTCAAAGGGATAGCATTTGTTCAACTACTTATATCTTAGCATAAATTAATTTATCACATCCTTTCTTGCAAACAAACTCTGAAAAGATAAAAAATATAGGTATCAAGCCCTAAAAATTAAAAGTTATGTAGAGGCACCATGTTGGGCAAAATATCTTGTAAGGTTATCCAGAACAAATTGCCTTCTTTGTAATTTTATCTAAATCCAGGCCTAGACCCAATTTCTTTTTAATTAGTTGTTGTTCTTTGTTATTCAAATCCCCACCATTAAGGCTTAGCCTTTAAAAATTGGCTTTTGAAAAAACAGTAGTCCATCATCTCTTGACCTTGGTATTCTGTCTAGAACAGCACCAACAAAAAGTGGTCAAGATCACATGTTCAGGGTCAGATAATTATACTGAAAATAAGAACATCTCCCTGACCTAGTCAAATCAAAATAGCTGTGTGTAAAACTCCCCTTACCTCTGGGTGACCCTACGTCAATTAGCTATGACAAACTGTACTGTGAGCACGCCCTGGAAAGCATTGAGTTACACCACTCCTGAAGGGCCTGATAACATACCTTTGTCTGTGGCTGCAACTGCCATTGACATTTAGGGGAAAAACCAAGGAAAGAAAAGACCAAGCGTTTTTTGGTTTGGGTTTTTTTTTTTTTTTTTTTTTTAATGTTTGTTTTGTTTTGGTTTGGTTTGGTTTTGCTTATTTGTTCTGGTCTTGACACACAAGAAAGCACTTAACTTGGAAAATCATACATGCTAATGTTTTAAACAGATGAGCATAATATTTTTCTACTGATTGCAACTGCGTGTAACTATAGCTATTTTACTTTATACTACATTATAAGCCTGTTATCAAATACAGAAATGCAGAGCCTGCCAAGAAATGGAACTTTCTTGCCAGAGAGGGGGATCTAAACAAAATGAGTTGATAGATCTACTCCAAAAGCTATAGGTACTGCCTGAATTTGCTACCATCCACTCAAGGGGAAGGTTTGCTTCTCTAATCCATCAAGATGACTCAGCACAGCAGCTAGTGATGCCTGTGACCAGAAGGGTCTGAAAATTCACAACAAATTCACAACAAGAATACCAGCTTATCCACAAGTACACACTATTTTGTTCCCTCATGCATGTCCTACCAAAGTCTTCAAAGTCCCTTTGGCACCTTTGCTTGACTAAAGGCCACCATAACACACCTGGGCTTTCATTCGCTCCCATGTATTGGATGAACACAAGAATAGTTACGGCGCACTCTCTGTGGCTGGGAAAACCTCTCCTAGTATTTTGTTTCTTTTCCTTCTTCCTGCTTCTAAGTAGCTATAATCAAAATCTTCGCTATTTGAGACATCAGAATTACAAGTTTTCCCTCAACTCCCACTTTATTTTGGGACATTCTAATGTGTGCTGTAGAATAGTTCAGTGATTTTTCTTTACATATTCATTAATAATATTTTTTCTTTTTATTATTTTATTATAAATTATTAGATTCAATTAAAGGTCAAGAAGAGGCTATAAAATAACTAGTCTTATACAGATTGACTCTTCTTTTTTTAATTTTTAAATTTTTTATTAGCATATAATGTATTATTAGCCCCAGGGGTACAGGTCTGTGAATCTCCAGGTTTACACACTTCATAGCACATCAGGTTGATTCTTCTAATACCTTCTTCCTTTAACAGCTTCATGGATGCCCAGTGAAACATATAGTTCATCCCCCTCAGGTGCAAATTCAACAAATCATGGTGAGTGATGGGGGGGGAGATTTAGGGTCAGGAAGGTGTTGGCAGAGGTGGAAAAACAAGAACTGGTAAGAAACCAATCTTAGGTATAAAAAGTGCAACTTGATGATGAAAATGACAATGAATAGAACCAAAACTTCTCCCTGTGAGAGTCACCCAAAGAAGCTAGTCAGAAACCAAGTCTTAGATTTTTTTTTCTCTATTTTATTTCAAAATGAAATCTACAAAATAGCATTTCTTGGCTAATTAAATCCATTAAAATTGCATTTTAAATTTTAATTTTCCATTAGCAATTGAGATGATTTATCAACATGGAATTGTCTCCTAGAATGTTGCAAAGGAAGTTTTATTGACTTTATCAAACACATTACAGTGGGAGAAATGGTATTGCATTGGGAGAATACAGAAAGTTCCCATTTTTCTATGGGTCCAACATAAGACATTTTCCTTTAATCATGTAAATTCTCATGGAGATTCTTTAGCAAATATTGTTATGTTATGTATACTGTATAGTTTCTCTTTTCCTCTTTAAACCTATAGAGAGTTTCACTTTTTTGGTAGTTGTTAGATTCTAAGGTCCAAGTCTTGATATAAATTGGTCCTTAGTAAACTTTATACATAGTACTTAGGAACATTTAGGCCATTAAAATTGAGCTTTTCCTTCACTAGTGAGATCCAATCATGATCTTACACCACTTGATTGGGTTGAGATGGCTGTTAGGATCAGTTCACATATTCCCTGTATATCCCTAGGTGGTGTCTTCACCAGCACAATCAGGACATTTTCAGAAGTTCCCACAACTACCAATGGATCTACTAAAAATATTCACATCCATATTACTGGTGAGTCATTTACTTTTTTCTCAATTTTGTGTTTTACTCACACAACAAATATTTGTTGGGTACCTACCATTTGCCAGGCACTGTAACAGTTGTTGGGTATACTCTGTGAAAGAAGTAGATCTTTCTTGTCTTGTATACAGGGAGACCTTGAAAATGCTGACCTTCGGAAGATTATAATCTATTGAAGATGATATACATTAAGTAAAAAATCATATAATTAAATATATTTGTGACAGATATACTGTGACATAATATAAGGTATTGTCAGAATATAACAGAAATATGTAATTTTTACTGGCAACAGGAAAGGATAAATATATCCTATAAGGATATATTTAAATTAAAATCTGAAAAATGAATAAAAATTGGCCAGGCAAAAAGTGAGAAACACTTTATCCTATGAAAATATATCTGAGACAAGAAAGATTGTTGCGGGGCGCCTGGGTGGCTCAGTGGGTTAAAGCCTCTGCTTTTGGCTCAGATCATGATCCCAGCGTCCTAGGATTGAGCCCCACATTGGGCTCTCTGCTCAGCAGGGAGCCTGCTTCCCCCTCCCTCTCTCTGCCTGCCTCTGTTTGTCAAATAAATAAATAAAATCTTAAAAAAAAATTTAAAAAAGGGATGCCTGGGTGGCTCAGTTGGTTAAGCAGCTGCCTTCGGCTCAGGTCATGATCCCAGCGTCCTGGGATCGAGTCCCACATTGGGCTCCTTGCTCCGCAGGGAGCCTGCTTCTCCCTCTGACTCTGCCTTCCACTCTGTCTGCCTATGCTCGCTCTCGCTCGCTCTCTCTCTGACAAATAAATAAATAAAATCTTTAAAAAAAAATTAAAAAAAAATTAAGCTAATAAAATTTTATTGATACTGAATATAATTTCTTGTTTTATATCATAAGAGATCAAGATCTTCCCAACCCAGATCTTGATTGTAAGTGCAGAGGCATTGTCAACTCACTTCAGAGGGTGTTCTCTTGACTGGGGAACACTCCACTTAAATTCTCAGCTTATTCTGTATCAGAGGTCATCCAGTCCTCAGATCATTGGAGCATCCTGCATGCAACATCCCAGTAGAACAAACTGAAGTCCCACCGATGCCTTTCAGATATTGGTGCCTTAAAAAACGGCCTAGTTCAGAGATGGGGCAAGATGGAGCTCTGCTTGACATTCCTGAAGTCAGTGGTCTCATTTTCTGTGTGTGGTAGGGAGAAAAATTTTAAGCATTGGTTTAAAATATTTTGTTCTTTTATTTCTCTGAAACTGTAGGGGTAAAATCATGTTACCAATGTAGAGCCTAGTAAATTTTGACTTGACTGAAACAGAACTTTGTGTAGTCTTGTTAATCATCTGTATGATTTTTTTTTTATGATCATGATACTCTATTCTTTCACAGTTCTACTGCTACTGTGAACTAGTGTGAACTAGTCACCTGCACATACAACATAGCATATGGGTCTGTGTTGCAGGACTACATGGGCTTCCAGAGTAACCTAAGCATCTGCTTAGACTAGGCTGAGGTTGGGTGAGCATCAGGAAGACCCCAGGTCTCTGGATGTGTGTCATAAACATGACAACATCATATTGCTGCAGTTCAAACTATGTTGAACATAGAGAAGATTTGGTAACTAATATTTTGAATCCATCTCTTTTGGCCTATGTGTTTTGAGACTTTGCTTTATAAAAAACACTATAATAAATATGAGGCAATTAGAGAAATTAAAAACCTAGTCTCCACCCACAAACAGTTCACAATCTAGTTGAAACAATAAAAGAAAATGAAACCAAATTATTCTAATGCAAAATCGACTTTTTGCCCAAATGATCTACATATTCTGAAGAGCTAAAGATCTATCCATAAGGTATAAGGGTGTTGTTAGAAATAACAAAAGCCTGGAAACAATTTAACCCTTGAACATCAAGAGACTGAGTAAATAAACCATGATACGTCTATATATTGGGGAACTAGCTACTCATTTAATCAAAGAAGGTAAATATCTATGCACTTTCATGGGAAGTTATTCCAAGAGCATTTTTTAAAAATTATTTATTTATTTTTTTTCAAGAGCATATTTTTAAAAGAAAGACACAAGGGACAGAACAATATGTATTGCCCTCATTTCTAAGAAAAAGAGATATATATTCATGATACATATACATGTTTATATATGTATATGTATAAAATAACAGATATATATGTATACATATATATGTATAAAATTTCTAGTGGGATACATAATTAACTATTAAAAGTTGCTGCCTCTAATATGGATAACTGGCATCTGAAAGTCATAAAATCACCTCCTTTTTCATTGTAGCTTTATATTTCTGTACTATTTGAATTTTTAACATGATTGTAAAATGCTTTTCAAAAAGGAAAATATTAAGTAACTGTGTAATTATAAACATTCCCTCTTATTCTCTGCAGTAGAATCAATCTTACTTCCTAAGAGAGTTAATTTTCTTAATTCTTCCTGCATGTTAGAAAAAAGGTAAAACAGTCCGAATATGATATTTACATTGCCTCTGGTCTAAATCAATAATATTGGAAAGTCTTTGATTCACACAGTCTGACGTGGTGTACAAATGCTAGAAATGCAATGAATGAATTGAGTGTGGATATAATCAAAGGGTAAGAAAAACAAGTCTGCTTATCACCCACCAATATAATTCTGGCCAGACCTTTACTTTGGACCTCCTCCCTTTGCAGACCCTAGAAAGAGCAAAATAACTGATTTTAGTTTTACCCCTTTTGTCACTTCTCTCCTTTCTATTGCCGAAGTGCGTAGAAGGAGAGAGAAAGGAAAAGAAGGGAGGTGGTGGAAGGTTTTGGAAATCTCTATTCTGGACACTGTTCCCTGAGTGACATCCAAAGGAAAAGTCTTCGATGATGATCTTTTGAGCAACTACAACTCTGTGCGTACTAATCAGGCCTTCTCAGTTTGGGATTTTCAGGGCATCAGAATGTTATGACGTTATGATGCTTTTTTCCTCCTCCTAATACATAAATATTCCATAAAGCATATAATGACTCCTTAAAGAATAAGCAAAGCCAAAGCTAGGCCATTACTTCACATATAAAGTTTCCTTTACTGGAGTAAATTTGGAATACAGATTTAGAGCTTATCCCTTTTATTTTTCATTTTTACAAATTCATTGCCCATTATGTGCCAGGAATTGTCCAAGGCCTTGGGAAAATGAAAGAAAAAAAAAAGATTCATTCTGGAACATTATAACAAGAAAGACATTCACATAAATAGTAACTGCAGACGTGCAAAAACGGAAGTGAGAACAAGGCATAGGTATGATCCCAGAGCATGACTGTGGTCAGTGAGGGCCATTGGAGAAAACAGGTAGGAGAGAGGGTTCAAGTCATGCTGCTTTGAAATTCCCGAAGTTTGGCATGAAAGTTCATCTCTCGTTATGTCCTTTGCAGGTATTGTGGTCAATAAACCTAAAGATGGAATGTCCTGGCCAGTGATTGTAGCAGCTTTGCTCTCTTTCTGCATAGCGCTGTTTGGTCTCGGAGTGAGAAGGTGGTGCCAGTACCAGAAGGAAATGTGAGTATAATCCTGAATCTGCAGGAACAGAGATAGGTTTTCAGTACAATATATTCACTCAGCACTTTGTTTTTTTTTTTTTTTTAAAAAAAGATTTTATTTCTTTATTTGACAGAGAGAGAGAGCACAAGTAGGCAGAGTGCCAGGCAGAGGGAGAAAAAGGCTCCCTGCAGAGCAGGGAGATGGATGCGGGACTCAAACCCTCCCGCAATGCTAGGACTCTGGGATCATGACCTGAGCTGAAGGCAAATGCTTAATCATCTGAGTCACCCAGGTGTCCCTCACTCAGCACTTTAAATATCACTCTTTTATGGCATTCTCATATAGAACTGAGGAAAAGAGGCTCAGAGAAGCTCCCCACCTTGCCCAGCACCACCCAGCTGGGATGAGTTGTGCAACTTCTGCCTTGGTGTCCCCTTCTCCCTGCTCAGTCAGTGACACTCAGATGGAGCAAGTCAGTGGGCATGAAATGAGAATGGAGCCTTGCCTCACCTCAAACACTAAAACTGATTTTTCTTTTAATCTTCATTACTTTTTCATTTTCATGCATCTCTGAACTGTCTGGGCCCAGCTGGGCCCAGATGCTCAAGTGTGAAATTGAGTGAGAAAGGTAATTTTAAGAAACCCCTACTGCTTTCAGCAAAATGGGCTTTTACCATCCTCTTTCTTTTTTCCCAAGGACAAAAGAAAGTAAACAGTGGGTTACCCCTCTTTTGTCTTATTGAAATATCCTCCAAGAATTTTTTCCCTCCACTCCGCCATCTGAAATGACATGTCAGATTAAGCCTTACTTTTCTGACTTGGCTCTTTTGGATCCAGAGTAGACCATGATTGGAGGAGACCCCTACAACATACAGAGCTGTTCTCCCATGCATACTACTACTGTTTAAAATGCCAATGACCACTGTGTGGTACCTTCTACTTAAACTGTCCTTGAAGACTCTATATCCATGTGCGGCAAGTGTTTCCTGGTGAAAAACAAAACACTAAACCAGTAGTCTGAAATTCTGGACTCTTGTCCAAGGACTACACTTTGGCTACCATATGACCTTGAGGACTTCCTAATTTCCCTGAAACAACAGAAGTGCAAATTTCTTAGAATTTTATCTACCTGTTGAAATATATTATCTGCATCAACGCATCAGAAAAAAACAGGTAATAGGCATTAGATATTTTTATTAAAAGAAGAAAGCGGGAATCTGAAATTTTGAATTGATTCTTTTTATTATTCTGTAATCCAATATTTGTGTCATATAGAGAAGAGAATCTCTTTCTCTCTCTCTCCTTCTCCATGTCCATCTCTATCTCTATACCACAGCAAGGGGTTATGGATTTGAGTCAAGGACAGAAATCTGTCCACAGATGAATTTCTGTGTCTTGATATCAAGAGAGTTGGAGAATTTGTACAGCTACATCCCAAACTCAGACATATGCCAAATGCATTTCAGACAAAGAGTTGTGCTAACATAGAACAGTACTTTTGATATAAAGATGACTTTAAGAATGTTCACTGATTGAAATGTAAGGGATTCTGACATTAACCACCCAGCATCAACCAATACAAGGGTTCTGTAGAGCCTTTCTTCCCATCTCAGCCCTATCCTCACAGTGCACAGTGACTGTGTGGGTGAAGGCGGGGGTAAGGTTGGCAAAGGGATTATTTGAAAACCTTCAGTCGTTAGTCCCAGAATTTAAAGATTTTGTCTCTGGAGGAGTATTTTAACCCACATAAGAGAAACACTTCTTCTATTAGGAGGCAGTTTCCATGGAGAATATGGGTTCTGGTCAAAAGACCAGAATCGCTTGTCTGGTTCTCTTTACCAAGTTGCTGAAGACCTCTGAGCCTCAGTAGAATGATGACAATAATGTCCAATCCCTAGATGCAAATTAAATAATGTTATGATAAAAATGCTTCACAAGCTATATAATATCTATAAATATTAATGCTATTATAACGTGGCTAATAAACAGAAGGAAAAATTCTGAGGGAACTAGTAGGGATGTCTCTTTCTCTGTGTCCTATTTTCCTATTTCCTTGAATCACCACCTCACATTCCTAGCGTTGAAAGAGCAATGTTTTGTTCCTAGCATGGAAAGACCCCCGCCTTTCAAGCCACCTCCACCTCCCATCAAGTACACTTGCATTCAAGAGTCCATGGGAAATGATCTGCCTTGTCATGAGATGGAGACTCTCTAAGAGCCACTTGAGACTTGCCACATAGAACTCTGCTAGAATCCTGCGAGAAGCTGGATATTGTGCTTTATTAACATAATTGCCCTCTAGCCAAGCCTTTACTGCAGCTGCAGTGGATGTCAGAAGTGAGTGACCTGTTTTCCCAGCAACTCAGCCCCTTTCATCTGCATGCCTGAAACTGAGCAAGAATGAGGCGAAGTCATGCTCATACCCCATGCGATCTGTAGGAATGTTCTTGCTTATGTAAGAAGTGCAAATGAGGCTGCTGTTATTAAAAAAGTACTTGCGGTGTTTTTATTTTTCATTTTAGTTCACTGAGTGAGGTGACGACAATGGTTTCAAGCATATGTCCACGCCAGATCCTCTTCCATTTGGGCATCTGCCAACATTCTGAACTATTTGCCAAAAATATGATCATCCCTGAGGTTTGTTGCATTCCCTAGGAAAATTACAAAAAGAAGAAAATGTAAAAGTTCTAGAAAGAGTTCCAAATAAGTGCAAGTTTTCCTCATACGGAAAATATTTTGCTTATTTTCACTAGAGGAAATCGTAATACCTTGCGCAAGATGCCAGTCCCAGTCCCCCTTCCTCCCACCATGTTCTGCCCAGGCGCCTGCCCCATGGATGGACGAGGGATCAAAGGAAACCTGGCCAGCAACCAAGTAGCCTCGTAGATATAGGGAATACTTCATTGCCCTCTAAAATGATATGAACTAAGAGTGGTCTGGTCTCATCCTCAGCTTTACGTGTGTGTGTGTGTGCACTTGAACACGTGTGTGTGTGTGTGTGTGCATAGGTACGTCAAACTATTACATGAGTAAACAGGCACCCTAACCCCAACCCAATTTCTGCAAATCCTATTATTCTCTTTTTCTTCTGGGAACTCTCCTGTTCATCCAGTCTGCATGTTTTTATCTGTCTTGAGGTAAATACAGGCTCAAATCATACTAGCATTGTTGAATTAATCCTGTTCCTACCACTCTTTTATAAAATACTTCAGATAGAACATATAGGTAATGGAAAAGAAACCTAGTTAGCCACACCTGTTCTGTATTCAACAAGAGTTCCTGAGTGAGTAAATTACTGATGCTCCTTGTTCTTCTAAACCACCCAAACTCTCTGCCCTAGGAAGGGGCAACAGATGTTCTTATCAGATATGATAGGCAAATGCTGGGTGGACTTCAGTCTCAGAAGGAACATTTAGTTCATTTGCAGTGTACTTATCCCTGACCGCATGTGAGAATAACTTGGAGAGTTTTTTTAAACACCAGAGCTGTCCCACTCCAAAACAATAAAATCAGAATCCCTGTGGAGTGAGGCCGAGGCGTTAGCACTTCCAGGTGATTTCAGAGTTCAGCTAAAGTTGAGAACTGCTGAACCATTCAAGGTCCCTTCTCATTATTCAGAATCTTGGTTAGGTACTTATTTTTGGTGGTGACCAGCCTCTAGTATGTCCATCATGATTCTTGCCTCTTATATAATCCCCACTGATACCAAATGCAACTAACTTGTATAGCTGGCCAAGGCTAGGGTAAGGCAAGGAAGACACCTATGGTATAAAATTTAAGGAGATATTCAAAGCCAGGGTCATGTACTTGTACAATCTTGCGAGTACCGGTTGCTGGCCCAGTATAATGAATAAGATATGCAGAAATCACCAGAGTGTGACTTCCAAGGCTAGGTCATAGGATACATGGTAGCTTCTGCACTGCTCTCTCTTTGATCGGTCTCTCTGGGAAAAGCTGGTTACCATGATGTGAGGACACTCAAGCAGCCCTGTGGAGAGGGCCCCCTGTTAAGGAACAAAATCCTATTGCTAACAAGTATCAACTAGCCAGCCATATGAGCAAGCCATCTTGGAAGCATGTCCTCCAGTCCCCACTCAAGCCTTTGGTTAACTGCACCTCAGCTGATCTTTTGACTGGGACCTCATGAGAGCCAGAACCACTCAGCTAACCTCTTTTGGTTTCCTGACCCACAGACACTGTGCGGGATAATAAATACTCATTATTTAACACCACTGTCTTTAGGTATAGCATGTTACACAGTAATAGATAACTAATACAGCCCAATGAATGGAAAAATAAACTAATGTTTGCCTGCCTTAATTACCCTCCATTCCTCATTAATTCTTGAGAAATAAATAAGACTAGCTTCACATGTGCCTTTGTCAAGAATAGTCGCTTTTTTTTTTTTTTTGATCCAGCAGAAGTTTTGTTTTAACTGAAGAACATATGGTTGGCTTGACCAAATTAACTTTGCATTATAGGTCTTTTAAAAACATTAACATTTTGCCAGGATGGGCATTAGAGGTCCTATTACAAAAATGGAATTAAGACACTCTGTGAATTTGAGTTGCCCAACATCACATAATCAAAAGGGATTGAGCCAGAATGATGGAAATCCATCTCTGGTCTCCAGTCCATGGTGTGATCAATCTCCATTATATCATAATATTTCATTGCTTTGTTGTCTCTTTTTACTATAGATGACAGATGTTTTGTGTACATTTAGGTAAATATTGATTTTTTTTAATGCCCAAATTGTTGACAGAAAACAAAGAAAAGTAGAAATAATTGACCTCTGAAGGTAGAATAGCCAAGAAAGTGTGAAAAAAAAAAAAGACTAAGAAAAAGTAAAAAGAGTAATCAAGACCAGACACCAAAAGAAGTTTAGAGAATCTGACCAAGGCCAGAGATAATGAAAGAGCATTGTCTCCGAAACCCAGAGCCAGCAAGAGGTTCTTGAAGGCAGCCCTCTAGGCACCCTGATTTAGGAGCGTTGGCTTTGACTTGCACTTGAAGATTGAATCTGCAAAAATACAGAAACTTTGTTCCCTGAGTTTTGATAACAGCTGTCATGGCTATGTCGACCACCCAAAGCTTGAGTGACCAGCAGAGACAGCTGAAATGGTGAGTGAAAGTTACCCCCGTGGGAGAAAAAGACATTAACTGGAGAAATGGGCTGATGTTGCAAGAAGAAACACAAAATGAGATAGTGAGAGAAGGGCATTTTATTTCCCAGCTTCTGCAAAGGGGCTTTCTTCCCTGGATTCTGTGATTACTTACAAGGCGGCATTCTGCAGCCAGGAAGCCATGACCAGAGAGAGAGCAGGAGATTATGACCTTGGGCAAGATCAGGGCCAAAGAACACCTTTGAAATGATTGAATACAATTTTTCTTCCCAACCAGCATCTCTATAGTCTTCTAACTTCTGTTATATTCTTTGCCTTGTCTGCTCACTCAGATTTCTCATGTCTGCTCAAAGGCTCTGTGAGATTGTGATTATATGGTGGCACACTGGGGAAATTAAAGGAGATGAGTAATATACCCAAGATCACAACGTAAAGAAGAGAACATGGAGGTGCCTGGGTGGCTCAGTCAGTTAAGCTGCTATCTTCAGCTCAGATCATGATCCCAGGCTCCTAGGATGGAGCCCCGCATTGAGCTCTCTGCTCAGTGGGGAGTCGGCTTCTCCCTCTGCTCCCCAGCCCCCTGCTCACTCTTTCTCAAATAAATAAATAAAATCTTTATTTAAAAAAGCTGATCTAAAAAATATCTAAGAGCCACACCCTCCCTACCCTCCATGAGTGTAGAGTTTAATGGGAGAAATAGACATTTAAATAAATAAATACATGTGAAAATAAAAGTATGTGTAAAGAAGAGAAAGGAATAAAGAAAAGGGTATCATTTCAGAGACAGAATGTGAGAAATATTTTCAGAAGGCCTCAGAAAGGAGCCGTCAATAGAGACAAAGGCACTGAGACATATTAACCCGACTTGAAAATCTCACCTAAGAATTATGCATACCCAGAACACAAGAAGGGTTCAATAACAGAAAATCTCTTAATATTTTGCCATATAATTAGGGCTTAGGAGGGAAAGCATACAATTAATCTTAAAAGATGAAGATGCTTAAAAGGTCTTTGGCAAAATCCAGTGCCCATTCCTAATAAAAACTCTTGAGAAAATGGTATATTGTCTTAACTATAAGTTTATACATAATATGTGTGTGGATATCTGTATCTATTTATATATAACATATATACATACACTAGTGTAGTATATAGATATTATAACTAGTTTTATATATATATATATACTATAGTACATATACACACACATATATATGTGCTATAATATACACTGTAGTCATCGTACATAGATACTGTAACTATTCCTACAAATGTAACTTTACAAATATATGTGTCCAGGGACACCTGGGTGGCTCAGTAGGTTAAGCATCTGCCTTCGCTTTAGGGGCTCAGATCATGATCCCAGGGTTCTGGGATCAAGTCCTGCTTTGGACTCCTTGCTCAGCAGGGAGCCTGCTTCTCCCTCTGCCTGCGGCTCCCCCTGCCTGCTGCTCCCCCTGTTTGTGCACAAGCACTCTCTCTCTGACAAATAAATAAATAAAATATCTCTCTCTATATGTGTGTGTGTGTGTCCAGATACAATGAAAGCAAAGATGGATACTTGACTACTTAAAAATAAAAGCAATTTTCATGGCAAAAAAGCAAAGTCA
This sequence comes from Mustela putorius furo, assembly GCF_011764305.1. Lineage (NCBI taxonomy): Eukaryota > Metazoa > Chordata > Mammalia > Carnivora > Mustelidae > Mustela > Mustela putorius. Next base: position 37,035,907 of record NW_025421987.1, read on the forward strand.
AAGGCAAATGATAAACGAGGTGAAAATACTCGCATCGTATATTACAGATAAAAGCTGATAAAGAACTTACAAACAGGATAAATAAGCTTTCAAAACCTATGGAGGGGGACCTGGGTGGCTCAGTCAGTTAAGTGTCTGCCTTCAGCTCAAGTCATAATCCTAGGGTCTTAGGATCCAGCCCCACCTCACGCTCCCTGCTCAGTGGGGAGACTGCTTCTCCCTCTATCTGCTGCTCCCCCTGCTTGTGTGCGCTCTCTCTCTCTCTCTCTCTCTGGCAAATAAAATCTCATAAAAAATAAAAATAATTCTTAAAACACTTGAAAAAATTCAATCATTAATATTAAAAGAAATGCACATTAAAACTTCACTAAGACATCATTTCTTCTTCATCCACTTGTGAAGAATTTGAAACCCTTGACAATGTGCTCTGTTATCAAGGCTATGGGGAAACAGGTACCCTCATATGTTGTTGAAAGGAATGCAAGATGACACAATCACTATGAAGAGGAACTTGACAATATCTAATAAAACTGCATATTACATTATCCTTTGACCTAGGAATTTCTCCTCAGGAATTTACCCTGAAGCTCTACTTCCAACACTATATGCACAAAGTTATTCTTGGCAGCATGATTTGTAATTGCCAAGTATTGAAAACTATCCAGATGTCCAAACATAGGAGATTGGTCGAATAAACTACAGTAAGTACAGCTGTCAAAATAGGAAATAGACTGTACAGCCATCAAAATAGGAAAGAAAAAAGTCTCCATTGACTGGTATGGAGTGATTTCCAGGAGATAGTATTAAGAAGAAAAAGCAAAGCAAAGTACAAGGACTATATAATGTGCTACCAGTGTAAGAAATAAAGAAAAATTATATATAATTTATATAATATGATATCCAATTGTATCTCATTGGTAATGTTAATTTTGATTATATACTTGAGTGTTGTACTGTAAGTCTATATACATACATGCCTATCTTTCCCAGATACGTCTTTTGAAAGGAACAAGGAGCAAAGATATTCCAGTACCAGAGAGCACAGCTGACTCATTAAGATAATTTGCCCTTAATCTGATTAAGGGCAAAGATGATGTATTGTGAGACGAAATATTTTCTTATGTCAGAAAATAATAACTTACTCCAAAAATGCTGGGGTTTACCAGAGGATGCAAGAGTCAGCTTGAAAGGACTCCTACTGGCTAAATCTGGGATAATTTGAGCACCAACCTAATTATGTACACTAATGAATTAGAAACCTTTCAAAGAAAGCAGGTATTTGGGGCACTTGGGTGGCTCAAGTCGGTTAAGGGTCCACCTTAGGCTCAGGTGATGATCCCAAGGACCTGGATCCAGTGTCACAGGGTGCTCCCTGCTGAGTGGAGAGTCTGCTTCTCCCTCTGCCCCTCCCCCCTTTCCTGCTCCTGCTTTCTCTCTCTCTCTCTCAAAATTAAATAAATATTTAAAAAAAAAAAAAGCAGGAATATATGAGTCCTTACCAGAAATAGGTGCTCAAAATTTAGGTAAGGTGAGACAGAGAAAAAAAGAAAGCAGAGGTGGGGGAGGAATTGCAGTAAAGATGGGATCAGGCTAGATTCATCAACAGCTGCTAGCTAAATCAACCAGCAAGTTTTGATGACAGTTAGGATATTTTCATGGTCTCTAAGGATCTGCCAGAAGTATGCTTGTTGGTGACAAGGGAGGGAAACGACACGGTAATTATGTAGTGGAGAACAACCTGACCAAGTGATCAGTCGAAATGAACATCACTAGTGAGGAATAGATGACTAGATGAATCCCCCCTCCCCCACCCCCCGCCAGTGTTTTGCCAGGAAGGACACAATATCTTTGTGCAGTATTAAGGCAGAGAACAAATAAACTGAATCCAATCATGAAGAGACATTGAATAAATACAAAATTTAAAAAGTGTCTTAAAGATAAAGAAAGGCTCTAAAAATATTCCAGATTAAAGGAAGCTAAAAGGACATGACAATTAATGGCAAATATCTAACTCCAGACTGGATCCTTTTTACTGCAGGGGAAGAAAAGCTACAAAGAAAATCTGGCCAATCAGTTCTGACATTTGTCAGATCAGCTGACAAAACTGGAATATGGGCAGAAGACTAGATAAAAGTATTGTTAACTCGGCTATGGTTACGTAAAAGAATATTCCTATTCTCGGGAAATACAGGTTGAAGTACTTAGGGGTAAATGACCATGGTATATATAACTTACTCTCAAATGGGTGTGAGTGTATATGCAATACACATATATTTCATGCACATACACGAATACATAGAAAAACAGATGGTGGAGATATTAGCAACAGATGAATCTAGGTAAAAGGAGTATGTGGGGTTTTTTTTGTTTTTATTTTCGCAATCGTTTTTAATGTTTGAAATTATTTCCAAATAGAACTTTTTTTAAGTGCTTAAGTAAGATCCCAGTAAGTAATGTGTAATTGACTCTAAACCAGCCTATTTTTTTTTCAAACGAGCCTATTTTTTTCAAACATTGCAACCCTTAGATGGTAGGACAAGAGGCAAAGATCTGTTCGTTCAAGGGAATTTCCTTTGTTCTCTGGGACTTAATCTGAAAGTTCAGGAGAAAATAAATGAGGATTCATCATGCAAGCTGGCTGTTTTTGTTTCATTTCTGGGTCTTCTCCTGCCTTGGGTACTGGCTGGAATCCACCAAAACTTCAATCAATTTTTCTTTCTTAAGGAAATGAATAGAGCCCTTTGATTTTCCCAGAACTCCAGGGCAAGCTTTTCCTCTCACCATTAAACCATTTCATATCAAAGGAGACTAAGCTGTGTCCCTCCAGACATCACCCAAGAGAGAGACAGCTCCTCGGGCAGTGGTTTTTGTCGACACCCTACTGGAAGTCACGGAAACAGTGTATGCTTTACAGCAGGCCCTGCCTCCCCATTCAGCACTCAGGGTGGCAGCCCATGTGGGCTTCCCCAGGCAGGTGCTGGGGCTAGAAGGCTCAGCAATCACTTCCCCTTCCCCTCCTAGAGTACTTTGTCCATATCCCCAAATTTTCAATAAATAGCTTGACCGGTATTAATTCAATAAATGTTAATGTTAATAAATGTAAATGTTAATTCAATAAACAGTGAATTTGAAGATAATCTCTTATTTTCCTGAGACCCAACTTTTTTGTTTGCTGGTTTTGCTTTAGTGTAATGTTTCAGTGAAAATTTGCCTTTGAGGAAATGAGGGCCAAGGACTTCCTCTCTTGGACTGGAAAGTCCTCAAGGGTGTCAGGTAGCTTTGTACACCTCAGCACCCTCAGAGGAGGGCGAGGCCTGGGACAAGTTAGCGCTCAAGTACTGTGTGAGTGAATGACAGGTGATGGCCAGTGAGTGCAGAGGAGAGGGGGAAATGCCTCGTGGAACAGAGGGTTTAGCTGAGACAGGTGACCATGGTGAGCTGAGATACTTTTTTTCTTTTTCACTCAATTTGTGTCATAAATGAATACATCCCCTTGACATCTGTGTTCTTCAGATGGCAAGTCAGTCAGGTAAGGACCCTAATCTGGGTGGTTTGGCAAATGCCTTAGATTGAACTTGCCTTTGGGTCAGTGTCAAAGTTTCTCTCAGATTGGTAGAATCAGGTCTGTATCCGTGGGCGCTGAGAAAAGGCCAGGTGCTGGGAATGTGAAGACTAAGTAAACACAAACACCACGGTTGGGGGCAGGGGTGGTGGTGAGAGGAGATGAGGAGATGTTGGTCAAAAGGCACAAACTTCTTCTTGTAAGAGAAATAAGTTCTGGGGACCTAGCAAATAGCATGGTGTATTGTATACTATATTGTGGAAAGAACAGACCTTAAATGTTCTCACCACAGCAACACCAAAAATGTAACTATGTGAGGTGAAGGGTGTGTTAACTAACCTTATTGTGATCCATATTTCCCAGGACATACATGTTCACAAATCGTTATGTCATACACCTTAAACTTATACAATGTTATGTGTTAGTAATATCCCAGTAAACCTGGAAAACAAAGAAGAACCCCACTCAGCCCAGTGAGGAACCATGGTCTGAAAAAAATTTATTTTAAGATTTTATTTATTTATTTGACAGAGAGAGATCACAAGTAGACAAAGAGGCAGTCAGAGAGAGGGGAGGGGGAAGCAGGCTCCCCGCTGAGCAGAGAGCCTGATGCTGACCTTATCCCAGAACCCTGGGAACATGACCTGAGCCAAAGGCAGAGGCGTAACCCACTAAGCCCTCCTTTGGCCTGAAATTTTAACAAGAACAGATCTCAGTGGGTCAAAGTTCTATGGGTCAGTTCTATGGGTGAAGTTTTTTTCCTGATCAAGTCAAAAGCAGAGAGTTAAGTCTTAGATTGGAAGTCTTTGGTCCTCTACTCTTCCTAAGTTGATAATCGAGTCTCTCGTGGCAAGAAAAATTGGGCCTATGTCCCCGATTCGCAACCAGGTGTTGCCCCATTTTGCCCAAGGTTTGGAAAATAGGCACTATTTCAAGTTTTGGCCTCAAATCCACCTGTAGTCTTGTACTTTGCTGAACCAGGTTGGAGATGAAACTAAGAGAGCTTCACTGTGTATAATTGGATTCATGGTGCATTTCTCTCAGACCTGAGACTTTCACATTAGGCAACATGAATGCCCAGGGATATGGATGTGAACCAGGAAGGACTCAAAGCCACGAGATAAACATAGCACCTCTAGAATCTCAACTTTATTCAAATTTTATATACATATATAACAAAATTTGAATGGATTTGTAAAAACACACACACACACACACCACTTGAAAGAAACGCTATGATCAGTGCTGGCCACATGGGGCTCTGGAAAGTGGTGCATTTATTCTTCTTCATGCTTGGGGCATCTCAGGAGGAGAGGTTGAGAAGTTCTGCCCTAGGATTGCACACACACACACTAGTCCTACCACTGTGAGGGTGCTGGGAGCACAGAGAGGTAACTCCCATCCAAGCCATCTATACTCCTCATTCTGAGAACTTTTAGTGTTTCCTGAGCCTCGATTCCTGAGGTCCGAGCATCTCATCCTGGGTACTGAATCTGAGGAGGGTGTAGAGAATATTTTGAGCTGTCCCACAGGTGAAAGTGTGTGACCAATATGAAGTCTTTATTAGAAAACTCCCAAAAGCACAGTATCAAGGTTTTGCTGGTAGCAGTAAACTTTAAAATATCAGGTCCATATTTATATATAAGACATTCCATTAGACCCAGTTCCAGCAAAAGTCGTGGAAGATTTAAGTAAGAAAAGATAATAAAGAGGAGAGGCAAGAAAGGCCTAATTGTGAAAAGGTAAAAAGGATCTACAGCTGGAGGAGGGATGGGGAGGAAACAAGATGGTTCAAGAGACCATAAAACTCATCTAGTGTAATCTTCGAGCAAATGTTTCAACCCCGCCTCTACCACATTACTGTCTTGTTGCCAAACTTGGGTTGGATATTTCCATTGCAGGGACTCCTATCTTCCTCTGTTGCATTCTGTTGCCTAACTCTGAGCCCTAGAACATTCATTTTTATACTTGGGTGAAACATAGATGTGTGGGATAAACTTTGCTCTTTTTTTCTTACTTCTGCTACTGAGAGGAAGCGGAAGCTGTGGGCACTGATAGATTGTTAAGACAAACTATGACTTCCTCCACGAAGCAATACATGTGTCTTGAGTTGAGGGGTTACCTGCAGACACGTCAACAGATCAGAATCCTTTGAAACCAAATCATCAAACTGCAGAGAAATATGCTAACAGCTTTTGACTATAACCTACCATACAGAGAGAGTTGCTAAGGGAAAAACACTAAAGACTCATTATTTTTATTTACACTAAAATTGATTACCTTGTTTAAAAAAAAAAAAAGAATGACTTTTATTGGTTGAAGTCAATTTCTAAAACTTGTGATTTTAGTAATAAAGTTGGCAGAGAATGATCATATCTGTTCTCAGTTACTCTGAGATAAGGAGATATTTACTCCTTAGATAATGTGTCATCATGCTATTTCCAAATGATGTCTGCAACCCCAAACACAGAGTCAGGCCATTAAAAAAGAATGCTTTCCTTTTTAAGATCGAATTTGCCCAATGAACAACGAATGTAGAGAAGTCATTCTAACTGTGACCGAAGGTCAAGTGCTTACTAATGTACAGTAGTACACACAAGCTCTCCTCATAGCTGATGTCATTCTCGATTCCAGGAACCTTGGGGGGGGGGGTCAAATAAGGAGAACGGTTGGTTTTCCTGCCAGTTCAGCCGAGATCAAGAATTTCTGCCAAAACAGTCTCCTCTCATTGCAAAAATTTACACACAACACGGGTAAGAGTTGCTTACTTTGCCATTCTTCCTATTCCAACTTTTTATGAAAGAGAAATTGCACCTGGTGATTCACAGACCTGTACCCCTGGGGATAAAAATATATGTTTATAAAAATAAAAAAAAAAAAAAAAAAAAAAAAGAAAATAAAAATTTGGTGAAGTAGAAAAAAAAAAAAAAAAAAATTTCAATTCAAATTAGTTAATATATAGTGTATTATTAGTTTCAGGGGTACCCCCTTCTTTAATAAAGAAAATTTTTGTTAAAAAAAAAAAAAAAAAAAAAAAGAAATTGCTCGACATTTCAAAGTCCTGACATAAATAAAACCTTTGCAACATTAAAATCCCCTGGGGACCTTTTTAAAAAGATGGAATAGAAAGGGGTCACCCCCAGGGGATTTAATTCATTAGGGTTGGAGTGTGACCAAGGAATCCGTATTCTTGCATAAATTCCCCAGTGGTCTTACTGGTGTCAGTGCTGGAGGAACTTTTTTTTTAGGGTAATTGAAACTGAAAGGAAATTTACGGTGTGCGTGAAATGTACCTTTACCACCAGAAGGTGGCTCTATAACATATTAAATCAGGCATACTGCCACTAGCTGACTAGCTGGAAAACTGGCCTCCGAGTCTTTATTTTCTCTCAATTACTTTCTCAGAGATAAGGGAGGGGTGGAAAGGGGAGCAGAAGAAGATGCAAGGAGTGTGGTGGGATAGGAGGAATAAATGGATATTAAACTAATTTTACGATCATCACTTGCTATTAGCTCCTCTCAAAATGATTATAGAGACCCCGTGTCATCGTTTAAGTACATTTTCTTCTAAATAAACTAAGAAAACCTGGATAAATAGAATAGACTCAGAGGCTCTCAGCATCTTCTGGAACCCAAGCCTTTCCACCTGGGAGAAACAACCTTCGGCCAGCTCCTACCTGTCATCCTCTTTTGTCTCATTACCAGGATCCCCATTGAGAGCCATAAACTTCCTACAGGCAGGAGGTGATACGCACATACCACCACTTCTTGTTTCTGCTGACTGCTCTCCTCCCCAATTCAGGGACACTCACCTGTGTGTCCGCAGGGCATTGGTCCTAGTGCCACGAAGTCTGGCTCCAGCCCTAATCAACTAAGTAACTGGATCCCCAGCTCCTGGTTCTGCCCTCCAAGTCTGTTCACCAGGCAGTGTTCTTGGTTCCCTGCCTTTCCTTGCAGGCTCCTGAATGTCTCGAGTTCCTGCAATGATGTCACTCTTCCTGGAGGTAATTGCTGCTGCTGTCATCATGTCCCCAGCACCACCCATACTGGGGACATTTCTCCATCCTACTCCCATCCTTGTCGCCTAATTTTCTGGCTTAAATTGGGAAAAGAAGGTCAGAGATGACGAGGGATAAACTCTGCTGACGTGAGACACAAAACAAAGCAGGCTACATCCCACCGTGCGTCTACCGCCTCCTCATTTCCGTCCTTCACCCTCCCACACCCACCAGCCAGGAGGGGAAAAAACATTGTGAATGTGGAACTCAAAGCATCCTGTCGTCTCCTTCCCCTCTAGGCAACGTCCCCGGACCAAAAAAGTGCCTGGATTCTGATTCTCTCTGAGATCTGTTCCTTTCCCATCTAGCACATTGACTGGGAGGTAAGATAGCACCAGATCTTAGATTTGGGGGGCCAGAGACAGCCCTGGAGGTACTGTCATTAAATTAGTGTGTTTCCCCTGTGGTTCTTAGGGTGTCTTCAATCAACTAAAATCCAGGCCATCTTGCCTCGCCAACCAGAAATGCCCAAATGGCAAGTTCTTTGGGGTGCTGGCTCTGGGACCTGACTACTCATTTATGACACAATTCCAAAGAACACGAGCCATTTTAGACACTGCCGAAATATAATGTAGCCTCCCAAAGAGGGCAAAGCCTGCAGTCACCTGTTCAGGAATTCAGTGGCGTCCTTGATCAAGTAATAGAAAAATTTCCAGAAAAGAAAACTAATTTGTAGAAATTCTCCTAGAAACAGGTTTGGTTATATATAACAAGAAATGGATGAACAATTTAAGGAGACTTGCAAGTGATTAATAATTTCAGAGCTAGGCCACTTGGGCTCTTGAATTCGGGGTCCATGGAGGTGAGAAGTGGGGGGAGGAGGCAGCAAGCACTGTCATTAAGAAAGTCTATGCATTTAGTCTCTGTGTGCTAGAGCTTCCCCGTGCTCTCTTACCTTTTTCTTGCTTAGATAACTGATTTCAGTGATTTCCTTAAAGGACTGCATTTCTCCAGCCATTCTTCCTAAACTACAACGTGAGTCTCTTCTCAAAACCTTCAATGGCCTGTTTTGTCTATGGGGGAGAAAAGGTTCAAACTCTTTAATATATTTCTATTATAAACTCTACCAAGTTGGCAGTATGAACAGGTAACCCCTAGTGAGTCACTGGCACTATGATCAAGAGATTTAGAGTCACAGCTCGGCCACTAACTATCTATGACATCTCAGGCAGAATTGTGTCATTTTGAAGCTTTAGCATCCTCTTTAAACGGGGAAAGAGATAGTGCCTAACTCACCGGCCTCTTGTGAAGGTTCAGCAAGAATGAATGAGACCTATTTCCCATTTATCCCTCCAGCTGCCCTTCTAGCGGCTTTCCTTTCCCATTTCCACTCACAGTCATGGCTTTGCTGCTGATGTTTTCCCCAGAGTGCATCTCTTTCTCACGCCAAAACCGCCGGCCCATTTTCCACCTGCAGACACCTTTTTCAGAATTCCAGTCTTGGCTAGAATGCCTCCTCTGAGAACATGTCCCTTGGCCCTCTCCACGCCCATCAAAATGTGCACCTCCTTGTCCATCTCTACATGTCTGTATTATCCCTTCCTTCCACTTCACATCACAATGTGTAATTCACATATTTCGCTCTCTTTTCTCCTGAATTATATTCTATCTGAGGTTCCTCAGATGCCAGCCTACACTTAACTTTTCCCGCATTCCTAGCAGTACCAGAACGACTGGAACATGACAAGCACTCTACTCCATTGTAATTATTATCTTACTCCTTCTGTTAGTTTAGGCCCACAACCCTTTAATAACTTTCATAATCCAGCATGTAAAAAAATACTACCTAACCAAATCCTAAATTTTATTTTTATTTTAAAATCATTTTTCCCTAAATATCTGTGGCATAGTATAAAAATCCCACCAATATTTTGGTTTCCATTACATTATTTGAGAGGAAAAATTATTCTCTTCTACTTACAGATTCTTAGCTGAGATTCTTTTTTTAAAGATTGTATTTATGTATTTTAGAGAGAGAGCGCGAGAGAGCACACAAGAGGGGTGAGGAGCAGAGGGAGAGAGACAAGCAGACTCCAGGTTGAGTGCAGAGACCAACATGGGGCTCTTGAGGTTACGACATGAGCCAAAATCAAAAGTAGGCCGCTTATCAGACGAAGCCACCCAGGCGCCCCTTAGTGGGTGGGTTACCTGCTAAAGATTTTTTTTTTTAAGATTTTATTTATTTATTTGAGAGAGAATGAGCAAGAGACAGAGCACAGGAGCAGAAACAGAGGGAGAAAGACAAGCACGCTCCCCACTAAGCAGGGAGACTGACACAGGGCTTGATCCCAGGATTCCGGGATCATGACCTGAGCCGAAGGCAGATGCCTAACCTAGTGAGCCACCCAGGCGCCCGCTTAGCTGAGATTCTTAATGCAAGTTTTTTAAATTTTAAAAGTGGTGTAAAAATATAATAAAACCTTGGAAAATGAAGATAAAAAGCAATACAAGGACCCACCTATGAAACATGAGCCTGTTTTCTAAAGCACTGCTACCTACAAGTGTGGACTGAACCAGCACAGCTAGAAATTTAGGAATGCAGAATCTGAGCCCATCTCAGATGCAACCCAAATATGATGGATTTACACATTAAGGTTTTAAAAAAACCCTACTCTCAGACACTTCCTAGAACCCCACGGAGCGTGTTTTACCAAGTGTCTGTCTCCCTCTCACAAACATTTATTGAGCACCTGCTATATGCCAAGAACTGTACTACATGCTGTGATTTCATCTCCAAGATTTCTCCCAGAATGACTCAAGAATCTATGAAGAAGAGCGCTGGCTTCTTTTGAACTGTTTTCTTGGCAAAGTCAAGTCGTTGTGATCAAAAAAGATGCCAATTTCATGGAGACACAAAACTTCTAGTCTTAAGTGATTCCATGTCTCTTGTTTCTGAATTCTCACACAGTGATATCTCTAAATCTAAAGTTTAATGCTTTCTTTTTTAAAAAGATTTATTTATTGGAGGGGGAGGGGCCGAGGGAGAGAGTCTTAAGCAGACTACTCCAAGCTGAGCTTGGAGCCTGAAGTGGGGCTTGATCTCAAGACCTTGAAATCATGACCCCAAGAGCTGGACGCTTAATTGACCATGCCACCAAGTCCCTCCTCCTTTAATGCCTTCTTAATATGCTCACTCCTTCCATTAAGAGCTAAAAAATCAAGGGGAAAAATGCATTGAAATTAACATACCACCATAGAGCTTAAAGAACACATTTTGCTTGCCTTAGCCAGCTTCAATAAAATTTTGCATTTAGGAATTTTTAAAAGGGTGCTAAACTCAAGAAAAGCACAGAAAGGTGACATATCAAAAGTAGATGTTGGGATATTGCTTTACGGAGTGATTTTTTTTATAAGGAATAAAAAATGTGAACTCTAGGGGCACCTGGGTGGCTCAGTGGTTAAGCATCTGCCTTCTGCTCAGGTCATGATCCCAGGGCCCTGGGATTGAGACCAGCATCAGGCTCCCTGCTCAGCAGGAAGCCTGCTTCTCCCTTTCCCACTCCCCCTCCTTGTGTTCCCTCTCTCACTGTGTCTTCCTCTGTCAAATAAATAAATGAAATATTAAAAAAAATTTTTTTTAATGTGAACTCAAACACGTGCCATGGTGTACTTGGAAAAAAGAGCACTATATTGAAGTGCCCTTTAAACACCAGAAGATACATGATGAACACTTTGTTTTTATTAACGATGGGATACTCCTCCAGGAAAACAAAAACAAAAATTTCCTGTAATACCAGGCAGCTCAAAGGACTGAAAAGCAGGTTCAAATGAATGTTAAGAATAACCTGGAAGAGGAAAAGGGGACTGTTATGCCCGAGTTTTCATGTCCGAGAGACCACCAAGGAGCCAAGCACCGATGCAATCACACGAGGGTTTATTTGACAAGCTTAAGCTTGGGCCCAAGTATACCTGACACAGCGGAGTGGGGACTTGGACCTGGAACCAGATTACAGTCAGACTCGGTGGTGGGTGAGGACAAAGGGGATTAGGGATGGCATAAGTCTCTAAGGAATTTTGAAAGCAAGGTTTCCAGGATCTTGGGGGGCTAGCTATTGTTGGGAGAAGGGCTATTTATTACCAATAATAAAAATCTTCTCGTGAGACCCTTTAGATGTGTATCAGTGGGCCATATACTTGGGAATGATTCTTGACACTATCTTGGAGGTTTAGAGATAAAGGAATTGTTAAAGTAGACTTACAGAATCCTACTCGGATCTGTTGGGGTAGAGGGTTGGTGAGGCTAGGATTGTCCGCAAAACCTCAAGGTGAGGGCAGTTAAGTCCCCAGGGGAGAGCTACTCTGTCTGTTTCAAGAGCTTGTCAGTAGGTAAGGAATTTTTTTTTTTTAAGATTTTATTTATTTATTTGTAAGAGAGAGAGTGAGAGCGAGCACAGGCAGACAGAGTGGAAGGCAGAGTCAGAGGGAGAAGCAGGCTCCCTGCAGAGCAAGTAGCCCGATGTGGGACTCGATCCCAGGACGCTGGGATCATGACCTGAGCCGACAGCAGCTGCTTAACCAACTGAGCCACCCAGGCGTCCCAGTAGGTAAGGAATTTTAATGATTTTCTTCTGCCTCTGTTTCCCACATCAGCTAAACCTGAGGTGGGATGGCCTTAATTTTCTCGGCCTCCACATTTCGCCCTGAACAATTTTGACCCTTAAATCTTTAAGGTTGCTGAAGGTGGAAGGTCTCATCTTCTCTAACTTCTTCCTGCTGAGTAGGGGCGTAGAGTTGTCCCTACCTACTCGGGTCAACATTAATCAGTTGGGGAATGTGTAGGGGACTTAAGAAAGACAGAGGCAGCTGAGTCCAGGGGTTTAAATCAATTATTAGAGAAGAGAGGGACTGTTTAAAGTGCTAACCTGAGTAGGTCAGAACCCAAGAAATATTTTGATAATCTGGAACATCAAGATGGCTGTACAGAGCTAGACTCGAGGTAGGTACAGCCTTGTTTTTCCTGGCCTCCACAGGGACAATATGAGCAGGAGTTATGTGCATTGAGAGGTGCCTAGGACACAGGCATTGCAGGGGCCTGTGGAGTTACCCTGGAGTTGAAGTGGGCTGGTCAGTGATTGGGCGTCAGACTTTACTTTTCTCTTAGCAAAGCCTGCTGCTTGCTTTTCACATAAGCCCTTCCTGAGTCACCCAGGAGCTGCCTGACCTGAAGCCCTCCAGGACCCCACTATCAAGGTCCTGGGTAGGGGTGGGGCATTCTGATTTTGCCTGTCGGCCAGGATGTTTCTGATTGTTGCTGTGCAAAGTTCTCATACCATTAGAGACCCTGTAGTATACCACCATGAAAAAGTACCATTTGAAGGAGTAGGGAATATTGCAGAAAGCAGGGAAATGAGTTTGTGTGCCTACAGACCTCTGGATTTGAGGGTTTCCTTTTAAAATGGCATTTCCAAATAGTGCCAGCTGCTCTCTGAACGCCCCAGAACTTCCATTTCATCTGTGAAAAGGGCATCCTATCCACCACCCGCCCTGCCCTATGGGGGCCCTGTGAAGATCAAATGGGACAAAGAATTTGCAAGAAGGTTTCAAATACCTGAGTAATACAAATAGAAGTCATCATTATTCCTTCCTCTAAGATGGGGGTAAGAGGTGTGTAAGTAAATCTTCATTATGTAACTGCTGAAACAAACCATCCTAGAGGTTGTCATCCAAATATGATATATTTCACCTTTCTCAGCCTTCTTACTCCCCCTATTTCTGCCGCCTCTGTGGTTTATTAAAATGTAATACATTCTATGTGATTGTCATTGTGTGTGTGTGTGTGTGTGTGTGTGTAGAGGAAAGACACAAGGAAAGAAACATCATCTGTGGTCGTGTACAGCATCTGAGCGCTGGCTTCCTGGAAGGCCAGAGGAAGGACCCTTCTTGAGGTCCCAGGACTAGCCCCCAAGTTCCCCCGCCCGCAGTCCCCGCGGCGGCGCCCGCCGCCTTGCAGCCCGGCTGGAGTAACGGAGGGAGGGGACTGGGCCGCGGAGGGGTGGGAGCGCTCCGAGGGGCAGCCCGGACGGACGCCGGCCAATCGGAGCGCGCTCCGCCAGCGGCCAATCACGGGCCGCGTAGCCCGGCAAATCTGCCCGGCAGTGCGGGGCGGGGCTGCCGGAGTCCGGGTGCCGCCGGTTACACTTCTGAGCGCCTTCGGGAAGCCACAGGGCAGGGGGAGTGTGTGCTGAGAAGCGGGGGGAGGAGGAGGAGGCAGGCCCAGCTTCTGGGCCAGCCCGGTGACACACAGACAGGCATAAATCCGGCTGGGGATGTTGCGTCCGGGCGCTCACGTGTGTAGAGACCCACCGGCTTGTCCGTACGCCGTAAGGGCACCTGTCGTGTGAGTGGCTCCGGGCGTGGCTGCTCGCCGGACGTTCAGTTTTTGTAGGATTGCTCTCTAGGGGCCTACCTAACCCCGGCTCCAGAGGGGGAACCTAAGAAGTTTAACGGAGCCGGGTCTGAGCAGATTAAGGGAGTGGAACAGCGGCTGGGCCGGAGAGGGTGGGGACTGCGGGGGCTGGGGGGTAGGGAACCACCTACTTGCCCCGTCTCCCCGGCAGAAAGGTCTTTTGGCAAGACTGGCTTGACAAAGATGGCCCTGGAATGTCTAGAGTCCGGGCCGTGATGATCCCTGAGTGAGTGGCTCTGGGCTGCGCCTGGGCAGTTTGTTGACTGACAAAGAGGGATGCTAGCAGTTAGGAAGGTAAGGAGGAAACTCAGGATGGGGACCATCTGCTCCCCCAACCCCAGCGGGACAAAGACATCATCGGAAGTCTGCAATGCCGACTGGATGGCCTCGCTCCCCCCTCACCTCCACAACGTCCCCCTTTCCAATCTGGCAATCCCAGGTACTCTTCTATTCCTACTTGTTCCCACTGTGTTTGCTTCTGCCATTTTAGTGTGGTTGTTATTATTAATGGATTGGGTTGCTTTTCTGTTGTGCTGAGAAAATAATTGTCAGTGACCTTACTAAACGTTTTTATTTCCAACCAAAAACTTAACACTGAAGCAGCTGCTGTAAACAGATTTAAGTACACTGCATCATTGGCAAAAGGGGCTTGGGAGAATGGAAGCACCATTTTTTTTTGTTTGTTTGTTTATTTGCATCTTTTTGTTTGTGTTTTGTTTTTACTTGGTAGCCTCATTCTAAGAATGTTACATCCCTAATGTTGGAACCAGGCCATGTGAGTACCTGAATCACTTAAAGAAAAAAGGAGAGCTCACGAGTAATGAATAAAAGGTCATTAACGATTTTCAATCTGGATCAAAATTAAAACTGAAAAGTATTTTCTTTCTCATTAATTTAACCTTGCATATAGGAAAAACAAACAAACAAAGATTAGCATTAGATAACAGGTTCAGAACCAGGACTGAGTATAAAGACACATATTTTTGCTGTTGGAAAAGCCAGATATAGAGAATGCAAATGCTCATCAGAGGTCACAGGCAGTCATTAGGTGTGATGAGGTGGTGTTTGAAGATTTGTCTATATATATATACAGGTGTCTGCCTGACTGATCTAGAACCAGAGCATTGAAAAACACTTCTCCTCCAGCCACAGTTTCTATCCTAGGGGTTTTATGCCTTGGAATCACTCTCATTAAATTTGTTAAATGTGTCCTCTTCCTTCCACTCAAAAGCTGGCTAGAACATGGTTTCTAGGGAGGGCCATTTGGACTACAGTGATCTTGGACTGCTGTGCTGGGCAAAGTCCCAGACGCCTGTACTTGAAAAGCACCCCTCGGAGCTGGGGATGGACTACTGCCAATGTTTTCTCTCACCTGGAGACATAACAATTGATGTTGAGCCCTAGACTTCCAGACAAACTCGCAAGCATCCCTGGGAGCAGTCTGATTTTTGTGCATGACCTCATGCAACCCAGATCTTTGCTTTCTATGCACGAGGAAGAGCAGAGCTGGCTTCAGATGCAGCCTTTTCTTACTCGCCTCTTCTTTTGGAGGTCTTCCAGGTTCATTGTCCTTATGGGCTCTTGCTGCTTTTGAGCAAGGAGAGGGCTGCTAAATCTCTTTATAGTTATGATCACTTGTGTTTTATCAGCCATTGACTATAGTTCCTTGGGAAATGCCAGATGGTCATGCCTCAGAACAGGTCTTTTCCATGTTTAATTGATGCCTGTGGAGTCATCACTGAAATGATGCACGGGCTTCTTTTAACATTAGTCATCTGTCTTCAGGCTTTCCGGTGGAATTGTTTGGTCAGGTGGTATGGCAGGTAGTGTGTGTTTGCAAACAGCATGGCATCTTAGACAGGCCCTAAATGACTCTGTCATTCAGGGCATGTCCGGACTTCCTCCTTCCTGTTGTACTTTGGACGGACAGATCAGACCACAGCCCCAGCTCTGCCAGTGGCTTGGATATGTGCTCTGACACCACGACTCCTGAAAGGAGCTGGGCATTTGTTCTGCCATCTATAGGGTATCTCACAGTTACTAGAATTGCCAGGGGAAGTGGGCAAATAGCCGGAGTCTGCTGCTGTAACTGGAAATGCTGTGATTAGTCACTATGGAGGACATAGGAATTTGTTCACCCTGCTTTGTGAAGTCTGGTCCTTCTATGTAAAAGAAAGAAAAAAAAAAAAAGGAAGAAAGAAAGAAAAAAAATGACCTTGACTCCTCAACCTGCTGAATTCATTTCTGTGAATGCCCTTTTCCCAGCAGTGGAAGGGGCATGAGCATATATATGTATGAGCTCAACACAGGAAAGTCACATGTAAGTGCTAGCCACTTATGGACGCCTCCCCACCAACCATTCTTCCCCCCCACCAGTTTCCTTTCCCCTCCCCCAAGCTTAATATCCCCTAGCCAATGGCTAGCACTCAAGTTCTGCCAAGCCTTGTGGAGAAATTCTGAAATACAGAAGGCATTCAGGAGGTGGAGTCCATCATCTTCCTCCCCCATTCCCCCTACACCTCTTCCCCTTTGCGATCCCCTTCAGCATAATAGTTCTTACTTATTAAGTGCTAACCCCAGCACCCACTGACAAACATTATATATCTCAAATATCTATACCTCCAAGACAGCTACTAACATCCTCGTTTTGGAAATAAGAAAATTATTGTCCAAGAGATTAAGTAATTTTTTAAAGATCACACAAATAGTAAATAACAAAACTAACAATTAAGTCCCTGACTAGCTGGCTCCAAAACCCATGCATTATCCCTGTGCCCCTCAGGGGGCCTTGGGGAGCACAGAGCAGCTGTGTGTGTGTGTGTGTGTGTGTGTGTGTACTAGGGGAGGGGGTGGTAGTCTCTAATTAAAACCAGTTTTCACAGCCTGTCCTCTATGGCAAATGAAGTTATGTTTAAGACTAGGTGGTCCTTATCTGAGTGATTATATATCATTGTGAAGAGATAGATAGGCAGACATACATGTATACAAATTATATATCTGAGTAATATATATATTTATATGTTTACAATTATATATGATATATGTGGTATATATGTGTATGTGTATATATAGTTGTATATATGTATGTGTATATATGTATATGTATATATCTGTGTGTGTATGTATGTGTTTATATATACACATATATATCCCTGTTTGGAACAGGGATATATTGGAATTGGAACCCAGGAAGTTTTAAATTCAGATTTATTGCTTAGACCTATTTTGTGTGATGTGTATGCACATGTGTGTGCTCCTGTGTGCCAACAGACAACGACACAGGGTGACTATAAGATTGTGTCAGATCTGTCAGGATGAGGGTGGGGTGGCCCCAGGGAGAGCTCAGAGAAAAGGCAGGAGTTCTGGCAATAATAGCAGAACTGGGATGGAGTAAACTAGGTTATATTTGAATGCATCTGCTGCATTTGCCCAAGGCGTGATGGGAGAGAACAGGTGTGCGTGTACCTCTCAACAAAGCCTTGGTGTATTATTTTACTTATACAACTGCTAAGAACACCTGTTAATGGCCAGTGTCACCCAAACATATTGAAATATTCTGGAGAAGAACTTCAGAACAAATCTCATTGCCAACCATTTAGAGTGATTGGAGACCCCAAGGGTAAAGGATCTGGAAGTTGCAAAAGTCAGATTTTTAAATTAAAGTTTTAAACTCTACAAACATTTTCACTGACATTAGTGAAAGCATGATATTCTTTATGGACAAATGGACTGATGAAAAAATGTTTTCTATAACATGTATATTTTCAATGAATTCTTTTTCTATATTTTTGTGTATTTCTTTTCTTGACTTTTTTTTGAGTTTTTTAAAAAATCATGTTTTTCCCTTTTTATTGAAGGTAAACTGTTTAGTCTATTGCAGAGAGCCTTGATCTTAAGATTTGGTATTGTTGGTTCTGGCTGTCTGATATTGAGGAAGCATCTGAATTTCTCAGGACTTAGTTTCTTCATTTGTAATTAAGCTGGATTAAATGAAATATAGAGTCTTTTCCAAATTAAAAAATCTTTGATTAACTAAATCAAATAAACTATAAATGCCCATTCTTTGTTCAAACATGAAAAGAGATGGGAGGAATAAGACATTTTAGGTCTAAAAGCCTTTGTATGCCTCTTTAAAACAAGAAGTTATTTTTGGCATGTGCAAATAACTACTCGCAATTGCCAGAATGAAGCAGCGTCCTCTCACTTTAGCATCCTAAAAGGGACTGTAGAATAACTGGTTTAAATAAATTGACCCTGAGTACATATTAAGAAACCTCCATGCTCAGGCTTGGGAGAGACCCAAAGATGAATCAGGTATCAACCCGAGTATAAAAGGGCTTACAATTTAGTTATATATATACAAATTACCATATATAGTTAAAAATAATTGGGGCAAATATTAAAGCAGAGATTAAAGAAGGTGTGATGGAAGCACACAAACTGGAAAGACTAATTCCCATTAGTTGCTACTTCTCATATTAGGAACTACTTCGTTGAAAAAATGGCTTGACCCAAGATTTGAAGAATGGTCAAAATTTCAAGGGATGTGATTAGGTAGGCAGTCTGGGTTAGAAGGGGACTTTCCTGAAATGGACCAATTAAGCTCTGGGATGGAGGTAGATGGGAAGTAGAGGACTTTCTCTCCTGCCTCTCAGTAATGCTTTGTTAATATGTTTATCACAGTATTTCTGAACACATTGTTATTTTTGGCTACCTGTCATCCACATCATCTATGAACAACTTGTACACAGAGAGTGTGTCTCATTTCTCTTTATAATGCTAGGTCCTAGTACAGGATGACCGCTTGGTCATTGGTGTCAAGTGGATGATTGAATACAAGAGACCAGGAGAGTAAGGGTGCTGGACGTGGCTCACTTGCAGCTTGCAGCCACCATCGTGTTTGATTGTGGTCAGAGCTAAACTGAATGGATTGGTTAGGTTTTCCTGACAAAAAAGCCATATGAAGCCCCCTGAACATTTTCCAACCAGCTTTTGTGACTTCTGCATAGTATTCCCGTAACTTTAGATAAAGCTCATTACTGAGCCCCATTGGAAGTGAAAATTCTGAGGCAGAACAAAATGGGCAGGAGAGTCAGAAGAGGAATTCTGGTATAACTTGTGTCCTAGGAACAATGCTTTCACCTTGCATCCTTTCTGCCTTCTCTCTTCCCTTGTCAAATGTGAGCTTCTCATATTTCCTGCCTGGCCTCAGCCTCAGCCTGCTCTCATTTCTTGTTCCCCTCTTCGGCTTCCTTCCACTGACCTGGCCTCTCCCTTTCCAGTGTCAACCCTTGCTCAGATGCTGCTCACTGCTCTCCAATTCCCAGACCCTTCTCTGTTCTCATCTTCCTGAGGATCATCCCCTTCCTTTTTACCTTTCTAGAATTCTATCCCTGCTCCATGCAGTTCCACCTCTGACCACTTGATGAGTTCTGTCGCTCTTCTCACTTGGCACACATGCGTCCCGCAGACATCGAGATTACTACAGGGGCAGGATGGAAGGATCATTGCTCAAATTCTGCTTTTGGAAGTTGGATTAGGTCTGGTGCATCCCAGAGAGATTTGGGGACCCAAAAGGGCATAACATACATTGTGGAACAAGAATTCTAGCTTGGCTCTGCTTTGAGGATAGCACGAGCCATGAGTTGGACCTAGAAAGAAACCCTACAGCCTACAGGATTTGAGGCTGTGGAAAAACAAGGACCAAACTGAGTCTACCAGGGCTGACCCAATCAAGAAAAACAATTATATGGAACCAAAATGGATTCTTAAGTGGGAATACTTTTTTGATGCCTCCCCCCCCGGGTGGTCATGGGGTGGTCATGGTCAAGAGTCTATGACTTTGGTGTTTTTATTAGTAGGTCTTTCTTCTAAGGAGGCTCCTCACTTCCTTAGATTTCCCTACCCCAATCACACAAAAAGCCACAGGGAATTCAGGAGTCACTTGTGTCTTTAAGAAGCAGAACGAACCATGGATTGGCTTAGACCATTAATGTTAGAGCCACTCAGTCTGGATTTGAACTTCAACTCTGTCCCTCATGACTCTGTAACCTGGCAGGTTACTCACTCTCTGTGCTACAGTGTCCTTCTCTGTAAAACAGAGATAATAATGGCACTACATCATTTAGTTAGTGTGACAATTAAATAAACTAATGCATTGGTACCATGCTTAGAATAGTTTCTGTCACAATGCGATATGTCATTAAAATTAATTATGGTGGATTTATTAAAAACCTGCACCTGGAATAGACAACCAAAAGAAGTGTAAGATCAGTCCCTCCCTTCAGGCAATGTACAGTGTAGTTAAGGAGCTGACCTTCCAGTAAGCCATGTGGCTCAGTGTTCTGTCCGATCAGATCAGGATAACGTGAATGGTCATCCCCTCAAAGGGGCTTAGAATTAAGGGATGGATACATGGAGGGTTGCCCAGGATGTGAGTACCAAGGGAGACGTAAGTGCAGTATGAGGGCAGCTGATCAAGAGAGCCAGAAAATCCTCTTGAGCTACTTACTATAGCCCCCATCCCAAACTCCGAAAGCCTCACAGTTCCCCCAAACACACACATCACCCCCTACACACACACTAACACACACCTACTACCCATTTCCTAGTGCACACACTGAGCTATGTCCTCAGGAGAGCCCAAATTTTCATGCCTGTTGCTGTTTTCCTGTGATAAAAATCTTGGAATCCATGCTCACTGCCAACTCAAATCCTAGGAGACTGCGCCTTCACCTGCACGCTACTGTTTCAGCCGGGCTTCCAAAGCTGACAGTTGGCTTCTGTCACATGATTTGAGCTAACTAACCCCCCTCCCCGCCTCCCCCCAACTCCTCCAGGGGACTGGTTGGCTCCTATCTACCCCCACCTCCCACCCCCAAAAGCTTCTATGTACAGGCAGCTAGAAAGTTACTGTTAGTGAAAGGTTTAGCCTTTGGGAAAAGCTTGAACCTCTTTACAAATGCTGAGTAACCCTATTTAGAGTTTCAAACCAGGCCTGCAGAGGAGGGGTTATTTATAGACCTTGTAGTAGGTGGGTGTGTTTGTGTGTGTGAAAGGATCTGAACATCCATCAAGAACCAAACTGACAGTAGAGGAGCACTGTGATGGTGCTTGTTTGAGTTGTTTCATGCCTGGTGGAGCCAGGGCCCTTCCCTTCTCACAGCTCCGGGAATTTGGATTATATTGCTGAGTGCCCATAAGGACCAAACGGTACCTGGGAGGATTGCATTAATAGGTCTCTAGTAGCTTCAGGGTAACATGGGTTTGGCCATAGATGCTGGCATTGCTCTCAGGGGATGTGTAGGTTGTGCTCTGAAGTGTTGGCGGTCTTCCTTGCTTCATGGTCTACATAGAAGCTGGAATTTTCTAAGAGAATAACAGGTGGGTTTTTTTTTTTTTTAATTTCCAATTATTCTAGAACTGTTGGCTGTAAGGTATTCTTTTTTTTCCAGAGAATATTCTGTTGCTCTTTTTTCTCCTCTGTATGGGCCTGACGATGTCAAAATAAGGGAAGAACCAGAAGCATTTGTGCCCTGTAATACTAATATGTTGGAGCGCTCAGTGGTCTGAAGTGATGGTAGAACTGAACCGCTCCTAGGTGCTGTCAGACTGAGCTGAATATTTTATGAACATGTGTGATTTGAAGGCTATATGCAGAAGGCAATATTCTTATAAAGTATAATTGAAACCTGGTGAAAAAATATCCTCCTTCCTGAGCTTTGAGCTCAGGTCATTGTCATGGCAGGAGGTGCCCAAATGGATATCTGCAAGAATTCTATGAGCACATGGTGGCAGTTTGGCAGAAAAAAATTACAGGTATCCGTTTATCCCCTTTGCTTCTTTTGGTTTTCATTGCCTAGATTTCAAAAATGTATTCATTTAAAGGGAAATCAGATGTTCAAAGGATATTTGTTGTGTGCCTTTTGTGCCAGGTACTGTGTTAGATGAGGCGAACATGAAGAGAAGATTCTTCTCCCTGCTTTTCGAGAATTATGATCTTGTAAGAGAAGAAAGCTAAAATTCAAATACCCTGGAGATGAATGTGTATGGGACTATAAGACTCAGAAAGCCAACTTCCAATCCCATTACTGAGAGGAGGCAGGAAGCCTGCTAGATTGGGGTTTTAAGAGGAGATGAGCCTTGGGTTGAATCATAAAGAGCAAATAGTAAATAGCCAGGTGTTGCAGGTAGAGGGAAGTTTGTCACAATGTAGAGGTACCGAGGAATGAGAGATTAGGGTGACCTTGCAGAAACCGAAGCAGTCCGGTGTGGTCAGAACATAGACTTCATTTAAACAGAGATGAGACTGGGAGAGTGGGCTAATGAGTCTTACGTGCCGTGCGAAGATTGAACTTTAAACACTATCCCAGGACAAAAAGCAGCCATTGAAATACTGGGTCAGGAGTGGGGGAAAAGTTCCCAGATAACTGCATAAGGATGAAGAGAAACAAAATGGTACCTCAGGTATTAGAAATGCTGAGGGGTAATATGAGAAACTTACCCCTTCTTTCATTTCTATTTAATACATATGTATTGATTTCCTCCTATATGCCAGGCCCTCTCCTAGACACAGTGATGATCATTACACATAGTTCCTTTTTTCAATGAGCTTACAATCTAGTTGGAGAAATAGACCTTTTTTTTTTTAAAGATTTTATTTATTTGGGAGAGAGAGTGTACATGCAGATGCACAAAAGTGGGGGCAGGGGCAGAGGGAGAGGTAGGGATCCCTATATGTGACTCAATTCCAGGACCTAAAGATCATGACTGAGCTGAAGGCAGATGCTTAACCGACTGAGGCACCCTGGAGAAATGGGCATTTAATCAAGTAGTTATATTGTACGTGATGAGTAATTGCTCTTTAAAAAACAAAACAACAACAAAACCCCCGGTAGTTGTAACATAATATACTATAGAATGGGGAGGTAGAAGTTACTGCTAGAATAAGCACATGGCATGGAAGTCCAGGGAAGCCTCTTGGAGGAAGTGATAAATAGACTGCAACTGGAAGGATGCGTAGGAATTAGCTAAGAGGATCAGAGTTTCCTAGAAGAGGAAATAACATGGGTGAAGACAGACCTCAAAGAGAGAAAATGGCCCACTTAACAAACCAAAATCATTCATGGTAGTTGTACTATAGGTTTTCAGGAGTGGGGGGCAAGGAGTAAGGTGGCAAGATACAGGAAGGTCTAATAAGCCATGTTAAAGTCATTTCGCTTTACCTCAGTGATGGCGGGAAGGATGTTAAGGAGGTGAATGAGAAGGTCAGCCCTGCATTTTGAAAAGATGGCTCTGGCTACAGTCCACAACGTACGTATATTGGATTTGGGAGTATTGGACCCCTCCTAACCAGCTGGGTTGTTGATGAGGCGATCCACGTGGAAGAGGATGCTTACCTGAGAAGGAGAGTGTCAGTATGGAAGCAGGAAAAGGGAAGACACAGGAGACATAGCGCAGAAAGTATCAGTAGGACTTGGCAATTACATTGGAAGCTGAAAAAAAGGGAAACAGGAGAAAAAGGAGGTTAGGGGTGGCAGAGGGAAGCAGATGTGCTGAGTTTGGGGCGCGTTGAGTTTGAGGGACCTGTGGGACTTACCAGAATTGGGAGAAGGGCATGGACAGCACTCAGTGGAAAACATGTCAGAGTTCAGTCTTACTTTTCCCAATTTACCCAACACCAGATCCTCACCCACAGCTACTATTATATCCAATATAGGAAGATTTGAGTTTGAATTAGGTGTCTTTATTTTATTTATTTATTTAGGTTTCTACTAAAATTTTACTTTGTTCAGGAGCTTATCCAAAACTTCTAGTCCCAGATACATGACCCTCAGTAGCTCATCGAGTGTTTGCTTATTCTGCCTGAATTCTCTCATGTCTTGTTTTAATGATTGCTTCAACCATATTGGCAGCTTGGAGGTGAGAGTTAAGGTTAGCTCTGTGTACTATAGCACAAACCAGCTGTGAAATGGAAATGTTTAGTAATTTTACCATGCCATCAAATACAATTTATTTCACGCATTCACATCCTGGGTTATACCAAAAGCTTAATAAAAGCAGAGTAATTTTTTAGTAAAATATTTAATTTAATATAACTTTTCCTTTACCCTAAACATTTTCCTTTTTTCCCCTACGTCTTTGAATTATTCTTATTTTTGTGTTGGAAACTGAAAAGTTGTTAAAGAGAACATGATTATTTTGGAACTGAGAAGGCTTATCAGAAGCAACACAGAGTGATTAATTAGCAAAACAGGGAAAGAATTTCTTATTAATGAATTAACTATATTATACAATCTCTTACTCTGGGATGGGGGTCAGAGTCCACCAGACCTTTGAGGAAGAGAAGGTCTTTCAGAAGAAAATAGATGCCCATCTATCTGTAGAGGACTTTAAAATGCCTCCCATACATATAATTGAAACCCCTCTGACTCACATAAATCCTAGGATGTTGGGGCCAATTCAGAAAATATCTGGGGCAGTGGGATTTTCATGGTGTCCAGCAAGAGTCCAGGTGAGGCTTGGTGCCCCCCAGGACTCCCTTCTCAAGGCCAGCAGTGGGGACTGTCCGGTCAGAGAAGCTCTGCTTGTATTTGTTTTACATATAAATACTTCATTTGACAAAGTTGCAGGTCTCAAAAGCACCATGAGAAGGTCTGATTTACTCCAACTGTCCAGCTCATCCAGCCATTTGGGGGGTAGACCAGCAGTAGCCCTCTGGATTCCCAGGCTAATGTCTTCAGTCCTCAGATGGTGGGATGCCCGTTGGCTACTCAGCACATAAAAAGTTGATCAGCATCCTCTGCTTTCCAGTGTTCTGCCTAACCCCACTGCTTTGTTGCATTGTGAATAATCCCAAATTCAGTGGGCACTTGATTAAAAATTAAATGGACCACATGGCCTTCTCAGATGTTGTGGGCAGTTAGACAGTTGTTATTAATATTCTCCCCCATGCCCTATGGAAAATAATCCAGTCACATAGATGAAGTTTATCCCTTTGGGCTGACAGGGTTTGAAGTTGTTAGTCTTTGGTTTGAGAATCTGCTAAATGGTCCCCAGAACTCGAGCCTTGGACTCATGTCAGCTAGATTCTGTAGATCCTAAGATGCCTCAGCCTTTCTGCATTTGTCAGCATTTGGAGTCACATTCCCTACAAATGCTCTATTTTTCCCAAGGACTCCATTCAGGTGTGTGAAATGGGAGACCCCAAGGAGATGTTATCAGGAAATAATTTACACAGGCATAAGTTGCAGGAAATCTACTCTTTAGGACTTTTCCTTTTAAATTGTTTGATGTGTTGTTTAATATAGCTGCTCCTTTCATCATCCTTTCTGGCTTATTTTTGTCCTGTGTGTTTCCTGACATATTCCTCTTCGTTGACACAAATAACTCAAGCTAAAAGGACAGATGAAGGAAATGGGAACTGGGCGTATACAGTTGCTGGGGGTGAGGAGGTGCAGGCAGTGAACTCTGCCTGTTTCATGAAGGTGAATGGACCAAACAGAAGTTTGGGAAGGGATCAGAGGACCTTGGCTTACCTGCCCTAGGCAACTCTCTACACATCTGTTTATTCAAGCAGTCATGCTTACCTTTATCCTAGATGCATGTATTCAGTGCCTACTGTATGCCAGAAACTTAAGCATTGTAGGGATAATCACGGTCAGGTGTCCATGACAGATACAGAGATAATGACCACAAGGTGTCCCAGGTTCATCAAGTTCAAGAGGCCGTGGATGCACAAAGTGAGAAGTACTTAAATTTACTTGGTGGAGTCAGGTGAGCTCACAGACAGATGATTCGTGATCTGATCACTTATAGGTAATGAAAACAAAAAGGCAAGGGCCAATGAGTTTGTTCCCAAGGACTGTGAGGGTTTTCTGTTTCCATCTTCTTTCAAGCAAATCTGTTGCTATATTCAATAACGATAAGGCCCACCTCTTATATGTAACTTGGCAAATGAGTATGTTCTCAGCTCAGGCCACAGACCTACTTTAGAATGCAGAATGACAGTCTGTTCAAATCCCATTTATTGTAATATTAATAGAGATGAAATACCTGATCTATAACACAAGATGTTTTCTACAAAAACTATCCTAAACATGTCCATCATTTAAAGACTCATGTTCATTTTTATGTCTGTTCTTAATACGTTTTACCTTATCTCTATTTTTAATTTTTATACACATGAGAAACAGTATAGAGAAGTAGTTCAGTTCTGTTTTAGGATACCTAGGATCAAATCCTAATTACTAGTTACATGACCTTGAATAAAAAGTTTAACCTCTCTGTCCCTGAGGCTTCTCCTCTGTAAAATGGAAGTAATCACAACACCTGCTTCATAAGCACAAGGTTAGAGGAAACACAGTCTGTAAATCTGCCCTCACTCTGATACCATTGATGGTTTGGGGGTCCTCAAGATCACCCTTAGTTTCACTAAATAATATGCTGGAAGGACTGACAGGACTCACTGAAAGCTGTTATACTCCCAGTTCCTGTTTATTACAGCTAAAGGCTACAGGTTAAAATTGACCAGGTATAGAGGTACACAAGGCAGAGTCCAGGGGGGTTCCAAACGTCCTGTCTCCTGGTCAGTGGACAGTGCTGCTTTCTCAGGATTAATGGGCGGCAGTATGCACGGAGTCCTGCTAACCGGGGAAGCTCTCTGAGCCTTGGTATCCAGAGTCATCACTGAGGCTCCACATGGCTGATCTCAGTATCCAGCCCCTCCAAGGTCAAGCATCTATCCACATGATTCAATGCCATCATCCTCAGACTTTTTGACATGGCCCCAAAGTCCTCAGGTAAATAAAGATGCTCTTATCAGACAAGCTATTGCAGGGGTTTGAGAGATTGCTTCCCATGGCAAGGAAGAGGACCAGCCCTCTCCTTGGGCAGGGTTAAATTCTTTACCATACAGCAAAGTTGTTTAAGAATTGAATGAAATAGGGGCACCTGGGTGGCTCAGTGGGTTAAGCCTCTGCCTTCGGCTCAGGTCATGATCTCAGGGTCCTGGGATCGAGCCCTGCATCGGGCTCTCTGCTTGGCAGGGAGCCTGCTTCCTCCCCTCTCTCTCTGATTGCCTCTCTGCCTACTTGTGATCTCTCTCTGTGAAATAAATAAATAAAATCTTAAAAAAAAAAAGAATTGAATGAAATAAAACATGCAATGTGCTTAAAATATTGCTTAGCACAGAACAAGCAGAGAATAGGACGCCTGGGTGGCTCAGTTGGTTGAGCCGCAGCCTTCAGCTCAGGCCATGATCCCAGGGTCCTGGGATTGAGTCCCACATCGGGCTCCTTGCTCCACAAGAAGCCTGCTCTCTCCGCCTCTGCCTGCTTGTACGTTCTCTCTCTCTCTCTCTCTCTCTCTCTCTCTGACAAATAAATAAGTAAATAAAATCTTAAAAAAAAAAAGCATAGATTTTGGATATATAGCTATGACTATTAACAGTCCTTTTTGATGGCCAAATATTTATCTAGCACCATACTAGATACTAGATACTTTAAAAATTTAATGAGATATAGTTTGTAATCTTGTAGGAGATACTAAGGTTCAAATAAAGCCAATAAAAGCAGAAGGCAGTGAATGCCACAGTTTTAGAACCAAGCATACTGTGCTAGGAACCTGGGAAAGGGAGTGATTACTTGCAGTTGCAGGTCAAGGAGCAGCTGCCTGGGAAGACACCTGGGAGCTGGTCTGAGGACGGATAGGATTTTGATATGGATAGGAGGTGCATTCCAGACACAGGGAACCAAATGGATGAAATTGGAGATGGGAAAGCAGGGGTTGTTGTGACTCCCTGTACAGGTGACAGGAGAAAGCAGTGGAAAGGACTGGGCAGACAGACGTAGGGCAGATGAGAGAGGTTTTCAAGGTGGTGTGAAGCAGTTCCTGCTTTATCTTGTAGACGATAGGGAGCCAGTGACAATCTGGGAACCAAAGAAAACCTGAAAGAAAATCTCCTGTCTCTCTTTATGACTCCAGTCTTTGCACATGCTCTTTCCTCTACTGGCACAGCCTCCCTTCCAATAACCCCCACTTCACTTGGTCCAAGACTACTTATCCTGTAAGAAACAGCCCAGTACCATGTCTGTGCATGTTTCCATTCTGGGACATATTATGTGCCACTGGAACGCTTTACCTGTCTTCCCACTGCACACAGCGCTGTTTGGGGCCCTCTGTATAGTCAGTGTCTGGTTCAGAATAGGTATCTTGTGCAAAAAAAGGGAGGGATCCAAAGAGAAAATGTGGAATCTTGAAATATCTACAGAGAATTTAAGTATGAAGAGCAGATACTTCTAGTTAATTTAAGGAGAAAGTAGGACATAGAGAAAATAACAATGCCTAAAGTAAGACAAAACCTTATAATTGCATTGCGGAGCTCTCTTAAGGTGTCCCAAGGTTTTATAAAATAAAAATAATCATAATAATAGAAGAGCTTACTTATATAACACTTATAAAGCATTCAGTAGGGGGCTGATATTGTTCTACTTGATTTATGTCAACCTGCCTGGTTAAACTGTACAACCCAATGACAGAAGTACTATTAACTCCATTTAAAAATGAAGAAACTGAAATACAGAGAAGTTAATAAGCAAATTGCAACTAAAATCCCGGTAACAATACAAGATTGTAAAAACTAGATCTTGCCAAATTCATTTAAGTGCACTTGAATAAAAGACATCTGTAGAGTTGGAAATTGACCAGTGTTGGGCTGTGACTTCAGTTCCTTTTGTTGGTTGTAATAAAGAGTACTTTTCTTTTCATCTGAGGCATTTGCTTCCATGCCAGAACTGTAATGCCTCAGCACCCATGAGGATAGTTGTGTTTGAAACACTGCCCGCTAACCTGTTCCGGCTGAACAAGTCCCATTTTTTTTTTTCAAGACCAAACATCTAGGAGGCTTTTTATTGACTCAAACAGAAGCAGCCCAGTGGTTTAAGTGGTTTGTGTAGTGATCACCCCGTGAGGTTCCAGCAGAGAAAAGCTCTTTCTGCCTTGATACCAAAAGATCAGCAGAGGCTTTTAGCAGGTGTAAGCTTGTCAGGACACTCGTTTTTCAGAGTGGGTGTGTTTTCGTTCACTTTCCCTGCTGTGAGTAATGTACAAATTCTCTTTAAACCTATCATTTTGTGTAATTTAGACTGCTACTTGTTGGCTTTGCCCTCCTCCTTTTTCCCTTTCCTCTGGGGGGGGGGGGAGGTAACCGGCTTCGTCCTTCATTTACAGAAAAGAGGAAAAAACCCTTGTTCTTGACAGGACCAAGCTGAAGAGCTTCCCTGGATCTCGACCATTCTGCAGTTTATCACATGAATCTTAAAATAATCCTGCCCTGTGAAAAATTTCAACCGAGCAAGGTGACTACAACTGTGTGTTTTTTTTCAAAGTCCCCCCAATAAATTTCATAAAGATGTCAGAGAACCCAATCAAACACCAGCCTTTGGTGTGAAGGAGCTGCCACATAAACACTGAACAAGAAGTGAGCTATGGGCTAGTGTGTTCAGTCAACGTACAGACCTATCCCTAGCCAACCATAAGGTGGCCCTCAAGAAAATGAGAACCTGAACCTTTGTGAAGGGCAGGAATTTCTCCAGCAACTTCACAAAATTCTCAGATGACCCGAAGATAAGTGAAAGACTGGGCTTTAGACTGATTAGCTTTTTGCAAATATGATGAGTTAAATTTATAAGCACATTTTCTGCTTAAGTATAGTAAATATGAAAGACACCTTTATCATTTCTTTACAATGATGAATAATCCTTCTTAAAATAGGGTCATAAATTCCTTTCATGAGGTGTTAATAAGTTGGAATCATCCGATTCCTAAGGTAGCAGAGATCCTAAGGCTCATTAATGTCACCCACCTTCCTAAATCTGCAGATGGAACAACCACCCTCCAGTGTGAAGTTACAATCTAAGTTCCCACGAGTTATCAGAGCAGAGCTGGCCCTGGGATTCAAGGCTCTGAACTGAGGAACTATAAAGAAAATGTTTCCTCAACTGAGAGAAGGTTAGAGTGCCCTCGTGTGTCCCTACATAGAAATTTTTCATGTCTTTACAAAATATAAAATTACTTGAATCTCTCCATCAAGTTCCTGCATTGGAATGAAGGCACATAGTTAGCTCTAAGAACAAACCCTGTGAACACAATGTCTTAGGAAGCAAATATACAATGCATCTGACTTGTTTCATCATTAAGGGTAGAGAAACAACCGAATCCCTAGAGAGGCTTCATGTAGATTCCAGTCTGACAGATCTGGACTTTGTCCCAGGCCACTTGAGATCTTCGTACCCTGAACTGGTTGCAAAACCAGTCTGTGCCCCCAGTTCCTCGTCTGTAAAAGGATTTTACAGATCCTTTAGTGATTACCTGCTGCGTAATCACTGTGCTACGGGATCATGGCAGAGACCCAATGAGATCATATAGGCAAAGTGCCCAGCTGGACACTAGGTACATAATAAACACTCAGTAAATTGAACCTCTTGTTCTTTTCAGACATGAGCCCTCACCAGGGATCACAGTTGAGTTCATGGTGAAGGAATGGAATGCAAATGCCGGGAGGTCAACAGAATGTCTTTGGGTTGCTTTTACCTCTTGGATAAAAAGGTTCCCATGAGCTGGTGGGGGGGGGGGCAGGACAGAGGGAAAGGAGAGATCATTTTTAAAGAAATATGTATTGATTATACTATTCTTCCAAAATAAATTCTTCGTTCAGATGGGGAATTTTCAGTGGCGCTAGGCCAAATGGCTTTCTGGTAGGTGGAATTTCTTTCAGAGGTAACCTGGTCCCTGGCACCCAGGGTCCAGCAGTGAAAGAAAAAAAAAATCTCTACTCTGAAAAAAAAGTTTGAAAACCAGATCCTATTTATGTTATTGATCCAGTTCTCTTAGAAGTCTTTATTTATTGAAGGGTAACCATATTAAAATCAATAAGAGCAGAGGTGAAAAACGGTAGCTGGGTGAATTCATCGTCTGATTTTCATTTGCCTCAACTCTTCATTTGATGGAACAAGCCATCTCAGCATTAAGTGTTGAGCAGAACTGCAGTAAATCAAGTCTGTTTGCCCTGCTCCCCCCAGTAATTCTCACAGCCATCCTTTTCAGACACGCGGAGCGAGGTATCATTATGTACAATACAAGGAACCTTGACCTTTAAATGTTAGTGGAAATGCAGAGTCGGTGACTCTGTCTTCCGCTAGCTTATTGGAGAAGTGAGAGAAACAGTTCAATAGTGTGTGAGCCTGGAAGGTGGGGAGGTGAGTGAAGTCATCACCTGTGCCTCCCTCTTTTCGGGCTTACTTGGTGGAGGAGGGGTGGAGGGAAGGAGAAGAAAGATTAGGCCAGACTCTTAAAATACTTATCCTAGATACCATTATCACTGGGACCTTTGCATAGATCATTATCCGCCTGCAAGAAACAGATAAGAGGCTGCTCAGAGCTTGCAAGCCTCGGCCCTGGGGTCGCTCATCCTTTCAGAGAGTCTGTTGCCTTTAAATAAGGCCAACACGGCATATGAAGCCAAGGTATTTATTATTTATGGAAAGTTCAACCAGCTCACCTGTGGCGGTGGACCCGCAGAAGGGAAGTGTGTGCTCCAGCGGCCCCACAGCACCTGCTCCGCAGGGAAGCAGCCCCCTCAGCCACCCCCGCGGCCATGACGCATGCGCCGCAGAACGCGGCTCTCTGCACCCTGGCAGTGCTATTCTGGGCAGTGTCCTAAGTCTTTAGTCAGCTTGTGGAAGGATGGCCCCTGCCTCATACTTGGAAGTGTCCCGTTGGTGTGGATTAACTGAACAATATGTGGTGCGGCTGCTTTAGTTTCCTCTGGCAGCGTTTAGGAAACTCTCTATTCCCAGTGTTTGTCTCATTTTCTGGATTGTGCTTTTTGTTTCTTTATACGTTGCCTTCCTCCTTAGAGGGGCCCGAAAATCTATATGTCTTGCTTATGGATGCTTAATATTGCTAGCCCTGTGGTAGTGTTTTAATTCCAGCATACTGAGAAAAAGACTTTTCATAAAGGTATCTCTTTTTTTAAGAGTCATTTATTTATTTATTTATTTTAGAGGGAGAGAGTGAGAGAGTGCATGCGCATAGTGGAGAGGGGGCAGAGGGGGCGGGAAACTTCAGCAGATGCTGCGCTCAGCCTCGATCTCAGGACCCTGAGATCACAACCTGGAGGTCACAACCCGAAGGTCACAACCCCAGCCAGAACCCAGACGGCGCTTAACCACCTGCACCACTCAGGTGCCTCCATAAAGGGATCTTTTTGAAGCCCCTCTCAGGAAGAAGCCTCTCCTCCTACTTTTCCATCTTCTTCCCCTTATGTAGCCCCGCCCCACTCCGCAGCCTCCGCCCGCTGACTCTGGTCCAGGCAGCATCAAGAGGGGAGGCAAGGAGCCCTGCTGTGACAGGGCTCCTGAGGGCTGGATGGGGACACGCTTTGCTTCAGACAGGTTTATGGTGTGGCACCTTTTCATTGTCACTTGAACCATACTGATTTGTGATTTAGAAAGAGACGTAGAAATGAGACTGGACCACACCTTTGAAAACCCCACAGATGGTTCGTTCCCTCACCTGGGTCTCTCTCCTCAGCCCTGCAGCCCCTGTGATGCCCTCTTTCTTTCCCCTTCTGCTTCCCAGCCTTCCTGTCGGCACCCCCTCTCTCCGTTTCCTCCGCAGAGCACTTCACCCGCTCCCGCTTCTGTCTCCAGGCCTGCACACCCCACCCCCGCTTAATACTGCTTCAAGCGTGTCCAAAGCCATTAATGCCAAAGATGAATATTTCAGCTGTGCTTAGCAAACAAAAGATACCAAACAAAAGTTACCAGGATTCACTCTGCTTAGAAGAGAGCATGTATTAAAAAGGACTTTTTTTCTTATCACATGTTCATATTCAAGATAAAGAGGTTCTGTATGCATTAAAAAGAGCCTTTTTTTTTTTTTTTTTTTAGCATCTTGCCTATTTTGTAAGAAATCACTGGTGAAAACCTGTGTCAGCTGGCACCAAATATGGAGTTTATCCACTGTCCCTTGTGGACGGGTCCCTTCAGCTCCTGCTCTGCCGTTGTGCCCTTCCACATGGCTCTCCCTGGAGGCCCACAGTCCTGGCAGAGTTCACTGTCATGAGTCAGGAAGATGCCAGAGAGGGGGAGGAAGTGGCCTCCACAGAAGTAAGAACTGAACAGTAGGGGATCTGGAGTCCACTTGAGCCAATGATCTCTGATGGGCCAGAGGTGTCCCTCATATTCTTTGTCATTCTGAGTCTGAGAGCAGACACTGGTGCTAAGGGAGTGAGTAGTTCCTAAAGACCTCTTCTTCCTAAACTTGGCCTTGCTGATAAGTTCCATAGGCATACCAAGATGCAGGCTTTTAGTCATTTCTAAAATTAAGCAGTCATCTCCCCAAACCTTAGAAAAGTACCGAGTCTTTTATCAAATGATCTTGAGTGGGAATGCTTTTGAGTTCCTTCAATTTAGTACATTTGAAAATGTTCTGAATTTCTTAAAAATCACAGATCCACTAAAATATAAACAGTGAGATAATGTGTTTGAGGCTCTAAACCTCATTTTTAGCTCATTTTCTAAGAAATATTGTCTGAAGATATATTTAAGAGAAATTCTATGAAGGTAAAGTTGTCTGGGCTCCAGGTAAATCGAGGCATAAAAGCCTCTTATTTTCTCAGAAAAATTCAACCCTTTAAAATGGCTAAGAAGTCACCAGGCTGTTGTCTCTGAAACCCAAAGATGGACGGTCAGTTATCATGAGGAAGTATGATTCAGCTGGGCTGCTAGTCCCAGTTCCATTTGGGATCTGTTTTCTCTTCTTTTCCTCCTTAGGGGATGCAAGAAAATCAGTCTCTTTCTTTGGCTTAAACTCTTAAGACCTTTTCTCTTTATAAAGTATGATACTGCCTCTCTTCTACTGTTTGCACTGACCATTTTTGGATCTAGCTTAGCCTATATACCTGCCCAGAAATCTTCCAGACATATGAGTGACCTAGCTCTATTAAGATAGAGTATAAGCAGGGTTGTGGTCTTTTGTGTTTGGGTACCTTTAATATCTTTTTGTTGTTGTTTTTAGATGGGGAAGTATCTTCATTGCAACTAAGATCTTCTTAACTTGCCTGGAACATTTTTTAAGTGTCTGTATTTTACATTTGGAAATTTGGAAAATTTATTTGGAAAAATAAATTTGACATTCAAGGCCATTTTATGCCACATAGCTCCAGTGGGTAACTGGCAAGACAGCTGCATCTGTTTTCTTGCAAGCTGCCTGAATAATCTGGCCTCATTTGACAGGGTGTAGGCTAATAATCAGGGAAAGAATATGTTAGTTACAAATCATGTGACCCAGAGTTGAACCCTCTGACGATTCCTAATATCCAATGCACACGTTCAGTACATGTTTTAAGAGCAAGCTTTGAGTGGACCAGACTATCTTAGGGGTTGATGGAAATAATATGATTAAGTCCTAATAAAAATCTTGAGTTTACATGGAGTTTAGATGGCTCCTTACAAAATGAGCTCAAAATAAATAGTTGTCTTTAAATTTTGCAGAATAATTATTATATCTATTTAAAGCTCTCTGTTGATATTAGTAAACATACTTCCTGTAAAATGGTGGCTTTTTTTTCAATTCTTTTAAACACGCTTTTCCAAGTAAATGAAGCATGGCAGTTTTTCCTCCCTGAAAAAAGAATTTTCTCTGAATTTCATCTCAGATGGGCCAGTTTTAGTGTCAACACATACACACAAACATGCACAAAATGTTTTGGTAAGAGACATTAGTCTCAAACACCCCTAAAATAACTCTACTATGAAAGCTCGCTATATAAACATTTGCCATAACAACTTATAAATTTGTTTTACCTGAAATTCACTAGTCAAATATCTCATCATAGTGAATTCAGCCATGTGGGCTAGTAAACACCTTTAAGTTGCAGGTATATCCGGGTGAGAAGATGGAGAATATTTTGTATCCTTAGCTCAAGGGCTCTCAAATTCCCATGTTAGTGAATGAAAATGTCTTCTCAAACAGTGAAAAGCCTGTGAATAACATAGGTGAACCCAAGAGGCCTGAAAAACCCATGCAAAGAAAAATAGAAAGTGATAAAGCGTGTAAGACTAACATCAAGTTGGCTGTGCTCATGTCCTTAGGAGCTATGCACTAATATTTTCAAATATGTAAGAAGATGCAGAAGAACTTCTGAAGGTGTTGTTGATACTGGTATTTGGTATTTAAAATACCTTATATTATGGAAAGGTCCTTTTCTTGGATGATTTCTTCGTGTTTGAGTGTTTTAGTGATACTTGTGAACACTGACGGGAAAAAAACATTGCTGTTTTTTTGCCATTTCAAATAATGGATTATAGGCTTTTGCTCTCCCAAAATGTCCTAACATGTTTTTAGAAAGAGGTTGGATTTGTTTTTCTATAACTGTTCTTGTATAAAACTCTCTTGAGGATATGTAATTCTATGATGTTAAAAACAGAAAGTTCAAGAATATCCATGGAACTTTCTCTCTCCTACTTTGAAATTGTGTAGTCAGTATGTTTATTTATTCCTGAGTTATTGACATTCCTCAGTTGCTAAGTGGAGATAATTTATTATTTTATGTTTAGTGTCAGTTTACACTTAAACTGTAAATACTGTGATCTGAACTTGCTCTTTTTGATGTTGGCTTTGATGTTGGTAACCTAAAATAAACCAGTCAAATGCTAATTTCATTTTTCCCATTTAACTGCCACAGCAGATCTCTGAATATAAATCTTTAATGAGGTTTGACAACATTGTTTAAAAACCAGATATCATCATCCAAGTGGAAGATGACACAAAAATTCCTTGAGAGTGAAATAACAATAGTGATGATGTGTTTGAACTCATTCTGTGGGCCAGGGACTCTTCCAAGTGCTTACCGGGGAGTTAATCATTTCACCTTAACCACAAACAATTAATGTTAGTACAGTTGTTATCCCCATTTTACAAATGAGGAAACTGAGACACAACATTTCAGTTACATAGCTAGTAAACAGTAGTGCCAGGATTATGAACTTAAGCAGCCTGGCACCAGACTCCATGCTCGTACCCACCATGGGAACTCTCCATTAGCTCATTCAGCACTCTGCTAATTCATTAAGTTAGGTCTCAGGACTCAACATTCTTCTTGCTACATTGACATCTTAGAAACGTCAAGTCTTGGGGCACCTGGGTGGCTCAGTGGGTTAAAGCCTATGCCTTCGGCTCAGGTCATGGGCTCGAGCCCCATGTCGGGCTCTCTGCTCAGCAGGGAGCCTGCTCTCCCCCACTCTCTCTGCCTGCCTCTCTGCCTACTTGTGATTTCTCTCTCTCTCTCTCTCTGTGTCAAATAAATAAATAAAATCTTAAAAGAAAAAAAAAAAAAAAGAAACGTCAAATCTGGGTCCTTTGCAGCTAAGGAGGCAGAGAAATGACTTGTTGGACCTGGAGATGCCTAGTGGGAATATTTGAAAGATAACTAGAGGGGCACCTGGATGGCTCAGTCTGTTAAACATCTGCCTTTGGCTCAGGTTATGATCTGCAGGTCCTGGGATGGAGACTCTTGTCAGGCTCCCTGCTCAGCTGGAGAGTCTGCTTCTCCCTCCCCCTGCTCTTGCACTCTTATGCTCACTTTCTCTCTCCCTCTCTCAAATAAATAAATAAAATCCGTAAAAAATAACTGGAAAAGAGGGAATTGAATCAGTTCCCAACTCATTGGCGTTCTGGCAGCAGGGAAGAGAACCTTCCAGTACTGAGGCAACTTACGGATGGGTGTCCAGTGGGAAGCAATTGCTGGAGGCATTGAGAGACATGCTGATTATGGATCAAAAAAGGGGCAGGTAGGTGAGGGGTTGGGTTAAATGGGTGATGGAGATTAAGGAGGGCCTTGTGATGAGCACTGGGCGTTATATGTACGTGTTGAATCACTATATTTTATACCTGAAATTAACATTAGGCTATATGTTAACTAAAATTTAAATAAAAACTTGAAACAAATGAAAAAAATAAATATATAAAAGGTTTAGGGCCAGAGGTCCAGCCCAGACGAGTCAGATGTCCCTTTGATTACTGGAGAGTTCAGTCTAGAGTGCTATTTCTCAGCATTTTGTTTTTTATCACTATGGAGTCTTTTTAGCCAGTTCTGTCCCGTTTACTACTTTCTCTCCCTCCACAAACAATGATATATTAATGCCACAGAAATACTGTATATCTGTTTAAGTACTGTGTATATATACATCTGTGCTTTATACATAAAAAGAGAAGGAATTTTTTCATCCCTCAAGAACAGATTTCTGTCCCCTGGGGCGGTGCCACCCCACTGAGAATGCATAGCCTAGGGGCACAGGAGACATTAATGCTGTGTGAGTGAACATGGGGTGGGGGTGTGGGTTTCAGTGAATAAGCTTGGAGGGGGATGATGGGCTTCAAAATTAGAAGGGCTCGCCAAAGGCAGGTGGTGGAGAAAAGAAATTTTCTTAAGTATGTGAGGTCAGAAGTTCTTTGACATGGGGTCACTATCCCCACTTGCCCAGTGCCACCCAGAAATGTGATAAGGAGTTTCTCTTTCTCCTATTATTCCCTTAACTCTTGTCTCTGTCTTCCCTTCCTGGCTGTAAGTGTGTCACCATGTCATTTCAGATGACATGGCTCTAATGAAATGTTCATTGCAGGGTGTGTGGTTTGATTTCCTGTTTTATTTAGAGACCATGTTCCCAAGAAGCTTGCTTTAAATCCTTTTTAATTAAGTGAGTTCAGAAAAAAAAATGGCTACTTCCCTAAATTACAAGAAATGGGTAATGAAAATGCTGTGACTAAAAACTGCTGTGCATTCACTTGAGATCTCCTAGTTCCCACGTAACAAACCTCAGGAAGAAAAGTAGCAACTGGTGTTCCAGATAAAGAGCAAACTGGTTGTCCCTGGTCGTCAGAAGGCCAGCTCATTTTCCTGTACCTGGCCTCTTAATCTTGGAATCTAATGGTATGTAGGAGAAAAAACATTGAGCACACAGCTTATTGTCTTCTTCCCATTCAAATCTCTTTCCTCGTGGTTTTGCTGCCACAATGACTTCATTCTGAACTCTGTAACCCAGCCCGTATCTCAAGGGCCCTTATTAACCTTAAATAACCTTATTTAATCACTTACTAGAAAGCATGATAAAGAAAGTAAGTCCTCCTGATATTTTTCCTCTTCACAAACAAGCAATGGTTATTTTGTTGGTCAAAAGATAGGAAGCATGAATTTCTGGAATGAAAAGAAGGCTGAGGATATGGGAAATGCAGTCCACCAAATTATTATTTGAAGATCTGAAAGTACTAGAAGACCCATCAGAATAGGAGATCCCAGAAGTCAGTGAGCTTGTTAGGAAAGGATGCTCTTCTATGTATGGCAGCAGGTGTCAAGCCTGAGTGCCCAGCAGAATCACCTGGAAGCTTTTCAAGTCTTCCAGTTTCAACTCCCACCCCAGAGAGATTCTGACTCTGTGGGTCTGGGTGGGGTCAGGGGCATTGGTGTTTTTAAAAGCTCCCGAGGGCACCTGAGTGGCTCAGACGGCTAAACAACTGCCTTCGGCTCAGGTCATGATCCCAGGGTCCTGGGATCGAGTCCTGCATTGGGCTCTCTGCTCAGTGGGGAGTCTGCTTCTCCCTCTGCACCCCCCATTCTCTTTCTCCCTCTGTGTATCTCTCATGAATAAATAAATAAAATCTTAAAAAAAAAACAAAATAAAACCCACAAAACTCCCCTAGAGGATTTGGATGTGCACTCAAGGTTGAGAATCACTGCTTCAGAATACAAAGTGCTTTTTCACATATTATCCATGGCTTGTACACCTAAAAAGGGGAAAAGGAAACATTTGCAATGCCTGTTGACTCTGTAAGGAAGAGAAAGAGTAGTAATTGTGAAAATGAAATGATTGTAGAAAAATGAGTTTCCAAAAATTGGAGGAAAAGCCTTCACCCTTGTAGGGCTAAAATTAGGGGTGCTAGCAATCTACTGAGTGTAGAAGATGAAAGAGGAGTTGTGTGGCCGAACTTGCTGCTCTGTATGGATTGTCCCTGAGATGACAACAAAATTCCCTACCCAGAGTCCGAAAAACAGTCATCTAACATTTGATGTCTACTAGTTCCTAAAACCTTATTGAGTCCACTCTATAAATGAGAAATACTGGAGAAAAGAAAAGCATTTGTTGATATTCAAAAAGTATATTAGAAAAATATCATGTTAATATCTCCATGTCCATTTTGGGCTGTGCACATGATCTGCATGTATAGACAGAAAATGTGCCTCCACCGTGATCCTAACAGCCTTCAAGTAGTTATAATTAAGAATTCCGCAGATGAGCGTGCACATAACACCCTTGCTTATAGCTGAAGGAGAAGTAGAGCCAGTAGACCCTGGGCTCTCAGGTTGGGGGGAAATAGAAGTCAAATCACAATGAGGCAGAAGAAAAGGAGGAGACAGACATGGGGTAAGCAGTTTGCCCAATACGGGTTATAAATGCTGGGGGAGAATTCGTAGACTGGGTTAGAGTGAGAGAATATTTTATGGAAAATTAAGTCCAGGAGGAGGTCTGCCCGTCCGGGTACACTGTACATCAGCAGATGTCAGCTTGTGTGTGGAGACCTGGTGAGAGATGAGTCTAACATGACACACTGGGGCCATACTGAAGACTCCTGAACAACAGTGCTCAGAGTAGGGATCTGGTTGGGGAGGGAGGAAGGACGAAGAGACATGATCAGCACTGTATCTTGAGATGATTAGCTTTCAAACATGAACAGATTGGAGAGAGGCTGGAATGGAAGGGATTATATTAGGGTCTTTTCGGTCCTGATCATGTGACAGATAATGAGTATATGAACAAGGGGGGTGTTAGTTGAAGTTTAAAGAAGAGACGGGTGTGATATATGTTGCAAAAGTGAAAGGTAAAGTTTTGCTCACTGGGTGGACGAAGAGTGGGGGTGGGGGTGGGGCAGAATCGAAATAGAATCCAAGGTGTCAAGTTCAGGTCACTGAACTGTGGGCAGAAATTCAGAAGAGTCACTTTGTGGGGTAAGAGGGACAGCATGAGCAGGTGGACTCTGAAATCTGTCATCTGTTGTGTGAGCAGGCCATCAAGGAGGGAGACCGCAGCAGGAAACTGGAAACAAATTTGGAACTTAGAAGAGTTTGAGCTTGAAATGAAGGTTTTGGTGTCATCCTCACAAAGGTGCTATGATAAACCTAGGAAGCAGATGAAACCCCTGGAGGGGGAAAAGAAGCAAATAGAGAACAGATCCTTGGGAAATATTTAAGTCTGGGGACACGGAAGAAGAGAAGCCAGCAAAGGAAAAAGAACAAGAGTGGTTAACAGATAGGAATGTCTAGAAGTATGCATCACAGAACATAAGGGGATGGAAGGTTCCAGAGAGAAGCTAGGGGTGAGTGAAGATGCGTGAAGGGGTGAGTGAAGAAGGTACTGCCAGGTGGTAAAGCAAAAATAAGGAAGCAGCAAAAATACTTTCCATGGCAGAACTTACAGCAGGAGGAGCTCCTAAATTTCTTCGAACCTTGTCATAAAACTGACCAGCAGGAGCCGCTCCTGGAGCTGCCCTCCCTAATTCCCATGCAGTAGTTCTCATAGAAATAAGGCAAGGGGTCGTTAACAGAGGCTCTTCCTCCTCTTCTGGTGGAGTGCATGAGTTTAATGCATGCATGCCAGGCCAGAGGGGGAGAGGTAGTTCTGTCAACAGTCTTATAAAGTAAAATAACTTCCGTCAACTCTAGGGAGAAGAAGAAATTTTGCTAATGAATTTGGGCTTTAAAGCATTAGGATTTTCTTTGTATATGTACTATTAGCAGAGTGCATAATTTGTAATTATTCTATGTGCAGGAGAGGGGAGGGCATTTTTATTCCATGTATTGAAAAAGAGATAGTTAAATGCACTCAGGCCTGAATGTGACTTCACTCACTCTGTATGAGGCAAAAGCTTCCCAGAGGAGAAAAAAAAACCAAGTAGAAAAGCAAAAACTCCTGCTTTTAATGAGTGACAGCAGTTTTGACTGCTGTAGGTAGGCCTGGGTAGGACAATGCCATAAAACATTCTGCAAACAATCGGCTCCATTGTCGTGTCCTCTCCTGTCCAGGGGTGGCACTGGACGTAGGACGTCAGAAAGGAAAAGAGGAAATGGAGAGGGGAACAAAGAGACAGAAATTGAGTGTTCCTTGGGAATATACACAGCCATCCCTGGGCACCACTCATGTCCCTGTGTATCCAGAAAT
The DNA here is from genome assembly GCF_011764305.1 of Mustela putorius furo. Lineage (NCBI taxonomy): Eukaryota > Metazoa > Chordata > Mammalia > Carnivora > Mustelidae > Mustela > Mustela putorius. The sequence goes on from NW_025421987.1 coordinate 37,077,205, forward strand.
GGTCTCTGGGGCCCCATCGCTGTCACATTGCTGCACAACCCTGGGGCACAGAGAAGAGCCGCTGGAGGTTGTTAGCACATCTCCCTGCGGAGATGAGACTGGGCTTGGCACCAGCAAGAGGGAACCAGAGGGAATTTGTCGCTTCTCCGTGCCTGGGTAATGACTATTCCCTGAGACCCAGGGAAGAATTAAGTTCAGTGTGGGCCTCGCACTGTATCACACACTCCATCCTGAACAGCTGGGCCACTAGTATAATTTAAAAAGAAAGGAAAACTGGCTGTTCACCATCCATGTGTAAGGTATTCATAATAAATCTCTCAATGAGGAGGTAAAAAGATTTCCCATTTCTGTACAGGCCAAAGAAAGCAGAGCATTAGGCAAGTATCCTGTGAGTCTCATTAACAGAGACAACCAATACGGAAAATCCAGGGGGATTTGCTCCACATTTCTATTAGTAATGGCAATTGTTTTTTTTTAACCTGAAATACGCTAGTAATTTTCTCGCTTGCAAAATTGACTTTGCCTAAGGATTAATAAACATGCTTTTTCTTAATAGTTAATGAGTATCCTCCCTTTTCTAGAGGCTACATACAAATAAAACGTGCCTGATCATCTCCTGTTTTTCTTCTTTTGCTCTATTTCTGAGAAGATTGATTTATTTTAAAGAACATGGAAATAATATGTATTTAAAATTAAGTCAAAAGAATAATTGATAACAGCCAGCTAGTAGGAATTTAAAAATCTGTTTCTAAAATGGGAAGTCTTTAAGAACAGAGCTGGTTGGGTTGGAAGAAGGGCAGTTTCCACGTCAATTTACAAGAAACCAATGACCAATGGATGATATTTGTTAAAGATCATTCTCACCTTGAGTTACTACTACTGAAGTGTTTCCTCATTATAGTTAGAACTGTGTCTCTAATGGTCTCCTGAACTTTGTAACCATAAGATCACCGCAGTGCCTGGGAGGGGAACTACCCTCTTTTCTTTCAGGCAGAGGAAAAGAACCCATATTTGACCATTTAAGGACAGATTTGGCTTATTAAGATATGTGTCCAAAAAGAAGGCCATCTAAGTAAGCTGTGTTGAGCTCTTAAAAATGATGACCTGATTTGTCAAGAAGTCATTCCTACTGACTCAGGTTTTCACGATAGTACAATAGTGTATGTACAAGAGCATAAAGAATAGTAGACGTAATAACAGTTGATTTCTAACAATCTGCCTTTCCTAGAATGTAAACGCCTGTCCCAGAATTACTGAGCTAGATGCGGGGTTCTCCTCTTTGCTTCACGGACCGCATGAATAAAGCGGATCTGCCGGCCTGGAGCCTTCTTCCGTAAGAGACACTTAGGCAACCTCCAGTTTGTCTTACTATGAATATTCTGTAGCAAACATCTTTGTTTTCCCAACATTAATTTCTTTCCCCAGAAGAGCGTTCCTGAAATGAAATTACTAGATCAAGTGGTATGAATATTTTAAAGCTCCTCTTAACAAACACGTTTCTAAGGAGCTTTCCAAAAGGGCATTTAGTAATTCACCTCACGCTAGTCGTCTGTGAGAATTAGAGCCGGTACTTCAGGCCTACCAAGCTGCTAATAAGACTACCTTACTTTAATTTGTGCTTCCTTCTAGTCTAGCAAGCTTGAAAATTTATGCAAGTATTTATTGACATTTTTGTGTGTGTTTGCTAGTTTTTTGCCGCTTCCTGATGGGCGGGTTCATTTTTCCCAGCTCTGGTCTCACCTGGCTCCCCACCTTTGTTGCTCTCCACACAGGCTCCCATGACTCGTTCAGCTACTGGGTCGATGAGAAGTCCCCGGTGGGCCCTGACCAAACCGCAGCCATCAAACGCCTGGCCAGGATCTCCTTGGTGAAGAAGCTCATGAAGAAGTGGTCCGTGACGCAGAACCTGACCTTCCGAGAGCAGCTGGAAGCCGGGATCCGCTACTTCGACCTGCGTGTGTCTTCCAAACCCGGGGATGCCGACCAGGAGATCTACTTCATTCACGGACTTTTTGGCATCAAGGTCTGGGATGGGCTGATGGAGATTGACTCATTTCTGACCCAACACCCCCAGGAGATCGTCTTCCTGGATTTCAACCACTTCTACGCCATGGATGAGGCCCACCACAAGCGCCTGGTTCTCCGAATCCAGGAGGCCTTTGGAAACAAGCTGTGCTCCGCCTGCAGTGTGGAGAGCATGACGCTGCGAGCCCTGTGGGAGAAGAAGTGCCAGGTGAGAGGAGACAGACCCACTTGCAAGGGCAGCAGGGCTCTTTCTGCCTTTTCAGCCAGAAAAGGCAGCTCACCCCGGGCGCTTAGGCTAGAAGGCAACACAGATTCTCCCTGGGTCCTGGACTCTCGGATAGCTTCAGACTCAGATATACCCACTAGTTCTTGGGCACCAGTGAACTGGGATTAACACCTGCCAGATAGTTACGATTGATTGGGCAGCCTGTTGGAAGTATCTGAATTTGAGTGGCCTGGCCAGAACCAGCCCAGGGCAGCTTCATGAAATTGGACCCCCTGGTGATTGCCCCCCGCTTTTTTTTCTTCCTATCTCCCCTGGAATCCCTTTTCAGGCCCCTAGTTCCCCTGAAGGATGGGGAGTCCATCCTGCCTTTAACTCACTGTCAGATAATCCCTACATTAGCTGACATAAGCATGGAAGTGATTCATCTCAGAGCTGTTAATATTTGAAAAGGCTATTTTAACAGATTTGGGGGCTTGGCTTGAGAGACTGAAGGAAGAGCCCAACAAAGGGATCCAGGCCTGAGAGCTGTCCCAGGTCCCTTAAGCCTGGAAGAAACCCCAAAGCGAGGCCTTGAGGGGCATAGTCAGGAAAAGGAATGTGGGCCTCAGATACATGCTGCCCGGATCCCACAGTATGAGACACTGGGGGGCGAGGGGAGCTTTGAGAAAGATCAGTCTCCAATTTAGATGCTCTTTAACAAAAGAAAGCAAGCAAATCCCTTTCTTTCATAGTTGTTTGCTTACTCATAGGTGCCTTAACCAACGCATCTTAAAGAGGCAACTATTTTTGAACTTGGGGAAGACCTTTCAATTAAAAATCAATTAAAGATTATTCACTTGCAAATATTCATGAATACCAGGTGTGTGCTGAGCACCAGTCCAGGCACTTGGGATAAATTAGTAAATAAAACAAAGATCCTTGCCTTCGTGGAGCTTTCATTCAGGTGTAAGAAAGAGATCGTAGATAATCGCCATAATAAATACATTACATAAAATGCTAAAAGTGATATGAGTGATGAAAACAGAAAGGTAAGCATGGTTGGGAGGAACCAAAGTTCTGTAGGTTGGAGGGTTGGTATCGATTTTAAATAGGTTGATCAGGGTAGATGTTCAAGGGAGTTAATCATGGGCCTGTTTGGGGAAGAGCTTTCCCAGCAGAGGAACCCTCCACTGCCTGGTTCTCTTTGGGGAGACGCAGGGGCCATGGGACTGGAGAGCAGAGCAGCGGAAGGGGTCAGAGGTCATGGACGGCGGGGTGGGAAGGGGGTCAGAGGTCATGGACGGCGGGGTGGGAGGGGGTCAGAGGTCATGGACGGCGGGGTGGGAACTCAGGCTTCCACTCTGAGCGAGGAAGGTTCTGTACAGGGTGCTGTGTCCTGAATTACACGGTAACGGGGTCTCTGTAGCTGGTAGGAAGACAATGGGGAAAGTGATCAGATTTAGAATCTATCAGAAGGTAGAGCCAACAGGGTTTTCCAATCGATGGGATTCAGGGCACAAAAGAAACGGGCTTCACGGATGACTCCCAGGTTTGGCCTGAGGAACTGGAAACCCCAGGGGGGTTTGCGCACCTCTGAAAGGGCTAAAACCTTTGACGCCACAGGAGCTAATGAGTTAGATCTCAGGATCTATTAAAACTTACCTAAGCCACTTTTCCTCACTAAAACTTTGTAATGATGGCTGGCCAAATGTTTATCACACCTCTGCTCCCAATCTGGCTAGATATCTTTTCAGACTCACAAGTCTAATTTGGAGAATTTTTTTTTTCCTCAGTGGAGTCCCTCTTACAATATGAAATAATAGGAATGACAAGGTCACCTTGATAGCTAACCTTTATTGAGCCTTTATACTGTGCTAGGTACATGGATTAGCACACTGAATCCTCTCCACAACACTGTGAGATAGGTGTTTTGTTACCCTCATTTTACGGAGGAGTAAACTGAGGCATAGAGAGACTAAGCAACTTGCCCGAGAGAACGTTCCTAGTGAGTGGCAAGATCCGAGGTAGAGTCATCGGCTGTTTGCTCCCCACGGCTCCTGATGCCATCCCAGGGCCTTCCCCTCATCTTGGTGGTTTTCACAACGAGGAGCATAGATCATTATAATAAACACCCCTTCTCTTTATTCATGAGCCTGTGTTATCGGAGGGTCTCAGAGGTTTCAGAGAATGATAAAGGGCTGTAGATCTGAAGAAGGGCTTTTGAATGTGGGATTCGGATAAGGTTAAATCTCAGTATAGCTAAGTTTGTCAATCAGATATCTGTTATAAATACAGCTTTATAATTTTACGCACAGATAGTGTCCTGTATGGACTGCCATATTGCACACCAAATTGTTTGGAAGTCTGCGGGAGTAACGGGTGTCTTCAGGAATAATGATGAGGGGGACCGTGAATTTCTAGCAGCAGAATGGTGAGCCATCCTTGCTTTTAAATATGGACTAATCTGTGTCTTCCAACTACAGCTACTCCAAAAATTATGAAGGAGAGACTCTGTGATGACCTGTCAGAAAAAGGGAGAATGTCATCCATTTGGATTCTAGGCTCTCCCTGCTCTTCCTGCTCTCCCCAGCTTTTCCCTGCCATGTCTCTTCCTAAAAGCTAAATGGAGACCTCACAGCCATCAGTGATCTACCCCCTGCTGGAAGCAGGGCCCTACTGGTGGTTAAACTTTAAATCTTCATTATGTAAAGAGCTGCCTTGCATGGGAACCCCCTGATTATTTTATCACTGCAGTTTCATAGCAAGAAGTATACTACCATTCAGTCAAATTTCATTAACTACATGAAACAATGACATCACAGCTCACTAATAGGTGTACATCATGGCTGTGGGTTTTGAGGTACGATGAATTAGAAGACTTAATCTACGGTTTGGCAATATTTTGAATCTTAATGAAAAGGTAAGAGTCCTTAACACTCATAAAAAAACAACCAAAACACAGTGGCAAAGTAAAACTGCCTCAGAGGTACTGTATAAAGAAAGGGGTTTGTAAGCAATCAGTTGAAAAATAGTACCTAGCATAGATCTCTAGTCCAGGAGCCTCCAGGAAAGGACCCATCAGAATAAGAGATAGTCAGTCAAGGAATAATTTTCAAAAGAAAGTAGATTTCAAATCTGAGTCTCCGGAGAAGAACTGAACATAAGTTGCTGAGCTGGGTGGGGGAGAGTATTTCAGAGAAAAAGATGGCAGAGCAAGGCAGGGAGGCAGATGCAAAACACAGGCCCTAGGGCAGAAGTCACTGCCCCTAGAATCCCTTAGAATAACAGTTGGTTTGCTGGACTGAGGTCCTCGTGTAAACAGAACTCCTCCTTCTAACCCTGCGGTCAGATTGCTCAGGCACTCGAGGAAAGGCCTAGAGCCCCTTTTCTACAGCTTGTCCTATTTGCACCTTCTCTAAGGGAGAGTAGAGAGAACAGCCGTAACAACGCTCAGGGGTCGGGCAGCTCTGAAAATGGCCCGACAGGGAAGGATCTCACTGCCGCCGTCCATGTCACAGGACAGCTGACCTCCCTTTCGGAGGCAGGAGACCCCAGCCTCCCAGCTAGCCAATTACACCAGCAGCAGGGAATCCTGCCAATCTCCCTAACAATCTGCTTACCATGAGCCTGTGATTAACCTCATTAACACACGTGTTTACCACAGGCATCATTAGCAGTCAGTCAGACATTACTCAACACCATTAAAAACAACAACTATTAGCCTGTTGGGTGCACCCAGCCTGACGCGCCCTTGCTCTGGGTCCACAGGAGCAGTTAGTCACTTTGGTCCATAGCTCACCACATTGGAAACCGGACACGCATTCAGAGCCCTGCTTCTCAGGTGCCTGGGGGATTACGCTCTAGGGCCAGCTATCCGACCATGGCAGTCCAGGGAGTGTAAACATGCTGGACATTCCTCCAGGAAGAGATTACTGGTGTTTGGGAGCAGGGAAAAATAGACAACTTCTAGAAACCTAAGCAGCAGAACTCTGAATTGGGACAATGAAAATAGCAACTCCCCGTCCCTCAGCTGCCTCCCAGAAACTAATTAATGCTGTGGATCTGGCTCACTAATTATTTTCAAAATCACCACCAGCCCCGAGGGGTCCCACTGAAGACCCACCGCCTCCTGGAAGTCTGTCTTTCCTGGAATACCGCCTTCCCACCCCCTCCTGGGAAGGGTTATGTCGTTCAGTCGGCTTCCCTGATTGAAGCTCAGGGTAGTCCCAGATTAGTGCAAGGTGTTGGTCTCAACCCTGGGAGTGTCAATTTCAAGAGCCTAGGAGTCCTCCCTTGCAGACAGCACTGGCCACAGGGCCCTCCATCTGGGGCTCAGAGCCCCAAGGGGCGGGGCATGGGCAGGATTTAAGCAGTCTGTGGATTTGGATAGGAAAAATCTTCATTCTTCTTCCTTCTCACCTCTAACTGAAAATTCATATACCCATTGATGATGAGCGCAGGCACTCAACCACATAAGTATCGGCCCTACCCGTGATTTTGTCCCCATAGAAATCACAGGTATTTCCGTATCACATTTCAGTTATTTGAAATATCATTTTTACTCATCATTAACTCAAAATGATGGAACTTAGTAAACTTACAACACAGTACTTTTATTTAATGTATTATTATGAAGCATGTACACTAATTTATTACAAGTTGATAATCTACTGATAGCTATATTTTGGTCTCATTGATTTCCTTTGTAATCCAATTTTATCTTATACATTCATTTAAAATGTGATCTGAGAAGGGGTTCAGGATTTTATCATCCTTCCAGAGGTGTTTCGTGACAAAAACAAAGCATCTTCAAAGTCAGACATACAGAAGTACTAAAATCTTTGCTTATTGGTTTCTCTCTCTCTCTCTCTCTCTATATATATATATATACATACAATTCTTGAATTTCTACATGCTTATATTTGTTTGCCTTTATTCCTACAATCAGGGCAAAGCCAAGGAACTGACATTCAGCTTATTCATGAATTGTTCTCCTTTTTCTGTTTTGAATGTTTCAGGTTCTTATTTTCTATCACTGTCCCTTCTACAAGCAATACCCCTTCCTGTGGCCCGGAAAGAAGATCCCAGCGCCCTGGGCGAACACCACAAGTGTGCGCAAACTCATCCTCTTCTTGGAGACCACTCTGAGTGAGCGGGCCCCACGTGGCTCCTTCCACGTCTCTCAAGCCATTCTCACCCCCAGAGTGAAGACCATCGCCCGAGGCCTGGTTGGTGGCCTCAAGAACACTTTGGTTCATAGGTAAGAACTTGCTTCTCCCCCACAAGTGAGGTTTGTTGTTGTTGTTCAAGATTTTTATTTATTTGTCAGAGAGGGAGAGAGAGAGCGCACACAAGCAGGGGGAGCAGCAGACAGAGGGAGAGCAGGCTCCTTGCTGAGCAGGGAGCCCAACATGGGGCTCGATCCCAGCACCTTGGGATCATGACCTGAATGAAAGGCAGATACTTAACAAACTGAGCCAAACAGGCGTCCCTCTTTTGTTTTTTGTTTTAATAAAACTTGTCTCGATTCCCTTCTGAATAAAGAGCAGTAAAATCGTATAGCTTGAAGATTTTAGAATAACAATAAAACAAAAAACTAAAAAACTTATATTTGAAAAAGCTGTGCATTAGGGGCAGTTTGCATTAAACGTGGCCAAAGGGTTTGTAAATACTTTGTTAAAATATCTAGTGGACCATAAATACTCGCTCAGTGTTGGTGCTAGGGCAAAGCCCTTTAAGCCAACAGCAGTGTCTTCATTTCTGCTGTGTGATCACAACACATACTTGTCCCCCACCCTTCACAGCTGGCCCTAGTACTCACTCATTTAGAAAGCATTAAAGGAGAATGAGGCTGTGCTAGGTGCTAGGGATTCAGAGGTGGCCTGCAAAGGTTTGTTCCTTCCGTAGGGACAGTGAGTCCTGAGAAGCAGCGTCAGGCTGGTCCCTACAGCTCCATCGTTTCAGGTCCTTCCCAGAGCAGAATGGATTCTGACTGCACCATTAGGCAGAAGGTTCGGATGTGTTATATTAGATGATCTTTATCCCGGACAGCAGAGATGACAGGTGTCATCAAGAAAAAGCTCGGCTTTTATATCTGTACATATATGTGTGTGTGCACCTGTGGATTTGGATAAAGGGAACGTTATAAATATATCTGGAGAATGGGGCATCCTCCCAATCCAAGCTGAGGAAGCGAATATATTTGGGTAACAAGGATATTTGCAGGACCCACTTTGGTTCCTGAGTTCCAGATGGAAAGCACCAGAATTTAGGTAGTGAAATATTCTTCCAAAAACTTGTCTGTGGCTGTTTGGTTCTGAGTTTGGATAGCATCACTCCAGGTAGCAGGAGTTCATCAGGCAAGAGGTCAGACAGCAAGAAGAACCTGAACTTTTGTTTCCTGGTGAAAACTCCTGCTTATCTTGGCTGTAAACAAAACCAGATACCCTTACTATGTGGCTCCGCTAAGTCCTGACTGAATTACTCATGCTGAACACGGAAAAGAGAATGTCATAATCCAATGCTGTATCTCTGAAAGATACAGAATGACAGACTTTCTTGTTTTATATGTTCATGTAACACACCATTATCCTCCTGCGTTTGGTAAATTTGTAGGCTAATATTATTCATTCATTCAACAAAAAAGATTGAGTACTTAGGAGAAGCTAGAGCTAAAGATGAAAGGGAAGTAATATAGTCTTTATCCTCATGGAACTTAAGTCACTCAGGGAAAATAAACATGTAAATTTCTATAAAGCAATCTGAAAATAATAAAGTCTGTGCAGAGAGTTGTACTGATAAGGGACAGAGTGTATTTAAAAGTAAGGACAAGTTATATCTGTGTACTGTATTTAGAATATAAATTATCCTCCTGCAGATGATTTCATTTGATTCTTAAATTAAGCCAGCCTCCAGGTCTAGAGCACATTACTGTCCCCATTTCAAACACTCCTTTAGAAAAAATTATTTATTTATTTGTCAGAGAGAGAGAGAGAGCACAAGCAGGGGGAGCAGCAGGCAGAAGGAGAAGCAGGCTCCCAACTGAGCAGGGAGCCTGATGCGGGACTTAGTCCCAGGACCCTGGGATCATGACTTGAGCTGAATGCAGACACTTAACAACTGAGCCACCGAAGCATCCCTACTGTGCCCATTTCAGATGGGACTCAGTAAGGCTAAGTGACCCAGACCCACATAGCTGGTAAGAGTCAATGATATGCCTGACCCTAGACTTCTGACTGTTGTGCTGCTGCCCTTTTCCATACTCACCACTCAACTTGAATATAGCGTATTTCAACACTGTACTCCTTTCTGCTCCACTGGCCTGTAATTGTCTTACTGTTCCCAGAATCTGGGCAGCTCTTCCTGGTTACAACTGTGATTCCACAAAGTCACAGTGCTTTTCAGACCTGTAAATTCCTAGAACTTTCATCTGGCTGCAGAGGAAGCACCAAGCTCTTTCACTTAGTGATAATATGGCGGCAAGTGGCCAAAGCCAAAGGATCCTAGCATGGCAGAGCCTTCCCTGGTGACCAGCAGATGTCTCAAGACTGGAAAAATCCCTGGGTCTCTCCACTCTGGCTAGTCTCAACAATATCACAGGGATGCAGCTGGTATTCCTAGGCCTCCACATGCACTGGAGGGAGAAACAAACTCAAGAGTTCATTCCGAAGCACCAGCAGGACGTTTGGCTCTTGTTTCCTCTGGGCAATTGAACAAGCATGGGAGAGAAGCATTTCTAATACCCAAGAGCTCTGTTCTAACTGAGGTACAGGGGGTGCTGTCAGACTGGCTCCTGAGCACTGGTTATCAGCTTAACCAAGAGGAAAAAAAGACCACATAGGTATATTTTCCTACAATTGTAGAGGTGATTTATTTTTTCCCCCAGCAGGAAGTTAACCTAACTCTTAAGTGAAACTTTGGACCTAAGATCTTGTTTGCTTTGATTCATCACCCTCAAACAAAGCCATGAGAAATAGAGCCATTCTGACTGAAATTTTATGGTAGATTTTCCCTAGATTCTTAGAAACCTTACACTCTCACTGGAACTAAAAGAAAGCATGATTTGCCAAAGCTCAAGGACAGAGCTGCCATGGAGTCATGACTGAAGTCAGAAGCCTGAGATTGAAGCCTGACCTGGTCCCTGTTGTGGGCTGAATTACGTTCCCTGGAAATTCCTATATTGAAGCTCTAGGCCCCAATATCTCAGGATGGGACCACTGGAGATTGGGTCTTTAAAGAGGTGATTAAGTTAAAATGAGGCCATTGGGGGGTCCTAATCCAGTCTGACTGGTGTCCTTATAAAAGGAGGAAATTTGGACACACAAAGAGACCCCAGGAGTGTGTGTGTTCAGAAAAAAGGTGACGTGAGGACACAGCAAGAAGGCAGCCATCTACAAGCCAAGGAGAGAAACCTCAGAAGAACCCAAACCTACCAACATCTGGATCTCAGACTCCCAGTCTCAGAACTGTGAGAAAATACATTTTTGTTGTTGAAACCACCCAGTCTGGCATTTTCTGTGGCAGCCCTAGCACACCAGTGTAGTCTCTTTTTTTTTTTTCTTTTTTCTTTTTTTTTTAAAGATTTTATTTATTCATTTGGCAGACAGAGATCACAAGTAGGCAGAGAGAGAGGAAGGGAAGCAGGCTCCCTGCTGAACAGAGCCTGATGCGGGGCTCAATCCCAGGACCCTGAGATCGTGACCTGAGCCAAAGGCAGAGGCTTAACCCACTGAGCCACCCAGGTGCCCCTACCAGTGTAGTCTCTTAATAACAGGCTGGCCTTGGACAAATTTCCTGAGCTCTCTGAGCTGTCTCTTTCCTGCCGCTTAGAGGGTTAATACTATACGAAACTGCAGAGTCTGAGCATCAAATGCCTACCACAGTGACTGGCACAAAGTAGGCCTGCCATCTCTATGTGAAAGAAACCCAGAAACACCGAGGCTCAGACTTCTCAGTGGGCTTCAAAGGCAAAGGGAAGTTTCTACCGCACTGCTCTGCTCATGGCACCTGGTGCTTCACAGGCCTGTTGAGCCTTCTGTCCCATCTCTCCTTGCTAAAGGCCAAAAGTTAAGAAAACAAAGCAGCTTCTCCTCACAGGGAGTTCTACATTTTCCTGTCTCTGTACATAATCCCGGTTATTTGATCCTTGCCTTGAGGAAGGTTGATACCTGCAACCCGAAGCTGACATGGAGCTCTTTGTCACCGGAGACCACGGGAGGATGTCTTTCCCACCTTGCTCTGCTCAGGCTCCAGGGATCTCCTGTGGTTTGGCTCTGGCTGGAGTCCCCTGGAGTTGCTACCAAACCGTTAATGCTCATTTCCCCATGATGACCAGAAGATGGCGCCAGCATTTCATATCTAAACACTGACTAGTGGGGGTTTTTTTTCCGTTTTCTTTTCTTTCTTTCTTTATTATTATTATTATTTTTTTTTATTTTAAAGTAAACTCTACACCCAATGTGGGGCTTGAACCCTGAGATCAAGGGTCACATGGCCTACTGACTGAATCAACCAGGCGTCCCTGGCTTGTGGATTTTATATTATTATTATTATTATTATTATTATTATTATTATTATACTGGTATAAATGAGGCTCAAATCTCGGGTTCCCACTGTTTCCAACAAATGTTAGGACTGCTAAGGGTGCTTTATTCAAGTAACAATGACAAACAATCCACACTTTCTGCTCTTAAAAAAAAAATGGGAAAGGCTTGCTGGCATATAAAAAACCAACGCCACCTTTAATGTAACGTGCTTCCTAGACACAGTAGCATTTTCAGAGAAGATCAATAACTATGGTTAAGGGCCAATAAAAAGCCAAAACAAAACAAAACAAAAAAGCCTGAGATAATCTTTGCATTACCACCCCCAGTGTACCAGGTCACTGCCTTCTAAGGGAGGCTGAACTGGGTAATGGACATTAAGGAGAGCACGTGATGTGATGAGCACTGGGCATATAGAAGACTGATGAATCACCTAACTCCATCTCTAAACCAATGATATATTTTATATTAATTATTTAATTTTAAATTTAAAAAATACCCCACCCCCCAAAACAATGACAAATTTGGAGGCAAAAGATTTCAAATACTCTGTTGTCCAACACAATCCAAAAGATCCCTTGTTTTGCTCTTGAACAACCTAGAAAAACTGAACTCTGTTTTACATCCCCAAATAAGAGCGGTATCTCCTGGAAGTATCAGTGCCCAGAGCTTGCAACCCACACCAACTCATACTCCTGTTCCATCAGTCCCAATCCCGAAGCTACAATTCCTTTGTTGGACAAAGCGGGTGGGGGGTGGGAGGGTGGGGGGGATCAGTTTCTGGACAAAGCTATTCAAGACGAAAGGAAGGTGTGTCTTCAGTGGGAGAACTGCTGGCTGCTGGAGGACTTCTTGCTAATGTGTTTGAAGATGTTGGACTTCTCAACTTTCTTGGCTTTCTGGTAGCCGAACCCACTGCTGCCTCCTCTCTTTTTAAGCTGGCCCTCATTGCATGTTCACATTCAGAGCAACAAAAGGAGGCACCTTGAAACCAAACGACAGAGCAACTTGAGGCAAATTTAAGTTATCAACATTGAAGATCTGTTTCAGAAAATGGGAATCATATGCTTGAATGTAGGGCTTATATGCTTCCTGTGCTGATTTATGGAGGAAGTAGTTCTTTTCAATCAATTTTTCAAGCTGAGACTGAAGGTCAGAAATTTTGGACCAGGAAAACTCAAATTCACTTAATGGAACCTTGCATTGCTTCAAGGAAGGAAGGAAACCCAATTCTTCAGGGTGTAAAATGAGCAAGGCATGCCCCCTCCTGTTTAGGCCTCTGGCTGTTCTTCCTACACGATGACTATCTTCCTTGGGGTGATCTCGAGGGTCATTCTGAACAATCCAGTTGACTTCAGGAATACCCAGCCCTCTTGCTGCCACATCGGTACATGGCAATATCCCTGAATCTGCGTTGCAGAACTGGAAGAATGCGGCTCTGTGCTTATTTTGCTTCTGCCTTCCATGACTGACTGGGCAAATCGATGTAATTCAGCCACTCACAGTGGCATTTCACGGACTTACAGAATGAAAAGAAGAAGACCATCAGTTTCTTCTTCCGGTTCTTCTTACGGAATGTAAAGAGCAAGAGGAAGCTTTTTTCCGAGGGACAAACAACATAGCCCCGCTCAAGACCACCCACTGCTGCATTAGCTTCATCGTCATCGACACCAACATACAATGGCTTCTTTTTCGAAAAAATCCTCGCCAGGTCCTTAACTTTTTGAGTTTGTGTGGCAGAAAAGAGCATGGTTTGCCTGCATGTTGGCAGAAGTTTAATAATTTGTTTTAATTCCTCTTCAAACCCAACCTCCAAGATACGATCAGCCTCGCCAATAACCAGACACTGTAGATTTTTAGACATAAATCCTGCGGGGTCCAGGAGGCGGCCTGGGGTGGCCACGATGATGTTGATCCCATTACCAAGTTCCTGTGCTTCCACCAATCTGTTGCTGCCCATTGTCAACCCATAGGTGTGAACATAGTGCGTCATTAGCTCCTTAAGAACACCAGAAGTCTGCATGGCCAGTTCCCAGCAGGTGAGAGCATAAGAGCTCCGGTTCCGTTCCTAGGCAAGACCTTAAACTTGACAATGAGCTCAAGGGCAGGGATGAGAAATGCCAGCGTTTTGCCCCTGCCTGTTTTGGCGGCCACTAGAAGGTCCCCGCTTTCCAGAAGTGCAACACTTTCATGCTGAATTTCAGTCATTTTTGTAAAACCCATTTCTTTTATTGCCCTCAGAGTGTTCTCATTGACAAGATCGGTAAGAGAAGCAAAGGAAGTATCCTCAGAAGCTCCTATCAGTCCTAGGATAGGACTGCCTAGGGGTAGGCTGGGCACTTCGCTGTCCTCTTCATGATCATCGGCTTCTCCACATTCTTTTCTGTCTCTTCAGGAGCTTGGGTCCCTTCATCAGAGTCCCCTTTGTCTTTAGTTTTCGCTTTTTTGGTATCAGGCCTGGCATCATCTACCATTTTTCTCTTTTTCTTCCTCTTTTTTGGTTCTGAATTGGGAAGCTGTTTGGTGCTTCTCCATTGATTACTATGGTAGATTTCTTTCTTTTTTTTTAAACTTGTACGGTTTCCACCGTTTCTTTAGTTCTCTCTCCATTCTGGGTTTCTGATGAGCCCCCCACTCACAGACCATTTCAGGGATTTTTTTTAACCTTCCCACCTCCCACTGTTTCTTCAGACAAATCTCCATTTTGCGTTTCTGATAAGCTCCCATTGGAGGCTCCTTGGAGTTTAAGTTCCGCTGGCGCAATCTGAGGTTGCGTTTCTCCATCTTCTTGCGCAGGCGTCTCATCAGTAGATGGGGCGGGTTGTTGGTGAAGCATCTCCACTGCAGTGCCACAGCTTGGCTATCGGCTTGATGTTCCTTCCTCTTGGGGCACAGAAGTCGGGTGAGCGGCTTGACTCAGTTTCGCTCACATTGTCATCTTAGTGTTGTGATCTCAGGGTCAGGGGTGTAGAGCCCCGAGTGGGGCTCTGTGCTGAGCTCGCAGTCTGCCTGAGATTCTCTCTGCCCCCCAGTCTGTGTGTGTGTGTGTGTGTGTGTCTCTAAAATACATAAATAAATCTTTTTTTAAAAAGGAAAAGAAAAAGTTTTGAATGGGTCAGGCTCAGGACTACAGTGGACTTCCTGTGGGCCACTGTGTATCCTCGGTCTCTATCGCCAAAGGAAGACTGTGCCTGTGGCACCTCACCCTTGGCAAAATATCTCCACCCTACACTCTACCATGTATGATTTCTCCTCTCATGCCAAACACTCACCTAGTTCTTACCCAGGCGAAGTTCTAAGGACTTCACATGTATTAACTTATTTAATCTCCCTCCCACCAAATCTACACAAGATAAGTAGTAGTAGTATCCCCATTTTACAGGGGGAGAGACTGAGGCATGAAGAAATTGAAGAAGTTACGGTGGTGATTAATTGAGGTGATTAAATCTTCAGGAGACCCAGTTAAAAATGGACTTACTCCTGTGATGGCAGCTTACTAAATCCTAATTAACCTACTCACATAAAAATGCAAATTGGTTTATGAAATGCGTTTTCTAGCCCCTGGCCAGTTCTCGAGTCCACTGAGTGAGGGAAGTGACCCAGGACTGACCATTTTTCTCTTCGTGAGAAGAGAAAAAGAAATGCTAGCAAGGTCTCGACAGGGTCATTTAGGAGGAGACTGAGAAGTCAGGATGTATGCTTAAAGGGAGGGCAGCTTGGAAAGAGAAGATGACAACCAAGGAGAGCTTCACCAGAGGAAGAGAAAGGAGCCCCTTAAGATAAAAGTATTTTAAATTTTGGCCTAGAGCAAATTCTTCCTGAAAAATCTCCAGTCCCAGCATGGCTGGGTGGCTCAGTTGGTTAAGCGTCTGCCTTTGACTCAAGTCATGATCCTAGGGTCCTGCGATCAGCCCCGCATCAGGTTCCCTTTTCAGCAGAGAGCCTGTTTCTCCTGCTCCCTCTAATCCCCCCTCTCTACCCGCACTCTTGCTCGCTCTTGCTCTCTCTCAAATAAGTGAATAAAATAAACCTTAGGAAAAAAAAATCTCAAGTTCCTTAACCAAATTATAAACCATGGGTTGTGTCTTCCCTAAAGTCTCTCCAGATGCCAGACTATGGCATACATTTCACTGTGCCCTCCTCTCTGTCCTCCATGATACTTACATTTCCTGCTAATACAGAAGGTATCACATTAAATTGTTGTCACTTGTTGATGTCACTAAATTATGAGCTGCTTCGGACAAAACATTCTGGCTATTACATGGAAAATCCTTGAATTGTAAAATGTGACCAGCCGTGTTTGCGAGACCACTGAGTCAGCATTGGTCCATTAAGGAAGCCACTCACATTTCTGAAATAACTGTATATCCATATGGGAGAAGTGAACCCCAATCTCTACTTCATAACATATATAAAAATTAGCTTGAGATGGTTTTGGGATCTAACAGGAAAGTGAAAACCACAAAGCTTATAGAAGAAAATAGGAAAATATTTTTTTGACTTGGGACTGGGAAAAATTTCCTAGATAGGTCACAGAAATTAAAAAAGAAAAAAAATTAAGGAATTGAGCTTGCCAAAATAGGCCATTAAAAAAATTATGGGAGCCTGGGTGGCTCAGTGGGTTAAGCCGCTGCCTTCAGCTCGGGTCGTGATCTCGGGGTCTTTGGATTTAGTCCCGCATCAGGCTCTCTGCTCAGCGGGGAGCCTGCCTCCCTCTCTATCTCTCTGCCTGCCTCTCTGTCTACTTGTGATCTCTGTCAAATAAATAAATAAAATCTTAAAAATTAGTAGGTAAGCTATAGGCAGGATAAAATATCAAAAGGCATATCTGAGAAAAGACTAGTGTCTGCAATATATAAATAACTTTTATAACTCAACAATTAAAAGAAAAAGAAAAAAAGAAAAGAATGGGTAAAAGAATTGAGCAGGTACTTCCCAAAGTAGACGTTCAAGTGGCCAATAAGTACATTACAAATGGCTCAGGCTTATTAGTCATTAGAAGAATGCAAATTAAAACACTCTTAGATATCTTTACATACCCCCTAGAATAGCTAAAATTAAAGAGACTAATCATGCCAAATTTTGCTCTGAAGCAACCAGAACTCTCATACTTTGTTGAATGGAATATTTAATAGAACAGCCTCTTTGGGAAGAGATCTGGAAGTTTCTTTAAAAAACTAAATGTAAATCTACCATGTAATAAGGCAATTCCAGTCCTTGGTGTTTATCCAAAAGAAATGAAAATAAAGATTTGCAAAAACACTGAGATAAGAATGCCCTTAACAGTTTTAGCCATAATATCCAAAAGTTAGTAACATCCCATTTACTCATGAGTGAGAAAATGGGTAAACAAACTACAGTAATTCATGCAGTGGGATAGTGCAGTGATTCAGATGAAGACCAAGCTATTGATGGGTGCAGTCACGTGGATGGATTCCAGAACCATAATGCTGAGTGAAAGAGCGTCACACAAAAGAAGACACATTGCGTGAACTTACATGAAGTTCTAGAACAGGCAAACTGAATCAATGGTAGAAAAATAAATTACAATCATTGTTGCCCGTTGGAGGATGTGGGCCGGGATTGATGAGGAGGGAACATGCAGGAAACTTCTGGTGTACGGGTGATGTTCTATACCGCGACACGTGTGTGCTTTACATGTATACATTTGTCATAGCTCAACTAGTGCACACTGAAGAGTTGCCCATTTTATTGGATGCAAGTTGATGTCAAAAGAAAAATTAAAACAAATATTGAGTCCTTGTTAATGATATGCCGACTGGGATATTTGGGGCATATGTATAGATCGTTGCAGTTGGAATTTGTCAAAAATATAAGATGCCTTGATGGAAGGGTAGAGTGATAGGTGGATGGACAGCTATGTGGCAGGCACGTACTATAAAATGTTAGCGGTAGAAGCTAAGTGGTGCACACCCTTACTATAAATTTCTTTCAGTGTTGCAATATGTTTGAAAATTTTCATAATTAAAAAAAAATTAGAGAACAGACTCATAATTAGGATCTTGATCTTAGTCTTTCAGGGTCCTCCTGACATGGTTATCTCTTTGGTGCTTGAGACAGATAATCTCTTCCAGCACAGAAACCCTGCGAATACTGTTCTCTGTTGGAATAGACATCACTTCATCCCCGAACGAGATCCAAAGCTTCAGTGGATGAACTGTGCTTGTGCTTTTATTGACATACTTTTGTTACATGAATGGAAATGCATTGTTTCCATTTCTGGAGGAGTCCTTTCAACTCTACTCTCTTGTTCTGTCTCCCATGTAGGAATCTTCCTGCCATCCTGGACTGGGTGAAAACTCAGAAGCCCGGGGCCACGGGTGTCAACATCATCACCTCTGACTTCGTGGACCTGGTGGACTTCGCCACGACTGTCATTGAGTTGAATGACCTCCTCCAGGAGGACAGAGCTCTGGCTAAATGCTGATTTGATTTTTATTTTAGTGTTGACTTTGTTGATCCAGGCCAGAGTTCTGAAGGGTTTCCTGTTAGGACGGCCCCTGGCAGTGATGGGGAAGGAGGAGGGGGAGGGCATTTTCCCCTCTTCCTAGGGCCATTTGGATAAAATTACAGAGCTTTCAGTTGCATTTTTCCCAAATGAGACTTTTTAAAAAACTGAAGTCCAAGGGAAGAAGCAGGTTTCGTGTGATCAAAGTCAGGGTCTCCCCAATGGTTCATGATGCTGAATGTAATGTGGAAATGGGGTCTCCAGCTTCCTTTGAGTGTCTTTGAGTTGACCCGGTTTCCTGCTGTCTTCCAGGATGTTATGTGTGAGCCTGTGAGAAGACTGAACCAGAAAGGCACTCTTAGGCAAAAGAATGGCTCATGGCAGGTGTGGAAGGCTCTGTGGGGTGGCTCTAACATCAACCTGGGGCTTTGAGGGAGAAAAGGGCCAGCACCAGTTCTCTCTGGCATGCTGAATGTCACCACTTCTTCCCCGGGAGAGTGAGACTTCTTTGTCATCAGGCCATTCCAGCCACAAGCTGTTCTTACATAGCTTCTGCTTGGGAACTGGGCACCTTCATTCTTTGGATAAACCATGCATATTGCCTTTGGTATCAAAATGTGTTTCCCAGTGGTAAAACATTGATTCCTTTCAGTTTCTCTCGGCCCCTTCTCAAAAGTGAAAGGAACAATGGTGGGAGGTCCTTTCAGTGTGGGGCCCAACAAGAGACAGACATGCATGTGTGCCGCATGCCGCATTTCTTTGGTTTAATCCTCCAAGCTTTTCCCAAAATGGCTGCTAGGTAAACTCCTGCCTCATTTTGGCAAAGCCCTCTTTGGAACGGCATCTTCAAGCCGGATCTTGGAATTGCATTTCATTGCCATCTGCCGAGGACCCAGGTTTGCACTGTGAGGCACAACGCTAACATTCACGCTAAGGGAAGGCGTCTTGACCGTGGCACTTCGGAGACAGCCACAGGATGCATGGGGAAGTGCAATGGATTTGAGGAGGAAGCTCCGAGAGGGTTTGGAGCTGTTCTGTAACTCCTTGAAAACCAGACTACCTCGGGGACATTCAGGATGACTTGTGTGTCATCGAGTGAGAGATGTACGGTGTTGGAACATTTCCAGTTTGTGTCTTGATAGCTCTACTTCTTGCAGGTTGTCTTGAGCCTGCTAATCGCCACTGCACGAGGGCTGTGACACTCAAGAGGGGATTTTGTTTTGTTTTGTTGTTTTGTTGTTTTTGAATGGATAAGAGGTACTTATCTAGAGCAAGCCCTCTTGTGTGTATATTTATTTATTTATTTATTTATCCATTTATTTATTTATAGATCAATTATCTTCAGTGCTTCTTACCTCAAGAGCACTCACAAAGGAGCTGCCTGAACTTTTCTCACCCAGGTCACCAGGTCGACGCTGCCCTGCTCTTCAACAGTCCTGTGCGTTTCAGGACTGTGAGTGACCTCTGAGTGACCTCTGACTCGCCTGCAGATGTTCCCAGCTCCCCTAGTCCTGTTGGGACAGTGTGCATTGTGTGAGTGTGGCCCAAAACAGAGAAGCCCCTCCCGGGCCCCAAATGGGGGGCCCAAGGATGCAATGGGTCATGAAGAACCCTCAGTTCTTGAGGGAGACTCTCTTATAGAGGGTTGGAAAGGAAGGATCTAGAAAGAAAACTGGGCATGGGTGTATGTACATGCCGATGCTGCTCAGATCTGTCTGAGGATCCCTAAGGAAAGGTCACCTTTGGATTCTTAAGGCAGAAAGATAAACATGGACTCCTGGACAGATGTGTGTGTGTGTGTAAGGACCATTGGGCTACCCCCCCAAGTGGCTCGCCATTCCTCCTCTGCCAGTGTTCACGGCTGTGTGGCGGCAGGCCCTAGGGGTGAGCTCCCGAATGCACACACGCAGCTCGCACTCTTCCAGCATCTTTGTAAAGTCGGTTCATCCCTGACCTTTCGCTCCCGCGGCTGAAGGGGGGTCACAACAAATGCCTCTGGGAAAATCTGGCGTAATTTTTCCTTGTTCTTGCATTCGAACCCCCACTCCGAAAGGTTTCTGGGATTGTACTGTCCATTTTTAGGGCTTTCCATGGAAAGGAGTAAGAACAGAAGTGCCCTCGCTTTTTCAATTGTTCTTCAGTTCTGCTGTTGAACACCAGTGACAAGCTTGGAAATCCCTGGCCTACCCTCAGGATTTTATTTGTGTTGTTATTGTTTCATTTTGGTCTTATTTTTAACTCTTGATTGATTGCTAGGGACTAGATGGTCTCCCCTCTTTTAATCCTTTGTAACTTGGCAAAGAGATCAGGAGGCAAGAGGAGAATTACTCTGCTCTGTTTTATTTGAGCCTCAACTTTGTCCAGGTGCTCGGTGCTATGAGGCCAGGTGTGTTGGCGGGGACCTACATAGGATGCCAGTGACACCCAAGGGCTGCTGACTGTTCAGTGAAATGTTTACTTGATTTTTTCCTTTCGTTTTAAAAGATATAATTGCACTTCACTTGGGTTGTAACATTTAAGTGCATCTCAGTATTTGCCTGGTAAGAGAAAAGTCATCAACCATGACACAGAAGCACAGGAAATGGTCCCAAGGTCATGGGCATGGAGTCCTGCTCTATGCGGCAAGTGCAGGTGCGCGCCCCTCCGTACTGCTCTGGGTTGCCAGCCTGGCTTGCATTCTCAAATTCTGCCCAGGAGTTCTGGGAGATGGGAGCAAGATTATTTGCAGTTCGCCCTTGTTAAACACCTTTGAACTGACAGAATCTCTGCTCCAAGCAAAAGTTGTTCAACATATCACAAAGGAGGTATGCATTCTGCTCTTGGACCTAAGGCCAAGCAGGAGACTCTGTGATGGGACAGAGGAACAGTAGACTTTCGGTCTATGACATAAAAATGATTGACCCAACCACATCATTTATTCTCACAAGATCAAACAAGGCTATCATGCTTACTCAGAATTCACTTCCATGGTCAACTAAAGAGCTACTTGACTGAGTTAAAGAGGGCTTTCTTTTCACAGGATTTGGGGCCACAGTTCTTCTGAAATGTAGGCTGAGTTTTTCATGAACTCTCTGGACCATTCGCCACATTTCCATGGCTTTGTCGCCAAGGGGACAATCACAGGTTTCAGTTAGATTAGAGCACTGTTTAAAGGTTTGAACTTGGAGCCTCTAAGAGGTACCACTGTGGTTTTATGGTCACAGAAGATATTCTTAGGGCTGGAGAGAGAAGTCAAGATGGAACTGATGGAAGGGATGATAAATGATTGTGGTTTAAATCTTAAACTAATGGCAAACTGAAGGGGGTCATACCAAGAACTATTATATATATGCTGTATGAGACCTCTAATAATTGCATTTAGTTATTTCCTCAGCACTGAGTCCAGACCCCTGACTTCTTGAGAATAGTTAGGCCACAGTCCAAACCCAGGATTTTTATATAAACTCAAGGAAAAGCACAAGATCTGAGCCCAGGTCACGACTAATCTTAAGAATCCTAGTTCTTCTTCATGACCTCACATTCACATCACAAAGTGGATGTTTCTGTTCAAGAAGATGACGTGGTGGATCCGGAATGAAATGCAGTTTTGTCGTGGTCAAGATTTTGTTTCTGTTTTTCGGAATCCTGCCATAAGAAAGTGTCCCCCAAAAAGATGTGATTACAAAGTGGTAAGAAAGTTTAGTGCTAAGCTTTAGTGCTAAGCTAACGGTAGAGAAACAGAAGAAATTCCAACTGAAATGAAATGGTTTCTCTTCATGGAAGCACTAGGGCTACACAACTTCAGGCCATCTCATCAAATGAGTTCATGCCCCGGTGAAGTTTTTGTAATGTTCTTTATTGGCTGTAAAGTATTGTAATGTTCTTTACTGGGAGGTTCTGGGAAACGGAACAGGCTAACAAGTAGGTCCCAGCCATGAGACTTCTCTCTCGTGGCTTTTCAGTTCAGTGACCCTGTGCTACATCTGCCTTGGATCCTTAATCTGGAATAAAGATGCTGTCTGCCACATTAGTGCTGTTCTGCAAACCTTGGTGGACTAGCTCCCCAAAATATCAGGCCCTTTATGGTTAAATTATATGTCTCCTATTCATTCTTCCTGTGCTTCATGTGTGAAGAAATGCTATTTGGGTTCATTTCTCAAAAGTGTGGTGTAGGATGATGGAACTGGCATGACTTTCGCGACTTTAGTCATCTGTCGAATGAGATGAGTGGAGCTGAGTGAAATCAGCCGGCAAGCACTCAAGATCCTGAGAGGTGGGCTTTCCCAAGTGCATGCTAAACGGTCATGTTATGTTCGAGGGAATGAACAGAAACTGATAACATCAAATATCCTGACAGGAAGTTTTGTTTTCTGTGGCACAGAACATGGTTGTCCCTCAAAATTCTGCTACCTTCCCTGTCTTCCTTGGCCTTCTGCCTCAGATGGCTTTCTAGTATTTGCCATCACAACTTTGTCACTCACAAATGTCACCTTGGGATACACAGAAGTGAATTGGTTAGGTGATAAGTGATTTAGCTGGAAATTGACTCTAATTCCCAGTGATCATGAACAGCTCTTTACCACCCCAGGAGACGTACTATCTCCTTATCTTCTGGCTTCCCCGGCTTCCAACTAGAAATATTGACATTAAAGCTACTATATTGCTTCATGGACCCTTAACCCAGAAGAATACAGTAGAGAATGCTACTGATATTGTTGAAATTGTGTTTTAATATGCTATAAAAGTATTCTAAGATAACTCTTTCGATCCTGCAGTGGTTATAGTGTTCTAGTCTTTTCTCCAACAAAACTTATTCTTAAGAATTTTCAGACTCGTTTCTAAGCCTATGTAGTTTGGATACAACATTTTTTTCTTCTCTTCACTGGGAACTCAATCCCACAGTCCACTGAGATAACCCCATCCATAGTCAAGAGGCATTTTCCTCTCTCATTCCTTCTGATCTCCACAGAAGACCATTTTCCCCTCTTGTCTCTTGGGCATCCTTTAACGTCTGCCGGTTACAATGAATAACAGAATGCTGGCAAAACTTACACAAAAAAGCACACGCATTCGATGATGTCCAAATGCATTCTTATCATGGTGGTAATCGCCCCGTACTGTTCCTGAATGCGTAATTCTGCCCCCCACCCCCCCACCACCACACACAGAATCTGATTGGAACTCAGAACCGGGGGCCACCGCTTCATTCAAATAGTAGGAGCTGGCTCTCGAGCATGGAGCCCAATGAGAAGCATAGCACTTTGAAGTCAAATAGACCCTCAGTCGCTTTGTATATCTACAGTTTTACATTGGCTGTTAATTTATAGCACTAATAACACTGTGGTCACGAATCTGTAGTATCAATATGATAAATCTTAGAACATATTCTAGAAACAGTGCTACCTGGCTGCTACTGTACTTTCTGGCTTATGCCCCAGTATTAATAAGTATCTCATACAGATTGCATATGCTTTGTTCATACTGGATAATATGCCAACTGTGATACTTAACCTCACTGATCGGCACTTAAAAAACACAGAGATTATCATAATGAAAATACATCTTGGTCAATTCAGATGACATGTGAATCTGAGAAATATTCTATTAGATATTATGTTTGTCCTCTAGGCTTGTTTTGTATTACAGTGCATGCTGTTTGCTAAGTTAAGTAAAAAATAATAACAATAAACTATACCAATTAAAGGTTAGAGTGAAAATTTTACATATATCCTGCTTGGTACTCTGAAATGTATTTTGTGGCATAATTATCTTATTCACACACATTTCACTTGGCTTTTTCCCCCCTAGGAAATCATTATTCAAATATATTTCTCCTTCTTTCTTATAAACTGGATCACACTGCTTAATTCAACCTAAAACATTGTAAAGCCGGATTACCTCATTTTAACTGTGAAAAAAAAAATTAATAGATATGATGACATAATGTCTTTTCTTGTATTTTATTTGAACTACCTAAATAGGCTTAAACCTAATAATAAATATAAAACTTCAGCAGGCATTTTCCTTGTTTCTGTGTGCATTTTATAATGGGCCCACTTCTAATATTTTTTAAAGGCTAGAGGTTCAGCATCAATAAGCTGCTTTGTCATATGATATTGGATGTAGACCTATGGGAATTGGCTGACCATGCCCGCAGTTCCCAAGACGAGCATGAAATGTGCATGCATGCTTGTCACCCGTGCCTTTCTGAGCTTCACCCCCAACGCTTTAGCTGTTTCTCACAGACTTAGGCCAGGTCCCGCTGACCTCCATATTCTTACCAACCACCATCTCCAGCCCACATTATTCTGAGTGACTGCCAAATGCCTGGAGATAGAACAATGCAGAGCAGACTATGTGTCTGTGCACACACATAGTCAGCAAGAGTGGGTGTCCAGGCCCTGTTGACAATGAAGATTCCAATATTTTCCTTGTTCCTAATTCTTTTTAGTAGAATACCTGAACCCACTTAATTTTGGTGAATTTCTCTTTTTGCCCTATGCCTTACAAAAATAATGCATTGAGGTGAAAGTCCTGTGTATGAATTTAGTAGAGATGAAATTAATTCCATGTTAATCATTCATTTCATAGAGTTGAATGTTACAATAGCTAATTAGGGATAATCACATTTCCGTTCAAGTTAATGTAGCAATTGAAGAACATGTCATGGTCAGATTTTTCACCTGTATTTCTAGTGTCTATAAACTACCATACTGTCCTCTGGTTGGCTTTCATACGCACCACGTTCAGTCATTCCCACTTGGTTTTAATAAAAAATTACATGATGAAGATAAGGCTGGGTCTAAACATAGACAAAGCGGGTGAAACCTGCCTGGGGTAATTGCAAAGACTTCACTGGCCGGCCTCAAGTTCTGGACATACACTCGGGTTGAGACATTACTCATGAGAAGGGAGCTAGTGTATTATGTACCAATGAATATTTCATATTGTAATTGGGTTCTGAATGTTCTATTTAGCACAGAAGCTATGGCAACAAGCATTTCAGAGATGCACAGTCCTGCGTTTCTTCTATCCCAACTCTAGCAAGTTCTGGCTGTGTAACTTTAGGCTAACGTCTCTAAATATATAGGATATAGGACTAATCACACCTCCTCTGATAGTTTAACGAGAAGTCCACATAAGAAACTATACAGAGAGCATTTTAGCCCAGAGCCTGGCACTCAGTAAATTCTCAAGAGTAGGTCTTAGTCTTAAGACTGAGGGTGGCGACCTTCCTCCCACTCCTCACAGTACCTGGCATGATCCCTTCGCCATGGCTAACTTCTAACTCTTGCGTTGATTGGTAAATGATTTAGCAGAAACTAATTCATACGAAGGGGCGCAGATAAATTCAGACAGTGAAAGAGAGGTTGCACGATCACTGGACCAGCTCTGCTTGGCTCAGGGAGTGAGTGGGGTTCACGCCACTGGTGGTATGCCAGATGACGTGGGGTGGAAAGTGGCCCCATCCTTGAATAGCATTCATGTCATTAATCATTTAATCATCTGGCTGGTAGAGAGGGAAGTCTCAGCTGAGTGATGAAATCCCCACAACCCTTGTCTTACCTAGCAAAAATTTTTAAAAAGGCAGTAGCCTCCAGGTAACATTTAATACCATGTTGTTTGCATTGTATTAATTCAATGGTTCCCTTCTCTTTATGGCAAGTGATACTGGGTTTTTCAACAGTGATATAAAATTTCCTTTCAAAATAGATTTTTTAAAAAATTCCGCTGTGAAGCTATGGGAATGACCTTTGTTTATGATCCTTTCCAGGTTGGAAAAAATTGCAGTTGATTCTTCTGCACACTTTGGTCAAGAACTGGGTCTGGATGTGCTCTTTCCGAACATCCTTAACTAAAGAAATAAGTATATAAACAAACTATTTGAGACAGAACATCCTCTTTTTTTACTCTACATGTCTCCTGTAGAAGTCCATACCCCGACCACCCTCTTTACCAGCCATCCTGTGTGGCAGTATAAAAGGGCAGGATAGAGGTGTCCTAGTCCCTTGGTCCTGCTGACAGTCACGCCCTGGGGTTACACACAGTGTAGACAGCAAACCCCACTTCTTTGACTTGGGAAGTGAGTCCTTTTCTATGAATCCCTGAGGTTAGGATGCTTGGATGCCCCAAATTTTTGTTGTGTATGTGTGTGTATTTTCTTCCCCCAAAGGAATTTTTCTTGATCAGCAGTATGTTTCTTTGTTTATCCCTCTGCAAATCTGCTAACTGGGACTGAAGGAGTGTTATTGTTTTTAAGACTTGAAACCTTTCAGTCTCAGGGAGGGTAGAAAGTTGCAAGGGAGGGACAGTGGCTAAAGCCCATGTGCCTCAAACCTCACCCAGGACGGCCTGGGCATGTGCCAGTTAAACAAAAGTGCTAGTCAGGCCAGGCTGTTTACACAGCTGGGCAGTGTTTTTGGAGAGCCTGGTGGGGAAGGGGGACAGAGGACTGTCAGCCTCCGTCCAGTAGCATCATGCAACTGAGAGAAGCCTTAGGCAAGCAGATGGCTTCAATCTAAGGGGCCTGGTGTCTAAAGAATGGGATTTATCCTCTGGAGAAAGGCTCCAAGAATGTCTCTGCTTTGTGGCCTAAAGTCTTTCCTGCTTTGATCCTTAGTGGGTGTTTGCTCAACCTGGGCCTAGCAGTCCCATTTCTAGGCTTCCATTAAGTGTCGGTAGTTCTGGAAGAAGACATTCGATTGCCTTTTGCAAAAGCTTCCCCCTCCCCAACAACCTTGTGGGCCTAGAACTAACTTGCCACACATCAGAGGTGTCAGTGGGCTACCTCAGTGGGGCCAGAATACCCTGACATTGCACACAAAATTTTGGAAGCATGTGTACTTCTTTCTAGTAGGGCATCTGTAGCTCTCCTCAGATTCTTAGAGGAAACTATGATCCTAAGAAATGTACATAGCACTTTCTTTCAAGTACCTGTGAGAATGAACTACCATTTAAAGGCTTTTAAGCAAGCAAAGGCAGCCAACATAGGCCTTGGTCTTTCCTATTTAAAAAAAATGAACTAAACTAAGACTCATATGAATTTGCTGATTCCGGGTGCTCTCTTTCAAGAGGTAAAGTTGAATATAATAAGATAAGAAGAAACAGACTAAGCAAGTCCAAAAGACCCTAAGGGTTAGTTAGGTGGTCTCTGGCATGAGAGGGCGGTGGGAAATGGGAGAAACCAGACACACTGGCAGACACGGAGGTGGAGGTGGCTAGGCGCCCTACACAAGTCTGAACACCACATTTCAGAGGGAGGTGCACAAATTGGAGCCTTTCCAGAGAAAGGCAGTTAGGAGGGTGATGGGTCCTGAAGTCGTAACACATGAGAAACTAGGGATATTGAGTTTAGAAAAGACTGAGGAAATGATGGGGATATCATCAAGTATTTCCAAATTATTACATGACTGAGATACTAGAATCTTATGAATTTAGATGTGGAAGAACCAAAGAACTTTTGTCCAGGTGCTAATGTTACACAGGAGAGAAAACTGAAAGTCAGAGAGAAAAGACTGGCCCAAGGCAGAGCTGGAACTAGAACCTGGTCTCTGAGTTTCTGCCCAGTGTCCTTTCCAACATTTGCAACTGACTCCTGATATGCAGAGAAGAGCTAGAACTCATGAGTTAACATTTCAAGAAGGCAGAGCTTGGCTCAATGAAAAGCATTCCTAGCTGAGATCACGAGCTCAGCATCAGGCAGAGTATTTCTGAGAGAGTGTGTATTAGTTTTCTATTGCTGTTATAATAAGTCACCACAAGCTTAGTGGCCCAGAACAGCACACATTTGCTGTCTTTCAGGCTTAGAGTCCCAGGTCTAGAATGGGCCAGCAGGGCAACATCCCTTCTGGAGGTTCTAGAGGAGAATTCATTTCCTTGCCTATTCAGCTTCTAGAAGCCAATCCTTGATCAGTGGCCCCTCTCTGTCTCTTCAAAGTCAGTAGCATAGCATCTTTAATCTCTTTCTGGCTCTGCTTCTGTCTCCATGTCTTCTCTGATTCTAGCATCTTACAAGGACCCCTATGATATACTGGGTCCACCTGGATATTCCAGGATAATGTCCCACCTCAAAATTCAAAACTTGATCCCATCTACAAAAGCCCTTTTACCATGTAAGGTGACATAGCCACAGACTCTAAGGACTTGGGCATGGACCTCTTTGGGTGCTCTTAAGCCTCTCACAGAGTACTATGGAAAGTGCATTGACATTGATACAGTTTTAGAACAGTGAGTTCAAATCCTGTTTGAAGGACCTACTCACTGCCTGACTAGTTAACCCCTTTGAGCGTCTGTTCCCTCATCTATTAAGAAAGAATAAAATTTCAAGGTTACTATAAGGATTTATGCTACTAGATATATAATGCCTAATATATAGTGCATGTTCAGTAAGTGGCAGACAGATTTGTTCAAGGAATTTCCAGATGATTCTCACCAGACAAGAATTCAATAGAAGAAACTCTATTACATGAGAGCGTGGCTAAAGTGACCTCCAAATTCTCTTCTGAGATTGCTACAAGAAAAAGAAATGAAATTAAAAGGATTTTCCTCCCATATATCCTCGTCTACATCACAGATCCAGTTGCAAGGTCACTGCTTTTCTGGATAGTCAATAGCTAACAGATCTGGTTTCTGCCTCCGCCTGCTGCTATCGGGCTTGAGCAGAACTAAGAGCCTGGTCTGGTCTGTAATGATTGGCCAGACCAGGCAGCTGAGACCAGCACAGTCTCCCTCCTTCACATCTGTCAACATACCTGATTGCAAGGAAGTCCCAGCTGGTGACCGCTGTCTGCAGGGGCCAGGGAAAGCAGGAAAGCAAATGGAGGGGAACACCTTGATTTGGTGCTTGAGGAGAAGTGAAAGCCTGTGTTGATGCTTCTTACCAACGTCCCAAACTCTTGAGCGAGGATTGGAACAGTCGTGGGCCACCACTGCGGAGTCAAGACAGAATCTGAGAGGAGAATCCAGATTCTAAAACAGCAGTCAAGGTAGGCGACCTGTCTGGTCATGGGCCATTCCCTTAAGAATATAAAACAAGCACTTTGCCTAGTGTTGTAGCCAGGGTGTCTCTGATGACGGTCTGTGGAAGGTCTAGATGTATGTTAGCTATGGGTGCGTATCAAGAGAATTCAATCATTTGTCCACCAACATATTTTGCAAAGCGGACTGTATATTTCTTCCATCGTCGCTCCCCTTTGAAAATTGTCATTGTTCCTCTATATATTTCAAAGGTTTCAAAGGTTTTCTGTCTTTTGTTATAAAAATCGTATGTGTGATTTCTTGAAATTCTTCCACTAGTCATGGCTCTTCAAACATGACTTTGTTCCAGAATTTTGTTTGCATGAATTCTTTCCACTTTCAAGATTTAGCACAACAGTTGGCATTATAATTCTAAGGAACACACTGTCCAGAAAGCTGCCAAACTCTAAGGACAG
The DNA here is from genome assembly GCF_011764305.1 of Mustela putorius furo. NCBI lineage: Eukaryota > Metazoa > Chordata > Mammalia > Carnivora > Mustelidae > Mustela > Mustela putorius. The sequence continues at coordinate 37,106,857 of NW_025421987.1, forward strand.
GATCTCCCAGGAAGCCATGTGCCTTTTTCTGCCCTGGAACCTAAGGAGTTAAAAGTCTTGAAATTGTTGGAGCAGAATCAAGCCTGTTTACCTAAGCTTATCACCCAGGGCAGCCAGGTCAATCATTTACTGATGAAAGGCTGTTTCCTAACTCTGACAGAAGACCACTAAAGCCTATGCCTAACTATCTCCACAGAACAGACACAAGGCAATGTAGCAGGTACCACTCACTGCCACGAGAGCCTGTATTCTCTTCTGACCAGAGACGTTTTTCTCTTACTCAGAGCTGTAAATGCCACAGGGTCCGACCTAGCTCAACAACAAATAAACATGAACAAGACTCCTGTGCAAACTGAATACTTGATGTCTCCTCCCTCAGGAGAGCTTGTGGCTTTGAAGAAGCTTTCCCTACTTCCGGAGGTCTACAAGGGAAAGATAGACTTGAGAACAAGTTACTAAGTGACTCTCCAGGGGCAATAAGATTATTAAGTAATTACCAAAAACCATGGAATTTTTCCCCTTCAAGTCTACACATTCCAGAAATATGTCCTTTTTAATAAACATGATCCATCTGCTTTAGGTCTGACTCCTCCAGAAAGGTTGTCATATTGTCATTCTATATACTTGTCAGGTCTGTGCAATGGCTCCGAGCTCTTATTGTTAGAAGCCCTGGTGGTAGAGAAGCCCTATTTTTCTAAACTCCCTTTAGGGAAGGGGTTGAGTTGTTTACTCAACAAGGTAACGTCTGACACTGTTTTTGTCAATTATTTATGGAACTTAAGTGAATCCCCTTTGGTGCGGTTTGTGGCCAGAATTTTTGTGTGGCTCAGGCAGTTAACTCGATGCAGGAGTGAAGGCCATTGCAGAGAGTGGCCCAGACACAAATCCCGTGTGTGATTCTGGGCGAGTCTGTGGCTAACTCCCAGGAATGTGGTGAGGAATTATGGAAACTGATACATTTCTGTGAAGATATTAACTCTGTAAAATGTTAAGTGTGCGTCTGGCTGGCTTCCAGAGAATGTTCATAGATAATGCATGTGAAGGAGGTGTTTTGGGGGGGGGGCGGTGGAGAGTGTGTCAGAACATTCCAGTCTATTGGCCAGATTTACCCACAATACCCTAGGCTGCCTTAGGAACAGATAGGTCTTATCTATCCTTTCTGCATAGCATCCAGCTTAGACCATAATGCTGGTGGCCCTTGAGAGTATATCCAAGCTTTTCTTCCCATTTCATGCATATTGGATATTAGGTGGCAGGAGATTGACTAAACAAGGTACACAGTAGTATTCCTTATACAAGTTAGGAAGTTAGAAGTCAGAAGTTAATTAACTTGCCCAAGTTCACTCGGTCAGAGGCTGAGCCAGGATTCTACCAAATTCTTCCTCATTCCCAATCCAGCATTTTTGCGAAGCGGTCATGGAGTTAAGCACATGCAGGAATGTAAATCGTGGGTGTGTGGTCATTGTTGCGGGGGAGGGGTCACTAGGAAAACAAAGCTGACTAACAGAGTCGGTGGTTCTCCACTGGGTCGTGGATTGCCGTGCCCAAGGCCAGCTGGGTCCCACTGTAACCAGAACACCAGCATTGACTAGACAGGACCTTCTTTGAGGGGAAGGAACGGGAAGGAACAGGGAGGGAGCAAAAGGAAGTATCCCAGACCTAGTAGTCACGGTCACTGGAGCCTTCCTGGTCCTGAATATTTCTTAAGAAAACCCAGGGAATTTTCAGACTAGATCGCCACCCCTTTCTCTTCCAGAGATTCAAATTCATGAGCCCCAACTGAAGTATGATGTTTGAACCATTTCCAGGGAAACAAATGACACTATTCCAATCCTTCTCCAGGAACTAAGAAAAATAATTACAATTTCACTTCATCTCAGCTCCTATCCACTCATCTAAATCCATGGGACTTGGGCAGAAAGAAGCTTATAGCAGGAGGACCCTTCATCTATCACAGCAAGGCTCCTGGTAGCTGTGACCCAAAGAGACCTGTGTTAGCCTGGAATCCAAGTGGCTTGTTGGTGTCATTCAAGTGGTAAATGAGTAAGGTCTTCCTCTCCTACCAAACTCCATTTCATTTCTGTTCAGACACATCCCAAAAATTCCAGTAGCTATCTGGTGGAAATTCCACCACAGCCACAATTCCCGAGCATTTACAAGATCAAGATAAAGAAATGCCATGATGAGATGTGGTTGGCTAAACATCTCTGAACAAAGAATTTCTTCTTCATACTGACCCACCTCATGCATACCTCAGCGTGTGATAGCAAAGGCATTACACATAGCGATCACATTGCCAAGTCCACTGAGTAGTGCCATTTTCTGAGACAGCTGACTGCACATGAACTGTACTCACATGCTATCATTTTTGTGACCTAAAACATTAGGGTAAGAGAAAAAGTTGGAACTGAAATACACAGCCTCATAATATTTCACCTTTCTCCAGGGTCTCTGATGACCAGGAAGTGAACTACTGCCTTTTATCTACATTTCTAAAATTTAATCCTTATAACAAACTTATGCAATTTGCTCAACTCATGCATATCGGGTAGCTAGTAAGATGAAGTGAAATTTAAACTGGGGTCCATCTGGCCAAAGTCCATGCTCTTTAGCACTCTGTTTTGGAAAAAATACCCAATGGTATCTATGCTATTTGTATTCCAAGTGTAAAAGAGTGTGGAGCCCTTTCTAAATGATTAGCTTGGATCCTCAGAATATACATTTATGGGCGCCTGGGTGGCTCAGTGGGTTAAGCCACTGCCTTCAGCTCAGGTCATGATCTCAGGGTCCTGGGATCTAGTCCCGCATCGGGCTCTCTGCTCAGCAGGAAGCCTGCTTCCCTCTCTCTCTCTGCCTGCCTCTCTGCCTACTTGTGATCTCTCTCTGTCAAATAAATAAAATCTTAAAAAAAAAAAAAGAATATACATTTATGACTCCCTCTCCCAGGTGTTCTTGAGCCTATACAAGCATAAAACCCAATATCAGAGTAGTTTCCCCCTCTTCCAGGAAAGTAACAAGAAAACACACACACACACACACACAGAGACAGACAGACAGACAGAGACAGAGGGCTCACACTCAGGTCAGCATTTTGATCCCTTTCTGAAATGGCGAAAGAAAATCATCCTTTTCTCCTGACTCACAAACATGGTTTTGTCGATTTATTTGATTTTAATGTAACATAGAGACAAATTTTTCATTTACTGTCCCAGGACTTTTTTTCCCCCACAGTCCAGTGTCTCTCTCTGAGAAAGGGAAATATGTCAAAACTCCCCATTGGTTTTCTTTCATCTCATCACAGCCCCATAAGGGCGGTGTCATTTTCAGATGACATCCTTTCACATAAGGAACCCTCAAAGAAGGTGAGTGCCCTTCTCAATGTCACTCAGCTCCCAAGTCCCATAGGTCTCGCAGCTCCCAATTCTTTGCTCTTTTTTTCTACTACACAAGCAGTTTTCTGGGTTTTTCAGGCTCACAGATGGTGAGAACGGGACAATACAAGCCATTTCCTGAAATTAAAAATTCCAACTGACCTACAGAGCCTGTTCTCAGGCTACGGAGCCCTACTCAAATGTTGATTGCTTTGCTTTTGGCTGCGATTCTATCAGGTCAGTGTGATAATGTTGTTACTCTAATTAGGTTTTCACTGAGTAGTGGAAATGAAGATACTAATTGATACTTAATAAAATCTACTTTAAAGGCAAAAGCCATTCAACCCATGCACCCATAAGCAAAGTTAAGAGATCAAAGCAGTTCTAGCTAGGCGAAAGGTCAGAACCCGCTGTCCTCTGACTGGTTGCCTGCCTGTGGGGTGGTGTATCTGGGTAGGGTGTCCCTTGATATAGAGCGTTCCTCTCTTACTTACCCATCTGACCAGAGGTGTCCTGTGATCACGTAAGAAAACCTAAGGAACTCTTCCTGCAGACTGGGTATCTCTTGTGGGTGGAGTCCCCATACCCCTAGGAGCCAGCTAAAATTATAGCAGGCATTCATGTGCCCTGTGAATTTCACTTCAGTCTTAAGATGCTCTGAGGAGTCAGGGAGCCCTGTATCAGTTCTGCATCTGGGGGGCAGGGGACCAAATGTTTTTATTCCTAAATGCTTCTCTGGGAACTGCTCCTGGCTGGCCATCTTAAGTCTCCTTCCCACGTGATAGTCTTGTATGCATCCTTACTTTGGGATTAATGTGTATTTCCATTGCACTGTTTGTCCCCATCTCTGTGCCCTCAGAGACTCTAAGGGTCTTGGTGTAGGAGGACCCATCCACTTGGGGCAGTGAGCAAACAGGGAGAATGAAACTTCTGCCCTGCCCCACACCAACTAGTTCCCCTCCTCTCTACAGTTCCAAGGTCAAGTTTCCCTTGGGAGCAGTTAGGGAACTGAAGGTCACAAAAAGCTGGCAATGCACCGTGCCTTGGAGGGTTTCCCAGAATGCAAAATGAAAATGAGATTGTTTTCACATAAGACTTCTGTATTTGGAGGACAGGATTCAAACAGTTTGAATCTGCAGTTTCACTGTGCACTTAGGTAACCCCCACAAAGTCTAGTTGTTTTTCCTTTCTTAAAGCCAAAACAATATCAAAAATACTTCCTGGAGAGAACTCCAACTAGGCAGCATTCTTTTTTGTCATCGCTGAGCTGATGTTTTCAAGGATTCATATCTTAAGATAAGCCTTATATGGTGTGTTTAGCTGGGGCTCTTGTGTCTTTCCGTGTAATAATCGCTGGCCATGGGGCCCTACTTATTGTAATCTCATTAGATGGCACAATGCACGCAAGCTGAAAACTTGTGATTAGTAAGCCAGCAGGTTGTAAAAAAAGAAAACCCAGCAGCCAAGCAAAGATGTTGCAGTGAAGAAGCAGACGGTAGGTTTTCTATGACCTGAAGAAAACCAGTACCTCCTTCCTGAAAAGATACACCTTCAAGTTCAAATACATGTATTCCACAAAATTTAGCTTTATTTCCTGGGTAGGAATCCTGAACATAGGCAAGAACCCATGGATAGACCTCCTAATATCTGACTGTTCTCTACCAAAATTCATTTCATCTGGTTTCTCTTTGCAAGATGGAAGAGCCCTTGACAAGAGGTATCATTATGGAATACTGCTGTGTTGGCAATTTGTAGTCCAACCAATAGAACATAAAACTTAGCCTGACAGAGGCACCCGGTTCTGACTCCACCATTATCTTGCTCTGTGGGTTGGTGCCAACTTTTAAACTTCTTGGTGGTGACTCAGTCAGTTTTGATTCTTTACTCTCTGCATCTTCACTGTGAATAACCACAAACATTCATTGATGAGGTCATCCTCAGTTCTGCTATTGTCACTTATTCTTTCCGAGAAACATGTTAGACACAGTTTTTGAAACAAGTTTAGATAATCTTAAAGGTTTTAAATTTATCTAGTGAGCCAAACCACAGCCTCCTTAGAGTCCCCTGTTTGGGACTGTGTGTGTGTGTGTGTGTGTCCGTGTGTGTGCACACACATACTTTTAATTATTTGTACAGTACTCTGGGGGTGCCTGGGTGACTCAGTCGGTTAAGCAACCATCTCCTGATTTCAGCTCAGGTCATGATCTCAGGGTCCCGAGATCAAGCCCTGGCTCGGGCTCCAAGCTGGGCATGGAATCTGCCTAATTAAGATTCTCTCTCTCCCTCTCCTTCTGTACCTCCCCCTGCTTTTGCCTTCGCGTAAGTGTGCGTGCACATGCTTCCTTTCCCTAAAAATACAAATATTTGTACAGAACTCTGAAGATGATGAGTTCTCAATGTGTATTCATTGATGATAATAAATTAGTGGTTGACTATAAATTTTGTAGAGAAAGTAATTTTTTTAAAGAAAGACCTTGTCATTGCCAGGGATGACTAAAGAGAGAAGGGGAAGTGTTAACCTGTGGTGTGGTGGGCATGGTGCTTTGAAGATTATTTGTTCTCTGGTGGTCCAGTAACAGAATGGCCCAACAGAGTGGAGACTGCTTTGGTCTGATGGTACTGTTGCAGCATGCTGGTTATGGGACATTGAGGAAATCACCTCAGTTCTCTTGGTCTCAATTATCTATTCTTAAAAATGGAGGCTAGAGGAGGACCATGTATGATTTTTTATGGTCTCCTCTAGTTTTCATATTGTGTCTTTTATGAAAAACTAGAGAAGTTAAGATCAACAGTTCCTTTAAAAAGAAAATACACAAACAGTTGTCTTCTCTCTTGAGCCACTTTCACAATCTCTTAGGTAAATGAACTGGGGGTATAAGAAACTGCTGAAAAGATCTCAAGAATGAAAGTCCGAGGCTGTTAGAAAATTGGAGAGGGTGGGCATCGATGTTTTCTGGAGAAGGAGCCTGCCCAGCTGGAAAAGAGAGGTGACCACTTCTGAGTTCTGTCCAGTGCCGACCCTGGCTGTGACGCTCCACTTCTGTGTGTCACTAATGGGAGCTTCAGCGAGCTGGCAGTCATGATTATTATCCTCCCTTTATAAATAAACGAAAACCCTTAAAGGTGACACGACTTGCCCAAGGTTACAGAAGCATGGCAGTGTGTCAGATGGAACTGTGTGTGTTGGCGACATTATAAGCAAAAGGCAGAAGAGTGAGGGGAAGGTCTGCACTTCTCTTAAGTTCACAAAACAATGGTCAAGGGCTCTGGAAGAGCTTCAGGTTTGCTTTGGATGGTGAGACCATTCTTGTCCTCCTGCCCCTCCCAGAGACCCCTCCCAGCTGCCCTGCCCAGGGTTACTCACCCAGGTAGTTGCTCACTGGGTGCTGGTGCCCATGTCCCTACTTGCAAGCTTCATGAAAGGCTATTTGTAATGAAGAGAAGGCACAAAAAGGAAGAAGAATGCATCAAAGATCTTCCCCGAGGGCTTGAACTCAAAGGGCAGTGTTCTTGGGAGAGACTCCAGTTTCCTTCTTGTACTTTGCAGAAGTGAATGGTCATCACAATGACTGACAGAATTATGACGTTCCATTCCAAGCGTGGATAATTTTTATTTTTCACCTCTGGGGTTATTTCACTCCTCTCTGCTCTACTTCTCCCACAAAAAGGAAAGAATAATGCTTGTTCACTGTGACAATGAGAAAGCAGCCCAGGGCAGTACTGTTCAAAGGAAACTGCTAATCTCACCAGACACCAAGGCAGGACTTTCAAAGTGCTAGTAAAGAAAGTGTGCAGCATCCTGCCCACCCAGGTTTCCTTATCACGGCAGACCCTGCCCAGGGAGTTCTAAGGCCCTGAAGAACCACACTCACAAGTCATGGCCAGGCACTTCTGGCCCCACAAGAAAAGCACTGAAAGAAATGAGGCATTAATGGACTCATGTCTCGGCAACATTCAGAGGTTGCATCACTTTGCTGTCCATTATTTATTTATTTATTTATTTATTTATTTATTTATTTATTGGTCCCTTTTTAATGATGAGAGTGGGAAAGGCAGTATTGGTTACTATCACCCAGGGATCTCTGGTAATTTTGGGGGTGATGGGTGAACACCATGAATTCAGTAAGAATAGGCTGATGTCCTGGCAGGCTCCTCAAGTGACTTTCTTTGTATGTTACTGAGTTTTGACACTTTGCCGTCTTGACTCTATTTCCAATATCTAACTGGCTTCTTCTCAGGTAGTCTCTTGGCGAAAGCTATGGGTACCACAGTAGTGTATACTTGATACTGCTCACAATCATATTGGCTAGGCTTACTTTTTAGAAGCCACAAAGCAAACAGCCAAACACCAAAAGTCACCCTTGGGTTGCCCATCAAATACCTTCTGTTAAGGCAGGATAGGAAGAAAATCAGCTTATGATTCAACAGTGTACCAACCATTATGAGGCCATGGAACCAAAATGGCCCATGAGTCCAAGAAACATCATCAATGTCACATGTAGCTCAGAAACAGACCTCAGTGTGTTACCAGGAGACAATCTCATCCATTTTCTAATATTGATAGCCAAGTGACCAAGCACCAGTTAGTACTGTCACAGCTCCTTCTACAGAGTCCATGAGCACACCATCACTTCTTGAACTGAACTGAATTCCCAATATTGGACTGGATTCTCCAGCCCTGTCCGTCATCTAGCAGAAGAAAAAGCATTTCAGGAGCAAAATAAGCCCTGTTTTCCTACTTCCCAAAAGCCATCTGGCCATTCCTACATCCACCTTTTGTCCTCAGTCAGCACACAGTGAAGCGAGTCAGAGTCCATAAGTATTCTGTCTGTGTCCATCAATCTGCCAGACAGTGAAGGTAGGGAGGGGCTTATCCAGTACAAACTTTCCCGAAAATGAAGAGTCTGTTCCTAATAATCCCATTTTTTACAGCCTACTAGTCTGAAAGGCAAAGAGGCAGGATTTTGAACAGAGGAGATTTTCATGCTATAAATCTTCAGGCATTTGGGGGCACCAAGGGTTTTGATGTAATTGCAGTAAACCTAAAATAATTTACAAGTTGTGTGTGTGTGTGTGCATGCATGCACGTGTGTGCATGTCTAATGCATGGAAAGAATTTTAACAGGAGAAAGACATTAGATCAGTTTTGCAGAAAGAAAAATCTTTTATTTAAACTGTTCCCGGATGTAAACTGTTCCTAGATCCAGGTACTTGGTTAATTTCTAGAATTAATTAACAAATATCTGTCCAAAACATGGACTTACAAGACTTCTATTGATAGTATAGCTCTTCTCTAAAATTGCTGTAAGGCATTTTGATCATTATTAGAAAAGGCACACTACAGGAAGCTTTAGCATGTAAAACATTCTTCTGAGATGTCTACATAAATCTCAGGGTCAGTTAATTATATTGAACTTTATATGTCTTCAAGCAACTCTTGGCATTCCAAATCTCTATCTCGTATCTTATTTTACATGACTTTTAAAGTAAGATTAACCAGTGAAATTTAAATAAACCGATCAATGGTTACAGTGGCGGAAGCATTATTTGGTTACGTTGTGTACTTAGCCCAGTCTCCAGACATATTTTTTTCTCCTATTCTTCAGACAGTCTCTCTGACCATGTCTGGTTATGCTCAATCTTTGGCTGTTCCCCTAAAGGGATTATCTAAGGGTCACCATTTTTCCTCTTTGAATGACTTTCTGACAATTCCCACTGGATACTACTATTTTTTCATATCAACTTACATGAGAAATTATTAATTCCCACTTGGGGAATTCCCACTTGGGTTGGCCCAAGGCCATAACAGCATGTTGGAATCAAATATTTTCTATTGTTCTAAAACAGATCCAATAAAAAGACATTTATAGAGTGCCTAATATATGCTTGACACTCTGCTAAGTGCTATAGATACAGAAAAGAGTAGCCCACAGTTTTTCCCAGAGGAAGACCAACATCTTGTAGAGGAGATGAACCAATGAGGAGCCAACTTATCCTTGTGTGAGACTATAAGGGCAGTGACAGCTGAACACAGCACAGAAAAGTTCTAGATGAATGCAAAAGACCTTCAGAGAAGTTAAGGTCCAAGTGGTATTCTAAAGAAAAGGAAATTAGAATCTGCATCCTTCCTCTTCAAGAATTCAGACTTTAAAGGGAAAGCTCCCTCCTTTTCGAAATGTGTCTATCCTTTGAAGGAGAAAATACAAGAGTTGAGATAGTAGTGGTGGCCATGACTAAGGAAGTTTTGATTCCCTGGAGAAGGGAGGTAAGAGAAGGGTTCAGAGAGATCCCTCTAATTGAAAAGGCAGGGACAGAAAGAACTAAAACCTCACCCTGAAATGGAGCCAGTGCCTCATTCACATTCCTTGAACTTGGAGCTTTAATTTAGAATCATTTTCTTTAGCCCAGACCTCACAACCTCTCCCAATCCCCGGGGACCTTTGCCTAGTGAACTGTCTTGCTATAAATCTGATCTCTCCCCAGTTAGGACTTAAATTTTATTTATCCTGGATACAACTTTAAACAGAAACAAAGAACAAAACACTTGAAAAATTCTAGCAGAGAGGTCTTCTGATGTCGGCAGTTGGCACCAGTTTGGAAGGTCAGGGCTAAGGGATAGGGATGACCCACGCACACCCATCCCAACAGCCTCCATTGCCATCAGAACTCCAACTCTGACTTTAGTATCACTCAGCAGAACCACAAGGCAAGCCGGAAGGGTAAGCTTAGTGGCAGGAAATCCTTCTCAATTTTCTTAAGTTGGCTTAGGCAAATCTTTAGTGTGTAAGTGAAAATTTTCACCATCTTAAACAGTGCACCTGCTTTCTGAAGTTGGGGCAACTTGTTGCGGTGTTGTCTGATTCCTTTAGAAACTCAGATCATAAGTCACCCTCTATGGACCAAACCACATGTTGGTTTCATTCTTTCATCCATTGAAAGAAAGAATATATGTAAGAGTTATTTAGGACAGATTTGACTACATAAATACTTAAAACCCCTTTTACAAATACCATAAAGAAAGGTAAAAACAGAAACAGTGAACAGGAAAATATATTTGCAACCTAAATAACGGAAAAGTTTGCTATCCCTGAGGAGTACCTGCAAATCCATCCCAGCTAGAAGCTGAGCAGAGAATGAACGGACAGTTCACTAAAGAATGATAAATGATCATTTATAGATAAATGATCTATAATCATCTGAAGAGCTGTTTAGGCACACTAAAAATGAATAAAGGCAAATTAAAATGGTGAGATAACATTTCCTTTTGCGAGACTGGCAGAACTTAGGTAACACCAGGCACTGGTGAGCAGGTGGGAAACAGGTGCTTTCACTCACCAAGATGATACAAGTAGGAATTGCTGCAACCTTCTTTTTGAAAGGCAGCTTGTCAAACCACGTAAAAATGTCTCACGGTGGGTAATTTCTGACTTAGCAAATTCACTTCTAGGACTTGCTTTTAGACAATAATAAAAGAGTGCATTAAAAATCTCCCATAGTACACATATATCTATGTAAGGGTTGTTGATACCAGCAAATTTTGCAAAGAGCCTAAATGGTCATTGGAGAAGGACCTGCGGCCGCCACACCTGCACGCGCGCATGCGTGAGGGTGCCGGGCAGCCGTCTCCCAGGATGCGGTCCGTCCAGCAGCCCAGGTGCAGAGCTTGAACTCTGTCACCAATAGATCCGTGATTAAATTTATGTCCACCGAGGTACAAGCTGTGTGGCTTGGGTGAGTCATTTGACCTCTGTAAGCCTCAGTTATCTCATCTGTAGAAACGAGGACGATACTCCTACCTGCGTCATACGATGGAGCGGAATTGGGTGAGAGTATGAAAGTGAAGCTCTCTGCACACCATCTGCAGAATAATCCAGCTGCTGGCGGCCAGCGAGCCTCTCGATCCAATACCGTCACTTCTGCACAAAAATGACAAAATAGACCCAACGTTTTGCCTCTTCATCTTCCCAAGGCCTTATTAAAATAAAAGCGTGTTTTGGGACGCCTGGGTGGCTCAGTCAGTTAAATTTCTATCTGCCTTAGGCTCAGTCATGATCCTGGATCGTGGGATCGAGTCCTCCATGGGGCTCCTTGCTCAGCAGGGAGCCCGCTTCTCCCTCTCCCTCCACCGCCCCCTGTTTTCTCTCAATCTCAAATAAATAAATAAAATCTTCTAAAAAAAATAAAAGCATATTTTTAAAAAGAATAAACTCAAAGAAGAACGCTGCAAAAAAAAAAAAAAAAAAAAGAACAATCTAAATAAATTTTCTGGGGCACCTGGGTGGCTCAGTCCTTGAGCGTCTGCCTTCTGCTCGGGTCCTGATCCCGGGGTCCTGGGATCGAGCCCCACATGGGGCTCCTTGCTGAGCCGGGAGCCTGCTTCTTCCTCTTCCACTCCCCCTGCTTCTGTTCCCTCTCTAGGTGTCTCTCTGTCAAATAAATAAAATCTTAAAAAAAAAATAAAAAAAAAATTTTCCTTAGTAATTAAAATTATTAGTTATTAAAAAAAGAGAGTCTGGAAAACCATGTTGAAGAAGTTTTTTTCAAAATTCGGAGCAAAAAGACATTGGTGGAAATGTGAGATAAAAGATCATTAAATACTAATAACAATAATTAGATAGCCAACATATATGCTAAAAACACTTGACTATGTGCTAGGCTCTGATTTGTACCCAATGTGTGCATTATTTCAATCAGTCCTCCCTGAAAATCTGTGAGGTGGGTAGTAATATGCCCTCTCTTTACAGTGAGAGAGATGAAGTCCTGAAGCAATTAGAAACTTTTCCCCAGGTCACAGCTAGTCTGTGGTGAATTTAGGATATGCGCAGAGGCAGGGTCACTGTACAGGACTGTCTCTGTCACCTTGGCGTATCTGCTCCCCAGCTAAGGACTTCTCTGCATCACAAAGAAGCAGGACCTGCATTTCCCAGACTATCCTCTCCCCAACCCCCCATCCCACCCCAACCGTTTCAGGTTAGGGCCTGCAGGGGTTATGTGTAATTTGGAAGGTAGAACAGTGGAAGCATCATTTTCCAGAGCGGTGGCTGGCAGATGCACAGGCAGAAGTTGCCTATGAGGTTTCTGAAGCAACGACAAGGGGAACATCCCTGGGATTGCACACTGGGCTAGTCAGTGACATTCAAGAAACTTTTCCTCTTCCGGACTTTCCAATATTTGTTCGTGTATTAAAACATTTCCTACTGAAAACACACAGAAAGGCTTTTGTTTTCCTGATCAAACCCTGACTGATTCAGGCGCCAAACACTGAGACCCAATCCAGTAAGTATCTAACTAATAGGTGTCCCAGAAACATCACAGAAAAATTGAAGGAGGAAAAAAATATCCAAAAGTAGAATCTTAGCGCTCAGAAGTCACACTGCTTAGATTAAAAGAATTCATGTATAGCAAAATGAATTAAAAAAACAAAAAACAAAAAAACCCAGTGAAACAAACTAACAAAAAAACCCAAAGCAACTAAATAACCTGTGATACTTTAGAATGCCAAAGATTAAAATAATAAAATAATGTTCAGAGAGGAAGAAAAGGAGCCTACAAGGGTTATGAATGAAACTGGCTTCTGACCTCTCAAAACATCTCCCGATGGTGCTCGAAGATGTTGGGGAGATGCCTTCAAAATCTGAGAGGACATGATTTCAACCCCAAATTCTACACCCAGTCAAACTATGAATGCAAGGTTAAAGTAAAATATGGACATTTTTGGTAGGTAAGGTAAGGATTTCAAAATTTTAACTTCCATGCACGATCTTTTAAAAAAGGATGGAATCTTAGTTCACTTGATAAACTTTCTACAGAAGGCAAGATGATGTATAATCATTTTAATTCTATGGGTTATTGCCATGAGGATTAAAAAATATATAGCATAACAAGCTTTTACATTCACATGTATTATTTAGAACAAAAGTTTTCAAGGTACTTAGGAAAAAAAGAAATAGAACAGATAGTATTTGAATATGGCCAGATTGTAAAGAGAGTACATGATGTCTGGGAAACCCTTCACTGAAGTAAATGACTTACTGAAATATCTCTTCCAAATACATTTTCATTTTAAAAAGAAGAGACTTAAAAGACACTGCAGAGGCCAAAAGCAGGAACTCATCCACCCAGCCAGGCCAGGAGAGAGGAGCTGAGGGACTGTGGTTTGTGGCCCGCCCCTGAAGACAGCCCCCTTTCCTCTGCGTAAATCCCATATTCCTCGCCCTCCCCGTGGAAGCCTCTGACTGTTTCCGCTTTCCCAGAAAGGGTCTCAGGCCAGGAAGAGAATGTGAGGACCCAGGCTCTTAACTGCCTACAAGTTCCATTTCTCATGATAGACTACTACATGAGTAGCTTGGCTCGTACACCAGCACCCTTATTTTTCCTTCTCTTTTCTTTCTTTCTTCTTCTTTTTTTTCTAATCTTGTTGGCTTGTGCCTTTCTGTGTTATTTCAAGTCTAATCTGGAGTGAGGAAGAGTTTATCTAAATAACATCAATAACCATAAGCTCACTAACCTGGGGGCACACAGATATACTGGAGTTTCTGGTCCTAAATTGCTGGAATTAACCTTGCAGTCAGGGTCCTTGTTTCCACAGGCAGAAGCTAATTCTGCTCTAAGCAGGAAAGGAATTTATTAGAAGGCTGTTGCATAGTTGGCAGAATGGGTAGGATGGCTGGAGAGCGGCACAGGAGGAAATGTGGATGATAAGACAGAGCCAAGATGGCATCACAGAACAGTCCAAGAGGCTGTCACGCCCACCAGCGACGGCTCCACCGGCCACAGCTGGACGCTCCCCGACTCAGGGGCACTGGCCATCATCTCGGAAGGCCTTCCGCACATCTGCATTCCTCAGCCAAGCTCAAAGAGTCCGGCAGATGCGGCTGGTGGCCTGAACTGCCAGGGAACTGCGGGAGGAAACATCAGGCCCTCCGGGCTTGGGTCTCTTTATTGGAATTCCCTGGAACAGGAAGTCAGGGTAGGCAAAATGAGAAAAGCCCACTTTGCTTGGTGAGTTTGTGAGGCCCTACCAGAACAGCCGCGTCTCTCTTCATGCTCACTTCACTTCCTCTGTTACATTGAGCGGTTTGCAAAACAATGTTGGTGTTAGAGTAATTACATTTACGTGATATCTATTTCCTTTTCTTTCGAAGTCAGGATTCAAACATGAGTTTCTCATTTAAAATTTTGGAGTCTTTTTATTTGAACTTCTAAATAAACTTGGAGAAGGCTGAGGAGTATTTCCTGTCAAATTCCATTGGGACGTAAGTTTCAGATTACCTGTGAGTCTTTTTCATGTACAAGAAAAATCCCTTTTGAGGATAAGTTCAAAGAGACTGTATTTCCTAATGTAATTAACCACCAACAATGTAAGATGCTTATTTCGTGAGTTCTTGGGGGGAGATTTTAAACTGTGATAGTGCAAAACCACTGACCTGCTTAACTTGAAGTAGATGTCTCTAGTAAATTCTGATTAAAAAAAAAAAAAATCGGTGGGGAAACAAAGACATCTATTTTAGTGGTGTATTTGAAAAACGGTGTAGGTACATATAAAAAGTAATTAACATTAACTATGGGTTGATACTCTGCACCCAATTATATTCACAAGCAAGATTTTTGTTTCACTGGATCTGAGTTTACGCTGAGTAATTAGGAACATTCCCCATATTTGTTTTAATCTCCTTTACATTTTATGTCCTGGAGGGTGGTGGTGTTCGATTTAATTTGCCAACCTATGTTAATTTTACAAGAATCCAGATCAAACTGCTGTGTAAACAAGGAGTGCCTCGCAGAGTTTTTTGGTGATTAGGCTGGAGAAGTCACAGCTGAACTCAAAAATATGCTGCCAGGGGTGATTTTTCATTTTTCTCCCTATAATTTTAATAGCTCCGATGAAAGAGCTGTTTTTCCTTAACAATAGTATCCTTGTTAAAAGTACTTTAAAGGGCTGTTCCACTACACAGAAACAGCCTAATTAAACCACTCATATAACAAAAATACCAGCAGTTGCTAAAACCAAAGAATATAATTCCATCTTACACAGAAATTTTTAAAGGTGATTTTTTTTCAGCGTTCAGCTCGATTCCCAGTTTAAGGAACTCCTGTCCATTCAACATTTCTTTGTAGAGACATCATTAATCTGTGAGACTTACTACAATGGGATATTATTTTCCTCAACAGAGGCTGTTATTGAAACTGCATATTATCAAGACAGCTGTCCGATTAAGTTTTTATAAAGGATTAGGAGGTTATATGAGTACCCAACAGCTGCCCCAGTGAGGAGAAAACTAGGGTTCCTAAATCGTATGCCTCTTGGTGTATGTAATGAAATGACATATTCTTTACCCATGGAGCAAAATACTCATATTTAAAGAGAAAATTAAATCAGGGACAAAACCTCCTTATCTGAGAGCAAAACTCTGTGTGAACACAAATGAAGATAAACAGAAATACATAAAATGTGGACTCTCCCCCAGAGTAGTCTCAGTAGACCCTTAAGACTGTAAGACCACTTACAGAGTGGTCTCAGTAGTCATGATGACAAATTTCAAAACCCTAAATAAAAATAAAGAGTTAGGTAGAAGTTTGAGGCATTGAAGAAATTCTGTGAGTTAGCAAATAAGTCACTACTGAAGATACGATATCTGCTATGGAATCTCAGGTGGCCTAAGAGCACTTTGGGGCCAAAGGTTGAAGAAGGCAGTCTATGTTATTGATCAACGAAGACGACTGCGAAAAGTCATCAGGATCATGTGAAGTGTGCTGTGTTAAAGTTGAAAGTGACCCAGGAGATCATCTCCTCCTCCAGTGGTCCCTAAATTTATCTACTGACAAGAATCAGATGAGAAACCTGCAAGAAATAAGTTAAAATAAAACAAAATTTTTAAAATAAAACAAACAAACAAATAAATAAATAATATATGGTGTCTTCCTTAGCCCTATTGAACATATATGCCAAGGATTATGTGAACCTTCTTTTATTTAATTTTAAAGAACCTGCAACTGACTTAGAAGCCCCAAGAAACTGCATTTTTGCCCCCACGTGATTATTTTCAACCAGAAGTTTGAGAAAAATTCTTCTAAGTCAACTTAGTGAGCTTGGAAAACAAAACATTACACAAGTACTAAATGTGAAAAACAAAACCAAAACCAACCAGATGGGCCAAAGATGTGTGTGTGTGTGTGTGTGTGTGTGTGTGTGTGTGTGTGTGTAATTACCTTCACACAGAGCAGGGAGAGAAAATGTGTGCAAGGTCTAGAAGAGCTATGGCCTAGTGTCTTTCTTGTAACTGACCCTTAAGAAATACCTGGTCCTGGCTGAATTAAAAATGAAGCAAAGAGGGATGTATGGGTGGCTCTTTAGGTTGAGCGTCTGATTCTTGATTTCAGCTCAGGTTAGGATCTCAGGTTGTGAGATCGAGCCCTGTGTCGGCTTTGCACGGAGTGTGAAGCCTACTTGAGTTTCTCTGTCTCCCTTCTCCCTCTCCCTCTGGCCCCCACTCTCCCTCTCTCTCTAAAAAAAGATAAGAATAAAATAAAGAAAAGGAAGCAAAGAACAAAACAGGTTGTAACCCTTAATGGCGACCTACTTATTACCACCTTACATTCAATTCGTTTGTAAAGTCTCTGTTGGAGACACAGGCATGCACCTTAAGGAGACTCTAGTGGGTTGTGTAACAAGACTGAGTGAAAACACTCAGTACCTGGGAAAAATTTAAACACCAGGGAAGTAAAGAGATTTGAAGTAGAGTGTTGAAATTTAGGAAGAGGAGACTCCAGGCTGCGTCACAGAGAACATATCCAAATGCTTACTAGATTGTGGTAGATTTTGCTAAAGCATGTGATAGAATGAAGAGTTCACCAAATAATTTTAAGCTGGCTTCAAAGACCTTGAAGAAAATTACTTAAAAGTAGCCCAAGCCCTCAGCAAACCACAGAAACATAAACTGCCATCTGGGGGATAATCTCACTGTGGCAGGAAGGAGCAGATGACCTAATGCTTTTTCTGCCAGCTCCTATCACGCATGCTCCGTTTCTCTGCCTTTGTCCGCCAGGGGCATTTTCCAAACCTCAGGGTGTGTATGTGTGTGTGTTTTCCTTTTTTTTTTTTTTAAACAAAAGAAATGCTTGTACTTGTATCCTAATACATTCTAAAATTCTCTTTTCATACAGACTTCAGCTTTTAAAAAAAGAATTTATTTGTTTGTTTGTTTGAGGGAGAGTGGGGAGGGGTAGAGGGAAAGGGGAGAAAGAATCTCAAACTGACTCCACGATCAGCATGGAGCCCAACAGAGGGCGCAATCCAGAGGTCCTGACCTGAGCGGAAACCAAGAGTTGGACGCTTTACTAACTGAGCTACTCAGGTGCCTCTCTCCACTTTTTTAATATTGAATTTGTGAGTCACTTTAATCAAAAGTTGACTTACAAAACAAGTCGAAATAAAAATGTTTTGACATTAATCGCTTATTTCTTGAGTTTTTGAGTATATTTACATATATATTTTTTAAAATACCAGAATCAGAATCTACTAGGACATCAAATTGTCACTAAATTCTTTTCAAACAAAATATTCCAAGTGTATTTTTTTTTTGCTGTGGGCATAGCCTGAAAAATGCATGCCTTGACATTTCTCACAGGACCAAATCCATAGGAAGGGTGAGTCAACCATGATGAAATCATGACTCCACTATGCTTGGGACAGACAGAGGCAACAAGTCATACTTTGCTAACGGGTCCTGTGAGGGTGGGGCCCCAGTTACCTGGAGCCTATCGGTATCACCCAGGATGCCAGGATGAAAGTAGTGTTCACAGTGAAGTTTAAGGAAAGAAAGGAGAAAAGAAAGATTACTGTTTCTCGAGCTGATTAGTGTGAAAATGTAATTATATATATATATATTAAATAAAATTATATATTATATATAACAAATTATATAAAGATATAGTTTATTCATATACTTTATAATATAACATAATATGTATAGTTTTATTTTATATTTTATATATAAAATCTTATTTATACATATTAAATCTTATTTATATATATAAAATTTTTCAATTATTTATGTGTCCACATCTATATATATTTATCTCCCATATGTATGTACCCAGGCAATAGGGAATTTTTGTTTTAGCATGTAAATTTATTGTTTATACCAGTGGAGTTTAAGATGACAAAATAAATAATAGTAACACCTACTATATGCCAGCATTGGACATTATTCAAATAAGTCTTCATAGCAACCCAATGGTTATCATTTTTCTCCAACTTATAAGACAGGAACCCAACCCAAGTCTCAGAGAGGTTAAGTAACCTACCCAAAAGCAGATAGCTATTAAGAGATAAGTCAGATTTTAGGGGTGCTTGGGGGACTCAGTTGGTTAAGCTTCTGCCTTTGGCTCAGGTCATGATCCCAGGGTCCTGGGACTGAGCCCCAAATCGGGCTCTCTGCTCAGCGGGGAGCCTACTTCTCCCTCTGCCTCTCCCTCTCTGATCTCTCTTGCTCTCACTCTCTCTCAAATAAATAAATAAAATCTTTAAAAAAAGAGAGAGAGAGAGAGAGAAGTCAAATTTTGAACTCAGGCTCATCTCTTTCCAACATTTTTAGTCAAAATTTTATGTTGTAGTCAAAATATTTATTTTTGTTTCATAATAGCGACACCATGCAATCTGAGAGGCAAAGGTCTTTGAGGCAGAGAACATGAAGTATGTGTCAGAAAAAGAAGACCACGTGAAGGCCCAGTATTGTCCTTTTCTCCCATTGAATTTGGGCTGCAGCCACATTTCTGCAACAGCATCTCAGGAAAGATCATTAGGCAGGGGCTCCCCGTCTGCCAGGTTGGGGTTTAATACCCATCATGCAGCCTGTACTTCATTTGCATGTGACTAGCCCCTGTTCGTGGCCTATGTTCTTCAGTTTAAGTCCACAGTGAATTAGAGTCAGACTGGCTTAGCCGCACAAAGTACTGAGAACTCCTTTGAAACTCAAAAATAGCTTCTGGCAACAGAAACCACATTTTCATGCTCATTTTACCATATTTAGAGATGGAAGCTGGGCCCCAGAGACCCCCCCTCAAACCAGAATGTCATGTTAGTGAATCTCTGTTGAGATAAAGGGACATGTCCCCCGCAAAGATGCTAAACACAGGTCACATCCATAACCACGGTTTCCATTTTCTGGCAGAGCTGAATAAAATTTCCTACTATTTTTCAATCAGGAAGGGCAGCATCTCAGATGACAAGAAAGGCTTTTGTAACCAATTCGCAAACTTGGAATAATTTTTATTGAAAGTTAGGCTTACGTGGTTATTAAAAGGCAGATTTGTGGTGGACTGCAGACCCATTTGACACTGGTCTCTGGAGAAGCAACTGGAGGGAAGAAGATTTTTTCTATTTTGTTGTTCTGCAATGTGCATTCAGTTTGAGTTTTCCCACTGAGGGGCAAATGGGCCCCGTGAGCGCAAGAGGCAGACAAAGCTCGAGTCAGAGCTTACATTTGAAAACTGAAGCAATGATTTCCCCCATTTTCAGCTTCACTCTGTGTCCTGAATTTCAGGCAGGGCAGGCAGGAGAGAGAGGGACAGGGCACCGCTTGGCTCTTGTGTGGAAGTGTTCAACCTTTTAAAAGCCCTTTCGGAGCACTAACCCCAGTTCTGGAGTTCTTCAATTCAACCTAGAACTGCAGATTTAGTCAAACTTACTTTTCTCTTCTGACATGAAGAGTAACTTGAAGCTAATCTCCCCGACTGGAAATTGAGCAAGTGGTTCCAAAAACAGAAGTGGGCGACGCACACGCGCGGGAGTGGAGAAGGCTCAGAGTCGCCTCACGCACGTCGACTGAGAAAGGAATGGACACTGTTGATGAAATTTATCACACAAGATGGGATTGCGAGCAAATCCTTCATCCTAAAAAGGACAGAAACCCAGAAGGGAATGACTGGGGAGAATGAGTCACCAGCAGCTGTTAAGAATCATAGACCTCTATTCCTGATTTAACTCTCTCCTTTATCTGCCCCTGAGGCCCGTGATTCTCAAACTCTGGCTGCTCAGAATCAGCTCAAGGCTTCTTAAAATACGGATCGCTGAGCTCCATCTTCAGAGTTTCTGATTCAGTGGGTCCGGGGCGTGGGGTGGGGTGGGGTGGGGGTGGGGAGAGGGCAGAGACTCTCGTTGCCTGCGTTTCCTGGTGGTGGTGATGAGGCTGGTCAAGGATATCGACCTGTAAGAACCTGGGCTCTAGGTGACACCCGTTTCAGAATCGAGCCCATGGGACCAAGACCAGCCTATCTACCTGGAAAACCAGAGGCAACAGTTCTTAAAAATAGGTACTGTCATGGTAAGCTGAAAGGGCCACTGCTAAAAGCTGGAAGGAGAGGCCAAAGGAACATATCTTACCAAACAAGTGATGCCCCCTCTTCTGGGGGATACCTAGAGACTTCTTACAAGATTCAGCCCAGGAGCAGAGCAGTGTGGGCCAAGGTTGCCTGTCCTTGGGGAGACAGGAGAAGGTGTCGGTTCACGGGTGCCACAGTGGACTTAGATTTGAGACCCCTGTCTACCCCCGCTCCAAGGTTATGAACTTGTTCAGTCACTTAGCATTTCTAAACCGCAGTCTCCTCGCTCATAAAATGGGGAAATGATACCACGGATCTCAACAGCTTGGAAGGATGAAATGAGATAGTGTTTAGAAATCGTTAGCACAGGGGCTCATGTGCAGTAAAGCTTGGGTAAATGCTAGCTAATTAGATGCTGTTTAATAATATAACTAGCCTTATCCCCCACCATTATGATATAGTCTGTGTGTATAACACTTTTACTACATTCAACAAATTTTGAGGCCTCTGTCTCATCTTCAGATATTGGAAACTGAGGCACTAAGAGGCTAAGTATCTTGCCCCGGGACATCCTAAAGAGCTCTCCGAAGTTAATACCCCACGATGAAGCTATTAGCATCATTCTAAAACCCAGATATATAAGTGTGACCTGATCCAGACCTTCCGGACAGCCCTCCCCGAGAACCTGGCTATACTCATCAGGATTAAAGGACGGGGTATTATTACTTCAGCTCCCCCTGGAGTCTCGCTCTGCCGTTTTTGGCCCACATGCTGCTGTATGTAGTTTGTGTCTGAAATGGAAAATTTCTGTAACACAATACCCAGCTCTGATCCCCGTAGACTCTCTCAGGCTTTTTATTTTTTTGGTTTGGGTTAAACTATGACTTCATACGCAAAAAGAAGCCTCATTTCCCAGTGTTCTCAGCAGATTCATAAACATTACAGGCTCAAAACCCTCCAGTTCCTAGGAATTCCAAAGAATTAACTTCCCTTTTCTGAAAATGCAGAGCAGCAATTAAGAAGTGAGAAGAAAAATGGGAAAACTAAGTCTACCTGCCCTTCAGGACCTGTGGCTCTGTGACTTGTCCTCTTGTCCCGCTCCCCTCCCACAAAGTAGTGTGATTCCCAGCTTGCCCACAGGGGCCCCCAACGAATGACAAGAAAGCATGGCTGCCCTTAGCTTGATGACCCTGCCTGAAACGGGGTGTGTTGGACAACCAAGCAACAGAAAGCAAGGGTTAGAGGCCCGATTCCTTGACTTACTAGTATTTTTCCCTACTAGAGTGTAAACCTTCCACAAACTGCGTCTAATGTGAGTCTGGACAAATCTGAACAGGGCAGTGGGTTTCCACGGAGTGTCTGCCCCTCTGACAAGCTGCTCCCGCAGCCGAGCGACAGACTGCACAGCCTCCAGAGCCCGGCTGTCTGGCTTTGATTCCCAGCTCCGCCCCTAACCGACTAGCCTAGTAACTTTGCTGCCAGTTTCACAACCTCTCCATGTCTTTGCTCCTCATCCAGAAATGGGGCTCGATCCCTACCCTGGAAGACTTTACTAATATTTAAGACATTAGAGGGTGTTCATGAAAGTTCCTGGCACATAGTAAGGCATTGCTCTTGTTATTATTACTAGTTCTACCATAGGGCAAGTCAGGGAGCAGTTCTGGCTACATTTGCTCAAGAAAAACATAATGGCATCATAGAGAGGAAGGGACCAGGTTGGTATCCTGGTAAGGGGGCAGCTTCGGAATCAGGTAGCTGTGAGTTTGATCCTTAACCCAGCTACTTGCGTTGAGTAACCTTGGGCAAGTTATGAACCTCTTTGAGATCCAGTTTTCTTCTTATAAAATAGACAGTAATACTTACCTCCTATGGTTGCTGGGAAGATCCAGTGACATGCTGTTTGGGAAGCACCTGACCCTGGGTTAGCAGCTGGGGAATGGGAGTTATTAGGTGGTAAACTGGTCACATGAATAAAGAAATCCATCAACGGATTAAGCCACTTACGACCACCCTGCTTGATACAACTGACTAAACTAATTCCAACACCTAAGATTCTTACCAAAACAAATAAACAAACAAAAAACAGAGGTTTGACTTAGGATTTTCCAACTGTACCATGGTGCCAAAGCAATATGCATTCAGTAGAAAGCATACTTCAGGGGAGGCTGGGTGGCTCAGTCGATTAGGCTTCTACCTTCGGCTCAGGTCATGATCCCAGAGTTCTGGGATCAAGTCCCACATTGGGCTCCTTGCTCCACGGGGATCCTGCTTCCTCCCTCTTCCTCTGCCTGCCAGTCTGCCTCCTTGTGCTCTCTCTCTCTCTCTGTCTCTGTCAAATAAATAAAAAAAAATCTTAAAAAGAAAGAAAGAAAGAAACCGTACTTCACATTGGCAATACTGGGATCTTTTCTCGGACTAGTGATATGCCATACAATGGTCTCCCGTGATGCTAGGCAATGATGAGCCACCCGGGCGGCGGCCCGATGACGAGGGTCAACAACCCCTACACTTACAACCATTCTGTTTTTCACTTCCGGTATAATTCATTAAATGACATGAGCTATTCAACACTCTCTTATAAAATAGGCTGGTGTTAGGTGATGTGGAGCGAGCATATATCAGGTAGACTCAGCTAAGCTGTGATGTTCTGTAGGTTAGGTGTATCACATATCCTGTCGACTTAGGATATTTTCAACTTACAAGGAGTTTATTGGGTCACAACCCCTCTGTCAATGGAGGAAGTGCTGTCTTGTCAGAGTACAGGTAAAAGGGCACAGGACATTTTTCTGTCTCTTGTGTTAAACTTGGTTTACTGTCTGGATGTATAAACCACTCATCACCCCGACCCCCATTTAGCCTCTTTTCTTTATCAATCACATTTTTGTTCCAACATATGCATGGAGATGTGGGAGTTTGCCAGGTCTTGTAAGGGAGCTATGATGAAAGTACTCCCCAGACAGTGAGATTTCAACCTCCAGAGGCTATGAAAGTCTGTGATGAAATGAAGGACCTTAAGGCATCACAAACAGGGCCGTGGCGTCGCTTTGTGTCAGGGGGTCACGGGTTAAACTATGCTCCAAGGGGAGCCTTTGACAATAGAATGAGCACCCCCTAGAGTTGTGCAACAGTGTAGCTCTGATCCCCAAATGCAAGACATGAGGTCCACTGACTCAGACTGGGACTTAATCCCCCTTACTTTTCATGAGTCAGACTCTGTCTTCCATTTCTCCTTGCTGAGGTAGACTGTGTTAATCCCTGGGTGATCTAGTCATGGAGAAGAATCACAGAATCACCCATTCTGAGAGTTGAAAGACCTACCCAGGTCATCCAGCCAGTCCTCCGCAGTGCCCCAGGGGAACTTGTCAGTGTGTTTCCTTCCGAGTTGCCTTTTGTTGGTATGAAAACCACTTCCCAGGAGTGTTAGAATTCCCCCATGTGACCTGTCATTCTTCCAGCAGGAGGGTGGGGGGAACCAGGAGACCTGAAGCACCCTCTGCCCTTGGCTGCCTCCACCAGCATCCGTGTTTGAAGTGCCTAGGTGTGGCTTGCAGGATTTCCTGAAGATGTGGGAGAAAGTAGTGATGTCGCCGCTCAAGGTGCCTTGAGAAGGAAAAGGAGGAACCCAGACACCAGTGGAGGGAGATGATGATTCCAGGACCCCTAACCAAGAGGATGTTCTTTTGCTTTTGTATTTTCTCTTGCCCATGCCCTACTCGCTTCTTCCGCACCAGTATCATCGATAAAGCACTTTAGAGCTAAAAGTCACCGACCAAATTACCTCGTTCAGTTTGCAGATGAGGAAACGAGTCGCAGACGTCAGGCAGTAGGAAGCATCCAGGAAAGAGGATCGATCCAGAAGTCACTTAGGCTTTCAGCTGCCGGTAGAAGGAGAGAGAAGTGTATTCGGGTTCAGAGTAAGTGGTATTTTTAACTCCATTATATAGATAAAGAAATTAAGCTCAAAAGTAAATGGTGTTACATTTCTTCTCTGGTTCTTAAACTATTCTGCTGGGTTGGGCAATGCATCAGGGCTTGAGCTAAAAACCAGAGCCGGCTTCTATCAGGCAGTTCCTTGGAATGGAAGCACAGGTGGGAGGTGGGGGGGGTGGTGAGGAGACATGGTCCCATCCTTTGACTCTTGAGTTGGAAGGAAAGCCAGCATCCAACCAGGAATGTTGAATCTACTTTAACATTTCACTGTTGTTTCTTCCTCTCCATACCCAAGGGCACACAGGCACTCACACAGCAAGTTGCAAGAACAGACATCTGCAGTGAGAACACTTTTTTATATAATACCTGTGCCGTTTTTCTCAATTTCACATTTTCTCCTTCTGTAAAGTAGGGATTGTGATGATGTCTTTCACATAGCATTGTTGTATAATAAAATAAAATAATGAGGTGTGATTGCTTTTTAAACCGCAAAGCAGTAATTCTTCAGTAATTTGGCTTAAGAACTTTCTTAAGAATTTGGTGAATGCTAAAGACCCTCACCAAAATTCCCAAAAGTGGACATGATGTTTTGCACATAATTTCAGAGGGTTCACAGACCCTCTGAAGACCTCAGCTTAACACCTCCTCTACAAGTGCTTACCAAATGTGGTATAATCCAGTCTGAACATTCCAGAGTTTTCCCAACTTGGCATAAACTTGGTGTGTGGCTTTCATTTATTTGATAAACCCTTACTTGGCCCTTACTAGTTACTTGATCTGTGGGGGCACAGACGTCCTTATCTTTTAGGAGTTAACACTGCTAAAGGTGTATTAAAACCAAAGAGTTCCTTCCCATGCGTTGTGTCAACTGAGAAGGTCACTTCACTCTGGCATCTGGCTTTATAGCTCCTGTCTGGTTACTCTGGTCAGTTAGAGGACAGTGTGGTCACAGCTAATCTGACCAGGAACCTGTATACAAAATGTCGAGGGACGTCTCCCAGCTCTGTGCAAGTGTTCTTTCCCCCAGAAAGATCTGGGTGCGGATAAGCAGAGGGAAGCTGTGTTCAGCTTTGGGTGAAACACTATTCCTCACAATCCTGGGGTCTCCTAGTAAGAACCCTTCATGCCCGTTAAAGGACATCTGTAAACATCTGCCATTCTTCCACATTTTACTAAGTAGAATCTTGTAGATAATTGCTGCCAAACAAGAGAATCAAATATTTCTGGTCATATAACCCCAAATCAGAAATAGCCATTTTCACTATGAGCAAAGGTTTTCTTTTTCTTTTTTAAATTTCCTTTTAAATTCTTCCATCTGGGTTTTAATTTTCTAGTTTGAGGAATCAGAAAAAAAAAAAAAAAAGCATATTTCCCTTATCTGAAAATAAGGATAGTAATTGTGACTTCTGCATTTAGTTGTGAGATTACATGAGGTGGCTTTTTTTTTTTTTTTTGCCATTCTAATTCCTTTTGTTTTTTTTTTTAATTTCTTTATACAATATAATTTAGTTAACATATAGTATATTATTAGTTTCAGGGGTAGAATTTAGTGATTCATCAGCTGCATACAACACCCAGTGCTCATTGTATCAGGTGACCTCTTTAATGCCCATCACCTAAATACCGCATTCCCCCATCTCCCCTCCAGCACCTTCTCTTTGTTTCCAAGAGTTCAGCATCTCTTATGGTTTGTTTCTCTCTCTCTTTTTATCTTGTTTTTTTTTTCCTTCTTTTCCCCTATGTTTATCTATTTTGTGTCTTTAATTCTACATATGAGTGAAATCATATGGTATTTGTTTCTCTCTGACTGACTTAGAAATAAGTCATCACAGCATAATACCATCTAGTTTCATCTATGTCATTGCAAATGTCAAAAATTTCATTCATTTTGATGGCTGCATAGTATTCCCATGTGCATGCGCATGCGTGTGCATGCGTGTGTGTGTGTGTGTGTGTGTGTGTGTGTGTAATCTCACATCGCCTTTATCCATTCATCTGTCGATGGACATCTGGGTTCTTTCCATATTTTGGCTATTGTGGACATTGCTGCTATAAACATGAGATATTTTTAATCCAGTACTCAGAATGATTCCTGGCACTTAGTGATAGCTCAACAAATGGTAACAATTATAATTATCATGATCCCATTCCCAACAGCTGTATCTTTAGCTATTGCCATAGGCTCGTGACTTTACCAGCAAAGAGAAACTTGTTTTGCTGTAGCCGCTATTCTCCAGAATATCATTTTAAAAATCCAGCCACTAAATCTGTCTGCAGAGATGTTATTTTTTGTGACAACTGAGGCTTGGTTTTCCAAGCTCCGGATTGAGAGGTATATTAATTGAGTTTTTTAGGGGAAGCAGGTGGAATTTGCAAAGAGCTGGATAAGATGTGATAGGGGGTAAGGCTTTGAAGTTAAATTAGAAGCAAGAAAACAGAGAGAGAGAGAGATGATTGATCCTCACTGGGAATGCCTAGAAGACAATTAGGAAAAGGCAAGAGTACAAGGCAGCAAATGGGTGCCCCTTCCCTTATGAGGGGGGAATTAAGGCCAATTGTCTCATTTCGTTTGGGATGATTTTTTTAAAAGATTTTATTTATTTATTTATTTGACAGGCAGAGATCACAAGTAGGCAGAGAGGCAGACAGAGAGAGGAGAAAGCAGGCTCCCCATGGAGCAGAGAGCCTGATGTAGGGCTCGAACCCAGGACCCTGGGATCATGACCCGAGCCAAAGGCAGAGGCTTTAACCCACTGAGCCACCCAGGCACCCCCACTGGGGATGATTTTGACTAGAAAGTGGATTGCAAGAATCAGATAGCATTTCTGCACAGAGGGGGTTGGGAAGTGGTGACATATGCCAAGGAGAACTGACATGTTCTCGTAAAATCCTGTCCTGTCCACCTAGACTCAATGGCTGCCTTTCCTATGCTCACATATTTTGCAACAAGTGTTTTCCACAAGGAAGGAAAGTTTAATTCTCTGCAAACAGCAGAGGAAGGTTCCAGTGCATTTGAAGAGGAAAGAAATGGAAGAGGACAGTTGGTGAGAGCTGTGGTGCTGACAGCATGACCTCAAGAGGGCCCTTTTCTGTCTTGGCCCAAGCCTAACCTATGAATGAAAACACTGGAAGTGACCAGCCACAGGAATTCAGGAACTGCTGGGGAGCTCATTCATTGGTAAAGCAGTCCACCCGCACCCACACCCTCCGGTCTGGCCACACATATGTGAATCACTGTGGTGGCAATGCTAACAGACACTTGCTGGTCAAAGGTCCATACGTTGCGCACTCTCAGCAAACTCTCCTCCGCTCCTCCTGTCTGCTCTGCCTTGCCAGCTGATTTTGCCTTGTCTCGCTGGGCCTACGTGCAGAGGTCCTCAGAAACAATACTTAGATTCAGGTCTGGAATGCTTCTACACACCATCGATCCAACTCCCACTCTCATTTTTGCCTCAGGGAGGGATTCGCAAATGCCCGAGGAGCCCTCGGGCCACCAATGAGCAGTGTCTTCTGTCTCTAATTACCGGCCAATGCAAACAAAGCCTTCAGTGAACCGGCTGCCTTCTTGTCACCTCTGACCCGTGGTCAGACACGTGGCTGGGAGTGTTACCAGATGGAAATTGTTAGTGAAGACCCACGTTTAACAGGACATTTATTTGTGACCGAACAGCAGCTTAGGTCTTGGGCTTGACTTTTGTTTAGTACATGAGTTCAACCTTGCATGTGAAACCTTGTGTTTGGAGGTGGCTTGGCCTAGGGAAGAGAAAAGAAACTGCCCCCTCCTGAGTTCCTTTACAAGTACCTGGGTCAAAAGGAGGATGGGGAAACCAGTCCGGATATTAGGGCCTAATGGTCAGGGAAGGGGTCCAATGCCCAAACAAACATTTGCACTTGGGCACTTGGGTACAAAGCCTCGCTCAGCTGAGCTGTCACACACCTTCCTCTCCACATATGCTGACATCCCAGAGATTAAAAAGACAACCTCTTTTATCTCACAAGATCCCGCCAACTAAATATTCATCATCTGCCTGTCCTCAATCTGAATATTTCATTGCTCTAAATTAAGGTCGGTTGGAGTTTCACCAGTGTATCCACAAATAATTGAGCCAAAGTGCCTATAGTGGGCATGAGCCTGGGCAACGTCAGGGAAGAAGGCTGCTGGGGAATTGGATTACCTCACCCTGAAGATTTCCCAAGTCAGAAATGCACATGGAAAACCCTGCATATGCTCTTGACTTTCTCTGGGTGTGCAATTCTGCCCACAGCCTGCTGCTCTGGAAAGTTTTCCCATCAAGCCCCTGTGTTTGGTTCCATCTCTACACCGTGTGATCTTCCGCTGCTCTGTTCAGTAAGTGTTTGGGCAGACGGATGCAAATCGATGAAACACACATGGTTCATATAAGACGGAGATGAAGAGCCCTGCTGGCTGGGATACGCCCGACGGGTGATTACCACAAGCATCCTCGTGGTTGAGAGGAGAAAGAAAAATTAACCCTCAAAATCTATTGTTGTCTTTTAGTTCCTTTGTTTCCATAACTTCTCATATAATTTCACAAACTTGAATTCACTTTCAAGTATTCCAACATAACATCGTAGAGAAAGAAGCAGGATCATCAGTTCATAAGTGGAAGACTGGGGCGATGAGAAAGACAGGCTGGAGCCTCACAGCCAAGAATCCCTGTCTGTGTCCAGAGGCCTCTATCTCCCTCAGCAGAAGGTGCTTCCTCTGGGCAAGGTTCTCATTACGTCAGCAATGTGTTTTTCCAGATACCAGCCTCCCTTGGGATGTAGAAATTGTCTGGGGAAACATTTATCATCTCTAAGCAGGAATTTAGATCTTTGTTTGCCTGTTACATTTCTTCTAATTTCCCTGTGTGTGTGTGTACCATTTTCCTTAGAGATTATCAATTAGTAAGACTTTGCAGATTTAGTTTGACATTCATTTGTTACTATTTTGAATGCAAATGTTAAGTGGTTGTCCTCTGAGAATCTGTGAGTTTTGTGCTATATTTTTTTTTTCCAGAAGCAATGATTGTCTTGGCTCAGGCGTGCATGCGTGCACACACACACACACACACACACACACACACACCAGGTTCTGAAACAATAGAAACACACTTGGGAAAATGCAGACCGTGTACAAAACTCTTTTATGCTCCTATAGGGATACTGTGACAAATCTCATATTCCTGTACCCACATCACAAATGGAAAACCTGTTCAGAGATATGAAGTGACCTGCTAATATCACATGGCTTTTGTGTCACAAAGCTAAAATTAGAAACCCAAAGTAAAAATCTGACTGCTCAACCTAGGAACTTGCCAGTATAGGCTGTGAGGCTCTTTATGGAAGATGAGCTGAGAAAGGTAATGTTAAAATCCTAGTCCTGGTGGGATAATCAAGGATCTGATCACCCACAGAGAAGAGCAGCCTCAGCACAAAACAGAAACTGGTCTAAATCCAGCAAGGTGGAGTCAAGATTTGTGAGGCCTTGTAGCAAAGCCGTGGAGCCTAACAGCCTTGTGGTACCCTGGACCTCCTCCCCAAGGCTCCTCACACACCAGTGTGCACCTATCCCTTTCCCCCCACATTCTGGTATAGCTCAACCCACTCCGATTGGTCAATCAGCAATCCTGGACCTTGAGAAAGAAGATTTTGTGTCTAGGTAAATGTATTCATTTCCTAGAGCTGTCGTAACAAAATGCCATACACTCGCTGGCTTAAACAACAGAAATTTATTGTGTCATAGTGTTAGAGGCTAGAATTTCAAATTGAGGTGTCGACGGTTTGGTTCCTTCTGAGGGCCGAATGAGGGGGAAATCTCTTCCATGCCTCACTCCTTGGCTTCTGGTGATTTGCTGGCAGACGAGGCCTTTCCTCGGCCTAACACCTATCACTCCAATCTCGGCCTCCTTTGTCACATGGCATTCTCCCTGTGTGTGTGTCTCTCTCTGTGCTCAAACCGCCCCCACTTTTTATAAAGACACCAGTCATTCTGGAATCAGGACCACCCTAATAACTTCATCTTAATTTGATCATCTGTTAGAATCTACTTACAAAGAAGGTCAAATTCACAGGTATTGGTGGTTAGGATCTCAACATCTTTTGCAGGACACACTTCAATCCATAACAGTAAAGACAGGGCTTCTTCTTGAAAATCATCTACTCTGAACTAGTCATCCCTGACATACTTATTTTGGTTTCACCTACCTCAAACATAACGATTAACTTCCTTTTATAATGATCAACTTTATCCCTTTAAGTTTTTAAAATTTCTGTATTTTGACAAACAGCCCTTTGGATTTAGTACAAAATACACCCATTTCCCTGAAGGATAAAGACTCTCCTAAAATACAAAGTTGCTATATTATGGGGATGTATTACTTCCCTCTTACTTGAACTATAAACTCGGTTTACTCACATCATGGAAAACAAGTAACATAACTAAAAATGAATGAAAATCTATGTTAGTATTATTATTATTCAGAAGGAGACCTTGTGCAGAGGGAAGTTTTCTCCAACGTAATTCTGGAAAAGTTCTACAAGTTGTATTTTCCAAAGGATTTTACCTTTAAATCTTTCTGATTTATTTTTTTTAATAAATTGCTTTTATATTTTCTATAGTAAAAAAAAGTCGTTTTTGTTTTTGTTTTAAGAAAGGGAGGGAATGGGGGAGGAAGGAGGGATAGGAAGAACACAGAAGACGCCCAGCCAAGTCTAAATTCCACTCTGTTTTTTAATTCGCATTAGCATTTTTCTCAGTTCAGATTCACAGGTGAAAGTATAAGAGAACATCCAGTGTCACTTCCTTCATCAAAGAGCTTCCTTATAGCCTGAGAACGTATCCTTTTGCCTTATACATCCCCGTGCCTCGGG
Source organism: Mustela putorius furo (assembly GCF_011764305.1). Lineage (NCBI taxonomy): Eukaryota > Metazoa > Chordata > Mammalia > Carnivora > Mustelidae > Mustela > Mustela putorius. The sequence continues at coordinate 37,138,356 of NW_025421987.1, forward strand.
GAAAGACAGTACTTCATTATAGAAACACTTCACATAGCCTCTCTTGGCACGCTTTCTTCAGAGGTTCTCCGCTGCGCCACCACAGGAGGGCTGGGGCCTGTGAGGACTGTAGTTGGCCGTTTTCTCCACAGAGAGAAAATGCTTAGCTGGGGTGCGGAAGCCCTCCCCTATCCACACCCATTCGTGTGTAGATCAAACACCTCTGATTCCCATTATATTTTCCCTGGGTCTCAACATAGAGGCAAACAACTACAGTAAACAGTTAAATACTTACTTTCTTGCTACCGGGATTGAATGGGTGAAAGTCAGAGACCCGTCCTTAGTGGAGGCGAGCATGAAATTCAGGGCTCTGACAGCATTACTCAAAGTGCAGCCTGAGAACTACTTTCCACAGAATCAACTGAAAAGTTTGTTAATAGAAATTAACCAGGTGGGGCTCCTGGGTGGCTCAGTGGGTTAAAGCCTCTGCCTTCAGCTCAGGTCATGATCCCAGGGTGTTGGGATTGAGCCCTGCATCCGGCTCTCTGCTCAGCGGGAAGCCTGCTTCCTCCTCTCTCTCTGCCTGCCTCTCTGCCTACCTGTGATCTCTGTCTGTCAAATAAATTTAAAAAATCTTTAAAAAAATTAAAAATAAATTTTAAAAAATTAACCAGGTTTCTCAGGTTCGGCTTCAAACCAACATCAACAGAAATTCTTGGAGTGGGAGCTAAGGAATCTCATTTTTATTGCTTCCCAGGGGCCTTCAACACACCGTAAGGTATGAGAGACACTGCATGACCCAAATGTACATGAGCAGCCAAGGCTTATGTGAATATGGATCCCAACATGTACCTGGGTGTCCCTTGAGAACCCAGAAAATCAGTGATTTGTCACGCTAGTTAAGTGAAGTTGGACTTTGGATAGGGTCTTCCTTGACTTCTGCCTTCTCTGCAGAGAGTGTTTCTACACCTCAGCTTTCTTCAGCATTTCGCAAGCCCTCCATGCTATCAGATTGTTGTGATCGATTTACCTGAATTCCTTTTTCAGGCAGAGACAATGGCTTATTATCTCTGTGGCTTTCTCTATCCTTGCCTGACAGAGCTCCTGCCTAATAAGCCTTTGTTGATTAAACAAATAAACACAGCTGGTTTACCCCTCAGGAACTTAGTGAGCAAAGGATTTGTGTTTGATCTTGGTAAACTATTGGGATTCACTATGGCACAGGTTTAAGATGAGGTCAGGTCTGACTGGACCTTCAGCCTTGTTCCTGAGATCCCCAAACAGAGAGTTTCATCACAAATGCCACCCCCATCATCTTTCTCTTGTTATTGATGTAGAGGTTGCCCACGGTATGACATTAGTTTCAAGTGTACAACACAGTGACCCAACTTCTCCACAAGGGTAGCTCCCATCGGTCACCAGGCAGACGCCATTACAACACCATTGGCTGTGTGCCTTATGGTGTGCCTTTCATCTGGGTACCCTAGACATTCTGTAACTAGAAGCCTGTACCTCCTACTCCCTTTCACCCATTTTGTCCATCCCCTCCCCCCCACCCCACGCCCTGCCACCACCAGTCTGCTGTCTGTAGTTACAGGCCTGGTTCTGCTTTTGCTTTTCACTTGGTTTGTTTTAGATACCACGTCATCTCTCGAGTTGGAAACTTGTTCCTGCACTCTCATCTCACATTGCCTTTGAAAGGATATATTGCTGGTAGGTAGCAGGAAGGGGCCCAGGTGGCCTTATTAGAAAGAGAGTCGCAAATGGTATTTAGTTGCCCTATGGATTCAGGACTCAAGTGACATCTCCACCTACCCAAGGTCCAGGAATGCCTACGGAGGCCCTAGTGGGTGCGGCTCTCTGCATCTCAAGGCTCCAAGGGAGCAGGGGCCACATTCTCAGCAAAGGAGGAAGGCCAGTGCCTAGGAGAAGCCTCTCAGGCCTGACTGTTCCTCCCTCCCTGTGGAGTGCTCCCGGGCTTTCAGGTAGACTCTGTGGGAGGCTGGAAGGCAACCTGTGGCCCCAGGCCATTGCAGGACCGAGATCCACCACAGATGTGTCTCCCAACTTGCCCTTGCTACAGGGTTTGCGCCTTGACTAGTGACCCTTCAGGGATGGTTTGGTGGTTTCAGAAGTTCATAAAGTCAGAAAGCAGCAAACAAATGTGGTCAATGGTCCTGGTGCTAACACGCGCGCTATCTCCAGGAAACTGAGGTGGGACAGGAAAACGCTGGGGTTGAAGGCACTGAGTGGTTTGGCACATCTGGTTTGAGATGTGCTCACTGAAGAAGTGCCAGAAAAATGACGAGGAATATGGGGTCCTGGGAAAGGGCACTACCCCCAGGGCTCGGGGTGGTTTTGGGGGCTTTTTTCTGTTTTCATCTTTAAAAATAACAACAACAACAACAACAAAAGCTGAAATAAAGCTGACTTGAAATAAGTTCAGTCATGTGCGTATCCTAAGTCTGGCACATTCTTTGTCCTGTTAACATCTCCTTATTTCAAAGCACACTGTCAATTTATAAGGCCCAAACTTCACGGTGTTTTTAATTTAAGCAGAGGGTTTTTGCCAAACCTAGCCCTGAGAGAAATATTTTCATTATCCAGCTTTCTGATAGACCCCGCAGCTCGGGTGGGGTTTCACTCTCCAATTCAGCCAGTCTCTGGCTGCTCAGAGGCAAACCCCACGGATGGTCCTGAGAGTCAAAAATCAGCTGATGCCCGCATCTGCGGTGAGAGGCCCATGACAGGGAGTGGGTGGCAGAAGCAGGAGAACGAAATTGAGATTTAAATTTAATAGTGCTATATGTGATAGAAAGCAAAGGAAGGGTCGAATCATAGCAATTCCTAATAATTAGGAGAATCATCGCTACAATTACTGAGCCCTGATTGTCGCAGCAGCCTACCCTGTGCCTATACAGATGTATCGTTCCCCCAACAACTTTAGGAATAGATAACGTCCGTGTCCTGGTCATCATTTAGAGCTATAGCAGAAGCGCAGACAGATCAAAGGGAGATGGCTCCGGCTCTCCTTTTGTCTGCTGCCGGGTCGGTCCACACCCTTAGAAAACAAGCTTCAACAAGGTCTAATCGCTTCCCCCCAGGGATTAAGAAGGTGAGTAACCTTGGAAGGAAATCAAATAGAAAGGCCTGTAGATGATAGTCTAGAAAGACTAGTGAGTCCAGAAGTAGGGGTTGAAAATGCAGAGCATGAGGGCTCAAGGGGTGACCTGAATTTGCTCTAGTCTGGAGCCCTAGGAGGGTAGAGAGGCCTTAGGAAGGGGCCAGGAGACCTAAATGACAGATCTGGCAGATTTCTGGCAGCCTCTCACAGACCTTTTTCTAACTGTACATTTTTTAAACATCACACAATTCAGATGCATGAAATCTGGTTTATCCTAAAGGTGGAGTTAAATAAGCCAAAAAAAAAAAATTCCTATAAAACTGGATATAATGAAATTTTGACTTGAAATTCAACCCAGAGAATAATTATTTTAGATATGTTTTACTCTAGCAAAGAAATCAGCAGAGTTCTTGTATTTTTCTATGGTTTAATGTTTAGGAACCCATTTATTTCTAATTGCTAAATTAGCAAGAGCCGAGAATTCACACTGACTTTATGAAAATGGGCACCCATTTCTCAAATAGGGTATTTACGTATGCCTCACTGCTTTGCTATAAAATTCACCCTGAAAAATTCTCAGAGCTGTTTGTGCAAACTTTGGAACACAGTTAGCTCTTTTGGAGAGATCCAGAGCTCCCCAGCAGCAAGGCCAAAGGCAGGAGATCTGGAAGCAGAGTGTAACTGCACAGAGAAAGCTCCCGAGCCAACTCGCAGGAGTAACTAGAATGAAAACCCCGGTGACTGCTATTTGAGAATGCACTCTTGAAGAACAGACTTATTTAAATGGGTTTGGGTCCAGTTGCCTATACAGTTGGAGGGTAGATGGATCTGGACAAGAATCCCCATTGTTATATAAACTTTCCTGTATTCTAGTCTAAATCTTTCTTCATCTATCAAGTGGGACTAGGGAGGAAAGGGAGTAGGAAAAAGAAGAGAGAAAAGCAAAATCTCTTTCTATAGTATGGTGCATAAGTCAATATTTTAATTTATGGGAAGTCCCTTTCTGCTCTTGTACTATATTTCCAAAGTATTTATGATGTATGGGCTTTTATATCTGTTGTCCAAGCCAAATATTAATTTACTCTCTGAGTTTACATTCCTCCAATTATGCCTCACCCTCCAAGCTGATCCGGTTGGGATCTCCCACCAGCATTCTGGAAAGTCCAGCTTCCTGAGGGTAAATCTTTCCCTGCCAAATACTGAATCAACGGCACTCTATCTTAGAAAATATGGAGGAAGCGATTTGTAATGACTCATACACCTGGATATAAGACTCAAAGAATCTAGGCCAGCATAAGAGTACCAAATAGTCACAGTCCAGCCTTGATGTTGCATAAAACCTTCACCTTGCCTTAATTATGGGGAAGTTTAGCAACACGTAATGCCTCTACACTTGGCGACTGGCCCAGGGGTCGATGGTAATGATTATACTTGCTCCTTTTTAATCTTTCTCAAAGATAGAAATGCGTCCTTAGCAAGTCTATTGCTAAGGAAACAGAAGATAGACTCTTAGTCTTAAGGAGCTTATGGTCAAGCTAAGAAAATGTGGAAAAGCACATACGGTTTAGGAGCCAAAAGAAGTAAAACCTCCAAAAAGCATAAAAAAGAGAAGACAGAAAGGTAAGCCAAGAGGCAATCTCATGCATTGAAGGAAGGAAGCCGAGACAGAAAGGCTTTGATGCGAGGCAACGTCATGTCCCATAGGAAGTTCTGAGAAACTGACTCCTCTATAAATACATAGAGTTCCTTGCTAGTGAAAGATACCTCCACCATACACAGTAATGAGGAACTCATTATTAAATTGGAGCCATTATGCTTTTCTAAATAAGGATTTATGTGGTTTTTTCCCTTTCCTTTCCTTTTTTCTTATAAAACAACCCAAAATATGCAGAACCCAATTTGAAGTTAATATCCAGCTCTAAAATTTAGGCTCAGAATTTATGGTATTTCTTTTCTCTTGCTTTCTAACAAAGGGACATTTAGTGTGGTATCGTAAATCAGACCTCTCTTCTCTCATCTGCGAATATTTAGAAGAACTGAAAGGCCAAAGGCACTCTGGTTCCAGATTACTAGAAACAGCACTTTCCTTCTCTGTTCAGCTTTATGTGATTTCTTTCGCTCGCGTTCCACATTTTTTTTTTTTTTTAAGCATGCTGGCTTGTGGTAACCCTTGCATGTGTCATATTCTCAACTTGTTGTTTGATGCCATCTGTTTAACACAATAGAAAAGAATTAAGAGTCCTATCGTGTCATCTGAATTCATCTGATCCCCCTCTGATGAATATATGGCACTATTCTATGGGGCAAAAATCATGGGGGCTAAATCCTTCAAGTAGGCTCAGATGGCAAACATCTATTTTACCCTGGTATAGATGTTAGGTGTTCTACATCATTGCCCATCTCCACCCATACTTTTTCTGGTAAATGAATTGGCTTCTGGCAAATCCAGACCCCTCGATGCACCCTAGAAAGGGTATTTTAAAAGCATAGGAGTCAGCAGAATCTTATGGAGAGCTCTGGATTTGCATGCCATCATGCAACCAAACTAATTCCTTGAGGGAGTCATATAACCTCTCGTTTTGAAAATAGGGTTCACTTATGTACCCCCCCCCAAATTCATAGCTGAATTCCTAACTCACAATATCTCCAAATCTGACCTTACTTGGAAATAGGATCTTAACGAATGTAATCAAGTTAAAATGAGGCCATCAGGATGAGTTGATGCCAATATGACTGAGGTCCTTGCAGAATGGGGAAATTTCGACACAGACACACATAGAGAGAAAACACCATGTGGATATCCTACAAGTCAAAGACAGAAGAATGGAGGGAACAGATCGTTTTCTCAAAGTGCTAAAAAGGAACCAACTTTGCCAGCATCTGAATTTCAGACTTCTAGCCTCCACAACTGTGAGACAATAAATTGGGTGGTTAAGCCACCCAGTTAGTGGTTTTGGTTATGGCAGCCCTTGCAAACTATTACAGATCCTATTATAGACCCATTTCACTGGGCTGTGTTAAGAATTACAGAAAATATGTCAAGTATCCAACCTGGCTTCAGGGCTGGAACTGCCCTTCCTGTAGAACACTGCACTTGAACACAGTTTCAGTGAAACTGGAAGACAGCTCACGCTCTCACATGGGAGCTCTCTGCTCTCATTATCATGTCCATGGCCTTAAAGTCCCTCGTACAGAGCATCTCTACTTACCACCCAGGGTTCAAAACAGACCAAATGAGTCCTATGAAACCCAAGATCCATTCTGAATCTCTAAAACAAGCATGACAATAGTTGCATAGACATAAGTGGGAGGGAAGGAATCTGTGGAGATCAAGGTTTCTAGCCAGTTCTCTTCTGTTATCCGATGCATTTTCTTCTACCCACAATTTTCCTTCACTCACAGAGTTCCCCAAACGACTCCCTTTAGCTTCTGGGTGTCCATTAGGCTACTCCTACAACCAATCCTTTGCTACTTTTACAAGACTGGTTCTCATAGTTCAACAGCATCACAATTACCTGCGGAGTGTGTAAAACCCAGATTGTGGAGTCCTCCTAACAGACTTTCAGTAGGTCTCGGGGAGCACCAGCAAGTGTCTGGGCCAAGCTGATACGCCTGATCTAGAGACCATATTTTGAGAACACCTGATGTATAATCTGACCTTTCTGCTTCAGTTTCCACTGATGACTCATCGACGAACTTTCAGGTTCCCCAAATTTTATTTATTTATTTATGTATTTATGTATTTATTTATTTGATTATATCTGACACACAATGTTACATTAGTTTCAGGTATCCAATTTAATGATTTGATGAGTTTATACATTATACTATTTTCATCACAATTGTAGCTACCATCTGTCCCATTACCTTGCTTTACGACATCATTGACTATATTCATATTCATTATGCAGTGTTTTTTGTTCCCATGACTCCTTCATTTATTCATTCTGTAACTGGAGGACTGTCTGTGCCTCTCCCCTTCATCCATTTTTTTTTAAAAGATTTTATTTATTTATTTGACAGAGAGAAATCACAAGTAGTCGGAGAGGCAGGCAGAGAGAGAGAGGGAAGCAGCCTCCCTGCTGAGCAGAGAGCCCGATGCGGGACTTGATCCCAGGACCCCGAAATCATGACCTGAGCCGAAGGCAGTGGCTTAACCCACTGAGCCACCCAGGCGCCCTCCCCTTCATCCATTTTGCTCACTCCCTAGTCTTCTCCCTTCTGGCAGCCATCAGCTTGTTCTCTGTATTTGTAAATCTGATTCTGCTTTTTGTTTGATTATTCTCTTTTTGTTTTTAGACTGTTATGAGCTGAATTACATGGGATTAATCCTTCTCAGTCTGACTTATTTCACTTAGCATAATAGCCTCTAGGTCCATCCATGTCCTCTCAAATGGCACAATCTCATCCTTTTTGTGGCTGCATAATATCTCATTGACTATATCTATGTATATACTACATTTCCCTTACCCATTTGTCTATTGGTGGACACTTGGGTTACTTCCATATCTTGGCTATTGGAAATAATGCTGCAACAAACATATGGATGCACATATCTTTTCAAATCAGTGTTTTTGTTTTCTTTGGACAAATACCCAATAGTGGAATTATTGGATCATATGATATTTCTACTTTTACCAAAATTGATATTTTTATAAGGACTCTGACCCGAATCCTCTTTTTGTCTTAGCTACATAGGTCTCTGACCATCATAAATATTAGAATACTTAGAGTAATTAATCCAATCACCTGTGACCAAGAAAGAGTGGGTATGTGTCCCCACATTTAGTGACTTAGTGCCCTACACCTTCTGTAATTTTATAAGTGGAGCCATGTGTCAAGGATTCTGCCATGTGTCTAGTTTACAAAATGTGTGCCCGAACCTTATTTATGAGTCAAATATTTGTCACAGTGAGTTCACAAACGTTGACTTCATACTATACATTATTAAGAAGTACAGCATTTCAGAATCACACCAAACAACATCATTCTAAGGGGAAAGTGCTTCATTGTTCTAACTTGGGTTTCCTAGAACTCTCATATCACAGAGACTCTTCAGGTAAAACTATGATGGGTTCTTGCAGACTTGTAGCTTTGATGGCAAGGGGATGGACCTAATTGTAGCACTACCATCAGAAGTAGAGACAAAATCTATAGGGGATATTTGCAGGTGTTTTTATATGTCAACGCATTAACTGAGTGTGGTGTCTTTATATAAGTAGATTGTCTGTTCTTTTATAGCATACTGAATCTTGGTTTTCCCCCAGGTCAACCATAGAACTGTAGACCTAGTAGATATTTAGTAAGTACTTGATTAATGAATGAATGGTCATTATCCTTTATATTTGTGTAGTAACTTCGAATCTTTCCATTGGCATCATCTCTGAAATCATCATAATGTATGAAATTTGCTCTGAAGGCATTTTTCAGCTTTTGTCCCATTATTTCACTTTACAATATCATTGACTATATGGACACAATTAAAGAAAAAACAAATTGCTAAAAATAAGTTCAAAATATACCTTCTTTACTTATTTCTGAAGAACTATGGAGGGAATCTATTGACCATGGAACTTCTTTTTTTTTTCCCCCCCAAAGAAACTTCTTTCTCACAGCTCCACCCCACACGCCTCTCATCCTTCTCTCTTCTTCTACCTTTGCTCCAATTTTGTAACAAACTCTGTACTATGAGCCTTTCTCAGCAAGGTTGCCAAGAGAGTTTGGAACACTCACATTTGTGCCCCAGTACTGAACTTAAATGAGTTTTCTTGGGGTCTCTCTTCCAAAACAGTAGCCTCACCCTTAGACCCCCTTCTTCTAAGATTCTTTACTTCTACTTTTTAAATATATTTAGCAAATCACAATTGAATTTCTCTTCTGTAAACAGTCACAAAAAGATTGGGCTCATGTAGATGGTAGAAACAATCATTAGTTTTCCAAATATGATTCAACTTAAAAGCAAGAATTTTCTTTAGCCTTCTGCTATGCAGTTGCATTCCTTTCTCCCCACACTCTCAAATCTCAAATTCTTAAGCAAAGAAGTTTTGGGAATTGTTATTGTTGTTTTTTTTTTTTTAATCTAGGAAAGAATCCAGAAAACTTTGTTTTTCTTGGTCTTCATCTTGGTGCAGATGAAATATAGTCTTCTGTATTTCAAGTATGAAGTGGCAGCTGTAGACAGAGGCAGTATTGCTTCTAGAACCAAATTATCCCAGTCAAAGGGTCATGATGCAACCTGCCTATTCTGAATTTATCAAGAAAACAATGACTTAGTTCTATCTTTCTCAGGAAAAAAACTGTTTACTCATTTAGTGTCTCAGGAATGGAACAGGATCCAAGGCCAGGGCCAAGGGGGTGAGATTTGAAGAGAAACAAACCATAAAGCTAGAAGCCAACTATTAGCATCCAAATGACAATAATAATATGATGTGGAGATAGGCAATGACTTCCCTTGCACTAGATTGCAAATGTCCAGATTCCTACTAAAAATGATCTCAGATAAATATGGAACCTATTCTAAGTTAAATGGTCAGTCTCAGAAAGGACATGAGGCTCCTGGCAACTATATCAAAACTTGATCTGGTTTCTTAGTTCACATTTCCCAGCTGTAAGATGCAAAGTGTGAGTGGAAAGAAAGAGGGGTGCTCTGTGCCTGCCCGACCTCCAGAGATGTTGACCACTCTTTAAATTTAAGAGCTCAAATTCAACTTTTTATAGTTAATCTTTTAACTTTTTGTTCTTATTATTCCTCAACCTGGAAAGCTCTCCACCCTCCTCTTTACCATGGCCAATCCTTGCTTATCTTTTTGGTTTCAGTTTAAACATAATTTTTGCCAGATAGCCTCCCTTGACCCTGGCTACTCTCCTTTAAACTAGATGAACTCCTGCCAGGGCTTCTGTAGTGCCAAGATCCTGCAGACTACTCATCACACTTCTGTTCCTGCATAATAATTTCCTGTCCCTCTGATCAATGGTAACCTCTGTGAGGGCAATGACCTTCTTTACTTTCCATATCATTTTGAACAGGTGCTTATCACATACAAGTTGGTATATAGAAGTCTGGTTTTGTTCTCAACCTCTTCAGAAAGAAGAGAAATTTTTTTTTTTTTTTTTAATTTTTTATTTTTTATAAACATATATTTTTATCCCCAGGGGTACAGGTCTGTGAATCACCAGGTTTACACACTTCACAGCACTCACCAAAGCACATACCCTCCCCAATGTCCATAATCCCACCCCCTTCTCCCAAACCCCCTCCCCCCGGCAACCCTCAGTTTGTTTTGTGAGATTAAGAGTCACTTATGGTTTGTCTCCCTCCCAATCCCATCTTGTTTCATTTATTCTTCTTCTACCCACTTAAGCCTCCATGTTGCATCACCACTTCCTCATATCAGGGAGATCATATGATAGTTGTCTTTCTCTGCTTGACTTATTTCGCTAAGCATGATACGCTCTAGTTCCATCCATGTTGTTGCAAATGGCAAGATTTCATTTCTTTTGATGGCTGCATAGTATTCCATTGTGTATATATACCACATCTTCTTGATCCATTCATCTGTTGATGGACATCTAGGTTCTTTCCATAGTTTGGCTATTGTGGACATTGCTGCTATAAACATTCGGGTGCATGTGTCCCTTTGGATCACTACATTTGTATCTTTAGGGTAAATATCCAATAGTGCAATTGCTGGGTCATAGGGCAGTTCTATTTTCAACATTTTGAGGAACCTCCATGCTGTTTTCCAGAGTGGCTGCACCAGCTTGCATTCCCACCAACAGTGTAGGAGGGTTCCCCTTTCTCCGCATCCTCGCCAGCATCTGTCATTTCCTGACTTGTTGATTTTAGCCATTCTGACTGGTGTGAGGTGATATCTCATTGTGGTTTTGATTTGTATTTCCCTGATGCCGAGTGATATGGAGCACTTTTTCATGTGTCTGTTCACCATCTGGATGTCTTCTTTGCAGAAATGTCTGTTCATGTCTTCTGCCCATTTCTTGATTGGATTATTTGTTCTTTGGGTGTTGAGTTTGCTAAGTTCTTTATAGATTCTGGACACTAGTCCTTTATCTGATATGTCGTTTGCAAATATCTTCTCCCATTCTGTCAGTTGTCTTTTGATTTTGTTAACTGTTTCCTTTGCTGTGCAAAAGCTTTTGATCTTGATGAAATCCCAGTAGTTCATTTTTTTCCCCTTGCTTCCCTTGTCTTTTGCGTTGTTCCTAGGAAGATATTGCTGCGGCAGAGGTCGAAGAGGTTGCTGCCCGTGTTCTCCTCAAGGATTTTGATGGATTCCTTTCGTACATTGAGGTCCTTCATCCATTTTGAGTCTATTTTTGTGTGTGGTGTAAGGAAATGGTCCAATTTCATTTTTCTGCATGTGGCTGTCCAATTTTCCCAGCACCATTTATTGAAAAGGCTGTCTTTTTTCCATTGGACATTCTTTCCTGCTTTGTCGAAGATTAGTTGACCATAGATTTGAGGGTCTATTTCTGGGCTCTCTATTCTGTTCCATTGATCTATGTGTCTGTTTTTGTGCCAGTACCATGCTGTCTTGATGATGACAGCTTTGTAATAGAGCTTGAAGTCCGGAATTGTGATGCCACCAACGTTGGCTTTCTTTTTCAATATCCCTTTGGCTATTCGAGGTCTTTTCTGGTTCCATATAAATTTTAGAATTATTTGTTCCATTTCTTTGAAAAAGATGGATGGTACTTTTGATAGGAATTGCATTAAATGTGTAGATTGCTTTAGGTAGCATAGACATTTTCACAATATTTATTCTTCCAATCCAGGAGCATGGAACATTTTTCCATTTCTTTGTGTCTTCCTCAATTTCTTTCATGAGTACTTTATAGTTTTCTGAGTATAGATTCTGTGTCTCTTTGGTTAGGTTTATTCCTAGGTATCTTATGGTTTTGGATGCAATTGTAAATGGGATTGACTCCTTAATATCTCTTTCTTCTGTCTTGCTGTTGGTGTAGAGAAATGCAACTGATTTCTGTGCATTGATTTTATATCCTGACACTTTACTGAATTCCTGTATAAGTTCTAGCAGTTTTGGAGTGGAGTCTTTTGGGTTTTCCACATATAGTATCATATCATCTGCGAAGAGTGATAATTTGACTTCTTCTTTGCCGATTTGGATGCCTTTAATTTCCTTTTGTTGTCTGATTGCTGAGGCTAGGACCTCTAGTACGATGTTGAATAGCAGTGGTGATAATGGACATCCCTGCCGTGTTCCTGACCTTAGCGGAAAAGCTTTCAGTTTTTCTCCATTGAGAATGATATTTGCGGTGGGTTTTTCATAGATGGCTTTGATGATATTGAGGTATGTGCCCTCTATCCCTACACTTTGAAGAGTTTTGATCAGGAAGGGATGTTGTACTTTGTCAAATGCTTTTTCAGCATCTATTGAGAGTATCATATGGTTCTTGTTCTTTCTTTTATTGATGTGTTGTATCACATTGACTGATTTGCGGATGTTGAACCAACCTTGCAGCCCTGGAATAAATCCCACTTGGTCGTGGTGAATAATCTTTTTAATGTACTGTTGAATCCTATTGGCTAGTATTTTGTTGAGTATTTTCGCATCTGTGTTCATCAAGGATATCGGTCTATAGCTCTCTTTTTTGGTGGGATCCTTGTCTGGTTTTGGGATCAAGGTGATGCTGGCCTCATAAAATGAGTTTGGAAGTTTTCCTTCCATTTCTATTTTTTGGAACAGTTTCAGGAGAATAGGAATTAGTTCTTCTTTAAATGTTTGGTAGAATTCCCCCGGGAGCTGTCTGGCCCTGGGCTTTTGTTTGTTTGGAGATTTTGAATGACTGTTTCAATCTCCTTACTGGTTATGGGTCTGTTCAGGCTTTCTATTTCTTCCTGGTTCAGTTGTGGTAGTTTATATGTTTCTAGGAATGCATCCATTTCTTCCAGATTGTCAAATTTATTGCCGTAGAGTTGCTCATAGTATGTTCTTATAATAGTTTGTATTTCTTTGGTGTTAGTTGTGATCTCTCCTCTTTCATTCATGATTTTATTTATTTGGGTCCTTTCTCTTTTCTTTTTGATAAGTCTGGCCAGGGGTTTATCAATTTTATTAATTCTTTCAAAGAACCAGCTCCTAGTTTCGTTGATTTGTTCTATTGTTTTTTTGGTTTCTATTTCATTGATTTCTGCTCTGATCTTTATGATTTCTCTTCTCCTGCTGGGCTTAGGGTTTCTTTCTTTTTTTTTTTTTTTTTTTTTTTTTTAAAGATTTTATTTATTTATTCGACAGAGAGAGATCGAGATCACAAGTAGGCAGAGAGGCAGGCAGAGAGAGAGAGGAGGAAGCAGGCTCCCTGCTGAGCAGAGAGCCTGATGCGGGACTCGATCCCAGGACCCTGAGATCATGACCTGAGCCGAAGGCAGCGGCTTAACCCACTGAGCCACCCAGGCGCCCCTTAGGGTTTCTTTCTTGTTCTTTCTCCAGCTCCTTTAGGTGTAGGGTTAGGTTGTGTACCTGAGACCTTTCTTGTTTCTTGAGAAAGGCTTGTACCGCTATATATTTTCCTCTCAGGACTGCCTTTGTTGTGTCCCACAGATTTTGAACCGTTGTATTTTCATTATCATTTGTTTCCATGATTTTTTTCAATTCTTCTTTAATTTCCCGGTTGACCCATTCATTCTTTAGAAGGATACTGTTTAGTCTCCATGTATTTGGGTTCGTTCCAAACTTCCTTTTGTGGTTGAGTTCTAGCTTTAGAGCATTGTGGTCTGAAAATATGCAGGGAATGATCCCAATCTTTTGATACCGGTTGAGTCCTGATTTAGGACCGAGGATGTGATCTATTCTGGAGAATGTTCCATGTGCACTAGAGAAGAATGTGTATTCTGTTGCTTTGGGATGAAATGTTCTGAATATATCTGTGATGTCCATCTGGTCCAGTGTGTCATTTAAGGCCTTTATTTCCTTGCTGATCTTTTGCTTGGATGACCTGTCCATTTCAGTGAGGGGAGTGTTAAAGTCCCCTACTATCATTGTATTATTGTTGATGTGTTTCTTTGATTTTGTTATTAATTGGTTTATATAGTTGGCTGCTCCCACATTGGGGGCATAGATATTTAAAATTGTTAAATCTTCTTGTTGGACAGACCCTTTGAGTATGATATAGTGTCCTTCCTCATCTCTTATTATAGTCTTTGGCTTAAAATCTAATTGATCTGATATAAGGATTGCCACTCCTGCTTTCTTCTGATGTCCATTAGCATGGTAAATTCTTTTCCACCCCCTCACTTTAAATCTGGAGGTGTGTCTTCGGGCTTAAAATGTGTTTCTTGGAGGCAACATATAGATGGGTTTTTTTTTTTTATCCATTCTGATACCCTGTGTCTTTTGACAGGGGCATTTAGCCCATTCACATTCAGGGTAACTATTGAGAGATATGAATTTAGTGCCATTGTATTGCCTGTAAGGTGACTGTTACTGTATATGGTCTCTGTTCCTTTCTGATCTACCACTTGTAGGCTCTCTCTTTGCTTAGAGGACCCCTTTCAATATTTCCTGTAGAGCTGGTTTGGTATTTGCAAATTCTTTCAGTTGTTGTTTGTCCTGGAAGCTTTTAATCTCTCCTTCTATTTTCAATGATAGCCTAGCTGGATATAGTATTCTTGGCTGCATGTTTTTCTCGTTTAGTGCTCTGAAAATATCATGCCAGCTCTTTCTGGCCTGCCAGGTCTCTGTGGATAAGTCAGCTGCCAATCTAATATTTTTACCATTGTATGTTACAGACTTCTTTTCCCGGGCTGCTTTCAGGATTTTCTCTTTGTCATTGAGACTTGTAAATTTTACTATTAGGTGACGGGGTGTGGGCCTATTCTTATTGATTTTGAGGGGCATTCTCTGAACCTCCTGAATTTTGATGCTCGTTCCCTTTGCCATATTGGGGAAATTCTCCCCAATAATTCTCTCCAGTATACCTTCTGCTCCCCTCTCACTTTCTTCTTCTTCTGGAATCCCAATTATTCTAATGTTGTTTCGTCTTATGGTGTCACTTATCTCTCGAATTCTCCCCTCGTGGTCCAGTAGCTGTTTGTCCCTCTTTTGCTCAGCTTCTTTATTCTCTGTCATTTGGTCTTCTATATCACTAATTCTTTCTTCTGCCTCATTTATCCTAGCAGTTAGAGCCTCCATTTTTGATTGCACCTCATTAATAGCTTTTTTGATTTCACCTTGGTTAGATTTTAGTTCTTTAATTTCTCCAGAAAGGGCTTTTATATCTCTCGAGAGGGTTTTCTCTAATATCTTCCATGCCTTTTTCGAGCCCGGCTAGAACCTTGAGAATTGTCATTCTGAACTCTAGATCTGACATATTACCGATGTCTGTATTGATTAGGTCCCTAGCCTTCGGTACTGCCTCTTGTTCTTTTTTTTGTGTTGAATTTTTACGTCTTGTCATTTTGTCCAGATAAGAGTAAATGAAGGGGCAAGTAAAATACTAAAAGGGTGGCAACAACCCCAGGAAAATATGCTTTAACCAAATTAGAAGAGATCCAAAATCGTGAGTGGGGAGAAAGGGGATAAAAAGAGGTTCAAAAAGGAAGAAAGAAAGAAAAAAACAAAAAGAAAAGAAAAAGAAAAAAAAAAAAAAAAGAAAAGAAAAGAAAAGAATTTTTAAAAAAAGAAAACACCTAAGAAAAATGTAAAAAAAATATATATATATTAGATAAACTAGTAAAAAATCGTTAAAAAAGAAAAAGGTAACAGTTAAAAAAAAAATTTTACCCGAAGGCGATAAAAAAAAATGAAAAGAAAAAATTAAATTAACTGCAAGACTAAAAAAAAAAATCACAGGAAAAAAGCCATGAGTTCCGTGCTTGGCTTTCTCCTCCTCTGGAATTCTGCTGCTCTCCTTGGTATTGAAACCGCACTCCTTGGTAGGTGAACTTGGTCTAGGCTGGATTTCTTGTTGATCTTCTGGGGGAGGGGCCTGTTGTAGTGATTCTCAAGTGTCTTTGCCCCAGGCGGAATTACACCGCCCTTACCCGGGGCCGGGGTGAGTAATCCGCTCGGGTTTGCTTTCAGGAGCTTTTGTTCCCTGAGCGCTTTCCGTAGAGTTCCAGAGGACGGGAATACAAATGGCGGCCTCCTGGTCTCCGGCCCGGAGGAGCCGAGAGCCCAGGGCCCCACTCCTCAGTGCGCCCTCAGAGAACAGCGCCCAGTTACTCCCGTCTGCCTGACCTCCGGCCGCGCTCCGAGCTCACCGAGCCTGCGACCGGTTCAAGGTAACACCGAGCTGTGAGCTTACTGTCAGCTCTGTCTCTGTAGCCGGCTTTCCCGTTCCAATACCCGCAAGCTCTGCGACACTCAGACACCCCCGATCCTTCAGTGACCCTGCGGGACCTGAGGCCACGCTGACCCCGCGTGGGCTTCGCCCCGGTTTAGCCTCTGGAGCGATGTCCCTCAGCGGAACAGACTTTTAAAAGTCCTGATTTTGTGCGCGGTTGCTCCGCCGCTTGCCGGGAGCCGGCCCCTCCCCCCGGGGTCTATCTTCCCGTCGCTTTGGATTCACTTCTCCGCCGGTCCTACCTTTCAGAAAGTGGTTGTTTTTCTGTTTCCAGAATTGCTGTTCTTCTTCTCTTCGATCTGCCGATGGATTTTCAGGTGTTTGCAATCTTTAGATAAGCTATCTAGCTGATCTCCGGCTAGCTGAAGCAGTCTCAGCCTGCTACTTCTCCGCCATCTTGACTCCTCCCCTCAGAAAGAAGAGAAATTTTGAAATATTTCTATGCATACCACCTTCTTTTTAAGGTTCATCTGTATATGTATCTCCAAATTATTTGAATAGTTCGAATTAGTCTTTATATACTAACCTTATGTCACATATAATTTCATCTTACTTCCAGTTTGGGGTTTTCTTTTTCTTCTTAGTTCTATCTCTCTCTCTTTTTTCTCCTCTCACCCAGGACATTACTTTCTAAAATTCAAAAGCTCTGAATTTGTGTTTCAGCATTCTGAGAATCTTGCTTCACATGTTTATTTCTAGAAACTGTGCTTGCGGGAGTTCTGAGGTCTGTGGCTGCAGCTTCAGGGTCATGGGAAAACCCTTACTGAAAAGAAGGAGGTTTCTGGAGTCCTCCAATGAATATGTATCATTGGGTAATCTCAGAGGAGTCAACTCTTGACTACCTTCACATAAAATACTTCTCTCTCAAATGAGTAGCCTCAACAGTAATTATATCCAAAATGCCCACTTTGCTTTGGAATTTACTTCTACTCTTCTTAGTGACAAGTTCTTTAATGAGAAAGAATAGAACAAGCATTGCTAAGAAGGAACTGAAGCATAAGCAAGGTTAGGAGATAAGAAAAAAACATCTCCATTAATTGCGTTCCAGTCTCCAAGTACAGATCATTCAGAACAAACTTGCAGATCAATCCAAGAACACCCAGGGAGAAAAACATGCATAACTATGAATGTACCTCCACCCCAGAGACAGACAAGTGCCCTTCTGATTTAAAGATGAACACACTATCTGTTTGTCCTTAGCAAGATTCTAGAATGGAGCATTAAATAGCAATTCGTGGATAGTTGGGTCAGAATACCTTACCTCTGTTCCAAAGATTAAAATCAAGCTTTTTCAAACTTAAAACACTGTGTCAGATGAATACCAAAGAGGAATTCAATTTTTATTTCAATAGGCCTCTTGAAAAGCTTTATTATTATATAATTTTAAGAACCAGATGGTAAACTGAGGACTGCACAGACACACAGTGAGGTGGATTGGGAGTTGAATGAACAAATATATTAAAGAGACTTGTTTAGTGTATCCATGTCCTTTGGAAGGAGTAGTCTCTCTTACATGTCATAGTGCTCTTCATATCATGTTGACAATGATTTAGGTAACATTTTTTTCAGTACTGCCAAAAGCACGAAACTGGGAAGAAAAATACATTGGTTAATGGAATCAAGATCCAGATTGAGAAATATTTTAACAGGCAATAAATAGTCACCAACATTCCATAAACTTACAATTAAGGACACATGTCTGAGCAGTGACTTTTATTAATCAAGTAATTTATATGCTGCTTTAGAACAGACAGAAAATACAAACAAGAAAACAGAAGAAAAAGCTGTCAGCATGGTAGTTATTAGAACTGTCCTCCAAAATTACAGGTTTCCTTCCAAGTGCGTGGTAAGGTTGCATCTCCTTACTGCCTTTGACATGAGACATGGCCTTATGATTTTCCTTTTACAACAAAACAGCAGAAATGCCATGCAGCACGTGCAAGTTGTCTCATCCTTTATTCCTGTCCTGGTGGTAATGGAAGCTTCTGGAGGCTCCATCTGTCTGTGTTTTTGCGTGTGATGAGTGAGTGCCCTCTCACACAGCATGCATTGGGGAATAGCAGACTCAAGAACTAATCTCTTGTTGTATTAAGCAACTGAGATTTGGGAAGTCTTTGTACTGCAGCAAAACCTAATCTATTTTGACTAATAAAACTAGTATTTCTGAACACAGATAAGAAGTAGATTGGTAGTACTTTACATTGTCATGTCCTAATTCACTTTATTATACTGTAAGGTAAACATATTTTTACAATATCAGTTTTTCAACTGTAGGATAATAATAGGTCACCATTTGGACACTGCATTCATCAGTGGGACAATCTCCTATTCTTAGAAAATTTTCCCCCTATTATATTATAACTAATGTTATGATGACACTGTTCATATCTTTAATATTTACTTGGGATAAATTTAGAAAAGTGGTATTATAGGAAAAAAAGGTTATTGCCTTATTGGGCTTTTATCATATATTTATAAATTATCCTAAAATAAATACTATAAATATACAGTCACAGCTGTGTACAAGAAATCCTGTTTTGTCAGATACTTTTCCACATAGGATATGGCTATTTTCACATTCACCAGTCTAATTAAGCCAGCACACTTAGGAGCTAGTTTGCTTGAACATTTCATCACGTGTTTGAAGACCATTTCATTTCTTTGTTATACAATTGTTCATGGCCTTTCTTTTGTGTCTATTTTAGCTGATTCACAGGGGTTCTTAAGATATTAAGTCTATTAACACTTATCACATATTTTGCAAACACATTTTTTAGTTTTCTAGTTTTAAAATATTATTTATGATTTTTTGCCATATTGAAGTTTCAAGTTTTAGATTAAAATAAATATAGCAGTCTTTCCTATGTGACTTATGTCTTTGGAAGTCATGCTTAGAATATGTCCTCAAATCTCCAAATAAAATGGAATATTTTCCTCTAGTATTTTTATTATTTTTTACACACACTTTTTAATCCACCTAGAATTTGTTTACGAATATTGAATATAATAGGACTCTTTTCTTATCTCCTCAAGAAAAAAAAGACCTAGAGTTTTTTTTAACTGACCTAAAACACAGTAAGAAGCTGCAGTGAAAAATCTAAGATTTTACAATTCTGGAATATGTTTGACTGCCAGATGAAAATGGCTTAATAAATACCCCTTGTTCCCTTGAAAACATTAGGTCTGAGTTCTTACAATGTCTTAAACTAAGAATGGCTTAAAGAGTTAAAGGGCACAAACACTAATTTAGGGTGTGGTGTTCCAGAACCTACCACCCAGCAAAAAGCAGTAGAAACTTAGACACATTGCTTATCTTCCTTGGGCTATAGTTTGTCATTCTAAAAATGAGAGAAGTGAAATAATAAAATATTATTACTAGATGATCTAAGGGTCCTTTCAAAGCCTAAGATACTAATACTTTATGTTTAATAAATAGGTGAAAGAAACTATATAATCAGGTTTCTAAATAGAAACCCATATGCCTGATCTAACAAACCCTGGTCATTTCAATACCTTATCTGATTGAGAGTCTCTGGAAGCCAGACCAGAGGTTAAACTCAAGGTTCATACATTCATTATTCATAAAACAAAAATTAA
Source organism: Mustela putorius furo (assembly GCF_011764305.1). Classification (NCBI taxonomy): domain Eukaryota; kingdom Metazoa; phylum Chordata; class Mammalia; order Carnivora; family Mustelidae; genus Mustela; species Mustela putorius. Next base: position 37,158,379 of record NW_025421987.1, read on the forward strand.
GAACCTGTTTTGTACCAGGCACTATATTAGGTACCAGGGATTTAAAGACGACTAAAATGAAGTCTGTACTCTAAAAGATACCACAGGTAATGAGTGATGACAGTCCAGTAGACTAACAATTACAATACAATGTGATAATTGTGTTGAGTGTCTAACTGCTGTAGGTTCAGAGACATGCATCTGTTATCCAAGTCTCTAAATGATAGGTCTAGATGATATCTAAAGATTCTTCCAGCTTTACATCTTGTGCACACTTCTAAATCAGAAGGAAGACTAGCTTACCAAACCTACTTCCCCAGGGCTAACCAGTAGTTGTGTAAAGACAAATGCTGAGCAGTGCCCCCAAGGCTCAAGTCAGAGACTCAATTACAACTGACTGTTTAAGATTAGAGATGCCTCTGGAGTCTCCAACCAAACCACATATAACCTCCATAAATCCCTCCTGACAATTATCTTCTGTGGACATTTTCCATGGTGCTGCCTCATCTAAGCTTTCTTAGATGTATGGTGTAAATAAAATTCAGTGTGATATCCTTTCTGTGCTTTAGTTACCTGCTCACTAAAGACACATTTTGTTTTATGGAAGGGTGACCTTGACAAGTGACCATATGTTAGCATGCAACCGTAATGGCGAAGTGCACTGATTCAAGTGATGGCTAGGAAGGGGTTCATGTGATCTAAAGCTGGGTTTTGCAGAGATAGTTAGAAGATCTGCCTCTTAGAGGCTGTAAACATTTGGGGCAGGATTCTGACATTATACTTTGTATAGCACAAAGCTCTCAGACTCCCACATTAGGAAAGCTGAGCTTTTGTTTCAATAGAAATAACTTGCCAGTTCCTCCTGATCAAGAACAGAGGAAAAGAAAATTCATGAGCTGACAGAATTCTTGCTGAAACATGGAATGCTGATCTATACTCCCAAAGTTTCCGATTCATATAGGTATGGAGTGGTATGTAAGAATTCGTATTTCTAGCAAGTTCTCAGGTGATGCCGCTGCTGGTAGTAGAGGAATCAAACTTTAAGAACCACTGTCCTAGAAGGTAGTTAGCTGATCCTTGACAAATCTTTCCCATCCCAAAGAACTTCTCAAAAGAAGCCAGGATACAGGCTTCTGTTAAGAAAGTGGATACAGGCTTCTGTATCCACTAAGGGTCTTCATAGAGAGTCCTCTCAGAAGTGGAATAAAGAAAAGATTAGAAGTAAATACCATTAAGAGTTCTCCTGAGGGGTGCCTGGGTGGCTCAGTGACCTAAGCATCTGATTTCGGCTTAGATCATGATCCTGGGGTCCTGGGATCGAGCCCTGTGTTGGGACCTGCTTCTGCCCCTCTCCTGCTCTTACTCTCTCTCTCTCAAATAAATAAATAAAATCTTTAAAAAAAGAGTTCTCCTGGGGCCAGAGGAAAAGATATGAATAGAACAATGACCCTTTGATGTATTGTTTGGGAGGATAATATCCACTATAGGTAGAACCAGTGACCTGATGTAAATCAGCATGGCGAAGACCGGACGCCATTCATCGGGGTATCATACTTAAGATTACAGCTGTTCCTCCCATTCCTCAGTAATATTCCAGTTCTCCTTTTTTCTTAGTATTTGTGGTGCCTAGTGGAGCTGAGCTATTGGGCCCATTGGTAGGTACTCCTTAAGATACCTGAGAAACTCCAGCTTATAATCCTTATCCTTACGATTTCAAGTTACTCAAGATGATGTGTTCTTTATCTAAACAGTTCAGTAATTCACTATTTAGGGGGATTTACTGTATTCTCTATAGCAGGCTATGCTATCAAAATTTCTTTTGAGAATAATTCATTGCAAATCGAATGGTCCTTATAAGTGAAAGTTTCTTCTTTCTCTTTGGGTAAGTTTTTCGAACTTGGATTTCAAGACTGGAAGTGATGACTCTCTCTCCACAGTGTCATCCACAGACTCTCCTCCCGACTCTGCGTGGTGTGTGACTATGGCCCCGGACCAGTCACAGACTGGAGCACATTTAAGCTGGAACTGCAGTGCTCAGTTTGCTCCTATAGATTTCCAAAGTCATGGCGGGTAGCATTCTGACTCTGGACTTCTCTCCCTTGTTTCTGAGCTCTGCTTCTGACCCTGCCATTTCCCTTCTGTCCACCTTGCCGCAGAGAAGACACAGCCCGCCCCCCCACCTTGGGAGAAAGGAGAGGCATTCCACAGCCACAGCCAGAAAAAGAGGACCACCCCAGGGTAGAGCCATTGGCAGCCCACCCAGGCTATTCTCGGCTGGATCCAGCCCTATTGCATATTTCTCTAAAATAAAACATCAAGTTGAAGATACACCAAATACTTTTTCTACAGTTTTTAAACAAACATCGCCTTTGTTGGCCCCCAACATAAACCTTTGAGAATAAAGCAGTAAATTAGTCAATAAATATATTAAACATAGATAACAAGGAATTCTGTAATCTGGCAAAGACTGGAATGGGAGCATGAATGGCAAATGGGCCAAGGCTCCTGGTCACAAATTTTTCCTCACCTTAACCAAGAGGATCATCTCATGCATTCTGAACCGAGCAGATCACCAGTTTCCAGGAAGAGAGTTGGTAGGACATTTCAGCCTTAAATGTGGTTAAAGAACAAGAGAAAGGCACTCAGACAAAGGAACTAGTAAGTGGAGATCATTACCCTTTTTTCTTTTTAATTTCAAAGTGGTAATTGGGAAAGTTGTCCTTTTGTGTCTTATGAATGCTATAAGAGTGGATCTATGTGGCTACCCTCCTCTGACAGAGAACTAAGACTGACATAGTGATAGACTCCGTCCAGGTCAGAAGTAGAACCTGGAACTCACAGACGTCAGTCCTGCTATTTAATGTCAAGGCCTTTGGCCTCTACCCATAGAAAAGGACTGAAAGACAAAGATATGTCAATTTCATTTCAAATGACATTAATTTGACACTCTCTAAATGAAAATGCCCCTCCAACACTTCTTTGACTCTTATTTCTCTACTTGATCTACCTTTTGTTTTTTTTTTCTCTCTTAAAAGAAACTGAGACAGGGCTACAACATTGAAATGGATAGACCTACCAAGTAAAAGGATGGTTGAAATATTAAAGGGTAACTTATGGGAAAGCACCCAGCAGACACATAGTAGATATACATAGTCAGAAGGACTGACTCCTTCTCCTTCCCTTGTTGGCAGAGGGAATGCGTTGCAAGATTGTGGGCACAGAAATGGCATTATAAGAGCTCCCTTAGGTTCTATCCCGCGTTGGAGTCAAATGGCTAAGAAAGGAACACCAAAGTTCACACATCAAATCCCTTTGTGACCCATTTACAAACTGGCTTATTCTCTCTAGTTGTCACTGCAGGCTTTAGAACAAAGCAATGTTGCTCACAACCAAGAAAAGTACTGCTAAACAACAAATTACGCCTATAGTTCAAGGTTTTATCAGGTTCCTGGCATCAGATTAGGATTTCCTTTGAAGAAAAGATTGTTGTCTTCGATAGGACTCTTTATTAGCCCTCTTTCTTAGAAGGTGTAATAATACACTTCCTATGGGAGCCAGGTAGTCATTTGGTCAACTAACAATTAAAGAAACCCCATTCATATTTGCTTATACAATTAGCATATATCTCCCTGTCTCAATGATTTTAGAGACTACAAGAACAAAATAGTTTTGCTGCAAGTACTTATAGATACATTTCCCACTAAAAAGGAGAGAGAATGAATTACTCTGCCATATACACCTAGTGAACGAGAGTATGACTTTGGGTTCAGGTGGTCCTGAGTTCAAATTTCTTTACTAGCTTGTGAACTTGGGAAAGTCACTTAACCTTCAGAAGATACAGTTTTTTCCTGTGTAAATGTCAATGGTGATAGCCTACCTTGTAAGGTTATTAAGAATTACATGAGATAATGTGTATTATGCTACTTAGTTCATACAGTGCCTGCCCCATAGGGAATGGAGCAATAAACAGTGATTAATACAGTGGCAATGATTACTAACTGCCAGAATCAGTCAGACTACCATCACTGGGGGTCCATGCGCTTTGAACATTTTTGTTTGACTTATTTTTAGCCAACTGAACAACGCAAGACCGAGTTCCTAAAAAATCTTGGAAATAATAACCTCTTTGATTCTCACCACCTCTATACTATGAAGTCCATGATCTGGCCAGTCAGAGTCTACCCAACCAAAAGTCACCTCAGAACTTTGGAATGGCATTCCATCACCACCATAGCTGCTACAGTGTCTTATGGGCTTGAGGAGCTTACTTGGGGCTCCTCAAGGGGTGGGTGTCGATGTTAGATATCATTTGATAGTTTTATTAACCGTATGTATTTCCTATTCTTGGGCATGTCTGTTTATACCTTCTGGCTATTTTCTGTTGGGATGTTTGGATTAAGCCAGCAAAGTCTGAACAAAGCCCAGATGCCCATCAAAAGGAGAGGGCACGAATGAGCTGTGCTATAGAAAAAGTAAAATTATGCAACTGCCAAAATGAGTGAATCAAAGTAACATGCAGCACTATGGCTATCTTAGCAATATATTATTAAATGAAAAAAAATTTGTAAAAACTAAATACACATACCTGCAATATGTGTGCGTGTGTGTGTGCGTATAACAAAATAAAATTTTAGAAATACAAATGTTACAAAAAATCTATACAAAAGCAAAGGCATGGGGTGATGAGTATGAGATTCAAGTTATCTCAGGAGGGAAGCAGAAGGAAGAAATGCAGAGAACTTACAGTTAGATGTCAGTCATCATCAAGATCTAAGCATTTGTTCTGAGTGATATATTTTAGGAATTTATCAGAAATGAGTAAGCTAGCAAGTAAACAAATCAACAAAATAAGACTACGTGTGTGCAATTAACTAAGACTATGATCGATTTACTTCCAAAGAGGAGAACAGAGGAAATGCACATTTTACAGCTATTTATTGATATCACCAGATCTTCCCTTAGGAAAAATTAAACAATGTATATTGCCACCAAAATGTATTGGTCCCTATTTCTCTGCATCCTAAATTATTCTGTAAACTGAAAGTGGTTGAACTGGATCCACGTGGGCTATGGTATATGAAATGCAACTGGGACCTCTGTCCCTGATCCATGAATGGCAAACCTTTCATGAATGGCTCAATCTTTACCTTTGTCGTTTTTGCTGAAGGCTTGCCTGTTCTGGTCTGGTGTTGGAAAAGGGGATGCGAAGGAGGGGCTGTGTAGCTCTTGACTGAGGAGTAGAACCCAAGGGAAGGCCTCTCTTACCATTGCTTTTGATGGCTCTTAGATGTGAAGAGAACCACATGCTCTCCAGCTGTTCCCATTTTTATTTTAGCCACAGCCCTCTTTTCAGTAACATTTTCTCAAAGTTGATTTGTCAATACTATTCTATAAACTGCCTTCTGTCCACCACTATTATCATTAACAGTAATGGCTCTTGGCTGGTTTTTTGTGGAAGGTGCCTTAAATGTCAGGTATATAGATAAGACTATCTCTATCCTCAGATAAACTTGCATTTACCGATTTATTTTAAAGCAGATAACTATGCTTAGGTCTCCTCCATCCAGTCACAGGAAATTGCGTCTCACCCATGTTTAAGGAGCTCTTTCCTCTTACAAAAATGACATGAGAGTAGAAATGGGTGAGAAGAGGGTGGTGTCCCAACTACAAATTTTAGCTCATCACCAAAGTGCATACTGTGCAAGCCCTTGTCCATATAAACATCATTACCTCTCTTCTCTCTGTAGAAGGCTAGAGACCTTTCATTAAGGCCCTCTGATTAGCCTCCACAATGGCTTCCATCAAAGTTCTATCCATTCTCCATGAGCCACGTGGGAGCAGAATTAAGCCACCACCATATTTATTTGAAAGTAAACACACATTTAATAAGACCACCCAACTCCACACATCTACAAGTCTCAAAAAATTCCACTCTCTTTCCCTCCCACACTGCTTCCTCCAACCTGTGGAGCTCTTCCCCGTCTTGGAAAATCCTTCAGGGTGTCTCAGTTTGCCTAGCTTTCTTTAATAAAGGCCTTTTTCCTTGAGGGGGAAATGGAAAAATACTTCTCCCTCTTTATAGATCTACTGGAGTAGTGAAAACAAAGTAACTAATATCTTTAAAAAACATTCCAGAGGTGTTAAAACATTGTCCTGGTGGGGTTCTGCTTTCAGAACCAAAGATCTGTCTACCTCTCCCTGGCTCCTTTGTTGTCATCTAAATGAAGCCACCATCTTCCTTACTTTCACCGTTACATCAAACATAAACAAGTCTCCCTGAATCCACACTTGCTCACTTCTAAGGGACTCTTTATAGAGCAACCATGGGGAGATTTTAAAAACACAAATCTGATTGCATTATATCCCTAATCTGTATGATATAAAATGATAAAAAATAATAAAAATAAAAAATTTATTTAATATAATAAATTATAATAATATAATTACATTAAAATCCTTATCAAAGTCTTCAAAGCCTACAAACCTGCCAGCCCTATTCTCTGAGCTCTTCTCTAGGGGCTTGATACAACTACTTCCATTTGCTTGTTTGTTTTTAAATCCTCCCTAGCTCTTCTCTACCTCGGGCTTTAGTTTATTCCTCCAACCGAAATCTTTTCCTAACTACCTCTTCCTGGTGCCTCTTGGACGTATGTCCTACTTCCTCGGAGATGTCTCTCGTTGATTCCACAGTCTAAATGAGTAACTCTGGTTAAGTTTTTCATCAGACCCTTTGTTGTCCTTCTTAGCATTAGGACAGTTCATCATTCTCTATGTGTTGGTGTCATTATTTATTCAGTATCTTTCCCCTGCTGACAACTCATCACCAGTGATGAACAAATAGTAAATACTCAAGAAACTGATGAATAAAAGAGAAAGATATGGAACTTTGAATGGCTCAAGTGCTACTTAGCTGGGTGCGCATGCGCACGCGCGCACACAGACACACAGAACTCACGTGTCGTTAACAGCTCCACGTTTCTTAATTCTCAGGTCAGACACTGGGTAACTAGGGGCCCAGACGTTGCCACAGCATTTCTGTTTCTTATTATTGTTGACTGGCATATTTGAAAGCAATTCAATCCATGTGTTAGGATTCCATGAGACAATCTGTCATAAGACAAAGGCAAGAATGCCTTGGTTCTATATTTGTTACAGGCTATGTCTTTTAAAATCCATCCTGTATGTGGCACTTTTGATGCCTGGGAGACCTCTATAAACCTGCCAAAAATGTTTACAAGCTGAAATAGTAGGATGTTGTATCAAAAATAAATATGGATCTGCCTCCAAGCGCAAACTCAGAAATATTTATCCTATTTGTCCTTTTCTTAAAGTTGATTAAAATCAACTTTAAGAATCAGCCTCCTGAGACACATCCCACAATCTCTCCCCTTTCACCTTGTCTCCTTCGCCACACTTCTCTACCCCCACCCCCACCACGGAGTCACATGATTTTAGAACGGAGCAGACATTCAAGATCCCCTTAGCTTTACATATGGCAGAACCAAGGCTCAGCAATGACTGTTGATTGCACAATGCAGAGGAATATAAAATAAGGTAACAAGGTGAGCTTTTAAAAGCAGAGTCCCAATAATCGACTCCCAAATTTTCAATTTTAAAAAAGAAGCAAGGAACATTCTGGGAGCATTCTAATTTTCAAAAGACATTTAAAAAGCTAATTGTTGCTATCAAACTAGAGAAACTAAGGAAATAAAACCCGAAAATATTTAAAATCAAACCATTTTGTGCAGGAATACCTCAACATGCTCTGGGTTTGTTTGCATTTCCTTTTTTTTTTTTTTTTTTTTTTTTTTTTGCATTTACTTTTTGTATTGCCTTCTGTAATCAAGTAAGATTAACTGATAATTTTCTGGACCAAAACTCTGCAATGGAATTGTTAAAACATTTGTTTAAAATGTTATTTTCTCTTTAATCTGAACAATTCTAGGATCTGTCATTTTTTATGTTCCCAATATAAATGATCAATTATAATACATTAATGGAGTCCTATCCTGCAAAGGAGAGTTTGTTGAGTGCCAGGAGAGTCAGGAGGGTGAGCTAGAGCCAGGTGATGGAGGTGTTTGGGAGCTGGAGGAACTCACATTTTGTTGTGGGGAGAGATAACCTCCAGGCAAAAATTATCCCCCAAATCAGCCATGGTATCAGCACAGTTTAAAAAAAAAAACAACAACAAAAAAACTTGTACAAATACAGGAGCAATACCAGTTTCCAAACTGGTCTTTGCGGGGGGGGGGGGGGGGGGGGGGCATTAGAAAGGATAAATAATCTTACTTTGATTCTTCATATTGGTGGAATAGAACATTTTGTTGGTTTTTAAAAGTGCAGACTGATGGTTTAGAAGTTATTTTTTGGAAAGTTGGAATTTCTCTGAAAAAAAAAAAAGTCATACCAATTGGAAAATATTTTGAAAGCAGCTGAAGGACAAGTATAACCAAGTATATTTGATGTTGTTTTCAAGTCATTGAGTACTGAATTAGTTTCTCCTTCGTATCAAATCATAGAGACATCAAGCAGTTTCACTGCTGAATGCATCCTGTGGACACATTCCTATGTGAAGATCTTCATTGTGCTTTTCCCTAAATGGAAAACAACATAAGTGCTCATCAGAAGGGATTGATTTAATTAATGATGTTTGATGTATTTGATAGAAAACTATACACTCCTGAAAAAGAATAAGGGGGTCTACAGGTACTGATGTGGGAGAAGGTCTAAGAAATATTACTACATGAAAAGACAAGGAACAAACTATGTGTAAATAGTATCCTGTTTGTGTAAAAGCAAGATCGTATAAATATACTATTCATAAAGCATTCATAAATGATACCCATGAAACTCATACAGGGGTGTATCTTTAGGAAATAAAATGTGGGTTGGGGTGAAGAAAACTTTTGCATTTCTAATTCTATACCTTTATGTAACCTTCTGATTATTTTTAATCATGGCTAGGTATTATTTTTTGTTTATTAGGTTCTTATACTATTATATGTATATCATTTTAAAGCTACAGTGCTTTTAAATTGCAGTTACTTAGGAAGTGGTCCCAACTGCTCTTCTTGTATGCCTTCAGTTTCTATAGCTCAGTGACCCTGCTGTACCCCAAACATTTGCCTTAGCTTTTCCCATCTCCAATATCAGCAAGCACTGACAAATGTGAATTTTCATTTCTCCTACTGAACTCTTTCATCTTGTTTTTTTAAGAAGTACTCCTTAGTCTTTTCACAGAAATCTGTTAGCATAGTGCATCTTAAAGTCCCTGCTAGGGATACTTAGGTGGCTCAGTCAGCTAAGCATCTGCCTTCAGCTCAGGTCATGATCCCAGAGTCCTAGGATCAAGTCCCATACTCGGCTTCTTGCTCAGCGGAGAGCCTGCTTCTCCCTCTGCCCGTCACTCCCCCTGCTTATACTTACTCTCTCTCTCTCTCCCTCTCTCCCCCTCTCTCTAATAAGTAAATAAAATCCTTAAAGAAGAAATAAAGTCCCTGCTATAATTAAGTTCAAAATTAAAAATCTTATGGGCTCTTTAGTCTTTCAACTAACCATTCTCTTAAACTACTCTACAGAGTTTTGAGCACATAGCATTTTGCAAGTTACACGCTGGTGAAGACAAAGTACTTAATTTTAAGGAGCATACAATGCAGTGGGAGAGAGAGCATTTAGTTTTACTCTATATAATCCAGCTCAAAAAAATGTTCTTACAACAGCAAGGGGCCATGGGGGCTTACAGATGGAAGGTTACAAAACTACACTGGATCCGAGACAATGGCCAGGGAAACATAACCGTTAAGAAGCATCTCGAAAAAGAAGAGACAGGTTGTATAACTGCACTGCCTTCACTAGGACATTGTCCAGGGCCTCGATTAAAGAATTTTATACCTAGAAGTGACCTTCGAGAATAACTCTAATCCTCCTGTTCTGAAATAAAGAAACATTACTTTTTAAAACAACAAGGGCTGCAGGGTTAGAGTAAGTGGCTAGTACAGACCAGACTTAACACTTCACAATTGTTCAATTCCTCCTGGACCAGCTACATCATTCACCAGGCCTCTTATTTGAAAGTTATTAAGAATTTTCAGACAGCAACAGCGAAGCGTTATGCCAAGCCTGGGCCCTTGGGAGCACGGAGCCCTGTGCACCTGTCAGTAGAGTACTCAGGCCCCTGAAGCCGGCCTCCCTCCCTCCATTTAACCAGCTTCCCAGAGGCCCCTCGAGGCAGAATCTAAATAAGAGCCCAGGGTTCTCAGACTCTGCTTCATGCCCCATGCTATTCAGATTTAGAACAAAAAGCCAACAATAATTGGCAATGCCGATACCATGTATAGAGGCTAATGTTTGTAAAAGTTTTCCTGTGCACAGTTGTACAATTGTACCATTAAGAAGCATGTACCAAATCACTTTGTGCCAGTTGCTCTAATAGCTAAATAACCCAGGCCTTGAAGCAATGGGATGGGGCATAAATTCTGCCTTTCTCTTTTTTCATCTTTGCATATTATAAAAAGCAGATGAATTTTTAATGCCATTTTAAAAAATGATTACAACAAAAAAATCCCTACTGAATACAGAAAAGTGTGCTTCCAGCAAGGCTGGTGATGTCCTCAGCTTTTTTACCTAGCTGGACGAAGACTTCTCAAAATACAAAAATTCATAAATAATCCATTAACTTGAACTTGGCTTTTTTTTTTTTTTTTAACTGAGGGGAGATGAAGGTCTCATAATTATTTGTATATTCTAAGTAACAACTGTGGGCCTCCCTTCATCCATGTAACAAATACGAAGCCATGTGTCTGGAGAGCCTAGGACAAGGCTGGTTCACATGATGAGTAACAATAACAGATGACCAAATGAATAACTAAGAACCACGATGGAGTAATATTGGCCACAAAAAGGAATGAAATATTGATACGTGTTGCAACATAGATGAACCTTGAGAACATTCTGCAAAGTGACAGAAGCCAAACACAGAAGGCCACACATATGATTCCATCTCTATGGGATGTCCAGAACAGGCAAATCTGTCAAGGCAGAAAGCAGATCAGTGGTTGCCAGGGTCTGAAAAGAGAGAGGAATGAGAAGTTACTGCAGATGGGTATGCGTATTTGGGGGTTTTTTTTAGGTGATTAGAAAGTTTTGGAACTAGAAAGATGGTTGCCTAATCTGTAAATATATTAAAAACCATTGACTTGTACATTTGATTTTTGTTGAAGATTTATTTTTAGAGGGAGAGAGAGAGGGGGACAGAGGGAGTGCATAGTGAGGAGGGGCAGAGGGAGAAAGAGAATCTCAAGCAGACTCCCCGCTGAACAGGGAGCCTAATGACAAAGAGCTCATGACCTGAGCTGAAGTCGAGTCTTGCACTCAGCTGACTGAGCCACCCAGGTGCCCCTGAATTGTACACTTTAAAAAGGGTGGCCATAGCAGGACATGAATACTACTTCAATTTTAACACCTTTTTAAAATAAATAAACCCAGATTAGAGGTTTAAATTCTTTACTAATATAACACTGTGACCTTTGGCTTCTAGCTAGGTCTTTCCCTCTCTCCCAAGTTCCCACCCCAAAGTCTGTAGATTGCCGCCACCTCTATCAAAAGCTCCGTAGATCGGGGGCACCTGAGTGGCTCAGTGGGTTAAGCTTCTGCCTTCAGCTCAGGTCATGGTCTCAGGGTCCTGGGATCAAGCCCCGCATTGGGCTCTCTGCTCAGCAGGGAGCTTGCTTCCCCTTCTCTCTTTGCCTGCCTCTCTGCCTACTTGTGATCTCTTTCTCTCTGTCAAATGAATAAATAAAATCTTTAAAAAAAAAAAAAAAAAGCTCCATAGATCACTATGCTTCCATACAGGAAACCCTCTGGACCAAAGTGTTAACCCAGGGGTCACTGCACTCTGCCTCCCAAGGCTCTGGCTGGCCAAGGTCATCATATAAAGTGGAAGAGAGAAAAAGCAATGGCAAAACACTGTCCAAGAGATTCCTCATTTTCTCTCTTTTCCTAGATACCACTCAAGTAGACCTTGTACCTCAGGTCTTCCTTGAGAATCCAGAAGAGCTAGCAATAGTCCTCTGGTGTCTCTGCTGTTTCCCATGATGCTTTAGAATATTTATTTCCTGTTTTTCAAGTCTGTTTTATTTCCAGACTAGCATAGAGTAAGATGACCTATAACCTCTTATGAAATGCTCGGTGTTTGTCCTTCAGGACAGATGGTAAGCCTTGTCATTTGGTTAATAATAAAATAACAACAGTCCTAGCTTCTCATGGTTTGTGGGTGATAGGAAAATCTCCTAAGGTTTCTTCTATTTTGTATATACGTTCTTTTGTCACAGCCGAATGAGACGATCATCATGTGTAGTTTTTAAAGAAAAGGAAATGAACATAGCTCTAAAACCTCCATCCACTACCTCTGGGTTTATTAGCCTGTCTTCTTCCCTACCAAGGGAATCAAGCCGTCTTTCTTGCACTTCATTTTTATTTTGCCCAGATGTTGGGATGAAGTATAAGGGAGGTGGGTGATGCGGACATGTGGTTTTTGTCCTCCTGAGAAAAGTCAAAGGTTAAAGTACTGTTCCCAAAGGATAGAATTAATCATAGTTAAAATGGCAGTCTGTCACTGGACAAGGAAAGGAAAAGCAGAAATATGAAATAAAGCAGATATACAATATTAGGTAGCACCAAAGAGATTAAGGATTTCACTCTAAATGTGCGTGGGAGATTTTATACAAAAAGTTTATACTAATTAGGAGGCATAAAAGCAGAAATGTTGTCTAAATGCTCATCGTGCTTATATGGCCATTGCTCTTAGTTTTGAAATCAGGGGTTACTGCTTGATGCATGCGTTACCTGGTTTGCAGTACAGGAGAACACGGACAACAAAAGGTCCACTTCTTGCTGTGAAGCCGAGAGAACAGGCAACTCGCCAAAACTCATATGGTTATTCAGCTTTTGGTCTGGATCAGAATGCATCTCCCTCACCGACCAATAAGGAATGGAATGTAAGATTGTGACTAATGGCTCCTCTGCAATCCTGAGATTGGTTCTGTTCTAGCCAAGCCTCTTGGATTCCTGTTAGCTCCGGGCGTTTGGAGCCTCCCTGAGGACTGTCCCCTCCCTTGAGTGTCACCTCCCCCACCCACACCCACACAGAGCTCCTGACACACCTCAGTGACTCTTCCCCCCAACTCCTGTTAGTCATCCCGGAATCTGAACTGTAAGAACCCATCACTTCCTGACTCAGGCACTTGACTCCATTTTCAGGGAATTCAGGATGGTTCCCACCAACAAGCAAGCAGTAGCCATCAAATAAGGCAGAAGAAATTCTGGGCTTTGAAATAAAACTCAGGTTTTTATCTCAACTCTGCGGTGTATTCTTTGTAGGACTTGAGAAAGTGTCCGTCTCACTGACCCGTCATGTCCTCATCTATTAAAAAGAAGGAAAAGGAAATGTCAGTATTTTTCTTGCAAGTATCCCTTTTAAAGAAAATGAGATAAAGAACGGAAATTTTCAATTTACAAGTATTTCTTAACAAACCTTAAGTTCTGCCTTCCTGTTTCAAAGCTAATGACTTCAGGCCAAGCAGTACTTTAACCCACTGAGCCACCCAGGCGTCCCCAGGCCAAGCAGTACTTTGAGGAAAAAAGGTTCTGGGGCATCAATCCCAGGCCAAATTTGGCTTCATCAGTCCCCTGAAACTCTTAACCTGTCTTTTCTTGTCCTCCGTCTGTTCCAGTGTCTCTAAACCTTTTGCTCATTAAGACAGCACTACAGAGCCTTCTGGACATTTTTCATAACCATCCTCTTCCTCAGGAAAGGTAATACCACAGATACACTATCCTACCTGATTATGTACTGTTATGTATATACGTGTTTTGCACATAAAAAGAGTAAAGTTCTTTTACTCCCCCACCCCCTGCCAAGAACCAACTTTCAACCCTTAGGGAAGAGCTTGCCTCATTGGAAATGCACAATCTATGTGTTATACTGTCTATCTGTAAAAGCCTAGAAGAATTGATGAGATTTTTTTTTTTAGAGCCTGTGGAGGAAGACCTTATGGGATTCCCCTTGAGAACACTCTTCCTATTGTCGTCCATTACTTTCCAAGGTAGAAAAAAGTTAGGCCAGTTTTAACATACTTTTTATTTCCTATGATTAGCCACCAAGGTCTAGGCGAACATGTTAAAATAAAGGAAGAAGGCTGGACAGGAGAATAAAGTGACATGTGTCCCTTACACTCTTATGTGTCTGTCTTCCCCGATTCAAAGGACATCATGACAGCTCTCAGCAGCATGAGTGGCAGGTAATGGGTCCAAACCTCCAAAACTCAGTCCCACGTTAAATGACTAAGTGGTTCTTTACTCGGCTTTATGAGGAGATCCACACTTTGCTCAATTAAAACTTTTATTCACGAAAACAAAACAAAACAAAAACCCTTTTACTTCTGACTAAATATGACAGCTGGTGCCACTGTCATCTTAGTGCATACAACTGAAATTTCTATAAAAGAACATTGCTAAACTTCAATATTTATTTAAATTTTTAAATAACTCTGAGGACAACCAGTAAGACTTAATTTGCACACTGAGCTTCTGAAAAGTAGGGTCATATTTCCTACTGTTTCCAGAAAAACTCAAAAAATTTTTTAAATAAACATATAATATATTATTAGCCCCAGGTGTACAGGTCTGTGAATCTCCAGGTTTACAGACTTTACAGCACTCACCATAACACGTACCCTCTCCAATGTCTATAACCCCACCACCCTCTCCTCCCACCCCCTCGACTCCACCCCCACCCCACCCCCGCAACCCTGAGTTTGTTTTGTGAGATTAAGTCTCTTATGGTTTGTCTCCCTCCCGATCCCATTTTGTTTCATTTATTCTTTTCCTACCCCCCAAACCCCCCATGTTGCTTCTCCACTTCCTCATATCAGGGAGATCATATGATAGTTGTCTTTCTCCAACTGACTTACTTCGCTAAGCATAATACCTTCTAGTTCCATCCACGTCATCGCAAATGGCAAGATCAAAGTTGTTTTTTTATTATTTTTTTATTTTTTATTTTTTTAAGATTTTATTTATTTGTCAGAGACAGAGGGAGAGAGAGCGAGCGAGCACAGGCAGACAAGGAGGCAGGCAGAGGCAGAGGGAGAAGCAGGCTCTCTGCCGAGCAAGGAGCCTGATGTGGGACTCGATCCCAGGACCCTGGGATCATGACCTGAGCCGAAGGCAGCTGCTTAACCAACTGAGCCACCCAGGCATCCCTCAAAGTTGTTTTAAATAAAGACTTTATTTACTTATTTTACAGAGAATGAGCAAGAGAGAAAGCACAAGTTGAGGGGGAAATGGGGGCCAGAGGCAGAGGGAGAAGCAGGCTCCCCACTGAGCAGGGAGCCCAATGTGGAGCTCCATCCCAGGACTCTGGGAGCATGACCCGAGCTGAAGGTATATGCTTAACCGTCTGAGCCACCCAGGCACGCCAAGAAAAACTCAAAATTTTGTAATAACAAATTACACTGGAAAAAACCCTATTGTTATAAATTAAAGAACAATGCCAACTTTGGGTCAAATTAAAGTCAATGATATAAAAAATAACAGTCATAAAACAGTAAGTATCAGGGAGGTTGTGAAACAATTGAAACTCTCATGCACTGTTGGTAGGAATCAAGATGAGATGGCCACTCTAGAAATAGGAGTTTTCATAGCAGTTAAATATATAGTTACTGTGCTCTCCAACAAATCCACTCCTAGGTATAAGCATTTGCCCAAGAGAAATGAAAATGTAAGTCCACAAAATATTTGTACACAAATGTTTATAATGCCTTTATTCATAATAGCCGAGAACTAACTGTGATATAACCACTCAGTGTAATACCACTCAGCAGTAAAAAGAACCAATTACTGACAAATGTAACAACCTAGATGAATCTGGGAGACAACATGCTAGTGAAAGAAGCCAGACACAAAAGAGTACATACTGTCTGATTCCATTTTTCTGGAACTCTCATGAAGATGAATCTAATCTATCATGACAGAAAGCAGTTCTCCATGCCTGGGGCCAGGGCAGTGGGAAGGGGGTTGACTGAGAAGGACACAAGGGAACTTTTGGGGCAATAGAAATGTCCTAAATCTTGATTGTAGTAACAGTATTCTAGATGTATACATTTGTCAAGAATTACCAACGTAAAATGTGTGCATTAAAAAAGCAGGCCAGGAGCACCTGGGTGGCTCAGTGGGTTAAGCCTCTGCCTTCAGCTCAGGTCATGATCTCAGGGTCCTGAGATCAAGCCCTGCATTGGGCTCTCTGCTCAGCAAGAAGCTTGCTCTCCCACTCTCTCTGCCTGCCTGTCTGCCTACTTGTGATCTCCGTCTGTTAAATAAACAAATAAAGTCTTAAAAAAAAAAAAAAAAAAAAGGAAGGCCAAACCAACCAAGAAATACTCTTAACTGCAGAGCACAAACCAATGGTTACCAGAGGGGAGGTGGTGGGGGGATGGGTGAGACAGGTGATGGGGATTACAGAGGGCACTTGTGATGATGAGCACCAGGTGCTATATGGAAGTGTTGAATCACTATATTGTACACCTGAAACTGTGTGTTAACTAACTGACACTTAAATAAAAGCTTAAAAAGAAGTGCTCCAAAATGTTGATAAAGATGCAGCAATAACTGTTAGCTATGGTGGAACCACCACAAATAGTATTTATAGAATCGTTCCAGCGGTCATTTTGCTTAACACGCCTTGGTACGATTTTTACAGCCTTATTGAGATGTAATTCACACACCATGAAATTTCCTTGTTGCAAAAGTCTCGTGCCATGACTTTCAGTAAATAGCTACCATTACGCAGCCATCACCACATGCAGTTAAGAACACCCTTGTCGCCCCAGAAAGTTCCATGGTGCCTCTTTCCCTGTCAGTCCCCTCCCCAACTTCCAGCAACCTACAGATTGCGTACGCTCTGTCTTCATACTTTTGCCTTTTCTAGAAATTTTATATAAATGAAATTTTGTATGACACAGAATGTAGTCTTCTGTGACTGGTTTCTTTTTCATGTTCTCTTCTTTGTTTTTTCCTCTCTTTTTTCCTTAAGATGATGAAATTCAAGTCTGGTGAGTATAGGACTTATCTGAGATCACATGTTAGTAGCAGATCCTGGACAAGGGGACACATTTGCTAATCCTCAGTCTAGAACTTTTCCAGGACAGCATGCTATCGCCAGAATGCAGGATGCCAGAAGAGAGAATCACAGGCTTCAGGGGCCCAGGTCTGCTGTCACCTTTGGCTGTGTAGGCGAGGCAACCAACGCAACTTCCCGAAGTCAAGCTCTCCCTTAAAATGAGGATGATGATATCTAATGCATAGCTCTGTTTGAGGAATAAATTAAATGTAGGAGATGGATAAAACAGGACTAGCCAAGTATTAAGGACTTAATAAATGACAGTTATTGTTGACTGGAAAATCACTTAGAGCACTTTCCATCTTGAGACAGAGGATATAGGGGAGGGAAAGTAATACATGTTAGTAATTGAAGAGTAGGGTTTAAACATTGATTTATTTAAATTTTGAAAGAAAAATGAATCCCACAGACCAAAGACAGTGCCAGCAAAATTGGGGATAATTTGCTAAATGCAGTTAACTGAAACACTGCTTTATTTCCTTCATAGGAAGAACATTTATGATTAATCTTTTTTTTTTTTAATTTTATGCCTAACTCGATAGTTCTCAGTCCTGGCTGCACATTAGAGTCACCTGGGGAGTATTAAAAATTACCAGTGCCTGGACCCCAGCCCAGAAACCCTGATTTCATTGCTCTGAGGCACTGTCTGGGCATGGAGGATTTTAAAGATTCCCCTGGCAATGTTAACATATAGCCATAGTGGAAAAACTACAGTCAAACTAACTTTGATTAGTTTCCTGGGTTTGGGGGAATGAGTTCAAAATTGTGAATCAAAGTATTTTTGGAGCATAGCACCTCCGACACCCTTGTATGAAGCAAACCACAGAGCCTGCCTGTCCCACCCACATATTCCATCCATAGATGGTCTTTTCACATTTTCTCAATAGCACTGGATGTCTGTGCCATCAGATGTGAGGACTTTGCATGAATGACATCAGCTATTTCCGCTTAGAAAGAGGAGGCATCCTCCCCCTCCACATGCTATGTGGCTACCTGCTTTCACTCCTGCTCAGAACGGGATCATTTAAAGACGTATGTAAGCAATAAGTGCATCTCACATGAGTAACAATGTCGAGGAGACAAAACCTGCGTGGACTGTTGCTCTAATTTAAAAGCTCTTAAAGACCCAGGAGGCTTAGAAAAGTCTTCTGCCATCTCTGGTCCTAAAATACTTAATTTTTTTTTTAAGATTTTATTTATTTATTTGACAGAGAGAGATCACAAGTAGGCAGAGAAGCAGGCAGAGAGAGAGAGAGAGGAGGAAGCAGGCTCCCTGCTGAGCAGAGAGCCCGATGCGGGACTCGATCCCAGGGCCCTGAGATCATGACCTGAGCCGAAGGCAGTGGCTTAACCCACTGAGCCACCCAGGCGCCCCTAAAATATTTAAGTTATGAAATTAATGGAGTTCATTCTCTGAACTCTAAGGTATTTTCCAGTTACTATGATCTGATGGTTGTAATTCTCATAACTAATATAACAACGAGCACATTCTTTATTTAGGGTCCCATTTACAATTCTATTACCAACACTACACAACTCAGCAATGGGGGTTTAGATTTCTGTTGAAGCCATTAACTCATACACATCAATGATATATTTGATCTTCAAGCAGTATATTTAAATTGCATTTCCAAGAAAGAAATTGCAATTGCCAAGAAAGGCAATGGTTTGGTCTATAAATTCCAGAAGGAACTGACAGCTATAATCCAGGAGAGGCTACATTAATAAATTACTGTTCTTTACAGATAAAGTAATGACAGAACCTTGAATGATCTGCTAACTAGTCTATGGCTTTGCAGAGGAGACAATAATCACCTGGTAGAATGGTTAGGAGGAGCTTTTGTGTGATGCCACAGCTTGCTGAGAAAATCACTAATAAATCCACATAAATCAGAAGTGCCAGAAGAAATCTCCTGCTATGGAATTGAAGGAGACTTTGTTTAAAGAAAGGAAAACAACTCTAAATAGTAAAATAAATATTTTCCTCTGCCTTTGGTGACCTTATGCTCAACCTCTTCCCTTATGAGAAAGCCGTCTCCAAGCCTGTGGTTTCGTGGCATGTCAGTAATTCCTGAGAGCCTACCCGTAATCTGGCAGTGGCCCATTTCCGAGCCTCACAAACCTGATTTCCTCCTCTTTTCTCCACAGAAACCTATATACTCACCAGCAACCTAGTTTCCTAAGACATATTCTCTTTCTTTAATGCCATTTTATAACTGTATGTTGGGTCTTTGTCCCAGAAAGAAGGATCCCTGTCCTCATTTCTAAGACATGGTCTGCAGGCCTACCAGTCATATAGAATGTCTGCTTTCCGACGGTGCTGAGGTTGGAGGAAAATGTAAGTCAACGAAATAACTTATCTGAAGTAAGAGTCAACTTAAGCTCATTGTCTTAATAACTTGTAGAGGTTTAAGGACAGTACAGTAGTCATGACATAACCCCAGAGAGTGTACAAACCCAAGAGGTTAGATACTCTTAAAATACAAGATAAGTTACAACGTTTTAATTATGTAAGACAAGTAAGTTCTAGGGACCTGCTGTATAACATGGTGATTACAGTTAACAATATTTTTTGTACACTTAAAAAATTTGTTAAGGCTTGAAAAAAAGGAATATACTGAAGCAGGACTCAGGACAGCGTCTCTTTGCCGATCCCTCCCCCTGGGGGAAGTACCATGGTACTTCTGAGGCTATCTGACAGAAGCTAGAAGCCAACAAGCCAAATGGAAACTTATTCAAACAGAGGGCAAGCACACTAAACAAAGAGAAAATCTGAGACTGGAAATACGTGTCCCAGGAGGGGTCTGTCTGGGCCAGACTACTGTGTGTTCATGCACTTCCTAAAACCCAGCCCTCTCTTCCTGACTCTCAGTCTGCTAGTGCTGCCATAGCACACCACCACAGACGGGGCGGCTTACACAACAGAAACATATTCCTCATGGCTCTGGAGGCCAGGAAGTCTGATGTCAGGGCCCCATGATGCCTGTTTCTCGAGAGAGCCCTCTTCTTGCTTTGCAGACATCCTACCTTCTGGCTCGGTGTTCATGTCGCCCGTCCTCAGTGTGTGTGTATGGAGGGGATGGGGCATCCTCCTTTTCTTTTCTTTTTTAAGTGACAATCTTTTTTGGATCTTTCCTAGATTGATCCAATTATTTTATTTTATTTATTTGTCTCAGAGAGAGAGAGAGAGAGAGAGCACAAGCAGGAGGAGGGGCAGGCAGGGGGGAGAAGCAGGCTCCCCATTGAGCAAGGAGTCAGATGTGGGGCTCCATCCTAGGACCCTGGGATCATGACCTTGAGCTGAAGGCAGACGCTTAACTGACTGAGCCACCCAGGCCTCCCGGAATCCTCTCCTCTTACAAAGCCACCAATCCTTCAGATTAGGATTCCTCCAGTATGACCTCAATTACCTCTAAAAGGGCCAGCTCCAAATACAGTCAGATTGGAGGTTAAAGCTTCAACATATGCATTTGGGGGGTGGGGAACAGGGACAAAATTCACTCCATAGCAGTGACCCAGCAACCCACCTAGAAAATCCCCAAATACAGAAGACCGTTTCAGTTCTTTAAAACAACATTTTACAAAAGCCTAATTTGTGACAATAGAACTCTTTGTCCAAAATAAAGTTTACTAAGATGGCCAGTATAGCATATAAAAATAAATGAGAAACTAAATAAATAAATGGAAGATGAGGTTGGAAAATGCATCCAGTCTGTGTAGGAGCCGACAGCTGCTTGGACACCAAACCGGTTCTCTGAGAAAACGCAGGAGATTTCAAGGAGCTGCCAGACTGGGCAAAAGTCTCAAGTACATGCCCCATGGAACCCCCAGGAGAAACATCTTTGCTATCACACAGGAAAATCTGTGAGAGCAGCTGCACCTCCTGGTTACCATGGAACACAGTGGAGCCAAACATGACCCCAGCTGCGTGAAGAGACTCAGCCGGAGGGTGTCTCATCTTGAGTCATCAGGGTATTTCTCGGATTGTTGGAGCAACTGGTCTTGCAAGGTAAAGCCTCTTGAAAGAATCTACACCCTTCAGCACTTTGCTGATAAAATCAAAGTACCTGCAAAACTAGAAGCTTTGCAGACAGGATGTAGTCATTGCTATAGGAAAGTTCACATTTCCTCATCAAATCATGAAGAAAATGTGTTGGACTGGGGTCCGAAGCACGCTACTCTCAACTGTATTTGGCCACCAGCCAGCTTTGCAGGAGAAGCGACCCAGTTTCCTCGTCAGTAAACGAAGGGTGCGTTAGGGCAGCGAGTCTCAAAGTTGAATGTATGTAAGAATTAGCTGGGCAGCTTATTTAAAATGTAGGTTTTCTTGGGAATGCCTGGGTGGCTCAGTCCATTAAGCCTCCGACTCTCGATTTGGGTTCAGGTTGTGATCTCTGCGTCGTGAGAGCCCCACCCCCACCCCTCCATCAGGCTCCGCCCTGAGTGTGGAGTCTGTTTAAGATTCTCTTTCTCCCTCTCCCTTTGCCCCTCCCTCCCTCACACTTTCTAAACAAACAAACAAATGAACAAACAAATATATAAAATCTTTAAAACGTAGGTTTTCTGAATGGTAGTTCCCCCCAGATTCCGATTTGGTTGCTCTGTGGCAAGACTCAGGAATACCTTCCTTTACCTGATGATTGTGATACAGGAGGTCCCTGCACACTTGGACACGTGTGCATGCACATGCACACACACACACACTGAGAAACACTGGCACTCTTTAAAGTCCTTCTGCCTTTCAGACTCTCTAATTCTGTTTCTCAGTTGCCTCTGAGTGGTGTGATGTTAGGCCTACATTCTAGACCTTCAGTAGGCAGCAAAATTATTAAACACAAGAATCTTTTGCTCCCTCCTAACTAAGCACATTGGACCATGTCAATGGGATCAAGTCTGGGAGAGAGAAAAAAATACCAATGCCAGCTCGTGTTTATTTTTGTGACCTTCATCCTAAGTAGGCTAGTGATTTTCCACTTTTCGTTTTTATGTTCACAACAATGCCCCAAGGTGAGATACTTGGAATATTCCTTTAGCGCTCTTCACTCTTCCTTCTCCCCTGCTGCCAACAGTGTCCCTGTGAAGTCTCCGAACCCGAATGCCAGTACTCAATTAAGAAACCAAGGCCTCCTTATTGTCCATTCCCAAGGTTAACCTTTCCAAGGTCAATGTGTTTAAGGCCAGATAGATTTATTGGAAGCATTATATCCTCTTCAAGGATATTCCACTCAGAATCTCATCTGTATATCCTGGGCATCTCTCTGTGATCACTATTTGTTTTCAGTTGGTCTGAATGGAACTTGAGATGGTTTCCTTGTAGAGAAAGATAGTATACATGGATTCTGTCTTTATGAAAAATTATAGCAAACACAAAAGCTAATACTTTGTAAGAACAGTGCTCTGGAAGGGGAATGAGGGAGGATAGCATAAATCCACGGTGTCTTAGTGGTCTAAAGTTCTTACAGAGTGAGCCAGTGGAAGGACCAGGGAACGACTTTTTTCATATCCACAATGTAACTGCTTAAAATGTCCACAAATACACACACACACACACACACACAATGGAATATTACTCCGCCATCCAAAAAGATGAAATCTTGCCATTTGCGATGATGGTGGATGGAACTAGAGGATGTTAAGCTAAGCGAAATAAGTCAACACAAGAAAGACTTATCATATGATTTCACTCATACGTGGAACTTAGCAAACAGAACATAGGGGAATATAGGGGAAGGGAGGGAAAAATAAAACAAGATGAAATCAGAGAGGGAGACAAACCATAGGAGACTCTTAACCATAGGAAACAAACTGTGGGTTGCTGGAGGGGAGGTGAGAGGGAGGCTAGGTTAAGTGGGTGATGGGTGTTAAGGAGGGCACGTGATGTAATGAGCACCGGGTATTAAATAAGACTTATGAGTCACTGAATTCTACTTGGAAACTAATAATATACTATATGTTAATTACGTGAATTTAAATTTAAAAAAAAATAATGTAGCTGCTGAACGTTGGAAAGGACCAATGAAGGAGGGAGGAATAACGACATCATTAGGACATTCTCATTTGGCCTCATTGACTCCCGGAGGCCATCTCCAGGCTTACAATATGAGTTCATTTAGTGTGGGTCATCCTGAGACAAATACTTCCTGCCTGGTTTCACCTGCACTGCTTCAAGCAACTTCATAGAGATAGGGCCCTCTGGGAAGGATTCAGATTGGGGCTCCATCAAATACCACTTGCCTTTGACTTTTTGAAGAGAAGGTCAAAGAATAAAGCTCGGAATCAGACAAATTAATTTTTTTACACATTCTGTTTATTTTTAAATCTTGTTCCAAAAGCTTAGAGAGAAGGAGAACTATTGGGCGTGCTTCACAGCCCATAGTCCAGAATGAAGTAATGGGACACTAAAAAGGAGATTTTGCCAGGAAGATATTACAAAGACTGACAGGATGCTTCTCCAATAGCCTTATCACATTGTTTGTGCTGCTTATATCGGTAAATACCCCTCATCAGACTGAGAGCTTCTGAAAAGGAGACACCAAGTCTTCAATCCTCTTAAACCTAGCAGAGCTTTAGCATGTAACAGTGAATTCTGGCAGATTTGAGGGAAAGAACCCCTGCTGAATGGAAAGTTTCCATTCAAGTACTTAAAAAGTGAACAATACTTTCTTTGGTGTTTGGGCAGCTCAGAAATTATTGAAAGGAAAAAAAGGAAGTGGCATTTTCAATATGTTTGGGTTTCCTTTCCTTCTGGTCTTCAGTTAACCTTTACCCAACGTAAAATAATTAAGTAAGAGGGAAAAAATTAATAATGTAAGGCTCAAGCCAATCTATCAGGCTTTGTGTTTTTATGACTTTTTGCCTTTTACCAGAATGTAAATATTTTGATTGAAAGTCTGAAACATAGAATGGTACACAAAGTTGTAAATTATACAAAGATGTGGGAAGAATAACTAAAGACAAGGAAGGTGGAAAAGGGCCAGAAATGGCTAATAACTACAAAGCAGTTGGAAAAACTATAAAGCATATTTGAGGCCCAACCTGGTTTGGACTTTCTCTTCTTTGCCATTAGCTATTGAGCTGAATAAAGAAGTAATGTGTCCTGAAGCCCATGATTCATTTTGTGAGTGTGATCTTTAAGCTACTTAATTAGGGTGGATATATAATTTGTCATCCAAACTGGGACACAGTTGCTAATAAAAAGGGTCCCTAAACCAGGTCTGTCTCTGGCAACCCCCCACACATGCCTGCTCTACTCTACATCCACTGAAGGGGCTGCTTTTTATTCTGTGTATTTCATTCAAAAATGTTCCATATTTTAAACAGAAACAGATTCATAAATATGGAGAACAGACTGGTGGTTGCCAGAGGGCAGAGGGTGGCATGGGCAAAATAGGGGGGGGATGGGCAAAATAGGTGAAAGGGATTAAAAGGTACCAAATTCCAGTTATAAAATAAATCAGTCACAGAGATGAAAAGTACATCATAGGAAATCTAGACAAGAGTATGATGATGATGTTTGGTGATGGATGGTGACCAATGTAATGTAGAATGATCAAATCACTGTGTTGGGTACCTGAAACTAATGTAACATCGTGTGGCAACCCTACTCCCGTAGTTGACATTCATAACATTGCTGTGCTTTCCCTATATTATTTTTAGATGATCTATTTATAGACCTATAAAAATTTTTTTTAAATGTTCCATACTTTTCTCAGAGGGAGAGCTTAATTAGGGTCCCACCAAGTGGCAGCCCGAAGTGAATATAAGTGTACTTTAAACACAGCCAACTGCAGCTCAGCTGTGAGGACATGTCCTAGACCAGTGTTTCCCCAAAGGTGGAATGCACAATCAAGTGAGAATCTGGTTTGGGGTAACAAAGGACAAACAACGCTGCACAAAATGACATCTCATCACAGCCAGGAGAAAGTTGGATTTACATGCTAAATTATCTTTCTCGATTCTCTAACAGCTACCATCTCCCATTGTGACACATAACAGAACTTTGGCTCACAGGTTTTAATGTAGCTGACATTAATAACATTGCCTTGCTTTCAAATGATACTAGTTTTTTGTTATAATAATGTCATTTAAAATTTATTTATTTATTTATTTAAAAATTTTTAAATAAACATATACTGTATTATTAGCCCCAGGAGTACAGGTCTGTGAATCGCCAGGTTTACACACTTCACAGCACTCACCAAAGCACATACCCTCCCCAATGTCCATAACCCCACCTCCCTCTCCCGACTCCTCTCCCCCCAGCAACCCTCAGTTTGTTTTGTGAGATTAAGAGTTACTTATGATTTGTCTCCCTCCCGATCCCATCTTGTTTCATTTATTCTCTTCCTAGCCCCAAACCCGCCATGTTGCATCTCCACTTCCTCATATCAGGGAGATCATATGATAGTTTTTTTAAAAAGTAAAGAACCACTAGCCAAAATGATAAAGGAATTAGGAGTTCTGACCCAATCCATGATCATTTCTGATCCACGACCTCGAGTGAGGCAAGGGTGGTTGACACAAGACTTCGCCCATATCTGAGTTTTCTCTAAAAGCCGAGATGTATTAGGAAAAGATAGCTTCATGATCCTTAAATGAAATGGAAAGTGCCTGAGAACTTGCTAAAATATGGAAGGTCTGAATATACTAAGATCACAAGATAAGATCAAAACTTGGTGAAAAGTAAGCAGAGGTTGGAAACCAAGGAGGAGACTGACCCGCTTCTATCTATGGGACCTTATTATGAAGCAGAAGGGAAAGCAAAGAACATAAATAGGCATACTCCAAAGTTGACGATCAATCATAAATTCTACGACAGGAGGTGTTTGAGGGTGAGAATGGATGGTCCAGGAAATGAAATCCGTCATGGTACATACACCTGCTGTGAAATCCCATTCAACAATGTTGACTGGGGCAAACGGGATAAAAGCCTTTGCCACTTACCTTTACATCCAGTTCCCCTCAACTCACTCTACAACTACCTAGTGTTCCAAGGGTCCTCCTATTTTAGAGAAAGAGTCATGTATAAGCAAAGCTTCCTACAGAATCTTTCAACATTTAAACATGAAGAAAGACATATGAGCTGGAAATGGGCTTTTGGAACTTGTCGTTATATTGGCGGTGCTGAAAATTGTGACGGTGGCTAAAATTGCACATTACGCATTCGCTCACAGACACCTTACCCATGCCATCGTTGTCTGCAAGGAACATTCTCCTCCTACACACTTTCCCCTGGTCTGGCTAACTTTCTCTATTCATAGTTCAGGTCCCAGCTTCAACTCCCTTACACCTCCACCTGTGCCCTTGGTCTATGTTCTCAGAGCCTGCTCTTTCACAGTTCCTACAGCGTCACCATTATTATTTATTTAATATTCCCTGTTGGGCTCTAAACTCCCAAAGGACAGAAATGGGCTTCGCTGTGATATCCACACCATCTGACCTAGTCTGGCACTTACATGAATGAAAATGTGAGCGAGTGAATGATGACAAACACACACATTAACCTGCCAGGAGGAGAGGTGAGAGCTGGCTGGCCAAGGAGGTCAAAGCAGCTGCTACTCAGATCAGAGCAGCACACCAGAGTGCTCAGAGAACGTGTAGGGTGGGGGGAGGGAATCCTCATATGGGTTAGGCTTTGGGGTAACTGGTTTCAGAAGTGGGGGAGACTGAACCAAAGTTTAGAGACATTGTTGCTAAAAGGGACATTACAGTACTGGGATGTCTGCTCATTTTGTTGGTAAGACTCACTGATCAACTTTTATGCTTTTTAAATCCCCTCCAGAGTAAATGAGCATGCACCCCATGGAGGGCCTTGTTGAACTAAACCCCTTCGACTGAGATGCGGGAAAGCGGAGCTAAGCCTGCTTTCCTGCCTGGTGATGCTTCTTCCAACAAAACTGGAACTAGTTATTCAAACAGCTACCTAAATACAAATCAGTCACTAGGAAAACATTATCTAAAATAATTATAAAGAGAGGTGGACACATAACTTTGGACAAGTTACTTACCCTCTCTGAATCTCAGTTTCCTTCTCTGTAAAACCCAAATTATACCGCCTGCCTCTCAGGAAGGATGTGAGGCTCAAGTACGTAAAGTACCAAACTCAGAGATGTCATTTTTCATTGCAATTTATGGTAAACTTCTCAGAAGTACAAATACTTCAGCATAACGTGATGACCCTCTCACTAAGCAGCAATGCTTTTATTCCAACATCAAGCTGTGTTTCCCTTTAGAGCTCAGTAGAATATCAATTCTTACATTGTCCTGAACATTTTGAGTTTTGGAAGCTTTACAGGTTGGTGTACATTCACACATGAGTCCACGGAGACATTTTTGGGGGCCTTTCTTCTCACTCCAGCAGGAGAAAACTTTGGGAGTTCACTTATTTGTGTAGGTTTCTGCCTCTGAGTTGCTGTTTCTTCCCCTGAGGCATCCCCTTGTCCTACACTCAGAACTCCATCCCCACCAGCTGACTCCCTCCTGCCACCAATTCCCAAACTGGAACCTTCTTTTCCCCTCTCCTGGGTCAGAATCATTCGGTGTCTCACTCTAGACCTTCCCAAGCCGACTCTGTGGAGGTGAAGTTGGGAATTCACAATGTGACAAACTCCTCAGAGGATTCTTAGGCACCTAAAGCTCAAGAACCCTGGCCTTAAACCAGGAGCAGCATCTGCGTGGGCAGAAGAGAGTGCCTGGAGCTTTTAGAGCAGGCCTCTGCTTCACCACCTTTCAAATTAGAGTGCATGTGCCGCTTTTACCATTGCCTGAAAAACGCCCCAACCAGCTCATCTATAAACCTGTTTTGCCCTTTGAAAAACCTAATGCAAGGATTGGTACTTAGCCAAGTCTAACTGTGGTAATTTGTGATGAGTTTATAGCCTAAATCACTGAGTCTCCAAGTTAATAAGCAAGAGGCTCACATCAGTGATTCCCAACAGGTAAAGGACTTGCTCTGGACAGGGGGAGAGAAGACTTTGAATGGGGCACTCATGGGGCATGAGACAGCCATCAGTCATAAAGTGAGGTTCTTCTCAATTCCCTTTCTATCTTTCTGATTCCGTCAAGGGTAAGTCCCAGGGGCACTGTGTTTTCCCCCTCTACACTAACACTTCCAACCTGCCTTTTTAAATAAAGAAAGTAGGTTTTGGGCTATTGCTTTCTTGAGATGCAATATTTAACCAGAACGGAGTAGGTCATAGAATTTTCTGTGTCTATCTTTTTACGGCTTCCTTCTATTTATTTTATAGTAGTGATATAAACTTTGCTTTTGTGAATTTAAATATTAAACAGCGAGTTGATGCAAGGAAAAAACTAATGGTCTTGTTAATATATAGTAGGCAAAAATCATGAAGAGTGCAAATGAATGACTGAAATTTTGGAAAAGAACTTAAAGCAGGTGGAGAGCGGTTCTTAGAATAAAATTATAAAACAGATTTTCATATTGGAACCCACGACATTAAGTATGATACAGTTATGTTTCATATCATTTTATGTAAAAGTGGAGCAGTTCATTTAACATTTCTTACACACGAGATAAGATAGGCCAATTATCTTATAAATATAAGGGGGTGGGATGTGGGAGATAAAACTGCCTTTTCCTCCTGGGACCAGATGCAAAATAGCAAAGCTCAAGAGTTGTTTATTGATTGAGGGCATGGGCTGGTTTCAGCACTTATATATACTGGGAATGCCAGTATGAACCGCACATGTATGTATGTATTCTTTCATATGTGCATAGACACATAAATACTTATATTTAAGTATATGTATATTTCTACATTAAGCACAATGCCCAACACATAGAAACTGTCAAATACAGTCTTATTATTCCTTTTTTATTTAAAATTGGCATAGCTTCTGTTCTTCATCAGTTTTTTGTCATAGAAGTAATCATAAGAAAACTCACTTTCTGAGGAGGCCACATGTATACCCTTTACAATCCCCATC
The DNA here is from genome assembly GCF_011764305.1 of Mustela putorius furo. Taxonomy (NCBI): domain Eukaryota; kingdom Metazoa; phylum Chordata; class Mammalia; order Carnivora; family Mustelidae; genus Mustela; species Mustela putorius. Next base: position 37,187,480 of record NW_025421987.1, read on the forward strand.
TTTAAATTCCTTACTCTTCAAATTAAGCTAAAGAGCAATTTGGGTCTCTTGACCACAGTTCTCTTCCCAGATCTGCTGGCATTTATATTGTACATTTCCAGGCTTTTATCTCATGGCCAATTATATTTAAGACCATGCTTATTCCAGGTGGAGGTAGCCCAGCATATGAAAATAGGCTCAAAATATCACTGGGGACCTTGTCTTCTCAGATTTCTAGACACACGAATAATAACAGTGCTTAGCTGACTGAGTTGTAAGAATGTATTCAGAGTGAGTAGAAAGGATAGTGAGTTTTGTACACTTTACTGGTAGTGTGTCTCTTGGCGGGAGAAGATAGGCTGGTGATAGATTATTTAGGTTTGTAAGCACACGACAAACTAAATTCTATAGACTATTAGGCCTTTATTTCTTATTTGATGCACTATGACATCTTGTTTTTATCAGTAATGTTTTTCTCATTTTTTATATAGTCCTGTTTATGTGCAAGATTGATCTCTTGCATGAAAGCCTTTGGTAAAACGTGGTTTCTGTTAAATATAAGCTGAGTCAGAAATGGGTTTTGGGAAGCCGGTCTTTCTTGAAAGGAAATAAAAAAAATTAATTGCATGTGTGTTTGTGTTTTTACTCAGTAAAGTATCAGAGAGAATTTTGGTGGTCTTGCAAATGGAGCTAGGCTGGCCTTTGAGACCCGGAGAATGAGATCCTCTGGGAGGCTGTATGTTGAATCAATGATGCAATCGACTTCCTAAATTTATTTCAAGTACATGGAGATAGTGTTCCAGTTCCAGACCACTGCAATAAAGCAAGTATTGCAACAAAGCGAGTCAAATTCATTTTTTAGTTTCCCAGTACATATAAAAGTTTGTTTATACTACACTCTGGTCTATTAAGTGTACGATAGCATCATGTGTAAAAGAAAATGTACAGACCTTAATTTAAAAATGTTGTATTGCTAAAAAATGTGAACCATCAACTGAGTTTTCAGGGATCTATAATCACTTCTCATTGTAATCACCATAACAAATGTTGCAATAATGACAAAGTCTGAAGTATTGTGAGAAGTACCAAAACGTGAGACAGAGACACAAAGTGAGCAAATGCTTTAGGGAAAATGGCACCAATAGACTTGCTTGCTGTGGGGTCGCCACAAACCTCTGATTTGTATAAAATATAATCTCTACAAAGCACAAAAAAGCAAAACACAATAAAGCAAGGTATGCCTGTACGTTCATGAAATATGATTACATAGATTTTTGTTGTCATTGTTGTTGTTGCTTAATTTATTATCTCCCCCAAAAGGTTTAGTAGTACTGATTCCAGTTTCTCCTACTGCGATTTACTCTCGAGTCTCCTACTTAACCCCATTATCCAAGAACTCTATGAAGTGACTTTACCCCAAGTGGATTAGTCCTGCTTCCACTCTCTGAGAGTCTGATTGGACCATGGTTGGCATGTTTTCTCAATGTCAGACCCTGTCACTGTTGAAGATGGATTTTGAAAGATCAAACTTCTCTTAGCAGTAGCTTGCTCACTGGAGTCTTGCTAGTACTACAGGGGGACCCAGTGGTGAGGTTCCAAAGGGAAGCTTTCTTATATCATTCTCCACAGTCAATGGAGACCAGTCCAGACTGGCAGAATCCTGAGGAAATTCTGACATTTGCTACATGCTGTGCCATAATCATTCCTATATATATATTGAATTCTGGTTATCATCCTAGCTGCTTCCTGTCTCCAAATTTAATTTTACTTCACGGATCTTGTTGCTTTTCCCTTTCAATCTCTCTTCCCAGTGTACATATCCATCCTATTTCACAATGATAAATCTTAACTTCAGAGACACAGAATTCTAACAAATTTTTCTGTATTATAATCTTTTAAAAAAGAAAAAGAAAGAAAGAAAACCCATAACCCATCTGAATTCAAGGTCACTTAATCTCATTCATGTCTAATCAGCTGATGTGGGAGGCCTGTCTCCATTTTTAATGTACAGCATAGCCTGAGATAGCCCAGGAAATTGTTTCCCCCCTAGGGACACTGAGGACAGGAGAGCTTCATTTCAATATCTAGGTTTTTTGTTTGTTTGTTTCTTTTCTAGAAAATTTATATAATAGAGAATTTTGAGAAGCTGCCTAAAATGTCCAAAAAACCCAAAGTGGCTGCCCTAGAAATATAATTAGTGCATTCACTACAGATCTACTGTACTTCCTTTCAGGAAATAAAACCCTTATTTTCTCAACCCTGATGTTGTTTATCCTTTAGAAGAGATCCCCATGTTATAGCATGGCTCACTCTGGTTTTCTTTTATATGTGTACCCCAAAGATAAACAAACCTCAATGGGGTCTGTGAATTTAAATCTCAAGATACTTCCATGTTTATCAAATAAATTATTGGGCTGGAAACCAAGCAAGGTTGGTGAGAGCTGTCAGACCTCATTTACAAACCACATCTGGCATGGTATGATATGGCTCTCAGGCTTTAGTGGTCATAGCTTTGAAGAAAAGCAGTGTCCAATAGAAGTTTCAACCGAAGGAAACTTGGACTTAGGTCAAACCATCCTTGCCGTAGTGGCTTGAGGTTGTTCCTCTTTGTTTTTCTTGAGCTCTCTAGAGAGAGTCTGACCACATTCCTTTGCCACTAACTACTACATGTGGAATCAGTGTTGGCAGGGGAATTGGCGGTCAGCTAGTCTGAATATTATTTGAGTCACAAAATTCCTTCACTGCTGTAATGACTGACATAGATAGTCAAGAGTACAAATAAATATTCTATGTGTAAATATTTAAAAGTTAAAAACAAAGCTAACAATGGTTAAATAAATGTGTTTTATCTTCCAAACTTAATAAAAAGTACTTTTATAACTACCTAGAAAACAGGATTCTAGATCCCTTAGAATTCTTCTCTAAAATATAGCAATGCAGGGAAAGCAAACCCTGGCCCAGTCTGAGACACTTTTCTTCAATCCCAGATCCATTTAACTCTGTGTTGTGTTTCACAGTAGCCCACAAATTCAACCATTACCTATAAATAGTTGCCCCATGACCACCTCTCAGACTTGGATAGAACATATCTTAAAAAGGCAGATCTACACAGCCTATAAATAGAGACCTTGGACATAGCATTCCCAGATCTGGAGTACCTACTTTGTGTTTAAGAAGAGGAGAGAAGAAGAAGAAATCCAGAAAGGCAGGGCCAGGGAGGCATAGCCAGAATGGGACTCTCCAAAGTAGGGGACCCAGTGGAGCAGTCTCTTTGTTCAAATACAAGGGTGGTACTGTTGTTTACTGACACTAAGAGTTGTCAGGATAGCAACTCACTTTTGGATTAAGACAGCAGCATACCACTAGAACAAATTCCAGAGTCAGGCACAATTCTGCCTTCAAACCTCAGCAGCCAAATTGTGCTAGGGGTAAGAATGCAACTCCAGAACCAGAGTTAGTTCTAAGAAAATGTCTCAAGTTCTCCCTCTCTGGAGACATCCAGGGAGGTCTCCTTTTAGGTCTCATACAGGTTCTATGCTAGGGTCCCCAAAGAATCTGAGTTTCTAGTGTGACTCTGAGATGAATCAGGTCTGCCTTCAGAAGCTCTTCCAAGATAGGACACAAAGAAATAGATGTTCTACCAGCCTGATGGATCACACATGCCTTTTCTGGGCCAGACAAGACTCTGTTATCCTAAGACCCAAGGCACTGGGTGAGAAGCCCCAGTGCTAGTGTGAGGGATGTCCTTTTCATCAGCTAAAGGAGCAGAGTGCTACAAAGGAGTAGCCACTAGCCTCCAGCACCGGCCAGGCCTCCAGCTCAGGGTTGGCTGGTGGGTCCTCAAGGAGGGCTTGACTTAAATATATATGGTTGATTTTATCATAAAAATTGAAAATATATGATTGATTTTGAGGAACTGGCTCATGTGATTATGGAGGCTGGCAAGTTCAAAATCAGCAGCCTGGAGACACAGGAAGAACTGATGTTACCCCTCCAGCTGGAAGGCAATCTGTTGGCAGATTTTCCCCTTTTGGGGGGGTGGGAATGGGGGAAATACCTCTTTTTTCTCTCTTAAGGCCTCTAACTGATTGGACAAGATCACCTAACTCATGGAGGGTAAGCTGCTTTACTCAAAATCTATCCATTTAAATGTCAATCTCAACTAAAAAACACTCTCACATCAACTTCCAGACCTGTGTTTGACCAAATATCTGGATTCCATCGTCTAGCCAAGTTGACAAAGGATTAGCCATCACAGGCTCCACAACCACGAATCTGTTCTTCGGTACAACAGCAGAAGTGATACTAAAAAGACCTTATTTGCCAAGCGCTATTATATTTTTAAAGTTGTATTTAAACATATCATCTGCTGCTCCGTGTAGGAAAATACTGGTAAGCTAGGGGAAGCCCAGAAGGCTGTCTGCTGGTCAGAAACTATAGGTTTCATTTCCATCCCAGACTGCTGGCAGGCAAAAATGTCAGTGCTGAAAAGACATACAACTTCCATGGGGTAAACAGCTTTGCTGGGCATGATCACATTCCATTAAAGGAGTTCGAGTTTCGGTTGTCAGGAAATCCTGTGTTTGGCAAATAGGAGTGATATATCAAGCCCCATAAATAAAATCAGGCCAGGTTACTTATAACTATACTGATGACCTTTCCAGTCCATTTTCTGAAACCACAATCTTAGGTTGTAAAGTTAGGTATTAAGTCTCTCATGGTGTTTTTCTCTATTTCTTTTGTCCTTTGTATCCAGGCAGGTGGGCATGAAAAGAATCTCCCCCATTTTATATACATATGGCTTAAATAGTACAAATTTGAAGTTTTTAAATATAAAGCTTCTTTATATATGCAAAGTGAAAGAGATACTTGTTTCCTATCTATAGAATTAATCTGAATCACTAAGCATTCTAAGAATCCAAATAAAATTTATTGTACTTTATAGAGACTCAGATTAGAAGTCACAGGGGCTCTGTCATCTGTTCCATATAGACTAACCGAAGAGGAAAAGAGATGAAAAATTTGCAGGATGCAAAGTAGGAATATTAAATACAATAATAATAGTAGTATGGACTAAACACCAATTATGTATGCCAAATACTTCCGGGCACCTTATGCATATGTTATTTCTAGTTCTTTTTTTTTTTTATTTAAGATTTTATTTATTTATTTGACAGACAGAGATCACAAGTAGGCAGAGAAGCAGGCAGAGAGAGAGGAGGAAGCAGGCTCCCCGCTGAGCAGAGAGTCCAATGTGGGGCTCGATTCCAGGACCCTGGGATCATGACCCGAGCTGAAGGCAGAGGCTTTAGCCCACTGAGCCACCCAGGTGCCCCTGTTATTTCTAGTTCTAAATACAAGACAGTAAGAGTCATTTTTCCCAACTTAAAGATAAGACTCAGAAAGCTTGAATGACCTGTCTAAGGCTCCCTGAAAACAACTTGCTCTGTTGGGATTCCAGCAGCTGTTTCCTCTGTGAAAAAGGGAAGGCACACGTAGGAGAGACACCTCTCAGTCTCCTCTCAACTCCAGGAGTGTCCACGAAACTCTTGAACTTTCACTGAACATACAAAGTAGCTCTGACCCCCAGAACGGAAAATGCCTTTGTGTGCTCTCCAGACCACCTCAACTTCTGGAATTTTCTCACTCCCTCTTAAAGAAGGACAATTTATTCCACCACAGTGAAAATTCACTGCGGACCCAAAGGTCAAGGCACAAAACCTTCTCCTATGAATTCTAGGCAAGACTGGCAAGTTGCAGAAGAGAAAGCCTGAGGACTTACATGGAGGGTCTGAGCTTTCTCACTTCTCTCATCCCTCCTTGGCCCAAATCGGTAACAGGGATCAGTACCAAATGTCACCAAAACTCTTCTTCTTTCGTTTATCCTTTCCTTTCCTTACTGACCACATAGTACATACCAGACATAGTTCAAATAAGGAGAGGAAGGCACAGTCCCTGACCCTGAAGCTGGAGAAGTCCTGGAGAAAAACAAATATCCACATAATTATAATATATCTGGTTAAGAAAAGTGACAGATTATGTAATGGATAGTCTGGGAAGAAAGAACAGGCTCTAAGACACCAAGCATTTGCTTTCCTGGACGAGCCTCCGAGCTGATGCCCAGGGCAAGTGGCTGAGGAAGCAGCCACAGTGGTATTAGGGACACGTGGGATCCCCTGGGATGCTGCGGTGCTCAAGCAGCACGACTTCTGGACTCACCTGCAGCCCAGTGGCCTCAGGAGCCAGGAGGAAGACAAGGTATCCAGAATTCTTCATTGAACGAGAGCTGCAATTCTAGCAGTGCCGCAGATGAGAGCTGAGATATGGAATGTGTGTTCTGCAATGGGTAGCCCATCTGTAGCCTGAGCTACTCTGCCTGAGAAAATGCTTGTTATTATGCTCCCAGAGACTTCCCAATAATATGTCATGTGAATCAACTCAACTCAGAAATTCCACATACAGCCTCGTCACATCATGAGAGTCACAGAAAAGGTGGTTATTGTTGAATGAGTCGTAGGATCCTGTGTCTGCGGATAATAAGAAGCTAAGGCAAATAACCACAAATCTTGTGAGTCCCCTGTCAAGTAACCACTCGCTTTGCCATCTAGAACTGTGGAGTAGAATGTGCCTAAATTTCTTTCACTAGCCTTTGGGCGCACACGGACCCAAGTCCATCAGGCTTTCATAAACCTAGCAAAGACCTGTTTACTTACACCTGCCTGGAGACAGATGCATTCACAGCAAACTTAAATTGGGGACAAACTTAGAATCACCATCAGTGTGCATTAACATCCTTCAGATCTTTAGAATGCCCCAGTCATTACAAAATGGAGAATATATGCTGGGTTCACTTATCATTAAGGGATGTAGAGAAGAGGTGTCTTCTTGATTTCTCTGTAACTGGGCCTGGTGTTCTTCACCAGCCCCCTTTCTTCTGGGTAGTGGTGTGTGTGCGCGTGTGGATGTGTGCATGTGTGTGTGGGAGGAAGGGGTGGTGGGGGATGGTGTGGACAATTAGTTCAACCCAGTAGTCTTCAACCTATTTTTCTCTTGCGGTGACTTCATTTCAGCTTGGATGACTCCCAAAAATGTTTAGTCCTTCATACCCCATTTCCTCCCCCAGTCAGCCTCCAGATGCCCAGGACGGCATCTGAGTGAGGACATGTAGCTCTAGGTTGTTGAGAGGAGACACAATTCTAGGACCTATATCTTGTGCTGCCTGGATCTTTGCTGGTCGCTTCTTGAGTGGGTGATCTCAGCTCTTCCCTAGGCGGACTGTTCCGTTGGCATCTGCCACTGAAAGCCACAGCTGGTGTACTTCATAATTTATGGTCTGTCGTCTCAGCTCATCTGGACCCAGGAATTTCTCCTGGTGACTCAGCCCTGCCTCAGGGGTGCTGTGTATCCCACCTGAGGTCTGACCGTTCTTCCTTAATGGGTCCCACCTCAGATGTTTCGTTCCCCAACTCCCAAAACCAGAGCCACTTTGCCCTCACTTGGTGACTTTCAGCGAATTTTTACCACGCCTCCTGGGGTGAGTGGGAATTTTTTAGTCTGTCTATGCCTTGTGGGAACAAAGCTTAATTTCAGGACTGTCTAACCTGTAGCACTTTTACTTTCATGTGACAACCCGTTAAGGGTTGAAAATTGTGTGCCCAAAAAGATATTTGAAATTCTAAACCCTAGTACCTCAGACCGTGATCTTTTCTGGAAAGAGGGCTGTTTCTGGTCTAGGCTGCTGGCTGCTGACTGTCTCTTTGTCTTTACGATTCTAAGTCTCAAGCACATGGAAGGATCATCACATGCCCTCGTGATCCCCAGGAACCAGAGACAGGACTTCTTATAAATAGATATTTTATCTGACCCATTTGGTAGTTTCTTACTGTATATTAATGGTCATGACAGTTTTTCTACTTCCTGTATAGCCATATCCTCTCAGGAGCTCTGGGGTGGACATTACTGGTGACCTTCAGCATTCAATGTCTTTTCTTCCTTTCCTATAGAACTGTGATAAGGTTTCGGTGTCCATCCCTTCCTGACACAGCCCATGTCCCTCAGTGACCTGAGAGCTCAAAAGTTTATCCCATAACTTTCTCCTGATATTGGTTCTGGAGTGGGCATGTGACCCAAATCCGACTGATGGAACTCAAAGAGCTTCTGCTAGAGACTTCCAGAAAAAAAGCTTCCTTGTCTTCAGGGGCTCCTCAGAAAGTCAGTCTCCTTTACACTGGAAATGGAAGGAAAACCTGTGACCTTGATTGCAGGCAGCTGTCTTGTAGTTATGAGGAAAACTTTCTTTCAGAGGAAGCTTATGTTTGGCAGAGCCCAGCAACGAGACATCACCGGCTCCTCCAACTGAAACACAGTGAGACCTTGATGTCCGGATGCATGAGTCAGTGACTTTCCGTACTGTTTAAACCGGTTTGATGGGTATGTGATTGACAGTATCCTAAGACATACAAACTATACCAGACATTTTAGAATAGTTACCATGTGGGGAAAAAGCCATAGATCCATTTCACTTTTTCAGTTATAGATGCATTAATAATTCTGCCTGGGTGTTCTTGAAACCAGGAAAAATTGTTCCGTATATTACTACTTACAGACACTTTACCTTTCTATACCATTTCTTGATAGCCTCATCTTACTTAACATTTAATTACTTTGTCGATTTTGGCCATTCTAACTGGTATAAGGTGGAATCTCAATGTGGTTTTGATTTGAATCTCCCTGATGGCTAATGATGATGAACAATTTTTCATGTGTCTGTTAGCCATCTGTACGTCTTTGGAGAAGCATCTGCTCATGTCTACTTCCTGTTTTTTGACTTATCTATTTTTTGGGTGTAGAGGTTGAGGAGTTCTTTACAGATCTTGGATATCAGCCCTTTGTCTATAGTGACATTTGCAAATACCTTCTCCCATTCTGTGGGTTGCCTCTTTGTTTTGTTGACTCTTTCCTTTGCCAGGCAAAAGCTTTTGATCTTGATGAAGTCCCAAAAGTTTATTTTCTCTTTTGTTTCCCCTGCCTTTGGAGACACGTCTTGAAAGAAGTTGCTGGGAGACCAACCATGAGAGACTATGGACTCTGGGAAACAAACTGAGGGTTTTAGAAGGCAGGGGTGAGGGGAAGGATGAGCTGGTGATGTCTATTAAGGAGAGACGGATTGCATGAAGCACTGCGTGTTATACACAAACAATGAATCCTGGAACGCTACATCAAAAACTAATGACTAACATGACACTATAAAAAAACACTCTAATTTTAAATTCACAGAAAGGCTAATCCATGGAGTACTCCTCAGAAGAAGGTTATTTTTTTTTCTTTCTAACCTTCAACATTATCATTAACACATAGGTGAGAAAACAGAAATACTAAAAAGGAAAAGACTTGTGGGCGCCTGGGTGGCTCAGTGGTTAAAGCCTCTGCCTTTGGCTCAGGTCATGATCCCAGGGTCCTGAGATCCTGCTCCGCATTGGGCTTTCTGCTCAGCAGGGAGCCTGCTTCCTCCTCTCTCTCTGCCTGCCTCTCTGCCTACTTGTGATCTCTGTCTGTCAAATAAATAAAATCTTAAAAAAAAAAAAAAAAAGGAAAAGACTTGCTTAAGCCCACAAATTTCCATAATCTAGGCAATTGTCACAAATATGAATCAGTGTAGAACAATTCAAGAAACATAAAAGGTTGAGATTTTCTCTAAAGAGCTGGATCCAGCTTCCTAACTTCGTGTTGGTATACTTCTGCCTTGGTGATCTATGAAGATCCTTACACCACCAAAAGGAGAGATCTATAGGGAGACATTAAATTATTAGTTTCAAAAGATTCTCATGTTTTTGAGCTCTTAATAAAGCCAAGTGGACTGGGAAATGCTTGAAGTAGAGTAAGATAAATAGACATCTTCCACTGGAAAGACACACTAAACCACACTTCCTTTTAAATAAACTCCTAGGTACTACATTATTTTAACAGTTTTTCACTTGAATGTTCTCAAATTTTAGCTCACTTAAATCATTAGACTACAAGGGAGCTGAAAAAAGGAAAGGGGTATTGAAGTACAATCAATTAGTTTGTCTTTGGTTGTTTTAAGAAGCTTAATTTAGGAAAGAATTCTCTGGAATAAAATCTGGATTATCTTTGAATTAAATTTTGTCATCTCTTTTTGGTATGTTTATTATAACTAATAATAATATTATATAACATTAAATATTGGATTGTCTTGTCTTATAGTCTTTTTTAAAGATTTATTTATTTATTTGAGAGAGAGAGAGAGAGTGCACCGGCACAAGTGGGAGGAGGGGCAGAGGGGAAGAAAGAATCCTGAAGCCAACTCCCCAGTGAGTGAGAAGCCTGACCCTGGGGCTAAATCCCAGAACTTTGAGATCATGACCAGGGCGGAAATCAAAAGTAGACCAATTAACACATTGACCTATCTAGGAACCCTTTGGATAGTCTTTTAAATAAACCCTCAAAAATATACCAGTTAAGTGAAACTGTTTAAATATGGTATTTGCTGGAATTATCCAGTAATTTGAAGGGATAAACCTGGCACATTGGAGATAAATTTACCCACATGCTCCCTAATCGTTCTAGAAAGTGTAATTTTCTGAAGTCATTTTTTCCTTTCTTCCCCTAAGCACAGGGAAATCTTGGCAATCAACAACTGGATCCTACATTTTCTCTCAAATAGGTAGACTCAGGACACAAGAAAATATAATAACATTAGGACAAAGGAGAAATCCTTAAAGCCTAACAGTGATGCCATAATTTGGGCCCATTAGCCCAGAAAGGAACTCTGCCATTCCACATTCTTTTGGCAGTTCTGCCCAGTAAGGTGTGGTCCTGTGTGGTGAGGGGGTGAGCGTGGGGATGGGGAGCGAAGCTTGATGAACCAGAACCCTCTGAGAGAGATAGCCTATCTCTGGGAGCAAACCAGGGCTATATATCTATAATTTCTCAGTGTGTGTATGTATATAATGTATATAATTTCCAGTCAGGACTTGCTGGGTAGTTTGGAATCACTCTTTATCCGTACTTTCTTCACTTGTAACAAGCACAAGTCCTTTCACTGAGAATGACAAGCTGTTCTTTATGACACTTTGGGGTTTCTGTTTAAACCTAGAATGTTTGGAGTAAGTAAAGCTAACACAAACGGTGAAGCACTCACAGCCCTGGATAAATAAATATCTATCTTATTTATGTAAGCTAATGCCAAATGAATATAAAACAACTCAGTCATCTCTACCTTATATGATTGGGGATAAAAATCGAATCTAAAGATTTCCAAGGAGGAAAACTAGTAAATTTAAGGTAATATAATGATTTAATTAAATTAAATTATTGGATGTTTTGAGTACAGTTCATTCCTTTGCTTTCTTTGTTCTGAAAGCGGATATTGAGGACCTCTGTACAATGATGCTAAGTTAGGCTCTACGTGATACAGCAAACCTAATGAGGTTATTGGCTATTATCTTCCATATGCTTACACTTGATCTTAGCCAAAAGGCTGAGAAGCGATCTTACATATGCTTAAAAAAAATAGTGCATAACACACACCAAGTGCTTAGTCAGTGGTTGTTGAATCCCGAATGAATAATCTATGGCAAAAAAAAAAAAAAAAAACCCACAACCCAGAAATCACCTCTCCTGTTTTATTTCTTTTATCTTGTTATATTTTTAATTATATTTTACAGAATATTTATTTAAAGTGAACATTAAAATTCATTCAGTGTGTATCTGTTGGATGGTAAGATGAAGACATTTGACTAGTAAAATTTGACCATTAAAATTTGGCCAAGAGAGCATTAAATTCATTATGCATGTACAAATAATGAACCATATAGTTGGTGACCTCAAAATAGATCACAAACATTTTCATGTGCATGTATTCTATTAAATGAGAATAAACCACTCTCTTTAGAGTGAATTTAAAGTTGACCTGAGAATCCGGAGAAAGCTCGGTAGAGCCAAGTGAGACATGTGTAAGAAAGTGCTCGGTAAAGTCTATGAAGCTTTTTATAAAGCTCAGAGTTATCAGAACAGAAGCTGGACTTGGGCTGGAGTTTAAGTCCCAGGTCGGCTGCTTACTAGCTGACCCTTGGGAAAGTTATTCTAACCTGGTAAATTTTAGTTTTCTCAGAGGTAAAATGGAAAAGAATAATACTATCTACATCATGCCTTTTTCGGGACTATGATGTGAGCAAATGCACAAAAGCATTTTCACTTCATGGCTCTTTATAGCAAGAGCTCAGCATCTGCTTTGTCTTCGTCATCATCATTGTTATCACCAGAGGTGGGAATTTTTTTCCTTACTGCTCATGCTATAAAATGTCAAGATTGCCAAGGGAAAAAAGGAGGGGAAAAGAGAAAAAAAATTAAACAGAGGTCTGCTAAACCACACTCACCTATTGGCAAACTGGTCTGCTCAGGCTTGCCTTCCTCGGGTCGGTCCTCCAAGCTATCAAGGTGATTTGTTGAGAACCGAAACCTAACCATCTGATCACCCCTCTGAGGTCCTCCACAGTGGTCTGGGAGCTGCCAGACAGAGTCCAGGGTCTGTACGATGGTGTCTGAGGAGGGTCTCTAGGAACCGATCCCCTGCTCACCCCTTCAACTCCAGTTGTGATCAGGTAGACCAGACCTGGCCACCTCCTGACCAAATCCTAATTCATTACAACTCAGTTAAGAAAACACACAAAAAAACTGAGCAACTCAGCTGAGACTCCCGTTGCCTCTTGGGAAGCTCACCCATTTGTCAAATTGCTTTATAAGAACACTATACAGTGAGGTCCTTCAGGGGAGGGTACCAGTGTTTACCATACATAATACTTGGCATATTTTAGGGCTCAGTAACTATTTGCAAAGGGATGGCGGGATGAATGCATCCATGAATATGCATACGATAACCAGATGCAAAAAGTACCCTCGTAGGGCTAGAAGGCGGCCAGAATATGACATTCTTCTCCCGAGCAACTTTGAAAACAATGGAAAGGTAGAGGTGGAAGTCTGGCAGGAGATAAAATGTCATCTTCATTACTGATAAAGCTGTTAGGGGAGGGTGTGGCTTGAGGACATAACAAGAGCAGACTTCAAAAAATGAACTCCATAGTTGGAGAGACTTACCCACCAGCGGCCACACGGCTCCTTGCTAGAGGACTTGCCTCTCCACGATGGAGAGTGTGAAGAGGCAGACCGGGCATGTGTAATTCTTAAGGTCAGCTGGCTTCCAAGCACTATCCAGAGCAGTTTATTTCCTAAACGCACCAGTGGGAGAGTTGCCCCTTCTCCTCTGGGTCAGTGAGTGAAGTGGGAGAGGGAGGTCCAGAGGTTGACAGCAGCTGATGTCACTTGGGCTGGTAAACATGGGGCCTGGGGATGTTGCTCTCTGTTCCCTTCCCGGACGGCCCCACGGGAACTGACTGATTTATATGCTGGCGATATTTCCCACGAGGGACAGGAAGAGTGGATTACAAAGATACCTCCAAATTACATATGGGTCAGTGGATTATCTTTTGACTTCCCCCTCTAATTCCTCCTTTCCAGTTGACCTATGAACACAGATGGAATGACGTACGTTGATAAACTTCTTACCAAGATTTGAAAATTGTTTTGGCTTCTAAAAGAGTACACTTTGTCTTTTATTCAATCAATTTTTTAAAAAAGATTTTATTTATTTATTTGACAGACAGAGATCACAAGTAGGCAGAGAGGCAGGCAGAGAGAGAGGAGGAAGCAGGCTCCCTGCTGAGCAGAGAGCCCAATGCGGGATTTGATCCAGGACCCTGGGATCATGACCTGAGCCAAAGGCAGAGGCTTTAACCCACTGAGCCATCCAGGCGCCCCTTATTCAATCAATTTAATGAAACCTAGCAAATATTTGCTGACACGCAGCCAAGTACCAAGCACAGTAAAATATAAAGATGTGTACACCACAGTGATCCTGTGGAAATTACGATCCACTTAGCATCCAGTGGGTCGTTTCTCTTAAGTAGAGAAAAGGGAACTCAATTATGAGAGCAAAATAAACAGACAAATATTTGGCAATCTTTTTTCTAGTGGCTTTGAGCAGTTTAAATGATTGTGCATCCAAAATTTAAGACGTTTTCTCTTCTCTTATCACTAGCATTAATTAAAGCCAAGATACTAACGATAAAGTTCTTGGCAACCACCAGAGTCATTTATCTTCTCTCTTTCTGTCCACCTCGCACCCTCTTGGGAAGACCTGCCATTGGCAAAGGGAGGAACAGGGTGAAAGTGTGCACAAAGGTTGTTGACAGCCAGCACAACTGCTGAAAAACAACTCAGATTAGTGGATGGATAGTTCCATCTCCCTGAAGGAAGGCATCTTACTTACTCCTGTCCTATCCTGTATTCTGGCATCTTGCATTATTCTCTTGTTTGAACTCAAAAAAATCTTGACTTCTCACCTTTCTAAGAATTCTATTTGTTTTTTATTTAACTGGATTCTCAAAGGTTACTCACTTTATTTCACTAGATCTTAAACTCACAATTCTGTTTTGTGTCGTTTTTACTTCCTCTTGTCTTACATCCTCTCATCACCAAATGGAAGAATGACTCAAAAGATACAGGGAATTGATTCCAATCCCTAACAGATTCAGGTTCAGGGGCTTTTCCCAACTTCAACTTTAAAAAAACCATTATGGAGCCAAGCAATCGTGGAGAAATTTGTAATTTTCTTCCCCCAAGAATGCTAAACAATGTACAGAAAGCTAGTAGAATGTAGAGGCACATAAAGCCTCCATATCCTCAGCACTGGTCCTGATTTCTGAAAAGCAGCCTTTCTTCTTCCTCTCATTCCTGTACATCGACTAGATCAACAGCAGGAGCAGGAAGTCATGATTTTCGCTCTAGAATAGCTTGGCAGCGTACACTGCCTGAGGACAAGTAGGGAAACCAGGTCTGGCATTTCTGTTTGAGAAAGAAAGAAACTGGCAACTCTTTACTTGAAATGCTGTATTTTTTTCTATTAACTTATGAGATAGCATATAAATTCATAACAGTGATTTAAAATATAGGTATATATTATATATACATACACGCACTCCTTGGGTGTGTATAAATCACTTGTTTCTAAATATCATGAATAAAGAAAATAGCAAACAGAGTCAACACATCCCAGGGTCTGAGAATGTCATTGTCAGCATGAAGGGCTGTGAGATCTTAGGCGATTAAAACACTCCCATGCCTTTCTGCTTGCTTTGTAAAGAAAAAGGAAAAGAAAAGGAAGGCATTATTACATGGTTTTTATTGTCCTTGTGTCTGTTCAGAATCTAACAGGGACAGGACACATAAAAGGAAACTGATAACAGTAGGATTACAAATATTGTGGAGACTTATGTAGATAACTTTGCATATGCATTTTAAAATTTTCAAATGTATTATTTAATACTTATCCAAGGCAATATGTATTAAATATTGAACAGACTTTAAAAGAAGCTTTTCATGTATTAAAAATAATTCATTAGTGGGCTTTGGAGATAATATTCACTTAGTAAAATACACAGTATCTCTTCTGCCCAAAGCATTTTGAAGCTATGCAGGGAAATGAGATCTTCCTAGAAGTTGTGATAAGTACTTTTCTAGGGTCAATAAGATAGAAGGAGCCCATTTGCAAAAATTTTCTTAGAGTCATCAATTTAAATTTGCCCAGAGAAGATATCAGTAATCCTGTGATAGAACTTTGGCTCTATAACATACCCCTATAATACCCTGTGTGAAATCCATTTTTATGGTATGTTTACCCTGTATTTAATATGTCCCAATACCCGGTATTGTTCAAGACAAATTCGAATAAATGCAGCTTATTTCATATGAGACTATGCAGGCAGAACATCACTATTTGTCCATGTTTTAGGCAGATCTGTAGATCTCATAGATGCTCTGAATAAAAATATAAATATAGACACAAATGTAGCTTAGGCTACAGCCCAGGTTATAAATGTAAATAAATTCAAGATGGTGACAGATACATTCATGAAGACAAGTTTCACCAATGGGATGTTGCCTTATCTACCAACATTCATGGTAGGTTGGAATGCCCAGAATTAATTACTACAGAATCACATAGATGACAAGAGGTTTTCTTTAGGGTGAGCGGGCTGGGTAAAACAAGAGTTATTCCCTCCAACCCTGGGACAGCAGAAGTAGAAAAGATCTGTGGTACTTCCCTCTGACCCTGCCATCTCAGCTGTACACTCTACCCAGATGGGCCACATCTCCTGACTGGCCCTTCCAGAACCAGAATCTAGAAGGCCTGCCCTGACACTCCATCCATGCTGCCAACAGTCACCACCCCAAAAGCACGATTGAACCCTTTATACGTGACACACATTAATGTACACTGAGTCATCATCTGTGCCCCAAACCTAATTGTCCTTCCAGACTTTACTGTTTCTGTCAAGGGCGCCATTTGCTTGTAATGGTATTAAATTTATGAACTTAAAAGAGCTTGTTATGCTTTTATTAAAGGAAAAAAAAAAACAAAGAAGTGCAAAAGGTAAAATTACACAAGTTTTTCAGAGAATTTATTTTATTTTATTTTTTTAAAGATTTTATTTATTTATTTGACAGAGAGAAATCACAAGTAGATGGAGAGGCAGGCAGAGAGAGAGAGAGAGGGAAGCAGGCTCCCTGCTGAGCAGAGAGCCCTATGCGGGACTCGATCCCAGGACCCTGAGATCATGACCTGAGCTGAAGGCAGCAGCTTAACCCACTGAGCCACCCAGGCGCCCCAGAGAATTTATTTTAAAGACCACTTCGCCCCCACACCTTTCCAAAATTCCCAGTTTCCAAACGAAAACAGCATTGTAGCATTAATTTTAGTATTTTTCTTTTCTGACACTTGGGCTTTTCTTCTGCTTTTAACAAAAATCAGATGACATTACACACACACACGCACATGTATGTTTATAACATGCTGTTTTCATTTAAAACTTATTCAGGTCAGTTTATTTCGAGTTACTTAACACTCATATTACTCCATTGTATAGACATACCACACTTACCCAAGACCTCATTGATGGTTATTTTGGTTTATTACCATTATGCTGTCATAAATGAGATTGCAGTAAATATCGCTGGACATATGGCTGTGAGTACTTTTGCTCTCTTGTCTTTATAAGGCAGATTTTTCAAAAGTGAGAAGGCTATAGCACACATAGGGTATCCTGTTTGAATAACTTTTAATAAATTCTTGCCCAGTTTTTGGATCAGCTTTTGACTTCTCTTCTCCCTTATACTAATCTTCTTCTTTTTGGCTCCAACTCAAAAATCTATAGAAACATCTTTTGTAATATCATCCTGCCATTTAATCCTGACCTGAATCTCCTGGCTACATTTTTTAGGTACTGGGTAGATACTAACATGCTTGGACACTGACTTTAGTTTCCTAACAGGTCTTTGTTTACCTGGCCTCTCATTCCACACATGACAGTCATATTAATCTTCTCAAAAATTGCCTTATGCCTATCAGATCTCTAGAACCTTCCACAGGTTTCCATTACCTAAAAAATGAATCTTAATCATGCATGCAAGATCCTTCACAGCCAAGCTTCAATCTTTCTCATTTTACCCTTATTTCTCCTATTTAAAAATTAGAATGGTAGCATCAAGAACTGTGCTTTGAATTTTAGTCTATCTAACAAGAAGATGTATGTTCTTACTACTACAACATACTTTGGTATGTTCTTACTACTACAACATACTTCGGTTCAATTCAATAAATATTTGTGTAACATGTAATGTAAAACACTCTATTAGATGCTAGAGAGGATGGAAATTTTAAAAATAGTGGCACATGGTTGACCTTTAATCATGGTTCCTCCACCCCAAATATGCTTTGTGCTATGTGACCTTCCTTCTGGCAATAGCAGGTTTAAACAAACATGGACACCTATCCCAGGTGTCTGTTGCTCTCTAATAAGCCACCCCAAAACTCAATGACTTAAAACAATGACAACATGTACGTGGCTCACACATCTAAAATTTAGGTAAAGCTCAGAGGAGAGGGACACCTGGGTGGCTCAGTTGGTTAAGCGGCTGCCTTCAGCTCAGGTCATGATCCCAGCGTCCTGGGACCGAGTCCCACATCGGGCTCCTTGCTCAGCAGGGAGCCTGCTTCTCCCTCTGCTTCTGCCTGCCATTCTGTCTGCCTGTGCTTGCTCTCTCCCCCTCTCTCCCTCTGATAAATAAATAAAATCTTTAAAAAAAAAAAAAAAAAAAAAAAAAGCTCAGAGGAGAGTCTTTGTTTCTGCCCTGCTCAGCGCTCAGCATTGGCTGTGGTGGCTTGGAGGCCGGGATGGGGAATCATATGAAACCTTGTCCACTCCCCAGTCTGAGAGTCGGTGCTGGCTGTCAGCAGGGTCCTCAGTGAGGACTGTAGCCTGGGACATCTCAACTCTATGTAATCTTTTCCCTTTCTTTGGTTCCATGCACAAGCACCCCAAAGGGCCAGGCAGGAGTTGTTTTGCCTATTAGGATTCAGCCACTGAAAGCACGTCATATCACTTCCACTGCAGCTCCCCCAGATCCAAGAGAAGAAGTTGTGGAGCCCCGTCTCCTGAGGAAGGACTGTCAGAGCCACGCCACAAGAATGTGTCATGTTGCATGTGTGTTTATGTGACCATCCGTAGAACACAATATGCCACACCACCTAGAGATGTGCCAGTGACCTGTCATAGGAAAATAATTCAGGACAATCAAATTCCCTTTCAAGCAAATATAGCTTGAGAACAATTTAGAGAATAAAATAGCTGCTGCAGATTAATCTGGAAGAACATAACAAAGAAAGAGGGGGAGGGGCATGAAGAAGCATGTGGTCACTGCAGTTATGGGGTTATAGAAACCAGGAGTAGGAACCCACTTTTAAACATATTCCCAAAAGGGCATGGTAACAAACACGTAATAGGTGCTCAGATATGTCATAGGAAGTAATACGTAAGTGACTAGAAGGAGGGAACCCAAAGCGGGGGGGTAAGTTTGGAAGGGGAAATATGAGATTCTATTAGAAATGTGTTGAGTTTGAGGTTCCAGTGATCGCTCCCCTCTGAGATGTCTGGCAAGCAGTTGGTAAAGAGGGTCTGTGGTCCAGAGAAGAGAACAAGAGTTGGTTGGTAGAAGGACTCAGAAAGCCATGGACAAGGTGAAGCTTTGGCAGGATGAGGCTGTCGAGAAGGAACAGGTAGCGGAAGACCAATGACTCATGAGCAAGCAAAATAACGTGTGCTTGATTCTGTAGGCTCAGCGTCTGAACACCTGGATTTAACATCTGTGATACAGGCTTCACTACTTAACTAAGTGTGTATTTTCTTAGATTTAGCTACTTAATCTCTCTGTACCTTGGTGTCCTGTTATGACATTGTTACAATAATAAAACCTACACTGTAGGGTTATAGATTAAATGATATAATGCCTGCAAAGTACTTGGGACAGAGCTTAGCACATATGAGGCAGTTAATGCATACTAATTTTTTTAAAAATTTTAATTTTGTATTTGAGAGAGAGAATGAGTGGTGGGGAAGGGCAGAGAGAGAGAGAGAGAGAAGCAGGCTCCCTGCTGGGCAGGGACTGTCCTTCCCCTTCCCCCCCAACCCCGGCCAACTCGGGACTTGATCCCAGGACACCAGGATCATGACCTGAGCACAAGGCAGATGCTTCACAGACTGAGTCACCCAGGTGCCCACCAGGGCATACTAATTTTAATAACTATTGTTATTTTTTTAACATCTGATGTTTAGGAATGAGCACAGGAAGCGCCAGAGAATAATACTCAGCATAAAGGCCTTAGAAACCCTTATATAACAGTCCTGATAAATGTTCAGAGGAAAAATTCGTCTCCTTTCCAAAGTGGTTCCAGGACAATCTCTCTTAGGTGAGATGCAGTTATAGTTACATGCATTGCCAAGTTGCCATACATCAGAGCTGCTGATTTTGTTAATGAAAAGGGGTGACACAGTGAGTTGTATTTTCCATAACAACATTTCACAAAGTTTGTGCTTTTGGAGGAGGCAGAATGATGCGTTGTATCAAAAAAAAAAAAAAAAAAAAAAAGATGTTCTATATGCAAATAAATTTGAGAAATACTGGATTAAACAAACTTAAATAGATGTTTCCTTTAATGCATCTGCTACCATGAGCCATGGTTTGCTAAGAAGAGGCTATCAACAGCATCGTTTTCCAGCCTCTTATAAGTTTTTTTTAGGGATCATTCTGTTAGCGCTATGTGTAGAACACAACTTCTCAATGCTAGTCAAGGAAGAATCTCTTGAGAAATTTCGTAAGAAAAAAATACATATTATTGGGGCACTTGGCTGGCACAATAAATTAAACATCCAACTCTTGTTTTTGGCTCAGATCTTGATCTCAGAGTCGTGAGATGGAGCCCTGCTTAAAACTTTCTCTCCCTCTCCCTCTACCCTTCCCACCTATGAGCATGCACTCTCTCTAAAATAAATTTAAAAATCTTTTTAAAAAATTTTAAAAGAATAAATTTTACTGGATCCACCTCTAAAGATTCTGATTAGAAAGTCTGGGCTGGTATTAAGGAATCTGTATTTTTTAAAGTTCCGTGAGGTGGCCTTGTCTATAGACAACTAGGAAGAGGAATTTTGCCCTTTGCATAATCCATAATCCCTCCCTTTCCTTCCAACCTGTTCTGAGAAAAAATGGCCCCCACAAAAAAAGGGTAGCAAAAAAAAAAAAAAATAGTGGGTGTTAGGAGGTGTTATTCTGCCACCAAGGAGATGAGATAATAGAATATCAACATTCAAAAATTCTTTCACTGAGGTGGCTTTGAAAAGTATGGATCCCAGGCACTCAAGAAAATCTAGAATTTGCTATAAAAACCTGGTAGCTGGGGCGCCTGGGTGGCTCAGTGGGTTAAAGTCTCTGCCTTCGGCTCAGGTCATGATCTCAGGGTCCTGGGATCAAGCCCCACATCCAAGTCTCTGCTCAGCAGGGAGCCTGATTCCTCCTCTCTCTCTGCCTGCTTCTCTTCCTACTTGTGATCTCTGTCTGTCAAATAAATAAATAAAATCTTAAAAAAAAAAAAAAGAGTTTCTTCACTCTGTTAAACAAACAAACAAACAAACAAACCTGGGAACTTTCCCCATGATCATTGACACTGGCTCAAGCAATTATCTGGACCCAAAAAATAAGGAATATCCAATAACATATCTGGGTAAATTAATGAGGACAAAGATTCTTCAAACAAACATAGCTGTATGGTTACCTATATACCTGTTATGCTTTCAAAAGCCTTTAGATAATTGATGAAAGCTAATGATATCATATATATATTATATATATATATATATCAGAAAAATATAATTATGGAAACGTAACTGTATGCTCTACATGTAAAGAAATTTGAATTATCATTCCATGGGATTAGTGGTGATCTAACAGATTTCCAAGAATTTCCAACAGAACTTTGAAACAAAGTTAGATTCAAATGTTTTGTTTTGTTTTTTTGACTTGCCTAGAACTCATATCTAACACAGTGGGAACAATTGTGTTCTCTGTAGGCCTATTTCAAATTTAATCTAAGAAAAGTCTCCTTACCTGAGATTTACCTGGAAACCAATCAGACCTGAGAATACACAACCTAAGAGATGTATTGTTAAATCTAACCTAAGAGAGATTGTCCTAGAACCATTTTGGAAAGAAGACAATTTTTTCCTGTGAACATTGCATCAAGGAAGAACTCAGCTAAGAGTGAATGGCTTACTCTATTTCCACTTTTACAGCCTGCTTTAAAACTTCTATGGGAAAAATAAAAGGAGATAAAAGCATGGATCACTTCCACACTTCTCTCTACACACTAAAGCAACTGTTCATTTTCTATGTCCGGCAGGATGGGTTTTGGTTGTGGTCAGTTCTGGCCTTTTCCAACACCCCTGGCACCGAGGGGATGGGAGTGAGGGTGAATTAGTCTATGAAAGGCAGCCTGCGCTACAATTTTCCAGACTGGGGGGGGGGGCGGGGGGGAATCCTAAAAAGATAAAACCACTAAATGCAATACATGGTCCTAGTTTAGCTCCGACAAAGAATACTGTTGCGACAAGCAATTAAACTTGAAAGGAGTTTGTAAATTCAATGCTAGTGTCAATGATAATTTCTTGATTTTGATCCTGATATCATGAGTCTCTAACAAATGTCCTTGTTGGATGGGGTATGTGATGGGCACCATGTTCAAAACTTAATACAAATGGTTCCAGGAAAAATCAGCAAAAATACCCTCTGTGTTCTTGCAACTTTTCTGAAGCTTGAAGTTATTCTAAAACTAGCAAAACTAAAATTGGCACTAATGAGTTAACATTTATTTTGTTGTTTGTGTTAGTTTATTGTTGATTGTCTCAGGTTCTCTGATTTTCTCAGGTTCTCTGAGTAACCTATCATATCATCTGAAAATAGTTTCACTTCTTTTCCCATTCCTGTACCTCCTATTGTTCTTCCCTTTTAAATTGTACTGGCTAAGACCTCTAGAACAATGTTCAGCAGTAGTGGTAGAGATAGTAAGATCAGTAGACCTAGTAAGCATTCTGGACTCTTTCCTAATCTTAGTGGAAGTGTCTCTAGTATTTCCTCATTATGTACAATGCTGATTTTAGGACTGAGGTATTCTGTTTAGGAAATATGCTTCAAATCTTATTTTCTTGAGTGTTTTTATCAGGAAGTTTTGTCAAAAGCTTTTTTTTATACAGGGGATGATCACATACTTATTCCTCTTACATCTACTGATTTGCTATTTATATTACTAGATTTCCTAATACTGAATCATCCTTGCATTTATGAAATAAACCTCATTTGGTCATGGTATGTATTTTCTTAATGTGGTGTTGGATATTGTTTTCAAATACTTAATCCATATTTTTTGCATTGACATTGGATGATTGCTTGCAAAAGTATTTGCATATTAGAGTCATGTTCCTCCACTGTTCTTAGCAGAGCAGTCTCCATGAGAGGGAGTTTGGTGACAACAGAAAGGTTATTGAAGGGGCACCTAGGTGTCTCAGTCAGTTAAGCATCTGCCTTCGGCTCAGGTCATGATCCTGGGGTCCTGGGATTGAGCCCCACATTGGGCTCCCTGCTCAGTGGGAAGCCTGCTTTCCTTCTCTTTCCACTGCTTCTGTGTTTGTGCTCTCTCTCTCTCACTCTCTCTCTGTTAAATAAGGAAATAAAATATGTATTTTTTAGAAGAAAGATTGTGGGAGGTGGGGGCAACGGAGAGATGGAGAGACCCTTCTTCGGAGTCCCACAGACCTTTAGATGTTTGCTGGCCCCCTCCGCTGACTGACTTTTTGACCTTGGAAAAGTTCATCCTTCTCTTCTACCTTCTATTCTCTCATATGTCAGATGACAAACCCACCCCCGATAAATTAGACTACATGATGTCTGTGAAAACTTCAGCACGATGTCTGGCGCAGTGGCAGCCCACATAAGCATTGAGATATTTTATCATAAGTATTTTTCTCCTGCTCTTCTCACATTATAAAGAAAGCAGTGCTGGAATATATGTGAAGAGATACCATAGTTTCCTCAGGAGACACTCAGGGTCCCTGTTTCAATGGTTCCCAGCATTTTGCTATGATTGCCCAGCACAGAAGACATTGAACTAGATGAGTATGTTTTGTTTGCTTTTCCAGTTACCCTGCTCTACACTAGAGCTCTGTATGTGAATAGTTAAGACTTGAGGAGTGCCAAGCGGGGACAGGAGGGAGGACAGTGAAAGGAGTGGAAAAACAAGATACAATTTCTTCAGCCCTTACCCCATGCCAAGAACTACTTTAGCTATATCAGTAGTAAAATCGGTGAGGAAAGTTGAGAGGTAGCATCAAGATCTCAAAACCTGAGAGAAGCATCTTGAAAGGCAAGTAGGCAAGAGCACTGTTTCCCTGTCTAAGAGTTGAGATTAGTTTCTGTTCTTTTCTTCTCACTCACAACCTCTCAGAGTAGAGGGGACTGGAGAGACACATTCTCTCTTGGCTCCTTTATCTCTCAGTGTTCCACACCTCAGGAAACCACTCGGTCCAACGTAGTGGTCCTGCTCCTAAGACTCCTGAGTGTGAACGAGGTTAGGACAGACCTAATTTGTGGATGTGTTTATTCTACAACTCTTCCTTACTGACACATTTATTTTACAACACTTGGTGTGGATGGCAGAAATGAAAACACTGTCTACTACTCTCAGATTGGTGGAGTGCTCCCACAAGGTGCTGTGGGAGAGCCAGGGGAGAAGAGGTTGGCCTGAAGGCATTTGTGCTGAACCTAGAAAGTTGAAGCTGAGTGGAATGGCAAGTCTTGTGGGAAACAGCATAGAACAGGGATTTTAAAAAGAAGCTCCAGACTGACACAGACCTAGATACATATAGATATAGATAGATAGAGATATAGATATATTCAGACCTTTTATTTTTTAATAATTTTTTTATTTTTATTTTTTCAAAATTTCTTTCCAGCTTAACAATATTCATTGTTTTTGCCCCACACCCAGTGCTCCATGCAATACGTGCCCTCCCTAATACCCACCATCTTGTTCCCCCAACCTCCCACCCCCCACCCCTTCAAGACCCTCAGGTTGTTTTCAGAGTCCATATGGTTCAGTGAGGACATGGTTCACCTCCCCTTCCATGGTTCACCTCTCCTTCCAATTTCCCCCAACTCCCTTCTCCTCTCTAACTCCCCATGTCCTCCATGCTATTTGTCATGCTCCACAAATAAGTGAAACCATACGATAATTGACTCTCTCTGCTTGACTTATTTCACTCAGCATAATCTCTTCCAGTCCCGTCCATGTTGCTACAAAAGTTGGATATTCATCCTTTCTGATGGAGGCATAATACTCCATAGTGTAGATGGACCACATCTTCCTTATCCATTCGTCTGTTGAATGGCATCTTGGTTTTTTCCACAGTTTGGCGACCATGGCCATTGCTGCTATAAACATTGGGGTACAGATGGCCCTTCTTTTCACATCTGTATCTTTGGGGCAAATACCCACTAGTGCAATTGCAGAGTCATAGGGAAGCTCTATTTTTAATTTCTTGAGGAATCTCCACACTATTCTCCAAAGTGGCTGCACCAACCTGCATTCCCACCAACAGTGCAAGAGGGTTCCCCTTTCTCCACATCCTCTCCAACACATGTTGTTTCCTGTCTTGCTAATTTTGGCCATTCTAACTGGTGTAAGGTGGTATCTCAATGTGGTTTTAATTTGAATCTCCATGATGGCTAGTGATGATGAACATTTTTTCATGTGTCTGATAGCCATTTGTATGTCTTCATTGGAGAAGTGCCTGTTCATATCTTCTGCCCATTTTTTGATATGATTATCTGTTTTGAGTGTGTTGAGTTTGAGGAGTTCTTTATAGATTCTGGATACCAACCTTTTGTCTGTACTGTCATTTGCAAATATCTTCTCCCATTCTGTGGCTTGCCTCTTTGTTTTGTTGACTGTCTCCTTTGCTGTGCAGAAGCTTTTGATCTTGATGAAGTCCCAAAAGTTCATTTTCGCTTTTGTTTCCTTTGCCTTTGGAGACATATCTTGAAAGAAGTTGCTGTGGCTGATATCGAAGAGGTTACTACCTATGTTCTCCTCTAGGATTCTGATGGATTCCTGTCTCACGTTGAGGTCTTTTATCCATTTTGAGTTTATCTTTGTGTACGGTGTAAGAAAATGGTTGAGTTTCATTCTTCTACATATAGCTGTCCAGTTTTCCCAGCACCATTTATTGAAGAGACTTTTTTCCACTGTACATTTTTTCCTGTTTTGTTGAAGATTATTTGACCATAGAGTTAAGGGTCCATATCTGGCTCTCTACTCTGTTCCACTGGTCTATGTGACTGTTTTTAAGCCAATACCATGATGTCTTGGTGATTACAGCTTTGTTGTAAAGCTTGAAATCAGGTAATGTGTTATTGCCAGTTTTATTTTTGTTTTTCAACATTTCCTTAGCAATTCGGGGTCTCTTCTGATTCCATACAAATTTTAGGATTATTTGCTCCAGCTCTTTGAAGAATTTTGATTGGAATGGCACTAAAAGGATAGATTGCTCTAGGCAGTATAGACATTTTAGCAATGTTTATTCTTCCAATCCAAGATCATGGAATGGTCTTCCATCTTTTTGTGTCTTCTTCAATTTCTTTCATGGGTGTTCTGTAGTTCCTTGAGTATAGATCCTTTACCTCTTTGGTTAGGTTTATTCCCAGGTATCTTATGGCTCTTGGTGCTATAGTAAATGGAATCGATTCTCTAATTTCCCTTTCTGTATTTTCATTGTTAGTATATAAGAAAGCCACTGATTTCTGTACATTGACTTTGTATCCTGCCACGTTACTGAATTGCTGTATGAGTTCTAGTAGTTTGGGGGTGGAGTCTTTGGGGGTTTTCCATATAAAGAATCATGCCATCTGCGAAGAGAGAGAGTTTGACTTCTTCACTGCCAATTTGGATAACTTTTATTTCTCTTTGTTGTTTGATTGCTGTTGCTAGGACTTCTAATACTATATTGAACAAGAGTGGTGAGAGTGGGCATCCTTGTCATGTTTCTGATCTCAGCGGGAAGGCTGCAAGCTTTTTCCCATTGAGGTTGATATTTGCTGTGGGTCTTTCATAGATAGATTTTATGAAGTTCAGGAATGTTCCCTCTATCCCTATACTTTGAAGCGTTTTAATCAGGAACGGATGCTGGATTTTGTCAAATGCTTTTTCTGCATCAATTGAGAGGAACATGTGGTTCTTCTCTCAATATATATTTTTTTTATTTGACAGACAGAGATCACAAGTAGGCAGAGAGGCAGGCAGGGGTGGGGGTGGGGTGGGGAAGCTGGCTCCCTGCTGAGCAGAGAGACTGATACAGGACTCTATCCCAGGACCCTGAGATCATCACCTGAGCTAAAGGCAGAGGTTTAACCCACTGAGCTACCCAGGCACCCAAGACCTTTTTTTTTTTTTAAAAGATTTTATTCATTTGTCAGAGAGAGAGAGAGAGCACAAGCAGGGGGAGCAGCAGGCAGAGGGAGAAGCAAGCTCCCTGCTGAAGAAGAAACCCAATGCAGGATTCTATCCCAGGACCCTGAGATCACTACCTGGGCCCAAGCCAAAGGCAGGTGCTTAACCAGCTGAGCCACCCAGGCGTCCCTCTAGGTCTAAATATTTTGTCTCTGTTTCTTTCTTGCTATTAACCTTGAACAAGTTCCTTACATTTTTCTGAACTTCAATTGTATTGTCTGCAAAATAATGGAAAAGTACCTAATATATATGTGTGTTTGTGGCAAAGATTAAAAGAGATAATGTAAATGAAACCCTTAGCATGATGCTTGGCTTGTGAATCCTCAAACGTAATGACTATTATTATCATTATCTGGTCTTCAGAGGTGTTCCTTAGCTCTTGCCTCTATCCATAGTCCTTTCCTCAGACCCAGAGCTTCTTTTTTTTTTTTTAAACAAATTACTGAGATTTAATTCCTATACCATACAATTCATCCATTTAAAGTATAGACTTCAATGGTTTTTTAAATGTATTCGCAGAATGTTCCACAATCTAATTTTAGAACATTTCTGTTAACCCCAAAAATAAACTTTTTTTTTTAGATTTTATTCATTTATCTGACAGACAGAGATCACAAGTAGTCAGAGAGGCAGGCAGAGAGAGAGAGGAGGAAGCAGGCTCCCTTCTGAGCCGAGAGCCCAATGTGGGGCTCGATCCCAGGACCCTGGGATCATGACCTGAGACAAAGGCAGAGGCTTTAACCCACTGAGCCACCCAGGTGCCCCAACCCCCAAAATAATAAACTTTATACCCATTATCAGTCACTTCCTACCCCGACCTTTCCCCCAGAGCCAGCTCCAGTCTACTTTCTGTCTTTATAGACTTGCTTGTTCTGGACATTCTATACAAATAGAATCATATCATATAAGATGTGGTCTTTTGTGACTGGATTTTTTCACTCAGCATAATATTTTCAAGGTTTGTCTGTGTTGGAGCATCCTTTCTTTTTTATTGCCAAGTAATATCCCATTATACAGATCTACCACATTTCATTTATCCATTCACCTGTTGGAGGACATGTGGGTTGTTTCTGCTTTTTGTTTCTTATGAATAATAGTGATACAGACATTGGTATGCAAGTCATGTGTGAATATATGTTTTCATTTCTTTGGGGTATACACTTATAAGTAGAATTGTTGGAACTTACGGCAACTCCATGTTTAATCATTTGAGAAACTGCCACATTGTTTTCCAAAGTGGCATTTTGTTTTTCCAGAAGCTCCTTGCGTGTATCCTGTCCAACACTTGTTATTATCTGTCTTTTTATTAAAGCCACCCCCATGGGTGGAAAGTGGTATCCCATTGTGGTATTGACATGTTTTTCCCTAATGATTAATGATGTTCAGCATCTTTTCATCTGCTTAATGGCTATTTGTATATCTTTTCTGGAGAAATTCAGATCCTCTGACCATTTTGATTTTTAAGAATCCTTTGACATTCCAGATTACATGTTCCTTATCAGATGTATGATTTGCAAATATTCTCTACCATTCTGTGGGTTGTTTTTTTCCTTTCTTGATGACATTATTTGTGGCACAAAGTTTTTCAAGCTTTTTTTTTTTTTTTAGTATTTTATTTATTTGACAGAGAGAGATCACAACTAGGCAGAGAGGCAAGCAGAGAGAGAGGAGGAAGCAGGCTCCCTGCGGAGCAAAGAGCCTGATGCAGGGCTCAATCCCAGAACCCCAGGATCATGACCTGAGCCGAAGGCAGAGGCCCCAACCCACTGAGCCATCCAGACGCCTTCAAGCTTCTTTTTAATATAACTTTGGAAGACTATGTTTCAGCATTTATCTCCTACAAAAATGTTCAAGCTGATGGACTCTCCATGGGAGACTTGGTCTTGTACTTCCCTGATAATCATGAGGCCCTCATCATGTAAAAATCCTCAGCTTTTAATGCTTCTGGCCATGGTCATTGATCTATGTAGGCATTGTCCTCATCACCTTTCCTCTATGAACTCTGTTGAAAGGAGGAGCACTTCTTCTAGTCAAGGCCAATCCTCTAGCTGGGTTCTTGACACAGTCCTTACTCTCTCTCCCACAACCTTGCTCATCACTTCATCTCCCTCCCTTCTAGATCTTTACCATTTCCCTCTTTATCTTCTCTCAACATATGAGCCAGCCTAACTTGACTATTTTGAGAAGAAGCAAAGCTTCTCATGATCTGACCCTCCAAATTTCCACCTCTAGCCATGATCTCTACCCTGCACTTTGCCTGGATGCTTTACTGACATATTCCAAATCAACACATCCAAAACTGAATTCCCTTCCTCACTCTACATCTGCTCCACTTCCAGTATTTCCATTCTTAGATAATGGCATCATCATCTATCAGCTACCAAAATCACACCATACTCTCCCATACCTTTCTTCCAGTACCAATAAATCATCTTGAGTTATCTTGTGCTGATAATATATCTATCTCTATGCCTATGCCTATTTCTAGATCTATATGTATATCACAGTCTGAACCTTGTTATCTTAAACAAATGCCCTACTTTAGTTTCTTAATGTCTCTTCCTAGAAATATTGCATAGACCTCTAACTGGTCTTTCTGCCTCTAGTTCTTAAAATCCATCCTCCTTAATATACCAAGAATAATTTAAACAAAACCCAATACTCTTTCAGCATCTTAATAGTAGCTGAGGGCTGTTACCTTACAAAGTAACATGCATTATTGACTTTTAATAACTCTTTTATTTGTCCTAAGTGTTAGGTCTCTCATCTGTGAAATGGGAATAGTAATACTTAGTCTTAGAGCCACTGTGAAAATTAGATGAGAAATATTTGGCATAGCAGGTGCACAATAAATTGGATCCCTTACATGACGGTGGGACCACATCACCTCCTGGGGCACCTCTGAGTCTGCAGAGAAAATTGGACTCATGAGAGTTGAGAAAGACATGACTTAAAGTCAAGAGCTCCTTGGGGAGCTCTTAAGAACAAAGACATTGGTTCCCTTCTCTATAATATGAGATTTTGTAAAAGTTAAAAGATATAATAAAGACTAAGTACCTAATAGGATGGTTGGCAAAGCATGGGATGAAAAACAGAAAATAAGAAACAACAAAACCCAAGCTGGGACAACTATGTTGAGAAACTGACTGTTCTGTCTAAATATGCTTGTTTGCTGGCATCTGTTTTTTTAAATCTGTAACAATTCTACCCAAAGAGGTGTGTGTGTGTGTGTGTGTGTGTGTGTGTGTGTGTATGTGTGTGTTTGTTTTAAGGATTTTATTTATTTATTTGAGAAAGACTGAGAATGAGAGAGAGAGAGAAAGTGCATGAGCAGGGGGAGGGGCAGAGGGAGAAGGAGAAACAGACTTCCTGCTGAACAGGGAACCTGACGGGGGCTCTATCCCAGGATCCTGAGATCACGACCTGTGCTGAAGGCAGACACCTAACCAACTGACAACTGAGCCACCCAGGCTCCCTGCCTCCTCCCCCCACTGTCAAAGTGTGCTGTTGCTGGTGATGGGGTTTAAATCTGTCATTCTAAAGGGTCGCCTGCAGTGGGATTAGAAGATGATCAAGGATGTCTGTTTTTCAAATTCAACAGCCACTCATGTTCCCCATATGTTAGCTCTGTTGACCTTCAGTTTTCAGAGGTTGCCTTGACTTCCCAGTCCTGGTACTTTTCTTTTCTCACCAAGTACAGGCCGGCATCGATCCCAGTTTCTCTTCTGAGATTCAGCAGAAGTTCCTGATGGAGGAAGGCAATACCCAGAGAGAGGAGCCTGAGCAGGAGGGAGCTGACAAAGTGGCTACCGGTAAGAACTCTCAGTGTGCACGTCATTGATGGAGATTGTCGATAAATATTCACCAGTACCTACTCTCCATCATACCTACTAGAAATGATCTGGCATTTTCCAGCATAAATTCAAGAGTCCAGCAAGCACGAGAAAAATCTCTGCAGGCTGGCAAACCTTGCCTAGAGCTTCAGCCCTGTGCTTACTTACCTCACTGAAGACATGTTGAGGTCTGTTTAGACCAGAGGTTAGAATGACAAGCAGGCCAAAGTAGCTGGTGTGGAGAGGTCTTTTTCAGTGACTCCTCGGTCATTCAAAAATTAAGCCAACACAGAAAAAGCTGAGACGGGATGCACAGAGAAAGGTGTCCCATCTTTTAGGCTCTCTTAGAGGAGCAGCGGATTTTGCTGCCTCTTCCAGGAGGGCAGAGGTCCCACGCAGCCATTCCCATCACAGGGCTGGTAGTGGCTGTTGAAATCTTTGTAATGTATTCCCCCATATTCAAAACAGAATGAGGGGACTCAAAAATGTCTATTTTCCTCATTATTTTTTATTCTACCTCAGATGATCAAGTCATGGGCCAGGACAGGGAAAGGTCTACTGAGGGATATGCTGGGGACCACGTGTCAGTTAACCTCATTAGTGTTTCCCTACCATGAGCTGTTACATGTCTGCACTGCCAAGTCCTCTTCTGTGAAGGGAGGGTGATTTCATGTTGGATTTAATTTTTCATTGACTCATTCTGCAAAGTCCTAGACATAGGAGGTAAAATAGAAAGTTTCTGTATCAGTCTAGGTTCTCCAAAGAACCACAATCTCTCTCTGTATATATACACATATATACATATATATGGGTGGGGTGGGGAGAGATTGATGGATTGATTTTATAGAATTGTCGCCTACAGTTGTGAAGCTTAGCAGGTCTGGAAATCACAGGCTGGAAATCCAGGCAACGTTTCTATGCGATAGCCTTGAGGAGAATTTCTTCTTCCTTGGGAAACCTCAATCTTTGCTCTTAAATTCTCTACGAATGTATGAGACCTAATCACATTATAGAAAGCAATTGCTTTACTCAAAGTCTATTGATTTAAATGTTAATCATAGTCCCCCCCCCAAAAAAAAAAAACTTCATAGTGACATTTAGACTGTTGTTTGACCAGTCTAACCATAGCCTAGCAAAGCTGGCACAAAATTAACCATCACTGCCTTCTTACTTGACCAAGGCCAGGGATAAAGTTGGGAAAAGCTTTCTGGAAAGTATGTTTTCTGAACTATTGCTGCTTATTAAGAAAGAATGAGTATGACGCATGCAAAAAGCCACAAGTAGTGTACTGAGATTGAAAGCAGCCCTCTCTGCAGGCTGGGGGGTAGGAAATGGTCAAGCTACCCGCTAGGAAAATAACCTGACCTAACCAAATGGTTTGTTTTCTGTTTATTTGCTTAATGAGAAGCTGAGGGTTCTGGATTTATTTTAGCCTAATGTCTTGATGGAGTCACTGAGGAATTCTTAAGCACTGAGGTGATGAGATTAGATTTTCAGTATTCAATACCAGTTCATGCTGTTCTCAATAAGTACACGATGTGTCTACCATGTCTGAAATACTATGGGAAGCCCAGGTCGTATAATGGTGATTCGCATGGAGGAGTCCCTGATTTCAAAGCTTGGGATTCTAGTGGGGACCTAGTGGGAAAAAGGACAAATGAAATAGTTATGAATTTTAGGTGAGTGCTCTTGAGACTGGAGGCTTGATTTGGAAGCTTACAATTTCAATGTCTGCCTACACCTGTCCCACTGGGCCATGATGTTCCTGTCCTAAGTGCAAACTTCAAATACTGAGTAATCCCTCAGTGATAGCCCCATAACCTCATCCCTCCTCCTGCCCAAATACTTTTGATACTTTCTCTCTTTCTGAACTGTGTATCTTAGCTTTCCCTTTAGACTCTTTCCATCTTCCTTTGCCTTGGGTGAGCCTTGCCAACCACACACCACTGTCTCTCTAGCTTCAGGTCCAATGAAATCATATCTTCCCTATGCCCCGGGCTTGCTCCTGGGCTCCTTCTCTAGGAGTGAAGTTAAGAATACAAGGAGATCAATGAAGGTAAAGGGAATGGAGAAAAGAGATCTACTGACAGACATTTAAGAGGTAAAGATGATCTGGTTTGGCAATGGATTAGTAACAGGGGTTGGGGAAATAAGACTGAAGACATTTTCCAGACTGGGGGGATTGGATGACTGAATGTAAAGGGTGACTTTTCATTTAATTATGGACTATAAAAAGGAGGAGAGTTGAGAGATGTACGTGGAATAAGGAAATGATGATTTGGGGACACCGGGTCTGCTGTGCCCAAGGGACTCCCTGTAAAGGTGTACAGTATGTGATCACCACCTTCCTTCTTGTGTACCCCTCAACCCTCTTCTTTCTCGTACTAAGGACTGTGACAGCAACAGCTGGAAGAGAAAAAGAGAGGTTGATATTTCCAATAGAATCAAAGCATTCAACTATTTATGGAGTCCTAGAGAATTTAACCTGAAATGCTAATAGCTCATTAGAGCTAAAACTTTCTTTTGAGATCTAATTATCAATGAGTTATTAATTAGGGGTAATGTTGCTCTCCATCCATATGGATCCTTCAAAACTGACTGTGTAAGGAATTTTCCACCTGGATAGTCACTTTGATGAACTTCACAAGCCAGATGGGATGGGGGAAAAAACTAGCGTGAGTAATAGGAAAACAATAAATCACATCAGGGTTTGTCTTGATGCCTATCAGTGTGAATGGACAAGAGGAATGGGGAGCACTTAGGTGATTTCCCCCCACCAGCACTCCTGCTGTTGGGGATCCTCAAACTTTATCCAGGCTTTTTTGTAGAGGAAACAGAGGAAGAGCTACTTTTCTGCCAGCAGGCTTGGGATAGGGGGAGAGAAATGAACCCTTTGAAAGTATCGACATTTGCCTTCTTGACTGGCAAATTCATTTCAAAGTATGTAAGTTTTCTCTTGTACTGTATGGGGTTGATAAGACTTTTATAAAAGCTGTAATATTACTTACTAGAGGCACAATATATTCATCAACTGATGTTCAAGTTCTGGAGATTCTTATGTCAATCTTATAAATACAAGACTAATATCAGGAATCAACCTCTTGAACAATCAGAGAAAGACCTTTTAAATAGAGTTTCTTTTGGTTCCTGTTTGAGAAAGAGCAAAGGAATACCATCTTCTTTAGGCATAACTGTAACTCATGTAAACTTGGTTCTTGGCAAAAGCCAGAAATTCAAATGACTCTAGAAGAACTGTTTTAGTCATAAACATAAACTATCTGTATCTTAGTCATAAACATGGCTATCTGTATCTCAGAACTAAATGCCTCAAACAACCACATACAACTTCCTGAGTGCTGACACTCAATCTCTAGCCAGCGTTGAGTTCTAAACACAAATGTTTTCATTAGCTGTCTTAACTCCCCCAGAGAGAAACAGTGCAATTATCCCCATAATGTGAAACATTATAAAAAAGGTCAAGTGAGTAGCCCCAGACCCCCGGTGACACAGCTGGCTCCCTGGAATATTAAAGCATTGACTTTCCAGTCCAACACTTGGCCCAACAGCCCAAAGGTACCTGTTCTGTGCTCATTTCTGTGAGCCTCTTTTGATCTGTAACTATGGAATCATCCTAACCCGAGGAAAAGAATGGCAGTGAGGAGTGGACAGAGAGATTTGGTGTCTTGACTGAGCCTTTAGTGAATATGCGACTGCGCAGCCTTGACTCGGATTGACAGCTTTGCTTAACATGTGAGGAAAGAGAATCCTATGGCTTTACTGGAGTCTTCAAACTCTGTGGCTGGAGCTCATCTTTCTCTTTCATCCAGACCCATATAATCAGTGTCCACTTCCTACACAGCCGCCGGCTCTTCCTGTATTTGTCCAGCAAGGAGGAGCCAGTGCAAGTTTAGAGCAAGGAAATGACCTAACTAAAATAGTATTAGACATGAAATCTAAAATCCAAAGCCCTATTCTTCCCCTCCCCCCCATAGCTGGCCCCAACTCCCCCGTGTCGTCTCTCACGCTTCCATCCGTGTGGGATGCCCTGCTTCTCTAGTCCGCCTGGGCTTCTTTATGAACGCTCTCTCTTCTGTCTAGAAGGGACCTTTCTCCATAGAAAGATCACATGTGTTGTCTTCCTTGATAGACTCACTGGGTAGAGAGAAACCCTTCCCTGAACCCACTTGTATCACTTTTTCACAGTATGTTTTATTGTATGTTACCATGTTACAGTTCCCTGCTTGGCAGTAAACTTCTTATCTAGAGCCACATAATAAATGATTTATTTTAGCTCTATCTTCCACTCATCCGGGCATATCATGTGGAACACAGTAGATGCTTAGTAAATTTTCCTTCGTGTTTAACATTCCTCATGTGCTGAATCCCGTCTGCTGCTCTGAGTTGGCAGAAGTCTCTAGAGCAGCGAGGTCTGTCTAGATCCAACACATCAATCTGAGCCCTTATCCCTATCCAACAGGCTCAGAGAAGTACGCTATATCCTGTCCTATCATATTATATAGCATACCATAGCCTAACATGTCATGAAGGAATTTGAAGTCAAGGAATGAGATAACTGGTGAAATGGTGAGAGTCAGATGAAAGGGAACACAAAGGGGAGAGGCAGACAGGCTAAGCTCCCTGCATTACGCAGGAGCGGTGTTCATGGGGGTACTGCTGTTCTCTGTGATGGGCAGATAAGCTACAAAGAAAACCCAAGGCTGTCATGCAGGAAAAGTCGACCAATTCAGGCTCTTTGAATGATTAGAAAAATGGCCCTGATAAACACTGCTGGGATAGGTTAATCTAAAGTCTCTCTCTTTCTCTCTGTCTCTGTCTCTCTCTGTCTCTCTGTCTCTCTCTCTCTCACACACACACACACACACACGCACGCGCGCGCGCACACACACACACACACACCCACCCAGCATCCTTTTCCTGCCTGATTCCAGTACAAACTCACAGACAAGGTTGGAGACAGGGCTGAAAGAGAACATCTGATGCAGAAATTAATCAGATGGTCCATGTGTATTTAGATTACTCTCATAATTGGAGAAGCAATCTTAATAGTTTGAACATAAAGCCGTACACAGGGATAAATTCCCACCTTAGCTTTAGTTAATTTTATGGCATTAATTTGAAGAGCCAATGTGTTGTGTCTACTTCATATATTTAAAAACATATTTGAGAACACAGAGTAAAGTCCAAATATCCAGTAAGGTTATTGGAATAAAAATACATCAAAGATGTAAAAAAAAAAAAAAAAGTAGTAGGAAACAAAATCTTTATTTCCATGATACAATCATTTAATGACTTTGAGCTTCCTGGCAACCAGGATACAAAGGGAAACATGGGTTTACATAGTTCTCCTTAACGACGAATGCAAATCCACTGTGAAAATAGATGAAATACCTTTTCTAAGAAATGAAAGAACATCGACTTTTTAAGAGAGAGAAAATGTATCCTAGTACTAAATTCTAAAATGAGTTTATGGTGGGGAACCCGACTTACATAGGATAGTACAAACGAAAGGCTTGATGCCATTGACAACAGTTCCACAAGAGAAGGTAAATTAGGTTGGAAATTTCTCTTTTGGTCAGGACTTCATGCTGAGTGAAATACACCAGACACAGAAAGAAAAAAACCTGCATTATCTCACTTATATGTGGAATCTACAAAGAGTTGATTACAGAGAAGCAGAGAGCAGAAAGGAGATAACCAGAGACAGGGAGGTGGGGAACATGGGGAGATGTTGGCCAAAGAGTATGGAGTTAAAGTTAAAGTATAAATAAGTCTGGAGATCTAAGGTGTAGCAGGCTGACTAGAGTTAATAATATTGTATTGAATATTGGACAGTTGATAAAAGGGTAGATTTCTGGTGTTCTTACCCCCTCACAAATAAGGTAGCTATGTGACAAGATGTGTTTGTTAGTTTGCCTGTAGTAATCCTTTCATTATCTGTATGACCATCAAATAATCATGTTATATACCTTGAATATAAAGCATTTTTATTTTTTAAAAAGGAAAAAAAACCTATACTTTCAAATGCTCCCTGTGTGCTAGCTGTCTCCTGTCAAAAGCATGGTGCCCTTATCACATCACATTCATTCATTAAAATATGAGTTGGGTGTTATTAGTCTCATTTTTTCAGGAAAGAAATTTGTTTTTCAATAAAAGTAAATAACACATTCCAACAGGGCTGAGTCCGGGTTTAAACCCAGGTCTGTCTGACTCCCATTCAGTGATCTTACCACTGCACTCTGCAAATAAAAACATCTTGGTTCTTTATATAGGCATGTTATTAAAGAGAACATCAGTACAAATAATTGGACTGGGGTTGAGGATGGCCCAAGTTAATAGCTACAAACATGTGTTACGCTATCACTACAGAGAGGCGAAGAGATGTGCAGATTCAGGACACGAGTTAATCAAGTCCAACTGGTCTTTGTTAATGAGAGGGTACCATAGCAAAATTAAGTCCAAATGGAATGATCCTTAAGTAACTTATAATATAACTTTGTGCAACATTTCTCCTTTTCCTATGTGAGGGGAGGATATAGCAAAGTAAGATTGGGTATGGTATCCACTACAGATCCTAGAGAAGGGGGTAGTTTACAACCCAGTATCCTAGTGGACAATAGGAAAAGGCAGAGAGAGAGAGGGAGGTGTGGCTCCGGCCTGGGATTAAAGAGGGGACTTTGTTGTAAAGAACCTAGGACATGGAAAAGGTGAAAGGAAAGAGCTCTTTTTTTTTCTCTTTAAATATCATCATAACTAAAAAGAAATTCTGGTAATAATACTTATTACATAATAACAAGTGTTACATTTTGAGTTCCTTCTCCACACTTGAAGATGCCTGAGGTCTTCATTTAACATGTAGTTTAAGCTTTGTGGTTTCGTGGGGACCTCTTCATCTCCAGGTCCTTGTGGCATTATGCCAGCTACTGAAAATCACACCAATGCAGCAGAAGTGAGAAGCGTTGGTGGCTTTAGTCACTTTATAAAAAGTCACATTGAATGAATCGTCTTTGAGCCCCTTCCAAGTGAGTATCAAGTGTCGAGTAGTATTGAGTCTTAGAGTAAGGTTCACACAAATATGAATACAATGATCCCTCTTGCCTTTAAGGAGCTTGGCTGAAGTCAAAGAGACCAAAATGTCAACAAATAAAACAAGGCAGTGAGAAGAGGCCAATGAGGATCACTTTTTTTTGCCCGGTGATTATGAATTAATCTTTATCCAGAAACTTCCTCTGACATATCATCCTACCCAAACAAGAGACAGAGGGGAGTATTTAAGAGTATGGACCCTAACACCATCCTGCCTCTGTGAATATTCCGATTCCACCCAAACTTATTAACTGAGTGACCATTAACTCCTCTGTGCCTCATTTTTTTCAGTCATAAAATGGGAGTAATAATAATACTTACCTCAGAGGGTTGTTAGTAATAATAGTACTTACCTGACAGGGTTGTTAGAGGAATAAACTAACATTGTAATATATTTGGGAGAGCACTTAGTATATACAGCAATTGTTGCTCTGAGGGAACGTTAGCTATTTTTTCTCAGACACGCATGTTGTTAAATACTGTCATTCTAGGTGTGCTGTGTTGATAGACATACTCTTCAGACCCTTTGGGGGGAGAACAATTTGTCTCTAAAACGTCTGTCTGGTTGAGTGGCATCATTCTGGGCAAGAAAATGTTTGCAACCATAGTGCTCTGGGTCAAAGCCATCATTTATACTACAAGCCAGGCATCATTCAGGGGCACTGGGGATGTGTCACTGGAGAGAACAGACAGAAATCCCTGCCTGCACAGAATTTACACTCTAGTGAGGAGAGTCCGACAATAAATATAATTCTAAAAGTACATTTTATAATATTATAAAAGGTAAAAACTCTGTCAATAAAAGAATAAAGAAAGCTTACTGGTATGAAGAACACATGTTTAATTTTAATTAGAGTAGTCAGGGTAGGCCTGAGGCACACGGTGACATTTGAACAGGGTCTTGAAGGAAGTGAGGGAGTGAGGGAGCACGGTGGCTGGGGGAGGGGACAAAGCCAGGCAGAGAGGCCAGCATAAAGGCCCTGAGATGGAAGTATACCTGTCCAGGAAACCAGTCTAGGAATACTGAGGAGGCCCTGGTGGCAGGAGCTAAGTGAGTGAGGTGGGGGAAGTAGGAGCTGAAGTCAGAGAAGGGCAGATCATGTGTTCTCCTTCTGGGTCATTCTAGGAACTCTGGCTTTTGTTGTCACTGAGGGTTTCGAGGATGGGGTGATACGAGTTGCCATAATGTTTAAAGGAATTGCTCTGGCCGCTGTGTGGAGGAGAGCCCACAGGGCGGGCAAAAGTAGAAACAGGGTGAGGGTAATCAAAGTGAAGACATGATGGTAGATTACACCTGGGTGGTGATAAGAGTGGAGGTGGTAAGTAGTTGAATTTTGGACTCATTGTGAAAGTAGAGCTAAAAGGATTTCCTGATGGATTGGATTTGAAATGCAAGAGAAATAGAAAGGTCAAGGATAACACCAAGGTTTTAGGCCTGATATGAGTCAGACTTCAGTTGGGACAGGACCCCCAAAGGGTCAGGGAGGTGGAGGGAGGAATTTCAGGATTTCAAGTTTGGGAATGTTAAGTGGGAGGAGCCCTGTAAGCATCCAAGTGGGCCTTGCCTGAAGCCTGAAGTTCAGGGGAGATGGCCCAGCCGGAGGTAAGATTTCAGAGTCATTACCATACAGGTGGTAATTACTGCCACAAACAGGATGAACTCACCATGGGAGTGAGTGTGGATAGACAAGAGAACCAAAGTCTGAACCTCGGGTACTCACTCCACTGCTCAGAGGCCGGGAGAAGAAAAGGGACCAGGAAGGAAGACTGACAAGGAGCAAAGGTTAGGAACAAAACCGTGAAAATAAGATGTGGTGGACGTCAAACTCATTTCCAGGAGGAGAAAATGATCAGCTATCAGCTGATAGCTCAAGTGGGGTAAAGACTGAGAGACCTTTTGACTCGGGAGTTTGATCTCCATAAGAAGAGGACTGGTGACATGGGCAAAGCAAAAGCCTGGCTGGAGTAATGAGAGGACAGAACCTGGAGACAGCTTTTCTCAACATATTTTAAAAGGCATTTTGCTGCAGTCGAGCTAAAAAAAAAAAGACAAGTGGCTGGTGCGGGAAGTGGATTCAAGAGGGAGTTTTTTGTTTTTAAGATGGGACACATAACATGATTTTATGTGGAAGGAGATGAGCCAATAAAGGGAGAAAATTGATGATGTGAGAGAAGAGAGATCTGCTAGAGCACTTACTGGTTGGATTGACCCCTGTATGTTTCTGTGCAGCAGAGAGCCAGGAGAGGAAAGAAAAAAAAAAAAAGGCCTATAAAACAGCAAGCAGTTCATAGATGAGCTTCTCCCTGAAATTAGAAACCAGGCTTTCACCTGCATGAATGAAAATTCCATGAAATAAGCCATTTGTTGAATGACTACTAGGACACTTACGGTGACAGATACTTTGCCTACATTATCTAAAAGCTTATTATCCGACTTTCAACATCAGTATCATTATTACTACACTTGTAGATGAAGAAAATGTCACTGGGAGCTAAAGCAGCTTCCCCAAAGCCACACTGAGCATATGTTTAAAAGTCCACAGTTCATGGTACTCTCTTCCCTGCTGCTGAGGCTTCCTTGAAGGCTGAGGGCCTTCATCTTCGTAACCCCAGAGACGGGCTCAGAATTTGGCAGAGGCTCACATTCCCGCGTGCCCAGATGCACTGCGGACTGCCCTGGGTCCGCTTCGTTGCCTTCCTCGGAAGCATCCTTTGGAGGACGTTCACACCAGCCAGCCTTCTTTTCACTGGTTGCAGCAACTCAAAAAAAAAAAAAAAAAAACAAAAACAGACTTTCAAAAAATGACCGAAGGGAAGTCAGAATGAGTTAGTTCCAAATCCTCAGCCCCTAGGTGAGGCCGTGCCCCACAGATTTTACGAAGCTGCTTTTCTGACGCGTCAGGTACCTGCCCCCAGGCGAGCCGTCGGGAGCAGGTGAGGCGTGGTCACCTGGAGTTTCCCCGTAGAAACTCCAAAGCGGGTGAGGAAATCATCACCGGAGGACGTGTACCCTCCCGCCCTTCGTCCAGACCGTAAAAAAAAGAAAAGAAAAAAGAAAAAGAAAGAAAGAAAGAAGAAGAAAGGAACGAAAAGAATAAAGAAAAGGAAAGGAAAGGAAGCGAAGGGAAGGGGAAAAAAGAAAAGGAAAAGGAAAGCCTGCCACAAACGTCTCCAGTGCGCTGCTGTAAAGGCGGCTTTGCGGACTGGCGCGGGGTGATGGGGCGAACAGTCGGGCTCCTCCAGCGGTAGTAAAAGCCCTAACTGTAAAGCGCCGTAAGCTGGGCGGCTCTCTGACTTACTGCCCCATTTCGCTGGGTGCCCCGCGCGGTGGTTGCGCAGGGGCCGGGGCACAGAACCGTGGAGCGCGGAGCTCACCACCGCGGCGGGAGGGGGACCGCACAGGGTGCCGCGGCGCACCGAGCGCGCCTTCCCGCCCTGGCCGCGGAGACCCGGCAGTGCCGACGCGCCAGGTGAGGAGGGGGCGGCGGCGGGCCGGGAGGGGTGGGGCGCGCCGGCTGCGGGCGTCCGGGCCGCTCCCCGGGGGCGCTGCCTCCCCCGCGCCGAGTTGGTCGCCGCCGGTTGCGCGGCGGAGGGTTGGGGGCGGAGAGGAGGCAGTGGCCGCCCGGGCCCAGGAGGGGCGCGCTGACTGCGCACGGCGAGTCCGGAGTGGCCGGACGGTTGCGGCTGGAGCTGCGTCTGGGCCCCGCACGGGGCCGGATATCGGGGGTCGGGGGCCGGAGGGAGGGCAGGGGTCGGGGGCCAGGCGAGAGGGCGACGGGGCCGGTGGAGAGCCGCAGCTCGAGGAAAGATGAGACGGTGAGTGGGTGCCGGGGACGCGGAGTTGCTTTGCTTCTCTTGCAGGCTCTGGGGACAAAAGCCCGGACTGGGGTTAGCGGAAACCTGGCCGAGCAGCTTTGGGGGGCCTGAACCCCGGGTGGTGACTGGACCCTACTGGCGAGCATCCTGGGGAGGGAGTGTCGGGATAGGGGGAAATCTCACGAAGCGATTGTAAGGAACGGGCGAGATCTGGGGGGACCGGAGGCAACTTTCCAGAACTCTGGAATGACCGACGAGAGAGGGATTGGGATCTGCGGTGGAAAGCTGCTTTGTCGCGGTGCGCGGAGGAAAGAGAAGGTCTGCTGCTGGATGGTGTGGGGCGTGGGATTCGGAAACGACCCCTTCCTACCCCCAAATATCTGGCTAGCTGCCCTTCTGTGATTCCACTGTTTCAAGAGTGCGGCTCACAAGTTTGAGCCGCGCAGAACCTCAGATTCCGACTTGGCTTTGGATCCCCCAAAGTTTGTGATATGGCGGTCTCTGTACCCCAAGAGATAGAGGCTGCAGGCGTTGGGGAATTTTCTGAACCCCCGTTTCAGCCCGCGTCGGGCAGGGCTGAGGCGCAGCTGAAATGTTTGCTGGTGCTTTCAGTAACTTAGCACTAGCAGTCATCACTTATTGAAGCGCGGAGGACCTGGCTAACTCCCGCCACCGCCAGGAAATTAAAAGGCTGACAGGCTGTCCCTTCCAGGGTAGAGGTGTCCTGTTTGCTAGAGCTTCTGAAGTCCAGCCGGCTTCCAAAGCCTGCGCATCTACCTTTCTTATGTAAAAGAAGGAACTCTGCCTGCAGCCTTTTAAGTTGGTAGACTTGCTGGGGGCTGGAAATACTCTTGGCTGGCCCTGCCCTGATCCCTAGAAGTCTTCCTTGTGCAGCTCTGAAGTAGCTCTCAAGAGTTCTAGAATGCAAGACTAGTCACTGCCAAACGCGCCTGGGAGTGGAACTCGGAGAGGAGTTGCACAAATGTGGATTCCTTTCAGTATAAGTTTTTTTGTCAGCCATATTTCCCTTCATTCTAGAAATGTGTAAGTTGCAGATACTTTCTTTCAACTATTGGAGTGTAACTTGAAGCATCCTAGTTTGGCTTAATTGAGGTGTTTGAGATCCGTCCCTGAGATTCAGACATTATTGGAGTTCAGCTGGGAGAGATCCAAATGAAGTTCAGTTTCAGAGGGTTAAACTTTTGCCCCGAGTACACTTGAATTCTTGCTTCCTGGTAGGATAGCAACAGAGTAGCTGGATTTGGGATAAATAAACCTCTAGAGTTGCCCACTATTTTACCAGAATGGCTATATCCCTGGTACCATTGCCCTCAATTGTGTAAATATTTGTTTGAATAAAGAGCTGAGTTCTTTGAAAAGTAACAGTTGTGTCTATTCACGTTTCCCTTTTCATACCCTGCACTTAGTCCTTTAAAAGTGTTTCTTTTTCACTTTACATTTTTAATGTACAGACATTTTGAAGTACAAGCGCTGTATGTACTTAAGAAACTCTGTAAAGTCCTGAAAACGTTTAAAATGGGTGTTTCCTTCGACTAGCGTAGCCTTCACCTTCTGAGACCCAGAGGTTTGCAAATCTCAGCCTTTCTCACCAGTGGGAAAATGAGATGTTTGGTTAAGAGGAGTAATGATTGCAGTTTGCAGCCTTCAGTCTGTCTCACGAAGCTGGTAGCTGCTGTTCTTTGGGCAGAGGACTGACCGTAGGGGGTGTCTCTGTTTGAAGTGGTGGAGGAAAGATACTTGGGAAATTGAGCTAAGAGTTTGCTAACCCCTATCTTCAAGAATCTAGACCAAAGCCAGAACTCATTAGCAACCTTTTCAGAAACATCTTATTTACTGGCTTTTGCACAAGAGAGGAAAGAAAAAGCCAAACTGATCAAAGCAAACCACTGGTTTTCCTTCTCTTCAAAGTGCTGTTTTGAAGTCTGTAAGCCAAGAGTTGATTCTGGAGCATACTGGGGAAGATCCTGTGAAAAGCGCAGATGAGGTTATGATTTTGTGTGCTAGTTCTCAACCCTTTGCAGGGAGGCCTGCTATGAATGATTTGTAAAGGCGGAGCTTTGTACTTCTTTCAAGTGGAATACATGTGCTTTAAAAATCTCACTGTTAGGTCTTGGTGTGCTTGACTTATTAACAATGTATCACCCATGTGAAACAAAAACAACTTTTGAGTGATGTGCCTTATTTGCAAGCCCCAATACCCATTACAGCCATGGTTCTCTATTGAGGATGAGGGGAGATTTTGCACGCCCTCCCCCGACCCCCAGGCAGGAGAAATTGGCCAATGTATGGAAACTTTTTTTGGCTGTTCCAGCTGGAGGTAGGGAACATCCCTGCTTGCCAGCTGGGCTGCATCTGGTGGGTAGAGGCCTCAGCTGCTGTGTAATATGCTACAGTACACAGAACACACCCAAAGAATTCTTCAGCTCCCAAATCTAGAGAACTGCTCTAGAATAATACTCTAAAATACTAGCTCATTACCTCATGGGCAAATGTTAATAAGATTAAGGATCTTAGTCTACTTTGGCTCTTCAGGAAACCAACTGTGTTCTAGTTAAACACAAAGAGACCATGTCGTAGAATCCTTTTCGTCAGCACCAGATTCTTTCACCCTTGGCATTAAGAGCCTCAGTATACCAAAGATGTGAAGGAACTTGTGTTCACAGACAACTTGGAGTTCATTTAAAAATCACAGAATTTGGGAGTGTTAGGGCA
The DNA here is from genome assembly GCF_011764305.1 of Mustela putorius furo. Lineage (NCBI taxonomy): Eukaryota > Metazoa > Chordata > Mammalia > Carnivora > Mustelidae > Mustela > Mustela putorius. The sequence goes on from NW_025421987.1 coordinate 37,231,967, forward strand.
CAAGGGAGCCTCAGAGATAACCAAGTTCAACCTTCTTATTTTATAGATGTGAAAACAGAGATGTCCAGAGATTAGTGACTCATAAGGTCTCAAGTGAGTTTGTGGCAGATGTAGTTCTGGGTATAACCCAGAATTAGAGAATTTAGAAATTGATATTCAAGCCACTGTAATAAACAAACAAACAGACCAAAAAACTCAATCCTGGACCTGACCCGTCGTGAGAGTTTGGAGTTTAGAGGTACCATTCTCCATGAGGAAATAAATAAACCCTTGACTGGAGGAGAGTAGCGTCAGCCATGGAGGCAGTGGATCAGACTCTGGGTGTGCTGGCCCGAAGAAGGAAATCATTCCATTGTGTGACCTGTGACACTCCACATGTGATGCTTGCACCGTCCTTCCCTCGGCAAAGTGGGCAACAGATGGTTTCACAAACACAGCAGATGCTGCTTTTGAATCCAGGTACAAAACAGAACATTTGAGATTTTTGGTCCCTCCCTGCCTTATGGGTTAAGAGTAGAGTATATGAATGGATAGAGTTGTCTTGGACAAAAGGGAAATGAGAGTGGCCTCCTGAGTATGGGGTTTAAAAAGACACCTGGTATATAAGGAAATGAGCACACATGGGGGCAATTTGGGGGGAAATTCTCATGATGAATGGCTATCTATGATAACTGTGATTGCACAGGGCTTGGGTTAGGAGCTCGGCTATCCTTTGGGCAAGTGAGACAGAAGAATCCTGGAAATAAAAAGAAATCCTCTTCTCCGACTCCTTTGCCCATGATGCACTCAACTTGCCTGAATAGTGCAGGACCTGCAAGTCAAATCTAACTCCTGTGCCATTGTGCTTTCTTATACCCCCATCTCTACCACTCCATCTGTTTACCTAATGGGGAAGAACACGATAGTAGCATAAAGCTATTGTTAATTTCCTAGGAGAGTTTAAAAAGGAGGGCATTTGTGAATGGCTGCTTGTATAAAGGTGTTATCTCAGTGAGCTTGGAATTATCAGAAGAGCCGTGTCCATATGGCCCGATCAGTGACAAACATTTGTATGCTAACATTTACAGTTCGACGTTTAGTCATTAGGCTTGTGATTACGGATTCTAGTTCTGTGTGCTAAGTGATCCTGCCGTGGTAGTTAATAATGCTCTAGTTTCAGAGGTTTGGGCATTAGGAAAACTTTTTTTCATATGCCTTTCTTGGGAGAGGTGGGAATTCTGAACTGTGCTGAGGTAAGTTGTTCTTATTTCAACAGCGAGCCAGTGGGTGCACCTCAAGGCCAAGCACACAGTAGAATATTTAGAAATGATTTGAAAGTGAGGACTTTTTAAAGGGGTCTGCTGCCTGCAGGTACCACAATAAAGAACAGTAGCAGCCCCTCCCATGATCCCCCTTTTTTATTTTTCATTTTTTTCAGACGATGGGAGGAGAAGATGTGAGTTGACTTTGTTTTTTATGTTGTTTTGTTTTAAATAACTGTTGCTTGGAAATATTTATTGGCATTTGAGTAACATGACTCGTCTTTTGAAAGTGAATGAGACCAAATACGGTAGCTCAGGTTGTCAGATCTCTTCAGGATAAACAGAGAAGAACTTGTCTCCATCACACAGGATTTGAATCTTCTAGGGGTTAATTTACACACAGTTGTTTTCATGATATTTAGGGATGTTTCTGACATGTGACTATAGCTGTAGCAGCTAATGGTCAATAATAGAAAAGAAACCCAGGTTTAAAAATCATTTTATTGAGATGTGACAGGAAAATCAGGGATTGGAGAAGCTTGCTATACAAAGAAACAGATAAGATCTAGAGTGCAAGCTGTCACATGGAAAAGTTTTTGAGAGTTTTTTTTATAAGAGACGTTTTGGTTAGTGTGTAGAAGTTGATTTATTAGACAAACTGCTTTTTCTTACTTTACAAATTAAGGGAAAGGAAAAGTTTGTGCATGCCAATATTTAATATCATTACCTCAGGCAGGGTCGGCCTTTTCTAAGACTTGCTGCTAATTCTGGAGTTCTGCGGAAATTAGTGTTGATCATCTTGGAATATTTGGTTTGCACATTGTGTGTGACTTCTCCAGATGGCAGTATGCTTGTGGAATTAGCATATGGAATAGAAAAAGGCTAAAGGTTACAAGATTTTTCTTAGATGTATTTCTTGACCACTGTAGTACTAAAGCAAGGACAGTTAAAGCAAAGGAAAGCCTGCTCCTGTGTTCTTTCGACTAGTTCAGACCCAGCATGAATAGTGCTTCAGAGCCAATAGATACTCAGGGGAGACTGGGAAGTGATGTCTGGCTGCCACGCTGCTAACGTCATCGTAGAAGTAGGTTTTCGAAAACAACTTAAGATTTTTTAAGGAAATGGCAAGCTATGGGAGTGCAGAGCAAGTATTTCTTATACATCATGCTGAATCAAGTACCCTGATATTGCATTAACATAGCTCTGACTGGGCCTTTTTCCCACTATGTTATGCTGAAACAATGTACCATGCCCTTGGAATGTCATGGGCAACAGCGTGGGGGCAAGCTTTTCCCAGTTAGGTCGCTGCCACCTTATCACTAAAACATGTTTCTGTTCTGTGGTCATTTCCATTTCCTGCGTTGTAGAACTGGCACTCCTGTGTTACTGAACCAGCATCTCCGTGAGTCTAGAAAGCTGGAGCAGGAAGAACACCCAGGTCGCCCTTACCATTTTAAATATGGGAAGCCTCTGCTAAGACAAGGTGAAGACAGGCAAAGTGACTTGCTCTGGCTCCTGCTTCTGCTGGAGATTTTGGCAGAACCGGGACTAGGACGGGTCTCCTGACTCATGCCCCTGGCAGCCTGTCCAGTGTTCTCTGTACTAGATTGGCCATTACAAAAAAAAAAAATAACATCCTAATGAAACCATTTCCTTTATTAGGTCTTTTGGTCACAGTTATAAACAACAGCATTGATTAAATTGAATTTAGTTAGTTGATTATGGATCTCTGCTGGTTCAAGTCCTTTCTCTTTCCCTCCCAAGCAATAACTGGTCTTTATTTATTATTATAATAAAGCAGTGTCTTATAATACCCACTCTACGTAATCAACCATTAAGTAATGAGGAGATGGTGTCATGACCATTTCATTTTGTTTACTTTACGGCATTTTTGAAATCCATCTGCTCAGTTTTTGAGTTGAAGGGAAAAACACGACTTTGGAAGATGTGGTTACCTTGTGTTTGTTTCATCTCTCCTAAGCCTACTTAAGCTCTGACTATTCCCAGTTCATAAATTTTGGGTAAGAGAATGGGGAATGTAGTGTTTGGGGATTTAGGGAATGTTACTTTGGAAGATTAAAAGATGACTCTTAAGAGATTGCATTTTGATCAGTAGACTGGAATGTGGACAGGGTGGTAAAAAGATCAAAGTTTGGTCCCTTAGACTCTCAGCTTCCAGTTCAAGTCCCTAATGGTGGTTTCAGGATCAAGAGAGAGCATCTTTATCCCAATATGATCCCAAGGTCAACATCTTTCTTGCTTGGAATTGGCCTTGAGTTGAAGGATGCTTTTTCCTGGAGGACCCCCTACTTTGGGACACGAATCTGAAGTAAGCTGTGCGCGCGCGCGTGCACACACACACACACACACACACAGACATGACCCCCAGTTTAGCTATTTCCCGAGTCCCCCCCACTTCTCTGGTTTTATCTTCACTATGGTGATAACATAACAGAGGAGGACTCTTCCAGGTTTATAGTCAGAATCATTCAACCCAGGAATGAATTATACCAACGATCAGAAAAAAGAAACATCTGGAAACATTGGATTTGGGGGGAGGGGAGATTTCAGGAATCTTCATCCTGACCTGAAACTGTTTTAGGATTCTATAAAGAACTCTGAAAAATATGAGTCTAAATTTCTTCTAACTCTCTCACTTTCAAAGAGGGAGGAACCTAATTTATCTATAAAGCTTGTCAGTCTCTCTTAGCACAAATCTGTAATAAGGCATGTGTGTGTGTGTGTGTGTGTGTTAAAGTATTTTTGAGGCTCACATTCTTCAAGATATAGCAAGGTTGGCAGTTTTTGTGAATACTTCTACATTTTAACTTTCTGAGGAGATGGTTCTTCTTTGGGCACACTTAGTGGTGAAATTTAGTTACTGCACCTAGCATTATCTAGCAAGCATTCTGAATGTAACCGCCTGACCCTTGGAATCTGGACAATGCATTTTTTTTTCAAATTTACCCCATGTGTTTAAAAAAATTAGCTTTTAAGAGCTAATTTTAAGAGCTTCAATATGATAGAGGGTTAATATTTCATACTTTAAAAAAATTAGGTAGAAGCCACTGATAGGACCCCATGATGCTTTGTAAAGTGAACCAGTGTTATTTTTAAGTCAATATTTGTTCATATATTTTTATTCATATTGATTTTCAAAATGCATACATCTTACCTTTTAAGTATTTTCTTATGGAAAATTTTAAGCGTACACAAAAGTTAACAGAATAATACAGTGAAGTCTCACGTACCTTCCATATGTGATCCTAAGCTTGCTTCATCTGTAGACCTTACTTCTTCCCCCAAAACATGGATTGTTATAAAGCAAATTTTAAACACTATACTATTTCGTTCATAAATAATTTAAAATAACTCGAAGAGATTAGGGCTTTTTAAAAATAACTATATTATTAGTACACCTAAAAAAATAACATTTACAATATCATCTATTTTCTAGTCACCGTCCAGATTCTTTTTATCTCATAAAATTTTTTTAATAATTGGACTGTTCAAAACAAGATTCAAATAAGGCCTATGCATTACATTTAATTGGCATGTCTCCCAAGTCTCCTTTAATCCAGAACAGCTCCCTCTCTTTCTTGTTCTTTTTTTTTTTTCCTTTGCCATATGCTGGTTGAAGATACTGGGATGTGTTGTTGTTGTTTTGTAGCCTTTCCCATATTCTAGATTTAAGTGATAGCATCTCTGTGGTGGTTATTATATTTCCTCGGCCTTGTGTTTTCTGTAATCAGAGACAGCATGTTTTTAATTAGAGACCTTTCCTGCCACGTCACTGTGTTGAGCTGAATTTATAATATATGTATGTAAATGTTTATTGCATTAATATTGTCTCTTTTTAAAAATATTGCTAAAGCTGCTTTAATACCGGCATGAACACTGATGTGAATCTAACCGGTAAAAGTCACATCTTGAGGACGTAGGTGCAAGTCAGGGGTTTTGTGGGTGGGAAAAGAATCTGAATGGCCCATCTGTGTTTTGAGGTTGTTTGTGCTTTGTGGCCTGCCTCCTGCCTGCCTTCCTCACCGGCTGGAGAGAGCCGTCACAGGAAACGTGCTGCCGAATTCCTTGGAGATTCTAAGGAATATTTCAAAGTTCGTACCAAGAAGTCTCATTGAAGGGACTCGCACAAATTTTTATTCAAATCCGCATACTTGATGTTTTACTAAAACTCTTCGCTGCAGTCCTCTAAGATTTGTATTCCCATATAACCCTCTGGACTTCCAGAAAATAGCCTCTGATTCAGGAGATAAAGATCCTCATTTAAAGTAGGGCTATTGCTGTAGGTTGTGATTACTTTTAGGAACCTTGGAATACCGTGTGGAGTTCTTTTTTGGACAGAGCTTAGACTTCAGTACAGAGAGAGATGACAGAAGGGATCGGTGACGTGGGGTTAGCCTCCTTTATTGTGATAGGAAGGAGCTGGAACTCCTTCTAACTTTCTGTCCTCACTCCTTCCAGCTGCGTTACATGTCCTCATTACCCCTCATCGCTCACTGCTCCCATCTGTGCTCGGTCCTCCCTCCAGGAGTATTTGATGCTTCTGATCTTTCTTTAATGGTTTCCCTGACTACTTAGGTGACTCAAGAATATAATGTAGCCAAGCTTCAAAAGCAAAACCAAAGCGGACCAAGAGAGAAACTGTGTGATCGGTGTCCTGAGAAGTCATGTCAGCCATTCCATGGTCCTCACCTCTCTCCCCGGCCCGGCTGTGGGTCCCCCTGCCGGCCGGCCAATTGCAAGGGGGCCCTGAGTTGTCTCAGTTCTGGGGAGCCTTCCCTGGCAGTCCTGGCGAGCCTTCGTGTGTTTCCTGCTGCCGTGGGCATGTCTGTGTCATGCTTGTCTGTGAGGGTGTGGGTGCATAACTGCCCGCGGTTAAGATTTACAGCCACCTGTGAATGGGTTCCATCTGCAGAGACAAAAGAACCTCCTTACTCTGCCATTCAAAATACATTAATTCCTGTGGGACTGCTTTTTTTTTTTTTTTGGATCTTACAGGAAAATGAAAATATCCTCCTTTGAGATGATCAACCCATGTGTGTGTGTGTCTAATGGATAATAATGATTTCGTTCAAATAGGCAGACCTTTTTTTTTTTCCTTTTTTTTAGAGTTTATCTGTTTACCTGAGAGGGAGAGCAAGAGAGAGCACAAGAGTCAGAGGGAGAGTCAAACTCCCGGCTGAGCAGAGAGCCCAATGTGGAACTTGATCCCACAACTCTGGGATCATGACCTGAGCCCAAGGCAGATGCTTTGCCTACGGAGCCACCCAGGTGCCCCGAAATAGGCAGATCTTTAAATGACAAAGAACATGGTGCAAGGGGAGAGGAGTGGGAATCTACTGGCTGCTCTGTTTATTTGCAAAAAGAACAAGAAGGGTACTCGGTCTACTACTAGAGGTGTTTTTCTTGTCTGCACTGGGAGAGAAAAGCTTGAGTGAGGAGCAAGAGTTTAAAGGAGCAGAGTTTAGGACGTGGGATGAGGGAGTGGTGGATGAGGAGATGAGTGCTGAGATGATGATTTCGGGATGCTCGCCGACACTGTGTGTGGAGGGCCATCTGTGGAGCAGACAGGGTCTGGGGATATTTGCGGGGAGGAGGTGTTTGCCTGTGGGTGTAGGGCTGAGTGGAGAGGTGAGGCTTGTTTGCAGAGATGGAGGAGACCGAGAAGGATTTAGTGATGAAAGGAAATATTTGTTCAAAAGGAGGGTATGTTTGTGAAAGGGAGAGCGGAGAGCACTGATTTCAGTGAGGATGGTGTTTGGATAACAGAGGATGGGGGACGTGGGGGGAATGGCTGCTTTCGGGGCCCTGAAATAAGAATATGGCTAGAGAAGGAAGTGCTTGTTCCTGAAGCTTCTCGTTAGCCACTGCCCCCACCCCCACCCCACACATCATGTTTTCTTGTTGAGATTAGTGGAAAAAGAGGGAGGTTTTGTATCCATTGTTCTCCATTCTTAAGCTTGGAGTTTGAGGCTGAAATAGATTTCCCGGTTTTCCCTTTTCGTCCTCTCAAAGCTCCCCCTCCAGCCCCATCTGCTGCGGCAGGAATACCCCTCCTCCCTAGAATTCCTGTAAAGAATGGCACTGCTTCTGAGGGACTGCTCTACGCTGGTGTCTGAATTCAATTACATGTCATCAGTGCTTGCTTTATTTATAACCTCGCCATATTGTAAACATCAGCGCTGAAAGAGACCAGCCCCTGGACCACCAGTGTTCTGGAAGAGCTTTGAACACCAGCGTCAGCCGTGGTCTGCGACAGCAGAGGTGCCCTGAGCCAGCCCCCAATCTCCATGGGCCTGTGTAGGGCACAGTGGAGACTCAGACTTTTTATTTTATTTTATTTATTTTTTTTTTTTAAAGATTTTATTTATTTATTTGACAGAGAGAGATCCACAAGTAGGCAGAGAGGCAGGCAGAGAGAGAGAGAGGGAAGCAGGCTCCCTGCTGAGCAGAGAGCCCGATGCGGGACTCGATCCCAGGACTCCGAGATCATGACCTGAGCCGAAGGCAGTGGCTTAACCCACTGAGCCACCCAGGCGCCCTCAGACTTTTTAATAAGGTAGAAATTTTCATCGATACCTTCCTGATCTTGGAGGGTTATTATTTTTTTCTAAGTTTGCTTCCATAATCTACATCCTCACCTCTTCCCAGCTATATGAAGCAGTCTCCACTCTCCCATGGTCTGTCCTGCTCCGCCAGTCCTCCACTGATGAATCCCTGCTGTCCTGGGTGACCCTAAGAAGTGTCTGTGCATGACAGCGTCAGACGACAAGTAATGCATCATATAGTTAAGGACCCCTCCAAACTGTTTTGGGTTTCTGGATAACTGCATTTATATGGACCAGACTGTAAGTCCTTCTCCCTTAACACAACACAACGCAAGGCAGTGCAATGCAACGCAACACACATTTTATGTTAATTTGTTTGTTTCTTAAAACTTACCTTTCTGAGTGTGTTTTCAGCCTCTTGAAACCTAGATCCCTCCAGCGCTGGCCATTGCAGAGCTGTAAAATCACAGCTGGTGACACAGTTTCAACGGGGTCAGCTTCACTGTATTGTTACTGAGTGTAAAGGGCACTGGAGAACCCTTGTTTCAAAACAGATGCCAGAACTGTGTCAGAGAGGAAAGGAGCTACCAAAAAACTTACCAACACGATCCTCGAGATTAGTTTTTCACATAATTTTCTTCTCTAGGGAAAAAGTGCTGTGAGTTTCTGTGCAATCTTCCGGAGATCTCTTCATGACTTCTGGCATTTTCTAATTGACAGTGAGCTGATGTACATTTCAGGTGATAAAATAATAGGAGCTCTGGGGGGATTAAATTTATGGATTGGAAAGTAAGCCCAAATGTTAACACACATTAACTTCTTTCCTGTTTAGACTTCCCAGTGTTGTCTTTTCTCTCGGACGGGCACCAGATGCCTTCTCCCCTTCTCCACGCCCATTCTGTGGATATGCATGTAATAGACACAGTTTCTAAAGCCCTCAGGACTCTTGCTTCTATAGTAACAACGCAGTCATTTTACAATTCCCCTAAGACTTCTTTTTGTTTGCATAAGATGTTTAGGAAACCCAAAATAAACACATCAGTGTAGACCCAGAAGCCAGGTTGGAAAAATGAGCCTTCCTCACCTGCCTCCCCTTTCACACATGTCAGTGCAGATCGCTCTCCGCCATGCCCTCCCTCTTTGACAACACTTGCCTTTTACCTGCCACCATCCTAGTTCTTACTCAGCTGTGGTCTCTGATGCATTCTGTTTGCAGTGTTCCTGTCCCAACAATCCTTCCCTCATTTCCAGGGAATTCATTAAACCCAAACTCTCCCAACTGGGTTCTCTACCTTCCCGCCTCTCCCCTCCTTGCTCACGATTTCATCCTCCTTCAAAGGACATGCTGATACCGTTCTCCGTCCTCCTGTGCTTTCCCCATTTCTAAACTTCCACTTATGCGATCTCACCTGCAGTGAAGAGAATACTCTGGAAGGAGGGAAGGAAGGACAATCTGCCATGATTGTCACGCCCAGGCTCAGAAAGGGCACCAGCTGATTCTTTACCTTTTGAGTTGAATTGATTGGTGGAATTAAAAGATACCAAGTTGAGACAAGTATACAGATGCACTCAGCTAGGGCAGGTAAACCAAACTTCAGGAAAATGAGTCAGTTCTATATTTGTATTTGGTGATAAATTTTTACATGTACAGCCAAATGTTTACATAACCTTAACAGACCCAGTGAGATTGAACTGAAAAACTAGCGTTTCAAACATGAATATCCCTTCAGATACTCTCTGGAACATTCTTCCATCCACATCATACTTGACTTTCCCCTACAAGTATGTATGTATGGGGGAGAAATGTTGCATGTTTCTCAAATATGGCTTCTTATTTGCAAATTTCCTGCTTGCCTCTTTCCCAGAGTCTATAAAGCTGAATTTTTCAGCAACTACTGTGTTGCAGTATTTTGGTATTGCATTTTGTTGGGCCAACCAAACTGTTTGAGGAAAGCTTGTGTGAGGAGGTGAGGCGTATCAAGGGTTAGCACCCTATAATGCAGTGAGAAGTCTGTAGTAGTTTGGTATTCTCTCGTTTTATTTCCCCAAATGAAGAAGGAAGAGAATTTGTTAGTATTTTATTTGGGTTATTAAGTAGCATTTGCAACTGTAAACAAGTTCAAATATAGTAACATAGTTTATTATCTGAAATGACATCATCATCTTAGATGGCTGAATCAAAAATTAAGCTTTTTGTTTCCCATACCAAAATAGAATTTATTTGCTTTATACATAGTGACCTGACCAGTTTTATTAGGAGAAAACAGAAAAACTATACTCTTTAAGAAAATCAAACTTTTAAACATCCATTTTTGACATGAGGTGTTAAACCCTTCAGCTCTGTGCTGTTCACAGAGTAAATATTTAAAACGCAGTGTTTGGGCTCACTGTTTAATTTTTGACTTCTACTTAATCACGTGTGCTCTGGCTTGCTTTCAGGATTGCTGTCTCTGCACATTGTGGGAATTCTTCTAACTTAGCTCTGTTTCCCATTTTATATACATTATCTTAAAAACCAAAGTCTCCCCACTAACTGACTTTAATTTTCTTCTTGTCTATTCTAATATCTCATGGATTTCCTTTTGTAGCCTTGTCTAAAATATCCTAAATTGTTGGAAGGTTGCTTTCCAATTTAAACCACTCTCAGGCTAGGCAAATGGCTGGGACCCTTGAGGGCATATCATATATGGTGGTGGAAAGGGGTAACGATTTAGATTACTATGAGAGAGAAATGCATCATTATTAAATACAGTTCATCTTAGCAGAGTTACGTACTAGACTTTTTTTTCAAAAAGGAGCATGATATAGAAAATAACCATAACTTTTTCCTTACACAATTTTTGTTATTAATTCCATCGGAGACAGGATATTTGCTGCATATGCAAATAGCATAACCTCTGATGGGCTTGGGAGTTTGTTTATACCCTTAAAAACACGGAATTTTAGGTGTTGAAGTGGTCTTATGCTACCATCAGATAGTACTCATCAGATTCCCTTTCCTTCAGGGGACTAGACTTTGTTGTCATTTCTTTCCACCATGTTTTCCATAGACTCCCCACTCTCACTGGTTTTTTATCCTTTACCAGCGCATCAGTCAGTTTTCTGTAAAGGTACGTGTCACCCTGTATGGCAATCATTTGTTCATATGAGTGGCTTTCTCTTTGGATCATAAACTGTGTAAAGGCGGGAAGTGGTCTATGACCACATACTTCCCAGTGGCCAGCTGAAAGCCTAGTTTATGGTAAGAACTTAAGGAAGATTAACACCCTCGTAGTAGCTAACAACCCCCAAATCTCAGTGGCTTAAGACAGTCTTGGGTTGGCAAGGGTCCTGTTTCACGGTGTCCTCATTGAGGGGGATAGGCTAATAAAGTCTGGATAAACTTGGATGCATGCTAGGCATCTTGGCAAGGGGATGGAAAGAGTGAATCATGCCCCAGCCCTTCGTGTTTCAGCTTGGAACTGACATGTCACTTTCTCTCATAGTGTCTTGATCAAAGCAGGAAACATAGCCATACACGACTATGACCCTGGGAGCAAGAGCAACACCTCTTTGTTTCTGAGAAAAGAGAACAGGAATGTTCGCCAGTGCCACTAATACCTAAGTCAGTATCTGATACATGGTGGGCACCTGAGAACCATTGAATGAATGAAATACTTAGAACTTTCTGCTGGGATTTTAGATTTTTCAGCACAGTAAGCAGAACCACTTCAAATATATATACTGTTAACTACATTTTTAAAAATTAATTAATTTAATTTTTAAATATTTTTTCCGTGTAACAGTATTCATTGTTTTTTGCACCACACCCAGTGCTCCATGCAATATGTGCCCTCCTTAGTACCCACCACCTGGCTCCCCCAACCTCCCACCCCCCACCTCTTCAAAACCCTCAGATTGTTTTTCAGAGTCCATAGTCTCTCATGGTTCACTTCCCCTTCCAATTTCCCTCAACTCCCTTCTCCTCTCCATCTCCCCTTGTCCTCCATGCTATTTGTTATGCTCCATAAATAAGTGAAACCATATGATAATTGACTCTCTCTGCTTGACTTATTTCACTCAGCATAATCTCGTCCAGTCCCATCCATGTTGCTACAAAAGTTGGATATTCATCCTTTCTGATGGAGGCATAATACTCTAGTATATTTGGACCACATCTTCCTTATCCATTCGTCCATTGAAGGGCATCTTGGTTCTTCCCACAGTTTGGCGACCATGGCCATTGCTGCTATAAACATTGGGGTACAGATGGCCCTTCTTTTCACTACATCTATATCTTTGGGGTAAATACCCAGTATGTTAACTACATTTTTTAGAAGATGAGGATGCTAAAATTACTTTACAAGCTATGTTCAGCAGACTTTTGAGAATTGTCTTGTAATCACTCTGTTCACTTTACTCATATTAGGAAAGGCATTGTGCTTGATTTTCTAGTTTTTCAGATGCTTAGAGTATGGAATGGGTAAATTTGCATGATTTAATGCTATGCCTGAGCCATTAAGAAGAAGAGCTGGGGAAAATGTTAAAGTCGTCAAATATTTACATATTAAGTTAGTCTGACCAAGAAGCTTTTTTAGAAGAGTTAATATCTGGCTCAACAATTGGACAAGCGCTTCGGAAAAATGAGAACGTAATCGACTTAAAAGTGAAGTATTTCTAAGTACATTTAAGTTCTACTTTCTTAGCAAATTTCAGTGATGTAACAATGTTTTCAACTACAGTGTAGTGTAGTTTTGTACTAGATCCTCAGATACCCATCTTGTAGCTGAAAGTCTGTGCCAACTCATTTACAACTTGAACGTTCTCTCTCTCTCTCACACACACGCACAGACACACATACGTGTTTGTGAAGTGATGGATGTGTTAACTAACGGGATGGTGAGACGCCATTCATAACATAATGTACATTAAGTCACCATAGTGTCCATTTTAAATATCTTACAGTTTTATCTGTCAGTCATACCTCAATAAAGCAGAAATAAAATAAATATTTGGGTTATTCCCCGCCCCATAATAAATAGCACTGTAATGTCTTCATGGCCCCCTTTTTTCCTTGTTTCTTCAGTTAGAAAATATTTAACTTGAGGGAATTGGCCAAGGTTTGCTGAAATTTCAGCATGGCCGACCAAGCGGAAAGAAGTCTGTTGAGAACAGAGGGGAGCATGACTGGAGGTCATCTTGATTTCAGTCCTCCAAGGGGACAGAGGGAGGTGTGTCTGAAACCAGGCTTGTGTTGCTCTCAAGGTCATAGCTGGTGGTCATAGGCAATTGCTGAAAGGGATATTTGGCTTGGGAGCAGAGATGGCACTGACCCTGAAGACTGAAAGATCTGACAAAGGCCAGATTGTAGGACCAGATTCCATCTGGGAGGCAGTTCTAAAGGAGAGTCTCAATTTTTTTTTTTTTTTAAGGTCTGCTCCAAAAGATAATCATGGTTTTAATCCCTCAAGGCAGGAATTTGGGCTGGAGGGTAGAGAACCCCAAGCAGAGCTTATTGGGGGAAACTGAGCTTTACAAGTTGATCAGTACTTAGCCCATCTAGGATTTAAGCACCCAGACTGTTACTTGGTCCCAGCCTGGGTAGGAAGCCATTCCCTACTCTACTGCGTGAATCTGCCGAGGAAGTCTGCAAAGCTGAGCAAGGAAGGCAAAGTCCCTGATCTCTGGCTAGGACGTGGGGGGAAGGCTGTGACAGAAATTGAAAGCTAGTGTTCATTGATTGTCTCACCAGTGGGTCCGTGGGAGTCAGGAGAGGTTGGAGATGAGATGGAAGTACTACACTTACCCTCTTCCTTGAATTTGTGGTATCGTTATGGAAACAAGCACATTATAAAATTGGTTACTCACCATGAGCGACTCTGCCGATACAGAGACCAGAGTTGTAATACATAGTGTCTGAGGAGCCTGAGGTGTTGGACGATCTCAGCAGTGCCCAAGTTCAATGAGAGTGTTTAAAACTGTGTCTTTGCTTTGATGATAATCTGCAGAATACATATTTTTATCAGGTACAAACACAAGCCTTCTCATTTGCAGTGATAATTTGTATTTAAAGTATGTTTTCATAACCTAAAACTTTAGTTTCTTAAGTTAATGCAATTCAAACTGGAGTCCAAAAATACTCTTCTGGGTGCATACGTTTTTAAAGAAACTGCAAGCATGGAGGATAGAATCTGAATCTGAGCCGTGAAGAATGGGTGGGCTCACATGGGTACAAAGAAGAGATAAAAGTGTTTCCACAAGAGACAGAGTGTGAGATCAAGGATGAGCATGATTCATTTAGGGGACCTGGAACTTGAAGAATACTTCAGTTTCAGGTTTTAAATCCTGCCTCCTGACCTTGACATGGCAATAGTTTTGGGAACCCTGTTTTCTCTGTTTCCTCAATTACCTGCCTTCTTCTGATGGATGCACGAACTTGATGACATCTTTATTGAGAACGTGACTCTCACAACCTCTTTAAAGGGTCATCTTCTGACACTCACGTTACTGATCAGTATGTAATGTGAAACTTTCTTTGTGTGCCAGAACGTGAATTTTGTCTCTGCAGGACTGTACTTCTGAGCAGTTCATGATTCTAGCAGAGACGTCCAAAGGAGGGTGCGTTGCATCACCACACTGGGTATTTGGCTGCTGCTCAAGAAGCAGGTGGTCCATCGAGGACCAGGACACTAACAGGACATTGTCTTTTTTATGGAAGAACCTCACCTGTACTTTGTTAGGCATTTGTTCTTCTCAACTATCATCAATGGCCTCTTGAGTTATTTTTCTTTTGTACAAAAAGCATCCCAGATCAGTGTTCTTTTTTTTTTATTCTTCTTAAGATTTTATTTATTTATTTGAGAGAAAAAGAGCACAAGAAGGGGCAGTGGCAGAATGAGAGGGACGAACAGACTTCCCACTGAGCAGAGAGCGCTACGTTGGGGCTTGATCCTAGGACCCTGGGATCATGTCCTGAGCCAAAGGCAGAGGCTTAACTGACAGAGTCACTCAGGTGCACCCTGCCGCCCCCGCTCCAAATCAGTGTTATGGTTCTTCATTTTACAGTAGTTTAATGAGATTTATTACTAACACAGGGTTTGTGTTTGTTGATTACGTCATGTTTGTTAATTACATCAGACGGCAGGGCTGTTTGTTCAGATGTAGGCTGACAAGTACATCTTGGTCTTTTTCAATCTTCTTTGCTAAGTAAAACTTTCTTTTTTTTTCCCCCTTTACAGATTCCGACAAGATCATGGCAGAGCACAGCCACAAGCAGAATCCGCTCGATTTACAGAATGGTAG
This sequence comes from Mustela putorius furo, assembly GCF_011764305.1. Taxonomy (NCBI): domain Eukaryota; kingdom Metazoa; phylum Chordata; class Mammalia; order Carnivora; family Mustelidae; genus Mustela; species Mustela putorius. The sequence continues at coordinate 37,247,055 of NW_025421987.1, forward strand.
CTTAGAGGGCAGCTTTGTGGCAAATTCCCTCGAGGACAATTCCCCAAACATGATGGAGAGCCTGAGTCCAAAGAAATATTCCTCCAGCCTAAGGTTTAAAGCCAATGGAGACTATTCGGGCTCTTACTTAACCCTCTCACAACCTGTGGCTGCTAAGAGAAGCCCTTCCCCTCTGGGATCCAATGTCAGGAGCAGCCCCTCACTGGCCAAAATCCAGGGAAGCAGGCAGTTCTCCTGTGATGGAACTGACAAAAGTATTTCCGTGAAACCGCCCACCCCTCTCCTCAGCACTTCCCCCTCCCTCAGTGGGTACCCACTTGGGAGAGCGGACTTTGATCATTATACTGGCCGGGACAGCGAAAGGTCCTTGAGGCTCGCAGAGAAGCCTCCCTATTCCAAATACAGCTTAAGGAATAAATCCCATGACAATGTCTACTTTCTCGGGGGGCTGGAAGGCCGAAAGGTGTCTGGCTCCCTCCTGACCATGTGGAATGGAAGTTCCCTGAGCGACACTAGCCCCTCTCCCATCAGCAGATCGGGGGCGGCAAGCATGCCTTCAAGCCCAAAGCAAGCCAGGAAAATGAGCATCCAGGACAACCTGACCCTTCAGCCCAAGCTGAGCCGACACAAGGAGCCGGCGTCTGAAAACATCAGTTTAAGAACCAGGAAGTATTCGGGCAGCAGCCTGAGTCACATGGGAGCCTACAGCCGCTCTCTCCCCAGGTTACACAGGGCCACCGACAACCAGCTGACGCCCCTCAGTTTGCCTCCCAGAAACTCTCTGGGCAATTCCAAACGAACGAAACTGGGGGAAAAGGATCTACCTCATAGCATCATAGACAATGACAATTACCTGAATTTTTCTTCTTTGAGCTCAGGGGCTTTACCCTATAAGCCCTCCGCATCGGAGGGGCATCCTTACGTCAGTTCCACCCTCAGCGTCCCTGCCAGTCCTCGAGTGGCTCGGAAGATGCTTCTGGCCTCCGCCTCCTCCTGCACCTCTGATGACCTTGACAGGGCTCCCTACTCCGGGCCCGGCCCAGGGCACTCGTTTCCTCCCGGGGACACGTTCGCCGCCAGGAGGAACTTCTCCTGTGGGTCTGTCGAGTTCGATGACGCTGACCTGGAGAGCCTCCGACAGGCCTCAGGAACTCCCCAGCCCATCCTCCGGGAGAGGAAAAGCAGCATCAGCTCCATTTCCGGCCGCGATGACCTGATGGACTATCACCGGCGGCAGAGGGAGGAGAGACTCAGGGAGCAGGAGATGGAGCGACTGGTAATCCTCATCCGACTTGACCTCACTCTTCCCTTGAGCAGCTTCTTGGAGACACACTTGGAGGCCTGTAGGAGCTCCACGTGCCCCAGACACTGCTTTGTCTTTCTAGAATTCTGCTGTCCTTCCCTTTCTCAGTCCCTATGGCTGGTCGCGTGGGGGCGTTTGAAGGCCTACCTGTACCTAGTGTTAGATTACGTGGCTCTGCGGAGTCCTCTCACGCGTAGATTCCTGATAAACCTAACCGAGTGGTTGTGAATTTTACTGAATTTCTTATAAGTCTTACAACCTTTTCTTTAAGACAGTGAGTAAACACTGATTTGTATTACGGATGCCGTCAAATTGATATGGCATGGTCTGATAGGAGTAATTGGGGAAATCACGACTGTTTAGGAATTAGGCAGTAAACTTTTCTGTAGAGCAAGTGGTCTAGAAAATTGAAAGGTCAGCTAAATGTTTCTCAGCCTTTTTCCTGCTCTGTACACATACGCGTACCCCTCCCCCCCCATATTCCCTTCTGCAGTATCTCCTAGTCCATGCAGTGACACCCAAGTACACATCCAGGGAAGTTTTTTGAGTTGTCTTTTTCTGTTGAAAATGGATTTTTGCTGACTGTGGGAAATACTGAAAACAGTAAGAAAGGGGGATACTATCCCTTGAGAGTCCCATTCATGAATGAGGGCAAACTGCTGCGTTCTTACTCTTTTCTTTTAAGCGTAGACTTTTTTGCCTATGTGTTTCTTAGGACGAACAGGGTGAGAGTTTACTTTAATTCATTAATGCTGAGTTGTTCCTTAAAGAGGGATGCAGCAGGGGCTGATAATGCTGATTTACAAAAGTATAAGAGTATCAAAAGGATTTTCATTGCTAAAAGAAAGTATGCTGGAGTAAAATTTCTGAATCACATACCAAGCTGAGTAATGCCCTACAGGATAACAAAATTGTAACCTTTGGATTCGAATGGGCAGAAACCGTTTGCATCTATCCAGGACAAAAACTGTTTGGAATTTTACACAAAGAATCATTTGTGTCCCTCATAGATGTTGATAAGTCAGTATCGATCCTTGCAGATAGCCTAACCAGTAATAGTGAATGCAATCGAATGTGCATACCCTTAGAAAATTCTGTATTCCTTGGGTGGCTCTGTTAGATGGTGCTCCAGTAGGACAGTTTTTCTTTGTTATCTTAAATAATCTTACAGAGATTTTTCATGGTCACAAAAAGGCATTGTATTTGGGCTTGATTAATTGACAGTTCAGGAGAAGTTTTAATTAGCATATGAATAAGCCTTCTTGTATGCAGCATAGCAAATCTGGCTCTGTAGTGTGATGAACAACTCTTACTTTTTAAAAAATTATCATTATAGTATAATTGACACACAGGGTTACATTAGGTAAGTTAGTTTCCGGTGTACAACATAGTGATTCTGCAAATCTATACCTTGGGCTAAGCTCACTGCAAGTGTGGCTTCCATCTGTCACCTTACAAAGCTATGCCATTGACTCTGTCCCGTAGGCTGTACCCTTCATCCCTGAGCAACTACTCTTAGTGAAGCCAGAAAGTTAAGCTCTATTGGATAATTTATTAAGGAATCCAGGAGAGCATTTCAGTGGCTTCCCTCACTCCAGTGATCTTCCTGAGATGCTATTATTTCCTCTTCTGTTCCAAGGACAGGAAACTAACCTCAAAAATCACCTCCAGTTTTCATCTTTAGCACTTTTAAGTGTTGGTGAATTTCTCGTTCTTCCAGTTTCCCCAAATCTACGAAGGTTCCTGACAATCCAGGAAGTGACCTTCCTTACTGCCTGTCAGGTCAGGGCCTTGTAAGTCACAAACTAGGTCTTTGTTCAATTTCTTGGGAGAATTTTATGGATATTGCCTCCAAATGTAAAGTTAGATCCCTTTTTTGCTTCATAATGGGCTTTATGATGTTCAATGAAATGAGGCTTATTTTTAAATATGACACTTTGGTTTTGGCCCCTGTTGCTTAGTCCGTTTGTCTAATTACATCCCAGTAAAAAGGAAGAGAGATTCTTATTGGTCCATGCAAGTAATGTTATTGCTTTTAAAAAATAAAGTGACTGGGACACCTGGGTGGCTCATTCAGTTAAGCTTCTACCTTCAGCTTGGGAAGTGATCCCAGGGTTCTGGGATCCAGCCCCATATTGGGCTCCCTGCTCAGCAGGGAGTCTGCTTCTCTCACTGCCTGCCACTCCCTCTGCTTGTCTTGCTGTCCCTCTCTGGCAAATAAATAAATAAAATCTTAAAAAACAAAAAAAAACTAAAAAAAAAAAAGTGAGTTAGGAAAAATATTTCTTCCTGAATTCTGAGGGACCAAGGAGAAGAAGCTACCCTTGAAAGAATGTTTCCTTTAGTTTACAAAATCAGAGTCAACTAAATTGAGGGTTAGAGATAGATGGAGATGAATGCTAAAGATGTTCCCCATTTAGACAGTAGAATATTACACACAATGCCAATGATTTTCCATGAGACATATGGAAATTAGATTTCCAGGATCAGTTCGATGAGTTCTATAGAATTCTTATTCCTTTGCATCTTGGGTCATCAGCTTGATTTCATGAAGTCATCTATTTGTGGACTAAAAGAAGTCCTGGTTTAACCACCTTGTACTGTTTCCTGCTTGCCTATGCAGTGTCAGCTAAGAACTCAGAAGCCTTTACTCACAAGTCTGTTTCTGAAATCTCGAGATTGAAAAGAGTATCTGGTAAAGGTCTATCTACCAGGCTCTGAGACTCTTTGTTTAAGTCACATTCTAATCTGTAACTAGCCGCAGAGTGTGTAAGCAACCGTGAGAGGAAAGCGGAGACCACTTGGTGAGGGTAAGGGTAAGTGTCTGTGGTTCATCTGTGATTAAGCTCATGAAGAGTAATCAGCAAGAAGGAGAGGTAAAATCCTCTGTCGGTGCATAGGACATTGGTCTTATTTAACCAGTGTTTCCCCAGAGGGTGAGAACGAATCACAGAGCGTTGAGGACATTCACAGACACCCGGACCTCTCTGTGAAGTATGCCATCTCTGAACATTGTTTGTATTATAATATTTTACCCTTACAAAATTAGCCTCGGGAAGGCTGAGCTTCTCATTTCATTTGACAGATCTTCCTATGCTATTTTTGATGGTATTGAGCTATTCACAAATAAGGGGCATAGCAAACCTAATTATTTCTGACATTTTTTTTGTAAGGTTAAGGAACAAATCTGGTGCTTGCCCAGGGATCAAGTGGGAAAACTTAAGGATGGATCATGTATAAAAGATAACTTGGAAAATTTTTTTTTCCCCTGAATTTAAGATCCGATTTTGGGAAGGCAAAATCAAATATGAATTAGAGAAGATTTCATTACGTGACTAATATAGGATTGTGGATGCATGAGAACAATGAATATTTGCAGTTTATCTACTGAATAAAGCAACAACATTTTATAATAAATAAGAAATCTTAAATCATTAGGAAATGAGGAACTTTCATTTGAAATATTTAGGGATATAACAAAAAAGTTTATCCTGTGAGATACAAAATCTCTCTGCTTTCCTGGGCAGGCTATGTAGAAAAATAACCTTTTATTACCTTTTGTAATAGGTAATAGGCTATTTCTCCTATTTTTGTAATAGGTAATAGGCTGATTTCTCCAAGATCATTCTGTCATTTCAATAGAGGTAACTGCATTTTAGCTTTATGTTTATAAGGTATTTGACATGCATTACATTTTTAAAAATTACTTTATTAATAAACCCATCAAAGTGTGCAAGCTTTGCCATAATTTTAACATTTTATTACATTTTTATAGCTTACTATTTCAAGTATTATAAACCAAGTCAAATAAAGCTCCCTTTGTGCAAACCTACAATTTTTAAATTTTCACCATCTTTTGTTCTTCATGGTCTTTTGTCAAATCTGGAACAACCAGATACTTTAAGAAAAAAAGTATCTAGCTTGAAGATATTGGAAATTATGCTTCAACTGACACATCACAGAACATAATTACCATTGGTATGAAAAGGTGTGTCACAATTACAATTCAGTTTAGTTGAGCACAACTTTTATATTTTTCTTCACCTTAAACATTATATGGAAGTGATCTTAGCTTATCTTTTCAGCAAACTAATATTATAAGACATTTTAAAAATTCAGGTAAACTAATCCCTTTGTGATAAAAATAAATCCAAACTTATTTTAAGTATGAAATTATAGGAGCGCCTGGGTGGCTCCGTTGGTTGAGGATTGACTCTTGGTTTCAGCTCAGGTCATGATCTTAGGGTCCTGGGATTGAGCCACACAATTGGGCTCTGTGCTCAGTGTGGAGTCTGCTTGGGATTGTCTCCTTCTCCTTCTGTCTCTCCCCTACTCATGCTCTCTCTTTCTCTTTCTCTTAAATGAATAACTCTAAAAAAAATAGGAAATTACATATGTACTGTACTGTACGTTGATAAAATAAGGAAAAAACATACAGCTGATTTTTAAACCAGGGTGTCAGATCAGTCTGACTTGTACAAGAGTTTGCTTTGATCACATAAACTTGCTTTCTAAGGAAAAAAATGCTTCTGAAATCAGCATTTTTTGATGAGACAGTTCTTTTTCTTAAAATGCAAACATATTTTAATTATTAGAATTATTGCATTTTCTTAGAATTTTGGAAATGTTAGATTTATCTAGATGCTGATTAGTCTCTAAAGCAATCAGAATAGAGGTTCTTTATTTTAGTTTATTATTATCCTTAAGAAATAGGAAAATACTTCACTCTTACACAGTGATTTTTTTCCTCCCTGAGGTACAGAGCCTCAGATGAAAAACTTAAAATTTGGTTCTATAGCTTCAGCTGCAGATCAAAAGTAAATACTGGAACATAAAATTTACTTGTTCCATATCTCAAGAGACTGCTCACTGTTCCACTGGACACAAAATAGTGTTCTGATTTGAACTCACAGAAAGTGAAATAACCAACCAATTAAAACAAGAACAAATACAAATGCTCAGTCATCTTTCACCTGAGCAAGGTTGAATTTCAGTTCTACCTGCAGATCACAAGTGGCCAGACCATAAAACCAGATCCCCACTCGTGACTGCCACCAGTGGAGATAACTATTGGTTTGCGTGCAAACTAAAACCCAGGTCAAACTTGGTCAAAAATTAGAAACAGAAGCCAAAGCACAGCCAAGAAAGCAAAAACTGCAGAAAAGAGCAAGTCAGTGAAGGTAAAGTTCTCCTGCCATCTGGGATTTACTTCAGGAGCCAAGAGAAGCTTTGCCTGGATTTCCAGCCCATGGGATCTATTTCGTGAAAAATGCAATTTAATTGACTCCACAAGACGAGTGTACTTGGACACTTCACAGGCACCTCCAAAATGTCAAAGCATAATTTTCAAAAAAAAGAAACAGAACTCTTACACAAATATGAAATGAATAGATGCCAAAGATTTATTTAACTCAATAGTGAGGAAACTGAGCAAAGTAAGGTTGGTTCACTGAGCATAATTTCTATAGTACTTTTTAGCTAAGCTGTGATTATACTAGTGTTTCATCTGGATTTTTTTTGTTGTTTTTTACTTGTTCAATCTCTATTTGAAAACTCAAGGTAATTACATTGAGTCTTAAAGATTGAACCCTAATTATGAATCTCCAAGGACCTATTTATGAAGTATAATAATCCACTTTGAGTCTACATTAAGTGGCCTCCAACTGCTGTGCTATTTGAGATGTTTGGTTTTTCATACATTTTATTCCTTCTTTCTTGCTCTCAGCTGCCAGTTCTTGCCTTTGTCATTATGCCAGCCTTTTCTTTCATTTTTTGATTTTTGAAACCAGATATCAAGCCTTGTTTAAAAATATTCCAAACTAAGAGTTACCAGGTCCAAGTGAGGTCTTGAGAGGACTCTGTGCCCATGAAATGTATGTACTCCAGTCCATAGACCCCGTGACCTCCTTCTGGGCTGGTCTGTGGTGGTTACAGCTATTTTCCAAGTGGAGGACATGAATGGATGAGCTGTCTCCAGAAGGCTAGAATGCTGATTCTATGACACACTCTGTTTTCTAGAGGCTAGAGGAATAATTGTACAGTAGACAGGGTATTCTGTTAGTCCTCTCATTTGCCTCCCTCCCAGTAATGTCGACATACGGATGGCATCTAGTGCATCTTAAAGTCTAGGGAAAAGACATTTTAAAAAGACAGGGGGGAAAATGAAAAAAACTCTATAGCAAACTTGGGTGCTGTTAAGAATCTTCATTTGGTTACAATGCCAAAAGCATCTGTGTGCTATTGTGGAGAACCAGTGGTTCCCCACAAATTGCACTGTAGCAATCCAATATTTTCTTTCTGGCTGATGGCAGTCTTCTGTGGTGCCTCAATAAACAGCATTGTCACCATATGGAACTATGTGGGGCCACACTTGCCATTTATTTTTCAAACGCGTTGTAATGTGATGCCCATCTCCTGAAGCCCCAGGTTTCTAACTTTCTACAGGCTTTACCATTCTGAAGATAAGGTTGGCTTTCTTTCAAGGAAGATGTTAATATTCCCATGGTATTGTTATTGGAATAGATGAAATGTCTGGGTCAGCAATTCTGTGCTGTTTGGAAGACATTTTGTTCCAGTAGCTTCTCTGAAAGCTCTTTACAGCTGAAGACTTCTGGATTGCATGAGGCTGGGACTGTGTTGATCTTCTTCTCTGCTGTATATCCACCTCCTAGCCATTGATGAGAGTGCGAGAAGCACTGTACACCTGTTTTTGAAAAGAGCAAATGAGTGTTTTTGATACCCATTAATGACATTCCTTCTGGCTTTCCTTATTCTGTGGTTGAAGCTTCTCCCCTTGTTCTCAAACATCCCAAACTTAAGTTGGTGTACTTGGTTCCAGGTAACCATGAAGCTCAATGAAAAAGAATCCACATATCTCAGCACAAATGTGTTCTTTTGCTTCCAGAAGTGAGGCAATTCCCTTCCAATATGCAGTTAAAAATGAAAAGGTGAAAATTAGATGGTTTCCTCTATTTTGCAAATTTCTTAGCAGTCTTTGTAAGAACTGGTGCTCTCCAGGGTTATACAGGGCCAAGGCTGCAGGACCCAGAGTCTTGCTTGTGTAGTGTTGAGCAGCCCAGAGACCTATATTTCTAAAAGTAAATATCAGTATAATGGTGGGTATTTAAGGAATTACAGCATTCTATAAAATAAATGTATATGTTCACTAATCTTAAAATGGTAAGATGCAGATACCATTTTAAAAATGAGAGAGTAAACAGGTTGGTGCTGTTTAATTTTATAATTAGGAAAAACCATTTGGGAGCCCAAGAAGTGTGAGCCTTGTCAGATGAAGGTCTCTCTAACCAAAGGTATGCCTTGCTTTCTTGCCGGGATTCTTGCTACCTGCACTTCCTTGTGATTCCTGACCCCGAAGACATTTTGGGCATTCAGACTTTTTTTTTTTTGCATTGTGAATTTGACAGCGTTTCTTGGTTGGAGGCAGAATGGCAACGTTAAGAGAACGTCTTGTGCGACCTAGCCATAATATTAATCTTTTTTTTATTATTCCTGAGAAGAATGTGTTTGAAATGTGAAGGCAAGCTTAAGTATTGAAAATTATTTTGTTCTCCAGTCTCACAAACTTGGAAGGGATCTCTTCCTGGTGTGGCCCTTCCCCCTGCTACATCCTGGCAGAATTGTAATTTTTTTTTTTTTAAGATTTTATTTATTTATTTATTTATTTGACAGAGAGAGACAGAGAGATCACAAGTAGGCAGAGAGGCAGGCAGAGGGAGGGGGCGGGAAGCAGGCTCCCTGCTGAGCGGACAGCCCGCCCATGCGGGCCTCGATCCCAGGACCTTGGGATCATGACCTGAGCTGGAGGCAGAGGCTTAATCCACTGAGCCGCCCAGGGTCCCAGAGTTGTAATTTTTAAAAAAATGGTTGCACTAGTGGGGAGTGGGTCAGTTAAACTCCAGGAGGGTTAGAGGTTGGTTTACTGACCAAATTAACTTGGTGGCTTAGACTTTTTAAAGGGATAGTTAGAAATTATGACTCACTTTCTATATTCTGACTCGGAATGTCTATTGTTACATTAGTTTATTTAATCTTCAGAGTTAGCGTAAGCCCTCAACTGACTCATTTTGGTGAAGCCTTGGCTCTAATATTTCAGTGTGTCAGTTTTCTGCCATTCTGCACCTTTCACCTTGATGCCTTTACCCGGACGGTCAGTGCTCTAGCTCAGAAATATAATGGGAGCCATCATTGTGAGCCAGATGTGCAATTTTAAATTTTCTTATGTTCAGAAAACTTTTGGAGGGGCACCTGGGTGGTTCCGTCGGTTAAGCATCTGCTTTCGGCTCGGGTCGTGATCCCGGAGTCCTGGGATCGAGCCCTGTATCAGGCTCCCTGCTCAGCGGAGAGCCTGCTTCTCCCTCTGCTCCTCTGCACACTCACATGCATGCTCCTCTCGCTTTCTCTTTCTCAACTAAATAAATAAAATCTTCCTTAAAAAAGGAAACTTGATGAAATAGTGAAAATAATCATGCTATATTAGACAGTACAAGCTTAGAATCGTGATGCTCTCTACCTGTGTAAATCAACTGTCCATTCTGTACACAGACTTCCTTCATTTCTAATAAAATAAGACTAAATCTCTAAGTAGTGAGAAGTATGAAGTAGACTACTGTCCGGTTAGATCACTTTGGGTCATCAGAAAATAAACTGCAGACGTTCTCTCTGTGTTATTTTAAGTGGCCAATTGTCACATGTATGTAGTTGCCTAGTAAATATTGAAGGAATTAATCATTAGCAAATTAAGAGTATCAACTGTCCTCAGCTAACTGAGACTAAAAACAGTTATCACATCTTTTTCTTCTCCACAGTTGGATCAGTAGGTACATGGAGGAGTGATGGGAAGGAAGAAAAAAAGTAGCATTTAGCAATAATCTAGTGACCCCACATTGGAGAAACACAGAGCAATGTCTCCGTGTAATTCTTTGCTACACTAGTCTGTGACTGTTGCTATTAAAAGCAGGTTTCTCTACACGCAGGAGCCAACCGTGGGTCCTTGTTACAGTGGCAGTACAAGCTATTGCCTCTTGATGGTGCCACACATTTAAAGATTCCTGCTCAGAATTGAGGGATGTGTGCTGTGAATCCTCAAGCAGTTTAGTGTTCTGGGCTCAGCACAAAAATAAAGAAAACACCTTGGATGAAGAAGCAGCTGCCCTGTGAGCCAGGGAGCGAGTCTCCTTCTTTTCTTAAGATGATAAATTGAGGCAGGAAGGTTCATGACTAAAAAGAAATAAAGCTCAGAAATAAAAGTCACAGGAAAAGGTACAAATAAGATGGAAATTGAAAATATAGTATATCAATACAGACAGGGTAATGGGGAATGACTCGCGCTTCTTCGTAGAAAAATGATCCCCATATTGGTTGTTAAATTATCTAAATTAAAAGCCATTAATTCAGCGACCTTTGAAAACATTTTTTCATCCACTAGTAGGTCTAGTGACTGTGCTGGCTCATTGTAAGGTGAATTTTTCTTCTCTGGTTCTAGAAAAGCTTATGGGATATCTGCTCTGAAGAATACTTTGAAAGTTTGTGATTAGTTTTTAAGAAAAATTATAGAACACATATTAGAATAGAAACTTGCATCACTTTTTCATTGGAAGGATTTTGTCAGCCATTTGAATGTGCGGATTAGGACTTACTTGAAGTCCCTCGCAGAAAAGTTCATCTTTTTTTTTTTTTGAGGTAATTGTGGATTTACATGCAGTTGTAAGAAATAATTCAGAGAGATTCTGTGTACCCCTTATCCAATTTCCTCCAGTGCTAACATCTTGCCAAACTATAGTTTTCCTATCACAGCTGGTATATTAACATTGATGCAGTCAAGATACAGAGCAGATACAACACCCCAAACTCCTCCCTGCCGGCCTTCTGTAGCCTCCCCAACTTTCCTCCTACTCTCAGCAACTCCTTAACCCCTGGCATCTGCTCGTCTGTTCTCCAGAGCTATAATTTTATTATCATAGGTATGTTACATACATGTAATCATATACTTGATTGAGTTTGGCTTCTTCCTCGCTGCATAAGTCTTTGGAGATTGAACTGGGATGTTCCATGTTATTTTTTCTCTCCAGCTCAAGTCCGGGATGTATGAGGTAAAGGAAATCTCAGGGAACTCATTTCTGGGTCCCTATGTGCCCAGCTGATCTGCTGCCTTTTCTTCATCTTTTGGTCTTCTTCTGTTTGTCTTATTATACAAAATGTGTCCAAGGTTCTCAGTTACACTCAGTGGGAGGAATAGGGAAAAATACCTCTACCTCATCTCCCCAGAAGCAGGAGTCAGGGAGGTTAGTTTTTAAAGTTCAGAACAGCCAAGGACTTTGCTCTGCTGAAGTCTAATTGATCTCAAGGGGGAAATCTGTATATGGGGGCATGTTCTGCTGAAGAATTTTGGTTTGGAAAAATTGAAGTTTCTCATTCAAAATTGCTAAGACCATATCCCAGTTCTGGGATTGTAATTTGAATTTTGAAAGAAGACAATTTTAATAAAATGCCTAAATAGAAAAAGAATACGTTTCTCAGACATGTATTAGTCTTTCATTTTGATTACAGAATAAGAGAGCCAGAATATTGAAAGTCTGTCTTTCCCATTAGAGCATGGAGACCAAGGCCTAAATTATAGTAGGCAGAGATTACAATTTTAAAAGTTGTTCTGGGAGCAAGGAAAATGTAGTTACTTTCTTAACATCTCAAGTAGAGAAAGAAGACTTGTCACTGTTTATTTTGCATTTTTAAAAGATTTTCTTTCTTTCTTTTTTTTTTAAAGATTTTATTTATTTATTTGACAGAGAGAGAGATCACAAGTAGGCAGAGAGGCAGGCAGAGAGAGAGAGAGAGGAGGAAGCAGGCTCCCTGCTGAGCACAGAGCCAGATGTGGGGTTCGATCCCAGGACCCTGAGATCATGACCTGAGCTGAAGGCAGAGGCTTTAACCTACTGAGCCACCCAGGAGCTCCAGATTTTATTTATTTCCAAGAGAGAATACAAACCTGGGAGAGAGGCAGAAGGAGAGGGAAAGGTGAGAAGCTGCTATGCAGGGCTCGCTGTGTGGCTCTATCCCAGGACTCCGGGACCATGACGTGAGCCGAAGGTAGACACTGACTGAGCCACCTAGGAGTACCATTATTTTGCCTTTTTCTATATAGAACTGTAGCATGCTTTTATAAGTTTTAGAACACGGTATTTTCCATATAATATATCTCTCATAAGGAGTTGCATTTACAAAACTTACAGTCCACCTGTTTTTGGCTTTGTGTTTTACATGTTAGACTTTCCAACTTTTTTACTCTACCAACTTCTTTGTGCATAGAGTGTTCCTTAATTTTTTTAGGTTGGATTTTCCAATGTGGAGATTTAGTTGTGGATCGAAAAAATTAAATATTACATAAAATTCTAAAGGTATTTCAGTGGATTGCATTTTATAAACCATGATCCTTCAGGGGAAACAAACAAATAAACAGATTCCCCGGAACTCGGTTAAGCCAGGGTGAAATTGCAAATGAACAGCAATATTTTAGACTTTTGTTGTGTTTTCCTTAGTGATGTGTAGCAAAAGCACAAATTTTCTAAACTGAAGGGATCTAGGAACCTTGTAGATTTTCTTCTGACACACTATGTAAAGGAAAAATAATTGGCATACTTCTTTAGACGCTATAAGGAAATTATGAGTATACTGATCACATGAATTTCCTTTGTTTGTAGCCAGTGCTTTTCAGTTGTAGAGAGAAGTGCATGATTTTCCCCCTTCAGTTATCTGAGCAGAGGCAACAATGTTATGGAGTCATTCATAATCAGCACTTTCTTTGAAGCACTATCTATTAATATTTTAAGAATAGTTCAGCTCAACCCTGATATCTTATTCAAGTACAATTTTTCATCACTTGTATGTCTGTCAGTTGATTTTAAATGACAAAATGATGCAAAAAGGCCTTAGGAAAAGGACGAAAATACAGCAGATCTAAGTTAGATGGTTATTGTAGTGAGAGATTTACTTGCATCTGCTCACAAATGCAAGAAATAACTGCCAGTGGAAAAAGCGAGTTGAAGCAAACATTCCTGGTCTAAAAAGTAACAGGATCAATTAAATCAGGTGATAGTATTTTAGGACATGTTCAATGTAAATGAAAATAAAAATCAACATTACCTCAGCATGTATGTGTGTGTGTGTATATATATGTATATATAATATATATAATTTATATCCTTATATAACATATTCCATATTATTGAATTATTAGATATGTTAATAATCATCTATTTAGTAAATGTATTGATAACATAAAATAGTATATACTAATTTTGTACATATATATTTCTTAATTACAAGCTCCTAAAATAGGGACACAGAAAAGGACAGTGGGTAAGGACTGCAGTTAGGACAAGTAGCATTAAGGGAGATGTTGACACACTAGTGAGTAATAGTAATTTAAAAAAAAAATCTGGAGTGTGAGGGGTTGATTTATGAAATGAGATTAAAAGAGCTGAGTTTCTTTGTCTGAGTATGAGCAAAGACAGGATATGATAAGTTCCTCAGGTATTTGAATGATGCGTGTGCTCATAGGGCAGGAACACTGATAATCTCGGGAGTGTAAGGTAGAGTCAGAGAAAATGTGAAATAGAAATCTGGGTTTTATGTCAAGTATGAATTGTGTGCATTGGAGAGGAGCATGGATTTGGGGGGGTAGTTACTTCTAGAAGTTACTCTCTGGACTTAATGTGCTATGGGGAATATATGTTGCTCTGTGATGGTGGGGTTAGAATGACCAAAGGGCACAGGAGACTGAAAAGATCTCTTCCTCCCTGGGTTGCTATGGCAACTGGGCAGTGCTATGTTGCCAGAAGTTCAGGCATGTGATTCACCCCGGGGGAGGGAATTTTGGGCAGTAGAGGATTTTTCTCTCCGTCCAGACTGGCCAAAGAGCCCCACAGATCTGTGAATTTTTCAGGGAGACATTTGGCTGCATCAGATATTTTTCCTGTATTGCCTTTCCCTGAGAACAGTTGGATTCAGCTGTTAGGTTTGCTTGTTAACTAATACAGTAGTCCCCACTTCTTTGCAGTTTGCTTTTCCTGGTTTCAGTTACCTGCTGTCAGCCTCGGTCTAGAAGCAGATAATCCTTCTTCTGATCCACCATGAGGAGGTCAGTAGTAGCCTAACGTTAGGCACCATACCTATGCCATTCACCTCACTTCGTCGCATCATGTAAGCGTTTTATCATCTCACTTCATCATAAAAAAGGTGGGTACAGTACAATAAGGTACTTTGAGAGAGAAAGAGAGACCACATCCATAATATTATCACAATATATTGTTATACTATTCTATTTTATTATTGGTTATTGTTGTTAATCTCTTACTGTGCCTACTTTAATGCATTAAACTTTACTATGTTTATGTATGTACACATAGAAAAAACCATTGTGTATATTAGACCATTAGTACTATCCGTGGTCTCATGTACACACTGAGGGTCTTGGAACATATCCCCCTCGCATAAGGGGGGACTCCTTCCTGTATTAGTGATGATTCTCCAGGACCCACAAGACAGCTATCAATTTCACCTCCAATTTTTTATGGAAAGCATCTCTAATCATTGATAACAAACACTGAGCACCTGCCTTGTGACAGGAACCAACTTAGACTTTAAACATTCTCACACACACTCCTTTATTGATTCCTCCCAAGATGCCTAGGGCAGGTGCTGATCTTATCGTCTCCGTTTTACAGACCAGGTTATAGAAACTCAGAGGGTTGAACCTGGTAAGAACTTCTGTGTTATAGGTCTGGTACGTTCCAGAACTTCAAATCCAAATCTTTGTTCTTTCCACTTAATCAAACTTAGACACAGACTCTGCTCTGAAAACCCAGTGGTTCCA
Organism: Mustela putorius furo; assembly: GCF_011764305.1. Classification (NCBI taxonomy): domain Eukaryota; kingdom Metazoa; phylum Chordata; class Mammalia; order Carnivora; family Mustelidae; genus Mustela; species Mustela putorius. Next base: position 37,262,246 of record NW_025421987.1, read on the forward strand.
TATGAGAAAAAGAAATCGATTTATCCACAGATCCTTACAATACATGGTTACAGAGAGAAGCACTGAGATTTCTTTGCAGAATCCTGATACCATTATTTCAAAGCACTTCTTCTTTCTGCTTACTGTACTTGTAATTTTCCTGGAGAAGTGGAAGGTGGCCCTTCTCTTACAGAGTGTCTAGTCTGCACAAAGGCAGGATACACTATTCTAGATTGCAAAGGGCTGGGAATGATGGAAGTGAAATGCTGAGCTTTGGTGACTTCTTTGAGATTGGGAAATGTGTGGAGGTGTGGAGGGAAGTAAGGAAGCGGAATAGTGAATCTGCTGGGTAATGTCATGACGATAATTTATTGTCTGGGGCGGTGGGAGAAGGAGAGGACTTGAGTACATTTGCAGACAGAGGCAAAGGATTTGAGAGAGGAAATAAGTGTGTAGGGGAGGGAAAATTGGTGAAACAAAACTATAAGGATAATGGGAGGGCATATAGACTCAGTGAGGCAGGTAGAGGGCTTTACCTTAGGAAGACTGAGGGACTCTCCTTAGATGCCTGTGCTAACATATTGTATATACTGTGTTCAAGAAGCATGTGTGTGTGTGTTTGTGTTTTAAATCCCCATGGCACCCTACAAGATAGATGCTCTAGTAATTCCCTGCTTTATGGATGAGGAACTAGGACCCACGGAAGCTAAATGACTTGCCCTGAGCCTCACAAGTAGCTACGGAAACAGCACTGAGGCTCCAGAGTTCCTGCTCTTAGCCACTGTGGTACCACGAAGAAAGGAGGACCAGATATTTCAAAAGAGGTAGAGGAGGGAAGCTTGGGGCATTGCACAGGACGACCTTGATCTCCTTAGGCAGTGCTTTTGTGTATTGGGATGTATTGACTATATTTGAGAAATGAGTACTGAAAAATCACTGAGTGGTAAGCGGTGTCCTAGTTATCTGCATATGCCTTACTTTTCCTCAGCATCTGGTTTTCCGTTATCATGGAGCCAGAATAGGTATAGTTGATGCAAAATCCTCCTAGTAATCTTCGCGTAGCAAATGCTTGCTGATCAGTTCATGGCTGTCACATTATTTAGTAAGTCTTCAGATGACTTGAACTTGCCCCAGAACAGATACGTCACATTTGTCAGATGGACCTCTTTCCAGAGCAACCCTCTGATGGGGCACATACACACATGCTTTTAAAACAATAGACAGCAGAGTGAAGCGCTGCCCGGAACACAAGTCTGAAGGTAGGCTTCCCAGGTAGACTGGAAGATAAAATGTTCTTAGCTAGACATTACACTGACACTGATGAAGATAATTTGTAAAATTTGAAAATTTGAAAATTTGTAAAAATTTGAAGATAATTTGAAGATAATTTGTAAAACCAAAAAAATAAAAACTCCTTACTTACATATACATAGTTCCTTATGTATATAGAAATACATATTTCTATCTTTAGTTGTCCTATACTGATAAAAATAATACTAGGGCAATGTTTGGATAAACATGAAGGCCAGTTACAAAGTGAAAGGGTGCTGTCTGCATATACAACCGTCCTCTCTTCTGATACCAAGCACAAGTTCAGGGAGTTCCTGGGAACCCTCCACAAGTTCATGAATTCACTAGAAAGACTTACAGAACCCACTGAAAGCTGTTGTAGTTAGGATTATTATTTGTTATAGGGAAGGGATCAGAAGAAGATTAGCCAAGAGAAGAGAAGCAAAGGAGAAGCAGAGGACGGAGTCAGGAGGTTCCGTAAAGCTTCTGCTGCCCTCTCCCTGTGGAGTCAGGATGTGGTATGCTACCTACGCTGGTGTGTGAAAGTACCCATGGAGTGTGGGCAGCCGAGGAAGACCTCCTAAGCTTCAGTGTCCGGAGTGTTTATGGAGACGTCATCATGTAGGCAAGACTGATTGGTTGTCCATTTGGTTAATCTCATCCCTAGGTTGACGGACTTCTGGAGTGGCCAGCCCTCCCCCTGAGACTGATTATCAGGAGTGCCCCACTGTGTCCTAAACAAAGATAATCCAATCAGGTATGACACAGATTACCTTCCAGAAGCCCACAGTCCAACAGTGAAAGCCAGACCTCCCTTTGGGCAAAGCCAAATTCTTTATTACACGGTAAATAAATGAGCTGCCTTTAGTAGGATCTCTGAGGCTCTTGTCTCCAAACTTTGCACCTGTTACCTGCTTGAGCTTAAGCAAGGCTTATCAATCATAATGGGCTTCTGTGGAGAAAACAAAAGAAAAAAATTATCTCAGGCTTAAAACAACATAGATCTCTTTCTCCTCCCCTCTCCATGGCCAGCATGGGTTGAACGAGGCCTCTGCTCCCTATTTCCTTGCTTGAGTCAAGGCTCAGGGAGCCAGCACCATCTTGAGTGTCACTCTGCAATGGCAAAGCAAGACAGGTAATGGATCATGTGTTGGCCGTCCAGGCAGAAGGGACACACATTGCTTCTCCCATGTCATTGGCCAATGCAAGTTTGACACTTACATCAAGTTTAGGGGTAGGAGACTGAAAAACTGTTTTACCCTGTGTCCAAAAAGACAAGAACTGATCATCATAGCCCTAGTTACTACCCCAAGGGGTTTATCTCTAAAAACAAAAAGACTCACATAAAAAGACTTTTAACCATTGCTCTGTTTCCCCCCCTCATTTTCCTACCTAAATGAGACATTAGAATTCACTGGTGGAGTCTTAGAAATTCTGTTTACCATGCTGTCGGCTCCATCTCATTCTGCCATCCACTTTTTATTTTTATTTTTTTAAGATTTTATTTATTTATTTGACAGACAGAGATCACAAGTAGGCAAGGGAGGCAGGCAGAGAGAGAGGAGGAAGCAGGCTCCCCGCTGAGCAGGGAGCCTGATGCAGGGCTCCATCCCAGGACCCTGGGATCATGACCTGAGCCGAAGGCAGAGGCTTAACCCGCTGAGCCACCCAGGCACCCCTGCCATCCACTTTTAGACCAGGTTCTCTGACTCTTGCTGGTTCTTTATTTAGGGTTGTTGGGATCGCTTAAGTCCTGGTATACAGAGACAGAGTTGACCCACTTCTCTGCGTGTCCTTCGTCCCCCTTCATCCACAGAACCCCGTCTTTGCAGCCACACGGCAGTTGCTGATCACGAGCATGCTCTTTAGTCCATGCTCTATGCCTGGGCTTATACGGTTCCTTTATAGACTTGCCCAGCCCACCGCACTGGCCAGCAGGCCACACAGACTCATGTTTATCCCAGGGTCTCAACTCAGATTTGTCCTTCTGTAATTTTTGTCCACTGCTTTCTTATCTGTGAATTATTGGTTTTCTTGTCTTTGACTAACTCTTTATGCCTTCTACTAAAGAAGTAAGGGTAGAAATGCTGTCTTTTTCTGTTCTTGTGTCTCCAGCACAGTATCAGCCTGAGAATAACTTAATAGATTTTTGATGAACTGGCGATTATGGAGATATTGAATCACTAGGATTGACAGGAGAGAGAAGTAAAGTCATACTTAGCAGTTACAACAGGTCCTCTTGAGAAAAAATACCTTCTTTCGACTAAATTATTTCTAGCCATTAAAAGTTGACCTTTGCTTTTATGTTAACGAGTGATCCAACGTAGTTAATTTTAACACAAGGAGTTCAACAAAGATTCATACTGCCTTTGTGGGTATCAGGCAACTGTTTTCTATGTGATTTACCTCTGCACTACATTTCCAGTCCTGTGGCCCGGACTGGCTGCTGTTGGTCACCAGGGGATGGATGGGGCTGGGAGATAGGAGAGGTCTCTGACCGAGGGCTGTAGAGAGAGGCACTGCCAGACACACTCCTCAGAAAAAGAAAGAAAGCTCTGAGATCAAAACACACTCAGTCTGCAACTTTCTTTCTTTCTTTTCTTTTCTTTTTTTTTAATTGCTGGGGGAAAGAACCGTACAGCATTTTCTAACGGTATCTATTTTAAGATCCTGTGTCCCCTTCAAATCTTTCTTCTATATATGTGGTATATGGAGAGGAGGAGAGGGAAAACAGAGGGAGATTAAGAAATGTATTTAAAATAATTTGATTCAAATGACCTACTTTTCAAAGTCATAGCACCCATGTTTCGTGCCATTTAGATGCCTAGGCCTTTTCAAAAGAATGCGCTGCAGAAGGCTGGTTGGGAGAGGTGGGCAGGAATTGAAGACCTTCAAGTGGGTGGCCCTACCAACTTGGCAGGTCACCAGGTGAAATGCCAGATAAAGCTGGGTTTTAGGTGGGCGGCCATCCATCTCGGTCCCTGTTGGAGCTTGACGTTCCAGCATAACTATTCATAGCGCCCTGTTTGGTTCTCAAAGGTTTGCTGGTGTGGAATAGGTGCCCTGGTTTTAGGCTCTCCCAGAGGGGAGAATATTGGAGTGATGGATGGGAAGGAACAAGACTCCAGAGTGAAGAGGGCTCGGGGGAGAGTGATTTTATGAGAGTACGTCTGTACAGGGTTTTCCTTAAAAGGCTGCATATAGTGCTTTCTGAAATGCCTTGCAGACTTTCTTCTGACGTACTTCTTGACATCAGTTTATTTTTCTTCGGTGCAGCTCAGCGTGTCTCAGTGCAGCCTGGATTTCTCTGAGACTCACAGGCGGCAGTGCTGTGTGTGTGTGTGTGATTCAAGCCTGGACAGATTGGCTGTGAATGGGGTGATAAGAATAGAGAGAAGCACATACCAGTAAACCACACTTCCTGTGCACAAACCTTTGAATACTGCGTTTCACTGTCTGAAATAGCATTCATCTTAACGCTGGGATCATTTATTCCCTGTGGAATTAAGCAAGAGCACTGGCGGCAGCAGAAACTATTTTGGGAAAGAGATGTGGGAGGAATTTTGCTATGTATTACAGGCGAGGCAGAAGTGCCTTCCGTGGTTTTGAAGCCCTGGTAAGTGGGGAATTGACAACTTTCAGATAATCCCACATCGTAATTACTGTCCAGGCTAATGTGTACACACTGCGATCTATAAAGGTCGTCAGTAAAGACGGAGTTTTTAGGTGCTTCAACTTAAGTCACCTAAATGGCAGAAAGAGAACTTTTCTTTGGAGATTAGCATTAGCGTTTCGTGCAGATGCTGTTGAGAAGGGGTAAAATACAACATCTGTTCCTGTCCCCTCCTTAAGTATGCCCTTGCAGGTGGTTTTTGCATATTCCCATGTAAACTTCCTTCCCTCTTTAGAGAAATTTAAAATAAAGCAGTGAATGCTGTGCCCCCACCTCTTACTCCCTCCCCATAAAGCTGAGGTGGGTAGGGCTTGGCAGCTGGCAGCAGCTGCAGAGATAAATAAGCCTGGGGCTCCTGGATGGACAGGGTGCAGAAGCGCGTGGGATGAGTGCCTGCCCTGGGACGAGGCCATGAGGACGGAGCTGCAGCGGGAGGCCACAAGTTCAGGCAGTGAATGGGAGGTCGGGGCTCATAGGAGCCAGTGTGATAGTCCTTTTGATCAAGCTATTGCTTTTGCAGGGGTGAAGTGGGCAAACTTTAGAGGACAGAGAAAAGTCAGCTGCAACTTAAATGACTTCTGTCTTGTCATTGAATTAATGTATCTAATGGAAACCCAGACATTATGTTGCTCTGTTTCTATTTAACTTTGCTATTGGATAGTCCTTCAACTGCTAAGGAACTGAGTACCTTCAGAATTTTGTCTTTACAAATTAGCTGCAATAAGAAATTGCAAACAGCAGCCTGGTCCTATTTAAAAATTCTCTACTTTGTTACTGGTAACCAGCTTAGAAAATGTTTTTTCTACGGAAGGCTTTTGAATTTTTTTCCAATGTGGTAGATGTAATCACAACAGATTTTCGTTGTCGTTTTTATCTTATTTTCTTTTTCACTTTGGCCTTGGAATTAATGTGAGAGGCAGAGATGTTAAGGTTCCGAACCCCAAACAGTGCTGTCGAGATTTATGATAAATACTTCATAAATTATATCCTATTGCTCAAAAATTATTATATAGAGAATTTACCTTAAGTCAAAACCATAAATATCCACTTGTTTTGTATGGGGAGCTTGGTGAAGAAATGGTACCATTATAGACATCAATGGTCTATATATTTTTTTTAAGCAAATGAACTATCATTTTATGTTCCAGTTAAATTGAATCAAAATGATCTCAGAATCTGAAATACATTGCTGTCTTTCTATATGGACGTGACATGAAAAGTTTTTCATTTTTATGCAGTATTTCTAATTCTTTATAGTTTTAATTACCCATGTGAGAAATTGGTGGAAAAGACCTTTATCTCATGACAAGACATAAGAAAAGTACTGAAAAATTTGAGGAATGTCAAGAAAAAATTTGAAAAAAATTCAAGAAAAAAATTCTTTTAAATTAGAAGATTCTTTAAGTAGTATTTTTGTGTGTGTGTGTCTGTTTCTCTAGGATGCTAGAGAAGTAACTTTAAGCACAAGTGTTAAATCGATAGGGATGAAAGAGCCAGATATGTTGGAGGTAGAGTGGTAGAGAAGGAAGGGGGAGTGAACATTTTTTAAAAAGGAGATTTAAAAAAAAAAACAACTTTGAAGGTGGACTAATAAATCAAGAAAAGGCTTACCTGGGGCTGCTATGTGGGAGGATCCACACTGGGACATCTAGGGAGAGGGGACAGCCCGAATTGAGTTTGGGAAGAAAATCAGGCATTTTCCCCCCGGGGTTTCACCTGGATCCTTAAACACATTCATCGAAGATGACAGAAACTCATCATCAGCCCACTGACTGTGGGTTTACCTGTGGGATGAAATCGCCAGTGGTCCCAGGCTCTTCGATCTTTTTCTTTGTGATTGTCTGCATTGTCACAAACTCTCTGACTGTCCCTTTTTCTGTGTTCTAGGAGAGACAGCGCCTGGAGACGATCCTCAGTCTCTGTGCTGAATACACGAAGCCTGACAGTCACTTGTCCACCGGCACCACCGTAGCCGATGTGCAGAAGATCAATAAGGAGCTTGAGAAGCTGCAGCTGTCTGACGAGGAGTCCGTGTTTGAGGAAGCCATGGTGAGCCCTGACGCCAGGTACAGGTGCCACCCAAAAGGCTCTCTCCACGATGCCGACTCGGTGGTCTTCGGGAGCATTGGGCAGAGTGGTGCCGGCTTCCTTTCCCCCAGGAGCATCAGGAATGATGAGCTGCTCAGGGACCTCACGCCTGCCTTCCTGAAAACGTCCAGCGAGTCTGCTTATCTTAGTATCCTACCCAAGGTAAAGGCGACAGAGCAAAAAGATCAGGATTTAGGGCCCGGGGCTCTGCTTCTGCTTTGGCCCAGAGATGAAAGGCTTTGTCGAACTTGTTTCCCAAAATGTTTTCAGTGAAGCTTCAGTTTAAGAGGTAATTAGCTAAATGAGGTGCAGCAAATTAGGGCACTTACTCTTAAGTAACAAGTGTGCACCGTAAGAATTGTAGCAATACAGAAAACTCCAAAGAAGGAAGTTTCTCTTTTCTCTGTCCCCTCCCGGTTGTACACCTGAGAAATAAACACCAAAGTGTCTTACCGCCTTCTTCATATTTCTGTGCATATTACGGCCACAGGCATGGACGCACAGATGCAAACATACGGTGTTCTGCCCGTTTTCCTTGACTCACTCAATGTCTTGCATATTTTTCCATTTTAGTACACACAGCTCTGGCTCATTCTTTTCAATAGCTGACTAGTATTCTATTGTTTGGAAATACCATTTAAATTGTTTCTAGCTTTTTTTACTAATAAAATGGATATGCGGTGAATATTGTGCAAATATATCTTCAAGTTCACTTACTAAAATTGGAATGGCTGGATCAAAGAGTTGTATGTTATTCATTTTAGTTATTTTTAATTTTTTTAAGACTTTATTGATTTATTTGACAGACAGAGATCACAAGTAGGCAGAGAGGCAGGCAGAGAGAAAGGAAGGGAAGCAGGCTTCCTGCTGAGCAGAGAGCCCAACTCGGGGCTCAGTCCCAGGACCCTGGGATCACAACGTGAGCCAAAGGCAGAGGCTTTAACCCACTGAGCCACCCAGGTGCCTCTATGTTATTCATTTTAATCAGTACTTCCAAATGATACTCTCGAAAGGCTGCATATTTCCAGGTGACACTTCCACCAACAGTTTGTGAGCACGCCTTGTTCTCCATACACTTGCCAAGGCTGCACATTTTCAAAATTTTTCAATATACTAAATTAATTGGTGTCTAATTTGCTTGCCCTTAATTATGCATAAAGTTAGACATCTTTTCTTATTTTTGGTTGTTAATTTGTGTTTTGACCCAACTTACTCATGTTCTTCACCCATTTTTTAAAAATTTCTTACCTTGTTTTTACTAAGTCATTAGAGTTATTTGTAAGGAAATTAGTCTTTTATCATGAGTGGTCTTAAACAGTTACACATAAGTAAATATGTGTACTTATGATATTTTTTAGATGTATGTGTTTAAGATTCATACGTAGTCATTATTACTTAGTCTTCTAGTTGTATATTGATTTCAAAATGTCTTCCTAATTTGAGGATTTCTTAAATGTAATTAGAGGACTATCTTTTGGTGTAACTTTTTTCACACAGGTTAAGATTCTTTTTTTCTTTTTCTTTTTTTTTTTAAGAGAGAGAGAGAGAGAGAGACAGAGAGTGTGTACAAGTGTGCAAAGAGAGGGCAGAGGGAGAGAGAGCCAGCAATCTTAAGCAGGCTCCATGCCCAGTGCAGAGCCCAACCTGCGGCTTGATCTCATGACCCCAAGGTCATTATCTGAGCCAAAATCAAGAGTAAGACGCTTAACTGACTAGCTACCTAAGTGTGCCAAGAATCTTTTTTCTATGAAATTAAAATAAATTCTACTTCTTTTCTAGAAAGGATTTAAGAGAGTGACAAGAAGATATAAGCTTTATTGGAATAAAATTAACACACCAAAAATAGTAATCAGGAGGAAAAAACAGATGCCATAATCACAAGAATTTATTTAAGTAAACAGGATTAACTAATTAAGTAACTCAGACCATTAAGTTCAATTCTGAGATTCTTGGCAATTATAGCCAAAGAATGAAAAACAAACAAAAAAAAATTATCAGTTAAATTTTTGTTGTAAGAGAATGACACAAACTGATTAAAAGAAAGACATTATCATGTGCAAAATTCTGGAAGTAGTTTATCACCTGGAGTATTATTCAGGAGGAGTATGTGTGTTTGTTTTGACTTTTTTAACTCAGTGTTCCTCATCAGGAGTCCATCCTGGACTAACCTTCTGAGTTCTTCCAGCATCAGCATCAGGATTTGAAAAGGTTCAGTCCTTCTTTCTCCTAATGACCACAACAACCTTACTCATTCTCTGTGGAAAGTACTTCCGAATAAGACATCTGTCTCAATTGCCAGAAAGTTGCAACTGTTAGAAACTAGGATGGGGGGCAGAATCAAAAGTTGATTGTACTCAGCAAAGTAAATGACCCACCATTTGAAAGCTTGAGCTGTTTTCATCAGCCCTTAGGCTTCCTCTGAAGTCTTGTCTCTCTTTTCATTTAAATGTCTTCCAACATGGACAGCTGCCAGACTTTGGTAAAACAGTAAGCTGTGTGTCTCTCTCTAAGGACCATCTTTAGGGAGACAGGTTTCCTGCTGAAGAGAGCTAGGACATGATAGCTGCTGGTGTGTAAATGGGCAGATCATGGCGGATGTTTTTAATTGCCCAAATATGCTTTTGTGGAAAAGGACGCCTCTAAAGCTTCGAGCAACCTCCGTTGTGACCAGACATGTAAGACTGTGCATCCTTTAGAGACAGGAAATAACAAAGGCGCCTCTGGTTACCTCGCAGCAGCTTAGGCAGGGAGTGAGGGAGGGGATGAGTTCCAAGGACGGAGGTTTGCCTGTATGACTTTTCGGAGACAGATATATGTCATCCCAGGACAGCAGATAGAAGAGTGTTTTATTAAATGAGCATTTGTTTTGGATGCTTTTCTTCTTAGTAATCTGCTCACTAACTCATTTACTTAGCAAAGGACAGTGTTTGTTATTAATCGATCTAAGGATCAAATGCAGAAAAGAATATGACAGATCCATTGATTTAAGGAAACAAAGATTTTGATGATATTTAGGAAACCTGAGACTTACTGTTCTGGAGCTTAGTTTTAGCTAACACATAAAGATACAGATGACCTTAGAAATATGCACATTTAATTTAATTTAATATTTTAAAGATTTACTTATTTTAAAGAGAAAAAGTGAGAGCAAAGGGGGAGGAGCAGAGGGAGAGGGAGAAAGAGACTCTCAAGCAGACTCCCCACTGAGCGTGGAGCCTGCCGCCAGGCTCGATCTCACAATCCTGAGATCATGACCTGAACCCAAACTGAGTCAGATGCTTAACTGACTGAGCCACCCAGGCACCCCGGAATACGCTCATTTTAATTGGCTTTTGTGAAGCTGTCTTCTGGCACCGGAGGTGAAAGCTGAGAGTAGCTCACTGTTCTTTTTTCCTGTAGTGTTAGGATATAAGTCAAACGTAGAACACTTGTGTGTTTTGTGTACAGCCTTGTGACACGACTTACAAATATCATGAAATGATTGCCACGCTTAGTTTAGCTAACTGGTTAGCTAGTTTAGCTAAGTTTAGCTAGCATCCATCACCTCATATTGTTATTTGAGAAAAAAAAAAAAGTTCTTTTCTTTGAGAATTTTCTCCCTCTTCTCTTGTTGAGTAATCATTCTGTCTATGTGGGCAGCCGTAACACTTGCACCTTCCTATGGTTGCAAAGAGTTTCTAAGGAAATTTGGGGGGAAAAAAGCAGAAACAGTGTGTCTCGTTTCTACCGTCCCTCCCCTTTCTCTGTGGAGATCGGGTTACCTCATAGATGGCGTATTCGGGGATGCTCCTATGTGTGTAAACAGTACGCTCATCCCATTCTATCACCAACCATTCAGTTTTGGAATGCCTTTTGAAGATTTTACTCTTTATAAATAACAAAAAAGAACGACCATTTCCTAGATAGCACTGATGGTTATAAACAGCCTTTCAAATGGTCTATTATCTATGGTGCCCATTGTGGTCAGTTGTTTAGAAACTTGGAGTTAGACGTTTATAATCGCCCCTGTCACCTTTCTTCACCCGCCACTTGCTTAGAAAGCTTAGGGTATGGAGATTGCTCAGCTTTTGTTTGCTCTTAATGCTTGGCTTCCACCAGTGAGAGATATTTTTAAACTATGCTGGCAGCTGAAACCCAATATGAAATGTTCACCCAACAGGATACTGGCCTTCTTGGGCCTTTCCTGCTAGGATTACTCGTCAGTGATTTTGGAATGCCATTCACTGTTACGGGCCTTCCTCATACCCTAAAACAGCCGCCTGAGTACTAAGACAATGAGATTCATTGTGATAAAAAGGTCAGCGGTTGTTTTATTAATTGGCAAGATACTGCATTTAAGATGGCAAGTAGGAGTCTAAATGTCAAAGCGTGGAAGGCCTGTGTACCTTTGCTAATCACCCTGAGATACTGTGACATCTCAATTGTTTGATCTCCTTAAGGGGCAGTGAAGTAGGGTAAAGAATAAAGACTGTGAATAAGGAAGACCACATGCTGGCTCTCTTCTTGAAGTTATTTTCAAGATCATTAAATAAATCAAATGAATTTCATGTGGCATACCAAATGTTAATTATTTCTTTGGCTAATATGAATATTCTTGGCACTAACTAATGAGTAATCTTCAATAATTTACTTATTGAGGCTGCTGTGTTTAATGTCCAATTGTGAAATTGTTTCATGGCTGACTTACTAATGCAGAAAAATTATTTCTTTTTCAAAAAGAGATGAAAATTGAGTAAGTGATGTACCTTTACCCCAGCATCCCCGGACTTACAGAAAGACTGATCAGCTGATATCTAGGATAACTACCTGAAATGGCTGAAAGAGGCGATTTTCAATTCATTATACTCTCTTCTTAAAACAATAGGCAGTCCCAGTTTGCATGTATATGATCCCAAATGCTCCTTTCTTCCCTGGGCACCTGTCATCACTCTGTTCAGGGGTATAAGTATGTCCTCTCTTACTCAGTTTTTTTCCTGACTTTCTCATTCCTTGCCAAGGAACTCAAGTTTTTTTCTGTGAAGTGACCAGTGTCACATTTTGTGTCAGAGAAGCCCACTGGCCCAGTTAGTGTCTTAAACATTATATAAGAAAAAGGTGCTGTAGGATAAAGATAGTAATTGTAATGCCGAGCGCCTTGTACGCCCACCTTAAAAGACCACCAGAGACGCAAGTCAAAGCCAAACAGCAAGGGTCATTTATTACGAGTTCTAACCCAGACCTCCGCGCACTCGTTGCCGGTGACGCTGAGAGGTGCCAGGCAGAGTAAGTGCAGTGTTTTTATAAGCAGGTACAAACAAGTTTGGGTGGGGTACAAACAAATTTAAAAAATCATACCTGGTGTTGGTTGATTGGTATTGGGAGCCCACGCGCGCCATCAAGCAAGCATTCAAACAGAAGCAAAAGTAGCTAGTTAGCCCGCGCGTTGAGCAAGCCCTTTTACAGAAGCAGAAGTAGCCGGTTGATAACACTTTTGGGCACAAACAACTTTCGGGTGGAGTAAACAACTTTCGGGTGTAGTAAAGTTTGTCCAGGCCTTTCAGTAATGTGTGAACACAAGAACACTGAAACATGAATTAATGTCATATTAAGTGTATAGTTTTCAGTGATTTTGGGAATCACCAAAGTAATAAGGCCTGTATTATCCTGGTCATTCACTTCAAGGAACACTGAGGTGAGAGCGGCCAAGTGTATCGTGCCCTTGCTTTTCCACCATGTGTTGGAAAGGAGACAAATAAGCATGAATGCCCATTCACAGATAACCCTAGTCGGGGGGCCCAGGATACAGCTAGAGATTCGGGAAACTGTTGTAGGAGCAGTGCTTACTTGGAGATGGGAGAGAATATGGAGGTTGGAGTGAAGGTAGCATCATGTCCAAGATATCCCCGAGGAAGATGTCAAAAGTCTTGTCTAGATTCTAGTTCCTTGCTGTGCCAAACTTTTCTCTATGACCTTAAGATAAGTCACTACAATCTCAATGGATCCCAACTTCCTCATCTGTACCAACTTAGTTATTTCAACTTCAAAAGAATATGAATGGGTGAATTTAATTTGGTTTGTATGAGGTAACTTAAGACCTTCACTGCTGAGGATTTGTGGGAAAATGCAGAATTGCAACAGAACAATCACAAGGATGCTTTTAGAATCCAAAGAGGCACTGAGACTGTGAAACCCCAGACTTCCTACTGGTGTGTAAATTGGGCGATTCTGGAATTGAAGTGTGAATAGCCCTTTTCTGTGTTGATTAATTGCAGACCCCTGAGGGTATAAACGAAGAACAAAGGATTCAGGAGTTGGCTGCAATGGAAGAGACCCGGATAGCAATTTTGAATAACCTCGAGGAACTTGAACAAAAAATCAAAGATATCAATGACCAGATGGATGAATCTTCCAGAGAGGTATAAAACAGGAGTTGGTGTTTTTACCCCTCTCTTTTTTCTCACTTTCCTTTAGCTTAAAAATATTACTGCCTATTAAGGCATAGCTTTGGAAGCAGAATACATAGAAATCAACATGAGTTAGTATTTTCTTTCAGTAGGTCCATGTTAGGGTAAAAATACCTTTTTTTAAAAAGTTTTTTCCTTGTCTTCTTTTTTTTTCTTAAGTCAGATGAGACTTTTATTTTTTAAAGATTTCATTTATTTATTTGACAGAGATAGAGAGAGAGAGAAGGAACATGAGCAGGGGGAGTGGGAGAGGGAGATCAGGCTTCCCATGGAGGAGGGAACCTGATGTGGGGCTCGAAGCCAGGATCCTGGGATCACGACCTGAGACGAAGGCAAATGCTTAATGACTGAGCCACCCAGCCACCCCAGATGAGACTTTTTTGATGTACTTTGGGTATAGCCAGTTTTGTCTTAACTAGTGTATGCTCTCTGACTTGCTACAGATCTGTCAATTGAGGTCCCATATATTGAGGTGTCCGTGTTCAAATCCAACAAACATTTCCTGAGTATGCTTACTATGAGCTGGACATCGTGTCAGAATATAGGGGTTTTATATATAAAGAAAACATAGACCCAGCTTTCTAGAGGTTTGCAACCAGAGAGGAGACAGACACATAGTCTATTATATAATAAGAGAAAGGGGCCATTTTCATACTAACTCCATGGAGTGAGATGGAGCAAATGATTCTGCCTACCATGTATATACTCACAGATGATGTAGACAGCTATAAGTGGAAGGGGACTGCTCACCTGTCATTTTATCCACAGACCCTGGATGTCCCTCCTGCTGTCATTGCTAAGAATGCATCGCTTGCATGCTGGGCTGGGTGTAATTTTCACTTCCCAAGCTCTGTGGACACAGACAGACACAGCTGCTCCCAAGATGGTTTGTGCTTGAGTCTGAATGTGAGCAAATAGGCAAAATATTATTGAGAAGTTAGCAGAAAAGGAGTTATAGTAGAAAAATTAAATGATAGGTAGATTTCTTAGTAAATGTACTGCAGGCTGTCCAGCTTTCTTATATAGGAATTCTGAGTCTCACCTAAACTCTCTGGAGTGTTCTCTAGAGCCTACAGTCTGGCTGATACCATAGTACTTTTTGAAATTTGTGGCTGTTAAAAATGCACCTCTAAAGTGGGCAGTTGAGAATCTCTCCGAAGGTGAAACACCTCTGGGCTTTGTTTTATGTCCTCAGTTGGATATGGAATGTGCTCTTTTGGATGGAGAACAGAAATCCGAAACAACTGAACTTATGAAAGAGAAGGAAATTTTGGATCATCTAAATAGGAAAATAGCAGAACTGGAAAAGAACATCGTTGGTGAAAAGACCAAGGTAAGAGAAAAGTATATTTGAATGCAATTTTTAGGGGCAATATGGTGGTTCCATTTGGTCAAATTTAAATGTTGTATGAATTCCCATGGTTTGGGATTTGTGTGTCATGTTCCTGGAGACAGTGGTACTAGGAGAAAGTCTTAAGATGAGGTAAGTTCTTCACAAAGAACTGTCAGGGTTTGAGCCATGGATGCTAAGGGACTAGAGCCCATAGAACTTTCAAGTTGATATTTCTGACCTCTTAACCTGCTTGAGATGAGTGAATTGCTTTTTTCCAACAGGTTTTCTGCTCTTCTGATTGTGTTGTGTTTTTTAAAGATTTATTTTAGCATAATAAGTTTATTCTTAATCACTTGTATCCAGTGGGGATGACTTAAGCACATTCAACTGCTGTTTATTTATTAAGAATTTGAATGGGAACCATTCATTGCCCTTGTCCTGACTTACCATTGTCTTCAGTGCAAGTGCACTACTCTTTGGCGAATGCACTGGAGTTGTCAGGCAATCCTCACACACTGTCAGGTGGAAAATATCCATGAAACACGGTTGACACTTACCTTGGAAAAGGTCTCACTCATACATTTCAGGCCACAACCTGAATATTAGCTGATACCTATTACGGCAAGTAGGAAAAATTACTTGCAGCTTTTAGAATTCAGAGTTGTAGTTGGGTTTTTATCTGTTTATTTGTTTATTTCCTCTGGGAAATATTTTACTTTTCTCTCACACTTTGAGTTAGTTACAGCTAAACTAAGCCTAAAAAAATGAAATTCCAGTTTTGGAGGAAAAACACAAACGAACTTAAACATATTTCTTCCTTGCTCACTTTCCCTTGAGAAAAAGGGAAAAAAATCAGTTTGAGTAAGTTCTGGTGGGTAATATGTGAAAAGGATTTTTGCTGAATGCAGCTTCCTTTTTGGGCTCTTCTTTGTTTGAGACCTATAAATAAGGGCATTTGATCTTGGTGCCAGAGAATGAGCTCAAAGTGATATTGTCAGAAATTGATGTCAGACTCAGCTACACATCAATTTCTTGCTTGCCTCCTTGTGAGTCAGAAGAATGGGTATCATGTTCTCTATGAGACTTTCTGCCTTCCTTATCCATGTAGTTATTAATCTTTGTGTAGCCCACACATGTCACGGCCTGAAAATTCTATTTGTCTCCATCATTAGCATGAGACACAAAAGTGAAGCAAGTGGTTTCAATGCTTAATCCCACCTCCCAGGGAAAGTCATGTTATATTCTGTGGCTCTAAAGGAGAGGTGGATCTCCAGGGATATGTATAGAAACAAGAAAGGAGGCCACCTCCATCCTTTCTATTATTGTTCTGGTAAGCTTGGCAGAGGCTCTGCATAGGAGAGGGGACATGGGGGGCTTGAAGTAAAGGACCAACTCATGCAGCTGTTAGGGTATACATTGACATCACCCTCACATTAAGAGTTCTCAATGATTTCAGCTTCTCTGCATCTCCACTAACAGCCTTCTCTTCTAAACCATCAGAATCTCTTCTTCCCTTCCATTTCCACTTGCCTCCCTTTAGTTCATTCTCTTCACAGCAGCCAGAGCGATTTTTAAAAATACATAAAGTAGATCCTATCACTCTGATTTGTGTTCCACCGTATTTTATATAAATTTTATGTACTTGTTTCGTGGGCCTTCATCACTGCCCCCTCCTTCAGGCCATGCGCTGCTGACCTTCTTTCTATTTGTTAGAGTCCCCCACCTCCTGCCAGGTCTGTTTCCTTGCAGACCTATTTCCCATGCCTGGATTCCTTTCCCGTATTCCATATCTTGTCTGGTCTGTCTTTCCGGGCTTAGGTTCATTGTTAGCTCTCCAGAAAAGCCCTTTCAGACCCTTCCAGTCTTGATTATGTTCACCCTGTTGTTCTCTGAGTCCCCATACAAATCGCATTTCGTACTTTACGTGTGTTTGGGGCTTCTTAGGTATGGACTTCCCACTCTGGCATGTGAAATAGAGACAGGCAGTGCTCTCCACTGTTTACCGGCTCATAGCCCGGCCTAGCATACCTCCCAGCGTGCTTCGGCAATACTGTCCTTAGATCTCCTGGTAACAGCAAGCCCTTAGCAGAAACACGGAGCCAGACACCTGCGCGAGAGCTCCGCGCTGCCAAGCTCAGGCCATCTGGGATGGTGTGCTTCAGTGCACATGCCAGTGGGCTCGCCGTCACGCGGCCAGCCCCGCGGGAGTGCAAGACAGAAGGAGGAAGTGGCCTCTGCCCTTTGGGATCTCGTTTCCTTTTCCACACACCTGTTGCTGCTGTCGGAAACTGGAATGAGAAAACCAAAACCTGGAAAGATATCCCTGCCGGGCAAGCTCCGCCTCAGATGTCGGTAGCGCGTCCTGTCAGCCTGGCCCTACTGTTTCGGAGACAAGGCCTGGAGCCGTAGGAGGAAGGCTTAGTGACACCTCAGATTTCAAATACTGGTGTGAAAGGATCGGCATCTTTCCCTGGGCACTCGAGGCCGGTCCTTGGTAGTATTTCTCTTAAATGATTTGGGGACTGTCATTCTGTTTTAGCTAGTTGGTGATAAATTAATATACTGGTGTCACTCACTTTTTTGAAAGTTCACGTTACGACGCTTCTCACTTACCAAAGACCTCTCCGTTAGCACCTGTTTTCCCTGAGAGAAATCCGAAGAGGATTTCCGCTTTTATGCAAAATGGCGGTGAGACGTGACCCTAGCGTTCAGCGTGTGTAAAGCCTTCAGCGCCTGTGCTGCCGGGAGTGCGCCCTCACTCCCCCAGCAGCCAGCGTGGCGCCACCTAGCCCCCTGCCTGGGAACTACAGCAGCATCTCTGCATCCAGCCCCCGCAGCTTCCAGCTGTGTGTGTATTTACTTGGTGTATCTGTTAGAAGAGCAAGATGTGTCCTAAGGTATCAGAAAAGCCGAAGAGAAGTTATTTTGGGGGTCTGGGAAAGATTAACATTTTTTCCATGTAAATTACTGGTAATTGCTTCTTTGATTTATACCATTTCAGTTTAGGAAGGGTTTCATAGGAGCGCTCCAATTTCAGATACAGAGGGGAACCTGAATGTTATAGATGACTTATTCATTAAACGTTGCCATCTAAAATATAGACAGTCTAAAATATAGACATCAGAAAATATAGACAATGTAATCAATTATATATTTATTGAACATTTTTGCGGTGGCTCCCTGAGCTGACTCTTCTCTGCCTTTATGGGTTCCACAGTCAAAAACATCAAGAAGCCCATTTCCATGTGGGTCTGAGCTAAGTGCTCCAACGGTAGCCTCATCACAAATAGAGTCTTTATGAACATAGATAAACCCTGAACAAATATAAGTATCTGACTTGAATGTAAGTCCAGAAAGGATATTTATTTTATGAAACAGTCAGCATAGAGGCCATAGTGTTTTCCTGGGGCTAGTAAAAGGAGAGAGAATTGTTAACCTCTGCCCCAGTGAACTGATTCAGTCTAATGAGCTTGGCAACAGAGCAGAGAAGCCACCAGGACCATGAAGCCCCTTGCTGGCAGAGGCCTGGTTGTGGACTCGGCTTCCCTTTTGCTGTCCCTGAGCCCACGGCCAAGCCCAGCCGAGGCCACAGCAGAGCAGGCACACCTCCATTTGTTTAGGTCAGTTTTCCTTCTGTCTTTGCCTCGTTCTGACTGCAGTAAGAATTCCGGACGAAAAATATTTTCCCAATTTCCTTTACTTTATTATAAAGGAATTTCCATTTCCTCTATGATGATTATCTATGTCTTATCTCTGCTTCTTTGGCATGCAAAAATCCATAGTCAGTTGTCCTGAAATTCAGTAAAATGGTTAAGGAAAGAGCTCTGTGTCCGTAGTCTTGTCTCAGAGTCTTTCTGTTACCCAGAAGTTCATCATAAATAAAGCTCAGCCACTCTTTGTTTTAGGATCTGTCCTCACACAAACAGATTATGGTATTTTGTTGCCATCCTGGCCTTGTTTATAACTAAACAAGCTTAAAGGTGTGAATTGAAGCTTAAATCACTCCACGCCATATAGCTCCTGCCACAGAGAAATCTTAAGTTATTTGACAAATTCTCCTACTGGAAGCATGTATCATTGTATCTAAAATGGTTACATTTTATTCCCACATTATTATCTTGCCAAGGTACCTGTTACTTCCGCTCCACCCATCTTTTAGAGCCAGGGGAAGACAGAGAGCCTGCCCCAGAATTCCTTAGCAGAGTGTTAATGCTTCTGGAGTGCAGAACATTTGCCAAGTCACAGGCGGTGTTCAGAAGGGACCCAGCCCTTCCCGTGCCTCTTTCTTACATTTCAAAGTTAGCTGGAGGAAGTGGAAGAGTATCTTGGGATTTGGGGACTCAGTCAACAGGATTCCAGATTAGGGTTCTTTTTTCTGGTGGTTGTTTGATTATAGAAATCCCTAGTGTTCTGATTGTCCAGTTTTTTCCACACTAAATTAATCCATCAATTGTGTAATTAAAATGTCAAAGCTAAAGGAAAAAACAATCTGCAGAAAGAAGTATAAGGATGTGCCTCTATAGAGGCATGTAGAGAATGAGTTCTCAGCTTTCCAGCATCCATTGACATGGGTCCATATTCTTTTCTCTGCAGTTCTAAAATCTGAAAAGGTCTTTTGGGGGGAGGGGGGAATCATTTTGTAAGATTGGCACCAAAATTTAGTTGGTTACGAAACCTGACTTAGACTGATATTCACATCTGTGTAAATATTCATAAGTAGTTGCAGAAATAGAAATGTGTTTGGTTTTTAGTTGCTGGCCCAGACCTTACTGGAAATGCCTTTTAATGTATGCTATATGAACTGCATTACTTCTATAAAATTGAGAATGTTCTGAAATCTGGAACACATCTGGTCTTAAGAATTTCAGATAAGTGATTTTTGTACCTAAAACAATAGCCTAATCTCTGAACCATGAGGATGCCTACCTCCCAAACCACAGGGTTTAGGAACTAGAAGGAAGAGTAATCTCAGGGTATATGGAAAGGACTTTGGATCGACTGCTCTTAGAAATGCTGGCTTAGGTACTGAATGAATTTAAACACATCACCGCATCAACTCCAAACCTGACCCAGTGTTTCACGAAACACACCCAGGTACTTAGCATGTGCTGGGTTGTGTGCTAAATGTTTGGGAATTACAAAGATGGACCTTAAGTTTTAAGAAAATCTTTATTAAGCTAACTGAGTTAGCAGATTTAACAAATAAATAAGTAAATAAATAACCTGTATACATCCCATCCTATATATATATATACACACATATATGTATATGTATATATATATATTTATATTTATATATAATAAAATATTTATATAAGATGCTCAGGTACATTTGAATTTCAGATAAACAGAGGAAAATGTTTGGTGTAATTATGCCCTAAGCATTATTTGGGACATACTTATATTAAAAGATAATTTGTCATTCATCTGAAATTCTAAGTTAATGGAGTGTTCTCTGTTTTATCTGGCAGCCTCACAAGCTAATAAAGTAAGCATCTTTTCAGAGTAATCTTGAACCATCTGCTTACCAAATATTACTTAGATGTGGTAAAATTATGTCTTCACTGGGATTCAGGAATTTGCTGTGTAATATTGAAATTCAAATAGAGCCAACAAGTTAAATTTCAACTTCTTCTTTCAAGAATACAATTCAAAAGAGAGAAACTTGTTACTGTCTTCTAACCACATTGCCAGCAAAATGGTCCCATGATGAGCTTTGGATCATTAAGTTCATTAAAGATCATTGGTCATTCTTGTGTACAAGTTCAAGTTAGTTAAGGTAAACTCACCCACACTCCTGATCATCTGTCTGACTAGAAGACAGTCATTTTGCATCTGAGCTTGAAATGCCTTCCTCTCTGAACGTCCATTGGATATTGGAATCTCATGGTACAGTTTTTGTCTGGTTTACTTGAGGCATTTAATCTGAATGTAAAAATTTGTACAATTGGAGTGTCACTTGTAAAAGGGCCTTTTGTACTGTGAAGTAAAGGCATTAAGCCAAATATCTGAAGAGCACTCTTTGGTGCCTTGTGTATTAATGTCCCATGTCTTCATTTAAAATCTCGAATTGTTGTTAATTGCCTTTGCCTCTCCACATCATCTGGGTAGCTCATTCGGGGGTTCCCAACCAGGCTATATATGAGAGAACATGGAGGGATTTTTTTTTTAATGCTCATACCCTATTTTGCTCCTGAATGTCTGACTGCATGGAGACTTGGAAAATAGTATATTTTAAAGTTCACCCAGATTTGTCTAATGTGCAGTCCAGACTAAGAACCACAGAGCTAACTGGACCATACTTCATGAGTATGGTCCTCTTTTCTTCCTTTCTTTCTTTCTTTCTTTTTAAGATTTTATTTATTATTTATTTGATAGAGAAAGTGCAGCAGAGGGAGAGGGAGAAGCAGCCTCCCACTAAGCAGGGACCTCAATGTGGGGCTCAATCACAGGGCCTTGGGATCATGAGCTGAGCTAAAGGCAGACACTTAACCAACTGAGCAACCTAGACAATCCAGGCTCCCTCTTTTCTCTACTTATAGTCCCTGAGTGAGTGAATAAACAAATCAAGTTAATAGAGCCCAATTTTATATACTGATTTCTGCTTTAATTTGCTGTGAATAATTACTGTTGGTCATATATACGCTTTAGGAACATCAGTCTTAAACATAAAGAAAGAGCAGAATGTGGCAATGAATTTGTGACCCGCATGGCTTTTGCCAGTACATAATGACAAATCCGTGCAAGAGCAGTGCGAACAGACACGGCCACATCTCCGGTGAATCACATTCTGTG
The DNA here is from genome assembly GCF_011764305.1 of Mustela putorius furo. Classification (NCBI taxonomy): domain Eukaryota; kingdom Metazoa; phylum Chordata; class Mammalia; order Carnivora; family Mustelidae; genus Mustela; species Mustela putorius. Next base: position 37,283,847 of record NW_025421987.1, read on the forward strand.
CCTGGTTTTACAAATGCCCCCTTGTACATCTGGGTTTTCCTGGAGTGTTCCAATTCCTTGTCATCTGATTTTTTTTCAGTAAACTTAAATCTGTTCAACTTAACACAAATTTATTAAATTTGCTCATTAAAATTTAATACATTTATTGAAAATTTAATTTAAATTTTATTTAATTTAAAGTTCATTACAACTCACTTAAATATACTTGTTTCTTGAAAACAGATTCATGAATCCTAAAAAAAAAAAATAGTTAAGCTCTCTGCCAACTTGGCCTTTAGAAATTGTTTTTGAGAATTTAGAAATTTAGAAATTTTTTAGAATTTAGAATTCTTTTTTAGAATTTAGAAATTGTTGAGCCTGTAAGAATTGTAATAGGCAAGTGTACCAGTTTAAATCTGGGGAAAGTAAATAACAGCCAGTTTTCATATTTTCCATGTCAAAGCAAGAATCCCTGAACCCTGAAATGCTATCTAATTTGTCCATATATTTGTCTTCACCGTAGAAGGTGATATTTTCAGGTCTAATTAACTAGTTGCCTAGAGCTAATTTTCCTTTGAAAACCTTCTGGGCAATAAATAGAAAGTAGGAATATTAAACTCTTTCTGGCTTGAGTTGGCCAACTGGCTGGCATGGGCGTGATATCACGTCTCTGGTCCTCCGTGATTGATGGCCAGGCCCACCTGCTACTGGTCCTTTCATCCTTGCCCTTTCCTTCCTTTGCCCTCGCTTTGGCCCCACTAAGCTTTTGCTCTGAGACGAAAGTCTTGCTCATAGCATTACCCGTAAACTAGAGGAGCAGAAGGTTCTGATGGTGCCCTCTTGCATTAGTCTTCTCACTGCCCCCTTGTACGGAATTGCAAAACATTTTGAGCACCTCAGAAGGAAGGTGCTATGTAAACATAAGGTACTTTTTCTTCGTTATCTGGACTTATTAGTAGTAATACAAAATGGGGAGCTCAGAGGCCTAGTTTGGCTTTTTCTTCAGATTTGAGACCTGGGTTTTAGGCCAGTGCCTTTCCATATAATCAAATATCGTATCAATGTGCTCTGTCAAATGTAACTTTAAATTTTACAGTTTTGCACATTTGCTATTTAAGGGGATTGGATAGGTTTCTTTCTTGCTTTTTTGCTTTCTTTGTTTCTCTTTTTTAACTTTCTTCTTGGAACTAGAATTGGTGCAAAATCCAGTGATACAGTATCTACAAATAGAACTCTTTTGGATAAAATTCTTTTGCTGTGTAAATAGGGCAATCTTTGATCCACGCACAGAAGAAATAACACCTTTTTTTATCCAAAGGACGACTGGTGTTCTGTATTGCTGGCTGTATTAAAGGGAAAAATGATTCATTCTGAAACTAAAGGCTGAATCTGACTGGTCCTTGAAGAATCAGCTTTCCTGGAATGAACACGTGATGGTCCTTCACTCTATGTTCCAAGCCATTGCCCCTCTCTACCTCTGGCACTGGGGGGTTGCACAGGGTGTACACTTGCCAGAAAAGATGGAGGAAACTTTCTGAATAGTCTGCAAAAGTTTCAGTTGCAGAAACATTTTATTTTTTCCTTTTTTTTAGAGATTTTATTTATTCATCTGAGAGAGAGAGGGAGAGAAGGCACGAGCAGAGGGGAGAGGCAGAGGGAGAAGCAAGCAGACTCCCCAGTGAGCAGGCAGCCCCGGGACTCAGGGGATAGGGACTTGATCCCAGGACCTGGAAATGAAGACCAGAGCTGAAGGCAGACACTTAACCCATCTGAGCCACCCAGGGGCCCCTGCAGAAACATTTTTTTTTTTAAGATTTTATTTATTTATTTGACAGACAGAGATGACAAGTAGGCAGAGAGGCAGGCAGAGAGAGAGGAAGAAGCAGGCTTCCTGCTGAGCAGGGAACCCGATGCGGGGCTCTATCCCAAGACCCTGGGATCATGGCCTGAGCCGAAGGCAGAGGCTTTAACCCACTGAGCCACCAGGCGCCCCCTGCAGAAACATTTTAAAATTGATAGATGAAGTAGGATTCTCAGTTTTATCACTTCCGTATTTAATCATTCTGAAGGTTAAAAACTGCACTTCTAAACCTAAATATGTGGGACACCTGGTGGCTCAGTTGTTAAGCATCTGCCTTCAGCTTGGGTCATGATCCCAGGGTCCTGGGATCGAGTCCCTCATTGGGCTCCCTGCTCAGCTGGAAGCCTGCTTTTCCCTCTCCCATTCCCTCCCCCTGCCACTCTCCCCTGTTTATGTTCCTCTCTTGCTGTCTCTCTTTCTTTGTCAAATAAATAAATAAGATATTTAAAACAAACAAAAACTGAATACGCATTTCTAAACGGCCCTTGACATTTAGAAATTTTCTGCCAAAAATGGACACCTAAGTGAACTGGTATAACTATTTATGTCCTATAGTTTTCCATTTAAACCATAGCCTCTTTTATAAAGAATCTAAAGATATGTTTACACGGGAAGTCATGGCCATTTGGATGAAGAAATTATAGTCAGTATAATTTTATGGGACTGTTTGAGAGCTGCATCCTTATAAAAAAAAAATCCTTCTCTGATCAAGCTTAGAAGCCAGTTTTATTGCTGTCTGCAGTTAGGGTGAATGAGGCAAGGAGAGTAAGGGGGTGGTCACTGTGCTTAATGAGGGCCAAATCATGGTAGTGCTTCATGAAGTGCTTTTTTTTTTTTTTTAATGATTTTATTTATTCATTTGAGAGAGAGAATGAACAGGGAGAGTGGGAGAGGGAGAAGAAGTAGCAGACTCCCCATTGGGCAGGGAGGCTGACCCCAAGTCCCTGGGATCATGACCTGAGCCGAAGGCATCCGTCACGAAGAGCTCCTGTGTAGGCTGACAGAGTTACAACAGGGGAGAATCAGGGCTAAAATTTGCTTCAAGGCTTTAGAACATCATAAAGGGCACCCGGTTGGGAAGACAGGCACTAAACAGGTTGGAGTATTTTTTCTCAATTTAAAAGATGACATGGAAGGCCATGTAATCACTATTATAGGATTTGCCTGGTGGACCCCAGAGAATGTCCAGCATCCCTCTGGACTGTGTGACTGGGGAAAGATATAGTGTTATCTCCACGTTTCTCTTCTATTTTCTGACACCTGGGTGTTCTCTCCTTTTTTCCACAGTCCATGTTTCAAGTGTTTTTTATATCCGTGAATGTAGAGAAGTCTTCATCTCCACAGTAAATGTCATGTGTCGGTGTATCCAAACTGCGTGATATGCCTCCCTTCGCTGCTTTGTCAGGCTTGCCTCCTTCCCTGCTCTCTCAGCCTTAGAAACAGATTTTCTAATTGCTTAAGCTTTGAAGTTTGCCAGATAGCTAGACCTGTTTCAGGTGACCAGGGTGTCGACTAGTGTACCTGGCATGCTTCTGGTCCGAAAATAAAATTACAGTAATTTGCAAAGCTTGCTTAACAAATGCCATGAGCAAATTGGACCACGACTATACTTGAGGTAAATGCCAGCTTTCCTTTGCCTTGGTCTCTGCCAACGGACTCTTTGTAAGGCTATCTTATAAATTTGGTTGGCATTTCTTTTGTCCTTTGTTGACCATTGACCAGCTTCTTCCACTTTAAACATGGTGGCAGGAAGGAAGGAAGTCAGTCAGTCATTGTCAGTACCCAGTGATGTGGACCGTGTTTTAAGACTACAGAAATGGAGCCCCCTTGTCTTTACTTCCACTTCCCCCTTATCTTAGTCACTAACTAGGTATGTTTCTACATGCATAGGATATAGTGCGGGCGTGTGTGTATGTTTGTGTGAGTGTGTGTGTGTGTGTGTGTGTGTGTGTTGGTGTTATCCTTGGGAAATGTTCACTAATGCCTGCTTTGGGTGTGAAGGTAATTTCTATTCTTCTATTTTCTGATTTCTGAACTTCAGGAGAAGGTAAAGCTTGATGCTGAAAGGGAAAAACTAGAGAGGCTTCAGGAGCTTTACTCCGAGCAGAAGACCCAGCTGGACAATTGTCCTGAGTCCATGAGGGAACAATTACAACAACAACTGAAGAGGGTCAGTAGTAAACAGGAATGCGCCAGTTGTTTTTTTGTTTTTCGGTGTTTTTTTTCAATGAAGTTCCACTTACCTATGACTTCCTACTTCACACAGTATAAATTTGCATAAGTTCTGGTCATTAGATAATTTTTAAATAGAAATATGCATGCTGATGGTATATATTACTTTATGCTATTCAGACAATTCCTTGTTAGAATCCTTCACTAATTTATAATGCAAAAAAATAGTTCTGGAGTCATTCTTTGTAACAAAAGAGAGTCGTTCTTTGTGACATATAACTGACACTGAGATTGTAGCATTTAAATCAGCTGGCATCTTTTCCTGCATTCTCTGCTGCATCGTGAGTACTGTTTGCCCTTGGGATGTTGTTTTTTTTGTTGTTTTGTTTGTTTGTTTTTACCAGTCTCCGCCTGATTTTCCACTTGGGTCCAAAAACGATCCTTGTCTCTGATTTGCTTCCCATCACCACTCACTGTGTCTTTTTCTTTCTGTCTCTTGGTGACACTGAACTTCTTAGCATGCCACAGCAAACACCAAGACCCAAGATGCAGGGCCTTGTCCTCCGCATCTTCTCAGGTGAACTTCCTCATTTTTTGAAGCTTAGTGCAACGTGGACTTTGCGGTGGGTTTTATCGGGTTATTTTCCGATCATTGAAGTTAGCTGTGCTTAACATGGCCATGCTGGTTATCTGCCGAAATGAGGCTTCGAGGTGGAGAGTTTCACAAACACTGGCCAGACCACATAATATTTCAGAGCCTCTTAACGATTGGGTTGTTTGCTCTGAACAGCAGCCCAAATAAAGCTGGGGAGCAGTCTTGGATCTCCAAGAGTCATGTCATAGTAATTTGTGCTAAGTGACTAACAGCTCATGATTCCATGTGATTAGAAAAGAAGGCTAGTTTCATTCATGCTATTCTGTCAAGACCTTCTTGGGAGTCGGCAAGTGGAAACACCAGCTGAGGTAGCCCCACCCTTGGAAATGTTTAAGATGGCCTTTAATATAAAAACATGATACCTTAGAGTAGCATTAGGTTATGAAAAATTACATTTAAAACTTTTCAGTGTATTACAGAGGCTGAAAGCATCTTAATAAACAGTACCAAAGGCAGGCAGGTCAACCTACAGCTTAATGATTTTAATATTCTAACAAACAGTAACTTTCTTACTATGTTGGATCAAAAAAGTCCCAACAATGCTTCTTCCTCTTTACTCCTTTTAGTGTATACAGTTGAACTTGCTGTAAGAAGAGAAAATTTCCTGTCACTCAATGTCATAATTCTCTAGAAATTGTGTGGTGAAAATAACTGAGAAAACATTAGTATTTATAAAATTATTTTTGCTTGTAATTTGTGTTTATGCCAGTTCACCAAAGAGATTGGGAAACGGCTTTTTATGTTGGTTCACTGGTTTTCAGCTCTCCTCGTTACTAATGATTTTACACAGTGGTCCTTTTACTTTATCTAGAGTCAGCAACAACTTACATATTTTGTTCTTCTCTGCCTCTAGTTATCCAAATATTGCTTGGACTCTTTATAAATACCACTGCAAATAAAAATTGATAAATTCTACTAATATTTGAGACTTAGATTGATATAAATAATGTCTGTTTGCTTAATCTAGCCTCAGTAGGATAACTCTAAATGTATGTACATTCTAAGGATGTCCAGAAGAGGACAGGAAGTGATATAGACAGTCTCTTCCACTATTTCAAGGCAAAGACCCTTATCTTCTTCCTCCATGAGCAGAGTATAAAATTCTTATCATAAATCCCTTTCCTCGGGAGAGATAACTGGCTTGTGGTAGCTTCTGTTCATCTGTATTAAGAGGTCCACTAATTTTACAGGAATGATGACCAGAGTAACTTTCCACTGATCCCACTGCTTAATTGTTAAAAAGTCCACTTACTTCATGAGAAGTCTGTTCATACTAGGAACTTCCTGTATGAACTCATTTCCCTTCAGATTTGAAAACCTTCAGAATGCCGCTTCCCTACGAAGCTTTCCCAAAGGCATTTAAACTAGATGCAGTAAAGGTGATTTTATTACCACAAACTTCATTAGGTGGCAAGTCATACAAAAGAAAAAAATAAATGAAGAGGAAGAACATCATCTTCTTAAATGTGTGTTATCCCAAGTACTTAAGCTGAAGTTATGGAATGAATGATTTTTTGTGCACAACAAGATAGCTTTATGAACAGGCTTCTTACTTCTAATCCCCTGCTTTGGAGTCAGAATACAGCTTTCATCTGAGTAGTTGCATGTAGTGAGGTGGATTCATCAGTCCCAAATTTCCCTGGGATGCAAGCATTATGGAAAAGAAAGCAGGAGTTAAATGATTTTTTTTTTTTTTTTACCAGAATGAGTTCCACTAGTAAATGGAGGAGACACCTGGCTAGAACTGTTTTCTTGTGCTTTTGGTAATTTACTCACTGAATGGTTGATTTCAGTCTCTTGATTATATATATATATATATATATATATATATATAATATATATATAATATATGCATATTATATAAATATACATGTTCGGTGACATCAACATTAGTTCTACAATCAGTTTATCCTTTAATCTTTGGTAAATCTTGGGTAAATCCTTCAACTTGTTGATGTCACCGAACATGTATATTTATATAATATGTATATATTACATATATATGTATAAATATAAATATAAATATACATGTTCAGTGACATCAACAATTAGAAGACCTATTTTCTCATTAGTTCTACCATCAGTTTATCCTTTAATCTTGGGTAAATCCTTCAACTTCTGTGGGTCTCAGTGCTCATATATAAAATGAGAAGGTTGCGTGAATGATTTCCATTCTCTTTTTCCAAATTCCAAAACTGTGCAGTTAAAGTGTTTGACTGTAAGGCATAAGATGGAGAAAGGTGAACAAACCTCAAGCCCCACTTAAATTTGTTTTCAAAGTTGGCCTTGAGCTGTCTTGAGAATCTCTCCTGCTATTTCACATCTGTTCTCTTCTTCTGTCCCTCTGCTAAGCAAAAAAACAAAACAAAATGCATGATGGACTGCATGTAAACTTCTGCCATAGAAATTCTCAAAACAGTTATTAGAAAAAAAGAAAGAATTGCACTGAATTTTCTTAAGCACAACTGTTTATGTCCTTTGGTGCCTGGCCTTTGAGATTGCCATCCAGCAGAGATTTGTAATGTTCCTTTTAGCAAGTGAAGCGTCGTTAAAATTTTCATTCAACTAGTCCTGCCCTTGACTTTGAGCTTCCTGTATATATTACTGTATGCTAAATTCAATGACTCCTGCCTCCAAATTCCATGCCCTGAATTCTTATTCTTATCTAAAATCTTTGCAAAGCCTTTTCCCCTCCCCAGTTTTTCTTTTACAGTGTAAGTTTATATACACACATTCTAATTGTTTCGACAACTTGATCAGATGATGGTATCAGCAGAATCTGAGTGCTAAGCTTAGCTTTAATTTTCAACTTTCCTACCCAGTGTGTATTATTTTCATGCAACAGTTTAAATATTTACTGCAAACAAATTAGTGGCTCTGTGACCTACACATGGTTAAGATAACACCTGGTGTCTATTAACCAGATGTGAAGTGAGCAAACGGACTACGGGACTACCGTAGTCGGCATACTGTGAGACTCATACCCACTTTGAATAAAGATTACATATAAACTAAAAAAAAAAAGTTTATGAAACTATTTCTCTCAATAATCTTTAGCCACAAGCCAAGCTTAATTCAAAGACTTAAATTTTTTAGATAAAAACTTGACTATGAATGACTGCGTGAGGAAATATGTCCACTAATGTATTGTTTCAAGACTGCAGGGATTTTGTTTCAAGATATGATGCTCGAATTATCTCTCAATTACTTCAGTAGTGACTAGATTTGGGCCAAATTCATTCATTCCTTTAGAAGTTATAAGCATGAAATGTCTGATAAACTTGAATGTCCACCAATAACCTGAAACCAAGACTGCTTTCTGTTTAGCCAATTAAACTGTAAAAAAAAAAAAGAGTACTCAAAAATGCTGAATATGTTTTTCAAATTGTTTTTCTTGCTCTTAACTTTTAAGAATCCACTGTGTTGACATAATAATCTTGTTGCTATAGTGCCACTTGTAATTACATGGTAGTTGATCATCCTTCTGTGAATCATCCCCCAAATAAAATTCATTCCAGAAGACAGAAATATATTATTCCATTTGATTAAAAGGCCTAATTTATCATTCACATAAAAACCAAAAGAGGGGGGTGGTATGTTTAAAAATTGATATAAATCTAATTTATCATATTTATTTATCCAAATCTTTCTGATGTTTTAAGTGAAAAAAAAGCCATGTCCTGGCTATTTTGCTTATGCAGAGTTACAAACCAGCTAGCTCAGCCCAGCTACTGTTTCTTTTCGGCCATAGATTATTTACAAATAATATATTTTTTAAAAATCTTCTATACCTTATTTATGGTTTAGTCAAAGCCCCAAAATTAAGACAGTGTTTTTTTTTAAATGTAGATTAAAGAATTGTTTACAACATGTGCCAGTCTCTGCACAGATAGGGATTCACTTCTGTCTTCAGACATTTCATAGGTTAGGAAATGCCTATCTGATGACCATCTGATTTTTATGATTTCTGGTCTTAAATGCCCTCAAGATTATTCCCAGAGTAGTAGTACTTAACCATTAGAGACCTTCTTTGTGCCTGATCAATGCTGTGCTTCCACCCTTCCGGTAAAAATCTTTGTAAACAATGTTCAGGGATTCATAGAAGCCCAGTGTAAGAATACCAACCACCAAATGTTTTCAATGACTTCTCCTTTCAACAAAATTATTGGAGCATGCATGTCTATGTGTACATCATATAGATCTATTCTCTATGTGTGCCAGATTTGGAGTCTTTTTTTTTTTGTAGTCAGTAACTTTGGAATCTTGAATTTTATTTCTATACTAAAATCTCCTTTCATTTGACAATTTTGGAAAATGGGAGCTTTCTCAAGGGACCATGTCACACCCTTGGTGGACAGATGTTTAGTTATTTACCAAATTCTTTTTATACTTCAGGATCCATTTATAACCACCTAGTATATTTCAAGCAAGAAGTCCTACCTTCACAGAACAGTCTCAAACTGATGGTCCAACCAGTGCTTCTCTCCCTGCCCCATCCTTAGTCCCTTTCAATTCCATTCTCATGGTCACTGCTCCAGGATTTAACTCCAAAAGACTGGACTATCATGGTCCAGCCCTGGTCAGCTTAGTAATTTGAAAGATATTTTGGACTGTTTGCTTTTTTTTTTTTTAATTTTCAGCATAACAGTATTCATTATTTTTGCACCACACCCAGTGCTCCATGCAATCCCTGCCCTCTCTAATACCCACCACCTGGTTCCCCTAACCTCCCTCCCCCCGCCCTGCTGCTTCAAACCCCTCAGATTGTTTTTCAGAGCCCATAGTCTCTCATGGTTCACCTCCCCTTCCAATTTCCCCCAACTCCCTTCTCCTCTCTAACTCCCCTTGTCCTTCATGCTATTTGTTATGCTCCACCAATAAGTGAAACCATATAACTGACTCTCTCTGCTTGACTTATTTCACTCAGCATAATCTCTTCCAGTCCCGTCCATGTTGCTACAAAAGTTGGGTATTCATCCTTTCTGATGGAGGCATAATACTCCATAGTGTATATGGACCACATCTTCCTTATCCATTCGTCCGTTGAAGGGCATCTTGGTTCTTCCCACAGTTTGGCGACCATGGCCATTGCTGCTATAAATATTGGGGTACAGATGGCCCTTCTTTTCACTACATCTGTATCTTTGGGGTAAATACCCAGTAGTGCAATTGCAGGGTCATAAGGAAGCTCTATTTTTAATTTTTTGAGGAATCTCCACACTGTTTTCCAAAGTGCCTGCACCAACTTGCATTCCCACCAACAGTGTAAGAGGGTTCCCCTTTCTCTGCATCCCCTCCAACATGTTGTTTCCTGTCTTGCTAATTTTGGCCATTCTAACTGGTGTAAGGTGGTATCTCAATGTGGTTTTAATTTGAATCTCCCTGATGGCTAGTGATGATGAACATTTTTTCATGTGTCTGATAGCCATTTGTATGTCTTCATTGGAGAAATGTCTGTTCATATCTTCTGCCCATTTTTTGATATGATTATCTGTTTTGTGTGTGTTGAGTTTGAGGAGTTCTTTATAGATCCCGGACATCAACCTTTTGTCTGTACTGTCATTTGCAAATATCTTCTCCCATTTCGTGGGTTGCCTCTTTGTTTTCTTGACTGTTTCCTTTGCTGTGCAGAAGCTTTTGATTTTGATGAATAGACTGCTTGCTTTTAATATTTGTTTTCTTTATGTTAAGATGGCTACAGCCATTCTGGTATGTCTTATTTTCATTCCCCTTTCTCCAAAGGATGCCGACCTGTTGGACGTGGAGAGCAAACACTTTGAAGACCTGGAATTCCAGCAGCTTGAGCGTGAGAGCCGTCTGGATGAGGAGAAGGAGAACTTGACCCAACAGCTCCTACGTGAAGTAGCTGAGTATCAGCGGAACATTGTGACTCGAAAGGTACTTTCGCCAGGTGTCATTCAGTGTGAGAAACCCACACATTCGCCCCTCACTCCCTGACAGGAATCATCATTAATGTAGCTCTCTGTCTACCTGTCTTTATATCCAAATATCCGGGTGTGTTTCCCCACATGTCACATCTGACAGATTATGGAGTCTGCCATCTACATACCAAATAGTGCTCCAAGCTGGGTACACCAACATGTGTTAGTTGCTGTCACTTAATGCTGTAGATGCCATTGATTTATAATACCTGATTTTTTTTTTTTTCATTTATGGGAAAACCAAAGGAGAGAACTATCAGAAATTCGGATATTTGTTTTAAGGTACTTGCGTTTGCAATCACAGTAACTAGATTTAGAATAGTTCTGCCAACAAAGTCTATTTTGGCATTTTCGGTTTTCACTGCTCATAGTTCCCGAAGTTGGCTGATAGCTTATTACCATCAGAAATAGCCCTGCCAGACGCCACACACATCATTGGCTCTGCCCACCTCCTTCTCCTTGATGTCCCGCCTCAGAATTCAGCTCTTGTTCCAAAACTTAGAATCACATCCCAGCCGCTCTATACTAAACCAGTAGAACGGAGGGGAAGGGAGATGAAGAAGGTGACTTTTTAAGCTCTCAGCTTAAATAAGAACTTAAATTGTTATTTTTCCCATGAGGCATCTCCCAAGTCTAAAACAAGATTTCCTGTTGACTTCTGCATTCTTCAAATAGATTTTAAACCACGTGGACTAGATTGGCCTTAGGTAAAGAACAGCCTTCGGCTTGGCAGGTCAAAGAGACTACTTCACAGTGTCTAGATAGGAATCACTGCCTCCCACCAGCAAAAATGTCCTCATTGCTGATCCAGCTGTAAACACTTTTCCCTTTTCCAGGATATACTGGCAGACCATTGAATGTCTAATGGGCGTCTGTATATGATCATCTTTTTTCCTCCAGGAAAAAATTTCTGCATTGAAAAAGCAAGCCAATCACATTGTCCAGCAGGCTCAGAGAGAACAAGATCATTTTGTGAAAGAAAAGAATAATTTAATAATGATGTTACAGAGAGTAAGTATTTCCTTTTTTAGCGCTGGTTGCAATAAAACTCAGGTTCCAGCTTGGGGGAAGCTCCTTCCTTCAAAACAAGTGCCTTTTGATAATGAATAGTGGATTATAATTTTTAAAAAGGCTTTTTAATGTACATTTTTATTTAATACTCCACATTAGTAAGCTGATGCTCTGTGAACAGTTAATTCAGAAAATAAGTAAGGATGTTTTCCTCATGATTTTTCCATGGTGTGAAAATTCAAACCATGAAAAATATGTACGTTTTCAGATTTTCTTCTTTTGGAAAAACAGATTTTTTTTTCAAACAGGTAGAACATGTTCTGCTTTTTTTGCTGCTGTCAAACAATTTGGCCCAGCTGCTGTGGTGTCAAACTCTAATTATTTGCCTATGAGTCCCCACCTGGCAATGGCCCCATTGGGTTTAGTTTGGCTTCATTGGCTAGGTAGCCCCAGCAATGGGGACAAGACCATCCTCACCAAGGGGACTGTGGGCCCATCTCCCAGGGCCTAATGTGACTGCACAGAAAGGGTTTCCTTTGCCCAATCTGATTTTCTGACATAGTCTAAGATCTAAGACACCAAAAGTTAATTAAAGTTGATGGGCTGGTCTCAGTGCTGAACCTTGTATGCAGGTCACTGCCTAGGATGTGATGCTTTGGGATCCTGAAAATATGAGATGTACCCAGAATGGGGTACAGGAGAAAGAATGAGGGACTAAAGGATGAGGCTAGACCATGTTTCCCCACTACCAGATATGTAGCTGGAATATTCTCAACTTAGCCATTTAACTATTTTCAGGTTGAGAAGGGAAAGAACATTGGTCCTTCACAGAAAGTATGAGTCCATCAAGGTGCACCTAGGTAGCCCACACAAATCCCTGCCAACCTCCCCTCCTGCTTCTTTGACACCAGAAAGCTCAGAATGGTTTTATGGTTTTTCATCCCTGTCTCCTGCTCTGGGGACGAGCTCTTCTTCCATTAATATCCACTCCACTCTTTGCACATGCTATTCAAAGGCACAGCTTAAATCAGATAGTGTAATAAGTAGGAGTTAAGTAGTTCTGAGGTTTTAGCAAAAAGGAGGTGGGGGAATCTCATAGTGATAGATTTTTTAGAATGGGTGATCACCATCATAAAAATAGAACTTCCTCGTTAAAACACATAAAATGTAATTCTGTTCTAAAAATTGTGCTAATTATGAAGATTTGTATTTTCCCAGATTGATCTGTAGATATGTCTCAGTCTCTGTAGATATGTCTCAAACTCAGCCGAGTTTGAAATGGACACATGGATGCTTCAAATCTGTAGCTGATCTGCATTTTTCAAGGAGTCTGTATTTGTAAATTTGCCTGCTCACTAAAGCTCACTTGCAGCCCCCCAATCATACTTGTCGTACAGTTCACTGATGGATGTGTGCAGAGCGGCAAAATTTTGAGTCCCGCAGCATACAAATTCCCTGCTGAGGCTGAACAAAGCAACACTCTACCTTCCTGTTTCAACTCTCACGGAGTAAATAAGAGTCCTTTTTGTGGATTATTTTGTGCTGTGTTTTCACATTGCTTGTACTTTTTTTGTTGATTAAACTATTTAAAATGCCTCCCCAGCATAGTGCTAACATACTGTCTAGTGTTCCTAAGGGCGGGAAAGTTGCAATGTGCCTCATGGGGAAAATGTGTGTCTTAAATAAGTTTCATTCAGGCATAAATTACAGTGCTTTTAGCTACAAGTTCGTGTTTAATCAACTCTATATCAAATACGGTATCTTTAAACAGAAACATACATAAAGCAAAGTTACGGATTGATCAGTTGATGAAATTTTTTTGAGGAAGCACACAGTAATCCATCTCTGTATTTCCTGTAGGAACAAGGGTTCAGTGTTTACTAATTCAGTGTTCACGGCAATGCTTCAGAGCATAAGAATTACAAGAAATGAGAATCAACTCTGTATGAAAATGCCAAGGGCATAGAGTAGCCAAAATAACTTTGAACAAGAACCAAGTTAGAAGATTTATACTATTTGATTTCAAAGTTGCCTCTAAAGCTATAGTATTTAAAATGATGTGGTGCTGACATATAGCTAGACACATAGATCAATGGAACCAAACAAAGTCCAGAAATAAACCCACAAATATACCATCTACTGATTTTTTTTTTTTTTTTTTTTTTTTTTACACAAAGGGCTCTAAGATAATCTAGGAAAAAGAAAGTCTTTCCAACAAACTGTGCTGTATCAACTGGGTAAACATTCAAACAAATGAACAAATGAATCCTAATGCCTCTGTCCTTACACCACACATATAAATTAATTCAAGGCAGATTGTAGACTGAAGCAGAAAAATTAAAGTGATAAACTTTCTAGAAGGAAATTCAGGATTGCACATGCACTTCTCTGACCTTGGGGTGAGCAAAGTTTTCTTAAAAGAGGAAATGATAAAGGACTTATATGCAGACTATATTAAAAACTCCTCCAGTTCAATAACAATCAATAAACACTCAATAAATAAATTTTTTAAAAAAACAGTCCAAAGAATTGAATACAAACTCTTCACAAAAGAAGATGTATGAAGAGCCAGTAAGACACATGATAAAATACTCAACATCATTAGTCATCAGGGAAATCTAAGATTGGCCAAGCTTAATAGATTTTCGTGTTCCTTCAGGAAAAGGAAAATCTTTGTAATTTGGAAAAGAAATACTCCAGCCTCTCTGGGGGAAAAGGGTTTCCTGTCAACCCCAGTACTCTGAAAGAGGTAAGCTGTGATTTTCCGTGTCCCCCTCTATCACCTTAGAGATCAAGAGCTGTGCCTCCGTTTTAGATGATTAACTAAATAGGAAAACATTAACTTGAGTGACTTGGAAAGCATCAATGCTTAATGGTTTTCCTGCCTTTTATTTATGCTTTGAGGATTTCACAGATTATCTTTGTGTTTAGTGCAGGTGCACTGTGTGTGTTTGTGTGTGTGTGTGCAAACCACGCTTGACAGCGACATTTGGGTTAACTTGGGGCTTCAGACAAGTTAAGATCCAAACCAAGATTAGGTCTTAAATTCTCTTCTTCTCTGCAATGTCCTTCTTCAGTTCCTCCTCTTTCTTATGTTACTTCTCCTTCTCCTGAATCTGACAGCAAATGAAAATGTCTCTGCACATTTGGTAAGATAGCCTGGTGCCTTTCTTTTCTCTGTCTCTTTTCCCCCCAATGTTGTTTGTGCTCTCTCCCCCCCTAACTTAGAAAATCCTATTTGCATTAAGCTCCACACATTCTTGCTCCCAAACATCCATCTTTCTGAAATACTTTTTTTTTTGGAGATACGCTGCTACAATGGAAGAATATTTTAACTCTAATTTGGAAAGTCATAACCCTGACTGGGAAAGAAAATAGTTGTTTGTTTGTTTTTTTAGCATAGTTGACACACATGCGACATTAGTTGTAGGTGTACAACATCGTGATTCAGCAAGTTTGTATGTTACCTGCGCACACGAGTGTAGCTATCATCTGTCCCAACTAAAAGTAATTATCTTTTAACAACTTAATATCTTTTTATCTATTTAATATCTATTTATCTATTTAATATCTTAAATATCTTTTTAAACAATAGCAAAGTTAAGACTTCCTACATAGGAAGTATTTTGTGTGTGAGTATAGGTGTCTGAAGTAGAGCTCATCACAGAAGAAGTATGAATAATGTAGATCTTGGAAGCATTTTGTGAAAGAGCTTTATTAGATGATTCAGTTTCATAGTTTCTCTCTATTATTCAGAAGATGGAACTCACAGATTCTGTAGACACAGGTTCACAGTGGATGGAGTGGAGCGGAAGAAGGGAACATCGGTGAGGTGGGCAGGGACCAGGTCTTACGAGGTGTGTTAAAGAAATATGGTTTATCATATGTGGCTGGGCAGTCCTTGAGTGAGAGATTTTAAGCAGGGAGGTGATATTATTTGATATCCATTTGTTAAGCATCCCTCTGGGCCACTGGCCCAGTTTATGAGGAGTGAGAGGAAAAGCAGAGGAGCTGGGAGGGAGAACATTGCAGTAGTGAAGGCTGGAGATGCTCCTCTCTTGCCTTCATGCAATGGCAGAGAGATGGAGGGAAATAGTCAGATGCAGACATATTTTGGAGGCAGAGTTGACAGTTCTTGCTGATAGATTGGATGTAAGATTGAAGTAAGTCAAGGGAGGTATTAGGAATGAGGTCATTCTTCCAGTTTGAGTCATGAGCTGAACAGTAAGGACCTTTTCCTGAGGTAGTGAAGACTGGGGACAGCACAGGCTTAAGAGGGAAGATACATGGGTTGACGCTGGATCTATTGAGTTTGAAGGACTGTGGCATCTGAGTGAATTAGATAAACTCTAGCATCTTTTTACTTCTTGGTACAAGAAAATAATCTTCCCTTTTCTGCTAATGAGTTCTTTTTCTGTGCAGACTTCCTGATGCCAAAAGCCTGTTTGGTTTTTGACTATTTGTATGTCTCCAAGTCTTCTGTTTGTTGGGTAACTGTGTTCTCTTTCATGGACTAAGCCGACTTGGCTCACGAGATGTTTTTAATTTCTTCCTTTCTTCCTCTCTCTCTCTCTCACCATCTCATTCTTTCACCCCTCTCTCTTTTTTTAAGGAGTTATTAATTTATATCTAACTCTTTCAAACAAGTGCCACTTTTGACAAATGGCATACATGTTTGAAGCAATAAATCAGGTTATACGGTCTATGACATATAAAGAATCAAATCTTTGTTTTGAAACACCGTGCTGTCAACTGAGCATTCATTACCAAAGACAAAAGGAAATTTAAGAATCCAGTTGTCAACTTCCTTTCTTCAATTTAATCTTCTGAAACTTTACATGGTATCTATTGCCATGAAGTTCAAGACTGTATTCAGCAGCATTTTGAAACCTACAATTTATAGTCAACTTTAGCTTTCCCCACTTTGCCATAATTATAAATCAGTAAAAACCTTGCTTTCCAGCCTGAAATTCTTGCTTCACCAGCATAATGATATCTTGCCTACCCTGGAGCCACTCTTTTAAAGGATTGATGGTCTAATAGAGGATCCCAAGTGCTAAACTTAACTCAATTTTACCTTTAAAAGAGAAATATTATTCTATACTCTTTCTTCTACTTTTCCCACTGTTTTGTTGATACGGTGAAAATTACGATTGGTCTGTACAAATACTTTCCATGAAAATTTATAAGTGCCTTTTCTTCAAATATAAATTTGGGAGTTTTGAATCTTGCAGGTTTTGATTCATGGGTGTTTTATTGAAGCTGAAGCCAAAACTGAATCATTGTCATGGGCAATTCTCTGTCCTGGGGTAGAGCTGGAGGGTTGGGGAAGCTGCCTTGAATTGAAAGAGCCTTGAGCTGCAACTCTCCTGCAGGTTCTCTGTGTGTGTGTGTGTGTGTGTGCGCGCGCGTGCGCACGTGTACACATTTATCTTGCTGGGGAAGGCTCAAGAGGAGACCTAAAAGCTAGATTGCATTACAAATAAATTAGTATTTATAAAATTTCTCTGTACAAAAGCCTGAAGACTTCAGCCCACTTTTACTCACACTCTAACTTGTAAAAACGGAAAAAAAGAGGAAAATCTAAAAATAAAGATTTGTGGAAAAGGTTCCTGAAATATGGAATGAGAGATTGCATTGTAAATTTTATATCTCAGATTTGTGCGTGTGTGTGGTTATTTTAAATGTTGTATAGTGACACCCTTATTCAATCAACAGAATGAATGCTGTTACCTCTAGAAAATCTAAAATTGAAGGTTTTAGGTTGTTTATATATAATTTAGTCATCTTGACTTCACCCCCCCAAATTATGTGTAATGCTTGTAATATCACTTTTCAAGATTAAGCATCATAAATTCATTTTAATTGCTGATGATTCCCTTAATGCAACATTTGGTCGTTCCACAGATACTTGGCTGTGCCGCTCAAAGCTAACTCCATTGTACTGGGAGCATTAATACTCTTGCATGCCTCAGCTTTTGCTTTCTTCATGTTTAACTTCTGAATTCCTCCTTTTAGGGCTATATCAGTGTAAATGAAATTAATGAGCCATGTGTCAATTCCACGAATCTGTCCCCTTCCACTCAGTTCCCCGCTGACGCTGACGCTGTTGCCACTGGGCCTACCACAGCTGTGCTGGTGAGCCAGCCACAAAATAAAGAGGTGTGTTGGCATGACATTTCATTCGTTCACTGCTTTCCTCATGTCAGAGATTAACCCATGGTTACCTGAAAATGAAGGTGTGTGTGACCATATACATCTGGTTGACCAGAGGGCCAGAATGATGCTGAGTTTGAAAAACATACCCACCTGGGGCACTGTTTTGTGACTCTTCACACTGGAAATTATGAAATATATGGTGCAGAGTGGAGTACCAGGAGAATTAAGTTCAAAATAATAAAATCTAGATCGGAGCCCTCTGACCCAACCTTGTTTTCACAGAAACCAAAAAGCCTTTCTCAAATTGTTTGCTTGAATCATTTTTCCAGTTTGATTTTGTTTTCTCTTGTGTTAGTGGGATGGATTTTTTTTTTTTTAATGTTATGCCTTTTTAAAACATCTGGGGAGGGGCAAAGAAGAGTAAATTAAAGTATCTTCTAATTGTTCCAAGTTGTTCCCAGAGTAGAATTTTAACAAAAACCTAAATTGAAAGATCCTGCCCACCATTTGTGACTTCTTGATTAAAATACAAGAAAACAGAATAAGGAGATTATCGATTTCATTTCTTTGTCTTATTCTTTCATTTCATATGGACACATACATACTTTTTCTTTCTCCTATAAAGCAAAGATCACCTGTCTGTTCTGGATTTATGTTTCCTTCCACCCTCTCTCCTCATCCTGTCACTCAACCTCCATCAGCCCCTTGGCCCGAAGTCCTGGCTCCGTCTGTCGATCCTTTCCCATTAAATGACACACCTCCTCCTCTACCAGCTAAGAAACACAGAAGGCAGCGGCAGCAGCAGGAACAACAGGTAACTAGGCACTGGTGTGCAGAGTCTGAGACTTTGACCTTGACAGCAGTCACTGACGTGGAATCTTTCCTTCCACTTTTCCAAAGGTATTTTGTTAAAGAGACAAGTACCTATTTCTTTGCTGGGCTTTCTTTTATTTGGTTGGCTTTTGCTCTTATGCTTTTTTTAAGGACCTTTAGTATTTTTTAGGGGTGTTAGGATTGTCCTAAACTTTGACCCCTTGACTGTCCTCTCTTGACTTTTGATATGTTGAAGCTAGATATGTTTTATATCCTTACACTTCAGTTCCCATTCAGCCAAAATAGTGTAACTTGTCTCAGGTAGTTTTCAAATGCTACTAAGTATTTCCATTAAATCCATGCTATAAAAAGTTGCTGTGTCAGCATAAAATATTTTTCTTACACGTTACCGAAATCATAATGACATCATGCCCTCGCTATGGGTCATAATTCACTAAACATTTTACAACTAAATATCTCCTTTCTTCCTTCTAATGATCCTGTGAAATAAGAATCGATCTCCTTATTGACATTTAGGGAACTGAGGCTTACTTAGCAGAGGTAAATAGCTTGTCCAAGGTCACACCACAAGTAATGCATTTGGCTCATAGAAATTTTTATTGATCACCTATTTTTAAAAAGTTCATTATGAATGCCACCCTTCTTTTAGTACATCTAGTATATAATCATGCATAGGTATTCAAAAAGTCTCTTTTGAGGGTACCTTTCAACTATCATCAAATTTCTATATGAATTTGGCCCCAGAAGATGCTAAGGAGTCATAGTCCTAGACAATTAGATGAGCCCTGCTTTGCTGGGCCCAGCCATTACATTTCTCAAAATTATCTTTATTGCCTTTTACCTGTTGTTAAAGGACTATATCTCCTCGCTACTTTTAGGTTAATAAATAGTAACTAGTGTAAGTAGATAATATAAAGTTAAAATGCAGGTGTATTTCATGATTGTCGTGTTTAAAGGTTGATCATAAATTTGGTAACTCAGATTTGCATTAATTCTTATATATTTCAACAGCCTGAGCTTAGTATAAAAATGATCAAACCCCAAGAACCTTTACTTAGGAAATAACTTTACTACTCAAGACATTTTGGGGGGAGGCCCAGAAAAATTTGGATAAATTTCAAGTTGGCAAAAATTTTGCCTTAGGAATCTGGAAAAAAAAAAAAAAAGAAAGAAATGGTCAACGGAAGGGTTTTTAAATATGAGGGATTAGTGTAGGGGTTTCTTGACTTAGCTTTTTTTTTTTAATGAAAGAATAACCTAGAAGAATGCCTTATATGGAAGCATTATATGGATTTGAAGTGTTTTATGTAATTAAAATATTATTCCGACTTTAAAACAACTTCCCTGTTCACTCGCTCTTTCTCTCCATCTTCTCCCTTCCTTGTTCTCCTCACACTGGGATCTGTGCCATCACACAGAACTGTCCAGAAAGACAAGGGGAGAAACTGCTTACTTGCTTTGTCCACTGGCTGTTCCGCCATCCACATGGCGACCATCATAATAATTTGTAAGTTGTCCTGAGGCCCCAAGGCTGCAGGAACTAACTATGAAAGTGAAAGGTGGATTTTTTTTTTTTTTAAGTTTCTTGGTTCAGTAATAAATTCTTCCAGTGTCTATGTATCTTACCAAATGCTAGCCCTAGTCTGTTAGTGAACACAAGTATAAGTTTATTTTTTAAAAAATTCTGTGTTAAAATTCCAAAACTCCTTTGTAAATGCATACTTCTGAATTTCTTCAGTGACCTCTTTCAATTAGTCAAGTTTTGCTATTCTGCTTTACATTTGCATTTAAAGCATTTTAGAAGTCTGGAAGAAAGGAAAAAACAGCATAAAGAAGGCCTCTATCTGAGTGACACTTTGCCTCGAAAGAAAACCACACCTTCCATATCCCCACATTTCAGCAGTGCTACTATGGGGAGAAGCACCGCCCCAAAGGTAGGATGTGGGGTGAACCATGGGCTTTGCATTCAGTGAGTCTTCTTGTCCTCATGTTGGCCAACATTGCAAAGGCTCTTAAATAAAATGCCAAATAATAAACCATTAAGTTTGCTTGTTGGGCAGACAGAGAACTATATTGCATTTTCTATCCTACTCAGAGGACGTACTGAATTGTACGTCCGGGACCAAAGAACCTGGGCCTGGGTATTTTCTACCATCACACAAGTGGTGGAGAGCATGCATTTACATGACAGATTCCCCATGACTGCCTCCCAGATCCGGAAATTGGAGGATATTAACTCTGGATTCCAGGAATAATAGCCACAAATATTTACTGAGAGCATTTCTGTGAGCCTGACCCTGCACTAAGCCCTTTATATGGATTGTTTCATTTTAAAATCTGGCAGCACTCTTCAGCCAAGGTACTCTGTATTATCCGCATTGTAGGTACGGACAAACAGGTGTGAAGAGACTAAGCGACTAGCCCAAGCGCTCTCAGCTGGTTAGCAGTGAAGCGGGACAATGAACCCCCGTGGTGTGACACTGGAGTCCTCACTCCTGTTTTGCTGATGTGTCCAGGGGGGTCACTGCAGAAAGAGGGGGAAGGGCAGATGAGAAAGAGGTTCTGAGTGAGCCAGGCTTTGGGGCCTTTCCCTTGCCTTCGATCAGAGTAACTTTGTTTGAATCTATTTTATAAACTGGGGTCCCTACTATATAGCACACTAAGATTTTCTATTTCGAAAGAGTACAATATTGAGTAGGTTTCTCCAGTGTTGAGGGGGAGCAGGACATTGGTACACTTGTAGCAAGTAGACCTCTTCTCTTCCTTGTGCATGATGTGCCTGCATTCCTGTCCCTGCACCTGCCCCCGGCTCCTTGTGCATGAAGAACTGAGTTGTCCTTTAAGGTGGTTTTGGACAGCGTTGCCCCACCTGTCTTCATTTTTGGAATTGCTTCCCCTGCAGAGATTGCTGTAACGTTGAGCCCACCGTGGGGCTCCTTAGAAGGGTCCGTGACCGGCCTTCGCCACTTAGTGTGAATTACAGGGACGCCTTCGCTCCTCCTTCCTACCGTCCCTGCCTACTGGGCTTACCCTGGAGTTTTGTAGGCAGGGATGTGGCCCTGTCCTGAAGGACCCTGTGGCGGCAGTTTGCCTGAAGTGTCTCCTCCCGGTTCTCACAGGCTCACCTGCCCCTGGGACAGAGCAACAGCTGTGGCAGCGTCCTCCCTCCCTCGCTGGCAACCATGACCAAAGACTCAGACTCTCGGAGGACGCTCAGAGGTACGTACCTATTCAATCACACATCGTGTCTGTGGGTAAGAACAGGGGTGGGGATCATTAGAGAGGGAACAACCAAAATCCTCGGTTTTATCCTTAACGAGTCTTCCTTGGGGAAGGATCTCTGTCGCCTTATTGTTGTACTAAGGTAACTTTTCCTGTTATACATATGGCAGGCACCTTTTAAACATACCCACCGCACTTCCTCAATTCAATTGAATTCCCAAACCAGGAAGGCTCCTCGAGAATGACTAACCTTCCCATTCTGTAGGAAGAAAAGAGAGGTGGTGGAGATCCAGAGAGATCGCCAGTGGCCTTAACGAAGCCATGTATCTGGTCTGCGGGCTGGGCCACTATTCTGTTGCGACATATGCTAAAGAGTCATTGAGAGGACACACTAGTGGCCCAGGACCACATTCCCATTGGGCTTTTCATGGGGTCTGAGCCTTTCTTCTATGTGGTTGTCACGTTTCGTGTAGACTTAGATCCTGGGCATCTTTTATTTCTTAGAAATAATACACTGCATTTGTCATGGAGTTGTCGAATAGTCTTTGTGGCGCTCGGAGAAGTTACTATAATGCATTTCCAGAGGTGAGCTTCTCATCGAGAGGATTAGAGTTGTGCCAACACAGTCATTTAGGTCAACAGTTTGTATGGGCCCCAACTTTTGACCAGACGTGGTGCTAGAGACCAAGAATGCAAATAAATGACACAGTCCTCACCCCCTGAACATGCTTGTACTCTAGTGAGGAAGAAAGATACATAATAGATGATTTAAGGAGTCCTGAGTGGTTCAGTCAGTTAAGTATCTTCAGTTCAGGTCATGGTCCCAGAGTCCTGGGATCGAGCCCCACGTCAGGCTCCGTGCTTGGCGGGGAGTCTGCGTCCCCCTCTCCATCTCCCCCTCTCATACTCTCTCTCTCTTGCTTTATCTCAAATAAATAAATAAAATCTTAAAAAAAAAAAAAGATGATTTAAATGAAATGTGGTACATGCCGTAATGGGGGAATGCCCAGGATATAAAGGGGGCTGCCGATGGATTGGTGGCCATTTGGGCTCTAAATGCATTCACACATTAGTAGAATTGAAACCCTTCCCTCCAACCAGGCTGGAATTCAGTTCTGACTGCTCACCCCTTCTGCCAGTGGTACCAGGGGATAAACACAGGTTTCTCGCCAAAAGAAAAAAAAAAGAAATATATATATATACATATATGTTATGTATATATAATATATGGATTTGTATATATAAAATGTTTATATGTATGTTTTATATATATATATATATATATATATATGCATATATATATATATAGCTCTCTCTCACTTGAATGAGGTTTTTGAATCATCACCAGATGTGGTTTAAGAGTTCATAGAGCTGTAGTGTTCGTAAGAGAGGTTTATAATGCATGAATGGTTTACAGTGTTAACATGTGAATCAAATACAGTTGATTGAACTTCACTTTTATTTTCTTTACTATAATTTCTTAAGCTAAAATATCTCTTATGATTTTTAAAGTTAAGATATCTCTTATGATTTATAAATAATAAACATAAGTGAGTCTTGATATTTTGGCTCTCGTTTATCATTGTTCACTTGTGGGTCAAGTCCATTTTCTGTTAAAGCATTTTTCTGTGATATTTATAGACTTTTTCAATGGGTTTTTTTCCATTGGCTGAAGACATCAGAGCTTGGATTGGCCACAAGACCACATTTTATGTCAAAAGTTATTTCTTAAGGAGTAATAAAAACCAGACCTTTATACTAACCAGAGAGATTTGCGAATTCAAGAGCTATTAAGATTATCGTGTAAGAAGATTCTTAACGAGAATTTTGGTGAAACCAAAGGATCTTTATTTTTCTAATCTCCTTTTGCCCAACAAAGAATGGGAATCCCCATGCTGGTTTATAGAGGAAATGTGAGCCAATTCCATTAAGGCCCCATTAAGGATGAACTCCGCAAAATCCATTGACTCAGCTATCTTTCTGCTCTGGTCCTTCACCGATGTGCTTTCCTTTTGTGTATCTGGGAAGACTGCGGCTGCATTCTTTCCTGCTACAGCTCTCCAGCGGGGTTCTTCTTCAAGAATTTCATGTGGTGCTGATGGGGCAACTTCTGAGGAAATCGAGAACCATCCTGTGTGTGTTGGTCCCAGCAGAGGTGATGTGTCTTGTGAAGCCAGAGGAAGAGGGGCAGGGAGTGCAGTTCTCAGAGCCACAATAGACCAGAAAATTGGCAGAATTTTCTCCTAAGACCCTACAGGTGGCCCATCCCCAGGAGGGATGAATCATTATTGCATTTAGAATTGTTTCACTAACACAGTTTTGGCTTCACTAAAATGGCAAAGGCAAGTAAAAGTCCATGGTTTTGAAAAAACTGGACCCAACATGTTTTCATTAACTCAGATGTAATAGATCTTACCATTTTGGGGGGAGTTACACAATTAACATAAGTGAACTATTTTTTTTTTTTTTTTTTTTTGCTGCTTGTTCATAATGGATACATCAAGAACAATGGTGTAAGTAACAGCCCTCCTTCCGTCAGCTCTGTTTTCCTAGAAAAAAGATCTCTGAGAGCAGAGTTTAAAGCAGAGAGCCCAGGAGCTCAGCTCTTAAAGTTGTAATGCTTATTGGCTTTTGTACCACTTGTGAAATGTTCCTTTGTAAGCTCTCAAATGAATGAAATCTTTGTCCTTTTGTTTTCTGTTAAACGCAGGAAAGTCCAAGAAAGGTATGACAAACCTCCTCGCTTGGTGTTTTTTTGTTTTCAGCAACTAGTGAAAGGTCATTGTTAAGTCATCTTTAAGAAATGATCGGATTTGAAACTGTAAAATAGTGCATTTTTAGCCAAAGGATCATACATTTTATACAATAGAGAAAAATTGCTGCACGTTTGCTAGAAACCCAATCCTGAGGGCAGCTGCTGTTCACTCAGAGGGGCAGCTGCAGGAGCCCCTTTGTTTTTATTACAAGGTCAGACCCTGCAGGAAACCGGGGCGGGTGGGGGGGGGATTGTTTTGCAAGACTCAGAATCTAGATAAAGATCAGAGTGGGCATTGTCAAGTATGTAGGCTAAGTGTAAAACAGGAGGCTTCTCCTTTCTAAAGAGCAGGTATAAATAAGCCCGCTACAAGGGAGGAGGGAAGGATTTAGGACGCTCCTACTTATTTATTCCATTTATGCCCATTGTAGAACACCGACCTGGAGGAGTGAAGACCAGTTTGCGTGACTGGCTTGCATAAATGAGATGCTTATGACTGGGACAGGGTGGCAGAGATGCAGGGTGTCAGAGGACGCCCTGGTTATAGAAAATTTGAGGGACTGTGCTTTGAATAACTGAATGGCATTTGATAAATCCTAGCTCTTAAAAACTATGTGCTGCTGTCTGCCGAGGAAAAAGAACTGTTTTATCACTATGATCTCATTTTTATTCTCCCTGTTTTCTGGTTGGCGAATATGTGTGAAAGATGTTTCATTCCAAACGTTATTGACTAACCGTATGCATGTATCTGAAGCTTATTATTATTTTTTAACTTCCCAGGTTCCTCTGTAAACTCAGATGGAATCTGGAAGTGTGAACATCCATCTTGCCTTGTTAATCTGGTGTTGTGACTAACACTGCCGAGGATGGCATGTTGAACGTGTCTGTTTTCCTGGTCCCCTGTCATCCTTTTTGATCTTGTCTCTTTCTCCCTTTCTCCGTCTTCCCCCTTCTTCGTCCGTGACTCCTGACTCATCCTGTACCTTCATCTCCTGGCTGTGGACTATGGTTAGGAAGAATGAATTTCTCAGCAGGTGAGCTACACTAGGCTAATTGTCAGAAAGACAGATTAATTTTATCCTCTTAAACCCAGATTATAACCTTAAATCATCTCGTTTTCTCTATTAAGACCAAATAACTATTTAAAGTATACGACACGGGTGCCTGGGTGGTTCAGTCAGTTAAGTGTCCAACTCTTGACGTCGACTCAGGTCATGATCCCAGGGCTGCGGGATCAAGCTCTGTGTTGGGCTTGCATGGGGCTTGGAATCTGCTTAGATTCTCTCCCTCTCCCTCTGCTCCACTCCCCTTTAAAAAAAAAAAAAAGGAAGGAAACAACACACATTTGGAAGATATTGGCAACACTGTATATCCCACAGTGGCACAATAGTTAAGTCACAAAGGAGTTTTCAGAATTCATAGATAGGCGAGAATAGGAATGAGAAATGGGCCTTGCACGTCCTCTCTCCTGGCTCTCTTGGACAGTGACGAGACTTGAGTTGGTTTGGGTTCCTTGCATGGGCTCTGCTGAGAGCCGAGCCTCAGACACTGTCAGCTCTCCCATTATAAACCTTATAACTTCCCTCCAGTGGCTATTTCTGCCTGGGTAGACAGGATGTAGAGCCTTTACAAGGCCTTCTTTGCTTTCTAGTTGCTGTCCCACTGCTGAATGTTATTCTTGCTACATAATTTAAAAACAAAAACAAAAACAACCAAGTAGTCTCAGGGTTTGGGAAAGTCTCATTTTTCCCAGTGCACTTAACTTCGCCCCCCACCCCCACCCCAGATAGTAGATATTCCACTTCCTTATTTAGCCACCGCCGAAACCGGAATTTATGGATGAGAAAATGGATTGACCCAGCAGCTCTTTAGTTCATGACCTCCCCATACTAAATAAATGGGGATCATGTGGTGACCAGGACACCTGGGTCCCTCTCCCCGGGATAGCTTGCCCCTGTTCTGGGTTTACCTAGCTGCACGAGCACTTCTTGGACCTCCCACCAGGGGTCCTCATTTGGTCCTGTTGCTCTCCTGGGATGTTTCCTCCATTAAAAGTCTCTGTACCTTCGGACAAGCAGGCCAGAGCCTGGGTCCCAAAGCCAGCTCTTTGGAATCATACAGGTGCAATTCCAGAATCACAGGGAAGAGGTCCAGGCCTTTATTTGTGATTGCAGAAGTAACTGAATTTTTTGAAGTTCAGGAGGGAGGAGGCTAAGTAAGCCAGGTGGTCGCTGAATTCACTGTGATTATTAGTAGAGGGTTGCCAGGTGGGAGAAATGAGCCTGTCCCTGAGGTAGAACATTTCCACTCACCCTGGAAACAAAATTCCTGTGCCAGGAAATACATGCTCATCATTAGCACATTACTTCATTTAAATCTAAGGCACTCGCTCATCCTACCACCAGAAGGGTGGAAGGTTCTCTCAAGCATAGAGCCCAACTCCAATGAATAATGGGGCAACCTGGAGGATTTGTGTTCACAACCCTTAGTGTGCTGCACATAGCCACACGGCTGGCCCTTGTGCCCACATCTGACATCTTTGAGTCATTTTAGTGTGCTCTTTCTTCACCTGAGGGTCATAAGTTCATTTTCTTATTTGCAATACTTTTGGAGGAAAAAAAAAAAGTGGGTGATCCGAGGATCGGGACCCACCATCTTCTCTGCTCCTCCAAGAGGGTGTTTGTGGCATCATAGGGATTCGCCTTTCCTCATGTCAGTGCCAAGGAGATAATTCTCGTATGTTTTCAATTCCGTGACTGTCTTTTAGGGAATTGGTTTTCATACAACTGCTAGAAAGTGGCTTCCATGATGTCAGTGCCAGCGTCCACGTTTTCTTTGCCAGTAAGGCTTTTTTGAAAGCATTAGGAAAGATAACATGCGTGACTTTTTCAAATAATTTCTGGTATTGTTTTTTGTTTGTTTGTTTGTTTGTTTTTGTCCCTCTCCTTTTCATAATAACTGGAAACAATTTAAAAGGAGCGATTAATAATTCCAAAAATTCAAGTATCAAAGGTAAATATCTGAGTAATGATTTTTTTTTTTAAAGGCACAGGCTCCACGCTTATGAATGCACCGGCTTCACTTACTGCTCCCCACGTTAATCACTATGACTGATGGCCTTCTATCCGTAGTGTCGTGCTGTGCTGTCTTGTGTTGCATCTTCCCTTTGCTGAGTGATATGTGGCTCTTGTGTGTGTATTTGTAATATCTAATTACAACTTATATTAAGGAAGGTTATTTCCCCAGAAACGCCCTCAGCTGAACTAACATATTTGCACTTTGATATTTAAAACGACTGCAGGCAAACTCCCTGTGGAACTAAAATCATTTTACAGAAATGTATCCGATGCTTTGTTAAATCCTCACGGATGTGGCTTCTGTTTTTTGGACATTTTTCATTACCAATTAAAAGCCTCAGCAAGGGTAGGTATAGCGCAAGGAAAGAGGCAAAATTCAAATGGTCCAATCATTAACTCTTATTGGATCTGGTAGTAAATTTGATGAGGGAGAAAGGGGTGGGAACCTACTGTTGGCTAGAGAAACATGTTTTTAATGCGTTGAGGAATTGGTTTATCACTTCAATGTCTGCATCCTGCCTGTATGGTACACAGAGAAAGGAAGAATAATTTAACTTTCATTGCCCCAAATCAGCCACTAGCAAGCAAGCCAGAGCAACAACACGAAGTAAAGCCAGTGATCTAACAGGCCAGTTGAGCAAGTACCAAGGTAAGGAGAAAGCCTGGGACTGAGAGCACTTTGGCTGCTCTTGATGTGAGTTCTACATTGTCCTATGGTTGGCCAGCACTAGCTGGCTGAGGGCT
This sequence comes from Mustela putorius furo, assembly GCF_011764305.1. Classification (NCBI taxonomy): domain Eukaryota; kingdom Metazoa; phylum Chordata; class Mammalia; order Carnivora; family Mustelidae; genus Mustela; species Mustela putorius. The sequence continues at coordinate 37,312,258 of NW_025421987.1, forward strand.
GACGGCAAAGGCAGAAAAACAAGAGAGCTCTGTATATGGTAATTAGGAGGGGTGTGCCAATTGGGAGAATTGTTTTAAATCATTGGCTGTGGATGTTTTAAATAATGAGCAGGCAAGGAAAATTGAAAAAAAGAGTAAGAAAAATGTGCAGTTTGGATTTTTACCAGATTAAAAGTGTTAGTGGTAATATGAGTGAGATACAAGTTTCTTAAATCCTGTACCTCGATGGTCCGCCTGCTGTTTTATGACCAGATGGAGTGGGTGTGTTCCATAAATTTGAATACCATTGAGGAATTGACTGTCCTAAGACTACACTATTGCTTGTCACCAGGAGTCATCTGGCTTCCCTTGAACCCAGCTACTTTTAGAAGATACAGGGCCTTTCATTGTGTTTCTGTTCTGGTTTGGTTTGCCTGTTTGTGTGTGTATGTGTGTGTGTGTGTGTGTGTGTGTGTGTGTGTGTGGTTATATTCTCAGTCGCGCTGAGATGTGGGAATGGCAAAGGAGAATGTGAGATGATCCACTGGCGGAAAAGATCACGCCCAAGACCACCTCGCTTGCACTGAGCATGATGCTGTGTCTTTGATCTTCTTGGCTTCAAAACAAATTAGACCAAAGTCCAAGTTTTGTACGCAGATGTTTTGGGTTGCTGGTTTGAGTCTCAGAAGATCTGAGACTAGAAGATGAGGCATACTAACATATTTATGGCTCTTTCCTTAGGGTATAATCACCAACAGATGAGTGAAGGACAAAGGCAGAAATCTTCTGACTTTTACAACCGCACAGCCTCTGAATCGAATGTCTACTTGAACAGTTTCCACTACCCCGACCACAGCTACAAGGACCAGGCCTTTGACACGCTGAGCCTAGACAGCTCCGACAGCATGGAAACCAGCATCTCTGCCTGCTCACCTGACAATATCTCTAGGTAAGATGTATTCATTGTTGGGGCTTCCAGTTTAGAAAAGCACCTGCTGGTCTCATAAAGTAAAGGCATCAGTGTGGAACAACATGTATGTACAAGCCCAGATTTCTGAGACATAGTCTATGGGGCGGAAGAGGGTTGAGTGTCATGGCAGCCTTTGAAAGTAATTTCCTTGTATCCTGTGTGGCTTAACCTGTCAGACATCATATAATCCGTTTTTCTCCTTTACTCTCTTTCTTTACATTTGAGTTCACGTGTATACTGTGCTTCAAAATTTACTTGCCTCTGTTGGTTGATTCCAAGACTCATTAAGACTCCTTTTGATTGAATAAAGAAATCCGACAGTATAGTAAGAACTTCGAAGGATTTCTTACATGTCTGTTTCATTAAGAGGAAGGGTTTAGAACTGTTCCACATATTAAAATTTTGGTAAGGATTTAATCATTCACATCCGTATTCATACTTTGAGGCAAGCAAAGATGGTCTTATGGAATTTGGGCTAAAAGCACATCTAAAATATAGATCTGGTCCTAGTACTCTGCCCCTTCAAAAACTACTCCCCTTTGAGTAAAGTCACATCCTAGAACCTGCATTCTGGATCCATCCCAACTTGCCCTTCACTCTCTCCTCCTGACATGCCTCACAGGGCTTCTTCTTAATTGAGAGGATTATAAATACTCAAATCTCTGTGCCTTTGACCATATTGGTCCCAGGCCTGGAATCAAGTAGTTTATTCACTCATTGATTTACAGGCTCCTTCATTCATTCCACGAATACTAATGGAGTGCTCTAGAGTCAACAGTGGGCTGGCGTTGGGTCATGCTAGCTGGCAAGTGCCAGATGTGCATATTTTCACCTGTGTGTGATCAGTGATGTCATGTTGGTAGTTTGAAATTGACCATGATGGGAGTATATACTCCACATAAATGGACATTTGCTATATGTCAAGGTTTTCATTTCCCTCCAGAGATCTGATTTACCAGCATGACACTGTCTACCATCAATTTATCCTTCCATTTGTGTATTCACTCAATTCCATACTTACTGAGCACCAGTAGTGTCTGACATTGTAAATATCTTTACCATCTCCATCCCTCTGCTCCCGTCTGAGCCTGGAGAGACTTTCCTTATCTGTTAGGCTTAAACTTAGGTTGGAAGCGCAGGAAAAGCTCTCCTTTAAGGCCTTTTCCTTCTGTGTTCCACTGCACTTGACTCTTTTTTCTATTATATCACTGATCACATGGCAGTATAAAATTTTCTCTTCAGTAATTAATTGGTGAATTCCTCAATGTCAAGGAGGCTGGCTGATTATCTTTTGATTTCTATACCCAGCAGAGATCTTAGCAGATGGTAGGTATTCAGTAAGTGTTGTCTGAGTAAATACCTCAGGATACAGTAAAATGGCCATATTTTCAATTTTGTTATTTTTAAAATTTTTGTTTGGTCTATTTTAATTGGCTGAATTGTTCACTCATTGATTTATAGGCTCCTTCATTCATTCATTCTGCGAATACTAATACTATGATTTCAACCTAAGAAACATCCAATATTCAGTAAATGTTAATTGAGCACTTAGGTGTTCCAAATGCAAACGTCTAGTTGGGTCATTGCCATTAACAAACTTCCCTCTGTTGGACTGAAGCCGCAGGCTGGAAGCAGGAGTGCTTGTACTCCTTGGGCAATGATCATGCTCCTTGAAGCAGATCACAGATCTTCGTCCTGATTTACTTGCTAAACTGTAAAATGGAGGGGGTCGTTTCTTGAATACAAGGCAATGATTAATTTTTAAACATTTTGATGGAAAATTACCATCCTGTAAATATAATTTAGTTCTTTATTTGAATAATTTGCTCTCCCCTCACCTATAAGAAGAGGATGACAGAGAGAGAGGGAAAGTAATATCAACAAAATGTACTTAGCTTTGGGTTATTTCATGTTTCACAAATGAAGTGAATATGAGACTTAACTGTAACCAGACACTATAGCCAGAAAATGTTGGCTATAGTGGGGAAATATATATATATATATATATATATATATATATATATAGGGTTGGGGAAAAGGAGAAGAAGGCAGATGTTACATTCTGTGGTAAATAAAGTATACAGTGTATTTTCTTTTGGCATTAATGGGTAAAACATTAATATTATTGGATATACCCTATCAGAGAAGGAAAGGAATCTCTGGGGAAAAATATTAAAGCAACAATAAGAATTGTATTGCTGCTGCTTGTCACATGGGAATGACCTAAATTGAAAGAGGAGATTATGTAATGATAAAGAATAGGGCTTTGGGGGGCTCAGTCGGTTAAGCATCTGGCTCTTGGTTTTAGCTGTGGTCATGATCTCCAGGTCGTGAGATCAAGCCCTCCCATCAGCTCCATGCTCAGTAGGGAGTCTGCTTGAGATTCTCTTTCCCTGCCTAAAAATAAATAAGTAAATCTTAAAAAAAAAAAAAAAAAAAAAAAAAAGAGTAAAGCTTTTTGGGAGCTGCCATTATTATTTCAGGTTAGAAGGATTAGTGTTTCATGTTATTCAATATTAAAAGATGCAATAGCTTACTTTTTAAAAATTTTCACCTGACTACATTGGGGGAGACACTTGAGCGTGTGGAAGGGGTGGACATCAAACCAGCTGGCACTGGAGATGCTCTGGTGACACCTGCTGTCCTGCACTTGTCCAAGCCAGGCCAGTATGTGCTCAGAACAGAAAGCCTAGAATATTGAGCAATTATTCATAAATGACATTAAACTGACCAGATGTGGTGCTTTCTGTATAACAAGACACAAACAAACTCAGCCACCCAGCAACTATGATAGCTTGGTGACAAGAGGTATAAAAGTGGGCATTAAGAGCAAGAACCCAGGGCGCCTGGGTGGCTCAGTGGGTTAAGCCTCTGCCTTCGGCTCAGGTCATGATCTCAGGGTCCTGGGATCGAGCCCCACATAGGGCTCTGTGCTCAGCGGGGAGCCTGCTTCCCCCTCCCCACTGTCTGTCTCTCTGCGTACTTGTGATCTCTGTCAAATAAATAAATAAAATCTTTAAAAAAAAAAAAAAAAAAGCAAGAGCCCAGATTCCCAACATCAGAGGGACACCCCTGTTTCGGGGGCATTTGGTACTTAGTTGATATTTTGGAAACCGTTGACTATTCCCCCTCTTCCCAAATAATTGTGAACATTTTGTACCAATACTTCTTTGTTGAACTCCTGATAGCTTAACCCTTTATTTACCTGTGTTTTTAAGATTTTGTTTGTGTATTTGAGAAAACATGCAGGGAGGGGCAGAAGGGCAGGGAGGAAGAATCTCAAGCAGACTCTGCACTGAGCGCCAAGCCCGACGTGGGGCTCGATCCCACAACCTCGAGATCATGACCTGAGCCAAAACCAAGAGTCAGATGCCAAAACGACTGAGCCACCCACGTACCCCTATTTATCTATTTTTGAGCCGTCTGTAGTAGAGAAATACACTCTAAGCATTTGCCTGTCTCGGCATTTTTCCACTCTCTGCCTCTTCCTCCCCTCCAAAAATGGAAAGTAAATATTCATCCCTTCAAATGATCACTCCACACCTCTCATATTTAGCAGCAGGGAGCAGCAGCAGTGCAACAATGGGTACAGGAAATTACCCAAAAAGGATCCGCTTTAATTATAATTACCAAGCATTACGACTTCGGATCTGCACACTTAAGCACTGTGACAGGGCAAGAACTGAATTTATTTTTATTTGTTTGCCCTGTTGGTTTTTCTTAAAATGGTTCCCCAAGGTAGAGAATGAGAATGGTTCTGCTAAATACACCGAGAGAAGAGGACAGCATCACCGTGGAGCCCTCCTGGCAGGTGGTTACCCAGGACCACAGTCAGTTTGTATCCTTAGTTCACACAGACCTGCCCTAGCGGTGCTAACCGTCACAGATACCCAGTCATCACAGCCAGAAATTACCAATAGTATGTATTTCATTCGGCTGTCTGACCTGCTGAATGTCAAAAAGAAAGTCAAAGCCAAAGTAGAGATACCTGTCAAAGGCTTAGTATAAAAGGGAGAGGGAGGGAAACAAACATTTGGCTTCTGTACCACCATCTACTTTTAAAAAGTTCATGCTATCCTGGGGTGCCTGCGTGGCTCAGTCGTTAAGCGTCTCCCTTCTGCTCAGGTCATGATCTCAAGGTTCTGAGATCAAGCCCCGTGTCGGGCTTCCTGCTCTGTGGGAAGCGTGCTTCTCCCTCTCCCACTCCCCCTGCTTGTGCTCTCTCTCTCTCATTGTCTCTCTGTTGAATAAATAAATAAAATCTTTAAAAAAAAAATTCATGCTATCCTAAGGTAAGCTTGTATCCACTGTTATGATGGGAAATAATATGATAAACATCAGGCAAATGGGTAATCAGAAACTAATGTTTGGAATTTATGACAACACATCCTTAATAAGAACTTCTTAAAGTCAGGTAGCAAGAGGAAGAAGAGACTAACACATCTTCTCTTGGTGAGATTTGCTAAAGCTATGTATTAAAATACCCTGAAATGATATGTATGTTAAAGAGGCAATTCCATGCTGAAATTCTAAGGACAGAAGCCTGGTCTTGTGGTTTATTATGTCACAAGAAGCCATTTGTAGAATTACAGAATTACTCAGAGCTGTGGGTACATTGGCCCTTTGCTTTTTGTTGAGACATCATTTTTGTGTCTACTAGAAAGTTACTTGAGTCAGACTGTATGTTTGCTTTTTCAGCATCATGACTTACACCCTAAACAAACAAAAAGCTAAGAAAACAGATCCTGGGTTATAGAAAAACGGCAGTGGGGAGTCCATTCTGCATAAAACCTCTCTTCTGCTGAAATTACTGACTTGGCCTAGACCGTGCAGTGTTCTGCTCACTGCCTACAATGATATGTTATTATCACAATTGCTATTACTAATTTGCCAAGCCCTGACCTTGCCCTCATACTTGGAGAAAATGTTGGGGGAACTTGATCCTTCATTGTAGCTTAAATGCCAGCACTGTGCATGTGGGGCAGGGCACAAGACCGGTCATGGAGTTGAGGGCAGTCTGTGGCCGAACTTGGGTCTAAGGGATGCTTTCATCTGAATTTGAGATGCTTCAGATTTCTTCACATTAGGCAAAAGTTTGTATTCTGCTTTTTACCCTAGATAGTCAACAAACAGTGTCTGCATTTTATTCTAGGGCGTTCTTTGAGAAAAGATGCAGAAAAACAAAGTGATTTGGGGTGGGGGGCGGTGAGAGGCAGCCAAGCGCCAAAGGAACCAGATGTGTCAAACCATGTGAGAAATGGTTAGGAAGGGTTGGAGGGCTTGTTATGTTTTTGTAATATTCAAGGAGCTACTGGACAGAGGAAGGCTAGATGTTTTATGAGGAGTAATACTTTGTTGAAGCTGAAAAAATACCTGAGAAGATTAATTGAAAAGAAATATTCTGGGATACTGGCTCTTCTTTTTTTTTTTTTTTTTTTTTTTTTTTTTAAGATTTTATTTATTTACTTGAGAAAGAAAGAGAGAAAAGGAGCAGAGGTAGGAGCAGGGAGAGAGGGAGAAGCAGACTTTCTGCCAAGCAGGGATCCCTACGAGATGTGGGGCTCAGTCCCAGGACTCTGAATCATGACCCAGGCCAAAGGCAGCGGTTTAACCAACTGAGCCACCCATGTGCCCCCAGCTCCATGTAGTGGCAATACTGGTGCACTGATGGCCGTCTTGGAAAAGTTTTATGTGTCTTTGTGGAGAATTTTATTTAGCCCTCATTAGTTCTGTTCTATTTTGCTTTGCTTACTTATTTTTTGTATGCCATTGTTCTTTGCTTTTCTTCTTAAATTTGTTTCTGTTTTTACCTTTGCCTATGAAGTGAATATTCTAAAAAGCCCTAAAAATCTTGTATTTGCTATTTAGATTCCTTTACCCTTGGTGAAAGTTTTGTTTTTCTTTATGAATATGGTTTTTACCAAAGTTGGCCAGATACACAAAAAAACCTTCAGTTGATAAAACAGCAGAACATGACTGAGTAGGAGAAGTCGCCAAACTAGTCATCTTTATATCGTTAATGGCCTGATGACTCAGTATCACCAGCATCCTTACAGCAGTCACATGCAAGATCAGAAATGTGTGCCTGCCCTTACGAAGGTCAGAAGTTGGAACAATGGAAAGAAACATGATTCCTCCTATAATGTGGATGCACTTGAGAAGACAAAGATGAGTGTTGTGTTCTAGGTAATGCAGCATCAAGCTTATCTTCAGGGACATCAGACTCTCCTTCTGCATGGCAAGTGCTCAGTATTTCACTTGCTGACATTGGTGTCTGCCATTGATCCCATGGTATGACCAATCTAGACTTTTCCCTGCATTCCCATTGCAGCAGCCTCCTTTTCAGCATAGGCACAACCCTGAGGGGACAGAAAAGTAAAATGGCGGTGACAGAGTGTCAGAGCAGCAGGAGTTTTGCTAAATAAAAGTGGTTTACCTGTCAAGGAAATATTAACATCAAAAATAGCAAAAGTGGGGCTATAGAGAATAAGTAGGTATCTGTGAATACAAAGTCTTTTTTTAACCAAATAACCAAAGAAGCTTTAAAGTATATAAAATGTAGCTTTAAAAAGTAGGTGACTTTAGGATTCTACAGGTTATGAACACTCAGGTGGTTAAGTGTTAACGTGTATCATTGTTTTCATGTATCAAATGTTTTCAGAAAATTGAGTTCCTTTGGAGCAAAAGTTAAGACATTTATGGAAATATCGCCAAATAAGCAAATTGAATATAATTGGCAGAAAATTAACTATAAATATTATAAAATAAATGGAAAACACCCTGAAAATTTCAAAAAAATGAACAAAAAGATTTAAAGAAGATAACTATTTGAGAACTTACCCCCAGGATATGCCCAAATTACAGATTTATGAAAGACCATGGACTGAAAATATTTGTTTCTAACCAAGTTATATCCAACCCATTCCTCTGGATAGGTTTCAAGGAGCTCAAAGTCATACTTAGGCCAATAAATGGAAGCTAGATTTTGATTCAACTTATCAACATTCTAACAATGTTGTCTAAACAATGAAAGAAGGGATACAGTAAGTTTTTCTGTAATTAACAATGTTCAGGCACAAACTAGATGAAAAGATGAGTATTTTCTAGAAAGAACTAAAGGACAGATGGGGGTTAGACTATTGGTGAGTTTTTAAGACCTGAGACTTAGTGAAATTAAATTATTTATTTCCAAACCAATAGGAGACATAAGACATAGACACCTGATGTCACAGACAACACAATCGAATATAAACACGATACTGTGTGATTACAGGGCCTGATGTTTGTCTTTGGCTCTCTTAGCTGAGCTGATGAAGTGTGCCACTTAACATCTATGACCTTGATTGTTCTTGATAAAGAAGATACACATTCCTGTACAAATATTAAAGATTTTTTCTTTAATTCTTACTGGTTGAAAAGAACAGAACTTACCCTTTGTACCTCCCCCAACAGTTCATGAAAATGAACTGTTCTCTCTTTATCAGGAGAACACACCCAGCTAAAAATGGACTCAATGTAACCCTGCAAAGTACAGAGATATTAGTTAAGCTTCTAAGGACACAGCAGTCCTAAGGCTGTCCCTTTCCTGGATGGATGCAATTTATCTAAAAGACAATTTTTTAGAGTGGCTTTAGGTTCACAGCAAAATTGAAAAGAAGGTACAGAGAGTTTCCATATACCCCCTGCCCCCACACACGCACAGCCTCCCCCATTATCAACATCCCCCACCAGAGTGGTGCTTTTGTTACAAGTGATAAACATATATTGACACATTATTATCACCCAAAGTTACAACTGGGTTCACTTTTGATGTTATGCATTCTGTGGGTTTGCACAAATGTGCAACATCATATATTGATCATTATAGTGTCATAGGGAGGGTTTTCATTGCCCTGAAAATCCTCTGTGCTCGGCAGATTCATCCTCCCCATCCCCCCGCCACAGCCCACGCCACTTCAAACCACTGGCCACCACTAATCTTTTTTACTGTCTCCATGGTTTTGACTTTTCCAGAATGTCATCAAGTTGGAGTCAAACAGTATTTAGCCTTTTCAGATTGTCTTCTGTTACTTAGCAATATGCATTTAAGCTTCCTTCATGTCTCTCCATGGCTTGATAGCTCATTTCTTTCTTTTTTTTTTTTTTCCCAAAGATTTTATTTATTTATTTGACAGAGAGAGAGATCACAAGTAGGCGGAGAGGCAGGCAGAGAGAGAGAGAGGAGGAAGCAGGCTCCCTCCTGAGCAGGGACTTGATCCCAGGACCCTAAGATCATGACCTGAGCCAAAGGCAGAGGCTTTAACCCACTGAGCCACCCAGGCGCCCCAGCTCATTTCTTTTTAATGCTAAATAATATTCCATTGTCTGGAAGTACTACAGTTTATTCATTTACCTGAAGGATAGCTTGGTTGCTTCCAAATTTTGGCAGTTAGGAACGAAGCTACTGTAAAACTGCTGCTACTGATTTTAAGATAAACCATATGTACTGTGTTACTGTGGTCATTTATCTTAGTAAAGGAATTTAGCCCTGTGTTTGAAACATTCTAGATTTGAGTTGTTCAACAGTATCACATGGGGAGAATATACTAAGCATTATCCTTTTCATTTTCAGAAAAATCAATTTTTATGTAAATGCATCTGGCATGAATCCCTACTGTGTGCCAGGTGATGGAAGATACAGGAACAAAAGTGTCTCTGTCCCCAAGAGAGTCTAGAAAACAAGCATTTATTAAATGCTTAATTTAATAAATTAGGAAACAACATTGGTTCTCTATGGCTGGACATCAGAGTAAGGAAGTTTTGATCTACGTCATGGCTTTTTTTCTAAAACACTCAAATTAAATGTAAGAGAAAAATAACATTTTTGGTTAGTGTTAATCACTTCCACATTCTTTTCTTTCTCTTTATTTACCCTAACTGTTCTTACAGCCTTTACTCCTTTTGGTTTTTTCCTTCACTCATCTGAAAGATGTCTTTCTCAAGATGTATTTCTTTTGAGGCTCTGGATTCCCTTCATGGAGGTTCCCTCATCGGTATGGTGGATGAGTATTATTGACAAAACTGCCACCACCCTTGTGTTGCAACTTTAAGAGGTTCTTGTGTGTGGTTTTTTTTTTTTTTTTAATTGGCATCATCATGTGAGAAAGAAAAGTCCCTGTGTGTGTGTGTGTTTTTTTTTTTTTTAAAGATTTACTTATTTATTTATTTGGCAGACAGAGATCATAAGTAGGCAGAAAGGAGGCAGAGAGAGGGGGAAGCAGGCAGCTCCCCGCTGAGCAGAGAGCCCGACAATCCCAGGATTTTTTTTTTTTAAGGACCCTGAGATGGTGACCTGAACCAAAGGCAGAGGCTTTAACCACTGAGCCACCCAGGCGCCCCGTGTGTGTGTGTATTTTTAAAAGTAACCTCTACACATAATGTGGGGCTCAAACCCATGACCTGGAGATCAAGAGTCACATTCTCTCCTAACTGAGCCAACCAGGCACCCCCTAAAATGTCCACGTGTATAGAGGCATAGCAAAAAAGCAGCTGGGGACACACTTCCAAGCCAAATAAAGTGACTTCACACCATAGGTGTCATGTCTGTAGAACTTCGGTGATTGTCTTATTGGCCTGGTATCTCTGAACAATTAAAGAAACAGGAAACCCTCCCACGGTCTGTAATTTTTAGACTCTGGAAAAAGCATCTTGAAAACTCACTTCGTTAGATTTAGTTGGGGTTTGTTTATTTATGAGTAAAGCACTCTACTTTGGTATTCTCTTTCTTGCCTATAGTTTGTCTCCTAAACTGAGGTAAGTCAATGGTACCTACAGTTTTCAGAGCTGAATTGACTGGCCCACTCAGGCCAATGACTTTGCCAAATAACATCCTTTAAATGACCTTAGATTGTGTCACGCGCCTTCCAGGAAGCTGTGCGTGTGTGTGTGCATGCGTGTGCGCGTATGTGTATGTGTGTCAAGAGACCTCAATCTCAAGCAACATTCTTAAAAGGCCTTTGTGTTCTCTTCAGTGCCAGCACGTCAAATATTGCCAGGATAGAAGAAATGGAGAGACTTTTGAAGCAGGCTCACGCAGAGAAGACCCGGCTGCTTGAGTCCAGGGTAGGCATACTATCTTTACGCAAGAGGTCCCTGAGGCAGCGGTTCATCCTCCTGCACATGACAGGAAACTGTCCTTAGGTCTTGAGAAGCAATATAATCTTGAGAGTAATCACTCAACCCTGTTGGTCTCTTTTTTTTTTTTTTTTTTTTAATTTGAAAAGTAACGGTGGTAGAGAAGATTTCTAAGGCTCCTTACTGCACCACAACTTTTTGTAATTTAAAATATGTAGAGTGTCAGCGTGGACCGAAATGAGTGCTTTGTATTGCATTTTCCCTTTGATGGCCACTTTGTTTGCCTGCCAAGGAACAAGAAGAATGTCATATCTTTATGGACTCTCCCTTCCTTGCCAGCTTGTGTGAACTCTGCTATTATAATATTTAAAATCCCAAGTTATTGTGACTGTATTTCAAGCCAGAATCTGAACTTCCTTAGGAATCCCCCAAATGCCTTTGCATCCTGCCTTAAAGGGCCCCTCCTTTCCTTTTCTGACTTCCCTCTGAGCTTCCTCTGCCACTGACCTTAAGCCAGGAAGCCGCAGAGCAACAAAGGAACTGGAAGGACCAGGACTGATGGCCTTCGGTTAAACGGCCTTCGAAAGGAGGACTAAATGCCTCGATTAGTGTTGGGAGACAATTTGTGATCCTTTTTATTAAAAGTAGGAGAGCGGTGGTCGTCTGTATGAAATGACTGAATACCACAAGTGGGATTCTCACCTAACATTCAATTGTTGATTAAATGTGGAGGATGCCTTTCTGTGTGAGATGATTTTGAAAACTATGTGAGAGAGGTGATTTTAGTCTAGGAGGTCTATTGAAGCACCCAGGCTATACAACCAGCAGTTATCTAGTGAGAATTTTCTTTTCCATTAGTTGGAATCGTTAAAGGGTAACCAACATGTCTTAATTTTGTTCTGCATGATGATATTTAGGAACGAGAAATGGAAGCCAAGAAACGAGCTCTGGAAGAAGAAAAACGACGCCGAGAACTTCTGGAAAAACGATTGCAGGAAGAAACTAGCCAGCGGCAGAAGTTAATTGAAAAGGAAGTAAAAATAAGGGAGAAACAGAGGGCACAGGTTGGTGGGACAATCTGGATGGCTTAGAATAGGTCGCCCCCTGGTGGTCATTCTGCAGAAGACGGTCATGCTCCTCAGGATACCTTTCCAGACCCCGGGCGGCCAGCAGCCCTTGACATGTGACTGATAAGAGACAGATGGGGGTTCAGAGACCAAAAAATGTATGTTTATCTCAAAACTCATTGGCATCTACTAACCAAATGGCACATTTCTCTAGTCATGTGTGGTACATTTTTATGGGAGAGGCATTTTTCTTCTACCCCTTCTGTGCAGTATATTTAAAAGAAGCATGTTTTTTTCTAAGCAGCTTTGAAAAACGAAGTTTGACTTACCACTGAAAACAAATAGAACACCCAAACTGAACCTTTGGTTGAGGAAAAGAAGAGGGTCTAGTAAGCTATTTTTGGAAGCAAACACTCCAGAACAAATAACAATTTTACCAACCTAATTTCTTGGTAGTGTTAGTGGGTTTTTTGTTTTGTTTTGGTTTTCTAACCACTGTATTGTCACACATGTCCCTTTTCTACAGCCGTCCACACATATGTGCAAGGTCACTGAACTCAAACAAAACTCAGGAAAACCACGCATTTCCTTTAACTTCCTCTCTGGCTTATCTTAGAGTTTGAATCTCTGTCACTAAAGCTGCCTACATAATACATGTTTGCTGAGGAACTAAAATGAAATTTCATCCAGTGCCCTTTAATATAAGGTTCAAATCCATTTTGCCAAGGTTTACTAGGCTTCATAAAAGGTGCCACTTCCCCTATTCTTTAGAGCTGCTGGCAGTGTGGTAACACAGCAGTGAGAGACTGACTCTCTTGAAGACTCTGTGTGTTTTGAAGCATCAATGTCTGTGACAGCTGTCTGAAGTCAAAACACCACAGAAGCAAAGGCAAAATATTGAAGGAAAAGTACAGAGGAAAACGTGTTCATTTTATTTCATTATGTTGATCCTCTGCAAATTATGTTTCGTAGTGAAGGTCATCCATGCCTGCCTATTATTTGAAGCCAAACCAGAAAGCATAATTCTATTTTAATCCTAATGATAAGGTTTGCCTCTGAGTATATATTTAGGTCATTTCCCCCAGGGCAGAAGGGCAGGGTTATTTAACAGAATAAATGAAACACCATCTTAGAAACATGACCCTTGGCGATATAAGCTTCCTGGATTAGATGATCCTTTCCTCCAACCATAGTAAAATAAAAAGCATCTATGTAGCTCTTGTTCATATTCACTCATTGCGCAGCTCATTGAGTATGGCTTTGATTCTACTGCTTACCTTATTTTAGCTTCACTTTTCAAAACCAACATCTCTGCCTTTGATTTCTGTCAGGAAGTGTGTGTGAGTTGACGTGTTATAGCTTTGGGAGATCTTGCAGAGGGTAGGGTGGGGGGAAGTACTAAATAATGTTCACCCATCAGGTCGTGTTTGAGAATATTGAAGAACTGATGTTAGGTTATATTGGTAGAGGTTCAGGGAACTTCACAGGAAAGGAATCCTCATCTGGAGGAAGCAGCCAAGGGAACTACATGCTTCATAGGAGTCCCTGTTTTTAAGTGCTAAGTACCTCCTACAGAGCTAAGGTTAATGGCATTTTCCCATTTTCTTGTCTGTCCATTTCTTTTTTTTTTTTTTTTTTAAGAGTTTATTTGACAGACATAGATCACAAGTAGGCAGAGAGGCAGGCAGAGAGAGGGGGATGAAGCAGGCTCCCTGTCAAGCAGAGAGCCCGATGCAGGGCTCGATCCCAGGACCCTGAGATCATGACTTGAGCCGAAGGCAGAGGCTTAACCCACTGAGCCACTCAGGTGCCCCTTGTCTGTCCATTTCAAGGAGTAGAATCTATTCCCCTGAGTTTATCTACCTCCCACCCCCACATATTGTAGCATCCTTCTTAAAATACTATGCACTTTTTAAAACTCTAATGTTTATCTCAAGTTCCTCTAATCATGTAGACATTTTAACACTTAAGCTTTTCAGTTCATGTCCACACCTAAACATCTGTAGCCTGAAACGCAACAAATATTTAGCTATATTTGACATGGTTTTTTCTTCCAGGCTCGACCTCTGACACGCTATCTGCCTGTCCGGAAAGAAGACTTTGATTTGCGAAGCCATGTAGAGACTGCTGGCCACAATATTGATACCTGTTATCATGTGTCAATCACAGAGAAGACCTGCCGAGGATTTCTTATCAAAATGGGTGGAAAAATTAAAACTTGGAAAAAACGATGGTTTGTTTTTGATCGGAACAAGCGCACTTTCTCTTATTATGCAGGTGAGTGATTAAAAGAAAATGCTAAGTGATATAGTCAGATCAGGAACTCTCTGTTAAAGAGCAAAAGCAATAAATGTCAGGCTGGATGGGTTGACTGGTAAGTAATAGAATTAATAGCAATCTTGGCTTTGCAGGTATGTATTATTTTATATTCAGGATAGTCCCCCTGATATGAGTTTCCTCTCTAGAAATAATAAAAACTACATATTATTTAAAAAGGGTGAGTTCGTGGGGTGCCTGGGTGGCTCAGTCAGTTAAGCGTCTGCCTTCAGCTCTGGTCGTGATCCCAGGTGCTGGGATCGAGTCCTGCATTGGGCTCCCTGCCCAGCAGGAAGCCTGCTTCTCCCTCTCCCACTCTCCCTGCTTGTGTTCCCTCTCTCTCTGTCAAATAAATAAATAAAATCTTAAAAAAAAAAAAAAGGTGAATTCATCTCTTCCAGTTCTGAAATAAGCTGAAGTCCAAATAAGTAGTAAATGGAATTTTCCTTTTTAGACCAACATATTGGCTTTTAAACCAGGAGGCCAGAAAAAAAGGTTTCTGTTTATTTATTTATGGTCATCTGCCCTATTTAAGTCACACACAATTAGGCAGCCTTGGCTGACAGTCACTCAGCTAGAGTTTATAGACTAGAGTGGTTATTGAAGCAGAGGGTAAAGCTCATCAGTGAGCAAGTGACAAGTAAGTATTTACTAAGTGACTGAATTCTTTTTGGATTCTTTAAATGATGGATTATGAGAAAACTGCCCTACTGAATCTTTGAAAAATACAGGAATATGGATGTAACTGAGGTTCTTATTAAGAAGTCTCCCAGGTCACATAGGAAACACATCCATTGTTGAGTCCAGGTCACGTTCTGCTCTCTTCAACAATTGAAGAAAAGTAGTGTCAAGCCAGAGGTCATGAAGAGACCCTTCTCTGTGGTGAAGGTATCCCCATTTATGAGCACTGTCAGAAATTGTTACACTGGTGTCATAAATAAGAAAAAATGGCCCAGTCCCTTCATCTATGGTGTGAGGTCAGGATACATTTATAGAGAAGTGCAAATGACCAAGAAGCCATGTGAAAGAGGGGGAACATGGCTTGCGGGGCCCCAGAATTGGGGTGTGGAGGGGTAGGGGTGCATACCTTTGGGAGCACTTTGGTGTGGCCCCAGTTAATCCAGCAGCTAGTGGTCTGAAGCAGGTGGCCCAACGCTCAGGGGTTCCCCGCTTGCCTCTCTTGGGCTTTCTGATGTCGGGTTTATTAAGAATCCAGAGATGTTCTCTTCAGTTAGTACAACAGAAAAGATACTAGTTGAAGGAGAAATCCCAATTTAGTGTCGGCAAAATCCACAAACAAAACTTTGCACTGTGCTAGTCTCCACAGACAATCTCACCCAGAATTTTCCAAAAGTAAAATTTTAATTAGCAACTTCAGATAAAAGAGCTTCACTCTTCTCTGCTTCTCTTCTCTTTCCTTTCTTTGGCAGCCTGCTCAGTTGTTCAGTTCCCCTTCCTTCTGACCCGTGTCAGAACCTGTGCTCCTTCTGACTATGTAAATGCATTTTTCTACATTCAAACTTCTTGATGATCAGTTTTCATTTTGTTTTGTTTTGTTTTAAGGACCAAAACCGTTTCTGTATATGAATGATTACTCAGAACTGTAATACATAATACAGGCAAAAATTACATTTTGTTCAGGTCTTTTATTTTATTTTTTTAAAGATTTTATTTATTTATTTGAGAGAGAGTGCAAGAGACAGAGCACAAGCAGGGGCGAGGGAGAAGGAGAAGCAGACTCCCTGTTGAGTTGGCAGCCCCATGCAGGGCTCGATTCCAGGACCCCTGGATCCCGACTTGAGCTGAAGGCAGACACTTAACCGATTGAGCCACCCAGGCACCCCTCATTCAGGTTTTTAATATTCACGTATTATATAACTGGCCAGGGAGTCCTAGTTTGACAAATGCTGTTCGTTTGGCTCTGTTTATAGCCATCATTATCTTGTCTGCCCCCCTCATCCCCAGTCTCCCCAAAAACATCACTGAGTGCCGGAATGGATCAGTCCACAGGAAGCCATAGAGATCGCAGTTCAGGCTGGACTGGACCCCCCAGGCGCTGTACCCCTTCAGCTCCCGCTGAGGTAGATGGAGCTGTTTGTGACGGAGCTGTCACCACGAGTTTTGACACTGTTTTAAGTCCCTGTGCTGATCATGCCCCCAGGCCTCCATATTAACTCAGTACCCTTAGAAAAGTCTCTAAGGAAAACTGAGACCCAGAGAATATATCTGTAAATTGATGGGATAATGTTGTGGAAACTGAATGAACAGCTTTCTCGTGTCAGTATATAATAGCATTATTGATTCTCTTAGTTCACCCTGTCCTTGTGAGGTCAGTGTTTTTTAAGCTCTTTCCCATATAAGAAGTGCCCTACAAACAAAAATTTCATTCCCCAGTTTTCTGCCTCCTTGAAACATTGGTAAGATTTACTTTCATCTCCAGATTTTATTTAACATCTGTTTTCAGAAAATAAAGTGTTGCTGCGTTCCCATTAATATTACAGAATCCTTCCCCATGAATATTTGAGAGACACTCTGACCTCTTTAACAGAAACTGATGGAAACCCAATGAACATGGCATGAATTAAAACAGTGTTTCCTGAGAAAGGGTAAAACAAGCATACAAATATGGTCCATGGTCAAATAGGGTCAAATAAGTCAGGGAAATATTGAGTTAAATGTACTTTAACAGCTTTTTATTTTCCACTGAACTTCTCAGAGCTATTGTTTCTTAGACTAGCTTTTTGTTGTTAAAAAAAGACATTCATGAATACAATTCTTAAAAATAGAACAGAAGTCCATATAATGAAAGTCTCTTTCACATTACAAACGTTCTGACCTTTTCTCCATTTGCATATATGTTTTCACTATATCCATGTATTCTTTCTTTTTTATATACAGTTGGGGCCAATTATTCACTTTGTTCATAACGTTGTTCACATAACAGTATTTCAAGATTTTTCTCTAATAAGCACACACAGACCTAGTCTTGAATTTCAGTGGCTGTGTGGATTTCACTGTATGGCCGGTCTCTAATTGAATCAGTCCCTTGTTAAATTCAAGCAGATTTTTTGCAGTCTTCTGCCATAATGAACACAAATCCATGTGCTTGTGCATGAGTAACTCTGATACAATAAAGCTTGAGGAATGGAATTGCTGAGTGAGAGGATTATTTGCATTTTTAATCGGTTTGTTTTCCCAAACTGCCTTCCCAAAGCTTTCTTATTTGCACTTCCACCAGCAGCATATGATAGAGTCTCTTTCTTTGCAACCCCATCCATGCTTTTAAAATTCTTTAGTATGCTCGCATCCATTTATGATCTTACAAAATAGTTTAAGAATTTATTAGATCCCAGAGGGATCCTGTTTGGTTGCTGGTTTGGTCGGTTGGTTTTTCTTTCTGTTTTTGTTTTTTTAAAGATTTTATTTATTTATTTGACACAGAAGAAAGAGAGAGAGAGAGAGAGAGAGAGAGAGATCCCAAGTAGGCAGAGAGGCAGGCAGAGAGAGGAGGAAGCAGGCTCCGAGCTGAGCAGAGAGCCCGATGCAGGGCTCGATCCCAGGACCCCAAGAGCATGACCTGAGCTGAAGGCCGAGGCTTAACCCATTGAGCCATCCAGGCACCCCTGCTTGGTTGTTTTTGTTTGGTTTGGTTTTTATGGCAAATTTGATGAAATCTTAGAAATCGCTTGGAAAATGCTGCATTGAAAGGACATTAAATTACTGACAAGAAGCTCTTTCAGGAACAGGAGAAAAAGCATCCTGGATAAGAAATTCATAGGAAAGGAATATAAGTAGTATATTATTTTAAATGCTGTCCAAAAATACCCTTCTTACAAATTTCATTACAACAGCTCTACATACTAATGTCTCCGGGACAACCACTGGTCTGGAGAATGTGAGGAGATCATTTGTATCCGTGACAGTGGTGGTTATAATTTGTGTGCTAATTTGACTGTCAGGAGCTCTGGGTTGTCTTTTGACTGAAGATTTGCTGGAAAGCCTTGGGCAAAGTCAATTAGTCTCTGAGGTTTGGGCTGAGTTTTCCTTTTTTTCATGGTTTTATTCAGTATAGAACTGGGCTAATGCCTTCACCTAAATTATCCAAATTAATCTTAGGTAATTTAAAAACTGGATCAATATTGTAATAATTATACTGAAATTATAATGTTTCCAGTCATTCCGTGGTGATAAAGTATTTTAACACTATTATTGCAGACAAGCATGAAGCTAAATTAAAAGGAGTGATATACTTCCAAGCCATTGAAGAAGTGTATTATGATCACCTCAAGAATGCTAATAAGGTAAACACTGATTTTCAGATTTCTGTCCTTTGAATGCATAATTAAGTTGGGAGAAAAGATGTTTTTTGAACCCCATACAATTTAGATTTGTTGTTCTGACATAACTGATTGATATAATAATTACGGTTCTAGAAAAGCGAACACAGAAGTAATTAATACAGCTGATCTTTTGAGGGGGGATAAAGTCATGGTGAAGTGAGAAAATTGGTCGTGTTTGTTTAGAAGACCTTGTGAAGTGACTTTTGATGAGGGTCTAAGAAGGAGCTACTACTTGCTTGTAAGGAAGATTCTTAGCAGGCTAAGAAGAAGAGCTGTCATTTATGGAGCACCCACTATCAAATAGGTACCGGCTAGAGCTCTGCCTACAGCGTGGCTGCTGAGAGGCCTGCCTGACAAGCTCTCTGTGGGAGATCTCTTGTGCAGAAAGTCTGGAAACACACCCGACCTCCAGAAAGTGCTGCAGGTGGGGCCCCGGGTTCTACCAGAACAACAGTAACACCAATGGAGAGTTCGTACATCTAGAACTTCTAAAGAGGAAGAAGCCGTCCCCTATGTCTGGGTCACCTCAGGTGGTTTCAGGGTGTTTGTTTTACCTTCCTTTTCCTTTTCTGACTTTAGAGCCCTAACCCACTACTCACCTTCAGCGTCAAGACGCACGACAGAATCTACTACATGGTCGCGCCGTCGCCGGAAGCCATGCGGATCTGGATGGATGTGATCGTCACCGGCGCGGAAGGATACACGCACTTCCTGTTGTAGGGCCCGGGCGGCACCGCCCACAGCAGGGCCGACTGCAGTCGTCCACGAGAACGAAGCCATGTTCCAGCCCAGACCGGAGGACCCGGCGCACGCATCCCTCTTGCTGTGTATACTCAGAACTCCTTTTATATTAACAGGAAGTCATTTATAAAAGAGAAGAAAAGGGGTTTACATCCAAAGGGGGATGATAAGTAGCAAAAGGATTGAAGCACCTATGAGAAAACAAAACAAACAAACAAACAAAAACACTATTTTGGTAAATAGCATCACTTATAGGAACGTTTCTTATAAACTATTCTTGCCGATTGTTTACTTTGGTGAAATAAAGGGAACGGTTTACAAAATGTGTGTACTTGGAAATAGGAAATTATTGTAGCACCCCAGTTACTGGTAGTGACATTATTGCTTATCAACCGGTTTTTTAAAAAAAGCATTTTGCTGGAGGTTATTTTATACATAGAAGCAAATAAGGGTTTGGAAGGGAATATATTTTTAGGAGGCGTTTTGCCCTAATTATTAAGTACTGCGCCTAAACCAAAGACTTGATATGACTTCTCTTTAATAGTGGTAGTTCCAGGTGATGAATCGCATTTAGTGTTACTCTTCATTTTCAAATGGTACTTTGATGCCATCAACTGTCTAGAAAGTTGACTCTGAAGAGTTACCACTGGTATAAGCTATTGTACATATAGAGCAAGTCACTTTTTGTAAAAGAAGAAAAAACAAAAAGCTGTGTTTTAGACGGAAGCCGCCTTATTAAACAGACATTCTGTCACTTTGAGCAATTTAAGATAAGGAGACTATTTCATGGTTTGCTGAAAATTTCTCCATCCCCAGTGCTGAGAATAAAGGTAGCCAGCGGCTGATTTCCTTTAGATTGTCTGTTTCCTCCTTTTTGTGGAACACAGCTGTTGATTGCAGTCTCACATGATATAACGATGAATCAGACCTCTGTTTTCACCAAAGAACAGACCAATTAAAATACTTACTTACTGAAGTAGCATAGTTCTATAAAAAGAAAAATGAACTTCAACTTAATGTTCTTTGTAATGTACTATTTCATTATGTATTTCTTTACATTTAGCTTTTGTTTTTTAGAGTTAAATTAATTTTTGTTGGATGAAATGACTTCAGGCAAGTCTATTTTATAACATTTTTTCAAATGACTTTATCCTGGTTTATCATGTTGTGTGTATTGCAAGTATGAACGTACTGTTTCCTAAAAATTGGCAAATGAACAGAAGTAGAAAATGCTGGCTTTGCTTACTAGTACAGGTGAAGCAATTAGATTGAAAGTGTCCATAAAATCTTTGTCAGGCCTGATGGGGTACAATTCTTAAAACTTTGCAGTGTGGTTTGTATACATGTTGCCAATAATAAGATTTTGCAACTGGATGACACATGATTTTACTTGAACAGTGGAGGACAAGGTCATGATTGCAAAAGACATTTTTATAATGTGTTTTTTTCAGAGAATCACCCCAAACCCCATAATGATTAAAAGAGTGAAATGCAATTGCTAACATTTTGTTGGTCAATGTAAAGATATAACTTGTCTGTACTGTACTTTATAGGATTATAAAGATGTTCCAATCAGCATTATATCTTGCATGATGTAGTAAACCTTTTAAAACGTGTGTTAAAATATGTTGAGTATGGATTAAAATGTTGACCAGATTCCACATTTGAAAATAAACTCATCTCTCATGAGGCAGTTACCTGTTGGTGACATGACAGGGGGTGGATTAATCAGCAAAAATCAATTGTGAGTCTCCACAAAAGTTGTGTGTTCACATTATGATTTGTAGTTTTATAAATCGAAGTAATTCTGAGTCTCTCTGGTCACATTCCTGCTGCTAACAAAGTGAGATAACCCCTGACAAATCTGACATCTTACTGTCTTTTTACAGAGATGCAGTTATTACTGGGGATTGCAAGGACTGTGCCTACTTTTCCAGCAGGGAAAAAATCATGCAGATGTGAATTAAGGGCTTTACTTGATAGTGACTCATTTGTCTCCCTGGGCTAAGGCAGCAGATTTCAGAGAGAGAAATGGCCCTGCACAATATGTCCTATCAATAACTCCTGGTTAAGGAATGCAACATTGACAGTGGGTATGGAAACAGATTAGTTTACTTCAAGCCCATCACTGTGGGTAAAAGCATCTTCACTTGACCTAGTCACAAGTTTTCCTGATTTGTTATACTTATAAGAAGTATAAAGAAGTGTAAAGAAAACAGTCCATGTACAGTGCTTTTCCCATTAGGGAAACAAGTCAGATTTTTTTTTTTTCATTTTGCTGCACATAAAATACAAGATTTGCAAAAATAAAGGGAGAGAATAAAGAAAGGAATGATTGAGAATATTTGCAATTATCAAAAGGGTCCTGGGATCGAGCCCTGCATCTGGCTCTCTGCTCGGCAGGGAGCCAGCTTCTCCCTCTCTCTCTCTCTGCCTGCCTCTCTGCCTACTTGTGATCTCTCTCCGTCAAATAAATAAATAAAATCTTAAAAAAAAAAACAGTGAGAAATGTTGATTATCAAGATACAAGCGATAGTGAAGTGATGTGCATTGTGTATTATCTTACTGATTTAATTACTTTGTAGTTTACAACAGGCCTAATGGAGAATTGGCGAAATAGTTTACCAGCTTTTGGAGTACAACCTGAAATCAAGCAGCCCTCCTTGCTATCTATTTCTGGCACTATACCACTCAAGAAAGTATTTAATTTTTATTTAACCAAGTTTTTCAGTATGTTCCAATAAGACAGGTTCTCAAGACATACCAAAGATAGACTGATTCACTGTATCCAACTTTGCCTCTAACTCTAGGACCAATCATTGCTCCAAAATTTATGACCAACATATAAAGTGGCTTTACTTAAGTATTACACCAACCACGGTAACCTGAAGTAGAAAAAAAGAAGATCTTACACGATGATGTTCTTCACCCCCAGGATTAATTGGAAGGGTCCCAGAGCTAAAATTCAGAAACCCCCATGCCCATTGAATGACTATTCAACCATTTTTCTATTATTGACTACTCCATTTTTTTCTTCTGCTTCCTTCTAAAACTGGTGCAGATAAAAATTTAGCAGATAAAATCTGCTAAAAATTTAGCAGATAATATACGGCCTTATGAACTAGTGTTGTTTTCTACAGGAGAGTCGCAAAGTGGGACCACTGGGTCAAGGGCACTGAAAATGATGCATATTTTATAAATCCTAAAAGATGTGGCGAGATTACCTGACAGAAGAGTTTAGCAGCTGACCCCCCTACCAACCCTACGCGAGTGCCAGTTTCCCAGCGTCCTTGCCAATAGTTGCTCTTTTTAATTTTTGCAAATCTGATGTGTGAGAAAAGTAACGTTATTTTTTCAATTAGTGAAGTTGAATATCTTCACGTATGAACTGCCTATTCACAGACATCGACTAACTCTATTGAAATTATAGATTTTTTCCCCGTTTTTTTCTAGGAGCAGGCTGAATAGAAAGAAGTATTAACGTTCTGTTACCTGTTCTGTAAAATCAGTTTTCCTAGACTCCCATTTGACTCAAGATGACTTTTGCCATTCAAAAAGTTGAAATTCATATACATTTTTAAATGAATTTAGTTTCATATCTTGCTTAAGAGAGTCCCTTCTATCCCCAAACTATAAAATATTCTCTGTATTTAAATCCTCTCAATTTTATTTTTCCGTTGAGATCGTTTATCTACTGGGATTTATTTTTGCACATAACACGAGGCAGGGAACGGAATAATTAAAAAAACAAAAACAAAAACAACTGCCAGGCATCCGAAGAGCTTAAGCAAAATCGAAGGAGCGGTGGACAAGTACGCTCTGGGTATTTCTGCAAGCAGGATTAAGGTCAGATCTTGGAAGCATTTCCGGTATGGCTTAAAACTATCAGGGCGGGAGAGCGATTTATAATGCGAGCAGCCTAGCTAGCATTTTATGCTTCCGCTCCCCAGTGTCCTCGGGATCATCAGACGGTTTCCTATCTAGGAACGTTGGATACGGATTCTCTCCACACCCTCAGCCACGGAATATCGATCTGCTCATTAAAAAAGCCACCTACTGAGGTCAATCAAAACATTCCGGGCCATCAAGGGCAAAAACTGCCGGAGAGAATCAGCTGTCCAATAGTGAGGGGAGGGAAGCGGGACGACGCTCTGCGCATGTGCGCTCTCTGTTGAAACTCTCCCGGGATGCTCTTTAGCAAGTCCGGGCTTCCGGCCGGTGGCGCATGCGCAGCCTAGTTATTGTGCGCTGAGCGACTCTGTAGGTCAGCTCCGTGCTCAGGGCCCTCTGGGAAGATGGCCGGAGCCGGCATGGCGTCTCTGGGCGCCTGGGTACCTTGTCGGAGGTGGAGCAAAGCGGCCGTCTTTGGCTTCCACCGTGGCTTCACCGCATTATTCAAAAGGAAGCCCGAGGGGACGCCACGGTGGCTCCCAGGTCAGTGGCCGAAAGGCGGGAGAAGTACGCGTTCTTTCGAACATCGGGTTTAGTCCGTTCCTGTCTAGTGCGTTTTTGGCGCCCTATTTAAAAATGTTCATCCCCCATTCTTAGTATCCTTGTTTTAGGCACTTTCAGCAATTCTGGTGGAGGTAGTAGGAAGACCGCTTCTTGGCCCTGGGTACCCTGCCCAGCCCCGGCCCTTGCTGGCGTTTTCCGCTTTGCAGTTTCAGGACTACCCTGCCCGTCTCCCCGCGTTAAGCGCCGACACCGGGAAATATTAAGATGTGCGTTTATTAGTTGCTTTTTCTGTCTTTTCTCTTCAGGTCTAAGGGGTTTACAAATCTTGACTCTGTTAGGATGCTTAGACCTGCCTTTGCTTCACTAGAGGGAATTGACGATATGAACTTTTTTGTTGTTGCAGAAGTGTAGATTCGGTCATCCAGCCTAATTTCTGATTTTTGCCTGTTCGATATTCCCAGCTCAGTGAAAACCGTAATCATTACTCAAAACAGGAAACTAGAATTTGGACAAAAAATGAGGGCATCTGAGTATTTTCTTTATCTTGTATTTGATTGTTCACCGTACCACCCTACCCTCAGTATATGTAGTCTGTCTTTCTGAATTTTGTCTTTTTATTCTCCGGTTGTGTTGTTTACACCTTTGCCATAGAAGCTGCCGGGTGCGCTGTGCTTGCAATAGAGACGTCATTGCTGACGCCCTTAGTTTTAGTTAAAATTTTAAGTGTGTATAATCAGTGTAATTGGATACAACCTAAAGACTTGTTGTATGTAAGTTCCTCCAGCGAAGTACAGTATGTCAGTTCATTAACTAGATTGTAATACTCTCCTTGGCACGCCATTAAGGACTTAGCTTCAGGCTTTGAGCTAATCCTTGTAGTATAATAAGATCATTTATGGGTGTCATATTAAGAACTGTCCACTTACAACTCACCAAAATGAAGCAAATTGTAATTGTCTTTGGAAGAAATTCCTGTTTGGGGCAGTAATATCAAGAAGAAGGTAGGAGGGATATTTTTGAGCACTGGAAGGGAATGGGAAGTTGACATTTTTGCAAATACAGTCTATCAGCTAACATAACTGGCCCCCATTAGCCCTGGTTTTCACTAAAAGTTTTAAATTTGGCATATTTCACTATACTCGGAAACTTTGAAACACACTAGTATGTGATAGGGATAGCGTTAGGGCTTTAATTCAGTTTTTAAAATTCAACTTCTTGGGCTGCCTGAATGGCTCAGTTGATAGAGTGTAGAATTCTTAATCTCAGGTTTGTGTGTTTAAGCCCCACTTGGGGCAAAGAGCCTACTTAAAAAAATCAGTCTCAAATCCAAAATGAAGGGAGCTTTTATTAACTCACACGGAGGGGGCCAAGATGTTTTCATTGGCCACAGTAAAGGAGAGGAAGGCTTCATTTAATGCAGGAGATTTTGTTGGTCCAGAAAAAAACTGTAAGGAAATACACAAAACTATTTTTTTAGATTTATTTATTTACTGAGAGAGAAACCACGAATGTGAGTATGCGTGTGTGCACATATGTGGGGGCGGGGAGGGAGGGAGAGAATCCCAAGCAGACTCTAGGTTCATCACAGAGCCAGATGCTGAGCTCCATCTCACACCCAAGGTCATGACCTGGGCTGAAATCAAAGAGTTGGATGCTTAACCCAGCGCCCCATTAACCTAATTTCTTTGGAAGGAGGAGGTAGCATTGTACATGACTTAATGTTCTTTAAATATCTTTTTACTTTTTTTTTTTTTAAGAGCAAGTATAGATTTTATGGTGGGAAAAATCTTCAAAAATGATGAAACAATGAGTAACTTTGTAAAGTTTGCTAGTTGTACTGTTGTACGTAAATTGCATGAACATCTTTGTAGCTTTTTCAAACCAACAAATAAAACATGCAGTGATTGCAGAACCCTATGAGAAATCTTTTTCCAAAAATGGTACTATTACAAATTATTCAAGGTTACTTGTAAAGAAACTGCTCATTGAAGCCACCTCAGGTAATAGAGAGTCATGCTTGGCTGTTAACCATGGCCCATGATTTTGTGGGTGGCAAGGGAGCCAGTGGTAAAAGTAGCATACCAGCACCCCCACCTTTGGAACAATTTCTCAAGGGCAGACCAGAGTTGTTTCTTCCTCTCTATACCAAACAGTAGAGGATGTGAAACTCCTCAAACATAGACAAAATTCAAAAGAAAATCATACAAGAAAAGGCCAAAATTAGTGTAGGTAAATCTGAACGTTGATACTATTTAGGAGAGATGATACAGCAGCAACAGGAAAACATTTTTTACAAGTCTTTATCTTTTATTGCCTTGAAATTTCCTCCTCATTTCGTATTTTGAAAGAATCAGGATTGGACCTTGCTCAAAGGCACTGATTTTGATACAAGTTCCGAAAATAACCATGCATAGGCTTGTGATTTTAGTACTTGAAGTCTTTGTTTTTCCTTTTAAATGGAAGTAGTTTTGACATGAATTTGACAAAGATAAGATTGAAAACCTACAGTTTCCCCTTGAACAAAATGGGTTTGACTGCAAAGGTCCACTTATACATTGATTTTTTTTTTCAATAAATACAGTGCTCTACTGTAAATATATTTTCTATATGATTTTCTGAACATTTTCTTTTCCCTAGCCTACTTTGTTATAAGAATATGACACATAGTATATACGACATACAAAATATGTGTTAATTGTTTATGTTATCAGTAAGGCCTCCAATCAATAGTAGGCTATTAGTAGTTGTGTTTTTGGGGAGTCAGAAGTACACGTGAATTTTCGACTCATGGGGAGTTAGCACCCCAACCCTCATGTTGCTCATGAACCAATTGTATATGGTTTTCCAAAAACGGTATTTGTGAACTGTAGTTTATGTTTTGTGTACTTTGTTTAGCTTGCAGACAAAAGACATCAGTCTCTTTCCTTAGTCGACCAGACCTTCCAAAACTGGCTTATAAGAAGCTAAAAGGCAAAAGTCCAGGAGTTATCTTCATCCCTGGCTATGTTTCTAATATGAACGGTACAAAAGCATTGGCGATTGAAGAGTTTTGCAAATCTCTAGGTCACGCCTATATAAGGTAGGAACAACGTATTTCAGAGAAAATACTACTACCATTTAGCATGGCAATAGAGAATTATTTCTGCTTTAACCAATTAAAGCAAATGCCAGTGCTTTTATGAATTAACTTATTTTAATGGTCTGTAAACTTTAACCTGGTGATTTAGGGTTATCATAAATGAAACCTTTAAAAGACCTGTTTTAAAATGGTCTTTGTGCTACACTGACAATGCTGGCAGGAAAGGAAACTATTAGTAACTAAACTCTGGATATAATAATCTAACATGACAACAAACCAGTAATAGTAGTTGGCTTTCTTGTAATGTCATAATTATATTGTGGTTTTCCATTGGGGATGTAAAGGCTTTTATTTTGCCATTCTTTATAACTCTACTTTTAAAATTATGTATTTAAAAAATGTATGAATTTAAGAATATTGTATATTTTTCATGTCTCTTACCTGTGATATTTTAAGTTCTCATTTCCTGTCTTCTTCATATTGAGCCCATTTGTTCCCTTGGTTTTAACTGTAGTCTGTAATTCCAAAATTTATTTCTCTGGCTTAGTATTTTCATTGGTGCCCCTATAAAAAAAGTAAATAAATGAATGTATTCTAAAATTAGTATTGTATAGTTCACATTTCCAGTGAGTTTTCTCTTTCCCCTCACTCCCGTAGTCTGATTATGTAGAAGGATAGAGGATATATGTTGTTTAACAAAAATTTGATTTCACAATTCCTAATATTTCATACTGATAATTATTTTAGTAAAAGAATGTGCTTACATTGTTGTTACTGGGTTTGTTTACCTTAACAATCATTTATATAGGGCCTGATTTGTCAGAAAAGATAGTATTGTTTAGTAGAAAGAACACAGCATGGGTTCAATAAGTACAGGTATTAGAATCAGTTCCAGCAATAACTGTGACAAGATGAGTCAGCTCAGTAACCCTGGAACTGTTTTCTTCATCAAAAAGGGGCAGGTTGAACTAAAGATAATCACTAAATCCTTTTTATCACTAACAGCCTAAAAATATATTCATCTAAATTGTTAGTAGTTTAACTAAAATTCGGTCAGTGGGTCTAGAAAATACATCTTTCAGAAATAAGATAATAAATAAATTTTTAAAACTAAAAAAATTTTAGATTTTATTCAGTATATTAGCTGAGATTATGTCAATTATACGGATTTAGTGTTACTCCTTTTATCATATTAACTGAGTGGTTTTCATTTTCATGCTCAGAACTTCCAAAAATTTGTTCTGACTTAACTGTTATTCTGAAGTCTGGACTGTCTTTTCCAAGTATCTGTCTTTTCTGACACTATTGCTGGGAGCTGTAAAATACACAGTGATTTCTAAAACATGACTGTTGTTCTTAACGATTAGGTGGGGGAAACACAAGATAAAATACATATGAGAAACAAAGCAAAAATACTCATCAGAACGTGATTGTGTCAAAAGAACAGTGTACTTAATTGTACAAAGTGAGAGAAAACTGCGGATTGAAGTGGGTCAAAAATACTTCATAAAGGCACACTGAAGGATATTTCAGACGTGGGTAAGAAGAAAGAGCTATACAGGAAGGAGGACTACCTGGGTCAAACATGATAATATCAGGAAAATTGCCATCATTCTTTTTTGTCCCCAAAAGAATCTGAATCAAGAAATTGTCATTTTGGGGCACCTGTGTGGCTCAGTGGGTTAAGCCTCTGCCTTCGGCTCAGGTCATGGCCTCAGGATCCTGAGATCGAGCCCCACATCAGGTTCTCTGCTCAGCAGGGAGCCTGCTTCCCTCTCTCTCTGCCTGCCTCTGCCTACTTGTGATCTCTATCTATCAAATAAATAAAATAAATCTCTATAAAAAATAAAGTAAAAAATTTAAAAAAAGAAATTGTCATTTTATTGGCTCTTGAATTTAAATTGAGACTATGAGCTCTGTAACCAGTTCCTGTCTCCCTATAAGACATGACATCTCTGGGTTTTCTGCATTTTGAATACATTTGAAATACATTTTTAAAGTAAATAAACATGATTGAATTATAATGTGCACAGACCATTAAGTAGTACTGTGTTAAAAAATAAACTAAATATATCTTTATAAATCTTATAAAATTATAGCCCTTTACCACAACGTTTTAATTTTTAAAAATCTATATATATTTTTCAAGATTTTACTTATTTATCTGTCAGAGAGATTGAGAGCACAAGCAGGTAGAGTGGCAGGCAGAGCCGGAGAGAGAAGCAGGCTCCCTGCTGAGCAGAGAGCCTGATGTGGGACTCAATTCCAGGACCTTGGGATCATGACCTGAGCTGAAGGCAGTGGCTTAACCAACTGAGCCACCCAGGCATCCCACCACAAAGTTTTAATTTAACCAAATTCCTTTTTATTAGCTTTTATCAAACTTCATTGCAATCTAATCACAATTATTGATTGCATGTTAGCTGGTTATTGGAGATTTTATCTTTTATGTGTATTCTAGTTTCTTAGTTCATTTTGTTGTGTTTTTGGCTGTAAGATCTTGGTTCTTTTTTTTTTTTTTTTTTTTTTTTTTTTAAAGATCTTATTTATTTATTTGACAGACAGAGATCACAAGTAGGCAGAGAGGGAGAGAGGAGGAAGCAGGCTCGCCGCTGAGCAGAGAGCCCAATGTGGGGCTCAATCCCAGGATCCTGGGATCATGACCTGAGCTGAAGGCAGAGGCTTTAACCCACTGAGCCACCCAGGCGAAAACTCTTATTTAAGATCTTGGTTCTTGAACAAAGAAATAGTTGTGTATATTGTACAAGAAATGGTGCATATGGCTATAGGAAAATGGTTTCTTGATGTCCTCTCCCCATGCCTAACATAAGATTGAGTTAGCGCTCCAGAATGTAGGACATGGCATTAGGGCTAGTATTCTCTCATAGTTATTTGTCATAGAATAATTAATTGTAGATTTAAGGATATGTCCCAGAATGTTGAGGCTGCCAGAACAGTGGTGTGTTGCTGTGTCTTAAAGCCCTAAACAGCCGAATATGTTTAAATTATCTTTGTCCCTTGATTAGGGTTCAGCAAGAGTGAACTGCATTTTTTACCCATAACTTTTAGTATCACTGAATGTTTGCTTTTCCCTCTTTGGAGGAACTCTACGTATATTCTGTATCTGCAATGCATATTAGGTTAGTTTTTTGTTTGTTTTAATTTTATTTGTTTATTTGACAGAGAGAGCATAAGCAGGCAGAGGGAGAGGGAAAAGCAGGCTCCCTGCTGAGTAAGGAGCCTGACACAGGGCTCTATCCTAGGACCTTGGGATCATGACCTGAGCCCAAAGCAGCAATGCATATTTGGAAGGCAGCTGTAAAAGATGCAGCAAATAGAGATGCCCGATTGCCCAGCAGAGGAAGGAAAAGGAGGATTGGCCAGTGTCTTTCCTCTTCTCCTGGGTCACTGCTGTGTGCCCTGGATTGTGAGAAGTAGTAACTGTGATTGAGGCTTCAGCAGTGCCCTTGTTACGCAATTCCCATGGGTCCCAAATCATTTCACTTTATACCTAAAGAAAATGTTTATTTCTTCTTTCTCCATGACTTATAAATCCCTAAAAAAATGTTGTATACTATTTATCACATATATATTCTTACACGTACACTGAAAACACTAGGATTATTTTTCACCAGATTTGAAGAGTAAACAAAATGCTTCAAATTTGAATAAAGTGATTCTTTTTACTTTTATCTTCCACTTTTATTTATTTAGTATGTGTTGTGATACTCAAGTGTATGAGGCGTATTACATGCCTTGCCTCTGAATGCAGAGACAAACCAAGAAGGGTGTTCCCTGCGAGGATCTGACAGTCTCGCAGCAATGATGAGGCACACTACACACACAAACTGTCTTCTAGAGTAGGTTATAAGAAATTGATTGTGACAGCTAAAAGTGAATTCTATATAAGTTTCATTAGGTAGAGATTTTTTCTTCAGCTTTTCTGGGAAGTTTATCCAGCAAAAAAAGATTCATTTGGACTAAGCTCTAAGAGCATATGAGCTGTGCAAGTGAAAGGAGAAGGTATTCCAGGTGAAGGGAATAGTAGGAGGCATGAAACAGGACAAAGAGCAGGAGCCAGTTGAGTAACAGCAAGTTGTTTAGTTTGGCCAAGGCAGTAGTGGCCTCTGATGAAATTATAAAAGGTCAGTCCGACATGACCAGAAGCTAGTGGTCTATAAAAACAAGCTAACATGCTAAGTGTTTATGTTGTATGTCACAGGGAACCACTGAAGTTTATGCCATGTCAATATCATGTTGCAGAAGAAACCTGACAGGTATAAAGTGGATCCATTCGGAAAGAGACTAGTCATAGAGACAGGAGGCTACTGTGATAGGCCAGGTTTGCAGCATAATATTGGTCTTACCAAATTGAAGAGAAAGAGATGAATGAGAAGAAAGGAGAGAGAGTGAGAGAGAATGGTACAGGAGGAAGCAGTGTTCCGTACCCTGGGGGAAAAACAGATTAGAATAAAACAGTCTGCTCTTGAAGAACTGACAGCATAGTCAGACATTTGAAACTTGATTACAACATAGTATGAAAAGTGTTGAGGGAGTACATACAAAGGAGGTAACTGATGGTAGTAAGCAAGGCATGTATGTTAAAGAAAGTGCTTCAGAGGAAAGTGCCTTGACTTAAACATTGAGTAAGAGTTTGGGTGAGGAAGGAAGGTTTCCCCCAGGGACTGGGGTTAAAGGCAACCTGCAGGTGTGGTATGATACTTCATGATCTGTTGAATTGTGCCTTGAAGGAGAGGTGAAATGCACAGATCACACAGACTTCGAGCCTGAAGACCTCGAAAGTTGGAAGGAGACGCAAACTAATGGAATGAGTTGGTGTTCATAAATTTGATTTGCCTCCTTCCTTTAATTAATTTAGTAAATACTAAGCATATACCATTTGCAAGGTTCTGATCTAGGCCAAAATAGTCTTGGCCCATATGGTGCTTCCATTCTAGTGTTGGGAGACAGACCACAAACACATAGATTTCTTTTATGTCAAGTAGCAGTATATGCCATGAAGAAAATAAAGCAGGGGACGGAATTCGAGAATGATGAAAGAAGCACAGTTTTGGATTGAGTTGGTCACAGAAGGCATCACTGGGGATGTAACATTGGAGCAGGAGGCCTGAAGGAGGTGAGGGAGCAAGCAAACTGGCTGTCTGGAAGTGTAGAGGGAGAAGCTGATGTAAAACTCCTGAGGCACAAACGTGGGTGGTGTATTCCATCAACTTCAGGAAGGCGAGAGAAGATAACAGTTGGGAGGGAGGGAACAAGAAAAAAAGGTCAGAGAGGTAGTCAGAGGCTAGTTTATGGTATGGACTTTATATTTTATTTAAAAATTATAGAAAGCTTTCAGAGGGTTTGTGCAAGACATGATTTTTGTTTTAAAAGGATCACTGACGACTACATGGGGAAGAGACTACGAGGGTAGGAAAGGGCGGCAGGAGACCTACGCGGAGACTGTCACACTGGTCCAGTCAGAGGAAGAGAGTAACAAGGAGCCACAGCTGGTGGTGGGGAGGGCGAGAGAGTTAGTGACTGGAGGCGATATTTAAAGGTTATGCCGGTAGGATCTGCTGAAGTATAGATTGACCTCAGTGTTTCATTTTAATATATTTTAAGCTTTGTAATAATGGTAAATTTACTGTCTTCCCCTCAAAAATCAGAGAAACAAACATATAAATAGATACTTAGATATAGATTTGTTTTCCCTTTTTCTAGGTTTGATTACTCAGGAGTTGGAAATTCGGAGGGCAACTTAGAAGAATGCACAGTGGGAAGATGGAGAAAAGATGTTCTTTCTATAATTGATGACTTAGCTGAAGGACCGCAGGTGACTGTTTTTGTTAAATATGATTATTGACTAACCTCATGCTTTTTTAACTGTTTCTTTAGCTATGAAAATTTAATAGTTTAAATATTTAACCATCAGTTTTGGTATTTGATTTAAATTTGTTCTGTCATTTTTGGGGCGCCTGGGTGGCTCAGTGGGTAAAGCCTCTGCCTTCGGCTCAGGTCATGATCCCAGGGTCCTGGGATCAAGCCCCACATAGGGCTCTCTGCTCAGCGGGGAGCCTGCTTCCCCCTTTCTCTCTGCCTGCCTCTCTGCCTACTTGTGATCTCTGTCTGTCAGGTAAATAAATAAAATCTTAAAAAAAAAAAAAAAAAAAAAAAAATTTGTTCTGTCATTTTTACTTTCTCATAAAATGTAAGTAAGCATTTTACTTTTCACTGCAGTCATAATTTTAATTCTGCTTTATGCCAAATATTAAAAGTCTGGGAGCTAATGGATGTTGAAGACAAAAGTACATACATAAATTACTCAGTCCACTTACAGAAAAGAAAATTCCTCTTTAAAACTATAAATTTTTATTTTTAGATACTAGTTGGATCTAGCCTTGGAGGATGGCTTATGTTTCATGCTGCAATTGCAAGGCCACAAAGAGTTGTTGCCCTTATTGGTGTAGCAACAGCTGTAGATGGCCTGGTGACACAGTTCAATCAGCTTCCTGTTGAGGTAAGTCACAAGCAACCTCTTGTCATTCTCCTGCTCCCTCTTTGAATATTTGTTCATGTGTCATCTGTCCTTTGACTTCCTTTGCTGGCTCATCTTTTTGCCTTAGCTGCCTTTTTGTATACAGTCTCTACCTTCTTTAACTAATTGGTCTCTTGTTCAAGGTTCCCTTTTTTTCACAGCCTCTTCAAATCATTCTGCTGAATATTTGAACCATGTTAATGAAATCACACTTAAATTATTTTTTTAGCAACATTTTCT
This sequence comes from Mustela putorius furo, assembly GCF_011764305.1. Taxonomy (NCBI): domain Eukaryota; kingdom Metazoa; phylum Chordata; class Mammalia; order Carnivora; family Mustelidae; genus Mustela; species Mustela putorius. The sequence continues at coordinate 37,346,096 of NW_025421987.1, forward strand.
TTATAAATCACATTTACTTATCCTACATTGTGATCTTTTTTTGTACCTCTTATTCTTACTTTGTGGCATATGGGAAATAGTACTTACGATCTTGTTGGACTTGGGTCATCAGTTCTGAAACTTTTTTTTAAGCGTGAAAGCAGCCTCAGAACTTTTCCCAGCAGAGCTCTGCAAGTACACACCATCAGTCGATCAGAATTAGCACACAGGAGATGAGATTTGCCATTCCTGGCTTAGACACTTAGTTGGCATTCTTTTCTACGACTAATTCTCACTTAAAAAAATTTTTTGCTTTTCATTATTAGCATGCCTTTCAGCAAATCATGGTTGAAATGAGGTTTCTGAAATGAATGAAGGTAATGTACTTGTTATGCTTCATTATTGGGCATATGTTTAAGCACTTCACTTTTGTCTGCAGGGGTAAAGAAATCGTGGGTCAAGGCTGTTTATTTGTGTATATTTTGGTACTCTTTTTTTTTTTATTAATTACACACTTTTATTCTACTGTCTCTAGGTTCATAATGTATATATTTTTTAAAATTTATTTTGTTACTCTTTTGTAATCAGTTGAGTTCTCTTTGCCTGTTTTTTCCCTAAGGATCTAAATGTCCCTGTGGACTATGATCCTGGTAGGACTGAGGCACAGAAAAAAAAAGAAAACCAGTTGTGTGTTGGTTCAGATAATGTTGCCCCAAGGCCAGCAGCCTCAGTTTCACCTGACAGCTTGCTAGAGATGCACATTCCCAAGCTTCCCCTTGCGGCCAGTGGTCTGCTTTAGTCAGCTGAAGTTGGAGAACCACTGCGCTAGAGAGCAAATGAGCACATGGAGGAGGGAACATGTAGTGTTGAATAGTAGAGTATATTGTTTGCCTCGTTCTGCACTGGTGCATACCAGTGCCATAGATTATACAGTTCTGAGCTTATTTCTCAATCCACATTCTTCTCAGCTTCTGGAAAAAATGGCATTGTCTGCAAATGTGGTTTTATGTCCTTTCCTCTGAGGGCTAAGATTACAGAGCTGGTCTACCATGCGCTTATATTTCTGGGGGGAAAAATTATTATTATTATTATTATTATTTTTGCTATCTTAGTTGTTTCTCATGCGTGCATAGTTGCTCAGTGTCCTCATTCTGCTAAATTCTACCATTGTATCTTTCTGCATATAAACTTTGAACCCTTTACCCCGTCCTTTAACTCAGTTAAATAGTGGTTCTCCTGCTAGGAAATTATTTCAAGAACATAGCAGATTGAGGAGGAGGTGATTAAATAAATTTGTTGTTGTTGTTACAGTAAATGACAGGATCTTTGTGTATTTCTTTTTATGTGTATGTATCCACATCACTCGGGGAGGATATGGTAAATCCCACCTAAGTGACTGAGAAGGTCTGTGGCCTGAAAATCAGGGCATGTCTTTGCTAATCCTGAATCAGACCAGCAAATGGTTGTAAATAGAAGCATGTTAATTTAAAAGCATGTGTAAGGGAAGAGCAGGGGCACTAAGACCACTATCTCTTCTTCACAGAAGCAGTTACCTCTAACAATGGCAAGGCAGCAAAAGTGGTGATTGTCACTATCATCTTTAGCCCAGGCAGTGTTAACATTGCTTATTGGGTAGGAACAGACTAACAATGTCTCCTTCTTTGAACACTTGAGGCCATCAGACAACAGCACAGCTGTTTCGAATATAAGCTTTGCAACCACATCACCTTGATGTGGTTTCTTCTAGCTCTAGAACTTAATACATATTGTACGTTTTCTTTGGTTAATGATGTTTTTTGCTATTCTGAACTTTCTGTTTTTGAGGGTTCGGTACATATAACATTCTGTAAAGTGAAGTTTGTTCTTTGGACAGTATTCATTCAGTTCAGTGGCAGATAACAGCTTGATGGGGGCAGGGATACTTAAAATGCTGCTGTTCTTAATTATGTCTTAGTAATTACCATGGTTCCCACTTCATCTAATAACCAATGAAACTGAGTTCTAATTACTGAAATTAGAAATTTAGGAATTATCCTGAGTACCTTGAGGATTACTGAATATCAATTTTTTTAAAAATTTTTATTTATTTATTTGACAGAGATCACAAGTAGGCAGAGAGAGAAGAGAAAGCAGGCTCCCCACTGAGCAGAGAGCCCAATGTGAGGCTCAATCCCAGGACCCTGGGCTCATGACCCGAGCCAAAGGCTTTAACCCACAGAGCCACCCAGGTGCCCCTGAATATCAGTTTTTGCCTTTAATATTCAGTTCCCATGTTTTTTTTTTTGTTTTTATTTGTTTGTTTGTTTTTTTTTTAAGATTTTATTTATTTATTTGACAGAGAGAGATCACAAGTAGGCAGAGAGAGAGAGGAGGAAGCAGGCCCCAGTTCCCATGTTTTAATGAAGAAGATGCCTTGATGGGGCGCCTGGGTGGCTCAGTGGATTAAAGCCTCTGCCTTTGGCTCAGGTCGTGATCCCAGGGTCCTGGGATCGAGCTCCACATCGGGCTCTCTGCTCAGCAGGGAGCCTGCTTCCACCTCTCTTTCTCTGCCTGCCTCTGCCTGCAAATAAATAAATAAAATCTTTTTTTAAAAAATACCTTGATATTAATATAGACTCATGTATCTCACAGTTTTTAAAATTTTATTAATTTCAAATCATTTGAAGACATGGTTAAGAGTATAGCTTTCAGATACACAGCTTTTTCACATCAGTATATCATTTTGGAATTTTAAAGAATACATTAAAATGCCTAAATACATACAGATTATAGCATACATATTTTACTGTTTAAATTCTTGTTTTCCTTTCATATTTGCAGTAAATTAATGTATTTTAAATATGGAAAAACCATATCTTCACTGAAAATTTAAATACAAAAATTTTCAATATATTATATTTGGTTTTTCTTTCCTTTTATTTTTCCTTATTTTTGATAAGATGTCCACCTATTTTTATAGTCAGAAATGTCCTTAATATGATATGGTTCCAAGAGCCATAAAAACATTTATATCTTGATATATTAGTTAAATATAATCTCTCCAAATAAGTTACTATATACAGATAAATCTTTGTGCTCAAGATGTTCATAAAAGTACCCAGCAGTTAGGGGTTACATACATAGCAGAGCAGCTCCCTTGCTGCAATCTATTGAAAGTCACGAGGGTTTGTATTTTTTTAATATTTTTAAAATTTTAAAAATAAAGGAAAAAATTTAAAAATATAAAATTAAAAAAAGAAGTACCCAGCAGTGTGGGAATATTTAATTAGCTTAGACCCAGTATAATGGACTACTGTCAACCTTTGAAAACTTCATAGAATTTTTTAAAACCCAGATATCATGTAGAAGTAAAGCAATGTAGAAAACTCTGTATGAATGTGTGGTAGATATCCGTTTTACATATTACATGTATAAAACCAAATACATGGAGAAAAATATTGGAAGGAAATGAGCCAGAATATTCATGGGTGTTGTATCTAAGAGGTGGGATTATGTGCACTCTTTTTTATAATTTCTATATTCCCCATGTTTTCTATAATGTGTGTACATTACTTTAATTAGAAAAATTGTTTAAGGGGTTCCTGGATAGCTTAGTCTGTTAAGTGTCTGCCTTCAGTGAGGTCATGATCCCAGGGTCCTGGGATTGAGCCCTGCTTGTGGCTCCCTGCTCATTGGGAAGCCTGTTTTGCCCTTCTCCCTCTGCCCCTCCCCCTGCTCCTGCTCCATCTCTATCTCAAATAAATAAATCAAATCTTAAAAAAAAAAGAAAAAGAAAAATTGTAAAGACAAATTATAATCCAAAAAGTAAGACAAACTCTAATCTAAAAAGTAAGGCAAATTATAATCTAATAAGTAAAAAAAATTCTTCAAGAATCAAAAGATACCCAGTGTTTCATTTTAAGAGCGTAAGCATGGAAATGATTTCCTTGTTCAGTTTTCAGGAAGTATTTGGAAGACTTCATTGTCTTCCAAAACAACACATTCTTTTTTCTCATTCCCTAGGACTCTGAAAGGCAAAAGCAGTGCCTCTTTTTTTTTTTTTTTTTGTAACATTTAGCCTGAAAAAAAAATTTTTTTTTTAAGATTTTATTTATTCATTTGACAGTGTAAGCGAGAGAGAGCACACAAGCAGGGGGAGAGACAGGGAGAGAGAAAAGCAGACTCCCCACTGAGCTGTGAGTCCCCTGTTGGGGTTCATGGGGCTTGAGATTACCTGAGCCAAAGGCAGATGCCCAACCAGCTGAACCACTCAGACACTCCCAGCCTGAAATTCTATGTTTGATTATACCAGAGTAACTACTATTGTATTTTTCATTTTTAGTTTTAGGCTTGATTCTTTACTTCCCTTATCCCCTCCCCATTTTACTAACTTCACATTATAGACACTCAGTTTTGTGCTTTTTGAAATCTGAACAATTGTTATTCCTAAGAATTGGTTTTATATATTATGAATGATACCTGAACTTATTCCAAGAAATTATTTTTTTCTCCCCTTCATTTTCCCTTTCATTTGGGATGAAGCAGCACCTGATTTAAGATGTTACCTGATAAAGCGAAATCTAAGTGTGAATCCTAGCCATGACAGCTGTTACCTTTCAGTTTTAAACATGAAATTTAACCTCTCTAGACTCCCAATACCCTCTTGTAAAAATGCTATAATAACAACTTTTATCGGGATCTCATGAGGTACTGTGTGTAAAGTGCCTGTCAGAGTACCTTGCACAGTGTTTAATTATTGATAACTATCATTATTACATTTTTATCTCTTTTTTTCCTTTTTTTCTAGGACTGCTTTCCTTAGACTGTTTTAAGACTACTGCATGTGTTAGAGTTGCATACATTTCTTTTCCTCTTTTTTCCCAATAGGTCAAAAAGGAAGTAGAGACGAAAGGCGTGTGGGCCATGCCATCAAGGTACAGTGAAGACGGAGTTTATCACCTTCAGTACAGTTTCATTAAGGAAGCCGAACACCACTGCTTGTTACATAGCCCTATCCCTGTGAACTGCCCGGTACGACTGCTCCATGGCATGAAAGATGACATCATACCTTGGCATACATCCATACAGGTTGCTGACCGAGTGGTCAGTGCAGATGTAGATGTCATCCTCCGAAAGCATAGTGATCACCGAATGAAGGAAAAAGCAGACATTCAACTCCTTGTTTACACTATTGATGACTTAATTGATAAGCTTTCAACTGTAGTTAACTAGAATCACATTTTTAGTTGGTATGTAAACCAACAGATCCAGAAGCTTGGAAGAGGGATAACAAATGAAAGACCCCGATACTTGGGTTTTTTCCTCTTGTCTCTACTTTGTAAATATCACATGAGTATTTATTCAATGATGTAGGATACAAATGGTGCAGATCGTGAAGAAAGTACAAGCTGCTGTTTGGAAAATTTCCTCCTTCCTCCAATCTTTGATTTTTTTAAATTGAAGTATTGTTGACACGCCAGTGTTATGTCGAATCACATAGTGATTCGACAGCCCTATATGTTACACCGCGCTCACCACAAGCGTAGCTATTGTCTGTACGATACGGCGCTATTACAATACCATTGACTCTGTTCCCTGTGCGGTACCTTTCATCCCAGTGGTTACTCATTCTGTAGCTGGAAGCCTGTAGCTCCCACTCTTCTTCATTTATTTTTGTTCATCCACCCACCCCCTCCCTTTGACAACCACCAGTTCTCTGTTTCTGTGGGTCTGTTTCTGCTTTGTTTGTTTTGCTTTTTAGGTTCCACATATAAGTGAAATCATACCATATTTTGTCTTTCTCTGTCTTATTTCACTTAATTTAATACCTTCTAGATGTATCCATGTTGCATGGTTGTTTTGTGTTTTTTGTTTTGTTTTGTTTTGTTTTGTTGTTTTTTTCATTAAAATATTTCCTACTTTTTTGTTCAAGAGATGTTTACCTGCTAAATGCTTATGTTAAATCGGGACAGTTCTTAATTTGTTGTATTCTTGTCTACTTAGAATTGTTAATAAAGCTGGAGTTTTTTGTCTTTTTTTGGTGTTGGTCATATACAGAGATTTGTAAAATTGCTTCTGATTTTAAAATGCATTTCACAAAATATAGGACAGTCTTTAATAAATGACCAGAAAAAATCCTGAAGCATAATAAAGTTCAAAAAGTAAGGATACCACTTTATATATTATATTCTGCATATTATATTTGAACTTAAAGTTATCTTTTTTTAAAGGCTCAAAACTTTACAGTAATATAAAGAAAATACATCACTTTTAAATGTTGGCTTGTATGTCATTTAAATGGGGGGATGTGATATTAATGATGTAGTATATTCTAAAGAGGTAATTAATCTTTATATATTATTGCCTGCTTGCAGAAACATTCCTTTTCTGTTAATATGTGCCTTAAGTACAAATAGCCAAGTGACTACTATCCATGTCAGAGGGCTTTTTGAAGTGTAGAGATAGTAAGAAAATACAAAATGCAATTATTACATAGGTGTTTTTAAGAACTAAAATGAGCTTGTGCAGTAGTGATTCTTTATATGACTGAGTTGGTGTCAAGGCAAAACAAATCGACAACATGACACAGAGAAAATCATTGGGATAAAGTTCCTGTGCCAAAGAAAGCTAACAGCAGGCCTGACAGCTTAGCCTCAGAGAGACCAGCTTGTAGGTGAGCCCATGGTTGCATCTGGGAACTTGGCTTTTGCAGGTTTCCACCACTCCCAGAACGGATAAAAGTGGCTCACTCTGCCTAAACTGTCTATACTGCATGAGCAGTAGTGTTTGTGCTGAACACCTTTCCCTCTGGGAGTCTGCAGTTGTAAGTGGCAGGCAGAGGCTGCCTAAGTGACCAGCTCCCACTACTCGGGCACTGGCCTGGTGGACCACATTTCACATGTATCGTCACAACCTTACTGGGGGAATTGCAGCTCATGTGGCATGATCACTGGGAGAGAATTCTTGAAGCTTCCGCCTCATTTCTCCAGACATCGCCTCCTGCATCTTTTTGTTCCTTTGCATATTTTACTGTGTACCTTTAAACTAAGAAGTCCTAGCTCTGAGGAGAAGTAGGTACTGAGTTCTGTGAGTCCTAACAAGTTATCGAACCTACAGGTGGTCCCTGACTCAGATACTAAAAAGGTTAATGCCTTACAGGACTGCAATCTATGAGTTCTCTTTTATACTGAAGAGGAGCACTCAAATACACAAGTTGTGCATGTGTCCTGGTGCCTAGTGACAGCCGGGCGTTGATAGCGGATAGTAGGGTGGGTATTCCAGGGCCTGCTCCGCCCAGACACTGCTAGTCACGAGGATTCAAAAGACAAGAGAAAGTGGCCCTGCCCCTGGGACTTTTCTGGAGCTAAACTCGTACTAAAATGTAATAAGCGCGATTAGAGATTTGTAGCATACCTGTAGAGGCAATGTGCATTCAGGTTAGGGACAGACTATGCGGTGTGGGTTTAAACTCCTAGCTCACCATTTACAAACCCTGTAATTGAGCAATTTACTTAACCTCTTTGAAGTTTTGTCAGCTGTAAAATGACATAAAGCTAGGTAATAAAGCATAAGGATTCAGTAAGTACAGTACCTTTAGAACAATGACACACACACAGGAGTCACTATCTTTTCACTTATAATGCACTGAGCACAGTCTGGTGAGAAACTGGTGGACATAATTTGTGGGGTTTAGGAAGAAAAAGCAGCAAGGAAGCCAGCAGGGCTTTCAAAGCACCTTCTCTTCAAGATGCTAAGCTGGAAGAAGGTTAGTTGTGTGGTATCATTTCAAACATTCAAAGGTTAGCAAAGGGGAGGAGGAGAAACCTTCACTATCTGAAAATGGGAAAAGCTGTTTTATTTATATTTATTTAAAAAATATTTTAAAAAATATTTTATTCATTTGAGAAGAAGAGCACAAGCAGAGGGAGAGGGAGAAGCAGACTTCTCATGGAGCTACGAGCCCAATGCAGGACTCGATCCCAGGACCTGGAGATCATGACCCAAGCTGAAGGCAGACACCCAGCTATCTGAGCCACCCAGATGTCCCTGGAAAAGCTATTTTGAAATCTCATATAGCTTTGCAGAGGGTAACATCACAAATTCCAAATTCCAAATGATTTTGTATTTGTATCAATGAGATGTTTCTAGTGCATTGTTAATTACTTTAGTGGGAGTTTCTCCCCAGTGTTTTCCCCTAAAGCCCTCTTTTTTCTTTTCTTTCTTTTTTTTTCTTCTAAAACCACTCCATGCCATGTATCCAGTGACACGGAAAACGCTTGAACAAGCAAGCAGCAGCCCCTGAGTGCCTTATCCTCTGGAACCCCTGCATTATTTTAACAGTGACATGAGCCTTCTGAACAACCTCAGCATGTGCAATGGAGAGAGAGAAAGCAGACACCAATGGTAAGGAAACCTAAGTGAGGCCACAGAATAAATTTGCTTTTGCTGCATCTGCTGAGCTTAGAGGCATCTCCAGACACAAATCTAAACAGTATGCTGTTCTCTGAGCAGCCAATAGAAAGTTCTGTGTGGAGAAGAGGAGGGAAAGAGCCTGGGGCAAGGCTGAGCTTTACAAAGCTAGGAGCTCGCAAGGGGAATATGACCAGCCACAGAATGGGTCCCTGCCGAAAGGGAAAACACCTAATTTTCATTAAATTTGAAACTGATAAAATAAAATCCAAACAACTAAGAAACTCTTATTTTCTGAAGAAAAGAAGTAGATGGATGGAATTTAGATACACCTTTTAAAGATCCCCTTTAAATACACATTAGTCGTTTTTAATTTAGAGACATAATCACATGGTATGCATGGTTCTTTTGATTTAGAAAAAAAAATGGATGCTTTTGTACATTTAGAGAATATACCTAGTAAAATGCAAGCAATTTTTCTTTTTTAACCAATTGTGTCTTTTGAGGAAATTATCCTTCCAAACATTTGGACTCTCCCTTTTCTTGGGCTTTCAGGGTTTTGCTGACAGAAAAACTCTCTTCTACTACAAAAAGAAATAAAAAGGTCAAGTGTCAGTTGCCCAGTGAAAGCCTTTCCCAACTTGTTCCCAACCCTCTGTTTCTAACAGGTTTGTCATCGGGTCCTCTGCACTCTCAAGAACAGCATTCTATTCTCTTTTTGATAGAACTTAAGTGCTTTACAGGGCACCTGGGTGGCTCAGTTGGTTAAGTGTGTACCTTCCGCTTGGGTCATGATCCCAGGGTCCTGGGATCAAGTCCCGCATCGGGCTCCCTGCACAGACGGGAGTCTGCTTCTCCCTCATCCCCTCCCCAGCTCATGCTCTCTCTCTCTCTCTCTCTCTCTCTCTCATGCTGTTCTCTCTTTCAAAAAATTAATAAAATCTTTTTAAAAGAGAAAAAAAAAAAGAACCTAAGTGCTTTACTATTCCCATGTATGTACCAATCTCCCTGAGGTCAAGAGCTTTGTTTTAACACGCTCGCCCCCCAGGCATCTCTGACCATGCCCTGATAGCTCTTTGCTCATTTCTCCTCCTTACCCACTGCATTAACATTAACGTTCTGGGGAATTCTGACCTTCGCCTTCTTCTCTGGGTACTTACCCTAAACAACCACACTGATGCTCCTAGTTTTTTGAGGGGCAGAGGGAGAGAGAGGATCTCAAGCAGACACCCTGCTGAGTGCAGAGCCTGATCTCACAACCCTGACTGAGATCATGACCTGAGCCGAAATCAGGGGCTTAACCAACTGAGCCACCTAGGTGCCCCGACACATTCCTATTTTAACAGCTCCTTGCATGCAGGTGATTCAAGTCCATTCCTCCATTCCAGACTTTCCTCTTGAGCTCCAGACCCATTAAACCAGCTATCTAATGAACTGGGATGGATCATGGGCCTCCCAGATGTAGGAAGTACAAACTCTGTTACCTTTCCCCTATATGTACCTCCCAAATGAGTCCCCTTACAATAAATGGCACCATTAACACGTTATACCAGTCAAATTTGGAGGCACTCCAGTCATCTCCTTTTCCTTCACATACATCAACAGGATGATTCTCTTTCCCTAATAAAACAACGCAGGATTCTTTTGCGTAAGTCCAGTGGCAGGCAAAGCCAGTAAATATTGAACAGCCAGCGTTCCAGAAAAAATGAATAAAAGCACCCTGATTTATAAATTTGCCAACATCCATGGCATAAATATTTCTTTAATGACTGGTTTGAAGCTATCACGGTGATGTCACTGAACTCAACCAAGTTGGGCAGAAATGGCTAGGAACACACCATTATACAGTAAATACTCTGTAAAGAGACAGCAAACATAATAATATTCTCAAAAGTACATGTAATAGTAAAACATAGCAAAATAAATTAGGAAGTAATCTATTTTGAGTATTTAACATTTGTAATTAAGTTTAAATAATTTAATTGCTTATAATGGCTAAGTGACAACTGGGTTTCCCAGCTCCTGAAAATTTAACCATGGGCCCTTGCAAGCAGACTCCTTTATGGTCTAGAGCCTCCATGCCAGCCACGCCTTAGTTTTCTACCTGTATGTCTCTTCTCTTTGATCCTAGGCTCCATTGATACTGGAACATTTTCACCTGCCTAACGAAGCTGCCTTTGCCTGCCATGTTCCTGACGTTCCCAATCCCTCCCGCTTCACCCCATCCACCTGGTAACACCTTACCCCTTTCACCTGATAAACACCCACTCATCTTTTGAGGCTTAAAGTCATCTCGTTTAGAAACCTGTTCCCCAATCCCTACCCCCTTCTTCTAGCTATCACTGTACCTCAGTACCTTGTGCATATTTTTAGCATGACACCTTGCTGGCATTTATTGTTTGCAAGTTTAACTTTGCTACTAGACCTAGTTGCCATGTCCCATGCATTTTTGTACTCAGATACATAGGCCCTTTTAAAAAGCTGTCGAGAAAATTAGTTCTAACGCTAGTAGACCTCAGTAAATGTAGAGCTGAGCCAATTTCCCTCAGGGATCAAACATTTTTTTTTTTTTTTTCTAAAGACTTTTGGTAGATTGCAGGACACTTCTAACCTAACCCCATTCTTTGCCACTGTATCCTCTCCAGAACTATGAGCTCAATCATTTGCTTAAAGCACCCCCATCTGTTTTGTCACGATGGAAGGAAATCTTTGGGTATAAATTACCTGGAAGGAAAGAAGGAAGGGAGGAAAGAAAAAAGAAGGGAAGAGAGGAAGAAAGGGAAGAAGGAAGAAGAGGAAAGAAGGTAACTGTACATGTACATCTTTTAGAACTATTTCTAGTTTTATACAACAAACCAACCTCTTCCTTCAAGCAATTCCAGCCACAGAGAAAGTGACATGCCTTCTGTTTGGGCCTCTGTTCCTTTAATGGCAAGTTGGAACTGACCTCACTGCTTCCACCCAAGACACAACTCAGTGACTCCCGAAATTCCGCTGAAAATTTCCCTGCTCTAAACTCTTCCCCAACCCCCAAGTCTACAGAGACACTTTTGTTGTCTTCAGAGCTTCTTCAACTGAAGATTGCATGCAGCACCAAGATCTGCATTAGTCTGTCATTTCTGTGCCTTTTGCTAAACCCAGTGCTCTTCTAAAAGCAGGCTCTCTTACAACCCTGTGTGTCTCCGAGTTCTCTCTCTACGCCTTCAGCTACTGACCACGAAGTCTTCTCCCAGGCAGACAGCCCCCATGTCTACCAAGTGATTGCATTTCCACTAGTCCAGGCCCCAGCCGGCAGGAGAGTTCTCTCAATACCTGTACTATTTAAGGAGTCATTCCCTGCCGAGCTTCCAACCAGTTTTGCACTGGGACCGAGATTATCTTTGCATGTACCAGAATTGCTTTCTCTAATACGCCTGAGTCAACTGAGCAAACCGTTCCAGGGGGAAGAGCTCTATTTGATTCCTTTCCAGTGCAGTACTTGGCACAATTAAGCACTCAAAAAATATTTGCTGAACGAACCAAAAGAACATATTTTGGGGTGATTTTCTCATGAAAAGTACCCATAGACCTACATAACGCCAATGAGACCTTACCCGCCTAAGTGCTTTACAGTCTCGGAAATCTGATTGCCCAGCTCTTTGTCAGTTATAAAAGTTTCAGGGGCGCCTGGGTGGCTCAGTGGGTTAAGCCTCTGCCTTCTGCTCAGGTCATGATCTCAGGGTCCTGGGACTGAGCCCCGCATTGGGTTCTCTGCTCCCTCTCTCTGCCTGCCTCTCTGCCTACTTGTGATCTCTGTTTGCCAAATAAATAAATAAAATCTTAAAAAAAATTTTTTTTTCAGGCCAACCTGGGTCTAAGTTGATTTGTCCCGAGGTATTGTTTAACCCAATACTCAGTCCCGGGGGAGGGGGTGGCGGTGGGTAGCATGCCAGTGGGGCCTGCCAGGTCCTTAACTACAATAGACAGACGAAATGCTCACACTTTATCAACACCTTTCACTCCAGGAGTCTCTTAGCACATTGACATTGAGCTCTGTTTAATTGATGAAACATGCTCCTAGTATCTTTCGATTAAAAACAGCATTAAAAAGGTGCATTCTTTGGATAAGTCAAACTGAGACACCACAGTTTCGCACAAGGATGGAAGTTTCTGGATGGAATCTGGCTGGCAGCTTCACAAGTGAATGGTTGCGGCTCTCCGCCCCTCCCTCCGGTCCAGCGACAACTGTTACCTCAGGGCACAGGGAAAGTGGTTTGGCAATCCCGACAGATGGACAGCTGACAAAATGGACCCTCCCCCAGGCCCCAGGCCCCCCGCAGCTGTGTGCTGGTCGGGTGTAGACAATCGGCCCGTCTCCCCCAGAGGAGGGGAAAGAATTGTGCGTCTCTCAGCGGGAGGGAGGCGGGCGGGCTTGAGTGACACAGGAGAGGGCCGGGGCTTTTTGCCCGGCTCTTAGCAACGGCCCGGGCCTGACCCTCCTCAGCCAGGAGAAAATCGAATCAGTGCCCCCTTCTTCCAGGCGCCACGCAGCAGCAGACGCTGAACGTCCAGGCGGGCTGCCTTCCTGCCTGTTAATGACCTGCGCTCTCCCATCCCAGGGTCTCTGCAAAGCGCTTCTGGAGAGGGGGAGTCACGACCACCACCCAGCGCTCCCCCTGACCCCCACCCCGCGGCTGCCGGCGGGGGTGGGGGGCTCGGCCTCGACTGTGAGTCCGAGCGCATCATCTCATCTCATCTCGTCCCATCGATAGGCGGGACCGACAGGGGCGTTCCGGCGCCCCTGGACCAGCAGGGGCTTTATTCTAGAGTCACCGGCGCGTGGCTGCGCTGTTCTTTCGCGTCGGTAGGTGAAACCCCAGCGGCTTCATTGGCTCCTCGATTTAAACCCCGCCCGGCTTTTCTGCCCGCTCCCGCTGCCGCTGGGCCAGACCGCCCAGCCCCGCGCGTCCCAGCCCCGCTCGCAGGGAGCCCGGGGCCGCCGCTGCTATTGTGTGGATGCCGCGCGTGTCCTCTCTTGTCTTCCAGAGATGGCTAACCGGGGCCCGAGCTACGGCTTAAGCCGAGAGGTGCAGGAGAAGATCGAGCAGAAGTACGACGCGGACCTGGAGAACAAGCTGGTGGACTGGATCATCCTGCAGTGCGCCGAGGACATAGAGCACCCGCCCCCCGGCCGGGCCCATTTTCAGCAATGGTTAATGGACGGGACGGTAAGGCCGCAGCGGTCTGGCTTGCCGGGGCAGTGGGCTGGGATAGCCCTCCAGGGCTTTCTCTTCCCAGGCGAGGCTGCGGGAGGGGCTGCGGCTGCCAATCTCTGGTCTCCCGGGGTGGGTACGGGCATGCCTTTATTCCTCAGGGTTGAGGAGCCGGGCTCCCGCACAGTTCCCCTAGCTGGCTTAGAGGATTCTGCGCCCACCGGATACAGGGCAGCTTCCTTTGGAGTTGTTGCCAAATTAGAAGCCTTTTTGCTTTTTCCAGTGGGACTAGAGATAAGGATTTCCCTTCCCTGTCTCCAGCTTTTCGGTCCCTCAGCTCTTGGAGGGTTATTTCTCCTCCCCGCCCAGGAAATGGGTTAGTTACAAAGTACAACAAAGGAAGGGGTCAGGGAGACTAAACACCTTCCCATCCTTCCTTCTGCCTGGGAGCCCTGCTGCTCTGGGAGCCCCGAATGTCTGTTGAATGCATGGGTTCTCAAGAGACTGAAGGGAATCCTTATTTGAAAACTGCTTTTCTGATCAGAGGCTCTGGTGTGTTTGGGGGCTGGGGAGTGCTGATTCCCACAAGCCCCGCTTTTCCCTGCAGGCTGTGATTTACTGTTACGTAACAGCTGCTCCCCGCTTCTGCCGGGTTGCCCAGGACTTGGGTTAGGGGTAACTAGGAGGATGGTACCCGGTTCGGTTATTTTATACATCGTTGGCACATACAGGATGAATTATTGAAGCCTGATTCTGATCTGCCTTTTGATAGAAGACATAGTATTAGATTTTATTATTTGACCTCCCCTCCCTCCCTTGAAAGTCTGCAATCACGGTCTCATCACCACACATTTTTCCCTATTTTGTAAACATTCTTTCCCTCCTCCAGAGGAAGGAGGGGAGGAGCGAGGAGGGAAGGGGATTCCTAGGCTGCAGGACCTGCTAGAGTCTGGAGCAGCTCAGGGAGTGAGGCCGCCTGGGTCTTTGGGATTTGGCGTGGGAACTCAGCCACCCAGCCCTGAGCCAGTGCCTTCCTAGGGTGCAAGACTTGCTCCAGCCCAAACCTCTAAGCTGCGCCCTGTAGGGCCTGGATTCACTTGCGTTGGTGATGGGATATGTACAAAAGGAAACCCTGATTTTGTCTCTCCTTTCTCCTTTCAGGTCCTGTGCAAGCTGATAAACAGTCTATACCCACCAGGACAGGAGCCCATTCCCAAGATCTCTGAGTCAAAGATGGCTTTTAAGCAGATGGAGCAAATCTCCCAGTTCCTAAAAGCTGCAGAGATCTATGGCGTCAGGACCACGGACATTTTTCAGACGGTGGATCTGTGGGAAGGTAAACAGCCCTTGGGCCTTTGGGATTGCCCCCCCTCCCCCTCTACTTTGTCCTTCTCTTTGTGAAACCTGCTCCCAGTGTTCTTCCCTAGGCCTGTGTGTGCCCCTGTGGCTGGGAGCATGGGGGGGTGGGGTTATTCACTTTGGGGACCCAGGGGCACTGTTAGCCTACCGCTTTGTGATGATCTATTGAAAAGAGTCCCCTCCTCTGAGGGAATACACACCCGGAGGACATGGCAGGGACCTCAGCAAACTAGGGCTAAAATGGTGACATGGATGCCGTTTGTTCCTGTGACCCCTCCCACAACGTACTCTTGCAGAACAAATGGTAGCTCCTGGAAGAGAAGGGGGGTGGTAAGCATGCTTCTGACTCACCAGCGGCAGGCTTCCAGACAAAGCCACCAGGCGCAGTTGTGTCATTCAGTCTGAGAAAGCAAGAGCACCCCGACCTTTTACAGAGGGCTTCGGGACTCACCTTCCAGATATATATTCTGCTCAGGAAGTATGACACATGATTCTTTCTTTCACATTTGTGACTTGACTGAAGGAGTCTTATGAGGAATAAAAATCAAATCCCATTTCTGGACATATTTAACCAACCACCGTTATCAGGGAAAATGTTGTGACTGGAGACAGTGTCTGAGAATTTGAGACCCATGGTTATAGGGCCTCGTGTCCCCCTTGAGCCCAAATGTGTGTGCCCCTCCGTGCAACTGTCCCATGCGAAGCCAGCCAGGCTCTGGAGGTACAGAGCCTTGTGCTCGCTGGCCCTAGGTGTTATCAGTGGTTCTACCCATAGGACACCCAGTGCAGTGGTATTTCCTGTCTCTTTCACAATCCAGTTATTAGAATCCCAAGACCCCCATCAGGTTACCTGTGTTTGCCATTATGGAGGAACTCAGATATCCGGTCCTTTGGGACTGGAGTGGGACTTTGGGAATGCTCACCTCCACGTCCTCATGGATGTCACAGGTGAGGCTTGGTTTCTGCTCTTTAGATCAAAATGAGGATGATTTTCCCAGCAATAAAGATAGTGGTGCCTGTGGACAGATTCCCATGCAGGAAGCAGGTGCAAGGCCTTTACTGTGTATTGCCAATCAGTCCTCCTACAATTCTATGGGGTGTTGTTAATTTTCCCATTTCCTAGAAGACGATGCTGAAGCTTGCCTGTAATTACTTGTTCCACCATATGGCCAGGAACTAGCAGCAGAGCAGGGACTCAAAGCTGGTCTCTCTGGTGCTGGGAGGATAGGGCCTCAACCCGCAAGCCATGCCATGCTCTGACCGTCTCTGTCTCCTTCACCTGCACCAGGAGCAGGTTGTTGAGTCCCAGCAGTGATTGAGGAAGATGGACATGAGCAGGTGGAGTCAGGGGTCTGTGGGACAGAAGGATGGAGCCCCCGCACTAGGCAGTTCTTGTGAATAGAAGAGTGAGCCCCCCAGGTACAGAAAGTATGTAGGAAGAGGAAGAAAGTGGGAGGTCTGTGGGAGACGGGGACCCCAAGTGTGCGTCACTGTCTTTACGTGACTGAGGCTGTCTTGCTTGCCTTTGCACATTTATCCAAGACCACGCAGGGAAACTTTACCTCCAGGAGGGGCTGGCAGTGAAGAGAAGGTTCGAGGGAGCACTGGATCCCTGAGTACAAAAGCAGGGGGCGGTCTACACTGCCGGCCCCAGCCCTGTATGTTCATACTTCTGAAGGGAAAGGGAGGCCGAGAAGCAAGAGGGAGACTGACTGTGGCAGCCGAAGGTAGGGTAGTGGACAGGCGGCCTCCAGGCCAGGTTAATGCTGCTAGAAAACAGGAGATGAGGCAGACACTCAGGGGTCTCATCCCTGGGGGGAAAATGTATGGACCTCAAGAGCCAAAGAAGGGGACTCCCTCTGAGGTGTTGTAGCTGATCTGGTATGTAGCTGGTATGTAGGTAGGCATGGCTGACAAAGGAAAGTGGATGCTTAGGGGTGTCCAAATGGCCTCTGGCAGCCCCCTCCATGGGGCACTGAGGACTGAGGTTCAGGAAGAGTCCTAAGCATTATAGGGGATGTTCAGGATCACTGACAGAGGCTCTGGCCAGGGCTGGTTACTGTACCATTGGGCGAGGGGTGGCAAGGCAGGTGGCTCTGGGCAGAGAAGGGAGGGGCAGAGCTGCCTCGAGAAAAGCCAGGGTGAGACTCGTCGGTCAGCAGAGTGGACCGAGGGATGAGACTGGGTCCTTTCTGCCTGGGCCTGCTGTGGCTCATGTTTGGGCAGGAGCAACCGGAGGGCTGGCATATGTCTGCGTGCCTACGAGGGTGTGCATGTTTATATATACAGCTATTGAATTAGCCGTTTGCTTAGCTCCCTGCCACATTTTCCCAGCATTCTCCTGGTGGTTTTCAGTTTATTGCTATTCACCCCTGATTCCATGCCCTGTGGCTGTGGTGGCTGTGGCTGCCGCCAGTCCAGCGCTCTTCACCAGGGGACTTCTTTTCCTCCTCTGCCTCCTGCTCCCCGTCTGTTGCACTTGGCCACCCAGTGACTCCATGGGCTCTGATGTTGTAGATGAATAAAGCCGCAGGAGCCCAGGCTTGCCAAGTGCCTTCTCATTTGGGGTTCTGTTTTTTAGAGAGGCAGGGGCCCCAGATGGACCCATTGTCCTGGAACCCCTTTTAGAGGCACAGTCGAATGTTTGAAATGGACTTGGGAGCTACCAGAATAAAAGGTTCAGGGCTTTGAAAAGGACCCCAAGGCTGAATGGCCCAGAAAACAACCCAAGCACAGGGATATTAGAGACAAAGCTACTAAGGTTCCCCTGGGAGGAAGCTGGGGGTGAGCCATCCCTTTCAGGGCTGGGGAAGAAGCGAGGGCTGAGGGCCGCTTAGAGGACGGGAGAAGTCGTTCTCTTGGATGATGGAAGGTCAATGCCTGGCAGGTTCCGGATTTGCCACGGGCACCCGGAAGGGGTGTCTTAGCTGCCCATGACTCAGGAGAGCAACGTCAGTGTTTTCCTGTGGAGGGAAAGTGAGAAGGAGAAAAGGGAGGAGCAGGAAAAGGAGGTGTGTGAGAGAGACAGAGACAGAGAGAGAATGAGAGAGAACATGTGAGAGCTAGGGAATGTGCTGGTCAGAAAGACTCAAAGGAAACTTACCCTGGAAGCTGGTAGAATACAGATTTCTGAGTCAGAAATTAGACTGCCTCATTCACATCTCAACTCCACCACCTCTCAGTGAACTTTTCCAAGCTTCGACTTTCTCAGCTGTAAAATGGGGTAATAGTGTCTATTTCACAGGGTTGACATGAGTATGGAATGGGGTGATGCATTATAAAGTACTTAGCATAGTGGCTGGTGATCGTTGAACATAATGTATGGTGGCAGTGTGAAAATGACTGTTGTCAGGGTGCCTGGGTGGCTCAGTGGGTTAAAGCCTCTGCCTTCGGCTCAGGTCATGATCCCAGGGTCATGGGATCGAGTCCCGCATCAGGCTCTCTGCTCAGCGGGGAGGCTGCTTCCCTCTCTCTGCCTGCCTCTCTGCCTACTGGTGATCTCTCTGTCAAATTAAAAAAAAAAAAAAAAAAAAAAAAAAAAAAAACTTAAAAAAAAAAGAAAGAAAATACTGTTGTCATTGGCCTGTTCTTTTGTAGGAGAAATGGACAATGAGGGCGGGAGGAGCAAGGCTAGAAAGGCGCATGTTCTGTCTTGGAACAGATGGTTCGGGAATGGTTTCAGGCAGAAGCTTGGTGGGGTTGCCTGGATGACATTTTCTCTCTGTCATCGGTGGTGTCTTCACTGCATCGGCCATTCTCCATCACGGAGGAGCTGGCTTTGCACGTCTCCTTTTTGTCTTTTTTCCATCTCGTGGTCATTACTCTCCTGATGTCTTTCCATGCAGTATGTGGCTTTGCCAATTCCAGACCCCAGAGATCTTTTTTTTTTTTTTTAAAGATTTTATTTATTTATTTGACAGACAGAGATCACAAGTAGGCAGAGAGGCAGGCAGAGAGAGAGAGGAAAGCAGGCTCCTTGCTAAGCAGAGAGCCCAATGCGGGGCTCAATCCCAGGACCCTGGGATCATGACCTGAGCCGAAGGCAGAGGCTTTAACCCACTGAGCCACCCAGGTGCCCCAAGACCGCAGAGATCTTTGTGGAAAGAGCATGGGTTTGGAGTCAGGCAGATGGGTTGAAACTACTTCTACATCCCAGCTTTGTCAACTTGTTTAAGTGCTTCGCTTCTGAGAGTCTCAGTTTCCTTCTCTGTAAGTAGGTCTAGTGTCTTCTTGTAAGGACTAAATGTGTAAAATGCCTAGCACAATGCCTGGCTAAAAGACACCCAATACATGTTGGCTTCCTTCCCCTATTACAAGCCCACTAGCAACTAACCTTTTGGTTTCTTGGCATCACCACAGGGTGAGCAAGCCTTAGGCAGGGAGAATTCTAGAATGCCCGAGCAGGCAAGACTCAAAGATCAATGCAGTCTGATGACTTTTCTCAGCTGTCCTACTGACAAGGGTCCTGGATGTGTGGTTCTGCCCTGGCTCCCTGTTCCCCTTCCATGCTGACAAGGAGTTAGGGAGGAGTGTGGTGTATATTGGGGGTAGGACTGCCTGGAATGTCCACATATACTCCCCGGGGAGGTGCTGCTGTGTGTGTCATTCCTTCACAGCAAGAGCTATGAGATTTCACCAAACTTGAGAGACATTTTGGGATCTTATGAGGTACCTGTAGTGACCCGAGTCATCCCACATGCCTGTTGCAAGCAGCTTCCTTTTCCGTCGGAACAGCCGCCAGCGCCGCTCCCACAAGCGCCGCTCGTGATCCTGTTTGGCAGGGTTTTCCTTCAGCAGTGGTTCCCAGCCTCCGGGGCCCATCAGAATCACCTGGCAGGCTTAGGAAAACACAGCCCCAGAATTTCTGAGGCATTAAATCTGGGGTAAGACCCAGGAATTTGGATTTCATACCAATTCATAGGTGATGCTATTTCTGCTGGCCTGGGAACCCCACTTTGAGAACCACCGCCTGACAGGGTGTCCCCAGGAAGGCAAGCAACAAAAATGTATAAAACTCACAGAGCAGGCCCATTCTGTTCTCTGACATTTCTCCTTTGACCTCTACCTTGAGTAGAGAACTGGGGTCATGCCTAAGTTATTACTCAGGGAAATAAGAAATGGCTCCAGAAAGATGAAAAAGGTCAGTATTTCAGGAATAACAAAGATTCCAGGAATAACAAAATTAAAAATAAAAAAAAAAATAAAAGAAAAGAAAAAAAAATGGAAGTAGCTCTGAAGTAAAGAGTTTGGACTATAAACTGTAAAAAAATCTTTCAGTATTGAAAGTAGAATGTCCAATCTGATTTCATCCATCCAAATGACCTTTCTCTGGTCATTTTTATTTCTCTTTCACCCTTCCAATTATTTTTCTTCCCAAAGACATACATAAGATATCATGAAAGTAATAAACAAAATTCAAGAGAGAAAAAATCCTTGTTTAAGTATCACTGATGATGGGATGCCTGGGTGGTTCAGTTAAGCATCCAACTCTTTTTTTTTTTTTTTTAAGATTTTATTTATTTATTTGACAGATAAAGATCACAAATCGGCAGAGAGGCAGGCTGAGAGAGAGAGGGGGAAGCAGGCTTGAGCCCGATGTGGGACTTGATCCTAGGACCCTGAGATCATGACCTGAGCTGAAGGCAGAGGGTTTAACCACTGAGCTACCCAGGTGCCCCAGCATCCAACTCTTGATCTCAGCTCAGGTCTTGATCTCAGCTTAGGTCTTTATCTCAGGGTCTCGAGTTCAAGCCCCACACTGGGTTAAAAAAAAAAAAAATCCCAGTTGGGGGTGGGCAGGGACCTGACAATACAGCACCCTTGGCCCTGGCCCTCAGAGGTTATCATTTCATAGTCAGGAGGGCAAGACCACACCTGGGGAAACACATTTTGTGATAAGGCAGGAGAAAGGGCACACCCAGATGTGGAGACTCTCTGAGGAGAGGCTGGCCAGCTGAGATGAGGGAGGCTACTGTGCTGCACCACTGTCTCATTTTCCACAATTCCAGCTCTCATATCAGCCCCTCCCACAAGAGGAGGCTAGAAGAGTCCTCGTTGCCAGATCATTTCATAGTCAGGAGGGCAAGACCACACCTGGGGAAACACATTTTGTGATAAGGCAGGAGAAAGGGCACACCCAGATGTGGAGACTCTCTGAGGAGAGGCTGGCCAGCTGAGATGAGGGAGGCTACTGTGCTGCACCACTGTCTCATTTTCCACAATTCCAGCTCTCATATCAGCCCCTCCCACAAGAGGAGGCTAGAAGAGTCCTCGTTGCCAGATCAAAACGCTGAGATGTGGGGCGCCTGGGTGGCTCAGTGGTTTAAGCCTTTACCTTCAGCTCAGGTCATGATCTCAGGGTCCTGGGATCGAGCCCCACATCGGGCTCTCTGCTCAGCGGGGAGCCTGCTTCCCCCTCTCTCTCTGCCTGCCTTCTGCCTACTTGTGATCTCTCTCTGTCTATCAAATAAATAGATAAAAATCTTTAAACAAACAAACAAAAAAAAAACGCTGAGATGTTCGTGGACCTGGTGCCTCCTACTCCCTGTGTCACTTCCCCTTTTAATGACCAGTGGTCTCATTTTTAGGTCACCACCAAGGACTCAGCATCTAGAAAATCCCCAGCACTTTTAAGACCGTTCTTTTTTTTCTTGGAAGAAAAGCCTTCAGCAGTGGTTTTTAAGTTGTCTTGCCAAATATCTTTGGTAGCTCTCAGGGAGCAAAGAGATTGCGTGGTGCCAGGATTCTGAGCTGGCTCCCGACTTCGATCAGAGCCCTTATAATTATTGACTTTACCATTTGATTTTGTGGAAGATGGCCCTGAAGGAGGAGTTATTGCTTAAGGAATGTTACATAGTAACTTACCATGTGCCAGACATGACAATGTTTTTTAAAAACCGGAAAACTAGGGCGCCTGGGTGGCTCAGTGGGTTAAGCCTCTGCCTTCAGCTCAGGTCATGATCTCAGGGTCCTGGGATCGAGTCCCGCATCAGGGTCTCTGCTCAGCAGGGAGCCTGCTTCCCCTCTCACTCTGCCTACTTGTGATCTCTCTCTCTCTCTCTCTGTCAAATAAATAAAAAATAATATCTTAAAAAAAAAAAAAAGGAAAACCAAAGTGCCAGGGCAGGGTTGCCTATCCATATGGCTATATCAGAATCATCCCAGGAGATCGTTCTAGAATCTGAACTGTTAAGAACAGTCTAGTTTGAGAGTCATCATGTTTCTCAAACTTACCCGATGGTATACACTGCCTAGGGAGATGATTAAAAATATGAAATTCCAGAGCTTCCACCCCATGCCTGCCGAATTTCCCATCTCTCAGGGGAGTGATGTCAAAATTCATATTTTTGAGGAGATCTCCCCTACAGCATCTCATAAGTAGTCCAAGAGGCTTGGAAAAACTCCTGAAGTGTCATGTTCTAGGCAGGTGGTGACAAGATTCACAGATGTTCCTTGACCTCGTTGTTCCTCTAAGACATTGAGTATGTGACCCCAAGTTACAGAAAGTCTTTGCAAATGGCCCCTTCTCTCCAGCAGCATGGGATCTGGAATTCTGAACTGATAAGAGACAGGAGGCTAGAAAAAGACCCTCAGGCCATTCCACCAATCCGAGAATGCTGGAGCTTCTCATAAGGAATGTCTGTTAGAAAGCCAACCAGACACGTCAGAAAAGCCAGCTAGACAAGGTAGAGAGGCAGATTTCTGTTCATAGTGTTACTTAGAATCTTGGCAATGAGGAACTTGACTGGCACGCTGATGGGGGACTCTACCCCCGCCAACTCTTCCTCTTGCTATAACCTTATTTGAGTTGAGACCTGGAGAAATTGTTCCAGACAAAAACACTGAAAGACTTTACCAAGGGTCGGTACCCTTGCGCTAATAGGGACCAAGGACTGTGACCCAGTTTTGTCCCCCTGTGCATTCCCTCTAGCCTTGGCACTGAAGCAGCCACTGCCACCCCTTCAGATCATCTCTGATCACCGAGGAACGTGGCACCCCAACCAGCCTGTGATGGGGACCCATGGGAGATGGTGGCCTGGTGGACTGTTTGCGGACTTTGCATTCTGACACCTGAGCCAGAGTCAGGCTCTGGTTTACTTGCTGAGTGACTGGGCATGTTCACTAACCTCCCTGAATTAGGTTTCCCATCCCTACGCCGGAGGCAATAATATCCATTCCATTGGGTTGATGTCATGTATAATAATTTATAGCAAATCTCTCTCTTTGGGAACTTTCTTGAGAAAAACTTCTCCAGGGCACCTGGGTGGCTCAGTGGGTTAAAACCTCTGCCTTCGACTCAGGTCATGATCTCAGGGTCCTGGGATTGAGCCCCGCATCGGACTCTCTGTTCAGTGGGGAGTCTGCCTCCCCCTCTCCTTCTCTGCCTGCCTCTCTGCCTACTTGTAATCTCTGTCAAACTAAAAAAAGAAAGAAAGAAAGAAAAAGAAAAACTTCTCCAGCGTGTCCCTGTCAAATGCAGAACTCCTTCTCTAGCTTCTTCTGCCCCATTCATGTCGTTGCTCCCTCTGCCACTCTCCAGGGTGAGGGGGGGTGGGCTACTGGATGTCTTACCGTTGCCCCCAACATTTTTCCCTCTTTCCTGCCTGGGTCCATGCGGTATGCACACCAGCTAGTGACTCGGGAAGGGGGCTGGGTGTGTGGACTAACACCGCTCGCGGCTGTGCCCGTGGCCGCGGGGTCGTATCTGTGGCTGACTTGCTGGGTGTCAGGCTGCACAGTGCCCCAGCGCCAGGGCCCAGCAGACCTGCTCTTTCCATCCAGCAGGAACAGACATCCTGTGTGCTCCTTGTACAGAGCCGAGCTAAGTGCTTCAGGAACTAACCTTCCTGAATCTCCCTGTGTTTAATCATTGTTCTAGGCTCGCTTCACTGGCTCGCTATTTAAAAAGCAGACCCTCTCCCTATCTCTTTCCAGAGTGATGCTTCAGAATATTATCACTACAGCTCTAGTCAAAAAAAAGGATCGCATTACACAGTGATGACTAGAGAAAAGCTTTTTATCTGTGGAGAGAAGTCACTCTCATAACCACCTCCGGGCTTGCTCTCATGTCTCACTGTTCCCCGTGCCCTCCTCCGCCCATCTGCTGCCACATGCTCTGACCTCACCTCCCCACCCCCACCTCCAGCCGCTCCTTGCACCCGGGGACTCTCCTCTGACAGCTCTGCCTCCGGCAGCTGTCTGCCAACCGCCCCGGCCTCAGAATCCCGGAAATCGCCCTGTGGTTAATGGGGTGGAGAAGAAAAGCGAGGGAAGGAGGATCTGCTGTCTCTCCTCGTGGAATAGATGCACATCCTGAATGGAGCCTCCTCTGTGGGCCTTAATGGTTTGTTTCATGAGAGTTTTACTCCGGTCTTGCTCTCTGTCTGCCTCTCCCCTGTAATTCTGTATTCCCTGGTGACCGAGCTGCAGCAGCCCGGCTGGAAAGACCACAGATGGTTCACTCAGTGCAAAGTGGGCCTTTTTTTTTTTTTTTTTTTAAAGATTTATTTATTTGAGAGTGAGAGGGGGTGAGTGCATGAATGGAGGAGAGAGCAGAGGGAGTGGATCTCAAGCAGACTCGCTGCTTGCATGGAGCCTGAGATCTCGACCTGAGCCGAGACTGAACATCAAAGGCTTCACAAACTGAGCCCCCCCAGGGGCTCCCAAGGAGGGCCTTCTAGTATTTCTTTCTTTCTTTTCTTTTAAAGATTTTAGTTATTTGGTGGTTCAGTGGGTTAAGCCTCTGCCTTCAGCTCAGGTCATAATCTCAGGGTCCTGGAATTGAGTCCCGCATCAGGCTCTCTGCTAGGCAGAGAGCCTACTTCCTCCCCCCTCTCTGTCTGCCTCTCTGCCTACTTGGGATCTCTCTCTCTCTGTGTCAAATTTAAAAAAAAAAAAATTTTTTAAAAGGGATTTTATTTATTTGACAGAGGGAGAGAGAGAAATCACAAGCTTTCATAGCTTGACCCGCCCCCCCTACCTGCCCTGCTGAAGGCTGCTCTCCTTTCTAACTAACCCTGTGCCTTAAGCTTTGCTCTCCACACTCCACAGATCTGGTTCTCAGTTGGCACTGACCGCACGGTAGCATCTTTCCCAGTCCAGGGCCTGGCAGTCAGCTGGAAGGGAGGAAAGGTGGAAAGACGGGAGGAACAGGCGGACTTATAGGGCCAGTGGCCTTCTCTGTGGGTTCAGGGCCGCTGGGCTCCTCAGATAACTGTATTCCTTCTCCCACTGTGTGAAGGGGGACAACACACACACACACATCTCTCTCTCTCTCTCTCTCTCTCTCACACACACACACACACGCCCCACAAGCCAGCTATGTATCATCTCCGTTGAGGTCCTTCCAGGCTGCACAAAGTAAAGGGCCTCTCGGTTGTGTCACATCGAGCGCTTTCTGTGTTGCTTGGCTTTCCTTCGCGTGCGCGTCTCCAGCCCGAACCAAGTGAGTCCTCCATGGGAGGCACGTGGGTGACTTTAGACCCGGTTAACCCAGAGAAGGTGAAAGAGAGGAGCCACGTGGGGTTTGGCGCATTTAAGTCATCCAAAACAACTTCTTTCTAGTTTCCTCCCCGCAGCCCCTTTCAGTCCTGAGGAAAATCTTCTTCTTTGGACCAGCTTGCAAGCCTAGCCACAGGCTTTCCCCTTGCCACAGCCTCTAGAACCCACAGAGGCGAGGGCCTCTGCCTAGGGCAGGGACCTCCCTGTGTCTGAACAGAGAGGAGTTTGGAATGTTTTACTCATATGGCAACTGTGAAAGGATGAGAAACTGGGCAGGTCACACAGAGAGTAGGAAGGTGATTTTTTGATCCCTCCTGGGAAGTTCTGCTACAGTTATCGTCGGGGCTTGGAGAAGGGTTTGCTGTCCCCCTCCCTGGGATGGGGATTGCCGACAGCCTCCTTCAGAACTTCCTTTCTAGAGGGCCAGCCCCATCCTTCCAGATTCCTCAGCCCTGACACAGGCTTGGCCTTCATTTCTCTGTTGGCTTGCAGGGAAGGACATGGCAGCCGTGCAGAGGACCCTGATGGCTCTCGGCAGTGTCGCGGTCACTAAGGATGATGGCTGTTATCGGGGAGAGCCATCCTGGTTTCACAGGTGAGTATCACTTCCTGCCTCTTTGTACCCCGCTGATCCCCAGCAGAGGAAGATCCTACCAGAGAGAGCATCTGAAGCCTCAGAGATTGTTAAGACATAAAGTCCTTAGGGGCAAGCACTCCTGGTCCCCCAGCTGATTCCTGAGAGTGAGGAAAGACCCATGCTGCCATGAGGCCAACAGCCCACCCAGGGCAGACTTGGTTGAGTGTTTCCTGCTAGATATTGGGACCCTCGGGCTTGGGCCATGCTCTTTCTCAAGAGGCCGAGTAGGACTGGCTGGCTTTTCTCAGAGCTCTGAACTTGGTTTTATTATGATCTAAGAAGCCCCAAGTCAACTCATTTATCTATTTATCTATTATCTATCATTTATTCTTGCTCTCGATGAAGGGAGAATGTGTCCTGGTTTGTGCCTGTTGTCCCAGTGAGCTTATTGATAATGGTCACTTTCACTTTCAAGGGCGGCCTGGTCTGGATAATGTCTTATGTGGTCATGTCAGTAAAGGATTTATTTTGCGGCTGTTGTTGCTATTTTCAGGGGTGGGGGGAAGCAAGCGAACATAAGCTCAACCCAGTAGCTCAGTGCGTGATGAGGGCAAAAGAGCACTTTGTAGAAGATAACTGATCCTTCATTTCCCTACTCCCTCCTTCTTCTTCTAGACAGTTATAAAAAAGTACAAGTTTAAATGAATCTGGTCCAAAAACCTCCTAGATACTGGCCAGTGGAAACTCTGGTTTTAGTCCCCACTTTGTTAGTGACATACCATGGTTTGTATGACCCACAAAACCAAAATTACCTACTATCTGGCTCTTTACTGAAGCTTGCTGACCTCTGGTGAAGAGTACGAAGCATTTCCTCCTTGACTCCTAGATCCTGTGGCTCTAAAACGGGAGCATGAATACTTGGACCGACACAGGGAAAGGTGGATTGGGATTAATGACCTGCTTTGTAAGAAGGGCTGTTGGTAATTTGCACAAGGGCTTGAGGTAACTGTGATAGAGTGGGTGACAGGAAAGTTATCTGAGAGTGAAGTCTTCAAGGAGGTACCCCTAATTCTTTCATGCAAATTCTAAAAGATCATCTGGGTTCTAAGGAATAGAGAGCTCATGTATCATGCAGCGTACCTGGAGTAGGCACGTAGCTCATGATAGGACCACAGCCAGGGTAGGAGCATAGCCCAGGGTAGGAGCATAGCCAGGGTAGGACCATAGCCAGGGTAGGACCATAGCCCAGGGTAGGTCCATAGCCCAGGGTAGGACCATAGCCCAGGGTAGGAGCATAGCCCAGAGTAGGAGCATAGTTGCTATCAGTACTGTAGCTCAGTACAAGGCTTACTATTCTATTTGGTGATCTTGTGTTCTAGCCAGTGACGACAACACCACCACCACCACCCCGCCCCCCCCCAACCCCGGGCCATTGTAACTGCATATCCTGGAAAGGGTTTGAAGACTGTCAGAATGACCTGATTCCCCTCACTTCCTCTGCCCAGGAAAGCTCAGCAGAATCGGAGAGGATTTTCAGAGGAGCAGCTTCGCCAGGGACAGAACGTAATTGGCCTGCAGATGGGCAGCAACAAGGGAGCCTCCCAGGCAGGCATGACCGGCTACGGGATGCCCAGGCAGATCATGTAAGATGCCGCCTCCAGCCTCCCAGGAGAGAGGACGAATGTTCCACACCACAGTCTCTGTGATAAAGAAGTAGTTAGTCACCTTCTGACCTTCTCTTTCTCGAAGCCTCCTGTTCCAGGTTTTTGCAAGTGCCGCATTTCAGCTGCAAACCCGCGTTGCCCACTGCTGCCACCTTGCGTTCATGTAGAACTATGCAAAGACTCCGCCTCCTCTTCCTGAGCTCCTCCTTGGCCCCAAAGTCACCTTTTGTCTGATTATTTATTTATTTATTTATTTGCCAAAAAATGCCCCCTCCTCAACTTACTAGAACACACCTAATAAACAAATTAGTCTTGTGGCTTCAAACGTAAACTTCGTTCTTCGGGGCAGCGTCTCGGCAGGCGGGGCTGGCTTTCATTCGCTCACGGGGCCCGCAGGATGGAATGGAGTCCGCGAAGCCGTTAGGTGGGAGCTTTGAGGAAGCCCTAAGAAGGTTGTGTTGTTTATCTTGGCAATGGCAGGAGACGTCTAGGGCGTTTAGGGATAGTGTTGCCCACTCTGACAGTCTACAGCCATGAATTCAAGAACAAGCTCTTTGATCCCCTGGGCCAAATTTCCTATCTTGTGCTTAAGATGCTAGAATCTGAGCAGCGGGTGGGGGAGGGGTTGGGGTAGGGGAGTGGGGGGATGGGAAGTTTGTGAGGGGAGGGGGGACATGGGAATGAGCGAACCCAAACCCCAAATTTTTAAGGGCTTGCATATGGATGCCCACGAAGTATTTGCTGGATGGGTGGTTTTATCAAATGGATGGGTGATTGTTGAAGGAAAGAGCAGTTGTCACTTCCCAACCAATAATCTTCCCCCAGCAGCGAGACCCTGACTCTGATGCCCACACTGATACAGTGTTTTCAGAAGCCAGGAGTTAGAGGCCCGTGTTGATTGTTGCCTTACACTCATTTAGAGGATCTAAATCCCTAAAACGGTTGGATATTGCCTAAGGCTGAGCTTTAGCGAAGATGGGATAGGTTCTACAGATTCTGTCAGCCATATAAAAATTAAGAAGGCTAATAAGCCTTGGGACCACCCAACTTAATCTTATTCTTTCTTACCAGCAGAAGCAAGAAAAAAAAGTCATGCATTTAGTAAGAAAAGAAATAAGGCGTCATATCCATATAATGCATGGTTAATTAACAAGGAAAGACAAAAACAAACGAAACTGTAGATATTGTCACCCTCTAATGGTTTGGGGTGTGGCTTTCAAACTGTGTTCTCTGCAGTTCTAGGCTTCCATAGAGATTGCTATGGGATCCCCATGAGGGGGCAGCACTGCTTATAGGAGGCAAGATCCTGGGTCTCCATTCCTTCTTCAGTAAGAGCATCATGGATCTTCTCTATTTTATATATTAGGATTCAGCATAAGATTTTTAAAGACTTTAAATATTATCAAAACAAAACAAAACAAGAATCAGTAAAGGAAATGAGCCTGAGTCTCCTAAAGGGGCTAATGTGTCCTGTAGGAGCCCTGTTGACTGTAACAGCCACTGGAAAGACATCACATGAACATGGCAGCTGAACACTTACCTCGAAGTCGCCACAAAAGCAAGAGAGGAAGGTTGATGAAAACCAAAAAACTGAAATAAAACTGGGAGGGAATTCCTGGAGAGAGATGGAAGGTGGTCAGGTCCCTGTCTGGGATTGAGAGTGGGAGCGGGGACATAGGTTTACAAGGGGGCTGCCAGGCTTTGCCTCTTCGGTTCCCCGCACCACCCTGGGCTACCGCTGCTGTGCCAGAGACACGTAGAGGCAGGAAAATAACAGAAATCAGCTCAGAGCCGGAACAAAGTAGCCTACCAAATCTAGGGCAGTGAGTGAGGAGCCTGGGATAACACTGACTGGACTTTCAGGCACCCAGGCATTTCCTCCTCTCAGCGTGAGCGCCCCAGCGGCCTCAGGCTCCCACCTCTGAGTCTCTTTGCATGATGACAGCCTGGAGATGAGGCTGTTAACAAAAATTGAG
Source organism: Mustela putorius furo (assembly GCF_011764305.1). Classification (NCBI taxonomy): domain Eukaryota; kingdom Metazoa; phylum Chordata; class Mammalia; order Carnivora; family Mustelidae; genus Mustela; species Mustela putorius. The sequence continues at coordinate 37,375,731 of NW_025421987.1, forward strand.
GCCTAGGGGGAGGAGGTGGACTGGAGGGGTAGGAGTTAACAGAGCCCAGTTTGTAATTCCAAAGACCACCTGCCTCAACACAGTATTTCCAGCTCCTGAGAGTCCCCAGAAGCAATCCAAACTGGGGCCTGAGGCATGAGGCATTTTCCCCCTTTCCTAACTTTGTATTTGTAATCAAGGTAGCAATTTACTTAAGGGCAACTCATGGGCAGCATCCAGAAGACTCCTGAGGAACAAAAGTACCATCTGCCTTCAAAAGACACACCTGTTACCCCAAGAAGCAGAATCCATAGACCAGACAGAAGAATCATTTAAAAGTAGTCTAATAAGTATACTAAAAATGATAAGCGAAAATATCGGAAACATGAAGCAATAACCCATCATGAAGAAAAATCAACTGGGGATATAGAACATAAAAAAATAAATGAAATAATGGGGCGCCTGGGTGGCTCCATCTGTTAAACGGCTGCTTTTGGCTCAGGTCTTGCTCGCCAGGTCCTGGGTTCCAGCCCAAGTCATGCCAGGCTCCCTGCTCAGTGGGGAGTCTGCTTCTCCCTCTTCTTCTGCCCTACCTGCCCGGACCCCCCCGCCCCCCGCTCCTGCACATGAACTTGCTCTCTACAAATAAACAAAATCTTTTTAAAAAAGTGAAATAAAGATTGAGAGTAGAATGGATAAAATGAACAAGCTAATAAGTTGGAATATCAAAACAAGGCATTCTCAAAAAGATAGGCACAAATAAATGGTAAACACAGAAGAAGTTAAGTGATATGGATAAAAATCATGTAATTGGAATCTTAGAAGGAAAGGAAAAAGATCAATATAGGTGAGGAAAACTCTTAAGAAATGTTTTTGAGAATTTTCTGGAAATTAAAAAAAAAGGGGGGTACTTAAAGACTCAGTTTTAAAAGACAAAGATACCAAAAATAAATGATAGGACTCCTCAGTGGGAAACATTATAGTAAAATGTATAGCCACTAAGAATAAATACAAAACTCTCAAAGGTTTTAAAAAGTAAAAGCCCATTACATATGGGAGGGAATGTCATATCAACACTGAACTTCTCAACAGTAACCTGGAGACATAAGGTGATATTTTCGAGGAGCTGAAGGGAAAAAAGAAAACATTGAACACGTAATTTTCTACATAGCAACTAATTTTTTAAGCCCAAAAATGGAGCAAAAAGATTTAACAAAGACCACCTGAAAACACAATTGCATTAAGTATTTCAATTAGAAAAATATCTTACCAGGAAAACACTATTTGATATTTGAAATGAGGAGAAGTTCATGAGAAAACCAGGACTAAACAACAGAGAGAGAAAAAAGTTCTTTCTTTCTTTTTCTTTCTTTCTCCCTTTCTTTCTTTCTTTCTTTCTTTTTCTTTAATTTTATTTTTTCAGTGTTCCAAGATTAATTGTTTATGCACCACACCCAGTGCTCCATGCAATATGTGCCCTCCTTAAAGAAAAAACTTATTTATAACAATCCAGGAAAGAAGAAAGAAGAGGAAAGTGTCCTGTTTGGAGGAAATATAGAGATATTGATAAATTTAAGAAATTGTTAGGAAAAGACAAATATATTGAGTCTAACTCACTTCATGAAGCTGATTTAACACTGATTCCAAAACCCAACAAGAATAAGAAAATTACATGCTGATTCCACTTGGATATGGATATGAAAAATTCTATATAAAATAATAGATATGAATAGATATAGATATGAAAAATTCTATATAAAATAATATATAACCAACTCTAGCAGTGAATTTTAAAAATCTGTTAGAATGAACCTTTTTCTCTCTTTTTAAGAGAACTTCTTTTAAAAAAATATTTTATTTTTTGTTTGACAGAGAAAGAGATCACAAGTAGGCAGGTGCAGGTGGGGGAGGGAAGCAGGCTCCCTACTGAGCAGAGAGCCCAATGTGGGGCTAGATTCCAGGATCCTGAGATCATGACCTGAGCTGAAGGCAGAGGCTTAACCTACTGAGCCACCCAGGTGCCCCTTTTTAAAATATTTTAACTGGGGGATGGGCTTTCTGGGGACCTATCCCTGACTAGCCCTGAGTAGAAACTTGAACTCATGTTCCATTCCTTGCCTTTTCCTCTTCTAAAATCATAGAGAGATCACCTATTCCAAGCCCTGAGTTTTATGTATAATAATACTAGAGACCAAAAGTGAAATGACTTCTCCTTCATCATTTGGCTAATTAATCTTTAGAAGCTTCTTTAGAAGCTTCCAGAGAAGTACTCGTTCATTTTTATTACTTAGCATTTCTGCTAATCCTAATTCTTCCTAAGCTTTATTAAGTCATGTCTTAACGTAGCATTCTATTCTTTTCCTTCATTTATGTACTCAGAAACTGTCCTGGGAATTAGCAAAAGCCACCTATGTGCTGAAGGTATGGAAATGACTAGAAAACCATTCCTGCCATCAATCAACAAGAATTTACTGAGTCCCTAATATATTTATGGAATTGTATAACAAATTAGGGAGATAATGAAATACAACCATGGCTTTTACTTGGATGACTTTGTAGTCCAGTTGAACAAACAGAATCACTCTGCAGCTCCTTGTATCCATTGCTTGTTTAAGGGCCAAATGAGAGCCATGTTCACTTGGCCTCTCTGAAGGAAAATTCTCTGGGCTGAGCTGGTCTGGGAATGTTTGCCAGAGGAGACTGAATCCAGGAACCTCTGCCTTGTGCCATCCTGGGAATGTATGGGCTTCCTTATCATTTGCCACAATCTGCCTACACCCCACAGCGTTAAAATAATGAGGAACGGGCTTGCATTTCCAGACACAGCCTTGCTGGGTGTCCTTGAACAGGGTCATGGTGGGTACCCACCACCTCAGAGCCTAATTCCATCTTAGACCTCCAGGAGACTGAGCTAAAGGTCTGGATCTTAAAAAGAAGGCATCAAAATTGTTTGTTCTCAAGTTATTTTTCAAAAGACTAATTCGGTCAGCTTTGTCAGAGTTCCCCTTGATGTGGATTCTGTAGAACTTTCCTTGGTGATGGTTTCAAGTCCATCACTGGATCAAGACAAGGAGTTTCTTGGCTTCACACATCAGTTTCTACCTAGGAGCCAAGATCAAGTCTCCTGGTGATCCTGGAAATAAAAAGATTTACTAATGGCTAGTGACATCTGCAGTGTTGTGCCTGCTTGCAGTGTGACCATATGTCCCATTTCTGGTTGTCTAATATGTCAGACACAGAAAGATGACTTCAGAAAATGTCTGACTCCAGGCAGACAGACTAGGCCAGAGTTGTCTGCTTTTCCGATCACCCCTCCCACCAACAACAGCGACTGAGGCTGGTCTTACGTCAGAGGAAATGCAAAGCTCAATTTTCATAAAGCCTTGTTTTTGTTTTGTGCTTTTATTTCTATGCGTGCTGTCATTTTAGTTATCCTTTACAGAAAGCTTTAATGACATAATAGATTGCTGCATTATTGTTGATGATAAATGTAATTGCCGTCGCCTCGAAACTGCTCATCTCACCAGTCATTAAAATGAAAATAATTCTGTTGACTATGAATCTTTCACTGCTATGGTAACAAGAAGCACAGAGTAACTTCTGGTAGCAATACTGGCAGAAATGAGCACAACATTCTTGCAAGTGATTTTATATGCCTGGTTCGCCTGGACGGTTCGAAAGCTAACTGTCCCCATTCAGTCAGCCTCTTGAATGATGCAGAGTCAAGGTCATCTTTCACATGAGTTTGGTAATGCCCTCATGGTACGTGAATGAGGAGTAAGCTTCAGGTCACTATCTCCCCCGAAGAAGGATAAGTGTGGCCATTTCCCTATGCTCTCATCAGCATTATCACTTAAAAAATACGGGCACGAATGTCTTGAAAGACACCATCTGCGAATTAAGATGTTAGTGGAACCTGGTGTTCTTCCTGAGCAGCTGCAAAAGAGTTTTAAGATTGCTGGGTCTTAACCCCAAATCCCAACATTCTTCATCTCTGCCAAAGAGCACATTAAATCCATGAGCTGTTCATGCTTGTTACTGACTCTGATGTATGCAGGGTTGGTAAGACAGAAGAGTCAACTGGTTAAAAAAAATAATAATTAAGGCAAAATATCAGACCAGAACAGAAATTATTACTTCTAGAATTCAACTTGAATGTCTTAGGCAAGAGGACGAAAGCAAAATATGGTTAATTTGTCATTCAGCAAAATCAAAGATCTGATGTGGCTATCAGCCTATTATATACTCACAAAATAAATATGTCAACTTTTATGGCCCTGAGCAGAGAATGCAAAGCTATTTTGAAGAGCAAGGATAAATTTCACTATGGTTCAACTGGGTTTAGAGCGATTATTGCTCTATTGACCTTTATTTTAATGAAACAGATATTGAATTGCCTTCTGTCGGATAAAATTAAAGATCCATGCTGGTTCCACATTCTTGGATCAATAATTCTTTGGGAGAACACTGCATCAGTCTTAGGATGGAATGAGCTTGGCTCCCAGAGACTGCAAAATGAGAAAGTCTGCCTGAGAAGAAATCCTGTTTCAAAACAACTGAAGGAAAAAAATAATGAGCTAAGGGAATTTCATTTGAAAGGTATTTATTGAGCACCTACTAAGTGTCAGGCACTCTGTATAATTCATCTCTTCAAATGCATATAACAGTCCTGCAAGGGGAGTGTTTACATAGTTTTCCAGATAAGAAAAGTGAGGATCAGAAGGACTGCCAAGTTCTCATAGCTAGTTATGGGGAAACTAGAAATTTGATCTCTGAATATGATGATTCCAGAGTTTTATGAATTCCTTATACTAAGCTGCTTTCCACATTTGAGACACACTGCTGGGCTCTGGGAGATACACAGGTGAAGACTTGCCCCCCCCCCCGCCCGCGTTCAACCAGCATTTTATCTTCCCGGAGTAGGTACTCACAGTTGTAATTCAGGAAAACACAAATATGTACAATTTTCTGGACCCAGCTCAAAAGATGTGTTTAATTTCTTCCTGAATTCAGAGTGCTCTGGTGTATAGAGGAGCAACCAATACTTAATATAGATTGTCTTACATGTGAGCGTTGAACATACAACTAACTCTTCATTAGGATTATTCCTGCAAAGCTATATCAATGTTACGTAGATTTTCCCTTTTCTTTGGAATCGTTTAATTAAGGCCAGGATTAGACTAAGGTGAGTGAGGCTCTCCTCTGGGGCAGAATATTTTATTTTTGAGAAGCAAACTAGTCTGTAATACACCTAGCCCTGTGTGGCAAAAAGAAATAATTCTAGGGAAACTAGGTATTTGACAATGTTGTATTCCTTAATCCATGATAATTAGTAGATGCTCTTAATTACTAATTAATTAACACATTAGCCAAGATTTTCTGAGCGCTTACTATATGTCAAGTCTCATGCTGCCCTTGGGCTTTTTCTAAGAAGGGAGACTGCCTCAGCCGACCTGAGTTCATCACTGGGAGAGTCAGGCACTGGCGCCCCCTACTGGCGCAGCCCTGCCTCACGGCCTCTGGATTACCGCCTGATACCAGCCCAGGTGACAGAGTCCAGCCTCTCCTGGGTTTGGTAAGACGCTAATTTTCTGCAGTGAGGCTGAGGCACCTGTACCGAGGCACCTGACAGCTGCGGATAACTGGCATTTGGCGCTGTCAAGGACTTCTGGTAACATTCACCTGTGAAAGAAGTGCAAAGATACCATGGAATCTTTCTGGAGCACATTGATGTAGCAAATGATCACTTAGCAGAGACATCCACTCATATGCCCTTTATGCTTGACGGGAAAGGGAGAGGATGGCAACAATCGTCCTCAACAAGTCAGAGGCACTTAGCCTGTTGGGGAAAGACAATAAAACTCTGTTGGCACCTCTTGCCTCTTGATGCTAGGTCCAAGGATATCCCCAACCATGCTTTACTTTTTAAAGATTTTTTAAAATTTATTTGACAGAGAGAGAGAGAGAACACAAGCAGAGAAAGGGGCAGACGGAGAGAGAGAAGCAGCCCCCGCCCAACCCCCTGCAGAGCAGGGAACCTGAGACGGGACTCAATCCCAGGACCCTGGTATCATGACCTGAGCCAAAGGCAAATGCCCAACCAACTAAGCCAACCAGGTGCCACCAACCATATTTTTCAAATTAATTAACTAACTAATTAATTATTTTTAATGTTTCAGAAAAAAGTTATATGTTCATATAAAAAAGAGATAAAGCAAATGTGACCTAACTCTGAAAATTGGTGACTTTTTTTTTAATGTTCTGTTAGACACCATGTAGTACATCATTGCCAACCATGTTTTAGAACTCTAAAGTGAGATCAGGCTCAGTGGGACAGCCCAGGAGAGACACTGATGAATAAACCCCTCCCTGAGATCCCTTGAGGCTTTAGGTAAACCTTAATCAAATAGAAATACCAGTGGAAATGAGTAAAAAAGAATTTAGCAACCACTGTGACAGAAACCACACACAGCTATGTACTGGCTGGAACGAAACCTACAGCAGGTTCGTAATTGCAAAAAGAAGGGGAGAAATACCTGCTTCCACGCTCTATAACTTTCCCCGATTAGGATAGGAAATGTTGGAAAGCCAAACTGTGTTTTAGGAGAAAAGGCCTAAGTCAATTTGGAAATATCAGGCTATGAAAATCAGAAGGCTCTCTTGTGTTAGGGGGTGGTGGAGGGTAGGATTGTTGCTTTACCACATCACTAATGTGTTTATTTGGATGTTAGCTGTGCTCCCAAGCCTCTGATCTTTGACAGAAATGACCCGACCATATGCTGAGATATTTCTTTGTTTGTCATTTGTAAATTACATCAAGGCCATCGGGGCTTCTAATTGGGAATGATTTAGGATAATGAGCAAGTAGTTGAATGGGATTTATTTCAGATTCCAGAACATGCACATAGCCTCTGGGAAAGCTGGTAGGACACGCTGGAGTTCAGAGTGCTGCACAGCGTGACAAAGGAAATTGGTGGGGAAATGTTACTTTGCGGAATGGTGTAAGGCTTGACTCCGCTATGAAGAGAGATGTTCTCCAGGCCCAGTCATGCCAGGGGATACACCTTTAAAGTGATTTTGTTGCTCTTGTCTTTTTGTTTTCTCCTCCTCTTGTTTTTGTTCTTCCTTTTTCTCCAAGCCTTCCTGCGTCAAGTTCATTTTGGTTTCTCTGTTTTAGTTAAGTCTATCATATGTTGTTTTCATGTTTTATCACTTCTGTCATTTCCCCAATCCTAGCCTTTCAACCTGATTAATCTGAGTTATAAAGTTGGTTTCAAACAAAGTATCCCTTTATAATCTAGTGATCTTTGCATAATTTCCAAAGTCAATACTTTTTAGCTGGGGCAGATTCATTCCTTCATCAAGCGCTGAGCCGATTCAGCACCTACAGGGAACCAGATGTTCGACCAAGTCAAAACAGGGATCGCTTTCTGTACAAATGCTTTTTACCAACGTGGGTCAGTCTGAGCCCTCTAGGTGTATCTGGTTAGGGCTGAATTGTAGATCACTTCTGGTCTAGTTTATTCAAGTGCTCTTCAGCCCAACTCTATGTTTTTACTGAATTGAGTGCAAGGGTGGAGGTGGCACCTGCTACTTGCCTTCTATGCCAGGGGCTCAGAACGTTTCTCAGGTTGGATGGATGACTTGGCCCTACCTTCAGACCCTCGGATGCACCAGGCTTGCCATTTGATAGAAGGTTGACACTTTAAAAATATTTGCGTGCATTGAATTGATGTGTTGGGTCAGTCGTGGGCTCCCAAGGACCACTGCTGAATCCAGCGGAGAAGTGTTTCTCCTTCAATCCAGGTCACTGCACACCATCTCCCTAGCCTGTCAGTCAGCACGTAGCACAGGGACTTCTGTTCCCAGGAAGGGAATAGAAACCTCTTCACTTTCACACGGCTTAGGATAAGAAGCACCAACCTCTGTCTGGCGTTGTGATTTGATCATGTGCTCTGGAATTGAAGGGAGGGGCTCTGTAGCAGAACTTCTGTGCCAGTAAAGGCATCAGGGAGATGGATGGAGGTTCAGTCGCCCAGACTTTATCTTGCATCCCAGCTTTCTTCATCATTGTCTTTCAAAACCAGTGGCTTGTCTAGAGTCTTTAACCCCAAAAATGATAATTCCACACCACCCCCAACATTTTATCAAGAAAAGCTTCAAACATACAACAGAAAAAATTCAGTTCTGTAAATACATATACACACACACCTGGAGTAAACCATTAACATTTGCTATACTTGCTTTATCGTATAGCTCTCCATCTAGAGTGGATCGTTTTTTAACAATCTTTTCTCTTATACAATGAAAATCATTACAGTAATAATCACAAAATAACACGAATAATAATAACTAGAAAAAACTGAAAAATTGTACTCACTTTTGTATCATAATTATGATAGTAAAAAATAAAGTCAATAAGAATCGCATATACATATTATATACAAATTTTTACACTTTGCAGTTTATACCCTATATGCCCGTTTTATTATTTTTTAAAAGATTTTATTTATTTATTTAGTTGACAGAGAGAGAGAGTACAACTAAGGAAGCAGCAGGAAGAGGGAGAAGCAGATTCCCACTGAACAGAGAGCCTGACTTGGGGCTCGATCCCAGGACTCCAGGATCATGACCTGAACCGAAGTCAGACACCCAACTGACTGAGCCATGCAGGCGCCCTTGTATACCTCTTCTAAATTTGCAATGTAAATGTACTCCCAATGGTCACATGGATTAACAAAAATGAAATATTGAAGTTACATTTCTTCATCTTTGTCATGGTACTCTTGTTGCTTATGCTACACCTTTTTACTGTACAAATGCTTTAAATGCAGGAATATGCAGCTCCATAGGGTTTGTCGGAGACCCAGGATTCTGCGCCGAGTAAATTCAAATGAATCCAGACCATTAGAAACTTACTCCTGAAAGAAGCATGTGTCACAGAGTCTTGACTTCGAGACCAGCTGTACATGGGAGTCTCTCAGTTAACGTCCATGTGTCATTCATTATTTACTGAAAGATGAGAATAAAAATGAGCTCATTTGAAGCTTGTATATACGTATTTTTAAAACTCATTTTAGTAACAGGTGGCAATTGTTTCAAACTTATCCCAGTCAGAGCTTTTTTCAGGGAGGAGTATTTATTATTTAGACATTGTTTAGAATTGCTGGTATACGGTAATACTATAAAGCAGACGTTGGTTGGCTTTCTGCTTGTTTTAAAATCCTGTGCATGGAGCGTAGCCTCCTGTGATTTGCTATCCCTTCCCAGTCATGGCGATGTCAAAGAGAAAATAGAGCAGCTGGACACCCAGGGAAAGGCTCCGAAGACAGGTTTTATTCAGGGCCATTGCAAGAGAGACAGAGACTGCAGGACAGGATGTAGCCCAATTCCAGACACAGCAAAGACAGCGGGTGATTTGTGGTTAGTGAGCAGAGTAAGGGGCCAGTGGGTGGAAAATCACTGAGAAGACATCAGGGTAGGGAGATTCTCACTGAAGGCAGGCCAAGGATTTACACGTCAAGGGTGGGGGATGAGGACCTTGATCGGGTATCAAGGGTGATCAGATGTCAAGGTTGTGGGGCAGAAGGAATTCTCACTAAACTCACAGCAGCGTTCTTGCTACAGCTGGGCTGGGTAGACTGAGGATAGGGCCAAGGGATGAGGCCTCGTCAACAAGAGGGCTCAGAGGAGCCTGTCTCAGGGCTGATTTTCAAAGAGAGAGTCTTTGTCAGTGGCCACTGCTGAGGACATGGAGCTTACTTATACAGGTGGACGGAGTAGTTCTAGAAATAAGGGAAATAATACAGAAAAGAGGGACAATTACACAGAGCTTTATTTTTGGATTTCCCCATCTTATAAAGCCTAAAGCATTATTAGTTATTTCATCAGTGTTATTAATAAATTACAAAGCCAGGAAATGAATTAGTACATGACATAGTTTGTGTGTCATTCTGTCCTCACCTGACTAACATTTGACCACTTTCTGTCGGCAGTTTCTCGTGTGCTTTCTTACAAATGGCCCTTGAGTGAGGCCGGAGATTGTGTCTGGAGCAGTGCTTCTCATCTAAAGGGCCATTGATCTGCTTTCCATTAATGCTTTGTGCTCACAGGAAAGCCTGTTTGTGTCACAGGGACGAGCTATGAAACGCGTGAGCAAGCCTGGCCTTTTCCTCCCCTGCCTGCTAAGGACAGCGCCCCTCTTGATTCCCCACTTCCCACCCTTGAGCCTAATTCAGGCTGGTGTGGGCAGGAATGAGGGAGACGAGGGCAGGGCCTTCTCACCAGAAAAGGCCCATGTTGACAGAGGACTGCAGGACCGGGGAGAAAAAAAGAAAAATTCCCCTTGAATGGGGATTTTCAGAGCCTGTAGCTGCACGGTCACGAGCAGAGTCAGAGAGCGAGGCTTCTGGAACCTTCCAGGATCCAAGCAGGAGAAATGCTGTGGAGATTTCTAAAGAACAGGATCTCTTAGTAAATTCTTTAGAAGATACCGGTAAAAAAAAATTTTTAAACATTTGATTTAACTTTTCATCTCTTATTACTTTTAAAACTGAGAGGCAATATTTTAAAGACTTGTAAATATTTTCAGATTGTTGCAGGTGTCCCTGAGATGATCTTGCTTTGAGGCTCTGCTCTGAGGGCCTGACTGGTAAGGAGTTATGTCAAGAAGCCTATGGTTTGGGGTGCCAAGTTGGGGTGCGAGGTCCCTTTAACGCTCACTATATAGTAATGAGGGAGCTTCAGTTTCTGAACTGGACGGGTGGAGGTAAATTGATTCCTTCCCTCTGAAAGCTAGCCTGAACGCAGCCACCCATTCTCAAGAGAGAATGTGAGAGGATAAAAACTAGCTTTGAGACCCCACTGTGCTCACACAGGGAAAACCTAACAATGGACAAAGAAAACACTGACGTTTCATCCAAACCTGCGGATGTGAGCGTAAGTACAGCATGGGAAGCCTTCTCTCTTGCTTGAATGCCATTTATTGGCGACCTGGTTAGTAAAATGAGACTATGTGACTTTATGCAAATAAAGCCAGCAATAACATACTTGATCTTCTTACAGTACTTAATGGATTTTGACCGATGTGAGCTTGTTTCAAAGTGCTGTACTTGGCAATTGATTTGCAACTGTTTTTCTAAAACTCCAGGGAAATTGTACTGATCTCTATACAAATTCCATTTTAAAATTTAATCAGTGCTAACTGAAACGGCCTATAATGTGTTCCTTCCCCGAAGGACCCAACCTTGGCCTTGTCAGTCCTACACGAGCCAGCATTTCTGTGTGTTTCCCTTTTTGACTTCTTTGGGCAAATATTTGAAAATAATTTGGCACCATAGCTCGTCCTGCAAGAGAATGTTATTCTCTGGAGAAACACCAGCCTCAAACCTGCAGGACATCCCATTCAATGAAGCTTGGTCTAGTTCAGTTTCACCGGGAGGGATATAAGCTACATTTCACTCCAGGGGTGGACAAGGGTGTTTGGCAAAGAGAATGAGGGGGCCATGAATAATTCAGAATATACTTGGCCACATATTATCCCATTAACTGGTAGGATTAAAGACATGGACTTTGAATGGAAGAGTGAGGGAGAGTATAAGAGAATGAGAGAACTCTTTAAGAGCACTCAAAAGAGAGATGATCTCTTTGGAACTGGTGTGCTAGATTGTTGCCTTTAAAGGAATGTGTGGTTAAAAGTTATTTCATCACTGGAGTTTAGTTACCCTGACATGTATAAATCTCTCCTTCAAAGAAGCTAAACTCTTGCATACATTATTAAAGGATTCACAGCATCAGATGACAGAGGGTAGAGGAGAAAAAAAAAAAAAAAGAGGAGGGAAACAATTAAATAATGCATTTTTTCCTCTTGCACAGGATACTTCGCAGATCCATATGCTAAAACCAATAATTTTCCGAGTCTTCTATTTCATTCTTTATTTTTAAATAATTCTTTCTTTTGCCATTGAGATGCTGAGTCCCTGACCAGCACACTGGCTGTCTTATGTACACACAGGAAGCCCTGGTTCTATTCCACAGCCTTGCACGAAAACCGGAATGTCAACTTTTTTTCCTCTAGCACCCAGTCAGGAAGCCATAAGTGAGAAATCAATTCGTTTCTATAAGGCACTCACTTATATTCTTATTTTCAGTCCTGCCTCAGACAGAAGAAATTGATGGTGGGAGAAAGGCAACATAATACAAATACGTGAAACACCCACCTATTCCCACAGTGAGCTGGGTGCACATGAGAGGACTCTTCTAGACTCCTGACCTCCTGACCTTCAGGTCCTCTGGGCCACCCTCCAGGGAATTCGGGTCCATCCTTTACAGCATCTACTTAGTGGAACTGGAGAGTTTGAGGAGAGGATCTAGGATTCAGACAATGAATAATTCACTGGGGTTCATATAATGTCTGATTTTTCTCAATTACATGATTTAATGGAAGTCATTTTTACACTTGTATTGATGATGTAGACTGATATTTTGAGGCCTTTTAGCACTAAGATTCTCCTGACTGGGTGACTCCAGTCCACATGAGTTCTAGACTGTTTTTTCTCTTCTCTTCTCGCCCTTTCTTTCCTTTCTTTTCTTTCTTATCTTCTCTCTTTTTTTATTCTCTCTCCCTCCCTCTCTCTCTCTCTTTTTTTTTTAGATATCCAATATCTCAGTTCAGGTGGTCAGTGCCCACGGGAAGCTGCCAGGTAGACGAGCACCTCGAAAACCCATCAGCAAAGCCAAACCCAAGAAGCCTTCCAAGAAGAAAGCTCCCTTCTGGAATGTCCAAAACAAAATCATTGTCTTCACCGTATTTCTCTTCATCCTCGCAGTCATAGCCTGGACACTTCTGTGGCTCTACATCAGTGAGTGAAAACCCGTGTTCTTTTGGGGCTAGGCTTTGTCCTGTGGTATCAGCATCGGCACTGCGTGCCCCAGCTGCCTGGGGTATGTCGGAGAGAATTTCCCAAGTTCCCTGACCGGTAGCCACTCCCCAGACTGTGGAGGATTTAGGGAGGAAGAAAGCAGAATTGTCCTTGCCATTCCTTCTTTTACCACCACTGCTTTCTTGCCACGGGAGGGCAGGAGGAGCAGGGATGGGGGATAGAACGACAAGAGCTGCGGAGGCGCTCAGGAGCTTTGGGTAAGTTCAGAAATGTAATGCATTTTTAGCTTTAAGAAGTGAATGGGATTCTCAGTTGTTTCATTTCCTCATCCCACCCACTGCTGGTTTCTAGGCAACCTCACATTTCCAGCTCCCGAGCTTCCTTTTACTCATGCATCTTTCTCTCCGCAGTGTTTATGCTTTTGTCAAGCTGATTGGTTATGCTTTGGTCTATCTGACTGATCCTTTTGGACAGGAGTTCTTTTTTTTTTTTTTTTTTAATTTTATTTATTTATTTGACAGGCAGAGATCACAAGTAGGCAGAGAGGCAGGCAGAGAGAGAGGGGGAAGCAGGTTCCCTGCTGAGCAGAGAGCCCCGATGCGGGGCTCAATCCCAGGACCCTGAGATCATGACCTGAGCTGAAGGCAGAGGCTTTAACCCACTGAGAGACCCAGGTGCCCCTTGAACAGGAGTTCTGACTAAGCTTCTTCTTAAAGAGTACTTACCCATGCCGCTCAGTACCTATAGCATTTGGTGGCTGACGCTCAACTTCCAACCCGTACATGTTAATATGTTTGATACAAGATACATGTACTCTCAAGGATATTAAAAATTGGTTGTGAGGCAGGATTTATAGGCAAAGGATGAATGAATATTGTATTAAACAGTTCAGGAGATATATATATATATGTGTGTGTGTGTATATATACACACATATATATACGTAAATATATACGTATGTATATATACACACACATACACACAGATTACTTAACATTTGCAAGGCATAATGTAAGACATCAGACATACCAAGATATATCTCCTACCTTCAGAAAGCTCACAGACGCGTTTTCCATTTTCAGAAAACTCAGTTCAGTGCTGGAGAGGGGATGCAAGTTGATTTTTAATTTTTTTTAATATCTTATTTTTTTTGCTGAAGCAATTACTTTGTAATCACAGAAGAGAGGCATCTAATCTGCCCAGGAATAGGGTCCAGGGAAGGCTTCATGAACTGGTGGTTCAAAATTTATTTCTTTCATATCTTGATATGCCCACTATGAGCTGCATCCTGTGAACAGCATGGACGCAGAGCTGGAGAGCAGACAGAATCTGTATCTTGAAGGAGCTTGAAGGCTAGGGAAGGAAGTCAAGTAAACAGGCAATTAAAAGAAACACAAAACACAATCCCAACCCAGAACAAACCAACTTATTTCCCATCGGTTCTCTGCCGTCCCTCCCCTGATAAATTTGAATGTCCTTAGCATCTTTCTGTAAAGATTTGGGACATCACTGTGTAGAAGCAGTCTGTTGTCTGTGTGAAAAATCAGAGAAGGACGTTTCAGGAAGATGGAGCAGTATAAGCAAAAGATGTGAACAACCGAGAACTGTTCAACAAACAACAATATTGTGACCATGCAGATTATTGTACGTTGGGCTGAGCTGAAGAGCTGGGTAAACGTAATCTAGTTCGAGGGTAAATGGATCTCACTTGTGTTGTTGTTATCCGGACCCTTGAGTATTTACTGATGCAGGAAGACTGTGTGAGCTTCTAGATAGAAGGCATGGCTTTCACTCAAATTTTAGAGTCTGTAACAACGACAACAAAAATCTAAGAAGCAGTTCCTTGAAAATCAGAAATGAAAACAAACATTGTTTTATTTGGGAGGGTAGTGAGTCAAGGGGATCCATCCAAGGTCGCATAGCTTGAACAGACAAATCTAGCCCATCAGCTCAGGCCTTCTGCCAATGTGCCCCTCCCCCACACCTACACAGCCTCACTCCCCCCATGGGGCTACTGTGACCCTGGATGGCTCACATGAAGGGGGAGGCTTCCTGTCACTCCCCTAGGTGCCCCTTCTTCCTAATTCAGCCTAATTCAATGTTGGGCATTACCCTAGCAGAGAAAATTTCTCCCTTTCTTCCTCTGCCACTCTTCTCTCTCTTTCTTCCCTCAAACATTTATTGAGCTTCAGAGCTACGAAAGATACTGAGGGACAAAAAGAAGTTACTGTTACTCTTAAAGGACAGACATACAGACAGAAGTTATGGATATAGTGGGACATACATCAAAGGGGAGAAATGTACCACGGCCGCGGGAGCCAGGCGAAGGGTACCGCCGAGGAGTAAGAACTGTGGTAACAAAAACGAAAGGCAGAAAGAAGAGCCCCTAATCCCATCCCCCCGCCCCCGCAACAGTTCCCCAAGCTATAGTCAGGTGCTCTAAGGCAAGTCAGACACAGCAGTGTTCTTGCTTGTGTCACGTCATCAGTGGTTTCTGGGCAGACCTGACACCGAATCCCATGGTCCTCACCGTGCAGAGTATTTAAGTACGAGTGACCTGACACTGGGCTGAGAACCAGGCTTTGTGGCTCAGAGGAAGAATGAATTCTCCATGTATTGCACAGAGCTGAAGACTCGCCCAGCATCCTGCATATCAACCTCACAGGTCAGATAAGGACGAGCCCCCAGGAGCTCAGTGACCATCAGCCAGAGGGCCTTTCCCTTCTCCCCCACTATGCTCACTTGACCTCAGAGTAGACATTTCTTACCTCCTTACTGTCTTCAGACTCAGGATCCATGGAAACTGCATATCCTCTTTTTGGTCCCTTAGTGACTCTAGCATGTGTATAAAGTCAACAAGTTCTATCTTTTACCTTTTAGTCTCGCTCAGAAGTATTTACCAGGAGTCAGTAGAGAGAACAGACTATCCTAAGAGAAATGGTGATCTACTGATAATGGAAGTGCTGTTATTAACTTCATTTAGAGCCTTCCCAGGCTATGAGCCAGGAACACATGTAGCTGTCCAATAAAGCCATTTGAACAGGGATACCTGGGTGGCTCAGTGGGTTAAGCAGCTGCCTTCAGCTCAGGTCATGATCCCAAGGTCCTGGGATCGAGTCTCACATCGGGCTCCTTGCTCAGCGCGGAGCCTGCTTCTCTGTCTGTCTAGAGCTTCACCTGCTTGTGCTTGCCCACTCTCTCTGACAAATACATAAATGTAATCTTTAAAATAAGTAAATAAATGACACAAACATTTGAGGAGCTTGATGCTGACATATATCAGACAGTGCGTCACTGCCACACAGAGGGAAGAGTCCCTTACCCGCTTTCTCTCCTGTCTTACAGGTAAGACAGAAAGCAGAGATGCTTTTTACTTTGTTGGGATGTTTCGCATCACCAACATTGAGTTTCTTCCTGAATACCGACAGAAAGAGTCCAGGGAATTTCTGTCAGTGGCACAGACTGTGCAGCAAGTGGTGAGATGATGGAGGGTGTTGGGGGGGGGTGGAGGGAGGGAGGGTTGTATGGGAAGCTGGGGAGAGTGGGGTTAGGGGGTGAGGGTTTGGGGTGGAGGGGTCACAAGGTATCTGTGCTCCCAGGTGAGCAGGGAGGATCAAGGAAGTAGTCAGAGGGAATGTGGAATTTAGCTCATCTTGGCTGTAATTGCTTATTTGATAGAATTGTTAATTAATTTAATTTAATTTGTTTACTCATGTATTTTATTTATTGCTGAAAGTGAAAGCAAGAGCTCTCTGAGCTCGTTTTTCTCATCTGTAAAATAAAGGAATTGGATCCGTTGATCTTTAAAATGCCTTCCAGAACTAAAGTTATAATCATACTGCTTAATTCTAGGAGCTGTACACATTTATATCAACCTCAATATACTGGAATCTCTTTACTTAAAAAAAAAAACCCAAAATAAAAACTTTCTTTATAGATCTAATATGTATTTCACCATAAAAAATTATAAAATTCAGAAAACTACAAAAAGGAACAATAAAATTTTCTTTAACATCATCTGCAGAGATAGAGCCCTTTTTATTCTGGGCCACAGAGACAGCACAATATTGGAATATTCGTAGATGTTCAGATTTATAATCTGAATTTTTCCTCTTAACATTAGGTCACATGTTTCTATGCAAGAACATTCTTTAAAAAAATGTGAGTTTTAATAGCTACAAAGTTAGCCAATCCCTTTAAATATTTTTTTAATTTAAATTCAATTTGGTTAACATATAGGGTATTATTAGTTCCAGGGGTAGAATTTAGTGACTCATCAGTTTCATACAATACCCAGGGCTCCTTACATCAAATGCCTCCTTAAAGTTCATCCCCCAGTTACCCCATCCCCCCACCCCCTCCTCTCCAGCAACCCTCACTTTGTTTCCTACAATTAAGAGTCTTTTGCGGTTTGCCTTCCTCTCTGATTTTATTTTTCCTTCCCTTATGTTCATGTTTTGTATCTTCAATTCCACATAGGAGTGAAATCATATGGTATTTGTGTTCTCTGACTGACTTGCTTCGCTTAGCGTCATACCCTCGACCCTCTAGTCCCACCCACGTCGTTGTACATGGCAGAGTCAATCCCTTCCTGTTGCATAGTCAAGCCGTCTGTTGCTCCTACGGGTAATGCTACACGAAACTGCTCCGTAGATTGTGTATATCCGTGATGACCTCCTTAACTGATCCCCTAAAAGTGTATACAATAATCTATTCACGGTTCTTGATATACATAACCCACCACAAAGCTGCTGCCAGTTTGTATCTGCGCAGTAACGGAGAGGGTGCCCTACACAGGGGCGCCCCTACTACCAGGACAGGCGCCCTGCCCTGTAGACTGGGGAAAGGCCGTGTGCGCGAGAGGGCGAGCGAAAACAGCGGGCAGGTGACTCCTACTTCCTGAAGGCCACCCCCACACGGGCTAGGTGGCTAAAGCTTTCACCTTTCCTGTGTATCACTTATTCCTTGAATTAGTCCTAAGATCCTGAAGCAAGGAGGGAGGGAAGGAAGGGAGGGAGGCAGGAAAAGAGAATAAGAGAAAGAGAGAGAGAAAAGAGAGAAAGAAAAAGAGAGAAAGAGAAAAAGAAGAAGAAGAAACACAAAGGGGGGGAGGGCTCAGCGGTTTTCGATAACACGTTCCGTGCTGCACAGTGAATTTAAGCCTCACAATTAGGAGGGTGACTTTGCCATTAGGTAGGAAGGGGAACACAGGAGCAGGAGATTTCGCAGAGACCCAGCCTGGCGTTAGAAATGCTAAGGAAGGGCCCGGAAGGTACACTGAAGTAGGTCTCTTCTGGCTCCAACTCCGGCGTTGTAAAAGGGCTGGGGGTTTCCCTCGAGAGAGCCCGGACCCGGCGGAAGGCACCGCCTGCCCCCTAGTGGCGCGGACGGCAATGTGTCCTTAAGAATATACATTTTCTAGAGGGCATCGCTAGAAAAGAGGTTAGGTCAAGTACTTTGAAAATGTACTTAAAGGAGTTTGACTTATTAATTGAGGAGATAATTAACCTTTGGATTAGGCAGAATACAGAAGTTAAGCTTAATTAGGATGTTTCAAGACAGCAGTGAATGAATGAAGGTAACTGATTATTCTTCATAGAGAGCCCAGGGACAGTAGGTAACTCAGCTCTGGAGGCTTCAGCCAGAGCCCTGCTTTTCTCCTGGCTAGCTGTTTGGACCCACAGCATGCTAGGTACCATGAGATGAAGCCAATGTGAAAGACTTCAGAAACCTTGTTTTTTTTTTTTCTTTTTTAGGTAAACCTGGTTTATACAACATCTGCCTTCTCTAAATTTTACAAGCAGTCTGTCGTTGCAGATGTCAGGTAATGTATGTCCCTTGCTTTGGACGTCTGTGTTTACTTCTGTAAATTCCTCTCAAGGCTGTGGAAGGGCTCAGCTATGACCATTCTCCAGTAACTTCCTGGGGGCGGCTTTGGGTTAATACGTTTTACCACAACTGGCGACCCAACTCTCCCTTGCTGTCATGCTGAGTTTTTCTCTGCATCTGCTAAAACCTGTCCTTTCCCCACAGCTGGGGTCCTGGGCCCCTCCATATTAATGCTCCTGGCCACAATGGCCACAAACATGGCTACCATTGGGTGGGGGTAAAATCAAAACACAGTGCAGGATTTTTCAAAATATGTTCAGCTAAAAACTGATCACTGGAGAATTTCTGAGGAAATAAAGGATCTCATGGTCAAATAATTTTTATGAATTTTAAATTCATAAATAAAATTTAAAAATTTATGAATTTTTAATTGATTTGTTTTATTAAAACTTATTTCTCAAACTGTGTGCCATGTCCCCCCACTTCCTACGTATCTGCTGAGACTCACAATTTGCTTTGGCATACCAAAGACATTAAGAAGTCTGGGAGTAGAACAGATTGTTTACTTTCTCTTTCCTGCATTATTTACCATAGAACACTTAAGGTTTGTTTTTCATAAAACATGACAGTATTTGTGCACTTAGAGCTCTTGCTCCAGGGTTTGGCTGAAAACCAAGTTGGACTGGATTCCAGGATTTGCTACTTACTAGCCATATGATTTTCAGTTGTAGTTGATCTTGACTTCCTTTTCTGTAAAACTGCAATAATAGGACTTTCCTCATAAGATTAAGTGGGACAAAGCAGAATTTAGCACTGTGTCTGGACATGGTAAAGTGTCAAAAATTGTAGTTGGTTTTATTTGTAATAGAAGTGAATCTCTGATATCCATAAAAATAGTGTATTTTCCAGGGAAATGCAACTATACACGAATGATTCTAGATGAAAACCCAACACAGCAAGACACATACTATGATGCTTTCCCTTCCCAGTTCCCACAAAAGGAATCAGTGACTTCTTAAAGAAGAAATTTTGGAAGTTGAAGGATGTCCTCACTGTCTTACCTTGAATCATTCAGTTGCGTCACTGGCTTTCTATGAGAGTCCACTTCCTAAGACATATACCTGAACATTCCTCTTTTTTTTTTTTTTTTTTTTCCTATAGTGGCAACAACAAAGGTGGCCTCCTTGTCCACTTTTGGATTGTGTTTGTCATACCAAATGCCAAGGGCCATATCTTCTGTGAGGACTGTGTGGCTGCCATTTTGAAGGACTCCATCCAGACGAGCATCATAAACCGAACCTCTGTGGGGAGCTTGCAGGGCCTGGCTGTTGACATGGACTCTGTGGTACTAAATGGTGATTGTTGGGTAATTCTTCTTCATTCATTCCTTCCTGCAGCACTCCTGAAACTGCCATTAAACACAGTCAATATTATAATAAAGTATTCTTTCCACAATCCCAGTGAAACAGGATTAGCTGAGGATGTTGATAAAGGAAATTGCTAAATGTTTTATATACAATGACTGGGCAATAGAAGTGGGTTCAAAATATATGTGAGATTGAATTTTTCAAGTGTCCCCTGCCCTATATTTAATTCATGAATCTTTAAAGTAAGTCTCCGAGTCCTGAAGAAGAGAGAATTTTGCTGAAGCTTATCTTGTCTTTTCCCTTGTCCAGACAGAACTACAACTGTGCTACAGAGTGCTGCCCAGTGTTCCACAATGGCTTGTTGAGTAGCTCTGCCAAAATGCAAACTTCATAGTTTGATTTGCCAGTAAAATACTTTAATTGTGTGACCCCAAAACTATGCTTTCTCTCTTGATTTAAATCATATCAAATCATTAAAATGTAAATTAAAATCTTATTACAATCATATTAATCATATTAAATTTTATATGCCAGGCATGTAATGTAGTAGTATGAGGCTGGTAAGTAATGAATGAATGAAATATCTCTAGTGGAAAAGTCTGCACCACGAATACTATTTCAGATCTAGGACTAATTATTATTATATTTCTTTGGTTGCTTTTTACCCTTAAAGATATTTAAAATGTGTCACTATGGACAATTTCAAGCATCAAGAAGAGTAAAGAGCATAGTGCCATGAACTCTCATATACCCTTTATTCAGCTTCAACAACTATGAACTCATGGCCATCCCACTTGCTCTTGAAATACAAAGACAACTTCCCTACCCTCCCTGGATCATTTTAAAGCAAATCCCAGAAATGATGAATTGCTTGACTGAAAGGAATTTTCACTAAGCAAAATTCCAACCAAATGGAATGCTGGAACTGACAGTATCTTTTCCCCATGTTTTTTCAATGCAGCTGGGCTTCGGTCAGATTATTCTTCAACCATAGGATCTGGTAAAGTATGACATGCAGTTTCTCTTATCCTGTCTCCAAATCAGTATCTTTTTTGGCTGTAGTTTTCTTTTTCAAATGATGGTATTTGGTAATGCTCTTTCAGTTGCCTGTGACAGAAATACACTTGAACTGGCTTAAGCCCAGAAGAAACGTGATTGGCTCTTATAACTGGGACATACATGGAATGTGCTGTCTTCAGGCATGTTTGGGGCCAGGTTGCAAAATAAAGTATCATCAGAACTCTGCATCCTTGCTTTTCCCTGTGGAAGCTTCGAGTGTATTCTTCTAACTCAGTGTCATGAATGGCAACCAGTAGATCCTAGCTTAGAATTTACCAGTAGCCACAATAGTAGAAAAAAAAAAAAAAAAGCCCACACAAATTTCCAGAATTTTTTCAGAAGTTCTGGAGCTGAACTTAGTGCCTCAGATTGGCTGGCCTGCCCATTCATGAACCAGCTTCTTTTACTCTGATTGGCCAGTCTGGGTCATGTGCCGTCTCTGGTCGTAGAGGTGAGTTTAACCCCAAGCAAACCATACAGGTAGGATAGGGGTAGTTTCTCAAAGTGAAGTCTTGGTGCTGTTACCAGAAGAGAGGGGAGCAGATTCCAGGCTGTCAAAAACAGCAGACGTCCTCCATATGAACTCTTTGGTCCTTATTCTTTATAAAGATATCTAGAAAAGTCATTCCTGGGACACCTGGGGGGCTCACTCAGTTAAATGTCTACGCCTGCCTTCCACTCAGGTCATGATCCCAGGCTGCTGGGATCGAGTCCCATCGAACTCCTTGCTCCACTGAGAGCCTGCTTCTCCCTCTGCCTGCTGGCTCCTGCTTGCTCTCATTCTCTCTCTCTCTCTTATTCTCTCTGACAAATAAAATCTTTAAAAATAAATTTTTTTTAAAAAGTTCCTAAAACAAAACAAAGTGCTGTCTCCACAGACAAAGGCTGCTCTCAGTACTTCTATGCAGATCATCTGTCTCTCCGCTACCCTGTGGAGATTTCTGCAACCTCAGGGAGGCTGATGTATCACTTCAAGCTGGTGGCGATCGTGGGCTATCTGATTCGTCTCTCAATAGAGTCCGTCCAGATTGAAGCTGACAACTGTGTCACTGACTCCCTGACCATTTATGACTCCCTTTTGCCAATCCGGAGCACCATCTTGTATAGGTACTCTGGCTAGTAAAGACTTTTTTACAGTGTCTCTCTTGGGCCGTATCTTGTTTCCCTTAGATTTTTAAAACAATTTTCGTGTGCGCTCATGAGATCAAAGAACTGACCCATGCCTTATTTAGTATCCCCTGGATGAGCCAGAGCCTATGGGACACAAAGTTCGCTGTTTACTTGCTGCATACAAGGGTCAAAATCAGTATAGCAGGAAGGTCAGCCAATATTTCTGAAATCTAGCTGACTCTTCTGTTTAATTTTGCTTTTATTGCAACCGCAATGAAATCTACTGTTTCATTAGCGTGTGAGAATAAATCTTCTGATGATTGCACACCATTAGTAAAGCAATTAAAATTTCTCCCTTATTATAAAGATAAGACTGTGTTCATTGTGAAAGTGAACAGAGAAAAACAAGATCAATATTTCACAATCCCATTACCTAGAACAACTGTCTGTTATGTTTTTGCACAAATATTTTCATTCCTATATATATATACGTAATTACACACACACATATATATTCATACCCTAATATTTTTTACTTACTAGCAGACATCTTTTTGTGAGTGCTTATTAAGTATTATCTTGATGATTTAATAATGATAGTTATAATTTATTAAAAATTTAGTATTTGTTACTGTGCTAAAAAGGCACATGAATTATTATTTTTAATAGTGCTTATATATGTATGCAGCTGTGTTCTACGTATGTATATTTTGGTGATGAATATGCATTACTAGAAATTTCAACAGTACTTAATGGTTACAGTGAAACACAAGTTGGTCACTGGCTCTGATTCCTCAGTTATTATTTTTTTTCATCCTTCCAGACATACTTTGCTATTATCACACTTAATCCTCACCCCAGTGCTGTGAGGAATAGACTCTTGGTACTACCACCCTTTCATAATCGGGGAGTTGGCATCTTTGAAGATTAGTTCCTTGACTGCTCAGGCTCTTTCAGCCAGTTAAGTGATGGAGCTGAGTTTTGAACCCAGTTTTCCTGAGGCCAGAACTCAGGACCGTAGTAGCCGTTTCAGTAGTTGCCTATGCCTTGCTACATCTCACGGGGGGGGGGGGTGTCCAGTGACAGCCATCCAGGAGGATTCTCTGATAGTTCCCCGGCAAAAGTTTCTATATCTTTATCACCTCCCCTCTGTTGTGCCCTGTGGCAGCTGAAGATCTGGCTGGTGGAGTGTGCCTAACAAGAACTGTGTGGATGGCCCGGGAGATGGCTGGAATTAGTGGTAGGAGGAGGCTCACTGCTCAATAACCTGTTATTACTCATGGACTTTTGTTTTGTTGTCTGGTTTCAGAATTTGTGAACCCACAAGAATGGTAATGTCCTTCGTCTCCACAAATAATCTCATGCTGGTGTCATTTAAGTCTCCTCAGATACGGAGTCTATCAGGAATCCGGGCATTTTTCGAGGTCATTCCAGAAGAACGTAAGTCTTTCTTAATTGAAAAAAAGTCACCTTGAAAAATATCTGTTATCATAGTCCAGTCTTATCTCTCCTGAGGCTGTGTTGTAAAACCAGTCCTATTAGTCAGGGACTTTGACTCAGGGTCCACTCAGAGGAGAGAGATTGTATTATTTAAACTGCGAACATTGATGTGAACAACTGTTAACTTGGCATGGAGGTGTCAGCTAGGTCACTCAAAAGGCAGAAAGAAAACCTAAGGTGTTCTGGGTGTAATACTTGTAGGAAGCAACTACCCCCTGTAGTTCTAGGGGGCACAAAGGAAATCGGTGACAAGGCTGACAATTTATAATGTCTGAAACTCAGACCCCTGGCGGAGGGGAGGGGGGGGGTGGCTGCTCAGCTGGGGCCAGTGTCTCAGAGTTCAGGGGCGGGTGTTCACGGACGTGGGACCCAGACCTTCGAGGAGGGGTGGCCAGACAGCCTGGGCTGTATGTTTGAGGAAGATGCAATAAAACGCAAGTTGGGAAAACTGCTAACAGGGTTCAGCTGTGCTACAGGAAGAAAGTGTAGCGGCGCGGAGAGGGGCGGGAGAGAGTGGGGGGGAAAGTGGGAAAGAATGAGGGGAGAAAAGGGAAGGAAGGAGGATTGCTCGGGGGACTGTCCCGGGAAGAGGAAACAGAACCGCAGGAAGCCCCATTCTTCCTCCTCCGGGGTTCTAGTGTTCCTGCAGCGCCCCCTATGGGCAGGGTCTGGCAGGAAGCCAGGTGGCAAAGGGCAGAAGCTGCTGGAAAAGACCCTGTCACAGCCCCAGAGAAAGGCACATTCGCAGCTCCGTGATAACAGTGCAGGACCTAGCACACTACAGTTGGCTGTCTTCCGTGAATTCTCGTTGATAGCAATACGTGTGAATGCCATCCTAGAAAGTGCACGGCAAGTAAAACCCAGAGATTTGATGGGTTTTCCTAGGTCAGAGAGTGAGCAAAAAGTGACCTAGCTTCCTTTCCCTCTTCTCTTTTTGACTTGGGTTGGCGAAGTAAAACAAAACAAAAGTGAGCCTTCACTGAAAGTCTAGTCTTTTTGTACCTTCTTTATGAGCCCTGACAAGGTCAAAGGATCAGAATGAGAGATGGGTGAGGAGGGCAGTGGAGCTGGCTTAAGTTAGATGGTCAGAGCTTCATAAGTCCACCTACATTTTAAGGCAGTGGCTCATTTTGATAGGTTTGTTTGGTCAAATTATTACAAAACTAAATACAAAGTTGACTTATCTAGCCAAACTGAACAAGCTATTTGAGATTTTGTTGAGTTGAAAATTATCTCTAACTCCAAAGATTAAAAATACGATTAGCTCGGAAGTATTGCAGTGGAATTTGTGAACAAACATTTATTGAGCTTGTACTATATGCTAGGAATGATTCCAGGTGATAGGGAAAACAGCAAACAAAATAGATAAAGGAAATTACATTTTAGCAGAAGGATGCCCCTACAGTAAAAATAGATGTTTAGATTGTTTTATTTAAACAGAACATGTTATGTAAACTGAGTATTTTTCTTCAACAACAAATATACACTAATGAGAACAAATAGGCTTAGAAGCTTTAAAAATATATTTGAGCTATGTTTTTAAAGAGAGTAATAGCATCCTATAGATCTGTAGTCAAAATGTGATTGAAAAGAAATATAGAATTTAAATAAGAAGTTTAGCTATATATCTATAGGGTGCTGTTTCTTTTTGGAAAAACTGGTTTAAGTTTCAAAAAGTATATAAGTTTGATGATTAAGGAGTGTGCTTTTGTAGTTAAAGAAATATATGCAATGCATTTCCCATAATCTCACAACTGCAAATCATTGTGTGTTACTGGATATTTTTTTCAGAGTGTGAAAACACAGTATTGATCAAAGAAATCACTGGCTTTGAAGGGAAAATTTCAAGTCCATATTACCCAAGCTACTATCCTCCAAAGTGCAAGTGTACCTGGAAATTTCAGGTAGCCTAGTTTTACCACTACTTTAGAAAAATATTGTTATCTTGTGTTTAGAATCTATTTTTAATTACCTTTATTTTTACTACAAAAAGAATGTGAGTTAATTTTTTAACATTTAAGCCTTAATCAAATACATTTCCTAGACCATGAAAGGTCCTTGTAATTTCAACTATCTGCCCATAAATTAACTGTTCTTTGCCGATAGGCTTATTTTTCCAATTGTTATTTTTTTCATCTGTATTAAAAAATGCAAAGATACTGTTATGGGATCAAACAGTTTTTTATTTTAATATGATAGAGCTCACTTATTAATTTTTAATTATTTCACTATCAGCATCACCATAAGAATAATAAAGAAAGAATACATTGAATTAGGCAACATATATTTCACTTATATAAGCAAACCAAGTTTTGCAAATTTATATAAAATATATACATCTCTATCTGGTCCCTAACAGAGTTCCTTTTTTTTTTTTTTTTCTTTAAAGTTTTAGTCTATAACTGTTCTTCTTTTCTAACTGTAGTGTCCTGTGGAGGGACGTAGGGCAAGGCTCTTTCAGCATGTATGTATAAAATGATTTTTGTGAGGCATAGCAATTAGATGTAAGTGACAAGAAGTTTAGTGTTTGCATTAATTCAACATGTTATTATTAAATGCCCACTGTGTGTCTGGCTGTATTCTAGACACTGGGATCCATGATATCTGACGCACACGCAGGAGAGCTCTGCTCTCATGGGGCTTAACCATATAAGAGGCGGAGACAGGTGACAAATGAACAAATAT
The DNA here is from genome assembly GCF_011764305.1 of Mustela putorius furo. Lineage (NCBI taxonomy): Eukaryota > Metazoa > Chordata > Mammalia > Carnivora > Mustelidae > Mustela > Mustela putorius. Next base: position 37,402,141 of record NW_025421987.1, read on the forward strand.
ATGTAGAGTATGGTACATGGTGGTACAGTGCTATGGAGAAGAACAAACCAGGGAAGGAGGCTCTGGAGCTGAGTGGGCAGTCTGGAGTATGAAGGCTAGGATGTGAGGAATTTGTTACCTTAAATAGAACGGCCAGGGGAAACCTTACCGACAAGCTGGCATTTGCACAGAAACCTGAGAGACATGAGGGAACTAACCCTATGCATCCCTAGAATCACAGTGTTGCAGCCAAAGGGAACAGCTGAGGCAAAGGCCGAGGCAGGAGCATGTTTGCTGCCTGTGTTGTTTGTACACAAAGAATTAAATATTTTATTTTTTATTTTTAAAAATATTTTATTTATTTATTTGAGAGAGAGAGAGACAGAGCATGAGAGGAGAGAGGTCAGCAGGAGCAGACTCCCCACCGAGTAAGGAGCCCGATGCGGGACTCGATCCTGGGATTCCAGGATCATGACCTGAGCCAAAGGCAGTCGCTCAACCAACCGAGCCACCTGGGCACCCTAACAGCTAAATATTTTAAATAATTTTATTATATTCATATGTGTACTTAGTTTCCTTCCCTGATGGCATACATCCTTAAATTATTTTTTTTCATCAAGGTTGAAAACATTTCCAAAATAATTAAAACCCAAAGCTTCTGGACTCTTGTCCACCACCAGTTCTTAATGCCTCAGGGCAGCAGAATCTCAGTGCCTCAGGTCACTCATGAGTTGGGGAAGGAAAAAGAGAGACATCAAATCTGTCTCTTCTATCTCTCCAAAAAGCAAGTGTATCTTCTCTATGACAGCCAGAACAAGATTGACCCCTTCCCTGAAGTTCTGTCAAATGTTTGAAGTTTCTTTGAGGTAAAATAAACACCGATTCCATGGTAATCCATAAGACCTAATGTGAAGATCCCTAAACATTGTTCTAGTCAGGATGTAAAAAAGAATATCAGATTCTGTTTCACTAGGGGTCAAGGGTTAGAAAAGCTGAGTAAAAAGAACTCTTTATAAAGCGAAAAAGCACACCACTGAGGGAGTGAGAATGGGAGATGGGAGACAGACTGGAAATATTGGGGACAGACTTCGGTAACACACCATTTCCCAGAGGTCAAGGTTGGTCCCCTTCAGTGTGGATGTTAAATAAAGCTGTCCTTTTCTCTGACAGCTTTGAACAGCCACCTAAAATTGCGTGATAGCATATTTCTGCAAATGGAAATTATGTTAAAAAAATTATCACCTGTAGGTCGGGGCGCCTGGGTGGCTCAGTCGTTAAGCGTCTGCCTTCGGCTCAGGTCATGATCCCAGAGTCCTAGGATCAAGCCGCTATTGGGCTCCCTGCTGACCGGAAGCTTGCTTCTCTCTCTCCCAGTCCCCCTGCTTGTGTTCCCTCTCTTGCTGTGTCTCTCTGTCAAATAAATAAATAAAATCTTTTTAAAAAAAAAAAAAAAAAGGTGACCTGTAAAGTAGCTTTGAACTTATTACAAACAACTGAGAAGAATGACTTAAGTGATAAAAAATATCAGCTCAAGGCATGATAAAACCTTTTATACACAAGAGTTGATTTCTATCATCCTTAGTCTTTCTTAGTGCCTAGTCTGATTTCCAAGTATCAGTCCCTTTTGCAGACTCCCTTTCAGCTGAGTTTTTATGGTCTCATTTATCTGAGAAGGATTAACTCCCGCTCCAACTTGAAGTCCCTGTGATTTTTCTCCCAAGAATAAACAAATGTTTACGGAATGTCAGTTTCAGGTGCATAACCATAGGGTAAAGTCCTTGCTCTCTTGGAGCTTACAGACTGCAGGGGAAGAAGTGTGGTGAAACAAGAAAAAGTGTAAAAGAGTACTGAGGCTTAGAACATGTCACCTGTTTGTTTCAGACACACATTTTTATTTGCTCTTAAAGCATGCCTGTGATATAGGAGAGAAACTTGTCACATTTTATAAGCGGGGAAATAGAGCTGGGGCAAGCCATTGGCCAGAGGCTACTCAAATAGAAAGTGACCCAGGCAGCATTCAAAGGAATCAAGCTTCTCTCTATGAGCAAATCCCGTACCCCCCCCTCCTTTTCCCGGTTCCTAAAGATGTTCAGTTTCCCTATGTTTCGTCACGATACTTAGTTGAATATTTACCTCCCTCTTTCTTCATTCTTTTTGTTTTCCAACTAACATATTTTGGGATGCGATCTCAGAAGAGAAACATAGAGTGGGGTTTTGGATTGTTTTATCACTGATGCCATCAAGTTAGCACCCACCAGTTTAGGTGGAAACGATGCACGCGAGATTACTGTGGGCCATGTCAATTCCCCTCCTCATTATCACTTTGGAAATGGGTCTTCCTTGCTTCCCTGGCAAACATGAAACACCGAAGTTTCCAGTGCCCATTGGAGATGGGTTGAGCTGTATGTACATAACCACTCGTGCTTGAGAAGGGACATGCATAAAACTTGTCCTGCATCCTGTTGCTACCACTGACTAGAGAAATATTTCAACAGAGCAGTCTCCAGTGCCCATTGGAGATGGGTTGAGCTGTATGTACATAACCACTCGTGCTTGAGAAGGGACATGCATAAAACTTGTCCTGCATCCTGTTGCTACCACTGACTAGAGAAATATTTCAACAGAGCAGGTCCAGATCAGGAGAAATCCTCCCCCTTACTTGGTAAAAGTTCCCAAAGCAACGGCACGGATTGGGCAGTGGGAACAGAGAATACAGGACATAGAAGGAAAGAGCATACGTAGTGGTTTTCCATTTTTGTTCATTTGTTGAACAAAACACTTCACAATGCTTTGTGGATCTGCACCTCCTGACCCCACTGGTCACGCTGGTTAATATCAGTAGTGCATCTTGGCCAATCTGGCCACAAATGTAGATTTGTGTGCGAATCTATGTCAGTAGAATCTGGTGTGCAAAGGAACTTAATTGGGGCTGTGTAGATTGGGCGGGCAGTGATGCACTTAAATCTGTTTTACTTTGGAATGATGGAACACAGTGAAAATGCCTACATAAGCTTCCTAAGGAGAACTGCATTGGAATATGTCCTTAAGCTATAAAATTACAGTGATCACTCAAGATGTTCACTATCCTTTGGCATTATTTTTTTAAATGTGAAATAAAAGTTAGATAACAAGACTGGGGAAAAAAGTCACTCTGTGCCCTCAGGAACCCTTGGTTTTTACCAAGTCTGGCTCCTCTTAAGCCCTCACTGTCCATTTTCAGGTGTCATGACACACTATGGCCACCACGTGGCCTTCAGGGAAATGCAGAGTAACGTTGGGCATGTCACTTATTTTTGGTTAGTTTTGATTTCTTCTATAAAATTGGACTCATACTACCTTCCTAACAGAGTTGTTGTGATGTTTAAATGAGAGACATAAGTAACCTGATTCATTCCCTCTCGAAGACAGGTTGAGAGAGGAGGGCTGCTGTATTTAAGTCCATGTTAGAAAGAATTACATACACACAAAGAAATTGTAACATCAAATTTGATGACATCTCTAAAAAAACCAAATACCAGAGCAATAAAAAAATCAATGGGTAAAATCCATCTCTTAAACAAAAAGTCAACAGTATTGAATCACAAATTGATTCAATATCTTAAAACTATAATTATAACTTAATTGTATATTATTTACAAAAGATGGCAGCATAAAAAGTGAAAGTAAAAAAAAAAAAAGCTGAAAGTAAAAGGATGGGCAATATCATACCAGACATAAACAAAAAGAAAGCTGGGATCAGAACCTTAGCACTCAACAAAGTGGAAATCAACACTAGGGCAACAACACTGGGTGAGAAATGAAAGGTGATTTGATGATAAAGAGGGTGAACCACGTGAAGGTTTCTGATAATTATTTATGTACCAAAGGACATGCCATTAATACTCATAAATCAAAACCTATAGGAAATACAAAGAGAAATGGACAATGCTTAACTGAGGGATTTTAGTTCCTTTCCGTTGGTTCCTGACACAGGTAGTGGGACAATAACTACAGCAATGAGGGATAGTATACCACACACACATACATTACCCTTTTCTTTCAAATGATCTTGGAGGGAGGGGTCACATACCCGATCATATCAAAATCCTTAATAAATAAAAACATTAAAAAGCCATACACGCAATGGATAATCTCTTATCTAATTAGTATAGAATTAGAAAGCTTGAGAGCGGGTGAACAAAAATTCCACTCACAGGAAATGTGTCAACTCTCTCTAAATAATTTCTGGGACAAAGTGAAAATTAAAACTAAATTTGTGGAGTGCCTGGGTGGCTCAGTGGGTTAAGCCTCTGCCTTAGGCTTAGGTCATGATCTCAGGGTCCCCCCCTCCATAGGGCTCTCTGCTCAGTGGGGAGCCTGCTTCCCCTTCTCTCTCTGTCTGCCTCTCTGCCTTCTTGTGATCTCTGTCTGTCAAATAAACAAATAAAATCTTTAAAAAAAACCCCTAAAATCATGACATCACAAACATAATGTATGTGTATGTCATACAATGTTGTCAAAAGGTAAGCTGTGTGTGTGTGTGTGTGTGTGTGTGTGCACGTGCACACATATGCTCTCACATAGGTGCTGTACAGGCAGCCTCTTTTCTTGTTTGATCCTGTCTGGGCAGACCTAGGAGTGACTCAGTGGCTGCCTTCAGGAATACCCAGGTTGGATATGAAGAGGACGCTGATTCATTTCTCCTTTATTTAAATAAACTGAGTAGTGCTTTAAATAAACTATGTTGTTATTGTCAGCAAAGGAGGAAACTGTGTGCACTCATTAACAAAGGGGTGTTTTCAAGCTCATTTACAAGGAGGAAACCGACACCTAGGGACAATCTAATGTGTCCCAAGTCACCCAGCTCACTGAAACTGGGACCTAACAGCGTCTCCCTGGGAACGGGCCACCCTCTCTATTATTTCGGTGTGTTGGGGGAGGGGAGCTGGGTCTACCCCACCAGAAGCCACAGGGCACAAAGAATAAAATGCCCCGAGAACAGCAAGTCAAGGGAATGAGCTGTGAATGAGGAATCAGCCTGAAATGTGTCCTTCAACTGAAACATTTTTCTGGCTTATGTTTGTTTTTCACAGACTTCCCTCTCAACCCTTGGCATAGCACTGAAATTCCATAACTATTCAATAACCAAGAAGAGTGCAAAAGGCTGTGACCATGGATGGTGGGAAATTAATGAGCACATGTAAGTGGGTTCTGGATTTAAGGAATCTGATGAAAGGCCTGACCCAGAAGTTCAAAGCCTTGGATTCCTTGTTCCCAAAGAGTTTGCAGTTTACTACTTACAGAAATGGAAATAGAAGGGTATAGAGGCTAAGAACTTGCTCAAGGTCACTCAGTCATATGTGATTAAGCCAGGATTCAAATCCATGTCTTATGACTCCCAAGTCCTTGGCTCCTTGCTCCTTGCTGCTGGGCTATGGGTGTATATACTATACATTTTACGAAAATAGCTTGGCAGATGAAGTCTTTCAAACCATGCAGCCCTGGAGGAAATAGTAAATAGAAATCTTGGTGATAGGAAAGGTAGAAACCTTTAGCCAGTTCTTTGCAGGAGGAGAGGCTACACTGGCCTGGCTGAATCCTGGGGCTGGGACATGGGTTGAGGTTGATGAGAGAAATCTAGATGACTGAGCTTCCTGTACTGACCGAGGAGCTCTTCACTCTCGCCTTTCATTTGTCCTGTAGTGGTTTTTATTCTTTATTTGCTTCTGAAGTTGTAATAGATCTTGTAATAAAAAATATAGAATGTCCTGGGCATCTGGGTGGCTCAGTGGGTTAAGCCTCTCTGCCTTTGGCTCAGGTCGTGATCTCAGGGACCTGGGATCAAATTCCACATCGGGCTCTCTGCTAGGCAGGGAGCCTACTTTCTTCTCTCTCTCTCTCTCTCTCTCTGCCTGCTTGTGATCTCTGTCAAGTAAATAAATAAAATCTTTTTAAAAAAATATAGAATGTCCTGTCTTTATAGCAGAATAGCTTCGATGTTTACTTTGAGGCAAGATTATTTTTTGTGAAGTTAGCCTAAGGAATTTACCTGCTAATTTTGTGCTCATTGTTAATCCATGAATGAGGCTTTCCTTTTCTAAATGATTTTCCTGAACAACCTTCTTTCATTTCCTTTAGGCTCTCGGATTACGAGCTAAAGTGGTCACTGGTTCTGTCTTCACTGGGATAAATCCTACCTGATTTATGACCATCCTTACATCCATTATTAAGACGTGGATTATACTTCTTTTGGGAGTACTTTTGAATCAGGGTCTATTATGTAGGAGGCAGAATACCTGGGTTCAAATTCTAGCTCTGTCATTCAGTAGCTGTATTAACTAGGACAAATAATTTAATCTCTTTGATTTTCAGCCTGTAAATGAGATAAGGAGGGATTTTTTTTTTTTTTTTTTTTTGCTAAGCATTCAATTGAATAATGCATACTACATACCAAAAAAATATTAACCATTATTATAATTAATATGATTATTTTCGATAAAGTTGTTGAATCACTATTTTGTGTACTTGAAATGAATGTAACATTATACGTCAACTGTATTAAAAAAAATTTCTTTGGAAATGACATTGGATGGGTAAATACTATGGAATGTGCTTCCTCTTCAAGTTTTAAGAATATTGCATTCTGGTATTTCATTAGAGGTCCAGAAAACAAATCTTTACAATTCTTTTGTAAAATATGATACTATTTCTTTTTTGTCCTAAGTAACAACCCCCACCACCCATGGAGTGTTCCTGCCAAAGTATGAACAAGATCTTCTCCCAAGCAATCAATACCAGAAGAGCTCTCTGCCCTAAATACTTTTTCCAGAGGGCCAGCTCTTCCCTCTGTCTTGCCGGCTGGGAGAAATCCTATCAGATTCTTTTGATGCTAGTTGTGCCCTTAGGATTTAAAATGACAGCCCTTTCCATTACCAGTTATTTTCATCTAAAAAGGAAGGAATCTAACTGAACTAATTTCTGATACCTTGCTGAAAAGCTGCGTAAAGGCATAATGGGGAAGTAGGAAAAGGTAATGCTGGCACAAGGAAGCCCAGGGCTCGTGAGTTCAGAGGAGGTGAGGATGGGGTGTGCGAACTCAGAGCAGCTAGAAGGCAGCCTATAAGCCTTGAAGGAATGGATGTCCTTCCTAGGAAGTTCTGCAGAGCAAAGTTCCTGACAGGAAAGCTGTTGGTGCCCTAGAAAGTTCTAGGGCTTAGTATCAACAGACTTGAGTCCTAATCCTTCTTCTACTTTCTCACTACTTTGAACTTGAACTCTTTACTTCACCTATTTAAATTCTCAGTTTTCTTTTCTATCTTTCTTTCTTTTTTTTTTTTTTAAAGATTTTATTTATTTATTTGACACAGAGAGAGAGAGATCACAAGTAGGCGGAGAGGCAGGCAGAGAGAGCAGGGAAGCAGGCTCCCTGCTGAGCAGAGAGCCCCATGTGGGGCTCTATCCCAGGACCCTGCGATCATGACCTGAACCAAAGGCAGAGGCTTAACCCACTGAGCCACCCAGGCGCCCCGACTTCTCGGTTTTCTTACCTGTCATGTGTCTGTATCTGTAAACCAACTCTTGCTGGTTTCTCTAATTTCTCACTTTTTTTTTTTTTTTTTTAAATTTTAGTTCCATTAGCCACCACTATGCCCCCTTCCTTACTGTTCCCCTCTAAACTCCAGCTCAAGGGCCTTGGGGGTGAGAAGCGATTGGCATTCACAGACTCCAGTGGAGGATGTCCCTCCTCAGCCCGTGTGCTTGCTGTTTCCCTTTGAGACCTTGCAGGTTTCACTCTGGGAAGAGCTTTGCCAACTCAGGGCAGAGACCTAACTTACCATGGGCCCCCAGAGAGCACAGTAATATTTCATGTTCTACTAACCACAGTACTCATATCGTAAGAATTACTAACAGGAGGGGCATCTGCTCATAGGTACAAGAAGTAAGAAAAATCAAGGTGAGGAAATATTGTGGGCAGACATTGTTATTTTGAAATTCTACCAAGGACAAGCCCCAAAGTGCACATCGGTTTTCAATTTCATTTGAAAAAAAAAAAAAATATCGTTGTGTTTTACTTTAACTATTGCTGGGTTCTTTCCATATTTTCATCCTGAGCTCACGGATTCCACTCTGATCCGTGGCGAGGTTTGTGGGCAAAAGCAGGCATTTCTCGTTATATGGTTATTTACACAGAAAGAAAGAGAGGACCCATATTTCTTCTGATTACAAGTATTGGTGAGGAGAATACTAGATAACAGTCAAGAGTACTGCTGTTGTATTTAGCAGAGTAGGAAATTGAGGCGACAGAAGTTACTCAGTCACTTAAGCATACGTTGGAGAACTACCGTTAGCTCTGCGGTGAGCATCTCTGCTTATAAAGCCCAAAGTGCCAAAGTGTCTGTGTGTTCACTGTCAATAGGGATGCGTGGACTGAGCCTCATCCACGCTTCTTCCCTGACTCTCGCCTCCTTAGGTACTGTGGCTCGTACATGGATCACCAGACGATTTTCCGTGTGCCTAGTCCGCTCGCTCGCATTCAGCTGCAGTGCAGTTCAAGGCTTTCTGACCAGCCACTTCTGGTGGAATATGGAAGTTACAACATTAGTCAACGTAAGCCTGGAATTAGCTTTTTAGAAAACTCTAATAAATGGTTAAACAGAGTCTCATACTTCGTAACTCTAAACTTAATAAATTTATAAATTAAACTAAACTAAACTTAAGAAACTTAAGAAATTAAGGAATAAAAACAGATTTTTTTCTGCTTCGTTACTACTAATGTGTAAATGAATATATTATAAATACACATAATATAAACAAAATACATAATCAATAAGACACAAACTTATGTATTTATTACTACTATCATTTAAATTGTAGAAGAAATGACATAATTCTCTGTTACAATTGAGAAATTGTTTCTTATGTTATTCTTATGCTATATGGGACAGACCCATTTCTTGATTTATTGTCCCTGCTACTCTTAAGTCTTTGAACTTTTGATGTTTATATGAATATTTGGTGGATCAGAGGACAACTGTTGTGATTCACTTCAGCCCATGACCCATAGGGAGAGTTGGTTGGTCAAGGAGAGTTCAAACAGCAGGCCTCAAAATGTTACTCTCCACACTGAGAACCACGGGGACAATGGCCAGGAGCTAGTCAGCAGTGTTTGGGGGAAGTCTTCAGAGCTGGAGAGACTAGATATTGACTCAGGAAACTCTTGGCCCATTTTAAAAGGGGAAAAGTAAGGGTTAACCACTCCATGAGGATAAGACTTGAGAGAAAGCTCATTTAGAACCTTCCTTCTTTGCCAATATACTTGCTTCTGGATCTGGGCTATCATACTTCTGAATATCAGAATATTACAATTTCCAGCAAGAATAACAGGTAAATAGTGAGTCGTCTTATTTTCAATTGTTTTTTCAAACATGAATATTTTCTACAAACCTACCCTCTCCGTTGTGTGCCAGGGAGATAGGGGTTGACCAGACCATGCATTTCCCCCCATTCTTTTGCACAAGGGGAGTATCTTAGTCTGTCCAGCTACTCTAACAGAGTACTCTAGACCGGATAGCTTATAAAGAACAGAAACTTATTTCTCATAGTTCTAGAGGCTGGATGTCAGAGATCGGGATGCTAGCATGGTCAGGTGAGGGCTCTCTCTGGGTCGCAGACTTCTATTCTCACATGGTAGAGGAGGCTGAGGGAGCTCTGTGGGGCCTCTTTTATAAGGACATTGATCTTATTCATGGGGCCTCTGCCTTCATCACCTAATTCCCTTCCTAAGGCCCTTCTTCCTAGTATCATCACATTGGGCACTAGGATTTCAACATAAGAATTAGTGAGGCCCACCAACATTCAGATGATAACAACAAAGGATTTATTATTTCTAATATATTTAGCTTTAAGCCAGGACTTATAATTCAAGATCAGGCAGAAGATGGATCTTTGATGAGTAGCCAGCTGAAGCGGACTGGGAGGTAGAAGGTTTTGAGGCCAGTCACTAATCTCTCTAGGTCCAAGTGTCAAAGATCAGTGGTTACTAATGTATTTGGGGACAGTGATCACTTGAAAATGGACTTAAAAGCACAGAGTCCTTAGAACAGTGCCTGTGATCATATAGGATTCAGAGACACCAGGAGGCCACTTGTAATTCCCTCGGGAGTCTAAAGACTGCATCCCAAGACTGCTGGACTCTCTAAAGCATATTCCAGCTTTCACTTTCTCCAAGTCAGTAATGAAGCCAGACTGCTGAGTGAAAGATGGAGATAATGGAAATTTGACTGTACCAGTGTCCACTCAGAGCCTCTGGTGGGTTAGTTTACTTTCTCTGCTCTCCTAAAGTCACTTGTTTTGTCTTTCAGTTGTCACCTCTAGCTTGATTTGATGGAGAAACTGTAGAATTACTGTCTCTACATGGCCAATTCCTTAACCACCTAATACTTCATCATTCTTTGTTCATGTGGTCTGACGACTTTTAGGGACTCACCCAAGACTTCTCGTGTTTTATTGTCTCTAGCCTGTCCCGTTGGATCTTTTCGATGCTCCTCTGGCTTGTGTGTCCCTCAAGCCCAGCGATGTGATGGAGTAAATGACTGCTTTGATGAAAGCGATGAGCTTTTCTGTGGTGGGTATTTGAATTCTTCTGTGGCTTTCTTAGGAACAAGTAACTTCTCAGGGCCATTGTTGCTGCTGATGTATATCCTGGGTCTTTGTAGCTGTTAGCTATTGCTGCATAACAAGTTACCCAAAACGCAGTGACTGACAATAATCATGTATTCTAGACCACGCACCTGTGAGTTGTTTGAGATAGGACTGATCTAGGCTGGCCTCAGCTGGGTCCTTCTGCTTTAAGCAGTAGGTCCTCTTAAGTTTGGTTCTTTCCAGGTTGGGGTCAGATCTACTGCTCATGGTTCCTTTTCTCATTGAACCAGTGGGCTGGCCATGGCAGTGGTAGTAGCAAAGGAGGGGTGAGCAAAACCACAGTGTTCCTCTTAAGTTCTGGGCTTGGAGCTGGCACACCATCACTTACATCATATTCCATCACTCAAAGTGAATCCTAGAGCTAAGGCTACAGTCCAGGGGCAGGAAGCTTATCACACACACTTTGGGGTCATGCAAGAGTGGAGGTGTATAATAGTGCATAACAGTCCCACAGGGAGTGAGGGTCTGAGGCCAGTAATTCAATGAACCACAATCTTCAACTAACAGAGAAGTCACCACTTTCAGCCCATTCATTCATGGAGCACAGGTGTTGGGAAGGAGAGAATTACTGTTATTGCTATTATTGCCTGTATAGTTCGCAACAGTGTCACACTTGTAATGACGAAGGGGCAGGGTATTGGAAATTCCCATTTTGGACAGCAATTCTCTCTCTTGGTTTCTCATTTACTATTTACACATCATTCCTGAATCTACCTCCAGTTTTAGGGAGTCATATGGAGGGGATGGTTCATCAGACCATATGACACCATCGGCAATGCTTTCTCCTAAAGATCCAGACTTTCATTCAAATACAATTGTGATGGTGAAGCTATTTAATTCCTTCCATATTCTTGGAGAAAAAGTACAGTTAATATAACTATGAAAAACTTATATTCCTGAAAAACAACCTGTGGCTCTACACATTTATTTATTTATTTTTTTGACAAAACAAAGTAAAACTCTCTTAACTTAGGGCTCAGTGACCTTCTCAATCTATAGGGTTTTCTGTTGCTGAAGAAAATAAATGCTGGCTATTATATAGTGAGCAAGGTTGCTGATGTTTTTTTTACATTATTATCATTCCCTGCTATGATTATTGTTATTGTATAAAAAGGGCTGTTTTTGGTAATCATTATTTCTCATTGTGCCATTTTAGAAAATATTCCCTAGGAGTCAGCTAGGTACACCCAGAAGCCTCAATGAACATTTCAGGGCAGTCATGTCCTCTCCTGTTACCTCTGGCCCCTAACAAGAGATGCCACTGAAAACACGAGAGCAAATAACAAAAAATGATCACTTTTCACAAAACCAGAAATGTCAAAGGAATCATATCTTCCAAGAGTGCTTGCTAATATAAGTGTGCCTGTCCCTTGTCCAAAGGCAATTCATGAAAATATTCCAAAGAAGAAAACTTGTGATAATTTACAATGGTGTTTCTTAATTCAGGAAATGGATCACCCAGGACAAATCATTTAAAAGACGGTTTTCCTTATACACAGATGACACACCTATTGTCCTTCAAAGTCTCATAGCTGTTAATCTATTCAACAAAACTTTAATGAGCACCTACTATGTAGTTAGGGCCCTGAGATTTAAAAAAAAAAAAATGAATAAGAGATCCTCAAGTTAAGGCCACTCCCACTTTGTTTAGGAAGGCAGACAAGTTCAATTTTATGTATTTAGTTATTTGATTTTTTTTTTTTTTTTGAGTGAGAGAGAGAGAGAGAGAGGAGGGGCAGAGGGAGAGAGAATCTTAACCAGTTTCCACGCCCTGAGACAGTGACCTGAGCGGAAATCAAAAGTTAGAGCTGAACTGACTGAGTCATGCAGGCACCCCAGACAAGTTCAATTTAGATAACAACTTATGTTTTTTTTTTTCCTTAAAAGAAAATCTCAGGATGCATTTAGCTGTAATTAAGTACACAAATTGCCAGAGTTGAATGTGTTTTGGCAAAAGCAAAAACCAGACCTGACCAACTCGGAGCACTAGGGATTACAGCAAAGTTTCAACCTCTGCTTTTCTCTGGCAGGTATCAGGTTGGAGGAAAAGACACTTGGTATTTTATGGAAGTCATCTTAGCCATGTGCACCATTAGAAGGGCACTGCTGGTTCTCAAAGGCCGGTGATGACTCAGGCTCATGAGCTTTCTGTCTGTTTTCCTTCCAGTGACTCCTAAGCCTGCCTGTAATGCCAGTTCCTTAAGACAGCCCAGCCCTCTGGTCTGTGACGGCTTCAGGGACTGTGAGGATGGCCAGGATGAGCAGAACTGCACTCAGAGTGAGGGAGAGTCCTCTGTGCTCTGCCCTTCTTCCTGTATACTCCGTTAAGTGGGAACTGAATACCCCTGGGGTGTGGGGTAGGACAACTGATGTGTGCTGGTGTTGCCAAGACTTACCCAGTTTCAGCACTGAAAATCCCAGTTCCCTGGGTTCCTCCTGGGCCCAGGCAAAATGGGACAGTTGGTCACTGTTTGAGTTGAGTGTGTGTGTTGAGCGTGTGCATGTGTGCACGCACGTGCGTGTGTGTCATGTGAATACTGGAAGATTTTCGTTGCTTATTTGCTTTTAATGCCGCTGGAGAGTAAAGGATGCTGAGGACGTGATCTAGAGGGACCTGCCAGATACCGTGATGGGCATGTTCTCTTCTAGCCCCTGCAGAAACACACACCACTAGAGCTGTGAACAAATGTGCTGGGATTCCCAAAGCCTGTCCTTTCCCCCCATAATGCTGTGAAAGGACTGGATATAGTATTGACCTTTGCTCAAAATTTTCTTGGAGAGCACGACAAAATAATCAATAGGCCACGGCCTAAAGAAACCAATAAGGCCAACCGCTTTGCATGTCTGGAAGAAGAAAGGAGGGGCCATGGGATTGATTCTCAACAGGTGGCCTGCCTGCCCGCCTGGCTTCCAATGGCTCTGCTGGGGTGAGGGGGCTGGTCACCGTGGGCTCGCATCATCGCCCTCTGCCATGTTGCCCAGAATGGCAAATACCAATGCCCGGGCAACCCCATCCTTGGAGGACGGAGTTGAGTGTCATTCCCTCAAGTCTGTTTCTGGGCAGGAAAAACTCTACCCTCTTTTGTTCATTTTTAGGCATTCCATGTAGCCACAGGACTTTTAAATGCGGCAATGATATTTGCTTTAGGAAACAAAACGCACAGTGTGATGGGACTGTGGACTGCCCAGACGGAAGCGACGAGGAAGGCTGCAGTGAGTAGAAATACTCTCCTTCCGACTCCCTGTAGTCCCTCCTTGAGTCCCAGTTGTTCATTTTCATTCCCTTCTTGGGGTCAATCCCCCTGGCAAAAGTTGGGGTCCTGGGAAGAATAGTAAATATTGGAGAACTGCGACTGAAATGGTTTCTCAGAATAAAAACCTCTGGAGGGGATCTTCTCTGCTTTCTCGACAAGCATTAAAGCCTCAGGTGCTTATAATGAGAACTTCCACTTTCTGGTAACTCTAATCAAGGGAGAGGCTCCTAAATAAAAAGTCCCCGAGAAAAGAAACTGAAACTGGAACGCAGTGGATGACTGTGACTTAAAATGCCAAGCGCTGCTGCTTTCTTTGGCTACGCCCTGAAAACTATAGTCTGCCATATGTTAGTTTGTGGTCTCTAACTGGCTCCTAGGCAGCAGGGTAGTTACGCATCCTTATCAAAACATAACTGGAAAATAATTGTTCTGGTAACGACTTTGTTTTAATAGGTTTTCACATGTCTTTCTCTCAAATCAGCGCGCTCCCAAAGACGCACTTGCTTCTCTTGCGATTGGAACTAATCTTTTCCTCCCCAATCATCTAAGCCCTAAGGCTACTGTTCCTATCACGCAGCTGTTGCTAAAGAGGCCCCTCTTCCTTGAATCAATGTGCTTTATTGTCCAGAGACTCTGTGTCCCGCCTGTTCTCCGGAGGAAGTGGTCTGGGGGTGCGTTTTCTCTAGAGAAGCAAGAGGTTTCAAATTGCTTGCCTGGTGCCTCAGTTCCCAGTGCAGCTTGAAACCCGATTTAATTTCCAGTTTTTCTTCCAAGTCTGCTCCACCCCTCACCCCCCCACCTCGGGTCTGCTTTTAAGTCACATGGCCCTTCCTTTCTCCGAAGGCTGCAGCAGGGGCTCCTCCGCCCTCCACCGCATCATTGGGGGCAGCGACACACAGGAAGGGGGTTGGCCGTGGCAAGTCAGCCTCCACTTTGTCGGCTCAGCCTACTGCGCAGCCTCGGTCATCTCCAGGGAGTGGCTTCTTTCTGCGGCCCACTGTTTCCACGGAAACAGGTAGGGCATCTCACTTCTTAGTCTAAGAGGGCACACTCTCTGATCTCAGACCATACATCTGCCCTCAAGCTGTGGAAGGAAGCTGCCCGCTGGGGACATTGGAGCAGTTCAAATGGCGTGTGTGTGTGTGTGTGTGTGTGTGTGTGTGTGTTTGTGTGTGTGTGTAGAACAGGCACTGGACTTCTATTTGGAGAGGAAGGGTAATTTCCAAAGTGGTGGTTGGCAGGGGTAGGGGGGGGGCCCTCCCACATCACCAGGCAACTAACTCTTTGACGCCAGTCTAGTGTCTTGCAATTTAACTCAATTCTGACCCTGTCTGCTTGCAGATAGCATCAGATTAAACAGGTGGAGGGCTCAGACCTAGGAAACATTTCTCTCCTCCCCACCTCAGACACCTCTTCTAAGTCCAGGTTGTCACTATTCTTCTGGCTCAACAGCTATAGAGGTTCTAACCATCTCTTCTTAGGGTTTAGTAAATTTGCTAGAGCAGTTCATAGAACTGAGAAAAGTGGTTTACTTTCTAGATCACTGGTTTATTGTAAAAGGGTGTAACTCAGGAACAAACAGAGGGACGAGATACACAGGACAAGGTTTGGGGAAAGGGGGAGAAGCTATCATGCCCTCTCCAGACCCCTGCCCTTTTGGGTCTTTATGGAGGCTTCATTACACGGCAAGATTGATTAAATCATTGCCATTGGCAGTAGATTCAACCTCCAGCCCCTCTCCCCTCCTCAGAGGTCAGTGAGTGGGACTGAAAGTTGCAACCCTCCAATTACATAGTTGGTTCTCCTGGCCACCAGCTCCCCGGCCTTAGGTGGGGTCCAAAAGTCAACATTAACATAACAACATAATAAAAGACAGCTTTGTGGCTCTATTCATTTAGGAAACTCCAAGGGTTTTTAATATTTGAATAAAGTAATAATTTAATGAAATAAAAATAAAATAAAGTATAAATAAAATATAAAATAAATGAAATATAAATAAAAATAAAGTAAAAATAAAATAATAATTTAATATAAAAGGGTTTTATATAATTGAACTATGTGCTTCTTGTGGAACTTACAGAATTCACGTTCATGATTAAAATGGCTATGCTTGTCTTCGATCATTAGTCTTTTACACTATGACACTGTTCCAAGTAATATGCTAACCTTAATACTCCCCCAGGTCCCCGATGCCAACCATGAGATGTCAGGCCAGCAGATTTGGGGCCACACTCTTTGAATTCTGTCCTTATTTTTCTTGCAAAGCTTTCGCAATCTCTTCACCCCGCTAGAACAATCTCTTCATCCCACTAGAACAAGGCTGCTGTGCAGGTGGAGATGGACACCTCACATGGAGACCACAAGACCCTCAGTAAATTTGCGCAAGGCCACAAAGGTCAGAAGTAGAGTTCTGGAAGGGCTGGCAAAGAGTGGGGTCCTTGTGAATGGTCATGCTTGAGTGGTTGTAGCCATGATCTTTCAGGCTTCTGGTAGATGGATGACAAGAAGGAATTTCATCAAATTCCTCCTTATTGCACTTTGATTTCTAAACTCTCTTGAATTCATATTATTTGAATTTGGCAACAGGATTCCCAGATCATTGTCTTACCGGCCCTGTCTGTCCCCATCAGATGCCTATGTCAGCATGAATAGGAAGAATGTAACAAATTAATTCTGGTCACATTCTTGACCTGCATGTGGCTCATGAAATAGCAGGGGCAACAGAATTTCCAGCAGTTCTTTAGGATGGCAGAGGGACTTTTCTGGAACATGGCTATCATGCACCACTCCTACTAGACCTTCCTTCAACTCTGTTTACTAGGAGACAGGGAGGCTGGGAAAAGTTGTGTTTTCCGCCATGCCCACGGACAGAGCCAGGGACTAGAATGGGGCTGGAAGGGAGGCCTCCTTTTCTCAGCACTTGTCAGGCTGCAGAGGGCTTGTGTCCAAACCCTGGATGGTTCTTCAAACCCTGGCCACTGACTTCATGCTTCCTTCCTTTTCTGCCAGGTTGTCAGACCCCACGCCATGGACTGCTCACCTCGGGATGTACGTGCAGGGGAATGCCAAGTTCATCTCCCCAGTGAAGAGAATTGTGGTCCATGAGTACTATAACAGTCAGACCTTTGACTATGACATTGCTCTGCTACAGCTCAGTACAGCCTGGCCTGAGACCCTGAAACAGCTCATTCAGCCAATATGCATCCCTCCTGCTGGCCAGAAAGTGCGTGGTGGGGAGAAGTGCTGGGTGACTGGCTGGGGGCAAAGGCACGAAGCAGGTGTGTGAATGGGTGAAGGGTCATGCCCTCTCCCTCCGGATAATACTAACTTGCGTTGATGTAGTGCTTTGGGGCTCATGGGGTTTTTTGTATATGTTCTTGTTTGAGCTTCCTGATAATTCGAAGAAGTAGAATGGAGGCAGTGTTAATTATTTCTATTTTATGACGTTCTTCCTTTGCCCCAAAAAGAAGCAAGACCCACCACATCAGGGGCGGCAGGGAGGGAGGGTTCTGAATAGGGCAAGATTGGAGAGACGGTATGGGCCTTTTCCAAATTTTGCTAAGTTTTCCACTACAGAAGAGAGTTCCTCTTTACTCAGGTTCCCTTTCACCCAAAGAAGGGATTCCTTTTCTTAAAGAAGAGAACACCCACACCACCCCTCCCCCCAACAAACCCTATTATGTCAAGTCAGAGGCAACTATCTGTAGGGTTGTGCAGATCTGTCCATCACAAGGGCAACTTGCCAGGTAGATGAGAGTCAGGGCTGAAAGCCAGCCTGTCCTTAGCTCCCCAGAGTGCAAATTCAGGCCTGAGGGTACATCAGCCTAGAACTGGACCGCCCAGAGGGGACACCTCTGTACAATCCCTTCACCCTAGCTGGCATCTCTATCATTATGCACAAAGGTCAGAGTGGTAGGGACGTCCAGATGTCCCCACATCTGCTCCATCAAGATGTTTCACTGTCTAGGATTAAAGGTTGATTCTGAATACGCAGTGAGAGGAAGAAGCCACAGCTTTGTGAGTACTGCCCCAGGGCTGACGCTTTTCCTTCATCTCCCTGACATCTCAGATTCCCCGGGCAGCCATTTCCAAGGGTTTAAGGACAGATGCGTTTTCTGCCAACTTTGACTCTTATCCTTGCCCTCCTTTTGACACTCTCTAAACGTTCCTTGCGGGCAGCTTCTGCAGGGCTCACTGCTGGCATGTGAGTTAATGTCCCAGGGGCCTGCTGGGATCTCATGGCTCCAATCCCCATAACCTATCAGGACTGTGCTCCGGGCTTTAATGACATTATCTTAGATCACAGGAGGGAAGAGTCGATTCAAACAGCTTATCATGGGACATCTCTTTATAAGCATGAGTGTGAGTGTACTTACTTTTCGGAATCATTTTAGCCAGGCAGGATAAAAAGGAAGTGAAAAGGGTATAACAAAACTGTTATGTCTTTATGGTTTCCAGTTCTCTCTCCTATATCTGATTATGCTGCTCCATTTAAAAGGTAGGCCTCGCAACCAGTATTAGTGACTATTGGGATTCACAGTCCTACCGGAAGCAGGAAATATGTAGTGAGGGAGTGTGGCTCAGCTGGAGACAGAGTCAGACCTTGGGTGTGAGTCCTGCTCTATTACTTGCTGTCAGGTCGGCCACTACCTCTAACCTCCTCAGCCTCTATTTCTTCATCAGCGAAAGGGGGATTATAAAAGAATTTCCTAAAAAAATTGTTCTGAGGATGAGGAGAAAATGTGAGTAGGTGGTCTGACGGCACCCCGAGTAAGTGTAATCATTACCCTGATTTCCACTTCCCATGTGTTTTCCAGATAGTAAAGGCTCCCCTGTTTTGCAGCAAGCAGAGGTAGAGCTCATTGACCAAACCCTCTGTGTTTCCACCTATGGGATCATCACTTCACGGATGTTGTGCGCAGGGGTCCTGTCAGGCAAGAGAGATGCCTGCCGGGTAAGTCATCGCACTTTTCCTTTGCCAAGATGCCATGCTTTCCATACGTGCTTTCATGTGTAGTTTGCACAACACTGGGAAAGAACTAGGACAGGTATTTCCCTTAATTCAGAGACTAATTATAATCTAATTGTCTAAGATCAGGGAAAGGCGATTAAATAATTAGGTCTTTAAAACTCAATATTCTGCTTCCCATGTATTTTCCTCATTTAGAAAATGAGATTTGGATTTATCATTCTGCCATGATTTATTTTCTTGTAACCAAGAACTAAAAAAAAACAAAGCAGTCCTCTCTCTCTCTCTCTCTCTCTCTCACACACACACACACACACACACACACACACACACACACACAGAGTGTCTTAGGATGGTTAGCAGCCATTTCTCTACTGAAATACCAGGGTTTTATTCACTTGCTCCTTTGATGCATAGGCTGGGGAAAGGGAAAGAGGAGTGGGAGAGGCGACAGAGGACACTCGTTCCTATGCCTCTGGTTAGGCCTTCTGACGGGGGTCAAGTTGGAGTTCATGTTCATGGATATGTTTCCAAGTCTCAGATTCCAATCTATGCAGATAACTGTATGATTGCCAAAAGGTGAACAGATGCTTTTGAGGCTGAAGAGGGCAGTGGGAGCTGTTCCCACATCTCTCTAAAACCTTAGCCACTATGCCACAAATACTCATTGTAATAATGGATTTTATCTTCTGAACTCCTAATTTGTGGCAAGCACTAGATCCTTTACATAAATTCATTTAAGTCTTTCTTTCACGACCATTTTATGGAAGAGGAAACTGGACATAGAGAGGGTGAGCAAATTATCCAAGGTCACACAGCTAGTAAATAAATACCTGAGCTGGAATGTGAACCCTTATCTGTCTAATACTAAAACTGCTATGTTTTGGCTGCTTCCTTCCTGAGGCTAGGCAGTCATATTGTCCTATTCCACCTAGCCATCAGAGTTTATAGGTCAACTTAGACTTAGTAGAGCTGGTATGGCAATAATTAAAATAAAAAGAGCCCAGTTTCTCACCAGCCAGAATTCACTTAAGCAGGGTTGGAACTGGGCGGTGGGACTCGGGGGCAAATTCGGAATGCTTTTTTATCTTTGCCTCTAGCTAAGTTGCAGGTTTACCTGTTCTCCAAACTAGAAAAATAAAGCCCAGATGTTATAATTTAAAGGATAGATACTGTAGGAATTATGTTTACACTTTGAATTATTTTCATCTTTGCTTTTTGAAGTTGAGATATCAGAAGGGACTCTCAAATGAGGGTGATCTGTCCTTGACAGCTGTGGGCCAGCAAGCCATGGAGGTTTCCTCAGGGTGTCATTCTTCATTGTTCTTTGTCAGAATCCAAAGCCAACCACTGAATTTGCATGGCCCCAAGGCAGAGGTCAACTTTTCAAGATAACCCTGGTTCCTGATGTTGTTGTCAGGGCTAAATGATCCCCAAACAGAGTTTGGCAGACAGCTCACACTCAACAAATGTTAGCAGTTATTACCATTACTCTTAGTACTTTGGCTACCTCCACTACTATTGAGTTTTTTTTCTTCATTTGGGGTGTGTGGAAGTTGTTTCCCCTACAAGAATATTGTGAAGATACTCTTGGACTAAGAAATTACATTTCTTGTGATAAATGCAGCTTTTTGACTTTGGGAAGAATAATTCTCAAATGACATTAGAAGTTTCATATTATTTCATATTATTTTCCTTCTCTAAACTACATAATAATTGGTCAAGTGAAAACTTTCCAGAATGAGAGTTTTGATACAATCCATTAAACACATTAATGACAAAATTGATGATCACAGAGAAAGATACTTCCTGCTTACATTATCTTCTTGTGTAGGGAGATTCGGGTGGACCTTTATCTTGTCGAAGAAAAAGTGATGGAAAATGGATTTTGACTGGCATCGTTAGCTGGGGACATGGATGCGGAAGACCAAACTTTCCTGGTGTTTACACGAGAGTGTCAAATTTTGTTTCCTGGATTCATAGATATGTCCCTTCTCTTTTGTAAAAGTACAAGTTGGAGTTTTGACTGTGATTTCTGGGATAGAATCTTAAAAAAAAAAAAAAAAGCAGCAATTAACCCTTAAAGGAAACCCAATTTTTTTCCTTCTGTAAATTTCAGATTGCTTACATTTGGTACCTATCAAAAGTCAGAGAGATTAATATGTATTTTATTCCATAAAAAATTGCCTCAAGGCTAGAGTTGTATTCCTTCTTAAACATCAAGGGGCTATTGATTCAGAAATGGAGGAAAACCTAATGTCATGAATCAAGACTCTTAAATAATGTAAAAAATGGGCAAGGTGCTCAGGAATCCATTCTTTATGTTTCTATTCAAGGTACAGATATTTATAAGGATTTAGTCAAATCTAATTTATTAAAATAAAAAATTCCATTAAAAATGCCTGATTTCAGTATTATAATAAAAGTAAATGCACCAAATGTCTCTTTTATAAATGCAAATGAACCCAATCTCAGTTATTGACAAAAGAAGTACCTATATTATTGGTTTCCAATCCAATTTTGTCTAACCACGTAATAACAGACTTTCTTCAGGCATGGCAAAGGGTTATATTGTGTACAGAGAAACCAATCAACTAAACAACAAAACCGACAACCCAACTCACTTGGCTATTTCAGGATGTCAGGATGACATTCAACTATATGCACTAAAATCATGGAATGAAGCATCATGGTAGTTCGACTGAAAGCACTTACGTGGGATTTAAGGAATTGTGATAATCCTGTTCATCAGTTGAATGAGAAGGGAATTTTTAGATGGTTGTTTTGAAAGTCAAATTTTTCAGAAATATTATCATTGGGCTTCTGATTTTTTTTAATAAAACTCTGATGGCTTAGACTTATTTCTATTTTCAGGGTATTATAATACCTGGCATAGTTGTAAACCTGTAGTACATGCTCAAAACATCATAGTTATTGATTTATTTGATCTTGATTTAGAAGGTTTCATATTTAATCTTGGAATAGGCTTTCCATGAACAGAGGCCTCACTTAACAATACCACTGACTAGTTGAAAACAGCAGGAAGGAGAAGAATGATATCGTTTGTTTTCTCTGGGACAAAGTCAAAGAAGTAATAATGCTATTTTTAAGTAGGATCCAGAATAATGAAAATGGTTTTTGTGGGGTTTCAGAGGATCTTAATGGAACAGTAAAAGGAGAGAAAGAGAGCAAAAGGGGTCATTCTCTGGATCAGACAGAAAAACTGAAATATGGATTTAATATCCCTGAAATAGTGAATGATTCCCAGTTCAGAGAACATATTTTAATTTGCCAAAAGATTGTTTCTATCAGGTAAAAGACAACATTCTTTTTTAAATTTTTTATTTCTTTTCAGCATAACAGTACTCATTGTTTTTGCACCACACCCAGTGCTCCATGCAATCCGTGCCCTCTCTAATACCCACTACCTGGTTCCCCCAACCTCCCACCAAAAGACAACATTTTAATGATACCTTTCTGAATGGGTCCCTAAGGATTCAGTAACCCAGCTATCGCATAGTACAATTCAGAGTGCCAAGTGCACCCCTTAATTCACAAAGTGGGACTTAGCTACTAAATTCACTGTGTAGAAGAACAAATTAGGCTGACCGTTCTTAAAAACCAGGTTTATTTTGCCTGGGATTGCTATGACCTAGGTACAAGGTGAATAATTTTTTTTTTTTAAGATTTTATTTATTTGCCAGAGAGAGAGAGAGAGAGAGAGAGAGAGAGAGAGCTTGCAACCAGGGGGCGTGGCAGGCAGAAGGAGAAGCAGACTCTGCTCAGCTGGGAGCCAAATGTGGGAATCAATCCCAGGACCCTGAGCTCATGACCTGAGCTGGAGGCAGACATTTAATTGACTGAGCCACCCAGACATCTCTGAATTGTACTTTTTATTCATGGTCAATTCTAAGGAGATTTACTATTTAAAAACATCACCAACACCTTGAATAAGTTTGTGATCTCAGTTAGGAGATGGAGGAGGGCTAGCATGATCTATCAGATTCATTGCAGGGAATTTTTCCAAACCACACATACATGCTACCATTCTACACACTTGGTTGCACAAATGTGAGTATACCATGTTCCTCAGCAGTGCAGGGGTGGGGAAAAGGCTCAGAAACACCCACCTAGCTTACTTGGCTATATTTTTGTCTAGATGACAGGATGACATGGAACTATATACTTCATTCTTGTAAAAGTGTGGATAGAGGCAAATCCAAAGACTGGTTTAGTTGGTAGACTGGAATGGCCTCCTTAAACCAAGACTGGCACATTTCCATGGGCCAGACTACTGGGAAATATTGCCCTCCTTTACAGTGTCTTCAAATCTGCAGAATGCAACACCACAAACCAACCCTTCCTCAACTGTTTCCTGCTTGATTAGTCTGAGAGGCTGACCCAGTTGCCTATGTTTAGAGTAGAAGTGCTTGTCACCTGACACCATATGGATACATATTGTTGTGCTTTCCAGAAGTACAGGCCTCTTTGAAGGTAATGAGATCCGTGGGTGCTTTGGTGATGTCACTTAGATGATGTTACTTTATTTTTTGGTTTATACAATAATCATTTGGGAAATTATTTGCTCTCAAAGGAGAGATAAAGAAAAAGACCAAGTACTATGACAAGCAAAGCAAAATTGAAAATCTTATACCGGTCAGCAAGTCTTGGCAACAAAGAGGTTTTAATTTTTTAATGTTATTTACATTTTACTCCTTAAGGAAACTAAAGCAATTGAGGCGATAATAACTTGAAATTGTATTAAAAAGAACTATTTGTGCAAGAACCGTATACTTTAAAAAACATGTTTGAACAACTTTATGAAAGAATGATACCCTTTAAAAAGCTACCCCTATAGAAAGAGATTTTAAAGAAATGGCAAAACCAAATCTGTATAGAATTTGTTTTCTCGTCCTAAAATCTTCAACTTCCATCAACAATTGTTTAATCTAAATTTGTTTCTACCTGAAGGGAGAAACATTACTTTCTTACTCATTCTGAATCCTTAGTTTAGAGTCAGACTGACTGGCAGGATGAAAAAGTCCTCAAGAAGAGATTGGGACACTTACCTACATTCTAGATCAGCTCTCTGGAGATTAAGAAATTTGCAGTTATCAGAAATCAGGAACAAGTTGCAAGTAAGAATTTAAGTAGTTCAGGTAATCTTAGGAGGTGTCAGCTAGTGTCAGTGATTAAAAAAAATGCAACAGGACAGGAATACAAATCAATATAAAAAGAAAATCTATTGAGTCAAGGAATATTGTTGGCTGCTAAGGGTTGGAGGTGGGTAGCTATTAGTTACAAAGATGATTACAGTCACAGAAAGTAAGGGAACATTTACTGAGACCCTGCTATTTGTCAGGCATAGGATGAAGTGCTTTACTCTAATTACTTCATTTAATTGTCTTTACTGGGTAGGAATCATTTTATAATGAGAAAAGAAGCTTGGGGTTCCTGGGAGGGTGGGTTAAGATTCCAACTCCATTTCAGTCAGGTCATGAGTTCAGGTGGTGAGATCGAGCCCCATGTTCAGAATTAAGATTCTCTCTCTCCCTCTCTTTCTGGCTCCCACCCCTCCCTGCTGTGTGTACACTCTCTATTTCTCTCTCTTGCTCTCTCTTTAAAAAGAAGCAGTAGCTCACAGATAACAAACAACTTGCTCAAGAACATACAGTGGTGAACCCTAAATCTGTTTGTCTTCAAAACCTATATTACCGGGACACCTGGGTGGCTCAGTTGGTTAAGCAGCTGCCTTCGGCTCAGGTCATGATTCCAGCGCCCTGGGATCGAGTCCCATATCAGGCTCCTTGCTCGGCGGGGAGCCTGCTTCTCCCTCTGCCTCTGCCTGCCATTCTGTCTGCCTGTGCTCGCTCTCCCCACCCCCCTCTCTCTGATAAATAAATAAAATCTTAAAAAAAAAATCTTCAAAACCTATATTACCATAGAGTTGCCAACAGTGTGCAAGGGATAGGTTTATGAAATTCTAGAAACGCATCCTAATCTAGTTTAGAGATTACATAAACCCTGCTCCCCACTACTCAGAAAGCATTAGGAGATCTGGTGTAGAGTGTGTTTGTGACCATTAACAATAGTTTTTTGATCCTCTGGAGGGTGAAGAAGATTTTAAGCATCTATTCGAGGAGAAACAGAGTTCAGAAGACAGCTGCGATTCATCCAACACAGGGAGGGACTCTCCCATTGAGACTGAGCTCCTGCAGTCAAACCAGGGAACAGTGGGAAAGGTTGTCTGGGCCTTGGGTAAGGTTGGGGGTCCGGGTTTGAGAGGCCTTGGTGATTCTAGCCAGGGTCTCAGGCCCTGGGCCTAACACACCATTGTTGCTGAGAATATCATTTTATTATTCCAACTAACCGACATTTATATAGGACACCGTGCTCCACACGGAGCTAAGCACTGGGACTTCACAGGTACCTCAACGAGCTTAGACAAAAACAAAAAAAATTACTGCTGATCCTTTGTGTTAGCTCTTCAGGCTGCTTTACTGATTCTTGGACAGTAAGAGTCAAACGGACCCCACTTTAGGGTCCTCATCCTGAATGTCCCTCTTCTTTTGACACAGCACAGCTACTGTCCTTACCAACTTTAACTCTTTGTTCCAACTGCCCATTAAAAACTGAAGGAATAATTGGCATTTAACATGATATTAGTTTCAGGTGTACAAGATGATGATTCTATATTTGTGTGAATGATCATCACAGTAAGTCTAGTTCATGTCTTTCCCTACACAGTTATAGGTTTTTTTCCTCTCCCCATGAGAACTTTTAAGATCTACTCTCCGAGCAACTTTCAAATATGCAACACATATTCTAAACTACAGTCACCACGCTGAACGTTGTGTCCCCATGTCCTGTTTATTCCACCTTCTCGATGGGGCCTGACGTGATTGCCCTATTTGTAATCCCCCCTCCTCTTTCCCTAACCTTCACCACTAGACACTCCAGACTCCCATCCTCTGCTTTGTTTTTTTCCATAACACAAGGCATTTCAAATATTTTAGAAACGTTGTTTAAGCTTATTTCCCCTCATTAAATATAAGCCTCACAATGGCCATGACTTTTATTTAGCTATCTCTTTAGACATATCTCAAGCACCCAGAAGAATGTGTGACACACAGAGCAAGCACTCAGTACAATTTGTTGAATTAAATTGGCCTGAATCGGATGCATTTAGCCCAGGTACAACGTGTATTGGTCTCAGAAGAGACTGTGAATAACTTCAGGTGGAGGAGGCAAGTCAGGGAAGGTTTTGTGGAAAAAGTATATCTTGGCTAGAAGCTAAAGATGAGTGGGAACGGTCTATGCAGAAAATGGGTAGGCAAAGCATTGTTAGCAGAAGGAACATCATATACAAAGAAGTGGGGGTGGCGATAGAATGGGAGAGGTGAGGGCTAGCACCGAAGAGGAATCTGATCAGAAAAGAGGGGTGTCCTATGAGTAGAAAAGAAGACAAGATGTCAGTAGGGAAAGGTGCAGAAAGGTGCAGGCTTCCTTTCTCTTTGCACCCTATATTCATTTTCTTCTGTGAGCTCTAAGAGGCCGACCCCCAACTTCTATCACCAGCTCCCAAAGGGGGTCACGGAAAGGAGAGTGGCAGGTGGAGAGCGAGGTCAGAGTATTTATTCCCGTCTGTTTCCTCCTTGCTGGGCTGCAGTCCTCTCGCCCTAGATACTACTGGGAGGGCCCCCTTTGAAGGCTCCAATTTTTTTTTTTAAAAAAGATTTTATTTATTTATTAGAGAGCACGAGCTCCGGGGAAGTACATGGGTAGAGGGGGAGGGAGGAGGAGAGGCAGAAGGAGAGAATCTCCAGCAGACTCCATGCTGAGCATAGAGCCCAAGGACGGCTGGATCCCAGTACCAGGAGATCATGACCTGAGCCAAAACCAAGAGTCAGAGGCTCAATGAACCCAACCGCCCAGGCACCCTGAAGGCTGCCAGATAGAGCCCAGATGACCAGATGATCCTGTTCCAGGCAAGAGACAGCTAGATATCCAATATTTACGAAGCAGCTGAACAGTAGGTATCAAGGATGCCAGACTTTGGGACACAAGTCAGCATCTTCTGAAGTGAAACGTATTTATATGCATCCTGTTGGGGCCTCACACTGGTCTCAATCCCTGTGTTGGGGGCAAGCCAGCTCAGAACAGAACCTTGAGAGGATCAACGCAAACAGTGCTTAGCAAACCTTATTCCAGGCTCCCCAGAGCAGAAGTTCTGAACTATGCTTTTTGTGTGAGTGCCTATGCCTGTCCCTCAGGTTGTGTGTGTGTGTGTGCGTGTATGTGTGTTGTTGGGGGTGAGGGGTGTCTGTGACTCGTCTTCTCAAAGGCAGATGGTAATAAACATTTGTGAATGTTTTCTACTTGTTGGTAGGCACTGTTCCGAGGACTTTACTGACATCAGCTCTTTTAATCCTGGCAACAGCACCATTACGTAGGCACTAACACGCTGCCAACTTTACAGACAAGAAAGCTGGCAGGAAGGGTGAAGCCCAGGGTCTCCCTGTAGGCACCGTGTGAAAGGGGATTCGCCCGGGCAGCCTGGGTCCAGAGCCTGCCCTCCCCTCCACCACCCCATCCTGTGCTCTGCACCCCATCCCGTCTCTTTGCCTGACTCTGGACTCATACAGGGAAGGCGTCATTTATTTTCCACCCGCTCGGAACCTCGCACGATGCCTGGCACGCAAGAGATGCCTCGGAGTTCCTTGCTGATGAAATGAATGAACTTCTGCTAGGCAGAGAAAGGCGGGCAAGCCCTGGCAGCAGGTGGCTCCTGGAGGCGGAACGTCCACTTTCCTCCGCGGGCACCGCGCTGCCGGGCCCATCCCGGCCACAGCCGCCACCCGGCCGGGCCCTCGGCTCCGCTTCTGCTCCGGATCTGCGCGAAGTGGGAAAGGCCGCGCCGGCAGCGCCCTGAACAAACCAGAAAAACAGCCCTCCTCTGCTCCGCTCGCGAGCCCACAGTAGGCGCGGCGGCTCTACCCCGCAGGGGCCTGGGGCGCCTCCCCAGCGCCAGCGCCGCCCCGCCCCGCCCGCCGCCCGAGGTCGCCGGCGCCGCGCCCGCGGGGGGCGGAGAGCGAGCCGCTCGGGAGTCCCCTCTGCACTCTGCACCCTTGCGTGTGTCCGCCCTGCTGCCCGCGGGCCGCTCAGCGCTCCTCTGCCTGTCCATGGAAGGAGCCAGATCCCCGTCGCCGCGGGAAGACCTGGAGCTCCTGGCGCTGGGAGGAGGGCAGCCCGACGAGCAGAAGCCTCTCAATGGAACCGTCCAGGTCATCCCTCTTTCGGTGGAGGAGCCCTGCCCAGCCCAGGTAAGGCCTGCTTGGCCCCGCGGCGGGCGGTGTCCGAGAGCGGACTCCGAGCCGGGCTGCCGGCCAGGGCCCGGGCCTGGCACCCTCAGAGTTGCGGGGTTCCAGCCAACTCTCCGCGCGTCGCGGACGCAGAGCGCTGGCGCGTCCTGGAATCTTCGGAATGGAGCGGACGTGGGAGTGCGCGTCCGCCTGAGCCCGCCAGAGCCCCTGAGACCTCTCCATCCCTCTGATCTCCAAGGAACTGGAGGAACCCTGGCGCGGAGGTGTGCGGCTCCCCTCTTCAGAGCAAATCCCCGGGGATAGAGGTGGTTTTCATAAGTTCTGTAACTTTAAATGAAGTTTTTTTCTGTTTCAAGAAGGGAGGAAGAACTAGAGTGATTAGATGGAATCGTCGCTCTTTCTTCAGAATCTCCTTGCCTTAGCTTTGCTGCCTTGCCACTTCCAGCCACCTGCCACCGTCCCCCGCTAACCCTCACCAATGCCCATCATCCCCTGTCCCGTTTCACATTCTCAGACACACACACACACACACACACACACACACACACACACACTTTCTGTCCTTTACTGATCAGGCCTTTTGATTTTGTAGGAAAAGAGACCGGGAGAGGCGAGTGGATTTGCTCTGCTCCGTTGATGGGAAGTAATTTCAAAGTTTTTGTCCCAAAGAACTACATGATGCCTCCTTCGCTTTCCCTCCTCTCAATCTCTAAAGGAAGTCATGGTGGTGCTTAGGCTGAGCTCTTTTCTGGTCCAGCCCTGGCAGAGATGGGAACATTATTCATTCTCATTAAATGGTTGTAAAACAGCAGAGACTTTGAATTCACAGCCATCTGATTAACCCCTAGTGCTGGCTTGAGGTTTACAGGGTGCTTGGAGCTCTCTCTCTCTCTCTCTCTCTCTATATATATATATATGGCTCCAACCTGACCTTTCTAGGTCCCACCTCTCCACTTCCACCCCTTTGACTCTTGGCCTGTTGATTTCAGGGATAAGCAAGGACACCAAAAGGGAAAAGCATTGCTTTTGCTTTGGGATCGATTCCTGGAAACACTATAAAGTTTGCTCTTCTAAGGACCTATAGGTACTTTGGAGAGTGATTTGGGACTTCATGTTTGAGTGAGAGATGAACACCACAGAAGAATGAAGGTTGGAGGAAGATGGTCTGTTCTCTGTGGGCTGGCTGTGTCAGTCCTCCAAGGCAGGATCCCAGAGTGGATTGGAGAATACTTGCTTCATGTTAGATAGACCCAGGACATACCAGTGACTTCTGGGACTGAATCTAGACATAGGAGTTTTTGATGACAGTTTCACCACTAGAAGGTGTACCTTGTGGCAAGGTGCTAAGGTCTGCAGTCAAATGGTCGTTAATGTGGTTAACTGAGCTTCTCTGGGAGGCCTGGGAATGCCTTTCTGAAAACAGTTGAGTAGAAAAACATGCCACACGCATGTAGGGCATCAGTATTTTATAATTGTTTAGTACCTGCCCAGGAGAGACGGCTCTTTCATGTTCTAATTATTTCCTCATCAGCCAGCTCTACACTGATAGCCTGGACTTCCTTATAAATTAGCTTTGTAGGTCACCAAATAGAAAAATTATGGGGAGTGACAGAATGGCCTGAAGGTAAAGGGTATGTGAGCACTTGGAGGGCATTCAAATATTTGAACAGGAAACATTAAAAAGAGAGAGAGAGAGAGAGAGAGAAAGAGAGAGAAACACCCTCATTTAATGCTAAGAGCATAAACAAAACAAAACAAAACAAACGCTAAGAGCATTTTCATCCAAATGTATTAATCATTCTCTTTGGTTACATAGAATAAGTTGAGGTATATTTTATTTTTTATAAATATTTATTTATTTATTTATTTCTTGAGAGCGAGAGAGAACACATGCACCTGTAAGCAGTAGGGGGAGGGGCAGAGAGAGAAGGGGAGAAAGAATCTCAAGCAGGCTCCAGGCCCAGTTTGAGACTGTTGGGAAGAGGATACCCCACCTCATGGCTGACTTCCTAGTTGGAAGGGCGGATGTGGGCGAGTCTACAAAGGCAGTAGAAAAAACTTCTTTCCCTTGCTTGTTCTAGGCCAGGAGCTTGAGGGAAATTAGCCCCATTGCTATGCATTTCTCAGAATTTAGATCAAGCAGCAGCTGGATTTTCTGTGGGTGGACAAGTGGATTAAATCCCGCAATGAGATGACAAAGTACAGATTTTCCTACGTGCTAAAAAAAATTTTCCAGATGTATATCATATCTGGCCCTAGGAGAGCCAAAGGGAAGAAAAGCTTTCTGTATTTACGAGAGAGAGAGAGAGAGAGAGAGAGAGAGAATGAGAATGAGAATGAGTCCTGCCATTGTGCAGGGTCTTAGGTCGTGAATTTAGATCCTTATCTGAAGGGGGATGCGACTATCTGGGAGCCTGTTTAGAGGAAAGCCACGAAAATTCTCCAGCCATATAATGCAATCGTCGACTATAAGATGTAGTTTGCAAAAATCTCTGGAAAGCACTCTGTAGAAAAACCTGTCTGTGGCTGCTCCCCGTGACCTGGAATTTGGGCCTGAGAGAAAGAAGGTGCTGGTGAAGGAGGCAATGTGTCCTGTGTCCTGGGTTTTTAGGGGAGTCTCAGCACAGGTGGCATATACCTACTGTATCAGAGGCTCTTCCCATTCAGGGTACAGTGGAATCTCCTGGGGGAAACTTCTAAAAAATACAAATTTCTTGGTTGATTCTAATGTGCAAGGAGCGGAGAAGCACTGTTAATTTATTCTTGGGTTGAGAGGAAGCTGGTAGACTATTTCACAATGACTTAAAGTCTGTGAAGGTTAATTTAGCTCAGGATAGTGTCTCTCCCGTAGGTCTGATGGGAGACAATGAAGGAGCCAGGCTGTATGTTGGCAGCATCGGGCTGGACAGGAAGAGACTTTTCTTATAGGCGAGGGCTGTGTGCTTATGAGGTAACTCTCCCTAGGAAGTCAGAGTAATGGTCTCCTCATAGCACCGGGGTCCTAATTTATTATTTCTAAGGGAAATCATAAGTGAAGGCACAAGAGGCCAAATTCACTGACCCTTGTTTTGTGGCTTATCTGAGACTCTAGCCCCTTTCATTTTGTACCAGTCTTATGGTCCCGAAGTGGGAAGATCTCTTTCTGTCCCCCGAGAAGTTGAAGATTCCTTGTCCTGGGACTTTCCATGTGCCTTATTGAGCCCTTGGTTTTGGTGGCTTTGGAGTTTTCAGTCTTCAGTTGGGGTGAGAGATGGCTCTGTCCTTGGACTCCAGAAACACACTTAGCTCAAAAGCATTTTCTTCTGTCCAGATGTTTCTTTTACTGCTCCCCTCATACCCAACCAGAAGAGTCAGTGTAAAGTATATATTCAAGGTCTCCAAAGTGTGACCTCTACTCTAGAATTTTTCCAAGTACCTTCTTAAAAGTTCTAGAACCTTCTACAGTGTATTAAGAGCCTAATACCTGACTGAGGCACAAACGTGGGATAAAAGAATGAGGAAGTTTAAGAGACACCCCTCCTTCTCTCTGGTTTCAGTTTACCTTGGAAGATAGGCTGGTATCTGTTTATATATGAAACCAGACAAAGCAGGGACAAATGAGCTGTGTGGACAGCTTATGTTCTGGAGGATCTCTCCATGATTGACATGGCAGGGAGGTCTCAGCAAGAGGAGAGATCTGATCTGGCTCCTGGAGAGAGTGACAAGGCTTCAGAACAGGTCTCAACCCTGATAAAGCAACTGATTCACTCGGGGTGGCTCAAAATTACACACTGGGGAGGGGGGTTTAGTGGAGTGGGGGAACACCTGGGTAGCTAGGTCAGTTAGGCATCTGCCTTCAACTTAGGTCATGATCTCGGGGTTCTGGGATCGAGCCCCATGTCCAGTCTGTTTCTCCCTCACCCTCTGTCCCTGCCTCCTTCCCCCCAACTCATGCTTTCTCTCTGTCTCTCAAATGAATAATAAAAAAAATATTACAGGCTGGCTTGGGCCTACCCCCACCTCCACTATAATCTGGTCTCCCATGTCTACGGAGGGCCTAGGTGTGCGCGGTTTAAATTTCTCCTTAGCTGATTTGGACATGCTGCCAGGCTTGGGAACCTCTCATGGAGCCCATCTGAACTGTCGTCCTGAAGTGAACGATTCCCTTCTCTGGTGGCCATCACCACAAGCATGAGGGAGAGAACGTCGACCAGGCGCTGCTCTGTGGGCCTGGAGAACGATGGCTCCCATGTGTGGGGTGCCTAACATCTGTGTAGCAAGCGCTTCATGCCCACGGTCTCTAGTCTTTATAACAGCCCTGGGAGCCGGATCTATTACTTTTACAGTTGAAGATGTTGGGGCTAGGGAGCTTCTGGAACTTGCTGAATGAGGCAGTCATTGCCCTTAGGTATAGGAAGGGAATGCGGGGACAGAACCACACTTGTCCCCCCATTGGAATCCATGGTCTCTGTGTGAGAATTCCCTGACGGCTCTGTGGGAAGCAAGGACAGAGTCCCAGAAGCCTGTAGGGGCAGGGGACAGGGGGTGGCCTCCAGTGGAGACACCCCATGACAGCCAGGCATGCTCCTAGCCTGGAGCTCTGCGCTGTGACTCGGGGTGGGGGTGGGGGGAGCTGTGGACAGCAGGTGCCAGCTTTGCCGTGAACCGCAGCAGGCATCCGTCCTGCCTGCTCTCTCTGGCAGCATCTTGGAGACGGGCTAGTGCCTCCCTCGCAGGACCATTTGACTGAAAGTAAATGGTGTCAGCAACCAACCAAGCGACCAAGTTGTGGCCTCACTACACCCACTGCAGCCTGCTTCCTGGTGTCGCTCCCATCCTTCCTTTCATTTCCCTTCCCAGGCCCTAATTACATAGCACAGGGCACAGCAGGAGTCTCTTTGCTTGTCCTTGGCATGCCCACTCTAAACCATACATCGTTTTTCTCTTCATCTTCAACTCAGCTCTTGTGCTCCAGAACCTTTCACAGTTCCCCAGCACACACCCAGTTAAGTGCAGACTGCTCTGGCGGCACTGAAAACCCTCCCAAGGATGCTCCGACCTTTCACTGTCTCTAATCTTAACGACCATGACTTCCTTTTGGAACCCACGCAGACAGAGGATTCTCTTGGCCAGCCTGGTTATGACTCAGCATTGAGGTTGCTCTGTCCATCTGCCTTTCTCTGTCCATCCTCCAAAGTCTTGCTTTGCCCCCACCTCCCCACCTCAGAGCTTCTAGGGTATTTTCCCCCTCATTAAAAAAAAATTTTTTTTTTTTAAATTTATTTATGAGAGAGAGAGCCCAATGCAGGGCTTGATCCTAGGACCCTGAGACCATTACCTGAGTCGACCACCTGAGCCACCCAGGAACCGCACCCCCCCCACCTGCCAACTTTTTTTTTTTTTTTTAAGATTTTATTTATTTATTTGACAGAGATCACAAGTAGGCAGAGAGGCAGGCAGAGAGAGGGAGATGGGAAGCAGGTTCCCTGCTGAGCAGAGAGCCTGATGCAGGGCTCGATCCCAGGACCCTGAGCTCATGACCCGAGCCAAAGGCAGATGCTTTAACCTACTGAATCACCCAGGTGCCCCCCCCTTCTTGTGAGGTTCCATTCTGCCTCTTTGTAAACCTGACTCCGTGAAGTGTGGCCTGGAGAGGGCAGGATCCTGCTGCCTTCGCGAGAGTACGGAAGTGCTTCTGGAAACCAGTGACTGCCTCACAGTATCCCTCTGTCTTCCAGGAGAAGGAGGAGAGCCCTTGGAGTTCCTGTAATAAGAAATTGATTGGAGAGTGCAAACTGTGGATGGTCATCGCCTCTGTTTTCCTAGGTCTCATTATAGTCATCATCATAAGCTTATGTCTTATTGGAGGTAAGAGTGATTTAAACAGGACTAAGTTGATGCATTTTAAGAACTTGTTTAATGCTTGTGTAGGACTTCCATTGGTACGGAAGATGTGCTCATTGCTATTTCATTACTTATAATATGAATTGCAAACGGGCTTGGGATTGTTGTGCGGATGGTAGCTATCCTGTGGTTCTTTGTTTTATTTCATTTCTTTGTTTAGTAAGTTTTGACTGAAGTATGGAGACCAGTGTTTTACTTTAAACTCGGACCACCAGATCCTGAAAATTTCTTAACTTAACTTACTTAGACACTAATTTATATTTTATTGCTTCTCTACACCTGTTTAGTTGAAATTTTTTATCATTTGTTTCGTAAAATAATTATTGCACTTCATCTGATATACCCAGTACATTATTATAATGATGAATAATGAATAGTTCATTTGAAAGCATCTTAAAAACTTTGTAGAATCATGTCTCTATATGCTGTCATTATTTTAACTTATTTTGGAAATAACTCTTATATTTGTGTTGTATGTGTTTACAGACCAAAACCATACATGGTGCTAACTATGTAATTTACATATATTATTTTATTTCCTATTTATTTATTTTTTAAAATAAAAAAAGTTTTTTAAAAAATCTTATTTATTTGAGGGAGAGAGTGAGAACGAGCACAAGCAAAGGGAGCAGCAGAGGGAGAGGGAGAAGCCAGTTCTCTGCAGAGCAGGGAGCCCAATGCTGGGCTCGATCCCAGAACCCTAGGATGATGACCTGAGCCAAAGGCAGACACTTAACTGACTGAGCCACCCAAGTGCCCTTATTTTTATTATTTATTATGAATTTAAAAATAATACGTGTTCAGTTACCCATAAAACACATCCAAATTATTAATATTTCACTATACTTTCTTCTTTTTCTTACTTGTATTTTAAAAATAATTTGAGATGTGTTTGTATTTTATTTTTTATATATATGTGTGTGTGTGTGTATATATATATATAAAATATATATATAATTTTATTTATTTATTTTTTTTAGAGAGAGAGAGCATGACCGTGTGCCAAGGTGGGTGGGTGGAGAAGCAGAGGGAGAGGGAGCGAGAATCCTAAGCCGGCTCCACGCCCAGTGTGGAACCCTTTGTGGTGCTCGATCTCACCACCCTGCCATCATGACCTGAGCTGAAATCAAGAGTCGGATGCTTAACTGACTGAACTACGCAGGCACCCCGATCATTGTTTTTTAATCATTTTGGAGCCTACCTTTAGGATTTTTAAAGATTTTATTTATTTATTTGACAGACAGATCACGAGTAGGCAGAGAGGCAGGCAGAGAGAGAGGAGGAAGCAGGCTCCCCGCTGAGCAGAGAGCCCAATACAGGGCTTGATCCCAGGACCCTGGGATCATGACCTGAGCGGAAGGCAGAGACTTTAACCCACTGAGCCACCCAGGTGTCCCTACCTTTAGGATTTTTAAGGCTATATTGAGACCATTTGCCAATCCACTAAAAGTTATTTGTGGCACTTTTTAAAAAATGACTGCATGATACAACCCTTCATGCCATTTTAAAGCTTTTTAAATTTTCTATGATTATTGATATGAAGGTTTTCATGATACATAAATAGAGCACCCTCCAGTGGGCAGTCATTTCAGTTTTAAAACAAGAAAAAAGAAAATTGTTTTTATTTGTAATTAGGGTTATTGCAGGGGTAGGGTTTTTCTTCTGGAGTTGGGATACTCTTGAGGGCGACCTGGTCTCTGCATGGATTTGGGTTGAATCAGATTCTTCTTAATAAACCCAATCTTGGATGAGGAGTCCCAGAGTCTCTCCAGAAGGGGTCCTGGGAGTTTTCTTCAGAAACTACATTTGCTTTTCACTTCCGGTTCCTTCTCCCAGCCTCTTCCTCTCCTGTCTCAAGTCAAGTTCTTTCAAACAGGGAAATCTGATGGTATATGCCAACCTCCAGCATGTGAGTTTTTCAGGCAGGCGCCTTATTTGCTTAATTACTTCGGGTATAGTTGAGGTGGGGACGGTGATCCATGGAGGCCACAGGCTGGTTTCGAGTTAGGAAGACGTTGATAAGAGGTGCTGCACCTCCTCCGACGCGCGGAGGGTAGGAGTTTTAGTGTGAGCTTTCATACGCTCTCTTCCCATCAACTCCCACACGTGGATGTTGAAACTGAAGTTGAGCCATGCAAACTTGTCCCATCACAATTAGGTGGTGCTCTCCTGAACATTGGCTGATTTGTCTGTTGGCCTCTGGAGCCTAGAACAGTGGAGCATGCGGCAGATCCAGTTGGTTTAATGTTAGGGATTCTAAAGCTCAAGACCCAAGAGCTGTCTTCCATTCTCAAAAATCATCCGACCTCTTCAGCTGCCCAACAGCAATCTGTAGAGGAAGGAATTCACTCTCCTTCCATTGTTTCTCAAGGGACATGAGAGTTCATAGGAAAATATTCAGGGAAGAACGCTCTGTAATGCTTGTAGTGCAAACTTCACTTTCAATGTTGTTGTAAAATTTGTATTTTCAGGGGCACCTGGGTGGCTCAGTCAGTTAAGCATCTGCCTTCAGTCCCAGTCATGATCCCAGGGGCCTGAGATCGAGCCCCATGTTGCGCTCCCTGCTCAGTGGAGAGTCTGCTTCGCCCTCTCCCTCTCCCCACACCCCCACTCTCTCTCTTTCATTCACTGTCTCTCTCAAATAAATAACTAAAAAATTGTATTTTTAAATGTTAATTCTGTACAGAGATTTGCACACTTTCATATTTTTTAAATCTGAGAAATACTTTGATTTCACTTGGCACCTCAGCCCTCAGGGGTCTGGGCAGTGTGGGGTGGGGGAAATGCCTTGGGTGAAAGGGGCAGGGACAGGGCTCCTCACCCAGAGTGGCTCCGTAGGTAACTGTGGGATGAGCATGTGCAGTAATTGGGCATTGCCTCATGGCCAAGCTGGCAATAGGAACCGAATTCACAGAACTTCTGGGCGCTGTGGGGGAAAACACTGCTGTCTGGAAAAGCGCAGGGTTGACAGAGTCAAAGGCTGCATGTAGCGCTGGCTTTGTTAAGAAGCTAGGTTCCTCAGGAGCTACCTTCACCCTTTTTCCTCCGTCGTCCCACCCCGCCTGCCACCCCGCCAGCTCCTCAGTCTCCTGTCACCAGGCTCTGGAACAAGCAGATCGAGGTTCAGAGGCAGAGATGTTAATAGCTGTGGAGCTGGAGTGCACACAGATGTGGACAATCAACAGGTCCCAGTGTAGAAGGAGTAATGCATTGAGGAGGGGACAGTGGGGTATCCAGGGTGGGGTGTTCAGCACGGAGGTATATCTTGTTACTGACATTGTTAAGAACTACTGTCAGCTGTGGTCTGTTTTATTACTGTTAATTTTCTACAGACTCTACAGACTTTATTGCCTGCATCTGGGGCGGGTCTCCCGTCACTTCGCCCTTGACATGCCGTTCAGGTGATGGCAACTCCGGGATCGTGGCTGAGCTCCAGGCATGGAGCCGGGGCTGTATACACACATGGCAGACAATGAAATCTTTTTAAAGTGGCCAATCTGGGGAACAGAGCCCAGGGAATCCTGTTGGGTCTGGAAGCTTGGTTTTGTCTCCATACTTCAGGGAAAAGATAATGAGGGAGTCTCTTCTTCTCCCTAAAGAAGCATAAATTCCTTGATGTAAATAAATGGTAAAAGAGCTTTCTTTTCTCTTTCATTCTCTCTCAAAGTCATCTTCTTTCTGGACAATTTAGAAGATCAGTTAAGCATCTTCAGGGGTTCTGCTTTTCTCACTGAGTTACCCCAGCCAGGGGAAGAGAGAGACCCAAGTAACATGCTACTAATGAAAGTCTTGTTGGATGGAGCAAAGAATTTTAAGTATTATGCAAGCCAAAGGGTGACAAGCAGATGGATACTTAGAGATGGAACTTAAAGGTGATCAGATTTAGCACTCTAAGGACGCTTATGTGATATTCTCCAACATTACAGCTTTCTGCCTGACTTCTTTACTGTCTTTCCATACAGGTGTTTCCGTGAGTAGGAGCGCTATGGTCCTGAGATGTAAGCAGGGACGTTAGAAGTGCCATGTGTTGAATAGGTTGTTTTGTCTTTGCCTTGGGTGGAAGAGCCGAACTGTCACGGCATGTTGGCAGGCAGACGTGTTGCACAAGGCAATGCTCCTAGTGTAGGGTGACTCATGGGAAAATCCTCAGCAGACAGCATTCGCAAGTTGTAAACTAGCAAGGTTTTTGGGGACAGGAACTTAGTAGCAAATCTGTAGGCACTGGTCCTTGAAATTTCACTGTGTTGTCCCCTGTTTCTCTTGCCCTCCACTCTCATAGGTTTCTCCACCTTCCCAGGACCAATGTCTTCACCCGTGTTCTCCACAGGAGCCTCCCCAGTGTCTCCTGACCCATGCACCATCAAATCTGTCCACATCTTACTAAGCATCCTCAGGTTTTTCTCAACTTGGGCCTCTTGAAATGTGCTAGCATTGTTTGTCCTTCAAAACCTTCTTCCATCAGAATCTTGCTACGACATTTTAGAAATGTTTATTCTCTTTCTCTTTTTTCATTGGTGGACTTCTAGGAATAGAGGTCTGCACTTGGGTCTTGCCTCCTGCTCACTCCTTACCCATGGGTTCCAGGACCCTGGGATCACGGCCCGAGCAGAAAGCAGACACTTGACCGATTGGGCCACCCAGGCACCCCAAGGCTTAAAATATATAACATAAAATGTGAGGGAAACTTGTTGATTAAAGGATTATTAGTATTTTTTTTTCTTGTTTTGCTACAATTTCCTGTACTTGGCAAGGTTTCAGCTATGAAGACATAACTTATTGTCAGAGGAAATCATATCACAACTTACAACAAGTAAGGGTGCAGGGGATAATTCCCTGTGTTTGAGGAGCTCAGGATCCCTCCTAGATGCAGGGAATTGCTGGGAGAATTCATGGGACTCAGCATATTGTCATAGAGATGATTATTGATGTGGGGAACAAAGGCAAAAGGAAATGTAGATAAAATTAAATTCCTTCAAACTTGCAGCCTGTTGACAAATACTTGACTCAAGGCAGAGTAAGACACCCCTCCAGGAACTCCCAAGTGTCTTTAAGTTAATGCCTTTCTAGAGGAAACAAAACAAAACAAAACAAAACAAACAAACAAAAAACACCTAAGCTTGATAGGCCTCCAGGATCCCTGAAGTCCTCTTTGAGGTATGAAAATCCTTTTGGAAACTTCCTTTGTCTCTACCCCTCCCAACTTAAAAGTATCTCGTGAACTGCTCCTCACAACCCCAGGGCACCTGGGTCCTGTCCCCCTGCTTTAATTAAACCACCCTTTGTACACCGAAAAAGTATCAAGAATTCTTTCTTGACCAATTGCTCCCGGACCCCATGTCAAATCTCATCACTTGTGATTTATCATAGCAAAATGAAATAAAGCAAAATCTAGAGGAAACCAGGCACAAACTTGAGGACCCCCTTAACTGCCACAGCAATGAGATGTAACAACACGTGAGAAGTGTTGTCTACCGGGGAAGCTCATCAGAGGCTAAGGGCCCAGCGTTTTCCTGGGTTGGTCCAGGAGGCAGCCTCTGCCCGACACATGCTAAAATTCCAGATCCCCGGAAGGCACGGTGGTCAGTTTAAGCTACATTGTTTGTACCAACAGGAGGTACCAACAGGTACCATGCCCTCCATGCCCTCATGGAGGGAACCCTCCCCAGATCCAGGCTCCCATAGGCCAGCCGGGGTCCAGCCTTGAGCCGGCCCCTCTGAACTGGTCATCTCAGGCTCTGGGAATTCTGTTCTGCATGTTCCCTTTCTCCTCATACTTCCCAGGGAATAAGTACTAAGATTCTTAGTGCTTTTCATCTGCCTTTCTATCAAACACTGAGGGCCTTTTCTAAGTCCAGCCAGAGAGGCTGCTTGTGTTCTGTCTGAAGCATGAGGTCTGAGAGTCAAGGCTATGGGCAAGGTGAGCTCCTGGTTCGGCCACCCACGCCTTTCTCAGGGCGGGAGAAGTGGTTCCTGTGTGGGCCTGGCGGGGAGGCCACCGGAGAGCCAGGGGAGCAGAGCTGCTACCACGAGTGCCAGCTTCTAGCTCCTGGCTCCTGGCCTTGTGTGTTTTTCCTTTAGCTTTAACTGCTTAAAAATCAATTAGCTCACCATCATTAAAGCACCAGCAGCCACACAGAACTCACGGTGCCAGGAATGCAAAGCCCTCCGGCCCTAGGGCTCTGAGTGCAGCTTGGTTTCCCTTCTATAAACAGAGAGTGTAAAAAAAAAAAAAAAATAGTGTGTCAACATTTCTCTCCTGTGGGACAGAGTGGTGGCTTCCCTGCCCATCCTCCGTCTTCCAGGAGATGTCTGGACATGGCTCACGTGCTTATGTCTAGTCCCCACATCCCCATTTGGTTCTGATCCATGATGTCTCTTCCTCCTCAGGGTCTTTGATAGCCTGGAACTGGGGTGATTCACTGAAGTTCCTTGCTCCCAGTCCCTGGCCCCCATCACCCATTGTTCACTCCTGGAGCCTAGCCCAGCGCCTGCCTTGACAGATACCTGTGGACGTAGCTAAGGCTGCAGGTTCCGTTCAACCAAGAAATTCACGTTCTTCCCACTCCCTCCCACTGGTATTCAGTGGAATCTGGGAGCTCTTATGGTATAAAACGAACAAGTCTTATCATAATGGAGGCCGGCTCCTGTCTTTATGTGGTATCTCCAAGAAGACAGAACATTTCTGCCTGTCCTTGCTTCCTGTGTCTAGTCTTTATCCTTGATGAATGTTCAGTGTCATTTCTAGAAGCCAGTGGAACAAATTGTTATTTTAAGCATGTGTTTACTTTTACTTTTTGTCTCCCTCCGCCCTGTAGTAACTTACATTGATGAAGATGAAAATGAAATACTTGAGTTATCATCGAATAAAACCTTCTTGGTCGTGCTCAAGATTCCGGAGGAGTGCGCTGCTGAGGAAGAATGGCCTCACCTGCTCATGGAGAGGGTAATTATATCATAAGCATTGTTTACAGAGTTCTTAACAGTAGAATGTGGGCTCTTCAAATGATTACATAAGTAACTTCAGGCTTGCATTCTTTGTCTGCATTTTGGCAGAAACTGATGCTTAGAAAAGGATTTTCTGTGGTGCCAAGCATCAGAAAGGAGCCCTGCCCTCCAGCAAAATGCGTCCTGGAGGACAGTGCTGGGTTCCTTCACTCTGGTCTTAAGTTTGATTCGACCTGTTATGTCATGGGGGACTGCTGGTGTGCCGAAAGTCACAGTCACAGAGTCTGGGCCATCAGTGGGGCTCAGTGGCAGGAGAGGACGTGGATAGATAGTTCTAGACAGTGGGATATATTCTACTATCTACTTCTCTAGAGGAGAAGCATACAGAATATTTCTCAAGCTCAAAGGAGGGTCATCTACACTACCTGAGGTGTGGCTGGAAGCTTGGAGGGCGTCTTGCAGGAGGTGATACTCAGGATGAGTCTTAAAATATGAGGTAGGAGTGTTCTTGGTAATACTAGGGGATCTGTCCTGCAGTTTCCAGTTGCCTCTTGCCTACTGTGCGGTGGGTCCTTTCGGGGGTGAGGCATGAAGGTTTTCCTACTCTTTGGTAAGGCACTGAAACATTTTCATCTTGTTGACATGGTCAGCTATTCACGTTAGCCCTTCCTTGTGGTCGTGGAGAAACACTGGAGGCTGAGAGCTTAGTTAGAAGGTACAGCAGTAGTTCCAGTGATAGATGGGGGGCTTTGACCCAGGGCAATGGCACGGTGGATAAGGAAGATTCCAGCAAGATTTAAGAGGTCTTCTCACTCAAGGGGACTTTATGGCTGATTGCATGTGGGGATGCGGGAGAATATGACTCCAGGCTCCTGGTAGGTGAATGGGTAGATGGTGGCTTCATTCTTAGAGCAGGAAATGTAGGACAGTGCCCTTGGTGCAAGATGAGGGCATGCAGCTTCTGCATGAGGGCTGGTTGGGTTCACAGCCAGACCCAGAAAAGTATTTGGTAAGGGTCTAAGCAAGACCAGCCTGCCATCTCTTATAGCCTTCTCTGCAGCTGACAGGTGGACTGGTGTGAGTCACCTTCTGGTTTCCACCTGATTCCTATGAAAGCTTCGCCAGGAGTCAAGTCCATCTCGGTCACCCCGGAGTTAGTTTCTGGACACCCAGAGGCGTGTTATTTGATTGCGGCTTTGGTCACAGGGGTTTGTGTTCTGGGATGATTATTGGGCGTTTCTTCCTCCTCCTTTTCCGTGTTTAAATCTTACCTGTGAGCCCCTTTTCCTCTTTTTTTCACCTGCTTCCGGAGCAAGTTGCTGAGTGAATAGCCTCTTGCCTTTTCCCTCTTGATTGCTTTTTTCATCCCAGGGTTTTGCATTTGCTGAGCAGAAATGAGATGATTTAACATTCACACATGTCACGTGTTCCAGACTGAATTCTTTATGTCAAAGGGGAGTGGAGGTTAATCATTCACTGTAGAGCCCTATCTCTTGCTCAGAGCCTGACAGGAGCAGATCCTGTAGGTATTTTTAGCTCATCGGTGTGGAGTGGCAAAGGAACAAGGCATGGCATGATCCCTGAGGCAAGTGCACAGGCCTGTTCGAGCTGCTTCCTTCTCTGATAAATGGAAATCGCTACACTTTCCCTGTATATCCACAGGCGCCTTTGGGATGCATATAAAGAACTCTGTACAACATTTTTTTTTTTTAAAGAATGGCCTAGTTTACAGATTATAAAAGTTAAGGCCCAGAGAGGGGACAAAGATTCTGCCCTCTGGGATCCCAACCAAATATATTCAGAAACAGAAGTGAGAACTTAGGGATATTAGTCTTACTGTCGGGTCAGGAGCCCCTTTCTTTCATTCACTCAGGCCAACTTCTAGAATTTCTGGATATGGAAGGTAAATGGGAGTGGATGGTGGAACACATGTCCTCGCTTTTGCATTATTGTCTTGCCTTTTTTTTTTTTTAATAGTTAAGTGTGAAATCCTTTGTTTTGTTTTAAATTTTAAAATTTTTTTAAATTAACATATAATGTATTATTAGCCCCAGGGGTACAGGTATGTGAATTTCCAGGTTTACACACTTCACAGCACTCACCATAGCACATACCCTTCCCATTGTATTTTGTTTTGTTTTTAAAATTTATTTTATTTTATTTCTTTTCCAGTGTTCCAAAATTCATTGTTTATGCACTAACTACACCCAGTGCTCCATGCAATATGTGCCCTCCTTAATACCCACCACCAGGCTTACGCCACCTCCACCCCACCTCTCTTCTAAACAGTTTTCCTAGCCCTTCCCTTATTCCACTGCCAGTTTTCTCTTCCTACTGGGGCACTTGCTCTGCTAAACCAGTCGGTTAGGTTAGCTGCGGATTGTGTTACCCTGGCCCATGTGCTTGATGGAGGCGTTAACAATCACTCCTTTGCTAATGCCAGGAAGATATGGTCTCAAATTAGCCACTCTGTCCAACTCCGGTAGTCAACTCAACGGGTGCCTAGCTCAGTGTGCATCCAACCTTGTAGGCACGGCGTAGGACTCCAGAGCTAGGGGAGAGAAGACCCCCTTTTCATGTCTTTGGGCCCATAGTAGTGTGGTTAGCTGTTCCCAGGTATGTGGACATGTCTCAAAGACAGCAGGGGACCGTGTCACTGAAAAGAATCAGAGTGGACACTGAAAGTGATCTGGTTTGTCATTCCAGCTCTTAATGTTAAATTTTAGCTTAAATTTTTTTTTTTTTCCCTGAGAGACTAGGACTATGTGCAAAACAATACTAGACCCTAAAGGTTAAAGAAGGAGAGGAGAATGGGAATAGAGAAGGTTGGAAGGACATCACCCCTGCCATAACACATTTGTTTATGTATGCAAATGTACGTATGTATATATCTGTGTGCATGTACACACATGTACATATGTGTGTATGTGTGCGTGTGTGTATGTATATGTGTGTATGTGTGTGTATGTAGGGAAGTGCTTGGGAAAATAAATCCCATCTATAACATCCTCCTCCTCCTCCTCCCCGATATTCTCAGCAGCCCTGTGAGAGCCACTTTCTTATTCCTGCATTGCCTCTGGCAGGGTTCTTTTCTCGGGGGCTCAAAAACTATAAGATGACTCAGTCATTTTTTTCCCTAAAGTTCTTACCACTTTCTGCTTCTTTCCTCTTTGATATTCAGGGCACTTTCCTTCTCACTTCATCCTCCAATGTAAAGAAAGTGGGTTTTAGTGTTTATAACCCCTAGGACTGAATTCCTTATGAGCAGAGTGACCTTGAGCAGGTTTCATACACTTTCCGCATGCTGTTTTCTTTATTAGTAAGAAGGGAAGGGGTGGTAATGCCTCTATGTCAGGTTCTTATAAGAATCACAGCAAAAATACAAGATTGAAAGCGTACTTACTGTAGGTCCTCTGAGCCCCTCTGCTCCACCTTGAAGGGACTGAATTGTCACCAGGTGAATTCAGTGGGAGTGTACTGTGGGAATGGAAGCTCCTTGAGATTCTGTTTGGAATTGGGCGGGAAACAAAATGAGCAGAGGTGCCCTCAGGCACTGCTTTTTGGGGTGTGTCTGCTGCTTGCTACTCATTGGGGTGAGAGGGCACTGAGCCGTCATGGGTGCAGCTGGGCCACTCACCTCAGCACCACGGTGTCACTGGAAGCCACTGAACCTTCCAAAACACCTTTAAGTCTGACTGACAGCAGCCGAGGCAGGAGTCAGCCTGGCAGTGGGCTCACTCCAGCCCTTGAGCTGG
The DNA here is from genome assembly GCF_011764305.1 of Mustela putorius furo. Classification (NCBI taxonomy): domain Eukaryota; kingdom Metazoa; phylum Chordata; class Mammalia; order Carnivora; family Mustelidae; genus Mustela; species Mustela putorius. Next base: position 37,446,929 of record NW_025421987.1, read on the forward strand.
GTCCCTGGCAGAGGGTGTAGTCAAATCCAAGAGCAGTCCTCCTTATTTATGCTAGAAGCTGTGTGCAGAAGACCAAGGCATTTAACCTTCAAATGCTAGTTTCACAAAAGTGCAATGTAAGTGCATTCAACTACTTGTCCTCAAGTCCTCCCAGGCTAGGATTCCCACCTCCGAAAGGTGATGAAAAGGTTAATCAAAGACAAGAAGAGACCGGTAACAGAAGAGCAGCTAGTGTCCAGAATATAACACCAAACACTTCAGATACAGAAAATACAGATACCAAGGAATAGACAACCTGAGAGAAAGATAGGAAACCAAGAGGCAAATCAAAGGTGAAAAATCCCAAAGGAGTTCATCAACACATCTGAAAGGATACTCAACCCCACTTATAATAATGCAAATTGAAACAATGTAAAACAATTTTATACTCCTTAAATTGGTAGTAATTTTTTAAAAATCTGGCAACACGAAGTGCCAGCAAGGCTGTGGGAAATGGAACACTGCCAAGTGCTGAGGTAACAATTTGGCAAGATTTAGGTGGATTGGAGATGCACCCACACTTGGACCCAGTGATCCCATTTGTCTGCACATACTCAAGAGAAACTGTCACAGTATCAGAAGAGAGGCACAGAAATGTTCCCGGAAGATGACTTGGACATAGTTTGTGATAAGAGAAAATTGAAAATGCTGCACATCACCAGAGTAGGGGAATGGAAAAGTTGGTGTAATCATTTCATAGGATCTCTGCAGTAGTTAGGAGTCAGCCTGAATGACCTCCGTCTCGACGTACTGTTGTGAGCAACTATCAAATGTAATTTTGGGTAAAAAAAAAAAAAAAAAAGCAAGCCACAGAAGAATGCAGAATATGGCACCTTTTATTTGAATAAAAACACAAACTATGAGTTGTTGTGATTACATGAGGGGGTATTACATTTATAAAAACCTGCATGAAAAGAATACGTGCCAACTTCAGGACCATGGCTAGTGTCAGGGAGGGGGGAGAAAAATGAGGAAAAATAGTGTGTAGGAGTAGCTTTAGTTTTGCATTGTTTCTTGGAGTAGAAGGCTGAACTAACTACGGTAGAACATGTGGGTGTGAAACCTGGGTACACAGGTGTCATTGTTGGTGTGTGCCTGCAGAATCTGATGCATACAATAAGAACTCTGCAATTACAGGCCAGCCCCCCTCCGTCCCTTCATTGGGGAAAGTGCCACACCCGGGGCTTCCATGGCCATGTCTCCCTACGACGAAGCTTCATGGAAAGGAGAGAACAAGCCCTTGTCTGGTGAAGGGCCAGGTCGTGAGGGGCCTGTTGTGCTGCCTTCCAAGCTACTTCAGTGTTGTCTCCTTCCCAGGGTCCTCAGAGTCTGTGGGGGCTCCAGGGTCTATGGTGACCATGCTCACCACAAAGGCTGCAGGTGTCCACACGACATGGGAGAGATGTCGAAACTCTCAGCCTGCTCACCTGCTCCTTAGAAATGAGGTTCTTTTAAATGAACGTTGAGTTTTTGTTGGGATAGGTAAGACCCACACCTTCCTATTTCTCCATTCAGAGCTTCCGAATAAGTGAATTCCGAGCTAGCTTGGAATCTCTGTCTATGAATGGTTTTGCTTTGTCACGTGATATGCAAGATAATCCATCTGTGATGCGTGTGGTTGTTTAATGTGTTGCTGTTTGTTTTAGCTGACCCACGTGTACGCGTCATCCCCATCGCTGAGCCATTGTTTTACTTCAGTGGAAATGACGGACTTCAGGTAAGAGTGTGGAGCCTTCCATGTTGATCTCTTTCCCTCGGACGCGACCCCCATCACCGTTTATCTAGAAGGACTTTTGAGTCTCAGAGCACAGAAGGATCTGATGATAGAATCACAGATTGTTGGCTTTGGAAGGGTCTTTGGACACCCACTAGCTCCACTCCCTGATTTTACAAAGGAGCAGAGTGAAGCCCAGATTAATCAAATGCCGCAACAAGGTCACAAGGAAGAGAGGAAAAGCCAGTCCCAGGTAAACCATTCCTGTTTCACAGCAGATGCTCAGATAAGCTAGGGGTAGGACTAGAAAGAGATCTCAGAGAGTGGCTGCGTGGCTCTGTCAGTTAGGCATCTGACTCTTCATCTCAGCTTAGGTCTCCATTATCTTGATTTCTACATCATGAGTTCAAGCCCCACATTGGACTCTATGCTGGACATGGAGCTTGCTTGAAAAAAAAAAACCAAAACAGTTCTCAGATCTTGATGTGCTGTAAATGATATAATTCATACACTAGCTTTTGCTTTTGAGGAACATAATACAGGAGTCCATGCTCCTTGTATAAAATTAAAAATGTAAAGACATGCGTACAGGAAAAGTCTACCTTCTCCCTACCTTCTGCCCCAGCTTACTACCCCTGGATGCTGGAGGTTCCAGTCAATTCCATACACAGAATACGTTTCACTCCCTTCTGCTGAATGAATGGACTGCCATCAATGGTTTGGTGTGATTTTTTTATATGCGTATTTACCACCCAGACTTTACATACTAAATATGTGTAGCTTATACATATGCATATGATTTTTCTTTTTACATCTCTTAATCTTAAATGTTTTTGTCTCTGTCTATAGAACTTAGATCAAAGGTATATATGTGTTGAGGAGTCATTTGATTGTCTTTTTGTACTGTTAGGACAAGATTTACATGACAAAGCTTTATTATTTGTTATTCCTAAAATACCTTTTAACTGTGTCCATCAAAGATAGTATTGGATTGCAGTCCCTCCTCCCAAACTATACATTTCCCAGACCATGATCTTTATATATCTGAGAGAGGAAGCATGGAAAGCAGCAGTAGCCCAGTGGGATGGGACTGAAAGGGCCCTGAAGTCTGAAACTGCCTACAATGGCGGGTTGCCTTGGCAACAACACTCTTCATCCTTTTTATGGACCCCCCACTGTGCATGTTCCCTTATGGTAATGTCTCTGACATTGCTCATTTTAGTCACAAATTACTGGTATTAAATTGCCAATAAAAAAAAGCCCAACACAGTTTCCTCGGTGTACTTGCCCCAATGTGCAATTTCAAGACAGAGCTGAGAAAGGGAAGACGTTCAACCAGAAGGGTCTTTCCAAGAATCCAGCCCCATATTATGGGTCCAGGGGAGGTGGGATTGCATAATGGGTTGGGATTGACATGGGGGGAGAAAACCTCCGAAAATTGAGTCAAACATGGCTAGAAAGCTGAGGACTTAATGTTAGAGAATTTGTTTTTAAAAGTTATTTAAAAGAAAAATCAAAGGGTTTTAGAATTTGGGATAGAGGAAGCTCTGTACAGGAAGGATTTTGTTTCATGTTAAGAGGTGCAGGTAGAGTTTTAACAATGTTGAGTTGAGAAGCAAAAGCCATTGCCCCCACAAAATGTGCTGCTGCTAGAGGATAGGAGACAGCTAGACCCCTGGCGGCTGGGTTTGTGTCCCCAGGGCATATGGACCTCCGTTCTGCCTCAGCCATCTCACTACAGGAACCTGTCAAAATGCCCATTGGTTCATCAGCTGCCGGGCCCACTCTAATGGTGGGCAGCCGAGGCAAAGCCTGTTGGGTTCTCTGTTTTCTTGAAAATCCCCCCTTTCCCCTCAAAATCTAGCCGTAATGTGAACTCCCACGGTGGGTGACCAGACACAGTGGGGATTAGGTTGGGCTAGCGGGACTGGGTTAGGCAGGGCAGCCCTGTCGTTCACCTTCTGGCCTGTCTTCTGGAAGTCAGCCTCCGGTCATTTCCATAAGGCAGCCTGAGCCTTCGGCCACCCACCTGTGGAAGTACAGGGTGGCTGCGCGTCTAGACGGCGACCATGGGCAGCCGTAAATGGAAGGTGGAGCACAAGGACAAAATGAGGACACCTGCTAACAGTGTGAACCTACATTTCCAGCCTCCTTGTGGATGCAACCGTAATCCGAGAATCTCTCCAGAGTCTTGGTGGTATATTGTTCATTGGAAAGGCAGGCTTTGACCAAGGGCTTGGCTGTCGCAGAGCTCAAAGGGACTGTCGGCCCCCCATTGACCAGAATATTGGCCTATGTGACCTCCGGCCACAAGAGGGAGCTCGTTCCCTGTCCTTAGCAGGAACAGGGGCCTGATTCTGGCTTCTGGGAGTGTGTCCAGTCTTTAAAAAACCACTTCAGGGGGATTGTCAGATGTGGTCATTTCTTAATTATTTTATTGCTGGCTTTTGATCTGGGCCTCCTTGAACCAAAGTAACAGGATAGCTTTGAAACACCTAAATGCTGAGCTAGCATTTAAAGAACAGTATAAGCTGCTAATTAACTGAGGATAGCCCTATGATTATTTTTATTTTGGAAATGAAAAATATGTTCTGGGAAGATGAAAACTCCTTTTCCTTAGGTCCCTTTATTGAGAGTTGCAAAACTGAGAGGCTCGGAAGGTGGAAATGGGACAGAACAAGTTTCTCACTCTAGAGACAAACCAGGGGGATCTGATTTGCTGCTGCTACACAGGAAGGTCTGTGGGAGTTCAGGAGTTCTCCAAGGAGCGAGTTGTAGGGAGGGCTGCGTCCTGCCTTAAACATTTTATAGGTTAAGGAGTGAACTGGTTGAACCCAACAGCTCTGACGGTCGCTTGTCTGGGCAGGGAGAGGAGCAGGGAATACAGAGGACAATAGGCTTTCCTGCCCTGGGGAAGGGGAGTGGGGGAGAGCAAAAGGCTGACATTGGGGCCAGTGGTGGGCCAGCCTTGGATCTTCCTTGACAATAGCTGGGTCGTGACTCTCCCTTCAGTGGCCTCTTCTGGTGGACTCCTAGAGGCTGCGTTTTAGGTGGAAGGAAGAAGTTAGGGTCACCTCAACTTTCTGTGAGGAAACTACAGAAAAAGCTTCTCCTAGAACAGGGTACGCTTTGTTATTTTGTCCTGAAAGAACACGAGGAACTACAAATATGGTCCCACATGAGTCCGTCTCCTGAGTTGCAGTGGGATTCTGTTGATCTTTGTGGCTTCTCTGTTTGGCGTGCCTTTCAGCGGTGAAAATGCCACGGTAGCCTTCCACCTGCAATTTGGGGTTCCTTCGGAAGATGACGGTTTTATGAAGTACAGGATGAATAAGGAGTTGGTGCGGGGCGTTTTACTACAGAATCTGCATGATCAGGGAGTGTCTGGCTGTGAGACTTTGGGACTGGACCCAGCATCCTTCTTGCTCTATGGTAAGTGGGGGAAGTCAGGACAGTGGGTTGTGGTGTCAGCACGTGAGCCAGACTGAGGGCAGCTGGGTGGGGTTTGCTGCCTGTGCTGGTGAGATTTGCGCTCTGTAGAGGTCACACAGCCCCTGCCCTCCACAAGCCGACAGAGTGTTTGCGGGGGGAAACAAAGCAATTAAATTTTTGTAAAGATGAGGATGACTAAATGTTTCCTTGTTGCTGTTCACCCACATTTGAAGCTTGGCAATATCATTTATAAGCTCCATGGAAGTATCTTGGTTTCACAAGAGAAGTAAGTATTGAATTTGAAACAAATAATGATCCCAACATGGGGAACCCATCTTTTTTTATGTTGAAGGCCACTGAGTCTGTTACATTAGTAGAGGGCAGAACAAGACAAAGCAGCCTCTTTCTTTAGAAAGGTATTGTAAAGTCACCCACCTACTTTTGAAACCAAGAGAGCACTGAGAAAATTGGCACATCATATAATAAGCCTGGAGGACACCCCGCTTGTTAGAATAAGCCTGGAGGACACCCCGCTTGTTAGAATCTGAGAACTTTTAAGACTTCACGCAAAACAAGCTTCAGGGCCTGGGCAAATGTGACAAGCTTCAGACAGGTGCCTCCCTTGCGTCTGCAGGAGAACTTTGGCTGGGTGTCTGGCCTCGTGCCTCACCCTGATTCCTCACTGGGAGAGGCATGTCAGCCGCCGCTGATGCCAACCGTCTCTGATATTCCGTCATCCATATCCATCAGAAATACTCTTCTTACACTAGTAGTAGTAAATGCTAGTTGAATGAATGAAAAAGACCAGTCAGGGGATGGGTTAGCAACAGGCACAGTGCCAGCCGGCCTCACATCGGAAGATAGACCTGAGAGATTGGAAAACACCCCGGTTACCACATCATGTGAAGAAGGAGTTTGTTATAGTGACACTTATTTATGATGGGAAGTGAAAGTAGGCTAATCCTTGTCTAAGAAGGCAAAGAGTTATATAAAGCCGTTCTGAAACCTTTATTTTTCCCAAATAGATGGAAAGGATGATGTTCAGAAGGCCAAATCTTAGTTTGCTGGGAATAAATTTTTTTTCCTCACAGATCAATTAATAAATCGTGCCTGTGGGTCAGATGGAGGGCATGTATCTGTAAAGTGAAGAGGTTACACCTCCCCTTACAGGAATTTTAGGAAGAAAGAAAAGAAGGAAGGAAAGAGGGAGGGGCTGAGGGAGAAGGAAGGAAAGAAGGAAGGAAGGCAGGCCAGAGAGAAAAAGAAGGAAGAAAAGAAAGCAAGCGAGCCCTTCGGTCCCCTCCTGTGTAAAGAGGTGAGAGAGGGGAGGTGCTTCTGCCCGAGCTGGGTGTGGTGGCAGCTGCTGTGTTGTGACTAGTCTTGATTTCCTGAGCCCCCTCTGTCCTAGGGTGGTTACCAGCTTTTTCCAAATGTAGGTGAGGAAGGTAGAGGAGGATGGTGAGAAAACGTTGAATAGATTATGGGGTTCGGAAAGGCAGGTGGCCTGTGAACTGGGGGAGAACTCAAGAAGACCTTGAGAAGACCTTGAGCAGATGGCCCTGGAGACATTTGCCCAGGCCCTGACGCGGCATCGGGCCCCAGGAATGTATCCGAGAGCTAAATAGGTTTTACTGTTCCTCTGAGACATTTCTGCTTCGGGGGAGAGAGTGTTTCTATGACCCGATGTCCACTTTCTAGAACATGCTTGTGAAATATTTGAGTCATTTGGTAACTTCAGGACTATGAGTATCAGTCAAATGGAAGAGGACACTGTCACCATTTGGGAAATGTGGAAGGAAGAAGAGAGACCTAGAAAAGGCAGGCAGGCCAAGGGAGGGGATACGCTCAGGCAGGGATAGGCAGGAGAGGTAGAGGATCCTGGGAGGGGCCCGGTGAGATCCTTAGGCCAGTCTTCCATGTTCATATGCAGTGTGGACCTGAGAGTTAACCTCCCCCTCCAGTGACCACCCCTACCCCGCACCGTGGTCATCTGGACAATTAGTGGTGAGCCTGGCAGGTAGTTTTATACAGAGATAATATTCCAGTTTTGCAAAGAACAATGATTCTTTTTTTTTTTTTTTTAAATTTAAATTCTAGTTAGTTAACCAGTCAATCTTTGTGTCAGGAGTAGAATCAGTGACTCATCACTGACATATAATACCCAGTGCTTATCACAAGTGCCCTCCTGAAGACCCATCACCCATCTAGCCCATTCCCCTACCTCCCTCCATCAACCCTCAGTTTGTTCTCTGTCATTAAGAGTCTCTTATGGTTTGCTTCCCTCTCTTTTTTCTCCTTCCCATATGTTCATCTGTTTTTTTTTCTTAAATTCCACATATGAGTGAGATCATATGATATTTGTCTTTCTCTGACTGACGTATTTCACTTGGCCTAATACCCTCTAGCTCCATCCATGTCGTTACAAATGGCAAGATTGCCTTCTTTTTCATGGCCGCATAATATTCCATTGTATATAGCGCATCATTTTTGTCCATTCATCCATCGATAGACATTTAGACTCTCCATAGTTTGGCTGTTGTTGATAATGGAAGAGCAATGACTTAAGAAATTAAAAAATTTTCCACATACTCAGAACTTTTAGGATTGACAACTTTCAGCTGTACCAAACAGCAATGGTAACACCAGCCATCACTTTATACACTACATCCACAGAACTTATTTATGTTATAACTGGAAGTTTGTGCTTTTGACCACCTTCACCCAGCTCCCCCACCCCCTGCCCCACAACCAGTCCAATCTCTTTTTCTAGGAGTTTGTTTTTTCTCGAGTCCACCCGTGAGATGATGCAACAATTGTCTCCCTCTGTCAGACTAATTTCATGCAGCACAAAGCCCTCAATGTTCAGGGAATTGTTGGACTAGATCTCACCTCCCTCTTCCCCTGTTTTTTTTTTTGTGCTACTTCACCTCATGGATGTTTGGAGGCCCAGGAATGAGGAGGGGAGCTCTGTTTTACAAATTTAAAATGGCAGCATGAGTTAATTTTAAACATCTTGACCTGAGTTCGTTATTTTGTGCTGTGTTCTCATATGGGAAGGAGTCAATTTGTAGACTAAATGAGAAACTAAGCAAACACCAGATTTGTGTGAGAGAAAAGAGGAGAAGAACTTGTAGGCGGAGAGAAGAGTGAAACTTGCTTGCACATTTTTGTGGTGAACCGATGAGCTGCCTGCTGGTAGAGGAACCCATGTGTGAGTTCTGTCCTTGAAAGGACTACTTGGTATCAAGGAAAATGATTTGGGTTGTTTATAGATTCTCCAGGAAACTTGGAACATTTAGCCAAGGACCACTACTTTCCAAGTGGGGCAGTTTTGCACCCCCACCGCACCCCTGGGGTATTTGGCAACATCTGGAGACATTTGTAGTCCTCAAGACTGGGTGTGTACGTGAGATGCTAGCATTTTGTGGGTGGAGAGCAGGGAGGCTTCTGCACATCGTATGAAGCATAGGACAGCTCTCTATTACGCAGAATCATCCAGCCCATAATGTCAACCACGAGGACCCTGTGGTAGAGCATGGGCTGTCTGTGTGGTGTCCCTAGGTCCTTGCACAGATGTCTTCTCCTCAGTCAGGCCAGGTCCACACCATTTCCCTCAGCAGACTTTCTCGGAAGCTACTGTATATGTTTTAACAAACTGAAAATTTAGAGGTTAGTAGTGAGATTATGAAGAAGGACTGAATATTGAATGTCCTCGGCACCCAACAGACCTCATCAAAATGTTATTTATCATGAATTATGCCAAAACAAATGACCATTGTGTTATTTGCTTTCTGAAAAGCGTTCAGAGGTGTGCATGTATGTTTATATATTGACTGAAAAGAAAATTAACTCTGTTAAGAATTTACAGGCATTTCAATTTTGCAGAATAGTTTATATTGAAACCCAGTGAAACAAAATGAAAGAATAAATCTTTAAAATAATCATGATTTTAAAAAATTAGTGACTTCCATTTGTCTGTCTTCTCTTTTCAGAATGAAGGGAGGATGTTGGTGTGTGTCCAAAGGCAGTGCTCCACTGAGCTTGGGGAAGAGAGAATTTACATTGTTTTCCAGAGAAGATCCTGAAAATTACCACAGAAGGCCTGGCAATGCCTGGAGGGGTGGAGACCATCCTTTTTCTCCTGACTCTGCATTTCTGAAGTCTGGACTCTGTGTCCAGCTCTGTGAGCTCCCCTCGCGGGGTCTAGTCTTGGCAAAGGCAGGAAGCCTGTTTGGTTGGGGGTGACGGGGAAGGTGGGTGGGCCTTGCAGTGCGGGGTCACTGCCAGTTGCCTCCACCCACAGGTGCATACTTTCTCTTTAGGGCGAAGGTGACCTTTCAGGCAGGATCCCCCAACCCGTGCTGGTGGAAAGAGTGGGCAGGCAGGAGGTGAGGGACAACTGAGCCAATCTCTTGATGAAGTCCTCCTCCCACTCCCATTGTGGTATTTGATCTACCTCTGAGCAAGACTGTGAGGAAGGCACTTTACCCAACAAAGCAGCGAAGTTCTGTGTCTAATTCCATAAACTGGAGCTGCCTGTCTCAGCAAACCAGCCTCAGGCACATCATCCAATATTATTGGGTCACATGTGGCTACAGAAATATGGTGTGTGTTTCTTACTTCTCATCACCTCATAGCTCTGGTGACTCTTGAACACTGCCTTTGGAAACGTGGGTCCCTGTGTGTTTTGAGTTTTGGACACACTGCTGTCCTTGGGGATGGTTTGACCTTTAAGAGTTTCTAGACTTCATCAGAGGATTGTTAAGGCTGCTAACCATGTGCACGCTGGTGCCTGGCTTTTTCTTGTCTCATGTGACTAGCCTTCTTCTAAAACTCAGTGTCTTCAGGCATTGGATGTGTATCCTATTGAAGAGGGTTTGAAACAGGAAGAGCAGCTCTCTGTTTGAAATAACCTGTTGGAGGCTTGGTGCCAATTTGTTAACAGGAGGGGCTACAATGTTAGCAACTGTATTGATCATCTGCAGACACAGAATGGCCTACCATGAAGAAACCGAGGATTTGTTTCGTTGGGAAAATTGTTTTGCTGGGAATTTTCCAGGGGAGAGTGTGGTGGTCCTATCACAAGAGATTCTTAGCCCCAGGATCTCAGTTAAACGGGTCGTAGGTGGACGTCAGTATGAGGGGCTGCCGTGGATGGGGACTTGTCCAAGCGTGAGTCTCGGGCTAGATTTGCCCTGGTCTTTTTGTGAACCAGGACTCTGGATAATGTGAATTTGCTTTCTTATTTAACTAGAGGATATGTTTTTTGTAACCTGGTGTCTCATTTTGAGGCCGGTTCCTCAAACTAGCCAAATAGGTGCATTTCCTGTCTTCCTCTTTATTTTTTATGTGTCCAATATAAATCATAGTGTGTGTGTACTTTTTAGAATGTAACGAATAACTTTCACAGGGAAGGATTTAAAACTATTTACAATAAATTATTTTTTGTGCGGGCATGGTCACAGTCACATTGATTTCACGGTGTGGAGTCTGCGGCGTGATGGGGGCTGGCATTTTCTTGCAGGGCATGGTGCTGGAACTGATTTTTCATTTCCTGGAGGGCATTTTCCCCTTCTGAGTAAGACTGAGCTGGAGGGGCTGGAGTGGACTAGGTCCTCCTCTGCTGCAGGGGGAGCAGGGGGCGCTCTCCCACCCCTGTCTTCCCTTCCTCCCCTCTGCTTCTTTCCAGGGCACGTTCCTGGCAGGCCCAAGTGTATGGAGGGCCTGGGCTGGAAGGAAGTGCCAGGACAGTGGGCTTTTCCCTTCTCCTTTGGAAAGCACTAAAACACAACTATCTTGACCCCTTGCAAGTCATATGAAGTCTTTCCATAGGTTTGACTCTGGCTCTGGTGCTGTGGGAAGAGCTGAACTTTGTAACTTTGTGCCTAAAGCCTTTTGAGATGTCTGGAAAAAAAAAAAGGTATTCGTGTCTACACTGTTCTGCTGTAGGAGATGAGTTTACTGGTCGTCATACGTTTTCATGATGAGCATAACGCCTGGTGCATCACGAGGTCTCAGCAGCTTTCTGTGATATCACTGAAGGATTTGAGAAGAGACACTGGTCTTTTCTGGAAGTCCGTTAGATTCAGGCAGAAGGGGTACAGTCAGAATAGTGGCATGTGCCACTTCTGTCATTGCCAGAGAAATTCTGTCCATGCATCCAATTCTTTTCTACTTTTCAATTTAACTTAGCTCTATAGATCATTTTAAGGATGTGTTTTGCAACGAGTCCAGGAAAAATGGTGAAGGGGAGGACAATAATAAGAAAAGAAGGGCTCCCTGGGTGGCTCAGTCGGTTGAGTGGCTGACTTTGGCTCAGGTCATGATCCTAGGGTCCTGGGATCGAGCCCCGCATCGGGTGCTCTGCTCAGCGGGGAGTCTGCTTCTCCCTCTCCCTCTGCCTGCTGCTCTGCATACTTGTACTCTCTCTCTGTCAAATAAATAACATCTTAAAAAAAGAAAAGAAAAGAAAAGCTGCTGGTCTCGTTAGGCAATGAGACTGTGCAGAGCAGATAGGAAACAGCAGGAAAAACCAGCCTGGTGTAAACATGGAGACAGACTGTGGGGGTGTGGATAGTCAGAGAAGAGAGTGGTCAGTGTCCTTTCATTGGAGACGGCCTTGCCTAGGAAGGACGACACAGCTGAGCCTGAAGCCGTGGTGGGGTTGGAATAAATAGATTTGCTTTCCTTTACACTTGTGTCTGATTAGGATAAGATCATGTTCTTTCTTTTCTCATTCATACATTCATTTATTTATTTTTATTTTTAAGTAGGCTCCGTGCCCAATGTGGAGCCCAATGTGGAGCTCAATGTGGAGCTTGATTGCATGACCCTGAGATCAAGGTCTTAGCTGATATCAAGAGTTGGATGCTTAACCGACTGAGCCACTCTTTTCCCTTTTAGCTGTGGGCTCTGCATGGATCCCTGCCCCATTCAGAGTCTCATCAGTACTGAGAAACATGAGAGAAGTCTCTGGATGTCTTCCCTTCCCTGCTCCCACTGTGGTTCCTTGCCTTACAATAGGCTCCTTCACATCATTCCTGCGTCACTGGCAGTGGTGTCCACAAACAGTCCCCTCCTCTCATATTAGTAAACTGAGGTCTGGAGAAGTGAAACGATGAGTCTAGAGTTCCACCGTCTTGGGGAGCAATGTCCAGCCCATTAGGCAAACTCATACCATCAATGGCCTCTGACTTTGGTAGGCACCCTAGGGTGATGTTTAGATCAGGCTTGACTCCATCCCCAAAGAGCACAGGTGGTGAGAGGGGAAGGGGTGAGTTAAGAGATGTCATCATCAGACTGTAGAAGGCTCCCTGGATGATAATGATCACGCAGGGATCCCCCCGAGTGCCTTACAAAAGCGGGAAAGTGGGAAGAACTTACACTGAGCCATTTAACAGATGGCAGTACTGAGGTACGCTCAGATCTGGGGACTTTCCAGGTGCTTTCTGAACACAAGAGGCTGGCTGGAAATAGGACAGAGTCAGATACATGTAAACAGAATCTCCTTTTGTCTGAAGGCTCCTGTGATATCTTGCCCTGTTGTGCCTATGCCCTTCCATTCCATTCCTGAGAATATTCGAAGCACCTGTCCCCCAAGGTTGTCCTAAAAACGTCAGCATTTGAATTTATTTGTTATCATTGGTAGATTGTTCTGACCTAGCTTTGCCCTTTTCTTGTACTTCTCTTCTGTTCTGAATAGGAATTTATGCATAGGCTAAGGGATTATTTATAGATGCTACGATGAAGGTAAAACGGAAACCACAAAGCCTGCCGTTGCCGCATGAAGTGTGCCTCTGTGAACTGTCTGTGTACAGGTGTAAGGAGAGCATGGGGGAGGGGAGTTTCCTGATTGTATCTATGTCCCAAGGGAGCAGTTTAAATCCTCAGCCTCCATTTCTTATCAAGAACCCAGGAATTATGCGGCGCCTGGGTGCCTCAGTGGGTTAAGCCTCTGCCTTCGGCTTGGATCAGGATCTCAGGGTCCTGGGATGGAGCCCCCACATCCGGCTGTCTGCTCAGCAGGGAGCCTGCTCCCTCCCCCCCCCCACCTCCCGCTTGCCTCTCTGCCTACTTGTGATCTCTGTCTGTCAAATAAAAAATAAAAAAATAAATAAAGTCTTTAAAGAAAAAAAAAAAGAACCCAGGAATTCTTCCACGGATGGGTGGCATCCCCCACCACTAGAAATTGTGTAAAATACTGTGTGTGTGAGTGTGTGTGTGAATGTGCATTTTCTGTGAAGAGGGTTACAGGGCTTTCACCAAAATCCTGAAGTGTTTGGAAAACAGGATTAGCATTATATGCAGACAGAGCACTCCCGGAAGGGCTCTCCTGCTCGAAAATCATTCCCTTCCCTCAGCATTCTGGCTTTCATTATAAGAACAAATGTCCCTGGCTAAGCATTTATATTTAATACATTGCAGGAAAGAGGCATATACTATTTGGGACAAGTAATATTTTCACAGGCGAAGACTCAAACTCGTATAACTTATATTCTACTAAAAGTATTTAAACCAGTCAACTCCAGCAAGGATTCAATGTCCAAATGAAAAACTCCAGTTTAAAACCCAGTGGTGCCATTTCTAACCCACTGAAGATCGCTGGATGACCCTGGTCATCACGCCCGTCAACACGTTTTCCTCCACGTGTCACGAAAGTGTTTATTCCTCTTTGCTCCTTGATATCATTTATTCAAGGTCCGCGGTAAAGGAACTACATACACTAGATGCCACCCTCCCGTTTGCCCGTGATAAAGCCTAACCTTCAATTTATATGCTCAAGGTCACAGAGGGAGGAAGGGATAGAGCCAGGATTGGAATCACTCACAGGCTGAGTCTCGTGTCCACACTCTTTCCCCTAAGTGAATTCTGGCCAAGGGTGAAGGTTAGGGTTCCACAGGGTTCCATGGCTGAAAATGGGATGTTGGCAGAGGACAAGATACCCAGATGTGACTGGCTCTTAGCTGAAGACCATCAACTGCCTGAAGTCTCAGCAAACACGTGTGGACTCATCCAACCTCTTGTCACTACATTTCTCCTCGCTGGCATTTAGTGCATTTTGTTTTATTTTATTTATTTTTTTCACACTTCAAAATCTCAGTTTATTCCAGTGTATTTTGTTTATAACAGCCCCTCTCAACTCCCCACTTTCCACTAGAAAAGAGTATTTCTCTTCTTTTTTTTTTAATTTAATTTTTTATTTTTTATAAACATATATTTTTATCCCCAGGGGTACAGGTCTGTGAATCACCAGGTTTACACACTTCACAGCACTCACCAAAGCACATACCCTCCCCAATGTCCATAATCCCACCCTCTTCTCCCAAACCCCCTCCCCCCAGCAACCCTCAGTTTGTTTTGTGAGATTAAGAGTCACTTATGGTTTGTCTCCCTCCCAATCCCATCTTGTTTCATTTATTCTTCTCGTACCCACTTAACAGTTATTTAACATTAGGTGCTTTTGGGGACAAAACAGTAATTAAACACTTAATGTTATCTACTACTTCGTCAACAAACCTCTACTATTTTAACATCCTTAAAATTAAGACAGTTACCACGGGTTAAATAAAACAGGAAGTGGAGAACACAGGTGTAAATAAAGGATAGAAATAGTCTAATTTGCTGATTATTCTTGGTCTCATTCATATCGTTTGTGGTTTAATATTTTCCTGCCAGTTTATTGGTACCAGCTCTTAAGAGTTGCAATACTCAAACACATTTCTGTTATCGTTATCTCCAAGTATCATCGTTTAGGCCTGGGTGCCTAATTTTTTTTTTTTTTCTGAAGAGGGCAAAAAATATATATAGATTTTTGGCTTTGCAGGACCTCCAGTGTGTGTCACAACTACTTAACTCTTCTGTGGCTGAGCAGCCATCATCAGTATGAACATGTATGCAGTGTAAGTGAATAAGACTGGCTGTGTTCCAATAACATTTTATTTATACAAAGAAAGACAGTAGGTCAGATTTAGCCTGTGGGTCACAGTTTGCTGACCCCTGTTTTAGGGGATAGATGGAATTCTAGGAACAATGAAGAAAACATTAGGAAAAATAATCAGAACATATGGAGAAAGGCTCATTTGAGAAGGGGTATGGTGTGGAGGTGTGGGGGTGTTACTTTCCCCATGTGGACATTTTTCCCCCCAATTTTATACATGACATGTTAGTTCATCCAGACATACACCATACAGTTGAGTAGAGCCTCTTCTATGTAGTATGTTGGAAGAGTGCTGAATTGGAAGCCAGGAAATCAGGCTCTGAATAACATTCTGTCAATAACTTGCAATGTACATTGTGCTACTTCTCTCTGAGCAAAAAGGATAGTGGATTAGAGTGTCTCCACAGGTCTTTCTACTCTACCATCCTCTAATGCTATGATTTTCTTGTTAAGATTTCTAGAGAGAAATACAAAGTTAAAAAATATAGATTAAAATTATATGAAAAATTATATAAAAACCTGATGTAGAACTTACTGATTCCACTCACATAACCAACAAAGCCACGAGGGTCAACGAGTCAAAGAACATGATGCAAAGGACATGGAAAAGTGGCACCGGGTGAGAGGAACACATAGGTGCCCACCTGGAAGGCTCAGAGTGAGGGGTTGGGCCTTTGAACATGGTGGAACCAGTGGACCCCTCTCTTGGCACACTTAGTATAATAGATAAAGCTTCCTTGTGATTCTAGGAGACAATCATGTGGACATTTTATGGAGAAGGGTCTGCCTTTGTGATGTTCAAAGTTGTAGAGCACCAAGAATCCCCCCCCCCCCCCCCCACTGCCCCTCCCCCCATCTGCCACTGAGCAAAGCAGCCCATTTCCAAAGCCATTTGGAATCAAAGATGGCCACTCTGTTCTCAAAGAGTGGTGTTCAGGGTAGATGATTGGTCTTTGGATGATGAATATTGAGCTGGATCTAAGAGGTCCTGTGGTTGGCAAATCAGATTCTGCAGAGACCCCTGTAGCAAAGGCTGTTGTGTGTGTGGAGTGGGGGTAAGCCTGAAAGACTCTAGACCCTACACCTGCCTCAACCAGAGCCCTGCACCCCCGGTTTTTATTTATTGCTATTAGACAAGTGCTGGTCCAACTATTTCATTATAAATAGGAAACCTGAGCCTTCGAAGGTAGCAGAGGTAGATGTGGCTGTTGCAGGGCATGGAAGGAGATTCTACTAGGTAAGTTCATATTCATCTTCTGGGGAAGACAAATTGCTTGGAGAGGAATGCACCCGGAGAAGTGCATACGAAGTCTCAGTTTCTCTCAAGTAATTCCTGGGTTTCTCGGTCTTAGGAGAAACATTTTCATAGCACCTCTCGGCAGAGATCCCTGATGGCTTTCTCCCAAGGACGCTGTGACTAATGAGGGTGTAGCAGAGATCCTCCGAGGAGTTCTGGTCAGCATTGTCCTGCTGGTCAAAGAAGAACCTGATCAAGTGTGGGCCTCGTGCCGTTCTCTTTATATGCTCCAGGCTCAACACAGACCCAACCCTGGCCAAAGTTTGTCTTCCATGACCATCTCTGCTCCACCCCCTGGCTGTTTTTCCTAAATGACTGCCCCTAACCCAACCTCTAGCCCAGACATCCAGAGAGCTCATGCTGTCCAGAGTATTCAGCCTACCCAGACATGTCCTCTCTGGTCCATGTTCCAGAGTGACCCCTGACTATCCCCAGTCATACATATAATTCCCAAGTCTCAGGTCCTGAGGGCAGCCCATTCTTATATAAAAGAATAATCTGAGGCCACCTTCAGATGACTTCTTATGATATTTAACACTTATTCTAGAGATTTTGGCATTATTCAAAAAGGAAGCCCTCAAGAGAAGCTCCCAGGCAATGGAATCTCAGAAGGTAAAAAGCAAAGAAGCAAAGTCCAAGAGGGAGTCTGGATCTGGAACTGGGACTTGGTTTTTGAATCATGTCCCTGACTTCTTGTCAGCTGTCTGACTTGGGGGAGAATATCACTTAATCTTTCGATTTTCTCATTTGTACTACAGGAGAAATAATAGTTCCAGTCTGACAGGGTTGCTGTAACAGTGACATTAGCCACTACAGGCAAAGCTCCCAGCACACTGCCTAGCATCAACAAAAGATTCCATATATATTAGCTCCTTTCAGTAAGATGTACAACAGAGGTGGCTGATGCCACTGCCACCAGGCCCCATACAGGGCCCTGGGCTAACAAGCACTGGCATCTAAGGTCCTTCTTTCATATCGAGGTTTGAAGGAGTCTTGGAGCCCAACTTCTGCCATCTGGGGTATCTGCCTTGCCACCGGCATCTCAGAAAAAGGCTCAGAGATGTTTCCATTACCTGCATGGGAGCAGATGACATTCTTTCATCTGGAGAAAGAAAATACAATCAATTTCAGGTCATGGGGAGATTTGAGGAGAGAGGGTGGAGAGTGGGGGGGAGGGTTGGACTCTAAAATAGGAGCAGTCGGAGACCCAAACAGCAGGGGAGCAGGTTATCATGACCTGCGACACATCCTTGGGGAGTGACAGGACCATCTAAAGAAACAGCAGAGCTGTGCGGGCTGAGAGTCTGAGTGGAGGGAGACCCATTTGGTGGGGCTTTGGAAGAGAAACCACACTTCCCTCCATCCCCTCACCCCGCCCTCCCTCCTGAAAAATTCATTGCACATCTACCCTGTACCAGGCACTGTGGAGACAAAGAAAAATCAGAAACAGTTCTCCTCGAGGGGCTCACAGGCTAGCATAAGCAGTACACAAGGACCTCAAGGATCCATAGTGCAAAAGAGGACTGTCTGTCTACTGCAGGCGACAGGGGATGGTAGGCGTGCGGGGCCAGTGCTCAGGAAAAGCTCAAGGGAACAAAATTCTTAAATTGAGCAATCCCATTCCTGAACTTGCTAGCAGAGACACACAAAAGCAGGCCAGTTTTTCAAAAGCCAGTTTATTTAAAAGCAACTGGCTCTAGTCTCTCAGCAAAGACACAAACGGACACACTCGCTAAACCCTCGCAAACACACCAACTCAATACACCAACGTAAGCTTTCATATGGAAGTCCCAGGATGCCCTCCCACACAGGAGGTGGGTGTGCTCCTGCAGGCCCTCTAGTTTATTATATTACGGGTTTACCTTCCCCAAGGACTGACATCCCAGATTCTCACATCTCCATAAATTCCCATGGCCATCTACGACGTCCCTGAGTATCACTATAAGGAACGTCTGTGAGATTTACCATTAGATGTCTTTCTTCCTTCTCTTTCTTCCTTCTTCTTCTTCCTCCCTCCCTCCCTCTCTCCCTCTTCTTCCTTCCTTCCTTCCTTTCTTTCTTTCTTTCTTTCTCTCTCTATCTCTCTCTCTCTCTCTCTTTCTTTCAGAGATAGTAGTACAAGCTGGAGAGAGAGGCAGAGGGAGAGGGAGAAGCAGACTCCGCACTGGGCAGCCCATGTGGAGCTCCATCCCAGGACTCTGGGATCATGACCTGAGCTGAAGGAAAACACTTAACATACTGAGCCAGCCAGGCGTCCCTAAAGGTTTTGTTTCAACCATGTTTTGCTCTGATGGAGATTGGGGTTTCCTGGGATCCACGATTCCCGGAGGAGATGTTAGGGGTGGGAGGGTTGGATTATTCCCTCACACACTTGACAGAGCTAGTTTGCAAGACTCAGAGTGAATGAATTAGGCTCTGCTCTTTAGACCCAGGAAGGCAGAGGCAAAACTCCACCCCTTTTCTTTACAAACACAGTGGGCTGTCCTCGCCTATACTTCCTTTCTCTCTTTCTTACATGTGTTGCTATTCAGCACCCTCTCCTTCTCGAAGTCCTTCCTAGCTGCAGTACTCTTCTGTCTCCAGAGACCACCGCCTCACCTCCTAAGTGATCTTCCAGCATCCACTCTTGCCACGCACTTCTCTACACAGCAACCCACGCTGCATCTTTTCATGCAAAGGACGTCATACTGGCCCCTAGTTTAAAGGCCCTCAATACTTCTGCAGTTTTCAAGACAAAAACCCCAATCTTAAGCTTGCCCACAAGAGCCTGCCCCTCCCGGTTGCTCTCTGCGCCCCTCCACCTTTCCAGTTATTGTTTCCAGTTCACTCCTCTGGCCTCCAGACGTTAGGGAGGGACACAGAGATCAGTAGCCAGTTCCTGCTTTGATGAGCTCACAGTCCCGTGGAGAGAGAGAAAAGCAACTGGATGAGTGACACAGATTCATGTGTAAGTATGACACTGGAAGGATGCCCAAGGAGCTTGCAAAGCCCAGAGAAGGGACAGTGTGGAAATGTAAGTCTGTCCAAAGTAGAAAAGATGAGAAAGCAATGACTTACTCTCCTCTGAGGAATCTGGCTTTGCTTTACAAATATGTTCTTTTTTCCTGAAAAAAGAAAAGGAAGGAAAATTGGTGGTTTCAATATTCTGAAACTCTCCGAGAAAATGACACTGAACTCTAAAACCTTATCTTTAAGTCTTTCATTTGTTAAAGTTATACCTCCTTTAGCATCATGGAAAACGAAGATGGATAAAAGGAAATATGAAAGATAAGACCGGTAGAAATCTCCACCTGCGTGCGTGCGTGTGTGTGTGTGTGTGTGTGTGTGTGTGTCCCCTCCCTTCTCCCCTTTCTGGGCTGAGGTAGAATTGATTTATAAATGGAGAACCAATGGTGACATCATTGGTAACTATTTGGGGGGATTTTTTTCTAACAAAATATCAATTTCTTTTATATCATGTGACATAAGGAGTCAAGGTTATTTCCAATTCTAACCCCAAGCCCCCTCTCTGATCTCCAAGCAAGCAAGCAAGCAAGCAAACACAGCCCATGTGAGCACAGGGGTAACTATTCTGTAGAAATGAGTCCTCCAGAGGAACACAGTCTGGATATAAAGGAAGCTCATTATCACCTCAGGAGACAATGTCATGTGCACCAAGCAGCATGACCATAGGTCTCACTTGGCTTAGGGAGTCTAGTTAATGTCCTTACCAGTCACTTCGGGACCCTGAACTATTTTTAGCATGTCTTTCACTCTCAACGCTTTCCCACTGTGGTGGATGACTTGAATGATGACCCAGGCTGTGAGTTCTCTGTGCAAGGGACAGAACTGTGCGCTTCCATACATGGAGTCTGGCCCTTGCCCTGTGAGGAAGCGGTCCCTTCTCTCCACTGGAGCCAATTTCATCCTTGCTTCTGAGGCTTTCCAGTTCAAGGACCACCATCAAGACTATTGTTCCTGTTTCTCACCAGGCTCCAATTATCACTTCCCTGACTGACTCTCAGATGAGCGTCTGGGGAGTCACAGGCTTCCCCTGTGGCCACAGACAGTGGGCAGTTACAGGTGATTTACAGTAAATACCACATTGAAACCACACTTAGGGAAATAACTCTTGAAAACGATTCTCACTCACCATGGAAGGCAGAAACACCCTTGGGCAACACAGCCGCAGCATCTGAAATAACCGAGAGATGACACAAATCATGCTGGTTTCTACAGCTTGAGTAGGGGGACTCCCTTCCTTTTGCCGGTTCTGTGAAAAACCTTTTTTCCTCCCCACAACCCCAAAGACAGCATTTATTCTAGAGGACTTGGACACATCTATCATGCTACAATGACTCCTTCCTCGTGGGACATTAACTGCCCCTTAGGAAATGTGAAGACGTTGCTTATCAACTCCTAATGGGGGAAGGAACTTTCTGTTCTAGTGTAGGATGGAATTCATTTGTTCACATCCTACACTAGAGCTTCATAAAGTTGGGGACCCTATAGACTTATCTTGTTCAACTCCGGCAAAGATCACCAGCTTGTGCCAGAGTGTCTGGTAAATCTATTTTCAATAAATCCTTGATAAATGAACAAGTAGCTGAGGACAGAGCAACTCTAACTGACTCAGGTCATCATATCTGCCTCTTTGACCTAAGGGGCAGGTCAATTAACAGGACTTGGGATCTCTTTTGTGGCAGGCAGAAAAGGTCCGATCTTTCTGCGGTCAGGCATTCAATCTGAGGTCTATCATACCAGGCATCTTTCTGAACTTGAGTCATAGTTGAATGTGAAAGCCTTCCATGTCCCTATAACACTATGTAAAAGCATCTGTGAAAATACCACCCAGAAATATCCCTCCCAGTGAGCTTCCCAGGGAGTTCCCTTGCAAAGAGCTCTGAAGGAGAGGTCATAGGCCCTGGCATGGTGGAGTGTTCTGATAGCTGCAGGGGCTCCCTGTACTCCCAGAGTTTGAGGACTGAAAGGCATGGCTCCTCTTTGTGCTACTTTAGATAGAAACTGTAGTTTCTATCTCCTGTTTCTGTGGCTAAAGAAACACAAGGAAACCACTGAACCTCATTAGTGCTGGATTCTCTGAGGAGAGTCAGGTGATGAAAACAGCCAATTTTGAATTACTGATTGGACCAGGATCTCTGGAAAACTTGAGCCACAGTTTCTTTGTCATAAAATAAGGATGCTTACATGGCTTACCCACATTGTAAGGGTCACGTAAAGTTAAATTCAGGCAAAAACTGTTTTTAAGCTGGCTATTTGTTCCATGCAATTTTTTTGCCCCGTATTCTTGCATTTCAACTCGGATGTTTTGGTTTGGGGTGCATTCTGCGGGATACCAGATGCATCTCTATGATAGCAATTCCAGGTTCTCTTAATGCAAAGCTTCCCTGGCCCTGTAGTCCACCCAGTCTCTCCCTTGTTATAAGGCCCATGACCGCTCTGGTCTCTTTCATCATTTGCATTGTATGCGTTCATACATGTCTAGGGATGTCCCCCAAATATATGATCCTTCGCTTGCCCTGAAGACATGTACCGTGTTGGGGGATCTCTGTCTCCCCAACTCCTAACACAAACTTTGGCTCAGTGGTTGCTTTTTAATTTAATTGATATTCTTTCAAGAGCTTCTCCTGAAACCATGGGAAAAAGGAAAATAATTCTATAGGCCACAGAACACCCAGCTTTGCCACTCTTGAAAATTCTTGGACCGTAAGACCCTAGTTCCATAGTCTACTGATTCCCTGGCACTCAAAGGGACTAGTCAGAAAGTCTTGGTTTAACAGCATCAGGGTAATTGCAAGAGTCTCTTTCCATAAACCTTTCAATGATCATGATGATGTGGGAGATGTGGTCACCTCAGAAATAGAAACATAGAGTTTAAAAAGGAACGGTCAGGATGGAGCTGGAGCGCAAAGATACTTGAACTAAATGAACAGAGATAGTAGGAACTAGCAGCCTTATTTCTGGTTGCTGGGGGTTACACTAGGCTCCTAGCAAAATGGCACCTCTCCTGTCCAAGGTTCAAAGTGTTTTTGTCTTTTGTCTTGTCTTCACATTTACTGTAATTTACAACTGCTGCTAGGCAAAGCAGCATGTTCCATTGTGGTGTATGTGAAGTCTAGGACCTGACAGACTTTACTCTTAATAGGCAAAGGCCGGGAGAAGTTTTGTTGGAAATGTTCTCACCTGGGTGTCCTCTCTCTGAAGCTTTGGTTTTTTGGAGCCCAGGGTATTTCTTGAGTGTTCTGCTGCCTCCTAAAATCCAACATAATCAGGAATGAGCTAAGTTCTTCCTTTTCGGGCTTCCTCCCTCAGTTCCCAATTTTTCCAACTTTTTGTCATTTCTTCCATTTGTGTGTCACCTCAGCTTCCACCTGTTCCTCTCAGATCTGTTCGCATCTTCTCTTTAATAAACATGGCAACCTTTTATCTGATGGTTCCTCCATTGCCATGGCAACAGCCCACCAACATTCTCCGACAACCTCCACACACAACTGGTCCTAAATCATTTGTTCCCACATGGCTGGGATTGCTCATGATGACCACGAGACTATCAGTGAATGGAGAGGCCTAGCCACTGGTGCAATCTTTGGGATGGTGCACAGGGATGGGGAAGGGTACTGCCTGTCTCGTGTAAGTCATCATTTTTCACAGCACTAAGACAAAGAACATGGGATAAGAGGAGAAGAAAGGACTAGATAAAGAAAATAAATCTGTTCCTTGCTCAGGTTGGGTTTCTGATAACCATTTTTCTCACTTGTGGGGATTTGAGAATACAGAGAAAAAGAAACTAAACATTAAATATTACTGGGGCACCTGGGTGACTCAGTCCGTTGGGTGTCTGCCTTTGGCTCAGGTCATGATCCCAGGGTCCTGGGATCGAGCCCTGCATCAGGCTCCCTGCTCCCCTGGAAAGCCTGCTTCTCCCTCTCCCTCTCCCACTCCCCCTGCTTGTGTTCCCTCTCTTGCTGTGTCTCTCTCTAATAAATAAAATCTTTTAAAAAATAAGGAAAATGTATCTAATGTTGCCAATAGTTATAGCTGTGATTTACCATTTTATTTATACTTTATGTATTTTTCAATGTTTCTACAGCTAACATGTATTGATGTCCTAATCCTTCACCTGCACACCAAAATTCTAAAAAAGAAAAAAAAAATCCTACAAATGTCATAAAAATTATGACTTTCTCAGTCACATTATACCTGTATTTTGTTTAATTTTCCTTTTCAAGACAGTGATTTCTGCACATTTCCAATCATTCATCAAACTCTTTTTTGAGTGCCTACTGTTTGTTAGAAATAATGCCAGGAAACAGGAATTCAAAGATGACTAAGAAACAGTCTCTACGTTTAAGGAAGTCACACATAGATATGAGAATAAGGATTTATAAGCTGATGACATGCCCTAGCTGCAGATGGCTCAAGGCCTGTGAGGAACCAGGGAGGAGTTTTAGGAAACACTGGGTTTCAGGGAGGGGCAGGACACATCCCATGGGCTCACCAAGCCTCCTTTTGGCAGGTGGCATTTTGAGTGCTTTGTCTTTGCTCCCAGTGGCAGGAACTCAGCCTTGGAATGCCGAATGTAATCCTTAAAAGTCTTTCCCTCTCCCTGTCCCATTGAGTTCATCCTCTCTAGACCAGCTCACCAGGGATTCTCTTGTTTTGGATGGTACTAATTTTTATAATGACTGCTTTGATGTTAATGAAGATGATGGTTCCCCAGAACGATAGCTTATTATTATTGAACCTTACTGCAAGGCACTGTGCTAGCATCACACACACTAGAAACTGCCAAGATAGGCATTGTATTAGCATGTCCTCTTAAAATTTGGAAACTGAGTTCTAGAAAAAGTCAAATTCTTGACCGATTTTAATGAACTTTGCTTACCCTTCGCAGGGAATGTATACAGGAAGAGGCCTCACTGTGGGCAGAAGCTTGTTATTTATTTTGAACTAAAATAGTAATTAAAGGAGTAGTGATGTCTTTCGGCTCCCTACAGGCATTCGGAACTCAGGAGACCTCCCTGCACTCAGCCCCAGGGCCCCGCCAGCCCCTGAAAGTGTTCCTTTCTGAAGTCAGAGTTTACTGGATGGACCTCCCTTGAGAAAGTCCTTCTGCCTTTTAGGAGTTCTCCACCAGCGGCTGGCTCACTCTGATTCTGGGGAGAAGGCCCGTTCTATAAGGAGTTGAACTTAGTGTATGGCCATCAGTAGGAACGTAATTTTTTTCAGTTCTTTACCCAGTTGTCTCCCCTCACCCAAGGACTTCTTTTTCTCTTTCTGGCTGCAATGCTCTGTCCCATCTCCCCTGCCTGCCTCTGGAGAGTCGGGACTCACCTGTTTTCCCCCAGCGGAGCGTTCCCCATTCTCTCCGTTCTCCCGGGTGACTTCCCCTCAGCCAGCCTGGTGCTCTAATGGGGTCAGCTCTTGACTTACCGCGTGTTGCTCTGGCCACTGGTGCTGAGAGCTGAAAGAAGCACAGTACCTCCCTGCAGCAGGAGGAGGACCCCAGGGGGAGGAGAGTCAGAGGTGCAGGCAAGCACTCACGCGTGCACAACTTCCTAAAATGTCAGAGCCCCTAAAGGGGAACAATTGTTGCGGCCCCGAGATATGCCTCTTCGGCATATTGATTATTTTAAGTTGGCTTCTTTAAAAAAACTTCAGATATAAAACAAGGTCTGAAAATCAAATAGAAATTACCTTGCTTTAAGAGACTTTTTCGTTGACAAGGGAAATCTCCACGTGTAAGGCTATCAGGAAGAGGGAACTCTAAGTCTCCAGAAAAGGTTGTAAGACAGAAGGCAATTAAATTGGCCTAATAGCATGACCCTTGTTTACTCTGCTTTTTCCTCCCACAACAGACCCTCCAGCCCCAACATCTTTTGTCTTTAACTGAAGATGATATTTATTTATTTTTATCAACTAACATTCGTTTTTATTAGTACTTATTTCTTTCATACATACACAAATTGCTCATGTTTTTACCTCTTGCAATAGAATACAAATGTTCATAAGAGAACATCCTGTTCTAACTTAACAAAATTTGAAACCACTATCTGTGTCCTCTCCTGGTATTTCCCAGTTTGTGGGTTTTTTTTTTTTTTAATTTTTTAAAATTTATTTTCAGCCTAACAGTACTCATTGTTTTTGCACCACACCAGTGCTCCATGCAATCCGTGCCCTCCCTAATACCCACCACCTGGTACCCCAACCTCCCCCACCCCCCACCCCTTCAAAACCCTCAGATTTTTTTTCAGAGTCCATAGTCTCTCATGGTTCACCTCCCCTTCCAATTTCCCTCAACAGACACTTCTCCAATGAAGACATACAAATGGCTATCAGACACAAGCAAAAATGTTCATCATCACTAGCCATCAGGGAGATTCAAATTAAAAGCACATTGAGAGGGGGTCCCTGGGTGGCTCAGTGGGTTAGGCCTCTGCCTTCACTCGGGTCATGATCTCAGGGTCCTGGGATCAAGTCCCGCGTCGGGCTCTCTGCTCAGCAGGGAGCCTGCTTCCCCCTTCTCTCTATGCCTGTCTCTCTGCTTATCTATGATCTCTGTCTGTCAAATAAATAAAATATTAAAAAAAAAAAGCACATTGAGATATCACCTTACACCAGTTAGAATGGCCAAAATTAGCAAGACAGTAAATAACATGTGTTGGAGAGGATGTGGAGAAAGGGGAACCCTCTTACACTGTTGGTGGGAATGCAAGTTAGTGCAGCCACTTTGGAGAACAGTGTGGAGATTCCTCAAGAAATTAAAAATAGAGCTTCCCTATGACCCTACAATTGCACTACTGGGTGTTTACCCCAAAGATACAGATGTTGTGAAAAGAATGTTTATAGCAGCAATGGCCACGGTCGCCAAAATGTGGAAAGAATCAAGATGCCCTTCAACGGACGAATGGAGAAGGAAGATGTGGTCCATATACACTATGGAGTATTATGCCTCCATCAGAAAGGATGAATACCCAACTTTTGTAGCAACATGGACGAGACTGGAAGAGATTATGCTGAATGAAGATGATATTTAAAGTGGTGGCTTCAGCCCTTTGGGGGAGTTGCTCAGTTTCCCTGAGTCTACCCATTACATTGAGGAGGTATACATGTTATTAAGCTTTTGTTTTTCTCCTGTTAATGTGTTTCATGTCAATTTAATTTTTAGGTCAGCCAGAACAGAGGAAAAAATTTCCTTCCTAACTTCTGAGGGAACCAGGCTACTGGCCTGACTACCCAGAAGCAGATGGTCAAGGAGAGTGTTGAGCTTCTGGGGAAGCCCCATCTGCAATTACAGGCTGGCCATGGGAGTTTTTCACTTAGGATTCCTAAATTTATTAAACCACTTTCTTGGAAAAGTTCAGAGGGGGAATTTTCTTTTAAAACAAGAAAGGAGGGCGCCTGGGTGGCTCAGTGGGTTAAGCCGCTGCCTTCGGCTCAGGTCATGATCTTGGGGTCCTGGGATGGAGCCCCACATCGGGCTCTCTGCTCAGTGGGGAGCCTGCTTCCCTCTCTCTCTCTCTCTGCCTACTTGTGATCTCAACCTGTCAAATAAATAAATAAATAAAATCTTTAAAAAAAAAATAAAGCAAGAAAAGATTCAAACAAGTCAAGTCAACCCAATGACCAATAGAAATTATCAACAAAACATATATCTGATAAAAAGATTTAATCTGGAACATATAAAGAGCTTTCAAAACTCAGTAAGAAAACACCCAATAACAGTATGGCCAAAATATTTGAACATACATTTCAAAATATTTGAACATATTTCAAATATGATCAAAATATTTGAACATACCAGAGAAAATATACAGATGGCAAATACACACATAAAAACATGCTCAATATCATAATCATTAGGAAATGTAAATCAGACCACAATGCAGCACTTTTACACTTTTGCTAAAAAACAGGTCAATCAAGTAATTTGAAGAGTTAAATTGGCTTTATAAGCGATTCATGAATTGGGCAGCATCCCATCTAGTAAGTAGAAAAACTCTCTGAGCAGCGTAGGAAATGGAAGGTTTTTGTAGGAGGGTGGGGCAGGAATGTTATTAGCAAAAGAAAAGAAAGAATTGTTCCAGGCAAGGTCACTTTCCCTTAGAGGGACAACGACAGGGGATCTTACTAGGTGGATTACCTCTTCTTTTTGAAAACGGAGAGGACCCATGAGATCACCGATGTTGATGAGAAAATTCCTGACTCACCAGTTAAGACTTATATTTCTGGAGGAGATTGAAACTGCAGTTAGTTGGGTCTTAAGTCCCCACTTGGTGACTTAGCCTAAAAAAAGCCATTGTGGGTCTGTGGTTTCCTCATTTACACCTATTAGAATGGCTAACATTGAATACAACAGAAAAACTGAAGATACCAAATGCTGGTGAGGAACGCAGGGCTTGCTGCACGCACCGCTGATGGGAATCCAAAGTGGTTCAGCCTCTTTGAAGTACAACATGGTAGTTTCTCATAAAGGTTACCAAAGCCTCATTATACAACCTAGCAGTCCCACTCCTAGACATTAACCCAAGTAAAATAAAACCTAAGATCTCTAGAAACTTGCATGCAACAGCAGCGTTACTCAGAATCACTCCTCAAACCCTGGAAATAACTCACATGATTTTCAAGGGCTGAACAGCTAGACAAACTGTGACGCATCCTTACAAGTCTGACGGATAATAGAAAGGAATGGACTACAGATCTATGCAACAACGCAGATGAATCTCAAATGGTCACACTAAGGGAAAAAAGCCAAACTTAAAGGCTACCTTTTATGACCTTCAACACAAGGCAAAATAGCAGGGACAGAAAATAATCAGCAGTGGTCAGGAGCGAGGGGCAGGGGAAGGATTGACCTTCAAGGGGCAGGAGGGAATTTTTCTGTTCTTTTGTCTCTTGTGGTTGTGGCAACATGACTGTATGCGTGTCTCACAATCTGAATAGCTGTACACCAAAAAGGGTGCATTTTACTGTATGTAAATTATTTCTCAGTGGGAGAAAAAAAAAGAAGTTAAAAAATGAAGAAATGAACTTGGGGACAGGAACCATGGATTTTTGGTATTATCCTTTTATTTGATGGCCAGTTCCAGTTTGGTCACTCATTTGTTTCTTCATTTCTTTAACAAGTATATGTTGAGCACCTACTGTATGCTAGGCATTGAGGGTTCAACGTGGAGCAAAGCAGATCCACGCTTGTCCTCATGGGGCTCCTTGAAATGAGATAAAACCAAATGCAAGCTGATTTCTTGCTTTTCCTTGAGTAATGCAGAGGCCACACTTGCCAAAGTCAGGAGCAGCATGGGAGGGTACAAGTTCTGCGGCTGCCCTTGTAGCTGTTCCCCAGGCTTGGAGCATTTCCAGGAAGACTTGACTACCAATGGGCAGAGAGACCACAGTGCCTAGGGAGGTGGAGAACACATTCTGACATGAGGAGGAGCTGTAAAGGAAGGGGGGCAGTGCCAGTCTAGGGCCACTGGATGCTCAAGGCAACATACATGAGTAATTCTAACATTTTGGTACTCTAAGGGCAAATACAAATTAAAAGATAAGAAATTTTATTTTCTCTGCTCAAAATGAGGGCGGAGGCCTTCTCCCCTCTCTTTTATTCAAGAAAACTTGTAAGTTCTTTCTGTCTTTGAAAGGCAAGGAAATCTTGGTAAAGGTTGAATCAGCAACCCAGGAATGTTTCCTCCAGGATCTGGAAGCTATCTCTTGGAAATGTAACCATCAATTAAGAAAGTGCCGGACCTCCCAGTCCCCCCACCTCCATCTTGGGGAATAGCTGTAGAAATCCAGCCAGAAACTGACTTCAGATCGCAAGCCTACTTCCAGCTAAAAAAAGGAAATGTTCTCTTTTACGAACAATCAGCAAATACGTTACCAGACGCTTTTAGGATGAATTAAGTGTGGCAAGTGGGACAGTCAAATCTTATTTGAGAACTAGTCACTGTCTTGAGAGAATGTATACAATGAGTTGTATCTGCTTGGTTATATAAAAAGGCAAGATTCCACTGAATCACTTGTGGCTTACTGCTCATTCTAGTTCAATGCTTATTGAATAATAAAGCTGTTTTCTTTTTATTCTACTTTTACGGAAAGATTTTTCTGGGATGGCCGGAGATTTTGTTTTTTATTATATTTCTCCAATGTTACCTCCATTCAATGTTTTCATTAATCCTTCAGGTAATTAACTCTAGGAAAAATAGGGCAGCAGATTTTCTTACCTGTGGAATACATAAAGTTCAAGAAACCCTTCCTCAGCCAATTAGGTGAAGCAGTGAAGTTAAGAAAGAAAATTTTTAACAAAGCATATATTTAAAATTAGGGGTGTCCACTGAATATAGGTCTAAGAGATCCAGGGCTGCACTAATCTGTTTCTCCCATTGTCCTCTGACAAAACCACTTTGTTTTTCAGGCTGGCCAACTACAGTACATTTTAGGGAATGTCTCCAAGTTATCCAAAGTCTTCTTTTCTGTGTGTCAGAAATCTGTGGTAACAGCCAATGGTCTGCCATTTTGTGCATGAAGAAAGTAGTTGTGTGTGCATGTGTGTGTGTTAGAGAGGGAGAGAGAGAAAATGAATTAGTTTTGACAAATTGTTATAACTTATAACTAACCCTTCTCATTCCCATTACCTTCAGGAAAAATTGGGGGAAAAAATTCAATCTAAAAGTCCCTCTCCTCAATGGCTTCTTCTTCTTCTTCTTCTTTTTTTTAAAGATTTTATTTATTTGACATAGAGAGAGATCACAAGTAGGCAAAGAGGCAGGCAGAGAGAGAGCGGGAAGCAGGCTCCCTCTGAGCAGAGAGCCCGATGCAGGGCTTGATCCCAGGACCCCGAGATCATGACCTGAGCCAAAGGCAGAGGCTTAACCCACTAAGCCACCTAGGTGCCCCTCCTCAATGGCTTCGTACCTTTCACACAGCCTATGGGTCAGCAGAAGGGAACCATAATTTCTTCGCATCATGGGGAAAACAAAATGGTCAAGGACATTTAGCCAGTGAGTAGGACTATTGCTGACTCCTCATCTGTATGAATTAAGATATTCCAGACTCTGGGTGCAATAGTTTGTGCAAACAGTCTGGACACTGCCCCATGGGTGGCTTAATTAGTTCCAATGTTGAGCAAAGCCAAAGGGTCAATGCCACAGGTGTGAGGGTTAGAAATCAATTTACCATTGCCGGGGATAGATCACTCCTTGACCTTCAAATGTCAAGGCCACTAGATGGAGAAGCTGAGCTGAGCAGAAGTGTTATCTCCCCATCACAAAAATTTCCTATGATTGTGTGAGGGAGCTGGGAAGAACAGGAATGGATAATACACACGTTTATTGCTGTGCAAACGACTCTGGACTCAATAATCTACCTCCACTTCACAAATGGAAGTAGAGCAGCACACATCTCCACAAAAAGAAGCCAAAATAACAAATCTTTGAATCAGACCATCCTTTTTATCTTTAGTGCTGACCCCAGTGCCTAATACATGAGAAACTATAGGAATTGAAGTGGAAATAGAAGCCTGGATCTTTGTAAACAGATGATGGTGAAATCAGTGGATGGTTGAGTTGAAATCTTTAAATTTACTTTCCTTTTGGCATTACTGCTGAGAATTGATGACCAACGTAAAGACTGTTTTGCTGTATCTCAAGATCATAGGCTAATATTAAAATAACTATTTCTTGAGAGCTTCCTATATAACCCATGCACCGTTTAAAAGTTTTAGATATGATTTCTCATTTTTTTATGCAAGAATTCTATGGGATAAATACTATTTCCTCTATTTTAGAGATGAGGACACCCAGGCTCATACAAGACAAGTGACTTCCTTAAGGACACGCCATAAGTAAGAGAGCTAGAATCTGAGTTTAAAAAGAATGTGGACCTTTTCTGTCTATTCACTGCCCTATTCAATAAATACTTGTGGAAAGATGAACTTAGCTTTGAACTCTGGTCTGTTATCACTCCAGCGTGTCTGGAAAGACTGAAACATACTTGCCTGTTTTAGAGTGCTTCCCAATTCTGTATCTTGTTTTGTTCTGTTTGTTTTCTGAGAGAGAGAGCGAGCACAGGAACAGGGAAGAGGAAGGGAGACAAGCAGACTCTCCACTGAGTAAGGAGCCCGATATGGGGCTTGATCCCAGGACCCTTGGATTATGACTTGAGCTAAAGGCAGACACTTGACTAAGCCAGCTCACGTTTTATGCAACACCTGGCTGACTTCAGCTGCTAAGGCAGGTTAGAGGCCTTTCAAATAAGTGATTCTTTGAGCTTCTTCAGTCTCAAAGAATTGGATGGGATAGGTATGGCTCTAGCTTACTCCTTTGTAGACTCCTGTGGCTAGTAAAGGGAACTGGGAGAGATGTTTATGTGAAAGGAAAATCCTCACGGATCATTTTATGGTAGGAAAAAAAAAAACTGCTTTATTTAAGAGTTCTTGTACAGTCATGAAACTAATAGCTTAGTTAAGATTTCCCTATTCCGCTTCCTTCCCGGAGGTCTTACGGAGAGGGTGAAGACTTCATGGCGTGATATTATTGAGATGCCTCATTGAGGGTAATTTTCCAACTGCTTACTTACTTACTATTACTCTGTGGTGCAGAGTATGAGCTGATTAGGAGTGCTGGCTAATATCAAGGAGTCAGTTATGTGTCTGAAACTGTGGCTATTCATTGCTGTTACTCTCCACTAATATGTATTTGTTTTGAAACAGGAGGTAGCAGCAGAGTTTCAGTACCTCCTTAAGTGAACTTTTGGGATGGGATTTTGCTTTCTGGAGAGGGGTTTTTGTATATAGCTCTGCTGACTTTCCAGGAACCATAACAACACAGGGAGTTATTTTTAATGGTAAGAGCACTCTTTGGCAACAAAATGGAGATTTGTTCAGCTCACTGAGAGGGCTCTTACGAATCTAATGGGAGGTGAAGGATATAGCACTCCTTGTCACTGTTTGAGCATGAATGACCCTTGGGAAGAATGTTCCTTCATTTGCAGTGTTTCTGGTTTCTCATGAGTAAAACTAATGTAGAACCTAGATGATTAAGTTAAGCATTTAGGGCAACAATACAAACTGGGTTTAAGCACCATAAAAGCTAAAAGCTATATTAAAAAGAAATCAGAATCAAAGGACCAAGGAAACCTTTTAGCTAAAAATTTTAAAAGCAGATGCTCTGGGCTCTCTAAGCAAATAAGTGGGTTTCCTCTGAGGAGTCAAATGGAAGTGAGCTCTAAGCATTCTCCTCAGGTAAATGTCCATGTATTGCATTCTTTCAGATGAGAGAACACAACCACTCAGCTCCTGCTGATGGGGGTGTATGGGTATATACCATGCCTGGTGCTGGGGTTACTTATTATCTCAGTACCTTGTTCAGGGTTCTTTCCCCACTTGAAAATGATTATACTCCAGAAGACAGACCTGGTAAGACACTGATCATGGTCAGTATTTGTGGAGTCTATCCTCTTCTCCGATGCTTTAGATTTCCAAAATAAAGCCTAGGGGACTTTATTTCACAAGTTATATTGAATGTGCTCAGAGGATTTGAGTCCCAATGTCATTTCATCTAGATGTGACTTTGGGTACTTTATCTGAATTCCCTAAGTCTCACTATTTCCTCTGTAAAATGAGGCTGTGATAGCACCCACTTCCTAAAGTTCCTGTGATGATTGCCTGGGCTAATGAGGGCAAAACACTCAGAAGAGAGTCCCGTGCCTACCCGACTCGCTGTCAATGACAAGCTATTGGTGGAGAGGCCTTTCCCCACCTGGTGTCTTGTTTGGGATTGAGGGCTTTACTCTCCCTCTTGTCCACCTCATTTATTCTGCCAAGGTGGAGTGGCTTATCAGGTTGATGAATTTGGAAGCAGAATCTGGACAGTCTTTGTTCAGCCTTTTGTTCCGGATTTCTTGAGTGAATTTGATTTTACAAATCTTGCATTGTCTGTTGTTCTCAGCTATGCAGTAAGCTTAGTGATAAACGCCTACAATGGTCAATACATTGGATGATCAGTACATCCAGTTCTGTGGGTCAGAAGGCAACCATGTTCTTTACGTCAGTTCAGTCACTAATAAAGGCGTGTGCATGAGTGTGTGTGTGTGTTGGGGGTGGGGTTTAATCTCTAACTGCCTCAAACATTCATTTTAATTTTCATTTGGTTCGGCCCTCAGGAGAAAAAGGGTACTCATTAATGGGGTTCCCTCAAACACTAAAATAGCTGCTAGTCAATTATCATTAGAATAAAAAACCAGTTGGGTTCAGTTTTGGAGAGAGGTGATAGTAGTTTTTTTTTTTTAAGATCTTATTTATTTATTTGACAGAGAGAGATCACAAGTAGACAGAGAGGCAGGCAGAGGTGGGGGAGGGAAGCAAGCTCCCTGCTGAGCAGGGAGCCCAATGTGGGCCTTGATCCCAGGACCCTGAGATCATGACCTGAGCCGAAGAACGCAGCGGCTTAACTCACTGAGCCACCCAGGTGCCCGAGGTGATAGTAGTTTGATTTGACTTTCCCAATATAAACAAACCAAATTGTCTTCTCTGCAAGGACCTTTTGTGAATGGAAGCTCTAAACCTGGCTTCTGAAAATATGCTTACAACAGTTACAGAGGATAAGATTTAGTATTCAGATTTCTAATCTCCAGATGGAAGTGTGTACCTGAAGAAAGATATTTAAATTTTTATTAATTATTCAGATATTTATTTAGGACTTACCATACTGGAGAGATGTATGGTATAATAGCTAGTCCCAGGCTTGTTTCCGAATCTCTGCTCTGCCTATTACCAGTGGTGAGATATTTGGCAAATTACTCACACTCCTTGAGTTTACACATTTGTAAATTGGAAATAATAGTACCTGCCTTATATGGTTGTTGTGAAGATTAAATAAGTCTGTAAGTACATAGCATTTGTCAGACACCTAGCATGTAGAAAGCATGCAGTAACTCTTAACTGGTTCTGACTGTTTGTTTGTTTGTTTTTAAGATTTATCTATTTATTTGAGAGAGAGAGGAAAAGAGAGAGAGAGCAGGGGGAGGGGCAGAGGGAGAGAGAGAGGAGAGAGAAAAATCGCAAGCAGGCTCCCTGCTGAGCACTGAGCCCAGTGTGGGTCTCAATCCCATAACCATGAGATCATGACCTGAGCTGAAGTCAAGAGTTGGATGCTTGGAGCACCTGGGTGGCTCAGTGGGTGAAGCTACTGCCCTGCTCAGTGGGGAGTTTGCCTCTCCCTCCTCCTCCCCCCGCCATGCTCTCTTTCTCTCTCTGAGTGCTCTGTCTCTTAATAAATAAATAAAATCTTAAAAAAAAAAAAAAAGAGTTGGATGTTTAACCAACTGAGCCACCCAGGTGCGCCCCTGGTTAAGACCATTTTAAAAAATGATGTGCCAGGGTCACATGTGGGGCTAAGCAGCTGACCTTTGATTTTAGCTCAGGTCATCATCTCAGGGGTGTGAAATCAAGCACCATGTTGGGCTTCATGCTGAGTGTGGAACCTGCTTGGGATTCTCTCTCTCTCCCCCTGCCTCAGCTCACTCACTCTTTCTTTCTCTCTCTCCCTATAAAGAAAAATGATGTGCCAGGCATTGGGCTTATTGTTGTAATGGGATAATGACTAAAATGGACACTGAGATACATTGTTTAAGTGTCAGTTAGTTTCCATTCTGTACAATTTTATTCACTGAGTGCTTCCAAGATGCATGAAGTACAATGAAGGACAAAAGTCAATACTTGGTTTAAGATCCACATTTAAACTACATTTTAATACATTTTCATGAAGTGAATCAAACCATTTTTGCTCTAAGAGCAGTATGCAAACTATCCTACGTGGCCTAAGCTTATTTTCTGGCTCTAAAATGAAAACTTACTCTTTGATTTTCTGAGATGTTTTAGATATTTAACATAAAAGATATTTTTGATCAAGAAAATGTTCCAAAAAATATATTTTAGATGTAATGGTTGCAATGTCCAAACGTCTTTCCTTGTGGCACCAGGATCAACCATATGGGGTCCGTCTTGAGATCGTTCCCTTTGGATGCAGGGAAATGTGTTTCAGAAACAGGAGGTGTCCCCTGACAGCAGATCCTATATGGGTGTCAGTCTTCAGAACAGTGTTGTCAACCATTCCTAACAGAAGTAGGGAGGGGGAAAAAAAAAAACCAAATGCAAAAGAGCTTTGGAATCTTTCAACATTGACTTACAAGCTCGAACAGGATGCACTAGAGGGTCAGTTTAATTCCCACAGGAAATACCTCCTGGTCATTATTGCTGAGGACAAGGAAGGACGTCGAGTGGGTAAGTATGAGTTAGTCATTTTTCCCAAAGTAGTGGTGGCGTGATTTAAACTGGAGGTCAGAGTTTGAGAGCCCCTGGGGCCTGCTAAATGGGACAGGCGTAGTTTAGAGGAGAAGTATGTTCCACCGTGGGAAACACCAATGAGGTCTCAGCTCTGGTAGCTACCTCTCCTTTTCAATGCACAGGGATTGCTGAGTATAAGGAAGGGAAGAAAGGAACAGACAAGTTTCATTATTCTATTTGAATAATGCTTAAGAGTTTTACAATCATTTTTTTTTTTTTATTACAAGAGCAATAAAACCATATGATAAGAGGTGAACACATCTGTCCCTACTCTTACTTTTCTAATATCTGGTTGAATCATTTGGGTTTATCTTTTCTGGCCCCTCTCTCTCTCTTTTTTAAAAGATTTCATTTATTTATTTGAGAGAGAGGGAGAGAGCACAAGCAGGGGGGCCAGAGGAAGAGGGAGAAGCAGACTCCCTGCTGAACAGAGAGACTGGTGTGGGGCTTGATCTGATCCCAGGACTGAGCAAAAGGCAGATGCTTAACTGACTGAACCACCCAGGCGCCCAGACCTCTTTTCATGTTAAGAAAGTTGTATGTATGGGTTTGCATTCATTTTTATATTTTACATTGGACTGTACAACCAATCTTTTTAATGGTTGTGGATTTCCTCAAAAGGATGGTCTATAGTGAAATTATATACTTTCTTACTATTGGACACTTGGACTCTTTTTTTTTTTGCTCCCTTTTTTATTATTAACATTAAATGTATTATTTGTTTTAGGGGTACAGGTCTGTGATTCATCAGTCTTACACAATTCACAGCACTCACCATAGCACATACCTGGACTCTTTTTAATGTTTTGCCATTAGAAATGGTGGTGCACTGGACAGTTTGTGCATATGTCTACTTTATTACTTTGGATTACTCTTTTTGGGTTGATTCTTGGAAGCAAATTCATAAAGTCAAAGTATATGAACATTTTTATAACTTTTACTTTCCTTTTACTCAACTACCAGCAAAATATAAGAAAACAAGTATCAGCTATTTCAAAGGAAACAGATCTTACCATGGAATAAATATTGTTAATTTTAAAAAGTCAGTGTTAATACTTCATTGTTGTCTAACTTGGTGCTTCTTATTTTCTCCCTTTTCTGGGTATTGTCTTTCTCCTGAACTGGCTGTTTTTTAAATTTGCCTATTGGAATCATAGTGTTTTCCTTATCAGTTTGTATACATCTTTATTCCCACATGAAGATATTGATTGTATTACAAGTAATTCCTAAAAATACTTTTTCATTGTGTATGGTTACCCTTTGGCTCTATTTTTAAATTTGGTCTTTATCATAGGAAGTAGCCTGCAAGAGTTAACATTTTCTAAATGGAGACACAAAGATTTATCAGGAGGCCATTTTTAAACCCAGAGATATGCTTTAGGTAACACAGTCATATAAAGTGTGCACTTCCCCTCCCACACTCACTTCTCCATTGACGCTACATTTTGAGCAACCGAAGGTAGCCTGGTCTACTCATTGTTTCCCAAAAGTCTTGGTCTCTTGTGTCCCCTACTCCAAACATCCTCTTCCCTTCTCCACCAAGACTTTGTTTATGTTCACCAGCAGTTGTTTCTGTTTTGAATTCCTTTAGTTTTAGTTGGCATGATCCACAGTATGTCTCAAATGGCTATTGGACTGCCTCCTGATCTGTTTTGCCTCCTTAACTAGAACAGAAGCTCTTGAGAATTGAAGTCATCACTTATCACCTGTTTATATCTTTGTTACTTGTTTATATCTTCCACGGTGCAGGGCAGCCTAAAAAATGAGTATGCTGGGGCACCTGGATGGCTCAGTGGGTTAAAGCCTCTGCCTTTGGCTCGGGTCATGATCCCAGAGTCCTGGGATCGGGCCCCATATCTGGCTCTCTCCTCAGTGGGGAGCCTGCTTCCTCCTCTCTCTGCCTGCCTCTCTGCCTCCCTGTGATCTCTGTCTGTCAAATCAATGAATAAAATCTTTAAAAAAAAATGAGTATGCTGCACGTGGGATTAAGTAGCAGAATAAAGAGAGGAAGCCAGGAGTCTATTTCAGAAATCTCGATAAAGGAATCTTATTATAGAGTTAGTTTTCCAAATTAGAATTCAGAGATTAGTGTCATTAGAAGAATCAGTGGGTTAGTGGAAGTGATTATATAGCACATAATGGCTAGTGGAAAGGGGTATAATTCACACTGTCACACCAAAGGGGACCTGAAATTTTGGCTTCAACCTGAATCTCCAGGAACAGGTGTGATCCAGATCATGTTGAGGAAACTGAGGCAGCTTACCAGATTTTCACTGAGTCTCATTCTAGGTGACAGGATAGATGTCCATTTCCTCCTTAATACTATCAAGGAATCCTGTAGGCTGTTAAATCTGGAGGTTGAGATAGCAGATAGGAGTCAAATTCTAAGACTATTATAATGGGTTAGAGTTATAAAGCAGGGCTGTGTCAAATCTGGTCTATGGAGCAAGGGACTGAGGATGAGGACTTCTACAACAGCAGCACTGTTTTTATTCCCATCCTGGGGACCAAAACACTTTGTAAGGAGCTAATGGATGTGGCAACAGGCCTTTTTGCTATGTGAAGGTAAAGCTACAGTTCTGGGGTGCTGGTGCGAGGAGGGGTTGGGGGAGCATGAAGGGAGCTGGCCCGGAAACAGAGCCAAGATCTAACATCAAGAAGAAAAAGCATTTACTAAATAACACAATTTGACAGTTATTATATATTATATAGGCTCAGTAGTTGACGCTTCTACCATTTAATGGACCTTTACTTCCACACTAGTTTCTCTATCTTAACAGCCTCATGCCATCAGGTTTTCTTTCATTTTGAAAAAGCAGCACTTCAAGGAATATGTACAGGGAGAACATTAGGTTCCCTGCTCCCTCATTATTTAAAATACGCTATTAAGCTGACTCTTAAAAGCTTGGCAGCCTGCCCAGGCTAAGGAGAAAGATAGGCTACCCAGTGGCCCCTAGGAACCATCTAATATTTTATCTTAAATGTTCTCCTCATCTTCTTCATTTTTTATAAATTGTAATTTACTTTTGTTCCTTCCTAGTCTTCAACAGCAACTGTGTTTGGGAGAATTAGAGGAGGTACCTATATCTGTATTTAAAAAAAAAAAAAGTATCTGGAGAGCACAAGGAATTTGGAGAAGTAGTTTACAATGTGAGGAAGGAGTTAGCAGAAAATAATAGAAATTATGTGTATGGATTGCTTGTTATGTGCCAAACACTTGGCAGTGTACTTCCCATTTCTTTAATCTGCACGGCAGCACTATACAAGGGAAGTATGGTTCTTGTCTCTGTTTTGTGGATGCTTAAAGAGGTTAAGAAATCTGTCCAAGGTCACATGGCTAAGAAGTGATGGAACCAGGAAGGAAACAGGAGTCTCATGTCAGAGCAAATACTCTCAGCCTGTATGTTATTGGGTCAGTAGTTCCAGGCAACAAGGAACCACCAGGGAAGTTTAAGGAACAGCTTCCCCAGAAAGACTCCAAAATGTTTAGGGAAGAGGTGAACCTCTTGCTTTTATGCTGGATGGGAATTGGATATTAAAGAAAAGTGTTGGCCTCTTGAAGATGAGACAGACATGAGAGAATTGGCCTTCAACTTTCTCCCCAGAACCTGTAACCACCTTCTCTGCAACATACACTTGTTGAGAGATTCAGGGGAGAAGGAACACGTGTTCTCGGAATTTTATGCCTAGTGCTAATAGAGAAAATGGACTTGATGTGAAACATATTTTTAACAACTAAATACCCAATTTTCTGGATTGTGTAGAAGATATCTCTCAGATTCTGGGTATTCTAATCAACATCCCCTGGAGTAATATGATCAGCTTGGCACAAACTAAAATTACAAATAAATTCTCTACCTCGTCTGGATCTCCCCAGGATTCAGTCTACAAGCAAGCTGGTGTAGAGGTACTGAGGTACTTCCCATCCTATTTCTCTGTGCCCCACTTTCAATTCCAGGGCTCCGTAATGTTTCAGAACTTGGGATCTTGTTGCCAAGTTGGCCCAAGGTTTTGAAGATTCTAAGATTCTTAAGTGACCTGTCCAAGTTCACAGGGGACTATGAAATGAACCAATATTTGTGTTTTTTTTCTGGGTTAGCCTGGGGCAGATTAGATTAGTACAGTCATCACTGAGCTCCTGCTTTGTGACAGGCTTTGTGAATAGTTGAGCAAACTGCCTCCGTTTGGAAGATCTCAGATGCATAGTAGAGGTAGCAATGAAGGCTTCAGACAAGTCAAAACTTCAGCCCAGGGCAGAGAAGTGGGAGGGGCTCATGTACATGACAACCCTAGTGACTAGCTACTCAACTAGGTCCTCAACAGTGCATGGGGCTCATGTGATTCAAAATAAATGTTCTGGTATCTTCTGACCTTTGTTTTTCTTTGTCATTTATATGATATTTACCCAAAAATATAAATACAATTTCTACTTACCCTGGACTAAGACTGATAGTGTTCATATCGATATTTACAAAATGATTAGCAGGTAAATTCCTTCAGTTTAAGAGAAACACACTGATAATTTTTATACATTCCAGACTCTCTTTTCCGCAAAATAAAACTTTTAAAAAGACTGCTTTAAATTTACCTCAATATTTGTATCAAATTGAAGGTCTTCTTTACAGAGTTTGCTTGCTGGTTCAAGAAAGACTGTGTTAGTTCAAGCACTGGAATAAAGCACTGTTTCTATTAGTTCAACTCTCACATTAGACCAGGTTCAAGTCATTCACACTCAGGGCCTCTGATCTGAAATTGGTAGTAGTCTCAATTGGTGGGAAGAAGGGTCATATTTTTTTTTTAAAAGGCTTAAAAGTCTTTTATTGTAAAGAGTATGTAACAAATGTGCAGGAAGTTTGTAAAGAGAGAAATGATCTATTGTCCCATCATCCCCAAATACATTGATGTTAAGGTTTGTTGAGAATGAATGCAGGCTGTGGGTAATTGGAAGAGTCAGACAGTACCACAGTATTTCCATTATTACTGCTATATAAAATATGTTAATTTGAGGGAAGAGCTAAAAATTGTCTCATTGGAGGGCTTGAGTGGTTCAGTCAATTGAACGTCTGAATCTTTGTTTCAGCTCAGGTCATGATCTCAGGGTGGTAAGATTGAGCCTTGAGCTGGGCTCTGCTCTCCGTGGGGAGTCTGAGATTTTCTCTCTCCCACCTCTCCTGCTCCTCTCTCCACCCCACCCCACCCACTGTGCTCTCTCTAAAATAAATAAATAAAATCTTAAAAAATAAAAATTCCCCC
This sequence comes from Mustela putorius furo, assembly GCF_011764305.1. NCBI lineage: Eukaryota > Metazoa > Chordata > Mammalia > Carnivora > Mustelidae > Mustela > Mustela putorius. The sequence continues at coordinate 37,487,943 of NW_025421987.1, forward strand.
ATTAATAATTTTTCCCATAGTATTTTGATAATTATGCATGTTTATTCTTATAGATGAAGTATAGAATAATTTTTACTATAACATGGATATTGTCAATCTGGATTCCCCCATCAGATATCAAATATGGCAATTAAAATGCTTTTCCAATACTCTAGGTAGAATGTATTCAATAGTTTCCAAATACATATATGCCTATTTTATAAATACATAAAATTTTATAAATGGAAATTAATGTCTCAATTACTCACATGATACTGGAAGAGATGCTTTACGTGAAGGTACATACTTTCTAGTGTTCCATCTGAATTTTTTCAAATCAACCAAAGTTTGAACAATCATTACCTTTGTAAAATCTTCAGTGCCTTGTACCTGAAGTTTGACAGACTATAAGTTAATTTCTGAGTACATATCATATAATTAAATGTTTCTCTGGTAAACTCTCTCAGGACCTCTCTAAATATCCGGGATAAAAAGTAAACATGTCTCTATGAGATAGATATCTTAAAATACCGGACTATGTTGGTTTTTTCAAAGTCAGCATCCCATGTACTTTCATTGATTTTTAAATGCTCTGCTCATTTGTTTTACAAATGAGAAAAATCATTATGAGTTAATTATTAAAGATCTTTAAGCTATCACCCAGAGAGATTATCTATGTGGCAAAAGAAAGTTTAAAAAACAGTAGACTTCAAGAAATCCTTCAACCTGTGGTTGTTTTTGATATGTTTTGAATCACATTGGTACCCACATCTAGCGTAGCAGGGCTTTCTGCCTAGAAGGGTAGACTAGAGTTTTATAGGTTTTAGGTTGCCTTGAGGATCTCTTGCTTGGTCATCTACATTCCCGGTCAGCACCCACAGGAGAACTTTGTTATTATGTATTCAGGAATAGAGTGGTAGGCCGTACCATAGTTAATAGTAATGTCTCCCTTCCTCTCAGTGGGTCTATCACATTGGTACTGGTGGCATCTGTTCAGAAAATTTTTCTTATGTCTCTTTCTCATCTTTGGATTCCTCTTATCCCCACCTCATGTTTTTCTCCTGATCCAAACCTACTTCTAAAGTACTTCTATCATAGTTGTACATGTTTCATTAACATATATATGTTTCTTTTCACTTGGTTGAGAGCTTTTCTGAGTGTAAGTTGCAAATCTCATTAGTCTTGATCACTTTAGCATCTAGCATGGTTTCTGCCATATACTCATTGCTTTAAAAATATATGCCTAATTTAATTGACTTGAGGTCTTTCAATTTACTTTCTCTAGATACATTTTGTATGTCCCCTGATTTCTCCTGACAAGTGCCTTTCTTTCTCTATCCCGACACACACATGCACACACACACACAGTCTGCCTTCTTCCTTTCTGCATATGCACAACTTATCATTCTGATTGCCAGGAAAACTCAGCCCCTTAACATGGCAAGTCCTTCATCTTACATTCACTTTCAAAGTAGCTGAGCAAATACCACTGATACTCAGTTCAGCATGGGTCTGTCAGAACTTTCCTAGAGTACTGTTGATACAGTCCAGAGTAAGTGGTCTTTCTGCAATGTGTAAATGAACTTAACAGGCCCTCTCTTGCTATATACTAGAGCACCAAAATCTAACCACGGCCAAAATGTACAGCTCAGTCTGCTTCATTGACACTGATCAGGATATCTTGGTGTTTGGTCTACCAAGGGCCAAAGCAACCAGTGAACTGGGTGTGTGTGGTGTGTGTGTTTATGGAGTGATAGAGGAAACGGAGAGGATGGGAAGGTGGAAAAGTGACAATTTTTCTAATGTTCATACATTGTCTGGACATATGTCGTATTGACTGGAAGGCATGAATCAACATTTCCATACCTGACAGCATGTTATAGGAATTAAGGAAGGTGCCTTATAAGCTTTTCGTGATTGGCAATCTTCCACAGCTCCATGGATGAGGATGACGTAAGTCACAGTTTCATCATAGATATCAGTTTTGGTGTTCTTTGGAATATCTTTTACAGAAACATTACGGAGTTTTAACTGCATCTTGTAGTTCCAGTCCTACAAGGAAAACACGATTTCATAGTCTACTATATATGTTTAATACCAATTCCTAAATAGTTAATTGATAACAGCGTTTTAATACAGTTCCATTCAGACTGAAGGATGAGTTTATATATAAACACCTCTTACCTCATAAGATAAATGTTCCCTCATTTTTTTGGCAGCAATTGAAAGTCCAAGTTTTAGCCACATTTTATACTCGATGTGAGGACAGCATTGTTCAAAAGCTTCATACAAGTGTTTTATAGGAATAAAACACAACTGAAAAATGGAGGATATAAATGTAATATTTCATTCTGTATACCTATAGTTTAAGGATATAAGGTTTTCTTATTTACATATAACATTAAAGCTAAGAATTTAAATTATGTAAGATTCATGGTGTTCCCTGGACACCTAATAAAATGTGTGTAGTAGTAAATATTTGTGTATCTTTTCATAAATTAAATAGTAAAAGGTTACGTGCTCCAATGAAACATTACTATTCTTACAGTTTCTGAAAAAGTAGAAGGCAACATATTAAAAATCATGGGAACTTTCAAACTGAAGATATAAATATTTCTAAAAATGTATTATTTTAGGGGAGCAAACTTTTTAGATAACAATAAGATGTCAGTGCTAACAATGAGCAGACTATTGGCTATAAGGAATAAACTATTACAAATATACAAGATGTTGTGTATATTGAATTTTATTTCTCATGGGTAAGTATGTGTGAGTGCAATTGCTGGGTAATATGCTAATTGGGTACTTAACTTGATAAGAAAATTGCCAATCTGCTTTTGGAAGCATTGTAACATTTTACACTCTCATTAGTCATGATGGGGATTTTAGTTACTTCACGTCCTTGCCAATACATGTTAATTATTTTTGTTTTTAGCCAATGCAGTAGGTATGTGGTGATACTGCATCATGATTTTAATCTGCATTTTTCCGAGAGCTCATGATATCAAGCATCTTCTTCATGGGCTTCATGGGCATTTGTATATTCTTTTGTGAAATGTTTGTTCAAATCCTTTGCCTAATTTTTAATTTGATGTTTTGTCATCTTTTTGAGCTCTAAGAATTCTTTGTAGATTCCATTGTCAGGTAATTTTTCAGATAAAGGTATTATGAAAGCTCCCACCCCATGGTCTGTGGCTTGCTTTTTCCATGTTCTTTGCAGTGTCTTTTCAAAAAGAAGAAGATTTTAATTCTAGTTACATTTAATTTATCAATATTTCCTTTCTGACCCAGCTTAGAAATCTTTGCCTATCTCGAGATCTGTGTTCATAGCTCTAATTTTTATGTTTAGGTCTATCACCATTCCAAGTCAATTTTTGTGCATAATATAGGGGGCTGAGGCTCAGAGCTTCCACTCAGATACTTGGGATTTTCAGGATCACTTGTTGAGAATACCATTATCGTTAAAGATCAATTGATTGTGTATATGTGAATCTATTTCTGAATTCTCTTCCCTGTTCTACTGATCTATATTATCTTAAGCTAATACCATTTGGTGTTGGTTATAATAGATTTATAATAGGACTTCAAGTCAGACAATAAAGGTCATCTAACATTATTCTTTTTAAAATGTTAATTCCAGTGTAGTTGACTCATAGTGTTACATTAATTTCAGGTGTATGATATAGTGATTCAATAATTCCATATATTACTCCAGTGCTCATCAAGATAAGTGTACTCTTAATTCTCTACACCTTTTTCATCCATCCCCTGATCCCCCCTTCCCTCTGGTATCCATCTGTTTATTCTCTATAGTTAAGAGTTTGTTTTTGGTTTGTCTCTTTTTTCCTTTGTTCATTTGTTTTGCTTCTTAAATTCTACATTTAAGTGAAATCATATGGTATTTGTCTTTCTCTGACTTATTTTGCTTAGCATTATACTCTCTAGATCCATCCATGTTGTTGCAAATGGCAAGATTTCATTCTTTTTTATGGCCAAATAAGATTCCATTGTATATATATATATACGCACAATATTTTCTTTATCTATCCGTCTATCGACGGACACTTAGGCTGCTTCCGTAATTTGGTTATTTTAAATAATGATGCCATAAACATAGAGATACATATATCCCTTCAAATTCTTTGAGTGAATACCCACTAGTGGGATTACTGGATCTTAGGGGAGTTCTATTAATTTTTTGAAGAACCTCCATTCTGTCTTCTGTAGTGACTGCACCAGTTTACATTCCTATCAATAGTGCATGATCGTCCCTTTTCCTTCACATCCTTGCCAACAATTGTTTATTGAGTTTTTTATTTTAGCCATTCTGATGGGTGTGAGGTGACATCTTATTGTGGTTTTGATTCGTGTTTCTCTGATGATAAGTGACGATGAGCATCTTTTCATGTGTCTGCTGGCCATTTGTAAGTCTTTGGAGAAATGTGTTTATGTCTTCTGTCCATTTTTTAAATTAACATTAAAACATATTATTTGCTTCAGGGGCACAGGTCTGTGAATCATCAGGCTTACACAATTTACAGCACTCACTATAGCACGTACCCTCCCCAAAGTCTATAAACCAGCCACTGTATCACTCCCCACTCCCACTCCCCAGCAACCCTCAGTTTTTTGGTGAGATAAGAGTCTCTTATAGTTTGTCTCCTTCCCCAGTCCCATATTGTTTCATTTTTTCCCTCCCTTCCCCCCATGACCCCTCTATTCTGCCTCTCAAACTCCTTATATCAGAGAGATCACATAATTGTCTTTCTCTTATTTTGCTTAGCATAATACCCTCTAGTTTCATCCACGTCATTGCAAATGGCAAGATTTCGTTTCTTTTAGTGATTGCATCATATTCCATTGTATATATATACCACATCTTCTGTATCCATTCATATGTTGATGGACATTTAGGCTCTTTCCATAGTTTGGCTATTGTGGACATTGCTGCTATAAACATTTGGGTGCACGTGCCCCTTCGGATCACTACATTTGTATCTTTAGGGTGAATACCCAGTAGTGCAATTGCTGGGTCATAGGGTAGCTCTATTTTCAACTTTTTGAGGAACCTCCATGCTGTTTTCCAGAGTGGTTGCACTAGCTTAGATTCCCATTTCTCTGCATCCTTGCCAGCATCTGTTGTTTCCTGACTTGTTAATTTTAGCCATTCTGATTGGTGTGAGGTGGTATCTCATTGTGGTTTTAATTTGTATTTCCCTAATGTCTTCTGCCCATTTTTAAACTAGATTATTAATGTTATTATTTTTTTGTGTTGAGTTGTATAAGTTCTTATGTATATTTTGGATACTAATCTTTTATCAAATATACCATTTGCTAATAACTTCTCCCATTCAGTCGGTTATCTTTTAGTTCTGTTGTGCAGAAGCTTTTTATTTTGATGTAGTTCCAATAGTTTATATTTGTTTTTGTTTCCCTTGCCTCAGGAGACATAACTAGAAAGAAGTTGTTATGTCCAGTGTCAGAGAAATTATCACCTGTTCTCCATTCCAGGATTTTCATTTTTTATTCATTTATTTATTAGGCAAACTCTATGCACAATGTACGGCTTAAATTATGGTCTGAAGAGTCACATGTTACTGATTAATACAGCCAGTCAAGCACACCTATTCTAAGATTTTTATAGCTTCAGGTCTCCCATTTAGGTCCTTAATCCATTTTGAGTTTATTTTTGTGTGTGGTGTAAAAAAGTAATCCACTTTCACTTCTTTGCATGTAACCACCCTGTTTTCCCAACATCATTTGTTGAAGAGACTGTCTTTTTTCCATTGCATATTCTTGCCTACTTTGTCAAAGATTAATTGGCCATATTGTTGTGGGTTTATTTCTGGATTTTCTATTCTGTTCCATTGATTTATGTTTCTATTTTTGTCCCATACTGTTTTGATTAGTATAGCTTTGTAAGATAATGTGAAATCCTTAATTATGATACTCACAGCTTTGTTTTTCAAGATTGCTTTCACTTTCTTTTATGGTTCCATACATATTTTAGGATTGTTTAGTCTAGTTCTGTGAAAAATGCTGTTAGTATTTTGTTAAGGATTACATTAAATCTGTAGACTACTTTGGATAATACAGACACTTTTAACAATACTTGTTTTTCCAACCTATGAATATGAGACATCTTAATTTCTTTAATCAAGGTTTTATAGTTTCCAGAGTACAGATATTTCACCTCCTTGGTTAATTTTATTCCTAGGTATTTTATTATTTGTGGTGCAGCTGGAAATGGGATTACTTTCTTAATTTCCTTCTGCTGTTTCATTATTAGTGTATAGAGATGCAATGGGTTTCTATACATTGGTCTTGTATCCTGCAAACTTACTAAATTCATTTATCAGTTCTAGAATTTTTTTTGATGGCCTGTAGCATTTTTTATATATAGTATCATGTCAAAGAGTGAAAGTTTTACTTCTTTCTTACCAATTTAGATGAATTTTTTTTTTATTTTTCTTGTCTGATTGCTGTGGGTAGGGCTTGCAATATATGTTGAATAAAAGCAGTAAGAGTAGACATCTTTGTTTTGTTCCTGACCTTAGGGGGAAGGCTCTCAGCTTTTCACCTTTGAGTCTGATGTTAGCTGTGGGTTTTTAATATATGGCCTTTATTTTCTTGAGGCATGTGCCCTCAACACCTACTTTGTTGAGGTCTCTTATTATGAATGGGTCTTGTACTTTGTCAAATGCTTTTTCTGCATCTACTGAAATGCTCATATGGTTCTTATTCTTTCTCTTATTCATGTGATGTGTCACGTTAATTGATTTGTAAATGTTGAATTACCCTTGCTTCCTGGGAATAAAAGTTATTCAATAGTGGTAAACTTTTTTTTTAATGTATTGTTGGATTCAGTTTGCTAATATATTGTTGAGGATTTTTGCATCTATGAGTAGGTAACTTGATATATTAATATCAGAGATATTGGCCTATAGTTATCTTTATTGTAGTGTCTTTCTCTGGTTTTGGTATCAACGTAATGCTGACCTCATAGAATGAATTTGGAATCTTTCCTTCCTCTTTGGAATATTTTGAGAAGAATAAGTACTAACTCTTCTTTAAACGTCTGGTTGAATTCACCTGTGAGGCCATCTGGTCCTGGACTTCTCTTTGTTGGAGTTTTTTGATTTCTTGTTCAATTTCATTGCTGGTAATTGATCTGTTCAAATTTTCTATTTCTTCCTGATTCAGTTTTGGGAAGTTACATGTTTCTAGGAATTTATTCATTTCTTCTAGGTTGTCCAATTGGTTGGCATATAATTTTTCATAATATTCTCTTACAATTCTTTGTATTTCTCCGGTGTCAGTTATTTCTCCTCTTTCATTTTTGATTTTGTTGATTTGAATCATCTCTCTCTCTTTCTTATTTGATGAATTTGACTGAAGGTTTAACAATTTTGTTGATTTTTCTCAAAGAGCCAGTTTTGCAGCATCATCTCTAGAGGTGGACAAGGCCCAGCTATCCCACTTTTAGTAATGCTACGATTGTTTTTTAGGTGGTGCCAGCCTAGCCTGGTCCTTTCATTATAAAGTTTCCCATTAACATTTCACACAGTAGTTCTAGCATCAGTTGATGTCTGTTGCCTAGATCCATTACTTCATTGAGATGGGAAAATAAAGATACTTTAATTCTCTGTTTCTTTTCTTTTCTTTTTTTTTTTTTAGTTTTTAACAGCTTCTTATCTTTATTATACAATATCATGGGAAATACAAGAGGGTATTTTTTTAAATTAAATTAATTATTTCCAGAAAAGCAGTATTCATTATTTTTTCACCACACCCAATGCTCCATGCAATCCATGCCCTCTATAATATCCACCACCTGGTACCCCAACCTCCCACCCCCACGCCACTTCAAACCCCTCAGATTGTTTTTCAGAGTCCATAGTCTCTCATGATTCATCTCCCCTTCCGATTTACCCCAACTCCCTTCTCCTCTCTAACACCCCTTGTCCTCCATGATATTTGTTATGCTCCACAAATAAGTGAAACCATATGATAATTGACTCTCTCTGTTTGATTTATTTCACTCAGCATAATCTCTTCCAGTCCCGTCCATGTTGCTACAAAAGTTGGGTATTCATCCTTTCTGATGGAGGCATAATACTCCATAGTGTATATGGACCACATCTTCCTTATCCATTCGTCCGTTGAAGGGCATCTTGGTTCTTTCCATAGTTTGGTGACTGTGGCCATTGCTGCTATAAACATTGGGGTACAGATGGCCCTTCTTTTCACGACATCTGTCTCTTTGGGTGTAAAGATACCCAGGGGTGCAATGGCAGGGTCATAGGGAAGTTCTATTTTTAATTTCTTGAAAAATCTCCACACTGTTCTCCAAAGAGGCTGCACCAACTTGCATTCCCACCAACAGTGTAAGAGGGTTCCCCTTTCTCCACATACTCTCCAACACATGTTGTTTCCTGTTTTGTTAATTTTGGCCATTCTAACTGGTGTAAGTTGATATCTCAATGTGGTTTTAATTTGAATCTCCCTGAGGGCTAGTGATAATTCTCTGTTTCTACATTTGTTAGCTAGAATTCTTCTTCATCTTCTCTCTCTCTCTCTCTCTCTCTCTCTTTTTTTTTTTCTTGGTTACCTTGAAAGAATTCAGAGAGGAAAGGCAGGATAAATGTTGAATGCTTTTGATTTAAAAAAAAAATCCATTTTTAGAATAGTAAGTTCATATCCCAACAATCTTATTGGAAACTAAACACATTTTGGTATCATCATCAACTTATGGATTTTTGTATATCATGGGGTTCAGTTGTTTGCAATCATTTTTTTTTTTTTGAGTTTAAATTAGGCCAGTGATAACCCCTGTTGCTTTGAGAATTTTGTCTTCATTGTGCCTGGGAAAACTTCCATCCACTTTGCTCAATTTCTTTATTAATAAATGTTAGTTCTCTTTTTCCCTTCCTTACCTCCCAAATTATGGTATTGATAACTAAAATATGTCCTCTAGTTTCCCATGAGAGTCCTCATTTAATCAGTTTTTCTGGCTAAAACTTTCAATATGGTAGGTTAATTTTGCAAGCCATTTTGCCAGGACAGGATACTGGATAAGTATAATTTGGTAGCAAGTTTTATTCCTTTACAATTCCTATTTTAAAAAATGTTACTAGACTGTAAATATATGCTAAGTACAGAAATAACCTTGCTATTTGATACTGGATATTTAATAAGTTACAGCAATAGGCAAAAAGGTGATGTTTTCTGACCTCCACTACGGTTTTGCAGGTAGCAGAATACATCATGGGCTTATTAGTTAAACAGTTTAGCTCTCCTATTATTTCCCCACTGATCACATAGTCTGTGTACATTAGCGGATAATCTTTCTCCTCTGACTCCCAGAACATTTGGTCAATTCCGAAACCAGGTTTTGATCTTTGAAGCTGTTGAAGAATGAAGAAAGAGGGGAAAAAAATGCCAATTAATCACCAAAACTCTCTAATTTTTTATTTTTTCCTTTGGTTTTAATAATTTTAATATGTAAATACGATTTTGAGGATGCTTCTTACTTGTGCCTTTTAAAGTGAATTTATTAAATTAGCAGAAGTATTCTTAGATACTGCAATCTTTCTGATTCCTTCTAATCAGCCAACTTATACCTGCCTTAAAATGGCTAAATGCCCAGTTCAGATAAACATAAGATGAAAACAACTTAAAATATTGCATCTTAAAGATGATCCTTTGGATGGTTTCTTGTTATCTATGGGAAAGTAACGCTTAAAAGGTGATAAGTAGGGGCACTTGGGTGGCTCAGTTGGTTAAGTGACTGCTTTTGCTTCAGGTCATGATCTTGGAGTCCCAGGATCCAATCCCATGTTGGGCTCCCTGCTCAGCAGGGAGTCTGCTTCTTCCTCTGACCTCTCTTCTCTCATGCTCCCCCTCTCTCATTTTCTCTCTCTCTCTCTCAAATAAATAAAATAAAAGGGGATAGGTAATGTTAGCCATTGTGTTTGAACAAGAAAAGTGAATGGTGGCTGTTGTCCTAAAAGAGGAACAATGCAGTTCTTAACATGGAAAACTATGAATTCTCAATTTTATCGAACTTTTAACTAATGTTCACAAGTGCATTTTTGAATAAATCTGACTTACCTTTATCATACCTGATATTATTACATAAATTCCTTTGGGCTCATCACCTTCTTCAAATATATCATTTCCACAGTCAAATGTTACAACTCTGGCTCTTTCCTTAAAAATATCACCAAATATATAGGACATAAACACTATATTAGCAGTGGTTGGGGATGTTGAGGTTTACATCTTAATAGAAGTTCTTACATTTAAAAATATCAGTCAGTAAGATCCAACTTATGGTGTTAGTGATAAATTTGTAAGAGAAAATAGGAATTATGAATATCAAAGAGATGAAGGTGGATATCCATAGATCTTTATAACTTCAGATGCGATGCTTATGCATGGAGTTTTAAGCTGGAGAGTATCACAGTCTTTATTAAAAAAATCATTTGTTAAAAAAATCATTTGTTGGCACATTATAGATGGTATTACTAGAAAATAAAAATATTACCTGAATGAAGTGTATATGGTCTTTGTCTTTGTCTAGCCATGGAATATGGTAGAGTGCTTCTTCAATAGTAAGGGGCTTGATGATAGGTAGGAAATCAAGTATCTCTCTTTTTTTGGCCATTATTAACTAAAACCACAAAATTTAAGAAAGAAGATGAACAAAACTGGTGTTCACAGAATGCTTATGAAATTATGACTTGGTACTCTTTCTTTTACTTGCTCTTCTGAGATTTTTATTCTTCTATGGAAACCTTCAACTTCTCCCCACTGATAGCATTTTTCTGTTATCATCATTCTGAAGTCATAGATTAAATATTTAAAGTAAACTTTTTTAAAAACTGAATTATAGCACATAAACAAAAAGTGAACAGATTATAAATATCCACTCAAAGAACACTTACAACGTAAAAAGATCTTGGTAACCAGCACCCAGATTAAGAAATAAAACATTTACTACACCTAAAATCCTTATATTCTCTTCTAGTCATTTCGTTTATCTAAAGATAACCTCTTTTTTTTTTTTAATTTTTTTATTTTTTATAAACATATATTTTTATCCCAGGGGTACAGGTCTGTGAATCACCAGGTTTACACACTTCACAGCACTCACCAAAGCACATACCCTCCCCAATGTCCACAATCCCACCCCCTTCTCCCAAACCCCCTCCCCCCAGCAACCTTAATCTCATAAAGATAACCTCTTTTATCAGAGTTTAACTTTGTTTGGTTTTGAGATTTATCTGCATAAAATCAAAAAGTATGTACTTGTTTGTGTCTGGTTTCATTTGTTCAGTAGTATGTTTCTGAGATTCATCTCTAATATTAGAGGGAGCAGAAGCTTATTCCTGTCATTTTCATTGTTGTAGAGGATTATGTTATCTGGATATACCACAGTTTTGTCTACTTTGGATCAACATTTGGAGTGTGCCAGCTTTGGCCTTTTGTAATGCTGCTATATTTGTTTGCTGTACATATGTATACATTTCTGTGGATATATGGTTCTGTAATATAACTGCTAGGTTATATGTGTATTTTCACATTTAGTAGATTCTGCCTAACAATTCCAAAGTGATTACGTTAAATTACACTCTTTCTCTAATATTCCAGTTCCATGTCATTGCCTATAGCTAATATTGTCAGTTAAAAAAAATTAAGTATTGTGGGGCGCCTGGGTGGCTCAGTGGATTAAAGCCTCTGCTTTCGGCTTGGGTCATGATCTCAGGGTACTGAGATTGAGCTCCACATGGGGCTCTCTGCTCAGTGGGGAGCCTGCTTCCTCCTCTCTCTCTGCTGGCCTCTCTACCTACTTGTAATCTCTGTCTGTCAAATAAATAAAATCTTAAAAAAAAATTAAGTATTCTGATGGTTGTGTATTGGTATTTCACTTGGTTTTAATTTGTGTTAAGTTTATGACAATGAAATTTAGTACCTTTTGTTACGTATCAGTTATTTGAATATCCTCTGTTGTGAGATGTCTACTCAATATGCATGACTCCTTTTATCATTTCTTTCAGTTCCAGTGGTAATAAACTCCCTTCACTTTTGTTTATCTGGGACTGTCTTAATTTCTTTTTCATTTCTGCAGGACAGTTTTGTTGGATATAGGATTTTTGGTTGATAGATTTTTTCTCTTTTAACATTTCAAATACATCGGTTAACTTCCTTCTGGTCTCCAAAGTATCTGATAAGAAATCTGATAATAATCTTATTAAGGATTTCTTGTATGGGATGAGTTCCTTCTTTATTGATGATTTCAAAATTTTCTTTTGTCTTTTGACAGTTAGATCATAATGTGTCTTGGTGTGGGTCTCTTTCAGGTCATCCTACTTGGAATTTATTGAACTTCTTGGATATTAATATTTATGTATTTTATCTAAGTTGGGAAGTTTTCAGCCATTACTTCTTCAAATATTCCCTCTCTGTCTCTCACCTTGTGGAATTTCCACAGTGCGCATGTTGGTTCACTTGATTGGATCTCACTGGTCCCTTAGATTTTGTCACTTTTCACCAACCTTTTTATTTCTGTTCCTCAAATAGGATAATTTCTATTGTTTTATCTTTAAGGTGACTGATCTGTCTGCCTGCTCAAATATGCCTTTCAGTTCTTGCCACATAGATGTTATATATTTTATGTTAGGTTCACACTTAAGGATTTAGAGTTTTTAATCAATACAGTGAGTAGAATATTTTTCTTTAGTTGAGGAAAAATTTTGAATGTCAGTATTATTTCTGAATACCCTATGATTTACCTTATTAATCCTACATATTTTAGTTTGTTTTCCTAGGATTTTAAAGAATCAATATATCATAACCTTTTTCATCTTTCCAAGAATTTTATCTCTCAATTTCCTTTCTGTCTTTTCTTCACCTGGCTAAGACTTCCAGCAAGGCGTTCAATATTTGGAGAGGCACAGTTGATTTTCCTTTTGGTCTTGACTTTAGTTGGAATACTTATGTTTTACCATTTAATACAGTGTTTCTTTTGAATTTTAAATAGAAACTCTTTGTTCAGTTAAGGATTCTACTTCTCTTATTAGCCTCATGAGAATTTTTAAAAATATTTTGAGTAATAAATTTTGTCAATTTTTTTCTTTTTCTTCAATTTTTTAAACTCTTAATAAGTTACATAGCTATTTTGAGAGCTAAAACATTCTTAGTCATAATATACTAAACTTTTAATATACCACCAGATTTAATTAGCTACCATTATGTTTAAAAGTTTTATATATATATTCACAAGCATAATAGCTTTTGGTTTTTTTCTCATAACATTTCCAATCTGGAGAGTAAATTTTGTACTTACAGAATTAGTTGTGACCCTCTATTTTTTTTTAATATGTCATGGTACCATTTAAATAACTTAAAGAAAATGTAGTGAATTTTTGTCATGTAATTGAATGCTCTTATAAATTATGGGAGTCTATTGAAAAAGTTATTTCAGTGGCGTAGATAGTTCCTAGAAAGATACTGATTTCCACTGTAGTCTAGGATGAGAAATAGTTTTATCATACCAATGGTTTGGGAGAAAAGCATAGAAAGAGATGGCCTCTCACTGTGCCAAGAAAGGGAATGAGAAACTGAGCATTGGAGATCAGGAAGGAAATGCACTATGGTAGGTGTTTTTCTTTAGACAATTATTTTAAGTTAGAGATACTCCTATCTCAGAGATGGCCTATATTAGAAAATCAGAAGTAGGTTTGAAGATCGTGAACAACTATATATCAAGTAAGTATATTTGCTTTAAAAATATGCTACCTTACCTTATTAATTTCAGAGCCTTCAATTTTATGAATAATACCTTTTGACCTAAAAACTTTAACAATTTCTCTAGCCAAATTGAGCATGACATTTATCTCCTCCTTTGTTTTCATAGTAACAGCGATTTCTGGGTGATCATACTCTAAGTAGCCTGAAAAATAACATTTTCAGATAAAATAAGAATATTATTTAAAAAATTTCATGTGGACAATAAGCTAGTGTTCCTACTATAAATCCATGGAATACAACGCTCAACACAGATAAATGTATATCTTTCTGATGAAGTGTCTGCAATCAGTCATAATTCACTAGTGGCTGCAGAGTTCTGCTTGCTATTTTCTTGTCTGCTTAGAGCTAAGCCCATGAGGAAGGACAGAAAACCCTAGTCCTAGGATTAACAATTATACTGATATACCTGTATAGGATATTGAAAGGCTCCTCTGGGCCCTAGGTCTGGAGTTTATGTTCTACTTTTCTATTCTGTTTGGACTATGATTTTGGACTTCAAACAGTGCCTTAGGTATGGCTTCTGATTAAGTCTTCTCATCCATCTTTGGTTATTAGCCACCCAGCATTCCTGAGCATCTAGAGGACTCATCTATGCTCTTCTGCCTGTCTTATCTGGATTCCTGAATGCCCATGAGAGTTGCTTTCATTTAGATTCTACACTTTGGCTTTTCCTTTGTGATGGCTTCTTGTCTCACTTGACAACTATCTGCCATGCAAGATCTCTCAAGTCTTGGTCAATTCTCAGATTTGTTGTGTCATTTTCTTGCCCACTACCTGGTACCAAACCCTCTTCCCCTCCCACATGAACTCTATGGTATAGGAGTGTGTCTGTCCCACTCCCAGGATTTACCCTATACTAGGAGCATTACATGGCATGACTCAGAGAAGAAGCTATTGCCATATTTAGGCATGGAGGCTCCCAGCAGTCGTATAAGAGATCTGTGAGACTCTTTTCTGATTTCAGCTTATAAATCCTAAATCCTCAGATGGTAGCTCTGTGGCAAGTGAAGGGGGAAAAATAACTTTTTTCCTTGTATTGCTCAGGATGGTGTGTGTACTTTTGGTTTGGAAGAAAACAGAATTTTTAAGGTGATTAATAGTATGTATAAACATGCAATGTTAATGTGTTTAATAAGAAATTGAAAGGTCTTTTTTGAGGTGTAAGGTAGGAAAAACAAGTGTGGAAAGGTAATATTACACGAAACCCATCCAAACCAAAGATGTGATATTGTTGAAGTTATATACTTTATTATTAGTAATAAATAGGTTTCCTCAAATATCAGTTCAGTTATCAAAATAATTGCCTCTCTGAAGTAATGATAATAAGGGATGGTTGTGCTTAATCTTTAGGGTGAAGGGTACATACCCAGCTCTTTCATAGCATGTCCTGTATTCTTCATTATCCTCTTTAATAACATCTACCAAATAAAAGAAGATTTATCCCCCTGGAGAACAAGTTGTTATAAAATATCTTTACATTTGCAACTGATGATTTTTTTTTTTTTACTTAACTAATAACTTCAAAGAAAACATGTGATGGGGAAATTTTCAGGGATTAGAATTAAATTTTGTGCAATAAATTTTATGTTTCTCCAGCAAGTTGGTGAAAAGAATAAAAAGTGGCATTACCAGGTTGATTTTGAGGACCCCAAATGCAAGTCATATTTTTTTCTTTTTTCCTTAAAGTAACCTGCTTTAGGGTACCATTGATTCTGAAAAACACAAGCACAGTTGATGCTTTCCTCTTCAACTTTGGGGCCACAGGGAAAGCGTTCAGTCTTAAATTAGGTAGAAGGTTTGGCCAAACTGTGTTAGAACAAAAATGAGCACTACAGCTGGACATCTCAGAGATTCAGCTCCTCTTGTTTTTCCTACTGTGTATCCTCAAATTCCAGTACTAAATATCTGTTTCCAGGTAAGAACAGGTAACAAAATTTAGGAAAAGTGTTTTAAAATTACAGGTGGTGAAGAAAGGAAAGATACTGCTTTTTGTGTTCTACTACATAACACATGTTCGATTTTCTCAACTACAGAGCTTTGGGTATATTACTTGACATTCACATGTTCCACATTGCCTTGAAAGGTAAGTATTTCACATAGTTGGCAAACTTGTGAGAACAACCACCTCAGTCAAAAAAGTGAAAATCCAGAACTTAGGCCCTAGAATTCTCTAGGCTGTTTACTAGCCATGTGACTGAGCATAATCATTCAATCTCTCTTGGCTTTTTTTTTGTTGTTGTTGTTCTTTCTCTGTGTAATGAAGAAATTAGACAAGGTTTCCTTCTATGAGCTATTCTTACTTTTTCCCTTTGGCAGATCCCCCTCATTTGCTTCTTTTACTGTGGGAAAATCAGGCAGGGAGAGAGGAAGGGAGCCTTCGGGAATTATGAGGAGTCTCCCTTTGCTTAACATTACCATTACATCTCATCTTCCAATATTTCCTATTTAGTGCACCTGTTGTTGACAGATCCTGGAATTTGCATCAGGAGGGAGCTAATGACCACTGCCCATATGTTTCATGTGCCCCAAAAGGTGGCTTGCAAAAGCCTCGTGATTTGCTACTGTGGCACAGACAATTTAGTAACAGACATATTCAGCTTCTGAATAATACATATGTAGACTAGTTTTTACACAAATTACTTAGCAAATTGTGTCAAAGACCACTTCTACATATATAGACAGAGGACATAATGGGTGGGGGCAGCTGAGAGATTGGAGGAATAAACCCTTACCTTACTAATGAAAGTTTTCCTCACCTGTTTAACCTGCTTAGAACTTGAAATCTGATCAATTATAGTCATTATATCTTCTTCACCTTGGACATATCCTTTTAGTATAGCATATTTCAAGGACAGCTGGTGACTCATCTTTTGATCTATTATTTGTAGCAACTTTGGGGTTATGAGCTGGAAAAAATGGAACTACCATTTACTATAAATTGTATACATTTAGTTAGTTATATATTGATTAGTTTAACTAAAGTATATAATATTAAGAAATAACGTGTTTTCAACAGTAACTATAGTAACCTGTCAAGGTTATTTTATTCATGGCAAGTTTATAACTTCATGACCAGAGTGATTTCCCTATAATTAATAGTGCTGGACACCTATGTGAAGTTATGAATTTACTCTTTACTTATGTCTCCTATAGAGCATTGAATACTACTTCCAACTGGTTTAAATTCTTGGAAAACAATGCAATTTATCTGGGCTTGTCATAAATGTGTATAAAGTACTGCCACTTATACCTGTGAAATCTTCTACTAACCTTCTTACCAGAAGGCTTATTTGGGAGTTAGAACCCACCCCAACTATACTTCTTGTTTGACCACACCATTAATTTCTCATTGTTTCTTTGCTGAGGTTTAACTTTCTAGATTATCTGTTACCACTCTGCAGTCCTTTAACTTCCCCATAGTTGGCTGTTTCCCGTGTTTTCCTGTCTATGCTCCATATTCTTCATACTCTCCCCGCTGACCAACTGCCATTAATCCTCAAAGCACTAATTTATGCTCATCCTTCAATATTCAGTTTAAGCATCACCTAATAAAAAACATCTTTTTAAAAAATCGTGTTAGCATTTTGTACATACTCTGTTTTGCACTTACCTTACAATGTAACATTGGAACATCTAGATGACGGGTCATTTTCCTTCTATAAGTTCTCTAGAGTGTGTCTAATTTGTCTTCATGTTCCAGGGCCTATCATTTGATATGTTAAGGGTTCAGAATTTCCTGAACACCTAAACAAAATTTCCTTAGGTGGTTTACCAGTTTCTTCACTTAAAATATTTGGTAGACCCCATATATCCTCCAATAAGAAAGAATTAACTAGTCCCTGGAATACGCTTTGCTTGTCTTCCTTAGGTCAAATTGCACACTAGCATTACTTGCAGTCTTATTTAACACTAAAATGGGAAAAGCTACTAGTTGCATCCTTTTAGACCTTAGCAAAAGTATTTTTTAAGCATATGTAAGAAAGCTCTAAATGTACAGATTCTAATCTGTTAGTTTTATCTCTAGATGAACCACGTCTCCCTTAGGTTTGTTCCTCTCACAGTGCTTAAATGTGCATGTGTCTTGTTTCTGTATGAATAGAGCGAGCCAGTGAAAGAGAGAGGATGTATCCCTGTTCCGTATATATACTTCACATGCCTTGTGATGGAGTGAGTCCCATGTCATTGAAATAATTGTATAGATAATAAATAATATCATGCTTGTTATAGAAAGATGATTAGACAAATAAGGTTATTTTTGATGCTATGATTTTATGTTACTATGAATTTATGAAACATGAAATGCATAATTTTTGCCTTCTTAATATGTATGAATTTATACTACTTGCTTTGTCACTATGAATGGTGTGCATGGTTGTTTTGTTGATTTCCAGGTTTTATACCAGGTATCTCTAAAAATAAACATGACTTTGGGGTTAATTTATACTTACATTACTATGTAATTTTTTATGTGCTCTCTATTCAAAGAAAAAGCTATACTGAGTATTTCTATACTTTCATGTACTAAATAAATTGCACATACAATTTGGATATTCATAAAATAATATGTTATAAAATTTAATTTGTGGAAGGATTATAAAATTTAAAATATAAACATCATCTCAATAAAAAGTAGAAATCATAAAGCTACTAAACTGATCTTAGTCCATATTTCATGAAGCAGTCAGTGGAAATTTGAAATTGAATGATTTAATAGTTCTTTACCTTCAAAATACGTAGTAGGCGAAGAAATCGAACAATTTTTATAAAGATTACTGTTAGAATAAAATCAAGAGTATAAGTAATAGAATTTGTCTCAATAAGAATTATATCTATGATGCCAACTGATGTAATTGCTAACTCAAATAGGTTCCAGGCCTGTAAAAAATATTCTTTCCTCATTGCAGCCATCTGTTGATTAAAAAAAAATACATTATCTTGTTTTTGCTTTTACTGTAACATTTTCCACAATAATGAAACATCACTAGTTAGATTCTTTTCTGATCTACCTTAAGATTTCTTGTCTGAAATACTAGTAAGGAAGCATATTAATTTAAAATTCAAATGATTAAATATTAAAGCATAGCTAAGAGAGTGGGAAGTATTAAAGATGATTGTGGGTTTTCAGTGGAATTCTGAAAGAAAAGTAGGTTTAGAGAAGATAAATTTTTTAGAATGTGCTGTTTGAGATGTTTGTATAGCATTTTGTTGGAGAGATCCAGTCATCAGTTTCTATATGATCTGAGGTTCTTGGTAAGATCTGAGGTGGGAATGTGAATTTAGAAGTTATTAGACTATAAATGGTAGATGATGCCAAAAGTGAAAGAGATAGCATGGCTTATGAAGCTCTTTATTCTTTATGTCCATGTCTCGTTTCCATACCCTCCACATCTAACATCTAACATCTAACATCTCTCTAACATCCATGCTGATCAATCCATCCCAAGCTCCAGTCACTGGGAGTGATGTCCCTTGTGCATGCAACGGGTTTTGCTTCTAGCTTTTCCCTTGTTTTTGTCCATCATGTTATATACTCATATTCTCAGTCTTCACTTTTTGGTCTATATAGCACAATACTATTATCAATATTATTATCAGTTTGTTGACCCTTTCTTCATTTTACAACTACCTTTATATTAGATTTAAAAATCAAATCATGTATGTTTTTCAGGCATGAAGGGATATCTATCACTCCACCTATCTCTATCTAGTAGTAAAAAAGATTAAAATGAACACTATCCTGCTAAATTTATGAACACTATCGATACCTTTGAAACTCCCTTTGACACACACCATTTTAAAATTTATGTTTACAAATACAAAATCAGTTCTTAAAGTATGGATGTTTTCTATGGAGTTGCCTTAAAAATTTACCTTTAAAAATTAAAGTTTGGGAATTGAGAAAGAATTTCATACACTCATTTAGAAAATTGTGTGTAGTTAGTGTTGGAAATGAAGTTACAGAATCTCTCTGTGAGACATATAACATATTCACACATACACATATACACACACACCACAATTTTGGATTACCTTAAATAGGGCCTCCACGATATAAAATGCAAGAAAAGAGTAGTTAGAGTATCTTAATTCCTGGTCATAGATCTCACTTAAGTTAGGTATCCAAGAAATTATAATAGGAAACATATTCATTAGTGTCACAAGATATCCAATATACTCAAATTCATCCGTAAATACAATTTTATGGCATAAACGAAGAATGCAATGTCTACAAAAAATAAAGAGTTTTATCTAATAAAATAATTACACGGAATGACTTTCAGTTCAGTTCTGTTCTAATCATCTATAGTACACAGCCCAGCTTAGTTCTGGGTAGGAGAAATCATTACCTAACATTTTCTGGCATCTCCCTTCAGATATTGTACTTTTAATTTCCTCCTCTGCTGGATGTCTTGAGGCTTGTTTCCCCTCTTTTTTCCCCCATCTTCCTCAACTCTCATCCATTTTTAGTTTTAATAGAAATACTTTGGTCATGAGATGGGATAATTCAAATTAGAAATATTAAAAAATAATAATAAACAAAGGGAATTACTTCCACCTGCCAGACATGACTACTATTAACAGTTTGAATATTAGACCAATCTTTTTTCTTATGTAATCATTATCTGTAAACACAAAAATTTTATCATACATATCATTCTAAACTTTTTTTCTTTTTCTTGACAATGTATCATGAGCATTTTTTCTGTTGAGGCATAGAATCTGTAAAAAAATAAAAGTCCCAGGATGTGTGGTAATGAAACAGTATGAATCCACATCTTATCAAAATGTATTTATCAAAATATTTAAATCAAATATTAAATCAAATCAATAACTCCTAAATGTGAGACAGGAAATCATCAAAATCCTAGAGGAGAACATAGACAGCAACTTCTGTGACCCGGGCTGCAGACACATCTCTGGAGGCAAGGGAACAAAAGCAAAAATGAACTATTGGTACTTCATCACGATAAAAATTCTGCACAGCAAAGGAAACAGTCAATAAAACTAAAAGACAGCCTACAGAATGGGAGCTATGTCATTTGCAAATGATATATCTGTTGAAGGGTTAATATCCAAAATCTATAAAGATCTTATCAAACTCAACACCCCCCAAATTAATAATCCAGTTAAGAAATGGGCAGAATATCCAACTTTTGTACCAATGTGGACAGGACTGGAGGAGATTATGCTGAGTGAAATAAGTCAAGCAGAGAGAGTCAGTTATCATATGGTTTCACTTACTTGTGGAGCATAAGGAGTAACATGGAGGACATGAGGAGAAGGAAAGGAAAAGTGAATTGGGTAAATTGGAGGGGGAGGTGAAGTATGAGAAACTGTGGACTCTTGAGAAATAAACTGAGGGCTTTGGAGGGGAGGGGAGTGGGAGGATGAGTGGGCCTGGTAGTGGGTATTAAGGAGGGCACATACTGCATGGAGCACTGGATGTGGTGCATAAACAATGAATCTTGGAACACTGAAAAAATAAAATTAAATTAAAAAATTGATCACATACACATTAAAAAAAAAGAAATGGGCAGAAGATATGAAAAGATATTTTTTCAAAGAAGATATCAGATGGCTAACAGACATACTAAAAGATGCTTAACATCATGCATTGTCAGGGAAATACAAATCAAAACCCACAATAAGATATACCTCATAATGGTCAGAATAGCTAAAACTAACAACTCAGGAAACAATAGAAATTGGCAAGGATGCAGGATTCGGAGAAAGGAGAAGCCTCTTAAACTGTTGATGGAAATGCAAACAGGTGTAGCCACTCTGGAAAACAGTAAGAGGTTTCCTCAGAAAGTTAAAAACAGAACTACCCTATCATCCAGCAATTGCACTACTAGAAACTTTCCCAAAAGATACAAAAATAGAGATTTGAAGGGACATATCTACACCAATGCTTGTAACACCATTATCAACAATAGCCAAACTATGAAATGAGCCCAAATGTCCATTAGCTGATAAAGAAGATGTGGTACATGTGTGTATTGACACACACACAATCATGGAAATCATGGAATATCACTCAGCCATCAAAAAGAATGATATCTTGCCATTTGCAATGACATGGATGGAACTAGAGTCTATTATGCTAAGCGAAATAAGTCAGTCAGAGAAAGAGAAATGCCATATGATTTCACTCAATATGGAATTGCAAGAATGCTCTCATGGAGTTCATCCCCCATGTTTTCTTCTGTGGGTTTTACCATTTCAGGTCTTACTTTACTCCATTTCAAATTGATTTTTGTTTATGATGTAAGACAGTGGTCTAGTTTCATTATTTTGCATGTGGCTGTCCAGTTTTCTCAACATCATTTACTGAAGAGATTATCCCTTACCCACTGTATATCATTAGTTCCTTTGTCATAAATTAATTGATTATATACTCATGGGTTTATTCCTGGGCTCTCTATTCTGTCCCATTGATCTATGTGTCTGTTTTTATGCCAATACCATACTATTTGTTTATTACAGCTTTTAAAAAATTTTTAAAAATTTACTTATTTATTTTTAGAAGATTTTATTTATTTATTTGTCAGAGAGAGAAAGAAATAGAGAGCAGCCACAGGCAGACAGAGTAGCAGGCAAAGGCAGAAGGAGAAGCTGGCTCCCTGCCAAGCAAGGAGCCTGACGTGGGACTCCATCTCAGGACACTGTGATCATGACCTGAGCCGAAGGCAGAGGCTTAACCAACTGAGCCGCCCAGGCATCCCTACGGCTTTTTAATATAGTTTAAAATCAAGAATTGTGATACCTCCAGTGTTATTCTTTTTTTTCCCCTCAAGATCATTTTGGCAATTTAGGATCTTTTGTGATTCCATACAAACATTAGGATTTTTTGAAACTTCTGTAAAAAAATGTTAATTGGAATTTTGGTAAGGATTACATTGAAACTATAGATTGTTTTGAATAGTATGGCCATCTTAACAAGATTAATTCTTCCAATTCATGAGCATAAGATATCTTTCCATTTATTTGTATCTTCTTTAATTTCTTTCATCAGTGTCTTACAGTAATCAGTGTAGAGGTCTTTTGCCTTCTTGGTTAAATTTATTCCTAAGTATTTTATTCATTTTAATACAGTTATAAATGGGATTTCCTTAATTCCTTTTTGTTATTAGTGTACAGAAATGCTACTGATATTTATATATTGATTTTGCATGCTGTAACTTTACTGAATTTGTTTATTAGTTCTAACTTTTTTTTGTGGAGTTCTTAGGGTTTTCTGTATATATCATGACATCTGCAAAAGATGTTAGTTTTACTCATTTCTTTCTGATTTGGATGACTTTTTTTTTCTTGCCTAATTACTCTGGCTAGAACTTCCAATACTAATTTTAATAAAAATTATGAGAGTGGGCCTCCTTATCTTGCTCCTGATCTTAGAGAAAAAGCTTTCAGCCTTCAACTTTTCACTGTTGAATATGAATTTAGCTGTGTGATTGTCAACTATGGCCTTTGATGAGGTATACCACTTCTTTACCCAGTTTGTTGACAGTCATAATTTATATTTACCCATTTTTGTCTTGTGTATCCATTATTGTAGCTATATTTTTAAAATACTTTTGACTTTTAACCTTTATGCTAGATTTTTATGCGATTTATCCACCATTGTTACAGTATTAGAGTGGTCTGAATTTTATCATATATTTATCTTTACCAGTGAGACTTATACTTTCATATGTTTTTCTGTTACTAATAGCGGGGTGTCCTCTGGATAGCAACCACAAAAGCCAGGGTGCCAAACTCTTGCACAAGTTCATTTCCGGGAGACACTGTCCTTGCAAGCTCATTAAGAACTGTTTCATTGTCTATTCTAGTCTTCTGGATCTTGTGGACATAAGCCCAGTTATCTCTCAGAGAGGATGTTTTGGGGGCCCATCTCTCAAGTGGAAGTCTCAAAAGTTGGGGCACTAGATGTTGGGTCCAAACCCTTTACTTCTCATGGAGAAGCTGGGAACCATGAGTTCCCTTCTGATCGCATGCCTCAATGCCAGAGGGTTAGTTTTATGCTGACAGTGTGTCTCAGCCTTTACGACCTGTTTCATGTAGGTGTTTTCTCATTAGCCTGATATGTAAGAATCACTCAGCTACTTTCTGGCTTTTTTTGAGAGGGAAGTGGTCCATATGTGTCTGTGGATTTGGTATGATGATGAAAGGAGTTAAGTTCAGGGGCCTCCTATGTCACTATCTTAAACTATAATACAGACTGCTTTTCCTGATTTCTTTCAGCAATAAAGTCATTTCTGGCACAGCATTGCATTTGATGTTACTTTTTTCTTTCCTACCAGACATTTATTTATTTATTTATATGTTTCTTTCTTTTTTCTTTTTTTTTACTTTTAAAAAATTGTATTATGTTAGTCACCATACAGTACATCATTAGTTTTTTTTTTTTAATTTCTTTTCAGCGTAACATTATTCATTGTTTTTGCACCACACCCAGTGCTCCATGCAATC
This sequence comes from Mustela putorius furo, assembly GCF_011764305.1. Classification (NCBI taxonomy): domain Eukaryota; kingdom Metazoa; phylum Chordata; class Mammalia; order Carnivora; family Mustelidae; genus Mustela; species Mustela putorius. Next base: position 37,512,210 of record NW_025421987.1, read on the forward strand.
CGTGTCCTCTCTAATAACCACCAGCTGGTTCCCCCAACCTCCCACCCCCAGCTCCTTCAAAGCCCTCAGATTGTTTTTCAGAGTTCATAGTCTCTCATGGTTCACCTCCCCTTCCAATTTTCCTCAACTCCCTTCTCTTTTTTGATGCAGTGTTCCATGATTTTTACCCCAATGATGCAGATGTAGTGAAAAGAAGGGCCATATGCACCTCAATGTTCCTAGCAGCAATGTCCACAATAACCAAAACGTGGAAAGAGCCAAGATGCCCTTCAAAAGATGAAAGGATAAAGTTGATGTTGCCTTTTGCTTAAATTTATAAGTGACTGTAATTTGACTTGTTTATGCCAGATAGATGAATCGAAAGGGATATGGTGGGGATTACTCTCAATTCCTTTAAATCTTTAAGGTTGGTGTTAATTTCTTTATGCCTGGAATACTATATTACTTCTTACGACTATTTTGGCCAGGGTTCCACATGGTCATTTGGACCTTCCTGCCATAATATTCTTATTCTATAGGTCAGCAAGACAATGTGAATGTTCAGCTACACAATGACTATATTCATCCCATGTATACACTTGGAGATATAAAGAAATAACCACACAGTGGACTTGCTGGATTATTATGAAGCAGACTGGGTCAGAGACTTAAACTAAAAGCTTCCTCTCTAATTTGAGAACTGTGATAGCATTTCAAGCCTCTGGTCTTTTGTTTGTTTGTTTGCTTATTTATATTCCCTCCAAAGTCTTTTTAAAAGTCTCAGTATTCTCTTTTTTCCCACTTAAAAGTAATTTTTTTAGTAAAGTGACTAAAGGTCCATCTGAGAAAAGATTGAGGGAATATTTATCCTATGTGTTTGTGGTGTTATTGTAGACCTTTTTCAAAGGCTCTGGTTCTGAGAACTGACTTAGGTATAAGGAAAGGGTGGGGAATCCTGATCTTCCTTTGCAGTAGTTGACCTCACCCCTTTGCTAACCAGTTCTTTATTTTTAGAAAAGTCAAATAAAATGTAGTTAACTATTTGTCTACATTGTCATTTGACACAAATTATCTTACCCATACCCAGGCCAAGGTAGTCTGACTGCTCTTCCAGGTTTGCTGTTCACAAAAAAAGGATGCCCACCTTGCTTTTGACATTTGAGTGCTGCCATCTGTCTTCTGCCATTCCCAAATCCTTTCGATACTAGTAAGACTAGTTCCTTGGCAACCTCAACTACTGTCAACCATGTCTTGCCGAGGGCATCTATCACTGAGTTTCACAGTGTTGCCTTGTGAAAGTAAACATCCTCTGGTCCTTCCCACGGGGGCAAAGTGATGGGTCCTTCATTCTCTTATAATAATTTTTGTAAATATTCCAGTTTTTATCATCCATACTTCACTTATTGTAGGTTATTGGCCTGGTCAAGTTTCAAAGAACAATCCCAAGAGATTAACTGTACTGGTTCCAAGTGTCCTTAACAGAATGTTGAACCTCGAATCATGGATAAGACCATCATGCCAATAAATTCTCCCTAATCTGGTCTTATTTACAACATAAATACCCTCAAGATCCATTCCATTATATGTCTACCAGTATTTGCTTGGATTACTCAGGCCCTGTAATTTCCTCAGTAGATAAATTGTCTCCTAAAGAAAGCACTGTATTTCCTCCTCTAGCTGTGTTGAGATCTGATCTGGGTAATTACCTTGGAAACAGTGAGATGTGGTAGAGAATAACCTTGAAACAAAGACAAGATTTATCCTGTGATGTCTTTGTAGCATCTGAAGGGGATAGGAGGCTATTATCCTCTAGCAAGAAAGAGGTGGCTGCCTTCTGCCAGGCTACAGTATTCATGGGGATTGTGAGGGTTCAAGATCTTCAGATTTATCTCCCAAGTGTTGCCACTTTAGATCTCAGGTTCCTGATCTTTTTCTTTCAGAGCCCTGACCCTGATACGGAAACCCAATTGATGCTAGGTGTTTATTCTTCTTTCTGTAGCTCTAGCTGTATCCCCTCAAAATAGATATACTATTATTGACTTATTTAGGTATGGATAATTTAAGTTGAATTTTTAATTTTAAGAATTATGTGTGTTTTCCTATTCAGTTTATTTTGGTGACTGGACTTGTTTCTGTTTGTGATTCTGTCACTTCTCAATTTCAACAATACTTCTATTATTGGAATTCAGCACTTAGTAATAAATGCTCACATTTGTTAAGTGCTTACCCAGTGCTAATCCCTGGTCTAGGCACTTCTACACATACTATTCATGTATTCTTTCCCACAGTTCCATGAGGAAACAGGAGAACCCAACTCGCATATTTTGGTGCCCATTATGTGTCATATATATATATATATATATATATATATATATATGACCTGTGGCAAAGTAACTGACACATAATGGTCATATATATATATATATATATATATATATATATACACACTGAGGACTGAAGGACTGAGGACTGAGGACTGAAATGATCATTCAGATAATAAATGACAGAGACTTGAGATTCTAAACCAAGCCACATGGCACCAGGATCTGCACTAATCACTTTGAGATGAGTGATATTCAGAGATAGCTTATGGGGAGTTTTTTAAATCTCCCTTCCATTAAGTTGCATCAACAAAAAGAATTACTTAAAAAGTTATAGCTTTAGTCAGTATTGAAGGCTTTAAAAAACCCTATAATATGACAATCTCTTTGTTGTAGTGAGTGTGGTAGATTAAAGATGCTATATAATTGATACTTTTATTGAGAAGAACGGTCTATATTTCCTCCTCTTGAATCAAAGAAAAGAAACAATAGGCATCCAAATTGGAAAGAAGCAAGTAAAATTATCTATTCATAGATGACATGATTTTCTACAGAAAGAATCCCAGCAAATTCACAAAAAACAGGAGAGCTAATCAATGAATTCAGTAAAGCTTCACAGAATACAAAGTCAACATACAGAAATCATACACTAGGAATGAGCAATCTTAAAATGAAATAAAGAAAACAGTGTCATTTATAATAGCATCAAAAAAGCAAAAGAAGTGGTTCCTGTGTGGCTCACAGGTAAGCAACTGCCTTCCACTCAGGGTCCTGGGATTGAGCCCTGCATCAGAGGAGAGCCTGCTTCTCCCTCTCCCTCTGCTTGCTGCTCTGTCTACTTGTGTTCTCTAACTCTGTCAAATAAATAAATAAAAATCTTAAAAAGAAAGAAAAAATAGGATTAACTTTAATCAAAGACTTGTATGCTAAGAACTATAAGACATTCCTGAAAGAAATAAAGGAAGATCTAAGTAAAGGAAAAGTCACCTCATGTCCATGAATTGGAAAGCTTAATATTATTAGGATGACAATACTGCAGATTCAATGTAATCCCCATGAAAGACTCAATGGCATTTTTTTTTCAAAATTAAACAAATCCTAAAATTTATATGTAATTACATTTATATGGAATTACCTACATTGTTACACCAATCTTGAAAAAGAAAGTTGATAAACTTATATTTCCTGATTTCAAAATTATCTAACAGCTGTGGAAAACAATTTGGTGGTTCCTTGGGATAAGTTAAACATAAAATTATCTTACGATCCAACAATTTCACTCTTTGGTGCATACCCAAAAAGTATGGAAAAAGTGGAAAGCAGGTATTCAAATACTTTTACATGAATGTTCTTAACAACACTGTTCTCAGTAGCCAAAAGGTGAAAACAACCCAAATGTCCATCAGCTGATGAATGGGTAAACAACATATGATGTTTCTGTACAATGAACTATTATTCAGCCATAAGAAGGAATAAAGTCTTGATACCTGCTACAAAGTGGATGAAACTTATGTTACTGATACATTCGACCATGTAGATGAAAACATTATGGGGAGTGAGAGAAGCCAGAAACAAAAGACTATGTGTTTGATGGTTCTAGTTATATGAACATTCAGGACATGTAAATTCATAGAGACAAAGCAGACTAGTGGGATGCAGGAGCTGTGGGGGTGTGTGCAGGGAGAATGGGGAGTGACTGCTTAATGAGTGCTGGTTTTATATTGGAGGCAATAAAAATGTTTTGGATTTTGACAGAGATGATGTTTGCCCAACATTGTGAATGTACTAAATAACATGGAATGATAACTTAGAAATGGTTAATCTTGTTATATGAAATTTACTTCAGTAATAAGAGAAAAGTTATTATACTATCTTTTTTTTTCTTCAAGTAACTTTTTGTATGTATGTAAGTAATTTAATTATAAACTACCCCAAATATTTTCCAATATATTCAGGATATGAATTTGTTTCTTAAATTTTCTGTGGAGCTTCAACATACAACCCTGAGATCTAGTGTCAAATGCTTTATCGACTGAGCCATCCAGGAGCTCCCAGGATATAAATTTAAAAAGTAGAAAGGTCAGTATAATAACAGTTCTAGTAAGGTTCAAAATCACTTACCTTGATGGGATCCCTTTTTCCTTTTTAGTGTTGTACACCCAATTTAGCAATACTTTTCTAATAAAGGCAAGAAGTTTTTTGCTTTCAGAATAATTCTTTATTGCCTCAGGACCCATATATCTGGGGAAAAAAAGAAGTAATCACTAAACCTGCTTTAATATTTGGGGACTAGATTTAATGCAGTAATGTCAGACAGCAAGAAGATGATTTTGTCCATTGATAACTAGAAATAGGACACTTTCATGAGCATAGGTCCAAGTCACAAAGTTGTAGATACAAGTAGATATATAATTATGAATTCAGATTCTGGGGCTCACTCATTAAAGAGAGATACATGGTTTAAAATAAAGAGGTCAAGTTTCAGGGAGGAAAAGAATAATGTGATTCAAATAGATCCAGTTTTCATGATGGGGCCCCCATTATCTCATGAAATTACCTCATGAAAATGTTTGCTCTACAAAATCGACATGAAAATATCCATGCCAGTTGGGAATAATTAAATAAGAAAGTATATTTGAGGCATCCAACCCATCTCATAATCCTCTTACCTCTTTGATTGATTTCAACTCCTGGACAGGTAGTTAGGGGAATTAATGGAGAAAATACAAGTGGTGAGTAAAGAGTTAATGATTACTTGGAGAAGTCAGTGGTCCTAAAACCCCAAAGACAGTTTCGTAGCACATATCCCACTGTCTCTAGGTTTCTGTTGACTTTTCTAACAAAGTGGCTCATATCTACGTGCTATGATCTGGTCTTGTTTAGCAAAATACCTTGGTTTTTGTTATCTTCATCAGAAGGGCAATAGGGCTTTGTCCTTGGGTCTGAGGCCTTACTTTAAAATATGGCTTAATGGAAGGGTATTGGTGACTTAAATGCAAAGGTGGACCTTGTCCTTCCTATTGACTATATTGTTCTTACTCTGAAATTTGAACGATTTCTCTGCTATGGGAATACAGATGTCACTGAAAAGAAGGAAGTCATTCGGGGCGCCTGGGTGGCTCAGTGGGTTAAGCCGCTGCCTTCGGCTCGGGTCATGATCTCAGGGTCCTGGGATCGAGTCCCACATCGGGCTCTCTGCTCAGCAGGGGGCCTGCTTCCCTTCCTCTCTCTGTGATCTCTTCCCTTCCTCTCTCCTACTGTGATCTCTCTCTGTCAAATAAATAAATAAAATCTTTAAAAAAAAAAAAAAAGAAGGAAGTCATTTAATTCTCTGTGACTCAATAGAATGAATGATATGGTAACCACGTGGAAAATCACAAATGTATATAGAGCTTGATTTGTTCCTAATTTTAAAAATATTTATTGAATGTATTATTCTTCCTAAAAGCTGGAGAGAAACCATAAGCAAAAACAGATCGCTGCCCTTAAGGATCCAGCAGACTAGAGGAACGAAACAGGCAAATAACAATTGCATTAAATTGTAGTGGGCGTTGCTGTGGAGATCATAAACAATAGGGCAGTCTGAATCCATCAAGTGGGGGGCTGGTATTTAGTGCTGGGGAATCAGGAAACCTTCTTGAAGGAATTAATGTCTCAACTAAGATCTGGTCATTTCTTAAGTTTCTATAAATCCTAAAATTCTGTGGTATGAGCAATTCAGCCTCCTAAATTCCTATCTTTTGTCATCAGATTCCTTGCTTTTTTAGGAAGATGGCTGTGATCTCTTTAATCGGATAGTGAGGCAGCTGAAGCTTCCAAGGCGAGCTCTGTAATTATCAGTTAAGTGGCTGTGGGTAAATCATTTCATCTCTTTTCTCCTCACCTTTCTCATCAGCAAAATGAAGATAATACTGACACTTATTTCACAGGATTTTTTTTTAACTTTAGATTGGTAATACATGCAACGTGTTTAAAACTGTGCTTGGCACAGTACTTAATAAATATAAGCTCTCTATTCAAAGAATTCTTTCTCGGGCAATTACACAGGCAGTTAGCTTAGGTCCTGGTGCCCCTGTTTAAATCCCCCAACTCTTTCTCTCCTTAGACTTGTTTTCTTGCCACAGGACACTGCGACACATGGGGCATTGCTGAAATGAGCAGCAAATGGCCAAGTCAACTGCAAGGCAAGTACTGACTCTAAGTGTAATTAGGAGTTACTTCTCTGGAGATTGGACCACCATTCCACTAATGATACTCCCCACAGTGCCTGCCATATACCTTTGCACATATTCGTATATAATATTTATCTCATTTATGAATCACTAAAAAATAATATATTCTAAAATGTGCCTTTGTCATCCACTAGGCATCCTTTCAACCCTTTAACTCCCTTCTCCTGATTCTGGGTCTTCCTAGGCATACATTTCTTCTGCCTTCCTGGAGGCGTTAAAGAGGAAAAATCAAGGCAATGGGTTGGCTTGCTCTATACTGCCTTTTTTTTTTTTTTTAATATTAACTTCTCCTGAACAATGCAGTGATAATGCTTTTCAGCATGTTATTTATTCATCCATTTAAAAAACTCTCGCTGTCCACTGTGCATCTGTCTTCTTTAAAGTGTGCGTCACACTGTTTCTAAGTGTTCACATTTGGCCAGCCCTCTGTCCCCGTCTCCTTCCTGTAAGCATCTGAATGGCCTAGAGTGGGGGGCAAACGGAGGCCCTTGTCCTTACGCCTCATTCATCAAGAAAATGAAATCTTAAGCCAGATGTATTTTATCTTACTTCCTTGACAAGTATGTCATAAGGATTTGTATGGCTAGGCTTGAAATGCAATCTCTTTCACTCTTTGAAATCTGTACTCCCAACTTTAATGAGACTGCTCTCCGGCACCCGGCTGCTTCTCTTCCCACACAGGGCTTTATCGCTCTCTGAGCCACAAGCCAGCAATGGGGAGTGGACACCCGGCTGACGCTGCTCTTAGCTTTCAGCGTAGGTGCACCAAAGGCCCCGTCTGCCCTTGAGATAACGGCCCAAGGGAAAGGCCCAAGAAGACCAGACGAGTGAGATTTGGGACCATTGGCAGGGAATTTTGGTGTCTTCAATGCTAGGAGTGTGGTTTATTTTATTTTTTATTTTTCTTTTTAAAGATTTTATTTATTTATTTGTTTGTCAGAGAGAGAGAGAGCACAGAAGCAGGCAGAGAGGCAGGCAGAAGCAGAGAGAGAAGCAGTCTCCTTGCCGAGCAAGGAGCCTGATGCAGGACTCGATCACAGAACCCTGGGATCATGACCTGAGCCAAAGGCAGCGGCTTAACCGACTGAGCCACCCAGGCATCCTTATTTTATTTTTATTTTTTTTAAAGATTTTATTTATTTGCCAGAGTGCTTGCACACATGAGAGAGAGAGAGAGACAGAGACAGAGAGACAGAGAAAGCACAAGCAGAGTGAGCAGCAGGCAGAGGGAGAAGCCGAGTCCCTGCTAAGCGGTGACCCTGATGTGGGCTCCATCCCAGGATTGAGAAACAATGACCTGAGCTGAAGGCAGATACTTAACTAACTGAGCCACCCAGGGGACCAAGGAGTATGGTTTAGAAGAAGAAGTTATGTTATGTCCGGGCTTTGGGGGAACATCGTTGTTAACTGCAGGGCAGTTTAACTCTCCTCTTAGCCCCATCATATACCCTTCATCCTTCCAAGGGGATCGGAAGCTAACGCGTGGATTTCAAGGAACTTGCCGTGTAGTACAGAGGCTTACAGCAAAAGAAGCTATTACAAAACTATGCTGGGTATTAAGAGAGAATATGCACCGATGTGTTTGGAGGAATTAACGGAGTCTTTGAACTTAGTGAGGTATTCAAGCAGTCTAAGAGGAAGAGTGTTCTACCACAGCTCAGCTTTGGGGGCAAAAGAAGGAAGGGAAGAGCGTCTCCGCTAGCAACAGCAACACATTCAAAAGTGCAGGAGTCTGAATAAGGAGAGCAAGCAGGGAAACGGAAAGGAAGTGATTTGGCCTGATTTGGGGGTGCAGAGCAGGCCGTGGCTTGCACACGTGTTACCAGATGATCCCAGGTTACCAGAAAGAGCAAGCAAACTCACTTGCATCGTTTCCTAAATGCAGGGGCTTAGGATGGAAGCTTTCTCTTGCCAGTGTACTTACTCTCCCTTCTTCTCGCCAAAGCTTCCCGCGGCACCGACCAGCACCTGGACTGCACTCTGGGACAGAATCTCATTCCTGTATTGTCTTTGGTAGCTCGCCTGAAAAAAAAGGGGAAGATTATGATAGAGCATGGATGACAATAACAATGACGATGACAATAACAATAACAATAACAATAACAACAACAATAACTTAGTGTTTCCTTTATGAAAAGGTAGTGGGTGAGAAAGAAGTAAAAAATTCCTAAGTAATCTACTATCTCTATAAAAAGAACGTTTCTAGGCAGTCTGGACCTTGCCATCAGTGCGGAAGGCCCATCCAAGCTTTGGGTTAAACCAAACTGGTTCTTCAGGAAGCTAAGTTCCCCCTAGATGTTAATTAGGCTTTCGAAAATTAGTGGCGTTCTGTCGTCAAATAACTTTGGGAACTTCCTGCTGCGAGTGTATCCCCATCTTAACAGTTTATGATGCACATTAGAAATTTAAAGACTCTGAGAACTGCTCTTGTGGGGAACCCTGGTTTATAACTTTGATTTCATTTTTCCAAATATTTTGACAACACAACTGTTTTTCTCTCGTCTATTATAAGCATTAAACGGACTGCTGCTGTGGTGCAGAAAGCAGTCATTTGTTCACTTGGTCCACATACTGAGACTCACTTTGCTTCCGGCACTAACTCTGATGCTGGAGAAGCACCCCCCGTCCGACAATGGCCTGGCCACAGTGTGCTGAACACTGTCCAAAATCATTGCACAGACCAGCTTCCTGAATTGGAATGTATGATATAAGTAAAGATTTTTGCTTCCATAGAACACATCTGCACCATCATTTATGGATATCAAAATGCAGATTTGCTCTTGAGGGATACCAGAATGGGATATAACTAATATTTTTAAAAGATCTTATTTATTTATTAGAGAGAGAGAGAGAATGAATAAGCAGTGGGGAGGGGCAGAGGCAGAGAGAAGCAGACTCCCCGCTGAGCAGGGAGCCTGATGTAGGACTCCATCCCAGGACTCTGGGATCATGACTTAAGCTAAAGGCACAGGCTTAACTGACTGAGCCACCCTGGTGCCCCAGAATAAAACTAGGTTTAAGAATGAGGCAACAAGAGTGTCTGGGTGGCTCAGTGGGTTAAGCCTCTGCCTTTGGTTCCGGTCATGATCTTAGGGTCCTGGGATCGAGCCCTGTATTGGGCTCTCTGCTTAGCAGGGAGCCTGATTTGCCCTCTCTCTCTGCCTGCCTCTCTGTCTACTTGTTATCTCTCTTTATATCAAATAAATAAATAAAATCTTGAAAAAAAAAAGAATGAGGTAACAAAGGTCATTTGTCTGTAACACAGGAACTCAACAGAGTAACGTTCTTCTTCTTAAACTTAGTTAAAAGGCTTATAAAATAATGTGAGATTAACATATTATCAATATCCATGCAGGGAAACACCATAGTCTGTTGAAAAATAAGGAAGCTGAAAGTAGTGTAGAATTCATGAGAGCTTAGCAGCACAAATGAAAAAACAGACACTAGAAAAATGTTAATTCTTAATTGATCATCCATACCAAAATGTAAGAAGAATTTAGAGAATGGTTGATACCTTAAAGTAACTGCCATTTATTGGGTGACCTACCATACTATGAAATTAACTGATTTATATATATTTTGCATAGAATTATTTAATTCTTGCAAGAAATTCATGGGGAAGATATTCTAATCTGTATTTCATAGATGAGAAAGCTGAGACTTAGAGGATTAAGAGTTTTTCCCAAGATCACATTAGAAACTCAGTTTTCTCTGAATTTAAAGCCTGTCTCCCCTTTGTCTTATGGTTGGGGGTGTTGCCTCTCCTTTACCACACTGTCTATCCTACTGTGCTTCCTCTTCTAATGTACAACAGTAGTGAGGGTATTGCCCCGGTTAATAATAACTGGCTGAGATTTACATAAAAGCTCTCACAGCTTTGAAAATTGTTAATAGACTGATTAATATTATGGTTGGAACAGTGAGCATTAGAATTGAGATTGCAGAAACCAAATTAACAAACCAAGGTAAACATGAAGATAGGCCAGAACAAAGAAGTCCAAAAAAGATGTGAGATGAGATAAAGAGCTGGAGAACAGAACAGAAAGATCCAACCTACTTTAAAAAATAGGATTTCCTGGTTAAGACCCGATACATAGCACAAAATCAGCAAAGATATAATGGTAGAAAACGAACATTTAGGGCAAGAAATAAAAAAAGTACATGGAATGTATATTCCTGAAATCATAGGATATCTGAAGTGGAAAAAAATCTAAGAGTTCTTGCAGTTAGCATTTTCCTATTTTACAGATGGGGAGAAAAGAGACTAAAAAGAATAAGTTTTGAGTCACCTTATTAATGAAAGCAAAACTTAAAATGGATTCTCCTGTATTGATTTGGAGGGTTCCTGAATACTGTATTTTCCTGAAATAAATAAAAAATCTGGAGATGACTCAAAGATATGATATAAACTCTGCTGGTGGAACAAAGCACTATGTGGACATAAGTTCATACTTCATGGCACTGCCTCCGTTGCTTAAAGAAATTATTTAGGTCCTTGGAAAAGCTGCCTTTGAGAGTCAGCCTCTCTGCTAGGACTAATGCTGAAGAGAGAACAATTGTACCCTATAGACCTTCCATTTTCCAAGTGAGAATGAACAGGTAGAATGCTGGGAATTCTGTATGGCTGGAATAGCTGAGACTTGCATGAGAGTCCATAGGCAGTGCTGAAGGCCCACCATGAACATTTTGAGAGCATGAGTCACGGCAATGAGTTAAGATCCTGACCTGGATAGTAAATGGTAACTCGCCTATTAGCAGTTTTCCACAGAGTCTAGGATGCTGCTGTGCCACAGAATTTCTCTAACCTTTATCCAAGATTTGATCTGAAAACTACTCTCTACCTAAAGCTATTAGCAGAATTGGTGTTGTTCATGAAAAGCTGGCGTAGAGCCAGAGATGGGTGGTGTGGAAATGGTTGCATAACACACCTGAAGATTCAGTTCCCCTGTAATTCCTGCCTTGGGATCTGTGAAATTCCCAAATCCTCTTAATAAATCACCTTTTACTTAGGCTAATTTGGATGAATCTATTTCCCTTTTCTTTCTTTTGTCAGTCAAATGGATTCCCAAGATAGCACCAAACTTTCCTTTGCCTTTGTAACCATCTCTTAAGCTATGCAGGTAAGCATAGTCAAGATGGCTTAAAAAACAAAACAAAACGAAAACAGATGTCTTTAGCGAAGGACAAAGTTTTCAGGATAATTTTAGGCCCAAATATCATTTTGAAAGTGTATGATCAAGTACTAACTATTTGTGCCGACAAGAGACGCCTGTTGGCCAGCTCCGTTGCTTCAACGTTAAGGGTCTCATCTATCCCCTTACAGTTTAGACACGTCACCTTTTGATGTTCTGTTTGTTCTCCTTGGTTCAACTAAGTGAAACAGAAATAAGAACAAAAAAAACCCCAAATACATGAATACTAAGATATTGTTTAGCATACATAACCCTCAAACAATTCACCTAAAAATTTGGTTCAAAATATTATAGAAAACCTGTTAAATATAGAAGAAGAGTAAAGATGAGTTTCCTCATCATTTCACAGTTATCTAGAAAGTAAAATAATTGCCACTTTTGGAGGAAAGACGCTATATCCTGTTTTTACATTTACATGGCATTATTGACATTTTATAAAAGCTACCATATATATGATCCCATTTTAAACCAATGGTTCTGAAAGTGTGGACTCTGAGCAGCCTCAGCCTCGTGTGGAAATTGTTAGAAATGCACATTCCCAGACCCCATTGCAGACCTGCTGAATCAGGAAGTCTGGGGAAAAGGGCAGCAATCTGTGTTTTTACAAAGCATTCTATGATTCTAGGTTAAGGCAGTTTGACGATCACTGCCTTAACCTAATCACTTAAGGTAGAGTAGAAAATGAACTTAGCATTGGGAGATGGGGATTATGGATAACTTCATTTTACAGCAGAGAAAAGCTGAAGCTCAGAGAAAACTGAAGAATTGCTCAAGATCACAAAGCTATTTATTAAGTGAGAAAGCCAGGTTATGAACCCAGATTTTCTGAGTCCAAGGCCAGTGCTCTATCCATAACACCATAATATACCCCATGTTTGATCATCTGCCTTTCTAAACAGACCAAGTATCAGAGTGGGGGCCTCAGCCTTGACTTTGCACTAGAATCAGCTGGGTAAATGGAATGAAAACACATATTCTTGAGACCCACCTCAGACCATCTGGATTATTAGAATCTCCTGAGTGGGGCTGGGAAATAAAGCCATATTTTAATAAGCTTTTTAGAAGAGTCTCATGCAATCAGATTAGTAAAAGTCCACAACCAGAAATTGGGAGCTACTATAGAAATAATTGGATTTGACTTGGTATTTGTAGTATCCAGAAATCCCCGCAGTATTCCTACAGGCAGAGGGCTTGGTCCCTAGGGGGTGCTTCCAGCACTGGTTAGTGGATATGAAATGCATTTTGCGGAATCCTACTTTATAGAAACCAATTATCTTATGTCTACACTCCTAGGAGTTGGTTCCTCATATTGTAAGACTCAGCAAAAACACTGCAACAACAGCATCATACAGTATGCATTGAAACACTGCACTGAAAACTGGATGTAACATAGGAGATAGCAAAGCAGCAGCAGTAGCACCGAGACGATTCCAGAACAACATTTATTATTTCTCCTTATGGCAACCGTGACGGACTGGGGAGTTACATAACCTTCAATGATTAAGAAGTCTGACCACAGAGATTCTAAAGCCTATCTCAGAAGCAGGAGGTGACATCTCACCCACACCTAAAGCCTAATGATACAGGCTTTGAATGCTATTTGATATAAAAAAACAATATTAATCATGAGGGCTAGGAAGTAATTGGCATATATAGTAGTGTAAACAAATGTTAAATAAATGCTGGACAAGGGCACCTGTCCACTGTCCATCTAATAAAACACTAGCCATTTTCTCTGGCTCACTCTCCTCCTTTATGGCATCTTTCCTAGGGAGCTCCAAAGCACTGTTAATTCTTTTGAATTTACAACACTAAGATTCCCTTCTTACTATTATGACAGTGGGTTACCAATACAAGCTCTCTGTCCGTTACAGGTAACAATAAAATCAAGACTTAAGGTAATGATATCTACTTTGAAGGAGTAAAGAAAAGGTATGACTTGCTTACCGCATATGGGTTTTGAAGTATAATTGCCTTTTCAACCATATTCCAATCTGCATTGGCAAGATCTTTGTCAAATTTGAGTGCAGAGGCTGCAGATTTGGTTAGCTCTTGAAAGTGTTGAAATGTACAATAAAGTGATTTATATTTTGTTGATGTGACATCACGAAGACCTTCGGTATGAAGAGTATGTTTTATCAATAGCAGGGATAACACCATTTTAACATGGATTGTATAGCTTCCTTTTGTTCCTACTGCCACCAACTATTTTTAATTTAAGTTAAGCTCAACATAAATTGTAAATGATGAAAACATTAACAAAATTTCAAGCTTTTTGACTTTCACACTCCTCAAAAAAGCTGAGGTACATAATAATAACAATAATAGTTAATACTTATTGAGAGCTTACAATATGCTAAGGAAACACTTCATAGTACATTGAATGTATTAAGTCTTTGGTTACCTTACCTATCATTTGATTACCTTACCTTTTCCCAGTTTGTTAGATGAGAAGACAGAAGCACTGAGGTGTAATGATTATTTTTATGTGTCATCTTGATTGGGATAAGGATCCTCAGATATTTGGTAATATTATTCTAGGTGTGTCAGTGAAGGTGTTTCTGGATAGAATAGCATTTAAATTGTAGAATGGGTAAAGCAGATTGCCCCCCTTACTGCCAGCAAGCCTCATCTAAACCACTGGAGCCCTGAGTAGAACAAAAGAAAATGCACTCTGCCTCACGGTCTTTGATTTGGGACAGCAGTCCTCTCCTGCCTCTGCATTTGGACAAGAACTTAAACTAATTGGCTTTCCTGGTTCTCAGACCTTTGGACTACAGATCTTGGGACTCCTCAGCTTCCATGACCATGCAAACCAATTTCCTATAATAGTATCATATATATATGCACACAGAATAGATGACACGTACATATATAGGGGATATATATGTAGGAGATATACATGTAGGAGATATGTATCTGTGTATATGTATATCTATACTACCTACATATACATCCCTGACATACGTATCCGATATATATGTACATATTTACAAATACACAGAATATAGGTAGATAGAAAAATATGCAGGAGGCATCAATATAGATATGTACATATATACATGCACATATACATATAATATAGATATGTACATATATACTACCTAAATGTAATATCGTGTATATGTATAGGATAAGTGTATATGATATATGTTTGTCTTCAGACCTCATTAAGGTTTGAAGGACTCTTCCTATCAGATACAAAGTCCTTTCAATGAGCCACAGAAGCTTTCTTGGAAAGCAATAATGTTCCATGAGCAAATGTTCACTGCTCTCAGTGCAAATAAATAGGTGCTCCTCGGTAAGAATTTTAAGTTTATTTAGCTATTAAGTAGAAGATGTGACACTATTTGCCAAAATTTCCCCTCTCTGATCTTGTTTTCCCAATTTACTATGTTAAGGCTCAGAGAATTTTAAAAAAGAAAAAAGGTTTTGGTTGCAAATACAAGGCAGGAGGGCAGTTTGGGTAATGCGATGCCATCAGTAAAGATGGCGTCTCAGATCGATTACAAATGGCATGAAGGTGAAAGCTCTGTGTAACGGAAAGGGCGATACAGCAGTTGGGAGTATAATGGATTGAAAGCATCAGGGCTGCTTGTTTCTAGTTCCTCAGTTGCTGTTATCTTGTTGCATGACCTTGGGCAGGAACATTTACCTCTCTAGATCTCCACTCTTCCCTTGTTAAAAAATAGACGATGAGGGTTGCTGGAGGGGAGGCTTGTCAGAGAAATAGGGTAGCTGGATTATGGACATTGGGGAGGGTGTGTGCTATGGTGAGCACTGTGAATTGTGCAGGACTGGTGATTCACAGACCTGTACCCCTGAAGCAAACAATACATTATATGTTAATAAAATTTAAAAAAAATAATTAAAAAAATAGAAGATGAAAACAGGCATAACCGCTTAATGCAATTGTCTCCTACAGCTGCTATTTTTGCTTCTCTGCTCTTCAATCATTTATCCACAGAACTAGAGTTAACATATAATTACACTTGCTTAAAACTGGCCAAGGAATTCGTCTTGCCCTTAGAATAAAATCTTAAAATCCGAGGCCCTTCATTACTTAACCCCTTCCTACCTCTCTCATCTGGACATTCTCCATTATCTGCTTGTACTCAAAGGGTCAAATGCTCTTTCCTTGAATATACTCAGCTTCTAGCTTCCTCAGGAATCTAGCACCCATTGTATTTTCTATCTTATGTAATGTGTAATTTGTTTACGTTGTTGTGCACGTGACTCTCTGGTCCTGCCTCATTTGACTTGCTGTCTGTTTCTTTTTTCTCCAGTGTAAGCTCCACTGACACAGAAATCCTGTCTTCATAATGCATCATTATCAGTTAGAATAGTGCCTGGCATATAAGAAGTTTTCAATAAAAGTTTGTTGAATAATTGAAAAAACTTACTGTATTATTTTTTTTAAACTAGACTAATGCAAATAAGTAATCTTTTTTAAATTTACTAGCTTATTGGCCTAATCTGTTTATATGCTTTAAAAAAAATTTTTTTTATTTGTTTATTTGAGAGAGACAGAGATAGTGAGAGAGAGCATGAGCGGGGAGGAGGGGCAGAAGCTCACTCCCCACTGAGCATGGATCCCAATGCAGAACTCTGTCCCAGGACCCTGGGATCATGACCTGAGCCAAAGGCAGATGCTTAACCAACAGAGCTACCCAGGATCCCCTCTTCATATGCTTTTATATAGAGAGCCAATTTCTTCTTCTATTAGACACCTGATTTTCATTTATGTGGATTCTTTCCTCATTAATAGCAATTCTTTAGCATTTTTAGAATGTTTATCTCTTCATTAATAGTAATTACAAGGGGTTACTTAGTTATTAGTAGAGTTTACCTAGTAATTAGTAATTACTAGGGCTTACCTAGTTTACTGACTGCCATTGGCAAAATAAATCTATTGACAATCAAGGTAATTAAGCATACTGACACTCCATGAAATAGTACCTATAATAGAAAGAAAAATACAAAGTAAATATTCATGATAATTTCTTGTAGCGTAGTCTATATTTACCAATGAAAATTAAACTAGATTGTACTAGGTCAATAAATGCTCATAGTAGGGAGAGAATTTGAAAGTCAGGCATGATGAAAGTACTCTGGGGATTCTTTGTCTCCCTGCATGTATTTTATCCATGTTTTTGGAACCAAATCAAGACTCAGGCAGGACATGTGGTTTGACAAGTAAACATGTACTTACAGAGACATTGGGGGAAAAAAATGCTTGTCCCTAAATTCCATTGCTGTACTTCTTGGGCCTTCATATATTGGGTGTCTCATATATTTAACCAGTTTAATAGCTATATATATCCAGTTTAGTATAGGAAAAAGATCTGACATCCATTATTCATTATGGCCAGAGCCAGAATTCCACAGGCATCAGTAATTTGCTAAAGCTTCCGGAAGCATTCTAACACACGTTCAAAGTTGAGGACCTCTAAGTTATTTTATTTCAATAGAAATATGAGCTAATGTCTATATAGTAAGTGTAGGGCACAATATATCAAACTTACTTAATCCTCACTACCATTCTATGAAGTATATACCAGTATTGTCCAATTACACAGGAGACAAACTCAGGCACTGTTACTTACACAAGGTCGTTGGCTTTTGTGAGTCCTAACAGGGACAAGACTCAAGTTATTTTTAACCCTTTCCTGGAGTGCTGCTTCATGAGTATTAAAAAGTTAGCTGGAGGGTTCAGCTAAATTAAATTAAGAAAGAAGTGTGACTTTCTTCTCAACTAGTTGCTACTAGTGAGGGCATCTTACTACATGATTTTGTTTACTAGCGTTTTATCTCATATCAGGTCTACGTGGCATCACTATCATGTCATTACAGCTCATATTTGTTGTACACTTACAATATGTTAAACCATGTGTTGAGCATTTTATGTACATTTTCAATTTCTTCAAATAACCCTTTGAGATTGTGGTGTGCTGGAGCTGACTTTTGCAGTTCGTGAGAGCTGATGTTAAATTTTCAGGAAGTTATGGAGTTGATTATTGTTCTTTTAAAGTGATTACGCAATGGAAAGTGACAAATATTATTTTGGGCTCCCTCTGACCCCTAAGAGAGTTACTTGTTAACATTTGCTAACACACCATTGGTATTATTAAGTCCCTTTTGAAATGAGGAAACTGACATGTGCCTTGAGGTGGGTATTAATTAACTCACTGATGGCCACACAGCAGATAGCAGCCAACTAGAAACTTCAGAATCCAGATCCATGTGCGATGTCTACCATTACACGGGTCAGGGTGTGTGGTGCCAAACTGACCTTGATTATTCAGGCATGTGGAGATACTTAAAAAGAAGGGGGAGATCATGTAATATTAGATAATTTCGTGTGTTTTTAAGAAAGATTTTATTTATTTGATAGAGAAAGAGAGAGAGAAAGCGAGAGAGGGAATACAAGCAGGGGGAGTAGGAAAGAGAGAAGCAGGCTTCTGGTAGAGCAGGGAGCCCGATATGCGGGTCAATCTCAGGACTCTGGGATTGTGACCAGAGAGGAAGGCAGATGCTTAACGACTGAGACACCCAGGCGCCCTAGATAATCTCACTTTCAAAAGCAGTGTTTGAATGTTTCATGTTTTAATGTTTGGGATATTATCTAATTAGACACGCAATAATTTCCTTGCTGCTTTTCCCTTTACATTTGGAATTTATGTGTTTAAAAAAAACCCTGCAATGGAAGTGTTAGATGCATCTTGATATCTTCACAGGAAATTTCTTATAGAGGTCCTTGTAATGTTCTTACCTGGAAACGAGGTAGAGGGAGAATCATGCCTTTTATGTTCTGTTAGGCAGAATTTGGGGCTAGTAATTAATGAAGAGGTAACATCACTAGACCATTAAAATATTCTGGTTCCTAGCATTACTAAATGTGGCCTCACATTTAGTAATATGAAAGTCAATGAAGTCAATCACAAACAGGTTTCTATTTTTCTCAAGTGGCTATTAGCAGTAAGTAAAAATATAAACACTTATTGAGTACATATTCCTTTTTTTTTAAGATTTTATTTATTTATTTGACAGACAGAGAGCATAAGTAGGCAGAGAGGCAGGCAGAGAGAGAGGGGAAGCAGGCTCCCTGCTTAGCAGAGAACCTGATGTGGGACTCGATCCCAGGACCCTGGGATCATGACCTGAGCTGAAGGCAGAGGCTTAACCCACTGAGCCACCCAGGGGCCCCTGAGTACATATTCTGTATCGGGTACTATTTTTAAAAATATTTATTCATTTATTTATTTGACGGGGGAAAGGATGGAGGGAGAGGGAGAGAGAAAATCTGGAGTGCAATGCAGGGTTCTATCTCATGATCATGACATGAGCCAAAACCATTTAGATTTGGAGGCATAACCGATCAAGCCACTCAGGCACCCTTATCAGGTACTATTTTAAAATTATTTATAAGTTTTAACTCCTTTAACTTTTTTTTTTTTAAGATTGCATTTATTTATTTGGCAGGGGGAGAAACAGAGAAAGGGAGCACACACAAGCACGGAGAGCAGAAGCACAGGCAGAAGGAGAAGCAGGCTCCCAGCTGAGCAAGGAGCCTGACACAGATGTGGGGGCTCCATTCCAGGACCCTGGGATCATGCCCCGAGCTGAAGGCAGATGCTTAACCATTTGAGCCACCCAGGTGTCCCCTCATTTTAAAAGTGTAATGAAAAGGGGTGCCTGGGTGGCTCAGATGGCTAAGTGTCTGCCTTTGGCTCAGGTCATGATCCCAGGGTCCTGGAATGGAGTCCCGCATCAGGCTCCTTGCTCAGTGGGGAGTTTGCTTCTCACTTTCCCTCTGCCACTCCCTCTGCTTGTGCTCCCCTTGCTTGTGCTCTCTCTCATGCTCTTTCTCTCTCTTTTAAATAAATACATAAAATCTTAAAGAAAAAAAAAACTGAATGAAAAAATAAACCCAAATCATCCAATCAGGTGTTAGAAAGATAAGAGTAGGGACAGGTGTGTTTACCTCTCTTATCTTATTTTATGGCTTTTATTGCTCTTGTAATGAAAAACATGAATGTAGCGTTGAGGAAGGGGTTTAGGGAATCCCTAAGCCAGAATGTTCCCCAGGAAGAGGAAAGTTGCCTGTTGTTTTTCCTCTCCCCAATCTTGCCAGCACAGCTAAACCACTCCCGTCATCCAAGTGGGATTGAGCTACCGCTCCACAAAAATGTATTTTAGTACACAGAAACAATATTCATAAAATGCTCAAATAAAAAAAATCATTTATCTTTACTTGAGATTTTTCCCTCTCAGAGCCAAGAGAAAGTTCAGAGTAGGCAAGCAGAAGAGCCATGTTTATATTAGGCGTTCCTTTCATTTCACTCCAGACCATTATGAATGCCCAGCGCCAGCTGAACCCATGGCCAAGTCGAGACAAAACAGGGCTCATTATTAGAAAGACCAAAAGTCTAAAACACAAAAGAGATTTTAAAAAGTTATTCTTGCTATAGACATTCCCCCCCCCCCCCAATTTCATTCTACTCTATTCCAATCTATTCCCCGTGGAATGGCCGACTCTCAGACAAAGGAACCATCTTTTCACACACTGTGGCCCCGAAAAAAGGCAGAAGGGCATTTCATTGAGAGAGATGCCAAGAGGATGGCATTATTCTTTTTGCTCCTTTCTATGAAGTTTGTAGTAGGGTAATTACACATTTCTTGGGGTAGAAAAGAAAAAGTTAGAGATGTTTTGTGAATCTATTCTATCCTGGATTCTCCCCACTTCCCCCAAAATAAAAAAAGTCTAACGATTAAGAACCGAAGGGGGAAAATGTCTTCCCTTTCTTTGTTCTTTGTAGATTTTTAACCTTGCTGAATTTACCCAATACTGGCAGATTTGTTTCTAGTTTTTCTTTTAATCACATATCTCCTACATTTCACACCAATTGTATCTGATAATTTGGTAGTAATTTCCATTTAGTTGGCACTAGCCAACTGCTGTTGACTCCTAATTAGTTTTCCTCGATGGAGGTAAAACGCTAGCAACACAAGGGATAGAACCTGGAGAGTGTAGTCATGGTGGTTTTTCCTCCTCTATATCACATCCTTTTCACTAACATGGGCAGACTCTTTCCTGCCTTTTACCACTGAAAAGGGGACTACAAAAATTATTTAAGCGAAAAGGACATTTACAAGAAGGACTTTCTAATGATTTTTAAAAATCTGTTTGTAACTATAAATTAATCAGAAGGAAATTATTTGTTGTACAATATTAGGCAAACAAAAGCAACATAAAATTTTTATTTATGATTGATGCTGAACTTTATGAAACCTCATAGGAAAAAATAACAGTGCACGAAACATACCAAATGTTAACAGCAGTTTCCCCTGGGTAGTAAAATTACGAAAGATTTTTTTCTTCTAATTAAAAAAAATTATAGAGTTCTTGGATTACTTTGACATGCAGTTAGAAGTTGAACGAAAAAACCCCACTAAAACAGTAATTTGCTAATGATTCTTTGGCAAGTTTAAGAGGGAATTCTTCATTTTCATTCTAAGGAATGACACATTTTTATTTTAAAAAATATCTTTGGGCTTATTCAGTGTCCTATAAATAGAAAAATTCAAATGACATTCTTACCTTAAAACAATAAGTGTGAAATAGATATTTAATGAATAATATATGTCAGAAAATGTTATGTATAAATACATATGTGCAGGAATTAGAAGTCCAACGAAGGTAAACACCATAAGTGAAGCAACAAATGATAGACAATTCCAGAATCTGCATTTTCAAAAAAGTTGAATGTGGTTAATTACAGGTAAGTAATCTAACACATTTATCACAAGATTTATTCATGTGAAACATTGTGCTAGGCCTAATCAAGAAAATAAAGATGAATAAGGCATTTACCTATACACAAAGGGCTTATAATTTAACTGGGAGAAAGGAGCAGTAAGGCAAGTAAACTATATGTAAATTAGTGTCTTTCTTTGGGGATTGATTCTGAAAACATGTTTTGCTTCATTCAGGTGCCGTGGTTCATGTGGCTTGAAAATCCCGTTGTGAACTCCTTGTATTATTAGGAAGAGCTAAAATTATCTTTAAAAGGATTACTGAACTGCGAATCTGCTTTATATAGTGATAGAATTAAGGCTTACCCTAAAATCTAGTGAGCACTTAGAAGATGTAAAATAATCCTTTATTCAAATGAATGCCCTCTGTATATTTCTCCTTTTGGGATTTGTGAATGTGTGTACATTTTAAAGTGCCTAAGAGCCCAGGAAAACTCTACATCACTCTGAAGTGCATGTTCTCATCTGCTACAGGCAAAGCAATTTGGTAAAGGACACTCAGTTACCAGTATTTGTCATGTTTTGGTGTTGGCACCATAGGAGGCTATTTTAAAAATTTACTTTTTATTATCTTCCTATATATTTCCTGCGAATGTCACCATATTACATTAATAACAAAATAAATTGAAAAGTTTAAAAGGGCACACAAATACCACTTTCATGAGATGACAGTGGCTTGGTTTAACCATATGCTACCAGGGTTTTCAGTCCCTGAAACCCTTAAAAAGAATGATTGTCCCTTCTCCAGAAAAATGGACCTGCCAAATACCAGATCCAATACTAAAAATAACTCTCTGTTGCAGTAATACAAATTTTCAGTTCCAAGCAGTATTAAGAGGCACAAATACCTAGGCCTTATCAGGCAAGCACTGCATATAAAACATTCTAGCCTAGGAAATACTAAGTCAAATACTTCAAAATAGTGTTTATGTGGCCACACTTAGGCTAATAATTACTGTAGGCTATGAATTGTCATCCCTTTCTTACAGATGCATGGTCATGCTTTTAATTCTGTTAGCTTCTGGATTTAAATGCTGCATCCAATGTTAACTCAGAGGGAAACACACTAAGATATATTTTATGATGATTCTGTAATTTTTATCCTTCTTTTGACTTCACTATCAAAAGCAAATCCAATTGTTGCACCATGTGCATAGGCACCAAGAAAATAAAATAAAATAAAATCCCTTAAAGCATTATACCCACCTACCCATACAATTAATGAAATCCTTTGTGAGCATTAATTGAGTAGGATAATTCAGCCAAGTCAGTGGTGAATATGAACTACCATGATACTTTTGTTTTCATTTAACAAGCGCATAATTGAAAAATTTTCCTAACATTGTGGAAAAATGCTGCGGAATACCAAATATAACAGTCTCATTAAGTGAGCATAAAATGCAATCAAATCAACTAAGCAACAATCTAGAGGAGCTGTCAAGACCCTTTCATATGTGGTAGAAACTAATGGGAGAAACCTGATGAGGGGGAAACCAGATTCTTTAAGGAACCAGTCTATCAAATTCAAAGTAGGCTTGAACTGAACAACCAAGCTCCAGCTCATCTCATCCCATGGACTTGTGCATGACCTTGTGCATGGGTGTGTGCACGTGTGTGTTTGTAACAATTCAGGCACATTGAAAAAGTGTTTCTGACTTAAAAAAAAAAAGAACTTCTCTTTTATTTGATGATATGAGTATCCTAATACTGTTGTGTATTTTTACATATGTAGTATTTTTGTGTATCTTTTATGTAGCAAAAGGTCACAACCCTGTCTGTATCTAAGTGTCATGAGGGGAGAATTTTAGAAAAATTTTTAAAGAACCAGATGTCTGAATGCAGTCATGGTTTTGGTTCAACAGATCCAGGCAACTGTATTATGTTTATTGCCTGACATCGGACAGCCATTAGCCTAGAGAAATGACATGACCTTATGGACAGAATGTTGTTGGGGTGTCAACTTGTCAGGAATAAAAGATCCTGCAGCCCGGCAAGGAAGCAGTTTCTATTTGGGGAATTTCTTTCTAGGAAGGTGAAGTATAAATGGAAGCTTGAAAGAAGGAGGGTGTCTACTCTGCCAGCATACAGGGGAAGCGCATTTCAGGAACGGAAACTCAAGGACAGAAGCAGCACAAATAGCATGCTGGGGACGTCTGAGGAACAGCAGAGTGATTAGAGTGGCTAGGGTGAGTTCAGTGAGGGTGAGAGTGGTGGAAATGAGGGGGACATCGGTCTCTGTTTGTTTGCCATTAAAGCAGCTTTGACCTGTAGCCAGAATAGAAGTTATCAGACAGTTTTTTTTTTTTTCAAGATTTTGTTTATTTATTTGACAGACAGAGATCACAAGTAGACAGAGAGGCAGGCAGAGAGAGAGAAGGAAGCAGGCTTCCTGCTAAGCAGAGAGCCCGATGCGGGGCTCGATCGCAGGACCCTGGGATCATGACCTGAGCCGAAGGCAGAGGCTTTAACCCACTGAGCCACCCAGGCGCCCGTATCAGACAGTTTTAAACAAAAGAAATGATCTGGGTAAGGAGGAAGTGAGGCTAGTGAGGATCCGAAAAGATCATGGGATTGACTCTGTGTTGTCTCAGCATGATTGCAGAATTGTTCAAATCGGGGTCCCAGAGGTTGTAAGCCTAAAACATGGGAGATGATGGACTTCTTCTCTGAGAGAGTAGCAAGGACCTGCTGCAGATTACTGTAGGCTTCAGGCAGATTTACCTTTGTTATCCTAGATTTCTACCATCTTGGAGAGTAGGAGCTGACACATGTCATGTTTTAAGACAATAAGATTCGTGAAATTGAGATTATGAAGTGGTCTTTTAGTGGGTGGCTTAAGCAAGGTGGGAAACATGCCCACCGGAGGAGAGGAAGTCCAGGAGCTGAAAGGTGGAGTAGAAGGATCAACTGTGTGGATCCTGATTGACATCACTAGGAATAGTGATAGAGAAATGGTACCGCAGAGAGCCACAGTGAGAGGGGGGCCAACATCTTCATGAAATGGAGAGTGTGATTCGGAGCTCTAGATGTAAATCGACCAAATAATATGGTACAGCATATGGTACAGCATAGCAATTTAAAAAAGGGGATCCATAATTCAACTACCAAGACTTCAAATACAGACCATCCCCAATTTTTTTACAGCCTGAGAATCTGATGGCATGAACTTCAAAACTGGGTTTTTCTAGGGAAGAATGATGAAGAATGATCTAGAAATGACTTTGAGATACAGAGAGATCACCTACCACAACTCTAGGCTCAGTAGTACCAGGGATGTGAGGGAGAAAAACACAAATTTTAAGGAATGCAAGTGAAGTAATGTCTTCACAGGAGATCCAGGTTTCAGTTAGAGCAGAAAGGTGAAAAGAGTCTTCGGAATCACTTCCCAAAGGCAGAGTTGAAACACATAATATTTTTAATTCTTCCTCCAGCAATTAATTGTGGCAAGTAATTCTGCCTAGCTGCTGATACAATTGATTTTCATTGTAATTGACACGAGGTGTTAGTAGGTGCTTCAAAATTCTATAAGGTTCTATACTTTCAATCTTATTCTATTTTCTATATTATTCTCCAAAACTCTAAAATCACTGATTATGTTCAGAGTCTCTGTTAACATATGTTGCCATTGTGTGATTTAGGTCAAGTTCTCAGCCTATGTATTGGAGCATCACAAAAAGCAACACCCTTCTTCTATACTGGTGCAAATTCCAATCACCCCTAAACTGGATGCCCTTGAGCAGGGCACAGTTTATACATTTGTACATTTGGCCATATTTTCTTTTATACCATGGCCAATCCTTTTCAGATGCTCTAGCTTAATCTTTTAATGTGCTTTGAAGGCCATCTCTTCATTGTCCTTAAAATATTGGGTTTCTATTCTAGTAGTAACACCATGCTGAACCATGTTGGAGCCTGAGGCAAAAGGAATTAATCAGTAATATTGCTTCCATCTTAATTTAAAAGTTTTGCATTTTCACAAACATGAATTTTTTGCATTAATTCCAATTTTCAAAAAAAAAATTGTACTAAAATATTATGTATCTTCATTACTGAGTTTTTTGGCACCTTCTTAAATTTTATGCTAGAATGAGTGCCTCATATGCCTTACCTTAATCCTGGCCCTGTCTAATAAATTTTACTAGAAATTCCTGAGTAGACTGTCAGACACTTGAGAGAATTAGTAGGAAAACAGAGCTAACATGAACTCAAGGTAAGTTTACAAATTTTGCCTAAAATTAGAGGATTAGAAGACACAGGCAAATAGAATTTTGAGTAAAAGTTTTTCGTCAGGTAGTTTTGGAGTCCATATCTTACATTGACTAATGTAGATGTAGATAGAGTTGCTATTACAATATTATAGCTTCTAATGCATGAAACAAAGTGAAAATAGACCATCTACTCACTCGAGAAGAAGTGCTTCAACTCCTGGTTTAAAACTTGTAGAATTCAAAAAAAGTCCCATAATAGCCAGGGTAAATATTCCAGACATTCCAACTAGCTCACCTATTTATAAAAGAAATAAATATAAAGTATTAATTTATATTAATAAATTAATATTATACAAATTTTGCCCAAGATAAAAATATCAGATATCTCGATAGTATAGTAACTTTATAGAAAGACTGCCCTACTTGGTTTCAACTGAATTGTATTACAGATTGTAACCACCACCTCGTCCTCTTCTTTCTCAGATTCCCACCCAACTGTGATGTCAAGTCTATAGTGAACCTCCTTGCACTGCTTTGGCTTCAGATCACTGCCAACAATATGAAGCTCACAAAATTTCTCATGGGCCCCACTCTGGTCTGAGCACCCTCTACAGGTCTAATTTTTTCAGAGGGCTCTGGAGGAATGAAATGGAAGTGAGCCAGTGAGTTTTTTATGAACGAGCCCACTTCATACTTTCTTCTTAGGAGACAATGGGAGATAGAAATGATCCGATTTTGTGGTAGGACTAAGGGAGTTGACCCAGTAGAAACCTCATATGGGTATACTTCCCCAGCTTAATATTGTTTTGGCACATTTACTGTGCTGGACTGAAAAGCATAAAAAATTGGAATATTCTTAAAAGTAGTGGTATCAGAATTATATTACCCCTTGCTTATGAATGTAGTATATTACCACTGTAAAAATTCAAATAATATGGTACAGCATATGGTACAGCATAGCAATTTAAAAAAGAGGATCCATAATTCAACTACCAAGACTTCAAATACAGACCATCCCCAATTTACAAAGTTTCGACTTGTGATTTTTCAGCTTTACAATAGTGCAAAAGCAGTGTGCATCCAGTAGATACAATACTTCCAATTTTGAGTATTGATCTCTTCTCAGGCTAGCAATTTGTGGTAAGAGCCTCTCTCATGATGCTGGGCAGTGGCAGCAAGCCGCAGGTTCCAGTCAGGCAGGCCATCATGAGAGTCAACAGCCAATCTGCACCCACATGACCGTTCAGCTTTTCCCTTTCAGTACAGTGCTCATTAAATTACATGAGATATCCAACCTTTTCATAAAATAGGCTTTGTGTGACATAATTTGCCCAACTGTGGGCTAATGTAAGTATTCTGAGCATGTTGAAGGTAGACTGGGCTAAGCTATGATGTTTGATAGGTGAGGTGTACTAAATGCATTTTTTTAAAGATTTTTTAAAAAATTTATTTATTTATTTGACAGAGAGAGATCACAAGTAGGCAGAGAGGCAGGCAGAGAGAGTGAGAGAAGCAGGCTCCCCACTGAGCACAGAGCCCAATGTGGGCCTCGATTCCAGGGCCCTGAGTTCATGACCTGAGCCGAAGGCAGAGGCTTAACCCACTGAGCACCCAGGCGCCCCTACTAAATGCATTTTTGACTTAATGATCTTTTCAACTTACAGTGGTGTATTGAGATATAACTCCATTGCAAGTCAAGGAAGATAATTATAATTTTAAATCAAACTTACAGCTTTAGAATAAATCCCACTTTGTCATGGTGAATAATCCTTTTTAACTCTAAAACTTTAAAATTATTTTGGGAAGTATAACCCTGAATCTTGAGGCTATGTTCACTTACTAAATAATGTTAGAGGAAAGCTATTTGCTAGAATATACTTTTTGTAGAAATTTAGGTATCCATAATTAAAGCAGTATGCAATGAATGTATCTTTACTGACCATTCTCTTGGTATCTATTAATTCATTAACTTGATTATGTAAAATCACTTGATTATAACTGGCTTTAATCTACTGATTAGTTAGGAAGCCTCAAGCTTCTATATTCTGCCTTTCCTTCATCAGACACAAAAATAATGAATCTTGTTACTCTAGCATTTCTAAAAAGATTTTCTCTGTCTTAATTTATTCAAATCTTGTATTTCTCATAAGCTTTTATAGTTTTCCGTGTTTAGGCTCAAACTTCTTGTTCAGTTTATTCATTTATATTTTGTAATATTTTGCCAATGTAAAGAGAATCAAATTTTTATTATATTTTCTAACAAGCTACTGCTGGCTTATAAGGACACTATTTTTTTGTATATTTATCTTATATCAAACTATTAAAAAGCCTTTTGGATTTGCTATTTAATCCAAAATGCTGTCATTAATGTAATCTTTTTCTCCTTCAAAATTATGTATAAATCCATTCATTTCTCTCCTTCCTTCCTTCCTTCCTCCCTTCTTTCCTCTCTCTTTCTTCCTTCCTTTCTTTGTTTCTTTCTTTCTGTCTTTCTTTTTCTTTCTATTGTCTTAGCAAAAGCTTCTAGAGAAATCATGGATATGCAACTAGGCAATATTGGCTCCCTCCTATCTGTAAAAGGAAGGACATTGTATAAGTTGGTAACTAAGTAACTAGCTATTATTTCCTGTACATGCTAACTCCAAGTCATTTACAGGGCTGTCTTGAAAAGATGGGTTGAATGACATTCTGGGGCTGCATCAGAGAACAATAATAGGGTAAATTATTAATATCTGCCATACTTCCGTGAGGAGGAGGGGGTGACAAATGGATTAACATTAACAGATTTTTCTAATATTTAGTCTTGATCTGTAACTTCTATTTTGATTTCCTTTTGGATCTAAAATTTATCAAGAAAAGTATATTTAATTTCAGGCTACTAGAATGATTAATAAAGACCTTCCTTTTGTAATTAGTAAATGCATTATAGCAAATATAAGTAATGTAATTATAGTAAATATAGTAAAATAGTAAATACACTAAATGTAATTGTGAATGCATTGTTATTGAACAGTGTTTCAGATTTTATTAAAATGCTCTTCAAGTCTAGTTCATTTCTGTAAATTTTCTCTGGGTATGTGTATAGGATATGCCTTCTGTTTGAGGAAATAAAACCTTATATTTTGTAAACCAATTATTTTTTTTACTTATATCTTTTTATAGCCATCATTATTTTTTGTCCAACTGCTTATGAAATTATCTGAGAAAGGCATGCTCAAATATCTCATTGTGATTATGATTTTGTCAAATTCTTTTGTCTTTTATAATGGTATTTGTTTGACATATTTTGAGACATTGATTTCTATTGTATAGAAATTAATATTTTTATCTCTTGTGATAGGTTATTTTAACAAAAATATTCCTCATAGATAAGTTGAATTTTTTTTTGTTTTTATTTTTTTACAAACTTTGCCTGGTATGCATTTTCCCAAATCTCTGTTTTGCATTTTTCTGTCATTTTAGGCCTCAGACTTACTAATAAAAAAGATGAGGTGCAGGATTGAGACGCAGAGGCTTATGTGATAGACATCATCTCCAAAAACAGTAGATATCCACAGCTGAATCAGTTTTGAACATAGAATTCCAAGCAAGAAACTTGCTAGAAAATAAGACCAAATTTCAAGCAGGATCTCAAAGACTGTAAGAAAAGGGAGTAAACAGAAAAGAGTTACTAGAACTTACTTGACCTTAAATTTAAGTGATACTCTGGGTCATCTTTTCTTTTTGTCCTTATCTTTAACAATAGCTTATCGCCATTGGTATGTATGGTATTTTCTTATTCCTAAATTGAAAGTTTCCATTCAAATGCTGAAAGCTGTAACAAGTTAGCAAAATTCAGTCAGTTTCATTTAAGAGCTCCTTTCAGTGTCCTTTAAGAAATACACTGGGTGTGGTGCATAAACAATGAATTCTGGAACACTGAAAAGAATTGAAAAATTAAATGAAAATTAAAAAAAAAAAAGAACTGTGAGAGAATACTTTTCTGTTGTTTTAAGCCATAAAAAACAAAGAAAGAAAGAAAGAAAGAAAGAAAGAAAGAAAGAAAGAAAGAAAGAAAAGAAAAGAAATACACATGTATTCAGTGCCATACTATGCAATAAACTTTGGAGATATGATTGAATAAAAAGTAGAAAATCCCCAAGCTCTGGGAACTTATATTCTATATCTATCAAGGTACATACAGGAAATACAGAAAAAGGGATGCCTTTTCTGGGTCCTAGTGGAGTGAATCTTCTGTATTGTTTTGGCTGGTCAAACCAACTGGTTTCTCTAGGTCACACCTGCTCTAGGCATGGAGATAAGACATAAGGGTAATTTGGGGAGTCTAGTACCACCTGCAACTGAAACAGATTGGAGGTAGATTCTGATTTCAGAAGAAGGTAGGGAACTGGAGTTAGAAGACCCATTTGAAAGTTGCTTTCTTTTTATAAAAAAGAAAAATAGGGCGCTTGGGTGACTCAGTTGTTAAGCGGCTGTGGTCAGCTCAGGTCATGATCCCAGGGTCCTGGGATCAAGGCCCACATCAGGTTCCCTGCTCAGCGGGAAGCCTGCTTCTCCCTCTCCTGCTCCCCCTGCTTGTGTTCCCTCTCTGTATGTCTCTCTCTGTCAAATAAATAAAAATCCTAAAAAAATAAAATAAAAAGAAAAAAGAAAAATAGTTTCTAATCAGTAAAATGTTTATTAAATGGAAAAAAGTAAATCCATTATTTCTTACAATGGTTTTAAACTCCTAACATGCAAGCTAGGAAGGACAGAAATATGAGTATAATAACTCCTCTTAGTTTTCCCCTTTGTGGAATATGTGCTAACTTCAAAGATGGAGCAACATTATTTAAATAATTACCTGAGTTTTAAAAATAATAATTATTATGAAAATTACTGATTCACTATTATGTCAGTTGATATAAATGAAATATCAGTAAATCTTATTAAGTATCTTTTTTTAAAAGGACATTTTTCTTTCAAATCTGTTAAAAAGTCAGAGAAATCCCTCATGGCTAGGGAAATAAGTTCACTCTTCATCCTTCAGCAGAGTTTTTATTATTGTAGTTGTTACTATTATTATTAAGATAGAATGATTATTTATGGTTTTTACTCCTCTGAAACTTAAACACAAAATTCTGTTCCATTAATTTTATCAAAAATTATGAAGCAAGCTCTGTGAAAGCAAGGACTACTGTGTTCATGGTTGAAGCATGAGGCCTAGAATAAGAACTATCAGAGAATACATATCAATAAACAATTGTTTATTAATGAATGAATGAATTTATATATCAGTAACCACCCCCCCTTTTTATTGGTAGCTTGCCAGTGAATATCAAGAAGGTTCTCTTGATTAGATTATAGGTATCAACTCTGATAAGGTTCCCTGAAATTCTGTAGACAATCATTACTATCTTAAATGGAGCCTAGTAGAATACTGGATCAGGTTGGGAGGCTGGGCGTGGATCTGTCCAACCAGCACCCATGACTATACCTCTTTGTATTTTTTGGTTTTCTGAGAGAAAGGTCCTAGAGTTTTTGAGAGGCTTCTGAATATAGACATCTTTATGTTGTTCACCTTCATAATCTTCAGGAAGTTTTGTGGTGAAAGCCCTCTGAGAGACATAATATGGATTTTGGAAGAGGTTGAATGTATGTGGTAGTTTGACTTCCTCACACACCACAGATGAAATATATGAGGCACTTAAAGAGGGTGTACCTTCCTGTAGTAAACTAGGGTTCTAGGTTCACCACAGATGTTCCAAGCAGCCATGGCCTGGGTAAACTAATTGAATACAAAGCAAGGTTGAAGGTGAGCTCTCCTTATGTTGAAGTAGGGTAACTCTCCACCATTTAGACTAGCTCTCTTGAGGAAGACATGAGAGGAGTGATGATCCCCAAAATGGTGTTCTTGGAAAGAACAGTCTTTAATTCTTAGTTTTAGGCATTGATTATAAATATGTGAGGCATAGATGGGTCAGAATAGACATAAACAAGATTCCTGGCTGCACAACAATGAAGTACTCTCCAAGCACAGGGAAAGCAACATCTAGCTAAAACTTCCTCTTCTTGAGTGGTTACAAAAGTAATTTGAGATATGCTTAATTGCTGGGGATAATGGAAAGCTCTTACTTCAATATAACTTATCATTTGGCATCAGAGAGACCACTTTGCTATACTAGAAAGTGGTCTGGAAGCTCTTCCTAACTGTGCTTTTTTCAAGAGAATAGGGAGGTGAAATGTGATAATGCTTCATAAGGCTTTAGAGCGCAAAAGACATCCAGAGAGTGGACTAGCATATGTCAACAATTTTCTCAAGAAGTCTATAATCATTACTTTTCTAAAATCAGTGCAAATGGCAACACAGTAAAAAAAAAAAAGGTAAATAACTCTTAATATTATTTTGAAAATATTACCTTCATGGACATCCTTAAAGGGTCCTATAGACACACTCTCTCACCACCCTGTCCAGTGCAGTGACTATACTTTGAGAACCACTGTTATAGGAGGAGAGTATGGGGTTTTAATCAGGTAGGGGCACTTAACATGCTTCTGGGACTCCTGGTGACATTATATTTCTTGCCTTGAGTGCTAATTACTCATCTGTATATTTTATAATCATTCATCATAGTGTGCATATATTATATAGTATACACACACACACACACACACACACAGATATGACAAAGTAACTGGGTGGCTCGGGGGTTGGGCGTCTGCCTTCGGCTCAGGTCGTGGTCCTGGGGTCCTGGGATCGAGCCCCACATGGGGCTCTCTGCTCGGCGGGGAGTCTGCTTCCTTTCCTCTCTCTCTCTGCCTGCCTCTCTGCCTGCTTGTGGTCTCTCTCTGTCAAATACATAAATAAAATCTTAAAAAAAAAAAAGATACTTATGTTCAGGGCTATCTGAATGGGCAAACGAGCTCATGAACACATCGTAATCTCTCTCTTTACAAGCACTGCTCTCATGCTCTGGAGATGGCCCTCCACTTGGTCCCTGAGCTGACAGCTTTTGATGTTGCCTGTGGGGAGACAACTCCAGTGAAGGGGAGGGCAACCACTGCATCCTCTCACCACTGGAAGATGCATTACCTGGCTTATCTTCTGAGTTCCTTTTCAACACTTACAAAACAAGATTTCTCATTCTGGTCAAGCATTCTGTCTCAGCCTAGGTCTGTGGACTGTTGCCCTTATAAGCATTCTCATGAAAGTCCCAACCCAGCTTCAACTAAAACCACAATGAATGCTAAATAAGGGGGTTGTGGTAGTGCTTTGTAAAGGGTAGATCACTATACTAATACAAGTATATTTGTACAAGCATAACTTATTATAAGATATTATAAAACCCACATCAGCTTTTTAGAAAATACAGGATTCTGATTTTAAGAAATTTAGAAGAAAAATAACTCCTTACCTAAAGAATGGTTCACCTTCGTTTTCAGGCTTACATTAATATCCTCAATACTAGTAAACACAATCAAAGACATTATAGCTGTCATCAGACTTTCTCCATTAATTAAATTGATGAGGCTTCTAGAAAGACCTATGGAAGAGAAAATATTTTGCTTAAGGTAGGAATATCATCAATATTAAAGAATAAAATTTTATTATCAAGTAGGACTGTATTCTAAGCTATAGATTTATACCACATACTTTGCCCATGTACTTAAATAAACCTTAGTCATGCTTGAAAACTCCCTTCAGACAAATTTAATTATGTATCAACTGTAAGTCTGGACTCTGTAATTAGGAACCAAACTAATTGTGGTTGACCGCAGTTTATGTAAGAAAGACGATCAGCTAAAGCTGTCATTCCTTGTTTTAAAGCCCAGATCAGAACATGAAATTCACTATTTATTTTTAAATTTGATGACTTACCTAATATCATGTATTTAAGGCAAAAAACAATGGTGGAGGGATAAAGGAAACTCATAAGCCAAATTTTAAAACATGGTACCTAAGCAAAGTATTAAGGCAATGGTCAAGATAATTTCTCTATGATTAGAAACTGTCTGACTTTCCTATACATTCCTTTTGAAGATTTTAGAAACCAAGCTCTATGAAATGGAGAGCACCTGGATATGAGGTACTCCCATTCTAATTTCCCTCCATTTATGAAGCTAGTTTAGATATCTATCAATTATCATTTTTCTCTATTAAATATGCTGGTAGTGGCAAAAATATAACTTTGAGCATCTTAATGATTCTTTAGACGTCCAGAGGAAGGAAATGTTCTTACATCATCCAACCACTTTATGATCACAACCTAACACAGTAAGTATGCTTTTGTAAGAGAAGAGAAGTCAAGGCATTCTGCTCCCGTGGAAGCTCAAGTGCCTTGATGGTCCAGTTCTTCACCTCTGTACACATTCATGCCCTTTGCTGTAAAATTGCAGTCTCTCTTACCTAAGACATCCAGGCTGTTTTGTTATGAGACATGATGCAAATAGAGGCTTAAGACACATTTTTGCTTCCTATCTCTTGCATCTCTGCCACCATCATGCTAGTGTTTGCTGGCTGCACTACTGGAAGATTGTGGGAGATATGAAGAAGAATGGTGGATCTTTCCAGTTGAGGCCATCCTAGATCACTTAGCCCCCAAATGACCCTCTCCTGGACTGAAGGTTCATTGGCAAGCCCAGCCAAGATCAGCAGAGCCCAGCCATGCCTTCATAACTGGTAGGCTAATGAGAAATAATAACCGCTGTTTTTAAGCCACTGTGCTTTTTCTTACTCAATTGTTGAAACTCAGAGTTATTCCTTACTGAGAAAAAGCTAATTGGTACTGTTGTAGAACTATTCCAATTTGGAAAATGAACTACAACAAGATGTAAATATTCAAAAATGAACAACTGACATGGGGGCCTAAGAGGAATCAACAACATCAAAAGACAACATGAATATACTCATGTACTCAGAAGCCTGGGCAGACGTTGTGTGTGTATGAAAGTAAAATAAAACAAATATAAAAATCTTGCTTTGAACACTCAGGCAAAAAATGTTACCAAAAGAAAAATATTTTATTGTTCATTCTTATTTTTTTAATACACAAAATGAAGAGAAATACAAAATTCCAAAAGTCATGGCAAGATGACTAAAATGTATGAGCATAACTTTGCAAGTCAACCCAAAGAAATCACTTACTATTTTAAAAGATTTACTTATTTATTCGAGAGAGAGAGAACATGTGCATGTGAGGGCAGGGAGAAGGGCAGAGGAAGATAGAGAGATCATGATTCCATGCTGAGCACTGGGCTCAATCTTACAACACCCAGACCAGGACGAGAATAAAAACCAAGACCTGGGTGCTTAGCTGACTATGCCCTTGAGGTGCCCCCACAAATAAATTTTTTTTTAAGATCTTAATTATTTATTTGACAGACAGAGATCACAAGCAGTCAGAGAGGCAGGCAGAGAGGGGGGGAAGCAGATTCCCTGCCAAGCAGAGAGCCCAATGCGGGCCTCAATCCCAGGACC
Organism: Mustela putorius furo; assembly: GCF_011764305.1. NCBI lineage: Eukaryota > Metazoa > Chordata > Mammalia > Carnivora > Mustelidae > Mustela > Mustela putorius. Next base: position 37,547,415 of record NW_025421987.1, read on the forward strand.
CTGATACCATGACCTGAGCCGAAGGCAGAGGCTTAACCCACTGAGCCACCCAGTCGCCCCACAAATAAATTATTTAAATTCAACAATGACAGGCCAGGAAATCAGTGGAATACTAACTAGATTACAAGATTATAAAGTTAAGAATGTAATGCTCTCAGGTAGCATAGAACTTTACCATATCTTTTTTTTTTTTTTAAGTTTAGTTTGTTTATTTGACAGAGAGAGACACAGTGAGAGAGGGGTAAGTGGGAGAGGGAGAAGCAGGCTTCCCGCAGAGCAGGGAGCCGGATGCAGGGCTTAATCCCAGGACCCTGGGATCATGACGTGAGCTGAAGACAGAAGTTTAAGGACTGAGCCACCCAGGCACTCCAACCAAATCTTTCAAGTAGAAAAAGGGCTGGCACTGATAGAGTCCCCATAGAGGCAGGGTTGGGACAGATGTTGACACTTCCTTTTTCCAGAGTCTTACTTCACAAGCTTAATCTCTGTCTTGAAGAGTTGGCTTGCCTTTATTCATAGAGGTATATTGATGTGTCTCCTCTATTTTATTTCTACTTGCCACCAGTAGCTTTTCCCCTGTAACTGGACATAAAATGAAAAGTGTGTGTGCATGTGTTTGTGTGTGTATGTTTGTGTGTGCACATGCACACATGCCATATTAAATTCTATTTCAGGGATGAAATAGATCGAGCCCTCTGCTCAGCAGGGAGCCTGCTTCCCCCTCTCTCTCTACCTGCCTCTCTGCCTACATGTGATTTCTCTCTCTGTCAAATAAATAAATAAAATCTTAAATAAAGAAAGAAATTATATTTCAAAACAATGTTGTAATTCTCGTTACTAAAAAGTGACTGGAGGAAAGCAAATACAGTAATCGTTTTTCTTGGATGAGGTTCTTAGATTTGTGTCTGTGGGGGGGTTATGTTAAATTGGTATTTTATTTTTAAATATAGATTTATTTCTTCTTAAATAGTACATACTGAAAACACAGTAGGATTAGTGATTTTATTGTTTTTGACTTTTCAAGTGTTTTGGTCCTAATGGTGATGATGACTCTAAAAGCATTTTTTTTTAAACAAATGGCATTATCCTAAGGACTGTATTATCAAAGGAACAGGGGTATTAGGCAATAGAAATGTCACCACAGTGTGCTGTAAATTGTTTGTTCCAGGAAATGTTGGCTCAAGATAGAAGGATGTATAAAGTCAAGGATTAAAAATAAGCCCATTTTATCTTACAATAGGGTGAGATATATACATGCTAAGTAAATCCATTACTGCCATTTCTTTTTTTTTTAATTTTTAATTTTTTATAAATATATAATATATTTTTATCCCCAGGGGTACAGGTCTGTGAATCGCCAGGTTTAGACACTTTACAGCACTCACCATAGCACATACCCTCCCCAATGTCCATAACCTTACCCCCCTCTCCAAAACCCCCTCCCTCCAGTAACCCTCAGTTTGTTTGGTGAGGTTAAGAGTCACTTATGGTTTGTCTCCTTCCCAATCCCATCTTGTTTCATTTATTCTTCTCCTACCCCCTTAACCCCCCATGTTGCATCTACACTTCATCATATCAGGGAGATCATATGATAGTTGTCTTTCTCTGCTTGACTTTTTTCGCTAAGCATGATACCCTCTAGTTCCATCCACATTGTCACAAATGGCAAGATTTCATTTCTTTTGATGGCTGCATAGTATATTCCATTATATATATATATACCACATCTTCTTTATCCACTCATCCATTGATCGACATCTAGGTTCTTTCCATAGTTTGGCTATTGTGGACATTGCTGCTATAAACATTCGGGTGCACGTGCCCCATTGGATCACTACGTTTGTATCTTTAGGGTAAATACCCAGTAGTGCAATTGCTGGGTCATAGGGTAGTTCTATTTTCAACATTTTGAGGAACCTCCATGCTGTTTTCCAGAGTGGTTGCACTAGCTTGCATTCCCACCAACAGTGTAGGAGGGTTCCCCTTCTTCCACATCCTCGCCAGCATCTGTCATTTCCTGACTTGTTAATTTTAGCCATTCTGACTGGTGTGAGGTGATATCTCATTGTGGTTTTGATTTGTATTTCCCTGATGCCAAGTGAAGTGGAGCACTTTTTCATGTGTCTGTTGGCCATCTGGATGTCTGTTCATGTCTTCTGCCCTTTTCTTGATTGGATTATTTGTTCTTTGGGTGTTGAGTTTGTTAAGTTCTTTATAGATTTTGGACACTAGCCCTTTATCTGATATGTCATTTGCAAATATATTCTCCCATTCTGTCAGTTGTCTTTTGATTTTGTTAACTGTTTCCTTTGCTGTGTAAAAGCTTTTGATCTTGATGAAATTGATGAAATCCCAATAGTTCATTTTTGCCCTTGCTTCCCTTGCCTTTGGCAATGTTCCTAGGAAGATGTTGCTGCGGCTGAGGTCGAAGAGGTTGCTGCCTGTGTTCTCCTCAAGAATTTTGATGGATTCCTTTCTCACATTGAGATCCTTCATCCATTTTGAGGTTATTTTCATGTGTGGTATAAGGAAATGGTCCAATTTCATTTTTCTGCATGTGGTTGTCCAATTTTCCCAACACCATTTATTGAAGAGACTGTCTTTTTTCCATTGTTGAAGATTAGTTGACCATAGAGTTGAGGGTCTATTTCTGGGCTCTCTATTCTGTTCCATTGATCTATGTGTCTGTTTTTGTGCCAGTACCATGATGTCTTGATGATGACAGCTTTGTAACAGAGCTTGAAGTCTGGAATTGTGATCCCACCAACTTTGGCTTTCTTTTTCAATATTCCTTTGGCAATTTGAGGTCTTTTCTTTGAAAAAAAATGGGTGGTATTTTGATAGGAATTGCATTAAATGTGGAGATTGCTTTAGGTAGCATAGGCATTTTCACAATATTTGTTCTTCCAATTCAGGAGCATGGAACATTTTTCCATTTCTTTGTGTTTTTCTCAATTTCTTTCATGAGTACTTCACAGTTTTCTGAGTATAGATTCTTAGCCTCTTTGGTTAGGTTTTTTCCTAGGTATCTTATGGTTTTGGGTGCAATTGTAAATGGGATTGACTCCTTAATTTCTCTTTCTTCTGTCTTGTTGTTTGTGTAGAGAAATGCAACAGATTTCTGTTCATTGATTTTATATCCTGACACTTTCCTGTAAAAGTTCTAGCAGATTTGGCGTGGAGTCCTTTGGGTCTTCCACATATAGTATCATATCATCTGCAAAGAGGGATAGTTTGACTTCTTCTTTGCCGATTTGGATGCCTTTAATTTCCTTTTGTTGTCTGATTGCTGAGGCTAGGACTTCTAGTACTATGTTGAATAGCAGTGGTGATAATGGACATCCCTGCCGTGTTCCTGACCTTAGCAGAAAAGCTTTCAGTTTTTCTCCATTGAGAATGATATTTGTGGTGGGTTTTTCATAGATGGCTTTGATAATATTGAAGTATGTGCCCTCTATCCCTACACTTTGAAGAGTTTTGATCAGGAATTGATGCTGTACTTTGTCAAATGTTTTTTCAGCATCTATTGAGAGTATCATATGGTTCTTGTTCTTTCTTTTATTAATGTGTTGTATCACATTGATTGATTTGCAGATGTTGAACCAACCCTGCAGCCCTGGAATAAATCCCACTTGGTCGTGGTGAATAATCCTTTTAATGTACTATTGAATCTTATTGGCTAGTATTTTGGTGAGAATTTTTGCATCTGTGTTCATCAAGGATATTGGTCTGTAGTTCTCTTTTTTGATGGGATCCTTGTCTGGTTTTGGGATCAAGGTGATGCTGGCCTCATAAAATGAGTTTGGAAGTTTTCCTTCCATTTCTATTTTTTGGAACAGTTTCAGGAGAATAGGAATTAGTTCTTCTTTAAATGTTTGGTAGAATTCCCCTGGGAATCCAGCTGGCCCTGGGCTTTTGTTTGGAGATTTTTGATGACTGTTTCAATCTCCTTACTGGTTATGGGTCTGTTCAGGCTTTCTATTTCTTCCTGATTCAGTTGTGGTAGTTTATATGTCTCTAGGAATGCATCCATTTCTTCCAGATTGTCAAATTTGTTGGCGTAGAGTTGCTCATAGTATGTTCTTATAATTGTCTGTATTTCTTTGGTGTTAGTTGTGATCTCTCCTCTTTCATTCATGATTTTATTTATTTGGGTCCTTTCTCTTTTCTTTTTGATAAGTCTGGCCAGGGGTTTATCAATATGATTAATTCTTTCAAAGAACCAGCTCCTCGTTTCGTTGATTTGCTCTATTGGTTTTTTTTTGGTTTCTATTTCATTGATTTCTGCTCTAATCTTTATAATTTCTCTTCTCCTGCTGGGTTTAGGGTTTCTTTCTTTTTCTTTCTCTAGCTCCTTTAGGTGTAGGGTTAAGTCATGTACTTGAGACCTTTCTTGTTTCTTGAGAAAGGCTTGTACTGCTATATATTTTCCTCTCAGGACTGCCTTTGCTGTGTCCCCCAGATTTTGAACCATTGTGTTTTCATTATCATTTGTTTCCATGAATTTTTTCAATTCTTCTTTAATTTGCTGGTTGACCCATTCATCTTTTTGAAGGATGTTGCTTAGTCTCCATGTATTTGGGTTCTTCCCAAATTTCCTCTTGTGATTGAGTTCTAGCTTCAGAGCACTGTGGTCTGAAAATATGCAGGGAATGATCTCAATCTTCTGATACCGGTTGAGACCTGATTTAGGACCCAGGTTGTGATCTATTCTGTAGAATGTTCCATGTGCACTAGAGAAGAATGTGTATTCCATTGCTTTGGGATGAAATGTTCTGAATATATCTGTGATGTCTATCTGGTCCAGTGTGTCATTTAAGGCCTTTATTTCCTTGTTGATCTTTTGCTTGGATGATCTGTCCATTTCAGTGAGGGGAGTGTTAAAGTCCCCTACTATTGTATTATTGTTGTATTATTGTATTTTATTATTATTGTATCATTGTTGATTTGTTTCTTTGATTTTGTTATTAACTGGCTTATATAGTCGGCTGTTCCCAATTAGGGGCATAGATATTTAAAATTGTTAGATCTTCTTGTTGGACAGATCCTTTGAGTATGATATAGTGTCCTTCCTCATCTCTTGTTATAGTCTTTGGCTTAAAATCTAACTGATCTGATATAAGGATTGCTACCCCTGCTTTCTTCTGATATCCATTAGCATGGTAAATTGTTTTCCACTCCCTCACTTTAAATCTGGAGGTGTCTTTGGGTCTGAAATGAGTTTCTGGTAGGCAACATATAGATGGGTTTGCTTTTTTATCCATATTAATACCCTGTGTCTTTTGATTGGGGCATTTAGCCCATTAACATTCAGGGTAGCTACTGAGAGATATGAATTTAGTGCCATTGTATTGCCTGTAAGGTGACTGTTACTGTAAATTGTTTCTGTTCCTTTTTGATCTACTATTTTTAGGCTCTCTCTTTGCTTAGAAGACCCCTTTCAATATTTCCTGTAGAGCTGGTTTGGTGTTTGCAAATTCTTTCAGTTTTTGTTTGTCCTGGAAGCTTTTTATCTCTCCTTCTATTTTCAATGATAGCCTAGCTGGATATAGTATTCTTGGCTGCATGTTTTTCTTGTTTAGTGCTCTGAATATATCATTCCACCTCTTTCTGGCCTGCCAGGTCTCTGGTGATAAGTCTGCTGCCAATCTAATATTTTTACCATTGTATGTTACAGACTTCTTGTCCTGGGCTTCTTTCAGGATTCTCTCTTTGTCACTAAGACTTGTAAATTTTACTATTAGGTGACGGGGTGTGGACCTATTCTTGTTGACTTTGAGGGGAGTTCTCTGCACCTCCTGGATTTTGATGCTTGCTCCCTTTGCCATATTAGGGAGATTCTCTTCAATAATTCTCTCCAATATACCTTCTGCTCCCCACTCTCTTTCTTCTTCTTCTGGAATCCCCATTATTCTAATGTTGTTTCGTCTTATGGTGTCACTTATCTCTCGAATTCTCCCCTCATGGTCCAGTAGCTGTTTGTCCCTCTTTTGCTCAGCTTCTTTATTCTATGTCATTTGGTTTTTTATATTGCTAATTCTTTCTTCTCCCTCATTTATCCTAGCACTGAGAGCCTCCAGTTTTGATTGCACCTCATTAATAGCTTTTTAAATTTCAACTTGGTTAGATTTTAGTACTTTTATTTCTCCAGAAAGGGCTTTTATATCTCCCAAGAGGGTTTCTCTAATATCTTCTATGCCTTTTTCGAGCCCAGCTAGAACCTTGAGAATCGTCATTCTGAACTCTAGATCTGACATATTACCAATGTCTGTATTGATTAGGTCCCTAGCCTTTGGTACTGCCTCTTGTTCTTTTTTTTTTGTGGTGAATTTTTCCACCTTGTCATTTTGTCCAGATAAGAGTATATGAAGGAGCAAGTAAAATACTAAAAGGGTGGCAAAGACCCCAGGAAAATACGCTTTAACCAAATCAGAAGAGATCCCAAATCATGGGGGGGAGAAAGGGGATAAAAAAAGGTTCAGAAAAAAAAAAAAAGAAACAATTAAAAAAAGAAAATGAAAAAAGAAAAAACATAAAAAAGAAAAATATATATATATTAGATAAACCAGTTAAAAAATGTTAAAGAAAAGGGTAAAAATTTTAAAAAATTTAGCAGAAGAAGAGAAAACATAGAAAAAAATTAAATTAACTGCAAGACTAAAGAATCATGGGGAGAAAGTCATGAGTTCTGTGCTTTGCTTTCTCCTCCTCTGGAATTCTGCTGCTCTCCTTGGTATTGAACCTGCACTCCTTGGTAGGTACACTTGGTCCTGGCTGGATTTCTTGTTGATCTTCTGGGGGAGAGGCCTGTTGTAGTGATTCTCAAGTGTCTTTGCCCCAGGCGGAATTGCACCACCCTTACCAGCAGCCGGGCTGAGTAATCCGCTTGGGTTTGCTTTCAGGAGCTTTTGTTCCCTGAATGCTTTCTGTATTGTTCTGGAGGACGGGAATGAAAATGGCAGCCTCCTGGTCTCCGGCCCAGAGGAGCCGAGAGCCCAGGGCCCCACTCCTCAGTGCGCCCTCAGAGAACAGCGCCCAATCCCTCCTGTCTCCGTGGCCTCTGGCCTCGCTCCGAGCTCACTGAGCCTGCGACCCGTTCAAGGTAACCCCGAGCTGAGAGCTCACTCCTCAGCTCTGTCTCTGTAGCTGGCTTTCCTGTTCTAATACCTGCAAGTTCTGAGACACTCAGACACCCCCAATCCTTCTGTGACCCTGTGGGACCTGAGGCCACTCTGACCTTGCGTGGGCTTCACCAGTATTTAGCCTCTGGAGCGATGTCCCTCAGTGGAACAGACTTTTAAAAGTCCTGATTTAGTGCTCCGTTGCTCTGTCACTTGCCGGGAGCCTGCCCCTCCCTTTCGGTCTATCTTCCTGTCGCTTTGGATTCACTTTTCCACTGGTCCTACCTTTCAGAAAGTGGTTGATTTTCTGTTTCTAGAATTGCCATTCTTCTTCTCTTCAATCTCCCATTGGATTTGTAGGTGTTTGCAATCTTTAGATAATCCATCTAGCTGATTTCCTGCTACTTGATGTAGTCTCAGCCTGCTACTTCTCTGCCATCTTGACTCCTCCCCCATTACTGGCATTTCATTTTGTTCTAAGGATCACTAACCTGAATTTCTATGTTTAATCCCCAGTGTCCCGGAATCCTATTTCACATAGTGAAAATCTACATTGAATAAAATATCTTAAAGCTAGATACATTAAACACAGAACATAATATTTTAAATGTAGGAAAAGAAAAAATATACCTACCAAGGTCTCTTATAGCAATTGCTGTCAGCATGGGATCTGAACTCACAAGGATAGTTGAAAATAGTAACCATGGTATGGTTTCCAAAAGTAATTTATCCACAGATGCCAGATACCAAAGAATTAATATGTAATTCATCACAAAGCCAGGAATTGTAATTAAAAGTACCTGCAAAAAATTTTTGCAGATAGAAAAATCAGATTGCCTTTGTATCCTATTTTTAAAAGTAGATTATCAACCTTATTTAATAAACATCTGCTTGCAACCCTGGAAATAAGAGGCAAATATTGCAATGAGATTCTTGGGACCTATAACATACCAGTTATAGGAAATATCATCCTGTCATTAAAAGGAAACTTTAATTTTCTTGGCAAGGCCACTGAATATACATATGTATGTGTAAAGGTGTATGTGCACATACAATATATCATGCATATATACACACTTAACTATGCAGAGACATGAAACATAGGCTATCGACATAGAAAGATAGAACACAAGTTTGAAAGAAGTCACAAAAGAGGAAAAGAAGAAGAAAATAAGATAATAGAAGGAATGCAGAGAAATGGCAGAGGACTCTAGAAAGATGGGAAGAAAATTCCTGTTATTCTACAATTGGAACCTGGTCTTCTACCTTCCTACTCTTGCCTTCTGCTTCCTCTTACTACACCAGTGGCAGCTATGTAGCAAAATTTCATTCCCAAAGGGACTTAGAAAATGTGATGTGCCTGAAGCTACCTATAAGACTAACATAACACACACACACACAAAAAAAACCCATAAAAAAAGAATTCAGAAATGCATCCCCATGGTCATTGCAGCATTATTTAAATACAATAAGGTAAATTTACACCATTTACTTTATTTACAATAATATATACAGTAATAAGACATGGAAGCAATGAAGTATCCATTGATAGATGGAGTTGATAAAGAATATGTATTATATATATAATAGAATACTATCCAACCATAAAAGAGAAGGAATTTTTGTCTTCTGCGACAACATGGATGAAACTTGAAGGCATTATGCTTCATGAACTAAGTCAGATAGAAAAAGGGAAATATGGTATGATCTCACATATATGTGGAATCTTTAAAAAAAATAAACTGAGCTCATAGACACAGAGAATAGATTGGCAATTGCCAGAAGTAGGGGAGGGGTAGGAAGTTGGTGAAAAGGGTGAAACATTATTAGGTGTTTATTCACCACCTGCTAGGCAATGAGGGATCGGAACAGGACCTAGAGAGGTGAAGGGGGTCAAAAGGTACAAATTCCCAGTTCTAAATAAATCATGGAGATGTAATGTATAGCATGGTCACTTCGGTTAATAATACTGTACTGTATATTTAAAAGCTGCTAAGAATTTAGCAACAAATTAAAAAAAAATTTGTAATTATGCGGTGATGGATGTTAATTAGACTTACTTTGATGGTCATTTCAAAATCCATACAACTACCGAATCATTAGATTGTATACCTCAAAGTAATATAATGTCGTATGTCCATTATAGCTCAATTTAAAAATAAAAAATAAAAATGAAAAATTATAAATATTTCATAATGATATTCACAAATGCTCTCACTACCAATATTAAATAAAAAACAGCAATATATATATATATATATATATATATGTATTTGTACCTATAAGAGTCTTGTGACTAAACTTTATCAGACATCCTTTATTTCTTCAGAATTTCAATAAGTAATACTAAGGACATTCACCATTTTAAGGTTTTCCATAGAGATTGCCAAACTGCCTTCCAGAAGGGTTTGCCAACAAACATAGCCACCAACAGTGTACCAATCAATCCCATTTAAGACAATTCTCCAGAGAAGTAAAATCAAATGACACCCCCAGGTTCCTGTCTCAGTTTTTGCTACATCAGGAAAGTCATGCCTTTCTCTAATGAAAAAGTACAGGCTCTCATTCTTTTGTTTATTACATGTTTATTCACCACCTGCTAGCAATGAGGCATTGTGTAGGCTCTAGAGAGGCAAAACCAAAGATAGTAAAAAAAAAAAAAAAAAAAAAGAATTCAGAAGAACTAAAATCTTAAAAGCTGTCTTCTTTCTGATTATTTTGTTCTTTATTTGTATGAAGTCATGCATGATGAATTGGGGAATAGACTCTAGTTCAGGAGGCTGGGGTGCTAGTGCAAAGTGATTTGGTTAAGTCATCTAATCATACATCTCTTCCTGAATCTTAGAAGTGGCAGAATAATGATGGATTGTTTATATGGCCCTGTCGAGCCCAGGATCTCCTGAGAGGGAGTATTTGGTGGATGAACCTTGGTGACAGCATTAGAAAGGTGTGAGAAAATCAATGCCTCCTACATGTTGACGTCTAGAGTGGCTGGGTTCTCATGGCAAGGTTTTGATCATCTGGAGAGTTGTATAACTAACTCCTGTTCTAAGGAAAGATTAAAATGAGGTTCTGAGATAGGAAGACTGAGGGTCAGGAGACCCGAATCCTTGTACTCCCACCAAATAGCTGTCAACACACCGATAAGTCACAAAGCATATTGTTTGTAAAAGTGGTTGCAGTAATTCTGTTCCCTGAATTCACACCACTGGAAAGTTATCTCCAGCGCTGACTTAGTCAGTCATGTCATTCTTTGCTTTGGCTAAAAGGAGCAAACACGATGAGGGTACAACCTAAAAAGCATTGGCAAATTGGAGCTTGCTCTCTACTGTTGATGTCTTGAGACTCTGCAACCATCATGGCAAGAAATCTGGAATAACTTTCTAGATCATGGTAGTGACACCCACTGCCTACAGCCAACTTTAAAGGTAACTACCATGCATGGGGCCATCCAGCTCATCCCACCTCAGCTGACCCAAGAGAACAGAGTTGCAGGAGACAGCTCAGCAGAGATCACCCAAATCCAGCCCAAAGGACTTTTATATCTCTGTTCTGTTCAATTTCTTTTCTTTTCTTTCTTTCTTTCTTTTTTTCCTTTGGTCATTTGTCTGAACTCCCATTTGCTTGGACTCAAAATAAAGTAAGTTATTTTAATAGTTTGGTTTCTAATGTAGTTTAGGTAATGGCCTTATATTTACAAAGCTATATTAATTACTTTGAATGAAATATATATCCTGCTTAAGATTTGGAGTTATTTTTTTTCCGAAGGTCTTTCCTTGATGGGGTTCAAATATCACCTGATGAGAAAAAAAATCATAATAGTTGGTGAATTAGAGTTAGAGCTGTTTCTGTGAGTATCCTCCATTTTTGTTCATGTGAGTATGGAAGTTTCAGAAGGTGGATATTTAAAACACAGCTTTTATGAAAAGCAGTAAAAAACTAGACCAAATATATTTTGTAAAGGCTTTTTAATAGCATCTTGGAATTAAAATTATAACTGGCATTATACTCTGCCAGACAGATTTTCAGAATAACTTTTTTTCTCCATAGGTTTTTTTCCCCTGAGCTTTCAAAAAACACTGGACAATTGCTCAGATATGGTTTATTCACTAAAATACAAAGCTGAATTTACTTCTCCCATACCTTATATTTTTTCCTTGTCTTCTTTATTTTCTTTTTTTTTTAAATTTTTTTATTTTTTATAAACATATATTTTTATCCCCAGGGGTACAGGTCTGTGAATCACCAGGTTTACACACTTCACAGCACTCACCAAATCACATACCCTCCCCAATGTCCATAATCCCACCCCCTTCTCCCAAACCCCCTCCCCCCGGCAACCCTCAGTTTGTTTTGTGAGATTAAGAGTCACTTATGGTTTGTCTCCCTCCCAATCCCATCTTGTTTCATTTATTCTTCTTCTACCCACTTAAGCCTCCATGTTGTATCACCACTTCCTCATATCAGGGAGATCATATGATAGTTGTCTTTCTCTGCTTGACTTATTTCGCTAAGCATGATACGCTCTAGTTCCATCCATGTTGTTGCAAATGGCAAGATTTCATTTCTTTTGATGGCTGCATAGTATTCCATTGTGTATATATACCACATCTTCTTGATCCATTCATCTGTTGATGGACATCTAGGTTCTTTCCATAGTTTGGCTATTGTGGACATTGCTGCTATAAACATTCGGGTGCCCATGCCCCTTTGGATCACTACATTTGTATCTTTAGGGTAAATACCCAATAGTGCAATTGTTGGGTCATAGGGCAGTTCTATTTTCAACATTTTGAGGAACCTCCATGCTGTTTTCCAGAGTGGCTGCACCAGCTTGCATTCCCACCAACAGTGTAGGAGGGTTCCCCTTTCTCCGCATCCTCGCCAGCATCTGTCATTTCCTGACTTGTTGATTTTAGCCATTCTGACTGGTGTGAGGTGATATCTCATTGTGGTTTTGATTTGTATTTCCCTGATGCCGAGTGATATGGAGCACTTTTTCATGTGTCTGTTGGCCATCTGGATGTCTTCTTTGCAGAAATGTCTGTTCATGTCCTCTGCCCATTTCTTGATTGGATTATTTGTTCTTTGGGTGTTAAGTTTGCTAAGTTCTTTATAGATTCTGGACACTAGTCCTTTATCTGATATGTCGTTTGCAAATATCTTCTCCCATTCTGTCAGTTGTCTTTTGATTTTGTTAACTGTTTCCTTTGCTGTGCAAAAGCTTTTGATCTTGATGAAATCCCAATAGTTCATTTTTGCCCTTGCTTCCCTTGCCTTTTGCGTTGTTCCTAGGAAGATGTTGCTGTGGCAGAGGTCGAAGAGGTTGCTGCCCGTGTTCTCCTCAAGGATTTTGATGGATTCCTTTCGTACATTGAGGTCCTTCATCCATTTTGAGTCTATTTTTGTGTGTGGTGTAAGGGAATGGTCCAATTTCATTTTTCTGCATGTGGCTGTCCAATTTTCCCAGCACCATTTATTGAAAAGGCTGTCTTTTTTCCATTGGACATTCTTTCCTGCTTTGTCGAAGATTAGTTGACCATAGAGTTGAGGGTCTATTTCTGGGCTCTCTATTCTGTTCCATTGATCTATGTGTCTGTTTTTTGTGCCAGTACCATGCTGTCTTGATGATGACAGCTTTGTAATAGAGCCTGAAGTCCGGAATTGTGATGCCACCAACGTTGGCTTTCTTTTTCAATATCCCTTTGGCTATTCGAGGTCTTTTCTGGTTCCATATAAATTTTAGCATTATTTGTTCCATTTCTTTGAAAAAGATGGATGGTACTTTGATAGGGATTGCATTAAATGTGTAGATTGCTTTAGGTAGCATAGACATTTTCACAATATTTATTCTTCCAATCCAGGAGCATGGAACATTTTTCCATTTCTTTGTGTCTTCCTCAATTTCTTTCATGAGTACTTTATAGTTTTCTGAGTATAGATTCTGTGTCTCTTTGGTTAGGTTTATTCCTAGGTATCTTATGGTTTTGGATGCAATTGTAAATGGGATTGACTCCTTAATATCTCTTTCTTCTGTCTTGCTGTTGGTGTAGAGAAATGCAACTGATTTCTGTGCATTGATTTTATATCCTGACACTTTACTGAATTCCTGTATAAGTTCTAGCAGTTTTGGAGTGGAGTCTTTTGGGTTTTCCACATATAGTATCATATCATCTGCGAAGAGTGATAATTTGACTTCTTCTTTGCCGATTTGGATGCCTTTAATTTCCTTTTGTTGTCTGATTGCTAAGGCTAGGACCTCTAGTGCGATGTTGAATAGCAGTGGTGATAATGGACATCCCTGCCGTGTTCCTGACCTTAGCGGAAAAGCTTTCAGTTTTTCTCCATTGAGAATGATATTTGCGGTGGGTTTTTCATAGATGGCTTTGATGATATTGAGGTATGTGCCCTCTATCCCTACACTTTGAAGAGTTTTGATCAGGAAGGGATGTTGTACTTTGTCAAATGCTTTTTCAGCATCTATTGAGAGTATCATATGGTTCTTGTTCTTTCTTTTATTGATGTGTTGTATCACATTGACTGATTTGCGGATGTTGAACCAACCTTGCAGCCCTGGAATAAATCCCACTTGGTCGTGGTGAATAATCCTTTTAATGTACTGTTGAATCCTATTGGCTAGTATTTTGTTGAGTATTTTCGCATCTGTGTTCATCAAGGATATCGGTCTATAGCTCTCTTTTTTGGTGGGATCCTTGTCTGGTTTTGGGATCAAGGTGATGCTGGCCTCATAAAATGAGTTTGGAAGTTTTCCTTCCATTTCTATTTTTTGGAACAGTTTCAGGAGAATAGGAATTAGTTCTTCTTTAAATGTTTGGTAGAATTCCCCCGGGAAGCCGTCTGGCCCTGGGCTTTTGTTTGTTTGGAGATTTTTAATGACTGTTTCAATCTCCTTACTTATTATGGGTCTGTTCAGGCTTTCTATTTCTTCCTGGCTCAGTTGTGGTAGTTTATATGTTTCTAGGAATGCATCCATTTCTTCCAGATTGTCAAATTTATTGCCGTAGAGTTGCTCATAGTATGTTCTTATAATTGTCTGTATTTCTTTGGTGTTAGTTGTGATCTCTCCTCTTTCATTCATGATTTTATTTATTTGGGTCCTTTCTCTTTTCTTTTTGATAAGTCGGGCCAGGGGTTTATCAATTTTATTAATTCTTTCAAAGAACCAGCTCCTAGTTTCGTTGATTTGTTCTATTGTTTTTTTGGTTTCTATTTCATTGATTTCTGCTCTGATCTTTATGATTTCTCTTCTCCTGCTGGGCTTAGGGTTTCTTTCTTGTTCTTTCTCCAGCTCCTTTAGGTGTAGGGTTAGGTTGTGTACCTGAGACCTTTCTTGTTTCTTGATAAAGGCTTGTACCGCTATATATTTTCCTCTCAGGACTGCCTTTGTTGTGTCCCACAGATTTTGAACCGTTGTATTTTCATTATCATTTGTTTCCATGATTTTTTTCAATTCTTCTTTAATTTCCCGGTTGACCCATTCATTCTTTAGAAGGATACTGTTTAGTCTCCATGTATTTGGGTTCTTTCCAAACTTCCTTTTGTGGTTGAGTTCTAGCTTTAGAGCATTGTGGTCTGAAAATATGCAGGGAATGATCCCAATCTTTTGATACCGGTTGAGTCCTGATTTAGGACCGAGGATGTGATCTATTCTGGAGAATGTTCCATGTGCACTAGAGAAGAATGTGTATTCTGTTGCTTTGGGATGAAATATTCTGAATATATCTGTGATGTCCATCTGGTCCAGTGTGTCGTTTAAGGCCTTTATTTCCTTGCTGATCTTTTGCTTGGATGACCTGTCCATTTCAGTGAGGGGAGTGTTAAAGTCCCCTACTATTATTGTATTATTGTTGATCTGTTTCTTTGATTTTGTTATTAATTGGTTTATATAGTTGGCTGCTCCCACATTGGGGGCATAGATATTTAAAATTGTTAAATCTTCTTGTTGGACAGACCCTTTGAGTATGATATAGTGTCCTTCCTCATCTCTTATTATAGTCTTTGGCTTAAAATCTAATTGATCTGATATAAGGATTGCCACTCCTGCTTTCTTCTGATGTCCATTAGCATGGTAAATTCTTTTCCACCCCCTCACTTTAAATCTGGAGGTGTCTTCGGGCTTAAAATGTGTTTCTTGGAGGCAACATATAGATGGGTTTTGTTTTTTTATCCATTCTGATACCCTGTGTCTTTTGACAGGGGCATTTAGCCCATTCACATTCAGGGTAACTATTGAGAGATATGAATTTAGTGCCATTGTATTGCCTGTAAGGTGACTGTTACTGTATGTGGTCTCTGTTCCTTTCTGATCTACCACTTGTAGGCTCTCTCTTTGCTTAGAGGACCCCTTTCAATATTTCCTGTAGAGCTGGTTTGGTATTTGCAAATTCTTTCAGTTGTTCTTTGTCCTGGAAGCTTTTAATCTCTCCTTCTATTTTCAATGATAGCCTAGCTGGATATAGTATTCTTGGCTGCATGTTTTTCTCGTTTAGTGCTCTGAAAATATCATGCCAGCTCTTTCTGGCCTGCCAGGTCTCTGTGGATAAGTCAGCTGCCAATCTAATATTTTTACCATTGTATGTTACAGACTTCTTTTCCCGGGCTGCTTTCAGGATTTTCTCTTTGTCATTGAGACTTGTAAATTTTACTATTAGTTGACGGGGTGTGGGCCTATTCTTATTGATTTTGAGGGGCGTTCTCTGAACCTCCTGAATTTTGATGCTCGTTCCCTTTGCCATATTGGGGAAATTCTCCCCAATAATTCTCTCCAGTATACCTTCTGCTCCCCTCTCACTTTCTTCTTCTTCTGGAATCCCAATTATTCTAATGTTGTTTCGTCTTATGGTGTCACTTATCTCTCGAATTCTCCCCTCGTGGTCCAGTAGCTGTTTGTCCCTCTTTTGCTCAGCTTCTTTATTCTCTGTCATTTGGTCTTCTATATCACTAATTCTTTCTTCTGCCTCATTTATCCTAGCAGTTAGAGCCTCCTCTGGCGGAGAAGTAGCAAGCTGAGACTGCCTCAGCTAGCCGGAGATCAGCTAGATAGCTTATCTAAAGATTGCAAACACCTGAAAATCCATCGGCAGATCGAAGAGAAGAACAGCAATTCTGGAAACAGAAAAACAACCACTTTCTGAAAGGTAGGACCGGCGGAGAAGTGAATCCAAAGCGATGGGAAGATAGACCCCGGGGGGAGGGGCCGGCTCCCGGCAAGCGGCGGAGCAACCGTGCACAAAATCGGGACTTTTAAAAGTCTGTTCCACTGAGGGACATCGCTCCAGAGGCTAAACTGGGGCGAAGCCCACGCGGGGTCAGCGTGGCCTCAGGTCCCGCAGGGTCACAGAAGGATCGGGGGTGTCTGAGTGTCGCAGAGCTTGCGGGTATTGGAACGGGAAAGCCAGCTACAGAGACAGAGCCGACAGTAAGCTCACAGCTCCGTGTTACCTTGAACGGGTCGCAGGCTCGGTGAGCTCGGAGCGCGGCCGGAGGTCAGGCAGACGGGAGTAACTGGGCGCGGTTCTCTGAGCGCACACTGAGGAGTGCGGCCCTGGGCTCTCGGCTCCTCCGGGCCGGAGACCAGGAGGCCGCCATTTGTATTCCCGTCCTCTGGAACTCTACGGAAAGCGCTCAGGGAACAAAAGCTCCTGAAAGCAAACCCGAGCGGATTACTCACCCCGGCCCCGGGTAAGGGCGGTCTAATTCCGCCTGGGGCAAATACACTTGAGAATCACTACAACAGGCCCCTCCCCCAGAAGATCAACAAGAAATCCAGCCAAGACCAAGTTCACCTACCAAGGAGTGCGGTTTCAATACCAGGAGAGCAGCAGAATTCCAGAGGAGGAGAAAGCCAAGCACGGAACTCATGGCTTTTTTCCTGTGATTTTTTTTAGTCTTGCAGTTAATTTAATTTTTTCTTTTTCATTTTTTTTTTTTCTCGCCTTCGGGTAAAATTTTTTTTTTAACTGTTACCTTTTTCTTTTTTAACGATTTTATACTAGTTTATCTAATATATATATTTTTGCTTTTTTACATTTTTCTTAGGTGTATTCTTTTTTAAAAATTCTTTTCTTTTCTTTTCTTTTTTTTTTCTTTTCTTTCTTCCTTTTTGAACCTCTTTTTATCCCCTTTCTCCCCACTCACGATTTTGGATCTCTTCTAATTTGGTTAAAGCATATTTTCCTGGGGTTGTTGCCACCCTTTTAGTATTTTACTTGCCCCTTCATTTACTCTTCTCTGGACCAAATGACAAGACGTAAAAATTCAACACAAAAAAAAGAACAAGAGGCAGTACCGAAGGCTAGGGACCTAATCAATACAGACATCGGTAATATGTCAGATCTAGAGTTCAGAATGACAATTCTCAAGGTTCTAGCCGGGCTCGAAAAAGGCATGGAAGATATTAGAGAAACCCTCTCGAGAGATATAAAAGCCCTTTCTGGAGAAATAAAAGAACTAAAATCTAACTAAGGTGAAATCAAAAAAGCTATTAATGAGGTGCAATCAAAAATGGAGGCTCTTCTTTATTTTCTAATTTAGAGCAAAATTTTTAAAAATTTGAACATAGACAACATAGAGTAGGTCATGAGTGAATGATATTATCGCAAAAAAGAATGTCTTACCTGCCAAAATAACTTCTGCACTATGTAAACATCCATGTCAAAGGCAACATTAAAGATAATTATTGGGGTAAATAGATCAAAAAAGATTTTTGGACTCATCCATTGTATGGCATCTGCATATATTTGGACCTAATAATATAAAAAAATGTCATTATCTCATTTATCCATCCTTCTATTAGCATAGATTATAAGCCAGGCACTCCTATCACTAGCAAAAGAGAAAAAGATATATCACAGTGAATAGGTTTTCAAATCTTGACTGTACTGCTTTTCATCATTTTCTTTCTTGTTTAAAAAAAAAACTTATTTATTATTTTAGAGAGAGGGGAAAGTGGAGTGGGGGAGGGAGAGAGAGTCTTAAGACTTAAGCCCCATGCAGGGCTCGATCTTACCACCCTGAGATCATGACTTGAACAGAAACCAAGAGTCAGACACCTAACTGACGGTGCCACCCAGGCACTCCAGATTTTCATAATTTTCCATCGCATTATCTCCATGCCTATTTTGTTTTTTAAACAACAGGTATAGAAAGTACATTGATGGTGGGTACAAGAGAAAAATGAAGGAGATCTTCAGGCATACAAGAGGGAGACAGGTTTCAGGTGGATGGATTATCACGCACAACCATCCACAAAGGAGCAAGCAATCATATTAAATTTCAGAAACTACAAATAATTAACCATGGCTTACACAGAAGATGGGTGTGGGAGAGTAGCAGGGATAAAAACTGGGAAGTTAATGTTGTTAATGAAATAACTAATTAATGGTGTTTATCACAAATTATTTAGTTGATATTTGTAAATCCCGTTATGGGCATCCACTCAACATTCTGTTCATTAAGGAAACACGGATTGCCTGCTGTGTTAGTTGGTATCTTTGCTTTGGGAGGGATGAGTCTCCATGACTCTCTTGTGTTTCTCCATGTCTTAGGAGTGAAGGCACTGATTGCTTTTCTTCCAGACTAACTTTCAAAAGTATTTGTATAGCTCACAGCATTGGAAGACAGAGCCACATGCCCTCCTTGAGAGCAAAGAACTGGCATACTATGCTGTACAGTGTAATAAGGACAGTGTCTCCGTCCAGGGCAAGAGGTCAGGAGAGCTTACTGCCCATCATGAAATATTCAAGTTCTCTAAACTCGGGTTTCTTCTCCTATAATGCAATCCGTCATGTATGCAGGTTTCACCGGGCTCTCTTTTTTTCTCCCTGTGGGTATTGGGGCTCATGGAACAAGAAGATGCTGATACTCCACAGTTTCTGCTCTTGCCGTGAGCAATGAAGTCCTTTCCTTGGGCCCAAGCGTCCTGTGTCTTTTGCCACGATCATGAAACTGTGGCATGCTAACTTATTATTTGCAAATAGAGTAAAATCTGAGACCCTGCACAGTTCTTGATCTCTGTTCTCTTCTTTTAAAAAGTTATTGACAAATAGAAAAGTTGATAGAAGTACTTAGAATCGCATATAAGTCAAAATTGTATGGTTACAAAACCTATTGATGACAAATGAAGTAATAATCTGGTTCTTATATGGATACATGTTTTTCGTAATGTTCATTAATATCACTGGTTACCTTTGTTTGGGAAGGCCAATCGTTTTCATGCATGTTCTCATTCACACTCTGACTGACTAGAGTAAGTGGAGAAGTATGGCCCAGGGCCACATCTGACTCAATGCTTGTTTTTGTAAAATAAATTCCTGTTAGAACACAGCCATGCTTCTCACTTACATATTGCCTAGGGTCGCTTTTGAACGATAATGGCAGAGTTGAGTTATTGTGACAGAGCTCACGTGGCTTGGATACCCTAAAATATTTACAATATGGCCTTTTATAGAAAAAATTTGTTGCCTGTCTGGGGCTAGAAACCTATTTAATGTGTCAATGATGCATTCTACATCCCTTATAGTAAAGAGAGTCTCTCTCCTCTACCTGACTCCAGCTGTTCTCAACTATTTATAACATCGTAGCTGCCTTGACCACATCTGTGGTTTGCCTTCCTCTCACTTCCAACTCCAGGTAAGAGGTTCAGATTCTGTTTCTTGAGATCTTGTAAGACACACACATAAGACTTAGCCTCTATTCTAATGGGAACCCTGTAAAGCATTCCTAACTGAGGCAATAGATTGGTTCAATGTCAGAATTCTCTTGCAACTAGAGTCCTGTACCAGCCGCTCAGAGTCTCTGGGCTTCTATCTTATTAGCCAATTCTTGGGATGTCTGAGTAGCTCAGTTGGTTAAGCATTTGCCTTTGGCTCAAACCATGATCCCAGGGTCCTAGGATCTAGTTCCACATCAAGGCTCCTTGCTCAGCAGGGAGCCTGCTACTCCTTCTGCGTGCAGCTCCTCCTGCTTGTGCTCTCTCTCTCCCTGACAAATGAACGAGTAAAATCTTTAAAGAGAAGAGGCAATTCTCATCTAAGTTTTTGAATTCTGCTTAAACTGTCATTAGCTGCTCATACTCTCAGTAGGTGTATGTGAACTTATTCTCTGAGGTGCCCAACTCCTTACAGATGGAGGCTCTGTTTGACTCTGTGTAGCTGAATCTCAGCTCTGTCACCCTTGTTCCTTTTTTCATGCATCTGGTCTGACATCATCCATATCACAAGCATCCACAGACTGGCAGAGCAGTGAATTGGCAAGTATTTTTGCAAATTTCCTTAAGCCATTTTTTGTATTTGTATGAATTTGAGATATACTACAAAATACAATATTTACTATACACACCTGCACAGATGTAAAACTTAATATTTCAAAACTGCATCCAATTAAAAATAATATCACAGGGAAAGGAACTGGAAAGTCTTTTAAGTGTAGATTCAAAAATGCTGCAAAAAAATACATATTTACTGAAAGGCAGTGAAATATCACATTTATGGAACTTTAATTTGGTATGTTTTCTTAATACTGAGGACAATGAAATACTGTTCCACTTTTCACTTACTTAATTCCTGTAATTGAAACCTTCTCTCATACTTAAGCACATTGAACTGGTATAATTCTTAATCTGCTGGATTCTGTATTTACCTCTTCTATGAAGTATCTCGTTTCCTCAGTATCTTTAGTAAATATTCCTAGCAGTCATTGGTTCTTGGGTTATTACTAAAATGTTTATAGCAATGTTTTGTACATGCTATATATCAGATATTAGTTTCTTTAGCAATCTTGCAATAAGAGGTCAATGAATAACTAAACTTTAATGAAATCTCCTGGTTGATTCCCAAACTAACAATGAGGAACCAGCTGTAAGAATTTGCCCAGTGAGAAAAGCTAGCTTCCTATATTACTCGTTGCCTACTATACATTAGAAAGCCTATAATGAATTGTTATCAAAGTACAATAAGCAATATCACAGCATTGCCTTCAGTTTAATGTTTTATGTCTCTTTGTAATATAAGTTTTAATGAAAGAATGAAAAAAAGTGTTTTCTTTTGATTTTTATAGTATTCTTCTCATAGAAGGAGGCATAATTTATTATTTGAACAAAACCTATGGGAAACACTACCAAGTGGTTAAAAGATAACCGATCCACTCAGAAGACTCCCCCCACCCCATTTTGAAAATTCTTTGCTCAAGTGAAGAAAGTAGTACACAACTAGTTTTAATATATGAATGAAACTATAGTTTGTGATCTCGCAGATAACAATCAAAATACCCCATCTCTTAATTTTTGGCTCATCTGCTTTGATTCTTCCCATCTTTAAATCTAATCATGACCTACCAAATAAAAAGTGTGAATACTTTGAATCCAAAAGATGATAAATAATATGAACTAGACTGTACATATCTCTTTTCAGGGGCAGATTATCATTGGATTCATTTGATTGATAATATTGGGTTAAAAGTATGTAATTTAGGAACAAAATTCTAATTTTCTATTACTGTTACTTTCCCCAGTTCTATATGGTGACATTTACAAGATATAGCCATAGAATAAACTCACATAAAGAGAGTTATACCTACCTCCAACTGTGCAGACCAAGGACAGTATTAGAATGATTTTAGGGAGATCTTCAGAAGCAGTCATAAACGTACTTGAGAAAAATTCCTGCCACGTGTTGGAAAGTCCACTGGTAAGAGTGGAATTAGACAGACTAGAATTCAAATCCATTCTGCTGTTTCTCACAGACCTTTTGAGTTCAACTCTTAAGACTCAGCAAAACGCTCACAGGATCACAGGATTGTAAAATTTGCCTTCTTCTTGGACTTCTAGTACATTTCTTAAAAAAAGAAGAAGAAGAAGAAGAAGAAGAAGAAAGAAGCTCACATTTCTCCTTAGTTATTTCTGGAGATATCTTAGGGTCCACCAAATTTTGCGAAGCCTCTGCCTTCTATGATGCTTACAATTTGAATGAGGTATAAAAAGTACAACCCCAAGTGATACAACCCCAGTGTCACCCTGTGTTCACTTACAATGCCAAGTACTCCTCTGCTGTTACTCACCGTGCATCTACCCAATGGTGTGAAAGGAGCTTTCATCTAACCAGTTACTGGGACCACAGACTAGTATAGATTACTTAGTTCTGGGGATGGACAACTGAAGGGTTTGCCCTCAGCTTATCAGAGCCTCTGGAAGCATGTCTGGCAGCTGTTCCAAATGGGGAAAAAAAAATGGATATGGTCAGAATATTCTTATCTCTTTTGCTGCTCTCTCCAGACAGGAGCTAATAGACCATGGTGATATTCCATCTTAGCATTCTTTTATCTCATTTAGGAGCAATGAGCCAGGTTTTCTCTAACTTTTGTATATTAATCAAGAACATAAGAAAAATGTTGAAACCAAAAGGATTTAAAACAGGGGAGTTGTTACATGTTCTATCTCACTGTTGCTTCATGGAAGAGGAACACGGGCCACGATGTGTCCTGGGATGTGTCTTAGTTTGAGGAAATAAGTGATAGTTACAGTCTGTAATCTCATCTGCTTCCCATGCTAAGGAGTGTTTTATATCAGGGTCTTAAAATTCATGCAGAGAATTCTTCCAATTCTATCTCCTAATAGTGACTTAATATTTTCTAGTGTCCTCTATTAGCATCTTATCTGGCTGCCATGCTAAATTAGTTCATTTTTACCAAACTTCCTTTCCTAATCCAGAAATGTCTTTTTAAATTTCAAAGTTCAATGTCTTTTTAAATTTTAAATACTTTTTTGTTATTATGTACCCTTTTCTAATTATAAAAATAATATTTTGAAAGAGAAAATTAAATGAATACATGTTTACTGAACACTTCTGAAATAAATATATAAACAAACATTGCCAAAAACAGGGGGAAAAATCAACCACAGTCCTGCCATCTCATGGTTCTTGTGTGTATTATTTACACTGTTGGGCTCATCTTTACACTAATATACTTTATACTGCTCTCCACTCAGTGTTCTATCAGTGCATCAAAGAGCCTCATAAACACCGTTTATAAATGTTGTATCATATTAGCACCAATGTAAAAGTGCCCACTGTGGTCAGACTGCCCGTAAGCAAAGGGCTGATGCTCTGCAGCTTACAGGGTGAAAGACTCTTCCTTCAATGGCTGTTGTCCTCAGTCTTCCTATGTGTATAGGTCCTTATCTGTGAAACTTACCTTTCTGTGTCTATTTTATTTATTTGGCATCACCTGTGGTGTTATAATGATACTGATGCCTGGGTCCTATACCCAGAGATTTCTGTTTCAATCAGTCTGACTTGCAGCCTGGGTTTCATCAGCAATTTTAATGTGTAGTCAAAGTCAGCAACCACTGGGATTCACCCAATTCAAAGGCAAAATTCCTCCATTTTTAATCTCAAATCATTTCTTTCTTTCTTTTTTCAATGTTTAGCAATTTTGTTTTATTTTTTATTTTTTAAAACTTTAACTTTTTTAAAAATTGTGTTATGTTAGTCATCATACATCATTAGTTTTTGATGTAGTGTTCCATGATTCAAACAACACCAGAAACACATCTGAAGTTTTCATTTGGGTTCATCATTTGTTCCAGTAAGTTCCCTGGCGAACTGTCGTCTGTCTCAGTAACAGGATGTTGAAATGTGCATCTGGGCTCTGGCTGGGTGATTCTGGAGAAGGTCCAGAAAAATAAGAGTTTGCTATATAGATCGGTGCCATCAGGAAGCAAGGATAATTCTGTGGCTGGGTATCTTATCTATAGGGAGGGCAGACTAGAACAAGGATAAAGCTGTCACGGGAAAAGAAGCAGAAGTCACTCATTTTAGCCAAGAGAGGGGTTGTTTGGTATCTACGGGCTGCCTGGTGACTTTCTGTTCCACTTTTAAGGTTTAGAGTGATCTCATGATGTTGATGTTCTGTGAGATTGTGTCCAACAGGGGAATAATATGGCCCATGTATGAGCAGCAGGCCCGCTGGTCGTGACACTGAAGGATACCTAGCTTTGAGTGTTAGACCAGGTCCCTGATGTCAAGGGCTTCTTTTGTGTTTGCCTGGTTTATGTCTTTCCTCGAACGATTTCTAAATTCCTTAATTTTACTTTAACATGTCAAGAGCTGGAGATAGATCCAGATATCTTGATAGCCATATAGCTCTGATGGAACAAGAGCAAGTTTGGCTATCCCCCTAAGACAGAGATTCTCAACCTTGGTGCCACACTGGAATAACTTAAGAGTTTTAAAAATACAGAGGTGGGGTTGCCTGGCTGGCTCTGTGGGTAGGGCATGGGACTCTTGGCCTCAGTTGTAAATTTCAGCCTCATGTTGTAGAAATTACTTAAAAATAGGATCTTTAAAAAAAAAAAAAGTACAGAGGTATGGGTGGCACTCCCAGAGGTTAATCTAATGGGTCTGAGGTCTAACCTGGGTATTGGGAACTTCAGAAGCTTCCCAGTGATTCTAATGAGCAGCCATTTTTCCGAAGTCCCACCCTGAGAGAAGTCCGTGCCTTTAGGAAACAACACTGTGATAGTTTAATGATACTTGCTTTTAGTTAAATGCCAAACTATTTAGGAAAATAATGTCAATGTCACCTATTAACTTGCCCACTGTTATTCCAAAATTAAACATCCTGGAGCAAAGAGGCTTGACCAAAAAAGGAAAAGTATTTTCTGCAACATAGTTACACATTCTTACATGCTTGCAGAATTTACTACAATTAAGGAGTTTATTTTCCAAACTAAAAGTAGGGAGACATGTTCCCATAAGCATTTTCCTCATTTCTAAAATTGTTTATATGAAAACTTTAAGAAGTGTTTATATATTTAATCCTAATCGACTCCTTTCAGAAAATAATAAATTTACTCTGTCTTCATTAACCTTGAAACTCAGGGATACAGATGATCAAGTTCAACAGGATTCCACTATCTGGCTGTAAATACATGGCAAACACTCAGTCTGGCTTTTCCAACCTCTACGCCAAATTCTCTGGGCAAACCTCTCACCCAACGAAATGATCTCATTTTAAGTTAGCATGTAAATGCTAATATCACTCTAGTTTAATAGCTTAAAAGGTATGGGTAAAGAAAGAGCAGTGAGACTAAACAGATTTTCAATGTAATTGAAACTCTTCTTAAGGTTCAGCTGACTTTTGACAACTTTGGAGAAGTGTATGAGTCTGTGTCTCATTAAGAGAAAAGTATTCATTTGTCTTGAAATTACCATAGAGGTTTCCTACATTAATTTTTCAATAGCTTCGATAATGCCTCCATTTCACACACTATGCATGTAGTAAATTAATGACTGCTCTCTCAGAAAGGGCATGTGGCCTTGCCTCTCAACAGTCAGTAGGCCTTAAGAAATTCTCTCTGTCATGGAAAGTGGAAGTAAGACTAATTCCCTGTCCCTGAAAATGGCAAGTCTTTTTTTCCTTCTAATCACCACATTTTTCAGGAATTCGCAGACAAAAGCATCCTGAGGAGGGCACAGTGGCATCCCAGTAATCTTCACAAGGGGCAAACTCTGGCCTCAAGGTTTATGACAGACCCACCACCGGGGTCCTGCCACACCACACAGCAAGCAGCCCTTACTCACGACTCTGACTGACATGGACGGTCTGTCGCCCTCCTAATGCCTCTTCACTCCCAAGGAGCCCTTCGTCCCTCTCGGCTCAGCTCCATGCACCTGAGGAGACTGACCCGGACATCAGCGTGCTTTCCTCTCCGTGCCTCAGCAAGGCAAAGGTAACAAACCTATAAACCAGATAGTTTGGAAGGGATGATATAGGAAGAGTCATGGAGGAGGGACAGCGGTTAAGGCGCAGCAAGTCCAAATGAGAGGCTCCTCTGCCTTGATTTGGCTGCTACAGGGAAGGTGGAAACTCTTGGAGGGAATGGCTGGCTGAAGGGGTAGCTGGAATACTGTGGGAGCACTTCCTCCTCTCCAAGGAAAGCCTGAGGGAGCAAAATACCAGAGGGGAAAAGCAACTTCCTGAAGGGAAAACTGCAGGAGGGGCTCACCGTCCAGAGTCTCAGAAAGAGAAGAGTATCCTGGGGTAGTGAGAAGTGGAGACCAGCTCTTCTTTTCACCCCAGAACAGCCACAATCAACTGCAACCTCTCTGGCAGTTACTTGCTCCAAGCCCCGCCCCTGGTCTGCACCCATTGGCTTCAGGTCCATAACTCCTGACCTGATTGGCTGATGACATACACTAGAAGATGCTGCTCAGCACCACTGCCCCTTTACTACCAAGGCAACCGTGGACGACTTAAGACCATGTTTATTTTTAAAAAATAATAAATAGATAAATAAGGGTGAAAAAGAACCCAAGAATTTTATTGTTATGTTAATTTAAAGTTTTTGAACAATGGATTTCTGGCAAAGAGCTGATGGACACTCTTCCTAGAATTCTAGAAGTGGATTTCCTGGGTAAGACAGGGAGGTAGAGATTTTGAACTATGAGGAGGCTGGTTACTGGATTAGAAAAAAGAGAGAGAGAGTGGCTATGTGCGACATGTAGAAGAATAAATAGGCCAGTGGACTTTCACTTCTGGAACATTTATGTGGAGAAGTTGTTAGGAATAATGAGACACTTATTTCTATTTCCTAAATAAACCTTACAAAGGACATTTTCATTGTAATTACGTAGTGATTACGGTGAAGAAGTTTAATAATATTGTAGGGACCAAAGGCAGGTCATCCCCAAATGGGTCACTTTGGCATGGAGATATTTTGAGTTAAAAAGCAATCAAAGGGCACTGAGGTGGCTCATTTGGTTAAGCATCTGCCTTTGACTCAGGTCATGATCCCAGGGTCATCTGTGTCCTGGGGCTCCCTGCTCAGCGAGGAGTCCACATCTCCCTCCCCTCTGCCTCTCTCCCCTGCTCTTGCTCTCTCTCAAATAAATAAAATATTTAAAAAGAAAAAAAAGGCAATAAAAACTCAGGTAATTCAGGAAAAGCTCTTTACCTCTCCCTCAAAGGCATATAAAAATTTAGAAGACCTCCAAGTAAAGAACAATCACCATATTTAACATCATAGTAGGACCTAAGTGTGGTAGAAAGGGAGGAACCTACCAAGGTCTGTTTGATCCAAGTCCTCTGTGTCCCGTTTTTTTCTAAATGGCCCAGCAAACATTTGTTTATCTAAGATTTACTCTTTCTCACATTCCTGGGAATTGCTTTCATTCCCTTTGAAGTCCCATATCCTTACCCCTTTCTCCTTAGTTCAGGATGACATTTATACCTCATTTTGCCTGACTGTCTTTGGAATATCCATGTCTGCAAGGATTCCCTATACCTAGAAATTAAGTTTGATTTTCTCTGCTGATCTGTCTCATGTCAATCTGATTCGCAGTCTGGCTAGAAGGTCCTCGAAGGGCAGAGAGAATTACTCTTCCTTGATAATATTAAAACCTATTTACTTTTAATTATTAATGAATTTTTTAAAAAACATGTTCAACCATGTCCCTTCAGAATTATTTCAGTGCATAGTAAATGCCGCAAGAGTGGCATAGCCAGTGTACTACAGTCATTCAGTAAAAGCAAGATCATGATCACTTTTTTTTTAAATATTTTATTTATTTATCAGAGAGAGAGAGGGAGAGAGCGAGCACAGGCAGACTGAATGGCGGCAGAGGGAGAAGCAGGCTCCCTGCTGAGCAAGAAGCCCGATGTGGGACTCGATCCCAGGACGCTGGGATCATGACCTGAGCCGAAGGCAGCTGCTTAACCAACTGAGCCACCCAGGTGTCCCTCATGACCACTTTTGACTGAGGTGAATGAAGTTTCTCTAAAGGAAACAGGATTTGAGCCTTAATAAGACAGGCGGGAACTGGTTGAATTGTTGAGTTTAGTGAAGAAATGGGGGTCTCAGGCAAAATAAAAATCACCTTATCTGTGTTATTTCTGTATACATGGAGCCTTCAAGAATACAGAGATAATGATGAAGACAGTTATCAATAGTATAGTATGTGATGGGGGCTACCAGTGAACTGTCAAGAAAGAATTTTTTGAAACTTTTTTGTGCAAAAAAAGGTGCTTTTATTATAGCTGGGTGACAGGACCCATGGGCAGAAAGAGCTGCACTGAATTGCAAGATGTGACTGTATACTTTTTAGTTAGTGGGGGTTAGGGAGAGCTTAAGTCTAAGGAATTTGTGCATGTTAAAAGCAAGGTCTCCAAGACCTTGGAGAACTAGCTATTTGTTAAGGTTGCTTTTATTTTTGTCTAGTAAAACATTAGTATGAGACACTTCAAATGTACATCAGTGCACTATATGTTTGAAAGATTATTGCTAATATATATCTTGGGGAGGGGCCATGGTTATGGTTATCAGAGGAAAGTAGCACTAAGGAGAGTAAAACAATAGTGATAAAACATTAAAGGAAGTCTTTGAGGAAGCTGAAGGACTGTTGTAATCTATATGCCTCAGGAATTCTGCCTGGAGACCTGGAGCTAAAGCAAAGTCTGGCCTCTGTACTCCCTCCTGCCTCCTGCCCCCATCAGTGTGCATAATAAAAGCAGTTATGACCAAAAGCTGGTCATTGATGGAATAGGTCATTGAGAGGATGTGGCCACTGGCTGACCCTTAAGCTGGACCCAGTCTTCTCCCACCATCCCCTGTCCTTGGACTAAATATTCTGTCCACTGTTCCCACAAGGCGGCCCATTTTTAAGAGCAGAGCCTTAAGAAAGTAATGTATGTTGAGACTATTTGAACAGTATGTGTAACAGAACTCAGGTAAGGCGTCTGTATAAATTTTTAGGACTCTAGCGGGTGGGTGCAGAGATCTACCCATCTTGCTGTTGCCTAAAACAAACCTTGTAAGTAAGTTCCCTTGTTTATTAAACTTGTCACTTATCACTCTGGAGTCATGGCCTCTTTCCTCAATCTTTCCTTGCTCTTCAAACACAGGGGCCAGTTTCAGGGTTCACATGGGAAGCTCCTGAATTTGCAAACCAACAATTATTCATGTAAGGAAGTAATGGACTTTTTTGGAGAATTACAGATTGGCATAGATGAGGTAATGTCTTAGCAGATTTTGATAGATAAACTAAGCTTACATAAAAACAGAGTTTTATGAAATACTGTGATATGTAGTGAGCATTGGAGCAATATGGGTCTTGATAGACAAGTAGAAGACTGTCTTCTTTAGGAAGTTGAATTGTAAGTAGTAAATACAATGGAAATTAACGTCAGGGAGCTGAGGAAAGTGTGGTTTAAAAAAAAGAAAAAAGATCTCAAAAGGTCAATGATTGTGGATTCCAAGGATGTCCAGTGCATGGCCATTAAAATGTATTATAAAGTGAAATGGAAGAAAATCTTTAAACATTTTTTGTTAAGTCTTAGCAGAAACATGTACACACATGTACACATAAATGTATTAGGTTTCCAACTCAATTAATTTTCATATATATCAACCTGCGAAAATACAGCCCATGGAATACCCGTAGAGTATTTTCAAAAATGCAGAATATTTCCTGTACCTCTTTCCAGTCAGTATCCCTCTCCCAGAATTACCTTATTTGGATTTCTATTATCCTTGAATATTTTGCTCAGTCTTAACATTTCTTATAAACGGTACCAAATAATATATGTTCTTTTGTCCCTGACTTCTTCTACTCATTATAATTTTGTGAGATCCATCCATGACATAGTTTTATTCTTTCTTTTTTTATTACTGTGTAGCATCTAATTCTATGAAGATTACTATAATTTACTTACCCTTTCTAGAGTTGATACCATTTGAATTGATTTTAGTTTTGGCCACCACAAATAAGGCTTCTGTTACATTTTTGTATATTCCTTTCTCTTTTTTTAAAGATTTTATTTATTTTATTTTGACAGAGAGAGAGCACAAGCAGGGGGAGTGGCAGGCAGAGAGAGAAGCAGACTCCCCGCTGAACAAAGAGCCCCACTTGAGGCTTGATCCCAGGACCTTGAGCCAGAGGCAGATGCTTAACTGACTGAGCCCCGAGGGTGCCCCTTTTTTTGTATATTTATTTTGATGGGCATATTAATTCATTTCTCTTGGTGTATATATCTAGGATTTAATCAGTGAGTCAAAGGGCATGCAAAATATAACCATAGTAGATACAGCAAAAATGATTATGCCAATTTAAACTCTCATGAATCTTGCTAAAACTTGGCATTGACAATCTTTTAAAAAATGTTAGTTAGGGCACCTGGTTGGCTCAGTGGGTTAAGCCTCTGCCTTCAGCTCAGGTCATGATCTCAGGGGCCTGGGATCAAGCCCGGCATTGGGCTCTCTGCTCATCAAGGAGCCTGCTTCCCCCGCCCCTCTCTCTGCCTGCTTCTCTGCCTACTTGTGATCTCTGTCAAATAAATAAATAAAACATTTAGAAAAAAATGTTAGTTATCCTGTTGGGTGTTCGGTATTATTGTATTTATATATTTAATTTTCATCTAACTAATGAATGTTGAGCACTTATCTTTTCATGTATATATTGACTACTTGAATTGTTTATGAAGTGCCTGTTTAAATGTGTTACCTGTTGTTAAAAATTGAATTATGTGAGACTTCCATTTCTGGAAGGTGAAGTCTCTATACTTTTTCCTATCCCTTGCAGTAAGTACAGCTAAAAGCCCTGGACATTATATATAAAACAAACATGAGAAGACTCTTAAAGATGAGGGGAAGGAGTCCCAGATAGGTACCTGAGAGCTGAATAACTGACTGAGATAAGTTCTTTGGGTTTTCTTTTTGCCTTTATTATCTCAGGTGGGGTACTGGAGAAGCTGGAAACCTGGAAATGCCAGTAAGTACAGATTTTAAAAAGACCTCATAAAAAGCCTGTTCTCTTTGACAAATGCCCAGTGAGGCAGTCTAACAAGAGATAAAATGTTGACCAATAACTGCTTTACTCCAGCCAAACTCGACAGGAAAAAGTGAACCATCCCTTCTCTCACATACAGACAAATACACACACCAGCAAGAGCTGAGTGGGAAGCCTACACTTGACCTGTGCCAGACTTTACAAGGTGCCAGAACCCTGCCCCAACTCCCATACCTACCAACAACAGTGGCATCAGAAAAGGTCTAGTGGGAACTAGGACTTTTGTTCCCACCTTGCAGTAAAGAAGGACCTCAGGCCCTGTGATTCAGTGGAGACCATATTGGAGCTTGGACTTCTACTCCCGCTGGAACAAATTACCCTTGCCCTCCTCATTTGCGTGATGCCAGAGGACAACAAATAGAAAGTTTGGACATTCACTATCATCTAGATATAAAAAGGTTTTACCTCTCACAGTATAAGTGGAGGCTATGCAAAAGCAGTAAGAAGAGATGTGCCCCATTACCACTTCTTAGCAATGGAGACACTGAGTTCCTCTACCTCTGTGTCAATGAAGACTGAGTATAGAAGTTTCGTTTTCATCCTGACCTGCCAGTAACAAGATAGTGTCCTTACTTTTGCTAGAGCAGTATTAGAGGAGGACTGCTAAAACACTGGATTTAAATATGGCCCAGAATCTTAAAATATGCACAATGTTCAGATGTCAATTAAAAATTATCCATTGTGCTCCAAGACTAAAAATGGATTCCAACTTAAAAAGCAGACAATAAACAGATACTAAATCCAACATGATTCAAATTTTAGCATTACCAGAAAAGAATTTAACATAACCATTATAAAAATACTTCAGTGAATAATTATAACACAATTGAGACAGATAAAAAAAAATAGAAACTCTGGGCAAAGAAATAAAAAATTACAGAAAAACAAAAGCTGTTATAAAGAAAAGCCAGATGGAAATTTAAAAAATAAATAAAATAAATGTAAAACTTAAAAAGCAACTTATGGGCTCAATAGCAGAACGGAGAAGACAGGGGGAAAAAATCATTGAACTTGAGGAGAGAACAATAGAAATGACTAATTTGGAAAAACACACAAAAAAATTGACTGAAAGAAAAAAAAAACACAACTTCAGGAACATGTGGAACTAAAACAAAAAGATCTAATATTTGGGTCTTCAGAATTCTAGAAGGAGACAGAATGAGAGAATGGAACAGAAAAAGTATTCAACAAAATAATGATTGAAAGTTTCACAAATTTGGAAAAATGCAGACCTACAGGGTCAAGAAGAAGAGTTAACTCCAAACAAGATAAATCCAAATAAATGTATCTCAAGACAGAAGTTAAACTTCAGAAAACTAAAGATGAAAAAAAAAAAAAGTCTTGAAAACAGTTACAGAGAAGTGATAAATTACTTATAGCAGGAAAAATCAGTCAAATGATAGCAGATTTCTTATTTTAAAGTGTGGAGGTCACAACATGTTCAAGTACTGAGAAAAATGAACATACAAACTCTTTATTTGTATCCGGGAAAATATTCTTTACATATAAAAGAGAAATCAAGACATTGGCAGATGAAGGAAAACTGAGAGAATTTGTCACCAATAGCTCTACCCCTAAAAGAATGGCTACAGGAAGTTCTCTAAGCAGAAAAGAATATAATAAAATAAGGAATCTTGGAACATTAGCAAGTAAGAAAGAATATGGTAAGCAAACTTGTGGGTAAATACAAAAGACTTTCTTCTCCTTTAGAGTTTTCTGAATTATGTTTGATGGTTGAAACAAAATTGTAACACGGATAAATGTAGTTCTCAAAGTCTATAAAGGTAATGTGTAAAATGATTATGTTATAAATAGAAAGGGTAAAGGAATGTAAAGGGTAAAGGAATGTAAATGTAAAGGATGGTAAGCTTTCTGTACTTCCCTATGACTGCTGAAGTGTTGACACCTGTAAACAGTGATTAGGTATACACACATGCATATATACACAAACCTTCGCTTATGTATTACATTGTACATATGTAATATAATATTTAGGATAACTATTAAGAAAGCTTTAAGAAGACACACTTAAAATACCATAGATAAATTAAAATGGAATTATACAAAGTGTTCAAGTATCCTACAAGGTTGCTCAGTGGGTTCAAGCCTCTGCCTTCGGCTCAGGTCATGATCTCAGAGTTCTGGGATCCAGCCCTGCTTCGGGCTCTCTGCTCAGTGGGGAGCCTGCTTCCTCCTCTCTCTGCCTGCCTCTCTGCCTACTTGTGATCTCTCTCTCTCTCTCTGTCAAATAAATAAATAAAATCTTTAAAGAAAAAAATATATAAATTACATTAAATGTAAATGATTAACACCAATTAAAGGATTGAGATCAGTAGAAGAGATAAAAAACAAACAAAAATATGACCAATCTATATGCTGCCCTCCAAGAAGATTCACTTAAATTATAGAAACATAAGAAATAGAGGTAGGTTGGAATAAAATTATAGAAAAAGATATAACATGCAAAGTAGTTAAGAGAAAGCAGGATCGGCTGTATTTGATATGTTTCAGAACAACAACAACAAAAAACAAAAAACAACAAAGAGTGGTGCCTGGGTGGGATCAGTGGGTTAAGTCTCTGCCTTCTGCTCGGGTCATGATCTCAGGGTCCTGGGATTGAGCCCTGCATCGGGTTCTCTGCTCAGTGGGGAGCCTGCTTCCCCCTCTCTCTCTGCCTGCCTCTCTGCCTACTTGTGATCTCTGTCAAATAAATAAATAAATAAAATCTTTAAACAAACAAACAAAACTCACCAGGGACAGAAAGGGAAAGCACATACAGGTAAAATGGTGGTCAATATACTAAGGAGATATAACAATCCAAAACATGTCTTTAGATAGACCTGAAAGGAGAAATAGACAAATGCACAATTATAGTTAGAGACTTCAACCTCCTCTCTCTCAAAAATTGATGGAACAACTAGACAGAAAATCAGGAAGTACATAGAAGAATTCAACAACGCCATCAACCAACAAGATCTAATGAATATTTATAGAACATGCCACCTTACAAGAGCAAAGTGCATGGGTTTTTTCCAAGCACCTATGGAATATATACCAAGATCAACCATATCCTGGACCATAAACAAACCTCAGCAGGAGAGAGTATATTCCCTGACCACATGGAATCAAACAAAAAGCAGTAATAAAAAAATAACAGAGGGGCACCTGGGTGGCTTTGTTGGCTGGGCAGCTGCCTTTGGCTCAGGTCATGATCCCAGGGTCCTGGGATCCAGTCCCACATCGGGCTCCCTGCTCAGCGGGGAGTCTGCTTCTCCCTCTTCCTTACATGCTGCTTCCTCTTCTTGTGCTCTCTTGCACACTCTCTCTGTCTAATAAATAAATACAATCTTTAAAAAAAGAAAAGAAAAAGAACAAAAAAAAAAAACCCAAACACAGAAAACATTAAAAGAAAAAACCCTTTATTATACATGAATCAAAAGGAAGACCTGGGGGGCCTAGGGTTGCTCAGTCGTCTAAGCCTCTAACTCTTGATTTTGGCTCAGTTCATGATCTCATGGTCCTGGGATGCAGCCTCCTGTCTGGCTCCATGCTCAGTGGGGAGTCTGTTTGAGGATTTCTCTCTCTCTCCCACCACCCCTCCCTGCTCAAATAAATAAATAAATCCCCCTTTTTTTTTTTTTTTTGGAAGTCTCAAAGGAAATTAAAAATACATTGAACTGAATGAAACCCAGCAATAACAGAAGTGCAGGAGGGAAAAAATCCTAACTTTCAAATGTTCATTGTTAAAGTGTGCTATGAACTGGTAGTGAATGAGCACTGCTTTTCCACAATCCTGGGAAGAGGAAGCCATTCTGGGGAATCTTGTCTGGGCTTGTGTAAGTAAAATGCCAATAGGCAAGTAAGTGACTGTTGGAATTTAAAAGAGAAAAACACAAACAAAAACACTAAGCAAAGAGTACTTTCCTTCTATTTAAAGTACCATGCCAGGGAGGAGCTTATAGAAAGATGAAAGTAATCTGTGCCTGTTCTTTTTAAAATTTTAATACATAAATAGTATTTAATTTGAAAGCAATACAGAAAACTTACATTTTTAATTTCCTATTTCAGTTTGATGTGATGATCATGGGGATTTAGATGCCAAAAGGAGTGATTTTTAGAAATACAGCATACCTCTGGGGAGAGCAGTCTTTTCACTTGATCTCACTCATTGTGGATAAACTAGTTTGCATGTTATTATGTACATACTTAACAGGGCATGAAAGACTGGGCAGAGTTAATAACACTGTCAAAAGAAGAGCTAATTAAATTTTCTTGCAAGTTGGCAGTAAGTTTTCAGAACCTGTGTATGAATCTGCTACAGCTATAGAGCAACAAGCACATAATGTTGAAGAAAATCGCATGTATAGACTTGAGATTGTAGCAAATTGGAGGCTAAGCAGACAAGGAAGTCCACAAATGCTGCAAGATCAGAGAGCTTTTCAGTTTTTGTGTTTCCCTCAAAGGTTAATTAGTAACAAGAGCTCAGGGAAAAATTGAAGAGAACTGCCATTTCAGAGCTAAAGTCCAGCTAGAGAATAAAGTACTGCACGTGTTACTGAAGATTTTATAAATTTCATGGGCTTTCCACTCCATTTCATCCTCCATCTCCTCATGCTTCCCATCTGGGTACAAGGATCAGGTAACTCTTCACTTTATCTTGCAAATGCATTGTGGCCAGAAATCAATGGCAAATAAATACCAGGGTGGTCTTTCCACTTTTGTAAAGTTACAGGAGCAGAGCATTATGTTTGAGTCTGCATGTGAATCATGTAGTTATTCAGGTTGTTGGTAACTAGCAAACACTATAAATTGAGCATATTTGACACAGTGACTTGGTGAACAGAGAATGAAAGAAAGGTAATAAGCATTGTTTCTGCAGTGAGCCCAAGTAGCTCATATTAGAACGGCCACAAACCTGCTGGAAGGATGGGTCCTTTTGCAAGTCAGTTAGCTAGTTAACTGGCTAGGTACCTAATTAGTGAGTTCATTAATTTTGCAGTATTTCTTGTAGCCCATTTGTGTTAAGTTTGAATTTGACTTGTTTTGGTCCCCAAGAGGTTTTTCAATTTTATGTTGTTAAATCTGGTCATTGTTTCCTTTGTGAGTTTGCTTATCATTACAAACTAAGGTACTCCTGCAACATTACAGATGTAATAAATATTCAAGTCCTGATATTTTCTAGCCATTTAAAATTATTTGAATAAAGATATGTAATTCAATTCAATCTAAAACCTGTTGGGTTCATGGTAAGGGCAGTCACTAATGTTTTGCAGGAATTTAGTTGAGAAAATAAATCATGATTGCTTCTAGTGAAGGAGCTTTTCCTGGGAGAAGTAGCATTGAATTCAATTAGATAATTTAATCAAAAGTTGAATGGGAGTGACACATGCTGAGGACAAAAGAAGCATGACCGGAAGAGGAAGTGAGTATGCCTGAGTTTTACTTCTTCTTAACTTCCTTGAGCATTTAAAATACAAAATGGAGAAGGGTGGTTCTGACATCAGGTAACTCGGAATCTAGTGGGGGAGATGAGCATGTGGACAAATAATGGTAAAGAGATGTGGCAAGCACAATTTTAGAAATTGTTACAGTAATAGTGATAGCTTATTTGTTACCATTTAGACTTTCATTAGGTATTACAGGTATACCCCACTTTCTGAAGATTCATATTACATCATTTTGCTTTTATTAATGACCTACATTACTACCTGTTGTTGCTAACCAAAAAAAAAAAAAAAAATTGAGGAGGACTTTCACTTTTACAAAAAGGCCCTCCTGTACTAATGTAGGTCCTTTGTAAAAGCAAAATGATGTAACTGCAACTTTCAGAAAGCAGGGAATATTCTACACTTGAAACATTTTGGGTTTATGAAAGGTTTCATAGGAACACGCTA
Source organism: Mustela putorius furo (assembly GCF_011764305.1). NCBI lineage: Eukaryota > Metazoa > Chordata > Mammalia > Carnivora > Mustelidae > Mustela > Mustela putorius. The sequence continues at coordinate 37,584,291 of NW_025421987.1, forward strand.
TTTTCAGATAGCAAGGGAAACCTGTAATGGGTCTTTCTTTGGGTGCAGGGTCTACACACCCATGATCACTGAAATGTTTTGGTGATTTACAACTGTCATTATATCTACACATTCTTTTCAATGCTCACAATACCCTGTAAGTCAGGTATCACTAAGGCCATTTTGCAGATGAAAAACCTGAGGCTTAGAAAAGTAAACGATTGCTTTAAAATCATACTTCTTGAAATTAGCAGAGGTTAAGACATCATCATAAGTCTTTTGTTCTAATGAAATACTATTTGTACAACAAGCATGCTCTATGTATTTAAATATTCTCCAATGCTGTGTACATAATGAATTTTTCAAAAATATTTGAAAAAAATTTTTGTTTATAATTTGAATGTAATAGGGAAGTGGATGCAAAACAGAACACAAGATGAGGTAAGTGTTCACAATATGAAGCAGATGAGATATATGCTTTTTTTTTTCACCTTTGCATTTAAGTAAGATAGGCATATAGGAAAGTGTACAAACATAAGTATGCAGTCTGATTAATTTTCATGATTATACCAACATATCTATTATAGATCAGAAACGAAATGTTAATAGCATCCTAAACTCTTATTGGTGCCCCGTTTCTTTAATTTTCTAAGAATGCTACTTTTCAAATTTCTTACCCCATAGATTCATTTTTTTTCTGTTGTAAATGTAATCATTAAGCGTTTATTCACTTGTATTTAGTCTCTTTGGCTCAACAACATATTGGCGAGTTTTATCCATATTGTTGAATGTAGATGTAAAAGTAGAAAATAGATGAAAGTACTTTATTAAATTTCATTATTGTATTATATTCCATTGTATAAATACCATAATTTATTTATCAATTCTGTTATGTGCATTTGGATAATTTTTTGTTTTGACTATTACAAATAGTATTTCTATGAACATTTTGTACATATGTTTTGAAGAACATATATATACATTTCTATTAGAGATATATCTAGGAATAGATTTTTTTGATCATAGGATATGTCTATGTTCAGCTTTTTTTTTTAATTGAAGTATAGTTGATACACAATCCTACCTTAGTTTCATGTGTAGAACATGGTGATTCAGTCATTCTGTGTGTTATACGATGTTCATCACAAGTGTAGCTACTGGGGACGCCTGGGTGGCTCAGTTGGTTAAGCAGCTGCCTTCGGCTCAGGTCATGATTCCGGCGTCCTGGGATCGAGTCCCACATCGGGCTCCTTGCTCGGCAGGGAGCCTGCTTCTCCCTCTCGCTCTCTTCCCCCCCCTCTCTGATAAATAAATAAAATCTTTAAAAAAAAAAAACCAAGTGTAGCTACTGTCTGTCACCAGTACCAGTACAAGTAACAATACTGTTACAGTACCATCCACTATCAGGCCAAAGGGTTTTTCAGTTTACACTCCCATCAAAGTGTGTATGAATTGTGTTTTCTCTATATCTTCACCAAATTTGGTATTGTTTGTCTTTGATGTTAGTCATTCTGGTGCATGTGTAGTCTGGATTTTAATTTGTATATGTTTGATGACTAAAGAAGTTGAGCACCTTAAATATGTTTATTGGTTACTTAGGCATTCTCTTTTATGATGTGCAATTCATAAATCTTGCTCAACTTTCTATTGAGTTGTCTGTCCTCATCTTATTGATTTGTAGAACCCAAGTCCTTAGTCATATATATGCATCACAAACATCTTCTCTTACTCTATGTGTTCTCTTTTTACTTATGAAAATTTATCATTTTTATCATTATTATCATTTGATAGACTGCAATTATTAAATATTAAAGTAGACCAATCTTCCACTTCTGATTTTTTTATCATGTCATATTCCTAAAAAAGGAATAAAATATCAAATAACTGTTGATGTGTGCCCTTCTTTTTTTTTTTTTTTAAAAAGATCTATTCATTTGACAGACACCCAGAGATCACAAGTAGGCAGAGAGGCAGGCAGAGAGAGAGAGGAGGAAGCAGGCTCCCTGCCGAGCAGAGAGCCCGATGTGGGGCTCAATCCCAGGACCCTGGGATCATGACCCGAGCCGAAAGCAGAGGCCTTAACCCACTGAGCCACCCAGGCGCCCCGATGTGTGCCCTTCTTAAGGAATCGTTGGCTACTCTAGCCAAGCAGATGTTCTATAATACTTTATTTTTGAGGTGGTATTCTATTTGAAGCATTTGAAATGGAATTTTTTCTAGTCTTAGATGGGAGTCAATATATAATTTTTTCCACATTGATATCTAATTTACATCATTTATTAGAAAGATAATCTTTTTCCCCACACCTATGCACTCTCTGTTCCATTTGTCATATATATCGGATAACCATGTATTTGTGGGACCATTTCTGACTCTATTTAATTGTATTTCATCTGTTTCCTTATCCTTGAATAATTATGACATTGTATCACTTTAGCTTTATACCTGGATAGTAAGTCTCCAGTTTATTGCCTTGGCTTTTTTAGAATCTGCTTGTCAGATCCAGAATTAAAAAAAAACAAAAAACAAAAAACAAAAAACAAAACAAAACAAAAAAACCTGCTTGAAATTTTATTAGATTTGCATGGAATCTAAAAATCAGCTTGAAAAGAATTGACATCTTTATTTTTTTTCTTAACTATGATATGATATATATTTCCACTTATGTAAGTCTACTTCATTTTTTTTCCCCAGACTTATTTTTTAGATTTCAGTGAAAAGGTCTTATATATCATTCAGTGGATTTTTCCCTATGTATTTCTTTCTTTTTACCTAGATAGGGAGGCTATTGTAAATGGCATTTTTAATTTTTTCCCATTTGCTTATTGAAGATATATAGAAATAGAATTGATTTCTTTAAAATATTTTATTTTTTAAAACTGTTTTAGGCTTACAGAAAAACTGAGAAAATAGTACCGTGTTTCCGTATATCTTTTACCCAGTTTTCCCTATTATTAATGTTTTACATTAGTATAGTATGTTTGTTATAATTAATAAATTAAATTTGATATATTTTTCATAACTAAAGTCCACAGTTTATTTGTATTCCTTGACTTTTAACTTTTGTTTAAGGAGCCCACCTGACACCACATTACATTTATTCATCATGACTCCTTAGGGTCCTCTTAACTATGACAATTACCTCAGAATTTCCTTGTTTTTGATGACCTTGCCTGTTTTCGGGGGCCTGGTGAAGTATTTTGTAGAATTACCCTCTATCAGAATGTGTCTGATCTTTTTCTCATGACTAGACTTCCCATTATAGATTTGGGGGAGGAAGAAGACAGAGGTAAAATGCCATTTTAATTACATTGTATCAAGTGTACATATTATTAACTCATATCCATATAAGATACATTTATAATACAGTTAGATTTTCATGTTTCAGTCTGTACTCCTTGGCATCCCCAGTCTCCTAAATAATTTTTTAATTGAATACATTGAAGTTCAATTTATGTGCTATAAGTCTCTATATCTTTTGACAAGTACATAACATCATATATCAACCATTATAGTATCATACAGAATAGTTTCATTGTCCTAAAAAATACCCGGTGTCTCACTTACTCAACTCTTCTCCCTACTCCAAACCCCTGGTCACCACTGATCGTTTCACTGTCTCTATAGTTTTATCTTTTCCAAGATGACATGCTCTTGGAATCACACAGTGTGTAGGCTTCTTAGTTTATTTTCATTCACTTAGCAATATGCATTTAAGGTTCATCCATGGTGTGCGTGTATGTGTGTGTGTGTGTGTGTGTGTGTGTGTGTATGTGTGTGTGGTTTGTTAGCTCATTTCTTTTCGTGGCTGAATAATATTCTATTGTATAGATGAACCATAGTTTACTCATTCACCTATTGAAGTCATCTTGTTGCTTTATATTTTTGGTGATTATGAATAGGAGGCTATAAACATGTTCAAGTAGGTTCTTATGTGAATATCAGTTTTCAAATCATTTGGGTAAATACCTAAGAATACACTTGCTGGATCTCATGGTAAAAGTATGTTTAGTTTTGTAAGAAACTGCCCAACTGTCTTGCCACTCTAGCTCTACCACTTTGCATTAGAATTGGAAATGAACAAGAGTTCTTGCCACTTCACATCCTCACCAATATTTAGTATTGTTTTTTTCTTCCCCTTCCCAGTCTAATACACATATAGTGGAATCTAATTATTGTTTGAATTTGCAATTTTCTAACAACAAAAGATTTCATGTGTCTTTTCATGTGCTTATTTGCCATTTATACATCTTCTTTGGTGAGGTGTTCATTTAGATTTTTTCCTATTTTTTTAATTAGGTTGCTTGATTTCTTTCTTCTTCTTTTTTTTAAGAATGCAAGTCTGCTATGGCCTGAATGTATATGTCCCCTCAAAATTCATATGCTGAAATTTTTACCCTCTATGTTATGGTATAAGTAGGTGGAGCCTTTGGGAAGTGAGCAAGTCAGGAGGGCAGAGCCTTCATGACTGCGATTAGATTATTAAAAAAAAAAAAATCCACAGAATTTCCTACTTCCTTAATACCATATGATGACACAATAAGAGTTCTATGATGGCACCCTGATCTTGGATGGCCAGCCTCCAGAACTGTGAGAAAAAATTTCTGTTGTTTATAAACTACCCAGGCAACATTATAGCAGCCTGAATGGTCTATGACGAAGTCCTTTATCAGATATGTGTTTTACAAACACTTTCTTGCAGTCTGAGGCTTGTCTTTATATTCTCCTTATGTTGTCTTTCACAAAGCAAAAGTCTTTAATTATAATAAAGTCCAACTTAGCAATTTTTTTTCATTCATGGATCATACTTCTGGTATTGTATCTAATAACACATTACCAAACCCAACATCACTTAAATTTTGTCTTACCTTTTCTTCTAAGTTTTGAGCTTTTACATTTTAAATTTAGGTCTATTATCCATGTTCAATTAACTTTTGTTAGTTAGGGGTCTGTTTAATTTTTTTTAACATATGGATATTGTAGTAGATTGAATAGTGTGCCTTCCTGCCTCCCCCCTCCACTTATCTATCTGAAATCTCAGAATGTGATCTCATTTAGAAATTCAGTCTTTCCACATAAAATTAAGGTAAGGATCTCAGGAGAAAATCACCCTGGGTTGGGTTAAAGAGTCCAAAGCACCTTGATTTAGGACTTCTGACCTCTAGATCTGTGAGAAAATAAATTGTTTAAGCCATGAAGTTTGTGGTAATTTATTATGGCAACCCCAGGTAAATAATCAGAATCTCAGTTGTTCTAGCATCATCCTTTGTTAAAAAGACTATCCTTTCTCCATTGAATTTCTTTGCACTGTTGTCAAAGATCAGTTAACATTGTGTATGTGCATCCATATCTGGAATCTATTCTGTTCCATTGATCTCTTTATCTGCTCTTTTGCCAATTCTGCGCTGTATTGATTACTGTAGTTTTAGAATAAATTTTGAAGTTAAGTAGTATCAGTTCTTCAACTCTGTTCTTCTCCTTTCATGTTATGTTAATTATTCTGGGTCTTACTTCTCTATACGAACTTTAACATTGGGTCTTCCTATCCATGAACATGGAATGTTCCTCATTTAGTTAATTCTTCCTTGATTTGTTCATTACAGTTTTATAATTTCCCTTATATAGACCTTGTATGCATTGTTAGATTTATACCTAAGTAATTCATTTGGGTTGCTTATCATGTAAATGGTATTGTGTTTTTAATTTTAAATTCCACTTGTTCATTGTTAATATACAGGAAAGTGACTGACTTTTGTAAAATCACCTTGTAATATTACATCTTTGCTAAAATTGCTTTTTTAAAAAAAGATTTTATTTATTTATTTGACAGGCAGAGATCACAGATAGGCAGAGAGGCAGGCAGAGAGAGGAGGAAGCAGGCTCCCTGCTGGGCAGAGAGCCTGATGTGGGGTTCAATCCCAGGACCCTGAGATCATGACTTGAGCTGAAGGCAGAGGCTTTAACCCACTGAGCCACCCAGGTGCCCCCTATAAGTGCTTATTAGTTCTAGGAGTTTCTTTTGTTGATTCTGTCTGATTTTCTACATAGATGATGATATCATCTGTGAACAAAGACAGTTTAATACCTTCCTTTTCAATTTGCATACATTTTATTTCCTTTTCTTGCCTTCTTGAATTAGGAAGAGGTTTTATAGTATGATATTGGAAAGGAGTAGTAAGAAGGGACATCCTTGCCTTACTCCTATTCTTTAGTGGGGAAGTTTCAAGTTTTGCTAGGTGTAAGTTTGTGTAGATATTCTTTGTCAAGTAAAAGAAGTTCCCATCTTTTCCTAGTTTACTAAGTTTTATTATGCGTTGGTGATGGATTTTATCAAATGCTTTTTCTGAATCTATTGATATGATCATTAAATATGTTCTGTTTTAGTTTGTGGTTTAAATAAATTACATTACTTGATTTTCAAATGTTGAACTAGCCTTGCATACCTGGAATGAATCTCACTTGACCATAAAGCATATTTTTTTGATACTTTGTTGGATTCAATTTGCTAATATTTTGTTTAGGACTTTTGAATTTATGTTCATAAGAGATATTGGTCCATAGTTTTATTTTCTTGTAATATCTTTAGCATTTTCTTTTTAATTCTTTTTAAATTGTCAATATTCATGTTTACATTATCCATGAATTCTTGCATGTGTCAACTTTTCCATGAGAGTCTACACTTGGCTGATTTTAATTCCATCTGATAATTTCAAAATCTGTAATATATTTGAATCTGGCTTGGACACTTGTTTTGTCTCTTCAATTTGTTTTTATTTATGGCTTTTAGCATGACTTACATACTTTTTTTGTTTAAATCCAGACATGATATATCAGATAATAAGATCCAAGGTAAGGGGATGCCTGGGTGGCTCAGTTGGTTAAGCCACTGCCTTTGGTTCAGGTCATGATCCCAAGATCCTGGAATGGAGTCCTACATCTGGCTCTTTGCTCAGCAGGGAGTCTGCTTCTCACTCTGCTTCTGCCTGCCACTCAGCCTGTTTGTGCGCTCTCTCTCTTTCTCTCTCTCTCTGACAAATAAATAAATAAAATCTAAAAAAAAAAAAGAAGAACCAAAGTAAGTAGAGCTTTAGCATGGGTTTTATGTTAATCTGGCAAGGAGTTGGGTTGTGTTTACTCTTTAAATAAGTCTATGCTTAAGGGTTTCAAATTCATGTACTTTTTTTGTTTGTTTGTTTGTTTCTGTCTCTTCTGCTGATTTTGAATTTTTCTAAGATCTCCTTGTTAATAAAAGTCCGAGACTTGCAACCATATCAGCTGTAATCCATTGTCACTATATTAGATCTCTGTTGATGTGATGATGAAGAGTTGGGGAGGGAAGTATTTTAAAATCTCATGTTCAAATTTTACTCTTTTGTAGGGCCTCTGATTCTTGGCTGTGGCCATCATAAGTTTTCTTACTTTTTTACTCCTCCTTCCCCACCTTAGGTAAGATAGGAAAGCTAAAGGGAACCAGAGTATGGTCCTTGTCCTTCTACCTGCGTAAGATAAGGATACTGTAAAGTCTTTTCTCTGGAGAGTAGGGTTTTTTCCTTTAAATAGAAAATGGCCTGGGCTTATTTCAATGTGGTTACTTCCCCCTTCCTTTGCCAAAGATATGAGGTGATTTTTCTTGGCTCTTCACTGTAAGAACCTGGAGGGGTTCATGCTGGCGAGACTGATAGAATTTTAGGTCCTCTCTAAGATTGGAGTCCTGAGGAGTTTATTACTCTCAAGCTAATTCATAGTCAACCTCCAGAAATTCATCAAAATTACCATTACTTGTGTTGGTCAATTTATGTTTCAATTTTTGTACTCAATAAATATTTATTGATTAGGTGGTATATGCCAGAGACACTTTTAGAAACCACTTATCAGTGGTGAAGAAGATAAGAAAGTACATTTTCTAGTGGGAAAGAGACACATATAAAAAGATAATTATAAAACAGAGAGATAAGTGCTATGATAGGGGTAAGTCCAAGGTAGTATGAAAGAACATTTCTCCTAATTCATACTGAGTTTTATTTTCAGGTTCCCCACACAGAATAAAATACAAAAATAATGAAACAGCTGTATTTGGAGAAAATGTGACCATCTTTTGCAATTTAACAACTCCAGCAGATATTGTGCAAATTACCTGGCAGAAGATTCAAGGTTCTTTGCCACAAAATATTGGCACATATAGCAGTATATATGGAGAAACGATTCTTCCACCATACAGAGATCGACTGCACTGTGAGGTCATCGAACCCAATTCCTCATTCATAACTATCCGTGAAGTAACATTTGAAGATGAAGCTTGCTACAAATGTCTATTTAATGTGTTCCCACACGGCAGCCATGGGGGACAAATCTGCCTTACCATTATAGGTATGTAAATGTTTTGTGTAGAGTCAAAATTTTGAGGATGTGGTCTTTCAAGGTTAAGGTCCAGAGAAAGAATGTCAGAGAAGGAAATATTATAATAGAGGCCACCCATGCTTTTGTTATACAGAAGAAAAAAAATGGAAACCAATGATAATTATATGATTTTCCATTTTCACACAATACAGCACCAGGCATAACATTTAGGTCTTCTGACCTCGCATCTAACTTTTTACACTGCACTGATTTTAATCTGGTGGGTAAAGTTCATGGATGGCATCAGAATTTTCACGGGGCAGGGGTGCCTGGGTGGCTTAGTGGGTTAAGCCTCTACCTTCTACGCAGGTCATGATCTCAGGGTCCTGGGATCAAGCCCTGCATCGGGCTCTTTGCTCAGCAGGGAGCCTGCTTCTCTCTCTCTGCCTGACTCTCTGCCTACTTGTGATCTCTCTCTCTGTCTATATATAATAAATAAATAATCCTTAAAAAAAAGAATTTTCACTGGGAAGGAGAGGAAAAGAAAAAGAGTGGAGAAAATAAGAATTAACAAAATGTTGAAAGAATAGTGATAGTATCAGAGTGTCTCCTCATTATGTTGCTGTAAATTTAAAGTACTGGAGGTTTATATAAGGTAACTTAAAGGTTGAATGAAAGTGGAGATATGAAGCATTTCTCTTCAGTTGGAGGATGGTGGGTGCAAGAGATGGAATTGTGAGGTTTTGCAAAATGTGCCTGAAAGGGACATGTTTCAACATTTTGTCATCATATAAATATTTGGGGAAGTCTATCTTTAACATTTTTTATATTTAATTTTCTGTCTCCTTTTTTGTCTCAGCTCTATCTGGATTAAAAACCGAACTCCAGTCCAATCTTGACTCTGAAGATTTTCTTAGATTTATTTACTCAGCTATGGGAAAACCTGTTCCTCAGATATCTCTTTTCCCATCAAAAGTCTTGATTAATCCACCTGAGGAATACCTTGCTCAGAATCCAAATGGCACAGTGACTATCACTAAAATGTGCAACATATCCTTGGAGACTGTGAGGTCCCTAGGTCTCCAATATCTGACTGTGCGCATGGATCATCCTCTAAGGAATGAAGAGAAGATTGTTCCTTTGTCAGTCAAACAGGAATGTAAGTAGAAGTAATAATCAACAAGGGGAAATGTTTTAAAAATTCATATCAGAAGTGCATGTGTAGTTGTCTACTTTTAGAAATGTTAAGTCATTGTGATACATGAGCATGCTTAAGTGACTGAAGTAATGAAAACTTTCTCTACCCCAGTTCTGCCTAATCTTTGTTCTTAAATGGCAAATTTTAAATTCATCTACCTTAACTGCTTTCCGTTGAATTTCTGCCACAGTCAGTGAAGACCAGGTTCACTTACACCGCCTTCAACTTTTCCTCTTCCCAATATAGTTCTTTTCTTCCCAATATAGTTCTTTTGGTGATTACCTCTACAACCTTCAACAGCGTGGTAAAATTTACTTTTGTGTCATCCACCATAGGAAGTCTCTTAGCTGCCAATTTTTCCTTGCCTATCTTCCAGCCAAGCTCTGTCAGTTGTACCCTTTGTTTCAAAGCCATAGTTAAACAAAGTATGGTTTTCCTTAAAAATTTAAGTAATAATTTAAATATATTTATGTTTCTGCATTTATATAATTTCCTATAGAATTTAAATAATTGTTTTTATATTTCACCTAATCTTTTGACACTAAAGCATTTTTTCTCTATATATTTAGTGTAAATACTGGTATATTGGAGTTTTCATATACCATCTTACTATTGTTTTCTATTATTTGACCTATTTCATGTCCCTTTCTCTCTCTTCCTGAATTTTTTTGGGTTATTTATTTTTGTTTCATTTACCTCCTTCATTAATTTGTTAACTATATGTTCTGTATAGTTTAAGTGGTTCAGTTGGAGACTGCAACTTACATCTCTTGACTAATATAATTTATTATTTTTATTATTTTTTAGGTAATACAATAAGCTTATATGAATTTCCACTCCATGTTGTCATTTTGTGCATTTCATTTAACTTATTTATTTAAATTTTTGTTTGTTTGAATATAGTTGACACACAATGTTATATTAGTTTCAGGTGTATGTCTTATTCATTTTAATTCTTTATATATATTTAAATGCCAAAATATATTATTGTTTTTTCCTGTTATTCGTAGTAGTATTCTTTTAGATTTATCCTTTCTGTTGTTTTTTATTTCTTTGTCTATGTCCAAAGTTTTGCTTATCTTCTGCCAAAAGAATTCTCTCTAGCTTTTCCTTAGTGAAGATGTATAGATGGCCAATTCTTTTAATATTTTTGGTCATAAAATGTTTAACTTTTGAGGCACATTTTTATAGGATTTTTAAATTTCAGTTTTTTTTTTTTTTTAAGATTTTATTTATTCACTTGACAGACAGAGATCACAAGTATGCAGAGAGGCAGGCAGAGAGAGAGGAGGAAGCAGGCTCCCTGCCCAGCTGAGAGCCCGATGCGGGGCTCTATCCCAGGACCCTGGGATCATGACCTGAGCCAAAAGCAGAGGCCCTAACCCACTGAGCCACCCAGGCGCCCCTAAATTTCAGTTTTGATAGTTATTTTTTTTCATCACTTTGACAATGGTATTTTACTAGCTTCTGACTTTCATTATTTCATTTGAAAAAGTATATATCAGTTTTATGGGTTGTCCTTAGAAAGGAATGTATCTCCTCTTCACCCTGGCTGCTTTTAAGACTTTTTCCTTGTATTTATTTTAGGTTAGTTTTATTGTTAGTGTTTTGGTGTCACATTCTTTGTATTTATCTTGCTTGTATTTTCTTAAGCTTCTTGAGTCTGTGGGTTAATGTTTTTAATCACTTTTGGAAAATGTGTAGACTCAGGAAAATGGTGAGGATTTCTCCATAATTCGTTAAAATCATCCAAGAACCAAAAAGCATCACTAGTCATCAATGAAACGGAATCATAAAGTTTGAATGAATGAAGGAGACATCATATCTTTTGGAAGTTTAACAGTTTTTCTGCATAACCAGCTATGGGAATATTGGAATAAGTTGCTTAGTACATAGTTCAGATGCGTTAACCATAACCTCATTTAAACCTAGGATATCTCATTAGTCTGTGAGTTAAACACACTGTGGACTAACCTAAATAAAGCACACACACACAAAAAAATGACTACTGTTTCATGTGATTGATAGGCTGCTTCTTACATAAATTTAGTTTAACCATCTTTCTGTCCTCAGATCTTATAGAGTACTCCTCCATTATCTTTGATCACCCATTGTTACTGCTGAGAAGTCAAATGTCAATCAGATAATCATAATAGTAAATATTACTGTATCTTCTCTCTGATAATACAGTATCTTCTCTTTATCTAGAGTTCTGAAACATCCTAGTGCTATTTTTAGGCTATTTTATCTTATTTTTAATACTTCAATGTTATTGGCATTTAATCAGCTCACACAATTTGGAGACTCAAATCCTTCAACTCTGAATATTTTCTTATTTCTTTGAGAATTTTCCACCTATTCACTTAACTTATTCTCTTTTTATAAACCTCAATTAAATAGACATTAAAACATTTCAATTGAACTTTATTTTCTTCTTTGAAAAAATATATCTCTTTTTCTTTTCTTCATAGTATCAGGGAGATTTAAAAAAATTATCTTTGAACACCTTAATTCAATTTTTCCTTCTTTTGATAATCAGGTTTATATTTTTGAATTGCTTTTACAACTTAAGATTAATTTTATACTTGATTTATTTTTTCATATACAATTTTTCCTGCTGTATGAAAATAATATCTTGTCAAATCTATCTGGGAATAATAATTTAGAGGTATTATAATATCCTCTGTTTTTAAAATTATCTCTTCCAGTCTCCCCCCGACCCACTACCATATGTATGTATGTATGTATTTAAATATGAAGTACGATCTATGCCTAATGTGGGACTTGAACTCACAATCCTGAGATTAAGTGTCTACATGCTCTGCTGAGTGAGCCAGTCAGGTGCTCCCCATCATTTTAATTTTACGTTTCTTTTACTCAGTCTTTCTTACTTTGATTACAGGTTTTATTCAAAGTCTGGTGAGCCCTGACTGGAGGATTATAGAATCCTTATTTGGCTAATTGTATCTTGTAAAGAACGACTTTTGTTTGCAGAAAGCAGGCTGCTGCTTTTGACAGTTAACCAGGAGACTCTAGGTGTTTGCAATCTTTAGATAAGCTATCTAGCTGATCTCCTGCTAGCTGAAGTAGTCTCAGCCTGCTACTTCTCCGCCATCTTGACTCCTCCCAACCAGGAGACTCTAGAAGCCAGAATGTGGAGGGCTGTAGTCTGGGCCTCTGACTCTGTACTGTATTTATTTCTGGTATATTCATTAAATTACTTAACTGCCCCTTATTCTTCTCTCTCTCTTTCTTTTCTTTCCTTTTCTCCTTTTCTTTCTTTCTTTTTTTTTTTTTCTTTTTTGGCTGCACATTAAGCACACCTGCCTCTCCAGAATTCTGTTTTCAGATACATAAATGGGTACTTTCGACTCTAAGTTTCATTCTGTGATCCGCTCCTCCTCCTTTTGCCATCTGAGTACAAATGCTCTTCAGGTTCTGCAGGGCTGTCTCTGCCAGATGTAAACTGCTTTTTGCATACACGAGCCTGCAGCTTCTATCATCCTGCACCTTCATAAGCCATTCCTCTATCCACTTTACACCTTTTGGAAATTTGTTGAAATCTCTTGCCAATGAAGATCACTCTTCTGTTTGTTGTTTTTCATTTAAACATTTTATTTTTGCTACTATAATTTTAAGGAAAACATAGGAAGGAGTAGAGGTAAATATTTTGTGATGTGTATTTCTTGAAGCTGAGTTTAATCAGCTCTTTTTTTCCTGAAAGTTTCCCCAAGTCATGAGATTGGAGTATGTCCATCGAATACCACAAGTACTTCCCATCAATCTATTAGCTGGATTATTATATTAATTTCACTTCTCACTGAGCTTCAATGGTCTGTAAAGGAGTAACTTATCAATTTAGAAGAGAATTCCTCCTTGCTTAGCTTTGTAACAAATTTTAGGGATATAAACCCCTAATTCTATTGAGTTCTTCTATAGAGACTTTATTCCCATGGTTTATTATTGCTTACTTCAGGGCTCTGTTCATAATCTAGCCTCCTTCGCCCATTTCGAATGAGCTAAAGTATAAAAAAAATAGTTAAAACTAAAAACCGAAACAAAGTAATGTCTGAATAGTCAAAAATAAATCACACAAAATTTCTCACATGGATTTTCCTAATAGTATCAATGAAGAAGTAATTAGTAGCAAGAATTTCTCTTCAATGGTAATGAAAAATTGAAAGCAGCAAATTAAATAGAAATAAGAGGTAACAATGAATAGAAAAATGATCTCAATCAGAAAAAGGACCCTGAAATATACCAGAAGCAGACCTACGAATACAAAATGTATAATAATTCATGCCATTTAATGTAAGTACAAATTTTCTTGAGGTCCATCACATAGTGTATAGGTTCATTTTTATCTCTAAGAATTAGCTAAGAATTCTTAGATATTCTTATATTTTAAGAATCATGATAATCATGATGACCTTTGGTTAAACTTAATTAAAATAGAAAATATAAATTATATTCAAAAGGCTACATAGAAAAGGCTTGGAATACAATTTAGTAACACCATGGTCAAAATAGCTATCATGAAGTGTTGGTATTTAAAATTTCGTAATTTCTTTTCATAAGACTGCAGGCTCTAAAATCAGACAGAACAGAATTGCTTCCCAATTTTGCCACTTAATCACTATCTATCTTTGGACAGTTTTCTTAACGTCTCAGAGCCTTTGCTTCCCCATCTATACCTAATAACCATACTCAGTTGATGTAAATCACCCTTATAAGATGCTTATCACATCACTTAACACATTAATCTTAAATACTAATTATTATTATTAAAAAATTTATTTTCTGAGGCTTTTGCAGATTCTTTGAAAGTTCCATTTTAGTAACTGAATAGTATTTCAATGTGACTACATTATATTTTTCTTAAACATTTTCTTTTGTTGAGTATTTGGGTGGTTTTGTCTTTTTTGCTTTTTCTTGAGTGTCATCAAATGGTATTAAATATTGTCTGTTTTCAATTTGAATACACATTAGCATATTCTTTTATAAAATTGAATATGGCCAATAATCTCATAGTATCAATTTGAATGTCAACAAAACAATGGCAAATCAAAATATCATTGGCAGATTTAAAGTGTCAAAATGGCAGTATAATGTATGGAAAGTATAGTCCCAAAGAGCATGTTTCTGGTTTGTGTCTTTCAGGTACTTCTCATTCTCCTTATACTTGGTTGCGTATCGTTGGTCTACCCATACTTCTGCTATGTTTTTTGTCAATTGTTATTTATCTTGTTTGGAGAAAGAAAAAGTAAGTTGCATTCTACCTATCTATGTCAGGGAAGATAGGTCAAATAGGGGCTAGTTTTAAATATGAAGAAAGGACATTTCAAGGGCTTTGGCAAAAGTTATCATGGAAAGAATGATGATGCAAAACTCTTTTTTCTATTTACTTAGTAATTCCGGCAGTCAAGAGTTTATTCTTATTCAAATGACACCGTACTTGGGATTGTTATAAAAGTAGGCTGTTAGTCATTTCTGGTGACTTGAGCCTAAGACTCTTCCTTTAGAACAGATTTTGAAGGAGAGAGCACATGAACTTCAGACCGCTGGTGGGAGGGATCCACTGAGTGGTGAAGAAGGCTGAGATTGGAAGCAAGAGATAATCTACCTCACAAAGCCACATAAGATGAAAGTAGTCTCACTTTATAGGACTAACGTAATAAAGTATATATTTATTTATTCAACAGATACCTCTTGAGTGTCTGAACTACTATGCATTATTCTCTGTGAGGGCAATAGAGACACAAACAAAAAGTTTTAGAAGCGTATGTCTCAATAGGGAGAGGTAGTCAATGAAAAGTTAAAAGGAAGCAAGAGAACACTGGCTGGTGATATACACTATTTAGAAAATAAGGCAGAATGATGTAATTGAAAGAGACTATGGGACTAGTTTATACTGAGTGGTTGCTCTGAGGAGTTGACGTTAAAATTGGGACCTGGATAAGAAAAGAGTTGTGAGTGACATTCTCATAGAAGAGTATTCCAGACAAAAAAGGAGGAGTTATTGTAGGTACCAAGGTGGGAATGAGCTTGGTGTGTCCCAGGACAAAATGAGGTAAGTGTGCATAGAACAATGATTTAGAAATAGAGATGGGCTTTAGAACAGCTAAGGCCCTTGGGCCTTGAAAGGCATTTGGGATTTTTGCTACTTACAATACCAAACTATTGAAGTATTTAAAACAAGGGGGTAGAAGGATCTGATTGACACTATAAAAAGACCTCTGTCACTGGAACGTGGACAAAGTCTCTTAGAGCTCCAGAATGAATGAAAGAAGGTTTTTAAAGAGGTGATTGCCATAGTCAAGTTGGCAATCAACAGTGGTCTGGACTAGGGTGGTAGCCCTTAGAATTGAGGAATTAGGGAGAGGTTTAGGATGACAAGATTTGCACCTGGATAGATGTGGGCAAAGGGGAAAAGGGAGAAATTATCTTGATGATTCTGAACATTTTGACAAAGATTGAAGAAATCTTTTATAAATGGGGAAAAATTAGAGGAAGAACAAATTTTTAGGGAGGATCAAGAGTTCTATTTTGAACATGTTAATTTTTAAGTGCTTATTTGACATCCAAGAGAATATGTCAATTATATATGAACCTGGAAATTACAGAGCAGATGAGAGGTAGACATTTGGGAGTGTAGTGGGTATTGGGTATATTTTTCAACAGGATAAATCGTAAGTTATGACTCTTACTATTATAGGGTAGAAATAAACTTCAAATTCTGTTAATGGAGTATTTTTATGCTGAATTAAACACTGAAAACATTTTGATCAATCTCTAAAGAGATCTCAATCTCCCAACTTTTATTCATAGAAAACTCTTGCAATCTATTGCCATTAGAGGGAGTGTTTGGGCTGTCTTCGTCTTACCGATTTATCAATGTCATCCTAACTATAGGTCAGAGAATGCTCTTGAAACTACACCCCAGCTGAGCCAGCCTGATGTGGAATCTTTAATCAACCAAGATTTTCCTGTATACAGGTAATTGGTAGGTGTGTGATTTTTGCTGTCATTGTGCATAATTCAAATTTAAGACTTAACTTATTAAATTATCATATTAAATCAACATATTAAATAATCCATTTGGTAGAACTAATTATCATTTGAAAAATAAATGGAAACAGATTTGTTTATATAATCCTGTTTCGTGAACTAGTGGGTTCATGTGAAATTGAATTAATATTAAGGACAATATTTTTTTTCTTTTTTTTTTTTCTTTTAAAAAAATTAACATATAATGTATTATTAGCCGCAGGGGTACAAGTCTGTGAATTGTCAGGCTTACACACTTCCCAGCACTCACCATGGCACATACCCTCCCCAGTGTCCATAACCCAACCACCTTCTCCCTACTTCTCCAACCCCCCGCAGCCCTCAGTTTGTTTTGTGAAATTAAGAGTCTCTTATAGTTTGTCTCCCTCCCGATCCCATCCTGTTTCATTTTTTCCCTTCCTTACCCCCCAAACCCACCACTTTGCCTCTCAAATTCCTCATATCAGGGAGAGCATATGATTAT
Organism: Mustela putorius furo; assembly: GCF_011764305.1. Taxonomy (NCBI): domain Eukaryota; kingdom Metazoa; phylum Chordata; class Mammalia; order Carnivora; family Mustelidae; genus Mustela; species Mustela putorius. Next base: position 37,601,336 of record NW_025421987.1, read on the forward strand.
TGAAGAACAGTATTTCTATTTGTCCCCTAATTCAGGACCCTTCCAACCAACACCACCAGTTGAATGACTGCTTTGGTTTTGTTTTTGGGTTTTTTTTTTTCCTGAGTGTTATTAAATATGAGCATGTCTTTGTGTACTTCTTTTCCATTCAGGTTTCCCTTTCTGTGAGGTTCTTATCTATATCTTCATGTAATTTCTGGTTGGTTGTCTGTATTTGCAGAATATTCTAGATTTTTTATGTACTAGGCAGGGATTACTTCTCCTTATTTGGTACCACTCTACTAAATTTCTCAGTTATATCATCGAAAGAACAGAAATCTTTAAGCTTTGATGTTGTTAAATCCATCAATTTCTCACCTAACAGTTTGAGTTTAGGAACCTATTTAAGAAGTCATCATTTGTGTACGTTCACAGAAATATAATTGCACTTATTAGCTTCATATTTTTCTATTTCATATTTAAGTATTTTAACCTTTGTACATAACGTAGGAATGACATATATTGTTGATTTTCATCATATAATGAGCCAGGTTTCCCAACATCAGTTATATACAATCTGTCCTTTTCCTTATCGATGAGCTCTGTTTTTAGCTCTCTCAAGTAGAGAGCTTTGTTGCATGGTTTAATTTTTTTGTTTCTTCATGACTGCATATAATTTTTTATTATGGTCTTATGTTATGTTAAAATGTGGTAGGGAGAGATCCCTTTTTGTGTTTTTTAAAGACACATCCCATTCAGGGATACATACACACACATGCACATCATGAAATAAGTTTATTTCATTTAAAATATATAGCTGGAATTTTGGTTAGTCTTATATTGAATTGACAGATTAATTGAATTTAGAGAGCATTGTTATCTGTACAATATAATTTAGTTCACCCATAAATATGCTATCTATTTATTCAAGTCTTTCTGAATGCCTTTTAGGAAAGTTTTAAAATTTTGTCTCTGTAGGTTTTGTGTTTGCTAAATTAATTCCTTGGTACTTTTAATTTGTTCACTATGATGAATGATATTTTAATTTTTTAGCGAAATTTCCTAGCTGGTTATTAGTGATTTAGGAACAGCTCTGGATTTTTTAGGTTAACTTGTTAGGATTTTTTAGGTTAATTTTTTAGGTTAATTTGGGAACTTTGGTAAACTCTTCATTACTTAATAGTTTTTCTGTTTATCTAAAAGTTTTCCATTTAGATAATCATCTCTTCTGCACTCAATAACATTTTGCTTCTTTCTTTCTAATCTTTATACCTTTTTTAATGTTAAATAACACCAGTTACCTTTGTCTTGCTTTTCTGCAATTAAAGACTGTTTTAAATTTCACTAAATGTAATATTTGCGGCAGTGTTTGGCTATTAAGCATATTATTGAGTTTAGAAAGTGTTTAAATATTTCTATTTTCTGTCATTTTATCATATATAGATTGTTGAACTTAAGTAATTTTCTATCTGTTAACAGTCATATGAATTTTTCATAGTAGTCCATTAATATGATAAACAACATTGAGAGATACCTAGTGTTAAACCATTCTGGGAATATTTTTTTGCTTATATTTATAAATAAAACAGGACAAATTATATATATATGTATATATACATATATGGGAGATATGTATATATATGGGATATATATATATGGATAAAGAAGATAGGACAGGACAAATACACACACACACGGGAGAAATATATATATATATATATATATGGATATATATGGAAAAAGAAGATGTGATATCTATCTATCTATCTATCTATCTATACGAATATATATCAATTAACAATAGCAATTCACAGACATGCTAAAATTAGTCCATGAATCTCCTTCGTAAGCCCCACCAATTTTCAAAGCTCCTGGAGTTAAGTCCTGCTGATTTTCAAAGCCAGATATTAGTGTTGCAGGGTTACAGGGCTCCTGTCTCACAGAGTGGAAGAAAATCTCTTGGACACAAAAGGGTAAAGTGAAGTGAAAGTTCACTAAGTGAAGGTGAGAGCAGAAATGAAAGAAAAAGCTCTCTAGAGTGAGAGGGGTCCCGAATGGGTTGCCAAATGAGGGCTGTTAGTGGCGGTCTTTTATTAAGGACTGACCGGGAAGCTTGTGGCCTTGAGATTCTCGGGCTGTCTTGGCATGCTCCCTTATCTCTTGTTCTGCTCTGTCTCAGCATCTCCACTTGCCAGCAATAGCTGTGAAGCCTAGTCAGGAAGGTCATTTCCTCAGCCTACACCTTCAGCCCTTCCTTATTCACGGACAGGACCTGTGGACAGAAAGAGCTAAACGGGGATCATGAGCAGTGACTGATTGCATACTTCGTAATTCATGGGAGTTAGGGATAGCACAAGTCTCCAAGGAATTTGGAAGCAAGGCTTTCAGGACCTTGAAGGGCCTGTTGCTGCCAAGATATGGTTACATTTTTTTTTTTTTTAAAGATTTTATTTATTTATTTGACGGAGAGAGATCACAAGTAGGCAGAGAAACAGGCAGAGAGAGAGGAAGGGAAGCAGGCTCCCTGTTGAGCAAAGATCCCAATGCGGGACTCGATCCCAGGACCCTGAGATCATGACCTGAGCGGAAGGCAGCGGCTTAACCCACTGAGCCACCCAGGCACCCAAGATATGGTTACGTTTAAACATGGTCTCACTGATACGCAGAATTTAAGAAACAAGGTAGAGGACCATAGGGGAAGGGAGGAAAAAAATGAAAGAAGACTAAACCAGAGAGGGAGACAAACCATGAGACTCTTAATCTTTGAAAACAAAACCCGAGGGTTGCTGGAGGGGAGAGGGGTGGTGAGAAGGGGTGGCTGGGGAGTGGACATTGGGGAAGGTATGTGTTACGGTGGGTGTTGTGTAAGACTGACGATATCACAGACCTGTACCCCTGACACAAATAATATGATATGTTAATTATAAAATAAAATAAAATAAAATAAACATTGTCTCTAAGGCAGCCAGGATCTCCTTGAGGAAGGTCATGTTTTGCACGTTTCATATTATCTATCAGTGAGCCGCAAGCTGTAAGACAATTTTAATTTAAGCTACATTTCTTTTGCCTTTGTTTCCCACATCATTATGAGGTTTCATCCTCCCTTCCCCGTATCAGAGCCCGGGGTGCCTGATATGGGCCTTGATCCCCTTGGTCCTCAAGGAGGACTCTGCACCTGTGAGATCCCTACTGCTTATAGGTCACCCTGCTGGAAGTTTGATTCATGGCTGCATCTCTCCCCTTCCCACCCTTTTCAATGGGACTTCCGTTTCTGTCCTATCTGTGAACAGTCTATTCTACCAGTCTCGAGTTGTTTTCAGAGTGAGCTGCTTCACATGTAGCTGTTGCCTGGGTGTGTCAGAGGGAGGATGTGAACTCAGAATCCTCCTATTCTGAAATCTTCCCCCACTTCCCTGTCCTGTTTTCTTAATAACAGCCACCCTGGCATGTGTCAGGTAATATCTCATTGTGGTATTGATTTGCATTTCCTTGATGATTAATGACACTGAGTACTTCTTCACATGCCTTTTAGCCATTTATATCTTCTTTGGAGAAGTATCTGTTCAAATTTTTAGCCTATTTTTTAGTTTGTTATTAGTTTTCTTGCTGTTGAATTTCAGGAGTTCTTTATATGCTTTAGAGATTAACCTTTCTTCCCCCCAACCCACTCAATGGAGTCTTAATTCTGCCACTAACTAGCCTTTAAAAAAAAAAAATTTAGATTCAATTAATTAACATTTAATGTATTATTTGTTTCAGGGGTACAGGTCTGTGATTCATCAGTTTTATATAATACCCAGTGCTCATTACAACACATGCCCTTCCCGATGTCCATCACCCAGTTACCCCATCCCTCCACCCGTCTCCCCTCCAGCAACCCTCAGTTTGTTTCCTGAGATAGAGTCTCTTATGGTTTGTCTCTCTCTCTCTGGTTTCTTCTTGTTTCATTTTTTTTTCCCCCTTTCATCCCCTATGATCCTGTCTTGTTTCTTAAGCTCCATATATCAGAGAGATCATATGATAATTGTCCTTCTCTGGTTGACTTCTCTTAGCATAATACCCTCTAGTTCCATCCATGTTGTTGCAAATGGCAAGGTTTCTTTTTTGATGGATGCATAGTATTCCATTGTAGATATACACCACATCTTCTTTATCCATTCATCTGTTGATGGACATCCAGGTTCTTTCCATAGTTTGGCTATTGTGGGCATTGCTGCTATAAACATTGGGGGTGCATGTGCCCCTTCAGATCACTACATTTGTATCTTTGGGGTAAATACCCAGTAGTGTGATTGCTGAGTCATGGGGTAGCTCTACTTTCAACTTTTTTAATTTTTATTTATTTTTGTTTTTTGTAAACATATATTTTTATCCCCAGGGGTACAGGTCTGTGAATCGCCAGGTTTACACACTTCACAGCACTCACCAAAGCACATACCCTCCCCAATGTCCATAACCCCACCCCCCTTCTCCCAATACTTTCAACTTTTTGAGGAAACTCCATACTGTTTTCCAGAGTGGCTGCACCAGCAGTGTAGGAGGGTTCCCCTTGGAGATTAATCTCTTATCAGGTAGATGGTTTGGAAACTTTTTTCCAGAGGCCAAGTTATCTTTTATCACCTGCACTGATTAATTTAAAAACATAACTGGAAACATGCCCTAAATAAAATGAAAACTTGTTTTAGAAACTCATTAGGCCAAATGATATAACTCCAAGTTGAGAGAAGTTAAGATGCAGAGGCTCAGGGCAATAAACCATCTGCAAGGGACTGGAGGACCACAAACATTTCGGGCTTGAGTCAAGACCTTTAAGATTCATGTGGAGAATGAACCCTGAAAGCCACCAAAAGCTGTTGCCTACCCTGGAACTACTTGCCGGTGTATCTGAGTAATCGTTTCCTGTTTCATGGATCAAGTATGTGCAAGTAGTTTACAGTCTTAGATGCATTAATAACAGTGAGAAACCAATATTTGCATTGGTGATGAGTTTTCTGTTTTCTAAGGACTCCTGAAAGAATTTCCGCCCATTCTATAGCTGCCCTTTCAGTCTGTTGTTCCTTTGCCATGCAGTCGCTTTTTAGCTTCATATCGTCCCATTTGTCTATTTGCGTTTTTGTTGTCTGTACTTTTGTCATAGCCATGAAATCATTGCCAAAATCACCCTCATGAAACCTTTCTCCATGTTTTCTAGGAGTTTTATGGTTTCAGGTTTTACATTTAAGTCTTTAATCTATTTTGGGTTGATTTTTCTGACGTTGTAAAGGAAGGGCCCACTTTTATGCTTTTGAAGGTAGATATTTAGTTTTCCCAACATCATTTATTCACGAGATGATCCTATCTCCATTGTGTGTTCTTGACTCCCTTGTAAAAAGTGGTTGACCACAAATGTGTGGATTTATTCCTGAATTCTCTAATCTATTCCCAAGGTCCATGTGTCTGTCATTATACCAATTCTGCACTGTTTTGATTACTATAGATTTGTACTATATTCTTTTTTTTTTAAGATTTAATTTATTTATTTGACAGAGATTACAAGTAGGTGGCGAGGCAGGCAGAGAGGAAGGAAGGGAAGTAGGCTCCCTGCTGAGCAGAGAGCCTGGGATCATGACCTGAGCTGAGGGCAGAGGCTTTAACCCACTGAACCACCCAGGTGCCCCTTTGTACTTCTGAAACCAGGAAGCGTGATGCCTCCAGCTTCATTCTTCTTTCTCAAGATTGATTTAACTATTCATGGTTTTTTGTGTCCCATGTGAATTATAGAATTGTGTGTCTTTTAAAATTTCTGTCAAAAAATGCTATGGGAATTTTGATAGGGATTGCATAAGAAACCCAACTCTATTCCTTAAGGAGCTAGAAAAAGAAGAAAAAACTGATCTCAAAGTTAGCAAAAGGAAGTAACAAAGATTTGAGCAGAAATACATGAATTAGAAAAAAAGAAAAAGAGTAGAAAAAAATGAACAAAACAGAAGGTTGGTTTTTTGGAAAGATAAAGTTGATAAACCATTAGCTAAACTAAGAAAACGAGTGAAGACTCAAAATCAGAAATGAAAGAAGACCAATGTCCTATAAATAAACAGGTTAAAAGATCCTATTATGAAAAATTACACACTAACAACCTGGGTAACCTAGAAGAAATGGATAAATTCCTAGAAACATCTAACCTCCCATGATTAAGTCATAAAGTAGAAAGTCTGAGTAGACCTCTGACTACAATGGAGAGTAAATCAGAAACCAAAAAACTTTGAACAGAGGAAAGGCGAGGACTGTATAGCTTCACCACTGAATTCCACCAAACATTTAAACAAGAATTAATGCCAATGCTTCTCAAACTCCTTCAGAATTTTGAAGCGGATGAATACTTCCAGACTAATTTTTTGAAGCCCTTCACTACCTTGACATCACAACCAAAGATGTCACAAGGAAAACAGTTTCCAGCCAATATTCTGAAAAATATAGATGTAAAAATCTTGCACAAAATACTGTCAGACTGAATCTAACAGCATATTAATAGGCTCATACAGGATGACCAAGTAGGGCTTATCCCTAGGATGCAAGGATAATTCAGTATCTGAAAATTAATGAACATGCTACACTGTATTAACCACAATAAAGACTAAAAATCACATGATCATCTCATCACATGAAGAAAAAGGATTTGAAAAAATTCTACACACTTTCATGATCAAAACTTTGAAGAAACTAGGTATAGAAAGAAGGAAGGTATCTCATCATAATAAATGTCATGTATTAAAAACCCATAGCTAACAACCCACTCAATGGTAAAACACTGTAAGCTTGACCTCAATGATCAGGAAAACAGCGTGAATGTTCACTCTTGTCACTTTTGTTTAACATAATATTGGAAGTCTTAGCCAGACTAAGTAATTAATGGAGGTAATTAATGGAGGGGGAAAAAAAGGCATAGAAATCAGTAAGGAAGACCTAAACTGTTCCTGTTTGCTGATGCCGTGATCTTATATGTAGACAATCCAAAGACTCCATAAAAAACTTTTAAAACAAATAAGCAATTTCAGTAAAGTTGCAGAGTATGAAATCAACCCACAAAAATCAGTTGTGTTTCTATACACTAACAATGAACTGTCTGAAAAGGAATTTGGAAAAACAATTCCATTTACAATAATACCAAAAGGAGTAAAATGCTTAGGAACAAACCTAACAAAGGAGGTGAATGACTGCATACTGATGCGAAGCATTAATGAAGGGCACCTGGCTGGGTCAGCTGGGTTTAAGCTCAAGGTGGGTATAGAGGTTACTAAAAACAAATAACTTAAAAAAATTAATGAAGGAAATTAGAGAAGACACAGCAAATGGAACAATATCTCAGTAATATATTTGAAGACGTAATATTGTTAAAATGTCAGTTTTTCAATTTTTATGACCAGCTTGTCATTTTCAAATTTGTGTTTTTGTGTTTTCAAATTTGATATGAATGTTCATAACATTGTCTTATTTTTTCTATTTGTTATGTCAGTTCTACTTCTCATATATCATTCTATATTGTTTTTTTTTTCTTATTTTTTAGTAGTTTTTTAGAGGTGGGGGAGGGTCAGAGGGAGAGGGAGAGAGAAAATCTTAAGCAGGCTCCACGACCAGTGCAGAGCCCTATGAAGACCTCAATTTCACGACCCTCAGATCATGATCAGAGCCAAAATCAAGAGTCAGACACGTCACAGACTGAGCCATCCGGGTACCCCAATTTTCTTCATAATTTTTTGCCATAGGTTTGCTCAATTAATTTCTAGAAAAAAGCCTCTTTTTTTTTTTTTTTTTTAAGATTTTATTTGTCAGAGAGAGAGCACAAGCAGGCAGAGTGGCAGGCAGAGGCAGAGAGTGAAGCAGGCTCCCCACAGAGCAGTTTGAGTCTCTGATGTCATTGATAGGATGTGTACCAGCAGGCAAGCCTAGTCTAGGAGGTTAAATGTAGGTTAGTGAGAGTTGGGGGGGGGGGTAGTGACAAGTTCTGGAGAGCTGGGAATGTGCAGTTGTTGATGTGCTTCTGGCTTTGTGAGTAGGTTTACCCTATGACACTTGAAGTAGCGTGCTTGTGATATTTGCGTGCTCTTCTACAAATGATACCTTTGATCAAAAAAGTCTAAAAAAAAATAAATATACCTGTGAAGCAATGTTTATAAAAGATGACGTGGAATTCAAAGTTATTTTTCTTCAATATGAAAATTAACTCCTTGTCTTCTTGCATCAGGCACAGCCTTATGACATTTAATGTTACTTTGATCCTCTGTCCTTTGTGTGTCTCTCTTCATTGTTGAAGTTTTTTAGACTTTGCTCCTTGATTTTCTTTTATATATATACATATATAACATATGATGTATTACTTATTTCAAGGGTACAGTTCTAGGAATCATCAGTCTTACACAATTCACAGCACTCACCATAGCACATACCCTCCCCAGTGTCCATCTCCTTGATTTTCTTAATTTGATCTTCTTAATGTCACTATACTATGCCTATAAGTTGATTTTATTTTATGTATCCTGTGTGGCTGCCCACGAATCATTAATCCTTTGATTACGTTTGTCTAAAAAGCTCATAATTTACAGCCCTCGGATTTACAGGCCCATGGATCCTTAAATAAAAGCTCTTTCCTAGTACCCTGTTAGAGGGTGGTGGTAGGAAAACAGGAAGGTTTCAGAAAATAAATAATTCATAGATCTGTTTTCCTCTCTCTCCCTCTTTCTCTAAGAGCCAAGAACTCTGGGACTTGTTAAAATAAGAAAAGAATCCTTCTCATCAAAGCAAGTGGAAGGAAATCCCTCCCTGTAAGAAGACAACCAACCAACCAACCAACCAGTCACTCTGAAAGAAGAGATCATTACAGTTTGAATACAGAATTTGATCTGGATAAAAATAAATGTGCATTTTTTAAAAAAGTGTCTATTGGTTAAATTCGGCCTTAAAACTTTTTAAAAAAATTTTTCATAGGTGACATCTGGAGAAACTGAGTCACATTTCTCAAAATCTTCATTTCTGACATGCCTGTGTGGAATTGTATAATATTTCTGGACGTGAGAAGAATCCATCTTGAAGCTCCACTTTCCTTTCCAACTAATGAACTCTGAACGGAGCCAGAAGGGGCGATAGTTTTACAAACAGTTAAATTTCAACATAGCAACTGTCATTCAGGTCATATGGAGACACTAAAGGTAGTAAATACAAAGTAGAGAAGGTTTAATTTGACAGCGGCAGTAAAGCCATAGTTATCAGAATGGCTCCACTGGTCAGGGTCAGATTAGCCCCTTTCCCTCTTATTTTCTTTATCTGCATCATGGAATCACCCCTTCCTTCTTTTTCATAAAACCGCTTGCCTTTCCCCCCAGAGCACAGCGTTTTTCTGGCTTCCCGCAACCCGTGCTCTCTGAACTGTAACTCCAAGACCCCCCAAGAAAAGCCTTTGTTCTTTTTTCGGTTTCACTACCTCCTGTTATTTCACACCTGCTTGACGTTGCGAGTTGCGGGTCCTGAGTGCTAAAGCCCAACGGATGACTCCTCACCTCCCCCGTTTTCCTTCTGTCCTTGAAATTAAAATGGAAAAAGTGTATCCCCCACCCCACAGAGCTTTCTCACTTTCACCAACCGTCCCCTCGAGAACTGGAAACGTTTAAAGGTGGGGGAAAGTTGGAAGCTTTCCCATGAAGCGCTCGGAGCTAGTATCAGGGCGGAGACTGGCCCGCCTCCCCTGAGCCAGAGACGCTCCGCGCGCCGCGGTGAGATCCCCCGGGCTTTCCAGCTGAAGCCGGCAATCGCGCGCGGCCGGGAGCGACGATGGGGAGGCCGGTGAGCGGGGCCGGGCGTGGAACCAGGGCGCCGGGCGGGGGATGTCGCGTCGGCCCCGGGGACGGCGGCGGGCTCCGCGCGTCCGGCTGCGGCTGGCCCGGGACTGGTTCGGCGCTGGCTTCGGGGCCGGCGCTCTCCCCGCGACGCTTAGCCTTGCGGAGAAGAGGACTTCGCCTCGAGGAGGGTGGTTCCCAGGCTGGTCCTGGAGTCCCGGTACTCGGTGCCAGTTGTCCAGGAAGGATGCTGCCAGTCGGGGGCTTGGGCGACGGAGACGCTTCTCTCGAGATCACGGCGGTCCTCCGAGGGGAACTGGGCCGGGAGGCGCGCGCGGGCGGCCGGCGGGTCCTCTGGGCAGGCTGGCGGCTGGGCTCCCAGGCTCCGGCTCGGACGCAGGAAAGCACACCCTGCTGTACTCTGTCCCAAGAAAGGGATGGCTGCTTTGGCTCCGTGTTGGCGCACAAAGCTGGGCTGGGCGCTGCAGAATTCAGGGCTCGCTCTCTGCCGGAGAGCTCTCTCCCTCCCGGATGCACCGGCCTCTTTTCTCCATCCTTCGGTCCTTTGCCTTGTGAGCCAGAAAGGGCCAGATAAATCAGGGTTAAACCCCAGAGTATCCAAGAGAGACAGACATTTTGTTTATTCCGGATCTGAATGAGCGGATTTTTATTTACATTGGGATAATTGAAAAGAATCGTAACAATACAAAATTAAAATCCAAATACAAGTAATACCTCAAGGTATTTTTTTTTTTTTCTATATATGGTTTATTGGCAAGACAGCACGGCCAGTCATTTCAGTATCTTTCTTAACAAAGGAGAATGGTGGCCTGGGAGCGCGTGTTTACTCCGCGCACTGGGCACTGCTAATCTTCACAACCATCCTTCAGAGGAGGAATGGTTATGTGATTTTGCAAATAAGAAAACAAACAGAGAGGTTAATTTTCACGAGTCCATGCAACTACACATGGTGGGAGCAGATCTACACCTAGAAACTCAGGGGGAAGAGGCATGGATAGGAGCAGTTGGCTGCCAGAGGGAAGCTGTCAGGTAAGACAGGTCTCTGGGAGCCCTGGCCCTCTTGGCAAGGGGTAGACGTGGATTTGTCCATTTTCATTTTGTACTCTCTATGTGTGATTTGATTAGTGGATTTTTTTTTTAAGTTACCGAACATGTTTTGGGATTTACTGTACCTTAGGCACTGTATTAGTCGTTTACATGCTTAATTCTCATAGTAACCCAATGTAATGACAACAATTTTATTTAGTGCTTACTCCTATCAGTCACTATTCTGGGAGCATTGCATGTGTTAACTTGCTTAGTCTTTTTAACAGAAGGGTTGGTGCTGTTATTTTTTACTGCATTTTGGGGAGGTAAAGTCATTTGTCCTGGCTCACACATCTGGTATTTGTGTTAACCCCAACTCGTCAGTCAGCTAGAATAATTGTGTATATAACAAGGCTTTTCTTCTAATTCCCTTGCCTCAATAATTGTTTTTTCCCTTCTTCAACATTCTTGGCTCCCATCTCACACACTATGGTGTGTGTCGACTTTGTGTCTTATCCTAAAACACAGATTTTTACTCTGAGAGCCAATCCATTCTGTATTCCTCATCCTCTTTGCTAGAATTTGGGTTTTCATGTGTGGGAGAGGCATACGGTTAAAAAAAAATGGTGTGGAAGTAGAGTGGCAAAGAAGACTTAAGTTTTGGAAGCGAAGGTGTTGAGACAGCAAGAGCCTAAGCATTTGAGTTTTAAAAGCGTCAACATTGGAAAACAAAGGACATACGTTTTTCCAGATGGGAAGAACGCAGGGGATGGGGGAACCTTAAAATACAAATAAGGTTTGTATTTTCTACGCTGGGAGAGCAAAGAGGGCCTGACACAAGCTTGTGTTCTGGAAAGGCAGGCTTGTACCTGATCCCTGTGAGTGGGGAGGGAGTTCAGGAGCGTGATAACTAGAACTTACAGGGAGGTACTGAAATCTAAGAACAGAGAACACCTGTGCCTTGCTTATCTGGGGCAAACTCTGGAAAGAGACCAGTCTCCTCATCGCGACAAGACAAGAGTAAAACAGAGATGGACAGATCCATGGGAGTCCAGGCAGAGAGCCTACAGAATTTCCCTTTGCCCCATATAGGGAGAACCCAGGGGCATGGAATCTGGAGAATGAAAGAGGATGAGAGAAGGCACTTTCTTTCTTTCTTTCTTTTTTTTTTTTTTTAAGATTTTATTTATTTATCAGAGAGAGAGGGCGAGAGAGCGAGCACAGGCAGACAGAATGGCAGGCAGAGGCAGAGGGAGAAGCAGGCTCCTTGCTCTGCGGGACTCCATCCCAGGACGCTGGGATCATGACCTGAGCAGAAGGCAGCTGCTTAACCAACTGAGCCACCCAGGCATCCCGAGAAGGCACTTTCTAAGCACAAGGTTTAATTGCACAAATCTTGATGACCATGATGAACGAAGGGCAACGCATCCATCTTAGAGAATGCTATAGTAGATAGATTGTGACAAAGGACTAGTAGCTCTGTCCCATGACTAGGCATTGTGTGAGCCTCCAGGAATGGAGATGCAATGCCAAAGATTGGGACAGTAGTGAAGCGCGGGGGTGGCAGGGGCAATAATTGACAGAGATGATGTGATACTGACTGCAAGGAAGTCTCTACCTCTAGTTGGAATGGCAACATGAAATAGCAACAAAATTCAGGTAAAGATAAATACAGAGAAACCTACATTTCTTACACATCTCTAGTATAGAAGAATGTGTATGGGGGGAAATGACATTTCTCGCCTGTACCCTTCTGAACACACACACGTAGATCAAGTGAAAGGATCCGTGGGGCTACTGTAGAGAGAAGTTCATCTGCCTACATCCCACCCTCTCATTTTATAATAAAATGATACCCAGAATAGCATTCAATTAAATATCATCATGTAAAAATGCCAAGGATTTCTGCCTGGACAGATGAAAACAAAACAATGAAGAAAAAGAAAAAAAACAAAGACACTACTTTTTTGTTGTTTTTTAAGATTTATTTATTGATTTGAGAGACAGCACACGCCCACAAATGGGAGAGACAGAGGGAGAGGGAGAGGGAGAGAGCATCTCAAGCAGATTCTGCCCTGAATGCAGAGCTGGTGGTGAGGTTTGATCCAGGGACCTGGAGATCACGGGCCAAAACCAAGAGTTGGACACTTAACCAATTGTGCCCCTCAGGTGCCTCTGGATATTACTATTTTTTAAAAGGTACGGTTCATCTAAAACTTGTAGTATTTTCAGGGACATCTTCTTCAGCAAATTTCAAGGCAGTTGTATCTTTCTGAAAAGTGGTTCCAACCCCTGAGTTACCGTCTTTGATATTAACGGATGTGGATTATTTGGGAAATGGATGCTGTCCAGCGTGTGTCATCTCTGTGTTTTTTTGTGTGTTTCTCCAGCAGTCTGTTTTCCCTACCCATCCTACATCTTTGAGACCTTGCTCTTGACAGTGGTGGTTTTGAGAGCGAGGCCTCAAAGTGCTAAAGGTTGCCATAATGTAGGAGCCATATTGCTGCTGAGCATGCTCTTTTATTTCTTCCATCTGTAGTCTCTAGTTCTGCATCCACAAAACCAATGTTATCTGGTGGTTAAAATGTTAGCTGCAGCATTCCCTGAGGTGGCCATGGGATTGAAGCTTCCTTAGCTTTTTGTCCACATGCAAATGCCCATGTCTTTGCTTTGCTTTCTGTCTTCAGGTGTTCAGGAGGTCCTTCTGTCGTCTGTCTGCCTACAGATTGATTTGGTTCTTTGCAGCAGTGATGCCATGCAGGGCGAAAGGTAAAAAGATACCCAGTTCCCCTGCATGGGGTCCAGGGAGCACAATTTCTGGAGGGGAGACATCTGGCTAGTGTTGTTTGTGCTGTGCTAGTTCGTTTGTCTGCATGAATTATTTAAACATGTAATTTGCTTGGAGGAATGGGAGTGTTTCTTTCTGCTTTCCACATTTTTGGTTTCGAAATGGAAAACGATTTTGAATATTTAGAAACTGTTTCTAAGGATAAAACCAGACGTGAAGAAATTCTTTCTAAATTAAGATGTTTTTCACCCATCAAAACAAATGAGTTCTAAATGTTATTTAAATATAATTTCCTATGTTTATAAAGATATGGAAACACTTTGGGGGTCTGAATGAATATACCCTTCGTAGAAGGTAATCTGGTAGTAAGCTTTTAAACTGGGCATACCCCTCCTTTGCAGAAGACTGTGGAAAATAATGAAATTATTACATAGGTTCACAGTCTATATAAAGTCTATATGAAGCATATGCCTGTGCTGTCCACGTACTCGTTGAGTTCCCTACTTGTGCCAGACCTTTCTCCTCTGTTCCATGGGAAAGCATCCCCTCACTTCGCTGACCTTCTGTCACCTTCCACGTGCTGTTGCTTTCTAATCAGCCTTCCCAGTTGGGGACAGGGCAGGCTTCTCACCATCCATAGCACAGGCTTTACCAATGGACCAGAGGGACTTTAAATGGCATTCCATAGAAGCATCAAAGAATTGTAGACTTTCCATTAAATTATTTCTTCCATAGTCAAATACAAAAATCACCTAAGAGGTTGAAACTCTAACTTGGGTTTCTCTTCTACTCTACATTCTAAAAGCAGCAATTTCTTCAAATCTCTTCTCTGCAAAATCTCAACAAACTTTCAGAAAACCCCAACAACAGGTATAGCCTCCAGAAGTTATCACATCTACCAAGAGTGTACATCCCAGGAGTGTACTCCTGGGTTCCAATTTGTGTCTGTTGCTATACCTATCTTGTCATCCTTACCTTAACATTTTTGAAGGGCCACTGAGAGGATAGTGCTTCTTTTTTTTTTTTTTTTTTTAGCTAATTATGCTAGCCAACATGTTCTCTCTGTTACTCATTTAAAAAAAAAACACAGATTTTGGTGCTTTTTAAATTAAGTCTACATGTTGTCTACCATTTCATTAATTTGTGCTTTTATCCATATTAATTCACTTGTTTTTAATCTTTTGGGGGCCTGGGATGTTTGGATAAATGTGTGGACTCATTTTTCAATCTCTCTTATGTCCTAGTGAAGTTAGGATTAAATATTTCCTTCTGAAAATGGCTTTATCAATTTCTATGGACTTTAATACATTCTAGTCTCCTTGTTATTTATGGTAATTGATTAGTCTTGCTATGATTTCTGGTGTAATTAGAGTTGAAAGAAGTATGTAAATTTCTTGTTTATTGCATTGTGATCAGTGTGCAAGATCATAGGGTAGGAGGTTTTTTTGCATCCTGTTTCAAGTTCAGTTTGGGGGAATGTAAAGACTGTGTGTTCTCTTTGGGTAAAAGTTTATAAATACATACTTACATATACATACACATATAATTTTTATATGTAATGATTTATATATAAATATTCACTTCAAAACTTTTCATCCTTATATTTGACTTTTTTGTTTTATCTATATTTTTCAATTTATGGAAGTGAAAATTCTGAGAAAACTATGGAAAATTATTTTTGTGGATTTAAAATTTTTCTTTTCAGTTCTATAGTTTTTTATATGTTTCATTTACGTTGTTAGGCACAGAAAGGTTTGTTTGTGTGTTTGTTTAAGGATTTATTTTATTTATTTGAGAGAGAGAGAATGTGGGGGGTAAGAGGGGGAGAGAGAGAGAGAATCTCAAGCAGAGTTCTTGCTGAGTGCAGAGCCTGACCTGGAGCTCAATCCCATGACCCTGAGATCATGACATGAGCTGAAATCAAAAGTTGAATGTTTAACCGACTGGGCCAAGCAGGCGCCCCAACATAAAGCTTCTTTTATCATTTTGGAGAATACATTTTTGTCCCTCACAGTGTTTTTGTCTCCCATTCTTCCTTTTCCCTTCTAGTAAGTCTCAAAGTTCTGATGCTGAAACATTCCGGGTCTTTGAATTTTCTGTGCCACATTCTGGAAGAATCCCATGACCTGTGTTTCCTACTTAGCTAGTTTACCCTTTAGTGATGTCCGTTCTGCTAAGTCCTCCAAATCGTTAAGATTTTGCATTTGTCATTTTCTACAACTCTGATTTCTACTATTTACAATGCTGGCTTCTTTTTACATTTAAGATATCACATTTATTCATGTCAAAGTGTTTATTGATTTATTATTCATTTGGCATGAGTTCCTGGGTTTGTAGAGTTTTTTCTTCTCTCATTGTCAGCTTTCTCAGATGTCTGCCTAGTTGTTATTATATAAAGATTTCCCGCTGAATCATCTATCATATCAATATGAGTAGCCAGCACTGTAAGGGGAAGAAGTTACTGTCATGCCTTATATTCTGCATGGCATTAAGTAAAAATGTGGGAATGCGTAGATCATTATTTGGCTGTCAAAGCCTTCTGGTACTATATAGTTTTCTGAAACACCGTCTGGTATATTTTTCTACCTTCGGTCCCTATATTCACACTGCTTCCTGGAGGCAGACCCTGCTGTTGCTGCCCCTTCTTTGTAGGGCATGCATGTGGAATGTATAGGGTAGCTACATCTTCTTCACTTAAACGGATCACTCTGCCAATTGTCCATTGGCCCTTCCTTGCTTCTGTACCTCTAGGCATGAACACTCTTGGTGATGCTTCTATTCTCTCTGGCAAATTTTATCTCCAACTTCATTTTCATACTTTCAGCTTACAGGGATTCATTGAGGCATTTCTGTCATGAGGATTTGCTTTCTTGTTTTTTTACTCTGTTACTCTGAAAGTAAACATATTTGAACTTATATTTCTCTAGCAATATCAAGGATGTAGGTAAATATTTTCTTTGCATTTTTCTCTATCTTTTCTATGTTTAACTTTGAACATGCATTTTTTAATCAGAAAAATGTGAATTTTTATGTATTAACTTTTAAAATATAAATGTTCTTTTATGATTCCATGATAAAAGTGGTGACCCAAAATGAAAAAAGGCCACTGAACACACCTGCTTCCTTAAGATGCTCTCTGCAAAATTCTGAGGAAGTCTTGATTGTGACATGGCAGAAAATCAAGCCTGTTAGCCCAGAAAACATGGTCACCTTCAGCAAGAACCATGGGGTTGTGGTCCAGCCCGCCTATAAGGACAAGATAAACATCACTGAGCTGGAACTCAAGAACTCAACCATCACGTTCTGGAATACCACCCTGGAGGATGAAGGGTGTTACAAGTGCCTCTTCAATACTTTTGGTTCTGGGAAGATCTCAGGAATAGCCTGCCTCACCCTCTCTGGTGAGAATCTCTGGGAATACATTGTCTCTGGCTAGAAATGTTATTTTCAAGAATGTTTGGAACATGGTGGTAGTGCCTAGTTTTTCAGGATGCTAACCTCAGAAAGTTTCACGAGAAGACGCTTAGCCTTTCATGTCTGCTATAACTGTGGTTATTGTTATTTGGAAAGCTCACGGGGCTACCCTGAATCTCTGGCTGGAGTTATCTTTGCTCTGAGGAATGGTGTTGTCAGCAAGCGTAAATCAAGGACCATGGTGGGGATAATGGGTTCTTCATAAGTAGTGATATGATTCAGACCTGGCTTTGCCATTAACAGTCATGTGACCCAGGGAGCGTCCCATCCACTCTCTGAACCAGAGTTTATCTATCTGCACAGTAAGTACATAATCAATCATCTGTAGGGGTTGTTAAAGCTCTAACAGTTTTGGATCTAAGGACAGAGCCAGATTGGGCCTCGCCAGAACCAGTCGTTGTGGTCCCTCTCATTTTGTTCCAACACATTCTCTCGGGTTTGGTGAGGAGACGTTCCACAGAGACCCTTCATACCTGATGTCGACTAGGTATTTAACTGGATAACAAGCACTCTGTTAAACCCAAGAGGCTTAGTTTGTCATAATTCTTTTCCTTTTAACTGACACATAGTTGAGATCAAGAATTGAGAAGTAGCAGTCAGGGTAACTTTGGAGCGTAGTACACTTGGACCTAGTTTTAGAAGGGAAAAGAGTCGTTCAGACAGGGTTATCAGGAACGTTCAAGTGAGAGTCTGAGCACACCAAGAATACTGGACACGGAGTAAGAGGAGGATAAGTAAACGAATGCAAGGGGGAGGTATGGCAACAGCAAAAAAAAAAAAAAAAAAGGTTTCCTTCACTTATTTCGCCGATACTGAGTACTCTCGGCATGATCTTATGCCAGGTTTTCTTCTGGACTCTATTTCTTTTGTTTTCTTTCTCTCTTTGCCTCTTTGTCTCCCCTTTTTCCTCTTCCCCCTCCCTCCAATCTTCCCTCCTTCTTTCCTATTCTTCCTTCCTCCTTCCCTCCCTCCCTCCTCACTTTTCTTCTTTTCCTTCTTTTGTCATTTTTTTCTCATTTCCGTTACTTTTTCTTTTCTTCTCCTTTTTTTTATCATCTCTTTTCTATTCTCCTTCACTCATAAACTTCGACATATATATATTTTTTGTTGTTGTTTGTTTGTTTGTTTGTTTGTTTTGTTACCAGAAAACTATACTCCCCTGAGTCTTGCGGATAGTAACCCTGTTCTTTTCCACACCGATCCTTTCTAGCCACACCCGGTAGCTTCCGTCTGGAGCTTCCTTTGATGCTCCAGAGAACCCTGCCCACCCAGTCTCACCATGTCTCACCACGTCAACCACACTCCTCTTCCTTCAATTTTATCTGTCTTCCTCTTCCTTCAATTTTATCTGTCTTCCCCTACTGCCCATTGACTTTAGTAATCTGAGTGTTCTTTGGAAGAAGCCACAGTCCTCTTGCCCCATATCCTCTAGCCCACTGCCCCCCCCACCACCTCTTGAACCTCTAAACACAGACCAGGCTTTCCTTTAGCTAGTGGCCTTTAATTATCTTGTAGGCTTCAGAGCAACCACAGGAAAGCCATCCTGTGTTTGCTCAGCTGAGATAAACTGTGTATTCAAAGTACACAATGAAAAATAATTCATGGGTCAAGGGACTTTTTCAAAAGGAACATGGTAAAAGCTGGACTAACATAATATGCTTTTCTTGTAAGCTAGTCATTTTCTCTTAATTCCATCAGGTGATCTCCAAGGTCCTTTCAACTGTCATTCTGCGATTTTCTTGTTATCAGCAGTGAATTTCCAATTTACATTTTCTGTAGATACTCCAAGCAGGGTCTTTCCAAGTCTCCTCCACACATATCATTCCCTGCTCCAGCTCCAAGCAGAGAAAAGCCATCTCTAAGCAGCAGCCCCTCTGTGGGCTCTCAGGTCTGAAACCGCCCTGGGGCTTCTGAGAGGTCAGCCTCCCTCTTTGGCAGTGCTGACAGGTGACCTCTGTCAGACTGTGAGAGGGACACCCAGAAGAAGCCAGAGATGCTGCATTGCCTATGGAAAAGGAGAACAGAATAATTAGGTTCTGGACTATGTGGGAAAGAGGATCCTCTCCACCCGCTCAGCTAATTCCCCTACAGACAAACTGTAGAGAGGATTTTTCTTGCTCCAGGTTTGTCCTAGGCCAGTTTCTATCCTGCCGGCTGGAGGATTAGACACAGAACGAACTGAGGAGCCCCAGTTTGGGTCAGGTGCGCCACATCTCACCTCTTGAGCTCCCAGTGTCTTTCTGTAAAGATCTTCTTCCATCCTCTGAAGAGAATGTGGTGCTTAACTGATGGCAGACCATCTTTCTTTCTTTGTTTCTTTCTTTCTTTTTTTTTTTTTTTTGTCCCAGTACAGCCCACAGTGTTCCTTCACTATAAATTCTTCGAAGACCACCTGAATATCACTTGCTCTGCCAATGCCCGCCCAGCCCCTGTGATCTCCTGGAAGGTGTCTGGGTCAGGGATTGACAACAGTACTGAGGTTCTCTCCCACCCCAATGGGACCACATCTGTCACGAGCGTCCTTCAGGTCAAAGACCCCAAGAGTCAGGTGGGGAAGGAGGTGGTCTGCCAGGTGCTTCACCTGGGGAACGTGACCAGCGTCACGCAAACTGTGGATAAAGGTAAGAGAAGGCTGTGGGTGGATCCATGTCCATACAACTGGCAAGTGGTGAATGTTCTACAGAACCTCTTGGCCACTTAGCCAAGGAGTTCATAAGGGAGAGAATGGAGTGAGTGGGGAAAGAAAAAGAGAGTTGAGGAAACGAGTAAAGCCAGTTTTACTTTGGTAACTGTGGTATGTTGCCCACATACCACATGCATTTGCTGAGATCTATCTGTGCATTTTTTTTTTCTTTCCCCATGCCACTAACGTCTGTTGGGTGCCAGGTTTGGGACTGTTGAAACATGACAGTAAGCAGGACTTTGTCTCTTTGTTCAGAAAGTTTCGATTCCACTGGGAATATCCAGTGGGCAATGATAAAACTGTGTGAAATGCTTCGTTGGAAAGCCACGGTGCACTCCGGTTCACCCTGGGAGGACTGAGTGGGGAGGAGAGGCTCAGCTCGGTCTGGAGGCATCAGGAAGAGTTCCTGCAAGAGGTGCCATCTAGGAGAAGGGCTCTGCATCATTTACACTGTGGAAGAGGGGCCACAGATCTTTTAAGAAAGGGGTTGATCTGAGAATGTTTTCCTCACCCCTTTGAAACAAACTGCCTCCTGAGCAAGACCCTTTTTTGCTTTCTTGTGTTTTTCTCTCTAAGCTTCTCACTCTGGACCTCATGGACACAAGAAGGGAGGCTTGTGGGTGGGAGATTAAAGGAGTGGTAGTTTTAGGCACTTTGGGAATAGCCACAATTTTCTTTCTCTGTGTGGCTTTGAAGCACCAGTCATAAGCTTCCTCCAAAGGTACTGATGCTTTTTTCTTCAAGGAGAAATTTTTTTTTTGAAGATTTTATTTATTCATTTGAGACAGAGAGATAGAGACAGAAAGAGCATGAGCAGGTGGAGAGGGAGAAGGAAAGGGAGAAGCAGACTCCCCGCTGAGCAGGGAGCGTGGTACGGGGCTCCATCCCGGGATGCTGGATCATGACCTGAGCTGAAGGCAGATGCTTAATCATCGGAGTCACTCAGGCGCCCCTTTCAGGGAGCATTTTAAGCACTAAAGCTTGGGAAAACTTTCCCCTGTCTGCCTTATGGATGTGGTGGCCTCTGGGGACCATTTTTGGTAGTCATTTTGGGGGTCCTTGAAAAAAGTGGACTAATCAAAATGTCAACATTTAAGTAAATTTGGGCAAAAGATTTGTGGTCTTAGATCTGGACATTTGTAAGATACCTTCAATTTCAGCCAAGGCAGAGGGTAAATTCCTGAAGAATTTCTTGTTCTGAAGAATGAGAAGCTGAAAAGGAACATGTCTTGTCCAAGAATGCCAAAACTGACTTACGTTATTTATAATGTTTATACGTCATTTGTGTAACGTTTGTTTACTCCACAAACATTTACTGAAAGTCATCCATGCTTCAGGCATTTATCATGCATTGTAACTATGGAAGTTAGATGCATCTCTGTCTGAACAGGTTCAATTGAATTAGGTAATGTGACAAAGCCCCTACAGAAGGATGGGGAAGACGCTGGGAACTATGGAATCAGGAAGCTCTTTCCCTGCTGTAGTATTGTGGAGTGACATTGAGGAGCCTTTGGAAAGAGAATTAATAACAAAGACATAGATGAGAAGAGATACAATAAAAACATTGAGATGAGTTGGGGTTGGAATCATGAAATTCATGATTTTTTTTTTCCTTTATTTTCTGCAACTTCTTCAGTAAATACATTATTTTAATGGGCTTTGACCTCTGGCTAAGCTTTGGTTCTCCCCCTTACTAGGCTGATTTGGGGGCTTATTTAGCTTCTCTGAGCCGCAGTTTTTGTTTTGTTGTTGTTGTTTTTATATGTGAGATGATGATAATAATACCTAACTCTTGGGTTGTTTTGAAGATTAAATGAAATAATACATTCAAAGCCCTTAGGGGATAGTAACCACAGAAAATGTGTGGTTAGATTATTATTAACATAATGTTATTGAAATAATATGAAAACATGAATGGAGACCTCAATAGGTATATATTTGAATATAATTTTCATTGAACGCTCCACTCTAGGAAAAACTTCACGATTGCTTGACCACTTTTTGCCTCAACAGTTTTTGCTTATGACTTTGTTTCTTCTTTCTCTCCCTTCACCATCTATAGGCTTTTGGTTTTCAGTTCCGCTCTTGTTAAGCATTGTTTCCTTGGTAATACTCCTGGTTTTAATTTCTATCTTATTATACTGGAAACGTCATCGGAACCAAGACTGAGGTAAGTTATCACAGGAAGTACAAAGAAGGAAACAAATGATTTTTTAATAGCACTGTGGGTGGCACAGGAAGATGTAAATAAAGGTTGGCAACCATGTGTTCTGCTTGTTGTTGCTGGTGTTTTAGAAGACTTTGGGGTTCATTTTCATGCAGTTGGACATTAAACTGGATATTTCTGCTTTCGTTTGCTAAGATCATTTAATGGCTAATTATTTGTAAGTTAAGAGTAAGGGTTGTTGAGAGCAAATGTGGAAAATATTTGTCTGATCACTGTAGAGTCAGCTGATAGCAACACCAGAGGAAAAAATTCTCAGTACCCATGCTGTATTCTTCTGCCAGTTAATGGGAAAGATAATCTCTTTTCCTTTTACAGCACTCCCCAGGCCAGCTACTTCTTGTAAGAGACTCTGAAATTTTCCAGTATACTCACTAATTAAGTAGTATTTTCTGTTATACTCTAACTATGTGTCAAACACTAGAGGCAGCATACAGGTGACCTAGACTTATAACTAGGTCATGTTATTCTATCCTTATAGACTATAAATTTTTCTTTGTCCCTTCAACAGCTCTCACAATGTCTTATGTATATTAAGTGCTCAATAAACTTTCATTAAGAAAGTGAATGAATCATTGGATGGTTGGATGGATGGGTGGATGGACAGATGGATGGATAGATTCTCCAAGTGAGGTTTTCAATTCTCTTTTTCTTATTTTATTTTATTTATTTATTTTTGAAGATTTTATTTATTTATTTGACAGACAGAGATCACAAGTAGGCAGAGAGGCAGGCAGAGAGAGAGGAGGAAGCAGGCTCCCTGCCGAGCAGACAGCCTGATGCGGGGCTCAATCCCAGGACCATGGGATCATGACCTGAGCCGAAGGCAGAGGCGTTAACCCACTGAGCCACCAGGCGCCCTCTTTTTCTTATTTTAACTTCAGTACCTCATAAAAGTTGAGTCTAAAATCTTGGGATATATTATAAAATGAGATGCTATAAAACAAGAGGATTCAGCTAGAGAGAGAGAAGTATTTTTTTGTTTGTTTGTTTTCAGGAGGCAGTGCATAAGTTATTAAAGTTAATGCAAAGCTTCAGTTTATGGTATGTGTGATGGGGATTTCCAAGGGTTAAAAGGCTGATACGGTAGTTTTTTCCATCTCAGATGACTGAAAGATAGAGAAGGAAAAAACTGTTGGTTTTTTTTTTTTTAATTTTTTGGTCTGAGAAACTTCTCTTTTTTTTTTAAAAGATTTTATTTATTTATTTGACAGCAAGAGAGAAACAGCGAGAGCAGGAACACGAGGAAGGGGAGCGGGAGAGGAAAAGCAGGTTTCCTGCCGAGCAGGGAGCCCGATGTGGGGCTCCATCCCAGGAACCCCGTATCACAACCTGAATGGAAGGCAGACGCTTAAGGACTGAGCCATCCAGGAGCCCTAAACTGTTGTTTTTTTTTTTTAAGTTAAATCATAAGCTCATATTGTAGGTTTTTCAGACACTTAATTTTGCCTTATGTAAACTACCAGATTAATCCTTGTGATTTTATAAGAATAGCAACAGATCTTCAGTGTCAATGACCCCTTTGCAAAAGTAGATAAAAGAAACTGTTCTGTGGGAAAAGGAGATTACAGATCAGATAATTTTATGCATATAAACATAGGCCCATAGAATTCATTAGTGCTCTGCAGAATGTCAAAGGCAGAAGGCTCTTTGCTTTTACTTTACCCCAAAACATCATTTTTCCCATTAGGACTTGAAGCAAGAGAGGGAAATTGACTTCCTTCCCTAAGATTACACAGCTAATTAACGACAGGCTTAGGGGCTAGAACCCTGGCTTGGTCAGCTGACCTCTGCCAGAATGTTCTTCCAGCTTTGATGTCCTGGAGTCCTGACTTGAAAGGCACTATTGGGTTGCATGTATTTTAGCCCTTGTTTGCTGTTATTGCTATATTCTTTTGGAAAGTGTGAGGAAAGAAGTATTAAGTGTTCAAATTCATCTTAAAAAGTCCCTGTTGGACAAGAATCTTATAATACAATCATTTAAGCCCAAGGTAAATTCCACTAGAATGGGGCACTTGCAAAATCATGGTCCTTTGTTCATTAAGTAGGTCTTGGGTTTTCTGGAAAACACTATTGTTCAATGTTTTTTTCCAGTTCCTGAAACAAGGGGAGTAAACTTAACTTTGTTTCCTAACTTTTTCTCATTTATGAAAATAAACACCTGAACATCTGTAGAAGCTTGCAAGCACTGGGATTGCCGTTTACGGATGATGCCTTCATGACATATGACCAAATCAGTTAACTACATTCAATGTTCTGTGTCACATTTTGGGTGACTGAATTTTTTTGCTGGTTTCAAATATTTTAACAGTCAGATCATTTGGTCCCATTTACTTAAATAGCTAGTAAAACTAAGTGTCGATTATGCTGGAGACTTAAACACTCAAGACCAAAACTGAAGTTATACAAAAAGTTGGGAGAAAGAGAAGAAAACCATAGAAGATGTTGACACTTTAAATTTCTTTTAAAAATTCTGATTATCAGGGCACCTGGGTGGCTCAGTGGGTTAAAGCTTCTGCCTTCAGCTCGGGTCGTGATCCCAGGGTCCTGGGATCGAACCCCATGTCGGGCTCTCTGCTCAGCAGCAAGCCTGCTTCTCCCTCTCTCTCTGCCTGTCTCTCTGCCTACTTGTGATCTCTGTCAAATAAAGAAATAAAATCTTGAAAAAAAAATTCTGACTATCAATTTGTGACAAAAGTGAATGGACCTACTGCATTTGCTTCTCTTTCCTTGCCCTTACTTTGGGTTTTCTCTTTTTATCTTCTCTTTTTCTTTTCATCCTCCTAAACACCTAATGCTTTTGGATGGGCAGGGAAACATGATCAGTCAAAGATGACACTCAGTTCCTGAACCCAGTGACTGGAACAATGGTGATGTGTTTAAAGATAAAGAAGTGAAAAGGGGGAACTGAATGTGTGTGAGCGGGTGGGTGCTTCTGTCCAAGGTTCATGCAGAGAGAAAGAGGAGATGAGGGATGAATTAACTCTTGAACTCACTGAATGTGAGTAGAAAAGAATCCTCTCTAGGAAGCTACTCAGTGGTAAGATGAATCTAGTTAAGTAAGGTTTGGCTCTGTTAAATAAGGAAGTACGGCAATAGCAAAGTCTATGTTAGATCAAAATCACTTATTCTTTGCACACAAAGCACAAGCAGATGCATAGTTTTGGGATAGAGGCATGATCTCTAATGATGAGGTTATTTTTGTAGAAAAAGTAGACTCTCTTTTTCTTGAGATCCTCTTTAATGCCAAAAAGAATGGTGTTCTTTTCACCAGTAAAGGTGCACTCTGGAGGAAGGTATGATGACTTAGAAGCATTTTTCTCTTTGTAGCATTCCTGATGGGATCACTGCAGTTACTTCCCATGAGACTACAGCAGTAAGATAATAGGTTGAAATGTTTTCAAAGAACATCCTCTTTTCTTTCTCTTTTGTGAATCCAGTGCTTTATTACTAAAATAGAAAGTGAAAAAATAAAATAAAATTTCCTAGGGAAATTTTCTCCCATTTTATAACAGTTCTTGCTACTAAAGCCATGTTGATGTCATAAAATTTGCCCCTTCCACATATACTACAATGAAATTAAATTTGGGCTTGAGAATAACCTTTTACTTCTTATTAGTCAACCCAGCAATGATTACATGCTTCCCAGAAACTAACCTCACTTAGAGGCAGATCTTAATAGACAGATAACCACCTCGGTCTTTGAAATTTTTGCCTTGAGTCCTAGTTTTCTTTTGTTTGTTTGAGCCGAGGCAGAATTGGCAAACAATAGAAAATTTAGACATTCTTATGAAGTGTGTATGCCAAATTTCACTTTTTCTTCAAGTACTATATCAAATAACAGAAATGCCCAATGAACAATATAATGAAATTAGTGACCAGTTAGGATAAGACAAAGAGTATTTGCTTCTAAAATAATAAGAATCTTTGCATTGTATATAAACTGTACTTATGTCTGTCTCCCTGAGGCAGGCTGCATGAATGGTAGCCAACATCCTGCTGCAGTTTCCTCATAGCTCCAAGCAGAAGAAATGAGGTGTTTTAATAAGAAAAATGTGAGGCAATCTTTATTGAACTGCTTAGGTCAAAAATGCTGGGAGAAATCTTGCATTCCAACATATTTTTCTACAAGAGTTTACCCTTGAAAAGGGGCGGAAGCCATCCATCATATCAAAATGTCATGACCAGTTGACAGAGTTACTCGCCAGCAGTACCTTCAGTCTCGACCTTCTTGCCCACGCTGTTCTGTTTTTTACCACAGACAGCGGACACTGGAATTTTTGGCAGGTTTTAAATATTCGAGTTTCTGGTAGAGAAAACTGTATTTATTTACTTAAGATTACACAAAGAATGAGAGGTAGCACCAAGATAAAATCCCAGATCTTTTCATGCCTTTTCAGTTTAGGTGCTGGAAACCTGGTAGCCCAGGAAAAGCCCCTGGAAGGTCTACTTTGTGACCATTTCCAGCCCAATGTCCCGTGAGTTAGTATCCAGAGAACAAAGCTCAAGGTCTTATAAATAAAATACATGTCGATTATTTGGAATTCTTTGACTTTCTTTTTCTTTTTTTTTAGCTTTTTTTTACTTTTTTTTACTTTTTTTTTTTTTAAAGATTTTATTTATTTGTCAGAGAGACAGCGAGCGAGAGTGAGCATAGGCAGACAGAGTGGAAGGCAGAGTCAGAGGGAGAAGCAGGCTCCCTGCGGAGCAAGGAGCCCGATGTGGGACTCGATCCCAGGACGCTGGGATCATGACCTGAGCCGAAGGCAGCTGCTTAACCAACTGAGCCACCCAGGCGTCCCACTTTTTTTTTTTTTTTTTAACTTTTAGTCCTAATAGTCCTAAGTGATTCTGCAAGACATTATTTCTTAGAATTACTTATGTCCCTTGGAAAGAGTCATGGTCTCCCCACTTCACATTGGGTCAGAAATGTCCTTATCTTTGCCAATGAAATATGCACAGGTGTATTCTATTCTTACTGATCCTTCTTCAAATATGTTAGGATAGACATTATAAATGTTTGAAGTTAATATCTTGATCTTTCTTTTATCCAGAGCCGTAGAGGAATCACACAGAACCCTGAAAAGTTACACCCTGGTCTACTTGAATCTGACTCAGGAGGAAGGCAGGAGGAAAATGATGGTTCTCTGAGGGACAGAAAGAGCAGAAGAAGTAGGGGTAAAAGACCTAAGAATTTCAAGATTTTCTACTGCCATCTAAGCTACCCCCCAGTGGTTGTGGGAGTTCTAAAAGGAAGTCGTTTTACCTCTCAAGTCTGTTGTAGGACTTGATTTTGTGAAGCAATGAAGTATTGTGCTATTGAATGGAGACTGGACTTTGAATCAGTAGCCACAATTCAGAGGCTGACTCTGGCTCCATCGAAAGCCAACCCTCTGTTCATCACTTTATCTCAATGAGCATCCACACCTGCATCTAGAAAATTAGGAAGTTGGGTGAGATAGTTTGCCATTCTGCTCTAAAAACTGATGTAATTCCAGGGAAAAAAGGAATCAAGAAATGAAGAAGAGAAAGGAGAACACGGGAAGGTGTTAAGGACCAAAGAACTTTTCTGAGATGACCTTTCACCTTTCTGTTGCTGTTTGATCTCTTCCATATAGTTCGTAGGTCCACAAGTGTGTTTCCTCCTCATGTGGTGGTGGTCGTTCTCTACCTGCTCACTGCTCTGTTAGTGAGTGATCTTTCCAGAACCCTTGGTTTCACTGCTGTCCTTCATGCCCTTCTGTGACTGACGTTTAGCACTATGAATATGAAACTGAATTCACTGCAAAGTAACATTGGCAACCTTAACTTTGCTTATCTACTTGTATAGAAAAATAAGTATTGTTAGCCCAGCAGCTCACATTTAAAAAAAAAAAAAATTCCTGTCCCATTTGACTTATAACAGGATCCAGTTGTATACCAATCATTGTGAATTCAAAAGGAAATATATGATAAAATAAAAAGAGGCATTTAGGAAGTTTCAAATTCAGTTCAAAGTCAATTCAAATGCTTCTCTTTCCTGGCTTCTTTTCCCGTGCATTAACTTCTCACAACAGTAGAGAAGGTGCGTATGGGTTTACAAATCCCTTTGTTCTAAATATATTGTTCTAACTAGTGGAATATTTTTGAACTCTTAAAAATCACAAGACCAAATTAGTGACATTTGCAGTGCCTTTTGCTTTCTTGTCTGGGCTCAGTGACCTAAGAACTAAAGTATATGTTGTTTTCACTATTGAATTGGGTATTTGTATATTTAGTAAGCTTTTCATATGTTATTTAATTCTGTATTATTTCTTATATTTGTATTAAGATACTGGATGATTTAAAGTGTCAAATCTAAGTGTTTTGTTCATGACACTCTTTTGGAAAATGTGGACATTAATGATAATCTTTAGATTTTCCCTCCGTGTGGGAAAGCCTCCCCTCCCCTCTCTTACCCACTAGAAGATGCCAGTAACGTTTCTGATTCATCACAAAGTCACAAATCAGATAGGTCACAAATCCTGATCTAGCCAGTGGAAGCTCCATCAAGTTGAAAACTGTGTCCTTTGGATGTGACCTCATCAATGTGAGAGCACTTCCTCATATATGCTCTTTTGGTTTTGTTTTAGATATCAACTTTGCAAACTGATTAGTTTGCTACAGTTCTGAATTTAATCAGAGCTACCACCCTGCCCTGTATCTCAATGGTCAGATCAGGCAGGATAACTAAAGCAGCAATTCTCAAAAATTTAGAATGTGTTTAAAAACATTATTGAGGATCCTCAAGAGCTTTCTTGTAAAGAGAAGTGTTTGCTGATACTTACATTTGAAATTCGTGCTTATAAATTTTAAAAACAAAAATATATTTGCATGCATTCTATTAGCCATCAGAATGACATCAACATTACACATCCCATAGTTTCTGAGAAGTTCCACATCATGACTATGGGAGAATGAGCGTGGAAAAGGCAAATGATGTAGCGGCGTGATGATGCCAGGTTTCGGCTTTTGTGGACCCCCTGAAATGGTCAATGGACAATAGTAAAGACTGCTTATTTAAAGAGTATGCAAAGGAGGAGACCACCTTTTGAGAAGATTTCATGTCTTTCCCAAAGAAACTCTTTATTAAACAGATATATTTATAATGCCTAAGCATTCCATTATTTCATCATAACTTAATGCAGAGAGCCCTAGGACTAATCCTTCTTCATCACTAATACAGGAATACCTCAGAGATATTGTGGGTTTGGTTCCAGACCTCTGCAAAAAAGCAAATAAAACGAGTCGGATGCATTTCTTGGTTTACCAGTGCATATAAAAGTTAATGTTGACAGTATATTGCAGTCTGTTAAGGTTACATTAATGTTATGTCTAAAAGAAACTATGTGCACACCTTACTTTAAAAATACTTTATTGCCTGGGCACCTGGGTGACTCAGCGGGTTAAGCCTCTGCCTTCGGCTCAGGTCATGATCTCAGAGTCCTGGGATTGAGCCCCGCATTGAGCTCTCTGCTCAGTAGGGAGCCTGCTTTCCCCCCTCTCTCTGCCTGCCTCTCTGCCTACCTGTGACCCCTATCTGTCAAATAAATAAGAATAAAATCTTTAAAAAAATACTTTATTGCTAAAAATGCTAACCATCATCTGAACTTTCAGCAAATCAAAGCCACTGATCACAGACCACCTAAAAAATAGAATAGTAATGAAAAAGTTTGGAAAGTTGCAAGAATTACCAACATGTGACACAGAGACGTACACTGAGCAAATGCTTTTGGAAAAATGTCACCAATAGACTTGCTTGAGGCAGGGTTGCCACAAACCTGCAATGTGTAAAACACGGTGTCTGTGAGGTGTGATAAAACAAGGTACACTTGTAATTCAATTAAATTGGCTTATGAAATGGCTTATCAGTTACCTTGGAGGATATTGAGAGAGTTGGACTTAGAGTAATAGGTTGTGATGGACAAGACCTGGGAGGGTCATAGCCAGTGAAGGCAGAAGGAGGAAGGAGTGACCCGAATTCTGTCCAAGAAAGCGGATGCATGCGAAACACATTTCTTGCTCCATGACTCCTGCCCCCTCACCCCTGGGAGGAGCTCATCAACTCCTCCATGCTTATTCTGAATGTTCCAGCGAAGGGTGCTTGTTCTAAATTTGTGAATTGGAAAGAGGCAGTTTGGGCTTTGCATGTTTATATAGGACTGGGAAAGTTGTAAACATTCGAGTCACTTAGAATAATTCAATCACATATTTCTGTTGCTGGTAAAAATTTAGAAAAATTCCAAGGTGGTGATAAACCAGCCTCAAAGACAGGAGAAATCAAAGGAAGCCTTTGTGCTTAAATAGAACTAAAACTGAAGATGAGAATTTGGGGGAGTGTGTAAAAATTTATTAATCACCCACCAGGCAACATTTTATAAATATAAGTTTAAGAGTACAAAATCCATATTGTAACTAGAGATCATAAAGCTTTGGTTAAAACAGTTTTCTTTTTATACAAACAAACTTTCTTCTATGGCTATTCTTAGCCTTCTAAGAAAGAGATTTAACTTTAAAAATAAAGCTCCCTAGGGGTGACCTGGGTGGCTCAATGGGTTAAGCGTGGGACTCCTAATTTAGGTGCAGGTTGAGATCTCGGTGGGGGGGCTCCATGCTCTGTGGGGAATCTGCTTCTCTCCCGCTCCCTCTGCACCCCCCCAACCATTCATGAGCGGTGCTCCCTCTAAAAATAAATAAATAAAATTAAAAAGAAAAAAACAACACACTCACAAAAAGAAACCATTGCTGAGTTTTTTAAATAAACGGGGTAGGTGCTATGGTGAGTACTGTGAATTGTGTAAGACTGATGAATCACAGACCTGTACCCCTGAAACAAATAATACAGTATATGTTAATTAAAAAAAAAAAATCAAATAAATAAATAAATAAATAAATAAATAGACAAACTCCCTAAATGAATTTCTCACAATGATAATGTTTTCTGGTTTGGGGGTTTTATATTTGCTCCCAAGGTATTCCAGATTCGTCGTCAGTCCCCCTGCCACAGTTGCTCAGGCTGACAAGCGTACAAGGTCACCCAGAGCTGCGATTCATTCCTAAGCAAGCGAACTTCTGCACAGGCATCCCATTCATTTAAGCGTCGTGCAATCAGGAACGTGTCAAGGCCCATTTTTCTGTGTGAAAAATGAGGTCCTAAGCCCTTAAGTGACTTTCCTCAGGTAACACTGTAAACCTGAGAGGGGCTAAAACTCCAGCTAAGAACCCCAGGCTTCCTACCCAGGGCGCTCTCAGACCTCTGACCTCTGCACTCATCTCGTGATTCAGCCCACCCTGTTTTGTCTGCGCTTTCAGAATCCAGCTCCTCCCCTCAATCCTACTCTCTGGCCCAAACAATCCCTGTCTTTTTCTGAGACCGTTGTCATAGCTTTCTTTTTCGTCTCCCTGCTTTTTTCCCCCCTGCTCAGTCTATTCTCGTAACTGTTTTAAAATGTGAGGCAATACAAGTCATGTCATTCTACACAAAATGTCGCAATGTTTCCTATATTATTTATTTATTTGTTTGTTTATTTTTAAAAAGATTTTATTTATTTATTTGACAGATAGAGATCACAATAGGCAGAGAGGCAGGCAGAGAGAGAGAGGGGGAAGCAGGCTCCTGGCTGAGCAGAGAGCCCGATATGGGGCTCGGTCCCAGGACCCTGAGATCATGACCAGAGCCGAACAGAGGCTTTAACCAACTGAGCCACCCAGGCGCCCCTCCCATTTTTTTAAAAAATTTAAATTTATTTATTTATTTTTATTTTTTATAAACATATATTTTTATCCCCAGGGGTACAGGTCTGTGAATCACCAGGTTTACACACTTCACAACACTCACCAAAGCACATACCCTCCCCAATGTCCATAATCCCACCCCTCTTTTCCCAACCCCCCCCTCCCCCAGCAACCGTCAGTTTATTCTG
Organism: Mustela putorius furo; assembly: GCF_011764305.1. Lineage (NCBI taxonomy): Eukaryota > Metazoa > Chordata > Mammalia > Carnivora > Mustelidae > Mustela > Mustela putorius. The sequence continues at coordinate 37,633,278 of NW_025421987.1, forward strand.
TGAGATTACGAGTCACTTATGGTTTGTCTCCCTCCTGATCCCATCTTGTTTCATTGATTCTTCTCCTACCCCCTTAACCCACAATGTTGCATCACCACTTCCTCATATCAGGGAGATCATATGACAGTTGTCTTTCTCCGCTTGACTTATTTCGCTAAGCATGATACCCTCTAGTTCCATCCACGTCGTTGCAAATGGCAAGATTTCATTTCTTTTGATGCGCCCCTCCCGTTTCATTTAGAGTAGAAGCTGAAGTCTTTACGTGGGCTATAAGGCTCCCCACGGTTGGGCCCCTTGCTCCCTCTCTGAAATCAGCTGCTCCCTTTTCTCTCGGTCATGTTCTGGCAGCCACTCTAGCCTCCTCGGATTTCTTCATCGTCAGACACGCTTCCACCCCTGGGTCTTGGCACCTACTCTTTTTCTCTGCCTGGAATGTTCTTTCTGAAGATAACCACATAAGCCATTTCCCCCAACAAATACTTTCCTTCTCCTGCTTTATTTTTCTCTGTTGCACGCACCACCACCTAGCATATGCCATGCTTTCTTTTTTCATGTGTTATGTGTCTTCTCCCATTAGATAGTAAGCAGAGATTTTTATCTGTTGCTTGCTTGATTTTTTTCCTAGCACCTAGTACAGATGACCAAGAAATATTTTTTGAACAATTTCATGTTATGGTAATACATCATGGCAAGGAGGACTCGTTCAAATAACTTTGCACTGAAACATCCTTCCTGGACTGTGGGAATGTGTGATTGACCTAGACTGCAGGAAAAGGTCTTTTAGAAATTGTGATCATGAGGCATAGGGACAAGGATAATGTCGAGCCAAAAGGGGTTGTCAACTCCACTCCTGGCACTCATTAGCGTGTGATCTTGGGCCAGGCACTTCATCTCTCTGAATTTATGTTTCCTTAGTTATTAATTGAGGGTGTACTTTGTCTTGCGGAGTGGCTATAAGGGTTCAAATAAGAAGGGCTGTGTCTCTCAGTGCACCCAATTGCTGACACATGTCTGCCCCATTTGCTCAAAATTCCCACTGATAACAGCGAGGGCCTCATGTCCTCAGTTGTTCTTCAATCCCCCCTCACCCCACAGCCAGTCCCACCCTTGTCCAGAAATGGACGTGGGGCTGAGGAGGATGGGGCCTGCTGGCAGTTGGGGCTGCCCTCTTGCTGGGCAGAGAAAAATCCGGCTGGGCTTGTCTCCAACAGAAGCAGATGCCCAGTGTGCCGTCTGGGATGACTTGGCCTTCCCTTGTCCTGAAAGAGAATAAAACACACAAAGGTTAAAGTCCTTTCTCCTTAGCGTTGACTTTCTGTTTTTCCCTTTTTCCTATAACAAGAAGTTTATTTAAACGACAAGACTCTTGACTTAAGGGGAAAACCGACTAGGATTCATTTCCTTTAGAGTCATTTGTCCCTGCTTACAGAGATTGCCCTACAGGTAACAACTATATACAAAAAGTTATAAAATTGTCCTTGGTTTTACAATGGTACATGGAAAGTATTAAAATTCTCCAATTGAACAAGGCATGCAGGGGACCTTTATGTCGTTCTTTTTTGTTAAACAGTGAGAACAAAAGAACTTTCTGGAATATAAACCGGAGGAGGTGGCAGCAGTGGTGGTTGGAAGGCAGCATGGGCCTCCTGACTAGAGTTCCACCATCTTGTTCGATAGTATTAACAGCCATGACCTGCCATCAGAGATGGCAGAGAGCCCTCCTTAAAGAGGACACCAAAATGGACATTCCTGAATTCTCTCCTTAGACTTAATGTTGCTTCAGCAGATCTCATACTATGTCGTGACCCAAGGGCCTTGCCAGGCCTTGAAAGGTTCCAGAGGACTCATATAGCTTAAAGATAGCCTGGAATTTTATTCCCCCTTTCTGTCTGTCCCCATGGGTTTCTGAGAAGCCAAGCCAGTTTTGTAGCTGCCTAGATGTGGCTGGAACTGTCCGGGGAGAGAAGATGCTTCTTTCTTCTTCATCTGAGAGCTAACTTTAATTTACAAATCCCTTGGAAGGATGGAACGTATTCCCTAAGGGAACTCCAGGCCTGTCAAGGTGCTTTCGATTATATCTGATTTGACCAGGTTCTTCCCCAAAATGTCATCAGAAGCCACCATCTTGTATAAAACAAAGACAACAACAGTTTGAGACCTGAAGTCTCAAGAGCTGATGGGCATATGGTTCTTGGGAGGTTGAAAACTTCCTGCCATATGCCAAGGGACACAACACCCTATGAGTCTCTTTGCAAGAGACTGAGTAGGAATCACAGCAAGTCAGCATTAGAAGTAATTTCAAATGGGGAAACTGAGGCCCAGAGATGGCAGGTGACTCACCGAAACTACACAGGCCTCATTTCTTTACCAGGAGAGACAAAAGAAACAGGTGATAGAAATTCCCAGTGTAGCCCAGACAGACCCTTCTGCGGCCTGATAGAAGCTGGTTCAGGGTACTGACTCAGCCAAGAAAAAACATTTCCTAAGTTTAAATATAGCTTAGGAGGAGGTCGGGTCTCTAGGGGAACCCCAAATTTTCCTGAACTCCTCCCTCTGCATGAGGTTCAAAGCTGTTCCTATTACTGGTTTTTGATGTAGTTCCAGCTTTTCTCAGAGTGAACAGGTAAACATCTGGTTTGATACATGCTACATGCAGTGAAATTCTGGAGAATTCTTTCCTCGGCTAGCGTAGTTTTGACTGTTTCAGCAAGATTATTTTTTGCCTTGGATCTTGACCACAGTGGAGGGGGGAACATTCTTGGGTAGGGAGGGGAAAGTTTTTCTCAGGTTAAAAAGAGAAACAAAGAAAACCAAGAATCATTTACAAAGTGAACACTTAACAAAGCCAGACTTGAACGAATTTCCATTCACTCTCATCAAGTTTCAAAACCTAAACACATCAGAGAACATTACAACACGGGCAAAAGATGAATAGAAAGAAAACAAATGATTTCACGAGTTTGGAGCTCCTGTGTGGCTTGGTTTATTGAACAAAGCAGTGGATGAGAGGCAATGGGGTCTTTAGATGAAGTCTGTGGTGACTAGTTTTTAGAACAACTAAGTATATAATCATTTTTTGGCCATATAAATATTACAGCGACATGACCTTTCTTTCTTTCTTTCTTTCTTTTTTAAGATTTTATTTATTTATTTGATAGAGAGAAAGATCACAAGTAGGCAGAAAAGCCGGCAGAGAGAGAGGAAGGGAAGCAAGCTCTCCGTTGAGCAAGGAGCGTGATGCGGGGCTCGATCCCAGGACCCTGGGATCATGACCTGAGCCAAAGGCAGAAGCTTTAACCCACGGAGCCACCCAGGCGCCCCAACATTTCTTCTTTACCATCTCACATGCATCTTTCTGCCATTGGGTTTGTGATGTTCACCACACATCTCGCAGCAGATAGCATTTATCAAGTACTGTTCCAGCTGCCCACCGTCCTGGGTCCTGAGAGATTGTCGCAGAGGGAGGCAGTAATAGAATCCTTTCCTAGAAAGATTTGACCTATCTGCATGTATTTAAGAACATGAAATATCATGAAGTAATGTTATGAATATGAAATAAAATTTAGCAATGTGCTTATTATAATTCCATTTATACTTGGATTACATATGTAAGTACATCCATACTTGAGTATGGATGATAGGCAATGTGATGCTGATGTGTTGATCAGCGTCAAAACGGAGGTTCATTACACTCTCCCATCTTGTTTTGTGTATGTCTGAAAATCTCATAATCTGAAATTTGAAGCAAAGAACTGAGCTCCAACTTGGTTCCTAACCAGCTGCTTGAGGGTGGCCTTTCATCTAAGTGAGAAAATTCTCTCCTCTCTTTTCATGATCTATTCATCTCTGCTGCCTTTTCGTGTGGTTTCCAAATAAAATCTTTCTTCAGTCAATAACTTTGAATTCCTTACTTGAGATCTTTATCAATGAAAATACAATGTGAATATTTTAAAACTTAAACACGTATTTTATTTCTCATCCTCAGATACTCTAAGTGTTATGGGCACACTTTCAAACCCACTGCCAATGAACCAGACCCAGGACCCATGCCTTTCTACTCACTCGAGTGTTCATTTCACAGCAATCTTCCAGAGTAAATGACTAAGGACACATGGTCCATTTAATGAGCACCTATTCTTGGGCCACGTGATCTTAGCCCATTATAGGATCACTTAGAACTTCTGCTGGTTTGGAACAATGCTTGCTGCAAGAAACATTTGTGGGCACAGTCAGTGCCTTTGTTAAGAAATATGCTGAGGTCAGAGTACATTCTACTGCTGAGAGCTTCAAGTAAAAAGCCAGTGCTAGAAAAACTGGTACTTTCCTGGAGGAACTGACCTACTACCTTCTCTCTGATTCTTATTAACTAAATGACTGATTTTCCCTTCTTGCCTTGACTAACAAGAAGGCAAGGTCCAGTTAAGCAGTTACTTTCCAGTTATAAAAATGATAAGGGCGCCTGGGTGGCTCAGTGGGTTAAGCCTCTCTGCCTTCGGCTCAGGTCATGATCCCAGGGTCCTGGAATCGAGTCCTGAATCAGGCTCTCTGCTCAGCGGGGAGCCTGCTTCTCCGCCACCCCGCCCCGCCTGCCTCTCTGCCTACCTGTGATCTCTCTGTCAAATAAATAAATAAAATCTTTATAAAAATGATAAATAATAAATGGTTATCATAGAAAAGTTGTAAAGTATGCAAGAACTGAGAACAAGGGAAAGAGAGGCATCAAAAATTAACCCATTATCCCGTCATCCAGAAAAACCACTGTTAAGATTTTTTGTAAGACCCAACTATGACACCCAGTTAATGGACCTGAATTTACATTATGGTTTGTATGAATGCCAACCTTTTATTTGGTTCTGATCATCTCAATTTATGACTTTTTAAGTGTATGTATTTTTTTATTATGTTAAGTTAGTCACTGTATAGTACATAATTAGTATTTGATATAGTGTTAAATATATGTATTTTGAAACAGTTTCAAATCAGTTTGGAGAAGAGGAAGGGCAAATAAAAATTAATCCCTAAAATAATATGGCAATAATGTGAGGCAACTATTGCCAAATTTGGGTCCCCTGACCTAATACCTACCTGACTGTGGGATTATAATGATTATATCAAATGAGTCACTGGTCACACATTGAAAATGTCACTATACAGTAATGATGATTAAAACAGCTAACACTCATTGAGTACTTCGATCTTTTGCCAGGGACAACTACCCTATGAAAAGCTACCATTTCAGCATTTCAGCCTTTGGTGTTTCTAGTTTATTTCATTCTTTTGTGGGGTAATGAGGTCCACACCTGAATCCCTAAAACCTCAGAACGTGATTTTTTTTTAAAGATCTTATTTATTTATTTGACTGACAGAGATCACAAGTAGGCAGAGAGGCAGGCAGAGAGAGAGGGGAGGCAGGTTCCCTGCTGAGCAGAGAGGCTGATACAGGGCTCGATCCCAGGACCCTGCAGTCATGACCTGAGCCGAAGGCAGAGGCTTAACCCTCTGAGCCACCCAGGCACCCTGAATGTGATCTTATCTGGAAAATAGTTCTATGCAGATGTCATGTAAAATAACGACCTTGAGATGAGATCATCCTGGATTATCATAGGATGCCCTAAATCCAATGAAAGGTATCTTTATAAGACATACATAGAAGAGGGAAAAAGCAGAGTGACCATGGAAATAGAGACTGGAGTGTTGTGACATCAAGTCAAGGAATGCTGGAGCCATCAAAACCAGACAAGGGAAAGAACTGATTGCCCATAGAGCCTTCAGAAGGAGTGAATCATGTGGACAACCTTGATTTTGGACTTCTAGCTTCCAAAACTGGGAAAGAAGAAATTTCTGCTGTTTAAAGCCACCAAATTTGTGGTGATTTGTTATGGTCAGAGAGGTTAGTAACCAGGAAAGGTATAGTAACAAGGAAAATAATACATTGATCCGGAAAATAGAACAGAACAAGTTCCGGGAAAGTAACAACATTGAAATAATTATTGGCATTGTTCAAGAGTGCAAGGGGTTGAGTTATGAAATCATGGACCTCTGGCAAGTGGAATCGTGGCTTAGCGGTTGAAGAGTCGGAAGGAAAGGGTTTAGTGACTGGAATTGGGTGTCTTTTAAAACTCTGTTGTGTTTTTATTTCCTCAGATTTACATATTTCTGATGACAGTTTTCTGGAATCACTTCTCAGAAATCCCCATATTTTACTTACATCCTTGTCTATTATCCCTGGTTGGGTTAAAAATAATACAGTTAGATCCAAACAGGAAGATTTGTTTCCAGGGCCGGAAGAAGACAATGTTGACAATGCCTGGCAAGTAGATTTGGGAATACTGGCAGAGCTTTCTATCTGTGCAGCCATATCCCTGAAGGGGATTCATCTGATGTTTTCCACATCTGTAGAGGAACAAACTTTGCCACAGGCTCCATAAAAGTCAAAATGGTGAATGATGCTAGCTGGGCAGATTGGATCTCACCAGCTCAGTGTGTGTCTCTCCTGGCATATCCTACTGTCTATTTCCAGAATGCTCTTGAATTTTTCATTTCTGTGGTCAAGTCTATAGTCTCCTGTGCTTCTGTTTGGAAGATTGCTTGTGGGGCTATGATTAGGTAGCCAAATCAAAATAATTCTACATAAACAAAATATTTGTCCCACAATTCCAAGACTTGGGAAAAGTGGTGAAGTGTTATTTACGTAACCCTAGCCCTGTAACACAGCTCTGCCCAAGAAACAACCATTTGGAATAGAATATACATCGTCACAGTCTATTTTCCTTGTCTAAACAAGTCCTGCTTCCCCTTCAAGGCAGAATTTAAGTAACCTCTCTTCTAGAAGAATGTTCTCAGGTTTTCTAGGCAAAGACTCTATGGCTCTTCTACAGATTTTTATTTTAGTGCTTAATGTAGTACTTGATTTTTTTTCAGTGTCCTGTGGAACAAAATCTTATTTTATTTTTCTAAGTATTCCCTGTGGCCATCAGAACCAGGAACATAGAAGGTGCTCAATAAATGTTTGAAAAGTACATTAAAGTTGCTTCAAATCTGGGATCATGAAATTAACTTATGTTGTTTCTACTTGAAACAATAGGGGGAAAAGGGAAAGTGTTAGAATGCATTACATGTAATAGGCCTACTATTGATTCATGAAACGCTCATGAGTCTGAATTCTGGGTCACAACAGAAGATAAACTTCTTGTGGGTTAACTGAAAATGTGACAAATGTTGAATTAAAGCATGACTGCATAATTAACATCTGCACAATTCAGCATATATTTTAGCATATATTTTGATGATTTTTTGGCCAAAGATCCTAGTGTGCCTGTCCATTTTTGACCAACACAGATATCCTTCCCCCTAGGAAATTTCAGATAATGTGCTGAGATTCTCCCATGCACAGGTGATTTATAGGCACAATAACCTTCGGCGAGCGGGAGGAAGGGAGGTGCTGTTTAATGCTAACAGACAAACACATGGTGGCTGACATTAATGAAAAGGACAAAAGTCACCCCTCTTCCTTAGTAGCAGAGCTGCGGTACAAACTGAGGAGAGCAGGTTCCAAAGTCTAAAATCTTTTTTCTCTATCTTGTTATTGAAACAACTTTCCGCAGAAGTAGAAGCTTTCCTGAGAGCTGCCAGTCAGACTTGGGAGAAATGATACTGAAAAACCCACTTTTAGAGATCAAGAGGGAATCCCAAAGTTTTGCATATACCTCATAAGACCTTGCCAACATTTCTCAAATACACCATCTTTGGCATTATTTCCTGACATGTCTTTATCCTTCTTTATGTCAGTCCCTGGAAGAATTCCAGGAGTGACTCCTAGGAAAGGACTCACTCTCTTTGCCATGGTCCCCTTTACTGACTCTGCCTCCCACCAAGTCCCAACTCCAGAAATCCTTTACCTCTGTTCCCTGGAATTCTTTCTTTCTTTTTTTTACACTGATGGATGGATTGAAATATACTTTTTATACCATATTACATTAGTTTCAGGGGTACAACATACTGATTCAACAACTCTGTATGACTCAATGCCTGCCACAATAAGCGTAGTCACCATATAACCTTATTACAATGTCATTGACTGGATTCTTTATGCTGTACTTTATGCTGTGACTTCTCTATTGTGTAACTGGAAGTTTGGGGGCGCCTGAGTGGCTTAGTCAGTTAAGCATCTACCTTCAGCACAGGTCATGAACCCAGGGTCCAGGGGTTGAGCTCCGTGTCAGGCTCCCTGCTCAATGGGGAGCCTGCTTCTCCCTCTCCTTCCGGCCCCCTGCTCATGTTCTCTCTCTCTCTCTCTCCTTTATCTGTTGTTCTCAATAGAAGGCAATTTTTACTACGAACCCCAACCCCAGGAGACACTTGGAAATGTCTGGGGACATGTACGGTTGTCACAGCTGGATGCTAAGAAGTTGCTATTGGGACCAAGCAGGTAGAAGCTAGAGATGCATCTAAACATTCTACAATGCACAAGACAGCCCTCTGAAGCAAAGCATTTTCCAGTCCCAACTTTCAATCGTGCCACAGTTGAAAAATTCCACTTAATATGACCAAGATCCTCAATATAGTAATTCTTCCATGGCTTATGGATTCCATCATGTCCTTGAAAAAGACCCAATTAAAGTCTTAACACCCAGTTCCTCAGAATATGAACTTATTTTGAGATGAAGTCATTGCAGATATAATTAGTTAAGCTGTAGTCATGCTAGAACTGGCTGGACCTCTAATCCAATGACTGGTGTCTTTATAAAAAGGATGCCACATGGAGAGACAGAGACACAGGAAAAACACCACATGAACATGGAGAGATGCAACTGCAAGTCAGGGAATACCAGAGATGGCCAGGAAATCACTGGAAGCTAGGAAGAGGCAAAGAAGGGTTCTTTTCTGCAGGTGTCAGAGAGAGGTGTCTGCTGACACCTTGATTTGGGACTTCTAGCCTTTAGAACTGTGATACAATAAGCAGCCCAGTTTGTGAAACTCTGTAATGGCAATTTCTAGGAAGCTAATACTTATGGTTGCAGTGAACTTTAGTTCATTTATGTCTGTCTTGCTGCATTGCCAAGCTGAAATAATGGTGATTGCTAATGCAATAGAAGATACAACCTTGCACAGTTGTTATTTATTCCAAACAGGAGGCAAAGAGATCAAAATCTGGTGTATGCTACAGTATTTGTCTATCCAAATCAAGTGATAAAATGTTGCAAGCAAATATGATGAGAATTTGGGTAAGAAAAGAAGGAAAGAAGGAAAGAAGGAAAGAAGGCAAATTAAGTGATCCACCGAATTGATATACAAAAAGGTTCTCCAGTGACAGAGCAGAGTCCCTGAAAAGAGCCTTACCCTATATACCTGAGCTGACTCTTTTTGGGGTATGCTTTGTATTGGTTCACATCTTATAAGTTTCATAATTTTTTTATAAGTTTTATAATTCCTTGACCACTGACAAAGAACCCCAGATCGATAGCATTGGTTTCAAATCTCTGACCAATAACTCCAAGTGCATAATCTTAGCTACTGTGCTGCTTCTGAAATAAAGGGTTTGTTCCACTTTGTTAATTAAATAACTTTGTAAACCTGATACTACACACACACACACACACACGAACACAGAGATAAGGAAAAAATAGATAAGATGCTTTTTTCATATAAATTTATGTTTATGCAAATATAGCAAGTTTAAAAATAATTTTACTGCTTTGTATATTCTTTATATTAAAGACATTTGAGAGAAACTAACATAGTAAACGAATTATTTTTTTTTCATGATTTTTTATTATTTTTTATTTTTTATAAACATATATTTTTATCCCCAGGGGTACAGGTCTGTGAATCACCAGGTTTACACACTTCACAGCACTCACCAAAGCACATACCCTCCCCAATGTCCATAATCCCACCCCCTTCTCCCAAACCCCCTCCCCCCAGCAACCCTCAGTTTGTTTTGTGAGATTAAGAGTCACTTATGGTTTGTCTAACTGAAGTATTTGTCAGGCTTAGTCATTTTTACCCCTTTACATGCAGTTCGGTACTTAGTATCTGATTTCCTAAATTTATGAGTTTAGGGGTTTTTAAAATTCTTCTTAAAAATGGCCACGGTCGCCAAACTGTGGAAAGAACCAAGATGCCCTTCAATGGACGAATGGAAGGATGAAGGAAGATGTGGTCCATATACACTATGGAGTATCATGCCTCCATCAGAAAGGATGAATACCCAACTTTTGTAGCAACATGGACGGGACTGGAAGAGATGATGCTGAGTGAAATAAGTCAAGCAGAGAGAGTCAATTATCATATGGTTTCACTTATTTGTGGAGCATAACAAATAGCATGGAGGACATGGGGAGATAGAGAGGAGAAGGGAGTTGGGGGAAATTGGAAGGGGAGGTGAATCATGAGAAACTATGGACTCTGAAAAACAATCTGAGGGTTTTGAAGGGGTCGGGGGAACCAGGTGGTGGGTATTGGAGAAGGCACGGATTGCATAGAGCACTGGGTGTGGTGCAAAAACAATGAATACTGTTACGCTGAAAATAAATTTTAAAAAAAGATAAAAAATTATTATTGAGGTATCATTGATATACCATGTTGCATTGGTTTCAAGTGTACAACATGTTGATTTGACAAGTTTGTGCATTACTCAATGCTCACCACGATAGTAACTATAGTCACTATCTGCCACTATTACATTATTACAGTATTACTAACTATATTCCCTATGCTGTACTTTTCCATCTCTGTGACTTATTTATTTTAGAACTGGAACTTTGTACTCTTCATTTCCTTTCTCTTTCTTCCATCCCCCCACACACCTCCCCTCTGGCAACCACCAGTTCATTCTCTGTAATTAAGACTCTGTTTGCCTTTTATTGTTCATTCATTTGCTTGTTTGTGTGTTTGTTTATAGCCCCAGGGAGGGTAGGGGAAGAGCAGAGGAAGAGGGAGAATTTTAAGAGGGCTCCACACCCAGTGCACGGCCTGATGCAGGGCATCATCCTACAACTCTGAAATCATGACCTGAGCTGAAATCAAGGGTCAGATGCTTAACTGATTGAGCCATCCCCCATTTGTTTTTGCCCCCCTCATTTGTTTTGTTTCTTAAATTGCACAGATAAGTGAAATTATATGCTATTTGTCTTCTTCTGTCGGAATTGTTCCATTTAGCATAATGCCCTCTAGGTCCATCCACATTGTTGCAAAGGGCAAGACCTCATTCTTTTTTGTGACTGAGTAATATTCCATTGTATATAAATACCACATGTGCATTACCCATTCACATATTGATGGACAGCTGGGTTGTTTCTGTATCTTGGCTATTAAAAATAATGGTACAATTAACATAGGGGTGCATATATCTTTTCAAATTAGTGTTTTTGCTTTCTCTGGGTAAATACCCAGTAGTGGAACTATTGGGTCATACAGTATTTTCATTTTTCAATTTTTGAGGAACCTCCAGCTCACAGTGATTGCACAAGTTTACATTCCCACCAACAATGCACAAGTTTTTCCTTTTCTCCACATCCTCTCTAATACTTGTTGTTTCTTGTTTTTTTGATGCTAGTCATTGTGGCTGGTGCAAAGTGGTATCTCTCTGCAGTTTTGGTTTTCATTTCCCTGATGATGAGTGATGTTGAGAATCTTTTCCTATGTCTATTGGAATGTCTTAGTATTTTTTTTTGTATGTCTTTGTATGTCTTCTTTGGAAAAATGTCTGTTCAGGTCCTCTGCCCATTTTTGAATCTTACTATTTTTTTGTGTGTGTTGAGTTTTATAAGTTTTTAAAATATATGTTTTGGATATTAACCCCTTACTGGATATATCATTTGCAAATATATTTTCTCATTCTCTAGGCTACCTTTTTGTTTTGTTGTTGGTTTCCTTTACTGTGCAAAAGCTTTTTATTTTGGTGTAGTCCCAATAGTTTATTTGTGTTTTTATTTCTCTCACCTCAGGGGACATATCCATAAATATGTTGCTAAGGCTGATGTCCAAGAGATTACTGCTTATGTTTTGTTTTAGGGATTTTATGGTTTCAGGTCTCTTATTTAGGTATTTAATCCATTTTGAGTTTATTTCTGTGTTTCATATGAGAAAGTGATTCAGTTTTATTATTTTGCATGTTGCTGTCTAGTTTTCCCAACACTATTTGTTGAAGAGACTGTTTTTTTCCTGTTGTATATTCTTGTGTCCTTTGTCAGAGATTAATTGACCCTACAAGCATGGGCTTTTTATTCTGTTTCATTGATCTATGTGTGTTTTTGTGCCAGTACAATACTGTTTTATTTTTTTTTTTCAGTACAATACTGTTTTGATTATTCTCACTTTGTTGTGTATCTTGAGCTCTGGAGCTGTGATACTTCCAGCTTTATTCCTCTTTCTCAAGATTGCTTTGGTAAGTTTCATTTTAAGATGCTGAAATGCTAAAGAGAATTATATATAAATGTATATGTTTTATTTTCGGCTTTATTAAAGTTATTTATATGTTTAGGAAGGTATGTTTATGTGGTTTGTATATCTGCTTTCTTAAGTGCTTGAGATTCTTAAGGAAATCCATTATATGAGTGTTTTTGGGAATGCAAGTAACCAGGTCTATAGATGTGTTTAAATACGTAAGAACATTGGAATTAGCATATTTATATATATATATTTTTTGAATTATATACATTCAAATATAAAATAATTTTACATGTAGTATCTAAAGGATTATGCAAATTTTGTTTGCCAAATGTAAAAACTAACCTAACAATAAATACAAGCTTCATCTAATTTCAAACTAAAAATTCTAAATTTACTAGATTTTTGTTATTATATTTAAAAGCTTAGAGAAAGTATGATTTTCAAATTATAACTGTAGGCTATTGAATGTCAGCAGTAACACAGACTACTGTAAGTATTGTTTTCAGTACACAAAAGCTTCTATGAGATTTAAAAAAAAAAAAAAAAGTCCAACTGATGTCAGCCTGGGATGGTTTCTGATGGAAGATTTCCTCAGAAATCTCTCTGATGAAAGTGACTCTGAGCCTGGAAATGAGGAATCTGAAAAAGTTAGCCAGGACAGTGAAAGCCTGAGCAAGAGAGAGGAATGACAGTGTGAGGGAACACAGAATTTCAGTCTTATTGGAAATAAAGGATGAACCAGGAACCCCTAAGGAGTTAGATGCCAAAACTCCTTTTTTGGAAAACTATCCAAGAGGCAGCTAAACACAGCTCTCCAAAAAGCCTCCCACTTCTAAAGCATTGTACACATACTTGATATGGTAAAAATGAATCTAACTGTCTTCTTCCAGAACTCTTCTCCATGAAGAGACCTTGGTGGGCAGCATAAATTGGAAATAAGGCTGCGGATTGTGCCTCCTTCAACAGAACCTGGTACCAGCTCTGTGGCTCAAGCAACAGAGCTCCATTGTATCTTCCACTCTCTCTTTTTAACCTAATACACTTTCCTGAGCGGCTATGGTACCAGTCAAGCCTCACCCCCAGGTAGCCACAGGGTCTCCATCCGCCTTGAGGTCAACACACAGGCATCAATGGGAGGAAGCCGAAAGCAGAGCAGGAGGAAACATGTGAGTGGAATAAAATGTGAACAAGACTTCTGCCCTGTGGCTGGCCCTCCCAGGCTACCAGGACTGCTCCTCCTGCCTGACCACTCCTACAGAGCCTTTCCCCAGGTTCACTAGGGTTCAACCACAGGCAGCTTTGGCTGTTTCCATGCATCTGCATTCTCAACTCCAGGCCTTCATTGGCATTTGCGAACGAATATGACCCTTTCCTGTTTTATCCACTCCTAGACTTTCAGCGTCGAGAACAGCATCTTCACAGAACAGCATCTCAGAGAACATCTGTGGGTACCTGAGTGGAGAAAAGCAAATATGAGGATATTCTTTCTTTCTTTCTTTCTTTCTAAGATTTTATTTATTTATTTGACAGAGAGAGATCACAAGTAGGCAGAGAGGCAGGCAGAGAGAGAGGGGGAAGCAAGCTCCCTGCTAAGGGAGCCCGATGCGGGGCTCGATCCCAGGACCCCGAGACCATGAAGGGGCTTTTTGCCTCTCCTTTCTACATAGAAAGTCTTGTCTCTTTCTGTTGTCATCAATCATTCCTAATTTACCGGCTGAAGGCAGAGGCTTAACCCACTGAACCACCCAGGTGCCCCGAGGATATTCTTTCAATGGCCTCTTCAGCACTTTCTAGTTTTGTTCACCCAAGAGGCAGATAGGGCCCTTTTGGGCAGCACCAGATTTGTTCTCTGCTCTCCAAACAGAAGAGGCCCAGCCAGCACCCGTCAGACAGCTTTCTGGAAATCTCATGAAGCAAAGTCCTTTAAAGGGACAGATGGACTGTGTGTACTCAGTCTCTCCCCCCCTTCTTCTCATATGGGTTGTTCTAAGTGCTGCTCAACCCCACAGAATAAAAGACTAGAATAAAGTGTAATCAAATCCAAGCCCATCTGCCTGATGTGCAACAGATCCCATCACTGAGACATCAGGTTTGCGAGAAGGAAATAGCTTATTTGAAGAGGCAGCCAAAACAAGGAAAAAAATCAGGGGGACAAGCCATAAATCTGCCTCCCTGAACGGGGAGAGAACAAATTTAAATGATCCTTAGGAGTTGAGGTTACATACATGTTGATGAAAAGGGCAGAGAAACTTATGAATATTCATGAGGAAAGTGGAACCTGCACATTGAATGAGCACATGTAACACGCATCCCATGTTAACTTTGGGGTAGAGACTTAATATCATCAGAATGTGGCAAAATTCAGCCCTTGAAATCAAGAGGTTAGTTTAGGACAAGTAGAAGGGGCTATGCTCTGAGAGCCCGTATAAACTGGATGGGGTCTTAGGCTCATTATCTCAGAAATGGCCTTGTTCATAGGCTGAAACCATATCAGTTGACCTTGAGTCCAGGCTTCTGCAGAACCAGCTAGTGGATTTCTTAGTAGGGTCTGAAAAGACACAATGGATGATGAGGGAGAGACAGTTCTCTGAAAAACAAGCTTTAAACTTTCTGCTAGTTTCAATCTTATTAACTCTATGGGACATGTTTTCAAAAAGAGGGCCAGCTTGACAAGGGACACTTTTGGGTTGACACAGTTCTTCCATTTACTAGTTCTATGACCTCAAGTAACTCACTGATCTTTCCTGTACTTCTACATAAAGTGAGTTAAGATAATACTTGGCTCATAAGGCTACAGTGAAAAACAAAGAAGATAATGTTTGCAAACATTTAGTAAAGATCCTTGAGAAGTGTGAACTGTATTGTTAACCTGTCTATATTACATATATTGCAATATAGTAAACTTTTTTTTTAAGATTTTGTTTATTTATTTGACAGAGATCACAAGTAGGTGGAAAGGCAGGGGGAAGCAGGCTCCCTGCTGAGCAGAGAGCCCGATATGGGGCTCCATCCCAGGACCCTGGGATCATGACCTGAGCTGAAGGCAGAGGCTTTAACCCGCTGAGCCACCCAGGCACCCTGGCAATATAGTAAATATATTGTGATTTTTTACTATGTTGTTATTAGTTATAAAATGAAGAAAAGTGTCACTTGGTGGGTTTCAAACGATTTTAGATGACTGAAGATTTCTTAGAGGCACTTCAGATTCTATAAATGTTTAATTCTGTTTTTAGTAGACTTTTTCCTTTGTAGTTGTGTGTGGGATTTGGAACACTAAAAAGAAATAAAATAAATAAAGTAGACTTTAGTTTGAGGTTCACAGGAAAATTGAGGTCTGAGGTTCCCCTATAGCGCTTGCCTTCCTTCCCCATACAGCCTCGTTCACTCTCAACCTATGTAGAGTGGTACATTTGCACCCACATTGATGCATCATTGTCACCCAAAGTTCATACCACACATTAGGGTTCATTCAGTGTTATACATTCTCTGGGTTTCAACAAATGTATAATGACATGTATTTACCCTTATAATACGTATAGAATAGATTTACACCCTAGAAATCCTATGTACTCCCTTCATCCATTCTTGCCCACTCCCCCCCCCCAAACTCTGGCAATCATTGATCCTTTACTTTTTTCATAATTTTGTTTTTTTCCAAAATATCACATAGTGGGAATCATACCGTATGCTGCCTTTTACGACTTCTTTTACTTAGTGACATGCATTTAAGTTTCTTCTGTGTTTTTTCCCATGGCTTGATCGCTCTTTTTTAAAAAAAAAAAAAAAACAAAACAAAGCAAAACAAAACAAAGCAAAAAACCACTGCACGACAGTCCATTGTCTAGACGAACTACAGTTTGTTTTTCCATTCACCAAGGACGTCATGACCTCCGAGTTCTGGCAATTGTAAATAAAGCTCCTGTCCCCATGCAAGTTTTTTTTTTTTTTTTTTAAGAATTTGTTTGACAGAGAGACAAAGTGAGAGAAGGAATACAAGCAGGGGGTGTGGGAGAGGGAGAAGCAGGTTTCCCTGCTGAGGAGGGAGCCTGATGCGGGGCTGGATCCCAGAATCCTGGGATCATGACCTGAGCCGAAGACAGATGCTTAATGACTGAGCCATGTGGTCCCCCCCCCCCCCACCGATGCAAGTTTTTATGTGGACATAAGTTTTCAGCTCCTTTGGGTAAATACTAAGAAGTGGAATCTATAGATCATATAGTTAAGAGTATGTTTAGTTTTGTAAGAAATTGCCAAAATGTCTTCCAACGTGGCTGTATCATTTTATATTCTCACCAGAAATGAATGAGCATTCCTGTTGCCCCATATCTTAACAGCATTTGGGGTCTTGGCCATTCTAATAAATGTGTAGTAGTAGCCCATTATTGTTTATACAGGTGCTTATTTGTCACTAGTTTATCTTCTTCGGTGAGGTGTCTGTTGAAGTCTTCAGTATTTTGAAAATTAGGTTATTAATATTCTTATTCTTGAGATTTAAGAGTTCTTTATGTATTTTATTTTATTTATTTTTTTATTTGACAGACAGAGATCACAAGTAGGCAGAGAGGCAGGCAGAGAGAAAGAGGAGGAAACAGGCTCCCCACTGAGCAGAGAGCCCCAAGCAGGGCTCAATCCCAGGACCCTGGGATCATGACCTGAGCTGAGGCAGAGGCTTTAACCCACTGAGTCACCCAGGTGCCCCATTCTTTGTGTATTTTAGATAAGTCCTTTATCATATATGTATTTTATAAATATTTTCTCCAAGTCTATGGCTTGTCCTTTCATTCTCTTGACTGTGTCCTATGAAGAGGAGAAGTTTTTAACTCTAATAAAGACCAGCTTATCAACTATTTCTGTAGTGGATTGGGCCTTTGGTGTTGTATCTGAAGAGACATCACAAGCTGCTTCTCTTCAGCTGCTCCGGTCCTGCTGTGTGCTCATTCCGTGTGGACCTGGCACTTCTTTTGTGGAGTGGTAGCTGAGGAGTCTCTAGGGCTCACCAGGGCCAATAAAAAGTCCAAGGAAGGAGTCAGGACTAAGAACAACGACCATATTAATTTGAAGGTGGTGGAGCAGGATGATTCTGAAGTACCATTTAAGATGGATAGGCAGGCTCACAACACTTAGTAAACTAATGAAAGCGTATTGTGAATGACAGCTTGTCAGTGAGGCTGATTCCGATTTGATGAGCAGACAATCAATAACACAGACACTCCTGCACAGTTAGAGATGGAGGATGAAGATAAAATTGATGTGATGTGTTGCAGCAGCAGACAGGAGGTGTTTACTAAAAATGGAATGTGGCACTTCAAAACTCTGTTCCTCTAGACCAAAGAGGACATTGTCAGTTCAAAATCTGCAATTTGCATCCACCACATCCTGAATGCTATAGTAGTTTTTCTCGATTCTTTCATTTTCCCAACCCCTCATTCCTTTACTGCATATAATGTAATGGTGTATGTGCAGAAGCATACTGCATTTTTTTTTTTTTAGCTAAATGACTAGTGGTATGTTTTAATTGACATCAAATGGACAAGAAATGGGGAAAAATACTGGTTCTGTGAAAACACCCACTTTCTCCGTTTGTGATATTCAGCTCCTGTCTTTATATTGCTCTCACTGTTTCACAAAAAAAGAACAACGTAAAGTTCCTTGCACACCTTGTTCAATTGGGGAATTTTAATGTCTTTCATTTATCATTGTAAAACCAAGGATAATTTTATAACTTTTTTTGTATATAGTTGTTACTTGTTGGGCAATCTCTCTTTAAACAGGTATAAATTACTGTAAAAGAAATGAATCCTAGATGGTTTTTGCTTCAAGGGAAGTGTCTTGTTTAAATAAACTTCTTATCAAAAGTGAAAAAAAGGGACGCCTGGGTGGCTCAGTTGGTTAAGCAGCTGCCCTCGGCTCAGGTCATGATCCCAGCGTCCTGGGATCGAGTCCCACATCGGGCTCCTTGCTCCACAGGGAGCCTGCTTCTCCCTCTGACTCTTCCTTCCACTCTGTCTACCTGTGCTCGCTCTCACTCACTCTCTCTCTGACAAATAAATAAAAAAATAAAATCTTTAAAAAAAAAAAAAAAAGTGAAAAAAAAAAGTCATCACCGTACTCAAGGTCACCTGTATTTTTCTCCTATGTTATCTTCTTGGATTTTTACAGTTTTGCACTTCACATGTTTAGGTCTATGATCCATTTTGAGTTCATTTTTATGGAGGGTGTAAGGTTTGTGTTTAGATTCATTTTGTTACGTGTGGACATAATAAAAGTTCTTCCACCATCAGTTGTCTAAAAGACTATCTTTGCTCCGTTGTTTTGTCTTTGCTCCTTTGTCAGAAATCAGTTGACTGTATTTGGGGGATCAATTCTGGGCTCTCTATTCTGTTTCATTGATCTCTTGGTCTTCTTTTTCACTAATACCACACTATATTGATTACTATAACTTTATAGCAAGTGTGAAGAGGATAGTGTTGACCTTCTGACTTTGTTCTTCTCCTTCAACATTGTGTTGGCTATTCTCAGTCTTTTGCCAATTAACATTAACTTTGGAATCAGTTCACTGATACCCGCAAAATAATTTGGTGAAATTTTGATTGGAGTATATTGAATCTATAGATTGAGTCAAGAATAACTACCATCTGGACTCATTATTGTCTGGCCATATGGTATCTCCCCATTTAATTCTTTGATCTCTTTTATAAAACTTTTGTAGTTTTTCTCATATAAATCTTACACATATTTTGTTACATTTATACCTAAGTACTTTATTTTGTGGTGGGTAGTGATATAAATGTTATTGTGTTCTGAATTTCAAATTTCATTTGTTCATTGATGGTATATACAAAAGTGATTGACTTTGGTACATTAATCTTGAACCCTGTAATCTTGCTATAATCATTTCTTTTTTCAGGTTTTTTTTTTTGTCAATTCTATCAGATTTTCTACAAGATATTTGTGTTATCTGCGAACAAAGATAGTTTTGTTCCTTCTCTTTCAATCTGTATACATTTTGTCTCCTTTACTTGTCTTATTATTTAGTACAATGTTTAAAAGTGGTAATGAGAGAGTACATTCTTGCTTTGTTCTTGATCTTAGCAGGAAAGTTCTAGTTTTTCACCATTAAGTATCATTTTAGGTAAATTCTATTTTCATTTATTTATTTGACATGGAGAGAGAGAGAGAGAAAGAAAGAAGAGAACAGCAGGGGGAGCGGCAGAGGGAGAGAGAAAAAAGCAGACTCCTCAGTGAGCAAGGAGACCCAGGCAGGGCTCTATCCCAGAACCCTAGGATTATGCCCTGAGCCAAAGGCAGATGCTTAACCAACTAAGCCACTCAGACACCCCAGGAAATTCAATTTTTTTTTAAAGATTTTATTTATTTTACAGAGAGAGAGAGCACAAACAGAGGAAATAGCAGGCAGAGGGAGAGGAAGAAGCAGGCTCCCGTTGAGCACAGAGCCCGATAGTGCGACTCGGTCCCATGACCCGAGCTGAAGGCAGAGGCTAACCCTCTGAGCCACCCAGGCACCCCGTAAGTTCTATTTTTAAAAGTATTTTTTAAGCTGTTATAAATTTGAATAGAAAATAACACTCACAGTGTTATTAACTCACTCACAGTGAGTCTCTGTGGGGGTGTGTCTGTGTGTGTGTGTGTTTATTAAGAAAGGATTTATAAGGAATATAGGGTAATATAATAAACATGCAATGTAAACCCACAAAGTTTAAGAAATAGATCATTGTCAACTACTGACATTGTTTAAACTCAAAGGAGGGCAATCTTAGTATTTATTTGTTTTTCTAAATTATTAAAATTTTGTTTTCTTCTTGATTGCCTTTGGAAATAATAAATAATATGTGGGAACCACAAGCCTGTTTATTGTGCCATCAAGCATTATATTTACTGCCAAATAAGGACACCTGTCCCAATGTCTTTGATTCATTTACTCATTTATTCAGTAAACATTTCTTCTATTATATGACAGGTGCTTGTGTTTTACTTGGCATCCTATGATGGTGTTCTTAATTTAAGATGAGATGGTTCCCATAGTGTATTCCTTGTGCCATATTGTCAGTCTTAAGTTTCTTTCCATCTCACCTATGGGCAAGGCTTTTGCACCTTTGCTCCTCCCCAAAGGAAATGGATCCTCCTTGTCCTTGCCTATACCTACGTATTTGTTACAATTACTATCCATCTTCCCTGGATTTTCAGGGGCAGTTCTGTGTTCAAATTTTTAGTTTATGAAATATGCTAATTACAGTTATATATAAATGACTTCCTTGTACTTGTCTTTGTCGAGAACATAGCCTGTATATTTGTCATATGAGGGAAGGTACTTTATAAATACTTGTTGAATAAATTGATAAATATGTTTCCATTGGAGACAGAATTTATTAAAAGGAAAAAATATATCATACTCACTTTTCAGCTAGATTAGAGTACTTTTAAGGAGAAAATAAGATCCTTAGCACCTCAAGCTTGTACTTCTGCCCATCTCTGCCTCAAAAGTCTCTGTTACAACCTTTCAAATTACTGTGTTTGTGCTCATATGTACACTTTTCTGACTAAGGTGAACTGACCCTCCACTTCCGCTCCACTTATGCAAATCTTTCCCATCCTTCAAAATCCTCCAGGAAATTTCCCCAGGATCCATCTCTATGCTTCCATTGACCAGTCACTAGACATGTAAAGACCTAGGGATAAAAAGAGAAAAACTCAGATCATTTTTTTCTAAGCTTTTGACTCCTGTTTTCTCCTAACTTTTTGTTTTGTTTTGTTTTAGATAAGAGGATAAGAGTAAGTGGACTCTTTATTTTTTCAATAAGACAAGTATATATATTAAATATAATGAACCATATCATTTATGCAAGCAAACCCTGTGTTATATAATAGACTTTCATGCTCCCAAACAATGTAATTTTAGGTTTGCTCAAGTTTCAAAAAGAAAAGCATTCTCTATATTCGTCCTTAAAAAAATCATTTCTAGGGCACCTGGGTGGCTCTGTCATTAAACGCCTGCCTTCGGCTCAGGTCATGATCCCAGGGTCCTGAAATCCAGCCCCACATCCGGCTCCTTGCTCCACGGGAAGTCTGCTTGTCCCTCTCCCACTCTCCCTGCTTGTGTTCCCTCTCTCACTGTCTCTCTGTGTCAAAAAACAAACAAAATCTTAAAAAAAAATCATTTCTAACCTCACTCTCCTAACTTCGGATGCACATTTGAAAATTAATCATGTAGTGCCTCATTACATGATCTATATCATGTTATTTAATGTTTGTAGAGCTGTTTAATAGTTCTTTAATTAAACCACATGGTAAGGGTACCAAGAACAAAGTAGGTTCCCCATAAATCCTGGAAGGAGAATTACTTTTGGATCAATTGAAGTTTTGAGGCTCTGGAATTGAGATTCCTAAAAAGAAAGAGAGGGAGGAAAAGAATGAAAATAAAGTTTGTTTATGCCTCTAGAGTGGGAGCTGCATTCTCAGATGCCTGGAGAATTCAGGGGAGGTAAATTCAAATAAATGATTTAATAAGAATAGGGAGTTGTAGGCTCAGTGTCAAACTTGAACTCAGGTACTAAGTAGTAAGAAATAGAATGCTAGGAAGACAGGAAACTGCTTTTGTGGCACTGAAATATTAATTCATGATTCACAAAAATCAATATTTTAAAGTGTAAGTCTTGATAGTATTCTTATATGTCCCCGAATGCCCTTTGAGACCAGGATAAATTTCCATTTCTCAAGGCCTGACTTGAAGCTCTTGAGATTGCCTTTTCCTTTATCTCACTTGGAACTGAGATTTTTAAGTGAAGAATAAAGAGATTAGAACAAAGTTTATGCTCCTTGACTCAAAAAAAAAAAAGATCATCTATCTAGGGTGCTTTAATAAAACTCCTCATGCTCTGTCCTTGTAAGGTTGTCTAGGCTAGCCCTTGCCTTTTTCTCATCTTGGACCTGGCACCTTGGCCTTGGAACTGGTTTTCTACCATGATTCATTCCTTTGCCCTTTAGAAAAAATTCTGTATTTGGACTACTTTATTCCCATCTTCACTTTCCTCAAGATTCTGGACTCCAGCTTTCCCTTTCCTCTATAATTCATTTCTCTGTGAAGCTTCATGTTATTATCAAGTTCAGTGCAAACTTCCAGAACCCCAGCCAAGAGCAAAGCCCTCAGGTCCCTACTTGCTAAGGAAAGGAATTTGGACATCAAAAATGTTGCAAGAAAATCAAGAGAAAATGTTACCCAAGCAGAGGATGAGCTCCCATATGTGTGGCTATATGAACAGAAAGCCTTCTCTCCTTTGGCAGAGATGGCAGTCAGCAAGACTGGATTTTGCCTACAGTTAGGCTCTCCAGATAGTAGAAAGGTTCTTGCACCCACAGAGCAAACAGTTTGACTGTGTTTGAACTTCTCAGTGAATAAAAGCCATTGCAACTCTTTAAATAGTTAGGGTAGGGAAACAGCTGTCAAACATAACTGAAAAACCATGCACGCTCTTTGTTGTCCTTCTCTAGACTGTCTGCCCCGAGGAAGAAAAAGCTACAGATGTTTCCTCAGGAAAGCATTCTGAAAAGAACAGAATAATGCAGCTATTCTGGACTTGAACCCAGAAGACACAGGTTCACATTCTGTCACAAACATTGCTGTGCTACCCCCCACAAGTCTGTTTCCTCTCTAAACCTGGACTTGTCCATTTTTTAAAAAGAGATGACGTAAAAATATTAATCTCATACTGCCAAGATAAATTCAAGAGGTTAAGTATGTAAAAGAACTTTTAAATACTTTAGCACCCCTTAATGGGTACTTTATTTGAGGTTAATTATGACTTGCTAGTATTTTAGCATTTATGGCATTCATACTATTTGTGATTTAAATGATACAGGTTAAAAATAATATTTGGATTTTTAATCCAAGAAAGTGTATTCAAAAAGACCTTTTAGCAGTAGTATAATAGCAGGATGAATTTTGGAGTCAGATTCAGTGCAAATCCAAGATCTGCAACAGACTATATGATCATAGTTTATCACTTTTCAGCCACATGTACTCATCTGTGAATAATTCTTTGCATTGTTATCCAGGGTTGAATGAGAAAGCATAGCAGAGCATAATGTTTGTTGTCTTTCTTTTGCTCCTTTGAGGTTTAAAATTATGAACATATAATGTATTATTTTCTTCAAGGGTACAGGTGTGTGAATCATCAGTCTTACACAATTCACAGCACTCACCATAGCACATAACATCCCCCAAGGTCCATTACCCAGCCACTGCATCCCTCCCACCTCCATACCCTGCAGAAACCCTCAGTTTCCTGAGATTAGGAGTCTTTTATGGTTTGTCTCTCTCTCTGGTTTTGTCTTATTTCATTTTTTCCCTCTCTTCTCCTATGATCCTCTGCCTTGTTTCTCAAATTCCACATATCATTGAGATCATATGATAGTTGTCTTTCTCTGATTGACTTATTTCATTTAACACAATACCCTCTAGTTCCATCCATGTCATTGTAAATGGCAAGATTTCAATTTTTGATGGCTGCAAAATATTCCATTGTATATATATTCCACATCTTCTTTATCCATTCATCTGTTGGTGGACATCTGGCTCTTTCCACAGTTTGGCTATTGTGGAGATTGCTGTTATAAACAGTTGGGTGCACATGCCCCTTCAGATCACTACATTTGTATCTTTGGGGTAAATACCCAGTAGTGCAATTGCTGGGTCATAGGGTAGCTCAATTTTCGAATTTGAGGAATCACCATACTGTTTTCCAGAGTGACTGCACCAGTTTGCATTCCCACCAAGAGTGTACGAGGTTTCCCCTTTCTCTGCATCCTCACTGACATTTGTCATTACCTGACTTGTTAATTTAAGCCATTCTGACTGGTGTGAGGTGGTGGTATCTCACTGTGGTTTTCATTTGTGTTTCCCTGATGCCAAGTGATGTTGAGCATTTTTCTATATGTCTGTTGGCCATTTGGATGTCTTCTTTACCAAAGTGTCTGTTCAGGTCTTCTGCCCACTTCTTGATTGTATTATTTGTTCTTTGGGTGTTGAGTTCGATAAGTTCTTTATAAATTTTGGATACTAGCCCTTTATCTGATATGTCATTTGAAAATATCTTCTCCCATTCTGTCAGTTCTCTTTGGTTTCATTGACTGTTTTCCTTGTTGTGCAAAAGTTTTTTATCTTGATGAACTCCCAATAGTCATTTTTTGCCTTTGTTTCCCTTACCTTTGGTGACATGTCTAGCAAGAAATTGCTGTGACTGAGGTGAAGGAGATCGCTGCCTGTGTTCTCCTCAAGGATTTTGATGGATTCCTGTCCCACATTTAGGTTTTTCATCCATTTTGAGTTTATTTTGTATATAGTGTAAGGAGTATGGCTGTCCAATTTTCCCAACACCAAGAGACTGTCTTTTTTACATTGGACATTCTTTCCTGCTTTGTCGAAGATTAGTTGACACAAAAGTGAGGTTAAATAAATTGAAGGGATTGACTATGACTGTAAAAATGAAAATTAAAAAAGGTTTTAAAAAAGAATTGATAAGAAGTTGGTTGATAAAGGAAAGAAGAAAAAGTAAAGAAAAAAAGGGAATATGATCAGGCAGGTGAATAGAACAGAGAAATACACTAGATCCCTTTTTAAAATCCTTTTTAATTTTCGTTTTCTCAGTCATAGTCTATCACTTCATTGATTTAACCTTATTTTTTGTATGTACATGTTTTTATTTCTTTAAAATTTGGGGATGCAGTTTCTTCTAACAGATCAAAATACACTCAAGATCTAGTGTCAATCACTCTTGCTTCCCCCCCTCCAGCCACACTCCATGATCACCTGGCTTGTAACTGAGCATTTCTATCTCTGACACACAGTCCTGTTTGGGATCTCCAGACCCAGCAGATTCCTGCAGTGCACTCCTGCAATGCTTCTCCTGGTGGAGGAAGGGGAGTCTCCCCTGCTCTGTTGCTTGTCCTTCCCTGCTCAAAGAGCAGTGGCCCTACTGGCCACAGATGACAGTTTATGGCAACCCCTAGCTGAGGGCCCACTCCTCCACTCACTCTTTGCAGCTGGTTTCTCTGCTCTGATGCCTGGGAACTCTGCCACACTCAGGTACCCCCAGTCTTCCTGTGACCCTGAGGATTCTGAGACCACACTGTGCCAGTGAGGGTTCCACCCCCCACATAGCCACCAGAGGGACATCTTTCAGTGGAGCAGACTTCTAAAAGTTCTGATTTTGTGTTCCACTGCTCTATCATTTGCCAGTAGCTGACTGACAAAGGCTGCCTCCTCCTGTGGTCTCTCTTCCATATATAACCTTAGATTCACTTGCCTCTGCACCTCCTACTTTGCAGAAAGTGGTCACTTTTCTCTTCATAGAGTTGCAGCTATTCTTTTCTTTGATCTCCAGTTGATTTTGCAGGTGTTCAGAATGGTTGGATAGATACTTAGCTCAATTCCTGAGACCAGACAAAATTTAGGTCTCCTACTCCTCTGTTATCTTGGACTCTCTTTTCTTTCTACTTCTTGACAAGCCTTCTAGTCTCTCAAGTTTATTAAACCCTGAAAAAAAGAAAGTTTTTAGTGGATCCAAGCAAGAGATACTGGCATAGGAATATCCTGCAGCCAGGTAGAGAATAAATCTTTCATGGTTGTCAGACAGTGCTAGATTCAGCTTCTGCCTTGTGGTTGTAGTTGGGTATCATTTGTACTCTCACAAACCTTTAATAGTTTAAACAAGTTTTGGGTGCTGCCAGATTGACTTGGTAGCATGCAGTTTTCATTATGAAGAGGGATGCAGGGCTACATAGGAAAATTATGTGTCCTTGACTGTCACTGTTATTTTAAAGGTTTATTATCTCTGAGCTGACACTTAGAAAGTTGTATGTCCTGAACGCATGCTCTACAATTTCAAGAATTTATTATCACATCAACTGGTTGTCTTATTTGTGTTTATTTATACCTCATCTATTAGTCTGTGGTATGAATAGTTAAGCTTCCGTCAATGGTATAGTAAGCTGAAAAAGTCAAGTAATGACATATTTGCCCAACAAATACAAATGTGTACTACAGTATTTTAAACACAATGTTATGGGAGAATGCCTGGGAAGGAAGAAGCTAGCATGTTTCTAATTCACACAAGTGTGTTGAAACTCCTTAAAATCCAGGCCAATCTTGCCACATAAAAGTCACTGGGTGTAACTCCCAGGGAAGGGTGAGTTTTCTTGTTTTGTTTTGTTTTCTTTTCTTCTAATGTCTACCTTGGGAAACTACTGCAGGACAAACAGGTTGGCAAGAAACAATGCGTGCAACTTTCTGTGGGAGCAGTAGGTAGGGTGTCACACTTCTGCCTCAAGAAGATCTTGGCATAGGGCGGCCACATGGAAACGAACGGAAACAAACTGCTTAAAGAATAGCAGTGAGAGCAACAGCCCAGTGTTCCTCAGAGTCAAAAATCTTTCATCTAAAGATTTCCCAGAGGATTATCAGTACCAGTGGGAAAAGAGAACCAATCCAAAGTATCTCCTATACATGGCCATTATTGCATCGTAGCTGGGGCAGCATGAGTGAGGGAATAATTTCTTTGGAAATGACCTTCACTTTAAGCTATAAAGCATGACCCAACAGAGGGAGTTTATGGAAGCAGGTTTGACACACTCCAGCTTAAAGGTGAAGTGCTTCTTTATGTGACTATGATGAATATGTGTAAATGCCTCTGGGCATTTGGGATTGCCATAATAAAAGATGACTACAAAAGAGAAGAGAAGCTTATTATCATGAAGGGCAGATCTACATGATGGCTTACTCTGGTTTTGATTTGAATAATAAAATATGACATTACTTACCATACCATGTGTGATTAAGAATACAGTGAAATGAATCTCAAACTAAAAGCTCAGATATAAAGATACCGCATTTCTTTTATTTAAGAAAAATCAACTTATCCTGTTTTCTCCCTAGCTTCCAAATCAAAAATTATTTTATTTCACACAGAAAAAAAGTCTGTTTTGGAGAGAATATTGAACTTAGATCTTCTTGAACTCTAAGAAAATATTATTATAATTCTACAAAGAAATAACACCATACATATGCTAAATTGTAGTTATTTTTGTCCTTCTACATATTAACTTTAATAATAATATTGAAGGACATATCCAAGATGAGCAACTGACTTTTTAAAAAATAATCATACTACTTGAGCAACTCAAAATTTATATTTTATTAGCAGTGTAACATGGTAAGAAAATTGCCAAAACCTACAAGAAAAACAAATACTGTGAAAGATACAATGACAACAAAATAAAAAAGTAGGGAAATTGATGTCATCAATTCAGCAGTTAAGAGTCATCTCAAGTATGTTTTAGTATCTCTTAAAAAAGAAAAAAACTGGAGCTTGCCATATTTTGGAGATAAAGAACATGCATTTATGAGAATCTGTTCCTAACAGTTTAATAGTAATATTCTTGATCAAGGCCCTTATTAAAGCAATGCAATTGTATCAGAGTCACTCAAGTTATTGAGCAGAAATAGTGAATCACAAAGGATGGAGATTTATAAGTTACATATCATATCTGTATGAAGAAAGATGAAAGATTCCTGATAGGAATAATCAGTGACATAAGAACCAATACTTCAGAAAGTAATTTTTAAAATTAACCCAGAGAGTTATTTCTTACCACTATTTTTAAAATTTTTACATTTTTCTTATTAACATATAATGTATTATTAGCCCCAAGGGTACAGATCTGTGTCTAACTACTATTTTGAGAGAAGCAGCAAGCACATATTTCTTGGGGGAAAAATCATATTGAAGCAATTCCATTTTCTTTTATATCATGGTGCACTATGAATACTTCTGCAAGTAATATAGACTTGCCACTTCAGGCTTTTCCCCATTTTGAACTGCTGAAGCCCAGTGATTTGTATATAGTGGTTTTCTAATTATTATTCCTAGGATGAATGAACACATGAATGAATGAATAAATACAAATTTAGTACCAAACTACAGGGGTTTTTTGTTTTATTACGAAAAATAATAGGAAAATCCAATGTGTACAAACAAGTATTATATATATAATATTTAATATATAGTATTATATATGTAATATTTAAGTGAAGTTTGTTAATTACTGTTATTTCTATGTATCTCATTATACTTGCATTTGTTACTCTAGAAGGTATAAATGGGATTAAAACAGAGTTTCTTTAGAGAAAGAGAATTTTAAAATAGTGGAGAGGGAAGCTCTTTCAGGCATAGATAAGAATCAAGAACAGCAGTTCTGACAGGCCAGGAATGAAGAAAGAGAAGTTGAGGACACAGAAACTGCTGTGTTATGTATGATAATATTTTTTGTGATAGGAAAAAAAAATGGGGCAAAAACGGGAGGTAAATTCTAAGAACAATCTCTCCTAAAGGGCCAATCAATCAAATCTTAGCATAAGAGTAAGAGGATGATCTAGGAAAGATGTTGGTGTTCAGAGCCGATGGTCAAGAAAGAATTCTTGAGATGTCTTTGGTGCAAAAAGGTGGTTTTATAAAGTGCAGGGACAGGAACTGTGGGCAGAAAGAGCTATACTGGGATCATGAAGAGTGACTGATTATATACTTTCAAGTTGGGAGGGGGTTAATAATATCAAAAGTCTCTAAGGAATTTTGGAAGTAAGTTTTGCAGGACCTTGAGGGAGCTAGCTATTGTGAGGAAAAGTTCATTTAGTACTGTCTAATAAAACCGTAGTCATGAGACCCTTCAGATATATATCAGGGGAACATATGCTTAGGGCATGATTGCCAACATGTATCTTGGGGGCTAGAGATAAAGAGAGTTTCCAAAGGAATTTTTGTGTGGTCAAGTAGACTTACAGGATCCAGGTGGTTGGGCGAAGATTGCCTTTTGCCCTTAGTATTTACCTCAAGGCAGCTGACTGCTTAGGGGAATGTCACTCTGCCTATTTCAAGGACTTGTCAAAGGGCTGTAAGTAGTAAGGCAATTTCATTTTTTTTTTTTTTTTGCCTTTGTTTCCCACATTAAACACATTCAGGGAGAAAAACAAATAAAACTTGAGTTTTAATGATAAAGATAGAAGAATGTCTCTTTTTGTATTTGCACTTTTGATCACCCCTGTAAAAATAATTCGTTTTGCATTATGAGGCAGTTATCGGCAGTTATCATAAATAAAGAGGCTTTATTTTGCTTACCTAAAAGAGAATGTCTACTTGTAAATTTTGCTTTTTCATCCTAGTGGGTCATCTACATTCACTGATATATTAATAGGCAATTTTTACAAGAGAATTTAACAGGTTGAGTGTGAGTAGCCTCCTTTGACAATACCTCAAAACTGGACTTAAAAGTAACAACTACCTGTTCGTCATCTGATGGTAAAGTCAGATGAGCAAATATTTTCAAGAGATTTGTAAAAGGGTATTGGGAATTCCAGCTAGGATTAGACAGAAGTCAGTCTGAGTGTTGGGAGGGGGGAATACTGTAAACAAATGCAGTGTGTGTTTCACAGAAACCACTCTGATTTAGAATCCCCTCTCCTTCAGCTCACTTATTCCCTAATGGTAACCCAGGGCGAGTGTTAATTCTGTTACAATGCAAGGCCGAGGAAGGCAATAGTTATTTTTTTCCATGATTAATGATGTCTTTATATCAAAGTGCTTTCATGAATTTTATTACATTAATGATCACTTTAGATATTAAGACACTGATGTTCACAGGTGAGACTGGACTGACTCAGTGTCTCAAAACCAGTTAGTAGCAAAGTCAGGACAGTGCTCTTTGCAGTGTGACCATCAGATAGATGACCAAATTAAACTGCCTTTTCTTTCACTTTTGTGTGAGGAGAGACATCCTAACTCAGTGACTGAATGATGGAAAAAAAGAGTGACTTAATCCAGGGCAAACAGACTTGATTGTGGAACCCAAACAGAAAAATCCTTCATTTTAGGCCTCTTCCTATGGTTTTGTCCTTGGTCTTTTATTGGTCTTCCTTTCCAAAGATTAAGGAAAAGAAGTGCTAAATTAAGAATTATAGAGGAGGAACTATTTTTATAACGCGCGCCCAAGCTGATCAAGCAACATCAGACTATAGAACTGTCCCTTGCTTCATCTATTTAATGTCTAAATTTGTGTCAAATTTACTTGACGCTTGAAAACAAGTAAGTAGGGACTTGTCATTTCTCTCTTCTCTATAGTTTAAATGTTGGAAATTATGCCCTCAAATATGGACACAAGTTGTATTTTTAATTCTAGGATTCCCAGCACTTAGAGCCTGGCCCATATTCGATACTTTATGTTTGTTGAATGAATGAAAGAATGAATGAATGAACTATACATTGGTGATGGGAGGTTTAGAGGAATAATGAAAGAAAGGAAGGAAAATCATGTCACCAATGTGGCCTTCCTTCTGTTTTCTGCCTGGTCAATGGCAACAAAATGTTACCCAATATTGGCAACAGGGGAAACCTGGTTGGGAAATTTTCTGGTCTTTGAGAAATGGATGCTTTTTTTCCAAGGAAGTCAAAGATTGAAGTTACTGAATGTAGTTTCCTTGTCCATTCAAGTGTTATTAACAATGGAACTCATAATGACATTTCTATCACATATTGAAAGTAAAAACTGTAAGGAGACGAATTACTTCTTACATTTTTCTTGAGTTATTTGAATATGGAGCTTCTCAAACTAATGTGCCCATAAATCACCTGGAGAACTTACCAGAATGCGGGGCTTACAGGTTATGATTCAATGAGTCTGCACTGGGGCCTGAGATTCTGCACTGCTAACAGCTCCCAAATGAGTACAACACTGTTAATCCATAGGTCACACTTCGAGTAGTGTGCGTTTTGTTTACTTTTTGGAGGGATTCCCATATTTTCCTTTATCTTCACCGAAAGTCTTACCATTTCATCATTAATATATACTCCATGTCCAACATAAAGGTCTGCAAAGTCCTTTAGGTTTAATCTTCAGACTGATCCTTTATTCTTCCTGGATAGGTTATATTGATGTCACCACATCAGTCTGTCTATGTGACATACTCTGATTAACCAACCTTTTATGACATTTTTCATTATTAAAAAATTCA
This sequence comes from Mustela putorius furo, assembly GCF_011764305.1. Classification (NCBI taxonomy): domain Eukaryota; kingdom Metazoa; phylum Chordata; class Mammalia; order Carnivora; family Mustelidae; genus Mustela; species Mustela putorius. Next base: position 37,664,743 of record NW_025421987.1, read on the forward strand.
AATTAAGCCCTTTAGGAAATTGCTGACATCATACCTAAGTATGACTGATTGCCTTACACTAAGCATAGCATCATCAACAGGATGTCCAGTCATCAGAAAATTCCCTTTCTCATTTTTTTCAGTTTATTGCTATTACTGGAAGCTATGAGCTGGACCACTCCTCTCTGAAAAGTAAGGCTGAGCAGCTACTCTCAATCACAGTCCCTTTACATTGTGAAGTATTTAAAAAATAATTATTTGATTAAGTTGAATATAACAAAGCAGTGAGGTTGACAAACTTCACTTAAAAATTAGAGTCCATTCAAGGTTACCACTCTACCAATAGTTTTCAGACTTGAGAATCACTAAGAATCACCTAGAAGACTTCTTAAGCCATAATTGCTGGGGACCACCTTCAGTTTCTTGCTTCATTAAGTCTGGGTGATTTTTAACTCTAACAAATACCCAGGTGACATTCTGTGCCATGCTTTCTCAACCTCACCACCACTAACATTTCAGAATGGATAATTCTTTGTTGTGGGGGCTGTCCTCAGTATTATAGAATGCTTAGCAACACCCCTGGCCTCTTCCCACTAAATGTCAGTAGTACTCCCACTCCCTGCAGTTGTGACAATCAAAAATGTCTTTAGACATTGACAAATGTCCCCAGAAGATGAATCCACCCTTGGCTGAGAACCACTGTTCTGTGTTATGTCATTCTCATTAACCTGCATTTTAATATGCTTTATTAAGTGAAAGACTAAAGATGTGCCAACTCAGGTGTCATGGCAGGGTGGTGTAGCATGCGTGTTGACAGCATTCCCCCATGGGTGTTTCCATGGAGAAACTGGTTATTACTGATGCTTGAGGTCACTACTAGCCTAACAACACTGTTCTAACACCTAAGCAAAAGAACACAAAGGAACATTTTGAAGACAATCCACTCTTATGCCAGGGCAATCTCTGGATATCAAGTAAGGTGTCTGGAAAATACATGTGATTCGTATAAGGTCACATTCTTCTCTCTCTCTTTCACTGATCTGTGTTTTCTCCATGTTCAGACAACATTTTTTTTTTAATCTTCCTTTGGATCTCACATTAAAATGTTATCTCTGTATCCAAGAAATATTTTGTAATCTCTGTGTCCTCATTGATTCTGTATAGTTTCTTTATTTAATTTATTGAGTTACTTCTCAAAAGAAAAATGTACAAAGGCTCATGGAAAACCCAATGAATAATGATGCTATTGATATCAATAAAGGGTAACTTCTTTCTGTTCCACTCTAGTTCACATAATGACCTGGAATTCTTACTAAGAGAGATTGCTCAGAATTTATTTTTGTTCATTTACTGAAAGAAGTCCATTGACACTAGATTCAGATTTCCATTGAAACAGAAAAAAAGAAATGTTAATTTAGAAACTGTGATCCAAAGACCCAATAGGAATTCCAAATGTCTCCAACAGTGAAAACTAATAGAAGGCTGAAGAAAAGAAGAGGGTCGATTTTCTTCAGACAAATCCTCTACTTCCTTCCTCTTGCCCCTGTCTTGAACATCTCTACAACAAATCCTACCAGGCCCTCTTGACTACACAGTTCCAATATCCCCTTACTCACTCCTCTACCCTCCTTTTGCTCTCCCTACCCCATCCCCACTAAAGAAAAAATATGGAGTAAAGACTGAGAGGGTCATCTTATGTGGGAGAATCACTCCTGTAAGGAAAAAGTTTTAGATTTTGAGCTGAAAGAAGACAAGTAAAATTCTTGCAATATAAGATCAGAGAAAAGAGCTCTGTTGAAGTAAGTGGAAGAACTTTCAAGACTAATGATTTACATTAGAATGATAAGGCATATTTAACACAAGTTCACATTTTATTTGATACTGTGTAATGTGTATACATTTTTACATTTGAAATGCATTATATATTAAGCTTTTAAAAAAATTTTGTGAATTCTGATCAGGTTTTGAAATAAAACTTTGAAATTTGGAAATAATGGAACAAATCCCTTAATACTGGCTTTATTTTTTTTTTCCTCCAGTATTGTGCTTATTTATTCAACATGTCTAAACCTGAAGTGATACCCCAAATACTTCCCCTCCATCAGAATCTTCAATTAAAGGAATTCCTTTGCAGTCATTCAAGTCCTGGGTATTACCATTGATACCTCCTTCTTACTTGGTCCCCCAGTCCAATCTGTTAACAAGTCTAAAAAGTTCTACTTATTAAATATTTCTTGAACTCCATGGACAAGAAAAAGATTGGAGAAGTCCAGTCTTCCCAAGCAAAGATTACAGCACAATGGAGCAAAAGAAAAATATGAGTTTGGATGCCTTAAAGAGACTAAGAAAAACTCTGCCAGTGCCACCCCTCTCACAAAGGCTACACAGGATAGGACTGAACCACTAGTCAGTGGTAACTTCTCCACAAGGGAGAAAGATAGAAGAGTAAGTGCCTGGCTGTGTTGGACATTGGAGAAACCCATTTCTCTCCAGCAGCACTCATAGTACTGATGCAGGACCTCTGTGACTGGGGGGAAAGGAGGAGATATGGAAAGAAACATATAAGAATATCAAAGGGCACATTAAAGGGTCTTCTCCCAGGACTACTGAAAAAGTCTGCTCACAAGTTTTTGAGAGAGCCTCACCCAAAGGTCCTCTGGCAGCTTGCAGTCAACTCAACACTCCAAGTGTCAAACCCATATCTCTCCCCACTCTGTAACCAGTTCCTCTGCACACTCCCAAATATGGTGGTGACCCCAGTAAACAGAATGCTTTCAGGAAACCAGACTGGGGTCTTTGGACAAGGGGGAACCACAAACTTGAACTGTAGCACCACCTGCTGGAAAACAAAAGAGAGGGTTTTTGTTTTGTTTTGTTTTTGTTTCATTTTGTTTTTGTTTTTGGTAATTACCACAGAAGACCTAAAAGCTTAAGAATTTTGTCATGAGAAAAATCAAGAAATGTGGAGTAGGTATCCATACAAAATTGTGGAAAACTCCAGATTTAGATATAACAGGACCAAAGAGCAGTACATCCCAACTGAAGGCAACTAGTAAAGATAGGAGAAGGTGTCTTCTACTTCAGTTGTGAAAGTTGCAATGCAAAATTTCAAGAAACACGAAGAATCAAGAGAACATATTGTCACCAAAAGATAACAATATTCCTCTAATAACTGAACTCAAAAGTATGAAATTTCATGATTTAGCTGATAACTCAAAATAGTTTTTCCTCTTTTGAGGAAATTCAACAAGCTATAAGACATACAGACAATTCAATGAAATAAGGAAAACAATACATAAATAAAATGAGAAATTTAACAAAGGGCCAGCAATCATAAAAAAGAACCAAATAGAGCTTCTGGAGTTAAAAAATTCAATGAACAGAATGAAAAATGCAGTAGCATCTGTAGCAGAATAGACAAAATGGGAGACAGAATCAATGAACTAGAGGATAAGGACTTTGAAATAAAACTGGAGGAGAACAAAGAAAAAATAATGAAAAAGAGCAAAGAAAATCTATGAAATCTTTGAGACTCTATCCAATATTAGAATAATTGGGGCCCCAGAAGGACAAGAGAGGGAGAAGTAGGTAGAAAGTTTATTTAAAGAAATAAAAACTAAGAATTTCCCAAACCTGAGGTAAATCATGAACATTCAAGTTCATGCAGCTAATAGATACCCTATTATCTTAATGCAAAAAGACCTTCTCTATGTCACATTATAATGAAACTGTCAAAAATCAAAGACAAAGAGAAAATCCTAAAAGCAGCTAGAGGAAAAAAACCTACAAATGAACCATCTCCTTAGGCTATAAGCAGATTTCTCAGCAGAAACCCATAGGCCAGAAGGGAATGGAATTAGATGTTCAAAGTGCTGAAAGGAGAAAATTACCAGCCGAGAGTAGTGTATCTAGCAAAGTCATCATTCAGGTATGAAGGAGAAATAAAAGCTTCCCCAGACAAGCAAAAGCTGAGGGAGTGCATCCCCATAGACCTGCCTTGCAAGAAATTCAGAAAGAAGTTCTTAAGCTAAAATGAAAAGATGCTAACTAGTGATATGAAAACATGAGAAAGTATACAACACACGGGTAAAGATAAATGTATACTCAGATTTAGAAAAGTGTGTTCTGTAATACTTAACTAAAGTATGAAAGTTAAGAGTATTAAAACTAATGATAGCTACTATACTATGTTAATAAATATACGATATAAAAAGAGGTAAATTTTTGTTATACCCGAGTTTTTGCATCTGAGAGACCACCAAGGAGTCAACACTGATGTAATCCCACGAGGGTTTACTCAGCAAGCTTAAGCTTGGGCCCAAGTATACCCGACACAGTGGAGTAGGAACTTGGACCCTGAACCAGATTACAGTCAGAGTTTTTAAAGGCAGAGTAGGGGTGGACTCGGCGGTTGGTGAGGACAAAGGGGGTGTTCAGAAGGGCTAGCAGGGTAAAGAAGATTGTAAGGATATTGGAGGCCTGGCTATTATCAAGCCAAGGCCATTTTTCCCTCTAATGAGGCACTAACATGAAGACAGTTGGGAGTTTCCTGGTGGAATGTCACATTCCTCCTATCAAGTGTCCTTGTTAGTGAGATTTAGGACTGGGACATTTGTAAAATGATGGAGACTCCTGTCTTGCAGGATTGTGATTTCTGCATGTTAACTATTTGTTCACACATACTACCGAGGGGAGGGGAGCGGGTGGAGAGGAGGTGTAAGGTGCCAGCTTTTGCTTTGTCAAGATGGCTGTACTTATGTCAGGGCTAGACTCGAGGTGGGTATAGCCTTGGTTTTCTTGGCCTCCACATTTTGTGATAAAAAATATAAGCAAGGTGGGAGTGAAAGGGTGGAGCTCTCATGTACCATTAGAGTTCAGTTGTTATCAGCTTAAAAATCAACTGTTTTATCTGAACCTCATGATAATCACAATGCAAAAGCTAGGTGATATTAACAGAATAATTTTTAAAGGATAAAAAAAAGCATACCATTACAGAAAATCACCTATTTACAAAGGTAGGCAGAAAGAGAGGAAAAAGAAACATTGGAACTATCAAACAGTCGGGAGAGCAACAAGATGGCCTCAGTAAATCCTTACCTATCAATAATTACTCTAAAGGTAAAAGTGAGGAAATAGAAAATGATATTCCAAGGAAGTAGAAACCAAAACCAAAACCAAAAGGAAGATTAGTCAGCTGTATTTATATAGCTATATTATAAGCTATATTTATATCAAACAAATATAAAAAATTATAACAAACAAATCAGAACAAATCAAATAAAATAATCTTTAAGTCAAAAACAGTAACAGGAGATGAAGAAGGTCATTATGTAATCATAAAGGGGTCAACTTATCAGGAAGATATAATAATCAATATATACACACCCAACATTGGATCTCCTAAATATATTAAACAAACACTAACATATCTAAAGGGAGAAACAAACAACAGCACAGTAACAGTAGAGAACTTCAATACCCCTTTCGGCAATGGATAGATCATCCAGAGTGAAAATCTGGACTTGAAACATACATTATACCAAATGAATCTAACAGGCATTTATGAACATTTTATCCAACAGCAGAAGAATACACATTCTTCTCAAGTGCACATGGAACATCTTCCAGGATGAATCATATGATATGTCACAAAACAATTCTTTTTTTAAAAAAATATATTTTATTTATTTATTTATTTGACAGAGAGAGACATCCCAAGTAGGCAGAGAGGCAGGCAGAGAGAGAGGAGAAAGGAGGATCCCTGCTGAGCAGAGAGCCCGATGCAGGGCTCGATCCCAGGACCCTGAGATCACGATTTGAGCTGAAGGCAGAGGCTTTAACCCACTGAGCCACCCAGGCGCCCTTGTCACAAAACAATTCTTAACAAATTTAAGGAGATTGGAATAATCCCAAATGTGTTTTCTGACCATCATGATATGAAACTATAATGGAAATCAACAACAATAGGAAAGCTGGAAAATTTACAAGCATGTGGAAAATAAACCCCACACTCCTAAACAACAAATCAGTCAAAGAAGAAATAAAAAGAGGAATTAAAAAAAAACTTGGAAATAAGTGAAAATGGAAACAATACTCCAAAAGCTATGAGATGCTGCAAAAGAAATTTATAGCAATAAGTGCATCTATTGAGAAAATAGAATGATTTCAAATAAACCTAACTGTGCACCTTAAGAAACTAGAAAGATAGTAAATTAAAAAAAAAAAAAGAAAAAAGAAAAGAAATAACAAAGATCAGAGTGGAAATAAATGAAATAGAGACCAGAAACACTGTAGAAAAGATTGACAAAAATAAGAGACGTTTTTTTTGAAATGGTGAACATAAAATTGAAGAAGTATTAATGTTATAATTAATAATAAAATTGATTGAAAGTGTTTAGTTAGACATAAAAAAGAGAGAAAAGACTCAAATGAAATCAGAAATGAAGAAAAGTCATTACAAATGATACTAGAGAAATATGTAGGTTCATAAGAAACTAGTTTGAACAATTATATGTCAACAAATTGGACAACCTGGAAGAAATGATATCTGCCAAGATAAATAATGAAGAAGTAGAAAATCTGAACATACTGTTAATGAGTAAAGAGATTGAAGTAGTAATTAAAAACGTCTCAACACAGAATAGCCCAGAGCCAGTTGGCTTCTCTGGTAAATTCCACCAAACATTAAAAGAAGAATTAATGCCAATCTTTCTCAAACTTCCAAGAACTTAGAGAAAAGGGAACATTTACAGGGCCCACATTACTCTGATAACAAAACCAAATAAGGATACTACAAGATAAGAAAAATCCAAATCCTCAAAGAAGTCAAATTATCACTCTTCACAGATGATATGATACTATATGTGGAAAACCCAAAAGACTCCACTCCAAAACTGCTAGAACTTATATAGGAATTCAGTAAAGTGTCAGGATATAAAATCAATGCACAGAAATCAGTTGCATTTCTCTACACCAACAGCAAGACAGAAGAAAGAGAAATTAAGGAGTCAATCCCATTTACAATTGCATCCAAAACCATAAGATACCTAGGAATAAACCTAACCAAAGAGACACAGAATCTATACTCAGAAAACTATAAAGTACTCATGAAAGAAATTGAGGAAGACACAAAGAAATGGAAAAATGTTCCATGCTCCTGGATTGGAAGAATAAATATTGTGAAAATGTCTATGCTACCTAAAGCAATTTACACATTTAATGCAATTCCTATCAAAGTATCATCCATCTTTTTCAAATAAATGGAACAAATAATGCTAAAATTTATATGGAACCAGAAAAGACCTCGAATAGCCAAAAGGATATTGAAAAAGAAAGCCAACGTTGGTGGCATCACAATTCTGGACTTCAAGCTCTATTACAAAGCTGTCATCATTAAGACAGTATGGTACTGGCACAAAAACAGACACATAGATCAATGGAACAGAATAGAGAGCCCAGTAATAGACCCTCAACTCTATGGTCAACTAATCTTCGACAAAGCAGGAAAGAATGTCCAATGGAAAAAAGACAGCCTCTTCAATAAATGGTGCTGGGAAAATTGGACAGCCACATGCAGAAAAATGAAATTGAACCATGTCCTTACACCACACACAAAAATAGACTCAAAATGGATGAAGGACCTCAATGTGCAAAAGGAATCCATCAAAATCCTTGAGGAGAACACAGGCAGTAACCTCTTCGACCTCTGCCGCAGCAACATCTTCCTAGGAACATTGCCAAAGGCAAGGGAAGCAAGGGCAAAAATGAATTATTGGGATTTCATCAAGATCAAAAGCTTTTGCACAGCAAAGGAAACAGTTAACAAAATCAAAAGACAACTGACAGAATGGGAGAACATATTTGCAAACGACATATCAGATAAAGGACTAGTGTCCAGAATCTATAAAGAACTTAGCAAACTCAACACCCAAAGAACAAATAATCTAATCAAGAAATGGGCAGAGGACATGAACAGACATTTCTGCAAAGAAGACATCCAGATGGCCAACAGACACATGAAAAAGTGCTCCATATCACTCGGCATCAGGGAAATACAAATCAAAACCACAATGAGATATCACCTCACACCAGTCAGAATGGCTAAAATCAACAAGTCAGGAAATGACAGATGCTGGCGAGGATGTGGAAGAAGGGGAACCCTCCTACACTGTTGGTGGGAATGCAAGCTGGTGCAGCCACTCTGGAAAACAGCATGGAGGTTCCTCAAAATGTTGAAAATAGAACTGCCCTATGACCCAGCAATTGCACTATTGGGTATTTACCCTAAAGATACAAACGTAGTGATCCAAAGGGGCACGTGCACCCGAATGTTTATAGCAGCAATGTCCACAATAGCCAAACTATGGAAAGAACCTAGATGTCCATCAACAGATGAATGGATCAAGAAGATGTGGTATATATACAATGGAATACTATGCAGCCATCAAAAGAAATGAAATCTTGCCATTTGCGACAACATGGATGGAACTAGAGCATATCATGCTTAGCGAAATAAGTCAAGCAGAGAAAGACAACTATCATATGATCTCCCTGATATGAGGAAGTGGTGATGCAACATGGGGGCTTAAGTGGGTAGGAGAAGAATCAATGAAACAAGATGGGATTGGGAGGGAGACAAACCATAAGTGACTCTTAATCTTACAAAACAAACTGAGGGTTGCTGGGGGGAGGGGTTTGGGAGAAGGGGGTGGGATTATGGACATTGGGGAGGGTATGTGCTTTGGTGAGTGCTGTGAAGTGTGTAAACCTGGTGATTCACAGACCTGTACCCCTGGGGATAAAAATATATGTTTATAAAAAATAAAAAATTAATTTAAAAAAAATGAAAGGTCAATATTCTTGATAAATATAGATGCAAAAATTCTCAGCAAAATGTTAGTAAACTAAATTCAACACGTTCAAAGAATCATATACCATGACCAAATAGAATTTATCCCTGGGATACAAGGATGATTCAACATATGCAAATCAATAAATGTGATACATCAAATTAATAAAATGAAAGACAAAACTCACATGATCATCTCAATAGATGCAGGAAAAACATTTGACAAAATACAACATCCTTTCATTGTACAAACCTTTGACACATTGGGTATAGAAACAATATACCTTAAAATAGTAAATTCCATATACCAAAAGCCCATAGAAAATATCAGACTCAACAGGGAAGGATGGAAAATTTTCCACTAAGATCAAGAACAAGAGTGCCCACTCTCACTACTCTTATTCAACATAGTACTGGAAGTCCTAGTAAGAGCAATTAGGCAAGACAAAGAAATAAAAACTGTCCAGATCAGAAAGAAGTAAAATTGTTGTTATTTGTGCCTGATATAATTTTTTTAAAAATATTTTATTTTTTTGAGAGAAAAATCAAGTAAGAGAGATTGAGAGAGAGAGAGAGCATGAGCAGAGGGAGGAACAGAAAAAGAGTGAGCTTAACTCAGGACTCAACTGCAGGACCCTGGGATCATAACCTGTGCCTAGGGCAGATGGTTAGACTGAAGCACCCAGGTGCTCCTGCAGGTGATATAATCTTATATAGAGAAAATTTTAAAGATAACCAAAATACTTCTAGAACTAATCAATGAATTCAGTAAGGCTGTAGATACAAAATCAACATACAGAAATTAGTTGTGTTTCTATACACTGACAACATAAACCTGAAAAAGAAAGCTATTCCATATTCACAATAGCATTGAAAACAATAAAATACTTAGAAATGAATTTAACAAAGGAAGTGAAAGATCTGTGCAATGAAAACTATAAGACTGATGAAAGGAATTGAAGAGGACTTAAACAATTGAAAGGATAGTTTGTGATTTTGAGTTGAAAGAATTATTATTGATAGGATGTCCACACTATCCAAAACCATCTACAGATTAAATGCAATCCCTATCAAAATTCCAATGAAAATTTTGACAGAAATAGAAAGCAACCCTGACAGAACCACAACAGACTCCAAATAGTTAAAGCAATAGAGAAAAAACAATCTAGAAGCATCACACTTTCTGACTTCGAACTATACTGCAAAGCCACAGTAATTAAACCAATTGGATACTGACATTAAGGATGGACACATACACAAATGGAAAGAATATTGAGCCCAGAAATAAACCTTGCATCTATGGTCAACTAATATTTGACAAAGCAGCCAAGAACAGTCAAGGGGAAAGGATTGTCTTTTTGACGAGTGATGTTGGGAAAACTGGGTAACTACATACAGAAAAATGAAATTGGACCTTATCTTCCACAACTCACAAAAATTAACCTGAAGCATATTAAAGACTTAAACATAAGACCTTATACAATAAAACCAAAACAAAACATGGAAAAAGATCCTTGATATTGGTCCTGGCCATGATTTTTTAGATAGAACACCAAAAGCAAAGATCAATAAGTGGGACTGCATCAAGCCAAAGAGCTTCTGCACAGCAAAAGAAACAACCAACAAAAAGAAAAGGCCACCTATAGAATGAGAAAAATATTTGCAAATATTGCATAATATTTGCATATTGGAAAAGAGTTTAATATCCAACATAACTAATTCATGCAAACTGATAACAAAAAATCGAATTATGAAATGGGAAGAGGAACGGAATAGATATTTATCCAAAGAAGATATCCAAATGGCCAAGAGATATATGAAAAGATGCTCAACATCACTAATCATCAGTGCAATACATATCAAAACCACAATGAGATATTACCTCACACCTGTTAGAATGGCCATCATCAAAAAGAAAAGAGGTTAACAAGTGTTAGAAAGGATGTGGAGAAAAGGTACCCATTGTGCACACCTGGTTGGAATGTAAATTGGTGCAGGCACTGTGGAAAACAGTATAGAGACTCCTAAAAAAAATGTGTGTGTATATACACACACACAGACACACACAGACACACACATATACATGTGTGTGTATATATGTGTGTATATATATATACCATAATATCCAGCAACTTCTGGGTGTATACCCAAAGGAAATGAAAACAGTATATTGAAAATGCATCTACACTCTCATGTTTATTATATCATTATTCACAATAGCCAAGATATGAAAACAACCTAACTGTCTGTCAATGGATGAATGAATAGAAGATGTAGTGTGTGTGTGTATATATATACATATATGTATGTATATATATACATACATATATACACACATACATATATGTGTGTATGTGCGTATATATATACATGTACAAATGTATATATATACATACATATATGTATGTGTATATATATTTATACAATGGAATATTACTCAGCCATGAGAAAGAGGGAAACTTTGCTACTTGTGACAGCATTGATGGACTGGAGAGACATTACGCTTAGTGAGATGACCCAGACAAAGACAAACAATATATGGTATCTTTTCTATGTGGTATCCAAAAAACCCAAACCCATAGAAAAAGGGTAGAAAATGGAGGTTTCTAGGGGCTTCAGGGCTGGAGGAATTGGGGTCATTTTGTTTAAGGGTACAAACTTACAACTAGCAAGTGAATAAATTCTGGAGAGCTAATGCACAGTCAAGTGATTATGGTCGACAATACTGTATTATATACTTCAAACTTGCTCAGAGACTAGATCTTAGAAGTTCTTAGACACACGCACACAATGATAATGGTGTGACCTGATAGAGATGATAGCTAAAACTAAAGTGATAGTCACATTGCCATGTACAAATGTATCAGGTCAACAGGTTTATACCTTACACAATGTTATAAGTAAATACATTTTTAAAGATTTACGTATTTATGAGAGAAAGAGAGAGAGGGGGAGTGTGTGAAAGAGAGGAGGGGCAGAGGAAGAGAATCACCAGGCAGACTGCACTGAGCGTGGAGCCCAGGATATTGATCCCACAACCCAAGAGACCAGGACCTTAGCTGAAATCAAGACCCAGATGCTCAACAAACTGAGCTGCTCAGGCACCCCTGTAAATTACATTTTTTATAAAAAATATAAATGTTAAATATATTTAATTCTATATAAAATAATATCAGATAAAATATAATAAGTCAATTATTTGAAACACTAAACACTATATAAAAATTTATTTATGAAAACATTGTATTTAAATATTATTTGATCATCTACAAAAAGGGTTGATCCCATGTCAATGATCTCATACCAACTACATGCAGTAATTTTCTGTGAAAACATTTCCAAATATTAAGATTCTTTTTGCTTCTGAACTACTTGGGAGGAATGATGAAGTAATATTTATAAGCTAGCCCTAAATATTTTTCTCTGGCTTATTCACCTTTAAATAATTCTACCTCTTGCTTGCAAACTTGAGACTTTTTTGAAAGCTTTAATCTTTTTTTTTTCTTTTTCAGGATGGCATTAAGAACAAGTTACAGTGTTTGTTGTTGTTTTGAAAGAAAGTGTATTCAGGTTTTTTCTTCTTCAGTATCTGTATCAATTTCAATTTTGTCATGTTTATATTCCACTTGTTTGGAAAATCTGTGAACTAGAATAAGAATTGTGTGGGCAATGAAGTTTGTGTTGTCAATTGACTTTTGTTGCTTTTGTTTATGAGGATTTTTGGAAGTATAGAAGAATGCTTTTTAATCAATGAAATACATCTGCTTAAGCACTTCAAGTGTAGTATATAAGTATATAAAGGTGTTGATGGTTTATTTTTTTTTAAAGATTTTATTCATTTATTTGACACACACAGAGAGAGAGAGATCACAAGTAGGCAGAGAGGCAGGCAGAGGGGGAGGGGAAAGCAGGCTCCCTGCTGAGCAGAGAGCCCATTGCCTATGCCAGCCTTGATCACAGGACTCTGAGATCATGACCTGAGCCGAATGCAGAGGGTTAACCCACTGAGCCACCCAGGCGCCCCTGGTTTATGTTTTTTTTTTTAATCTCAGTATTACACCAAAAGAATATCAGTGTCTTGGCACTGAAATTTAACACAGTCCACTAGAATTTTGAAAACCAATATTGTGATCTCAATTTCTTCTCTAGAATTCTTCAGTTAGATAAGCCTCAGTCAGAGAAATTGGAATTGTTATTCCAATCCTCTTTCCTCTGGGGGAATAAAGTGGAAATTTCCTTCTTCTGTGGAAAAAAAAAAAAAGTGAGGAGAGTAGTGTTCCACTCAAATGTTTTCTTGTTGCCTTTATAATAAAATATAAACTTCTGACTGTCACCTGCAAGAATCTATATGAACAGGCCTCTAGTTACCTTTGTGACGTCAGCTAGTACCACTCATCTCCTTGTCACACTGGTCTCTCTGGATCCAGAACTGCTAGGGTCTTTTCCACCCTTGGGCCTTTGCACAGCTAATCCCTTTGCTAGATATGCTCTTCCTCTCCAGCTCTGAAGAGAGTTTCATTCAGATGACAGAATTCCTATCCCTCCAGAAAGCCTATCCCTGTCCCCTCATCTACAGGAGCTCTCTGGTCACTCTCTGATTCATCTTCTCAGTTTCGCTACTGGTTATTTTTCTTCCTTTCATTTATTTATTTATTTTTAATGTATACTTCTCCTGCCACCTCCTTACCTGGCCCCATAAATGAGCCATGAAGGAGGATCTTTGTCTTTTTCAGTGCTATATCCTTAGTGCCTAGAACAATGCCTGGAACATAGTTTTCACTCAGCATTTGTTATGTGAGAAAATGAATAAAAGAATGAGTAATTCTCTCTCCCATCATTTGTGACATGCAGAATCACCTTCATCCTTCCTGGAAGTGTATTTCCAGGAAGTGTACACTTCCCTGGAAGTGTACTTAGAGCTACCATCCCATGAACGTAATTTCCTACCTAACATTAAGGCATAGCAAACAAGACCAAGAAAAAATGGAGTGAGTGTCTGATGACACAGCTGGGCAGGGAAACAACTTGCAGATTCACAATGCTAAGCAGGACAGAAAACCCTTTTTTATACTGACATACTATAGTTTCAAAAATTTGTATCTTGGTGGTAAGTTAATGCCTCTGAAATATCTTTGCATTAAGCAGGTGTCTCAAACCATGATACCCTTCCCATCTTTTGACATCACTGATAGATTCATGTAGTATTCATGTACTACAGTACTGTTATTTTCCAAACATTACAGACTAAGGGAATTTTAATTATAATTTCTGTATCAAGATGGAAGACTTACCATGCAGGCTTATCTCTTCTGCCTTCTGGAAGTCCCACTGAAATGATAATAAAGTGGCTTGAAACATTATAAATATGCAATAAAAAAGGAGAAAAGGTGAGCATATGTTAAAAACCATGGAGTTCTAACAAAATGAAAGATGAAAAATAAAGATAAGAGTGCATGTTGAAGCAGTAGGGAGAAAGGGTGGCATAGAGCAGAGAAGGATCTAGAAGAGAGGAAAGTAACATGAAACCTGAGGCAGAACTCTGGAGAGGCTCACAATTCAGACCCAGAGTTGTCTGTCTAAAACTCTAAATCCAGGCCAGTTGAGTTCATTCCACATTCTCTAATTTCCCCAATCACATGCAGTTTCCTGGTAAGCCAGTTATTTGCACCCCACCTCATTAAAAACAAAAACAAACACACAAACAAACAAGAAACAAAGGACACTTCCACAAGGAAATTAAATACACTTTCTGAGATTACCTAACATAGAGTATTTGGATATCAGTATTTGGATATCTCCAGAGCAAAGATCTCTACATGTGGGCATTGGGGGGTCCTGAAACATAACTGGCCTGCTATCTTGTTTTCACAGTATGAAAACTACAGTTAATAAGCTCCACCTACATTCTAGAAGCAACCAAGAGCCATAAATCACCTCCAGCTCTTTGAGGAAGTTTGGATCATGAAAAAATAGATCAACTTAAAAACAAAACTAAAACCCTAATTATTTAAGTTAGAACAAAGAGAAGTGACTTATAAAACAAAAGAAAACAAAAAGAAACTTAAAAACAGCTAACATTCGAGTTAGTATCTAGGGATGTTTGAGAGGTTATTTATATAAAACAAGCATAGGAGCCTGCAAAAACAGAAAACCAGTTATCTTGAAAGACCTCTTGGAAATCACAGCTATGACTGACCAACAAAACAATCTAAAGAATCAGTGAAAAGGTTGAAAGATAAAACCATAAAACCTAGGAAATCTTTGGAAGGAAGAAGTAAAAAAAAAAAAAAAAAAAAAAAAAAAAAAAAAAAAGACAAAGTCTGAGGGAAAGATGAAAGAATAGAGAATTAATTCTGGATGTCCAACAAGAGATTAAAAGGAACTTTTTAAATGATAAATTGACAGAAATTATTATAGGAGGAAATAATAAAAAAATAGAGAGAGAGAACATAACTCCCACAGGTGAATGATAACACTGAAAAGTACCACTGAATGCCAACGTCAATAAATGAAATGAAAATCCACATTATCTCTGGAGGTTCAGAACACCAGAGAGAGGGGCAAAAATAAAACCAAATTTCCTAACAATGAACAAAAATCAGAGGGCATCAGAGTTCTCATAGATCTCCAGGATTCCTTAAGCACTTCAAAGTCAAGACAATTGTAGAGTTCAGAACATAAGCAGTTGCAGCTGAAGGAAATGAGAAAAAAAGAAAATTAAATACAGAAATAAGCCATACAAAATTTCCATAGAGTTGATAACAGTAATTCCTAATTTTTAAAAATATTAGTCTAAAATACAAATAGCACACTTATTTTAAATTACCCCCCTTTTAAAGAAAATATTTGCAAATGTTCCTAAGTTGGTCTCTTCTGTTCCCTGACAAACCTTCCAATAAATGAAAACCAGTTAAGGTTACCTTTTTCACTAAACCCTCATAATTTTAAGTGTCTAAAAATAAAGACAAGAGATAGGCTAAGAAGAACTACTACATAATTTTTGTCTTTTTAAATGTTCATTAATTTGAAACAGAGGAGGTTCATTTTCCTGCTCTCAGTTTTTCATCCTTCTCCTCCTCTATAGTTTCCTTTTTCCGTTTCTCTTGATACTTTGCAAAAGTCATTCAGAGTCTCTTCGTGACTCTGAGTCATATTGATGAATTGTCTGCTGGGGAAAAAAAAAAAAAAGGTAGCATGGAAATGATACAGAAGTACATGTTTCTGTGGTCACTGTGCCTCTTAACCGGCTGGTCTCCACTCTCATGTCTGCAGCATGAGAAGGGTTGACTAGATAAGTCCACTTGGTCTTCCTGCTTTAACACCTCTTCTCTGAATACAATCCCTAAAAGGTCAAGGGCCAGGGTTTCTGCCATAGCAGTTTGCTCCTGTAGAATGGTAGGTATGCCTGTTCTCCATGCTTGCCATGTAGAAACACAGTAAGGGAACATTTGTAACAAGCTTCATCCTCAAAAATCACTTCTTCTATGGCTGTGAACTGTTTTTGATGTTTTGCAATGCAATCAATCTCAATATGGTTGCAAAATTTCCCCCACATGTTTATATCATATATGCATTATTTTTATCTCAAAGCCTACTTTCTTGCCGGGATGTTCATCTACTGATCTGGTCGAATTGCAGAAAAGGGTCACATATTCTCCCAACACGTATGGAAAACCTAATTAACAGGGAGCTACATATTTCTATCACCCTCTGGATTTAGCCATGTTCTAGCACATACTCTTGTGTATCACGATTATCTTTTTCCAGATCTCTTTTCTAGGGTTGTCAGATAAAAATAGAACTGTTGGGTAAACCTGAATTTCCAATCAACAGCAGAAAAGATTTTCGTATGTTCCGAATACTACTCATTCATACGAAGTGTTTAGTTACTTCCTTGAAATTCCAGTTTAACTGGGTGTCCTGCATTTTTATTTACTAAATCTGGCATTCCTACTCTCTTCCCATGTAACCAACAAAACCGTTAAAAAAAGGGCCTCTATTTTGTTCACGTCTGTGTCCTTAATTCAAGCACTGTCTCCTCACATAGTAAATATTCAATTTTTACTGAATTAACTGATGAGCATGCAAAGAAAACAACTAGAGGATAGAGAGTGTTAGCAAATATTATTTGTAACCTAGTAGTTCATAAGGTGAAAATTAGTCATTCAACCAAGCTAAACTCCGTGTATGGTTACAGTAGACTAGGTCATGAAATGACTGCATACAAATTTTGAGTATTTAAACATATGTGAGAGAAGTTATTCTGATGTCTAGTTCAAACTACTTATGAACCCCTCGACTTCTGATACAGTGTTAAGACTAGAAGTGGCTCCAACATATTCAGTACACCATTTCTAAAAGAGGGAAAACACTACATTGCATGGTCATGGAAACTCAACCAAACTGAGAAGAACTTTTGCTCCCTTTAGTAATATTTTCCCTCAACACCTGGGGCTGGTAATCAAGGACATAATTAAGTTATTATAGTAACAATAAAACCATTTTCCACAGGAAATTTTAAATAAAAAAAAAATTTCTAGTCAGTAACAAAGGAACATTTTGGAGCGATTTTACCATGAAATACATGTAATCAGATTTATACATAAAACAAGAAGAAAATAAGGATGCCAGGGTGGCTCAGTCTGTTAAGTATCTGATTCTTGGTTTTGGCTCAGGTCATTAGCTTGTGGGTTGTGGAACTGAGGTCAAGGTCAGACTCTGTGTTTAGCAGGGGGTCTGCTTGAGGATTCTCTCCCTCTGCCCTTCCCCCCACTCTCTTTCTTCCTTTCTCTAAGAGAAATAATAAGTCAAGCAGAGAAAGACAATTATCATATGGGTTCACTTATATGTGGAACATAAGGAATAGCATGGAGGACATTACGAGAAGGAAAAAAAAATGAAGAGGGGGAAATCAGAGGGAGAGATGAACCATGAGAGACTGTGGACTATAAGAAGCAAGCTGAGGCTTTCAGAGAGGAAGAGGGTGGGGGATGGATTAGCCCAGTCATGGATATTAGGGAGGGCACGTATTGCAGTGAGCACAGGTGTTACATGCAGACAATGAATCATGGAACACCACATCAAAAACTAAATGAAGCACTGTATGGTGACTAACAAAACATAATATAAATAATTAAATAAATAAAAATTAAAAAAAAACAAAATAAATCTAAATTTGTCTCTATATATCATACTTGATTTTATTCATTTTTGTTTTCTTATTTCTCTCCTTTTCTCTGACTCTCATTCTAAAATTAAGAAATATTTGGCTTTTAATTTTTAACAAATCACTGCTGACTGTCTGCTATAGACTGGAGTTTTAAGTCTATAGCAGTTTTAAGTCTAGCTTCTTATAAAAGGTGTGGCACTCACCTTATCCCTAAAGACTATGTCCATTGGCTGCTTTCCAGAATATGCTCTCTTACCAGTTTCCTCTGAGCTTTTGTTAACCCAACTACAAGAAGGAGACCAGGATTCCTATTTCACATGGTGATTGTAATAATCCAATGAGACTATATGCATAAAAACACAACTGCCAGACACTACAGATATATTGGTTTCCATGCATTATGAGTGTGGTCCAGCTGTGGGGAAGACAAAAGATAGACACAATTGGATTCAACTTGAAAGCTGTCACAAGAAAATCTCTCTTGTAAGCAGCCCAATGTCCCATGATAAAGAATAACTGACCTACTCAATTACATTTAATCCATATCTATGACCACCTTTTGAGAATATATTGTGGTAGAAACTAGAAATACTGAGATAAAACAGATGCAATTCCTGGCTCAAAGGGCCCCATGTGAATCTTCTTGGAGCTTTGTTCATTCACTTGATTTTTCCCTCCAGCAAATGTTCATTGACTTTGTTGTGTTCACAGAGCCTGTGCTAAGTACTATCACTAAAACAAAGAACAGGGCGCTCTTTATCTTTGACAGTTTTATGGTGTATAGCAAAGCAAAATAAAACCCTCTCTTACCCTCTTTCTCTATTATGAAAAATAAATACTGATGGCCTAAACTTCACCAGCCACTTTTTCCTCAATTGCTTTCAGTTGGGATTATAGATCAACTATGAATCTTAAAGACCATTAAATTCATAAACACACACACACACACACACACACACACACACACAGAGGCACATCTTGAGATATATTATGTATCCAGTTCCAGATCACCACAATAAAGCAAATACTGCAGTAAAGTGAGTCATATAAACATGCAGAGAAAATTTCTGTTTACATGATACTATAGTCTACCAAGTATGAAATAGCATTATATCTAAAAACAATGTACATCTCTTGATTAAAAAAGACTTCATTGCTGGGGTGCATGGGTGGTGCAGTTGGTTAAATATCTGTCTCTTGGTTTCAGCTCAGGTTGTGATCTCAGAATCATGAGATCTAGTCCCCAGTTGAGCCCCCCATTGAGCCCCATGTCAGGCTCCAAGCTCAGGGCAGAGTTTGTTTAAGATTCTCTCTCCCTCTCTCCCCTAAATAAATCTTAAAAAAAAATATTTTATTGCTTAAAAATGCTAACCATAATCCTTTTGCTAGTGGAGGATCTTGCGTTGATGTTGATGGCAGCTGACTGATCAGGGTGGTGACTGCTGAAGGTTGGGGTAGCTGTAGCAACTTCTTAAAACAGGATGACATTGAAGTTTGCCATATCAACTGACTCTTTTTCTCATGAATGATTTCTCTGTAGCATGTGATGCTATTTGATAGCCTTTACCCACCTTAGAGCTTCCTCTCAGACCTGCCACTACTTTGGCAAATAGTTTATGCGATATTTTAAGTCATTTGTTGGCATTTCAACAATCATCACAGCATCTTCACTAGGAGTAGATACTATCTAAAGAAACCACTTTCTTTGCTCATTTATAAGAAGCAAATCCTCTTTCATCAAAGCTGTATCAGGAGTTTAAGGCAATTCAACTGCACCTTCAGTCTCCACTCCTAATTCTACTTCTCTTATTTCCCCCACATCTACAGTTTCTTTCTCCACTGGAGTCTTGAATCCCTCAACGTCATTTATGAGGTTTAGAATGAACTACTTTCAAACTCCTGTTAATGTTGATATTTTGTCCTTTTCTCATTAATAACAAATGGCATTTGTTAATGGCATCTAGAATGGTGAATCATTCCCAGAAGGTTTTCAATTTACTGTGCCCAGTTCCATAAGAGGAATCACTATCTATGGCAGCTACAGCCTTATGAAATGTATTTATTAAGTAATGAGAGTAGAAAGTCAAAATGACTCCTTGATCCATGGGCTACAGAATGGGTGTTTTGCTAGCAGGCATGAAAATAATATTAATCTCATTGTATTCTCCATTAGAGCTCTTGGGTGATCAGGTGCATTGTCAATGAGTACTAATATTTTGAAAGGAATCTTTTTCTGTGAGCAGTAAGTCTCAACAGTGAGCTTAAAATGTTCATCAAATTCATGTTTATAATATTCATAATGTTCATAATTCACAATATTCATAATTTATAAGTTTCAGGTTAAAAATAAATGTGTTGTCATTGAGGCTTTGTTGTTCTACTTCTGGAGCACAGGCAGAATAGATCTAGCATTAATTCTTAAGGGCCTTCTTGTTTTCAGAATGGGGATACCTGGGTGGCTCAGTCAGTTAAGCATCTGCCTGTGGCTCAGGTCATGGTTCTGGGATTCTGGGATTGAGCCCTGAACTGGAATCTTTCCTCAGTGGGGAGTCTGTTACTCCCTCTGCCCCTCCCATAGTTCATGATCTCTCTCTTTCTCAAATAAATAAAATTAAAAAAAATAATAAAATAATTTTCAGAATGGTAAATGAGCACTGGTTTCAAACTCAAGTCACCAGATACATTAACCCCTAACAAGACAGTCAGCTTGTCCTTTGAAATTTTGAAGCTGGGTATTGACTTCTCTCTAGATATGAAAATCCCAGATGATATCTTCTCATAGAAGGCTGGTTCAGCCACATTGAAAAACTATTGTAGTATAGCCATATTTATTAATGATCTGAGCTAGATTTTCTGCATAACTTGCTGCAGCTTTCTCATCAGCATCTGCTTCTTCCCCCTGCCCTTTTATGTCATGGCAATACCTTCTTACCTTAAACCTCATGAACGGGCTCTGGATTAGTTGCTCTGGATTGGTTTGTGACTTAAGGGAATGTTATGGCTGGTTTGATCTTCTATCCATATCAACAACAAGACAGTTCACTTTCTTAACATTTGTGCTTTTATAGTAGTAGCACTTTAGTCCCCTTCGAGAAGACATCTTCTGTATTCACAAGTGGCTGTTGGTACTAAAAGCATAGCTGTTAGCCCATCATGACTTTCATTATGCCTTCCTCATGAAGCTTAATCATTTCTAGCTTTTGACTTAAAGAGAGACATGCGACTCCTTTACTTGAACACTTAGAGGCCATTGTTAATAGGCCTAATTTCAACACGGTGTGTCTCAGAGAATAGGGAGGCCCAAGGGGAGGGAGACTTATAAAAAATGCAGTATCTATGAGGCCCAGTAAAGCAAAGGGCAATAGAACAAACTTCCATTTCATACTCTCACAGTTCTGGTTAGCCCTGCCCTGCTGGCTGGTCACACAATGGGAGGGATTGTTTACAACGGGAAGGAGTGAGAGAGATTAGGTTAGAGAGAATGGACAAAGGACAATGGACAATGTGCCTGTGACTGCAGTGCCTAGGAAGAGTGGCGAGCATCCACACTCAAAGATTTGGCACTGAGGTGCCATCCTGTCAGCATGCTGGTCTTTCCCCACACTTCCAGTGTGACAGTGTTCCGGCAGGAGGCTCAAACACTTGTAAGCAGATAATCAAAAATAAAATCTCCACTACAAAGAAGAGTGCATAATCCAGAATAATGAGATATTTGAGGAAGCCAACACAAAAGAGAGAGAGCAAGCTCAATGAATGGAAGAAGCTCCAATGGAGAAATAGTTAATAGAGCAAGCTAAATAAAACTTTGAAAAAGATAATAAAACTCAAGAGAGTTGAAAACAGCTATTACAGTAAAAAAAATAGCAAATTACAGGTCTTGAAAATTAAAAATGTGGTTGTTGAAATGAAAGCTTCAAGAGGTTGTCTGAAGAGTAGAGCACACACAGCTAAAGAATAGATCCAGAATTTTTTTTAAAGGTCTTATTTATTTATTTGACAGACAGAGATCACAAGTAGGCAGAGAGAGAGAGAGAGAGGAGGAAGCAGGCTCCCCACTGAGCAGAGAGCCCGATGCGGGACCCGATCCCAGGACCCTGGGATCATGACCTGAGCCGAAGGCAGAGGCTTTAACCCACTAAGCCACCCAGGCGCCCTTAGATCCAGAATTTAAATAACCATTTCATAGTAGTTCCCAAGAGTAAGGATAGAACAAATGGAGGAGAAACGATATTTAAACAAATGATAAAAGATTATTAATCTAAACTGAGAAACACATGAGTCCTAAGATCAAAAGTCCTACCAAAGGCCTCTCAAGAAAGAGAAAAGACTACATCACTTATCATGCAATTCCAGAACACTAAAAATTAGGTGGAAAACCCCAAAAGCTTCCACAAGAAAAAAACAAAAAATTATTTATAAGTAGGCAAAAATTAATTGATATCAGTCTTCTAATAACACTGAGGGCAATATGATCATGAAAAAATCTTCAAAGTTTCAAGAAGGTAAATTTGAGCCTAGAATTCCAATTTTAGCCAAGATTGAAATTAAATATTAATTGAAGATGAAATTAAAATATTTTATACATAGAAGAAATCACAATATTTATGACCAAAACTTTTTTTATAAGAACTTCTTAAGTATATCATTGAGGAAAAGATCATTCCTAGGAGAAAGTGTGGAATTCAAGAAGCAATGGTAACCAAAGAAATTACTAAAACTTATTGTAAACATAAATTGATTTGCTAAACAGAAACTTCCATGTGATAATAATAAAGTACATAGAGAGATGTAGGAAGAGAGCAGCGAGATTTTTAAATGCACCCATTTTCTTATCCAGTTGAACCATAGAGTTACTAATTAAGCTTAGACACTTAGAAAAATATACACTAATTACAAGGAACAAAAAAATTAAACTTTACAGAATATAACAAGAATATCAAACATTGAAACAAGTTGAGGGGAAAGGGGGAGGACATGGGGAGGGGGAAAGGGGAAGGGAGCAACCTAAGGTAAACTAAGTAAAAAATATGAAGTATTTTCTACCCATTTCTTGATTGGAGTAGGTTTTTTATAGATTTTGGATACTAACTCTTTATCTGATATGTCATTTGAAAATATCTTCTCCCATTCTGTCAATTGTCTTTTGGTTTTGTCCACTGTTTCCTCTGCTGTGCAGCTTTTTATCTTGATGAAGACTCAATAGTTCATTTTTGCCTTTGTTTCCCTTGTCTTTGGAGACGTGTCTACCAAGAAGTTACTGAAGCTGAGGTCAAAGAGGTTGCTGGCTGTGTTGTCCTGAGGATTTTGATGGATTCCTATCTCACATTTAGTTCTTTCGACCATTTTGAGTTTATCTTTTTTTTTGGTATAAGAAAATGGTACAGTTTCATTCTTCTACATGTGGCTGTCCAATATTCCCAGCACCATTTTTTGAAGAGACTGTCCTTTTTCCATTAGATATTCTTTCCTGCCTTGTTTAAGATTAGTTTACCATAGAGGTGAGGGTCCATTCCTGGGTTCTCTATTCTGTTCCACTGATCTATGTGTCCGATTTATGTCAGTACCATACTGCCTTGATGATTACAACTTTGTAATGTAACTTGAAGTCTAGCATTGTGATGTCACCAGTTTTGATTTTCTTTTCCAACATTCCTCTGGTTACTAAGGGTCCTTTCTGGTTCCATACAAATTTTAGGATTATTTTTTCCAGCTCTGTGAAAAATGTCAATGGTATTTTGATAGTGATTGCACTGAATATGCAGATTGCTCTAGGCAGCATAGACATTTTGACAATATTTAGTCTTTTAATCCATGACCATGGAACATTTTTCCATTTATTTTTGACTTCCTCAATTTCTTTCATAAGTATTATATAGTTTTTAGAATACAGATATGTTATGTCTTTGGTTAGGTTTATTCCTAGGTATCTTATGGGTTTGGGTGCAATTGTAAATAGGATCAATTCCTTAATTTCTTTTTCTTCTGTCTCATTGTTAATGTATAGAAATGCAACTGATTTCTGTGCATTGATTTTATATCCTATCATGTTGCTGGATTCATGTATGAGTTCCAATGATTTGGGGGTAGAGCTGTTTTGGTTTTCCACATAAAGTATCATGGCTTCTGTGAAGAGTGAGAGTTTGACTTCTTCTTTGCCAATTTGAATGACTTTTATTTCTTTGTTGTCTGATTGTTGAGGCTAGGACTTCTAGTACTATGTTGAACAGCAGTGGTAATAGTGGATATCCTGCTATGTTCCTGACTTTAGGGGAAAACTCTTAAGTTTTTCCCCATTGAGAATGATATTCACTGTGGGTTTTTCATAGATGGTTTTTATGATATTGAGGTATGTTTCCTCTATCCCTACACTATGAAGAGTTTTAATCAAAATGATATACTTTGTCAAATGCTTTTTATGCATCTATTGAGAGTATCATATGATTCTTTTATTAATGTAGTGTATCACATTGATTGATTTGTGGATATTGAACCACCCTTATAAATAAATCCCACTTGTAATAAATCCCACTTGGCCCTGGATAATAATCCTTTTAATGTAGTATTGGGTCCTATGGGCTGGTACGTTGGTGAGAATTTTTGCATCCATGTTCTTCAGGGATATTGGTCTGTAATAAATTACAGTAATAAATCCCACTTGGCCCTGGTGAATAATCCTTTTAATGTACTATTGGATTCTATGGGCTAGTACGTTAGTGAGAATTTTTGCATCCATGTTCTTCAGGGATATTGGTCTGTAATTCTCCTTTTTGATGGGGTCTTTGTCTGGTTTGGGAATCAAGGTAATGCTAGCCTTATAGAAAGAGTTTGGAAGTTTTCCTCCCATTTCTATTTTTTGAAATGCTCCAGAACCTTAGGTATTAGTTCTTTTTTAAATGTTTAGTAGAATTCCCCTGGGAAGCCATCTAGCCTTGGACTCTTCTCCAAAGAAGACATACATATGGACAACAGACACATGAAAAAATGCTCAACATCACTCAGCATCAGGGAAATACATATCAAAACCACAATGAGATACCACCGCAGGTCAGAATGTCTTAAATTAACAAGTCAAGGAACTACAAATGTTGGCAAGGATGAGGAGAAAGGGGAACATTCTTACACTGTTGGTGGGAATGCAAGCTGGTGCAGCCACTCTGGAAAACAGTCTGACATGGATGGAACTAGAGAGTATTATGCTAAGCTAAATAAGTCCATCAGAGAAAGACAATTACCATATGATTTCAGTCATATGTGGAATTTAAGAAATAAAACAGAGGATCATATGGGAAGAGAGGGAAAAATAAGACAAAATCAGAGAAGGAAAGGAACCATAAGAGCTTCTTTTTTTTTTAATATAATTTTTTATTTTTTATAAACATATATTTTTATCCCCAGGGGTACAGGTCTGTGAATCACCAGGTTTACACACTTCACAGCACTCACCAAAACACATACCCTCCCCAATGTCCCTAATACCACCCCCTTCTCCCAAACCCCCTCCCCCCAGCAACCCTCAGTTTGTTTTGTGAGATTAAGAGTCACTTATGGTTTGTCTCCCTCCCAATCCCATCTTCTTTCATTTATTCTTCTCGTACCCACTTAAGCCCCCATGTTGCATCACCACTTCCTCATATCAGGGAGATCATATGATAGTTGTCTTTCTCCGCTTGACTTATTTCGCTAAGCATGATACGCTCTAGTTCCATCCATGTTGTCGCAAATGGCAAGATTTCATTTGATGGCTTCTTTTTTTTTTTTAATTTGGAATTTTAATTATGTACATAAATAGCAACATGAGAACAAGTTCTAAGGCTAGACATTCTCTCTAGGTGAAAGGATTTCCGATTAGTCCACTTGTAGTATGGTATCACCCAAGATAACAAAGAAGCCTAGCATAGTTTATCCTGAAGAAGAAAGCCAATTTACTACATTCGGTACTGACTTCTCTGCCATTTTTCTGTAGAAATATTGGTTTACTGCATGGAGTTTCCAATGTTTACCTATAACTGATTAAAATGGGCAGAGCATGTAGCATTCTATTTATTTCCGGGTGAATTCTTCACATTTCCTGGCTTTTGAAAGTTCTCCTTCCACAAATCTTCTATGACTATGGATCCTCGTAAACCCCAGACATATAATTTCTCCCCACTGACCTGGACAAATACGATGGCTTGTTGTGGGTAATAAAGAGAAGCAGCAAGTCCCATGAATCCAGGCGGATATACCAGCTTCTTTATTTTTGAGCCTCTAGCCAAAAGAAGTCCAACAATGCCAGCAAAACCGATAACACCAAGTCTTGGAAAAAATCCAGGAGGTGCATTTTGGAGATAGTCATAGCTGCCTAACCCCCATTGAACCAAGCTCTGCATCTTGGGCTTAGTTTGGGAGTACGTTTCCTGACACCAACTTGTATACGGCTCGCAATAATGTCGGAGATGTGAAATGCTTTCCTCAAGTGGGGTCCTTGGCTCTTCCACATATTTAGACTGACCCTCGGGAACGGAGTAGAGTGAAAGCTCATTAACCTTCACAGAAGCTTTGTGCGGTGAGTCCTTTTTAGGTGACGCATAGACTTTGAAGGTGAGCAGACTCAGGCTGGCCGGCCCCACAGCCCTCTGGATTACCTTGAACATGTTGCTGGCAGAGGTCCCATAAGAGCTTCTTAACTATAGTAAACACACTGAGGGTTGCTGGAGGAGATGGAGTGGGGGGATGGAGTAACTGGTTGATAGACATTAAGGAGGACATGTGATATAATGAATACTGGGTATAATATAAAACTGCTGAATCACTGAACTCTACCTCTGAAACTAATAATTCACTACATGTTAATTGAATTTAAATTAAAAAATAAAAATAATAAAATATGAACTATAAGATAAGGAATACCTTAATCAAATCACTAAACCCATCAAAAACAAATGAGTTCTATTACTCCATTTAGACAGAAAGTCCTTTTTTAAACCCAGGTATGTATCATTTAATAATATCTATTGTGGAAAAAATCAAAATAGCAGTTGTCTCTAGGAGTTGGATATATTGATTGGGACAGGCCACGAGGGAAATTTCTGAGGTAATAGTGGTGCTCATATCTTGATAGCTAGCTAGATGTAGACATTTTTCAAAACTTGGTAAATGATGAGTATACCTTTGAGCTTTGAACACTTAATTGCATACAAATTTTACATAAAAAACTCTAAATAAACATTGGTGTCTAGTTAATGATATGCAAATTAAAGTATTTAGCTGGAACTCACCTTGAAATGTATCAGTAAAATAAATGGATTAGTGGATGGATAAATATGGGGTAATGCAAGTATAGTAAAAGACTGCTGGTAACAAATGTTGATAGCTAGCACTATTCATATGGTGGAAAAGAGAAAACAAACTGTCTGCCATGGACTCAATGTGACCCCCAAATTCAGATGCTGAAATCCTGCCCCTCCACCAATGTGATATTATTGAGCACTAGAGTCTTTGGGAGATGATTAGGCATGAGAGTGAAGCTCCCATAAGCAGAATTATAAAAGAGCCCAGAAGCTCTCTCAGCCCTACTGCCATGTGGGGACCAGAGAGAAGATACCCATCTATGACTAGCACATGCTCATCAGACACCAAATCAGCTGTTCTTCAATCCTGAATTTTCCAGCCTCCAGAATTTTAAGAAATAAATGTTTGTTAGGTCACCCAGTCTATGGTATTTTTGGTTATAACAGCCTGAATGAATTGAGACATAACCCAAATATTTATCAATTGATGAATGCATGAACAAAATGTGGTATATCCAAATAATGGAAAATTATTCAGTTACGAAAGGAGCAGAGTAGTAATACATGCTACAGCATAAATGACCCTTGAAAACAACACTATGCTAAGTGAGGAAGCCAGACAAACAAAGCCACATATTGTATGTTCCCACTTACATGAAATGCCCAGAATAGGCAAATCTATAGAGATGGAAATAGATTCATAGTCGCTAGGAACTGGGGAATGACTGCTAATGCATATGGGGTTTCCTTTATGGGGTGATGGAAATGTTCCTGAATTAGATAATGGAGATGTTGCACAATCTGGGGAACCCATGAAAAGTCACTTATTTGTACACTTTCAAATGGTGAACTTTATGTTATGTGAATTGTATCCCAATAAAATGACCCAAACAAATACAATCTTAAGCTGCTAAGGGTAGAATCTAGAGAATGGGTACATAGCTGCCAACCTTAAAATCTTTTCAGTTTCTCTATCTGAAAATGCAAAAAAAAATGTTGTGAAAAAAAATTAGGGGCCTGACTTTCCTGATGTTAATTTCTATTTCATGGCCTGAATCTTAGTGGTCTTTCTTGCTTAGCAGAACGTTGAATCTGATTGCACCATGACTCACTCAGTTCACTTCATTAAGCCCTAACACTCAGGCAGGCACAAAAGAGACACAAATGTGGCATACCAGCTGATTTTAAGAGACACCCAGAACCAGTAGCCTGGAAGAACAGACATCTACCTGATCATAAGAACGCACTTTCCACACCTTGGAAGAGGAGACTGCAAGACAGAGGAATCTAGTCAAGGACTCCAAACCAGAAGGAGGCAAAAAACAGTGAAGGAGGAATGAAAGTAGCTCCAAGGGCCACTAGCCAGCCAAGAGACTTTGACACTAAGCCACACTTTTGCCTCAGTCTATGATTTTGAAATTGTTTCCTATGAAAATAGACCCAATTCTCCAAATGTGATGGGCCTAGGATTTGTAGAGAAAATTGAGAGTTTCTAGATGGAAAGTGAGAGTGGAGAGAAAAGGAATTCCTATGCCCCTAAATTTTGTTTTCTTACAGGTTAAAAACTTGTGGCAGTAGTATCCCCATGATACATCATTCACCATGATGTAAGCCTCTGAACAGATGCAGACGACTTCACATGGTTAAGATACATTAATGTAAAATTCATGTATTTTGGAGCTCAGATATGATCCATTTATTGAGTTCCTATAAAGACATGTCTAACATCTGGAAACTTACAACATCCAGAAGTGACATTCCTCTTGTGTGCTGAATTGATTAACATTGGAATGCTAATTATTTCCTCTAACATTTTTCCCTTCCAACTGTGACATAGGTTCTTCTAGATTTCTTATTGAATGGATATTCTTATTAGAAGTTCCTTGTAGGGACACCTGGATGGCTCAGTGGGTCAAGCCTCTGTCTTTGGCTCAGGTCATGGATCTCAGGGTCCTGGGATTGAGTCCCACATAGGGCTCCTTGCTTGGCAGAGAGTCTGCTTCTCTCTGTGCCTCGCCTGCTTGTGCTCTTGCTCTCTCTCCCTCTCTGACAAATAAATAAATAAATAAATAAATAAATAAATAAATAAAATCTTTAAAAAAAAAAAAAAGAAGCAGAAGAAGTTCCTTGTAAAAGGGTGCCTAGGTAGCTCAGTTGGTTAAGTCTCTGCCTTCGTCTCAGGTCATGATCCTGGAGTCCTGAGATCGAGTCCCACATCAGGCTCCCTGCTCCACAGAGAACCTGCTTCTCCCTCTGACCCTCCACCATTTCATGGTCTCTCTCTCCCATTTTGTCTCTCTCTCAAAAAAATAAAAATATTAAAAAAAAAAGAGGTTCTCAGTAAAGAGAGAAACATTAGAAAGAAGAAAATACTTGTATTTGAAGAAGTGATGGGTAAGGCGTTTAAAATCTCCTCTGGGGAGGAATATCATGGGTAGCATCAGAATCTGGTGCTACACAATAGTTAACCCCCTTCCTTTCCCTGTTGATTTGGACAGTTAGAGAGTTAGACTCACAGCTAGACTGATAAAGATCAAAATATCTCTATACTACAACCAAAAGCAGGACTGAAGTAATAGCTTAAGTACGCAGCCACAATGAGTTTCTTAGTACTTCACTGTAGACTTAAACTGAACCTCTCACATGGTTAGCCTCTCCCCCCAAGGCCCAGCCTGATCCCCAGCACTAGGAATAGAAGAGCAGATTCTGATGAACTTGTTGGCAGCAGGGCAGAATCAAAGTTCGTTTTCATCTCACATATTCACTAGCTAGATATATCACTCCACCTCTTGTAGGAAGGTGTGAGGAAGGAAGAATTACAAGTGTTTTGTACATGACATTCTCTGCTGAATGGAGTAAAATGAGAGTTCATTTCCATTTTCATACATATAAGAATCAGAGATTCTGTGTTCTTCCATTAGATATCATTCTATCCTCAATGGATTTTTATAATCATCTGCATTCTGTGACATTTAACCATTTACAAATATCTTCCTCATAATTACTTCATTTGGCTCTTATAGAGTTCTTCTGGGAACCTGGGAGCTTGAAACAGGAATTCTCCATGTAACTATGAGCACTGCAATTCTAAGATCTACACATAGATTCCCATGATTATAATAAACGTCACATTTGTCATAACATTTTTGGCCCATTTAACTTCAGCGTAGGGCCATATGGTCCCAAAACAAAAGAGGCATTAAGCAGCAGAGGGTGAAATGTAAGTGGGATTAGATAGACACAAGTAACCAAATGAATCATCATCCATCTTCTTTTCCATTAGCATTGATAATCACGCTGTCCAGAACCTGGGACTCCTTTCTTCCTAACACTTCTGGTCTGGTGACCGAGTTCTGACACATCTACCTCCATTCCCTCACTTACGACCTCACCCTCTACACCTACCACCATAGGTTTAGTTTCAGCCTCATCATCTGCTCACTTGCTCATTGGTCTCCCCAGCTCCAGAACCCTACCTTAACTTGCCCATCTTCTCCTCTACAGAAACAATGACCTTTTACATACATAAATCTGTTTACAACCTTTCCTCATTCCCAGCGGAAAATGCTGTTAATGTGGTAAACTTACAAACAGTTCAATTCACCCTTTCCTTAACACTCCCAGCTTAGGGGCACCTGGACAGTTCAGTCAGTTAAGTGTCTGACTCTCGATTTCAGCTCAGATTATGATCTTGGGGTCCTGGATTTGAGCCCTGTGTCATTCTCCACTCAGCAGAGAATCTGTTTCTTTCTTTCTTTCTTTCTTTCTCTCCCTCTCCGTTTACCTCTCCCCCTTCTCACCTCCACACTCATGTTCTTTCTCTAAATTAAATAAGTAAGTCTTGAAAAACAAACAAAAACAAACAAACAATACACTCACAGCTTAAGAGGCAACTGAGTTCCCTTAACTCCCTTGCACCGAACAAGGGCCATGGTGTTTAATCATGCCACTGGCTATGAGGAATTCTATTGAATGGCTTCCAGAAAAGTTTTACTATTTTAGTAAAGAGCATCTATGCAGTAAATCCTCCCAATACCAGCCCGTGTGAGCTCTAAGACAGAGAGAGAGAGAATGCTAAGAATATTATTCCCTTGCTCTGAAATGTTTTCACAGAAATCGTATAATTGCATTCTTCTCTAATATTGTGATCCCTTTGCAAGTGCCCTTTCCTTCCTCTATGATCTTGGACTGATTCCATTTATTGCCTTTCTGACACAAAATGCTCTCCATGGCTGAATTTTTTGATTCAGCAGATGTACTGTTTATCCACATAGCTGTTGAGAACAACAGTTATGCTCATGGATTCTTAATTTGTTTCCCTCAGCTTTATAGAGATATAGTTGACATATAACATTGTGTAAATTAAAGGTATACAATGAAATGATGTGGTACATGTATATACTGCAAAATGACTACCACAATAAGGTGAGTTAATACATTCAACGCCCCCAACATAGTTACAATTTGTGTGTGTGCATGAGAACTTTTAAGATCTATTCTCCTGCAACTTTCAAATATATAGTATTGTAATCTAGAGTCACCATGCTATACATTCTACCTTCAGAACTTACTCATCTTATAACTAGAACTTTGTGTACTTTGACTGCCTTCACCCATTTCCCTATTCTCTTTAACTCCCTGATTTCTGGCAACCACCAATCTGTTCTGTTCTATGAGTTTGATGTTTTTAGATTCCATGAATGTATGAGATCATCAGTATTTGTAATTCTTTGTCTGACTTGTTTCATTTAAAATAATGCCCTCAAGTTTCATCCACAGTCTTGTGAAGGGCAGGAGTTACTTCTTTTTGGCTAAATAATATTCCATTGTGTGTATCTATCATATCTTCTTTATCCATTTATTCGTTAGTGGACACTTAGGTTGTTTCTACGTCTTGGGTATTGCAAATATTGCTACCACAAACATGGGAATGCATATATCTTTTCAAGATAGTGATTTCATTCCCTTTGGCTATATACCCAGAGGTAGAATTTCTGGATCATAGGGTAGTTCTAGTTTTAATTTTTTGAGAAACTTCCATAATTTTTTCCACAGTGGCTGCACCAATTCACATTTCTACCAATAGTGCATGAGGGCTCCTTTTCTCCACATTCTTGTCAGCACTTGTAATCTCTTGTCTTTTTTATACTAGCCATTCTGACAGGAATGAGGTGGTATTTCATTGTGATTTTGTTTCTCATTTCCCTGATGATTAGTGATGTTGAGCATCTTTTTGTGTACTGTTGGACATTTATATGTCTTCTTTGTAATAATATCTATTCAGGATGTTTGTTGTTTAAAAACATCTGGGTTTTTTGCTATTGAGTTGTATGAGTTTCTTGTATATTTTAGATATTGAGGTCACTGTTTAAGCTCCCTGGTTATGTGAAACCAGAAGTTATACTTAACAGTTAGCCAGTGTTGTTGGCCTGGCTCCCTGCCTAAGAACAGCTGCAGGATGAACTCTAAAGCTGCTTAGATTCCTTGGTCAGGCTTCCAGATCAAGTGGCACTAGAGTTCATACTCAGCAGTTGAGCAGGACTCCCAATCTGCTTTCCTGATAGGTTGGGGTTATAGAATGGGCTCATTGCTTGCATGGCTTGTTGACTAGAGACCTAAATTAGGCAGAACTGCTCACCAAGCTTCCTGGTCAGCTGTGACCACTGCTTGGGCTCTGGACAGAGCTATTGGCTAGGAACTCTGTCCTCTGAGATCTCAGTGCTGTTACTATAAACCTTGTTCCCACTTCTCTCTATTTTATCTTATCTTATTATCTTATCTTATCTCTCTATCTCTATCTTATCGCCAGTGATTTCCCCCAATGATCCTCATGGAGGCGAGACCTGAACGGGGCTCCCAGGAAGTGTCCCACAACTTTGGGGGAACTGTATATCCACCTTGGGCTTCCTTTATCCACTAGGAAAAGCGTAGGCTCAAGGGGCCCTCTCAGTATGGCTTAGAGCCATAGAGTCAGTGCATAGCCACTTCTCTTTCTTCTACTACCCATCATTTGCATCTTCAGATCTAGAAATAGATCCAATAGAGTCCTCATTTAACTTCCTGTCATATTCAATAATTGAATAACAATCCAACCCTTAAAATCTTTTCTTCAACAGCTTTTGAAAAACAAGGTTTTTGAATACCATTACAATTTTTTTAATGGAACCACTGCTCCAAGAGTGAAGAGAAGTGTGGTATAGCAATATCATTCTTCGTTGTTCATTTATATACATTGATAGAAGAAAAACAGGTACTGAAAAAATATATTCAACTGAGCCAAAATGATGGATATTTTGCTCTTCCAGACCCTTAATTGTATTCTCTGAGATTACTTCTAGATTACAGGATAAGCAAACCCATTATAGTACAGTCCCCAGCCCAGTTCAAACCACTTGTAGCCTCACCTAAGACTACGAGTAATGGTAGAATGCAATCTACTAGCCAGGTAACGCACACGCCTTTGCCTTCAAGCAATCTTAGTTAAGCCATTTCAAAGGATTTCTTACTTGTAGACAAAGGTGTGGTTTCTCATCACATTAGTCAGCAGTAACTAAGGGGTTGCGTCATCCGTAACTCAACAGTGCATGACCTACTTTATGCCCGTTCATTTCACCTGGATAACTTCTACCTAGGGATATGACTAAAACTGGCCAACTCTCCCAATCCCTTTCTGAGCCAGCGACTGGAGTTTTTGATGAGTATCTACATGATTCACTTTAATTTTTCCTCTAAATTTCTACAGGGAATTGTAAATCTGAGTTCCTCATATAGGGATATTCCTTATATTCATGTAGGCCTCATTTGCCTGACCATAGAGCAAGGCCCCTGGTTATAGCTACAGAGTTTCTAAGTATCTAAACCAATACCAGAGGATGGGAGATTTACTCCACTGCCAGTGTTAAATACACAACCCTCAACTCTGCCCTTTGTGCAGATTTGTGGTGCCTTCTTCTCTCTTTAGAGTGATACTGATTTCCATACAACAATGTGGCCTTTAATCTGAGAACTCAGTCAGAGAACAGTGAACAAGGCCAGCAAACCTGGTCTTTTCTCAGCTGGGATAAAAATCATGAGGTTCAGACAGCAATGAAGCTAGGGAGGCCTCATAGGCCTTATCACTGTCCTTATAGGCAATAAATCAGCTTTCTCCCATATGTCCTAGACAGGCAATAGATCAGCTTGCTTCCATATGTGCTGGACATCCCTGGACGTCCCCCTTTGGTATGCTCTTGATACACAACTTCCACTTAATGCCAGAGTCTTCTGTGTTTATTCTTCCTTACAAGACATGAATCATATTACTGGCCTCAAATTTCTTGATGCTTTTCTATGGTGAGGTCAGTTTTGACCTCAGCCAAGTAAGAAGATAGCAACTATTTTTCAAATGGGCAGTTTTTAAGCACAAAACTTGAGAGGTGTCCGTTGAGTCAATATATTTTATTTTTGCCAAAATCTCCAATTCTGTGTATATTGTGGTTGCTGTTATTTCTAAATATCATCTGAAGAATAGAATGAAATTTACATGTGCCATTGCTTTCTGTAATTTTTTAAAAAAATTTATTTCTTTATTTATTTGTCAGAGAGAGAGAGAGAGAGAGCACATGTGCACAAACAGGGAGAGGGGCAGAGGCAGAAGGAAAAGCAGGCTCACTGCCAAGCAAGGAGCCCAACGAGGACTCGATCCTAGGATCCTGGGATCATGACCTGAGCCTAAGGCAGATGCTTAGCTGACTGAGCCACCCTGGCATCTCTCTGTAAGTTCTTTTACCATTTATTTCTGCTCAAAACACTCTTTCAAATTCTTTTTTTGTTTGTTTGTTTATTTGTTTTTTGGTGAATTATGTCCAATAAGATTTCGAGGATAGGAATATGACTTTTTCCCAAACCTCAGTAGCCAGTGCTGCTTGCCTGTGATATACTTGTTTATTGGCAGGGTCTCCAAGAGATAACTCACTTCTCACAGTTTAAGGAATGTTGCCATTGCTCTAGTCCACATAATTCCCAGATTGGGCTGGGCCTTCAAACTTCACAGAAGTTATCAGCCACCATTTTCTTGTAAGGGTTCCCATAGCCTTTAGGCCTCCTGAGAATCCTCTAAAGGGGCCTTTCTCATGATGGTCAGGACTGAGGTGTTTTCACTTGCTCTTAATAGTGATCAGGTCTAATCTCATCTCATTAAATTATGACACTATGTCAGCAAATTTAAATATTTCTGTGCCAAAACAGTAAATGCACACCAGTTTCATCCCATGGGAATGCCAATGTGCTCAGCTGGACTTCTAAATGGAGACTGAAAAGAAATCCTCAAGACCTAAAATGACATACTAATTCCCTTTAGCCTTTCTAAATTGTCTTTACTACATCTGATATTGCTAAAGCTATGAGTAAAACAAGTTTTATGGAGGGAGTACTCTTCAGAATGAATATATAAGGAAGAGTATGAAGTAAAAGGGAGTAGTAGGAAGAGGTAATCATGTTGTGGCCTCAGGTACAAAATAGCCTGGGCTGGATCCGTAGGAATGAGGGTGCCTGGAACATAAACTGCACCACCAAGTTGTCCCCTTTGAGATCAGGGGTTGGTCTGTCATACCTAGTATCACCTAGTCACTCATTGTCTGTAGACTGGTGAGGAAGTTGGTAGTCTCTCACAATGGTGACTACCATCATCCAAGGGCAATTTTCTAAGGAAGTAGGCAGGTAGGGCACTGTGAATCATTAGGAGTCCACACTTACAACAGCTCAGGAATGTGTGTTATTGCTGGGAAACCCAGTTGGGAGGGGTTGCAATGCCATCCGTATACATGCCCTATTCCGTCTCTTTCTCAAAGCATACTTGACTTGATAACTCTAATAATGTATTAAAGAGGAAATGGAAAATCATTTAGAAACGAGGTTGAGGAACTGACAGGTGCACACATAATATGAAGGAAGTTGATGGTATGTTTTGAGTCACTCAGGGTCTCCTCAGACAGGTGGATGCAGACAGATTCTGTAAGCGTAAGCCTACTGACAAGTAGGGGAACTCACCAAATAGAGCAGCTTTTTATCAGGCATTCCTTTTTGAAAAATCATTACCGGTGCCCAATCAGAGGTGATTTTTAAAAAATGTTTTGAATATAGTTGTCACACAATGTTACATTAGTTTCAGGTGTACAACATAGTGCTTCAACTTGTTTATTCATTATGCTATGTTCATCACAGGAGGTAATTTTGGCATAAGATCTGGGGCCAGCGTTTCTTTATTTCTATATAAAGATGAGAAAATTGATCTCCAATGTACACATTGTTATTTATTACAAGAACTCCATCAATACACCCCTAGTGCTCTTGCACTAATTTATCTCCAGATTGCTCCTCTCTTTTGGACTCTAAGCTCCTTAAAGGTCGAGTGTGTGTCTTACCCTCTTACCCACTTTTGTACTTTATTCCCAGTTGAAAATCAGTATACTTGTGCTGCATAAGTGAAGAATTAAATGGAGTACTGAGGAAATGTTCTAAGAGTCCACAGTTCCACTGGCATGAGTCATCATTACTGTGGGAATATGTGTGTAGGATTCTAGGGTACTTTCAGGTTTTCAGGGAATGATTGCTTCTCTTCCAGTAACCATCCATCATAATTTATGGAGGCAGTTTCAGTTTTCAAGTTTCGTTGGCTCACCCCACTTTCACTTCCTCGGGATCAGCAGGCCAAAGCTGAGTTCTCATTATGGCTTGATTCTTAAACACAAAGGGTAAAGGGTACAGACAGGAAATACGTAGTCCAGGAGATTTCCCAGCTCAAGCAGAAAGAAATTCTTTTGGGAAAATTAAACGATATCTAATTTCCTCTTTGACTGAAAGAATGAGAAGTGAAAGTAAACCTACATATGTGAGTATGACAGAATAGTTTTTAAGGTTATTGATACTGCATTTTAGTTGAACAGAACCTATAAAAATCAGGAATTTAAGTCTTTTAGCTTCAGAAATTAAGTGGTAATATTGAGTGTTTTCCTTATTAACAATAAACTATGTTTTTCCTTGGGGGGTGCAGCAGAAGCTTTATTAAAAAGCCAAAGTGATTTCTTTTTGGAAATTTGCCTGTATTAGGGCACTTCACAAAAACAGCACCAGTAGGAGATATACATATGCATGCACATATATCTCTTATTGGATCTGTTCTCTCTCTCTCTCTATATATATTACGCTATGTTCTCTCTCTCTCTATATATATAATATGTTATGCTCTCTCTCTAAATATGTATATATTTATAATTTATATTTTATGAATTTTATAAAATTTTATAAATATATATACATATATATATTTAAAGAAAGAGAGAGATTGATTTTAAGAAATGAGCTTACATTTTGTAATGAAAGATTACCTTTACATAAGGCTGTAAGTCCAAAATCTATAGGGTGAGCTGACAGGCTGGGAAGAGTTGATGTTGCACTTTTTGTCCAAAGGAGATCTGGTAGTGGAATCCTTCTTCTGGGAAGATCAGTCTTTTTCTATCAAGGCCTTCAACTGATTGGATGAGGTCCACCCTCAAATTATGGAGGACAATGTGCTTTCCTCAAAGTCTACTGATTTAAATATGGATCTCATTGGGGCACCTGGGTGGCTCAGCAGGTTAAGCCTCTGTCTTCAGTTCAGGTCATGATCTCAGGGTCCTGGGATTGAACCCCGCATACGGCTCTCTGCTCAGCAGGGAGCCTGCTTCTTCCTCTATTTCTGCCTGCCACTCTGGCTACTTGTGATCTCTGTCTTTCAAATAAATAAACGAAATCTTTAAAAAAATTTAAAAAAATGGATCTCATCTAGAAAATATCTTCACAGAAAGTTCTAAAACAATATTTGACCCAAAAATCTTCATATTATGCCCTAGACAAATTGACACATTAATCATTGTATTGTCCCAATCCTTTATAAACCTGCCAAGTATTTTGCTCCTTCCCTCATGTTTCATACTATAATTTCTCCTATTCTGAACCTTATGCATTTATTGCCAGGTCACCATTTAATTCTTATTCTTAAGTTTTCCTGGTTCAGTGTATTTCACACATCAATCACATTCTTCCCTGAATTAGTTGGAAAGTAAAATATTCTGTGCTTTGCCCCCTCTATGATTCAAACATAATTATTTGGGGAGTTATGTTTTAAGAATTCTGAGGTTAAGGTCATAGCAATGAAAAGCAACAATGAGTGAATAACCATAAACTCATCTGACACTGCGAATGTATGATTCATAGGATAAAGCTCACAATGAAGGTTACCACACACACCACTAATCAAGGGAACCAGTCAGAAAAATTTGGGGTATATAATTTCAATGTTTTTCCCATCCCAAAAGTTTATTTTGAGAAGATAGCATTAGTTTAGAGGTTTGGAGGTCTTTTAAAGGAGATTTTATATATATATATATATATATATCAGATAACTTAGGAAATTGAATGTTTCTCTTAGATTAAGCAGTCCACCCAAACGAGATAAATAATGAACTGTGAACATGCTTAGAGCTTTCTTGCTTCACAATTTTGTTAATTTTTCTCCTTAACCTGAACTTTCACCTGCCAAATTCCAACCCCCTCCCCATCAAGGCATTAAAAAAAGAAAAAAGAGAGAAAGAAAGAAAGAAAGAAAGAAAGAAAGAAAGAAAGTCACATTTTCTTCAGCCACTCACCTGTTATGGACAAACAGATTGTTTTTATCTCTTGCCTCCATGAATAATACTGTAGGACTGCAGATATCTCTTACCAAGACACTGATTTAGTCAGATGAGATCACCCACCGGCAGGGATGTGGTGATCCACGCACTGATTACTGTAAGCGCCACCCATTCCTTGATTTCTAGCTGACCACAGGATGTCTAACCCTGCCAATTCTTCCAATGTTCCCTATGAGGCAAGACAGAAGTGATGTCCCAGTGAGCATTCCAGAACCCAGGGGAAGCTGGGTACCAGCCAGCTTTCTGCTCCTCACTGAAGAAGAGAGATGCCTTTTACCATGGCACTCGGCCAACCTGGTGAAGGGACAGTGTAGTCAAAAGTGAAACTACTCCATTTAACCCTTCTGATATGGCTTTTCTAGGTTCTTTTTCCTCAATAGACTGCTTGGTCTTACCTCCAGGTTCTGAGCTTTTCACAGAAGCATTCTTGTCTGTGGATAGGTGCTATTTGATTTGTTTGTGAAGGAAAATAGCGCCAAGGACCACCCATTATGCTGTTTTTGTTGATGTCACTCTGAGAAGTCTGTTACTGTTTTTGTTAAAACATTTAGGAAGAATCCTGTAAGATGTATTATATTAAGTCTATCCCTGGAAGAGAATCCATGTTTCATCAGGATAAAATTTTACACAGACCATATGAGTCAATTGAGGAGCAGTTAATGATTGAGAATAGTGACAATTTGAGATTTTGGTCACTGTTTCCTCTTAGAATTACTATTTTAGTCACTATTAGCTCTGGAAGAACAAGCATAGTTTTTCATATTATTGGCTATTACTAAAATCCAGGAACTATCTCATATTTTTATTAAATGTTATTCTTGGATTTCGGGTTGTTTTTTTTTTCTTCAAACCTTTGCTTATGGTATCCTGTGTTAATTAGGAGTAATAATTTGGATGAGATATTGTAATACATTTGGAGGGTTTATTTCATGTTAAGAGCTATAGGGGAAGGAAGGGAAAATTGAAGGGGAAGAAATCAAAGAGACAGCCAAACCATGAGAGGCTATAGACTCTGGGAAACAAACTGAGAATTTCAGAAGGGAGGGTGGTGGGGGATAGGGTAAGTGGGTGATGGGTATTATGGAGGGCACATGTTGTGATGAGCACTGGGTGTTAAATGCAACTAATGAATCATTGAACAATACATCAAAAATAATGAGTTGATGCAGATATATAAAAATGCTAGATATGAGTGACTAATTCTTATTGTAGTATCACTAGTCCTAAATGTCATGAAGTTGAGAAATTCACAATTTTTATGCCAATCTGTGATAAAGAATAGAGAGCAAGAAAGTGTATTGCCATGGGAGTAGGCATGATGTCATGGTGGACATGGTGGATGGTAGCATTGTATTCTGGTATAGGGTAAAAATCCATTTAGTAGGAAAACTGCTCTTACTATTATACTGTGGAGGGAATAATGTTATAACAGCAATTAGATCCTCTATGAAGAAAGGAAATCATGAATGGAGGCCAACCTCGGCTGGTTTTATGGATGCTTGTAATTAATCCTAATAAAATTAAATTGCTAGAAGAATTTAATATAAAATAAGCTTATGGCTATTTTGGTTATGATTAGAAATATTTGTAATATAAATAGCATAACAGATAAAAGTATTTTATTTTCAAATTTTTGATAGGTTAGACTAATGGGGTATAAATATTGACAAGGCAGTTGACAATAAAAACTGTCAAAATCTATGAGAAATGTAGACTTATTTAAAATAATTTTTAAATAATTAAAAGCTATTTAAGCTAATTATGCTGTTA
The DNA here is from genome assembly GCF_011764305.1 of Mustela putorius furo. Lineage (NCBI taxonomy): Eukaryota > Metazoa > Chordata > Mammalia > Carnivora > Mustelidae > Mustela > Mustela putorius. Next base: position 37,705,486 of record NW_025421987.1, read on the forward strand.
TATAAACTATAGTTAATATGAAACTTAAATTCTTTGGCAGATCATTTTATTGTTAGTAATATGAGTATGGATATAAAAATCATTAACACTGAAGTATACTAGTAGATTGGGCATATAAGACTATATATATTTGGGGGCTCAGTGGGTTAAGCCTCTGTCTTTGGCTCAGGTTATGATCTAAGGGTCATGGGATCGAGCCTGGCATTGGGCTCTCTGCTCAGCGGGGATCCTGCTTCTCTCTCTCTCTTTCTCTTTCTCTGCCTGCCTCTGCCTACTTGTGATCTCTCTCTCTCTCTGTCAAATAAATAAATAAATCTTAAAAACAAAAGACTGTGTATATTTGACACTATTACTAAGAAGCCAAAACCTACGCTGGAATTCAAGCTACAAAAGCTTATAAAATGAATGACATTAAAGTCAATGATGTTAAATATTTGTTTAGGGTAAGCAAAGCTCTATCAAGAAAATGTTACACACTCTAAGTTGGCACTGGTAGATGAAAAGCCACATTATAGCTTCTATGAAACTAGTGAGAAGTTCATTTGAATGGTGTGGGGGGTGCATTAGATATGATGGCATAAGTGAGTCATAATTTAATGAGTCCGTATTATTTTCTTGTTACACTACTCATTTAAGTCTTTTGAAGAATGAGATCTTAATATTATAAGAACAAATGACAGGACAAACATAATTTGTAGATTATATCTTCAGAACACTCAAATTAGTAGAAATAAAAAGTGAAAATAAAACAAGTAATAATAACTCAATTCCTGGGTTAAAGGGCAGGAGGGTGATAGCTACTAGGAAAATTTTTGTTGGAAAAAAGTGTGTAGATTCTAATCAAGTCTATGTTCAGACAGTGGTTTTTCTGTATATTCATTTTATTATCATAGTCATAATACAACAATAACTAATACTATAGCTGAAATTTCATGAGTATTAGTGATGCTATTTGTAAGTTTATTCTTCTACATTATCTTGCACATAACTAATTGGAAGTTGGTTGTTGTAATTAGTCAGAGTTCTCTAGAGACCTAGAACAAATAAGATTTTACATATATATACATATATATGTCATATTATATATAATATATACCATAAGATACTGTAAGATATATATCTACATGTATCTATATATATGTATGTAAGATATATATCTAGATAGATAGAGATTTATTAAAAGGAATTAACTCATATAATTACTGGTAAGTAATATGAGGCTGGTATGTCCCAGATTTACAAGGCAAGTGAAGAGGCTAGTGATTCAAGAGACCTGATGGGTCAGCTCCAGCCTGAGTCTGAAGACCTAAGAAACAGGAGAGCCAAAGAGGTAGTTGTAATATGAAGGCTAGCAGGCTTGACCCAAGAAGAGTCAGTATTTCAGTTTGAATCTGAGGGTAGGAGTTAAGCCAGTTCTAGTCAGAAGGCCATTAGGAAGAATTCCCTCCTACATAAGGGAGGATCGGGACTTCAACTGATTGGATGAGGCCCATGCCTATAAGGAGGGCAACCTGCTTTACTCAGTCTACCAATTTAACTGTTAACCGCATCTAAAACCAACCCCCCAGAAACACCTGGAATGTTTGACCAAATATCTAAGTACCCTGTGGTCCAGTCAAATTGACACGAAATTAATGATGACAGCATCATGACAGCATCATAGCTCTACTAAAGTAGAAGAATACAATCTTAATTAATTGATGTGAATGAAATCTGAAAAATGGCAATATTAAATGGCAGCTTCCTGTCTAAAATGGTATATATATGTACATATTCATATGTACAGATAAATGTTAATTATAGTATATTAATTTAGTTATAATTTAATTATTCTTAATTCTTTTAGGATATATTAGAAATGTTCTTCCTATTATATATAAAACATAATCCCATCTTTCAAAAAATGTTGTCATACCTATCATTGGAAATGAAGGAATGGTATTTTGAATATTCATATATCTGCAGCAACATTAAATAAAACTCTAAGAAAGCAATGGCAAGAATTAATGTCTTTTCATTATCGATTCATTATTAATTATCTTTTCATCATATATTATAAATATATTAGTTGATAATCTTAGTATTAGTAACCCTAATCTGTTAATTAAATTTTAGCATATGATTCTGGTGGCTGGCCCAGAATTTACCACCATATTACCCCATGGGAATGTGGTTGAGCACAGTGTGGTAAACCTCTTCAAAGAGGGCATGAAGCCAGTTCCTTCTGACCTTTTGTAAACTCAAGGGTAATTTTAAAGATGATGGGCATTGAAAAATCTTAAAGTTACTAATGAAAAGGCCATGACCAGCTTTTTATGTTTACAGGTATAAAATAGCATTTTTAGTACTTAGATGCAATGAAACTATATAACTCATTTCTTTGAAATTATGTTTTATGTCAGGAGTTTAAGTGCTATGGCAACAGTGACAGAATAAAAAACTTAATCTATATACATTTAAATTGTTTTTGAAAAAAAAATCCAAACTACTGAAATAGAAAGAAGATTTAATGATGAAATTTGAATACTTACCATTGAAAGGAAGTATTGTATTACTTTTTTTTCTCCTTTTCTTCTCCTCCAATATTATATTACTAATATAGCTCTCTAAGATTAGCAAATGCTAGCAAGTAATTGTCATATTTGGGATGAAAATTTTAATACTGAAGTGTCAGGAAAACATGTTTTATTATGCCTTTTATTTTTAATTTATTTTTAATTTGTGAATGCTACCTTAAAGAGTTGACAAGATGAAAAAAACCTAGTTACAGGTAACTAAATTTATAAATATAAATTTATATATAAGGATATTAATATTTCGATTTGTAATTATCTACATGCTTATTATATGAGCATGTATATATTTATGAGGGTGTATGTGTATTATATGTTTGAGTATATACATATATTCTATATGAACATGAATAATGGTATGTGTGATGTGTATTATTAAATAAAATCTATATATAAAATTCTTGTGTCCATCAGGTATTAGTTAAATAACATCCTACAGCAAATGCTGCTGCTAACAAATACTTAAAGCCTGTTTTAAGGTCTTTGGCAACACTTGCCCACCCTAATTTTAAAGGTATCAAATGAAAGCCACTATAGTTAAGTGTGCTCCTGAGTTGATTGTCATTAGCCCATGATTACATCATAGTTAATAGAAAATGGGAAATTTTAAATGAGAAGTTTCTGAAGAAAAAAACCCAAATGCCACTTTTCCATATAGGATTGTGGAGAAGGGTCTTGTGTGAATGAGTTAATGGTTTCTTGATGCTTGGTTAGTAAAGAATTACATTGGAGATAATATGATAATGTTAAGGACTTTATAAGGGTATAGAATATGTACAACTAAAGATTTAGTACTATGTTACTAAAAAAATCAACTACTAGAATTTAGAAACCATTTTATTTTATTCTATTTTTAAATATTTAATTAATTTGTTTATTTATGAAAGAGAGAGAGAGGGAGGGAGAGCACGTGCGTGCTAACGGGGGTGGGGGCAGAGCGACAGGTAGAGAGAAAAAAATCCCAAGCACACTCCCTACCCAGCCAGTGGGGCTTGATCTCACAACCCTGAGATTATGATCTGAGCCAAAACCAAAGTTCTGACTTTTAACAGACTGAGCCACTCAAGCGCTCCTAGAAACCATTTTAAACAACAAAGTTATTTAAAAAACAGAATTGTAAGTAACAGTGGACTCATTAATTCAATCAAAATATAATACATATTTTATTTAATATTAGCAGAGCCAATGAAAATGAAACATTCACAAGAATTATATTTAAATTATCTACATTCAAAAACACTATTTTAAGAAATATAATTCTATCAGAATTCAGTAAGAGCAGCTGTAAACGCAATTAAATAATTGCAGTTAAGTTTTTCTTTTTTTTTTAATCAGACTTTTAAAGAGAGACAACTTGCAAATGTCCTGCTGTGATGTGGGGTGTTGGGGTTCAGCTGCTTTGAAAGCTGAATCAGACCCTCATTGACTCTGGATCCCTGAAACCTCACAGCCTAATAATCCTCCTATTCCTCTGGGACCCTAAAACCTAGGGCACCTTCTGATGCTCTAGGGCCTGTGGCTATAGAACAGCAGAGCCAAAAATGTACTTGGGAAAAGGTAAACTTTAACCTCACTTCAGTCATTTTTGTTTGTTAGGACGTTTTTCTTTTCTCAGTACATCCAGTTTTTTCTCTGTCAACAGAGCCATCAAAGAGAAATGTTCTAGAGTTTTTTGTCTCATGGGAGATAATCTAGTTTTGATTAAAAAAAAAAAAAAAAAAAGAAGAAGTGGATTTTTCTAATTCTTTCTGCAGATCCTTTATTCCAGGATATTTGTACAGCAAACAGCTTTGGAAAAGAGATAATGTCCGCCTCCAGAGCAAAGCACAAGCACGCTTACTACCCAGGAAGAAGATCCGCTTCAAGTTTTGAGTTCCGGTCCTGCAAACCCCTGTTTGTGCAGGCACCCCCTGGGCACAGCTGCAGCATCCTTGTGGGACTTGAGGGCAAGAGGAACTGACACAAATATGCTGATGTTCGTGTTGTTTGCTGTGCCGTGAATGAGAACATCCTTTTCTCTGGCCCAGGAGTCTCTTGTTTTCCTACAGCACCCGTGACATGAGAGCAGATTAATTTGTCACCTTGCAAGTAAGGAAAAATCTCAGACTTTTTATAGTTCTTGACATTAAACTGAAATTTATATATCGTATGATTCTATTTATATCAAGTTCAAAACCATTAAAGGTAATACATGGTGTTAGAAGTCAGGATAGTTTCCTTGGGGAGCAGAGGCATTACTTGGAGGAAGCATTAGGGGAACTTTTGGTGTGTGGGCCATGTTCTGTCTCTTGGTCTAAAGGGTGTTGATTACATAAACTCATTCAATTCAAATTCAACAATCTTTGCACTTACTTCCCCTTTCCCGCTTCCCCCTTCTATGAATGTTTTACTTCTATAAAAGTTCAACTTAAAATTAAAAAAAAAAAAAAAAAAAAAAGCAGAGGTACTAACCAGGATTGCCACATCAATTGCCGTCTTCTGATATAATCCCCAGCTGAACATTCAGATAGATACTAATGTGAAGAGGCCCAGGAGAAGGCGGCTCTGGCTAGGCTCCTAGAGCAGCCTACATCAAATACGTCAATCAGAATGATTTTATTTCCTATTCAGGCTTACAAAACACAACTCTTTGAACTGATCATTTTCACTTCTCTGTTTAAATGGTTTACCAAGAGAGAGAGGCGTCTGACACTTCCTGTTGTTGAATATGTACATTTAAATGGGGATAAGAATTTTATCTTGCATGAAATGTACTTGTTTTAGTGTAGTCAAGCTGTATAACAAAATGCCATAAACTGGGTGGCTTATAAAAACAACGATTTCTCGTAGTTCTGGAAGCTGGCAGCCCAAGATCGGGGCGCTAGCATGGTTGGGTGAGGGCTGTCTTCGGGGTGCAGACTACCCATTGTATCCTCAAATGGTGGAAAGACTGTAGATCTCTCGGCAGTCTCTCTTATAAAGCCTTGCTCTCATTCAGGAGGGCTCCACACCTGTGACCTAATCACCTTCCAAAAGCCCCACCTTATTAATATCATTACTTTATGGTTAAAGGTTTTCAAATATGAATTTGAAGGACACAAATATTCAGACCATAGCAGTTCTCAAAGGGGTTGACGTAAATGCCTTGTTCACAAACCATTCAATTGTTTCCCCGATGTCTATTAAATACATTCCAATTCTGACAAACTAGCAGACTCACCATATCCTTCCTAGTGCTAGGGATATAGGAGGTCTAATGATACCTTAGTTTTTATTTTCATATACAAGGACTTCATTTGTTCTCTACCTATGAACTCTCTCTTCTATTTCATTGATCTGTTGTTGATTCCAGGGGTTCTCAACTGAGGATTTGTTCTCAAATTGTAGATTTGTCTCCTGCTGCCCTAATTCTCTGTTTTTGTTTTGTGTATTTTGAAGCTCAGCTCTTAAATTCATGCATTAAATACCGGACTTCTATTGAGGATTGAATGTTCTATTTTTATATTGGATATTTGCCTATAATATTTATTAAATAATAATATTTAGTGATTATAATATTTAATGACTGCTTTAAAGATTTTAATTTGCATCCTTATCATACTGTATTTTTTTTAAAGATTTTATTCATTTACTTGAGAGAGAGAAAGCACGAGAGGGGGAGGGTCAGAGGGAGAAGCAGACTCCCAGAGGAGCAGAGAGCCCTCTGAGGGACTCAATCCCGGGGCTCTGGTCACACATGACCTGAGCCGAAGGCAGAAACTTAATGGACCAAGCCACCCAGGTGCTCCTATAAAACTGTATTTTTATACTTCCATTTACCACTTGCCTGTTCTTTGGGCTGTTTTACTATCCTATATTTTACTTCTACATGTTCTATAAAATTCACATAGTTTTTCTTTAAATAGTCAATTATCTTTCAAAGCAATTAAAAATAGGATTTCAAATGTGTTTTATATTTATCCACATATTTCTCATGTTTCGCATCAGTAAATAGTTTTTAATAGAAAAAAATCATGAACATATGCTTAGACTTCCAACTCAAAACTTAGATTTCAGGATTTTGAACATCCTTAATTTTATTATTGTGTTAAGCGTTAAATTTTGTTGTAAAGTAAAGCTTTATTTCTAAATATATTAACATAGTTATATATTTTCTTTATTCTGTATTATCCACATATTTATTTTTAATAAATAAATTTATTTATTTATTTATTTATTTTAAGTAGGCTTCATGCCCACTGTGAAGCCCAACATGGGGCTTAACTCACAACTGTGAGATCGAGATTTGAGCTGAGATCAAGGGTTGGTCATCTAATCAACTGAGTCACCCAGGTGCCCCCACATAATTATCTTTAAAACAACAATATAATGTAACTATGAAAAATAACGAATGCAGATTAAAATATCTATATGGTTCTTTTTGTTCTTATAATCTCTTGCAGCAATGTCTAGTTAAAACACTGATCAAGTCACTTAAAAAAATTATTCTATATGCATGGTTATCAACCTGATGTATAATTCAGTCTGTTTTCAATTTGGAGCCATTTTTTTCTTTATGTATTATTATTATTTAACTATGCAACTAATTTTCAAGATTCCAAAGTTAAAACCGTATACCAAGGTATATTCACTAGAAGTCTCACTTCTGTCCCTGACTATTCTACACTGTTCTTTTCCCCCACCAAGGAGTAGCCATATAAATTAAATTAATAAATGATAAAATTACTTTTTGTTTTCATTTTTTAACTAAAATTACATAAGTTTGTATATTTATATTTATGTGTCTGTGTATATATATATGTATGTGTGCCTATGTGTGTAGATATGTTGCATCTACTATTAATACCATTTTTGAGATTTCTGAGATTCTGTAAGACATCAGAGATACTTGCAATGAAGAATAGGACAGTACATTTTATACATAATGAAACCCAACAGATGGTTTAAATTCAGAGGTTGTTCTGGCCTCCTGGAGAATCATATACTACAAGATTGGCATATTTTAAAAAGAGTTACCAGCTAAAAGAGATTAAAACTAAGACATTTTGTGATATGCGGGTTTTAGCAAATGGAACAATGGAACAACTTTTGATATTTCCAAGGCCACTAGGTGTTTTTATAACTCAGGGGTGGTGAGACTTAACCTTAACTAAAATTTTGGGAGTTTGATGATTTTACTCCTGAGCATCTGGGATTTTTCTTTTTCTTTTTCTTTTTTTCTTGGCTTCATTACTGTTTGTCTGACTGGTTTCTCCAACACACTGATGTTTCTCAGTGGGGAGGGGAAATGGAGCTGTGATGAGAAATGTCAGGTCTGCCCAAGCCCTATATCTGCCTCCATCACTGTTGCCAGCAACCTCCAAATTCTCTAGTTCCTCAATTTCATACAAGTCTGCATACTTGTCTTTATCTTCAGTTTTTAAACCCATCCCACTCTGGGACCAAGCCTGAGTAAGACCAATGTTAGAGACTCCTACATTCAAACGTAGCGGGCTCAGATCCAACTCCATTCATGTTGCCAGGCACTGTGCTACATTCCTCCCTGATGCCTAATCTCTGGTCACTGGTATTTGGATTACTGACATCTTCATTATACCTGTCCATTTTTGTATCCTCCTTTACGTACTTATCCTGTTAATCATTTTATGATCTGTCCTTGACATCAGCATGTGTACAATTCTAATGTAGTTTGAGATCCTTGCCCAGTACAATTCCTTTCTTCTCTCAACAGCCCAGAACTGATAACTGGGAACTGAAAGCATTACCTGGTTATGCAGGGTAACATAGAGGTTACAGGGATTAATCCAACATTTCTGGGTTAGCTTCAGCAGATAGCTCTAAGGCATCAAAGAATGAATCCAGAATAGCCCAAATCCTTCTCCATTGCTCCTCAAGCTGATGCCACAGTAAGAACATGGACTCTGGAATCAGATTGCTAGGTTGCCATTCAGATTCTGCCACTTATTAGCCCTGTAAACTTGGACATGTTATTTGACTGTTATGTGCCTCAGTTTCCTGCTCTGTAGAATGAGCACAACAACTACCTATTCCATAGGTGATTGTGTAAGTTCAGCAAGTCATACATTTAAAATGCTTAGAACAATCCTCAAGCACTCAATAAATAATAGATGTTTGTTAGGATAAACATTATTATTGTCAAGAGATCACCAATAATCATAAGAGGTAAAATATTGTCTAGTAATGCTTGGTTATGGACTGTAGAAAGCCCTGGAGTACAAGACTCAATTTAATATAGCAGTCAACCTATAGGCTATAGTTCTACTATGGATCCAACTTTACTTGGATTACTTCCTTGAAGAGATTCATGATAATATTATTTAATTTGCACTTCTTGAGACATACTAAATATTAATATCACTCAAATAAAATTTGATATCCTATCTTTTCCAATCTCTACATAAAGTATCACTCAAAGAAAACACAAATTCCCAGAAGTTTGAAAAACAATTCAACCTGTGATTGTCTAGTTTAGAGTTACTACCAATTTTAGCCATTTTAAGGTAGCTTGAGAAAGTTGGGAGTTTTCTAAACTGATGAAATTCTGACCAATCCTGACCCTCCTCTTTTTTTTTTAACCTCAAATAAAATTATTTTTCAGTTGTCAGACTTTGATTAAGACATGAATAAGTTTAGAGTGATATCATCTAAAATAAAAATTAAGTATTTGGGCATATCAGCATGTTAGTTACACACATCTTGAGTAACCAAGAAGTATAAAGAGAAAATAGCTGCAATTGAGCTCTCAAAGTGCATAAAATGCTTTGTGTAATAATATACAGGAAAGCACTTTATAACTACCTATAAGCTATTTAGATGACAATGACAGCCAAAATTTGGCTCATATCCTGTCACTTCCTCTGGTACTTAACACCCATCAACTACTTACCAAAATTAGGGAAAAAAAATCATTCTATTTCTTGCCTCCCATCTTTAACTTCTGAAATAGGCTCTTCCGCTGATCTACCCTCTTGCAGACTTCTTCTTATGGCAAGAGGATTGATTTAACTGGCTAGAGAGTTGGACAGAACCTCTCTTTTAACCACATTAACCTTGGGAAGGAGCCCTTGTATTCAAAGCAAAGGAGACTGTCATCACATCCTTGGCTCTCATTCATTTGCAATTAGGGAAGTTTGAGGTACACTGGCATCTCCCAGACGGCTGGTTGAGTATCTCTTTTTAGACCTAACTCTTCCTATAAATAAATCCCAAGTCAAGCAGGATTTAAGTGGAGGAAGTGGAAGTGCTATCTTTTGACCCAAGCCATGCTCACCAATTTACCATTACCATTACTGTTAATCTTTTCCCCAATCTGACTTCTTTATGTTTTAATTGGTCAGGGACTTGTAGAGACAGAGGCCTGAGAACAATTCAGTTATCAGATTATATTTTTTGTTCAGTTTTTACCTCATTCGTCTGTGTTATAAGTAGTGATGAGCAGTAATGGAATCTCTCTCAACCATGTCACTTCAGAACCTAACCAGTAAGTGCCTAGTATGTGGTCATAGATCGTTTGCAGATAAAGGAATTCCTATGGAACATTTACCCTAACTTCTGAATAGGGCCTGATTTTAAAGATCAGTCCCCAGAACTTACTTTTGAAGTTAGTTAACTTGCTTTTGAAGTTAGTTAGTTATAGTTTGAAACTATAACTTGATTTCTAACACAGGATTTTCAGTTCCTGTGTTCTCAAATTCAGGGCAAACATTCTATAAAGTAGTAATGTTTTCTTTTTCACATGCCATTTTTACTTTCTGGACTGGGTGGTGAGGCTCTTCCTGTTCCTGCCTAAAATAGAACTTTCCAAATTAGTCTGTCATGAATGACTTGGCTTCCTGCCACACCTGACTCCTGGTGGGGAGATGTGGGTCATAAAGGCTAAGTTTCACCAATCCTCTGAGTTTCTTGTAAAAAAAATGTAGGTTTTTATTTAGTAGGTGAAGATTGAAATTCTTCATTTCTGACATCTCTCCAGGGATGCCCATACTACCAATTTGAGGGCCATCCCTTATGTAGCAAGAGATTAGATGATCAGCTTCACAAACAATACCCATTCTTTAAACATTTTAAAATTGTACTATGTGCCAAGCACTGGGATAAATAACTAAAGAGAAATGTAACCTAATCCTGACTCATAAGAAACCCAGAGTCTAATACAGCAGCAAACAAAACAAATGAATGCTATAAATGATGTCCATTAAAAGATGAAAACACAAGCCACAAATTTGGGAGAAAATTGTTTCACAAACCATATTTGATAAAAGATTATTATCCAAACTATACAAATAACTCTTTTTAAAAAAAGATTTTATTTATTTGTTAGAGAGAGAGAGAGAAAGAGAGAGAGAGCACACAAGCAGGCAGAGTGGCAGGCAGAGGAAGAGAGAGAAGCAGGCTCCCCACCGAGCAAAGAGCCTGTTGTGGGACTCGATCCCAGAACCCTGGGATCATGACCTGAGCCGAAGACAGCAGCTTAACCAACTGAGCCACCCAGGTGTCCCATACAAATAACTCTTAAACTCAACAATAAACAGACAAGAACCCAATTTTAAAAAAAGGGGTAAAAGACCTGAATAGATACCTCACCAAGAAGATACATGGATAACAAATAAGAATATAAAAAGATGACCAATATCATATGTTAAAGGAAATTGCAAACTAAGACAAAGGTATTACTATACACCTATTAAAATGGACAAAATCCAGAGCACTGACAATACCAAATGCTGATGAAGATGTGAGCAACAGGAACTCTCATTCATTGCTAATGGGAATGCAGAATGGTACAGCCACTTTGGAAAGCATTTTGACAGTTTCTTACAAAACAGAACATCCTCCTACTATATGATCCAGCACTCATGTTCCTTAGTATTTGATCAAAACTGATCAAATAAACCACATATACCAAACTGGCCACTACACTGGGAAACCTAAAGTAAATGATCTGGTGTCTTTCAATGGTGAAGATTATAGAGCATATATTCTGAATCTTCTGAATCAGAATTTTTTAGTGCTAGGAGTTGGTAATCTGCAGTTTATCAAGTTGTTGAGGATGTTATTCAGTACCATAAGGCTTGAGAATCACTTTTCTGCTTCATATCCACACATTTCTTTTTTAGTACAAAAGCCAATACTAAATTGATTCCAAAGAAGTTTTAATAACTTTATTATTCATTACCTTATTATTAATGAAATAAACCATGTGAATAATACTGAAATAGGTTTATATGGGAAATACATATATAATTCTGACACCCTTTATTTAGAAGCAATAAAAACATAAGTGATTTGGAATTTTGGCAGCATGATACAAATTTAAGAATAAATCATTTGTAGAAGTGAAATCATTATCAACATTATCTTTACTATAAGACAGGCTAATAATATAACAATAGACAGAAAATTTTTTGTTGCTTAAATTTAAGAAAATTATGAAGGAACTGTTCAGCTGTGTGTTTTCATCTGATAAGGGCAGCTAAAGGTATCCTCCCATGCTTCCTGTTTCTATATTTAAGAATACCACAAACAGTTATTCTAATATATCTTTTGTATGTAGTTGCCTAAAAATGCAGCTTCGCTGAAAGAGCCTACCTAGATCCGTTGCTCAGAATTCCAGGTACTGTGCTATTATACTGGCTTGATAACAGTGACTCTAAAGAAACACCCACAATCCCAATTTAAGGGGCAAAATCCTTAAAAAAAATTTTTTTTATTAACATATAATGTATTATTAGCCCTAGGGGTACAGGTCTGCGAATCGTCAGGTTCACACTTCACAGCATTCACCATAGCATACATCTTCCTAAGGGGCAAAATCTTAATGTCAGTGTTGTTACAGAAGAAAAGCTCCACCACAAAATCCCAGTTTTATCTTTATGGGATAAAAAATATTATGGGATATCATACCCTCATTGCCATAATTTCAAACTTCTATTTTCATACATTTTCTTTAATGATCCATTTTCTCTAGTATTCTGAACATTTTAGGAAACTGAAATGGAATGTTAATTTTGTCGGTTTCTCTTTTTACTATTTCTATAAGTCACCTAGTCTTCCTTACACACACACACACACAGACACACATACACATACATTCATTTGTGCAGCAGCTCAACTATTTGTTCAAATGGATCCAACCTTTGCTGTCCACTTTGTATGAGGCGTACTGCCTTACTTAGTAGCAGCACGTGAGAATCCTAACAGCCTCAAGCTATTGAATAAAGTTGTCGATTATTTTTGAAATAATTAGACTCAAGTACTCTGGAAATTCAGACACTTTGAAAGCATCGCCTCTTGCTGTAGTCAAGTGACTGCAACTACAGTATTTTAAAATGAATTGTTATGAAGCCGTACAGATGTGCTTAATGAAAGGATGGTGACCTGTACTGACCAACTAAATATTCCAGACTTTTCTCTATTCCAATAACTATGCTTTTCATTTGCTATCAGGTCAACCGCAATGCAGTTTAAGCTACCAATCTGTACCTGCTGGATGATACTTATTTTCACCGATTTTTATGTTTACTTAGACACCCCCAAGGATATTAATTTAGCAGCATTATGTCACATTTATAAACATTAGTCTATGTGACCCAAACCCTGAGTCACAACTGTGGTTACAAATGAGCAACAAACACATTAATACTCCATTACTACCTATGTTTGCTTAGCAGTGTAACAGGGCAGATAAAACCTTCTGTCCGGGATGGGGAGCCTCTACACTACATTAGCTGGTGTGTTCCACATCTTCATTGCACCATTTCTTCTTTCCATTCTTTTCTTATAACAAGTCAAAAATGATTTCTTCTTTACATGTAAGAAACCCCAGTATGAGATGGACAGAGGAAAATTTCTCATCATGGAAGAATGACAAGGAATAATCATAATATTGTTGCTTTGTTGATGGTTAGTCAGTCAAACTGGGACATTCTTTCTTCGTCAAGAGAGTGTAGTGAACTAATCCAGATAACACAAATCTCTCTTGCTTACATGTATCTCTCATCCTCCAAAAAATATACTAACTTCATCCATTGGGTAAAATGTATCTAAGTTTAAATGTTCTGCTACCCTGCTATTCATAATACCATTCATTTTTGGAGGGAAGGCTTTTTGTGCTATTGTTCAGTGCTATGCTGTAAAAAAGTTCCCTTGTAATTTGGGGGGAGAAATTTTAGTCATTTGTCCTATGGACCCTGAAGACCCAAGCACCAACATGAACCTCCTTGAAGTGAAATTCTCAGGTCAAGGTATACTGTCTGATATTTTGTTGGGCTCAGAAAATGGCATTGATATGCTGATCATTCAGTGATCATTGGTTGGAGATCCAGATGGAATTTAACTCCTTACACATATGGCTGCATATTCTGTGGGTGCCTCTTTCGCATTCCTTGGTTGTCTTGGGTTTATTCCAGTGACAGAATGGTTCAGGGAGGCATAAACAATGCTCTGTTTGTTTTCCTCCAGACATGGGTTAGAATAAACTTCAGACTCTTCCTGGACCCTGAACCAGGGCTCATTATCATAAGTACTAGTCTCTGATGGCAGTGTTTGGGGATTTTGCCTGGTTCCCACTTCAGTTTGCTCACTCCTAAAGGGCTGAGGAATATCAACCTATAAGAAAAAAAAAAAGATTGTTTTAACTACTGCCTAAGGATGTGATAGTGCATACAATTAGCAAACTATGAGTATATGCTACATTGAGTCAATATACCAACAGAAATAATTTACTCTTCCTCACTTTTGCTGCTGACACTTACATCTTTAGCAGATTCTTACTTGATGAAAAATGAAAGGCTTAGGACCACTATTCCTCCTAAATAGTTATTTTGTGCTTTTTTTATTAGTCACTTTGGAAGTCACAGAACACTTCTAGCTATACAATAACATGACCTGGTAAAAATGAAGATGCCATTTTAATGCTAAAAGTTGCTCTTCCAATTTTTAAATACCAGTTTTGTCAGTCAATTTATGATCTTGATGTTTGGCCTAACTCCTTGAAGGTGTCAAGTCCATAGTCTTTGACAGTCTACCTGCCTTATCATGTCCTTTGTCGTTTCCATTTTATACGTGAAATAGTACATCTCCCATCCCTCCTTGTCAGAATTCTACCACAGGTGCATGTCAGGCTCTATCCCAAGAAGCTAAGCATTAGCTGCCAAGTATCTTGCTTCCCTCTGATGAGGTGGCTGCCTAGAAAATAACACTAAGGCCGAATGACTGAACGGAGCAAGAATCACTTTACCCTGCCCAGTCTCTTAGCTTAGCTGGAAAGTGTCCCAGCCTTCACTCTAAGGAACCTAGTGAAGACTCCAGAGAAGCACTGAAGAAGAAAACTGTCAGAACCTAATAAATAGCCATAAATCCTCAATATATCAACAAGATCCCTGTTGTGCTTTTAGAATATATATGTCTGTCAGCTCAATTACCTGGCTCTCTTTCCAAAAGATGGTTGGTTTTCATGGAAAACTTAATTAAAATGAATGAGGTTAAAGAAAACATGGTGGTCTGTGGCTTGCTGTACCCCATGGCATCTCAGCAAAGCGGATAGATGCCACAAGCTGGGACACCATACTGTGGTCGATAGAGATGACAAACACCAAGGCAACTATCCTACTCTCTATATGTATGGCATTTTACAGTTCACAAAGGGCTTTTAAAAAGGCATAGCTGAGTGTTTTTTAGTATTCAAGTACATTTACCCTCCAGGGACCATTGTGAAATAAAATGAGAACCTTGGCTTTTATATGTACCTGCCATGTTCTAAGCAGTTCCTTTCTCTACTTGATTTCTATTCCACTGGTTCCAATCCATGTCCCTTCCTAAGAAATCCATGTCCCTTCCTAAGAAAGTGACACCACTTTATTTTCTTAAATGTTGGACAACTCAAATGACACAAAGCTCTGAATTCCTATGAAAGATACAGACATCTTAATACAAAATTCCCAAATAATAACACACACACACGCAATCCCTTTTGAATTCAACTTCAGATCATATATAATTTGTCCAGCCTACACAGGAAGAAATATGACTACATTTTAACCAACCTAGCCTTAACTTAAACTATCTAGATTATCATTGTAAACTGTTTCATAGATCTCAGTCCTCATTGTAACAGAATGTGGTTCATTGGTATTCACTATAGGAAGAAAACATTTAAGTACATTTTCCTACTTGAAGAAACAAAACCTTAGCACCCAACACAATGTTGTTTACTGCCACTTATGAAAAACTTAGTATGAGTTTACAAAGTTGAATGCATTTGGCTTGATTTAAAAGTGGGCAACCTGGTGGGGGATGCGAAGTATCATTTAGTATTATAGGTAAAATTTTGGCTATATCTGCCTTTGGCATTTCTGGAACTTTTGAGAGGTTTACTACATCTTTACCTCTACCCTTCCACCCTGAAACGTGCATATGCACACACAAGTTCCTTTGTAGTACCTCATTTGTGACTATTTGCTTTTAACTAAAAAACATCATAAAATGTTTTCAGAAATGTATTGCCTCATCTTGATTTTTGGGTTTTTTGTTTTTGAGTTCCAATATTTACACAACATTGAACCCCAAAGAAAAACCCAAGTTTATATTTCAAGAACTTGTGGGAAAATTTGGCCCTGCCTCCAGAATGCCCTAGGCTTTGTCTGGAGGTCTCTTCCTTGATGAGCCCACACACATTATGGAAGATGTTTGCATAAGTAGTAACTTTTCCAGTTGGCCTTCTCTATCTGCTGGTGATCTAGGAAGAAATCACACAGTGTTTTATGAGATAATTTATGGTTCATTCTTTCATTAACTCTCAACTCCCTTCCAGAAAGACTTTAAGGTATTTTTTGTGAGAATAAATGAATAGCCTGAAGTTACATAACAGGGCAAGAGCAGAGTCAAGTTATATAATCCAGTCTCTGACTTTTCTACTTCAGGTCTATACTGCCACTCATGCTCTTCCAAAGGCCACTTATTATAAGTCTTGTTAATCCTGAAGAATCTTTGCTGCAATTGGATGTAAATGTAAAATAAACACTTACTTTTTTAAGCAAGTCAAGATATAGAGAGAATATTTAGACAGTTCCTGGCATAGGGTGAGTGTTTCGTAGCCTTACCCAATTTAAAATAATATATTAAGATGAACATGGTTAACAGACTGCATTTGCTTTAACAGATACATAGGACATACCAGGTTAACTTCCCTTCTTGCTGTATCAGAAGACTTCTTTTGTTCTGCTGAAATTCAGAAAGAAAAATGAGAAAACAAGAAGAGAAAAAGAACAACACAAAATTCTTCCCCAATTCCCTGTAAGTTGAGGTTGTGGGAAGAATATGGGTTCTGGAATCTGATTGGCTGGTTGAAATTCAGTGTCTAGGGCAGAGGTAGGCTGCCTCCCCACCCATGTCATGAACTTGCATGCCAGTGGCAGTGTTAACTCCTAGTTTTGGCTTGTTTGTTTGCTGGCAGGTACACCTCAGTTTGTGAGCATTCATGCTGCTCACTTTTTTACTGGTTCTTTACTTCTTACTCCAGAGAGCCCTCTGGCATATCCAAGAGGAAGGGGCAGGATCAAGTACCTTACTTTCAACACTCTGGAAATCTTTGTTCTGTGGATATCCGGTACTCGATGTCAGACACACTGCTGTCCTCTCACTTACAGAGGCCAGGATCTCCTATGGCCCAGTTCACTCCAGATATCGTAGGTCAAAGGATTTATCCCTGCCTCTTTTTCTAAAGTTTTCTAAAGCAGCCTTAAGAAAGATGGTAAAAGCTGGGGAGGGACCATGGAAAGAAACTTGGAGTTACAGAAGTGAAGTTGGGGTTACAGAGGATTCCCGCAGTATTCTGGGAAGGGTCTGGGCTCCGGAAGTCCTTACCACAAAAGACCAGAAGTTTTTTTTTTTTTTTTTTCCCAGACAAAGCTTTCTCTGTGGCAGAAACAAGGGATGCTCTGTCTAACTTCATTTCTATAGCTATACTGTGGCTGCCAGTGTGGCAAACGGTGGGAGGAGATGGCAAAGGGGGAACCGTAAAGACAGAGAGAGAGAGCGCTGGGGTGTTTCAGATTAGAGTTACATTAGAATTCTCCACACATCTCTCTCTCACTGTGATTGACTGTCTGCTCATGACTCTGAGGGAATTCTTAGAAAAGCAGGAAGGAATTGCTTCTAAGATGTCACATCTCTCCCATCCTCTCCAAACCCAGATTTTTCAAATGCTTTATTTTTGGGTGACAGTTTAGTTCAGGCGTGTGTTTTTGATGGCATCAGAAAGTGCAGACATAGGAGTTTCCTTTGGGGCTATTTAATCTTCATTTAGACAAGGGTGTGTGTGATTGGCATGACATGGTACGGCTGTGAAAAAGAGAATGAGACTAATTCAAATCAGACATTTGACCTGAGAGATTATTTCAACCTCCCTTTCGATACCTTTAAAGCTCAGAAGAGCAGCTTGTCACATAAATTTAAGATTGACACAAATAGAATGGGTAAGTCCCAGCCATGTGCCCTCCTTTTCACAATCTCTGCCTGGAGCACGGTGCTGGTGTGACTGTGCCTCACCATGACTGGACAGGACCTGAATTAATCCATCTGTCTTTTTGGTGGAAGGATGAGTTGTCCCCGAGGAAATCATTATCCATGGCTCTTTGTAGAATATTGGGAAAGAAAACAACAGGAACCAACTAAAAATTAATCAGCTCTAATAACTGAACCCCAAATGTGTGGCACATAGCAGCAGATGGAAGATGGAACCCACCTTGGTGCCTTCGAAGGCAGCAGAATAGGTAGAAACAGATAATAAGCAGAATCAATGCTCCTAAAGGAAGCAGACTATAAAGCATCCATTGTCTTTCATCTGTCACTTGTGCAGAGGGTGGTCCTGAGGCACTGGTTGTATCTGAAATGTGAGTCAATGCTAAAGACAGTTAGGAAATTGGAGGTATAGTAAGATCAGTAACACCTTCTGCACCATTACAACTTAAATGAAGGAGATTTCCAGCTGATGTTTCTCTTTCTCTTCTGGAAGCCTTCCCCAAGAACTCTGTGCCTCAATGTTCTCACCCACCTCTTGCTTTGTTGATGAGCTTATGTGGGTGGTTCTGGGTTATAATTCAACTTTTGTAAGAATTTTTTATTCTTCTAGGGTTAATCCCCTCTAAAACAATACCCATAACAGCTCTCAGTGAGTATTTCACCAAGCTTTTTCCTTGACACTGTCTTACCTAACTTTCACACTCAGCCCTGAAGGAAAGTAAGGAAGCCATTATTTTTATCCAGTTTCATGCCTTGATAAAGGTTTTATTGTTCCAAGACTTGCCCAAGGTCAGATAGCTAGTGAGTTGCCTTGGGACTCAAGCCAACATGTTTTTCCATACTAAATTCCAATTCCATTAACACAAAGGCTTTTTGTTGTCTCATAACTCTTTGGGATCTCCAAATACTAAGTACTTTCCTTATCTCAAGATACCTTTGTTATCACCAAATACACTTTGTTGGGCCTATAGCCAGTGCTCATTGCTATGACCCATGTTGACATGCATTAAGTTTCTGTTTGACTGGGGTAGATTGATTGCAACTCACTGACGAGTCATGAAACAATTTAATAGATCACAAACAGCCTTAGAAACATGAATTGCGGCAGAACAAAAAAATATCAGAAGGCAACATACATCATTAACGTTGTATATATGTTAAATTTTTTATGCAGGAAATTTTTATTTCTAAATATATTAACATCATTATCTGCTTGCTTCTGCATGCGCTTGGTTTGAGGTAAAGGTGGACAGGAAATACAGAGGCTGTGCAAATAGTGGTTAGGTAATTCAGACTGGTAACAAATGCCACTGTTTATGCTGCAGCTGCTGCTTGGGTTAGGACAGCAGCCAAGTCATTACCAATGATGATAGACACAGCTGTCTGGGGGAAGGGTGTAGATAGAAAGAGGGAGGAAAGTTCCCACATAGATAACTAATAACAAACAGATCCATTCAGTTAGGCGAATCCAACTTATTATTTCTCCGACCACCTAATAATCTAATTTCCTTAATTTTATTGGACTTGTTTGATACTTACTTATCAGAGGGTATTCGGAATTATTTCTAGTCCATTCTGAAATAGAAAATCAAGATAAACAAGTGAAATTGGTTGTAAAAACAACACTCAGTTGTGTCCAAAATCAGAACTAATCTCCTAGAGGACTCCTGCATTTGCACTAACAGAATCCAGTAACTCAGCTTAAAGGAATTTTCACAATTTGCAAATCGGCACCTCAAGATCATGGACACAAAATAAGTCTCTGGGTTTATTTTGAGGCTTGAAGTAAGACTGTAAATCCAACACAAACTTTGTCTGTCTGCTTTGATTCCCTCTTCCCCATTAAGTAGAAGGATAGAATACAGCCTGTAAGACCGCTTCCAGCTTAGAAAAACAAGATGTTCATTCAGCCGGTGCTCCAAGTTGAGTGTGGAGACTCATATGGGAAGGTTGCTTCTGATGACATTCTGACTATCATTCTGAAACAGATGGTGCCTCCCAGTTCCTGCCCACTGATACCACCCCCACTTCTCTACTGAGAAGATGACTGCCTGCCCTTGTGAAGTTCCTAATCAGGGATTGACCAAGGGCACATTGAGGAGATTGGAGTTACAGGTCAATGTACATTCTAGTGACTGTTTCTCAGCTCTGTCAACTTTTCTCTTGGAGCTTTGATTTGCAAAGCATTTTTCTTCATTCTGGGAAAATACTGCTTTCCCAATAGCATCCAAGCCCTGACTGAGCTGACAGTCTGTTTGTACATGAACCAATTCTTTTTTTCTTTTTTCTTTTTCCCCCATGGGCCAACTTTTAACTTGAACATAAAAAGAAAAAGAGAGTCAGGTACAGAAACAAGAAAATTCCCAATAGCCCCTAAAAATAAAATCTCAAGGGGAGAAAATGAAATTTTTTTTATCATGCCTCTACATTATTTTTAAGAAAAGCATCATCCTTAAATATAATTTCAGAGTATATTTTTCTCTGTCAGTACTCAATTCACTGAGTATTCCCAGGTAAAGAAGGAAAAGGAATTTTTCTTTGACTCTTTCCTTCATGAAAGGAAAATACATACCCAGTTCAAAGCTAATTCTGAAATAATTCATTTGGCTTTTGTGAAGGAAGCAAGGATGACCCAGAAAGACATGACACAGTTTCTGCTTCCCAGGACCTTTTAATTCTTCATGGGATAAAGAACATTTCCACACATTAAACTACAGTACAAGGAAATGTCTGGTAAATGAGAAGCACAGAGCTTAAATGGCATGGAATATGCTAGAAAAGAGAAATTGCTTCTCCTAGGATGAACCCTGGAAGGCTTCATTAAGAAGTGGGAAATTGGCAAGTTGGGTTTGGCAGGAAGGGCAGAATTGTGGTAAATGGAAGCAGATGAATGGGTGCCCTGTGAATGGTGAGAAGAGCATGGTGAAGACATGTGATGGTAGATAGGGCTGTTGGGCTGGAGCAGAGACTCAAAGTGGAGTCCAGAAGCAATCCAGAAAGGCAGGTGGGGATGGACTGTAGTAGGGCTTGAATGCTGGGAGCCAAATTTGAAAGCACTAAGGATGCTCTGCCAAAGACTCGATAGAGGAGTGGCATGATGGAAGAAATTTATTACGCAATTAAGTGTATTGGGAAGATATTTGCCTGAAATGGACCAAAATAGGAAGCACTAAAGACACGGACTCCATGAGGCTGACTGGAATATTTGTGAGGAAGATAATGAAGGTTAGAGATACACATGAAGCTATAGGAGGGAGGCAATCCCAGACAGAAGGATGCTGACAGAGAAGAGAAGACCGCCAAAATGAAGTCCTGGGGAATTCCCTTGGTCAGGAGCATTAATTCATAAAGTGATAAGAAAGGTAGGAGTGTGTGAAATTAGGGCAACAGAAATCTCCAAAGGGAAAATTAAAAGGCCCTTCAAAGTTTTCCCTCTCACCACTTCATCTTTATCTCTCATCTCCAGTATGATCCTAACAAGTACATCCTCCCAAAGCAATGGGATCGACCGAGAAGTTGTCTCTTTTGCTTTGCTTCTCTGCAGCTCCCTCCTTCCCAAGGGGAGAGACCGTAGATCCTAATTTTAGCCCCAGCTTGATTCCTAGAATATGGGACCTTTATGCACTTTACAAACTGTGCAACCATCTGTAGTGGCTGTGAATGATCCCAATATGGGACAGAAGAGACACAGTAATATCCCTGGGATGCTTCCATGTCAGAAGTCGTTATTGGCTTGCCCCTGACACTGGTTAAATTCCTCCCTGTTGTATGGAAGGGAATTGATTCCTATGAAGGAAAAGAGAATTACACAAGAAAGCACCTTTTACAAAGAATGTGAACTCGATGCCACTTCATTTAATTTTATTATACATTATATTAACATACATCATATAAATAATCTAATAGCATTCAATTATTGTGTATTTTGTCATATAATTAATATCCTGGGAGTAAAGTTTTGTAAGCTTGGCTTATTTTTATCATCTATTTTGCCAGTTAAAAATTGGTACTTCTTTAAAAATTCAATATCTCATTATGTGAATTAATAGTGAAAATTTCTCCAGAAAGCATTCTTTCCATAATCTTCAGTATAAGCTTCTCCTGATTGTTAAAGGCAATCGTTTCACTTTGTACAGATTATGTCATTTAATTCATCTAGGAATTATAAAAAAAGATTTATTGAACGCCTACCATGTGTTATACGCTATGTTTGTAGAGAAGCAAAGATGTTTAAGACACAGCTTCCATTCCAAAGAGGTTTATAAGCCTGTGCATGGATAGTGGCTGGCAATTAGCATTGCCTTTGACCCACATTAGCAAAAGCAGAGTCTCTAACTCTGCCACGAATCCCTTCTACACTTTACTGTGCATTCTCTTACTGGGCTACTTTCAGAAGTCTTAAATAATTTATAGGATTTTAAAGAGATTTAAATGGATTCCTTCACTGGGCTACTTTAAGGGAGTTAAAAGACTGACTCCAAAGTGTGCATATAAAATAATAAATTAAATTTTTAAAAACACAGTGTATGCATTCAAGTGAACGGTGTCCACTGAAGAAGTAACTGCCTATGTCTGCATATAGATTCTGTGCACAAAAGCTCTTTGAAATTTCTTTTTTTGCAATAATCTTCAAGGTCAGTTTATGGGCCACAAAACAAGCTCCATTTCACAGATGTTATCTGTGTTACACTAGGTGTAAGTGATAAATCACTAAATTCTATTCCTGAAACTAATACTACACTATATGGTAACTAACTTGAATTTAAATAAAATATTGGAAGGAAAAAGAAGTCAATTGGCCAAAGATGTATGTATTTATTCTGGACTCTTAATTCTTTCCTACTGATCTGTATATTTATCTTATGCCAGTACTACACTGTTTTGATTATTGTAGTTTTGTAGCAAATCTTTAAACTAAGGAGTGTTAGTCCTCCAACTTTGGTCTTCTTTTGCAAGGTTTTTGTTTTGTTTTGGCTATTTGGGTCATTGCAACTGTACATGAATTTTAGGGTCAGCTTTTTCATCTATGCAAAAAAAAAAAAAAAAGGTTGGGATTTTGATGGGAATTATATTGAACCTGTAGATTATTCTGGGAAATATTGCTATCTTAACAATTTTAAGTCTTCCAATGTGAATGGCATGTATTTTTCCATTTATTTACATCTTCTTTAATTTCTTTCAGCCATGTTTTGTTCAGTGTATAAGTGTTTAGCCTCCCAGGTAAATTTATTTTTTTCTTTTTGAGACTACCATAAATAGAATTTATTTATTTATTTATTTATTTATTTATATAATTTTTTATTTTTTATAAACATATATTTTTATCCCCAGGGGTACAGGTCTGTGAATCACCAGGTTTACACACTTCACAGCACTCAC
The DNA here is from genome assembly GCF_011764305.1 of Mustela putorius furo. NCBI lineage: Eukaryota > Metazoa > Chordata > Mammalia > Carnivora > Mustelidae > Mustela > Mustela putorius. The sequence goes on from NW_025421987.1 coordinate 37,728,957, forward strand.
CAAAGCACACGCCCTCCCCAATGTCCATAATCCCACCCCCTTCTCCCAAACCCCCTCCCCCCAGCAACCCTCAGTTTGTTTTGTGAGATTAAGAGTCACTTATGGTTTGTCTCCCTCCCAATCCCATCTTGTTTCATTGATTCTTCTCCTACCCACTTAAGCCCCCATGTTGCATCACCACTTCCTCATATCAGGGAGATCATATGATAGTTGTCTTTTTCATTTTTTTTAATTTCCTTTCAGATTATTCATTGCTTGTGTTTAGAGAAACCACTGTTTTTTTTAACTGATCATACAACCTTGTTGAATTCGTCTATTAACTCTAGCATCTTTTGTGGATTTTAAAGGATTTTCTATATATAAAATCATGTCATCTGTGAATAGTGATAGTTTCATTTCTTCCTTTCCAATTTGGATGCTTTTTATTTCTTTTTTCTTGCCCAAGTGTTCTGGCTAGTACTTCTAGTTCAGTGTTGAATAGAAGTGGCAAAAGCAGACAGCCTCCCCTTCTTCCTGTTCTTTTTTTTTTTTTTTTTGATTTTATTTATTTATTTGACAGAGATCACAAGTAGGCAGAGAGGCAGGTAGAGAGAGCGAGAGGGAAGTAGGCTCCCTGCTGAGCAGAGAGCCCAATCTGGGGTTCGATCCCAGGACCCTGGGATCATAACCTGAGCTGAAGGCAGAGGCTTTAACCCACTGAGCCACCCAGGAACCCCCTTTTTTGAAGATTTTTTTTCTTTATTTATTTGAGATAGAGAGAGAGAGAGCAAGGATAAGCAGAGGAAACGGCAGAGGGAGAGGGAGAAGCAGGCTTCTTGCTGTACAGGAAGCCAATGTGGGGCTGGTTATGGGGCTGGATGTGGGGCTTGATCCCAGGACCCTGGGACCCATGACAAGAGCCAAAGGCAGACATTTGATCAGCTGAGTTACCCAGGCATTCCTCCTCTTCCTGTTCTGAGGAAAAGCTTTTAGTCTTTTACCATGGAGTATGATGTGGAATTTTCATAAATTAAACATATTCATTTATTTTCCTCTACTCTTCTCTGTTTGCTTTCCATGTTTTTTTCAGTTTGGTTTTGCCCAACTTAACCTCAACCTGTTCTCCCAATTTCTGAACCTATTGAGGGCCTCTGGGAGAGTGGGGAGGGAGCTAAAGCTATGAACATCCTCAAAACTCATCAGGGAGTCAGGTTTATTTGTGTGCAGTTTCTTCTCTGTGAAAACTATGAATTATTAACAAATGTATAATTGTCTGAGCACCACAAATGTAACTTCAAAGGTTTATTATCAATAAAAGGACTGGTAAATGGAAGAAAAAATAAAAGATAAAGAGGATAAAGGATAGAGAGCTGTCTACTACAATCAGTATTCACTTGTAATTTTTTCCATATTTCAGTGACCTACTTTGGATTTATCAAACAAATGGTATACCCCCTAAAGGCAAGAACAATAACTTTTATTATATATTTTTTTCTATTTTTCTCTTCCTCATCCCAAAATTACATACACACTTGCTCACACAGATGACAATCTGAGGAGTGTGTCAACTCTCCGATTTATATGACTTCAGTTACTAACATAAATGCTTCAGAATCTGGGTCCTCCTTTTCCTTAAAACATGATTAAAAAAATATGAGATAGTCTTTTTGTATTTTTATGAGACAGTCTTGATGTGTAGAACCTACCTGTCACATTAATGGTAATTGAATGGCTTTCAACAAGTCCAGATGAAAGATTCGCAGAACAGCGGTATGACCCATTATCATCAGGCAGCACACGATTAAAATGCAGAATAAAAGCTGAAATATTCTCCTTTTTGTCCCAACTTGTGTATGTATGATGTTTATTCCTAAAAGATAAACAGCTTTTTCCTTCGAGTTTGCACCAGATTACGTCAGGTCTGTTAGTACAGTATTTCACAGGGCATTTCAGATCAAATGATTTCCCTGCTGAGACAGTGTATATGGAATGTCTCTTTACATGCAGTTGTTCTTTACATGATTTTTCACCTGAAAGATGAAAACAAAATTAAAATCAAATATGTTCTAGAAAGACCAGATATCTGCCATTCAACAGTTCCTGCCAAAGATTTTATAATTTTATAATTTTCCCAAATAATGTGTTTTTTTTTTAAAGATTGTATTTATTTATTTGACAGAGAGATTGAGAGAGAGAGAGAGAGCACATAAACAGGGGGAGAGGCAGAGGAAGAGGGAGAAGCAGACTCCCACCAAGCAGGGTACCCAATGTGGAGCTTGATCTCAGGACCCTGGGATCATGACCTAAGCTGAAGGCAGACACTTCACCAACTGAGCCACCCAGGTGCCCCCCCCCCCACCGCCCATAACATTTTTCAATGTATTAACCCTTACTGGCAGAGTGTGTGGTACATAGTAGGCACATAATAAGTATTTGCTGAAAAAAAATTCCTCAATTGTTAATCCCCTCAATTACCAAAACATTACTGACATTTTTAATTTTATAAAATGTTATTTTATTTTATTATTTTGTAGCTACTCCAATGGTAGCAAATAATAATAACAGTGTCTGGTCAATAATTTACTATATTCCAGAGGCTGTTCAAAACACATTAATAGGGACGGTTGGGTGGCTTAGTCGGTTAAGCGTCTGCCTTCAGCCTGGGTCATGATCCTGGGATCCTGAGATCCAGCTCCACTTCGGGCTCCTTGCTTAGCAGGGAGGCTGCTTCTCCCTCTCTCTGCCTCCTCCATACTATCGCTCTCACTATCTCTCTTTCTCAAATAAATAAATAAAATCTTTTAAAACCCACTAAATATTTTGACTCATTTAATTTTTACAACAAAATATATATTATTATGACAGCTATTTTTCAGAAGTAGTAAAATATTTGCCTAAAGTTATATGCTAATAATTAGGGGAATCAAGACTCAAATTCATACTAGGGGTCCATTGCTCTCTAATTCATTACCCATTTCTCTGTTATTGTTTCTTGAGAAGTAATAACACTTTCTATTACTAGCTCTGATATATTCCAATAAGTGGGAGAGAGGAACTTTTGCAGACAACTATTTCCCTATTATATTTGGTATAAAATAATTTTATTACTTTTTTTTCAGGGGCTTTAGTGCTGCCCTGCAAATTTTTTCCTTGACTTTTCCTATGTATGACACACGCAACTCAAGATCATTATTGAAAGATAGGATGTTTTGACATAATATAAGTGTTTTGTCTTCCAAAGGGGAAGAAGGAACAGTGATGCACCTCTTTTGGAAGTTCTGCCTTTTGGCCTAACAAGGCCTAACAAGAAGTTACCTCCCTTTGTTTTGGTGGGGAGAGCTTTTTCCTAGAAACAGATTTTCTGTTATCTTTTATAAACCTTCTGTTAGTAATTGTCAGTTGCGTATAAATCTGCAGCCAAGAAAAAAGAACTTTTAAAATTATCTATTACTACTGAATAAGTTCTGTAACTCTTCACTTACCATGAAAGTATTTACCTGGAAACATCAATATCTAGGATGTAACTGAGAACCAAGATACATGAGGAAGTATTCCCTAAACCAGCAAAATAGATAACGCAAGAACCCAAACTCATCTCACTTTATACATAATCCTTATAATTCCCTTATTATTTCCTAATTAGGTTAGAGGGTATAATTGTGTTATATAATACAGAATAATAACTATACTCATAACGAGAAGACTGAGTCAACAGCAAAACTTATTACATATATTCAGCTTAAAATATTCATTTTTTGAAACAAAGAAGAGTTCAACCCATTTTAAAAAGAATTTCTTCAAAAATGGTCACGTCAAAAAGCATTTTGGCTTCTAAAGGAGCAAACTTTGGTTACTTAGAATGTATATTTATGTGGAAGTATTCACTCTTGGATAATGGTTGGATTATATTGTCCCTTTGGAGACTCATGCACATGAGCAAGAAAAAATGGCACCAACTGGGGCGCCTGGGTGGCTCAGTGGGTTAATCCACTGCCTTCAGCTCAGGTCATGATCTCAGTGTCCTGGGATCGAGTCCCGCATCAGGCTCTCTGCTCAGCAGGGAGCTTGCTTCCCCCCCTCTCTCTGCTTGACTTTCTGTCTACTTGTGATCTCTCTCTGTCAAATAAATAAATAAAATCTTAAAAAAAAAAGTTCACCTTTAAAAAAAATGGCACCAACTTATGACAACCACTCAATTTTTTTGTGTCAGTTACATTATGAGTGTATATAAATCATAGAATATTCTACTACTGATCCCTGTGCTGGGAAAACAAAATAACTACAATTAGCCAGATTCCTTTTAGTTAAGAATGTGATAGTGGTTCATACCTTTTTATTTTTCCATTAGAGCTAAGTCTTGAGAGTGTTTTCTCTTTAAGTTCCTTTCCCTACGTCTTTATGGGTTTTTTTTTTTTTTTCTTGGCTTTGTCTTTCTCCGTTTTGAACTACCCTCCCAGCCACATATCCAATATATCCTCTTCATTAATTTCTTTCACTCATCTCCAAGTGTCCTTCTGGACAGAAGTACTGTCTCACATCAGCATGACTGAAAGGATAGCTTAAACTAGCGTGTAAAGGACAAAGCAGGCTAAGGGCAACTCGGATGTTGAGGTGGAGGACAACTTTTGGCCCTGCCTTACCTTACACATACTCAGCTCAACTTAGCTGAATGTTCCACTTTGTATATTCTCATTTTTAGCAATTTCCTAACCTCCAAAAAAACCTGCCAGTATAATTTCTGCTCACATCTCATCAACCTCTGCTGCGTTTCCAGGAACCAGATTGAGAACTGTGGAGAACTTTCAGAAACTTTGGAATATTCATATATTTATAAATGCATTGAAACCTCAAACATGATCATTTTAAGGCTTACTAGACTTACTAATTCAGTTGCTTCCAAAAATTCAAAATAAAAATGAAAGCAAACTAAAAGCCAAGTTATAAGGATGAAGTTTTCAAAAACTTGAAGAGAAAGGGTAAGGTAATTTACCAACAGGAAGTGCCTAAGAATATAACACCTGGATGTGGTTAGACTTGCAACAAGAAAGCAAAGAAGCCAGAGGCAGAGAAGCCAAGTGAAACTCACATTTCCAGAACTCCATTCCTCCTCCCCCTGAAGTTAATGGACTGCCTCAGCCTCCTAACTTCCCTTTTCATGTACCTGGATCTGGATAAGTCAGTCAGAGTTGTTTTGTTTTGTTTTTTTAAGATTTCATTTATTTATTTGACAGACAGACATCACAAGTAGGCAGAGAGGCAGGCAGAGAGAGAGAGAGGAGGAAGCAGGCTCCGTGCTGAGCAGAGAGCACCGCAGGACCCTGGGATCATGACCCGAGCCGAAGGCAGAGGCTTTAAACCAATGAGCCACCCAAGTGCCCCAGTCAGTCAGAGTTTATGGAGCCTAGAACTCAGTGCCAACACTGTGGAAAACAATGAGATATTTGTAGAAAAGGCCTTCCTGCCCTCAAGGAGCTTAGCATTTAATTGATGAGAGGAGATTAATTTACATAGGCACTTGCTCAGAATAAATTTATCTAAATTTATCTACCATGCTTTTTATCTTCAAATATATCTGAGCTGAAACCAGGGCTCAAAGGGACCCTGTATGTCCTTGTATGTTAGTTGTTAGGGGGTATAGAAGTAAATAAGACAAGGTGCCTTCCTTCAAGGGGTTTGCCTTCTAATGGGAAATAAAGATGTTTAACAGATGGGAGAATGAAATAACACTATAAAGAGGTGCAAAGTTTGCTTGGGTGTGCAGAGGATTAATCTCAGCTGGGACTATTGTTACGAAGCTTAATGAACTGTAGTGAATTAGTAACCTTTTGATAACCAGAGCCCTGAAAGGGAGAGGGGAGGTATTTTAGGACTGAAGACAGGGAAGGGCAAAGACAAAGAAGCCAGGAATCTCATGGCAGATTCAGGGAATGGATACATACTTGGATCATGGGTTGCTCACATAGTGACCCGGAGACCACAGGTTGGTTCAGAATAAATGAAGCAAGCATTAGTTGGGCCGTGTTTAAACTCCACTTACTCACCATGAGAAAATACAGAGCCTGATACTTTTGAGATATTTATAAAAGTCACATAAATACCTAAAAACTAGAATAACCATTCAAACATAGTTGCTCGGATACTCTCAAATACTAATATATTGGTGATGTTGAGATAGCCACATGGTCTCACTGGACCTCAATTTCTGTAAAACAGGATGAAAACAGGAAAATTCTCACCATACTCGCCTACACAAATGCATCTGCAGCTTCAGCGCCCTCACTGTGTGACCGACAGGTTAAAACCAGCTCTAGGTCTGTGTTGCCTTTCCATTTAGCCACTGAGCTGTTACCCAGTGCTAGTAGCACAAGTGAATATCCCTTCGAGTCCCAGCCTGTGTGGCTATGTGCGTGGGGAGAGGACAGAGCAGGGGTAGGAGAGGAGGAGAGCCAGCTGATGGTCCTGACCCCATCACTGACTCCCAGTGGTGTTATGAAAACGTCGCCGGGGTTCCTGCATATTCTTATCAGCAAGATGAAGATCACTGGCTGTTACATTGGCTGATACAGGGAATTTTCTTGAATGAAGGAATGAATGGATGAATGCAGACTTGCCAACAAGCGTTGAAAACCATGAAGAGGACTCGCTCTTTGTTCGAAGAGGGTATTAACGTGTCCCATCTTCCTGAAACTCAAATGTATGTTTGTAACGCAGGAATGCTACACGGAGCTGAATGGCACAAATCTAAGTTTCCATCAGACAGCCATGTTGACCGTTTGCTCCTGGTCCTGAATTTTGTATGACTATTTCACGATATTCAGGAAATCAAAAGCTGTCCCCGAGGTGTTTGTCTTGTCAAAAAAGCATTTTCTGAAGAGAGGTGAGGAACACAATTGCTTTTAGATGGAATGTATCAGCCAATGGTAGTTGTTCCTGTTGTTATTCTCAAACATTCACAGCTAATGGTGGGGAATTTTCAATGCCAAAAATAATTCAAATACACATGCAGTAAAAGGATGGCTTTTGTATGATGAAGTATCCCTTTTTAAGTCACTAGAGGTTTTAGGAGACGTAAGAGTTTTTTTGTTTTGTTTTGTTTTTTAAGATTTATTTATTTGAGAGGGAGAGAGATCTTGAGAAGGGTGTGGGGCAGAGGGAGAAGCAGACTACCTGCTGAGCAGGGAGCCCGATGTAGGGCTCAATCCTGGGACTCCAGGATCATAATCTGAGCTGAAAACAGACCCTTAACTGACTGAGTCATCCAGGTGCCCTGGAAGACTTACATTTAAAAAAAATCTTTATGAAAGCCATGGCTTTCACAACACACATATTCCACACACATTCCATGACCAGGGCATATCTAGCATTATATGATGCCCAGAGTGCACCATTTCTAACAACCTCCTCCTTCATATGGAAAAATGTTTTCAGAGATCATGAGTGGAAACGAACAATACAATGGACAGAAAAGAAATACAGACAGTGAATATTTCCTTTCATTGAACTTCATACATAAAACCATGGAGGTTAAAAAGTATTTTTAAATTATGAGAATCAAAAAAGGAAAAATGCACCAAATTGTCTATTTAATAGTTTTGTAACTATTTAAACAGTGTGAACTTTGATCTTTTAGTTACAGTCTGATATAGTAGTCTACATAAATAATTTTCCAGTAGCTAATAAAGAAATTTTATTAAAACTGAAATTCTACAAAAGATACAAGTTAGGCAATTACTAAATTGTACCACGAATGTGAAGTTTTATTTGACTCATTCTTTAATTTTAAAACAACACTTTAAAGAGAACACATTTCAGCTGTATATATATTATTTGATAAAACGTGAAGCTTTAAACTTCAAAACTAAAGTTTATACCTGAAAACAAACTACACGGTACAGTTTGTACGATTTCACTTTTCAATTTTAAATAAATAAATATCCAAAGTGGTTGCACAGAAAGCAATGAAATGGCTCACATTCTGTTTCTTTGGCTCCAGAGTCCCTGTGGTATTGTTATTTATTTAAAATCTACTGTTGAAATGAAGGAATACATAGGGGCATAGGGATCAGAGACAAAACAGCCTGGAGCAAGTGCAGGTGATGCTGGACATTATAAATTAACATGTGGAATGAACACATGAATCTGTGTGCATGCCCAGAGCCAGTTCTGTAACTGGAAGTTCTCTGAGTTAGCTTTCGTGTAGAATACAATGTTCTTCAAGGGGGAAGTACTAAAAATGTGCTAATTGGAAACGTACATACATATCATTAAAACTCAAGAGTACCTATAGTAATTATTTAGAATTTAGACCAAAAATATTTTTGAGGGGATATTATTATTATATTATTACATATAATATAATAATACTATTATTATATTATCACTGATATTTTTCAGAATTCTTAGTACATGGTGATAATTAAAAGTAGCTTTATTTGTTTTAAAATTCTGTAGTGATAATATACCCCCTTCTTGCCCAGACCTGGAGGCGTGGACATCGCCCTATGACTACTTAGTAATGTGACAGTTTCTAGTGCAAGGGGAATGGTCTTCAATTTTCCTTTCAGTTTTTTTTTTTTTTTTTTTTTTTTTTTTTTTAAATCCTGAACAAGATACAATCCCTCAGAGCTTTCAGATTCCCAAGAGAAAGAGAGCCCTCTGGCTGGGTCAGTTAGGAAATGCTCCAAAGAGGAAGCCCAAACCCACCCTGGGGCAAATCTTGTACACTTTCTATTATTACAGTATGATACCATCACCTACCTATGACGTGGCCAGAACCTAGGAGCCTTCTTGGTTTCTTTCCTCTTTCCTACCCCATTCTATCAGTCATCAAATTAAATTTATTCAGCATCCAAAATGTCTTGCCAATTTGCTTCCATAAAACTACCTTAATTTGGGTCTTATTTTGTTCCATGTGGATTATTATCACAGCCTACCAACTAGTCTTCTACATTCCAAACTTGGCCTTGTTCCCCTCTGCCCACTGCATTTATTCTTCATATCACTATCACAGTTTGCATTCTCAAAATGAAAATCCAACAGAAGGATTTTGTACCTTAAATCCTTCAGAGACCCTTCAATGCCTGCAGGAAATGTCCAGACTCCATCAAATGAAACTTAGCCCTTACTTCCTTTTGTAAACTCACTCTGCCTCCATCCTCAAGCAACCCAAGTCCATTGGACATCCCCCGCTCAGTGAAGGTCCCATGCTGCTCTGTGTGACATGCAGCATTTCTTTATAATTAAATATGTGTTCATGCATCTGTCTTCCTACCAGGTCCATGACTTTCTCGATGAGATAGTACTTGTCTCTGCAGGAGGAGCTGGGCTTAGTATGAAAGGAAGAAGGCCCAAAGTAGCCTGAGACTGAACCATGAGAGCTCAGGAAGAGAAAAATTTCCTGCTCATAACTCTGACTAATGCTTTCTATGCACTAAGGGAGCAGAGCAGACACATCTGACCTATTACAAAGGTGGCCCACAGGGCACTGAGGTGAAGAATGCATGCATCTCAACATACCCCATAGTGGTTAAGTTATAACCACTAAAGAAAAACTAGACCTTATAAGTATACAGTGTGGGAAGGTCTGATTTATGTCCACTGAGGGGTGGTATTCAAAATATTTAACAAGTGATACTCTGTGGTCATCCAGATACCTGGATCAGCCAATCAGAAAGGCATGCCAGCCACAAAAACTCCACGGGCCAGTACCTTCCAGCTAAGAAGGTGCAGGTGTCAATACCAACAGGAGCCAGGGAGGGTAGCTAATTTGCGAAACCTATTAGCTCTTTAAAAAAAAAAAAAAAAAAAAAAAGCTTTGTGATTCTGAATCCCATGCAAAGTACAATTATTTCTAATTTTTAAAGACCATGTGCCCTGAGTATAACTGTTATCATGAGGAAAATCTCAACTGAGATTCACTCTTGCTCCACTGAAAAATTCTTACACATGCATGGAAAGTTGAAACTGATTACATTTACTCAAAGAAGTGGGTGACTGTAATGAACACAGGTGAGACCTTGACTTGAGCTATGACAGAGTTAAACAAAAAAGTATCAATAATTTTTGAAATCATGAAAGATATAATACATCAATCATTTTCTGTGGTGTGAAGCAGGATTTTATCTTCTGTCAGAAGATACTGTGATAGACAAACACAGGAAAAAACCCTCAAACTTAGATACATGGTGAGGAGGCTACAGAAGGAGGGAAGTCTTCAGGCTTAGGAGGAAAATAAGTCTCCTGAGGAATCCAGTGGTACAATTTGCCGTAATTTTGAGGGCCAGAGTGGTGGACGATGGGGGAGAACTGATGACCCCCAGGGAAGGGAACTAAGTGCCTGTTCCCCTGCAAATTAGATGGGTTCAGGGGTTGCCTGAGGCAGTGGGCTGAACAAAATCAAGGCCAGTTCACGTACAGCAACAGCAGGCATGGAATTACACATCAGAGGTTCTGGAAGGTTCCTGGACACCTCAAGGAATCACATGCACAGCATCAGAAAGTCCATGTGGCACGCTTCTCAGCATAAGCTAGTTGGCATAGACTCGGAAAATCAGAAATGTGGTGACATGAGATGAAGTTGGTGGCCATACAGACACCACTAATTTAATGCCTTATGTAGTGTGGATTAAATTTACCACTTTAATTCTGTGGTAAACAAACCTGCTGCATAAGTCAGATAACCCTGGATGTGCTAGGAATACCTGTAAAGAGTGACCATTGGTAAGTTACGCTAAACCCAGTGCCATGATCTCAGGGGTACAATGAAAACTGAAAGCCTCAGTCCTCAGAATAACGTATATCTGACAAACAGCATGCAGTGTAACACTGATCAAAGACATAGACATGGATGAAGTAATTGTTCAGGTTTTTCTTCTTCTCTGTGGATATTGTCTGATACTGGTCTTTAGAAGGGGATAGGCATCTCTTTCCTGTCTGAACATACACATGTAAAGATGCACACAAAGAGATAAGGAGAGAGAGAGTGAGACTCACATTAACTTAAAGTTTCTTTAGCTAAAATGGGACTGGAAAGTATTAAAGAATTAACTTCACAACAAGAATGTACATAGTATGAATCCAAATTTGTTCTCATTGCTTAAAAGAACAAGAAATGAGAAAATTGAGAGAATTTTCACAATCATTTCTATTACCATTTCCTCCTTAAAAATCTCACTATATTGGAATGTGAAAACTTTCTCTAAATTTGCTTTCACGTGGTATTTATTTAGCACACTGAAGCAATTTCTTCTAGGCTTGGATTTCTCATTCTGTGATATGACTCTTTGGGGGAAAATCTGAAGACTCTCTTTTCAATATAGTTTTATTGAGCAATGTAAGACTTTAAGACATCCCTTGGTTTTGTCTAGTTTGGGATAAGTCTTAAATTGTTTTGTCTTGAAATAGTCATTTTAGTATTTTTCAAAGCTTCATCTAACAGTCAGCAAAGCTTACCAATGACCTGTGCCATTTCCTCTCCTTGAGATATTAAAAGACAGGACCCACAGGGAACATCAGTAGTCATCAGGTCAGACAGCACATGGGTGGCACAAGTCACATTTGGGGGATCACCTCCAGAATCACAGCTTCACATTCATTGTCACTTGCTCATAAGCACAATAATACCTCACAATATCAAGTGCTGCAGACCCCCCTAGATCCTCCTGATGGGAGGAAGATAGGGATGTAACTAACATTTTTGAGTTCTTATTATGTGTTTTACTCTTAGGTACCATACATACATCATTTCCTTTAATCCTTAAAATCTTATCAGGTATTTGCAGTTATCATCTTAGTTTTTAAGATGGAGAAACCAAGTATTCGAGAAGCTAAGCCGCTTGCTGAGACAACCAGTTTGTGGGAGTCCGAGCTAGGACCAGGACTTGAGCCCAGGCCCGGCTAACTCCAAAGCAAATTATATGCCAGGGTAGTTGTGGAAGTAAATGAGAACACATAGGAAGAGTTCTTAGCATTATGCTTGGCTCGTAATAGGCAATAAAAAAATACCAGGTATTCTTTTTTCTTAGGATGAATTTAAGGAAGTGACACAGTAGTTGAGCAAAGCCTGCAGGTGGCAGAGACAAAATGGCGACCAGAAGTTCTGCCCCAAATGCCTCTGCTCTGAGCAGTTATTCCTAGCTGAGTCAAGTATCATCAGTGATGCATAACAACTGGCATATAGATTGGGCAAACAAATATAATGGATACAGAAAAGGCAGTTTATCCCATAGAAAATTGTACTTTTATATATGAGAGGTGGAATCTTACAAAATTATACTAACAAAGGGTGCCTGGGTAGCTCAGTCAGTTAAGTATCTGACTCTCGATTTTGGATCAGGTCATAATCTAAGGGTCATGAGATTGAGCCCTGTGCACTAGGCATGGAGCTGCTTAAGATTCTCTTTCTCTCTGACCTACCCCCTCAAAAAATAGATGATAATAATAATAATAATAATTAAAAAGTTAAAAAAAAAGAATTATACTAACCAGCAAGGCCAGCCTTGGTCAAAAGTGGGAAGTAAAATACCTTTGTCTTTGGATACTTTTCCAAGATTTATTTTAGTACTTCTCCATTACATCTCTACCAAGTGACAAATGTCCCTTTATGGTTCTATCCTACTGGTCACTGACTTTGTCTGTCCAGCCAAAGGATTCACATGTTCTCATTTCTGCAGAGTTCTGCCCACCTCATTCGACAAGAATGAGTATCTTGTGGAGTGTTTGTTAGCCAATTCTACAATTCTCTCTGTGGAATAGCAAACGTTTTGGGCCAGTTTAGTGAGCCCTAAAGAACGATGACTCATATTGATAATTTAGACAACAGCTCCAGAAGACTTTGACTGCCTGCTCCTGGAAGACCCTGTGGTTCAGAAATGCTAAGGCCTCCATCCTGACCACAATGACTTCTGGAAGAACAGCGCAGAAAAAGCCTACAGCATAGCTTAGAAGCCATAGCCAGTAGCATCAAAGAGAGCCTTTGTCATCATACCAGAAATCAACATAAGGATTTCTAAATACTGCCTTCAGTGATTTTGTGGTTACTTGGGCTGCTCAGGGTAAGCATAGGTTCTGTGTTGCTGTAAAGACACAGAGAAAGTCCACCTCTACTTCTTTCCCAGGTACTTCCTCCCTTTCTTAATGCACTCTACCTCAGAGATCACACGGAGATTCACAGAGTTTTCAAAGCCAGAAAAGATACTAAACAATATTCATGTGAGCAGAAACTGCCAATTGTCCCCCAATATTAATTCTTCTCTTCTAAATGGTAGAAAAACATTAAATAGGGCCACAACTACCCAGCTAGGACTTAAGTGCCCCAGCCTGCCTTATAATGGCTTCTGGACAATGAGCTGTTTATGACATATTTGAGTTCCAGGTTGTGTTCACAAGATAAATATGGCTATCAGGAAGGAGAAAAAGAGAAGTTAGCTCTACCAGCTAAACCCGGGGTTTCCCTATGACTGACCCAGATCACCGTTCCCAACACTCTGCCGGACTCTGTTCAAAGTGTACCTCAAATTAGATAAGTTTAGATTCTGAGCATTCGAGAATGATACCCCTGCACATGCATGCATGGGTGCTTGGTAATTGCTTCCGTAGAGGTAAGCATGTCAATCAGAGGCCATCACCATGAAAGGATAGGTGGATAAGAATGAGCTTATTTTGAGGTAATGGAATGGTGACTATTAGAAAAGTGAATCAAACTGCATATTCTGTCAAACAGCTTACAAAGACAGTATCACTGAAGTCACATGACCAAAGCCTTGTTATTTCTTGGTAACTGTGGATGGTTGTAGATAATGATATCAAGAGCTATTTATAGAGAACTTTTCTCAACCCCAAATGAGAGATAGCCTCCCAATCCTTCCTGAAGGAAACTATCAAGCTAATTAAATTTTGGACTAAAAGAAAAAAAAAACATTAGTTAAAGTTACAGACCACTTAATGATGCATCAAGTAAATCATAGGAAATCCTCAAGCTATAAAGGTTAAAATTAATGTGTTCTGAGTGTTGTGTAGAATTAGTTCACTTACTATAGGAACCCCATAAGATCAGTGTCATTGTTGTCCCCTATTGTTTAGATGAGTAAACAGAACCAGAAAGTTACAGTCACAGTAAGTGGCAGAGATGGGACAGTAATCCAGGCAGTCTGGATCTCGAGTTCCTGATCCTAACCTTTCCAAGAAACACAGTAAAAGATTGATTTAATTTGGCAACCTGATTATGAATGCCTGTGAACATTTTTCCTTCCACAATTTGGAACTCTAAAGTTGAAACTCACAAGTAATGAAAACTAAGTAGGAACGCCCCAGCTACTCAAGATAACCAGAATTTGACTTCAAAACGACATCAGAGGAAATTTTGGTAGTGAGATAGAGGAAGCAACAATTAATTAAAGAGCTTCTCAGGGTTAGAAAATCAATTCAAGGCTCTTATCAGCACACAGGTTCATCTTTTCATGCCTTAATCCAGGAAGTCCTTTAGCTCCGGAATATTTTCCTAGACATTTATGTAAAAGGTATGCCTATTTTGTGGCAGGCATTTTTGTAATAACAATACACAGGCATTTGGCAGAAGAAGGAGTGCTACCTCCAGCACACCAGCTACACATTTCAATAGGAACAAATGGCTAGAGCCATAGCAATAAGCCTGATAAAGACACTGTGTTATCGGGCGCCTGGGTGGCTCAGTGGGGTAAGCCGCTGCCTTCGGCTCAGGTCATGATCTCAGGGTCCTGGGATCGAGGCCCGCATCGGGCTCTCTGCTCAGCGGGGAGCCTGCTTCCCTCTCTCTCTCTCTCTCTCTGTCTGCCTCTCTGCCTACTTGTGATCTCTCTCTGTCAAATAAATAAATAAAATCTTAAAAAAAAAAAAAGACACTGTGTTATCAAACAGGAACTTCAAAAAATGATGGGTGCCCTTTCTGCCCTGTTTCTTCTCTGACCCAAAGATGTAAATGTAAAGAATGTACAATGTACATTGCCAATGTAAAGAATTCAGTAATTTAGTAAATCACAGGAAATCCCCAAGATGAATAGTTTAAAATTAATGTGGTTTTAAGGAATGGAGTCATCAGCTCTGTCTGGGAGAACAATTCTCACCAAACATTTATCTCAACCTATATCTTTAATTTAATGCAAGTTATGCTTGTTCCCAGGGAAGGGACAATCTAAGTGGAATGCGGGGTATGGATCCATGGACCATACTGAATTATCACAATGAAGAAGAAACAGAACACATACAAGAGCCAAGTGGAGACTCAGACCGAACTACTGTGTTCTTGATGGAGCCAAACCATAAGTGGCCACTGGTATAAGATTAGTTTTTTTGTTTGTTTGTTTGTTTAAATCATAATAAGTAGCGGTCAGTCAAAGATTTCCTACTGCCTTCATGTCAGATCATATTTAGTGCCAAGTGGTACCCAGACACTTAACTGCTATACTCCTGCCTGCTTAAAGAACGGAATCCTTGGTTGATCCTCAACTGAACAAGTGGTCCAAAGACTTGCAGCTGGGACCTGCTCTCTGGTGATGCACCTCCACTTACAACCTAGGTCTGTCCAGTATAATCTGCCCATCTGTACAGGAAGGAAGGTGCTGACACCTTTATTCTTTCATCAGGATAAAAATAAAAATCACCGTCAGATACCAAGGGGCAGAGTTCTCTCTAATTTTTTTCTGAGAAACACAAAAATCAACCAAGCATAATTTTATTACAAAGAACGACCTTAAACAAGAAGTTTATAGGGAAAATAACATTTTTTCCAACCTTATGATAGATAGAGCCTCATTCCTGGGAAGAGGCACACAGATTTCACATTGTTTTTAAGTGGAAGGAAAGAAGTCCATAAAAATTAAAGAAAAATTAAATTGTAAAATAAAAAAATAAAAATTTAAGAATCTGAAACTGGGCCAATGTAAAGAATTCAGTAATTTAGTAAATCACAGGAAATCCCCAAGATGAAGAGGTTAAAATTAATGTGGTTTTAGGGAATGGAGTCATCAGCTCTGTCTGGGAGAACAATTCTCACCAAACATTTATCTCAACTTATATTTTAAATTTAATGCAAGCTATGCTTCAATCTACCAACTGCTTTACAGTAGACCTGGTTGGCACTTTATCTGAGGCTTTCCATTTCATTCTCCAAATAATTTGATTCTCTATAGTTGGGGTCAAATATATTGGGCTATGTATTTTATTTATTCATTTTTTTAGCTTTAAAAGCTCAGCTATTTTAAACGATAATATTAGCACTTATTTCCCATCTAACGAAATTTTGTGGGGGGTGCTTGGTGAAAATAATATTAGCAAAAACACCATTAATATTTATCAGCTTTTATTATGTGGACCTGTTATACCTGGCACTTCATTGATATTATTGTATTTATACCGCAGGCCCATATTTTAGGTACAATCATTATCTCTGTCTTACAAATGAGGAGACTAAGGATAAAAGAGGATAAGAAACATGACCAAGGCCACACAGTAAGTGGCAGAGCCAGTAAACAAGCCCAGTCCTAAACTCCCCCCCCCCCACACACACACACATACACTGACATGGGGCTCAGTCCCAGGATTCTGGGATCATGACCTCATCTGAAGGCAGACACTTAACCAACTGAGCCACCCAGGCATCCCAGCACTGAACATTCTTTTCCTCCATTTCACACAGGAGAGTTTATGTGTTCTTCAAACTGGTATGAATTCTATTTAATACACGACTCCAGTTACGGCTGTGTGATTTTAGGTGTCTGATGGAAAATGAAAAACCCAGCCAGCCATCTAAGCACCTCACCAACATAATACCAAATTACTCACACACATAAAGAATGCTTAGGTTCCTGGGAATTTTTATTCTGCACCTAGTTGTGTGCCATCCTAGCATCATGAAGACAAGTTCTAAACCAAGCAGCTCCAGGATTTACGATGACATTCAGGAGGATTTCAGTCACTGTATTTTCTGAATTAAAACCACATCACATTAACTGATAAGAGTATGTATGTTTGTGGGGATAAGCAGGCAGGAGATTTGAAATCAGACCTGAGAAAATCAGAAACTTCTGCTATATAGCCTTTCCAATATATGGGCCCCTGTGTCCATGTACGGGAGCAAATGAATTTACTAGAAGAAAGTAACGGCTTTTTTGTCCTCATAAAATCTTTGTGGAGATGGCCACATATCAGGCAGACCTCAAGCTGTTTTCTATGCCAAATGACACCCAAGTAGGAACCATTCTCTTTCAGCCTAATAGGAACAATGACAGAATGCTCTGATTCTTGATCTTTGAGTATTTGCTTACACGGTGTTCTCCAGGCAAACACCCTACCGAGGTAAAAAGGGCAACTCTGTTTGGTGACATTACTCAGTAGTAGCCACAGAGACAGGTACAACCCCAGTTATCCAACACCCATCCAGCTGAACACGACAGCACTCTGCTTGCCTCTGTCTCAAAAAAAAAACCAAAAAAACAAAAAAACAAAAACAAGCTATTCAATCATCAGGATGGCATCCAGAGCATTTTTGCTAGAAGTTGTGATACATTTGTACCTTATTTATAACATCCACCCAATTCTTTCCTTACCATCAGAACATTTTTTTTTTTTTTAAGAAAATCAGCCAAGCCATGACTTGAAAACCATGTTCTTATTTGGTTGATGTTCTAGAATGTGCTCAGTGAGCAAATCTCACTGCATGGTTCCATCCACCATTATCCGCTTGACATAAAAGAACACATCCTACTAACACCGCAAGTGAAAACACTCCCTCCACCTCTGGGAAATAAAATAAGAGATTATCTATGTTGGTGCCTTACCGTTGATACTCCAGATGCTCAGATGTGGGATTAGGACGAATACCAGGCACAATTTCCCAATTCCAAACATGCCAGGCAATGTCTTCATTTCCTGCGCATACCAGGGACAAGAAAACTTCACAAGTAGACTTCTTTTCTGCCCTTGAATTCTTCAGGATTGGACCAGGTTACCTACCTCAGCGACATCTGTGAAGTAAGTGGAGAAAAGCAAGGAGGTGGCAGAAGATAGTAGGAAGAACCTGAATCGTTTGTGAAACAAAGTGAACAGAAAGACGATGTGATACTCTATTCTGTGGTTTTTGCTTCTTGCCAAATCGGCTGTTCACTTTCAAATACTGGTCTGCAAAGCAGCTCAGTCCCTAACTTCTCCTTCCGCTTTACCACCCTTTTTGCCCCACATTGAGGTTTTTCTCATTCAAAGCTGAGTAACATGAAAAATCAAACTCTAAAGAAATCTATATTGTTGCCATCTTTAGGTTGAGATTTTAATCAAATTAAGGTCAGGGAATTCATGGTAAAAAGTGCCTATGGTAAGTATGCCTTTCCCCCCTTTTCATAGCTTCAGACTATGAAACTTCTTTTATGTAGAAAGTTTTAGATTTTTTCTTCCTAAACACCATGTCATGGCAAGATGAGAATGCTTATTGTGATTATACCAGTGATTTATTTGAGGTTATGGAGAATATGAGTGACAGGAAACACTTCCTCAACAGATGAGGGAAGGGCAGGTGTCTCTGATCTGTAGATAAATATCAATGGAACAAGACCATTGTTAATATTAGCTACATTTCTCCCTCTAAATAACTAAGTTCCGAGCTAAATGAGATCTTGAATATCAATTAAAGGAAACTTTCATTTTCAACATTCTTCATGTGGTTATTATATGGATGAAACAGAAAAGGAAGAAATGGAAAAGTTCAAGATCAGATAGTCTAGGCTCAAGGTGGGACTGTTTTCTCAAAGGCCACTTGTAAAAATTAGCTGTGCTTCTAATTATACATGCATATATACCTACATACATACGTATATATGTACACACACACACACACACGCACGCATGCTTGCACATATATATAAGATTTTACTTATTTGAGAGAAAGAGTGAGAGAGAGTGAACATGAGTGGGTGAGGGGCAGAGGGAGAAGCAGAGTCCCTGCCAAACAGGAAGCCCAACCTAGGGTTCAATTCTGGGACTCTGGGATCATGACCTGAGCCGAAGCAGACCCTTAACTGGCTGAGCCACCCAAGTGCCCCTGTGCTTCTAATTATAAGAGCTAGTTAAATTCACCTATTTGAGGTTCCAAATGAGAAATCTAGATTTGTGACATCTGTGGTCATTGACAAAAGCTGATTTTGTAATCAGCTTCTCCTGGAGGCTGGTAATTTTCTTCCAAGGCCAAACTTCAATGGTTTCAAGTACCTAAGTTAAAAAAAACAGTTTCGTTGTATTTATTGATTCAGACAGACATTGTGTGATGGTTGGAGGCCCCAAGATGAATGATTTTAAAGAGCTCAGTGGAAGGGAGGGTGTGGGGTTCGGGTGAGCCTGGTGGTGGGTATTATGGAGGGCACGAATTGCAGGGAGCACTGGGTTTGGTGCATAAACAATGAATCTTGGAACACTGAAAAAGTAAAATTGAATTAAGAATAAAAAAGAAAAGCTCAGTGAATTGGGTGCTATAATCTCCCCATATTTGCCTTTAGTGTTGGAACTGAAATATTCATGTATTTCAACCACCACAGTTTAACACAGAGTGACTATACCTGTCTTAGAACATCCATTACTTACCAAGTAAACATCCTGTGAAATATTTACCCAGCATTTACACAACTTTCTTTCCCGTGCTCAAGGTGAAATGCAAACTTCCTGTGGCAGCTGAGGCAAGCCTCATTATCCATTTAAAATGGTTCCAGAAGTCAAAAGTCATAAACCGTAGCCATGGATCTCAGGCTATTTGTCCCAAATCAGAGACAAGTCATATACACTTAGCTTGTTTCAGCATAAAACCTTTTGATCTACTATTTTAAGGATTTCTTTTCATATAAAAAAGCCGAAGTGAATGAGATAACCTTATGTAACATCTAGTGCATTTTTAAAGATATCTATTTAATTACTTTTATCAGCATGACTGGCTCTTTATTACTCCACAGCTGGAGTCCTCAGAGGCTGTAGACAGAACCTTCCCTCAGAATCTGACTCCTGTTTTCATTCTAATTAAAAAAAAAAAAAAAAATATATATATATATATATATATATATATATATATATATGAAAGAAGCCTGGCTCCAAAGTTTGTTAGCTCAGCTGCAAGTCAATTTTGTTTTAAATTTCTACCTCATCTAGCAACTACCTTTCTTTTCTGAACCTTGTCCCATTATAATCATGTACTGTTTGATTAAAAATTTGTACTTTTTCATTAGAACATGTAAACTTAAAGAATCTACAACTACAGGGGCGCCTGGGTGGCTCAGTCACTGAGTGTCTGCCTTCGGCTCAGGTCATGATTCCAGGGTCCTAGGATCAGGCCCCGAATCAGGCTCCCTGCTCAGCAGAAGGCCTGCTTCTCCCTCTGCCTGCTGCTCCCCCTACTTGTGTGTGTGCTCTCTCTCTCTCTTTCTCACTATCAAACAAATAAATAAAATATTAAAAAAAAAAGAATCTACAACTACATTTTTAAAGAATTTACTACATTTAAAAAAGTGATTCCTTTGTTTTTTAGGAATAGTTTTAAAAACATGAATCTATCTCCAATTTTATCATGAAAGACAAAAAGCAAAATAGAAGTGGATTTCTTAAAATTCATTTCCAAGCATCTTAGGAGCTACATACAGGGAAAATTGTTTAGTTCACTTACAGATTCAGTTGCTTTCATGAATCATGAAGCATCTGTACTTTCTCCAATATTTTTACATCGGGGCGGCCGGGGGTGGGGGGAGGGACGGTGGTCAGAGAAACAGCAAACACAAAACAGATGCAGGACCCTAGAGAGAGCTTACTACTGATATTAGATAACATCAGCCCAAAGGGATGAATCTTGGTTTTAAAAATTTTAGCATCCCTGTTAACATTTCATAGCTTCTGCTGCAAATGTAGTCCAGCATTTAAAACTTTTTCCATTCTTCTGCTTGGTGTCCTCTCCTCATCAATGTTCTTTTTTTTTTTTTTTTTTTAAAGTAGGCAGAGGCAGGCAGAGAGAGCAGAGAGCCCAACGTGGGAATGGATCTCAGGACCCTGGGATCATAATCCAAGCCGAAGGGAGAGGCTTTATCGCACTGAGCTACCCAGACACCCCCTCATCAATGTTCTTGATAGCAATGGTTTCCAAATATCCTTGTACTTTAGAATCAGTCTGAGCACTTTTTATGCACTGGGTGAGATTCCCAGATCCTATCTAGGTCCATTGAATGAGAATCTCACAGGATTGAGGTCACATATCCCTGTTTTAAAGAAATCTCCCAAAGTGATTCTGATAGCTGATTTGAATGGATATTTGGAAACCAAGTATGAATTGCTAAGAGACATGGATTTTGCATCACAAAAGACTTGCTACCAAATCATTGCTGTTTATTAGCTGTAGAATCTTTAATAAATTCCTGGATTCTTAGTCTGTAGTAGACATAGAGTTGTACCACTTGGGTGACCCTTCAAGGACAGATTTGCTCTTGGCTGTGGAGAATGCAGTTGGCAGATAGCTTCCAGGTGGTAAACTTCTTTAGTGACCGGTCAGGTTGAGACTCACCAATCCAAGATCATGCTTTGTCATGCTGGCCATCTGGGGTTCCCATGGGATGCCGATGGGCAATACTTGACCCAGAGCTCCAGGTTGTCAGCCAAGGTTATGTCAGGCCTCTATCATAGTTTGACTTCTGCCTCTGCACAATCGTGCTCTGCCTCCTTACTTTCACAGGTATTGACTGCTAATCTATCCCAATATCTGCTTCCAGAGAGCCAAATCTATTCCACATCTCAATTTCCTGTTCTCTAGAACACAGATGGTAATAACATCTATCTGTTATGTTGGTGAATATGTGAGATAATGTATACAAAGTGATCAGTAAATTACATCTATAATTATTCTTGAACCAAAGATGGGCTTTAATTTGGACAAGATGGATACCAGGAAGCCTTATGTTCATAAGCCAAAAAATAATGATAGCAGAACAATTTGAATATGTTTATTTGTTAATGGGAGTCATTGTTGCATGGAGATTGAGACATTGAACAAGTGTGGTGACAGAACTTTGTTTAGCAAAGAAATGTAGCAGATTCAAGACGGTCTGAATTCCCCCTAAATTCACAAGGATGGGTCAGCCATGCAGGGAAACCTCAGAAGTTAAGGGCAGAAAGAATTAGAGGTCTTAGAAGGGCAAGAGATGTAAAGAAGGACCCGCATTGAGAAAGCGCTTTAAACATCCGAAAGACTGGAAGGGGTAAAGCTGTGGTGCTGTTACATCAGAGCTAAACGGCTGGACGGGAT
The DNA here is from genome assembly GCF_011764305.1 of Mustela putorius furo. Lineage (NCBI taxonomy): Eukaryota > Metazoa > Chordata > Mammalia > Carnivora > Mustelidae > Mustela > Mustela putorius. Next base: position 37,751,224 of record NW_025421987.1, read on the forward strand.
ACTCCCTGAAACTGAAATACAGAAAAGGATCAGCCCTTGGCCCCACACCGCAAGATAGGCAAAGAGACCAACTTGGTATTGAGCCCTTCCCCTTTACTCCTTGAAGTGTCCCTTCAGGGAAAGGATTGGTCTGGTACTGTGAGGTGGGTAGGGTTGACCCAAAACATGATATAAAATACCCTCAACTGCAAAACTTGGAAAACTAAAGATGCTTTGGAGAAACAATAAATAAAAATTTATGTACAGAGAATGCCCAAGAATGCATCCCTACTGGCAGACTTGGAATGTCTTCTGGATCTATCATTTATTAGATGTGTGACCTTAGACAAGTTACCCCACTTTGAATCTAATACCTCCTTGAATCCTGTTAGTCTGTAAGGCAGGAATAATAACACCTACCTGAAAGGTTGTTATGAGTATCCAATAAGGGACTTAAATAATACTATATACTATATATTTGAAATGGGCATACGTGAAACCACATACCACAGTGCCTGGCACAAAATTAGGATCCTGACAAATGCATTTTTCTCTCATACCTCCCCATTTTTTCTCATAGGCAACTCTCCTAATCTAATCCTTATGTTTTTCCATCCCATTTTGGAGCCCACATTTGGAGAAGCCAGTCTAACACATTCTGTACAAGGTAGGAAGGCATGAAAGCTACTTAGCAAAAATAGCACAATTAAGTTAGTTAATTTGGGAGAAACTGTAAAGATAAGCCAAACTGATAGAGAAAATAGTGAAAACACAGGCATAGAAAAGAGACAGAAATGTGGAAAATTCAACTATAACAGTGAAAGTAGCTAAGAGCATTGGGGAATTGGACCCCCAAAAGCAAAAAGCTTTTTCAGCACTGCACTGCACAAAACTCACACTTGTCTTAGAGGCAGGGTCTTCTCCTTATTCATGTGGCTTTTTGAGGGGAAAAAAAAAACCCCATGTAGATGAAGTAAACAGTAATTTGAAGCAAAACACAATGGAGTTAGCTTTATTTTGGAGTAAGTACAAAGAAATAAATTTGGGAGAAGTTTGTCCTGAAATGAAATATATACACACTCCATAACCAGTATGGTACCAGTCAGATCAAATGCTGGTTGCAGAGCTGGGACAGCCTTCTGGAGGCCCCAACTGCGCCAGTCATTGTAGTTGCTCAATAATTAAGACAGCTAGAATGAGAGGTCCCAAGGAAGGGTTGCAGGAAATCAGGGCAGAAGCAGGGAATACTTGAGGGCTCTGGCCAGTAAACTAGGTGCCATTCACCAACTGGTCCTAAAGTGCAGTATTCATATTGACTACCTTGGTCGTTTATCCCTTTAATATTAATTAGAGTTGGTGTTAATAAACCCAAATAACTATATAGTTGACCTTTGAACAACATAGGGGTTAGGGGTTTCAACCCCCCACACAGTTGAAAATCTGAATATATCTTTGGATGCTCCCGAAACTTAACTATTAATAATGAGAGCCAGGAGAGACCATTTTATTTTTTTTTTACTGCAATATTAATTTGCTGGAGTAAGGAACTGTTCACACAGAGATGGACTAGCCTCATAGGGCACTTTAAGTGGATACTCCCAACACTCACTGCAATAGCAACAGAAGGTGGCTAGGAAATTAGTGCAGCACCACAGTATGTACTGCAGTATATTTTATCCAGCTACAGTGTAATACTATGTCTTTATGCTTGTTTACATTTCTCTCAGCAGTGCTTGGTACCATGTCCAGCCAGTTAAGTGTTTGTGAGTTTCGATAAGTTTTAACTTTATGTAATAGATCTGTGTATATCTTATAGTACTAAATAATAAACTAGACTAGTAGCTATGGATTCGTGACATACCTTTTTCTTAATTTTTTGGATAGTTCTACAATATGTGGCTCATCTGCGAGTTTTTTCGAATCTCCCAAAACATTTTCCAGTATATTTACTGGAAAAACAAAATAAAACAAAACACAAGTAAGTGGACCTGCTCAGTTCAAACTCATGTTGTTCAAGGGTCAACTGTAACTCTAAATTGTCCAGCATAATGGTTTGAAAGCTCAGGAGGAGGCATGTTCTCCTGAGCCTGATGCAGATTTTTAACTGTCTGCTCAGATGCCTGGCAAGATTGCTCTTTCTGCCCTTATCATGGGCATTTCTCCAAAGATTTAGAGAAAAAAATACACTCTAGTAACATTATTTAAATAGCTGAATAATATGCCATCTTATAAGACTATTTAGCCATTTTCCCATTATAGGACATTTAGTTTTCTCCAATTTTTTCATATAAAAATGAACACTTTTGCTCTGCTGCATTTTGGATGACTTTGCCAAAGTGGAATTACTGGGTTGAAGCTATATATTTTTTGTATTCTTTATATGTAGTGCTACATAACTTCAAAGACCAACATATATTCCTAAAGACAAGTTACGAGATTATCGAGATCTAGGTTAACTGCATCCTTACCATTAGAAATGTCTTATTATGATCATCATATTTTTATTTTTATTTTTTTAGATTTTATTTATTTATTTGACAGAGAGAAATCACAAGTAGATGGAGAGGCAGGCAGAGAGAGAGGTTGAGAGAGGGAAGCAGGCTCCCTGCTGAGCAGAGAGCCCGATGCAGGATTCGATCCCAGGACCCCGAGATTATGACCTGAGCCGAAGGCAGCGGCTCAACCCACTGAGCCACCCAGGCGCCCCTGATCATCATATTTTTAAAGTACAACATTTAATTTATTCTGGAGTTTCATATTTAATGAGAATGAACATATTTTGGGATGTTTTATCATATGTGAGTTGTCACTCATATGCAATTAACTGCTTGATTATCAAGATATTAAAGTCAGTAGCTTTTTTTTTTTTTACTATTTTTTTAATTTAATAATGCATTTAGGCAGATGGTCTGTTTTCGCTTTTTAACATTTTAATAGTAGCTTTTGACTTATAGAACTTACCTTTTTAAAAGTAACCACATCTAATAATTTCTGTTGCTTTTAAATGAGAAAAAACCTCTCCTGCATGATTTCTAAATCAAAATGTGTAGGTGACTGTGGTAGGCTGAAAAACAGCCTCCCCAAAGTGTCCACCTCCTAAAACCTAAAACCCTGGACCCTCTGCTATGTTAAATGGTGAAAGTTACTTTGCAGATTTAAGGATCTCAAGATGGAGAGATTATCCTGGGTTATCCCCCTGAGCCTGATCTAATTATAACAATCCTTAGAGAGATATGGGAGTCAGAGATGGAGGAGAAGGCAATGTGACAACAGAAGAGAGATTGAGAAGATGTGGCTGGAAGCCAAGAAATGTCAGCCATCTCTAGAAGCTGCAAGAGACAAGAAAAGGATTCTCCCCTGGAGCCATCAGAAAGAATTGGCTTTGTTGATATCTTGATTTTAACCTTGTAAGACTCATTTTGGACTTCTGATCTCTGAAACTGTAAGAGAATAAATCTGAATTTGTGGTTGTTACAGTGGCAATAGAAAAGTAATGAGTGATATTATTTTGTTCTCCATCACACAAATTCCCAGTAAATATAAAACTGCTTAATGTCTAGTAAATATTCTATACTAATACAAGAGAAAACTTGCATCACTATAGAAACTTCATGGAATTTCTTTACAAAGCTGTGATATTTCCAGGGCTAATTATCTCCTATGAATCTCAGTGTACCCAGTAACTATGGGGGACAACAAACAGCACATTCTTCATCTTCCCTTGGAAAGGGAAGTATTTTTAGGATTTTACGATTTTTTAGGATTGCTTTAAGATTACATCACTTGAATTCTTTATCAATTTGAATTAAGTTCAGCATATCTAGTGGGAAAATCCAAAATTGTGACAGCTTAAATAAAATACAAGATTGCTGTTCACATGTAAAAGAAGTTTAGAGGTAAGCAGGATGGGGCAAACATCTCAGCTCCCCCTTCTTCAGTGACCATGTTTCCTTCTGTCTTTTTGCTTCACTTCCTAACTTTGACACCTGGGTCCATGGTTCAAGTTGGATGATCTCAGCTCCTGGAATCAAATCTGACTTGTGGGCTCAAAGAAGAAGGCAGAAAGTCAAAAGAGGCAGCTCATGGGGATGAGTGAGACCCTTTCTGGAAATCCAATTTCACCTACAACACACTAACCCCAATTTAATCATATGATCTCATCTTCCCGCAAAGGAGACTTGTAAATAGGATCTACCCAGGCAGGAAAAATGCCCAATTAAATGTCTAGGTTTCATTACTGAGAAAGACGAACTGAAGGTGTCTCTACCACATCCAGCACTTTGACTACCTAAATATCTATGAAGAACACACTCCCTTCTTCGAAAGGGACAACACCAGTATTTCACCTTGCTACCTTGTCCAAGTCAAGACATTTGGAAAACCCATGTCCTCCTCATCAGATTTGTATGTAATTTCTCATGGTTCCATGATCTATGACCTGAAAGGTAGGTTATATGTTCCCAACATTCCCATGTAGTGTCTTTAAAATTTCCCATATGCAATTTTTGATTGTTGAGTGAAGTTGTTACTTATAATAAGACATAAGGGAGTCCCACTTTTAAAATACTCTGCCAAAATGAGGAACAAGTATAGTATTCATAGGTTAAGTTACTCTATGATACTAATAATTCTAATTGAATAATATTTGGCCCATTTTGATAAAAATAACATGTTTCTGCATACTTTTTTTAGGCCATGGTGCATCAGTGCTCCAAATTATGTAGGAGGCTACTTTAAGCCAAGGGCAAAAGCATCAGTTTGATTTCTTTTCAGTTTTTAAGAAAAAGACACACACACACAGAGAAAAAAATTGCAAAGAAAATGAAGGTCAATTGTGAGGATACCCTGCTAGAACAGTGGACAAATTCCTTGTTTAATGCATCCGGTGCCCCACCCTCTGCCTTCTGCAGTTTCTTCCTACTCCCTGAAGATTAAGTTCCCTGGGAAGCAGGCTCTGAGGCAGAGTTTAGGATACAGGAAATTTATTAGAGAGTGCTCCAGAGATCAGTGAGTACAGGGCCAGAGAAGAGAGTAGGACTAAGAAGAAGAAGAAGCCCTGAGGCTGTGATGCAGTCTCAGCAAAGGCCTTAGGCACCCAAGGGAGGTCTGGCATTGGTTCAGACCCTTGGAGTAGTTTGGTTAAAAAGACAGGGACTTTATGTGCCCTCATTTACTAATCACTGGGTATGAGATCTCTAGGAAAGGTCCTTTGGTGAAGTATTTCTTACCAAAATCCAAGACAAGATTGGCAGCAGAGGACTCATAGCCAGGAACACCCTTGGCAGCTGAGAAATAAGTCCTTCAGTTCTGAAGGGAATCTAGAAGTGCATCATAACCTCCATCAACTGGTCCTTTTCCCATGAGTAGCAAGTACAGAGTTCCAATATACTCCCTTCCCCCACACAAGCACAGCCTCCCCCATCATTAACATCCTGCACAAGAGCAGCACATTTGTTACAATAGATGAACAAACCCTGACACACCATTGTCACCAAAGCCCATAGTTAATATTAGAATTCCTTCGGTTTTGCATTTTCTATGGATTTTGACACATGTATAATGACATTATAGTATCATAGAGACTGAGTTTATTGTCCTAAAAATCACTGTGCTCTGCCTACTCATCCCTGACTCTCTCCTCTCCACCCTCTTGCAGCTACCATGGCCATAGTTTTATTTTTTTCCATACAAAATAGTGGAAACCTACAGTGCGTAGCCCTTTCAGATTGGCCTCTTTCACTTAATAGAATATGCATTTAAGATTCCTCTATGTTTTTGCATAAAAATGGAAATGATAGCTCTTTTTTTTTTTCTTTTTAAAGATTTTATTTATTTGACACTGGGAGAGAGAGAGAGATCACAAGTAGGCAGAGAGGCAAGCAGAGAGAGAGGAGGAAGCAGGCTCCCCCCTGAGCAGAGAGCCCCATGCGGGGCTCGATCCCAGGACACCAAGACCATGACCTGAGCTGAAGGCAGAAGCTTAATCCATTGAACTACCCAGGGACCCCGCTCATTTCATTCAATATTCCATTATCTGGATATACCCATTTGTGTATCCGCTCACCTACTGAAGGACATCTTGGCTACTTCCAAATTTCCACAATGATGAATTAAGCTGCTATAAGTATCTTTGTGCAGATTTTTGTGTGAACATAAGTTTTCAATTCCCTTGGGTAAATGTCACAGGTGAAATTTTTTTTAACTCTGCAAGTTTCCAAATTAGTGGTTTAGTCTACTTAGATTGCAGGCCACAAGCCCATGGCCTCTCTTAGCCAAGTGCTATTTCCTTCCACTTCCACCTTGAGTTGATCCATATCTTGCAGGATTTTGCTGAAAGAAGCAGGGATCAGCACACTTACACTAATATTTTGAATTTTTCCTAACTTTTTGGTTAACGTTACAGGCATAGTTAGGATGCTTTCTGCCATACAAGGATTGTTTGATGTACAACTTGGTTCACAAGCTCTCCAGTCTACACAGTCTAAATCCAGAATCTTTTTCCCTACTTCCTTTTTATAGCCAAAGTTACAGTTTTGTTGTGACACTCTCTGTCCATTGTCCTGATAGAAATGACTATATTTCAGATAATAGAATTGTTTATAGCTAGTTTAATCAAAAAAGGATTCATTTCAAATTTCTTGAAGCCCCAGAAAACCAAATTAGGTGTTATGTAGTGAGAAGAAATACCAAAAAGACCTATGTATTTATCCAATAGGGTTGTTATAACAAAATCACACTGCTGCCCCTGTAGTCAGTACCTGTGAAGCCAGAGACAGGATCCTTCCCACTACTGTTCTAGAAACAAAATAAAACAAATACATCATGATGGTGCTTGTCAGAAAAGTCACATGCCTGCTGCTTTGTGATGTTCACTTCCCTGTTCCAAGTGTGACACACAGAATCCTAACTATAAGAGGGTCTGGGGAATGCTGCCCTCACTCAGCTTGCCTGTCTCCAGAGTACTGGAAGGCAAGATACAAAGGAGTTGGATTTATATAGAGGAATGGTTCTCACCAAGGATTAATTTGGACCCTTCAGGATATCTGACAATGTATGGATACATTTTTGGTTGTCACAACTGGGGTGGGGGTAATAGTAGCATCTAGTGGATAGAGTGAAGAGATGCTGTTCAGCATCCTACAATGCACGGGATAGAACTCACAACAAAGAATTATCCAGGCCAAAATGTCAATGGTGCCAAGGTTGAAAAACTCTGGTGCAGAATGAACCAATCTGCAGTATCTGCTTCAAACTTCCTCCTCAGATTCATATTCCTGTGGGCAGCGGAGAAGCTAGAAATCAGATCTGGAGACTTAGAATGCAGGGTTTTACCCTAAGTACCCAAGAACCACACAATGATCATGTCCAAAAAAATAAAACAAAAAGCTCTGTAACAAAGATAGGGACTATGCTTTGTGACCACCTGAGGAGTTTCAGGCTTTCACCCCACTTCCCAAGGAAATGAGGAAAATTTGTGATAAATAAAAAAAAAAATCTCTTCCCCTTTGATTCAAACTTGAACAATTTGAACAAGTATCTATATCAGTCTCTCACCAAAACCATTTCAAGTTCCATTTTAGATTGGGTTCCTCCTGAAGCAAAACCCAAATTGAGGACTCAGGCACAAACAGTTTATTTGGAGGTGTTCCCAATATAGGGGAGTGAAGAAGACAGGAAAAAGGAGGAAACTAAGAAGTGGTTTGTTTTCTAGCAAGTTACTGCTGTGAATAAGGTAGTTAATCCTCACCTCTGGGAATCCTGAAAGTCAATACTGAAAGATGCCTCAGGGTCATCCCACTCAAGGACTGAAGAAGCTGGGGGCATTTAACCATCTTATTAGATTCCTATCGCTCCTATAAAAAAAAAAAAGTGGTGGCTTAAAATAACACAAACTTATTATTTTACAGTTCCAAAGGTCAGAAGTGCAAAATGGGTCATACATAGTAGGCCGAAATCAGGATGACAGCAGGGTTGCCCCTGGAGACTCCAGAGGAGAACCATTTCAGTTTCTAGATACCACTTGCATCGCTTGGCTGGGGTCCCCTTCCTCCATTTTAAAGCCATCTTCAAATTGCTCTCTGACTGTGACTTCCCTCTTTTAGTTTAAGGACTCATAAGACTGCACCCACATGGATAAGCCAAGATAATCTTCCTTCTAAAGATCATGAATTTAGTAACACCTACAGAATAGCTTTTGCCAGGTAAGGTAACATATTTGTAGATTAGGGGATTGAGAGGTGGACATCTTTGAGTGGGTCATTTTTCTATTATATACATCTGCTCTCATCAGTCATTATTAGTTGAAGACTGCTCCCAAGATGAACACTGGCATTTCTAGCCTGCTGCTCAGGTAAACCAAACACACTCTGATGGTCAGGGAAAGCCTGTAAGCAAAGGAGTATAGGTGCCGGCAATTGGAAGTTGGGCGGTATTCACCAAAGCAGTGAGGGCAAGGGATATAGGCGAAGCTCAGACACCATCTGCTGCAATTCTTCTTGGATATAAGTCAACAACTAGAAAGCATAATCCTTTTACTAGTTTTTGTTTTGGTTTAAGAGTGAGAGAAAGGAAGGCAGAAATGGAGGAAGAGAGGATAAAAACCAGAGGATATCTATGTAAAGATAATGTTTATGTATAAGAAAATATTTACTTAAAGGTGGAGGAAAGACACAGAATTCAAAAACAAGTCACTATTTTTTAACATAATTTTAAAAAAGGAGATAACTGAAAAATCAAAGCAACCACCTCCTTTTGGATGGGATTTATTAAGAGAAACAAAAAATTTTGGAAAATTTTATGTTCTTAACATGATTCAGGAGTTCATAGTTCATTTTGGGAAGTTGAGCATGGCAGCAGCATATTTTTGAATGCTTCCAAATTCCCACATCAAAACAAATAGTTCAACTATATAGCAAAACCAAAAATTTATAAATAACATTTACCAAAACATATGCATACATGCACACACAAAACAAGTACATAAACAAAACCCCAGATAATAAACTTTTCCACAGACCACAGAGGAAGACAAACTACCAACAGGCATAAATCTACATGATATCAACCCTGTCCTGGAGTAATAAGAGGGATGCAATAGGCATCTCTCGGATATGAGAATAAGAGAACCCACACATAGCTAACAGAACTGAATCACTGGAACATACGCAGTGCAAATGGAAAACAGCAGCTGAAACTAGGTTAGCTGTATCCACTCCATCAGCAGGTAACCACAGGAGCCCAGTTGTTAGAGGATAGAGAAGTTGAGTCCCCATGAACTCTCAAAATAGGGCCCATGCTCCCTCCTACAACAGGGCCCTATGCTGAGTAGTAGCTATTAGGAATGACAACAGAGCAGAGTAGGATGGAGATGATGAAGATGAAGAAAAAAAAAAGCTCATATAAAGGTGGGGAAAGGAAATAGAGTTCAAAAACAAGCCGCAGTATCTTTGTTTTACTTTTATAAAAAAGAGAAAGAAAATAGAGCATTCTGAAGTTAGAAAAGCTATACTGAATAATTTTTCTTTTTAAAAATTTGGAAAAACGAATTAAGAAACAGAAAAGTACTGAGGTCAAATCCCATACAAAATTATAAGAAAAGAGACTTCCCCACAAACAATGAAAGCATTGCATAACAGAAAGACATGTTTGCAAAAGAGATTCAAAAAGAGCCAAAAGAAATTATATAAGACATAAGAAAACAACATAATTCAGATCAGAAAAACTCAAATGAAGTGACAATTCAAAAAATAATTACAAATAAAATAACAAAACATATTTCAAAAACAAAGACCTAACAAGAACACAAGAGGCAATTAGCCCAACAGAATGCCTTGATGAAATAGAAGGTGAAGCTGAGGCAAGTTTTTAAATTCAAAAGAAATCAATAGGTAAAAAGATTTGTGAGAAAATAACACAATTGAAAGTAGGCAAAGAAAATTCAATATGTAACAGAGAGCTACCAGTACAACCATAAAACCAGTAACAAAATGGCAACAAATACACATCTATCAATAATTACTTTGAAGGTAAATGGACTAAATGCTCCAACCAAAAGTCATAAGGTGACAGAATATATATAAAAAGCAGGACCCTTCCATATGTTGCCTACAAGAGACTCCTTTCAGATCTAATGACCTGCAGATTGAAAGTCAAGGGATAAGCATTTCTCATGCAAATCAGTGTGAAAAGAAAGCCAGAGGTAGCAATACTTATATTGAACAAAATAGACTTCATTCATTCATTCATTCCCTTATTTAAGTTGGGCTCCAATGTGGGGTTTGAACTCACAACCCTGAGATCAAGACCTGAGCTGAGATCAAGAGGTGGATGCTTAACCAACTGAGCCACTCAGGTGCCCCCAAAATAGGCTCTAAGGCAAAGACTATAGCAAGAGACAAAGGAATGGAAACCAGTGCAGCAACTGTGGAAGACAGTACAGAGGTTCCTCAAAAATTTAAAAATATAACTACCATATTCTCTAGAAATCACATTACTGGGTATTTACCCAAAGAATATGAGAACCCTAATTTGAAATGGTATATGTATCTCTATGTTAATTACAGCATTATTTACAACAGCCAAATTATGGAAGAAGCCCGTGTCCAAATAAATGAATGGATAAAGAAGATGGGTATCTATCTATCTATCTATCTATACACACATACATATGTGAATATGTGGGCGTGTATGCATATATGTGTATATATATATGTATGTGTGTATGAAATAATATTATTCAGCCATGAATGAAATCTTGCCATTTGTAACAACCTGCATGGATCTAGAAAGTATAATGCTAAGCAAAATAAGTGGGTCATGGGGTGCCTGGGTGGCTCAGTGGGTTAAAGCTTCTGCTTTCAGCTCAGGTCATGATCCCAGGGTCCTGGGATCGAGCCCCACATTGGGCTCTCTGCTCCGTGGAGAGCCTGCTTCCTCCTCTCTCTCCCTGCCTACCTTTCTGGCCTACTTGTAATCTCTGTCAAATAAATAAATAAAATCTTAAAAAAAAAATAAGTGGGTCAGAGAAAAACAAATACCATATGGTTTCACTCATATGTGGAATTTAAGAAACAAAAGAAACAGAAGGGGAAAAAAAAAAGACAAAAAGAAAAACAGACTCTTTATTATAGAGAACAAACTAATGGTTACCAGAGAGGAGGTGGGTAGGGGGATGGGTAAAATAAGTGAAGGACATTTAGAGCACACTTACCACGATGAGCACTGAGTAATGTATAGAATTGTTGAATCATTATATTGCACATCTGAAAATAATATATCACTGTATGTTAACTACACTGGAATTAAAATAAAAAACCCCAAAACAAAACAAAAAAAGATCTAATTCCTTGGTGAAGAAAAAAAACAAAGCAAGAGAAAAAATACTTAAAAACATAAAGTTTTCCTGAAATAAAAAAAATACTGTCATCTAAGACTATTATGTGTGTAATATAGGATAAAGTAAATATGTATTTATAGGATAATCTAATTTTACCAATTCCTTTGTCTCTGAGAATCACGAGTCTTTGTGAAAGAAGAAAGATACAGGTGTAATGTGGAGGTCAAAGTTTCTGTTAGCATTCCTAAATTTTGGATGGAGGTATTAAATATTTTATCTTAGTGTGTGTTTGTGTGTGTGTGTGTGTGTGTGTGTGTGTGCACACAGAGCTAGGAGATAGTTGGCTAAAAAAAAGAAAAAAGGAAAGGTAGGAGGGTGGGGAGAAGGAGGAGGAGAAGAAAAGACAGAAGGGAGAAAAGGAAGGAGGGAGATCTTTCTAAAGTCTATCCACCCAAGAAGCCTAAAATCTGTGACCAACCCTGTAGCAATGGATATCTTTAATACCAGAATTCTGGTCTCGATATACCATTTCCCACTTAAAAACAAAACAAAGCAAACAAAAACAACAACTCAAAACCGGGGCCTGTTGGAGAAACAGTTAATTCAGGGTCTGGGGCAAGAAATGTACAAAATAAATCTAAAACATCTTGTCAGAAAGAGAGCAAGGGAGCTATAAAAGATTACTAAGTTATATCAGAAAGATTTGGAACAAACTTGAAGAGACTCCTAATGGCCAAAGGCAGGACAATTGAGCATTTAAATAGGTAGCTGCAATTTATTAAAATCTCTCAAGCATGAGCAAAGAAGTGAACAGGGAGAGAATAGAAAGATGGGTGCCCATTCTAGCAAGACCAAGAGAGAAAATTTCATGTCAATTCTAGGGTTTAGTTTTCTACAGTAGATCGAGCTTAGTGATACGAATTGTGACTGTTTGCAAACATGATTCTAGGACAATCTATTAACTAAGGAAGATCAGAACAGCCATGAGTGTGCCGAAACCTTTACCCAGCGTCAGGGCAGGCTTATTGCTACTAAATCAAGTTTGAAGGAATGGTGAAGAATAAAAATAAAGTAATGTTTGAATTATAATCCATGTGATTTGTTTATTCAAAGTACCAGTTACATGTGAAAAACAGAACTCTGCCCCCATGGAATGGATAATCTAGGAAAGATTTTACATGTACACAAAGAACTATAATGTAAAATATTAAGAAATTAAGTGCCACAATGGCGATACAATCAAAATTCTATAGTTTTGTAGACAAGAATATCATGTCTGGCAATGGTGAGAGAAAAGAGTAGCATCTGAGCTGGTCTTTAAAGGATAAGTGGCATGTGATGGGCAGAGATGAGGGAGAATCAGGCTAGCCTGAGAAAGCAGCTGGAACAGGAACACAGCATAGGAAAGTACAGGGACTGTCTTAAATCACAACAGGAAATTCCAGTTGTCTGGAGGGGAAGGTCTGTGATGGAGGAGTGAGAGACAAGTCTGGACAGGTGGATTGGGACCGGGCAACTGGACAGGCTTTCATCATCAGTGTAAAGGTTTGGAATTTATTTTTATTAAGAGAGTCACTGAGGGCGCCTGGGTGGCTCAGTGGGTTAAAGCCGCTGCCTTTGGCTCAGGACATGATCCCAGGGTCCTGGGATTGAGCCCCGCATCGGGCTCTCTGCTCAGCAGGGAGCCTGCTTCTCTGCCTACTTGTGATCTCTGTCAAGTAAATAAATAAAATCCTTAAAAAAAAAAAAAAAAAAGAGAGAGTCACTGAAAGTTTTTAAGTGGGATAAAGTCCTACCAGCTAAAGAGCATTTTATAGTACATGAACGATATGTTCAAAGAAAGAGCATGCAGAAGCAGAGACCAGTGAGGAGGCCATCGTAGTCATTGAAGAACTGAGCTGCCATGGTGGCAGTGAGGATGGAAAGGAAGACAGGGGAGCCAGAAAAATTGTGAATGAAAACTCAGAATAGATTTTGGATGAATGATTAGATAAGGAGTTGAGGAACTTGAAGCAGATAAGGATAACTGAATTTATGTGACTGGAAAGGGCTATGATTGGAGAAGAGAGAAATCTGTGCATCTTAAACTTGAAGTATGTTGACTGGGAGGAGCAGGACAATTGAAATGAGAAACTGGAATCAGCAAAGTGCTGGGGAGGAAACAGTTCTCTGAGGCAGGCTCATAATGCAACTCCAGTGGGGAATAAATGAGAACTCAAGGGGAGTACAGAGGAAGAAAAGAAGGGAACCAGTGACAGGCCCTAAGGAGAGGCTGATGTTTGGTGAGGGCAAGAGGAATCAATGGAGGGTAGGGCAGAGACCTGGTGCAAATTCTCTGGCATATGCCAGTCTCCCAGAGCTTGGGCTGCCCCCCAATGTAGATTCTATCAACCTACCCTTTCCATCAGGCACTACTTGAGAGATGGCACGCTGCAGAGCAGCCTTCACAACCTGTGATGAAAGACCAGTTTTTTCTTTCCAATTTGTCAGAACAAATACTTCTGTAAAATTAGTATGAATCAATCATGAAAAAAACAAATGATCAAGAGCTTGGATATTTTGGCAATGTCAACCTTCTGTGAAATTTTCTGAAAGCTTACTTTCAATTTCTGTACTTACATTGTGGTAAATATAAATACCAACATATCTGAGGAACTGACACCAAGACAGGATGCTATTTCCAGTTCTGTTATTAGCACTGTGACAACAGGCAAGCCTCTTAACTTCTCTGAGCTTACATTCCCTTGTTTGTAGAGTAAGACGATTACATTTACCCTACAAAGTCTAGATTGTATGGTGTTTAAATGTTCGTTGACACTGAAATGGCCTAAATTATCATTCTGCCATACTCACTTTCATGCCTAAGTGGGAAGGAGCTATTTTCTTCTGGGAGCCTTCCCCACCTCCTAATGTTTTGAAGTGTATTGCTATGTTTTGAGGCTGGAAGTCTGGTCAGGAAGGACTTCAGGGAGCCAGATTTTCTGCAAAACTATTCTGAGCTAACTCTAGTTGTTTCTAATCATGCCACATCAAAACCACAGGAAACCTAAGACAAAACCTTAACCTGAACCACGGGCCCAGTTTACATAACAGGATTCATGATTCACCAGCTCAGGATTCCAGGCTACAGTGTGCGCACTTCCACATGCCCCAGTCAACTTGAGATGGTCAGTGACGTTTATCATATCCTGTTCATCTTATATGCTAATGCCAAACATAGTGCTAGGCATACAGTAGGTACCCAACAATTCTTTCCCAAGTAAACAGATGAACGAATATGAATGCCTCACATCCTTCAAAAGCCTTCCACACCCCAGACTGACACTAACTTCTGCTTTATTCTCCTTATTCAATGTCCCCTAGCACTTATTCCGTGAAGAAATTACCTGTTTCCTGTTATTTGCTAAAGGAATTGTGAGTTACATCTCTAAAATATGCCTATTTGGACTGAACTGTGTCCTTCCTCCTCCCAATTCATATGTTAAAGCCCTAACTCCCAATGTGACTATATTTGGAGACGGGACTTATACAGATGTTTTCAATCAAGGTTAAGAAGAGTAGTAACAATGAGGCCTTAATCTAATAGGGCTGACACCCTTAAACGAAGAGGAAGACATTTCTCAATCTCTCTCTCTCATTCTCCCTGCACACCACAAAGGAAAGACCATATGAAGACACAGCAAGAAGAGAGCTATCTGTAAACCATTAAAAGACTCCTCACGAAACAGAATTTGCCAGTTATCTTGATCATGAACTGCGAGAAAGTAAATTGTTGCCTAAGCCACCCAGTGTGCAATGTTTTGTTATGGCAGCCCAAGTAGACTAATACAATGCTCTTCCCTGAGTTTTCTCATGTACGCATTCGATGATGGAATGAAAATAGGTCAGTAACAGCAAGAAAACAGGAATATTCACAAATACATGAAAACTAAGCAACTCTTGAACAACTATTGAAACAAAAAGGAAATAAAAAAATTTAAAAACATCTCAAGACAAATGAAAATGAAAACAAAACATAGCAAAACCTGTGGGATGCAGGAAAAGCAGTAATAAGGATGTTTATAGTGATACATGGCTGCATTAAAGAAGGAAGATCACAAATAGATAATAACTTTACACTAGAACTTGAAAAAGAACTAGAAAAACTAGAAAGAATCTAGAAAAAGAACTAGAAAAAGAATAAACTAGGCTCAATGTTGGCAAAAGGAAGGCAAAATAAAGGTCAGAGCAGGAAAAGAGATAGAGACTAGAAAGACAATTATAAAGATCAATGAAACCAAGAGGATAAACAAAATTGAAAAATCTTTAGCTACACTAAGGAAAAAAAAACGGGGAAAACTCAAAATTACAAGTGAAAGGAGACATTACAACTGATAACACAGAAATACTAAGGATTATAGGAAACTACTATGACCAGTTATGTGCTAACAAATTAGATCAACTAGAAAAAATGAAATAAACTACTGGAAACATATAATTTCCCAAGACTGAATCCTGAAGAAATAGAAAATGTGAATAGACTAATGATGAATAAGGAAATGAAAGAACAAAACTGGAGACATCACATTGCCTACTTTCAAATTGTACTGTAAAACTATAGTAATCAAAATAGTATGGTATTGGCATAAAATCAAACACACAGACCAATGGAATAGAATAGAATAGAATAGAATCAAGAGCCCAGAAATAAACCCACACATACATGGTCCATTAATTTTCAACAAAGCTGTCAAGAATAAACAATTTGGAAAGAGTTGCTTCAATAAACGATATTGGGGAAACTGGATAGACACATGCAAAAGAATGAAAATGGGACCCCTACCTTATATCATACACAAAAGTCAACTAAAATATATTAAAAACTTGTAATAAGACCTGAAACCAACTCCTAAGAGGAAAACACAGTAGGTAATGTCCTTGACATTGGTCTGGCAATGTTTTTTTTGGATTTGACACCAAAAGCTAAGGCAACGAAAGCAAAAATAAGCAAGTGGGACTATGTCAAACTAAAAACTTTCTGTACAGCAAAAAAAAAAACAAAAAACAAAAAACAAAACAAAACCATGAGCAAAAGGAAAAGGCAACCTGTGAAATAGGAGAAAATATTTATAAACCACATATCCAATAAAGAGTTAATATCCAAATTATATGAGGAACTTCTTATAATTCAATAGCAAAAAAACCTCACATATCCCAATTTTTAAAATGGGCAAAGGACTTGAAAAGACCTTTTTTTTTTTTCCAATAAGACATCCAAGTGGCTAGCAGGTACATGAAAATGCTCAATGTCACTAATCACTAGGGAAATGCAAATCAAAACCATAAAAAAATATCATCTTATACCTGTTATGACAGTTACTACAAAAAGAGATAACAAATATTGATCAGGATGTGGAGATAAGGAACATTGTGCACTGTTGGAAGGAATGTAAACTGGTACAGGTACTATTGAAAACAACATGGAGGCTCCTCAAGAAATTAAAACAGAACTACCATATGATCCATATATCTCATTTCTGGGTATGGTCTAAAGGAAACATCATTATCTCAAGGAGTTATCTGTACCGTCATGGCCGCTGCAACATTATTTTTCATAGTCAAGATCTTGAAACAACCTGTCCTTTGAAGGAGGAATGGATGAAGAAAATTTAAGACACACACAGACACGCGGAATATTATTCAGTCTTCAAAAAGAAGGAAATCTTGTTATTTGGAACAACATGGATGACTCTGGAGGGCATCTCACCAAGTGAAATAAGCCAGATAGAAGATAACACACATTATTACTTATATGTGGAATATTAAAAAAAAAAATCAAACTCATAGAACTTGAGTAGATTGGTAGTTGCCAGGGGCTGGGAGAAATAGGGAGAGATTGGTGAAAAGGCATATTAACTTTCAGTTATAAGATAAATAACGTATCAAGATGTATTGTGTGGTGACTATAATTGCTAATACTTTATTGTATAATTGAAATTTAGGTAAGAGAGTCGATTTTAAGTGTTCTCATCACTTTCCACAAAGGCAAATATGTAGCGTGATGCATGTATTAATTGTGAGAATCCATTTACAATTTGTTTATATATCAAACCATCACTTTGTATATTTTTTAAAAAAAGATTTTATTTGAGAGTGCAAGTGAGCATATGAGTAGGGGCAGGGGCAGAGGGAGAGGAAAGAGAGAATCCCAAACAGATTCCTTTGGGCACAGAGGCAGATGCAGCCTGATTCCACCACCTAGAGATGGAGACCCGAGCTGAAATCAACAGTTGGACACTCAACTAAGCTACCAAGTGCCCCCACTTTGTATACATCATCATTTGATCAATTATACCTTGATAAGACAAAAATAATTTTAGTCCATTTCCCTCATTATAGAAAGATAGATATGAAGGACAAGAGAGGTGTTAGGAGATTGAAACCGCAAATAATTACAAAAACAAAACCCAAAATACTTGTAAACCGCATGGCTGATAAAGGGTTAATAACCAAAATAAACTGGATGCATTGCTGTTCTTCAGTAAATGGAGGGATGAGAATCTTAAACATATTGAAGGTTCACCAACATCATCCATTTCCTTCCTCCATTACAACAAAAAATAGAGGGAGAAGTGATTTTTTGTAACTGGCATCTCCAGTATGCTTTAGTATTTAAATCTTGTGCTATTCTACTGCCCTCTGCTGGATCTGCGGTACTTGTAACCTCAAAGCTAGCTAATTTAGAGTGGCAGCAACAGTGATCATTATTATACTAGCAGTGGCATTAAAGGTCAAGCACTGTGCTAAGTGCTTTACATGTACTATCTTATTCAATCCTCTTAATAACCCTATGGCTAGAAAATGTTATTCTTATAGGCGAGGAGCCTGGAGGTTCAAAGGCAAGCAAACTAAGTTTTTACACAACTAAAGTAAGAGCTCTGGGAATTAAATACTAACTCTAGAGCCCAGATCCTAGCTATCTCCTGTTTACTAAATATAAACTTTCATGCTTACCAACTGTACTGGAGATAAATCTGGAAAGGTATTGTCATTTGAGACCTGCTGATTCACTAATAATGGAATCAAGAAAATGACTTTTATTTTAAAAAGCACAAATAAATATCTTCTAATTTTTCCCTCTCGAGCCCTAAAATTATTTCAAAAAGGAAAATTTACTCAATTTCTTAGGGCTTCCCAAAGTGTGATCCGTGAATCTCCTGCATTAGAATCATGTGAGTTGCTGGTTCAATATGAAGAATCCCAGGAACCAGGCTGTACTGTACAGGTAGAGGACAGGACCTGTTACTGAGACATGGCATGTATTGCTATGTAGGGGTGGACAGAAGGAAGAAGAAAGATGATTCCTAGGATTTTCTGCTTAGTAGCTGTATTGGTAGTAATGACATTAACTGAAATGGAAGATTATTAGAAGGTAATGGGTTTTTATTGGCAGCAGCTCAGTTGTGGTAGCTGGTGTTTGGTAGTGGATATAAATCTGGGAGTTTTGGTTTAGACATGTTAAGTTTGTTATGTTTAAGAAGTAGCCAAATAAAAATGGAAAACAACAGAAACTACAAAGGAAATAATCGAGACCCAATTTTTTGATTCAGAACTGTATTTAAGAACCATGTTGGATCATGTTTATCTAATTGCAGTATAGTACCTTGAAACCCTACCAATGAAAATGGCCAGATCGCTTCCAACTTGTTACTACAAACAATATAGCAAAGGCATCCTCCCACCTGTCCCTTACAAAATAGTAGTAATAGATTGGTCCTTGTCCTCAGTTCTTGACAACAGGGATCCTAAAACTCCTAGAAATTCCTAAGTGATAAGAGCACTAAGAGCATCTTTTGTTCTACTGAGGTGATTCTGGGTCGGTTCCTGGTTGGCTGCTGGTCACTAGAAAGACCAAGCCATGATTAGAAGTTTGGAATTTTCAGTACCATACCTCATCCTCCAGGAAAGGGAGACGGACAAGAAATAGAGTTGATTGATCATGGCTGTGTGAGCACATCTTCACAAAATCTCAATAGTAAAGGATTCAGAGAGCTTTGAGTTGGCCAAACACATTCACACTGGGAGGGTGAGGCACTCCAACTCAAGGACAAAAGTTCCTGCGCTCAGGGCCCTCCCAGTCCTTGCCCTATGTATCTCTTCATCTGGCTGTTCATCTGTTCCTTTAATAAACGAGTAAACGTGCTTCTCTGAGTTCTGTGAACCCTTCTTGCAAATTAATTGAATATAATTAATTTTAATTTTGTAACTAAATCAGACATAAGTTATAACCTGGGGACCAATCACTTGATATTGGGATCTGAAGTATGGTGGGCACACATTTGTGGGACTGAGCTCTTAACCTGTGGGTCTGTACTATCTCCAGGTAGTGAGAATGGAGTTAAATTGCAGGATACTGAACTGTTATCACAGAAAACAGCTTGGTGTGGGTAAAAATCTCTTCACATTTGGTGACTTGAAGTGTTCTACATAAGAAACACAGGTGGAAAGCTGAGTTTGTCTAATACATCCCTATAAAGTCTTCTGCAGCCATTCCTTTGATTATACACACAGGAGTAAGACATTCTTAATTAGATGAGGTACTACCAGATTCTTTCCTAAAATGGCTATATCGGTCTACACTCCAGCAGTCATAGGGTTGGTTCCAATATCTTCACATGTCTTTGAACGCCTGTCATTATCCAACCAAATGTTTGCTAACTAAATGGGTATAATGAAGCACCTTGTTTTTAACATCTCTCTGGTAAGTTTATCTTAAATATACTTCTTAGCTTTGGAGGTTTTTCTCCTATAAATTGCCTATTCATACATATTTTATCTTTTTAAAAAAATTAGAATTCCTGGCTATGGACTTTAGTCAATCTGCAAGATGGCTCACAATGACTCTTGCTTCACAGCATTCACATCTTTGTGTAGGATAGGGCTGGATAGGGCGGATCTGTGTAACCAACTGGATATTAAGGAAATTACGCTGTATAAATTCTCAGAGTAGGTCATAAAAGATACTGTGGTTTCTGCTTTATTCTTTTAGATGACTTCCTCCAGGAGAAGCCTGCTGTCATGTCAAAACATTCAAGGAAACTTATGGAGAGGTCACAAGTTGAGAAAATAGCTACCAGTTAGCACAACTTCCTGGTCATCTGGCAAGTGAGTGAGTTGTTTTAGAAGTGGATCCTCTAGGATCTGAAGTCAAGCCTTCAAATATCTGCAATCATGGCCAACATGCTGACTGCAACATCATGAGACCCTGACCCATAAACAGGGCTAAGTCACTTCTAAATTTCTAACCTACAGACTGTAAGAGATAATAAGTGCTTATTATTAAGTCACTACATTTTGGGGTAATTTGTTATACAAAAGATTAACTGACATCCTGATTGTTCTCTGTTGTTGATTTGTAGGATTTCCCTGCATAGTCTAAAAAGATGAGTCCCCTGTCAATTTTACACTTTATAAATATCCTCGTCCAAACTACCATGTCTATTATGTTTGTCTGCGTTGCCTCTTTTAAATAAATCCATAATTTTGACATAGTAAAATTCATCTATTTTCTGCATTCTGGATCATGCTGGGTAGGGTTAAGGGCTGGTGTTTAAGACTTCTACATCCTAGATTACAATATATTTCCTACATTTTCTTCTACAAAGTTTTTAATTTCGCCCTCTATAGGTATTTTTATCCTACTTCTATACTCTCATCAGACCAGGTTTACCTCAATTCAGATATATATAATTTTTTACTGCAAGAATATGCTCCCTTGTGTGAACGTAGAAAGAGTATAAATAATAAACACAAAGCATTTTCCATCCAGTAGCTTAACAAGTAATAAGCTTTACCTATGAATCAACTTAGTAGAATTCCTTCTAACAAGCCTATTTTTCTTACTTACCTAATACTTTAGGAGAATCTAGGCTTAAGTTGCTTGGTTGTCTCTCCTTACTGCAAATAGAAGTCCAAATCCTACAAAATAAAGTACATTCTCTAGACAACTGAATTTTGCAGAGTGCTTTGGGAGCTCTCAAGTCATCTTCACACTATCATGTATTTCCAGGTTAAATAATTTATGTACAAAGGTCAGAATAAACATTCTACCACTTGGCTTAACTGAATATACCTTGAAACTCGTGTTTTAAAAAACATAAAGACTTTTGCCTCAGGATGTAGAGACCTGTAAAAAGTATTTCTTTT
This sequence comes from Mustela putorius furo, assembly GCF_011764305.1. NCBI lineage: Eukaryota > Metazoa > Chordata > Mammalia > Carnivora > Mustelidae > Mustela > Mustela putorius. The sequence continues at coordinate 37,772,723 of NW_025421987.1, forward strand.
ATCCCTGCAGCAAAAAAAGAACAAAAATAGTTTCCAACTTAAGACTTTATGTGATTCCATAGGAGACCTAAGGTTGCCAAGTAAACAACTGATACAAAGTCTTCCCTTCAGGAAAAAGGAGAGGTGACACAAGCCCACATGAGGTAGTACAGTTAATATAGCTGGCAAACGTAAAGGCAGACTCCAGAATAGCAGAATACTGCGAACCCTTGGGGCCAAAGATACTGTGGGGAGTCCACATTGTCTCACAGGCTCTTCTTCCATGAACTCTACCTGGTACTCATAGAAAGATCGGGAGCCCTAAGAAGTATCCTCTGGGGTGCAGACCAAGGTAGGGGAACAACAGCTCTGCACAAGGGGCTGAAACACCACCAAGACCTTTCCCTTCTATCTCCACTGTAGAACAAAATTCCTTCAAGAATACAAGCTATCAAACTCAAAAATAAATAGTAAGTTAAGTATAAAGAAAGTAATTGAATCTGTATTTAAAATTTTCTAAAAACTCTCAAGCCCAGATGGTTTCACAGAAAAATTCTAATTCTATACCGTATCTTCAAGAAAATGGAGGAGGAACACTTCTCAACTCATATTGAGGCTAACATAACCATAAACCAAAATCAAAGACATAAGAAGAAAACCACTGACAATATACCTCATAAACAAGATGTAAAATTCATCAATAAAATTTCAGCAAATTGAATCCAGCAGTATATAAAAATAATACATGGTTCGCCTGAGGAATGCAAGGCTCTCTTAATCATGAATGTAACCTCTAATACAGACATAACACAAAATACTGTATGATTGTTTCAACAGATAAAGACAAATTTGACCAAATCAAAGATTTATAATAAAAACATAGCAAACTAGAGACAGAAGTGAAATGCTTTAACCCTTTAATATGGTTAAGGTTAATATAGGTTTAATATGGTTAAAAGGTTAATATGCCTTAACCTTTTAATAAAGGGCATATACAACTAATATCCTACTTAATGGTGAGAAACGGAGTGCTTTCTCCCAAAGATCAGTAATAGGTAAGAGTGCCCACTCACATTATTCCTAATCAATACTACTGGAAATCCTACCCTGATGAATGAGATAAGAAAAATATAAGATACACAGATTGGAAAGAAAGGAGTAAAACTATAATTGCAGAAGAGAAGACTATCTATGTAGAAAATCTAAAAGGACTTGCAACAAACATTATTAAATGTTTATTATTAACATTTATTATCAACATTATTAAATGTTGAATTAAAAATGTATTTGGCGGGTGCCTGGGTGGCTCAGTGGGTTGAGCCTCTGCCTTCGGCTCAGGTCATGATCTCAGGGTCCTGGGATCAAGTCCCGCATTGGGCTCTCTGCTCAGCAGGAAGCCTGCTTCCTCCTCTCTCTCTCTCTCTGCCTACTTGTGATCTCTGTCAAATAAATAAATACAATCTTTAAAAAAAAATATAATCTATAAAAAAATAAATTTGGCAAGGATGCAGAACACATCATTATATGAAAGTCGGTTGTATTCTTATGAGCAATAAACAACTGGAATTTGAAAATAAGAAACCTAGCAGATACCACCTTAACCAACTGCTTCTGGTGGTATTCTTCCCCAATTTTTTTTGAAGATTTTATTTGTCAGAGAGAAAAAGAGAATGTGTACACAAGCAGGGGGAAAATCAGGGAGAGGGAAAAGCAAGCTCCCCTAAGCAAGAAGCCTGATGTGGGACTTGATACTAGGATGCTGGGATTGTGACCTGAGCTGAAAAGGCAGATGCTTACCCGACTGAGCCACCCAGGCATCCCTTTCCTCAAAAAAAAAATTTTTTTTTTAATTTATTTGACAGAGAGAGAGATCACAAGCAGGCACAGAGGCAGGCAGAGAGAGAGAGAGAGGAGGAAGCAGGCTCCCCACCAAGCAGAGAGCCCGATGCGGGACTCGATCCAAGGACACCGAGATCACGACCCGAGCCGAAGGCAGCGGCCCAATTTTTAACCTCAGTCCAATCATGAGAAAACATCAGGTAAATCCAAATTGAGGGACACGGGACAAAATTTCTGACCATTACTCTTCAAAAGTATCAAGGTCATGAAAGACAAAGACAGAAACTGTCCAGAACAGAAAAAACACATTAAGTGGGAAAACTGAGGGAATAAATGTGAATAAATGTGAATAAAATATGCAGTTTAGTTAATGGTATGGTATCAATGTTAATTTCTTAGTTTTTGTTTTTTAAAGATTTTTATTTATTTATTTGACAGGGAGAGATCACAAGCAGGGAGAGATCACAAGCAGGCAGAGAGGCAGGCAGAGAGAGAGGGGGAATCAAGCTCCCTGCTGAGCAGAGAGCCCGTTCCAGGGCTCAATCCTAGGACCCTGGGATCATGACCTGAGCAGAAGGCAGAGGCTTTAACCCACTGAGCCACCCAGGCATCCCAATTTCAATAGTTTTGATAAACATATTAAGGTTATGTAAAATATTAATACTAGAGGAAGCTGAAGGAAGGGTATACAGGACTTGTGATACTTCTGTAAATACACAATTATTTCAAAAGAAAAAGTTAAAAAGAGGAAAAAGACTATTACCATTTGCTACTATTTATACAAATCAGACATTAAAGAATACCACGAAGTTAATATAAAAAGTTAACTGGTTGCAAAAGCTTTTAAGATTGTCATCCTTAATCTAACTTCAATTTCATCAAAACTACCCACTGTTGTCATAAAACTCCTATGAACTTATAAAAACACATTTATATCCTTAACAAATCCATTTTTGTTGTATATATTAAAGATCCCTACAAAGATTCCAATTGGAAAAAAACATGAAACTTGGGACGCCTGAGTGGCTCAGTTGGTTAAGCCGCTGCCTTCAGCTCAGGTCATGATCCCAGCGTCCTGGGATTGAGTCCCACATCGGGCTCCTTGCTCAGCAGGGAGCCTGCTTCTCCCTCTGCCTCTGCCTGCCATTCTGTCTGCCTGTGCTCGCTCTCTCCCCCCCTCTGATAAATAAATAAAATCTTAAAAAAAAAAAAAAAACATATGAAACTAAAAATGTTTGACCACCAAAATTTTTATAATACCCAGTAATGACTGAGATAAAGATGACTGATAACTTAAAAAGAGTTGAGGTTATCTGTACTTTTGGTAAGTTAGCTTTGACTGGGAAAAAATGTGGACAGTGTGATAATATCTAATAATGGATATCATTTAGACTGAAGGTACTAAAAAATAGAATATATCAGTAAAATCAGGATGGAAGACTAAATTAAGAAAGGAAAAGAGCTTGCTGGCTTTATGAGCAAGCAGGATACCTGAAGTATATTAGAGGATGATGCCCATGTTTGTGTCTCCATATTACACTATATCAGACAGCACCTTAACACTACCAAGTCATTATCTCTACTATGGAGATATCCTTGCAATACAAGAACTGACTGACAATTGGAAAAAGGAGAAAAGTAAAGGGGCACTGAAAGTAAGAAGAGTATTCTTGAACGATGAGAAGAGAAAAAAAAACCAACCAAGGTTCCTTAAAGGCAAGGTTAGCCACTCCATTATGTGCAGACTGGAAAGAACAGGGACAAGAGGCAATGAATAAAGAGAATGTTTTAATGGGCATTCTGGCCCTACTCCTTGGCTGTCCCACAACAGAATGCATTTGGCCTTTCTGAACTCCTACACCCAGATCTACACATTGATGTGATATAACAAAGAGATCCATTTAAAGGTAATATTCTACCATGCAATCACAAGAGGAAAAATATTCCTGAATCTTTAATATAAAGTCATTTTGGTGGTATCAACTTACTAAAACAATCAGGAAACAAGGTAAGTATTAGCACATTTCCTGCCACACAGTAAGTGCTTCATAAGTATTAGCTATTAGCAGGTAGGAGACTTGGGGAACAAGGGAGGAGACGGAAAATAAAAAGAACAAAGAGGAAGAGAAAGGGAAGGTATGTCTAGCGTGCAGTATTTTTTAGTCCTAGTTCACACCATCACAACATATTTAATGCCCTCTTCATAATCGCAAACCAAAATACTCTTATCCTGTAGGAGATGCTTCTTCATTTCCAGAGTTCTTATTTAAAGAAAACACTGTTACCATATTTTGATAAGAAGAAAGAAAAACAGTCTCTTTACACTCATTTTTATTAAACAAATAAGTCTGGTAGTGGAACTTTTTTATTTAATGCATAAACATATAAGTCCCTTTATTAGAGAAATTGTACATATTGGTGAATATGGTCAATGGTCACATCTATGGGTTAACTGTTTAAAAATCAGAAACAATAATTAGGATAGATTCTATGCTCTCTCCGTTACATTGTGAAGTGTCTTGTGTAGTCATATTCTATTGTTGGAATGACAGCTTGTACAAACTTCAAGAAAATTAGAAGATACCTAAAGGTCTTTAGCTAAGGAAAACAGATTGGTAAATGGTACTATGATTTAAACTAACATGTAGTTATCCTATTTCTCAGAAAAAATAGGTAAGATAAAATCTTAAATCAAGTATATTAAAAAAATTCACTCATGCAAGTTTGTGTCTATTCAACATGAGGTTTCTCTATAACTTTAAGACTGCTCAACCCATTCCCATTTAATATTTGAATGTGAAACTTCCTAATGAGTTCACAGGAGCCCAATTATTTTGATCTAAAAATAAGGACAGGGGTGTTCATATTTAAGTGAGTGGGAAATGGTTCCTTTACTGTTAGTCTGCTAGGTTATGTTAGAAACAAGGCAACCTTCACATTATTAACACCACGTTCTAAACAATGAATCCTGGAACACTGAAAAAGTAAAATTTTTTAAAAAATTTAAAAAAAGAAAGAAAATAAGGCAGGGTAAAGAATATAAAAGCACTGAAGCAAAAGAGAAAAAAATAAAGCAGAAACCATCTGTAAGGACTGATTCTAAGTTTATGTACATAAACTTGGAAGACTCTGTGTTTAATAATGACTCATCAATTCCCCCAATAAACATTAAATTCTTAATATTTCTAAGTACTGTGGAACACAGAAAAAAAAATCAAGATTTTATTAGAAAGAGTCCACTGTCGCTACAGTATCTTCCAAGTTGCTACCTAGCCTCCAATACAGAAACAAATGCTCAAGTTATGCATCACACAGTTTCAGGAGTAAATCTGGTTTGGACCAAAAGTTCTTGGTTTTGAACTTTCAATGTCAAATATTATTAGCAACTCTTTAGTTTATCTGTAATTCCAAGACAGAGGTGACCCCTCTCAGTCTACATCTAATACTGAGTGGCATGAACAATCAAATGTAACATCAATCTAGCACTAAATTAATTCAAATTATTTGGCATCTAAATCACTAATTTGGGCTGCTAATCACTAATTTAGCCATGCTATAGGTATATGTACTTCAGTATCCAGCAGTTGACTTAGTTTCCTCTTGTCAACCACAGAGAGCTAAGTAGGAAAATCATAGTAAGATGTGAGAAGGGTGCTTTTATCTGGAGAAAACTGTATTTTAAGAATATCTGAAATAAGCTTTGTGTGTTTTACTTTTTAATTAGCCTATCTGCTAAACTGAATTCTTTGCTTCAGAGACCTTAGAATGACACAACCTAAGTTTACTTTTACATGAGATAAGCACATTTTTTGTTAACAGTTAAATTGGAAATATACTTAGGGGAAAGATACTCATGTGTTATCTTCTAAATTAGTAGGTTACTCTTTTTTCATCAATAAATTATGCCCATTGAGTTTCTTTTCCATCAAGAGCAAAGGTTTTATATTCAAATGCTCTTAGCCATTGCCTCTTGGACAAACAAAAGAACTGGCAAGCTGCTGCCTAGAAAAGCACATTCTGACCTTAGGCTCTGTAACAAGGCAGAGCTGACTGGTGCACACAGGGACATGTGCTGACCAAATGAACAAAGCAGAACTATCACAATGTAACATTTCCCAAATAAAGACTTGTACTAAGACTTCCATTATGAAGGGCTAAAACAAGTTATAGGTACTGTGGCACTAACACTGTACCACTATTTCCCAAAGAGGAAAAAAAATACTAGGAACCAAATATAGGTAAGGATACATATGAACACCAAGTTCTCCTCCTCCTTCTGCAACAGTCTCAATGATTTTCTTCATCACCTCAGCATGCCTAAAAGCAAAAGAACAAATAAATATTATTAGCATAGATCAATTAGATCAAAATAGGAAAAGCAAGTTTTTGTTTGTGAAGAAATCTACCTTATTAGTGTCAGTGATTTAATTTTAACATTAGTTATATTATAAAATATTTTCCTTCCAACAAGTCAGGTTGTTGAGAGTCATATACAATGTTTTACTGGAACACAGGCTAAATTTTTAAAGTCTAATCATAGTCAAAACACAACAGCACTGCATTTCCTGTAACAGAAGTGGGAAGAGTGGGGGCAGGGGGTAGCACAGCAGAAAGCCAGAGAAAGGGAAATCATGCCAGGGTATAATTGCAGAGCAAGGACTGTCTGCTCTAAGAAACAAACAAGAATCAGACCAGGAAAATTCAAAAAAGCTACATGGTGACAGGTAATCAAAAAAACAAGGACATTTTTAAAACGCTGTCATTTTGACTATTCAAATATTAAGAAGAGAATAAATCAAAATTGGGTTTTAAAAAAATTTAACTTGGTTAGAGTTAAGAAGTTTATATAGTTTGTCTTTGTCTTAATGCATATTATAAAATTTATCTTCTTTTCCTTTTTTTTTTTTTAAATTTGAGGCAAAGAGCACACAAAAAGCATGGGGTGGGGCGGTGAAGGAGATGAAAAGCAGTTTCCCAATGAGCAGGGAGCCTAACACAGGGTTTGATCCCAGGACCCTGAGATCATGACCTGAGACGAAGGTAGACCTGACCCAAACGTAGACGCTTAACTGACTGAGCCACCCAGGCACCATCTGATTCTATTTAGAAATGATTTTTTGGCTTTATATAAAGAAATATGTTTATCTGAAGTTTTTGACCAATACACAGATCTCTTCACAGTCAACCAGTGTCTTTCCTTTGCTACAGAAAAATGCTATCAAAGTAATTGCCTAAGTATATGAACTGAGAGAAAGGCAGTGCACAAAAGAATGATCTTTTAGATATATTCTGGCTTAAATAATGCTGCTTCAACTTTTATGAGTATAAACTTCATGACAGAGGCAGGCAACTTAGAAGATAAGAGTAAATGTATCAGCTCCAAGAATCCAAAAACATAATCTGATGGCAAGGCCTAAAATGTACTTGAAATCTCACCTTATAGACCCCCAGCTTTTTTGCCCTATTATATTACATTGCATAACAGTCATTTGTTAACATGTTTAACATTAATTACCAGTTAAACCTCTTCTTTCTTTTCTGGACTAAAATTTACATCTGAGAGACATGCCTCATTTTGATAAGCACTGTCGTAAAACCTCAAACCACTAAAGGAGTGGGTAGAGTAAAATAAAAACCTTCTAGATAATATAAAACTAAAACTAATGACTCTTGAATTGCTTTTCAGTTAGCAATCTTAACAAGTCTTGGCATAAAAAAAAGCTAGAAAAATGAACAAGGCTTTCTATATGATAAAGTTTAAGAATCAAGAGGCTGCAAAAAATGAGAAAATATTAAAGAATTTTTAAAAACTAGAATGTTGCATCAAATTAGTCAATGGAATACCAAATTTTTCATCTCAAAAATATTGTTACCAGAATTTCTCAATGTTTTGCGAAAGCTACCCATTAGAAATAACTGAATAAATCATGCATACAGGCTCCGTTTACTCATTTGGCCCAATAAAAAAATAAAAAAAACAATAAAAAAAAATAAAAAAAATTAAAAAATGTTTTGAAATCACTGTTAAATGCGATAAAAAGAAAATCCCAAATTATAAAATGCACCTGACTTAGTAGGGCTGAACATCTCTCAACAGAAGAGTAAAGGAAAAGAGAACTCAGGCGCCTGGGCGGCTCAGTGGGTTAAGCCACTGCCTTCGGCTCAGGTCAGGATCTCAGGGTCCTGGGATCGAGTCCCGCATTGGGCTCTCTGCTCAGCAGGGAGCCTGCTTCCCTCTCTCTCTGCCTGCCTCTCTGCCTACTTGTGATCTCTCTCTGTCAAATAAATAAATACAATCTTAAAAAAAAAAACATTTAAAGAGAACTCTGCATACATCTCCCTTCACTAACCAATAAAAAGAGATAAATAGGAGAAAAACACAAAGATAACTTCATATTCCACATTCATGGGTGGCTACATCACAATAGGGCAAACCAAGTCTAAATGATGTGTATTTTTTTAATCTAAAAAGCATCTTCTAAATTATTCTCGGAGCTATAAATAGTACTAAAATCACAAAGATCTATACTATAATTAAACACACAGAGAGAGCAAAAAAAATTCTTAATGAATTTACTTAAATTGGTGACTTTTTCCTTTTTCTTTTATGTTTTAGCATAAGAACATTTCTAAGAAAGACAAAAGAGAACTATACTTGCTTACTGCATTTCTTCTGTTAGGGCACTTTGGATTCCCAGGTAATAAATCCATGAAGTACACACAACACGCATACACACATACATACCTGCATGGATGAACTGAACACATAGGAGGTGGTGGGAGATGAGGGTGATTTTCAATGGTCACTGTTTTCTTCACATGATCTTGACTGATGTCTTCATACATGTGTTCAACTGTTAAAGGCTGCCTTTGCTGAAACAATAAAAAAATGTTTTGAAATCACTGTTAAAAAAATTTTAGGCCTAGATTTTCATGTTTAAAATATATTTATCTCCACCTCACCTGTAATACAGATTTCCAGACTATTTAGAATTACCAGACTTTTGGGGAGAGAGTTTATAATACACTTATACCAGGGAAAGGAGGAGAGTGGAGGAGTCTGTACATCAATGCTATGTGACTTCAGCCACCACCTAATGCAATAAAGATCCCACAAAAAAAAAGTTCATGGCTGTCAAACATTTTATAACTTTCTATTTCATCTTTTGGGTGTATTTCACTTTACTTTTTTGCTTCTCATTCAGAGTCGTAAGAATGACGGTTAAAGCAAGTTAATTTTATTTCAGTTATCCTTTAATTCAATTAATAATTAAAAAAACGGTTTTCTGTCTTAAAGAAAAAAAACACATGCCAATATGATCATTCTGTAAATGCCTTATATATCCATGAAATTTAATATAATAAATTAAGTTCAATTTCCCTTATATTTTGAAGGAGTAACCCTCAGGGACCAAGCAATAAATACTTAACAGAATATTTCTGTTTGATTCTTAGTACTGTTATTGTCACACAGAATAATTAACAGCTTAAAAGAAAGAATCAAATTCAATATTAATCATGAAATTGTAAAACAAACGACTTCTAAAATTTAAAAGGCAACAATATATACCCACAGACCTAATGATAAAGAAATTAAATCCAACAATTTGAAACATTTACATTAAAATATATTTTCTGTTTTTACCTCATCATAGCCGAACAACCATAATCGTGGTGTCTGGTAATATTTATCATAAGTGATATAAAGGTCGTAAGTTCTTGTTTGCAAAATAGCATCTTCACCTCCAGCATCAGTTTTAGTTTTACAAGCTTCTACTATTTTCCTTGTGTCTAGGGTAGCCTGGCAATACAGGAAGAAATTTAAACCCATTAAAATCAGTATGAATATGACAATTAGGAAAATATTTTTCCCACCCTATGTATTCTTTTAAAAAACAAATAGAACATAAAGCCAAAGCTAAAACATTATATACTATAACCAATACAAACATATAAATAAAGGTTTATTAGAAAGATCAAGATACTATTAGGAATACTAATTCCCAAGCTTAGTTAACTAAATGTTAACTAAAAATTCAATTTACAAACCTCATCTGTTTCCAACAATCCACTTTCTTCATATTCTGTTTAAAAAGCAACAAAAAATTAATCAAGTTCAAGAAAATTTCCTAAACCAACCTATATATTACTTCAGAGTATCATTCAAAACCTGGGCACACAGGGCCATCTGGATGATTTAGCCCCACCTTCTTTGACACTTTACTTGGCTGTTAAAATATTATATTTTCTGGCTGTGTCTCTCACCTCACAGGCTTCTCCTTTACTATCTTCTATGCTCGGTTCTTTCTCAGCTCAACTTTTTAAAACTCTACAGCAGCCAAGGGCTCAGTTTCTGGACCTTGTCTTTTCTCTATCCACTTACTCCTTTGATGATTTCATCTAGTCTCAATGGCTTTAAATGCTAATAATTCCCAAATTTATCACTGGCTACACACTTGGATATTTATTTACTTAGAGCTCTACTGGAATGACTAACATATGTCGCAAATAGCACACATCCAAAACTGAACTCCCAAACTCCCCCTCCAAAGCTATTCTAGTCCTATAATTTTCCTTATCTCAGTTAAGACATCTTTCCAGACACTGTCAAATATCCTTAGAGTCACATTTGACTACTCTGTCTCTCTCATGCTACTCCCCCTCAGCAGCAAATCCTTTTGACCCTACCCTCAAAATATGTCCGGAATTTTGTTTCTCATCACTTTCAATATTACCACTTGAGCCTAAGTTATCATTTCTTGCCTTGATTATCAAAACAGCCTAACTACTGTCCCTAAACCTCTTCAATCTGTTCTCAATACAGCATTCACAGTGATTCTGTTAAAATGTTGTATGGCATTCTAAGTTCCTTTTCTACTTAGAAAAACCCTCTAATGGCTTCTCATCTCACTACATTAAAGCCAGGGCCCACGGTTATCTCACTGACTCCATGCCTTACTTCTCTGCTTCTGTGCTTGCTCCTCTCTGAACACAGCACATTTATTTTTTTAAAGTAAGTTCTACACCCAATGTGGAACCTGAGATCATGACCCTGAGATCAAGAGTCACACACTCTACAGACTGAAACAGCCAGATGTTCCTGCTCATGGGTATTATGGGTATTTTGTATACACCACACAAGCTCCTACCTCAGGGCCTTTGCATAATTCCTTAGATATCCAAATAGCTTGTTCACTCACTTCTTGCCAGGCTTTACATAAAACTCATGTTCTCAACTGGGTTTTTCTTGACCAACCTATTAAAATAACACTCATCCTTTCCCAAGATCTTCTGTCCCATTCCCCTCCTTTATTTTTCTCCCTAACACTTATAACCATCTAATACAGCATCTGTATTGCTTATCTATTATTTTTTCTATGTCTCCCATAACTAGAACATAATCTCCATAAGATCACATCTACTGTTTTATTTCTAGCACCAAGAACAGTACCTGATACATAGATAACTATCCTGCCCAGTGTTTACTGAACAGAGAATGAAAATTGCCTGTTAAAATAATTGTTGCTATATTACCTGCTATACCATCAACACTTTTTTTTAAACAAAATCCCATATAAAGCAATTTTTTTCCTTTAGCTCTGTCCAAGAGAAATGTAATAAAACACACTAAAAAGAAGGCAGGTATTTAAGGCAGTCCCACAGCTTGTACTCTAAAAAGAATTTTTACTCATAGTATTCTGTCTACCCTTCACCCCAGCTTGGGTAACTACACAATTCAGACTGATGGAATCCAGAAACTACTTGTATAAGAAGGTGGTGCTGACAATTATAAGACATTCAGGTGCAAGTGAAAATAAAAACATGTACATTTGAAGTTCAGGAGATCTGGACTGGAGGCTTAGATATGAAGTTGATCATAGAGATGGTATGTGAGGTTGCTGTGAGCAATTTGGGTTACAATAATTCATTTTATTTCTTCAAAGGATGGGGAGTTTACCATAAAAATAAGGATAAAACTCTTACTAGAATTCAGGAACAGATTTACACCTAGGTTTCATGAGAACTTAAAAGTTATTTAAGAAACAAAGCTTAAAAGTCCTTTAAGGTGAACCTAGGTGGCTCAGTTGGTTAAGTGTCTGTCTTTGGCTCTGGTCATGATCCCGCACTTCTAGGATCTGATTGAGCCCGGAGTCCTAGTCAGGCTCTCTGCTCAGCTGGGAGCCTGCTTATCCCTTTCCTTCAGCTTCTCCCCCTTGCTTGTATTCTCTCTCCCTCTCTAACAAACAAACAAACAAACAGAAGAAAAGGTACTTTGAGTCAAGGCTACTCTGGCAATTTGGCTATGTGTCACCTCCTCATCCACAAACACTAACTACTTGCTGTTTTGGTGCTTCAACTATACTTGGCACCATCTTCCACTTCTGCATGCTAGAGAACATTTCTTTTTTTTTTTTTTAAGATTTTATTTATTTATTTGTCAGAGAGAGAGCGAGCGAGAGTAAGCACAGGCAGACAGAGTGGCAGGCAGAGTCAGAGGGAGAAGCAGGCTCCTTGCGGAGCAAGGAGCCCAATGTGGGACTCGATCCCAGGACGCTGGGATCATGACCTGAGCTGAAGGCAGCTGCTTAACCAACTGAGCCACCCAGGCGTCCCTAGAGAACATTTCTATCTCACCATAAATTCTATGTATTTGGTTAAAAAAAAAAAAGGAAAAAAAGAAAAAGAAAATACACAATAAATGAGCAAACTTTGTTCTGCTCTGAAATAGTTTTTAAGAATTAGCTTAAGAATCTGCATCTTCAAACTTTTATCTGCATTAAAGATTTATGTCTAGGATGTATCCCACTGGAAAGAATGCTTTTAAGGCTATGTCCTAGGTAAAGTACAACAGTCCAAGACTGCTCTGCACTAACTAAATTTAAACTAAACAAAATTCTCTCTAGGCTGTTTAATGTTAAAATCTAGAACTCAATGGAGTACAATTCTTGTCCACTTCAATTATAAATATTTCAAAATCAACATTCTAGTGTGATTAAAGAAAATCTAGAACATAAATACCTTCCATATCTGCAGCTTCTCCTTCATCATCTTCTTCCTCCTCCTCACATATTGCTGCGCAATCTTGAAGTTTTATACTGTCCTTTGAAATAAATTATATTTAAAGTCACTCAAGTATGTTCATTAGTTCAAACACCAAACACTCATGTGTCACCACCGTGTAAACCACTGAGAAAATAAGAGCGGTAAAGACAGTTCTTATCTTCAAGAAACTCCTATTCCAGTGGAGATGACAAAACCATAAACCAAATATGAAAAGTGATGTGCTAAGTACTGTCACTGAAAAATATAAAAGATATCATAGAAACATCAAGAATCACCTAAGCTAACAATCTAACAATTTTTGCACTTTCAAAAAACAGTATTTTTGTTAACCAATTCATTAATATTAGGAAACTGGTTCAGAGTTATAATTTACATACATAATTTAAAGGAGAAAAAAGATACATATTTGTAAATCACAATACATTTGTAAGTTAAACTTACAAATTATTAGTAAATAGTTAAACTATTATAAGTGAAACATATGCTAATTTGTGAGCAATATTTTAGGCTGAATTAAGTAAAATTACCAGACTTTAGTTATTATAACATGTAAGATTTCAGTTCATTTTTAAACCATATTTGCACTACAATAAAAGAATAATACCAAAGACAAGCCTAATACATAATTATCATTTCACAAAATCAATTATTCTAAAAATCTGAAGTCAATGTAGTAAAGTAAAAAAATTGCATACTAGCTTCACCTAATGTACAATTTTACTTAGAGAAGACTCCATTTACCACTAGAAACTTAAGTTGTATGTTATCATTACCACACCCAAAATGTGAAACCAAAGACGATAGTATCTGGGTAATTATTAGATGAGCCAGTATCTAACAAACTAATCATTAAGGGAAATTTTAATCATGTTGATGTTATGGTGATCATACTTGAAACAGAAGAATACAGTAGAAACCAATAAGAAAGATTAATACTTGGGTCTGAACAAGTATTTTAAGAAATTATAAAAAATAATGTAAATTTTATATTAAATAGGAAATGACAGGAAAGACATTCAAGTTGTACATTATTCTAAGCAGTCACCCTTTAGTATGATATAAGAATGTTAAGTGGGATACCAAGTACCATATTAACCATTATTGCATTTTTAAGAAGTTCTTGAATTACCATAAACCTATCACCAAATGCTATCCACACCACTCTGCCATTTATCATTCCCAAAGTCTGAAGTATATACAACTAACGGCTGGAGTAAACAAAATTTTCTGAAGGAGCAAAAGCCATTTTGGTGATTTCTCTTTAGTTGTTCAAATTCTCCAAAAAGTAGAATTTCAGAAAGATGAATTTTCAGGCCAATGAACTGAAACTTAATCCCTAGCAAGCATAAAACTGTACATTGAAAAAAAAAAAAGAAAAACACTTGTTTTAGTTTCTAACACTTCCTGTTAAGACCCAGTTATGAATCCCAAAAGTTCCAAATGACAAAAACATACAAAAGAGAGTATCTAAAACTAGTAACTCTTGTAGTAAATGTTTCATAAGGACAAAAAAAAAGTCAATTACTCTGTCCAAATATTCTATCCTCGAAAAGATCTGTTAACAAAATAATTAAGCAAAGATAAGGGTAAAGGCATTTTGTATTATTTTCAAATCACTTCAAACAAATATAAATATGTGAAAACAACTGCAATCATTTTCTAGTATGAATAGAAAATTTTCAAGGAGAAAAATTTCACCCAGTTACAGATTTTTACTCCCCACTCCATAATAAACCATACAATAAAGCCTAACCGATTTAGCTTTCACTCAGTCAAAACACATTATTTTTTGGATGATGTTAAAGTTTTACCTTAAAATTTTCAAAAACAAAATCATCCATTCAAAATAGCAGTGAATTAAGAAACCGTAGTACATAAACCTCAAAAGTCTCCATTTACAGAACATTTGGTACTTGTACTTAAAAATAAAAAGTGATTTCTTTTAAACTAGCCTAGGAGCCTTACCAATTGGTGAAAATTAGTAGTTTTTACCAGTTACAATCTCAAAAAAATTTTTTTAATTGTACAACAGACTAAAAAAAAAGTGCTGGGAAACAGCAGTTTTGATATAGGAAAGTGAGAGAAGAAAAAAACAACTAGAATTTTAAAAAGCTTGAAAATAATCAGTTTGAATAAGAATACACACACACACACACACACACACACACACAAATAATTATGTCACTGAATTTACAAATGTAACTAATTAACCAGTACCTTGCTTTCCAATGTAATCTCCTTAACTGCTTCGGTTATTCCTGCAATACCTGTTTAAAATTCAAAAAAACAAATAAAATTGTAAACATCTTTCATTTGCTAGATTTGAGAAATATATAAATGCTTAAAATTACCTAAATTCTCACAACTGCTCTGAAACAAGGAGGCAATGTTAGCATTTTATAAATGAACTCTAAAAGGAGTAAAACCAAAAGCACTTTTTAAATTGAAATAAAAAAACAGCAATGTGATATTTTACTATGAATTATATTCTACTCTATCACTCATTTATTATTCCTCATTTACTTTCCCAGTATGAGTCTCTATCCAATACATACTCATTCTCAAAGTGAACACATTAGACTATAGGACTCATATTTATTTTTATTTAAAAACACATCAAAATTTTAAGGAGATACTAATGTAATTTGTTTCAGAAATCTAGGACATCCAGAAGTAGTAATACCATATCACATTTATATGGGGTTTTCTATTTTACTGTTTCTATAGCTTATTTCAGACTTAGAAACACTATCTTTTGAGGTAATTAATAAATCATTTCTCCCTATGAAGAAACGAAGTCTCCAAAGATGAAATAACTTACTTGAGTCTCATAGTTAGTGAAGAAATTGGGATTCAAATCCACATGTACTAACTTTTAGTTCAATGTTCTGTTCACTGCTCCTCATTAAGCAACCACCTTGAACCTACTTGTGTCAATGAAGGTGGCATTAAGCAGATGGGAGCACCACAACTCAGCTAAATAATATTTCTAACTCAAAATATATGTCACTGTTTTTTTTTTCTTTTTTAAAAATTTATTTGTCAGAGAGAGAGAGAGAGTGAGCGAGCACAGGCAGATAGAATGGCAGGCAGAGGGAGAAGCAGGCTCCCTGACGAGCAAGGAGCCTGATATAGGACTGGATCCCAGGACGCTGGGATCATAACCTGAGCTGAAGGCAGCTGCTTAACCAACTGAGCCACCCAGGCATCCCCATGTCACTGTTTTTAATTCGGAAATTCAACAGGATGAAGTACATTAATGAAAAAAAACAAAACAACAACAACAACAAAATCAACCCTACATACAAAATAAGCTTTGCCCCTTTGTTAATCTTCTAAAATCTTTATGTATCTGCTTAAAATCTCCAACCTAAAAAATAACTCACTTTCACTAATATAAAAGGTCAAAATCCACAGCTCTAACATAAAGCTTTTACTTCATAGTTTTTCTATAAATTACTACATAATAGATCTGATTATTTCAAAACAATAAAACCCAAATCTTAGCACAATGAATTGGTATTACAAATGATTCACTGAATCCAGTACATAGATAAAAACAATAAAACCTCTTCAATCCATCCAAATATAATAATGTAATAGTATCTGACTAAACCAGACTCTTCTAAGAGTAGGAGGACATATTGGCAAAGGAAAAAAAAGCTCAAATGACTCTAATGAGAGTAAGATTCTCAAGTACTGTGATGATTAATTTTATGTCACCTTGGCTAGGTTATCCTGTCCCAATGTTTGGTTAAATGCCAGTCAGGATGTAGCTGTCAGGGTGTTTTTTAGATTTTAACATTTAAATTCATAGACTTTGAATAAAGTAGATTACGCTCTATAACATGGGTGGGCCTCACCCAATCAGCTGAAGGCCTTATAAGGGAACATTGAGGTGCTCAGGAAAAAGAAAGAATTCTGCTTTCAGACTGTCTTCAGACTTGAGTTGAAACAATCAGTCCTCACCTGGATCTTCAGCCTGCTGGTCAGTTCATCCTGTGAATTGCATTCTTGCTAACTCCCACAATCATGTAAGCCAATTCCTCAAAATAAATCTATCTATACCTATATACCTATATCTATATACACATCCAATTTTTCTGTGTCTCTGGAGAACCATGACCAATACAAAGGCTAAGAAAAATAAAAGAAACCTATGAAAAGCAAGGATGAAGCAAAGAGAACTGAAGTGAATAAGGAACCAGGCACATGACCTTCTAAGTTAATTGGAAGCAGTGTTTTAATCAAATCACAATATAGTTTAAACTAAAATTCTAAGGATAGCTCTCCAGCAGGGCAAACATTTTTCAATTCTTGAATTTCTGTAATAGATTTTCATCAATCCAATCACACTGACGCCTACTTATTTCTGTAAAGAATGCCTTTGTAAATATGCACCTAGATTTTGAGCTAGTGATTAAGAAATAGAATACAACCAGACATCAGAATAAGTCATTTACTTGACACTAGAAACACAGTGCTATAATTAAGGGCTCTAGTTAGTTAGTCCACTGCCCAAATCTTCCACTACAGGACTAAAGCAGAGCAGCTGAACAATTTCAGAAAGGTCAAAAGATAAAAAGTCCATCTACCAGTCTCTCAGTGGGGTCAATAGGATGATTTTTTGAAATCATTTAAAAAAATTGTTCAATCTACTATTTTCTCAAGGCCTGGACATTAACACTAAGCATCAAGAAACAAGTTTCAAATCAAGAAGCCCAAGCTCTGAATCTACGCCTGTATCATCACAAACACATGATACTGTCCTTTTTTAAAAGTAGAGGGAAAACTGACCTCAGAAGGTAGTTTTTCCTGAGCAGATTACTTAGCCCTAGACTACTGCAGTGGGTCTCAACTGATGGCAGCAATTTTGCCCTTAATGGAATATCTGGCACTGTCTGAGGGATTCTGAGTTATCACAACTGGGTGAATACTACTGGTATCTGGTGGGCAGAGCCCAGAGATGCTGCTAAACATTCTGCAATGTACAGAAAATGCTACATCAAAGAATCACGTGGCCCAAAATGTTAGTAGGGCTAAGGCTGAGAAACCTTGTTCTAGTACTACTTCTGGTATACTTTCTAGGACTTCGAGGGAGAAAACTTACGTTTTAGTATTCTCAATTTAAACTCAGGACATGTTTTCCTCATTAAAGTTAAGTCATAATGGCATTTATAAAACTATGCAAATTAACTATTAACTTATACTTAACTATGAACTGACATTAACTCATAGTACTTTATATAATATATTTATATAACTATGTAAATGCAGATTAATATATGCTGCTATAGCTAAGTTAGTATAGCTAAGTTAGTATGGCTAAGTTAGTATAGCCATAGCAGCATATGCTAATGTACATTTACATAGTTATATAAACATAGTGGCAAACTAGGTTTTTAGGACTTGAAATAAAAATTCATCTTCAGACTTACAAACAACTTCTGCAAATATACACTTAAAAAGGCTTGAATTTAGTCAATTCTTTTAACACAAATTTACTGAACAACTTCTGTACCAGATACTGTGACAGATATTGAGGATACAACAGTGACTCTACCTAAGGAGTGTGGTCCTTACAATCCTCTTACAGTCATTCAACAAATAATTATTAACTACTTTAAAATGTCAGGTCTCTGAGTAAAATAAACACATATAGTTCCTGTCCTAAAGCTAATCATTCAGCAATAGAATGACATGTAAATAAGGAATTCTAAAGCAAGCTGTATGCATACTCAGCAATTTTGTCCTTCTTATTTTAGAAATAAAGAAAATGATAGAGGTATTTTCAAATTGCTACTAAAATAGCAGTACTAGAGAAATTTGGTATATACTCCAAGGGCATTTTTTCTTTTTTTCCAATTTGTCTTCCTGCTTCTTTTCAGGTAAAAAAAAAGTCTATTGGGACAACTGTGCCTTATGTATCCTTTGTTTTGTTGTTTTTAAATCAACACTGTAATAAAAGATTAGAAAATGTTTAAAAGAATTTAAACTAATATATGTATTCTATTCTCCTCTTACCTGTGTTATGATAAGTATCTACCCATCCCCCATCACCATCATCTTCTTCAATGATAGCTTCCAATTCATCTGAATACTCCATCTGTTTGCACCGCTTGTAGCATGGCACTACAAAAAAAATGACAAGTACAGTTACTAGCACATAATTTGCTTCATATAAATCTATTAGAAAAAAGATAATTTATTCTATTTTAAGGAAATATTATATTTCACTTCTAATAAAAGTGATTAAAAAGTTGTATTTAGCCCACAGACATATTAATGATCAGGTTTACCTTTCCCTAAATAGCTTTGTCAGAACACAAGTAGAAAGGAAATATTCTATGTATTCTTTACCCTGATGGTCTCTGAAGCACAGCAGGCTACAGCCAGAGATGATACTATTCAACTTCAGGCTAATGAATAATAAAACCTTATTTTAATAGCTTCACTCTCAAAACAGAAAGGGACCACCTGTCATTCTCAGAGGTGGTAGAGGTGACCTCCAGTTTGCAATGTTATAGTAAGTTTTAATATGTATTTCATAATTCATGTAAGTTTCAGGCATTTATAATGGATAAGCCAATGTAAAAATTCACTGAACTGCTACATTTTACCATCTTATACAATACTGGAGCCAAGTTTTTCATATGGTATATGTGTCAATTAACAGGTATTATTCACATAAGTCTAAAACTGAACAATTATAATGTAAAACCATGATAAGGTAGAGCCCAGAAATGGCTATTAACCTCTTGACTTTTTTAAAAAACAAGAAGGTTATAAATGATCAATTCTAATAAGACATATGCTGTAGGAAAGAAAACTGATGTGTTATACATATTTTCCCTTTCTGTAATAGATTAGAAAAAAATCAATGCACTTTATGTGATCTGAGAGGGACTATAACCTTCTCAAGCTGTTTTCAAATTAACTTCATAAATGAGAAACTAGTAGTTTAAAAAACATTTTTTGTTCCTAAAGACAATCTTTCAAAGACACAACGGATAATAAATCTTTAGCTTGGAACTTTTAGCCGTCAAAGATAGTATCAGTTTCATTTTTCATGACTAATGTTTACGTCTAAAGAAGATAAAAATCAAATAGCTAAAAAGTTTATAATTATAAAGTCAACTTAAAAAAAAAAAGGCAACTGCAATTCCAAATTCCAAATTTGCTGGGCTCCATTCCTTCCACATCTTAAAACTAGACCTTTTTTGGCAAAAAGTAGCAACAAAAAGGAAGGAGGTAAAAATGAAATAAGGAAAAAAATACTCTAGCAATAGAACTCAGAGTTCCATCAAATTTCCAAATTTCTCTATGGGTTCAATCATAAATTAAGATCAGTAAATACTAAAGTTTTGGGTGCCTAAGTGGCTCAGTTGGTTAAACATCCAACTCTTGGTTTCAGCTCAGGTCATGATCTCAGGGTCCTGGGACTGGGCCCCACATCAGGCTCCCTGCTCAGCAGGAGTCTGCTGGAGATTCTCTCTTGTTTCTTTTGTTCTCTCTCCCTCTCTGTCTCTCTCAAATAAATCTTTAAAAAAAAAAAAAAAAAAAAAAGCTAACTTTCTTCTGTCATTTTTAAAAAATATAACTCTGTGTAAAATTTACTAATATATGAAATATAATTCTTACCATTTTTGGTGACCAAAAATTGTTTGCCTGTTGGTAGGTATGCCTTCACTTTCAATTCTTCCCCAGTAGCCCTTTAAAAAGAGCAAAGAGCACCAAAATACAAGAACTACTTTAAAAAGCAAAGACAGAAGATATCACATGTAAATATCAAAATTACACAATCCACACTCTTGAAAAAACTGTTTTAGGACTAGTTTCAGAAGGATGTTGTTAAGTGATGTATGTTAGGGTATGGAAGAACATAGCATTGTAAGTGAAATATACTAAGAGACTCAGAGAGACCTAAGAGAATTTAGATTAAATATCAAACAAAAAAGACAGAATAATATAGAACTATTAAGAAACTATTATGTTTGCCTCTAAACAAAAAGAAAACATTGTTCCCTAGGGAGTATAATCTCAGACTTTTAATTCTCAAGTACTGCTCATCTTCAGCTCTAGAGGAGGCAGAAAAATATCTGTAGGACATTACATAACAAAGTAGGTGGCTGGCAAAATCCCTGTTCCTGCCACTCGATTAAAACTGGAACAAAGAGAAAAAAGATGCTTTGAATCACAACATGATAATATTAAAAAATATGACTGAAAACAGAAAAAAAAAAAAACCCTTTCACTGAGTGTTTGCTAAGTATATGACTTAGAACTCTAACATGCATTATTCTTATTTACTCCTCAGAACCCTAAGAGGTAATATTAACGTCCCCATTTTAGCTAAAAAAAAAAAAAAAAAAAAATCAGACTGCGCAAGGTCAGAAAACCAGAATATAGAAGAGCAAGTGAATCCACGGCTCCTGCTCTTACACTACAGTCTCTGTGTGTCAGAAGCAGCTACACCATTTCTGATTTTTCATAACTACTCTAGATTATCTTACTAAGAATTTGTTCTAAGATTCTTCTGCAGGTAACCTAATGGAACTGGCTGGAGACAGAGGGGCATGTGTTACCTGTCACAAACATCTGAACAAAAATTCACCTTATCAAAGCTTCAGTCTAAAGTTGAAACCATAGATCTGAGCACAAGATAAAGCCAGAAAAAGATCTACTATCTTAGTAGCCTTCTAGACTTCTTTAGTGTCTGTTATTCTCAAGTGTCAAAATCAATAATGACATGGCAATGCCTGAAGTTCTGAGTGAAGAACATACAATACGGTCATGATGACACTTGTAGACATGAAACTATAACATGGAAATAACCTGTTACTAGCACAGGTTTAAAATGAAAAGTTCCTTTGGCCCCTAGATTTTAGCCAGAAGTGTGGACACAGGAGTAGGGTATAGGTGAGTTCTAAATAATACCTCAACTATCACAATTCATAAAGTGAAACTATCCTGTCCATATAACATATTTCTGTAACAATACTATAAATTGTATGTCTGAACTAATCAGACAAATAAGGACTATCACAAAGAAATCTGAAGAGAATGTTTATTATATTGAAGAAAATCCCAAATTAGTTCCTTTTATAAAACAGGTATTATTTTTAATTTTATATACCTATTTGACTTGAAATACATAAAAATTATAGACTAGAATGAAGACAAATATAATTTTAATAGATAATTTATAATCCAAAAAAACCAATCACCCTTACTAAATCATCAGAGAGCTGCTATGATATTAACTCAATTTTAAATATGAAATAGAAATGCACGTTAAGGAAGACAAGGGCATAAAAATAAATGAAACTGACACTTTGGTTTTTCTTGGTACATTAAGAAACAGTGTTCTAAAAGACAAAGAACAATTGATAAAAAGCAATAAAACTATTTGGGTTAAGAGTCAAATACAAAAACTGAGAACAGAATAGGCCACAGATAAAAGAGAGTTCCAACTTTGGCTTAAAATAGTTTTAACTATTTACGCTACGAATATGAAGGAAAATATTATCAGTTCTAACTTCATTAAGTTTAGAACCTCTGTTCCCAAATTAAAACTATACCTTTCAACCACAAATGAAAAAGTGTCATTAAGGGAATTATAATGAAAAGAAAAAAGAATATAACAAGTTGAACTATTTATATCCAAACAAGATGATAACTCCAAAACAATTCTAGCCTAATTAAAATAGCTCTGCCAGTACTAGGATCACTTTCTCAGCCATAGTCAGGTGGTTTTACCCTAAGTTCTTGAACGTAATGAAACAGCATTTGTTTTAAAACATCCTCTTATTATTCAGAATACTTAAAATATGTCATAAGATCTGGTAAGTTGCTTAAATTACTTTTTTTACCTTACTTTTACAATTTAGTGAAAAACCAAAAATGTAAAAAATCTATTACCAAGCAGATTTCCAGTTACAAACTTTAATGAGTATCATGAACCTTCCTTTTCAGTCAATTCCTAAAATGGGAGCATACTTTGAACCTTATAGAAAGTCTTATAACTAATAATCCTAAGGCTTTGCAAAATATCTGGATTTATTAATGTTATAAAAATATTCAGGAGACATTTTAATTTGAAAAAAATGAGCTGGTCTTAAACATTATTTTTTAAAGATCCACCACAAAATCAGACCCAGACACTATAGAGAAAGGGAATACTAATAAAGGAAGTTTAAAAATGTCTCTTTTACTCTAACAGAGCAAATCAAAACAGGTATAACAGCCAATTTGTCAGTCAGCTTTTGTATTATTTTAAGTATGCCTTTATTTTAAGTATCATGGTCAAACTGCTTAACAGAAAAATCTACTAGAACAGAGTTAAATTGGTCATTCTAAAGTTCATGCCCTAATCCATTTTGCAAACTGCTGCAATTATAATGTCATACATTTTACTAATTTATATTTCTGACTCAAGATTACTTACCATTGCCATGTTGGACAGTGGTGGACTAAGTGATCTCCAGCTGCCACAAACTATTCAGGATTTAAAAGGAATATAAAAGAAAAGGAAAAAGAAAAATTAACATCACTGAATATAAGATGATAAAATACCAAAGTGATCATCCCATGTAAGCTTGATACCCAATAATCATATAAATGCAAGCAGCACCAAACCTGCTCTACCACTGTGATGGCTCTTGATTATTATTAAAACTGCAACATTTTTTACATCTGTAAAATTTAAATTTTGGAAGAAAAAAACATTGAGTGCTATTGATTTTAAATTCAATTTTTAAATTGGATTAAATAATGCCAAAAGGATACAAAATCATTAAATGAATAAAAGTAACAGTGCAGGACTTAAAATTTCAAAAAAAAACATTTTATGGATAAATAAGATGAAGACAGATTCCTGCTAGGGGCTGAAAACTCAATGGAGATCTTTGAGAAAAGGATATAGGCCTATGATGTAAGAAGTTTATGACATCATAGTGCACATTTCTCTCTCTTTTTTTTTAAGTTCGGATAAAGCCCATTTTGTAAGCTTTTTCACATTAACAAGAGTGACAAATGTAATGCCAAACAATAGGAAAAGTTAGAAGCAAACTGAATCCTCTAACACATTAGGCTTTCTGGGCAGGTTGAACACTGAACAAGTTCTTGTTTTTCTTCAGGAATCAAAAACAGACTCAGGAAGAGTTTAACCTTCTGAGAATTTCCATTATACATGAGCATGACCTGATATTTCTATAAGACAGAAATCCTGCTTATTCTTGAGAGAAAATGAAAGAAAGTCTCTTAAGGGTTAAGTGCAGTGTCCCAATTCGGGCAATACACACACACACTTTCCCAATTCTATTTTATAATAGCTCTAACTTAAATTCATGTATTGTTTGTGGTTAATTACAAAGCAAAAAAAAAACAAAACCCAGTACCTTTAATCTTCCAATGTTTGTCTCAGAAAAGAATGTCTATATATAATACTCTATTTTCATTTGAGAGTAAAATTTTATAAAGTAAGTTTTCTAAGAGTAATTTCTTTCAAGAAGATACATTAACAAGATTTAGCAGCATATTCTCAACAGCAACTTTTTGAATGTTTCTGTTCTTTTATTTCAAAGAATCTTATTATTATTTAAACTAGTTAGGTAAAGACAAAAACCCAAGTGAAAACAATACTCCCTCCCTAAGTTTTAAGGATTTTAGGTCACTGTAACCAGATGCTACCTTCAACTCTGCGGTTACCAAGAACTATTTGTCATCACCAAAAAAGGAGAATTTAATTAAACAAAATGCAAGCAAAACAAAGAGTTAAAAATTTAAAAATTCTCTAACGATACTGCCTTGTCACAAGACTCTAATATTTTATTCCCTAATACTTCCAGGAGCATCTATTAAAAAAATAATAGGGGCACCTGGCTAGCTTAGATGGCAGAGCATCTAACTCATATCTTGCGGTTTTGAGTTTCAGTCCCACGCTGGGTGTAGAGATTATTTAAAAAATAAATTAAAATTCCTTAAAAATAACAAAACACCAGAAGGTAAGAAAAACTCTAAGGAACATAGAATTGCGCAGATAATTAGTACATGTGTACATCTGCCCTCATTAGCAATGGTCATTATTGCAGGCTTCACATGCTCAAATGAAACAAAACATAAGGCAGACTCAAATTTCACAATTCTCAGTATCACTTGCAGCAGCTTTCTCTTGGTGATTAAATACAATACTGAATAACTCCAAGATAAAACCAGTTATTAACATTTTGGTCAGGAACTTTACACTTCAAGCTATTCTACTACTAATACTCTACCTAAGTCATACATATGTATATTAAAGTAATTTTAGTCAGGCAATTCTGTATTCTATAATGCCTACACCTCTTTTAAACACAGTACTTCGAAAGAAAACAGAAAGCTGAAGGATAATAGTCAGAAGCCCAGAAACAGTAAGAGAAAACAAATAAATAGATCAACTCTATCTGTTATCAAAAGCAAATTATCTCTTATTTTCCATCCTCTGGACTCATTCTAACTCAATCCAGCATATGAGGTGGGTACCCAGCTGAGCTAGTTTTGCCTTGCATTTTTTTTAAAAGAAGGAAATTCATAAACTACTTAATGATACACATTAAGTGTCATTCATCATCCAATGACCACAGACTTGCATCTCTAAGGTCAACCATCTATTTACCAATTAGTCATCCTCCCACAGATAAAGCCAAAGAGTGTAAGAAGAAAAGCAAACTTCCATCCCTGCTCCTGATTACAGATAGTTTTAAGAGCCAAATCTAAATTACATCTCTGTTTGGCAAGAAAAGTTAATAATATCAAAACTTAGTTTTGGGGTGCTTGGGTGGCTCAGTGGGTTAAAGCCTCTGCCTTCAGCTCAGGTCATGATCCCAGGACCCTGGGATCCTGCATCGGGCTCTCTGTTCGCTGGGGAACCTGCCTCCTCCTCTCTCTCTGCCTACTTGTGATCTCTTTGTGTCAAATAAATAAAATCTTTAAAAAAGAAAAAAAAAAAAACAACTTAGTTTTATGTGGCATTCCAGGTATTAAACTCATTGTGCCTAAGGCAGAAGAGGTCCATTAGACAATGTCTAGACAAAACCCCTCATTTTGCAGACAAGGAAACATGAGGCCTGTGTCACAGCTTAGCTTTGCCCAAATCAGAAAAGAAATTAAGAGAAATAGGTCTAGAAAGCAGATCTCCTATGTTCTTTCTATACCACCATGTGTCTTTACTAAAAAAAAATATATATATATATATTTTTTTTTTTTGGATAACAGATTAATTCAGCACACCATTCTCAGAATTCACAAAGATTTGGGACTCAAGAGATTCCATCACTATTGAAAACTGAAAGATCCATTAATTTTTAGGCTTGAGGTCTTAGAATTTACAGCAACAACCAGATCGTAAAATGTGCCCCAATTCAAAATATTTCTTTCAAAACAGTAAGTAAAGTTCTATTGCCAATGAGTGGTAATTTTAATGAAAGTTAAAGGTGATACTTAAATAAATTCTTTGCTATTTATTAAGACTAAAAAGTAAGTCTGATGCAGCCATAACTATTGAGGAAACTAGAATGTAAAAAGATGTTTAGAACAGTATTTATTTCTTGAAGGATAACAGAATAAACTACCTAAAGGAAAATGAAAGCTTTTATTATATAGCTTTGGTGAACAAGTGAAATGATTCCTCAAAACAAAGTTCTATGTTAAAAGTTCAATAAAACACAACTCCCCTATAAAATAGACATCAGTTTCAGCATTAAACAGATTCAACATTAGTTGGTTAGTAGAAACAGTAAAAGAATTGTGAGAAAAAAAATCAGCATTAACTATGTAGCAATAAAATATTTAAGCTAAATACTGAAAGAAAATTTAATACCCAAGCAATGAGCCAAAGTTTACAAATGAAAACCACAAAAACTCACGTTTGATGTAAACAGAGGAAAGACAACAGCAAACACCACAGAGCCCATTGTATAGCCTCAATATAACACAAATATGGGTGAAGGGTAAATGACCATCAGAATCTTTTCCATTCCCTCTCCCACCTCCATTTCTAAATAAAGAGGAACTACAGAGAAATATGAGAAGTGGCAAACTGAGAGGGAAGTTACATCCTCTTATGGGAAGTAGAAATCCCTTTTAAATTGCTAATAAAGCCAAAAGAATCAAGATTAAAGTTTAAGATGTTTTCTTATAAAGAAGAAAGACCTCCCAGGAAAATATAAAATATAATAGCTTCAGAAAATCTTTAATACTCACCTCTTCTGGGGTGATAACACCTGTTTCCTTAAACTTTGATTCCTAAAGAAAACAAAAAGAACAACATATTATATTCTTTCACTTTCAAATTAAAAATATTTGTGGGCAAGTATTTGCCTGGCACCCTTCCAGGCAAAAGAGCACACACAAAAAAAGAATCTATCACTGGTACCTAACCCCAAAGAATATACAAGTCTAACGAAAGAAACTGACATTAAAATAATTACAATTTGATCATCGCTTTAACAGAACAAAGCTCTTTGGAAAAACATTAAGCCATACAATGATTTTGTAAAATGACCAAATATCTTTATTTTACAGAACAGTAAAAATGTTTAAAAAATGTTTAGGGACATCTTATTATTCAGCCAACATCTTCAACATCTCATTTCAATTGAGTAACATTAGAAACCAAATCTAGAAGTCATAAATCATTTAATCCTTTCCCATTATTATCTCTAAGATATTGATACAATATTCTCTCCTCTAAAGCAAAGATGCTATTTACCAGATGTTTCTAATTTTTAAATTAAATGTAAGATTTTGTAGTACAGGCTACAAAAATGGAAGGATTCATTGAGGATTATTCATTCAACAAGTATTTACCAAATAACCATTATATGCCAGGCGCTATTTGAAGTAATGGGGATATAGGAGCGGATAAAACAGACCAAACTCCTCCTTGTCCTCATAAGGAGTTTAAACTCTAGTGGAGTGAGGAAAGCCAAATGGTAATGAAAACCACAAGGAAAAAAAATGAGGCAGCAAGGCAACTAGTCAGGGGTGGAGGGGAGAAATGGCTATTTAAATTAGGACAGTGGGGCGCCTGGGTGGCTTGTTGGTTAGGTGGTCAGCTCTTGCTTTCTGCTCAGGTCATGATCTCAGGGTCCTGGGATGGAGCCCCAAGGCAAGGCAGGCTTCATGCTCAGAGTGGGGAGTCTGCTAAAGGATTCTCTGTATTCCTTTCTGCTCCCCTTCTTCACACATACAGGCACTATCTTTCTAAAATAAATAATCTTAAAAAAAAAAAAAAATAGGGGTGCCTGGGTGACTCAGTCGGTTAAGCGTCTAACTCTTGGTTTTAGCTCAGGTCTAATCTCCGGATCATGAAATCAAGACCTGCATTGGGCTTCACGTTGGGTGTGGAATCTGCTTGACTTTCTTTCTCCCTCCCTCCTCCCACCTCTCTAAAACTAAAAAAACAAAAACAAAAACAAAAAAACAAAAAAACAACTAAACAAATAAATAGGATGGTTAAGAAAACACTGATAGGTGACTACTGAGCAGTGACCTTAAAATGAACAAGCCAGAAGACTGTAAAAGAGCATTTTAGGCAGATGGTGCAGCGAATACAAAAACCTGAGGCAACAGAGTATTAAATGGAGTAAAAAAGAGGTCAGACTGGCTCAAGCAAAAGTGAGCAAGGAATGAAGTAGCAGTTGAGATAAGGACCTCTACCAATTAAGTAGAGGCATGAAGATCATATAAGGACTTTGGTTTTTACTATGCCATGACTTTTCTTAAACTTCTACCTGCTAAGATAAGTCATTGTTTCTTTCCAAAGGATTTAGTTTTTCCTCCTTGCTTCTTATGTCTAGCAGGAAAATACAAGGGTTCTCTCTCTAAACAGGGACGGGCAAGGAAAGGGTCAATAATTCTGCTTCCCTTACTAATGAAAATACATACTGATAAATATATACTGACAAGCTAACACTTTTTAAGTCTGGAGAGTAAGTAAAATGATTACTCAAAATACAATCCTGTTATAAGTTCAGTAAAATACAACTGGCTAGTAAAACAGAAGTTTGTTTTTAAAGATTTTATTTATTTGACATAGAAAGAGAGACAGACAGACACACACACACAACACACACACGTGCGCGCGCATGCAAAAGCAGGGGGAGCAGCAGGCAGAGGGAGAGGAAGAACCAGAATCCCTGCTGAGCAGAGACAGACTTGGGGCTCCATCCCAGGACCCTGGGATCATGACCTGAGGGGAAGGCAGACACTTAACTGACTGAGCCACCCATGAGCACCTAAAACATTAGCTTAATATTTAATTTGGGAACTTTTTTTTTTACTCTTCTCTCTCTGAAACTAATAGAGTTTAACAATCTTGTATTATTTGAATGCTGAATATCTAGGTAGACATGTTTCTGAAAAATGACATGCAAAATAATAATTTGATTCAAACATCAAAATTGTTTTCAAAGTTGACTAATATTAATCAAAAAAATTTCACAATAAAAAAATATATAAGCGGGACTGGGTGGCTCAGTTGGTTAAGCAGCTGCCTTCGGCTCAGGTCATGATCCCAGTGTCCTGGGATTGAGTCCCACATCGGGCTCCTTGCTCCACAGGGAGCCTGCTTCTCCCTCTGCCTCTGCCTTCCACTCTGTCTGCCTGTGCTCGCTCTCTCTCTCTCTCTCTGACAAATAAATAAGTAAAATCTTTAAAAAAAAAAATATATATATATAAGCATAGCAAGAATTGGAATTTTCATTTATAAACTTTTCTTTTTTTGTTTCAAACTTGGCCCAACAAGGTATCATTTTAAAATCAGTCTTGGAAATAAATATAAAAAAGTACACGACTAATTATTTCCCTTTGTCATGGAAAGGGAGCAAAGTAAAACTATCCACTATTCTTAGCATACTAAAATACTTCTTATAAATAGGACCAACCATATCCAAGGATATTTCATTCCCACAGTTAAGATCCGTAAAATTTTCATTGAAAGCTGAAAAAACAAATACAAGCACTTAAGCAAGAGCTCCTTATTCATGTATTCTAATTGTTCACTTATCAGAAAGGAAAAAGTTACAATGACTAAAAACTTGAATGTACTTCTAGAAGTTTATCTCTGAAAATTAGTCACCGTTAAAACAGCTAATCTATTACAACTTTTATTTTAAAAACGCCGTATGATTGACAAAGCAAAACAAAACAAAACAAAAAACCAAAGGAGTAAATATATCAATATATCTAGGATAATACTGCTTATTAGCCACGAAGTCCAGGATTTAAATAGTTTTTCGGCTATTTTAAAAACTCGGAAAGGGAAGCTTAACCATACTGACAGAGATAATGTTGCCATTCACCTTGTTCCTCTGAAATCTAAGAGGGGACCTCAGTCACCACTTACTATTTCAAACTCCTAATTATTAATAATATTTTAATTATTTTTATGAGACTTTCTATGAAATTTGACAGAAAATAGTGACATGTCATTTTAGTACCCAATTCTGATTTCGTTTTTAAAAAGGTAAGCAAAACCCTCGTTTAAAAAGTTTAAAAGACTTTCCAATGTTAAGATTTAACGTTCTGAAATCCACTTAGAGGCCGACCACCTTCCAACTTGACGTACCCAGATGCGCCGGGTTCTGACGGGTGGCGACAGCAATGCGCACACAACGTCGCTGCAAGTTTACCTGAGGAGCCCGAAAACCTAGAGAACAGCTGGCTAAGACGTCAGTGGGGCTGCACCCTTTTCTGTGTCCCTCCCTCACCACCTTCCTACACTTTTCCCCGCCGGAAAACACGGTGTCCCTCCCGGCGCCGAGTCCTCAATCCCTGCGGAGTTGAGCGTGTACCTGACAGCCCCTGGCAAGCCCGGCCTGGCTTACCTTGAGGACCGGGGTCAGGTACTCAGCCACTTCCAGTGCTTTTCCCTTCACCGTGTTAATCACATTCTGCATCCTGGGGCCGGAGAAGCGGCCGGCCCCGCGATGGGGCGGGAAGGGCAGCCGGGCAAGGGACCAGGAGTCAGAAAAAAGCCCCGCTGCAGCCGACGCGCATCGGCACCCGGCCGGCGGCACCCGAAGGGACGGGACAAGACGGGACGCGATGGGACGGACTGGTCGAGGGGGAGGGGCGGCCGGCGCCAATCGCTAGGGCAGGGCGCGCGCTGCTCGCCACCCAGGCAGTGGGTGGCGGACCGGGCCTAGGTGTCACCTGGCCGCAAGAGAGGACAGCAGGGACCAGGCCAGAGTTAGGGGGAGAGGCGGGCGCACGCGCACCCCTCTCCTTCTCGGGAGCTATCGTCTCCGCCAGGCTTCACTCGCGCCCCTTCCGGCTTCCCCTTCTCTCTCTCGCCGTACCACCGCCGCCACCTGGGCCTCACGTGACTCAGGACTCTCCCGACACGTGACGCGAGAAAGGGCGCGCTGGGGCGGGCTTAGGCCGCTTCTTCCCTCCTTCCGGAAGCGTAACACTGACCGCGCCTGCGCAATGGGTACCAGGTTCGCTCTTTCCCAGTCGGGACGTTATTGGGCTTTATGTTCCGAATAGGAGGCTGGGGGGCAGAGGCTTTTTCTCCTCTCTTTCCTGCCTATAGCTTCCCCAACTATGGACCCTAAAAGCTGCTGCTTCTGCGGAGCTACACTTTTACTGCCTCAGCTCTAGGATGTGCGCTCCTCCACTAAAAACCCTTCGAACGGACAGAGGTAACCTCGCCCAGCTGGCAAACAAGTGCGCGTGCGTGTGAGGGGAGGGCGCGCGCCGCTCGAGATTCCTACTGCGCATGTGTTACAAGGAGGTTTCCCCCACCCCGTCACCCCTCTTCTCCGACTGTAGAGGGAAACTTGCCTTCCTCGTGTTGGGGAGGTACCTCTTAGACCTCTACGCTTGCGCGCAGGTGGGCTGTCCGTGTTGACGTCTCAAGCCTGCCTGTCCCCAATGTCTCAGGCCCTTTGCAGCATCCCTGCGGTGGGAGCCTTTGAAGAAGTTACCCAGCCTAGAGTTTAGTTTCCTTGACAACTCAAAAGACGACCTTAGAGGCATTGATTTCTAAGTTCTTTTACCTTTTAGTACTGGTTCAAGTACAAATTCACAGCACTGCTTCGAATATTTCCACTTGGCTCATTATTGTAACGAAATATTTCCCAGCAAGCCCTTTTCCCACTTTGTAGAGGAGAGCTGCTTACTGAGGAGAACAATAGAAATCTGAAATTCTCTTCTTCTAGAACAAAGTTGCTAATAGGAATGGAAGTTAAATTGTTTTTTGCAAAATTCTGCAGTCCCAAAATGTCAGTTGCTTTTGGCAGCATTTATAATAATTTATAAAACGGCATTTATAATCTGGCACTACCTTTTCTGACTTTTTTTTTTAAGATTTTTATTTATTTATTTAACAGAGAGAGAGAGAGAAACAGTGAGAGAGGGAACACAAGCAAGAGGAGTGGTAGAGGGAGAAGCAGGTTTCCCGCTGAGTGGGGGAGCCTGATGCAGAACTGGATCCCAGGAGCTTGGGATCATGACCTGAGCTGAAGGCAGATGCTTAAGGACTGCACCCAGGCGCCCCGCCCCTGCCTTTTCTGTCTTCTAGAATTTCCCCTCCTATCAATTTCTGACTTTAATTTTTTCCGCATAGTTTCTCTTCTTCTCAATTTTCTTGGTTTTGATATAACCATAGCCAGACATCTACCTAATTTCTGTTCTTCACTAATCAGTGGTATTTGTGCTATGCTTTATCTGCCTTCAGCGTTGCTCACGGATATGTTCTTTTCTTTAAGGCAATTAAAAAACAGTGGAATGGAAAGCAAGTGCTGTGGTCATCCCGTGTTCTGCTCCTTGTCAACCATGTATACATTCCTGCTAGGCACCATATTCATTGCTTTAAGCTCAAGTCGAATCCTGCTGGTAAAATATTCAGCCAATGAAGGTAAGTTAAGGCTCGGAATATATGGAGCACTTGTAGCTAATTACACATTACATCTCCTGTCTTTGGTCTCCTTGTGTGTAAAATAGAGATCATATACTTTCAAGTACTCTGCTTCATGTAAACAATAAAGTATGTTTAAATTTGATTCTGTAACCTTTCATTCCTTAGCAAGAAAAATATTTTTTTGCTGAGTGAAATTTGGATTAATGAAGTACAGCGTTGAACCATTAAGAGAACAGATCATAACCTCTGACTGTAGCTTTAATCAACAGATATCTCAGTCTGTAGAAGTTTGTGTAATTATAACTTAGTTCGAAAAAGGAGCATATATTTGGTCACTTCGCATTTGTGAGGTACTGTCTTAATTACTATACTAGTGTGGTAGTAGAGATTATTAGCTTTGAAATTTTTAGCTCAAGAAGTCTTCTGGGTTGTTTTGTTTTGTTTTGTGGGGTTTTTTGTTTGTTTGGTGGGTTTTTTTTTGTTTGTTTGTTTTGTTTTTTTTTGAGAGAGAGCATGTATGTACACAGTGTGGGGGAGGAGGCAGAAAGGGGGGAAAGAGACTCTTAAGTGGTCTCCATGTGTGGTGCAGAGCCCAATGCAGGGCTTGTTCTCAAGACCCTGAGATCATGAGCTGAGCTGAAATGAAGAGTCAGACACTTAACCAACTGAACCGCCCAGGTGCCCCTTCTCTTTGTTTGTTTGTTTTAATGTAGTAATTTGTATTTATATACACAATTTAATTCTACAAAGCTATATTGACAATCTTTCTCTAGTTATTGAGGATGCATAAAGTCATGACATCACGACCCTTAATGGTTTGCTTGTGGAGTCCGATGTGTATATAAGTCTTTGCTTTGGTTAACATTTATCTCTTGGGCACTTAGGCCAAGTATTAAGTAGCAGTGCTCAAAGTGTGTAAAACATAGACATTCTCAAAAACTGGGTTTATTAGGAGAGCTGTCGTGTGCAAGATCATGACAGTACGGTAGGATATGTGCAGTTCTTTTTTTTTTTTTTTTTTTTTTTTAAAGATTTCATTTATCTATTTGACAGAGGTCACAAGTAGTCAGAGAGACAGGAAGGGAAGCAGGCTCCTGGCCAAGCAGAGGGCCCGATGTGGGGCTTGATCCCAGGACCTGGGATCATGACCTGAGCCGAAGGCAGAGGCTTCAATCCACTGAGCCACCCAAGCGCCCTGGATATGTGCAGTTCTATACCAAAGATGCAGGAATAGTTTAGATTAGGAAGTGATATATTCTTTCTGGGAGAGGATCATACGGAGTGCAGAGGGATCAGGGAACACTCCCTGATAAGGTGAACTTAATCCATAAGAGGACTGGTGGACACGGGTGTTTAAAACAGAAGCAGCGATCCATAAAAATGAATAGACACATTAAAAAAGAAAGCAGGATGAATTGTGAGAACACGTACTTCAGAATTACTGAGCAAAAAGTTTAAGGACTTGGAGAAGGGGTCAAGGGGTGCTTAACCAGAGGGGAATGTTATGATCAGATACTTAAGGACTTCATATGCCATGCTAAGGAGCTGGGACTTTAACTTTGTTCTCTAGGTCTGAGAGTCTGGAAGATAGGGAATGCCTGAGAAATTACAAACAAAAGGAGAGAGACTGTTATGGTAGCTGGATAGAGGATGGACTTGGGAAGAGACTGGAAGCAGAGTAGCCAGTTGGGGTTATTGCAAATTCGAGCCACAGATGAAGTCTAACCAAGACTTTGGAGGTAACAATAAAGAGAGAATAGATTCAAAAAATATTCTAAACATAGAAAAGACAGGGCTCAGAGAATGTACTGAATGTGGAGACTAAAGAACATGAAATACTGTATAGCTCAGAGATTTCTGGTTTGGGGTGCCAAATAGGTTGATCGTGCTCTCAGCTCAGATGGAAGCTATTAGTAGGAAGAAGCAGGCTGGACAGAATTCATAAAGATTATGGAGTTTCAGTTTCAGTTCCATGAGGCCAGGAGCTATGTCCTTGTTCACTGCAGAATTGAACAAGGACATAGCACATCACATATGGGAAGGAAATATCAATTAAATTTATAAATAGGAGGTAGTTATTTATGTGAATATGTTTATTGAGCATTAAATTTGAGCATTAAATGTTCCAGAATACAGATTTGGAGACATTAATATTAAATTGACATTCAAAACCATAAGAGCAGAAGGCTCATTCAGGGTGAGCATGCAGAAGGAGAAAATAAGAGCTAAGGCTAGAACTACCAGGAATGCCAATATTTAAGAGCCATGCTGATGCTCAGTTGTTAAGAAAGAATCTTTAGAGAAATAAGGAAACTGAATGCACATGACTTTCAGAAGGAAAGGAAATGATTTGGAGATGAAGGAAATAGTATCATTATAATAAGATAGGGATTAAAGCATGCCCTTTGGAATTAGTAGTTAGAAGATGTTTGATAATCTGAGAGACTAGGTAGTTTGAATAATATGATAGGATGAGAAACCAGATTGCTTGGGAATAAGACCTGAATGGAAAGTGGGTAAAATGGAGATAATGAATATTGATGCTATTTTAGGGAAAGAAGGAAAAAGAATGGTGCAGGGGTAGGATCTTACATTTTGGTTTTTTTGGATGGGACAGTTTGAGCATACTTACAGGCCAAGGGGAGGGGGCCAGTTAATAGAAGACATAGGAAAATACTTATTGGAGCAAAGTTCCTGAAGAGAAAGGAAAGTTTTAAAGGGGAGAACAGGTCATACTGGGATCATGGCCCCTTTCTTTGGACTAAAGGGAGCCTAGTCAGGATGGGTGTAGTGTAAATAAGGTGTATGAGTGAAGGCAGAAAGGACGTGCAAGGAGGCCAAATGTGATGCTGAGTCACAGTTGGGGATTTGCCATGACAGAAATATAATTTAAAAATAAATAAAAGCCAAAATGAGTTCTAGAGCAGTGGCAAGAATTTGAGAGTTGTAATCTAGAGGCCTCGCCCCAGTTCTTGTGTGTGCATGTTTGCTTGTGTGTATCATAGTGATCAGTGCAAAGTATCGTTAGCAGATAGTAGAGTGTGATTTCAGCCTTTATGCTCAGAAAAGGGAGGAGAAGTTTTCATTAGGCTTTGAAGGATTGAGAAAGTTTAACAGGTAAGTACTAAAGTCAGGTGAACATTTATTAAGTGCAGGTAAGTCAGGTGCACATTTATTAAGTGCAGAATACCTGCCAGTTATATGAAGATGACTAATGTGGGCCCTTTCTCATAAGAAGTTTACATTCTAAGGTAAGACTTACACAGAAGAAGTAACTATAATACTGTGAAATAAGTACTGTTATGAGGGTTTATAGGTAGTGCAGCAGGATCTGAGATGAACAAAGAATTGACTATGGTTAGGTTGAGAAGGTCAAGGGAAACCACAGAAAAAAGCAAAAAGGTGTTTTGGATAGAAAGAATGTTGAGCTGGCATTTTTCTTCTGTACTTGGCCAGTTTTGGTTTTTCATATAATGACCAAGGGAAACAAGCAAATGTTTCAAAAGGGGGGAAATTCAGTCCTTCAAATAAGACCTAATAAGGTTTATGTTTGTCCTTGGCAAAATTGTACAGAAAGTTGTTTGTCAGCATTTGGAAGGTAACAGCTAAGGTAACAGCTAAGACCAAGGCATACTGACCTAACCACATTTCCTAATTAAGTTGACTTAGAAGTTAAGATACATCTTCCCAACTCGTCAGTGGGTTTGGATTATGTCAGACATTTCCTTCCAGCGCTAGAGGTAGCCAGAGCCCTGGGCAGTTGCCTCTTGGCTCTAATAGCTTCCTTCTTTTACCCCATTGTATCATTTATCGCAGAGTGCCAAACAAATACTGTTTTCTATACATGCCATGATGGGAAACAGACAGTGTACCTTGATTCTAGCAGACAAGTTACACAAGAGGAAACATAGCTGGGTCCTAATTCAGCCAGATCAATCTATGGCTTTTGATGAGTCAAGCTGTGAGTGCTAATTAGCGGTCAGTTTAGAAGCCCATCTTTAATGCCGTATCCTGAAGCCACCTTTGCCGATAGCCTTAACGTCCTCCACATATTTATCAGCAACTTGGATGAAAACATCAGAAGGCTGTTTATCAGACTCAAGAATAATAAAACACTGAGTGCAGTAGGGATAGCTAATAACATTAGGTGAACGGATTGAAAAATTCAAGAGAGAACAAAGCCAACTGGATGAAGTTTAATATAACCAGTATTAAAATCCAACTTTTAAGTTTAAAAATAACTGTAAATTATTAACTGTATATAACCATTATGTAGAACAAAATTTATAGTTAAAAAAATGTCTGTTATATTTCAGAAAACAAGTATGATTATCTTCCAACTACTGTGAATGTGTGCTCAGAGTTGGTGAAGCTAGTTTTCTGCGTGCTTGTGTCATTCTGGGTTGTAAAGAAAGGTGAGTCTTGAAGTGGTACTCTATACTTGTTAAAAATCACAGAATCAAAACACTTCAGAACCAGAAAGACCATTTGATGTCATTTAGTCTAGCCCACTAATTTTATATATGAGGACACTAATATACAAGCTTAAGTATGATTACCCGTGTTTTGCAAGTGAAGAAACAGGCCAAAGGAGAAAACGTTATGTGTGGTAGGTAGGAGGGGGCAGGGCCAGGACTCCAGCCCATGTTTGCCTTGTGTCTTGGCCATCACTCTGCCTTGTTACTTGTTCCTTTGTTGGGTCACACAGTGAGTTAGTTTTTATTCAAATTCAGGGTTTTCTAAATCACTGCTGTCTGACTTGGTACTTAGTATATTGCCAAAACAGTCCCCGTTTTCTACAGGGGAGGTGGTATAGTGGATTGAGTCAGAGAGACTATATTCTGGGTCAGATTATTTTAACTTCTCTGACTTCCAGCTTCATCGGTTATCGAGAAGAGATACTCATCCCTTCCTCACACCTGAAGCAACTGGCCTTCTGTGGCTCTTTGTATGTGTTAGGTATTAATTCTCCACCTTAGTTCCCCAGTTCTTGAGCCTTATGACTCTGTTCTTTGATCTGCCATGACATATGAGGTAAGCGTAGAATTTAAAGTATTAAAGGTTTTTTCCAGGGAGATTTCTTTTTATTCTTAAAAGTTTCAATTTGTGCAGAGTTTCTAGTAGTTGGAATACATTTCTTAATCTCATGAAATTTATGCGTTATTTACAGGGCTTATACTTAAATTGTTTTCTCTTTTTGCATGTTTTACATTCTCTTGTTATGGTACCTTCCTAAGTTTTTGGAGATCTGGTGATGGGATCATTACGCATATAAGGATTAGTAAAATTTAGTTTTCTCTACTCCCCTATTATAAATTTTCACCTAGTATCTTTTTTTTTTCTGATCCCCTGGGGGAAAAATAATCCCCGCATAAATGCTAGATTTTTTTTTTCTCTGTATTCTTACATCTTGCTCTCTCTCGACTTTAGGTCTCATAATAGTAAGAGAAACCTTGAGTATCCTGAGATGTTTCAAGTTAACAGGAATTAGGTATTCCTAAGGGTATTGCTGATTGTCAGTGATGAGGCATGGTGGTTGGTGGGTTGAAGAAAGAGAGACAATGCTGAAATCCTATATTGCCTTTGATTTCTTAAGGCTAATAGTCACTGATGAAAGCAAGTTCATAAAGCCTCTTTCAAAGAGTTGTATCAGTAATCAAATACAACTTAGTTTGTTTAAAAATATAGGCATTCTCATCAAGATCCTTTGTTTATTACTGTCTTTCTTTCTTTTGAAGACCATCAAAGTAGAAACTTGAGATGTGCTCCCTGGAAGGAATTCTCTAATTTCATGAAGTGGTCCATTCCTGCCTTTCTTTATTTCCTGGATAATTTGATCGTCTTCTATGTCATTTCCTACCTTCAGCCTGTAAGTAAATATGATAGAAAATAGCGTTGGAAAAATACAAAGAAATGAATCCCAGAACTAATATTTTTTATCATTTTCATTGTCAGTGTTAGTTTCTCTTTGCCCCCAGTGGTTTTCCTGAGATTGGACCCGAATCATCTGAATATGGAATTACCAATCTGCCTGCCACATTCTCTCACTCTTAAAGATTGCTGTAGAAAGCTGTGCTGACTAGCAGAAGTTGTTCACTGGCCAGTGAATGTGGAGCCATCTCTCTGTGTGTAACCTTAGTCTGCCTGTTTGCTGAGCCATCCTGTGGTCACCAACCTCTGTTAACTTCAGCATTCACTATCTCCAAACAGATTTCCATTACTGACTCAGAAAATCATATACTCAGAGCCCTATTCTTTCCTATACCCGCTTTAATGTACTATATGTATTTTTTGTATTTTTTTTCATATTAGTCCTATCATTTAACCCACAAGTTCTTTAAGGGTAGAAAATACATTCTCCCAGCTATAAATGCTATCTACAACTAATCATACTAGGGATGTTTCTCATCTCTCTTGGCATCCTCCTTCCCAACTGAGAAATCCATTTGTAATTGGGATTAAAATTTGGTCTTCTGATTTTACTTTTACAAACTAAGTTTGGGGCATGTGTTTATTTTCCCATAATATTTTATAAAATGAAGATTTCTATTGCCATTGTTGCCAAAATGTGTTTCAAGTTTCTTTAAATAAAATATTCAGGCATTTTGATGATAAATAGGATTTTTATAGGCACAGGTTCTCTATGAAAAGCCTCTTAAATATAGCCAAATCAGTTTGAGAGTGGGACAAGGAGAGATCAGTAGAGCACTAAGTAGAAAACAGGAATTTGATTCTTTTGCACAATTTAGAAGCTGTTTAATTAGGCAACCCCCAACTACTGTGTCAGTTGCCCATCTGTGAAATAGAGTAACGTTACCATACTAACTCTAAGATTGGAGGAACCTGGGCCAGGTGATCTCCTAAAATTCCTTTCAGCTGTGTCATCCATGTCATTAGCAAGTGTTTTGAATGCTAGAATGTGTTCTGTCTTACATTCTCCCTGGTTGTTTTTCAGATCTAAGAATTCTCATACCCAGCAAGATAATTATTTGTATCAATGAGTACATAGTATTGTATTTTATTGAGCTTAGCTTCAAACTTATATCCCTTTTCTCTGTCCTCAATATGAAAGCAAGATTGCAGCTTCCTTGTTCTTCTAGTTTATTGCTTTGCTCTTCCTTCCTGATTGTGCACAACCACAAATATTACAAAATCAGTCACATGGCATATTCTGTATATTGCTGTGCCCCAAGTCTAGTTGGAAAGAATTAAATAGAGATGCTTGGAAGTTTGGGGGCAAAGAGCTCTGGTGTTTTGTTTATTCTGTGCTCTTGCATGGAAAGCAGTTTCAGAATTCATCAGGGCAGCCAGGTGCTTGGTTAGGGATCTGCACTATAACTGTAATTAAACAGAGCCACTGACTGTTCCCTCTTACCAGCCACTTACTTTCCTCAGCAGCTCTTACTCTTTTCCTACCAGGGGTTCATAAACATTCGTCTCCAGAGGACACTGAGAAATCCTTAAAACAGAGCTTTCCATAAAAAATTCAGTAGAATTAAAACTATTATATTTTTGCATTTGTTCTATTAGATTTTTTAAATTAATTTTTTATTGGTTTTTATTGGATTTATTCTTATTTCTTTAATTCACCTACATGTTAGCTGTGTTTGCTATAAGACTGTGTTGCTATAAGACTACTGAAAAATACTCCTTAGAGTTCAGTCATCCTAAACCGACAGCAAGGAAAAAAGCAGAGTGAAGTAAACAAGATTTGTTTTTAAAAGTCGTTAATATTGTGAGATCCAGTCATGGGGAGCAATGATGAAGTTTCATACTTCTGAGCCAAAATATATACATGTTCAGATTAATATTCTTGTCTGTGAATATGACTGAATTCATGAGAAGAGACTTTTATGAAATCTGGCTAACACATTTCTAAGTGTTGAAAACAATGTGAATAAATGAAAGGACAGTCAAATTCAAGTTTGGTATTGAATCACTGGTCCTGAATCACTGCAGTTGAGCCAGGAGAACTGATTGAATTCTTAGAATAGTAAAGATGCTTAAAAATCTATACTTCAATTTTCTTACTGTATAAAGGGGCCTAACATGCCTTCCCTCCACCCCTGGAAATAGTGTGAAAAGTCTCTAAAGCATTTGAAGAGCTTGAAACAGTATGCTTCATAGGCAAGGTAGCTGTTATTTCTAGGCCTGAACATTTAGAGTTTCTAAGCATTTCCAGATCTGCATATACGGATTGTTTACAGAGGCATTTGCTGAATTTAAGCACGTTTTCAAAGCCTATACAATAATTGGTCATATCTGCATACATTTAACAACCAATAAAAATGGAATTTAATCCTCTAGTGAAATAGCTGCCCTAATAACCCCTCAGGTTTTTTTTACCAAAAAGCTTTTTTTGTCAGGTGAACCAGTGAGCTGGGAGATTTCTGAGGTAACTACTTTGTTTGGATTGTAACTCTATCTTCTCCTTCTTTCTAGGCCATGGCTGTTATCTTCTCAAATTTTAGCATTATAACAACAGCTCTTCTATTCAGGATAGTGCTGAAGTAAGTAACTTGCTCTGAAAGCATATATCATACTTTAAAATGGCACAGACTTATTTCAGATGATATACCCAGAGCACTGAGCCCTCTGAATCCCAGGGCCGAGATTTTATTCCTAACTGGCTTTGTTTTTTGGACAAATTGTTTAACCCATCCAAAAAGCAGCTCCAGTACTGCTGGCCCATCTAAATCTTTGCAACTAGATATATGAAAAGTTTTTTCTTAGCATCTCAAAAAAAATAATAATAAATAAATAATTGACCAGCTTATTTTAATTTTTAGTGCCAAATTAAAGAATTCATGAGCGCTTTTTTTTCCCCCCAGAATCTCTGTCCTTTACTAGGGAACCAAGAAGTTCCTAAATATTGTTAATGCATTTGTTATTTGTAGTTTCGAGAGGATGAAGAGTGGCAAATTCGTTATTAAACTGTTTGTTTGAAACGAGTACATGATTTAAGCTCTGATTGGCAGAGGATTTGCATGTGGAATCTAGTGAAAATTACAATTAATAAGAATGATAGATTTTTAAATTTTGAAAATGCTGTCATCAGTGTTTCCTTTCTCCAGGAAGATCTTTGAATAAAATAAACATTTGTAAGTAAACAGGCTCTGCTGCCTAGCACAGTCCAGACTGTTCTAAGGTGTAATGGGATCTGGGTATTAACTCCAGTTTGTTACTTGATGATGATAAAAATAAAATTAACTTCTTGTTATATTTGTTGTGATTTTCTTTTGCATTCACTTCCCCTTTTAATTTCTTATTTCTCAATGTGCCATGTCATAGTATGTGCTTTCATAATTTACGTGTACAACAGGGTGAGTGGCTTAGTACATATGCACTCAGTAAATATTTGTTGAATCCATGGTGGGTTCAGTACATTACTTATATGGAGTTCTTGAAAGACTTTCTATTACCCTGAGGAAAGCATTCAATTTAACAGCTCATGTGAGAGATGAGGAAAAAGAACATGAACATTACATTTCGTCCAGGTTAAAAGTTAGAGTGCACTGAAATTTGCTTTTGCATCAGGTTCTTCATTTGGTTTATGAGTTGTAACAATAATTTAACTAGCAAGTTAAAGAATGCTAATTCCAAAAATGTTTTGAAGTCTTTAAAATCAAAAAAGTTACTTTATAGGATAAAAAATTGACTTCTGAGAAATTTTATATAAACAGTAATATCTTTATATTGATTTCTGGGTAATGTCCACAGAGGAATAAAATTTTCCCTGCCACATAATAAAAGTTTCATTATTTGATAAGGAAGTCTCACAAAGGGTCTCAAAAACAAGTTTTTTATTTTTAAGTAAAATTTTTTTTTCCCGTGAAATGACATTTACGGCTACACGTGGTATTATACTTACATAATGCAATACATAGGTATTGTGTCAAAATTACATCAAGTTAAAATTGAATTTGCGAATGCAAAAATGTATAAAATATATATTGCCAGGCTTGGAATTGGCCCATAGCTCTAGTTGTGCCCTTAATTGTGTATGGTATTATTTTTATTTTTGTTTGTTCATCTGTTTTAATTTACTCCAAAGCACGAGCTGTGGCGCAGAGGTCAAGCTGAGGGACCACTCAGAAAGGCCATATTCAGGGCTGGCCTGACGGGTTTGCAGGCGACAGGGCGGGTAGGCTTTCAGCTGGACAGTGAGAAGATAACCCAGTAAGGACTCCTTAGGGCCAAGGGCTGGTCCAAGGGCCAACCTGAGGGCCTTTCCCCTAACTAGACTTAATCCCACAACAACCCCAGGAGGCAGGAGTTACTGTCCCTCTTCATCAGTAGTCATCCCAAGCTGAGTCTGAGCCCACAGCACAGAGCTACCAGCATTTAGGTGGCTTTGACCAGAGGGGAGGGAGCATGTGGGACAGCAGGGTTAGAGGCAGAGAGACCAACCCAAAGTGAACTGCCCCTGTCAGGGGTGGAGAGAGAGCTAGCATGTGGGCAGAGATGGCCCTCTTAAAAATTTTAAGCACTTAACTATTTGTATTAAGAAAGTTAGCTCTTAGTGTAACCAAATCTAAATCTAATTACACTATAAACATAAAATGTTTGCTTTTAATACTATTAATTATAACATTATGCTGTTGCTAGTTTTAATAATAACTAATGTTATGAACTAAAGTTCCAAAAAACCTTTTCTCTAATTTTACCTCTTTATATTCAGAGCAGTAATATTCTTAGACATGTATTTGCTTTGTTGTTAGTATCCCTCTGTTTCGAATCCTTCAAGGTTAATTAAGCAGACAATGGAATCACTGTGTTTGTATTGCTTTTTGCAGGCACTAATTTAGCTCCTGGAGGGGGTTTTAATTTGACTGATTCACAAATCAGCACTGGAGCTACTCTTAATATTGCTAAAAGAATATATCTACTACTGTCTTTATGAGAATGTCTTCCAAGTACTGTTTTATTTATTACATTTTTCTTTTTTTA
Organism: Mustela putorius furo; assembly: GCF_011764305.1. Taxonomy (NCBI): domain Eukaryota; kingdom Metazoa; phylum Chordata; class Mammalia; order Carnivora; family Mustelidae; genus Mustela; species Mustela putorius. The sequence goes on from NW_025421987.1 coordinate 37,816,461, forward strand.
AATTGTGTATTTTTTTATTACATTTTAAGTCAATTTTGTTCTATTTTGATCTTTTGTCATTGGTGGCATATGTTGTTTGGTTTTCCGTATTCAGTCTACTCTTTGTGAACCATTTAACGTTCTTTTGCCGTTCGTTAGCAATAAAATTTTGACCCAGGAGTAGCAACTTGAGTCTTACTACATATTCTTAATGTGTTTGCCATAAATAACTCATTTTACATTTAGAATTTTTAAAATTTAAATTCAGTTAATTAACATATAGTGCATTATTAGTTTCAGAGGTAGAGTTCAAGTTGCATATAATACCCAGTGCTCATTATATCATGTACTCTCCTTAATGTCCATTACCCTGTTAGGCCATCCCCCCAACCCCCTACGTTTAGAATATTAAAACTGTTGTCTTATTCTTGACTCTAGCAGAGCCATCAAATACCTTTCTCATACAGATAAAGAGTATAAAGCTACACAGGTAAGAAAAAAAAAGTCCAGTGACTAAAGCAAGAATTAGTTGGAAGTATTTGAAAGTGGTAAAAAGAAAAATAGCACCAGTCAAATGCCTTACTGGATGTTCTAGAGAAACCCCATGTGAATATGTAGATTGGTTTTTCGAAGTGTAGCCAGTGGTCCACAATGGAAACTGGTGGCAGACATTATGCCTCAGAGCCTTACTGGTTTGCTCTTAAGTCTTGGCAAATTTGTATTATCTTGTTTAATTACATTTTAGGAAAAGTAGTCTCAACCTGAACATAGAGATCTGGGGGCAAAAGATAACCAAACTAGCACTTTTATCTAAAAAATGTGTATAAATTTCTCTGATATCTTCAAAAGGAAGCTGTTGAGAAAAAAACAATCAGTGAAAAACATTTTTGACACATGAGGGTGTCTGAGAAGAAAAAAAGTGCGCCTCACTGGTACAAGCATTTCTTCAAAATCATTCACTTGATAATTCTTTTTTATAATTTCCTGTTATAAATATGCCACTGGTCACTTTCTGTGTAACTAAGAAATGTTTTATGTACAATTTTTTTTTAAGTCCTGTGTCTTTCCACTTAATTTTATTTTCATGTTCTGCTCTGTTTTACTACCACAAAGTATGGTAGAGATGCTCTTATCTGATGCAATTTGGACTTCATTGTTATTGGGAAGGCTCAGAGTGGTGAATCATTTTAAAGAAAAACCCATACTATAAACAGCTTAAGATGTGTAAATGTCCATTCACCAGTGTTTTGAAGAGCTCAGGCCTTTCCTTTGAAATGTGTGGGATTTGCTGATGAGAAGTCTTTTTTTTGGCTTTGTTCTTGAAGCTACATTGATTATGCATCATGCTTGCTTTCTGATTCTAGTTTCTTAAAGTAGAGTTAGTTCTTAAGAATACTTTTAAAGTAGATTATTATAGATTTTTGTTATTTATTTCCTAATCTTATAATTAGCTCCTCTGTACCCAGTTTGGGTAATTTGCCTTTAATTAATCTTCCAGAGCTTTCAACTTTTCATAAAAAAGCAACCCTTTTCTTCTGCTCATAATTTGTCATTTATGTAATCATTAAATATCTAATTACAATAATGAAGTCACCTGGCAAACACACAGTTAGGAACAGAGACTCTTTGTGAGCAAGAATTCATTTGGAAGCAGAAGCCCTGAGGTAGAGTGTCCTTCTAGTGGTAAGCGTTCAGCTCTGATCCGCAATCCGAATGATTTGTTTACTGGGGCAGTAGAGAGATCAGTTAGGTGAATTTCTACTGTTGTATTCATGAAACTGTGAGAAGCAAACTCATGCACAGTCATTTGTAAGAGCACCTATCCTCAGCTGACTTTATGGGATAATTTATTTAGCTTTATTTTCTTTGCTGAAAATCTACCATTTCCAGCCTAACACCTTAATAACATTTACCTTCTAGAACATTACCTTGAATGAGCGATATTTTCAGTGGTACCGATTAACTTGTTTAAGGGTTTGTTTAATTAGGCTCTTTTTTTCTCAATGTCAGTGGAAAAACTATAGCTGTTGGGATTGAAAACTTTTAAAGGAATTATAGATTATATTATATAGAATTAAAATATATATTTGCCTTGATGTCCAATAATCGGTTATATAATGATTTTTATAAATAGGGCATATACTTTTCATCTATCTTTTCTGAGTCCAATCAATTTACTTTCTACCACTTGCTGTGTACCATCTAGACCTTTAGAAACTTATGAGATTAGTACACAGTTTCTGACTTTGTGGTTTAGGGCTATGCTAGAGTCATAACTAAGTGCTAGATCTGGATATTTTAAAGTACATACATGAGAAGACATGATAGTGTGCACATGTGTGCTGCTATCTAGGCTGGTCTGTGCACATATCAGTTTCAATTAATGAAGCTCTGTGGAAGCATTGGTGAAATCAGACACCTCTTCCTATGTATGCACCTTGGGAATTCATTATACTTGAACATTGTACTTAAGAGGTGCATAGGTCCAAAAGGAAGACATTCAAACCATGGCTCAGATCCTTTCCTCTCCCTTCTCCTTTCCTTTCCTTTCCTTCTTTCTTCCCCTCCCCTCCCCCACCTTCCTCCCTCCCTCTCTCTCTCTCTTTCTTTCTTGATTTCATTTGAGAGAGAGAGAAAGGGAGAGCACAGATTGAGAGGGAGAAACAGACTCCTGCTGCACAGAGAGCCGGATGCAGGACCAGATCCCAGGACCCCAGATCACAACCTGAGCCTAAGGCAGCCATTTAACTGACTGAGTCACACAGGCTCTCCACCTTCCTTGCTCTTTCATAAATATGTGACCTTAGGGAAGTCTGTTAACCTCTCAGAGCACTGTTTCCTTCCTTACAAGAGAAACTGACCCATAGTAGGTGTCCAGTAAATGCTCCACAGTTCTTATAAATTCCATTTCTTACCTGTTGCTTTACACTTATTTATTTGTCTATATGTCTGTGTGTGTGTGCGTGTGTGCATGTGTGTTCCCTCTTCATCTAACTAATTGATCTTTAAACTTGAAGATTCTGTTCCCCTTCAGATCTCCGTATCTACCCCAACCTGAATCAGCTGCCCCTCACCCTAGTCAACATTGTACATTCTTACTGCCTTTGTATAGTCTCCTCCCTCTCCCTGGATATATTGGCAAATGCCATTTCACATGGCAAATGTCAGTTTATGTTTCATCTTTCACCTCGAGTGTTATTTTTTCTTTGAAACAATATCTGACTCCACTTACAGACTCAAGGTTTCCTTCCTTTTTGTGCCTCAGTTGTTCTGTGTATCACCTGTCACACATTATGTTTTACATTGTTTAGTTTCAAGGCTCTTCCCTTATTAAAGTGTAAATTCCTTGGAGATGGAGATCAAGTCTTATCTCCCAGGCTTATAGTAGCCTGGCACACAGTAGCTGCTTATTTAAATGTCTGTTGAACTGAAAGAATCCACAAAACAGATTGACAATAAAGCATGTCTTCTTTTCTTTTTAATGTTATCTCTCTTTTTTTAAATTAACATGTAATGTATTATTTGTTTCAGCGGTACACGTTTGTGATTTCAGTCTTAATTCATAGTGCTCACCATAGCACATACCCTTCCTAATGTCCATCACCCAGCCATCCCATCCCCCCGCCCCCCTGCACTCCAGCAACCCTCAGTTTATTTCCTGAGTTGAGCAGTCCCTTACGGTTTGTCTCCTTCTCTGGTTTTATCTTGTTTCATTTTTCCTTCCCTTCCCCTATGATTCCTCTGTCTTGTTTCTCAAATTCCTCGTGTCAGTGAGATCATGTGATACTGTCTTTCTCTGACTGACTTACTTCACTTAGCATAATACCCTCTAGTTCCATCCACATCATTGCAAATGGGAAGATTTTGTGGTTTTTGATGGCTGCATAGTATTCCATTGTGTGTGTGTGTACCTATATACACACCACATCTTCTTTATCCATTCATCTGTTGATGGACATCTGGGCTCTTTCCATAGTTTGGCTATTGTGGACATTGCTGCTATAAACATTGGGGAACACGTGCCCCTTCAGATCACTACATTTGTATTTTTGGGGTAAATACCCTCTAGTGCAATTGCCGGGTCATAGAGTAGCTCTATTTTCATACAAGTTTGTGGTTAGGCAAAATAAGTAAAGAAATAAATCATTGTTAAGACTTCATAAACTGAGACTACTAAATTTTTTTTTTCCTTACTGTCCCAAACAGTAGTTTACTATAAAATTTTTTATGATTAGGCCACAGATCTAGGAGCAGGCTCCCTCCTTAAATCTTTTTTTGGGTCATGAACACCTTTGAAATTTGACAGCTTTGAAAGGTCTTGTGTGATTGGTGTGGGCAGGGCCGAGAATTCACCTATATAGAAGATTCCTACTGCAAGGATTCACGGATTTCTATAGCTCCAAATTGAGGAAATCAAGTTGAGACTCTTTGCCATACTTACTTCATAGCAAAGTAAAAATCATTGTTACAAAGGTCTAATCAGTTCTGGAGGTAAAAAGATTTAGTTAAATCTAAAGTTAAAAGGATACTTAACAATGAGAAATGACTGACATTAAGGGATAATCTATTACAAAGGTGAATAAAAATATCACACTTAAGATGCAGAGACACGAACAGGTTTCCTTTGAACTTGAATTGGGAATGCTGGCAAAAACTGGGCACAGTTTATTCTACCAAGTACTTAAGTATCTGCATTTTCAGTAGAAACAGTCACTGTGGGAAAGGAGTTGGGGGGGAGTAGTAGTAAAATCTCGTTTTTCCTCTGAACAGGAGGCATCTAAACTGGATACAATGGGCTTCCCTCCTGATTCTGTTCTTGTCTATTGTGGCCCTCACTGCTGGGACTGAAACTTCACAGCGTAACCTGCCGGGACATGGATTTCATCATGATGCCTTCTTCAGCCCATCCAATGCCTGCCTCCTTTTCAGAAGCGAGTGTCCCAGCACAGGCAACTGCACAGTAAAGGCGTGGACTTTCCCTGAAGCTAAGTGGAACACCACAGCCATGGTTTTCAGTCACATCCATCTCGGCTTGGGCCATGTGCTTATTATAGTCCAGTGTTTTATTTCTTCAATGGCCAATATCTATAATGAAAAGATACTGAAGGAAGGGAGCCAGCTGTCTGAAAGCATCTTCATACAGAACAGCAAACTCTATTTCTTTGGCATTCTTTTTAATGGATTGACACTGGGCCTTCAGAGCAGTAACCGTGATCAGATTAAGAACTGCGGGGTCTTCTATGGCCACAATGTGTTTTCAGTTGCTCTCATTTTTGTGACTGCATTCCAGGGTCTCTCAGTTGCTTTTATTCTCAAGTTCCTGGATAACATGTTCCACGTCTTGATGGCCCAGGTCACCACTGTCATCATCACAACAGTGTCTGTCCTGGTCTTTGACTTCAGGCCCTCCCTGCAGTTTTTCTTAGAAGCACCCTCAGTTCTTCTCTCCATATTTATTTACAAAGCCAGCAAGCCTCCAGGTCTGGAGTACACACCTAGGCAAGAAAGAGTCCGGGATCTAAGTGGCAGTCTCTGGGAGCGCTCCAGTGGGGTAAGTTTGTCAGGATACTGCCTTTTGCCTGTTCTTCCCAAATTCAGCACCCGGTTATACAAGAAAAGAAATTGGTCACTTGTTCATTTTTCAAAGGGTGTTTTGGATTTCTGTGACTTTTAAAAATTATTCAACAAACGTTCACTGGACTTAGGTGTGCAAGGGTTTGTGAGAATGCTGTAAGGGTCAAGAAAAAGTATAAATCACAGTCTTGAGGACTTTATGTGTTAGTTGCATCTAAGAATGTTCTAGTGCCACAGAGCTGGGAGATGTGCCACAGGTTATCTTCTCCAGTCTTTATAGGTTGGCAGATGAATAAACAGAGTCAGACTAAGTGGATTATAGATGGTACATTAAAAAACAAAACAAAACTATACTAAACCCATGAGGCCTGACTCCTAGTCCATAAGAAAAGTTGGTCTTTGACATTAGTTGCATCTTGTTAAATCTAAGTGGAAGTCCTGCCTCCTTGATTTTCCCTGGGTTATTCATGAACCTCAATGTGCCAGAAGGGCAGGCCTTATCTTGTTAAGGTGATTTTCAAAAGGATCTTCATAAGTAAGAGAAAAATATCTTCTAGTATTCTGCCAGTTGCTTATAATTCTTCTAGGAAGATCTGTCAGTCATGGTATTAGCAGATTAATAATGGTCTTTTGGAGATTGAAGTCAGGAGTTAAGTATATATTTAAAGGACGAAATAAGCTCCCCTAACTTTAAATTTACAGTTTTTATGAACACACAAAATATTAAGTACTTCACAAAATGAACATTTTACTCTCTGGGAAAATAATCTCTTGCCTATTAGTTCGTGGTGGAGCTTTCAGCAGTATAATGTCTCTGAAGTAGTGACATAACAGACTCTTAAGATGAAAAAATTAGAAGGGTGGGTCCCAAATGCCCTGACCTCAGCCAGAGTACAGTTTCAAAAGTCCTGTATTCTTTTCCAATGGTCCAATAACACCGCTTGCCTTACTTTTTAGGTAAAATTTACCGATTTTAGGTAAGGGCCTAGTTCATACTTTGTTCTCCAACCACTAGCTGTTTCCCTTCAAGACCAGCAGAGGGTGCTCCATACTGCGTTCCGGTTGTTAGTTTTGAAATTCAAGTACTGAGATGGGGGTAGATCTTTTGTGATCTCATTATGTGTCTAAAATTAGCTTTCCAAGAACATAAGTATTTATCTAATTTCATTTGACTAGATTATAGTCATGGTTTAATGAAATAACTAGTAATAATAATAAATAAATAGTAATCATTACAAATGCTACATTCCTAGTATTTTAAGTAATTACTGATTTCATATTTCCTTTTAGGATGGAGAAGAACTGGAAAGACTTACCAAACCAAAAAGTGATATTGAGTCAGATGAAGATACTTTCTAATTGGTATCCAAATGACTGGCAGCTCTCAAAAACCTTATTTTCGCATTTTCAGCATGTGTCCTATTTATCTTTTCACTTTGATAAACAAGAATATTTCTAAAGCATAATACTCTTTGCATATATCTAACCACTCCCTAAACAGTTTCATCCAAGGCTTAGAGTACCCAAAGGCTAAAATGTTCTACAGAACTGGCATGGGAGTAATAGTATGGAGACTGCATTAATGGTACTTGGTAAGTCGACAAGACACATTCCCAAGTTATTTTCCTTGTCTTCCAAAGTTCCAAAAAACTTGCAATAATCACTTTGGCTGTACCCTATAAATACACAAATAGTGATCAGTTTGCCATATATTAATAATTATGTAATTTCATTCTGCATGCTAAAGTCTTCCTGTATGTATTATTATAAATATCACCTAGGTTGTCCCTTGAATTCTGAAGCCCTGGAAATACTCACTTTGCAGTTAAAAAGCAATGTGACTCTTTCTGAAAAGTTTGGTGGAAGGATCTTACCCTCTGGACCAAGACTGATTTGAGGGCAGTGTAGTTTGTACCAAATGTTTTTCCAAAGAAGCAATTTTTCAGAAAGAAAATGGTAGAATTTTTATTTTTAGAAATTCGTAGGGAATTTGAATTTAGTGATTATCTTTTGATGTTTTTCTACACGAGTAAGCTTCAGTTTACATAAAAGTTGGTTCCCAATTACCACAATTCTCACCTGGATTTTAAATCACTTTAAAGAAGCCATGGTGGATTTTTTCCTTCCTTGGTTTGGCTTCATTACTCTTGGATTATTAGATTTTAGAGAACCAATGAACCATTTCATTATATTAGTTATTAATTATAACTTATATAACTTGTTATATATATTACTGTCATACCCTATACATAGGAATTGAGACATTGGCTTCAGAATCATAACAGACTATCAGTAAGACTGATGCCAGAGAGTTCCTTTTAAAAGGGTCACTTTGCAAACAAATGACTTTCACTGAAATGTGAATGGTATTACTCAGAAACAAGGAAACATCTTAATAAAGTACTACCGTAATAATATTGACAGTACAAGTGCATGATATTTTTTTGAGATATTTTTGCATGCAGCTAATTGAATGTGAGGTAGATAAGTCAGGTGATAGATAATTTAAAAGTGAGAAAACAGAAGTGACTTGCCCAAGGTCATGCAGCTGGATGGTGATAGGACAAGCCTAGCTCATAGGTCCGCATGTTTACAGAGCATTACACTGTAGATGTGAACTTTAAGGTGTCATTTTCATGCAGTCTGTACATCTCTTCTTTCTCCTAATTTTCATGCAATGAACATATGACAATACTGTGAATAATCCATCTGTGATATCTGGAATAATATGGCAGGCAAGAATTGGTGAAAATGTATAAATAAAATAATTATTAAACCTGTACCTTGAGTTTTCACTGTCATGTGAGGTGGGACATGGAGTTCTTTTTATTTTCATCTCAAAAAATGGAGTGAGGCAAGAAATCCAAACAACTTGTAAAACTTTTTTTTCCATAGATCTTGACTTCTGAGAATAGCAAAACTGAGAATTCATCTTATCATAGGTGTACCTCTCCATGTTGTGAACGAGGGAGATTATGTCATTATGGCTATTCATTTTAAAGGTAAGGAAATCAGGTATAGAAAGACCTCACTTCGGGGCATCTGGGTGGCTCAGTGGGTTAAGCCTCTGCATTTGACTCAGGTCATGATCTCAGGGTCCTGGGATGGAGCCCTGCATCGGACTCTCTGCTCAGCGGGGAGTCTGCTTCCCCCCTCTCTCTCTGCCTGCCTCTCCATCTACTTGTGATCTCTCTCTCTCTCTCTGTCAAATAAACAAATAAAATTAAAAAAAAATAAAGACCTCACTTTTAGAAAATACATAAATATACCTACCTTGTGGAATAGAAAAAATTACAACAATATCATTGACAAAGGTATTGCCTACATTAAATACATTACATTAAATTGGAGATTTCACCGGTTCAGAGCTTGATTTTCTTACTTACAACAACTTTATTTGTAATTACAGCTTTACTTGCATTAACTGACCGATTAATAGGATACAGAAGGATGGAACTAAGATGTGAAGTTCCAGTGTGGATGCACTGTAGTACTTTGTGGGCACTAATGGTTTAAAAGGAGAATCACTGGAAGGTGAGAGGTCCAGAAACCATAGCTTATCGTCCCAAGTGCTCTTGGCGCCAAGTGTATAATCTGGGGAGAAGAGTAATTGTCACGTGGAAAACGTAGTCTTTCCTACTCTAAAGAACCAAATTACAGTGAAAGTAATAGGGTGACGGTTATTCTTTCCTTATAAGCAAGATGCTTCTAACAAATGATCCTTTTCAACAGTAGAAAAGGTCCTGAAGAGTGGTGGGGAGTAGTAGTGAGTTCTCGATCGCTGAAATTTTCAGGGAGAGATTGTACCATCAAGATGTTTTAGAAGATGTTCTTTCATTGGTGTAGAAGCTGACCTAAATGGTTTCTGAAGTCCCTTCCTGTTTTTCACTGTTCTTCTAAGCAGTTATGACCTACAACTGATGTGGTGAATCTGCTAGCTTCATAATTTCTGAATAGCCTTTGGTTGGACCACAAGTGTGGCCTCCAGTGACCTGATTCCAGCTCTGTCACAGTCTCCGGGACCAAACTTAGGTCCCGCAGTGTGCCTAATCCTGAGGCGTAGCAGGACGTGGATGCTGCCTGTAGAGGGAAAGATGGCCTAGACCCAGGATCCCAAATACTTGGCCAACTGTGTCCTGCTTCTGTAGGTTTTCATGGTCCACAAGCAGAGGAGACTCCCAGCCAGATTCCTTTGTTTACAGCTCTAAGGCTCGCCTCTCCATCCCCATGTGGATGTTCTGTTGCATGTTAGTCCCATTGCTGCCTAATCTAGCTGGACTTGACTGTGGAGCTGCAGGGAACCCCTGCACTTTTGTGAACAGCCCAACAGGCTTGACATGACACAATCCTCCTCGGCTCCTTTCCTTTCAGTAAGTCCTGATATTTCCCACCAACTCTTACCACTCCACTGTGGAGAAGAGACAGAGAAAGCCAAACTCAAAGGAAAGACCGTGGCTTTCCTTCTCTAACACTTAAAGCTGACTTTATGAAATGGAATAATATATATTCCTCTTTTAAGAGAAAAAAAAAAGTGTTTTCTTCACAGATCTCAGTGCTGGCCTTTTTCTCCTTCACTGTTATTTAAACTCATCAAACATGAAGTATAAACTTCCTTGCTTATAGTTTTTATATGAAAACCAAAACACATTTGCAAATTAGAATAGAAATACAGCTATAAAAGCAATTAACTTCTGATTCAAATACGAATATAGTGAGCATGTGTTGTTTTGCTCAAATAAAATCTCAATAAATCCCTTAACAGACCTGCAGAACATTTGCCCTCGCTTGCTATTTTATGTGCTTTAAGCACCATCCTGTCTCTGCCAAGATGACTGAAACTTGCTGACATTGCTAGTAATGCATTTAATCCTGCTGGGATTTATCAGCCCACATCCCTGACAATCCCGTACGGATGTGGTTTGGGTCAAGCTGCCAACTCCCACTGGCCTTGGTGCCTGGGAAAGATTTTTAAAACGTCAGCTTTATGTGTTCCCTAAAGTTCTGAAAGAACTCCCCAATAAAATTACCAAGGCTTGGTACTTTTTGAGTCCCCTTTTCCCCCTAGAACATTCTCTACTTATTCCTTGTCCTCCTCTGGGTCCTCTCTGTCACTTCGATTTTGCTAAAAAATCATCCAGATATTCAAATTTATTTGTGCAGTAATTTTTGAATCATTCTCAAAGTTATTTTAATTTCTCCTGTTACTATAATTCTATTTTCTTAATGCTGTGTATGAATGGTTTCTCTATTCCTTTTAAAATAAGTTAATAAGCAGTTTCTGATTTTTATTTTATTGGCCTTTTGTGTTCCATTTTTCTAAGATTTGTCTTATGTTCTTCTTCCATCTTATGTATTTGAAATACATTTGTTTCCTTTCTTGTTTGTTAATGAACATTTTTGTAACCAGTAGGAATGTTTCCTGGAATCATGCCAATCCCCAAAGACTTTAAAATATGATGGTATCACTATTCTAACTAATCTGTTTTGAGTCAAAGACTGTGATATTGAGGCTTTTATTCATACTTTTGTTAATTTTTGCTTTTCATACACCTGATTAGAAAATGAGATCTTATTTTTTCTGTTGTTTGCATATTTTTATTGCATAATTTATCGTTTGGCTGGTCCTTTAATATGCAATAAATTTTTTGAGAAAGTTGATATTGGTTTAACATTTTGAACCATTTTGAACCATTGACATTTTGAACCATTGGTTTGACATTTTGAGTCTGAAAGTTCCTTGCGATATTTGACACTTATTCTACTTAACTTTCTAATCTGTTTCATCACCAGTAATTACTTTTACATTTAAAAAAAGCAAATTTAGAACCCTATTTATAGATTTATCAATTTGAAAAATTAAAATATAGTCATTGACTCCTTTCACCCAGTTTTTCCTAATAAACTTGAGAATTTTATCCCGGTCTGCTATATGGTATCTTGTCTACTCTAAGACTCCTCTATGTTTTCACATTACCATCTCTGTAACTGGAATGCCTTAAGCAATGGTAGGTTAAAATAGCTACTGTCTTGTGGCCTAATGATGAAGTTGTCTTTGCTTGCATGTGCAGGCGTTTGGTGTGACTGGACAAAGTTTCAGTCAACAAGCCACTTTAAAACCATTTGAAGAGAGGGGTGCCTGGGTGGCTCAGTCGGTTTGGTATCAACACTTGATTTTAACTAAGGTCATGATCTCAGTGTTGTGAGAGCAAGCCTGGGGTAGGGCTCTGTGCTGGGCGTGGAGCTCATTAAGATTCTCTCTCTCCCTCTGCAACCCCCCGCACCCCCCTAAAAAAAAATCAAACCATTTGAGGAGAGGGTAAGAGTCCTGGTTGTTGTCTGAAAAATCTTCCAATGAGACCTCCTGGTAAGATCAGGAACATGCCAGGATCACATTTTACAAAATGGGTGTCAATAGCTTGAAAGTTTTTGAAAACCCTGGAGACAGAGAAACTGAAGAAATCCTACATCATCATCAGTTCTTCAAGGGCCCAGAGAACTCTGGAAAACCTCAAACATCTGTAGCTCTCTGTCAGAAAGTGACTTAAAAGATTTTAGGCTCAAAATGGGAAGATGTTTTAGAAATAGCTTAATTTATTTATTTAAGTTTCAGTTTCCCTTTTTATGTAACCAGAAAATGGTACATATGTCTTTAAGAGCTCTTTAAAGAAATGTAAAGTAAAAATTCTAAGTCATGAAAAGTAGTATGTTTCATCGACAGTGTGTTCTCTTGTGGGGCATAAAATAGTGATTGATTCCTTTTGAAATTAAGGTCATAGGCATGGTGAAATTTGGAAGTTCATTCAATTTTTTTTTTTTTTAAGATTTTTTATTTATTTGACAGACAGCGATCACAAGCAGGCAGAGAGGCAGGCAGAGAGGCAGGCAGAGAGAGAGGAAGGGAAGCAGGCTCCCTGCTGAGCAGAGAGCCTGATGTGGGGCTCAATCCCAGTACTCTGGGATCATGACCTGAGCTGAAGGCAGAGGCTTAACCCACTGAGCCACCCAGGTGCCCCCATTCAATTTTTTTGTTGTTGTTTTGTACCTTTTGTTTCAACAATTAATAGTATTCCCAATTATCACAGCTAATTAAGCTTAATTTGTTCATGACATAATTTCCTCATTCATAACTTTTTAATGCTAAGTTATCTCTCAGCTGGAAGCTGCCACGAAATAGATTTTTCTCTTCTGAAAGGCCTTTTGACTATACACTCCCTGAGATTTGGGTTGTTTATTTCTTTTAGCATCTAGCAATTATTTACTAACAGCACTTTTTCTAGTCACATTGCTCAAATAAGAATTACATTTTTTTTTTATTACTTTCTATACTCATTTAACATAAATAGCATCTTGTCTGGAAAATATTTGAGTCACCCTTTTTTACTATCAGAAATCTCTTTTTTATCATTTAGTGTTGCAAGAAGTTAAATGTTTCTTTCCCTGCTATTTTATTGTGTGTGGATGTGTGTTTGTGTATTTTTTTCTTCCTTTTATAGGTGAGCTGTTTTCTAAGCCCAAGTGATTGAATGCCTGTTGTATGGGTCCTTTCTTTAAGGTTTCTGTGTACTCATTTTTAAACTAAGTTTAACACTCTGAGTCAAATATTTGCCACAAAACGGCATAGGTAGAATCTCCTTTGCCTGATTGCTCTTTACCTGAATTCTAGGAAGCCAGGACTTGTAGAAAATTATAATGAGGGAATTTTGTAGATGATACTCTCCTTCTATATTGGTTGAAACTTCTGCTTTTAGGGCTAGATCCACAAATACGGGGGCAAACAGTCTCCTATCTGTGAGAAGGAGGTGTCATTTGAGTTCTGACTTATTCCTCTATCGTAGGTGGTACGTCCTACTTTGGTTACGAAGTCAGGTTAAGCAAAATGCCTTGAAAGTAGCACATAAATTTTCCCTACAGCTGTGAAATTTAATGCTAGAATTTTTATATCATATACTTCTATATCATATAATATTTTATATATTATATTTAATACCCTATTTACATCTACTATGCTATATAAAATGCTATATTTTGTACATTTTTTAAATTAATTTTTTATTTTTTATAAACATATATTTTTATCCCCAGGGGTACAGGTCTGTGAATCACCAGGTTTACACACATATACATATACAAATACATACTTAAATATCTATAGACACATGCATACATACATATACACATACACACACCACCCTGCAAAGATTTCCCAAGTTCCTATATTTGAAAGGACTCACCAGACTCCACAGAGTACACTCACTTTTATTTAATGGCCAAGGATACAGTGCAATAAGAAAAGGAGAGCGTAGACATTGGTGGTCCAAGAGAGAGCTCATGACTACGCTCTGCAGGGTTCTCATCTGTTCATACAGCCCACTCTGTCTCCACTGTCTCCTGCCTGAACTGCCAGGATCTGTGTGAGGAATCTTGACTTTGGGAAGCTCAAAGCAGGATTTTCCAGGATTTTTATGCTTCGCTGGCCATGTAATCAGCTGGATTTACTCAATCCTTAGGCCAGTTGGAAACCATCATTAAAGAAACTGACCCTAGGGATTACCAGAGTAGTTCCAGACTTTAAAGAGCACATCATAAATCCCACTCCTGTAATCTTGGCTGTGGGTCAAAAACCAGACATCCTTATCTCCCCAGAGATAAAGATGAAGCATTTCTAAGCCTCTCTGTAAACCAGCTCTGTTCTCCATTTATACACCCTCACCTCCAAACCTCCTTCCTCCAGTTAGGAAGCTAGGTGAGTCAGAAGGGGCACATTAGGAGGACACAGCCATGTCGCCTATCTTTGGCCTCTCAGACAGCTAGCTGACCCTTGTGTGGGCAATGGACGACAAGTGTATTCCTTATCTTTCCTCCTGCCATGTTTCCCCAAGTTCAGTATAGTAAATAGGTATGCATAACTCAAAGTTCATGCTATAAGAGTAAAGCCATTCTCTAGTTTCGATTTTGATGAAGTTTTCTCCTATAAATTCACTACTTTTTATTCATTTTGGTTATCTCAGGGAATGTGTGGTGTTTACAGATGAATTAATGCTGCCATCTTCTATAGACAACTTCATATCTAGACAACTTCTAAAATGTGGGAGAGGGAAGAAGTTCCCAGGAGAAGCAGTGCTTGCACTGTGAGTATCCAAAGCCCTTGACCATGGTGACAGTCACTATAAGGCACTTGCTCACATCATGTGGAGCTTGAAAGGAAGAACAATTTATAAATCTAGGCTCCAAAAGACTGAAGAACTATCACCACTCATCTCTCCTTGGTTCCCTCTGCACCCCTTACCCCTCACATGAGGACCCAATATTGGTTATTCATGCACAGTATTTCAGAATGGTGCATATGACTGTTCTCTACTAGTCTGTGAGCTTCTGTGCAGGGAAAAAAAATTATTTTTGTTTATATTCCTGGTTTCTAGCAGACTACACAGAAAATAGTATAAATACAATGAATGTTTGAGTCATTATATAACTTGAGTCTAATCTATAAGCTAGTGTCTTGGATTAAGAACCAGAATGAGCAGATGGTTCTTTGCATACACAAGGCTTTCAGCTGTTGGGGATCAGGTCTTGCCAAATTTGGCAATATGCCAGCCTCTGCCTACCCTACACTACTTTGGCTCTCTAAAGAGTGCTCATCACAAAGAAGTAAGCTAAAGATAAAAAAGAGGACTGACGGAGACAAATGGCATGACAGTGAGGTCTGCAGAGGAATTTACTCTTTCTCTAACATTTTTGAAAAGTGAGGCTTCTTCTAGGGATTGGCAGTCTTCCAGAAGTGGTTTGTTCCCTGCCTCTCTCCTTCAAGGATTTTCCTTTGCATTGTAGATATTCTTGGAAAGCACGGCACCTTTAGCCTATCAGTTATGCCTAATCAATTGTAGCCATCGCTAAGCCAGAATAGGTCATGAGAAAGTGGCTGGAAAAGGGAAAAGGGCCAGAAGAAAGGAAAAGGATTTTGTGGAAGAGATGGAAAGCCAAAGAAAATTTTGTGCAGGGTCAGTTTTAGCTACTTACAATCACCCCCTCTCTTCACCCTGTCACTATGAGTATCAACCCATAGACTAGAGGAATGGGGAATCACTCTTTTGCTTTCTAGAAGGAACATGCTATTATTTAAGATCTCTTCAGTCTGATCAGGGACGGCCCAGTTTGTCCAATCTTCAGGATATGAGAGAGGTGATGCCTATGGTTGCCACATTAGGAAATTGTGTTAGAGAGCAAGGTTTTGCCTTGTTGGAGAGACTCCATCAGTGTTAAAGATGCTCAGTCTTTGCCAGCCTGAATGTCCTTGGAAGCTCCAGTCTGGCTCTATGGAGATAATGAGGATTACTGAGTTAGAGGTGATGAGCCCACTGGGTCCAGCTGCAGCAGAGCACCATGCTGGAAAGAAGTTATTCAATACATTTCTCCATTCCCAAAGGAACCTGGAACTGGTGTCTGAACTATGATGTTGCAGAAAATCTGAAGGGACCAAGGAATTTCAAGCGGCACATGGAAATCAGGGGAAATGCAGCTTTATTATCTATCACCGGCGGGCTCAGCGGGATCCTTTCCCAAAGGCTGAGCACCTGACTGGGTTAGGGGTGAGTTTTTATGGTTATGGTGATGGGGGATGGGAACGGGATGTTTTCGTGGTCTCTCAAGGCCGAATGGCCCCTGCATGTGGAAGTATAATCGATGCGGAGAAAAAAAATAAAAAAATAAAAAATAAAAAATCTATGCGGAGGCATCTCAGGAGAGTGGTAAATCATCCCAGGGGACTGTTTCTTTTTCTTTTCTTAATCAAACAGGACAGGCATCTGGTCTTTTTCTTCACCTCAGCAGGAGCAATGGAGAGCAGTGGACAGGAAGGGGGGAAAGGGCTGGGCCCCGGGAGTCTCTATCCGCCTCAGTAAAGTCTGGGTTCTCTATGAATTTAACATTAGTTCAACTAGAGGAAACCTCTGAGTTTAGCATCCTGCTCCCTACAGGCCAAGAAAGAGTCATAAATACCATAGAGTTAGACGATAACTTAGATATCTATTCCTACTCTCTCATTTTGTAGATGAGGAGCTGAGAGAACTTTGAGAGAACTGAAGAGAAGTAGCATTTAACTGTGCTTCACTTTGTCATGGTGTTAAGAGTACTCATCAGGCACACCCCACTATCTGCACCCCCCAAATCACTAAGTACAGGGCCCCCAAGGTGGAAAAAGAAGGCAAGGAAAGCAATCCTGCAGGGAAAGGGGACTTAGTGGTGGCAGAAAAACAGGGGTTCTTTTCAAGAGGCTTCTCTTCTGAAATTTCCATACATTATTGAATACTGAGATCATCCATCAGTGCTCATCGAGCCATTACTGCCTCTGGTTTTGAGCTGTTTTTATCACCAAGGCTCTAAAAGTTGAGACAGTGTGAACTTCAATGTTAACTCTACTCCAGAAAATGAGACCAACTGGGCTCTACCGATTCCACTGTCTGGACAGCCTGCTTCTGTCTCTGCCTCTGTGGAAGGATCTCTCTGCCCTGTGATTTCTCCAGTGAAAAACAATTCCTGGAAATTCATGAAAGTGAATTGCAACAGCCAGCAACTTTGGCCTCCTCAGAGTCTTCCAGATTTCCCTCACTCTCCTGGGTGTTTTCTTTCTACATACTATAATTCCATAATAATTCTCAAAAACTATGTCTTCTTTGTTGCTGTTGTTTGGAAGGAACATTAAAAAACAAACAATGAGGGGCACCTGGGTGGCTCAGTGGGTTAAAACCTCTGCCTTCGGCTCAGGTCATGATCCCAGGGTTCTGGGATTGAGCCCCGCATCAGGCTCTCTGTTCAGCAGGGAGCCTGCTTCCTCCTCTCTCTCTCTGCCTGCCTCCCTGCCTACTTGTGATCTCTGTCTGTCAAATAAATAAATAAAATTAAAAAAAAGATTTAAACAAACAAACAAACAAATAAACAATGAGCAAAAAATACCCAGATTACAAATGACCCGATCTGAACTCCCAGAAGACAGGGATTCACGTGATCTCATTCTCTAATCCTCCTGTTTAATTTTTCATTCTTTAATCCCCGTTTGTACTTTATGTTTTTCCAGATTACAGGATTTGAGGACATTTACCAATAGCATTTTCCTCTACATGTGTCTCAGTCCCTTTGCTGAGCTATGGCTTATCTACAGCACGGCAAATAATGATTCATGGCTTCTTGGCTCTACTCACAGGAGGAAAGAGAATTCAGACACATTGCTAATTATTATTGCAGTGCCAGTGAAAAGTCATCTTGGGTTATGAAAAAGTGTTGTCTTTCTTTGATTGTGGAAGCTAGAACCTTATTCATATTATTCTGTAAGTAAATTTTCTATTATCTGTTTGGTTTCCTTGGAAGATGAAACTCCCTCATTATTATATTTCCTGAACTTGAGATTCTTTGGGCCTCTTACTTAGAAATTGTCCCTACATAATTTCAGAAGCAATGGTAATGAAATCCATTTTTTTTTATTGGTGATTTTAAGCTATCCATCACCTTGGTAATCTAAGAGCAATGACATCATCCTGGTTCTCCCACCAGCGCACTGTGCAGCTGGTATAGACTGTTCTAAAAAGTGAGATGAAGAAAGCTTCTCAAGTTGGAAGGGGGTGAGGACGGGAGCATAATGTACCCAATAAGGGAACTGTGTTCTAAAATCACTTGAACTCTCTGGACCTCAGTTGTCTATGAAACAGGTAAGAATGAATGGGCTTCATGGAGAACAAAGGGCAAAATAAGGAATTTCTCAAGTTTATTGAGCTACAAATTCCACTTTTACAATATAATTATGTATAACAAAGTCCAGAGGATATAAAAACAAATTTGCACAAATAGTTAAGAGCTAATGTTCACATGTGGCTTGAATGCAGTTATTAATATCTATGCTTGTTAGAGTTAATAACCAATACCAAGATGATCTGGAGAATTAATGATTAATAAGAGGAGCAAAAAAATAAGCAGCCCCATTATCGATAGAGACTGGCACCATTAGGATACTAAAGGCCTGGGAATCAGACTGACTGCCCAGGGCAAGTTCACAGATATTTGTTGGTAGTATTACTTGGTGTTTGTTTGTTTGTTTGTTTGTTGAAAAAAAGAAAAGTAGGAAAGACAGCAGGGAAAGAGGGAGGGAGGAAAGGAGCATATTTAGTTTGAATTGCCATATCCTCTTTTTCAGGGATAAAGATTGTATTTTGCTCTCCAGCTACACTTCTGTCCATTGTAACTCAGTAACATTTACCTCTGAAGACAAAAGGACCCTTGGATATAATCTCCTTCTTTGTAGTTTTCTTTTACAAGATGCCAGTATGGTAATAGTTCTATTAATGAGTAAGTAGAGAGGTGCTAGGTGTGAAGGGTCACGTTTTTCCATGCCAGCAATTCCATGGCACCTGCCAAAATTCCGAAAGTATCATCTCCAGCTGCAGTGCCAGATTCTGGTGATGATGTAGGGATTCCTTTTCCTGGCTCTCTGATCTAGCTCTGAAAAGACAATAAGATAAGAGAAACAGGGCAGGAAATGGTCATGATAGCAAAGCTGGGTTTGGTGCTTTTCCTGACTTTGGTGGCCAATACCACTGGATTCCGATGGTATCCAGCTTTGTGAAAGAAACTCACAATATAAAGCAGAGCCATCTCAATCATTTCTAGACTGACATTTCCAAAAGTGTTAAGAAGCTGTTTCCTCTGTTATATGTGTTCAGATGTTTCCTGAAAACATCTGCACTGTGATCTTTAGTTTTCTTTATCAGTTTTTACTTACCAATGAATACTTTTAAAAAAGTAAATGAGAGGTGTAAATACTTTTATATAGAATTTCATATTCCAAATAGTATCTATCATATAAGAAGAGGGAATTATCCATTCAGCACCAGATCCCCTCCAATTAGAGAACTGGAGCATTCTTTTAAACATCTTTATGATTTAAGGTTTTAATAACAACTCACAAGTAGGCAAAAGTTTGCTATTTATTTAATTTTGAAAGAACACATAAAGAAAAAGGCGGGGAATGTAGGCAGTGTGGAAAAACTCCTTCACATAGCTGGCCACTTGTGGCTTTAACAACTGCGGGGGGAAGTGGCTGGGGCTAAAGTTACGCATTTCTGTTCAGTAAGGGTATCCATGGTGGTAACTCTCATGATGACGGTAGTCATCCTGGTAACCATCCTGGTATCCTTGGTGGTAGCTATGGTAACCGTAGCCTGCGTACTCATCTTCTGGGCAGCGCATTCCCAGTGACTGCTGAATGGCCATTTCCTGTCTCCGGAGTTGCATGGAATCAATTAAATCATACACAATCACCATGGACCACATTGGGGAAGGATACCAGGATTTGACATTTCCATCTTTTCCAACAAGAAGCATGGAGAAGTACTCCGGGCTCACTTGAAAATAGTTCCGGATGTCTTTCACCAAATGGGCTGGTATGTCTTCTCGCTCCACAACAGAACTCCCTAGAACAGAGTTAGAAAAGTTGTTAGTGGATTGAACAGTCAGCCCTCAAGCAAAGATCAAAATGAGAAGAAATCACTATGAGAATAGGGAGAGGACCCATGAGTCCTTTGGTTCAGAATCCAATTAAAGAAAGTTGCTGTACTTTTTCCACTAGAAATTAAATGTCTCTGATGTTCTACAATATTATTAGTGTCAAACTTTGGGACATGTGACGTCTTTTTTATAGGAATGTTGCAAAATATAAAACCAGTCCTTTAATTTAATTCTGGCAAGATCAACTTCTTTCAAGTGTATCACGAACAAAGATTATATTGTTGATATTTCTAAGTTTATTTCCAATTAGCTTAGTTACTTCTTTGCAAATTTGGCTTTCCTTTTGATGCTTTTTTTAGAACAAAAATCTTATAACAAAAAAAATTTCTTAAAGGGGAAAATACCAATTACCTAAGATGTGGATACATGTATTTAAACTATTATGGGCAGTGAAAAGGGGGAGGGGGAGGAGGAGGGTACTGAAGCTTTCCGTGCCAAGGGGTTTATGCCACTATCTCTGGTGAAGATCTTGATCTTGCAAGGAAGAACTGATTTGCTTTCTGAAAACTCGAGTCACTAGTCATCTACTTTCAGCTTCTCTGAGCCTTTCTGTACTGAGCCCATCTATTAAAAGGGGATTAGTAAGATACGATCCATGAGCTTCATAAAATTATTGTGAGAATTAAATGAGGTGGCATAGATAAAAATGCTTCGTAAATCATACAGTCCTATGCAGATAAACAGCATTATTCTAGCTAAGAAAATGGTTACTTTTACTGCCACTTACGATTTTCTATTAAAAACAATATTAATGATTGCACCCTATTTCCCATTTATGTGCACATACACTCATGCGCACACACAAGGTGGATGAATTCAGTGAACTGCATTCACCTTAACGGTCCCTCACTGCTTGCATACCGTTTAATATAATTTAATTTAATGTAACCGTAGTTCATAATGTTTTAAAAGAACAACACTTTACCATTAATTGGGAACAGTTCTAAAACTCCCCCAACTTCCTCTCCAACCCCTAAAAGTTTCAGAATGGTTATGTGGCGCAGACCTGGAAGGAGAAAGAAAACCATAACGTTGGTAAATCATCTTTTACCTTCAAAGGCCAATAGCTGACAATTAGGATTCTCTACATTAAAAAGAACATAACTTCATTAGGCAAAATACTCCATTTTTTTCTAATAAAAGAGTCATTAAATAATTTTAAAACCTTGAAAAAGACCTAATTTCAGATTTAGGATTAATAACAGGGTCAGATATGGTTTTTTTTTTTTTTGGTTTTGTTTTGCTTTGTTTGTAGATGGAAATAAAAGAATTTGCTCTTAAACTGTCGTTCTATTAAATAACAAACAGAAATGAAGCTGTCGGAACATTTAAATATCTGGGATGATCTGAGCTGATTCGAGTGCTGAGAAAAAGTCATGCCAGAGGTTATAACAGTTTAGGTGGATGGTGTTTACTGGGCTAATTCAACTGTCTCTTGGAGAAAAAAGCAGAACCTATCCAGTGTGATTGTTAAAGGAATATTTCCAGCTTTCTTGCACAAAAATTTGTCAGTGAAAAGGGCAGGTTCTTACCACTTACTTAGAGGATTCAAAGGAGAAGCACTTAAGCACAGCGTGCTTCCTACCCACAGCTAAAGTTTCAGGAAAGGAGAGAAGGTCATGCCTTGGTAGCTTGTTGGAATTCTTTTGAGGATGAAGTGCACACCAAGAGATTCAGGAGAAAAAACACTGGAGGACAAGGGGGCTGCCAGTTCATCATATCAAGATTTCATATCATATCATTTCATATCATATCAAGACAAAATGTCAATCTATTCAGGGTCATAACTTGGGACTAATAATACGAATATCGATGGAGTTTATTGTTCAGAGGAGAAAACTGACAGTTGCCATGGCTTGAGGCTGTTTTAAAGAGGGGCTAAAATCCTAGCAAATGGCTATCCAAAAAAAAAAAAGTTTGTGGTCTTTGCTCTTCTCTCAGAGAAGTGAAGCATTCTGTTCTCAATGTCGTTGAATCATGTTTTCAAAAGGGAAGATCATGAATTTAATTATTCCTGGAAAATAAGACTTGTTTACATTTCCTGTATATTGCAAAAGGGTTTGCTTGCACTAATGTGATTTAAGTTTTGTGTGCAGAGATTAAATGAAACATCACCTAATAACTGTTCCAAAACTGTCTTTAGACAGCTGAAGTAAGCCATGATTTTATTTACATTCTTATTGTGAAGGGCTATTAACCGCTCTAAACTTCTGCCTTACCTAGCAACATTGGTGGCTACAAATAATTTAAAATATACTTAAAATACAAAAAAACCCAACCTTATATATTGATATAAGTCATTATTTATTAACTTTGATAGTAGGACTATACATTAAATACTCATGAATTTTCTAGTTGTTTTTACTGTTATGAGCTTGTTGTCTACCTCTTTTGAGTTATTATTTTATATCTTAAAACTAAAATGTATTTAAATTTACAGATACTGAGTCATAGTAAAGACCCAGGCTCTGTTAATGCTTTACAAAACTTATACCCCCATTTTTAAAAATAAATTAAGCACGGTTTTTTTTTTTAAAGATTTTATTTATTTATTTGACAGAGAGAAATCACAAGTAGATGGAGAGGCAGGCAGAGAGAGAGAGAGAGGGAAGCAGGCTCCCTGCTGAGCAGAGAGCCCGATGTGGGACTCGATCCCAGGACCCTGAGATCATGACCTGAGCCAAAGGCAGCGGCTTAACCCACTGAGCCACCCAGGTGCCCCTAAGCACGGTTTTATAACTAATAAATGATTCTTCTTCCTAGCAGAAGTATCAAAATAATGCTGATTCATTTGTAATCCAGTTAGAAATGGAATTTTTAAAGTCTGTGGCTTCTAGATACTCCCCCCTCCCACCAATGACTGTCAAAATTCTTCCTCTGTAGAAGTACATTTTAAATGAGATTTCAATTGTAATTCCAGTTTTGAAACTGCCCTTAGCTCCTTGCTTCACCACTGATTTTAGTAGTAAGTTCTATGTACTATGCATTTTCCTTTCTTTGCATCCTTATTCAAAATGATACTTTAGGTCACTAGGATAATAATTTTGGTAAAGAAAGCAAATGTTCGTTTTTAAAACACTGAGTAGTTCACTACAAAAAAAAATAATAAACTATGTTTCTCTTTGACCTACTTGTTCTAAAATAAGATTCTGTTTGACAGATCTTGCTGTATTTTTTTTTTTAAAGATTTCATTTATTTATTTGACAGACGGAGATCACAGAGAAGCAGGCACAGAGAGAGGAGGAAGCAGGCTCCCTGCTGAGCAGAGAGCCCGATGCGGGGCTTGATCCAAGGACCCTGAGATCATGACCTGAGCCGAAGTCAGAGGCTTTTTTTTTTTTTAATTAAATTTATTTATTTTCAGCATAACAGTATTCATTGTTTTTTTCACCACACCCAGTGCTCCATGCAATCCGTGCCCTCTCTAATACCCAGGTGGTGGGTATTAGTACCCACCACTTCAAACCCCTCAGATTGTTTTTCAGAGTCCATAGTCTTTCGAAGGCAGAGGCTTTAATCCACTGAGCCACTCAGGTGCCCCCTTGCTGTATTTTCTCTCCAATTATAGATCAAAATCCTTTTTAAGGGAATAGTGATATAGTACAGTATGCTTCCATTAATATATTAATTCTCAAAGCCATTCCTGTTTTGCAGAAGACATTTAACCTACGGAGAATGACCCAGTGTTTATAGCTAAGTATTACCCAAGTAAATGATGATACCCGAGTTTTAGAATGTTGAGACAAATTTTAAAAAACAACAACAACAACAAAAACTCCAAATAAACCAGAGGGTACATAGCACAGATCACTAAAAGTAAAACAGCAGGTTTTTCAAACACTTCAGTGAAGAACCCCAGAGAGGAGAATATTGAGGAAAAACAAAATAAAACAAAAACCCCAAAAAACCCTGCATTTGATGAAGGCTCCAGTCTGAAAGCAACTTTATGCTCAATACAACTGAGTAAGTGTCTGGGAATCTCCAGTCTGGACTGAGGAATATTTGGATGATCTAAGCTTCTATGTTCCATTTTAGAATTGACCAGGAAGAGGGTGGTATGGGAAAACAGTGATGACGAGGCTTCCCACTCACCAAAATTGCAGGCCTGGCCACTGAGGGCCGAGAGCTGTTGTGAATAGGCCCAGTCTTCATCATTAGGGGCAGAGATCACCAGCAACCGCCTCCTCCATCGGAACCTGGAAAAAACAGGAGGCCGTGATTACTGCTTCAAACAAGAGAGGCTAATGTAAGAGAGCAGTCACTTTGCCTGTCGGGGTTGTCTATGCCCAGAATAAAAAACACTGGCCCTTAGAAATATCTCATAGTTCCGCAAAGCCATTAAACTTCCTTTCCACATTTCTTGCAGTTTTTCTGTTATAACTTCATGGTCTGCCTACTGTGGCATTTGCATGAAGCATCAGGCATGAGTCTGGCCACCACACCCAGTAGGGTCACTTGGGGAGACATGAGGTCCTCAGATGCCATGAAGACTGGCCAAAATGGTATGTTATATAGTAACCACAGAAAGAGGGAATCAGAAGAACTGAAGAAAACTCAAGTTCTAATAGAGTTCACTAGGGCTTGGAGGGGGTCAAGAATCAAAGGTAGGGACAGAAATAGAGTAGAAAAAGAGAACTAAATTTAAAGTAGATGACAGTGACAGGAAGAAGGAAAATGGGGAAGTGGTGCAAAGAGTCAGGGAGGATTCCTGGGAAAACAAAGCCGAGGTATCTTTTTCGGTAGCCAGTGGTTCATCCATCGGCAAATGCAAGTTCTAAAAGGTAGCCTACCAACTAGAAAACCAACATTATAGAGCCCTCCTGCAAAGTGGAATGGGGCTACACCTTGAGCCTAGGATTTCAGCATATAATACAGTAAACTTGTTTCTGCTCTGACACTGTAGGGTAGTAGAAAACTTTTGTCTTATAACCTGAGTTCATGTTTTGTCACTGCTAACTTTTTGGGTTCCCTGAGCATGTCACGGAGTTCATCCAAGTCTCAGTTTTTCCTTTTCTCTGAACCAAAAATAGCATTTACTTCAAAGAGCTCATAACACCTAAGAATTAAATTAAAACCCGTCAGTGTAAGTTGTCCACACGAGGGCATGGCTATAGATAGTGGCTGGATCTGTGGCCTTCTAGATGGAGGATGTTGTCTATGAAGAGACCTCAGACATTTATCTACCAAATCCCATATGGTAAGTGATTTAATCCTTTGTGTATCATTTCATAGCTCATGTTCATCTACACAGAAATCATTAGAGGTCAGTAAAGGCACAGCCTATTGTCTTCATTTGATGGATGACAAAATGAAGCTTAGAGAAGAGAAGTAATTTGCCAAACTAGTCAATCAAACAGTTGGTACTAATGGTTTCTCTAGTCTATCACCCTCAGAGATCCTGGTGGTTGGCTGATGCAGTCAGGAGATAGGAAGGAGAGGGTATGCATCTAAGGGCTAACAGTATGGAGTTGTCTCTAATTCCCCTTTCACTGGAGGGGAGGAGTTTTGCATTCTGCCTTCTGTGCAGACAACCGGGGGATGTTAGTACCCTCGCTGAGCTGGAAGCCAGTTGATTATATTCACGACTTCTCTCCCTGTGCCCATTCTAGCCTCACAGTGAACACGAGAGTTTTCAGCCCCAAAGAAAATGGCCTCTTGGGGGAATAGTGGTTTGGGTGAATGAGAGAAAATGATAGTCTGATGAAATACAACCTCTCAATGGGCGCCTGTAGCAAGGCTTGCCAAAAACTGCTTGCTGTGACATTACATTTGCTTCCTCTGCTTGTTTCTCTTCAAAGGGAAAGAAAAACTAAAATGTCCACTGAGAATAGGGAGATGAATGTATTTAGCATGGAGGAGGGGAGAGGAATGTCTGAGACTGTCCAAGACCTCCTGGGAAAGGGAACAGTGACTGCTGTCGGATCACAAACATGGGTCTCCTGTACCCTCCCTGCTTCCTTAGGAGACATGCCAGCCCAGCACTGCCCCGCCCCCACCCGGCCCCCAGCCAGCATCCAAACCAGGCCAGCCTTCCTGGCCTCACACAGAGCTGTAGGGTATCCTCGAAGGAGCTATTTTGGGTGAGGTATATTTTGGCTTGTTTACCGGTGTGCACCACTGGATGCTGTCCTGATTAGACAGGGACAGGATCTGAGACTCCCTGTCGCAGACACAACCAGGCAAAGGTCATTTCCCCTAAGGGATGATTCTTTCTCCCACGGACCTTTAAGATATGAGGCTCCAGCTTGCAACACTGAAGGAAATAACTTCCACAGAGTGTAACAAGAGATGTCAATGTGGCCCAGATCCTTATTTCGGACAAATTGTTCTCCTGTCACTTTAACGTATCAGTAAATAAAAATTCTGTGAGCTGTATGTGTGTTTGCTTCTCTTAACTGGCACTCCCAAATTAGTGTGCATTTGCCCACTCTTTGGGGCTTTTGTCTCAGAGGAACGTAATTATAGCCTGAACCAGATGAGTGTCACTGAAGACCAGACCGGCTTCAGAGTCTGGTCAGCTGAAACCAGGCTGTGTAGACTCACCAACAACTCAGCAAATGTGAAGGAAAATTCCGATTGGATATTCATTTATTTATAGAACTTCTATTTAAAAAAAAAAATTTTTTTCCCCCGTTCTCTCTGCCTGGTTTCAATCCTGAGGTGTTTACTAAATCTCCTCCGACCTCTCCCTTCATGACAAAGTTTTCTAACTAGGAGCTGAATAACTGGTCCTAACACTACCGATAGCCAGCATTCGTTGATTACTCACTTTGCACTAATGTGTGGTCCATCTTTACCTTTATTTTTTTGTTGTTGTTTATTTTTTTACAAGATTTTATTTATTCATTTGACAGAGAGATAGAGAGAGCCAGAGAGCAGAAATGGGGGGAATGGCAGAGGGAGATGTAGAAGCAGGCTCCCCCGCCAAGCAGGGCATCAGATGCGGGGCTCCATCACAGGACCCTGGGATCATGACCTGAGCTAAAGCAGGCGCTTAATGGACTGAACCATCCAGATGCCCCATCCCCCATCATTACCTCTAGTACTGAATTTACCTTTCACAACAATCTTAGGAATAGGTACACTTATTATTCACATTTTACAAATGAAGAACTAAAACCTGGAGAAGTTAAGTCACACAGCTAATACATGGAGATGCCAGGAATCTAACTCAGGAATCTACTCATGCCTCTAGGTAATAATAAAAAATTCCGCTTTGATTTTTAAGATCAATGATAATTATCAGCACGGTGATTGCATGAGTTGTGACCACAAATCATGCACAGTTATAGGACATCCAAATTAGAATTGCATCCATTCTGAGTATCTGCAGCCGATGCCTTTTCCTGACATAGTACCGAATACGTACAAGACTCTGACATTCGAAGGAAAATACATCTACATATCATAGTGTCCTGGTCAGTACAAAAGGTTTTAGATGAAAAATGTGCATACAAGTCTTAAAAATCAAAGATAGGCCAGATTCGGATGTGTGATCAGCCAGAATGAATGCTGCAAGATTTGTGTGTGATTGAAATTGAGATAATGTCAAGCTTTTCCTGTCAAGGTTTGAAACCCATGACACAGTAATTATAAAAAGACAGCCTGCCTGGAGATGGTAGGAAAAATCTCTCAGAATGTCTCTAGCTGCAGGTCTCCCGGCTGGCCCAAATCCTTGGCTATAAATAACAATAATGAACTGGGTGGTAACTGTCTGCTGTTGAGGACAGGTGACTTGAGTTTACAGGGTTGTTGGTTCAGCAGGTAAGCATCTTTTAGTCCTGGAAAATTTAGAACTAAGAAGAGAAGATTTTCAAAGAATCATAGCGATAATCTATATTTCTAAGAAGGAACCTGGTCTTTATAAACATAATTTATGTTATTGTGAAATTTAAGAGAATTTGGTTTATTAAAATGACAACCCTAAGACTATGATTAGAATGTGTAATTGAGTGATTGGCTTAGATGTGTGTTTCTAAGTCGCGTGCAGTTACTGGAATATCTGAGAAAACATTGGATTTACTGTATTTATAAGATTACTGGATCATTTAAGTATTCAGCAAGGTTTTGTTTGTTTATGTCAAACAATTCAAAAATACATATTAGGGGCGCCTGGATGGCTCAGTGGGTTAAAGCCTCTGCCTTTGGCTCAGGTCATGATCTCAGGGTCCTGGGATCGAGTCCCATATCAGGCTCTCTGCTCAGCAGGGAGCCTGCTTCCCTCTCTCTGTCTCTCTGCCTGCCTCTCTGCCTACTTGTGATCTCTCTCTGTCAAATAAATAAATAAAATATTAAAAAAATACATATTAAATGTAAAAATGGCTGTTTGAAATAAAATTGTTTAATTATGGTATTTGTAAGCAAGATCAAACATTATTCAAAGCCCCTTAAAAATGATAGCTAAAGTTTTCTAGGTTATAAATAGAATAATACAATTTAAAAACCTAACTTAAAAGTTTAAGAGAGAACTGTGGTCTTCAATGTATTACTTGGGTATATTTGACTCTAATTGTGAAAATCAAAACTGAACTTCTAAGAATCTTGTCTGCCACAAGAAAGGTGGAAGGAAGGACGGAAGGACGGAAGGAAGGTGGGAGGGGTGGGGGGGAAGGAAGGGGAGTGCAGGGGAAGGAAGGAAAAGGAAGAAAAACACCTCAAGGGTGACAGAAAGGTTTTCTCATCAATCCTGTAAGTCAGTGCCATCGAGAGGGATGACCCTAGACCAGAAGCTAATGTTTCAGTGCCCCCAAGACTAGACAAAAAGCCATCTGCCCAGTGGAATGTTAGAGCCCTTTCTTAGCCAAGAGACTGGCCTGAAGACTGAGCTGAACCTTAAGTCCTTATAAAGGCACACCCCTTCTGTCTTCAGTCCAGATGCTTGCACTACCCTGAAAATCTGAATGAAGGAAGAACCTCAAGTTCCTTTCAGTTCTGAAATCCTGTGGTTTTAGGGATGTCTCCCTTTGCTTCAAACTCTGGGCTTCTGGCTCCAAGACTAAAAATAATTCACATTATAGTTTCAAAAGGAGTATCAGATAAGAATGTGAACTTTAGGAGCCAGATTCTCCTGGGGCCACTGAGTCCTAGAGCTGGCACTAGCTCAATGTTGACCAAAAGTTAGTTACTTAATCTCCATTAGCCTCAGTTGTCCCATCTGCACCACAACAATAGTTACAGTATTCAGATCCTAGGGTTGTTTATAAAGATTAAAGTTGGAAAGGAAGATGAAGTGCTTGGCAGAGAGGTGAGCATACAAAAAGTGGTCACTTGGGGCACCTGGATGGCTCAGTTAGGTGTCCGACTGTTGATTTTGGCTCAGGTCATAATCTCAGGGTCATGAGATGGAGCCCCTATTGGGCTTTCTGCTGGGTGTGAAGCCTGCTTAAGATTTTCTCTCTCCCTTTCCCTCTGCCCCTCCTCTGGCTACAGTACATGCACTCTCTCAAGGAAAAAAAAAGTGATCCCAGCAACCCTGGGATGTAGTCTGTAGTCAGATCTACTTGCTAATATTCTCCTTTATGGGTGAAATTTTTAAGGCAGGTTAATTGAGAAGCATAGAGAAATCAACATAGCTAGTAAATTGCAGGCCCCAAACTTGGATGAACAAGAAGTCCTATGCTCTTTACACATCATGAGGTTCTCTTTTAAGAGACCCAAGCATCCTGAATCTAGAGGAATTCAGATGATCTATCCACTTACTAGTCATAGCATTCTTGATTTTCCAACTCATGAATGGAGAATACACAGGAAGTTAACAGTTTCCAAGTTAATGAGACTCCAAGTAAGTTCTTGCTCCATTTCTGGAGTGTCTTGGCCACACAGTGTAACTAGGTGTGGGAGGTGAGGAGAGGAGATGTTACACTGAGATTTCTGTGCCTTTATTTGCTGTGGGAGGAATTTCTGCAGTTTTCACCTTCTAGATCCCCAAAAGCCCTGTAGAATTTTTATCCAACATGAGGGAAGTGATGGAGAAGGAAGAAAGTAGAGCGATTTTCTAAGACAATCTTCTCCATGTATTTACTGAAATTTTCATACAATGGTTTTCAATAAACCCTACTCCTCAGGGAATCAGGGAGCTGGGTCAAGAGAATTTCTTCTTTTGAGGTCCTAGAGGGGGTTTTTGTTGTTTTCTGAAGAGTTAGAAAGAAGCAGAAAATCAAGGAGAGTGTTCCAAATCCTGTTTGGAACCAGAGTATCCTAATAAATAAACATGTAAAATAAAAACGCTGTATACAAAGCCCTCTAAATTCACTGGTGGAATAAATGAAATCTCCCGGGTCAGAATTCTCTATTCTGTGCCCCAAGAGGAGCAGAAAGAAAGAAAAGACCTATCCAAAGCCACCAAATCAACAATCAAGCTTGGAGCTGACCCCAGTCAACATTATAACCAGAGCACTTTCAACAGGAAAAGACTAAGCCCTGTGGCCAGGGGCTATGAAGCAGACAGACATTTCACCAGGGAGGGTCTGCACACAGGTCTACTTCATGTTTCCTTGATCTTTTTATTAGGTCACCCAGAACACCTTCCCACCTGCCTCCTCAGGGTCTCCAAAAGTGGGATACCTGGATAGGAAGTTCTCCAATGACTGCTTCTTGTCTTCCTTACAAGCAATGCCCTCCTTCTTCTGCTTTTCCATGTCTTTGATACGGGACTGGAATGTATCAATCAAATCGAACACGGACTTCATTGATATAGGCACTTCATAGTATTGCTGTTTCAGAAAGAATAGAAAGCATATAGTGTATAAGGGTGTTTCTTCCCTATGTTTGAAGGATAGAGAGCCTGGGAGAACTCAGGAGAGCACTGGAGAAATCAGAGCCTGGAGGGTACATTGATTAATAAACTAAACTCTCTTCTTCAAAAGTACCTCTGCTGAGGCTTTGAGGTTCAGAATCCATGAAACAACTGTCCCTTACCTTTTATGAGAATTTCTTAATTGCATATGTTTGTTGGAAAGGGTCCATGCCTTCCTCATTACATGTATCTTAGGTTTGCTTCCCTATCTCTGGGACTAAACTGATTCCTATTCACTGCACAACTGGAGAGAAGGTAAGAAATACTGTAACCAACATGGGAATGGAATAACCTTGTAGAACACCTGACATGAACTATAATGGTAATTTTGCACTATGAGGAGGACTGTTCTTTGACCATCAGGAATCTGCATACACTCTTTGTGATTCCCAGAGACTGTTTTATTGAGCAAGCGTCACTTAAAATTAGGTCATGTTCATATATGTATTCTTAGAAAAAAGTTGGAATCCAACTTCAAGATAATGCCATTCAGTTTCTTGGATCCTAGCTGTTTGGACTTCCAACAGCAACCTAAGATGGATTTGAGGGCTGGCTGAGCAGAGGCAATGTAAACTAGAGAGAAGTCTGGACCTCGCTTGGAGCTATGCCTCCAGTGGGAATTGAGTAAACTACAAGGTGAAAGCTGTCAGAGACCTTTGTATCCACCTAGCCCCGCCTTAGAGGTGGGGCAACACAAGTGAGGAATGGATTAATAAATGGACCCCTCTCCAGATCCAGAAGAATAGTGCAGGATGGATTAGCTATTTTGGTAGCCCTGGTGACCTTTTCCCTGATGATTTTCACGTAGCATGGTATGCTATTGGTGTACAAGAATAGTTCAGAGATGCGATCTGGAGCTCACCCACATGGGTAGGAAGCGCAATGCTAACTGGGTGAACTTGGGCAAGTTACTTAACCATTCTGGGCCTCTCTTTTTCTTCTGGGAAATAAAAGTAATACTTGTTATTTATCTCAGAAGTTTGGGATAGGGATTGTAAAGGGTTGAGGTGAGTGCCTGTCATGTGGAAAACACTTTAAAAAGTTAGATATTTTTGCTACTATTTTTATAATTATTATTATCATTACTACATGGCACAGTTTTTCATGCCTCAGAACTTCTGTTCCTAAGCATAGGAAGAAAGTAGGTATAAAACTCTGCTATCTTGTCCATGTTGAATCAGAAGGTAAACTTCCAAGACCTTTCAGAGTAGGTCATGTTCAATCTGGCTTTCCTGAAGGAAGAAGCCAAATACTCTTCACCTTTTATCCCTTGCGCCTGGCAAATCATAGCTATTCAACCAGTATCAGTGTCAATGCTTGACACTGAATTTGGTCTGAGTCAAACCACTGGGCCATAGGAGGCCATCCAACCAAGCTCTTTCATAGACTGCATTTCTAGGCACAAATTCTATAAGGTAATGTGGAATATCTGAACCATTCCCAAACCTTCCCACTTATAAAATAATTTGTGCTTATTCATATGTCTAATAGATTCACTGGCAAAAAAATTCCGAGTTGTATTCAAAGGCATATAACTGTATCACCTAAAACAGAAACCCATACCTTGACTCTCAGGTCCACATCTGTTAGCACCATGAAGAAGTCATTATAGGTCATTCCGTACTCTTTCCTCAGCTCACCGATGAGATGCTGGTCTACCAAGTCCTCATCATCCACCACTCGCATGGGTTTTTCATTATCTTAAGGCAAATGAAATGTGAATAAATATAGATATGACAAGACAGAAATAAGTAGGAAGCGAATGGGTGATGGCTCCCGGTCTCCATCCTGAGTTAATTACAACAGCTTTCATTAATTGCACACATTCAACTAACATTCTATTTGAACAAAAGTTTCCCAAGTGGATAAGTAAATACAGAAATAAATGAATAAACTAATTTTGAAAGTCAGTATTCTACAGATGATCAAGCCCCACATCTGCCTACCTTGATCGTAGTGAATCAGAAAGCACAAAGTGAGAGTGAAGGCAGCTGAGTCATCCCTGGAAGATGACTGCCAATTCCACCCTGGGAATGAGTCATCACTCCACCTCACCAAGGAGTTTTTAAATTTATTTTAGTTTTATTTACTTAGTTGAGTCTAAAATCTGTGTCTTTTCTTCACTTTTATTAGAGAATCACTTTGGAACTCAGTGAACTATGTTGTTGCTATAGAGAAAAATAACCCTATGTTCAAGCCTGGCCACAGGTTCATTTTAACTCCAGAAATGTAGGGCTTTTCATAATACAAATGTTGTAAGTAAATACCATTTCCAGCCAAGTGCTACTAAATGTATGGTAGTTTTTAACCATTATGTATTTTTTAACATTAAATCCTAAAAATAAATTATTATAATTTGAAATGGTTCTTAAAGATGTCACTAGGTTGATGAGAAGTATGAACATGGCAACTCCTACGTCTCTGGAAATGATTTTCACATTTCTGAGATGAAAATGCCACTTCCTTCCCTTTTACGTCCCAGTGTTTCCCTCAACCCTATAAAAAACCTTCCTTTCCAAAATAATCTCCTGTCCTTAAAAAAATGTGAAAAAAATTAAAGTTAGCAAATAAGTGATAATAGATCTATTAGTGAAAAGACTCTACTAGTTACTATCCGCATTATTACCCAATGAGTAATATCATACTAGAAACAACCTCAGCTTTGCAGATACAGAGCTTATAAAGCTTGAGTACCATAGACCATTACTCTTTTATGGATAAAAAGGGGATGATGACAAGTTAACTGTTACTTTGATTTATTTGATGAGGATCACTGAAAGTATACCAACAAGGAACTTGATTTCCCCCAAAGAAGATCAAAACACAAAGAGAAAGAACCAATTTTCCTCCCCAAGATTGGGACAGTTCTTTATGGAGCGGGTTCAAAGGCATGGGAGCTGATAGCTTATATGAGGACCAAGCACTGTCTGCAAAATGAAAAATGACATGCTTCATGCATATAAACTATTTTTAAATGCACATTTTTGCTGCCATTAATTAACTACAAAGTGATGAAAAAGAATTGCCAGATTCATGTTGGTTTTTGTTTAATATGTCTCATTGGGAAAAAAAAAGCTGAAGAAAATGCATAGTGGATGTTATTCTTGGTTAAAAGGAAATAAAACAAAAGAAAACACATATGCACAGGAATAGACACCAGAGAATGTCCAGAAGGACAACTGGCTGGTAACGATGGCTGCCTCTAGGAAATGGAAAAGGTGAGTGGAAACGTTCACTGTTTATTCCACACATGGCTATAGTAGTTAAAATTTAACAAGGAGGGGTGCCTGGGTGGCTCAGTGGGTTAAAGCCTCTGCCTTCGGCTCAGCTCATGATCCCAGGGTCCTGGGATTGAGCCCTGCATCGGGCTCTCTGCTCAGCAGGGAGCCTGCTTCCCCCACTTTCTCTCTCTGCCTGCCTCTCTGCCTACTGTCATCTCTGTCAAATAAATAAATAAAATCTTTTAAAAAAATTTAACAAGAAACATAGTTTATACTTAATAATAAGGTAAATCATTAAAAACTGATTTCAAAAATGTTTTTAACAACTGATTATTTTAAAACTTGACAAACCAAGTTTTATCTAGAACCTAGGGATCACCATTTTTAACTCCCAACATACAGTCATTTTTGCTTTTTTGTTCATTCAACAAAATATTTGTTGTCAGTGCCCTGAGCTAAGTCGATGCTGGGCCCTGGATTCAGCGATAAGTAACTTGGTTGGAGTTCAAGTTCCTAATTAGAATCAAAATTAGACCATTATATCTACCTAACCGAGAAAGCTACAAAAACCACTGAATGGATAATGAGATGGAAGGAAGTTGGAGGTGGTAGCAGATTTCAAAGGCGGCCGCTATTCACCACCCTCTCCATATTTAGACTCTTGGCTCAGTAAGTGCAGCTCCTCATTAAGGTGAATGAGTTAAACTGTCCTGCCTCCTGATTCTCAGGTCATCTATACAACTTGCTTTGGCCAATGATAGCTGATGTCAGCACGAATGACCCAGAGAATAGAACTGGGCCTGTACATTTGGGATTGCTCTTGCCTCTACCATGGCCATGAGAACAACACCCACACTAGCCTTCTGAAGGATAAGGTACACCAACTTACCCTGGCCTCAGCCCAGACAGGGCCACTCCAGATCAGCCAACACCAGTTGGCCCATGAAGTGATCAAGTCCAACTAAAATCAGCAGGACTGCAAGTACATGGACCAGTCTCGCTGAGGCCCACCAAACCCCACCCAGATGAGCAGAACCATACAGATGTGTGACTCAATGTTTAATAATTACATGCCACTGAAGTATGCGGGTCTTCATTACAAAACCTTATTGTGGTAATAGAGAAGTGGTGCAAGTGTTATCTGACACAATCCAGTCACATTATTGAGAAAAAATAATATTGGGAACATATGAAACAGGAACTAAAGCAGACCTTGTGGCTTGCGGTCCAGATCCCACCTTCAGAAGCAAGGTCACTGTGGAGAGAGCTGACTCCCTGTCTGGAAATCACTCTCCTTAGAAAAGAGCTGCCTTTGCCCCAAGTCACACTCTCACTAGGGGGCAGCCCACATTCAGATCTAAAAGATGATCCCCTTGCCTCGAAGGGGACCACTCTAAAGAGTTGACGGCAGTACAATTAAAATTCCCTCTCTGTTCTCCTGTATCCCTCACCTCTCATAAGCATCATTCCTGAAAACACTCCCCATTCACCCTGTGCATGTAAATCTCAGAGTCTCAAGTTTTTTTTTTTTTTTTACCAGAGGATAAACCTATCACAGAGTCCATGAGGGGAGCAACTTGTTCAAGTTCACATCACTAGTTAGTAACAGAGTAAAGGTTAAGCCTCAGGTAATATGACCTCACTCTTCTCTAGCGTTCTCTTTAGTTGGCCAAAATATGTCCCACTCAAGGATAGACTGGACCTATAATCAAAATTTAAGCCAAACTTCGCTCTAACTGGGATATAACAAGAAACCAATTTCATGGTCTGGTTTTTCTTTTCAACTGAAATATTTTCTGAAACCGTTTTGATGCAACATCAAACATAAAACACTTTACATTTCCAGACTACAGAATATCTAACATCCCAAATGAATGTTTGTGTCAAGGAAGAGCACCTGCGCCTCCCCCCCCCCCCGACCAAAAGAACAATGAAAGCACTGATCAACCGTGGCTGCAAGGATGGGTGCAACTCTCCGCAGGAGCTCCCCTCTGGCCCAATTCTGAGCAAGGGACAGGCGAGGCCAACTCCCAGCTCCAGCTACCTCCCTGCCCCAGGTCTCTGTTATGCTCTGCATTCATTCTTGGTCAGGGCTGAGATGGAACTGGGTGAGCACAAGGCTCTCTTTGGGCTGGAAATGCAGCATAAATCTGCCAGCTTCTTGTTCTATTTATCCAAGTTTTGCCAAGGCTCTCCAGTCCTCATTCACAGGGCTTAGAAGCAAACATTCTTTAGGACACATCCTATAAACAGTCCACATGGTCTTGATCCCACTAAACGGATTCCCAGACCCAGATCCATTTGGTGGGATTTGTCTATCCCAAACAGATTGTCCCTGACCCAAGGTGACTGAGGGACAGAAGGGAGCGTGAACTCTGTTACATGCTGGTGGGGACCTGTCCTGCAAGGGGGGCATCAGCCTGGCTTTCCATCCTTGAAGGACCTCAATTCCAAAAGTCAGTGGCCAATTTCAGGTAGTGGTAGATTCCTTCACATCTTTGTTCTTCCATGTCTGACTACAGACAGTAATGACCCCACAGAAAATTTCAGCTCCAGCCACAACTTATTAATCACCAAATGTGTACCAGGCATTATGTTCGAAGCTTCCATCCATGATGGCTTCTCCTCTGTTAGTATTCATGGTATATCTCCTCCTCCTACCTGTCCTACCTGAGTTTAGGCATTTGACCAATGTCCCTGGACAGCATCAGCTTCTCTGCTGCTTCAGGAGTTGATCTCCTCCGGCAGTTTTTCAAAGCATGTTCCACTGTCCACTTTTATCACAATCACCTGGGGCACCAGTTAACATTACAATCCTTGGATCCAGACCAATTGGATCCGAGTGGCTAGTGGTGAGGCCCAGGAATCTGCATTTCTTTTAAAGATTTATTTATTCATTTATTTGAGAGAGAGCATGAGCAGAAGGGGCAGTGGGAAAGGGAAAGAAATCTCAAGCAGACTCTATGCTAAGACTGGAGCCTGACTCAGAGCTCGATCTCACAAAACTGAGATCACAACCCCAGTGGACAACGAGAGTCGGACACTGTGTCACCCAGGCATCCCAGGAATCTGCATTTTAACATATTTTCTGGGTGATTATTATGCAGTCTAAGGACAGAGAACAAGGACAGGATAAAATCCAAATCCTAGATTTAGCAGCAAGGGCACTTCTGCTAGATTCAGCCTATCTTAGCTCGCTGATCTCTTACCTCTTCCAAATATCACGCTCCAGCCTCTATTTTCGGTTTCTAGAAATATGCCTTCTCTTTCTGGAATGCTATTCCTATCCTTGTCCACATGGGAACAAATTACCTGTCGACTTGCCTCTACCTCATTTGTGCACTCACAACACTTTTCTACACGTTTCTGCAATCACGCCTATCACCTTGCATCACAACCAGTGATTATGCATCTGCCTTCCCACTAGATATGAGCATTTCATCAATAGGGACTGACTTTGACCACCTTCAAAATCCTGTAGCCTGGCACACGTAAACACTAGGTACAGATTTGATAATCATGAAATCTCTCCCCTAAGAAGGATGTCACATTAAAAAAAAAAAAAAAAAGAGTAGTGAAGGGTAGAATAAAGAAGGTGAGCAATTCTGAGTCTCTGTAGAGAACCCACCATCAAACCCTTGCACTTCCTTTATCTTGTGAGCCTGTAACACAGCCAGTCTAAGTGTAATAGGAGAAAACTCACCCTATAGATTTATTTTCTTAATCTGGGTTTTCATGTATGAAGTCTCATAATGGCATTAATCATATTTTTTATTTTCTATATATTATGATCTTTTGACATCTTAAAAACCCTTTCTGACTGGGGAGAGATGGCCCCTCCCAAGGCTAGCCAATTCTTAGAGACAACAACAACAAAAAAATAATAAAAATAAAAAATTTCTTCTGCCATTGGAAGAGCTTAACCCTCCATCACTTTCTTCAAGCACTTGTTTCGTATGGTTGACTTATCAAGTGCTTTTTGCCCCTTGATCATCAGGGCTTGATCTTGACACTGACACACTTGAGAGGCAGGAGGGCAGTGAAATGGGATGACTGAACAGGTGGCGGCGTGCTTGCCAGCTTCGAAGGCACACAGTGATTGATAATCGGAGACTGAATAAACAGAGAGGCACACCCAGCCAGGATTTGGAAATCTTGATCACTCATGCAGCCTGGCCTCCCAGCACAAGGTGGCAGAGTCTAGAGAAGGCAACTTCCAGACTTTGTCACCATGATGAAAGGAAGAGTTGGGGCAAAGGGTCAAATTTTCAGGTGCTCCCCAAGGAAAGTGACATTTCTGCATTGTTATGGAGTCAGTGAGGCTTGTCCATAAGAAACAATTCTCTTCAACAGAATCAGAGACAGAAAGGGAATATTTAGGCTGAGATGGAATCTGTTGTTCTCACCTATAAAAGGTATTTTAGAAACTCACCCATGACTTCCTTACTCGTATGACTATGGAATCACTTTCTGTCCTGTTGTTACATTCCAGCCCCAGCCCCATCAACTTTCTACCCCCCTTTTCATACACTCAAACTCTTCCTCTTTCAAAGGAAGTTTTCAAAGAACTTTTTTTTGTCCATAAAAAGTCCTATCTGTTCTAACCCTTAAAAGCTGGTGATTGGATATCAGTGTCAAATATTTTTTTTATCCCTGTATCTTTCTAAGTGAGGAACATACTTCCTGTGTTTTCCCCATATTTCTCTTTCCATTCTGCAGTAAAGTGCCTTTATTATTAATTTTTTTTAAATTTATTTGAGAGAGAGGGAGCATGAGAGAGAGAGAGTGAAAGTAGCAGCAAAGCTGAGAGGCAGAGGGGGAGGGAGAAGGAGAAGCGGACTCCCTACTGATGCCAGGCTCAATCCCAGGACCCTGGGATCATGACCTGAGCGGAAGGCAGATGCTTAACCGACTAAACCACACAGGCGCCCCAGCAAATTGCCTTTAGCCAGCTACTTCTTTCTCTCTGGCCCTCTTTGTCAATTATCCATCCTCTTCATATGTACACCAATTTTTCTGTCCAATTGATATTTTAAGTACCAATAACAACTGAGAATGCTTTTGTGTGTTGTATCTTTCTAAACTCTCCTGTATAATGTTATTTTGGATGGCAAAACCACAGGGGCTTAGTCTGCATTGTAATTTGCTCAGGCATGAGTGACTTTCATTAGATTAATGACTGAAATCTTAAGGTAAATTTCTAGGTATTTGTAGGTCCATCACCTATAGTCCAAATACATTTAGCAAAATAGACCAGCTGGTGAGTACAGCCCACAGTGTAGTTGGATGTGGGGCTCTCTTTTTAGGGCCCAGTATAAGTCTGGAAGAGTAGACTTTCTTTTTTTTAAAGAAAGTAAGGCCATCTGATAGATTTCCAGCTGAAAATTGGTCAAGG
This sequence comes from Mustela putorius furo, assembly GCF_011764305.1. Taxonomy (NCBI): domain Eukaryota; kingdom Metazoa; phylum Chordata; class Mammalia; order Carnivora; family Mustelidae; genus Mustela; species Mustela putorius. The sequence goes on from NW_025421987.1 coordinate 37,855,976, forward strand.
CTAGAGTTTGGTTCACTGAGTCCATGGTGGACGCCAATTCCTGTTTTCCCATGGCTGGATCCCAGTCTTGGCTGAAAGTTCTACAGCCTTTCCCATAAGGAGGGTAAACTGGGACATAACACAAGGAGAGAAAGGCCTTCCAGGAATTAAATGAGGATCAAAAATGAAGCCGCGCCCTGCCCCCAGATGATGTCCAAGCTAACATTCAGTGAGAGGCAAACACCCAATGCACAACACCTGACTTCCAATAGGGCAGGAAAAAACCCCTCAGTGCCTCTACAGCCTATATTCAATCCAGATGTCTAAAAAACAGCAGGATTAATGCTAAAAATTTGCCAAGGCAGCACCAGATGCTTTTAACAGTTGGGACCACATAGAGGCTGAAGTAGAACATATAATGATTTTTCCAAGCTTCTTTGAAATGAGGAATGAGGATTCTTTGTGTAAGGGTTGGTGGGCAACACAGTTGACACTGGGAACACCTGGCAGGGGAGGCCTTTCATCACCAGCCAGCACCAGTTTCTGCACTGGACTGAATACCTATTTCCTCTCTAGACATCTGGACTGTAATTAAGCTCACTGGCTCTTGCTACTATTTGAAAAATCCAGAAGTAAATGGCTGAATCTCAGTTAAACACTAAATAGGTGGCTTTGCAGTCTTAATCTTCTGGGCTTTGGTTTTGTTACCAGGAATCATAATGCACCTGGTGACCTGGAAGGTCAGTTGTGAGGGTTCCCTGTCAACATTCTGTCATTAGCAGAAAGCAGTTCCAAGTTCTTTTTAATCATAGGTGCTCTAGTCCCTGTGACAGCTCACTGATCTCCAGATCATATAATAGTATTTATTATATGACAGATATTTATAGGCATTATCTTACTAAATCCTCACCATAGCCCGTGAAATAGGTTTCATTATTTTCTAGGGTGAGGTTTAGGAACCAACTTGCCCAGAGTCACGCAACAGATAAGTTAGGACTGTGGATTTGAACTGGTCTGACTCTAGAACTTCTTTTCTGTCTTCTGTTTTTATGATTATTATTGTGGTGGTTAAGGGCTTTGTTGTTGTACTCCCTCCCAAACACAGACACAGCATAGGGATTGATGTCCGCAAAACCAATCACCTATCCACAGTGTTCTATGGTGGGACATTGGAAAGGATGGTATTAATTTTCCTTTGGAGCTAACTCAGGGAAAGGTGAGCTAATAAAAATAGACAAAGGATTACTGAAACATCGTATTTGAATAAGGTCTAGAGACCTGCTATACAATATTGTGCCTATAGTTACCAATACTGTATTGCACACTTAAAAATTAGTTAAGAATATAGGGCTCAGAGCACATGGGTGGCTCAGTTGGTTAGGCATCCTACTCTTGATTTTAGCTCAGGTTATGATTTCAGAGTTGTGAGATCAAACTCAGTGTCAGGAGCCTGCTTAGGGTTCTCTCTGTCCCTTTCCCTCTGCCTCTCCACATTTCCGTCTCTTTCCCTCTTTAAAAAAAAAATTGGGGATCACATGTTTTAAATGCAAACTTATCTTTTTTCTTTTCTTTTCTTTCCTCTTCTTTTCTTCTCTCTCTCTCTCTTTTTCTTAATAGGCTCCACACCCAGTGTGGAGCCCAGCATGAGGCCTGAACTCATGACTCTGAGAACAAGACCTGATCTGGGACCAAGTGTCAGACATTTACTCATCTGAGCCATCCAAGTGCCTCTTTACCACAATTTTTTAAAAATATGAATTAGAAGCTAGACAATATCCAAACCAAATTGGCATTATATGACATAATTTTGACTGCTATGTATTCTATTACATCAAGATCACATGACAGAAAAATCTGTGAGATAATGTGTTATATATATTGAAGTTAAATGTTAACTAATGGGAAAATATGTTTTATATTATTTCTGAGTAAATGTATTTTATGAAAAATATGCAGGATCTGCAAATGTGAAATATGAAGGACTTCAGTTGTAGTTAAAATAAAAAAAATTAAAAAGTAGAGAATGCATGAAGGGAAAAAGGTTTTTTGTTTTTTTTTTAAAGACATAACGCCCCAGAGATGTAATAATTATAGAAGAAACTGGGTGGATCAGATCTGGGGCTTCTGACTCTGCAACCAAACCACTCACAGTAAGTCTTGCAACATTCCCATGAGAACTGCAAGGAGTTAGGCAGCTGCCCAGCGCTGAGCTGTATGCCTCATGGGCCTCACATGCACCATTAATATGAAAAATTGTGAAAACTCTATAGTCAGCCAAATTCTTTGGCTCTCCAAAAGGATTTGGGTGCAGTTCAGTCCATACTTTCAGTGACTTTTTATTTAACTGAACAGCCTTTCTCTGCCCTCCCTAGGCTTGCTAGACTAGAGTCAAGGGCTTCCAAAGGTCTGGCAGGTCCCCATCTGTGAGTGAGTCACCTGCAGTGTGAAAGCAGCAGGAAGATCAGATGGTATCATTCACAGGCTAGATGACTCCGGAGCCAGAGGAAACTGTCTACATACCTTTCTGGCTCTCCCACCACTGTATTTCTTCTCTCATTTTTCTCTGCCTTATTGACTTTCAACCCATAGAATGCTTGCATATTTTTTTCATTGTAACGTGCCAAAAACTTACACCAGAACCATCCAGAATAGTTACGTAAATAGGCTGTTAAACTGACCTTTGTCACCACAGGAAAGGGCCCTCTGAATAACTGAATGATCCTCTTAATGCCCCACTGACCTCTCCCATAAAGTTTGTCCCACCTTAGGTATGAGAAAAACAATAATGCAATTAAAATGTTGAAGAGAACCTAGCTGGAAGTGGTCGATTTTCATGGTACTGTTGTTGACAGGGCCAAAGATGGTGATCACGGAGATTTTCCTGGTGGCCATCTTACAGAAACTTTCCAGATACTCATCTCGCTGCTGCACGTACATGTTGTTCTCAGCCTTTGGAGCCGTGATCAGCTAGAGATGGGAGGAGGCAAGCAAATATTAATTCACAGTGATAGTCGTACACAGAGGCAAAGTCCAAGGGGAGAATTTGAAATAGAGGGCCGGTAGTGACTGACACGAGAGTCAACTAAAGTGTTCTATTGGACAGTTACCGTAATTAGGGCCCAAACAAGCCATTTGGAAAGCTCCTCCCCCCCCTTTTTTAAATGGTTCCAGATACCTTAGGGTTTTCTATTCTCACTAGTTATCTTTAGTACTAGTCTTCATGTGTCCTAGCTTTTTCATTTGTGAACTCTTCACAGGAATACTTATTTTGCAAGGCTGTTACATGAATACTGGACATGCAGTCATTGTTAGCAAGTGCTATCCCCCTTCCTTCCTTTTGAGCTTTATTATCCTAATGGACTGCTCTCGTGAATTCAGTGGTTTCCACTCATTTGTTTCATGTCCCACAGGGTTGAGAGAGCTTCATACTCTTTGTAACTTCAAATCCATACATAGATTCTGTTTCATTCTTAATCATACTTTAATAGACAATCTCGCAGAAAGTTTTTAGGATGGCCTTTTGACCTATGATTTTTTACACAGAATATATTCATTGCCACACTGGGCCTGTACAGGGTTTGTGGCAGATCTCTTTGACACTGGAGAACCCCCAACAGGGTGGATTTTGCTCTTTTGGTTCAGCTTTCTATAATTCAGGCTTGGCATTTTTCAACAAGCTCCTGTGTGTCTTTGAAGCTCACTGCCAACCCCTGGCTTCTGGGGAAAAAAGAGGAAAAGACAGAGCAAAAGAAAGAGATTTGACAGTCTCCAGAGACATCTGGGAAGGCAGATTTTATAATTTTGGATAAAAGGAGAATACCCTTCATTTTTAGGGCTCTTGTTGAATGCTCTAGGAATGTCTCAATGTTTCCATCTAACTGGATATAAAAGCTTTTCTACTTCCTTGATTCTTTTTGTAGGCTTTTCCTGAGCCCTCTCCAATTTTACCAGGTTTTTCATGAGCAGAGACCAGAACTATGTACCACACCCCATGAGTGGGCAGTCATGGTTCACCCTGGAGGTGGAAGGATGTGGCATTTCATTCTGATGATGAGCAGGTCTTTTGTTGAGCTCTCTGACCCTAAAGAGCTCCCTAGACTGTTGTCTGCATGACCCTTTGCAAACTCATCATTTGGCTTAGAGCCCAGCCTCTCTACCCTTTCTCAAACCTGACAATATTCAAATTTGTCAGCCACTTTTCTATTTATTCATCTAACCTTATAAAAGATTTCTGAAGTTTGGGGCTATTAGCATGGCATTTTTCAGAAGGCAAGTTGCCATGTTGTTAATCCCTTCCAAACACTTAATCAAAACGGTTAATAAATCTGCTCCCGACTTGAAACTGCTATTTATACTGCTCTGTCAGAGATGTGTTTATTGGTGCCTGCAGGCTTTCTCTTTTATAAATTCCCTGCGCCAGACAAAATACTATCCCTCATGGAAATCAAAATGTGTTCGATAACTTTTGAGTGGGACATTAACAAAGATTTTTCTGGGATGTAGCTTTTTTCCCCCCTCAGGTTGTTATTTATATTTAGTTAAGTGGTCATGATTTTGTGTATTTTTGATTTTGTGTTTATATGCCTGTTCAGGTGGACAGGGTGGGTAGACCATGCTTATTTTAGAAATGTAATTCCCGAAGAGGAAAATTAATATTTTCCCAAATTTATTCATTGATTCATACTTAGCCTTAAAAAAGATTTAGGGTGGCTATAAAAGGATACGGTGATGGTATTTTTGCTTTGTTTGTTAGTTTTCAATTGGTTTTATGACATTTGAACATATTTCTTCAGGTTTTAATAGTGGCTCATACCTTGGAGCTTTATTTTCAGTTGGTATATTTAAGGTTTTTTTTCCAGGCCATTCTTTGCTCACAAACACCCAACTTTGAAATAAATGAATGTTCAAATGAAAATACAAAATAGCCAGGAACAAAGATAAGCTTTACTGGTAATGACTTTGGATTCCCTTCTCTAAATGAAGGATGTGCCCATATTTAGAATGTACTTAGAGGAGTCTCTAGGGCACAGCTGTCCACATGCTAGATGACTGATAATTACTTGCTTTTGTAACTTCAAATCCATACATAGATTGCATTTTATTCTTATCATACTTGGCCATGGACCTTTACAGCCCATGGACAAGATGATAGGACAGGATTTCAAGAGTCCTCACAGCTCCCTCTGGTCTATTTCTCCCTCCTGTGAATAACTGGGACTTCAGACAACATAGAATCATTCAGAAGCCCATCCTTCCTGGCCTGGCAGCTTCTCTCAATACCTCTGAACACAGTAGCCCTAGGGCATTGGATACCCAGCAGGAATCAACATAAATAAATAAAGAACCCTGATGTTTATTTTCACCTCAGGACCTGTGCCCAGGGATGCCTTAACCTACCCCTGAGGTGACATTTATTTTGCATGACTCACTTCCTCCCTCCTGCAACCTGGCCCCAGACTCTCTCTTGCTAACCTTTCCTCCTATTCCTCCCTTATATGACCTCTTCACCCTGCAGCCAGATTGGTCTCTGTTATGAAATGAAAGGAATCTGGGCAGAGTGGCAGAGAAAGGATGAGTGTAGTTAAAGTGGGAGGGACTGCATTTGTTCTTAGTTCAACACTGGCCATCTCAACAAGGCCACTTAACTTTCTGAACCTTGGCTTTTGCATCTTTATAATGCAACAACTTCCCTGAAAATAGGAGTGAGAATCAAGGGGAAAAAATTTTATGTGTGTGTGTGTGTGTGTGTGTGTGTTGTAGGCTGTGTGCACATAAGCACATATAAGTATGTTGCCTCTGAAGAGTTGACTCTCATTCCTTCCTCTGCCTTGGCCCCTAGTACCCTTTCCACACAAAAAGCTCTCCCCTCCCCTCCACCTTAACTACAGGTAAGAAGTCTTCAAATGCAGCATCTTCCTTAACATCTTTCCTAGCCCTCAATGGTCACATTCTCCTTTCAATTGTTGTTCAAATGTTGGCCCATGTTCCTTAGTTTCCATAGATCACGTCAGCCAGAGGTGAGGTGTAGTGTCCCCTGCTTAAGAATGTCTAGATGACCCCTGAGAACCAGTTGCTAAAGACCCCTTTCCCCTTGCATTTAATCTGCTGCTCAAGCTAGCATCAGGGACAGTAGTAGAGGCTGATCACATGAACATATTTCAGCCACTCTTTCCCTGTGTGCTGACATCTCCTTCCCCTTTGCTGTTAAGTTTGATAGTGTTTCAAACGGTGTTTAAAATGGTAACCATGTCCGGGGCGCCTGGGTGGCTCAGTGGGTTAAAGCTCAGGTTGTGGTTCCAGGGTCCTGGGATTGAGCCCTGCATCGGGCTCTCCGCTCAGGAGGGAGCCTGCTTCCCCCTCTTTCTTTCTGCCTGCCTCTCTGCCTACTTGTGATCTCTATCTCTGTCAAATAAATAAATAAAATCTTTAAAAAAAAATGTAACCATGTCCAATTCTGTCTTCCTAAAAAGAGCATCCTAGAAATTCTCAATAAGCATTATTGTCTGACACTTGGCCTCTTTCCAGTTTGGTGGTATAAATCAGGACATGTATCATGGGTTCAGAATTGTGTTGTGGTTCTATTTTATGTTTCTGTTCCAACTGGCATGTTGGCACAAGGAGCCTCAGAATATAATGGAGCCAGTTTGCATAAGTGAAGGGAAAAAACAAGAATGAGAAGATGCTAAAGGGAAGATATAGTAAGTCTCAGCTTATTTTAAGCACTGTGTTAGGCTCAAAACACTAGATTTTTACAGATTTCTGAAAAATAACTTTCAAGCTAGGAGTATGCCTTAGTAAAGCAAAGCTTTATATACTTTTCTAAAATTAAACCAAATAAATAGATTGTTGTTTCAATATCCAAATTTCTGAGGTAGTGTTAAAAATAAGAAGCTACTTGAATTACAGGAGATTGTCTCCAGAGCGTTTAACTTGATCTTGAGTCTATGTAATTCCACAGTGTAAGGCCTCTTGCTAGGTGACAAGTAGGTACATCTCAGGGCACAAAATGATGGCTTTTCAGCTCTACACCACATAGTCCAACGTTTTAATGATAAACAGTGTTTCTATATTCTTACTGTTGTCAACTCTAAACTGACACCAACCAGTCTGAGGGGTTAAGTTAACTGGGATTCAATCTATTATTCTCGACTGACCCCCAGGCAGGCCAGAGGGCTCAGGTGCAGAGAACCAGCTGGGCAATAAGGTCGGAAACTCTACACTGTTGCTTAGCACAAAATATTGACAATTGTTAGACCTTACCATTTACCTGAGTAATTTAGGTTAAAAGTGAATTTTAAAACATATGAATTGATGAACTAACAGGATGATTTCTCAGTTTCTCCTTCACTTTATGTCATATGTCCACTGAAGGCTTACACTCAGAGGATGCAGAATGGCGGGAGTGGCTGGAGTATGAATTTTAAAATCAAAGGGACCTGAGTTCTAATTCTGACTTGGCCATGTATTAGCTACGCACCTTAGGAAATTTCTCAAACTCTCTAAGCTTTTTTCCTTGACTATATAGTGGAGTTAGTGAGTCCTTCCTCATGGGATTGTTATGAGAGTTAAACCAGACAGCTTTGGCAAAGCACCTTGCAAGATGTGCTCTTGAAGGACTGACCTCTGGTCTCAGAATAGGACACCTGGTTTTACCTGCAGCTCCTTGGAAGGTCCCTCAGATGCTGTTCACCATGGTGACCATTGTTTCTCTAAAAAAATGGGTTAAGGAGGAGCTACATGATGTTTTCTCATCCAAAGAATGATATAAATACATGTAAAGCCCTAGGGGTTTATGATACATTGTAGCTGATTACTGAGAAATGGAAAGAGGAGCTAAAAGTCCAGTGTGACTTCTTAGAATGTAACCTCACATCAGTTTGCTCACACTGGGTTCGGTTGAGGCCAGTTGGAGGTGTATCTCGTCAGACCTCCTTTTATAGCCCGGAGACTGAGAAGTCTTAATGAATATTAATTGAATCCCTGCACTTCCTGAATAACATCAGCATGTGTAATAGGAAAAATAAGTGGAAAAAAGATAAATGGCACCAACCAGCTCTTTTACCCAGAAACCCAAGTCTCCCCTCTGCCTGGTGAAACAGATTCCTTTTCTCTCCATCTTTTGATATTATATCATGTTTATTTCATCTTGTCTTTTCTAATCAGTGCCTATTTTAGATATTAGCTCTTCTAACAACAAATTTCTGGTATGATCATCAGCTGGGCACACGTGGGATGGTGAGATGGAACCCCCTCCTGTTGGTACTTTCTTCCTAATAACAAACCTGGTTCTCTCACCAGCCCCAAAGAGCAACGCTGCTATGAGCCACCCCAGTTGGTTTCTGGTTTGTCTCACATGACATCAGCAGAGGCTGTCGTTTGAATTTTCAATTGCTAGAAATTTATGATCAGGGACACGGTTTAAAGCAGAAAATACCCAGCTGGGCTTTCAAATCCCTGACTAAGCGAGTAGAACGAAAGGGGAGAAATGAAAGGCATGACTAATATCAGGGCTAGAGTATGAAAACCTCTTTCTTTGGACTCACAAACCAGGGGCAATGCAAGTATTTGCCAGACGGGTGCACAATTACAATCCCGACATTTTACCCATGATTATTTTCCCCCTGCAAAAAACCTGCCCATGAAGAGAACTTTGCCTGCCCTGTTGGCTAAACAACCAGGGTTGGGTGATGAGCTTTAGCAGGCTGGACAAAGTCCTCGGTCCTCGGGAGGAGCATACTGTGCAGACTTGCCCATACCTCAAAGAGAGCAGTTGGCTCCCTTAATGTCTATAACAGACATTTAAGTCCCAGGTAGAATTCTCCTCTGAAATGAATGACTTTTTTGGCTCTGACTAAAATATTCTCCTTTAGATTTATGTACTCTGAAAATAACCAAGTAGCTGGTTAGTAACCAAGTAAACTACTCTAGCAGACAGCCTCTCCTCTGCTAATTTATATATTTTAAAGCTCTGGTTAAAAATGAGTGAAATATACAAAAATGCGTAACAGCACACACACATACACACACACAAACCTGTAGAATCAATGAAAACTTACATTTTGTTCTAATGCATAGATGCACCATTGTGAAACAGCTGAGAGAATTTTGGGATATGCCCTACCCACGATAAACACCACTAGGAACTCTGCTCTGAGCAACATTTCAAACCGTGCGTATTTAAACTTTTTGAAACCACTAAAGATAAATGGACACCAGGGCCTCTCTGCTCAGATTATTAATCCAAATTTAGACCAGATTGGAAAAATTAAAAGCCCCAAGATGCCTTGAGAGAAAAGTGCCTATCTCTTGGCGGGGGTGGGGTGGGGGGGTGGGGGTGGCGGGATGGGGGGTGGTGGTGGTGGTAATGATGCGGGGTGCAGTCACCCTGTGCCTTTAGTAGGACAAATGCTGTCCTCAGTGGCATGAAGTGTCTCCTTCTCACCCATGTATTGGAAAAAAAATCCTTCTTGACCCACACTGCCTGACATTAATTTACTGATAATTTTCTCTGAAGTGATCGTGCTGTACCTTCTCCTCCTTGATAGCCTAGAGTAAAATAACAACATTAAGAAGGGGTAGAAATCTTGGAAGGGCCCTAAAAGAGGGCACAAGGAGACATGGGAGGGAAAGAAGCCATTCTTTTTTTTTTTTTTTTTAAGATTCTATTTATTTATTTGTCAGAGAGAGAGAGAGAGAGAGAGAGCGAGCGCACAGACAGAGTGGTAGAGGGAGAAACAGGCTCCCTACAGAACAAGGAGCCCGATGTGGGACTTGATCCCAGGACGCTGGGATCATGACCCGAGCCGAAGGCAGCCGCTTAATGAACTGAGCCACCCAGGCGTCCCAGAAAGAAGCCATTCTTACATGGCTGATAAGAACTGCCCTTACATTTAGGATGAATTTATTTTTGTCCAAAGGCTTCCTTTGGCTTGACTAGATTCTTCAGTTATGCTTTGGATGGAGGCTAGTAATGGCCAAAAGAGAGAGCTCCTGAGATGGATCTATGACTTGCTCTGTATCAGTGGCTTCAGAAACACAGGCAAAGTGGGAGCAAGGTTTGTCTGTCTCCTTTCACACATACACATACACGCACGCACACACACACTCACGGAGGGACACTTTTGACAGAGGCTCAGGAGAAATTGACATCTGTTCCCTAGCACATTGGAAATTGGAGCAATTAACCCAATTCCCCATGCTGTCTTTTTGGCCTCTCACTGGAAGTTGGGCAGTGATGCAGGAGGCAGTCTTTAAGGAAAGAAGATTTCAACTACCTGGTTTTAAAGCATTGGTGAGGGTCAGGCCAACAAGGATACTTCCCCATGCCCAGTCATACCCACTCCCCACCCCGGCTGTCTTTTTTTCCTCATTCAGGCTTCCACTCTGATAGAGACCTAATTAGGAGAAAAAGGAGAAATTTTACCATTTCCCCATACACATAGTTCTAGTTCCTAAGCTCATGAAGTGATATGTCCTTTTCCTAAGTCATGACAAGAGTCAATGCATGCCATTTTAGGAACTCCTTTGATCTTCTTTTATTCTTTGAACTTGGTAAAAGAGAGCTCTACCCAGAACTATCTGTTGGAAGAGAGCTAAGGACAGGGGATGATGGATACTGACAGGTTTGGAAGAAGCTGAGCATATGTGCTTCCCTGGGTTTATGTCTAAGAGCTCCCGGCCATTAAGTCTGGACCTTAGGGTCACAAACCTGTGTGGACTGAGGTTCATAGAGCACTAAACCAAAAGAAGCACCTGGCCTGGCTCCCCTTCTGGACAAACCTCCTGATCTCCCTTACATGGCACGGAATCAGCCACAGTCTGCCATCCAGCAACATGATTTTAAGAAAAATAACAAAGCAAACTTTAGCATGCCCTGCCTCAGCCCACAGAACAACGCTGGGGAGAAGATTACTTACAAGCAGCCTTCGTTTGCCCTCAAAGGACCCCAGCAGATCCGTCACAGACTTCCTGGGACTCTGAGTGAAGTGTTTGGTGGTGGGTTTCAGGTAGCCCTCCTGCTCTGTTTTACCTGCTTTTTTCTTCTTGCTCTTCTCTTTCTCCTGCCTGCTCTTTTTCTCAGCCTTCTCCTTCTTCACCTGCTTTTCACTCTTGAGTAACTTGTCTGCTTTCTCATTTTTCACCTTTTTTTTCTTCTCCTTCTCAGGTTTCTCAAGCTTTTCATGCTTTTTCGATTCCTTTGCTTTTTGGGGGGGAACATTCCCCACCTGCAACTCCTCCTCCAGCTGAGAGGCAGTAGGCCTGCTGAGGTCATACTTACTCTCATACTCATTGCTAAGAATTTTGTCCTGGGCTTTCTTTTTGGGAGGTTTCCCCTTGGCTGGCTTGTGAGGACCTGGCACCACATTTGGGTCCTGGTGGCCATGCTCCCGTCTGTCTGTGCGGTTGTCCCGGAAACGTCCGGCGCCCGCCCTTGTGCTGTGCTCGGAGATGGTGGTGGGAGGGGCAGCCGTGAAGCTCTCGAAGCTGGTGGCCTTGCTGGGCCTCCTGGTGGCCTGCAGCCTCTCCCTGTGCTGATCCTTCCTGGGCTGAGGGTAGAGATTCTCTGAGGCCACCGGCTCCCTGGCAGGGGCCACCTCCACCGTCACCGGGGCCCTGTGGGCATCTGAGGAGGGGTGCACCCTGGGAGTCCAGGGCCTCTGGGTGGTGGGAAGGGCCGTGGTGGTGGTCAATCTTGCAGCTGCAGTTACCACCCGAGAGGTGGCCCGGGTCACTGTTGGGACTGCAGCAGGAAGCAGGGTGGTGGCCCTTGGGGTTGGAGGAGGCGGGGGAGGGGCGGCCGTGGTAGTGGCCGGCTTTCTCTGCATCTTCACCCGAGTGTCTCTGGTTGGTGGGACTTGGGCTCTCCTCTGGTCCTCCTTTCTCTTCTCACTGCTCACCGGCTTTCCTGCCCCTCCACCATTGTTCCCCTCCTCCACCACCTGACCCTCGACCCCAGAGGCCTTGCATTTTTGGACAAAACCCTTCTGCCTGATTTTCTCAATCCTGCGGATGGGGCCTTGGTCGATGATCTCATACAGGGCCTCCAGCCTGACGGGATAAGGGTAGCGCTCCTCAACCTGCAGCGTCTTCTTCAATAGCACCATGCCGAACTTCCCCTTCTCCAGCTTCAGGAAGCTCATCAGTTTCGGGATGAGGCTGGGGTCCAGGGGCTGCTCCAGGACCCGGCCCTCGCTGGTGATCCTCCGCACTTTGCCTCCTTCCTCGCCTGCCTGGTGGAACAGCACGATCTGCTGGATGTGCCTTTCCGCCAGCTCGCAGTACACGTCGTCCTTCAGGAGGCTCATCATGAGACGGTAGTAGCCCTCGGAGGAGTGAGGGGCCGAGATGACCCACACCCTATTCTTCCCCGCAAAGCTGGCGAGGATGTTAGGAGAACTGGACCCAGAGGGGAAACGCAACATTCTTGAGCGAGCGGAGGACCCCTCATCTCGGATCATGTCACGGGGAGAGCTCGGGGCTACTGGTCTCTGCTTAGGTCTCACCGGGGCCCCAGTGATGCGTTGGGGGGCCAGCGGCGCAGTTGTCGCGGGAGCTACTCTCAACACCGGCACACTCCTCCTTCTTTGGAGAGGCGGAAGGTTTGGTTCTTCCAGAGTGGTCCTCTCAATTCCCTGAGACCTCCCTGTGTGCCTCAGAAGCCGAGCTGGCCTTCTGTTGGCTGGGGAAACCAGAGGTGCTTTCCGCCCTCCAGGGCTCCCTCTATTCATGGCATGGAGGTGGGGTTCTGATCCACACACCAGCCACATTGCCAACAGCATGGTCAAACTGAGTCCCATTCTCCATGTCATTGTGCAGTCCACTTTGAAAGGCAGCAGGGTCAAAAGACAGAAAGGGACAGGGGGAGTGGGAGGGAAAAAAAGAAGAAGAAGAAGAAGAAAAAGAAGAAAAAGAAAATCATTTAATTGCAAACAGAACTGGGCATTTTCTTTTTTCTCTATCTTGGCCAAAGGGTGGGGGAAGGGGTGGTGAGAGAAGCAGCAAAGGAGGTCAGGGAATGGAAAAAAGGATGAGATCCTGTTGCTTTTAAACCCCTGTAATTTGTTAGTGCTTAACAGAGACAGTTACATTAAGTAGGAAACCCAGCTCCGCTCCCCATTCAGCATGCTTGCCCTGTTTCCACCGGGCTCTCTGATGCTCCAGAGAAAAGGCACACTGAGCATATTAATTGTGACAACATTCCTATTTCATTTCTTCAAAGGAGCAACAAAGAAACAAACGCACCAAAGACAGAAAGGATTACACACTTACATTGTGGCTCATGGAGATGGAATGCAGAGGGTTTAAAAGGCAATCTGAAGTGTGGTCCCAGGACAGTTTCCTAGATGAAATACTTTTCCTCCCAAGCCTCTTTCTCCTTCGCCCGGCTGAGCAGTACAAAGGGGGGTGTGCTGCAGCTCCAGCTCCCAAAGGCGCCACGGACCCACAGCCTGTCCTGACCTGAGGGCCGAACTGCTTTCTTCTTTCCTCTGGCTGTCTTTTCACCTTCTTGACAAGTAGGATGAGGGGAAAGGAGCTGTCCTTGTGAGTCTTTGCCTCTCCATTTGGCTGTAGTTTCTGCTCGCGTGCGTGTGTCTGTGTGTAGCAGTCCCCTGTGCCGACAACACAGTGCGCCCCTGAAAGTGAAGTCCCAGCTATTCTTGAATCTTGCTCTTTCTCTCTTTAGAGTTCCAGAATCCTTCTTATCACCCTTTCCCCCACAGTCTGGCTGAGTCCCTTTGTTTCCGAGCGTGAAAGCCCTGGGATTAATATGTTTTCCAGGCTGAGGCAAAACACAGGAATGTGATGTTGAAAAAGGACTTTCTTTTCCTGCGCTTCTCCCCTCCTTTATTTCTCCCCACTTTTTTTTTTTTTCCTCCTCTTTTCCTTCTCCTTCTTTTTCTTCTTCCTCTTTCCTGGACCCAGTCCCAGAAATGCCAGGACAACCTCAGTTTTGATCCAAACCAAACTCAAACAACAGCAGCCGCTGGAAATCAAGGGAACTTCACTAAGAATTTAACAGATCAGCAAAACACCACCTCCTTCCCACTTCGGCACATTGAGAGTGGCCTCGGTGGGGAAGGGGAGGGCTGTTCTTTGGGGTGGGGGAAAGTTTTGAAACACTACACATCATCATAAATCTCTTTAGAATAGGATGGCTGAGGACTTAACCCCTTCCATACCAAGGAACCAGGATACTTTCCCTTCCTGTCTGGACTCACATTGCACACCGAGAAGGGAAAATTCTCAGATTTCTGTATCTGGCTGCTTGGTTTTCCTAGAGACAGATACTCATTTGGGTCAGAGTGCTTGGCTGTACGTCCATGGATGGTGTATATATTAATAGTTCAGTGCATATATTTTTATCTCTTTCTCCCTGTTTTATGTGTTTAGTTTGAGGTTGGAAAAGCCTATGGAAAACATGACTGGGTTGTTTTTATTTTATGCTAATTGGGGATCATATTACTGAGTTCTTGTTCGTAGTTTTCTCCTTAGCATAGAAGGAAGCTGGGAAAAGGTCAGAGATGGCAGGCGATGGCTGCTGTTCCCCTGAGACTGTAGTTGGTCATTACATCTGGGGAAGAGAATTACGATCTCCAGCCCTGGGCTCTGGCTAGAGATGGTAAGCTAGAAGTTTCCTCAGAGGCCATGGATGTGTGAGGGAGTATGGGGAAACAGTGCAGGATTGTGCTTTCCAGAGATGTCAGGAGTCTGGAGTGTTTTAGGCAATCCTTAGAAGTCACCAGATCAGGTTCTGAAGAAGAGATTGAGGCAACTCTGAAGAAGAGATTGAGGCAACTCTGTGGATCCACCTCCTGGATCTGCCAGGGGCATCAGCTTTTGGTGGTGACAGTAGGTGACTCAGGATATATAGATATTTCTTCCAGTGTCTGAAGAGCATCTTTCAGTCAGTATTAATTGTTACAGCAGTGGTGAACCAGGATTTTCAGAAGACTCCTTTGAGCTAGGCCATGACAGTGGCTACCCTCACCTGGTTCCTAATTGCTACCCATTGACCAGCCCCATCTCTGATTGGTCACATTTACCTTTGCTTCATATAAGACCCCAGACCTCAACCCCTAAAGGTTGAGTGTAGGCTTTTCAACCCACAGCTTGGAGACCAAGGGGTGCCAAGAGGAAGGGCACTCCTATGGAGGAGCTCTTTCTGACACTTGTGAGTATAGTAACAAAGGTGGACTTCAGACAGAGAACTTCTGTCCACTAGAGTTGTAGAAGACATCCTTTCTCATGGGATTCATCTGCTCAGTTGATCAAATAAATTATGCCTTTGGCTATGTTGGACAGTCGTAGATGTTATTTCCCTTCTCACATCATAGTGTGTTCCGTGCTATCCTTTACTGAGCCTACTTCTTTCCTCCCCTTTTCCTTTTGTCTTTTCCCCACCAATAACACTACCATTGGTTGAGCATTTTCCGATGCATCTCTGGGCTTGGTGCTTTCATATATATATCTTTCTCTATCCTTCACATCATCTATATGAGATAGGTGGGATGATACCCATTTTATAGATGGACATATTGAAGCTTAGTAAGTTTAAATAAATTGCCTACCCTCACACAAATCATAAGCTCTGAAATTTGAGCCCAGGTTTAAAACTACCTAGAAAGTACTATGCTATCCGGTCCCCTTCTTTCATTTTCTTCCCATGCTTTCTCTTTTTTTCTCTTCTTTCAACTCCTTTTTTGTGTTTCTAGTATTCATAGAGAAGTAGTAATGGTTTGTTCAACAGGAGCACTTATAATTTTAGAGACCCACTTTCTGGAATAATTGTATAACAGTACTTTTTTCCTTTCTTAAGAGGTCCTTAAAGTCTTTTATCCTTTTCCTTAAATATCCCACGGCTTCCACCAACTTGCTGACCATGTGCACAACATTTGTCAGCTGTGCACTGGTAGAGTTGAAAACAGTCAGTTTTGCCATGGCAATTTGACCCAGAGGGGAAGCCAGCCCAACCTTGAGCTGTTTGTGTCTTCCTGGAGCCCTCAGACTTTCTTCCCTTCCGTGAGCCTCACTAGATGGCGCGCTAAACACATAGGCGGGATAGAGCCGACTGCACCACCTCCAGGTCTTCTCAGCATTCCCCATTCTCTGCTCAGACAGACTAGCAAAGTGGGGTTTCTCTCTGCCTATTCAGAATTTTTCCAACCTCAATGCCTAAAGCCTTCCCTGAAACCTCAGAAGTCCATAAAGCACTTACTTAATAAGAGCAATTAAGAAGCATGGGTTTGTTAGAAAATCCTATAAATCATTATCATGGTTTGTAAAGATTCTCAATTTCTAGTCCAAGATTTAAGAGTTCTGTATTAAAAAAATCTCTCTCTTAGATCTTTCCATTTCTTCCCTTGTAACTTAAAAAAGAGACATTAACCCATTAGCGGAGAAGAGAGATTTGGAAGAGATGGATGTCGAGTCAGAGAAAGGTAAAAGGAATAACATTTGAAAGTAGAATTTAGAAATACTACCTTGGGAATTCACTGTGTTGAAACTGCCTGACACTGGCTGCATAGTGATTTGGAGGAAGGAAAGGAAATGAGTGCACAAAACAATGACACAGGCATTAGAGACACAGGGATGGGAGTAGCCATTTGATGGAAGTTGGAGTAAATGGAAGGAGGCATCCAAAAGGAGGTGTGCTAACTGGTCAGACTCACATAACCCAAGGCTTCAGCAACCTAGGACTAAACCTCTGGGAAATAGCAGAGCCATTTTATCACACTTTTGTGGCAGAGATGCGGAATTATATACTGAAGATTGCTATGTGCTTTTCCTTTTCATTTGCAGACCTTAATCAAAGATTCAGTCTTAAGGATGAAGACCACATTACGTCCTTCAGCATGAAAAAGAATTCTATTCTTTCTCACTATTCACAGGGCAGAACAATGACAGAAATAAACAACAGGGACCAGGGGAAAGCCAGCGGTGTGCAAATTCAGGAGGCTGCCAGCCCAGAGAGGCTCTGAGAAAGAGTAATCCCCAAAAAGAAACTCTGAAATTGTTTCTGGAATGTTAACAGGGTCACATGTTTAATCCAAAATTGATAAATGTGTGTATTTAAAAAGATAAATAAAAATAAGAAATATTAATGGCCCAAACTCTTGGGGAGCAGTTATAAATATTCTTTTTCTATTTGTTTATTTTTAATTACTTTAGAATTTGCTGGGGGAGGAGGGCATAAAGGCACTTTTTCCCCCCAAGTGGAAGGTTACTTAGTTAAGAGAATGTTGAACTCCTAATTAGAACAAATTGAAAGATGTTGTCCTAGCAGAAATTAAGGAACTATGTAAATAACTTAATGGCTCATTTTAAATCTTTAATGTTAAGATTTGAAATTTAGATCAGTATTGATTGCCATTCCATCAATACCGATGCAAGAGGTTAAATTTGTGGGCTTATCAGTTTGCTGCGTGGGGGTTAGTTCCAGGTTGGCAAGGGATAGACAGTACTGTGTTCAAAGTCTTAGCCATTGGCCATTGAATGCATGCAAAAGATTCCTGTCAATCAGGTTTAAAGAGGCAAATTTTAATTATGCTGCTCTGCACACCTGTGGGTATAGCCAAAAAGAGACCAATGGTCCATTTTTTTCTCCCTTCTTTCAGCCATTCTCTCAAATTTTGCCAAGAGTGCAGACTTTGTATCAGGAATGATACAGAACCAGGAAGTCTCTTCCCCCTTAGATGTTCCCACTGGAGAAGCCAAACAATTGTCAATTATATTTCTACAGCCAACTTTCTCATGAAAAAATTCAGTGCTGACAATGGCTGCAGCCAATATGCATGGAGTCCACTCCTGTTGGAGACTGCTCCTTTTATCCCTGGAGCAGGCTTTTCCCCAGAAAGAGGCTTCCCATGGCAGCTACTGCATGGCACTGGAAAATCCTGTTTGGTATGTTTCATTGGCCCTAGAATCCACTAAAGTCTACATGAGTCCAAGATAATCTGAGCGGCAGGAGGTGTGTGATTACCTGACAGTCCTTCATCCTTGCTGTCTCAGTCCCCATCTTGGTTCTGTCTGGTGCGCTTTCTCTGCTGGAATCACCCCATCTTTCACTTGTCATTTCTCTGTATTGAGCCTGCCCTCTGGGTTTTGATCACATTGCTAGAATACTACCTTACATAGACAGGGATTAACCAACAAGATGGCAATTCATTCACTCAACAGATATTTATTCAGTGCCAGACATCGCTGTAGTCACAAGGGATATAGCAATGAACAAACACTCCCTGACCTCATGAAAACTATATTCCAATAGTAGGAAACAGACAAGAATATTAAAAAAAAAATACACCTGTACCTAAATAAGTGCTTGGAAGCGATTGTTTTTAAAGAGAAGGGTATAAAACGCGATGGAGGGAGGATGGCCATCTTAGACAGATGTCAAGGATAATGGCCTTAAGTGAAGCTGGAAGAGCTATACACCCAAGTACTGGGGAAGGGGAAGAACATTCTACGTGGAGGGAATAGCTGGTACAAGGCACTGAAGAAGACTCTGTTATACAAGCGTGTCATGGACGAGTGACGTTTGAAGGATCGTAAACAAGGAGGTGGCCAGAACTGATACATAATTTGAAGCAATCACTATGGATACTACATGGTGAATGGACAATGGCAGCAGGAAGACCAGTTAGGAAGACATTGCACTAGATCAAGTGAACTGTGTGGGAGCTTACATTAGGCTGCTAGCAGGAGTATGGGTGCGGAAATGCCATCCTCTTTGGTATACACTTTAAAGACAGAGATGATACTAGTAGCTTGGGAAACAGACAAATGTCTTGCTTGAAAATTGTGTTAGACACTCTGGTACAGAGGTCAAGCTGGCAGTTGGTACATGAGTCTGGGTGTCAGGGAGGACTGAGGCCAGGATTATAAATCTGGGAGGCTGTTTCATGCATGAGGCTGGAAGAAATCACTTAAGGAGTACACATGGAGAGGAAGAGTCCTGTGGCCTAAAACACAATATTTAAAAGATGAGAAGAGGAATCCAGATTGTGGAGGAGGAGAAGCTGATGTGGTAGGAGGAAGGCAAGAGGACGTGCTGTTTTCCACTGCTCCACAGCTTGAATCACATATTGCCTCTGACCCTCTCTCTGCAGGTCCTAACCACATGTGCCCACATTCAGCTCATTTCTCAATGTCCACGCTCTGTACCATCTCTTTCACAGTGTTTTCTGAGAAGTCCCCGCACAAACCGTTCTCCTTTCTCTGTGAAGGTATTCTGCAGAACATCACTCTTCTAATTGTTTTGTACTTCAAATACTGGCTCTTGTCCTTCCAAGCACATCTTTAAGCTTCTGAAAACATGCAGTAACCCTACACTTATTTTGCATTCTTAGCACCCTGCATGCAGTTACGGTACAAAAATGGGACATTTGTACTGATCTAATATAGTTAAAAGGAGAGACAGCAAAGTTTCAGAAAACAACCCAACTATGACTTATCACCTTAAAGTAGGAAAGAACAGAAGAAAAGAATCTACACTGCTAATGGACCAATCACTTTATCTCCATTTATTGAATAATAATAATAGTAACAGAGCACATGGCACTGTAAGTCATCAAAATGGAACCTTATGCTTGCATTGAGTCATGGAATTGTGAAATTGAAGCCAAACATTTGTGTCAAGTAATGTAAATCCTCGTTTTATTCGTTCCTTCAATCCCACGGTAGATGGAGCACATTTTGTGTGTTGAACCTTATTCCGGTGTCAGAAATATGGCAACAGACAAAAGTCTCTGCCCTCATGAGACTCACATTCTCTCAGTGAGAGATAAGCACTATAGAGAAAAGCAACGTGGGGAAAAGTAATAGCAAATGAAGGAAGAAAGGTACTATTTAAGATGGGGTGATCAGCTATTACGAAGTGCCAACCTTACCAGAGTAGCTGTACACTACGTGTAAAGGAATCTTAGCATACCCTCCACTTTGTCACTTCTTCAACCTCTGAAGTTGGAGTTGGGTTTTAGTCATAGCCTGAAGTCTCTAGAAGACAAGCCAACTGAATAAAGTAGATGACAAAATTGTATATTTCTGGCTGTGGTCAAAATAATAGATGACTATAATGACATAAGTTTTCTAGGGACCTGGGTGGCTCAGTCGGATAAGCATGTGCTTTCAGCTCAAGTCATGATCTCTAGGTCCTCAGACTGAGTCTCACAGCAGGCTCCCTGCTCAGTAGAGAGTCTGCTTCTCCCACTGCCTCTGTGTTCTCCTTCTTGTTCTCTATCAAGTAAAAACATAAATAAGCTTTCTGTATCGTTCATTAACTGGCTTTGGAAGAAATATAAAAAAAGAATTTCAAAAATTCTTGAGCACCTGACATAGAATAAGTACTTCTTATGTTTCAGTGAATGGATAATTGAAATATCGCTATATACATTTTCCCAAGATGTTTGCTTTGATGTCAATGATATGAATTTGGATTCTACTGTTTTCTAAAAAGTCACATTAGTTTGTAATCACACCCCAGAAATCTCTGTTTAAAAACTATATTGTTATAACTTAAATATTCTTAACCAAAATCTGTTGCAAGAATTCCAGAATAAAGATCAAATACAATGTGGTCTTCAAAGAGAGTTTAAAAATTCAAAATTCATTCTGAATATGCTAACAGGTAACATTCCAAAGCTTTAAATATTATTTTTATTTAAAAGTTAAGCATGGAAAATAAAAGCATGTGGTCCCCTTTATAGATAATTTGAGATGATGGATTTTGGCAGGAGTCTTGGCGTTAACTACCAGGAAATTCAGTCAGTACAAATAAATGTTGGTAAGTAACTGCTTTGAAAACAAGAGAAAGGGCTTAGATTAAAAAAAAAAAAAAATTCCTGTTTCTGGTTGGGGAGCAGTTCCCAGCTCCCATATTTGGAGGTTCCATATATTCATCAGCACAAAATTTTCAGCTGGACAAGCCTTAGATTAGAATCCGAGGTTCATGCTCACTAATGGTGTGAGAAGCTGGGCAAGGTTGGGCAAGCTGTCAACCTCCCTGAACCTCTCAGTTTCTTCATCTCCAAAAATGAGAATGGTTATTTTTTACATAAAAGGCTCAACTTTTCTCTAACAATGATTTTATTAGAGTGCTTCATGGTTCAACTTACAGGAAATCCAGAGCTAACTGCTGAAAACAATAGGGAATTTGTTAGCTCACACAAATAAAGTATCTTGAAGTAGAGCAAGATTCTGGATTGATTTGCCCCAGAAGTTCTCATTCTTTTATTTCTTTGTTCATTGTGGTAAAATATAGACAGCATAACATTTACATTTTAATGATTTTTTTCATTTTAATGATATGTAAGCGTCCAGTTGAGCAATACGAGTGCATGCCCATTGCAGCCATCACCACCATCCATGTCCAGAACTTTTTCATCTTCCCGAACTGCAACTCTACCTATTAAATGATTTCCCTCTGTTGCCTTCCTTTCCTCAGTCCCTGGAAACCACTATTTGACCCGTCTCTATGGATTGGACTGTAAATGGCTATTTTTTATGTATGCGATGTGCCTACCACAGTGCTAACTCTCAGATAATCAGGACAGAGGGGAACAGTGACTGCACAAGAACATCCAGCCTAAGGCAACAGCTTACTGGAATGATGTGGGAAGGAACTAAAAGATCAGACAGAAGTGCTAAGCTCCAAACACAAAGAGAAATGGTTAAAAACTGAGGAGGAGTCACCTATTAACTATTTTGGGCCAATCTGCCGTGAAATCAGAAGCCAGAGTAGTGTTTACACGTTGTGTCTTCTGTTGGCTTTTACCTTTACAGCAGCAAATGTCTTCCAATTGGTCTTCTGGCCACCAGACCCATCCTTCTAATCTATCCCCTAAAGGGTTGTCACTATAATTTTCCTCAAACATCAATGTTTTATTCCTGCTGCAAATTCCTCAACTGTGAGCAAAGAACTTTAGAGAGAAAACTCAAGGCTCCCTTGGTCTAGAAGTGGGCTGAAAAATAGGTACTGATTCTAGCAGTAACCTTGGAAACCTGCTGATGGGCACTGATTTTAGTAGTAATTGTGGAACCCTGCTGATGTTGTGAAGTTGGATCAAGCTGCAAGCGGTCATGAGATGGTAGGCCCTCAGTATAATACCTGAGTGGAGCTTGGGACCCTGGGATTTCCTCCTGCAAAGAAGGTTTTGAACTTTAACCAACAGATGAGTGTGAAGGTACCCTAGAGAAGCAAGAGAAATGCATGACCTTCAGGTCCACAGTCTTTAGAAGAAGATGGTTTGAATGTGAGCTGCACAAAATGCAGGGAACTATGAAACTCCCCAGACACATCTTATGGGGTCCACTGAATGGTGAACATCCCCATGTAGGAAGAGAAAGCAGAGCCCCAGAGCTTCTGTATTCAATTAAAGAGCAGTGCAGTTGCATTGGAAATTGAGCAGTGATTCCATTAATTAAGGGTTTTAACAACGTAATTATAAAAGTTTTCCTGAGTGTAAACTTGGATTAAGATGGAAATCATTTCTTTTTGCCATGTTGCACCTAAATTAACCTGGCTATAACTTAAAACTTAAGAAAAGAAAAAAAGCAGGAAAGAAAATTATGCCTTTAACTTTATTTTTAGAAATAAAATAATTTCTGTAGTGTCATTTGCAAATATCTTCTCCCATTGTGTGGTTGCCTCTTTGTTTTGTTGACTGTTTCCTTTGCTGTGCAGAAGCTTTTGATCTTGATAAAGTCCCAAAAGTTCATTTTCGCTTTTATTTCCTTTGCATTTGGAGACATGTCTTAAAAGAATTTGCTGTGGCCAGTGTCGAAGAGGTTACTGCCTATGTTCTCCTCTAGGATTTTGATAGATTCCTGCCTCATGTTGAGGTCTTTTATCCAATTTGAGTTTATCTTTGTGTATTGTGTAAGAGAATAGTCGAGTTTCATTCTTCTGTACATAGCTTTTCAATTTTCCCAGCACCATTTATTGAAGAGAATTTTTTCCACTGTATATTTTTTCCTGCTTTGTTGAAGATGATTTGACCATAGAGCTGAGGGTCCATATCTGGGCTCTCTACTCTGTTCCACTGGTCTATGTGTCTGTTTTTGTGCCAGTACCATGCATCTTGGTGATCATAACTTTGTAGTAAAGCTTGAAATCAGGCAATATGATACCCCCAGTCTTGTTTTTCTTTTTCAACATTTCCTTAACAACAACAACAACAAAAATAGAATAAAGTTTAAAAGAAGAAATAAAATAATGCCTTTGATTTTTAAAATATGGTAGTTTTTAATTATTTTAATTTAAGTGTTGTCTCAAAATAGGCAATAAAACATGACACACGTTCACCTGTTCGTGGTGAGCTAGTATGTCTAAATTATCAGCATTTCTCACTCGGTAAGTAATATAGATGGACATAGAGGAAAAAAAAAAAAGGATTTTAAATCGACAGGTTATTTCTTAGAGTTTTTTTCTTTTGAAAAACAAATACTTCATTATGTTTAAATGTTTAATATTTATGCAGTTTATTGAAAATACACAAGTACTTAGACAGATTTCAAACTATTTTTTCTATAGATATTCAGAGCATGAAAATCTGACAGATACTTAAAAGAACAATTTCTTTTCTGTGTTTTCAAATGCAGTAAGCCAGTTAAATGTTCACCCAACTATTCAAACTCAATTTGCCTCCATGGCAAAAATAACCCTATTGATCTTTTTCCTCCCTTTTCCCCACTGTGTTTTTTCCAGCATCCTGACAGCTGTACTCTCATATGCCCAAATATTAGATAAGATTTCAGCTTACTATAAGGAAAATGTTGTAACACCAGAGCTGTTCAAATGCGAAGCAAAATGCCTGGGGAGACAGCAAGCATCCTGTTGGAGAAAGTGTTAAAATAGAGGTTCCCTCACAGAAAATTCAAACATTTGGAGAGTGGCTACCCCAGGTGAATAGTTTGCCTTGAGTCTGGTTACTATAATTACTGTGTATGACTTGAAGTAATTTCCTTGGCTCACTTTTATTTTTTTTTAAAGATTTTATTTATTTATTTGACAGACAGAGATCACAAGTAGGCAGAGAGGCAGGCAGAGAGAGAGGAGGAAGCAGGCTCCCTGCTGAGCAGAGAGCCCCATGAGGGGCTGGATCCCAGGACCCTGAGATCATGACCTGAGCCGAAGGCAGAGGCTTTAACCCACTGAGCCACCCAGGCGACCCCCTGGCTCACTTTTGAGGAAAAAAAAAATATTTGAATGAAATACCTGTCATCAGAATTGTTATCTAAGGAAAAAAGGTAGAAAAGAAGCAAGTGTCATAAAAACACAAAAATAGTGGACTGTCTACTTACAAAGTTAGTTCCTGAAAGTTCTTCTCCATGTGACAACTGTGCCCATCAATTAGCATCTTTATCTAACAAGAAATAGTGAAGAACTGCTAAAGTTACATGCAATGGATCTGGCAGGAGACAAAATCAACAAGGGCAAAAAGAATGATTGGTACCGGGCATGAAAATTATTTGGAAATATATCTTTCAGAAAATCAGTTAAGCCATTGAAAAGCCATTGAATAAGCTTAAAAATGTGATCCTCATTGGGACTGTGCTATATTAGTCCACTGTGAAGTGATGGATGCTGGGTCACATTATAGATTTGGTTGGGAAAATTGTGCTCTATCCCAAAGCAAGGGCTGAGTCATTTTTTCATCATCCTAAGAATGTAGCCCACATTTGCAATTGCAACTCAATATGTTACACCTAAAATAAACTTTATATTTTTCTCTCAGATTTCAAGATAAGGTTGCAAAGAAATTTTGAACTATTTGCTATGGCATTTAGTACTTGTTGAGATGGATTAATTTTGGTGGTCTTCTCTCAGAATGACATTTTTGTTGAGAAGTAAGGACTTCGTGTATTTTCCAAGGGAGGTCCTTAAAGCAACCTGAAAACAAACATATACCATGAGAGGCACTGTATTAATAATTTTTAAGAAGTTATTTAAACTTTCCCACCCTACACAAGTCCACAGTAGAAATAGCAGATGTTATGTCAATTTGAAAGGAAAAATTCCATGCCTGTTGTGTCAGAAGCTTCTTTAGGAATCTGAGATAATTCCACTAATCAATTATACCCAAAACAACTAACACAAGGTAGGAAGCATGCCCTGGGACCTCGGTCACTGAATGCAGTTATCGGTGACAATGGGTGATATTTTTTAGGTGATTCAGCATACCAAGATTCAGGTGTTTATGGGGTGCCTGGGTGGCTCAGTGGGTTAAACCTCTGCCTCTGACTCAGGTCATGATCTCAGGGTCCTGGAATCGAGCCCCGCATCGGGCTCTCTGCTCAGCAGGGAGCCTGCTTCCTCCTCTCTCTCTGCCTGCCTCTCTGCCTACTTGTGATCTCTGTCTGTCGAATAAATACATAAAATCTTAAAAAAAAAAAAAAAGATTCAGGTGTTTACCCTGAACTGTGTCTGTCCCAACTCTGCCTGTGATCTCTAATCCATGAACCCTATCTTGGTCTCCTGACCTACCTCTAGTGCTTTGGGATCTAGCTCATCAGTTTGAGTGCCTATTAGAATCCATTTTTACTCTCACAATCCTCACAGGTATCATTTGGTTGCTTAAAGTAAATTTAACTCTACCCCAAGTGAAGGACTAAGGAATATTGTCCTGGATACCCAAAACCTCTAGTTTACCCGAAGCCAATATTCTCCTTCCCTCATTACAGAGTAATGTCCTCCAGGAGAGAGCAGGAAATCCTGATGTGGAAGTGGAGGTTCAGGCCTTCTCATAATTGAACTAGAAAGACTTTGGAGGCAGTTTCAGACAAGATAGAGCCGCAAATATAAACTAGAGCCCAAAGACCAGCCAGAAAAAAACCTTTTAAGACCTTTCTAGCAACTTCCTTGACCTTTAGAGAACTCATAACTTCACACATTGGCCATAAAAACATTGGGCCAAGGCAGCAAGGTAAGGCTTCTGGAGAACAGGCCTTCAGGTGATCTTTTCCAGGCTTGGAGATTTCCAGGTTCTTGCTCATCATTGAGAGAAAGGGCTTAACCTCTGGATGCCTCTCTTTATTGCATAATCTTTTTATCATGAGGCCCAACCCTAGTTGCTAGTTGCTTATCTGGATAAAGAGAATTTTAAATCTTGAACTTTGAATTCTTTAAAAGCTTATGTAGATGGTTTTGTGTCATTTTTTCTATGTTGGTCAATTCATGCTAAATGTGTCTATTTAATGTGAAAACTTATATATAAAGTAATACTACAAAGCCTATAGCTATCTATCCCGCTCCTACTTAATCAATTCTCCTTGCCTTGGGAATAAGAAGCCCAGTCCCATGTTTGCCCCAGCTCTAAACAAACCCAGTGCAAGCCCTGAAAGCTCTATAGAACATACCAAGACAGTGTCTCACATTCTCTGGAGTTCATCATGGAAATGTGATAAAGATTAGAAATATGTAGACCTTTCTCTGAGTCTGTCTTCCAAGCGCCCTGTGAGGGCTGGCAAAAAAATGTTCTTATTCTCCAAATATTCACTGGCATGTATTTGTGCAGTAAAATTATGTTTGAGGTTTGTAGTTGGACTTTTTAAATGAACATCTGTTATTCTCTTTCAGTCAAGAGGTTCTGAACCCAGCTGGGCAGAGCAACTTGGCTTCCCCCACCACCTCTGCAGAGTCACAGATGGAGCCTGTAACCCACCAGCTGTTTGTTGATTGGCTGACCAGCTGCCACTCATCTCCCACAGCTGTTTTGGCTCTGAGAGGCTCTTGGGTGTGGAGGGAGAGGGTCAGGGTCAGCTTGTTCTGTGCCGCAGCCCTTGGGAATTCCAGAAGCAGGGATATTTCATTAAACTGCTCTGATCAGCCGTTACTGAATGCTAAAGTCACAGCCCTGAGTGGGTGTGAAACAGGGTCTGGTGTATACCTTTTAGAATGGTGAGTCATTGCAGCTTGGTTTTCAGAGCAATTGTTTTTACCTCCTGGTGTCTCTCTAGTCTATTTCTGTGAGATGAGATTATAGATAATGTGATGTATACTAAGGCAAATGAGAGATGTGGTTGCAAAGAGGGCTTTATTTTCACCAAACAAAAATGCTCTTTGAATCTATATTACGAGTTCCATACTCTTTGGAAAAGGAAGCCTATTTTCTACCTGTGCCAGTGCCAACAACTATAAGAATACTTCAAGTTCCCTAGACCACTCTGACTCTGATGGCTTCAAGACTCTGGATTTCAAGAAGACAAAATATAAGACTTCAAAATCTTCCTCTCCAGGCTCTTCAGCAAAATTATATCAATAGTCGTAACACTCCTTTTGACATGCTATTATAGGATGATTACTTTTCTTGACTCACAGCTCCAGTCATGTTATTGTCTTACTCAAATTCCTTCCATGACTTGCAGCTGTCAAAAATACAGGTCATACTCCCTCTTTATGCTGTGATCTCAATCTACTTGTCAAAACTCTTAATTGCCAAGTACTTCCAAAACACTTCCTTGAGTCTAGCCATAAAGCAGCATGTACTGTTTCTTTGTTGCCCCTTGTTCTCCAGCTTCTGTGCTTTTGCTTATTCTGTTTTCCTGATCTCCTCAAATCCAAATGCTTCCTGTCAAGGCCAGTTCAAATATACCTGCTCCATTAAAGTCTCCCTAAGCCTTCTCAATCAAGCCCATCTTTGCTGCCTCCAAGTATCTAATTACTTTCTGTTGGGTCCGTTATCAAAGGAACGAGACTGAGACAAAGTTACACAAAGCCTTATTCTATGCCAAGCATTAGAAGTTAGACTGACCGGCCAGGGAAATGAGGCTGAGACAAAGTGAAAGGTATGTAAAGCTTTATTCTATGCCAAGCATTAGAAGTCAGACTGACCCTCCCGGGCCGCCTCCGAAGAGAGCGATGCCCCTTGGTCTTACAGGCTAGTTTTTATAGGGCACAATGGTAGACATCTGCATATGTGGCTTTGGCTGATTGGATGTCTCCTACCTGTGTATTTTAGTAACGGTTACCTGGAACCAATACTAGTAACTGTTGAGGCATTTATTAAACAACAAAATGGCCTTGTTTTAGGTGTGTGTTTTAGTAACAGTTACCTTGTTTTAGGTGTTGTGTTTTAGTAACAGTTACCTGGAACCGAGAGCAGTAACTTTTCTAGACAACAAAATGTCTACCTAGGCAACATGGAGTCACTATGGCTAAGTAGGCCCAGGCAGGCCCTAGGGGGTTAACATGTTTTAACGTGGAATCGACCCCAACACTTTCCTCAAGTTCTCTCAAAACATTTTTTAGGACGTACTGCCTGGAATTATAGCTCACAGTGCCCAGTAGTCCTACCTTCCCCCAGAAGGGGCAGATAGAACCTGTGTCCAGTTAATCTTCGTACTTGCCCTAGGGCCTTGCATGATCAAGTTTTGTTGCAAATATAGTAATGGACATTTGTAGAAAGCTGTAGAATTTCCAAGTAGGATTCACATTCATCAGTTCAGTTAATTCTTACAAGTGAAAGTACAAAGAACAAGTGTTCTCTTTATTATAAGTGAGGAGAAGGGAAATAGAACTAATTTTTAGTCAGAATTAACTTCCACTTATTTATCAAACTATGATTTGTGTCATTCTTAATGGCTGCCTCTTCCACCATATTATAAGTTCCATAAGAGCAGGAACCTCCACTTATTTATCAAACTATGATTTGTGTCACTCTTAATGGCTGCCTCTTCCATCATATTATAAGCTCCATAAGAGCAGGAACCATGTCTATATTTCCAGTGCCTTGCACATCGACAGACATAATATAAGAATTTATTAAACGTTGTTGAATGAAGGAAGGAGTGAATACTATGAGATAAATAGTAGGCTGAATGTTCTATGCACACTATTTTATTCTTACAGCAGGTATCATCTCCATTTCACAGGCAAGGAAATCTAGTCTCTGGGGCACAGAGTGCTTACACAAGCAGCTGAAATGGAAACCTAGTTTTTGTGATTATAAATATGATGTATTTTCCTTCATACTATCAGCCTTCTATGAAGTGCCTTTAAGTAGTCTTTCTTTAGTTACATTTTTACATTTAATTGCTCTGTAATTCTAGAAGAAGAAAGACATTTTCAAGGGTTACCTTAACTCTTAAATATTTATATCTCTGTTAATTATAGACTTCATAGTTGTAAAATAGTGGGTAAGTTTATTAGTCACAATTACAGAGTCCAGTGGTATCGTTATGTGAAGGTAGATGTGGGTGTACTCTTGGAAGGGAAGAACTTGGAAGGGAAATGATTTTCTAAGGATTTCTCTACCTCTACTGTAGTTCTCTGCTTTTTTTGAAATAAAAAAATTTGATCTAAAAGTAAAAAATAAGTCCCATCACAATTTACTTTGTCCTCAGTGATCCGGACAAATATTCATAGTTACATTTTAATTACTGTCTTTGAAAAGAGAAAATGAATTTATATTGAGCAATCTCCTCATGCCAGGACTTCTCAGGTGAATAGCCTGATGAGGCAGGCATTATTATTACCTCTATTTTATAAAGGAAAATGTTAGTGCCTTGTATGTGCTATGATGAGTGCTGTGAATTGTGTAAGACTGATGATTCACAGACTTGTACCCCTGAAACAAATAATACATTATATGTTAACTAAAAAGAAAGAATGGTTTATTTTTATATCTTTTGAATTTCAAAAGAAAAGTCTATGATTGAATTGTCCAAATCTCCTTTTTCTTTATGTGAAATTTGGGAAAAGATTTTCTTCTAATTTAACAACATTCCTGAGGCCTAAAGTCAAAAGGGAGTCTTTCAACTTTGTAATTTTCTGAGTCTTCTTTATAGTGTTTCCATACTGTGGTTAGTAGTCAAGTCATTGGGCTTGAAATGGTGTATTTGGTTAACGTGTGTATGCAAAAATGAGAATTAAATAATGCCTATTATTATTATTATTATTTTAAATGTTTGCTTTCTTTTTATAGCAAGATCAATATATATCTTTGACTTCTCTTTCTCAACATACATTTAGAAAGCCATGTCTGAAACTCCTTTATTTGAAAGGTAGCATGTTTCAACATGATTTCTAAGAAGGAGTCCAGTTTATTAATATTTTATAAATCTTTGTTGATCTATCTAATCTATCTAATCATCATATAATTTGCATTTTTAATATCTACTGTGCCTTTAGTGACAATGACAATGTGTTTTTCTTTATATCTGTGTAGACCTCAACTACCAAACTACTGGTATGCAGTTAGTCATTCACAAAGTGCATTGAATCAAAACAAAGACCTTAAGGCCAAAGTTTTGTGCTCTAATACCATTCCCATGAGCCCTGCTTGTTACCCACAGCATGTTCCTATCACTGTGATATGGATCTTTTAAAAACATAGCAGATTAGCAACATCTAAAAATCCCTGGATGGAACCATTACTCTCAAAGTGATCCAAGACTGACATCACACAGAATCTTTTGTAAAAATTTCTGTTCTCATGGCTACTTGAGGTGCAAAATATTTATGTGAACCCAAACTTTTTAAAAGAAAACAACTATTGGAAAGATATCTCATGTCTTCTTCCTACCGTTTTCATGGTCTCACTTCAAATTTGTTGCCAGGCAGTTTTACAGCCAAGGCCCCCTTGAAAGAGACATCTGTGAAGGGAGTTAGGAACACTGAAATGCAAACTGTAAAATAAATTAATCAATAAAAACACACCTTCTAAGTAGAGTTTTCTAAGTAATTACACCAAACGATTAATAAATTATTAATTATTTTAAATTTACTTAGTTAACATACAGTGCAATATTGGTTTCTGGAGTAGAGTTCAGTGATTCATCACTTATATACAACACTCAGTGCTCATCACAACAAGTGCCCTTTTTAATACCCATCATCCATCTAGCTCATCTCCATTGCCTCCCTCCACTAACTGTCAGTTTGTTCTCTATCATTAAGAGTATCTTAGTGTAGGGGCACCTAGCTAGCACAGTTGGTTAAGCTTCTGACTTTTGGTATTGGCTAAAAATGATTTCTTTTTGTCCAAATCCAAATTTTTGAAAAATCATCTTGAATCTCGGGTTCTTCTGTAAAGATTTTGTGAGCTATTTAAAGTATCTACCATCTCTGGGGCACCTGGGTGGCTCAGTGGGTTAAAGCCTCTGCCTTTGGCTCAGGTCATGATCTCAGGTTCTTGGGATTGAGCCCCACATCAGGCTCTCTGCTCAGCAGGGAGGCTGCTTCCTCCTCTTTCTCTCTCTCTCTCTGCCTGCCTCTCTGCCTACTTGTGATCGCTGTCTGTCAAATATATAAATAAAAAATCTTTAGGGGTGCCTGGGTGGCTCAGTGGATTAAGCCGCTGCTTTTGGCTCAGGTCATGATATCAGGGTCCTGGGATCGAGTCCCACATCAGGCTCTCTGCGCAGCAGGGAGCATGCTTCCCTCTCTCTCTCTCTCTACCTGCCTCTCCATCTACTTGTGATTCCTCTCTGTCAAATAAATAAATAAAACCTTTAAAAAAAATAAAAAATCTTTAAAAAAATCTGCCATCTCTCATTTGATACTTATTAAATCCACTTCTTCATCATTGCTAACTTCCAAACTTACCTTCTTAGTATTTTTAATATTTTCCTAAAATCTTAGACCTTCTTCTCAAAACTTCTAGAAGAATTCCCAATTATAGAGGTCACATAACCATGAATAAATATATATCTTCTGTTTCAGAACAAATGGCAAGATTTCATTTTTGATGGGGGGCGTAATATTCCATTATACACATACACAGACACACACACACATATATAAAGTTTTAATAGAAATATAAATAAAATCTTTAAAAACAAATAAATAAGTAAAAAGATGAATAGTGGGATCAATAAACAAAATGGTTTGGGGAATCATTGACCTTTGGATGGAAGCAAAGATGTGAGTCACATTTAGAGATCACTGCCATATGGAAATTTACACTTCTGGAGTTTGGCCTCTGGGTCAATAACTTAAAATTCTATGGGAAATGGAATAAAAGGAATTAAATACTCCATAGTATAAAAAGGTCCCATTTACATAATTGAGATGGACTTTGTCATTTTTATAAAACCTAAAATAATTAAAGAAAGGAATAGGGGTATGACAAATACTGATGCTTGTCTTTTAATATTTACTCCCCTCTTTTTTAGTAATAAGAGATACATATTTTAGCCTAGATTATAGTAAAAAATGCACATGTTCACTCTCCCTTTCAACTAGGACTGACCACATCATTCATTTGGGGCCATATGACATAAATGGAAGCATTGTGTGACACTTCAGATGTTCTCCTTAATTAAAAAGCCCTCCGTTGCCTTTCCTCCATCCTGCTGCTGCAATGGTTGGAGCTTGAGCAGCCATGTTGAACCCCAAGACCAAGGACAACCTCTTAATCATGTTAAAGCAGAACCTTGGAGAAAATTGGTTCCTTGATGATTGTGAGGTTGTCATCGTTCCTGGACTTACTCTCTCTGAAATTATTTCACAAGAAGGAGTGATACTTCTATCTTTTTTGCAATGGTTGGAGCTCGAGCAGCTATGTTGAACCCCAAGACCAAGGACAACCTCTTAATCATGTTGAAGCAGAACCTTGGAGAAAGATTGGTTCCTTGATGATTGTGAGGTTGTCATCATTCTTGGACTTACTCTCTCTGAAATTATTTCACATGAAGAAGTGATACTTCTATCTTTTTTAAGTAACTTTTTGTGTGTGGGGGGAAGAAGAGGGGAAAAGTGGTCCGTTTTATTCACAGATGAACCTAATCCTAACTGATATGTTTTACTTTCCCATCCCCAGTACTCTTCTGGAATGTGTGTTGGATCTGGGAGACAGCTGGAGGTGAGTGGGGCAGTAATCAGGACAGCCCATAGTCAGAAGGAATTGGCATTCATTTGAGCTATAATCTGTAGTCATAATGCTCCAGAGAAAAGGTGGACAAGAAGTAGTTTACCTAGAAACTGAAGCAATTTCTGGATTACCTGCTGTGTTGGCCCCCTGTTACCCTATTAAATAAAAGACATGGTCAAGTGTATCTGTGTAATTTTTCCTTTTTTTTTTTTTAATTCCAAGGGTGTGTATGTTGTAATTTTTAGTACATTAAAATTCTGATGTTCTCATGAAGATTAAATAAAATGTCACTTTTAATAATTTTCATTTAAGTGATTTACCCACAGGATATCCTAGAATCTGAGTTCCTGGGTTCACTTTTAACTGAATGCTGATCAGCTCTTTATTTCTGAAGGTAAATTCACCAGAAATGAGGAGTCCCAGAAAGAAGAATACTCACACACTTGTAGCTCAAATTTCTTATTTGGGAGAAAAAGTGTAACCAGTATGGTCATGCTTCCTATGTGGCTTCATAATTGTTGGGAAAAAAATTATTTGATGTAGACACAAAATTATCTTCCAACTGAGAGATGGACTCCATTTGCTTCATTAAAAGTTAACTAATAATGTAAGATAGTGGGGGGGCACTTTTGTTCACTCTTCCTTCTTTCTAGAAATTGAGTAGATAGTCAAATCATTAAGATTATGCTAAAATGAAATTAACTAGCAAATTAACATTTGTCCTGATATCAATTATTCTTGCAAACGAACCGCAAGGTGTTGTGCTTTTATATATTTTAAGCAAAAGAGTCAAAGTAACACCAAACATTTTTGGACAACTTTAAAAAATAGTTCAGAAAGCAGTATTTTCTAATTTTGTAGGTGTGTAGAGAAAGAATAGTATCTGATAAGATGAAATCATTTTCAGCAACAAAATCACTTGTTAATGGAAGCATCATTTTCATAAAGCATTTTTCAGAGTATGGGGTTCTTTTGAAAAGCAATTATCATCTCACCCATTGTTAAAATACTTTCTTTACCTTGAAAGAAGACATTGAGTTTACATTTATAAATATCTATAATATAGCATACTGTCATATCTCCTTAAATCATCGTTTTAATATAATTTCATGGTTGACAAGTTTATACTATGTTGAAAACAAGAAGACAGACCCCAAAAGGAGTTGCTTATCCTTATCCCTACATCAGTACACTGAGACTTAATTCCAGTTTCAGCTATCCCAGAATGGAATCTAAACCAGTGGATCAGGAATCTCTTGATTAGCCGCAGTTAGGTCATCTGCCTGATAGACCCCCACCATTTCCTGAGGGAAAATAACTTCAATAACCAATCCTCTTTTTGCCAGTACAACTTCCTAGTTCCTGTTCTGTTCTCCCTATAAAAGTCTTCCATTTTGTATTGCTCTTCAGAGCTCCTTTCTGTCTGCTAGATTGGATGCTGCCAGATTCAAATCAAGTTCTGTTCAAATAAACTAAAGATTTTTGGTATGCCTTCAGTTTATCTTCTAACAACTAAAAATAAGAAGAGTGTCGGTTCTGACGTGTTAGTTTTTATACTGTTAGTATTATCTTTAAGATGTGGAGTATTGTGGAGATCCGGGGATTTGGGGGTTTTTGTAGAAATCTTTTTTATGCTACTTATTCATTTTGTGAGGCTTGTCTATGTTAAACTGAACACTATATATTTTTATAATATATTAAAAATGACAAATAGAAGTTCTAATATTTTCTTCCCACACTTCAGTGGACTGTCCTGCATAGCCTGTGGTATATTCATCAATTTTGGATACTCTCAGGGAACTGAAAATCAACCCCACCTTATAGAGTCCATTCATTTCACAACTAATGGCAACATCATAATGGGAGGGCCCCATCCCCTTTTTAAGTGTCCTTACACAACTAATATGATCCAGTTTCAATCCAGAGACCTGATAAGGAAGCCCATCCTTCTACCTACCAGTCATGGGAGTCAATCTGAGACCTGGACTCTCTTTTGTTCAGTAAAGTAGTATCTTGGCCTGAGGGGCACCTGGGTGGCTTCACTGGTTAAGTGCCGAACTCTTGATTTTGACTCAGGTCATGATCTCAGGGAGGTGAGATCAAGCCTATGTAGGGCTGTGCACTGGGCATGAGCCTTCTTAAGAGTCTCTCCCTCTCCCTTTGCCCCTCCCCTGGCTTGCACTCTCTCTCATTCAGGAAAAAAAAAAAAACTATTATGGGCTGTGAGGTACATTTCAGCCTAGCACTCCCACTTGGCTGCACTAGCTCTGAGTAGTGAGACACTGCAAGCTGAGGAGAAGCTGGCTGCGACACCTGAGCCCAGCATTCTGTTGTAGGGCTAGTTCTCAATTCCCGCATTTTTACATCAGTGATTCTTTCTTGTACAGATCACCCCACTCTAACTGCATGTCAGACCTGGAACGCAGAGTTAGGTTTAGCTGAGCCGTCTGCTAGTACCCAGAACCCTATCCTCTTTTTCCTTCTTCTAAGCCCAGGGTGTCAGCTTCAGTACAGTCTTAGTCTGTCGTTTTCTCCATCCCTTTACCCTTCTGAGGGCAGGCATTACCCTTCTGAGGGCAGGCATTCTAAGGAACATCCCTCACCCCAACCTCCTTCTAAATAAGGTTAGCCTCCCTGAGTTCAAAGTGCTTTTCTAGCTTCTTTTTTGCTGAATAGAGAAAACAAAAATTTATCTTGTGTCTGTACTACAATATTGAATATACACTGTGTTCAGGGCACTGTAATAAGACGCTGACCGTCAAAATTTCTTTTTAATACTCACAGGAGGCTGATTATTATCTCTGTTTCATAGATGGAGACATTGAGGCTTAAAGAGTTTACAAAACCAGCGCAATTCAGAAAATGGGGGGTGTCTATAATGGAAACTCAGGCAATACTAACTTCAATATCCATAATATCATCATTATACTATATTATAATCACATAATTATACTTAGGGACAACAATAGCTTTCTCCCAGAATTATGTTCATGTGTACAATGAAATATTTTCCTTGAGTAGGTCAAAGTGTGGAAAGAGATAAAATGTGTTAAAATAGAAATTGGTAAAACAATAGCTTTCTACCAGAATTATGTTCATGTGTACAATGAAATATTTTTCCTTGAGTAGGTCAAAGTGTGGAAAGAGATAAAATGTGTTAAAATAGAAATTGGTAAAAGTTGCGGGAGAATGTAGAGGGTCCCTAAATACTTAGAAGGGGATCAGAGAAAGATGCATTCAAGAGGGAACTCTTGAAACTCTTGAGTTAATCCTTGAAGAATGAGTAGATGGTAGCCAGGGAGAAAAGGCTGGTGGACATGCCTGGCAGAGAAACAAAAGGTGAAGATGTTTGAGAGTGTCTTACACATTGGAGGTTAGCAAATAGTTTTCCATAGTCAAAGGACAAGAAATGGAGCTTTAAATATTGAATTGAAGAGCACTAGACAAAATGACAAAAAAAAGTCAGAGGGGAAAACATGGAGCACTTTGCATGATGGGCCAAGGGCTTTGGACATTTTCAGAGTGTGGCAAAAAGCCACTGAAAGTGTGAATATCACATGATCATGTTTGCACCTTAGACAACTCTAGAAATGGATTAGAGGCTGGTATAAGGCTTAGAGACCCGGGTGGAAAGATTGTATAATTTTTTTATGCCATTTTATTCTAGAACTCAGGGGATATCCAAGTATGGCCTGGGCCACTAGGATAGCTGCACAGACCAACATATTCTTTTTCACATTTTCAGTTTGAGGGCTTATACCAAGATTGGTTTTCTTAAGTCCACTTCCTCACTCACTGACTCATTTCTTCATTCAGCAGAGATTAATTTGGCAAGAGTTTCTAAGAGCTGAGTTCAGAACTAGAGCAAACTTTTCCCATCAAGTTCACCCCAGGACAAACCCACATCCTTTAAGCTAAGCCAGCCTAGACAGGCTCTTCTACCTGAGCCTGAGAAAGTATGAGACCGCCTTCATGCTTCTCTCTCTCTCTGCCCTCTCCTTGCACTACCTGCATGCATCCATCTGGCTACCAGAATCTCAGCAGGAAGCCAGCTGCAGGAACACTGGCCCAGGATGAGTGCCTCCCTGCTACATAATCATGGGGGGTGACGAGAGGTGGGCAACACTCCTTCCAAAGCCCGGCAGAACTTTCTGCAGAGAGATGTGTAGACTATTTTGAGAGAAAAGCGAAACTGGAATGGTATTGGCTAATGCATGTCAGCATCTTTCTCTTATTGGATAAATTTGAAGACAAACGAAAATTCCTATGTGGTTTCAGAGATAATATTTCAAAGAAAACCCACATGGTATCAACAAAGAGAACTATGATCATCCCAGCTCTCCAACTCAGAAAGGATGAAAATTCTGCATTCTTCAGTATCAGAATAGGAGCTGGCACATCCAAAATAGAGTTTCTTTATTTTTTATGCCATATTCTCTTCAAATCTTTGTTACTGTTTTCCCTAGTCCCAGTGAACAAGTAACAAAAATTACTTGAGGATCAATGTGGGCGAAAGACTGTACAGGACATAAGAGATAAAAAAAACTCATATAAGAGCATTAAATTGTCCTTAAATACTTTAGTCTAATTGAGGCATATAAAAGGTACATTAGGAAAAATTCATTATACAATAAAGACAGATACGCTATGGATTAAGTACATGGTACTAACAATAGTTTCATAGGAAAGAGGAGATTTATCTGAGATTAAAAGGAACAGGAAGGGTTCAGATTATCAGAAAGGAATGACCCAGGAGGAGCTCACAGGGAGAAAATATGAACTTGAGTACTGAAGAGTAATTATGGCTAACATTCACATAACATTGTCAGGCATTGTTCTAGTTACTTTACACGTATAAAATGATTTTATTCTTTACAATAACCTTATGACATAAGGACTAAATTACCCCCTATATTAAAGATGAAGCAATGTGCACAGAGAAACTAAGTGACTTGCCCAAAGTCACACGGACAAGAAATGGCAAAGCCATGCCATGATCTCAGTCAGTCAGCCCTCAGAATGTGGACTTACCACTAACACATCCTAGATTGTGAACAGCAGTCAGGCTTCATCCAGGGGCAGCAGGTGAGAACAGAGGTGGGCAAGTATATCCATGTGACGGGGGTGAAACCTGATGAGAGTGGGAGCATATTCAGAAGTGCCCCAGAAACCTCGATATGCTCATTGTGGGTGTCAGACCGAAAGGCATTCACTTCTGGATTTTATTTTATTTTACTTTAATATTTTTTGTAGGGGGAGGAAGGGGCAGAGGGAGAGAGAGAGAATCCCAGGTAGACTCCCCGCTGAATGCGGAGCCTGATGGGGGCTCTATCTCATGATCTTGACATCATGACCTGAGCTGAAATCAAGAGTTAGCCACTCAACTGACTGAGCCACACAGGCATCCCTCACTTCTGGATTTTAAAAGGCAGTTTATTTCACATTTGCAAACATATCTAATTTCAAAAGTCAAAATTCAAATGGTAAAATTTTAAATAATCTCAGACTGCAGCAATATTAGGGTTGAATGGAAAACTAAGCAAAGTAGCATATTATGTGGCTACAGAAATGAATATTAACATGGTCTTCAGATGGGAAAATGTGCAAATGTAGAATTTTTTTCCTAAAATTTGTATTTATAGGACTTATACATATATAAACCCAAATTTTAATTATGAAACATTCATGAGTGCCCTTTATGTTCTTTATGTTTGGCCTCTTAATTTATCCTTCTCCCCAGCACCATGTTTCTTTGACCTTCTTCCCTCTGCCACAGGTAAGAGAGAGTGGGTGATGCCACCAAGCATCCTGAACAGAGTCATTTCATGCTCGCTCATTAGTGTTCTGCTGAAGTGGGAACCCTGGACTAGCTCACTTCCTCCCAGTGTGGTTACAGAACCTTGCTTCTGGTAAAAAGGAGAGGAGAAAAGAGGGGTATGGCAGAATGGGGAAGTTGGTTTTATTTCAGGTTGAGGGAAAACACTAACATGACAATATTCTAGAACAAATCTGCAAGACTTTTTTCCACTCCAACACTTGTTAGCAAAACAACGATCTCATTTTCTCATTTGAAGGGGTAGAGAGCCTTTAGATGATGATACCAGGAGACAAGCTTCCTGGGGAAAAAAAAAAAAATTAGTGGACATCTGAGATACCTAAGCCTCCTCCCTCCCCCAAAACAAATCTATGGTGTTGGGGTGAGGGGCAAAAGGTGGAAGGGGTGGGGAAAAGTGACTACTGTCTCTTCTCTAACTCCAGTTCTAATTCCAAGAACATCAAACAAAATCTTTACATGTCTGGAGATTCATTTTTTCCCTCTATTTTTGTTTCCCTTCCCCACCCTGAGCTGTTTAGTATTTTAGGAAAGTTTTTAATCATATTAAATTCACTGGCACCCTTCTGACAGCTCCTATATGTCTAGATGCACTCTAGTATTTCTGGTTCTCCCAGACTTCAGCCTCACTCCTTCCGGATAATGTGCAAAGGGGGCTTGTGCCAGGAGCACAAGAAAACACCTCTTTTGCTCTTATAGTTTGGACCAGGGTTCCCTAGAAAGCCCCCATGCTGCCAAGGAGCCCAGAAGAGGCATCACCAAGGGCAGGGTGGGTCAGGAGATACAAGTCATCTTCCAAACTGCCTAAAAGAGACGATTCTCTGTAGCCTCCTCTCTGTGGCCTGGGACCAAAGCAGGAATGTGGAGAGTGCCTCCTTCCATCCTCCACTGTCTCTGAGTAGGTGATGTTAATTTAAGGCACTCAGACTGTGGTTTCCATTTATAACTGTTCAGAGTTCTTTAGAAATAAGAAAAACAAAATTGTTCCGTCTTCTCTAGAAATAAAGACAATACTAGATACTTATTGCTTAAAATAAATATTGTTGATGAATGAATGAAAGTAATCATTGCTGGCATGCCAAATAGAAATGGAGAAACAGTGATACTCCAGAGAAGCAAAGGTTGCCCCTGGGGCTAACTTTAACCCTGACCCTGACCCTAGAGATTGGAGGGAGAGAGAAAAATGGAGAGAGGGTCGAAGAGCTGAGCCCAGCATAATCTGCCGCTTGGAAACTCTGGGGAGCCTGATGGTGCATCTCAGCCAGGGATAGACACAGGGAGTGAGGGCCCTCTGCTTCCTGGGAGGCCACAGGGTTCAGCTTGGACTGGGGAAAGAAGCAGAATGGAAGTCATGGCAAAAAGTTTTCAATAGCAGGGACAGTGACAAGCTGCTCTTGGATGCTCAGACAGAACATCTAGAACAACAGTTTAGTAAAATCTAAACGAGACAACACTGATCCATATATAGTTTATACATTTAGGTGCCCTTATGATTTTCTAGAAAAAAATTGCCACATATTTTAATTGTCTTTGTTATTTTTCAGTGTTTTTTCAAAGCTCCTTTTTAAATTCTTATCTGAATTTCTTCTCCTTTAGCCACCTTGTAACCGAATCTTCATTTTGAGATAACTATCTTTTTCTTCCATTTCATTTCTATTTCAGTCAATACCCATTTCTTTTCCTCTGAACTGGCTTTTTCCCCCCTTCTTTTTGGTTCATTTTTGCTTTGAATTGTTAAAATTTGATTCATCCCAAATACTGGTAAGCAAGCTTGAAGGTGGTAGGGAAGGTGGGGAGTGGCAAATCTTGTGAGTATCTCTGGAAGCCAGAGCCATGCAGAGAAAGCAGCATTTGCAAAGGCACTGAGGCAGGTACAAATGGGACTTATCTGAAGAAAAGCAAGGAAGCCCAATGGCTGGAGCAGAGGAGCAACAGGATTCTTCTTACCACATGTGAGGCTGTTTTGAGGGCTTTTAAAATATTAACTTCTTTTGTCCTCAGAAGAATCGAGCGAGAAAGATAAGATGACCAGCTTCATTTTATAGATGAGGAAGTGAGACACAGACCAGTTAAGTTATTCACCCAAAGACACACAGAGAACAGAGTTAGGACTTGAATTTGTGTAGTCTGTGGGGAGAAGAGGAAGAGAGGAGAAAGAGGAAGAGGAGGGAGCTAAGGAAATCCTTGCCCTGCTATGCAGAGTCTTGCAGAGCATTTCTAGGGCTGGGGGTTTTGCTCGGAAAGGATGGGACATAATGGACAGATTCAGTCAATGGAATGGCATGATGGGATTTACACTGTAGAAGGCACCCTCTGGCTGCCGGGTTTAAAACAGACTGTAAACAGGGAAACCTGTTAGGAAACTATTAAAATGAGATGGTGAGATTTCCAGATGTGCTGATATTCATGAATTCTGATTTATTATGTAAAAATAACCCCCAACTCCCTTTCTTACACGTTGGCAACAGTTCAGGCCTGTGTGAAACACTGTGATTACTAATCAGAAGACAGGGCTACAGATCCTTCTGTCCTGCACACACATCTCTCTGCTCTTACAGGAGAAGACATGGAGCCCTGCCTCTCTCCTTCTCTCAAGCCCTAACTTTTCCTCTCCACTTGAAAATGGATGTGCCCTGAATGAATCAGCTTAGTCATCCCTAGAGTGAGGGGGCGACACAGCAAAGAAGAGGCATAGCATGACGGTCCCATCGGGGATTTCACTTCCTTTTACAGAGTTTATTCTGCTCCCACACCTCAGTCTGTGCACACTGTTGGAGGGAGGCTCCATCTGCTTTCTCTCCCTCCCCCTCACCCCTTACTCTCTCACATGCAATCACAGAGAGGGGGTGGCAGGGTAATCCAGATCAGTGGGGAGGCTGAGATCATGCACCTTCTGTTTTTCCCACCCTCGGAGACCTGAGATCCTGAGTTATAAAAGCCGCCTCAGTCAATGTTGCCTTCACACTGCCAGCTGTTTTGCAAGCCCAAGTGGGACAGCTATACAAAGCTCCTGGAGAGGGGAGAACTACCCAGGCCTTTTTATTTCCTCCCGAACAGAACCAAGCCCTTTTATCTCCTTCCCAACAAGTGCACTAGCCAACAGGAGATGTCTGGTATCAGTCTCAGAAAATCTCAGTGAGATTCCTGAGGGTTGTACTGAGTTTGGGCTTTTGCTCCCGTACCCAAGGGCTGAGATTCTATCTGGGAGGAAGGTCCTTGCCTGTGCTCCAGGCATTTCTTTTAGACACGCTCACAACAGCAACACATAGGTCAGCCTTGGGAAGTTGGCCAAGAGCTTCGATCAGGATATGGAGACAACTTTATCTTCTTAGCAACTGACAGAGAATGACTTTGATAGGCTTGGGGGGAGGGTAGAACCTGGGGACTAGGTTTTAAGTGGAGAAGGGAAGTAAAACAGAAGCTGGAACCAAGCACTGCAGGGTAGATAGAAGTGGGGGTGGGGTGGGAAACTGGCCAGGGAAGGAAGAAGAGAGACTCAGAAGTTGGATAAGTTGCATGATGTGAAAGAATTAAATAAATGCTGTGCTCTGGGAGGTGTCACTCTTTCCCATGAATCCCCAGATCTTCATGACAACTAAAAACATTCTGGCTTTTCTCAGTGTGGTTGCATTTCTTCTGAAAGCTCAATGTTGGCCTAGGGCAGAAACCATCAACCGGCACAAATGAGGGAAGGAATCAAGGTGTAGGCTAAACCCTGTGACCTAGGTGGTCCTGTATCATGCACAAGGCCAGGTGGACCCTTGCAGGACAGGCATACAGCCAGATCTGGATGACTGGGGCCACTCT
Organism: Mustela putorius furo; assembly: GCF_011764305.1. Taxonomy (NCBI): domain Eukaryota; kingdom Metazoa; phylum Chordata; class Mammalia; order Carnivora; family Mustelidae; genus Mustela; species Mustela putorius. The sequence goes on from NW_025421987.1 coordinate 37,898,405, forward strand.
GTCTGGACCTCATGCAGCCCTCCTCCTTGGCTCCCTGGAAGTCTCCCTTCTGTCCTAATATTTCTATTTCCAGCCAGTTAGCTCAATTCACAACGATTTGAGAGTGTTGTCTGAGAGGTTATACAGTGCAGTGGTCAAGAGTAAACATACTAGAGCCAGTCTGGATTTAAATCCTGGTTTTAGCAGTGACCCCCCCCCTTTATTTTTTAACCTTCATTTTTTTTTGTTTACTTTTTTTAAAGCTTTATTTATTTATTTTTTTCTTCATTTTTTAAAAAATTTTTTATTTTTTAAAAACATATATTTTTATCCCCAGGGGTACAGGTCTGTGAATCACCAGGTTTACACACTTCACAGCACTCACCAAAGCACATACCCTCCCCAATGTCCATAATCCCACCCCCTTCTCCCAACCCCCCTCCTCCCAGCAGCCCTCAGTTTGTTTTGTGAGATTAAGGGAGACAAACCATAAGTTTGTCAACCATAAGACAAACTTATGGTTTGTCTCCCTCCCAATTCCATCTTGTTTCATTGATTCTTCTTCTACCCACTTAAGCCCCCATGTTGCATCACCACTTCCTCATATCAGGGAGATCATATGATAGTTGTCTTTCTCTGCTTGACTTATTTCGCTAAGCATGATACGCTCTAGTTCCATCCATGTTGTCGCAAATGGCAAGATTTCATTTCTTTTGATGGCTGCATAGTATTCCATTGTGTATATATACCACATCTTCTTGATACATTCATCTGTTGATGGACATCTAGGTTCTTTCCATAGTTTGGCTATTGTGGACATTGCTGCTATAAACATTCGGGTGCACGTGCTCCTTTGGATCACTACGTTTGTGTCTTTAGGGTAAATACCCAGTAGTGCAATTGCTGGGTCATAGGGAAGTTCTATTTTCAACATTTTGAGGAACCTCCATGCTGTTTTCCAGAGTGGTTGCACCAGCTTGCATTCCCACCAACAGTGTAGGAGGGTTCCCCTTTCTCCGCATCCTCGCCAGCATCTGTCATTTCCTGACTTGTTGATTTTAGCCATTCTGACTGGTGTGAGGTGATATCTCATTGTGGTTTTGATTTGGATTTCCCTGATGCCGAGTGATATGGAGCACTTTTTCATGTGTCTGTTGGCCATCTGGATGTCTTCTTTGCAGAAATGTCTGTTCATGTCCTCTGCCCATTTCTTGATTGGGTTATTTGTTCTTTGGGTGTTGAGTTTGCTAAGTTCTTTATAGATTCTGGACACTAGTCCTTTATCTGATATGTCGTTTGCAAATATCTTCTCCCATTCTGTCAGTTGTCTTTTGATTTTGTTAACTGTTTCCTTTGCTGTGCAAAAGCTTTTGATCTTGATGAAATCCCAATAATTCATTTTTGCCCTTGCTTCCCTTGCCTTTGGCGTTGTTCCTAGGAAGATGTTGCTACGGCTGAGGTCGAAGAGGTTGCTGCCTGTGTTCTCCTCAAGGATTTTGATGGATTCCTTTCTCACATTGAGGTCCTTCATCCATTTTGAGTCTATTTTCGTGTGTGGTGTAAGGAAATGGTCCAATTTCATTTTTCTGCATGTGGCTGTCCAATTTTCCCAGCACCATTTATTAAAGAGGCTGTCTTTTTTCCATTGGACAGTCTTTCCTGCTTTATCGAAGATTAGTTGACTGTAGAGTTGAGGGTCTATTTCTGGGCTCTCTATTCTGTTCCATTGATCTATGTGTCTGTTTTTGTGCCAGTACCATGCTGTCTTGATGATGACAGCTTTGTAATAGGGCTTGAAATCCGGAATTGTGATGCCACCAACTTTGGCTTTCTTTTTCAATATCCCTTTGGCTATTCGAGGTCTTTTCTGGTTCCATATAAATTTTAGAATTATTTGTTCCATTTCTTTGAAAAAGATGGATGGTACTTTGATAGGAATTGCATTAAATGTGTAGATTGCTTTAGGTAGCATAGACATTTTCACAATATTTATTCTTCCAATCCAGGAGCATGGAACATTTTTCCATTTCTTTGTGTCTTCCTCAATTTCTTTCATGAGTACTTTATAGTTTTCTGAGTATAGATTATGTGCCTCTTTGGTTAGGTTTATTCCTAGGTATCTTATGGTTTTGGGTGCAATTGTAAATGGGATGGACTCCTTAATTTCTCTTTCTTCTGTCTTGTTGTTGGTGTAGAGAAATGCAACTGATTTCTGTGCATTGGTTTTATATCCTGACACTTTACTGAATTCCTGTATAAGTTCTAGCAGTTTTGGAGTGGAGTCTTTTGGGTTTTCCACATATAGTATCATATCATCTGCGAAGGGTGATAATTTAACTTCTTATTTGCTGATTTGGATGCCTTTAATTTCCTTTTGTTGTCTGATTGCTGAGGCTAGGACCTCTAGTACTATGTTGAATAGCAGTGGTGATAATGGACATCCCTGCCATGTTCCTGACCTTAGCGGAAAAGCTTTCAGTTTTTCTCCATTGAGAATGATATTTGCGGTGGGTTTTTCATAGATGGCTTTGATGATATTGAGGTATGTGCCCTCTATCCCTACACTTTGAAGAGTTTTGATCAGGAAGGGATGTTTTACTTTGTCAAATGCTTTTTCAGCATCTATTGAGAATATCATATGGTTCTTGTTCTTTCTTTTATTGATGTGTTGTATGACATTGACTGATTTGCGGATGTTGAACCAACCTTGCAGCCCTGGAATAAATCCCACTTGATCGTGGTGAATAATCCTTTTAATGTACTGTTGAATCCTATTGGCTAGTATTTTGTTGAGAATTTTCACATCTGTGTTCATCAAGGATATTGGTCTATAGCTCTCTTTTTTGATGGGATCGTTGTCTGGTTTTGGAATCAAGGTGATGCTGGCCTCATAAAATGAGTTTGGAAGTTTTCCTTCCATTTCTATTTTTTGGAACAGTTTCAGGAGAATAGGAATTAGTTCTTCTTTAAATGTTTGGTAGAATTCCCCCGGGAAGCTGTCTGGCCCTGGGCTTTTGTTTGTTTGGAGATTTTTAATGACTGTTTCAATCTCCTTACTGGTTATGGGTCTGTTCATGCTTTCTATTTCTTCCTGGTTCAGTTGTGGTAGTTTATATGTTTCTAGGAATGCATCCATTTCTTCCAGATTGTCAAATTTGTTGGCGTAGAGTTGCTCATAGTATGTTCTTATAATAGTTTGTATTTCTTTGGTGTTAGTTGTGATCTCTCCTCTTTCATTCATGATTTTATTTATTTGGGTCCTTTCTCTTTTCTTTTTGATAAGTCTGGCCAGGGGTTTATCAATTTTATTAATTCTTTCAAAGAACCAGCTCCTAGTTTCATTGATTTGTTCTATTGTTTTTTTGGTTTCTATTTCATTGATTTCTGCTCTGATCTTTATGATTTCTCTTCTCCTGCTGGGCTTAGGGTTTCTTTTTTGTTCTTTCTCCAGCTCCTTTAGGTGTAGGGTTAGGTTGTGTACCTGAGACCTTTCTTGTTTCTTGAGAAAGGTTTGTACTGCTATTTATTTTCCTCTCAGGACTGCTTTTGTTGTGTCCCACAGATTTTGAACCGTTGTATTTTCATTATCATTTGTTTCCATGATTTTTTTCAATTCTTCTTTAATTTCCCGGTTGACCCATTCATTCTTTAGAAGGATGCTGTTTAGTCTCCATGTATTTGGGTTCTTTCCAAACTTCCTTTTGTGGTTGAGTTCTAGCTTTAGAGCATTGTGGTCTGAAAATATGCAGGGAATGATCCCAATCTTTTGATACCGGTTGAGTCCTGATTTAGGATCGAGGATGTGATCTATTCTGGAGAATGTTCCATGTGCACTAGAGAAGAATGTGTATTCTGTTGCTTTGGGATGAAAAGTTCTGAATATATCTGTGATGTCCATCTGGTCCAGTGTGTCGTTTAAGGCCTTTATTTCCTTGCTGATCTTTTGCTTGGATGACCTGTCCATTTCAGTGAGGGGAGTGTTAACGTCCCCTACTATTATTGTATTATTGTGTATGTATTTCTTTGATTTTGTTATTAATTGGTTTATATAGTTGGCTGCTCCCACGTTGGGGGCATAGATGGCTTAAAATTGTTAGATCTTCTTGTTGGGTAGACCCTTTGAGTATGATATAGTGTCCTTCCTCATCTCGTATTATAGTCTTTGGCTTAAAATCTAATTGATCTGATATAAGGATTCCCACTCCTGCTTTCTTCTGATGTCCATTAGCATGGTAAATTCTTTTCCACCCCCTCACTTTAAATCTTGAGGTGTCTTAGGGCTTAAAATGAGTTTATTGGAGGCAACATATAGATGGGTGTTGTTTTTTTTATCCATTCTGATACCCTGTGTCTTTTGACAGGGGCATTTAGCACATTAACATTCAGGGTAACTATTGAGAGATATGAATTTAGTGCCATTGTATTGCCTGTAAGGTGACTGTTACTGTATATGGTCTCTGTTCCTTTCTGATCTACCACTTGTAGGCTCTCTCTTTGCTTAGAGGACCCCTTTCAAGATTTCCTGTAGAGCTGGTTTGGTGTTTGCAAATTCTTTCAGTTTTTGTTTGTCCTGGAAGCTTTTTTTTTTTTTTTTAAGATTTTATTTATTCATTTGACACAGAGAGAGAGATCACAAGTAGGCAGAGAGGCAGGCAGAGAGAGAGAGAGAGAGAGAGAGAGAGAAGGAAACAGGCTCCCTGCTGAGCAGAGATCCTGATGCGGGACTCGATCCCAGGACCCTGAGATCCTGACCTGAGCCAAAGGCAGAGGCTTTAAGCCACTGAGCCACCCAGGCGCCCTGTCCTGGAAGCTTTTAATCTCTCCTTCTATTTTCAATGATAGCCTAGCTGGATATAGTATTCTTGGCTGCATGTTTTTCTCGTTTAGTGCTCTGAAAATATCATGCCAGCTCTTTCTGGCCTGCCACGTCTCTGTGGATAAGTCAGCTGCCAATCTAATATTTTTCCCATTGTATGTTACAGACTTCTTTTCCCTGGCTGCTTTCAGGATTTTCTCTTTGTCACTGAGACTTGTAAATTTTACTATTAGGTGACGGGGTGTGGGCCTATTCTTATTGATTTTGAGGGGCATTCTCTGAACCTCCTGAATTTTGATGCTCGTTCCCTTTAGCAGTGACCCTTTGATTAAGGCTACCCGTGCCTCGGTTTCCCAAACTATAAAATGTTATAGTGGGTTGTCTAGCTCACAGGGATGTTGTGAGTATTAAACAAATGAATACATGTAAAGTACTTAAAATTATGCATACTTCATAGGAAGCTTTCACCAAGTATACCTTGGATTAAGGATATTTAGCCACAATACTAAAACTTTCATATTTTTGATCACTGAATTTCTGACTTTTTTTAAAAAAGATTTTATTTATCTATTTGACAGACAGAGATCACAAATAGGCAGAGAAGCAGGCAGAGAGAGAGAGGAGGAAGCAGGCTCCCTGCTGAGCAGAGAGCCTTGATCACTGAATTTCTTTTTTTTAATTTCAGTTTATAGTCATAATTCTGTTATTTTAAAAAAAACAAACACCTGTTTTCTGAGGTATAATTGACATACAATAAACCACACATATTTAAAGTAAGCAATGTGATACATTTTGAGAATATAAGTGGTATACACCCATAAGACTACCATAAAAATCGAGGAAATGAATATATACATCATCCCCAAAAGTTTCCTTGTGACTCTCGGTATTCTCTCCTTCTCAGTCCTCCACTTCCCCACCACTTCCAGTCACCAGCAAACTACTGATTTGGTATCACTGCAGACTAATTTGCATTTTCTACAGTATTATATAAATAGAATTCTACAATATACTATTTTTTGGTGTCTTCTTTCACTCAGAATGATTGTTTTGATGTCTATCCATGTGGCTGCATGTATCAATATTTAATTCGTTTGTATTGCTGAGTAAGCAGTACTCCATTGTATGGATGTAACATCCATCGTTTATCTATTCCTCTACGGATAGGTATTTGGATTGTGTCTATGTTTGGACTACTACTAATCTACCTACTCTGAGTATGTGTGTATAAATTTTTGTGTGGACATAGGTTTTTGTTCCTTTCATGTAAATACCTAAGAGACAAATGGCTAGATCATAGAGTATATTTTTAACTTTTTTTTTAAAAAGATTTCATTTATTTATTTGACAGACAGAGATCACAAGTAGGCAGAGAGGCAGGCAGAGAGAGAGGAGGAAGCAGGCTCCCTGCTGAGCAGAGAGCCTGATGTGAGGCTCGATCCCAGGACCCCGGGATCATGACCCAAGCCGAAGGCAGAGGCTTTAACCCACTGAGCCACCCAGGCGCCTCATTTTTAATTTTTTAAGAAACTGCCAAACTCTTTTCTAAAGTAGTCATGTCATTTTTACATTCCCACCAGCAGTTCTTGTACATCCTTATCAATACTTGATATAGTCAGCCTTTTTAATTGTAGCCATTCTAATAGGTACATAGTGTTATTTCATTACGATTTTATTTGCATTTTCCTAATAACTAAAAACATTGAGTTAATCTTGCCATTTACTTACTTGTCATTTATATTCTTTGCTAAAGTGAAGTGTCTATTTAAGTATTTTGCCAATTTTTAAAAAATGGGATAGTTGGCTTTCATATTATTGGCTTGAGAATTCTTTATATATTCCAGATGCAAGTTTGTTGTTGTTTTTCTTTTTTCAGATATGTGCTTTGCAAATATTTTATCCAAGCCTGTGGCTTGACATGAAAACATTTTGCAAATAACAGTGTTTTGCAAAGAACAAAAATTTTAAATTTTTATTAAGTCCAATTATTTTTTTTTCTTTTATGGTGTAAAATTTTTTTATGTAGAAATTTTTTTTCTTTTCTTTTTTCCAAATATTAAGCCACTACTATACTCATGGGATAAACATAATTTGGTTATAATATATTATTTCTTTAACATATTGTTGGAATCAAATTGGTAAAGTTTTGTTTAGAATTTTTGCATATATATTCATTAGGGATATTGTTCTATGGTTTTCTTTTCTTCTTTTTTTTTTTTTTTTTTTTTGTAATGTTTTTCTCTGGTTTTTGAATTAGGGTAATGCTGGTCTTATAGAATGAGTTAAGAAGTATTCCTTCCTCTTCTAGATTTTGCAAGAGTTTGAGAAGGTTTGGTATTATTTTTTCTTTAAATATTTGGTACAATTCACTTGTGAAGGTATCTAAGTCCTGAACTGTTCTTTGTTGGGAAGTTTTAATTACTGAGTCAATCTCTTTATTTGTTATAGATTTATTCAGATTTTGTGTTTCTTCTTGAGTAAGTTCTGGTAGTTTTTTCATCCTTTGGTTAATTATGAGTGTGTTGTTTAATTTTCACATATTTATGAATTTCCCAAATTTCTTAGTATTATTGATTTCTAATTTTATTCCATTAGTGTCAGAGACTATATTGCATATGATTTCAATCATTTTAAATTTACTGATCTAGGTACACACACTAAGCCAGGTCTAAGTTAAGATGATTGCAATAGCCTTCAGGACTTGATATCAAGTTTTTCTGTTGGCTGTTTGGAATTTCTTTTGAAGTGAAGTAGGCTTGTGCAGGCAGCATGTAGTCTATGAGGGTTGGAGCTCAGCTTTCCTATTTGGGTTTCCTTCTGGCTCAGACCACAAATTATGTTGCTGGATACAGTTAGGAATGTCCTTTTTTCTCTGGTTGGTGGAGCTGAAGGGCATCCCCAGTCCAGACATATTGAGCACTAGGTGCATATGAATGTAATGTTTAAACTTACCAGGTTACTTTGTTAGACTTGTTTTATAAAATTCAAATGAGTGTTTGGATAGATGTGGTTCTATTTCTGATGGTGGGTTTTTTTTTTTTTTTTTTCATTACAGGTTTCATTTCCTTATCTGGAAGCCAGCCAACATCCCCTTCACTGACTGTGTTGAAATTAAAACAATAAAACATTCCCTTCCTTAAGAAATCTTGTTGAGGTTCCCCCCCATAACAGGGCCATACTTCCTGGCTTCTGCCAACTCATGAAGCTGTTTGGGGGTGTTTTTTCCTTATTTGATGACCTTAGATGCAGGAGTCCATAGAATAGTGCACTCAAATATGCTGAGGCAAGTACATTTAGGTTATTTATCTGAGGAAATAATCTAAGCCAGTGAAGTTTGACAAATAGAAGGGAAGTAAACTAGGTAAAGAGAATACATTGATATCAAGAATAGTTTGCATGTGCCTCCTTTGGCAAGTCACATGATCATAGTTCAAAGAAACTCTTAGAGGTTCTGTTTTCACCGCTTGGAAACAGTAAAATTAAATCCAGCTTTTAAGGGTCTTATGGTATTTGCCACAGATTAAAAAAAAATCTCAGGGGCACCTGGGTGGCTCAGTGGGTTAAGCCTCTGCCTTCATCTCAGGTCATGATCTCAGGGTCCTGGGATGGAGCCCCACATCGGGCTGTCTGCTCAGCAGGGAGCCTGCTTCCCCTTCTCTCTCTGCCTGCTGCCCTGCCTACTTCTGATCTCTCTCTGTCAAATAAATAAGATCTTTAAAAAAATAATAAAATTAAAAAACAAAACAAACAAACAAACAAAAAATCCCATTTTTCTTTCAGGGTGTTTCCTTAGCAGCTGCCACCCAGCATAGTTATGATTATGTCTGATCCATAATACTTCCCTGAATTCATGAAGCAAGAACATACAATTAAATATTTCCTTAAAGTTAACTTCATGTTAAATATTAAGTGAGGGAAATTAATATCTAGGTATACATTATACATCAGAAAGAGTGGTATAAAGTGGAACAGGACTTTAAAGAAACACGAATTTCTACAACTACATAGAGACTGTTGCTTATCACTAAATTCAACTGTTGCAAAAAAACATTTAATAATTCAATATAACTTTAATTCAAACTCTGCAACCTAAAAATCACTCTCATCCTATTTTCTTCCCAGATGCAGAAACTGCTCTCCTAGATTCAGTTTTATAAATACAAATGAACAAATATACACATGCACTTGTGGCTGTTTCTTACATAGAACAAGAAAATTACAGGATCTATGCAATTATAGATGTCATTTAGATCCCTTAATTGCTTCTGAATAAAAAAATAAGCTGTTTTTCACAAAAATGATAAGAAAAAGAGTAATCATCTGTTGTGCCCATGATCAAGACAGTGAAGGTTTTAAGCCCCTAAATCTTCTCTTGTCTCTGAGGAAGACATAGTGTAGGTATCCCAGCAGCTAAAAGCATTAGGTTAAAAAAATGACCTGAAGGGAAGATCTGAATACTGTAAGGATACAGATGGTATCAGGAGGTAGTCCTTCTGTAACAAACACACCCATGTACCACCCTGTCCCACACTTGTACTTCTAAAGTCAACAGTATGGCTCCTGGTGTTCATAACTGGGTAACCTACCACATGGACTTAATAAGGGATAAAGCCAGGGTCAAATTGATGCTATTCTCCTCTCTCTTTGCCCCAGCACCAATTTTGGTTGGGGGAAGCTGAGCTCTCACCACCATCAGCTGGTGGTGGCATCATCTCCAACCATCTCACTCACTGCCCTTGAAAATCCCTTAACCTGATTTGGTCTCGGCCCTTTCATTCACAAAAAAAGATGATTGGCCCAAACTCTTAGACTCAAAGATCCTAGAACTAGAGACAATTACCATGAATCTATGATATAAAATATTAAGTAATGAGTATAAAACAGAAACTATTAAAATTGTAGGAAAAAGAGTCATAAAATGGAAGAGAAAATAAACTAATGACAAAGACTTGTTTTGTAACCTCGTTGAGTCCAGCTAGCTAACATCTCTTCCCATTTTAGCCTATTCTCATCACTCTGTGACACTATCATCTAGATGAACTAGTCAACATTTTTTTTTAAGATTTTATTTATTTATTAGAAAGAGAGAGAGAGAACATAAGCAGGGTGTTTGGGAGAGGGAGAAGCAGGTTACCAACATAGCAGGGAGCCGGATGCTAGGTTTGATCCCAGGACCCTGGGATCATGACCTCAGCCAAAGGCAGATACTTAACTGACTGAGCCACCCAGGCACCTCTGGTCAACTCTGTTTTTAGTCAGTAATTTCAGAGATTATTATTTGATTCTTATGGATTCATGGCTGTTTTTACACTTAACTTTAGTCAGAGACCAAAGAACATCTGGTGTTTCATAAAATGTCACCTTTGAATAGAATTTTGGCAATCACATGCTGAGTTGTGGAAAATGACATACCGTCTAACCAGAGTTGATGTGTGGGCTCTTGTAACAGACCTAAAAGGAAAGTGATTTGCTCCAACTCACCCAGAAATCCCAACGAGGGTTCTACTCTGGTGGAGTGGCTTTCTTATGAGTGGACATATGCCATACTCCCCAGCATCATTTCAAATATAATCAGCCCACAGATACCAGCTGGCACATGCTGGTGGGCTGTCAGATCAAGGAGGGAGTAATAAGAATAAAGAGATAGAGAAGTGGACTCCAGAGCCATGGGGTATTAGTGCTGGCTAGAACAGTGTGGATTGATTTTGGTCACTGAGACAAGCATGACCACCTAAATCAAAGGGAAGAAATGACAGAAACCACTTTTTCTGCCTTTGAATTCTCTCTTTTTTTTCTGATGAAAACATTTGGAGTATCTTAACCCTCTGAGCTAGACTGTCTGAATTCAACCCCTGACTCTGCCCTGACTCGCTGTGAAGACTTAGGCAAGTTACTGATCCTCCCTGTACCTTAGTTGCCTCGTTTTTAAAATAGGAGTAAAAATAGGACCCACTTTATAGAGTTGCTATGAGAATTCAAAGATATAATATAATATAATTTTTTTTAAAAGCACTTCTACTAGGGCCTGGCCCAAAATAAGCACTATGTAAATATCAATTATTATTATGCTAAACCCCCAAAAGGAAGAATTTGTTGGTAAGATATAAAATGTCTTGGATAGATTATTTGAAAGATTGTCAGACTTTATAATTTATTTCCTTGGAGAATTTTTAATCTTTTTACCACCTGAACTTCACTGGATACAGCTACCTGCTTCTTTAGCAGGTGAAAGCAACTGAGAGCTCTGAAATTAACATTTTCATTCTCTTATAGAGTTTTCCTGGCTCAAATAATGTTAGGGAAACTATCCCATGTTTCCCAGTGAAGATGGGCTTTATCCTGCCAACCAGACAGAGTTGTGTCTGATAGCAACTGTGTCACTGCTGAACCATTAACCAAACAAAATGTCTAGGGCTTTGGAGTTTAGACAATAGCTGAATTAGAAGGGCACTGTCCCAGAAGAGACCACGCTTATTTTTGCAGATCAGGACAATAAAATGGCTGTGTCTTTGAAACCAATTGCCTAGGTCCTTGCTTTACTGTGAAACAGCGTTCTCTTGACAGTAGAGAATTCCCCACACAGGTGAAGGTATGTTTCCTGTATAATGTGAATGACTGTGATTGCAGCCCTCCAAAACTCCTGTGTGAAGTCAGTGGGAACTGACTCCACTATGCTAGGGAAAACATGTTGGACCAGGGATGGTGATGCTGTTTTGATTGGCAATTTCACCAAACAAGGGGATTATCACAAACTCAGATGGATGGAGAGTTTCCCAGAAATGCTGAGTAATGGCCAGGGGATATGCTATGATCTGAGATAAATCTCTTGCCAAATATAAGGTCCCACAAAGTCTGGTTGGTTTTAAATAAAAGGATCCGAGGGAAAGCCCTGGGGTTCAAATGGTGATGGAAGACTCACTGATTATCAAAGCATTCTAAATACTCTTCAAAATTCCCTTCTTTTAGGTTGCTTACTAGCTCCAGAGGGGAAGAAAGATGTAAAAATATTCTCATTAAGATGTTCAGCTTTGTGTGTGAGCCTTCATCATACCCCAGAGCTATGCAGTCTTTGGAAAAGAACTAAAAATGAAGGTAATTAGTCACCTCCTACACTAAATCCCAAAGCCAGGATTTCAAGTTATGTGCAATCAATCACATTATCATCATCTATGTCACCACCTTCTCCTTGCTCACGTTACCCTGTGACACTTCCCTGAATACATGGTCCAATTCTACGGATGGGTTTGTGGCAATGTGAAGAATCTGTGGTTCCAAACTAGCAGAGTGCAGCATGGAAATTAAGGGCAGTGGGGAAGGAGTTAGAGCTTGGATAAAATCCTAGCTTCATCCATTACTGGCTTTATGAACCTAAGCAATTTATTCACCCCCTGATGGCCCAACTTAAAAAACAGAACTGACAAGTTTTCTCCTTACAGTGCTTCTGTTGGTGTTTTGTAAGATGAAGGTCTTTGCACAGTGCTTGGCATGGATCATTAACCTCAGGAGATGTTAACCTGCGTGTGGTCTTACTGGAACCCAAGAGCAAGATCCTTAAAGCTTAGTTGGTGTCTACCTCATGGACCACAGAAGTCTTATCCCTTGGCACAGGGTAGATAATAAATATCTGTTGAATGAATAAAGCTATGAGTGTTTCCCTGCTTCGTCCACTCACCAATCCCTGATCCTCAAACCCTGGCTCTCACAACACAAGGGAACTTCCAGAGCCAGAGAAAAGAATATTAAGAGTAGGTGAAGTTGGCTGTAGTATCAAGCCTTCAGGGCTGGCCAAGACAAGTGCTGGACGTTAAGAGCTCAACTGGAAAATAAGAGCCAAGAGTAGCTAGACGTCTAGGAAGGTCACAACCAGGAACCAGGATGGGCACAAGACAGGTGAAGGGCCGAGGCCACGACCTGCGAATTCTGTGTGCTTCTTTCTCTGAGGGCCATCTGTGTCAGGGTTCCACTAAGCTGAACTCACTGAAGTTGAAACATAAAGGCTTAGAATTCTCTTGTGACTCATTCCAGATAGGATGTAAAAGACCCGGCTCAACAAGCAGACACTTAGGCTTATGCGTTTATTGCCCTCACTCTTTCCCCCTGATTCCTTTCTCCCTCTCTCTCTCCCTTCGGAGTTTTCTTTGCTCACAGGCATAATGGGAACAGAAAGGACGGAGAAGCCCTGTTTCTTTACACTTTGGGACTTGAGGGGGCAACCTGCTTTATAAGCACTGATAAAACCCAGAGTCTTTTCTTCTCATTTCTTTGAAAATTTACCACAAATTAAACAGATTTGGGTTTGTTTCAGGTAAGTGAAATAAATGGTCTGCTTCTAAACACGTGGGGGCTGGAAGTATGTTGATCTCTTATCATCCTAGGTTTAAAGTTTCCTTTCTTATAGTCAATATTTTTTGATGCACATGTCCTGACTTCTTCTTACCAGAAATGTTCCATCACAGGGGACATTCCTAGCCTTGGATTTCAAAGCCTTCAGCTTTGAGGAAGGAGAGGAAGTATCCTATGGAAATATGTTTTCGGTTCTGCAGGTGGTGGTTGAAGATTGCAAGATCAACCTGAAACTGGTGGTTTTTTGTTTTTGTTTTTAAGAACCCAAATTGCTTATTGATATTGGCAAGAAGCCTAGTACAAAAGAGGGAAGAATTTGTTGCTGGCAGCTTTCAAATCCAGGAGACCCAGCATTTGCTTTGTGAATACATGTCTGCAGGGCTTTGTCAGCTCCTGCCCACAGGAGGCAAGCAGTTTGCTCTTTGGCAGCAGAAACTCTACATGCTTCAAAGGATTCCTTTTGAGCTGAGTTCTTATGCAGTGCAAGTTCTCTGACCTCTGTAGGTCTCACTAAGACATGAGCACTAAGAGCAGAAACCACATCGATGTCAGAGGGAAAAGACCTTTGGCTTTCTTTCATACCAAGTTGTTCAACTTCTGTTGTTTCTGCATTGTGGTTTTTCTGCTTCCGTTTTGTGACTCTCTAATTCTGTGGCTATTTTTTTCTTCAACTCTTTTAGTAAGCATTACTTATACCTTCTCTTTTCTGTTCCTTTGATTCTACTTGCTCTAGCTTTCAGGCAGCCTTAGACAGGTTTGGGGAGCCTGACACCAAACCAAAACTAAAAATGTAGGGCAGGCTGAATGAAGAGGTCACATGGGAACAAGAAGACCTGAGACACAAAGTCTTAGAGGTGAGTTGAGCATAAGAGGCGAGTGACTAGGCCAGACATGTAGAATATAGGCCAGATGAGACAGCCAGCAGCAAACAGCAAAAAGAATCAAAACTGAAGACAGGGTTCAAAGTAAGAGTACAGAGAACCATGAGTCCAATTTCAGAGGTAAATTATCGAGGAAAGTCCTTTCAACCACTAGAATAACTACCATTAAATTGAACACCTACTACATGCCAGACACTCTGCTTGATACGTTCTACACATTAAAACTCTGCAAGGTTTCGTCTTTACGATTTCTAAAGTGCAGGTGAAGAAGCCAAAACTTGGATACGGAAGCTCCTTGACCACACTGTACTTTGGTTCTTACAGTCTGTGAGACTGTAAGCCACACTCTTCCCATGGCTTTCATGCCACTGGATAAGCTTTTGAAGATCTATGTCTGGCTACTCTTAAAGGGAAAATGGTCCAGCAGTGGTGAAAGGGTCAGTGCCTCTCTAGGCTTTCCCTCTGCGCTTCCGTCCCTCCGTAGAAAGGACTTCCCAAGACGTGAGTAGGTTAGGCCATGGAGTACTGATGTGGTTAGAGGAACAATTCACTTCAGCCTTCAGGGTCAAATAGTCTTTCTATTAAAATTACTCTTTCAGGAAGGTAATGCAGGGAGTGTGCACTGCAGCAGATCACCTGGGCTTTCACTGGAGATCTAGCACTTAGTATTTGCCTGAACTTAGACACGTTTCTTAACAGTTCTGTGCCTGTTTCCCTCTACATGAAATGCCAGTAATAATATCCAATATATTGGCTGATTGTTGTTTTAAACATTAAATGAGACAATCCAAGCGAAATGCTGGTTCCGTTCCTGACAACCGCTAAATGTTCATTCTTGTTATCACTATTAGGAAGAGTCTCTGTGTCTATATTAAAACCACATAACCTAGGAATACAACTTAAAACCAAACTAGTCTCTCCAGCATTCAGGCTTACAAGCTCATCCAGAGCAACATTTCTTGGTGAAATGAACTATTGGCCCTTCTCTTTAGGATTCTCTTTTTTTAATGCCATTACCTTTCGCTTGGAATAAAGTGGTGGTTCTCATGGGGCAGGGTCAAAGCCAATGATATTCAAGGATGTCTGGAGACAATTCTAGTTGTCAGCTGGGACAGGGCCTTCCTACTGGCATCTAGCGAACAGAGGTCAGGGACACTTCTAAAATCCTACATTGTATGGAATTATATGACCTGAAATGTTAGTGATAAGGTGAAAGACCCTAAGGTAGAAAAAGTGGGGTGTTTACCCAGAGGGAAAAATGTAAAAGACACCTAGATGCTATATGCAAATGATTTTCTTTTCTTTATAGCAGCTTTGTTTATTTTACAGATGTGATGGCCTCTCAGAATTCTTAAATAGTACTTAATATATATATATATTTTTTTTTTCTAAAGATTTTATTTATTTACTTGACAGAGAGAGATCACAAGTGGGCAGAGAGGCAGGCAGAGAGAGAGAGGAGGAAGCAGGCTCCCTGCTGAGCAGAGAGCCCGATGTGGGACTCAATCCCAGGACCCTGAGATCATGACCTGAGCTGAAGGCAGCGGCTTAACCCACTGAGCCACCCAGGCGCCCAGTACTTAATATATTTTTAAGATCTTACATTTTTCTAAAATTTTCTTCTTTTCTTCTTTTCTTTTCTTTTTTGAGGAGTCCTTTGTTGGAAGGGGTCAAAAGACAAATAGGTTTTCATGGATATAATGGTTAACCAATTAGGTAGGCACTCTTCTAAGTATTTTCAAAGACAAACTCATTCAGTTCACACCAAAGCCTAACGAAGTATACTATTATAATTTTTATTTACTAGTAAGAGAAATTAAGTCAAGGAGAGATTAAACAATTTGATTTTAGTTTTTATTAGTTTATATTAGGGATATAATATATATTTATTATATTTAATAAATCATCTAGTGATTTTAATTTATATTAGTTGAAAATTTCTAACAGCTTTACAGCCTCTATATCTCTGTGATATAACATGATAAAAGCTTTATTCCTTTCTTAAGTCATGAGCCAACCAACTGTTCAGTGAAGGTCAATGTCTTTTTCTCTGGAGGCTTGGGCAACTTTTAGGTTCTCTGAATCCTCTGGTGGGTCTTCTGAATCTAGGCAGGAGACAGTAAGAAAAAGCTTAAAACAGGGTTTCGTAACTTCGACATTACTGACATGGATGATTCTTTGCTGTTTTGTGCATGGTAAGGTATTTAGCAGTATTTCTGGCTCCACCCACTAGACGCCACTAGCATTCTCCCAGTTGCCATACCCACAATGTTTTCAGACATTACCAAAAATTCTGAAGGTAAGAATCACAACCTCCCCAATGGAGAACACTGGTTTAAAGGATCACTCCAGAGGTTTGAGGCCAGGCTAGAGGTGGCCATGTTCCTTTTATCCAGATTCTCTTGACCAGAACTCAACATATGGTCATACCTGGGGTGGGCTAAAAAGCGTAATCCAGTGATGTGCCCAGGAAAAAGAGAAGGTCTGGAAAGACCACATGAACAATGTGGAATCTGCTTAAGGACTGTAGATCTTAGAAAATATACCAAAAGCTTCAGAGAAACTTGCAGAAATTTGCAGAGCATTCTAGACAGTATTGGAGATAAAACTATACCATCCAAAAAAAAAAAAAACATCAATATAATTTTTTCATGGTTAATCTCTTCACCCTAGATAGGATTCCCAGAATAAAAAAAATAAAGCTATAAAACACTAGATGATTCATTATTAAATATTATTATAATATTTATAACATTATAATAATATTATTATAATATTTATAATAGTATTTGTTTATATTTATTAATATAAATTAATATAAATATTAATAATACTAAAATCAAATAAGATTTAAATAATTTAATTTAATTTTAATATAATTATAAACAATTATTATTTGTTATTTATAAATATTTATTTATATTTAATATTAATAATGTAATTATATTGATAATATTATTAATCATAAATAAATATTATCATATTTATGATATTATTGTTTAATATTATAATACAATAGTAATATAATATAATATAGTAAGAATACAATAAATACATGAATTCCCTGGATGGTTATATTCATCTAATAACACCAAAAAGCAATCAACATTTTGCAATGATCCATGAGAACACTGAGCATATGCAGGGTAAGTATGAGGCTGGGATAATTAGAATGTTCCATGAGGCTGTCCAGCCTTAATTATATTCCAAAAAGATGAACATCTGCAAATGTATGGCCAAAGTGCAGGGAAGACAAAAATACATTTCTGTAAGATGACAAGTAAAGAATCTGGATAAGTGTCACAGATAGCAGAGCTTCATATACAAGAAGAGGTAGTAGGTAGAGATTGCCATTCATTTACTACTAACAGTTTCAAAGAATATCTTGGCTCAGAGTAAAGATATGGTGCAAAGTTGGTTAATAAATGTCATTGTCTAGCATCCCACTTAAAGCACTAGTACTTTTGTATGAAAAAGCATGTTAGTTCATACCACATTGTAAAAAAAAAAAAAAATGCATACCTTTTGTAAGTATCATCTAAGTTGTTGTTGGCTCCTGTTGGTGCATTACAAATCTTTAAATATCCCTTTTTTTCCCTGCTTTATGACAGCCAAATAAAGTAAAAATGTTTCTTGAGTTTTTATTACATGGTTTGAAGGAAATTATTTTTCAGCTGCCTAGTTTGGACATTTTTCTCCTCACTATGTAATCATATTTAAAAGAACTAGAAACTCTCAAGTTTCCACCAACTGGCACCAAACCAAACTCAGAAGCCAAGGTTGGCTCCCCAACCACAGTTAGTTCCACCCTACCCAAACCCTGCCCGAAGTAAAAGACAGTCACATTCCATCTCTGTGCCAATGAAAATCAATCAAATCCAAATTAAGTCACTGGATTTAAAAAAGTATCTAATAAGTTCATATAAAATCCTGTATCTTATTAAAGTTATTGATAGCTCACAACCTACTGAAACTAATGATTTTATTCACTTTATGAAATGTCTCTATCTTTGAAAAAAAAAACACTAGAAGCATATGGTAAATGTAGAAAAGAGTACAAGATGGGGAAAGAGAAGGAAAAGGAAAAGTAAGATAAAGGTAAGATAAGGTAAAAGGAAAGGTAAGATATTCTGAGCAGTGGATAAGTCAGAGCAAGAGGAGGACTCCTTCCCATGCTTTCGCAAAACACCTCTTCAGTTACATTTCAGGGAATGGAAAATAAGGTCAGACAGAATTCTAAAATCATACCAGCTGACAGCCAGAAGGAATGGCTTTTCTCTTGGTGTTTTTAGTAGGAAGCAAATCAGTAACCATAGCTAATAAGTAGCTGCATGCGTACATACACCAACTCAACAAATACTCATCGTAAAATGCTATATGCAAAATACTCTCCTAGATTGGCAAGTGAGGGATACAACTCAACAAAACAGAAGAATAAAGAAGAGAGAGAGAGCAGGTGGAGAAAAAATACTGAAGGATTGAATTTTTCTTACTGAGTGAAGAAATGTGGCATAGCTTTTAAAAATAAGGGAGCTGAAGAAGCAATGTTTGAAGGCAAAATTAAGGGTGTTCCCTCCCTGGGCAAGATCACACTTGATTCTCTGGGTTATAATGAAATGGAAATTTCAGCATACTTAAAGAAAAACGAAAAGGTTTTACATGGCCTTTATTACCCATCCAATGTAGTGCCAAGCCCATCCCCAGCAATTACTCACGTAGCTTCCTGCCCTCTACCTTTAAGCAGGGATCTTCGTTTCCTTCCAAGACCCAGCACTGCTTCCTCAGTGAGCTGAGGCAGACTGCCAAAGAAGGTATGCCATGACTCCTCTCCTGTCTAATCTGGAATACTGGGAGCAGATTTATTCTCCTTCAAACATACAAAAAAGCAAGTGATCAGAGATTTTTTTTTTTTTTAAGCCAAAAGGACATTTTAATCAGGAATCTACTATTATTACACGTCTTTCCTTGGAGCAAAATGCAACCCCATTGTCAGATGACCTACAGTGTAATGGTTAAAAGAATAGATTGTGGAGTCAGACAGTGCAGGTACGAATTCTGGTCTATGGTATGACCTTGGATGATAACAGTACCTACTTCATAGAATCATAGAGGATTAAAAGTAATGGATACGAAGATTTCATAATACTAGGCCCACTATAAGAGGCACCTTCTTATTAATAATATTGCTTTGGGGTGCCTGGGTGGCTCAATGGGTTAAAGCCTCTGCCTTCGGCTCGGGTCATGATCCCAGTGTCCTGGGATCGAGCCCTGCATCAGGCTTTCTGCTCAGCAGGGAGCCTGCTTCCTCCTCTCTCTGCCTGCCTCTCTGCCTACTTGTGATCTCTGTCTGTCAAATAAATAAATTAAAAATCTTAAAAAGATATTGCTTTAGAAAAATAGCTAATAATCATAATAATAATATCATGTTAATTCTTTATATTTCCCAGAAAAGAGAAAAAAAAAAGGTGTGTTAGGGCATCACTGATCCCATAGCTGACTTCCTGGGCATCTTCCTTCACAGTAAACACTGAATCAATAAAGGTCCATAGAAGCAAGGATGCAGCCCTGTTTTCCCTAGAAGTCTGGCATTTTGCCATCAGATTCTTTTTCTCTAACAAAAGTATCTTACACGTCACCATCAGAGGAAGACAGTAGCACTAGGCTTGGGGTCTACTGTTTCTCTGGTTACCCCCAAGATGTTATCCCTGATTTCCATTACCCAGCTGGGTAATAACTTCTCCCAGATTTGTGTCATAGAAAGTTGATGAATATCCTTCCCTTTACACCTTTATTCAGGTTATGGATAAAACATAAGACAAGATCTGGTCATGAATGAAAACATATACATGGATTCTCTAGAAGTGTTATTCAGTCCTTGCTCTGCAGAGAAGCTACTGGTTAGTTTTATTAGACTTCTCTATGTCTTCTCTCTCTCATCCTTACCATCCCCTTCACCCACTATAATTTGAACTCATTAGTTCATGACATATTATCATACAAGTCTGTTCAAATTTTTTAATCACCATACCCCAATCACCCTACATAGGTAATTACTTTACATGTTAAATGAATGTGTGTGTGTTTGTAAATGCACAAATGTTCAAATTATATTTTGAAATATAATGTTTATAAATTAATTTCAAAATGTGTATGATTTTTCTATGTGTGTGCATTTTTAATACCTAATTGATATTGTGTTATGTATCTCATCCTGTTTCTTACTGTTTTTGTTCAGCCCCATATTTTTAGTTCTATACATGTTGCTATATCTATTTCTACTCTGCTCTGACTGTTACATAATGCTCCATGCTTTCATTTGCCACATTTTAATTACCTACTTTCTTCCAGTGCACACCCTGATTGCCTCCAATCCCCACCAAAACAGCTATAATAAATTTTCATGGACTTGTGTAAGACTCTGAGATGTACACCAACAATCCAAATTTCTGGGTTCTCAACAAATATATATGATCTAACTGAGAGCTGCCACTTTCTTCCCCAGCATGACTGCACCAGCTGAAGCAGTAGACTTATCACTCTCCATAGCACATGTTCTGGTCAGAAGCCCCATCCCTTTATCTCTTCATAATGATGTTCACAAAATGGCATTGACCCCCTTGTGTTGAGTGTCAAGTTCTATTAGTTTGCACCCAATCTCTATGCACTGAAATCCAAAGTAAGGCAGGACCATAAATTCACTTGTTGATTTTCTTCTGTGGTATTTACACTTTATTATGGTTCCTCCAACGTCCTGTCAGTTAATCACCAAACCTTTAGAGCTTTATCTATGCTTTTTCTTTTCTCATTCTCATTCATATTTCAGATAAAGTCCCTTTGGAACAGGTTAGGAATTCTCCTGTCAAACACAGTTTTCTTTTTTATCGTGGGCTGCCCTTCATCCTTTGCCAAGGCTCAGAAGTTCTGGCATGAGAAGCCCTGATCTAAAACACTTTAAAACCATTTCTGTGGCCAATGGTTCACTTCCCCCATGGCTTTTTTCTTGTCCAAATTCTCCAAATGCTTCAACTTGCATTCTGGACTATAAAATCACCAGTGATACATTCCAGATTTCTTTGGCTCCTATATAATTAATTCCCAAAGAGATCAGCAAAACAGTCAATCAGGAGTCGGTGGGTTTGAGGAGAGAGTCAATTGCTGCTACTTTTTCAGAAGACTCACTCAACCCTTCCTCTGAGTCACTTTTTCTACACATCAACTTCTTGATGTTGGCTTCAATTGCTTTCATTTGCTTGGGATAACTTTTCCTCCTGACTTCTCTCTTGGATTACTTTCTCCATCCTGTTGAAACTGGTATGGTGTTTCCTTGTTAAAACTGTCCACCTAACTCAGGAGTTTAAAAACATCGTTTGTTTCATAAGTTCACATGAGTCTTGCGATTCCACGTTCCTATTTGTGATGATGGCAGAAAATTAATCATCACTTTCAGAAACTTCCTCTCATTCAGTTAAATTCAAAATTATTACCTCACAGACCGTCTAGTTCATATAAATGCATCTTTTTCTTCTTCTCCAATCCAGTTTGGCATTGACTACCCTGGGGAGAACAAAGGGTAAGAGTATCTCACCTTCTCAATATCTGTCCTGTACTTTCTGTTCACAGGTTCTCCAGTTTAACACAGCCTGGACCCAGGATCAGGTAGGTAAAAATTGGCTGGTTTCTGACAATCATTTTCTTTCAAAGAAGATCTGTGGTTCAGTTCATTCCCGGAAGCTGTAGCCACTTCTGTCTCTTATCTCAGACAGAAATCAGTGAGTATCCCCTGGTGTCTCTCTGTCCCCTTGGTTGGCCAGATGAACTCTCAGATTTAATGAATAAATTGATACTACCAGCTAACATCAAAGGCTCTCTGGAGCCACAAGGAAATTACAAAGTCTCACAACTGCCAAACTTGAAGATAAATCAGAGGTGGCAAGTTGGGGAATCTTTGCTCACTTGTGAGCCTAGCTGCCCTGTAATTCTAGGACTGTGCTCAGTAAAATTCTTTTAAGGCAGTAGTATTGTTTTATCCACTGGCCTTTGTAAGGAGACCTACCTAGTAACTCTCTCAGCCCACCCCACCCCTCTTAACATTAACACACACACACACACACACACACACACACACACTTTGCATTTTAAAGCAATTTTTTCTTTTTCAGTGTTTCCTCCCAGGCCTGGGGATGGAGGTTGGAGCAGGCACTTAGAGAATTTCCTTTGAATTCTGTAATCTGCATTCTGGGTCATTATCTTTGAGGTAGCTTGTATCCAGAGCAGTCATTTCCAAATAAACCTTCTGGTGGTGGAGAATGAACATGATAGGGGCATATTCCACTACTAATTTACAGATCACCCTACTGCTACATGTCTTCTCCATAAAGCCAGTTGGAAGAAAACCTGCAAGCGATGGTTGGACAACTTCTCATCTATTTGCAAAATGAGCTCTTGAAAAGTTCACACTGAGTTAAATCCCCTTCAGTGAAAAACTCATATGCTCCAGAAATATGGGATTTGCTCTAGTACAAAAACTCCATCAGGTCATAGGCAGAAGGTACTGAATTCAGAACAGGACTATGTGGGTACCCAGTCTGGGCAAAAGCATGAAACACCAGGCCTGGTTCAGCCCTTGACTGGTTCTTGTTCAACAGGCCTTGTCGTATGACTGGTGTTTACTGATTTGAAACAGAAGTAAGGAACTTCCATTTCTATTAAGAGCCTGAAAAACTTCCAGATTCTTCATAATGTAATCCAAGTACTTTGAATTATTTCTTTTTACAGTATCTCATCTGTATCATCACACACCATTACATATAATAAAGTGTCAGCATTGAAAGAAGCATTTATGGGGTTTATTTATTATGAATTCGATACTTCTCCTAATAGGAAACTTTGTAAAAGACTTAGAAATGGACAGAAATTACTAAATGTTCCCATTGGTTTTTTCTAACCATTGTAACAAATTTCCAAAACCTAGTGGGTTAAAACAACATAAATTTATCATCTTATACTTAGGGAAGTCTGAAATTTGAAATGGGGCAAAATCTAAGTGTCATCAGGGTTACATTGCTTCTGGAAGGCAGAGGGGAGAATCTGTTTCCTTCCTTTTTGCAGGTTCTGGTAGCTCTCTGCATTTCATGGCTGGTGCACCCTTCCTCCAACTTCAAAAGCAGCAATGCAGTATCTTCAAGCATCGGATTATGACCTACTCCTTTCACTCCCTTTTTTACCTTAAAGGACCTTGTAGCTATCTTGCGCCCACCTGGATGACTCAGGAGAATTTCATTATCCTAAAACCATCTGATTAACAAACAGTTCCATCTGCAATCTTGACACTCCTTTTCCATGTGACATAACATATTCACAGGTTCTGAAATTAGGACATGGACATGGGAATAGGAGAACATCATTCTGCCTGCCACAGTGCTCTTTCAGTGGAATACTCATTGTTATCTATGTAGTGGGACTGACTCCACGTGGATGTCCTCCTTGTCTTTGACAAGTCTCTTACAACTCTGTAAACTGAAGACTCTGAGAGCAATGAAAATAATTCTTTTCTATAGAAATAAGTCAAGCAGAGAAAATCAATTATCACTTACTTTCACTTACTTGTGGCACATAAGGAATAACATGGATGACATTAGAAGGAAAGGAAAAGTGAATTGGGGGGAATTGGAGGGGGGGACAAAACACGAGAGATACACACTGAGAAACAAACAGGGTTTTAGAGGAGAAGAGGTGGGGGGACAGGTGAACCTGGTGGTGGGTGTTAAAGAGGGCAGGGAGTATTGCAGGGAGCATTAGGTGTGGTGCATAAACAATGAATCCTGGAACACTGAAAAAATTAAATTAAAAGAAAAGAAATAATAAGTTGTGTCTAACAAATATATAATTTATTTCTGCCCTATAGAAAAGATAATTCTAAACTGTATTATTTGCTTGATTAATATTAAATAGTTCTGCATCAATTAGTAAATTTATTTCAACACTGCTGATTATCTATATATGTGTATCTGTTCTTCAGAATCACCTTTGAATCAGTTTTAAAATTGTGTTGGTGGGCACCTGGGTGGCTCAGTGGGTTAAAGCCTCTGCCTTTAGTTCGGGTTGTGATCTCAGGGTCCTGGGAGCCCTGCATCGGGCTCTCTGCTCAGCGGAGAGCTGGCTTCCTCCTCTCTCTCTCTCTCTGCCTGCCTCTCTGCCTATTTGTGATCTCTATCTGTCAAATATATAAATAAAATCTTTTAAAAAAATAAATAAAATTGTGTTGGTTCCTTCATTAATTAAATTAAATAAAATCTTAATGTGTTCATTTTAGATCTGTATGACAGTGAAGATTTTATTTTTAAAAATTAAATTTTTAACATGCTTGGAATGACCCAGTAGCCAAGAATTAGCCTCCTGGAATACATACCAAGAGCTGACACTCTCTAGAGCAATATTTCCCAAAGGGCACTCTATCTAACACTAATTCTGAGGATGTTAATAAATATTCCCTGAAAGAAGGGTTTTATTTTATTTATTTTTTAAAGATTTTATTTATTTGTTTGACAGAGATCACAAGTAGGCAGAGTGGCAGGCAGAGAGAGAGGAAGGGAAGCAGGTTCCCTGCTGAGCAGAGAGCCCTGATGTGGGGCTTGATCCCAGGACCCTGAGATCATGATCTGAGCCAAAGGCAGAGGCTTTAACATACTGAGCCACCCAGGCACCCGAGAAGGGTTTTATTTTAAAATAATTTGAGGAAAATCTTTTATTCATAGAACCTCTCACAGAGTTTGTGTTCCATGTAAACATTTTAGAAAATTCTATTCTTGATTATTGGATTTTTGCCACATTGTGAACCAAAACCAAACCAGTAGTCAAGACTCTTATAAAATAATAATGTTCAAGCCAAAAAACTTAATTCTCCATATAGTTGTGGGTCCATTTTTAGGTTTTGTATTCTGTTCCATTGATCTATGTGTATATTTTTGTACCAGTACCATACTGGTCTTGAAGACCATAACTTTGTAATATAGTTTGAAGTCCAGAATTGTGATACCTCCAGCTTTGTTTTTCTTTTTCAAGATTGCTTTGGTTACCTGGGGTCTTTTGTGGTTCTATACAAATTTTTAGGATTGCTTTTTCTAGCTCTTGTGAAAAATGCAGGTGATATTTTGATAGGGATTGCATTAAATGTATATATTGCTTTGGGACCCCAATGTTTATAACAGCATTACCAACAAAGATGAATTACAGAAAGAGCCCAAATGTACACATCAACTCATGAATGAATAAAGAAGATGTGGTATATATACACAATGGAATACTACTTGGCCATCAAAAAGAATGAAAGCTTGTCATTTGTAAAAAAAACTTGGATGGAGCCAGAGTGTATAATGTTAAGTGAAAATAAGTCAGTCAGAGAAAGACAGATACCATATGATTTCACTCATATGTGGAATATGTATATATATATATATATATTTTAAAAAATTCATTCTCTCAGTTCCTTTGTCTCAATCTACACCACTACAAAAGACTCTTGGGTGTCTTTAACTAAAACCTGCCTGCAACCAGAAAGGTTGTAGACATATAGGTATATCTCAGAAGTGAGTCTATCACTAATTTCTATTTTTTTAAAGATTTTATTTTTAAATAAAAATATTTTTTTAAGATTTTTTTTATTTGAGATGCACAGAGTGAGAGAGAGAGAAAGACGAAGAGACAGAGCACGAGCAGAAGGTAGAGGCACAGGAAGAGGGACAAGCAAACTCTCCACTGAGCAAGAAGCCTGATGCGGGACTCGATCCCAGGACCCTGGAATCATGACCTGAGCCGAAGGCAGACGTTCAGCCAACTGAGCCACCCAAGCATCCCTCTAATTTCTATTTTATTTTTTTAGATAGTGAAGAAGTTGAGATTGGATTTAGGGAACAAAATTATTATTGTACAACAAATCATCAGAGATCCCAAATTCACATTCATTATCTAAGTTTTCACCTTCCTGGTAAGAGGGGGCCTGGTAGCTGATAGGCAGATGACTCCTTGGTGATTATGAATCAAAGAAAGATGTGGTATGCCTCCTTGGATCAAGTAAGATAATAAACATGAATATTATTATATGTTTACCATTTCCAGGCATTGTGCTGAATGAACACTGCGCATGACTTCATTTAATACCTAAACTAGTAATATCCTCATCTTACTAAAATAACAAAACCATAGATCCAGTAAATCATTTGTTCAATGTTACATGGTGTGTGAGTGGCTGAGTTGAGATTGAGCTCCACCGAGTATCAAGTGTTATGATACACAGGTCCACAGGCCCTTAGCTGATGGGGCCAGCTATAGTTCAGATTTCATAACTTTTAAGATTTTAGAGAAGGAAACAGTTCATGTCATGTGCATTTATAACACCCCTAGTAAAATTAGGGGTAGCATCTCATGATCAAACACATGAATAAATCTGTAACAAAAAAAAAAATAGCGACCTTGAGATAAATGAAGACTATAAATTGTTTCATGTCAATTCACATCACATTTTGTTGCTAAATAATCAGAAAACAGTTTCCATCTTCTATGTTTGGGATTTGGGAACTGTTCATAAAGGATTCTGGACCTACACTTCCTTCCTTTTACCTACCCAGCTCTGTTCTAAATTTAGCATCTCTTTCTTTCCTGGATAGCGCATACAGAATACTGCTGATTTGTTTTTACTTTATGTCTTACCAGCTATCAGCCTTGTAATACCAGTTTCCTTTTTCAGTCAGGGCAAAATACAATTAGCCTCCAGGGGGAGCTCCAGGCTCCCGGTTTCGTCTCCTCTTGGTCTGACTTTGCACACCCCAGTGCACACACATCTGGACATGTCAAGAGAGACTTTTATTCAGCCACCAGACTGAGGGTGTGGTACCTTTCCCCCATTTTTTTCTTTATTGGGAGTCCATCTTTCCTCTCCATACTTGGTACAAGGGATGATCAGAAGTAGCTCCTGGCTGGGGCCTACATGCCCTGAGACAGCATAGGGTGGGCAGTTGAGATAGGCCAGTGTCCTGTAGCCTTTAGGAATATGCAGGCTGTGCTTCCATTTTCCATGGCAGGCTTTTGTACTGCTTTCCCTTACCATCAGCATGGTACAGTGGAGAAGGCAGAGGTTTTGGTCTGAGCCCAAAAGAAAATGAGAAAAGTAGGTCTTCCTTAAATGAATCACAGGGAGGTCTCTGCATACTCAGCCTCGTTCAGCAGGCCACCCCTTGGAATGTGGGATAAAAGTTCACAGAAAAGTTCACATGCCTATGTCCCACATGAACTTCAAAGGGACATAGCTGTAGTGAGACTGTTAGCTAGGTCCCTGGACAAACACCGTCTCATTCCCATTTAGCCACAATTTATAAATATAATTGTCTGGATGTAGGTGTTCTTGGTTTCCATCACATTCCTTGGCCTGTTTGCTTCTGTCTACACCATGCATTTGGGTGCTTTTATGTCCACATTTGTGGGAACTCCTTCTAGTCTTTGCGAAAATTGTCCTGAAGATTGCATTCATTTGTGTGTTATGGTTTACCAGTTTAGCTCTCAGATGGTAACTGCACACCCAGAGCTGGTATTCAAAACCCTGAACAACTGGAATGACATAAGCAGCAGCCAATCAGGGCAGATGATAGCTACGAGCAACCCAAAGCACGGGGATGATCAATGCTGTTGGAAACTCAGCCTGGCTGGTGCAGATCCATTTAAGAAACTAGTCTATGATTCTATTCTAGTTCTTCCTTTCTCTCTCTCTCTCTCTCTCTCTCTCTCTCTTTTTTTAGAAAGGAAGAGAGAGAATCCTAAGCAGCCTCCATGCCCAGTGCAGAGACCAATATGGGGATCCACACAGGGCTTTATCCCACAACCTTGAAATCATGACCTGATCTGAAATCAAGAGTCAGATGCTTAACTGATTGAGCCACCCAGGCACCCCAAGATCCTTCCTTCTTGGACCCACCTGTGAAATATGTCTCCATGTAACATTGAGGAAGGTGTCAGAAATCTTCTCTTCCTGTAAAACCATTATAATACTTGTTGCAGTGGGAAAAAACAAGTAAACAAAAAACCAATGGTAGTTCTAATTATTCTTACCACCTATTTATACATAATATGAAAGAAACATTTTTTTTTTTTTTTTATCTAATAGAAGTTGATACCTCTATCAAGAAAGCAGGATGTGGTCTCTACCAATACGCTTTTACTTCTAAATGGACAGGTCCTAAGCGACAAGCTTCAGCTCACAAAGAATTGCTGCTAGAGCTATTGACATTACTAACTGTAGAAAGCTCCAAAAATATATTTTCTAAACCTGCTGACTATAACCTTCTGCTCAGCAACCAAGACTACCAGAAGACAAAAATACACATTTTTGTCTAAATAGCTTTGAACTTCTGAAGCATGAATTACTAAGCTGCCCATTGTGCATGACCTAAATCATGAGTATTTTCCATACACATTAGTCAATGGCATCTCCTGCCAAAATATGACAATACTAGTGGCCCTACTAGACATTCTAAACAACAGAAGAAAAGAAAAAAAAAGATGAGCACTAAGGTGTGGGAGTTGTTGCAAAGAATTGTAATAGCAAGTACCAGAAAAGGCAGGCCAAGTTCTTCTACCAGAGAGATTTCTCTGGTTCATGACAATATCCAGGCATGGAGTAGGCTTTGAAGGCAAAAAGCACAAAACATAAACATTGGAACAAACATTAATATAACCTCCCATTCTGCAGAGGAGAAAACAAAATCTTTCAACTTTATCTGAACTACAGTTAAATCCTTTTGAGTTTTCTGATGAATATGCATACAACCTACTTTATAAAAATCAGTTATATGACCTTTTTGGTTGGGATATTTCTGTTACATAAAGCATGGGATGACTGCTATTGGACAAAATTTCCCCTTTATCCCTTTACATAAAATAGACTATGAAGAACCTTTTCTCCTTTCCCATTCTCTCTCTTCTTCAGGGGTTCATTTTTAGCCATATTTGTAGTTTCAAGGACAGTTCTGCATAGAAATTTGAAAAATCCACTCCCATCAATTTCAAATCTCCTGACCTAGCACTATTCAAAGTGTGTTTACACACCACTGCTGAGTTTTTCTTATCAGTCCTTATCAGGACAGGATTATATGGAAATTGGGAGTGGCATTCAGAATTTGTCAGTTTGTCAGAACAATTTTAAATCTCTTAAAGCTAATCATAGTAAAGAGGGATTTATACTTTGTGTAGTCATCCATTAAGAATCTCACTAGTGGGGCGCCTGGGTGGCTCAGTGGGTTAAGGCCTCTGCCTTCGGCTCGGGTCATGATCTCAGGGTCCTGGGATCGAGCCCCGCATCGGGCTCTCTGCTCAGTGGGGAGCCTGCTTCCTTCTCTCTCTCTGCCTGCCTCTCTGCCTGCTTGTGATCTCTCTCTGTCAAATAAATAAATAAATAAATAAATAAATAAATAAATAAAGGAATCTCACTAGTTTCACTCCCTATTACTGGATCTCTTAGAATCTCATGGTTTATGTTAAACTATACATAGATTTTTAGATATGAAGTTCAGAGATCTTCCAACTCTTTTCAAAGTACTCTTCTCTCCAAACAAAGTTTTACACAGAGGTCCATTGTTTAAAACAAAAGAACAAAAGAGCAAACAAATATCCAGGTCATAGGAACAAGGTAATTTGGTTCCGGACATACTCAGGATTTGCCCACCCACCACACTCCATAATGGCCCCTAAAACACTTTCTCAGACCCCTGGAGCTGCATAGTGCCCAATGTGAAAAACACTATCTTTCTAATAGTAGGCAGTGTAAACACCTGGAAGGAAAAGGTTTAACCCAGTGACCAGAACTGACAAAAATTCTGTAAGTTAGAAAAAATAAAAGGCAAGCATACAGACTTTTAGGAGCATAACTACTTCTCCTGAAAATTTCCAAGAAGTGATGGCCAAAGGTTAATTGTTATATTTACCTCTGAAAATCTGAGGTATCCATAACCTTTTATTGTTTTTACCAAATTATGCTTTTTATATACTTTGAGAAAAATGCAGAATTTCCTGTCAGGGACTGTGGTTTTAGTTGGTTGGTTGATTTTTGTGATCATCCAAGGTCAACTTTCCTCAAGTTCAAAGACAGAAAAACACAAGAAACCAATGTAGAAGTCACACATTTCTTGATAATCTTTTGACCCAACAAGGAGCAGGTAGTTGGAAACACTAATCTGATTAGTCCCAAAAACTGCACTTCTGGAGAAAAAGAATGACACCTCCTCAGCAAAAATATTTGAAAGAACATACTGCAACCTCAGGTCAGGTATCTACAGGCTCCTCCTATCCCCATCTGGAAGGATAGTGTTCCTGGAAACACTTGGCATAAAGGAAAGAAGCAATTACCATCATTTTTTTAAGGAAAAAAATTTGAGCATTCCTAGACCAAGAAAATAACCTCTCTCAGGCTTTTCTGTTACCTTAGGACAAAACTTGCCAACAGATGCATAAAATATCAAGATAAAGCAGAGATGTTCACACAGTTCAAAGCTCTGTATCTTAGCATCAAGCCACTGAGTGTAGTTCCTGGGAAAGGAGCTTGGTGAGGTCACTGGCACTGTTCAGGGCACACGTTGCCCCTGTATTGGCTCATTGCCACATGAACATTAAACCCTATTTTCACTTTTTATCTATTTTTATAAAAACAATAAACCTCCTTGGATTTCATTCAATTAGCAAAACAAGTACAAATGTAGGTCTTTCATAAAAGCGAAATGGCATAATGCAAATGTTTGAAAAGCAGGGGACACCTGTACTGGGCAAAACTTTGAGAACCCCAGGAAATTTGCCTTGGTTACAGTGCACTGTGCTATGGGGAATTTAGGCAGATGAAGACCCTGAAAAGGCAGATTCCCGAGGACCCATCCATAATTGAAAGTGGCTTCATATTTTCTTTGGGTCAGTTGTCAAGATGAGGAGTTCAGCATTAGCCGTGAGTTCATGGAGAAGAAGGAGAATGCAATTCATTCATCAAAGTGCCAAAATAGTGAAAAGATGACCGTGTTTTGTTCTGACCTTTCTGGTCTAGTTTTCTTGTCTACATAGCAGACAGATGCCCCTTATGACCTGCCAAACTTAGTGTAGTTTGGAATTAGCAATTGCTACTTCAAGGTACTGTCATTTCATTTGCTCTCCCTCACAGATTTCTCTCTCTCTCTCTCTCTCTCTCTATGTATGTATGTATTAAAGCTTCTCTTAAGGGAAGCTTTAATACATAGGTTGGAGGACTTTTGTCACTCTACAGACAATGTTTTGGGTCCAGAGAGAATGGAAGAGGTGGATAAGAAGATACAAAATATCTTAAAGAATCTGGGAAGACCTATTTTCAATGTCTAAGATAGCAGTTGTGTTTCACTTCATTTTTCCTCATTCCAAATGATCTTTTCTTCTCAAATCATGTATACTTGTACATCTTAGAGCAAAGCTGTACAGTGACTCATGAGATAGTGACAGATAATACAGGAGTTCATGATTACTGCATGATTTCATCTAGAATGAACTCAGTGTGGTTTGCAAGATTTGTATCAACTTCTAACCATGAACTATAGATTAAACAATCATTTTTTTTTTCTTCAAATATTTTATTTATTTATTTGACAGACAGAGATCACGAGTAGGCAGAGAGGCAAGTGGGGGAGGGCTGTGGGGAGGGGAAGCAGGCTCCTTGCCTAGCAGAGAGCCAGATACGGCCCTTGATCCCAGGACACTGGGATCATGACCTGAGCCAAAGGTGAGAGGCTTTAACCTACTGAGCCACCCAGGCACCACTAAGCAATCATATTTTGCAATAGCAACTATGAAGTTATCTGAAGTTATCTGAAGACAGATAACTTCAATATTTCACTTCGCTTTAAAATCGTATGTTTGAACATCAACTTGGATGTTGATAAAGAAACCTCGAAAATTTGTCTTTAAATTGAAGCTATAGGGGCACCTAGGTGGCTCAGTCATTAAGCGTCTGCCCTCAGCTCAGGTCATGATCCCAGGGTCCTGGGATTAAACCCCACATCAGGCTTCCTGCTCAGTGGGAAGCCTGCTTCTTCCTCTCTCACTCCCCCTGATTGTATTCCTTCTCTCACTGTCTTTCTCTCTGTGTTAAATGAATAAGTAAATAAATAAATTAATAAATAATAAAATCTTTGGAAAAAATAAAAACTGAAGTTACAGAATATTTCATTAAGACTCTGGGACTGGCTGGAGGTTATTTTTTTCCCCCTTTCTACATATAGGGAAAATTTAGGCCCAGAAGTGTTTAGGACTGTCATAAATTCCATGACTAGACATCAGATTTCCACATTATTGTCTCAACCTAGCCATTAAGTCAAGCCTTCACTCTAGTAGGATTCTTTGCTGAAGTAAAGTATTTTTCATATAGTTTTTCCATAACATTTAATTTTCTGTGCCCATATAGATAATCAAAAAACAAATCTGACATATTCTAGAACTGAGAAAATTTGACCATTTTCCAGGATATTTTGGGATTTCCAAATTAAATCTATACTGTTAGCAAATTTTCTGTTACCCATAATATTGTTTTGAGGAGAAGAGTTTTTTTAAATATTAGCTGTTATGTTGAATTATTCTCCTTTCAACAAGAAGTTGATGTGGAGTTAATAAGGACTCCATATGCTAGTAGCCCTACACATGAGCATGTTCAAATCTTTAAAAACATTCGATTTTAAATATCTCTCTGGGAGAGATGACGTAGGATGAGATAGAGAAGTGTGCCAATCATGATAAAACATCCATTTCCATGTGGACATCCAGAAGCACAAGAGTGGGAGGAAGTCATGAATAGCTTGATGGAACATTTTCCACGAAAGTGGAGTGTCTGCTGGGTAGTTGGTAACCTGAGAGGAAGTACACCAGGTAGAACACAGTAGAAATCCATGGAGATGTTGTGAGATTTCATGTCATTCTCACAGAGTAGGAGGAAAAGAGTCAGAAAGGGTAGAAGGAAGGTGAAGTTTCCTTCTCTACAGTGAAGCAACTCATTGATCATGCTACAAACTCTTGATATCATCATGTAAAAGGATTTATGTACTTTTGATGAAAGCCTAGGTTAGCTTGGGATCGAAAGTGGATGAAAGCTTTGGGATTCCAATTCACCTTTATGTCGCCCTCCTTTGATGTGACAAAAGTGGACTGCAGTCCCTAAAGCCAAAAAGATGCATTTTGCTACAACTAACTCATCTTGAATGATGAGTTATGAAACTCATACCAATCATGAAGTGATCACTTCATGATTGGTATGAAACCCTGAAATTATAATTTGCTAATGGCTTTCCACAGCCATTATGAAAAATATGATTATTTATACCATGCAAGCCAACCAACCAGGGTTTATTCTGTTAGGTTTCAGTTTGTAACACAAACATTATGATCAGGAGTTTTTTCATAAAAGATAATATTCTTCCTATTGAATTGTTTTATTCAGATATCACAGCTGACTGTGCTTAGTTACTTCATTGGTATAGGGCCAGGGAATAATTAGAGCAAGTTCAAAGGTTCAAAGGTTTGACCTCAGATGGTCAGCTGGGCTTTCTTAATTGCATGTCATTGTCAGGCTGAGTAAGAGCTGCTGCCCCTAAAATATTTGTCATTTTTGAAGTCTTTTTACAGATGCTAACTACTATGGTCATCATTCTCATAATCAAAACCTGTAATTCTAGATGTTTTGCTTATGGATTCATTCAACAAATATTTATTAGGCAATATGCTAGGCACCATGCCCAGTACTGGGAATTAGGAGATAAATAAGAGAAAAGGGAACAAACATTTGAGAACTTCAGCTGTCCCAATTATTATGCCAACCAACTTACATGAAAAAGGTTTTTTGTTGTGTTTTTTAAAATTTTTTTTGAAAGAGGTTTTTTTACTCTAAATCAACCCCATTATGTACACATCATTTTCCCATTGATCCTTTTTTAAAAAATTTGACTATTTTAAAAGTTATAAAGGTATTATATGATCATTATAGAGAATATGAAAAATATGGAAAGGCACAAAGGGGGAAATTATAGCATTTCTAATACAACCCCTGTAGATAAGTACTATTAACTTGAAGCACTTTTTCTGTATGTGAATTAACATTGCTCTATGCTGAAAGATTGTAATGTGTCTTGAGGAGATACAGTCTTTGTAGAGATGCTGATGCAGATTAGAAACTGGAGGCCCTGGAGCTAAATTTGCTGTTGATATGAGACTTTGGGAGATTCATTCTCCCCACTCCCATGCCCACCCTATTCATCCTCACTGAACAACTCCTTGTCCTCCATTAAGCCTAAGGAAATGTCGTTACCTCTGAAAGCTCTTCCCTGACATTCCTCCCATACATTCACCCATTTGTTACTGTTCCCCAGTCTGTGTTCCTGGGACACCCTGACTTCTGTGTAGCTTGAATTGTAAAAAAGTACTTGCTCCTATTGGTTTCATGTTCACTTCTCCCACAGTTCTGTGGGGCAGCTTGAACCCTCTTATTTACTGTTGCATCTTCACTACTTATCAAAGTATCAGGCATAGAAAATATTCTTTGGATTAACTGAATGAATGAAAAGTTATGTATGAAGACCTAAGATTCTATAGGAATTCTGTGAGGACCAGCAGCCAAGAAGTGGGTTAGCAGCTGTTGGTACGTGCATTGCTGGGGCAGAGGAGGGAGAGAAGGGCGTGCAGAGATGAGGAAGTGCAGAAACTCAGTGTGGAACTTGGGAGGAGACCAAAAAGTATATTGGTGGACTTTATTTATACAATAGATAAATTTCTGAAATTTCACTTTTTTGGGAAATGGATTCATTCTCCTGTTGATATACACTTTAAGTTCCAAGTTGTGGATACAGATACACACAAACACACAAATATCTAAAATTAGCATTTAAAAATCATAGTTAAGAATGTCTAAGCATTTTTAACTAAAAGAATATCTGAAAATAACTCTATAATAATCATAATCTCATATAATAACTCAAATACATTATCGAATATTCAGCAGCAGAGAGAACAGAGAAACTTCCTAGAATCAGGAGATATGGGAAAGAATAAACCTCTTCTTTCTGGAGCAGCACTTCGGACATTTTTTAAAGGAATTCATTAGAAGGAGTACTTTTGAGCAAGTGTTCTCTTACATCTTTTACTTCTTGGCTTCTTTCCAAACCAGATGAGAAGTATCAACTGAGAAGTCTAAAGTCTGCTGCTTGGAATTTTCTTACATTCATACAGATGCAGTTTTTTATGAGTTCTGTCTTCCCTACTGTTATTTGCCTTAATGTTCTCTGGGTTTGGTGGATTTAAGCAGTGGTAGAGCTGGCAGAGCCTGAGCAATTACCTAATCTAGATCCATCTCTTTGTAGTTGATGAAAACAAAGGGGGGAAAAGTCTTGCTAAGCACACATGCTAGTTGCTGGCAACCTCAACCTAGGCCTCTGGACTCCCTGCCCCTCTGGTGTCCTTGGCCTGGACCATTTGGTCTCTCAGAGTGAGCCACGTTTGTATGTGTTTCAGAAAAGGAGGGTGAGGCAACTCTTAGGATTCAAGACTGACTTATCACTTATGTGACCATGGCCACCATCAGCCTGTGCATCTTAAAGAGCTGAAGGAAGTACCATGCTTAGGATAGAAGGGAGGAGGGCTGGAAATATTACCCACTCTCTGCAAAAGAGCTTGTGACATCTTGAAGGAGCTCATATCTGGATTCACTATCCTAAGTGATTATCCTAAAAAAGGAAAAAAAAGAAGTGACAGTGAAGGGATTTGGAATGATATTAACTCATTCTTTACATTTAATTTACATTGGATCTGCATCAAGTCAGCATTTGGAAGAGTATATTTTCCACCTCCTTTAGAGTACATTTTGAAAATATCAGTGATAATAGAAAAGCAATATTAGACTAAAAAAAGGGAAGATCTCCCAAATCTCTCCACATATATTCAACTCTCATTAAATTCAAAGAAGATAAGATACAGAAGTCAAACTTGGAAAAGAAATAACTAGGGCCATTTCACCACCTCAAGTCCATCCTCTGGGATGTTGAGTCACACATAGAACTTGAAAAACATGCAAATGAATATTGGCCCACAATATCTGTCCTATGAATTTGAGTATATGTGAAACCACCTAAAGGAATATAGCATGCAATGAACAACAAAGCACCAAGCCAGCTCCTCTGTGCTGAGTGAATGCAGAGTGCAGACTTTCATCCTTCTGTGAAGTAAAAATAGAGCTGAGACTGGGCCATGTGCCTGGCTAGCTGGCCCTTGGAGCTCAGCACATCTGGGCTCTGGCTTTACAGAGAAACGCAAGAAACAATATAATCCTCATGGTCTTTTGGCCACAAAGATCCTCCAACCATTCCCAATCTGTCAGGGTGCTAATCTGTTTTGAACATTCAGTCTTTCTTTCCAGAAAGTCTTCCCAGAGTAACCCAACCATTCCACCAAGCTGCCAATACGGCCTGACTTCTGTGTTCCTTCAGCTGGAATTCTGCACATACATCTATTTCTTCCCTATTAACAAACATACATCTGTTTCTTCCCTATTAATTCAGATGCTGCTTGACAAAAATCTGACTCTTGGTGGGTATATTGGTCAGTGGTCTGCAGCACTTTGTTCTGTGAATGTCTGTAAAAAGATGCAGCTTTATAAATGATACCTATTAAGAAAAAGTGGCTTCTAGAGGTTTTGTGCTCTCTCTAAGCTCTCCCAAAACTCTGGCTGCACTAAAGACTTTGAGGTAGTGAGCGTTGTGGGGAACAAAGGGTTAAAGAGAAGATGATTACGATTTAATGGATCCTAAGAAACTGATTTTCATTATCTATTTTTAATCTCTCATATGATTTCCACCCCAGTAAAATGAGGCCTGCTTACTCTTGTTTTGAAGCCAGGTACAGTCAAAACATTGAAATCACATCATTCTGACTCAGAAGGCTTTCAAAAATTTACTAAATTGTTGTAATTTTCTTAAAACTTTCGAAAATCCTCTCTAGACATCTTCTCCCCAAGTTTCATACTGACAAGGGCAACTTCACTCAAATTTTGGTGAGTAAAATCCTCCATCTAGTTACATACTGATGTACTGAAGAACAGATTAAAGTTACAAAGGGAATCCATGTAGATTACATCATATTTAGCTCAATAAGCATGTATTGAGCACCTGCTGTGCTCACAATCCCTGCCTATTGGTGATGAAAATAGCACAGTAGACAGAAAAATTGTCTCATTTTATACAAAAGAGTCTACACTCAGAGATTAAGAAGGGCATTTTGCTGGTAGAGTGGTGATATCTGAACTAAACCTAGGACTATATAACTTTTAGATCATTACTCTCTGGTTGTCTATCCAATAGTGTGTTCTTCACAGATAGAAAAACATGAGCTATTAAACAACAACAATAACAACAAAATCCTTTTAGTTATACTCAGTTGGAATTCTTAAACTGGCCTAAAAATGATAGCTGTAGCCAACTACAATTTGTTTTTTTTAATTAATTTATTTATTTTCAGAAAAACAGTATTCATTATTTTTTCACCACACCCAGTGCTCCATGCAATCCGTGCCCTCTATAATACCCACCACCTGGTACCCCAACCTCCCATCCCCCTGCCACTTCAAACCCCTCATATTGTTTTTCAGAGTCCATAGTCTCTCATGATTCACCTCCCCTTCCAATTTACCCCAACGCCCTTCTCTTCTCTAACACTCCTTGTCCTCCATGATATTTGTTATGCTCCACAAATAAGTGAAACCATATGATAATTGACTCTCTGCTTGACTTATTTCACTCAGCATAATCTCTTCCAGTCCCGTCCATGTTGCTACAAAAGGCCAACTACAATTTGAAATGGCTTTCTAAAGAAGAAAAAAAAAGGGAAAGAAAGAAATGGTTTTCCATTTGGCATCTTTACTCCATTGATCCTCTGTACCAGTGCTATCTTATAGAACTTTCTAAAAAGATGGAAATATTTCGTGTTGTTTGTTATGGTGGTCACTAGTCCCAGGCAACTGTTGAGCCCTTGAAATCTGGCTAATTGCAAGTGAAGAACTGAAGTATTCTACTGTATTGTGCTGTATCAAATTTGAATTTAAATAGCCACATGAGGCTCTGTAGTGTACAGATTAGAGCAACACTAAGGATAACCAGGGAATTTAACATCTTTTACAGGAGACTATTTCTCTTTACTGATAGAAGGGATATTGAACAGATATTTAACCTGTCTTATTATTTTGTGGGGTGAGGTAAAGTGCAGCAGAAAAAAAAATGGATGGGTAAAGATGCTGACAGGCAGAGCCCCAAAGGATGCAGCCTTTCACAAAAAACACAAGTGAGTAGAGATGGTGACTGCCCTTCTACATGCTGATCACTGGTAGGAAAGAGGTCATCTCTCTGCAAAGACAGTTTTACACTTGCAGTGTTGGAGGAAATAAGCTTGTGCTTACAGAAGCTCACAGAAGCCTATTTCTAAATGAATCAGCTTGGCTATTTTTAACCGTTCAAACCTACAGATATTACTGAATATTAATAAACTCTGTGGTCTAAAATGAACTGGTCGAATGTGGAAGGGAGAGAATTTATTCTTTTTTCCTCTTAATAACAGACACACAAGCGTGAAACTTTAGGCCTTTGACCTGTGCACACCAAGTTAAGATTCCAGAACTTAAAGATTCAAGTGTGGGCTCAACAGATGGCAAAACGTTCTAAAAGCACATCTGCTTTTTCTCCTTTGTACATAGCCACACTATAAAGACTTTCAAGCTGCTCAGTGTGACAAAGTTTCACCATTAACTCTGCTCCTGAGTGGAAGCTACCCCTGAGATTTGGTGGCCGGGGTCCAGATAACTTAATAAAGAAGAGAAGTTTATAATGGAATCACTGACACAAGTTCAATTTCAACAGCCCACACAGATGCCATCAAGCAGAGGGCAAACAGAAGCCAAGACTCACGGAGCTCTTAGGGCACCATAATATTCTTCCCTTAACTATAAGGAATTATTATAGACCTCAAAGACACAATATATAATAATACAAGGTAGCAGGATGAGAATTTTTAACTTGTTTTAATTCAGAAACACCACTACCTTTTCTGTTTGTCTTTTAAAGGAATGATTGGATCCATTCCAGGAGAGAATGAACTTTCCTGCCCTCTCTCCAGTCCCATCACTCTCCACCCCAGGAGGGAAAGCAAACACTTCTCCTTACCCCTGGCAAGTGTCTAATGAGTAAACCTCCCTGCTCTGGAAAGCGAAAGTAGTGTTTAGTTGTTAGCAATTTTGACTCTGAACTTCATAGCCATTGAAGATTATTGCATGAAAGGAAAGTACATAGTATGAAGCTTTGGGTTCCATGGATAGAAGGTCTAGCCTACGGAGCTGTGGAAAATAATAACATTTGGGGGCAGTGGGCAAAACACTAGGGGAGTCACTGGTTGGGGAGAATTGTCTGGGAAAAGGAAACAGGATGGAAGGGGTGAGGAAAAGGGGAACTATGTGGTGAGTAATTAGAAAACTATCTTGAATATAAGAATCATAGTGTTCTTCATCTACCAGCCAGTGTGGACATAAGTGACAGTCATCCCCAAGTCAGTATCTGGAACCTCAGAGGTAAGTTTTCTCCATCTGTATCAACACCTCACTAAGTTGGCTGCATGATGGACACAACAATATCTTTGTTACAGAATGCTGACTTGTTATCTGCAGGGCCATTGTGTGGACCATATTGCTACTCTATCTATCCCAGGGCAATTTAAGCTCAAGGACTCCCTAGACCCTCCTGTGAGTCCTGGGATGTGCTTCTCTAACTTTAACTTGGGAGAACTGAGTTGAGCAAGTTTATATCCTGAGCTGAGACAGTGACCTTTAAGTGGAAAGCTCTATATGTTAGTGGATCACAGATTATCTCTTTAGTATCCATTTCTTCTCTGATCACCTACAAACAGATTGCAAATATTTTTTAGGTCTCCACCATCTCTTTTCTTTTCAGTTTCTTATTTAAGGGACAGTGACCCTGTCTCCATTCTCAGTGTGGGACATATGGTAATCCTACCCCATTGTCAGTGATATCCAGAATGCAGGCTTAAACCAATTAGCTCATGGTATTCCCCCTTGCAGCAGGTACTGGTCCAGGACTAGAGTGTGTGACCTATCTGGACCCAGTCAGACAGAAAGAAAGGACTTTTATTTTATGACTGTAAAAGATGCTGTCCCTTTCACCTGTAGGACATGAGCAAGTCACTCTGATTCCTAATTACAGCCATCTTAGAAATACAAGAGAAACCAATCATAAATTGATACAAAACCTTTGACACAGAAAGAAATGGAAAATATTTTCATGTTTGAAGACATTGTTGAACCACTAAAATAGCCGTTTCTGAAGCCCATCCTACTTAAAGATATATTCATTTCCTTGTTTAGATCAATTTACTTGGAGTTGTCCATTAATTACAGCTGAAAACTTACTTTAAATACTTACTAGAGTAAGTAACCCAGGTAACTGATAGGGAAAACTGCTTCTGTGCTCTTTCAATGATTAGGCAGAAAGGAAAACCATTTAGTGTAAGAGAGGTAAGAAGATAAGTAAGTAGCCATCATCCCTAAAGGTATGCAAATTTCCCTTTAAGACCAAATGTAGACACAAACTACCTTTATTGATTGATTGATTGATTTTTTAAAAAGATTTTATTTATTTATTTGTGTGAGAGAGAGAGTATGGGTGTGCATGCACCTGCTCAAGCTGGGGAAGGGGCAGAGGGAGAGGGAAAGAGAGACTCTCAAACAGACTCCATGCGGAGTGCAGAGCCCAACACAGGGCTTGATCATGACCCGATCCAAAACCAAGAGTCAGATGCTTAATCAACTGAGCCACCCAGGTGTCCCTCAAACTGTAACTTTAAAGAAGATTTTGATATATGACAAAGAGGAGAAATAAGGACATGAGTAAAGAACATACTGATAAATAAAATTATTCTGACTTTCAAAGTATATAACTGTGCTGTAGCTAGCTGGTGTCTAGGTTTACAGATCTTATTCTGCTGTTTGTCCTAAAATTTGTGCCCTTTACCAAAGGCTGATCCAGCTACCCATACCTACATGATCCTTTTCAGGCATCTAAATTCCCCCTAATCGGCCTCAACATGGTTAACACCTTTTGAAACTTAGCCCCTGTGGATTTCAACCTAAATTTCAACTTAAGTGTCCTATTCAGGTTCTATCTGAGAACCCATCTCTGGCTGTGTTTCTCAAAGTCTAACCCAGAAGTCCTCCACACTGGAATCACTAAGACTGACTACTTAAGATGTAGATTCCTGGGTTTTGCTTGAAGGGATTATGACTCACTAAGTCTGGAGTAGCACCCAAGGATCTGCATTTAAACCAATTCCCCAAGTGATTAAGATCAAAATAAAAATGAAAAACACTCTAGGAAAATCTTTAAGTTTTTCAAAACTAGTAATTAGGATAGCCTATCACGTATTCTGTCATGAAACAAACATTATACAAATACCATTCCTCACTATTTATGCATAAATGCATATATAGTGCTTATTTCAGTCTAGCAAATCTGGCTGGTAAATACAATTCTAAAAGCCATTTTCCATATTCCCTTTTTTTCTTAACCAATAAAAACATACTCTTTTCTTTTACCCAGTAGAATTGGCATGATCCTAAAGAATGTTTTACTCTTGCTTTCAAAGAATTCTAGTTGAAGTACAAATACACATTTACTTATAAAAAAAGAACGTCAGAAGAATAATGGAAAGATATCTCTGAACCTGAACATAGACTTTTAGTGAAAATTCAATTTTTCCAATAAATTCTGAAAATTGCTAAATACATTCAGAATCAGGGTACTAATACATTTGAACCCAAAGGCGACTAAAAATAAAAAGGAGAAGTGTTTTAAGAAGTGACCATCCATATAGCAAGGTCATTCCTACCCATAACAGAAGAAGAAAGTCCCTCCTATTCCAGAATATCTTCCCCACCCATTTAGTCACCCACTGCCTTCCGTTTTCACATCACATTTCTTTAATTTATTATGTTCAGGGCTTCTGTAACCTTGAACCATGATGTGGAAGAAATAGCATATCAACCAACTGCAAACAATTTTGCTAGAGTGTATGTAACAATCCATACATTAAATAACATAAAATACATACATAAAATAACTGATGTGCTGGCACCCAGTCAGACAAGCTTCAGTGGATAAGGAGGATGTC
This sequence comes from Mustela putorius furo, assembly GCF_011764305.1. Taxonomy (NCBI): domain Eukaryota; kingdom Metazoa; phylum Chordata; class Mammalia; order Carnivora; family Mustelidae; genus Mustela; species Mustela putorius. The sequence continues at coordinate 37,940,672 of NW_025421987.1, forward strand.
TTAAATTGGTTTCTCCAAGAAGCAGTTGCTGAGACAAAGATTTAAAGGATAGTCAATTATTCGAGATCAGATCAAAGAAATCATGGGTAGAGAAATGGGGAAGTAAAACAGGGAAAAGAGAAAAGCAATAGAGGGTGTGATTATGAGCAAGTAACAGCTGTGGCAGCTGGGGCTTGGGCCACAGGGTACTTCCAGGCCATCACATAGCACATCTTGAGTTTTCTCAACCAAGGCATAAGGAGGTCAGGTATTTATTCACCAACTGCTGTTCCTCATTGCTTGAAGGATGCTCCAGGACACTGTGTCCCCCAAGCACCATTAGTGTTCCACTTGTATGGAGTGGAGTGATCTGAGTTTCAGGGGCTTGAAGAAGAAAGCTGTCAGCACATAAGATACTGATGAGCACTGAGGGAACATGGAATGCTTCCGACAGGGTTTGCTGCAGCATCCCTCAGAACCCCTTGGGTCATATATGTTATGTTGACTCAGTCCTGTTGCTGATCCTTCAAGGTGGTGATTCATTAGAACATCAAAAGAGAAAAGTAAAAAGACGACAGGAATGTTGATGGGGCAAGAAACAGTCTCCAGTTTTGCAGTTGGTCCCAAAGCCATAATTGGAAGTTATCATCTCTATCCTCCACCACTTGTTTAGCCATCTCTCTGGCCTTAGTTGCTTGCTTGGTGTGGTAACCGAGACCTTCAGCCTTGAGGGGTCTGAGCCATGATTGCCTTACTCTTGTCAGAGACTGCTTGAATTGGCAGTTCATGATTATCAACATGTATGAACTCAGTAAAAGTACCCTAGTCAATTTCCTGGGTTCCAGATATTTTCTTACTCACATATTCAAAATTAAATTGCAAAAACAAACAAACAAAAACCCGAAGCAGTGGGATGGGTTTAGAAGGCCCTCCAGGTTGATACGCACGTTGAAGGTGCAAGGATGGGATGTGTGGAGAGGGTATGGAAACTCCATTTCTCCCCTTCCCCCAGCTCCAGGGCCTCACCCTGTGCATCTCTTTCAAGTGGCTGTTCTGAGTTGAATGGTTTAAAACAAACCAATAATACGAAGTAAAGCACTTTCCTGAGTACTGTGAGGCATCGTATCTGATTATTAAATGTAAGGAGGTGTATAGTCAGTGGCTTAATCCGGGACTTAGGATAGGCATCTGAGTTAGGGCAGTTTTGTGGGACTGAGCCCTTGAACCTGGGGAATCTGACATTAACTCTGGGTTGAATTGTATCACACAGAATCGGTATGCAAAGAATTGTAGAACTGGTAGTTGGTGTTGAAAAAACCCCACACAGTGGGTGTCAGAAGTGTTTATGAGTAAAAATAGCTCAGATTATATATTTTGGAAACATGTCCTTTATCAGAGATATGTGTCGTACACATTTTACCCAATTTGGTAGCTTGCCTTTTTGCTACCTTTTGAAGAACAAATGTTTTTAATCTTGATGAGGTCCAATTTTATAAATTTTTAAAAAATGGTTTACTGTCTTTGCAGTCTAAGAACTTTTTGCCCACCCTAAAGTAGTGAAACTTTTTTCCTTTCTTCTGGGTATTTTGTAATTTTAATTTTCTACTTAGGCCTTTGATCCATTTCAGATTTAGTTTTGAGTATGTTGATGTTTATTAGCTTTCTCATAATTATCTATAACAATAACTTTTTGATCAGATTTTTTTTCTTGTAAAGTCACCTCAGCACCTCTGTAATAAAGCAATTGATCATGTATGTGTGGGATTTATTCCTAGACTCTATTGTATACACGTTGTGTATACGCACACACACATACATAGATAGATATAGATATATACGTGTGTATATATCTATATGGATATATGAGTATCCATATACTCATATATCCATATAGATATATACATATATGTGTATATATCTGTATGGATATATACAATAAGTCTTGAAATCAAGTAGTATAAATCTCACAACTTTGTTCTCTCTTTTTATAAATTGCTTATGTTATTTTAATTCTTTTGACTTTCATATATAATTTTGAGTCAGCTCTCCAGTTTCTACAAAAAAGTTTACTGGAATTTTTATTGGTATTTTATTGACAAATTTGGAGATACAAAATTATAACGATACCAGGTCTTCTAACCCTTAATCATGGCATGCTTCTTCATTTATTTAGGTCTTCTCAAATTTCTCTTGGTGATATACCATGTGCACTTGAAAATAATATGTATATTGCAGTTGTATGCAGTTTTTTACAAATGTCAATTAAGTTTACTTGGTTTATAGTGTGGTTCATGATCTTCCATGTTGTTTTTTTTCTTAATTTTTTTAATTTTTTATTTTTTATAAACATGTATTTTTATCCCAGGGGTACAGGTCTGTGAATCCCCAAGTTTACACACTTCACAGCACTCACCAAAGCACATACCCTCCCCAATGTCCATAACCCCACCCCCCTTCTCCCAACCCCCCTCCTCCCAGCAACTCTCAGTTTGTTTTGTGAGATTAAGAGTCACTTATGGTTTGTCTCCCTCCCAATTCCATCTTGTTTCATGATCTTCCATGTTTTTATGAATTTTTTATGTTCTAGACTCCTTAGTAATTGTTGATGAAAAGGAGTTGAAATTGGATATGATGTGTTATTTATTTCTCTTTTACTCTTTCAATATTTCCTTCATGTATTTTAAGCTCCTCTTATTAGGTATATGCATCCTTATGACTGTTACATCTTTCTGATGAATGGTCTTTTGATTATTATTAAATGTCTCTGGTAATTTATTATTGGTAATACTCTTTGATTTGAAATCTATTTTATTACCTGGAACTGATATAGTCACTATAGCCTTCATATCTTTATTGTGGGCATGGTTCATTTTTTTTTCCAATTATTTGCTTTTAACCTGTGTCTTTATATTTTAAATGTATCTCTTGTAGGAAACATGTAGTAGGTCTTGCTTTTTAAAATCTATTCTGTTCATCCCTGGTTTTTAACTGGAACCTTTGGACATTAGCATTATCCACTGTCTCCTGGTAGTGGCCCGAGACAGTTCCTAGGGTCATTAACTCACTGACATTCTTGGTTTGTCTCTCCTGCCAGGCTGAGCAGGGTCTTCCAATAAGGGACTATTAGCATGTAGAGGAAAAATCTGGGCCAAAGAGTTGGAGGGAGGGCCTTGACAAGGTCTCCTTCAGAGGAAATAAAGGGGAAAAAAAAGAAGGTATTTTATTTCTTTGTCTGAGACATGCAATGGTGTTAGTTATAGGAAATAAATTTGGGGATATCAGAAATCTGTGCGTTGAAAAGTTGAGGCAATGAGCAATTAGGAAGACACCCAAAAGGAATAACAAAAGGACAGAGAAATAAGTCTTAAAAAAAAAACAAAAACAAAAAACGCTAACTTCTTCAGAAATCATTATGCTTTATTCCTTTACTTCCAGTGCTAAGTCACTCATTTATATTATTGAATTTAATATTTACAACAATCCTATATGTTAGGTGCTATGATTTTACAAATGAGGAAACTGGGACTTAGAAAAGCAATATCCCACAGTGAGTAAATAAAGAACCAAGATTCCAACTGAACTATCAGATGCTAGATCCTGTGCTAGGAGGAGGTATGTGGAACAAGCTTTGCCTGTTTCATGGACGGTTTTATATTTGCTGTGGGTGCTCTGTGGAAAGCATCAGAAATCTAAATTCTGTTAACAGACTCTGAATAAACTGGGTAACTGAAGAAGTGTTGCTCAGTTCATGTTAACAACTCTCTGACACCCAGACAAGAGCCAGAATGGGTCTCTCAAGAAAATTCGGAGTTGTCTTCTGCTGTGGACTCTCCAGGGCATGTTTCTGCACCTGTCCCAGGATGTCCTGTGCCCCACCCTTTAGGACAAGTAAGGGGATGCTCTGCAGCATCCCTATCACTTCAACAGCATCTGCTAGGGTCCAAGCTAGTTGAAGAATATCAAAGATGGCTCAGTTCAGGAGGCCCAAGCGGAAACTCTAACCTTCCATGTGAATTCTCTAGGGCCCAGGTAGTCTTTCTTGGGACTGAGGTTTTTTCAGGGTAGACCATTTTTCTGGCTTCCAATATTTTTGGTTACAATTTATGTTGACTCAGCTGCAGGCACTCTAGCTCACACAGCTGTGTCATCAGCTAAAGACTGTTAATTCCTCATATAAATGGAATATATCAGCTTTGGTCTGGGTCTGTCTGGAAAATAAGTGACCAAGTTGCCCTCTCCAAAATTACATAGGAGTCACAAACCCAGTGGTGGGAGGCTACCACACATTCTAAACATCTTATACTGTTCACTGCTGTACTGGCCAAGCTTTAAATTGTGCCACTCAAGTAATTTTCTCTCATATATATTCCTTCTACCAACTCGTGGCCCTCACCCTACTCCAGATGTTTCTGTAAAATATGTGGGATACAGAAAGAACACCTCCAGTTTGTAACAAGGAAATCAAAGTCCAGAAATTAAGAGTATATTGCCTAATGTAAAGCTGGACCAGAACTCTGAAGTGGGAAGTCCTTATTGAGTGAACTTTGCAGTAGAGTACAGTTCCTGAGGTGAACACTCTGGCCTGCCCACCTTTGGCCTGTCCACATATCCCTACTATGGAATAAGAATTGTCAGTTCCACACGGATACTCAGCCTGTGAAAAATACTCTGCTTCCTCTGGACTTTCTGTAGATCCTGTATTAGTGTCTTATAGCTGTGATTAAAAAAAAAAATAATTATCACAAACTTGGCAGCCTAAAGGAATAAAAATTTATTCTCTTACATTCTGGAGGCTGCTGGAAGTCTACAGTCAAAGGGTAAGCAGACATGATTCCTTCTGGAGACTCTGGGGGAGAATCAGTTCCATGGTTCTCTGTTAGTTTGTGAGGTTTGCCAGAAATAACTGGTGTTCCCTGACTTACAGAAGCAGCACTCCCAACCTCTGCTTCCATCTTCACCTCAGCTTCTCCTCTGTGTGTGTCTGACATCTCTGGGTCTCTTATAGGACATCTGTTATTAGGCTTGGGACCCATGCAGATAATCTAGGATGATATCTCAAGATCTTCATCTTAGTTACATTTGCAAAGACCTCTTTTCCAAGTAAAGTCACATTCACAGCTTCTAGGGATTAAGATGTGGGCATATCTTTTTGAGGGGCCTCCATTCACCCCACTACAGATCCCCCATAGCCTATTCTTAAAGATTTATTTGAGTCATCTTGGGCTTGGTACATGCTGGAGCCAATAAGAATACCAGCATCTAACTGAAGTTAGACAATTATGGAGTTTCTACCATGAAAAGAATTGAGTTTGGAGACATAAAAACAAATGGCATCTTGTTGCCCATCAAAATGTATAGCTAATCTATTAACAAGTGCACAAGTAACTAACCCAGAACACTGATGAGGTTCAAGTGCAGCAGTAGACATTATGCCACCATCCTTTGGGAAATGCACTTAGCATATATGAGCATTTTTAAAAAAGATTTTATTTATTTATTTGACAGAGATCACAAGTAGGCAGAGAGACAGGCAGAGAGAGAGAGAGAGGGAAAAGCAGGCTCCCTGTTGAGTGGAGAGCCTGATGCGAGGCTCTATCCAAGGACCCTGGGTTCATGACCTGAGCTAAAGACAGAGGCTTAACACACTGAGCCACCCAGGCACTCCAATATATGAGCATTTTCAATAACCACTACAACAAAAGAAGTCTCTCCTAAAATCCTACCCATAGTTAAAGGAAATGGCACCATTTCTTTTGCCCTTGGTGTGAACTCTAATATCAGAGATGACATTACAGGAAGCTAGCAGACTTAAGATGTGTCAAACTTGACCCTATGAAAAGATTTTATGTGGTATGTATCAGAACTTAGGCCAATTTCATCTCTCTTTGTTTCCTGGGGCCAGACACTTTAAAGTAAATGTGGGACTCAAAAACAAAAACAGAAACAAAAATTGTCGCTATATCAAGTGATCAACATTGTGAATAACTCCCCAAAGCAATGAAGAATCCAAAGATGGGACTCAATAAATGAGCCTTATAGAAATATTGCCACTCTTAAACTTTTTTCCTATGAAGCTAACAAAGGAGTTCCTAGAAACAAGTACTAGTTCCTCTATGGCTCCATACTTTCGCCTGGTTGAGAAACTGTCCTATCTCACTAACATTTTCTGTCAGTGTAGATTTCAGGAGTAATTCACTAAGCAAGACCCTAAACCAGCAGAATTTATAGGAATCAAGATCACTGAATGAATTATATCTAAAAATTAAGAAGTGCCAAATGCTTTTTTTTTTTTTTACGAATCTTTGTTCCTTTTTATTTTTATTTTTTTTTATTTATTTTTTTTTATAAACATATATTTTTATCCCCAGGGGTACAGGTCTGTGAATCACCAGGTTTACACACTTCACAGCACTCACCAAATCACATACCCTCCCCAATGTCCATAATCCCACCCCCTTCTCCCAAACCCCCTCCCCCCGGCAACCTTCAGTTTGTTTTGTGAGATTAAGAGTCACTTATGGTTTGTCTCCCTCCCAATCCCATCTTGTTTCATTTATTCTTCTTCTACCCACTTAAGCCTCCATGTTGTATCACCACTTCCTCATATCAGGGAGATCATATGATAGTTGTCTTTCTCTGCTTGACTTATTTCGCTAAGCATGATACGCTCTAGTTCCATCCATGTTGTTGCAAATGGCAAGATTTCATTTCTTTTGATGGCTGCATAGTATTCCATTGTGTATATATACCACATTTTCTTGATCCATTCATCTGTTGATGGACATCTAGGTTCTTTCCATAGTTTGGCTATTGTGGACATTGCTGCTATAAACATTCGGGTGCATGTGCCCCTTTGGATCACTACATTTGTATCTTTAGGGTAAATACCCAATAGTGCAATTGCTGGGTCATAGGGCAGTTCTATTTTCAACATTTTGAGGAACCTCCATGCTGTTTTCCAGAGTGGCTGCACCAGCTTGCATTCCCACCAACAGTGTAGGAGGGTTCCCCTTTCTCCGCATCCTCGCCAGCATCTGTCATTTCCTGACTTGTTGATTTTAGCCATTCTGACTGGTGTGAGGTGATATCTCATTGTGGTTTTGATTTGTATTTCCCTGATGCCGAGTGATATGGAGCAATTTTTCATGTGTCTGTTCGCCATCTGGATGTCTTCTTTGCAGAAATGTCTGTTCATGTCCTCTGCCCATTTCTTGATTGGATTATTTGTTCTTTGGGTGTTGAGTTTGCTAAGTTCTTTATAGATTCTGGACACTAGTCCTTTATCTGATATGTCGTTTGCAAATATCTTCTCCCATTCTGTCAGTTGTCTTTTGATTTTGTTAACTGTTTCCTTTGCTGTGCAAAAGCTTTTGATCTTGATGAAATCCCAGTAGTTCATTTTTTCCCTTGCTTCCCTTGCCTTTTGCGTTGTTCCTAGGAAGATGTTGCTGCGGCAGAGGTTGAAGAGGTTGCTGCCCGTGTTCTCCTCAAGGATTTTGATGGATTCCTTTCGTACATTGAGGTCCTTCATCCATTTTGAGGCTATTTTTGTGTGTGGTGTAAGGGAATGGTCCAATTTCATTTTTCTGCATGTGGCTGTCCAATTTTCCCAGCACCATTTATTGAAAAGGCTGTCTTTTTTCCATTGGACATTCTTTCCTGCTTTGTCGAAGATTAGTTGACCATAGATTTGAGGGTCTATTTCTGGGCTCTCTATTCTGTTCCATTGATCTATGTGTCTGTTTTTGTGCCAGTACCATGCTGTCTTGATGATGACAGCTTTGTAATAGAGCCTGAAGTCCGGAATTGTGATGCCACCAATGTTGGCTTTCTTTTTCAATATCCCTTTGGCTATTCGAGGTCTTTTCTGGTTCCATATAAATTTTAGCATTATTTGTTCCATTTCTTTGAAAAAGATGGATGGTACTTTGATAGGAATTGCATTAAATGTGTAGATTGCTTTAGGTAGCATAGACATTTTCACAATATTTATTCTTCCAATCCAGGAGCATGGAACATTTTTCCATTTCTTTGTGTCTTCCTCAATTTCTTTCATGAGTACTTTATAGTTTTCTGAGTATAGATTCTGTGTCTCTTTGGTTAGGTTTATTCCTAGGTATCTTATGGTTTTGGATGCAATTGTAAATGGGATTGACTCCTTAATATCTCTTTCTTCTGTCTTGCTGTTGGTGTAGAGAAATGCAACTGATTTCTGTGCATTGATTTTATATCCTGACACTTTACTGAATTCCTGTATAAGTTCTAGCAGTTTTGGAGTGGAGTCTTTTGGGTTTTCCACATATAGTATCATATCATCTGCGAAGAGTGATAATTTGACTTCTTCTTTGACGATTTGGATGCCTTTAATTTCCTTTTGTTGTCTGATTGCTGAGGCTAGGACCTCTAGTACGATGTTGAATAGCAGTGGTGATAATGGACATCCCTGCCGTGTTCCTGACCTTAGTGGAAAAGCTTTCAGTTTTTCTCCATTGAGAATGATATTTGCGGTGGGTTTTTCATAGATGGCTTTGATGATATTGAGGTATGTGCCCTCTATCCCTACACTTTGAAGAGTTTTGATCAGGAAGGGATGTTGTACTTTGTCAAATGCTTTTTCAGCATCTATTGAGAGTATCATATGGTTCTTGTTCTTTCTTTTATTGATGTGTTGTATCACATTGACTGATTTGCGGATGTTGAACCAACCTTGCAGCCCTGGAATAAATCCCACTTGGTCGTGGTGAATAATCCTTTTAATGTACTGTTGAATCCTATTGGCTAGTATTTTGTTGAGTATTTTCGCATCTGTGTTCATCAAGGATATCGGTCTATAGCTCTCTTTTTTGGTGGGATCCTTGTCTGGTTTTGGGATCAAGGTGATGCTGGCCTCATAAAATGAGTTTGGAAGTTTTCCTTCCATTTCTATTTTTTGGAACAGTTTCACGAGAATAGGAATTAGTTCTTCTTTAAATGTTTGGTAGAATTCCCCCGGGAAGCCGTCTGGCCCTGGGCTTTTGTTTGTTTGGAGATTTTTAATGACTGTTTCAATCTCCTTACTGGTTATGGGTCTGTTCATGCTTTCTATTTCTTCCTGGTTCAGTTGTGGTAGTTTATATGTTTCTAGGAATGCATCCATTTCTTCCAGATTGTCAAATTTGTTGGCGTAGAGTTGCTCATAGTATGTTCTTATAATAGTTTGTATTTCTTTGGTGTTAGTTGTGATCTCTCCTCTTTCATTCATGATTTTATTTATTTGGGTCCTTTCTCTTTTCTTTTTGATAAGTCGGGCCAGGGGTTTATCATTTTATTAATTCTTTCAAAGAACCAGCTCCTAGTTTCGTTGATTTGTTCTATTGTTTTTTTGGTTTCTATTTCATTGATTTCTGCTCTGATCTTTATGATTTCTCTTCTCCTGCTGGGCTTAGGGTTTCTTTCTTGTTCTTTCTCCAGCTCCTTTAGGTGTAGGGTAAGGTTGTGTACCTGAGACCTTTCTTGTTTCTTGAGAAAGGCTTGTACCGCTATATATTTTCCTCTCAGGACTGCCTTTGTTGTGTCCCACAGATTTTGAACTGTTGTATTTTCATTATCATTTGTTTCCATGATTTTTTTCAATTCTTCTTTAATTTCCCGGTTGACCCATTCATTCTTTAGAAGGATACTGTTTAGTCTCCATGTATTTGGGTTCTTTCCAAACTTCCTTTTGTGGTTGAGTTCTAGCTTTAGAGCATTGTGGTCTGAAAATATGCAGGGAATGATCCCAATCTTTTGATACCGGTTGAGTCCTGATTTAGGACCGAGGATGTGATCTATTCTGGAGAATGTTCCATGTGCACTAGAGAAGAATGTGTATTCTGTTGCTTTGGGATGAAATATTCTGAATATATCTGTGATGTCCATCTGGTCCAGTGTGTCGTTTAAGGCCTTTATTTCCTTGCTGATCTTTTGCTTGGATGACCTGTCCATTTCAGTGAGGGGAGTGTTAACGTCCCCTACTATTATTGTATTATTGTTGATGTGTTTCTTTGATTTTGTTATTAATTGGTTTATATAGTTGGCTGCTCCCACATTGGGGGCATAGATATTTAAAATTGTTAAATCTTCTTGTTGGACAGACCCTTTGAGTATGATATAGTGTCCTTCCTCATCTCTTATTATAGTCTTTGGCTTAAAATCTAATTGATCTGATATAAGGATTGCCACTCCTGCTTTCTTCTGATGTCCATTAGCATGCCAAATGCTTTTAATCCCACTCGGTATTGCATTCCATTCCCCAGTTATGACAGTTGATTATTCCTCTATTATTCTGAAACCTCAGCTCAGCAAGAGTGTACCATTTTATAAGCACAGCATCTTCAATGTTTTCTTAATGCAACAACATCTGAAAGATAGCATTTGTGAGAAGAGAAGAGAAGAGAGAAGAGGAGAGGAGAGGAGAAATAGCATTTTATACCTTTATGTATGCATATTCTTCAGTTTTGCAAGAAACATTAGAAAAGGTTCAACCCTCTATAATTCTAAGAGAGTAAAATTTAAAAGCAAGACTTGAGCAAAGCAGTGAGTTTTACCACCATTCTGTTGGCATGAGTTATAATTGAGATCAGAGGCCAGGATACTGTGGATTGGGCTTCCTAGGAAGAGAGAGAGAGAATTCATGAGTTAGGGTGGGGGGAGAGAGAAGGGAGAGAGAATAAAAGAATGCTTTTTGAATTTGGTAGAACTGGGTAAATGTCTGCCCTGATCAAAGGCCCTACATGCCAAAGCATCTGGCAAGGGCAGGTATTTCAGAGAAAGGAATTAGGATGGAGCATTGTCAACAAGGTACTTGATTCAGATTCTAACTTAAATTAGCAAGACAGGAAACAACATGGGTTGGAGAGGATGTGGAGAAAGGGGAAACCTCTTACACTGTTGGTGGGATTGCAAGTTGGTGCAGCCTCTTTGGAGAACAGTGTGTAGATTCCTCAAGAAATTAAAAATAGAGCTTCCCTATGAAGGAAGCTGCACTGCAGTGCACTGCACTGCAATTGCACTACTGGGTATTGACCCCAAAGATACAGATGTAGTGAAAAGAAGGGCCATCTGTACCCCAGTGTTTATAGCAGCAATGGCCACAGTCGCCAAATTGTAGAAAGAACCAAGATGCCCTTCAACGGACAAATGGATAAGGAAGATGTGGTCCATATACACTATGGAGTATTATGCCTCTGTCAGAAAGGATGAATACATGGACAGGACTGGAAGAGATTATGCTGAGTGAAATAAGTCAAGCAGAGAGTCAATTATCATATTGTTTCACTTATTTGTGGAGCATAACAAATAACATAGAGGACATGGGGAGATTGGAGAGATGAAGGAAGTTGAAGGAAATTGGAAGGGGAGGTGAACCATGAGAGACTATGGACTCTGAAAAACCACCTGAGGGTCTTGAAGGGGTGGGGGGTGGGAGGTTGGGGGAACAAGGTGGTGGGTATTGGAGAGAGCACATATTGCATGGAGCACTGGGTGTGGTGCAAAAACAATGAATACTGTTATGCTGAAAAGAAATTTTTTTAAAAATTGCATTTTTAGGCCTAGAGAAGGATGCTGTCCTGATTGATTCTTCTTGCTATTGTCATGACAAGAATTCTTCTGATCCACATCCATGCTTAATTTGTTGGTTGCATTTTATCTGAGACCATGAGTTCCACTAGAAGATTATAGTATTTAAGAATGGTTCACTGGGGGGACTCCAGTCTGGCATTACACCAGATGGGAAGCTGCATCGTGGCTTTTGGTCCTTTTACAGCAATGCATTTCTTCCCCCCAAAGTAAGTACCCATATGCTCTTCCCAGCCCCCCTTATGATTCTTTTTTGGCATTCTGCAAGCTGCAGAAATCTTCTAAGTTGCCTCCTGAAGATTTCTTTACTTTGAATTGCTTATCCTCAAGACCACAAGACTATGGGAGATTTACCCAGACCCTGACCACTTTTCCCTTTAGGATGGACTCTAGATACCTTCATTATAGCTACAGCTACAGCAGCATTTCTTGTGTATGTAACCCTGTAGCTTTGATATTTAATGAAATAGACAATATGTATTCCCAAATGCTGAGATTTCTTGGGACATTTTCCAGGTGCTATGGTCCTTCAGATATGGTTATTAAGTCCACAAAAGTTGTGCTCCTTAGACTGCCTGGTCCTTTGCTTTCAGTCTCTGTTGTCTATGGGAAAACCAGTAAAGCCAGTCACAAAGTAGGTCACAAGGTATGCTCTCTTTTGCCTGTCACTTCATGATGCTGAACATCATTCAGCAAAAGATTGGAATAAGGATGTGCTACTTCTCTCTCTGTTGTGCCTTGAGGGTGAACCTAGCACATACAGGGAAAAAAAAAAGCAATCTATAAAGTACAAACACTATTGGAAGAGGACTAGAGAAAGGTAGAAGATAGTGGTTTCATTTGACCAAATGATCACACTCATATGTTCAGTTAAGGTGCATTTGTTTTTTGTTCCTCCTGCATGTTCACTTTAGTGAATTTGTCTCAGAGTGCTAGATTTAAAAAGTCCAGGCACACACTGTCTTCTTGGAGGACGTGTGGATCCCAAGAGCATGAAATCATGATTTCTTTTTTTTTTTAATTTTTTATTTTTTATAAACATATATTTTTATCCCCAGGCGTACAGGTCTGTGAATCACCAGGTTTACACACTTCACAGCACTCACCAAAGCACATACCCTCCCCAATGTCCATAATCCCACCCCCTTCCCCCAAACCCCCTCCCCCCAGCAACCCTCAGTTTGTTTTGTGAGATTAAGAGTCACTTATGGTTTGTCTCCCTCCCAATACCAAGGAGAGCAGCAGAAGAATAAATGAAATCATGATTTCTTAATTCAAATGTGAAGGTGATTGTAATAAGAAGTATTACCCGGAGCTGATGACAGTTAAAAAGAAAAGTTTAAAAAGGTAAGTTTTATTTTTTCTTCAAATTTTTAAAATTCTAGTCAGTTAACATGTAGTGTAATATTCAGGAGTAGGATTCAGTGACTCATCACTTACATACAACACCCATGCTCATTACAAATGCCCTCCTAAATGTCCATCACCATCTAGCCCATCCCCCACCTCCCTCCTTCCATCAGCCCAGTTTGTTCTTTATCAGTAAGAGCCTCTAATGGTTTGCTTCTCTCTCTCTCTTTTTCCCTGAAGAAGGTAAGTTTTGAGGTCAAGCCTGGCTTCTCTGTTTTCTCCCTTCCTGAACTTACTTAGGTCTGCTTTGTTATAGTGCCGTTTTAAGACAAAGAGAAAGCTTCTCTATGGACATAAATTTACAAAGATCAGAACTCTTCAGTCACTGTTAGTGACCACTTGGTAACCTCTATGATTAAGTCTTTTACTCTGGCCACTTTCTTTCACTGATAAATTTATGTAAATCCAAGAAAAAAAAAGAAAAGAGCTAGAAAGTTCAGCTGTATTTTACCTACCAGGGACAAGAAAGTAAATGGAATTGAGCCTATTAAGATGGCTCCACTACAACAGATGAATGTGGTTATTAGAGTAAGGCACTTCTTAGCTCTGAAATACATTCCAATCTGAAGAAATATTTCGAGGTAGAATAAACAAGCAATGGTGAAATAGTTTGAGATAGTTGGAATGTTGTTTTCATCTGAGACTAGAAATAATTCATTGGGACATACTTTTTTTTTTAATAGAGTCTATTGAGTTTGCTTTTTATGATAAAACTAGGAAAAATGAGGGAAAAGAAACACAAAAAAGGAGGAAGGAAAAAAACCTACCTACAGTTCCCACTAGACTGGAAATCATCTGGGGTGTTGGTAGGATTTTGTGGAAAAAAACACAGCCTTTGGGATCAGAAAGATCTGGATATAATTGCAGTTCTAAGTTGTTTGACCATGGGCAAATTCCTTCAATTTGAGCAGATGCTTAATAAATAAAAGTTGATCTAAAAGAAAGAGAGAGAGAAAGGAGGGGCAAATGATGGAGAAGTAGGAGACCTTGTTTCAACTAGTCCCCTATAGTGAACTAGTTGTCTACCAAACACTCTGAACACCGATGAAATTAGCCTGAGATGTAGGATTATACACTTCTGGATCTCTACAGGGACAGAAGACACCAGTGGTGAGGTAAAGCAGCAGAGTTTGAATGATAGGACTGATATCAAAGGATTAACAGAAGGGGAAGGGAGCCATCAGAAGCTACCCATTGGAAAGCAATACCCCAATATGAAAGTGCCCTGTGCTTGGGGACCACCATTAACTTGGAGTCTGGTAAAAAGCACTCAAAAAGAGCAAAAGATCTTAAGGGGTAACTGGTGGAATTGGGCGGTCATGGGCATGGGCCTAAGCCCATGGACCCAGGATGGCCACCGCCGATGACCACCCATGCCAGAGAGAGTGCAATGAGGCCTCCAGGCCATGGTCCCTGAGCCCTGGCTTTCTGCAGCTTGTACCTGTGCTGGCCACTGTCCTGAATGAGAGAGTCTGGTGTGGACACCAGCCAATGCTCTATAGAACCACAGTCTTTTGCACTCTGCACACACACTGCATGACCAGGGTCTGAACCATGCTCCCAACCCATGCCTGAGAGAGGTCCATGTGGGTGCTGGCCAGTGGTCTCCAGGACCTGCCGAGAGTCTGAACACTCCCAGTCTGGGCATGCAAAACTCAGTACACTCTCTCTAATTGGGATCTCTCCATGGGGGACCTGAGAAACCCTGAGGTCTGAACCCCAGACAGCAGTCCCAACAAAGGCAGCCACTGGAAGTGGACTCCCTGGACCAATATCGCTAGTGGTTTTAGTGGCAGGGGCATGCAGAGACAAGAGCCCTTTGAGTGACTCCTGAGACGGTGGCTGGGGACATGCACTTTCTGCATGAGGTTGCATGGCTCAGTGGTCTGTGTGTTCTGAACCACCCAGAGGGGAGCAGATTGAGGCTTCTCTCTGAGATGGAGGTCTGGGTGCAGTTTTCTTTCCACTAAACCTCCAAAAATCTGCAAAAAGCCACCAAAGAACAAAAACCTCCGGAGAACAAAAGCCTGAAAAACCAGTTTCCACAGAGCCCAGCCCCTTGATAGGAGGCAGGAGGACTCAACCCAAGCAAGACTGACTGAAAAAGTATGTGGCAGGCCCCTCCCTAAGAAAGCCAGCCAAAAGAACAAGAGGACAACCACCACAGGGTCCACATAAAACTTTAAAACCCCCAAATCAGGGGAAAACAAGATATTAAGCTGCCAATATTGCCCTAATATTGCCCCGTATATTTCATAGATACATTTCTTTTTAACTTGTTCTCACTATTCTTGTTCTTTTTAATTTTTTTAACCTATGTACTATTACAATGAGAGGTTCAACACAACATATTCTGTAATAACCTTTTAACTTGAACTTTTTTTATACATATACCTGTGTTTTTCTTTTGCTTTTCTATTTTTTTAATATACATATAGATATGAGCTTCAAGGTAATCCTCTTTCCCTAATCAATACTACCATTATATATAAACCAGTTTTAATCTCCCTTTATCTCTGGAAAGCTGAGTCCTTTTTTTTTTTTTCCCAGAGCTTTTATATTTGAGTTTATTCTTCATTTAACTTTTAAAACACTACTATAGTTGAATATTAAAACAAAAACAATTGAAAGTAGTGAGCTCTGATTATAGTCCTTCACTCATTCACTACTGCACATAAAATGCCAGCAGTGTTATTCACTGGCCCCATTAAGAGGTCTGACACTGAACACCACCCCTGGGATGATGTCTATCATCCTCATATGCTTCCCCATTGTAATGGTGCCATCTTTCCTGATTTGGATCAAAGTCCACCAGTTCTACCTGGTCCATACCATCAGTCTCTTCTACTTCCTTCCTCTCAGGTAGGAGTTTTTCCAGCAAAGAGAGTTTATCAGGAGACAGAAAGCCATTCTCAGGAAAGTTTACCTTAAATTCGACGATGAGGCGACCCTTCTCATATGGCCTACAATAAATTGGCATGCCTTCATTTAGCACACAGTTGATATCTCCATGCTTGACAATCTGACCTGGATGAGAGGTGATGACAATGGCTCAGTTGTCAAGAGTAGATATTGGCTTTTGAAAATGGCACAGTGCTTCAACCAGCTGTATGTCCATACACATGAAAAAGTCTTCTCCTCGCCAAGTAAAAACAGCATGGTCCTTCTAATCTAAAACAATGATAATATCTCCTGGTTTCAGTCCTGGTTCTTGGTCTCCTTCACCATGGAATGTTATCTCCTTGCCATCTTTCATGCCTTTGTCAATATGAACTTCTAGAATCTTCTTCTCTCGAACTACCTTCCTTCCATTGCAGCTTTTACACCTATCTTTAAAACTGACCTGTTGCCCACGGCCCTGGCACTCCATGCACACAGACTGAATTTGCTGAACCATTTCAGGTTCTATCTGATGAATTCTTATTTGCATTCCAGTACCTCGGCAACTGGGACAACACTCAACTGCTCCTTTCTTACCACCTCGGCCTTCACATTTATCGCAAATCACATTTTTTTGCAGAGCTTGTTTTCTTGTTGCACCATTATATAAAATCTTCTAAGGTTACTGAGAGCTGATGTACAACATTTTTACCTCTCCTTTCTCTCTGCATTCTTCCTCCTCCTCCATAAAACATATCAAAGATGTCCATGGGGAAGCCAAAACCACCACTAGGTCCACCTTCTTTAATTCCCTGTTCATCTCCTTTGTCATATAATTCCCTTTTCTTTGCATCAGAGAGTACTTCATAAACTTGAGAAATCTGTTTAAATTTCTCTCCTTCATTTGGATTCTTATCAGGGTGGTACTTCAAGGCCAGTTTCCTCTAGGCCTTTTTCAGTTCTTGGGTGGCATTGGGTTTGACCCCCCCAAACATCATAATAAGTGGTTTCTTTCACCATTTTCTACAGCCAGTGAGAGGGCAGAGGTCGATGTGGGGGAGCAGGAAGGAGCGCGTTGCTGGGCGCAGCTTGGGTAGCCGCTGCTCCTCCGCATCTCACCGAGCATTCTGGAAAGTTCCCAAAAGTTGAGTCCTTTAACAAAGATATCAAGATACACCCAGGAAGAATCAAAATAACCTTCCTTGCCCACATCAAGGATTTATAACCATCTTCCCATCTTTTTCTTCTGTCAGTGTTTCTGTGTATTTGTTTTGTTTCTGTGTATTTGTTTTGGTATTATATAAATCTTATACTTGGGGTTCATTTTGGTTGGGTCTTTTTTTTTTTCTTGTCATTTACTTTTGTTGGTCTTTTTGTTTGTTTGTTTTGTTTTGTTGTATACCTTATAAATCTTACCTTTGGGACCCATTCTGGCTGGGTCTTCTCTCTCTCTCTCTCTCTCTCTCTCTCTCTCTTTTTTTCCTGTCTCTCTCCTTTTTCTTTTTTCTTTCCTTTTGGTGGTGACTTCCGATTGCTTAGAAGATTTCCAGGGTGCACTTTGCCTGGATCACAGTTGAAATATTCAGCTACACACCCCCTCAATCACCTCTCACCAAAATGACTAGGAGGAGGAACACCCAACAGAGGAAAAATTCAGAGACTGCGCTCTCCATCAGAACTATTGGATATGGATGTAAACAGTATGTCAGAAAGGGAATTTAGGGTAACAATTACTCAGGCAATGGCTAGGTTGGAGAAAATCATTAATGGAATTGATTAGGACAGAAGTGAAAGCCACCCGGGAAGAAGGTAAAAGTGCTATCAATGACATCCAGTCTAATCTAAGTTCTCTAACATCTAGGGTAACCAGGCAGAAGATAGAATTAGTGATCTAGAGGACAAACTGATTGAGAAAAAGGATCAGGAGGAGGCCTGGAACAAACAGTTAGAAGCCATGAAAACAGAATTAGGGAAATAAATGATGCCATGAAACATTCCTACATCATAATTATTGGGATCCCTGAGGGGGAGGAGAAAGAAAGAAGACTAGAAGTTATAGTTGAACAAATTTTCCCAGTCTGGGGAATGGAACCAACGTTCATGTCCTAGAGGCAGAAAGATCACCTCCCAAGACCAACAAATCTGGAAAGACCTTGAGACACTTGATTGTGAGACTGATGAATCAAGAGCTCTTGAGAGCAGCTAGGAGGAAGAGATTCCTTACATACAGAGGAAGGTCCATCAGAATAATGTCAGACCTATCCACAGAACCTGACAAGCCATATATGGCTGGCAAGACATATTCAGGGCACTAAATGAGAAGAACATGCAGCCAAGAGTAATTTATCCAGAAGG
Source organism: Mustela putorius furo (assembly GCF_011764305.1). Lineage (NCBI taxonomy): Eukaryota > Metazoa > Chordata > Mammalia > Carnivora > Mustelidae > Mustela > Mustela putorius. Next base: position 37,958,894 of record NW_025421987.1, read on the forward strand.
CCGATGTTCAAAATGGATGGAGAGATAAAGAGCTTCCAAGACTGGCAAGGTTTAAAAGAGTATGTGATCACCAAGCCGGCACTACAAGAGATATTAAAAGGGGTTCTATAGAAGAAGAAAGAACCCAAGAGTGTCATAGAACAGAAATTTACAGAGACAATCTATAGAAATAAGGACTTCACAGTCAACATGATGTCAATAAAAATGTATCTTTCAATAATCACTCTCAACATGAATGGCTTAAACGCTCCAATAAAATGGCACAGGGTTGCAGATTGGATAAAAACAACAGGACCCATCCATATGTTGTCTATAAGAGACCTATTTAGAACCTAAGGGTACACCCAGACTGAAAGTGAAGGGATGGAGAAGCATCTTTCATGCCAACGGGCCTCAAAAGAAAGCTGCAATAGCTATTCTCATATCAGATAAATTAAAGTTTAAACTAAAGACTGTAGTCAGATATAAAGAAGGACACTATATCATTCTTAAAGTGTCTATCCACCAAGAAGATTAACCAATAACAAAAGATTGAGATTATTACCTGCATATTCTCGTACCGCAGTAATTTGAAACTAGAACTCAACCAAAAGAAAAGGTTTGGAAGGAATTCAAACACTTGGAAGCTAAAGACCACTCTGCCTAAGAATGTTTGGATCAACCAGGAAATCAAAGAAGAATGTAAACAATTCATGGTAATCAATGAAAATTAAGACACTTCAATCCAAAATCTATGGGATACAGCAAAGGTGGTCCTAAGGAGGAAATACATAGCCATCCAAGCCTCCCTCAAAGAAAAAGAAAAGAAAAATCCAGAATACACCAGCTCCCTTTACACCTTAAAAAACTGGACAATCAACAACAAATTAAGTCAATTCCACAGACAAGAAGGGAAATAATCAAGATTAGAGCAGAAATCAATGGGATAGAAACTAGAGATACAGTAGAACACATCAATGAAACTAGAATCTGGTTTTAGAAAGAATCTATAAGATTGATAAGCCATTGGCCAAAATAATCCAAAAGAAAAGAGAGGACCCAAATCAATAAAATTATGAATGAAAAGAGAGAGATCATGACTAACACCAAGGAAATAGAAAAAATCATCAGAAATTATTATCAACACTTATATGCCAATAAGTTAAGCAACCAAGATGAAATACATTCCTGGAAATCTATAAACTTCCAAAACAGAATCAGGATGAAATTGACAACCTGAATATACCAATATCTAGTAACGAGACTGAAGCAGTGATCAAAACCCTCCCAAAAAAACAAGAGCCCAGGACCTGATGAATTCCCTGGAGAATTCTACCAAACATTTAAAGACGAAATAATACCTATTCTCCTGAATCTGTTTCAAAAAATAGAAACAGATGGAAAACTTCCAGACTCTTTTTAATAAGCCAGCATTACCCTGATCCCCAAACCTGGCAAGGACCCCACCAAAAAGGAGAATTTCCGATCAATATCCCTGATGAATATGGATGCTAAAATTCTCAACAAAATCCTAGCTAATAGGATCCAACATTACATTGAAAAGATTATCTACCATGAGCAGATGGGATTTTTCCATGATGCAAGTGTGGTTCAACATTTGCCAATCAATCAATGTGATAGAACAAATCAGTAAGAGAAGAGAGAAGAACCACATGGTCCTCTGAATTGATGCACAAAAAGCATTTGACAAGATACAAAGTCCATACTTGATTAAAATGATTCAAAGTATAGGAATAGAGGGAACATTTTTCAACTTCATAAAATCTACCTATGAATAATGCACAGCGAATATCATCCTCAATGGGGAAAAGTGGACAGCCTTCTCTTTGAGATCAGGAACACAAGGATGCCCACTCTTGCCACTGTTGTTCAACATAGTACTAGAATTCCTAGCAACAACAATCAGACAACACAAAAAAAGGTATTCAAATTGGCAATGAAGAAGTCAAACTCTCTCTCTTCACAGATGACATGATACTTTATATGAAAAACCCAAAAGACTCTACCCCAAAACTATAGAACTCATACAGCAATTCAGTAATGTGGCAGGATACAAAATCAATGTACAGAAATCAGTTGATTTATTATACACTAACAATGAAGATACAGAAAGGGAGATTAGAGAATTGATTCCATTTACTATAGCACCAAGAAGCATAAGATACCTGGGAATAAACTTAACCAAAGAGATAGAGGATCTGTACTCAAGGAACTACAGAACGCTCATCAAAGAAATTGAAGAAGACACAAACAGATGGAAGAGCATTCCATGTTCATGGATCAGAAGAATAAACATTGTTAAAATGTCTCTACTGCCTAGAATAATCTATACTTCCAATGCCATTCTGATCAAAATCCCATGGTGTTTTCCAAAGAGCAGGAAAAAACAATCCTAAAATTTGTATGGAACCAGATGAGACCCCGAATTTGCTCAGGAAATGTTGAAAACAAAACAAAACAAAACAAAACTGGGGCATCACATTACCTGATTTCAAGCTTTACTACAAAGCTGTGATCACCAAGACAGCATGGTATTGGCACAAAAACGGACACATAGACCAGTGGAACAGAGTAGAGAGCCCAGATATGGACCCTCAATTCTATGGTAAAGTAATCTTCAACAAAGCTGGAAAAAATATGCTGTGGAAAAAAGACAGTCTCTTCAATAAATAGTGCTGGGAAAACTGGACAGCTATGTGTAGAAGAATGAAACTCGACCGTTCTCTTACACCATACACAAAAATAAACTCAAAATGGATAAAAGACCTCAACATGAGGCAGGAATCTATCAAAGTGCTAGAGGAGAACATAGGCAGTAATCTCTTGGACACTGGCCACAGCAACTTCTTTCAAGATATGTCTCCAAAAGCAAAGGAAACAAAAGTGAAAATAAACTTTGGGACTTCATCAAAATCAAAATCAAAAGCTTCTGCACAGCAAAGGAAACAGTCAACAAAACAGGGGCAACCCACGGAATGGGAGAAGATAATCACAAATGACACTACAGACCAAGGGCTGATATCCAAGATCCATAAAGAACTCCTCAAACTCAACACACACAAACAGATAATCAAGTCAAAAAATGGGCTGAAGACATGAACAGACACTTCTCCAAAGAAGATATACAAATGGGTATCAGACACATGAAAAAATGTTCATCATCATTAGCCATAAGGGAGATTCAAATCAAAACCACATTGAGATACCACCTTACACCAGTTTGAATGGCCAAAATTAATAAGACAGTAAACAACATGTGTTGGAGAGAATGTGGAGAAAGGGGAATCCTCTTACACTGTTGGTGGGAATGCAAGTTGGTGCAGCCACTTTGGAAAACAGTGTGGAGATTCCTCAAGAAATTAAAAATAGAACTACCCTATAACCCTGTGATTGCACTACTGGGTATTTACCCCAAAGATAAAGATGTAGTGAAAATAAGGGTCATCTGTACCCCAATGCTCATAGAAGCAATGGCCACAGTTGCCAAACTATGGAAAGAACCAAGATGCCCTTCAACAGACGAATGGGTAAAGAAGATATGGTCCATATATACAATGGAGTATTATGCCTCCATCAGAATGGATGAATACCCAACTTTTGTATCAATATGGACAGGACTGGAAGAGATTATGCTGAGTGAAATAAATCAAGCAGAGAGAGTCAATTACCATATGGTTTCACTTATTTGTGGAGCATAAGAAATAGCATGGAGGATATTAGCAGAAGAAAAGGAAGAGTGAATTGGGGGAAATTGGAGGGGGAGACGAACCATGAGAGATGGCGGACTCTGAGAAACAAACTGAGGGTTTTGGAGGGGAAGGGGTTGGGGAGTTGGCTGAGCCTGGTGGTGGGTATTATGGAGGATATATATTGTATGGAGTACAGGGTGTGGTGCATAAACAATGAATTTTAGAATACCGAAAAGAAATAAAATAAAATAAAATGAAAAAAAAAAAAAGAAAGAAAGAAAGAAAGAAAAGAAAGAAAAAAAAAAAAAACCCAAACCTGAGTATTTTTACATTCCAGAGTCATTGGAGAGGAATACTCCCCTTTCTTTTTCATGTATGACACTATTTTAGTGTCAATGTTTAACAACATTTAATATTCTTGTTTGGACTTGTTTATTCTTCATTATTGTGAGCTGAACTGCATTCCTGGCTTTCTCACTTGGCACTCCCATTACAGCCTTATTTTAGTTTTTTTCTTTTTTTAAAGTAATCTCTACATCAACATGGGGCTCAAACTCACAACCCCAAAATGAAGAGTCATATGCTTTTCTGACTGAGCAAGCCAGATGCCCCTATTTAAGCTTTTGCCATGACTCTTCATATTGTAGCTCTCACTTTCCTCCCATGAATTGGTTTTAACCCTTTTCAAGACACATTCAGTCTCTATTTACCAGCCTCAGCCATACCAGTAATGAATCACTCTCCACCCAGAAGGAGGATGGGCAACCCATGAACTTGAGTCTGCAATTCCTTCTTCATTCTTAAAGTAAATGAAGGTTAAAATAAAAATGGCTGTGATAAACCATACTGATGCTGTGTTTCAGAGAACTTACTATGGTATATATTAACATGATAAAGTAATTCAGAATTCAAATGTTGGAAAAGTCTACTCCATCTCATGCCTACTGGACTATCTCATCTGATTCTGTGTGCTTTGGAAGAGTACCCACCACTGCTCTGTAACTCTCCCTCAAACTGCTTGCAGAGCAGTACCCAAGAGTCCTAGAAACCACTCTCCTGGGTAGGAGGAAACTGAGGGTCTACATACAACCTCTTTTCTTTACTCTGGCCACTGAGAGAGCCTTCTGGAAAACATGGGCAAAATTCAAAAGGCCCACACAGTGGTGAAATCTTAATGCTTATCAAAGACCAAAGCAAAACCAGACAAAAATTGACCTTATTTATCAATATGTTTCTTGGCATAAGATGAACGAATACTTTATGAAAAGCCATGGGTTGTGAAAATGAGTTTGATGGGTGGAGTTCAGCATTTTTTTAAGTGAAAGAACATAATAAAATAGAAAATGTCAAAGTGTAAAATATGTGGTATATGCAGATATTATTTCATGAACATTATTAAAAAAAGTGTGTGTGTGTTTGTGTGTGTGTGTTCATAAGACAAAATATATTTTCCATGGTCACAATAAGAAATGTTTTTAAAAAGCCCAGTGATACACGAAAATGGACTCAAAATCGATGAAAGACCTCAATGTGAGATAGGAATCCATCAAAGTCCTTGAGGAGAACACAGGCAGCAACCTCTTTGACCTCAGCCACAGCAACTTCTTCCTAGAAACATCACCAAAGGCAAGGGAAAAAAGAGCAAAAATGAACTATTGGGACTTCATCAAGATCAAAAGATTTGGCACAGCAAAGGAAACAGTTAACAAAATCAAAAGACAACTTACAGAATGGGAAAAGATATTCACAAATGACATATCAGATAAGGTGCTAGTATCCAAAATCTATAAAGAACTTATCAAACTCAATACCCAAAGAACAGATAATCCAGTCAAGAAATGGGCAGAGGACATGAACAGACATTTCTGCAAAGAAGACATCCAGATGGTCAACAGCCACATGAAAAAATGCTCCACATCACTCAGCATCAGGGAAATACAAATCAAAACCACAATGAGATACCACCCCACACCAGTCAGAATGGCTAAAATTGGCAAGTCAGGAAATGACAGATGCTGGTGAGGAGAAAGGGAAACCCTCCTACACTGTTGGTGGGAATGCAAGCTGGTGCAGCAACTCTGAAAAACAGCATGGAGGTTCCTCAAAAAGTTGAAAATAAAGCTACCCTATGACCCAGCAATTGTATTACTAGGTATTTACCCTAAAGCTACAAACGTAGTGATCCAAAGGGCATGTGCACCTGAATGTTTATAGAAGTAATGTCCACAATAGCCAAACTATGGAAAAAAGACCTAGATGTCCATCAACAGATGAATGGATAAAGAAGAAGGGGTATATATGGGTATATATACACAATAGAATCCTATGCAGCCATCAAAAGAATGAAATTTTGCCATTTGCAAGATCTTGTATCCATTTGTGGATGGAACTAGAGGATATTATGCTGAGTGAAATAAGTCAATCAGAGAAATACAACTATCATATGATCTCCCTGATATGAGGAATTTGAGAGGATGAGTAGGGGGTTTGGGGGATAGCGAAGGAAAAAATGAAACAAGTTGGGATTGGGAGGGAGGCAAGCCATAAGAGACTGTTAATCTCACAAAACAGAGGGTTGCTGGGGGTGGGGGGTTATGGAGATGGTAATTAGGTTATGGACATTGGGGAGGGCATGTGATATGGTGAGTGCTGTGAAATGTGTAAGCCTGATGATTCACAGACCTGTACCCCTGGGGCCAATAATATATTATATGTTAATAAAAATAAATATGTTAATAAAAATAATTAATAATAAAAAACCTGTGATAATAACATTGTCTAGGGTAGAGTGGAAGTGATTCCAGAGGCTTGAAAGAGGCAGGTTGGGAAAAAGAGGGCAGTGAGGGGTTAGGCAGGCACCTGGGCAGGTACCAAAATCAGGCCAGTCCTCCCTTCACAGTTCTGTCAAACTCACACATACCACACCATATCATAGCCTACATACACATTTGCCCATCCGTAACAACACTCTCCTAAATTCCCAAGCCCTACCCCTATAATTGTTGTCTCTGGCATAGATGCCATAGACTCCTGTCTTGACCCAAAGGAGTCTACTTGGAAAATATCAGTCTGGGTGAATGTCCACAGGAAGGAGATCAAGAACAACCAGAGACTTCTGTTTCCTTCCTGGATTGGGTGTCATGAAGGGGTGACTGACCCACTTGTGTTTTACATAGCTTCCTATTTTAGAGTTTCTGCTCTAGAATATTATTTTTAAGATTTTATTTTTTTTAATTTTTATTAATTTTTATTTTTTTAAATTTTTTATTTTTTATAAACATATATTTTTATCCCCAGGGGTACAGGTCTGTGAATCGCCAGGTTTACACACTTCACAGCATCATTATAGCACATACCCTCCCCAATGTTCATAACCCCACCCCCCTTCTCCCAACCCCCCTCCCCCCAGCAACCCTCAGTTTGTTTTGTGAGATTAAGAGTCACTTATGGTTTGTCTCCCTCCCAATCCCATGATGCAACATGGGTGGTTAAGGGGATAGGAGAAGAATAAATGAAATAAGATTTTATTTTTAAGTAACCTCTACACACAACATGGGAATCAACCCACAACCCCGAGACCAACAGCCACATGATCCAGCCACCCAGTCAGCCAGATGCCCCTGCTTTTGAATATTTATATTAATAACATATATAGACAGAGCCCCCCTGTCAGGTTACATAAGCAGCTGTCACTGAAACATGAAAAAGCCTTGTTTTATGTTCTTAGTCACCTGTATCACGTGCTTTACAAATGTTGCAAGAGTCTTTCCTGAGGAAGTGTCCAGTTAAACCACAGGCACCCTAGGTTCTCTCTGAATTGGGCAAGGAGAGCACGTGTGGTTCACTCATCCCGTGTTTGCTCTCAGGCAGAACCTTCAACTGCTGCAGTCCAGGCAGTTTAGCTAAAGCCACAGTCTCTTTACCTCTCTTCATCTGGGGACCCTCACATTTTTCTCACCTTTCTTACCAAAATGTAAACCTCATAGAGAGAGTGTGAGAATGAGGTTGAGAGGGTCCCACAGAGATAACTGAGAAGCACTCAGCAGCTCCCCAGGTCTCCTTGGTTGTGGGCTGTGGCTGTGATGTCTCCCCAGCCCCCAGTGGGGTGTGGGACGTGGAATGCTCAAACCTCCCCAGCCCCCTTCCTCCTCCTATGGGGCTGAGAGGCAGCCTCCTCCCTGTTCTTGGAGCTCCTTTCCTGCCATGACTCCCACCCCCTACCCTATAACACTTTGCAGTATTGGGTACAAGCACTAGGCAGCTGTTCACATCACCTCACCATGAAACTTCCTTTCAGTGATCCTGACTTCATTTATTAGCATCTGAAAATTTAATTTCTACAACTATTCACCTTAATTTTGATCTGCCCTGTAGGATATTTAATTGTTAGTGCTCCTAACTCAAGGTCATGAAGGGAGATGCTGGGGTGCCAGTATTCTTCCATTTCTTGATCTAAGTGGTTATTTCATGCCTGTGTTCAGTCTGTGTTGGTCCATTAAGCTGAATACTTGTGATTTGTGTGCTTTCCTGTATTTATGTTATATTTCAATAAAAGGATTATTCCTATCTTGACTATTCCCTGAGAACCTTAGTTCCTACATATCTCTTAAACTAAAGCAAAATGCCTGGCACTAAAAGACTTATCAAGAGGCATTGATTTAAATGTTAGTCACCCTTGAGGCACCTGGATTGCACACAGTAAATTAAGTGGCCTACTCTTGCTTTTGGCTCAGGTTGTGATTTCAGGGTTGTGAGATGGAGCCCTGTGTCAAGCTCTACACTCAGTGGGAAGTCTGCTTAAGATTCTCTCTCCCTCTCTCTTCCCCTCTACCCATGTACACATACTCTCTTTCTGTATCTCTTGAAAATAAATAAATAAATCTTAAATAAAATTGTTAGTCATCCTGCTACAGAGGTAGAAATGTCCAGTGGAAAAACATTGGACTAGAAATATGGATACTTGAATTCTAGTCCTGGGCCTGATGTTATTAGTTTAACATCAGTTATTATTAGTTATTGAACAGTAGTTCATTAGTTATTGAACTAATGTAGACAAGATATCAGCCTCCCTAAAGGTCATCTTGTACATCTATAAAATGGACCCCATGCACCTGCCTTCTTGACCTCACAAGCATCCCCCTAGGGATTGGATGAGGTCATGGCATAAAAGTATATAGAAGTAAGACATACAGGACAAATGTGAGATCAGTTTTCTCAGGAGATTCTAGCTTATATCCACGCTCCTTGGTCCAGACTGGATTGCAGGAAGCCAGCGCTGGGGCCTTTGCTTCTCTTTTCATGAAGGAGCAATAATGAAGAATTATTTTAAAAGGATATCGCCACTTCCCCCAGGCTGGCTTTCTAAGACACCTCAGAGAGCCTCCCCTGCTCTCTCTGAGTTTCTGTTTTCAATATTCCATGAGGTGTGACTCATGAGGACCCCTTCTGCCTTTACCACTGGGGCCACACACTGGACTGGCTTGCTTCCCACCCTGCATACTGCTGGGGCTGGGCAGGAAGCAGCTGCAGTGGACCTAACAAGTCTTTAGGAGGTGGGGCAAGAGGGAGGAACATGGGGTGTGTAAGAAGGAAAAGAAGCATGCAAAGAGAAGGGCTGGCTCACCTCCACATTGGGGCTGAAGTGGAAAGGGGGGTTCCCTTGGACTGGAGGCTATTGAACTGCTCAGAAGTTGACTCTTTAGTCAAAAGCAATTCTATCTAGCAATTTATAGGTCTTTCTATCCTGGGTAAAAGATGTGGGGCCTCATCAGGTCTAAAAAGCTACCTAAGGGCTGGGAGGGGAAGCATGATGGAAGTCTCAGGGACTCAGTGGTCAAGTGGACTTCAGTCTGAAGCTGGGCTCTGTAGATTTCCAGCTAGAGAACTTAGCCTTCATAAACAACACTTTTTTTTTTTCATCTGAAAATGTGTTAGTAGGTATCTGATGAATTTTTCATGACATTAAACAGAAAACACATGGACTTAGCACACAGTAAACTCTCAGTAAGTAGTATTAATTCTTTTCACTATTAAATTCAAAGTAGAGCCCTGTGAGATTTTGAAATAGAACACAAAGGTAGCCCCGGGGGATGGAAGGACAAATAGGGGGGAAAACACCACAGAGCCGGCATGAAAATATGGGTATGAGGTTCGGGGGAGTGAAGAAATTGAGTCAAGGCACAGAACTTAATGCCATGTAGAAAGAAGGATAACACAAATGGTTTGGTTTGTCACATGGTTTCCAGAATTGTTAGAGGTCAAGTCTTTGTTAGCTTTTAGGCTCTCCCACTGTGGAATGTGTTGGCGACATTCTCTAACTTTAAACTGGCTATACTTTAAAACAGATTACAAAATTCATTAACTCTTAGAGGAAAAGATGAATTAGACTTCATTAAATTTAAGAACTGCTCCTAAAGAGACGTTCATTAAGAGCATGAAAAGATAAGCTATGGACTGGAAAAAAATGTTTGCAACCCAGGTATAACCCAAATAAATACAATTTTAAGGGGAAGGGGCAAGTGGCAAAAGGTATGAATCAAATGGCCTTACAGTAAGCATATGAAAAGGAGCGTAGTCATCTGGGAAATGCCAATTAAAACTACTCCTTGGGGCGCCTGGGTGGCTCAGTGGGTTAAGCCGCTGCCTTCAGCTCAGGTCATGATCTCAGGGTCCTGGGATTGAGTCCCGCATCGGGCTCTCTGCTCAGCGGGGAGCCTGCTTCCTCCTCTCTCTCTGCCTACTTGTGATCTCTCTCTGTCGAATAAATAAAAAACAAACAAACAAACAAAAAAAACCACTCCTTGTCCTATAAATGGAGGGAAAAGATATTGGCAAAGATATGGAACATCTGGAACTCTCATACATTGCTACTGGGACTGGAACTTGGTGTAAACACCTTGGAAATTCTGCCACTGTACACATACATTTCCTATAATCCCAAATTCCACTCCTTAGGGTGTGGGATAGTCAGAACAGCATAGTTCATATAGTCCCACACTAAAACAGTCTGAATACACATTAACAATAGAATGAACAAGCCAATTGTGATACATTTATGGAAGTGGAATATTATACAACACTGAAAGTGAGCAGACAACTGCTAACATAACAACATGGATGGATCTCACAAACAGAATGTTGAATGAAGGAAGTCCAACACAAGGGTGCTATTGCATTTACATAAAGTTAAAATGATGACCAATGGCAAGGCAGTCATCATCTTTAGGGGAGGGGGAGATGTCTGAGAGGGACAATAAGGGGGCTGTTGGAAAGATTTTCATGATCTATTTCTTGATTTTATGAAGGTTATAAAAATTTTATAAACTCACTGATTTGTTCACTTGGGAATTTTATATTTTTCCAAATGTATTATATGTAGGTCAATAAAAAATAAGTTTACTTATAAACCAAGGAAGGAGAACTTGCCCATCACCCCACTGTGTAACCCCTAAAAGAAAACTGCATCACTGTGACCTATGAGATGTGGCACTGTGTGTCCAATCACTTTGTCAGACGATGTGGAACTCTGCAGCCCTGGTGGGAAAGGGACCCATCATCTCCTCCATGATGCCAGGGCATTGGCAGAAAGATCAGGAGGGCAATGAGGTATGAATCAGGCACAACTCCATGAGAATCTCTGTGAATTAATGAAATGGCTTATATACCTTCAGCCCAAGTGTGCTCAGCACTACCAGCCCGCCAGGGCCCTGCGTCCTCCTAGGTTTAAGCAACTGGGTGCAGGGGAGGGCCTCAAGGAGGCAGCAGAGACTGCATCTGAGCCTTGCACTTCCCCAAGAGGCAGGCACAGCAGCAGTTAAGTGCCCAGCCCCAGGCACCTGCCATGAAGTGGCAAGGTCTGAAACCAGTCCTTGAACTCCAAAAACCTGGCTCCAGAACTTGGAAACTTGGCTCCTATGCTGTGCAGCCTCTTGAAGTATCCATGAACTCTAAGACAGGGCTGTCAGCAGGTATGCAAAGGGAGCCACATATGAAAAAGAAAGAAGAAAGAGGTGAACTAATGTTAATGCTATATTTTATTTAAATTGATACATCCAAAACTTATCATTTTCACATGTAATAAATATAAAAATAATTCTGGATGATACCATTTCTCTAACACTAAGTCTTTGAAGTCCTGTAGGTATTTCACACTTACAGTACATCTACGCTTCAAGTCCATATGTGGCTAGGAGCCCCATTTTGGACAGCCCAGGTCTGGGAGGAGACCTGGAGGACCATCCAGGTAAGCAGAATGATTTGTGGAAAGACTTACAGATGGGAGTGCTCAGTGCATTTGGGGCATCTTTCTGTATTACCTGATTCTGAGCATCCTGACAGCTGCTCCCAGGGAAATTACTCTGCCACTTGGCACTCCTCTCTGCCTTGAGTGTTTAAAGAGAGCTGAAAGCACAGATCCGTGTACTCAGGCTTTCAGACCCATAGTGAGCATGAGCCAGCATGAGTCACACATTCAGCCATGTCACCATCAGTCCCATGGTGCAGGCCAAGCCTGGACCCTCACCTCCCAAGTTATGCCTCTCCCCTTCAGAGCTCATTCTCCCCTGTTCTCGTCTCCCTGACCCACCTCTCACTCCTTCCTCACTTCTGCCTTCACAACTCAGGGAGTGCTACCCTGCCTTCTTGCCTCTTCTCTCTTCCTCTCCAAACCCCATCTACCCTTTGCTTAGGACCCTGATATAGCCAACTCACATAATTTATGAAGAGCCTTGCTCTAACCAGCAACCCCAGTTTGGGCAGCACAATCCTATAGGTGCTTCCTCATGTATCTTTGGTCAGTTTCATAGCTAATTGGTCCCCCAATCAGAATTGTGTCTTCTGTCAATGTCAGATAGATTATGGGCAACGTATAAATAACTGTTGTGAGAATAAAACATTCAAGGTTTGGGGCGCCTGCGTGGCTCAGTGGTTAAAGCCTCTGCCTTCTGCTCAGGTCATGATCCCAGGGTCCTGGGATCGAGCATCACATCGGGCTCTCTGCTCGGCAGGGAGCCTGCCTCTTCCTCTCTCTCTCTCTCTCTGCCTGCCTCTCTGCCTACTTGTGATGTCTGTCAAATAAATAAAAATCTTAAAAAAGAAAAAAGATTAAAAAAAAAATTCTAGGTTCAAAGAAACTGAATTCCCATGCCAATGCGACTCTCCAAACAGGATGAATGAGGTAACTGCACTTTATGGTCATTGCGCATTTGCCAAATAACAGCCTGTTGAATCATTCCCTGAAGTCTGTCTGATTACATCATTAATTATGAATTAATTCTCCATCTGCATAGGAAATAATGATATGCCATAATGTGAGCTATGCACATATTTAACTCCCTTGGAAACACTGGAATTCACATTTCTAGATGCTCCGACAGGAATGGGCTGAGATGCTCACTTACAGACAAGCATTCCATGGCGTGTGGGCAGGTCCTAAACAACGACAACTGTTAGGATCAGCCACTTCCAGAGACATATGAAATGTAAATAAATAATTTTCTCAAAAGGTTTGCAATAATACCTTGTTCTTCTGTCACCCTAGGAAAAATTTAATTAAAATAATTTTAATATTGGGGCTCCTGGGGGGCTCAGTTGGTTAAGTGTTTGCCTATGGCTCAGGTCATGATCACAGGGTCCTGGGATTAAGTCCCACATCAGACTTTCTGCTCAGTGGGAGCCTGCTTCTCCTTCAGCCCCTCCCTCTGCTCATGTGCTCTCTCTCTCCCTAAAACAAATGAATATTTTTAAAGAATAATTTATTATCATCCTTGAATGTATAGACCTTGCTTTGAGGCCTCCATCAAACAATGCCAGAGAAATTCCTCTGATTCATGGAAACAGTGGCTATTTCTACAGAGGAAACCAATGGGTGAGTTATAAACCACAGGACCACACCTCCACACTAGGAACTTGGGTCAGGTGCCAGTTCCACTGATAATCTGCAAGGTCACTACCTCTCTGAACTGCTTTTCTTCTCATCTGTAAAATGGAAGGAAGTAGACTTAGATTTTTAGGGTGAAGTAAAACACCAACTAGAACGCACACATATTGCAGGGTTCAGCTACTCGAAGGAGGGAGACCTGAGGAAGAAAATGAGAATGATCTTGTCTTCTTTGACCCTCTCTAAAGTTGGGAAGGAGCTTTGCATCTAATTTCATGAAGAGAATTATGGGGGAGGGGGGCCATAGGAACTCCAGGGAACCTCCCTAACACATGGCACCCAATCATTACCATCCAGGCAAGGCCTTTTCTTGTTTTGTTTGGTTTTGTCTTATACATTTCCTCCATTTGCCCTCACTCCAGATACTCACTAATATGTACTTGGATGTGTGTGTACACTTACACACTTGAAATTTTATGATGTTATTTTGTCTTTGTATGCATTTTAAATATTTATCTACCTATGTGTGTATCACATTCGTTTGTCAGTGATGACACAGAGGTAGATCATAAAACACATGATTGGGGTGTCTGGGAGCCAGACTGGTTGGTGTTGTTCCAATTTGCCAACAGTATGAACTGAGCCCATTCACTCAATTTCCCATATTTCAGCCTCCCATTTCTAAAGCAGAGAGAGTTGTAGTATCTACCTTGTGCACAGTGCTGAGAACATGTAAAATGCTAGGCACACATAAGCTCCTAGCAAATGGTAACCATCATTATCATCACCACCATGATTATTATTACTGCACCCACTACCGCACAGAGCACCCTCCTATTTGATCCAGGCCTGAGTTTCTCTGGGGCGTAGACTCCAGAGACTGATGGGTCATAGGGTGTGCACTTATTTTAGCCAACTACTGCCAAATTGCTGTCCGGAATGACTGCCCCAGTCTACGTTCCCACTACCAGTTCCTGAGGGTTCCGGGAAAAGTTTTCTCAGCCAGTGAGAGCACAGATTTTAACAAGTCTTTTCTCTGGTTGCACTGACATCATCTGTCTGGGAGACTTCTGTCCAAGTTGGGTGGAGAAACAGCTTTAAGACACGTGGCTGATTTTGGAGTCTGTCCTATTCCATACTCCAGAGTCCTAAGACCTATAGTGATTATCAAATAGTAGGCTCACAACCTCAGGGAACATCAAAATCATCCTGGAGGGGGATGTTCAAAGTGCTTCCCTATGGGATTCTGGCCCACACACCCCAGGGGACCATGTACCTCCCTTTCTCTAACCCCAGGTAAGAGTCCCTGCCTCTGGGAGCCACTGCTGCTGATGGACAGATGTTTTTAGCACAGAACAAAAGGTAGAGAACCACTAGAAAAAGGGTAAGCCTGCAGTGGCCCTAGGCCCTGGAACTGCTGGAGACTATCGTTACAACCTGATGGAGTTGGAAGATCCCTTTGTCCAGAAAGTTCTCCTATTGCTAAAGATCTCTCTCTAGCCTGGATAATAAAGGAAATGACACTACTTACTTCAGGCTTTTAAATTAAGCCCATGTTTTCTCTGGAAGATCAGGCACTGTCAACACGTTACTTGGGCTCTATATCACCTGACCTCTATTACCTATGGCTCAATGCCTGCCAATACCAGAAGGTGTAAACATCTAAGCAGGAGTCCCTGAGGGACTTGGACGTTTGGCAGGCCAGGTGTGAGAAATGTCTGCTAAATTTAGGAGATGCATTTGGCTCCACCGCGGTAGTGAGTACAGTTCCAGAGGAGATCCTGAGGTTCGTTTAAGGGTGTCATTTAAATTCACCTTGGCACCTACACCATCATAAAGATGCTAAAGAGTACACACTTAATAGCTAGCTACCAGTAATCCCAGATCTAGGTCTGGAACCCAAAGGCCCCCCAAATACCCCTTTTCAAGAGAGGTAAGTCAGTAAAGTTTTTTTCCCCTCTGTGTCTAATGAGAGTTTATTAAACTTCAGGAGCAGAAAGCAGGTAATTCACCCATTGCTTCACCCACTGGTGAGCTATTTCTTACCCAGGGCTCCTTTCTCCTTCTGAAAAGAAACCACAAGGATCCAATTTCATGAGAGAAGCAGAGAAGGAGGCTCTGCACCGGTGAAAGGCAGGCAGCTTCCTGCCGTGTGTAGTAATGGTTAGTGATGGCCTTTGGCTGGAAGCTCACACACTCTTCTCCGCAGTGTCTGCCAGTGTGTGTGAATGGTGAAGCACATTTTTGGATGCTGGAGCAGATAAGGTTTAAATTGCCATAGTAATAGGTAACTAATTTTTAAATATTGTTCATATCTTTCTTATTACTCTTTGCTCTAAGTAATTTTTTTGTATGGATCGATAGCTGGCATCCAGTAGGTTCTGAGTAAATATTATTGCATGAGTGGCTGGTCATTGCACAGCATGGCTCTTCTGTTCAGATCTCACTCAGGCTGAGATGACTTTCACCTTTCCACATAATCTCTTGATACTATAAGGCACATATTGGTTAAAATAAAAAAAAAATACTAGTCTATGATATAAAAATGCCAGGTGAAGTTTGGTCTAGCTCCAGCCAAAGAGCTAGCAGGAAGCATGCCTGGATGGGGTTTGAGTGACCATAAGGCCAGATCATCAGCTGGTTCAAGAGGAAGAGAGGCCTAGGCCCTGTGGAGTCCACTGTTAGGAAATGGATCAGCCTGAGGAATGACCATGCTTACAATAAACTCTTAAAAGGCAAGGACTAATGTTGCAAAGGCAAGGATGAATTAAACAAGAAGCATCTGTTAGAAGAACCAGGTTGGAAGCCGATATCAGGGGTGGGGTTTGGGCACAGAGGGCAAGGGCAGGAACCAGATGTCCAAAGTTGGGAGAGGTTTGGATGAGTAAAATAACAAAGAATAAAAGAGGTCATGTCTTGAGAACTGGACCTAGAGACCAGAGAAGGAGGTTTTTTTCATTTCCCTTTATCCGTGTTTTCTCCCCTACAACATATTCTTTCTCTACCCTACCCCCGCTTCTATATGCAGACATCAGGGCTGAATTATATCCAAGGAAGGGATGCATCTTCTGAGATTTTGTCTCTCCAGTTCGGTGCCAAATTGATATTGGTAAGTGTCTCTGTTTTCTGGAATCAGGCCCTTCTGGGTCCCAGCTCCCATGGGCTCCCAAGTTCCTCAATCCCCATCAAAAGGTTTGCCCTGACCTAAAAGGAGAAATTTAAGCCAGTCCTGCCCAGCCATCATCTGGATTCTGGCCCCAATTATTGTGGTCTCAAAACTCTCCCTGACTTTGACCTTCAATTCTGAAAACTGGGCCTCAACCTTAGCTCAAAAATGTTTATGGAACCCCTGCTATGAACCAGGCATTCTGGCCTTCACTAGGGATAAAGTTGCAAATAAGTTACTGGCCTAGCTTTGCAGTGACTACAGGATAGTGAGAGACAGGGTCCAGTATACAGGAAGTTGCAAGCTGTGATAAATACTGGGATGGGGAAATAGAAACATGTAGGAGGGCAGCTAACCCCAGCTGGGGGAGGAAGGGTGGGACAGGAAAGACTTCCTAGGGGAAGTGATAACTGAACCCTCATGCAAAGATAAGTAGACCTGCACCCAGCAAAGAAGAGGGCCATGGGTGTGGTTGGGGCAGTGATGCTGGGTGAAGGAACAATAAGTTCAATGGCCTAACGATTAAAGAAAGCAGAACAGGTTTCAGGACCTGAATATGATTCAATAAGGCTGATGCTACAGTGGACTATGGAAGAAGGACGAAAGACATGACTCCAGTTGTAAGAGCCATATAATGACTGGGTGACTACATGAATTTATTGTCCAAATTGAGGACTGGGCCATTATAAAACTTATAAAGATTTACAGCTTTATAAACTTATGAACCAAGTTAACGATTTGCCTCTAATTGAATCTGGGTCTCAATTAGAGAGACCCAGCCTCACCACAGTGGTCTGCCTGAACTGTAAGTCCCTCCTGTATAGGGGCCCTAACTTGCTCTTGCTGAATTTCTCCTATATATGCCCGACATATGTCTAGTCAGTCTTATCCCAGGGAAGTCAACCAGGAGGTGTCAGAGAAATTATATACAGAATCTGCAAAAAGCATCTTCCTGTGTCATATACTTTCTAACAAAGCAAGTCAACTTTTCACACAAAGAATGCTTTGTTTTCATAGTCAATGCTTTTGGTTGATCTTTTCCAAATTTTACAATATACATGCTCCCAGGAAGATGAACCACAAAAGGTAACCAGATTTTTTAAAGATTATATTTATTTATTTGTTTGTTTGTTTATTTATTTGTTTATTTTTTATTTTCAGCATAACAGTATTCATTGTTTTTGCACTACAACCAGTGCTCCATGCAATCCGTGCCCTCTCTGATACCCACCACCTGGTTCCCCCAACCTCCCACCCACCACCCCTCCAAACTCCTCAGATTATTTTTCAGAGTCCATAATCTCTCATAGTTCACCTCCCCTTCCAATTTCCCCCAACTCCCTTCTCCTCTCTAACTCCCCTTGTCCTCCATGCTATTTGTTATGCTCCACAAATAAGTGAAACCATATGATAATTGACTCTCTCTGCTTGACTTATTTCACTCAGCATCATCTCTTCCAGCCCCGTCCATGTTGCTACAAAAGTTGGGTATTCATCCTTTCTGATGGAGGAATAATACTCCATAGTGTATATGGACCACGGTAACGAGATTTTTACCTTTTTCTCCAGAAGAAAAAATCTATAACGGCTTCCCTAAGAGGCAGGAGTTGACAACCTAAGTAAGAACCCCTTGCCACATGGTTGAGTTATTGTATCTAATGACCCACTCTCTCTCTGCCTGCCTGCCTAGGAAACTTCCTTTCTATTTACTGAAGTTCACAGTGACTTCATGGACCATAGAATCAGTTTGGGTCTACAATAATAGTTGTGATGTAAATCTCCTACCTTCAGACTCAAGAGTTTGTGTGTGTATCCTTCTAAGGATGTGGTCTTGTCTTGAAGTTCCAATGTTTACCAGTCTTTGTGACATCCTAAAGAACAACCTGATCCTCAGTCACGATGGCCAAAGCCAGCTTCTCTCTGAAGCTGTGGGACATGGCACCTGCCACAATGAGTGGTGGGCACATAGCTGGATCCTACTGCAGCAAGTTCCTCTGCAAGCAGTGTTCCTGGGACACACCTGTTCCTAAAATTCACAGACTAAAGTCTCCAGAACAGAGTTCTAGAGTTAAAGAACAGGATGCTCATTGAGACAGGTAAGAATAACAGGTCCACATTGTTGGAAACTCCTTCACCTTATTCACTGCTATTTTTTAATGACTAGCCCAGGGTTTGGAACTTAGTGTTTGTTCAGCAATTTTTGCATGCATGAATACAAAGAATATCTAACAGGGACACCTTGGTAGTATAGTCAGTCAAACACCAACTCTTCGTTTCAGCTCAGGTCATGATCTCAAGGTCATGAGATTGAACCCTCATCAGACTCCACACTCAGGAAGGAGTCTGCTTGAGATACCCTCTCCCTCTACTCCTCCCACTCATGAGCTTTATTTCTGTCTCTCTAAAATAAGTAAATCTTTAAAAAAAATCTAACAGACTTAAAGATTTGAAAAAGAAAATCTAAAAAGCTAAATATAACAATTTCTTCTGTTTCAAGAAGAAAAAAATGTAAGAGGATTTAATATTAAAACAGTTGATGGGCTTAATCAGAGATGGAATATAACAGGCAGTACTGGGTAGTATGACAGTTGATTCCCACTGCCTGGGTTCAGATGGTGACTTTGATGTTTACCAGTCATGTCAATGTGGCAAATTAGTGAGTCTCTCTAAGCCTCCATTTTCTTATCTGTAAAATGGGAATAAAAATAATAGCTACCTATTGAAACTGTTGTGGAAATAACATGAGCTAATACATAGACATGGCATAGAGCCCTGGCTATAAAGTCAGTACCCATAATTATTAGTAATAAAATAGTATTAATATTCTCTCACATGCAAATACAAATCATTTGGTGATGGCTTCCTGGAGGGCTATATGGAAGAGTGTGTCCACTGAGCAGCTGG
The DNA here is from genome assembly GCF_011764305.1 of Mustela putorius furo. NCBI lineage: Eukaryota > Metazoa > Chordata > Mammalia > Carnivora > Mustelidae > Mustela > Mustela putorius. Next base: position 37,978,530 of record NW_025421987.1, read on the forward strand.
GTTCGGAAGGGAGTGTGTCATGTCTTCCAGGAATGCTACATGAAGGAGTAGTGGAGCACAAGCCTATGTATGCAATTCGTAGCCTGGATTGCAAATTTCTCCCCAAAATAGGGAGTGTGTTTTTTCATATCTGTATGAAAAGTATTTGATACATAGTAGTTTTGTCAATAAACATTTGTTCAAGTGTTCAAACTTTTCATTGGCTGGCTAATAGCTTTTCTCTGCTATAAATCCATTCGATGGTTCATTGCATTGGTAATATTATAGTCTCACGGTAAATACTGAAGCAAACTCTAGTCTCAGACAGGTGGTGGTGGTATATTAAGAATGAATACTCACACTCTAACAAAATGTTCCACATTCCATAAATTCAGTGCATTTCAAGAGGGATTAATGCTATATCAGGCTTCCCCCACATGGCACCACATATAAACATTCTGTTGATTTATATGTATCTTTCTCCTCAGATGTCTCCTCACATTTACAATCTTGTGTAAAAATTCTTTGAAATTATTGCAGTTTTGTAGCAATAATCTGGCAATGAATTGTCTACATTTCATAATTAAATACTGTAAAAAGCAACACCCAAAGCTTGCCAGTGAATTCTTCAACTGTCTTCCCTATGAGCTATTGAAATAGCAAAGCCTTTTTCTGTCATCAGCACATAGATGACTGAAGATTCAGGGGACAGTCTTGTTTTTTAAAAATTATCCAACATTAGAATAATAGAACAGTAATTTGAATTACTTTGGTTTTTATCTCTAAACACAAATTCTAGATTACTAAAAACATGCAAGTTTTCCTAACTTACTATTAGGGTTATAGAAGGAAGAATATTCCTAATAAGAAGTCTGAGGAAAGAGAGAGTGTATTTAGAAATAAGACAGTGTTCAGTAAATAGAGGACAAAGTCAATTGTGATAACACCATGGCATTGGATTTATATAAAAGTTGCCCTTGATGTTCTAAGAGAAGAATGCATTCATGCTAGTCTGAGCTACCCTGCTCCAGCAGGAGCAGGCAGCTTGTTACTTATCCGGGATAGAACATGTAGAGCAGATTTGGGAACCTAGCTCTAGACCCAATTCTGTGTTCTAGGTAGGATAGGAACAGGATGGCAGGTGAGGGCTGGCCCAATCAGAGTTGATGAAAGGAAGTAGAAAAAACAGGTAAAGGATGTATAGCCATATAAAAACTCAGTCTTGCAACTGAGTAGTCATCTTTATACCACCTTCTTGGGAAAACAACTGTACTCTAAAGATCAAAATTCTAGGACACCAGGGTGGCTCAGTCAGTTAAGTATCTGCCTTCAGCTCAGGTCATGATCTTGGGGTCCTGGGATTGAGTCCCACAGAGAACAGGCTCTCTGTTCAGCGGGGAGCCTTCTTCTCCCTTTCTCTCTCTTTCTGTGCTCTCTCTCTCTCTCAAATAAATAAAATCTTAAAAAAAAATCAAAATTCTAGATCAGAAAAGTTATGTAATTAAGCACAAAATTTGTGTGAAGTTGGTGGTTGGAAATTCTTAAGGTACATATCTATTTCACACTAGCATATCTGTTTTTAAAAACTAATTCAGAAATGTCTCAATAAGGAACATGTTGATGGAAACTAACCAAACCCTAAAACTGCTGGTAGAAGCAGATTTATTTTTTAAATCTTGAATGATTTAGTTGTTTAATATACTCTCTTTCACAATCTGGAACAAAATAACACAAATTCTAGCTTCAAAGAACAGAGAATTATTACTTTGAAAGACAGAGAAATTCTGAAGCAAACCCTCTAATGGCTTTTACCTAGATCCAGGGGAAGTGTGAAGATCTCAAAGAATAACAAAAGCCAGCCTGATCTGTTCAAGAAGAAATAGAACCATGCTAGTAAAGTCAGATGAGGTTACAGCATGAAAGAGTCCTGCCCCAGGACATCCTACTTAAAATTGCAAATTAGTACTGCCCTGGAACTTCCAATCCCTGGATTTTGCTCTGTTTGCTTTTTTCCCATAGCACTATCTCCTTCAAATGACTTTATTTTTTATTGTCTATCTTTTCTCAGCAGAATGTAAGCTCTACGAGGGTTAATGTTGAGTGCCAGTTTTTTTCATTGAGGTATCCCAACATCCTAGAACAGTGCCTGCTAAAGGTTAGATGTTGAATAAATTCGTGTTGAATGTTTACTCAGTGAGCCCTATGTAAACAGAACTAGATGACAGCACACCAAGTAGGGAAGGTCAGTGTGTTAAGGGGATGAGTGATTCAAACTTACTTATGAGCAAGTAGTGAAATATCTAACAGAGAAGGACCAAGAGTTGAAATTTAGTGAGCCCCAAGATTATAAGTTGTTCTGAAGCTTTATTTTTTTTAGTTTTTATTTTCTAGAAGAATCTAATGTATAGTATTGTTTTTTACTCTTTTTAAAAATGTTTTTATTTAAATTAAAATAATTAACATATAATGTATTATTGGTTTCAGAGTTACAAGCCTGTGATTCATCAGCCTTATATAAAACCCAATGCTCATTATATCATGTGTCTTCCTTAATGTTCATCACCCAGTTACCCAACCTCTCTACACCACTCCCCTCCAGCAACCCTCGGTTTGTTTCCTATGATTAAGAGTCTCTATGGTTTATCTCCCTCTCTGGTTTCATCTTTTGTTTTTTCCTCTCCTATGATCCTCTGTTTCATTTCTTAAATTCCACATATCAGTGAGATCATATGATGATTGCCTTTCTCTGATTGACTTATTTCACTTAGCATAATACCCTCTAGTTCCATACACATCCTTGCAAATGACAAGATTTCATTTTTTTATTGTTTTATAATATTCCACTGTGTATATGTTCCACATCTTCTTTATCCATTCATCTGTCAGTGTACATCTTGACTCTCCATAGTTTGGCTATTGTGGACATTGCCACTATAACCACTGGGGTGCAGGTGCCCCTTCAGATTACTATCTTTGTATCTATAGGCAAATACCCAGTAGTGAGATTGCTGGGTAGTTCTATTTTCAACTTTTTGAGGAGCCTCCATACAGTTTTCCAGAGTGGCTGCACCAGCTTGCATTCCCACCAAAAATGTAGGAGGTATCTCCTTTCTCTTCATCCTCACCAGCATCTGTCATTTCCTGACTTGTTAATTTTAGCCATTCTGACTGATGTGAGGTGGTATTGCATTGTGGCTTTGATTTGTATTTTTTTTAAAGATTTTATTTATTTATTTGAAAGAGATCACAAGTAGGCAGAGAGGCAGGTGGAGGGGGAAAGCAGGCTCCCTGCTGAGCAGAGAGCCCAGTGCGGGGCTCGATTCCAGGACTCTGGGATATGACCGGAGCCAAAGGCAGAGGCTTAACCCACTGAGCCACCCAGGTGCCCCATTGATTTGTATTTCTTTGATGCTGAGTGATGTTGAGCATCTTTTCATGTGTCTGTTGGCCATTTATAGGTCTTTGGAAAAATGTCTGTTCATGTCTTTTGCTCCTTTTCTTACTGAATTATTTGTTCTTTGGATGTTGAGTTTGATAAATTCTCTATAGATTTTTGATACTACCTCTTTATCTCATGTCATTTGCAAATATCTTTTCCCATTCTTTCAGTTGTCTTTTCCTTTTGTCAACTGTTTCCTTTGCTTTTTTTCTTTGCAAATTTTGTTATCTTGATGAAGTCCCAATAGTTCATTTTTGCCTTTCTTCCCCTTGCCTTTGAACATAGGTCTAGCATGAAGTTGCTGTGGCTGAGGTCAAAGAGGTTTTTCCCTATGTTCTTCTCTAGGGTTTTGATGGATTCCAGTTTCACACTGAGGTCTTTCATCCATTTGAGTCTATTTTTGTGTATAGTGTAAGGAAATGGTCCAGAGTCATTCTTCTGCATGTGGCTGTCCAATTTTTCCAACACCATTTCTTGAAGAGACTGCCTTTTTCCCACTGGATATGCTTTCATGCTTTGTCAAAGACTAGTTGCTCATAGGATTGAGGTTCCATTTCTGGGCTTCCTATTCTGTTCCACTGATCTATGTGTCTGTTTTTTGTGCCAGTACCAAGCTGTCTTTATGGTTACAGCTTTGTAAGAGAACTTAAAGTCTGGAATTGTGATGCCACCAGTTTTGGTTTTCTTTTTCAACTTTCCTTTGACTAGTCGGAGTCTTTTCTGTTTCCATACAAATTTTAGGATCATTTGTTCCAGCTCTGTGAAAAATGATGATGATATTTTGATACGGATTGCATTAAAAGTATAGATTACTCTAGTAAGCATAGACATTTTAACAATATTTATTCTTTTAAAAAATTTTTTTAAATTTTTTATAAACATATAATGTATTATTAGCCCCAGGGGTACAGGTCTGTAAATCACCAGGTTTACACATTTCACAGCACTCACCATATCACATACCCTCCCCAATGTCCATAACCCCACCACCTTCTCCCTACCCCCCTCGCCCCGGTCACCCTCAGGTTTTGTGTGTGTGTGTGTGTGTGTGTGTGTGTGTGACAGTAAGAGTCTCTTATGGTTTGTCTCCCTCCCAATCCCATCTTGTTTCATTTTTTCTTTTCCTAACCCCCAAAACCCCCACGTTGAATCTCCACTTCCTCATATCAGGGAGATCACATGATAGTTGTCTTTCTCTGATTGACTTATTTCACTCAGCATAATACCCTCTAGTTCCATCCATGTCATCGCAAATGGCAAAATTTCATTTCTTTTGATGGCTGCATAGTATTACATTGTATATATATACCACTTCTTCTTTATCCATTCATCTGTTGATGGACATCTAGGTTCTTTCCATAGTTTGGCTATTGTGGACATTGCTGCTATAAACATTTGGGTGCACATGCCCCTTTGGATCACTACGTTTGTACCTTTAGGGTAAATACCCATGCTGGGTTGTAAGGTAGCTCTATTTTCAACTTTTTGAGGAACCTCCATGCTGTTTTTCAGAGTGGCTGCACCAGCTTGCATTCCCACCAACAGTGTAGGAGGGTTCCCCTTTCTCTGCCTCCTCATGAGCATCTGTCATTTCCTGACTTGCCAATTCTAGCCGTTCTGACTGGTGTGGGGTGGTATCTCATTGTGGTTTTGATTTGCATTTCTCTGATGCTGAGTGATGTGGAGCATTTTTTCATGTGTCTGTTGGCCATCTGGATGTCTTCTTTGCAGAAATGTCTGTTCATGTCCTCTGCCCATTTCTTGACTGGATTATTTGTTCTTTGGGTGTTGAGTTTGATAAGCTCTTTATAGATTTTGGATACTAGCCCTTTATCTGATATGTTGTTTGCAAATATCTTCTGCTATTCTGTCAGTTGTCTTTTGGTTTTGTTAACTGTTTCCTTTGTTGTGCAAAACCTTTTGATCTTGATGAAGACCCAATAGTTTATTTTTGCCCTTGCTTCAGTTGGTGATGTTCCTAGGAAGAGGTTGCTGCGGTTGAGGTCAAAGAGGTTGCTGCCTGTGTTCTCCTCAAGACTTTGATGGATTCCTTTCTCACATTGAGGTCCTTCATCCATTTTGAGTCTATTTTTGTGTATGGTGTAAGAAAATGGTCCAATTTCATTTTTCTGCATGTGGCTGTCCAATTTTCCCAACACCATTTGTTGAAGAGGCTCTCTTTTTTCCATTCAGTATTCTTTCCTGCTTTGTCGAAGATTAGCTGACCATAGAGTTGAGTGTCTATTTCTGGGCTCTCTACTCTGTTCCATTGATCTATGTGTCTGTTTTTGTGCCAGTACCATAGTGTCTTGATGATGACAGCTTTGTAATAGAGCTTGAAGTTTGGAATTGGGATGCCACCAACTTTGGCTTTCTTTTTCAATATTCCTTTGGCTATTTGAGGTCTTTTCTGGTTCCATACAAATTTTAGGATTATTTATTCCATTTCTTTGAAAAAAATGGATGGTATATTATAGGGATTGCATTAAATGTGTAGATTGCTTTGGATAGCATGGACATTTTCACAATATTTGTTCTTCCAATCCATGAGCATGGAACATTTTTCCATTTCTTTGTGTCTTCCTCAATTTCTTTCATGAGTACTTTACAATTTTCTGAGTATAGATTCTGTGCCTCTTTAGTTAGGTTTATTCCTAGGTATCTTATGGTTTGGGGTGCAGTTGTAAATGGGATTGACTCCTTAATTTCTATTTCTTCTGTCTTGTTGTTGGTGTAAAGAAATGCAACTGATTTCTGTGCATTGACTTTATATCCTGATACTTTACTGAATTCCTGAACGAGTTCTAACAGATGTGGGGTGGAGTCTTTTGGATTTTCCATATATAGAATCATATCATCTGCAAAGAGTGATAGTTTGACTTTTTCTTTGCCGATTTGGATGGCTTTAATTTCTTTTTGTTGTATGATTGCTGAGGCTAGGACTTCCAGTACTATGTTGAATAGCAGTGGTGATAATGGACATCCCTGCCATGTTCCTGACCTTAGCAGAAAAGCTCTCAGTTTTTCTCCATTGAGAATGATATTTGTGGTGGGTTTTTCATAGATGGCTTTGAAAATATTGAGGTTTGTGTCCTCTGTCCCTACACTTTGAAGAGTTTTGATCAGGAAGGGATGCTGTACTTTGTCAAATGTTTTTTCAGCATCTTTTGAGAATATCATATGGTTCTTGTTCTTTCTTTTATTAATGTATTGTATCACATTGATTGATTTGTGGGTATTGAACCAACCCTGCAACCCTGGAATAAATCCCACTTGGTCATAGTGAATGATCCTTTTAATGTACTGTTGGATCCTATTGGCTTGTATTTTGGTGAGAATTTTTGTATCTGTATTCATCAAGGATATTGGTCTGTAATTCTCTTTTTTGATGGGATCCTTATCTGGTTTGAGGATCAAGGTGATGCTGGCCTCTTAAAATGAGTTTGGGAGTTTTCCTTCCATTTCTATTTTTTGGAATAGTTGCAGTGGAATAGGGATTAATTCTTCTTTAAATGTTTGGTAGGATTCCCCTGGGAAGCCATCTGGCCTTGGTTTTTGTTTGTTTGGAGATTTTTGATGACTGTTTCAATCTCCTTAATGGTTATGGGTCTGTTCAAGTTTTCTGTTTTTTCCTGGTTCAGTTGTGGTAATTTATATGTCTCTAGGAATGTATCCATTTTTTCCAGATTGTCAAATTTGTTGGCGTAGAGTTGCTCATAGTATGTTCTTATAATTATTTGTATTTCGTTGGTGTTGGTTGTGATCTTTCCTCTTTCATTCATGATTTTATTAATTTGGGTCCTTCCTCTTTTCTTTTTCATAAGTCTGGCCAGGGGTTTATCAATCTTATTAATTCTTTCAAAGAACTAGCTCCTAGTAGTGTTGATTTGTTCTATTGTTTTTTTGGTTTCTATTTCATTGATTTCTGATCTGATCTTTATTATTTCTTTTCTCCTGCTGGGTTTAGGCTTTCTTTGTTGTTCTTTCTCTAGCTCCTTTAGGTGAGACCTTTCTTGTTTCTTGAGAAAGGCTTGTATCACTATATATTTTCCTCTCAGGACTGCCTTTGCTGTGTCCCACAGATTGTGAACCATTGTATTTCCATTTTCACTTGTTTCTGTGATTTTTTTTCAATTCTTCTTTAATTTCCTGGTTGACCCATTCATTCTTTAGAAGGATGCTGTTTAGTCTCCATGTATTTGGGTTCTTTCCAAATTTCCTCTTGTGATTGAGTTCTAGCTTCAGAGCACTGTGGTCTGAAAATATTCAGGGAATGATCCCAATCTTTTGATACTGGTTGAGACCTGATTTATGACCCAGGATGTGATCTATTCTGGAGAATGTTCCATGTGCACTAGAGAAGAATATATATTCTCTTGCTTTGGGATGGAATGTTCTGAATATATCTGTGATGGCCATCTGGTCCAGTGTGCCATTTAAGGCCTTTATTTCCTTGTTGATCTTTTGCTTGGATGACCTGTCCATTTCAGTGTTAAAGTCCCCTACTATGATTGTATTATTGTCAATGTGTTTCTTTGATTTTGTTATTAATTGGTTTACATAGTAGGCTGCTCCCACGTTGGGGCATAGTTATTTAAAATTGTTAGATCTTCTTGTCGGATAGACCCTTTGAGTATGATATAGTGTCCTTCCTCATCTCTTATTATAGTCTTTGGCTTAAAATATAATTGATCTGATATAAGGATTGCCACCCCAGCTTTCTTTTGATGTCCATTAGCATCAAAATTGGTAAATTGGTAAATTGTTTTCCACCCCCTCACTTTAAATCTGGAGGTGTCTTTGGGTCTAAAATGAGTTTCTTGTAGGCAGCCTATTGATGGATTTTGTTTTTTTTTAATCCATTCTGATACCCTGTTCTTTTGATTGGGGCATTTAGCCCATTTACATTCAGGGTAACTATTGAGAGATATGAATTCAGTGTCATTGTATTGCCTGTAAGGCGACTGTTACTGTACATTGTCTCTGTTCCTTTCTGGTCTACTACTTTTAGGGTATTTCTTTGTTTAGAGGACCCCTTTCAATATTTTCTGTAGAGTTGTTTTGGTGTTTGCAAATTCTTTCAGTTTTGTTTTGTTTTGTTTTGTTTTGTCCTGGAAGATTTTTATCTCTCCTTCTATTTTCAATGATAGCCTAGCTGGATATAGGATTCTTGGCTGTGTATTTTTCTCATTTAGTGCTCTGAACATATCATGCCAGTTCTTTCTGGCCTTCCAGGTCTCTGTGGGTAAGTCCACTGCCCATCTAATGTTTTTACCCTTGTATGTTACAGACTTCTTGTTCTGAGCTGCTTTCAGGATTTTCCTTTGTCACTAAGACTTGTAAATTTTACTATTAGATGACAGGGTGTGGACTTATTCTTACTGATCTTGAGGGGGGCTCTCTGCACCTCCTGGATTTTGATGCTTGCTCCCTTTGCCAAAATTTGGGGTAATATATATATTAGACTGGTGACTAGAACAGGATCACCCACTTAATTTTGGGAGTATTTTGGTCTCTTAAAATAAACTACCTCCCAAAATTTTAAAGAATAAAAAACATATATAAGGGTAAAGACAATGAAGGGATAGAATATGACTACAAAGATGAAAAAAATTTTTTTTAATTTCTAAGAAAATGATTTGATAAGGTAAGTTGGTTGGGAGAATAAAGAAAAAGAAGGTGGAGAGAATTTGCTCAGGCCAGAGAGTAAAACAAGCCTGGTGCTAGATTTAGGGTGTATTTTGATCTATTAGAAGAAGTTGTACCCCAAATTTTGTAGAAGAAAAAGCCCTATGTGTATACAAAAAATGAAGTTAGATACAATGAGGGATAAAATATGAGTATAATAATGAAGGTTCAAAAAAGATTTTTTTTAATGAAAGGTATTGTTAAAATAAACTAGTTTAAAAAAACGTTAAAAGAGGAAAGGGTAAAAGTTTAAAAAAAATTAGCAGTAGAAAAAAAATAAAATTAAAAAAAATAATTAACTTTGCAAGACTAAAGAATCAAGGAGAAAGCCATGAATTCCATGATTTGCTTTCTCCTCCTCTGGAATTCCACTGTTCTCCTTGGTAAGTGAACTTGGTCTTGGCTGGATTTCTTGTTGATCTTCTAGGGGAGGAGCATGTTGTAGTGATTCTCAAGTGTCTTTGCCTGAGGCAGAATTGCACCGCCCTTACCAGGGGCCAGGCTAAGTAATCCCCTCGGGTTCGCTTTGGGGAGCTTTTGTTCCCTGAATGCTTTCTGTAGAGTTCTGGAGGACGGGAATGAAAATGGTGGCCTCCCAATCTCTGGCCCAGAGGAGCCGAGAGCTCAGGGCCCCACTCCTCAGTGCACCCTCAGAGAAAAATGCTCAATCACTCCCATCTCCCTGGCCTCTTGCTGCGCTCCAAGCTCACCCAGCCTGTGACCAAGCATCTCTGCCTGGATTCTCCAAACCCTGAAGATCCCTGAGCTCTTCTGGGGGGTGTCTCTCTAGTCTTGTGGGGACCCCACTCACAGATCAGTGGCCTGTGCCATGGATTACGGTTCAAGCTGACCCAGAACTGAGAGCTCACTCCTCAGCTCTGTCTCTGTAGCTGGCTTCCCTGTTCTAATATCTGCTAGCTCTGTGATGCTCAGACACCCCCTATCCTTCTGTGACCCCAGGGGACCTGAGACCATGGTGTCCCCACATGGGCTTCACCCCAGTTTAGCCTCTGGAGTGATGTCCCTTAGTGGAGCAGACTTTTAAAAGTCCTGATTTTGCGCTCTGTTGCTCTGCCACTTGCTGGGAACTGGCCCCGCCCCCCACGGTCTATCTTCCCATCGCTTTGGATTCACTTCTCCACTGGTCCTGCCTTTCAGAAAGTGGTCGATTTTCTGTTTCTAGAAATGTTGTTCTACTTCTCTTTGATCTCCTGTTAGATTTGTAGGTGTTTGGAATGGTTTGATAAGCTATCTAACTGATCTCCTGCTACCTGATGTTGTCTCATCCTGCTACTTCTCTGCCATCTTGACTCCTCTCCCCAACAATATTTATTCTTTCAATCCACTAGCATGGAGCATTTTTCCATTTCTTTGTGTCTTCTTCAATTTCTTTCATGAGTGTTCTATAGTTTTCTGAGTACAGATCCTTTGCCTCTTTGGTTAGATTTATTCCTGGTATCTTTTGGTTTGGGGGGCAATTGTAAATGGGATAGACTCCTTAATTTCTCTTTCTTCAGTCTCATTGTTAGTGAATAGGAATGCAACTGATTTCTGTGCACTGATCATATATCCTGCTACTTTGCTGAATTCCTGTATGAATTCTAGCAATTTGGAGTAGAGTCTTTTGGGTTTTTCACATAGAGTATCATGTCATCTGCAAAGAGTGAGATTTTAACTTCTTCTTTGCTGATTCTGATGCCTTTCATTCCTTCTTGTTTTCTGGTTGCTGAGGTTAGGACTTCTAATACTATATTGAACAGCAATGGTGAGAGAGGACATCCCTGCCCTGTTCCTGATCTTAGAGGAAAAGCTCTTTTTTTCCCCATTAAGCATGATATTCACTGTCTTTTCATATATGCCTTTTATGTTATTGAGGTATGTTCTCTCTAGCCCTACACTGTGAAGAGTTTTAACTAAGAAAGAATGCTGTACTTTGTCAAATGCTTTTCTGCATCTATTGAGAGTATCATATGGTTCTTGTTCTTTCTTTTATTTATGTGGTGTATCACATTGGTTGATTTGTGGATGTTGAATCAAACTTGCAGCCAATGAATAAATCTCATTTGGTTGTGGTGAGTTATCTTTTTAATGTACTGTTGGATACTATTGGCTAGTATATTGGTAAGAAGTATTGCATCCATGTTCATCAGGAATATTGGTTGGTAATTCTTTTAGGTGGGGTCTTTGTCTGGTTTTGGGATCAAGGGAATGCTGGACTCATAAAATTAGTTTGGAAGTTTTCTTTTCATTTCTATTTTTTGAAACAGCTTCAGAAGCATAGGTATTAATTCTTCTTTAAATGTTTGGTAGAATTTCCCTGAGAAGTTATCTGGCCCTGGGCTCTTTTGGGGGGAGCCCAAAAGTCCTGGGGTTTGGTTGGGAGATTTTTTATTACTGCTTCAATTTCCTTGCTGATTATGGGTTTGTTCAGGTTTTCTGTTTCTTCATGGTTCAGTTTTGGTAGTTTACATATCTCTAGGAATGGATACACTTTTTTCAGATTGCCTAATTTGTTGGCATATAGGTGTTCATAAAATGTTCCTACAATGTTTGTATTTCTTTGGTGTTGGTTGTTATCTCTTATCTTTCATAATTTTATTTACTTAGGTCCTTTCTCTTTTCTTTTTGATAAGTCTGGCCAGGGATTTATCAATCTTATTATTTCTTTCAAAGATCTAGCTCCTAGTTTTATTGATCTGTTCTACTTATCTTTTGGTTTCTATTTCATTGATTTCTGCTCTGATCTTTATTATTTCTCTTATTTAGAATTTATTTGCTATTCGTTCTTCAGGTCCTTTAGGTATAAGGTTAGGTTGTGTATTTGAGAAATTTCTTGTTTTTTGAGAAAGGCTTGTATTGCTCTTTACTTCCCTCTTAGGACCACCTTTGTTGCATTCCAAAGATTTTGAACAGTTATGTTTTCATTTTCATTTGTTTCCATGAATTGTTTAAATTCTTCTTTAATTTCCTGGTTGACTAATTCATTCTTTTGTAGGATGCTTTCTAGCCACCATGCATTTGAGCTCTTTCCAAATTTCCTCTTCTTACTGAATTCTAGTTTCAAAGCATTGAAGTCCAAAAATATGCAGGAATGATTCCAGTCTTTTGATATCGGCTGAGACCTGATTTGTGACCTGGTATGTGATCTATTCTGGGGAATGTTCCATGCACATGAGAGAAGAATGTACATGCTGTTGCTTTAGGATGGAACGTTCTAAATATATCTATGAAGTCCATGTGGTCTAGTGTGTCACTGAAAGCCCTTTATCTTTGTTGATTTTCTGCTTATATGATCTTTCCATTGCAGTGGGGTTTGTTAAAGTCCCCTACTATTATTGTATTATTATGGATATGTTCTTTGATTTGGTTATTAATTGGCTTATGTATTTGGCTGCTCCCATGTTGGACACATAAATATTTATAATTGTTAGATCTTCTTGTTGAAAAGACCCTTTAATTATGATATAGTGTTCTTCCTCAGCTCTTTGATTTAAAATTTAATTTGTCTGATATAAAGATTGCCACCCCAGCTTTCTATTTTTTTATTTTAACATCTTAATTTTATTTAATTTTTTTCAGTGTTCCAAAATTCATTGTTTATGCACCACACCCAGTGCTCCATACAATACATGCCCTCTTTAATACCCAACACCAGGCTCACCCATCCCCCCTACCCCTTCCTGTCCAAAACCTCAGTTTGTTTCTCAGAGTCCACCATCTTTCATGCTTAATCTCCCCCTCCAATTTCCCCCAATTCACTCTTCCTTTCCTTCTCCTAATGTCCTCTACCTTATTCCTTATGCTCCACAAGTAAGTGAAGCCATATGATAATTGACTTTCCCTGCTTGACTTATTTCACTCAGCATGATCTCCTCTAGTCCCATCCATGTTGATATAAAAGTTGGGTATTCATCTTTTCTGATGGAGGTGTAATATTCCATTGTATATATGGACCACATCTTCTTTATCCATTCATCTGTTGAAGGGTATCTTGGTTCTTTCCATAGTTTGGTGATTGTGGACTTGCTGCTATGAACATTGGGGTAGAGACAGCCTTTCTTTTCAGTTCTTTTATGTATCTTTGGAGTAAATACCCAGTAGTGCAATTGCAGGGCCATAGGGTAGCTTTATTTTTAATTTTTTGAGGAATCTTCACACTGTTTTCCAAAATGGTTGCACCAATTTGCACTCCCACCAATAGTGTAAGAGGGTTCCCCTTTCTTCACATCCTCTCCAGCACTTGTTGTTTCCTGTCCTGTTGATTTTGACCATTCTAACTGATGTAATGTGGTATCTCAATGTGGTTTTGATTTCTTTTGATGTCTATTAGTATGAAAATTGGTTTTCAACCACCTCATTTTATTTTTTTTATTTTATTTTTTTTAACATTGTTTTAATTGACATAAAATTCACATAACATAAATTAACCATTTTAAGGCATACAATTCAGTAGCATTTGGTACATTGACTCTGTTTTGTAACTATCAACTCTGTAGTCTTTTTTTTTTTTTTAACAAACATATGAACTATTTGTACATAAAAATCATGGGATTCTTAGCTTTCTCCACACACTCCAAAGCAGAGTGCAAACAAGTACAAATATACAAGGTGAAAAACATACTCATGAATGCCAGAGGCATCCAGAGGAGAGTGTAAACAGTTAGAAACATCTGGTTTAAAAAAAAAAAAACTTGGGGAAATTTTTTTTTCTCCATTTCTTTTATGTATTTTCTTTTCTTTTCTTTTCTTTTCTTTTTTTTTTTTTTGAGATATCTCCTCACACCAGTCAGAATGGCTAAAATCAACAAGTCAGGAAATGACAGATGCTGGCAAGGATGCGGAGAAAGGGGAACCCTCCTACACTGTTGGTGGGAATGCAAGCTGGTGCAGCCACTCTGGAAAACAGCATGGAGGTTCCTCAAAATGTTGAAAATAGAACTGCCTTATGACCCAGCAATTGCACTATTGGGTATTTACCCTAAAGACACAAACGTAGTGATCCAAAGGGGCACGTGCACCCGAATGTTTATAGCAGCAATGTCCACAATAGCCAAACTATGGAAAGAACCTAGATGTCCATCAACAGATGAATGGATCAAGAATATGTGGTATATGTACACAATGGAATACTATGCAGCCATCAAAAGAAATGAAATCTTGCCATTTGCGACAACATGGATGGAACTAGAGCGTATCATGCTTAGCGAAATAAGTCAAGCAGAGAAAGACAACTATCATATGATCTCCCTGATATGAGGAAGTGGTGATGCAACATGGGGGCTTAAGTGGGTAGGAGAAGAATAAATGAAACAAGATGGGATTGGGAGGGAGACAAACTATAAGTGACTCTTAATCTCACAAAACAAACTGAGGGTTGCTGGGGGGAAGGGGTTTGGGAGAAGGGGGTGGGATTATGGACATTGGGGAGGGTATGTGCTTTGGTGAGTGCTGTGAAGTGTGTAAACCTGGGGATTCACAGACCTGTACCCCTGGGGACAACCACCTCATTTTAAATCTGGACATATCTTTGGGTCTAAAATGAATCTCTCACAAACAACATATCAACGAGGCTTGCTTTTTTTTTTTTTTTTTTTAATCCAGTCTGATACCCTGTGTTACTTTTGGGCTCTCTTTTCGCTTAGAGCATTCCTTTTAATATTTCTTATAGGGCTTGTTTGATGATCACAAAGTCTTTAAGTTTCTGTTTGTCCAGAAACTTTTTATCTCTCCTTCTATTTTGAAAGTTATCCTAGCTGAATAAAGTATTCTTGGCTGCATATTTTTCTCATTTAGCACTCTGATTATATCATGCCAGTCCTTTCTGGCCTGATAGGTCTCTATGGATAGGTCTGCTGCCAGTCTAATGTTTCTACCCCTGTACATTACTGACTTCTTGTCAAAGCTACTTCTAGTATTTTCTCTTTGTCTCTGAGATTTTTAAGTTTCTCATCATACGTTGGGGTATTGACCTGTTTTATTTATTTTGAGGGAGGTTCTGTATGCCTCCTGGATTTTGATGTCTATTCCCTTCCCCAGATTAGGGAATTTCTCTGCTATAATTTGCCTCAATATACCTTCTGCCCCCTCTCTCTTTCCTCTTCTGGGATCCTACTTATTCTAATATTGTTTTTGCTTTACAATATCACTTATTTCTCAGTTTTTCCCCTTGTGATCCAGTAGTTGTTTATCTCTTTTTCTCAGCTTCTTTGTTCTCCATCATTTGGTCTTCTATATCACCAAAGCCTCCATTTATGATTGCATCTCATTAATAATCTTTTTGAATTTGACTTGTTTAGACTGGTTTGGACTTGTTCAGAAAGGGATTATCTAGTGTCTTTTATACTTTTTTCAAGCCCACTTAGCATCTTTATAATTGTTATTCTAAACTCTAGTTCTGACATCTTTCTTAGGTCCATACTGATTAGGTTTCTGACAGTCAATACTGTCTCTTGTTCTCTTTTTTGAGGTGAGTTTTTCCATCTTGTCATTCTGTCTAGAGAATATGAATAAGAGAACAAAATACTAAAATGTCAACAATGACCCCAGGGAAATATATACGAAACAAATCCGATGTGTCCTGAAACTGGGAAAGAAAAAAAAAAAGAATATAATTAGACAGATGAGCAGAATAGAGCAAAACATGGATTCTCTGTGTATTTTGGTCTGTTATTTTTAGAAAATTAGATCCCAAAATTATAAAGAAAAAATTAATATATGTACAAAAATATAATTACATATATTAAAGGATAGAATGTAACTATTAAAATAGAAATTAAAAGATGAGAAAAAAACTAACAACAACAAATAAAGGAAGGGAATAGTATTCCCTTCATTTTATTTAATCACCTACTGTTTTATTCACAGTAGGTGAATAAATAAATTTATTCACCTACTGTGAATAAAACAGAGCAATATCTATCTCCTGAGTGTAATTTGGCCAGTTTGTTCAAAGAAATTATGTCTCAAAATTATAAAGAAAGAAAAACTTATATATACAAAATAAAATTAAATATATTGAAGGGATAGAATGTAACTGTAAAGGTGAAAGATGTAAAGACCAAAAGGTCTTTAGCAAAAAAAATAAAAATTAAAAAAAAGAAGAAGAAGAAGAAGAAGAAAAAGAAAAGAAAGGAAAAAAAACAACAACAACAAAAAGAGAGAGAGAGAAAGAGACTATGATCAGACAGAAAAATAGAACAGAGCCATACACTAGATTTTGGTTGTATTTTGGTCTGTTAGAAGAAACTGCACTGCCAAATTGTAAAGAAAGGAAAGCTTACATATATATACAAAAAAATAAGATTAAATACAAGGAAGGGGGTAGAATATAACTATAAAAATGAAAATTAAAAAAGATTTTTAAAAAGAGTTGATAAAATAAGAATTGGTTGAAAAGGGAAAGAAAACATTTTTTAAAAAATTAAAGTTGAAAGACTAAAGAATCATGGGGAAAAAGCTGTGAATTCTATATTCTGTTTTCCTCCAGCTCTGGAGTTTTGCAGTTCTCATTGATCAGTAAACTTGGTCTTGGCTGGTTTTCTTGCTGATCTTCTGGGGGAGGGTCCTGTTGTGTTGATTCTCAAGTATATTTGCCCCAGGCAGGATTGTACAGCTCTTGCCAAGGGCCAGGCTAAGTAAGCTGCTCCTGGTTGCTCTATGTGACTTTTGTCCCCTGAAGGCTTTCCACACAGGTTTAGAGGATGAGAATAAAAATGGCAGCCTCCCAAACTCCAGCTCTAGAGCCAAGAGCTCAAGTATCAGTCACTCCGCTCTCCCAGGTCTCCAGCCACACTCAGTGCTCACTCAGACTATGACCAAGTGTTTCTATCTCAAGAACATGACCCCCTTTTGAGTTTCCAAAACTTCCAGACTCCTAAAATGTGTTCCTGCCCCCACTCCTCTCTGGAGAGGAGGGGGGAGTCTCATGAATTCTGCCACTTGTGGGCCCTGCATGTGGAGAGCAATCATGTGACCATACCATGGTTCATGGTATATTGTAACCCTTAGCTGAGAGCCCACTCCTGGGTTCTCTTGCAGTTTGTTTCCCCAATCTGGTGCCTCAGAGCTCTGTCATACTCAGGCATCCCTGGTATTCCTGTGACCCCAGGGTCCTGAAACCACATTCTCCCAGTTAGGGTTCTCACTCTGCTTGGCCACCTGAGTGATGTCCCTCAATGGAGCAAACTTCTAAAAGATCTGATTTTGTGTTCCACCACTATATCACTTGCCATTAGCTGCCTGATGGAGGCCCCCTTCCTCCTGCAGTCTATCTTCTCATATATCACTTCAGATTAACTTCACACTTCCTACCTTGCAGAAAGTAGTTACTTTTCTATTCATAGAGGTGCAGCTATTCTTTTATTTGACCTCTGGTCGAGTTCACAGGTGTTCAGAATGATTTGATAGTTATCTAGCTGAATTTCTGGGACCAGATGAAATTAAGTTTCCTTAGTCCTCTGCCATCTTGGACTCTCCCCCTACCCTAAAGTTTTAAAGCCTGAGGCAAGTCAGTTAATAAGTGGGAATCCAGAAGACCTTTGACTCTGGCGCACACTGTTAGCTAACTAACCACTTTCCATTCCCAACTCTTAATTGCCATCTGAAATCTATCTTTGTTTATACTGACATTATACACAACTTCAGAGATGGAACCATAGTCGTTCTAAGCCAATTGTGTCCACCCTTTTCCCAGTTTCTCAGTCTTTCAGTCTGATCAGTAAGAACTCAAGTGGAAGTCAACCAGACATATTGCTAGAAAATTAAAATTAAATTTCTGATAAGTAGAGACATAAATGATTGCATGACCCTTCCCTCTCCTTCTTGTCTTGCACATATGACATAAGAAATGGAACCGCACCAGCCATCTCAAGTGACTAAGGAAAGACCAAGAGAATTTCAGGGTCACCTGCTTTTACCTCATTGACACTGAACCAACACTAACAGGTATTTATTTCGGGATCTCTTATTAAATAGGAAAATTAAATTTTCCTTATTTAATCTACTGTACTAGTTACTTACCTTTTATTCTCAAATTTATTGTACATCCTTTCCTCTAAGTGTTATTTCCAAATTTTCTTGACAGCTAATGTCCAACTAAATATAGGCCATTGGCAGGCTAGCAGGGGATTGAAAAATGAGAAGAAAGGAGAAGCCAGAGAATTTCTCCATCTGTTCCTCTGCTTTAGGCTATATTCCTAGCATTAGCTGTATCTTCTCCATAATCTTAACTCCTGATGATCATTCCTCTTCCATGGTCCCATCTTCCTCAAGCATCTGTCTTCTAGATCCAGCCCCAGGTGGCAAAGGTTCCTAAGTTAGAGTAAGCATCATCTCTTTCATTTGTCCCTGAATCCCTGTGAGTGGTGGTGTCTTCCCACTTTTACCAGTCTTTGAGCTATTACTCTTTGAAACACCTTATTTGGTTTCTTAGCTTTTCCAACCCCTTTGTAACTAGTTCTCTATATTAAATTATTATTTATTGTATTACCTTTGGAGATTGTATTACCCTTTGGAGATTGTATTACCTTTTTAAATCGAAGTATAATTGACATACAATATCATATGAGTTTCAAGTGTACAACACAATGATTTGTCACTTATATACATGTTATGAAATGTTCACTAGGATAAGTGTAATTACCATCTGTCACCATGCAAAGTTATTATAATATTATTGACTATATTCCCTATGCTGTATATTACATCCCCATGACTTATCTATCTTATAACTGGAAGTTTGTTCTTCTTAATCTTATCCACTAATTTCATCCATTCTCCCGCCTTCCTTCCCTCTAGAGGCCACCTGTTTGATCTTTGTAGTTATGAGTCTGTTTTTATTTTGTTTTATTTGATCATTTTTTTTAGATTCCACATTTATAAGTGAAATCATACAGTAGTTGCCTTTCTCTTTCTGACTTATTTCACTTAGCATAATACCCTTTAGGTCTACCCATGTTGTTGCAAATGGCTAGATTTCATTCATGTTCATGGTTGAGTAATATTACTCTGTGTGTGTGTGTGTGTGTGTGCGTGTATCACATCTCTTCTATCCATTCATATAAATTATTAATGTTAGATTACTTGGCATGGACTGAGCTTTCCTGACTGGATCCTGACTGATATAGAACCTTAGTTAGACTTTCCCTTACCCAAAAAATCACTTCCTGAATTGATGTTGATTCACACCTTAAGAAATAGTGGATGTGTATATTTTAGTGAAGACCACCCTCCTTTATAATATATCTTACCATACCAAATCATAGTCTTTACTCTTTCCTCACCCACACTGAGGTAATAGTCACCTTGTAAAAGTCATGGTTGCTCCCTGCCTGGAATCTGAGAATTATTCTGAAATTTGACTTTCCTACACCGTATTTGGAACACCCTTTCTTATTTGATCTCTAACTCACTCTATCCCAGTGGCTCTACCCTGATTCACCCTCTCTACCCTTAAGATTTATAACATATGTATATGTATGACCTTCCCACTTATTTTCTTGGCTGTGGTCACCAACAGCCATAAAGCAAATGAGGTGCTGCTCTGTCTAAAACCAATGGTCTGCAGGAACCAAAAGCAGCCTGGACCTAGAAACCTCTGGCCTGCTATCCCTGCAAAGAAAGATCCAAACTCTGTGCTCTGCGAGTGCATGTATGCATGCATGCATGTTTGTGGGTGTGCATACTTACTACCGGATGAATTTAGAAGTCCTTCCTTCTAATGGGTGGTGGGAAGCATAGGAAGTTTGGAGCATAAATATATTCATTATTTCAACCAATATATATTGAGCTATTTTTGTGTGTTCAGCCCTATTCTATATGCAAGTGATATAGCAGGTAACACAACAGAAAAGTCCCTACACTCTGTTCTCCAAGAGTTGTTTCTGACTCTCCAGAATGGTAAAAAGAGCCACTTACAGCCAACAGATCATGTTATTTAAGGTTATTAAAGTACTGTTTTCACAAAAAGCAGAGTCAAAACCTTAATATCAATATTTATTTTCATCCTATGAGATGAGATTATGTTTGTTGTCTTCTCCTAAAATGAATGTTCATCCTGGCAAGGTATGTTTGCTTTCAGGGCAAATCAGCAAGAAAATAAACTAGAACTCCTGATGATAGGTGGACCAAAATCAAATGGAGCCCCCACTTTTGCTTTTTTTCACTGACTAGAATCCAAACCTTCCCCCAACCATAGTCAACAACATTTAAGTTGAAGAGTCCTCATGAGCAACCAGTCCAGACTGAGGCATCTAGAGCACACAGGATGCAAAAAGGATTTAAGTGGAGGGAGGTGGAAGAGAGAATCTCTGATTTTGGAAGTAGAATTCTCAGAGGAGAGAGACACACACACAGAGAAAGAGATTGAGGGTGTGGCACAAGAGATCATGTCTTCATGGGTATTCATTTTGAACACTTAAATATGTCAGACTCTGTAGCTACACCTGAAAAAAATGCTTTTTAAGTTTCAATTTAGCATTAATACTCCAGGATTCTAAAATCTAGAGCAAAATTTTTTTAAAAATCTACAGTTGGATTATATTGCAGTTGATAAGACTCGATTTTTCTGTAGAAGATGTGCTGTATTTTTATTAGTGCTCACAAAGAAATAAAAATTAAATCCTAATTTTCAAAAGCAGTTGTAAATTTTAATGTGGGAAAATTCAAGTTCAGTTAACATCACATTGGTCTTTAAAATCAAGATTACCCAGTGATGGGTATTAAGGAGGGCATATACTGCATGGAGCACTGGGTGTTATAAACAAACAATGAATCAATATTCCTTCTAAAAGTAAAAAGCAGTTTCTGCATTAAAATGAAGTGAGATCTTAAATTGTTCTAACAACACTAACTTAACTTTTATGATCTGGTTTAATTTTCATAAACACCCTATCACGTAAGTACTATTTTAAATCCTATTTAGTTGTTAAAATTAGAATGTGGAAAAGCTGAATAAACTGTTTAAATTCACCTGGCCAGTTAAGTGACGGAGCCAGGATTGGAATGTTCAAATCTTGTAGCTAGTTCACTATCCTATAGTGCATCAGATTGACTAGCAGAAGTTACAGGAACAAAAGACTAAGAAAAATCTTGAACTCTGCTTACTTTGATAATTTTTCCTAAGAAATTTCAAACAAAACATGTTTTGTGTATTTTTTCTTAATAAACATATATTGTTCTCCTTGGTAAAATTCATACTTGTGATATATATACTAATTCATTTTCATCAAGTGATTAAATCATTTCACATAAGAAACTGTTTTCCTGAACATACAAAAATAAATTTGAGCAAACAATTGTAAAGCTAAGCACAACTCAAGAAATTGTTTCCCCAGATATCACATCCCACAAAGACCACAACCATATGCAAAAACAGCTAGGTGTGTAAGTTTTCCAAGAACAGGATCACGGTTTTGTGCTTTTAGCACTATAATCGGGAGAGGTTAAAAACAGAGTAGAATACCTTCTCCAGACTTCTTAGGAGAGGCAAGAATCTTAGCAATTACTTCCACTTGAAACTTCTGTCTAGCCTGCTTAGCATAGGATTTTCATCATGTGTGGTATATAAATTTTTTGGATCTTGAATTGTTTACTATTTCTTCCTCTGTACCTGAAAAAGATAATTTCCTGGGTGAAATAAATGGGAAGATAACAGATGTGTTCCAGGACCTACAGCAAAGGCACTTGAAGACTGGAGTTCTGCCCATTATTGAGTTTATCAGGGGCCAGCCTCAAGGAACTAGTCAGAGACAACACCAAAGAGCTTCCAATTCTAAAGGCCCTTGTTTTCCAAGCTCTTTATCTTCAATTTAGGAGATAAGTAGCAACAAAATTGTGTATATCACTTCCTATAGCACCCTTGCTCCCTTTCTTCATATCCCTTCATCCAGTTTCAAAAAGGAAATACAACAGACTTTATCACCCTCGCTCAGTGATCTCTTTAAGCTCAAAGCATTATTGTCCTCAACTGCTTATTGGAACAAGTCCACCTTCCACATTTTGTGAACACAGCTGCTGACTGCCTTATCAGAGGGGCAAAGAATGGTCAGCACAGCCCACAAATTTATTTTTCTTAGTTAAAAATAAAAACACAGCCAGACAGCAGTCTGGGGATGGGCAGCAAATGGAAGGATATAGAACACTATTATGGAAAGGAGGAGAAAAATGGCAACACTCAGCTCCATGGATCCTGGCTTTTTTATAATTTTTTAATGTCTGTGAACTGATAGCTATTGATGGAGTTTGTGAAATCAGCTGATTCCAGCTGTATTGAATTTATAGTGAAGATCAGTCCTACCCTAAACTCCCAAACTTCTATGTATAGTACATTACCCCAGAGTTTACTGGAGCCCTCCAAAAAAGCCCACATGCCACAGGTTAGGAGATAGAGGATACTGATTCTCCAGCATTGAATGTAGAACTTGAAAACAATGTTCTCAACTTGAGTTGCATATTGAAGCCCCTCAGCAACTTTAAAAACTGCTAATACCTGAGCCCTGGTCCTCGGCATTTCTGATTTAATCGAGTTAGGTAAGCTTAGGATCAGAATCTTCTCATTCATCATTTTCTCATTCATTGGTTTTTCTCATTGTAGACAAAACTGAGACCCACTCCTGTGGAATGCCACATCTGAGGTCCAGACCCCCTGCCTGCACACCAGAAGATTCTGGAGGATGGGGAAGCAGGATTTGAAAGAGTGCCAGTGAATATGGTTTTGGCCATATGAGGCAGTCTGTGGTTTTGCCAATCACTTCTTTAAATGATAACTACAGTTTAAGGATAGAAGTCTACCCGAGCATACCCACATGTCTCACTTTCCAACAATATAAAACCTCACAGATATGAGTCAAGACTACAAAGACTGATCAAAGCCTCTCTTTCCTCCTACTAACCAACAATAGGTAGTATTAGTGGGCCAAGGATGAATCCCTCTAATCTGCTATTTGCTTCCTGGATATGACTTTCAGCCTAATTGAACTTAAACTCAGAATTAAATCACAAGAACATATCTTTGCCCCATAAATCAGGTTGGCCTAAAAGATATGCTACCTCTTCCCTTATTGCTGTGTCAAACACAGGTATTTGTCCCTCAGAGGACTAGGAATAGGGCAAGGTCTTCAGAATTCTCAGAATTAGAGGTACATCCAATTTGACTTTAAAGATTTCCTGAAATCATGCATTGAACAAAGGCCTTAACACCTCTCTCTGGTTCCCTTCAGAGTATGTGAGTAATAAATTTATTACCCATATTACATGAAAGTCCTTTGTGGACTTTTCCAGAGTCTTGAATCTAATCATGGTTAAGCCAACAAAGGGATTATAGCCTTATCAGGAGCTTATTTTGCAGAACTGCTACATAGCTTTGCCAGAGAGAGTATCCTGTTTTTCTCACTATGTTGAGCTCAAAGATCCCGTTAAATAAAGTTGAGGTCTTCAGTTATGCAGAAATATAAACAGACTGCTCAGTGTGATTTGGAATTATATTTTTATTTAGAAAAAAATACTGTCCAAATACTAAACAATGTTGACCTCCATAATTCAGAAACCTGGATATGATAGAAGGAGAAATTCTAAAGTCTCTCCACTGGAAAAAAGGCAATACATATTCAAAGCATGCACGCGCACACACATGCACGCACACGTGCGTGCACACACACACTTTGCCATTTTCTGTATCCTAGCCATGGAGTCTACTTGATTATTAATGAAGTCTAAAGTTTTTCAATGGATAAACTATTGAGAACTATTAAGAATATGGGACAATTTGAAAGCTTTGTAAAGTCAAGTCTAAACCTTTCTCTTTTTTTAAAGATTTTATTTACTTATTTGAGAGAGAGAGTGAGAGAGAGAAAGCATGAGATAGGGGAGGGTCAGAGGGAGAAACAGAGTCCCGCTGAGCAGGGACCCCCATCCCCCAACACAGGACTCTCCTGGAACTCCAGGATCGTGACCTGAGCCAAAGGCAGATGCTTAACTAACTGAGTCACCCAGGAGCCCTAAACCATTTTGAGATGCAATTAGTTTAGCCTAATAGAAGCATATGGTATTTTGTGGGCTTGGTGATAGGTAGCTTGAGAAAAATATTATAGATAGGCTGAGGTGGCTGTATTATGTAGATTTCCATAGACTAAAGATCTAATTCTGCCTTAGTTGTAAGTAGGACAAACTAGTGAAATACAAGGTCCATGCCCACCCACATAGGACTAGATCCAATCAATCACTTTAAAACAAAATAATTTCCAATTTTGATGAAGTCCCAAAAGTTCATCTTTGCTTTTGTTTCCTTTGCCTTTGGAGACATATCTTGAAAGAAGTTGCTGTGGCTGATTCGAAGAGATTACTGCCTATGTTCTCCTCTAGGATTCTGATGGATTCCTGTCTCACATTGAGGTCTTTTATCCATTTTGAGTTTATCTTTGTGTACGGTGTAAGAGAATGGTCGAATTTTATTCTTCTACATATAGCTGCCCAGTTTTCCCAGCACCATTTATTGAAGAGACTGTCTTTTTTCCACTGTATATTTTTTCCTGTTTTGTCAAAGATTATTTGACCATAGAGTTGAGGGTCCATATCTGGCTCTCTACTCTGTTCCACTGGTCTATGTGTCTGTTTTTATGTGAGTACCATGCTGTCTTGGTGATCACAGCTTTGTAGTAAAGCTTGAAATCAGGTAATGTGATGCCCCCCATTTTATTTTTGTTTTTCAACATTTCCTTAGTGATTCGGGGTGTCTTCTGATTCCATACAAATTTTAGGATTATTTGCTCCAGCTCTTTGAAGAATACTGGTGGAATTTTGATCAGAATGGCATTAAAAGTATAGATTGCTCTAGGCAGTATAGACATTTCAACAATGTTTATTCTTCCGATCCAAGAGCATGGAATGGTCTTCCATCTTTTTGTGTCTTCTTCAATTTCTTTCATGAGTGTTCTGTAGTTCCTTGAGTACAGATCCTTTACCTCTTTGGTTAGGTTTATTCCCAGGTATCTTATGGTTCTTGGTGCTATAGTAAATGGAATCGATTCTCTAATTTCCCTTTCTGTATTTTCATTATTAGTGTATAAGAAAGCCACTGATTTCTGTACATTGACTTTGTATCCTGCCACGTTGCTGAATTGTTGTATGAGTTCTAGTAGTTTGGGGGTGGAGTCTTTTGGGTTTTCCATATAAAGAATCATGTCATCTGCAAAGAGAGAGAGTTTGACTTCTTCATTACCTATTTGGATACCTTTTATTTCTCTTTGTTGTCTGATTGCTGTTGCTAGGACTTCTAATACTATGTTGAACAAGAGTGGTGAGAGTGGGTATCCTTGTCGTGTTCCTGATCTCAACAGGAAGGATGCAAGCTTTTTCCCATTGAGGATGATATTTGCTGTGGGTCTTTCATAGATAGATTTTATGAAGTTCAGGAATGTTCCCTCTATCCCTATACTTTGAAGCATTTTAATCAGGAATGGATGCTGGATTTTGTCAAGTGTTTTCTCTGCATCAATTGAGAGGACCATGTGGTTCTTCTCTCTTCTCTTATTAATTTGTTCTATCACATTGATTGATTTGCAAATGTTGAACGATCCTTGTAGCCCAGGGATGAATCCCACCTGGTCATGGTGGATATTCTTTTTAATGTGCTGTTGGATCCTGTTTGCTAGGATCTTGTTGAGAATCTTAGCATCCACATTCATCAGTGGTATTGGTCTGAAACTCTCCTTTTTGGTAGGGTCTTGGCCTGGTTTGGGGATCAGGGTAATGCTGGCTTCATAGAAAGAGTCTGGAAGTTTTCCAAAATCAAAAGCTTCTGCACAGCAAAGGAAACAGTCAAGAAAACAAAGAGGCAACCCACAGAATGTGAGTACAGACAAAAGGTTGATATCCAGGATCTATAATGAACTCCTCAAACTCAACACACACAAAACAGACAATCATATCAAAAAATGGGCAGAAGATATGGACAGACAATTCTCCAATGAAGACATACAAATGGGTATCAGACACATGAAAAAATGTTCATCATCACTAGCCATCAGGGAGATTCAAATTAAAACTACATTGAGATATCACCTTACACCAATTAGAATGGCCAAAATTAGCAAGACAGGAAACAGCATGTGTTGGAGGGGATGTGGAGAAAGGGGAGCCCTCTTACACTGTTGGTGGGAATGCAAGTTGGTGCAGCCTCTTTGGAAAACAGTGTGGAGATTCCTCAAGAAATTAAAAATAGAACTTCCCTAATGACCCTGCCATTGCACTACTGGGTATTTACCCCAAAGATACAGATGTAGTGAAAAGAAGGGCCATCTGTACCCCAATGTTCATAGCAGCAATGGCCACGGTCGCCAAACTATGGAAAGAACCAAGATGCCCTTCAATGGACGAATGGATAAGGAAGATGTGGTCCATATACACTATGGAGTATTATGCCTCCATCAGAAAGGACGAATACCCAACTTTTGTGACAACATGGACGGGACTGGAAGAGATAATGCTGAGTGAAATAAGTCAAGCAGAGAGAGTCAATTATCATATGGTTTCACTTATTTGTGGAGCATAACAAATAGCATGTAGGACATGGGGAGATAGAGAGGAGAAGGAAGTTGGGGGAAATTGGAAGGGGAGTCCATGAGAGACTATGGACTCTGAAAAACAATCTGAGGGTTTGGAAAGGGTGGGGGGTGGGAGGTCGGAGTACCAGGTGGTGGGTATTATAGAGAGTACAGATTGCATGGAGCACTGGGTGTGGTACAAAAATAATGAATACTGTTATGCTGAAAATAAAATAAAAAATAAAATAAAATAAAATAAAATAAAATAAAAAATAAATTTAAAAAAAAGAAAGGAAGGAAGACCAAGATTCTGAACAAAAATGTTTTATTAGGCAAAAAAAAAGAATATGTATATATAAAAAAATAAATAAAATAAAATATTACATTAGAAAAAAATAATTTCCAATTATATGTAAAATTATGAACCTCAATTACAAGGAAAAAAATCTCTTGTATATCCTCAGATGGCCGTATCTTTCTACTGACAGATGAAACTCAAGCCACATCTCCTCGGGTGCATTTCTTACAGTGCAGTGATGAGTGATTTAGTACAAGACAGTGGCAATGGAAGAGGGCTATAGAATTGGCTCTTCTGAAAGGACAATGATAACTCAATTCCACGTTGCATTTTTGTCCACTCACATTGTGGCTATAAAAGCAGAGTGGTTGAGCCTCTGGCTGTGGCCCCCATGTAACCAGAGAGATTAAACTTTCAAAAATGGTTGTTATAAAATCCCCCATTCTTCTCTCTCTTCTAGTATAAGACCTTGCCACCCCCCCATCAAGAAGGGAGTCTGATTCCTCTTGGTGTGAATCTGGGCAGAGCTTGTGGCTGCTTCTACTATTAAAGCACGGTAGAAGTGATGCTGTGTGAGTTCCAAGATGGGTCATAAAAGGTAATGAAGCTTTGTCTTGTTTGCTAGAATACTTATACTTGGAGCCTGGAACTGACATGTAAGAAGTTCAACTACCATGAGGTCACCATGCTATCAGGAAGCCAAACCACATGAAAAAACCACAAGTAGGTACTGCATCCAACAGTCCCTGTGACACTCCCAGCAAATACCAACTGTCAACCCTCTGAGTGAGTCATCTTGAACATCCAGCCCCATCTAGCTTTCAGATAATAGCTCCAATGACATCTGATTCCAACTACTGGAGAGACCCCCAAGCCAAAACCATCTAGCCAATCTCTTCCCAAATTCCTGACTCAAAATAATAATAATAATAATAAGCAAAATAAAATTTCTGTTTTAAGCTACTAAGTTTAGGGGATAATTTATTATGCAACAATAGCAGCCAGAACAGAATATTTTCAGAATTATTTTACTTCCTACTATGCAAACTATTTTAGAATTTAAGAACATCAGAAATTTCTGACCACCTTCAAGAAAGGAGCCTCTTTTTGAGACACTTGACCCTGAATCTTCCAACATCCTGCTGCTCTTAGAATTTTCTAACAGCTAATGGCTCTGACAAGCAGTTATATTATGTAATCAAGTAGAGAAAATTCTATTCACTACAACTCTTCTAAGAGAGATTGCTCTCTATATTTGGGAAAATACTCTTTGATCACTGAATTGTGGGAATGAGATGAGAATAAGGAAGAAAGAGACATTTAAGTTCATATTCAAGTAGTAATAAGTAGTTGCTGAACATTTAAGTTCATGTTCAAGTAGTAATAAGTAGTTGCTGAACTTCCTTTTTTGGGGGGAGGGGGAACCCTATTCACTGTAGTAAACCTTTTTGCTTTGTTAAGCACCTAGCCGAGAGGACATTTCAAGTTTAGGAAAAGAACTGCATTGCTTAGCAAAACAGAGGGAAATGGACCATATTTGGGAAAATGAAAAGGAGAACACCCTGCTTGCTGAGTAACCAAAATGAGAACTTTGGGGAACAGAGATATTTAACAGTGTGTTAAAGGAGTTTGCTATTGAATGTATAAGGAAAATTTTATCCCTTTTCAACCTTATGAGGGTTTTTGCAAATAATATGTTGCTCAATAATTCTCTTGTTGCTAGTGATCTAGAGAAGTAAAGAGATGTTCAGGTTAGCAAGAGGATGAAAAATAGAGTCCATATAGCATGAGCTGGTAGCTAGGGTACCCATATATTTGGAAGGATGTAACAGTGAAAAATTATTTTTTGAAAAGAGAAAGAAAACTGTCAAAAAATAATTTACCCTATATGGTGAGTGCTGTATAATGCGTAAGCCTGACAATTCACAGACATGTACCCCTGGGGCTAATAATACATTATATGTTAATAAAAAAAATAATAATTTACTCTAGCTATCACCCAGTCATGGAAGGCCCATTTTATTTAATTTTTTAAAGTCTTTTTTTTTTTTTTTTTAATTTGAGAGAGAGTGCTAGTAGGAGCAGGGGGAGGGGAAGAAGCAGACTCCCCACAGAGCAGAGAGCTTGATACAGTGTTTGATCCCAGGACTCTGGGACGCTGAAATCATGACCTGAGCCAGAGGCAGACACTTAATCTACTAAGCCATCCAGATGCCCCAGAAGGCCCATTTTAAAGGAAGAGTTTTACACATACTGTTGTCCCCTAAAAATTGCAAAAAAAGGACAGGTACACAAAAGAATTCCCGAGCATTGTTTACTATTTGTTTTGCTTTGTTTTTTCCCAGTGCTAACAGTTGTTTAGTTTTGAGGAAGAAATTTGTGGGAAAAGTTGAGCTGTTGATACACAGAAAGGGTCATTTACCAGAGTCGCATAAAAATGTCCCAATGCTTTTACCAACAGCTAACAGTGAGCTTTGTCTCTTGCTATCAATTTCAACCCTTTAAAAACTTTCTTCTTATCTGCCCCATTTTTGAGAACAAGTTGTAATGTGTTCTATTCTGATGAACAAATCTGCACTGATAATTAATAACTGGCAATAAGTGAGTCTATTTTATTCAGTTTAGTTCCCTGAGTCATTTGCATTTTATCTGTAGCCTATGAACTTTGCCCCACAAACTTGGGCAGGAGGAAAGGATATCATTTTTTTTTTTTACTTTTTTCAAATTAAATCCAAGTTTGAGCCTCTTCCCTCCTGAAATTGTAGAAAAAGTCTACTTCTGTCATTATTTTTATTGGTAGAGAGAAGTCTTTTCCTTTTTAGTTTCCAATTATAAATTAAGAGCTCAATGTGCTTCCTCAAAAGAGAGGGGGAAAGTGTGAGCCTTCCGTCCCTCTTAACCTGCTGATAGACACTGTTCAGGTTCTGTTGCTCTCTGCAGTCTGGTGACCCCATAGTTTCCTCCGCTATATATGGATATTACAGCTAAGGCAGGATCCCTGTTCTAGGATTCAGTCTCCTCAACTGCAGCATTCCTAGTCCTGTCTCCAGCCTGAGTCTCCTTCATGGGGCAAGATTCTCCATGCAGAGTTTCTCCCTCCAGTCTTGGGAGGTCTCCTTTCCCAAAGAAAACTCACTTCTTTCCCATCTCCCTAACACAATCCTCTCAAGCACTGGTCTCTGGGAACATAAAAGCCAGGAAGCTCTTCTGCTACTGTCCATATCTCATTTTTCCTTCCCGTACCCATAACACAAACCTCCTCAGAGTCAAGGGAGGGGCTCAGAGAGTAAAACTATCTTCTTGGGAGAGGGAGAGGAAAACATGTTGCAAAAAGAAAACACAAAGTGATGTTTCAACAAAATACCCCAATATGTATTTAAGGAGACACTGCAGAAGCAGTAATATTTTTACTCAAAGGAAGGGGACTTTTTAAATGGGTCCTTTAATACTCCTCAGGGTTGGGCAGTGGTCCCTCTCCAGACAGGGTCCACTAAATTTCAAAGCACAATGCATTTGAAAAAATCCTGAGTTTAGGGATGTTGTTCTTGGGGTTGCCCCTTGGCAGAGGAGACATGCCTGTGAGGACACAGTCCTTAGGAATATATTTTCCTATCCCAGCCCCTACCCTCCAGGAGAACACCAGCAATAATTCTGGGTTAGTTAGCCAAAAGGCAGGCTCTGCCTTACCTGACTCCTGCCAGAGGCAACTCCCTTTGAAAATAGCTTTCTGTGTCAGAAGGAAGGAATAGGACCCTGGCACTGAGCAGACCTCTTACTTCCCTCACACCACTTGTTTACAGGCAGCACAGAGAAGGGGAAATAAGGTCAAGGAGCTGTTGCTATTTCCCTCTTTACTGAGGGAGGGGGCAGATGATCTTCAGTAGCAGATACCTTGATCCACTGCTTGGTGTCAATGAAGCTGTTAAAGCTGACATGTGACTTTGGAAAAATTCTACTGAAACCCCCTGTTAGCCATCCAAGAATGGTAAAATTAGAAGTCTAAAGGGATAGAGATCTTCGTATCCAAACTAAGAGAGGTATTCTAAAAAATCAAAGGTTATATTTTTCATAGGACATTTTTTTTTTTTTTTTGCCTTTCACTCTGCTTAGGCAACCATCAGCTGAAGACCTTCTCTCCAGTTTCTTATTTCTTTTAGCAGCCTCACTTTACAGATCAGGTAAACTGAGGCTCAGAGGGATTAAATGACTCATTTCAGATCTCATATCTAGTAAATAATATAGTCCAGGACTGCAAGCTAAAATTTCTGATTGTATTTACCCATTTGTGGTCTTTTTGGGTGAATATTTCACCAAAACATTTTTAGGATTATCTGTTCTTTTAAGATAGATGCTTGAAGAAGACTGAAGCTTCCTAGCATTAAGAGGGGTTGAATCCGTGTTAGGAAAACCAGACAAGTATTAACAAAATGCTGAGTAAATTGTCTGTCTCTGCAGATACCAGTAGATCACAGTTGGCAAAGGAAGTCTAAACAGTTCTGTCAATTGCTTTACAAAAAGTTGCTTTCTATTTATGAACCATTAGCTCAATTTAAGCATTAGTGTGTATATTGTGTGTGTATGTGTGTGTGTGTGTGTGTTAGAAGGATCCAGCGGGTACACAAACAAGCTTTAATATAGAGCTGGAAAGAGCCAAAGAATAAGCACATTGTAGACAACAGAACAACTAGAACATTCTGTAGCTTTGAAAAACATTGTGGCCAAACAAAATGTTCTGCCAGGGGCAACATGGTTAGCTTTCTATCATTTCAGTATGAACAGGTTATATTTTCAGGTGCTATTGACCTTCAAGGCCAACCTAATAAACTCTGTTCTTAGGCTGTTCAGTAAGACCAACAGTGGCATTTGGGGAGCTGAGACAGGAGGAGATAATGTTCAGTTCCCTGCAAAGAACTGCATATTTTCCAGAAAGAATCTTAGTCCTCAAAGTATCCTCTAAAGAAGGGGGCGGAGAGATTTTTTTTTTTTAACAAATTATAACATTTTGAAAGCACTTTTTTCAATTGGATGAGGGTTTCATTAGGACCATGTAATAGTAACTTAATTGAACATTAATTAGTAAAGATTAATTGAACACTCACTACAAAGAAGTACCATAACAACATGATCTCATTTAATCTTGAAGAAGGTTCAGGACAAAGGCAGCATTTATCAGACTTTCAAACCAGAAACTGGGGTTCAGAGGTTTTAAATAATTTGCTTACAAAGGTGATATAAAAAGTAATGAAACTTTCTTATCTCAGCTCAAGTCTTTCTGACTCCCAAGTCTTACCATTGGGCACACTGCCTCACAATTTGATATAAGGGAAATGATACCCATGTAGGAGAGGTAGGTGTAGGTTCTAGAGAACCAAGAACTAATCTGTGAGCATCCATCCTTCCAAATTAGAGTAAACTTGTAATCTTGATGTTCACTTTGAAGGGAACTCCTTTCCTTAAGCACAGTCTTTATTTTTCCAGTTTTCTGCTGGGTCTACTGGAGGAAGAAAAGATATTAAAATAAATTTCCTTGAAGGAAACACTACTTTTTTCAACTTCTGGGACATTAAAAAGAACAACCCAGACACATAAAATTAGATCAAAATTAATTCACATGTAAAAAATTCTGAGCTAATCATATAAAGATTATTTTGTCCAAAAGGAAAATTACATGAAAATTTAAATGTTTCTATTTAAAGACACATTTAATGTCATTTGGATGTTCTAGGAAAGTAAAAATGGTAGCCCCCAAAATTGCGAAATTGTGATTGGTTTTGTCTGCTTGGTATTACCAATGCTAAGGTCAAGAAGATAAATATATGTTTATAAAAAATAAAAAATTAAAAAAAAATTTTAAATATTAAAAAAAAGATAAATCACTTTTTTCAGTGCATACACAGACAAAAATAATGTATATCCATAATATACAAAAATACCTATAAATCAATAGGAAAAAACAATAATGCAATAGAAATATAGACGTAAAAATGAACAAGCAGAGAAACACATCGCTTAAGAACATATAAAAAGCCACTCAACTTCACTAATAATCAAAAATATGCATTTTAAAATCATGAAATATTTCTTAAAACATTCAGATTAGCGGAAGGTAAAAACAACAATTACAAGCACTGGAGATAATTTAGAAAAATAAAACTCTTCGTGTGTAAATTGACACAACCAGTTAGAACAATTGGTTGTATTTTATTAAAATTAAATACATAAACCTATTGCCTAACAATTTCATTTTGCAGATTATCC
Organism: Mustela putorius furo; assembly: GCF_011764305.1. Classification (NCBI taxonomy): domain Eukaryota; kingdom Metazoa; phylum Chordata; class Mammalia; order Carnivora; family Mustelidae; genus Mustela; species Mustela putorius. The sequence goes on from NW_025421987.1 coordinate 38,011,729, forward strand.
CCAGAACTCTCAACATATACATAATGAAACACATGGAAGAATTAGAAGCATAATTTGTCATAGTCAAAACGTGGGGAAATATATCAATTGTAGAATGTCTAAATAATTGTGATATATTCATATGACAGGATACTATTGAGCAGTAAAAATGAATGAACTAGAGTTAAACACATTAACATGGATGAATATTGTGGACATAATGAGAAGTAAAACAGATATTTCATGGGAATACACAAATATGCATCCATTTCCATTAAATTTAAAGTGTGTAAAATTAAATATATGTTATAAGAATACAAACAAATGTGAAAGTTGTAGAGATTTTCATGACAATGATACACTCCTAATTTAGGACCCAGATTTGTCTTTGGAGGAGAGGGAAGGAAATGAAATCTGGGTGGGGTATATGGAGGGCTTTAAATGGGTTTGTTTGTCAGGTTTTATTTCTTAAACTGGGAGATGGCTGAGATATTTCTCTTATACTATTTGCATCTTTTGGTGTTTTGAAAAATTCATACTTTTAAAAGTTCCTCAGTGACCAACATGAATAAAGAAAAGTCCTGCTCATCTCCTTTGGAAAACATTACCTTTTTTTGATCATGGCTGTGATTGAGTTTTTGAGAACTTAATTTCAGATGAAATAATGCAGACAGCTTAGAAGATCCCATTCTGGAAGAATATGAAGCTGTCTCAAATTTACAATCTGTGGTCTATTCAACAACTCAAAAACTCAGTATGGATTCCACGCCCTTGCCCTCTGCCTGGAGCCAGTGTAGCAAGGACACTGACTTTCAAAACAAAGCTAGATTTAGGTTTAATTCCACGCTTGCCACTTTCTGGCCTTAGTTTCTTCATCTGTAAAATGGAACTAATAAACCACTTCATTGAACTTTTGTTGAGGATGGAATTAATTACCACATGAAAAGTGCCCACAGTGCAATAAACACTCACAAATAATGTCATCATGATTTACAGAAATTGCGAGGCTAGAAAGTTGTTCTGGTTCTCTTTCTTGCTCTCACTTTCTTCCAGATGCCTACCATTTTGGAGTTTGCCATGTAGGTAAATATTCTCATTCAAATCACTTTCCTGAGGCTTATAGTAACATGCATCCCGATTCATTATTTGGATAGTCCATTTTCTAGGTATTTCTGAATTTAAAATTGAAATGTTCTATTTATCCACATTTCTTTCTTCCTTAAAAGCACTAGTTGAGATCATGAGGCCATTACCTCAGAGATCTCAGACATTATTAAAACAAATTACTCTGGATCAGTGTAAGGGGGAGCCCTAACACCCACTCTTACAGAGGAGGCTGGGAGGTCCCTTGAGGATTGAAAGAATGGATCTCTTGTTGGCTCACACATGGCATTATTTAGACATAGCTGTTTTGCTAATATCACCAGATGGTTCCCAGCCATATATAAAAAATTCTAACCCACACTGATTTGTTTGACAAGTGTCCCACAACAAAAGTAGTTAACTGGACTGAAAAACATGTGTCTATTTAGGAAAAACCTTGTTCAAGGTTCATGTCTGCTGATGAGAGCTCCTTCTTGCAAATAATAAAATCATAATGCTAATGAGGAAAGTACGTGCTTAAGTCAGAAATTATGCATTTGTAATTTTATTCTACTACTTCCTGGTGACGTGCATGAGTAAACTGTTTAATTTCTAGGCTGTCATTTCTTCATTTGTAAAGCAGAGATAATAATATGTATCTCACAGTGTTCTAGTAAGATTTAAGTGATTATTATGAAAGAATTTGGAACAGAGATGAATCTACAGCAAACATCCAACAAATGTTAGGTGAAATATTAGTTGCTCTGTAGATCAATTTGAATATGTATCTTCAAATTTCAGAACCTAGTTTCATGAAGGAAGAGACAATAATGGAGTGGAAAAAGTGTTAAACTTTGAATCAAGAAAAAAAAACTGTACTTACTACTCACTGTGTGGATTTGGCATTGCTAAACTTTTCTGAGTCTTATTTTTTTTAAAGACTTATTTATTTTAGAGAGAGGGGGGAGAGAGTGTGTGTGCATGGGTGGGGGAGGGGGATGGGGGAGAGAGAATCTCAAGCAGACTCTGCACCAAGAACAGAGCCCATCATGACCTTTTGAGCCCATGACCCTGAGATCATGACCTGAGCAAAAATCAGGAGTCAGAGGTTTAACTGACTGAACCACTCAGGTGTCCCCTGAATCTTATTTTTTTAATGTGAAAAATGGGACATAATAATAATAATAATATCTCCACTCTGCAGTTTCTAGGATTACTGAGGGGGCAAAATTTGTCTCTCTGTATCCCCAACCTTCAGATTCTTCCTTCCCTTCGGTTCTTAAATGTAACAATCATTGTTAAGTGTGTATTTGTGTTTTCTCAAAATACTGACTTCTAATGGAATGAATAGCTTTCAAAAAAAAAAAAATCCAGTGGTAGAATTACAGTTGAGTTCTGGAATTCAACAGTCTTTTCTGAGGAAGGACTTTATATGCATAGATGAATAGTAACTGCACAGCAGAACACTATTAACAGCTGTGGTTAAGATAATTACCCATCTCTGGAGAAATGCCACCACCTTCTGTGACATTATGCTTTCAAATTCAATAAGATGGAGTAATTTCATGATAATTTCAATCTCAGAACTACCTTTACTAAAAGTCTGAATATTCACTTCTGAACACTCTACAAATCAAATTTTACAGCCAATTGGCTGTTTTGTTGGATAGATCAAAGAATAAGCCTAATGAAAGCCTGAGTTCATCAAAGATTCAGACCCAGTGAACTGGGCGGTATTCTAGAAAATGGGGTATGCATGGAAGTTACATAACATTGCCCAGAGGACAATAGCTTGAGTTTGATTTAATTTAGTTGAATAGAAAAATGCTCGAGTTAAGTTCTCTTCTTTCATTGTGTGTGTGTGGGGGGGGGAACACCTTCTCTTTAATTGATAAACAATACATGAATGTATTCTTACTTGAAAAATAATGTAAATCTTTTAAAGTTGCAGTCTCTTGCATCACCATTTCCCTTCTCAAATGTAAGTTTGAGTGCATTGTGCACTATTATCAGTACACTGTGTAAATTTACTTTTTATTTATTTCTTCATTTTAGAGAGAGAGGAAGAGAGAGATCTTGTTGGAAAGGCAGAGGGAAAGAGAGAAAGAGAGAGAAAGAGAGTCTCAAGCAGGCTCCACATCGAGCATGGAGCCTGACATGGGGCTTCATCTCATAGCCCTGAACCTGAACTGAAATCAAGAGTTGGATGCTTAACTGACCCCAGTTGCCCCTCATTGTGTATCTTCTATGGAGTCCAATACAGGGCTTGAACTCATGACGCTGGGATCAAGATCTGAGCTGAGATCAAGAGTTGGACACTTAAATGACTGAGCTAGTAGGTTCACCTGTGTATCCTTTTAACATAGTTTCTCTGCCTTTTTCTTAATATGTAACATATTTATAGAAACACATAGTTTTTTGGTGTGTATTTGCCCATAAATATACAAACTATCCTATAACTAGCTTTTTACCTCCAATGTATGTTAGAGACAGTCCCATGTCAGTACGCAGTTATCTGCCTCATCTTTTTTAACTATTACATAATACTCTACGGTGTGAATGTGTTCTCATTTGTTTAACTATTTAGCTATTGACTTACAAGGGAGTCATTTCAAATGCTTTGTTCTTATAACTGCAATAATAAGTTCTTAGGCATATGAGTAAAGATAAAAAAGTAATTTCTGATCATAAAATATATACTTTTAAAATTATAGCACTGTCAACTTATCTTTCAAGATGTTTATGCCAGTTTATACTCTAAGCAGCAGTATTTCATGGTAACCACTTCCCTATACTTTCACCAACATTTGATAACAATATTTCAATGTCTTGCTTAATGTCAGGAAAATGGTATCTCATTGTTGTCTTTATTTGTATTTCTTTGGTTGATAGCAATACTGAGCATTTTTAATGAATGTATGGGTTTTTTGTACCTTCTCTTAAATAAACTACTGCTAATGTATGCATAAGCTCTTTCTGTACTTTATTCTATTCTTTTAATCTATTTTCATCTTTCTACAGAGATGGAACATGTGTTTAATCTAGATATTTAATATGTTTTAAACCTTCAGGGGAGAGACTTCTTTTTCATGAATGTTTTTACTTGCAAACTTCTTTTTTTTTTATGTTCTTTTTTTTTATAATTTTTTATTTTTTATAAACATATATGCAAGGTAGTAGCTAATCATGTACTGCACCTGTGACCAACAGATAGCTATTACTCTTTATTTCTTAGAAATAAGGAAATAAAACCACAAAATGTACAAAGTCATATCTAAACCCCAGATTTTTGGGTCTAGTGCCTTTGCCTCTAAAGTTCTGCAATTATACCCAGATGCCAGAGGCTATTAGAGGGGAAGTAGAATAATCTATTTAATCTCCTCATTACAGATGAGCAAACTAAGGTATGGGAAAGCTAAATATCTATGACATGATACTAGAACACAGGTCTACAGGCTCTCAGTTTGGATTCTTTCCACTAAACCATGTAGATTTACATAATGGCAACATTTCACAAGCAAACTCTAGTGTTTTAGCCCTACCAATCACCTGGAAGGGCAAAAGAGTTGAGAACTCATTGCCAGACTTTTAATTTTGTTTCCATTCTCTTATTTATTTATTCTCTTAAATAAAGGGAAACAAAATTGTTAAAGTTAAAACCGAACACACAAAAGTTAAAGCTCAGTAGTCATACATTTTCACACTGGCTCTGTGAAAAAGACAAAGAAAATAGGGACATCCTCAGTTACAGCAATATATTCTGTTTATCTACTGTCCACCTATTGAATGTTTCAAGTACTTCATGAATAGTGTTGCATCTATAAGCAAAGATGGGCAAACATGCTTGGAATGAGCAGTCTTGAGTTTCATGAGGACTCCCGGGAACAAAAGTTGATTCAAGCTCTTCCCTTGATCAAGATCCAACACACACTGGTTTTCAGTATTCTCAGCTGGGAAGTACAGGAACACTGGATTTCAACAGCTCTGTGGTTTTACCTGATAACACTTTTGTTTGTCTGGACAAAGGACAAGCATAGATTGACCTGTGTCACAAACTTCAAAGTTTTTGTAACTACTCTTGGAAAAACACATATTTAAGACTACCCCAAAAGAGAGCAATAAAATAATACTAGGTGACTTCAATAACACACTTTCAGCACTGGATAGATTATCCAGACAGAAAATCAACAAGGAAAAGTTGTACCTAAACTACACATTAGATGAGATGGACCTAACAGGCATTTATAGAACATTCCATCCAATAGCAGCAGAACACACATTCTTCTCAAGCCCACATGGAATGATTTCCATGTGTTAAGATACAAACCAAGTCTTAATAAATTTAAGAGCATTGAAATAATATCAAGTATCTTTTCTGACAGTGGTTTGAAACTGGAAATCAATTAAAGGAAAAAAATAGGAAATTCACAAGTATGTAGAAATTAAGCAGCATACTCCTGAAAAACTGATGTGTCAAAGAATAAATCAGTCAAAATAAAAAAAAAAAATCTTGAGACAAATGAAAACTGAAACACAGCATACCAAAACACGAGATTCAGCAAAAGTGATTTTAAGAGGGAAGTTTATAGTGATAAATGCCTGTATTAAGAAAAAAGAAAGGTCTCAAACAGCTTAACTTTACACAACAAAGAACTAGACAAAGAAGAACAACTGAAGTCCAATGTTAGTAGAAGGATGAAAAACTACAAAGATCAGAGGATAAATTATTGAAATAGAGACAAACAAGACAATAGAAAAGAACAATGAAACTAAATGCTGGCTTTTTGAAAAGATAATCAAAATAGATAAACCTTTAGCTAGACCTACCAAGAAAAAAAAGAAAAACAACTCAAGTAAGTAAAATTAGAAGTGAAAGAGGAGACATTACAACTGATACCACTGAAATAGAAAAGATCACAAGAGACAACAATGAACAATTTATGCCAACATATTGGACAACCTACGATAGGATAAATTCCTAAACACATACAACCTACCAAGACTGAATTATGAACAAATAGATAAACTGACCAGACCAATTAATAGTAAGGAGATTGAATCACTAATCAAAAACTTCACAATAAGGCCCAGAATCAGATGGCTTCACTAGTGAATTCTACTAACCATTTAAAGAATAATTAATACCAATCCTTTTCAAAAGTTTCCAAAGAATTAAACATGATTGAACACTTTCAAACTCATTTTATGAGGCCAGGTTACTCTAATACCAAAACCAGAAAAAGACACTAAAAGAAAAGAAAATTAAAGCAAATAACCCTGAAAAAAATAGTTGTAAAAATCTCAACAAATATTAGCAAGAATTCACAGTATTTTTGTTTTAAAAATCATACATCATGATCAACTAAATTAATTCCAGGGATGCAAAGATGGTTCAACGTCTACAAATCAATCAATGTGATACACCACATTAACAAATAAAAATTACATGATCTTCTCAATTATTACAGAAAAAACATTTGACAAAATTTGACACCCTTTCATAATAATAACCCTCAAAGAAATGAATATAGAGGGAACATAACTCAACATAATAAAGTCCACATCCGACAAGCCCACAGCCATCATATTTAATGAAGAAAAACATTAAGAGCAACTCTACAAGAAATAAAAATAAAAAACATACAAATTAGAGAGGAAGAAGTAAAATCATCTCTGTTTTCAGATGACATGATATTACATATAGGAAACCTTAAAAATTCCACCTAAAAACTGTTAGAATAACAGTTAGAATTCAGTGAAGTTGCAGTATAAAAAATCAATATGCAAAAACCAGTTGCATTTCTATACACTAACAATGAATTATCAGAAAGAGAAATTTAAAAAAACAATACCACTTACAGTAGGATCCAAAAGAGTAAAATACTTAGAAATTAATATCAAAGACATGAAAGATTTTTACACTGAAAATGATGACCTTGATGAAAGAAACTGACAAAGATACAAATAAATAGAAAAATATTCCATGTTCATGGAGTTAATATTGTTAAATTATCCATGCCACCCAAAGCAGTCTACAGATCCAATGCAATCCCTATCAAAATCCCAATGGTATTTTTCACAAAAATAGGGAAAAAAATCCTAAAATTCATATGGAGCCACAAAATATTCTGAATAGCTAAAGCAATCTTGAGAAAAACAAAGCTGGATACATCACAATTCTTGATTTTAAACTATATTACATAGCTATAACAATTGAAACAGTATGGTATTACATAAGAACAGACACATCGATCAATGAAACAGAATAGAAAGCTCAGAAATAAACCCAGGGACAATTACTTTATGACAAAGGAGCCACAAGCATACATATGGGAAAGGATAGTTTTTTCAGTGAATGGTGTTGGGAAAACTGGATAGCCACATGCAAAAGAATGAAAGTGGATTCCAATTTTATACTGTACAGAAAAATCTAGTCAAAATGAATTAAAGACTTGAACATAAAACCTGAAACTATGAAACTCCTAGAAGAAAACATAGAAAGTAAGTCCTTACCATTGGTCTTGGTGATGATTTTTTGGATGTGATACCAAAAGCAAAAGTAACAAAAGCAAAAATAAACAAATAGGAATACATCAAACTAAGAAGCTTCTGCTCAGCAAAAGAAACCATAAACGAAACTAAAAAAGCAAAATTTGAGATGGAAGAAAAATACTGGAAACCACATAGCTTATAAGGGATTACTATCCAAAATTTACAAGGAAGTCTTACCACTCAAGAGTAAAAACATAACCCAATTAAAAATAGGCAAGATCTGAATAGAACTTTTTCCAAAGAAGACATACAAACGGCCAACAGATACATAAAAAGGTGCTCACATCACAAATCATCAGGTAAATTCAAATCAAAAAAATAATGAGATATCACCTCTTACCTATTAGGATGGTTATTATCAAAAAGACAAGAGATAGATAATGCTGGCAAGGATGTGGAGAAAAAAGGATGCTTGTACACTGTCATTGGGAATATAAACTGGTAGTCACTATAGAAAACAGTATGGAGATTCTTCAAGAAATTAAAAACAGAACTACCATATGACCCAGCAATTCTACTTCTGGATATACAAAAAGGAAACAAAATCATTATCTAAGACATAATGTATTCCCATGTTCATTGTAGCATTATTCACAACTCAAAAGATACAACCATTATTCATTATTCAGAGTATGGAAATAACCTGTGTCCCATCAGTAGATGAATGGATCAAGAAAATGTGGTATATACATGCAATGGAGTATGATTCAGCCTTTAAAAAGAAGAATTCTTGGGGCACCTGGGTGGCCCACCTGGCTAAGCCACCAAGTCTAAATTTTCTTAGGTCATGATCTCAGGGTCATGAGATCAACCCCTGTGTCAGGCTCCAAACTCAGCAGGGAGTCTTCTTGGGATTCTTTTCCTCTCCCTCTGCCCTTCATTCTACTCATGCTCGCGCTCTCTCCCTCTCTCTCTCTCAAATGAATAAATAAACCTTAAAAAAAAGAAGAAGAATTCTTATCATTTGTGACAACATGGATGCAACTGAAGGACATTCTACTAAATGAAATGAGTCATCACTTATATATGGAATCTAGAAAGAGAGAGAGAAAGGGAGGGATGGAAGAAGGAAGGCAAGAAGTCATGAAGTCATGAAGGCAGGAAGCAAAGAAGGGAGGAAGAAAAGACGAAAGAAAAGAAAGGAAAAAAAGAAGGAAAGGAAAGGCCAGGGGGAAAAGGAAGGAAGGAAGACAGGAAGGAAGAGAAAGAAAGAAAGGGAGGGAAGAAGGGAGGAGGAAGGGAAAGAGAAGAGAAGTTAAACTCATAGAAAAAACAAAAAAAAAGTGGTTATCAGAAGCTGGAGGAAATATAGAGAAGTAGGTAAATGGATATAAATTTCAAATATAAGATATGGTCTGAGGATCTAACGTATAACATGGTCAACCATAGTAGGGAGCACTGTACCACATAATTAAAATTTGCTAAGAGAGTGGAACCTTCTGCAAACACACAAACTTAATATGTGAGGTGATGTATTATAAATTAACGTGGGAGATCCTTTCATAATGTGTATGTATATCAAATCATCACATCGTCTAACGTGAATATGTTACAGTTTTATTTGTCAGTTTTACCTCAGTAGTGCTGGGCGGAGTGGAGTGACAAACAAGGCTGTCCTTGTCTCAATATCTTCTGGATTTTGAGCCAGAATGAAAACAAAACAAAACAAAAATACAATGCTTGAGGTTTTAACCAAGTTTGGATCAAAGGCCTCAGAACCTCTGCAGGGTAAGTTACACAGCAGGGATGGAAAAGTCCACTACAGGGCCATGAGCCACGTAGTTGGAATGAATAATTCCTGCTTATTCTTGGGGTCCCCAAATTTCCATCTTACAACCTGCATGTACTCCATTTGTAGTCCTCAGGCAAATTCTTTAAGCCTTTTGGTTGCATTTTCTATTTCATCTTGTTATAAATAATAAGTCAGAACACATGTCTTGAATAGCTTAAGATCTAAAACATATGTTTGTGCAGTGAGACCACAGAGGTAGAACTACAGAACCTGAAACCAATTTTGTTTTCAGCAGAGACATTGGATGTCTGTTCAACACATTTATTAAAAAGTAATTTTTGTTCATCCCATGCTGTCATGAAACATACCAAAGAAGACAACCAACTTCTTGTCCTCCAGGAGCATATAATCATTTTGGAGAGAAAATAGCCTCATTCCTCAATGCCCTTCTTCATGCATAGTAAATACCAGTTTAAGGAACTAGAGGTTCAAAAAAGGTAGAATAAAGATAACCTGAAGAGGAATGCATTGTCCCTTTTAGGTCAGTTCCAAGCCAAAGAGAAATCCTTACCTATTATCTTTGAGCCCTTTAATAAGGGCTATAGATCTGTCAACTGAGTATGATGGCTCAGGTCTAATTTATAAAAACATTCCTTTGGCTCCTACAAGAATGCAGTTCTCCTATTCATGCACATAGTTTCCTGGCTCTACAGCAGAAACTTAGATGAAAAACCCATTTCATAGGTCAGCCTAGCTCCTTTCGATGAGGAAGGTTTTGTCTGTTCAGATATTTCTCCCTTAAACTTCCTGTCTTTCTTCACTAACTTGGAAATACCTTTCTGCTCTTTCTGAAGATTTCTGGTCCATAAATCATTTTACTTCTTCCTTTCCCTGTTCACAATTTGCTTGATGAAGGTCTGGGAGATAACAGTACCGTGGGACAACACTGAGTTAGAACTTTAGCTCTCCACCACTTACTAATTAGAGCATCAATGTTCTCAACTGTAAAATAGATAAAATCATTAATAACTGCCTTCCTGGGCAGATTGATGAAATGATTATAGCACTCAAAGCTGGTGCCTTTATAAGTATGAGCATCTGTCTCCTTTTCCTAATGAAACCTTAAATTCTTCCTCTAGGCTATATACTTTCACATGCTGATCTGCAGTTACCTTTACTTCTCAAAAAAGCTTCTGGGGTTCTAGATTCTAAATATATCCCTGAACCAGTTTTTTCTGTCCTGTGAGCATTGCCCCACTTGGACCAACCAGCTTTATTTCCAGATGAAGCTCAGTTTTGTTTTTGTTTTTGTTTTGTTTTGTTTTGTTTTAAATAACTATCACCACCGCTACTACCTACTGTTGTAAACTAAATCATGGTACCACCTTTTCAGGGTGTCTCCATTATAAACATCCTATAAGTACCAGGAAATTGGTGAATTAGTTTGCTAGGGCTGCCATAGCAAAAATATTGCAGACTGAGTGGTTTTAACAACAGAAATATGTTTGCTCACAGTTCTGGAGGTTGGAGGTTCAAGATCAAGATCGGCAGGTTTGACTTCTTCTGAGACCTCTCTCCCTGTCTTGCAAATATCCACTTTCTCACAGTGTCCTCACATAGTCTTTCTTCTGTGCATCCATCATCCCTGGTGTCTCTTTCTGTGTCCATTTCCCTCTTCTTATAAGGACACCATTCCAATTGGAATGAGGCCCCCATAAGGGCCTCATTTTAACTTAACTGCCTCTTTAAAGGCCCTATCACCAATATAAATGTGTTCTGAAGTATAGGGGTTAAGGTTTCAAGATAAGAATTTTGGTGGAAAAAAAAGATATGAATTTTGGGAAGAGATAATTCAGCCCGTAACAACTGGTTCTTTCACAAGGTGCAGGGAATTAAAGAGGGAGCCCTGAGTTGTACCATGATGCAAGTATTCCTACTGTGGCCTACTTCAAGCTACCAATAATAGCTTGGTAACCAATTGCTAAAATTTCCTGAACAACCAATTGCCAAATTGCCTGAATATTTGGTATTAAATCTCACAAGCTAGTAAGAGCTGGCTCCAGCACATGGCTAGTACAGATTCTGGCCAAATGTTCCTTCTTTTATTGGGATGGGAGGGGTCTCCTCTGTATTCTGTATTACCCTATCAACCTTCGTAGGACATTCTACTATCGCGTTCTTTCAGCTGAGGGACACTTCTAATTTTTTACCCCTTTGCAGTGCTAGTTATTGACATACCCTTGTATGGGTATGCTCAATCTGTTCTCCAGCCCTTCCAGGATTAGATTATACATTCACTCACCTCCTGAGGATGGTGACTCATTCTCTCTGCACTTGAGAAGTTGGTAATCTGGAAGTTTCCCTCCCTTCTTCCCTCCCTCTCCTTCTCCCTTTTTCCTTTTTTCTTTTCTTTCTTTCATTAATTCTTTTTTTCTCTCTCTCTTTCCATCTCAAGTGCAGTGATATTTATTTAAACCCAAAGGGACATACCTACAAATAATTTCACTTAGGACCAAAGAAGGAAAAACTTGTTAGATTTTTTTCCATTTCTCAACTGATCTTGTGGGAGCAGCTGTATAAGAAAAAAGTGAGTCAATTTTGTGAGAGTTAAACAAGAAAAAGGTTTAGACATGTCCTAGCATGAAAAATAGTGGTCTTTATCTTTATCTTTTACCATTCATGTCCAACACTGCATAACTGCTCATAATTCCAGGTAAAGAGAATCTAATATTTTAAACAATTTAAGAACTTAACCAATCAGTTAGCACTCCAGCCAAACAATGCACCAAGAAGAACAAACCCCCTTAACTTTCTCATTTCTTATTTTATTCTGACAGCTTTGGAAGAGTAACAGGAAGTATCTTTTGATGAAGAAATTCTAAACTGGATTCAACTGAAAAAAAATTCTTGAATCTATTTTGTGAGAGACTCTTAATTTCTGGCTTTTGTTTAATCATCATAATTTAATAGATTCAGAAAAGTTTTTGGCCTTCAAATCAAATAACTATGATACCCTCATTCCAAGTTTGTGTCTACATATCTGAGAGTCAAATGAATAGCAAATCTATTTGATTTTCCACTTTGATTATGAAATAAACTAGATAGTTCCCAAATTTCTCTTGTGTTTAGTGTGATATCTGGCTTCCAGGGGTCCTCTCCTCCTGGTGTTCATGCCCCCAGGGTAGTTTTTTCCTATATTGAATGGGACTAACCTGTATTAGCAGAAGAATACTGTGCAGAAAACATTGCAACTTCTGCTTTGCTCTTTCTTGGCTTACTACAGCTTCTGTGTCATGAAAGCACTCAAATCCTGGAGGGAGGTTACGTGGGGAGAAACAGAGGCCTCCTTCCAACTGTTGGTATTAACTGTTAGCCTGTAAGTGAACCCTTAGAGATGGATCCTTCAACCCCAGTCAAGCTTTCAGAAGACGCAGTTCCAGCTGATACCTTGTCTGCAACCTCACAAGAGATCCCAAGCAGGAACTGCCCAGCCAAGTTGCCTCTCAATTCCTGGCCCACAGAAACTGTGTGAAAGAATAAATGCTTCTTTTGGTTTTAAACTACTAAATTTTTGGTGTCATTTGTTATATAGCAACAGAAAACTAATACACTCAGGCATTTAACACCCAATATGCAGAGATCCAGTGCTCATACGTCTTTCAGGGTCAGGAAAAGAAAAAAGGCTCCACTTTAATCCCTGTGATAGACATTTATGGGTTTTTGCAATTCCTTGGGCTTTGAACCCCCCTCTTGTGTCTGACTTTTCCACCTTCCAAGTCTTGGTGAGATGTTCCTTCCACTCTAGACCCAGAGAATGCAGAATACTTACTTTGCCAGTCTGTCTGGCAGTTGTTGGACAAATGCCCAGTCAGGCACACTTGTTCACAGTGATGGTTGTATTGTGCTATGGCATCCACTGTGGTCCGCAGTTATGACAGCAGTGCTCCTCCTCATTAGACTGGTTTGCTCCTGCCCTTTTCCCAGTGCTGGTTTTCCAGTTACAGAGATTCTATGAGCTACCCGGTATTACTAGTTCTCTTTTGTGCATAATCATCATGATGCATTATGCATACTGTATCGTGGTAGGTCCAGTGGAAATCATAAGGGCATCAGATACATCAAAGGTCAATAGGAACTCCCTGAGAGAGAGGGTTACTTGATTCTGGCCTCTTGAACTAGTCTTTGAAGGCACAACTTAATTGGCAGAAAGCTGAATTACAATACAGAAAGAAAAAGGTTAACGGAACACATTATCTTTAAGATAAATCATTATGTTTATAAAAAATAAAAAATTATATATAAAAAAAAAAAAGATAAATCATTATAGGTAGGCGTCAGTGCACCCAGAGTTTGGGACCCTCAAACACTGATGATTTATAAATGAAACACTTCTCAAAGTCTGAGTTTTTCTACTTCAGTAGTTTTATAATTACATGTTTATTAACTTGTTAAAAATTTTTTCATACCATTCATTACCTACAAGAAACAAGGGCATCAAGAAATGAAAAACAAAATTAATTTTAAAACCATACTAGTTAGAGCAAGGACACGTAGAAAATGAAATTTAAGTACATAATTGAAACCAGCTATAAAAGTATGAGATAGTCATAAATATCAGAATGTTATATTGTTTTCCTAAGTAATTAAAAAGCCATATCCATGACAGAACTTAGATTTAATGTTTCATTTTTCTCCTCATAAGCCTTTGATTAATTCTTGAGTTATAAATTCTGGCATTTTTAGGATGGTAGACAAATATTTAGGGAGGCCAGAGGAATTACCTACATGAATAATCAGTAAAAATGTAGAATCACAGCTTTCTATAGGTTAGATTTAGACAGCTCTACCCCAGCCTTATCAGGTTTTCCCCTTAGAAGCCGTCAGCTCTAAACTCAATCCCTCTACATAGACTCAGCAAATATAACTCTTACCCAACCTTTGGCAAGAAAGTATATTGGGCTGTCTTTTTATCTTTTATCTTTGGAAATTTTTATTTTTAATTACACTGACTACATGAACCCATTCTTTGTACAAAATCCAAACATTACAGATCAAGCCAAAGCCTCTATTCATTGCTAACCACAGTTCAAGTCCCCTGTGCATGCTTGCAAACTTCTAGATGTTTATCTATGTATCTACTGGATTATATAGGTACAAGTGTAATGCTCAACCTTTACTCTAAGTTGCAAAGAAAATAATTAATATTTAGAGTACTTATTCTGGTAGCATAGAAAGCATTGTTCCTAGTACATTGGACACTTCCCTCCTCTCTTCTGCTATGGCTGCATAATATTCTCTCATATATATATATATATATATATATATATTCCATTATATATTGTATTCCATTATAATATTATAACAAAATATTATAATATTCCATTATATATTATTATATTCTATTTTTATATATTCCATAATATATAGATATATAAATAAGGTATATTTATATAGATATATAAATAACACATCTTCCTTATCCATTCATCTACCAACGGGCACTTAGATTTCCTTTGTATCTTGGCTCTTATAAATAATGCAATAAACATATAAACATAGGGGTGCACATACCCTTCTGAATTTGTATTTTTGTTTTCTTTGGGTAAATACCCAGTAGTAGAATTATTACATCATATGATAATCCTATCTTTAATTTTTTGAAAAACCACCATACTATTTTCTGCAGTTGACTTACCAATTTACATTCCCACCGACAGTATACAAGTATTCCATTTGTGACAACATGGGTAAACCTAGAGGGTATTATGCTAAGTGAAATGAATCAGACTGAGAAAGAAATATACTACATGATTTCACTCTTATATAGAATCTAAAAAATTTTTAAAAATTAAAAAATAAACAAACAAACAAAAAGCAGAATCAAACCTGTAAACACAGAGAACAAACTGATGGTTACCAGAAAGGAGAAGTGGCGGGGGGTGGGGGGCAAAATGGGCAAAGGGGAGTGGGAGGTAGAGGCTCCCAGTTATGGAATGAATAACTAACAGGAATAAAAAGCATAGCATAAGGAATGTAGTCAATGACATTGTAATAGCGTTGTATGGTGACAGATGGTAGCTACACTTGTGGGGAGCATAGCATAATGTTTACACTTGTGGAATCACTATGTTGTGCACCTGAAACTAAGGTAACATCATGTGTCAACTCTACTCAAATAAAAAAGTTAATGAAAATAAAATGGGATAAAGATAAGGTACATTTGCTGGCAATTAGGAAAGCATCTGGTCCTCTAAGTCATCTGTCTCACAGGCATTTGTGGAGAAAACCCTTGTTTCCCTCTGCCTGGCTCCTTAGAAATGGAGCCTGCCCTTGCCACGTCAAGACTAAAGAGTAAGAATCGGTCTACTGGTACTGCCTGTTAAAACAAGAGAATCCCTGCAAAGCCATCCAGGTTTTCTTCCACCAAAACTCCCTCTGCCTTTCAGCTTCTGACTGCTGTCTGGGTGAGATAGCCCCCGAAAAGAATCTGTATTCTCATCACATACCCCATTTTCCCTTCTTTGCTCAGCTCAAGGTTGGTTGTTGCTGTTGTTGGGTTCTGGGGAGGGAAGAGGGAAAACATTCAGAATTCTGTTTCCCTAAAGGAATTTACACTATTGAAAACCAGAGTTAAGAGGAACCATGTATGACACATTATTACCCTCTGCCCAAATATGTCTTTTTGTTAAGGTGATGAGCTTAAGATGGCCAAGTTTGAAATGAAAGGGGTTATGGAGAGAACAGAATTGTTAAAAAGACACTGAAAAAAAGTTGGTTTTATAATTACATGCATAAATTATATCATCCTAGCTGTATTATTCTGTAACTTGCTTTTTCTTCTTGTTCATATGCCTTGAAGAAATGTCCATGATGTTACATATAGCTCCATATTCATCTTTCAATATCCACTTATTAAGCCCCTATTATGTGCCAGAGCTACATATATAGCACTGGAAAAATAGACTATCTAATCTTGTCATTTTACATGTTAGAGAAGAAGAAAGATAATAGTCAAATATACACAGAGAAAGAAAGTAAGATAAAGGGGCAAAGACAAAAGTGGTATTTCAAAGAGTAGAGAGGACTCCTCTGTAGGGTCAACCTCATTCTTTACAGTTTCTACACAGCCTAGCATGACATAGCCCTGCAGAAGGATAGAAAGATTTGCTTCTCATTATAAACCATGTTGTTGTATTACCTCCTTGTGCACATGAACAAGAGTACTTTGAGTAGATGCTGAAAAACTGAAATGTTGAATCATCTCTGGAAACTTCCCTCTGAAGTGGCTATACTGATTTTTACTCTCATCAGAAACTGCTCCCCGTAAATATCTTAGTTAATACTATCAAAATTATTGATTTTACCAAATGGGTGTATCCAAAAAATGGTATCTTGGATATTTTTTCTTTGTAATTGGCACTTCCCTTTACTACTCAGGTTGAATATGTTTTCATATGTTTGTTAGATATTTATATTCCCTATCTTGTAGAAATAGCTATACATAACCTTTTCCCATATTTCTATGAGGTTTTTTTTTTCTTTCTCTTTTGATTTGTTGGAACTAATGTACTCAAGCTAATAAAGGTTGCCTTACATATGTTATAAATATTTTCTACCATTTTATTCATACCTTTAATACTCATACCTTCATCAGTCTTTATTATTTTGAATTTTAAATTCAAATTCAGCATACATTTATTGAGTACTCACTACATATAAGACACTTCACTAGGCGCTTTGGAAAATATAAAAATAGTTGAGGCCTGACATCTGCCCTAATTGATCTCATGATTTAGTGTTGGGGACACACGTACACAAGTATCTATAAATCCAAGGGTCTTAATAATCCACAAAGTACTATAAAAAGAGGTACTACAGTGCGGCAATATCTCGCTCAGAACAAATCATGTGCAAAAATTTCACAGATGCAGTAGAATTGAAGAGACAGGCCTTTTGAAAGGCAGGGAGAGATAAAAGTCTTCATCACAGAAGGAACAGCATAAGCCTGGCAGAAAGTGCAGCCAGGAAGGGCTGGGGAGAAATTTCTGGGAAGGCTGGAGAGTGGCTGTTCACTTAGGAATTAGAGGAGTCAATTCCGTGGAAGACCAGAGTGAAAAGGTCAGGTGGAAATATCTTAATCTTCTATCCATAAATAAGAACTAAGTGATAACTTCTACAACTCATAGTCTCCCTGAGAGGTAGTCATTCACGAAAAGAAGAACGCTGTTGACTGTAAGATGTTAAGCAAAGATTCGGAGTGACTGGGAGAACACGAATGGCCTCATCGGCAAGCTTGACAACCTCCTGAAGAGGGAAGCTCTGCAGCTCCCCCAGAGTGTGTCTGCTGATTTCCACCGGCCAGAGACAGCCCTCGCCTGAGAACAGCTGCAGTTGGCAAGTCTTGAGTCTGTTTTACCATCCTGCAGAGGTAGGAGTTGGATAGCTTATGCACTATGATTCACAGTCTTCTGGGGAGGCTGCCAAAGAAAGCATGTTTTGGATAGGAATCTGAAAAAAAGTAAAAATAAAAAAAATAAAAATTTGAAATACCCGAGAGGAGTTGGCATAGGGGTAAGGTTTCACATCCAGCTCCTCCCTAAGGCTCTGCCATTTAATCATCCTCCAGAACACAGGGGCTGCCATGGATAGTGATTAGGCTTCCTTGGGCTGCATCAGCAAACACCCTCCTTTGATAGGCAATTGGAAAGTAATGGGATTTGGGTTTCAGTTGCAAGAGGGAATGGTGGAAAATGTTACAAACAGGCGACCTCCTTTGCCCCCATTGAAATGGCTGCCTTTCTCTGCATATTTTATGTTGCTTTAGGGAGAATGACAAAAGACAGATGCTTCTTGCTGGAATGTGAGTTGTTTAATCTTTCTTTCTAGTCCCAAGACAGTTACTGTAGTTTCTTGGAGCAGACATCTTGGGCCACTCCTTGGTTTTCAACGTCTTGTAAATGGTGTTGTGTTGTAATTTTCCATTATATGGAATATAGGAAAATCTGTGGGAGAGATTTTTTTTTAAGGTTTTGTGTCATAGATGTTGTCCTCAGGCCAGAAGCCTTAAATTGGGTGTGTCTAAATTGTAAATAACCTGTAAGCTATTGTAGTCAATCAAAAAATACATAACTGGACTGGCCTCATCACCTACAGAACATCAGCTAGGTGTACAGAGATGCATATGTCCATTTGAAGGGTCATTAGCAATATACAGAATCATCTTTTCACTAGCATGACCTATTTTCACAGTACCCACAAAAGAGGAGAACTGCTTTCTCTCCAAGTTCTGCGACCCCCATGGAACCCCAGAAAGCTGCACAGTAGACAGAAATGCCCTTCAGAAACAGTAAAACTCATATGTTAGCACAAACCACTCTGCTGTCTGCTGCTGTCTCTTTTCATAAAGACAAAATGTTTCATAAAGGTAATGAGATAAAGGAGAACCTAACAGGATGTGATGAACTCAAGCATTTCCATCATGTTAAGGCACAAGAGTAAATACCTAATCTCATAGCCAACCTCGCTTTCCCAGGAGAAGCACATTCTTATCAATAGGCAAATCATGACAGCAATTTGGAAGGTGATTCATATCTCCTAAAAGTCTTAACATTTGATGAAACGTCACAAATCTTTTTCTTTTAGTGCATTTTATTTAATTTTTTTTTCTGATTTTGAGCCTGTGTATGTTTTTTCACTCCCTCTTATTAAATTTTCAAATTGCCTTGATTAGTCACATGTCCTCCTCCTACCTGTGCAGAGAAGATCACTTCCTCCCTCTCTAGTGATTGTTGTACCTCTACAGATCTCTTCCCTCAATGTGTGGGAACTTCAAGGTAGGCGACACAACTGGAAATGGAACTCTATGTCTATGGTTGTCTGTGGGTCGGGTCTCTGTGTTTTATGTAGGAGAAGTGTTTTAAGGCAGAGCACATTGCCATTTTTTTTTTTTTTTTTTTTACTTTCCTATGTGTGCATGAAAAGACATTTGAAAGCAGGGATTAATAACAAGACATTGTATTTCTATAGCATTTTTCCCAAGGTTATTTGTAAGTTTATAAAGATTATCCTCAAAACTTTCTCTTCACTTGGGTTAAGAACAAGAATTATTTTCATATTTCATTAGAGGAAACCAGAATGAAGAGAAGCATCTCAACTCTGCCAGCTTTACCAAATTCAGAAACTGAGTCCCGCCCTTCAGAGATGAGTGACATCATCCCGCCAACTCATTGCCTCTCTAGGCTGAGCTCCCCTGCCTTTCTTTGGTTGTCCACTGCGTATAAGCCAATGTTCTTGGCTCCTTATTTGATCTTAAAATCAGTGTTGGGTGAATCAGTCAGAAGATTTGGACATTCTGTTCAGAAAATGTTATAAATTCATCAAGATTTGCTCGATCTGCAAAACTCTTCTGGCATTCTCAATAGAATAGCAGTCTTGTGTCCCCAGATGACTTTCTGAAATGCAGGACTTGTGTGGGATGATACAGTTTCCCCATTGCCTGGAAAGAGACATGCTCTGTTACAGCCCCTGTCTTTACCCATGATGTCTCTCCCCTTTCGTCCCTGCCCTTGTCCACCTGTAGCATTCCTGTGCATCTTTTAGAACTCAGCTTGACTGTTACCATCTTTTTCACTAAGGCTTCTCAGGCATTCTCTCTGAAGCTCCAGTTTTTGTTTAGGTCTCTATTCATTCCTCTCCCACTAGGATATGTGCCTGGTGAAAGGTGCTGACTTTAGCCCAACTCCACAGAAGTCCAAATCAACACAAAGAAAATCTCTGTCTCTGATTAGATAAAGAATTGTCCTGTGGCCTTGGCCAATTAGGTAAGAGAAGAAATGAATGTGGGGCTGTTGGTCCTCACGAGTAAGATGGAATTTGAGAAAGATATGGTCAACCCTTTCCCTCTGAACGTGCCTTATGGTCTTGGGGTGGCTGCTGCCTTCTCATTTTCAGTCTGAGGATGAAACAAACACTGAAAATGGCAGAGCACAGATGAGGATAAAATCCAGGCCCTTCAAAGATTTCATAGAGCCACTGAAACAACCAAACTTGAAGTTGGTTCTACTTCTGGATGCCGCCTTCTTCTTCTTCTTCTTCTTCTTCTTCTTCTTCTTCTTCTTCTTCTTCTTCTTCAAGATTTTATTTATTTGAGAAAGAAAGAATGAGAGAGAGAGAGTATGAGCAAGGGAGAGGGCAGAGGGAGAGGGAGAAGCAGACTCCCTACTGAGCAGGGAGCCCGACACAGGGCCCAATGCTGGGACCCCGAGATTAGGACCTGAACCAAAGGCAGATGTTTAACCAAATGAGCCATCCAGGCTCCCCTTCTGGATACCTTCTCATGTAAGATAATAAATGTTTTATTCAGTTAGAACCCTACTTTCTGTTTATTGCAGCTAGAAGCTCCCTAATTCATCCAATGCTTTTCCTGACCTTCAACCCACATGTTCAGTCAGAATTGAATATTCCTTCCTTTGATTGCTCTGGCACTGTGTACCTACCTCCATTACAGCATCAGTACTAAGTTTTCATGGTCTGCCTTTCTTTTCTGGCTTCTTGCTATCTCTTACTATAAACCTTAAATTCCAGATCAGTTTCTTTTTTTTTTAATTTATTTTTATTATTATTTTTTTTAATAAACATGTATTTTTATCCCCAGGGGTACAGGTCTGTGAATCGCCAGGTTTACACACTTCACAGCACTCACCAAAGCACATACCCTCCCCAATGTCCATAACCCCCCTCCCCCCAGCAACCCTCAGTTTGTTTTGTAAGATTAAGAGTCACTTATGATTTGTCTCCCTCCCAATCCCATCTTGTTTCATTGATTCTTCTTCTACCCACTTAAGCCCCATGTTGCATCACCACTTCCTCATATCCAGGTCAGTTTCTTAATCACCCTTGGTTTCTCATTACCTGAGCTGCCAGCTTCTGCCTTCCGTGTACTGTTTCGCCAGGATGTGGGTAGGGTTCCCTTTTCCTTCATTTCTAAATCACCATTAATCACATGAAGACTGTTGTATATAACAGACTTTAACTCAATGCCAACAGAGAGGCATCCTTAATTCAAGAATTCTTTAGCTACCCTGTCATGGAGAATTTACAACCACCCAACTTTCTTTTTGTAGCAAATATCTAGTCTATTTCTTTTACTTGATTCCTTAAGAGTCCCCAGACTCCCATCATTGAAGCCCAGAAGCAACACTTTTTAAAAAAATTATGCTGACCATTTTAGTTCCCTTTATTTTGGAATTCCCAATGCATTCTATGACCTGAGCTTTACCTTTCCTCTCTAATCTGTTGGTGTGTTTCACTAAACAGACAAAATTTCCTCTTCTGTCTCCTCTTGCTTCCAAATTGTAGGAAGGACTGAAGTAAGATTTAAACAAGCAATTTTTAAAATCTCTTCATTGCGATTGTATTCTCAAACCTTAAATGTGGGGACACCTTAAATGTGGCTTCATTGGTTAAGTGTCCAACACTTGATTTTCAGCTCAGGTCATGACTCAGGGTAATCAACCCCTGTGTCTGGCTCTATGCTTGGCCAGGAGTCTGCTGGAGATTCTCTCCCTCTCTCTCTCTCCTCCTTCCCTCTCTCTCAAATAAATAAATAAATCTTTAAAAAAAAAAAGGCAAGAAAGAAAGCTTAAATGTGGTATCCTTGACATGTGGTGATGCTCAATTTTTAATGAGAATATCCAATCCTTCCTTGAAGATAATAGTCTCATGATATTTCATGTGTTATTTCATTTTGTCACCCTTTCAAAGACCCCCATAAATTCCCTCTTGAACCCCAACTCTCACTGCAAACAAAACAAACTGTAAAGTTGACTGTGTGAGTGCTCTCATCAGCAAGCAAGGCAGGTCCACACTCCAGCTGGCTTCTTAGTAACACCCGACAGTCCGTTAACTCTGAATGTCTTAGTTTCCTTTTTTTGTAAAATGAGGATGTTGGTCTACTTATCTGTAGCTTCCTTCCAGCTTTAAAATACCACATAGGCCTCTAAAAGTCATGGTCCATGAGAAATGGGGCTGGACCCAAGAAGTAGAGAAGGCAGCTAATTTTATTTGTAGCTCAAACTGTCTGCTGCTGTTAACACTAACAAGCAGCTATTTGTTCTTTAGTGATTGAAGAACTCAACACTCCATTTAAGAAATAAATGAGTACTGATCTTGGTTTAACCACCAAGATATTCCTACATTTCCTCTTTCCCTGAAACTAGACTATTAGTATCCATCCTTATCTTGTTTGATAAACAAAATATTTCTACCAAAATTAAGTGGCAGGAGTAGTACAATTCAAGTTTGGGAACCAAACATTTTTTTTCTCTTTAATTTTAGCAATGGTTTTCTTCCTTCTGTAATTGTCCTAAAATTACCCAAGAAAACCTAAAGAATTAATAAATGTAGAAGCAGTTGAATGGAAAAATTAAATAAAAAATGCAGGATTACTATCTGAGGCTAGATTTTAGCTTGCTTAAAAATATTGAAAGAATTAAGTTGAAGCACCATCTAGTGGTTCTCAATTATGTTTTGCTAAAGGTTGCTCCCAATTTTCCTCAGTTTAGGACACAAATTAATTTGTTGTGCATGTATATATGTATGCATATATGTATTTAGAAAAGAAAATTTTATTTTTTTATCTTTATGCAGGGCTAAGAGGTTGAGAGACAGTAGCTATAGCTTCTTACTCTTAAAGTCTGATATCACACAGAAAATCATGGCAGTGAAGAAGCATGAATTCAGATAAATCTCTTCCAGGAATAATGGAGAGTAAAAAGGATTAACATAATAAAGCCCTATAGATTTCAGTTCCTCTGTTTCTTCTGATCAGATCCTCTCTAAGAGTCCAGAACAGTGTCTTTATCTTCTCAATCCTATAATGTAGACATGTCCTCACATGTGTAGGGATTGGTTGACTATTAGATGATCTTTGCACATTTCGAGATTCCCAAGTCTTTCCTATAACAAGCCCACTACTGTCCTTCAGTTTTATACAACCAGCAATTTTTCTGGAACTATCACAGAGATATCTCTTATACCTATGATTATTACCTTCGGAAGTTACATCTGTTTCATAATCTCTATGGGAAGAATGAAAATAGAATATGAAAAATGCACATGAATGGAATATAATATGTGTTGCAAGGTTAGCAGCAAACTTTGAAATTGGCAAAGTAAGTACTTGTGTTAAGCAGGATTAAGTTCAACTTTGTATTGAGTAAAACTCAAAATAACAGTGGCACGAACACAATAAAGTATTTTCTCTCACATAAAGATGGTAAGGGGCGCCTGGGTGGCTCAGTGGCTTGAGCCTCTGCCTTCAGCTCTGGTCATGATCTCAGGGACCTAGGATCGAGCCCCATATCAGGCTCTCTGGTTGGCAAGGAGCCTGCTTCTCTCTCTCTCTCTTTCTCTGCCTGCTTGTGATCTCTGTCTGTCAAATAAATAAATAAAATCTTAAAAAAATAATAATCTTATGGTAGATATTCTAGGGTTAGTATGGCAAGTCCATGCATTAGGACCCAGGAAACTTCTTTCTTTTCCATCATCTTATTGAGTAGCTTCCATCCCCAATGTCATCCATGGCTCACGTTGGCTGCTGGATCTCCAGTCATTACACCACTGTTGTAGTCCAGAAGATAAGGAGGAAAAGCAAAAGAGGATCTCTTATCTTTAAAGAGATATCCTAAAAATATCAAACAAGTTATGTGCTTACACCTTATTTGCGAAATTTTAATGTATATTCATACTCAGTTGCAATGGAAACTGAAAAATGTCTTACAGTTAAGTGTGTCTCCTTACAAAACAAAACTGGAGTCATGTTATTAAGCACTGTATCAGGGATCTATTACCATAATAATGCTGTGTAACAATCACAAAACCTCTGTAGCAACAATTATATAATGTCTAGGATCATCTGAGGGTCAGGTTGGCAGCTCTTCTGACCTTGATTGAGCTTCTCCCTTGTTTAAGAGATGACTAACTGTTGCATTATCTAGGCTGACCTCAACAATGAAGTGGCGAATGGGACTAGGATGACCCAGCTCTGCTCTACATGTTTCTCAACTTCCAGCAGACTAGCCCAGGCATATTCTCATGGACTAGCAACAGAAGTACACAGGACTTCTTGAGATGTAAGCTCAAAACTCGGTACACTGCTATTTCTGCCTTATTTGATTGGCTAAAGCAAATTACATGAGTTACAGAAACATGTACTTGCTTTATGTTTCCAACTCAAAAATTACTGACAAATTACATGGATAGAGGGAGGTGGAAAGATCTGGAGTCAAGAATACAATCTTCTACTACTAACAGAAAGGGGAAGATGAGCATTGGCTCAGGCAGCTAGCAACCAGTATCACAGTGTTTTTGAGTCTGTAATGGAACCATGGCACTAGACTTTTTTCCATTCTATGCCCTGTTTTAAACATGCAGGAGTTACAATAAAAAAGAGAGAGCGAGAGAGGGAAAAGTTAATATAAGCTATAAATGAAATTATTTACTAGTTTATTTCTTGGCTCATGTTCAGTTACTAATGAAGTAGGTATTAATCTTAACACTTGTCCTTTCCTTTCCTATAGGTAGAAACTAGCTATCTACTAGCTATCTGTACCCAAACCCTGACCCTGTTTCTGCTGAGGCAGCTCCACTACATTCTCCAACTTACACAGAAGTTAGTGTGGCCATGTGACAAATACTAGCCAATAGAACATGAGCAAATGTCCTTACTACTCCAGGCCCTGCTCATAAAAACCTCCTATATAAAATCCCTCATTCTCTCTTTTTCCCATTCACCAGCTGAATGGAGAACACTTTGAGAAGGGAAGAGTTAGAGGATAAAGTGCTACCTTAGAGCAGAACCATTCCTGTTCCCTCCCCTAGATCCACTAACCTGCCCTATGATATGAAGTGAGCAAAAACTAAACTTTCGTGGTATGAATACACTGAGATTGAGATGTTGTTTGTTTCAACAATTAGATTATCTTACTTATATATTATCTTCCAGATTGTAGTATGCATTCATTTTCTCCTTCTGAGACTTGCTAAAAATAAAAGTAATTGCTTGAATCACCTGCCACCTTACACAAGAAATTTTTCCTTTAAATAAAAGGATACTTTTTACTATAGAGTTACCATGTGTACCAATGAAGATAGGGTTCCAGTTTACAGTGGCCCTAGATGTTGAGGTTTCACCAAGAACTCTTAACCTTCCTACCATTAATTCATTCCAACCTGGAGTACAGATAGGAGAGAATTGAGACAGTGGAGCTCTAAAAGTGAGGTTACATTCAGCATAGTCTCCAATGACTCTAAGAGCTCTTTATTTAGGATCCACTTAAAATTCCTTCAGCAGTAAAGGTACTACTAAAAATGACTTCTGGCCATTTTTTCAATAATCAGGCCAAACATGTACTAATTGCTAGCAAGCAAGAAAGGGATGGGAAGTTGGCTACAGGTCAACCAGAAGGCAATGTTTGTAGTAGCTTCTGACATTGCAACATTATTTAGCATCTTAAAAGGGCAGAGGAAACAAGAAGCAAGGAAAGCACTATCCAAAGAACCCAAAGGGGTATAGAAAAACTGCAAAGCATTGTAATTTGCCATTTCCTGAGCCATCTTCCTCTTTAGGCTAAGAAGCTGGGCTATTTCTTGTTTGCAAATAAGAACTCAGTAAGGCGAAGGGGAAGGTAGATGAGTCATCCCAGGCATTTATAATGGCAGGCAGCAAGCCTTGGCTTATGTATAAATACATGTTTGCTAAGAGTTTGACACAGGATTTTACAGCTATCATAGTGATTCACATAAACACAAAGGTAGCAAATAGTAACAGGAGCAGTTGAGTTAGACGCTAAACCCCAGGTCTGATCTTCATGATGCCTCATCAAATCTAAATTGACTTCCAGATTTTTCAATTTTCATGCACTATGAAAAAAACATAAAATATATAATTAGCACAATGAATACAAGCTTTTAGAGACAGATAAACTAGGGAGTGAACACCTAAGAAGCACCTGTTGAACTTCATTTTCCCCACAGAATTCTGGAAGGGTGCCCCAGGACAAGCTATCTCTCAGGAAAGCACTGTAATGAAATAGAAGCTTTTGCCCCAGTGCTGCAGGCATCTCTTCCTGGGCTTCCATGTGTTAACAAAGATTATATACCAAAGAAAGGGCTAGAGGAACAAACAATGTGGGGGAAAACAAAAACAAACAAACAAACAAAAAAACCATCATGCTGTTCCTAGGACATTGTAAACTTAAAGCCTTACAATGATGATTTCTTTCTGATAAATCTTTATTTTTTTAGACTTCCTCTCTTACCTGCAATCATTTGCTTTCTTGAAGTAGATGAATCCCACAGTGACCAGGATAACCAAGAACAGAGAGAATTTCACATAGAGAATGATCAGTAAGTCTGATGCTGGAAATTCCAGAGTTATGACACCTTTAAATACAAGCAACACAGGCAGAGGTAAGGAGCCATTTCAAGGATCCTTCTAATGAAAAAAGTAGGGTCAATTGTTTAAAAGAGGCATTTAAAATATTCTTAAAAGTTCACAGACTGTCGTAATCAATCCACTTTCTAGATGACAATTCAAATGCTGCTAAGATATTCTTTCATGACAGAGTTTAGAAACTATATCTGTGTTTTGTAACCTGGTAGATTTTCAATATTTTCTAAATTAATAAATGCACAGTAAATATTGCTAATACATCCCAACTTTATAAGAAAAAAGGAAATATGCTTTCTAACTTCCTGTGTAAATGTTAGTCTTTTAGGGTACTATTATTAATATTTTTAGCACTATCTGCTATTTTCCACACAGTGAAGTAATTTTGTCACTGAGTTGCTGTCACCCTTTAACTGAATATTTATGTCTTTTTACTTTCATTTATTCATCTGTAAAAGATGGCCCCAAGAATTGTTGAAAAGGTAAAATGAGACTAAGTAGGACTGTCATTCTGAAGTTTATTTCTACTATGAAAATGGCAACCACAAGTAAACTTTAAGTATTATTCTGACTCTTGGCTCTAAAAGTCATGTCACCCTGTTAAATGAGTTGTTTAAATACTAAACTAGAAGTATGTCAGACAATCTCCTTCTTATGCACTGTCAGGGAAGAAGAAGTCATGGTCTCAGCCTGAGCTCAAAAGACTCATAATCCAACTGGAGCCATCAGAGCCATACAAATGAAAAGATCACTTATGAGAGAACAAATATTGCTCAGTGATCATTACAGATTAGAAATCATCTCAGGAGTAAGAACGCTGAAACAAACCCAACTGGGAGGTTAGGGTAAAGTGGGATTTGAACTGAGCCTTGCCAATAGCAGGATTAAAAAGGTTAAGAAAAGAAGGAAGAACTTCCCAAGGGAAAGAAACAATTTGAACAAAAATTTGAAGAACTCATTAACTTAAATCAAATGTGGTAGAGCATAGAGTGGGGTACATTGAGATGAAGTCTGTGATGATCTGAACCTAATTCTGTAGCTATTTGTGTATGTTAGGCTCTATGTCAGACCCTGGATATAGAAATGAAGAATATAGTTCTGACTCTCAAAGAGTTTATCCTGCAGTGGGAGTCAGAGAAGTTACAGTCAATTCCAGTGCTATCAAGTATTCTGAGGCATGCATGAGGCATTACATGAGCTCAAAGTAGGAGCAACTAACCAAACTGCAGGGTGAAAAAAAACTTAGCCCAGTTTCTAAGCCTTAAAACTTCAGTAGGAGGGGCACCTGGGTGGCTGTCAGTTAATTGTTCAACTTTTGATATCAGCTTAGATTCTGACCTCAGAGTTGTGAGATCAAGCCCCGCAACAGGCTCTGTGCTCAGCAGGGATTCTCTCTCTCCCTCTGCCTTCCACCCAACCTTATTCATTCTATCTCTCTCTCTCTCTCTCTCTCAAATGAATAAATAAATCTTAAAAAAAAAAAACACACACTTAAATCGGAATTGAGCAACTGGAAGAAGAGAGGATGAGGAAAGAAGTACCTGGGGAAGAGGTAGAAATTGCATGTACAATGTACAATTGCATGTACAGAAGAATAAGAAAGATAAACACTTTTGAGGAGTCCAAAGAGGTCCACATGCATGGGGTACAGGCTAAAGATTAGCAAGACATGAGACTAAGGAGAGTGACAGATCAAGCATTTAAGTAGGGAAGGGCATGTTTTTCATTTTAGGAAACTCAATGTGGTAACAGTTTAGGTGATAAAGTAGAAGGAGGTAAGTTAGGGGCCAGGAGACCTGTTGCAAGAATATTGTAATAATTCTGGTGAGAGATGACCACAAGCTCAACTAATATGAAGGAAAGAAAAAAGTATAGATTTAAGAAAAAAATTAAGATAAAATCAACAGAACATAGTGACCAATTTTGAATATGGGAAATAGGAGAGAGTGATATTCTACGATATCTTTAATTTTCTGGCTTGAGTCATTTATCAAAGCAAAATATAAGTATGGAGCTTATGAAGGGATAGAGAAGAGGAATTCCTTTTTAGGAATATGCAAGTTGAGGTGCTCTTGGTACATTCAAGTGCATGTGAAGCCCATTCAGTTGGAAATTGGTTTTGTTCATGGCATAGCCAAGGAGAGAAATCTGGACTGAAAACAGAGATTTGAGCATCAGGAATTAGGCAGCAGTTACAACCATATGTATGGATGAGGTCTTTCAAGGAATAGGGGTAAATGTGAAAAGAAAATATTTTCTTTTCAGTTCCTATTTAAGATGGAACTCAGAGAAATGCCTTCCGTCATAGAATGAAGAGATGGAAAACTATTTAAGGAGGCTAAGAGTTTACTGAAGGTTAAGAAGAGAACCAAGTGATTATGGGAGGAAAATAGGTGAGAAGAGAGGAAAGACCATATCAACTATCACAAGGCTAATTAGTAACTACATATTAAAATTTTATATTTTGCTTGGCATTTGAGAGATCTTTAGCTTTTCATTAGAACATTTCCTGTGCAGAGAAATGCAAGAGAGTTAAGGAGTGGATGTGAGGTGCCATAGAAGGGACAATGAGGGTAGATCCTTCTTTTTAAAGAGTCTTGGGTGAATAAAGGGCAAGAGCTAAGAGTTTAAAGAATGCACAACATCTACTTTAAAAAAAAATGTATTAACATATAACGTACTACTACATAGCATCTACTTTTAAACTCAGAAGGAAAAGAGGCAGATTCCTATAGTCAGCCTTAGGGAAAAGATCTGTGGAATAAAAAAGACTGAACAAAGGAGAGCAAGGGTAATTACTGAAGCCAAGTCTCTCAGGATATGGGAAGGGAGAAACAAGTATAGAGTATAGGCTGAATATTTGATCTATGGAAAGGAAAGTCAGGTGGTACTGCAGATAAATGCATATGTCTAGAGACAAGAAGTATAAAATAAGAACGTAGAGATGGTGGGAAATTGAAGATCGAAAATAATGACTAGAAGTGAATGTATTAGTACATGCTACAGCATTGATGATGCTTGAAAACATTACCCCAAGTGAAAGAAGCAAGTAACACAAGTCCTATATTATAGGGTTCCATTTATGTGAAATGTCCAAAATAGGAAAATCTAGACAGGGAGTATATTAGTGGCTACCTAAATCTGGAGGATTTCTGGGATTATAGAGTGCTGGCTAAAGGATAGACGTTTCTTTTTGGAGTGATGAATACATTCTTTTTTTTTTTTTTTTTTTTAAATTTTATTTATTTATTTGACAGAGAGAGATCACAAGTAGGCAGAGAGGCAGGCAGAGAGAGAGAGAGAGAGGGGAGGAAGCAGGCTCCCTGCTGAGCAGAGAGCCCGATGCAGGACTCGATCCCAGGACCCTGAGATCATGACCTGAGCCGAAGGCAGCAGCTTAACCCACTGAGCCACCCAGGCGCCCCGTGATGAATACATTCTAAAATTGATTGTGGTGATGGTTGCACAGCTCTGAATGTGCCAAAGATCACTAAGTGGTACACTTTAAATGGGTGAATTGTAAGTTATATAAATTAGGTCTTACTAAAGCTGTTGCAAAAAAGTTTAATATGAGAAGTATTATGAACAATAATTAATAGGATATGATGATCTTAATAATATGATAGTGAATATAATAGCTAATATATATTAATATAATAAACATAATAGCTAATATTTATTAATATAGAAGCTAACATTTGTCCGTAGAGTAAATATAGTAGCTAAAATTTACTGAGTACCAACTATGTGATAGCTATCATATTAAGTAAATATAATTCTCCTTTTTAATTATTATGATAACTCTGTGAGGTAGGTTCTATCATCCCCTTAACAAATGAAGAAATCATGAGACGTTCACTAAACTAATTGTAGTGATAATTTTGCAATATCTACAAATATCAAATCATTATGTTGTATATCTAAGATTAATTTATTATTATATGTCAGTTATATTTCAATTTTTTAAAAAGCCATGAAACAGAGATTAAATACTGTTCCAAGTCACATAGCTAGTAAAGGAGAAGCCATATTATACCAAAGATTTTGCTCCTAATCACGAGGTTTTACAGCCTGGAATGATATAAGACATGAACCTTGTCTTTTCATCTTTACATGGTTGCTTCAAACACATAATAACAATAAACAAATATTTGGCAAATAAATTGATGTATAGGTTTCAGAATGCAGTGGAGAGGGGGGGCAAAAACTTGTCTCCTACTCAGACTAACAAAAAGTGGTGAATACTACATAAACTATAAAAATCAAGAAGAGAATAATTATTTTTCTTGTCTATGTACAGAATCAGTATTGTTATATATATAAAATTATTGCCATTTTATATGAATATTAATCTCAAAGTAAAAATCAATAGATATTAAGTTAACAAAATTTTTGTGGCTTCCAGAATAAAAGGTACTTAGAGAATGTAGAGATAAGAAGTTATTAAATTATTTCTTTTATTTGATAAAGGAATAGGAATTATTTCCCTAGCATACTAAGGAATTAATTACCCAGTTAAGTTTTAGAGAATATCTTCAAATGATTAGTACAAGTTTCCTTATTTTGTTCTTGGTTACTCATAATCTATGGAAGAAAATGCTAAGCATCAAGTTCATTACTCTACAAAAAAAAGCAAACAGAAACAAAAACCCAGGTGATTACCTTGATTCAAGGTGAAGTTCAAGTTCTTGTTGCCAGTCACATGGGAGACAGAGCAGAACACATTAGACACCTGGCGGCCCTCCCAGTGGCATGTACTCTGGACGGTCACTGTACCATTGCCCAGCGGCTCTTCCTCAGTGTGACAATCTCCCTCTGGGGTCCAGAAGATCTGTGCAGATGGCTTCCCTGCAGCTGCCCTGCACACGATGGTTTCATTGCTGCCTCGAAACAGGGTCACCTTGGGGGGCACTGCAGAGACGCAGGGGAAAATGCTTCAGGCTTAACACATGGGGTATGGAATACAGAGACACATCTCATTCAATCCCAGATCTGGTTATGTGACGTACCACAATATGTCATGCTCCTTACCTAACACTCGGAGGTAATATGTATGACTGAAATACCCATCTTCTGCAGCCACTTCACACCTGTAATATCCATCATGAGTGAGGGCCACGGGGTCAATCTGAAGGGCAGGATTCTGATCAGGTCTGGACTCCCAGGATATTCTCGCATCAGTACAGTTTCTTACACTGGTCTCATTGTTGTCTCTCCTGTGGACTCTAGTGCAGGGAGGCTGGTCTCTGGGGCTTATTGTCCATGTTACCACCAAAGCTGTGGGGTTGTCAGGAGGACAAAGGAGCACAGCCTTTGTATCCACAAGTACGGACAGAGAAGAGTTAGCTGGACACACACACAAGGAGAATGATGAAAGAAAAGCTGGATTAAAAACACTTCAAGTGCTACATTTTCTACTACATATTGCATAAAGTGTACTAACACATGACTTTCCTAGTCATCCTATTCCAAAATATTAGGCTTACGTTAAAAAATTAAACATGCACAAAATGTGTATAATGCATTAAACCTAATCCAAAGATGAACCCATTTTTCTCCTATATTTGTATTATTAGATAAGCTACATTTATTATATGTGTGAAAAATATTTTAAGGGCTTAAAATTGCCTCAGAGATTTTATTGAAAACAAACAAGAAAACACAATATAAATTAAAGGACAAAGACATCTAAATCTAATCCTTCAGTCTAAGAAACTATTAGACTTATAACTCGTGCTCCTTCCACAGAAAGTGGAAAAATTGGTGATGTGCTTTTCTCCTAAGTTTTGATCAGAGACAATAAATCAGTAGTAGAAGAATGAAATTCCTATACCAAAGGGTACCCCTTTGGACAAACCCAAATAAAATCTATCAGATGACATTCAGGTTGAACAGACTGGACTTTCTTAAGCTACTCTTCACTTGGAGATTCACAAAGTCAGTAAAATCAACAAACCAAACTTTCTTCCTTCCTTCCTATTCATGGACTGCCAAACAGTCCAACCCTGAACTTTGTTTACAGATCTTGTTTATGTTTTACTTAATTATGAGTATTAAATGAAGAAGGTTACTGCTTTTGCCCATCTTCAGTATAAAAAATTAACTCTAAAACCTACAATTATTCTCCTATCTAGAAGCTCCAGCTCTCCCATAAACACTCATAATTCATCCATGACTGGCTTTGCTGAGAGAGGTTTGGGGCATCAGGTACAACATACCTGCAAACCCAGGTGAGTGGCAGCGAGCTCATCACCTTAATAGGAGCAGAACCAGCTGAGGTGGAGCAAAGTGTTATGTGGATGAAATTCCTAACCCTAAACTGTGCATGTGAGGTCTCTCCTCTCCTCCTTTGGTTCATTTGCCTCTTCTGTGATAGACTCAAGCCCTTGCATTTCACAGCCAAATCAATATCCCATAGCTATAGGAAGCAAGTGGGGATGGATTTTAGAGCAGACCTGAAAGGCAGTTAAATACATGTTCCTTCCCCCACTGCAAGTGTGTCCCTACTCCGGGCACAGGGAGCCTGCAATTTGGCCAAGGCTTAGAGGTGAGCAGCAACACAGGGGCTTGGAGATCAGCTAGAGGTGAGTGTGGGTGAGCACACAGGTGCCTGAGGGCAGGATGCAGAAGATGAACCCAGAAAGAGAAGAGGCTGGTGAGAAGCAGGTTGAGAGTGTTCTCTGTTTGCACTTCAGCTTGTGAGCAGTCTTAGGCTCTCATATTTTGCCTGATACTTATTTTCAAGATCTGGCTCTATTATTTTAAAGGAACCTACGAGCTGATCAATCAAACATGTGCATTGTAACAAGGGCACCGTCTCCTGTAAAGAAGCTCCATCAGTGAGGATCCCACACACCATGCGTAGTCTCTGCTCTTTCTCCATGCTCTGCTCTGTGACCCTCCAGCATTCCTCCTTCACTCTCAATGCGACTTCTTACCTGATTCCTGTTATTCACCTTTTCCTAATCCTCTTCTTCCTCTTTTCATACCTGTTGTGATAATTTGCCAATGCCCAGCCTCTCCCCCACACTCAATGGGTTGGCCCTTGTCCAACAAATATAATCTCCACACAGCCCTGTGATCAGCTATGGTGACCTCACTTCCGTTTTTACAGAGGGGTAGCAGGTAGATTCTTATATTTGCTCCAGAACAGCAGCGATGTCCCAGCGTTGCTGCATCCTGTGTCTCTGACTCCCCTCCAGTCTCCTGCCGCCTTCTGCACACAGACAATCCCTTTTCCTTTCTCTTCTCACTGCCATACCCTACTTTAAGACCCCATCACCACACCTGGGTTACTACAGAAGACTCCTACCATCTTCTCTGTCTCGAAACTCTCCTCTCCTCAGCTCTCACCTTACCTTGCAGCCAGGTCCAGGATTCTGTAACACAGGGGTGATCCCCTCCACTCTGACATCCTTCAGAGATCTCTCACTGCCTGAAGACAACACTGGCATGTCTTTGTGCTGGCTTTGAAATTCCTCTTTTTCAAATTGACTCACCTTGGCAATCTTATCACCCCTCTGTCGCCTCCACACTTCAGAAAGGAAACAGCAAGCATCACTGCGTATCTAGGTCTTCCTTCAATAGTCCTTGCAGTCTGGGATGCCTGCACAGCACTTCTGTCTATGAAAATATTCCTCTTCCTTTAAGAGCTAATTTACATGCTGCTTCTTCCATGATGCCTTCCCAGAGCCTTGGTGGTCACGCTCCCTCCTCTACATTCCCAGCACACTTGATGTTAGGGCTTATCTCCCCTACTTTATATGGCATCTGTGTTTATTTCTGGGTTCCCCCACAAAACTGAGCCCCTTACGGTGCTCTGGCAGTCTAGCTTCTTGTTCATCTCTGTTCTCCCCACAAAACCTGGCACAGGGCATGATAGAGAGAATTCCAGAATAGTCACATGGAATTGAACTGCCTTGGGGGAGGAGGACGGGGTCCCCCACATTGCAGCATTTGGTTCACCACACTCTTCAACTGGGCTCAAGTCTGGCCTCCTGACCAGCCCATCAGATATGTTTCTAAGGCAATTCCACATTTACTCCCTTTAGTACTGGATTCTAGAAAAAAATTAAAAATCACTTTACCTTCTGCAGGAAGTGTGAGGCTTCTCTCCTTTCCTTTCACAGATGAACTATGTGTTGAAGCTAGAAAATATTCAGAGAAAAGTAAAAGAAATCAATTTTAGGTGCCTAAAAGTGCAAACCACTATGTATCCACAAATCTTACAGCCACCATGATAGAAAATCAGTTAACTGTAACTGAATCCCATGAAAAGCTTTGCAAAATAGAAATTAGATGTCATTCCATCATTAAGTGGAAAAACATGTTAACACTTAAAAATTACATTATAACTTCTTAATCAATTATTTCCTGCTTATGGGACACTATGCTGCACACTTGATCATTATTCTGTCCAAGATAACCCTGCTTCCACCTCTTTCCTAGCCACTGGTTTGGCCCATCGTGGGTACCTCACACGAGCTGGGCTGAGTAGTGCTTTCTCCAGATGCCACCCCCAGGATTAAAGTTGTTTTAT
The DNA here is from genome assembly GCF_011764305.1 of Mustela putorius furo. Classification (NCBI taxonomy): domain Eukaryota; kingdom Metazoa; phylum Chordata; class Mammalia; order Carnivora; family Mustelidae; genus Mustela; species Mustela putorius. The sequence continues at coordinate 38,047,063 of NW_025421987.1, forward strand.
CTACTGGTGGGCCTCACCTAGCTGCACAAATGAGATTACTTTCAGGAAAATTTGGAACCAGATTCAGAGGAATAATTCATCCCTTTTTTCCCCATTTTTCCTACTGTGACTGCTAATTTTATGTGTCAGCCTGGCTTGGACATGGTTCCCAAGTATTCAGTTAAACAATATTCTAGATGTTTCTGTGAAGGTAATTTTTTTAGATAAGATTAACATTTAAATGAGTAGACTTTCAATAAAGTAAATTACCCTCCATATGTGAGTGGGCCTTATCCAATCAATCGAAGGCTGCTAGTAAAAAAAGAGTGGCCTCCTGGGAAAGTGAGTTCTATAGCATATTGCCTCAGACTCAAACTTCTGTGCTCTCTGGGTCTCTAGCTCTGGCCCACCCTGCAGATTCTGGACTTGCCAAGGCTCTGCAATTATGTGAGCCAATTCTTTAAAATAAATATCTCTCTCTCTGCCCCATTCTTTCCCTCCTCCTTCTCTCTCTCTCCTTCTCCTTCTATTATTCTGTTTCTCTGAGGAACTGATTAATATGCCCATCTTGGGAAGAATGAACAAGAAGCAGAAAGATAGATAATGATACTCTTCACCTCACTCATTTCTAATTCCATAGTTCCTAAGATCCACATGCATTCTTTCACTTAGGTTCTACAAAAGATTCTGACAAAGTACTCCTAATGTACTTCAAAGCCGGGTTCTGAAAAATTATTTATTGAAGTGATTTTTATAAAAACCTTTCATTTGAAACTATGATATATCTTTTGGAATGTTCTGTGTGTGCTTAGAAGATAGCGTTCTACTGTGTTTGGAAGGAACGTTCTGTACATCTCTGTCAGGCCTACTCTGTTGTTCAAGTGCAGTGTTTCCTCACTGATTTAATGTCAGAATGATCTATCCATTTTTCAATGTGGGGTATTATAGTTCCCTACAACAGCTGTATTGTTGCCCATTTCTCCTTCAGTTCTGTTCCTATCTGCTCTACATATTTAGGTGCTCCAATGTTGGATGCATAAATATTTACAAGTGTTATGATGAATTGACTCCTTCACCATTAGATAGTGACCTTCTTTGCCATAAGTTACATTTTTTTTTTTACTTAAAGTCTATTTTCTCTAAATTAAGAATAGCTATTCTTATTAGCATGGGGCACTTTTCTCCACCCCTTCACTTTCAGCTTATTGTATCTGTAGAGCTAGAGTCAGTCTCTTTCAGGTAGCATATTGTTGAATCTTGATTTTTATCCATTCAGTTACTATATACCATATGATTGGAGAATTTATTCTATTTATATTAGGATAACTGATAGGTAAGTACATACTATTGTCATTTTGTTCATTGTTTTCTGACTATTTTGAAGTTCCTTTGTTCCTTTCTTCCTCTCTTTCTGTTCCTTTGTGATATGCTGGTTTTTCATAGCAGTATGCTTCGATTCCTTTTTTTATATCTTTAGTGTGTCTACCAAATATTTTTTTTATTTGTGGTTACTAAAGCTTATATGAAACACCTTATGGTTATTTTAAGCTACTTACAACTTAATTATCATTACATGCAATATTCAATGCTTTTACTTCTCTCCCCTTTTTATTTTATTGATATACCAATTTGCATTCACTAACAGATTATTATAACTATAATTATTTTTTATACTTTTCTTTTTGATATTTGTTTTAGAGTTAAAAGTGCTTTCCACAACACTGTTACAGTATTAGACTATTCTGAATTCAACTATGTATTTACCTTTAACAATGTGTTTTATTTTCCATATTTTTCATATGTCTTCATTAGCATTCTCTCATTAAACTTGAAGAGCTCCCTTTAGGATTTCTTCTTTTCTTAAGATTTTATTTATTTTTTTGAGAAAGAGCACAAACAAGAGGAGCAGCAGGCAGAGGAAGAGGGAGAAGCAGACTCTCCACTGAGCTGAGACCCCCAACGTTGGCTTGATCCCAGGAACCTGGGACACTTAACCAACTGAACTACCTAGGTGCCCTCCCTTTATAATTTCTTGTAAGCAGGTCTAGTACTGACAAATTTTGTCAGATTTTATTTTTCAAGGAAAGTTATTATCTCATCTTTATTTTTTGGTTTGTCAAATAAAGTATTCTTCCATGCCAGGCTTTTTCTTTCAGCTCTTTGAATATATCATCCTACTCTTCTAGTCTGTAAGGTCAATGCTGAGAAATCTAGTTTTATGGGGCTACTTTATATGTGAAGAGTCACCTATCCCCTCCTGCTTTAAAAGTCTCTCTTTTCCATTTGATTATAATGTATCTCAGTGAAGATTCCTTTATGGTCAGTCAAGTATTTGGGCTTCTGGATTTTGATGTTAATTCTCCATACCCATTGCCCCCAAAGTTTTATGAAGTTGTCTCTCATTATTTCTTTAAATTAGATGTGGACTCTATTCTTTTTTATGTCCATTTGAGGCTCCCATAATGCTCACATTATTTTGTTTATTGGTGTTTCATAAGACCCATAGAATTTCACCACTCATTATTTTGTTCTTGCTTTTCTATCTCTGACTAGGTGATTTCAAATTATGTCTTTACATTCACTGATTCTTTCTTCTGCTTGAAGAATTTGCTTTTGAAACTCCATATTGAATTTTCAATGAAGTCATTGCATTATTCAGCTCCAAAATTTGTGTTTCTTTTCATGAATTCTATCATTTTCTTGAAACTTTGTTTTGTTCATGTACTGTTTTCCAGATTTTGTTTTGTTGTCTGTGTTTTCTTACAGCTCACTGAGCTTCCTTACATAGACTGTTTTTGATTTCTTTGTCAGACATGCAGATATCCATTTCTTTGTTATTAGACCCTAGAGTTTTATTTTTTTTCCTTTGGTGATGTCACCTTTCTTTAATTTTTTGGAATTTTTGCATTGCTAGGGTCTTCACATTTGTGGACGCTGTCACTTCCTTCTGTCTTCACTGACTGGCTTCAGGGAAAAAAAGGTCTTCACCTGTCAGCCCAGCTAGTGATTCTGGTAGATTTCTAAGACCTTTCCTAAAGATGCATTCCTTCTCCATTCCCTCTAGCTCCTTCTCAGGGCAGAAGTCTTAAGATTTTGTGTCTTCTTTTAAATCCACAAAAACAGAATTCTGAAAGTCTTCCATTTATTTACACTAGAGAATTACCCTGAAGTGTTCAGGGTTGTGTGCCATCTCCCTATTCATCAGAATAAAGTGAGTACTCTTATCCATGCACACTAACTAAGGAGATGCACACCATCTGTGGTATAGTGGTGCTGGCCATAGAGAGGGTGATACGATTCTGTACTACCAAGACAAGGTGATAGCACTTAACAGTCACAGGAAAGTGGATAACCATAAACACTAACAAGGCCAGAATGACAATGAAGAGGCTCTGACCTAAAGGATTTGTGAAAAAAGTTAAGTAAACCTGAACCTGGGATAAGATGAAAGGGCAGCCAAAGAGGGTATGGTTTGCCTTATATAACTAAATCAAGTGTAAACAAGTATCTTAGTTTTGCCTCCTGCAAAAAAACCACCACAGAATGGCTTAGATAACAAACTTTTTTTTTTTTTTCTTCACAGTTCTAGAGGCTGGGTAGTATAAGATCAAATCACCAGCAGATATGGTTTCTGGTGAAAGCCCACTTCCTGGCTTGTGGACAGCTGCATTCTTACTGTACTCTAATATGGCAGGGCCAGAAGGGGAGAGAAAGACATAAATCAAGCTCTGTTGGGTCTCCTTTTGTAAGGGTACTGATCAAAAGCACCACCCTCATGACAAAATTCCCTCACAAAGCTTTCGTCTCCAAATACCATCACATTGGAGATTACATTCCAACATATGAAATTTGGAGGACATATTCAGTCCATAGCAGTGAGTAAAGACTCAGGTTAGCTATCATAATGGAAAATGATGATCCTTCACCAGGTTTCTATAACCCAGTTCTCAGACACAAAGTCACATAATTATGAGTTCATATTCCAAAGATACAAAACATTGGGGGGGGGGGGAGGAATACAACCACAAAATGAGATAATGTACTTTTTATTGGCTGCCCTCCCTTTCCTAAACAGGAGAATAAGGTTCAGAACTTCTGAGTTTAGAATTATTAAATGTAGGGTATAAAATAAATATATGGAGAGTGTTTAAAGAAATAAAAGCAGAATTAAAAAAAAAAAAGAAAAAATATATACTCTCTTCCCATACTCTCACCCCCCAAAAACTATACCAATTACAAGAACACAGCAGAGGTCTCATTGTTACTCATTGATTCTTTACTTACCCAAACTGAAAAATGAGAGAGAACAACACAAATATAAATGAAAAGAAAAAGGCAATAGAATTTCACAAAGTCCTTTAGGACCTCTTCTTTCAATATAAGATGGTTTCCTTTCAATTAAAAATCTGTTGTTTATTGTAGCCACCTTCATGAATTATTTGAGCTAGATCTTCTGGATAACTTGCTGCAGCTTCTACATCAGCAGTTGCTGTTTTACCTGGCACTTTTATGGTTTGGAGATGGCTTTTTTCTTTAAACCTCATGAACCAACCTCTTCTAGCTTCCCACTTTTATTTCTGCAGCTTCTTCATCTCTTTTAACCTCCACAGAATTGAAAAGAGTAAGGTCTTGCTCTAGATTAGGTTTTGGTTTCAGGGAATGTTGTGGCTGATTTGACACTCTATCCAGATCACTGAAGCTTTCTCCAAATTAACAATAAAGCTGTTTCATTTTCTCATCATTAGTGTGTTCCTTAGAGTAGCACTTTTAATTTCCTTCAAGAATTTTCCCTTCACATTCACAACTTGACTACTTATTTGCACAAGAGGATTAGATTTTTATCTGTCTCAGCTTTCAACATGCCTTCCTCACTAAGATAAAACCTTTCTAACTTCTAATTTAAAGTGAGAAATGTTACTCCTCCTTCTACATGAATATTTAGAGGTCATTTTGAGCTTCATGTTCAATATTGTTGTGTCTCAGGAAAGAAAGAGGCTTGAGGAGAGGGAGAGAGACATGGGGAATGACCAGTTGGTGATAGAGCTAGAACACACACACATATGTGTCATTTGGGTTCACCATCTTCTATGGACATGGTTAGTGACACAACAAAAAATTAAAATAGTAACATCATAGATCATTGACCACAGATCACTACAACAAATTTAAAGTAATAACAAATTTTCAAATATTTCTAGAATTATCAAAATGAGATGCAGAGAGGCAAAGTGTGCAAATGCTGTTGGCAAAATGGTGCTGATCATGTTACTCCATGCAGGATTGCCACAAACCTTCAATTTCTAAAAACCACAATATCTGCAAAGTGCAGTGAAGTGAAACACAATAAAACAAGATATGCCCATAAACCTAATAAGAGTTTCAAAACACATAAGGCAAAGTTGACAAAATTAAATAAAAAAAACTATAACAAAAATGAAGAATGTCTTTGATGAGCTTATTAATAAATTGGCTATGGCTGAGGAAAAATCTCTAAGCTAGAGAATATAACAATATAAACCTCCAAAACTTAAAAGCAAAGAGAACACTAAAAACAGCAACAACAACAACAACAACAACAACAAAAAAACAAATAACAAATCCCCCCATACAAAGAATATCCAAGGATTATGGGATAACCATGAAAACATGTAAAACAGGGGAGCAGCAAGATGGCGGAGGAGTAGGAGACCTAAATTTCATCTGGTCCCAGGAATTCAGGTAGGTGGTTATCAAACCATTCTGAATACCCTCAAACTCAACAGGAGATCAAAGAAAAGAATATCATCAATTCTATGAACATAAACCATTTTCTGGAAGGTAGGACATGCAGATTAATGAATCGGAGATGATATACTGGAAGATAGACCATGGGGGAGGGGCCAGCTCCTGGCAAGTGACAGAGCAACAGAGCACAAAATCGGAACTTTTGGAAGTCTGTTCCATGGGGGGACATCACTCCAGTGAATAAGTGGGGGGTGGAATCCTTGATGGAACAGTGTGGTCTCGGGACCCTTGGAGTCACAGAAAGACCAGGGGTGCCTAACTGTGGCGGAGCTCTCAGGTTTCAGAGCAGAGAAACCAGCTGCAAGGACAGAGACAAGGAGTGGGCTTTAAGCTCAGGGTTTCCATAAACCATGATCCAAGTCACAGTCAGGCCACTGCTCTTTGAGAAGGAACCCCACAAGTGTCAGATCCAGGGAGACTCTCCTTCCCCCACCAGGAAGAGTAGCACAAAAGTGTGCTGCAGGAATCTGCTGGGTTTGGAGATGACAAATGGGGTCATGTGCCAGATAGAAATGCTTGGTCACAAGCTGGGAGAACTCAGAGTGTGGCCAGAGACCAGGGAGACAGGAGTGATTGATTTCTTTTCTCTGAGGGTGCACTGAGGAGTGGGGCCCTGAGCTCTTGGCATCTCTGGGCCAGAGACTGGGAGGCCACCATTTTCATTTTTGTCCTCCAAAGCCGTACAGATCTTTCAGAGAACAAAAGCTACTGAGAGCAAACCCAAGCAGATTCCTTAGCCTGGCCCCTGGCAAGGGCAGTGCAATTCCACCTTGGGCAGATATTTGAGAATCATTGCAACAGGCCCATCCCCCAGAAGATCAGAAAGAGCATCCAGCTGATCAATGAGAACTGCAAAACTCCAGCACTAGGGAAATACACATGGAATACATAGCTTTTTATCCCATGATTTTTTAGTCTTTCAAAGTTAAATATTTAAATTTTCTTTATTTTATTCTTTTTCTTTTTTTTTTAATTTTTCCTCTTTCCTATTTTAAGAAACAACTTACAAATAATCTTTTTAAAAATCTTTTTTAATTTTCATTTTTACAGTCAAGTTATATCCCTCCATTGCATTTGATCTTATTTTTTTATATGTATGCAAGTTTTTCATTCTTTAAGATTTTAGGGATACAGTTTTTTTCTAACAGACCAAAATATACCCTAAATCTAGTGTCTGGCTTTGTTCTAGGCTCCTGCCTGAACAGATTCTCTCCCTTAAAAAAAAAAAAAAAAAAAAAAAAAAAATGTTTCTCTTTCTTTCTTCAACCAACTTCTTATCAATTCCTTTTAAAAAATATTTTTCAATTTCCATCTTTACAGTCATATTCCATCCCTTTATCATACTTACCCTTATCTTTTGTGTGTGTATATACATATATATGTGTGTGTATATATATATATATATATATATATGTGTGTGTGTGTGTGTGTGTGTATGTATGTGTGTGTGTGTGTGTGTATTTTTTTCCTTTCCTTAAAATTTGGGAGGCAATTTCTTCCATCCCAAAGCAACAGAATACACATTCTTCTCTAGTGCATATGGAACATTTTCCACAATAGATCATATCCTGGGTCACAAATCAGGTCTTTACTGGTATCAAAAGATTGGCATCATGCCCTGCATATGTTCAGACCACAGTGCTTTGAAACTAGAACTCAGTCACAAAAGGAAAGTTGGAAAGAGGTAAAATAAATGGAGGCTAAAGAGCATCCTACTTCAGAATGAATGGATCAACCAGGAAATTAAAGAACAAAAAAAATTCATGGAAACAAATGAAAATGAAAAAAACAACTGTTCAAAATCTTCAAGATGAAGCAAAGGTGGTCCTAAGAGGAAAGTATATAACAATACAAGCCTTTCAAAAGAAACAGAAAGGTCTGAAATATACAATCTAACCTGACACCTAAAGGAACTGGAGAAAGAACAGTAAATAAGGCCTAAGCCCAGTAGGAGAAGAGAAATAATAAAGATCAGAGAAGAAATCAATGAAGAATCTATAAAGAACACCCCAAGAATTCAACACCCCAAGAACAAATAATCCAATCAAGAAATGGGCAGAGGAGGGAGGAGTCAAGATGGCGAAGAAGTAGCAGGCTGAGACTACATCAGCTAGCAGGAGATCAGCTAGATAGCTTATCTAAAGATTGCAAACACCTGCAAATCCATCGGCAGATCGAAGAGAAGAAGAACAGCAATTCTGGAAACAGAAAAACAACCACTTTCTGAAATGTAGGACCGGCGGAGATGTGAATCCAAAGCAACGGGAAGATAGACCCCGGGGGGAGGGGCTGGCTCCCAGCAAGCAGCGAGCAACGGCGCAAAAAATCAGGACTTTTAAAAGTCTGTTCCGCTGAGGGACATCGCTCCAGAGGCTAAACCGGGGCGAAGCCCACGCGGGGTCAGCGTGGCCTCAGGTCCCGCAGGGTCACAGAAGGATCGGGGGTGTCTGAGTGTCGTAGACCTTGTGGATATTGGAACGGGAAAGCCGGCTACAGAGACAGAGCCGACAGTAAGCTCACAGCTTGGGGCTACCTTGAACCGGTCGCAAGCTCGGTGAGCTCGAGCGAGGCCGGAGGTCAGGCAGACAGGAGTAACTGGGTGCTGTTCTCTGAGGGCACACTGAAGAGTGGGGCCCCGAGCACTCGGCTCCTCCGGGCCAGAGACCAGGAGGCCGTCATTTGTATTCCCGTCCTCCAGAACTCTACGGAAAGCGCTCAGGGAACAAAAGCTCCTGAAAGCAAACCCAAGGGGATTACTCAGCCAGCCCCGGGTAAGGGTGGTACAATTCCGCCTGGGGCAAAGACACTTGAGAATCACTACACCAGGCAGGCCCCTCCCCCAGAAGATCAACAAGAAATCCAGCCAAGACCAAGTTCACCTACCAAGGAGTGTGGTTTCAATACCAAGGAGAGCAGTAGAATTCCAGAGGAGGAGAAAGCAAAGCATGGAATTCATGGCTTTCTCCCTGTGATTTTGTTTTTTTTTTTTTCTCTGTGATTTTTTTAGTCTTGCAGTTAATTTAATTTTTTTCTTTTTCATTTTTTTTCTTCTTCTGCTAAATTTTTTTAACTTTTATCCTTTTCTTTTTTAACGTTTTTAACTAGTGTATCTAATATATATATATATTTCTTTTTATATTTTTCTTTATTCGTTTTCTTTTTTTAAACTCTTTTCTTTTATTTTTTTTTCTTTCTTTCTTTTTGAACCTCTTTTTATCCCCTTTCTCCCCCTTCACGATTTGGGATCTCTTTGGATTTGGTTAAAGCATATTGCCCTGGGGTTGTTGCCACACTTTTAGTATTTTACTTGCTCCTTCATATACTCTCATCTGGACAAAATGACAAGGTGGAAAAATTCACCACAAAAAAAAAGAACAAGAGGCAGTACCGAAGGTTAGGGACCTAATCAATACGGACATTGGTAATATGTCAGATCTAGAGTTCAGAATGACAATTCTCAAGGTTCTAGACAGGCTCGAAAAAGGCATGGAAGGTATTAGAGAAACCCTCTCTGGAGATATAAAATCCCTTTCTGGATAAATAAAAGAACTAAAATCTAACCAAGTTGAAATAAAAAAAGCTATTAATGAGGTACAATCAAAAATGGAGGCTCTCATTGCTAGGATAAATGAGGCAGAAGAAAGAATTAGTGATATAGAATACCAAATGATAGAGAATAAAGAAGCTGAGGAAAAGAGGGACAAACAGCTACTGGACCATGAGGGGAGAATTTGAGAGATAAGTGACACCATAAGACAAAACAACATTAGAATAATTGGGATTCCAGAAGAAGAAGAAAGAGAGGGGAGCAGAAGGCATACTGGAGAGAATTATTAGGGAGAATTTCCCCAATATGGCAAAGGGAACGAGCATCAAAATTCAGGAGGTTCAGAGAATGCCCCTCAAAATCAGTAAGAATAGGTCCACACCCTGCCACCTAATAGTAAAATTTACAAGTCTCAGTGACAAAGAGAAAATCCTGAAAGCAGTCAGGGAAAAGAAGTCTGTAACATACAATGGTAAAAATATTAGATTGGCAGCGGACTTATCCACAGAGACCTGGCAGGCCAGAAAGAGCTGGCTTGATATTTTCAGAGCACTAAATGAGAAAAACATGCAGCCCAGAATACTATATCCAGCTAGGCTATCATTGAAAATAGAAGGAGAGATTAAAAGCTTCCAGGAAAAACAAAAACTGGAAGAATTTGCAAACAACAAACCAGCTATACAGGAAATATTGAAAGGGGTCCTCTAAGCAAAGAGAGAGCCTGCAAGTGGTAGATCAGTAAGGAACAGAGACAATATACAATAACAGTCACCTTACAGGAAATACAATGGCACTAAATTCATATCTCTCAATAGTTACCCTGAATGTTAAAGGGCTAAATGCCCCTGTCAAAAGACACAGAGTATCAGAATGGATACAAAAACAAAACCCATCTATATGTTGCCTCCAAGTAACTCATTTTAAGCCCGAAGACACCTCCAGATTTAAAGTGAGGGGGTGGAAATGCTAATGGACATCAGAAGAAAGCAGGGATGGCAATCCTTATATCAGATCAATTAGATTTTAAGCCAAAGACTATAATAAGAGATGAGGAAGGACACTATATAATACTCAATGGGTCTGTCCAACAAGAAGATCTAATAATTTTAAATATCTATGCCCCCAACATGGGAGCAGCCAACTATATAAACCAATTAATAACAAAATCAAAGAAACACATCAACAATAATACAATAATAGTAGGGGACTTTAACACTCCTCTCACTGAAATGGACAGATTGTTCAAGCAAAAGATCAGCAAGGAAATAAAGGCCTTAAATGACACACTGGAACAGTGGACATCACAGATATATTCAGAATATTTCATCCCAAAGCAACAGAATACACATTCTTCTCTAGTGCACATGGAACATTCTACAGAATAGATCACATCCTCGGTCCGAAATCAGACTCAACCGGTATAAAAGATTGGGATCATTCCCTGCAATTTTCAGACCACAATGCTCAGAAGCTAGAACTCAAACACAAGAGGAAGTTTGGAAAGAACCCAAATACATGGAGACTAAACAGCATCCTTCTAAAGAATGAATGGGTCAACCAGTAAATTAAAGAAGAATTGAAAAAAATCATGGAAACAAATGATAATGAAAATACAACGGTTCAAAATCTGTGGGACACAACAAAGGCAGTCCTGAGAGGAAAATATATAGCGGTACAAGCCTTCCTCAAGAAACAAGAAAGGTCTCAGGTACACAATCTAACCCTACACCTAAAGGAGCTGGATAAAGAACAAGAAAGAAACCCTAAGCGAGCAGGAGAAGAGAAATCATAAAGATCAGAGCAGAAATCAATGAAATAGAAACCAAAAGACAATAGAGCAAATCAATGAAACTAGGAGCTGGTTCTTTGAAAGAGTTAATAAAATTGATAAACCCCTGGCCAGACTTATCAAAAAGAAAAGAGAAAGGACCCAAACAAATAAAATCATGAATGAAAGAGGAGAGATCACAACTAACACCAAAGAAATACAAACTATTATAAGAACATACTATGAGCAACTCTACGCCAACAAATTTGACAATCTGGAAGAAATGGATGCATTCCTAGAAACATATAAACTACCACAACTGAACCAGGAAGAAGTAGAAAGCCTGAACAGACCCATAACCAGTAACGAGATCGAAACAGTCATTAAAAATCTCCAAACAAACAAAAGCCCAGGGCCAGACGGCTTCCCGGGGAAATTCTACCAAACATTTAAAGAAGAATTAATTCCTATTCTCCTGAAACTGTTCCAAAAAATAGAAATGGAAGGAAAACTTCTGAACTCATTTTATGAGGCCAGCATCACCTTGATCCCAAAACCAGACAAGGATCCCATCAAAAAAGAGAGCTATAGACCGATATCCTTGATGAACACAGATGCGAAAATACTCAACAAAATACTAGCCAATAGGATTCAACAGTACATTAAAAGGATTATTCACCACGACCAAGTGGGATTTATTCCAGGGCTGCAAGGTTGGTTCAACATCCGCAAATCAGTCAATGTGATACAACACATCAATAAAAGAAAGAACAAGAACCATATGATACTCTCAATAGATGCTGAAAAAGCATTTGACAAAGTACAACATCCCTTCCTGATCAAAACTCTTCAAAGTGTAGGGATAGAGGGCACATACCTCAATATCATCAAAGCCATCTATGAAAAACCCACCGCAAATATCATTCTCAATGGAGAAAAACTGAAAGCTTTTCCGCTAAGGTCAGGAACACGGCAGGGATGTCCATTATCACCACTGCTATTCAACATCGTACTAGAGGTCCTAGCCTCAGCAATCAGACAACAAAAGGAAATTAAAGGCATCCAAATCGGCAAATAAGAAGTCAAATTATCACTCTTTGCAGATGATATGATACTATATGTGGAAAACCCAAAAGACTCCACTCCAAAACTGCTAGAACTTGTACAGGAATTTAGTAAAGTGTCAGGATATAAAATCAATGCACAGAAATCAGTTGCATTTCTCTACACCAAAAACAAGACAGAAGAAAGAGAAATTAAGGAGTCCATCACATTTACAATTGCACCCCAAACCATAAGATACCTAGGAATAAACCTAACCAAAGAGGCAAAGAATCTATACTCAGAAAACTATAAAGTACTCATGAAAGAAATTGAGGAAGACACAAAGAAATGGAAAAATGTTCCATGCTCCTGGATTGGAAGAATAAATATTGTGAAAATGTCTATGCTACCTAAAGCAATCTACACATTTAATGCAATTCCTATCAAAGTACCATTGATCTTTTTCAAAGAAATGGAACAAATAATTCTAAAATTTATATGGAACCAGAAAAGACCTCGAATAGCCAAAGGGATATTGAAAAAGAAAGTCAAAGTTGGTGGCATCACAATTCCGGACTTCAAGCTCTATTACAAAGCTGTCATCATCAAGACAGCATGGTACTGGCACAAAAACAGACACATAGATCAATGGAACAGAATAGAGAGCCCAGAAATAGACCCTCAACTCTATGGTCAACTAATCTTTGATAAAGCAGGAAAAAATGTCCAATGGAAAAAAGACAGCCTCTTCAGTAAATGGTGTTGGGAAAATTGGACAGCCACATGCAGAAAAATGAAATTGGACCATTTCCTTACACCTCACACAAAAATAGACTCAAAATGGATGAAGAACCTCAATGTGAGAAAGGAATCCATCAAAATCCTTGAGGAGAACACAGGCAGCAACCTCTTCGACCTCAGCCACAGCAACATCTTCCTAGGAACATCGCCAAAGGCAAGGGAAGCAAGGGCAAAAATGAACTATTGGGATTTCATCAAGATCAAAAGCTTTTGCACAGCAAAGGAAACAGTTAACAAAATCAAAAGACACTGACAGAATGGGAGAAGATATTTGCAAACGACATATCAGATAAAGGACTAGTGTCCAGAATCTATAAAGAACTTAGCAAACTCAACACCCAAAAAACAAATAATCCAATCAAGAAATGGGCAGAGGACATGAACAGACATTTCTGCAAAGAAGACATCCAGATGGCCAACAGACATGAAAAAGTGCTCCATATCACTCGGCATCAGGGCAATACAAATCAAAACCACACCAGTCAGAATGGCTAAAATAAACAAGTCAGGAAATGACAGATGCTGGCGAGGATGCGGAGAAAGGGGAACCCTCCTACACTGTTGGTGGGAATGCAAGCTGGTGCAACCACTCTGGAAAACAGCATGGAGGTTACTCAAAATGTTGAAAATAGAACTGCCCTATGACCCAGCAATTGCACTATTGGGTATTTACCCTAAAGATACAAACGTAGTGATCCAAAGGGGCACGTGCACCCGAATGTTTATAGCAGCAATGTCCACAATAGCCAAACTATGGAAAGAACCTAGATGTCCATCAACAGATGAATGGATCAAGAAGATGTGGTATATATACACAATGGAATACTATGCAGCCATCAAAAGAAATGAAATCTTGCCATTTGCGACAACATGGATGGAACTAGAGCGTACCATGCTTAGCAAAATAAGTCAAGCAGAGAAAGACAACTATCACATGATCTCCCTGATATGCGGAAGTGGTGATGCAACATGGGGGCTGAAATAGGGTAGGAGAAGAATCAATGAAACAAGATGGGATTGGGAGGGAGACAAACCATAAGTGACTCTTAATCTCACAAAACAAACTGAGGGTTGCTGGGGGGAGGAGGGTTGGGAGAAGGGGGGTGGGGTTATGGACATTGGGGAGGGTATGTGCTTTGGTGAGTGCTGATTCACAGACCTGTACCCCTGGGGATAAAAATACATGTTTATAAAAAATAAAAAATTAAAACAAAAAAAGATAAAAAAGAAATGGGCAGAGGACACAAACAGACATTTCTGCAAAGAAGACATCCAAATGGCCAAGAGAAAGTGGCCATGAAAAAGTGCTTGACAGCACTCGACACCAGGGAAATACAAATCAAAACCACAGTGAGATACTACCTTGCACCAGTCAGAATGGTTAAAATTGACAAATCAGGAAACAACAGGTATTGGCAAGAATGTGGAGAAAGGGGTACCCTCCTACACTTTTGGTGGGAAAGCGGGTTGGTTTTCACTATGGAAAACAGTATGGAGGTTCCTCAAAAAGTTGAAAATAGAATTACCCTATGACCCAGCAATTGCACTACTGGGTATTTACCCTAAGATACAAATGTAGTGATCCAAAGGGGCATGTACACCCCAATGTTTATAGCAGCAATGTTCACAACAGCCAAACCATGGGAAGAGCCTAGATGTCCATCAACAGATGAATGGATAAAGACCTGTGTGAGATAGATAGATATATATAGAGAGATATATAGATATAGATATAGATATAGATATAGATATAATGCAGCTATCAAAAAGAAATGAAATCTTGCCATTTGCAATGATATGGATGGAACTAGAGAGTATTATGCTAAGCAAAATAAGTCAATCAGAGAAAGACAATTATCATATGATCTCACTAATATGAGAAATTTGAGAAAAAAGACAGAGGGTCATAAGTGTAGGGAGGGAAGAAACAGGACAAAATCAGAGAGGGTGACAAACCTTAAGAGACTCTTCATCTCAGAAAACCAACTGAGCATTGCTGGAGTGGAGAGGGTGGGGTAAGATGGGGGCAGGGTCATGGGCATTGGGGAGGATATGTGCTATGGGGAGTGCTGTGAATTGTGTAAGGCTGAAGAATCACAGACTTGTACCCCTGAAATAATACATTATATGCTAATTTAAAAAGAAAGAAAAAGAAAACATGCAAAACACATGTAATGGAAAAGTTAGAAGGAGAAGAAAGAAAGGAACAGAAGAAATCTTTGAAACAATAATTGAGAATTTCCCCAAGTTACTATCAGATACCAAACCCAAGTTCTAGGAAACTTGGAGACACCAAGCAGGCAAAATGTCAAACAACAACAACAAAAGTCCAGAAACATAAAATAAAACAAAACAAAACAAACAGAGCCTGACATATTATATTCAAACTACAGAAAATCAAAGATAAAGTACAAATTCTGAACAAAGCTAGAAAAACAAAACATCTTATAGAGGAACAAAGGTGAGAATTATATCCAACTTCTCCTAGGAAGCCAGGCAAGAAAAAGAGAAAGAAGTAACATTTTTTTTAAATTTTATTTTTTTATTAAGTTCTATTAATCAACCTAGAGTACATCATTAGTGCTTTATTTATTTTTTTCTTTTTTAAATTTTTAAAAAGATTTTATTTATTTATTTGACAGGGATGACAAGTAGGCAGGGAGATAGGCAGAGACAGAGGGGGAAGCAGGCTCCCTGCTGAGCAGAAAGCCCAATGTGGGGCTTGATCCCAGGACCCTGAGACCATGACCTGAGCCAAAGGCAGTGGCTTAATCCACTGAGTCATCCAGGAGCCCCAGTTCTTTTTTTTTTTTTTTTATGTTAAGTTAGTCCCCATACAGTACATCATTAGTTTTTGATGTAATGTCCCATGATTCATTGTTTGCATATAACACTCAGTGCTCCATACAATATGTGCCCTCCTTAATACCCATCACGGGGATAACCCATCATCCCTTCCCTCTAAAACCCTCAATTTGTTTCTAATCACCATTACAGTACATCATTATGTAAAAGTCTGGTGGGGATGTAGTGGTCAATGATTAATTAGTTGCTTATAACATCCAGTTTTAAATGTTAAGAGGGAAAAAACCTGCAACCTAGAATTCTATATCTTATGAACATACCCTTTAAAATGAAGGAGAGGGGCACCTGGGTGGCTCAGTGGGTTAAGCCGATGCCTTCGGCTCAGGTCACGATCTCAGGGTCCTGGGATCGAGCCCCGCATCGGGCTCTCTGCTCAGCAGGGAGCCTGCTTCCCTCTCTCTCTCTGCCTGCCTCTCCATCTGCTTGTGATCTCTGTCAAATAAATACATAAAATCTTTAAAAAAAAAATGAAGGAGAAATAAAAGACTTTCTCAAGCAAACAAAAATTGAGGTCAGTTGATTCCAGTGGACTTGCCTTGCAAGAAATGTTAAGAGTTTTTCAGGAATAAGGAAATAATGTAACAAGAAACTCGGATGTATATGAAGGAATAAAGAATACTGGAGAATAAATAAGTATAGGAAAAATAATAGATTTTATTTTCTTCTTAATTGATCTAACAGATAACAGTTTATTCAAAATAATAAAACAATGACATATTCTTTAGGTATATACTTCTATGCTCTCTCTGTATTATATATGTACTATATAAATATATCAGATATATTTATATATTATATAAATATTTAACCTAAGTATAAATATATACAACATAGAAATACATTTATATCTGTTTAATTAGATAGAGTATATTTATATACAATTGAAAGGAGTGACATCAATAATACAAGAAATGTCCAAAATCTATTAGTGGGTCACTAATAAAACCAAATATTGGCAATGTTGTGAAGCAGCATGGACTCAATGATTACCAGTGGAATTGAAAAATGCTACAGCAACTTTGGAAGATAGGTTGGCAGTTTCTTAATATACTAAACATACTCTTACAATATGATCAATCAACAGCATTGCTTGGTATTTATCCAGTGGGATTGAAGATGTATGTCTTCATGAAAACCTGCACCCAGATGTTTGTAACAACTTTATTCATGTTGACTCAATGCAATGGCAACATTGTCAACACCTGGAAGCAACCAAGATGCCCTTCAGTAGGTAAGTGGCCAGATAAACGGAGGTAAATCCAGATACTGGAATATTATTCAGAGCTAAAGTCAATGAGCTATCAAGCCATGAAAAGACTAAGAGGAAACTGAAATACATATTACAAAGTGAAAAAAAAAAAAAAACCTTTGGAAAGCTACATACTGTGCAATTCTAACTGATATTATGCAAAAGGCAGAAACTGTGGAGACACTAAAAAGATTAGTGGTTTTCATGGTTTAGTGGCAAGCGAGGATGAACACACAGAACACAGAGGAATTTGGGTGCAGTGGAGCTATGCTATATAATACTATAGTTGTGGATATGTGTTATTATACTTTTGTTCAAACTTATAGAATGTACCACCAAGAATGAACCCTGTGTAAACTATGGCCTTTGGGTGATAATTATGTGTCAGTGCAGGTTCACCACTTATAACAAATGTAAAAGTCTGGTGGGGATGTTGATAATGAGATATAGGCTATGCACAGGTCGGGTCAGGAGGGATTTGGGAAATCTTTTGCTTTCCTCTCAAGGTTGCTGTCAACATAAAACTGCCCTTAAAAAGGGGGGGGTCTTAAAATTTTTTTAAAAAAATCTTTTTATAATAAATGGATGTTTAATTTTATCACATACATTGTGCAACCTTATGTTTATTCTCCTTCAAACAGGGAATGGAGTCAATTACATTAACTGGTTTTAATTACACTCTTCAATTACACCGTTTTGTTGCCATCTCTTTCCTGCCATGTCTCAATACTTCTCTAGCACTTGTCATGAGTCAGTTCTGTTATTCCCTGTGTTTTGAGTTCTTCCCAAGTGTTCCCCCCTCCCTTCCAATTTCTTTCTCACCTTAGATTCCCACTTTTCTTTCTCCTAAGAGCTGGTTCTCTTCTCCCTTAACTAGACATAATATGGAAATGTGAAAACCAGTGTTTCTCAGAATGTTTTGGATTTTTTTTTGCAATAATTGCAAGGAACACAGAATGGATTGAAGTTTGTTTCCACTTCTAAGACTGCTCTAATTTTAGTCACTCTAGTCATTTCTTCTATCTGTTCATGCTGTGATATAAGATTCCCTTTATCTAAAGTATTCCGGTGTAGACATGAAATCCTTGACTTCAAGTAATTATTTATCATTTATATATTCTTATATTCTCTGATCCTCATTTTATGAGACAAATTTTACCCATTCATTTTTGCTTCTATTTTAAAATTTAACAACCCCAAATGGAAACATAGGGTTTCCTTCTTAGCCTATGTGCTAGAAACATTAGAAATATCAAAGGAGAAAAAATACACATTAATAAATATAAGGCCAAAAAAATAAGAATTCAGGGAGACAATAAAAATACAAACCTAGAAACAGAAGGAAACACTGCATTTTGTCCAGTCACACAAGTTCAGTTTCACTCCATTCCAGGGCCCCTAGTATTACCCTGGACTCAGCTAGACAACTAGTCCATACACGAATGGCATAAGGTAAATATGAAGATTTGCTGGATAATACACATATTTATCACTGCTACTAGGACAAATTAGAAAACATTTTATGAGTGGCTAAAGAGCCTCCTTGTCAATATTGAAATACAGCTTTACATTTTGCTGAAAATGCTATAGCATCATACTTACCAGATATGATGATATTGATAGAGATCACTACTCTCAAAGTTGAAATCCTCCCCAGAGTATGCATTTGGAGTGGTTAGCCACCAAGTAGCCAAGAACAGGAAATGTCACTGAGTTTTGTTGAGCAATGAAGCAATGAAGCAAAAAAGCCAATACTTAAGATCATTGGCTCTCCCACAGTACTGAAGTAACGCAATAAATTATAGAGCAATTTATTTAGAAAGCAGCATTTTAGGATGCATAAATTACATATGGTAAAATGCAAAAATATTTAGTGTACAGATTGATGAATTTTTATATATGAATGACCTCAGATAATGACTTCCAAAACCAAGGTAAGACCGTTTCCACTATTCAAGATATTTCCTTCATGCTATTTCTCTGTCAATAGCCCTTCTCCAGGGAGAAATATTACTCTGATATCTATCACCATTTTTCCAGTTTTTAAATTCCATATAAATGAAATTATTTACATAGTTCATTTTTGTAATACTGTGTAATGGTTTTCTAATCTGATCATGCCATAATTTTTTCAGCCATTTTGCTGTGTATTTGGATTTTCTATTTTAAGACTAACACAAATAAATCTTCCATGAACATTCCTGTTTTGTACATATCTTTTAATCTACTTGTGCATTTGTTTCTTGCATGTATACCAGGAATAAAACCAGAGGATCACAGGATAGGAGTAATGTGTGGCTTTGATAAATACTTCCTGTTATGAGTTGACTTTTGTCCTCTCAGAATTCATGTGTTGAAATTCTAACCCTCAGTACCCCAGAATGTGATCTTATTTTGAACAGGGTCATTGCAGATGTAATTAGTCATCGTAAGGCCACTCTAGAGTCAGGTGAACCCTAATCCAGTGACTGGTATCATTATAAAAAGAGGGAAATTGGACACAGATGCATGCACAGGAAGAATGCCATATAAAGATAGAGAGATCAAGGCAGATCCTCTGCAACCCAGTGAACTCCAAAGATTTCCAGAAAACCACCAGAAGGTAAGAGAAAAGCAAGAAACAGATTTACATTGTGTCCTCACATGGTAGAAGGGAAGAGCTAACTCTCTAGGATTTCTTTTATAAGGGCATTCATCCCTCTCGTGAAGGTTCTGTCGTTATGATCTAATCAGCTCCAAAGACTACAACTCCAAATACTACCTTTTAGAAAAACTGGTTTCAATATGTAAATTTGGATGAGGGGGACACAAATATTCAGTCTACAGTAGACTGAAAACACAGCTTAAGGGTGGACCCTGGAAAGTGTGGCTCAGGTGGCCTATCACTCCCGCTGCTCCAAGGTGATTGCCACCTGGGCTAGTAACTAGCCTGTGGAATTTAACCATTGAGGACTGTTGTTTGTTTTTTATTAACCTTCCAAAACCAAGAATATCTGAGTAAGGAGAGACATGGAAACCACCAGCAGACACAGCAGTAAGTTGCAAGGTTAAAACTCCCACTTACCAACAGGAAACAGTTCCTTCCCATGCTCTTCCTCTGGTGATTTGGAGTAAATTAGTAAGCCCAAAACAGAGCCCCAAGAAGCTATGCAAGAGTAAGGAGTCTTAGCGATGCTTTCTTGCTCACAGTGCCAAATGTTTTATAAGATTGAGAGTTTTGTTCTTTTGTTGTTTTGTTTATTTGTTTGTTTTTTTTTTTGATGGTGGAACTCAACAAATGACACTCACAATAAATGAAAGGCAGACTCTGTGACAATTCCAAATGAAATAAGGCTGCCATACAGGGCCATACAGAAAATAAACTGGGCTCAGAGTAACAGTGAGAACTGTAGGGAGAAGCTTATGTATGGCAGTAGAGCAGATTTCACTAGATTCCCTGAGTTCTCATGCATTGGTCAGTTTGAATAATTTCATGGGATCAGGGCACAAGGGTGGTCCCTAGTTGTCTGGTGTTGGTCCTGGCAATCAGGCAGGGCAGGTGCATGGTGTCCCAGAATGGCAGCTCTAATAAGGAAGTGGTTGAGAGGTGGACTTAATCAAGTGTTCAAGAAGAAGAACTGACAGACCTCTAACTAGGGCCTCAAACCAAATAAAAATAGCATTTAAAAAAACACTGTAAAAAAAAAAAAAAACACTGTATCAAATACTTCTTAGAAAGAGCCAACCCTGCTAATGCCATGATCTTGGACTTCTAGCCCTCAGAACTGTGACATAGAATTTTTTGTTGCTTCAGCCACTTAGTTTGTGGTACTTTGTTAAGGCAACCCTAGAAAACTAATACATTTCCAAGCTAATAGTGCCATTTTCATTCCTACCATTGCAGAGAGCCAGTTACACACATACTCACCATCTCCCAAGATAATTTGCCACATCTTACATCTCAGCTCAGAATAGCCACAATTCAAGTGGTCAACAGCATTTGTGGCTGCCAACTAACATATTGGACACCATCATTCTAGAGCATTAATTGTTTTTATGGTCAATACAATGCTCTAAAGTTTTCTGATAAAATTATTTCTTAAAGAAACAAATATGTTTAATCTTTTCTCAGAACTAGAAAATATTGCCAAAAAATTATTTTGAACTATTTTTCAACATACAATTTTAAATGGTAGATATACAGTTTATAACACAGCCATTAAAACATACACAAATTTTGAATTCTCCTGAAATTATTTACACAAGTTTTGCAGTAGAACTTAAATGAGTTGATACATGATTTTGGTAGGAAACATAGAAAAAAAAATTCAGAAGAAAAAAGAGGAAGAGAGGGAGGAAGAAAGAAAAGCCCATTCTCTTTTAGTTTTGGTTTTTATTTTGGTTTTGGTTTTGTTTTGTTTGGATTTTTGTTAGGTTTGGTTTGGTTTTAGTACAGGTAACTAAAGAGCATTTAGAAGAATTTGACAATATTCAACAACAAATTGTCTTTGTCCGGTAGGGCTGCTAGGCAAAATATCACAACCTTAATGACTTCAGAGGAATTTCTCAGTACTCTGGAGGATAGATGTCCAAGATCAAAGAATCAGCAAGAATCTGATTGGGGCATCTCTTCCTGGCTGAAAGAAATCTGCCTTCTCTCGTCATGTTTTCAGATGGCTTTCTTCTGTGTATGTGTGAGAGATATCTCTTGCCTCTTTTGTTCTTCCTTTAAGAATAACAGTTTATTCCTTTAAGAACAACAGTTACAGAAAAAGTTAAGCAACTGTCTTTAGTTCAGGTTATGATCCCAGGGTCCTGGGATAGAACCCCACATCAGGCTCCCTGCTCAGCAGGGATTCTGCTTATCCCTGCTTATCCCTCTCTCTCTGTCCCTTCCCCCCACTCACGCTCTCTCTCTTACTCTCTCTCAAACAAATAAAATATTTTTAAAAATAAAGAATAACAGGTACATTAGGTTAGGGCCCCATCCTTTTTTTAAAAATTTTTTTAATTTATTAATTTTCAGCATAACAGTATTCATTATTTTTGCAGCACACCCAGTGCTCCATGCAATCCGTGCCCTCTATAATACCCACCACCTGGTACCCCGACCTCTCACCCCCCGCCCTTTCAAAACCCTCATATTTTCAGAGTCCATAGTCTCTCATAGTTCACCTCCCCTTCCAATTTCCCCCAACTCCCTTCTCCTCTCTATCTCCCCATGTCCTTCATTCTATTTGTTATGCTCCACAAATAAGTGAAACCATATGATAATTGACTCTCTCTGCTTGACTTATTTCACTCAGCATAATCTCTTCCAGTCCCGTCCATGTTGCTACAAAAGTTGGGTATTCGTCCTTTCTGATGGAGGCATAATACTCCATAGTGTATATGCACCACATCTTCCTTATCCATTCGTCCATTGAAGGGCATCTTGGTTCTTTCCACAGTTTGGCGACCGTGGCCATTGTTGCTATAAACATTGGGGTACAGATGGCCCCATCCTTATGACTTCATTAAAAACCCTACTTCCTAATACAGTCACATTGGGGATAGGACATCAACATATCTATTGGCATAACACAAATTTGTGATAAAAACTCTAAAAAATAGCAATTTGGGAAAGTTTTCCATTTTGATAAAGAGCATCTATAAAAGCCTTCAGCTCACACTGTAAATAATTATGGAAGACTGAATGTTTTCCACCTAAAAGAGTGAATGAGGGAAGGATGCCTAGTCTCACAACTCTTATTCAACAGTGTTGAATAAGTTGTGAACAGTGCAACAAGGCAAGAAAACTAAATAAAGGGAATACAAATGAGAAAGAAAAAAGGAAAACTGTTCCTATTTTTTTTAAAGATTTTATTTATTTATTTGACAGAGAGATTACAAGTAGGCAGAGAGGCAGGCAGAGAGAGAGAGGAGGAAGCAGGCTCCCTGCTGAGCAGAGAGCCTGATGTGGGACTCGATCCCAGGACCCTGAGATCATGACCTGAGCCGAAGGCAGCGGCTTAACCCACTGAGCCACTCAGGCGCCCCCAAACTGTTCCTATTTGAAGATTACGTGAGAGAACTGTTTTGTATTTTAATCAATGTCAATATCCTAGTTGTATTGTTATAAATACCTAGATATAAAAACTATACTTTTGCAAAATGTTATTATTGTAGAAAACTGGATTAAAAGCACATAAGATCTATAGATTATTTCTCACAACTATTTGTGAAGCTATAATCATCTCAAAAAAAATTTTAAGTGATAATTTTTATTTATTTATTTTTATTTGGGGGGATTCTTTTTTTTAATGTTATGTTAGTCACTATACAGTACATCATTAGTTTTTGATGTAGTGTTCCATGATTCATTGTTTATGTATAACACCCAGTGTTCTATGCAATATGTGCCCTTCTTAATACCCATACCAGACTAATCCATCCCTCTACTCCTCTCCCTTCTAAAACCTTGTTTTCCAGAGTCCATAGTCCTTCATGGTTCATCTCCCTCTTTCATTCGTCTGCTTCATTTTTCCCTTTGTGCTCCTAACATCCTTCATGCTATTCCTTATGTTCCATAAATAAGTGAAACCATATAATAATCAACTTTCTCTGTTTGACTGATTTCACTTAGCACAATGTTCATAGCAGCAATTTCCACAATAACCAAACTATGGAAAGAGCTGAGATTCCCTTCAATAGACAAATGGTTAAAGATGTGGTCCATATATACAATGGAATATTACTCAGCCATCAGAAAGGATGAATATCCAACTTTTTCATCAACATGGATAAAAGTGTAAACTTTTAAAAAGATTCCATTCTTGTATTTGTAAGATTGCCTAAACAATTTCCCTTCAGTTGTTACAAGAAAATAAAATGCCTTTTTGTAGCAAATATGCATAATTTAAATTTTACCAGTTTATCCATTTTAAACTGTACAATTCAGTAGCCTTTAGTCCATTCACAATGTAAAGAAGCCATCACCACTACCAAGTTCCAGAAAATTTTTGTCACCCTAAAGGAAACTGTAGTCATCAGTACTAATCCCATACCACCTGGCAATCACTAATCTTCTTTCTGTCTCTATGGATTTGCCTATTATAGATATTTCAGATAAATGGAATCCTAATATGTAGCATTTTGTGTCTGGCTTCATTCATGTATGATAGTGTTTTAAAGGTTTATCCATGTTGTGGCATGTATCAGTACTTCTTTTCTTTTTGTGGCTCAGTAATAGTTCATGTATGGATCTACCACCTTTCTGTAAACATCCAACAACTGATGAGCTTTTAGATTGAGTACTACGTTGACTGTTATGAATAGTGCTGCTATGAACATTAGGTACAAGTTTTTGTTTGAACATCAGTTTTCAATTCTCTTGGCTATGTACCTATAAGTCGAATTGCTGAACTATGTGTAATTCTACATTTAACTTATTTATGTACTTGCCAAATTATTGTTCATCATGGCTATACCACTGTATATTTCTATTAGCAATACATGAGAGTTCCAATTCCTCTACATCCTTTCCCATACTTGTTATTTTCATTATTATTAACCACCCTAGTTAGTGTGAAGTGTTATCTCATTGCAGTTTCAATTTGCATTTTCCTAATAACAAATAACATTGACCATCTTATCATGTATTTATTGGCTATTTGTTCTTCTTTTTTGGCAAAATGCCTATTCAAGTCTTTCATCCATTTTTTTAAATTTGATTGTTTGCCTTCCAGTAGTAAAAAAATTTTATGTATTCTGGATATTTGAATCTTGTCAGATCATTTGCAATCATATTTTCACATTCTATGGGTTGTTTTCCACTCCTGATAGTGTACTCTGATACACAAAATTTTGTACATAAAACCTCTTAATATTGTTGAACTCTGATTTCTCTATGTTTTCCTTGGATGTTTGTCCCTTTGATGCCACACTTAAAAATGATTACCAAATCTTAAAGTAATGAAAACCTTTCCTTCTATGAATTTGATCATTTTAGCAATCATGTTTGGACTTTAACATACTTGGGGTTAGTTTCTTAATAGAGTGTCAGATAAAAACCCAACTTCATTCTTTTGTAGGTGATTATCTAGTTTGTTCATTTGTTGAAAGGACCATTCTTACCTCCCTGTGAATGGTCTTGGCATCTTTGCTGAAAATTAATGAGCCATAAAAGTGTGGTTTTATTTGTGGACTCCTCAAGTTCTTTTTCCACTGGTCTGCATGTCTAGGCTTTGGTCAGTACCAAACTGTTTTATTATAGCTTTGTAGAAGTTTTAAAATTGGGAATGTCAATTCTCCAAACTTATTCTTATATTTCAATATTGTTTCTATTATTTGGAGTCTCTTGACATTCCATATGAATTAGATGATTTTCTGTTTCTGCCAAATAAGGCCATTTCTGATTTTGATAGTAATTGCATTGAATATATAGATTTCTTTGAGAAGTATTGCTGTTTTATCAATATTGCTTCTAATCTATGAATATAGGAATATATGTCCATCTGTTTAAATATATTTTACTTTCTTTTAGCCATGTCTTACAGTTTTCAATGTATAAGTCTCGCAACTCCTTAGTTACATTTTCTCTTCAGTATCTTATTCTTTCTGATGCTATTGTAAGTGGAACAATTTTCTTAATTTCCTTTCCAGGTTATTCATTGCTAATGAATAGAAATACATGTTTCTGCATGTTGATTTTGACTTCGTATCCTGAAACTTTGTTGAATTTGTTTATTAGCTCTAAATGTATTGGGGGATGGGAATTGGTAGTATGCTTCGGATTTTCTATATGTAAGTCATGTCATATGTGAAGAGCTGGTCCTAGGTCTTCCTCTGCAATTTGGATACTTTTCACTTTTTTTCCTTGTGCAATTGCTCTGGCTAAAATTTCTGGCATGATGTTGAATAGGAGTAGCAAAAGTGGAAATTCTTGTCTTACTCATGATCTTAGAAAGAAAGCTTCCATTTTTTCACCAGTAAATATGATGATTATTGATTCTTTCATCCCTCTTGGAACTTATTTTGTGGCAACATGTGAGTTTTGGTGTTTGTGTTTCCATTCTCACTTCCTTCCAGATATTTTTTGATTTTCCTTTTTATTTCTTCTTTTACCCATTAGTAGTTCTGGAGTGTTTAATTTCCAGATATTTGTGAATTTTCCAATTTTTCTCTTGTTGTCAATTTCTAGTTTCACACCACTGATTTAGAAAAGATAGTTGTTATCATCAAACTTCTTAAATTTGATAAGACTTTTTTTTGCCTTAACTTTGTGATCCATCCTGGATAATATTCTGTGTACACTTGAAAAGGATGTGTATTTTGCTGCTGCTGCTGAATGAAATGTTCTGTATATGTTTATAAGGTCCATTTAGTCTACAGTATAGTTCAGGTTCAATGTTTCCTTTTAATTTCCTAAGTTGGGTATTGAAGTTTCTTACCTTGATTTTATTCTTGTATTTCAGGTCTATTAGTACCTTGATATATTCAGGTTTTCCAATCCTGAGACATATATATTTGCAATTGTCATAACTTTGGTGTGTGTGCCTGTGTGTCTCAGTCAGTTAAACAGCTGACTTTGGCTCAGGTCATGATCTCAGGGTCCTGGGATCAAGCCTTGCATCTGGCTCCCTGCTGGAGGGAGTCTGCTTCTCCCTCTTCCTCTCCCCCTACCCTCTTTCAGGCTCTATCTCCTGTGTGTGTGCTCTCTCTTCTGCTTTTTCTCTCAAATAAATAAGTAAAGTCTTCAAAACAACAACAACAACAATTATTATATCTTCTTGAGGAACTGATCCCTTTATGGTGATATAATGACTTTCTTTGTCTCTTGTTCAGGTTCTGATTTAAAATCTATTTTGTTTTATATAAGCATAATTTCCCTGCTCTCTTTTGATTTCCATTTGTGTGGAATTATCTTTTTCCATCTCATCACATTCAAGCCATGTGTGTCCTGAAAACTGAAGTGAGTCTCATAAGTAGCATAGATTTGGATCTTGGTTTTTTTGTCCATTTGACCACTCTCTGTCTTCAGATTGGAGAATTTGATCCATTTACATTTAAAATAATTACTGAAAAATCAGGACTGAGTACTGTACTTTTATTGATTTCTAGCCCTTTTGTCGATACTTTGTACTTTTCTTTGTCTCTTGCAGTATTGCTTTGTGATTTGATGACTTTTTATACTGATACACTTTAGTTACTTTCTCTTTATTTTTTGTGAATCTACTGGAGGTCTTTCCTTTATGGTTATCATGAGGTTTATATAAAACATCTTATAGTTATACCAGTCTATTTTAAGTTGATGACAGCTTCACTACAGTTATATAAAAACTATACTCTTTTACTGCTCCTCATTTTATGTTTTTGATGTCATAATTTACATCTTTTTATGTATTCATTAACATTGTCATAGCTATACTTACTTTTAATGTTTTCATCTATTCATCTTTGTACTAGAATTATGTGATTTACATACCAGCATTACAGTGTTAGGGTAGTCTGAATTTGAATATATACTTACCATTGTCAGTGTGTTTTATACTTTTACATATCTTCATATTAGTAACAACTGATTGTTGAAAAGTTTGATCTAATGTAGAATCTGATTTCAGTTCTGTTTAGGACTTCTCTTTCTGTAAATACAGTTCATCATATACCCTGAAAAAAAATCTACAGTTCAAAACACCAAAAATAAGAGCTTAAGTATATATAAATTTTCAATGCTTAACTAAGCTCACAAGTAATTAAGGAGAATTTCTGGAATCAAAAGTGAAAATCAGCAAACATGGAGTGTAAAGATTGATTTAACCCAAACCATCAAAACTGATATTAGGAACATAGACACTGGATTTTAAGACCCATTTAAGAAACAGAAGAATACTGGACCCAGGCAAAGCAGAAAGTAGAAACTGAGATTCCCCTCCTCTGAATAAAGGCCAGAATAAAGTTTAAATAACTTATTATTTGAAAAGAAAGAAGAGGAAATTACTTGCCATACCTTTATTTCTTATTTTTATAAGAACAATGGAAAGTTTTCTACCATGAGTGTGTTACCACACTGCCCTCACATGGGTCTAGGGGTTGAATTTATATTGCTTTTATCAAAGCAACTTTAATCTCAGAAATTAAAATGCACTATCCTCATCTTACTAGCGATCCCAAGAGCAGAAAATCCTCTTTGGAAAATATCACTGTCTCAAGATTCCAGATATAAATTAGTGAAATATGAGTACAAGATCCAAAATTACAACAGAAAGAACATCAAGGCAAATATTCATAGCAGGACATGACAAATAAAAATAAAGTAAGCAGACTTACAAAAAGATAAAAGTATTATAACATTCAAATAGATTTATAGAATATATACTTAAAATATTTAGAAAATGGTTATTTTTAACATGTTTATAAAAATTCAAAATGATACTCAAACTAAAAAAGAGATTTAAAGGAACTCAGTAGAACTTAGAAATGAAATTTAATGTTAAAAGTTAAAATGCTAAGAACAGCCCAAATAGTAGATAAGAAACAAGTGAGGAAAAATTTGTGATCTCTAAGAGAAACCTGAAAAATATCACAAATACTACTATATAGCTAGACAAAGATATAGAAAATATGAAACATGTTGAGTCATGGAAGATAGAGAAGACTTCATTAGATTTCCAGAAGAAGAGAACAGATAAAAATAATGAAACCTAGTATCCTGGGATTAAGTCCCGCACTGGACCCCTTGCTCGGTGGGGAACTGGCTTTTCCCTCTGCCTACTCTGCCTGCTCTGCCTGCTGCTCCCACAGCTTTTGTGCTCTCTCTCTCTCTCTCTCTCTCTCTCTCACTAACAAATAAATAAAAGCTTTTTAAAAAAGTAATGAAACCTAATGTCAAAGGAGATAATAACTAAGAGTTTTCCAGTATTGAATTAATTTTTAAAAATCCAGAATTTCCAAATTTGGGATACAGAGAAAATCATAAGCCAGAATAATAAAAAGAAATGCATATTTAGGTACACAGCAGTAAAATTACAAAACACTGATGACAAAGAGATGATCTTAAAAGCAATGAGGAAGAAAAGACAGATTACTTACCAGGCAATAACACTTGTACTGACATTAGAATTCTTAACAACAAATATGAAGGCCAAAATACATGGAATATCTTCAAACTGCTCAAGGAAAATAACTCTTTAGATTTAGTTATCCAGAAAATATATACTTTTTACAAATGAGGAGAAACTAAAGACCTTTCTTCTAGACAAACAAAAACTGACAGCTTATTACCAATAAATATAGAACCTCACTACATAAACTCTTGAACAAAATTTAAAAATGAGGAATGGAAAAAGGAAACTGATGTCAAGAGGAATGTCTACGTTTCAGAAAGAAATACGGAACAAACAAAATTGGTAAATGTAGGGATAAACTCTTATAAACCATTATAGTAATATCTAGTTTGGAGAATGGTTTCTAAAAAAAAATTATAAAGTCTCAACCTCTAGATGGAAGATGAAGTAATATGAGTTAAAATGTACTAAAATATTTTAACACTTTGAATAAAGTAATATTGATTAGCTCTAGATTTCAAGCATAAATATTGAAGGGGAATCTCAAAAGAATAAAACTAGAGTGTGAAATTTCCAGTACAATAAAAAATAGAACTTTTCATGCTCAGTAAGTCTAAGAGGAAGGGAAAAACATAACCACAGAAAAATCAGGATAAATAAAAATGATTATATGTTAATATATAAATGTTATCATTTCAAATATATAACAACAATAAATATTAAAATTATCACAATTTCTTAACCCAATATATGATATATAATAAAAAACTTACCTAAATCCTATACATTTAACAGTAGTAATGTACTACTGAACTGTACACTTAAAAATGGCTAAAATGGTCAATTTCATATTATGAATTATTACAAAAAATATTTTTAATTACAAGGTATTCAAAGAAACAAGAAAATGCGATTCACAATGAGGAAAAAAGACCTTCAATTAAACCAACTCAAAACTGACACAGATGAAAGATAAGTGGACAAGGACACTAAAAGTCATTATATTACTATCCTCCATAAATTCCAAAGGTTTATTCAACATACAGAGGGAATTAAATAGACCAAAATCAGATTTCTAAAGATGAGTACTACAATATGTGAGGTGAAAAATACACTGAATAGAACTAACAGCAGATTATACACTGCAAAAGAAAAAATATTGACCTTGATAATAGAAATTCTGCAAAGATAAAAGGAGAGAAAAGATTACATTAACATGAAAGGAGTATCAGTCAGCTATGGGCCAATTTCAAGAAGCCTGATTACATATATATTTTTTGAATACCCTGGTTACATATTTAAATTTGGAATACCCAAAAGACAGAAGAGAGAAAAGGGACAGAAAAAATTTGTTGAGAAAATAATAACAAAACTGAGCTGTTTTTAGGTGTTCTAAAATAAAGCATAACCACTAATACATGTATACTACAATGGATTTTTTTGAACTACAAGAGGTAAAATAAAAAAAAAGAGAAAAAATATTAGCCACTCTAGCAAAGCAGTGTGAAAGAAATAGGTGACACAGAACATGGAGAGTAAACATAGAAAACAAGACATACAAATTAAAATTGTAAAAATATGACCAAATACATGTAATTGACCACAACAAATGTGGATGGTTTAAATTCTTATTAAAAGTTTAAATTCTCAAATAATTAATAAAAATCACCTTTACCCTGTCTATTAAAAAGCTAGAGTTTCTTTGTTAAAGGTATACCTAGAAAGAAGGGTGATTGGGCAGATGGGTGAGACTGGTGATGGGTGTTAAGGAGGGCGTGGATTGCATTGAACACTGGGTGTTATACACAATGAATCATGGAACACCACGTCAACAACTAATGATGTGTTGTACGGTGACTAACATAACACAATAAAAAAAAATAATAAAAAAATAAAATTAAGCATCACATAGAAGTTGAAGAGAGACAGGTGACAACATACCCAGCAAATACTAACTAGTGAAAGGATGGACTGGGCAGCCATGGAGGTAAGGGGTTCAGATCTCCCATCAAGAGAGAACTTACCATTCACATGCAAGGAGTGCAGTCAGCTGATGCCCTCCAGTTGCTAAGGCCTTCAGGATCCATTTCAGCTTTTGAGCTGAGGTCTCAGCTCAAAATTCCCAGCCATTGATTAAACGTTTTGCACTTCTGTTCATGAAAGATTCTTCTTAGAAGCAGTCTTTTTTTCTCCAGGGTTTCTCATTGGTTTGGCTAAGACTTTGGCAGTTCTATGTCTGGATCTGAGGCTCTTGTATCCTGCTTCTTTCCCTTTCCTTTCACAGGTCTCATTCAGATCAGTGTCATGGTCTGAAGCCTCTCCCTTCCCTATCCTACTTCCTGCCCCTTTAATCTTACACACAGAAAACCCCTCTCTCCCAAATAACCTTTATTGCTCCTAACTCCATCTCAGCCTCCACTTCCTGGCCTGATACACCTGTTTTAGTTTCTAGATTTCTCCTGATTCGGCAGGTCTAAAGTGGATTTGGGTAATCTATCTAACTTTTTATTTCCCCACATAATTCTCAGGTTCAACCACATTTAGCACCCCTGTAGTGGAAGATTGTAATACATTTGTCTCCTGTGTATCATAATTTAGTATTTAACTATCTTGAAGTCTTTATTACATGGTATTTTGACATATATTATCAAGATAAGGTGTAAACACAATTTTGCTTTTTTGTTTTTCAGCGATATTTAAGCATATTTTTTAAATTTATTTTTTATTTATTTTCAGCATAACAGTATTCATTATTTTTTCACCACACCCAGTGCTCCATGCAAGCCGTGCCCTCTCTAATACCCACCACCTGGTACCCCAACCTCCCTCCCCCCCCCCCGCCACTTCAAACGCCTCAGATTGTTTTTCAGAGTCCATTGTCTCTCATGGTTCATATATTTTTGAACCCAGTTAACTGTGAGCCTCGTCCCGCCCAGAGATGGATGAAGAATTAATAAAAAGTCAAGGACATGGTTTGATGTCTATTGTAGTGCACTGCTTGGTAGCGCACCCGGGCCGCTACTTTGCCTTGGGCTACTGGCTGCGCTGGCCCGGAGCAGCCCCCAGGTGATGCTACTTGCCACCTTCTTTCTGGAACTGTCTCTGCTGGAGGCCGAGGCTGCAGGATGGGAGCCCGGTCGGCGCGCACCTGCGGCGCTGAGCCTGGCGCATCGCTTGCTCGAAGGGGCGGTCTCCAGCCTCGAGCCCTCGCTTTACAGATATGAGAGACCATGGCGGGGAGGCGGGGCCCAGACTTGACTTTTCTGGGTGTGAGAGAAAATGCCCCGCAGAGCTGCGCCCGCTCGAGCCGTGCATGGCCCGCGCCGCGCTCCGAGGCCCCGCTCCCGGCCGTGCCACCTTCTTTCTCAAGTACGCGCGGCCCCCGCGCCAGGGCACCAGCCTCGCCGCCGCCCGCCTGCTCCACCGCCCCCAGCGGCGCCCTCATATAATATTTATATGAGGGGAGGTTAATGGACTGGTTTGGGGGCATAGTCAGATGGTGTCAAAATGGTTTGGTCATAATTATGTGCTCAATGTGATGAGACTAGTTTACCTCCAAAAGAAACTAAGAATCTTTTTAACAATAAAGCCTAGTATAACCAAAATGTCTGGAGGGAGGAAAACAGTGACAAAACCTCTGTCTTAAATATTTCACATGGCAAAACGGAAAAATAAATGGATTTTGTTTTAATTTCTACCATGATTAAAAAATTAATGTTTTTTCTTCAGTGGAGAAGCAGACTGGTTCTTTTCATAAGCTTCCATAAATAAGATATATTTTTCATAAGATTAAAAACAATTAATATACACATTTGTAAGACTGTATTCCACAGAAAAATTGACAGAAAATCATGTCATCCCTTCACAATTATCTTAACACAGAGAACTTATTTTATGGATACCCAAGTTCTTTACAATGCATATTCATTCATCTGCTTATATAGTCAATGAACATCTGTTATTTGTTAAATACCTCACAGTAAAATGTACATCGTTAAAACACACAATTTCAATTTATCACCTCTGAGAAACTGTTAGGCTGTAGCTATCAATACCTCGATAGCAATATAACAAGTTCAGAAAGCTAACTCCTAGTGTGTTCCCTCTGTCTTAGTCCTACTCTTTTTCATAAACATGACAGAAAATCATAAATCTGCTTTTATTGGTATAATTCATCTGGTTTTATTGGTACATTCTTATTATAATGTTACATCACATTAGTTAGTTTGTTGTTAAAAAAAAGAAGTGTCAAATTACAGAAAATAAAATAACAGTATATGGAAAGGCACATTCAAACACAGTTGATGGGAATGAAAACTGATACAATTTGAAATATCAGTCAAAATAAAAATGCACCCCTTTGACCATGTAATTCCACTTAGGAATATTTTTATAAATACACTCAAATAAATACAAAGAGATCTACCCACAAGAAACATTCTATGTGTTATTGTTTATAATAGCAAAACAAATAATCTAAATGTCTATCAATAGGTCTATGGTTTACTAATTATTACATAACCATACAATGGAATCTTTGTAATCATTAAAATGAATAAAACTGCTTTGCTTGTGTTGATATAGATCTCTAAGACTTATATTATTAGTAAGTACAGAACAGTATCATGGTATGTTTCCATTCATGTCTTGACAAGCATGGCTATATATGTAAATAGACTCACAAATGTACATACATACCTGGGGTGTATAGACATATGTACCCTAAAATTTTCTGGAAGATTATATAAAAGCTGTTGATGGTTCCTTCTGCAGAGTTCTTTCGTGAGAAAACTCAGTTTTCATTATCTACTATACTGAAAAATTTGAGTATTTTATCATGAGCATTTGCTTTCTTTGTATGAATATCAATTCTTCAATATCTAGCTAAAAGCAGCTAACATTCTAAAATTTCTCAGTTGTATAAGAATATGAATTAAAGCCCTTTAAAATGTGTCTGTCTTCTCAGAATCTTTGGGGGAAAAAAAAGAATCTTTGAAAAGCTAATTTCAAAACGGGTTTTCCATCCTAGAAATCTAAGAAAATCAAAGTGGTAGCTCTGCTGTACCTTTATTCATTTGTCCTGCTGTTAGATTCCAGTAACTTATGAGAACTGTAAAGACACAGCCTTTCAACTTCACTTTGTAACACCTGAGACCTCTTCACTTGCTCACAGCATCATTGAGTGGAGTATTCTTCTCTGTATAGCTGACATAAGACTGCATTTCACCCTAAGAAAGAACTTAAAGTCAAATCAAATTAAAAAAAAAAAAAAAAAACAGAAGTCATCAACTACCTATGTACTCAAAGGTACACATAGCTTTTGTTTTCATAAAAGTACTTATATTTGTGTCTCTGGGCTTACATGGATATAAGAAAAAGGCTGTTTTCTATGATTTTGTCAAAAAATTTACTGATTACTTAAGTCTCAGCGTGAGATGATAGCATTTGCTTGACAGTAGGAATGGAGAAAAATGAAGTAATATGTGAAGTATTTCAATGGAGAAGGTCAGAGACTCGGTAAGTTACTGGTTATAAGAGATAATGGAACAGGAGAGGGAAGCACAAGAGGGAAATGAAGATGGTATGGAGAAAAGGAAGTCAAGGATTGGAGATGGTTTCATGCCAGAGAAAAGACCAATTCAGTTTCTCCAAATGTTACAGTCCAAATTTGACAAATATTATGTATTATATAGGATACAGTTCTTGAAATTACAATATTGTTCAGAATTTGTAGAAGTAGTACATGGTATATAATTAACAAAACAAGTACACTTGAGTGTTAGCATTATAAATTAGAATTTTTGCTTTTTAATTAAAATACTAATATTTATAAAATACTAACATTGATGTAAGTTATAAATTTCATGGCTATATTTTGACTTTGTGTCTTAAAAGTTTGCAAAAATACTTTTTAATGTTATCTTACCTCCTCAACATCTGAAGTGGTTTGTTTTTTAATTAGCATTTTCTGCAAAAATAAAAATAAGCTGGGGTGAATGTAATAAACATCATTTTTGAAAAGTGGGAAAACAAAAAAGTATACTATTGATGTGTGGTTTATTTTATATAGAAATCATTATAAGTCGGAAAAGGACTACAAGAAATAGAATGTTGCCTGCAATTAATACACCTAAACAAGATAATTCTGGATATGGGGAAAGGAAGTGGAATTATGCAACAGAAACCTAATACATGAAATAAATGTGGCACATCATTTTTGGTACATAAAATGAATTATTGTAATTCTTTTCTCAAATACAGATTAGCATACAATGTCTCTACCAAGATCTTGCCCTAAATGTCCTATTTCACTATGCTTATATGTCTAAGTAACCAAGTAAAACCCTCTTGTCATTTAGAGTAGTCCAAATATGACACCTTTAGGACACGCTTCTTGATTATGGGGGAGTTGATGTTAGCATATTAATTCTACCCCATCAATTCCATATACCTTACCCCTTCTAGCCCAATAAAGCTGAAGAAAAAGCATTACTGAATACCTGCAGCAACCGATTCTCCAAAGCCAAATGGATCCCACAATGACCAAGGCAACCGAAATAGAGGAGGTGATATATAAAATAGTTAAGTTTAGTGATAATTGGTCACCTGTAAACATAGACACAAAAGGGTATGTTTAATCTGTGGTATATCCAGACAATGAAATATTATTTAGCACTAAAAAGAAATGAGCTATCAAGCCATGAAAAGACATGGAGGAAATTTAAATGCATAGCACTCGGTGAAAGAAACCAATCTAGCAATGCTACATTCTGTATGCTTCCAAGTATATGACATTCTAGAAAAGGCAAAACTATGAAGACAGAGTAAAGATCAGGGTTTCTAGAGGTTAGGGTGGAGGAAGGGATGAGTAAGTGGAGCATAAAGAATTTATAGAAAGGTGCAACTGCTCCGAGTGAAACTATGATGGATAGATGCCACTTCCACATTTGTTAAAACTCATAGATGCACACCTAGAGTGAACCATAATGTAAACCACAAATTGTGAGTGGTAATGTTGTGTTAACTTAGGTTCATCAATTCTCATAAATGTACCAGTGTGGCATGGGGGATGTAAAGAGAGGGGGAGACAGTGCGTGTGTTGGGGCAGGGTAATATGGGAACTCTGCACTTTCCACTCAATTTTGCTATGATCCAAAAACTGCCCTGAAAACTAAATTCTAATATATATATAATTAAATAAATTAAATATTATATATATAAATTCTAATATATATCTTTTAAAATGTATTTTATATTAACATTAACATATATTAACATATAACATTAAATGAATATTTAAATATATAATATAAATACAAATCATATAAATTTTATATATATATATAACTGCAAAATAAAATATATGTTCAAGGATGTCCCAGAGTTCATGAAGTTCACTTTTGTCATTTTATTTTAAAGATTTTGATTCATTAATAGGTCAAATCACTGTTATAATAAAATTGCTTTATTAATTCTAATTCTAGGGTGTTTAGCAAGACATCATCCTAAGTAAAGTTTTTGTGGCTTTAAGGATTCATGAATAGTGAATTCATATAGGAGAGACATGCAGACTAGATTTTTCAGTTAACAGCAGGGTGTTTCTCATCTCCATCATTCAGAAGTAAATGGGGAGTTGTAAAGGAGGTAATTGGAAAACAACCTAATCCTGAAATCAGCTTTCTTCCAGGTCCTTGAAACTGACATGAGCGCATGGCAGCAACTTTCAATCATTTATAAACTCTGGCGGCAGTATCAAGCTCAGTCTGATAAAAGGAGATGTCAACAAAGGAATTGCCAGCTTTGAGAGGTGCAGCTTGTGTGTTTAAATTCAACTTAGTTAACATCTACTGTATTATTAGTTCTAAGCATAGAATTTAATGATTCATCAGTTGCTTATAACACAAGTGTTCGTTCCATAATGTACCCTCTTTAATGCCCATAACCCAGTTACACCATTTCCCCCACCTATCTCCCCTCCAGCAACCCTCAGTTTCTTTCCCAGCATTGAGTCTCTTATAGTTTGCCTCTTGCTGTTTTCATCTTGGTTTATTTTTCCTTCCCTTCCTCTATGTTCATCTGTTTTGTTTCTTAAATTCCACATATAACTGCAATCATATATGGTATTTGTCTTTTTCTGACGGACTTATTTATCTTAACATAATACCCTCTAGTTCCATCTACATTGTTGCAAGGGGCAAGATTTCATTCTCTATGATGGCTGAGTAATCCCCCCCCCCATATATATATGCCACATCTTCTTTATCCATTCATCTGTCGATGGACATCTGGATTCTTTCCATGCTTGAGCCATTATGGGCATTGCTGCTATAAACTTTGGGATGCAGATGCCCATTTGAATTGCTATGTTTGTATCCTTTAGATAAATACCTAGTAATACAATTGGGGGGTCATAGGGTAGCTCTATTTTTAACTTTTTGAGGAACCTCCATGCTGTTTTCCAGAGTGGATGCAGCAGTGTGCATTCTTATCAACAGTGTAAGAGGGTCACCCTTTCTCTGCATCCTCACCAAGATCTCTTGGTTCCTGTGTTGTTAACTTTAGCCATTCTGACTGATATAAGGTGGTATCTCATTGCGGTTTTGATCTGTATTTCCCTGATGCGGAGTGATGTTGAATACTTTTTTGTGTGTCCATTGGCCATTTCTTTGTCTTTTTTGGAGAAACATCTTTTCATGTCTTCTGCCCATTTCTTCACTGAATTTTTTTATTTCTTTGGGTGTTGAGTTTCATAAGCTCTTTATAGACTTTATATACTAGTCTTTCATCTGGTAAGTCATTTGCAAATATTATCTGCCATTCTGGCAGTTGTCTTCCAGTTTTGTTGACTGTTTCCTTTGTTGTGCAAAAGCCTTTTATCCTGATTACGTCCCAGTAGTTCATTTTTTCTTTTGTTTCCCTTGCCTTGGAGACATGTCCAGCAAGAAGTTGCTGTAGCCAAGGTCAAAGAGGGGGCTATCTGTATTCTCCTGTAGGATTTTGATGGATTCTTGTCTCACATTTAGATCTTTCAACCATTTCAAGAGGCAGTGGTCTAGGACCTTGCTCCTGCTGTACCCTGAATGGGGCTAAGGGCAGCAGACAGAGGTAAGTGGAGGCTTAGTTGACTGATGTCCTCTCCCTCCACATCCTTTCAACAGTTTGGTTTTTTTTTTTTAAGATTTTATTTATTTATTTGACAGACAGAGATCACAAGTAGGCAGAGAGGCAGGCAGAGAGGAGGTAGCAGGCTCCCTGCAGAGCAGAAAGCCCAGGATGCTGGGATCATGACCTGAGCCAAAGGCAGAGGCTTTAAGCCACGAGCCACTCAGGCACCCCAAAAGTTTGTTTTTTAAACATGGCATTTCTCTCTTTTATTTGAAAAAAAATTTTTTTACACTTATAATCAACAGTATTGTTTTGAAACCTTATCTTGCAAATTAATACATTCTCTTTCATTGGAAGTATAGCCACACAGGCTAAGGACCTGCCCTGCAAGGAGGCAGGAGGAGACCCGAGCACTGGCTGAGAATGAGTGAGACAGTCCCTTCAAGTCTAAGCATCCATAAACATGACAACATATTCTAATACCAGGTGGTCAGATTGCATACATAAGCATTACTCTCCTCAGTTAATACTCCCAAAATCTTTTTTTAAAAAATCACTTTAATAATGGATATTAGAAAATGGTGGTTTAAAGATATGGGTTTTTTCTCTTCTCCCTTCTTAAACTTCCCTAAATTATCAATAGAAAAATTTTTTCCATAAAACTTGCAAAGACGAAGAATATGGATGAGAAGAGCAGATAAAAATTTTCAACTTGTGTTTAGGTGAAAAATGAACAGATGAAGGCAAATAATTTGGGGTAGAATAAGTAAGAATCTTAGTGTTCACAGAACACCAAAAAGACTCTAGAACAAGAAGGTCTAAATATATTAAATGGGATAAGTGAGGGGTAAAGTGTGAGTTAAAAGTTGGAAACTCCTTTGAAGGTCTATATTAAGAAAAGATAGGCAGCCAAGTCCACTCCCACCCTGAGCAGCCAGGTCACCACGTCACCACACCTTCCTAAACTTCAAGAAACAGGAGGTTTGCCCAGAAAAGGTGAACTGGAGAGATTCCAGAGTCAAGGATCCAAATATAATGGAAGGTGGAGAGGAAGTACCAGACTGAAGAGAGACATTAAAGAAAAGTCTGAATTCTGAACAGTCTCTCTCTCTCTCTCTCTCTCTCTCTCACACACACACACACACACACACACACACAAACACACAAACATGTTCCCCTCTTATTTCCTGCTCTCATAACACTAATAGGTTTATTCCTCTAAGACAATAGACTGGAGAGCTATTTTCTGCAGAAACTGGACAATCTCAGAGAAAAGAATTTCAGATAACTAAAGAACCCATATTTTAAAAACTTTTTTTCATTTACTTCCTTTTAGCCTACTGAAGCTAACTAGCTGACAGAACCACCCACAGATGACATATCTTCCAATAAGTTCATTTTTGAATGTTCACTTTGAAATTAATGGATAGCCAAAGATTACCAGAGAGTAACGGAATGCTACATGCATAAAACAAAGAGATTAAAACTAGCAAGTGTCTGGAAGGCAGAAGGAACTCAGAATAAACAGACATGGAATCAAGCAGAGCACTGTGGGAAAGAGAGTGCCCAGGACCATAGTTGTGCAGTCTAGTGACTACCGAGACCAGATTAGAACAAGAGTATGTAAAACTCAAGAAGGGAAGTCTACAAGAAAAAAAGAAATAGAACTGATGGATTACCCAATAAATGTGACCATGTGAAAATTAAGATTAATAGGAGTTTTCTAATTTTGTCACTGAGCTTAGTGACAATTAACAATAAGTACATATATTTTTAAGGAAACTAAAGAGTAAAGTTTAAATCAATCATAGAGGTTATTATAATATAGCCAAGAAATTCTAGGAAAAACCTAGAGGAGAAATCTCACCAAACTAAAAATATGTAAAGAAAACTTATGAGTGACTTGATTCTTCTTCTAAAAGCACAAAGATTTTTTTTAAAATACAATTTATTCTTCTCCTAAATCCATAAGTATTAATTTAAAACTACACTACCCAAGCCAACTTACTGCTTGTATACAGCGGATGCGAAATTATTAAATTATTTTTCATTTTACTTTATTAAATAATAAACTTCATTCTAAAATCTGGCTTCTTGAAAACAAATTTCTGTGTCATGCTTCTGGTTATAACTCTTAATGATGGAGAAGAAAGACATAAGAAAGAGTGTGGGGAGACTATGCTAGAGTGAAATTCTCCACACTCTCCTTTTTATTCTTCTATAACTTCCCTGAAAGAATGAACATACAAGCAAACACTGGAATTACTAACCTGTTTCCAGCTCTAAGGACAGACTCTTGTTGCCAGTCACATGGGAGACAGAGCAGGACACATTAGACACCTGGCGGCCCTCCCAGTGGCATGTACTCTGGACGGTCACTGTACCATTGCCCAGCGGTTCTTCCTCAGTGTGACAATCTCCCTCTGGGGTCCAGAAGATCTGTGCAGATGGCTTCCCTGCAGCTGCCCTGCACACGATGGTTCCATTGCTGCCTCGAAACAGGGTCACCTTGGGGGGTACTGCAGAGACACAGGGGAAAATGCTTCAGGCTTAACACATGGGGTATGGAATACAGAGACACATCTGATTCAATCCCAGATCTGGATATGTGACATAGCACAATATGTCATGCTCCTTACCTAACACTCGGAGGTAATATGTATGACCGAAATTCCCATCAGCTGCAGCCACTTCACACCTGTAATATCCATCATGAGTGAGGGCCACGGGGTCAATCTGAAGGGCAGGATTCTGATCAGGTCTGGACTCCCAGGATATTCTCGCATCAGTACAGTTTCTTACACTGGTCTCATTGTTGTCTTTCCTGTGGACTCTAGTGCAGGGAGACTGGTCTCTGGGGATTATTGTCCATGTTACCACCAAAGCTGTGGGGTTGTCAGGAGGACAAAGGAGCACAGCCTTTGTATCCACAAGTACGGACAGAGAAGAGTTAGCTGGACACACACACAAGGAGAATGATGAAAGAAAACCTGGATTAAAAACACTTCAAGTGCTACATTTTCTACTACATATTAGTACATAAAGTGTACTAACGCATGACTTTGCTGGTCATCCTATTCCAAAACACTACGGTTACATAAAAAAAATTAAACATGTACAAAATGTGCATAACCTAATCCAAAGATGAACTTGTTTTTCTCCTGTATTTGTATTATTAGATAAGCTACATTTATTTTATGTGTGAAAAATAGTTTAAGGGCTTAAAATAGCATCAGGAATTTTATTGAAAACAAATAAGAAAACACAATAAAAATTAAAGGACAAAGTCATCTACATCTAATCCTTCAGTCTAAGAAACTATTAGACTTATCTTATAACTCATGCTCCTTCCACAGAAAGTGGAAAAATTGGTGATGTGCTTTTATCCTCCTAAGTTTTTATCAGAGACAATAAATCAGTAGTATCAGAATGAAATGCCTCTACCAAAGGGTACCTCTTTGGAAAAACCCAAATAAAAACTATAGGATGACATTCAGGTTGAACAAATTGTACTTTCATAAACTACTCTTTATTTGGAGATTCACAAAGTCAGTAAAATCAACGAACCCACCTTCCTTCCTTCCTTCCTTCCTATTCATGGACTGCCAAACAGTCCTACTGTGAACTTTGTTTACAGATCTTATTTATGTTCAACCTAATTATGAGGATTAAATGAAGAAGGTTACTGCTTTTGC
This sequence comes from Mustela putorius furo, assembly GCF_011764305.1. NCBI lineage: Eukaryota > Metazoa > Chordata > Mammalia > Carnivora > Mustelidae > Mustela > Mustela putorius. The sequence continues at coordinate 38,088,923 of NW_025421987.1, forward strand.
CCACCTTCAGTGTAAAAAATTAATTCTGAAATCTACAATTATTCTCCAATCTAGAAGCTCCAGCTCTCCCATAAACACTCATAATGCATCCATGACTGGCTTTGCTGAGAGAGGGTTCATCAGGTACAACATACCTGCAACCCCGGTGAATGGCAGCGAGCTCATCACCTTAATAGGAGCAGAGCCAGCTGAGATGGAGCAAAGCTGTTATGTGGATGGAGTTCCTAATGCTAAACTGTGCATGTGTGGTCTCTCCTCTCCTTTGGTTCATTTGCCTCTTCTGTGATGGACTCGAGCCCTTGAATTTCACAGCCAAATCAAGATCCCACAGCTATAGGAAGCAAGTGGGGATGGATTTTAGAGCAGACCTAAGAGGCACTTGAATCCATGTTCCTTCCCCCACTGCAAGTGTGTCCCTACTTCATGAACACAGAACCTGCAATTTGGTCAAGGCTTAGAGGTGAGCAGCAACACAGGGGCTTGAAGATCAGCTAGAGGTGAGTGTGGGTGAGCACACAGGTGCTCAAGGGCAGGATGCAGAAGATGAACCCAGAAAGAGAAGAGGCTGGTGAGAAGCAGGTTGAGTGTGTTCTCTGTTTGCACTTCAGCTTGTGAGCAATCTTCAGCTTTTATATTTTGACTGATACTTATTCTCAAGATCTGGCTCTATTATTTTAAAGGAACCTATGAGCTGATCAATCAAACATATGCATTTTAACAAGAGCACCATCTCCTGTGAAGGAGCTCCATCAGTGAGGATCCCACACACCATGCGTAGTCTCTGCTCTTTCTCCATGCTCTGCTCTGTGACCCTCCAGCATTCCTCCTTCACTCTCAATGCGACTTCTTACCTGATTCCTGTTATTCACCTTTTCCTAATCCTCTTCTTCCTCTTTTCATACCTGTTGTGATAATTTGCCAATGCCCAGTCCCTCCCCCACACTCAATGGGTTGGCCCTTGTCCAACAAATATAATCTCCACACAGCCCTGTGATCAGCTATGGTGACTTCCCCTCCCCCTTCACAGAGGGGTAGCAGGTAGATTCTCATATTTGCTCCAGAACAGCAGCGATGTCCCAGCGTTGCTGCATCCTGTGTCTCTGACTCCCCTCCAGTCTCCTGCCGCCTTCTGCACACAGACAATCCCTTTTCCTTTCTCTTCTCACTGCCATACCCTACTTTAAGACCCCATCACCACACCTGGGTTACTACAGAAGGCTCCTACCATCTTCTCTGTCTCGAAACTCTCCTCTCCTCAGCTCTCACCTTACCTTGCAGCCAGGTCCAGGATTCTGTAACACAGGGGTGATCCCCTCCACTCTGACACCCTTCAGAGATCTCTCACTGCCTGAAGACAACACTGGCATGTCTTTGTGCTGGCTTTGAAATTCCTCTTTTTCAAATTGACTCACCTTGGCAATTTTATCACCCCTCTGTCGCCCCCACACTTCAGAAAGGAAACAGCAAGCATGACTGAATAACTAGGTCTTCCCTCTGGTCCTTGCAGTCTGGGATGCCTGCACAGCACTTCTGTCTATGAAAATGTTCCTCTTCCTTTAAGAGCTAATTCACATGCTGCTTCCTCCGTGATGCCTTCCCAGAACCTTGGTGCTCACGCTCCCTCCTCTACATTCCCAGCACACTTGATGTGAAGGCTTATCTCCCCTACTTTATATGGCATCTGTGTTTATTTCTGGGCTCCCCACAAAACTGAGCCCCTTAGGATGCTCTGGCAGTGTAGCTCACCTTGTTCATCTCTGTGTTCCCCACAAAACCTGGCACAGAGCGTGATAGAGAGATAACTCCAAAATCTTCACATGGAATTGAACTGCCTTGGGGGAGGAGGACGGGGTCCCCCACATTGCAGCATTCAGTTCACCACACTCTTCAACTGGGCTCAAGGCTGGCCCCCTGACCAGCCCATCAGACATGGTTTTTTTTTTTTGTTTTTTAAGATTTTATTTATTTGACAGACAGAGATCACAATTAGGCAGAGAGGCAGGCAGAGTGAAAGGGGGAAGGAGGCTCCCCACCGAGCAAAGAGCCCAACACGGGGCTCGATCCCAGGACCCTGAGACCATTACCTGAACCAAAGGCAAAGGCTTTAACCCACTGAGCCATCCAAGTGCCCCCATCAGATATATTTCTAAAGAAGTTCCACTCTTCTCCCCTTTAGTACTGGTCTCTATAAAAAATTAAAAATCACTTTACCTTCTGCAGGAAGTGTGAGACTTCTCTGCTTGCCTTTCACAGATGAACTGAATGTTGAGGCTAGAAAATATTCAGAGAAAAGTAAAAAAATCAATGTTAGGTGCTTAAAAGGAGCACAAGCCAGTATGTATCCACAAATCTTACACATATCATGATAGAACATCAGTTAACTATAACTAATTCCATAAAAAACATTGCAAAATGAAAATTAGAAATTATTCCATCCTTAAGTGGAAAAAACCACGTTAACACTTAAAATTACGTTATAATTTCTTAATCAGTGATTTCCCATTGATGGGACACTATGCTGTATACTTGACCACCATTTTCTCCAAGGTAACCCTGCTTCCACTTCTTTCCTAGCCACTGGTTTGGCCCATTATGAGCCAGGCTGAGTAGTGCTTTCTCCAGGTGCCATCCCCAGGATTAAAGTTGTTTAATCCAGTGGTGGGCCTCACCCAGCTTCACAAATGAGATTGCTTTCAGGAAAATTTGGAACCAGTTTGAGAAGAATAGTTCATTCCTTTTTACCCCATTTTTCCTACTGTGACTGCTAATTTTATGTGTCAACCTGGCTTGGACATGGTTCCCATGTATTCAGTTAAACAATATTCTAGAGGTTTCTGTGAAAGTAATTTTTTAAGTAAGATTAATATTTAAATGAGTAGACTTTCAGTAAAGTAAATTACCCTCCATATGTGAGTGGGCTTTGTCCAATCAGTCGAAGGCCTCTAGTGAAAAAAGAGTGGCCTCCTGGGAAAGTGAGTTCTATAGCATATTGCCTTCAGACTCAAACTTCTGTGCTCTCTGGGTCTCTAGCTCTGGCCCACCCTGCAGATTCTGGACTTTCCAAGCCTCTGCAATCATGTGAGTCAATTCTTTAAAATCAATCTCTTTTTTTTCTCCTCCTCAATTCCTCCTCCATCCTCCTTCCTTTCTCTCTCCCCATCTCTCTCTCTCTCTGTTATTCTGTTTCTCTGAGGAACTGATTAATACACTCATCTTGGGAAGAATGAACCAGAAGCAGAAAGAGAATGATACTCCTCACCTCACTCGTTTCTAATTCCATAGTTCCTGAGATCCACAAGCATTCCTTCACTTAGGTTCTACCAAGTTTTCTGGGAATCAAAGTACTCCTAATATACTTCAAATCCAGGTTCTGAAAAATTCTGTATTGAAGTAATTTTTGTAGAAACTTTTTTTTGAAACTCTGATTTATTCTGTGGAATAATCTGTGTGTGCATGAGAAGAATGTGTTCTGCTGTTGTTGGAAGGAATGTTCTGTACATGTCTGTTGGGCCACTGGGTCTATGGTTTTGTTCAAGTGCACTACTTCTTTAGTGATTTTATGTCAGAATGATCTATCCATTTTTCAGTGTGGGGTATTACAGTTCCCTACAACCCTATATTGTTGTCTATTTCTCCTTCAGTTCTTTTACTATCTGCTCTACATATTTAGGTGCTCCAATGTTGGATGCATAAATATTTACAAGTGTTATATCCTCTTGATGAATCTATTCCTTTACCATTAGAAAATGACATTCTTTGCCATTAGTTACAGTTTTTGACTTAAAGTCTCTTTTCTCTTATGTATATATATGGCTATCTCTACTCTCTTTTGGTTTTCATTTGCATTGAACACCTTCTTGCATCCCTTCACTTTCAGCCTAGTGTATCCACACAGCTAAAGCCAGTCTCTTACAGGTAGCATATTGTTGACTCATTATTTCATCTGTTCAGACATTATGTACCTTTTGATTGGAGTACTTAGTCTGTTTATATTAAGATAAGTGGTAGCTATGTACTTAGCACCCATTTTGTTCTTTGTTTTCTCACTGCTTTGAAGTCCCTTTATTATTTTCTTCCTCTCTTTCTGTTCCTTTGTGATTTGCTAGTTTTTTTGTAGTGGTGTGCTTTGATTTCTTTTTCTATATCTTTTGTGTATTTACCAGATGTTTTTCTTCGTAGTTACTGTGAGACTTACATAAAACATCTTGGAATAAGGATGCCTGAGTGGGTCAGTCAGTTAAGCATCCAAATCAAGATTTGGCTTAGGTCATGATATTGGGATCCTGAGATTGAGCCCTGTGTCTTGTTCCACAATCAGAGGGAAATTTGCTTGATATTCTCTCTCCCTCTCCCTCTGCCCCTCTCCCAGCTCATGTTTTCTCTCTTTCTCTTAAATAAATAATTTTTTATAAAAATACCTTGGACTTATTTTAAGCCAATTATAACTTAGTGCCTTGCATATAATACTGAATACTTTTACTTCTCCTCTCCCCAATTTTTATTAATGTTACAATTTACATATTTTTAGTTTGTGTAATCACTAACAGATTATTATAGCTATAATTGTTTTTAATGCTTTTCTTTTTAGCATTTGTACTAGAGTAAAAAGTGAATTATGTACCACCATTACAGTATTAGACTATTCTGAATTCAGTTTTATATTTGCCCATTACAATATTAGACTATTCTGAATTCAATTATAAATTTGATTTTATTAGTGTGTTTTATTGTCTATATGTCTTCATTATGCTGATTAGCATCCTCTCATAACAATTTGAAAAGCTCTCTTTAGAATTAATTTTAAGCAAATCTAGTACTGATGAAGTCCATTTACTTTGTTTTTTTCTAGGAAATTCTTCATCTCACCTTTATGTCTGGTTTGCCAAGTAAAGTATTCTTCCATGACAGGATTTTTTTTTTCAGTACTTTGAATTTACCACCCCACTCTCCTGGTCTGCAAAATATCTGCTGACAAACATGCTAGTTTTATGGGGCTCCTTTATAGGTGACCAGTCACCTTTCCCCTCCTTCATTCAAGTCTCTCATTTCCATTTGAGTATAATGTTTATCCGTGAAGATTTGTTGTTGTTGTTGTTGTTGTTAGGGGTAATGTAAGATTTTTTTATATATTTGAGAGAGAGAGAGAAAACAAGCAGGGGGAGTAGCAGAGGGAGAAGGAGAAGCAGAGTCCCAGGACCCTGAGATCATGACCTAGCTGAAGGCAGACACTTAACTGACTGAGCTACTCAGGCACCCCTCAGCGAAGATTTCTTTAGGTCAGTCAAGTTCTTTGAGCTTCATGGATCTGAATGTTCATTCCCCACAGGGAAGAGCTGGAGCAAATAATCCTAAAATTTGTATGGAATCAGAAGAGACCCCGAATCGCTAAGGAAATGTTGAAAAACAAAAATAAAATGGGGGGCATCACGTTACCTGATTTCAAGCTTTACTACAAAGCTGCGATCACCAAGACAGCATGGTACTGGCATAAAAACAGACACATAGACCAGTGGAACAGAGTAGAGAGCCCAAATATGGACCCTCAACTCTATGGGCAAATAATCTTCGACAAAACAGGAAAAAATATACAGTGGAAAAGACAGTCTCGTCAATAAATGGTGCTGGGAAACCTGGACAGCTATATGTAGAAGAATGAAACTCGACAATTCTCTTACACCATACACAAAGATAAACTCAAAATGGATAAAAAACCTCAATGTGAGACAGGAATCCATCAGAATCCTAGAGGAGAATAGGCAGTAATCTCTTCAATATCAGCCACAGCAACTTCTTTCAAGATATGTCTCCAAAGACAAAGGAAACAAAAGCAAAAATAAATGTTTGGGACTTCATCAAAATCAAAAGCTTCTGCACAGCAAAGGAAACAGTCAACAAAACAAAGAGGCAACCCACGGAATGGGAGAAGATATTTGCAAATGACAGTACAGACAAAAGGTTGATATCCAGGATCTATAATGAACTCCTCAAACTCAACACACACAAAACAGACAATCATATCAAAAAATGGGCAGAAGATATGGACAGACAATTCTCCAATGAAGACATACAAATGGGTATCAGACACATGAAAAAATGTTTACCATCACTAGCCATCAGGGAGATTCAAATTAAAACTACATTGAGATATCACCTTACACCAGTTAGAATGGCCAGAATTAGCCAGACAGGAAACAGCATGTGTTGGAGAGGATGTGGAGAAAGGAGAACGCTCTTACATTGTTGGTGGGAATGCAAGTTGGTGCAGCCTCTTTGGAGAACAGTGTGGAGATTCCTCAAGAAATTAAAAATAGAATTTCCCTATGACCCTGCCAATGCACTACTGGGAAGTTGTCTCTTGTTTTTACTTTAAATTAGTTTTCTGCTCCTTTCTCTTTTATGTTTATCTGGGGCTCCCATGCCTATGTTATTTTGTTTGTTGGTATTTCATAAGACCTACAGACTTTCTTCACTCACTTCCATTCTTTTAGTTTGTTTGCTTTTCATCTCTTAGTAGCTGGTTTCAAATTATGTCATTTTTTTAGCATTTTATTTATTTATTCATGCATGACAGAGTAGGGAGAGAGAAGCAGAGGCAGAGGGAGAAGCAGGCTCCCCCAGGGAGCAGGGAGCTCACCACAGGACTTGGTCCCAGGATCCTGGGATCATGATCTGAGCCAAAGATAGATGCCCAACCAACTGAGCCACCCAGGCACCCTCAAGCTATGTCTTTATGTTCACTAATTCTCTCTTCTACTTGACAAATACGTTGCTGAAGTTCTCTATTGAATTTTTCAGTGCAGTCATTGTATTATTCAGCTCCAGAATTTGTGTTTGGTTCTTTGTCATGATTTCTATCTCTTCCTTGAAGTTTCCTTTTGTTCATGTGTTCTTTTCTAGAGTTTGTTTAATTGTCTATCTGTGTTTTCTTGTAGCTCACTGAGCTTCTTTGAGTAGACTATTTTGTAATTCTTTGTCAGACATACAGATCTCTATTTCTTTGAGATGAGGCACTGGAGCTTTATTTTGTTCCTTGAGTGGTATCATGTTTCCTTGATCCTTTGGAAGATTTACACTGTTAGTGTCTTCACAGTTGTAGAAGCTGTCATTCCACCCCTTCCCCCAGTCTTTACTGATTGGCTGCTTCAGAAAAAATCTTCACTCTAGCCCAACTAGAGATTCTAGGGGGTCTCTCAGATTGTTCTTCAAGAGGCACACTTTCTCCATCCTCCTGGATCCTTCAGGGTGGAAGTCTTACGATTATGTGTCTTCTCTCAACCCCACAAAAACAGACAGAATTCTGAAATCCTGCCATTTATGGGTATGGTTTGCCCTATATAATCAAATCAAGGGTAAATGAGTATCTTAGTTTTGCCTGCTGCAACAAAAACACCATAGAGTGGCTTAGATAACAAGCATTTTTTCTCACAGTTCTAGAGGCTGAGAAGTTGAAAATGAAAGCAGTGGCAGATATGTTGTCCAGTGATAGCCCACTTCCTGGCTTGTAGATAGCAACCTTCTCACTATATTCTCACATGGGAGGGCCAAAGGGAGAGAGAGAAAAAGAAAGCTCACCTGGCTCTCTTCTTATAAGTGTCCTAATCTGGAAACTTCACCATTATGACCTAATTACTTCCTAAAACTTCCACCTCCAAATAACATGGAGAATAGGTTCCAACATATGAATTTTGGCATTCAATCCACAGCAGTGAGTAAAGACTTACGTTAGTTGCCATAACGGAAGATGATGATCTTTCACCACGTTTTTATACTCAAACCAGTTCTCAGACTCAAACCAACACAATTGTGAGCCACATTCCAAAATTTAAAAACCAGGAAAAAACAAGAAACCATAAAATCAGATAATGTACTTTTTAAAAGATTTTTTTAAATCTTTCTGTTGGGGTGGGGGGAGAAGAGGGGGAGAGAGAAATAATCTGAAACAGATCCCATACGGAATACATAGCCCAACATGGGGCTCAATCCCACCACAGAGAGATCATGACCTGAGCCAGAACCAAGAGTCAGATGCTTAACTGACTCTGTGACCCAGGTGCTCCTGGATAATGTTCTTTTTATTGGCTGCCCTCTCTTTTTCTTAAAGAGATGAATAAGATTCAGAACTTCAAGGGCGCCTGTGTGGCTCAGTGAGTTAAAGCCTCTGCCTTCAGCTCAGGTCATGATCTCAGGGTCCTGGGATCGAGCCCCGCATCAGGCTCTCTGCTCAGCAGGGAGTCTTCTTTCCACCCAACCTTGCCTGCCTCTCTGCCTACCTATCTCTGCCTGATCTCTCTCTATGCAGCCATCAAAAGAAATGAAATCTTGCCATTCGCGACAACATGGATGGAACTAGAGTGTATCATGCTTAGCGAAATAAGTCAAGCAGCGAAAGACAACTGTCATATGATCTCCCTGATATGAGGAAGTGGTGATGCAACATGGGGGCTTAAGTGGGTACGAGAAGAATCAATGAAACAAGATGGGATTGGGAGGGAGACAAACCATAAGTGACTCTTAATCTCTATGTCAAATAAATAAATAAAATCTTTAAAAAAAAAGATTCAGAACTTCAGAGTTTGGAATTATTGAATATAGGGTATAAATTAAATGTGTTGAGAACGTTTAAAGAAATAAAAGAACAAATATATATGTCCCACCTGTCCTCCCAAAAGCCCTAGGCAGATTAAAAGAACACAACAGAGTTCAACTTACTCATTGTCTACTTTCTTAAACTGCAAAACTAGGATGAAGAACAAACATAAATGATATGAGAAAGGGAGAATTTCAGAAAGTCCTAGATGACATCTTCTTCCAATACAAAGCAGTTTTATCTCCATTAAAAAAAAAATCTGTTGTTTAGTGTAGTTGCCTTTATAAATTATCTCAGCTAGATCTTCTGGTGAACTTGTTATAGCTTCTACATCGACATATCCTGCTTTACCTGCTTTACCATGCCTTACCGTGAAGCCATGGAAATGGCTTCTTTCCTTAAACCTCATGAACTAACCCCTGCTGGCTTCCCATTTTTCTTTTGCAGCTTCTTCAGCTCTCTCCACCTCCACAGCATCAAAGAAAATAAGTGCCGTGGTCTAGATTAGGCTTTGGTTTAGGGAAATGTTGGTCTTCTTTCCAGGCCACTGAAACTTTCTCCTTATTAGCAATAAGGCTCTTTCACTTTCTTATCATTAGTGTATTCACTTGAGTAGTGTTTTTGATTTCCTTCAAGAATTTTTCCTTCACATTCACAACCTGGCTAAATACTTGGCACAAGACACACAAATAGCTTTTGGTCTATTTCGATTTTCAACATGTCTTCTTCACAAAGCTTAATCACTTCTAACTTTTGATTTAGTGAGAAGTATATGACTCGTCCTTTCACTTGAATATTTAGGGGTCATTATGAGGTTATCAATTGGCCTAATTTCAACATTGTTGTGTCCTAGGGAAGAGGGAGGCCCAAGGAAAGGGACAGAGAGAGAGAGGGAGAGTCAGTCGAAGAACCATAACACACACAAATATAACTTAAGTTCACCAACTTCTATGGGCATGGTTAGTGACATGGTGAAACAATTACAATAGCAATATTAAAGACCACTGATCATAGATCACCGCACAAAATGTAATATAATAGTAAAGTTTCAAATATTGCAAGAATTGCCAAAATGTAACACAACGAGACAAAATGAACAAAGGCTGTTGAAAAAATTTTGCTAATACCCTCCATGCAGGGTTGCCACAAACCTTCATTTACTAAAACCACAATGTCTGTGAAGTGCATTAAAATGAAACACAATAAAACAAGATATGCCCATATACCTAATAAGAGCTTCAAAATACATGAGGCAAAGTTGACAGAATTAAATCAAAAATACTGTAGTAGAAATGAAGAATGTCTTTGATGAGCTTATTTATAGATGGGATATGGCTGAGGAAAGAATCTCTAAGCTAGAGAGTATATCAATAGAAACCTCCAAAACTGAAAAGCAAAGAGGACACACACACACAGTAAAACAAACAAACAACAACAACAACAACAACAAAACACAGCATATCCAAGGACTATGGGACCACTATGAAAACATGTAAACACATGTAATGAAAAAATCAGAAGGAAAAGAAAGAGAGAAAGGAAGACTAGAAATATCTGAAGAAATGACTGAGATTTTCCTTAAGTTACTCAGATACCAAACCAAAGTTCTAGGAAGGTTCGAGAATACCAAGCAGAATAAATGCCAGGAAAATCTTAGACCTGTGATATTAATTGAAACTACAGAAAATCAAAGATAAAGAAAAAATTGTGAGAAAAGCCAGAAAAACAAAATATCTTATAGAGGAACAAAGATGAGAATTATATCCAACTTCTCCTAGGAAATCAGACAAGAAAAAAGAATGAAATAAAATATTTAACATTGTGTGTCGACTCTACATTAAAAAAAAAAGACAAAGATAAAAGAAAAATGTAAACTCAATACTTTAAACTTCTCTGTAGAAATAGGGACACTGTTTTTTACTAAAAAAATTAATTTTTAAAAATGTTAATAGGAAAAGACCTCACCACACTAGAATTCTGTACCCTAGAAAATTACCTTCCCTTCTAAAGGGATGGAGAAATGGAAGTCTTTCTCAAACAAACAAAAATTGAGGTCAGTTGATTCCAGTGGACTTGACTTGAAAGAAATGTTGGCTTCAGGAACACAACAGGGATGTCCACTCTCACCACTGTTGTTCAACATAGTACAGAAGTGTTAGCAACAGCAATCGGACAACAAAAAGAAGGATAAGGTATTCAAATTGGCAAAGAAGTCAAACTCTCTTCCCAGATGACATGATACTTTATGTGGAAAGCCCAAAAGACTCCATCCCCAAATTACTAGAACTCATACAGCAATTTGGTAATATGGCAGTATACAAAATCAGTGCACAGAAATCAGTTGCTTTCTTATACACTAACAATGAAACTGTAGAAAGGGAAATTAGAGAATCAATTCCATTTGCAATAGCACCAAAATCCATAAGATACCCTAGAATAAACATAACCAATGAGGTAAGGATCCATATTCAAAGAACTGCAGAACACTCGTGAAAGAAACTGAAGAAGACACAAAAAGATAGGAAAACATTCCATGCTCATGAATCGGAAGAACAAACATGGTTAGAATGTCTATGCTGCCCAAAACAATCTATACATTCAATGTCATCCCAATCAAAATACCATCAGCATTTTTCGAAGTGGTAGAACAAACAATCCTAAAATTTGTATGGAACCAGAAAAGACCTCAAATTGCTAAAGAAATATTGAAAAAGAAAAACAAATCTGGGGGCATCACATTGCCTGTATTCAAGCTCTATTACAAAGCTGTCATCATCAAGACAATACGGTACTGGCACAAAAACTGACACATTGATCTATGAAACAATAGAGAGCCCAGAAATAGACATTAACAGGTTTTAATGACACTCTTTTCAATTACATCCTTTTGTTGCCATCTATTTCCTGCCATGTCTAAATATTTCTCTAGCACTTGTCATGAGTCAAATCTGTTATTCCTTGTCTTTCGAGTTCTCCCCAAGTGTTCCCCGCTCCTCCCAATTTCTTTCACCTTTTCCTCGCCTTAGATTTCCAATTTTCTTTCTCCTAAGAACTGGTTCTCTTCTCTCATAACTAGACATAATATGGAAATGTGGAAGCCAGGCTTTCTCAGAATGTTTTGGAACTTCTTTGGAATGATGGCAAGGAAACACAGAATGGATTCAACCTTATTTTCACCTGCCTATGACTGCTCTAAATTCAGTCGCTCTACTCATTTCTTCTACCTGTTCATGTTTCAGGATAAGATCCATCATATAAAGTGTTCTGGTGTGAACTTGAAATTATTAACTTTGAATAACCATTTATATATTCTTATATTCTCTGACCCTCATTTTCTTAAACAAAATTACCCATTCACTTTTTGTCCCTATTTTAAAACTTAACAACCCCAAAAAGAAACAGGATTTCCTTCTTAACCTGTGTGCTAGAAATATTAGAAATATCAAAGGAGAAAAAAATAATTATACATTAATAAATATAAGGTTCAAAAAACAAGATTTCATGGAGACAAAAAAATACAAACCAAGAAACTAGAGGAAACACTACATTTTGTCTAGTTACACAAGTTCAGTTTCACTCCATTCCAGGATCCCCAGTATTTCCCTGGGCTGATCTAGACAACTAGTCAGTGTATGAATGACATAAGGTAAATATGAAGGTTTTCCAGATAATATACAAATTTATCACTGCTACTAGAAGAAATTAGAACACATTTCATGAGTGGCTAAAGAGCAATCTTGGCACTTCAAAATACATTACATTTTGCTAAAAAATATCACAGCATCAGACTTACCAGATACCAGGATGTTGACGGACATCAGTACCCTCAAAGCTGAAGTCCCCAGAGTATGCATTTAAAGTGGTTAGCTGCCGACTGGCCAAGGACAGGAAATCTCACTGAGTTTTGTTGAGCGATAAACCAAAAAGCCAATACTAATGATTCATTGGTTCTTCCACAGTGCTGAAGTAACACACAATTTATTTAGAAAGTAGCATTTCAGGAAACATAAATTACATATGTAAAAATGCAAAAATATTTAGTGTAAAGCTTGATGAATTTTTACATATGCATGAATTCAGATAATGACCTCCAAAACCAAGGTAAGACCATTACACTATTCAAAATTTTCTTTCTTGTTCCTTCTCTGTCAATAGCCCTTCTCCAAAGAGAAACACTGCACTGACATCTATCACCATTTTGCCTAAATATAAATGAAACTGTTTAGATAGTTCATTTTTGTAACACTGTATAGTGTTTTTTTGGTCTGACCATGCCATAACTTATTAATCCATTTTGCTGTGGACCTGGATTTTTCAGTTCAAAAATAACACAAATGAAACTTCTATGAACATTTCTGTTTTGTACGTACCTTTTGGTCTGACTATGCATTTAATGAGTACATTAAACAAAATTCTTTGTATGAGAATGTTATTACTGTAATGTACTATGTGTGTTCATGGGGAAAGGTGGATGCACTTAGACTCCTGTATGCAAAGCCCATGTGTGATGGCAGGTCTGCTGAAGTACTCCATGGGTAGTCAAGTGAGGATGTATTGTGTCCCTTTGGATAAGAAGGCAAACTGAGAGGCTGTTGAAATAAGCACTGAATGAGAGATACTAGATGATATTACTAATTTTAATAATGTTGGATATTGGACATGTAACCTTTAATGGATGTAGCAATGATATTAAGTTCGCAATAATTTACCATGAGGAACCATTCATTCTTTGCAGATTTAAGAACCAGGCAAATTGAGCTGTCCAACGCAGACGCAGTGGGAATAATCCCCTATTTATTGATTAGGTCTTTTTATTTTTTTTAACCTCTCTGATTTTTTTTCTTATTCTTTTTTTAAATTAAATTAATTGATTTATTTTCAGCATAACAGTATTCATTATTTTTTTCACCACACCCAGTGCTCCATGCAATCCGTGCCCTCTATAAAACCCACTACCTGGTACCCCAGCCTCCCACCCCCCTGCCACTTCAAACCCCTCAGATTGTTTTTCAGAGTCCATAGTCTCTCATGATTAGGTCTTACAGAATGTTTCAGTCTATCAGGAGACTGTTTTAACTTGCACTGAGCCATATTAACTATTTTCACTGAAGGTCACCAGGTCCCATTTTGTCAAATTTAATTGATGACATAACTAATTAATTCATTCATTTTTTTATTACTTATTGTATCAGAGTGTGTATGGCTTCTATTTTAGTCTGTTGGGGCTAATACAACAAAACATTATAGGCTGGGTAACATATAAACAATAGGAATTTCTTCCTCATACTTGTGTATGCTGGGAAGTCTACAAACAAGTCACCAGTACATTCAGTACTGCTGAAGACCTGCTTTCTAGTTCATAGACCAATTTTACATTTCCTCCTCACATGGTAGAAGGGAAGAGCTAGCTTTCTAGGACATCTTTTCTAAGGACATTCATCTCATTCACGAAGTCTCTGTCATTTTGATCTAATCAGCCCCCAAAGGCCACACCTCCAAATACTGCCTTTCAGAAAAACTGGTTTCAATATGTAAATTTGGATGAGGGGGACACAAATATTCAGTCTGTAGTAGACTGAAAACACAACTGAAGGGTGGACCCTGGAAAGTGTTGCTCAAGTGGCCTAGCTCCAAGGTGGCTGCCACCTGGGCTAGTATCTAGCCAGTGGAGTTTAGCCATTGAGGACTGTTGTTTGTTTTTTTATTAACCTTCCAAAACCAAGAAAATCTGGGTAAGGAGAGACATGGAAACCACCAACAGACACAGCAGCAAGCTGCAGGGTTAAAGTCCCCACTCACCAACAGGCAACAGTTCCTTCTCAAGCTCTTCTCTGGTGGTTTGGAGTTAATTAGTAAGCCAAGAACAGACCCCAAGAAGCTATGCAAGAATCATGGTGATGCTTTCTTGCTCACAGTGACAAAAAATTTATAAGATTGAAAATTTTTTTATTTTGATGGTGGGACACAACAAATGATACTCAGCATAGATGAAAGGCAGACTCTCTGTGACAATTCCAATATTAAAGAAGGCTGACATACAGAGTCACACAGAGGATGAACTAGGTTCAGGGTAATAGTGAGAACTGTAGGGAGAAGTTTGTGTATGGCAAGTAGAACAGAGTTAACTAGATTTCCTGGTTTCCCACACATTGGCTACTTTGTTCTTTTTTTTAAAAAAAATTATTATATTTAAATTCAATTAATTAGTGTATCATTAGTTTCAGAGGTAGAGTTCAGTTATTTATCCATTGCATTTAACACCCAATGCTCATTATATCAGGTACCCTCCTTAATGCCCATCACCCAGTTACCTCAACACCCACCCCCTCCCCTTCAGCAACCCTCAGTTGCTATAGTTAAGAATGATTATGGTTTGTCTCTCTCTCTGATTTCATCTTGTTTTTTTTTTCCTTCCCTTCCCTTATGTTCATCTGTTTTACTTTTAAACTCCACATATGAGTGAAATCATGTGATAAATTATTTCTCTGATTGATTTATTTCACTTAGCATAATATCCCCTAGTTCCATCCACGTCATTACAAATGTAAGATTTCATTTTCTTTGAGGGTTGAGTAATATTTATATATCTATGTAGATATATATAGATATATGTATCTCACACTTTCTTTATCCATTCATCTGTCAATGAACATCAAGGCTTTTTCCGTATTTTCGCTATTATGGACATTGTTGCTATAAACATTGGTGTGCAGGAATCCCTTCAGTTCACTGTATCTTTAGGGTAAATACCTAGAAATGCAGTTGCTGGGTCATAGGGTAGCTCTATTTTTAACTTTTTGAGGAACCTCTATACTGTTTTCCACAGGGGCTGTACTAGTTTGCATTCCCCCCCAACACTGTAAGAGGGTTCTCTTTTAGCCACATCCTTACCAATGTTTGTCATTTCCTGACTTGTTAATTTTAGCCATTCTGACTGGTGTGAGGTGCTATCTAACTGTGGTTTTGAATTTGTTATTTCCTTGACACCAAGTGATGTAGAGCATTTTGTCATGTATCCTTTGGCCATTTGTATGTCTTATTAGAAAAATGTCTGCTCATGTCTTCTGCCCATTTCTTGACTGGATTATTTGTTTCTTAGGTGTCAAGTTTGTTAAGTTCTTTATAGACCTGGATATTACCCCATTATCCAATAAGACATTTGCAAATATCTTCTCCCATACTGTAGGTTGTCTTTTGGGTTTTGCCGACTGTTTTCTTTGCTGTGCAAAAGATTTTTATCTTGGTGAATTGGCTAATTTGAATAATTTCATTGGCTCCAGGGCACAAGGGCTGTTCCTAGTTGTCTGGTGTTGGTCCTGAGACAATTAAGGCAGGTGCATGGTGGCCCAGAGTGGGAATTCTAGCAAGGAAGTTGTTGAGAGGTGAGATTTAATCAAGTGTTTAATAAGAAGGGGAACTAACTGGCTTCTGACCAAGGCATTAAAACTAAATAAAAACAGCATTAAGAAAACTCTGTCAAATAGATCTCAGAAAGAAGCAACTCTGCTGACACCATGATCTTGGACTTCTAGCTTTTAGAACTGTGACAGAGTATTTTCTGTTGATTTAGCCACTTAGTTGTGGTACTTTGTTAAGGCAGCTCTAGAAAACTAACACATTTCCAAGCTAATAGTGCCATTTTTATTCCTACCATTGCATATAGCCAGTTACACACATCTTCACCACATTTTCCAGCACAATTTGCTGCTTCTTACATCTCAACTAAGATTAGCTACAATTCAAGTGGTCAACAGCCCTCTGGCTGCCAACTAACATATAGGACATCATCATTCAAGAGCATTATTTATCGTTATGGTCATTCTGATGCTCTAAAATTTTTTGACAAAGAAACAAATATACTTAATCCTTTCTCAGAACTTGAAAATATTGCAAAAATATTCTAATATCTTTCAACATAAAATTTTAAATGGTAGAGATGCAGTTCATAAAACAACCATCAAAATATGTATAAATTCTGAATAATCAAAATTTGCAATAAAACCTAAATGAGTTTATGCATGACCTTGGTAACAACGGAGTGAAGAAGAAGAAGAAGAGGAAGAAGAGGAAGAGGAAGAAGAAGAAGAAGAAGAAGAAGAAGAAGAAGAAGAGGAGGAGGAGGGGAGGAGGAGGAAGAGGAAGAGGGAGGAGGGAGGAGAAGGAAGAGGAGGAGAAGGAGAAAAAAAAAGGAGGAAGAAGAGGAGGGAGAAGGGGGGGAGGAAAATAAGGAGGGGGAGAAGAAGGAAGAGAAAGAAAATTCCCTTCTCTTTAAATTTCCTTAAAGTTTCTCTCTCTCTCTTTTTTTTTTTTTCTCTCTTCCATATGCTACACGTAACTAAAGTGCATTTATCAATCACTTCTACAATCAATTGTCTCAGTCCACTAGGGCTACTATAGGAAAATATCACAAACTTAGTACCAGCAGGGTTCTGCTGAGGCTTCTCTTCCTGGCAGACAGCTGCCTTCTCATCATGTTTTCAGATGGCTTTCTTCTGTGTATGTGCTTGAGTGAAATATGTTTCTGGTGTCTCTTCGTCCTTTAAGAATAACAGTTATATTAGATTAGGACTCTGTCTTTAAAACCACATTAAAGACATACTTCTTTGGGACGCCTAGGTGGCTCAGTTGGTTAAGCAGCTGCCTTCGGCTCAGGTCATGATCCCAGCGTCCTGAGATCAAGTCCCGCATCAGGCTCCTTGCTCGGCAGGGAGCCTGCTTCTCCCTCTGCCTCTGCCTGCCATTCTGTCTGCCTGTGCTTGCTCTCGCCCTCTCTCTCTCTGATAAATAAATAAAATCTTAAAAAAAAAAAAAAGATTATTTCTTAAAAAAAAAAAAAGACATACTTCTTTTTTTTAATTAATTAATTTATTTTTTTAATAAACATATAATGTATTTTTATCCCCAGGGGTACAGGTCTGTAAATTGCCAGGTTTACACATTTTGCAGCACTCATCATAGCACCTCCCCTCCCTAATGTCCATATCCCCATCACCCTCTCCCATCCCCTCTCCCCCCAGCAACCCTCAGTCTGTTTTTTGAGATTGAGTCTTTTATGGTTTTTCTCCCTCCCAATCTCATCTTTTTTCATTTTTTTCTTTTCTAACCCCCTAAACCCCCCACATTGCATCTCCACTTCCTCATATCAGGAAGATCATATGATAGTTGTCTTTCTCTGATTGAGTTATTTCACTAAGCATAATACCCTCTAGTTCTATCCATGCCATCTCAAATGGCAAGATTTCATTCCTTTTGTGGCTGCATAGTATTCCATTGTGCATATATACCACAACTTCTTTATCCATTCATCTGTTGATGGACCTCTAGGTTCTTTCCATAGTTTGGCTATTGTGGACATTGCTGCTATAAACATTTGGGTGCACGTGCCCCTTTGGAGCACCACGTTTGTATCATTAGTATATATACCCAGTAGTGCAATCACTGGGTCATAGTGTAGCTCTATTTTCAGTTTTTTGAGGAACCTTCACACTGTTTTCCAGAGTAGCTGCACCAGCCTGCATTCCCACCAACAGTGTAAGAGGGTTCCCCTCTCTCCACATCCTTGCCAACATTTGTCATTTCTTGACTTGTTAATTTTAGCCATTCTGACTGGTGTGAGGTGGTATCTTATTGTGGTTTTGATTTGTATTTCCCTGATGCCAAGTAATGTGGAGCATTTTTTCATGTCTGTTGGCCGTCTGGATGTCTTCTTTGCAGAAAAGTCTGTTCATATCCTCTGCCCATTTCTTGATCAGATTATTTGCTCTTTGGGTGTTGAGTTTGATAAGCTCTTTATAGATTTTGGATACTAGCCCTTTATCTGATATGTTGTTTGCAAATATCTTCTCCCATTCTGTCAGTTGTCTTTTGGTTTTGTTAACTGTTTCCTTTGCTATGCAAAAGCTTTTGATCTTGATGAAATCCCAGTAGTTAATTTTTGCCCTTGTTTGAGTTGCCTTTGGGGATGTTCCTAGGAAGAAGTTGCTGCGGTTGAGGTTAAAGAGACCTGTGTTTTTGCCTGTGTTCTCCTCAAGGATTTTGATGGATTCCTTTCTCACATTGAAGTCCTTCATCCATTTTGAGTCTATTTTCGTGTGTGGTATAAGGAAACAGTACAATTTCATTTTTCTGCATGTGGCTGTCCAATTTTCCCAACATCATTTGTTGAAGAGGCTCTCTTTTTTCCAATCAGCATTCTTTCCTGCTTTGTTGAAGATTAGCTGACCATAGAGTTGAGGGTCTATTTCTGGGCTCTCTACTATGTTCCATTGATCTATGTGTCTGTTTTTGTGCAAGTACCATACTGTCTTGATGATGACAGCTTTGTAATAGAGCTTGAAGTTTGGAATTGGGATGCCACCAACTTTGGCTTTCTTTTTCAATATTCCTTTGGCTATTCAAGGTCTTTTCTGGTTCCATATAAATTTTAGGATAGTTTGTTCCATTTCTTTGAAAAAAATGGATGGGATTTTGATACGGATTGCATTAAATGTGTAGATTGCTTTGGATAGCATGGACATTTTCACAATATTTGTTCTTCCAATTCATGAGCATGGAACATTTTTCCATTTCTTTGTGTCTTCCTCAGTTTCTTTCATGAGTACTTTATAGTTTTCTGAGTATAGATTCTTTGCCTCTTTGGTTAGGTTTATTCCTAGGTATCTTATGGTTTTGGGTGCAATTGTAAATGGACCCTTAATTGTAAATGGACCCTGACTCCTTAATTTTTCTTTCTTCTCTCTTGTTTTAGTGTAAAGAAATGCAACAGATTTCTGTGCATTGACTTCATATCCTGACACTTTACTGAATTCCTGTACAAGTTCTAGCAGTTTTGGAGTGGAGCCTTTTCGGTTTTCCACATATAGTATCATATCCTCTGTGAAGAGTGGTAGTTTGACTTCTTTTTTGCCAATTTGGATGCCTTTAATTTCTTTTTGTTGTCTGATTGCTGGGGCTAGGACTTCTAGTACTATGTTGAACAGCAGTGGTGATAACAGACATCCTTGCCATGTTCCTGACCTTAGCGGAAAAGCTTTCAGCTTTTCTCCATTGAAAATTATATTTGCAGTGGGTTTTTCATAGATGGCTTTGATAATATTGAGGTATGTACCCTCTATCCTTACACTTTGAAGAGTTTTAATCAGGAAGGGATACTGCACTTTGTCAAATGCTTTTTCAGCATCTATTGAGAGTATCATATGGTTCTTATTCTTTCTTTTATTAATGTATTGTAACACATTGATTGATTTGCGGATGTTGAACCAACTTTGTAGCCCTGGAATAAATCCCACTTGGTCGTGGTGAATAATCCTTTTAATGTACTGTTGGATCCTATTGGCCAGTATTTTGGTGAGAATTTTTGCATCTATGTTCATCAAGGATATTGGTCTGTAATTCTCTTTTTTTATGGGATCCTTGTCTGGTTTTGGGATCAAGGTGATGCTGGCCTCATAAAATGAGTTTGGAAATTCTCCTTTTTTCTATTTTTTGGAACAGTTTCAGGAGAATAGGAATTAGTTCTTCTTTAAATGTTTGGTAGAATTCCCCTGGGAAGCCATCTGGTCCTGGACTTTTGTTTGTTTGGAGATTTTTGATGACTGTTTCAATCTCCTTACTGGTTATGGGTTTGTTCAGGTTTTCCTTTTCTTCCTGGTTCAGTTGTGGTAGTTTATATGTCTCTAGAAATGTATCCATTTCTTCCAGATTGTCAAATTTGTTGGCATAGAGTTGCTCATAGTATGTTCTTATAATTGTTTGTATTTCTTTGGTGTTATCTCTCCTCTTTCCTTCATGATTTTATTAATTTGGGTCCTTTCTCTTTTCTTTTTGATAAGTCTGGCTAGGGTTTGTCAATCTGATTAATCCTTTCAAAGAACCAGCTCCTAGTTGCATTGATTTGTTCTATTGTTTTTTGTTTGTTTGTTTCTATTTCATTGATTTCTGCTCTGATCTTTATGATTTCTCTTCTCCTGCTGGGTTTAGGCTTTCTTTGTTGTTCTTTCTCTAGCTCCTTTAGGTGTAGGGTTAAGTTGTGTATTTGGGACCTTTCTTGTTTCTTGAGAAAAGCTTGTACCGCTATATATTTTCCTCTCAGGACTGCCTTTGTTGTGTCCCACAGATTTCGAACCATTGTGTTTTCATTATCATTTGTTTCCATGAATTTTCTCAATTCTTCTTTAATTTCCTGGTTGACCCATTCATTCTTTAGAAAGATGCTGTTTAGTCTCCATGTATTTGGGTTCCTTCCAAATTTCCTCTTGTGATTGAGCTCTAGCTTCAGAGCATTGTGATCTGAAAATATGCAGGGAATGATCCCAATCGCTTGATACTGGTTGATACCTGATTTATGACCCAGGATGTGATCTATTCTGGAGAATGTTCCATGTGCACTAGAGAAGAATGTGTATTCTGTTACTTTGGGATGGAATGTTCTGAATATATCTGTGATGTCCATCTGGTCCAGTGTGTGTCATTTAAGGCCTTTATTTCCTTGTTGATTTTTTGCTTAGATGATCTGTACATTTCAGTGTGGGGAGTGTTAAAGTCCCCTACTATTATTGTATTAGTGTCAATGTATTTCTTTGATTTTATTATTAATTGGTTTATATAGTTGGCTGCCCCCTTGTTAGGGGCATAGATATTTAAAATTGTTAGGTCTTCTTGTTGGACAGATCCTTTGAGTATGATATAGTGTCCTTCCTCATCTCTTATTATAGTCTTTGGTTTAAAATCTAATTGATCTGATATAAGGATTGCCACCCCAGCTTTCTTTTGATGTCCATTAGCATGGTAAATTGTTTTCCACCCCCTCACTTTAAATCTGGAGGTGTCTTCAGGTCTAAAATGAGTTTCTTGTAGGCAGCATATTGATGGGTTTTGTTTTTTTATCCATTCTGATACCCTGTATCTTTTGATTGGGACATTTAGCCCATTAACACTCAGGGTAACTATTGAGAGATATGAATTTAGTGCCATTGTATTGCCTGTAAGATGACTGTTACTTTATATTGTCTCTGTTTCTTTCTGATCTACTACTCTTAGGGTCTCTCTTTGTTTAGAGGACCCCTTTCAATATTTCCTGTAGAGTTGGTTTGGTGTTTGCAAATTCTTTCAGTTTTTGTTTGTCCTGGAAGCTTTTTATCTCTCCTTCTACTTTCAATGATAACCTAGCTGGATATAGTATTTTTGGCTGCATGTTTTTCTCATTTAGTGCTCTGAATAGATCATGCCAGCTCTTTCTGGCCTGCCAGGTCTCTGTGGATAAGTCTGCTGCCAATCTAATGTTTTTACCCTTGTATGTTACAGACTTCTTTTCCCGGACTGCTTTCAGGATTTTCTCTTTGTCACTAAGACTTGTAAATTTTACTATCAGGTGACGAGGTGTGGACCTATTTTTATTGATTTTGGGGGGCGTTCTTAGCATCTCCTGGATTTTGATGTTTGTTCCCTTTGCCATATTAGGGAAATTCTCTACAATAATTCTCTCCAATATACCTTCTGCTCCCTCTCTCTTCTTCTTTTGAAATCCCAATTATTCTAATGTGTTGTCTTATGGTGTCACTTATCTCTCTAATTCTCTCCTTGTGGTCCAGTATTTGTTTGTCTTTTTTGCTCAGCTTCTTTATTCTCTGTCATTTGGTCTTCTATGTCACTAATTCTTTCTTCTGCCTCATTTATCCTAGCAGTCAGAGCTTCCATTTTTTATTGCACTTCATTAATAGCTTTTTTATTTAAACTTGGTTAGATTTTAGTTCTTTTATTTCTCCAGAAAGGGCTTTTATCTCTCCGGAGAAGGTTTCTCTAATATCTTCTATGCCTTTTTCGAGCCTGGCTAGAACCCTGAGAATTGTCATTCTGAACTCTAGATCTGTCATATTACCAATGTCTGTATTGATTAGGTCCCCAGCCTTCGTTACTGCCTCTTGTTCTTTTTTTTTGTGGTGAGTTTTTCTGCCTTGTCATTTTGTCCAGATAATATTTGCTTTCTCCTCCTCTGGAATTCCACTATTCTCCTTGGTGAGTGAAGTTGGTCTTGGCTGGGTTTCTTGTTGATCTTCTGGGGGAGGGGCCTGTTGTAGTGATTCTCAAGTGTCTTTGCCCCAGGCGGAATTGTACCACCCTTACCGGGGCCGGGCTAAGTAATCCTCTTGGGTTTGCTTTTAGGAACTTTTGTTCCCTGAGCGATTTCTGTAGAGATCTGGAGGGTGGGAATGAAGATGGAGGCCTCCCAATCTCCGACCCAGAAGAGCGGGGTGCCGCTCCTCAGTGCGCCCTCAGAGAAAAGTGCCCAACAGCCCCTGTCTCCCTGGCCTTTTGTCATGCTTGGAGGAAAGCACTCAATCACTCACACTTGGAGAAAAGCACTGGTCATTTCTGTCACCGTGGCCTCTGTCACCGTGGCCTCTGTCACCGTGGCCTCTGGCCGTGCTCTGAGCTCACCCAGCTGTGACAGGTTCAAGGTAACCCCGAGCTGAGCGCTCACTCCTCGGCTTTGTCACTGTAGCCAGCTTCCCTGCTCTAATACCTGCAAGCTCTGCAGCACTAAGACACCCCCAGTCCTTCTGTGACCCCACAGGACCTGGAGTTACACTGACCCCATGTGGGCTTCCCCCCAGTTTAGCCTCTGGAGCGATGTCCCTCTGTGGAGCATACTTTTAAAAGTCCTGATTTTGTGCTCTGTTGCTCCGCCACTTGCCGGGAGCCGGACCTTCTCCCTATGGTCTATCTTCCCATCACTTTGGATTCACTTCTCCTCAGGTCCTACCTTTCAGAAAGTGATCGATTTTCTGTTCCTAGAATTGTTGCTCTTCTTCTCTTTGATTTACCATTGGATTTGTAGGTGTTCTCAATGGTTAGATAAGCTATCTAGCTGATCTCCTGCTACCTATGTCGTCTCCGCCTGCTACTTCTCTGTGGAGGAAACCTACTTCTAAAGTAGGAGAAGTAGGAGAAGTAAAGTAAAGTAGGAGAAGACCTAAAGACCTAAGACAGCTAAATACCTACTTCTTAACACAGTCACACCAGTGATAGGACTTCAACACACCTACTGCCATAACACAAACTTGTGATGAAAACTTTCAGAAAAATAGCAATAAAGGAAACTTCCCCATTTTGATAAAGGGCATCTATAAAAACCTACATCTCACCTTATAATTAATTGTTGAAGACTGGATGTTTTGCACCTTAAGTAGTGAACAAGGCAAGGATGCCTATTCTCAGAACTCTTATTCACAGTGTTGAAAGTTCTAGCCAGTGCAAAAAGGCAGGAAAAAAAAAAAAGACTACAGATGATAAAGGAAAAAAAGAAATCTGTTCCTATTTGAAAAGAACACGAGTGAACTACTTTATATCTTGATCAATGTCAATGTCAATATAATAGTGATTTTGAGAGACTATGGACTCTGAAAAAGAAACTGAGGGTTTTGGAAGGGAGGGGGGTGAAGGAATGGATAAGTCTGGTGGTGGGTATTAAAGAGAGCATGTATTTCAAGGAGCACAGGGTGTGGTGCATAAACAATGAATCTTGGAACACTGAAAAAATAAAATTAAATTAAGATGTTAAAAAAAATAAAATAAAATAGTAATTATTATAATATAGTTTTACAAAATGTTACTATTGGAAAAAACAGGGCTAAGGTGCATAGGATCTCTAGATTATTTTTTCTTTTTTTAAGAGATTCCACACCAGCTCAGTAACGTGGCAGGATACAAAGTCATTGTACAGAAATCAGTGGCTTTCTTATACACTAACAATGAAAATACAGAAAGGGAAATTAGAGAATTGATTCCATTTACTATAGCACCAAGAACCATAAGATACCTGGGAAAGAGGTAAAGGATCTGTACTCAAGGAACCAAAGAGGTAAAGGATCTGTACTCAAGGAACTACAGAACACTCATGAAAGAAATTGAAGAAGACACAAAAAGATGGAAGACCATTCCACACTCTTGGATCAGAAGAATAAACATTATTAAAGTGTCTATACTATCTAGAGCAATCTATACTTTTAATGCCATTCTGATCAAAATTCCACCAGTATTTTTCAAAGAGCTGGAGCAAATAATCCTAAAATTTAGAATCAGAAGAGACCCCAAATTGCTGAGGAAATGTTGAAAAACAAAAATAAAACTGACAGCATCATGTTACCTGATTTCAAGCTTTACTACAAAACTGTGATCATCAAGACAACATGGTACTGGCATAAAAACAGACACATAGACCAGTGGAACAGAGTAGAGAGCCCAGACATGGACCCTCAACTCTATGGGCAAATCATCTTCGACAAAGCAAGAAAAAATTATACAGTGGAAAAAAGTTAGTCTTTTCAATAAATGGTGCTAGGAAAATTGGACAGCTATATGTAGAAGAATGAAACTCAACCATTCTCTTACACCACACACAAAGATAAACTCAAAATGGATAAAAGACCTCAATGTGAGACAGGAATCCATCAGAATCCTAGAGGAAAACATAAGCAGTAACCTCTTTGATATCAGCCACAGCAACTTCTTTCAAAATATGTCTCCAAAGGCAAAGGAAACAAAAGCAAAAATGAAGTTTGGGGACTTCATCAAGGCCAAGGAAGGGCTTGAACTCAAAACCCTGAGATCAACACCTAAGCTAAGATCAAGCATCAGACCATTTAACCAATTGAGTGACCTAAGTGCCCCATATCTAGCTTATTTCTTACAGTGGCTTGTGTATCTCCAATCATCTCAAAATTTAAAAAATAATAATAATATAAAGTGAAAACCCCATTCTTGGGGCACCTGATGGCTTAGTGGGTTAAAGCTTCTGCTTTCAGCTCAGGTCATGATCTCAGGGTCCTGGGATCGAGCCCTATGTCAGGCTCTCTGCTCAGCAGGGAGCCTGCTTCCTCCCTCTCTCTCTGCCTTCCTCTCTGCCTACTTGTGATTTCTCTCTATTTCAAATAAATAAATAAAATCCTTCCCAAAAAATCCCATTCTCTTATTTGTAAGATTGCCTAAATAATTTTCTGTCAGGTGTTAACAAGTAACTGAAGTGTACTTTTTTTGTTATGGTGAATATATATAACTTAAATTTTACCAGTTTTACCCATTTTAAAGTGTACAATTCACATTTGCACATTTAGTACATTCTCAATGTAAAGAAATCATCACTACCAAGTTCCAGGGGACTTTCATCATTCTAAAAGGAAACTCCATACTCATAAGTGCTCAACCCATAGCCACTGGCAATCACTAATCTGCTTTCTGTCTCTATGTATATGTCTATTCTAAATACTTCAGATATCCAATATCTTCAAAGTGCTGAAGGAAAATAACTGTTTAGATCGACTTATCTAGAAAAACATATTTTTCACAAATGAGGAGAAAATAAAGACCTCTTCTTGAGACAAACAAAAACTGAGAACTTATTACCAGCAAATACAGACCTCACTACCAAGACTCTGGAAAAATCTTTCAGTTTAGGAAGGGAAGAAGGAAAATGGTATCAAAAAGATCTAAGTTTTAGGAAGAAATGCTGAACAAACCAAATTGTTAAATACATAAATAAACTTTTATAAAACATTATAATAATATCTAGTTTGGAGAATGTTTTTTTAAAACGTAAAATTTCAAAAATAGATAATGTAACTCCTAGATGGAAGATTAAGTAATTGGAGTAAAAATATTCTAAGATATTTTAATTATTTAGGTAAGATAATATTGATTAATTTTAGATTTTAAGTATATATATACTGAAGGGGAATCTCAAAGAATAGGTATGCAGTATGTGATTTCCAGTACAATAAAAACAGAACTTTGAATGCTGTGTGAAGTCTAAAGGGAAGGGGTAAAGGATAAGCACAGAAAAATCAGGAAAATATAAAATATAATATATTAATATTTAATATTATATCAATTAAACATTAAAATAACAATAAATATTGAAATTGTCATTATTTTTGAACCTAGATAATGTTGGGCTGGCAGGAAGGGCTACCAGAGATGGTGAAAATTCCTGCCACAAGACCTGAACTCGGACAGGAGAACAAAGGACCAAGATGGCGAAAGTTCCCGCCACACCACCTGAGCTCGGAAAGGAGAACAAAGGCCCAAGCAGGAATCTGAGACCCCTGCCCCGGGCTCCTGTGGACCAATGGGATCCCGATGAGCAGCGGGATATCCAAATAAGGGAAACTTGCCAAAAGACCCCTGAGCTTTCCCCAAGACCCCTTAAAAGCCCCCTCCTCCCTGCCTTGGGCGCGACTTCCGCCACTCTGCTTTCCAGAGTGGCGGAACCTCACCCGAGGGTGCCCACCTCCTCCCGGCGCAACTTTCCTGGCTCCTCTTCTCCTGAGCCCTGAAACTTCGCCGGAGAGTGTTTTTAATAAATCTTGCCTTGCACCCACTTTGCCTGGTGTTGTGTTTATCTCGCCGGAAAAAACCTTACAGATAACATGATATGTAACAAAATACCTACCTAAAATGCACACAACAGTGAGAATGTACTTAATATCACTAAACTGTACACTTAAAAGTAGTTAAAATGGTCATTTTATGTTATGAATATTTACAAAAAATATAAAGTACACAGAGAAACAGGAAAATGCAATGCAAAGTGAGAAAAGAAGACATTCAATTAAAACTAATTCAAAATTAACACGGATGAATGATATAGTGGACAAAGACACTAAAAGTCATTACAATATTACTATCATCCATATGTTCCAAAGGTTAATTCAACATATGCAATACATTAACTGAGACCCAAATTATATTTCTAAAGATGAATGCTACATTATATGAAGTGAAAATTACACTGAATATAATTAACAGGAGACTACACATTGCAAAAGAAATAAATTATTGAATTTGAAAATAGAAATTACACTAAGATAGACAGAAAAAAAGAATGGAATATCAGTGAACTGTGGCCAATTTCAAGAGGATTGACTACATATACAAATTCGGAGTCGCCAAAGGACAAAAGAGAGAAAAGACCAAAAAAAAAGAAAAAACTTTCGAGGAAAGAATAGCAAAAAAAAATTTCCTAGTTTGATAAATGGTACAAAACTACAGCTCCAAAAATGTAAAAATTCCAGGCACAAAAAATATGAAGAAAACTACACCAAAGCATACAGTAATCAAATTGCTCAAAACCACTGATAAAGGGGGGAGGAGACAAAATGGCAGAGAAATAGGACACACTGTTTCAACCTGTCCCCTAAAGTGAGCTGATTACCTACGAAAGAACTCTGATCACCCATGAAATCAGCCCGAGATTAGAATTATACACTTCTGGATCTCTATGGGGGCAAAAGATGCCAGTGGACAGGTAAATCAGAGTGGGAACATCAGACTGATATCATAAGATAAACAAAAAGGAGAGGGAACCACCAGACCCCATTGGAAAGTGACCCACTGGAAAGTAATACCCCAATAAGAGAGTGCCCTATGATTGGGGACCAGCATTAACTTGGAGTCTGGTTGAAAGCACTTAAAATGAGCAAAAGATCTTAAGGGGAAATTGTTGGAATTGGGCAGTTAGAGACAGGGACTTAAGCCCATGGACCCAGGATGGCCACCGCTGGCAGGGAACCCTCAGAGAGTGCAGTGAAGCCCAGTCTTGGTCCCTGAGCCACCAGCATGCCTGAAAGCATCTGGGTGGCAGTTGCCGTGAGGTCTGGGGTGGACGCCAGCAGGCAGAACCACAGCCTTTTGCACTCTGCACGCCCACTGCATGACCAGAGTCTCAGTCACACCCCACACTCTCCCCTGAGAGGTCCGGGTGGGTGCTAGCCAGCACTCTCTAGGACCTGGAGAGTTGAGCACTCCCAGCCCAGGCCACTGTGAAAATCTCAGTGTGCTATCTGCATGGGACCTCTCTGGTGGTCTGGACCTGCTCAGACAGCTGCAGCTAGTATTTCTCATGGTTTGGGGTACAAGCAAGAGTTCCTGTAACCCCAGAGACCATGACTGGGGACTTGCTCTGCCAGCAACAGAGTGGGAATTTATGTGCTCTGGAGCACCCAGAGAGGAACAGACTGAAGCTTCTCTCCGCGAGGGAGGTCTGGGTGCAGTTTGCTTTCCTCTAAACCTCCAAAGAACAGCCAAAAGCCACCAAGGAGAGAGAAAACTAACAAACAAAAACCTCCAGAGAACAAAGACTTGAAAAACCGGTTTCCTCAGAGCCCAGCCCCTTGATGGAGGCAGGAGGACTCAGCTATAGCAAGACTCCCAAAAAAACCACTCAGCAGGCCCCTCCCCCAGAAAGCCAGCCAAAACAAACAAACAAACAAACAAAAGAACAACTACACTACTTCATAGATACTTTTATTTTTAACTCATTCCCACTATTCTGGTTCTTTTCATTTTTATTTTTTATATAACTCTTTAACCTATTTACCATCACAATGAGATGTTCAGTACATTAAATTCCATAATAACCTTTTAACCTGAACTTTTTTGATACATATACCTGTGTTTTTCTTTTGCTTTTCTGTTTTTTAATTTACCTTATTTTATTTTATTTCTTTAATATTCATATAGAGATAAGCTTCAAGGTAATCCCCTTTCCATAATCAATGGTATCCCTATATGTAAACCAGTTTTAATCCCCCTTTATCTCAGGAAAGTTGAGTCCTTTAACAAAGATATCAATATACATCCAGGAAGAATCAAAATAAACTTTCTTGCCCACACTGAGAATTTATAACCACCCTCCCATCTTTTTCTTCTGTCAGTGTTTCTGTGTATTTTTTTTTTTTGTTCTGGTAGTATATAAATCTTATACTTGGTGTTCATTTTGACAGGGTTCTCTTTATTTATTTATTTTTTCTCTTGTTAACTACTATTGTCAGTCTTTTTGTTTGTCTGTTTTTGCTTGTATACTTCATAAATCTTACCTTTGGGGCCCATTCTGGCTGGGTCTTCTCTTTTTCTTTCCTGTCTCTCTCTTTCTCTGTCTCTTTTTTCTTTTTTTCTTTCTTTTTGGTGGTGACTTCCAGTTGCTCAGAAGTGTTCCAGGGTGCACCTTGCCTGCACTAGAGTTGATACATTCAGCTACACATCCATTCAGCCATCTCTCACCAAAATGACTAGGAGGAGGAATACCCAACAGAAGAAAAATTCAGAGACTGGCCCTTCTCCATCAGAGCTTTTGGATATGGACATAAATAGTATGTTGGAAAGGCAATTCAGGATAACAATTATCCAGGCAATAGCTAGGTTGGAGAAAGTTTTGATGACAAAATGGAATTGATTAGGGCAGAAATGAAAGTCACCAGAGAAGATGTTAACAATGCTATCAGTGACATCCAATATAACCTAAGTTCTCTAAAAGCTAGGGTAACTGGGGAAAAGATAGAATTAGTGATCTGGAGGACAAACAGAGAGAGAAAAAGGATCAGGAGGAAGCCTGGAACAAACAGCCAAGAAGCCATGAAAACAGAATTAGGGAAATAAATGATGCAATGAAACATTCCAACATCAGATTATTGGAATCCCCGATGGGGAAGAGAAAGAAAGAAGACTAGAAGATGTAGTTGAACAAATCTCCATGAAAATTTTCCCAATCTCGTGAATGGAACCAGCATTCATGTACTGGAGGCATAAAGGTCTCCCCCCAAGGTCATAGAATCTAGAAAGACCTCAAGACACCTGATTGTGAAAATGATGAATCATAACTTTAGACAGGAGCTCTTGAAAGCAGCTAAGGAGAAGAGATTCTTTATGTACAGAGGAAGGTCCATCAGAATAACATCAGACCTGTCCACAGAAACCTGGAAAGCCAGAAAGGGCTGGCAAGATGTATTCATGGCACTAAATGAGAAGAACATGCAGCCAAAAATACTTTATCCAGCAAGACTGCAATTCAAAATGGATAGAGAGATAAAGAGCTTCCAAGACCAGCAAGGTTTAAAAGAGTATGTGACCACCACACTGCAAGAAATATTAAGGGGGATTCTATAAAAGAGGGAAAAAACCAAGAATATCATTGAACAGAAATATATGGAGACAATCTATAGAAACAAAGACTTCACAGGTAACACGATGTCAATAAAAATGTATCTCTCAATAATCACTCTCAACGTGAATGGCCTAAATGCGCCCATGACACAGGGTTGCTGATTGGATACAATGACAGGACCCACCCATATGTTGTCTACAAGAGACCCATTTTGAACCTAAAGATACATCCAAACTGAAAGTGAAGGGCTGGAGAAGCATCTTTCATGCTAATGGACCTCAAAAGAAGGCTGAGGTAGTGATTCTCCATCAGATAAATTAGATTTTAAACTAAAGACTGTGGTCAGAGATACAGAAGGACACTACATAATTCTTAAAGGGACTATCCACCTAGAAGACCTAACAATTGTAAATATTTATGCCCCCAATATGGGAGCAGCCAATTACATAAGAAAACTGTTAATCAAGATAAAGAGTAAGATTGATATGAATACATTAATAGTAGGAGATCTTAACATGCCACTCCCAATTACAGACAGATCATCCAAGCAGAAAATCAATAAAGAAACAAGAGCATTGAAGGACACATTGGACCAGATGGACCTCATAGATATATACAGAACATACCACCCTAAAACAACAGAATACTCATTCTTCTCCAGTGCACATGAAACTTTCTCCAGAATAGATCACATACTCGGTCACAAATCAGGGTTCAACCAATATCAAAAGATTGAGATTATTCCCTGCATATTCTCAGATCACAATGCTTTGAAACTGGAGCTCAACCACAAGGAAAAGTTTGGAAGGAATTAAAACACCTGGAAGCTAAAACCACGTTGCTAAAGAATGCTTGGAGAACATGGGGAGTTAGAGAAGAGAAGGGAGTTGGGGGATATTGGAAGGGGAGGTGAATCATGAGAGACTATGGACTCTGAAAAACAATCTGAGGGGTTTGAAGTGGCGGAGGGGTGGGAGGTTGGAGTACCAGGTGGTGGGTATTATAGAGGGCACGGATTGCATGGAGCACTGGGTGTGGTGAAAAAATAATGAATACTGTTATGCTGAAAATAAATAAATAAATTAAAAAAAAAAAAGAATGCTTGGATTAACGAGGAAATCAAAGAAGAACTTAAACAATTCATGGAAACCAATAA
Organism: Mustela putorius furo; assembly: GCF_011764305.1. NCBI lineage: Eukaryota > Metazoa > Chordata > Mammalia > Carnivora > Mustelidae > Mustela > Mustela putorius. Next base: position 38,120,600 of record NW_025421987.1, read on the forward strand.
GAATGAAGACTCTTCAGTCCAAAACCTATGAGATACAGCAAAGGCAGTCCTAAGGGGGAAATACATAGCCTTACAAGCCTCCCTCAAAAAAATTGAAAAATCAAGAATACACCAGCTGTCTCTACAGCTCAAAGAACTGGAGAATCAACAACAAATTAAGCCAACTCCACACACAAGATGGGAAATAATCAAGATTAGAGCACAGATCAATGAGATAGAAACTAGAGATGCAGCAGAATGCATCAATGAAAAAGAGGCTGATTTTTTGAAAGAATCAATAAGATCAAAAACCATTGGCCAAACTAATCCAAAAGAAAAGAGAGAAGACTCAAATTAATATAATTATGAATGAAAATGGAGAGATCACAACTAACACCAAAGAAGTAGAAACAATCATAAGAAATTGTTATCAACAGTTATATGCCAATAAATTAGCAACCTAGATGAAGTGGATGCATTCCTGGAAAACTATAAACTTCCAAAATTGAACCAGGAAGAAACTGACAACCTAAACAGACCAATATCTAGTAATGAGATTGAAGCAGTGATCAAAAACGTCCCAAAAAACAAAAGCCCAGGACCCGATGGATTCCCTGGGGAATTCTACCAAACTTTCAAAGAAGAAATAACACCTATTCTCCTGAAGCTGTTTCAAAAAAAATGAAGAAAGAGGAAAAATTTCCAAACTCTTTTTATGAAGCCAACATTACCCTGATACCCACACCAGGCAAAGACCCAACCGAAAAGGAGAATTTCAGACCAATATCCCTGATGAATATGGATGCTAAGATTCTCAACAAGATCCTTAGCTAATAGGATCCAACAGCACATTAAAAAGATTATCCACCATGACCGCATGGGATTCATCCCTGGGTTGCAAGTATTGTTCAACATTTTCAAATCAAACAATGTCATAGAACAAACCAATAAGAGAATAGAGAAGAATCACATGGTCCTCTCAATTGATGCAGAAAAAGCATCTGACAAAATCCAGCATCCGTTCTTGATTAAAAAGCTTCAAAGTATAGGGATAAAGGGAAAACATGCAGCCAACTTCATAAAATCTATCTATGAACAACCCACAGCCAATATCATCTTCAATGGGACAAAACTGACAGCCTTCCCACTGAGATCAGGAACATGACAAGGATGCCCATTCTCACCACTCTTGTTCAACATAGTATTAGAAGTCCTAGCGACAGCAATCAGACAACAAAAAGAAATAGAAGGTATTCAAATTGGCAGTGAAGAAGTCAAACTCTCTCTCTTTGCAGATGACATAATATGGAATACCCAAAAGACTCCACCCCCAAACTACTAGAACTCATACAGCAATTCAGTAATGTGGCAGGATACAAAGTCAATGTACAGAAATCAGCTGCTTCCTTATACACTAACAATGAAAATGCAGAAAGGGAAATTAGAGAATTGATTCTATTAACTACAGCAAAAAGAACCATAAGAACCATAAGATATCTGGGAATAAACCTAACCAAAGAGATAAAGGATCTGTACTTGAGGAACTACAGAACTCTCATGAAAGAAACTGAAGAAGACACAAAAAGATGGAAGACCATTCCATGCTCATGGATCGGAAAAATAAACATTGTTAAAATGTCTGCTGCCCAGAGCAATCTATACTTTCAATGCCATCCCGATCAAAATACCAGGAGCATTTTTCAAAGAGCTGGAGCAAACAATCCTAAAATTTGTATGGAATCAGGAGAGCCCCTGAATTGCTAAGGAAATTTTGAAAAAGAAAAACAAAACTGGGGGCATTATGTTGCCTGATTTCAAGCTTTACTACAAAACTGTGATCACCAAGACATCATGGTACTGGCATAAAAACAGACACATAGACCAGTGGAACAGAGTAGAGAGCCCAGATATGGACCCTCAATTCTATGGTCAAATAATCTTTGACAAAGCAGGAAAAAATACCCAGTGGAAAAAAGAGAGTCTCTTCAATAAATAGTGCTGGGAAAATTGGACAGCTATGTGTAGAAGAATGAAATTTGACCATTCTCTCACACCATACACAAACATAAACTCAAAATGGATAAAAGACCTCAATGTGAGACAGGAATCCATCAGAATCCTAGAGGAGAACATAGGGAGTAGCCTCTTGGACATTGACCACAGCAACTTCTTTCAAGATACGTCTCCAAAGGCAAAGGAAACAAAAGCGAAAATGAACTTTTGGGACTTCATAGAGATCAAAAGCTTCTGCACAGCAAAGGAAACAGTCAACAACAACAACAACAAAAAAAAAGGCAACCCACAGAATGGGAGAAGGTATTCACCAATGACACTACAGACAAAGCACTGATATCCAAGATCTATAAAGAACTCCTCAAACTCAACACACACAAAACAGATAATCATGTCATGTCAAAAAATGGGCAGAAGACATGAACAGACACTTCTCTAAAGAAGACATACAAATGGCTAACAGACACATGAAAAAATGTTCAATATCACTAGTCATCAGGGAGATTCAAACCAAAACCACATTGAGATACCACCTTACACCAGTTAGAATGACCAAAATTAACAAAACAAGAAACAACATGTGTTGGAGAGGATGTAGAGAAGGGGGAACCCTCTTACACTGTTGGTGGCAATGCAAGTTGGTGCAGACACCAACTGAGAGTTTTAGAGGGGAGTGGGGGAGGGGGTTGGATGAGCCTGGTGGTGGGTATTATGGAGAGCACTATTGCATGGAGCACTGGGTGTGGTGCATAAACAATAATTCTGGAACACTGACACTAAAAAAAAATTTAAAATTAAAAAAAGATAACATAAAATATTTACATCTTTTCAATATTTAAAAATAAAATACAGAATTAAAATAAAGAAATAATTTAAAACTGTTTAATCCACAAAATTAGTTTAGTACAAAGTTAGGTATGTGTACTATTTAACATAATATTAATATCATAGGTAAAGTTATAGCATGACACAAAACACAAATGCTGAGAGGAAGAAATGGAAGTTTACTATTTCAAGACAATTATATTATATGTGAAGCATCATAATATCACTTGAAGGTAGAATACAATCAGTTAAAGAGATATACTATAGATCCTATAATAACCACACAAATAACAACAACAAAAAGTGCTGTAGCTAATGAGGATATAACATAGTATCATAAAAATTAGTAAATTCTCAAAGTGGTAAAAGGGGGGAAGGGAAATATACAAGAAATAAAATATGAAGGAAAGTAGAAAACAAATAGTATATTGATAGATTTCAACCTAAGCATATCAATAAGCAAATGTCAATGGTCTCAATCTGAAATTAAAAACAAAGATGTTCGGGGCACCTGGGTGGCTCAGTGGGTTAAAGCCTCTGGCTTTAGCTCAGGTCATAATCCCAGGGTCCTGGGATAGAGTCCCATATCTGGCTCTCTGCTCAGCAGGGAGCCTGCTTCCTCCTCTCCCCCCCCCCCGCCCCCGCCCCACCTCTCTGCCTACTTGTGATCTCTGTCAAATAAATAAATAAAATCTTTAAAAAAAAAAATGTTCAAAATGGATAAAAAAGACAAAACAATTATATGTTGCCTATAAGAAACATACTTTAAATATAAAGATAAATAATTTAACAGGAACATAATGGGAAAAGATACATGGTATTAACACTAATTGAAATAAATCTAAAGAGACTGTATGAATATAAAAAATGGTAAATTTGAGAGAAAAAAATATTACCAGGGGCTCCTGGGTGACTCAGCAGGTTAAAGCCTCTGCCTTCGGCTCAGGTCATAATCCCAGGGTCCTAGGATCAAGCCCCACATCCCCACATCCGGCTCTCTGCTCGGCAGGGAGCCTGATTCCCCACCCCACCCCCCACTCTCTCTGTGCCTGCCTTTCTGCCTACTTGTGATCTCTGTCTGTCAAAGAAATGAATAAAATCTTAAAAATATTACCAGAATAAGAACTTTATTTCATAATGATAAAGGAGTGAATTCATAAAGCAGATGTAGCATTCCTAAAATTTTTTACCTTTATACCAGAGCTTCAAAATATGTAAAGCAAAATCAGATAGAACTACAAGGAAAATGAAACAAATTTACAATCATAATCAGATATTTCTCTAGATCTCTTCAATAACAGAAGTACGCAGACATCAACAAGTACATAGAAGATCTGAACAACACTATCAACCCATTGACATTTGTTGAACACTCCAAAGAAGAGAAGAATACACACTATTTTCAAATATACATAGAACATTTACCAAGTTAGTCCTCTATCACAATCACACACCATGTCTCAATAAATTTGAAAGATCTCAACCCATCTATACAAAATATGTTCTCTGATCACAAAGGAATGAAATTAGAAATAAATTATAGAAAGATATCTGGAAAATCCTCAAATATTTGGAAATTGAATAGCACATTTTTAAATAATCCACAGGTCAAAAAGCAATCTAAAAAAAATATGATATATTTTGAGCTAAATGAAAATTAAAACCTTCACAAAAGAAGATTCCAAGTCCACATGACTCTCTTAAGCCATTTTAAAAGATATTCCCAGTTATGCAAAAATTCTTCTAAAGTAACTAAAAAGAGGGATTACTTCCTATCTCGGTCAGCTCAGGCTATTATAACAAAATACCATAGACTGGGTGGCTTTAAGTAACAGATATTTTTTTCTTTCAGTTGGAGAGGCTGGGAGGTCCAAGATCAAGGTGCTGACCAATTTGGTTCCTGATTAGATCTTTTTTATGGCTTGTAGACAGCTGTTTTTTCACTGTATCCTTAGTGGTAGATCTTGCCTCTCTTTCTCTTTCTCTTTTTATAAGGACACTAATCCCATCATAGATCCCTCATAATCCCTCATAATCTTGTCTAAATTATCACCCAAAACTGTGGCCTCCTGACACATCACATTGGGGACTGGATTGAATTTTGAAGGGACACAAACATCAGTCCATAACCTTGTGCCAACTCCTTCTATAACACCAGCATTAAGTTGATACCAGATAAAACAAGGGAAAATATTACTGGGAAACTACAGATAAGAAGTGACCATAGATGCAAAAATTCAAAGGAAAATTTTAACAAATATAATACAACAATATATAAAATAAGGATGATACATATATCCAAGTGGAATTAAATCCAAGAATGCCACCTGATTTAATATTTTGCAAAAATCAATATTACCATATTAAAAACTAAAAGGAAAAAAATTTTGATCATCTCAGTTGGCACAAAAAAACCTTGCAACATCAAAGATCTGTTCCTGTTTAAAACTTTGAGAAATGAGGACTATAAGAAACACTCTTCTACCCAATAGAGGGCATCTGAAAATAAAACAAAGAAAACAAACAGAACGCAGCAACTAACATTGTATTTCATAGTGAACGTCTACATGCCCTGCCCCAAGACCAGGAATAAGACAAGAATGTCCACTTTCACTACTTCTCATCAACATTGTACTAAAGGATTTAGCCAGTGTAATAAGTAAACTTGATCTTGGGTTCAAATAAATACATATTTTATTGTTCCCACAGAGGTCTTAAAACTCTTGTAATTTCCTGAGTAATAGAGATGAGAGGAATGTCCTTTATTATTCATAAGAAACCCCTTTCAATCATGCCTGAGTTTATGCTAGTGAGTGACTTTGATCAGCCTCTGAATACCTTCAGGAAAGGGAACTTCTTGCCAGAGGAACAAACCACATGATTACAGAGTTGGAAACTTCAAGCCTACCCCATGACCTCCAGGACCAATGATTTAGTCATCATGCCTACACAATGTAACCTGTATAAAAGTCCTAAGCAAATGGATTCAGAGGACTTCTGCTTTGGTGTATACATCCATGTGCCAGAAAGGTGGCACACTCCAAACTCCATGGGGACAGAGTTCCTATTCTTGGTAACTATTCACACCTGGTCTATATACATCTTCATCTGGCTGTTCAGTATAATAAACCAGAAATAATAAGGGTGTTTTCTTGAGTACTGTGAGACATTATAGCAAATTATCAAACCTGGGGAAAGAGGTCTTATTGGAACTCCCAATTTGTAGCCAGCTTGAATGAAAAGTGTAAGTAATGTAGAGACCCACCACTTAAAATTGGCCTTTGAAGTAAGGGCTGTCCTTTGGTACTCATCCCTTAATCTATGGGGTCTAAGTTAATTCTGGATAATTCACGTCAAAATTGAATGAAATTGGTCATCCAGTTTGTATCCAGAGAGAATTGGAGAATTGCTCGGTGTTGAAAATCCACAAGTATTAGAAATGTTGTGAGTAGAGAAGCAGTTATTTATTAAGTAAAACAAATAAAAGCCATCCATATTGGAAAGGAAAAATGAAATTGTCTGCATTCGCATGCATCATGATCATCTATGTAGTAAATCTGACAGAAATTACAAAAATTATTAGAACCATCAAGTACATTTATCAAATTTACAGAATATATAAGGTCAACATACACAACTCAACTGAAATTTTTTTAAGATTTTATTTATTTATTTGAAAGGTAAAGAGAGAGAGAAAATGAGGGAAGGATGGGCAAAGGGAGAGGGAGAAACAGACTCCTCGCTGAGCAGGGAGCCAATACAGGGCTTAATCCCAGGACACTGAGATCATGACCTGAGTCGAACGCAGAGTTGAAGGTAGAGCCACCCAGGTGCTCCATCAATTCAAGTGAGTTTTTATATAATATCAAGGAAAAATTAGAAATTGAAATTTAAAAATAATATCATTTACAATAGCATCAAAGAATATGAAATATAGTATTTAGGGTTAAGCCTGACCAAGATTTATAAAAACTATACACAAAAAAATTACAGAACACTGCAAAGAGAAATGGGGAAATGGGGAAAGGCCTGAATAAATAGGTAATCTACTATGCTCATGGACTGGAAGAATTATTATTGTTAAGATATCAGTTCTCCTCAAATTGACATAAACTTCAACATAATCAAGTCACAATCCTAAAATTCTTCTTTGCAGAAATTGATAAACTAAGTCTAAAATTCAGATGGAAATGGAAGGTACCCAGGATAGCCAAAAAAAAACTTTGTAAAAGAACAAAGCCAGAGAGCTAAAACTACCTGACTTCAAGATTTATAAAGCTACAAGACAGTATGATATTGGTGTAACATAGACAAATAGTTCAATAAAACAGAACAGAGTGCCCATAAGTAGGCCCATACAGATGGGCACAAATTAGTTTTGACAAAGATAGAAGAAGGTAATTTACTGGTGCTGGTATATGCACATGAGTATCAAAATGCAAAAAAAAAAAAAAAGAACTTCAGTCTGTATGTCACATAAATGTCATATGTCATACAAAATTCCATCAAAATGGATTCTAGACCTAAATGTGTAACCTAAACTATGAAACTTCTAGAATAAAACACTCTAAGATTTTGTGATACCAAAAAATTTTCTTAGTTGCAATACCAAAACTATAATCCATAAAAGAAAAATGTCAATAAATTATTCATCAAAATAAAAAGAGTCCTGTTTTAAAAACAAAACAACCAAAACCAAAAACATCTCTTCAAAAGACACTGAACACTGTAAAAAGAAAGAAAGAACTTGTATTCAGAATATACAAAGAATTTTCAATAAAGAGAAACTGTACCCCAGTTTTTTTTTTCTGATTAAAAGATATTTGTTATCAGAGCTTATGAATTATATTGACTACACAGTTTTTCTAAAGGAGAAAAACATTTCAGCACTTACCAAAGAAAATATATGAGTGTTAAGTAAGTTAATAATAGGACAGTCATCAGTCTTTATGGAGATTATATTAAAACTACAATGAAAGATAATTAATACATAACACTGTATGCCAACTATACTTTAATAATAATTTTTTAAAACCATAAGAGAAAATACACATATACCGTAATGTCTCAGATTAAAAAGACCAACCATACCATATATTGATAAAAATGCAGGAGAACAGGAAATCTCAGACATTGGTGGGAGGAATGTAAAATAGTGTGACCACTTAGAAAAAACACTTTTGCAATTTCTTTAAAAGTTAGACAACTACATACTGTGTGATACAGCAATAGCCTTCAGGTTTTTACCCAGGAAAACAGAAGCACAGGTCTACAAAAATATTTGCACAAGAATGTTTACAGCTTTATTTATGATGGCATAAAATTGGAAACAAACCAAATGTCCATCAACAGATAAACAGATAAACAAAATGGCATATTCATACAAAGAAATATTATTTAGCAATAAAAAGAATGAGCTATTAATGTGTGAACTTATCTCAAGTAATGATACTCAGTGAAAGAAACCAGGAATCCCCACCACCAAAAAAAGAAAAAAAAAAAGGAGCACATATTGTATAATTACATCTATATAAAAATCTAGAATATGCAAACTGAGATATAGTTATAGAAAGCAGATCAGTGGTTGCCTGGGGATGGAAGGAGAGCAAGAGTTTTGGGGTAGGATTATAAAGAAGAATAAGAAAACAGGGATGATGGATAAGTTCATTATCTTGATTATGCTGATGATTCACAAGTATAAACAAAGTCAAAATGTAATAAATTATATGCTTGAAATACGTGCAAAATTTAACAAATTGTTATATCAATTATACCATAATAAAGCTCTTTTTAGGTGTTCTGAAATAAAGCATAAGCACTAATACATTTATATTACAAGGAATATCTTTTAAACTAGTACTCGGAAAAAGAAAGTATAGCAAAAATGTTAGCCAATCTAGCAAAGCAGGGCAAAGAAAAAAGTGAAACAGGGCATGGAAAGTAAACATAGTAAACAAGATATAAAAATTAAGATTGTAAAACAGTGACCAAATATGTAAGTAACCACAACAAATATGAATGGTTTAAACTCTCCTATTAAAAGTTAAAATTCTCAGAGTTCATAAAAATGGGGTATATATTTTCTATTAAAAAGCTGTAGCGGGCGCCTGGGTGCCCTGGCTCTGCCTTCGGCTCAGGTCTTGATCTCAGGGTCCTGGGATCAAGACCTGCATCGGGCTCTCTGCTCAGCGGGGAGTCTGCTTCTCCCCCTCTCTCTCTGCCTGCCTCTCTGCCTATGTGTGACCTCTGTCAAATAAATAAATAAAATCTTAAAAAAAAAAAAATAGCTTTGGCTGTAAAAGGTATACATAATATAAAATGTCACAGAGAATTGAAGAGAGACAGACTACGACATATCCGGCAAATACTAACTAGTGAAAGGACGGACTGGGCAGCCATGGAGGTAAGGGGTTCAGATCTCCCATCAAGAGAGAACTTACCATTCACATGCAAGGAGGGCAATCAGCTGATGCCCTCCAGTTGCTAAGGCCTTCAGGATCCGTTTCAGCTTTTGAGGCTGAGGTCATACACTTCCCAGCCAATGACTAAATGTTTTGCACTTCTGTTCATGAAAGATTCTTCTTAGATGCAGTCTTTGCTCCAGGGTTTCTCATTGGTTTGGCTAAGACGTTGGCAGTTCTATATCTGGATCTGAGGCTCTTGTATCCTGCTTCTTCCCCTTTCCTTTCACAGGTCTCATTCAGATCAGTGTCATGGTCTGAAGCCCCTTCTTCCCTATCCTACTTCCTGCCCCTTTAATCTTTCACACATAGAACCCCTCTCTCCCAAATAACCTTTACTGCTCCTAACTCCATCTCAGCCTCTGCTTTCTGGAGGACCTAACATATAGCTGTTTTAGTTTCTAGATTTCTCCTGATTCAGTAGGTCTAAAAAGTGGATCTGGGTAATTATTTCTTTTATTTCCCCACATAATTCTCAGGTTCAACCACATTTAGCACCCCTGTAGTGGAAGATTCTAATACATTTGTTTCCTGTACCTTACAATTTAGCATTTGTAAACTATCTTGAAGTCTTTATTTACAGGGCAAATACATTCTATTTTGTTTGTTTGTTTTTTAAGATTTTATTTATTTGTTTGACAGACAGAGATCACTAGTAGGCAGAGAGGCAGGCGGAGAGAGAGATAGAAGCAGGCTCCCCGCCAAGCAGGGACCCCGCGACGGGGCTCCATCCTAGAACCCTGGGATCACAACCCAAGTCGAAGGCAGAGGCTTTAACCCACTGAGCCACCCAGGTGCCCCTACAGGGCTGTTTTGACATATGTTATCAAGTTAAGGTGTAAACACAATTTTGCTTTTTTGTTTTTCAGTAATATTTAAGCAGGTATCTTTGAACCCAGTTGTTTGTGAACCTCATCCCACCCAGGAATGGATGAAGAATTAAGAAAAGGTCAAGGACAGGGTTTGATGTCTACTGTGTATTGCTTGGTAATATTTATATGGGGAAGCTTAATGGATTGGTTTGGGGGTATACCTAAATGGTGTCAAAATGGTTTGGTAAAAATTATGTGGTCAATGTGATGAGATTAGTTTACCTCCAAAAGAAACTAAGAATCTTTTTAATGATAAAGCCTAGTGTAACCAAAATGTCTGGAGGGAGGAAAACAGTGACAAAAGGACTGTCTTAAAAGTTTCATGTTTCTGGGGCACCTGAGTGGCTCAGTGGGCTAAGCCTCTGCCTTTGGCTCGGGTCATGATTTCAGGGTCCTGGGATCGAGCCCACATCAGGCTTTCTGCTCAGCAGGGAGCCTGCTTCCTCCTCTCTCTCTCTGCCTGCCTCTCTGCCTACTTGTGATCTAGGTCTGTCAAATGAATAAATAAAATCTTTTTTAAAAAAAAGTTTCATGTTTCTTCATTGTTTCATTTCATTCATTTATTAATGTTTCATTCATGCAAAATGAAAGAATGAATGGATTTTGTTTTAATTTCTACCATAATGAAAATTTTTAATATTTTTCCTGCTATGGAGAGCCAGACTTTTTTCATAAATTTTTATAAATAAAATATATTTTTCATAAACTTAAAAATAATATGTACATTCTTTTTTTCTTTTTTCTTTTTTTTCTTTTATTTTTTCAGTGTTCCAAGATTCATTGTTTATGCCCCACACCCAGTGCTCCATGTAATACATGCCCTCCTTAATACCTACCTCCACATTATTAATACCGTATTCCACAGAAAAATTGAAGGCAAGAGTCCTGTCATCCCTTGGCCATTCTCTTAGCACAGAGATCAAATTCTATGGATATTCAAGTTCTTCATAATGCATATTTAGCTGCTTATATGCTCAATGAACATTGGTTATTTGCTAACACCTCACAATAAAATGTACATCAGGAAAATACACAATTTCAATTTATCACGTCTTTAGAAACTATTAGGCATTAGCTATCAATTTCTATTGAGATATGAGTTCAGAAAGTAATTCCTCACATGTGTTCCCTCTCTCTTACTCCTGCTTTCTTTCATGACAGAAAAACATAAATTCAATTTTGTCAAACAGTGTAATTTTTATTATAATCATATATTACATTAGTTAACTGATTAAAAACAAGAAGTGGGAATTTGTAGATACTAAAATAACAGTATATGGAAAGGCACATTCAAACACGTTTGAAGGGAATGTAAATTGATACAATTTGACATATCAATGCAATAAAAAAAAATGCACAAACCCTTTTGACCTGAAATTCCACTATATTTATTCTATAAATATACTTAAACAAATACAAAGAGATCTTTCTACAAGAAACATTCTATGTGGTATTGCTTATAATACTGAAACAAACAAATAAAACTTAAAAGAATCTAAATGTCTATCACTAGGACTGTAGTTAATTAAATTATGACATAACCATACAATGGAATTTTATAACCATTAAAAAGAATGAGGTAGCTCTGCTTCTTTGATATAAAAGATCTCCAAGACCTATCATATTATTAGCTTTCTATAAGTGCAGAAGAACATCATGATATGTTCCCATTTGTGTCTTAGCAAGGATATGTGTATATATATGTAAATAGATCTATGAATATACACCCATACCTTGGGTGTACAGATGTATGTACGTAAAATTTTCAGGAAGAATACATAAAATATGTTGATTGTTCCTTCTACAGAGTTCTTTCTAGAGGAAACTCAGTTTTCATTATCTATTACACTAAACAATTTGAGTATTTTATCATGAGCATTTGCTTTCTTTGTAATAATATCAGTTCTTCAGAGAACTAGCTAATAGCAGCTAATATTCTAAAATTTCAATTACAAAAGGATATGTATCCAAACTCTTTAAAAATCTCTATCTTCTCATAATCCTTGAAAAGCTAATTCCAAAATGGGTTTTCCATAATAGAGCTCTAAGAAAATCAAAATAGTAGCTCTGCCTTATATTTATTCATTTGTTCTGCTGCTCCAATAACTTATGAAGTATGGAGATACAGTCTATCAATTTTACTTTGTAACACCTGAGACCACTTCACTTGCTCACAGTATCATAGAGTGGATTGTTCTTCTCTGTGTAGCTGGCATAAGGTTGCATTTCTTCCTAAGAAAGAACTCAAAGTCAAAAGCAATTCAAAAAAGCCAGAAATCATCAACTACACCTATGTTTTCCTCACAGGTGCCCCCAGATTCAGTCATCTACAGGAGTGCTTATATTTGTGTCTCTGGGCTTATATGGATATAAAAGAAGGACTATTTTCTATTATTTAGTCAAAAATTTATTGATTATTTAAGTGTGAGATGGTAATGTTGTGTGATGGTAGGAATGAAAAAGAATGAGGTAACATGAAAGGTATTTCAAAGGAGAGGGTCACAGACTTGGTAAGCTACTGGTTATGAGATTATGGAGCAGGAGATATTTAAGACCAATTAAGAAGGAAATGATGATAGTATGGAGAAAGAGAAGTCAAGAATTAGAGAGTTTTATAAGGGAGGAAAGACTAATTCAGTTTCTCCAAACATTACGATCAAAATTTGGCAAATATTATGAGCTATATAGGATACAGTTCTTGAAATGAAAATGTTGTTCAGAATGTGTATGAATTGTATAAGATAGATAATTGACAAAATAAGCACACCTGAGTATTAGCATTATAAAATTAGAATTTTTGCTTTTTAATTAAAAATACTAATATTGAGGCAACTTACAAATTGCCTGGCTATATTTTGACATTGAAGCTTAAAATTTGCAAAAATATTTTTTAATATTATCTTACCTCCTCAACAACTGAAGTAGCTGCTGTTTTTTTTAATTTGCATTTTCTGCAAAAATAAAAATAAGCTGGAGTGAATTCAGAAAACATCATTATTTAATTAAAAATGGGAAAACAAAACAGTATACAATTGACAAGTGTGGTTCATTTTTTTTATAGAAGTTATAATAATATAGAAAGGAATTAACAGAAATAAGAATGCTAGTGGTAGCCCATACACCTAAATGAGATAATTCTCATATGGGAAGAGGAGTGAACTTATGCAAAAGAATCCTGATATATAGGATAAATGTGACACATCCTTTTTGTTACATAAAATGAATTATTATAATTCTTTACCCAAATAGAGAATTAAAATCTGTCTCTACCAAGATATTGCCCTAAACAGTTTAATTAGGTATGTTTGCATACCTAAGTAACCAAGTAAAATCCCTCTTGTCATTTAGAGGAATCCAAATAGAATACCTTTAGGACACGCTTCTTGATTATGGAAAAGTTAATGTTAACATATTAATTTTACCCCATCAATTCCGTATACCTTACCCCTTCTAGCCCAATAAAGCTGAAGAAAAAGCATTACTCAATACCTGCAGCAACGGGTTTTCCAAAGCCCAATGGATCCCACAACGATCAAGGCAACCAAAACGAAGGCAAACCAAAAAAAGGAGGTTATATAAAAAGTAGAGTTTAGTGATAACTGGTCACCTGTAAACATAGACACAAAAGCATATGGTTTATCTGTGGTGCATCCAATGAAATATTATTTAGCACTATAAAGAAATGAGCTATCAAGCCATGAAAAGACATGAAGGAACAAACTGAGGGTTTGGAAGGGAGGAGAGCGGGGGATTGGGAAAACCCAGTGGTGGGTATTAAGGAGGGCACGTACTATATGGAGCACTGGGTGTGGTGCATAAACAATGAATCTTGGAACACTGAAAAAATAAAATTAAATTTTAAAAAAAGACATGGAGGAAATTTAAACACATAGCACTCAGTAAAAGAAACCAATATGACACTGCTACATTCTGCATGATTACAAGCATATGACATTTTGGAAAGGACAAAACTATGGAGATAGTATAAAGATCAGGGGTTGCTAAAGGGTAGCGTGGAGGGAGAGATGAGTTAAGTGGAGAACAGAGGACCTTTGGGACAGTGAAAATGCTCTGTATGAAACTACAATGGTGGAGAGATACCAGTTCTACATTTGCTAAAACTCATAGAATGTACACCTAGAGTGAACCATAATGTAAACAATAAACTTTGAGTGATAATGTTGTCTTAATGTAGGTTCATCAATTCTCACAAATGTGCAAGTGTGACATGGTTGATGTAGAGAAAGCAGGAGACCGTGCATCTGTTGGGGCAATGGAAATATGGGAACTCTCTGCTGTGGACCTAAAACTGCTCTAAAAACTAAAGTCTAAAGTCACACACACACACACATAGTTCAAGAATGTTTCATGGGTCATGAAATTCACTTCTGTGATTTTAAACAGTTCTGACTCATTAATAGCTCAAATCATTATAATAAATTGATGTATTTCTGATTCGTGAGTGTTTATCAAGACATTAATCCTAAATCAATATTTTGTGGCTTTCAGGATTCATAAATGGTGACTTCATTGGTGGAGGCGGGGGTCTGAAGATTAGATTTCTCAGTTACAGTAATAGCAGGGTGTTTCTCATCTCCAATATTCAGAAGTAAATAAGGAGTTGTAAAGGAGGTAATTGGAAAAACAATCTAATCCTGAAGTCACCTTTCTTCCAGGTCCTTCAAACTGACATGAATGCATGGCAGCAACTTTCAATTATTTATTAACTCTGGCAACAATATAAGGCTCAGTTTGATAAGAAAAGTCAACAAAATAATCGCCAGCTCTGGTAGACAGGGGTTCTAAGACCTCACTGGAGCTGCATCATGAATGGGGCTGAGGGGAGCAGACAGAGGTGAATGGAGGCTAAGCAGAGTGGTGTCCTTTTCCTCCACATTCCTTCAACAGTTTGTTTCTAAACATTGCATTTTTCTTTTATTTGAAAAAGAAAAAATTTTTTTCCAGTTAACATCAACATCATTGCCTTGAAACCCTCTGTTGCAAAATGATGCATGTTCTTTTGTTGGAAGTATGGCCACGGACACTGAAGATCCACCCTGCAAGGAGACAGGGAGGAGACCCCAACACTGGCTGAGAGTGAGTGAGACAGTCCCTTCGAGTCTGAGGATCCATAAACATGACATGATATTCTAATACCAGGTGGTCAGAATGCATACAAAAGCATTACTCTCCTCAGTGAATACTGTTAAAAACTTTTTTTTTAAATCACTTGAATAATGGGTATTGGAAAATGGTGGTTTAAAGACACAGGTTTTTCTCTTCCTTCTTCTTAAACTTTGCTAAATCATCAGTGGGAAAATTTTCTAAGTCTAGACTATTTAAATATAGACAATGAACATGGATGAAGATAAGAAGATGAAAAAATTCAACTTGTTTTTAGGTGAAAAGTGAACAGATGAAGGCAAATAATTTAGGGTAGAATAAGTAAGAATCTTAGTGTTCACAGAACACCAAAAAGACTCTAGAACAAGAAGGTCTAAATATATTAAATGGGATAAGTGAGGAGTAAAGTGTGAGTTAAAAGTTGGAAACTCTTTTGAAGGTCTATATTAAGAAAAGATAGGCAGCCAAGTCCACTTCCACCCTGAGCAGCCAGGTCACCACGTCACCACACCTTCCTAAACAGCAAGAAACAGGAAGTATGCCCAGAAAAGATGAACTGGAGAGATTCCAGGGTCAAGGATCCAAATGTAGTGGAGGGTGGAGAGGAAGTACCAGACTAAAGAGAGACATTAAAGAAAAGTCTGAATTCTGAACAGTCTCTCTCTCTCTCTCACACACACACACACGTTCCCCCTCTTATTTCCTGCTCTCATAACACTAATAGGTTTATTCCTCTAAGACAATAGACTGGGAAGTTATTTTCTGCAGAAACTGGACAATCTCAGAGAAAAGAATTTCAGATAACTAAAGAATCCATATTTTAAAAACTTTTTTTCATTTACCTCCTTTTAGCCTACTGAAGCTAACTAGCTGACAGAACCACCCACAGATGACATACCTTCCAATAAGTTCATTTTTGAATGTTCACTTTGAAATTAATGGATAGCCAAGGATTACCAGAGAGTAACGGAAAGCTACATGCATAAAACAAAGAGATTAAAACTAGCAAATGTCTGGAAGGCAGAAGGAACTCAGAATAAACAGACATGGAATCAAGCAGAGCACTGTGGGAAAGAGAGTGCCCAGGACAATAGTTGTGCAGCAGGTCTAGTGACTACCCATACCAGATTACAACAAGGGTATGTAAAACTCAAGAAGGGAAGTCGGCAAGAAAAAAAACAAAAAAAAAAAAAAATAGAACTGATGGATTACCCAATAAATGTGACCATGTGAAAATTAAGATTAATAGGAGTTTTCTAATTTTGTCACTGAGCTTAGTGATAATTAACAATAAGTACATATATTTTTAAGGAAACTAAAGAGTAAAGTTTAAATCAATCATAGAGGTTATTATAATATATCCAAGAATTCTAGGAAGAACGTAGAAATCCCACCAAAATAGAAATCCCACCAAACTTTAGTTATATATGTAAAGAAAACTTACGAGTGACTTGATTCTTCTTCTAAAAGCACAAAGATTTTTTTAATGCAATTTATTCTTCGCCTAAAACCGTAAGTGTTAACTTAAAAGTACACTACCCTAGCCAACTTACTGCTTGTATAGAGTAGATATTAAACTATTAAAGTATTTTTCATTTTACTTTATTAAATAATAAACTTCATTCTAAAATCTGGCTTCTTGAAAACAAATTTCTGTGTCATTCTTCTGGTTATAACTCTTAATGATGGAAGAGAAGGACAAAAGGAAGAGTGTGGGGAGACTATACTAGAGTGAAATTCTCCACACTCTCCTTTTTCATTCTTCTATTACTTCCCTGAAAGAATGAACATACAAGCAAACACTGGAATTACTAACCTGTTTCCAGCTCTAAGGACAGACTCTTGTTGCCAGTCACATGGGAGACAGAGCAGAACACATTAGACACCTGGCGGCCCTCCCAGTGGCATGTACTCTGGACGGTCACTGTACCATTGCCCAGCGGTTCTTCCTCAGTGTGACAATCTCCCTCTGGGGTCCAGAAGATCTGTGCAGATGGCTTCCCTGCAGCTGCCCTGCACACGATGGTTCCATTGCTGCCTCGAAACAGGGTCACCTTGGGGGGTACTGCAGAGACACAGGGGAAAATGCTTCAGGCTTAACACATGGGGTATGGAATACAGAGACACATCTGATTCAATCCCAGATCTGGATATGTGACATAGCACAATATGTCATGCTCCTTACCTAACACTCGGAGGTAATATGTATGACCGAAATTCCCATCAGCTGCAGCCACTTCACACCTGTAATATCCATCATGAGTGAGGGCCACGGGGTCAATCTGAAGGGCAGGATTCTGATCAGGTCTGGACTCCCAGGATATTCTCGCATCAGTACAGTTTCTTACACTGGTCTCATTGTTGTCTTTCCTGTGGACTCTAGTGCAGGGAGACTGGTCTCTGGGGTTTATTGTCCATGTTACCACCAAAGCTGTGGGGTTGTCAGGAGGACAAAGGAGCACAGCCTTTGTATCCACAAGTACGGACAGAGAAGAGTTAGCTGGACACACACACACAAGGAGAATGATGAAAGAAAACCTGGATTAAAAACACTTCAAGTGCTACATTTTCTACTACATATTGCATAAAGTATACTAACACATGACTTTGCTGGTCATCCTATTCCAAAATACTAGGGTTACATAAAAAAATTAAACAAGTACAAAATGCGTATAACACATTAAACCTAATCCAAAGATGAACCGGTTTCTCTCCTATATTTGTATTATTAGATAAGCTACATTTATTATATGTGTGAAAAATATTTTAAGGGCTTAAAATAGCCTCAGGAGTTTTATTGAATCCTAGCCACTAGACCACCAGGGAGCTACAGGAGTTTTATTGAAAACAAACAAGAAAACACAATATAAATTAAAGGACAAAGTCATCTAAGTCTAATCTACTTCAGTCTAAGAAACTATTAGACTTGTCTTATAACTCGTGCTCCTTCCACAGAAAGTGGAAAAATTGGTGATGTGATTTTCTCCTCCTAAGTTTTGATCAGAGGCAATAAATCAGTAGTATCAGAATGAAATGCCTATACCAAAGGGCACCCTTTTGGACAAACACAAATAAAAAGTATCAGATGGCATTCAGGTTGAACAGACTGGACTTTCATAAACTACTCTTTATTTGGAGATTCACAAAGTCAGTAAAATCAGCAAACCAACCTTCCTTCCTTCCTTCCTATTCAGTCACATATATACTGCCAAACAGTCCACCCGTGAACTTTGTTTACAGATCTTGTTTAGTTTTTACCTAATTATGAGGATTAAATGAAGAAGGTTACTGCTTTTGCCCAGTGTAAAAAATTAACTCTGAAATCTACAATTATTCTCCAATCTAGAAGCTCCAGCTTTCCCATAAACACTCATAATGCATCCATGACTGGCTTTGCTGAGGGTTAAGGGCATCAGGTACAACATACCTGCAACCCGATGAGTGGCAGCGAGCTCGTCACCTTAATAGGAGCAGAGCCAGCTGAGGTGGAGCAAAGTTCTTATGTGGATGAAATTCCTAATGCTAAACTGTGCATGTGTGGTCTCTCCTCTCCTCCTTTGGTTCATTTGCCTCTTCTGATATGGACTGAAGCCCTTGCATTTCACAGCCAAATCAAGATCCCATAGCTACAGGAAGCAAGTGGGGATGGATTTTAGAGCAGACCTGAGAGGCAGTTAAATCCATGTTCCTTCCCCCACTGCAAGTGTGTCCCTACTCGGGGCACGGGAACCCTGCAACGTGGCCAAAGCTTAGATGTGAGCAGCAACACAGGGGCTTGGAGATCAGCTAGAGGTGGGTGTGGGTGTGCACACAGGTGCCTGAGGGCAGGATGCAGAAGATGAACCCAGAAAGAGAAGAGGTTGGTGAGAAGCAGATTGAGAGTGTTCTCTGTTTGCACTTCAGCTTCTGAGCAGTCTTAGGCTTTCATATTTTGCCTGATACTTATTCTCAAGATCTGGCTCTATTATTTTAAAGGAACCTATAAGCTGATCAAACATATGCATTTTAACAAGAGCACCATCTCCTGTGAAGGAGCTCCATCAGTGAGGATCCCACACACCATGCGTAGTCTCTGCTCTTTCTCCATGCTCTGCTCTGTGACCTTCCAGCATTCCTCCTTCACTCTCAATGTGACTTCTTACCTGATTCCTGTTATTCACCTTTTCCTAATCCTCTTCTTCCTCTTTTCATACCTGTTGTGATAATTTGCCAATGCCCAGTCCCTCCCCCACACTCAATGGGTTGGCCCTTGTCCAACAAATATAATCTCCACACAGCCCTGTGATCAGCTATGGTGACTTCCCCTCCCCCTTCACAGAGGGGTAGCAGGTAGATTCTCATATTTGCTCCAGAACAGCAGCGATGTCCCAGCGTTGCTGCATCCTGTGTCTCTGACTCCCCTCCAGTCTCCTGCCGCCTTCTGCACACAGACAATCCCTTTTCCTTTCTCTTCTCACTGCCATACCCTACTTTAAGACCCCATCACCACACCTGGGTTATTACAGAAGGCTCCTACCATCTTCTCTGTCTCGAAACTCTCCTCTCCTCAGCTCTCACCTTACCTTGCAGCCAGGTCCAGGATTCTGTAACACAGGGGTGATCCCCTCCACTCTGACACCCTTCAGAGATCTCTCACTGCCTGAAGACAACACTAGCATGTCTTTGTGCTGGCTTTGAAATTCCTCTTTTTCAAACTGACTCACCTTGGCAATTTTATCACCTCTCTGTTGCTCCCACACTTGAGAAAGGAAACAGCAAGCACGACTGCATATCTAGGTCTTCCCTCTGGTCCTTGCAGTCTGGGATGCCTGCACAGCACATCTGTCTATGAAAATGTTCCTCTTCCTTTAAGAGCTAATTCACATGCTGCTTCCTCCGTGATGCCTTCCCAGAACCTTGGTGCTCACGCTCCCTCCTCTACATTCCCAGCACACTTGATGTGAGGGCTTTTCTGTGGCATCTGTGTTTATACGGCATCTGTGTTTATTTCTGGGTTCCCCCATAAAACTGAGCCCCTTAGGGCGCTCTGGCAATCTAGCTCACCTTGCTCCTCTCTGTGCTCCCCACAAAGCCTGGCACAGGACCTGATAGAGAGAGCTCCAGAATCTTCACATGGAATTGAACTGTTTTGGGGGAGGAGGACCGGGTCCCCCACATTAGGGCTTTTGGTTCACCATAGTCTTCGACTGGGCTCAAGACTGGCCTCTAACCAGTCCATCAACTATGTTTCCAAGGCAATTCCAGACTTACTCCCTTTAGTACTGGATTCTAGAAAAAAATTAAAAATCACTTTACCTTCTGCAGGAGGTGTGAGGCTTCTCTCCTTTCCTTTCACAGATGAACTATGTGTTGAAGCTACAAAATATTCAGAGAAAAGTAGAAAAATCAATTCTAGGTGCCTAAAAGGAGTACAAGCCACTATGTATGCACAAATCTTACAGACACCATGATAGAAAATCAGTTAATTGTAACTGATTCCATAAAAAGCTTTGCAAAACAGAAATTAGAGGTTATTCCATCAAGTGGAAAAGCATGTGAACACCTGCCAAATAAGAGTACTTTCTCAAGAATTTTGGAACCAGGGGCACCTGGGTGGCTCAGTCGTTAAAGCCTCTCCCTTCAGCTCAGGTCATAATCTCTGGGTCCTGGGATCCAGCCCCACGTCTGCTCTCTCTGCTTCCCTTCCTCTCTCTCTGCCTGCCTCTCTGCCTACTTGTGATCTGCCTTTCAAATAAATAAATAAAGTCTTTAAAAAAAAAAAAAGAATTTTGGAACCAAATTTAGATGAGTAGTTCATCCCCCTTTCTCCTTCATTTTTCCTACTGTGATGGCTAATTTTATGGGTCAACTTGGTGAGGCCATCGCTCCTAAGTATTTAATTAAACATTATTCTATATGTGTCTGTGAAAGTGTTTTTTATATGATATTTACATTTAAATCAGTAGACTTTGAGTAAAACAAAGTACTCTCCAACTTGTGGGTAGGCCTTATGCAATCAGTTGAAGACCTTAGTAGAAAAAGGCTGACCTTCTTAAAAAAGGAATTCTGCCAGTTCACTGCCTGCAGATTCAAACTATAACTTTTCCCTGGGTCTCCAGGCTGCTTTCCCACTCTGCAGATTTTGCATTTGCCAAGCATCCACAATCCACAATAAATATTTCTCTCGATATACTGATAGGTAGTTGGATATAGAGATGATGATAGATGATGATAGGTAGATGATAGATGATAGATAGATAGATGATAAATATCTCATTGTTTTTTTTTTTCTCTTAGGAACCCTGACTAATACACTTAGCTTCTGAAGAATGAAGCAGAAACAGAGAGAGAAACAACATCCTTCACCTAGCTCAAGTTTCTAAATATGTATAGTTCATGAGATCCACATGTATTCTTTCCTTGTGTTCTGAAGAGTTACTGACAATCAGAATAGTGCTAATCTACTTAAAACTTGGTTTCTGATAATTCCCATTTAAGTATTGTTTTTCAAAAGCAACACCAATGAAAAAAATATTTCTGTGACTTAAGAGCCTAACAAAGTTCTTCCTCGGGTTTATAAGACCACCATTTAATAAGCATTTTATGCTCTCTGCTTATAAAAATATACTTCTTGCTCCTCATTCTAATTATATAACCAATTCTACCACATTAGAAGATAAACAAAAAAATTCAGTAAAGGTCTTAGAAATAAACATAGTCAGATCTCTACAATAATTAGGCTTTTTTAGGCAACTAAGTTTTATTAGCTTGGTCTGGAAGGAAGGCAAAGAATGAAGTAGTGGGGCAACCTGGGTGGCTCAGTTGGTTAAGTGTCTGCCTTCATCTCAGGTCATGCTTCTGAAGTTCCAGGATCAAGTCCTGCATCTGGCTTCCTGCTCAGCAGAGAGCCTGCTCCTCCCTCTGCCCCTAAACCCTGCTCATGTGCTCTCTCTCTCTCTCTCTCTGTTTCAAATAAATAAATAAAATCTTTTTTTTTAAATGAAGTTGAATGATTAAAATTAGCTCAGAGCCTCAGTTTGTTTCCTGTAGTCCATACTCTCTCATGGTTCATCTCTCCCTCTGATTTCCCCTCCTTTCTCTTTCCCTTTCTTCTCCTAATGTCTCCATGCTATTCTTTATGTTCCACATATAAGTGAAACTTTATGATAATTGTCTTTCTCTGCTTGACTTATTTCACTTAGCATAATCTCCTCCAGTTCCATCCCTGTCAATGCAAATGGTGGGTATTTATCCTTTCTGATGGTTGAGTAATATTCCCCTGTATATATGGACAGCATCTTTATCCATTCATCTGTTGAAGGGCATCTTGGCTCCTTCTACAGTTTGGCTATTGTGGACATTGCTGCTATGAACATTGGTGCGCATGTGCTCCTTCTTTTCACTATATCTGTATTGCTGGGTCATAAGGTAGCTCTATTTTTAACTTTCTGAGGAAACTCCATACTGTTTTCCAAAGTAGGTATACCAGCTTGCATTCCTACCAACAGTGTAAGAGGGTTCCCCATTCTCCATATCCCCTCCAACATTTGTTGTTACATTTGTTGTTTCCTGCCTTGTCAATTTTGGCCATTCTAACTGGTATAAGTGGTATCTCATTGTGGTTTTGATTTGCATTTCCATGATGGCTAATGATGTTAAACATTTTTTTATGTGTTTGTTAACCATTCTTATGTCTTCTTTGGAGAATTGTCAGTTCATTTCTCCTGCCCATTTTTGACTTATTATTTGTTTTTTGGGTGTTGAATTTGAGAAGTTCTTTATCAATGTGAGACAGGACTCCGCTGAAATCCAAGAGGAGAACATAGGCAGTAATCTCTTTGACATCGGTCACAGCAACTTCTTTCAAGACATGTCTCCAAAGGCAAGGGAAACAAAAGCAAAAATGAAATTTGGGGACTTCATCAAGATCAATAGCTTCTGTACAGCAAAGGAGACAGTCATCAAAAAGAAATTTCTAAGTTGTATTAGGTCTAAAGTGTATAAGTGAGGTGAGGTGGGGGTACTAGAAGAGAAAAATCAAAAACTTCAAGCTTTTTCCATAAAAGAACAAAGAGCAAACATTTGAGGTTTTGCAGTCCATATGGTCTCCATTGAAAGTATTCGATCTTACGACTGCAGCAAGAAAACAACCATGTGTAATATATAAATAAATGGGCATGGGTTTTTTTCCCAATAAAACTTTAATTACAAAAATGAGCTGGCTGGATTTTACCCATGGGTTATAATTTATTGACTCTTGATTTAAAGTACACTGTAGGTGGGAATGCAAGTTGATCTGGCCACTTTGGATAACAGTGTGGAGATTCCTTAAGAAATTAAAAATAGAGATTCCCTATGACCCTGCAATGGCACTACTGGGTATTTACCCCAAAGATACAGATGTAGTGAAAAGAAGAGCCATATGCACCCCAATTCATAGCAGCAATGTCCACAATCACCAAACTCTGGAAAGAACCAAGATGCCCTTCAACGACGAATGGATAAAGAAGATGTGGTCCATATACACAATGGAATATTACGCTTCCATCAGAAAGGATGAATATGAGAGACTGTGGACTCTGAGAAACAGACTGAGGGTTTTGGAAGGTAAGGGGGTGGGGGAATGGGCAAGCCTGATGGTGGGTATTTTTTTTTTTAAGATTTTATTTATTTATTTGACAGAGAGAAATTACAAGTACACTGAGAGGCCGGCAGAGAGAGAGAGAGAAGGAAGCAGGCTCCCCGCTGAGCAGAGAGCCCAATGCGGGACTCGATCCCAGGACCCTGAGATCATGACCTGAGCCGAAGGCAGCGGCTTAACCCACTGAGCCACCCAGGCGCCCCTTGATGGTGGGTATTAAGGAAAGCATGTACTGCAGGGAGCACTGGGTATGGTGCATAAACAATGAATCTTGGAACACTGAAAAAATTAAATTTAATTTAAAAAATATAATATTTGAAAACTTCATTCAAATCAGTTATGAAGGCATCACTTAATGCCAGACCAGGCTCTTCTAACAGAATCCTATACTATCCAGACACAGACTTGGTTATATCTGATAAGAACTAAATTGCCGATATTTCCAGACAAGATGACTATGACTTCTCATGCCAGAGATAAAACCCACAAGTCGGAATGTATTCTTAAATGTGCAAAAGGATTGTTTTCAGAAGAGAAGAAAATGCTTCTTTTCACAAATATTCCTCTAATTACTTTTACGATATTGGAAATGACTTTTAAACTTTGTTAACTGTTGATATAGGAGTCCTTTAGTTTTATTATCTCAACTTCAGCTAGTTGCCATGAAATTCTGATTTCATATCAAGTATCTTCACTGAAAATTCCTTATCCAGTCTTGCTTGAAGCTTCGCGTACACCAAAGTAGTAAAACAGATGTGTCAGCCTTCTGGTCAGTGGTCCTGTGATTTCTTTCTTTACTTTATTTATCTGAAACCAAATTTTCTTTAAAGTTCATAAAAATTATACTTTTACACTGTTAAGATCAGAAGCCTAATTTAATACTTTCTCTCTCTCTCTCTCTCTCTCTCTCTATATATATATATATATATAGACAGAAACAAATGTGAATTGTGTTTTTTAAAACATATTTATAGTAGAAAAGTAACTTAATGACTCATTAGATTAGCCACCAAGGGCTGCCTTAATATAAAATGACCAACTTGGTCAAATTAAAAAATAACAAAACAGAAATGTATTTGTTTATATTTCTGGAATCCAAGAGTCTGAAACTAACATGTTGAGTAGGGCTGTGTTTCCTCCAACAGCACAAGGGAAGACTCCTTCTAAGTTCTTCCAGCTTGTGGTGGCAACTAGCAATCTGCGGTGTTCCTCAGCTTGTAGACATGTCATTTCAATCACGGTCTCCATCTTCATATTGCCTCTCCTTGTGTCCTCTTCTTTTCTCTTCACTTCTAAAGACTCTTTTCATTGGATTTAGGCCCACTCTGATCCAGGATGATCTCTTCTCAAGAGCTTTAACTTAATTGCATCTTCAAAGATCCTTTTCCTAAATGCAACCACATTTGCAAGATCCAGCTGGACATTCTGTTGGGGGCGACACCATTCAACCTACCAATCTTGAGGAAGCACCACTGATGCATTGTTTCCAACCTTTAGAGTCATAGTTTATATAATTATTTTACTTATTTACCTATAATTATATAATTATTTTAATTATTTACCTGGAATCTAATTTTTCTAGATGGTGAAATAATTGAGTGAAATTAGAAAGTATATTTATAAGACCAGCAATGCATTTTGGAGTCACGGGAATTATTTTTCAATGAAGTAAGGTATACAACAAAAATAAAAATTTAAAATATAAAGAAGAAGTTAAGGTTAAGTATAATGGCAACTTTGGAAGACAGTAGGGCTGAGTGGGGAACAGAGAAAATAAATTACTAATATCTGCTAAGACCTATTTTTTAAACCCATTTTTCAAAAACTGAATGAGAATTTTTTCTTTTTTTTTTATTAAGTTATGTTAATCAACATAGAGCACTTCTTTAGTTTTTGATGTAGTATCCATGACTCATATTTGTGTATAACACCCAGTGAAAATTTTTTAACATGCCATTGGTTTGTTTAGTGATCACCATTCTTGAAAAAGTCACTAAATAAGCACAGAAATCATTTTAGAATGAAAAAATTATGAACTCTTCATAAAACAGGCAATATTATATTTAGACACTTTTAAACAAGAGCCTATAACTACACAGAAGACGATTCAAGTTCTATTTTTTTTTAAGACGATTGACAGAGAGAGAGGGCACAAGTAAGCAGAGAGGCAGGCAGAGAGTGGGGGGAAGCAGGCTCCCCACTGAGCAAAGAGCCTGATGCGGGGCTCGATCCCAGGACCCTGAGATCATGACCTGAGCCGAAGGCAGAGGCTTAACCCACTGAGCCCCCCAGAAGCCCCTAAGCTCTGTAAGGTTTTTTTGTTTGTTTGTTTTGTTTTGTTTTCATATTTTTTTAATTTTTTTATTTTTTATGAACATATAATATATTTTTATCCCCAGGGGTACAGGTCTGTGAATTACCAGGTTTACACACTTCACAGCACTCACCAAAACACATACCCTCCCCAATGTCCATAACACCACCCCCCTTTTCCCAACCCCCCCCCCCAGCAGCCCTCAGTTTGTTTTGTGAGATTAAGAGTCACTTATGGTTTGTCTCCCTCCCAATCCCATCTTGTTTCATTTATTCTTCTCCTACCCCCTTAAGCCCCCATGTTGCATCTCCTCTGCCTCATATCAGGGAGATCATATGATATTTGTCTTTCTCCGATTGACTTATTTCGCTAAGCATGATACCCTCTAGTTCCATCCACATCATCGCAAACGGCACGATTTCATTTCTTTTGATGGCTGCACAGTATTCCATTCTGTATATATACCACCTCTTCTTTATCCATTCATCTGTTGATGGACATCTAGGTTCTTTCCATAGTTTAGCTATTGTAGACATTGCTGCTATAAACATTCGGGTGCACGTGCCCCTTCGGATCACTACATTTGAATCTTTAGGGTAAATACCCAGTAGTGCAATTGCTGGGTCATAGGGTAGTTCTATTTTCAACATTTTGAGGAACCTCCATGCTGTTTTCCAGAGTGGTTGCACCAGCTTGCATTCCCACCAACAGTGTAGGAGGGTTCCCCTTTCTCCGCATCCTCGCCAGCATCTGTCATTTCCTGACTTGCTAATTTTAGCCATTCTGACTGGTGTGAGGTGATATCTCATTGTGGTTTTGATTTGTATTTCCCTGATGCCGAGTGATGTGGAGCACTTTTTTAGGTAAGACGATTCAAGTTCTTAACATACAAACTGTACCAGCATCAAGCACACTTCTAATAGAACTATCATTAAAAGATGACCATTACCCAAACTGTAATTGTCCATACCTGTTTGCTGCTTCGTTGAGTTCCCTAGTGTCTCAGAACTTCCCACTCTTGCATGTATGCACTCTGAAAAGACATATGGGGTGATCAGAAGAATAACATTAGTATTTCTGACTCCTACTTAAAGTCACAATTTTTTCACATTCTACACGCCATTTTTGGATTGCAGTTGCCAAAAGAAACATAAGTTATGACAGTCAAGACGCCTCAGGACAATTTTCCCCATGATGAACTTTGACTTTAACTTCTTACCTTTTTGGCATACACCTACTTTAGATGCAAAGTGTCTGTCACCACCCAGCTGTCTTTATATTCAAGTCAAGTATTTCTTATTCCTGGCTTCTATGCATTTACTTTACCTCCAATCGTGAAAAGGGTTTTACCATCCATTATAGGCTTTGGGGCCACCAGTTAGTAGGTCAAGAAAGTTTAGTAGTGATGTGTTCATTGGGGGCTGGTATGGAACAAAAAAGGATTTTCCTAAGCATTGTTGAATCATATCATATGGACAATGGTCTATTAAGTTCGAATCTTGTAAGGCAAACTCTAAGTGGGAATTGCTAATAAACTTTTTTTTATTATTTTGAGCACTTTATTATTTTGAGTACTTCTGGCAAAGTACTCACCGAGAATAGAAACATCATAATAAACAATGCCCTCTTGTCTCCAAGACAAGAGGTCCAGATAAGGAAGCAGCTATTTATATGATCCAAAGGTAAAGTTTTCAGAGTGATGATAGAAGTAAAATAATGTCCAGAAGTTAAAAAGAAAAAATGGTACTGGGAAAACTGGAAAGCTATATGTAGGAAAATGAAACTTGACCATTCTCTTACACCATACACAAAGATAAACTGAAAATGGATAAAAGACCTCAACGTGAGACAGGGATCCATCAGAACCCTAGAGGAGAACATAGGCAGTAACCTCTTCGATATCAGCTGCAGCAACTTCTTTCAAGATATGTCTCCAAAGGCAAAGGAAACAAAAGCGAAGATGAACTTCTGGGACTTCATCAAGATCAAAAGCTTCTGTACAACAAAGGAAACAGTCAACAAAACAAAGAGGCAACCCACGGAATGGGAGAAGATATTTGCAAATGACAGTACAGACAAAAGGTTGATATCCAGGATCTATAAAGAACTTCTCAAACTCAACACACACAAAACAGACAATCATATAAAAAAAAAATGGGCAGAAGATATGGACAGACACTTCTCCAATGAAGACATAAAAATGGCTATCAGACCCATGAAAAAATGTTTATCATCATTAGCCATCAAATTAAAAATTAAAACCACATTGAGATACCACCTTACACCAGTTAGAGTGGCCAAAATTAACAAGACAGGAAACAACATGTGTTGGAGAGTATGTGGAGAAAGGGGAACCCTCCTACACTGTTGGTGGGAATGCAAGTTGGTGCAGCCTCTTTGGAGAACAGTGTGGAGATTCCTCAAGAAATTAAAAATAGAACTTCCCTATGACCCTGCCATTGCACTACTGGATATTTACCCCAAAGATACAGATGTAGTGAAAAGAAGGGCCATCTGTACCCCAATGTTTATAGCAGCAATGGCCACAGTTGCCAAACTGTGGAAAGAACCAAGATGCCCTTCAACAGACAAATGGATAAGGAAGATGTGGTCCATATACACTATGGAGTATTATGCCTCCATCAGAAAGGATGAATACCCAACTTTTGTAGCAACATGGACAGGACTGGAAGAGATTATGCTGAATGAAGTAAATCAAGCAGAGAGAGTCAATTATCATATGGTTTCACTTATTTGTGGAGCATAGTAAATAGCATGGAGGACAAGGGAAGATGGAGAGAGAAGGGAGTTGGGGGAAATTGGAAGGGGAGATGAAACATGAGAGACTACAGACTCTGAAAAACAATCTGAGGGTTTTGAAGGGGCAGGGGGTGGGAGGGTGGGGGAACCAGGTGGTGGTATTGGAGAGGGCACGGATTGCATGGAGCACTGGGTGTGGTGCAAAAACAATGAATACTGTTATGCTGAAAAAATTAATTAATTAAAATTTTAAAAAAATGTTTAATTCTAAAAGAGCAAGGGTTAAAGGGAAGATTTTAACAGGTGATATTTGAGCTGGATCTCAGTAGATAAGTTCTGCAGAGAGAAAGAAGGAAATCTTTTTGCATACAAAAAGAAATGTCATTTAGAAGAAGATAGGAAGCTCAGTGGGTTAAGCCTCTGCCTTCAGCTCAGGTCATGATTCCAGGGTCCTGGGATCAAGCCCTGCATCTGGCTCTCTGCTCAGCAGGGAGCCTGCTTTCTCCCCCTCTCTCCCTGCCTGCCTCTCTGCCTAATTGTGATCTCTCTCTCTCTCTCTCTCTCTGTAAAATAAATAAATAAAATCTTTAAAAAAAGAAGAAGAAGATGATGATAAGAAGCTACATGGGACTTTCAAAGAATTACAAATAGTTCAGTGTTGTCATTAAGTGAGAAAAACCAGATGTGCGATTAGAGTTGAGGCTGGTTATTGGCAGGTTCTCACTGTGGAAGGTGCAACACTCCTAGAAAGTGTTCACAAGAAAATGATACATCTCCAATACATCTAGAGTGGGTGCACCTGACTAGCAAAGAGAAACATTTTAGCATAAGATTTAAGGCAGTGTTTTTATGAAGAAATTTTGAACCCACTGCTCCTCCAAGCTACCATTTACTTTAATTAAACACTGTTTTTAAAAATTAACAGTTTTTGAGCACTTGCTCAAAAGTTGGCTAGGTACAAATTTTGGGTAACTAGCATATGCTATTTATTTCAGCCTCCCCACACTGTCAAGTATTTTAACATCATCTTACAGACAAAGAAATGCAGACTCATGGTGATGAAGCAATTCATCCAAGGCTGCCCAGCTTGAAAGCTGCTCTAATTGCCCAACTATTCTTGTACAAAGGTCCTACTATTGAATAGAAACCAAGGCTTGGATCTAAAGAATGCACTGGGATAAAAGCAGTACCCAGATTAATCTAAATTAAGAGAGTCAATGAAGCAAATCCAACCCATGTTTTGGGGGAAACACAGAGACAAAGGTCTGAAAGAGTACATCAAATGATTAAGTCAATAGAATCAAGATTACAATGGTATATGGACACAAGCGGTATGAATTCCAAATCTGAACAGAAATAGTTAAGGTAAGGTGGACGGTGGGAGACAATTGCCAAAATTTGTGGGCCAAACTCATCACTCCCTCACTAGATTCTAAACTAGATTATATACTAGATTATAAACTCCATAAATGCAGGGATTTTCATTTATATTTTTCATTCCACATCTTCAGTGCTTAGAAGAGTGGTTTGCACAGCTGCCTGTCATGTAGGTGACTCAAACTGCTAAAAATATAAAGGTCAACACAACCTTACAGTAAACTGTACTAAAGATATGGAGATTTAGTTTACAGAAGCAGTACAAAAGTCTTTTAGTCATATAGGAAGATGCTCGTACAACATTCATGGTAAAATAAATGCAAATTAAAACTATGCAGAAATACCATTTCTCACCTATTAGACTGCCAAAGGCCAAAAATTTGACAATGTATTTTGGAGCTGTGGAGTGATAGGCGTGCCAATATCAGGCTGGCAGGAATGTAGAGCGTTACAATGTCCACAGAAGGAAATTTGGCAAGATATAGCAAAATTACATATACATTTCTCTTCCCCAGCAATACCAAATCCCAGAATGTATCCTAAAGAAACACAGGCAACAGTATGAAAAGAATATATGCAAGGACTATTCATTACAACATTGTCGTGGCAAGACTTTGAGAAATAACCCAATGACCTCTCATAGAGGGTTAGTTTTCTATACTACGGTACATACACCAAATTAAATATAATGAAACTCTTAAAAAGAATGAGGGATAGCTCTATAAACTATTATGGAGGGATCTCCAAGGTAAATTGTTTTTTTGTTTTTTTTTTTTTTAAGATTTTATTTATTTATTTGACGGACAGAGATCACAAGTAGGCAGAGAGGCAGGCAGAGAGAGAAGAGGAAAGCAGGTTCCCTACTGAACAGAGAGCCCGATATGGGGCTCGATCCCAGGACCCTGGGA
This sequence comes from Mustela putorius furo, assembly GCF_011764305.1. Taxonomy (NCBI): domain Eukaryota; kingdom Metazoa; phylum Chordata; class Mammalia; order Carnivora; family Mustelidae; genus Mustela; species Mustela putorius. Next base: position 38,151,853 of record NW_025421987.1, read on the forward strand.
TCATGACCTGAGCCGAAGGCAGAGGCTTTAACCCACTGAGCCACCCAGGCACCCCATCCAAGATATGTTGTTAAGAAGAAAAAGCAGGAGGGGCCTGTTGTAGTGATTCTCAAGTGTCCGCCCCAGGCGGAATTACACCGCCCTTACCCAGGGCCAGGGTGAGTAATCCGCTCGGTTTGCTTTCAGGAGCTTTTGTTCCCTGAGCGCTTTCCATAGAGTTCCGGAGGACGGGAATACAAATGGCGGCCTCCTGGTCTCCGGCCCGGAGGAGCCGAGAGCCCAGGGCCGCACTCCTCAGTGCGCCTTCAGAGAACAGCACCCAGTTACTCCCGTCTGCCTGACCTCCGGCCGCGCTCCGAGCTCACCGAGCCTGCGGCCGGTTCAAGGTAACACCAAGCTGCGAGCTTGCTGTCGGCTCTGTCTCTGTAGAGACTTCAATACCCGCAAGCTCTGCGACACTCAGACACCCCCGATCCTTCTGTGACCCTGCGGGACCTGAGGCCACGCTGACCCCGTGTGGGCTTTGCCCCAGGTAGCCTCTGGAGCGATGTCCCTCAGCGGAACAGACTTTTAAAAGTCCTGATTTTGTGCGCGGTTGCTCCGCCGCTTGCCGGGAGCCGGCCCCTCCCCCCGGGGTCTATCTTCCCCTCGCTTTGGATTCACTTCTCCGCCCGGTCCTACCTTTCAGAAAGTGGTTGTTTTTCTTTTTCCAGAATTGCTGTTCTTCTTCTCTTCGATCTGCCGATGGATTTTCAGGTGTTTGCAATCTTTAGATAAGCTATCTAGCTGATCTCCGGCTAGCTGAAGTAGTCTCAGCCTGCTACTTCTCCCAAAGAGACACAGAATCTATACTCAGAAAACTATAAAGTACTCATGAAAGAAATTGAGGAAGACACAAAGAAATGGAAAAATGTTCCATGCTCCTGGATTGGAAGAATAAATATTGTGAAAATGTCTATGCTACCTAAAGCAATCTACACATTTAATGCAATTCCTATCAAAGTACCATCGATCTTTTTCAAAGAAATGGAACAAATAATTCTAAAATTTATATGGAACCAGAAAAGACCTCGAATAGCCAAAGGGATATTGAAAAAGAAAGCCAACGTTGGTGGCATCACAATTCCAGACTTCAAGCTCTATTACAAAGCTGTCATCATCAAGACAGCATGGTACTGGCACAAAAACAGACACATAGATCAATGGAACAGAATAGAGAGCCCAGAAATAGACCCTCAACTCTATGGTCAACTAATCTTCGACAAAGCAGGAAAGAATGCCCAATGGAAAAAAGACAGCCTCTTCAATAAATGGTGCTGGGAAAATTGGACAACCACATGCAGAAAAATGAAATTGGACCATTTCCTTACACCACACACAAAAATAGACTCAAAATGGATGAAGGACCTCAATGTGAGAAAGGAATCCATCAAAATCCTTGAGGAGAACACAGGCAGCAACCTCTTCGACCTCTGCCGCAGCAACATCTTCCTAGGAACAACGCCAAAGGCAAGGGAAGGAAGGCAAAAATGAACTATTGGGATTTCATCAAGATCAAAAGCTTTTGCACAGCAAAGGAAACAGTTAACAAAATCAAAAGACAACTGACAGAATGGGAGAAGATATTTGCAAACGACATATCAGATAAAGGACTAGTGTCCAGAATCTATAAAGAACTTAGCAAACTCAACACACCCAAAGAACAAATAATCCAATCAAGAAATGGGCAGAGGACATGAACAGACATTTCTGCAAAGAAGACATCCAGATGGCCAACAGACACATGAAAAAGTGCTCCATATCACTCAGCATCAGGGAAATACAAATCAAAACCACAATGCGATATCACCTCACACCAGTCAGAATGGCTAAAATCAACAAGTCAGGAAATGACAGATGCTGGCGAGGATGCGGAGAAAGGGGAACCCTCCTACACTGTTGGTGGGAATGCAAGCTGGTGCAGCCACTCTGGAAAACAGCATGGAGGTTCCTCAAAATGTTGAAAATAGAACTGCCCTATGACCCAGCAATTGCACTATTGGGTATTTACCCTAAAGATACAAACGTAGTGATCCAAAGGGGCACGTGCACCCGAATGTTTATAGCAGCAATGTCCACAATAGCCAAAACTATGGAAAGAACCTAGATGTCCATCAACAGATGAATGGATCAAGAAGATGATGTGGTATATATACACAATGGAATACTATGCAGCCATCAAAAGAAATGAAATCTTGCCATTTGCGACAACATGGATGGAACTAGAGCGTATCATGCTTAGCGAAATAAGTCAAGCAGCGAAAGACAACTATCATATGATCTCCCTGATATGAGGAAGTGGTGATGCAACATGGGGGCTTAAGTGGGTAGGAGAAGAATCAATGAAACAAGATGGGATTGGGAGGGAGACAAACCATAAGTGACTCTTAATCTCACAAAACAAACTGAGGGTTGCTGGGGGGAGGGGGTTTGGGAGAAGGGGGTGGTATTATGGACATTGGGGAGGGTATGTGCTTTGGTGAGTGCTGTGAAGTGTGTAAACCTGGTGATTCACAGACCTGTACCCCTGGGGATAAAAATATATGTTTATAAAAAATAAAAAATTAAAAGTTAAAAAAAAAAGGAAGAAAAAGCAGGATACACAAAATCGTATATATTACACTATTGTTCATCTAAGTGTGTATGTGTGTGTGTGTGTTCTTTCTTTCCTTGCTTATAATTTCAAAACTAAATGGATGAAATAGGAACAAGAATAGAAATAATATGTCTCTGATTTTATAGATTTGACTTTGGAACCATGTAACCATTTTCCGTAATTATAAAACATGACCAAATTACTTGTAAACACTAAAATTATGAAGCAAAGTGAAACAAATGAACTTATGCAGGTAGAATTGGTTGCATAACCACATGACTTTTCCAACCGACTTTCAAAACACAACAGTTTGACTCTATTAGTGGAATGTAAGTTAATGACAAAAATAATTGCAAAAAAAAAATCTTTACCTATTTTCAATAATCATATTGTTAGTGTTAGTGGAAACTATATTAAAAAAGTCAAACATCTGTCCACCATACAACCTAACAATTCCAATCTCAGTATTTACTCAAGAGAAATGAAAATATATGTCCACACAAAGACTTGTGTATGAAACTCATAGCCGCTTTGTTCACAATGGCCAAAAGCTGGACACAACCTAAACATCAATTAATGGATAAATTGTCTGTGTGATGGAATATGACTCAGCAACACAAGGAGTGCACAGCAACCTTGATGATTCTCAAACTCATTCTGTTGTGTGAAACAAGCAGACACAAAGAGTATACACTATACACTGCACAAAAGAACGCTGCTGAGATGAAATGCTAACCCATCAGTCTGTGGTGCCAAACAGCATATCAGTGGTTGCCTGCAGATAGGGACAAAGGCAAGGATGGACTGCAAATATACATGAAAGTATATATGGGGAATGATGGAAATGTCCTGTGTCTTGTTTGTGATGATTCACAGGAATAGGTCAAAACTCATCAAACTGTACCTTTTAAATGGATATGGTTAATTGTACATAAATTGTCCCTCAATTGAACTAAATACAGTATCAGAAACATCATGTTTTAACACATGTAACTTTAGAACATGCATTCACACAAACACAAAACAAAATACAAATGGAAAAACCCTTTACACTGAAAATAATGGTTAAAAAAAAAAAAACTTTTCCATCTAAGTCAAAAGTATCAGTAGAAGTAAGATTGTTTTGTGATTTTAGTACAAATGAAACCTCTTACTCACTTTGAGCACCAGAAGTTTCCTTTCCCAAATCATCATTGTCATATGCCTGAGCAAGCATACACCACCCACACGCAGACATTGTATGGGCATGACTGTGCAAAGCCATACTCCAAAGGCTTCCTCCAGTGAAGGGGGGAAAAGGCTCTCAGAAAGAACACATGGTTTTTTTTGTGAGGTTAAATAGTTTTTATCTCTTCTAAAATCCTGTGGTCTGCTGTGCTGTCCTGACTAAAAAAGGGAGAGATAGGCATTGTTCATACTTCACCACTCCCAATAAAAACCCCTGGTCCAGCAACTGCTAGTAACCTAATTAGAATGTGGATTATGCCATCCTCCAATAGTTACTAGGGTTGCTAAAATTCATGTATTTCCGGCATATGGGGATGGGAAATGGAAAAGTTAAAGATCTCTTGTCCTTTCATTCATTTGCAGGTTCTTTGAGGAGAAGGCATACAAAGCAGTAAGGAGGCTAAAACAATGAATTTTAAGTTAAAATAATGCTTAACTGGGGGACAAAATTGGAGCCTAAACCATTTGTTATGCTCTAATAAGATGCCCAAGTGTCTGCAAAAGAAAATCATGTGGCATAGTTCCATTTTTAAGTTTCTTTTGACATTTCTTTACAGAACCTGGAGCCTCTAAGCTAGTACTAACAAGAAGTCATTCTTACTGCTTATTATGGTCTTTCCGTCGTCACTGGTCATCTTTCTTGTTATTTAACATTGAATTTACTACTTTGAAAAATACAGAATACACTGAAATAAATACATTTTTTTTAAAGATTTTATTTTATTTATTTGTCAGAGACAGAGGGAGAGAGAGCGAGTGAGCACAGGCAGACAGAGAGGCAGGCAGAGGCAGAGGGAGAAGCAGGCTCCCTGCCGAGCAAGGAGCCCGATGTGGGACTCGATCCCAGAACCCTGGGATCATGACCTGAGCTGAAGGCAGCTGCTTAACCAACTAAGCCACCCAGGCGTCCCTGAAATAAATACATTTCAACACATTGAGATACATGGAAATACCCTGATATTTTTCATAAGGAAAACCAAGTAACAGAATTATTTCACTCTACATTTGATGTTTCAAGCTTTCAAACTTCAGAACTCTACTGGTTATTATAACAAATATAGTGCTGAACCATCATGGATTAGCAATGGCTACAAAATATGAGAGATATAAGTTTTCTCACTCTGTTTCATTTTAGATAATTAAATGAATTCATATGCTCTAGGTTCCCCCTCTGCAAAACACAGACTCTCATTCTTAAATTAATGAGAGGAATAACTCATGAAAAGTATTCAAAGCACATGACAGACTGAGGTATTAAACTAGTCATAAAGAAGCAGTACACCTCACCTAAAGATTCAAGGTTTCATTTAAAATAAATGCAACTTTGAGGCTGAGATCTTAATCACATAAAGATCTGGAAACTCGAATTACACTGCTAGAACAATCTTTATTTAGCTACACTAAGTACATAAGTTTTTCTAGTCAACGGTATGGTAAAGTCAATACAATACAGAAACCTTTACTTTCAACCTTTACTTCTGGCTCCAGAAAGCTTTAAATACCAAACTTAACATTTTAGTTAGTGAATATTTGTATTACATTTTATAAAACCTCACCTTGCAGATGTAGGTTAGACATAAAAGTATTATTTCCCAACAGTTATGAATGGATTCAAGCAAGAATTTGTGAAATTAAATTATGTCTTTTTTTACAGATATTGAGGAGTTGTCACCCAAATAGGCTAGCTCTATTTCTTCCTCTAATGCAATGGTTTTCACATCAGGATCTAGGAATTATGAAAGTCCATGGTAGCCAAACAAAAAATCTATGAACTTTCTAACCTTTGGAGGAGGAAGCCTAAATCATAATTTTATTTCGATATATAATTAAAAAGCAGTATCACCCTGTAGGAATAATTGAAATCATCACAATTCTTCCCCAAATTCTGTTATTTATATATACCAAATAGGAATGCTTGAACTAAAAGACTTATCTGAATCTTTTTTCTACTAAAGCTGCCTGAAACCTAATACATTAATTTTATGATAAGTTTTGGAAATAAAGGAAACATTTTCTGCCTTCTAAGATTATGATCAGATTATGATCACTAGTAGTTTTCATTCAAAGGGCAGAATGACCCCCTATCAGGTATTTTAGAACTTTTGGACTGATGGAGGGCAACTTGAAGCTATATTAATATTCCTTTATTAAACTACAGTAGCTAGGCACTTAATAAATGCCTATTTATCCTGGAGTGTCAATTTACTGTGAACAATAAACATTAACCAAATAATCAAATAATTATGTGAAATTGCAGTAACAGCAAATGGAAAGTATAAAAATGTACCCTGAGCAACTTATCCTTGTCTCGAGGTGGTGGACAGCCCCTAAAGTTGTTCCCAATGTTCTCTCTTCCTGATATTCATGTCTGTAAAATTCCCTCCTCTTAACTGCGGGTTGGACTCACTCATACACTTAATGACTACAATACATAAAAGTGATGGATATCAGTGCTGAGAGTCAATTATAAAAAGACTGCGGTTTCCAGTGTGTGCTCACTCGTGCTCCATCTCTCTCTCTCTCTCTCTCTCTCTCTCTCCCCCCCTTGGGTCACTGCAAGAAAATAAATACTTGTTTGGGGATAATTTATTATGTAACAATAAGTAATTAATACAAGATCTAATAGACAAGAAGCCAATAATAAGAGTGAGAGAGAGAGAGGAAAGAATATTCTAAATAAAATACTATTATGTGCAGGTGACACGTGCCTGAAGGGATTATAGAAAACTAAGATCTGAAGACCCAGGGCTGGGCCTCCTGGGTGGTATAGTTAGCTAAGCTCTAGACTCTTGGTTTCAGCTCAGATCATGGTCTCAGGGTCATGATCTCAGGGTTGTGGGATCATTGGGCTCCGTACTCAGTGAGGAGTCTGCTTAGATTTCTCTCTCTCTCTCTCCCTCTCCCTCTGCTCCTCACACCCCCTTCCATGCTCTCTCTCACAAAAACAAATAAATGTGTAAAAAAAAAAAAAAAAAGGAAGGAAGGAAGAAGAAAAAGAAGAAAGGAAGGAAAGGGAACCACACCATGGCCAAAAAGAGACAATCTCATTTTTTCCTATTATTCTAGTCTCACATAATGATTTCAGAAAAATTTTTCCCTGAGACAAATTTATCTTTCTATGGAAGGGGAACAGAAGAGAAAAATAAACATTTGCCATTTTAGCTATATGAGACATAACATATTTTTAAAATGAAAACTTTCTCCTTTATATGTTCATATGTATTACAGCTTAATATCTCCATTATCATGAATCCTTGTGTCCAAAAAAGAAAGAAACTGAAATACAAAATAGGAGATTTCTTTTTTTTTAAGATTTTATTTATTTATTTGACAGAGAGAGAGATCACAAGTAGGCAGAGAGGCAGGCAGAGAGAGAGGGGGAAGCGGGCTCCCTGCTGAGCAGAGAGCCAGATGTGGGGCTTGATCCCTGGACCCTGAGATCATGACCTGAGCTGAAGGCAGAGGCTTAACCCACTGAGCCACCCAGGTGCCCTGAGATTTCTTACCTTAAATCATATTTGTTATTTCTGCACCAGAACTTTTTCAAGGAAAAAAAAACTGTTTTGCAAGCATTTGAAATTTTAGGATAAAAATTATTTATATTAATGTACTATAACTACAAACTTAAGCATGAGTAAATCTCACACATACTATTCAGCAAATGAAAACAATGATAAAATAATATACAGAGTATGATTTCATCTACATGCAAACAAAAAAAGGCAAAATAACTCTTACTGTTTAGGGCTGGATACATACGTGGTAAAATGTAAAAAAAAAAAAAAAAAAAGGCAGGGAATTATTATCCCAAAAGATAACAGTTTACAGCAAAGGTTGGGCGGTAGAACTTACATAAACTTTCATAAACATTCACTGTGTAATTGTTCTTTGAAATGCGCATATGTAATACACTCAGCAATATATATGTTAATATAAAAGAAAATTAAAATAACAAGTTCAAAGAAACACAAAAACTACAATTTGTATATACATGTTTTAATAGAACAATGTGAGCAACTGATCCCTGTATCACAGCATCATGATTTTGCGTTCTTATGCTTTAATTTATAAATATGATTTGCATTTTCAAAGGTATTTATTTAGTAGCAGACAACACCTAATTAGGTATTCAATAAGCAAAATATTGGATGGGAACCCAAAGTTCTAGCAGAACAAATTCAGAAAAACAACAAAATTAGAGTAAAGAAAATTGACCAATATTTTGGCTCTTCCATTTATTACTTCTACAGTCTTGCACAGATTACTCTCTGAATCTCAGTTGCTTAATCCATACATGTAAGAATTTAGTATCTGATAACAGTGGTCATTCAAACTCATATGGGGAAAGATAATTACTTATATCCTTGATATATGGTATTGGGAAACTTATCTAGTCTTTTAGGAAAACAACAATAACAGATTCCTACCTCACTTCTCACACAAAAAGAAAATAAAATGAACCAAAGACAGAAATCATTGATAGATGATAGATAGATTAACTGGAAGAAAGCATGGGTGTTTTGTTTTGTTTTTTTTAATCTTAAATGGAACATGGACTGAGTAACACCGTGGTTTGCCAGGGAATGTGGGGTTTCCTGGGACATAAGATGTTTAATGCTAAAACCAGGAAAGTCAGGGCACATGGTGACTCAGTCAGTTAAGTGTCTGCCTTCCTGCTCAGGTCATGATCTGGGTTCTGGAATCAACCCCCCCACTCCCGTCTGACTCTGTGCTCAGTGGAGAGCCTGCTTCTTTCTCTCCCTCCACTGCTCACCCTGCATATGCTCTCTCTCTCTCTCAAATAAATAAATAAAATATTTTTAAAAATAAAAATAAATTTAAAAAATAAAAATAAAAGCAGGAAAGTCCAAGGCAAACTGGGACAGTTGTCACTGTGAGTAAAAAACCTTCTAACCCTGATACAAAACAGAAACCACAAAAGAAAACATGGAGAAAGATGACTATAGAAAGAATCTTACATTTCTGCATGGCAAAAAGAAAAGAAAATGTGTAAACTAATGTTGACAAGCAAAAACCTGTGGAATATTTTGAACATTTACAATAAACAAAAGACTAATTTCCTCCAAAAAATATACAGAAAACACATAAACCAAGAAAAAAAACAGAGAGAGAGAGAGAGAGAAAGAGAGAGAAATGGACAACCCAATGGAAAAAATGGGCAAAAGATACGAACAGGCCAATAAAAGATAAGGTTAAGTAATATGTTGAAAGGTGACTTAGATGATAACTATAATTATATTCTTCAGATACAGCACAGAGAGAAAAATAAAACACCCAAATGGTTTATAAAAAGGAAGAGTGAGAAAAGTTTAAGTATCAAGCTCCAAAACATAAGAATCCAATAACAAATTCCATGGATGAATAAAATTTGAAAGCCAAAAGAATTATGGTAAATAACAAATTTGACCCTAGTTTCCAAAATGATATCATCAAAAATCCTGTATCAGTTGGTCAGAATACTATGCTAATAAAACCCATATTGCTGGGTTAATTTTTTTTTTTCAGGCAATTACCATCACATAGTCTGAAATTAGTGAATAGGGACAGATTTGTTCCCTAGCCCAGGACAGATGTTGTACAAATGTGTAACAATTACCACAAGGGACAGTGTGTTGAATGGATAGTGAATATTTATACTTATCAATATGCAAAGCTATATGTACTAGAATGTTAATTTCAGCATAGTTTATAATTCCAGAAAACAAAACAAGGAAGTTGATCTCTAAGAGTTAATTAAATAAATTTTGAAATAATATCTATGAAAGATATTTGAAAACTGCAAAATAATAATTAAGATACCACCTTTTGAATGTAAAATTCAGATGGTGTTATGTGCTTGATATACATAATTTAACTTTACCCTCTCAGAAACCCTAGATTCTAGGTCAGGGGTTTGGGGTAAAAAAATCTCCCAATTTTAAAGTAGTGGCAACTAATTCAGATTTTTTTTTTAAATGTTACACAAGCCAATGAAAAGTGTCTGCAAGCCAGATCTAGTCCATAGGCTGCCAAATTGCTGTCTCTGATACGGAAATTAGAGAATAGGCCAAAATCAAAATCTCAAAAACATTTATAATCAGATATCTGTTGGAAGAAGCAGAGTTAGCAAAAATGATGAATAAAGTAAATGCAATGCCATAAACCAGGGAGGAGATTCAAGACAGGAATCATCAAAATCAAATCACATAGGAAGGGACTCCTGGGTGGCTCAGTCAGTAAGCATCTGCCTTTGGCTCAGGTCACAATTCCAGGGTCCTGGGTTCGAGCCCCTCATCGGGTTTCCTACTCAGTAGGAAGACTGCTTCTCCCTTTTTCACTCCCCCTAGCTGCTGTTCCCTCTTTCGCTATGTCACTCTCCGTCAAATAAATAAAATAAAATTTAAAAATAATCACGTGGGAAAAGCCTTAAGTTAAGGACTAAGAGGCTTTATGATTTACTAACAAGAAAGTGGTCAGAGAGCTGTAGCGTCTGTAAGAGAGTAGTGTTAAGACAGAGGTAGGAGCACAAGATTGAAAGGAGCCAAGCAGAAGCAACGGTCAGCACATGGAGACATTCTTTCAAGGCCCTGAAAGTATGGGAGAATGACAAGGGTCTTTATCCTTTCGTGTCAAACCTGAGCGAGACGGATGGGATATTTGGAACTATGAGGAGGGAGAAGGTATCTAACAGAGGAGAGCACAACCTATCTGTAGACAGAAAGGGAGGGAGCTAGAATTTACACCAGTGATGGTAAAGCAACATCCTAGTGGTACTGGCAGGAAATAAGGCCAAAGCAAAGTGGAAGTTTGCTTTTGAAAAGACTGATACTGGGACTCTTGGGTGGCTCAGTTGGTTAAGTGACAGACTCTTGATTTCATCTCAGGTCATGATCTCGGGGTCCTGGGATCGAGCCCTGCTTTGTGCTCCCTGCTCAGTGGGGAGTCTGCTTGAGGATTCTCTCTCCTTCCCTCTCTCCTTCTGCCCATACCCCAGCTTTCTCGCTTTCGCTCTCTCTCTCAAGTAAATAGATAAATTGAAGAAGAAGAAGAAGGCGCAGGAGGAGAAAAAGAAAAAGAAGGGGGAAATACATGGTCTCTTAAAAGAGAAGCAGAAAGGTCAAGAGAAGTTACAGACACAGATATTTGGGGGAAGCTCATGTTGACGAACATTTTTGGAGTATCTTTACTTAGCATCCGTACCTGTGCAGAGCCCTGGGGGGTGATAGGATGCATGAAGTAAGGTCTCTACCCTCAGAAAGGTCATCATTTGGTTTAAGAAATCCACAGTGGATGACAGGAAAGCAAAAGTGAGCAGCCATCTGCTGAGTATGCAGGATAAGAGGGATAGTTTGCGTGATAAAGAACTAAGAGAGTGTTTAAATCCAAGCTCCCATCAGAACTATCTGCAAAGATTTATGAAAGCCCAGATCTCAGACTCTGCACCCTGATTAGTCTGACTGAGTAGATTTGAGTTGACATCACAGTATCTTTAATGATTTAGGTTCCTATAGGTGACTCTCAACTAGCTTATTTACTGGTTTAGAATAACCCTTGGGGAACATCTAGGAAGGATCCAACGAACAAGAGACGGGATGATTTTTTAGAAAATAAAAGTGACATGGTTTCATCATTTTGACTTGGACATTTTTTTTCAGAAAAATTGTCAGTACCACAAAACAGGATCATATAACCAGATACTCTCATATTACGTAATAGTTCACCTTCAGGGAGAGGTAGCATTTCATGGCAAACTAACCAAATGGCAAGGAAAAAGAAAATAAGTCACTAAACAACTAACAGCTACATATACACACACCCAGTCTGGAAAAGAACCTTGACCAAATCACTGAATGTTCTCAGATGACACCCTTTGATCACACTCAGGTTTCCCCTATATTGGTTGAAAGAAATTAGATGCTGCTTTCTCCTTCTAACTGTGATCCCTTCTCCTTTTGTTACTGCCAAATGTCTGGATGAATGGTCTGTGACCACAGCCTCAATTTCCTCCACACCCACCCTCTCCTCAACACCAGCAATCTTGTGGCTCCTATACCCTTCCATTCAGAACCCAGGTTTAAAGGTCACCAGCTCCTTTGGCCTTTTTTCAGGACTGGTGCCCCTGGGTTGTTGGAAGATTCTGAGGCTATTAACCACTTCCCTTTCCTGGTGAATCCCTTTTCTTACCCCCTACTATTATGCCTGTACTTGGCCCTGTCTCCTTCGCTTTCTCTGCAAGCCGGTCTTTCCCTTAGGCACGTTAATGCAGACATTCCCCCGTGTCTCATCTGCCCAGCTTTCTCTCTGCACCTTTTCTCATCATTCTCCCTCGCTCCCAGAACCCCAACTGAGCCTCAATACAGTTTATTTCTCTTTGGTTTTTTGTTTTTGTTTTGTTTACCACTGCAGTCATAGTTCAGTTCCCTCTGCCCTTCATACAAGGTGCTTGACCTGCCTGGAATGTGAGTCCCTCAACGCTTCCTGCCTCGCTCTTTTCTGCTTCTCTTCATCTCAAACATCACTTCCAAAGGGAAGCCTTCCCTGACCCTCACAGACGAGACTAGACTTACCAATTACACATTTCCATGTCACCCTCTCTTTCTCCTTACACATTACTTATGTGCAATAGTTTATTTAATGCTCACCTCTCCTCTGAGAGTCTGAGCTTCATGAGAGCATGATTTATGTCTGTCTTGTTCAAGTATCGCCAGCATGAAGCACAGTTCCTCACACATGACACATACACCCTTACTTACTAACTAAAAAAATAACTAACCCACATTTTAGCCTTGTCTTCTTTTTCCTAGACAGGAATCTCCTATTATCCCACACATACTTGCCACATCTCTTTTACCTTGTATGTTTGATACTATGGATGAGTTTCAAGCTCAGTTCATTTACTAAAAAGTTGGGTGGTATCTTTAGTAATTCCTTGAACAAATGCTGGGCTTTATTTGCCCACGTATGAAATGAAATTTGAAGGTTTCTAAAGCCCTTCCTGTTTGAAAACTATATTTCTCAAAAGTCTCCTACATCTCCTTCATTTCACGAATGAGGAAATTCTTGTCAAAGAGGGTAAACAATTTCTTAAAGATGACACAGTTAGTGGTTAAAAGTATACCTCACGACAAACTTTTAAACGTAACACAGATATACAAGAATCAAGAAATTTAGGGAAAAGAGATTGAGATTTTTTTTTAAGATTTTATTTATTTATTTGAGAGAAAGAGGGAAAAAATCACAAGCAGGGGGAGCCACAGAGAGAGAGGAAGAAGCAGGCTCTCCGCTGAGCAGGGAGCCGAATTCTGGACTCTATCCCAGGACCCTGGCTGGGATCATGACCTGAGCGGAAAGCAGATGCTTAATCAGCTGAGCCACCCAGGCGCCCGGAGATTGAGATTTTACTGAGAAAATGCAAAGCACCAAAATATTCCATGCATGGATGAAATATGGAAGCAAAGGGGCATTAAATAATATACAATACATTCAATTTCAATGTAAATATCTACCTTTCCCCATCTACCCAAAAATATCATTCAAGATCCATTTTCTCCATTAAGACTTCAACAGCTCTAATCCACTGTAATATCTACCATCTTTGGGACCAATTTAAAATATTCTCCAATTATTTTGTCTTACCTTGATCTCCCTAATTTATATTGCTAATAACTTTTTTTTTTACTTTTTTTGGCTTCAAGTGGTAACTGAATATTAATTTTTTTTTATTTTTTTTATAAACATGTATTTTTATCCCCAGGGGTACAGGTCTGTGAATCGCCAGGTTTACACACCTCACAGCACTCACCAAAGCACATACCCTCCCCAATGTCCATAACCCCACCCCCCCTTCTCCCAACCCCCCTCCCCCCAGCAACCCTCAGTTTGTTTTGTAAGATTAAGAGTCACTTATGGTTTGTCTCCCTCCCAATCCCATCTTGTTTCATTGATTCTTCTCCTACCCACTTAAGCCCCCATCTTGCATCACCACTTCCTCATATCAGGGAGATCATATGATAGTTGCTAATAACTTTTAGCCACTATTCACAAACACATCATAAATAATTCAGTGTTCCTAATACTTTTTATTACTTTATTAATTGCTTAAGCATAGCTGTTTAGAGGAAGCCATTATGCAAATTCATAACTCTCAAACTAGAAAAAGGAGACAGGACTGAAATTAATGAAAATAAACCCTTTTTCTTTTGCAATTGTTTTTTATCTTTCACAAACATGCTGAAGCTACCAACAGCCCTGTTTTGATTTTTAGTTCCTCTTCTTGTTACTTCCTGCCCTCTAGTGGAAGACAATGACAAATGAACCAAATAAGCCCAAAGAAGGAAAAAAGTGGAGGAGTCCTTAGTAATCAGGATCTTAGTACCAGTGACTTTGATAAAAGGTAGAGTCAAGTTGATTAGGATAGCAAGATATAATGTGAACACAAGAAAAAAAGCTAGAATACATATAGGCTACAGTAAGGAGATTATGAGGGAAGAAGATCAGACACAGCATTGGAGAGCCTTGCTAGACAGTGGACCGCTTAGATTGTTTTAATTTTTCCCTGCAGGCATTTTTTTAATAAACTTTGCCTACCAACTACCACATTGCTTGAATTCATAGGCAAATAAATCCACATAAAAGCAATAGCACTACTGGGTATTTACCCTAAAGATACAAAAGTAAAAAGATTTTTTAAGTGCTATGTTTTACACTGAAGTCATTAGCTCTTTTTTTTTTTTTAAGATTTTTATTTATTTATTTGATAGAGAGAACACAAGCAGGGGAAGTGGTAGTCAGAGGAAGAAGGAGAAACAGCCTCCCCACTGAGCAGGGACCCCCAACACGGGGCTCGATCCCAAAACCCTGGGATCATGACCTGAGCCAAAGGCCAATAAACCACCCAGGCCTAGTTCTGAAGTCATTAGTTCTTAGGCGCCTTTGTGAATTTATCTTGTACAACAAATTGAGTTACTTCTGTTTGGCAGTATTAATAACAAAGCAGTATTATTAATAAAGACGTAAAGTCATACCCCAAGTAGTTTGCTTCTCGTTATTCTAAATTATTTCATGGTGAATTTATCATGTAAACCTCTGCATGTAATGTAATTTGCTTTTTTGTATCCTGATCCTAAATATTTCGATAACTTTACAATTATATAAGCACAGCTTTCAGAGATTTGACTTAGGTAGTATCTTCTGGTTGCATTCAGAAACAGTTTTAAAATGCAAACCTTTAAAACATTACAATTCAAAATTACCATTACGTTTTCATCTTGATTTTTTTTGTCCTTTACCCAAAAGTCATAATGTGATCTGACATGAAAAATAGCCTCTTGCCTGGCTGGCTTCCCTGCCAAGTTGGGTCTTTGCTTCCCATAATCAGATCTCAACTACTGAAATATTTAGATTACTTGATTTTTCTTAAGTGAGTAAGCAGTCCATTAAGCCCATAACCAAGCATGGGCATAATTTTTTTTTTTCCATGGTGTTAAAAATAGTGCTGCTTTTTCGTGAAAGGCATAAGCCTATTCAAATGTCTGGTGATGCTACAGGCGGGACTGGGTGTGACTCTGTCACTGACAAGTGGTGTTGGACAAATCAATTCACCTCTCCAGGCCTCAATTTCTACCTTCATAAAATGGAAAACTGTCTTCAATGCCTACTTCACTGGTTTGCTTTGCAGATCAAAGGACAAAAAGTATATGAAAATTCTGCTTAGAAAGGCACAGGAATACAATACGATTATTTTACTTGTGCTCACCAGGAAGACTGTCATGTGGAAAACAGTTTTGCTGGAAGGTAGTCAGTATTTTTAAGTCTTTTATTTCTTCAATGATCAAATTATGAAATGTAATGCCAACTACACTGTTCCCTTGGGGCTGCTCCCATTTACTAAAAGTGAAACCTGAAAACTCCCTCCCACATCAACTCCTACCAACCCTCTGTAGTGAAACCAGGACACCCCCTCCCCCAAGGGCCCCCAGTGTCCTACAACTCCTACGAGAACCTAGATGTTGCAGTGCCCTCTCATCCAGAAAGTGTCTTTTACAGCCTACACGTCTTAAAGATAAATACAGACATACCTCACAGATGCACCGCCACGCTGTGTGTGCATTCTATTTTAGAAAGCACCTGGCCATAGAAAGCGATTAAAAGCCATAAACTCTCCTAATTTATACTGTGAACAATACGGACCTGAATGAGGTGGGATTCATTTTTTTTGAAGGGCAGAGAGAACCCAGATGACTTGGATCGTTACTAGAAAATACTTAACTTATTCTGCCTCGTTCAGAAAAGGGGAGGGGGAGAACATGGAAATAAGGAAGTAGGCAGTGAGGCAAATTATAGATACCTATAGTACCATAGGATACAAAGTAAAATAAGTAAGACCAAGCACAGAGTAAGGAGAATAAAGTGAAATAAATCTGAGAGTAACCCCTGACCCCATCTCTTGTGACCACATTATCTTGCCTCGCTCCACAAGAAAAGCAAAGCAAACTTAGCAAAAGCTGAGCTACGTTTCTGGCCATTCTCCTGTTGCTCTCTCACAGACAACTGAGACTTACCGAGGGCTAAGTAGACAATCAAAATCAGTAGAAGCCGTGGTTGAGGAGTTCTCCTAGTGCAGGGCATTTCCGATTTCTTGAATTCTGCCTTTACTTGGTACTTTGCCTCCACACAGGTAGGAAAGGAGCTCTGGACATGGTGGGGCTCTCCCTGGTTAGCGGCTCGGGGCTGGATCCTCTTAGCCCATCCACAGCAGGACACTCCCTTTCTACCAACCTCCTCCTTCCACTCTGCGTCTCAGGCTGATTTGTAAGTTGGAACAGAAGAAACTCTTCTCTGGAACTTGACACAGCAATAGATTTCCTGTATGCAGTGAAGCGAAGACGGAGGAAGCAGATTGACTGAGGTCTCTTTCAGCTCATTGGTCCCCCTCTCACTTCTGCTGCTCACAGATCAACTTTACAGTAAAGCACTGAATGTGCCCAAGATAAACAGATTTGTCTAAACTTTGGATCACAAAGCAAAACAGGATATGTATCTGTCCTTGGCCCATCGCTTTACATTTCCCAGTCACAGTAACTTTTAGAAGCTTCTCCGTGTTGAAGAACTACGCAGCCTCAATAATAAAGTTTGGAGGAAAATATCCTCCCTTATAAGGTCTACAACTCTAGAAGAATCATAATGAGATTAATTTCCTACTGATACTATAATTGATTACCACAAACCCAGTGGCTTTAAAAAAACACAAATGTATCTTATAGTTCTAGAGGTCAGAAGTCTGAAATGGACCTTCCAGGACTAAAAGGTGTCAGAGGGCCATGTTCTTTCTGGACACGTGCAGAAAACCCATTCATTGCCTTTTCCAGCTTCTGGGGGCCACCAGCATTCCTTGGATTGTGGCTGCATCATTCTCACCTCATTCCTTTGTCACATCTCCTTGGGTTGTAAACCCCCCTGCCTCCTTCTTATAAAGACCCTACTGAGTGGTGCCTGAGTGGCTCAGTCAGTCATTTAAGCATCTGACTCTTGATCTCAGCTCAAGCCTTGATCTCAGAATTGTGAGTTGGCATGGAGCCTACTTAAAAAAAAAAAAAAATATATATATATATATATATATATATATATTTTTTTTTTTTTTTAAAGACCCTTGTGGGTACATTGGACTGCTCAGATAATCCAGGATAATCTCCACACCTCAAAACTCTTAATCACATCTGCAAAGTCCCTTTTCCTATGTTAGGTTACCTATTTATAAGTTTCAGACAAGGACACAGACATTTTGGGAGGCCATTATTCTATCACCATTTAGTACTTACTTCCATTTATTTACTTTCACCTCCAAAGAGCCTCTAAAGACTGATCATTTGAGCCAAATTACCAATAAACACCCATCTTTAGCTGTCACATACCTGGAAATCAGACTTTCCCAAAACAACTCTGCCTTAATGTGGCTACCTCACATACATTTAAATTATGTTTGGGAAGAAAGAAATCCGTTATGTGTTACGAATTTTCTAACCCAAGGCAAAACTCTCCAGGAAAGGGAAGAAAACACTGCAAACAGGATAAAGATGAAACAACATGCATTTTTTTCTTTTAGGTTAGCAGTTTCATCTTCCCTCTTGCCAAACATTAAACTATATATATATATTTCCCCCCCTTCCCCTTCTTAAGCTTTCCTTCCTGTGAACTAACTTGATTGAGACAGTGAAATCAGACACTCGAGGGCATGGAGTACTTGAAGATATATGCTGTGTAACAATGATGGACAACTTCCCCTTTGCTTCCCCTTTGCTTAATATTTCACCAGGTGTCAGAAAATTAGTAACGAAAGGTCATTTAAAATAAAGCATCTAGGGGTGCCTGGGTGGCTTAGTGGGTTAAAGCCTCTGCCTTCAGCTCAGGTCATGGTCTCAGGGTCCTGGGAATGAGCCCCGCATCGGGCTCTCTGCTCAGTGGGGGGCCTGTCTCCTCTTCTCTCTCTCTGCCTGCTTCTCTGCCTACTTGTGATCTCCGTCTGTCAAATAAATAAATAAAATCTTAAAAAAAAAAAAAAAGAAAAGAAAAATAATAATAAAATAATGCATCTAGAGCACCTAGAGCCTTCGGCTCAGGTCATGATCTCAGGGTGCCCGGATCTACTCCCACATGGGACTCCTGCTTGGTTGGGAGTCTGCTTCTCTCCCTGCTCATGCTCGCTCTCTCACTCATTCTCTCACTGAAATAAATAAATAAATAAATAAATAAATAAGATCTTTAAAAAAAAATAAAGCATTCTGGTTTCCACCATGAAGAGGCTAAGGCTAAGAGGTCAAGACCTTGGGTTTTGATAACGGATAGATCCAGGGCTGAGCCTCTGCTGGGTAATTACTCGTCTAATGATATGAGGCAAGTTTTTTACTCAAGTCTGAACCTGTTTTTTCCACTTAGAATTATACTGACATGAGCATTTTTTCTCACATCATTTCATATCATCAAAAAATTATGATGTTCATCTATTTTACTGCCTTTTCAATTCCACAGCCCATACTAAACAAAGAAGGACTAAATGGCCTGCCTAAGATCTCCAAGTGACTGGCGACATAGCTGGGTGTAAAACCAGAGTTTCATGTGTGCTAGCCTGATGGTTTCCCCACTGGTGGTCTCTCTGGGTTGAATGTTAGGCCAACAGCTTTCAGAGATACTCATATTCTCATGCCAGTCAGACGCATCTACAATTAGCAGTCAACAGAATGGTGTAGAAACACATAGAATTCTCTACGTAGATTTGGGAGGATGAGGCTTTCTTCCCCATTTCTTTACCTCCTCCATCCAGAGGTTAGGGAAGTAAACCCCTGACCTCCCAACTCTCACCCTTACCTCTTACGGAGTGCCAGTGCTTAGAAAAACAATAAAGGGACCAGGAGTTTGCAAGCCAACAATATGCCATGAACGTCAATATAATAAGAGAAAAACGTGCTCATCGAGTAAATGCACCTCCTTGAAAAAATCTAAAGGCCCCAGATTCTCCTGAGCTGTGGTCCTTGGCACAGAGACCCAAAAGCAGAGCAGAAGAGTAAGACATGATCAAGAGAAGGGTGTGGCTCAAACCAGAAACCTTTTGTTCTCTCAAGTCTTCCACTCCTTCTCTCAAACCAAACCTTTTGTTCTCTCAAGTCTTCCACTCCTTTTCAGTACTGCCACTTAAGAATCAATGCCCGTGAGGACTATCAAAACAAAAAGCCTCACATAGAGGAAGGAACAGTCAATGAAGCTAAAAGGCAAACTACTGAATGGGAGGAGATATTTACACATGACATCACCAATAAAGGGTTAGTGTCCAAAATATATAAAGAATTGATACAACTCACACCACATAAATAAATAAATAATAAAAATAACCACACCGAATAATCTGATTTAAAAATGGGCAGAAGACATGAACAGATCCTTCTCCAAAAAAAAAAAAAGACACACACATAGCCGACAGACACATGAAAGATGCTCAGCATCACTCATCATCAGGGAAATGCTGATCAAAACTGCAATTAAAAAACAACTACTATGACACATCACCCCATGCCTGTCAGAATGGCTAAAATCAACAGCATAAGAAACAAGTGTTGGTGATGCTATAGAGAAATAGGAACCCTCATGTACTGTTGGTGGGAATGCAAACTGGGGCAGCCACTGTGGAAAACAATACAGAGGTTCCTCAAAAACTTAAAAATAGAACTACACTATGATCCAGTAATCGCACTAGTGGGTGTTTACCCAAAGAATATAAAAACACTAATTCTTTTGGTTTTTTTTAATTTTTATTTTTTAAAAGATTTGTATTTATTTATTTGACAGAGAAAGATCACAAGTAGGCAGAGAGGCAGGCAGAGAGAGAGAGAGGGAAGCAGACTCCCTGATGAGCAGAGAGCCTGATGCGGGGCTCAATCCCAGGACCCTAAGATCATGACCTGAGCCAAAGGCAGAGGCTTAACCCACTGAGCCACCCAGGTGCCCTGAAAACACTAATTCAAAAGGATACATGCACCCTTGTGTGTGTGTGTGTGTGTGTGTGTGTGTGTGTGTGTGTTTAAGATTTTGTTTATGTATTTGACAGACAGAGGTCACGAGTAGGCAGAGAGGCAGGCAGAGAGAGAGAGAGGGAAGCAGGCTCCCCACCGAGCAGAGAGCCCGATGCGGGGCTCAATCTCAGAACTCCAGGATCACTAGCCAAGCTGAAGGCAGAGGCCCAATTCACCAAGCCACCCGGGCGCCCCACCCTTGTGTTTCTTGCAGCACTATTTACAATAACCAAGACATTGCAAAGCAGCCCAAGTGTCCATATATATACAATGGAACATTATTCTGCCAAAAAAAAGAATGAAATCTTGCCATTTGCTACAACATGGACAGAGCTAGAGAGTATAATGCTAAGTGAAATAAGTCAGTTAGAGAAAGACAAATGCCATATGCTCTCACGCATATATGAAATTCAAGATACAAACAAATGAGCAAAGGAGGGGGTAGAAAGAGACAAACCAAGAAACAGACTCTTAACTATAAAAAACAAACTGATGGTTACCCAAGGGGAGGTGGGTGGGGATGGTATGTGACAGGAATTAGAGTACACTTATCATGACGAGCACTGAGTAATGTATAGAATGGTTGAGTTGCTATACTGTATACCTGAAACTAATATAATGCCATATGTTAACTATACTGGAATCAAAATTAAAAAAAAAAAAGAGTCAGCACACATGAGAGACAGAGAGAACTATGTTATGCTGGTTAATGTTGTGGTAGCCAAAACAAAGGGGCTTAGGAAGCTTTAATACATTAGAGCTGCTTTAAGATATAATGCCCCCAAATTGATTAGGGGCATTATATTATATTATATTACTGTTGATTTACTCAAAAACTGATTTATCTGCCTATAAATGCTTTTGAAGTAAACTTTTTCCAGCCAAATGTCCCCAGTGTTAGATTCATACTTAGCCACAACTGAAACCAGGTAAGATGTTGCTTTCTTGTCCATTACGTAGAAGCTTTGCATGATCTTGAATACTTACTGGACAGACTCTATTGGCCTTTTGCTCCTGACTCTTTGTTCTCCATTGCCTGTCTTTTGCCTCCTGGATCTGAGTGCTCACTGCCTAGAACACAAGTACCTGCTTGCCTCTCCTTTCTTAGCTGAATTTTCCGGATGTGTATTCTTGCAAAAATGAGCCAATACTTATTTGTCTTATTATTTTTACTTTCTGTGAGCTCTCTGCCTTAGACACATGACTTAATTTACCCTGCACGCGCATGCGTGCGCGCACACACATACACACACACACACACTACTAAACACTTGGTCCCAGATCTCTCGATCAACTCTGTCCTCCTACTACCCAAGTACTAATGTAACAATTTCACAGAGGTGAAAGACCAGTGCCTAGCAATGTGGAGAATTTCAAAGACCTCAAACTCTACAACATACATAAATCCTCAAGTATTTATTTCACTTCTGCCCTGCCCTTGTGGCATGATGGTTAGAGATTTGAGGCTAATGAATTACTACTATAATTGAGACATGATAATTCAATGTACAATAACATAAAATGGCTGCTGTCTTGGCCATACCCTATTTCCCCATTCTCTCCTTCACCTCTCTGCAATCTTCATTGTTTCAAGCTTTGAAGGTTCAAGCTCTTCTGAAATCCTGGATCTTCTTCCATGCATAATCATTAAATGTACCAATAAATAACTTGAAAGAGCCTCACTAATTGTTATTTGTATTTCTACATTCTACTATTATGCCAATGTTTACCTGAATTTTTTCACTTCGAATATACAGCTAATGCTATGTCATCCCTATAATTCTTCTTAAAAAGTTAGACATAACATCTACCACGTGAGTTAATCATTATTTTTTGTTAAAATTCAAAGCTTATGCAAAAAGAAAAATTTGAAAATGTTTGAAAATAAAATATGTGCAATATCACCAAGGAAAGCCAAAGCAGAAAAATTAGTAACCACATTTTGAATTTTTCTAAATATTAATTCTAGGCACCACTCATGTTCATACAATAGCGTATGTCAAACCCTTAGTTTAACATGCAGGTCTCATTCTAAACACTTTATAAATATGGCCTCATTTAATCCTCTTAAAAACCCTATGAAATGCATACTACTATCCCCATTTTACAGTTGAGAAAACTGAAGCCAGAGAGATTGAGTAAATTGTCCAGTTCCACAGCTAATGAGTGAGGAAGACATTATTTGACCCCAGGAAATCTCACCCCAATGTCTATCCCTTAACTAAGGGATTAATTAGCTTACTATTGATGTTTTAACTCTCTGCCTTGTCTCCAATACATCTCCTACACTCCTCACCTCTCTTAAATCTGTTCATTCACTCACTCTTTTGAACAAGTTGGGCACTCCTACAACTTCACAGTCACCTGCTTTGGAGAGAGAGAGAGAAAGAGAGAGAGAGCAGTGGGAATCGAAAGGAAGCGAGATGGAGGAAATGAAGCAACGAAGGAGGAAGGAAAAAAAGAAAGGAAAAAACCCTGCTCTGTCCCTAATCATCTATTTGCGAATTTACTAATTTAAAATTACTCTCTGCTGCCCCCTGGAGATAATTTGGTGAAACTAAAATTAATGTTTTCATAAACTTATTTCATAAATTCAGTAATAGAAGCACTTTGAGATTTTGGTAATGTTTTGATGTGATTTTGATTGCATACCTCACATTGCACATTTATTTATCTCTTTTGGAAGCTAGCGAAACAATATATGACTACTTGATGGGCAGTATAGATATGATGACCTAAAAAAATATTACTGAAAAGAATAATTATCTTCTGAGACACAGATGGCTCAATAAAAATGGTAGGATAAAGAGATGGATGGATTGGTGGATGGATGGATGGTTGGCTGTATGGCTGGATGGATGGAAAATAGATTCCATGCCTCCTTCCAGGGAAATTTGAGATAAAATTGTCATAGGTTGAATATCCTAGAAAGCATACTCTAAAATGGAGTTTAGTGTGAAAGATGTTTATTAAAGAATAACCTTGAACTCCTCACTTGTGAAAATGAAGGAACAGGAACTGGAGTGGGCAGAGCCAGAATTAAAACAATAAGGTAGGTCCACAAGTTCAGCTAACCCCATGGGAAGCTCTGGAGCTTGAATGCCCTTTAGAGTTGTCCTCTGTTTTGCTAAAATGGCCATATTTTATCCCCCTGTATCTATCAGTCATTAGATATAGCTCCTAAGAAGAAGCCTGACATAGGATGAGGTCATCCATGAAAGGCCTGACTTTAACTGACAACACTTACCAACACTGGAGAAAAAAATTCTTTACCAAAGGAATCAGGTGGTACCTCACAATGCCTGCCATGTGGATAAATCTTGGAAGATAATCTGATCTAATTCTGGTCTCAAGTACAGTGGTATGTCAGTCAGCCAACTGTCTTTCACCCCCAAGAAACAAATTACTGAATAAAAATCTTGTTGAAAATGTAACCAGGGTGCCTGGGTGGCTGAGTGGGTTAAGTGTGGGACTCTTGACTTTGGCTTGGGTCATGATCTCAGGGTCATGAGATGGAGCCCTGTATCAGGCAATCAGCATGGAGCCGCTAAAGATTCTCTCTCATCTTTTTCTTCTTCTTCATCTCTCACCTCCCACTCACGGTTTTTTCTCTCTCTCTCTCAAAAAAAAAAAAAAAAAAGAAAAAGAAAGAAAGAAAGAAAGAAAAAAAAAACAAGAAACAGAACCTGGGGGATTTCTACATTAAGGTGCAGGCAAAAAAGGAAAAAGGAATCCCTACCCCAATCCTGGGACCCTCCACTTCCTGAGGCCTACACATACTACACCTTCTTCCTACAGTCCCATATTCCACCTCCCTGAAGGGAAACTAGACCTGAGGGATGGGAACATGGGCAATGGGGAAGGGTGCTGGCCAGAAGAGAACCCCTTTCTCATGGCATTAGAAAAGGGAGAGATAGCTGGGGTCCCTCCCACCATTACCCCTTTCTGTAATGTCCCGATCAGCTCCTCAACAAGAGTCTGATCCTCTTGTTTCCCCTCGTGCACCTCTTGGTGAATCTTCTGAGATGATTTTTGGCCACTTTGGGACTAGACAGCAATTCTCACAGTGGGGGATGGGAGGTGAACTTTAAAGGCAGTTATGTTATTTTCATCTATGAATGACAAATGGGAAGGGGAAGTCCAGAAAAATACAGAAATGGATTAGAAAGAATGAAAACCCAAGTCATATGCCATGCCTGAAACCTAACATTTAGGCAAGAAGGGACAGGAAAAAGAAATATTCCAGTGGCGCCTGGGTGGCTCAGTGGGTTAAGCCTCTGCCTTTGGCTCAGGTCATGATCTCAAGGTCCTAGAATGGAGGCCCACTTCGGGCTCTCTGTTCAGCAGGAAGCCCGTTTCCCCTCTCTCTCTGCCTGCCTCTCTGTCTACTTGTGATCTCTGTCTGTCAAATAAATAAATAAAATCTTTTAAAAAAAAGGAAATATTCCAGAATGAGCCAAATGGGATCACTTTAAATGTTTCAGACGGTATTAAATTAACAATAAACAATTTCTGTGTAACTTTCTAGAAAAAGAATATGAAACATAAAAAGCTGGTATCTGTCTGCAATTTCATTTAATTTACAATGGACCTTTTTCAGGAGAATGAGAAATGTTCTTTTGAACTACTATGGTTTTACTATATCAGCAACTTAAAATTTTTGTTTCCAAAGTACTTGTTTGAACCATGCTGTCTATCTTTTATAAGATGTTCTTACATTTTTAATGAATAAATAGAAAATAGTCTAAGTGGTTTAACTTCAAGGAGTTAAATTTGGAAGTTTAGAAATGTTAGAATTTTTTTTCCTAGTTTTGAAATAACTGTTAGGACTTTGGTCCCTGAAGATGAACTTCCCCAATTCACACTTTAGTTTTGCTACTTAGTTTTTGTTTACTGTATTGTGGGTTTTTTGTTTTTTTTTTTCTTTCTTTCTTTCTGTTCTAGAATATTTATTTTATTCTTTTTTTCAAAATTGCTGTTATTGGGGCACCTGGGTGACTCAGTGGGCTAAAGCCTCTCCCTTCGACTCAGGTCAAGACCCCAGCTTCCTGGGATCGAGCCCCGCATCGGGCTCTCTGCTCGACTGGGAGCCTGCTTTCCCCTCTCTCTCTGCCTGCCTCTCCTCCTACTTGTGATCTCTGTCAAATGAATACATAAAATCTTTTTTAAAAATTGCTGTTGTTTTTGTAATTTCTATTTCTCTACCAAAACTTTTAATTTTGCCTTTTTTTGTCTCTTTGAACATTAAATGACGATTTTAGAGTCTCTCTCTGATAATTCCAGTATGTAGAGTGTCTGTTGTTTCTATTGTTTCTTTCTGTTCTTTCTGTGAAGTTAGTTTCCTCCTGTTTCAGGTATTACATTTTGCTTTTTAAATTGTAGAAATAATTTGAGGACGTATAATGATCTTATCTTCCTCCAAAGACAATGTTCACTGAATTCTGTCAGGACTCTGTGGATTTAACAATCTGGGGTCATCTTAATCCAATTTTAAGGACAGATTTTCATAAAATCTAACCTCAAAGCTAGATTGAAATCTATGTGGGGAATGGTTTTATTTTCTCCCCCCTTCTTCCCTCCTCTCCCTGCCCCAGAAAAGGCTATCAAAACACCCCTTAAAAACAATCTGAGGGTTTTGGAGGGGTGGAGGGTGGGAGGTTGGGTGAGCCTGGTGGTAGGTATTATGGAGGGCATGTACTGCATGGAGCACTGGGTGTGGTGCATGAACAATGAATTCTGGAACACTGAAAAGAAATTTTAAAAATAAATTTAAAAAAAAAATCCCTTAAGCTTTCAGTCAGCTCATTCAGGTTAATGAATATCCCAAAGTAAAAGTAGTTCCAAATACCAGCTTCATGAATCCCTATATTTTTTTCTCAATCTTGACCAGGTAATTCTTTGTTACCTTGCAAGTTCCATGATGAATTCCAGAAGAATTATTATAATACTTATTGCTATTGCTAACTTTTCTACTTTCCTTTATTGGGAAGGTTAGTATAAATTTCTGTCTGCCATTACTGGATATGGAAGTCTCATCCTTTGATTCTTCACTATTCCTAATCTCTCACAATCCCTCAGCAAGTCTTTCTGATTCCTCCTTTAAATACTTCCAGATTTTGACCATTTTACCAGTGTCCACTGTATTGGATTAGGGGGAAAAAAGAGGATAAAATTGTGAATTCATGGTTTTTAAAAATAAAACAATATATCACTTAACTTTTGGGCAGCAGCAAAAACATAGAGACAACAGAAGCTGAAGAACTCTGTGTTTAACAGCTGCTTCATTTCATAAAACTTCCTTCAGTCTTCAAAACGTCCCTTATTTTAGACACTTGTCACATTATGTTAATGAAATATAAAAACTCAGATATTCCTTTTAACAAATCCAAAAAATTTTTAAGTCCTACATTTAGATATTTTTCCTTGAGTACTTTTCCTTGAGTACTAATACCTGCATTAACATCTATCTAAATTATTTTTCCATCGACTGCTCTCCTGCTAGTGACCTTTCTTTCTTAAATGTTCTGTTTCTTCTTCTTAAATTCCTATTTAATATGCTACCGATGGTTTTGGAGTGGTTTAATATGATTTGAAAGTGTATCTAGGGGAATTTTCTAAAGAACACTGTTAAGATTATCTCACCTTTGGGGGGAAAAAAAGGTTATGAGACTTGAAAATGTTTAGATGTTAAATGCTCTGTGCTGAGAAAAAGGTAGATAAGATCTTTTCTTTTTTAATTTAGTGTTTCTATATTTTACTTGGCTGAGCATGATAAAGCAATTAGAACTCTGAGAAGCTTCTAACCAAATCGTCCTAAGAGTGAGTAAACCAATTAAGACTGAGCCACTACTGGTTATAAGAACCCTGGAGAGAATGAGACAGGGATGAGCTTGCACCACAAGTTAATCTATAAATCCTAATTCTTCAAAACGAGAACTTCAGAACCACCACCCATGGAAACACCAGCAGTCATCCCTCCATCTTCAAAAGTCAATCACTATCACAATATCTACCTTGAGGCACCTCTAACAACAGGGACAGCACCCTGACTTTTGGGAGATATTTGGGAAGAAAGGATGTAGGCAGTGATGTAAAAAGTAGGCTGCTTATATCTTTGTCCATTGTACATGTGTTAAATAATGTCTGCTTTAAGATCATGCATTTTATGACCACTTAAATCGGGTTTGCCAGTATGAAATTACTAGGAAAAGAGGGAAATAAACAATTATTACTGCGAAGAGTTAAGTTTTCCAGGTGTTCCATGAAAGGGAGGTGTTTGCAAAATGGCCTCCAAAGGCTGAAGGAGCCACACATCTGAAGATAAAGGCTGACAAGTCCAGCCTGATAAAAAGTGGTTTATTAAGGGGACTTACAGAGAGACGTGTGTCTCTGGTACCACAGGACAAGTACAGCTCAGCAGCCCCACCTTTCTAGAGACCTGCTTTGATAGTTCTAGAAGCTGAGAAACTGCTGGGGGATCACCCAAGAGAACTTTTAAGAATTGGTGTGAGTCATGGTCATATCTCCACAGCAGATCAAAGACGTTGTGCCTAGAGGGCGTACTAAGGGTATGGCTGAACAAAAGAAAGAATGTGGGGGTGGGAGACTGTACCTAAGAAGGCTTCAGGTCCTAGAGCAGTCCTCAGAGCAGAATTGTCCAAGATGGCATTAGATGTCATTGAGTATTTAACTTAATATTTGTCTTAGGCCCATTTGAAAGTAACTAACTCCTTGTCCCCTGGAATAGCAATATTAATGAATAAGACTCCATACACAGACTGGAACTAGTTTGGGGGAAGTGACATGCTGAAATACTTCCTAAACATCTTTTTTTTTTTTTTAATGCCTTACTTACAGTTGTTTATCCTACTTTTTTCCTTCTTCCAAAAGATATTCCCTTCAAGTGCAAAGATTAGGTAATTCAATTATGCTCTGTATATATCAGTTTGGATCTCTATTAAATGGGATTATTATTTCCCTCAGGCTCTGTGCTGCAGCTCAGAGTCTGCTTCAGATTTTCTCTCCCTCTCCCCCTTCCTCCCCCTCTGCCTTCCCCCACTTGCGTGCATAAGCTCTCTCTCTCTCTCCCTCTCTAAAATAAATAAAATCTTTTTTTTTAAATGGGATTGGTTCAACCCAATGATTTTAAGAGTCCATAGAAATAATGTTTCTACAAGGCGAAGAGAAGCATAATATAAAATTTACTTTCTATTAAAAGAAACAACAAAAGTGACTGAGAGATCAAAATATTTTTGATAATTATTCTTATAAAAGTAATATTTTTTGGCAAAACCAATTTAAACAGTGGTACAAAATAATATAAGGTAAAAAGTAACAATATTCATCCAAGATCTCCAATTTCCACCTGCCTTCCAATTCCATGCTCCAGTTGTGGTAGAGAGAGGAATGTCCATGTCCTCTGCCCTAGAATATGTAAATATGTTACCGTACATAGCAAAGAGATTTTGCACGTGTGATTAAATTAAGGAGCCTGGAATGGGGAGATTATTTTGTCTTATATAAGCATAAAGGTCCTCTTAAGGGAAGGAGGGAGGGCAAAGAGTCAGAGTCAGAGAGAGAGAGAAAACTTTATAGGCTGATTTAATTATGAAGGATGGAGTCCCAAGGCAAGGATGACAAGTTGCCTCTAGAACCTGATAAAGGCAAGGAAACAGATTCTCCTCAAGAGCTTCCAGAAGGATCACAGCCTTGCCAACACCTTGATTTTAGCCCAGTTAAAGCCATTTCAGACTTCTGACTTCCAGAACTGTAAGACAAAAAATTTGTCTTGTTATAAGTCACTAAGTTACTTTGTTACAGGAGCAATAGGAAATTGCTACATCATTTAACCACTGCAGTAACTTACTCAAACTTCTGCGGTAGGTATAAAGGCCTGCTATGATGTTGCTTTATAATTCTGCTTCCTTTATCAGGCCTGCCCCTAATATTTGTGGAGCCAGGTGAGAGTGCAGGTGCAGGCCCATGGATGGTATGGCCAAATATTTTTTTAAATTTATAAATTAAGGTAAAAAATTGTTAAATGAAATACATTCTATCCTCCTTACAAAAACTACAGGTTTCCATTAAAAAATTTTTTGTTCCAAACATATACTTGTATATAACCTGTAGCTTTTGTAAGGACAAATGCTGGCAAAATATCAAATTTGTCAAAATTTAATTACTAGTATTAAGCCTGGGTGTTCTTTTAATGGTCCCTCTATATTTAGAAGAGTCATAAGCCATTGTGTGATTGTGTCATAAATCCATTTCTTATTTCTACACAATTTAGTTTCCCCCTTAATGAACTAACCACTCATATGCTTTGCCTAGCTTTTTTTCTATTTAAGTTAAATATATTTATTTATTTATGTGTGTGTATGTGTGTCTATATATACACATGTAAATATACATACATATATTTATAATTTTATTCTAGATACTAGTCCCCTCGGCTATCTCCTGCTTCCAATAAATAGTTTAGAAGAAAATGAAAGCTACATTTTTAAAATTATTTTTATTAACATATAAGGTATTATTTACTCCAGGGGTACAGGTCTGTGAGTCATCAGGCTTACACTTTTCACAGCACTCACCATAGCACATATCTTCCCCACTGTCCATATACCCCACCCCCACTCCCCAGCAACCCTGTTCATTTTGTGAGATTGAGTCTCTTATGGTTTATCTCCCTCCCGATCCCATCTTGTTTCATTTTTCCCTTCCCTACCCCCCATAACCCCCCACCCTGCCTCCCAAATTCATCATATCAGAGAGATCATTTGATAATTGTCTCTGATTGACTTATTTCACTCAGCAGAACACCCTCTAGTTCCATCCACATCATGCAATGGCAGAATTTTATTTCTTTTGATGACTGGAGTGTTTTCCACTGTATATATATATACCACATCTTCTTTATCCATTCATCTGTTGATGGACATCTAGGTTCTTTCCATAGTTTGGCTATTGTAGACATTGCTGCTATATAAACATTCCAGTGCACGTGTCCCCTCCGATCACTACATTTGCATATTTAGGGTAAATACCTAGTAGTTTGATTGCTGGTCATAGGGAAGCTCTATTTTCAACTTTTTGAGGAACCTCCATGCTGTTTTCCAGAGTGGCTGCACCAGCTTGCATTCCCACTAACAGTGTAGGAGGGTTCCCCTTTCTCCACATCCTTGCCAACATCTGTTATTTCCTGACTTGTTAATTTTAGCGGAGTGAGGTGGTATCTTATTGTGATTTTGATTTGTATTTCCCTGATGCCAAGTGATGTGGAGAACTTTTTCATGTATCTGTTGGCCATGTGGATGTCTTCTTTGCAGTAATGTCTATTCATGTCTTCTGGAAAGGCTACATACTTTTATTTTAAACTTTGACTCAAAGACAACATATAAAATTATCTGATGGATTTGAAACTTGTATTTTGTTGTCTTGTTTTTTTTAACCAATATAAGAATCTTTTACCATTTAATTGGCTTAGACTATTTATATTTATTATGTTTCTGCGATATTAGGTCTTATTTTAGTCATCTTATTTCTAATTATTTAGTTACCATTATCTTTAAGGTTATTTACTTATCTTTTTCTTATTTTTCCATTAGAAAAAAATGCTATTTCCTAGTTCTATTTTAAAAGAATAGTCTTATGGTGTATAGTCCAACTTAATAAGTTCTAGTCTTATGGTGTATAGTCCAACTTAAGTTCATATATATGCTTATTTTTCCCTATGAAGTGTTAAGGTTTATCAGTACCTACATCTTCTCTCCACTGCAAAACTAAGAAAAACCTCTAAGCTCACTCTTCTGTTCCTAGGCTCTTGCACACCTTCACCCACACTCACAACATGATGATAGCTTCCAGACCAGTGCTACTAAAAAGATGATCCACAAACAAGCACTGGTCCACAAATTTGCAATTAAAAAAAGAAAAAAAAAAAGGTTTATGCCAGTGTAAATACTCTATTACTAAGCACACAGTTTAGTCCAGCTGACTTTCTTTTCTTAGCAAGATTTTCTCAATAAAAGAAGCAGCGTATTGATTTGATGTACATTCACACACAAGATCCTTATCTCATCCAGATAAGGACAATAAACTGTTTTTGGATTGGGCCTTTGAGTAGCATTGATCTTGGATTTTAGGATATATTTTCATGTGTCACTGCTTACTCAATAAAATTTACTAAGCTTGATTTTTACTTTTATCAATGTTTTAAAAATGCTGCTTAGTCTCTTCTTGCATCAAGTGCTGTAACTCGGAGAACTCAGTCGGATTTTTGTTTGTTTTTTTTTTTTTTGCTTAGTGGTTGACCTGCATTTTTCCTCTGGAAAGTTTTAGCACTTGCTTTATTGACTTTGGTGGTCTAAAATGTGAATTTAAAATATCTAGGTATAGAATTTTTTCATCTATTCTATTCTATGAGCCCTTTCAAATTGAGGTCTTACATCTTCCATTCCAGAAATTTTCAGTAATTATTTTTCTTTTCTTTTTATTTTTTTAAAGATTTTATTGTATTTATTCACTTACTTATTTGAAAGAGAGAAAGAGAGCAAGCTTGGGAGGAGAAGAAGTGGGGAGTGAGAGGGAGGGGAAGACTGAGGGGCAAAAAGTCTCTGGCAGACTCCCTGCTGAGCACAGAGCCCAATGCGGAATGCAATCCCATGACCCTGAGATCATGACCTGAGCCAAAACCAAGAGTCAGAGCCTCAATTGACTGCACCACCCAGGCACCCCAATAATTACTTTTCAAATACTAACATCTTACCATTTATTTTACAGTGACTCCAGCCATGCTGATATTAACTTTCCCTCTCTTATCCCCAACAGCTTTTAATGTCTTTATTTTCTTATTTACTTATTTTTGAAGATTTTATTTTAAGTAATCTCTACACCCAATATGGGACTCGAACTTACTACCCCAAAATCAAGAGTCGCATGCTTCACCCACTGAGCCGTCACTATTTTGTTCTTCAGTTGTATTCACTCTGCTGTTCAATTATGAAACCCATCCATTGAGATCTTTACTTCAACAAGAATATATTGATGTCCAGTACCTAATTTGTTCTTCTTGGAAGCTTCCTGTTTCATAATTCCTAGATTCTCCCATTTCTGTGAGGATATTTACTGGTTTTATTTTAAATTCTTTGCGTACCAAGTCTGTTCACTCTACTACTTCTAGAATGATTTTCTTTTTTTTTCATTCTAGGTTCATAATGTGAGTCTGTGAGTTCATCTCATCATGGTAAAATCAGTTAGCTACCTTGGAAAATAACAAATATCCATGGAGAAGAGTCAACATCTAGGCCCTGGTTTTTACCAGTTTAGGCAGTAGAGGGGTACATCACAGCATGAAGACAACCTAACATTACATTCTACCCTAACCACTCCTGTACCCTCCACCCATGAGATCTGTCTATCAGGTAACGGCCTGGTACCTCTACCAAAGGCATTACTGCTTTGTAAAAGTAATCATTAAAAAATCTTTTGTAATATATTATCAAGCCCATGAGGGGTATGAGTAAGCAGGTTGGAGGGAATGAATGACCAAGGACCTCGCTGCATTCAACAGCAGTTAAATACCCCAGGGCACACCTAGTCAACCTAGGATCTGCTGTTCAAAGCAGCCACTATTGTGCAGTGTAAACTGTTCTCTAGAGGCCCCATACTTCATTACAGGCAGCTGATGTAGCTACTTCCCCCAAAGTTCTAGTTTTGCCATGTCCTACTAAAAAGATGAGAGCAGGTTTATCACACTTTTCTCAAAAATTTCCAGAGAAGTCATTTGTATTTAGAGCAGAACTTGCAATATAATTTCCCTACAATTAAACAATCTCATAATAAGTACAGATGAGAGACTTCTTATTTTAAAATTTTTTACCTTATGGGGCACCTAGGTAGCTCAGTCTGTTGGGCATCTAACTCTGGGTTTCAGCTCTGGTGGTAATCTCACGGTTGTGGGATCCAGCCCCGGGTTGAGCTGTGTGTTCAGCATGGAGACTGCTCGGAATTCATTCCTCTACCCACTCCCTCCTGCTCTGCTCCTCTCCCTATTCACACCTGCTCTCTCTCTTTCTTAAATAAATAAATAAAATCTTTAAATTTTTTACCTTTTAATCTAGGTACAAAAAAGAGTTAACATAGCAGGCTTTTGACTGCAGTCTCAGAGAGGCTTGTTTACAGATTGGCCCTTGGCTGGTGTCTGTGAACTTGATTAGAAAACATTCCCTAAATGATAACAGTGGCTCAGTGTACCTCTACTAATTGTATGAACAATACAATGAGGCTTGTGCTAGGCACCTGCTTTCCTTCCGAGAGTCTGGAATTTCAGTGACTATATATAGTCAGTTACACAGCCACTACGGGCTTACAAGGCCAGACTGTGATACAAATTCTGAAGTCTAGGCTCAAGCAGGTGTTCCTGGGAGACATTTCACACATTATGGCAGAGTCAGGTGCATCCTGAGCAACACCACTGGGAAAGGACACATAGAAGCTTGTGACTGATTTACCTCCAGACTTTACCTTGAGTGCCTTTCCCTTAACCAGTTCTGCTTTGTATACTTTCATGGTGATAAATCATAGCCAAAAGTACAATCATATGCTGAGCCCTGTGAGTCTTCCTAAGGATCCACCAAATCTGGGGAGTAATCTTGGGGACTCCTGAAAAAAATCTATCTGTAAGTGAATTAAACAATCTGAACATATCTCAACCTCTCTGCCTCTAGAACACCATCTCATCTACTCAGGGTGCAAGAGAACACAGCCTTCACTCACAATAAAGCAATGAAGATACAGACTGGAGATATACAACAAGGTAAATGTACGCATTAAAATAACCTTGTCTACTAGGCAAGAAGAATTAAAAGTTACTGAAGTTATGAGTGAGAACAGCAAAATCCACATTTTTTTCTGGCAAACAAACAAACCTATATATAAAAACACCAGTTGAAGAGTGTTCTAAAATATTTTAATAGCACTAATATGGCAGAGAAATCAAACACACAAGTACAAATGAGAAAAACTGACTACATAAAACAACTATTTCTATTGAGAAAAACAACCTTGAAGGAAGTGAAGCTCTACACTACCCTTCCTCCAAACCCAAATCATTCTAAGAACTCACCTCCTACACATGAGCACTGTCTGCTATTTAATCTCCAGATCTCTTTAAAGAAATCTGTTAGTACAGTAGGCACAACCTTAAAAGAAAGCTCAAAAGACTTATGTAAAGAAAAAACCCTCTCTGAAGTCAGAAATATTCTCTAAAGGTACATTAATGAAATATAAAGTGAAACTAAATTATTTGATGAGCTACCAAAGAAGAGGATCGTAGGAAATACATCTCTGCTGTTTCTTGAATGATGGCAAAATAATAAATCTCAAAAATATTTATAATCCAGTTAGAAAATTAGAGAAATAAGTCATACATCATGTTGTATGTGTGGGCCATAAAGATTTGTCAACATGTTAGGAGATACCTAATGTATATTTTTAAATTAAATTTATTTGAGAGATAGAGAGAGAGAGAAATTTTAGCAGACGCTACAGTGAGCACGGAGCCCAATGCAGGGCTCCCACTCGCAATCCTGAGATCACCACCCGAACGGAAACCAAGAGTTGGATGCTTAACCAACTGAGCCACCCAGGCACTGCTAATGTACATTTTTTAAATGAAATGAGCTGTTGTGCAGAAAACTTGAGAAAAAATAATTAAGCGCATTTTAAATTTACAGCATTCATTCAGATAGTAGTTATGACAACTTAAGCAATTTAAGTCACATGTGGTAGGTTCTCACACATTGCTCTCATTCATATAGTGCCTCTTCTTTCTTCCTTCCCCCCAATATTTTCTTCCTAAAACACGGGTTGGAGGTCCCAATTAGGTTGTGACTATGTTTTTCTTATATTTTTATTCCTGGCACCCATATCAATGCCAGGAACAGCAGGCACTTATTACATGCTAATTACTAATGCTAAAACAAGGGGAGAATATGGTAGGACAATGTTGCATGTAGACTGGACACTGAGACCTAGTCCATTACTTTTCTCCTCATTTAAAAGTGAGTTTTCCTAGAATCTCTGCCTTTGCTTCTGTCAGAGCATATAAACCATTTTTGGCCTAAGATGAGAGTTGATCTATGTGTATGCTACACTTGCTGACTCTCTGATGTTATTGATTCTACCTATTTTGGCCTACAGTGTTGGCCTTCTCAGGGCCTTAGATAGATTCCCTAAACGTGACATCTACAGAATTTAAACATAAATTGAGATCGCTCTGGAACTAATGGCCAATCATTATAGAGACAGACATCACTGTTGTCTGTCCTCATGGTAAGATCCTGCCACTGTTCTACCTGTGTTCCCCCCATTCTCATTAGGTGAACATGACAAAACTATGGCATTTAGGCCAGATAGAGTGTAGCAATAAAAGCTGGTGCAAAGAAATGCATGCAAAGTAGGTAATACCTCCCCAAGTTACTAAATAGGAAAATCTTGTTAACTTTGTGGTGAACAACCTCCCAAGCTGTCAAACAGAAGGTACTTTTTCTCAGGAGGATGAACCATAAACACATCCTGAACTCTGCTAATTTTCACAATGTAACTAGATTAGTGACCTTTACCAAACATCATAAATACCCACTGGATGAGAAAATATCCTGAATGGAAGGGAAAAATGAACTCCCTGAAGTCCAGGAAGGATAGCATTTTGGCTGCCTAACCTGCAGCCACAGGTGCTTTAAGCCCTAAAGTTTTACTGTGTGTCCTCTGTAATAGGTTTGACATTTACATAGGCCACTCCTACTATCCCACTAGTCTGATGGCTCTGGATTTACAAGAGAACAACAAAACATCTTACAATGCTGTATTAATCAATACGCTTGATTGCAGTCAAATCTATGTCAAATCAGATCCAGTAAATGCAAGATGAGGAATGAATTGACTTGTGTGATTGAGGAGCTGGGGGACAGAGAACATGATATTCAACATAGTTCATCAGGAGTCACACTGCCTGGACCCCTATCTCTCCGTATTGTTTTTGTGTGTTAGCATCATTGTCTCTTAAAGCACTGTAGGTGTCCCCCACATAGCTGGAAAGAATGGCCATCGTGAGTGCTAGACTCACATTCTAGCATTTTGACTTAATGGCAGAGCCAGCTTCCCAACCAACTTCAACATAATGACTGTCCCGGTTGGGGTCACCTGCACATTACCCACGCAGTCATTATTCTCATAATACATACAATGTATGACCAAACCCTACCTCCTGTGATCGGTAGAGTTCTATTATCAATAGCCCCAACAGTACCACAGGAGCAGATGCTTCCTCTCTATGCAAGGGATGCTGAACAGCAAAAGACAATACACATTCAGTTCAAATGTTTTTATCCAAACACTAATTTGATAGGAATAGTTAGAGTCACTGTATGCATATATCCTTGTTTACTCCACTCTGGCCACATTGGCCTCCTTGCTGTTCTTCAAAAAGCCATACACACTCCTGCCTCTGAGCCTTTGCACATATATCTGGAATGCTTCTCTCACCTCCTTCAAGTTTGCATTCAAATACCATCTGTTCAGTGAGGATCATACTACAATGCAACACCCCTACAGCTCTACACACACACACACAGAACCTAGTGACTCAGCTTTGGCTTTTTCCTAAGCATTTATTATCTAATATATTCTGTGTTTTACTTAACTACTGTCTCAAGGCAACAGCATGAGGACAGAAATTCTTATCTGTTTCATTTACTCACTGATATATCTCCAGCACCTAGTGTAATGCCTGGCATATAATCGGTGTTCATTATATAGTTGATGAATTAACAAATGATGGAATCTAGCAGGGATGCCTCATGACTTTGTTAGATAAGGTACATTATAGTATTAAACAGGGGAGTTTAATACTATAGTACAGTACATGAATACAGTCTTCATTTATTGGCCTCCCTAGGCTTCTCCAGTCTAGCAAAATACACCCAACCTCAGCTATGTGGAACTAGACCCAGGGTGGGATTTCCACAGTTCTCTGGGAGGAGGGATCACCTTAGATCAAGCCTTATCTCACGTCCTTGTTGTATTTCCGCAATCCACAGGACTCAGAGGCTGCTAGCTTTCCTAATCCACTTTCCTTTCCCCCCACTACGATTTAAATCCTATTCTGAATCTAAACCCTGACACCCTACCTAGCCAGGAGGCTAGATCCTTTGAAGAGGATGCTCCTTCAGCCAGACGGACCACGTGGAACCAACATGCTGTTGGTTCTCACCATCAGTGAGAATGTCCCAAGAACATGGAGAATGGTGTTGCCACATCCCATCCACCAGACCGAATCCCTTTAATACTGATTTGGTCTGATCTTCCTGGACTTCGACAGTTCCCTCTCGGACTCGATATGCATTGCCGCTCTCCACCGGAATCCGGTCTGCCGAGTGATGCGCACGTCAACAAACATCAATGATCCGTGAGATAACTGGATTCTCTGAGGAGTAAACAGGCCTGGAATCCACCAGAGCTTCACACGTTTGCTCCTTCGTGCGACACTCAAAGGCCACAGGGCCCAGGTGTGTCTTTTCACCTCTGCAAACTGTCAAACGACCTCCCTACAGTGATACAGAAGTCAAAGGCTCAGTCGTCAGTCTGCCGTTGAGCGTGAGTCAACCGTCAGCCCCCGAGTCCCCACCCCCGCCTCCCGGTCTCTGAGAAACCGCGGCCTCGGGCTCTCTGGATTGGAAGCGCTGCGGCGGAAACGAGTGAGGCCAGATGAGACTACAATTCCCAGCAGGCACAGCGGAAGAGGTGTCGCCCGGGCGCAGGCCGGAGTTTGGCGCGAAGCCCTGCGCGGGACTTCTGGGAGAGGAAAATGACAGCCCCAGGCTTGCGGCCGATC
Source organism: Mustela putorius furo (assembly GCF_011764305.1). NCBI lineage: Eukaryota > Metazoa > Chordata > Mammalia > Carnivora > Mustelidae > Mustela > Mustela putorius. The sequence continues at coordinate 38,190,167 of NW_025421987.1, forward strand.
CCCCGCAAGCTACTGGAGCTTACCGGGGCGTTGCGGCGCGTGAACCGAGCTTGCAGCACGTTCCAAACCGTCGCGGAAGTTCTCAGGCTGCCCAAGAGACAAATGACGAAGCTCGCGTTCCCACTACAGGAACTCCAGCGGCACCTCACTCCAGACGCGAGGTTGGACCTTCACGTGAAGATCTTCGACCCGAGCTTGGAGGACATCTCCAAGGCGGAGAGCGTCTTCACGGCCACCGGCCGCAACCGCATCGAGTACCTCAGCTCCGCGGTGCGTCTCGACCACGCCCCGGACCTCGCCCACCCTGAGGTGAGACTCAGGTGGTGAGGACTGGGCCAGGCATTTTGCCCTCGCCTATTCTTGTCACCGAACGAGAGAGATTTTCTAGCTCTGTGGGGACGCATAAAATTATCTTAACTAAATACGCATATATAGTTTTAGTTACTTTGGTAATGTATATACATTAAATGATTGTAAAAACCAAACCAGTGCAAAAATTAAATGGCTTTTTATTCTTTCTCCTTCTTAATTGACGTAGGGAAAAACATGCCGAGACAAATGAGACAAAGTGAATAGGAAAAGTGCAATAGTTACACAAATGTGATGGTCCTTTAACCCAATCTGAATTTCCTGTCGTGCAGAAATAATAATTACATATACATGGCCACAATGTGGTTTTTATTAAACAACTTTAGTGAAATTCCACGAGTAGGCATTTTATGCATGTCTTAGAGATCTCATTATTTGCAACTGCACCACTGCAGTGGAAACTTTCCTTCGAATTAGAACTGCTATGGTAGTTTAAATAGTCAGAACTAAGGGGAATAGAAGTAGTTTCATAATTTTGAGACAACATCGTGTTTTGACTGAAGCTTCTGAATTGCTGGGCTTTTTGTCCAGTAACTTTTTGTTTCTTGAAATTTAGTTTTATTTATATATTATCATTGGATTTAATCTGGCAGAGCATTTGAAATTTATGCAGGACTCAGATCAATTCATACTGAAGGACTGACCCAGTCTTGCAAAATATGTAGCATCCCTGGCCCCGCCCACGAAGTGCCACCCAGTCCTATTCATAAGTAGAAATGCCCTTACAAATTTCTAAAACACCCCCCAGAGGGTGATAACCACTCTCCCCTAGAACCACTGATTGGTATTGTACCCCCTTCAACACCATGTTAAAAAGCAGTCATGTATATTAATGGTTAGTATCGGGAACATTATGTTCCTTTCTACACTATAGAGGTCTAAAGGAGAGAAGTTTAATTGCAACAAGAGAATCAAGAGAAAAGAATAACCTCATAAATGCAATGGTGTTATAGTCAACTCTGGGAGTTTGTGGGGCAATGCAGTTTGAGACGTAGTTGTACTTTAGAATAAGTTTTGTTGACATGCATATAATTTTTAACTTCAAAAAACTTTGTAAATAAGGAATGCTTAATAAATGTCCCAGATGTTCTTGAGTAGTATAATGTAATTAAAGGCACAAGTTCTGGATATAGATGTCCTGAGTTTAAATTCCAACTTCTTCCCTTCTAGCTATATAATTTTGAGCCAGTTGTTTAGCCTCTCCCTGCCTCTAGTTTTATCATTTGTAAAATGGGGATAATAATATTACCTACCTGATAGGGAAAGATAAAAAGTAGATAAGAAAATTTATGCTAAGTGCTTTGAACAGTACCTGGCCCTGGGAATCATTCAGTAGATAGTAGTTCTATGTCAGAATTTGAGGTTCAACTAAACATAAGCCTCCTTTTTACATGGCTAGGAAAGACAGTCGTTTAACAGATTTTTGCAGCGAATACAATATATAATAAAAATGTATATATAAACCTTGTACTCAGTTATCTTCTTTTTCCTTGTATAAGGTGTGTTTTATAGGCAGAAGCAATGTTGGAAAATCCTCTCTAATAAAAGCCTTATTTGCCCTGGCTCCAGAGGTTGAAGTCAGAGTCTCCAAGAAACCGGTATGTTGAAGGAAAGTGTTGGGGAGGCCCATGGAATATAAAAGAAACAGTATATTGAAATGTAAAACATGTCTGAACCATCTCTGAATTGACTAAAGTGACTAATTAATGTTGAGAGGTACAAGAAATCATACTTGCTAAGTTTCTAGAACAGTGATTTCTTTCAAACAAGTAGTAAACTAAGACATTTTATTGACACCTGTACCTATCCCTGAAGAAGAAGGAAGTATGTCTGGATTTATTTTGGTTGTCTTGCCAGTTTCTTGAGGAAATCTTTTGTTCAGATCTTTTCCAAAGAGTTGCTGCATGAAGTATTGTTGCCATTCTGTATTTGCTTCTTTAAGATTGATCATCTACTCCTGCCCTGATTTTAGAGGAAACTGCTTTGAAGTGATTTTTCTCCTATAATCCTATAATCTTGTATACTTTGCTAAGTCCTTTCTCCCTCCCTTCTTCTACTACCCCTTCTCTCTTTATATATAGATATAGATACAGATATATATGTATGTATACATATATATATATATATATATATATATATATATATATATTAGGCACACCCCAGTTTACCCAACGCCAAATGATGTGATTACCCCAGCCAGTCTGCTATAGTAGCTTTCTGGCATTTTTAAAATTTCCTCTACTCTTTCTCAATGATGCAGACTACCAATATCTAAGATACTGTGTCATTAAAATTCACCCCTAGTTCCTCTCACCTTATTATCTATCCGTGGCAAAATGTTCCCACCAACCTGCGGCTCACTGCCCCCCTTTTCTTTGCATTGGAACCCTTACATGAAGCTTCCTAGTCTTTTCTTGCTCCCTATTTCTTCATGTAGTTAATCTGGCTTCATCGCTAATGCTGATGATTGTATTCATTAAATCTCCTATCCTTAGGCCTACTCTGTCTCCTCAAATAACACAGCTAAACTCTGATTTCTAGGTAGGGTGGGTTCCCTTCCTGCTTGAGAGGACAATGGAAGAAGTGTATTCTTGACTTCCTAATCTGTCTTTTTTTATGGATAGACACATCAACTGACTGGGAACCTAAGCACTGTTTTTACAGAATATTTTCTCTGAAAATATTTGTTCTAAGTTCAACAATTGACGTTTTAAGTTGCTTATCGTAATCTTTTGTTTTCTGATAAATAGCGTCATTAGACACAAAACCATGACTTTTTACCATCTTTACATCATTTTAGTTTAACACATATTTTTAGTGTTGTACATGCTTTTAAAAAATGGTTTACCGAAAGCTCTAAAACCATCTAATGAAACATGCAAAACATCTTGATTCTAGGGAAGCAGTAGTCTAGATGTAACAAACTCTCAAGTTTTGCATCTAGGTTTTATGAAAACCTGTATGACTAACAGTAAGTATTTTTAGTTTAACCAATCTGTGCCATAATTTATATCCCTTTAAAATTTAGATAAATTATTCATCAGAGAATATTGACTAATGCAGTGACACCATTATAGAATAACCTTTCACTGAGAAAGAGCCAATGAAAAGACTCCAACATATTTTGGGTACATATTTCTAATCAGAAGTTCTTCTTAAGTCATATAGATGCTCTTAAAAAGGAATTGGAGGGTAGAAGTAGCATCAACTAAGCTTATCTCCAGCCACTTCTCTTCTATATTCTTTTCCTGTATCATCATCAGCATAGCTAGGATTATATTCAGAACACTTAGCCTTTTAATAAATATTTGCTGATTGAATAGAAAATGTTGAGTCATTAAATATATACAGGATGTATTCTAAGGAAGCTTTTATTTTTCCATTTATTTTATCAGGGGCACACAAAGAAAATGAATTTTTTCAAAGTTGGAAAATATTTTACATTGGTGGACATGCCAGGTTATGGTTATAGAGCTCCTGAAGATTTTGTTGACATGGTAGAGACCTATCTAAAAGAACGAAGGAAGTAAGGAAAATATTTTCTTATAAATCTAATCCAAAAGCATGTTATAGTTAATTGGATTCATGTCTCTTTCTCCCACTAGAGTTCGAGCTTTTTTTTTTTTTTTTTCTTTAAGATTGTATTTATTTATTTGTTGGAGAGAGAGAGAGAGAGAGCACAAGCATGGGGAGCTGCAGGCAGAGTAGGCAGTGGGAAAGCAGGCTCCCCGCCAAGCAAGTAACCCAATGCAGAATTTGATTCCAGGATCCTGGGATCATGACTTGAGTCAAAGGCAGACATTTATCAGCTGAGTCACCAGGCATCCCTATTCAAGCTTTTAAAGGAAGGTACTCACTCATCTTTGTGTTCAGCCCAAGCAGAGGATCTTAGGTCTAATATCTGCTATTAAAATAAATTAATATTTAGTAAACTTAGTTATTGAAAGTAATAGCATTGAGATTTATTGGATTATAGGATGAACTTCTAATAAACTGAAAATTCCCTTTGCCTAAAAAATTTTTATATTTTGGAGTGAAAATTATTCAAAAAATTTCTCCGCATAATGAGGGTCAGGGAAGAAATGAATGAGTATATTTGATATTGTCATTAATTTTTTATTTCTGCATTCTTATAGTTTGATGAGAACATTTCTGTTAGTGGATAGTGTTGTCGGAATTCAAAAAACCGACAGTATTGCCATAGGAATGTGTGAAGAATTTTCATTACCTTATGTGGTAAGTATTTCCTTTGAATCACAGTTGCTATTGGAAATACCAGTTTGTGTGTATACATGTGCAAATGCTTGTGTGTGTGTGTGTGTGTGTGTGTCTTTTCAGTGAGAGAGCAGTTCTTATCTCTGCAAGAATAGTTTTTGAATAATCTTTTTAATTATCAACCAGTAGTAGATAAGTTCTGTGGTACTTTAATTCTCTTTTCTTTCTCTCAGCTTTAAGTTTTCAGAATTATAGTCAAAATAAAGTATTTTTAAGCTGTTCATTTAGTGTTCCTAAGTGCTTTTTCCTTTCATTTTTTTAATGGCAATATAAATATTTGTCTAAAACATATTAGTGGCTCTTTAACAGCAGTTTGGCATATAGTACATATCGAAGTGTAAATGAAGTTGCAACTGAAAAACTTGCTAAAGCAATTTGTAGTTTAAGAACCATTGCAAGAAAATAACAGGCTCCAGCACATACAGGTAGGATTTTTATGTTCCTTAGGAAAACAATATTTCTTCTGGGAATATCTTACTTGTATTTTTTTTCTGTTGTTTGCCCTAGAATAGAATACAGATTAGTAGGTTGGTATCCACATTTATTTTGCTTCATGAGTTTTCCAGATAATATAGACCTCTGAAGTTCCTTTCTAAGAAAAAGAATCCTTTGACTGTAATTTGGTTTCAAAAAAAGAAACCACTAAAATGTAACAGTGAAGTTTAATGCAAATCAAACCATGTTACTAGTCAGTGATGTTTTTGTTTTCTTGGGGTTATGGAATTTTGGGATTTTGCAAAAGCCCTATGAAGCATAAGCTATAACTACAGTTAGTATGAGGAGTCAAAGGTTTGATTATAGTCCACATAGTAGAAAATACCCAGTAGTGCCAAACTGGTTTTAAGTGATACAGTATTCCTGATTTGGTATCATAGGTACCAGTTTATAAAATTGTATATTTTTCTCAGCTTCAAATTTAAAGAAATTCTACTTTCTCTTTTGGAAAGAGGTTGTGATAGAGGAATTATGCCTCCTTTTAAATACAAGCATGTTTGCTTTTATGAGAAAAGATTCCCAATTGGAAGGACTCACAAGTCATTAGAAACCACATGCTTTCTGCTACTCACTTCTTTTACCATTAACATTTTTTAATATCTGGAAAGCATAAATGATTAGTCAGGAAATTTTAATTTTGTAGAAATTCCCCAGGAAATTGATGGATCAAAGTTTTACTTTTTAATTGATTTTGTAATCATTCCTATAAGTGTAGTGGATATAAGATACAATAGCCTGATTTCTAGTTTTTCCTTTGTATTATTGCATATAAGGCAGAACCATTTTGTAGGTCAAAAGTGATTATAAGTTGGCAATTTTATTTGGATCAACCTAATACTATTCGTCTTAGTTAACATAAGATATATAGTGATCATATGAAATTTGTCTTATGTCAATTACAAATATGGCCCAAGGTCCTTTTCACTGGTCTTGAATCCAAGATATTTTGGCCCTTTGTAGTTAAAGCACCATTAAACAGCAAACACATAGTATATGTTTTATCCATTGCATACATTAACTCATTTAATCTTCATGGTAACTCCTTTTGGGGGTGTTGCTTTTATTTTATAGATGAAAAAATAAGTATAGAGAGAATAAGAAACTTACCAGGGTCATCTAGTTGTTATTAACCATGTGTAGTTAGGGGCGCCTGGGTGGTGTAGTTGGTTAAGTGTCTGACTTTTGGTCTCAGGTCAGGTCATGATCTTGGTATGGTGGAATTGAACCCTGCAATGGGGCTCTGCGCTCAGCCAGAGTCTGCTAAGTTTTCTGTTTCCCTCTCCCTCCCCCACCACTGTGCACTCATTCTCTGTCTAGAATAAATAAATAAGTCTTTTAAAAAAATTGTAGCTAAAACATAAAATTTTGTATTAAAGATTATTTATTTATTTACTTATTTGACAAGACAGATCACAAGTTGGCAGAGAGGCAGGCACAGAGAGAAGGAGAAACAAGCTCCCTGCTCAGTAGAGAGCCCGATGTGGGGCTCAATCCCAGGACCCTGGGATCATAACCTGAGCTAAAGGCAGAGGCTTTAACCCACTGAGCCACCCAGGTGCCCAAAATTTTGTATTAAAGACTTTTTATTTCTAATGCTTAAATATTTATTTTCTTAAAGATGGTATTAACAAAAATTGACAAATCTTCCAAGGGACATCTTTTAAAACAAGTACTTCAGATCCAGAAATTTGTTGACAGTGAAACACAAGGATGTTTTCCTCAGTTGTTTCCTGTAAGGTAAGAGCTAAATTATTTTGTAACTTTATGTACTAACATCCTTTCGTATTACATAGTATTTCTTAAATTGAGGTATCTCTTAAAATAAGAGGAGTTTGGAAGACTATGCACTTAACCATGATTTATTGGTACAATCCATCAGCGTTTTTATTTTTTCTTCCTTCTATTTTGTCTTCCTTCTACATGGTAGGTATCTTCCCTATAGGTATCTTCATTCTCTTTCTGCCTCATCCTAGCTCAATCCTAGATCACAGCAGAAATAAAAACTTCTTACTTTATAAAATCAGCTAAATAACAGCCACAATAAAGATACTACCATGCTTTTCTCAATTTCAAAGAAAAATTATCTTTATGGTAGAAAGCTTTTTCATGCTGTGAGGAATAAAAATTTTTCTTTAAAAGGACCATATGTAAAGAAATGTTTCCTTTAAGTTAGAATTAAGCATTGGTAGCAGATAGAATGGTTACTTCTAGAGCTGACAATTTTGAGATATTTGATAGTTTAGTGATGAAACACGAGTTTCATATACCTTGGATATACTGTACCTTGTACTAGAGCCGAGATACAGTGCCACTCCCATTTGACTTTCTTACTCTCACTTCTTTGTGGAAAGTAATAGGGTATTTGCAATGAGAAATAATTAAAAACAAGTAATAGTTGTGTATGAAACTGTCCTCTAATCAGTCATTCAAGGTCCTACCAATCCAGATCACATTTAAATTGTTTGTAATTATGAACATGCCTATCAGAATCCTTCGTTCAGTCATTCCTACAAAGTGCTCTTTTCCTTTGACTTTCTTTCAAGTATTTATCTTGTTCACTTGTCTGTGTCCCATCTATATAATGAAGATTCCTAAGGGCAGGTATGAAATCCCATTTCTTAGAGCCCTGAGCATTGGCATAGAAGAATAGCTATTCTTTTAACTGTTTAATAAGAAGGAAGTGAGACCTTCACTAAAAATGCAGCACAAACACAAGATGGACAGATTATGGCTTAACAGCAGCATTTATTGGGGAAAAAATTAAGTTTTAGTTGACCGTAAGCTGAATTTGAATTAACAGTTTATTGGAGCTAGGGAGAAACTGACAATGTTTTCTTGACCTACATTAATAGAATTATAGTGTTCCAAGCAAGGAAATGATCTAGCACTAGCTCCACACTGCTTTGAGCTACAGGCCCTCAGACCAATCAGGATAGACTGTGGCTAGACATTAAGAACTAGAGCTATCTGAAAACAGATGGTCTTGGGGAAGGTTACATCATTCATAATACTCACCTGGTCCTCACAGTCAACATCCCTATTTCCAGTTACGGTCACAGGTCAAGGAAATGAAGTGGGTTGCAGAGAGGTAATTGTTTAAATAGAAGGAGCATAGGCTTTGAGGTCAGACAGCCTAGATTTTGCATGGTTCCTCTACTTCTTGGCCATAGATTTTAAAGCAACTTACTTCATTTTCTGAGTCTGTTTTCTCACTAGTAAAAATATGATTGTTACAAGGATCAAATAAAATGTATTGTGACTGATGCACTCACAGCCATATAATAAATGTTAGCTTCCTTTCTTGCCAAGTCAGTAAGTAGCAAGGTTAGGCCAACAACCTGTAGTATCAGATTCTCACTACTTTTTAAAGATACTCCCTTCTTTAGATACATCAGCATTCTCTCCTGTATGACCCTGGAATCACTGCTGCCACTGTACTTGCCACAAGTGACCAAGGCACTGTAGAAGCCATACAAGTTCAAGTTTAATTGAGATGCAGGAACCTGGTGACTTCCAAGAACTTCAACATGTACTGTATATACAGGAATTTGGCATACTATACTATGTAGCTCTCAAAACTCAACTCAGAAAGTAGCGTTATATACGTTCCTTGGTTTTATGTGCAAGACCAAGTCCTAGTCCATCCCTCCAGAAAGAAGTTTGGCCTGTTCACAGAACAATTATTATAAAATAAGTTGGGTTTTATTTCCTTCTTATACGATCCTTGTAGGAGAAAGGGGGAATTATAGTCTAGCAAGCTTTGGCCTATAAGGCTTTGGCAAAAGTTAAATGCTGAACTTCATGTCAGAACTCTGCCCCAGCTGAGTACGGATTTGTAAATGGAGTAAAGCCCCTAATGATGCTGGGATCAATATGTTTTTATAGCTGTCATGGAGAAATATGTAAGTAGGTAGAGTATAATTGCTTTCTATATAGTGGAATTCCAAGCAAAGACAATGGACTCTAAGGACAAAGAAAATCACATTAATTGACAAAAATATTGCAGTTGAGTTCAAGATGCCATAATTAGTGTGTGGACAATCTAACTTCTATTTCTCCTTCAAGCTATATAACTTCACTTATAAACCAGAAATCATTATAGGCTGTTCTCAAGCAAGCAGCTTTGGTCAAAAAGTCTAAAATGCTATAATATATCAAGAAGGGAATTAAGAGTACAGCAGAAAATATTTTGCCTGTTTTATGTACAGGTATATATGATTCTTGTATCCACAAAAGTCATAGTGTATTCATAAAAGTCCATGTATCCTGAGAAATCATGTGGTCACTTATAGCTGACATATGGATGGAATTAGTAAGATGAGTAGACAATAACAGACACAATAGTGGTGATTATGATTTTTTAAAATAACCAAAAAAAGGTCTAAATTATCAAGGTTGTTGAATCTTTGTCACAAAAAGAACAAACTAAAGAAATCAAAACTTATAGTCTGGAAAATAAAAAGCAAAATAGAATATATTACAATGATATTTTTCACAGAAATAGAACAATCTTAAAATTTGTATGGAACCATAAAAGACCACAAATAGCCAAAGCAATCTTACAAAGAACAAAGTTGAAGGTATCATGTTCCCTGATTTCAAACTGTATTATGAAGTTACAGTAATCAAAAAGGTATGGCACTGGCATTAAAAAAAGAAACATAGATCAATGGAACAGAATAGAGAGCCCAGAAATAACCCCACAAATATATGGTCACTATGACAAAGAAGCCAAGAATATAAAATGGGAAGAAGGCAGCATCTTCAGTAAATGGTGTTGGCAAAACAGAAGAGCCACATGCAAAAGAATGAGACTTAGATTACTGTTTTACACTGTATATAAAAATTAACTCAAAATGGATTAAAGACTTGAATGTTAAGGCCTGAAACCATTAAACTCCTAGAAGAAAACATAGGCCCTTAACATCAGACATGGCAATGATTTTTTGGATTCAACACCAAAAGCAAATATAAACATGAGGGACTACATTGAACTGTAAGAAAGCTGCACAGCAAAGTAAACCATCCAGAAAAGGAAAAGGCAACCTCCTGAATGAAAGAAAATATTTGCAAATCTTGTATCTGATAAGGGGTTAGTAACTGAAATACATAACTCCTATAACTCAATAGCAAAAAAAAAAAAAAAAGATTAAAAAATGGGCAGAGGATCTGAATAGACGTTTTTCCAAAGAATGCACACCCATGGCCAACAGGAAAAAATGAAAACAAAGATGCTTAGCAGTACTAACCATCAGGGAAATGCAACCAAAACTATCACAATGAGATACCACCTCACACCTACTGGAATAACTATTATCAAAAAGACAAAAGAAAAAAAAAAGACAAGAAATAACAAGCATTAGTGAGAATGTGGAGAAAGGGAACCCTTGTGCACTCTTGGAAATGAAATTAGTACAGACACTATGGAAAACTGTATGAGATTCCTCAAAAAATAGAATTACCATATGATCAAAAAATACCACTTATAGGTATTTCTCTGAAGAAAACAAAAAGTCTAATTTGAAAAGATATCTGCACCCCCATGTTCCTGCAGCATTGTTTACAGTAGCCAAGATATGGAAACAGCCTGTCCATTAGTAGATGAATGGACAAAGCAAATATGGTATGTGTGTATGTATATATATATATATATATATATATATACACAATGGAATACAATTCAACCATTAAAAAAGTGAAATCTTGCCATTTGTGACAACATGGGTGGATTTTGAGGGGATTAAGTTAAGTGAAATAAGTCAGGCAGAGAAAGACAAATATCACATGATCTCACTTATATGTAGAATTTGAGAAACAACAAAAAAGCAAAATCATAGATACAGAAATTGGTGGTTGTCAGAGGTAGAGGTTGGGAGATAGGAGATATGGGTGAAGGGGATCAAAAGGTACAAACTTCCAGTTATAATCAAGTCATTGAGATGTAATATACAGCATGGTGGTGTTTATACTGTATTGTATATTTGAAAGTTGCTGAGAGCAGATCTTAAAAGTCCTCATCACAAGAAAAGGAAGAATTATAATTATGACTGGTGACAATAGTTAACTAAATTTTATTGTGATCATTTCACAATATATACAAGTACCTAGGCATTATGTTGTACAACTGAAGCTAATATTACATGTCAATTATACCTCAATTAAAAAAAAAAAAACAGTCTGCTTAATAAAAGGCAAAGTAGTAGATATGGTGAAATTTTTAGGATCCTGAAGGAAACTGGATCAAATAATGTATCATCAGATTTAGAATACAAGGTGGAAGAGAGGAAAGGTAGAACAAATCAAGACATTCTGTTTCATACATGGAACTCAAAAGTTTTTAAGCAGTTTTTAAGTTAGATGAATTCAGGTATGTTACTACATCTTAAGTAAAGAAGAAAATTTTTCTTTTCTTTTCACAGTTCCGTGACCTATTCTGGAATCCATCTGTTGAGATGCTTTATAGCAGATATAACGGGGAATCTTAAGACTGATGGCTTTGGCCAACTGGAGTTGAATACCTAGAATTTCAACATTGTTTTAAATGTTGTGTATCTGTAATTTGCAGAAGGAACATTTCAGCTTTAAAACCTGCATCTTTCCAAAGCACAAATGAATTTGTGCTGGGGAAAAAGATCTTGTAAATAATTAAATTGTGCAGTTCATTAGAACAGATACCCTTCTTATTTTAACAGCGTTTCTGTTTTAACAAACTGACAAACAAGAGCATATAGAAGTCCATAATATGAAAACCTATTTACTACTATGTAGAGAATGGTTTTTATTGGGCTTTTGTCTTTTAAAGAAAATGTCTGTTATGTATATTTAAGTATTAAAATGGACTAGGTAAAAAGGGGCTACTTTTCTGTTGAGCACTTTCAGGTAGATGGAAGATAAATGCTTCTCTCTATGCCTATAATTAGTCTTTTATCCAAGTCCTTATTTGAATATAAAATATTCTTGATAAAATTTCAGTCAGTCCATGCTGAAAACATCAGTCTTTGCAAACTGAAATCATTCACCTTCAAGTGAACAGGGATTCAGAATCAGAAGATCAGAATTTAAGTTCCAGTTCTAGTATTTATTAGTTTGGGCTTTGGGCAAATTACTTGATTTCTCTGCCCTTAATTTATAATTCACAAAGCTACAGAGATTAAAATGGTATTGTATGTGTAAAGAATATCTGTATACTCTGTATATTCGTAAAGTGAAACCAACGAAGAATACAGCAAAATTCAGATTTATCACAGAAAGCCTCTTGTCATAAAGGAGGTAACATTTTCTCTACTGAAAGACAAAAACCAAGGACTAGTTTTAAGTGAGAACACTGATATTTGCAAAAGGGAGAAGAAAAAAGTTGATGGACCAGTGTAGAATTGGTACAGTAAGATTCACAATGGAAAGATAAAGCCGTACTTTGAGCTAAAGTTAACAGAAAAATTTTTTATGAAGATGCCACTGACCTGTTCGTGTAAGTGGCATAGCTTTTCAGGTGAGGCTGAATATTAAGATTATAGCAGTAGCCCTGGTTAAAAACTAAGTCTGTAAAACAAGTTTGTGGCTTTTTTAGGGAATTCAATTATGAATATATTTTCAGTTTTATAATTGATAATCCTGGTCTATCCTACCACCAGTGTTTTAAGCTGAAAGAAACAAAAAACTTTATGTAGGCATTCACAAAGTGAAATATATGGTGACAATAGAACAATCTTAGAAGTCATCATTTTGCCTGCCAGTATTACTTTACTCCTTATCTTAGCCTTGGTTCTCCTAAAAGCAGAGCCCAAGACAAGTTTGCATACAGTCGTTTATTTGGCAAGTGACCCCAGGGAATAGGAGTGATGGAAAAAGGAAACAGAAGAAAGGAAAGTCAACCAATGATGCAAGAGTTGGACATCACATAGGTACTAGTCTTGATCTTGAGGCACCTTTTGGGGAGACTTAGGAAATGTGCCTCTGTGTTGCCTTTGAAGTGGGGAGAAGGTGGCTCCACACTTCTTCCAACTTGTGCGTGCCTAAGGGCCAAGCAGTTCCTGCAACTTGTCAGGAGCATGAGAGAGGTCTCTGGAACATCATGCAAAGTGCAGTTGTCCACTCCTACTGGAAACTGGTGGCCACAGGAGTGGCTGAAGTAAGGCCAAGAGGATTTGGGCATGGGAGGTCTCACCACAGTGCTCTTATGAATGATCTAAGTGTTTTAATGCTACCAGAGGGGTAAAACCGGTATTTACGATGACACTAACAGTATTTCTTTTTCTTTGGTTGGGGTATGGAGACCAGAGGGAGAGGGAAAAAACAGAACTTTAAGGGGGTTCCACACTCAGCATGGAGCCCAATGTGGGGCTCAGTCTCATGACCCTGAGATAATGGCCTGAGCTGAAATCAAGAGTTGGGTAGTTAACCAACTGAGCCACCCAGGCATCCCCACTAACAGTAGTTTCTAATCTAATTTACTAGTAAGTTATGGTTTGTATATTTTAGATTTTACTTTTAAAAATTTAAGATATTGGAATTTCAAGTTGTTTGGAAAGATTAACTGATCTAAGATATTACATTTCTTATAAATATGTATAAAATATCATTTGGTGAACACATGTGAAGCTTTTTTACTATTCCCCCAGAATTCTAAGGAGCAAGAGAGCAGAAGAGGAGATGAGGAAACTTACTCCAAAGGAACATTAAGTAGAAAAAAGTGATAGGCCTGTAGTTCAATCCAGGCTCTAGCCTCCATAGACAAATCACTGAACACTCTGGTTTTCTCACTGAGGGAAAATCTCTTTGAACACTTCAAGTTTCTGATTCTTGAACAATGATGCCACTTCAGATGAAGCAGTCAAAGTCCAGGGAAACTAACTATGTGGATTCATCTGCAAATGAAAACAGAAGCAAGACTGGACCTTAAATCTTAAAATCACAAAAGCTGATGGCTATGGCTAGACTTGTTATAAATGAGATCTCCCTAGTATTATCTGTGTTTTAAGGTACTAAGTAGCTACTATCACTTGGTAGGAAGCCAGGAAAAATATAAACAATGAAAAGGGACTAGAAGTGTATTAAGAACTTTGAAGTAAATCAGGATGTTTGCAAGGCTTCAGGAAAAAAAGAATCTAAAGTGGTGTTTGACTTTGCTTTGCAGGCTATTTGCATCAGATCACCTAAGCGCCTTGTTAAAAATGCAGGCTTATGGGCACCTGGATAGCTGAGTCAGTTGGGCATCTGACTCCAGATCTCGACTTGGGTTTTGATCTCAGGCTCCATGAGGTCATGCAGGCTTCTGTCCCTGTCCCCTGGCTGTGTTTATCAGTCTCTTCAAAAGGGAATCTGCATTTTAAACAACCCACCAAGTGATTCTCAAAACAAGAACCCCCAGTAGAGATAAGTGGGAAAGGTGCAGAAAGAACAAGTCCAGATCAAGAATGGAACGGAAACAGAGGGAGGATGGTGAAGCAAAAGGGTGGGTATGATACATACTGGGGAACTGTTTTACTTTTCTATAAGTCTACATGTAACAGAAAACTTAATACCACAAACTTCTTAACGAATAGAAGCTTACTGACCTAATTCTAGTAAACTAGAATATTTGAAAATATGTAAGATTTACCATCTCTGGCAATGGTAAAACAATATAAAAATATCAGATGGTAGAATCAACAGTAAATTATTGATATATGTGTGGCCTCATTCCTGGTTCTGTTTTGTGTAACTAAGCTTTATTTTTTCATTTAACTTTCTTATCTACTTCTACTTTGCTATCTTCTTTGTATTTCATGTATGGTTATACATGTCACCTTAATTCCTTTTTGGGAAAAAAGTTTATTCAGAATCACTCACTAGTACCCAAATAAGTAAACCAGAAAAAAACCCAAAAACTTTTAGAGAACTCCAAAAGCATTTTAATTTGCCCTCCTGTGAGATAAGGTGAACAAATGAAGTACAATAATGGTAGTGACCAGTCCCTGAGAATACAGTTAGTGGCAAAATTTTTTAGACCCTTTGATGATCAATTCTAATTTATAATCAAGTAAGCACAATCATTAGAAGCTACAAATATGGGTATTCAGAGATGGACTTACCTACAACGGAGCCAGTTAAGACCAAAGTGACTTTTCAAGCACTCCTTGATACTTCCTAGGCCAGCTGACTCTCTATATAACCCTAAAGCACAGGGTAGGGTTTTATAAACCTAATTACTCAGTTCTTAATTCCCTGGTAAATCATAAAATTATTCTGTTTTTCAGGGACCCACCAGGTTTAATCAAGGAATTATATCTGCTTTTCAAGGACAGGATATGTTAGATTTCTTTTTTCATCTAAACCCCTGACACAAAGTCAAATTCAAAATTTGACTATTTAATATTCAAATAC
The DNA here is from genome assembly GCF_011764305.1 of Mustela putorius furo. NCBI lineage: Eukaryota > Metazoa > Chordata > Mammalia > Carnivora > Mustelidae > Mustela > Mustela putorius. The sequence continues at coordinate 38,205,668 of NW_025421987.1, forward strand.
TTGTCAGTTAAATGACACAGAGCTACTATAAATGTTTATTGAACTGAAATGAACCGCTGTACAATGTTACACTAAAGCAGCTCCTGTATGAGTCCAAGTGGTACTTCCAAGTCTTTCCAGATTTTTTTCAGCAGTTCCACATAAAACAGCAGGACACCAGATCAGTTTGTTAAGCACTTAAATGTCTCACAAATGAGCATCTAAACTCCCATTAAAGCAAAAATATCATCAATGTCATCTGTCTCCTTAATGGTTCCTGATGTATTATGTTTGTTCATTTGCAGTATTGTCCATGAATCAGTTTCATTTTCATTGCTTCCTGTAAGGTTTTCATGAATTTGTTTCTCTTTAGTTTGTATGACAGGATTTGAAATTCTGCTACTCAGGAGAAGCTTACTGTTAGGGGAGAGATCAGTTCTCTGAACTGTATAGTGCGAGAGTCGCCATTTACTGCTATCTGTAGCATTCTGAGTCTCTTGAGGGGATGGCTGAATTTCTTTTGAAAGAGTTAACTGCAACTTTCTCTGTAGTTTCCTCTGTTCCAGTAAAAATCTATTCTGAGATCTTCGTCTCACATGACGCTTTGAAGTTTTGATTCCTGAGCCACGAAGAAGGCAGTTGCAAACAGATGTTTTTATGCACTCTAATTTCTTTGGCAAACTTTAAAGGACAAGAGAAAGGCAAAATCTGGGATTAAGACACAGAAAGACATTTTCAAAAACTTCTGTCTCCCTTTTTGTCAACTCCTAAAAGAAAAGTACACAAAACTGTATAGAGGTCCTATAACTGTGTACAACCCCAGAATCATCACAAAAAATAAATAGGAGCTTCAACCCAAATCTGTGTTTTCCGAGCAGAGTTTCCCTCTGATTCAGATTATAGCCAAGTATGTCCCCATTTTGTTCCCTAAGTGAAGTACCTCCTACAACTGCCTAGCAAGGTAGCTGTCAGGTAGCTCCCTGATAACCACCAAACTGTTCTTAATGTAACAGGAGTGGAGCTGGGGAAAGGATGTTATCACAAATAGAACATCCGCCTGGATGCATTAATCTATATCCGGATAAGTAACTTCATGTTGTAGCAGGGAGTGAACAAGGGAAAAGGAATCAAAGTCAGAGACGGAGTTTACCTAAGAATGAGAAGACAGAGCTTCTGGGGTAGACCACCTGATACCCTGGGCTGCCCTAATTGTGATTCATACATCTTCCTCAAGTGTGGGAATTCAGAACTCAAATTGCTGATTATTTTAGGTGCTTTGCTTCTGAATAAGGTATACTGCGACAAGGTACATTACATTGTCTTGTAATGTTACATTACATTTTGAAATGTGTTACATTTCAAAAGATTAGCACGGATCTGTAACTTCTACCCCGTCACTCCCCCTTTTTCTTTTTAAATAAATATATAACTTTGAGGAAGCCTTTATAATGTAGTGATTCAAGACCAGTTTCCAAAAGCTTTCCTTGTCTTACTCTAAGTGGTGATTTTTAAGTGGGGAGAGGGTAAGTGTACCTCCTAATTAAAATGGAAATAGAAAAATATGTGAACAGAAGAATCGGAGGATCTGAATTGAGTTCTAGATCTCCAGATGTAACAATCTGAACAAAATCCCCTATATCCTCAGCTACAAAATGGGAATAATACTGCCTACCTCAGAGAGCTATGGACATTATGCAAATTTAAAACATACTACAGCATATTGAAACAGCAAAACAACAGTACAAAAGAGCAGGTTTTTTGTGGGGTAGGGAATAATGGTTTAACCAAATACCACTTTGTTACCCTTCTCACTAACTCTTAATTGTTATCATCTCTGTCTCTTCTACCCCTTCTCCATCTCAGGCTGAGTTCCACCCTAGAATGGATCATTTTTAGATGGCTACAGTTCTTTAAAGGACCTTAATGTAGAAACCCTTCCAACAATTCTTTCCTTAGGAATACTTAACTTCTCCCACAGCTCTCAATCAAAACTTGTTCTTGTTGATCTTTACAGCCTTTTTTGTCTAAAATTGTTATGATGGGCATCTATTATTTTTTCAATAAAAATATAAAACCCTAAGGCATCTGACTTCATTATAATGCTTCAAGTAATACTGACTCACAATCAAAGATAACCACCCTTAAGCAGTTCTGTGAACCTAAGAACCAGAGGGAAAGGAAGAAATCAATACATGGAGAGTCTGGCACTCACGAACAAACATTACCTAACCCTAAGCCCAGAGTCTGGTGTGTACTTCTGCTCTCACACCCTCATCCTGCTGCCCTGAAGCTGTGGGGAGACTGGCTGTCTCTCCTACCAGAGCAGGAGTGAGAGCTAGTGCTCCATGAGGATTAAGTCCGTCTTACACAATGCATCCCCTGGCTTAGCATACTACAAACACTCCTAAGGCTTTCTGAATGAACAAATGGAATGGTGAAGAATATAAATGAATAAATCTCATTAACCAAGTTAACTTTCTTCTTCCCAGTGAGACAGCTGTGACCAACAAAAGCAAACAAAGCTGCAGTTTGAATAGATTCTTCTTTTAGCCCCCCTAGGGGGGCTATCCCATTTTTCAGAAAGCTAACTTGAATATATATATACTTTTGCCCTAAATAACAACAGAAAAAATAAAGGAATGGAATTCTTATTATATACCTACCTACACCCTTGAGCTTCTACATGTTTAAGCCGGTTACTTTTAAGAAGTTTGTTACCCAGAAAGGAGGCCAGAGCCTTGAGTTTTTTGCTCCTGCACCACAAAATTGCTGTTCGGATTTCTTCAGAAAGTTGAATGAAATTCTCAGCCTCTCGAAATCTCTGCACAAAACTTTTGGCACAGGGAGTTCCTGTTGTTTTCTGAGAAGAATGTTTGGTTGCCTTTAGTTTGGACTGCGAACATTTTAAGTTGGTCTCCTGAAATATGGAAAGGTGAGAAAAATATATTGGATTTCCTATTGACTTACAAATATATAACCAGAGAAAAGTTGACCCCTATGAAAATTAGAAAATGTCTTTTTAAAAGAAGGAAAACTTTTAAAGCTCACTGTGCTTTCCTTTGTCTTAAAAAACAATGGGGGGGGGGCGCCTGGGTGGCTCAGTGGGTTAAGCCGCTGCCTTCGGCGGATCAAGTCCCGCATCGGGCTCTCTGCTCAGCAGGGAGCCTGGTTCCCTCTCTCTCTCTCTGCCTGCCTCTCCATCTACTTGTGATTTCTTTCTGTCAAATAAATACATAAAATATTTAAAAAAAAAAAAAAACAATGGGAAGTCATCAGAGAGGAAGACAAACCATGAGATTCTTAACTGTAGGAAACAAACTGAGGGTTGCTAGAGGGTAGGTGGGTCGGGGTTGGGGTAACTAGGTATGGGCATTGAGGGCATGTGATGTGATGTGCAATGAGTGTTATATGCAACTGATCAATTACTGAACTCAACATCTGAAACTAATGTTGGTTAACTAATGTTGGCTAGTTGAATTTAAATTTTTTAAAAAACTTAATTTTTTTATCCACTGCTACTAACACAAGATTTTTTTCCTCCTCTATGCAACAACAGACCCCATCTATAACTAAATTCAGATGTGAATCATAATACAAATATTCTAACACATACAGCTATTTAATCTATACATAAAAATGAAACTGAATAAATATTAGTCAAGGTCTATCTGGTAGGGAAAAGAAAAATCACTGAAGAGCCCTTTCCCTTGACATTACTAGACTATCACAAATTTGTTTTTCACTTATTTCTATACCAAGTTACTCCTCAATGATGGGTCAAAAATGTTACTGAAAATGCACAAAGGGATGATGCTGAATGTGTGTTAAAAATGCTTAACTGAGCAACACTTCCAATTCAGCCATCTTTTGATGTGTCTCTTCAAACCCCATCTTTCTATGTTAAGTAAAGTCTGAATTATACCAGCCTTCATTGTTTACAAAAATATGCTACTTACTAGATCTGCTTTCATTTTTCATTCAAAACTGCTCCAAATTTCTCACTTTCAAGAAAAACATAAAAAAGTAGTAGAAAATATAAAAGTCAAGACCTATCAATACTTAGTGTTGGTAACTGATAAAAGAAATTTGACCTTAGAAGCAAGCTGAGCATGTTAGTGCTAACTGTTAAAACTGTGGTAGTGATTAGTCATGAATAGGGACTGGGGACCAACCAAATGGCTTTAAAATCAGCTCACCCAGGAACAGATAGATGTACTGCAGAACTTTCAAGGGTCAGAGAGCCATAGTTCTTGAGACAGAGTTGACAAAACAATTTGGGGCACTGATATAATGATAAAGAACAGACTGTGAAACCAAACTGTGTTCAAATCCCAGCTTTGCCCCATACTTGCGGTGCGGCCTAAGCAAGTTTCTTGTCCTTTCTAAGCCTCAATTTTCTCACCTGAAATATGGAAACAATAATAATAGCACCAGCCCAACAGGGCTTTTGCAAGGATTGTAGGAATTAACACACATAAAGCATTTCAAGAGTAAATGCAATATACATATTAGCTATTATTAGGGCTATGATGATGATGATTCCTCCCTCTAGAACTCATAAATTGGACAGAATATAAATCCAAGCTAGAATCCTTGTAAACATTCAAGAAAGAACTCTGATTTATCAAAAATAATTAAGAATTCTTAAATAGAAAAGAAGATATCATCCATGTAGGACACCAGGAGAAAACAATCTGAGGACAGATGATAAAAGAAGTAGTTACCACATGAAAGTGGGTAACACTGATGTATTTATCTGTTGCTAGGTCCAGAACAGAATTTACAGACAATGACTAAGAGGGATCATGTTAAAGCTTGAAGCCTAACTGGGAAAGAAAGAGAAGCCTCCTGACGAAAGATGAGGATGACAGTAACGATGAGAGTAGTTAATAACATCTGACCACAGTGAAGTGCTTAACCATACTCCAGACTCTGGGCTGAAGACTTTACATGCATGGAAACTGCATAACCCTATGAGGGGCATACTGTATTAGAAAACAGAGGTATGGGCAGGTCAAGAAACTTACATAACGCCACACCGCTAGTACCAACTAAAGCCAGGACTCAAACCATTTCTGTCTCACTGCAAAGCTCATACTCTTTTTTTTTTTTTAAGATTTTATTCATTTATTTGAGAGAGAGAGAACATGCGCAGGGAACAGAAGCAGAGGGGGAGGGAAAGGGATAAGCAGATTCCACACTGAGTGCAGAGCCTTAATGTGAGGCTCAATCCCAGGATGCCAAGATCATGACCTGAGCCAAAATCAAGAGTCAGACGCTCAACTGACTGAGCCACCCAGGCACCGCCAAAGCTCATACCCTTAACACAATCCTACACCTACAATGGATCCTAGAGACACTTTAGAATTCTAGCAAAACTCTGAGTAAAATGTTTTTGAAGACATTCTATAACCTGAATTTACTGGATGCACTCAGTCCCTTGGGCCTCTATTCATTCAGAAGCTTAGGAGGAAAACTAAGGTGGCACTAAGCTGAGAGCTGGGGATAAAAACAGAGACTCAATCTCTGCCCTTGGTAAATGGTATCTATTCCACAAATTAGCAGAAATCATAAGCCATAGTAATAGAAGCCAGACAAACCTGAGTAGCTTTGTGTTTCAGCTGATTGCAGAAAGCTCTCACATCAAATTCTGATGACTTTTCTGTAGAAATGGAGAGACCACGGATACAAAAACTGTTTTCAATATCATGCTATTTTCATACTATTAGCATACTATTTTCAAATCAAATTCTTAAGTATATGACATTTCTTGCCAAATTACTACAAAAGAAATAAAGGGACTTGTAAAAGTCTGTGCTATATAAAAGTAAATTACCTTTGAAAACTTTCTTATTCTTTATTGGCTGTCCAAGATCCACATTATTCTGTGTATTGATCCTCATTTGTTTAGCTTTTTTGGAAATTCTGAGTATAGTTTCTTGGTTAAACCTTGGTGATTGCTCTTTTGTTAAAAACAGTTTATTTAACAGTTTAGTTACTCCTTTAGCTGCAAAAGCTGTAGGCATTTTTTTCTTAAAGACCTCAAAATAGGGCTGTCCTAAAAACTCAGCAATATCAGAAGGAAAAGTAAAATCTTTGAAGTAAGGCAGTGGTTGAATCCTAGAGACCTGCTGAAGCAATCTGAACAATGGCTCATATAAAGACGTCAGCCTTTTCAAAACACCTTTATAGAGAACCCTAGAAAAAGAGAGGAAGTCATGAATTAGCAAGCAATTATAATTTGCAGCTTATGTAATAACCACAATAGATTCAAAGCTGAAAATAAGTATCAGTCTGCCACTATAGATTAAAAATCCTCTAGTACATATTTGCGAAGAGCGAGATTAGTCCAGCCCAAGCAGAAAAACCCAAGTACAAAATGTTACTTAAAACTAAATAAAGTACTCAACGAGAAGGTGTCTCAAAGGATATGTATGGTTTTAGCTACATGGTGAGATTTTAGGCAAGTTTCAGATTCTCTACATCGTCTCTGCTCTTTTGGAATGTCTTAAAAGAAGCAAAAATTAAAGCTATTTCCATTACAGAAAAGAATAATAAATTAGCTGTTATTCATTCTAATCTTATCACCTCTAAGAATAAGCAGAATACACAAGATGATCGCAAATAATACTTGAGAGACCCAAATAATACCTGAAAGACATCAAAGACGTAACCGTGAACATTTAGGTTCCCAATCCACCACAGGTAAAACATGAATCAAGTGAAGAAACAGAACCCCTGCACCATCAGCATCCCAGGGGAAAAAAAATATGAAAACCTAGGCTGAGTTAGATGAAAAAGAAATGAAGGATTTTATATACATACATACCATAACCTGCTCACCAGCCCAACCATCACAAGGTTTAAAATAATGAATTCTTGCAAGCCTAGGTGCTTCACAGTCAAGCTGGAGAATCAAGTTAAAGTTGGAAAACAAAACCAAAGTAATCTGAATTTTGCAAGTTACGTTTATGAAAAAAACAGATGGGAAATAGAATTTTCTTGAAGAAATTAAAGCCTTAAAATGTTCTATTTCAGTCATGGAAACTTAAAGTAATATGCACTCTTCCAGAGCTCTCATTATTTAGCTTCTATGATGTAGAATTTATAACTGTCAGTGCCCTTAGGATAATACATGCTAGATGGAGACTGACAGTCTCTGGCAATGGCTGTATCAGGCAATTCCTAGGAAAAGGAGGCCAAGATGCAAAATTTTAAACATACATTATAACTTCCTATAACCTCCTTCCTATAACCTCATAGCTTTCAAACAGAAATACCAATTAAATATATCCAAAGAATTCCAATTCAGAGGAAAGCATTTCAGTTGATCAAGGATACAGAAATGTCTTGCAGCAACAGTCCAAGAAGCGAAGTAACAACTTGCAGGCTCCCAAAATCTTCATGAGCACCAGCTCAACCACTGGTTGGCTAGGAATGACACATGCCTTGGTATTTACAGGCTGATTTTCACTTCACAAAAATGGAAAAGAATTTTATTTTCTGTTATTTTCATTCTTAAACTTCATTACTTGTGAAGCACTTACACAGCTATTTTCAAGCACAGATGAGTTGGACACTCCTCACTGGAGTTGACTGACAACAATGTTTCAATATAATCTATCTTGACCCAGAGTTTAGTGTCCTGCTAGACCCTCCCACAAACCAACAGAGGAGAGATTATCACAAATAGGAGGTGCCCCTTATTAAAATAACATTTGTAAAACTCCCCAGTTGGGTTGTATCCCAACACCAAGCAAAGAAGTCCAATGGAGATCACATTGAAGACTATGAGTTCCCAGCCCACCACACAGACCATTACAAAGCCACTGGCCCGCTTACTTGGAAGAAAACAACTCAGACAGATGTTGAATTGAACCCTCCAAATCCATGTTTTTCAAACGTTTTAAACATTGTTCAACCTGAAAGGGGAAGAACAGCTCAAATTTATATCACACAAACATGGCCACTAATATGATCACAAAAGCAAAGAAATGGAAAAGTTCAAAGTATGGAAATACACTCAACACAAGAGAATACCTTCATTTTAGGGTAAAGTAATGTGTAGCCCAAAAACAGCTGCCCCTACTTAAAGATGTGAAATTAACCCAGCCAAATGCATTTCTCAAATCAGTTTATAACTAGGAATTTACTATGTGTCAGGATGTCACTGATGCTCTAAAGGGCACCAAAGTAAGTATGAGATTATTCTCAAGATTTTTCTGAAAAACATGCTTTCTAATAGTGAAACTACTAAAACAAGATAGTAAAGCTAAGAGATTTCACCTTTATTCAGAAGACAATGGAGCACCATTAAAAATATCAAACCTTGTTTTAGGATGATTACCCTGGCTTTGGCATATAGAACATGCAAGCATAGAGGAAAAACTGGAGTTGAGGAAGAATCAATTACGATAGCAAGACAACTAAACGTTGACAAGTTCTGAAGAAAGAAGATGCAGCCAGAACTAAAAGAAGGAACTAGATGCAGAGAAAGTTTTGACTGATCAATGGACTGAATGGGAGAGATACCTAAAAGGAAGATGCAGAGAAAACAGAACACCCAATTTTTCTGATAGATAATTATTCATAGCTTGGAAGCCAGGAGGAAAAAGAAGTTCGATCTGATATGTTCAACATGAAATACATTCAGGTTTGGTTTTGGAGTAAAAGACTCATAAGGAGATAAAAATCTGCCCCAGCGAAGAAAACTTAGGGAAGAACCACACACTCCCAGATCTTTCTTTGATGAAGAAATCTCCATTCTTTTTGCCTTAAGTAATGGGAGTAGAAAAAAACCAAAGGGTACAATCTGTAAATTTAGAGAATATGTCTGTTTCACCCCTGTATTCCGAGCACCACGCACAATGCCTGGCACATAGAACTTATAAAAAATACCTGCAGAATTAATAAGGTGAATGAATTTATGACCTTATAAGGAATCCAGCTTAGGAGACTTGTCTGTATAGGGTAGTCCCTAAATTGAGGGCCCAACTGTGTCTTAAACTCTAAATATTACGGAAACCACTTCCCATAACTTGTTATACAGCTATTTAGTCTAAATATTACTGATTAGATTATATGCCCTATAATATATAAACCACAACTTTGTTCTTTTTATGATTTTAGGATTTTCATTATGATTAGGAAATTGTTTCTTAATGCAACACTTTGTCTTGCTCAAATCACTGTATCTGTGAACTAGGCAAAAGTACTGTAATTTATTATGTCATATATAATGGAATTTTTCATAAAAATTACCCATTAGAAGCAAGACTGGCAAAGAATTAAACATAGTACCTTTCTAAATAAATTGCTCTTTGAAATGGTTTCAGGGGAAAAAAAATGAAATCCCACATGCAACTGTGGACTGATGATTTATGAAGTCACAAGTAATTGACTGGGTTTCCCATAATAACAAAATATTAAGTGGCAGTGCAATCTCATTTTCATCAAGCAAACATGTTGAGTCGTAAACGCAGGGCTTCCTCCTTACCTGTTTGAGGGCTAAATGGGGCTTGTGGCGGCCCATCCTGTTGTGATTGCTGTAAAGGACTGCACATAGCACATCTGTCTCTGCATCTAAGATTTGGTTCTTCAGTGACAGTGTAACAAGACAGCATTCTCTAATTACAGCTGCAACACAAAGGTCTAAACCAGAGATATTTAATAAAACTTAGTATGTAGTTCTATGTGAAATTTATTATGTAAAAATACTCTGAAGAGTATTTCCCTTATTAAGGGGATTAAGAACAAATTAATATAATCAGCTTTAACTACAAGAACACTATTAACAATTTTAAGTATGTGAGAAGATGGAAAATGGTGACCGATGATACAAAGTCTAGAAATCATCTGTTAAACAATAACACGTATCTTCGTATCACATTTTACTATGATTTTTAAGAATCTTTCATATCAATACTTTGCAGTCATTTGGTGTACACTTACCTTAAGTACTTTGATGGTGGGGTACCTGTTCTAAGCTTCTCTAAATCCCCTAAATCCTCTATTTTGTTACGTACATAAGCAAGGCAGAATGATATACTCTTAAAAGCAAAGGTGTGGTATGAGTGTACTACTTTCAGGTAAGAATACATTCAGGTAAGAGAAACAACTGTGCCAACTGTTATGTAATGTATGTAACCGTAATGTAATGTAACTGGAAGTTACACTACTTGATGAATGTTTGACTGAACACGGGGTGCTCAGAATGATATAACAGCTTCCTAGTCTGAAAAGCTGTGAAGTAGAAGATGGAGGTAATGTCTCTGTGTCACTAAGGGAAGCACTAGCATCCCAGATGGACGGACTATAAAGGCAGATTACTACAGAACAGGGAGAACTTTATTTTGTCCCAACTATGTGAAGCCAGAAAGGACTGCTTTGAGAATGGGGAGTTGCTGAATTTCCAGGCCTAACAGAATCCTGTTAAAGAATTTTTTAATAGAGGAAGAGGAAGATTATAAATTGCGCAGGTTGGATGGATGGTGAGGAGGACGTGATTAGATAGGTGGTATTTAAAATTAACTATCACTTAAGTGGGCACTGTTCCAAATGCTTTCTAACTGTACCTCTTCCTCAAAACAGCCCTCTGAGGCAGGTTCTATGTTTATCCGCATGTGAAAATGAGCTGAGCACAGAAAGGTTAAATAACGACACCCCCCAACCTGCCCACCTCCCGCAGAGCGAAGTGCCAGGATTCAAACCCAATTTGGCTCCTGAGGCACGCTCCTAACTACTGGGCCCTACTGCCTGAAAACAGCCGTACCACGAGAGCACTTTCCCCTAATGACATCATTAGACGCTTTCAACAACCGGTGATAGGCAGGGAGCACTAATCCTAACCCGTAATACAGATGCGGACTGCCGTCTAAACACAGAGTGCCCCTGCGCCTTCCTAAGAGATCAGGACACAGACTGCAGGGTGGAGGGGGCTGCTGGTGGCCGGAGGGAGCCCAGGCTTTCCAGGCAGCACTTCTCCCAGACGCCAGCGGCGTCCACCTCTCTCCGCTCCCCTGGGAGCGGGGCCGGGCCTCGGGCGTCCGTCGCTCCAGGCACGGCGTGCCGTGGGCACAGTGGGTTTAGTGAAGGATTCCAAAGCAAACCAGAGCCCCTACAAAATTCCTAGCAAACTCGGGACCGAGGGCTCAGGAAGTCCCGCCCCCACCGCGCACGTGCACCGGCCCGGCCGGACGCCGCCTCCGGAAGCGTCTGCGGTTCTCCGGGCCCTTCGCTCACCCAGAGCTGCGTCGGGGTCCGGTATGGTCACTGTGCTGCGGCTCCCCGCCTTCGGGATTCTCACGCGGTTCCACGGCTCCAGGCCCGGCCGCACCGTAGCCATCTCGGGAGGTCGGGGAGGGGCGCGGAAGGGCGGAGCTCGGTGAGACCTAATGAAGAGACCGAGGGAGGAGAGAAGAGAGGAAATCTGGGGGGGAGGGAGAGGACAAGGGGTGGGACTGGGGCGGGGCCCAGTGGTGGGGGCGGGACCTTCTCGAATGGTGTGCCAAATACAGCGGACTGGAGAGGATGGTCGTCCGGACTCTGGTCACCAACGCTTGGCCGGTTATCAGAAGCATTTGGGGGAGTTTGGGGTTGGGAGCTAGGGAGCAGTCCCAGTACTGCTTAATCAGAATCGCCGAAGGGGGGAGGAATCTGCATTGGGTTTAGGCTCCCACACAGGGAAGTTTGAAATTAACTTCAAGGCATTTTACAGATGTAGAAACTGAGGTTACCCATACACCCCTCTCTCCGCATCAGACATTAGGGAGAACGGAAGAAATTAAATAAAGAGGTTTATGGAAGGTGTGACATGTGAAACACAGAAGAGGGGATTTACTTTGTCCAAGACAGTCAAGGAAGTTTCCTCTATCTTCATCAACAATAAACGGTGTGGCAATTGAAACACAGAAGAGCTTTCTTTTGTCCAAGACCGTCAAGGAAGTTTCCTCTAGCTCCACCAACAGCAAAACCGAGATCACATCAAAGAAACTTAGAGGCCATCTGACTCTCTCCATCAACCCCATCCTCTGTCAGTGTTTAAGACATGACGGTATCACCAGCTCTGCTGATCCTCACCTCGTTAATAACTTTCTCATAGAGTCTTTATCTTCAGCCACACTGACACTACCTTACTTGAGAAAGTCATTCACTGTAATGTATAAAAGAGGCAGTCCGTGGGTTTTGGAGACAGACCACTAAGGTTCTAATTCTAGCTCTGCCGTTTACTAGCTCTGTGACCTCAGGAAAGTTATATAACTCCTCCAAACCTTAGTATCCTTGTAGGTAAAATAAAAATTATAGTCTCTACCTTAGGGTTGTATAGTGCTTTAGAACAGTGCCTGGCATATAAGCAGCTATTTACTCTTACCAGAATTAATACTGTTTAATACAAGTAACCTTGCCCTGTTGAAGCACTTGGCCATGCTCTTCCTACAAGCCTTACAAATACTAATCCCTCCCTTGGATCATTGCTTCGAAATACAGTCTCCCTCAGCTCTGGTGTCATCACCTCTGAGTAATTCCCATCCCCAGTCCATAACTTGATATAGAGACCCCTTTATATACTACCATTGTGCCTTGAATTGGCCTCTGTATTAGCTTCCTATTGCTGCTGTAATAAATCATTACAAACTTAGTTGCTTAAAAGACTTATATTTCTGGAGGTCAGAAATCCAGAATGGATCCCACCAGACTACAGTTGGCAGGACTGGATCCTTCTGGAGGCTCTAGTGGAGGATTCATTTACTTTTTCCAGTTTCTAAAGGCTACTTGCATTGCAGTCCTTTGTTCATGTGTCCATCTTCCATTTCCAAAACCAGTAACGTAGCATCTTCCAGTCTCCCTCCATGTTCTCTTTCTCTCATCCTCCTGCCTGCTTAGAAGTACCCTGGTGATTACACTGGGCCCACCAAAATAACCTGGTATAAGCATCCCATCTCAGAATCCCTAACTTAATCACATCTGCAGAAACTGTTTTGCAATGTAAGGTAACATAGTCACAGATTCTGAGGATTAGGATGTGTCCAAAGATTTGGACATCTTTGGGGAGCCATTATTCAGTTACCATACACACTCTCACTATGTTGTATTTGTATGTCTTCTTCAATGGCATATGAGCTTACTGAAGGCAATACTAACCAATATAGTTCACTAATCTTTATATCTTAGTGCTTAACTGAGAGCCTGGCATCTAGTAGAACCTGAATAAATTTTAATAACTTTACTGAGTAAAGTAATTATACAATTACTATAAGAGAACCACACATATTTAATGTATAAAATTTGTTTGTCAATATTTACTGGTTGAATAAGGGACTAGATAATGCTTGAATAGAGTTTTTAAAAGATGATAAGGAATTTCTCAGACAGATAAGGGAAGAAGGACATCCCTGACAGAATGATGTTAAACAACATGGGTTGGAAGAAGCACTAGTCCTGGGTCAATATTGCTGGAGCATGATATGTGCTGAGGGGTGAAGGTGGGAGTGGTGGTGTCAGATTCTGGGCAGAACTTGGATTTTACCCTGAAGGCTGGTGGTTCCCCAAACTGGCTCATCATAATTAACCTAGTTAGCTTTTAAAAAATAGAAATTATCAGGCCCCACTTTGGAAAATCTTACTCATTAGGTATGAGTACGTCTCTAATCTTTGTTTTGTTAAAAGCTCCTTTTGATGGTAGTTTGGATTGGGGAGCCCTTGCTTTAGGTGATAAAGGAGTCTCTAAGTCTTAGGCAGGACAATTTTGGTCACCTTGTATCAAAGAGCACCCTGAAGAACAGATTTAAAGGAGATGAGACTAGGCATAAGGAGGTGAATCTGTTGCAAACAGGCAAGACACGATTATAGCCTGGATTCAAACATAGGCACTGAAGATGAATAGTAGAACTTATTTAAATGTCTGGTATTTAGATATTGAGTTGTCTAGCATGACTTTTAGATTTTTGCTTTGAGTTTTTGATGTAGCATTCAAAAGTAGAACAGATTTAGGTAGGTGGCAAGGATAATGAGATAACTTTTGATGTATTAAGTTTGAAGTCACCCACAGGCTGTCCACAAGTATATGGCCAATTCACCAGTTGAGTAAATGGAACTATAGCTCAAAGTGTGATTGCAAAGGGAGGAATACAGAGATGATGAATATAGGATAATATTTTTAAAAGGTTAGATTAAAAAGGGGAGACCATTTAACTTGTAATAGGGTATTGTTTTGGTTCTCATTTTAAGATAGTATATCAGGGTTCCACTGTTCAAACAGAATCAATAGGATATATATATATATATATATATATATATATATATAAATTTTTAAAGGGATTTTTTGAAAGAAATTGGCTTGCACAATTTTGGGGCTTGATAACCAAGTTTGAAATCCATAACAGCAGGCCAACAAGAGCAGGTGAAAAACTCAGTCAGGAGCTGTAGCTACTACTATCTATAAATGGGATTTCTTCCTCCTTCTTATTTTCAGAGAAACCTCCTTTCTGTTTTTAGGACTTTCTAAACTGATTGGATTGGGTTTACCCAGATTTCCCAGAATAATCTCTTTTACATAAAGTCAACTGATCGTAGCTGACAATCCCATCTACAGAATACTTTCACAGAAACACCTAGACTTGTGTTTGACTGAGTAACAGGGTTCTATAGCCTAGCCCAATTGATACACAAAATTGACTATCACGGACAGGAAATTACTTGCTCACATATAGGGTAAAGGAAAGGAGCCAAAGAGTTAGAGAAGCTAGCCATATCATGGAGATAGAGGGGAGAAAATTAATAGAACAAGACCCATTATCCACTCCATAAAGTTTTTGAGCATCAGTTGTTTGCCAGGTACCATACCATATCCCAGAGGAGACAAGGATAGGATCAAATATTCAGGTAAAGAGGTTGACTTAAAGATCAAAAAAGCCTTTATGGTCCACGTCAGGAAGAAAAATAAAAATAGCTTTAGATATGGAGACATTTAGGGTGGGGTGCTAGGAGGATGAGGGACACCAGAGCAAAAGCATCTGTGTAGTCTGTGAGGAGGACTGGCTATCATTACCAAAAGTAGAGGACAGGGAAATGGGGTTGCCTGTGAGCAGTGGATATTTGAAGTCAGAGCTTCCTTGAACTGGGGGAGGGTGGGTAAATGGAAGAGACATGGACTCTGTACATTAGACAGAAAGTAAGGTTTTAAGGCCATGCTTGGAAAATTTAGAATCTGTAAAGAAAGACTGCCACAGATACAAATGACCATCAAATAAACAAAACCCTGGCCATCTCATTAGTAATCCAAGAAATACCAGTTAAAATGATTTTCAGGTGTTATCAGAGTAAAAAGATTAAAAAGCATGGTGTCCCATGTTACTAGGACAAAAATTTAGATACAAAGTTAACCTTTGTTGTTTTCATAAAAATGGAAAATTTTTAATAATTACATGATGAATCAGTTGGTTTCTAATATTTTGGTAGTTGAATTTTTTTCCCCACAAAAATCAAATATCTAAAACAAGTAAAAGTGAAGTTAGTTTTTGAGGTATATGGTAGAATGCAAGGCCTTCCCATTAAGTATTATAAAGACACTTCGAGGAACAGTTTTGAAACCCACAGTTGTAAATAAATAAATATGTATTGATGTGAGCAATTTTTGGTGATACAGTAAGGTGTTTTTTTAAAGGAGCTTAAAAAACGACATGTATAATACAATTACATGAAAGAATACACACCCATACATTGAAAAAAAGGTCTAGAAGGATCTAAATGAAGGTGTTAACAATGATTATCTTTCCAGCAATGGGGTACATCTTTTCTTCTTCTATGAACTTAGGTGTATTTTTTATTTAAAGGAAAGGAAAATAAGGAAAGAAATATGTGTTAATATTATAATAAGAAAAAATATTTTTAATGCCAAAATAGTGTATACCAGGGCCTTAGGATGTATGTATGTGCAAGCACAGGCACATGTGCCCATGCTCTACACACACAACAGTATATTTAGAGATACATGCTTTCTATTATGCATCTTACTATGGGCTCTCAGCTTCAGTCCTACCCTTCTATACTTTCCTCTGTGATTCTATGGCTGGGACAGTGCAAAACCAAATCATCTTTGCCAGCTGGTAGTTATATCAACATGGACTGCTAGAGGGAGGTTGAAAGGCAGAAAGAGGAGAAAAGGGACTTGTTCCTTCCTGTTTGCTCCTTTCTTTCTAACAGTATCACTCTGCAATAGCTCTTTTTCCTGGGTAATGGCAGTTAGTTCTAGTCCCTGACTCTTTTGACACACTAGCAGAACTTGTTGACCCCTCAAAGGTAGTAGCAGCACCTGGATGGTGTTCTCTGCTCAAAAATTTGGTCCCAATTCTGCATATCCCTTCCTCCAAAAGTCTACATTCTAATATCCCTAAACTCTTCCCCTTGTTTTTTTCAGCTCCAGGATTTGCTGGACCTCCAGCTTTTGCATATATGCTTTTCAGTTCTTCAACACCTATTTAACCAGTTCCATATGTTAAATTCTCTCTGGTGAGATAGGTAGTTTGAGTCTGTCTTATTAATGGATTCTGACCATTATGATACTTAGAACAAGAAGTATTCCTGGAAAATAGCCCCTCAAATGGAACAAGGTTGGTTTGGCCATGTCCCTTAGCCTTTGAACTCAGTAGCTCCTTATCAAGAGGAAAGGGGACATGATAAATCCATGCTGTACTGAACTGTCATGCTTAATTACCAGAGGCTGATTGTGATGAAATGCCTTCTGAAGCCCCAAGAGCACTAGATGACTATTATGGTAGCAATGATGCTTCTGAGTGCCCTGGAGAGCCAACAAAAAATGACAAGCTCAGATCTTTAACTCTTTGTTCAAGTCATAGAGAATCAGAGAGCTTCTGTGATGGCCCTGAAGGAATCACTTATTTCTTATAACTGCAGGGCTGAACTTGATCCCAAATTTACTTTTTAAAAAATATTTTATTTATTTATTTGACAGAGAGAGAGAGAGATCACAAGTAGGCAGAGAGGCAGGCAGAGAGAGAGAGGAGGGGAAGCAGGCTCCCCACCAAGCAGGGAGCCCGATATGGGGCTCAAACCCAGGACACTGAGATCATGACCTGGGCCGAAGGCAGAGGCTTAACCGACTGAGCCACCCAGGTGCTCCCAAATTTACTTTTGTTGGTTGAATAATTCCAAAGTAAATTGAATTTATTGACTCTTAAGTCTCATATATATGAATTAGGACATTGATTGGCAAGAAGGACTCTTCAGACTTGGAATGGGAATTATCCAATTTGATTTGGAAAAAGCTGAGGAAGCTTGTGTGAAGACCCTATAAAAACCTCAAGAGCCATCCCAACCACTTCCCATCACCCCTAGAGCTATACCTTAAGTAGGATCTCATTTTACTCCAAGAGACAAATATAAAGTTTGACATGGAAAGAGATAGTTTATACTCCAAAATATTTGCAAAGTGTTGCTAATTTTTGGTGACAGAAACAGAAGAAATAGTGGATTTTAAGGTTATTAAACTAAAGCAGATGGAATATGAAACACTGGATTGGACCAAATGTGTCAATATGAGTCTCGTCATACAAGTTGCTAGAGATTTTTGCAGTTAGAACTATGTCTGACAATTTTCTTTGTTGATTGAAACTTGAACTCGGCTATATGGTTTATATTCAATAAAGGCAAGATGTCCAATTTCCTGGCATGATGTAGAAGGAGGAATCCAAATTCTTAGGGAGGTTGGAATAATGGAATGGATATATAATCTGTGATCTTTATACTCATCCACCCACTCACCCCCAGCTATGTCCTCTTAAAAGTCACTCCCTGCACTGAGGCACTGGGAAATACATTAATGAGGTACTACCAGTATCCTCACAAAGCTCTGTAATGGCTGTCTTCTGTAGGCTTGGGCAATGATAGGAAGATACCACACTTGAAAGCTGCTCCCAGAATAATGAAGGCCACATGATACCAATTAATTATAAGAGACAAGATTGATGCATTTACTATAACAGACAACAGGAAGAAAATAGTAATCAAATTGTTTTGACTAGCAGGGATCTTAAGTAGTAGCTAACTGATGATAGAGTCTGTGGAAATTCAATAGATTACAGCCCAATGAAATATTGCTTCATCTGTATAGCAGGGGCCAGAAACCTCATTTGAGCATCAAAATGGAGAGACATGACTTCTTATTCAATTTACAGACTTAAACAAGTACAACAACATAGATTCCCTTGGTAGACAAGGAAGCCAGTAAAAAGATGTTCATTGCTGTTATTTACAGTAACAAAACTTTGGAAACATTTAAATGTCCAAATTTCAGTTACCTATTGCTAGTTAACAATCAAGATCTTAGTGACAGGTCGTTGGACTGGATCTAGAAGACCCAAGATGGCCTTACAATTTTGGCCCTCTCTCTGGCATGGCTCAGATGGCTGAGAATGAGAAGGGATGTCTGGGTCTCTCTCCTTTCAGGGCATGAGCTGGGCTCACACATGTTGTCTGGGACCTTGGTTCTCTTCCATATGACTTTCTCTCATGTGGCATCTCATCCTCTAGGACCTATCTCTCCATCTAGACTCTCTTCAGTAGGATAATCTGCACTTCCTTATATGGCAGCTGGATCCACCATGAGCAAAAGCAGATGCTACCAGGCTTTGTTTTGTCTGGGCTCAGAAGTTCCTGAATGCCACTTCCATCACATTCTATTGACCAAAACAAGTCATAAGAGCAGTCAGATTCAAAGAATGGGCAAACAGACTCCAGCTCTTATTGGAAAAAGCAGTGAAGACACATTGCAAAGAGGCATGGACACATGGAGACATCAGTCATTCTTTGGAGGCCCTTTTTAACCACATACTACAGTCTAATAAGAAGCATTTCTTAAAAAAAAAAAAATAATAATGGTAGGGGCGCCTGGGTGGCTCAGTGGGTTAAAGCCTCTGCCTTTGGCTCAGGTCGTGATCCCAGAGTCCTAGGATTGAGCCCCACATCGGGCTCTCTGCTTGGAGGAGAGCCTGCTTCCCCTGCTCTCTCTCTGCCTGCCTCTCTGTCTACTTGTGATCTCTGTCCGTCAAATAAATAAGTATAGTCTTTTAAAAAAAAATGGTAATGTTCTGGTCCAAGATGGCGATGTAGAAAGACCCTGAACTTGCCTCCTTTACAAAACACACCAAATTACACCTGTTTATAGAGTAATTGCTCCTGAAGAAGAACTTGGGGCCTACTGAACAGCTTTTGCACAACAAAAGATAGAGATAATGGCAAAAGAGAATAGCAAGAGTGACAGACACTGGTAACAAAGGAAATCCCAACAAAGGGAACTCCACCCCAAGCACTGCAAACTGCCATGGAGAGGGATAGTACTGACGACAGGTGAATCTGTCCATGGGCACAGAAAAAAAGCCTTTGATTAAAAGACAACTGGCATATGAAAGAGCGACCCCCCAGAATTCCAGTGGTAGGGGAAGCTGCAAGAGCACTCTCTGAGTCAGAGGGAGGATCTGGAGAACAACAAGGTTTATTTCTCTCCTCCACCTTGAAATCACAGAATTGAGCGGGGTCCAGACACTATAGCCAACTTGCCACTTCAGCAAGGGCCAGGTCCTTTAACCCACACCAGCTGCAGTCATGCTGGGGCACAGAAAAAAGCCATGGTTTAAAAGAGCAACTAGCTTTAAAGAGAGTCAAGCTTAGAACTCTACCACCTGGCAGCTGCAGAAGGAGGGGAGCTATTGGAACACTCTCTGGGTGGAAGGGGCTGGCGGACAGTCTACACTCCACCTCCATCTTACTAATGTGAAGAACGTGAAGGGATGGAAAAACATTACCATGTAATGGAAGCAAAAGAAAAAAATACGGATGGAACAAAACAGACTTTAAAACAAGGACTGTAACAAAAGCCAAAGGAAGGCATTACATAATGATAAAGGGATGGATCCACCAAGAGGATGTAGCAGTTGTAAATATCAACACACCCAACACTGGAGCACCTAATACATACAGCACATATTAGTGGACATAAAGAGAAAAATTGATGGTAATACAATCATAGTAGGGGACTTTAACATCCCACTTATATCAATAGATAGATCATAGGCAGATAATTAATAAGGAAACAGTGTCTTTGATTAACACATTAGACCAGATGACAAAACAGATACATAGAACATTCCATCCAAAACAACAAAAGAAACATTTTTTTTCAAGTACAAATGGAACAGTCTCCAGAACAGATCACATGTTAGGCCACAAAACAAGATTTAATATTGAAATCATACCATGCATATTTTCCAACCACAATGGTATGAAACTAGAAATCAATCTCAAGAAAAAAAAAAAAACTAGAAAAAACACAAATTTGTGGAGGCACAACATGGTACTAAACAACCAATGAATCAATGAAGTAATCAAAGAAGAAATTTAAGAATACATGGAGACAAATGATAATGAAAACACAACAGTCCAAGAATCTTTGGGACATAGTGAAAGCAGTTTTAGGAGGGAAATATAAAGCATTACAGGCCAACCTCAAAAAACAAAAGAAAGTTCGAATAAACAATTTAAAATTACACCTAAAGGAACTAGAAAAAGAAAGACAAAGTTCAAGGTGATTAGAAGGAAGAAGATAAAGATCAGAGCAGAAATAAATGACATAGAGACTAAAAAACAAAACAAAACAAAAACAATGAAACTAAGAGATGTTCTCTGAAAAGATCAACAAAATTGATAAACCTTTACCCAGACTCATCAAGAGAAAAAGAGAAAGGACCCAAATAAATAAAATAAGAAATGAAAGAGGAGTAACAAGCAACACCACAAGAAATACAAAGGATTATAAGAGAATACTACAAAAACGAATATACCAATGAATTGGACAACCTAAAAGAAATGATTAAATTCCTAGAAACACAATCTTCCGAAACTGAATCAGGAAGAAATAGAAAATTTAAACAGACCAACTACAAGTATCAAAATTTAATTGGCATTAAAAAAAAAATACTACCAAAAAAACAAAAGTCCAAAACCAGATGAACTCACAGGTGAATTCTAAGAAACGTTTTTTTAAATATTTTATTTATTTGACAGAGAGAGATCACAAGTAGGGAGAGAGGCAAGCAGAGAGCTGCTGAGCAGAGAGCCCGATGCAGGGCTCAATCCCAGGATCCTGAGATCATGACCTGAGCCGAAGGCAGAGGCTTAGCCCACTGAGCCACCCAGGTGCCCCCTAAAAAACATTTAAAGGAAAGTTAATACCTACTCTCTTCAAATTATTCCAAAAAATAGAAGAGAAAGGAAAATTTTCACATATATTCTATAAGGCCAGCAGTACCCTGCTACTAAAACCAGATAAAACACCACAAAAAAAGAGAAACTTACAGACCAGTATCCCCGATGAACATAGATGCAAAGACCTCAACAAAATATTAACAAACTACATTCAACAATACATTAAAAAGGTAATTTGCCATGATCAAGTGGGCTTTATTCCAGGGATGCAAAGGTGATTCAGTATTCACAAATCAATGTGTTACACATCAACAAAACAAAGGATAAAAGTCACATGATCATTTTAACAGATGCAGAAAAAGCATTTGATAAAATTCAATGCTCATTCATGACTTTTAAAAACTCTCAATAAAGTGGGTTTAGAGGAACACACCTCAACATAATAAAGGCCATATATGAAAAATGCATAGCCAACATCAGACTCAGTGGTGAAAAACTGAGATTTTCCTCAAAGATCAAGAGTAAGACAAGGATGTCCACTCTTATCACTTTTATTCGACATGATTCTGGAAGTCCAAGCCACAGCAATCAGACAAGAAAACAAAATGGGGCATCCATATTGGTAAAGAAAAAGTTAAAACTGTCACTATTTGCAGATGACATGCAGATACATAGAAAACCTTAAGGCCTTCACCAAACAAACAAACAAACAAACAAATAAAAGCCTACTATACATAATAAATGAATTCAATAAATTTGTAGGATACAAAATTAATACCCAGAATTGGTAGCATTTCTATACAATAATAACAAAGTAGTGGAAAGAGGAATTAAGAAAACAATCCCATTTACAGTCACACCACAGGAATTAAATACCTAGGAATAAACTTAAGGAAGTAAAAGACCTGTACTATGAAAACTATAAAATATTGATTGAAGAACTTGAAGACAACACAAACAAATGGAAAGATATTCCATGAATTAGAAAAACAAATATTGTTAAAATGCCCATACTATCCAAAGCAATCCACAGATTCAAAATAGCAACAGCATTTTTTACAGAACTAGAACAAATAATACTAATATTTATATGGAACCACACAAGGCTCCCAAAGAGCCAAAACAAACTTGAGAAAGAAAAGCAAAGCTGTAGTTAATCACAATTCCAGATTTCAAGATATATTACAAACCAGTTGTAATCAGAACAGTGTAGTGCTGGCACAAAAATAGACACATGGATCAGTAGAACAGAACAGGGAGCCCAAAAATAAGTACATGTTTATATAGCCAATTAATCTAGGACAAAAAAAAATCAAGAATATGCCATGGGGAAAAAGCAGTCTCTTCAATAAATGGTGCTGGGAAAACTGGGCAGCTACATGTAAAATAATGAAATCTAGACCATTTTTCTAATACCATACACAAAAGTAAACTCAAAGTGGATTAAAGACCTCAGTGTGAGACCTGAAACCATAAAAACCCCAGTCAAGAACACAGGCCATTATTTCTCTTCAGCCATAGAAATATTTTTCTACATGTGTCTCCTGGGACAAGGGAAATAAAAGCAAAAAATGAACTATTGGGACTACATCAAAATAAAATGCTTTTGCACATCAGAGGGAACCATCAACAAAACAAAAAGTCAACCTACTGAACAGGAGAAGATATTCACAAATAACATATTTGATAAAGAGATAGTATCCAAAAAATATAAAGAACTTATATGACATCAAAAAAAAAAAAAAAAAAACAACCCTTCCAATTAAAAAAAAATTGGTGGGGGACCTGAATAGACATTTCTGCAAAGAAGACATACTAACGGCCAACAGACACATGAAAAGGTGCTCAACATCACTCATCAGGGAAATGCAAATCAAAACCACAATGGAATATCACCCTAGACTTGTTAGAATGACTAAAATCAAAAAGACAAAAAAATAAAAAGTGTTGACAAAGGTATGGAGAAAGGATGTGCACTGTTGGTGGGAATGTACATTGGTGCAGCCACTGTGGAAAACAGTATGGAAGTTCCTCAAAAAATTAAAGATATAAATACCATATAATATATTCCACTACTGGGAATTTACCCAAGGAAAACAAAAACACTAATTCAAAAGACATGCACCCCTATATTTATTGCAGATTTATTTATAGCAGCCAATTTAAGGGACCAACTCAAGGGTCTATTGGTAGTTGAAAGGATAATGAAGACGTGATATATAAATATATATATAGGCACACACAATATACATATACACATACATACTAGAATATTACATAGCCTTTAAAAAGGAGGAGATTGTGCCATTTGCAACAACATGAATGAACCTGGGGGAATTATGCTAAGTAAAATAAGGCAGACTAAGAAAGACAAATACCATATGATTTCACTCGTGTGGACTTTAAAAAAACAAATGAGTAAATGAAAAGCCAAATCAGACCTATAAATACAGAGAACAAACTGATGGTTGCCAGAGGGGAAGGAGGTGGGGAATGGGCAAAATGGGTGAAGGGCAGTGGAAGATGCAGGGTTCCAGTTAATGGAATGAATAAGTCACAGAAATAAAAGGTAGAACCTAGGAAATATAGTCAATGATATTTTAATAGTGTTGTATGGTGACCATCAATCAAAACGCTATATTTGTGGTGAGCATAACATAGACAAATGTTGAATCACTATGTCATACACCTGAAACTAATGTAACACGGTGTGTCAACTATATTCAAATTTCAAAAATTAGTAAAAATAAAATAAATTACAATTTTAAATTTCAGAAAATGAAAAATTATCATAAGATGAAAAACAGGGTAGGCAAAACTGCTGTAACAGATCCAAAAATACAATGCTTCAAACACAAAAGATGTTTATTCTCATCCACAATGTATTCAATACATGATTATTGAGAATTTTAGGCTCCTTCCTCCCTTTGACTTTGAATTCCCCTAGGGCCTTATCATCTGCATCTTGCTTTAAGAAGGGGGAATAGATAACATATAGGAAACACACTGTCAACTTGAAAGCATTTGCTCAGGAATGGCACATACCACACTGACTCATATTCCATTGGCTGCACCTAACTGCAAGAGAGCCCTGGAAATGTAGTCCAGTGCATGACCAGGTAGAAGGAAATGGGTTTTGGTGATCAGCTAAAAGTCTGCGCCACAATCCTTTTTTAAAGATGTGTAATAACACGGGGAAATGCCCACATTATATTAAGCAAATAAAAGTGATTATAAAACTTTCTACAGAATATGACTCTTAACTTGGGAAGAGGCAAAAAAAAAGATGGTATCTCGAGTGAAAATGATGTCAGGATGTTAATAATAGTCATTTCTGACTGGTGAGAATACAGAAGTTTCATTTTCTCTTCTTTTTACTTTCAGAAGTGTGTTCAATGAGCCCAAACGATCTCAATAACATGATAAATAATATTTTTCAACATTAAACTATCTAAAGTGCAAATACAAAGCACTCTTAGCAAGGAACACTGCTGACAAGTCAATCTTCTATCTCAACTCTTAGAACCTCATAGAAATGTAAAGAAAAAAATGTTATTGATAGCATTATTTTTGCCACTCGATTTTCTGAGGTATTGAGAGGCCAATGCAATTTTAATACAGAAATCTTTAATTTAGAAGAGTCATTTCTAAGTCCATTGTTTGCATGCATTCCCCATAAAATTCTTATAAAGGGTAATGATTAGAATCCAGAACCAGCTCTACAAAGGTACTTGACTTCAACATACATGCCGTCCCTGCCGTTGGTTCTATAGAGGCCAACTGTGAATCCCAGGGCTCTTAGAGGAAAGTGCTTTCCACAGTCAGGATGGTAGCAGGAGCACATCTTTCCTCAGCTTGTGTTGCCCCTCCCCCCACTGGAAGCCCCAGTAGGCAGAGTGGCAGCTTGTACCCTGCCATAGCCCCAGAACCAGTTTTCCCACTGGAAAAGCAGGAGCTGGCACTCGCTTGTCAGTGAGCCCCTGATGCAGCTGGAGGGAGGAAGTGTTGCAAAGCTAATTTCTAGGCCTGGCCTGGTCATATGAGACCCAGAATTCTGAGGCAGACATAGAGTAGGATGATGACGAGAATTCTAAGGACCCCTGGAATGTGGAAGAGATGCTTTTCCATTCACTTTTACTTCTTTGAAGCAGGGATCTTGAATACCCGAGTTCCTTTCCATCCCAAGTCCTCTATCATCCCAGCTACCTTATTGTCCTCATCTCCAGTGATCTTCACGTTCACTTCACTTCAGTCATTCATTCACGAGTCATGTCCTCAATCTTACTGTCATCCACAATTGTTCCATCTCTGCAATCATAAATTCAGACACTTCTGTTTGTCACATCAGCTTCCCGGCTTTTCAACTTTCTTACTCTATTTACTCCTTATAAATCTGATGTTACACATCCCTGAAGCACCAGTCCTTAACTCTTTTCTCTCTCCCCTGCACCCTGATTTGTATAGAGCTTGGGTTCTCCCAGTCTATGTCAATGTTCCCAACTCCCTCACCTCATTATATTTCAATTGCCTTTGCCTGCCAAATACCTATTCCTATATCAATTCCGTTCTCTGAGTTTTCTGTGATTACAGGTAAAAACAAGTCCTTGGACAAGAACTCTCTCAACTTCCTAATGCCAAACCTATAAACCTACTTGTCTTCACCACCCATTCCATCTTCCAGTCCTCCGGTTACATTGGACAAGACAATCCTCCCCTCACCTAAGACAGGTCCCCTGTCTGTGTTCCATGTCTCAAAACTTTCTGCCTTCTTATACACTTTAGGCAATAGATGAACCCACTACTCTTAAATAGCAACAATATGCCCTTCTCTATTGGCTCTTTCTCATCAGCATTTAAACATAAACAAGTCTTCCATCTTGGAAAGAACAAACTCCTCCCTCCACTTCAGGGTGTTTATACTGGTTGTCCACTCACTCCTTCCTTTCACAATGAAAGGAGGGAGAAATTAATCCCATGGTCAAACTCCTTGAAAGTCTAACTCCTTCTTTACCAGGTATTCAGTCTTCAACCCACGACAGCTTGGTTTCTAACTTCCTGCTAACTATTTTATCAGTGTGTATGTCAGAAGGAAGTGGAATCCACTCCAGATGGTCCAAAAGAAGAGGCTACTTACAGAGATTTGGCAACAACCATGTAATGGCGGTGTGCCCAGAGTAGGGACAGTGGTAAGCCATTATCATTCCTGGGGCTGAAGAGACAGAACAGGAAGTAGAACAATAAGAACTAGAACCAGGGAGAAGAGGACACTGCTGGGAACTGAGGTTAAGGTGGAGTGCACCTACTTCCTGAGACCAGACAGGAAACGGGGAGAAATATCTTGCCCTCTCTGCTTTCTGATCTGCCATTGGCCAAACCCCATTGGAAGCCAGAGAGTAAAGGAGCTCAAGTGATAAAGTCTACAGGGATACAGCCTCTGGGATACAGACAAGGGGAGAGAAGGGTAAATAAACAGAATAACCTGCACATTCACACAGCTTCTTTTTCAAAATATCCAGTGTCTTGCTTGGACACTGTCAACTACTGCCTACTTGAAATAATTTCTTCCGGTGACATCTGACATTCCAATCTGCTATTTTTCTTCTCACTTGGGATGCTCCCACTCAGTGTCCTTTGCCAGTCTCTTTCCCTCTGCGCATTCCTTGGATATGGTGTTCTCTACCTGCTCCCATGTCTACATCCAGAAGATGAAAATACAAATCCCCATTTGCAGCTCAGATTTCTTTCCTGAGCTTCAGGCTTCAGAGAAGGTAACTAGAGCATGTATCTGTATTTTACCCCTGATGATGCCAAAGCATTTCATATTCAACAACACGCCCCAAACTGAACTCACCCCCTACCTTCCGCCCTGAAACCTTGCACCTCCTCCTGTGTTTGACTGAATAACATTTCTCTCCATATGGTTATCTCAGCCAAGCCATTCTCTTTGCTGCTGATAGAATTACTTTTCTAAAATTAAAAATATGATCATTTTACTCCTTTGCTATCAATGGCATATTAATTCCACGATAAAGCCTGAAACTCACCACGTGATATACAAACCATGTATCAAAGATGGCTAGCTATATAAGATCTATGTTCTCCTCTTATTCCTGGATGTACAGCTGACCTGCTCTTCCCAGCCGCTCTGGAATTCAGGGTGACCATGTCACTGAGTTTCAAATGATGGATGCCATCCCCAGACTAGTGTCTTTAAGAAATAACTATGCCTCTGGGACGCCTGGGTGGCTCATTTGGTTAAGCAGCTGCCTTTGGCTCAGGTCATGATCCCAGCGTCCTGGGATCGAGTCCCACATCGGGCTCCTTGCTCATCAGGGAGCCTGCTTCTCCCTCTGCCTCTGCCTGCCATTCTGCCTGTGCTCGTGCTCTCTCCCTCTCTCTCTCTGACAAATAAATAAAAATCTTAAAAAAAAAAAAAAAAGGGAAAGAAATAACTATGCTTCTTCCACACTCTCTCTTTCCTGTTCAGTAGTTAGGATGATGCCCTAGAGGACGGCAGACCCACAAGGCGAATTTGTTGCCTGAAGGGAAGTCATTGTACTCCAGAAACAATTGCCATTGGTCAAACCTCATTGGAAGCCAGAGAATAAAGGAGCTCAAGTTATAAAGTCTACAGGGTTCAGCCTTATTGTCCTCACCTCCAGTGACTGTCTAGCACTGTTAGGTAAGCTAGGAATATATTTCTATCAAATATTAAAATGAAGGGGCGCCTGGGTGGCTCAGTCAGCTAAGCATCCAACTCTTGATCTCAGCTCAAGTCATGCACGATTGCAGGGTCATAAGATTGAGCTCCGTGTCAGGCTGCCCACCCAGCATCCAGTCTCCTTGAGATTCTCTCTCTGCCCCTCCCCCACCCCACTCATGCTCTCTCTAAATAAATAAATAAAATCTTAAAAAAAATTTTGGAGTGAAAAGAAGTTGAGTAAGTAGCCCAAGGTCACATGAGGGAGTATATTCAATGGAGCCCACATTCGAATCTAGACTGCCTTAAACCAGAAGGCAGGTTATTGACCTCTGTGGGTGTATGGTTTTCTTATTGTACACTAAGAATTTCTGTTCCATTGCTTATTTGGCTATCTCCATCCAGTAAATGCTTTTTCAGACGAAGGATCAGGTATGCTTGTTTAATTGTTGCCTTCTTGTATTTTGCAGAGTATCCGGCATATGCTAAGTGCACGCTAAATATCAAATGAGTAGCACTGGTGACTTACAGAAACGATAGGGACAGAGAGATGGGATAAAATGGCGACCTCCTCTCTTGTTTTACTGCTTTTGGTCAGAAGAGAGAAGAGTATTTTGAGGAGGAAAGCAGACATCTCTTTGTAAAGGACAGAAGTCGATCAAGAATTGACAGTATCTGAAGTCACCTGAATGGGTGGTGAAAGTTTATCTCCATGGAATTCACTAGCAGTCCATAATTTATTTTCGCAGGAAAATTATTGCTTTCAAAGAAGTTTCCACATTTATGCCATGTGGCATAATTTTATGTCCAAATCCTATTCATCCCTTAATTCCCAGTTCAGGCGCCCCTCGTTTTGCCTGCTCCAGAGGTTGGCATTAATCTCTTCCAATTCTGAACTTCCATGTCACTTCATCTCTGCCTCTCTCATGATATTGACCACAGTTGGTCTTGTTCTTGAGACACTGGTACTCAGTTCTGTAAGCACCTCCAGGCAGAAGGTGCATATCCTCCATCCTGCTGGCACATGGGTGCTCAGCTGAATATATTGCTGAATATATACTGAGTTAATTCATAAGTAAATAAGCCTTCCCATAGAACCAAATACTAGCCTGGCATGAAGAGTTTCTTCATTCAAAACAAAAACAAAAGCAAAATACATAATAGCTCTGGATGTCACTGGAACACATTTGAAAGGTCAGCCATACACTTATATGCATAATATGTTAATATCCCACACACAAGACTCCAAAAATTTTGCTGATTCTAAAATGTATTCTGCCCTAGATTTAAATGTGAAGTGCATGCTTCTACTGTCCATACTTTTTGAGAATTTTGGCATTTTTAGGACTTAAAAAAAAAGGCGTGGTCTCCTTCAAAATGTAATTTGTAGGGGCGACTGGGTGACTCAGTTGGTTAAGCATCCAAGTCTTGATCTCAACTCACGTCTGCATCTGAGGATCCTGAGTTCAAGCCTTGAGCTGGGCTCCATGCTGGATGCTGGGCAGGGAGCCTACTTAGAAATAAACAAAGTGCAGTTTGCATGCAGAAGTCTTAAAAAGACAGCCTCTCGCTTGCATTGAGGGACTCTCAGAAGGTATAAAACTAACATGATTCATTTGAATTCTGGAAGTGAGTTTTGGTTTGGGTTTTGATCTGAACATACAGGTATAAATCCCAGTTTATCATCTGGAGTATGTAAGAATTAGTTTTTCTCATTCAAATGCTGGTTTTCATTTTTTTAAAATGTTTGAAGATTACTCTTTACAAGATTCTTATAACTGTCTCAAGATACATGAAATAATGGTTGAAGGGGAAAAAAGGAATTTAGATAGCAAAATGAGAAACGAGTTCTTAGCAAACAGAAGTAAAGGAGGGTAGAATTAAAGTCCCATTACTGTGAGAGCAGACTGTCATAGAGAAACCTTTTAAACTCCATTTATTTAATATAGCTTTTTATTGTGACATGTAGATTCACATTTTAGTTTAACTTAACAGCTTTAGGTATAATTGTTCCTGGTGGACCTGGGCGTGGACACTTTTAGTAGTGTTTGCTTAAGAACAGTCTTTACCGCTAGTTCAGTCCCCACCTTTTCCATCAGAGGGCAGCAAAAGGCCATATCCAGATTACTCTCTCTAGCTCATTCTGGCTTCACTTAGAAGCCAAGCAGAGGAACTTAATCCACATTCCATTCATCCAAGGGAAACCTATCTCCACAACCTCAGACGGAATGGAGACAAATCAACTTATCCCTGGCGTGGAGATTCAGATAATCAAGGAAACATCTCACAGGGAAAGGAGATGCATGTGATTTCAAGGTGTGGTTCCTGAAGAGTGGCCCGAAGGCCTTGCTTTGGCCGCGTGGGGCGGGGGCGGGGGTGGGGGTGGGGGGGTGGCATAACCTAAGTTTATTTTCAAGGACCAGAGGCATCTGATCCTGGAAATGGCTAGACTTAAAAAACAAGTTGATAGTCAGATAATTGGATGTATGTTTTTTCTACGTTAAAGACTAAATGCCCAAGAACTGGCCTAGGAGTCATTATTACTATTATTACTATTTTTTGACAGCCTTGAGGCAAAATTTCCAAGTCAGATTTATAACGTGCGTAGGGATTTGGTTGCTTGTTTTGCTTTCTTCTCTCTTGCCAGTTACCTCCTGAGAACTGGGCATGGGTCAGTAGGATCCTTCGGTTGTGGCTGCTAGCAAGTCTGTGCCTGATTTGGCAGGTTTCTGAGAAAGTACCAGGGCCTCTAATGGAACATAACACCCTCGTGCTCTGCCAGGGGACTGAGCCAAACCACATTTCAATGTCTGCTCCTCACCCAGGCTCTGAGCAGCGGCCATCTTTCCTGCGTAAGAAGTCATTACTGGAGTCTTCTCCATGTGTTTGCTTTTGCAACTAAACTAGTCAAGAAAATGTTTTTTGTTTTTTGTTTTTTTTAATTAAGGTTCACTCAGAAAGGAGATAGTCTTTGTACATCCAGCATTTTTAAGAGACTCACCATCTGTGTGCCCAGATATACTCACAAACACACATACACACATGCACACAGCCAAGAAACAAAAAGTGCCCAGGACAGTCATGCTCCTAAAAGCTTTTCTTTTTGCACCAGTATATATCACTATGTATTCTCATAAAATCTGCTGTGAGAGATGCCACATAGCAAGAATTTTGAAAACATGACCAGGGCAATACGCAAATGTATTCAAATAGTAACAGGAAGCTAAAGTGTGACAAAGCCAACACATGGAGTCCCATTTAACTCAGGTTCTACTCTGGGATAAAAATTAAGGATATTAAAATTAGTATTAAAACTCTACCCTCTTAAGCATGTAAGCATCATGAAAACAGGAATGAACCTTTTGTTTTAATAAGAAATGACTCAGTTCCTTCTTCTTACTAAGTATTTCTTACTTAGTTCCTTTTTCTTACTAAATGGGCTCAATTAGTATCTGTCAAATGAAGAAAATGCTTCCGAAATCTCCCACATCAGAGACCAGTATCTCTGAGTAAACCCTCTCCAGGCAGCCTTTTCTCCACCTCCAGCATTAAAGACTAGGATTTCTTCAGTAGAACCTTAGGTGAGGTAGTTGTCTTGGGTCAAGGGCCCATGTGAGGTACATCTTCACCAGCAATAATATTCAGAGAGGCAGGCTGCCCCTGAGAAGTGTGTGCACACAGATACTGACTGAATAAAATAGAAGACTGCCTTCTCATTTTCTCCCTGGGATAGGATTGCCAGATTTAGCAAATAAAAATACAGGGTGCTGGGGTGCCTGGGTGGCTCAGTGGGTTAAAGCCTCTGCCTTCGGCTCAGGTCATGATCCCAGGGTCCTGGGATTGAGCCCCACATCCGGCTCTCTGGTTGGCAGGAAGCCTGCCTCCCCCTCTCTCTGTGGCTTCCCCTCTGCCTACTTGTGATTTCTGTCTGTCAAATAAAAAACAAAAAACAAAAAACAGGTGCTCAGTTAAATTTGAATTTCAGATAAATGAATTTATCAGGGGACACATCGATACTATAATAATATTCATTATTTATCTGAAATTAAAAATAACCAAGCATTCTGTATTTTACCTGGCAGCCCTACCCTGGAGCATGCACTTTCAGAGCAGAAGGGTGAGGGAATTGTCTGACTCTATATTTGTGATCTTTCTTCCTTTCTGGGCATGTAGATTGTATCCTTTTAACTTCAATGAATGAAAGCCATCATAGTGGGGTGGTAACAGTAGATAAAATTTAATCCCCTAAAGTGTGCCGTCAAAAACTCTAGTATTTGAAAATGTTCTCTGGCCTCCAAGGTTTGAGAAGCACTAGTGCACAGTCTTCAGTACTCAGTCATCTTTGATCTGAATGAAGAGTCTGCCTGCCCTTAACATTCTGGGGTCCCCCATATTTTGGGAAATACTTTCTGGGCAGATACCTGATTTTAGAAGGTTGACACCAGGCCTTGGAAGTTCTATGTTTCCTAAATAAGTCCCAGCTCATTACCACCTTCCTAATAATGGAGTAGATCCAGCATCCAATTCTGGGAATGGAGCAAGGATTCATATACAAGAGTGTGGGGTGGTGGGGAGTACTGAATCAAGTGAGGAGACTCTGAATTCAGCTTTTCCAATATAAATAAGGCTTAGAAAAGTGATCCTCAGACTTCTGTTCACAAACATCCAGTATTAGTCCTGGACCAGAGCCCATCTTTCTTGAAAGCCCACACCTAACAGTAACTCTAAAAGAGTGAGCAGTTAACTCATAGTGGCAAAGGGGCTGGGTTCACATTTTACCCTGAGTTCAACCATTGTACTTCATGGGTCCAGGTGACTCTGGACACCTTAGGGAGAGGTGAGGAGGGAGTGGCAGGAGACAAAGGAATCGTGCTGGCAATGAGTGAGGGGACAGGAATAAACCCTTTTCTGTAAGAAATCATTGTTCAAGTGATCTCAAAGCTTTAGTTAATAGAATTTTGTGCAGAAAATTCTCTGTTATTACTTATAAACATCACTTTTAATTGAACCATATTATAAATGAGTATCACTGAGTAAAATGCAACCAATCAAATGAATAAAAATAAAACTTGCTTCTCTAGAAAACTCCATCATATTATATGGCATTTAAGACCTTTCACAAATTAACACTAATCTATCTTCCCAACCTAATCTCTTGTCACTTCTTTCTAGGACTGCCATTTCTAGGACTCAGGATTTCTGAGTCTCAGCACTGTTGACATTTCAAATGGGATAATTCTTAGTTCTTAGTTGTCCAGGGCTGTTTTGTGCATTATAGAACATTTAGCATCAACCCTGGCTTCTACCCACTAAATTCAAGTAGCACCCCACTCCCAAGGTCATGACAATCAAAAAATGTCCAAAGACATTGCCAACTGTTTCCTGGGACATAAAATCACCCCCATCGAGAACCACCAGGGATAAATACCTCACCTCCTTTGAGAACCACTACTCTAGCCCATGAGGCAACTTACCCTTCTATGAACATGTTTTCACACATTATACCCCACTACACATGCAGTCACACACACACACACACACACACACACACACACACAATTTCTTCCTGTTCCATTTACCCAAAACATCCTACCAAAACATCCTACTTTTCCCTTTTTCATTGAAAGATTGTACTTTTGTTGAAGGCCTATATCAAATGTCTATCTGCATTATTTCCCTTACAATCCATGCCAACTTAATTTCCTTTCCCTCCTCATGATCTCATGTGTGTGTGTGTGTGTGTGTGTGTGTGTATATCCATTCCCTAACAAAAACATAAAGCACTCAAATAAACGTTTTTGTTGAAGCATAAGCCAAAGTTATGTCAAAGTTATATCCTAAGTTATGTCATTTAGTATATATTTTGCTAAAGGAATATGTAGATTTTCATACCCATCAAGTAGATTAATTTAGACTAGATAGCTTCAGCAAAGCTGGAAGCTGGATTGTTTGCTATTTTCCAAACATGCATGGTACTTTCCCATCTTTACCCAGTTGTTGAAATTTTTTACTTCACCTGGAAAGTTCTATTCCCATTCCTTTCTGTCAATATTGGCTTGGAGTCCCTGAGAAAGAGCTGCCTTTGGAAGGAGGAAGGACATCTTCCCCTAAGAGAAAAGGAAAGAAAAGGGGAAGGAATGAAGCACCACAGCACCAAGGTAAAGAGGAAAATGGAGGGTCCTCACCTCTAGACATTCTCATCCACTACAGCAAGATGGTAGAGTGTGTGTCAGGGCCTGTCCAGTGTGTGAACGTGCAGTTCCCAAGGGTAACCCTCAGACAGATGTCTCAGGGAAATGTCAAGGGATAACTTCAAGGATGGCAAAGCAGCAGTGAGATTGCAAGGTTGCTTTCAGATGGACATATCTTTTCCTAGAAAACTCCTACTCCTACTTCAAGACCCAGCCCCAAAGATTCCCTTCTCTGACTCACCCAGGTGGAAACTAAACTCACGGGAGTCCTCTCTCCCCCACCCCATCCCTGCAATCCCTCCAAAGGTATATACCTTGTATCTGGGGTTTTATGTTCACTCCTCCATCTCTCCCATTACCTCTGGAGCTACTCAAAAGTCCTAATTCATCTCTACATTCCCAGCACATGGCAACATGGCCAGAGCATGTATGTGCTAGAAAAATGCTGAGTGAGTGAAGGGTGGGAAGAGTGAGCATAGGAAGGAATGAGTGGAATTCCCTCCTCAGCAGAAGCTGACCTGTGCTGGGTGGATTAAGCAGAGCAGAGAGAGACCCAAGGCGAGGCTGGTCATCTCTGGCTGCACAGGAACAGGGAAAGACTGCACGTGTGCCGGCACATGAAGGAAAGCAAACAAGAATAATAGCCGTGAAATAAATGTGAAACTCAGATGGTTTTCTCGGAAGTTGTGTGCAGTCCTGAATACCAGGGGATAGAGTGGGAGGACAGGGAACTGAGGGCAAAAAGTAAGGGGCCCAGGAGATAATTTACAGTTGGGAACGGAATGCCTTCCTAAACCAGAGAGTGTGTGGTCCAGAAAGCAGAGCGCCACAGACGCAATTACTGTAAAAAACCACTTGTGCCTTTTTTTTTTTTTGACAAAAATGAAGTCTGTTTTGAATCTGACTGTCTTTCTAACAGCACATAACCTTGCTTTGACAAGTTGTAGCTCCACAAAACCATCCTTCAGATGGAATTTCGTTCCATGTGAATACATGGCACCTTGCAGCACTGCTGCTTCCTGAACCCCTCCTGCGTGCTCTCTGCCTTGGTCTTTATCCCTGACAACCGGCCTGCTGGGGTGGGGGGCGCTCTGTCTGTTTCACACACGGGGAGATTGAGGCACGCAGTGATTATGTGAGTAACCCAAGATCACACACTAGTACACAGGACCAACATGAAAGACCCAAGTCTTTTCTTTCTTTTCCTTTTTTTTTTTTAAGATTTTTTTTTTTTTAAGATTTTATTTATTTATTTGTCAGAGAGAGAGCAAGCGAGAGCGAGCACAGGCAGACAGAGTGTAAGGCAGAGTCAGAGGAAGAAGCAGGCTCCCTGCGGAGCAAGGAGCCCGATGTGGGACTCGATCCCAGGACGCTGGGATCATGACCTGAGCCGAAGGCAGCTGCCTAACCAACTGAGCCACCCAGGCATCCCTTTTTTTAAAGATTTTATTTATTTATTTGAGAGAGAGCGAGAGACAGAGATAATGAGAGAGCGCGCAAGCAAGGAAGAGAGAGAGAGGCCCGATGCAGGGCTCGATCCCAGGACCCTGGGATCATAACCTGAGCCGATGGCAGACACTTAACCGACTGAGCCACCCAGGCTCCCGGACCGAGTCTTTCTGATGGCAGAGCCCATGTGCTTCTTACTATATCAAGCAGATGCTGTGCTTCTTACTATATCAAGCAGATGCTCCTTCAAGTGTAATCAGTGAAGGGTAGTGATGGGGACACACCCACAGAATCAAGGCTTCATGGGCCCTGTGCTGGAATGACCGTATGCATCCCTTAATGTTCTGCTGATGCTGTCATGAAATTCTTAATATTTTTTGAACAAGGGGCTCTGCATTTTCATTTTTGTTCTGGACCCTGCAAATTATGTAGGCAGTCCTGAATAGAATCATAGAGTGTTTGAGTTGGAGGCGGTTTTAAGAGGATACCAGTACCACCCCCCCCCATGCATTTTAGAGATGAGAAAACAGGCACAGAGAGGTCAAGTGGCCTACCTTTGGTAACACAGCTGACTGGCAGCAGAGTAGTGGCAGAACCTACGTCCTCGTGTTGTTTCTCCCTCACCACACTGTCCCCTTGAGAACTTTTAACATTAGAGAAGGTAGGCTTTCCCTTCCCTGTAGGAGCTTATCTCTAACCAGAATGTCATTTGTGGCCAAGCTGGGTCAACTCATTTCACTCCTGGGCAAATGGCCCTGGGTATTTCATAAAACCAAATGCACATAAACCTAAATGTGATTCCAACAAAACCACAATGTCTACACTGTGGTAAAAGAAACTTTTAGCAGAGCCGCTTACCCCTCTGGCCTGCCCCAGCCTCCCTAACCTGCATTTCATAGCAGAGGGAGGAAAGCTCAGCCAGGTCAGGCTGGGGTCATTGCCAGGGCAGCCAGGGGGACGTCGGGCTCAAGGCCAAGGCCAGGCTTCTACCTAAGCTGACCCAGAGAAGAGGAAGCATTTTGGCATGCCCAGTCTCCCTCCAGGGTCCAAGGCCTAGATATTCAGCTTCTCTTCGATTGGTAACACATTAAGCCTCGTCCACGGAGCCTGCCAGAGCCACAGTCAGGTAAAGACAGAAGTAAGGGTTTGTGTTCATCTCTTTCATGCCCACATGTTTGGAATTCACAAGAATGGGGACACAGGGTTCTGATTTCCAGTCCAGAAAACATATTTGCCTCAGACACACGAGAGCATGTGGCTTTCTCAGGGGAGTGCTGGTGCTGAAAAGTTTTAGACAATTTTGAAAGTCACCTGTGTGCAACATGGCCCAAAGAGGTGTAGCCCATGCAGATCACTGAGGGAACACGGTTATGTTATAAAAGAGCTTCTCAGTTGCCTGGTGTTGTGGAAAGATTTCGCCAGTAGGCACAGTATGAACGGTTTCCATTTTCAGTCAGAATAAACACAGTGTGTGTTAACACTGCTACAGTGTGGTCACAACTTCATGATCCGGTATCCACCAGATGACCGTTGTCCTTATGTCATAGACAGCACACAGAAATCACCCTCTAACATAGAAACATCACAAAGACAGGGGATCTTACTTGTTGCAAGCACCTGAACAGGGACTGGCACATAGTAAGTGCTCATTAAATACTGCGTGAATGAATGCTACTTGTGGCTTTGAAGGATTATTAAAATACTGGTATAAATGAAGGGCGCCTTGATGGCTCAGTCACTTAAGAATCCGACTCTTGGTTTTTGGTTCAGGTCATGATCTCAGGGTTGTGAGATCAAGCCCCACATCAGGCTCTGCACCCAGAGAGGAGTCTGCTTAAAGAGTCTCTCCCTCTGCCCCCAACCCCACTCATTCACACACACACACACACACACACACACACACACACACATGCTCTCTCTCTCAAAAAAAAAAAAAAATCTTTAAATGAATGACTAGTTTGGTGTCACAGATTTTCATTCTAATTTGATGACCAAAAAGGGATATTTCATGAACTCTGAGGAAGTTAAATGGGTCCATTATTTCTTGTGTGCATTTGATGCAAATGATGACAAGTAAAGATGGAAAAAATTTCAGAAGTTACCATTTCATTTCTCTATTAATGTCCAAGAGCTTTATATATCTATACTAATTTTAGTAACTCTAACACACAGATATAATTGTAAAGTATATTTATAGTTATTAATAGAGAAATACATGGCTTTTATTTGCTTATCTGTGTATAAATATAAGTGATATATATATATGTATATGTCTGTGTGTATGTTTATGTGTGTGTGTGTATGTATATGTACAGAGAGAGACAGTCTTTTTTGTAACATCATGACTCAAGACTCCTAAATATTCCATGTCTACTTTCACAAAACAAGAACACTCTTTTGTGAAACCATCAGACCACTGTCCCAATCAAAAATCAACATCAACACAACACCACCTTCCAATCCACTGACCCCATTCAAATTTCTCCAACTGTCTGAATGTCTCTTTTCTCATTCTTCCCTAGGAACACCCATCGTCTCATTGTTCTCCTTCAGTCTGGAATAGTCTTTCCTTTCCCTGGCTCTGTGTACTTGACAGTCTTAAAGAAACAGACTTTTCATTCACTAGGATGACCCTCCACTTGGATCAGTTGGATGTTTCCTTAGACACAAGCCCTACATTCTTGGCAGAAAAAGTGGAGAAAAGCTGCTGTGCTCTTCTCAGCATGTCACATTCAGAGGCTACATTATGGCTTGTCCCACTATTGGTGATGTTAATCTTGATCATCTGGCCAAATGTCTGCCATGTTCTCCACTGCAAACTCACCACTTTTCTTTTTATTCAATTAGTATTTTGTGGGGAGACAGTCCAATATCACACCGATATACTATACATCAAATTTGTACACTTAGTAGTTGGAACTATAATGTAAGGAAGAACCACTTCTTTCCTTCATTTGTTTGTTTACACATTTATTTACATCAATGTGAACTTATGGATCCTTATTTTATTCATGAGTTTCAATCCAGTGTTTTCCTTATTTATTTGATGTTTTAGTTGTCCTAGATTTGACTAGTGGGAGCTCTTCAAGTTGACTTATTTGTCCTATTGATATATCCCCATCAATCTTTGAGCATTACTTTTGGTCTTAACACACGATGATTCAGGTTCATCTGGTTCTTTCCTCACCTTAGCCTTATAGTCAGCCATTCTTCTAAGGAGCCTTGTTCCTTTGAGTGGAGGAAGAGTGTAAAAATCAAGATCTGGGGACATGGTATGCTCAAACTATTTCTATACCTGTGTGTATATGTATGTATATATGTAAGAATTCATGAGTTCATACCATTATTTACAGCTTCAGTCCAACACCTCGGGATCTTTCTGGCCTTCCCTATTTCCACATTTGAAGATCTTGCCTCAGATGTTGAGAAATATCAATGGACTCTCCTCAATATTTTACCCATTTTCTCAATTAGCTTATTTGCTAAAAGCAACCAATGCACAGCCTTCCAGCTGTCTTCTCCAGCTGTGACCTCTACATCTTCTCACTTTGTTCCTCAGCCATCAGGCTGCCTCCCAATACCACATCCTCATAGTACCACCACCCCTTTACTGCCCTGTTTCCTTGGATGAAAGTGAGAAAGGAAGGGAATAGATTGGCATTTTGAAAGGCTTCCCAAATTATTCTAAGTATGCATGCACATTTGTACATCATTGGAATAGAGCACAAAATGAGGGTGATATTTATGTGTAAATTGGCATTCTCCTGGAAGCATCTCTGTTTTAGCAAGAATCTACCATCTCACTGAATGGGTGGAGTTGGAAGGTCCTGGAAAGGGTAAGAAGTCGTAAGACTCTAGAAACAAGATAAGAAGGTAGGACAGAGAAGTTGGGGATGCCAAAAGTAATCATAAAATTTTGCTACAGGCTGGCCCTCACCATGCCTTCTCACAATTATCTTGTGTGCCCCTTTTGGAATGTGTATATGTGTCTCTGCTCTCTAATCTAATTTGCAATCAGATTGCTAAATAAGTCCTAATGCTTTGACTCCTGAAGTCTAGGAAGAATATGATTGCTTTTAATTTGTGGAAGACTTCACTATTTCTGGTAGTTTTCTTACATTTTTCCATTTTGGAGAATGGATTGCACCCCTGAGCATGAGTATAGCCAATGCATGCACAATTTGGTCTTGAGCTCATCTCTGCCAGCACACCTAAGCCTTGACCCCTGATATCTGTTCTTGGACCCCTACACAGCAACCTCATCACCCTCTTAATTTAGTCTTTGCCATATTGCCTGGTAGAAATTGCAAACCCAACACTAAACTCCACAAAGCAGAACTGCCAGGGAAGAACAGTACTGACATGCCTTAGCCAAAATGACCACACTTCTTCCACTTC
Organism: Mustela putorius furo; assembly: GCF_011764305.1. Taxonomy (NCBI): domain Eukaryota; kingdom Metazoa; phylum Chordata; class Mammalia; order Carnivora; family Mustelidae; genus Mustela; species Mustela putorius. The sequence continues at coordinate 38,245,601 of NW_025421987.1, forward strand.
TTCCAGTTCCACACTAATAAAGAAATTTGTCGATTATTTATTCTGGAAGAAAATTTGAAATCAAGTTAATAGGAAAGGAGGATGAAGGATTGAATTCTGTTATTGCCTTTTCCCGGCTTCCAACGTCGCTGGAGAAAGCCATAAAACCTTATTTGTGCTGTTCATTTTCATATTTTCATGCTTACATTATGGCTGCAAGAAAAGGCAAGGCTGGCTCCAGATGAAACATCTCTGCCTGAAAAAGGAACACTTGGTCCCAGAGCCACAACTGGCACAGCCCTACAAAGTAAGCTTGCATAACAAAGTTAGGGCAAAAGTTAAACAAGGAAAGAACTGAAAGGGGAAAGAGCGCAGTAGAGGCGGTTCTTTAATTTTAATGAAAGCTTTTGTGGTAGTCAGTATCTGATTTGCTAATAATATGTTGGTCTCTAAAATATTCCTCTGACCTGATGTACAACTCCCAGAGATCATCATGGATGACATTTCAAGAAGGAATCTTTGAGTACCTTACAGACTGACATGGACCACCAGAAAACTCCAGTGTGAGGTGGAGTTCACAAGGCTTGAAGCTAAGCTCTAGGTGTACCTTCTTTTTCCTAAGATACAAACAGGGAAGTTTAAAGGTGATTTTGTTTTTATGGGTGTGTATGTGTGCATTAAATATCAAAGTACCAGAAGAGGACAGGAACAGGAAAAAAAAAAAAGCAAACCAGACTAATTTATAAACTGAAGAGAAAGTCACAATAAATAGAATGAATTAGGGGTTGGGCCAAGACCATCTTGGAAATGATTACAGTTACTGTCCCTAAGAAAGATTATGGAGATACTTAAGTCTGTTCAGGCTGCTATAACAGAACAAGATAGACTGGGTGACTTATAAACAACAGGAATTCATTTGTTACAATTCTAGAGGCTGGGAAGCCCAACATCAAGGCACCGGCTAATTTGGTGTCTGGCGAGGGTCTCCTTCCTGGTTCACAGACAGCCATTTTTCACTGTGTCTTCATGTGGTGGAAAGGGGTGAGAGAACTCTGTGGGGGGGGGTCTCTTTTGAAAGGGCACTAATCTCATTCATGAGAGCCCCACCCTTATGAACTAACAGCTTCCCAAAGTCCTCACCTCCTAATACTATCACAATGGGGATTAGGTTTCAACATATGAATTTTGGGAAGATATAAGTCTTCAGTTTACAGCAGAAAGTAAGAAAGATTGTACTAATCAAGGTGCAAAGAGGCTCTGTCAACCAGTGGTTTCACTTGTGTTCCTACTATGTGTGCCACATTGTGTTGATACTATAGACCAATGTAAGAAGTAGAAGGTCTGGTTTCTATTTACAATCTATGCCAGGCCAAGTGGTGTGCTGGAATCAGCTCACACCAGCTCATAAGAACAGAGTTAAATAGTCAGGAAATTCTCAAGAAGGTTGTTCAAATTTTGTTGGCTTGAAATCAGCCACAGAAATAATATTTACACCCTGAAAATGAACAAACACTACAAATTAGGACTTCATTTTAAGAGAGCTGGTTTACCAGCACACACTGCCAGTAACCATAAAGGGACATTCCCCGAGGTTGGAGATGATCGATTAGAGTTAGAAGGAATATGAGGATTGGTACGAGAAAGGACAGAAGCCATGTCTGCAGAAGAGGACAGATCCAACTGGTGCCTTGGAGAGGCTCCTGTTGAAAGCAGTACTTGACTGTGGAGTATAAAAGAGCCATCCATTTTTTTTTTCCTAACCAGGCTTAATCACCATCCCCTCCTCATCCCTGACAGAGGCCATCTCATCAATCTACTCAGTTTCTAAGGAGGGGCAGAGAGGAACACAAACCAGAAAAAGAAGGAGAAAGTAGAAAAGCTGCTGAAGCATGCAACTCATTGGCTTTTACAGATGGGACAGGGTTTGAGGACTACCCAGCCCAACCCCTCACTTAGAGCTGTGGAAATAGAACCAAAGTGGTGGAAGGACTTGTAGGTCATACAACTAGTTAATGGCATGGCCCAGGGCAGCAACTAGGTCTCATTCATTACCTCCACCACGTGCCAGGCACTGTGATGGTTCCTAATCCTTGCTCTTCCTACTGCTGCCTCCAGTATGACTTACTCGCAAGAATGGGAGGCAGATTGGAATTAAAGGAAGAATGGAAGTTCGCTAATCCTTCCCTTCCAGCCAGTGCATGGAATATGTGTTGTTTCAAGAAGAATTGGGTTTAGTAACACCAACCGTGAAGTGCCTGCCAACTTAGAAAAGGGAGGTTTGCTTGAAGAGATGATAATGAAGGTGTTGTGCATGGTAAAAGTAGAAAAAAGCATCTTTTGTCCCAAATTGAGTTCCAAGTCATAATTTCTTAAATCACAAACTTTACTCCCTAGAAAACTACCAAAAATGAGCTGATGATTTCAATTCTTTCCAGATGGAAAAACGTTGATGTCACCCCAAGCCTTGCCTCTGCAAGAGTCATTTATTCCACCTCGCATAATGGGGTAGCTGAGGCCAAGGTGTCACAGTTGGAATGAGTCTCTGAGACCAAACAGGCCCCTCGAGAGCTAATTCCTACCTGTCAGGGCTGCACCACTCAGACTTGGGGAGAGGAACTCATGCTGTAGCTACATCAGCTGAACCTTCTCAGGGAATAGAAGACTTGCTTCTCCACTGGCCGTCCAGCCCCTGTCATCAGTATTAAACTCACATTATGTTTTAAAAAGAGAGACTCTTATTAAGCCAGTCTAAATAAAGCCTTTGTGAGAAAACAGTGCCATACTGGTCCCCAGAGGTGTGGATGGAATGTCTCGCTTGATTGATCCTCTGCCTCTCAGATTGCGGTGATCATTCCAACAGAAGTAACAGGAGGATAATATCCACCACTGGCAACATAGACTTTTCTTGGCAAGAGGAATACAGAGGTTTTCTTTAAAGAGTCATTTTGGGGCTAGAATTATATCCAATTCATCTTCGGAATTCTTATTTTGTGCCTAATAATTAATCACATTACTGAGATGACTTAAAGGACAAACTCTTCATCAGTGAGTATGTCCATCAGACAGATGGTAACTCCCCTGACAGAGGGGGCAATAAAGTAGAACAATAGAGACACAGAATAAAGCAAAACTAAAAAAAAAATTTCTAGGTAGTTGACCTCTGACCACTCACTCACCCTCCCCTGGGGGTAGCAGTTCCATCTAGAGGAGATGTGCTATTACATGATATGTGAGCTTCATACCAATTGTTCTGGGTTGTCTGCCCAGGACTGGGAGGGTTCCTGAGATACAGAATTTTAGTTTTAAGATCAGGATAGTCTCGGTGAATCAGGAAAAGCTGGTAACACCACTAAACTCCAACTCTACCATGCCCCAACTCACTGACTACAAAACTAATGCTCTAAGAAATCGAGAAACTTGCTCACGATCACAAACTATATGATGGCAGAACCTGAATTTGTATCCCAGTCTGACTTCAAAGACAGGGCTTCCCTTTCAACAGTCTGTAAGGATATTTATATTTATTGACAGGAAGGGATAAAAATATTAAAATAGTGGATGTTTCCTTGTAGCCCCCCCACATTGGAGGCATATTTAACAAGACAACAGGCTTGAAAACTAGGCTTTGGATGCGAAAGATTTCTTAAATTTCTTTGGGAAGGAAGCATGGAGAACTCAGGTCATAGAGTATTCCTATATTTTATGGAAGATACAATTACTCATTATGAAGACTAGGTCATGAGTCTGGTGACCACATATTCCAGTTTTCTGGGACAGTATTGGTTTGTTCCTATTATCCTGATGAATAATTAAGAGTGCTCCCTTTCACTTTCAAAAAAGTCCTGATTCAGATGACAAATTATATGATTTCCCTAGCTAAGAGGCTTAATACTCCAAAAATAGAAGGATGTGATAGACTGGAAAGAAAACAAAGCCCAGGGTACCTGGGTGGCTCAGTCAGTTAAGCATCTGCCTTGGGCTAGGGTCATGATCCCAGGGTCCTGGAATCAAGTTCCACATCTGGCTCCCTGCTTAATGGAGTGTCTTCTTCCCCTCCCCTCTACTCCTTCCCCCTTGCTCGTGTGCTCAAACACATGCTCGCTCACTTTCTCTCTCTGTCTCTCTCTCAAATAAATAAATAAAATCTTTTAAAAAATTTTAAAAAGAAAACAAAGCCTACACTTTGTGGCTGTGGAGTTGTAAAAGACAATAGATAAATACGAAGGAAACAAAGACAGATAAAGGAACGTTCCAGGCAGCTGAATGCTGGAGTCAGCTTATCCTGGCTAGCAAGGTTACTTTTTTAAAAATTCAAAAATTTTCTGAGCAGGTCGTTAAGTCATTGCTAGCTTGAAACCAGCCATTTCATCCCAGAAATTAGCAAACACTACATGCCAGGGCTTTTCTCCCTCACAGAGCCAGATGACCAACACACTATTGGATCCCTTGGATCCATAGGACTCATTTTCTCTCTCTCTCTCTCTCTCTCTCTCTCTCTCTCCCACCCCTGGCCTCCATCCCACCCATTATGCACATATTGTACATAGACCATAAGCTGAAATGGCAGGGGTGCTTTAGAAGCACCCACTAAAATTAAGTGAACTCTGAGGAATGTAATCTTTATTCTGACTCCTCACTTAGGGCTCTGGAAGACGACTTCCTATGCTGCCCTTGATCAAAGTGTTTCTTTAATGTAAACCCAGGAGTACGGTATAGTGGAACAGAGGAAGGCATATAAATATAGCTTGTCCAAACCACCTTCAGCTACCCAGAGCATGCAGAACTCAAATTTGGCTGAGGATCTATCTGGAGAACTTGCCGCAGAGGGCCTGCCAATCTGACATGGGATTATACACAGCAGAGGAGATGACCAGAACCAAGGGCAAATATAGGACTTAGCTCAATTCCAGAGGGATCTGCATGTGAGGCAAGACTGCCAGCCGTGATTACTATCCATAGCTGAGTCAAAAGGGACCTATACGAACATTACACCAGCCTCTGGCATTAGTTGTGAATGCCAGCAATATCAGTAGGGATGAGGTGAACAAAGGATGCCACTGTGGGGCCTAGAAGAGCAGAGGGCATGTGATAATGAGCACTTAATGAATATCTGCTCTCCCCAGTTTATGTCTAATTTTCTTTCCTAACTATTGGCCCTGGTGACTTGGGGCCCCACATGAGATATGGAAACAGGGCCTTAAGTAGACCGCTTACCCATTACTGTGCAAGGCCTAATCCATATTTTTTTAAAATTTTTTCAATTTATTTATTTTCAGAAAAACAGTATTCATTATATTTTCACCACACCCAGGCCTAATCCATATTAAAATCCCTTACTCAATGCCACTCATGGGTGTGCTTCTCTCCAAACTCTTACTGATACGGAAATTAGTATTGTAAGGCCTTAAGGATGGGTTCTCTGAATTAGCTTTGGGTTTTCTGGAATTGTTATTTTGATCTGATTGGATTTAAAGGTATCAATTACCTTACTGCCCATGGTAAAGTGGGGGACACTGGTCATCTCTATCATGCCGATGCAGAATTTGTATTATCACCTGTTACTTGCAAACACATGTAATCAACTGCTAACAGAACTTTACCCTTTTCCTGAACAAGCAGATGTTGTCATAGAACATAAAGATAAGAAGTATAAAGGAGCTAGTTATATGCTTCTTAAGAAACTGGAGAACTTGGGAGAAAGAAAATTGTGAGTTCAGAGCTTCAGATTCTCAGCTCACATTTTAATGAAGACATATGGGCACATCCTGACCTTAAACCCCTAAATTCTGCTAAGTCTTCATTGCTGAAAGAAAACTGCCTGCATGTCTGCCTGCCTGCCTGCCTTCCCTGAGGGAAGAACTTAGTCTTCCCTCACCCAAGGAATCTGAAATGGCCAATCGTGAGGTAGTGCCCTTGCAGGAGACAACTGGTCTTTTTCTAGAACTTCCCTCACACATTCTCATTGCTTCTAGACCTATGACCAGAGTCAATTCCCGGCAGGCCCAAAGAGTGATGTACAGAATTGACAATCCATAAGAAGGTGAAATATACAACAAAAGAATTGTGCAATTTTGCCCATTTTCACAGAAAATGTGGGAAAATGTATGGGAATCCTACATAGATCCTAAAAGTGACAGGTCAGGGTAGAAGGAATACAATGTTGGACATGACCAAATTCATTGATATAGGTGCACTAAACAGAGATTCTGGATTCAAAATACTAGCTTGATCAACCAAGAGCAGCTGGAAACCGCTCCACCATGGGTTGGTTGGTTGAATTCTGGATGCAAAGGTGGCCTGTACTAAATAAAATGCCAGAACCTCTTTGATAAACTGTAGAACAGCAGTTCTTACAGTATAGTCCACCGAGCCCTGGGGGTCTCCAACACCCTTTCACAGAATTCGTAAGATCAAAACTATTTTCATAATAATACTAAGATGTTATTTCCATGTTTCACTATGTTGCACTGATGGTGCAAAAGCAGTTAGGGTAGAGTGTGTCAGTAAGAATCCAGTAAGATCACCAAACTATACCAGTCACCCCTGTGGTCTTCACGGCTATAATAAAAAGTCTTTATTCTTTTTCTTTAAGTCTTTTTCTTTAAGTCTTCACTCATAATAAAAAGAGTTAATTGCACTTAAGAATAGCCTTGATGAGGCAGTAATAATATTAATCATATTAGGTTTTAATTGTCTAGTGCACATATTTTTAATATTCTTGTAATGAACTGGAAAATATTTTTTTAAAGATTTATTTATTTACTTGAGAGAAAGAGTGTGTGAGTGGTGGAGGAGGGTGAGGAGGAGATCAGAGGAAGAGAAAGAGAGAGAGTCCTGGGGCAGACTTCATGCTGAGTGGGAAGCCTAACGTGGGGCTCGATCCCATGACCCTGAGATGATGACTTGAGCCAAAAGAGAGTTGGCTGCTTAACCAACTGAGCCACCCAGGCGCCCCCAAATAAGAAGCACTTCTTCTGCATGCTGAAATATGATGGTTGTCTTGAGAAAAGCTCTTGTGTGACTGTTTAAGTTGGGAGCTTTGGAGCTGAACTAGCAGGTTTTTTTTTTCTTTTTCATGGAATACCATCTTTTACTTGAAAAAAAACTGACAAACTATAGACTTTTCTTCACATTTCATGTCACTTCTGTGAAAACAACTGGCAGCATTTGTTGATGATAATAGTTCAAACTTCCTAGTAAAAATTAGAGATACATAAAACTTATATCTGCTACTAAAGTTCGATAGCTTTTAATTTCTAATATTAAGAAATGAGATTTTCAATATTATACAATAACATGTATCAACATTTAGAAGGTTAGTATAAGTCAGTGAACCAGTATTTTCCAAATGACCAATGCATGACCCTATATGTAATATCTTATAAGTCAACATCATTCCATATCATTCAAAGTTCAAGATAGACCAGTGGTTTTTATAAAATTTTAAAAATGTATTGATGTCATTTAAATTTGGTATTTTAGGGATGTCTGGGTGGCTCAGTGGGTTAAGCATCTGCTTTCAGCTCAGGTCATGATCCCGGGGTCCTAGGATCAATTCCCTCATCCAGCTCTCTGCTCAGCAGGAAGCCTGCTTCTCCCTCTCCCTCTGCCTCTCCACCTGCTTGTGCTTGTTCTCTCTTTCTCTCTGTCAAATAGATAAATAAAATCTTTAAAAAGTAAATAAATAAATTTTATAATGTAACCTTCAAGAAATTACCACTTATCAAGTTCTGGTATAGTATCAAAGGAATATATTTTAAACTCTTCAGTTTTAATTTATAATACAGTAAAAAAAAATAGATGTAACCCAAATAAACAAGAATTCATGGGAGTTCACAGTAATTTCTAAGAAATGTCAAATAGTCTGAGACCAAAAAGTTTGAAATCAGTTGTCACAGAGGAGAGTATTCAAAGGCTTCAGGACATCTGAATACTAAAGTGGATTTATCTTGTAAGATATGTGCTTTCCAACTATGTCCCACAAGAGAGTCCAGAAGACTCTCCATTTTTTAAGTCTAGAAGAGATAAATATGTTCACGAAGGGAGCTGCAGAATCCAGAGCCCCGACCTGCTCTGTGTTGCCATCTAACTGGTTCCCTGGGATTCAGGGGTGGCAGGGGCTAAGTCATAGGCAATCACAAAGGCAAGGCTGGTATGATTACTAGACTGGGTAGGCGAGCCAAAATAATATATGGAACAGTCTGAACCTCAGAGGTCACTGGCATTGGCTAGTTAATTTTGCTGTTTCTAAAGCTAAATAGATGGATAGTCTACTAAAGTTTTACTAAATTTGTGAAAGCAGAAAAACTAGGTTTGCTCAAGAGAATTATGAGTTGAACCACCATAATAGAGAATTGAGACCCCTTAACCAATTTCTAAACAGAAGCCAGTCTTAAGATCCAGAGGCCCTTAAATGAAGAGCCAGCTGAGTTTTCTTGAGGAAATCTTCTGTACACAGCCAAAAAATGTATATTATAAATCACCTTTCTAGACTTCCCTTCCTACAAGAGGCATATACCCCAGCTCTCCAGGGGCTTAAAACTGTCTGAATTAGCCTAGTATTTCCATCTAAGTCATTCTATTCTAGCTAATCATTGCCTGGTGCAGGCCCACTCAGGCCAAGAAAGGGAGCACAGATCTGAACAACCCTGGACCCCAAAGCATGAACCTGATGTCCATAAGATTCATATTGGACCAGTCATGGGTATACATTTCTTCATCTCTGCCTCCTCTTCCCCAATCTGTTTGTTCAGTCTTTTCTCTTGCTTCTGCCTTATCTTTGCCCTTAAGGTTTTGCCTGTTAGTCCAGTCAGTAGGCAGGTTTGTCCCAGATGAAAGAGGAGTCCTCCATATTCAGAGTTGAGAAAATACAAGCAAGGTATCTAGACCATCAGTGTCATGTGTTTATCAGCCTTGACTTAATTCCCATCCCAAAGTAAAGCTACACCAAAGGAAACTTTCAACTTTTTCAGGACTTGAAGGCCTTGCTGTAGTCTTCCAAAGGGCTGGCACCTTATCTTACTCATGAAGGAACTGGTTCATTGAAGGAGCTCAGGAAGTGTGTACTGAATGAACAGATAAATGGTCATTCTCAGCCTTGTTGCACGTGAGTGTTGAGGTTACCAGTACCCAGAGCACTGAACCCTACAGCTTAGTAGTTGGAGAACCCCAACTCCATACCTCATTTGAAAAGATATAGTACAGGTGTTTCTAGAGCAAGTTAGAAAGGTATGTGCTCTGTATATAGCTAGGTTATATAATGACAATGAACTGAAATTTCAGACCCCACCCACTGGGGGCCTTCCTTACAAGTCCTCTGTAATGTGAGTTTTCTATGTAACTGAGGATGTGTCCTTTTAAGGATCAAATATTTTTACTGAACCATTTTGAAATTATAGATATAGATATATTCATTTTCACAGATTTTTTCACTTACTATCTATAAAAATAAATATATATAAATATATATTTGTGTATAACAAATGAAAATGTTATACATATGAGATCTGCCTTCTTAACCAGACCACCTTGCACAGTGCTGTCTATGTTCAGAGCATCAAATTATGAATACCAAATATGGTTTAATGTAGTATCCAGTTTCTATAGCAATTGGATATCTACAAATCAGTCAGGAGTCAGACTTTTCTGTCTGTAAGAACAATTCCATAGCTAGGTACTGGAATGAGCTCACCGTTCCCCTAAATCTTTAGGTTCGAGTCAACAGTTCAAGAATGTTTATCCTGCACCTCCTTCATGTCAGGTACTATGCCAGGGACTGGGTACAGAGGAAGAATAAGGCCTAGAAAGAGCTCTCAGGCCACAGTTTCTTAAGACACAGTGGGGGAGAAGGAGCCCCGGGGGCCTTCCCCTCCACAGTCAGTTTGTCCTCTACATCATCCAAGTTGAACTGTGACCAAGTATCTCTTCCAAGGTTCTTGTTCATTGCTCTCTTTTTCTTGGAGAAAACGTTTCTGTAGCAGCAGAAGCAGCTCTTTCTATGTGTTGAGGACTTATGCTAATCAGCGATCTGGCACTGGTTTTCTGATTCTTTGGTCTGATTATTTATTATTTGTAGAGTGTGGTAAGTGCAGATGGCATTTTGGAAAGCACAGAATTCTGAGCATGAAACCCCAGCGTCAAGGCGTTGACTGTCTGATTTAGGCTTAAACAAAACACTGAATAAACAGGGAGACATCTAGTTGAGTTGATGTGGCTGGAAAGGAGGAAAAAAACTGAGACTGAGAAAAAGAAGTAAGTTTTATGGAAGGATTTGAAAAGGGATAAAGGAGCATCAAAAGTGGGAGCTATTACCAAACCAAGGGGTTAAAAAGGAAACAAAAGGAGCATTGAGGAGAGAGTCTCAGGAAAGAAAGAAATTCAATGAGACTCCCTGCTTTAGTCTTTTGGTTGAAGAGATGAGAGGCAGGGATGTTGGAGTACTGGTGTTATATGCAATTGATAAATTATTGAACACTACATCTGAAACTGATGATGTACTAGACATTGGCTAATTGAATTTAAATTAAAAAAACTAAAAAGATAAAAAGAAAACCTTAATGATTGTGGACTAAGTGACAAGGTCATACTAGCATTTACTTTCTGGAGAGAAAGGGGGAAAGATGGCAGTGGGAAGGGGGAGAAGACTCTGGGGAAGTCCAGTTGAGAAGAGAAAGGAGAAGATATGGAGAATTCAGATAATAAGTCTTGAACATGGGTCACAGGAGCGGCCACTACTATCTATTGGGCCACCTGCACCTGATTTTAACCTTTTATCTAAGTTCAGAAATTCCCTTTTTATTGATTCAGCCAGAGATGATTGTACTCTCAGTATCTCACTAAAACTAATTAAATTTACAAAAGTTCTTATATAATCAAGAATTGAGATGTATTTGATCTTGAGTAGATGATACAGGTTGAAAGTAAGTAGATAAAAAAGATAAACCATGGGCGCCTGGGTGGCTCAGTGGGTTAAGTCTCTGCCTTAGGCTCAGGTCATGGTCTCAGGGTTCTGGGATCAAGTCTCACGTCAGGATCTCTACTCTGCATGGATCCTGCTTCCCCCCCTCTCTCTGCCTGCATCTCTGCCTACTTGTGATCTCTCTCTGTCAAATAAATAAATAAAATCTTCTTTAAAAAAAAAAGTTAAAAAAAAAAGATAAACCATGCAAAGTAAGCCTAAAAATAATAGAAAGCTCTATTAATATCAGATAAAGCAGATTGCAGAGCAGAATATTTCCAGAGATAATGAGTATTTCCATAATGATAAAGAGTCAATTCATCAGGAAGGCATAAAATAATGAGTATGCACCTTATAACAGAGCTGCAAAATATACAAAACAATAATAAGCAGAATTAACAAGAGAAATAGACAAGTCCACAGTCATGGTAGGAGATTTGAACACCTTTTTCTCAGTAACTGACAGAACTAGACAAAAAAAATTAGTAAAGACATAGATGACTTGAACAACACTATTGACCACCTTGACCTAATTAATACTTTAAAACATTTCATACAACATCTACAGAACATACATTCTTTTCTAAAATTGGTGATAACTCTGATCTCAAAACTTGTCCCTGTTACATGAATGAATTATCCCCCACAATGTAGAAGAATGATCAATGTCAACTAAACCTCAGGTCCCTGCACCCAAATAGATTACAGTTTACCTTACATTTGTTAAAATATTCCTGATTCTCAAGTAGTGGTTCTAGGTTCCTTAGTAACACTTAAGGAATACTCTACTAGATCAAACCTACAAATTGTCTGCAAAGTTGAATTATTTTCAGACACTATTGCCCTTCTTGACTTCTTCAGTATATACATAAAGTCATTCTCCAGCAGCTCTCTCCAATATTAACATGAAATATTCTATATCTGAGCCCTAGAAGACCTGGTTCTTGTCTCCCACACCCACCCACACACCTCCACACAAATTCCTTAGCCATGTGACTTTAGACTCTTAACCTCTTTAAGCCTGACTCACTTTCCCTGTCTATAAAAGTCTTAGGACTATAGTGAAGTTCAACGAAAGGGTTAAATGAAACCTTCTGATGAACCACGAAGCACTATCCAAATATCATGGAGGGATTATTTTTGTACCAATACCAGTGGGGGTAACTGTACTCAGAAAGGGAAACCGGGGCAGGTATCAAACCTAGGGTGAATAGAAATTATATGATGGGAGAATAAAGAAAAGGCTGAAGGATTTATTTTGAGGCAAAAACTGTGAGAATCTTAGATTTCATATCTCAGGAAAGATTATAAAAAGTGTAATTGGCCACCATTTAAAGTTTGCAGAAGGAGGAGACAAGAGAAAACTTGGGCCTAAAAATAAAAATTAGCCATTGGAGATTTTGCTGGAACATCTGTTGGATGTCATTGATCTCACAGCAACATGGGTGGATTTCAACCTGAGTATGATGAATTCTAGACCTCGTTCTACTACAGTTTCTAGAAAGCTACTAGAAACTTCATTTCTCTAAGCCTGTTTCTCCATCTGAAAGTGGAGGGTAATGTCACCTACAACTGTCCTGAAGTTCGATTAATGTTTGTGAGTGCTTTGAGCAATTTGGAAGGACAAAGTCTTTAAGGATACAACAGATTATTTAGAAAAGTGAAAGACTATGATCAGAGAGGACTTGGAGCATCTCCCTCTATGTAGACTGTCCACGAGATTCCTCTGTTTTGGTCTTATAAGGAAAGAAAATCAAGTCAGGAGATGACTAATCCCACAGGCTAATCTCTTCCCTAAACGTTCTCTCAACACATGGTCTTCTCCTATAGGAGAAGGAGTACATTGGAATATAGGAGTATGTTGGAATTTTGTCATTCAGATTGCACAAATGCATTCTTTCCCAGAAATATGATCATAAAAAATGAAGGCTGTGGTTTTTCAAGGAGCTGGCTGGGGGCCCGGCAGTCAGATGTTGTCTGTCCCTTGCTCTACCTTGGGCCAGTGCAAATCATAGTGCTGTTCAACTTCCTTTCCTCAGATGTACAACTGGAATAAAAATGCGCCTCTATGCGAGGTCAAGTGAAAACTAATTAGCTGTGTTTTCTTGAAGTTTCTCCCCATTGACATTTCAGCACTCTGCTGGCATTAATTGGAGCAACACTTTCAGATATTACTTCTAGCCCATGACGACAAAATTCTTAATGGAAATGAATATGAAAGAATCAGGGAAGTTTACTAATCACCAAAGTTTTGGGATTCTGGTGACATTTCCTAAGCTTTCCATTTAGAAAAAGCACAAAAGACCTTTGCCAAATCTATTAGCCACTTGGAACTGTGTGTTATATTAAGCACACTTTTTTTTTTTTTTTGGTTGGTATTTCTCTCTGAGTCTCCCTGGGTTTCACCTCTTCTCACTCTCTCTGTTTCCCTTTCTCATTTCTCCCAAATTTAGGTAACTTGTGAAAATGAAAGCTTAGTTGAGGGTTATCACAAAGTTAGCAAATTTGCAGGCTTGCTGGGAAATAAAACTCTTAAATACAACTGTCCTCAAACTCATTAGCATCCTCCTCCCCTTACCTCTTTCGCATTGGGTCACTAACAAGTTACTATGTTTTTCTTTTTCCTCTCCAGTCCCTGTTGTTTTGGGGTTTTGTTCTCTTCTTCCTCATTTCTGCGTTGCTTGCTTCATCTTAGAAGCCTGGGTCACCCCTGCTGCCACCAATGCCATCACTCCCCGGCAGACAGAAAGGCTAAAATGTCAAAAGATGCCTGGGTTGCCTCTGACAAAAGTGCAGATCAGCTCTGAAAGGGAATAAATATGATAGGGGGCACAATAATAACAGTGTGCGCTTGTTAACTACAAAAATCCAGCAGGATTGGGGGCAGGGAGGGAGGGAACACGGAGAATAGAAGCTGCCTGGGCAGGAGCCCCTGGAGGACAGAGCGGAGGGGGGTCCTCCAGCAGCAACCATCAATTCTATGGGCTGGTTTTGTTTTGTTTTGTGAGGTCTGAACTGAGGCTCAGCTGACGGGGCAGGGGGGTGGCTAGGGGGTGAATAAGGGATTTTACCCAAACCAGTGACTCTGAATGGAGGTCTTGGGCTCTGTGGAGGGGGCCTCAACAGTGGGAGCTTGAAAAGAGGGTCTTTGGGCTATTGGGGAAGGGGGGGTGGGGGTTGGGTGGAGGCTGGGGAAACATTTTGAGGTGGGAGGGATAGGGGGAAGGAGGAGAATAGCACAATAATGGGAAAAAGGAGGCCAGCTTCTGAGCTCTCATTTCTGACAATGGGTCCCATGTGGTTCTCTTTATCTCAGCCATTCAGGAGTCAATAGAGGGAGCTTTTTTATTTTCAACTCTGAGTATACAGCCACCCCACCCCCATCACACACACACACACACACACACACACACACACACACACCCCTCTAAAAGTGTGGGACACTGGGCAAGACTTTAGACACATTTGAAAAGTTTTTTCCCTTGGGTCAGTCTTGCTGAATGTTAACGTCCACCTGCCAGAACTGTACCTATGGGACATTCAGCCCACAGCCAGTGACCCCCACTGCTTTGCCTGCCTTCTCCTACCACCCCACACTGAGCCTCTGCTCCCTCCATCCTCTGTGGTACAGTACTCCTCTCCTCCTTTGGCAGATGCCTGAGTCCTTATAAGGACACGAGTCACATGATCACAGGTAAAGGAAAGATCCACAATGGAGTGAATATAATTTTCAACCCCAAAAAAGCAAAAAGATTAGGGCTAACCTTAGCCTGCACGGTAGACTGTTCTAAAAAGCAGCAAATAAAAAGAAGTTGTTTTTGATGAGGGACTTCTCTGAAATGTCAAGTCCCCAAAAGACAAATCCCTTTCAATGTATTCCCAAGTCTATGACTGAGGCATCTGCCGCCTCCAAACTCAGTTGTCTTGATAGAAAACAATTCATCGATTTTTCATACAATATCATTATGTGTTCTCATGGCATTCTTGAGTCTGAGTGGGTATAACAATCTTAATCAGGAGTAGAAACTTTTAAAAATATGAATTCTAGGCCTCACGTGTGTGTGTGTGTGTGTGTGTATGTGTGTGTGTGTTGGATCAGAGGGTCATTAGTCAAATAACAGGCACTGGTCCAGCGCCAAGCAAATGGCCAGTTGCTTGAGGAGGATCCATCGGATCAGGGGAGGACTCTCCACTGCCGAGCAGTGTGACTGAATGAAAGAAATAGGAAGGAGGAAACTACCATTTTCTTTCCCAAGCAGTGAAGATAAGGGAAGGAGAGAGTACTTGGAAATGACAAGAACATCAAGCAATTGCCTGATACCACACACTTTTCCTCCAAGAATTCTTACCCTGTTGGAGGAGAGTATTTGACTCACTTGTCTTAAACAGCTAACCCAAAGCCACCCAGCTGGTAATCGCAGAGCCAAAACTGACCCCGAGGTTTGAATGACCCAGAATGCTTGCTCGGAAGTGAAGAGAGACCCCTGGAGCAGGGAGCACTGGGGAAGCAGCTTCCCCACAGCACAGAGGACTGTTCCTAAGGGCGGCTCAGGCACTCAGTGGCTGTGCGCTGTGGATCAGCGTCTGGCAGCTGCCTTCTCATCAAGGACTCCACCACAACTATCCTCAATAGTACTGCACCATGTATTCGAAAGGAGCTGAGAGAGTGGATCTTGACATTTGTCATCACAAGGAGAAGAAGACATCAGTATGTGAGGTCATGGGTGTTAACTAATCTTGTGGTAATCATTCTGCAATATATACAGATACCAAATCCTTGTGTTGTACCCGTAAGCATATCTACTGTTCTGTGTCAATTATATTTCAAGAAACCTGGGGGGAAATCAATAAAAAGATTTTTTTAAAGGACTCCAGACTTCTCCCCACTCCCAGATCTCCTATCTTGCTCATAACATGGCTTGTTGTGCCGAGCAGAGCACCCCACACCAGGAACAGAAGGACGATGAGAACTGCTTTCAGCTCTTTCTCTGAGGAGAGAGAGTATAGCTTTCAGGTCTCCTTCACATGAGGAGAAAGTCACACTTACCCTTTCCTCAGCTGCATTTCCGATCTCACAGGTATCCCCTTGTGAGTCTCGGCTGTGACCCTTGGTGAGGCTGTGAAGAACACAGGATGGGGGACCACTCCCATTCCGCTGCTCTGGCTGCTTCTCAGCCGGCTCTTCTCCTGTCAGCTCTTCCTCATGGCACTTGAAAGCCTGTCTCTGCGGCACAATGTGGATGTGCTCTTAGGGTTCGATTGTGCTCCTCTCTGCTCCCCAAATACACTGAAGCTCCTTGAGGGCAGGAACTCTACCTGGTGACTCTTCTGTAATCCCAACATGCCCAAGCCAAATGCTGCACGTACAGAGCTCAGTAAGTTATTGTCCTTTGCTTGACTCGAAACAAGTGCTTTTCAAATGGTCTCTTTTAAATTGCAGCTCTGGTTCAGCATTCTTAATCATCCCCCTCTGGTTGATATGCCATAGTTTCTGGATCATGCCTGTTGAGGTTGTTAACCATTTGTGTCTGGTGCTTCGTGGTCCCCAGTCTGTGGTGTTGGTTCCATATCCCTGAGTCATGCCCTCTGCGTACCATCTTCAGGTGTGTGTTTGTGCTTTTTTGGCCAGTTAACATCATCTCAACCATTGTTTGGCAGTTATTTCTATACCCCTTTTGCCAATTTCCGAAAACAATGGCCGGTACAAATAGTCTCCATTCTTCCACTTTACCTCCATACCCAGAACTTGAAAAACAAGTCTCACAGGATTGAGGTGATGGTATTCCCAGGAGCCTGTACCCCCTTTTCTTTCAAGTATATGGAGGCAGGGTTGTTTGGGGAATTTTTTGGTGTAGATTTGTTTGGTTTGGTTTGGTCTTGCTGTCATTTATAGGGCTCACCCTTTACCAGGAGGCCTATCTCCGGCGGTATTTTATCACCTCAAATTCCTGTCTCTGTGCGGTTTTTAAGATGTCATTTTTTCCCTCCCCTTTTTGCCTTTCCCTTAATCAATAAACAAAGAAATCTGGGTCACCATGATAATAAATGAAAAAGCAACAAAAGCGCTTGTCTTAATTTCCCCTCTCAGCTTCCATTCTATTTTTCCTTTTATCTAAAGGGAAGTCCATAAACTCTAACTTTGTTATGACTTGCTCACCCCTTAATCTCCTGTCATCTGGTTTCCATCCTTCCGCTCTGTGTTGTCCACACTGGGAAAGGCACGAGTAGCCTTGAGGGAATCTTCCCTTGATCCGGTCATGCTGGGTTCCTCTGAGGCACTCGATGCTGTGGCCCTTCCCTTCGGCGGACCCCCATCTTCCCCTCTCTTCTTTCATTCTCTGCGTGCCTGTGCCTCTTCCCTCTAGGCCCTACATACGGGCATTTCGCAAGATTCAGTCTCTGCGTGTTTTTCCCTAGAGATGTCTTTCACTCCCAGGACATCAGTTCCCGCCACGTCTCAGCAGGGTAACATTGTCACACTTCTAGTTAACTATTAGATTTTTCCACTTATCTGTCACACTAGTACTTAAAACTTAAAGTATCTCAAATTGTATCCCTCCCACAGTGTTTTTTCTATTCTACTAACTGCAAGCCTCAGAGTCACTGCCCATCCATTAAATATAATCAGTTATTAAAGTCTGTGACTCCTTCTATTCCACGTAGTCGGTGTCCTTTTCCACCGTCCTAATTATGCCTTACACTCGGGCTATTGAAATCAATTTATCAAAATACTTTTGTTAAAATGTACTCTTCTCAAAATATTGAGTGTTTTATTATTGTTGTTGTTGTTCTTATTAGCAGACTCGATTCCAACCTTTGTAGCCTAACATTTAAGACCTGTCTTAATCTGTTCCCAACTTTGTTGTTCTCACATTTCTCTCTCTACCATATTTCCTTTAAATAAATCACTCCAGCGGGCTATTGTGCCCATAGGCTCCCACACACTTTATTCTCTCTTGTCTCCACAAAGTTTTTCGTCCTTCTCATCATTCTCATCACTCTGTTGCCATCTCTTCCGGCCTAACCTTCCTTCAAATTCCAATTCATATCTTACCTTTTAGAAAACCTTTCCTGACCATCTCAATCACAATGAATCTTTTCTTCCTATAAACTCCTTTAACTATCATGAATGCCTGGACGTTTATGGAATAATGGAATGTGGATGTTTATGGAATAGTTTACATTTTAAATTATTGCTTCATTTTCATTGTGTTATATTCCTAACTAGACTGTCCACTCCTTTTGGATCTGGACCCCCAGCTGGCACCTAGCACCAGATGTATTAAATGTTAGCGGTTGATTTCTGAATTTCTGTGTATTTATAAATATAGGTTGCCCCTGTATATTGAATCCCAAGCCTGTGTTTATGAGAGTAGGCACCTTGGGCAGGATTAACCATATACAAATATGGATATTCTGTTGTATTTCTTTCCAATCCAAATCATATTTATTGGTTACCAATGAATCTATATTATGTACCCTACCTCTTCTTTTCTTTTTGCCTCTTCTTTAGCAGGCAGGAAAGAAGCATGATAGACAGCTGATCATACTGTCTTCCAAATAACCTCATTCATTTATCATACAGTGACTTATTTCTTTCTTCATGACAAAGTAACTTCACTGTTTAAAACAAACACAAACAAAATTGAAACTTTGTAATAGAATTCCTGTTCAAGTCAGTAGAAAAAGCATTGACATTTACCCAGGACAAACAGTATTTGCATATCTAACTCATGAGTTCATTGACTACTTCCAAGCACCTCCTACACTCACCAAAAAGGAAAGATGTGAGAATCATACATACATCTTTTTTCTTATCTGAGGAATCAAAATCTTTATTAATGAGACGTTGGGTTCTTTAATTCAGTTTAGAGTCAATCCATCTTTACGAAGCCCTCCCTACTTATTGCCAAGATGATGAAGTAAAGTCTTCAGTGTGTCAGTGGACCAGCAATAATGGATCACCTGGCAGCTTGTTAGAAACACAGAATCCCGGGACACCACAGAATTGGCACTTTCATGGGATTATCAGGTGATTCCCATTCCTGTTCCCATTTCAAAAGCACTGGAGTAAAGCAGATTTGAAAAAACAGACAGCATGGGAAATATCTCTCAGATGGCCTAAATAAGAAGCTTGATGAATCTGTAGGAATCTTAAAGCAGTATGTGGGTGGTGATGGGTTGACTATAAAAATAGCTGCATTTTGCAGACCAGAGTCCTGCTATGGGCAGTGTCCATCCATTACTGCCCGGGATGCAAGATCCTGGAAAGAGATGCCTGCAGCCTTACTCTTCGGCTCAAGAAATCTCTCCAACATTGACATTCCTCGCTGTTCTGGATCTTTCCTCTGCCCTTTTCTAGATGTCTAGGTTAGATGGGCTGAAAATGTCTTCCTGCCACTGCCCTTGAGTGACTCCTCAGTGCCCTGTATGAGACTGGGCTCCAGGAGAGGAAAGTTCTGGAACGATGTATGACCTGGGCGTGAATTGCCCAGTGTTTTTTCTCTATGTGACATCATCTCCTCCCTTTACCCTGTCATCTTTTTGAAACCCATCAGAGACGTGTTAATCACTTTAAGCATTCTATTTATTTCCTGATGGGACCTGTTACCTTCCTAGTAGGCTTTTCTTCTTTTTTTTTTTAATTTTTTTTTAAGATTTTATTTATTTGACAGAGAGAGAGATCACAAGTAGGCAGAGAGTCAGGCAGAGAGAGAGGGGGAAGCAGGCTCCCCGCCGAGCAGAGAGCGCGATGCGGGGCTCGATCCCAGGATCCCAAGATCACGACTGGAGCCAAAGGCAGCGACTCAATCCACTGAGCCACCCAGGCGCCCCCTAGTAGGCTTTTCTTAAGTGTATCTTTGTTTTTGAAGAGTTAGAAAAGCCTGGTAGTCCTACAAAAGCGCAAAGACAGTAGACCAGGAACAGGCAGACCATTTTGATGTGATGCTGGGCTCGCCTTAACCCTGTGTACCACCAATGGCATCATTTTTTTTTTTTTAATGCATGCATTTTCAACACATATTACTGAGCTCCTACTTGGGACAGGTGCTATTCTATGGAGTACAGATACATGGGTGAACAAAACAAAGTTTTTTATCCCATTATGATAAATACTTGGAGTGGGTAAGGAAGAGGAGAGAGAACAAAAATGAGTAAAACCAAACCCCTGGCCTCAAGTCTCCAGAATAAATGGAATGATCTAGGCACAGATAGGAGGAGGAAAGGGAGAAATGAAGGAGAAAAGTAGAAGAGAGGAAGGGAAGAGGAAGAGAAAGAAGTCACAAAGACCTGGGAGTGGCAGGAGATGCCAAGCACCACTGTCTGCCCAACTCAGTGACCACACGGTAGGTGCAGTGGGCTCCCGACCCAGAGTCTGTGGCTGGAGAGAACACATTTCTTTTTTGGAAGGAGGAGGACTGCAGAAGGAAAATATGCTAAAAAGCCAGAGGCAAAGAGGCACTTGGTAACAAGAAACCTTCTCAAGAGAGGAAGTTAGGACTCAGATTATAGCAAAGATATATACTGGAATGTTAAAGCTCTCTAACTGTCAAAGGTTAGAAGGACATCTCAGAGCCTCCCGCTCAGAGAGTTCTCACAGTCCTGGGCGATAGTCACACAAACGTGTCAGTGTGTGAATATGGGAGTGCATGTGTGTATGATGTGTTAGGGATCATGGGGGGTGCAGCACTAGAGCAGAGGGAAAGAATGAAGGGAAAGCCATTAAAAGCTTTGCTGAGAAAGGTATTTCTTGTGCACAAAAAAGAATCAGGCCCCTCGCTCCCTACTGGGCCCATTTCTCCTGCCTTTACCCGAGCTGTCAGGCATGAATCCCTGTAGCATTCCGTAACTAATTGACAGTAATGGGGGCCATTGGGAGTCTAAGAATACATGGCATTGCCCGGCATGCACTGGAAAGAAGGGGGGGGTGCCTCGGGGGCAGCTGTGGGGAAAATAAAGGCTGTCTTGTAAACTCTTCTTTTAATCGAAGGTAGGATGTAGAAACTAGGGAGGAGCTAATTTAGGCAAACTTCTAATTTAGCCTAAAACTTAAAAAGTTGTAAATGTCATATCTGATCCTGAGCTAATATCCCAGGATACTAAGTTTGCCACAGAGAAGAAACAGATGGAATTTCAATTAACCCCAGGGCCCCCTGTGAAATCTATATTGTACCCTCTGGATTTACAACATATTGTAATATATGACTGCAGGCTCTAGAGATTCCATCGCAAATCAACCCTCTTTATTCCAAGGGTTCGAAGACAGCTACAAAGGCCCACTTCAGAATCAAAAGTGACCAACTCTTTACAACTTCATCCTCGGAGTTGAAACCAAATATCTAATTTTACAACGGATCTTATTTATTGAGCAATCTCGTGTTTTGTTTTGTTCTTTTAGAAGGGGACATTATTTTTTTTTCCTTTTAATAATGATCATGTTTATGGGCTAAAATTGTTTAGGCCAAACAGAAAATTGGAAAAGATGCACCATTATCACATCCTGAAGACTGATTTACCACAGACCCGCGGTGAATTAGCTTCCAAGGACTTTTATATTTTCAAAACTCAAACCTTTGTAGGACATGGTCTTCAATAGTAAAGAGACTCCATAAAAATAAAAGCAGTGGCCTCTGATGTGGCTAGCACACGAATTTACACACGTTGAAATGATTTTAAGAATTGTAAGTTGTTTTCAAAGCCAGAATGGTTTATCGGGTAATTTACAAACTGATGCTTTTGACTTTTAGTTCTTTTCTTTTCTTTCATTATTGGCCTCACCTTCCTGCACCTGTTCTTCATTTCAAAAATAGTATTTGTGTAAACATTCAACTTTCCATACAAAAAACATTTTTGTCTGCCTCTCTGCCTACTTGTGATCTCTGTCTGTCAAATAAATAAATAAAATCTTTAAAAAACAAACAAAAAAAATGTTTTTGATGTGAGCCAAAGGCAGAGGCTTTAACCCACTGAGCCGCCCAGGCGCCCCTCCATACAAAAAGCTTTTAAAATTAATTTTGGCCTTTTGATAGTCAGAATAAGTTTTCTGCACATTTTTTCTTTGCAGACTACTTTTCTTTAAAATTGTCCCTCACCTCCAATTGCTCACGACCTGCAGGGATGAGGTATGCCTTCGCGGTAGTTCTGACTCTTACCTTCTCAGGTTGCTGCTCTGTTGTCCAGCCTCTTTTAATGAAAGATTTGTCTCTGGAATATTCCTGTGGAATATCTCTAGGAAATCTTACAAGCAAAATACCTGTACTTTGAGGAAAAAGTAATTTTGGGGAGCCAAAATGTTTCTTTTTAAAAGAAGATTGGAGGTTGATATATGATGTGAAGGGTCTTCCTCACCAAGGAAACCCTGAGGAACTGAGGACCAGAACAATCTATTAGATGCACTAGCATTGACAGCTGGAAGAAGTAGAAGAGACATCATTCAAGCAGCCAAGATACTGAGTCTGCCCACTTTTCAGTTTCACAGAAGAAAATAAGAAGAATTCAGTGAGGCAGTCTCAGGGATGTTCCTTTCCAACCAGCCAGGAGGGCTGAGTTCTCTAGCCAGCTGTTCTTCTGTTCCACTGAATCACAGCTTTGGTGGGCACCTCAGGGACCTTTTCCTTCTGTCTGCGTCTTCCAGCATGTGGATCGACGAGCAGGGGCCATAATATGGCAAGGACATCCATCCAGAGCAAGAACTTTGGTATGGCACAAGGACTCGTGGGGGCCACCGGGGAAACTTACAGAGCTGGAGAGCTCACTCTTCCAGCAGGTTTGGAACATTGTCTCCAAGGTCAAAAGAAGGTTCTTCTGATGGAACAAACCCCCATTTCTAGTGATATTGGTTTATCCTCTTAAACCAGCCTTTAATCAGGAAAAAGTATGGTTGTTTTTAAACAGTCTGAACATTTGCCTATCTTGGACATCTTAATATCAGGCAATCAAAGGTCATTTTCATGTAATTATTAAGGTTTATTTCCTCATCCTAACAAAAACATGAATTTGTTATTAAACCCAGACCAGCGTTCATTTAAACTGTCTCATTTCCATCCTAGATATCATTTATTTTGGAAAGAGCAAATATGTGGTTACTTAAAAATAATATACCAACCAAATGTTAAGAACGACTCGGTTTTTGTTTGCCTTTTTTTTTAACCCTTTGTGTTTATTTGTCACAAATGAATAATAAAAGTTAATACTATAATACTTCCTATGTGCCAGACACTGTTCTAAATGCTTTATATGCATCCCTTTTTTAAAAATTATCAGGATACTCTCTGCAGTACCATTGTCCTCCTTGTCTGAAGAGAGAATGTTAATGACATCAACAGTGTTCTGAGTACATGGTTGTTTTCCAGCCTTTAGAGATGATGGCCGCACATCAGGTTTTCTGATGGCTTGTTCATTTGCAGAGTTAGAAGTGACTTACCTTTTAAAAGACAGTCATTACAGCTCTTCCTCTTACTCTTCTTTTGCCACCTTCTCCATGTCCGCCTTAAACTCGCCACAATCTACAACGTCTTATTCAAGACTCCCTGAGTTATGTTTGGCAACTTCAATTTTGGTCAAGTCAAGTCTTCATATTTATCCTACTAATTCCCTATTCCAGCAGCACTAGAAGCGAAGGCAATCTAAAAGAAGACAAGGATGGTATAGGTGTTCCCAAATCACCTGGCTGAAAGCTTCATTATCACAGCAAATGGGAAGACTTCAGCAAATAACTCAACTGAAAAAATACACAGTTGGTGAAATTTTTTACTTTTTCCTTGTGTTTCCTCTGGTCCACCAGGTTGGTTTTACTATTTTAGCCTATCTCTTCCTGAACACCGAAACCACAATTGTTTTTAATCACTTTGCTGGGCCAAGGAAAATGTGTACATTAGAACAAACAAGTCTTCTTTTAGATCTTACATATCAGTTTTTCCCAAAAATTTTCACTGACAAGGCTTTTCCCCCAGGTATCTATTCCTTTCTTTCAATCCTCTTGGCTCTTTCATATACAGACAGTACCTCAATGCCAAGGCTTTGTTTATTATCTTGGCGCAGAACTGTTCTCTATTCATTTAATTTACATACATCTTAGCTAGAGACCAGGTTCCAAGGAAAAGAACTATTCTTTTTTCTTTGAAGATTCTGCAGAGTCTTGTTTTGTAGGTCAGACAAATCTGTTGAGCTGAATTCGAGAGAGTGCTATATATAAATGACATAGTTCCCTGAAGTCTGATCGCTGAGTGTAACAGCAGTGAATTGATTAGGAAACTAGGCCAAGTAGACAAAGCATCTGAGCAAGAATAAGAGAAAAGTTGGTCTGGCCTGGGCCACAGTCTGGCATGTTGGGAGGTGATCCTAGGTCAGGACGGGATCCCTGGCAGACTATCTAGGATTTTTGAAGATACAGAAGTTTAAGATTGGATTTCCTCTGAACAAAAGGAAGGGCCTCCTCTGTACCATTTGTGGGCAAGAGTTCAGAAGATATGTCCGCACTGAGAACGGCAAGCAAACCCACTGGACACCAGAGGTGAAGATGTTCAAAGGAAAGCATCAGTGTGGCTGCTGGGAATCTTGGACTGGGCCATTACGGCAACACTGATTCCAGGATCTCATTCTTGGGGTTTCGACAACCGGTCATCTGTTCTCTGCAGACTGCCCTTCTTCACATAAGTGGGAATTTGGACCTTTCGTTCTCTTTGTCTTTGGGAGGTCAGAGGAAGTCACTGCTTAAAGAGGATCAGATTCTGCTTGTGAGAGTGCATCACACCCTGTGGACAGTCCTGCGTATAGGACATGGGACATGGGCATCACTGCAGGGATGGCTCCTTGGCTCCTCGGCACTACTGAGGAACACCAACAGTGTCACTATTGCAGCCTGACTCTTTTCTTATATATTAGCAAGCTGTTTTTATGTCTTCAGAATTCATTTCTACCTTTCATTAGGAATAAGCAAGTAAACTGGCATTTACATAGGATCTTTCCAACAAGCTGCTAAAAGTCAATACTAAAAACAGAGGGCTCTCCCTCTCTCTTTTTTTTAAATAATAGACTTTATCTGTAGAGCAGTTTTAAGTTCCTGGAAAAATTGAACTGAAGGTGCAGACAGTTCCCATAGATGGTCTCCTCCTTTCCATTTCCTTACCCCCTTCCTCCGTGGTTTCCCCTGCTATTAACATCCTGTAATGGTGTTGGTACATTTCTTACCACCTATGGGCCAATATTGATACCTTGGTATTAACTGAAGTCCATAGTTCACATTAGGGCTCACTCTTTGTGTTGTACATTCTATGGGTTTTGACAAAGGTTCAATGGAGAGTACAAAGGTACGAAGGATATGAAACAAATCCACAATTACAGATGAAAACAGAGTAGTTTCACTGCCCTAAAAGCCCCCTGTGTTCCACCTATTCATCCCTTCTTTTCTCCCCTCTACCCCCAGCATTTACTGGTAATTTTTAGTGTCTTCATACTTTTACCTTTTTCAAAATTTCATATAGCTGGAACCATACAGATTGCCTGGTAGTTGGAATCATTCAAATTGACTTTTTACTTGATAATAAGCATTCAAGGTGCCTCTGTAATTTTGTAGCAGGATGGCTCATTTCTTTTTCTCTCTAAATAATCTCCTATTGTATGGAAGCACCACAGTTTGTTCCTCCTTTCATCTCCTGAAGGACATCTTGGAGTTGCTTCCAAGTTTTACAGTTATGAATAAAGCTGCTATGAACATCCATGTGCAGCTTTGTCTAATTTTGAAGCTGAGTGACAGGAGCAAGCCTCCCAGAATTCCATATCCCCACACTTTCCCTACCGGGCTTGCTGACTGCCTGGTCCCTCATGACTTTCTGAGTCCTCACAACTGCTCTCGGTCCTCCTCCAAGCTTACGATGACAGAAGTTAAGGTCATAGTTATACCCAAATTGCCTAATGTCTGACCCCAGTCCAGGGTGAGCTGAGCCCTAAGAGACCACCATTGTAGAGAAGAGGCAATCTCGGCTGATCGGGGGGAGCCCAATACCACCAGGGCTTCTGGCCCATGAAACTTCGACTTCTGTCCTAGAAGTCACATGGAAATACCATTTCTAGTCATGTGCCATAGATAAAAAGTTTTCATCTTCTGAGGTCAATCTGCAGCTAGCTAGATACTATCCCATATGCCACGCTTATCACCTTTCTACCCATGTGGGGGCTCCAGCCTCAGGGAAATAGTCATGTTTTCTGGTTCACTTCAAAAAGAATGTTCTTGGGGCACTTGGGTGGCTCAAGTACTTGAACCTGGGAGGTCGGTTCTTGATTTCAGCTCAGGTTGTGATCTCAGGGTCGTGGGATAAAACCCTGTGTTGAGATTCTGTTTTCCACTCCTTCTGCCCCTCCCCATCGCTCAGACACACACACACTCTCTTTTTCCCCCCCAAAATTAATAAATAAATCTTTTTAAGAAAAGGGATGTTCTTATTAATTAGAACTCTCTGCTTTAGGCTTCTTCTATTGGGTTCTTCTCTGTGTTAATTTGCTGGCCTTCTGACTTCCACGTATATTAAAATGTATTTGGGTTTTCTGTGGATACGAAGCTTCCATCAGCAACAGAAGAGCTAAAGCACCACCAGGTCTTCCGGCCTGTGGTAGTTGGAATCCCTTTCATTGCCTCTCAGAGAGGGAATTTGTGGATCAGCCAGCAGTAGAGTAGCCATGTGAAGTTTCAAGAGGCTTGAGCCCAGTCAAAGTTCAGCAATTTAGCCCTCCTGAAGTGAGAAGGGCCTTCTAGTCCACTTAAAATTCCCTCTCAGCTTAGCATCCTAGAGCTGCCAAAACATTTATCGGAAACTTGCTCATCATATAGCTCACCTTTTGAACATTCCCCAAAGATGATTCAACTGTCAGATTTCTCATGATGACTCTTTTGGGGGTCTACACCCCACACTCACTTTCAGAGATCTGTTTCTGGGAGAGCTCCTAGTTGGAGAACACGAGCATCATGGCAGCTGTCAGCAAAGTGGGCTTCTCCTGTTCAGGCCCACACACTGTCTCTCTACTTTGTTTAAGTGTGTGTGAAACGTGGCCAACAGCACTTCACACGAGATCACCCATGAAACTGCGCGTTAGCACTTTGGAGGAGAGGGAACAATACTGTAACCTGTCAAAGACAAGAAAGGAGGAAAGTTGGAAGTGGGCTTTTGAGGTGACAAGTAAGGCAGGAAAAGGAAGTAGCAGGAACTGGGGACCCAGTTTTGGCAGTCCCAAGGTAGCAGGGGGAAGAGAAATGGTGACAAAGTAGTGAGGATGAATTGAATGGGGGAATCTAATTATGGTGTCTTGTGCATGGGAATCTGTGAGGATACAGAGAGAAGTCCTCTGCTCTCAAGACTGGTTTGGCAATGAAAAATAATTCTCCATTTGTCGTTCAGATAGCAACTACTATCTGGGAGAAAGCCATTGATTATCCTACCACTAAAAAACTTGAGTCACTGCTGCCCTGCCTCATAAGTGGACCGAGCAAGGAAGTGAGCTCAAATACTTGCACAGGACTGCCATGTTTTCTGAGCCCCACTTCAAGGGATTTACATACATTACCTCAGGTTAGGTCCTTATCCCTATGTTAAATTGGAGTCAATGAAAGCAAGAAAGGTCAAGTGACTTGCACAAGGACACACGACTCATAATTTTGTCTTCCTCCAACTTCCAAAGCCTGTTCTCATGCTGTTTAGGAGGTTTGAAACTAGCTCCCCTCATCCCAGAGTCCTGACCCTCCTCGAACCAAGAAACGGTCCTCCCCCAGGCAGAGGAGCTTGAAATTTTTCAATTAGAGATTTATTCTTTTATCCAACACTTTATTTTGGTAACTGAGAGGAATGAGCCATGAAAACCGCTATCATAAATGGATGCCTTACATACTTATGAGAAAACATTTATGTGAATATTTCTAATAAGGAAATTTTGATTGTGTGCCTGTGGAATGGGAGGCAGTCAGAAAAGAGACAAGGTCAGAGACTGGCACCTAAGAGGGAGGCAGAAGATAGAAGACACCCTTGTTGCTTCTCAGTTTCTGTAGGCACAGTGCTACCTGGGACAAGCCCTTCTCGCTTCTCCCTGTCTAGGTCCAGGGAACAGGAGGGTAACTGGCTGGTTACCCGCACCCCACCCCCAAAGGATCAGCCGGTGGGAGGAGGCTGGAGAGAATGCAGAGGTGGGGGGGGGGAGCCGCCGTGGGGTGGAGACAAAGGGGAAGTAACTTTTTAAAGAAAAACTGATATGTGATGAATAGAATGGCTAATCCCAAGGAGCCCTGAGAAGGCCAGACCGCCAAGCAAGGGCCTCTCTTTTTTTCACTTTCCTTTTTCTTTTCTTTTTAATTTTCTTTTATTTAATTTCGCTGCAGCACGTATAATCAATTACAGCCTGAATTGGGATAAAGGGAGGGGAAGCACTTTAATTCATAAATCAATTTTATACGGTCATCAGTCAGGTTGTGAATGCAAATACCTCTGTCGGTTTAGGTTATTCAGAATTAATTGACTCCCACCGGGCTGGGCCGCAGATGGAGAGGGCCTTTCTCACAAAGTCTCCTTGGACCCAGCATGGGGGCCGACTGCTTCCTCCCTTCCCCCTCAGGCCCTCAGCCACCCCCTCCACTCCTCTCCTCTCTGGGCCCCAAACGTGGAGATGATGGGGGTGGGCGTCCGGCAAACAAGCTGGGTGGATAAGAGCCCAGAAAGATTGTTTGAAGAAGGAAGGAGATCCACAGAAAGATGAAAGCCCCCAAACAAACCCTCTTCAGCCCAGGCCCTGCAGAGACACCTTTATGTGATTAGAAATGCTTAGCTTTCAAGGGTCTGCTTTTTAAGTTCTCTTGAGCTTCTTAAATAAGAAAGAAAAAAGAAAACAAACAGAAAAGCCAGAGCCCCTGGGCTGAAGCTGAAGGGATATCATTCAGAAAGAACCGGGTGCCAGAGGTTTGTGGGGCTGCCAGATCTGAGTGACGGAGAGCAGCCCAGGACGGATGGAGAGCCAAGTGCCTGTGGGCCCCACAGAAGTGAGCATGAAGTCCCTGCCCAAGACACCTTCAGCTGATGGCCCCCACCCTCCGTGATGGTCCCTACAGTACACAGGAGAGGAATCGGATGCAGGAAGGACCCACAGAAGCTTCCAAAGTGGGCAGCAGCTCTTTCCTTAGGTGGGGTCTTCTATCTCAGGAGTTCCTTCTTTATTATTATTATTATTATTTTAAGATTTTATTTATTTTTTTGAGAGGAAGACAGAATGAGAGAGAGAGAAAGAGAGAGCATGAGAAGGGGGAGGGTCAGAGGGAGAAGCAGACTCCATGCCGATCAGAGAGCCCTATGCGGGACTCCCTCCATCCTGGGACTCCAGGATCATGACCCAAGCTGGAGCCCGTTGCTGAACCAACTGAACCCCCCAGGTGCCTGCAGGAGTTCCTTCTAATTTGGAAAAGACACCCACCCATCCACCCATACATTCAGCATATCGTGTCTTCTCCTTTTTCGCTTTTTACCCTCAGCTACACAGACCCCTAATTGTGCTGCCCCAAATCAGACTTAGTGGTTTTCAACACACACACACACACACACCCTTAGAATCACCCAGGGGCATTTTTTTGGTTTGCTTTTTGTTCTGTTAATGCCACTATCCAGGTGCACTTCTAAAAATTTCACTTTCCTGAGTCCTAAGGAGAGCACAGGGAATTGGTGTTTTTTGTTTGTTTGTTTGTTTGTTTGTTTGTTTTTTAAAGAGCTGCAGGTGAGTCCAATGTGAAGCAAGCCTTGGAACCACTGGAAGTGTCTGAGACCCTCCCCAAACCCCTCCCCTCCCCCCAACAACCTGGCATTGTTTCTCAAAGTCTGGTGCCTTTGAACTGCAGAGGCAGGGGTTAAAAAAAAAAACATTGATAAGAGAAAAAAAGAAGAACAAAATAAAATTTGAGAAAATATATGTTGCAGATTCCATGGTCCCTCTAGACACAGTGTAAACTAGAATTGCCGGAAAAATCTATAACTTAAGCAAGCTCTCAGTAAGTGTAGGAACCCAGGCTGAAGCAAAGCACCAAGAGGTCTGAACTGTCTTTGTTTAAAATCAAATCCTAGCCTGCCTGGTTGGCATCAAACTTTGTCTCGACTTCATAGTTACCTGTTTGTGGATTTTGCCAGAGAGTTCTCCTGAGACACTGACACCCAAATCTAGCAGCAAAAGGTAAAGGAATCATTTGATGAGATGATCTTAAAGGTTGCATATTCCACAACATGGATTCTTGACTCATATCGAGTCTCCAAAAAATCAGTAGCAAAATTATTATTATTTTTTAGATTTAAAATCAACTTCATTGAGGTGTAACTTACAGATAGGTAGCATACATTTTAAGTGTACATTTCAATGAGTTCTGACAAAGGTATACACACAGCCACATTTCCATCACCCCAGAGCGTCCCTCATGCCCCTTCCCTGTCAGTCTTCACCTCCAGTCGTAGACACCCACTAATCTGCTGAGTGTAGAGATCAATTTTGCTTCTTTAGAGTTTCATATGAAGGGAATTGTAGTAGGTACATATATGCACGCTAGTGTTTGACTTCTTTCACTCAGCATAATGTTTTTGAGATTCATTCATGTGCTTATCAGCAGCTTATTACTATCCCATTGTATAGATGCACCCCAATTTGTTTATCCACTGTCTTTATGATGGCTATCCGGTTGTTTCCACTTTGCGGCTACATTGTTTCCACTTTGCGGCTACCGTGCATTCGCTCCCTTCTTGCATCTTCTTCTGTGCTGCTGGGGTTGAGCCTTGGGAACCACCAACACACCAAACTTCCTGTGGCAGGAAAATTCCTGTTCCCTCTCATTCCTGCAGCGATGTCAATAGGCATTTTGTATGTGGAATCCTGTTTTGAAGAGCTGCTGTTTAAGGGAACCAAGCTTCCTCTCTCTCTCATGCCCGGTCCTCTTTGCCACTGTCAGACAAATAATTACTAATATGTAAATCCACATGAACTTAAACTTGGGGATCTCCTAGGAATGTTTTAGAGGGCCTAGGAAATAAAGTCTGATGTCTTTGCTAACTCATTATTATTTGGTCATTCCCTGACTCCTCACGGCTTGGCACCCAAATTTATTTTTTTTTTTAAGATTTTATTTATTTATTTGACAGAATACAAGTAGGCAGAGAGGCAGGCAGAGCGGGGGCGGCGGGGGGCAGGCTCCCCACTGAGCAGAGAGCCCCATGTGGGGCTCAATTCCAGGACCCTGAGACCATGACCTGAGCCGAGGGCAGAGGCTTAACCCACTGAGCCACCAAGGCACTCCAGTGGCAAAATTCTTAATGTATTTTTAACTGGAACTCAGATAATCAGCCCCAGCTCTTTAACGCAGTTGTTTATATGTAAATGAGCCATATTTATTTATTCCAAAAGGCTAAGAGGAATTCTTGGAACTGCTCCATTAGTCATTCATTTGTATTACCATGTTATGGAAGGCAATAAAACTGCCTTTCTTTAAAAACTTCAGTATTTCAGCCTTCTTTCCAGAGTCAGACTTCCTCTCCAAAAAGTTTGAAGGTCTTAATGGAGATTAAATGTGTGCTTTCTCCAGCTGTACTTAGCCGGCAGGAGAGAAACTTGGGGAGGGGGAGGCTTGGAATGAAAGGGCACCTTGTTTGCAAAGCCCCATGTTTCTGAGGTAGAAGACGTCCGTTTGGAAAAAAATATCCTTAGACCATGAAAGCAGTATGGCAGAGTGATTAAATACACAAGCTTCAGTCAGTCCTGCCCAGCTTTGAAACTCAGCTTAGCCATTTCTATTAGGCAAGATATATAACCTCTCTGTGGCTCAGTTTCTTCCTCCTTAAAATGTGAATATTGACAGTAGTTACCTCATGGGTTGTTGTGAGGGTTAACTGAGATAAAAGCATTGGAAAAGCTAAGCAGGAAGCAAATTCAGTAATCGGCAGCCCTGACGTGGCTGAGGGAGATCGGGTCTGAGTGGTTTCTGATGAACAGATCAATGGGCCTGCTGGTCTGATGGGGTCCCCCCTCAGTGATGTCAGCATATCCTGGGAACCTGTTAGAAATGCCAGATTTCAGGCCCCACCCAGTACCTACTGAACAGAAACTCCCAGAATAGGGCTCAGTACCCTGCGCTTTCATAAGCTAATTACTCTCAAATTGGAGAACCACAGGGTAGATAGGCAGGCTGGAGGCTGGAGGCTTTGCAAAGAGTTTGAAGCATTTTAGGGTCAAGCTTTTTAGGGTCTTTCCTTTGTGCTCAAGAAGGAGGCAGGACTGGGGCACCTGGGTGGCTCAGTCATTAAGCATCTGCCTTTGGCTTGGATCAAGATCCCAGAGTCCTGAGATCAAGCCCCGCATTGGCCTCCCTGCTCAGCGGGAGGCCTGCTTCCCCTCTCCTACTACCCCTACTTGTGTCCCTGCTCTTGCTGTGTCTCTTTCTGTCAACAAATAAATAAAATCATAAAAAAAAAAAAAAAAGAAAAGAAAAGAAGAAAAAAGAAGGAGGCAGGACCTCCTTCTCTGGAGAGGAAATGGAGACAAAGATCTTTCACACTATTGTGAGTTGAAATTAGGAGGAAAGGCAATGTAGAGGGATGGTAGCCTGAAGCATCCTACCAAAGGATAGACATCTCACCAGGGGCCATGAGGCCCCAGGTGCAAAGGCACTGTGTGCACAGCCCTGCCACACTCAGACTCTGAGACCTGCCAACCACAAAGTGCCTTCTGTCCTCCACACCTTAGGCCCTCCCCAGACGCCAATGCCCAAGGGCGCCTCCAACCCCCTCTCACTCTGGACTTCAGCACACTACATTGCCCCACTCTGTCCCTGATGAAAACAGTGGAGGAGTCTAAGGCTCTGGGCTGGTGCAAAGGGAGAAGCTTTGCCAGGAAAAAAGAGTCACAGAAGAGCAGTCTTAGCCACGTTGAGATGCCAAAAGAATATCTTCTGCCTACTGCTTTCCTTCTGAAATAAGGTTCCCAAAGAGTCAGAAGGGGGTGATGGGGAAAAGGTGGTTTGGAGTGGCAAGAACAAAGGAGTTTGGAAGTTGTCTGTAGAAAGGCAATATTTTTTAAGTATTAAAAATAAAAGGAGAGAAAGAGAAGTCTGGGGACTTTGGAGACACCATCTCCTGATCTACAGGAGGGCTACAAAAGGAAAAGGAGACACAAGGAGGAGCTCAAGACAGTGGCTGAAATGCACTCCCTTAACGACGTTGACTTCTCTTCCACAAACAATAACTGAGCAAATACTGGGCTCCAGGTACTCTGCTAGACTCAGAGAAATGCATAAAATGAAATCCCTGCCTTCAAGGAACATGGGAATACTTCTCCACCATCTTGACTCCTCCCCCTAGGAACATGGAAATATATACAGAAGAAAATAGAAAAAAAATTTGTACATTCCTCCCAAAATGACATCTGAAGAAAGGAAAAGAACAAAACAACTCCCAAAGTTTCTTTAAGCGCTTGACTCAAATTTGAGGTGGGGGGTTCAGAGAACAGTGGTAATGCAAATTATCTACTCCCTACCCCCTCTCCTTTACACACACACACACACGCATACACACGCACACACTTTGGCAGCAATCATGTCCTTGACCAGTTGGCCAGCCAAGGATGGACCTAGTTGCTGCTGGTCCTGCCATTGTACTCTAATCTTGATCAGAAAAGCATGAGAAGTAAATTAGAGAAACAAATCCTAGACTTCCTGGTACGTAAGCCAACTCCAACCTATCCTCCTTTCAATGAGGTTGGAGTATAGGAATCTGACAAACATCAATTTCATTTCCTATGAAATACACAAGGGTTTAGAATTGAAGAGAGAAGCAGGATTTGGACAAGTACATTTGGCTTTTTTTTTTTTTTAAGATTTTATTTATTTATTTGACACAGAGAGAGAGAGTTCACAACTAGGCAGAAAGACAGGCGGGGGCGGGGGGCGGGGGGCAGGATCCCCACTGAGCAGAGGGCCTGATGCAAGGATGCAGGACTCGATCCCAGGACCCTGAGATCACAACCTGAGCTGAGGGCAGAGGCTTAACCCACTCAGTCACCCAGGCGCCCCAAGTATATTTGGCTTTTATCACACAGGACACATAAAACCCAGGCCACTGGGTTTCACCCATCCTTAACTTGCACATACATTCTTTGTCTGAGCTTGGCCCTCCAGACCCCCAATTGGGATTGCCTCTTCTATGGGGGAAAGAAGTCAAAGCGACCTTGTTGTGCTGTGATGGCTGGGAAATGGGTCATACTGCTCCTAAGACATCTGTCCCAGTGGTCACTTTCCCAGGTCACTGTCTGACATTCACACTTTCTCTAAATGTGAGTGGGTCAGTTATTAGGCAGAGGCAGCAAGGGAACTCCTAAAGGGGCCCCTTTGTTAGTCTCTCCGCACCAGCCTCCCAGGTGCTCCGAATCTGCTCACTTGCTCCCTGAAGGAAGAAATGAGATTTGAGTCCCTCTCGGGTCTCTGCTGATATTTATTTCCCAGCTCAGTTCCAAACAGCCAAATGCATTTTTCAGAAAGACCACAGATGGCTTGTCAGGACCCAGGTAACAATATCACAAACAATTGAGGGAGGAAAAAATCCCAGAAGCCCTTGGGTGTTGTTTTCACAAAGTTTTTCTTCTGGGCATCCTTACATGCTCAGGGTTATTCTTGTTTCCTTTCTCTTATCCTTCTTGGCCATTTTCCTCTATTTCTTCTTTTTTCTCCATATTGTTCCCCAAAGCACAAGCTGTGCGTCTATGATCCTGAACAAAGTTGGTTCCAAACTTTTTTTTTTTTTTTTTAAGAACGTTCTTTAGACAAAACACAGCCCTGGCTGCAGCTGGAGGCTGCTGGGATTTCTGTGCCTTGTTTTAGTGCATGGCCCCTTTCATGAAACCCAGGAGAGTTCATGGAGGCGGGAGTGGAGGAAGAAGAGGAGGAGGGGGAAGAGAGGCGTGAACCTTTACACCCAAAGTGGGACTTCAGAAGAATTTACAGCCGTCTTTTCTGGAGACCGTTAAGATTTTATTACCCTAGTACCAGCAGTTACAATGCTCCATGGAGCTCAGAGCTAAGGCCAGGCCAAGGATCCTCTAGCTTGCTACGCCGGAGAGAAGCCAACTCTACGGCAAAGTTCACTTCAGGAAGAGAGAGGGAGCCAGCTTCGGTGGGAGGTGGGTCTGAGGAAAGATAGAGGCCCAGAAAGCAAGTAAGGTTTTATAAATCACAACCTAGGCTTTGCACTCAAACAGAGCTGGCCCTGGGTGGCTTGCCACCATTTACTAGCTTCTATCAAACAAGTGATTTAACTGCTGTAAGGCTGGGGTTTCCCATCTGTAAACTGCGGATCATAACAGCATCTACCTTACTGGATTGTGGTGAGGATTAAATGAGACAAAACCTGTAAAGACTTTAGTACAGTGCCTAGTTCCGAGTCAGAGCTGAATAGCTATTATTTTATGTTAATGTAATTTTAAGTAATGGCATTGCAGGAAGGGACACAGTTTCTTTCTTAGCTCTAAACAGTTCTTTCTGTGACAACTCTCCCCGCCAAGCCTGCTGGGTACCTGGGCTGCGGGGGGGGGGGGGGGGGGGGGGGGGGGGGGACTAGGAGAAAAGAAGTGAAGGGAAAAGGTGATAAAAGCAAGGAGGTTTCTGGGGGAAACAATGGGGGAAAGACATGCAAAAGAAAACTAAGGGAGAAAAAAGAAAATGGAACTTGCTAAAGATGGAAAGAAGTTTTGCAGCTGGGCATGGACTGAGCAGGAAATGTGGACGAGAGGAGTAGGAGTCTGGAAACACACAGGGCTGGTTTGCTGGCCCAAGCTCCTCTGGGGAGGTAATGACTCCTGAAAGCCGTGAGCCTCTGGGTATTTAAGGGAATCTTCCTGCAGACCATATGCTCCCTCCGCACACTCACTGCCAATCACAGTTCCTCCCCGTTCAGCTAGCACCAAGCCACTGGCGAATGCCCCCTCCCGTCCCCCATCTACCACAGTCCCACTCCTGCACACTTTACTGTACCCCTGAAGGCTTTGCTCCCTAAAGAAGCTTTGACACTTTGTGCTGTGGTCTCTCTGTGAAGAAGGGTAGGCTTAAATTATGCTGTTCCCAGAGTTTGGTCACTGCCCAACAAATGTTTGCTGAGTGAAGGAGTAACATTGTATACTTGAGGCAGGCCTATGCACAAGCAACTGGATTGAGGGCGGGGCTTGGGTGAAGAATCCGATTGTTCTGGAATTAGGTAGTGGCGATAGGTATGTACTCAACCCTCCTGAATAATGCACTTTAAAATGTGAATTTTGTGATATCTCAATAAAATATATAAAAAGCATAAGCCATAGCCTTGCAGAAGCAGTCACGATCAGGGCCTCTCTTCTCAAGTACTCTTCACGATGGGTTCTCTTCCCATCTCTTCTCTCCTTATCAGAATATAAGGACAAAATGATTGTCTTAAAAAGTCTTTATCAGGGGCGCCTGGGTGGCTCAGTGGGCTGAAGCCTCTGCTTTCGGCTCAGGTCATGGTCTCAGGGTCCTGGGATCGAGCCCCGCATCGGGCTCTCTTCTCGTCAGGGAGTCTGCTTCCTCCTCTCTCTCTGCCTGCCTCTCTGCCTGCTTGTGATCTCTGTCTGTCAAATAAATAAATAAAGTCTTTAAAAAAAAATAAAAGTCTTTATCATGTCTTTCTTGGATTTTCAAGTTCTCTTGAAATTTAAATGAGACCAAGAACGTTACATCTCACGGGTCTCTGCGGGGCTCAGTAGGTTAAGCATTTGTCTTCCGATCAGGTCATGATCCCAGGGTTCTGGGATCAAGCCAGGCACTGGGATCCCTCTTTCCCCTGCCCATCCACCTGCTTGTGCTCTTTGTCCGTCTCTCTCAAATAAGTAGATTAAATCTTAAAAAAAAAAAAAAAGAATGGTTAGATCTCAAAAAACGAGTGGCTAAGTAAGATGGGCTCAGATTCCTCTTCAACATTTCTCTAGGAGCCATGAAAACTTTTCATGCTTGAATAGACCTGAAGCCAAAATTCACTTCCCTAATGAACCTCTTCACGTGGTCCCAATCACCTGGCACTCAAGCATCAACGAAATTCTAGGAAATTGTTGGCAGTATTATCTAATTTAAATTTATGTTAGCTTTGAAGTGTTTTCATCTTGTTTTTTCTGATTTTCCTTAATTTATCTTACATTCCTTATTTTTCCTTACTTTTCAAGGGCATTCAAATGAACAGAAATAATTTTCCAGATGGGACAAAGGAGAAAGACAAAATCTGTAAAAAGCAATAGATTCTCCCACTCTTTCAACTTCCCCTTCTACTCAAAACCTGCTTCCCCATACGTACCTAGACATACACAGAAAACTTCCTATGATGTGTCCTATGGACACCTCAGTTCATGAGATGGTGTGGTTGATTTATACAGGGCTACTTTGAGTAGCTTGTTTAGTATTGATGAAGGGAACTGCTAAATCTTAAGCTATCATTCTTTAATGTATCAGTAACAGACTGCTTAGGAAAACAGGATTTCAGGTTTCAGGGCTGATGTGTGCTCTCTTCCTTAAAAATCAAGTAGGAATGAATCCATCTGCGTCTGACCTCCCACTCTAAGGATTAAGCCGAATGCTGGGTCTCGAGAAAAATTAGGAAAGCAGGTTATATTCTGTTTCAGGTTCCTTCTCCAACATCCTATCCTGAGCAGGATAAAAGTATGAAAAAAATAAAGTGCTATTTATTCAAACCTAATGTTGAACTAAGCAAGCAAACATTAAAATTGTCATTCTTTCAGAGACTTTGCTTGAACTGAGCGACTGAAAATTTGGAGTTTGCGAAAAGCCCACCCAGTCATTCTCTAATAACTTGTCACACTCACTGAGAATCTCATTTACCACACCTACAAAGTGAAATTTAATGTAGACCTCAGGTTCCCAGTTTTGTCACTACTAAGGTACCCATTCCTGTATTTTTGCAATGATGTCATCATCAGCTGATCAGAGCCCCATCAATGCTAACAAGGGAATCATTGGTCACATGATCAGTTGGGCAGTTTGTTGAAGTTAAATGTATGATTCCTTTTATGCTTTTATAATTATTGGAGAAAAGCTTTTAGAACCACATTTTTACCTTTGAGGATCCATACTCCCCTGCAATTTGAGAGCTGCTAGCCAGATGATGTGTGAGACCCTTCCCAGCTTCAAAATTCTCTAAGTCTAGAAAATATGAGGGTAAATGAGTAAGTCATGAGTTACCTGGATTTGCCCCTCCATTCAGCCCACCCTGAAAATTCTCCCTGAAAAGCAGAGTTGCTGGCTGGACTACCTACTCCAAACTAGTATGGCTGACCTTGGAGTTAGTGGAAACAATGCAAAATTGAAGACATGGTCATTATTTGGATTTAAATCCTGGTTGTTAATTTCCTCCCAATGTCTTTGGTCTTGAAATTTAAGGGAAACAGTTTTTCCTTCATCTTTTGGAACAAGACTTTGTAAATATAGGAGATGGGGAGAAGGATTCTTATCCACTGTACCCAAGATATTAAATCAAAAACTGTTGAACTCAGAGGGACTCTAGGGCCTCCTTACACAGAGGGGAATGGCCAAAATTCAAGAGACAGGGGAAGAAAGGGAAAAAAATAAGACATCCAGAAATCCGGAGATTCTATAGTTTCTTTCTTCAGCCCCTCACACAGGGACAGACATCTAGCCACCACTCTCCCCTCCTCTCTCCTGTAACTCTTGATAGTATATTTGGGGTTTCCAGGCACTGTGGGTGGCAA
The DNA here is from genome assembly GCF_011764305.1 of Mustela putorius furo. Classification (NCBI taxonomy): domain Eukaryota; kingdom Metazoa; phylum Chordata; class Mammalia; order Carnivora; family Mustelidae; genus Mustela; species Mustela putorius. Next base: position 38,284,305 of record NW_025421987.1, read on the forward strand.
CCCTCTATTATTAAACCTCCATTCACGCAGAAAATCCAAAGCGGTTCTCTTTGCTGTGAGAAAATGGCCAACATGGTCACAGGTGCTCTCTCCAGTCTCAGCAAGCTTGCGGTGTGGGCCCCTTGTGCACTTTTACTAAAATGCTTACTTTGCCACTGCCTAATTTTTGGAGACCAAGATACATTGTTTTAGCTCTGATCTAGGAACTCTTACTCATTTGGGGGAAGAGACATTTCTTCAGCACATCCCTAAGTGATCTAACTGATTCACTCAGAGAATTTATTCTCCTCTTTGGAATCTGAGGGAAAGTAATTTCTGACAGCCCCAATTTGTTTCATTTTCAGTGAACCTCACTACCCCTTGTGCTTCCTTCCCAGAGCACCTTAAGTATATAGCTCCTTTCCTTAATGCTCCTTCCAGAAAGTGCTTCATGATTCAGGTTGAGCATGTTATTTAATACGAGGATATATGAGCAGCTTTCTGGGAAGTTTACCCATTTCCTGGCAGCCCCCTACAGAGGCTTTGTATATTATTTGCTTATTGGATTGATTTTGTACTCCTCCTCCAGAGAAATTGGGAAATCAGCCAAAGAATTTCTGGAAAGTAAGTATTGCTAAAACACTGGTTTTACCATCATCAACATCGCCGTTATCCTCTCTATCACGCTGCTTTTATACCTTTTGGTAAACAGATAATCAAATGAACTTGCGGCGTTACAAAAGCAAGATTGCTTGCTGTTTTCCACATCTCTTGGCAGTGTGCTGGAGCATGAATGTGAAGCAAACCCACATTTAAAGTCCTTGTATTTGAAGGAAATAAATGACACTCAGGACATTGAACCTTCCCTTCAACTCCTATCCTGGGCAACATCTTCAAGTACAGAGAGAAAGAGAGAGTAGAAATAACTCATGAACCCTGCTTTATGGCATGGCCTGTGTCTGTATTATCTCAATGAGTCTCTCCACAAACCCCTGAAGCTGGTGCCAGTAGACACCTTGTCACACTTGGTCCTCCACAGTTGCTCGAAGCTAATCCCTTTATCATCTTCTGTCTGTGCAAAGCTCCTCTGTTCATTTGTTTATTCTATCCCCATAGCTGCACCCATCTCACTGCCTCAGCCTATAGGCAACACATTTAATATGCTTTTGAAAGTGTTCTTGCAAAAGATACTACCCTGCACACATGTGCTTTCATCTACACCAATGGATGCTAAGACACATGTTTTTCCACATTTTAATCTCTGACATCAGTGTGCACCTTGCAATCAATGGTATGTCATAGCTTAATTGGCAGAGCTTTTATTTTCTTAATCAAGACGTAAAATAATGGTGCACGGTACAAGAAATGATAGATTTGATAGAAATATGATATATATTGGATCTTGTTTCTTACCTCCCCCTCCCCTGGCCCAAGTACCAGTCTGAGACCATCCATGAGGCCATGGACTCGTCTCATCTCTTGGTTTTAGTTGCTATGTATGACTCCAGGATGGACCTCCCTCCTACTTTATTTATGTATCCCCAAAGACTACCAGATTGGGTCTCAACTTCCTGACACCACAGACAGTACTGGAATAAACTTCCTTGTATATATCCCCTATAGAATATAGGAAGTGTTTCACTTGGAATATCTCTAGGAGTAAAATTGCTGGATCTTAAGTTTGTAAATATTAACTTGACTATGTAGTGCTAGATTGTTCTCCAGAATGGCTACCCTACCCATGTTCCACCAGCAGTGTATGAAGGTCTTCTGTGCCCATATCTTTGAACACTTGGCATTATCCAGCTTCCTCATTTTACATACCAGCAAAGAGGAGCATGCATGCATGGATTCTCTTCCCTATTTATTTATTTATTTATTTATATTTTACTTATTTATCAGAAAGAGAGCGCGCAAGCAAGGGAATCAGCAGGCAGGGAGAGAAGCAGGCTTCCTGCTGAGCAAGGAGCCCGATGCAGGACTCTATCCCAGGACCCCAGGATCATGACCTGAGCTGAAGGCAGATGCTTTACCGACTGAGCCACCTGGGTGCCCCACAGATTCTTTCTCTTCTTATCAAGAAGGTATAGATGTAGCTAGTGGTACTGGAGCCTGGACTACACCAAGATGCCACAGGGAAACAATATGTTTTCTTAGTCTACATTTCTTCCATCACTTAAGAATGTCCCTTAGCCTCCCTGGGCATCTGTGTGCTCATCCCTCAATATGAGTAGTCTTTGATGCTGTCCAGGGCTCTTTCCAAATCACTAATTCTCCCACTGTGATAGTCTTCAGTGCATCACTAGCAGTTACCCCTGATGGCATCTAAGTACCAAGATGTTGGAAGTGATGGGCTATTCTTTGTACCTTTTCATCTAAGTGACCAAAGAACCTAAGGAGTAGCCAAGCACTCACACCCAATGCTGTCTCTTTCATATGAACCTCCTCTCCCAATCTCTTCCCACCCTCAACTGAGACAATGCCCAGAAAGAAGAGGCAAGGTACTCAGTGCACTTTTGCAGAGCCCAAGAGTATGTTAGATTAAGTTCTGTTCCAGTCTGAAAAGTGTTATTTTCCCTGTTCTGGTGAGGGATGGATCACATCATCTCACTGAAGTGAAGTCCATACACAGAAATGACATCACCCCAATAGGAGAAGCCAAGAGTCTCTCCTCAGCCATTTCTGGAATAAGAATGGAGAAATGAGATATGAAGTTGGGGGTTGCTTTGAGAGCTTTTATGGCTAAATGCTCACTCCCCACTGACTTTTCCTTCCATTGGATGAGGTTCTGCAGACTCTCTGGCTTATAGCCACTGTCTGGAAGGATCATTAGTGCAATCTATAACAGCCTCACAGGGATCCACTTCTGACAGCTCTCTAAGGAAGACCAGCCCTGCTTAGGCCTCACAGATGACAGTTTGGCACTAGGTTTCCACCAGCAATCACCACATTCACACCTATCCACTTTTTCCCATGTCACACTCTTGTCAGGTTTCCAAATCTCAGAGACCTGGAGATCCTGTATTTTGGGCTGAGTTTCAGCTCCCTCTTATCAAGAGACAAAGGACACTGCTCACTATGGAGAGAAATTCCAGGGACCAGATATCTCAGGTCCTAGCTCAAGTCCCCAGAGCTGGTATCTCTTCTGTGTCTTCTTCTCTTCTGCCCATACAGCTCCATTTTGAACACCCAGTCTCCCCATTGATCCCAGTGGTGTAAGGAGCAGGGTAGGAATTGTTACTGAGGGCTACTCAAGGAGGCATTCATGTCTGTGCTATCTCCTGTAATCTGAACATCTTGCTATCCTAAACAGAGGACACTCAGCTGACTATTTTACTCTTGCCTTTTTGCATGAGCTTTTCCATGTCGTGACCCTTTTGTTGGCAGCAGGATTCAATCTTCTCCCCTTGATAGCCATTTTGGGAGAATTGTTCTGCTATGCTATGGCCCAGATTTGGTTATTGGGAAGAGCTGTTTAGCCAGTTTGCCTCAGCTCTACTGGGACCTGGATGGAAATCTAATATCAGCCCACATGGAATCTTGCTTTGGCTTAGCTGCAGGATTATGGTTCAGAGTTCCAACATGCCTGTCTTCAGTTACTCTGCAGGGTTACCACTGGGACACAAGGGGTCCTGCACCACTCAAGCTAAGAGGGGAATGCTCTGGTCTGGGGCTTATTACTTCTTCTTTAAACTTTAAGTAATAGCATGTTTAGCTGAAAAAGCAGTCCACTGTTACTAATGTCCTACTGTTACTAATCACCCCAATTGAGATAAATGAATATTATAACTAGCTTCACAGCAGTTCGTCTCAGGTTTGTTTTTTGTTTTTATTTTTGTTTTTTAACAAAAAAGAAACAGTTTTAAGGGAAAAAAGTTTTTGTGATTTTTAGAACTCTTTTTTTAGATGGGAAGGATTGCATATAAGAGATTGTGGACCTAATTAATGGAAAAAGCATATTATGTGTTTGGCACCAGAAAGATAAAGATTCAACTCCCATATGACTGGAGTTGCCTAACTGCTATAAGGTTCAGTTTCCTCATCTGTGACAATGAAGATTATCATGACTACCTCCCAGCATTATTTGGAAGATTAAATGAAACATTGCAGATGCAGCACCTGGTTGGCATAGGATAAGGAGAAGGGGGGGGGGGTAGCTGTTAATTTTAGGATATGTGGAAGGATGCAGGAATGAACTAGAAAAATCAAATGTGGGGAGAAACAGGAAACTCAGGTTTGGGGAAGGGGAGACTTTAATGGAAAGCCTTATCCTGAGCGTGGGAAAGAGGAGTCTGAAGGATGGACACTTGAGAGTGGACTAGCAAAGTTCCAGGGAAGGCTGGAGCCTCTAAGGCGGTCCTCACGAGCTGTAGTAAGAATCTGACACACTGGACCTCTCTGCCTACTTGTGATCTCGCTCTGTCAAATAAATAAATAAAATCTTTAAAAAAAAAAAAAAAAAGAATCTGACACACTGGAGCTAAAGGATGGGCATAAGGTTCAGCCAGAAAAGTAAAGAACCAGTGTGAGGGAACTGTTTGTGTGCTATCGTTATGTGTCAAGCATCAAGTGAATTTTTCCACTAAGAACACCAGACTTTTACTCATCTGCGTACATGTCTACCCCAAGATTTAATTACACTACATGCCAGGTGACTGAATTCCTCCTGCACCAAAGCCTCCAAGGAGAACTGAGAAGTAAATGATAATAGCTTCTAGGTAATGGCAGCTTATCCAGGGGGCCAGGCAGGGGGCTAGGGCATCTTACCTCCGTTACTTCCTTAAATTCTCACCATGCCGCCAGAGCAGTGTTAGTTACTATATACTAAAATGAGGAAACTGAGGCTCAGAGGGGATAAATGATTGCTCAAGGTCACGTGGCTAGTAGGTGGTAGAGTTGGAATTCACCTCCAAGTCAGACTGATTTCAAGAACTACTACAGTATCTAACTTCCTGCTGGTAAACAAGAAATGTCAGTCATAGATTTTATAAAATCCATAACCTCTCAGTTGTTTTTCTATGGAAGTCGACAGTAATGGAGCTTTCGTGGGGAGGAGCTTGGGTCCCTTTCACCAGAGTCCCCCCCACCGACCCTTAGCTATGCCCCAGCTCCACACCAGCACCCCCTAGATGTAGCAGGCAGATGGAGATAGGGACCCACAATCTTTTTAAGGACCCATGAAAATGTTTCAATGTATTATAAAATCAGGAGAAAAAGGAATATAATGTGTATCAACAGAGTCATAAAGGGTAATTTTAAATAATTTTGTATGGAGGAAGGGACACACATAGGCCAAAGTACCTAGGGCCGATGAAAATCACAAGGTGGTCCTGCCTGCTTTCTTAAATAACCTAGAAAGCATATGAAGTATAATTGCAAGCCTTGCATAACACCACCTCCTCTCTCATTCATTTGAAGTTATATCATTCTAGAAATCCTCAAGTAGGAAACATATGCTTCTCTTGGCAGGCTGTTCTCTTTGGCCAACATAAGAGTTGATATAAATATGTCCAAATACTCAGATATACAAATGTGAACAGATACTTAAATCTCAAGATACACAAGCTGTACCCAAGAATTGTGTACCCCAACTTATCCATGGGCATAAATTTACAAGCACCAGGAGCAATGCTAGGAACTTCACTGTAAACACGTTCACAAGTATACACACACACACACACACACACACACACTACTCCAACAAAAGACAAATAGACAATCAGCCAAGAAGATCAAATTACTATCCCATGAACAGTTAAAAAGAGAAAAATCCCAGATTTGGAGCCAATCTGCGGTAGGTAAATAAAGGGGCAAGAGGGGGTGGGAAAAAGGATAAAGCTGTGCACATTGAGTCAATGCGTTGATTATTTTTTTTCAAGGTCCAAGACCAGAGTGCTCATTAATGATAACTCTCAGAGATTCCCCAATTAGGCATCCCCTGCTCTTTGAGGGGTTCCAGATCTGCCAGCCCAGCAATAACATCAGATTTGAGAACTGAGTTGGGGGTTGAGAAAAAGGGAGCAGGTCAATGCTTTGTGAGTAGCTCCATGGTTAAATGCAAGTTCAGCTGCAAAGTCTTAGAAGAACCTATCTCATTAATTGGACCCTTTCACCTCTGTCCTTTCCATTCTTCCCACAATTCTCTCTCCACGGAATGTATCCATGCAAAACAGTTGAAAGAAAGGGATTATCTGCCCTGTTCTTCAAAGCCAAGTTATTTTTGGTTAATTGGGGGTGAAAATGTGAGGCAACCTCTGGGAAAATATACCTTCTAGTCCTGCCTGTTTGGAATCAAATCCCAAATTCATACTGATAAGAAGATGTGTACTCATAAGGGGGCCTCAGGCCTCAGCATGGTCCCTGTAATATTCATTTAACTACAATGTTGGGAGATTTAGCTCCACTGATTCTTTCCACAAAGATACAATGCCACCTACAGAAATAGTAGTAATAGAAATAAGTGATAACGATTATTTCATTTAATCCTCACAGCTCCATGAATTAGGCACTTTTAAACAGAGAAGGAATTTTACAGACAAGGAGACTGAGCCTTGAAGATGTTAGATAATATACCTAAGTTCTTACAGCAAGTAAATTGTTCACATACAGTGTAAGTCAAATCTGTTATTGTTGTATAACTTACCTTGTGTTTTTTTCTCATTGTTATTCACCATTTAGGGTTTGGGTTTTGTTTTTGGCTTTTTTTTTTCAAATTTTAACTATTATAAATAACAATGTACCTCTTGTGCACAAAGCTTTTCTCTTATTTTTGACTATATTCTTAGAATAAATTCACGAGTAAGATGTCTGTATCAAGTGGTTTAAATATTTTTGTTCTCACTATGTATTACGAAATTGCATTTTTAAAAGTTTTGCTAATTTGCACTGGGGACATCACCATACAAATGCCCTACTTTTCTCAGATCTTTTTCAAAAAAATCAATTTGCTGATGAGATTTAGCTGCTTTCTAGCCGCTATTCCATGTTCAATGGTAAACTTTCTTTGAAATTCCATTTCAGTGGCCCATAGCACAGCAAGGCTGTGAATGTGCTGGATTATAATGAGCCCCAAATGGTCTATTACCTCTTACCCCCTTTCCTATTTATTGGCCAATGCCTATAATTCTACCATTAGGGGTGCATCATTTTGGCTTAAGGCTTAGAGTTTTTCTGAAATGACCTCTGGAAGGTGTTACTTCTAAATGGCTACCAACTATTTTTATTCTGTTGTGAAGATGAGGAACCACATTATTTTGAGGAGGAGGAGGAGAAGAAGTCAGGAAACAGTGATTGGAGTTGGAGACAGGGGTGGTAGAAGCTGGGGAAGGACTAAAAGCCAAGAAGAAAGAAAGTGCATATCCTTCCCTGCCCAATCTGTTTTTCTTCTCTGTGCTAATGCAAGGGATTGTAATTTCCATTGATTGATTCATTCATTCATACTATAAAAAATGTTTTTGAGTGCTTACTATGATGTAGACAGCATTATTAATGTGGGACAATGATACATCAGTGAACAAAAGATATGTCTAGATATGGGGTTACTGTCCTACAATGAAAACCACAGAGCTCTGGCAGGCCTTCCTCTCAGAAGTGTCTCATGGTGGGAAGAGTAGATGGCCCTGGAGGTTAAGGCTAACCCTGACTAGCTACCTACCGCTAGACTCAGGCCAGGCCCCTAACTGCTTCACACTGGGTCTCAGTTTAGCAAAATGAAGGGTTTAGATGCTGGGAGGAAGGTCCCCATCGTGCTTTTCAACCCCAATCCCCTTTTTCCACCCCAGCTTGCATTTCTGCCAGTGAGCCCTCCAAGTACACAGCAGGATTAATCCATCAGCTCAGCTGGGCTGGGAGAGGAAGGGAGGCAGGCGGAGGAAGTATCAATGATATTGCACTCCAGTGAGCACTGAAGAGGCTCCATTCATGGGCCAACAAAACCTGGGAGAAGCCCCCGACTTAATCAGCCTAGGAGGCTCCAGCTAGGAACAAAGGAAATCAAAGCCTTAGTTGGCAAACCAGACACAGCTTCTGCAATTTCCCTGAGACCTTAGCCCACTGAGTCCACCAATATGCACACAGGCACACACACACACACTCACCCCTATGCACACAGACATACAGAAGCAGGCTAAAGGGTTATAGGTTTCTAGAAGGAAGGGGAGGGCAAAGAAGCAAAATACCTGAGGAATTAGGTGATAGCTGATATGACTGTACAGGAGCCTCATTTTAGTACACTTAGGCCACACTCTAGGAATGTTTATAGTTTAAATTTTTAAAAATCAAGATCCTTTTTACATGTAAATAATCAAGGAACACTTTGATAAGGTTCAAAATGAAACTCTTGCTTGGACTTCTACATAAAACCTTTTAGGGTACTGGAGTTAAGTTTCTTACCATATTATAGCACTTGTGATGCTTTGTACCATGCCTTTCCATAACTCAACTATCTAGACTATCTGACATCCATCTAGTAAAGTATGCGTTGCCCCATTTTATGACAGGGAAAACTGAGATTGTGTTTCTTATGGCTGCTTTAAGTCTGTAGGATGCTGCTGTGATTACCTGGGCCAACTTCATGAACAGGCGTGATTGTTGTCCCTGAGCTGATGGTGGTGCAAATGAGCAGACTGTCATCATTTTTCCATAGGTAAGTGCCCGAATGAGGACTGGCAGTTAGGATGCCACTCACAGAGTAACTGGTAATTTTCCATGCTAATCTCAATGCCTTTGTCAGATGTTGAAAGTAACTGGAAGATTATATTATTGGGCTGACTCACAAAATTCATTAATTACTTGGTTTTGTTTTGTTTTGTTTTGTACTCACATGGTTATATGTGTGGGGTGTGTGTGTGTGTGTGTTTGTTTTAATGTGACCTTCTGCTGCCCTGTACTATCACAAATTGCATCTTTCTGAAGGAAGTCTGAGACGTTTGCATACATGACTATGTATCAGTAGCACTTCAGTGAATGGGCATTGTCTTTGAGAACTTGCTGGAGTTGTCAGCAGGGTTTTGTGAGGTCTTCAACAATGATATTTACTAAATAGCTTCAGAGTAATATTTCTGGCTGAAAAGTCTAACATTAAAATGAAAAGAATTTTGCAAGCAAAGAATACAGTTTATTGTGTTCAGTTATTTCTCCATAAAGAATGGATAAGAGATGGGGGGGGGCTTAAAAATGTGTGTTGAGCTGCCATGACTGGTAGATGATGAACAAGGTTTCCTCTTTTAAAATATGATACTCGTGGCCCCAAGTTATGGTAGGAAAAACCATGGAAAATATGTTTCTTTTTCTTGGATTCAGCTATTTCCCTGTTCTGTGCTTGTCTCCCTGCTAGTGACTTGTTTTTACCTAGGAATTAGGTGACCCTTGGCATTCTACCAAGGTGTTCTCGATGTAGCTCTACCCTGGGATGATTTGCCTGAGCAGTACACCTGACTTAGGACCAAATCCACTTCCCCACCTTCATCAATACTTTCTAGCTCAAGTCCCATTTTCTAGTCCAGGTATGGCTTCCTGATAATTGGATAATTTCAGGCATTGTCCTCAGAACAGAAAACTTTGGGGGCCAAAGAGCCCTCAACACAACACTCCTCTCAACTCCTCATGGAGGATCTGCTTGGGAGTTGAATCTGGCACCTTAAGTCCTCTATTCTCCACATCACAGAAGGAGCCAGAGCCCTTGGCTGGGCTTGTGACCAAAGCAGAGGGAGCTCTTGTAGTTGTAAAGCTATTTTGAAGTTTTGTTTTGCAAAGATAGACCTTCTGGTGGCCCATTGTTTCCTAATAGTTCCCTTTCCACTCTCAGTGGTGTGCATGCAAATTATCCAGCAACCTTCAGGCCCCTCCTTCACCACATGTCTGGCCTTCCTGCTCAACTCTTTCCAGGTGAAAACACAGCCTCTGCAGACCTGCCAGAGCCTCCCCCCGCCAAGTTGACACCTCCATCTCCAAAGTTACTTCCTGCTTTGGTGGCATCTTTCATTGGAAGGAGCTGGAGGTGTCTTGCCCAACCAACACACAGTGGGCAGAGCATATATGTCAGCAGAGTTGAACAGACTGCCAGGAAAAGGATGGACTCCTTCTGCTGAAAAGTTCCACTAAAACTTAGCCTGCGTCTAGGACAGTGATCTTCCAAGGGTGGTCTAAGGCTCACAGTGGGCTATGAGGATCTACCTTGTGAGCCTTGAAAGAATTAAAGCATCTTTGTGGGAGAGGTATCTTCATATGGTAGAAGATGGACTAAGTGCCTTTTACCATAGTCAAAAAAGTTTGAGAACATTGGAGAGAAGTATAGTCTTGTCAGGAAGCAAGATAAGGTCATTTACTTTGGCATGATGAAGACACTCTCAGAATGGAGGGAGGGAGGCAAGCTTCAGAAGTGACTCTGTGGTAAAAAGCTTTACTATACTCTTATCAAGTCAGGGGCCAGGAAAGCTTCTGTCTGGGAGGGTGCCTGAGTGGGTGTCCCAGAGTTTTCCTCTGCAGAGCCCCTTATTCTTTACCTCTTATGGCTGATAACTTCCCCTCATACACCCCACTCTTCAGACAGATATGTTCTTTCCCAAAAGCTTCTTCAAACAGTGTGCATTCTGTAAGGGTCAGAGCGATGCCATATTTAGGCAGAGCAATGCCATCCCGTTAAACAGTGATTTTGTTGTTCATGCAGTAAAACTTAAACTGTCCCTGTCCCCCCTCCCACTAGGGGACTTACTTAAAAACAAGTCCTGGAAACCAGTCCCAGGTAACAAAGCCCAAATACAAGGGTGGGTCAGGCCAGGTGGAGGTATCCAATCGGTGGGGGCGCATACTGTATCCCTAGCTACCAAGGAGTATGGGCCCCGCTCTTTGGGTGCCCTTTGGGCACCAGTTCTGACCAAGGTGATAGGCTAGTTCAAATATCTACTATAGGGTAAATTGTAATTCAACTGGTCACTTACGCGTGACCTAGCATGACTGTGCAGCTTTCTCTGTGTTACAATCTCATTGGCCACCTGTGCGTGGCCACGCCCAATCACATGGCCTTTGCCCTTAAAGGCTAGTCTGTAAGGCAGAGAAGGGTCGCCTCTTTGCAAGAGACAGCTCTGACCGGTCAGTTTGATTCTCGATGCTTGCCGCAAAATAAAGCTTTGCTTGACCTTCGCTTTGTATCAGTCTCGCTCCTTTGACCATGGGCCCAACACATTTCCTTGGTTGGGTTCTCAGTGCTGTCCCACCTGCTTCCCTGAGATTTCTCCTAGTTCATTTTAATCGGAACACTATGTATTCCCAAGCCTTTGACTCACACATTTAGAGATGATTTCCTGCTTTACTGCCACAGGAGTCTAATCACATCCATTGTGTATGGATTTTAATAATTTAACTCTTTGAGCAAACTGTATTTCCAAAGTCTTAGAATGTATCTGCTTGTGGTCTCAGGCCCTACAATGTCTTCTAATCCTGTGGTCTATTGGAAGGAACAAACTATCCCCAAATCACAGTTTCTAAGTGGCAGAGATAGACACTGAATTGGTATATTTTGTTTATTATCCCTCCTCTGAATTAAGGAGGGATAATAAACCCTTCAGTGAGGGCAGCCCTAGACATTCTCCCCATACTGCTCATATAGAGCTGGAATGATATTTGGCAGAGTCCCCTAACAGCAACTTCTGAAAGCAGCTGCCAATAAATGTGTGCACAGACTGAAAAGTTAGCAACCCATCCCCCAGCATCTCCTCCTTCTGGATGCTTTCAGAACCATCCCAGCTCCTGAAGAATCACTTGCTCAGCAAACATCTACTGGTAGCTTCCAAAGTGTCTGGCAGGGTGTGTGGGTGTAAGATGAGTAAAAGATGAGTAAGACACAGTCTGTGCACTCTTGGGACTTGTAGTCTAATGATGGCAGGAACATTGCTTGGTTCCAGGAACCAAGTGGTTCCTGGAACAAGTTATGGGATAATGACTGGCAAGAAGGAGAAGGAACATTTGGAATCACCTGGAGACACATTCAATCTTGCAGTTCTTCCAGAAGCCCTTTTCCCCTTCTTCCTCCTTCTCCTTGCCCTCCCACTCTTTCCTCACGGCCTGTGGAGTCTGGTTATTGACCTGTCTGAGAACTATGGTCACTGCTTTCCAGAATGAGTCATTCCCACCCACCCCCTCACAGGGAGCAGTGCTCCCTCCTTGAAAGGAACAGGGATCTTCAGATTAAGTGTAAATTTAGGCTGATTGGTTGATTGATTTATTTTAAAGAAGTTAAAGAGTGAAAACCCTTATTTGCATTACAAATGGCCTTTACCACTCTTTTTTAAAGCACAAGGAAACTCAGTTTTTAAAAATGAATCTACCCTCCTGTTGTTAAACTCCAGGCCTAGAGCACTTGGACTAGTGAGGGAGAAAAAGCAAGTACACTTGCTTGCTTTAAAAAGCTAGCTAGCGGGGGTGCCTGGGTGGCTCAGTGGGTTAAAGCCTCTGCCTTCCGCTCAAGTCATGATCCCAGGGTCCTGGGATCGACCCTGCATCAGTCTCTCTGCTCCGCAGGGAGCCTGCTTCCTCCTCTCTCTCTGCCTATACCTCTCTGCCTACTTGTGATCTCTGTCTGTCAAATAAATAAATAAAATATTAAAAAAAAAAAAGCTAGCTAGCAGAGTTGTATTCATTTTAGCTAAAGTAAATTCCAACCGAGTGAAATGCCCCAAGAACAGGCATCCCTACATATTCTATTGTCCATAAAATGATAATCCAACATATTATGAATCTGGCAAATATTTAGTGTCAGTTGCCTTACTGATCCCTGGAAATACAGCTCAAGACACAGTCTCAACTCTGGTGGTTGCTTGAAGATGCTTCTTCAAAGTAAAAAAGCACAGCTTCCCAAATGTTTAGCCAGAACTAAAACCCACTCTCTCTCTCTCCTCTCCATCCACTGTCTGTCACTCCCTCTCATTCTATGTGCGTGCATGCGTGCGTGTGGGAGGGGTTTCCTCCTTTGTGTCTTTCTAACCTTCACCCATCTTTTTCTCTCCCCTCACACTGGTGATAGTCATGGTGGAGTATGTTAGCACCTACCACACTGACAACCAGGCATCACTTTGTATGATCCATGATTTGCTACACAGTTTTATCAGTCAGGATAAACTGGGTTATGCTGTAGTAACAACTCTGAAATCTTAGTGGCTTAAAACAATGAGGATTTATTTTTCACTCAAGAAATATATTCATCATAAGCTGGCAGGGATCTTTGCTTTTTGTACTTACTTAGAGACAGAAGCTGATGGAGCAGCTCCCATCTTAAATGTTGCTGGTTATTGTAGCAAAGGGGAAAGAAAGCTCTGAAAAGTCTCAAAAACAGACTCCAGGATCCAGCTTGGAAGTGTCACATGTCACTTCCACACAAAATTTAAAGACTGTATCTAGTTACAAAGCTCCATCCAACTATAAAGAAGCCAGGCATTTCAATCTTAACTCTGTGCCCAGAACTGAGGAAAATGGAATATTTGCCAAATAGCAGTAGTGACTACCCACAATGGTGTGTAGTGGATTGGACAGATGCTTATCCAAACCCTAAGATGCTAGGCTACTAGGCAATTTCAGCCTCACCATAGTGAATTCTGTCTCCTCAGCCTCAAAGAAAAATAGGAAAATTATGACTACCACTAAGTCTCCATAATAGTCTGATTCCAGAGTGACACTTCATGCTACCAAAACCAAGCTGATTTGGATCTGCATTTTGGTCTCACCATTTACTACCCATGTGAACTCAGGCAAATTTTTTTAACTTTTCTGGTTCACAGTTTCCTCATCCATAAAAAGGACTAACAAAAGCTTACCTCATAATTTTATTGTTGTGATATACTGACTGAGATAAATCATGTAAATTCCTTTTTTTAAAAAAAAATATTTTATTTGTTTATTTAACAGACAGAGATCACAAGTAGGCAGAGAGGCAGGCAGACAAAGAGGAAGAAGCAGGCTACCCATGGAGCAGAGAGCCTGATTTGGGGCTCAATCCCAGGACCCCAAGAATCATGACCTGAACCGAAGGCAGAGGCTTTAACCCACTGAGCCACCCAGGTGCCCCAATCGTGTAAATTCCTTAGTACTCCATAAGTGGTCCCCACTATTGTGAGTGTTAGGATTGGAATACAAATAAATATGCCTCCATGACTGAGAGAAATCATGTAGCAAATCTGAAGGATATTTTAAAGTTGTACCTTTTCCTTGAGACACTCTACTAGGTGTCCAGAAAAGGAGTGCGGGCAAGATATGCAGGAGTAGCAACAATGATGCTCACAAGAAAAGACCTTGGTATGAAATTCCGCTACATGCACTCCTAAATACCTTCTAAGATTAGAGTGTCTTCTCTCATCTCAAACCTTTATTGAGTGCCTCCTATGCACGGGCACTTCACATGTATTATTCCATTTGTTGTGATGAACCCTCAGCTCATATCTGTATACCCCTTTAGTGAATGGAACACACGCTCTGGTGTCAGACTGCCCAGATTAAAATTTGAACTCTAGGGGTGCCTGGGTGGCTCAGTGGGTTAAAACCTCTGCCTTCGGCTCGGGTCATGATCCCGGGGTCCTGGGATCGAGCCCTGTGTGGGCTCTCTGTTCCGCAGGGAGCCTGCTTCCTCCTCTCTCTCTCTCTCTGCCTGCCTCTCTGCCTACTTGTGATCTCTGTCTGCCAAGTAAATAAATAAAAATTTTAACTCTACCAATAACCAGCTATGTGACCTCAGACAACTTACTTTACCACTGGTCCATCTGTAAAATGGGAATACTAACTACATATCACAAATTGTTAAATTAGTTCGATGAGACCATGTATGTAAAAGGCTCAGTCCCATGCTTGGCATGTAATAAGGGCTCAGTGGATGTTATTTAGAATCAAGACTCTAAAAACCTAAGTCCCTTGCCCAAGATCACACAGTTAGTAATTAGCAAGATTTTAAACTCTGGCCTTTGCAAATCCAAAGCACATGTGCCTGCATCTTACACATTATTACATTATTTCCACTCATGCAATTACCCTTAGGACAGCATCACTCTTCTGAAATTTGGGGCAGGCAGTTCTCGGGCATAGTTGAAGAAAAGCAAGAAATCATGCAGAGGCAGACTCTGATGGTGACAGTAAGTAACAGTAAGTAAGTGGAGTCATTCCATGTTCAATCCTGTTCCAAACAGTCTCCAAAAGTTGCTTTAGTCTGAGACTTGGGAGGGGCTACTTCCCAGGTTTTGATGACCTGGTATTAGGTACCTGTGGGCCATCAGGCTCTGAGCTAGGTGACTTCCCTGTTTTCTCACTTATTCTTCACACAGACTTTTTTTTTTTTTTAAGATTTATTTATTTGTCAGAGAAAGAGAGAGCACCAGCAGTGGGGAGTGGCAGGCAGAGGGAGAAGCAGGCTTCCCACTGAGCAGAGAGCCCAACATGGGACTGGATCCCAGACCCAGGACCCTGGGATCATGACCTGAGCTGAAGGCACTGCCCTACCCACTGAGCCATCCAGATGTCCCTTCACATAAACCTTTAAAGGAAGTATTTCTTTTCCCCATTTTTTTCAGGAGGAGACTAAGGTTCAAAGGGTTAACTAAGTAATGTACCCAAAGTCATGCAGGTGGAAAAAGGCAAAGCCTCTGAAAGATAAATTAGGTTGAAAAACATTTTCATAATCTTATTTTTAATAAGTATATCTCCAGATTGTCAGGATAATAAGTGCTCATTAAGGAAAGTGGGGAAAGTGATATGAGGTATAAAGTAGCAGGGAAAATCATCCATGACTCTGCCACCCGAAGTCAATCACTATCAAGTCCTTTAGTATATTTCCTTCAGGTCTTTTTTCTACCTTTCTTTTTCATTATGTGGTTAATATCGTACTGAACAATATTTAAAGCTATGTTTTAGGAGACCAAGAATGAATTCAGTAGGCATTTCTAGTTAATACAACAAAATCTCTGGTTAGAAGACTTTGGGAGCTGATAATAATAGCTGCCATTTATTTCCACATGCTTGGCACTGTGCAAAATGGTTTTAATTAAAGTATCTCTTTTTATTCTAGACCTATGAAGTAGGTATTATATAATCAAATAATTAGAATCTTTATTGTAATGCATTCCTTTTTTTTTTAAGAGAAAGAAATAAAAGACAACAGATGAGCTGATTGATCTAATTTATTTTACAAACCCAAACAAAACACTGCCAGGTTGTGGCCTGTGGTCACCATAAGTTCTCTCCTGCTTTCCACCCCTTTCCTTCTGCTGTACAGGGGGTACTGGTGTCCATGATGGATGACCACAGTGATGACTCAGAAGCATCACAGATTAAGGGTGTTAATGACATTTCTGTCCCTTGGCTTGTGTCTGGATAGACCAGCATGTGAGTAGCCCAGCTTAGGGGACCACTCAGCAGGTATGAGAAACAAGCAATGAACCACATCTCCCAGTGTGACCTGGATCATGTTCTAATTTCCTCCTTTGGTTGTTTTTGGCGGCTCTTCAGTAGCTCTCTTGTCCCTGGATCTGGACTGCAGGACTGCCTTCTCTATAGCCCTGAGAAACTTCCCTGACCTGCCACAGACTGGATGGAAAATAGTAGCAGGTTGCCTTGGTGAGGGGGTGGGGGAGGGTGGTCCTTGCACTGTGGGATACGAAGAAAAAGATAGGAGAGAAAAAATCTTTTTGCACTTAATGAAAGTGTTCTCAGTCAAGTAAAATCTAAAAATAGCCTCTGTGTGATAAGAACACCTGACCCCTAAAGGTCCAAAAGGGAGATGTTAGGGGAGGGTCTGGCTGCAGAGATGCTAAAGGTCAGAAGCAGACTTTGAGGCTTTATTGTTGTATATGTTTAAATACTAGGTCTGTGTTTTGATAACTGAACTTGCTAATAGCCAGCCACTTGAATTGCTGCTTCCAACTCTTTGTTTGTTTTAAATAAGAAGATTCAGCCAGTAATAATGGGAGGAGCTGCAAATGACTTCCCCAGTTGGGAGTGCCTCCTTGTTTTTCCTTCTGCCTGGGCATGCTGATGTGCAGGCCACACTCACAGACTCAGACATCTGAGGATATAGCCTAAGGGAGCCCTCCATCTGTATATTTATTTAAGAGGTGCGTATAAGAAGGCCCTCAAGTACCAAAATATATAGATAACTGTGGGTAAAAGCAGGACTTCTGTTGGGAGAGTTTAAATACCCTATTTCTCCCGTATTCATTTCTTTCTTCTTTCATTTGGCAAACCTTAAGTGAGCACCTAGTGTGAAAAGCACTATGCTCTTTGCTGTGAGACAGCTGAGATTTCTTTAAAAATGGGCCTTTACTCCTCCCCTTCAAAAACTTACTATCTGGTGGGAGTACTCTGATCGTCTATTAAAGCATACCCAAGTCACCCACAGTGAAAGGTACTATAGGAAAAATGTTTAAGGAATGATACTGAGGATAGGTGTTGTAGGAATCCAGAGAAGTAAATGTCCACTTCTAGCTCAGAAGACACTGAGGAAGATAGGTACAGGGGAAGGAGTGGGATAGAATAGAACAGCAAATATTCAGAAGCCAAAAAAAGAAAAGAAAAGAAAAGAGAAAAGAAAAGAAAAGTCTGGTACACCAGAAGACTGGTTTATCAGGTGAAGAATCACATAGGAATGTATACTGAAGTGAAATTGGAAGCTAGGGGCCAGATTGTATACAGCTTTTAATGTCAAGTTCTACTGACTTAGACACATATAGATGGGGGAGGGTCAGGGAAGTACTTCCTAGGATCTCAGAAATGCAGGATATAAGGGTGACATTAGAGCAGAGAACGACAGCTCCTCACTTTTAGAGTGTCTACTAGGCCAACAAGTCATAGCTGTACCCTAAGGAAATATATTAATATAGAATGCGTCAGAGATGTAGAAAGAATGTAACTTTCAAATAAAAGATAGCCCTTTAAATTGAGACAATTAAGAAAAATTCATTAGATTCTGTTTATTTTTTCATCATGACTCAGCGAAAAGTTAATCACAGTTATTGATGTGCCTAATTCCCTTAGCCCAAGTCCAAACTTACTAAGGAAGCTTATGACTATCATATGAATCTATAGGGGAAGATGGCACCAGAATCTACCTTGGTGCATTTGCTGCCACCCTGGCCTCATACACTGGTCTCTTTAGAGCTTCACTAACATGAGTAGGTGTTCTCTAAGGAGATCAGCTCTTGGGACACCAGCCAAATCACATTTCTAAACCTTCAAAGCCTAAGACTAAACCCCTAGATTTTGGAGAATTCATCAAGGAAAATGGACCCTTCTGGAATCTGCTCTGGACAGCTCACCAGCTTTCTCTCTGGACCACCTTAGAGAGCACCACTTCATTTACAATACCCATAGTTCTAATTACAGAAAAGTTTATTTTATAGACTTAACTCTATTGCATAAGTGAATCAGCAATAAGTGAATAGAATGCATTTGCACTGAAAGAACCTAAATGTTTACATTTTTTGATGATTCAAGAATACTTCACCAAAGGATGCATCTAGAATATATTAGAACTCTCAGAACTTCACAGAAAACAACCCAATGTAAAACAATGGGGGGAGGTGATAAGATAATTGAACAGGCACTTCACCAAAGAGGATATCTGGATGACAAGTAAGCACATAAAAAGTTGTACAACAACATTAGATTATTGGGGAATGCCGATTACAACAATAAGTTACCATTGTACATAATGGCTAAAAGAAAAAGTATTGACAATATCAAGTGCTGACAAGGATACAGAGCAACTGGAACTCTCATGCATCACAGGTGAGAATGCAAAATGGCAAAGCCACAGTGGACAATGGTTTGCCATTTTCTTTCAAATGTGCACAAGCCATCTGACCCAGAAATCCCATTCCTGGATATTTATCATAGAGAAATGAAAACTTATATTCAAATAAAAACCTATACGTGCATGTTTATAGCCACTCTAGTTATAATTATCAAAAACTTGAAATGCCCTAAACACTCTTCACTGAGTAAATGGGTACACAGAAACTACTTCAGAATCTTATAGTACAGTATCATGAGGTGGTATCATAGAAGGAAAATGGCTGTATATTTTCTTCTATTGATTAAAAGATTCCAGATAATGTAAGGATTTTTGCAATTATGAACATGAGGAAATGTGCAAATTGTCCACTGATGCCTGTGTTAGCATGCATGTATGACTATGTTAAATCTAAGTGTGTAACTACTGAGTATGAAGTATGAGTTTTGAAGGAGCTAAAGGCAATGTATGTGAGTGAGAGGAGCCAGAGAAAGTCTGTGTGTAGGATAAAAGAGTCTCTGACAGTGTTGGCTTCAACTCCAGAGCTAAAGTGAGGCAACTGCTTGTCTGTGTGTATGGGTTTGACTAAGCTTTTAAAAAATTAATACTTAAAATCATGGAGATTTTTTAAAAATTGGTCTTTTGTGTGTGAGACATAGAAAAACCCTGTATTTATTTTGATTTTTTTAAAATTATTTATTTATTTATTTATTTTAAAGAGAGAGAAGAAAGAAAGAGCACATGAGTTGGGGGTGGGCAGACAGAGGGAGAGATTCTCAAGTGGACTCCTGGCTGAGCCCAGAGCTGGAGCCACTGGGGGTGGGGGACTCGATCTCACTACCCTGAGATCATGACCTGAGCTGAAATCCAGTAGGACACTTAACAGACTGAGCCACCCAGGCACCCTGAGAGCCCTATATTTAGATGAACTCAAGAGAGTAGACAAAGAATTGGCAGGAAGTGTGGCACTGTGGGAGGACACTGTCCCTCTCCTCATATTGGTGCAGTCTCTGCCATTCGCTGTCCTGCGTGCTGAGGGACATCACGGGGTATGATCTATCCTCCCCACGTGTCAGCTGCTGCATCTGTAAACTGAAGTCCTAATGCAGCATAAATTCTTTAGGGTTCCAAAATGTGTTTCACCCGCAGTGGGAAAGACATTAACTGAATGAAATGAAACGTAGGTTTACCAGCAGGTGGCAACAGAGGTGATTGTTTATCTGGAAGGATTAAACTTGTATTATTTATGAACCAGAGCTGGGGACCATCAGAACTTGATTGAGCCCCCAGCTTCACTTCACTGTGCCTTACACTAGCATTCTGTGCGACAGAATTGTTCAAGGAAATTTAGTTAAACGTTTCATCTTTCCCTGACAGCTGTTGTTGTGCTCGAATTTCTTTTTTTTTTTTAATTTATTTATTTTCAGCATAACAGTATCATTATTTTTTCACCACACCCAGTGCTCCATGCAATCCGTGCCCTCCTTAATACCCACCACCTGGTACCTCAACTTCCCACCCTGCCCCCGCCACTTCAAACCCCTCAGATTGTTTTTCAGAGTCGGTGTGCTCGAATTTCTAATGGAGGCTCCTCTTGGAGTCTGACAGTTTTAGTTGGAAAAAAAAAATGGATATAGTGGCAAAACCATTTATAGTCCCATAAATTAGAAGTATTTGTGGTGAAGGGAGGCTCAAAATGGTGAAATAAATGCTATGTTCAATTGTAACCTCCTGGCATTATTAAATGAGTCTTACCTTAACTCTCAAAGAACAAAAATAAAGCAATTAGACTACTTTTGAAAGTTAAAGGGACACTAAGTGAATTTCTCAGACCTTTGCTAATTCCTTCCACACAGGAGAAAACCCTTAGATTTCAAGGGGAATATAAACTTTTTATTTACATGTAATAATTTCAAAGGCCAGTGGAACAGGGAAATTTGCTCTGAAACTCGTGTCCCCAAGGGACAGCAAAGTGTTGCAAGAACCTCACTTGACTGTCCTCACCATAAAATTTACAGACTGCCCATTCACCCTCCTGCTTCACGAGCTCTCCCTGATTCTCTGGCTCTCTCTCCTTCTCCATGGCTCCTAGCCTCCTGACTCTCAGTCTCATTTTTTCCATGGTCTCCCTCTTCTCCTGTGGTTCATCACTCCCTTCAGTTTCCCCCAATCTCTCCTAACTGGAAGGGAATTTGGAATACATAATTTAGAAGAATTAAAATTACTTTTGCTATTTTTTATTGTCTTCAATTTACAGGTTTACCCAATTCCATGATATTTCTAAAAATCAGAAATAAATTACTTTTTCAATTACTTAACATTTTTTTAAAAAAGATATTATTTATTTATTTGACAGAGAGAGATCACAAGTAGGCAGAGAAGCAGGCAGAGAGAGAGGGGGAAGCAGGCTCCTTGCTGAGCAGAGAGCCTGACATGGGCCTCGATCCCAGGACACTAAGATGACCTGAGCCGAAGGCAGAGGCTTAACCCACTGAGCCACCCAGGCACCCCTTACTTAACTTATTTTTTTAAATAAACACATTCATGTGAATCAAAATTCCAGAGATACAAAAGGGTGAAAATGTTTTTACTACCCCTTCTCCCACACAGCTCTCTTTGGAAGCAACTAATGTGACTATTTTCTGATAAATACTTCCGGAGATATTATATGCATAAACAAGCTGTTAAACACATATATTAATATGTGTGTGTATGTGTATGTATAGATATGTACATATATAGTATATACATCCTTTATATTTATTTACTTATTCTTATTTTTCTTTATTCTTACACAAATCACAGCATATTTATTAAAAGCACCCTGCTTCTTTTTTTTAACTTAGCTATATATCTTGGCAATCATTCCATATGAATTCAGAAAGAACTTTCTTTTTCACAGACTCAAGAGTATTATGTTGTGTGGAGGGTCCATAATTCAACCAGACCACTACAGTAAGGATGTTTCCAATTGCATGCTATTACAAACAATTCTGCCATGAATAATTTTGTTCATATGTCTGAAGGATAAATTCCTAGAAATAGAATTGCTGGATTAAAAGGCATGAGCATTTGTATAGTCAATAAATACTGTAAAACTGTTCTTAGAAGTCATACCTCCCAGAGGTACGGGAGTGCCTGTCTCTCTGCCTCGTCACCAGCCAGCCCTTTCCATTGCTCTTTTTTTTAGAATTCTTCTGCTGATTCTTATTTTTCTTTTCCTATGGACTTCAGAGTCATCTTCTGTAACCACCCCACCCCGACACACACACCAAACACAAAAACAAAATCAAAACCCTGTAGGAATTTTTATTGGAGTTTCATTAAATATATAAATTAACCTAGGGAGAATAGATAGTTATTTTTGTGATGACAACTCTCTTTATAGATCTCTCTGTACTCTCTTTTCACTTGGTAAAGTGTTCATTTCTTTCCTCAGTAGCAGCTGGATATTTTCTTCATACGAGCTCACACATCTCTTCTTAAGTTTATCCCCTAGTGTCTTGTCTTATTGTTGCTGCTATTGTCGATGGGGTGTTTCCTTTTATCTTTTCTAAGTGATTGCTGTTTTATATACATACATTTCAACGCTTTGATTTCTGTGCCTGGTATCTCGCCACCTTACTGAATTCTCATATTATTTGTAATAGAGTCCGTTAGGTTTTGGGGATATACAATAATGGTAACTTTATCTCCTTTCCATTTTGTATGACTGTTTTGGACTGAATGTCTGTGTCCTCTAAAAATTCATATGTCAAATCCCTAACCTCCAATGTGGTTATATTGGGAAATGGGGCTTCTAACAAAGGAATTTAGGTTAACTGAGGTCGTAAAGGTCAGGAGTCCTGATTCCGCAGGATGAATGTCCTTAACAGAAGAAACACCAGAGAACTCTTGAGTTCTCTCTGGCTTTCTTTTTTCTCTTTTGCTCTCTCTTCACCATGTGAGAACACAATGAGAAGGTGGACATCTGCAAACCAGGAAAGAGAGTCCTCACCAAATACTGACTCTATAAGATTTTGATCTTGGACTTCTAGCCTCCAGAACCATGAGAAGATAAATTTCTGTTGTTTAAGCCACTCGGTCTAAGGCATATCGTTATAGCAGCCCTAGCACATTGATACAACCTCTATTTTCTTCATTTTATTAAATGTATTGGCTAGCCAGAACCAGAACAATGTTAAGTAATAATGAGAATTGTGAACATCTTTCTCTTATGTCAGAATTGAGAGAAGTATTTCTAGTGTTACCCATAATGCTGGTTTTAGGTTGATAAATATATAATTATATTAAGAAAGGAAAGATACTTCTATTTTCATTGAGTTCTTTTCTTAAGTTTTTAAATTCCAGTATAGTTAACATAGAGTGTTCTATTAGTTTCAGATATGCAATACAGTAATTTAACAAGTCTATTCATTACTCAGTACTCATCATGATAAATGTGTATTTTCATTGAGGTTTTTTTGTTTATTTGTTTGTGGTATTTGTTGAAAGTTAACAAATGCCCTTTTAGCATCTATAGTGATTGATGGTCATATGCTTTTTCTCCTTAGATCCACTGATAGAAGTTAATGTCTTTCTATTCTCAAGCCACATATGTATTACTAATGGATGTCACTCTTGATTATAGTACGTCATTCATTTTCACTGATGTTACAGTCTATTTACTGATATCTGGTTTAGGATTTGTGTATTGACATTAATAAGTGACATTAGCCTATATTATTTGCATGGTTTTGGGTGTCAATGTCATCTCAGACATTACATTCTTTTTCTATTTCCTGGAAAAATCTTAAGAGCAGTGGAATAACCTGTTTCTTTATGGTGTAGTTGAATTCCCTGTGGCTTCCTGGTGCTTTGTCATTGTCTGGTTGTTGGGAGAATGATACTTCTTTAAAAACTTTATTATTGTTTTAAAATGATAATTTGTGTAGATATCCAATTGTCTTCTAGAAAACTATATATTTCCCAAGAAATATATCAAATTTATTTGCAAAACTTTCATGAAGATAATCTCTATGTTTCTTTTATTATTTCCTGTATTTGCAGTTATTGTTCCACTTCATGATTTTTAAATTTTTCTTATTTTAGATATTTGCGCTTTTTCATGATTAAGTACATGATTTTGTCCTTCAAGGAATTAGCTTTTGAATTTTATGTGCTCTAATCTTGTTTTTTCTTTAATTAAATAACTTCTGCTTTTATTTGATTAAGTTCTGCTCTACTCTTTTTTAGGTTTATTATTGTCCCTATTATCATTCATCTCTTATTTTTTAACTCCTTGAGAAGCATGCTACTTCTTTCATTTTTAACTTTTTTGTTTATTACACTACATATGTAAGACTATGAATTTTCCTCTGAGGACTCCTTTATTTGCACCCTGCAAATTGTAGCATTTAGTATTTCTAAATTTATTTGTGGCACAGAACTAAACTGATTGTTGTCTTGATTCATGGCACACTCTCATCATTGGTCAGTGAATAGCCCTCTTTTATTTATTTATCTGTCCAGTGTCTTTATTTTAATGTGAAGAGTTTTAAAATTATGCACTCACCACTTCCCATGTGTCTTTACAATAACCTATATCTACATATATTGTCCTTCTCATTGCCTCCATCTACCTCCTTCTCCCCTCACTCGATAAGAGATAAATATCATCCTGAATTTTCTATTTTTATTCCTTTTTTTATAGCTTAAAATATCTACTAGTCTACTCTTAAACTATATTTTACTTTAGATTTTTAATTTCTATTATTTTCTGAAGTCTGTGCTTTTTATTTTGACTTCCTCTTTGACATAAGCTTTGTTTTACAGAGAAGTTTGTTTACCTTTGATTTTGCAAGTCACAGAGCATTTTGTTTATTTTATTATCTTGTTTTATTATCAAGATTTAGTTTTACAACATCATGAGGAGAGAATGTTATCTGCACAATTTCTACATTTTGGAGCTTATTGATGTTTTTCTTTCTCATTTAAAATCTGGTCAGTTTGTTGTAAGTGCCACATAGCTCATGAAGAGATAGCCTAGTGTCTAATGTCGAGTTTGATACATATCTATCAAATCTACCTCATTACTTATGTTATTTAGGTCTTCTATATCATGATTTTTTTTTTTGTTTCCACCAGATCTGTCATGGACTGAAGGGCCCTAATTAAAATTTCTTGCTGTTGAAGATTCAGAACATCATGAGCATTAATTTATAATTTAACTGTCCATGCTCTTACTGTCAACCAGCAGAGTTTTGCTTTTTGTTTTTACTTTGATTACTGATATTTACTGCAATTTATTCAGCAGAACTCAAGGGCAGGTGCAGCAGATTGGGTGGGCTCTGTAGTAGAAGATGGCCTGGTGCTGCACCTCAGCAGTGGTCTGGATGCCGGCCTCTGAGAGACGACTCAAAGATCCAAAGTGGCCTCACATTTCCATCCATTTCTGCCCTTTGTGCTTCCACTTCTTCCCTCCACAGCCCAGTCACCATGGAGAATATATATATAATTAGAATATATATAATATACTATAGATATATAATATCTATTATTTACAGATATTTGAAGAATACAGATAGTGGCCATACTTTCAAAGCAAAAATGTGAACACTACTCACACTGAGTATTTGGATTTTAGGTACTTCCCATACTCTGGCAGGAATGACCACTCTCAGATTGTATCTTTCAAAGAATTGGCCTATTTATTCTAGGTTATCAAATTTGTAGGCATAGAGTTGTTCATAGTATTCCTTTACTGTCCTTTTAACACTTGTGGAATCTGTGTTGATATCGCCTCTTTCATTTCTGACCTTAGCAATTGGTGCCTTCTCTCTTTTTTCTCTTAGTTAACCTGGCTAGAGGCTTATTGATTTTATTAATCTTTTCAGAGAACCAACTTTTGGCTTTATTTATTTTCTCCCTTGATTTCCTGCTTTCAATTTAATTGATTTATGCTCTAATTTTTATTTTTTTCTTTTCTTCTGCTTCCTTTAGGTTTAATTTGCTCTTCTTTTTCTAGTTTCCTAGGTGGAGACTTCTATTATTGATCATTTATTTTTCTTCTTTTCTAATATATGCATTCAATTCTATAAATTTCCCTCTAAACCCTGCATTTGATGTGTCCTACAAGTTTTGATGAATTTTCATTTCACTTAATTCAATTTTTTTTTCATTTCTCTTGAGATTTCTTCTTTGACCCATGTTTAGAAGAGTTTTGTTTAATCTCCAAGAATTTTGGAAAGTTCCAGCTATCTTTCTGTTATTGATTCCTAGTTTAATTCCACTGTGGTTTGAGAGCAGATATCATATGATTTTTATTCTTTTAAATATGTTAGGGTGTGTTTTATGGCCCTGAATGTAATCTATCTTGATGAATATTCCATGTGAGCTTTGGAAGCTTCATGTGTATTCTACTGTTATTAGCTGAAGTAGTCTATAGATATTGATTATATCCAGTTGATTGATAGGGCTATTGAGTTTAGCTAAGTCCTTACTGATGTTTCGGCTTACTGGATCTGTCCATTTCTGACAGAGGCGTTTTGAGGTCTCCAACTATAATAGGAGTTTCATCTCCTTGTTTTTTTGTAATGAACTAAATATTTATATTCACCACCACCACCAAATTCATACGTTGAAATCCTAACCCCAAAGGTGATGGTATTAAGAGTGGGACTTTGGGAGTGATTAGATCATGAGGTCAGAGTCCTCAGAAATGGGATTAGTGCCTTTATAAAAGAGGCCCCAAGATATCTTCTGCTCCTTCTTCCATGTGAAGTTACACTGAAAAATAACCATCTTTGGACCAAGAAGCTGGCTCTCATACGATACCAAATCTGCACACATCTTCATTTTGGACTTCCCAATATCTTCCCAATAACTGTTGAGAAATAAATGTTTGTTGTTTATAGACCATGGTTCTTTTCTTTCTTCCTTCCTTTCTTTCTTTCTTTCTTTCTTTTTTTTTTTGTTGTTGTTGTTGTTGTTGTTGTTATAGCAGCCCAAATGGACTGTCAGGTTTTATCTTACATAGTCTGAGCCTTATTGTTTGGTATGTCCACATTAAGGTTTGTTATATCTTCTGGAAGAATTGATCCTTTTATCATTGTGTAATGCTCCTTTTTATCCCTGATAACTTTCCTTGCTCTGAAGTCTGTTTTGCCTGAAATTAATATAGGTACTCCTGCTCTCTTTTGAGTAGTGTTAGCATGCTATACCTTTCTCCATCTTCTGCTTTTGATCTTTATGTGTCTTTATATTTAAAGTGAATTTTTCTACTCACTATAAAGAACATATATACATGTTGGGTCTTATTATTCATCCACTCTGACAATTTTAGTCTTTTAATCAGTGAATTTAGACCATCAATGTTTAAAGTGATTATTGAAATAATGGGATTAATATCTACCATATTTGTTATTGTTTTTTATTTGTTGCCTTTATTCTTTATTCCTGTTTTTGTCTTCTGTTCTTTCTCTGTCTTTTGTGGTTTTAATTGAGCATTTTACATGATTCTATTTTCTCTCTTTTCTTAGTGTATCAATTATAATTATTTTTTAATTTTTTAATGCAGTCACCCTAGAATTTTCAATATACATTTACAACTAAACCAAGTCCACTTTCAAATAACACTATACTGTCTCATAGGTAGTATAGGTACTTCATAATAATAAAATATTCCTAATATCTCCCTCCTATTTCTTGTATCAGTGTTATCATTCATTACACTTATATACAAACATTTATATGTGTTTGTGTATATATATATATATATATATATATATATATATATATATATATATGGAGAGAGTGAAGCATACATCAGATACATTGTACCTATTTATCATTTTGAACAACTGTTATTTGTTACAGCAATGAAGAATAAGAAAAATAAACACTTTTATTTATCTTTACTTATCCATTCTCCAATACTCTTCCTTTATTTTTGTAAATACAAGTTCCTGACTTAAATCATTTTCCTTCTCCCTGAAGAAGTTCTAGTAAACTTTCTTGCAAGGCAGGTCTACTGGACAATTTCCCTCAGATTTTGTTTGTCTCAGAAAGTCTTTCCTTCTCCTTCACTTTTGAATGGTAATTTCACAGGGTAAAGAATTCTAGTTTGGTTGTGTTTTTCTCTCAACACTTTAAAAATCTCACTCTAGGGGCATCTCAGTGGCTCAGGCATTAAGCATCTGTCTTCAGCTCTGGTCATGATCCCAGGGCCCTGGGATCGAGCCCTGCATCAGGCTCCCTACTCAATAGGAAGCATGCTTCTTCATCTCCCACTCCCCCTGCTTGTGTTCTTTCTCTCAGTGTGTCTCTATCTGTCAAATAAATAAATAAAATCTTTAAAAAAAAAATTCAGTCTACTCTCTTGTGTGTATGGTTTCTGAAGAGAACCCAGATTTTTTTTTATATTTATATTTATTTGTATAAATTTTATGTTCAGTCCTCTAGGGATAAGGTGTTTTTTTCTCCCACTGATGTTTTCAAGATTTTTTCTTTATCTTTGCTTTTCTGAACTTTTAATATGATACATTTAGGTATAATGATTTTAGTATTTATTCTTAGTGTTCTCTAAACTTTTTGCATCTGTGGCTTAGTGTCTATCATTAATCTGGGGAAATTCTCAGTCATTATTATTTCAAATATTTCTTCGGTTCCTTTATCTCTTTATTGTCTTTCTGGTTTTCCAATAAAGTATATGTTACTTTTGTAGTTGTCCCACTGTTCTTAGCTATTCTGGTCTTCCCCCCCCCCCCAGACTTGTTTTTTCTCTGCCTTTAAGTTTTGGAAGTTTTTATTAAGATATCCTCAAGTTCAGAGGTTCTTTCTTTAGCCATTTCACAGATATGTGAGGGTAACACCACCTTCCCTCTAACCATGACAGGGATCCCTTTTATCTCTCAGGCTTGTTAACCTTCAACCTCTAACAATTCATCAGTTATAGTCCAGGTTTTCCTACTTTAGTACTGGTTCCCTCAGAGGTTACTGCTCATGGGTGTCTATCTTGTAAGTTTCTGTTTCTTTAGTTTTGGGGACAGCAGTTTGTCCTGTGATCTAAGTTCTCTGGCTCTAAAAAGATTTGTTGATTTTCAGTTTTTTCAGCTTTTTACTTGTTGTTAGGACATAAGGAGCCTTCTAGGCTCCTTTTATGTTGGACAGGCAACTGAAAGTCTTTAAGGTAGTATTTTAAAATCTGTATACAAGTAATAATCACTTCATCCTCACAAAACATCTTATGCAAATCAGCATGAATCTGAGATGATGTTTAAAACCCAACTGACACAGAGAAACTAAGAAAGTTATCCAAGGGCACACAGCAGACTAGAAGCTGAGAAGGGATTAGATGTGGAGAGCCTAATTCCCAGCCTTGTGTGTAGACCACACTGGCTACAAACATACTGGCTAATAGCTAAACCAGATAAATGTGCATGAAGTGAGCCACTTGTGGCTGCCAAACTTGTCCTTTTGTGCATAGTCAATAAGCCAATGATCCAAAAGTCAGGGCCTTTTGCACACACATAACAAGAACCCAGCCTGGAGAGGCTGTGCTCCAAGATGCACGTACCAACTATCTCTGATGGTCATCATAGTGATTATTCATGGCATTCGTATGGTTCTCCTTGGTTTTTGAAACATTTTTATGTAATTTATCTCAGATATTACTCCAAATCATACTAGGAGACTATGAAATATATTTTTTCTTTTGTTTTCTTAAAAGTTGGTGAGCCAAGGATGCCAGTAACACAGCACTGGAGCTGAATCTACCCTAATGAATATGAGGAAATAGGCAGAAGGCCTGGTTTTTAGATGAGCCAGGATGTGATCCTTGAGGTCAGATCTAAGTAGGGTAGACAGCATTGGCCTGGCAGGGGACAAGGTGGATATACCACATAGGTAAGGGAACTATGCATCTCTTAGTTACCAGAAAATGGGTAGTTCCAGTCTACGAGAGTCTAAGCATAAATACATACCGTGACCTTCAGTGTCTGGTACAGGATGTGGTATATAGAAGACAATTGCTAAATGCTTGAAGAATGAATGAATGAACTATTTTCTTCACACCACTGTCATTTTATTACTTCCTCTTCTGAGGGAAGAAGTGGTTATTAAGCACTAATCAAGTTAAGAATTAGATTCTGCCAAGTTGATTATTTAATTTGCAAAACACCACTGTAAGGAGTTTGTTGTTTTCTCTGCTCTTTATACCAAGTCTAAATACCTCTATCTGATAATACCTGACTCTATAATCTTTCACCCGCCCGTCACTCTCCATATGTCCTGATGCTCTTGTTGTTCATTCTGGCCTCTTCTACCTGGGCAGGAACACTCTGCCCCTCCACCTTTTCTAACAATGCTTTTATTTGTTAGAGTTTGGGTTAAGACCTACCTCTTCTATGCAGCCTTCTTTAACTTGGCCCTCCGTGAAATTCCCTTTTGAATTTCTATAACTTACAAAGTTGATATCATATATTTTATACTCATCTTTCTCTTAAGTTACTGAGTTATTTTATGTTCCTCTCATATCTGACTATTTGGGTTGTAAGTTCTTTGAGGATAGAGCCTGTATTCAGTGGCTAGCACAGATTCAAGTACAAAATGGGAGCTCGATGAGTAGCTATGAATAGACTGATTGATTAGTTTTAAACACATAGCTGAAGAAGTTAGCTACTATCCTCACTATTTGAAAATTTCCTGGAAGACATGTAGTATTCAGGGTCATAATATGTCTGTCTATGACCAGGTGTTAAAAAGTTCTTCTCAAGCCCAAGCAAACCATCCTCCTGTTTCTTCCTATCTTAGTCTTCTATTTTGCTATTCAGATTAACTTCTATACAGGCTCCTGGCCTCACCCTCTCAGTCACCTCTGTCCTGCATTATCTCCTCTGGTTCTCTAAATTAGCTGCATGGTTCTGTCTCTTGGGTCTCCCTGCTCACATATCCTATGTCCTTGACCTGAGCTTGAACTGCCTACCCACTATCCTTTCCTAAAGTAATCACCCAACAACATACCCAGGCAATTATAGAATTTTTATTGATATTAAAATAGGACTAAGAACAATAATGGTAAAAATAGAAATAGAATTATGCCATTGTGTCAGTCTGCAAGTTATCTACTAAAATCCTTCATGCCCTTCTTCCTGGGCACATAGCTAGACTATTTTTCCCAGGCTTAAGTGGAACCATATAATTAAATTATTTCCAATTATGTGAATGGAAGTGCCATATACACTTTTACAGGTCTGAACTATAAAGATTCTCATGCGTTCTTCCATACTTTTTCTGTCAGTTGGAAGTTGTGGCCCTAATGGTTGGCATAGCCACAGGGAATAAGAAGCCTGGGTCCCCTAACTACCTATGGAAGAGAGCTGAAGTCCACTTGGCAGCACTTCCCTTGAACAGTTATATGAGAAATAAACTTTTGTTGTGTTTGAGCTAGTATACATTTGGAATTTACTTGTGGTGACAGTTTAGCCTACCCTGACTAATAAATCCATCAAGTAAATGAAAACAGGTAGAACCATCATCCCACCCATATCTAACTCTAGAGAAGCACATATTGAAAAGGAAAAGAAATATTTGCCTGATAACAAAAGGAAAAAAGTCATAATGTGAGTTATATTTGTATAAAATGAGATAAGAAAACTTTGTGTGATGAGGTTCTTATTGCAAAGACCTGGGTTTTGTTTTGTTTTGTTTATTTAATTTTGTTTAAATTCTAGTTAGTTAACATTCAGTGTAATTTCATCTTCAGGTGTACAACATAATGATTCAACACTTCTATACAACACTCAGTATTCCTCACAAGTGTACTCCCCATGACCTATTTCACCAATCCCCCCACCAATCCCCTCTGGTAACCATCAGTTTGTGTGCTACATTAAGAGTCTGTTTATTGATTTGCCTCTCTTTCTTTTCCCTCTATGATCATTTTTTTTATTTCTTAAATTCCACATATGATTGAATGACATATATACACCATGGAATATTACTCGGCTATAAAAAAGAATGAAATCTTGCCATTTGCAATGACGTGGATGGAGCTAGAGACTATTATGTTGAATGAAATACATCAGTCAGAGAAAGACAAAGATGTAGGTTTTTGTTTTTGTTTTTTTAAGACCTGGGTTTTTAATGGCTAATAGTCTCGGTGTGAGCTACTCTTATCCATTGCATGAAAAATTCCTTGAGGACAGGCTCCTTTTTAATGTATGGTCCTGACAAATATCAGTAATTAATAAATATTTAGCTTCAATAAAATTAAGATCACAGGAAGTAGGAGCCTCAATTCCTACCTATTCCAACATAGCTAGCTCCGAGGACAATACTTTAAAAGAGATATCAATAAAGTCAAATGTCTAGAGAAGAGAAGGGAGTCATGCATAGTAAGGTCTTGGAAACCATGTAAGATGGGGAGCATTTGGGAATGTAAATGTCTAATCTAGAGTAGTAGGTATACATGTGTGCATATGTGTGTAGGGATAGAGGACTATAGAGAAGGCATGAAAGGGTAGTAAGAACCACAACTGCCCTTAAGAAATTTGAAGAGTTGCCATGGGGAAGGGGAGCTGTGTTCCATTCCTTAAAAGGTAAAATTGGCTTTATATAAAAAGAGATTTATATAAAAAAAAGCTTTCCAACAAGTATAGCTATTGGACAATGGGAACAGTACCTTAGAAAGAACAAAGCATCCCCTCAGCAGAAGTATTTCATCCAAAGCTGGCTGCTACCAACTGAAGACATTGTAGAAGATTAGACTAGACAGTGAAGGTCCCTTCCAAAGATTCCCAGAACCTCTGAAAAATAATCTTCAAGAGGTTTGCATTAATAAGATATTCAGGAGAGGCGGTCATTGGGGATCACATGTGTTTTCCAGTAGTCTCTGAGCCTCTCTCTTGGTCTTTCCCACAAGAGTGATTCTTTGGCCCATGGTAAGAGAGGGGGGCAAAGAAGGTCCAGGAGAAAGGAAGCCACATGCTAAGTCAGAGAGTCCATGATCAAGGAAATTTATTCCAAGTCTAGTTTCAGTTAGGAGAGAATAGCTGATAGAGACAGACAAAGCCATTAGCGCCTCAGTAGCTACTTTATCAAATTATGCCAATTTAGTCCAGAATACCGTCTGGAAAGATAAAGCTAATTAATTAGCCACATCTGGTTTTAAGAGATTAGTACCTATTGAGAAGGAGGAAAAGCTAACTTTATCATATGAGTTCCTTATGATGATCTGGGCCATTAGAGTCCAGGGATGGAAGGTCCAAAGAGGACAGTATAAGGGCTGAGGTAGCCAGGGTTTTGGGGAACTGCGGAGGTGGGAGGAGGAGTAGGGAAGAGTTTGCCTACTTTGCAGTTTAGCCTGGGGCCTCGGTTTATCTCTGAGAACTTTCTCTGGCCTGATGATATTGTTTGCCAACACCCAAGCTGGGATGTCAGGACTTGTTTATAAATGGCAAACACCTTACTACAGCTCAGCCCAGTCTTCCTTGTCTAGGCCAGTCTTGTCTCCTTAGGTTCAAGCCTGGTTTCCTTATCCCTCCCTCTGAGAGAAAGGAGGAATAAGGGAAAGAAGGATGTTATCTGTGCTTAATATTTGCCCAAAAGGCTGTCCATTCTCATGTTAGTCACACTACCACTACCAGCTCCCACCCCACAATTTATCCTTTCCACATCCAATATGATTACTTAACAGTTTCCTTGTCAGAGGAGTTCTGGAATCTATCCATAAGGAACCCTATTTGATTGGCTCTCAAACATCTAGAAACCTAACAAGAGTACTGGATAGTACAGAAATCTAGGAAGAAAGACAAGATAGGTAGTAAAAGCCATTGGAGGGGAAATTGTAGTGCACTTCATAATCAAGGAAGTCTTCACATAGAAAGAGGAAATGAACTTGAATCTTGAAGAATGAACAGATCTCAATTACCCAAAGAGAAGGTGAGAGAATTTCAAGTTGAAGAGACTATGCAGAGAGAGGAGAATGTGAGAGTATGTTAGAAGCCAATGAGTGAAAGAGTCAGACTGGATGGATCTTTTGAGAAAATTCAATGTTCAGTGCACACTTCTCACAAACCTCCAGCTTCCATGTACCATTCCAACTCTACTCATGATTGTTTGGGAGTCTCTAGACAGGAGTGAGCATTGCATGGTTGAGGCTGTAGATTAAGGAATGCTTGGAAAATGTTTCTCTGCGAAGAATCTGGAAAAACCTCCATGAAGTTTTCAAATCAAATAGAGAAAAGTTGATTGGATAAAAATACAGTTAAATAAATTCATAGCTGTTCAATTGCTGGACCAAAACTATATTCATCTCTTATCCCAAAATCTGCCACTGCTCATGTTTTCTCCCAGTTCTATGGCTAGTCACTTAGCCAAGTAGAAGTGGTAGTGAATTCTTTTTTTTTTAGAAAGTCACCTCCATGCAATATGTGCTCCTTAATACCCATCACCAGGCTAACCCATACCCTCCTACTCCCTCCCCTCGAAACCCTCAGTTTGTTTCCTGGAGTTCATAGTCTCTCAGGTTCATCCCCCACTCTGATTTTCCCCCCTTCATTTTTCCCTTCCTTCTCCTAATCTCCTCCATGCTATTCCTTAATAGCCATTGTCCTTCATGCTATTCCACAAATAAGTGAAACCATTTGATAATTGACTCTCTCTGCTTGACTTATTTCACTTAGCATAATCTCCTCTAGTTCTATCCACATTGATGCAAAAGTTGGGTATTCATCCTTTCTGATGGCTGGGTAATATTCCATTATATATATGGACCACATCTTCTTTATCCATTCATCTGTTGAAGGACATCTCAGTTCTTTCCACATTTAGCTATTGTGGACATTGCTGCTATGGGGTTCGTGTGGCCCTTTTTTTTTTTTTTTTTTCACTACATCTGTGTCTTTGGGGTAAATACCCAGTAGTACAATTGCTGGGTCATAAGGTTGCTCTATTTTTAACTTTTTGAGGAACCTCTACACTGTTTTCCAAAGTGGCTGTAACACCTTGCATTCCCACCAACATTGTAGGAGGGTTCCCCTTTCTCCACAACCTCTCCAGCATTTGTTGTTTCTTGCCTTGTCAATTTTTGCCATTTTAACTGGTATAAGGTGGTATCTCAATGTGGTTTTGATTTGAATTTCCCTGATGGCTAATGATGATGAACATTTTTTCATGTGTCTATTAGCCATTTGTATGTCTTCTTTGGAGAAGTGTCTGTTCATGTCCTCTGTCCATTTTTTGACTTGATTATTTGTTTTTTTTTTTCGGGGGGGGGGTGTTGAGTGTGAGAAGTTCTTAATAGATCTTGGATATCATTTGCAAATACATTCTCCAATTCCATGGGTTGCCTCTTTGTTTTGTTGATGGTTTCCTTCGCTGTGCAGAAGCTTTTTACTTGTTGAAGTCCCAAAAGCTCATTTTTAAAAAAGATTTTATTTATTTATTTGACAGAGAGAGAGAGAGAGATTACAAGTAGGCAGAGAGGCAGGCAGAGAAAAAGGGGGAAGCAGGCTCCCTGTTGAGCAGAGAGCCCGATGCAGGACTCAATCCCAGGACCCTGAGATAATGACCTGAACCGAAGGCAGAGGCTTAACTCACTGAGCCACCCAGGCACTCCTAATTTTTTTAAAGATTTTATTTATTTATTTGACACACAGAAAGAGAGAGAGATCACAAGTAGGCAGAGAGGCAGACAGAGAGAAAGGGAGACCAAAAGCTAATTTTTGCTTTTGTTTTCCTTGCCTTTGGAGATATGTCTTGAAAGAAGTTTCTGTGGCCAATGTCGAAGAGGTTACTGCCTATTTTCTCCTCTAGGACTTTGATTGATTCCTGTGTCATATTGAGATCTTTCATCCATTTAGAGTTCATCTTTGTGAATCATGGAACACTACATCAAAAACTTATGATGTACTGTATGGTGACTAACATAACATAATCTTTAAAAATTTTTTAAATAAATAAATAAATAAAAAGTCACCTCATACCAAGATCAGAGTACCACTTGCATTTCTCACAGTATGAGTTGCCACAGTTAGAGGTACTATTGGCCTTAAAGGCAGGCAGCCTTCTCCAAGACCCAAAAGTAGACCATGAAAAACCATGGCCCTGCATGTGTCACATTGTACATAGGAAACTTATATTTTCTAGTTCTTGAGTACTGACACCTATTATTCAAATGACATTTAGGTGTGCTGGACCCTTTAAATAGATCAGTGTTTCCAGTTGGACCGATTCATCTGATAAGAATAAGCAGCTCAAATGCCAATGCCCCATATAATATTCTTGCCATTGAAAAATATGAATTATGTTATATTTTCCTACTAACACTCATTAACTAGCACAAACATAGTGACTGACCTACATCTAGCATTTTGTGTAAAACACATGCAAAGGAGAAGACAATAGTAGACAGACAAGAGAGGACGAGCCATAGGATGGAAGGAATGGTGGGAGGTGTCTTTTATAATTCATCAACACACAGATAGAAAAAAAAAAACACAAAATAGAGATGACTCATTGTTTTTGTCTAGTTCTAAGGCAGTGGATCCACCAATAAATAAGTAAAACTTTAAAAGAATCTATAATCTAAAACAAAACAAACAAACAAAAGGAATATATAATTTAAAGGATGATCTGGAAATGTGGAACATCATGGATCAAAAAGTACCAAACCATCAGCGTCCAGGACACAAAATCATAACATGCCAAATTATCTTTTCTCTAGCATGACTTTGAAAGGTTGACAATCGCTTTCTTGATGCCTCTTGAGGAATTAGGACTCAGCAGCCATCTGACCTAGAAGTCAAAGTAGGGAGATGTAAGTACTCTTGAAATCCCTTCTCTGCCCAGTCTCTTGGGATTTCTGTCTGAGTTAATAGGATAGACGTTTTCAGAAATCACAGGCATGCGTGGACTATAGGAAAGTCTTCATTTCCAAAAGAGAGATTCTTCCATGGGCAAGATGAGGCTACCACAGAGCTATAACCTGCCAGTCTGAGGAGATTGTGACAGAACCCATCTGATAATTTGGTCAGGAGTTTCTCCCCAAAGTGGAAAACATCCCTGCCTCTTTTGGGAGGAGAGGAAGGGTTTGATTTTCCACCATCCCGCCCCGAAGTTCTTAAAGCAGTAGTAATAATTATTTCCTAAAGGAAAGTTGACATTTTTGTTGGAATGATCTTTGAGCTGACTTTCTCTCTAATCCTTCTGACACAGAAGACTTGTCGTAGAGTTGATGAAGAAGGTCAATATTTGAATGAGATAGAAGGCTTTAAGAGAAAACCCCCTTGAGCTAATTAAGGGATTAGAGGCTTGTCTTTGTTAGTAAGGTGCTTATGGAGCCCAGGACCCACTCTAATATAGAGGATGGTTCTGTAGAATGGCCAGGCAGCCACTTGTTTTAAACTGAGATAGGAGTGAGTACACAGAATAAAACAAGAGGGAAGGACACAGTTGAAGGAGGGAGTTTCTACCACAGTGGTCATACTGGCACCCTGTTGTGGCTCTGCCTGTGTTTAAGGGTCTATGAAACTTTCTCAACTTATTATATACATAAGGAAGGACTTGCTTCATAATCAGGAGAAAGCAGTCCATTAACCAACCACAGATCCAAATACTCAACATTTTCACACACTCACCAACCCCAATGGACAATGAAGTCCAAGGGCTGCACTTAAATTTTTTAAAAAGTCCAATAAAAATGCCTTTTGAAGAGGTCCATCTTTTTACTGTCTTTATACCATCTTTCACTGTTATACCATCTTTCAACAAACTCAACATAGTTTTGGGTATTTTTCTTCAGTTGGGTAGGAGATAAAGTAGTGGACTTTTACTTAATGGGCTGTGTCTTATAAAATAAATTCCTGTTCTTTAAAGACAAACCAGCTCATAATATATGTCTGGGACCAAGACCAAAAGGGATCAAGGGAAGAATTCAATTCACATCTCTCATCTCAGCTGTCTAATATATTTCATTGAGTTGAAAGGTGGGCAAATCATCCTCACTATTTAAGTGGCCCTCTACCCATTCTTTCTTTCCTTTTTTCCCCATGTTCTAACACATATCATTGAATTCATGTCAATTAAATACACTGGGGCTTGACTCATGGATGTATCCTCATCTAAGAACCCAAGTGAGAGCTAGAGATAAAAGGTAGGGTCTGATGCTTAAGGCTTTAGTTTCAGGACAAACTGGCTTCTGGAAAGTACTTTGTTGTTGACCTCTGTCTTTCTTAATAGTGCCCCAGAGCCTGGCACTTGGTTATCACCCTCTTCCTATTGATGATACATCTTCCTATCTTTAAGAGTTCTTTACACAATCCTTGGATGATACTTCTTGTTCAGAAAACTTTGATTAAGAAGAAACACAGATTTATGGGAAAGGGACCTGGAAAATTTCAAACAGACACATTTTTATTGCAACCCTCTGGATCTGTGGGAGAGAAAACAGGGCCCACAAGGATCAGCTCTGAATTTGCTCCAGCTCCTGGCTTTCAGTCACTCCCTTCTCTTTAAGCTCCCCATGTGAGCCAGCATTTTAATCTTTCCATCTCTCTCCCTCCTTCATCATCCCCTGTTTATTCACCTTTTCCATTCCCTAGTCTCATTTTCTCATTCTTTCTGATTGCCCCACTCTCTCACACTCATATCCCCTGATGTATCATCTTTCTGTTGGAGCCTGTACTGATGGCCTCTTTCCAAGAGCAGCAGGTTTGAATCAGCTCCAGTTTAAAATGAAGGCAGGGGGTGGGGGTGGAGCGAGGCCAAGAAAGGATATCAGCTCACTCCTGTCCAATGTGCAGAGTGTACAGCCCCCTGCAAGCCTCCAGGCTGGCACTCACGCTCCCAATCTTCCTCCCCACCCACCCTCCCTTTCTCTCTGCCCAGACACCTCTCCACACGCAGGTATGTACAAGAAAAGGCTTAATAATCCCTGGCAGGCAAGGCCAGAGACCCCCAGCCTCAATCAGGCAGCTGGTTTCCATTAGATGTTCCAAACCCTAAAAATACTCTTTTTCTCACTTATCTCTTATAATTTTTCCTTTCCCTTTCTCATGTTTCCCCTTCTGGGTTCCCTCCTGGGATGAGACCTAAATTAGGAGAGAAAGGCATGCCAAGCTTTGCATTAACCATCTTGTCATGCCCCAGGCCTCTGGCAGAGCAGAACCCAGAAATATTGGCTTCTTGTTTGTCTAGTTTGCTGTTCCACACACTGAAGGTTGAAGTCCTCCCAGAAGAGCTGAAGGGTTGAGCTTAGCTGAACCAGAGAATGCTGCCAGGCTCACCCCATCATGTGCTCTCAGTTGTGCTGCTGGCTGAGGCCCTTGAGCCCACTGTCAAGGTTGT
This sequence comes from Mustela putorius furo, assembly GCF_011764305.1. NCBI lineage: Eukaryota > Metazoa > Chordata > Mammalia > Carnivora > Mustelidae > Mustela > Mustela putorius. The sequence continues at coordinate 38,323,369 of NW_025421987.1, forward strand.
CTTGTGCTTGCTTACCCCTGGATGGTAAATGGTGTCTTGTGTACAGCTCTGGAGAGCATCATTGTGGGTGTGGATCCCAGTCTCTGTGCACAGGCAGCGTGACTTCAGGCAAGTTACATAACCTCCCTCATTTGTAAAATTGTGCTGATAACACGTACCTCAAAGGACTGCTAGGAGGATGAAATGAAGTAACTAATGGGAAAACATTTAGTTCAAGTCTGCACTCAGCAGATACTGGTTCTCTCCTCTTGCTCCTTCCAGTAGGATTTACTATGGATAAAAAACAAACCCTTCTCTAGTGCCTCCTACACCTTCCAAGTAATTAACTGAGCAATTAGAGAAGAATTAACCCTTAAATACCCAAGGTCTGAGTTGGGGAGTGCAAAATATTTGTTTCTTGATGGGTGTTTTCTCTCTAAGATAAAGAAGCAGAGAAAGAATGAATGTAAAATCCCTACATTAGAACAATGTTTATAATTGTTTACTTCTTATAAACCTGGCAACAAGAAGCTATGTCATTGTTGAGTCAGTGACCCCAGAGCAAAATTCCTCCAAGCCCCTCATCCTAAACCGTGGCAGTTAAGAATGCAGACTCCGGAACCATACTGTCTCTGGGTCTGGATTGAGGTTCCAACTCTTCCTAGCCATAGAGCATCAACAAGTTTTTTACTTCTTTGGGTTTTATTTCCTCTTCTGTAACTGAGAATAATAAGAGTACTGACGTCCCAGTGTTGTCGCAAAGATTGACCTAACACAGTTCACTGCCTTTTGAACAGGGCCCGGCAGAGAAAGGGCACAGTAAATGTTAGCCATCCTTCCCCAGCAAATCTTTCTTATAGTCTTGCTCCTCCATCATGGCCTTTCCCAAACTGACCTGTGTCCCGGGCGATAATCTGGCATCGATTTGCTACTCCCACCCCTGCATGTTTCTCAGGAGTCCAGTCACTTTGGTGGCTCTGGAATCCCAATCCTCACAGTGAAACAAGCTAGAAACTCCTCAACTGGCCTATCTGTAGTGGAATGAACTTCAGGAAGACATGCACAGTGGCCAGGAGGGATGACTTTCCTGAGCCTCAACCACCTGCATCCACCAACTCCGTAGCCTTCCTGAGACCAAAGCCTTTGTCTGGACATGCAGTCTAAGACAAACAACAGAAATGAGCAGTGCAGAGCCAGAGTCTTTAGCCTGCTTCAGAGGGATGGTGGTGCTGGATCTGCCACTCTGCCTGGCTCTGGGACTAAGAGTAAATGAGGAGCACTGCCCTCCCAGTTCAGAACCAAGTATAGCACAGAATTCCAAGGTCTTCAGCCCACAGAACTGACTCCCCTGTTCTCTGAACATAAACCAGTCTAAACTATTGGGAACCTTATAATATATTATTGTTGTTGTTGTTGTTGTTGTTGTTTGCTATTTCTTTGACCTATTTATACACACCATACACTGTGGAATCAGCTAGATGGGTTCTGTTCCTTCCTCACAGTGTGACTTGGGTAAATTGCTTAATCTGTCTGAGCCTCGATTTGTTCATCTATAAATGGGGCTAACAGCATTACAACTTTATAGATAGATCCCATCTTTCTCAATAGACTTTAGCCACAGCTACTCACTCTGTGACTGGTTATTCTGTTATCTTGTTCATTAAATTTCATTAATTCAAAGCCACTTCCTCTTATTCTATCTTTAGTGCTGTCAGAAAACAGCTGGTCATCATCGTTCCTACATATAACTACCTTCCAGAGACCTGAAAACAGTTAATAAATCATTCCTCAGCCTTTGAACTTCAGGTTAAACAATGCCAATTTCTTTAATCTTCTTCCCAAGAGCCTATCTGAAAATCTTGAATAATTTCATTTTTGATCTCTCTCTAAATTATTAACATCTCAGGTTTTAGTGCCCAAACATGCATGTATTATTTCAATAAAGGCCTGACTAACTAGTTGACCATAGGGTGTATAAAGTGGTCAGCTTTGGTGCCCACTAATTCATGCTCAGCTTAGGTGCCCACTAATATCCTCCATAAATATGCATATAAATGTTAGACTATGCAAATATGAAATAGAGAAGACAGACCAGTGTTTGTTCCTTTAAGAAGGCAGCCCCACAACTTCTTCAGTAAACTTGTCCCATTTGCCCAGGGAGGAGAAAAAGAACTACGAAAGGGACTCCGAAGGAAATCATTAAAGTGAGGAGAAAGCTCTTAAGAGACATTTTCTGCCCTCTGAACCTTCCTTGCTTGATTCCGTTCTCCCATGGTGACAGAGCAGCTAATATAAGTCTGTGCTCCTCTAGGCCCCTGTGGAGCCGGGCTGGGGTAGGACAGGAAATTACCACTCAGAAAATAAATGACCTGTCCCAGAGTCTTTTGTTAATGAGTCCAGGGCATAATAAATCAAGGTGACCCAGTCTCAAGAAACACAAGCCTGTTAAAAAAAAAAAAAGAAAAGAAAAGAAACCCCCAAGCCCCAGAGATGAAGAGGAGGAGAAGGGAGAGAGGGAACCACGGGGAGTCCTTATAAATCACACCCAGATGAAACTAGTACAGATGTTTTCTAGTTTTGGACCCACTCAAGGGGCAGAAAACAGATGCATGAGGACGTCAATGGAAGCAGCTATCTGTTTGTGAGGGAAGATGGGACAGTGGCCCCCTGGGGGACAGAGCCCCTTCTCTCACATGATATCCTCGGGGCTTTTTGTGGCCCAGTTTCTTCCAGCTGTCTCATTCGGGTCTGTCTCTCATCAGCACGGCCAGAGTGTCTTCTTGTGTCAAATGTAGGACCCAACTTCCCACCACAGCAGACTTGCAAAAAGAGAGGGCTGGTCAAGTCAATCATAAGAGGATCTTAGCTTACCGAGTAAACTACAGGCTGTCCATGGGGGACGTTTAACAATTAAATAGAAAGAACGTCAGATTGGAAAGCAATATTCCAGCATGTAGCAGAGAAATAAGAGCTTATCAATCTGGGTGAGACTCTCATATAAGACGGATATGCAAAGGGCATACACAGAGAGCCACAGTCTTTGCCGGCTAGAGACACGTGTCACAGCCACAGTCTCTGCAGGCTAGAGACACGTGTCCCTGTCGACTACTTACGAATGCAGAAACAGAGGCAAAAAGAGGCTAAGGAGTGACAACAAAAGGCATTTGCATTTGTGCAGAGTTTTCATCAGCATTATTTCTTTTGGAGACGCCCTGTGTGGTAGGTAAAACAGGTGTTTGTCCTTTTTTACAGATGAGGAAAGTGGGCCTGAGGAACTTGGGGAGAACCTCTCTGGGCCATGTAGCTAGGAGCCACGCTCAAGTTCTCGAATCTGTCTGTTGTCCTTCCTGCTCGGACATGGCTGTGCGCCAGGGTCCCAGCTGAGAACTGAGCTGATAGGGAAAGGGTGCTGAAAGGGGAAGGGTACGCTGTGGCCAAGGTCCATCACTGTTTGGTGGCTGGTGGTAGCTGGAAGGTAGGTGAGTGCTCAAGAGGAAGTTGGACCCCAGTTTATCCCATTCTCCCCGTCATAAAGAACCCCATCATTTCATCATTAGTCATCTCCCTTCCTCCCTAGAAGCATGGTCTCTGCTGATCTCTCACTCCTACTTGCTGTTGTTTCAAAAGAAATTACATCACACCAACCGCTTTTGTTTTTTTTTTAATTGTTGTCTCAAGCTGAATTCAATTTCAGCCACCATCATTATAACAGCTAGTTGGTCCACACTTTATATTTCAAAATCCTTTCATACCTGTTCCCTCCTCTGAAACTCTCAGTAAGAACTGTTGGAGAAACTTGACCAGAGTGGCTTGCCCATACTTACTCCACCCCTGAGAAAGGAGATCTCACCCCCTTGCCTGGACTACCTCCAAAGTAAACACAAGCAGTCAGATCCCCTTTGCCATGTGCCCCAGTTCTGCACGGAGAGAGATCTCCTTTCTTCTCCCGAATTCTCTGTAGACTCCCTCTACCAGCTCTGCCTCCTCTTGAAATAAAATAATGAGCATTGTGCTTTGGTCCAAATTGGAGCCCGAGCGTTTGCCTAACCACACAGTGTCATCAACCACAACAGGAAGATGCCACAGCAGGCTGCCTAAAATAAACCAAAATAAACCCATAGCTTTTCATTGGTTTGGGACCTAGATCTGTATGTAGAACAGCAGGCACACCCATGAAAATTAGGGCTGTTCCAAGTATTTCCAGTTTAACAGCAGCCTTCCACCAAGGCAGAACAGTGTTTTAGGTTCTCTTTCCTTGCTTTTTTTGTTTGTTTGTTTGTTTCGTTTTGGTTTTCACTTTGTTGTATTTCTTTTTTGGTTTCGCTCTATGACTCTGAATCTTTCATATTCAAGATGTTGATTCTCAGCTGGGTCCCAGAGGCAAACCCCCCAGGGTGTGGGTATATCAGTTTCCTGTTCCAAGAGGAACTGTTAAATGTCAATCAACAAATATTCATTAATTCCTACTAGTTACCTATGTTAGTTGGTGGAGGTGACTGTGATTACACTTTACGTCATCCTTGCACTAAACAGCTGGGGGACCTTGGGCAAGACCTTCCCCTTTCAGGGATGTCAGTTCTTGCCTCTGTAAAGTAGAAAGGGTAGATAGTTGACTTCTGGTTCCTTTCCAATCCTATTGCTCTATGGCCCAGGAGAATCTGCTGATGGACAGGGCCTGGGTGCCGCACATAAGAATAGATGTCCTTTTCATTTACTGATGTACAAAACTGTAAAAGGAGAAGGTAGGGTTGCATTATTGTATTTTGCAAGGACATCAGACTTTTCAGTGTATGGGAGCAAGGGCAGAGGAGTGGCTACGGACTGTAAAGAATTCATTACACATTTCACAAAAAGATTGTTAAATACAAATATGTGTATCACTTTATGCTCTTTTCTGATACATATTTTATATAGGTGTAATCACTTTATCCATAATATTTTTACTAGTTTTAATATTTTTACTATTTTAAGTAGTGTTGTTTTGTATAAATATTCTATATATCATATAGAGTCTTTTGAATTTTTTTAGTGGCTAAGAACATTCCATTCTATCATCCCAAATTTATTTTTGTATCTACTCATCTACTCCCAAACAATAGAATATTTGGACTACGTCCAGTATTTTTTCTTTGATTAATAACTTTGGCATATATTTTCCCTAAATTATTTCCTTTGGACTTTCATTTAAAAAAAAAGGGATTTCTTGGGGCGCCTGGGTGGCTCAGTGGGTTAAAGCCTCTGCCTTCGGCTCAGGTCATGATCCCAGGGTCATGGGATCGAGCCCCGCATCGGGCTCTCTGCTCAGCGGGTAGCCTGCTTCCTCATCTCTCTCTGCCTGCTTCTCTGCCTACTTGTGATCTCTGTCTGTCAAATAAATAAATAAAAAAATCTTTAAAAAAAAAAAAAAAAAAAAAAGGGATTTCTTAATCAGTGATGTAATCAGATTCTAAAAGACCCAACTAATTTATAAGGTGCCAGCAACTGATTAACATTTGTTTTCCTTAACCCATCTATATCATATGTAATATTTTTTATTTCTTTTGATGGCTTGAAAATTTTATAATGTTTCTAGTAACCTCAGTGATGTTTCTATTTTCATTTTTTCAATATTACTGAGGCTGATCTGTTTATCTGTTGAGTATTCTGTATTTCTTCCTATGTGGTTTATTCGTGCTTTTGACCTCAAGTCTAATAGTTTCTGAAAAGCATATCAAGGCTTTTGTGGGCCAAATTCTTAAATACTACCGATATTGTGGATACTCAAATGTGAATACATTCATTATCAGGAAGACGGAGATCTCTGTCTGTTTTGTCCACTCAAGTATTCCAAGCACCTAAAATAATGCCAGGCAAACAGTAGGTGCCCAATTCATAATCACTGAATAAGTAAATAAATAATTACTTAATATTATGAGGCACCCATTTTGTTGGGACAAATATGAGCATTCAGATTTGACATGGAGGAGACAAAAATAAGATCAAAACAGCTGGAGGAGGAAGGGAGGGATGTTTCTCACTCCAGAATTTTAAAAATCCACATAAGGTGAAATGGCAAAGTAAAAAGCTACTGAGGCACCTCTTCAGGTAATGACTTGATATTGTCAAAACATGTCACAGGTATCTGTGGGTTTTTGTCTCTCCCCCTCATTACTGCATGCATTACTAGTGTCAGACTAACTTTACTATTATCACAGTGTGAAATTAATACAAGCAACAAACATTTTCTCAGCTTTTACTATAATGTGCAGGTACTAAATTAGCCACGGACTAGGGAGTAGGGCATAGAATTCAGTCTCTGTGTATCTATGCATTGGAATCCAACCCTCAAGAAGAAAGAACAAACTACTGACACAGACTACAATATGTGTGACCCTCAAATGCTTTATGCTAGCTGAGAGAAGAAAGATACGGAAGAATACATATTGTGTGATTCCGTTTATATGAAATGTCCAGAAAAGACAGATTTATCAAGATGGAAAGATCGGTGGTTGCTTGGGGTTGGGGAATAGAGTAACTACAAAAGAGCACAAGGGGTCTCTTTGGGATGGTAAGATTGTTCTGATGCTAGATGTGGTGATAGTTGCACAACCCTGTAAAATTACTGAAACCCCATTGAATTGTATACTGATGATAGGTAGATTTCACTATTTTAAAATTGTAGCTCGATTAAGTGTTTTTTAAAAAGAGTGGCTAAAATGACTTGGCACTGTCAAAACAAAGCAAAACATAGTCCCCAGAGTAGGCAAACATTTAGAACACCGTCAGTTAAGGGCTGCCAGAGAGCCAACCCAGGGGCCTATGGGAGCAGTCAGGTGCCTGACCCGGTACTGGCACTCAAGGGAAGTTTCCTGGAGGAGATGATGTCTGGCTGGGAGAAATTGTTCAGGGAAGAGTAAGTGGGAGGATATGGGTTAGGTCAGACACACACTAAGTCAATGACAGCAGTATTCATGTCAAGGGAGACTGTGCTAAGGCCAAAGCCCACCTCGTTTTGAGCAGGTTTCAAGGAAGTTCAACACTGAATAATGCTTTGTATATTGGTTATAACTACCATTTGTCATGAGCCAGGACCTTCTTTTTAAAGATTTTATTTATTTATTTGAGGGAGAGCAAGAGAGAGCGAGCACAGAGGGAGAGGGAGAAGCAGACTCCCCACTGAGCAGAAAGCCCCACATGGGGCTCGATCCCAGGACCCTGAGATCATGACCTGAGCTGAAGGTGGATGCTTAACCCACTGAGTCACCCAGGTACCGCATGAGTCAGGAGCTTTGCATCCCGTAATAACGATCTTGCAAGTCAGGATTACAGACCCAAGAGACTAGGCAGAAAGGGTCCATGTTGCTTGCTAGGGATCACCTCCCCAGTATGAGGAGCAGAACTGGAATCCAAACATATGGCTGAGTCTAAAAGCCATGATTTCCCATTCTGTTATCTTCTCTGACCTCTGCATAGACATGTGACTATTACTGGTGGAGGATTAATGAGAAGGATATAGGTTCTGCTGACCTACTCAAAGAATTCCTAAAACCCATCTACAAAGAATTTGGCAAATGCAGTTTGACAGGGTCTCAGAGTCACAGCCTTTGTAATTGATCACTGTCCCTAGCACACTGTATACCCTAGCCAGGCATTTGAAATGTGCCGTTATCTATTTAGTTTTGGTTGTGCAAGTAAAGCTGCATAATCCTGGTTCACTTTGACTTCCTGATTTAGGCTAGACAATTATGAAATGCCATAGAAATCCAGTCTGTACTGCATAGCCTTCATTAAATGCCTTTTAATACTAATTTTACATGATCGCCAAAAATATTTAAGATGGTATGAGTAGAACAGAAACATGATTTCTTTTAAGAATATGTTTAGTTTCCCTTTCAGAATTTTTGAGAACTGTTTCTTCCCCTCACCTTTGGCATAAGTATCTACTCCTTATGGGAAATTGTGAGTTGGCTTGGGTGAGGCAAAGACACACATTCTTCTCTGGAAAGAATGGACTTGCATTCCTACGAGTAAAATAAATTAGGCCCAGTTTCTCCGTCCATTAATTATGTGGAATAAACAACCTTCCCCTGCTTGGAGAGAAGTACAGAAGCCCAGCACAAATTTCCTCCCCGGACTCAGGGGAAAGATCACTTGACTATCCAGGAGAAAGCCTGTGGCCTGAGAGGGCTCAGAGGATTGGAACAGGCAAGGCTCTGCAGCCAGATGTTTATAAGAAATCCACTGATAGAGACAATCCCATGATACAATCCACAGAGGACTGCTGCGCTGTGGGGAGAGGCTAGAAATGCAGCAAAGCAAGAGAGAGAAGGAATTTGCATCCAGTTTTGCCCCTGGGAAATTTCCCAACCTTGAAGACAGCCTGTAGAGTCTAGGGAATGTCCTGCCCCCGGGTAATTATGTTATTTTAGTTAGAGTCTTAGAATATGCCAAGAACATCACCCCAGTAGGAGGCGGGTGGTAAGAGGAAGGCAATGCAGGGCCTCTGATGGTCTAGAGTCAAGTTGAACCAGCTGGGATTCGCAAGAGAACGGAACCTCATCGCCACCACTCTATAGACAGAGAAATACAGAAATAGAGAAGTTTCACAGTTGGAAATGTGTTTGTGTCTTTGGTCTTTACACACTCGTGACCAATACTGCTACTACCTTATTAAGAAAACCTTAATTTTATTAAGAGATATAGGGATGCTCTCAGTTAAAACACTCAAGTTTCCCAGAATCCACTGAGGCTGGGAGAGGCCACATGATCCACTTTGGGCCAATGAGATGCAAGTGGAGGTCAATGCGTCGCGCTTTGGGTAATCACGCCGCTCTGGCCTCTTGCCCTTTGCCCTTCCCTTCCCTTCCGGAGATTCGTGCAGACGTCCGGTCGCCATCTTTCACCATGAGAAGCATGGCTGAATGCCAGAGGTACCGAAGGTAGCTGGATCCTCGGTGATTCCCAGCACACATTGCGCTAACCCCGGCCTGCCACCTCTGTACTTTTTATAATGTGAGTCCTGTCTTGTTTAAGGCGCTGTTTGTTGGGTCTGTGTTACATGCAGCCAAACAGAACCCCTAAATGATAACAGTACAAATGCAGTTAAAGGAGGCAGTGTTTACCTATGATGTGCTAGGTGCAGGAATAAAAGATAAGAAACCCACTACCCTCAGAAAATTCACACACTAGCACATGAACGAAAATCCATAAGCAAACTGTTCTAGCAGTTTTCTAAAATGGAGATTTGTTTAAAGTATTATGGGAACCAACTCATCAGTACTAACAAGCAAAATATACGGAAGTAAATTGTGTGGAATTCTAAAGTATTTCCATACCTTAGGATACATGTGCACATATAGATACATCTGATGCCCACCAAATAGCCACCATTCTTACTATTTATATAACCCCAAACCATGAAGTCACAGCTCTTTTACCCTCTCTTAAGTACCACTTTATGCTTGTTTATTTTCTCTGGTGGGGTCAGAGGACCTCCATGTTTCCTAAGTAAATTTCTCAAGCCCTTGTCAATTCCTTATACACAGGAGAAACCCCAAGAAGTCCAAGAAAAAATAAACTGAGTCTCAAAGAGCAGTGATAACAAAGGACAGTTTGATGCACACCCGGAAGTGAACGCTAAGGTGCAGCAGCCACATTTTCATCCACTGCAGCCCCTGCTTCTGCAACTGCTGGCTCTGCCTGTCTCTTGACTGTGATTCTCTCCCCCTCTACGTCTTCCTCCTTCCCTGTCTTGCCTAACTCCCCATCAGACCTCACCAGCCTCCTAGATGGCTCTGTTCCTCCTGCTTTCTCACACACCATCTCTCTCTTCATTATCCAATCATTAGTTTTAAAAAATAGTGAATTTTTAGAAGGTTATTTGCTGCGTTTCTTAAAAGGGTTTTTATCCAGGATTTTAATTTTTGAAGCTGATGATTGGATTCATTGATACTTTACAAAAACAAAGATAACTTGCTTAAGAAAATTTTTTGTAGAGATAATACATTCACCTGGGACAAATTTAGGCAGCTTGAAAATATATACATGAAGTATCTCCCTCACATTGGCGACCTAGCTCCCTTGCTCGGGGCAACCAACTTTGCCAGCTTTTTGTGTATCCTTGCAGAGCAACTCTATATACAAGTAAATACTTGTGCCCATATTCCCACTTTGTTCCATAAAAAGATGGCCACCCTTTATTGCACCCCTTTTTTTTTTCACTTAATATGACTTAAAAATATTTCAATACATGAAAAAGTATTCTCATTCCTTTTTAGCTCAAAATGATCCTTTCCATGAACGTATCATAATTTGGCCTTTGGCTGATGGAACTTTAAGTTGTTTCCAACCTTTATTTCTTAAAATAATGATGCAATGAATGGTATTGTACATGAGTCATGTCACAGAAAAGAGTATATTTTAGGATAAATTCATAGAAGAGAGTCAAATGATATAAGCACCAGTGATTGTGGTAAGTATTGCAAAATTTCCATTCATAAAAGATACTTTTTCACACTTCCACTTGCAATGTATGGCCATGCCTATTTCTGTAAACCCTCACCAACATGAATAATCAAACTTCTTGGACTTTGTCAATTTGATTGGTAAAAAATTGTCTACCAGTATATAGTATTTAATTAGCTCCAGTATTTAATTAGTTCCTCTTATGAATAAGATTTTTCATCTTTTACACATTTCAGAGCTATTTGTAACTTCCTTTCTGTTAAATATCTATTAATAACCTTTATTGTTTCATCTCTTAGGTTGGCAGGTTTTTTTAGTTGATATTTTCCAAGTTCTTTATTTGTTGGAGAAGTTAAACATTTATCTGTGATATAAGATGCACATCCCCCCCCACCCAAGTAGGTCATGAGTCTTTAGATTCTGCTTATCAAGTATTTTTACCTTGCAAAGATGCTTAGTTTAGATGTAGTCATACATGTTCATCTTTCCATTTCTGGTTTCTAGGTTTTGTTTCACAGTTAGAAAATCCTTCTGATAGACGGGGATTTTTTTTTTAAATTACCTTCTTATTCATGCATTATATTGGGTGTCAATAACTTGTTTCTTATGAGGCTGGTACAAGTTAGACAATGACCAGGAATCAAAGCATGGAGGCGTGGGGAATGAGTGAGAATCTGGATTAACATCTTCTCTACTTGTGGCTATATTGCCAGGCAAGAGGGCTTGGACTTCCTCAGACATCCACCCCATCTACTTGTCTGCAGTGGGCAAGTGAACAGGCCCACAGCTCTGCAGGCTAAGTGTATGTGAAAGGAGGATGCTAGAATGCTTTGGTGACATGCATGCATAAACATTTGAATTTCTTCTCTCAGCATGTCACAGTGGCACATCTTGCTGGACATCTATATGCTGCCTGTCTACATATGTTAGTGTTACTGTTTGTCCTCAAAGAAGAAGATTCTGGAAAAACTCTTAACAGCTTAAAAAAAAAAATGTGTCATAGAGAGTGCAGGGCTTGGAAGAGAGTCAGTCAGCATGTGCACTCCTTGGTTGAACAGGGCTTGAGAGAGAGCCAAATTTAGATGTGTGTAATGAGGCACCTATAACGAGCTAGGGCCATTCTGCCTCTCCCCCCTCTACCCCTTCCCCAATCACAGTCTCCAACCTTAAGGGTCCCAGCTCCTTCCTCCAGATGAGGTCATAGTTCCAGATAGGTACTTGAAGTAGGAAAAGCTGCCCTCCTGTAGGATTGAAAAACCTCCACCAGCCAGGAAGGGCAATTCTGAAGATGGCAGCATCCAAATTTTTAGAAGCAACAGCCCCTCTCTAAGTGTCCTTACAACACCAGATGAGCAGAGAAGCTGGCCACATACCAATCCAAACTCCACATATGGACCAGAGTATCTTGACTTACTTTTGAGGAGCCCTACTCACTCAGGCTCTTAAGACCTATCTTTGGTCTTCTTATTTTTAGGGCATTTGAAACCATGCCCTTTGTACACAAGGTTCTAAACTGAGAGTAGCGGCCAGAACCCAATGGGTGATACATGGTAGATCACTCTAAGGATATTAGCTTCAATCATCAGGTGCTCCCAGAGCTTGAGCTGGAGGAAGATGAATGATGGAGCTACTTGGGTCCAGAAGAACAGAATGATGGGAAGCCACAGGAATCAGAACTAGGAGTTTTGGGTGCCAAGAGGCCAGGTCATTTCAAGTCAATGTCATGGACTGTATCTATGTCATAGACAGAATCTTGGGGCAGAGTTAGAAGTGAGAGCTCAGGGACAGAGTAGGTTTATTATACTCAGAGTCACAGCTCTGTGTGGGAGCCAAGATGGTACAGGTGAGAAAATGCTCCTTTGCTGCCCAGCACCATCACCAGCTGGATATGTGATCAAGTCCTTTAACATTTGGGGCAGGGCACTTGGCTAGCTAAGTCAGTGGAGCACACAACTCTTGACCTTGGGGTTGTAAGTTCAAAGCCCACATTGGGTGTAGAGATAACTTAAAAATAAAATCTGTTAAAAAAAAATAAAAACAAAACAACAAAAACAAAAACACATTTGGGACATCAGTTACCACACAGGTGAGACATGGTTAACTCCACTGGTTTTAAGAGAGCCCCACTTGTTTCTGAGTCGGGAAGGGAGAGGAAGGGATTCATTTGAGTCAGGGACTCAGGATAGATGAGGACAGTGCTGCGCCCAAACGGAGAAGCAGCTATACCCATAAGAATTCTATAGACAGGTCCTTCCTCTGTTCCTGATTTGGGATTCAGGTCATTTGAGGACATTTTCTATCTGAAACTATAGCAGTGACTTGCGGCTTAAGTGCAAGTAGAGATCAGGAGGCCCAAGAGAAATGGCTCTAAGTTATGGACTAAAAGGTAAGGGTAATCAGCATGAAAAGAAAAGAGTGCCCATTCATTAATTCAGCACTGTTCACTGAACCCTTAATGCCAGGTACTATTTAAGGTGCCAGGGATATAGCAGTGAACAAAACAAAGTCCCTGCTCTCATAGTACCTCTCCTGTATTCTAATGGTGGTGACAGATGATAAATGAGATATATATATGTATTTTTAAATACATATTTCTATATTTATGTGTTTATATATGTCTTCCCTCCTTCCCTATCTGTCTTTTGCTGGCTCTATTCATACTTACCCCTAGTGCCAGTAGGTCATTAGTGGAGGGAGGATGCTATTCTGGATGGGATGGTCATAGAATGCGTCATTGGTTCTGATAGCACATTTGAGCAGAGCTAGAGTGAGATGAGGGAGGGAGCAATGTAAACACAGAGGGGAAAGTGTCCAAAGCAAAGGGCACAGTGAGCCCAGGGACAGGCAGGAACGTCCTGGGTGCCACAAGGAGGCCCCAGTCGCTGGAAACAAGAGAGTAAGTGTGGCATCGTAGGGGATAAGATCATAGGTTGGAGGGAACCTCGTGATATAGGCCACATAGGCCTTGCAAGCCATGATAAAGATTTAAGGATTCCTTTTGAGAGCAGTGAGAAGCTGCTGGAAGATCTCCTACTCATCATGTTACTAGAGGGCCTGAATGACACTGTGCCATCACTTGAATGGGATTCTCCAGGGCTGTACTTACCTCCTAGCCTGTGAAAGATTGTGCTTCCCAAACCCCAATTTTGGGGTGAATGGTTGTGCCCATCAGCCTCCGATTGTGTGCTTCTGGGCTGCAGTGGGGCCTGAAGAGGGGGAGAAAGACATAAAGGCTGCGAATCACAGGAAGCTTGAGCAAAGCCTTCCTCATCTGTACAGTGGTAGCTACAGGCATGGCCTTGTGGGTAGGGGTGGCCTTGACCTTTTACTTGAGCGGCATCTTGCACAAGTCAATGACGTTTACTCCAGTGTTTAGAAAGCAGTTTCTGCTTCCTAGTCTCTGAATTCTTCCTCCTAACCTCTCCATAGACCAGGCCTATGCATAACAGTGCCTAGGAGGACACCTGCTATGTCCATTTTCTTCTGCCTGGAATAAAGTACCAGTAGGCCCTTCACAAGCTTCTTCCTTACATAGGAAGTGAGACATCCCCTAAATTCCCCATACAGTTAAAGGACAAGCTTTGTCTGCAAAGTATATAGGCTCAGTTGGGAAAACCCTGCACTCCACATATGATTCAAATACATTAGCAGATATGCATTGCAAAGGAACCCAGATTCCAGAAACTGATTTCTTTCACAGGTGCCCTTCCGTGAAGCCTTAGAAAATGCAGGCAGTCTTCTCATCCTTTGTATGTTGTGCGTGCGTGTGTGTTTGGCTTACAACAGTAAGGTTTATTTTTTGCTCATGCTACATGTCCACTGTGGATGGTTGTAGGTCTGTGCTGTCCTCTTTCCAGGCCTGAGGCTGAAGGCATAATTTCTGTGTGCAATGCACTTTTCCTCATCAGAATCATTTCCCGCTAATGGTTTTTGCAAAACAGGACGGAACACCATGCTTTCTTTTGCAGAATAAACCCATACTGCCTGTCCCAAATCACCATCTCACTCCTGTCTGCCTGTTTTGTTTTTATCATAAAGTTCTTGAACACACACATTATAATATTGTCAAAGACTATTTAATGACCTACAAGAAAATGACCTACATAGGAAAGAGTCTGTTCAGTAGAGTCATGTGCATGTTCCAAGTAGAGGTAAATATGTGTCAATATTTCCAGCAAAGTGGTGGCGTTGTGGGTGATTTTTATTTTCATCTTTTTCGTGTCTATTTTAAGTGTAAAAAATAGTTTTAAAAATCTTTACATACAAACTACCTGGAAATAATGTTAGAAAGTTACAGTCTCAACCTCTGTCCTTTCATCTAACAACTCTTTACAGTAAGGCCCTGCCAACAATCCTCCTTTAAATAGAGCACATGTGTGTGTGGTAAACACTCATGGACTGATCCTCTAAGCCACTGACCAACCTCCTTTTGTTAGGCACACATTTGTGGCTTGGAACCATTCACACAAAAGAGCGCAGAACTGGGAGAGATTTCCGACATGATCTCGATCCTTATTGCCCGCTAGGGTCAGAGCTCATCTGGTCTTCACTTCATCACATCCCAGGATGGGGAGCACAGGGACAGGAGACTGGCTATTAGTGGATAATGGGCCTAGTTAAGAAGGGTTACCCGGGGCGCCTGGGTGGCTCAGTGGGTTAAGCCGCTGCCTTCGGCTCAGGTCGTGATCTCAGGGTCCTGGGTTTGAGTCCCGCATCGGGCTCTCTGCTCAGCAGGGAGCCTGCTTCCTCCTCTCTCTCTGCCTGCCTCTCTGCCTACTTGTGATCTCTGTCTGTCAAATAAATAAATAAAATCTTTAAAAAAAAAAAAAAAAGAAGGGTCACCCTATGGAGAGGAAGGAACTCCCATTGTCAGATTCTGGCCCCCAGATCTCCAGCACTTCACAGCTGTATGCATCATGGGAAATGAAAGGGGGAACTGGTGGCAAAGAGTTAAAGTTTGCATAGTCTTTCTGCTGCTTTGATTTAAGCATCTCTTTTAGCTCATCTTAGTTTCTCTTCCATGCTGCCTGGCATGACTCAAAGATTTGTCTTCTTCTCTGTTTCTCCTTTCTTCTGTCTGTGATTTCTTTCTCCTCTAAGTGAAACAACAGCAGCAGCTTCTTTCTCCCCACTTCATCCTGGCCTCTTGTCCTCTGCAGCTGTCCCTGTGCATGCATGTCCCACCCTGTACGGAGCTGGCTTTCCCTGACTTCCCCCCCACCCTCCTGTCTTTATCATCCTTTTTCCTTTCTTCCTCAAAACTTTTTCATCTCTCTTTCCCATTCAGGGACATAGGAAACCAGACATTATAGTAAGTCCCCTCCAAATGTAACTCAAAAGCGGTACCTAACTATAAAACAAGTTTAGGGAAAAACAGATCATTTTTGCTTTTTGACTTTCCCAGTGATGATCATTTCAGTGCTTTTTTTCCTGCATTTTTATTGTAAAACACACACAACATAAAATTTACCATTTTAAAGTTCATAATTCAGTGACATTAAATACATTCATGGTACTGTGCAACCATCATCGCTCTCTAGTTCCAGAACTTTTACATCACCCAAATGGAAATTCTCTGCCCATTAAGAAGTCCCACCACTTCCTCCCCTCTCCCTGCCTCTGGCAATAACTGAACCATGTCCTGTCACTTTGGGTTTGCCATTCCCAGATATTTCGTGTAAATCAAGTACGATATGTGGCCTTTTGCATCTAACTTCTTCAACTCCACGTAATGTTTTCCAGCATGTTTTATCACAGTTGTAGCACGCACCAGTGTTTTTGATGCCTTCATTCAGCATGCATTCATTTCTTTATATGTTGGGATAATGTTCCACTTTGTGAATATACCAGTTTGTTTATCCATTCATCAGTTGATGAATATTTGGGTTGTTTCCATCTCTCAGCAATTGTGAGTAGTGCTGCTGAGATCATTTGTCTACAGGTTTTTGAACTTGAACATAGGAACACAAATGCTTTTTTTTTTCCCCTGAAGTAGTAATTTTTTTTCTTCACAGCACAGGCTCATTTATTCGTTTCTTGCTGGAGGCTAGGGTGTGTGTTCCACTACTTTGCTGATGCCCCAAGCAAAGCTCAGCCTGACCATTGGCAATGTCCTGTCTGTTTTCTGTTCTTGTGCCTCAGCTAATCTCTTCCCCTGTTTCCTTTCCTCTCTTTTCCCTGCAGAGATATGCATGTGCAGCAGTTTGGAATTCATATTGGGAAGTGGATTTCCTTCCTCTTATAGAGGTAGAGGTGTGTGTGTGTGTGTGTTAATACTTACAATGAATATGTCTAATTCAGAGAGGCCTTAGGTCTCAGTTCTCAGCTTCCCCTAACAGGGCCCCTTTCCAACTCAATTCCAGGAAAGCAGGCTCCAAGAGCTCAAGACAGGAGAGGCCTTTCCTCAGGCCTCGGCTCATAAAACCAAGGTGTGTCTGGGGCTCAGGACTCTGTCAGACTTGGAACTTGAGCCTTCACTTGCTGGCTGCTGTCAGAGTTCAGTGCTCCCTGCCAAACCCTTGGAAAGCTGGGGGCCACAGAGAAGAGAAAGGCATCCGATTACCACCTCCAGAATGTGGGGGTTGCCCTATCTGACATTCCCCATGTACAGTGTCCGCGTGAGGAACCACAGGCATCATTAGCATTTGGGATCACATCACAACACGCAGTCTGATTCTCTTGCCGCCTCTCAGCGGATGCCGTTGCTCCTTTCCCCTTTGCCTTTCCCACCTTTCTCCTGGGTTTGCCTTTCTCCCCTTCCACATCTTTTCCAGATCAGTTTCTCAGTTGATTTCCCCAAAAGGCTCTCCAGTTCTCTCCTGTCCCTTTGATTTCCTCCCCCCTCTTTTCATCCTCCAAACTTTTTCTAGCCATTCCCTGTCTTCCTTTCTTTCTCGGTGTGTCTTTCGGATCTGTTTCCTTTGACACTGGTCCCAGGCCCACTGCCAAGTTTCAGACCCATTAGTGAGGTGCCTTGCTGACTGAAACACAAATCAAGACTGATCCGAGTACAATTAGCAGCTGCTCGCACCTCATCTGGAAAGCATTAGCCAGCACTGAGTGTGGAGGGAGGGAAGTATTGATGCCAAACGGAGTAGATCTCCTATTTTGGAACATGAAGGGATATGAAGGGATCCTGACCCAGTAGATGCATAACTGAAAATAGATACAGACAGACAAAGAGGCCCTCATAAGAAGCAAAGATGAGGGGCCCATTAACTGACTTTGGGTACCCTTCAGCATCTAGGCCAGAGATACAGACTTCCCCACATTCGACTCGGGTGTACGAGTCATCGTACACTCGGGTGTACGACTGTCATCCAGGAAAAAGGGCTGTCTGTTCCTTTTTTTTTTTTTTTTAGTTTTTTGTAGATTTTATTTATTTATTTGACAGAGAGACACGCTGAGAAAGGGAACACAAGCAGGGGGAGTGAGAGAGGGAGAAGCAGGCTGCTTCCCGCTGAGCAGGGAGCCTGTGCAGGACTCAATCCCCGGACCCTGGGATCATGACCTGAGCTGAAGGCAGACGCTTAACAACAGGCACCCCTGTTTGTTCCACTTAGTTAGATATTTAAACACTTGTGTGACACAGGAGTTTTCTGCTTCCACTGCATACTGTATTACCTCCATATTGCTAGAAATCTAATGTGCTGTAAAAATCACCTGGCACTGAGTTAAAAATGCAGATTCTAATTCACTAGGACTGGAGAGGGGCCTGAGATTCTACCTTTATAACAAGCTGGTGGTGAACCACACTTTAACGAAGGATTTAGGACAGTTCAGCCTCTGTAGCTTTGGTCAAATGCCTCTGCGAGAGGCTTATCCCAGTACCCTCGTGCTCTTCCTCCTTAGCACTCACAGTTATAATTAAGGATAAGTGATGTAATTAGCTGTTTGATGCCTATCTTCCCAACTCAAATGCAAGCTGCCCAAGGGCAAGGACCAGGCCTGTCTGGTTCACTGCTGCATCCCCGTACAAACCCTGTGTGTTACATGTAGTAGGTGTTCAATAAACATCTCACAAATGAATGAAGCAGCTTAATCCTCAAGGCCCTCAAATAATCTCTTCTCTTTCAACGAGCCTTCCTAGTTCAGCAGTCCTTATCTCTATCTGCCTGGTGGCATTTGATAATTTTCCATGTGTTTTAGCCCCTCAGCTAGAGCATTAGCTGCTTAAAACTGAGACTTTATCTTCTGAGTTGCTGAACTTTTTTAAAGCCATTTGGAGAAATCTCCAACCCCCCACTCCCACCCCATCTTAGTACTGGCTTGCTCTAGTAGGCATTTAATGTTAGTTGATTGAGAGACCCTAGGATGATGCCAAGTTCTATTTAGACCTCAATTATAATCCCCAAGGGGTGGCTGAATTTTCACTGGGCCCAGAGCCAAGGTCTTACATGCCCCAGTGGAAAAACCTTTAATACTACCTAACACATTCATGGGGCGGGAAGGCTGAGACATTATATGTACACAAAATCAAGAGATGTAATATCATGAGGCTCCCAAAGCAGTTATAAATCAAGCCACTGCAGAGGGCTGACTGCACAGCTGTGGCCATTACCTCACTCCTCTTTTCTGCGCTGAAAACGATGGCTCACATCGCACGGTTTTACTTGCCGGGGTGGGGGCTGATCTTGTCCAGGATTAGGCAGTCCCTTTCTTTTTGAAACACAGAGAAATGGCTCACAGCATTCTGCCATAGATAGAAGAACCTGATTTTGTTTAGAATTCATTGGACGTCCTATTTTTCAAACATTCAGGGCTTCGTGAAACCCAGTGTGCTTTTGTCAAGCACTTTCTCCTCATAATCTTAAAACATGTGTGTTTTAAGGGACATTTAATGCATGTGTTTTGGATTTATTTACCCTTCAATCATCAAAATATTGTTATGCAAGACCTGTTTGATGTTTAAGAAACTTTATGAGCATTACTTGGAAGTTTAAAAACCTTGCTTTCAGGGTAAAAAACAGGAAGTGGTGTTTTTCCAAAAACACATTGCCTTTAACACAAAAAGATTTGAGGGCCTTTCCAGAATCCTAATTTCACAGGGCTCAAGGGGTTTAGAGCCAGGACAGCCCAAGCTCAAATCCCTGTCTCTTCAGTGACTCAAAGCATAGCTGCATGTCCCAGGCTCGGCAGACACAGGCTGCCACACTTGATTGGAATTTGTGACCCTTCCAATACCCAATGGTGACAAAGCTTAATCTGTCTGGAGACTTCCAAGCATATTTTACAGCCGGTACCCGAGATGCATGTTCAATGTGTATTCCTGCAAAATGCCTGACTGTGGCCTGATTATCTTCTTAAGCAGATAAGGCATAAATCTCAGGGTGTTAGACAGCTTTTGAAGTTTGAGAGTATTTGGCAAAGAAAATCCACCAGAATGCAGCTCAAAGTTGTAATCGGTGAGGTGGATTTTCAGTGATCTAACTGATCTCAGGTGGGACATGAAGCAAGGAATGAAAGATGTCCCATGTGGCTTGTTAAGGCCCCATCCCAAATTGGCTTTAAAAACTGGGGACTCTCACTTCTGTCTCTGAGTTCTGATATACTTACAGGTGAAATGACTGGGGTGGGTGAGTTTCAAAGACATGTCGATGGGCAGATACACAGGGTTTATTTGTAATATCTTGTGTAAGCACAATGAGTGAGGAATAGAAAATATAAGAAGAGATTCCAATGAAAGAAAAACTATGTGTGTCTAACACAAAGGAGAAACTCAGTGAACAGTTATTGAGTGAGGAGTGACAACATATTGCAGAGAATAGATATCAGGACACCTGGACCCACAGCTGTCAACTCATATAATTTTCTTACTTGTTCTAATGCAGGGACGTGGAAGCTTGGGGTTGCAGGAGAATGGAAGACTGCTGCTGGGCAGGTAGCCGTGGCCTATGTAAGTGTAAGAAGCAGAGGTATAGGGAGGTCTGTGTTCACCAGACCACATGGCCTTCCTCCCCATTGTCCTCCTTCCTCTGCAGGCTTAGAGCCCAGCCTACAAGGAGCAGAGCCCTGCCTAGGGAAGGAGTCCCCCAGGAATGATACTCAGCAGCTGAGTTAACCACTCAGCCAGTTTTACTGCAGGGCCTGCCATCTGTCAAGCGTGGCATAACCATCTCAGAGCCACAATGGTGGCAAAGATACAGTAGCCTCCCTCAGGGCTCACAGTGTGGCAATGGCAAGTGGCCAGCTTCCTGCCTGCCCAAAATTCAAGTGAGTGTGAATGGAAACAGCAGGACAGAGGAGAGATGAGCAAGAGATGGAATCAACAGCACTACCCCTGTACAGATGTGAAAGGCAAAGGAAAAGCCTACATTAAGAGCACCGTTAAAAATTTCAGGTCTCAGCCCCTTGGGGAATGGTGGTGAGACTCGCAAAACTGGAGATTATAGAGGAGGAAAGCAGTTGAGAGTGAAGATGCCAGGGTCAGTTTGAAACCTACCTGCTTAGTCTTGTGGGACATCTCTCTAAGATAGCACTAGGGATTCTTTTCTTTTTTCATTTTGGGAGAGAAAATGGCTGCCCTGAAGGTTCTCACACCACCAATAAGAAAGAGAGAATGAGCTTGAAAGTCCTCGTCAAAGGAGTTCCATTCTTGACTGGTGTGCCACCCAGAGACCAACAGGAACAGTTGGCTGTCTTGGCCTGGGCATGTCTACATCAGAATTAGCACACCAGTGTGTCTCACTTCTGATCATCATAAATGTTCTTAGGATGAAAGAAAAGAGTCATCTCACACCCCATTAAATGGATCAGATGTGTGTGCTTCAGTGGGTAGTGGTGAATCTACATATGGAAAAATGTATTCAGAAATGCCTGACTCCAGCACTTAAATTCCATGGCACACATGGAAGGAATTGAGGAGATAGCCAAACTTCCAAATATTCCACCCACGCTGTGTAATATGGTGTCCTGATGCATCTGGAAACTGAAGAGTAACATAACATGGCGGGAAAACCTCTTCACAGCTAAACTTGGACACCTTGAACAAAACTACTTCTTTACCGGATTTCTGTATCACTATGGACTTTGCCAGTTCCACAGTATTCTGAGGAGTAACGATAGATAGTCACCTCTGGCTATCTAGAATGCTTTGGCAAATTTGTTGTTTTTTGTTTGTTTGTTTTTTAAGATTTTATTTATTTATTTGACAGAGATCACAAGTAGGCAGAGAAGCAGGCAGAAAGAGAGGGGGAAACAGGCTCCCCGCTGAGCAGAGAGCCCGCTGCGGGGCTTGATCCCAGGACCCAGAGATCATGACCTGAGCTGAAGGCAGAGGCTTAACCCTCTGAGCCACCCAGGCACCCTGAGTTCATTTTTTTTAAAGAGCTAAGTGTTTCAGGGAGCAAAGCGTTTATCCTTTAAATGCCCGAACTTTATTTCAGTGATTTTGAATGAAATCTTTCCCTAAGGAGTATAACTTTTTTTCTTATTATGTGAACTTAATTTCACTTGAAGAACACCAATGACAAACTATGCTATAAGAGATGTGCTAGAAATAAGTACATGCAAAAACTTGTGAAATCCAAGGGTCTGTAGTCTATTTAATGTCATCATACTGATGTTAATTTCCTCACTTTGATAATGGATTATACTTATGTAAGTTGATATTGTTGGTGGAACCTGGAAGAAGGGTACATGGGAGCTATTTTTGTAGCTTTTTATGAGTCTAAAATCATCCAAAATAAGTTTTTGGTTTTTTTAAAAGTATCTTGTGATTCATTGATCAAGTGGATGAATAGAAGAAGGGAAAAAGGAAGTAGGGAGAGAGAGAGGAAGGAAAGAAAGAGGGACTCTGGATGTTTAGAGATCTAAAAAGCTATATGGGGAGAGAGTGTGAAGTATCAGAAATGTAGGGGCTTTACATGCAGGCAGGCTCTGAAGTCATACCCCCTTCCTAACTTTGTGACAGATTTCTTTTCTTTTTTTGTTTTTTTAAGATTTTATTTATTTATTAGAGCATGAGAGGGTGGAGGGTCAGAAGGAGAAGCAGACTCCCTGCTGAGCAGGGAGCCCACTGTGGGACTTGATCCCAGGACTCCAGGATCTTGACCTGAGCCAAAGGCAGATTTAACCAACTGAGCCATCCAGGTGCCCTTTGTGACAGATTTCTTAAATTCTTTGAACTTCCACATTTACCTTCATAATATCAGGGATAAACATACACCCTGCAGATGATTGCTGTGTGGATTAAGTTAAACCATATGCCCAATAGACCCAGTAGATGATCCATCACCCGGTGGGTACTCAATAAATTACCCTATTAGAAGTGCTTCATAGTGTGTGGTTGTAATTCTCTGTCTTGTTTCTATAGCTCTGATTACTAATTGTCGGGATTCCACTCTCACACTTCAGTGCTCTCTGCCTGCTCCCCTGTTTAGTTGGCTGTTCCACACCTGCTGTTAGCTTGATATAGTTATTAAATAGGCTCAAAATGAGAACCTTTTCTGTGAATATAGTATTTTTGTTCCAGCCCACAGATATTAAGTTTAGCTGCTCAGAAAACTTTTTCATTTGACTTTTTAGTTTGGGGCTGAGTTCCAGATGAATGAGGTCACAATATTAATAATCATGGCCACCATTTATTGATCATTATAATGCTAATTATGCTACACATTTTATGTACATTATCTCATTTAATTCTCACCACTATTCTCTGTTTTAGTCACTACACTGGAGATTGAGAATTTCATTCCTGTCCAAGGTGCCAGAGTTCATTGTCGGCAGAACTGACATCACATGACCTGGCTGAATCCAGAGCCCAGGCTCCTGTCACCAAAGATATGATAACAGCTTCCTATTCTTTCATTGCCATAAGAAGTACTTTTATTTTTTTTTTAAGATTTTATTTATTTGAGAGGGAGAGAGAAAGATCATGAGGTGGGGAAGGTAAGAGAGAGGAGCAGACTCTTCACCCAGCAGGGAGCCTGATGCAGGACTTGATCCCAGAACTCCAGAATCATGACCTGAGCTGAAGGCAGTCGCTTAACCAACTGAGCCACTCAAGAAATTAGTAACCAAGAATCTAGCTCTTTAAAAACCTCGAAAAGATAGCAGTACTGGGAAAAGCACTGTTTTAGACTGTAGACCCTTCATAAGTGTGTGTTGAGTGTCTCAGTAAAAAATAAACAAACACATAAACAAAAACAGGGTTTCCCCAAACTGCCTAAAGAAAGAAAAGTTTCTTTGAGAAGTTTCCTTCATTCTACATCCTGACATCCCCTCATGCCCTGTGCTGAATCTACCTCCTCCTGCACAGCACAGCGAGCCAGGAAAAACCTCTCACAGAACACGAAGCTGTAGGATTTGAATTACATAATTTTGCTGTCTCTAGGCACTCTCTTAGGAATTGCCTACTATGCATTTTGAAGAATTCTTGTGTTTGGTGACCAGACATCTGAAGAAATGCTAATGATCTCGCCAGACATCTGCAGGTGTTCATTGCTCATGAGCGTAAGCCCACAGTGGGAGCCATGCTGGTACACACAAAAGAAAAAGAAGGCAGAGCATTTGGGCTAAGAGGCATGGCATGGAGAAAATGTGCCTATTCTGTAAAGGAGCAGAGGCCAGAATCCAGCAAGGTTGCAGACCTAACCAGCTATAAAGTCAGAGGAGTCCTCAAACAGAAAAGGTTGCTGGGCCTTGGCACATATTTTGCAATGGGTTGTGGTGTGAGAGATGTTTGGAACAACTGTAAACAGGAACTGCCATGTCCTTATTAGGAATAATCACTTCTCCAGGCAGAGAGTGGCTGTTGACGCTGCGTTTGTGACCCCCTTCCTCTCTCCAGGCTCCAGCCTATCCTCTCCATTGCTCCTGTAAGAACCCATTGAGTCTGTACTCTATGGCCCAAGAGAAGAAAAAGCCAGAGATTCCATCTGGTTGGGGCCACCTTGATCCCAGCTACTCACAAGAGCTGTTTATTCCCACCAACACTGAGCCTAGTGTAGCCCTCCTCCCTACAGGGTGGCCTTAAGAGCTGTCCAGCAGGCCTGGCAAATTTTGTCAAAGTCAGAACACTGGGCAGGACTTCAGGGGGTGGGCCTGGGTGCTCAGCAGCCTGGATTTGGAGAGGCAAGAGCTCAACAGAAGGTAGAGGCTTATGAAAAGAGCAGATTGGTACCTCAGCTTCCTTGATGGGAAGTGCATGTAATCTGTCAGGCCTCTGTGCCAGAGGTCATTGCCCAGGGGTCACTTCGATCCAGTATCACCTATACATAGGTAGTTAAAATTATAGGCTGTGGCAACAGACAATATAGGTCAAAATTCTGGCTCTGCCTCTTTTTAGATGCATGTTACTGGGGATTAAAGTAAGACTTGGCAAGGAGCTGAATAAGAAGAAACAAAGAGCCTTTTAGAAGTCTAGGCATAGGCCACATTGCCTCAGAGGAGGTGAAGGTCGTTTATAAAAATTTGAGATTAAGGAGACTGAGCAGATTTAAAGATGAATATGAAGTCAGTTTTTCACATTTTGAGTTTTGAGAACTACTGAAATAAATGAAAATGCCAAGTAGGAAGGATGAATATATGAAATGGAGTTTAGGGGAGAGGTTAGAAGTAAATTTTCTTCATCATTGATCCATGCACGACATTCTTTATTTCATATATTTTACCTTTAACAATATAATGAACACTGAACCTCTAACCCAACTAACTGTTACCTATAACCCACACCTACTTGGGTACAGGTCCATATCCAAGCCCCATGCTTCGAGCCCAGAGGAAACCATGATCCGGAATCCTGGTCTATAATTCCTTTGCTTTGTTTTCTGTTTCATTACATTTACATTCTTGTCTAAAAAATCAATTGATTTTGCTTGTTTTTGAACTTTATAAAGAGGTAATACTATGATGTCTGTTGGAACTTGTTTTTGTCACTCAACCTTATGTCACTAAGATTCAAACATGTTATGTGTAGTTAAATACCATTAGGTTTCACTGCTATATAACATTCCATTGTGTGAAAATTCAGTTTCTATTACCTATTGTCATTGGGTGTGTGAGGTATTTCCAGGTTTTTTTGTTTTTATTTTTGTTTTTGTGTATTTTTGCTATTCTGAACGGTGAGCTATGAACATTTTCTTATGTGTCTCTTGGTACGTGTAGGTGAGAGTTACTCTTGGGCTTATACCTAGGAGTGTAATTGCTAGGTCATACAGCATACAGATATTTAACTCTTCAAAATCATGCCAAAGTATTTTTCAGAATAGTTGTGCTAATAAGGCAAAGGTTTGAAAGGTATCACCAGGGCAACGATTAGTCATAGAAGGAGATGAGTTTGTCCAGGGAGAGAGTGTAAAGCAAGAAAAAAAAGGACTGAGGTCTGATTCACAGAAACATGTACATTCAAGTATGTACACAAGGAAGGGGAGCCAGACAAGGAAATAGAAATGGATGGTCAGAGGGGAGAGAGCACAACCAGGAAAGAAGAGAATCAAGCACTCCAAAAGAGAAGAGTTCCTTAAAGACTAGGTAACCAACATCAAAGAATGCTGCAGAGATGAGAAGGATAAAGTTAAATAAAAGGTCATTGATCTTTCAAAAAGCTATTTGTGGCTTTGTTGACTGCTGAGGGTCAATGCCAGATTTCCAGAGATTTATGAGTAAGTGTGAGTGGGTGGTAGAGAAAAATACTGTCATTATAAATACCATTTGGACAAGTTTGACAGTTGAGGAGTAGATGTAGGAAGTTAGAGGAGGTAGCAGAGTTGAAACATGATTTTTAATTTGTAATTTTTTTAAGAATAAGGAAGACTTGACATGTTTACAGATTGAGAAGTAGAAGCCAAAGGAAAGAAAGAGACTGAGGAAGTAAGAGGTTCATTGTAAAGTCTTTTAAGGATTGGGAAAGGATAGACTCTAAAGCACAGGTTTGTTCTTACCAACTCTATTTCTCTGAGAGAGGGAAGATTTAAAAAAAAAAAAAGTTTTAAAATACATCAAAAATTATTGCCATCATGGCAGCTAACATTTTTTGAGTGCCCCATGTAAAAGATAATTTCCTAAGCACATGTTATCCTTCTCATTTAATTTTTAGAACAGTTCAATGGCATGGGTACTTTTTAGTCATCTCTATTATAATTTCCATTTTCCAGAAGAGGAAACCAAGGCTTAGTGACATGACTAGAACAGGCAAGCTGATTGAGGCCACGTGCTCTGAATTAACAAACACAAGAATTAGGAAAGTGGAACAAGCTTACATGAGATGGCAAAAGCTGAGGGCTGAAGGAAATCAGAGATATAAGAAAATTGAAAGAGGCCTGGACTAGGCACCATTGGTAATATGATAAGGAATTGGAGAAAGAGGAAAAAGAAGTGAACATATGGGACTCCTCCTATGTTTCAGCCTAAGTGCTAGGCCCTTTACATACATTGACTTTTTTTTTTCTCAATAGAAAAAAATAAAAAAGATAACTAAGAAATAGCAAGGGCCCAGTAGGGATTAGAAAGCATGCAAGTGTAATGGAATTACACAGTCTGGATTTTCTCCAGTATGCTTAAATGCCAGGAGCAGGAATATGAAGACTGTGCAGTTGAGTAAGGGTTGGGTATATAATTGTGGAAGCCAAAAGGCAATAGGGTGGATGAGGCTAATGGGGGGATGGGGGGGCTCTTGGGGAGAAAGCCAAATAAGGTAATGGGGGCAGATGAAAGAAGGGGGAAGATCAAGGGACTCAAGTTCACAAAGGGGAACAGAGTCAGTTCAGCATTGGTGTGAGTGGGAAAGAAGTGGGAAAGTGAGAGCTTTAGGCACAGGGACTTTCTTGGTTTGGGATCTTAGAGGTTGAGCCTCTGAGTGCTGAGTAATTTCCAGTGTGGTCACTAGGGTGGGGCTGACAGAGAAGAGAATGTAGATGAAGGCCACTGAGACTGAGAAACCAGAAAGTTGGGCTATACATAGCACTTTTCAGTTCATGTTATTTTATAATCTTTAGAACCACGATTGGGGTAGGTGTTACTAGAGATGTCACATTGATGACCAAACTGGGGCTCCGCTTACTGGGAAGAAGTGCTGGAATTTGAATTGAATCTTCTGTGCCTACAACTCCCACTCAGCATTCAAGACTCAGTTCAGATATTATCTGTTAAAACAGAGCCAGATGCCCTTCTGGGATGTCCTGAGTCTTTCTATTACCGTGTATTGCAATCGCTCATTTACCTGTCTCTCATTAGTATATAAGAAGATGACTAGGTCTTTATTTCCAGGGCCTGGCACCACTTCTGATCCAGAATGGGCTCAGTAAAAGTTTATGGAATTAATGTGTTTGAAAACAATAGACTGGGTGCAGAGACTTACCAAGCCAGGAGTCTCCATTTCCAACATTCGAACTTCAAGTCCTGGTAAGTTTGGTTTGGGGCGGGGGGAGGGGGGAGATGATTATAAAAATAAGATCAGTGTGGCAGAGGCTAATAGAAGGGCAGCCAAGAGAAGCAGTGAGGAGGGGGCCTGGAAGGGGGTGGGCTTATCTGGATAGGAATGCATTAATTAATTCACCAAAAGCCCCAGGTTCTGGGAGGCCACCAGGTACAACTCTGGTTTATCCTATCTCCATCACTCCCCTCCTCACCCTAGCCAGCCGCAAAAGAAAGTAGAAAGGGTATCCCCCTCCTTGAAAACCCCTCCTCTACCTCCTCACCACAGACTGCTTCAATCCACATTCTTCACACCAACCTTTCTTTTTGCATCCCTCCCAGCTCTTCCCCTAATATACCTCCCACTCTGCTACGCGTATACACACACACTCACACACACACACACACACACACCCCCATATCATTCCATCCCCAGATGAGCATCTCTGCTTGCTCTCTCCCTGGTGGCAGCTCCTTGCTTTCCCAGACTGAGAGAAGAGAAAGCCTGTTTTCAGTTAAACTTTGGTCACACACAGATGCCTTTTCCATTACTCTTGTTTTTCCTCTTGAAGTGTAACATTTCTAATTAACTCTCCACAGGGGAGGAGGCCCTGTGTTAATCACCCCCATGTGAGGGGGGCAGGGTCCTTGGAGGCCAGCCCCCAGTTGCCTACAGCTAACCCCTGAGCAGGCTGCAGCAGGAGCTTCCTTCACTTTGGGGTGGGGATGGTGATCCTGTTGGCACAGGTTGAGGGCATGTCACAGATTTGCCTGCCGCTGTGGCTAAGGTCTGTGAAATGGACATTCTTCCCAGCTCCTTTACTGAGCTGACAGCCTGAAGACAACACGTTAAACTTGTCTGTGTGAGAACATGGAATTTATCTTGGTTTATCTTAGAACCTAGGGGAAGAGTTAGAAAACAAGGACTGCAATGGATTTGTGAAAATCAAAAAGATCTCCTTATAGATCTGTACTTTGTTACATACCTCGAAAGCACAATTTCCCCCCACAAGTTATAGAAAGGTATAACGGAAATGTTTAAGGAGTTCCTTCTGTCCCCTACAGAGAGTTTATATCACTGCCCAAATGATAGAAGAAAATACACAAAGTTGCTTTGAAATACAGATGCTGAACAGTTAACTTAGCTCAATCATGAGACCCCATGGATTAGGACACAAAAGAAATTCAAATTTGGGACTCAAGAAAAAGACACATTTCATAGATTCTAAAGGTTGGCCACAGTTATAAAAACTGCAAGTACTTAAGTTGTGACTGTCAAGCATTGGTTGTGATAAGTCCTTGGTGTGATTTTTATGAGCCACAGTAGGCCAGGAGTTGTGTTGGGAGCTTGACAGTCAGTATGAGGTTCACCAGGTGGGTAATCGCCATGGTTTTGTGTTGGATGGGGACTATCATGGGAAAGTCCATCTGTGCAGGTTCTGCCTCTTTGCCTGGTTGGAGCTACACATCAGGAATCCTTGATACTGGATATCATGGGGTGGAGATTCACCTGACGGGTTCTGGGGCTGGGAAAAAGAATTGAAGCAGTACCCATCACCAGCAGGAATAACAAAAGCTATGGGAAGTGGGTGTGGGAACAGGAGGCTGGTAGGAGGACTTCATTTGACCAGAGGAACTGGAGACTCTTGTCAGATTTGAGGCCCAGAGAAGTCTGACAAGTGAAGGACACATGCTGTTTATAATCATTAGTTAAGTAGGCTTGATTACACCCTGAAAGCTCTGGGGCCCCCCTCTCCCAGTCACCTGGGTCCAATTATCTAAGGGTCCATCTACCTAGAAGAGAAGCAGCATCTGGCTCTGATTCCCAGCCTGACTTCTCTCTCTCTGCACACACTCATCCTCTTTCTGACGTGAATTTAAAGGAATACAGGTGGTAGAGGGGGTCCTGGCTGTTGACATGCACCCTCTAGAAAAATGTAACTGTTTTATATTTTACATCTGCCTTAAGTTGGATCACCAGCAACCTATTCCTCTCTACAGTTCACCCTCCAACAATGTCTACACAATGAGATGCTAATTTTTTCCCAGCTTTATTGAGATATGACATCTAACACTCTAAGAGTGAGGTATACAGTGTAGTAGTTTGATATATGTATATATCATAAAATGATTGCCAAGATGAGGTTAGTTAAGGCTATTCATCTCCTCACGTAGTTACATTTGTGAGAACTTTTAAGACTTACTCTCTTAGAAGCTTTCAAGTATACATTGTTAACTGTAGTCTCCGTGCTGTACATTAGATCCACAGGACTTACTCTCTTCTAACTGCATTCCACACCTTTTGACCATCTTCACACATTCCTCCTCCATAACCCCACCCCACGCCCAAGCAACCAGCAATCTACTGTGTTCCTATGGGTTCGGTTTCTTTAGATTCCTATGTAAGTTGGATTATACACTATTTGTCTTTCTCTGACTTATTCCATTCAGCATAATGCCTTTAAGGTTCATCATCCACGTCTTAAATGGCAGGATTTCCTTCTTTTTATGGTTGACCAATATTCCAGTGTGTATGTGTGTGTATCCCATTGTCTCCATTCATCTGTAGACAGACACAGGGTCCTTCCATGCCGTGGCTATTGCGAATAATGCTGCTATGAACACAGGCATGCAGGTATCTCTTCAAGATAATGATTTCATTTCTTTCATTTTTCATTTTCTTTAGGAAAAATTGCCAGCAGTGGCGGAACTATTTGGTGGCTAAACATTTCAAAATGAAATTTTTCTCCAGAAAGTTGGCCTATACTACTCTTTCATTGGGAGTGATATGGAGTCCATTCCAGAGGCAGGAATAATTGAAGCAGGATTTTAAAATATTAACTATTAAATAGAAATCCTTATTGTTCACTTTAAGTTACTAAGAAATGTTAGGATAGAAGCTTCTTCAAAATACATAAACTTGGGGTGCCTGAGTGGCTCAATTGGTTAAGCATCTGCCTTTGGTTCAGGTCATGATCCCAGGGTCTTGGGATAGAGCCCCTCATGTAGGGCTCCATACTCAGAGGGAAGTCTGCTTCTCCCTCTCCCTCTGCCCTTACTGCCTACCTGCCTTCTTGCATTCTTCCTCTCTCAAATAAAGAAGTAAAATCTTAAAAAAAAAAAATTCAGATATATGTAAAAATCTGTGTAAGATAAAAGTCTTAAATCAATACATGGCTTTGGGGAAATTGTTTATTTGGGGAAAAAAATTATCTCCTTGCCTCATCTCATATAAGGAAATACATTCCATGCGGATTAAAGAAGCAAACATAAACAAAAAAGGTAAACCATTAAAAAAAAAAAAAACCTCTAAGAACATATAGTGTATATTTGTATCACAGAGGAGGAAAAGCAAAAAAGCCAAGAAAGAAAACAGAAAGGAAAAAATTAGTGGATCTAATTGCATACAGATTCAAAACTCTTCTATTTCAAAAGTCCCACCAACAAAAGTTCATCCTCTGAGAATAAAATAGGTACACTAGGAGGTTTCTTAACAGAAACAGTTAATATGCAGTGAATGCTTGACAGACACTGGCTCAGTACTTAATTTGCCTTTTATCATTTAATCCTGCAAGGTGGATATTATTACTATCGGCCCCTGGCTGGGAGGTGCTGGGGTCAACAGCAGTCAGTTGGGCTGGATGAAGTGGTATCAGTCAAGCACTGTCAGCTCACCCAGGACATTTGCCACCTCCAGACTGCTCACTCTCCCTTTGCAAAGCTTCTTCGGACATAAGGCTGGCCTGCGTGGCGGTCACCTGCCCCTCGATGGCAGCAGAATAGCACATTGACAAATGATCTCCTTTGTCCCCAAGCCAAACACTGCTGTTTTTTGGACACTAGACCCCCCCCCCACTTTCTCCTCTACTGTCTAAGCCAATCCAGGAAAAGTCACCATAGAAAAAGAAAATATTATTAGCGCTTGTATCATAGACCAGGGGATCGTCTCCACTGAGCTGAGACAGAAAACTAATATGTTTATCAAGAAAGATTACACTTGTCGGCAAAGAGTCTCTTTCAGACTGTAGGATAAACAGAGGGAGTCACTGGCTGCCCTCTGGGCTGGTCCATTCTCAGGGCGTTTGCACAGAGCTGGTAATATGCGTGTGCTCTGTCTACCTCTGGAGACAACAGGCTGCTGACTTCATCCAGCTTCCAGTCCTGCTCCAGAGAGGCCCAGACTCTCAGCCACAGGCATCTTTCTCCACACTGTTTTATTATAAGATGATATTCAAGGATGTTTGAAGGGATAGAATGAAATGATTTCTCAGAAAAGATTTAAAAGTCTAAATATGTATAGTGTAATTAAACAATGACTAACACTGGCCCCTCTGCTCCCTGGGAACTCTTTTGGGCCAAAGCATTGTTTAGGCTGGCCTACAGGCCAGTGATCAGGGGATGGCTCACTCCCACATGGCCTCCATGCACCCATCAGCTCCTTGTCCCCATTAGCTTGTAGAAAGAGCATGAACACAGACCTGGGTTCAAGTCCTGATGCTATTACAAGCTGTGTGGTCTTTAGCAAAAAGATCCCTCACCTAAAACTGGATCCTTAATCTCCGTGTCATCATCTGTAAGATGGGGATAATATATTCTATCTGTTGGAAATGTTTCAAGGATTAGTGATAATAAGGTATTCAATAATATTATTAACTTATTTTCAGAGTAAAACTTATCTCCCCAGTCCTATTTTTCCTGACTTCTCTCTGTCCCTCTTTCATTTTCTTACTAATAAAGAAAATTATCAAAGTAATGAATGTACATGGTTGAAAAAAGATGCTGATAAAAAGTGCCAGTCACTTCATCTACAAAGACAGTGAATCTCCAGTTCCTACAAAGAGGTGTTGACTCCCTGCAGAAAGCTAATGAGAAATGGGGCCATTAGTAAACAGGTAAGGACAATGTGAGAGGCCTCTTTGGTAGCTTACAAAGATACAGCTAAGAGTAGAATGAACAAAAGCCAAATCTCACAGTTAAAGTTGCAGAGCTCCAGCAACATCTGAGTGTTCAGCCAGGGCAGGTCTGCTACACTAAAATATGGGCCCTCACTGGAAAATACCAGGACCCCGAAACGTAATCAGCAAGACAGATGTGCCTGGAGGTTTTGATTCTACAACACTACTCCCTTAGACCTTCAGAGTTTGCAGAGATAGCTCACTTCTTAGAGATAGCATTTCCCCTGTGCTGGAAGATGCTGCAGAGGTCTGTCCCCTGGAATGCACACCCTATCAAGAGCTGCTCTCCAACTCCTCTCCTTGGATGATAGGCCTATCACTAGGGTTAAATCCTAGAGTTAGTTGGACTGGGAAGGTGCTGGCCTTGATAAGGATGAATAAGACAAAGTAGATGGGTAGCCATGGGAATGCTGCTTAATCCCTACAACTAAAAAAGTCAAGAATGGAAGAAATGGAGGCTCAGGGCATTCATCCTAATAAAAAGTCATGACCTCTTGCCAAGTTCCTGAACTAAGCCTATTTTAAGATCTAGGACCCACTGAGTCATGAGATACAACATAGTAATTATGTACTGTGAACATTTTCTTCATCCTTCCCCAAGAGGGATCTATGGCCATTTATTCGGTGACTGTACACTAAAGAAAGGAGGACACCCAGATATTTAGAGGACTATTGGATACAGAGTCTGAGTAGACACTGATGCTTGAAGACGCAAACCTTCATCATATCCCTCTACCCTCTTAGGGTGGGGGACTATGGGAACCAAGTAATAATGGAGTCTTGGCTAAAGTATGGCATACCCACTGGGTCTCTGGATGCCAGCAAGGGGTCATTTCCTCAGTGTCGAAGCATAGAGTTGGAAATGATATGTTTGCAATTGGAGTGACCCTTTCATGGAGTTCTTGCTCTATTGAGTTATTCTAATGGAGAAAGTTAAATGGAAACCTCTGAAATTTCCTCCAATCACCTCCAATGCCAGTCCAAGATAGTAAATCAAAACCAAGGAAGGAGTGTGGCAGAAATTTTCGCCAACTTTAAAGACCAAAGGACACAGAAATGGTATTCCCCATTGTATCTCCATTTAATTCACCGGTCTGACCCTGGCAGAACCTGGTGGATCCTGAAGAATGCTATGGACTACTGCAAGGGAAACCAAGTAGTAGCCCCAACTGCAACTGTTGTGGCAGACCTGGTATCTTTCCTAGAACAGATTAATGTGGCCACAGCATGAGCACATGGTGTGTGGCCATTGATCTGGTGAATGCGTTCTTTTCAATTCTAATAAGAAGAGAGACTCAAACAGTTGACATTCGTGTGAAATAAACAGCAATATTCATTTACAGTTTGCCTTAGGGCTATGTTCATTCTCCTGACTCTATCATAATATAGTCCAAAGAGATCCAGACTACCAGGCCATCTCAAAGAATATCACACTTTCCATGGATGACCATGCTGATTGAGCAGGAAGAACAGCATGTTTAGTTCACTGGAGGTCTTGGTAAGACTTGTGCTCTAGAAAATAGAAGATAAACCCTATGAATATTCAAGGACCTCCTATTTCTGGGAGGTTTTTAGGGACTCAATGATCAAAGATGTGTTGGGTTCCAAAGCAAAAGACAAACTGCTGCACCTAGCATCGCTCAGCACAAAGGGCTCTCATTGGAAAATACTGCCAACTGCCCAGTAGGCATCTCTGAGCTCTTGAAGCCCCTCATTCCACTGTGGCAGTGTATATGCTAGAGGAAACAAGGCCGCCTTCTTTTGAGTAAGACCCAGAACAGAAAAGGGTTTTGAAGCAGGTCCAGGCTATATACAGGCAGTCCTGCCTCTTGTGCCGTGTGTTCTAGAAGACTATGGTGTGGTGAGAAGACTTCCTGATACAGCAAATAAGAAATTAGATTGCTTATGTCATCCACCACTTCTCCTGCTTATTTCTGTTATAAATAATACCTGTATGTGTAGGTCTGTCACCTGCAGACTGTGTTTTTGACTCCCTGCTTTGAAAATAAGGGTATTAGCACCCTTACCTTTTTCTATTTTCTATCTTCCAGCTTCTTTCCTCTGTCCTTTAACTTTTACATTGTCAAAGTTGGTAACATTTATATTCTGTCTTCAACCAAAACTGTCTTCCATTCTTTATATATAGAATGACCCTAAAAATTTTATTTTATTTTATTTTATTTATTTTTTTACATATGTTATCTCATTTTATTCATTTTTTTTGAGATATGTTTATCCCTTCACTTTCTTTTTTTTTAATTTTTTTAAATTTTTAATTTTTTATAAACATATATTTTTATCCCCAGGGGTACAGGTCTGTGAATCACCAGGTTTACACACTTCACAGCACTCACCAAAGCACATACTCTCCCCAATGTCCATAATCCCACCCCCTTCTCCCAACCCCCCTCCCCCCAGCAACCCTCAGTTTGTTTTGTGAGATTAAGAGTCACTTATGGTTTGTCTCCCTCCCAATTCCATCTTGTTTCATTGATTCTTCTCCTACCCACTTAAGCCCCCATGTTGCATCACCACTTCCTCATATCAGGGAGATCATATGATAGTTGTCTTTCTCCGCTTGACTTATTTCGCTAAGCATGATACGCTTTAGTTCCATCCATGTTGTCGCAAATGGCAAGATTTCATTTCTTTTGATGGCTGCCTAGTATTCAATTGTGTATATATACCACATCTTCTTGATCCATTCATCTGTTGATGGACATCAAGGTTCTTTCCAACACAGGCAGCAACCTCTTCGACCTCAGCTGCAGCAACATCTTCCTAGGAACATCGCCAAAGGCAAGGGAAGCAAGGGCAAAAATGAACTATTGGGATTTCATCAAGATCAAAAGCTTTTGTACAGCAAAGGAAACAGTTAATAAAATCAAAAGACAACTGACAGAATGGGAGAAGATATTTGCAAACGACATATCAGATAAAGGACTAGTGTCCAAAATCTATAAAGAACTTAGCAAAATCAACACCCAAAGAACAAATAATCCAAGCAAGAAATGGGCAGAGGACATGAACAGACATTTCTGCAAAGAAGACATCCAGATGGCCAACAGACACATGAAAAAGTGCTCCATATCACTGGGCATCAGGGAAATACAAATCAAAACCACAATGAGATATCACCTCACACCAGTCAGAATGGCTAAAATAAACAAGTCAGGAAATGACAGATGCTGGCGAGGATGCGGAGAAAGGGGAACCCTCCTACACTGTTGGTGGGAATGCAAGCTGGTGCAGCCACTCTGGAAAACAGCATGGAGGTTCCTCAAAATGTTGAAAATAGGACTGCCCTATGACCCAGCAATTGCACTACTGGGTATTTACCCTAAAGATACAAACGTAGTGATCCAAAGGGGCACGTGCACCCGAATGTTTATAGCAGCAATGTCCACAATAGCCAAACTATTTTATTTTATTTTTAAAGATTTTATTTATTTGTCAGAGAGAGAGCGAGCATAGGCAGACAGAATGGCAGGCAGAGACAGAGGGAGAAGCAGGCTCCCTGCTGAGCAAGGAGCCCAATGTGGAACTCCATCCCCAGACGCTGGGATCATGACCTCAGCCGAAAGCAGCTGTTTAACCAACTGAGCCACCCAGGCGTCCCAACCCTAAAAATTTTAAATCAGTAAACTATATTAACAGTATTATGGCTATGCAATAATTATTCACTACTACTGTAGTGGTTTTGCCTGGTTTTGGTATTAAGATAATGCTGATTTCATAGAATGTATTTGGAAGTTTCCCTTTCTCTCTATTTTTTGAAATAGTTTGAGGAGAATAGCCATTAACTCTTCTTTAAACATTTGGTAGTATTCACCCATGAATCTGTCTGGTCCTAGACTTTTGTTTCTCAGTAATTTTTGCTATTACTGAATTCAATTCAATCATTTCCTGGCCTTTTTTTGGTAATATTTTTATTACGGATTCAATTTCATTACTAGTAATTGGGGTATTCAGATTTTCTATTTCTTCTGGATTCAGTTTTAGAAGATTGTATGTTTCTAGGAATTTATCCACTTTTCTAGGTTGTCCAATTTGTTAGTATATTATTTTTCATGGTATTCTCTTACAGTGTTTTGTATTTCTGGTGTCAGTTGTTACTTTTCTTTTATTTCTGAAAGAAATTGGGTCCTTTCTCTTCTTTTCTTGATGAATTGGATAAAGGTTTATTAATTTTGTTTATCTTTTCATAGAACCACCTCTTGATTGTGTGTGTGTGTGTGTGTGTACACACACGCACACGCAAGGGCATACACATCCATGTCATTTATTTGCGCTCTGACCTATATTATGTCCTTCTATTTACCTTGGGCTTTGTTATTTTTCTAGTTCTTGTAGGTATAAGGTTAAATTGTTTATTTAAGCTTTTTCTTGTTTCTTGAGGTAAGGTTGTATTGCTCTATGTTTCTCTCTCTTCTCTCACTGCATCCCAAAGATTTTGTGTTTTCATTTTCATTGTCTCCATGTTTGTTTTCTTTTTCATTTCTTCTTTGATTTCTTTGTTTACCTATTGGCTTTTCAGGAGCATGTTGTTTAGTCTCTACATGTCTGTGTTTTTTCCAATTTTTTTCTTGTGATTGATTTTTAGTTTCATATCATTGTGGCCAGAAAACATGCATGATATGATTTTAGTCTTCTTGAGTTTTGAGACTTGTGGCCCAACGTGTGATCTATCCTAGAGAGCATTCCATGTGCACTTGAAAAGAATGTGTATACTGTTGTTTTTGAATGGAATGTTTTGTATATATCTGTTAAGTCCATCTGGTCTAATTCATTCAAAAACATAGTTTCCATATTGATTTTGGGCCTAGATGAGCTCTCCATTGATGTAAGTGAGGTGCTGAAGTCCCCTACTATTATTGTTTTACTGTCAATTTCTCCCTTTATGTCTGGTAATATTTCCTTTATATATTTTGGTGCTCCAGTGTTGGGGACATAGGTATTCACAATTTTTGTAACCTGTTATTGGATTGGTCCCTTTAACATTATGTAGTACCTTTTTATTTTAATCTCTTTTTACAGGCTTTGTTGTAAAGTTTTGGGTTTTTTTGTTTTTGTTTTTTGTCTGATAAAAGTATTGCCTCCCCAGCTATTTTTTTTTTCATTTCCATTTACTTGGAATATCTTTTTACACCTCTTCACTTTCAGTCTATATGTGTCTTTAGGTCTGAATTGAGGCTCTTGTGGGCAGCATATAAATAGATCTTGTTTTTTAATCTATTCCATCACCCTGTGTTTTTTGATTGGCACATTTAAACCATTTATATTTAAAATAATTACTGTTAAGTGTGTGCTTATTGCCACTTTGTTTTCTGGTTGTTATTTTAGTTCTTCACTGTTCTTTTTTTTTTTTTCTTGCTCTCTTTGTAATTGATGACTTTCTGTTTTATTATATTTTTCTTTCTCTTTATTCTTATGTAAATACTATAGGTTTTGGGTTTGTGGCTACCATGAAGTTTTTATGTAACATCCTAAGTATATATCAGTCTATATATTAAGTTGATGGTCATTTAAATTCAAACACATTCTACAGGTATTTCCGCTTTTACAATATATATATATAGTAACATCTCCATGTTATATATATATATTATATATATATGTATATATAATATATATATGTTTTCATATTTTATATTGTTTTAATCATAAATTTTTTTGTGTAATTATGGCCTTTTCTACTTCAAAAAGTTACTTAAACATTTCTTGTAAGGTCACTTTAGTGGTGATAAACTCCTTTAATTTTTTGTCTGGGAAACTCTTTATCTCTCCTATTCTGAATGATAATCTTGCCAGGTACAGCATTCTTGATTGTAAATTTTAACCTTTCAGCACTTTGAATATAGCTTGCCACTCCATTCTGGCCTACATTCTGCCACTCCATTCTTGCCACTCCAATCAGGCTACAGCTGATCGCCATATGCTGTTTCCTTTATATGTAATTTTTTTTTGCTTATCCCTTGCTACTTTTAAAATTCTCTCTTTATCTTTAAACTTTACATTTTAATTATTATGTGTCATGGTGTAAATGTCTTTGAATTCACCTTGTTTGGAACTCTGTGTTTCTGAACTGGATGTGTCCTTCTTTGCCTAGGTTAGGGAAGTTTTTAGTTATAATTTCTTCAAATAAGTTTTCTACCCCATGTCTGATTTTTTTGTGTATGTGTGGTTTTTTTTTTTTTTAAGATTATTTATTTATTTGACAGACAGAGATCACAAGTAGGCAGAGAGGCAGGCAGAGAGAGAGAGGGGAAGGAGCAGGCTCCCTGCTAAGCAGAGAGCATGATGCAGGGCTCCATCCCAGGGCCCTGAAGGCAGAGGCCTTACCCCACTGAGCCACCCAGGCACCCCCTGATTTTTGTTTTTATAAGTGTTCAATTTTTATTCCTTGGAAGCGTTTGGATCTTCTGTTTCACCCTGATGTTCTAAAATTTTACAAATAGATGTGTAGGCAAGCACATTTCTCATTCACTGTGCTTAGTGGGACTTTTAAATATGAGGACTTGTGTCCTACTGTTCTGTGAATTTTTTTCTTTTATTTCTTTTGTAATTTTTCTCATTTTCCTCTGTTTCTTAATTTGATATTTCTATTAATCAGATATAAGAACAATTGAGGTGATATTTTGTCTTTTTCCTCTCATCTTTTATGTATTTTTGTCTTTCAAATTTTACTTTCTATGAGATTTTCTCTATATTTTACTTTCCAACCCAGAAGAGAAATTTATTATCATTATCGATATTTCAGACATCCATAGTTTTAAGTGTTTTTAAATTGCATTCTACTCTTGCCTGACTTAAGCTATTACAAATTATTGTATTCTCAGAATGATTTTAGAACCACGGCATTCATAAAGCAAGACTTGTACCTTCTTTTTGCAATTCTGTTTTCATTCTTTGTATTTTTTTCCTACTTCCAGTCTTTTCCTTTTAGTTTATCTCCATGTTTCTTCATATTTCAAGATCTTTGGTTCCTCACTTGCATTTAAATATAAGGCAGCAGGTAGACAGGCTCTAAGCTCTGTGTATGCAGATAGAACAAATCAAAAGAGGGTGTTCACTCCAGTGGTGAGGGGACAGTAAATAGGCCATTATACTTTGAGATTCCTAAATGCCAGAGGTGTCAACTTCCATAATAGTTCCCTTACCTTTTCCCAAATAGTTTGTTCTGTTTCTTTAGTGTAGATTTATCCTTTCTTCCATTTGTTGGTATCTGACCTGTGTGGTACTTCTGCACAGTTTGTGGGGAATATATTGAAAGTTTACTGTCATGTCTATAGACTTGCTTTCTCTCCTTATACTTGGGCCCTGGCCTCTTGAGCTCTTGAGCTTCTCCAGAGTCATTGACCAACTTCCTGTGTGTGTATATTTTCAGGTCTGCTTCTTCCACATTGCTTCACCAGTCACTACTCTTTGATCTACTTTTAATCTTCCATAAATATTTTGAAAACTCTTGTGCCCTAAAAAAAGCAAAAAAACAAAACAAAACATAAAAAACTTTTGTACCCCAATGCCCCTACCTTCCATCTTGGTTAAAGAGGATTGATAATTATTATTATTCTTTCAGTATCATTTAATATATTCTTGGGAGAAAAGACATAAATGTGCATGACCAACCAATTGTCTTCAACCAAAGTCTTGTATCTTAATATCATTACTCTCCAAAACCTCAGTTCAATTAGAAATTAACATATTTGCCTGTTCTTTTAATTTCCATTTCTACTATCCAGTTCTGACTCTCATTATATCCCACTTGGGTTGTTACAATAACTACTTAACTAGTCAATCTAGCTTGATTTTCTGTAAAATATAAATCATGTCACTTTCCTGCTCCAGTGTTTAATGGTCTCTATTGACTGAAAACAAAAACTAAAATTTTCCTAGCATTGAAAGTTCCTAGTAATGTGTTCCTTGAGCAATCTTACCGCTCTGTCATTTATCAGATTGCTTTTTCCTCTTAGAATGTCCCTACTTCCCATCTCTATAGCTGGAAGTCTTTTTCTTTTTTTTCCTTCATTCACACCACAACTAACCTCCCTAGGTTACTATCTAAGGTGCTAGCCACTTTCTGGAAGATTTTACTTATTTTTTACTCCCTCCCCATGCCTTTCTCCCAACCCCCAAACTCTGGGCTCTCCCAAGACGCTGGCTGAGCCTCTTTCAGAACATCTGTTATCAAAGACATGGATGAGCCTCCTGAGAGCAAAGAGCTGACTTATTCACCTCATTTCCCCATAACCAACCATATAATATAGTAAGAATATTATAATAAGAATTCAGAAATTATTACTTGAATGGACTTGGAGGGGAAATAGAAGCTAAATGCACAGGTATGCTGTGTTGTTTTACGCGCACACACATAGCATGAATGTTGGATTAGACACAGCACTAAAGGGATTTTTTTCACTATCACTCATCTTTCTTTTTGCAAGCCAGAAGTAGGTTATACAATCTTCTGTCCCAATGTCTTACAGTACTCCTTCAACAACCCAGGGTTTAAGTCATAGGTTGTGGCCACTCACAGTTTTAAGCCCGGACCTTTCAGATGAAGAGAAGGAAAATTTGGGCTCTGTGGAAAAGTCTCTTGAGTGGGGTGCCAGGAGGGGAAGGAGACTTTCTTGTTACACCACTTTTCTCTCTCAGCTTTGCTAGGTATGATCCTGTTGTGGAGCCTGGGGGCCTGGAGCCAAGAGAGAAGTTAGCAAATATTTCCCTCCGTGTTCCTGAGGGAATCCTGACAGAGCCCATCAGAGCTGCCTTTTATCACCGCTGCACGCTTTAGTGCATCTGTCATGGCTCTCAGACATCATGTTCCTGGCTAGATTAATCCCCCCTGCCTTCATACTCAGGATGTGGGACACAGAGAGGGAGGGGGTGGGAAGGGGAGGGAAATAAAGTGAGTGGTGAAAAAGAAACTTTGAAAGTACCGAGTGACAGACCTAGGATGAAAAACAAATTAATTTGCAAAAACAGAGGGAAATACAGTTTTGACAAATTAAAGCTAAAGATCTGACAAGGGAACAAAGGACTAAAAAAATTGGGTGAACTCAAAGTCCCAGAATGTGAGGGACTTTCAGCATTGGAGCAGAGAGACTCAAGCTGCAGGCTAGTGCTGTCAGAGGTGGTTTATTATTTTTAGAAGATTATAAAGCAGATCGATCATTCATGGATTCATTCTTTCACTTGGCACAAGTAAGACCTATTATGTGGAGGCCCCAGGCTAACACACACTCAGAGTTCTCATGTACTCAGTTCTGCCAT
This sequence comes from Mustela putorius furo, assembly GCF_011764305.1. Lineage (NCBI taxonomy): Eukaryota > Metazoa > Chordata > Mammalia > Carnivora > Mustelidae > Mustela > Mustela putorius. Next base: position 38,365,371 of record NW_025421987.1, read on the forward strand.
AAGCTTAGTCTCAGACCTAGAGAAGGAAATTTAATACATCAGAACCTCAGTTTCTCCTCTGTAAAACTTGTATCCAAATCAAACCTATTAGAAAAGCACTTTAGCTTTCCTTTTTGTAATAGATATTTTAGGAAAAAAAGGACCGTTGGCTCAGCACACAGCAAACTCCTGTTATTATGGGGCCTATGCATCTTAATGCCGCAGAGAGCCTCCCCATCTGGCCCCTCTGACGCTTCAATTTCTTCCAGTGCTGTGGGTCTGGGACACAGAGACATGAGATCGCTGTCGCTCTGAGTAAGCACCTTGAGGACAGAGATCGAATCTAGTTCATATCTATTTCCTTTTTGCGTAGTGAACTGGATACTGAGTAGGTGCTCAGTTAATGTAGCTGATTATTTGAAAGAGATCAGGAAAAGCACCAGAGAATCCATAAATGGGAACTGGGCCTTGAGGCTTGAATGTGTACAGGCTGCATTTACTACTCTGAAGGTACTTGGTAAAGGAAACTTAGTAAGTTCATGGAGAGGAAAAGAAGAGTAAGGCACAGCAACTGAGAACTAAAATGCATGTTGAATTCAAGGAACACAGTTTATTGAGTAGGATTAGGGCAGTATCTCCAAATTTTTTGTGTTTATAAAATTTGCTAGAGGCGTTAGTTTTGACACATAGAGTCCTGATGTCTCTAAACCCAGAAATTTGGATTCAGTAACCCTGAGGTCCAGCAAGGATATCTGCATTTTAAACAAAAGCTGTCAGTTTATTTCCTTACTAGTAGTCTGCAAACCACACTTCGGGAAGGACAGGCCCAGAGATTTGGGAGGGGCGGGAGAAGGTGGGAGTGGCAAGAGCCTGTGGAAAGATGAGACCAGGGTTGGTTGAGAAGGGTTTGGACTCTATCCAGGAGGGGAGCCCTCCAGGGTTTCTAAGCAGGGGAGTGACAAGGCCAGGTCTGTGATGGAAATCAACTGTTCGAACTAAAGCTCAGGGCATTTTCTCTTTGCTTCTGCTCCATTAGATATCATTGCTTCAAGGGCCCTGAACAAATAACGTTCCATTAAGGCCTCCAGGTTTTGTAGGACCCAGAGTTCCAGTTACCAGTGGAATGTGAAGTTCACAGGCCCCGTTCAGGCTTGCAAGGAGAGGATTAATTAGGTAAAAAGGCAGTTGCACACATAAGTGGGTGCCCACACCCCAGTCTGGCCTGGTGTTTTGGTGCACTCATTCAGGCATACAATACTCTTTTCAGTTCTAAGCGCCACCTCTTGAAACAAGTTAAAAAGCGAGTTCCAAGTGAGATGCCCAAGTGCTCTGTTTTACACAGACTAATGATCAACAGCCTTTCTGTTTTTATGGTCCTGGCAACCAGACTGGGCTCACTGCTAAAGAAGCTATAGAAAAGAATTGTTGCATCTCACATCTACATAGCTAAGTGCTGAAAAATATGTTTTAGGTTAAAAAAAAAAAAAAAGTGATTGCTTTACAAAAATTACTTGTTTCTAAAAATTTGTGCCTTGTGGGTTTGGTTTTTTGTTTTGTTTTGTTTTGTTTTTACATTTAAAAAATGCCATATGTTTCATTGTGCTGGGACAGTGAAATTAAAATTAACAACTTGTAAAGTGTTTTATCCTTCGAAAAGTACTTTCACGTGGAATATCTCCATTGATTCTCAAAATAATTGTGTTAGGTAGGTAATAACCACCATCCCATTTTACAGATCAAAAGACAAGCTGTAAGACTTAGTGATTTTTAAAAAGCCACACAGCTGGAGAAAATGTGGTGTCAGGCCTCCTGATCCCAGCATCCAAGATTTCCTAGTAGCTGAGGAAACCGGGGCAATCAGTGGGAATGAAGATACATCAGTTATCCCTCTCACACCTCAACACCATACCGAAGTTCAGCTTCACAGCTAGTTGTCTCAATAATTTGTTCATTTCAGATGTCTTTGACAGAGAGGTTGATGAGATCATAGACACCGTTTCTATGTTGGTAGTTCACTTGATTGAAACAAAATCACCTATGAGAATTAAATTATAACATTAACTCTAATAGTTAACAAAAGATTAACATTAACAGAAGATACTCCAAGTCACTTTAGAGGTAGAAGAGCTTCCAAACCTGTAACACATGATTACCTGAATGGAAATCTTAATGTGTCTGAGAAATAACATGGCAGACAGAGAAGAGAGTTGCTTATCATCCCAGAAACAAAGTTTCAGGACACACTTGAGCTCTTCTTTGATATCTTCTTATGTATCATGACCTAGTGATTTGACTGATGAAGGCATCATGGTATAGAGAGCTTCACTGTAGTAATAGACACCACTTGACATTTGGACCCAGAAACTTGATGCTCTTGTGTTGTTTCCTGTTCATTGAGGCAGCTTGGAGATTTGACTTCCCTATTTAAGACGTCTGTGGGGTCTCAGATACAGGCCCCCAGGCTCTCTAGATGACTTCCAAAATGACACCTGGCCAAGCACTCACTTATTCTTTGAAACATCTAGAGCAAGTCCTGGAGCTGATGTTCCTAGGTCCAGAATAGACCTTAACATTTGAAGGCCAGCACTAGCCCATGGCTGCTTGAATTGTCCTCTGTGTGGTTGTTTTTTTGTTTTTAAGATTTTATTTATTTATTTGTCATAGAGATAGAGAGAGTACAGGCAGGCAGAGAGGCAGGCAGAGGCAGAGGGAGAAGCAGGCTCCCCGAAGAGCAAGAAGCCCGATGCAGAACTCAATCCCAGGATGCTTGGATCATGACCCGAGCCGAAAGCAGCCGCCCCACCGACTGAGCCACCCAGGAGCCCCACCTCTGGTTTTTAAATAAGTGAGAAATGATTATTTTTTCCATTACATTTTTTTAAGAAAAAAAAAGACACAGAAACAAAAATATTTTCTGCCTCCCTGCTCTAGTGAGCAATCCTGAACTCGCCTCCTTTCCCACAGTACATGTTCTCTTTCAGAGATGCCTTCCCTGCTTTCCTCTCTTGTCCCTCCTCTCCCACTTTACCTGCATGATCTCCCCTGATTTTTTTCAACTTTGTAGTTTAAGTAACTTCACAGAACAGTTGCAAAGATAATACAATAAATTCTCATATACCCTTCACCTAGTTTCTTTTATTGCTATCATCATTAATAACCAAGTCCAATAATCAAATCTTAAGGAACTAACATCATTACGATACTAACTAAACTATGAACTTAGATTTCATAAGTTTTTCCACCACCACCTTTTTTTCTGTGACAGAATTCAATCCGGTATCCCATGTTACATTCCATTGTCATGTCTCACTGGGTCTCAATCTTTAACAGTTCCTTAGTTTTTCTTGACATGGACACTTTGTAAGAGTATTGGGTATTTTGTAGAATACCCTTAGTTTCATTTTGTCTGATGTTTTCCTTTTAGGGGAAAAAATACCACAGAAGTGATACATCTCTCTCAATGTCTCATACTGGGGGTACGTAGTATTAATATATCTTATTATTAGTGATGTCAACATGAATCACTTGGTTGAGGTAGTCGCTAATCTCTCTCTTCACTGTAAAGACAGTTGAAAAAACTTTGTGATTGATAAATATCTTGAGGGTGATATTTTGAGACTATGCAAATACCTTTTGTCCATTGATTTTAGCATCCTAAAAATTATTGATGTGGTATTCTAATAAAGATTTTCTATTTTCCTAATTCCTTCTCATTCATTATTTAGGAATAACTCTATAAGGAAGAGCTTCTCCTTTTACTCTATTTTATTTATTCATTCATTCAATTACTTACATCAATACAGATTCAGGGATACTTATTTTATTCTATTAGTTATAATCCAATACGACTGCTTATTATTTTATTACTGAAATTGTATTGCTTTAGCTGCAGGTTGGCTTCTTTGCCCTTTCTGCACACTCCAACCCTTTTTTGAGTACTTACTTGCTTTGTTGACAAGACGAGATGTTCCTGGCTCATTGTATTTTTCCTGTCATAGCCCTAGAATCAAATACTTTTCTTTTTATTGCAGAGTGGTATGTAGAAGCCATGATTTGAGTGCTGGGTATGCACAGTATTACTGGTATGTCATTGCTCTTGGGCTCTCTCAATAGCGCTAGGAAATGTCTGTATGAATCCTAGAAGCATACTAGGTGTCTATACACCTCTATATGTTTATTTCTGTATATTTCACTCTGTATATATGTTTTAAAAACCATGAGATCTTACTGATACCTCTGACTCTCATTCAACACCACAGAGTTCATTCTCTTCTTCCCCTTTTCCTTATTTGTAACTTCTTTCTCTGACACTGAGAAGCCTGGCTTTCATTTCTGCAATGAAATTTTATTTCTGTATTTATTTCTGTATTCATTCTGCATTTCTACAATGTGTTTATCTGTTCAGCCCTCGTATATACATAAGGTAGTTTTAGAATTGCTAGCCCATATCCCTTTGAGAAATAAATTTACTAACTCGAACACCATTTTTGTATATGGTGTTTTTTTGGTTTTTTGGTGGTTTTTGTTTGTTTGTTTGTTTTGCTTTTAGCCTTATAATATCTAGCCAAATATCTAGCCTATAATATCTAGCCAAACTGTTTTCCAGAGAAGCTTTCTTCCCCACCTCCTACATTATCACTTTATTATTCATTCATATAGTTAAATCCAATTTTTACAGTTTGTGTTACATTTTTTATTCCCCTCATCCTAGTTGATTTGTAAAAAAAAAAAAAAAGATTGTGTACAGTAAAATTCTCTTTGTAGGGTATAGTTTTATAAGTTTTGACAACTGTGTGTTATTTTTTTTTTAAGATTTTATTTATTTGAGAGAGAAAGAGCACCAGCTGGAGGAGGGACAACAGGAGAGGGAGAAGCAGACTCCCCACTGAGCAGGGAGCCTGACACAGGACTCCAAGAACCCCAGGATCATGACCTGAGCTGAAGGCTGATGCTTAACCAACTGAGCCACCCAGGCGCCCCTATGTTATAGTTTTTAAGTTGTTTTTCTATGTCCATAAAACATTTTTTCTTGCTTTGTATTTTTAAACATTTCTGTTTGTTTTCCAAAATGCTGCTTGATAACTGTATGAACTGGTCGTTCTTGAGAGAGATAAGTATCAGCGTTTCTGTGTTTGATATCAAAAGGCCCCAAGTTGAAGGACCAAACTGTTTGTACACAGCCATGATTCAAATTTGGTCAAATCATTATTTTCCATCACTTAAACCACCTGTGCCTGCATAATCAGATTGACTGTGCTGTCAATTCATATTAGCTTCTAAGACATTGAACAGCTGAGGAAGTGAAGAGACTGTGGGACCAGCATTGGGAGAAAAAGAAATTCTATGCACTGACAGCTACAATTCTTCCTCTTTCTCTCTCCTTTCCTTCCTTTCTTTAACAAACATCTGCCTGCTGCCGACCTTATTCCAGAAGTTGTGCAAGGCATTAGGACTACAGGGCTGATTAGGGGCTTCAAGGGGATCACATCAGTTGGGGAAAATTGAAAATACACCACAGTGTGATGTATCTCCTATGGTTGAGAAACATAGCAGTTTAAAATAATTACAAAACAATGCAGGAGGTACTATAATAAGGGTAAACACCAAGTGATATATGAGCTGTGGATCATAAACACCCATCGTATTGGGAAACTATGGCGGGCAAGGAAGGCCAGAGGAGCTAATAATTGAGCCAAGTTTTGCAGGACAAGTGGGAATTTGGTGCAGCAGGCAGTAAAGGTGCTCCAACAAGCTTACCCCTTATACAAAGGCCTAGAGACAGGATCCTGGAACATTCTGAAGAAGTTGTGTGAAGTAAGGGAGGGAAAAAGGTCAGGCGGGGAGAAGAAAGGTGGGAGAACACATTGAGGAGATACTTGCTCAGGACTGGTGTGAAAGGTTTCGTGTACTTTGCTTAAGAGTTTGATTCCATCCTAAAAGTGTGAGGTTACTGAAAAGGACAAGAAAGGAAGGTGGTGGGAGAGATAAGGCATCATCCAGCTTGACATTTCTACAGATGTCGCCATCAGTAATCTGAAAAATGGACCACGAGGGAGGCCGATGGGAGGCAATTAATAAAGAGAATTTTTCAATATTCCACATTATAAAAAAAAAATGACACAGGTCTGGACTAGGGCAACTGTAGAGTCACGAACGCAGTTGATGAATTCTGGGTTTGGTGTATTCAGGCAACTTCATGGGTGTGTGGCCAGTGCAGTTTCACAGAGCCTTGCACTCAGGCCCCACACTTGGTTTTAATCTCTGTGGCTGCTCTCTTGATATTTTTCTCTTTGAATTTGTGTTTTGTAAGGGAAGTTCAACTGGACAGTGGGAGCAGGCATTGGAGTTTTGGAGTCTCAGCTCATATGTGGTCCTGACTCCCACTGCCTCCCTGGGATAGAGGATCAGCTGGCTAGTTCTGTGACATCTGGTGCCATGGACTTCTCAGACTTCCCCAGCCTATAGTGGCTTCAGTCACCCTCTGCTCCTGAGGGGGGCCTAGGCCTAAGTGTGGGGAAGGTTGCAGTAGGGCATGTACCCTATTGCATCTCAGGAAAGGGTGAGGCGGTGGCTCTCCCCCAACTAAGCCTGGCAGTTTCACAGTGCTTTCAGTAGACATCTGGGCAGGGGCCTCTAACCCATCCCCTAGAGTATCTTGGTATGCACATTACAACCCCTTGGGGTTTGGCCATCTGCTGTGGGTTTAAGAAAGGGGGATGGACTTCCCCACTCCTGACTGGGACCCTGCGTTTTTATTTTGGACTAGACTCTGCAAAATATGTAGCCCACCCTGGTGTGTTGGCTGATGGCAAAGAAGGGTGGATGGAATTGTTCCAACTCATCATGCATCATCCAGGAAGACTGCATCCTTTCTTGTCCTGTCAGAGGAGGAATAAGACGTTCTACAGTGGGGTCTCAGAGGGTGCAAAGCAGAGACTGGATCAGGGATGAATCCTGTTGCTGTAAGCTTTTTGGGAGAGACTCAAGTCCTTTCTCTATGGGGCCAGCTGGGCATAATCCTGACTTTTACTGGTTGTGGCCAGACATTCAGGGGCTAGGCCGCACAGACACAATAATCTACAAATTGTTTCAAAAACATACAACTACCTACAAATGACTGTGGGAGTAAAACTGGCAAAATCTGAATAAGGTTGATAATTGTATCAACCTCGATTAAGATATTAAGACATCTTTGATTAAGACACACTACTATAATTAGGCTAGATATTGGTCTGTGTTTCTAGGAAAAGTAGGTGAAGGGTATACAGGAAGGCTCTGTGTTATTTCTTACAACCCATGTGAATCTATAATTGTCTCAAAATAAAAAGTAAAAAAAAATACAGCTGAGAGTCATGCTTTTCATTCCAAATATACCATTAGCATCTAAATGCAGAATGCTGTATGGTAGCCATCTAACCTTGTATCTAAGATCAGTCATCACTTACTTTTAGGTAAGGATCTGGTTTTGGTTTTCAAACTAGGATTCTACCCCAGGTGCAGTACTGGTTATTGGTATCCTTTCAACATTCCATACCATGTCGATATGTTTGGCTTCAACTGCTGTGAAGGACATACTTGATTTCATTAGCTCTTCATCCATCCATTTGATAAATTTATATATGGGGCACCCACTATGTGCTAGGTATCATGCTAAGCACTGGGGGTACAAAGATGAAACAGGAATTGCCTTTCCGCTTGGGGATATTCCAGCTGAGGGAAGTCAGTTGGACCCAACAACAGTGCTCATGATGGATGTTATGATGAAGGAGAGAAGAGTGTTCTGTGGGCAGACAACTGGAGTTGGTGAGGGTGAGGGGGTCAGGCACTGGTTGCTAGAGGAGGTGATGCTAGTGGGAAGTCTTAAAGAGTAAAAGAGAGGTAGATGACTGCAAAAGAGAAGGGTTTGAGTGGGCCAGAAAGTGGGCAGATTGGGAAGCATGAGAAAGTATGATCTTTTGAGGAAGAGAGAACAGATGCTAGAACACAAGACATAAGTAGGGACACTGGGGAGTCAGGCTGAAGAAGTGGGTTGCATCAGAGCCGGGAATACTAGTTCCCTATAGCAAAGGAACTGGGAGCCACTAAAGAACTTTAGGGTAGTGAGTGATATGATTGCTCCTGACCTCATCTGTCCTGGCTAAATAAAGACAAGTCTTATGGGGGTTTTGTTTGGTTTGGTGTTTTGTTGTTGCTGCTGCTGTTGTTGTTGTTTCTTTTAAAGGAATGAAGAAATTATTGGGGTGGACTATGATTAATTTTTTTAGTCCTTCCTTATCCCAGGCAGAGGTTCATAGGTAAGTCACTTGTCAAATTGGGTCCACTGAGCCTCGAATGATTCCATTTTTTAGTTCATGAACCAACAGAAGGTAAAGAAGTTGAACCTGCTATCTGAATATGAAAGGGACTGGTAGTAAGTAGGGAGATCCAGTATCTCAGTCTTCCTCCTAACTCTTCTTCCTTCCTTATGGCTTCTACCGTAAGGGCTCCTCCCCAGAACCTAAAGAAGTGGGGTGGGGTGAAGGAGGCTGGGACATAGCTGGTTTTCTGTTGCTGTGGCCAAAAGTCCCAGTGAATCCCTGGTGCAATGAAGGAGAAAGAAAATAATACAGTGGGAGCAAAGCAAGGCAGCACATTACCAACCTCTGAGCTTGCAAGAGTAGCTCTGGCATTTGATTCTGTCCTGCTCAGTCCCCAGAACATTGATTCCCCCTCCGTGGAAGCATCCCATCACTAAAAACACTTACAGGATGTGTGAGGAACTCCTTCCCTCTTAAATGGCTGACTGAACAGATTTAACGGAGGCTGTTACCTACTGAGTTTGGTATCAAAGCTCTGAGGTGCAGTTCTCTTTGAGTTTTTGCTTTCATCTGGAATCTCTCGCCCCCTGCCCTAGGCTGCCTTCAGCTGCACAATATCAAACAGCTGGAATCTGGGCAGCTCCAGGATCCAAGTTTCTCAGCCTAACACGTGAGGGGGATGGGGATGGGGAGGAGAGCAGACGGATTGAGTTGTAGAAGGTAGATGTTTCATGTGGGACTAAATGGGGCCTGTGCTTACTTCAGGGAATCTGATATTTTGGAAAAAGTGGAGTCTCTGAGAACTCATTGTCAACAAATTCTATTTGTCTGGGACTTAAGGAGTGTGCAAAATCAAGTATGTGGCATTGGTCACACACACACAAAAAGGCCTTGGATTACCCTGTTTTCCATTTCTCTGTTCTAGCTTTACCTCTGACTCAAACTTTTACTAATATAACTGCCATTTATGAAGTGCCTACTAAAGGTTACAGTCTTAAAAATGCATGACCTAGCAGAACAGGGGCTAGCCATAAACAGCAGGTATAACTGTATCAGATAACCCACTAACAATCATATACCGGGAGAGATACTTCATATATATTTCTAATTTCCACAGATGAAGGAGCTGGGGTTCAGAATGTCTAAGCTCACAAGCTTGCTTAAAGTTAAAGACTGTATCCAAACCCAGATTTGTTTTGCTTGTACGATTTCACCTTTTTTTTTTTTTTTAATGTCATCCTCCCCCCAGATCCCTTATCTGTAGGCAGCCTCAGGGGGATCTGAAGACTGATCCCTTAAAGTCAGCAGAACACAGGGCAAGTAAGAATGTCTGAGTTGGCAGCACTGGACTAGAGAAGTCAGTCCCAGCCAGCTCAACTCGTATGGGGAGTAGATGGCATTGTACCAGGCTCACCTGTAATTCTGCCTGAACCATGCAATTTAGGGTTTAATTACATGCTTTCTTGCATTGTTTACTAATTGTTGCAGAGGTCAATCTTATACTTTCATTCATCATTCAGTCATCAAATATTTTGGAGGAATTGTGCACACTTCTCCGGCAGCCCTTGGCATGGAGAGAGAGGCCAACTCATCCCTAGTAAATGGCCCAGGAACAAGCAAATGCGAGCTAATTTTCCTAGTAACAGATTAGAGATTTTTGTGTTTATTTTGAAAATGTCTTGGGATATTTCCTTAATAAATAAAAGCTTGATACATTCAGTAGCTAGTATTTGAAACTAGGAAGTAGGGTTCAGTATTTTATTTCTAACACCTCTGATCAAGATAAAAATGTTTATCCAAACATTAGCTTTGAGAATAGGAATGTATACAAAAGCCAATTTACTAATTACTATTAATACTATGAATTTTAGTATCTAGTCTTTAATCTTAACTCCTACACCAGAGCTCCATTCTACTAAGGTATACAATCCTTGGACTTTTCTGTCAATTATGGTTTGTGAGTTACCCCAGTCCTTTGAATGAAGTTGGATGCCCTTAAGAAAAATAATCAGCCATTCAGAAGCCCAGAAAAGATTCTTTAAAGGCTTGATGGAATTCAAGCATCTTCTAACTATGCTTTTCTTACCCCACTAGGTAGCCTATAGCTCATGAAACAGTTAAAGGAAATGTTGCACTAGACAAACCTCAGTTTTAGGCATGAGTACCACCACTTAGTTGTTGGGGATCTCAGGCAAGTTGCTTACTTTTTCATATCTGTAAATGGAGTGAATCAAACCTATAGTAAAGGATTATTGTGGGCATTCAAGACCAAATGGACACACAGAACCAAGCAGAGATGCTGTGAGGGGTAGATGTTCAGTGGATGTTACCTTATTTCTCAAGGGTTGTTGGACAGGTTATATAGGATCATAAATATAACTGAGCTCGTATAGTAAGCAGTTATTGTTCAGCTTTTCCCAATTGAGCGTTGTCTCCAGTGTAGTGGATATTTTTGGCAGTTGTTTTCTTTATCTGGTTAGTGCAGTCATCCAAACTGGATAATTCAGTCAAGTCTCCACTTGGGGCCTTGTGTTTGATGATCTCATTGTGGAGATCTGAGAGATGAAAATGTACATTGGAGTCACTAGAGGACAATTTTGCAATACCAGCCAAAAGCCTTTAAAAATGTTATATCTGTTGATCCAAAGCTCCTACTCATAGGAATTCATCCTTAGGAAATAATAAGAATTGTAAATAAAGATTTATGACAAGATGTTTAGTTAACTGGGATGCATTATCATAATAAACGTGGACAATCTAAATATATGACAATAGGGGAATGGTTGAATAAATAACAGTGTCTCTGTTTGATGGAATAGTACACAGCTGTTAAAGTCAAACTTTGGAGAAGATTTAATCACATTAGAATGTTAAATCTAAAAAATAGGATAACTTCTATACACAATAAACACAATTTTAAAATATATGAAAGTAGAGATAAATCAATGACAGAACTGGTTCCTGCTTAAATAACCAAACTCATAAGAAAAAAGTACAAAATATTGAATAAAATTATCTGTTTATCTTGTCCTTTTATATCTTCAAATTCTGACCAATTAGAATCATATACTCAGTGTAGAAAAAGTATGAGTTGTATTGATGAGGGGGAAAAAAAGGAGTAAAATGACTAGAAAAAAATGCCTCTATTTACAGTGTTATTCTTGGGTAGTGGGCTTAAAATGATTTTTCCCTTCTTTGCACTTTTCTGTATTTTCTAAATTTTCTTCAGTGAACATAAGTTTATACTCAGGAAGACAGATTTATATTAAAAGAAGGAAAATTATTAACTCCCTATTTCTCTTTGTCTACGTCTTAGTAATTTTTCTGAGTACAATCCTCTCCAGATACGCTTCACGACGAAGGAGTTGTCTGTTTATACTACAATGGGTGGTGGCTTGCAGCACACTGAGGAGGAACACCTGTCTCTTGATGTCACTTCACTCACTGGGACTCCTTCCAGTTTGCTCTGCAAAACCTTAGCCATATAGTGACTTATGTAGACATATATACAGTCCCTACCTTCTCCTCCCTGACATAATAAATGTGATGATCACTTTCATACTAAAAGCTGCTTTCTTGATGGAGGCCAGAAAGTCCCCAAGAAAGCAAGATGCCAAAGGGAAATCACCATGAACAGAGGGCAGAGTAGCAGAAAGCACCTTACCACAAGCCCAGACTCTTATATAACTGTTTTGAGATGGCTGGGAGCTAGTGTTGGGTGGAGAGGGTTAGGATAGGGAAACTAACAGAGAGGGGAGAGGAGAATTAGATAAGGACTGCTGGAGGCAAAGGGGGAGAGTTCAGAGATACAATGTACTTACTCAGTAATAATAATAAACACAATTATGTTAATACAAAGAGCCATAAAAACAATAAACACTTCTGAGGTGCCAACAATGTGCTTGATGCTGCTACAGAATTAAACCCTCTCAATTAAGTTGTGATGTACGTCTGTCTAAACTCTGTGGGAAAGAGGAAAAGCCTCGTGAACAGGCTGGGGTGGGGGGTGGTGTATAAGGCCATGGGTCTTTATCCTGGCTACACAGTGTTGGTAGGGACTATGATCTCTGTTTCCTGCTGTGCTGTGACTTGTTGACTCAGAGCCCAGGGCAAGACCCAAAGACAAGAATGGAGGGAATGGAGAGTCCTAGGACAAAGTCTGAGGAAGAAGAAAATGTGAAGGGATAAGGGACATCTTTGAGATGTTGAGCAATGAAAAGTACGTATAAAAATATAAAAGAATCGATCTAAGAATTTCATGCATGTTTTTTGCAATGGAATTCCACATTGCCAGGGGGCATGGTACTACTAGGAGTCACCTATGAAAAACAGACAGCTGAGAATACCCTGATTGGGGTTTGTAGAGAGGGAGTGTTTCACTGCAGTGTAAGGCTGCTGCTCTATTCCCTTGGGGAATTAAGAATTCTGTATCCTGGGTGAACTCCAGGCCTTGTAGTCCTGAATTGTGCCTTGGGAGGAGGATAGTAAGAAGGTGGAATCTAACAAGGCCATTGGATGGGGAGGAAAGTGGGTCTTGAAGAACGTTGGGGGAGAATGTGAGAGAGTACAAGAGGAGAGTGCGGATGGAGGGAATTAGAGAAGAGGAAAGAGTACGGGTGCACAGTTCAAAGAGGAAGTTCATTGCCTTTTCACCTGTTGGAGAGGGATCATCTCTTTTTTCATTTCGCCCCAAGGATAGGCCCAGGCGTCCAGACACACATTGTTGAAAGTACCAGATAAATCAATAAACAACTGGCTGTCCAAATTACTAAATAAAGGAAAAAAGAAGAAGAATATATTGAATACAATGTTGATGCTGCCCCTTTAAACATCTTTAGATTCTGATAGGATTAAAATCATATACTCAGTGTATAGTATGTCCTTTTTATGGATGAGAAACTCAAGAAAACAATTGAGGCACAGAGAGGTTAAGTTTATGTGCCTTTCTCAAGGTCACACAGTGGCTTCCTGACTCCCAGGGCAGTTGTCCTGCCACAGAGGGGAGGCAGCCCCTTCATTCCCCCACTCTTGGTCTTCCTGGCCAATTCTGAGGCAGTTTCCTTCCTACTTTGGCACAAATCTGAGGCTCACTTTGAACAAATGCCTTAACCTTTCTGGGTCTTGGTTTCCTCAGCTGCAATATTAGGATGTGGACTTGAATGACCCTTCACAATCTTTGTTTTCATCCCTGAAGAATAAGAAGGGGACCCAGTTTGCCGGCAACTCAGTATATGTTTAACTCCTTAATGCCCTAGGAAAGTGTTTTTACAGTTTGGCCCTAGGTCAGCATCATCATCACCGAAGAACTTATTAGAAATGCAAATTATCGGGCCCACCCCAGACCTTATTAATCAGAAAATTGGGGGTGGAGGCGAGCATTCTGTTTTTAGTAAGGCTCCAGGAGGTTCTGATGCCGCTCAGGTGTGAGAACGGCTGCTCTGAATTGTTTTCTGCCCAACACTAAAGGGAGGTTCTAACACACACGCACACCCGGAGGTAACTAACTCTTCTCTATGGCCATCCTACCTCCCTGTCCCTGCCCCCTCTCATCCTTTTCCTGCTTCCTCATCTCAGGATGATAAATGGAGGTCAGGGCAGGGCGCTGTCAATGCAAGACGCGCAAACCCTCCCTCCCAAACCCGCCGGGTGGGTCGGGGTAGGTGGTGTTGGGACTTCCCCGACACTGGTTTCCTCATCATTTTCTTGACAACTGCTGCCCCACTTTGGGGAGGGGGGACGTTTAATAACAAAGTTTTGGTTTTAATGCCTTAGCCAATAGTTTGCAGAATAACAAGAAAACTATTGAGAGAGGGGTGTCGGAAAAAGTTTCCCGGAGAAGTGACTGAGAGAGAAGGATAACGTTGGAGAGCAAGGGTCTGAGGTGAAGCTAAAGAGAAAATGAGGGTTCAGGGGTGTGGGAGAAAGGCAGAGGACATTGCTCTTGGTATGGGAAAAGAGAAGTTAGGGAAAGAGCGCGGGACTGGAGTGCAATAGAAAGAAAATGGGCATTAGGAGAAAAACTGAGTCTGAGGGACTGTTTTTGGGGGGGTTCCCCCCCAAGCTTCCTTTCCTTTCCAAGACTTTTTCTCTGCTCCATCTTGCTCCTCCCCCTCCTCCCCGCCTCCTCTGCTTCCCCCTCCTCCCCGCGCGGTAATGGGAGGCTCCTAAGCAGGAGAAGCAAAAGAAGGAATTGTTTGCGAGTTCAGTCATCCAAAAAAGCTTCTTCCATATGGAGGGACCGGGTGCGCTGCGCGCGGCGTGCCCTGCCTTGTCCTGCTGCCGCCGCCGCGACCCCCGCTTCCTGCCGCAGAGACCCTGAACCCCGGCCCGCCGGTGTCAGCCGCGGCGCGCACGCACGCACACTCACCCTCACACACACACACGCTCACGCACACGCACAGACACACACTCACGCCCGCCACAGCCGCACGCGCCCGCACGCGCCCTCCCTCCTCGGCCGGCAACTTCTCGGGCCGGGGCTCCTTTGTTGCTCCCGCGCCGGCCGCTCTCCGGTTTGGTGAGTCCCTGAGTGTCACGGTGCGGGTTGCGTGTCCGTGCGGCGCGGTGCTGTGTGGCTCCCTCCGCGCCCACCGCGTCGGCCCTCGGGCCCCGCTAGCCCTGCCCAGGAGCCGCTGCACCAGAGGTGAGTCACGTCGCTGAAGTTTGTTTTCTTTTCACAAAAAGTTGTGTTTCTCTGTTGGTTTTGGGGAGAGGGGGAGGGCGGGAGGCGGTCGCAGGCCGGGCGAAGCCGCGGGAGAGCGGACGGCGGGAGCGGGTCCGGGCGCTCGGCCCGTGGGCTCCGGCGCGGGCTGAGGCCGAGGCAGGCGCGCGGCGCGCGGGACGAGAAGTCGGGCGAGGCGGGCTTCGGGGTGCCGGGGTATCCGCCGCGGGAGAGCCGCGGCCGGGCCGGGGCCGCCGCGTCTGGTTCCCTGCGGCGCAGCCTGGCCGGCCGTTCCCGGAAGCTTGGTGGAAGCAGGGCCCCGACCGCCTCCGAAACTTGCCCGGGAGCCTGACACCGGTGCTCCGGCTCCGTGCGCCGGGCGCGCGGGGAAGCCCGCAGGCGGTCGGCGGAACCCGGGGCTGCCCCGCACCCGCCGGCTTCTCGGGGGAAGGGGGGCACTTACCGCCCTGCGTCTCAAAGGGAAAGCCCCGAAGTGAGGGACCGAACCGACCGGGATCGAAACAGCCCCTGAAGAACATCCCGGGGTGGGGGTGGGGGCGGGGGGGATCAAGGGGCGAGGCTGAAGTGGGGTGTTCAGAGGTGTTTGTGGGGTTGGGGCGGCAGCAAGGGGGAGTGTGTGAGTGTTGGTTCCCGCGCGAAGCATCCCCCTGGAGTTGTGTTCTTCAGGTTTTTGTTTGTGTAACTGGGAGAGGGGGGGAAATGAGCCTCTGGAACAGGTGGGAAGGGGCCTAGGGAGGGGCAAGGAGCCCAGGCAGAATTTTCTGCTGGATCTTCAAAGGCCTTGCTTCACTTGCAGGTTACCAAAGGTTAGTTAGCTCTTCCGGGTGATTGGAGGATTTGGGGAGGTAGGGCGGCCGCGGACTTGGAGGACTTCAGGGAGCCCTGGGGATCCATTTAGTTTTGTTTGGGGGGGGATGGGGGTGGCAGTGACAGGGTGACTTGAAAGGTTGTTGTGTTATTCCAGAGATGTGGCAGTAGAGCTAAGAATACCCAAACCACACGCCAGCAATCCTAAACTCTGTGGGTGTGGTGGGGTGTTCTGCCTCGCCCCCATCCCTTCTTAGCAAGTTGCCGTGGGTTCAAAGAAGTTTTTGACTCAGAGTTACCTCTTTGCGTGGACTGAGTGAAAAGTACGCTTTGGTTTCAGACCCTTGTAACGGCTTTAAATACCCTGTGCGGGAGTCACCTTTGTCACCTAGTTCTTTGTTGTTCAGATCTTTGCAAACGTTGGATATTAAATAAATGTAATTTTCCAAAATTCTTGAGTGCCCAAGTGTTTTTGATTTACTCCACAACTGGGCCCTGCACGGCGCAGCTCCGTGATGGTTTTTTCATCCCTCTGGTTACCGCCAATAAATCAATTTCCATTTCTTCCTGGTCAGCATGGACAATATTATAACCCGGTCTTGTTGGACTGAGGTGGGGGCTGGGGCCCCTCTACATCTGGGTGACCTATTTTCTGAACTTCACTTAAGTGAATCTGAGGCAAGAGCTTGGCTGTTTTGAGGTGTGTAACAGGTTTCCCAGGAACATTTCTGAGGTCTTATAATTGGCACTTTTTAATGGTCTCATAATTGAAACCCAGAAGGTTCCCATGGTAATCTTGAAGCACCTTGGGGTCAGTGGGACAGGCAGGGTGGAAATAGCAGTTGAGTTGTGATTTTCCTGCCAGATGAGTTTTAGAGGGAGTTTATGTGAGAGGTAGAAATGAAAGAAGTTAAGAGTTGCCACATTGTGCCACTTTGCGGACATTACCCAACCCCCCCCCCCAGCCCCCTTTATTTCTCAATTTAGCTCTTCAGGAGACAGGAGGCTGTCTATTCCTGTGAAATCTGAGGATTGAGATGTCAGACACTGGCCCTTTCATCCTCTTTCAAGAGATCTGAGAGGAGTAACATTACGAGAGACATTTCCTCAGGAGAAATTGCCCAAGTCACAGATAGATATTGGCTTTACTCCGGACAGATTGCTAGAGGCCATGATCGCTGGTTCCATGACCACAGCAAGGGGTGGGGGACAGAGGACCCTGCTTAACTGTGAATTGGTTGGCCTACTAGTGATAAGAGGGTGTTCTTTTCCATCTTCCAAATGGATTTGGAGATTTTCCATTCTTTGAAATGTTCTTTCAAGTGTTTGGGCTCCCA
Organism: Mustela putorius furo; assembly: GCF_011764305.1. NCBI lineage: Eukaryota > Metazoa > Chordata > Mammalia > Carnivora > Mustelidae > Mustela > Mustela putorius. The sequence continues at coordinate 38,382,473 of NW_025421987.1, forward strand.
GCTCTCTTCTGCAACTTACCTGTGATTTCCATTCTCCAAGAAGGAGTAGGGAATTTTACTCCTTAAATAACACAGTTGACCTCCCCAGGGACCCCCAGGACTTCAGCAAGAAGAGCTTGAAGTGAGTCTGGTGGTCACAGTATTCCATGAGACCCTAGGGGGTCTGGGTTCAGATTTCAACAAAGTCACTAGTGGGGTTAACGAATAACAGGCTTTCTCTCTGTTTTTCAAACAAGTGGGAGGAAGCTGAAGAAGACCCAGATGCACCAGTACTTTCTGGCCTCTTGAGTAAGGAAGTATTAACCTGGCACCAAAAGATAGTATATATTTGTAATCTGCTTTCTTGGGGGGGGGGGCGGTGAAATAAGAGAAATGGGAAGAGAGTGGAAACTGGAGAGGCAGAGGAAATAAAAGTGATTTGTTACATTAAAAAAATCTATTTACCTTATCATTTAGAACTTTATGTCTAAAAAAGTTCAGCAAACATTTCTAGTACATCAGACCCTGGACTGAGAGCTTTCTTGCCCCGGAAGAATAAGCTTTCTTAGTTAAAGGGTGATTTTCCAAAGTAAACCCCCCCCCCACAATTTTTTTTCCCAATTTTTACTCATTGCATAAACATCTATTAATAATTTTAAAATGTTCTTTTAAATGGCCCATATTCCCATACTGTAACACAAGTTGGTTTTCTTCATCCCTGTGTATACATGCTTTTCACATAGTTGTCATAAAAGTGTGATGTTTTTGTAGTCAACAGTGAAGCATCTAGAGATTTTTGTCCAAAGACTCACAAAGAACAGATGGTCCAACCTACTTCCCTGTTGGTGGGAACAACATAAATCCTTAGAGTGCTCCCACATGGAACCTTCACGTGTAATATTTTTCCTCGTTTATGAGACCGAATCAAATATTTGGGGTGGGAATGGAAGTGGGTGTTTTTAATCTAGAAATCCATGGTTACAAAAAGCCTTCCTAAATAGGGCTCTTTTCTTCCTTGGAGCCGTCAGCATTGGTATGGGTGGAGAAGGGGAGGAAGAAGTCTGGAGGTAATGTTTAGAGGCTCCATCTCAAAGGGCACTGAGGCGGGGTTTTGGGAACTTAGGTTGAAGCCCTAGTCCTTCTAAGGGCTCCGTTCACACTGACTCAAACCACTGGACAAACTCCTCGATCCTTGCATCTCCACTGCCACTGTGTTAGCCTCCCTCTCCAAGCTTGCCCCATCATTCCTGCCCTTCCTTTTATCCTTCCTCCATCTATACCATCTTTTCCATGGCTGCTACCACCAGGCTTCTTCATGCCCTTGACAACTTCTGTTGATGCATGGCTAGAATCCCTACTGGCTACCTATCACCACACCACCCATCCTCCATCAGTCCCATAAACAAGTCACCACCCAGCTTCAAACAGTCTAAGTTTACAACCCGAATTCCGTAGTCCTCTCACATGTGGCTCTGTCCTACCTTGTGATAATACTACTTTAGTAGGAACCTTCTGCTCCAGCCCAAACCTAACTAGTAGCTGACCCTTGATTTTTGCCTGGTTCATTCCTTGCTTGCTACCTTAACACTCCAAACCCCTTTCCTGTAAGCCCACCTTACTTTGTATGAGGCCTGCTAATAATGTCTTCTTGAGAGATATTTGGTGAATATTGATGAAAATGGGCTGTTGGTTGCAAAGGTAATGGTTTATAAGATCAGACTTTTTTCAGTGTAATCATTTTCCTTAATCCTTGGCTCATTTCATTTCTACAAGGGACCAGGTAACTGGAGATTTAAGGAAGCCTAGGATCTTAGAAAAACTGCTTTTTCTGTTTTCTTATTTATAAAATGGATTAATAAGGAATTACTATGATTTATAACAATGCACTTTATAAAAAGCCAGTACTTCTGAACTGTTTATTTTGTTGTTCAAAAGATAAGACACTTCTCTTTTTTCCCAGTCCCAGCACAAACTTCCTGGAACCCATGACCCATGAAGTCTTGTCAACACTCACACCATCTGAGGGTAGCAGCAATGAAGTAGAAGAAGCAGGTGAGGTTTTCTGCCCACAGTCTAATACCAGTGCCCTATTGGATCAGTTACCCCCGCCCCTTCATGTTTTGTCTTGCCTCTTGAGGAGAGAGTGTTTCTCATCCTTTAGCATTAGAAGGGTCTGGCTCTGAGTGGGATCTAGGCCAAAGAGATTGATTCTAGTTCAGGTCAGACACTCTTTCAGTCAAAGCCAGTGGTGACGTCCTTCCCCTGGGCTGGCTGTTTGAACCTTCCTTTCCTTGAGGCAGATCTGTTCAACATGTTGAACATGTTGGATACACACCATTTACCATGGAGTTTGGAGACTGAGGCTGCTGTAGAAAAATCCTGCTTAGGTTTGGGCGAGGAAAGCCCTGTGTTTATGTCTCTGTCAGTGGTATTACAGCGAATGCCTTGTGATTTGCTATACTGGGCAGTGTTTATCTCACAAAACCCAGAGGGATTCTGTGTCATCCCAACTTTTGAAATAAAGTTAGGAAATAATTTCTCCTTTCCTAATGGTGAATTTGGCCTTATCTTCAAAGAAGGCCTTTGATGTTTGGGATAGGATTATTGGGCAGTAAGAGGAAATCATAGGCGAGAGATCAGAGCCAATAATACAGTCAGCCTCACTTGGTTGCCAGAGAAAATGTTGAGGAAAGTCTCAACTAGTTCTCCTGGTAAGTAACAAAGTACATAACATGGCCAGGGTGAGTAGGGTTGACTAAAAAAAAAAAAAAAACAAACAAAAAAAACTCCATAAGAGCTGAGCAGCAGAAGGTATGGCAAAGGAATGTTTATTCTTCCCTAAAATGAGTTTGGACCGCATTGGACAAGATGAGGCTGATGATGTATGTGTAGGCTGGCACCTTCATCCTTTCAATAAGTTTTTATTGGGCACCTGCTGTGTGCCTGGGATCAATACCAGAGCCCACACCATCCAGAATTGCATTATTGAAGTGAGGGGAACACTGCAGTAACAAACTGTAGTGTTAAAGCACTTGGACAGGGTCAATTAAGAAAGGCTTCTTGAGGGAGGAGAGTCAGTATCGCAGACTAAGTCTTAAAGGCAGAGATAGGACTGGCAGGACTCAACTGTTCTTTGGCTTCTGCCTGTACATGTTCATGATTTTCTCCCTGAAAACTTACTTTTCTTCAGCAGATGATAGGCTCAAGTGTTCTTGAGATAGGAGATTGCAAGTTCAGAGTACTTTTGTTAATTTTAAAAAGTGAAAGTTCTGCATTGAATACAGAACCTCAGAAATTTGAGTCTTACTTATGATTCTAAAACCAGTAACTCAATAGCTGTCATTGGGAGGCCAGTGGGTGGGGGATGTGTGATTTTTTTTTTTTTTTCTTTCTCATCCATGTCAGATTTCAGCTGAGAAGTTTAGAAACAGCATGCCTGAATTCAGCTTTTTACCTTTCAGTTTCATTTGCCCTTTGTTCTACTGTTTGCACCAGGTTTGCTAACTCTGAAATCCTTTCCAGAGTAGCCAGTGAGGGAACATCCTGTCGCACATTATGGGAGCTACAGGTAAGAGTAAGAGGGCCTGCAGAGCTGGCTGACCTAGGAGATAAGCCCCCCAACCCCCACCCCCAGGTAGGGCTGGAAATGGATTCTGGAGTAGGATGCTCCCCCACCTCCCCGGCCCTGCCAGTATTTTTCCAGGGTAGTCCTAGCCAGGTGCCTTTACTAGTCTGAGTTTACCTAACATTACAATCACAGCAGCTTTATTAGGTATGGGTCACAGTTAATTGGAGGGGAAAATTGGGGGGTTCTGGCTTTATTACTTTTCTATGAAAGCAGAGACTGCTCTTAATTATTTCACAGATCATCCCTGCCCCTTGACTCTCTTTCTGCCTTTAATGACTATCATCCCTCAGTGATGTTCTGCTTGTTCTTCCTTTTTATGTACCTGTGTCCACGTGAGGGTGATTTCAAAACGCAGCCAGTCAGCACAGGGAGACCACAGAAAGCAATGGAAATTCATGACTGTTTACCTCTCATTATGAATGGATGTTTTGTAGTGAACAAGTTACATAAAAACCTACTGTGTTACAGCCAAGAGTTAGAGTCTAATAACTCTTCCAATGTACAGGCCTTCCGAGTAATCACCTGCAACCCTTCCTTGACGCCACTGGTGGTCTGCCGTCTTGAAGGCTGCGTCTGCTCCAGGTGAAAGCCCCATGGTCAGGTGCTCCTCGTTCTATAGCCTTGTGTTGCAGAGTTCGAGACTGGGTGTTTAGGCCTGGCTCTCGCCCGTCTGGACTGTGGCAGCTTGCCAGCAAGTTTCACTGGGTGGTCTTTGACAATGGGAGAGAGGAGGGGTGGGGTAACTCAGCTCTCCTACCCAAAGGGGAACAAGAAGGTTGGCAGCCAATCCCCTGTCACTGAAACACCACAAGGGTCTTGAGTGCTGGTGAAAAAAAAATGGAACAGGTTGCTGAGGGCAGTATTGTGAAGGGGTTCATTTTTGTTCCTCTGATTTTATAGACAGAGCCTTGTGTTTATGTGGTGAGGCTCCCTCAGGAGGGTGAGGCACAGGAAAGGCAGACACCCTTTTCCATGGGAAGGGAGAATTACTCTTCTCACCCCATTCCTGGTGCCAACGAGGCAGTTCCTCCAGCCTCTTCTGTCCTTACGGTGACATGCAGAATGTTACCTGTCACTTAATGAGCACCGACCGTGTGCCGGGCCCTCTGCTAAGCTTATAGGTACTACCCCTGCACTCCCCACGCACCCCTCCACAGTCCTGTGGAGACGGGCAGTATGATCCGGTTCTGCAGATGAGGGGCCAGGGCTTAAAGAATTGTAGTGACTTGTTCTGTGTTCACAACCACTAAGTGGTGGAGCCAAGATTTCATCGAAAGACTGCTGACTCCAAAACTCAGGCTTTGCAGGAAAAAAATGTCCAGACAATCTCTCCTGCTATTCTTTTGCAACTAACAAGTGTAAGGGGCTGGTGGGGGCCTTTAGGAAGCTTGCCTGAAGAGACATGAACTAAAAAACTGGGACCATAGCTGGAAGATTTCGTCCAGTGCAGCAGCAGCACAAGGGAAGCCAAGCTTTGTGACATGCTTGTACTGGACTTCATAGACAGTTGTGAGAACAGCCTCCACGTGGGTCTTATCTCAGAACATGTCTCCTGCCTCTGCCATCCCCCCTCCCCCATTATCTGCATTGGCTGTCTGAGTCTTTGCGTCCACTGTAGATGCCAGCTGAATCCACTTGCTCCTCAAGTTTCTGCAAGTCTGATCAAGCAGGTCCTCTGTGCCCTCAGCGGGGAGAGGGGGAGAAGGTGCTTGGCCCAGCAGATTCTTTTCCTGGTTAGGAGAAGTGGCAGCTTGTACAGAAAGATAGCCCGGGGAAGGAGGTAGGAGCTTTGACAGGCAGGTAACTGACAGGAGACAGTACCTTGCAGGCAGATACTCACAGGACAGTTGGCAGGAAGGATTCTGCACAACAACCTTCTACCTCCCGGCTGAGGGCAGGGGTGAAGACTTGGCTATGGAGGATGCATAGCTGCCCTGAATTCCTTGTTTTTCCTTTAACAGACATGGACAGCCTGAAGCCAGGGGGTTCTGCTTTTTGGCAGCGAATCACACAGGACATTTGGGTTTAAGCAACAGTTATGTGACCAACCAGCTGGGTAACTGAGAGGAGTCACAGAAACTCTGAGCCTTTGTTTCCCCATCCCCACAAAGCTGCCTTTCAGAGCACTGTTAGGATGCAGAAAGATCGCATAAGAGAACGCTTTTGATTCAGAATGTCTGCTCTCATCAGAAACCCAAGTTCTCTGGCATCTTGCCTGCTAGGATGAGTTAGGAAGTAAGACCTGCTAGAGAACTGGCTAGAGGTCAGAGCATGGCCATATGCGCTGCACCTGCTTCCTGCGTTGTATCTGTGTTTTCTGAGGGCAGGGGCCTGGACTAGAGGCAGCTCATCCTATCACCAGAAACCCTTCCCAAGCTCCAGACAAGCTGTCTTTCTCCCCGTTGAGAAAAGAGGCAGTGGGGGAGGGAGGGTCTCAGGGTCTGGCGGGAGTCGGGAGAGGAAAAGATCTTATGGCAAGGGGATCCTGGCTAACATTCTTCCTGAGGGAGGAAGAACAGAGGTGTGTAGGGGAGTGTCTGGAGTGACCCCTCTGAGAAGACAGAATCTGGAATGACTCTTATTAGAAGGTTGTTCAGGAGGAAGCAGTATTTCTAGGGCCACGTCCAGGTTGGAGATTGTGTGGCATACTGGTTAAGTGTGGGCTTTGGAACCGGAAAGGCCTGGACTTGCATCCTGGCCTTGCCAATTGCTATGTTTATGACCATGGGCTAGTTTCCTAGACTCTGAAACCCCAATTTCTTAAGGTTGTTGTAAAGAGAAGCAAGAAATGGCATATAATGCATTTATGAAGCACATCATGAGCGCCAGTGGAAGGCAGCTTTCGGGAGGAAAGGAGAGGAAAGAGGAGCAGTGGGAAGTGAGGATTACTGATGGATTGAGCAGCTGGAAGGAGGGCTGGGGGGAAGACTGTGCCACGGGAACCCCTGCTCAAGGCTCTACAGGGATAAAGGAGTGAGCAGATGGGGACAGAGAAGATCCCACAGTGGGATAAAACCCTGCCCAGTGTACCCTTAGGTGCCCACAAGGTGTCCTCAGACCTGTTCACTAGGAAGAGAATTCCCACCCAGCCTCCTCCTCTGCTTCTTTCCAGTACACCATTCCATTTTACCTGCGAGGCCGAAAACTTGCTATCCTCTTTAACTTTGCATGTTCTCTCACAGTCCACTTTAAATTGACAAATAGTGGCTTTACCTTTAAAATGTATCCAGAATCCTGCAACTTCTTGCCACCCAGGTCTTTTACCCCTTCTTACCCAGACTGTCAAACTACGGGACTAGCACAGTAGCTTTCTCAAGGTTCTACCTGCTTCCACCCCCACTCCCCTGACTTCCCTGCCCCTAAATCTGGCCACACAGAGAAGTCAGTTTCAACTTCCAACAGAGAAGCCAGAGTAGGTCACTTCTCTGCTCAGAACTCTCCAGGGGGTCCTGTTGAATTCAGAGACAATTCTAAAGCCTTCCGTGTGCTCAGCCCCACCCCTTGAAGCTCTCCCCTCACCTCCCCCCCACCCCCCACCGCCACCCTGGCCTCCTTACTGCTCCTCCCACTCGATGAGCAACTTCTTTGCCTTCTGCCTCTAACCTGGACCTAGCTGCCCTTTATTAATTCATCATTCTCTCTCCCTTCAGCCCAATTTATTTTCCCTCAAAGTTCTCACCTGCTGGCAGGTATCCATCTGTTTGTCTATTTGCTTCCTGCCTGCTTCTCCTCCAGAATGGAAGATCCATGAGACCAGGGATTTTTTTTTTTTTTTCCTCCCCGACTTTCCCGTACCTGGATTAGATTCTGATATGTAACTGCTGTTCATTCCCCCCCCGCCCACCCCAGTAGTCTGCAGGGCTTGTCTGAATTTTGAAAGAGATATAATAATATTAAGTTTTAAACAAAAATCAAATAATTACATACGGATTTATAGAAGAAAAATGCGTTCTGGGCATATGTATTTGGATGTACATGAGAGACTGGTGTGGAGAATTCTAATAATATTTGAGTGTCTGTTTCAGAAATGCCAGGGAGCTGTGTGCTAGGCCACGACAGAAATAGCCCAGGTCTTCTTTCTTTCTCAAGGTGACTGTATTCAGAATGGTCCATCGGTGCGCCCGGTGTTCCACCTGTAAGGGGAGCATAAGAACGGATGCCCCCTCTAGCCCTTCCTCATCATTCACTTCAGAGGAATTTGTGGAGCGTGTACTTTATGTCCGGCACTGAGCTAAGCCCAGCTAGGAGAAGAAGAGAAGCCCAGCACCTTCTCTCATTCCACCGAGTTCCACAGACTAAATGCTCACCTGGGATTTCCCGAGTGTGCCTGGACAGTCCATTTTGCTGTCCCTTCCAGTATCACAGGGGCCTGAGCTGAATTGGAGCTCTGTTGAATTGAGTTTGGAACCACAGGCCGGGGACATGAGGAACGTGATGCATTCAAGAATAGTTCAGTTCCCCACATACATGAGGGCCTTGGGAGCCAGGGGGTCAGGCCCCATGCTAGGCACGCAGGCCACAGAGATGCTCTCTGCTGCTGGAGAGCTGACAGCTGTGTGCAAGGGACAGCATGATTGGATATCTGCCCAGTGGGGGACAGATCTGACTTCATATTGCAATCTCAGTCACTTCTGACTTGCTTCTAGATTTAGAAGCTGAGGAAGAATAAAAATAGGGATAAAGATCCCAGGAGGTCTTGTGCTGACAACAAATGTGCCTGAGAAATTAAACTACCGAGATCCCCAGACCCAACCTCTATAGCATCTCAGGGAGCTGAAGGCCTGAGCTTTACTCCTTCAGTCTTTTTGTTTGTTTTAACTCTTAAAAATGAATAGTTTTTTTTTTTCTTGCAGATTGAAGTTTACAGAAAAAAGTTAAGTAAAAAATATAGTGTTGCCACTGTATTACCCTTGACCTCAGGCCTCTTCTCCCCATATTATCCAGATGTTGGTGCAGTACATTTGTTACAATTGTACAGTTGTTAAGCCAATATAGATACATTGTTATTAACTAGAGTGCATGGTTAATGTTGACTATTTGTATTACACACTCTACGGGTTTTGACAAATGCATAATAACAACTATTCACCATTGCAGTGTCATACGGAATAATAGTTTCACTGCCTAAACATCCCCTGTGCTCCACTTATTAGGCCCTCTCTCTTCCCCTCCCCCAATTCCTAGCAACCAGTGCTCTTTTTTTACTGTCTTCATGGTTTTGTCTTTTCCAGACTGTCCTATAGTTGGAATCACACAGTATATAGTGTTTCTGGGTCGGCTTCTTTTACTTGGCCGTCCTCTCCAGTTTTAAATATGGCCTTCTGTCCCCACCCCTTCCCCTCCCCCACATGCCCACATCCATCTGGAGTAAAAGCCCTGTGCTGAAACGCACTTGACCAGAGCCCACCGGTCCTCTGCCTTCATCGTCTCCTAGTGAACATGCCTGGCCCTGGTGCTACTGGAGTTTAGCCCAGGCTGGTAAACTGTCAGGAGCTGCCTGTGTTTTGGTTCCACATCTGGAAGTACCAGCTGTGTAGACCTTCCCATCCCATTCTTAACTAGAGACAGGAGGAGCACATGGAGCTGTTTGTCTTCCTCCTCAGTAGTTTGTTTTACTTGCTTTGGAACTAGGGAGGAGGGTGGGGACGTGAGCTTCCCCCAGGCAGGCAGCACTCCTTCACACCCACATCCGCTGGCCAGCCACGTGGCCCTGGCCTCTACCATCCTTGCTGTTAGCTCCGTCCAGGTCCCAGTGGCGTCTGTGCTGAGACCTGAGAGTGAGCACTGAGGCTTGTTTTGTGGTCATTTGGGAGGAAGACCAATAGGGGCCAGAAAGACGGAGAACATTTTCCTTGCCCAGAGGGGCTTCTTTCCTGAGTTAGCCTTGTAAGCCAGGATTTCTTGGGAGCCGGAGGTAGGAACCTCAGTGTTCAGGGCACTCACCAATCACTCTGAACAGGGAGGTACTCTGAGGGAGTAAGGAGGTTCTAAGGGAAGCTGGAGGAGGGAGCTTCTCAAACCCAGGCCCCAGCTAGGGGAAGGGAGGTGCTGGCCAATAGGGTCCTGTGGGTCATCTGGTTGAACCAGGCTGAGAAGTTCTAGCGGCTGAGGAAGAGGGGTGTACAAGGTGCAGAGAGCTGCAATCCTGAGGAACAGGAACTGAAATTCAGATCCCAGGTTCCATTGCTTCCTGTTTGGAATAAACACAGAGCTGAGGCCAGCTGGTACCTTTGCACCCTGAAGGACGCTGGCAGGTGTGTCAGAATTTAGTGTGAAGGAGGACGAAGACCCTTTGGCCCCCTTGGGAAGTCAGCTTTTGGACTGTGGAAATTCCATGCTGATGGTTCAAGTCCCTACCCCCTCCTCCTCCAGTTTTCTTTCCTCACCCAGTCCACAATCCAAGCTGTATCCTGTTCAGTGACTCTTTAAAGGACCCCATACATTGGCTCTGGCTAGTTATCCCCACTGCAAGTGGAGACGAATAGTACCTGTCCCAGGTTTGTCACTAAGATTGTGAGCACTTCTTCAAGCTCTTCAGAGGACATTCTCTCCAGGCAAGTTGTCCTTGACTTTGTGGTTAGGTATGGAATCGGTGTAGCCTCCTGGTCCCCTGTCATCCTGACTCTAGTTTTAGAGCCTAGGAGGCTGTGACAATGATTACTGACCCTCAACACAGGGGAAGCCTGGGCCCTTGCTGCAGTTTGCCCAAAGAGGCAAACAACAGAAAACTGCTGAATCATGTGAATGTGGGCTCCATGTTCCTTACCAAATCCAGCCTGCACCCCTGTCTCCCTCCTCACATTCTGTCCCCACAGGAGGTACAGTGAGAGTCCTGAGAGAGAATCCCAGACCAGCTCCTGTAGGTATATGCCAGGTAGAGTGTACCTACACATCTGGCAAAGCTTTTGGGTGTTTTCTTTCCCCCTACTGGTCAATGTGCAGAAGAAATCTCAGAAAGAGTGATTTTGTAAATAGCCTTTATATTTACTAAAATTTTGTAAATAGCCTTTATATTTACTAAAATATAAATTTATAAATGCAATGTATTTTTTTTTAAATCAACTTTAACATAAAGAGTGGCATTCTGTTGGGGATCATGCCAGGACCTCCCAAGATATGGTTGCCTATTACTACGGTATGCTCTGGGAGGCACAGCACAGGCCTTGCTTGATTTGGGAGCTTCAGCGAGTGTTGGTGGAAGGAAGTCTTTGGGTGCAGTCTGGGTATACTCTAGTACTTTTCAGAACAGAATGCAGTAATCAAGGCAGGGTCCAAATTTCACCCACTGCCACTCTATTCCCCTCTTTAGAAAAAGCTAGCTTCCATGGTAGCAGAACAAGGAAACTCCTTATTAGCTAAGGTCTATGTGCTTTCAAAGTCAGAAAGTAAAAAGGAACAGCATACTCAATTAAGATGGAATCCTAGGCAGGCAGAATTCCACCCCCCTCACCCCATCTTCCCCACTCCCTTTACCCCCCCCCCCCACACACATACAGGAAATTAACAAAAATGCCCATACTAACACCCTTGGTCTGCATGGGGGGAAAGGCAGAGAGACCTTGTTTCTTTACATCTCAGCCAAGATGGGGTATCTTTCCCTGCCCAAGGATGGTGGTTCTGACCTGTCTTCCTAGTGTGAAGAATGCCACCCTTTGAGACTCATGATGCTCGCAGACTGCCTCTCTTGAGTCACTTACGATTTCTTTCCAAATAGCCAGCAGTGAGCCTTGCTTGAGAGCAGTGCTGTTCGTGCTCCATCAGGCATAGGCCCCTAAACATGTCCCAGACCATCAAATAGTGGCCTTTCCGTTCATCAGCCAACAGATCATTCAGCACTGTGCCTGCTGCCCAGAAGACACTTCTGGCATGGATTGTGAATATCTCTGAAATCCAGACCAGAGGTTGTTTCACACTGAATGGCCTCATCTACATTCTCTCATTAAAGAAGTGCTCGGTCTGAGAAGGTGCTAGACACTCACCATTATCACCGTTGTCATCATTATTGCTCTGACTTGAGATAAACTGCTGACTTAGAATTCTTTCCTAAGACAGTCTTCTTGGAGCATTTGGCTATTTAAAAAGAGTTTTGTCAGTTATGGTGTTGTCGGGAATTTTACAGTAGAGACATGGAGGCCAAGAGAAAAGGGATAGATTTGGAAGTCCAAGCCAGTTTTCTTAATGGTCTTTGAGCTGGGCCTCAAGGTCTGCACTTGGTTGATTCTGTAGTAGAGGAAAGCTGGCCAGTGAAGCTGGGAGCACATTGTTGGTGAGATATGCTCAGGGTCCTGGGGAAGGCCCATCCTAGACCGAGAAACCCCAGAAAGGAAACAGAGGTTATGGGTATAGCCCACTTGCTCTGGGTCCTTGCACAAGATAGGCTCTCTAGGTCTTCTCTGGTTGTGGCCAGCAGTCCCCTTTCAGAGATGGAACTGCCTCTCTGGCCCAATAACGGGGAGCTTTTCAAGGTCAAACAGCCCCTTCCCCACCAAAACCTGGGTACTCACTGAAACCTGCTGAACTGAGAAGACATTGAGTAGGTGGGTGGGTGGCAGTAGGGGGTTTCCTGGGAGTTAGTGTGGTATTGGGAAGGTTTGAGATGTTCCAGTTGTCCTTTGAAAAAAAAAGTTTTATTATTTGTTTGTTTAAAATCTCTAACACAGAGAAGCAGAAAGAATAGTATCATGAATGCCATCTACGCATCACCCAGATTTAACAGTTATCAGGACAAAGTGTTTTTTTGTTTTGTTTTGTTTTTTAATATTGGTTTGTTTTCATTACTATCTGTGTGCCAGATGGGGCAAGGGTGGATGCCACAAGGTTGCTCTTTCCAAAAGACGTGTGTGATCCTATCTCCCTGCCCTTCTCACAGTGGCATAGAAAGGAAAGAACACCAGCCTGGGGCACTCGAGTTTGATTCCCACTCGAGATGTTTCTGTGTTACCCCCCAGATGCTGAGCTCTTAGAGAAAGCTTGAACTTTGTCTTTGGATTCTGAAGACTTAGTATTGAGTAGGTGTTCAGTAAGCATTGATTGACTTATAAGGCAAGTGATTCCATGAGACGGTGGGTTCCATCTGGATAGATGCAAGTCATGTGAGCGCGTAGTTCACCATTTGGGGAGCAGTTCACCCAAAGTAGGAAGATGGTGGGATTCAGAGTTGGGTAGGGGGTGATTATTTGAACCCTGGGGGACCCTGATTGTGTAAAGGGTTAGCCTTCATCATTCTAGAGTGAAGGGGCTCCTGCTTCTGCCTAGAAAGAGAGGAAAAGGATTGTAGCAGCGCTGCCTGGCCCCCAGATTCTGGAGCCTGCAGGCTGTGGGTGTGGCAGAGCAGGCTTTGAGAATGAGGCTCCAGCCCCAGACCCATTCCTCTGGGTGGCCACAGACAGCCCACAAGCTGCCTGCACCACCAGGCCTGCGTGTCATTCCAAGTGCTATTTTATTCATTGTGGCGTTGGCAAGGAACAGGGCTCCTTCAAGTGTGGGGAGGGGAGTCCACTTCCAGCCTTTGCAGTGCTGAGCAGCTCCGCCTCTCTGTGCCCCTCTGGGCAGGGCTGGGGATGTTAAAGGATATGAAATGGGGTGTTGGAGGAGCATGAGGGCAGATGCTGCAAACACTTCCCCCTCAGGTCCAACCCTGGGTGTAGCCAGCAGGGGCCTCAGGCAGGGTGGGCCAAGGCCCACAAGAGACCCCAGCCAAAGTCTCCAAGCCCTGACTTTCATCAGCGACCTGCCCCGCCCACTCCCTTCCTGATCTTTTTCAGTTTAAACTTCCAGCCCTGTCCTCCCCTCCCATACAAGCATGATGTGTGTGTTAGTGTTTTAATTTTTATTCTTGGCAGAAGTTAAGACACAAAATGGATTTGGAAGGAGATGAAACCAGTCTGGGTATATGTTGGGCAGCAGCAGCTTCATTCCTGGAGTGGGCGGGCCGTGGAGGGGGAGGGGTTGGGGTGGGGACGGAATTTCTAAGGGGTGGGGAGCTGTCTCCTCCCCGGGGTAAGGACCAAACTGAAATAGGACTGCTTTGGGGGAGGCTGGAAGCCAGAGGCTAAGCTATTAACCCTTCGGGACATGGAAGAGACAGTTCCTGTGGAGCCGAAGCCCTCTGGTCCAGTATGGTGTCAAGTGGCTGTGGGAGTCTTGCCGGTCAACACCTGTCCCCCTTCCAGGGGGTCTGTGAGCTGCTAGACAGACTGCTCTGCCTTTGTTAAGGGACTCATGTGTTGATCTGCAAACACTAAGATGTGCATGTGCTCGAAGAACTTGTCTTCTGGTCACCTCCCAGTCCCCAGAAGTAGTGATGATGGCCCCAGTCTGGCAAGGGTTACTGTGGCTGGAAGAACTGTTTGAATCTCCTTTTCTGTGGTGGAGGCCATCGTGGCCCCCAGAGTAGGCATTCTATGCAGTGGTGCCCCCCCCCTTGGATCTTTATTTCTGTGTGAACAGGAGAAAACTGAATCTGAAAGTCCAGAGAATATCTGAGGAAATGTGAGAGAAGCTTTAAGAAAATGCTTTATTCTTAAGCAAGATGCTTAATCTCTCTGAGCCTCAACTGCTGCATCTGTAAAACGGGGATGACAGTACCACCTACTTCATAGAGTTGCTTAGAGGTTAGACAAGATAGTGCATGTACATTGTCTCACACACAGTAACTCAACATAAGGTCAAATACTTTTCTTTGATTTATTCTAAGATTGATGATTTTTCTTCTAATTCCAAAGATATGCCTTAATCACATATTGCAACAAAACCTGGTATGTTATATTTATTAAGTCTTGATGACTTTTAATTACATTTACAAATCAGTTACATTAGGAAATTTGTACTTGAGGAGGAAAAAGGCAGTCTTTAAATGTTAATATGCCCAACATGATAATTTCAGCAAACTAACTTCTTGATGGATATTTTATTACAATTTACTAGACAAAGTAATTTCAGACTTGTAAAGGTTAACAGAATATTAAATGGGTTTACATTTTTTTCGATAACATTTGTTCATATTGTATGGAAGCAGCAGATCCTGGAATTAGGGAAGGTGTTCCTTATAAGCCAGAGTTGTTGAATGTTAGAGAATGGACACAGATACCTCTTCGGATATGATAACGGAGCAAAGAGCAGCCTTGTAATGGCCCAGTGGGTTGTTGGGAAATGAAGTCCTCAGGTCTATGGGAAGACAAAATAACAGTGATGAAACACTATTTGGAGGTAGCTTTTTTTTTTTTTCCAAATTTGTCTTTTTAATAACAAAAATTATAATTACATAGCTAACCACTTTGAATATTTCTAAAGCATTTAATGTAAAAAGTACAAATCCCCTAATCTTCAGAGATAAAAGTTAACACTTAAGTGTCTCATGACCTCTGAATAACTATATGGCACATATCATATGCAATTTTTTAAATCACAAAAATGGAATCATGCTGTTTTACAAGTTGCTTTTGGGATATTCTCCAGGAACCTCTTAGGCCACCATTTCCCAAAGTGTATTTGATGAAATTTTCCTCACTAATGGTACTCTGAGAAAAAAGAGTAGTGTGGTCAAATAAGTTCAGTCCTGTGGCTACATAAGTCCAGGTCTGTGGTTAAGTTCAGACTTCAGTGCATACTCTTTCCACCTCTTGGTGATTCAAGGTGCATAACAGCATATTAAAGGCTCTGAAAAGGCCTGCAGTAAAAACAAAACAAAACAAAAACCTAATTAGTTTTTCTTAAGCATTTCCCTACATTATTTTTGCCATCACATATTTACATCCAGTAGATTTTTCGAAGGCCATTTTAGGCACTCTTCTCTAACCTCTCCTCCACCTATTTCTCTCTGCCATCTGTAATCTTGTGGCGTAATCTTGTGGGGTAGGCGGGAAGAAAAGAGCTCCTCCCTTCATTTAATCAGCAAATCCTTCCTGTGCTCCTACCGTGTGCTAAGCACTGTGATCACTGGTGGGGATACAGGAGTGAACAAGCTAGCAAGCTCTCTGCCTTCAGAGACGTTGGCTTTCCCTCCTGTGCTGTGATGGCATTAGTCACATCAGGATGGCTTGCACCTGGGAATGGCAGAGCTTCAGCAAGGGATCCTCTCTGCAGCTGGTGGAGCCTTGAACAGCAGGCTAGAATTATCCCCACCCCCGCTGCCCCTGACCCTTCACAAGGCTTCTCCAATTCCCCATGCTTGCTCCTGCTATAAATAGTGATGCCTGACCCAGCTGGCAAGACTCCATGTGTTTATTTTCTCTGTGTGTGCCAGACCTGCACCAAGGCCACTATGCTTTACAAGTTGGGAGAACTGATGGGAGATGGGGTCGGTGGCTTCCAGCAGAAGGCAGGGACTGACAGACAGATGGACTGGGGCATGCTTCAGTTCTTCAAATTGGTATTTATTTTAAGTTTTAGGTGGCTTAAAAGAGCTTTGTAATCGAGAAAGAGTGGGGGTGGGCTGCGGACTAAATGTGTATATTTGGGGGTCAGGGAGGTGGTTAAGAAAGTGGGTTTGTATGAGGTCAGATGGGAAAGAAAGTAAACTGTCATAGTCCTTACCATCTGGAGCTGGCGGTGTTTGCTGTGTGAGGACCATGTGTACACACACGTGTGTGAGTGCGGTTCCATCCGAGAGGCTGTGAGAGCATGTGCGTGGAGAGCGCAGGTGGGGGTGTCCGGCGCCTGAGATACTACCTACTCTTAGCCCTCTTTTGTTGAAATACTAGGGATAAATCTGCAACAAAGATCAGAGTAGTGGAAGTATTCCCAAAAGTAACCCTAAAGGGAATTATTCAAATTTCATAAGTTGCTATCATGTATTAAGCAACTACTTTGTACAGGTCATTATGCTAGATGGTTTACTAAGGTAATTTGTTTTTTCTTCAACATCCCTGTGTGTGATATTTTATTGTCCTACATCAAAGTGGTTCCTTCGAAGTTCAGGGTAAGTCTTTCTGGCTTGCAGGAAGGTCTGGGAGTAGACCTTGTTCTTGTCAAAGTGCAGTCAACCAAAGAGTGCTAGCTTCTGATTGCTGGTCTTGGACCTGACTTCAGCAGCTTGATCCCAAGGCTTAGTTTTTCATGTGCACACTTCCAGATTTTCTGCCAGCATGCATGTTAGGGGTGTGTGTGTTAGGGGTGGGGTGTGTTGGTGTCTGGTGATTGGGGTTGATTTTGCCTAGCATTTGCTTGAATCAGCCCTAAAACTAGATCAACCGTGAAGCAGCCACCTGATTGTTATTCATTCTGGGTCACAGAACCTGACTGGCTGCCAGTCCTGTGGAGGGTGTGGATGTGGGCCTGGTGCCATTGTCTGCTTAATCATCAGGAGGAAGAGGCACAGAAAATGATTGCAGGTGACACTTAATTGGAGTTGGTGGTGATTATGTCACCTAACAAAGTAAATCAAAGTCTTTTCAACCCCTAGAGCTTCCTAAATGCCCAGGTTCTAAGGAAGAGCTCCCTCCTTGACTAGATGACAACAGTTCTTTCTTATCTCTGCCATTTTCACCTTTTGTGTCTCAGGTTGCCATTGGGTCACTCAGCACTTTGCTGAATACCTAGAACTATTTTGGATGCTGATGATGCCCTTGTGAATTTCTTTACCATTCCTGATCCCTGAAGCCTCCATCCAGTAGCCAGGCAGATGGAAAGTAGTGTGTTGGTACTTGCATAGGGGAAGTGCGGGACTCTAGGGGAACAAGAGCTGGATTCCCAACCACTGCCTGATACACAGCAGGTGCCAGGGACATGCCTTGAACAGAAGAGAGTTTCCTCGTGTGCTACTTCTCCTCACATTTTCTTCTCCACCTCCTCTTTGGCAAGCCCACTCCTACTCACCTCGTGCTTGTCTGGCCTGCCTTCCCCACTGAATAAGAACCACATCCTGGTGGGGGATAGGAACAGGGGTATCAGACACTCAAGCACAACCTTCCTCAATTCAAGCAAGCTCAACTTCGCAGCGAGAGCACCCTTGGGGATTCATCAGAGCCAAACTCCAAGGACCAAAGAGGAAAAGACCTTGGAAATGATCTTGAAGTAGGTCTTTACAGCTTAGCAAAGATTCATTGAGTACCTACTATATGTCCAGAAGAGAGACTTGTAAACAAGTTATGATATAGTGTGAGATGTGACAGTGACAAAGCTGAGGCTTAAGAGATACTCATTGGCCTCCTTATTAGCTTCAAGCCTCTTTCCTACCTTAATTGATCTTTCCTATTTTAATTGATCTTACTTTAATATTCTAGAACTATGTTGGGAATGAACTTGGACAATAGAAAGGGGAACTCTTTTAGGACTCATGACAGGCACTACATTGGAGGACTGATCTTCTGTGCTGAGCAGGGCCTGAGTGTGTGTGTGTGTGCATGTGCACACTTAAGTGTGTGACACATTTCTTTTCTCAGTCCCTAATGCCTTTGTTCGTGGGTCTGGTTCCTTGCCTGTACTTAGTAAAATCAGTGGTTTATCATTGATCTTTGCCTAAGGCCATGATGCATTTTAATTTTGGTATAGTAGAAAGATATTGTCAAAGCTAAAAGTCAACTAGGTTCCAAGTTGTTTAAGGATGGGAGGCTGCTTGTACGCTCCGTCAATGTGTGGCACCTAGTGGGTACCCAGTGTGGGTTTGCTGAACTGACCTGACTTTTCCCCAAGCCTGCCCCAGGAACCTGGACTTCTCATCCTGAACTTGGGGTTGCCAGCTATATTCCCTGCTCTTGTCAGCATGAAAACTAAGCAGAGAGACCTCTTTTGTCTTACTGTGCATCTGAGACAGATCCTGTTCTCTTTCCAGAGGACTGGGGAAGAAGCTATTTCTGTGGTTCTGTATACGCTGCAGACTGAGCAGAGCTTGCTCTCCAGTGTACTCCTGCTGTATTTCCTATCTTCTCAGGCCTCCATTGCTTTCAGTGGCTACTTTCAGATAGAACCAAGTCCCAGCCTTCCCTGAGCCTGCTTAGGACAGGTAGTAAGGCTTGTGTTTACCCACTGATCACTTAAACAGGATGATTTTCCCTTTGTCTTAGGAGATAGGACATTAAGCTGTTAAAATCTACTGTAAGTGCTGTTCAGGCCCTAGGACAGGGTTGTTTATATACCCTGTTTGTGCTGTCTACCCAGACTTTAATGAATTCCTTTTACGTGGGCTCTTGTCAACCGTGAGCATGAGAAGGTTTTGAGAGTGGATGCTTCTGTTTCCTCTCTAGTCACTATGTTACCATTTTACTTCATTATTTACTTGTACGGATATAGCCCTGGCCCTGGGCTGTAATTAGAAACAGGTAGGTAGATAGGAGCAGGTGGCTTTGTTGTAGCTTTGTGCATTCACTGACAAGGTGAGCTCCTTTCTGGAGCTGGATTGGAAGTGGGGGTCCAAGGGATCAGGGGATTGCTTTCCTCTCTATAAACACTTTTCCATAACTTCTCGTCCCAAAGGACCTATTGTCTGATGGGGATCTTTTCCCCTTTCTCTCTGAACATGTAGAGACATTATGGAGAAATTATGACCATTATCGTCATTATCATCATCAAGAGAGTGCAGAGAGAGGGCATAAACAGGGTGAGGGAGAGGTGGTGGGGAGCAGTTATTAGCTTAAGTGATATAAATGTGGACTCCAGTTGGGTAGAGAATAAGAGGCTAGAAAGCAAATCTTGCTGGAAACTTGGGAACACTGTAGCATTCTCTGTGAATCTCTTATCCCATAGGGCTATTGTGAAGTTCTGTAAAACACTGTGTAGAAGGTAGGTATTACTGCTTTTTTTTTTTTTTCAACAAATAATATTTCTCGAACTCCTGAGGCATGTGTGTATGTAGTACAACAAATCTGCTCAGTTTTTTATAGCACAGAAAGAATAAGCAAAACGATGGTATCACTTATGTCCGGAGTTCTTAAAATGCAGCATCTCAAAGTCTTAAACTACATTAATCTAAAAGCCCACTCGGTGGCAGTGCCACTATATGAAATTAGACCTCCAGGGAATGGCTTCCATGATATCTGTCCCCTCAAATTGTTTCGTGATCGCTGTATGCCTGGCTGCTTTCACACTCAGTCTCTTTAATTCTTTGTAGCAGCTCAGCAAAGGAGGTATTACCATTTTCCTTTTCACAGGGCATAAACTGAGACTCAGAGATTGTTATGTACCCAAAGCTGCCTTCTACCAGGGGTAGAAGTGGCAGAGCTCCTATCTAAACCCAAGGCTCATGGCTTTTCAGTACCAGATCCCGCTGGGTTTCAACTTTGTCACTTAGCAGAAAAGCACGTCTATAATAAAAATTTGAGTTGCCCCCTGAAATCCTCATATGATAAAGCAATGAGAAGAGTTTTGATAACCTCTCTCTCCATCTGTAAAATGTGGACAGTAACATTCCCTGGGTTGTGAAGATTAAAAATGACTGGGCGCATGAAGCCCTCAGCACTGGGCTTGGCCAAGAGTAAGAGTTCAACAGATTTAGCTGCCTTTCCTGCCTCTCTGCCCTCCTCCTTCCTCCCCTCCTCATGCTTTCTCTTCAGGCCTCAACCCATCCTTCTCTTTCTGATGCAACAGCTTTCTTATTTCTCCTTCTCTTGTGCCTCGCTGCCTGTCTCCTTCCTCGCTGGCCTCAAGCTTAGGGTCATATTGATGTTGGCCAGTTAATACTTACCCACAGTATCCTCCTAGATTAGATTCCTTGCCGATCAGTGGCTGCAGGAAGCCAGAAGCCTCAAGCATAGTAGGGTGTTTGTTTTGGAAAGAGGGATAAGAAAGAAAACAAAGTAGGTCCTTGAATGAAGCTCCAAACCATAGGAGCCTCTACAGAGGTACTGACTTCTGTCCTGGGACTTGGCCCTCCCCTCCAGGGCTGTCCACACTGATCTAAGGACCATCTGGTTTTGAAAAATAAAGGCCTTGGTTCTAAAAGTCCTTTGCCCCTAGAAAAGCCCTGTGGTTCCACCACTGATAACTGCATCTTTCTCTGTGCATCCCTCTTATAGATCCAGGGCCAGATTAACAGTCCTCCGTCTCCTATTTCTTATCTGAAAAACCCTTCAGTTTGGCAAACCTCAGCTGAGCCCCTGTGATGTGCCGAGGCTTTTTAAGATGCTAGGGTCACCAAGATGAAGTTAAGAAGCTAGGCTTCAGAAACTTTACAGTCTGGGATCAGAGGATAGAGTTCCGAGGCCCACCACAGACACACTCGTGATCAAACACACAAATTATTGTGGAAATGTTATAATAGATATGCGGAGCACTGTGGAAACCGGGAGGAGGAATAGTCCCTGGAGGCATCATACGGTGTCACGTGAGGTAAGCTTTGAAGGGTACTTAAGAGTTCCTCTGGTGGAATGAAAAGAGAGGGGGAGATGGTTCTGGCAGAAGCGAGGGTGTGAAAATGCAGCTTGCCTGGATTTTAGGGCTTGTGGGAGGAAGATCTGGGAAAGGTTGACGGCAGCCCAGTTATAAAGGACCTGGAAGGTTGTGCGAAGGAGTTTGGACCTTACTTAATCATACTCAGTTGGGGAGCTGTGGAGGGTGGGTCAATTAGCTCCTTAGCTTGTTTGTTTTTAACCAACCTCAAAAGGGGGGAAAAATATCACTCCTTCCTTCCTTCACATTTTCAAGTCAGCTGCTTTTGTTTCCTTTCTAGGCCTCAGCCAGCTGCTTACATGCTTTTTACAAAATGAGATCTATGTTTTTTTACTTAACCTCTTTTACATATTTTTCATGTTTCTACCTGATCTTTATAATTACCATTTTAATGTCTGCATAATAATCCATCAGTTATTATGCTATAATTTATTTAAAGCAGTAGAGTGAAAAGAACCAGAAAGGTTTTAAAGCTGGAAGCTGTTCAAATCCCAACTGTGATTTACCATCTGTGTAATCCTAGACAAAATATTTAATCACTCCGAGGTTTAATTCATTTATAAAGTGTGTTGATCATAAACCTACCTTGCCGGGCCATTGTGAAAGATTATATCAAATTAGATGAATTATGAATTATGGCCTGGCACTTATTCAATGAGTGGTGGCTGCCCACTTATCATCTTTACTGATTGGCTGAGCTTGATGTTCTAGAAGGAAGGTAGGTGTCGATGGGGGGGGGGTTTGATGTGGGGGGAGAGCTCAGGGAGCCAGTCTGAGAGCGGTAGACCCACAGAGGCCAGCAGTAGTCACCACGAGTCCATGCGACTGTTGAGTATCTGAAATGTGGTCCTTGTTATTTGGGATGTGTAGTAAACATAGAGCACACACTAGGTTGAGAAGACTTAGTATGGAACAGAATATAAAACACCTTGTTAATAATTTTTATACTAAGTATACATTACCATGTTATTTTGGATATACTGTGTTAAAAGATGTTAAAATTATTTTCACTTGCTTTTAAAATGTGGCTACTAGAAAACTGTAAAGGACATTATGGGGCTTGTATTGAGTTTCTCTGGCTGCTTTGAGTCCCTATGACTGATCCCATACAGGAAAGACAGGAGGCGTAGGTACATCTGAGTGTGTGTTTATATAAGTAGATCATTAGTGGGTGTCCCCTGAGCAGTGAAATGAAAGATAGGCATTTGTTCTAGACCAGAGAAGCTATCCCCACTTGCCTTGAGTTGGCCATCCTGGCTCTTAAGCAAGTCACACGCAGCAGTGGTTAGATTTTTGACCAAAGCACTCGTTGCAGGGAACAAGTGTGACTTCTCTGCTGAGCTTGCAGGGCGCTTCAGGCCCAGCTGGCAGAGAAGCACTGGGCGTCCCGCTTGCTCTTTTGTGGCGTGCTTCTCTGTCACACATGCAGTGTGTGGGGATCACACAACTGGGAAAAAGACCACACAGACAATGATGGTGGAGGGATAGGCTGCTTCTGGAAGGGGGATAAGTGCTCTGAGTCCAGTACAGCCCTGCTCCGCTGTGTGTCCTCACCTTCTCTGGTTTAGAGTCAGAGAAGCAGTGTTCTCACCTTTATGGATTTGATGCTGAGGCTGGCTTCCGGGTAGCATTTCAGATAACCAAATCCTATTTCGGTTTTCCAGCCGGGAATTGAAATTGTACCTAGCTCTTAAAATATCCATTGTACCATTTCCTGTAGAACCCCTCTAGGGTTCTTAGGTTATAGAGCCTTAAAATCAAGGTAAAGTTTAGAAGCAAAGAAAATTTGTAAGAGCTTTTATATACTTTTCTACAGTTGGTCTCTCGTTGGTTGAGCTCAGGAGACCACAGATTTTGGATGCATCTTAGTGGGGTAAGAACAAGGCAAGTGGAAGATACTTAGTCTGGAGGGCAAAAAGTAAAGCACAACAAGCACTATTATCTGCCTTGCTTGGAGAAGTTTTATCTGAGTTAGCCTGCCTGACTTCAGCATTGTTTGATGCAGATAACAGAAAGGCCTGGTGATAGACCCTGGCATCGCTATGGCAGGGGCATTGCTGTACCTTTGCCAGGAGCATTCTCCTTCTAACGTACTGCCCCCCCGTCTGAGCCCTGACTGCACTCCTCAGGTGGGACAAGGGTTTCATGTTCTTGGTCAGCAGTGGTTAAACTATAACAGCATGTATATGTTTCATTCACTTAGCAACCATTTGCTGATCTCTTTCCAACAGGCCAGACACCATGGGGTTAACTGTTCTCTGAGGAAAGTATATGAAAGTTTTAATAGCTTTCCTTTGCTTTCGTTTTCTATCACAACTTTAAATTTGTGACTTTTACGGTCACAGAACAAATAGCCTTGTTTCACAACTTAGGAAACAGATTCTTTACTATTAGAGGACTTTTACTTTTAGAGGACTTCTTGTATTCTGGGTACCAGTTTAATTTTTTCTGAAAAGTGGGAGAAATGTACTCTTTACCCCTCCTCCGCACTCTGCCCTTCTTTTGGGCCTTGGAGAAAGATCCCCTCTGATCTCTGGGAGCCCCAAGTTTCCCTCCCAGCAGACATGTGACAAGACTTCATCTGCTAGACAGCCCACTCCCTCAGTGCGGGGGGGCCCTATGTGCCCTGGTTGGGCTGTGGCAGACTATAGCTCTCACCTCTTCCTCCATGTCAGTCAGCCAGAGGAGGAACTCGGCCCCAGGGTGGCAGGCCAGTAGGTCTTCTGCCCCTACAGAGATTAACTTTTGAAGTAGTTTCATCCCACTGCACTACCTGTGACTTTTCAAGGCAACTATGAAGAGCTGGGAATTAGCCAAAGGCCTGACACCTGAGGCAGTTAGGTGTCCCTGGCGAAGCGACTAGCATTGGGGGTGGTGTTGGGATACCTAGGCATAGACAGCCGCATAAATACGAACGTCTCTGTGCTCCAAGGCCGTGCCGGGCTGTGCTTACCCACCACACTCTCCCTTCTGCATGTGCACAGATTCAAGCCTGCACACACCTGCACACATACAATATATCCCCTTGCAGGTGCTGTACCCCTCTCCCCACTTGGTCCCCCTGGAAGCCCCCACTTCTCACCTCTCCCCACCAACTGCAGCCTCCACCCCAGCACTGTCATTCCTAACTCCAAAGCCCAGCCTTTCTGCCAGCCCAGGCCTCTCCAGGTTAGAGCTCTCTGGGGACCGTTTCCTATTGAAAGGAAGAAAGAAAGAAAAAGGGAGGAAAACCAGAAAGAAAGAGGAAAGCAGAAGAATGAAATTGGACCGAAGGGGCAGTGGTGCCTTGAGCTATCTCACTGCATTACAATGAATATGGACTCTATTAAGCTCCGTTCTGCCTGTTAGTGTTTCCCAGGGCAACACAGCCCCCATATGGCAAGCATGCAGCCGATTAGGCTAGGCCCCTGGGCCTCATTGAAGGCTGGGGGGGCTTGACTGGCAGTTGAGCCCCCCCCACCTCCCCCTACTCCTCACACTTGACACTGCCTGTGTTTATCTAAAGCAAGGAAGGGGGGGGGCATTTGGAAAGGTTTTTGTCTGTCTCAGAGAGAAGGGAAAGGAGACTGGAGGCTGGGTGGGTTGAGGGAGGTTGAGGGAGGAAGGTGGGTGGAGGTGGGGTGGAGAGGGGATAGGCAAGGAGGGAAAAGCCTCATAAATATTCAAGAGGAGTGGTGAATGGAGAGAGAAATAAAGCAGATGGAATTCATGTTAAAGAATGCCACAATCACCCTGTTTTGAGCCCTCCAAAAACAAAACAAAACAAAACCAAAAAAAAAAAAAAGCAATGGCTTTCTAGGAGTGTAGGAGCTGCGTTTATCCAATTAGCAGGGTTGTCAAATTGAATTTATATGGAATAGGGTGGGGGAATTGAGAAGAGAGTGTAGAAGAAAGGAAGTGGGTTTTCTTTTCTCTTAAGGTTTGTGGGCCCCCCACCACCCTTTATGGCTAGATTTTTTAATTTCCTTAAAGAGAAATTTAAGGAAGGGATATGTGTGACAAAGAAATGTGACTCCCTCGTAACTTTTTCCTCAAGTGATTGAGGTGGGAGAGAATTAGATCTGTCCAGTGGGAAAAACAAGAGACCACATCTTCTCTTTACTCGGAAGGCAGAGGTGGCTTCTCCCGGGGTTCCTCCCCAGAACCAAGATGGTATGTCTAAATTCCTTCTTTCCCCTTTCATAGATGGTGAAGAGGTTCACCTACCTCAGTGGAAATAGGTTCTGTCTGTGTTGGTACAACTTGTTAAAAATTTTGAGTTCAGTGAATGAGGAGCCCAGATTAGGCAAATGCCACTTTGGTTATTTATTGCCTTCTCAAAAACCACCAGTGAGTCCTCTGTCTGTGATGCTCATCTCAAACTCTTTTCCCTAATCTTCCACAGCATAACCCAATCTCAGTTTCTTACCTTGCCTCTTCCCATTCTTCTGAAAGTCCCCATAATAGGGTACAAACTCTACAGAGGAAATAAAAGAAATTCCACTACAGTACTGGAAGAAGATATTGGAGATGCTCTTAAGGTTTATTTTTTTTTTTAACTTTTTTTAATCTGTTTTTGTTTTTGTTTTAGAATTTATTTATTTATTTATTTATTTGACAGAGAGATCACAGGTAGGCAGAGAGGCAGAGAGTGAGAGAGGGGGAAGCAGGCTCCCTGCTGAGCAGAGAGCCTGATGCAGGGCTTGATCCCAGGACGCTGGGATCATGACCTGAGCTAAAGGCAGAGGCTTTAACCCACTGAGCCACCCAGGCACCCCTTAATGTTTATTTCTGTCTAAAAAATGTGGAGGGAAAGAAATTCAGCTTTCCTGATATTTAATACCAGGGTTGGCAGTGGTACCTTTAGCCTGTATATCACAGGGTGATGCATGACAATAGTAAAAGATCTCCTCTGGTTGACAGTGGAGACATCACTGGCTTATTCACTTCCCAGTTTTCCTGTTCTCTGTTAAGTGGATTTACAGATTATATAATTTACTTTTGACTAAATTAATCGTCACAAAACGACAAGTGGCTTAAAGAGATTGCTGCAAAGAAACTGGGGCTGAAGAGTAGGCAGCTAATCCAAGCACACGCTAACAGGAAGAGAGCAGCAGGGTTGACCCTCTTCAAGCCACATCAGGAAGTAAAAACAGTGCTAATGGAATCCCATGTGATGAGAAGTCAGCAAAGTAATTAATGTTCAAGCAGACTATTTGAGAGAGGTTATAGCCATATCATTACCAATGTACCTAATCCTAAAGAGGCTTTCTGTTTTAAGGTATTAGCTTTAATTGCATTATAAACAACATTATAAACAATCATGATTAACATGTTATTAAAACAGGGTTTCACTTTTGCCTACTCTTTTTAAATTTTAGTTGGGCAGCCCATGCATTTAATTTATGGATAAATATTAATGGGTTAGGCATATTTGCCCAGAATATTTTACTCCTAAGAAAACAAGATCAGAAAAGTTGGGAGACCACTGATCTAGATAAACCTGTAACAGCCAAACTGCTTGATGTACCAGCTCCCAGACAGATCTTTCCCACCAGCAGTGCCCTCAGCTCTTTATATATACACACACATCCCAAGGGGCCTTCTAAACCCTTTATCCAGGGAACCTTTCCTGAAGACCCAATATTGAAAATGCTCCCCTCCTATGCTCTCACTTGCCCCTTCTCATTTGTGACTGAATTGGTGATCAGTTAAGGTTTTAAAATAAAGGATGCTAAAGTTGTTACATGAGCGGAATCCCCTAAGCTTCAGTGGTTTTGTGCAACGGTGGTTTATTTCTTCTGTCCTGGATTGCCTTGACTTCTTCCACCTTGGAGCTAGAAACACAGGGCATGTGTCCCCAGGACTGGAGAGGGGAGAAATGGAAGGTGGACCCTGGTTCTCTAGCTCTTAACAGCCATAGCCTGGAAGGGACACATGACCTATTTGCTCACACTTGCTTGGCCAGCACTAGTCACATGGCTCTAAACCTTCTGCAGAGGACGCTGGGTAGTGAGGAGCTTCTGGAGATTTGCTGAACACTAGCTGACTTAAAGTCCTGAGCTGTCGTTCGTCAGAGATCCATCCTGTAGTACAGTGACTTGCGTACTGTCCTCTATGGGAGATCAGTAACATTTTTTATACCTGGTAATAGTGAAATCATAGTATCATACTTTTTACTAGACACTCAGTCAAAATATGATTAAGGAATAAGCTAGAGGGTGCCTGGGTCGCTCAGTCAGTTAAATCGAATCACGTCCGGCTCCTGCTCAGCGGAGAGTCGGCTTCTCTCGCTGCAATGCCCCCATCCACACCCTGCGCTCTTTCACTCTCTCTCATTCTAGCTCTCGCTCTATCACAAATACATACATAAAGTCTTTAAAAAAGAAAAAGGAATAAGCTAGGAATATATTTAGAGGCCGGCTAGAGCATGGCTTATACTTAAGAACATCAACATTTTGTTACTCTTGCCTGTTTGACATCAGAGTGGTCTGGGTAGATGTTCTAGGTATTAGTCTAGAACTGCACTGCCCGGTGTGGTTCCATTAAAAACTCAGTTCCTCATCCCAGTAGCCACACTTAAAGTGTTTGATAGCCACACATGGCTAGTGACTAGTACTGATAGTGCAAATGAAGGACATTTTCACCTTTGCAGAAAGTTCTATTGAAGGGGACTATGTGAAGAATAGTACAAGATTGTTCTAGATTTGGGTGTACATGGTAGAAGAATGAAAACAACCACAGAGAAAATTACTCTTTTTCTGTTTTTAAAAAAGATGTATTTATTTGAGAGAGCGAAAAGGTGCATGTGGGCATGCGCAAGAAGTGGAGGAGCAGAGAGAGGGGAGACATGCAGGCTCCCCGCTGAGCAGAGCCTGACATGGGACTCCCTCTCAGGATCCTGAGATCATGCCCTGAGCAGAAACCAAGACTCAGGCGCTTACCCAACTGTGCCACACCCAGGCCCCCCAGTGAAAGCTACTCTTACAGATAACGATTCAGGTAACGTTACTTTTCTGCGTAAGAAAGTAGATTCGTTCTTAAAGTAGTCCTAAGCAGTTAGTAAATATCTCAGAAGCTGTTTGGTGGGAGGCAGAATTGGGATAGTAGAGATAGCCTGGGGCTAGGAGTCAGGGGACCTGACTTGAAGCCCTAAATCTCTCTTAATTAGCTGGGAGCCCTTCTGCAAATCACTTAGTCTCTCTGCTCCTTGCTTTTCTCATTTATAACATTTAATATCCAGAGGTGTTATTCCAAGCTATTATTTTATTTTCTCTGAGGTCCCTCCTAATTTAAAATCTTTCTTTTTAATTAGGTCTGTGGGTAAAAGTACAACTTTTTAAGTAAAAGTGACCTTTCTTAAACTCTTCTAAATCTATTTAAACTCATGTATTCAGCCCTTCGGGAACTAAATTCGTTTGCTTCCCAGGGATCTCCCCCAATGCCATTCCTCTGAGCAGGAGCTCCGCCCTCTTTCTTGAGGGCAGCACTCACCGCCACCTGCTGCCTTCCCACAGCCACTTGGCATCACCTCGTAGGAGCAAAACTTCTCCCTGCCTTCAAAGACGTTTGGGAAAAGTGAATCTTACTCTATAGAATGGGGAACTTGCAAAAAAAACAAGCAAAAGAAGTAATTTGGGATCAGAAATATTTCTTTTTGGGGTGTCTGGGTGGCTCAGTCGTTGGGCATCTGCCTTCCGCTGGGGTCGTGATCCCGGGGTCCTGGGATTGAGCCCTGAATTGGGCTCCCTGCTCGGTGGAGGCCTGCTTCTGCCTCTCTCACTCCCCTGCTTGTGTTCCCTCTCTCGCTGTGTCTCTCTCTGTCAAATAAATAAATAAAATCTTTAAAAAAAAAAAAAAAAAAAAAATTCTTTTTTCATGTGGCTAGCCGCCCTCAACCAATGGAACAAAAAACTTTGTCAGATCTTATTCTTGTCACTGAAAGGATGTTTTTTTAGAAACCATTCTCCCTATGGTATCTGCTAGATCACATGTTCTTCTGTTTCACTCATCATGGTTATTGGCCAGAGGCTATCCAAAGGGTGTGCTGTGTGTTTAAGACCACGAAGGCTTCCCTCTTTTTCTAAGACAGCTGCAGTGTCCTGAGCGACCAGGGAGGGGGTGTGGGCTCCTGTGCCCTGGTCTCGCCTGTGCTCAAGCCTCTCCTCTTGGGAGAAGGTGGAGCTGGCTGCCTCTTGTTCCTGATGGATTCGCAGTTGTTTGTAATTTTCTCACAAAATAAATACTCCAAGGCTATAATTTCTCGTTGGTCTCAACCCCAGAAAGTGTATTCTGTTGTTGTTGTTTTTGGAAAGTTTTGAAAATGTCTGTTTGCTGGAGATTATTTCAGTGGGAGCATGTATGTCAGCAGTTTCATTTCTCAGACACATTTTCTTTCTCTTTTCCGTGTCCAAATAACCCTTCAAAATAGCAAGTACCTAGGCCTCAATGAGGAATTCATGTCGGAAATTTATTCTCTCCTCTGCTTTTTTTTTTTTCTTCATCTCTCCTCTTTTTCTGAGAAAATCCATAGAAAATAAGAAGGATCTAGACATACTTGGCATTGCCAAGAAAAGTAACAGGCCTTACTGTTGCCTTTACCCAACTTCGAAATTGTACCGTGTTCATTTCATGCATGTAGGAATTGCAATTCAGCCTTAGTTGTCTTTTATTTTTAGATTACAACAGAATTCTCAGAAGATACAAATCTTTGGGATTATCTTTCTAGACCAAGCTCACTAGGTAACTCGGTCCAGGAAACAACTCTGTTTTCCTGGCTGCGAAATAAGATGCATTCTAGCTACACTGATGCCCCTTCCTCCCTATTTTTGTCATAGTTCCGCATTTTGTGAATGAGCCTCCGGGTGACCTGCTTTGAGGTCATTAAATGGTCTCTGTTTACAACTCTGTCATGGGGCTTAATGAGTTAACTCCTTTCTCCCTCTTTACATACCTGTTTCCTCTTACTCCCTTTCCTTCCCCAGATGCATTCTTTTCTCCTGGTTGCTTATAAAAGTGGGTTGGTGGTTGGTAGCAAAAGTGGGGCCTGTTTCCATTTTGATTCCTATAAATTACCAAGGGTGCAGAAGTAACAGTAATTGTTTGGCTGGTCCTCGTTAAGCAGGAGGGGGTCTGGGCTGAATTTCCTCAGTAAAACCTTCGTGGACTTTACAACGCAAACACCTCTGCAGCCACCCTGTGCTCAGATAAAAAACAGCCCTCCTGTCCTCTTTGTCTGCTTGTCATCTTTTTGCCCTTTTTTTAAAATTCATGTTCATTTCCTGCCTCCATGCCTCCTCCTTCCTTCTTTTCCGCTCCTTCCTTTCTTGAGACATGGACAGAACAGGTGCCAGCAATTTTCTCAGGGAGTTGGGCAAACAGGAGCATGTCATGATCAAGTTCCTAAAATCCTTTCACTGGTAATTCATTCAGAGTTCTCGATAAATAGGTTATTTCATTGGGGAATAGTAGAGAATTAAAGCAAGTATCTGGAAAATTGAGAAGAAACCAAAACTTGCTTTTCGGTATTAGTTTCAAAATCTGTTAATGGAGTTTTCCTCTAGGACTCACTGTTAAAATGCCTCACTGTTCTACATCTCCCTTACTCCAAATCTGTTAAGCTCCCCACTGGGTGCAGAGCACTGATAGAAAAAAAAAAAAAAATGTGAAAAGGTCCTTATTGTGTTTAAAGTACAAAAATTTGAAAAGATTTTCTTGGCATCTCTGAGACCCTAGGATTCATCAGAGACACCCCCTAAACAAGGAGTTCAGCATGCATTGTGCATATGATGGTACTGTCCACGATAGTCTGGTAGTGGCGGCATGGACTGCCGTGTGGCTGTGGATATCGGACCTCCTGCAAACACATGGTTCCCAACAGGTGTGAGAGATGCTCACAGCCCAGACCCTGGCCATGGCTGGGGGTCCCAGCCCCTCTCATGCTGGGCTCCCTTGCCCTCCTTGCTGCCCGTACACGGGGCAAGCCTGTAGCACTCGTGCCACAGTTAAATCCCCTTCTGGCTCAAGGGAGCCACTTAAAAGAAGCTTCTTTTAGATAAGAAATGACAGGAGAGTGTTCTTTGGTCTTCCAGCAGCTGTTCAGATCAACATCTTGAATATGGCCAGCATGTGCGCTAGAGGCAGGGGGCAAGGGGACAGAGCCAGGCCCTGTGGCAGGCAGCCTCACTCACCAGGGCCACCTCTCTCTTTCTCACAACAGAGCAGTGTGGGGGATCGTAGTACCTCTTGGAGTGAGTCCTCTGGCTTATGGGACGTTGGCTCGAACCCTTTGTGACACCGTGCTGCATGGGACGATGACAACTCAGAGAGAAAAAAGGCCCGAGGTCACCCTCGCTTGTCTCCTCTTGGCCACAACAGGCTGCTTTGCTGACTTGGGTGAGTGCTTTCCTTCCCTTTCTCAGCCTGCCCCTCTTACAAGAACACTTTGCCCCTTCATGTCTCATTCAGCAGTGACCCTTTAACAAGGCCTTTCTTTTCCTGGATTTCAACGAACGCTTCATTGCCACTGGCCTTTGGGGGGTACACTTAGTAATACAAGATGAGACATCATCTTGGCTGCCTCATATTGTTGCATTTAAGTATTTTAATCGTTTTAAATATATACGAGCGGAGGAGAAGTAATAGTAACTGCCCTTAACTGAGCATTTACTGTGGGAGATTATGGCAGGCAGTTGACATGCATTGTCCCGGGAGCCAGGTGTTCCTAGCCCCATGCTGTAGGTAAGAAACTGAGATACAGAAAGGCTAGTGACCTGGCTCAGAAGCTGTGGCACTGGGGTTTGGGCCCAGGTCTGTCCAACCCCAAAGCTGAAGCGGCCACTCCAGTCTGCTGTCGTCGTGGTCGCCTTCTGCTTTCTTCTTTCCTCTTCTTTTTTTTCTTCTTTCTCCTTCCTTCTTTCTTCTTCTTCTTTCTTCTTCATCTTCTTCATCTTCTTTTTTTTTAAGATTTTATTTATTGTTTTGGCAGAGAGAGAGAGAGAGATCACAAGTAGGCAGAGAGGCAGGCAGAGAGAGAGAGGGAAGCAGGCTCCCCGCTGAGCAGAGAGCCTGATGCAGGGCTCCATCCAGGACCCTGAGATCATGACCTGAGCCAAAGGCAGAGGCTTAACCCACTGAGCCACCCAGGCACCCCTCCAGTTGCCTTCTGAGAACATGTACAGGTTGGGGAATGGACCCAAGCACCCGGGAGTTCTTCAGGGGAAGATGGACTCCCCGAGGTTGCTCAGCTTGGAAAGGCCACCTGGGTACTGTGCTTCTGAAAAGATCATGTTACTGGCTTCATGGGGATGTTCATTCATGGCTTTGTCCCTATTCTCCCTCCAGACCAGGTCCCTCAGGTCACTGTCCAACCTTCTTCCACGGTCCAGAAGCTCGGAGGAACCGTGATCCTCGGCTGTGTTGTGGAACCCCCATGGATGAACACCACCTGGCGCCTGAATGGGAAGGAGCTGAATGGCTCAGATGATGCTCTGGGCATCCTCATCAGCCGTGGGACCCTCGTCGTTACCGCCCTCAGCAACCGCACCGTGGGACGGTACCAGTGTGTGGCCCGGATGCCTGCGGGAGCTGTGGCCAGCGTGCCGGCCACTGTGACACTAGCCAGTGAGTGCTGCTCCTTGCTCCTCATCCCTGGGGCTCCTCTCTCCTCCTCTCTCCCATTCTCTTTCTCCCCCAGGCCGTCCATAACCCCTTGTCAGTAGTCTTCATGTGAAAGGGGGCCTTACAATTTGACATTTCAAACCAGAGAGCAGTAGGTGCCCAGCAGTCCCCAGGGGTGGACGACCTTTGGGCCCCTGCGAAGCTGCTCTCTAAGTAGGGGCCTGCTGTGGAGTAAGTGTCTAGAAGGAGGGGAACTCCACGTGGTTGAACTGTTTACAGGCCACAGCTTTCTGCTTTCCCTCTGGCTATGGGTGTGACTGAGCCAGCTGCTCCCTGTCCCCCACCCAGTCCTCCATCCCCCCGTCCTCCGGGCAATTATGGTCAGAGCATTTACAGGGCCATGTATAGTCTGAGCAGAGCTGCCCATCCCACATGTGGCCTCCTGTCTGCTTGAGGGGCAAGTGTATTCCATATGCCAGATATATAAATAGTAGAGCACAATGAGAAGGAAAGTGTGACCAAGAGTAAAACGAACAGAAAAGAGGATGAGATTGGGGTACGGTTTGGTCCAAGGAGGATGCCAGGTGAAGACTTGATAGTACTCTCAATTTTTAATTATCACTTGAGTGTATTATGGTACCCCAGTGCAAAACACACATTGCCTCATTGTCTACCCATTGTACATACAGGAGGCAAGATTTAAGGAATAGACACCTGAAGGCTGCGGGGCAGCCCCAATATCCATTCTTAAATGCTGAGTCTACAACCAGGAAATATTAAGAATGACCTCTTATTCCTTGGACCTTGTTCCCTTGTGACCTAGCAGGGTCCCCTTACCCCTGACTACTTGCTTCGGACTTTGATGTCACTGTCCTAATCACCCTCCTGAGGGATGTGTGTTATGGGTCATGCCTAAAGCCTCAAACTTCTGCATTGCTCCTTAAAGTGTGGCTGGGGTCCCTGGGGTGTGCAAGGCATGAGTCCTGCAGGAAAGTATTAGGGGATGAGGAAGTAGACCAGCAGGGGTGAAAAGACCCCTCTCTGCCCTCCCGTTGTCAGGTCCCTGGAGGGACATCCCTCTATGGAAGAGCAGGGCAGAGGCTGCCGGCCCTGTTGCTGTTTTCTTGGGAAGTAGTCAAGCAGCTCTGCCCTTTTCTCGGAGAAGGGAGAAAGCAGGGTGGGTCCTCAGCTGACCCCCCAATGGACTAGGCTGAGCCTGGGCTGCCTCTTGCTGCCTCCTCACACAGTGGGAACCATTTTCCTTGGTGGCAGCACGAGCACATGAATCTGAGCCCCGGGCCTCTGGGAGGTAGGCTGTGCATGGTCAGAGGGAGGCAGGCCCTGGGCCACCAGCTGGGCCCTCCCCTCCACCTGTGCTTGTGGGTGTGAGGAGGAGGGTACGGGCAGACTTAGGTGAGGAGGGCTGAGGATTGGGAAGGGTCATCTCGTCGTATAAGAAGGGCTGAGGTCTGCACTCCTACGATCATATTCCTCTTTTATATTTTCCAATTGTAATGAAAATCACATTACAAAAAGTACAGAATTTATATATATTATATATAATAACATTTCCCCTCAGCCCACCATCGTCACACAGCCACCATTTGCCATTTTGAAGGATACTTTCCAATCTTGATCCATACCCATACTTTCTTTTTTTATCGAAGTATCTAATTGACACACAGTATCAGTTTCAGGTGTACAAGATAATGGTTTGATATTTGGGTGCCTTGTGACATGGTCACCACAATAAGCCTACGTACCATCTGTCGCCACACACAGTCACCTTTACTGATTGTATTCCCTGTGCTGTACATTATATCCCCATGGCTTATTTTATGACTGGAAGCTTGGACCATTTGATCTCCTTCACTAATCCCCCCCCCCCAGCCCTTCCTCTCTGACAACCAGGACTCTATTCTGTGTCCGTGAGTCTGGGTTTTATTTTGTTTTGTCTTTTAGATTCTACCTGTAAGTGAAATCATGGCGTACCTGTCTTTCTCTGACTCATGTCACTGAGCCTGAGGGTATGCCCATACTTTCACACTGTCATAGCGACCTACTGAATATACAGCTTCTGTCCATATTCTCTCCCCCTCAGCATTGTGTGGTAAGCACCTTCCCTTAGCCATATGACTATATTTACTTTTCTTTTTCTAGAGTTCTAGAGTTGAGTATAAATGCATCAAGTAAAGTACACAAAGTGCACTAATAAGTCAACAACTGATGCATTTTTCTTATGTCCACCCCAAGTAACCATCTCTTTAGTGGGTCCCCCCTTCCCCTTACCTAGTCATCTGTCCCCCACAGCCTGCAGCAGAGCAGAATCAGAGTTACCAATGGCCCTCGAACATGCCTTGAGTGGATCTACCATATGTACTGATTGTGGGCCATTAGGTCACTTCTAATGGTTCATTATTACAAGTAAGATGTGCCTTTTAGTAGCGTTCGTGCCTTTAAAGGATAGCGTTGCTCATCTGCAGATGGTCAGCATGTGTCTGTGAAGGCTCAGGAAACTCCACAACCATTTATTTGGCCTCATTAGGAGCCAGACTGAACGTTTTATTTGGAGAAAGGGATAGTTGGAGAGTACAAGATTTATGTTAGAGCCCTCCTTCTACTTTAAGGTGTATCTGTATGAGGAGAAACCATTTTTCACCTTTATTTTTAAAAAAATTCCTGGCCACTTCTTTCTGTGGCACTTAAAGGGATCTGCAGTTGACAGTGAGGACAAAGGGGAGGGTTTGGTTGCATCCCAGAAGGCCCAGGGAGAGAAGAAGTGGGTTGTGCGGAAGCCCAGTGAATCTTGCTTGAAAGCCAAGAACTGTTGGCTTGTCGTGGAGACATGAATCAGAAGTGAAATGTTTGGAGCTGACTGGAGGGACGGAGAAGTGCTGGAAATGAGAGCAGGCTCTGAGGAGCTGTGGCCACGGAGTAGAACTGCAGCCTGCCCAGCCCGGAGGAGGCAGGGGGAAGGCGGAAGCAGAGGCAGAATGGGGTGCTGTCTTTGGGCTAATGCCATGGGGGATTTGGCCCAGACTCAGCAGTTAGATTAAGTTTCTGAAAGCACATTCCTGAGCAGAATGGGGGCTGTGTTTTGCTGGTTGGCTGATGGAGGGAGGCTGAGTGGTGAAGGGATTACCAAGGCATGGTCTGCATTTAGAGGCAAGGCTGGGCAGTGGCATGCGGACGCGCGCACACACACACCCGCCCACACTCAGCACTTAAGGCTTCCTTTTCCTCTGGCCTCTTTCGTGTGCATTCAGATGTTCATCCTCAGACAAAGCACTCACTGTTTGGCCTACCTAACAAGGTGCTGCCTCCTATGTCTTCATGAACTCCTAGATCACTGGAGCCTTTTGATGATGGGGGCTTGGATCTGGCTTGAGGATTCAGGGGTATGGAGGAGACCTCTAACAAGAACATTCCTAGTCCAGACCTCTTTGACTTAGATGCTGGGGGCTGGGGTTATGCTTGGACTTCACCCCTGTCTGGACATTGGCTTCTGGTCTTCAGTAGAAGCAGAATGGCTTATACATACAGGCACACCTTGGAGATGTCGTGAGTTTGGTTCCAGATGACTCACAAGAGCGTGAGTCAAATGAATTTTTTGGTATCCTGGTGCATATAAAAGTTACGTTTATACTATCATGCAGTCTATTAAGTGTGCGATAGCATTATGACTAAAAAAAAGTTTGTTCCTTACTTAAAAAATATTTTATTGCTCAAAAAAGTCTAACCATCAACTGAGCCTACAGCAAGATGTAATCACTGATCACAGATCACCATAACAAATATAATAATGATGAAAAGATTTGAGATATTATGAGCATTAATAAAATGTGACACAGAAAATGAGCACATGCTGTTGGGAAAATGGCACTAATACACGTGTTTGATGCAGGATTGCCACAAACCTTCAATTCGCTAAAAAAAGAAAAAAAAGTATAAAATTTTATCATATTATATATATTTACATATATTATAAATATATTTATACATATTTTGTGTGTGTGTGTGTGTGTGTGTGTGTGTGTGTGAAGGAGAAGGAAACAAAGGCAGAAATAGATTTATTTTAAAGAACTGGTTGACAGGATTGTGGAGGCTGATGAGTCCGGAATTCATCGAGCGAGCCAGCAGGCTGGAGATCTGGGAGTCCCCCCAGCAAACTGCAGAGCACCTGTTCTCCAGCACTGGGTTTAGTGTTTGGATGTTCTGGAGATTGGTGTCCTGAGAGTTGGGGGTGTGTTCCGAGTTTCCAGCAGAGCACAGGAAGACCTAACCCTTGCCTTTAAGGAGCTCTTAATCTAACGGAAAAGGCTGACTGCCATAACGTGTTAGCCCTAAAGCCAGTCAGTCCCCAACAGATACAGAAACAGATTTGCTTGGGAGCTCAGGCTGACAGTGATTCATTTCAGTTTCAGGGGTTGGAGGAAGATTTGGGAGTTGAGCCTTTAAAACAGTGTGTGGGGAACAATCTTTCTCTCTCATTCCTTGAGTTCTCTCATACCTTTCTAGGACCTTCAACAACTAAATTTTGCTCTTAGCATTGTGTACCTTAGATTTAAGTCCATTGCAGTTTCTGGAACGGTGCAGATGCAACCACAGGGAGCTCGATTTCCACAGTGAGGTAATTCCATGGTAAGTTCAGGGACAGCCTGAATGAAGCCACTAGATGATCGTCTCTCTCTTGCTACCCCATCGGATTCTGCCTTAACTCTCCCCCATTTCTCACTGTTTGTTTCTCTTTTCCCTTTGGGAATGTATGTTCTGTGATTAATAAAGGAAACAGAGTGTTTTCTCCAGGGCCACTCCTCTCTGCCAGTCTGCTTCAGCCAACCAGTGACTCCTTGACTAAACAAGAAGGAACCATTCGCTCCAAGTTGGGAAAACATTTGTTGTTAGCTTAGGCTTCTGAGGGAATCCTGTGCAGGCCCTTTGCTTTGCAACAAGTGGGTGGTGGCAGGAAGAAGAGTTGGGGAAGGAAAGGAAACACAGGTGGCGTCCGAGCTTGCCCAGGACAGGAAAGGAGCCCACAGCCGGAGGCTGGGCTGGTGATTCTGCCAGTCTGGGGAGATCGAGTCAGCTCTATAGGGCGGTGGACACGGTCGGAAAGGGAGAATGAGCTCAATGTTGAGGTGTAGCTGCTTTATACTGTAAGTTTTATTTTACTTTGCCAATTGGACAAGGAAATTAGTGACCATTTACACCCAAAAGGAGCTAAGCAACTTGAATATCTAAATGGGAAATAACTAAAGAATACCTTATAGTATTAAACCAAGTCCTCTTAACCAAAGTGCTGCTTTCTACTGGATACAGGCAGAAATTCATGCCTCACAAAAATTTCCCCTGATATTCTGGTGAAATCTTCAACACTAACCCCATCAGGCCTGGTGCAAGTGCCCAGACAAAGCTGTAGTGTGAGCTCAGGTCAGAGCATCATGGCAGCGCAGCAGCTGTCTGCCCCAAACAGCCAGGGTTCCAGTTCTCTATTGAGTGATGGTCATAGTTTACCAAAAGAAGACCTCAGGTCCACGGTGCATCTTCTACTAAAGACACATTTACAATTCCTACCCTTCTCTCCTCAGCATGTTCTTTGCACACACAGCCACATGCTTAAGTAAAAGTAAAAATCTTAGGTCCATCTTCTAATCTAAGAGTGAAGGGAGGACCTCATAGTGTGTTAAGCAGGTACCACCTATAAATTCAATGAGCCAGAGCAGACTTTGCTCAGGAAGGTGAGGGACGCATTAATTAGCTTACTTGAAATCACTGGCGCCCTCTAAGGAACATGATGCAAGATGGTTCCTTTAAAATAAAAAAGTCAGGAGAGCAGATGAGTCCTTTGGCTCCCCCTTTTCTATGTGTGGAAAAGCTTAGGGATTTCCACCTTGACCTTGTTCATAGACTTTCAACCCTTCCTGGAGCCTGGTAATAACCCCAAGAACAATAGAACAGCGAGTCTGTCCTGCAGGTGGGTCCGTGTTCACATCTAAGATAAAGACAGTCCCTCAATAGTGAGCAAAAATGTCAGCAAAGGGGGAAAAACGTTTGCTGGGGCAAAAACAGCATTTTTTTTTCCTGAGGGAAAATGATGTTTAATGTTGAGTGACTGTGCTCCTTTACCTACAAACGCATGAAGACTTTAGGGATCACAGAACAGGACTCAGGCTGCGGCGTGGCACTTAAGCCCCTCCCTCAGCCTCACCTCCCACTCTAGACCCACCAAACTCTGCCACTTTCTCATCTCATCTTGCAGATTCCCCTTGTTTGGGGAATGGTGCCTCCCCCCGCCTGCAGCACCATCTTTTGCATTCCCTTTGCTAGACATGCCTGTATCCCTTCGGATAACAATTCCTTCTCCGTTTTTAAGACTTGAATATCTTCTCCGGGAGTCTTTTCTCGATGCCCTCAACATCTGGAGTGGGGTCTCCTCTTCCCAGCTTCCTCAGCCTTCCTGTGTTTCCTTCTCTAGCCCTCTCATTTGCCTGGAGTACAGGGACTGCTGCCATTCATCTCTGGGACCACACAGCTTCCCACAGGACCTGGCGTGCAGTAGGCCTTCAGTGAATGTCTAGAAAGAGGAAGACTCCCAGATAAAATGTGTCTGAAGTCTAGAAGGTCAAAAGGGGCATGCAAAAGGCAAGCAGAGTTTTCTTCTCCAAACCCTGATCTATGAAGAGGCTTAAGGGAATTAAAAAGGATGAAGCAAGGACTTAGGATATAAACCGGTTGAAGATACAAAGAGATTCGGGGAGGGTTCAGAAAAATTGATGGATGTCAAAGCCTCAAGGGCTGTTTAAAAGGAATTGAGATGTTTGGGGGAAACTGGAAACTTCAAAGGGAGATGCCAGCGGATGAGGCTCGGCATTCTATCAGACACTTCATGGGATGCTCTCAGAGGTGCTGGGCAGCTTGCA
Organism: Mustela putorius furo; assembly: GCF_011764305.1. Classification (NCBI taxonomy): domain Eukaryota; kingdom Metazoa; phylum Chordata; class Mammalia; order Carnivora; family Mustelidae; genus Mustela; species Mustela putorius. Next base: position 38,421,920 of record NW_025421987.1, read on the forward strand.
TCAGTAGCCACCACTGCTTGTGGGAATATGTAGTTCCCAGGTATTCCCAGGAGAAAAAGTGGGCAGAAAAAGTGGGCAGAAAAAGTGGAGCCACTTTGGGCCCCGCTGGCCTTTGGACAGTGCCCGTGCCTCCCACCCAGGGTTCTGCATGTAAGAACCATGCTGGGGCTCTCCTCTCCATCCTGCTGAGTGTGTTGGCCTCCGTTTTCTTTCCCCTCCCTCTTCCCGTACAGGCCACCAGCCTGCCAAAGACTCTGCCAGGATCTAACTCGGGCTCTCAGGATCCTAGACCACCAGGATTCACATTAATTTTCCCATTACTAAGTTTGTAGTTTATATTTGGTTGATCAGAGAAATATGTATGATGTGGGTTGCTGGCAAGTAAATCTTCTTTTTTTTTCCTTCTCTTAAGTGTATTTTTCAAACCATTTCATTCCTTCATTGAGTCCAAAAGAAACTCCCAAGTTCTGCTAACCAGGCCTACCTCATCGCAGCACTGAAGTCAGATAGATGAGATGGCCTGCAGACATCTCTGTTCATCTGGCTGCCAGACTCCATGGAGACGTGGCTTCCATCCTTGTCTTCAAGGATTAATCACATTTCTTGTTCTCTTATTTAAAAAAAAAATATTTTTAATGATTTAAGCCAAGAAATTCCTGAAGCCTTAGGCCAGTTTATTGCACATCATTTAATGACATTGCAAACTGGGTTCTTTTTATTTTCCCTTGTTCCTATCATGTTCCTCCCTATATGCCCTTTCTCCTCTCCTGCCCACCTCTGGTCTTGGCTTTGATCTTCTGCCCTCATCCTCCTAGTTCTTCCGTCTCTCCTGCATCCTCGGCTTCCTCCCACGGCTCAAATCTGAGTACAGACCCCACCTCAACTCAAGGGGAAAGAAAGAAACACAAGATGAAACAACTAATGTATTTGGCATCTGCAAGCGTTTTTTTTTTGTTTTTTTTTTTTTACCCCCATGGAAACTGTTTTTACTTAAATAAGAGACAGCATGCCTTGCTTTCATTGGAAAGTGTGTTTGAAAAATTTCATGCCATATTTCCATGGCTCTCAGGAGAGAGTTTTGGAGCCAAAATTATTTGTGCAATTGGACAGGCAAGAAAAAACTCCTAACAAAAACAAACATATTTATCCACTCTCCTGGACTGCAGAGGGAAGATGAAAACTGCCTCTGCCAACCCCTCTGCCCTTTCTGGGTTGCTCCAGAGCTCAAGGGGACCTGATTTAGGCTGGAATGCTGTTGTAGAGATGGTAGGGACTAAGCTTGCAGGTACTACCTCTTGCAAATTATCATATGCTGCCTTGTGTGTTGTTTGTACCTGTCTCCTCTATCAGAGTAACCATCCCTGAGGTTAGAAACTGTATTTTTGTATTCATGATCTCTTCTGCAGTGCCTGACAAACTAGACGGTTCTGTAGCTCCTGGCTGAATGAGTGAGTCAGTGATGTCTGGTAGGATGATTATGTGCCAGATATCTACTACGGGGTAGACCCATTTTGCTCAGCCTTGTGGGCTGCAGTTCAGTTTGGTTTCAGTGGTCTGTGTAATACGGCTACAGACTTGCAAAATGCTTAATCACTACCCAGAATGCGTGGCTTCCGAGATACCTGCCCATGCCACAGTGAACCCCATCCCTACTGGGTGCCAGGCTTTCTGGCCTCATCTGCTTCTGAGCTGATTGCCGTGGTTTGCCCCTTGTAGAGCCCTTTATTTCAGAGGACTGACCTTTGGGATCCTGTCAAGACATAGGTCCTCAGGTAACTTGGAGGTCGAGAATAGTGTTGTGAGTGCGCATCAGTGAAGCCCACACAGGGAGGCAATGCTTGGGACCCATCACCCTCTCAAACTCCACCTCCAAGTCCATCCTGGAGAGCAGTGAGCTGCGGGCTCCGCCAGACACACCTCTCCATTTTACTTCCCTTGAACCTTTGCCATCTTCTAGTGTCTTCAAGGGTGAGGGAAGGGCCACAGGGTCAGCCATGTCACTGAGGAGGACTACATTAGGGTGAAGTCTTTCTGTGATTTGTGACGTTCGCCATAGACGCAGCAAGCCACCACAAGGACATTTGAGGCCTGGAGGCCATGAGAGTTCGGGAGTAGAATGATCTGTCCAGAAACTTGCCAGCGGCCCAAAGGCTACTGAGCCATGCTGACAACATTGCCAAGAGAGCCCCATGCGGTGCCCCCACAATCTGGTGGAACCTACCCAGACCTCAGCAGATGAGTACAGGCTTGTCTTCAGGCAAGAGGGTGGGATGGGCCTGACTACTTAAGAAATGCCTGGTGGGTAGAATATGACTTTTTTTTTAAGTGTTCAGCTGAGTTCATGGAAATGGGGATGTGGGTGATGCCATGCGGCCTCCAGCCAAAAGGCACCATCTTACCTGACTTCTTACTTAATGGAACTTTGACTTGCAGCCCAAGAGAGGTCTCAGGGAGGGGAGGGCCAATGAGGAAACACTTTGAAATCTACACAAATCTACTGAACGCTCCACACTGCCCTCTAGGCCCAGTGTGGAGCCCAGAGCAGCCTGGGGACTGGTCAGGAACCCGGCTTGGCAGACAAAGGGGCCTGGGAACAGGCTGGTTTCCTTCACTGGCAGCCCGCTAGAGCTCTGCATCTGCCTCTGGATTACCCCGGGGGACGTTCTGCTATGGTGCGAGGCACCCCGTAACTGGATGTGTAAATTCTAGAACAGTTGGGGGGAGGAGACTGCAATTAAGATTGACAGTTTTGTGTCATGGGAATTCTAGAACATATACCAAATACTGTCATTGAATTCATAGCTCTGCTGAGCTGAAGGAAGGATCTGAGCTACAAGATGAGAAGAAATTCAAAGGGGCTTGCTGTTAAACTTGCCTATTTGTAGTCTGTCATGGGACCCTGGTGGTGGCAGCCACACCCACAGGCTTCTCCCAATTCTTGTTTTCCTCCCCGTTTTCCCTTGGCCCGGAAGGCAGGCGCCTGCCGTACCCTCTAAATGTGAAGGGGAAACCCGGAGCCCATCACACAATTTGTGTCTGAACGAATCCCTGCCATCGGTGTATCCAAGGGTTCTGTGGAAATCGCGTATCAGGATACATCTTACGTTAAGAAATGGAGGACTTAGAAGGAAGGAACTGGGCAGGGTTGTGTATGCAGCCCAAACTATTTGAACTTTGTTAGAAAGCAAACAGAGACCCTCTAAACCGGGAGATGGCCCCCAAAACCAGGGTGTCTGGCCTGTTGAGAGCTGTGAGACAAGAGTGGGCCTAGTAACACTTGATTAGTGCAGACATGTTAATAAAATAGCTGGAAGAATTCACAGAGAGGATGCACGAGAGGGCTCTGGGGGGAAGGCAAGAGGATTAAAGCAGCAAAAACATTCCTCTAATGGACTTCTCAAACACACCAGCCCACAGGCAAGGGCAGGTGTCCTGTCAAACCACTTCCCCCTGAAACCCTATCCATCATTCTGCAGGGCGGCCTGTTAACCCCATTTGGAATTGAAGGGCCTGCCCTCTAGGCCCAGTGTGGAGCCCAGAGCAGCCTGGGGACTGGTCAGGAACCCGGCTTGGCAGACAAAGGGGCCTGGGAACTGGCTGGTTTCCTTCACTGGCAGCCCGCTAGAGCTCTGCATCTGCCTCATCTGGTGGCTGATTAGGCCATGAGTGATCACATATCTCCAGCCCACCCCCTCCCCAGTCTGCCTAAAAACACTAGAGAGGGGGTGCTCTGATTTTCAGATCCATCATCACTTTGTTCCTCTGCCTTTGGTCCCTTAGTGAGACTCCACTTCTGCTCCAGCAGCCAAACTGGATGTGTTTTTCCAGTGAAGCACCAGCTAAAGCTGAAGCTCAGGAGGAACAGGGAGGGGACAGGGCCAAGGACCCAAGTACTGCTTATTTGTTTTGAAGCCAGGAAGGCAGGCCTGCCAGGAGGATGCCCAGCTGGGGTGTCCTCGGTCCTGCGCACACGGGCTGTTGTGCACATGTTGGCATCAGAACAGAGGGGCCGTCTGGCCACATGGTTGACCGGTGCCCAACTTTGTGCCTCTCCCACTGCACAGCTTTCTGTCTCCAACTTAGCAGTTGTCAGAGGGTGCAGAAGGAGCCAAGAGGAGCGAGGGGGGGCGGCTGTGTTTTGTGGTGGGGGGTCGGTGAGGTGGGTGCACGGAGGAGTATGTGCCTTGTGCCTGGGTAAGCTCTCAATTACAGTGGGGCAAGAGCCTGGGCCATTAACATGGAGATGGCTTTCTGGTGCCAAACTCCTTTCTTTCTTGTTAAATGATCTGTTAGGTTTAAGTGTATCTTTGCTTGAGGCAAATTTCCTTGGACTGAAATAAAGCAGAGGAGGGAAAAAACAAAAACAAAAAAACAAAACCCCAACCTCAGAAAATCTTGGTGGAGTAGTTTCAGATTTATAGGACCGTGGATGAGAGTACTTCTCGGTGACGGGAATTTTCCAGATGCCCCTGAGAGGACAATCTCTCACGGCTCGCTTTGTGGGGAGCCTCCTGACTTGGCAGGTACGGCACACACTGAGCAGAGGAGAATTCAGGCCTTTGCATCGTTTAAGTGCATTGCTTTTGAAAGGCAGTTAGCAATATTTAGCCAGAACACACTGCGCAGGCCGTCCACCCTCTCCCATAGTCCGCATCTCCTTCCTCTCTGAGGAGAAACACATCCGCTGTCTTGGCTGAGAAGCACAGTCAGGACCAGATGCCATAATTTGGGGGGTCTAATTCAAATTGAAAATGTGGAGTCTTTTGCTCAGACGCGAAGGATTTGAAGAGGTGTGATAGCAGAGCATTGACGTGAGCACTGGCCCCTTCCACGCTGCACAGAGTGCACTCCCAGGAAGCTGGCCTTGGGCTCAAACTTCCCAGTTGTGCATTCATTCGGCAGAGATTTACAGAGCATATACTGCATCCTGAATACTGTGCAGTGGGCCTTGGGGTTGGGGCGTGGAATAGGCTGCCCCCTAGGAATTCACAATTCAGCTGGAGTCAGATGATCCCACATACAAAGTTAAACAATGACGAGATAACTCTTTAAAAGCCCGGAAGATTCTATACCCACCCAAAGGAAGGAATCCATAAGGGAGATCTCCCCTGGGCCCCTACATATCACTTGCTCAGCTCAGAAAGCAAAAGTAAAAGAAGGAGATAGAAACGAATGGGGCAATCTGTCTGTTTTTGCCGGGCCAATCGTGAACAGCATGTATTTCCGACTCTACCTTCATCACAGCTAATTCACATCTCTCTGTGACTCCAGAGGTAACCTCTCAAGCAGCAGTCGATTTTCATAATAACCATGCTTAGATAAAAGTTTCGTAGAAAATATGTTGTGCTAGACCTCTGTCCTTGAGCCTGCAGTGTAGATGAAACACAACCAGGAAATTTGAGTTCATAGGCAACATAAAGGGGCATCTTGTACCTGATTTGAGAGTCCCAGCTTTCAGGATAGTCCTTCATTCGGTTGTTCAGCATTGACTGAGCATGTGCTTAGACCAGGCCCTGGGTTAGGCTCAGAGGACACATATACAAACAAGACGGTGCCTGCCCCTAATAAGTTCACACTCAAATACTATAATCAGAGGGACAGTGATCCTTCCAAAGAAACAAAAGGACTTTCCTATCCTGGCATGGTTTGTCTAAAAGCTGGAAAGTTCCATTAAGTAGGAAACCTTCTGACCTCACTGTGTGCCTTGATCCCTGGGCTCTCCTATGGTCACTGCCGGGTTTTTTTTGGTAATCACCTCCTACCTTCTATGAGAAACCTGACTCCTGCCTGCTCCTGTCGCCTTCTTGCCCTCTCTGGGTCTCCCGGGAAACAACACAGGCAGGTGGAGTCTTGCAGCACAATTGCAGTAAAAGCTCTGACGGCATCCGTTCTCAGGAGCTGAGCAGAATGTGGTATGGTCAACATTCAGAGAGGGTGCCTCGAGGACTTTCTAAATACCTTTATGAGGGAGTATCTGGGTAAAAATTCTCATCTTTCTTATTTTATCCCCGTTTCATTTTATTTCTTCTCTTGAATTCAACCACAGTCCTGACAAACAAGTTGGGGACTTTTTTTGCACAGGTGTCCCATTTTGTTCAGCAATGTCAGTGATTTGGCTCATACAATGAGAGTTTTGTTGTTTGAACTGTTGGATTATTTGGGAAAACAGATGGATCGCCATCCTCTACCTGCTTAGATCCCCGTTTTGCCACCACACCAAGTCGGAAGGGATGGCCACTCTACTGTCCGACACCACAGCCTAGTGTTAGGACTCTCAGCCCTCCCATAGCCCACTGCCATTAGCTACACTGCGGAGATCCATCTTTGCCTTAGAAAGCCCTCAGACCATCCCCAGATCCCCCACCCCCAGCCCCAAGAAAAGATTAGCCATGACTGAGAGTACAGCTCCTGGGAAGCCCAGCCTTCCTTTATAACCATGGTTAGCAATTGAGCAGCATCTCAGATCTGTCACTGTTACCAAGGATGTTAAAGAAGAACCAGGGAACTTGACTGCACTGGAAAGAAGAGATTCTTCCATCATTCCCTTTAGTCTTCATTGGCTGAGCTGTGCCCGGGCATTTAGGATTTGATCCTTGACCCATCTCCTGCCACGTTCGGTAGGGCCAATGGGCCTGGCCAACTTGTCGCTGTGTCTCAGTGTAAGAGAAGAACCAGTCTGTGTCATGGGCATCTCCTGAAGGATCTCTCCACCCATGTACCCACTGTCCAGCTTATGTGTATAAACCAAGTCGAACTCTCATGCAATGATGGAGGCCACACATTCCATCCTGTAAACTCTTAGAGACAACAGAAGGCTAGAGGAAGGACTTGGACACTCCTGGAAAGCCCCCGGGGGTGAGGCTCCTGTAGCTGCTTATTGTGACTGAAGACACCAAGGCATCCACCCACCCTGAAACAGTGCTTTGTCTCTCCCCTCCATCGAGGCCCAGTTGGCACCTTCCCTTCTCTCCACAGACCTCCAGGACTTCAAGTTGGACGTGCAGCACGTGATTGAAGTGGATGAGGGGAACACAGCAGTCATTGCCTGCCACCTTCCTGAGAGCCACCCGAAAGCCCAGGTCCGGTACAGCGTCAAGCAGGAGTGGCTAGAGGCATCAAGAGGTAAGTGAGCAAGGAGGAGCCCAGAGGCAGAGGCTGGGTGTGGGGAATCTGACCACCTCTGGTTACTGCTTCCCCAACTCCCATCAACATGCCCTCAGGCCTCTCCTCATGCTGGTCAGCTGTCTTCTGCCTTGTTGGTTAGCCCTGTAGGCTCCTAAAGGGAGTGGTTTCCATAATGGAGGTCTTCTGCCCTGTTGAGAGGAATTTCTTCATCCTTTGAGGCTCTGGAAGATGTCACTGAGCTGTCACCATTTGACCAAGGCTGTCAGCACAGAGTTCTTCGTGTGTGTGCTCCCTGCCACCAGGCACACACAGCGAGGTGGCCTCACGAACCCAGCCATCCATGGGGCTGCAGTGTTGCCCCAGTGGGAGATGGAGTCCTTTCCCACACAGCAGAGGAAGCTTTCTGGTGGGACTTGGGGTTTTTCCCTCCCCATCTTCCTAGCTGCCCTATCTTCCTGCTCAGGCCACAGGGTACGTGACAGCTGGGCTAGGAGAGGCCAAGCTGTGGTCCACAGAATGACAGTGAGGAGAGGGGATGTCTCTCAAGATGAAGACAGCTTCTTCCCATAGTTGATCCTTCACTCAAGGCCAAGTAGACCCTGCTTAACTGAACCCACAGTTCAAAATGTATTCCTTTTAGAATATCCTCTAGACACTTCAATATTTCCATTCACTAAGTTTTTCTGATTTAGAAAGGAATATATGTCCCTGTATTCCTGTGAGGAATATATATGTTCACTATAAAAAATACAGAAAGTAATATTTTTGAAAGGGTAAAACCCCTAATCTGCCACTCAGAGATAACCAGAGACTGAGAGAAATAGAGTATTAATCTCCAACATCCCCAGCAGGAGGTTGGCTATACACAGCTTCCACCCCACAAGGGTCGGGTTTTTCCCACTCTTCAGGCATTAACTGAGCTGTGCATACCTGGGGTGGCCCAGTGCTGGGCAGGCACCAGGCTCAGTGAACCTAGATTTCAGAGACACTAGGACCCCCAGGGCAGGCCAGGCCACCAGAAGGCTCTGCACTGATGGCTGGTGCTTTGCCTACCAGGAAGCTGAACACCATCCCAGTCGCTGAGGTATCCAGAAGCCATGAATCTGCTCCTGTTAAAAGAAGCAGAACACATCTGCGGGGCCCTGTCCCCATGGCACCCCTGGTCCCGAAGCAGACAAAGTCTAGCAAACCAGTGATGCAGAAGGGTTTCAGTGACCTTCATGGAGGTAGTGGTGCTTGGGAGTTAGAATACTCCTCCCTGGTTACAGAAATGCAGTGGCAAGGTGGCTCAATGACGTGACCCTGACGGAGACTCATGGGAAATTCTAAATTTATTTCCCTCCTTCTTCATGGCTTGCAGGAGTGATCATCTCCTCTCCCAGGTGTACAGCAGGGGCCCCTCAATCCTTACGGTGGCTCGGAGGCGACACATACTACACCATTTTACATATGAGGAGACAGGGTTTGAGAGGTTAATCAGCTTGTCCAAAATCACACTGTGCATGACAGATCCAAAGCTTAAGCCCAGCTGTGGCAGACCCCAAATCTTGCTTCTTTTCCACCTTACTCCCTTGAAAGTATAAAATGTTCTTTCATAGACCTAGGTACAACTCGGGAGACGTTAACGAGCCAGTTTTTCGGCTGATTGGCTAGTTTCATTCTCTGGCATTTCTGTCCCCCTTGATCGGAGGTTTTACAGGGGTGAATAGTATCTTCAGTTTGGGCTTATTGGAATTCAGGTGTACGGCTTATGGTTCTTGCCCTGCCTGCCCACTGGAAACTACTGGCTGCAGTATTCTAGTCCTAACTCACCCCATGTCCCCTTCACCTTGCCCTTTTCTCAGATAACTACCTGATCATGCCGTCGGGAAACCTCCAGATTGTGAATGCGAGCCAGGAGGATGAGGGAATGTACAAGTGTGCCGCCTACAACCCAGTGACCCAGGAAGTGAAAACCTCAGGCTCCAGTGACAGGCTCCGCGTGCGCCGTAAGGGGCAGGGGGGTTGTCTCACTGATGGAAGGGGCTGAGGGGCTGGTCAGGCTGAGACGGGAGGGGATTCGGGGAGCCGGGCACAGGCCATGCTCAAAATCTGTGTTCTGTGAGGTGGCGGTTGGAGCTGTGAGGCTCGGGCCAGTGGGGCATCCAGAACTCAGATACAGTGAGCGTCCTCTCCCCTCTAGCGGCACATGTCCCCTGCCTAGCTCCGGAGGTAGCTGTGCTTGCTGGTCCCTTTCTCCCGCCAACTAGGAGCTCTTCACCATGAGACTTCCAGAGTGGGGATCTGCCGGGTCGTGGCGGCTGGGGCCAGACAGCCCGGTTGTCAGCAGCTTACAGCGCATGCATAGGAAAGACGATGATGCGCCTGTGCCCGTGTGAGGCCACAGGGCCTGTCTGGTGCAAGGCCAGGCTGAGCCTTCACTGCCTGCACCCCTGAAGTGTGCCCATCACCTCCCTCTGGTGACAGTCCACGGAGGCCCACACGTTTCCCCAGTTGTATGAAAACAGCATCTGCCTTTGCCGAGCATTTCCTGGGGGCAGGCACTTTTCTGGGCTTCCTGCTGATTTAGCGGAGGGATGTCTTCATGGAGTCTGGTTTTAGAGGCAACACCAGAGGCAGATGTACTGTGTAGGTAATGAACTCAAACCTCAGCAGTCCCTCCATCATGAGATTTTGTCTGTGTAATTGGGCATTCTGGTTCCTAAAGGGCCCCCCAAGCTCTGTAAGTCTCGGGTCTTATAAAACCCGGATCTGCCCCTGCTTGACACCTAAAGCAGAATCACACAGACCAACGTGGGGTAGGGGCCACTGGAGGGCAAGTGCCGCTTCTCCCCCAGGGCTGGCAAAGGATCACTCTTCCCTTAGCTGAGCGGCCGAGCCGGTAGTTGATGTGCCGTGGGGACTTGGAACACTGTACAGCTAAGGACAGAAATGGTGTCTTTAAACAGTAGGTCCCGTTCAGCTCGGTGAGGTGCTCACACAGTGAGAGATGATGAGCACCGAGACCTCTGAGGATGTGGGGGGTACTGTGGCTCCTTGTCTTCTAGCTCACCCTCCGACTTGGGGTGCACTTGCTGAGTGCAAGCAGAAAAAGTCACTTGCACTCTCTGCCCACCCCCTCATCTTTTTCTGTGCCAACATGCATGGTTATTCATACACACATTGTGTCAGTGCTGCTCTTCCAGTCTATTAGCTCATCTCTCACAATAGCTCTCTGCAGAAGGAGGGCCTTGTTTTTGATAAAGGAACCAAGGAGCAGGGGAACGCCGTCAGTGGCTTCTCTTGATGTAGGTCATAAGCCCCTGAAGAGTTCTTTGATTCCAAGTGCATGCTGTCTGGGTCTGCCTTCTGGGGCCTGGCCACCTGAGGCGGGGCAGGGGGGTGGTCCTCTGCACTGAGTCTTGGTCCCACAGGCTGCCCTTCACCTCTCGGCCCCTCCAGGCTCCACTGCCGAGGCTGCTCGCATTATTTACCCCCCCGAGGCCCAGACCATCATCGTCACCAAGGGCCAGAGTCTGATCCTGGAGTGTGTGGCCAGTGGGATCCCACCCCCACGGGTCACCTGGGCCAAGGATGGTTCTAGTGTCGCTGCCTACAACAAGACACGCTTCCTGCTAAGCAACCTTCTCATCGATGCCACCAGTGAGGAGGACTCGGGGACTTACCGCTGCATGGCCGACAACGGGGTTGGGGAGCCTGGTGCGGCAGTCATCCTCTATAATGTCCAGGTATTCGGTGAGTGTCTCCTGCAGACTTTCTTCTCTTTGGCCTTCGCTATGGTTGGTGTGGTCTTTCTAGGTTCTCCCAACCCCAAGGCTCAGACAGGGTCAGGGCTTGTGAGAGATCCCATGCCCAGTGAGTAGTGGAGGAGGACAGAGGGAGTTGGGGATGCTTGGACCCCAGGGATTAGGCTACAGGCTTGGCATCCCTCTCTAGTTCTTTCCTGTCGTGACTGACAGAAGAGACACGGGAGACTTTCCTTCCCTCTACCGACAGTCACGGGGAAGGAGGGACCCATTCCTGACTACGGATCCCTCCCCAGCCTATCCGGTCCCAGATGGGAAGACCTCAGCCTTTCTTACCCCTGCTCTGGTTTCCTGGCAGAACCCCCTGAGGTCACCATGGAGCTGTCCCAGCTTGTGATCCCGTGGGGCCAGAGTGCCAAGCTCACCTGTGAGGTGCGTGGGAACCCCCCGCCCTCTGTTCTGTGGCTGAGGAATGCCGTGCCCCTCGCCTCCAGCCAGCGCCTCCGACTGTCCCGCAGGGCCCTGCGAGTGGTCAGCGTAGGGCCCGAGGATGAAGGCGTCTACCAGTGCATGGCTGAGAATGAAGTTGGGAGCGCCCATGCCGTGGTCCAGCTGAGGACTGCCAGGCCAGGTGAGTGCAGCCCAGAAGGCTGGAGATCTCAGTTACATTCACAGAGCTCTTCCCTCAACTGAAGTCCAACTTAGAACTCCAGTATATAAAATAGATAAAAGTGGCTTTTAGTTGTAAGTTCAAATTTACATTAACTTTAAAGTCAGAAGTGTACATTTTCACTTGTGAAAGTGATTAATTTTACCATTGTTATTTTTTTAAAGTTTTTTTTTTTTTATTTGTTTGAGAGAAAGGGAGAGTGACCACACATGAGCAAGGGAGGGGCAGAGGGGGAGGAAGAGGGAAATCATCCCAAGCAGGCTCCTCATTGAGCACAGAGCCCAACTCGGGGCTCGATCCCAGGGCCCCAAGATCATGACCTGAGCCAAAACCAAGAGTCGGACACTCAACCAGCTGAGCCACCCATGTGTCCCTTTACTGTTATTATTTTTTTTTTTTTTAGATTTTATTTATTTGACAGAGATCACAAGTAGGCGGGGGGGGGGGAAGCAGGCTCCCTGCTGATCCCAGGACTCTTGAAATCATGACCTGAGCCGAAGGTGGAGGCTTAACCCACTGAGCCACCCAAGCACCCCTACTGTTATAATTTTTTAAATGCTTTTTATTTTGTGGAGTCTGTGGGTCCCTAGCGTTCTATGACATCCAGTTTAACAACCAGGGATCTAGAGTAAAGAAAAGCAAATCTGTCCTTTTCAGCTTGATTGATTTCAATAGGCACCTGTGCTGCCTGAGCGGTTCCTTATGCGCTCAGCACTGGACTAAACATTGGAGGTGGGGGATGCAGAGGAACATAACAAATATACAGCTTCTTCGTGGAGGAGACCAAATTCACTAAGGAAATATTATTATTATTTTCTCAAATTATTATTTGAGAAAAATATGATCACAAACAATGCTGAATCCACACGATCAGATGCCACCTTCTGTGGTTCAGGAGGTCGGGTAAAGGGCAAACTCACAGATTCTGCAGCTGCCTCCTAAAGGAGGTGTTGCTCTCCTGGCCTCTTGGATTCTCAGAGGGGGGTTACAGTCGGCTTCCCACTTCACATGCCAGGCTGCTGCGGTGGAGTAGGGAAAGGCTGCATGGTGCTAAGTCCCCACAGGGAAGGCTCATGTCCCCCCACCCCAGCGTAGGTGTAAGGAGGGGGGCACAGCATCCCACAGGAGCCGGCAGGGCTGCCCCAGGTCATGGCAAGAAGCCTGGGCCAGGGCACCAGGCAGCCCATCTCTCTTGGCTGGGCGGTGATACAGTCCCCACTCTTCCCACAGAACCCAACTGTGTGTGGAGTGGGCTGATGGTCACCTCAGGCTCTGAGCTGGGGGCTCTTCCTGGCCCTGCAGGTTTTCTCACTCACTTCTGACTTCTCCCTGGGTACAACAGTTCAGCCCACGACCGGGGAAACCAACATCCCCTTTCTTCTCTTCTCTTTCCTTCTTGGTCCTCCAGGTACAACCCTGAGGCCATGGCGGGATGCTAAACTGGACAGTGCCACCCCTTCCATGTTACCCTCCAGACCCGGAAGCCCTGACCAGATGCTAAGGGGGCACCCAGGGCACCCAAAGCCCCCTACCTCAGAGCAGCCAGCTTCCCCACCATGCCCTGGGGAGAAGGGGCAGGTGGCTCCTGCCGAGGCACCCATCATCCTCAGCTCACCCCGGACCTCCAAGACGGACTCATACGAGCTGGTGTGGCGGCCACGGCATGAGGGTGGCGGCCGGGCGCCGATCCTTTACTACGTGGTGAAGCACCGCAAGGTATGATGCCTGGCATTATGCAGACCTCTCAGACTGGGCAGGGCCTTCTGCCTGCTGGCCATCTCCCTTGAGTTCCTGCGGCCTGGACCGGCAGTCCCCGCTGCTGATCTTGACCTTCTGTCTTCCGTCACTGCACTTTCCTACCACCCCCCAGGAAGGCACTTGTGAGCTGAGGCATGTGGGACCCTAAGAGGCCCAGGAAAAGTCATGCATGCTCCTTCAGGTTCTCTGTGCGCTGGTTTCCCAGAAGTTACCACCACCAGCTTCTCCTCCTGGGCGAGAGTTAACAGTCTCCCTGTTCACCATCACCTGCCCTCCCCCTTCCCTCTGTCATTTGTCGTTGATGATGTTTTTGTTTTTTTTTTTAACCAAAGGAAGCTCCATTGGGCACATCCCTGCAGGAACTCCACATGGCAAGCTTGCTCTAGGGCCAGGAAAACAAATATTTGTGAGCAAGCGTTTTCTCTGCGGGCTCTAAAATAGCCTCTCAGTTTCAGGATTCCTCATGGCTCGGCTTTGACAAGCCGGCGTCGGAGCTCAAGCCATGATGTTGCTCAGACCTCAGCTGTTTCTCCTTGACAGACAGAGGCCTATCCAGCTGGGTGTTTTGGGAGCTAGCAGGGAGGGGACTCCTGGCTCTGGCAGGGTGTGGGGACAGCTGGCTAGGCCACCTTCTTTGACACAGTGTCCTGTGAGATGGGACGGGGCTATGGGCTCACCTGATGTTACCCCACAGGGCAGAAGGACATGAGATTTCCTTTAAGAAATGTCCTAGATGAGCATTTCAGTTCATCCCAGATGTGTGCGGCTTTTTCTAAGACCATTAGACAGTAAAAATTATTGTTCTTAAATGGATTTTTTAAATGTTATTTGATATAGGCACCATATCTTATATACTAAAAGTATTTATCAACTGTTCTTCCCCACCAAAACCAAAAAATGAACCCGGCCCTGTGTGGTGGGGTATGTTGGCTATGCAGTGGGGTTTTCCCCTGTTCTGGATCCCGCCAGCCCCTCACCTTCTGTTCTTTCCCTCTATGACCTCAGCTCAGGACACGTCCAAAGACACACTGACTCTGGCTTGGTGGAAAGATACCGAGGCAAAACTGCCTCCTAGGTGGGGGTTGGGGGCCCATTTTCTCACTGACACTCGCCTGTGGGCCTCTTCACAGCCAGCCAGCAAAGGGCATGAATGTATTTTTTACAAAAAGCTGCATTGTTCTGCTCAGGTTATGGGGCAGGGCTGGCCCTAATCCTTGTTTCCCCTGTAACTAGACACCTCCATCTCAGAACTGTACAAAGAGATCAGGGCAGGCCAAATGCTCACGATCCTCAGGAGACAAGAACCAGCAATGAGAACAAGAATCCTATTTTTCAGGCCAATAGGTGGCCATGAAATGGCTTCACCAAGAGGCAGGCTGGCAAAGGCCACGCGTGGTGATCCGGAAATGCCAGGCCAAGGCTGCATTCACCCCATGTGCGTGTGACAGTGACTAATGACCGTGCTGTTTCTTAGTTTTGTTTTGAGCCCAGTAGCAGTGTGAGGCCAGCACTGGGAGGGCCGAGGGAGAAAGGGGTCCAGGACTGTGAGAGGTCCGTGCCCCCGCTGGGTCTGGCTTCAGTTAGACTCCGGCCTGTGGGGCACTGGGGGCTGCTCAGTAGACACAGCCAAGAGAGACATTATGTCTTGCAAGCCATGCGTTTCTCAAGGGACTTGCAGGTCTACGGATCGTCACACAAGAAAGGATTTTGAAATGAAAAACCAGTGTTTGGGTTGTGTTTACAGCCCATTCTCTTGCAGGAAACTGGGAATCACTCAGCTCATTTTCACTTTTCATGAAGCCAGTTTTACTTCCTGCCGCATCTGCAGAGCCCAGGCTACTGTGTCTGGGTTTCCAGTACCACTGAGGGTTCTCAGTTTGTAAAAACTTCTCCCCTTGGAACAAATCTTGGAAGTCTGACATAAATGAAGCCAGACCATCCCTGTCCCTTGAATAGTAGGTTTTGTTCTAGTTCGGAATATTCTGCTTAAGGATAAGCAGAATTTCCTACCAGCTGTTTAATTCTTGAGCAAACCACAGCTTCAGGTCCCAGCAGACTGTGTGAGTTCTGCACTGTTGACAGTTAAGCCTTTTGTCCTGGAAGGTGGGATAGGGAGATGAAGCAGCCTCTCGGCATCGCTTGTCAGGGAGAAAGCCTGGACTTTTTTCTTTAAAGGGCTAGAAATTTGGGGCCATTAAAGATTAATTCATAATAGTTACAATTCATCTGCAGTCTTTAAGCACAACATAAGGTGTGAGGGCAGGAGCAGAAAGAGGAGGATCCAAATGGCTGCAGCCCACCAAGCGGAGGATGTGGGGTGAGTCTGGAGAAGGGGTCAGGCCTCGCCGGGAACCTATTGTGTGCCAGGTTCAGTGCCTGACACTTTATGTACATCATCTTGTTTAATCTTCAGAGGAAGCCGAGAGCTTTTATTTGACTCCTTTTAGAAATAAAAACCTTAAGGATGAGAGAGGTTAGGAAACTGGCTCAGGGTTACACAGTTGAATTTAGAGATACAATCAGAATTTAAACCCAAGATTTTCTGTCTCCCAGACTTTCTTTCTAGGATGAGTTACATATAGTTATGAACGTTTCCTCTGTAGTCAAGTCATGATTTTTGCGCTCACTAGCAATGTAGTTCTAGGCAAATTACTCCTCTCTCCAAGCCTTAGCATTTGTGAAGCAGGAACAAAACTAGCACCTGTCTCTTGGGCTTTTGTCACGAAAGCTCTTCATAGGGGCTGTGAAGTCCTTGCTTCCATGCTGAGCACACAGTAAGCACTCAGCAACTGAGAGTCCTTCTACTGGTGCTGCTGCTTTTATCCTCCTAATCATCCCCCCAGAATATAAACTGAAGGGACTGTGTTTATTTGGTTTAAGTAGAGCGAGGAGAAAAAAAGTTAAATGTGTAGGTTTTTAGAAATATAGAGAGGTCGTCTTTGGAGAAATTTTCAGCAGCAGGAGGCCTTTCAACCCTCTGCACAGAATTTTCTTTGACAGGATGGTTAGATGAAGGATCATGGAGCCTATTTCACTGTCCCAGTGAGGAGGGAAGTCCCAGGGCCGGCAGGACCTGTCTGCTCTTGGCAGCACTACCCTCCCCAAACCAGGCCCACTGTCTTTCTTTTCCTCCTGCCCCCTGTTGGACTCCATTCTGCTTTTTCCGCAAACCTCAGCCACCAGCAGCTCTGGGCTGAGATGCCGGTTCTGATACCAGCTACCTTCTCCAGCAGGTCACAAACTCCTCCAACAACTGGACTGTCTCCAGCATAGCGGCCAGCCAGCACCGCCTGACCCTCACCAGACTCGACCCTGGGAGCTTGTACGAAGTGGAGATGGCAGCTTACAACTGTGCAGGCGAAGGCCAGACAGCCATGGTCACCTTCCGAACTGGTAAGGAGCAAACATTGCCCCCAGCTTGGGGTTTTGTGGGCCTGAGCAAATCTTGTGAGGCCCAGGATGGAAGTCCCGCTCACCTTGACCCAGTTATTCACCTTGAACTTTACCTTCCTTTCAGCTGTTGCTTCCCTATGGTTTATGAGCCCAGGTTGAGGTCCTGTGTCTCATCAGAAGACCTGCCAGCTGGTCTCTCTGACCACTGCCCACCCTCCCCAGCCAGAACACACATGTACACACACACACACACACACACAGGGGCCAAATGTAGTACCAGGATGGTTAGACACCCTGCCTTCCCCTGCTGCCCCCCCAGCTGAAAGAACTCTCTGGAAAGGGAGACCCAATATATCCTCCCCCACCTGCTGGTTTCAATCCATCTCCATCCAGGACGGCGGCCCAAACCTGAAATCATGGCCAGCAAGGAGCAACAGATCCAGAGAGATGATCCTGGAGCCAGCCCCCAGAGCAGCAGCCAGCCAGACCATGGCCGCCTCTCTCGTAAGCCCCCAGCAGCTCAGAGGGGCGGGAGGGAGCAGGAGTCAGAACTGGAACCAGGTCCACTGCCTTAGAAGGCTCATGGCTGCAGGTGGAATGGGGTCTTGTTCTGTGGGTCTGGGAAGCCTTACGATATTTTCCTGGCATCTCCCCAGCCAACCCTATTAAGAAAACATAGATTGGAGTTTTTCAAATAAAACATGGTAGTTTGACATGTGGGTGGGGGAAATGCTAACCTTGTGGGTCCAGGCAGCACAGAGGAGACAGCCACAGACTCTGGGCCCTCCGCAGTCTGACACTGCAGAAGCATGGTTCTAGGGACCCTGGCTTAAGGGCTTCTTCTGGGAGAAGGTGACCCAGGTGGTTCTGGAAGACCGGATATGACAACCAGAGGGAGAGGAATGGGGGAAGAATAGGCCCCAGTCAGGAACAGGCCAAGTTCAGTTGCAATGCAACCAGCTTACCGTATCCCTTCTGCTTCCTTCATCCCTCACATCTTGGTTTCTCCAGCCCCAGAAGCTCCTGACAGGCCCACTATCTCCATGGCCTCTGAGACATCAGTGTATGTGACCTGGATTCCCCGTGGGAATGGTGGCTTCCCAATCCAGTCCTTCCGTGTGGAGTACAAGAAGCTAAAGAAGGTGGGGGACTGGATTCTGGCCACCAGTGCCATCCCTCCTTCCCGGCTCTCGGTGGAGATCACTGGCCTAGAGAAAGGTAGGGGTCTGGCCACTATCACCTGGTCTCCCAGCCGTCCCCGACCCCTCGGAGGACAGTTGGAACTTTGGAGGCTCTTCTTTCTGCTGGTCTGCCATCTGCCATCTTGCTTATGTGGATGCCCTTAGTAGTGTCCCCTCCATCCTACAAACCCTTCCTTATCCTCCTCCTCTTCTGCAAGAGGTCCATAGGTAGCCCCTCTGTGGCTCCTTTCTGAAGAAGATGGGAGTTCTTGTGTCTTTGGGACACTTGCATTTGGGGAAGGGCTACCCAAAAGATCCCTCTAGGCTCTGGGTGTTCTGGGTGGGAGTGGGTCACAAGTGTTCTCTAGCTCCTGGGTTCAAGTGAGTCTCTCTTACCAGGCACCTCCTACAAGTTCCGGGTCAGGGCTCTGAACATGCTGGGGGAGAGTGAGCCCAGCGCCCCCTCCCGGCCATATGTGGTGTCAAGCTATAGTGGCCGTGTGTACGAAAGGCCTGTGGCAGGCCCTTACATCACCTTCACGGATGCTGTCAATGAGACCACTATCATGCTCAAGTGGATGGTAAGTAGCCTCACACAGAGTGCAGCGGGGAGACAGGGTTGAGTTTCATGATGACAGGAGCTGGCTTTGCAGCAGGAGCAGGAAGGAATCTTCTGTCCTTCTTCTAAAATCCTTCCCTTTAGATGGCCACCCCCCAAGTCCCCCACAGCTGGGAATTTAGCCTGAGAGCCTCATCCTTATAGTACTCAGGCAGGTTCAGAGGGGACTTACGTCTTTGGAGAAGTGGCTGTTTCTGGTGTCCAAGAGCTGGGGGACCTTTAGGCTAAATAACAGGTGATCTTACAGCCTTCCCCCAGAAAGCCTTGGAGATATCAGCAGAAGTATTTTCCAGGCTCCCTCGGTGAATTTTTAAACTCTAGGCTGGACTAAAATTTCTATTCACATGAGGTCTCTGATCCCTGGTCAGCTCGTTTTTTCTCTATTCCCTGTAGTATATTCCAGCAAGTAACAACAACACCCCAATCCATGGCTTTTATATCTATTATCGACCCACAGACAGTGACAATGATAGTGACTACAAGAAGGATATGGTGGAAGGTAAGAAGCACTTTGGGTGAGACGGTTTTCTCTGGTGGCAGGGGGGCTTCTGTGCTGCTGCAAGTATAAAACCTGGGCTGGTGGGACACAGAGCATCTGTGCACATATCATGGACCCGTGCCACACCTGGGGTCATCGAGATCATCAGCCCACGTGCTTCCTTTCCTCCGGAGCTCCTCTGCCCCAGGGTGCCCTGCTGCCTTCACAGCACCAGCCCAGACACACACCCCTGTCTGAGTCTGACCGTGACTGGTTCCAGGCAGACCAGATGCCCAGCACTACATGTGACTTTCTGGCCGTCTTTTCCAGGGGACCGATACTGGCACTCCATCAGCCACCTGCAGCCCGAGACCTCCTACGACATCAAGATGCAGTGCTTCAACGAGGGTGGGGAGAGTGAGTTCAGCAATGTGATGATCTGTGAAACCAAAGGTGATTCTCTTTAGGCGCTCTGCTCCCCTCTTGCTATTTCTAGCCAGCTAGGACCAAGTCTCTGTTGCATGTGACAGGCTGGTAGCTCTTCCTCATGAAGACTCCTTATTTTCTAAGTACTCCTAAATGTTATCACTTTTAACCCTTCTGTTCATTTGCCTGGGCCTCAAGTATGAATAGGGCTGCCATCCTGATGGCTTCAAGGAACTGGGGAATTAACTCATACAAGAGGAGCTCAATACCCACCCTTAAGGTCAGAACGTTCTATAAACACTATAGTCCTATAACATTTGGTACTTATGTTGTTGGTTTACTAAATTTAACTACAACGCCATTAGCTAGGAAAGAAACTGAACAAGTTCACTTAGCCAGTTAGGGGTGGAGCTCACCTTGGGCCAAGTTCATCTAACTACAGGCGAGGATTCTTTCTCTGCACTGAAACATGTTAAATATCTCCACATAATAATTTGTTAATATTTGCACATTGGTCGAGTGGAGAGATACCACCGTCTCAATTTTGCAAATACAGAAAATATATAACGCAGGGATATTGCAAAAAACGGAATCAGAAGAGGATCACAAAGGAGTAGGAATGGAGACAAGAAAAGAATCCATTTTCCCAACATTGGCAACATTGTCCTCTAGCTTTGCACTGCTTTCCTTCCCCTATTCAACAAATGCCCAGTGCCTCCTGTGTGCACTCCCTGCTGGCTTCCAGCCTGTGCAGTGAAGGGAGAGGGCAGATACTGTGTGGCCACAAGTCCTGCAGCCAGTGACACAGGGAGTGCCCCGGGGCAAAGAGCAGAGGCTTCACACTGGGCCGGGAGGCTTGAATCCTCAGGCTGGACAGAGCGGGACTAGTCTGAGGGGCAGGGCCAGCCTGCATACTGCCAGGTGACGAGAGGGTATGGCATCTAGGAGGAGGACGAGAGAGGGAGTGCTCAGGGAAGGGCCCAGGTGATCCGGGGCATTGGATCATGGAGGACTCTGTGAGGTCGAGAGAGCTAACGGGCATCCCTGCAGGTGTGGGCTGCTGTGGGGGAGAGTGCGGCGCTGTAAAGTACAGGCGAAGAGAGGATTGAGTTAGAGTCTGTCCTGAGGTCATGTGGGTAGGACCAGGGACCACTCGCACTTTGGGGCCAGGGGGGACTAAGGGGAGTTCAAAGTGAAATGAACCATGACGTGTCTAGCACAGTGTGCGTGGATAACGTTGCCGTTTATTGAAATGGGGAAGCCAGAAGAGAAGCAGAGCCCGGCACAAAGAAGGGACAAGGGGAAGCCACTCGGAGACTTCCTGGGGCTGGTTCTTCTGAGCCTCTGAGAGAGAAGCAGATCCCCTGGTTGGGGAGGGCCCCGGGCACAGGGACTTGGCAGCCATCAGGACACAGGACAGAGTATGGAGAGTGTGGCCTGAGAGGGACAAGGAGGGCTTCCAGTTCTGAGGAAAAAACAGAAAAACACAAGCAACAGCCCGCAGAGAGGTAGTAGAAATCACCAGGTGTGCTGTCAGAGTCGAGAGGAGGACGCTGTGAGGGGGAGTTCACGAGTCAGACCCAGCCTGCTACCACATGATCCAGAGGACAAGTTGCCATCTTGTCAGAGACTTGGTGTTTCCCAGTTACTGTCCGTCCTAGAGAGTCCCCCTGCCTCCATCTCCCTGCTCTGCAGCCAGACTGAGACCAGGATTTTGCATCCCTTATCTGCCCGGGAATAGCAAATCCATGGGTAAATTCGGCCATTCCCAAGATTTTCTTCCCGAAGCTCACTGGCTCTTCTCTTGAGAAAAACCCTACACCTCTCCTGCCCAGAAGACCCAGTCTGACACTAGTGCTTGGCCCACAAATAGCTCAGGTTGTATATTGAAATAGAAGGCCGCATTCTCTTCAGCAATACCAAATCTCCCATCAGAGGCCAGTTTCATGCTGAGCTTGGACACCACATTCATCTGATACAGAGTTCTGAGGCACGGCCTTGTGAGTTTGGCCCCATTTCCTACTCCCATGGAATCCGGTTTATTGCTGGTGCTGTTTTTTGTTGTGAGGGAAATATCAAATGATGGTGAAGTGAGTTTTGTCCACAATTACAGCTCGGAAGTCTTCTGGTCAGCCCGGTCGGCTCCCACCCCTAACTCTGGCCCCACCTCAGCTGCCACCCCCAGAAACTGCAGAGCGGCCCATGGGCACTGGGGCCATGGTGGCGCGCTCCAGCGACCTGCCCTACCTGATTGTTGGGGTCGTCCTAGGCTCCATCGTCCTCATCATTGTCGCCTTCATCCCCTTCTGTTTGTGGAGGGCCTGGTCTAAGCAAAGTGAGTGAGTAACCACCTCCCCACCCCCTGCCCCAGCACCTCAGGGAAGGAGCCTCGGGAAGGGAGGAGGCTCCCTTCACATTCAGAAAAGTGTGAGCTCCTGGTGTCCCACAGGGCTCAGAGAGATAAAAATATGCCAAGCCTGGGCCCTTTCCTCTCAGTACCTGACCTTGGCAGATAGAAAGTATGCAGTGGAAAGGGCCTGTCCTCTCTGCGTCTCTGGAACTCAGTACTTATCTGGTTTCAACTCTTTTTCATGTCTGAAGCTGCTGCTCTGACCACAAGTTCATGTTGAACGTGAACCCCCCGCCCAACCAACTGATTCTTTGGTTTGCAGATGCCTTGAGCTCCCCCTCTTCGCCTATTACCACCTATTTCTGCTTCAAATGGCAACACATCTGGGCAACTTGTCTCATTTAAACATTGCTTCTTCTGCGGGCTCACAACTTCTTCCCCCCAGACCTGTGCTGCTGTATCTCCTCCCCCTTCTCCCCACTGTAGATGAGTCCAGATGTTAGAAGTGGGTGACTGCAGGAATATTCTGAGCGAGTGTTCTCATCCCTGGGGCAGTGTCCGCTCCCTGCGTACCTGTGCAGTCAGAAGTTTTCTGCGATTTCTATGGTATTGAAGCTGCCCTGGGCCTCCTTGGCCTAAGCATACCTCTGTCCTTCTGTCCTTGCAGAACATACCACAGACCTGGGTTTTCCTCGAAGTGCCTTTCTGTCCTCCTCCTGCCAGTACACCATGGTACCACTAGGAGGACTCCCAGGCCACCAGGCCAATGGGCAGCCCTGTCTCAGTGGCCCCAGTAGACGGGCCTGTGCCAGTGGGATCCATGTGAACAGGGGCTGCCCTGCAGCTGCCACAGGCTACCCAGGTGTGAAACCTCAACAGCACTGCCCAGGGGTGCCTCAGCAGGTAACGTCACCCGGGGAACGTGAGCACATGGGTGTCGGCTAGCACAGGGGAGTCGGGCTGCCTCCTGGGGCGTTTTCCCTTCTCGCCTCTAATCCCGGGCTACTGGGTCTGGCCCTCTTTCGTCAGGAACAGTTCATTCTCTTGAACACCAAACAGGAAAGTTACATGGACTCTGATGTGACCTTTTTGTTACTCTCTCCTTTGAGCAGCAAGAGGACACCAGCAGCCTGCTGAAGCCAACCATTCTTGGCACTGGATATGACCCCCCCAGTCACCAAAGTCCCAGGTAACCGGGCCTCTCCCATCCACAGCTTCTGCTTCAGAACTTGCTTTCTCATTAGCTCCTCAGACCCAATCTCAGTCACTAAGGGGAGTCAGGGAGGGGGGCATGTCTGACAACCTGCTCCACCAGACTCGTCTCCTGAGGAGGTGTTGTGTTTGCAGTTACAATGCCCTTCCCGCTTTGGGGCATGGGTTGGCCTGTCAGAAGTCCTTCCCTCACTTGGCTGGCCATAGCAGCCACATACAACTGGCTCTGTCCACAGGCCCCTAGACACCTGACTGCATATCCTTTCATGCACTCAGCATTTACATGGCATAAAATGGAAATAGACTAGAATTACCCACAGAAGTGGTGAACTCTCAGTGTTCAAAGGGGAGCTGTCCCTGCCCCGTCTGAGCCCTGACCAGCTCTGATGCCCTCAGACATGGAAGCAGCCAGGGCAGTGGGGATACAGGCACACTCTGCCTCCACCTCACTTTTCCATCTGGTCTCGTGCCTGCAGGGGTCCCCAGTCTAGCCCAGATGAGGGCTCTTTCTTATATACGCTGCCTGATGACTCAACTCACCAGCTGCTCCAGCCCCACCAAGACTGCCGCCGTCTCCAGGAGCAGCCTACTGCCACAGGCCAGTCAGGCATGAGGAACGTAACCCAGGGTCCTGGGCTGGAAGCAGCCTGGGACCCTCTTTTTCACCGAGGTTGGTGCGAGGGGCAGAGTGGGAAATTGCACAGGCTGGGGATGACATGAGCTAGGTGTCCACAGCCCCGCATAGGCCTAGAGAACAGTCTTCAAAGGTGGTGTTAAGAGCCATCCAACAGCTCTTCTAGGGGAGGGACAGGGAGTGAGCCTGTTGTGGTGAACCAGGTGAGGCCGGCTCTACAGGGCAAGCTGTGTCCTCAAAGACTAAGAGGACAAATCCCCATTTCAGAGAAAGAAGCCCTTTTGGTCTTGGCATTTTAAAACCATTCACAAATTCTGGCCACTTCTCATCACACCAAGAGGCATTGTCTGATCATCCCAAATACCTTGCTTTGTTGGGTCTTGTCTCTTAATTAAGGGGTGGGATGATATCAGTCATTAAGCAGCCGAGTCTCACATCATCATCCTAACTCTGCTCCCACAGAACCTTAGCTCCAGGGGCCTCAGTGCACGCTGCCCACCCCATAGTCCTCTTTCGTGCCCGGCTCTTGGAAATCAGCGGACGCTTACTTGGGGCACAGACTGTTACAGACAACTGGCTAATGCTTCTTAGATTCCATGGCATGAATTGTCCATTCTCATGCAGATCCTAGACTCTGTCTCTGGGAGATAAAATTCTAAGACAGGGACCTCCTAGAGCCAGACCAGAGCATCATCAAAACTGAACTCCATCTGGGCTGGGATGGTTATGCCCAGAGAAATCGTACCAGAGGGGTAGACTAGCAGCTTATATCTGGGAAGAACAGTGCTTTCTTCCACATTTCATGGGCTCAGCTGACTTCATTTGCCCCAGGGTATAGGCTTAGTGCTTAAGAGTCTCTGGGATTCCATCGCTGAAATGTGTAGGTGAGACATGGGTAAACAAGTGGCCCCCGCAGGTCTCTGAGACCTTAAATCAGAAATGCCCTTGCCATAGTTAATGTGTTTCTGCCTCTCTTTTAGGGCCAATGTAACCAACTCCCATCACAGAGACTGACCCAGTACCACTGAGCAACGGTTCCTGGTCAGTCTGGATTTTCATGTTTCCCATTTTTCTCTCCCTTCAGGGCCCCCGTGCTGCTTGGGCCTTGTACCAGTTGAAGAGGTGGACAGTCCTAACTCCTGCCAAGTGGGTGGAGGAGACTGGTGTTCCCAGCACCCCGCCGGGGCCTACATCGGGCAGGAACTTGGGATGCGGCTCTCCCCCAGCCCACCGGTGCATGTAGCTTTTGAAACACCACCTCCTACAATATAGGCAGAAACCAATATCCCAGAAAGACTATTGTTTTTAAAAAGAGAAAAAATTGGTATTTATTTTTCTATAATAGCCATATTTATATATTTATGCACTTGTAAATAAATGTATATGTGTTTTTATAATTCTGGAGAGACACAGAGAATCCTACCCATTGAGGTATGAGGGGGAAATCAAAGATGCCCTGATAACAGGATTCCACCTGGCAAGAGTAACACAGACTACGGAGGCAGCCCTTCACCGGACACCTCTGCCGCTGCCCAGGAGGCCTCACGAGGCCCCCAGAGAAGCTGCTGAGAGGAAGAGTCTTAGGCACATGGTCTGCAACAACGATGAGGGCAAAGCAAGGGCCCCAGTGTCACAGGCTGGAGCTGCTCGTGAAGACGGCTGGACCAGGTACTGCAGGAGACCTTTTCAGAAGATGCTGATGAGCACAGACTAAGATGTGTATTGTTCTATAAGCATTAACAAGCCTTCCAGAATCAATAATCTGTGGCAACCTATCTCTGTAAAAACAAACACTGTAACTAACTTCTAAATAAATGTTTAGTCCTCCCTGTAACCTTCAACTTAGTCACGGATGAGTCAGCATCCTCTTTAGATGTTAGGATTCAGTTCAAGTATTTGAAGAAAATCTCCACTTGTGACATCTCAGCTCTGGCAAGAGTTTGAGAGCTGGGAAAGGTAGCAGATGTCTAATTCTTTGTCTTTTTAAGTATTGTGTTAGTAACTGTTTAGTCCGAGAGGGAGACAGTGTGAAGCAGTTAAAGCAGCAGAATTGCAGGTCTCTAACTGAATGGACTCGAGGCAAAGCTTTGGTCACCCAGATAGGTGTGGATGATGGAGTATTTTCTCCAGAATGCCATTTAGTTAAGTGCTAGGCTGCACCTGTGGTGCCTGATAAAACTCAACTTTCCTTCTTTCCAAAGATAGACCGACATTGCCAGAGGAGTTGAATCATTAGTTGTTTAAAATCAACACTTACTTACGTCCATACAGCCACAGGATCAACCTTCATGCGTGCAACTGGCACTAGCTGGAGGCTGAAGCCTTGCACGGAAAGCCCTAATGCTCAGCCGTTCTCAGGAGGGAAATCTGTGTGCTGGGCTTCAGCAAAGGTGAGTGACAGATGCAGGGCGCCTAAGGCTGTCCATCTGGGTAGGAGTCCTGGGGCCAGACTTGCCCACCCTAGTCACACCGGGGAGAAACCAGCCTCTCGGACAAGTGCGCCCTCTACTGGCCGGAAGGGACACCGGGCCTGGGCTTACCTTGGTCCCATGTTTTTCTGTCCAACAGCTAAACTGGAAAAAGCATTCTCAGCGAGAAGTGACATGATCTTCAGAAAAGTTGTATTTAAAAAACATCTTAAGAAATAAAATGAAAGACTTTAAGGAACATGGAAATGATAGAAGAAATAAGTTGTGACTTGAGCCACGACCCTGCACTGTGGGCCTGAAAGTCACTTCCAAGAGTAGGACCGGGCCAATACTCTCAGTCTTCACTCAGCTAATCCGGGGCCTCTCAGAGCCGGGCTGTAACTCACCTCTAGCCCACTGGCTTTAAATTTTATTAGTTTTTCTTGCTCCTTGATGACCCCAGGCAGTTGTCAAAGTCAATTTTGGTGAACTTTTAAGGACGTGATATGTAAAATTGCTTTCTGCACAGCCCTGGAGCCATAACAATATTGAGTGGTTTTTGCTCTCAGAAAAAGAAAAAGAAAAAAAAAACTAGGAAAGAAAAAATCACTTCTAAGGCACACTAAATGAGATAAATACGCATATTTACTTTAGTCAATTGTGGGAAATGACAAAAGTTATCAGGCCTCTAAATTTTAGCCTAGAAAATTAAGCAGCTTAGATACTCAATTTCATTGTATTTTCTATTTCTTTAGATTCCGAGTAATTATTATAGTCCTTTTTAAAAGACTGATTTCAGCCGGCAAGGACTTAGTAAGACCTACTGCGCAGGCGCTACAGAGGGTGCAGAGCCCAGCTCAGGCCCAGAGCCCTCTCTAGGCAGCAGTTCTCCAGGACAGGACAGCCGGATTTGGCAACAGTGAGCAACTGTGACACAGGGGCTTCACTTAGCAGCTGCTTTTTCTTCTAGTGTTGGGTTTTGAGGATACTGTGGGAAAGGGTTCAAAATAGCCACATTACGTTAGCAGTTGACCCAGAGGTAACGTGTGGATGGATTTTGGCCTCACTCTCGGAAGTAAGGCGGCTTTCTCTGAGACACAGCCAGAGGCAGAGAATAGTCTGATCAGGGAAGTAGGGGTGAATGGAAAGTTATCCCCTGCCAAAGCCGAGCCCTAGTGGTCTCCTTCTGTCTAAAGCTGAACTTCCCAAAGACTCTGAGACTATACTTAAGGACAGATTAAGACTAAGTCTGGAATCAAGTAGAAATGAAACTAAAGCTAGTTCTAGGTCTTGTCCAATTCAAAATAAAAAACTGAGTATTAACTAGATTATCAGACCTAGAGGATGAAGGCCTATTTATTGTGGATGTGAGTGGTGATTTAGTTCAATTTGGGGAGAAAAAAAATAACCCTGATCGGTTACAGAGTTGAAAAACTCAGGGTATCTTTGCCATGGCTCTTCCATAGACTCTAAAGTCATTCCTGCTATAGTTAGAATCACAGAATTTCAGAATGAGAAAGAGAGCTTATCCAAAACCTTCATTTGTCAGATAATAAAATGAAGCCCAGGAAGATTACGTAACTTCCCCTGGCTCTCACCACCATCTAGGGAATGGTGTCTCCCTGGAGACCAACCCCTTTCTCCTGGCAGTTGCTCAATGTGATAGGCAGCCAGCGAGGAACGGAAGCCTCCTGCCAAACAGCTAAGTGAGTGCGTCTGAAAGTTGCCCTTCCAGCTCCTCCAGCCAAGCCTCATAGGGCTGTGGCCCCAACTCCCAGCTTGACCATAACCTTGTGAGAGACTCTGAGCCCAAAGCAGCCAGCTCAGCTGCTCTCAGGAACCTGGGTGAGATAAAGGCCTGCTGTGTTAAGCAATGTTTGGGGGACCTTCGTGTAGCAATAAGTAAAACTCTCAGAGCTACAACTAGCACAAAAACCTTGAAGGGCACACAAGTTTAGGGCATACAAGAAAGTGATAGCAGGTGTCTCCAGCAGAGAAGCTACTTCACCAGAGTATTTAAACTAATGGGCACAAATTATTCAGTTCTCTTAAATAGGAACAGGAAAACATCTTTGAAAGGAAGCAAGTCCTATCTCCTGTGGAGAGACAGGTCATCAGGCTAGTCACAGGTTAGGAAGATGATGCTGCTGGGTCATGTTCTACGTTGAAGTAACATTGCCTTCCTCACCTTTCCTTCTCCATGACGGACTTCTACTCTGGGACAGCTCAGTAGAGAAGCTCATTCATATATATGGACCCATAGAGCTCTGAACCTAACGTGCTGAGCTCTGTTACTAACAGGGATCCAAATAGCAGGGAGATCATTCCCAAATGGGCACAGCCATCAGCCATGACTTCCCGTCACTGCTTACCCCCAAACAAAAAGGACAATCAAGTTAGTTTAAAATGTTAGGCACAATCAAAAGTGATGATTAGAGACAGTCTCTCAGAGTGATATAACCTATCAAGACTTAGGGATCTACATCAAAAACAGCAAGTGACTCCACTAGAACCCAAAAGAAAATGCAGAGGGCATGAAAAACTGTGGGAATACTTAGAACACCGGTAGAGCTGCAAACACCTTCAGAGAAAAGCCGCCTTGTTGACCATTTTGCAAAACACACTCCTGCTCCATTCAGAGCTGAGGACTTTGCGCAGCCAGGGCTGAGCAGGAAGCTGGTAGTCTGCTTTCTGCCAGTCCCAAGCTAACCACTCTGT
Source organism: Mustela putorius furo (assembly GCF_011764305.1). NCBI lineage: Eukaryota > Metazoa > Chordata > Mammalia > Carnivora > Mustelidae > Mustela > Mustela putorius. The sequence goes on from NW_025421987.1 coordinate 38,450,638, forward strand.
CTGCATTTCCTGCAGCCTGAGCCCTCAAATAACTGCTCTGTGAAGTCCACAATGTCAGAATTCTGATTTGCATCTCATTCGAAGATACTGCTGGCAGAATAGCTCATGCTTTTGTTTTTTTGTTCTCTCAGAAAACACTGAATATCAGTTTATTTTCCAAGGAAGGAAAGAAGCAAGTTTTCTCACAGCTTGCTAGTTTTTCCTGCCAACGGCTAAAAATTCAGATAAGCAAGAGACAAATTTCCTACAAGATATATTGCCGGTGCTTTCTTGAAGTTTTGCGATACATACAGCCTTCTGAGGCTCCATATTCAGTCCATTGGGTTCCAAACAGATCTAAAATGGTTCAGTTCAAAGGGAAATAGATGTTGGGGGCTAGAGTCCATTCTAAGATAACCACATTAGAGAAGAGTTATTAATACTATATGACTAGATCTGGTCTTAGACTTTTAAACAAATTCACTTTAAAATAATAGGACTATTGCAGCCAGCATGGAAACAGACTTCTGGTAAGTCGTATGTCGGAAATCTTGGATGGATTTGAGGAAAAAAGCAAACTTAAAGGCCCATGGGCTTCATCTCCCCTTGCGGAGGCTGAATGGGTGGGAGGATAAGGCCACCTTTCTTACGCAAGAGAGCAATCTCTTCCTTTAAGGCGGAAATCCTTTCTGCCTGCAGCTGGATCAATTCGGTGACCTTCTGTCTTGCCACAATGTCTGCTTTCCGAGGGCCCTGGAAGGCATTGCCCTGTTGAAAGAAAATACCTCCCTGCTTTAAGCATCACATGGAATGTGAAAAAATTCCCCATTTTTATGTTAGTGCTAATCTGTCAGTTTAAATACCCATTGCTCCTTATTTTAAGGGGCCTTCAATTCTTCCACTGAAATCCCACCATTAGAAATGTGCCCCCCTGGCCTAACTCTTAAAATGAAAATCCCATTAAGTGAGCACTCTGTCATTCCTACTGTAGAGAGCTCAGCAGTGAAGCCATAAAGGATGGGGTACCCACCCCCCTTTCTCTATACAGCCCATATTTTGTTTCCCAAAAAGGAAATCTCTATTTCCTCACCTGACTCCTTCCCTTGTCCAGTCAAATTCTGCTATGCTTCAGACATTACGTTGTTGTTGTTTTAATTTTATTTATTTGACAGTGACAGTGAGAGAGAGAACACAAGAGGAGTGGGAGAGGGAGAAGCAGGCTTCCTACTGACCAGGGAGCCGCATGTGGGATGCAATCCCTGGAGCCTTGGACCATGACCTGAGCTAAAGGCAGACACTTAACAACTGAGCCACCCAGGCGCCTCCAGAAATTATTTTTAAGGCCTTTGTCCATGGACTAGATTAGGATTTCCTGCTTTGTGTTCTTCCAGAACATTGAACCATTAAAATTTATATCTGATTTTTTAGGTTGAAAAAGTGGCCATTTCATACGGTTCAACCTAGCTGCCTATGTGAGATCTTTCTTGCAAGATCTGGGGCCTTTAAGAGCTAGATCTCAGGAACATCTCACCACCCTCCGTAGCACCCATCCTAGAGCATGGTTCTTAAGTATAAGCTCAATAAGCTTTGAAAGCACATTAAAGGGAAGAAGGTGACACTTATGTAGTATCCATTCTGTGCTTAGAGGTCAGGCAGTTGTCATGTGACTTTGAAGGAAACTTCAAAGAATCACTGAGACAATCAGAGAACTATTGGCCCTGGCATCACAGGCCCACTCAGTTTGAAACCCTCAGTCATCACCTCCAGACCTCTTGTTAAGTGAGGAAAATGACCTTTGTTTGTTTAAGCTCCTCTCCACAAGGCTTTTGGCTACTTGTAGCTAAGCCCAGGCCTCAGCTCATGGCATCACTCCAGCTGCTCACTTCGAAGTCACCATAACTTGCCCTCATTTTCCTTACCATACCCAAAGTTTGGCTATTCTTACTTTGAAATGTCTGATCCCTTTTTGTTCTTGCCACCTATATCCCAATGCATGCCTAGATTGCTGGAAGAATAATAGCAATGGAGTCAGCTTTGGAGGTGGACAGACCCTGGTTTAAAAACTCAGCACCATGCATGACCTCTGTGGTAGTTACTTAACTACTCTGAGCTTTGGAAAGTACTGTTTTGAGAATTGTAGTATGAGATATTCCATGTAAAGAGACTATACATGAAAATATATTACTTTAATACCATAAAAATTACCTATGTAAAGATAGGCATGGAAAGATCTGCTATGTAAAGAGACATACACTATTAATTTTCTTCCCCATTCAACTGATCTACTCAAACTCTTCAGACTCTTTTCTCCAATATATCTGGACTTATCAAAGCACATAAAGTCAACAAGGGTTTATAACTGATTATATGAAAATCGTGTTTAGGCATTAACCTCCTGGACACTATCCTGACTCATCACTCAAAAATTCTTCAGTGGATAAAGGGCCCTTGATACTCAGATTTCTACTATCCTTTCATATGGAATTTCCAATGATAAACTTCCCAATTCCTCTTATTCATTCTTTCTGTGCTTAGGTGATTCTTGAACTCTAGCATGCCTCAGAATCTTCTGGAAGGCCTGTTAGAGTACCTGGCTGGGCCCCTCTCCCAGAGCTGCTGATTCAGTAGATCTGTGGGTGGTGCCTGATAATTTGCATTTCTAATAAATTCTCCAGGTGATGCTGATGCTGTTTTTCAGGGGACCACACTTTGAGAACCCCTGGCTTAGACCATTTCCAGGATGCTTAAAGAAAACCAAGGGAAACAATGGGCATTTTTGCAGATACTACTGTATTTTAAAACATGTCACATATGTGTTAGGTTCCTAGAGGTTCCTAGAGGACACTCACCTAGGTGAACCTTGAATCAGGTGAACCTGTATGAAATACATTGTCCACCATATACTACGTACTAAGTATTATGTCAGGCTCAATAAACCTTATATAAGAACAAGTTGAAAGCCATAAAAATAACAAGTGTTTTAATAAAGTAATATGAGATCCCACAATTAAAAAGATACCCACCTTAAATGAAATAAACACATATTGGAAATGGGTATTTGTTATAAATTTAGAGATTATTTTGGTGTCATTTGTACCTAATAACCTTACCTCACTGGGACTAAGGCAAACCCCATAGATTAGTACATATGTAAACTCATGGCACTCAAAAGACATACAGTAAAGCTAATCCCTCAGGCTCACCTTTAAGACCCTCAGGGACCCAGGTGGACTGGAAATGGTCTAAGATCAAGGTTTGTGTAAATGCCAGCACTTGACATTCTTATGAATAACTACTTTCACAGAGCTTCCCCAACTCTGATAAAGGGTCTGAAGGAAAGGAACATACCTGCTGGTTCTGTAGTGTATTCAACCGAGAATCAAGTTTCTTCTTTTCAATACATAAATCGTTCATCTGATGAAGCTTTTTGGTGTGTTCTTTTGTCTTCATCATCAACTCCCATCGCACCTGAGCAATCTTTTCCTGCCAGGGTGGGAGGATATAAAATGGGTTAAGTGAGTAAGAGAGGAAACAGAAAAATACATGCTCAGATTTGATCAAAACCATTCAGCAAATATGCATATGAAAAAAATACAATCGGAAATCGCTACGAAAATGCAACCAGAGCCAGCTGCATTGGCCCTGGCTCAATTAGAGAAAAGAAGAATGTGGGCATGCTCAAAGATACAAGGAGGTAAAAAAGATAGACATGGGTATCACTTCACTATTGAAGAATAAGATCAGTATGCATACTGAGTGCGCTATTCATTACTAAAAGGAAGAGTATTAATTTAAGCAGCAGACTTTCATATATTTTTCTTTCCCTAGTCTTGGCCCAAGATCCTCAAGTAGCCAGCTTGCATGGCCATACATCTCCTAAATGGCTTTCCTTTGTTTTTTACTGTTCCAAAAATTATTTTAGATTGCACATATTATCTCCAAAATTCCCCTGAAAATCTTGGATAAGCAAAGACAAGACAAGATGACATTAGGAACCTCTTTTCCTGCCCTGTCTACTGATGAGCTAAGATAGGAAACTGGAGAAGTCATAAGGACTTGGGGGGCTTATAAAATCTTTATACAAGCTCCTGTCTTTGAATCTAGCTACAGTTGGGGCACTGCCTCCTCTCACAGCTCATGGAACAATGTAGGCAGTAACATCTTCTAAGACCCCACCAGCTAAATAGTCCAAACTGGTTATAGAATCTATTACTTAGAGATGTTTTCTAATTTCCAGATCCAAAGGGCATGTAACAGCTATAGGGAGAACTACAACTGGGATCCTCAAAGCACAGCGGCTCCATCTCTAGCAATGTCAGAGCATTTATCTCACACTAATGGAAACCTCAAAATGGAATCTTGGTCATCGTCCATTCCATTTTGTCATATTTCCATGTACCCAGGACCCCAAAACCTATGCTGCTGCTTTCACCCCACGACAGGCAAGTCCTTCCAACCAAGTGAATGGTCAGGATGCAGAGACAGGCTTAAGATCATGGGGGAGCCGAGGGGGGCCCACAGACTTGTCTCTGGCTACTCAGATGCTACTCAAGAACCACTGATAGCATTTCTTGCCTTGACCCACATTCAGCCAAGGTGGGTCACCTGTCCTCTCGGCCGTACCTCCCACATCTTCATTTCCTTTGCATTTGTTAGCTCCTTTCGAAGTTTTTTGATCTTTAGCTCTTCAAGCGTTGTGTTCACAGAAAGTGTCTGAAGGGCTTCTAGGTCTATCACACGGCCAAACTTGCTGATCATTAGTTGATGGACTGTTTCTTCCATTTCTAAAAGAAGACATCACTGTCTTAGTGTGTTCAATGGTCCCCACTGTTATTAAATGAACAATACTGGTAGCAACAACTTTCCGAAGAACAGCTTTTGCAAGAGGATGGTAAAAGATTTTATGTTACCAGTTGGCTTTTCCTCTATGACTCTTCACTGCTCCTTTCCTCACTTAAAATGCCCAATCCTGTGCTGTCTTTTCGTCTACTTGAAAATCCTGCATAAAGCAGACTCCGTTTTCCCCCAGCTGTTTCCACCCTCTGCTGTGGCCCTCCTCACACTGTCAAGGGCCCCAGCTGGACAAGGAACTCTTCAGGTTTTGTTTTTTTTTTTTTAAACGACTGATCTCTAAGCATCTAGTGTCAAGAACAAGCAGGCACTTAGAGGAAGTTTCCATCATACTCCAAGTAAAAACTAAAGTCTGAGTCTCAAACAATCCAGGCTCACTCTCATCTCAGTTCCCATGGACTACAATGTTCTTCCCCAAATAGCCACATGGCTCCCTCTCACCCACCTTCTTCTATTTTTTAAGATTCTATTTATTTGATGGAGAAAGAGAGAGAGTGCATAAACAGGGGGAATGGTTGAGGGGAGGGAGAAGGAGGCTCCCCACTGAGGAGGGAGCCCAATGTGGGGCTCCATCCCAGGACCCTGGAATCATGACCTGACCTGAAGTCAGACACCTAACCGGCTGAGCCACCCTGGCACCCCCGCCCATTTTCTAAAACCAAGTTATAAGAATCATTTCCAATACACTCAGTTCTGAAGGGGTAACCAAGAGCAGGTCATCGTCCTCTAACCAGGGAAAACCACACTTTACCAGTAAGCCACCTCTCCAGGGAGCTGTTCGTGGCTCCTACAGACCTGAGCGCTCTCCTTTCCCTCCCTTCTTGATTTTTCTTCTTAGCAATGATCTCCATCTAACATGCATTACAATATATCTTACTTTTGTTCACTGTCTTTCCTCAACATGAGAACAGTGGAACTTCTGGGGATTATTCCGTATGTGGAGTCTGACTCCCCAAGAAAATATAAGCTTGTAACAAGACTTTCTTGATCACTGGACTGCCCCCTAAGTGAAGTCTTGAAGGCCCTAAGGTATCAGAAGATGATAGAGTTCCGCAATGGTGTGCAGGTTTGTATCTGGTTATGGTTGAATATAATGATACAACTGACATGACTGCCGTTGTGCGTGATCCAGGAGGGGCTGTTCATGTGTATTTGATATGAACACAGAACCCATGGACTTGTGTAATGTAGCAGCTGTGATAATCAGTGATGCAAAAACCACATGATGCTTAGATTACTTGCACATGTGTACTAGCCTGTGGCTGCCTGCTTGGCCTCAGTAAGAACCTTGAGACTCTCTCCAGCTAGTGCCCTCTGCCATGACAGCCTCATGTACTAGGATGTGGACGCTGGTCCTTGCCATTCCCCCTGTGGAGCCAGCCTCATGCCCTTCTCCTGATTTAATGAGGCCAACTAGAGTTTACAGGGGACATAAAGCCTTCTGGAATATTTTTACCACATGCCTTCTCCGTGGCCAAGAGCTGTGTTCTCCTTGAAATGAAGTAAACTTACCACTTCTCACCACCATGTTCTAGACTCTCCTTTTTATTTACTGAGTCTGTCAAGGGAGGAAGGCAACAAAAAGCCAACTGTGGTGTTTCTCATCACTGCTAAGCCTTTGTTCTCTGGCCTACAGAAAAGGAACCTACTCCTAGTTCTACTTTCAGAATCAGGAGAACTTCAACCAGATTCACAACTTGCTTTTCAGAAAATGGGTTGAGGGCAGGTGGGGAAAAGAACTGAAAGTTGCTGAATAAAACTTATACCACATGGAATTATTCCCTTTTATTTCCATTAACACTCTAAAAATTTGCATATTTCATTTCATCTTCACACATTTTCCCAAACTTAGAATTTACCCAAACTGAAACAAGCTTCTTTCTGTTTTCACACTAGTTTATTCCTTGATTTAATGAACAGTACTTTCAGATATAAACAACATTCATGGTCTATCGAAGCCAGAGGAATGAGAAGTACGTGAGAAGCACTAGAACCTCAAGGATTACACCTGACAAAACTGTGTGTCTCCAATCAGTGTTATTTAAACATGCAGTGTTAATGTGTATTTTTTTTTTAATTTTATACTCCAGCCACCCATGAAGGCAGAACCATCAATACTCATTGGAAACTGGCCTCTACAAATTCAAGCAACCTAGACTGGTTGACTAGTTGACCACTATAGGCTTCCCATTTTTTTTCTTTTACAAATTAAAATATATGTATTTTTTATTCAATTGTGGTAAAATACATAACATAAAATGTATCATTTTAAACATTTTTAATTGTACAGTTCTGTGGCATTAAAGTAGATACTAAGGTATTGGCAATATTGTTGTTTTTAAAGTTGGAAACTTCACAACGTACACTTTCTGTTCTAAATACCAAATATTCAAAATGTATTTTAAAGGGTAGTAATCTTTATACTGTGCATCTTATAATATCCACCACAAATCCAGATAGATTAAAAATGCTAATATGAAGAAGACTACTAATAGGGAAACTATGGATAAAATATCTTTATGATCTCAAAACAGGAAAGGATTTCTTAAACAAGACATATACAGACACAATGCACAAGCCATAAACATTGGTAAAATTAACTATATTAAGATTTTAAATGTTTATACCCCAAAGTAAAAAGGCAAGTCACAAACTAGAAGGAATCTGAAGTGCCTTAAAAGGCAGAATATAAGGCGCCTGGGTGGCTCAGTTGGTTGGGTGTCCAACTTCAGCTCAGGTCATGACCACAGGACCCCGGAATCAAGTCCCACATCAGGTTCCCTGTTCAGCGGGGATTCTGCTTCCTCTACCCTTCCCCCTGCTCATGTGTGCTCTTTCTTGTGCTCTCTTCTCTTTCTCAAATAAATAAATAAAATCTTAAAAAAAAAAAAAAGATTATAGTAAGAACTCCCTAAAATCAATAAGAAAGCAAGAAGTAGAAGTAAAAAAATGGTAAGGTTTATAACAGGCAAGTTACAGAAAGGGAAACACAAATAAATGGCAAAGAAATGTATGTGAAGATGTTTAACCTCACCAGAATCCAGGACACATGAATAAAAACCACAGTGAAATACAATTTAACATCCACCAGGCTGGCAAATATATTGAAGTCTGACAGCATCAAATGTTCCTGAGAATATGGAGCCTGGGCCATCCTCACTGACAGGGAAGTGGCAGGTGGTTGAGGGGAGGGTTGAGATAAAATGGTAAAACCCCGTTGGAGGGCAGCTTGGCAATATACAGGAGTGCCTGCCAGAAATGCATAACACCCCTCTACAACCCAGACACCCAGTCCTGGGGATTCACCTTCTCCCACGCACAGGGAGATGTGTACAAGAAGGTTCACTATAGCTCTTTCATCACGAAAAATTAGAAATAGCCAAAATACCCATCAACAGAAGATTGAGAAAAAAAAAAAGACCCAACTCAGAGTCCTACAATGGAATATTGTCATGGCAGTTAAAATTTTAAAAAAATAAAGTGAATAAATTACAGTAGTACGGATACCTATCAAAAATCCGTTTAATGAAGTGAACTGCAAAATGATATGAATAACATTACAGTTAAAAACAAGCAAAATCATTCTATATGTTGTGTGTGGATACTCACATCTGCACGTGTGCTCACCTGCCAGCCGACCCTGGGAAGGGTCCTGCGGAACACTATCAGAAAAAGGGGTGTTCAGTTGCATCTTCCCTGTTTTGAATTCTTAAACTTGGTGGCTAGTACCTAGATTACGTTACTCTATATTTCATCGTGTGTTAAGCCTTTTAAACTTAAGAGAAATAGTTTCCACGATAAAGGATTTAGTCTTTGAAAACAAGAGGGTGACAATTCAGTGGTCTTAGGAGAAATGGTAGCTAAGACAAGAGAGTGTTTCCTTGCTCTCAGTGGTTCTGATTCTGTGATTACTTACTGTTTTCAGAGTTAATTCCCTCTCTTATCAAGATAGTACTAGATAATGCAAGGACTGAGTTACTTACTGCTTATAGTTTTTGCCATCTCTCTCTTTTCTCGGATAAGCTGTTTGCGCCTCTCCCGACATTCCTTGTTAAGTTTTTGCTGCTTGGAATTTTCCTCATGGAGCTGTATGATTCGTTCTTGCAGGCGTCCCAAGGAATGGTTAGAAAAGACCAAGGTTCCAGAAAGATCATTAGGAATTTCTCCAAATACTACATGCTCTACCTATCAAAAGCAAAACAAAACCAAGATCGAACTAAATGTAAGATCATAGAAAGCACTTCCTTTTCTGTCCTTGTTTAGGTCATTGCCTTCGGACCTCTGTCATTCCCATCACTGAGTAAGGTAAAAGCTGGAGTGGCCTTCAGATCATAAGCCACATCATGTCCCTGTATAGACAGCAAATCTTCCCCCAGACTATGCCTAATATCTGCTGCATCACCACGGAACAAACCACCATTTCACGGTGGGTGTACTATGCAAATCGCTACATAAAGTCAAACCAGTCTGGGTCAGGTTACACAAAATATATGTGAGGCCGATCCAAACTTTTCCTTCTAAAATACAGCTTTCTCTCTTCACTTGACAAAATGGGGTACGAAATGCATCTCTGCACCTTAATATAAGCTGTAATGCTAATGAGTGTGGAAATGAACAAAGAGGGCAGAAAGAGAAAGGATATTTTCCTTTCGTCTTGCCCTCCCTCATTAACAAGCAGAGATTATGACAATTCTTGCATGATTAGTTCATCTCTATTTGAAGATGGTGTGCAAAGGGATGTGTGCACAAGATCCAAGATTTTAACTTCCCAGCTATTCCATTCTTAAGTCATAAGCTCCCTGGGGCACCTGGCTGACTCGGTCAGAAGAGCATGTGACTCAACCTTGGGGTCATGAGTTTGAGCTTCACATTGGGAGTAGATACTCCTAAAAAAAATAAAAATAAACTAAAAAAATAAATTCAAAAAAATTAAGTCCTAGGCTCATTTCCTCAGACCTGAAACTTAACTGGACTTTGGAAGTGATAATGGGCCATCAGGAAATATGTATGTTTGGCTATGACTCTCTCACAATAATCTGAGAATGGATAAGAAAAGTTGAGGTGTCATTATTCAGGTAGAATCCTCAGCAAAGGGTTGCACTTCTTCCCACGAGTGGCCCAAGATTCTTTTCTGGGAAAGCCTGGGTGTGCTGGCTCTTCTGCTCGGACAGGGTGGCGCACAGTCTCCAGACCCATCACCTGGTGGAGCTTGAGTGGAATCACCACGAGCAGTTCGTTCAGCCGCTGCTGCTTCTCCCGTTGGTAAGCCTCCAGGGCCTCCTCTGCTACATTCAGGTTAGCGGCCACAACTTTTACCTGCGGAAAGCCCCAGGTGTGAAATGTGGTAAATGGGGATAGATTGGGAGATGAGCAGGACCTGCTCTGTTGGGCTACAATTAAATGAATGTTTGTAGCCCAGGAATGTGTATGATTTTCTTCCTGCTAAGTCACGATCCACACTGCTTTCTCAATCAATCCTATGTCTCCAGAGTAGTAAAGGTCTTGTGACTAAGAGTTCAGAAGGCATGTCCTCATCTCCCTTTTATTTTCTGCATGAAAAGCAGCTCTCAGCATGGAATGTCTTTGTCAGGATGGTGGGAATCTCACTAGGCCATCAATGACCTCAATAAACAAAAGGAAAAAGCCCTTTAAAGGAACAAAACTACTAACTACGGTACTCATGAAGCATGTTTTTCATCTAAAAAATTTGAATTTTCCAAATCATTTTCTACTTACAAGAAGCAATCTGCCAAAAATATTTGTGAGTATGAAGTCTTAATGATACTTTCCAGCCACAATGCACTCAGCCAAAGGATGAAGTCAGAAAGGAATTCTCAGAAACACACCATTATTGACTGTCTACTATTGCTACACCATCTGGGGTGTGAAAAATGTCCTCACATGTGTTGTTTTATTTAATATTACAGTGAACTCCTGCCAGGTGTCCCAATTAATGGGGGGCATCTGTGATCAATTAAATAAGCTCAAGATATCCACTGATCTCTTTGATAAAATTGGTAATTGGGAATCTTATCTAAGGGATGTGGTCATAATTTTGGATCTAATACTTGTTTCATGTTCCTCCTTTTGCATGTGCTGATGCATGTACCGTTTGCTGCCCATGATGACCCCCTGGAATCATACCACAGGCTTCTGGACCAACCCCCAGATAGAGTCTAACTGCCACACAGCCTGCCACCCCGTATCAGCAGGAAACAGCCAGAGAGATCATTGTCCCATTCTCTGGGGTTAGGATTAGGGTTGCTCTTCCAGGCAGAGGAATGAGTAAGGGACAGGCAGGGCTAAATAGGGAGAGATACATGTGATTAGTCTCACAGAAATGTAGAGGTGTGGGGAAACCAGAGAAAAGGGGACAAATTGGACCACCCTGTCCTAGGTGTGGAGGGGTTGGGTGTCTTTTTTATGATAATCACCAGTGACTAACAAAGAATAACCAGACCCTAAAAAGGAAGTAAGCCCCTGAAGGTGTTACCACTAGTATTTGCTCAGTGGTGATATCAATAGAGATGTTAAAAGGACTTAAGTTCCCTGGTTAGCTTTCTAAAAAAGACCAACCCTAGGGGCCCCTGGGTGACTCAGTGGGTTAAGCCTCTGCCTTCAGCTCAGGTCCTGATCTCAGGGTCCTGGGATGGAGGCCCAGCATGTGAGGAACCCAACCCTGCTCAGCAGGGAGCCTACTTCCACCCACTTCCCCGCCCCCACCCTCCCCGGCCTGCCTCTATGCCTACTTGTGATCTCTCTCTCTCTCTGTCAAATAAATAAATAAAATCTTTAAAAATAAATAAATAAAAAGACTAACCCTAAAGGCCCTCAGTAGCCACCCTGTCAGGACCCCTCTCAACTCCTGAGAGCTTTTTCTGTATCTTCACTTAATAAACTTCTATTGCTTTACTCAAACACACACACAAATATATATATATTTAGGACTATGAATTAAGCAATGTTGCCCTAGGAAAGAGTATCTAAAAGAGAAAATTAGCAAATAAGGCAGAAATCAAATCCATCAACATAATTATACCAGAAGTTTAGCTTTATGGTCTCCAACATGAGATGCCCATCCCCCAGAGGGTAAATAAAGTGATCTTTTAGGGCACAGAAAGGAAAGATCAGTTTCTATTTATTTTTAATTTATTCTTTTTCATTTCTGTTTTTGTGACTGTTTCCTAATATATAAAATATATTAGTAGAATAATTCATGGATATTATTTGTAAATAAATATACATGTATTGTATATAATTTTTTTTTTTACTTATAGAAGTATATAATAAAAAGTTTGGAAATCAATGATTTAGATAAAGAAAGGCCAATCTTCAAAAGAACCAATGGCCCCCATCACAACTGTGTTTGAAGAGGAAAACCTTAAAATATAACACTTAAAATGTTTAGGGACACCTGGGTAGCTCAGTCAGTTAAGTGTCTGCCTTCAGCTCAGGTCATGATCCCAGGGTGCTGGGATCCAGCTCCATGTTGGGCTCTCTGCTCAGCAGGGAGTTGGCTTCTCCCTCTGCCTGCCACTCCCCCTATTTGTGCTCTCTCTCTCTCTCTCTGACAAATAAATGACATCTTTTAAAAAATGAATAAATAAAATGTTTCTTCTCTGGGGAGAAAGCCTAACTCATGTCATTTCTATGAAACAGCAGTACAGTAGCTGGGAGGGTGGCTAGCACACTCGGAAAGGAGAAGTAAGTAAGTATCTCAGCATACTTTTTTGGATAGTGTATCATGTTCCTTTCTGAGGTTATCGATAATTTTCTTTTCTTCCACTAAGGCCTCCTCAATGTCCAGCCTTTTCTCTCGAAGTTGAAGGGCCAATTCAAAAAGACCCACATCGCAATCTGAAAAGACAGTCAAAATTAAAAGAAACCCTTACTGGTTATGGAACGTACTGATATTAGAAGTAGGGATTTTGGAGCTTCAGAATTAATAATGACCATCTGTGGGTCCACTCTAGCATACTTTCATTTCACTTCAGGCTCCACCGTTCCAGGTGAAATTATTAAGGACATAAGTAATCCTGATAGTAATTCTGATACCAGCACTGACATTCTAAGCAGTACCATGAGTCAGGCTTTCTGTTTAGGCATTTCATTTACATTCTCTCTCTCTCTCTCAAGTCTCCTAGGCCTTTGCGAGGTAGAAACTGTTGTTTCCATTTTATAGGTGAGGACCTGAAGTCTCAGAGAGGTCATGTAGCTCATAATGTGAACCAATGCAACTCAGGTACAGTATCTCTGTGTTAATTTCCACTATATCACACTACAGTCCACCAGGCAATTGATAAAGAATGTGAAAGTAAGAGTACTATAGTGGAATTTGGAAACCTGAGTTCTAGCCCTAGTTCCCCCTCCAAACTAGCTGTGAGACTTTTTTCAGGCCATTTAATCCTACTGTAAACAAGGATTGTTTACAAGGATCCTGCTGTTAACATGTTGTATTATAATCTTTTGAGCTCTATTTTACTCATACATACGATTTTAGGAAGAATCTTACAATATTAAAATAAGATTTAAACTTTATTTGAAATTAAGCTTTAAAATTTAATTTAAATCCATATAAAGTGGCTACAAAAATAAATTTCATACCAAAAAGAAGTTGTCTTTTCTTTACTGGACTAGTCATCTATTGAGACTGGAAGAATATTGGTCTGGCTACTTCAGACTGATTTTATCAGTGAAAACTGAGAATATAAATTGCTAAACATCTCCAGGAAACTGGCACAAAGTGCCCTTACAAAATGGATTTTAAATATAAAAATCTGAATGGGTTTGTCAAAAAGATAAAGCTTTGTAAAAAAAAAAAAAAAAGTGCACATGCACACACACTACAATCTGTTATCTCTGCATAATTTGACTTTGAATCAACCATAATTTATCTGCAAATTATTCATCATTCATAAATGGCTGCCTAAGGGAAAAGAAATTAATCATCCAGAGAGCCAAATACAAGTATTCATTAGATTACTTCATACAATTTCAACCACGCTTCCCTCAAATTTTATGAGACAACTGAGAATCCAAAAAAGGATCTCCTTGGTATTATCAATCCATGTTCACACTTCACAGAGAACAAATGGTTTTATCCAACTTACTTGTTGGGCAAATAGAATCATCAAAAACTTCATCATCAGATCCAGACTCATCTTCATCACTCTCTAAGCTAGATTCTTCTTCACTTGATTCATCACTTTCTTCATCTTCATCTAAGTAGAGAAGAAGGCATTATTAACATGCAGAGAAGTCCCTGTGTTAAGCTAAATCTCAGATTTCAAAAAATAAAGGTTTTCTTTTCAGTGAGTCAATGGGAAGATAACGGCTAAGGCAGGCAATTAGTGAAAGTTTTAGAAGAGTTTAAGATGCCAAAAAATATATTACCTAAAGAAATCTACAAGTTCAAGGCAATCCTATCAAAACACAAATAGTATTTTTCACAGAACAAGAATGAATAATCCTAAAATTTATATGGACCCACAAAAGACCCTGAAGCCGAAGCAATCTTAAAAGAACGAAACTTAAGGTATCACAATCCCAGATTTCAACATATACTACTATACTATAATAATTAAAACAGTATGGTACTGGCACAAAAATAGACACATAGATCAAGAGAACAAAACAGAGAGCCCAGAAATAACCCCACACTTAAAATGGTCGCTCTATGACAAAGGAGGGAAGAATACACAATGGGGAAAACACAGTCTGTTTACAAGTGGTACTGGGAAAACTGGACAGCTAAAAGAATGAAACTGGGCCACTTTTTTTATACCATACATAAAAATGAACTCAAAATGGATTAGAGACCTAAATGTGAGACCATAAAACTCCCAGAAGAAAGTTGGCAGTAATTTCTTTGACATCAGCCATAGAAACATCTTTCTAGATATGCCTCCTACGGAAAGAGAAATAAAAGCAAAAATAACTGTTGGAACTACACCAAAATAAAAAGCTTTTACAGAGTGAAGGAAAATCATCAACAAACCAAAAAATGAACCCAATGAATAGGAGACAATATCTGCAATGATAGATGCAATAATGGGTTAACATCCAAAATATATAAAGAACTTACACAACACCCAAAACCAAACCAAAACAAAACAACAACAACAACAAAAACCCCACAAATAATCTGAATAAGAAATGGACAGAGAACCTGAATAGACATTTCTCCAACAGATGGCCAACAGACATGGAAAAGATGCTTAACATTACTCATCATCAGGGAAATACAAATAAAAACCACAATGAGATATCACCTTATATTTGTCAGAATGGTTAGATTCAAAAAGACAAGAAATGACAAATGTTGGCAAGGACATGGAGAAAAAGGAACCCTCACACACAGTTAGTGGGAATGTAAAGTAGTGCAACCACTATGAAAAACAGTATGGAGGTTCCTCAAAAAATTAAAAATAGAACTACCACATGCTCCAGTAATTCCACTGCTGGGTATTTACCCAAAGAAAATGAAAACACTACTTCAAAAAGATATATGCATTCTTACGTTTACTGCAGCATTATCTGCAATGACCAAGGTAAGGATTATTACTCAGCTCCCAAAAAAGAAATGAGATCCTGCTACTTGCAACAATGTGGATGGACTTAGAGGGTACAATGCTAAGTGAAATAAGTCAGAGAAAGACAAAGACCATATGATTTCACTTACACAGGGAATCTAAAAAAACAAATAAAAGAACGACAATAACAAAACAAAACAAAACAAACAAACAAAAAGCCAAGCAGAAACAGAATCATAAATACAGAAAACAAATGGATAGTTTCCAGAAGGGAAGGGGGTCAGAGGGATGGGCAAAATGGGTGAAGTGGAGTGGAAGGCACAGACTTTCCAGTTACAGAATGAATAAGTCATGAGATGAAAGGTACAGCATAGGGAATATAATCAATAGTATTATATTAGTGTTACATGAGGACAGATGCACTTGTGTTGAGCACAGTATAACATATAGAGTGGTGGAGTCACTATGCTGTACACTTGGAACTGATATAACATTATGTGTCAACTATACTTCAATCAAAAAATTATTTTAAAATAATAATAAAATTCCACAAAATAAAATAACCAAGTAAAAAGAAACAAATAAATAAATGGTTGGGGACCCAGGACCCAAACACAAATGCCTGAGGAAGGTTGTTCAATTAATTTCAATGCACTGAATCAAAGAGGACTGAGACCAAACTGCCAAGCTGCTTCTGCTGTGACCCACCTAACACACACCTGGTTTCATAGGCCCACAATTCCTAAATCATAGTACCTTGGGTACTATGAAAGAAAAAGACTTTCATAACTTATCTGAAGTAATGCTATTTACTAGCTTTATTTAGTCGACTTAGTGTGAATATTTGTACAGCAAAAATATTAAGGTGTTTAATTTAGAGATCGTGCACTAAGTGTTGCTGGGGGTGTTAGTTGACAAAGACTCTATCCTTTGACCAACCTTGAGTCAGGCTCCTCTGAGTCCATAGTGGACCATGAGCTCAGTCCTTGACCCATTTAGTCCAATTTTAGAAGAATCCTGCTGAGTCAGTTTATTAGTCACCCCTTAATACCTGATCAGATTCTTCCTTAATCCTTACTCTCACTATCTTTTCACTCTGATCTTCAGTAAAAATTCTGTTAGCAAAGAATTATCCAGCCTCTTAGTAATTTTCTATCCACTGACTCCCAGTGGATAGAAGTAGTGCATATAAATCTCTACTTGGATATAAATCTCTACTTGTCCTTGTTGTATTCAGAGTTGAGCTGATCTCTCTACCCTATTATAAAATCTCGTTGTAGTGGTGCCTCTGAATAAAGTCTGCCTTATTGTTCTTTAACAGGTCCATGAATGTTTTTTTTTTCTTTAACAGTGTCATATATAGGGCACCTGGGTGGCTCAGTGGGTTAAGCCGCTGCCTTCAGCTCAGGTCATGATCTCAGGGTCCTGGGATTGAGTCCTGCATCAGCCTCTCTGCTCAGCAGGGAGCCTGCTTCCTCCTCTGTCTCTCTGCCTGCCTCTCTGCCTACTTGTGATCTCTCTCTGTCACATAAATAAATAAAATCTTTAAAAAAAAAAAACCAACAGTGTCCTATATAATATCTTTTATAAAATATAAGAAATATAAAAAATACTAAAACATATCTGCCCCCAAGAATTCCACATAAGGGATTACAGACCTCTTCCACACAGCTCTACCCCACTTTCTTTTAAAACACATTGAAGCCATCTGTGAACCATAAATCACCAACTGGCAATTTCTATTTTATAGAACATTAAATTAGAAATAAGAGATAAACCTTATACTGTTTAGAAAATTTCTTAAATTTAAGATCTCTATTAAAATTACTTTGAGTGGTCTGTACTACCTTATGAAATAAATCTCCAAAGTCTAAAATTAGACTTTAAAATTCCTACATAGATTTCTGCTTTGGGGAAGACAAATTAGATCTATTTTGTTCTTATCTGGCCTGCAAAATGTAGCTAAAACCTGCATATTATATGTTGAACGAACATAAGAGTCGGAAAAATGGAGAGAAAGCAGACTAAATATGAAACTCAGAAGCTGAGGAACAACACTGTGGTGAATTTTTTGGACCTTCTTTTTGCCTCCTAGATCTCAGACTCAGAAATGAGTAAGTCAACAACCTGAAAACACCAGCAGATATGGACATAAAACAACCTAACCATAGCCTACCCTCTCTAGCCAAATGGCCAAGAAAGAAGTGGCTAGGATTAAAATGTCTCAATAACCAATTATGAACACACTTTAAGCAAATTAAAAATACAAAGTCTGTTCAAAGAAATAAAAATATCAGAAAAAAGGATACAAAGAAGAACTAAACAGAAATGTTAGAACTGAAAATACAATAACTAGATAAGAAACTCAATAGATGGGCTCAACAACAGAACAGAGGGGAATAGAGGAAAGCACCTGTAAACATGAGGACAGAACAATAAAAGTATCCAGTTTAGAAAAGGAGGGAAAAAAAACTGAAAAACAAACCCCAAACCTCAGAGCCTCAGGGACCTATGGGACTATAATGAAAGGTCAAACATTTGTAATGTGAGTCCCAAAAGGACTGATGGAAGAGAAGTTTCTTAAAAGCACCTGAAGGGGCACATGGATGGCTCAGTGGGTTAAAGCCTCTGCCTTCAGTTCAGGTCATGACCCCAGAGTCCTGGGATCAAGCCCCACATCGGGCTCTCTGCTGAGCAGGGAGTCTGCTTCCCTTCCTCTCTGCCTGCCTCTCTGCCTACTTATTATCTCTGTCTGTCAAATAAATAATAAATAAATCTTAAAAAGAAAAAAAGCACTAGAAGAAATAATGACTGAAAACTTCTCAAATTTGGCAAAAGACATAAGCTGACAGATTAAAGGAGTGAACCTTCATTGGTATGAATCCCAAGAATCTACTCCAAGACACATCATAGTAAAATGTCTGGAAACTAAAGACAAAAAGACTTAACAGTTGTGAGAGAAGTGATATGGCACTTTGGGAGGTGAATAGTTTGAATATCAGAGGATTTCTTATCAGAATCCATAGAGGCCAGATGGAAGTAGCACAATATTTTTTAAATGCTGAAAGAAAGAAATAGTCAACCTAGTATCCTATACCCAATGAAAATGTCTTTCTGAAATAGGAATTCAAGACATTTTCAGATTAAGGGAAAATAAAAAAAACTTGCCACTAGTATACCTGCCCTAAAAGAATGGACAAAGGAAATTCTCTAAACAGAAGGGAAATAATTTTTTAAAAAAGGAAGTCTGGAACTTCATCAAGGAAAAACTAGCAAGGTAAGCAAAAATATAGGTTAATATAAATATAGATAGATAGATATGTAAGAAAATACCTCCTTTTGAATGTTTAAATTATGTTTTGTGATTGAAGCAAAAGTTATAACATTGTCTGATGTGGTTCTAGATGTATGTAGAGGAACTGTTCAAGACAGTTATATTACAAATGGAGGTGATAAAGGAATATAAAGGCAGATGAGGATTCTATACTTGACTTAAACTGGTAAAATGATAACACTGGAGGTCTAGAATAAATTATGTACATATAATGTAATTTATAAAGTAACCACTAAAAAAGTTATGCAAAGAGATACACTCAAAAGACTAGAAAAAACTGGGGCATCTGGGTGGCTGAGTGGGTTAAGCCCCTGCCTTCGGCTCAGGTCATGATCTCAGGATCCTGGGATCAAGCCCTGCATTGGGCTCTCTGCTCAGCAGGGAGCCTGCCTCCCCCTCCCTCTCTCTGCCTGCCTCTCTGCCTACTTGTGATCTCTGTCTGTCAAATAAATAAAGTTTAAAAAAAAAAAGACTAGAAAAAACTAAAATGGAATTCTAAAAAATGTCCAAGTAACACACAGGAACATAGGAAAATGTAGAAGATAGAAAGCAGAGAGAATAAAAAAATAAATAAATAAATGGCAGACTTAAGCCCAAATATATTAAATGTAAATGGTTTAAGTACACCAATTAAAAGACAAAGAATAGATAAAAAACATTAACAGTGTGCTGTCTACTAGAAATTCACTTCTCATATAACATAGCTAAATTGAAAGTAAAGGGAGTGGAAGAAATATCATGTAAACATTAATCAGAGCCAGACAGGAGTGGCTATATTAACATCAGATAAAGTAGACTTCAGAGCAAAGAAAATTACTCTGGACAGAGAAAGACTTTATGTAATGGTAAAAATGTCCATCTGTCAAGAGGACATAGTAGTCCTGAATGTGTATTCATAAAACAAAGCTGTGAAATATGGAAGCAGAAACTAACAGAAATGAAAGGAGAAATAGATAAATCCATGATTATATTTGGAGACTTTAACATCCCCTCTCTCAACATTTGATTGGAACTACACAAAAAATCAGCAAGACTACCTTAGAAGACCTGCATAGCATCATTAACCAATAGGATTCAATGGACAGTAATAGAAGGCTTAACCTGAAACAGCAGAATATACATTCTTTGCAAGTACCCAAAGAACATACACTAAGACCATATGCTCAACCATTAAACCATTAAACAGGGGCACCTGGGTGGCTCAGTGGGTTAAAGCCTCTGCCTTCGGCTCAGGTCATGATCCCAGGGTCCTGGGAACAAGCCCCGCGCATCAGGCTCTCTGCTCAGCAAGAAGCCTGCTTTCCTCTCTTTCTCTCTCTCTGTCTGCCTTTCTGCCTACTTGTGATCTCTGTCTGTCAAATAAATAAATAAAATCTTAAAAAAAAAAAACAACCATTAAACAAATTTCAACAACCATAAAAGAACTGAAATCACACAGAATGTGGTCTCTGACCCCAGTGAAATCAAACTAGGAATCAGTAACAGAAAGACCCCAAGAAGGGCACCTGGGTGGCTCAGTGGGCAGTGTTAAGATGGAAATTATAGCACTAGATTAGAAAAGAGGAAAAGTCTCAAATCAATAATTCACACTCACCTCAAAACATAAAAACAGAAGTGCAGAATAAATCCAAACCTAGCAGGAAAAGGCTGTAGTAAAGATAAGGGCAGAAATCAATAAAATAAAAAGGAGAAAAATAATCTTTAAAAAAATAACCTATCCAAAGTTATCCACACTTATCCAGTTTGTTCTCAAAATGATCAAATTGACAAATCTCCAGTAAGTCTAAAAAAACAAAACAAAAATGGGGAAATAAAAAAGTTACCAATATCAAGAATGCAACAGGTGATATTACAATAGCCCTTGCAGATATTCAAAAGATAATAGGGAAATACAATGAATATCCTCACACACATAAATGTGGCAACTCAGATGAAATAGACCAATTTCACACACAAAAGTACAAATTGCAACTAGTCACCCAATATGAAATAATCTAAATAGTTCTATATCTATATTCAAAACCTTTAAGTTTATAATTTTAAAATTCTCCTGAAGAAATTCACATGTCCAAATGGTTACTACTGGAGAACAAAAGGATACTACCATACACATTATTTTCCAGAAAATCAAAGAGAAGACCTCCTAATTCATATTGTGAATCTAGTATTATCCTGATACTAAAAACAGACAAAGATCGTACAAAAAAGAGAAAAAGCAAGCTAAAGACAAACGATCTTCGTGAATATATGGACACAAAATTTCTTTTCTTTTCTTTTCTTTTTTAGTAAGCTCTATACCCAACATGGGGTCTGAACTCACAACCCCAGGAGCAAGAGCTGCATGTTCTATCAATTGAGCCAGCCAGGCGCCCCTAGGCACAAAATTTCTTAATAAAAATATTTGCAAATAGAATTCAGCAATATATAAAAAGAATTATACACTCTTGGAGGGTGGTATTTCAAGGGTGTAAGTCTGATTCAATAATCAGTAATCAGCCAGTGTAACCCACCATATTAATAGGCTAAAGAAAAGAAAATCACATAATCATGAATTGATGCAGAAAAACATCTGACAAAATTCAATACCCATTCATGACAAAAACTTTGAAAACTAGGAACAGAGGGGAACTTCTTCAACTTGAGGGAGTGTCTACAAAATACCTACAGATAGCATACTTAATGGTGAACTATTAAATGCTTTCTGCCTAAGACTATGAGGAAGGCAAGGCCATCAGCTCTCAGCACTCTATTTCCATGTAGTACTGGATGTTCTAAACAGTGCAATAAGGCATTAAGAGGAAACTGGCATAAAGATCAGAAAAAAAGAAATAAAACTGAACCTATCTGCAGATAAAATTATTGTCTACATAGAAATTCCCAAGGAATCTATCAAAAACTTCTAAACCTAATAAGTGAGGTCACAAGATAGGAGATCAACATCTAAAAAGCAATTATATTTCTATATGCTGGTGTGAACATGTGACACCAAGATTTTAAAAAACACCATAAAATTGTACTAATGTATACTATTAGTATGCCACTTATTTCATTTTCTAGGATTTTGTGTGAGATTTTTTAAAAGATTTTATTTATTTATTTAATTGAGTGAGAGTGAGAGAGAGAAGGGGAGTGAGAAGCAGACTCCCCACTGAGCAAGGCCCAACATGGTACTTGATCCCAGGATCCTGAGATCACAACCTAAGCTGAAGGCAGACACTAAACTGACTGAGCCACCCAGGTGCCCTTTGTGTGATATTTTAATAAAATATTTCTACTACCAAAAAAAAAAAAAAAAGCATTAAAAGTCACTTAAGGGGCACCTGGGTGGATCTGTTGGTTAAGTGTCCGATTCTTGATTTCAGCTCAGGTCTTTTTTTTGTTTTTTTTAAGATTTTTTAAATTTATTTGACAGCGATCCCAAGTAGGCAGAGAAGCAGGCAGAGAGAGAGAGGAGGAAGCAGGCTCCCCACTGAGCAGAGAGCCCGATGTAGGACTCGATCCCAGGACCCTGAGATCATGACCTGAGCCGAAGGCAGAGGCTTAACCACTAAGCTACCCAGGCACCCCTCAGTTCAGGTCTTGAACTCACGGTGGTGAGATCAAGCGCCAACATCAAGCTCAGTGCTCAGCAGTGAGTCTGCTTGACAATATCTCCCTCCCTCTTCTTCTGTCCCTCCCCACTAACTTGCTCACTCTTTGTCAGAAAAAAAATAAATAAATAAAAATAAAGTCACTTAAAAAAGGGAGATATTTATACCCAAGTGGGTATAAATTGAACAAAACATGAAAATGTTAAAAATGACACAATGCTGATAAAAGAAACCAAAGCTCTAAATGCACACTGTGTTCACTCATAGGAACTCAATAAAAATGCAGATTCTCCTCACAATGACACAAAAGTTAAACACAATTGCTATCAAAATTTCAACAAGCTTTTTTGTAGATACAAAAATTATTCTAAAATATAGAAAGATAAAGGAAATAGATTAGCTGAAACAATTCTGAAAAAGAAGAGTAAAATGGGAGGAATTAGTTGACCTGACTTTAGAACTCAATGGTTTCCATAATCAAGACTATAGTTTTGATGGGGAGCTAGACAAACAGATCAGCAGAACAGAACACCCAGAAACAGATCCACACAAATATGCTCAACTGGTTTTTGACCCAAGATCATAAGCAATTCAATGGGAGAAAGACAACTTTTGAAACAAATGATGCTAGAGCAATTAGAAATTCATAGGAGGGGAAAAAATCTTGACCTAAGTCTCACACCTTATTTAAAATTAAGCCCAAATGGATTACAGAATTTAATGTAAAACTATAAAACTTTTAGAAATAAATAGGAGAAAATCTTTAGATCCTAGGGCTAGGCAAAGAGTTCTTAAACTTTTGACGCCAAAGCAAGATCTAAAACAAAAACAAAAACACACCTGATAAATTGGACCTCAACAAAAATCAAACCTTTTGCTCTGTGAAAGACCATGTTGAGGGAATAAAAAAAACAAGCTACACTATGGAAGAAAATATTTGCAAAGCACCTATCTGATATAGGACTAGGGCCTAGACTATACAAAGGATGCTTAAACTTCAAGAGGACAAAAGCAAAAACTCCTATTCAAACATGGCTAAAAGATATGAAGCGATATTTTACCAAAGATGACATTCATTTGGCAAATAAACACAAGAGAAGATGTCCTTGTTATATGAAACTACCTTAAGCTGTCTCAAAGCAGATACACACACACAAATTAATTCCATAGGGTTAGAGACCTACAGATTTATATCCTCTCCCTTTCAAGCCCACAGAACCTCTAATTGTCTGTGTTGTAGGAAGAAAAGGTGTCAAACATGTCCTTAGTTATTTCTCTATTTCATGTTAATGAGAAAAAATAGGATCATATGTTAAAAAGAAATTCAAACCGGCATCTCCTTCAACCTCCTTTTTCTTCACCCGCTTAATCCTCTTCTTTAGGACCTTCGTTAGGAAATTAGCAAATTTATTGTTTTCTCCAATGGCTGCTTGGAAGCCAGCATAGAGTGCTTTTTCTTGGTCCTGGAGCTTGGCAATTTCATTCTTTTTCTCTTCCATCTCTTTAAGAGTTTCATTTATTTTCCACTAAGGGACAAAACCAAGAATAAGTCAAAGTATTTCTGATAAACCAGGTTCAGAGAACACTGTATATTGCAATGTAAGGTTATAGTTCACAAACATTTTTTTAAATCTTTTCCACAGAAGTTTACATTTCTGATGTTTGCAGAGCCATCCATTTATTTGGTTAAATTTTTATAATTCTCTCGTAAAAATCAGATAAGATCATTTTCCTAGTGTTTAGCTTCCTCAAAAAATCTAAATTAAGTGAAATTTTTAATGTCGGCTATTATTTTTGCCTGTGTGGTCTCAAAAACAAAAGATGTTTTTCATATGAATATGTGATAACTGAAACAAAAAGACATCTCATCTCTTAGTGCAGCAGTTTTACCTTCAAAATGATGTTACTATTCAGTATGTAATATCTATTTGATGTAATCTTTCTTCCTTTAAGACAAAAGTTGGATGGTATCATTTATCTCTTTAAATTTAACATATACATAACAAACAAAGACACTTACTTTCTATGATACTCAATTATATATTACCATGAAACGAGTTATCATATTTGAGAAACTAGTCAACTTCTTTTCCAAGTATGTTCATAAGGATAACATATAATCAAAACTCAACTTTACATGTTAGCTAGTGACCATAAAAATAGACTTTGAAATGTGTAAACTAAATAGAAGTCTCACTTTTGAAAACTTATTTTCCTACCATACAAAACATCAGATCAAATTCATTGTAAAGTCTGATTCACTTCTCTCTGACCAAGAATACCAAAAGCCGAGCAGGCAGGAGTAAGAGGGGCAGAGGGGTCAGAGAGGAGGAGGGATAAAAGAGAGGAGGACTAGAACAACAGGAGAAATTAAGTTGAGAAGATGAAGAAGGAAACAAAGAAACAGGGTACAGGTCCCCTCTGTACCTAAAGGATATAGCCAGCAAGCATTCTCCTGCCCATTCATACCTGCATATCCTGTTCTTCTTTGTCTAATGAATTAACACGCTCTTGAAGTATGTTCTCCTGTTTTTCAAAATTCTTGAGGAGAAGCATTTCTTGAAATAATGTGACATGGTGAAGGTCAGATAATTTCATCTGAGTATCTAGTTTCAGTTTCTGATGTCTCAGAAGATGGAGCTCCGCATCAAAAGTGACTATCAGTTCTTTTATCTGAGGTGGAAAAAGATTTGACTGTATGTTAAAAGTTAAGAACAAGTAACTGTACTTTTAAAACTATCTAACAATCCTAATTTGTTTAAGTAAAGGCATTTTCTCATTATTCTGTTATCATGGAGAAGGAATTATATGGGCTCATGTGTATGTGTAGTCCTAGAAATCAATTTATCAATATTACAAAATTTATATAAATTTATTAAGCAGTAGGGATTCTGTAACTATAGTCCTTCCAGCTATTTCTTGGCCATGATTAAGCCATCAATCAAGAATGCTCTTCTAGCTGTACTGTATGGTTTAAATCAGAGACTAGGAGTTCCTTGCGCATAGGATTTCTATCTGCCTCCACTTCACCTCATAGAATCTCTACATTTCCTTTCGTACAGGAAGCACTACATATTCTCCTAAACTTATTTTAAAAATTTTCAAACATTTCAAAAGGTGATTTAATTTGCGACAGAGCTGGGATAAGAATGAAATATCCCAAGACCCGGTCTAGACCTTCTTCCACAGACATCCCAATGATTTTAAAGGCTCAGTTCTGCTCTGATTTTGGCACAGCTTCTCTCTCACCCTCTCCCAAAGGCAATGAAGAGATCCAGAGAGAGTACCAAGGACTGGTTCTCCTGAGAAAACCTATTAGGTAAAAGACAAACCATTCCATGTTTCTCATTAGGCTGTGCATGATGGGGAGTCTCAACAGTCAGAAACCTGTAATGAGGGAGGGCCTAGCCTGTAGATGAGGAAAAGAAAGAGATCTGTGGGTTTGGGACAGTGAAACTACTGCCAGAGAATTTGAGAGTTTAAAAAAAAAAAGGAGGAAAAAAATTGAACTTTTACTTATGGATGGTTATAGACTAAGTGGGCTCCTATTTAATGTTTATTCACAAGTCTGAATTATTTTTTTTTAAAGATTTTATTTATTTATTTGACAGAGAGAGATCACAAGCAGGCAGAGAGGCAGGCAGAAAGAGAGGAGGAAGCAGGCTCCCTGCTGAGCAGAGGACCCTGGGATCATGACCTGAGCCGAAGGCAGCGGCTTAACCCACTGAGCCACCCAGGCGCCCCTGGTCTGAATTATTTTTAAATTTCTTTCAAGGCAAGACTATATTTTTTCTGTGTAATACCATCCTGAAACTGTACCACACAGGTGTTTAAGTTGGCAAGGCTCACACTTGTTTTCCTCTCACTCACCTGATAGTCTATAAACTTTATGAGGATAGAGAATATGTTTGGCCTGAGTATTATTATATCCCTGCTACCTAACTAGCACTGCTCCTGCACAAAGAATGTCCAATAAATGTGTTAAGTTCATACCATTAAGAAATTAGCTACAATTAAATCAATCAAAATTTTTACTAATATCTACTATGTGTCTGGCATTTTCCAGACACTGCAGGAAAACCAAAGATGATTATATGTGGCCCTTCTCTCAAGAACTGTGTAATCTAATTTTCAAGACAAAACTAACACATATGAGCCCTGAGTGATGTAAGAATTGCTGAATCATTATATTGTACACCAGAAACTAATATAACACTACATTTAGTTATTCTTCAATTTAAAAAACCAGTAAACATAAAACAGCAAGAAAGAGAAGTGGAAAATGAGTTGCTGCTAGGTGGAATTGGAGTTCAGACCAAAGAAGAATATGTAATGTGGACAGAAGATTCTGGAGAAGTTCTGGAACTGGGTTGAGTTTCACATGATGACTCACAACTGAAAGCAAATCATTGCAGGTGGGAGGAAATAACAAAGGAAAAAGCAAATACAAAATTCAGAATGGGGGTGGGGAATGGGAGTGGGGAAGTGTGGAGAAGCAGGAAGAGAGAGAAAGCAGGGCTGGACAAAGTAGAGACAATGAGTGAAGAATACGTTTGGGGAGTTTTTGTTTTTTGTTTTTTGTTTTTTTTAAGATTTTTATTTATTTAACACAGAGAGAGAAACCACAAGTAGGCAGAGAGGCAGGCAGAGAGAGAGAGAGAGGGTGGTGGAAGCAGGCTCCCTGCGGAGCAGAGAGCCCAATGCGGGGCTTGATCCCAGGACCCTGGGATCATGACCTGAGCCAAAGGCAGAGGCTTTAACCCACTGAGCCACCCAGGCGCCCCCATCTGGGGAGTTTTATGAGGTGCCTTCTTAGGGTGGAGCAGGACAGACACTGAGGAAGGGAAGTCTACACGGCTGGCAGCAAGGAGCCATCTTATCCAGCAAAGATCCTTTTCCTTCTGGATTCAGAGCACCTCCTGTACAACTGGCCCCAACCTGGTCTGGTTTCCTAGAAATAAAAATAGGGGCCATTCCAGCTCCAGAACAGTTTTGAAGCTGGTCATCACCATGAACACCCCCACTGATGAGGCAAATCACACCTTAGGGAAAGAGGAGGATGTGAAAAAACAGAGGGTGCCCCATTTTCTCCAGAAGATTTTTAAATTATGTGCCATCCATCATCTGAAAGCTGCTCCATCATTTCCCCTTTACTGAGACTTCAGTTAGATGCCAAATAACATGGATTTGCCCTTAATTCCTAGCTTTGCCAAAGCACAACATTTAAAAGCTCTAAAGGTTTTGGGCAGAGCACAATAATTAACAGAAGGCCAGGGATGGGGAGGAAGCTAAACCTTCAGTGAGTTATGGGCCAGTCGGGGCTTGGGAAAGTTTATTGTAGAGAAAATTTAGACCAATAAATAAGAAAGTATATCTAGTTCTTCCCTGCTCTCCCCTCTTTCAGCTTTAAAAAGGCAGTGTCACTCTTACCCTGTTAGTTAAATACTGTTGCATGTACAAATGTTTAATCTCATCCCTTTTCATAACTTCCAGCTCTATATCAATTGGATCTGCTTTTTCAAATTCCAAAAACTTCACAGTATCTACACTGAATGATGATGCCTTTGATGATCTAGACAATGAATCTCTTGTCGTCAAATCACTGTCCTTTATAGAAGAGAGTCTGAGGAATCCTCCACCTGAGATAGCAGACTCTCCCTTTTCCAGCTGGGAGGACGTTTCATCCTGAATCTTGATCTGCTGTCGCTTAAAATTTAGGAGAGTTTCCTCATCATACTGAAATCTCTTTTCTGGAACTTCTTCCGGGAGTATCTGGGGGACTTCGGGAATAGGAATGTGCTTAGACACATGAAGAGTTGACTGGATGCTCTTCAGTTCCTGAACCAGGCACTGTATTTCCTCAATGACAGCCACTTTAAGGTCTCGAAGAGAGAGGATACATTTGTTCATGTTCTTTTTCTTTGAGTGGGCCTGATAAAAAGAATAGAAGAAAACAAAATGAGAACCCATTCACAAAGGATGGTTTGAAATATTTTTGTCCTTTAACTGGTATGTATGCCTAGCAAAAATCCAAGAAAAAAAAATTTATCTGATCATTTCTATTCACTACTAAGTTACTCTTTTCTCTAGCTTTTAGGCTGTTTCCCATTGATCTTCTCCAAAAGAAGAGGATAGTATGATTGTGACCTCTGGTATCCCTCAGCTGGCTCACAGGGTGCAGTTCTGTTCTCTTCTTCTGACCAATGAGGGGAAGTCCTTCCTGAAGTTTTGTACTCAGCCAGAGCCTAGAGAGGGGAAGGTCATTCTTTAGTGAGGAACATATATATGTAACTGCCTATCCCTGATGGAGACTCCAGTTCAACTGGCTTAGACACATTTAGGGTTGCCCACTTAGGGCCAAACTAAAGTTTAGCCTATTTTTATTCTGCATTTTGCCCATATTCTTCCTGTTACTTCTTGTGCAGGGACTATCATGATCTTGAATTTCTATATCATGCATACCAACAGATTACAGGACACTTTCTCAGTTCCTTTTCCATTTATCTAAGCCAAACTATGCCCCCTGCCTCAAGCCACAGGAGCCATAGTGGCCCACTGTTTCCTCATTAACAGCTGTTTCCAAAACGCTCTTCCCAGAGCCTATAGGTAAAAGCAATCCTAAGCCTGTGTACAATTAGGCAACAAGGTAGTCCAAAGGCTATTAAGAGTTACTTTGCATAAATATACAGGTTTACAAAAAAGGATTAAAGGCACTTCTCCAAACTGACAGTAGTGCTACAGTAGTAGGTATAGTATAGTATAGTCATAATGGATTTTGACATCCCACTTACAACAGTGCATACATCACCCAGATAAAAAATTAACAAGGAGACAGTGGCTTTGAATGACACATTAGGACCAGATGGACCTAACAGATATATATAAAATATTCCATCCAAAAATGGAATATACATTCTTTTCAAGTTCACATGCAATATTCTCCAGGATGGATCACATGTTAGGCCACAAAACAAGTCTCAATAATTCAAAAAGATGGAAATCATATCATGCATCTGTTTGGACCACAATGGTAGAAAAGTAAAAACCAATTGTGAGGAAAGAACACAAACACATGGAGGTTAAAAACATGCTACTCAACAATGAATGGGTTGAGTGAGACCCCAAAGAGGCAGGAAAAAGAAAGAAAGAAAGAAAGAAAGAAAGAAAGAAAGAAAGAAAGAAAGAAAGAAGAGAAAAAGAAAAAGAGAAAGAAAAGAAAAGGAAAGGAAAGGAAAGGAAAAAACAGTCCAAAATCTTTGGAATGCAGTAAAAGCAGTTCTAAGAAGGAATTTTATAGTATACAGGCCTACTCAGGAAATAAGAAAAAGCTCAAATAAACAACCTAATTTTACACCTAAAAGAGCTAGAAAAAGAACCAAAGAAAGCCCAAAGCTAGTAGAATGAATGAAATAATTAAGCTTAGAGCAGAAATAAATGAAATAGAAATAAACAAACAATAACAACAAAAAATAAAAGATCAATGAAACAAGGAGCTGTTTCTTAAAAAATAAAATTAATACACTTTTAGCTAGACTCGTC
This sequence comes from Mustela putorius furo, assembly GCF_011764305.1. Lineage (NCBI taxonomy): Eukaryota > Metazoa > Chordata > Mammalia > Carnivora > Mustelidae > Mustela > Mustela putorius. Next base: position 38,480,463 of record NW_025421987.1, read on the forward strand.
AAGAAAAAAGGAGAAGACTCAATAAATGTAATCAGAAATGAAGGAGAAATGACAACTGACTCCACAGAAATACAAAAAAATTATAAGAAAATATTGTGGAAAATTATATGTCAACAAATTGGACAAACTAGAAGAAAGTAATAAAATTCCTAGAAGCATATAAACTAATAAAGTTGAATAAGGAATAGAAAATCTGAACAGATGAATTATTAGCAATGAGATTGAATCAGTAATCAAAAAATTTCCCAAAAAAACGAAAGTCCAAGACCAAGTGGACTCACAGGTGAATTTTACCAAACATTTAAAGAATTAATACCTATTCTTTTCAAACTCTTCCAAAAAATATAATAGGAAGGAAAGATTCCAAGTACATTCTAGCCAGCATTACCCTGGTATTGAAACCGACAAAGCCACTATAGGCCAACTTGTCTGATGAACATAGATGCAAAAATCAGTAAGATACTAGCAAACCAAAATCAACAATACATTGAAAAAATTATTTACCACAATCAGGTAGGATTTATTCCAGGGGTGCAAGTGTGGTTCAATATTCACATATCAATCAATGTCATATATACCATTAACCAGAGAAAGAATGAAAACTATATGATCATCCTAATAGATCCAGAGAAAACATTTGACAAAATTCAACATCTATTCATGAAAAAAAAAAAAAAAGCTCCCAACAAAGTAGATTTAGAGAGAACATGCCTCAACATAATAAAGGCCTTATATGAAAAACCCACAGCTAATATCATTACTAAATGGTGAAAAACTGACAGCTTTTCCTGAGATCAGTAACAAGACAGAGAGGCCCACTTTCACCACTTTCATTCAACATAGTACTAGAAGTCCCAGCCACAGCAATCAGACAAGAAAAAGAAATAAAAGGCATCCATATTAACTTCCATCCAAGGAAGAAGTAAAACTGTCACTACTTGTAGATGACATGATACTATATATAGGAAAAATCATAAGGAGACCATCAAAAATCTACTAGAACTGGTAAAGTAATTCTGCATAGTTACACGAGACAAAATTAATATAGAGGAATTTGTTGCATTTCTATACACTAGTAACAAAGTAGCTGATAGAGAAATTAGGAAATCAATTTATTTTTTTTAAAGACTTTATTTATTTGAGAGAGAGAGAGAGAGAGCATGAAAGGGGCGAGGGGCAGAGGGAGAAGCCGGCTCCCTGATGAGCAGAGGGCCTGATGTGGGACTTAATCCTGGGACTCCAGGATCATGACCTGAGCCAAAGGCAGTTGCTGAACCAACTGAGCCACCCAGGTGCCCAATAAATCAATTTATAATTGCACCAACAAGAATAAAATACCCAGGAATAAACTTAGCCAAGGAAGTGAAAGATCTGTACTCTGAAAGCTATAAAATACTGATGGAACAAATTGTGGAAAACACAAATAAATGGAAAGACACTCCTCCGTGCTCATGAATTGGAAGGATTAATATTTTCAAAAATATCTATACGACCCAGAGCAATCTACAAATCTAATGCAATGCCTATCAAAATACCAACAGCATTTTTCACAGAACTACAACAAATAATTGTAAAAATTGTATGGAACCACAAAAGATCCCAAGTAGCCAAAGCAATCTTAAGAAAAAAGAACAGGGTCGCCTGGGTGGCTCAGTGGGTAAAGCCGCTGCCTTTGGCTCGGGTCATGATCTCAGGGTCCTGGGATTGAGTCCCGCATCGGGCTCTCTGTTCAGCAGGGAGCCTGCTTCCTCCTCTCTCTCTCTCTTTGCCTCTCTGCCTACTTGTGATCTCTCTCTGTCAAATAAATAAATAAAATCTTTAAAAAAAAAAAAAGAAAAAAGAACAAAACTGGAGGTATCAAAATCCCAGATTTCATGATATACCACAAGGCTATAGTAATCAAAACAGTATGATACTGGTACAAAAATAGACATGTAGATCAATGGACAGAATTGAAAACCCAGAAATAAACCCATGCTCATATGGTCAATTAATCTACAACAACAACAAAAAAGGCAGGAACATACAATGGGAGAAATACAGTCTCTTCAACAAATGAGGCTGGAAAAATTGGACAGCTACATGCAAAGGAATGAAACTAGACCACTTTCTTATACCATACACAAAAATGAACTTGAAATTGATTATAGACCTAAATGTGAGACCTAAAACCATAAAATTCCTAAAAGAAAGCATAGGCAATAATTTCTTTGACATCAACCAAAGAAATATCTTTGTAGATAGGTCTCCTAAGAGAAGGGAAACAAAATCAACACTAAACTGTTGGGAGTACACCAAAATAAAAAGATTTGTAGAACAAAGGAAACAGTCAACAAAATCAAGAGACAACCCAGTAATGGGAGAAGATATTTGTAAATTATATATCCAATATGGAGTTAACATCCAAAATACATGATGAATTATGCAACTCAACACCAAAAACAAACAAAAAAACAAACAAAAAACCAATCCAATTAAAAAATGGGCAGAGGGCCTGAATAGACATTTCCAAAGAAGACATACAAATGGTCAACAGATACATGAAAAGGTGCTCAATATCACTAATCATCAGGGAAATGCAAATCAAAACTACAATGAGATATCACCTTACATCTGTCAAATGGCTAGTATCAAAAAGACAAATAACAAGTATTGGCAAGGATGTGGAGAAAAAGAAATCCTCATGCATCACAGGTGGGAATGTAGATTGGTACCACCACTGTGGAAAATGGCATGGAGGCTCCACAAAAAATTAAAAACAGAACTATCACATGATCCAACAATACTACTTATGGGTATTTATCTGAAGGAAACAAAAACACTAATTTGAAAAGATAAATACACCCCCATATTTACTACAGCATTATTTACAATAGCGAAAATATGGAAGCAACCCTAATGTCCATCCATAGATGAATGGATAAAGAAGAGGTGGTATATACATACAATGAAATATACATCTATAAAAAGGATAAGATCTGAGAAAGGAGCAAGATGACAGAGGAGTAGGAGAACTAATATCATTGGGTCCCAGGAGTTTATCTACATAGAAAAAGAGAGATAAACAAATGGACCTTGAGGGGAGAATTCAAGGGATAAATGATACCATAAGATGAAACAATATTAGAATAATTGGAATCCCAGAAGAAGGAAGAGAGAGAAGGGCAGAAGGTATATTGGAGCTAATTATAGCAGAGAATTTCCCTAATTTGGGGAAGGGAACAAGTATCAAAATCCAGGAGGCACAGAGATAACCCCTCAAAATCAATAAAAATACGTCAACAACCTATTACCTCATAGTAAAACTTACAAGTCTCAGTGACAAAGAGAAAATCCTGAAAGTGACTTGAGACAAGAGGTTTGTAACATACAAGAGTAGATATATTAGATCAGCAGCAGACCTAACCACAGAGACCTGGCATGAAATATTCAGAGCATTAAATGAGAAAAAGATGCAGCCAGGAATATTATATCCAGCTAGGCTGATATTGAAAATAGAAGGAGAGATAAAAAGGAAAAAAAAGGATAAAGATAAAAGTTTCCAGGACAAACAAAAACTAAAAGAATTTGCAAACACCAAACCAGCCTATAGGAAATTTTTAAAGGGGTCCTCTAAGCAAAGAGAGAGACTAAAAGTAACAGGCCAGAAAGGAACAGAGACAATATACAGTCTCTACCACCTTACAGACAATACAATGGCACTAAATTCATATTTTTCAGTAGTTACTTTGAATGTAAATGAACTAAATGCCCCAATCAAAAGACACAGTGTATCAGAATGGATATTTTTAAAAGGCTGTCTGCAAGAAATTCATTTTAGACCCCAAAACAACTCCAGATTTACAGTGAAGAAGTGGTAAACAATTTACCATGCCAATGGGCATCAAAAGAAACTGGGATGGCAATCCTTATATCAGACAAATTAGATTTTAAGCCAAAGACTATAATAAGAGATGAGGAAGGACACTACGTCATACTTAAATGGTATGTCCAAAAAGAAGATCTAACAATTTTAAATATCTCTGCCCCTAACTTAGGAGCAGCCAATTATATAAACCAATTAGTAACAAAATCAAAGAAACACATTGACAATAATACAGTAGTAGGGAACTTTAACACCACCCCACCACCACTGAAATGGACAGATCAACCAAGCAAAAGATCAACAAAAAAATAAAGCCTTTAAATGACACACTGGACCAGATGGACATCACAGATATATTCAGAACATTCCACCCAAAAACAACAGAATACACATTCTTCTCTGGTGCACATGGAATATTCTCCAGAATAGATTATATCTTGGGTCACAAATCAGGTCTCAACTGGTACCAAAAGATTGGGATCATTCCCTGCATATTTTCAGACCACAATGCTCTGAAGCTAGAACTCAACCACAAGAGGAAAGTTGGAAAGAACTCAAATATATGGAGGTTAAAGAGCATCCTACTACAGAATGAATGGGTCCAACCAGGAAATTAAAGAAAAATTGAAAAAAAAATCATGAAAATGAAAACACAACTGTTCTTTTGGACACAACAAAGTCAGTCCTGAGAGGAAAGTATATTGGAATACAAGCCTACTTCAAGAAACAAGAAAGGTCTCAAATACACAACCTAACCCTACACCTAAAGGAGCTGGGGAAAGAACTGCAAAGAAAGCCTAAACCCCACAGAAGAGAAATACTAAAGTTCAGAGCAGAAATCAATGAAATAGAAACCAAAAGAACAGTAGAACAGATCAGTGAAAGTAGGAGCTGGTTCTTTGAAAGAATTAATAAGATTGATAAACCCCTGGCCAGACTTATCCAAAAGAAAAGAGAAAGGACCCAAATTAATAAAATCATGAATGAAAGAGGAAATATCACAACCAATACCAAAGAAATACAAACAATTATAAAGAACACATTGTGAGCAGCTATGCACCAGCAAATTTAACAATCTGGAAGAAATAGATGCATTCCTATAGACATATAAACTACCAAAACTGGACTGGGGAGAAAAAAAGACCTGAACAGATGCATAATCAGGAAGGAAATTGAAGCGGTCATCAAAAAATCTCCTAATAAGCAAGAGCCCAGGGCCAGATGGCTTCCTAGGGGAATTCTACCAAACATTTAAAGAATTAATTCCTATTTTCATGAAACTGTTCCAAAAAATAGAAATGGAAGGAAAACTTCCAGACTCATTTTATGAGATCAGCATTACCTTGATCCCCAAACCAGACAAAGACCCCATCAAAAAGAAGAATTACAGACCAATATCCTTGATGAACATGGATGCAAAAATTCTCACCCAAATACTAGCCAATAGGATCCAACACTACATTAAAAGGATTACTCACCACAACCAAGTGGGATTTATTCTTGGGCTGCAAGGTTGGTTCAACATCCACAAACCAATCAATGTGATACAATACATTAATAATAGAAAGAACAAGAACATTAATAATAGAAAGAACCATCTCAATAGATGCTGAAAAAGCATTTGACAAAGTACTGCATCCTTTCTTTTTTTTTTTTTTTAATTTTTTATTTTTTATAAACATATATTTTTATCCCCAGGTCTGTGAATCACCAGGTTTACACACTTCACAGCACTCACCAAAGCACATACCCTCCCCAATGTCCATAATCCCACCCCCGTCTCCCAAACCCCCTCCCCCCAGCAACCCTCAGTTTGTTTTGTGAGATTAAGAGTCACTTATGGTTTGTCTCCCTCTCAATCCCATCTTGTTTCATTTATTCTTCTCCTACCCACTTAAGCCCCCATGTTGCATCACCACTTCCTCATATCAGGGAGATCATATGATAGTTGTCTTTCTCTGCTTGACTTATTTCGCTAAGCATGATACGCTCTAGTTCCATCCATGTTGTCGCAAATGGCAAGATTTCATTTCTTTTGATGGCTGCATAGTATTCCATTGTGTATATATACCACATCTTCTTGATCCATTCATCTGTTGATGGACATCTAGGTTCTTTCCATAGTTTGGCTATTGTGGACATTGCTGCTATAAACATTCGGACTGCATCCTTTCTTGATCAAAACTCTTCACAGTGTATAGATAGGAGGTACATACCTCAATATCATCAAAGCCATCTATGAAAAACCCACAGTGAATATCATCCTCAGTGGGGAAAATCTGAGAGCTTTTCCCCTAAGGTCAGGAACACAGCAGGGCTGTCCACTATCTCCACTGCTATTCAAAATAGTACTAAAAGTCCTAGCCTCAGCAATCAGACAACAAAAAGAAATGAAAGCCATCTGAATCAGCAAGGAAGCAGTCAAACTCTCATTCTTTGAAGGTGATATAATATGTTATGTAGAAAACCCAGAAGACTCCACTACAAAACCGCTAGAACTCATACAGGAATTCAGTAGTGTCAGGATATAAAATCAATGCACAGAAATCAGTTGCATTTCTATACACCAACATAAAGACAGAAGAAAAAGAAACTAAGGAGTTAATCCCATTTACAAATGCACCCAGAACCATAGGATACCTAGGAATAAACCTAACCAAAGAGGCAAAGAATATGTACTCAGAAAACTATAAAGTACTCATGAAAGAAATGGAGGAAGACATAAAGAAATGGAAAAACATTCCATGCTCATGGACTGGAAGAAGAAATATTGTGAAAATGACTATGCTACCTAGAGCAATCTACACTTTTAATGCAATCCCTATCAAAATACCATCAACATTTTTCAAAGAAATGGAGCAAATAATCCTAAAATTTATATGGAACCAGAAAAGACCCCAAATAGCCAGAGGAATGTTGGAAAAGAAAACCAAAATTGGCAGCATCGCAATTCCAGAGTTCAAGATCTATTACAAAGCTGTCATCATCAAGAAAGTATGGTACTGGCACAAAAACAGACACATAGACCAATGGAACAGAATAGAGAGCCCAGAATGGACCCTCAACTCTTACGGCTAACTAATCTTTAACAAAGCAGGAAAGAAATGTCCAGTGGAAAACAGATAGTGTCTTCAACAAATGGTATTGGGAAAATTGGACAGCCACATGCAGAAGAATGAAACTGGACCATTTCCTTACACCACACACAAAAATAGACTCCAAATGGATGAAAGGCCTCAATGTGAGATAGGAATCCATCAAATCCTTGAGGAGAACACAGGCAGCAACCTCTTCGACCTCAGCTGCAACAACGTCTTCCTAGAAACATCATCAAAGGCAAGCGAAGCAAGGGCAAAAATGAACTATTGGGATTTCATCAAGATCAAAAGCTTTTGCACAGCAAAGCACACAGTCAACAAAACCAAAAGATACCCGACAGAATGGGAAAAGATATCTGCAAATGACATATCAGATAAAGGGCTAGTGTCCAAAATCTACAAAGAACTTAGCAAACTCAACACCCAAAGAACAAAAAACCCAGTCAAGAAATGGGCAGAAGGCATGAACCGACATTTCTGCAAAGCGGACATCCAAAAGGCCAACAGACACATGAAAATGTGTTCAACATCACCGGAATCAGGGAATTACAAATTAAAGCCACAATGAGATACCACCTCACTCCAGTCAGAATGGCTAAAATTAACTAGTCAGGAAATGACAGGTGTTGGCAAGGATGCAGAGAAAGGGGAACCCTCCTGCACTGGTGGTGGGAATGCAAGCTGGTTCAGCCACTTTGGAAAACAGCATGAAGCTTCCTCAAAAAGTTGAAAAAAGAAGTACCCTAACGACCCAATCACACTATTTGGTGTTTACCCTAAAGATACAAATGTAGTGATCCAAAGGGTCACATGCACCCGAATGTTTATAGCAGCAATGTCCACAATAGTCAAACTGTGGAAAGAACCTAGATGTCCATCAACCGATGAATGGATAAAGAAGAGATGGTATACATATACTACTGTATATGTATATTATGCAGCCATCAAAAAAAACAACCTCTTGACATTTGCAATGATGTGGATGGAACTAGAGGGTGTTGTGCTAATTGAGATAAGTCAATCAGAGAAAGGCAATTATCATATGATCTCTCTGATATGAGGAATTTGAGAGGCAGGGCAGGGGTTGTGGGGGGTAGGGAGTGAAAAAATGAAACAGATGGGACCAGGGACAGAGACAACTCTAAGAGACTCTTAATCTCAGGAAACAAACTGAGGGTTTTGGGAGGTTGGGAGGGAGGGATAGGGTGGCTGGATTATGGACATTGTGAAGGGTATGTGCTATGGTAAGTGATGTGAATTGTGTAAGACTGATGATTTACAGACCTGTAGCCCAGAAGCAAGTAATATATTATATGTTAATTTTTTAAAAAGGTAAGATCTGCCATTTGTGACAACATGGATGATCCTAGAGTATATTATGCTGAGTGAAATAACTCAGAGAAAGACAAATACCATATGACTTCGGTCCTGTGGAATTTAAGAAACAAAACAAAGAGAAACAATTAAAAAACCAGACTCTTAAATACAGAGAACTGCTGGTTGCTAGAGATAGGGTTGGAGAAAGGGTGAAATACATTGGTATTGAGAAGTTCAGAACTCTAGTTGGAAAACAAATAAGTCACAGAGATGAAAAGTACAGCATTGGGAATATAATCAGTAAGATAGTAGTAATGTTGTTTAGTAATAGATGATAACAATACTCACTGTGTTGACCACAGAGTAATGTATAGATATGTTGGGTCATTATACTATATACCTGAAACTAACATAACAACTGAATATTATACTTCAAAAAAATACACTTTTCCAGGCAGTCTTACAAAACTTACCTGTATGATTATTACCTATGAAGCAAGAACACTGTAACAAAATAGAGATGTTTTACACACTTAAGAATAAACATTTAAAGCATTAAGATGTAAACTGAAAACAGATAATCACATCAAAAAATGGGCAGAAGACATGAACAGACACTTCTCCAATGAAGACATACAAATGGCTAACAGACACATGAAAAAATGTTCATCATCACTAGCCATCAGGGAGATTCAAATCAAAACCACATTGAGATACCACCTTACACCAGTTAGAATGGCCAAAATTAACAAAACAGGAAACAATGTGTGTTAGAGAAGATGTAGAGAAAGGGGAACCCTCTTACACTGTTGGTGGGAATGCAAGTTGGTGCAGTCACTTTGGAGAACAGGGTGAAGATTCCTTAAGAAATTAAAAAAAGAGCTTCCTTATGACCCTGCAATTGCACTCATGGGTATTTACCCCAAAGATACAGATATAGTGAAAAGAAGGGGCATCTGTATACCAATGTTCATAGTAGCAATGGCCACGGTCGCCAAACTGGAAAGAACCAAAATGCCCTTCAACAAATGAATGGATAAGGAAGATGCAGTCCTCCTTATGGAGTATTACATACTATGGAGTATTATGCCTCCATCAGAAAGGATGATACCCAACCTCTATATCAACATGGATGGGACTGGAAGAGATTATGCTAAGTGAAGTAAGTCAAGCAGAGAGAGTCAATTATCATATGGTTACGCTTATTTTTGGAGCATAAGGAATAACACAGAGGACATGGGGAGATGCAGAGGAGAAGGGATTTGGGGAAATTGGAGGGGGAGATGAACCATGAGAAACTGTGGACTCTGAGAAACAAACTGAGGGTTTTAGAGGGGCAGGGGGGTGGGAGGTTGGGTGAGTATTATGGTGGTGGGTATTATGGAGGGCACATATTGCATGGAGAACTGGGTGTGGTACATAAACAATGAATTCTGGAACACCGGAAAGAAATTTTAAAATAAATAAAATTTTTTTTAAAAAGATGTAAACTCAAAATCCAGCACCTGTGTGAATGGAGGACCTCTTTGAAGCACGTAGAGGACTGAGAATTAATCTTAAAAACAAATCTACGGCAACCTGATGACTATAAGGCTCACCCTTTGAAGAACCCTCTTGACACACTGACACTTTCTTTTTCATTTTCCAAATACCACACATACCTAAACACTGGCCAAAGGGAAGGGGAATAAATAATATGCTATTTCAAAAAAAACCCACAACTTGATACTTTAGTGTTTTTTAATTTAGCCAATGACATAATGACCATTTATTATTGACTCTGACCTTCACATTAACATTATGAGACATACTAAATAGGTCTTGTTGTTAATTGGTATTAATACACCTTTTACAGATAATGTAACCAAGGCTTAGGGAGATTTACATGACCACAAAGTTTACATGGCTATTAAGTGGCAGAGATGGGAACAGAATTCTGATCTGACTTGTAGAATAGTGTGCTCTACATTATTTTATGCTGTTATTTTAATAAGATGGATTTCAGTGTAATATAGTTCAAGATATCATACCTGTCCATCATCTCTGTTCATGTAAGGTAATTCTTGTTTCATTTATCATATTCCATCCATCATTATAGAGGAAATTTTTTTAACTACAATTTGCCAGTCATCCAAAATTTCAGAATGCAGATAAAATTTTTAAAAAGGAATATGTTAATTGGTTATTATCAGACACCTACAAACTTTGTAAGTCCTAAAAAAAGAAAAAGGCTAAACAATAGCCAGCCTTTTTCCTAAGTCTTTGGCAATCCACAGCAACCAAAATCTATATCCAACAAAGACATGTTTGAATATCAGAAATTCAAAGTCTCCAAAATATAGTACTTTCACTGTGAAACATATTGAGCCAAGTAATTAACTTGAAGGCTGTTTCTGCCATATTAGCTAATAATCACAAATAAATCTCTTGTCCTCTATGGGCCTCAGTTTCCTCATTTGTAAAAAGGAGGCATTCTAAATAATTATGAAGATCTTTTCCATTTTAATTTTTTATGCCTATAAATCCTTATGGACCATCTAGTGAAATGGGTGATTTCAGAAGAATTCCACTAAAACCTCAGGGTGCCTCTCATTGTCATGAAAGCTGTGGGTAAGTACCAGGGTGTCTAGGTGTCCCAGTTCCTCTTCCTTCTTGGCAGCATTTATTCTCATGTGCTCGGGTATCTTATAGTCTGCGGCTGTCTTCAGATTGAAGTCTCCCATATACAACTGAGCCTCCTTGATGGCTTGAACATCTCTGGGATCTTCAAAGTCATCCTGAGGCTTACTCTTGTACCTATCAGAAAAATGGGCAATCCAGCCACAAATATAACAATAAACTTTAGTTTGTCTACCATATACATGTATAGTCAAATTCAGTCAAAAAGCAAAAGTATAATTCTAAATATGTGGTACTACTTTTTTAAAAAATAGATTTTATTTATTTATTTGACAGAGAGGGAGAGATAACCAGTAGGCAGAGAGGCAGACAGAGAGAGGTGGGAAGCAGGCTCCCCACTGAGCAGAAAGCCCACTGTGGGGTTCAATCCCGAGACCCTGAGATCAGGACCTGAGCCAAAGGCACAGACTCAACCCACTGAGCCACCCAGGAGCTTCTCTGTGGAACTACTTTTATCTGTAGAGCCCAGCCATCTTTTTTTTAAGTTAATGACTACAGACCTTCCTCAACTTACAATGGGGTTATGTACCAATAAACCTATAGCTGAAAATAGTATAAATCACAAGCATTCAAAACACCTAACTTACCTAACATTATAGTTTAGCCTATCCCACCTTAAACATACTCAGAACACTTATGTTAACGTATAGTTGGAAAAAATTAGTACAAACTCCATTTCACAAAAAAGGGTGAAATCCTGTGGAATTAAAGAAACAGAACAAAGAGAAACAAATAAAAATACCAGATTCTTAAATACAGAGAATTGCTGGTTGCCAAAGGTATGGTGGAGGGATGGGTAAAATAGATTGACTACTGTACTGAAAGTAAAAAACAAAAACAAAAACAGAATGGTTATAAGTGTATTGACAGTTTATCCCCAACACTGTGTAGCTGTCTTGGAGCTGTGCTTCACTGCTTCTCCCCAATATCATGAGTAGGTATCATACTGCATATATCACTAGCCTGGGAAAAGATCAAAATTCAAAGTACAATTTTTACTGAATGCATATTACTTTCACATTATTATCAAACCATCTTGAGTTGGGAACCACCTGTATTTTTATAGCACCCCATGCAAAGTCAAAATGAAATAAATAAAAACCAATAACCAGATGGTATGAAATAATCTGAATCATTTTTAGGCTTCCATTCACTTCCAAGTGATTTATATCAAGATGGTTACTTATTCCTTCAACAGACATTAAGCCATAGGAACAGACTGGATGTATTTTATTAGCACCACACTCTAACCAACTGAGCTAACCGACTGCTGCAGAGTGGATGTATTTTAATCAGTAAAAATTTAATTTACCTTTTATTAAATAACATGTTTATCATAAAATTTTCAAAAAAAAAAAAAGGCACCTAGCTAAGAATGATACAATGAGCATGTATATTTGCCTCCCACTCTCTCCCCAAATGCCACGGAAATGACGGTGTGGAGGTATTAAAGGGAATAATTCAGGAAGGCTGAGAACAAGATAGAAAACTATGAGCAAACCAGTGATAACAATTTTAAAGGATAATGAGACCAGAGAAAACTGTGGCCCAGAATATCCCTAGGGGAAGGCTATAAAAAAAGATTGGATGTGATCTTATCAGTAGAGGTTCTAGGGAGACTCCAAGCACAGACATCAAAAGACCTAACCTACCTAATTCTTTAAAGTGAAGCCTGTCAATCAACATGAACATGTACACATAGCTTGCAGTCAGCCTTTTAGGAAAACAAACAGCACAATAGAAGAGGAAACCTATGTTATCTAATGCATTAATTGACAATTGTTCCTTTGTGTAAAATAGCACTAAAAGGATGGACTAATAACTTTAAAAGGAAAGGAAGTGAAGGAAAGAAAGAAAAAGGAATTGGAGAAGGGAGGAAAGTAGGAAGAATGAATGGAAAGAATAAAGGGAGGGAGGGAGGGAAGACAGAAAGAGAGAAAGAAAGGAAAGAAGGAATGAAAAGAAAGAGCAAGCAGATACTTCGGCTCTGGCCATATGAGGGAAATAAGGCCCATAATTATCATCATGTTATAAATAACTAGAAAACTGAGCAAAAAATATGAAACAACTATGTTCAGACATTGAATAATGGGCAGCACAGAACTATATAGCACGTGAGAACTGAAACAAAATAACTAATCCTTACTATCTCTATTTCTACATGGAGGGAAGTACCAGACTGTGAAAGAGTGTTGAGATCCAAAATATTAGCCCAGTAATTTCCATGACTAAGGTTACAAAGTTGAGAGTTCAGAGAAGCCAGATTGGTTAGAATTTTGTGAACAAAAATATCAGAACTACATATAAAACAATGACTTCAGAAATTCACATAAAGCTCTCTTGCGTTTTGGGGCCAAGTATTAACCTGTGCATGTGTAATGTGAAACATCATGAAGATAAGTAAAGAACATCCGGAGAAAATACAATCAGTGGGAAGCTGTAAACAAGGAATTCTTATAGTTTACACATGGCTGGAAATCACTCATGAATTCATCTGCTGGAAAGACCTTGCTAAAGGTAGGGAACAATCAGTAGAGACCCTTAAAAAGAGTCATGCTTTCAAAGTAGAAAAAACAAAAGATCTGGATTTCAGTCATTTCAGTCCTCACCAACATTTATAGAAAACTACACCAAAGAACACAAGAAAATATGTTTTTTTTCAAGAACACAATGGATTTTCATGATACTATGTGCAGGCCCATACAACTCCCAATAAGTTTATAAGAATTTAAACCATGCAAACTATTGGGAAATTAAATGGCATACTTAATTAAATTTATTAAATTAAATTAAATGGCATACTTAAACTATGGGGCACCTACGTGGTTCAGTTGGTTAAGCTTCAGACTTGATTTTGGCTCAGGTCATGATCTCAGGGTTGTGTTATCAAGCCCTGCATCTAGCTCCGCACTCAGCACTAAGTCTGCTTGAGATTCTCTCTTTCCCTCTCTCTAAGATAAATAAAATCTTAAAAAAAAAATCATAATCAATAAGAAATCACAAGAATTATTAGAAAATATTTTGGACAGGGGCTCCTGAGTGGCAGAGCTGATCAAGCATCTGCCTTTGGCTCAGGTCATAATCCCAGAGTCCTGCATCAAGCCCCGCATCAGGCTACCTGCTCAGCAGGAAACCTGCTCTCCCTCTCCCTGTGGCTTGTGCACTCACTCTTCTTCTTCTCTCTTTCTCTCTCTTTTTCTCTCTCTTAAATAGATAAATAAAATTTTTAAAAAATATTTTGGACAAAATGATGCTGAAAACATATCAGAACTTGTGAAGCGAAGCTCAGTGTTTCATTTGTACTTTAAATTTATACTTCAATTTATACTTTAAATGCTTATAATTAAAACAGGAAGTATAAAATCAAAGCTTACAGCTGAAACTTAAAACTTAGGCAACAGGAAAATTAACTAAACTCAAACTAATTAAAATAAAGGAAATGATATAGAACAAAAAAATCAATGACATAGAAAGCTGACAAGCAATATTTCTAAAAATCTATGACCAAAAGTTAGTTCCTTAAAAAGATAAATAAAATTCACAAGTCTTTTGCTGGAATGATCAAGAAAAAGAAAGAAGATACAAATTAAGGATATCAATAATAAAACAAGGGACAATGCAACATATACTATAGAAACTAAAGTAATAAGACTATAGTATGAACTATTTTATACCAATAAATTGGATAATCTAGATAAAATGTACAAATTCCTTGAAAGATACAAATTACCAAAACTGATCCAAGAGGAAATATAGAATCTGAATAACACTATAACTACGAACAATTGGAATTTGTATTTATAACCTCTCAAATAATATCCTATGTCCTATGGGCTCATTGATAAATTCTATCAAATATTTAAGAAATAAATAGTATGAAGCCTACACAATCCTTCACAAAATAGAAGAGAAAGGAAAACGTCTCATTTCATTTTATGCAACTAGTCTTACCCTGATAACAAACCAGAAAAGATATTACATAACAATAAAACTAGAAACCAGTTTTTATTTAAAAAGAAAAGTCCATAACAAAATGCCAGCAAATCAAATCCAGACATATATACTTTTGGAAAATGTAAAAAACATATTTTACCAGTTTATGTAGATATGAATGCATGTAACATTTTATCAGTTTAGGGGGTACAATATAATGACTTCCTACATGTACCTATTGCAAAATATTTGCCATAATAAGTTTAGTTAACACCCATTTACATAGTTATAATTTTTTCTTGTGATGAGAATTTTCAAGAGCTATCCTCTTAGCAACTTTCAAATACGTAATATAGTATCGTTAACTAGTCATCATATTGTATATTGCCTCTCCAGAACTTATTTATATTATAAATAGAAGTTTGTACCATTTGACCACCTTCCCCCCAACTCCCCAACTCTAGCAATCACCGGAATATTCTGTTTCAATGATTTCAGATTTTTTAGATCCCAAATATAAGGAAAGTTATATGGTATTTGTTTTTCTCTGACTTCTTTTACCTAGTATAACGCCCTCCAAGTCCACTGGTATTGTTGCAAATGGCAGCATTTCTCTCTTTTTAAGGCTGAAAAACATTCCAGTGTATATAGGTACCAAAGCATCTTTAACCATTCAACCATTAATGGAGACTTAGGTTGTTTCCATGTCTCAACTACTGTTATGTTATTAATGGTGTGATAAACACAGGAGTGTAGACATCTCTTCAAAGACTATTTTCGTTTTCTTCAGCTATATACCCAGAAGTGGGATTGCTGGACCATATGGTAATCTTATTTTTAATTTCTTTGAGGAATCTCCATAGTGACTGCACCAATTTGTGTTCCCATCAATAATGCACAAAGTTCCCTTTTTTTCTACATTTTTGTCAATACTTGTTATCTCCTGTCCTTTTGATGGTAGGTATTCTAATAGGTGTGAGTTGATCTCACTGTAGTTCTTATTTGCATTTCCCTGAATGACTAGTGAAGTTCAGCACCTTTTCATATACTTAATGGTCTTCTGTAGGTCTCCTTTGAAAAATGTCTATATGCATCCTCTGTCCAGTTTTAAATCTGTTTGGGTTTTTTTGCTATTAAGTTGTAAAAGTTCTTTATATATTTTAGATATTAACCCCTATCAAAGCTATATGATTGTGAATACATTCCTTAAGCTGCCCTTTCATCTTTTTGATAGTTGCCATTACTGTACAGAAGCTTTTTAGTTTGCTATAGTTCCACTTGTTTATTTTTGTTTTTATTGCCTTTGCTTTTGGTGTCAAACCTAAAAAATCATTGCCAAGGCCAATGTTGTGGGACTTACCACCTACGTTTTCTTCTAGGAGTTTTATGGGTTCAGGTCCTACATTCAAGTCTTTAATTCATTTTGCAGTAATTTTCACATATGCTGTGAGATACTTGTCCAGTGTCATTCTTTTGTATGTGGCACTTCAGTATTCCCAGTGTCATTTATTGGAGAGACTGTTCTTTCCCCATTATATATTCTTGGTTCCTTTGTCATAAATTGACCATATATGCATGGACCATTTATTTCTGGTCTATTCTATTTCATTAATTGGGTCTCTGTTTTTATGTTGAAGCCATATTGTTTTCATTGCTACAGCTTTGTAATATAGTTTGAAGTCAGGAAGTATATCTCTAACTTTATTTTTCCTTCTCAAGATGGCTTTGGCTATTCAGGGTCTTTTATGGTTCCATGCAATTTTTAGGATTGCTTTTACTATTTCTGTGGAATTTTAACAGGGACCGCACTGAGTCTATAGATTCCTTTGGGTAGTACAGACATTTCTTTTTTTTTTTAAGATTTTATTTATTTATTTGACAGACAGAGATCACAAGTAGGCAGGGAGGCAGGCTGAGAGAGAGGAGGAAGCAGGCTCCCCGCTGTGAGCAGAGAGCCCTATGTGGGTCTCAATCCCAAGACCCTAGGATCATGACCTGAGCTGAAGGCAGAGGCTTTAACCCACTGAGCCACCCAGGTGCCTCTGGACAGTACAGACATTTTAACAATATTAAGTCTTCTGTGCATAAACTTTCTATTTATGTCTTCAATTTCCATTGTCAATGTCTTGTTGTTTTCACTGTACAGATACTTCACATCCTAGGTTAATTTACTCCTAAGTACTTTTTCTTTTTGGTGCAATTACAAGGGGATTGCTTTCCTAATTTCTCTGATAGTTCATTATTAATATATGAAAACAACTGATTCTTGTATATTTATTGTATCTTGCCACTTTACTGAATTTGTTTATTACTTCTAATATTACTTTGGCAGAGTCTTTGGGATTTTCTCCATATAATATGTCATCTAAAAACAGATGTACTTCCTTCCCAATTTGGATTCTTTTTTTTTTTTTTCTTGCCTAACTGTTTCTAATACTATGTTGAAAAGTAACAAGAGTGAACATCCTTGTTCCCTGATTTCAGAGGGAAAGTTTTTAGCCTTTCATGAACATTGAGAATGATGTTAGCTGTCAGTTTATCATATGTGACCTTTATTATGCTGAGGTATATTCCTACTATATCCACTTTGGTGAGAATTTTTATCATGAGTAGATTTTGAATTCTGTCAAATGTTTTTCCTCTTGAGTGATCATGTGATTTTTAATAGCTTGCACAATCACAAAGACCTGAAAGACAACTGAGTTCAGGCCAAGCTGATATGGTTATGATGGCAACATAGGAAGACCCTGAACTCCTCTCTTCCACAAACTAAATCTATACCTATTTATAAAGCAACTTTTTTTCAAAGAATAACTAAGGGCTGACTTAACAGCTTCAAAAGATGGACCACACAGAGAACAGCAAGAGAGATGAAGACACAGTAACAAAAGGAACCACCATGCCTGATGCTGTGAACTACACTGAGAAGCATAGGTCTGAGGGATCATGAGCACATTAGTTTAAAGCCACAGTTTAAAAGGGCATTTGGAGAGAGGAGTTAAAGTGGAAGAGTAGTAGGATCATCCTGGGATTGCCTCATCATTTGAACACAGCTGGATTAACATCAAATCATTTGGAACATCTAGGAAATGAATCTGAAGATTGGGAGAATGATCTGCATGGTCAGAGGGAGAGAACATGGCAAGTATGAAGCACATAGACTTGAACTGGGGAGAGAAAAGCCATGGTACTGCAGTGGAGAGGGAGCCCTTTCTGCAGAGAGAATAGAGAAAGAAAGAGAGGGAGAGAGAGAGTATGCATCAGGTTTGCATAGAAAAACACCTCTCCAGAGGCACCTGGGTGGCTCAATGGGTTAAAGCCTCTGCCTTCAGCTCAGGTCATGATCCCAGGGTCCTGGGATGGAGCCCGCATCGGGCTCTCTGCTCACAGCAGGGAGCCTGCTTCCTCCTCTCTCTCAGCCTGCCTCCCTGCCTACTTGTGATTTCTGTCTATCAAATAAATAAATAAAATCTTTAAGAAAAAAAAAAAAGAAAAACACCTCTCCAAAACCAGTGAGTGGGGAGTTGAAAGGAACTAAGTATTGCAAATTTCTGCAAGCAGTGTGTGGAGCTCAAATTCTGAGGTTTTGAAACTGATTGACTTTCATTGGAGTCGAGACATGGTGGGTGATTCTAAAAAAAAAAAAAAAAAAAAAAAAAAAGGACACCTCAGGCCTGGGAGTGGAAAGCATGGTATAAGGATCCTCTGGGTCACACTGGGAGAAAACATTCCCCTTCCAGGTGTACATTTGGAAAAGGGTATATTGCCTCTCCAAGGACTAAAGCCCCTGCAGGTGCCATCAAGCAGCCTGTCATCTGCAGGGGAAAGAGATGCACACAAAGGACATAAAGCCTGACTGCAGCTTTTCACTGTGCTTCACCACAGATTCTGGGCACCTGTGCAGGTATATGACTGTTTTTCTGGGAGGAAACAGGACCAGACACAGCAAGGCTCTCTGATGGAAGAGGGGAGCAAGTCTATACCATGCCAGATCATTTAGCATTTGGAGTTTTGAACCCCAGCTGCACTCCAGAGATAAAAGGCGGGAGAGCTGTGGTGCCAGGCACACCAACAGCCCTAGGCACAAATGAGGCAAGGGCAGGGATCTGACAAAAGCCTAGGACACAAGAAGGGAGATTGTTTACTCTTTTGTGAGGACTTCTTAGACAATAGTAGGTACAAGATCCCCTATCCTAGGAGGAAAGAGTGAGGTGGTACCATTTTCTCCCTCAGTGGAGGTGGGAGCCACTACAACAACCCCCACCCACCCACTAAGTCCTGCAAGTGCCTGGTTACTAGGCAGGTCTGACTATGAGGGAGAACAGCAGGTGCTCCCCCAGAAGACCAACACTGGTACCCCACATGCACCAAGCCTACTTATGAGAGAGTGGTCCAAAGTGTTAGCTTCAGTTCTGGTGAAAATAGAACCAGCCTTTATTATATTTCTTTTTCTCTTTGGAATCAGACTTATAGTTTTTTTTGTCTATTTCTTGTTTTTTTGGCTTGTTTGTTTTAATACCTTTTCTCTTTTTTGGGATCAGGTATTTCTCCCCCACATTTTCTTTTTCTTTGGAATCAGGCTTAGAGTTTCATGTTTGTCTGTTTGGGTTTTTTTTTTTTGTTATTGCTCTTCCTTTTCTTTTTTTCTTTTTTAGATCAGGGTTTTGTTTTTTGTTTTTGTTTTTCATAACCAGGCTTACTTAAGAAACAAATCAAAGCACATCTAGTTAAAGGTCCAAATATTCCGCACTATAAGCAAGGAGGAACTCTGCATAGGACTGGCCTGTGGGAAAGAGCAGCCAAAACACAACAGCAGAGTACACACAGCATATACCAGAAACACTTACCAAAGTATCGGGCCCTGGACAGTTTATGAGCCCTTCTCACGGTAGCATTACTCTCAGGAACACAAAAAATGATAAGACAGAGGAACTCTCCCCAAAAGAAAGATGAATAAGAAATCACAGCCAGGGATTTTCTCAGAAGAGATATAAGCAATACATCTGAACAAGAACTTCGAGCAACAGTCATAAGAATGCAGGCGGGCTTGAAAGAAGCATAGATTACACCGGATGTGATCACAGTGAGGATGGAAGAAGCAGAGGAATGGATATGTGATATAGTGGACAAACTTGTGAAAAATAATGAGCCTGAAAATAAGGGGGGGGGCTATTAGATCATGAAGGTAGATTTAGGGAACTCTGTGATTCCAGAAAGTGCAACAATATCTGTAGCATAGGAATTCCAGAAGAAGAAGAGTAGAGTTGGAAAAGGGGGCAGAAGGTTTATTTGAGCAAATTATAGCTGAGAACTTCCTTAATCTGGGGGAAAGAAACAGGCATTCAAATCTAAGGGGCATAAAGAACTTCTCTCAAAACCAACAAAAACAGGTTAACAGCTAGACATATCATAGTGAAATTTGCAAAATGCAAAGAAAAAGAGAATTCTGAAAGGAGCTAGGGACAAAAGATTCCCAACCTACAATAGTAAACACAGAAAGTTAGCAGCAGACCTGTTTACAGAAACCTGGAAGGCCAGAAAGGACTGGCATGGTATATTCAACATGCTAAATGGGAAAAATATGCAGTCAGTCAAGCATACTTTAACCAGTAAAGCTGTCATTCAGAATAGAAGCAGAGATAAAGAGACAAATGAAAACTAAAGGAGTTCATGAACACTAAATCAGCTCTGCAAGAAATGTTAAAAGGAACCCCTTGAATGGGAAAGAGACCAAAAGCAACAAAGACTAGAAAGAAACAGAGGCAGTCTATAGGAATAATGACTTTACCAGTAATAGAATGGCACTATATTTATATCTATCAATAATTACTGAATGTAAATGGACTAAATGCTCCAATCAAAACACATATGGAATCAGAATGGATTAAAAAAAAAAGACCCATGGATATGCTGCTTACAAGAGACAAATTTTAGACCTAATACACCTCCAGATTGAAAGTGAGAGGGTGGAGAATAATTTATCATGCTAGTAGACATCAAAAGAAAGCTGGAATAGCCATATTTATATTAGACAAACTAGATTTTAAACCAAAGTCTGTAACAAGAGATGAACAAGGGCACCATATCATAATAAACAAGAACATCTAACAATTTTAACTATTTATGTCCCCAACTTGGGAGCAGCCAAAGAAACTCATTAATAATCACCCAATAATAATAGGGGGCTTTAAACCCTATTCACAACAATGGACAATTCATCTAAACAGAAGATCAACAAGGAAATGATGGCTTTGAATAACACACTGGACCAGATGGACTTAACAGATATATTCAGACATTTCATCCTAAAACATCAGAATATACATTCTTTTGAAGTACACATAGAACATTCTCCAGAAGAGATCACATAGTGGGCCACAAATCAGGCTTTTATTGGTACAAAATGACTGAGATCCCACCATGCATTTTTTCAGACTACAACGCTATGAAACATGAAATCAACCACAGGAAAAAAATTGGAAAGACCACAAATGCATGAAAGTTAAACAACATCCTACTAAAGAATGAATGGGTTAAATAGGAAATTAAAGAAGAAATTTTTTAAATACTTGGAAAAAATACATGGAAAGCATGTATTTTTAAAAATACATGGAAGCAAATGAAAATGAAAACACAACCATCCAAAACCTTCAGGATGCAGCAAAGGCAGTCATGAGAGGGAAGTATTAACAATACAGGCCTTCCTCAAGAAGAAAAGTCTAAGATACAAAACCTAACCTTATATCTAAAGGAGCTACCCTACAAGCAATTTCACTACTGGGTATTTATCCCAAAGATACAAATACAGTGACCTGAAGGGACACCTCCACCCAAATATTTATAGCAACAATGTCCACAATAGCCAAACTATGGAAAGAACCCAGATGTCCATCAGACAAATGGATAAAGAAGATGTATGTGTATGTGTGTGTGTGTATGCTCATGCACACACATGCACAAATGTGTGTGAATGGTGAAATACTACACAGTCATCAAAAATGAAATCTTGCCATTTGCAACAATGTAGATGGAACTAGAAGCTATTATGTTAAGCAAAATAAGTCAATTAGAGAAAGATAATTATCCTATGATCTTACTGACATGTAGAATTTAAGAAACAAGGCAGAGGATCACAGGGGAAAAGAGGAAAAATGAAACAAGATGAAACCAGAGAGGGAGGCAACCATAAGGGACTCTTAATCTCAGGAAACAAACTGAGGGTTGCTGGAGGGTTGTGGAAGAACAGGGTAACTGAGTGATCGACATTGGGGAGGGTATGTGTTATAACAAGAACTGGGTATTACATAAGACCTAATCACAGACCTGTACCTCTGAAACAAATAATACATTATATGTTAATTAATTGAATTTAATTTTTTTGAAATCCAAAAAAATAAAATTTAATTTAATATTTTAAAAAGAGCCAAAGCAATCTTGAAAACAGAAAAGCAAATCTGGAGGCATCACAATTCCAGACTTCAAGTTATATTACAAAGCTTTAGTGATCAAGACAGTATGGTACTGGCACAAAAACAGATACATAGATCTTCTGAGTAGAAAACCCAGAAGAAAAGAATGAGAAGAAAACCCACAACTACATGGTCAATTTATCTTTAACAAAGCAGGAAAGAATATCCAAAGGAATAAAGTCTCTTTAACAAATGGTTTTGGGAAAGCTGGACAGCACCATGCATAAGAATGAAATCAGACCACTTCCTTACAACATATACAAAAATAAATTCCAATAGATGAAAGACCTAAATGTAAGACAGGAAACCATTAAAATGCTAGAGGAGAAAACAGGCAGCAACCTCTTTAACCTTGGCTGCAGCAACTTTTTACTAGACACATCTCCAGAGTCAAGGGAAACAAAAGAAATAATGAACTGTTGGGACCTCATCAAGATAAAGGACACAGTGAAGGAAACAATCAGTAAAACTAAAAGGCAACCGATGGAATGGGAGAAGATACTTGCATAGGGCTAGTATCCAGAATCTATAAAGAACTCATCAAAATCAACACCCAAAAAGTAAATAACCCAATTAAGAAAAGAGCAGAAGACATGAATAGACATTTCACCAAAGAAGACATATGAATGGCCAACAGACACATGAAAAGATGCTCCATATCACTCATCATCAGGGAAACAGAAATTAAACCCATGAGATATCACCTCATACCCATCAGAATGGCTAAAATTAACAACTCAGGAAACAACGGATGTTGGCAAGCATACAGAGAAAGGAGATCCCTTTTACACTGTTGGGGGGATGCAAACTGATGCCATTCTGGAAGAATATAGAGGTACCTTATACAAGGCCAGCATTACCCTGATACCAAAGACAAAGACCTTTCATAAAAACAAAATTATATGGAACACCTGGGGGCTCCATGGGTTAAGAGTCTGCCTTTGACTCAGGTCATGACCATAGGGTCCTAGGATTGAGTCCTGCCCTGGGCTTCTTGCTTGGGGTTCTTGCTTCTTGCGGGGGAGCCTGCTTCTTCCTCTGCCTGCTGCCCCCCCTGCTTGTGCACTCTTTTTCTCTCTGACAAATAAATAAAATCTTTTAAAAACTGTATGGTATTTTTCTTTCTCTGACTTCTTTCACTTAGCATAATACTCTCTAGCTCCATCCATGTCATTGCAAATGGCAAGATTGCATTCTTTTTGATGGCTAAGTAATATCAGAGAAATAGATGATAGGTAGGTAGGTGATAGGTTAATAGAGAGATAGATGATAGATAGGGAGGTGGATAGTTAGATAGATGATAGATAGATAATCACTTCTTTCTCCATTCATCAGTCAGTGGACATTTGGGCTCTTTCTCCATAATTTGGCTATTGTTAATAGTGTAGATATAAACATTAGAGTGCATGTACTGCTTCAAATCAACATTTTTGTGTCCTTTGGATAAATACTTAGTGGTGTAATTGCTGGGTTGTAGGTAGTTCTTTTTTTTAACTTTCTGAGGAAGCTCCAAGCTGTTTTCTGGAGTGGCTGCACCAGTTTGCATTCTTAACCACAATGTAAAAAAGTTCCCCTTTCTCTGCATCCTCACCAACATGTTGTTAAGTTATTAATTTTAGTCATTCTGACAGGTAAGAGGTGGTATCTCATCATAGTTTTGATTTGTATTTCCCTGATGAGGAGTGACATGAAACACCTTTTCATGTGTCTATTAGCCATCTGTAGGTCTCCTTTGGAGAAGGAGAGATCTATTCTCCTACTGGATAAGGAGACGTGTCTATTCATGTCTTCTGACTATTTTTTAACTGGATTATTTATTTTTTGGGTGTTCAGTTGTCTAAGTTCTTTATACATTTTGGATACTAACCCTTTATCAGTTAGGTCATTTGCAAGTATCTTCTCCCATTCCATTGATTGCCTTTTAGTTTTGTTGATTGTTCTGTTCATTGTGCAGAAGCTTTTTATTTGGTGAAGTCCCAATAGTTTATTTTCACTTTTGTTCCCCTTGCCTCACCTGACCTATCTAGAAAAAAACTGCTACAGCTGATGTTAAAGAGATTATTGCCTGTCTTCTCCTCTAGAATTTTAATGGTTTTCTGTCTTACATTTAGGTCTTTCATCTATTGGAATTTATTTTTGTGTATGGTGTAAGGAAGTGGCCTAGTTTCGTTCTTTTGCACGGTGCTGTCTAGTTTTCCCAACACCATTTGTTAAAGAGACTTTTTCCTTTGAATATTCTTTCCTGCTTTGTTGAAGATTAATTGACCGTGTATTTGTGGGTTCATTTCTGGGTTTTCTACTCTGTTCTTTTGATCTGTTTTTGTGCCAGTACCATACTGTCTTGATCACTAAAACTTTGTAATATAACTTGAAGTCTGGAATTGTGACGCCTCCAGCTTTGCTTTTCTGTTTTCAAGATTGCTTTGGCTATTCAGGGTCGTTGGTAGTCCCATACAAATTTTAGGATTATTTGTTCTAGCTCTGTGAAAAAATACTGGTGGTACTTTGGGACTGCATCAAATGTGTAGATTCCTTTGGGTAACATAGACATTTTAACAATATTCATTCTTCCAATCCATGAGGATGGACTGTTTCTCCATTTCTTTAGCTTCAAGTTCTTTCATCTATGTCTTAGAGTTTTTGGAATACAGATCTTTTACTCCTTTGATTAGGTTTACTTCTAGGTATGTTATGGCTTTTTTTTTTTTTTTTTTTGGTGAGATTGTAAAAGGAATCAATTCTTTAATTTCTCTTTCTGCTGCTTCATTATGGAATACAACAGATTTCTGTAGGTTGATTTTGTATCCTGCAACTTTACTAAATTCATGTATCAGTTCTAGCAATTTTTTGGTGAAGTCTTTTGAGTTTTCTATACAGAGTATTAGGTCATTATCTGCAAATAGTAAAAGTTTAACTTCTTCCTTGCTAATTTGGATGCCTTTTATTTCTTTGTCTGATTGCTGTGGTTAGGAATTTAAGAAACAAAACAAACAAACCTGTGGGGGTGGGGTGTGGGAGAAGGAGAAGAAAACCAAGAAACAGACACTTAACTACAGAGAACAAACTGATGGTTACTGGAGGAGATGTGAGTAGGGGGGATGGGTTAAATAGGTAATGGGGATTTAAGGACGGCACTTGTGATTGACCCCAAGTGTTGAATTTAAGTGTTGAATCACTAAATCCTAAATCACTAAATCCTACACCTGAAACCAATATTATAGTGTATGCCAACTAGCTGGAATTTAAATAAAAATTTGGAAAAAAAAAACACTATAGGCTAATATCCCTGATGAACATGGATATAAAAAATCCTCAACTAAATATTAGCCAACTGAATTCAACAATACACTAATAAGATATTCCTCAAGAGTAATTAGGATTTATTTTAGGGATGCAGGGTTGGTTCTATATTCACAAATCAATCCACATAATTCACCACATTGACAAAGTAAAGGCTGAAAATCATATGATAATTTCAATAAGTACAGAAAACATTTGACAAAATCCATTATCCACTCATGATAAAAAAACTCTCAACACAGTGGGTGTAGAGGGAACCTTATCATAATAAAGGCATGTATGCAACCACCATAGAAAACAGATTGGAGGTTTCTCAAAAAATTAAAAATGAAAATACCTTGCAATTCAGTAATTCCATTACTGGATATTTACCCAAATAAAACACTGATTCAAAAAGATATATGCACCCCTGTGTTTACTGCATTATTTACCAAAATATAAATATATATATTTATATTTTGTATATGTGTGTGTGTGTATGTATATATATATGACACTTCAGCAACTGAAGTGTCCATCCATAGATGATGGGTTAAGAAGATGTGGCATATATATAATATTACTCAGCCATAAAAAAGAATGAGATCTTGCCATTTCCAACAACAAATGAGATCTTGCCATTTCCAAAGACCATTTCTTGGTCTTGGATGGACCAAGAAGGTATCATGCCAAATGAAATAAGTCAGAAAGACAAAGACAAACATGACAATATTTCACTTCTATGTGGAATCTAAAAATAAAATGTACAAACAAAGAAACAAAAAGCAAAATTAGACCCATAAGCACAGAAAACAAACTATAATTACCAGATCAGAGAGGGATTGGGGAACAGGTAAAATGGGTGAAGGGTACTGGCAGGTAAAGGCTTCCAGTTATGGAATGTATAAGCTATCAGGGTGAAAGGTAACGCATAAGAAATATAGTCAATGGTATTGTAAGAGCATTGTATGGGGACAAATGGTAGCTACACTTACGAGTACTGCGTAATGTGTAGAGTTGTCAAATGTACTATGTTGTACACCTGAAATTAACATTGTGTATCAACCATACTTCAATTAAAAAATAAAGTTTGAACAGTTAGTGTATTAGACCCAGCAATTCCACTCCTAGGTATCTATGCAAGAAAAATGAAAACATATGTCCATACAAAAATTACACTAATGTTAACAGCAACATTATTCATAATGATGAAAAAATGGAAATAACCTAAATGTATTTCAACTGATGAACTGATAAATATGATATGGATTGTTTGGTCATAGAAAGAAATGAAGTACTGATACATGCTACAACATGGATGAAATTAAAGTCTATGAAGCAAAAAAAGCCATCCACAAAGGCCACAGAATCCATGTATATAAGATGTCCTGAACAGACAAATTAGAGACAAACAAATGGTTGCTTAGGGTTAAGGAGAACCTGGAGGGCTCAGTCAGTTAAGTATCCAACTATTGATTTTGGCTCAGGTTGTGGTCTAACTGTCATGAGATCAAGCCCCCCATCAGGGTCCACACTGTGCATCGAGCCTGTTTAAGATTCTCTCTCCCTCTTCCTTTGCTCCTCTCCCTCCTAATCCCACTCATGCTCATTCTTTAAAAAAAAAAAAAAAAAAAAAAGTGGTTACTTAGGGCTAAGAATGGGAGTTTGGGTAAATGAAGAGTGACTGCTAATGAGTGGCATTTTGGAGGGGGGGTAATGATTTTAGAAGATAGTGGTAATGGTTGCACACCACAGAATATACAGGAAAACGAATCAAATTAGACATTAAATAAATGAATTCTATGATATGCAAATTATGTCTCCATAAATTTGCTGTAAAAGTTAAGAAATACAAATAAGAAAAAAGAAAGAAAAAATCCTGTAAGGTCCATAATCCTATCACCTAGAGAAAACCACTGTCGCATTTTATTGATACTGTCCCAAATTATACTGTTGCCCTATGTGCTTTTTCATTAATCATATATTATAAACATCTTTCCCTGTCAATAAACCCACCTCAACATAAAACAAAATAGAGAGAGAGACTAAGTCCAGGCCAGGGTGAACATCTACATGAGAACACACCAGAAAGATTGGGAAAGGTGACTATTTTCTCTAATATGCAGAAACAAACACACAGAGCCACGGAAAATGAAGAAGAAGAAAAATACATTCTAAATGAAAGAACAAGATAAAATTCCAGAAAAAGACCTTAATGAAATGAAGATAAGTGATTTACCTGGTAAAGAGTTTAATATAATGTTCATAGAGATGCTCACCAAGGTCAGGAAAACAATGTATGAAGAAAGTGAGTATTTCAGCAGAGATAGAAAACATAAGAAAGCACCAAATAAAAAACACATAAGTGAAGAATATGATAATTGAATGGATATGTTAAATAATAGGGTTCAACACTAAGCTAGATCAAACAGAAGAAAGGATTGATAAACTCAAAAACAGGTCAGTAGAATTCATCCAATCAGAAGAGCAAAAGAAAAGGGAATTAGAAAGAGTGAACATAGCTTAAGGGACTTCAAATATATCAACAAGCAAATTAATATTCACATTACAGGGGTCCCAAATGAAGAAACGTGGTCAGAAGTCTTATTCAAATAATGGCTGAAAAGAAATAGACATCCAGATCCAGGATGCCCAGAAAGTTTAAAACAAATCTGAAAAGACCCAGACCAAGCCACAGTGTAATAAATTGTCCAACATTAAAGACAAAGAGATCTTTAAAACAGCAAGAGAAATACAGCTTGATATATATCTATTATAGATATATATCAAGAGAAATACAACTTGATATATATCTAGATTTCTAAATATCTATCTAGATATATATGTAAGAGAAATAAGAATATCAGCAGATTTTTTTTTTTTAGCAGAAACTTTGCAGGCCAGCAAAGAGTGGCATAATAAATTCAAGTGCTAAAAGAAAAAGTCTGCCAACCCAAAATAACCTACCCAGAAAAGCTGTCCTTCAGCATTGGTGAAATAAGGTTTTCCAGACCAAAAAAAAGCTGAAAGAGTTCGTTACCATTAGCCCAGCCTTTCAAGAAATGCTGAAATCACTTCTTCAAGCTGAAGTGGAAGGACACTAACTAGTAATAGGAAAACATATATAAGTATAAATTTCATCAATAAAGACAAATATATAGTTAAATTCGGAATACTCTAATATTAATGGTAGTGGGTAAATCATTTATAAATTTAGCATAAAGGCCAAAAGGCAAAAGTATTAAAAATAACTGCAATGATTTTTTTTTATTTTTTTTAAAGATTTTATTTATTTATTTGACAGAGAGAGATCACAAGTAGGTAGAAAGGCAGGCCGAGAGAGAGAGGAGGAGGAAACAGGCTCCCTGCCGAGCAGAGAGCCCGATGTGGGACTCGATCCCAGGACCCTGAGATCATGACCTGAGCCGAAGGCAGCGGCTTAACCCACTGAGCCACCCAGGCGCCCCCGCAATGATTTTTAATGGATATATAAGGTAAAAAGATGTAAATTGTGACATCAAAAACAAAGTGTTGGAGGAGTTAAAGATACAGCTTTAGCATGTGTTCAAAGTTATTACCAGGTTAAAATAGACTGATATATTTTATGTAAGTCTCATAGTAACCACAAAGCAAAAACCTATAATAGATACAAAAAAAACAAAGAGAAAGAATCCAAACATACAACAAAACTAGGTTATCCAGACCAAAAAAAAAAAAAAAATCAATAAGGAAATCTTGGACTTAAATAACAAATTAGAACAGTTGGACTTAACAAATACTTATAGACATTCCATAATAGTAGCAGGATATACATTTTTAAATGCACATGGAACATTCTTCAGGATAAAGCACATTAGGCTACAAATCAAGTCTTAAGTAACTTAAAAAGCTTGAAATTATATCAAGTATCTTTTCTAACTTCAAAGGTATAAAACTAGAGATCAATTATAAGAAGGAAACTGTAAAAAAAAAAAAAGAAGGAAACTGTAAAATTCATGAATATCTGGAGATTAAAAAACACACTTTGAATAATGAATAAAGGAAAAATCAAAACTGAAATAAAAAATACCTTGAAACAAGTAAAAAAGAAATACAACATACCTAAAACTTATAGGATGCAAGAGAGCAGTTTTAATAGGAAAGTTTATAGTGATAAATACTTATATCAGGAAACAAAAAAAAAATCTTGAACCAACTTAACCTTATACCTCAATGAACTAGGGAAAAAAAGCAAAAAGCACAAAGCACAACCTAGTGGAAGGAAGGAAATAACAAAAAATCAAAGTAGGAATAAAGGAAATTGAGACTTAAAAGACAATAGAAAAGATCAATGAAAGTAAGACATGGGAATTTTTTTTTGAAAAAATAAAAACAAAATTGATAAACTTTTAACTAGACTCATAAAGAAAATAGAGAGGACTGGGTGCCTGAGTGGCTCAGTTGGTTAAGCATCTCCCTTCAGCTCAGGTCATGATCCCAGGGTCCTAGGATTGAGTCTCACATGGGGCTCCCTGCTCAGTAAGGAGCCTCTTCTTCCTCTGTCTCTGTTCCTTCTCCCTGCTCATGCTCTCTCTCTCTATCTCTCTCTCTCACTCTCAAATAAATAAAACCTTATTTTTTAAAAAAAGAAAGAAAATGAAAGGATTCAAATAAAGTCAGAAATCAAGGAGGAGATACTATAACTGAAACACAAATCATCCTGAGAGACTACTATGAATAATTATATGCCACCAAATTGGACTACCTAGAAGAAATGAGTAAGTTCCTAAAAATGTACAACCTATGAAGTCCAAATCATGAAGAAATAGAACACATCAAATTACTAGTAAGGAGATTGAATTAGTAATCAAAAACCTCCCAATAAACAAAAGTCTAGGATCAGATTGTTTCACTGGTGAGTTATATCAAATATTTAAAGAATTAATACAAATTCTGCTCAAACTCTTCCAAAAAATAACAGAAGAGGGAAAATTTACAGATTGTTTTATGAGGCCAGCATTAACCTGATACCAAAATCAGACAAGAATACTACAAAAGAAGAAAAAAAAACTCTTAGCAATTTTTTAAAAGGAGAATACACCATGATCAAGTGAAATTTATCCTAGGACTCCTGATTTAACAATAACTGTGACCCACAATATTAAAAAATAACATATAAAAACCATACGGTCATCTCAATATGCATATAAAAATCATTTGATAAAAAGTACCTATCCTTCTCGAAAAAAAACTATTAATTTTTTTAATAAACTAAGAACTTAATGGAATTTCATCAGCCTAATAAAGTGCTTCTAAAGGTCTGATGTCACATTTGATAATGAAAGACTGAATGCTTCTCCTCAGATTAGCAATAAGATATGGATGTTCACTCTCTCCTAGACAGTACAATGAGTCAAGAAAGAGAAGACAGAGATTGGAAAGTAAGAATCTTCTTTCTCACGTGAAACATGACCATATTCATAAAAAAGAAAAATGTTCTACTTGAGCTAGTAAGTGAGCTTAGCAAGATCACTGGAATAAGGGGTGTCTGGGTGGCTCAGCCTGGTTGTGTCTGCTTTCAGCTCAAGGGATGATCCCAGGATCCTAGGATCAAGCTGCACACTCAGCAAGGAGCCTGCTTCTTTCTCACATTTTCCTTGCTTGTGCACACACACACAAACTCTCTCTCTCTTTCTCTCAAATAAATAAAATATTTTTTAAAAAGATCACCGTGTTAAAGATAAATATAATAAAATCAGTGGAAAGAGTTCCCACTTCTAAGAAGAGGGAATAGACTTATATATCCCTATCTTCCCTGATAAATGCAAATAAAACCCCTAAACATTATATATAAAACATGAGAAGATTCTGAAATGTAAAAAGAAGACCACAAACCACAAAGAACCTTGGGACCCAAGGAAGTATATGGCGGTAAAATCTCTAGACTTTCTTATTGCCTCATATATCTCACATGTGGATCTAAAGAAAATGGCCACTACAAATACAAAAGATTTAGACAAAAAAAGCCCAACTAAATCTTGCTCTTTCTATTCTTGATCTTAGTAAGACAGAAAACTTTTAAGATAATAAACGTTCTATTCTAGTCATACTGCACGCACACACGTGACCCAACCTCCACCCAGCCAGTAAAGGTCAAGTGGGGAATCTATACTTTTATCACCAGCAGACTTTAACAAGGTGACACAACCCTTATAGGTATGGTGTTAAAGGAGGTGAGTCCTGGTGACCATAACCTCATCTCCAGGGTGTGATAACAAGCCTACCTATCACAGTTGCAGTAGAGACACCATAGGGAACCTGGACTTCTACCATTACCCAGTAGTAACAAGGCGATCCACCACTCCTTGTTGAGGTGGTGTCTGAGGAAGACTAGTGGAACATGAAGACTTTTTAACCATCTTCCACAATATCAGTAGAAGACAACTAGAGAGCAAAGTTATTAGAGACAGCCCTAGTAGGGATCTAGAACTCCAACTGCTGACCAGCAAGTGCCCCTTCCTTCCTCAGGTGTCAACTGTGGAAAAAATGGGTAACCTGGACTTCTATACCCATGAGATGGCATTCCCCCTTATCCTGTTCAAGTCAGAAAAAGCCAGCTAAAACTGAATATATATATATATATAGAAGATTCAGAGTCTCATAATACTCCAATGTCCAGATTTCAATAAAAAATCATTTGTCATACCAAGAATCAGGATGACCTCAACTTGAATAAGAAAAGAATGATTGGGGCGCCTGGGTGGCTCAGTGGTTTGGGCTGCTGCCTTCGGCTCGGGTCATGATCTCAGGGTCCTGGGATCGAGCCCCGCATCGGGCTCCCTGCTCCGTGGGAAGCCTGCTTCCCTCTCTCTCTCTCTGCCTGCCTCTCTGCCTACTTGTGATCTCTGTCTGTCAGATAAATAAATAAAATCTTTAAAAAAAAGAAAAAGAAAAAAAGAAAAGAATGATTACCAGTTTCCAAATCCAAGATGATAGAGATGTTAGAATAATATGACAATTTTAAAGCAGCCATTTGTAGAGTGCTTCAACAATTAGAAAGGTGCTTAAAACAAATGGAAAAATAGAGTTCAGAAAGAAATGGAAAATACAAAAAAGAACTAAATGGAAATTTTAGAGCTGTAAAGTACAGTAACCAAAAGAACACTTAATGGATGGGCTCAACACCAGAATGGAGGAAAAAGAGAAAAGAAAAATTAATTTGAAGATAGAACAATAGAAATTATCCAATCTGAATAACAAAAAAGACACTACAAACAAACTACATATATATATATATATATATATATATTATATATATATATATTTTTTAATCCCACACAGAGCCTCAGAGATCTCACATTTGTGTCATTGGAATCCAAAAGGAAAGGTAAAAGAGGACAGGGCTTCAAAAAAGCTATAAGAAATAATAGCTGGAGACATCCCAAATTTCAGCAAGAGATATACATACCGACTCAAGAAGTTTTATGAATCCCAAAAAGGATAAATTCAAAGATGTACCAAGATACATTATAGTCAAACTTCTGAAAACTAAGGAGAAAAAAAAATATTGAAAGCATCAAGACAAAAATAACACTTTATATATAGGGGAGGGAAGCAATTTGAACAGCAGAAGATTGATCATAAGAAACTAT
Source organism: Mustela putorius furo (assembly GCF_011764305.1). Taxonomy (NCBI): domain Eukaryota; kingdom Metazoa; phylum Chordata; class Mammalia; order Carnivora; family Mustelidae; genus Mustela; species Mustela putorius. Next base: position 38,513,734 of record NW_025421987.1, read on the forward strand.
GGAGTCCAGCAGAAAGAAGCACAATACGTTTCACATGTTGAAAAGGAGAAATGTTGGCACAGAATTTTATGTCTAGCAAGAATATCCTTCCAGAATGAAAGAGAGATCAAGTCATTCTTAGATGAAGGAAAGCTAAGAATTTGTCACCAGCATACCAACCCTAAAAGAATGGCTGAAGGAAGTTTTCTAAGCAGAAATGAAATGATAGAAGAAGGAACTTTGGAACATTAAGAAGGAAGAGATTAAAATTTTAATAGTAAAAATATTGGCAAATACATTTTACTTCTATGGTCTAAGCTATGTTTTGATGATTAAAAAAACTACAACCTTGTCTGATATAGTTCTAAAACATGTCTAGAGAAAATATTAATACAATTATACTATATACGATGGAAACAAGAGGATGTGGGGGGTGTAAAGGGACTTGAGAGCAGGTAAGTTTTTTACATTTCATTCAAGCTGATAAAATGTCAACACCAGTAGACTGGGTAAGTTGTGTATACATAATGTAATAATATCCAGGGAAAATGCTTAAAAAATGCTGTACAGAGTTATACTCTCAAAACCATTATAATCATGTTGGAACTCTTAAATATTTAAGTAAACCACAGGAAATTATGGAAAAATAAAATAAAAACCCACAGAGAACATTCTCTTTGATGGCCGAGTAATATTCCATTTTATATATATATACCACATCTTTATTCATTCATCTGTGGACTGACATCTGGTCTCTTTCCATATTTTGCAACAATGCTGAATGGAACTAGAGGGTATTATACCAAGCAAAATAAGTCAGAGAAAGAAAAATACCATATATGATTTCACTCATGTGGAATTTAAGAAACAAAACAGATGAATATAGGGAAAGGGAAGGAAAAATAAAGTAAGATGGAAATTGAGAAGGAAGAAAACCATAAGAGACGCTGAACTCCTGGAAACTAACTGAGGGTTGCTGGAGGGAAGGTTGTTGGAGGGAAGGGATAATTGGGGAAAGGCCCTAAGGAGAGCACATGAAGAAATGTATACTGGGTCTTATATGTAACTGTTGAATCAATAAATTACACCTCTGAAACTATAAAAAATATGGAGAACAGAAGACAAAATAAAAAATAGCAGATATAAGCCTGAAATATCAATAATTACTTGTGTACACATATAAATAAATCCATGTGTAAATTACATAAGTATAAATGGTTTAAATCTAAAAACTGAAGAACTGAGATTAATAGAGTGGATTAAAAAACATAACCCTAGGGGCGCCTGGGTGGCTCAGTGGGTTAAAGCCTCTGCCTTTCGCTCAGGTCATGATCCCAGGGTCCTGGGATCGAGCCCTGCATCGGGCTCTCTGCTCGGCGGGGAACCTGCTTCTTCCTCTCTCTCTGCCTGCCTCTCTGCCTACTTGTGATCTCGGTCTGTCAAGTAAATAAATAAAATCTTTAAAAATATATATATAACCCTACTATATACTGGTAATAAAAGACAAATTTCAAACAATAATATAGGCAGGTTAAAGTAAAAGAATGAAAACCAATATATCATTTGAATACTGAATTCTTTCTATTTAAGATCAGGAGCAAGTTGTAGATGTCCTATTGTATTTCAACATTATACTAGAAATACTAGCCAGCCTGACAAGAAAATAAGAGAAATAAAAGGCAAACAAATGGGACAAAAAGTTAAACTATCCCTATTTACAGATGATAAGATTGTCTACACAGAAAATTCTAAGGAACCTACCAAAAAACTCATAATAAAACAGTTCAGCAAGGCCACAGGATAACAGATAAACATACAAAGAAATCAATTGTAATTCTATACTAACAATAAACATGAACACATAAGATACCAAATTAAAAGCCCAATATCATGTATATTGCCAAAAAAGTGAAATTTTTATGTCTGATTCGAACAAAATAGGTGTAGGACTTTTACACTAAGAACAAAACACTGATGAAAGAAATCAAAGAAGATCTAAATAAATGGAGAATCATACCATGTCCACAGATTAGAGGCTCAACATAATAAATATGTCAAGATTTTATTCATAAATACAGACAAAAGTATTCTAAAATTTAGATAGAAAGGCAAGGCAACTGGAATGGTTAAACAATTTAGGGATAAAGAAAATATAATGAGAGAAGCAATTTCAAGATCTATTACACAGCTACAGTAATCAAGGCAATGTGCTTTCAGCAAAGGAACAGACACAAAGATCAGTGGAGCAGAACATGAACTTAGAATAGACACACACAAAATGCCCAGATGATTTTTGACAAAGGTGAAAATTGAAAGCCAATTGCAAAAAAGGAGAGAGAGCCTTTTCAATAAATGTGCTGGAGCAATTGAAAATCCACAGGCAAAAAAACAAAAACAGGGGCACCGGGGTGGCTCAGTGGGTTAAGCCTCTGCCTTCGGCTCGGGTCATGATCTCAGGGTCCTGGGATCGAGCCCCGCATCGGGCTCTCTGCTCAGCAGGGAGCCTGCTTCCTCCTCTCTCTCTCTCTCTCTCTGCCTACTTGTGATCTCTGTCTGTCAAATAAATAAATAAAATCTTTAAAAAAAAAAAAAAAACCTAACTCTCACACCTTATACAAAAGTTAACACCAAATGGATAATAGACTTAAATGTAAAAGGTAAAACTGTAAAACTTTTAGGAAAAAAATAGGAGAAAATCATTGGGGAATAGGGCTAGGCAGAGGTTCTTAGACTTGACAGCAAAAATAAGATTGATAGAAGGAAAAATTTATAAATTGGGTTTAACAAAATTAAACCTTTCACTCTGCAAAAGACCCTATTAAGGGAATAAAAAGACAAGATACAGCCTGGGAGAAAATATTTGAAAACCACATAACCAACAAAGAACTAGTATCTAAAACATATAAAGAACTCTCAGAACTTAATGGCAAAATAACAATCTTATTTGAACATGGGAAAAAGACGTGAAGAGACACTTCACCAAGCTTATGTAGGTGGCAAATAAAACAAGCAAAAATGGGCTTTTAAATAAAAGTACCTCCTACCACAGTTTTTAAAAGCCAACTTTAAATGATGAGAGACCTGAAGGCGAAAGCCAACACTGTAAGATAATAGAACATTACGAAAAATAACCTGATGTTAGAATAGATAGGAATTTCTTATCCTTAAAAATCACTAAGTCTATTCACAAAATGGAATTCCTGGGCCCAAAACCCTAAGTATCATGGAAGTTCCACTAAGGTATCACTACTTTAAAAGATCCAGAGGATCTGTCTTCAATACTCCATCTCTGTTTCAGTTTCAAAGATACTTTGAAACGCACATTAAAATGAAAAGTTTAGGTAAAGAAAGAAAAGGAAAGGAAAGGGGGAGAAAGGAAGGGAGGGAGGGAAGAAAGAAAGAAGGAAACAAAAATGCACTCACAGTTCCTCCCATTCTTTTTTTCGTTGCTGAATCTTCAGTTGGGCCCTTTCAGCTTTTAATATAAGTTTCCTTGTTTTCTCAATTTGATTTTCCACCATAATTTCACTCAGGGTTTTAGGCCGAAATTTCTTCCCTTTCTCTATAATTGATTCTTCTGGCACACTAATGTTCCCACCTGTACAGAGAGTCAACATTTTTTTTTTCCAATCTTCTTGAAACATCAAAATGAAATTCTCAAATTTTTTTAAACCTGCCATATTCTAAAAAACAGAATGTAATGAATCTATAAATCACAATTTTCTAACAACTACCATGAATTAAACCCCATAATAAGTATTTTAGAATAATAAAAGAAAGAAATCTAAGTCACAGCATTTGCTCTAAAGGACCTTATTGAAAAGTTGGCAAGACGAGACATAACAAATTATTAGAAAACAAGACAAATAATGAGACGCCACTGACAGACAAACCGAGAAGTTGGGTGGGAATACTTGCGATATGGTGGGAGAAGGGAAAAACAAGCAGGTCCTATCTGACATATCTAATTTGGGGTGGCATGTACTGACTGCACTGGTCTGTGGCCATTTGAAAAATTGGTCAGAAACACACAATCAAACCTATGATTTAAGAATTACACATCTACTGAGGCAATTTCTTACTTTATGTTCAAGCTACAAGAGAGATAAACTTTAGATATATATTCTGGAAAAAAGTTAAATAAATATGGGATGGTCATATAATTATAACTCATAATTTCAACTTTCATATTTCAAATATATGGGAATATGGAAAAGCAGGAGTTTAACATCGCTTGGTATAATTCAGCCTGGAATCTCTAAGAACTTGTAGAATTCAGAGAGGAGAGGAATGAATTGGTCACTTTAGGAGAAGCCTGGGTATAAAAGTATCAGGTGTAATTAGGGAACAGTGAGCAAGATGACAGGCTAAAAATACCAGCAGAACAGTATGAAAATGCACCATTAATAGGAAACAATAGGGATATACTGTGGAAAAGATTAAATACCAGGAAAATGACTTCAGAATTTATCTGAAAGGAGCCATTCAAGTTTTCTCAATGAAGAGGATAAAGCAACATTAATGTCAGTAGTGTATCATGGGCACTAGCTGTGCTGTCCTTTATTTTTTATTGGACTCTCTGAGTCATTCCCAGAATTCTTGCATTCCTCCTAGTCATCTGTAGTCACCTTGTGGGCAGTTACAAGAGCAGGTTGCAGCAATTAAGGGGTACTCTCTTCACACCTGAATTCTCAGCTCATCATTCTGTTTAAAGTATATGCTCTTAGAAAATAGATGGAAATGTCATCTCCTATCCCCACACCCTGGGGTGGGGTCCAAGAATCAGCAAAGAAACACTACCTAGAAAATAGCAACTAGAGAAAGCCTAGATTTAAGAATAGGTAGATGTTGGAAGTAAGAAATTAGCAGCATCAAGTACTCTAACCCACTCAGTCACATATCCAGGGTGGGTTTTCCTTAGCAATCTGCATTAAAGAGCTGGTGTGGAACATTTGCTGGAGGAACATGGCCTCCCATTCTGAGCCATACCACACACCCCTATCACTCTTGATTATTATTCCAAAGGAATAAAAAAAGGGAGACAACAGATGAAGCTCAAGCCATCAAAAAGGGTTCAAAGGTTCTGCCTACAAAAAGACAAATTCAGTTTTGAAAACTTAATAAGTAAGGATTTAAAAGCCTTCTTGTTATTTAGGATACCTGTATCTTTCTGGCTATCTTTCCTTCCAGCTCCTTCTTTTTCCAACCTCTCCAGTTTGCTTGTTCTTCTGTCTGACAGACTTGTTCGCTTGGACTTGCAATACTTAGATGGCTTCACAAGCCTATAGGAGGATATCTTGTGATCACTTTGTATGGCATGAACCACAATAGTATCACTTTCCAATGACTCACGAAATCTGAAAAAATATAACAAGTATTTGCAATAGTCACCATCTAAATCAATTATACCATTTTAATAGTTCTGCATGATTAATAAAATAAGACCACAATGCACTATGCTTATAAATATTATATTGTACTAGATCCAAAATTTGACAATGCATTAACCAATACGATGTGACAGAAATTGCATAGGACTCAGTTAAAGAGCAAGTAGAGTTTTCTTTCTAATGGAAACATTTAACAAACTATTATTAATCAGTATGATGCCACTGTTTTGCTAATGTATAGAAAAATGAAAAACTTTCAGGTAGTCTGTAATTTAATGGTAAGTGGGTCATATCAAATTCTAACAAAAAGTATTCTACCTATCTATTATGTCATATGAGATATCTCATGTGTGTGTGTGTGTGTGTGTGTGTGTGTGTGTGTGATATGTTACCCTTTTGCCTCTACAAAAAATATTAAACTCAGGAATTTATATTATTAGTTCACTTTTATTTTATAGCCCACAGGAATTTGTTCTTTATCAATTAATGGTTAATTGTTGTTTTTTGGGGGTGGGGGACTCGTTCATAATTATTCCCCATTCTTTAATTTTAGAATTTAACTTACTTGTGTATATAGCAATTATTCCTAGTTTATCTGCCTTTCTTACTTTTTAAATCCAATTCTTTGAATTCTATTTCTTCTTTTAAAATGGTTATTTCTAATTTTCCCTTTTCTCTTATAGCATAGTATCTTTCTTTTTTTAAAAGATTTTATTGTTTATTTGACAGACAGAGATAACAAGTAGACAGAAAGGCAGGCAGAGAGAGAGAGAGAGAGGGAAGCAGGCTCCCTGCCGAGCAGAGAGCCCGATGCGGGACTCAATCCCAGGACCCCGAGATCATGACCTGAGCCGAAGGCAGAGGCTGAACCCACTGAGCCACCCAGGTGCCCCACATAGTATCTTTCTCATCACTATAAAACGTATTCTTTTTATCTCCTACCTGCTGGAGTTTCACTCTAAATTTTACTCTTCCCATAAAACACAGAAAACATGAAGGAAAATATGGATAGTTTTGGTCCCATCAAAATTTAAAACTTCTGCATAGTTAGAAAAAATGTGAGCAAAATTTAAGGCAAATGGTAGAGTACAAGAAAGCATTTCCAATATGTATAATTAAAAAGTGCTTACAGAAATAATAAATAAAACTAAGGGAGAAAATAGAACTCAAGGGAAAAATGAAAAAGGAATCTTTCTCAGAAGATTAAATATAAATGCACTATAAATGTACAAAAAGAAATACTCCAAAGAGTAATTCTCAGAAGAATATCAATGAACTACAAACATATGAAAAGAAGTGGTTAACTTCACCAATAATCAGAAAAAAAAATTATTCTTTAAGCAAGAGTTATCTCATTTGGTTTATTAGGATGGTGGAGATGAAAACACTGGTAGTATCCAGTGTTACCCAGTGGTACAACTTTATTCTCTCCCCCATTCCAATCAGATAGTGAGGCAACTTATTTCCTTCCATATGTTTAATGAAGACACAAAACTGAGAACAGTACATCCTGGACAGGGCGGGAAAGCAGAGAATTAAGGAAGCATGTACTTGAAGGCAAGAAGATTGGGAAAGAGATTCCACCTGACAAGGGGGTTATGCACAAATTGAGTCCTAGAGTTGTGGGTACATATTCCCTGCTTCTGACAGCTTCTGGGGTGATATAAGATCTGAAAAATAATGACCACATGTGTGTTTGATCCTGGGAACAGAGGCTCCTGGCCTTACCAAAAACTACCTGCTCCAGCATAGTACAAGAACCATAGACTCAAACAAATGAAAGCAAAAGGCAAGCTGGGACAATGAGCCTCACCAATTTAAGATTCATATTTGCCATATATATATATATATATATTTCACTAATATAGTATGAATATTTGATAAAACCAAAAATAGGATATATTATGTTGAAGGTTCTTCCTGAAAACTTCTTAGCTACTTTCATCTCTTGGCAGTCATCTAGATATAAATTCAAAGATTCAAACATTCAGGTATTAATATGAAGTAACAAGTGCCATGAATCACAGAGCAGAGTACCAGAGAGGAAACTGCTGTATAGGAAAAGATCTCTGAAAATCCTCTTCCAGGCTTCACATGATTATTCATCACTGTATACATGTGATGAGTCCACCTGAAGCTGGGGAAAGAATCACCAAAAGAGAACAGGCAGAATAATCCCCAGGCCTCACACAGGTTGGAATAGCTTGTATTCTCACAAGCCCCATGATACATAGAACATAGGATACAGTATTCAAAAGGATTTTATCTTAGCAGTGAGGAAAAATAAGTCTGCCTAGACTTAATCTGCCTAACACAGATTAAAAACAAGACTCAAAAACTAAGATTATTTCCACAAAACTTAACTGAATCCCAAAATAAGACTCAAGAATATTTAAAAGTGACAAAAAATACCCAGCACCCACACTGTGACATTCATGTCCGACATCCAGTCAAAATTTTTCAGGAAAGCAAAGAAGCAGAAAAATATAACCCAAAATAAAGAAAAAATTTTCAACTAACAGAAATAGACCCATAAAACACAGATGATAAAACTAGCAGACAAGCGCATTAATGCAGTTATTATATTTTATATTTTCAGAAAATAGAGAAAAGCATGAGCACATTAAAGTGAACAAAATCCTTATTTATGACACTAGGAAATCAATAAATAATGATTAATAAATTCATATAAATACATTGTTTAGTTATAACCATTAGAAGAGATTAAAAGTGGATTCTCTTTAAGATCTATCATATTTATGGATTAAATAGTCAATATTTATTTTTAAAATCTATTATATCAAAGTTGATCTACAGAGTCAGTGTAATTCCAGTCAAAATCTTAGCAGTTATTTTGATGAAAATTGACAAGTTACAAAGGACCTATGTAATACTGAAGATGAAGAACAAAGAGGATTTACAATATCAGATGTTAAGACCAATTAAAAACAGTGTTATACTAGCACAAAGACAGGCCAATGGAATAGTATGAAGAGTTTGGAAACAAATATATATAAATATATAGCATATTTACATGTATATAAAATATTTATATATACATATACACATATATGTATAAATATTAAAATATAAAATATTTTATATACATATGTATGTATATAACATATATATTATGTATATAACAATCATACATATACACAAACATACATATGTACATAAACATATATATACATGTGTAAATATATAGTTACTTCATTTATGACAAAACCATCACTATAATCTAATGAGGAAAGGATGGTCTTTTCAACAAATGACACTGTCAATTGAATATCCATTCAGAAACAAATGACATCTCCATCTTACACCACCCCCCAAAAATCAATACAGATAATGACCCCTGCTTTTGCTCACTTACTCTCTGTCAAATAAATAAAATATTTTTAAAAAATAGCTTTTGAACAAAACATAGAAGAACTATTTCATGCACTGAGATTAGGCACAGATTCCTTAACTACAACATAAAAGCATGAACTATAATAGAAAAATATTGATATTTTAACTTTAACAAAGTTAAAAACTTCTACTCAAAAAAAGACACCATCAAGAGAATGAAAACAAAGCCACAGATTAGAGCAAGATATTTTACATGAATACAAACACACACATGCATCATATATATACCTGTATCACAAATAGATCTTTCATATATCTACAAAAAATTCCTATCTAGAGGAGAGGCAAGATGGCAGAGGAGTAGGAGACTTAAATTTTGGTCCCAAGAATTCAGCTAGATAGTTATCAAACCATTCCAAACACCACAAACTCAACAGGAGATCAAAGAAAAGAATAGCAGCAATTCTAGGAACAGAAAAGCGACCACTTTCTGGAAGGTAGGACTTGCAGAGAAGTGAATCCGAGATGATATACGGGAAGATAGACTGCAGTGGGAGGGGCCGGCTCCCTGCAAGCTGTAGAGCAGTGGAGCACAAAATTGGAACTTTGAGAAATCTGCTCCACTGAGGAACATTGATCCAGAAGCTAAGTGGGGGTGGAGCCCTCATGGGAACAGTGTGGTCTCAGGTCCCTCAGGGTCACAGAAAGATGGGAGGGTGCCTAAGTGCATCAGAGTCCCAGGTATCGGGGAGGGGAGAACAGCTGCAGAGACGGAGCTGAGGAATGGGCTCTCAGCTTGGGGTTACCTTAAACCATGAGCCAAGGCACAGTCAGGCCACTACTCTTATGGCAGAGACCCAACAAGTGGCAGATCCATAGAGACTCACCTTCTTCCTCAGGGAGGGATGGCGTGGGAGTGCACATAGGAATCTACTGGGTTTGGAGACTCTGAACAGAGCTGGATGCCAGAGATAGAAATGATTGGTCACACGGGACGCCTGGGTGGCTCAGTTGGTTAAGCAGCTGCCTTCGGCTCAGGTCATGATCCCAGCGTCCTGGGATCGAGTCCCACATCGGGCTCCTTGCTCGGCAGGGAGCCTGCTTCTCCCTCAGCCTCTGCCTGCCATTCTGTCTGCCTGTGCTCGCTCTCTTTCCCTCTCTCTCTGAAGAATAAATAAAATCTTTAAAAAAAAAAAAAAAAAAAAAGAAATGATTGGTCACAGACCGGTGAGTATGGAGTACAGCCAGACACCAGGGAGACAGGAGGGATTGACTGCTTTTCTCTGAGGGTGCACTGAAGAGGCCAAGCTCTCAGCTCCTATGGGAGGAGATTGTGAGGCCGCCATTTTCATTCCCATCCTCCAAAGCTATATGGAAAGCATTCAGGGAACAAAATCACCTGAAAGTGAACCTGAGCAGATAATTTAGCCTGGCCCCTGGCAAGGGCGGTATAATTCTGCCTGGGCAAAGACATTTGAGAATCACTGCAACGGGCCCCTCTCCCAGAAGACCAGCAAGAACATCCAGCCAAGAAGAACTTCACAAATCAATGAGAATCATGGGACTCCAGAGATGGGGAATGTAGCATGTAGAATTCATGGCTTTTTCCCATGATTCTTTGGTCTTTCAAAGTTAAACTTTTTAAATTTTATTTTTTCCTTATTCTATTTTTAAAATTTTTCCTCTTTCCCATTTTAACCTTCTTAACTATTTTATCTTATCCATACCTTTTTAAAAATCTTTTTAAAATTTTTATTGTTATTGTCACATTCTATCCCTTCATTGTATTTAATCTTATTTTTTGTATACATATAAGTTTTTCTATCCTTAAAATTTTTGGATACAATTTCATCTAACAGATCAAAATGTACCCTAAATCTAGTCTAAGGCTTTGTTCTAGTCTCCAGCCTGATCAGATTCTCTCCTCTTTTCTATTTTTTCTTTTTGTCTTTTTTCAACCAACTTCTTATCAATTCCTTTTATAGAATCATTTTAAAATTTTCTCCTGTACAGTCATATTCCATCCCTTTATCATGTTTACTCTTATTTTTGTGTGTACGTGTGTGTGTGTGTATTCTTCTTGCTTTAAAATTTGGGGAGGCAGTTTCTTCTAACACACCAAAATATACCTAAATCAAGTGTGTAGCTCTGTTCTAATCGTATATATATACATATATATGTATGTATATATATTTATGGTATATATAGTAATTTTATATATGTATATTTATATATAATTCTTTATATTGTACTATATATTATATATATTTTATATATGTATATTATATGTAAATAAAAATATTATATATATATATTTTTTTTTTCCTTTCTTCTTTCTTCCTCCCCTGGTTTTGGGTCTTTTCTGATTTGGTTAGTGTCTATTTTTCTGGGGTCATTGCTATCTTTTAGCAATTTGTTCTTTCATTCATCTAACTCTTATCTGGATAAAATGACAAGATGGAAAACTAACCTCAAAAAAAAGAACAAGAGGCAGTACTAACAGCTAAGGACTTAATCAATACAGACATTAGTAAGATGTCAGAATCAGAGTTCAGAATAAAGACTATCAAGATGTTAGCTGGGCTTGAAAAAAGCATAGAAGATACTAGAGAATCCATTTCTGGAGAAATAAAAGCCCTTTCTGGAGAAATTAAAGATCTAAAATCTAAACAAGTTGAAATCAAAAAAGCTATTAATGACATGCAATCAGAAATGGAGGCTCTTACTGATAGGATAAATGAGGCAGAAGAGAGAATTATGATATAGAAGACCAAATGATGGAGAATAAGGAAGCTAAGAAAAAGAGAGATAAACAACTACTGGACCATGAGGGGAGAATTTGAGAGATAAATGATACCATAAGATGAAACAATATTAGATAATTGGGATCCCAGAAGAAGAAAGAGAAAGAAGGGCAGAAGGTATATTGGAGCAAATTATAGCAGAGAATTTCCCTAATTTGGGGAAGGGAACAAGCATCAAAATCCAGGAGGCACAGAGATACCCCCTCAAAATCAATAAAATAGGTAAACATCCCATCATCTAATAGTAAGCTTAGAAGTCTCAGTGACAAAGAGAAAATCCTGAAAGCAGATCTGAACAAGAGGTCTGTAACATAGAACAGCAGAAATATTAGATTGGCAATAGACCTATCCACAAAGAACTGGAAGGCCAGGAAGGATTGGCACAATATATTCAGAGCACTAAATGAGAAAAATATGCAGCCAAGAATACTATACCCAGCTAGGCTGTCATTGAAAATAGAAGGAGAAATAAAAACCTTCCAAGACAAACAAAAACTGAAAGAATTTGCAAACACCAAACCAGCCCTACAGGAAATTTTTAAAGGGGTCCTCTAAACAAAGGGGTCCTTTGTTAAAAGTAACAGACCAGAAAGAATCAGAGACAATATACAGTCACAATCACCTTACAGACAATACAATGGCACTAAATTCATACCTTTCAATCATTACTCTGAATGTAAATGTGCGAAATGACCCAATCAAAAGACACAGGGTGTCAGAATGGATAAAAATACAAGACCCATCGATATGCTGTCAATTGAATGAAGAAATAAATGAATGAAGAAAATCATTTTAGACTCCAAAACACCTCCAGATTTAAAGTGAAGAAGTGGTAAACAATTTACCATGCTAATGGACATCAAAAGAAACTGGGGTGGCAATCCTTATATCAGACAAATTAGATTTTAAGCCAAAGACTGTAATAAGAGATGAGGAAGAACACTATGTCATAGTTAAAGGGTCTATCCAACAAGATCTAACAATTTTAAATATCTCTGCCCCTAACCTAGGAGCAGCCAATTATATAAACCAATTAATAACAAAATCAAAGAAACACATTGACAATAATACAATAATAGGGAACTTTACCACCCCCCAACCATCACTGAAATGGACAGATCATCCAAGCCAAAGATCAACAAGGAAATAAAGGCTTTAAATGACACAATGGACCAGATGGACAATCACAGATATATTCAGAACATTCCATCCAAAAACAACAAAATACACATTCTTCTCTGGTGCACATGGAACATTCTCCAGAATAGATCACATCCTGGGTCACAAATCAGGTCTCAACTGGTACCAAAAGATTGGGAACTTTCCCTACATATTTTCAGACCACAGTGTTCTGAAACTAGAACTGAATCATAAGAGGAAAGTTGGAAAGAACTCAAATATATGGAGGTTAAAGAGCATCCTACTACAGAATGAATGGGTCAACCAGGAAATTAAAGAAGAATTGAAAAAAATCATGGAAACAAAGGAAAACGAAAACACAACTGTTTTTGGGACACAGCAAAGGCGGTGCTGAGAGGAACATATATAGGAATACAAGCCTACCTCAAGAAACAAGAAAGGTCTCAAATACACAATGTAATCCTACACCTAAAGGACCTGGGGAAAAAACAGCAAAGAAAGCCTAAACCCCACAGGAGAACAGAAATAATAAAGATCAAGGCAGAAATCAATGAAATAGAAACCAAAAGAACAGTAGAACACATCAGTGAAAGTAGGAGCTGGTTCTTTGAAAGAATTAATAAGATTGATAAACCCCTGGCCAGACTTATCAAAATAAAAGAGAAAGGACCCAAATTAATAAAATCATGAATGAAAGAGGAGAGATCACAACCAACACCAAAGAAATACAAACAATTATAAAGAACACATTGTGAGCAGCTATACACCAGCAAACTTAACAGTCTGGAAGAAATGGATGCATTCCTAGAGACATATAAGCTACCAAAACTGGACTAGGAAGAAAAAAAAAAACCTGAACATATGCATAGCCAGTAAGGAAATTGAAGCAGTCATAAAAAATCCCCCAACAAACAAGAAGCCCAGTTCCAGATGGTTTCCCAGGGGAATTCTACCAAACATTTAAAGAAGTATGAGTACCTATTCTCCTGAAACTGTTCCAAAAAATATAAATGGAAGGAAAACTTCCAAATTCATTTGATGAGGCCAGCATTACCTTGATCCCAAAATCAAAGACCCATCAAAGAGAATGACCGACCAATATACCTGATGAACACAGATGCAAAAATTCTCAACAAAATACTAGCCAATAGGACCCAACAGTACATTAAAAAGATTATTCACCACAACCAAGTTGGATTTATTCCTGGACTGCAAGATTGGTTCAACATCTGCAAATCAATGTGATACAGTACATTAATAAAAGAAAGAACAAGAACTATATGATACTCTCAATAGATGCTGAAAAAGCATTTGACAAAGTACTGCATCCTTTCTTGATCAAAACTCTTCACAGTGTAGGGATAGAGGGCACATACCTCAATATCATCAGAGCCGTCTATGAAAAACCCACAGCGAATATCATTCTCAATGAGTAAAACCTGAGAGCATTTCCTCTAAAGTCAGGAACAGGGCAGAGCTGTCCGCTATCACCACTGCTATTCAATAGTACTAGAAATCCTAGCCTCAGCAATCAGACAACAAAAAGAAATAAAACACCTCCAAATCATCAAAGAAGTCAAAGTCTCACTCTTTGCCAATGACATGATACTTTATGTGGAAAACCCAGAAGACTCCACTACAAAACTGCTAGAACTCATACAGGAATTCAGTAAAGTGTCAGAATATAAAATCAGTGCACAGAAATTAGTTGCATTTCCACACACCAACAGCAAGAGAGAAGAAAGAAAAATTAAGGAGTCGATCCCATTTACAATTGCACCCAGAACCATAGGATACCTAGGAATAAACCTAACCAAAGAGGCAAAGAATATGTACTCAGAAAACTATAAAATACTCATGAAACAAATGGAGGAAGACATAAAGAAATGGAAAAACATTCCGTGCTCATGGACTGGAAGAAGAAATATTGTGAAAATGACTATGCTACCTAGAGCAATCTACACTTTTAATGCAATCCCTATCAAAATACCATCAACATTTTTCAAAGAAATGGAGCAAATAATCCTAAAATTTATATGGAACCAGAAAAGACCCCAAATAGCCAGAGGAATGTTGGAAAAGAAAAACAAAGTTGGCAGCATCACAATTCCAGAGTTCAAGCTCTATTACAAAGCTTTCATCATCAAGAAAGTATGGTACTGACACAAAAACAGACACATAGACCAATGGAACAGAATAGAGAGCCCAGAATGGACCCTCAACTCTTACGGCTAACTAATCTTCAACAAAGCAGGAAAGAATGTTCAATGGAAAACAGATAGTGTCTTCAACAAATGGTGTTGGGAAAATTGGACAGCCACATGCAGAAGAATGAAACTGGACCATTTCCTTACACCACACACAAAAATAGACTCCAAATGGATGAAAGGCCTCAATGTAAGATAGGAATCCATCAAATCCTTGAGGAGAACACAGGCAGCAACCTCTTCGACCTCAGCTACAACAACTTCATCATCATCAAAGAAATATCATCAGAGGCAAGAGAAGCAAGGGCAAAAATGAACTATTGGGACTTCATCAAGATCAAAAGCTTTTGCACAGCAAAGCACACAGTAAACAAAACCAAAAGACAACTGACAGAATGGGAAAAGATATCTGCAAATGACATATCAGATAAAGAGCTAGTATCCAAAATCTATAAGGAACTTAGCAATTCAAAACCCGAAGAACAAAAAACCCAATCAAGAAATGGGCAGAAAAATTAGCAAAACTGGAAACAATGTGTGTTGGAGAGGATGTGGAGAAAGGGGAACCCTCTTACACTGCTGGTGGGAATGCAAGTTGGTGCAGCCACTTTGGAGAACAGGGTGGAGATTTCTCAAGAAATTAAAAGTAGAGCATCCCTATGACCACGCAATTGCATTACTGGGTATTTACCACAAAGATACAGATATAGTGAAAAGAAGGGCCATCTGTACCCCAATGTTTATAGCAGCAATGGCCACGGTCGCCAAACTGTGGAAAGAACCAAGATGCCCTTCAACGGACGAATGGATAAGGAAGATGTGGTCCATATATGGAGTATATATGCTCCATCAGAAAGGATGAATGCCCAAGTTTTGTAGCAACATGGATGGGACTGGAAGAGACTATGCTGAGTGAAATAAGTCAAGCAGAGAGAGTCAATTATCATATGGTTTCGCTTATTTGTGGAGCATAACAAATAACATGGAGGACATGGTAAAATGGAGAGGAGAAGGAAGTTGAGGGAAATTGGAAGGGGAGGTGAACCATGAGAGACTATGGACTCTGAAAAACAACCTGAGGGTTTGAAGTGGCGGGGGGGTGGGAGGTTGGGGTTCCAGGTGGTGGGTATTAGAGAGGGCACGGATTGCATGGAGCACTGGGTATGGTGAAAAAATAATGAATACTGTTACACTGAAAAGAAATTAAAAAAAAAAAAAAGAAATGGGCAGAAGACATGAACAGACATTTCTGAAAAGAAGACATCCAAATGGCCAACAGACACATGAAAAATTGTTCAACCTCTCTGGACATCAGGGAATTACAAATCAAAACCACAATGAGATACCACCTCACACCCGTCAGAATGGCTAAAATTAAACAGTCAGGAAATGACAGGTGTTGGCTTGGATGCAGAGAAAGGTGAACTCTCCTACACTGTTGGTGACAGTGTAAGCTGGTACAGCTACTCTGGAAAACAGTATGGAGGTTCCTCAAAAAGTTGAGAATAGAGCTATCCTACAACCCAGCAGTTGCACTCTTTGGTGTTTACCCTAAAGATACAAACATAGTGATCCAAAGGGGCACATGCACCCTAGTGTTTATAGCTGAAATGTCTACAATAGCCAAACTGTGGAAAGAACCTAGATGTCCATCAACAGATGAATGGATAAAGAAGTGGTGGCATACATATACAATGTAATACTATGCAGCCATCAAAATGAATGCAATCTTGCCATTTACAACAACATAGAACTAGAGGGTATTATGCTTAGCAAAATAAGTCAGTCAGAGAAAGACAATTATCATATGATCTCTCTGATATGAGGAATTTGAGAATAGGTCAGGGATTCATAGGGGGAATGGAGGGAAAAATGAAACAAGATGGGACCAGGGAGGGAGACAAACCATAAGAGATTCTTAATCTCAGGAAACAAACTGAGGGCTCCTGGGCCAGAGGGGAGGGATGGGGTGTCTGGTTTGTGGACCTTGAGAAGGGTATGTGCTATGGTGAGTGCTGTGAATTGTGTAAGACTGATGATTCACAGACCTATACCCCTAAGGAAATAATACATTATATGTTAATTTTAAAAAGAATAAATGAATGGAAAAGGAAGAGGAGGAGGAGGAGAAAAGATTCCTATCTAGAAGATATTCCCATCTAGAATTCCTATCTAGAGGATATGAATAATTCTTACAACCCATTTTTTAAAACAAACAAAAAACTTGAACCCCTAGAAAAGAGAATACACAAATAACAAATAAATACAAGAAAATGATCTAAAATCACCACTCATCAGTGAAATACCAACTTAAATCACACTGAGATACTACTATAGAATGGCTAAAATTCAAAGAAATGACAATATCAAATTACAAGCATGAGTGTTATGGGTTGAATTTTATCCACCCAGAAAGAGATTTTGAAATCTCCCAGTATCTCAAAGTGTGACCTTACATGAAAATAGGGTCTTGACAGAGTAATCAAGGTAAAATGAGATTAAAACAGTCCCAATCCAACATTACTGGTGTGTTTATAAAAAATGGGAACTTGGACATGCTCAGAGAGAAGATTATGTGAAAAAACACAGAGAGACCACCACTTGAAGGTAGAAGATTTAGAATAATTCATCTATGGAAGGAAAACTAAAGATTGCTGGCAGAACACTAGAATCTCAGAGAGGCATAGAGCAGATTCTCCCTCCCAGGTCTCTGAGGAAACTATTAAATAGCATTTTTCATGGAATTTGAGCAAGAAATCCTAAAACTTATAGGAAACCACAAAGACATTTGTTGAGAAAAAAAACAACAGAGCTGGATGTAGAACAATCCCAGATTTTGTGATATGGTACAAAACTATGGTAATTAAAACAATATGGTCCTGGCACAAAAGTAAACACATAGATCAACAGAACAGAATGGTAAGCCGAGAAATAAATCCATGCTTATATGGCCAATTAATCTACAACAAAGGAAATAAGAATACACATGGGAAGGACAGTCTGTTCAACAAATGGTGCTGGGAAAACTGGACAGCTACATGTAAAAGAATGAAAATGAAACTTTTTTTTAACATCATACACAAAAATAAACTCGAAATGGATTACGGACCTAAATGTGAGACCTAAAACCATAAAACTCCTGAAAGAAAATATAGGCAGTAATCTCTTGGATATCCACCATTAACAACATATATGTGGATAAGTCTCTTCAGGCAAGGGAAACGAAAGTAAAAGTAAATTGTTCAGACTACACCAAAATAAAAAGCTTTTGCACAGTGAAGGAAACCATCAACAAAACATAAAGGCAACCCAATGAATGAGAGAAGACATCTGCACATAATATATCCATGGAGTTAACATCTAAAATATATAGGAAACTTATACAACACCAAAAAACCCCAAACAATTCAATTTTTAAATGGGCAAAGGATGGAAGACCTGGCTCACTCAGTTGGTAAAGCATGTGACTCTTGATCTCAGGGTCATCAGTTCAAGACCTAAATTGGGCATAGAGCTTACACACAAAAAAAAATTTTTTAAATGGACAGAGGACCTGAACAGACATTTTCTCAAAGAAGACATACAGATGGCCAATAGACACATGAAAAGATGCTCAACATCACTAATCACCAGGGAAATACAAGTCAAAACCACAATGAAATATCACCCCACATCTGTCAGAATGGCTAGCATCAAAATAAATAACAAGTGTTGGTGAGGATGTGGGAGGAAAAAGGGATATTCATACCCTGTTGGTGGGAATGTAAATTGGTGCAACTACTGTGGAAAACAGTATGGAGGTTCATCAAAAAATGAACAATAGAAATACCATACAACCCAGTAATTCCAATACTGGCTATTTATCCAAAGAAAACAAAAACACTAATTTGAAGATCTATGCACCCCAATGCTTATTACTGTATTATTTACAATAGCCAAGATATGGAAGCAACCAAACTTTCAATTACAAAATAAATAAGTCATGGAGATGAATAGTACAGCACAGAGAATATAGTCAATAACATGGTAATAGTGTATTGTAACTATACTTATTGTGGTGAGTACTAAGTAATGCACAGAATTGTTGAATCAGTAGGTTGTACACCTGAAACTAATACATCATATGTCAATTATACTTCAATATAAATAAATAAAAACATATCTTGCCTCAAAAAAAAGTCACAAACACAAAAAAACCCACCCCAACTCAACCAATACTTTGATTTTGTACTTCGAGCCTCCAGAAGCTTTGTCTGTTATTTTAAGTCAATCATGTATTTTACTTTGTTATGGAAGCCCTGGAAAGCTAATACAATGGGGATCAATTGGAATTCTCATATGCTGATGTTCATAATATAAATTGGTTGAACCATTTTTGGAAAACCGTTTGGCAGTGTCTAGTAAACTCAAACATGCATATAATCTATGACCCAGCATTTCCACTCCTGATTATAAAACAAACAAATAAGTTCTTATGCCCACCAAAAAACATGCACAAGAATGATTATAGCAGCACTACTATAGCCAAAAAATAGAAACAACTGAAATATCTATCAACTATTACTTTTACTATGCTAAGTAAAAGAAGACAAATATTAAAAAGTTCATACTACAACACTCAATTTGTATGATGAAGTTCACGGACAAAATTGTGATAAACATTCATCTCTGGAGAGTTGATACTTACTGGAAGGGGGCCACAAGGAAACTTTTTGGAGTGCTATATATGTTCTTAATCTGGGTAGTGGTGATATATAATTATAAAAATTTATCAAGTTGTTCAGTTAAAATTTATGCACTTTACTGAATGTAAATGACATCTCAAAAAGACAAAAAAAAAAAAGACAATTTCCTCATGGGGAGTCCTATTGGTAGATGAGAGAGATTGGACAGAAAGTTGTCTTTCATTATAAGTCTTTTGATTCTAGCTTATTTTTTATTTTTTAAAGATGTACATGCTCAAGTGTGCCTGGGTAGCTCGATCGTTTAGTGTCTGCGTTCAACTCAGGTCATGATTCCAGAGTCCTGGGATCGAGCCCCCATCATTGGCTCCCAGCTCAGCAGGAAGACTGCTTCTCCCTCTCCCACTCCCCTTGCTTGTGTTCCCTCTCTCACCGTCTCTCTCTCTCTCTCTCTGTGTCAAATAAATAAATAAAATATTTTTTAGAAAAAGATGTACCTGCTCATGTGTTAACTAGATATAAAATAAATATCTTGCCAAAATCAGATAATAAATTTTTATTAATTTGGTTTATAAAAAATCATTTTTATTTTTAAAATTTTTATACTATTTTTTAATGCCAGCATAGTTAATACAGCTACAGGTGTACAATACAAGTGATTTCAATACTTCCATACATCACCTGGTGTTCATCATAACAAGTGCCCTCTGTAATCGCCATCACCTATCTCAACACATCCCTCCTTCCACCTCTTCTCTAGTACCCATCAGTTCACTCCCTATAGTTGAGTCTATTACCCTTTGCTCATTTGTTTTTTAAATTCCACAAGTGAAATCATGGTATATGTCTTCCTCTGACTGCTTATTTTGCTTAGCATTACTCTCTAGTCCATCCATGTCATTTCAAATGGCAAGATTTTCATTCTTTTTTTATGGCTGAATATTCCATTGTATACATCTACCACATCTTCTTTACCCATTTATCTATCTATGGACTTGGGCTGCTTCCATAAACATAGGGGTGTATGTAGCCCTCTGAATTAGTGGGTTTTTTTTCTTTTTTTATTTCTTGGGTAAATACCCAGGAGTGTGATTACTGGATCATTAGGTAGCTCTAGCTTTAACTTTTTGAGGAACCTCCATACTACTTTCCATAGTAGCTGCACCAATTTGCATTCCTAACAGTTCACAAAGTTTCTTTTTCTCCACATCACTGCCAATACTTGTTGTTCTTGTGTTTTTTATTTTAGCCATTCTGACAGGTATGAGGTGATATCCCATCACATTTTTTATTTGAATTTCCCTGATGATGGGAGATGTTGAGCATCTTTTCATCTGTCTGTTGGCCATCTGGACATCTTCTTTGGAGAAATGTCTGTTCATGTACTCTCATTTTTAAATCAGTTTTTCAGTGTTTCATTGAAAAATCTTATTTATTTATTTATTATTTTTTTAGAGTGAGAGAGAGAGAGGGCAAGCAGGTGAGGAGGAGCAGAGAGAGAGAATCTCAAGCAGCGTCCATGCATGGAGCCCGACACAGGGCTCAATCTCATGACCACGACCTCAGCTGAAATCAAGAGTCAGATGCTTAACTGACTGAGCCACCCTGGTGCTCTGAAAAATCTAACTGTTAAATTCCCCAGATTTCAATTTCTCAGAAAGCTCAAGAAGATATCAGTAGCAGTGACAAAAGTATTCCTTGAGATTTCAAGAGTTAATAGTTACACTAGAACACCTCTTACCTGACCACTTCGATTAAGTGAACAACTCCATTCAAATATGTGTTCTCAAACATCTTAACTTGCAGTAAATAGAATCCTACCTATTCTGTAGTTTCATGAGGCCAATCTGATGTTTCTCTTTTTCCCAAGCTAATTCTTTTTCTACTTGTTGAATTTTAAAAGCTGTTTTCCTGCCAATCTCAGCACGAATTTTGGAATCTATATCAAAATCCTGCAAAAAGTAGATTTGTTCATCAAAATGGGTACTTTTATCCATGTGTATTATCAATCTTATTTCATACACAGTTACAGATTAAGTTTTGTACTCAATTTCATGTTGCATTACAATTCTCTCCCAGATATCACAAACTCTCTGTTCTAGAAAAAAAAAATTTTATTTCCACAAAATATGGAGAAAAGTTCTCAGAACTAATACCACAAATAAGGCTATATATTAAAAGATTTTCCCACAATAAAAACAATGAATAACAGAATATTTGGAGAGTGTACAGAGTTAAGAAAAAATAATAGTAATTCCACCACCCCAAAGCAACTACTGGCACATAGTCAGCTAGGCACAGGATAGACATTCATGGCATGTCTTCCCATATGACCCCACCCAGGAAAGACAGCTAAGTCTTTGGTGTCTTTTTGAGGTTGCCAAATTTTAGCTGGATGTCCTTCACCAAGGGGGCCATTTCTCCCATAAGGATACTTTACTCTTGAGAAAACATCAGGGCACACATTCAGACTAAATTGTAAGTACTAATTAATCTTTCCAGGGGTGTTTCTGTTTTAAGTAATGATATATATAAAATGTTTAGCCACAGAACTCACCTCATGTGTTCTTTATTTTGAATTGTTTTACCCATATTCTAATAAATGTCAATTTTCTTCATAGTAAAATAGATAAATATCTTTTAACCATTACGGGTTGGCCTTTTAATCAGTATGAATTATCCATTATTATTTCACCAAAGCATTTTTCACATGGAATTGGCTAGGTGACTCGAAAATTATAGGTATAGTCAGGATGTAAATTCTGGCTTTTTATTTGATTAGGTTCTTGACACCAATTCTACTTAGGAAGAAATATACAATGAAAAGAAAAAAACTAGCAGGCAGATGGGGATTTGTAATAAGTCAGAAAAGAAAAAAAAATACAAAATTAGCCTGAACAATTTGTTAATTCTCCCCATAGCTACAACTATACTAAGTCATCTTTTAAAAATTCTGTGGACCTATCAGTTACTATCTTTTACAACAGATCAGGTGATTATAGAAATAGAATCACAGAGAATTAAAATTTATGTGTACCTTTACAGTGGTTGGATATTTTGCCTAGGTACAGTATGGGTTGATAACCAGATTCAAATCTGTATTTTTATCTTACCTTGTTACCACCCCGCCCCCAAAAAGTGAGGTAGCTAAATCTGGAAGTAAACTTTGTGTTATGTAAGGAGGCTCTTCTGTATCCAAACCAAGTTGGGTATCAAATTCTATATTTCAGCTGCTGCCAACATGCTGACCTGATAAGGGGAAGCTTAAAGATGATTTTAAGGAGTCCCTACTTTATCAGCAGAATAGTCTTGATCCAAAAAAAATTGTATGTTAAAAACTAAAGTCAAATTTATTTTAGGCTTACTGTTCGCTTAAACTGCATATGCTTTGGTAATCCTTGATTCATTTCTAGAAGTTTCCAAAATTCATTCCTCAAAGCTTTGAGTTTTTCTCTCTTCCCAGCCTTTATTTCTTCCACTTCTTTCATTAACTTGTCATGTTGTCTTTTTCTTCTAGCATTCTCAATACTGAAAACAGAAATTGAAAAGGATAATGAGATACAGAAACAGCAAAAGAGGAAATGAAGACTCAATAATTTGGAAATTTTTTTGGCTTGGTCAAATTCTATAAAATGCCATTTTGCAACAGCTCAGGGCTAATTAGTGTTTATCAAAAATTGCCATACCTATAGGCTTTGGGATCTTCAATATCTTTTGGAATTGGCTCTGTTTCAATTCCAAACTGTAGAAAGGGGAGAAATGGTTAATCTTTTAAATTGCATATTTCTCTTAAAATATCTAATATGAAGTAAACTGAGTTTTTTCCTC
Organism: Mustela putorius furo; assembly: GCF_011764305.1. NCBI lineage: Eukaryota > Metazoa > Chordata > Mammalia > Carnivora > Mustelidae > Mustela > Mustela putorius. Next base: position 38,537,118 of record NW_025421987.1, read on the forward strand.
TACCAATTTCTATTATAGGCCTGCAAAGTACTTTTGCAAGAAATAACAAGAGAAAATTATGAGGAAAACTGCTTTATTTAAAGAGGTAGGTAGAAAAAAGTCCTGAAAACTAATGAATATGCAAAATATTAATATACTATAATTCTGCTCCAAAATTTGAATTGCTAATATCATGAGTTATTAAGAAAGAATACACACAAATTTTCTAAGTCGTTTGTTTTAAAATTCTGTTTTTTAGCTTATGCCCCTTTATATATGCATAAGTCTCCCTAAATATCTTATATATATACAGGAAGATTTTAAAATATATATTTTTTGAAATAAATTTTTTTAGTATCATTGATAAACAATATTTTTTAAACTTTAAGCATTTCACTTGAGCTTACTAAAAAAAAAAAAAAAAAGACATACAGTGACATATGCAGGAATAATACAGTTCCCCTCCTTGAAAAAGAAAGATGAAATCAGAAATATGAATCTCCTTTTAGTAAGCAAATTAGTTTAAGGGAACTATGAAGTAAATCACTTAAAATTACTTTGCTTATTTGGGTGCTATGTTATAAAATTTAAGGAGGGAGAATTATAATCCAGTAAACAAAATGAAGTCTGAGATTGTTAGCTAATCAGTTCCTAAGTAAAATTGAACTTGTTTATTCTCTATTCTTTTTCATAACAGATAGGTCTCTGGTTTGTTGCCATTCCTTATGAAGAAATATGGACTATTTTTTGAAGAAGTTGTATTATTACAGTTCTAGTTTTTAAACATATGAAATGTAAATCTACATATTTTTGTGTAGGATAAGTTTCAGAACTTTATTTTTTTCAAGTAATCTCTATACCCAATGTGGGGCTCAAACTCACAATCCAGGGATGAAGAGTTACATACTCTACTGACTGACTGAACCATCCAGGTACCCCAAAATTTAGAACTTTAGTAAAAGTGAAGTCATAAGACATGACCAGTAGAAGAGACATTGATGGCTAATACATTGTAATTACTGTTAATCACTTATGACATAACTTGATTGAATTTTTCTATTGTTTTGTTTTCCAGAGCCAAGCCCCTTGGTTTTCCATTAGCAGTGTGATCTCCAGGATACCCAACCAACCTTCTCTTGGCCTCAGCTGTTTATAATAAATTTAAGTTAAACAGAGTTGCTACCAACTGTGCCAAAAATACAGGCCAATTGTTCTCAATCCCAGCTGCACACTGGAGTCATGGGGGCTGAGACCCAGGAAGAAGGCTAGATATTTTATAAAGTACTAATACCTGGCCCTCACTTTCAGATATTCTGATTTAATTGCTCCTGGCTGGGGCTCAGGAATCTGTACTTTTAAGGACTTCCCAGCAGATTCTAAAGTAAGATCCTTAGACCTATGCAGAGCTTAGTACTCTATTTATTCAGTTTTTTTCTGATTCTGTCTTCCTAAAAGCAGAGTCACATCAAGGACATAAAAAATACTGATTAAATTCATATATAAAAGGATGCTATTATACAAATGTGAAATGGGTTTTTTCTGTCCAATATAGATTTCCATAGAAAGAGCTAGCACTAGGTAGAAATAAAAAGATTCTCTTGTTCTTACACTTTCCCCTTCTGTAATTCTTCTTTCTGAGCGGGAGCTCTTTGGACAATAGTCCATTCTCCTAATTTTGCTTCTATTAATAGAAATGAAAATTTACCTGCTCAAATCTGCCCTACTTTTTTTGTATCTTCTTTTAAAGTTGGTTACCTATTCAATGGAATGCTGGTGTATTCACAGGAATTTTAACTATGGTCTTTTTAATACAATTCCTCTTCTTGAGGAGCAATTAAAATGGTTATTAGTGATTTTTTTCCCAAAGGAACTACTTTGTCATGTGGTAGGGCAAATGGATATAATTTGGGGATCAATCTTCATTACAAATACAACGATACACTCTGCTTAAGAATAGAATAATTTAACTGAATCTTTGGTCCTTATCCATACTGTCATATTCTAATACTAAAAACTACCACTTTTACAACTCCTTTCAAACACACAAATTATGGTATACTTCCCAAATATGCCCGTTCATTAAGTGAATAAATAAAAAGCAAAATATATATCTGAAAAAGTTGTACATTTTGAAAACAAAGATATTTAACCCAGAAAGCGATTGATACAGAAAAAATTACTCAGTCTTTTTAAATTGGGAAATTCTATACCTTTAGTGTTATAGGGGAATTCAGTGACTTTAATAACAGAGGCACCAGAAAGTCAAAATTCTAACAAGAATAGACTATAAGGTAAATGAGTTTTCAATTTTTAAAGAAAGTAATTTAGACATCACTACTTTAAAATTAATTTCTTTATTATTTCTTTATCATTGTTATTAGTTACATACCCTAGGAGATGGCACTTCGGCTTTGATGTCTTTCTTTAGCTCAAATTCAGAAAAAATGGTGAAAACAAAGATATTACTATCTGCTCCAGTAGTCACCAAGAAACGGTCATCAAAACTAGTACAGATGCCTTTAATACATCCATAATTATTGTCATGGATATTGAAGTGCCAGTAGTACTCTGTATTAATCAATGAAGGCTTATTTTGACTTAGGATATAGACTCGAATTGCTCCATTTTGCATTCCACAAAACATCATATCTTGGTGAATGCTAGGAAACATAAATTGTTCTTCATATTAATCTGAAAATGTTTAATTTTAAATTAATTGACAAATGGCTAAATTTTATTAACAAAAATGTTATAGACTACATTGTGCCCCCCCATTCATATTTTGAAGACTTAGGGAACTATGGCAGCCCTAGAAAACTGTACAAAAGAGTAAAAGGAGAAGAAAAGCCAATTTGAAATTTGGAGCCATTATATTTGATCTTCAAAAGAATGACTGGCATATATGCTTCTTAATTATTAAATCTCAATCTGTGACTATTTATCACAAATAATATTTGTGATTTATTATTGATAATATATCACAAATAAATCACATTATGATAATAATATCACAAATAAATCACAAATGTAATTATCAACCATTTAAAAATCTCAATTTGTGATTTCCCCAGAATCATAGCAACACTGAACCTTCATTATTTGACCAAGCAGTAGCATACCCCTGAGTAAATCCCTACAAACCTATTGTGTGAAAAACAAATTCTGACAGAATATTTGACAAAGGGACTTGAAATACAGTTTTGGAATTAGCTTTCATTCTATTCATTTATTCCATTTATTTAACTAGAAAGTGTTCGCATACTTCTCCAATTGGACAGATCTTCTAAAATGAACAATATTTATGATGGGCAACAACACAGGCATAAATGGGATCGGTTTTTTTAAGGCTTTCTGAAATTCAGTTCACCTGAAAGTGATAGTTTGGATGGGATTATCCTCTGTATCTTCAAGAAGACGAAAATCAAAAGGTTCATCTTTCTTTTTTGTGATAGCAGTACTCTGGTCATACAAGGGGAACTCACAGTGATATAGAAAACCAGCATCATAGCCACCCTGGAAAAGAGAAAAATAACATGGAAAGTAGTATTTAAATATAAGATACATATGACCACATGAGGATTTTTATATTATTTCAAATTTTAAAACCTAAAATAGAGGTCTTAAAACATCTATTTTGATATTATTTCTATGATTATAGATAAGGTTTTATAAAGTATCTCCACTGTCTATTTATATGCAACTATAACATTATACAATAATAAAACACCTTACAGTAATTTGCTTTCCACTTAGAAGCTATTATAAGAGAGATACCACTTCTGATTACCTACTGAATTCCATTTTATTTCAGGTATTATTTTGAATTTAGTATTCAGTAATAGAGTTGTGTAGGACATGGTGTTCAGAGCTAGTTTTGAGTCTAGTGCATTGCTCTTCTCCCAGAGGCAATGGGCAGTTCTGGAAGTGGCAGCTGAGAGGCTTAGAAGCTCAGCAGAGCAATCTGTTGCCTCATGGGCTTAGGAAGAAGGAAAGAAATCACAGGATCCTCCAAGGAGAAGGAGACACAGTAAACACACCTTACAGTGGGTTTTCCATTGCAACCCTGGAGCACTACACACTACATGTATGAGTCTCAATCACTGAATAGATGAAAGTGATCTAGGATTTCTAGCTGCTTTCCAGGACCAAAAATAAATTTCCAGGAGACAATGCCAACATATCTCAACAAATGCTACAGTTTTTCACATACACGGTCAATTATTCAATTAAAAAAAAATCAACTAGGCATACTAGCTAAGATTAGACTTGCCTATCTTAAATCAAAGGACAAACAAGATTATGGTGAGAATATAGACTGGTGCAGACACCCTAAAGCCGATATGGGGGTTCCTCAAAAAGTTAAAAATTGAACTACTCTACAGCCCAGAAGTTGCACTACAGGTATTTATCCAAAGGATACAAACATAGTGATTTGAAGGGAAACATGCACTCCAATGTTTATAGCAACAAGGTTCACAATAGCCAAAATATGGAAAAGAGCCCAGATGTCCATGAACAGATGAATGGATAAAGAAGATGTAGTATATATACACATAATGGAATACTACCCAGCCATTTAAAAAATGAAATCTTGCAGGGTGCCTGGGTGGCTCAGTGGATTGAGCCGCTGCCTTCGGCTCAGGTCATGATCTCAGGGTCCTGGGATCGAGCCCTGCATCGGGCTCTCTGCTCAGCGGGGAGCCTGCTTCCCCTTCTCTCTCTGCCTGACTCTCTGCCTACTTGTGATCTCTCTCTCTCTCTGTCAAATAAATAAATAAAATATTTTTTTAAAAAATGAAATCTTGCTATTTGCAATGATATGGATGGAACTAGAGAATATAATGCTAAGTGAAATAAGTCAATCAGAGAAAGACAAATACCATATGATTTCACTCATATGTGGAATTTAAGAAACAAAACAGATGAACATAGGGAAAGGGAAGGAAAAGTAAAATAAGATGAAAACAGAAAATGAGGCAAACCTTAAGACTCTTGACTAGAGGAAACAAATTGACAGCTGCTGGAGGGGAGGTGGGGGGATGGTATAACTGGGTGATGGGCATGTAAAGAGCACTGGGTGTTATATGCAACTGAGGAATCACTCAGTTCTACCCCTGAAACTAATAATACACTATATGTTAACAAAATTGAATTTAAACAGATTTTAAAAAGACAAATCAAAGTTATGAGATATTGAGATATTTACAAAATGGACTTTAAATAACCAAGAATAGTATATTTAAAGACTCTGAAGCCAAATGGAAAATTTAAAAAGCCATCTGGAATCTATAAAAAAAAAAAAAACTAAATGGAAAAAATAAAATTCTAGAACCAATAAAATGACAAATTACAATCAGTAGATGGGCTTGAAAGCAACTAGACACAGCAGACTTAGAAAACTGGAACAGAGATCAGATAAAGTAGTCAGGCCAAGGCAGGAGAAAGAAAAAAAAATGGAAAATAATCCACCAAAAAAGGCCAGTGTGTGTGTAAAGTACGTACAGGACATAGTAATAAGGGTTAATATACAGAAAACTGAAATCCCAGCAGAAACAAGTAAAAAGATAGGCCAGACCAATATTACGGTAGATAACGGCTGTGAGTTTTCTAAAACTGAATAAAACTATGTAGGGATTCAAGAAATGCTATGACCACCAGCAAGATAAATATGAAGAAACGACATGCTTTAACACAAAATTTTAAAAGCGAAGAGAAAAAGACATACTAGGTGTCAAAGAAACAATAAAAAGAGATTATGCTGAGTGAAATAAGCAGAGAGAGTCAATTATCATATGGTTTCACTTATTTGTGGAGCATAAGAAATAACATGGAGGACATAGGGAAGATGGAGAGGAGAAGGGAGTTGAGGGAAATTGGAGGGGGAAATGAACCATGAGAGACTATGGACTCTGAAAAACAATCTGAGGGTTTTGAAGTGGTGGGGGGTGGGAGTTTGCGTGAGCCTGGTGGTGGGTATTATGGAGGACATGTATTGCATGGAACACTGGGTGTGGTACATAAACAATGAATTCTAGTACACTGAAAAAAAATCTAATAAATAAATAATGCAGCTGGTAGAATGGAAGACAAAAGAGGATTAAAAGATATCAAAGTTTGAAAACAAAATTTCCAACAAAAATATAAATTTTTTAAAAAGGCAAAATGGATAAAAGACCTCAATGTGAGACAGGAATCCATCAGAATCTCAGAGGAGAACATAGGCAGTAATCTCTTCGATATCAGCAACTTCTTTCAAAATATGTCTCCAACTTCTTTCAAAATATGTCTCCAAAGGCAAAGGAAACAAAAGTGAAAATGAACTTTTGGGACTTCATCAAAATCAAAAGCTTCTGCACAGCAAAGGAAACAGTCAAGAAAACAAAGAGGCAACCCACAGAATGGGAGAAGATATTTGCAAATGACAGTACAGACAAAAGGTTGATATCCTGGATCTATAAAGAACTCCTCAAACTCAACACACACAAAACAGACAATCATATAAAAAAAATGGGCAGAAGATATGAACAGACACTTCTCCAATGAAGACATACAAATGGCTAACAGACACATGAAAAAATGTTCATTATCACTAGCCATCAGGGAGATTCAAATTAAAACTACACTGAGATACCACTTTACACCACTTAAAATGGCCAAAATTAGCAAGACAGGAAACAACATGTGTTGGAGGGGATGTGGAGAAAGGGGAACCCTCTTCCACTGTTGGTGGGAATGCAAGTTGGTACAGCCTCTTTGGAGAACAGTGTGGAGATTCCTCAAAAAATTAAAAATAGAACTTCTCTATGACCCTGCCATTGCACTCCTGGGTATTTACCCCAAAGATACAGATGTAGTGAAAAGAAGGGTCATCTGTATCCCAAGGTTTATAGCAGCAATGGCCACGGTCACCAAACTGTGGAAAGAACCAAGATGCCCTTCAACAGACGAATGGATAAGGAAGATGTGGTCCATATACACTATGGAGTATTATGCCTCCATCAGAAAGGACAAATACTCAACTTTTGTATCAACATGGATGGGACTGGAAGAGATTATGCTGAGTGAAATAAGTCAAGCAGAGAGAGTCAATTATCATATGGTTTCACTTATTTGTGGAGCATAACAAATAGCATGGAGGACATGGGGAGATAGAGAGAAGGGAGTTGGGGGAAATTGGAAGGGGAGGTGAACGAGAGACTATGGACTCTGAAAAACAGTCTGAGGGGTTTGAAGCGGCGGGGGGTGGGAGGTTGGGGTACCAGGTGGTGGGTATTATAAAGGGCACAGATTGCATGGAGCACTGGGTGTGGTGAAAAAATAATGAATACTGTTATGCTGAAAATAAAAAATAAATTTTAAAAAAAAGGCAAAATGAGGACACTTTAAGAACCCTCCAAAACCCCCAAAACAGAGAATTTGTCACTAGCAGACCTACATTAAATATATAATATGTATTATATATTTAAAGCAGAAGATGCAATTACAAATATATAGAAAGGAATTAACAGCAAGAAAACGGATAAACCAAAGTAATATCAACAATATAATAGTAAAATACCTTTTGGGGATACAAATATATATAAAGAGAGAGAGAGAGAAAATATAGGACAATGGGGAGGGAGAGGATACATGGCATTAAAGTGCTCTCAGATCTTTTTTCTCTGAAATTAGAAAAATAAATTTATATCAAATTATATGAATTTAAAGGTGCATATTATCTTCAGGATCACCTCTAAAAGGAGGACTGGAAGGGAAGGAAAGAGAGGTTAAGGAAAAATTTTAAGTACTAGAGCATGTTTATAAGATAAGAATTTAGTGAACAGAAGGAAGTGGATAACACAGGAGACTGGGTGGCTTACTCCAGGAATAAACTATTGGAGGAAGGGAGAGGGGTGGGATCAAAAGGCTTGAGGAAGAGCGTCCTTGGACAGTTGCAGCAGACCATCATCAACTGGAACAACAGGCAAAACAGGCAGGGCAGACAAAACTTGTATGGATCCTCATAGCGTGTCAGATCTATTTAAGACAAGTCAAGGAAGGGGCACCTGGGTGGCTCAGTGGGTTAAAGCCTCTGCCTTCAGCTCAGGTCATGATCCCCGGGTCCTGGGATTGAGCCCCGCAACGAGCTCTCTGCTCAGCAGGGAGCCTGCTTCCTTTCCTCTCTCTCTCTCTCTCCCTGCCTCTCTGCCTACCTGTGATTTCTGTCTGTCAAAATAAATAAAATCTTTAAAAAAAATAGTCAAGGAAAATTTGATTTTCTCAGTGAAACGTGAGAGAAGGTTATCTTAGAAGGCAAGGGAGGGTGTAGCATGTCTGAGGGGAGGAAGAATTATACCAGTAATTCAGCCAAGTGGCAGAGCCAACAGGGCTCGGTGGGAGAATGGGCCTGCAGCATGAGCATGGACTTGAGAACTGCAGTCACAACCTCACAGGGAGACTGGTCTTCTACACAGTCTATATGGTTGCAGGAATGGAGCTGGCAAATATTTGCATCAAGCAGAATCAGCGGCGCTACCTCTGTCAACTGTACCTTAATCTTGCATGCTGGTGGAGCTTAATGGTTAAAAGCATGGACTCTAGGCCCAAACTGCCTGAGTCCAGACCCTGGTTCCACCTCTTGTTAGTTATATGACCTTGGATAAGTGACATAACCTCTCCCTGCCTTGGTTTCTTCTTATGCAACATGCAAATTATAAGAGGATTTATTTTATAGGGTGGTTAGTAAATCACTTAGAAGGGTGCTCTGTACAGAATAAATAGGTTTCCGTATTCCACAAATAAAAATACCAGATACCCAGTGAAATATGAGTTTCAGGTAACAAACACACCTAGGGCAAGAATGTCTCATATAATATTTATTGGGCAATCCTAAGAATAAGCAGTGAATGTGTTTGTTATATAATAATTTTTGCATGTGTTTCAAGGATACTAGAATGCTATTACATTGTATTACAGTTGTTTCTGTGCCTCTCTCCTCCTGAGATGAAGGAATTTCCTGAGGGCAGGAAACATGCCTTATTTATCCCTATGCCCTTGAACCCCACACAATAGTAGTCATCAACCATTGTTTCATAAAGATGAACAAAGCATCACTACTTTCTATCCTTTTTGCTGCTTGCCTCCCTAGAAGTTGCTAACAAAGATATATGTCTAGGAAAAACTGAACACAGGGAGAAGTTAATGCTCATTACTCCTTGTAGTAACAATCCTTGGCTACTCAGTGTTCTGGCCTGGCCAAAGACTGGGATAGGTTGTGCATAAATGGTAATCTCTCACTTACAGATATACCTCAGAGATAAGAGAGGTTCAATTCCAGACCACCTCAAGAAAGCTACTATTGCAATAAAGTGAGTCAAATGATTTTTTGTTTCCCAGTGCATATGAAAGTTATGTTTACAATATACCATAGTCTATTAAGTATGTAATAGCATTATGTCTAAGAAAAAATGTACATACCTTAATTTAAAAATACTTTATTGCCCCAAACTTCTAACCGTAATCTGAGCATTGGGCAGGTCTTAATCTTCTTGCTGATGGAGGGTCTCACCTCAACATTGATGGCTGCTGACTGATCAGGGTGGTGGTTGCTGAAGGCTGGGTGGCCACAGCCATATTTCTTAAAATAAGGCAATAATGAAGTTTGCTGCATCAATTGACTTTTCCTTTCATGAATTTCTTCGTTGCATGCAATGTTGTTAGTTAACATTTTACTCAGGGTAGAACTTCTTTCAAAATTGGAGTCAATCCTCTCAAACCTTGCTGCAGCTTATCAAATAGGTTTATGTGATATTCTAAATCCTTTGGTTGCCATTTCAACCATCTTCATGGCATCTTCACAAGGAGTAGATGACATCTCAAGAAACCATTTTTTTTTACCCATCCATAAGAAGCAACTCCTCATCTGTTACCATTTTTATCATGGGATTGCAGCCAATCCAGTCCCATCTTCAGGGTCCATTTGTAATTCTAGTTCTCTCTCTTTTTTTTAAAATATTTTATTTATTTATTTGACAGAGAGAGATCACAAGCAGGCAGAGAGGCAGGCAGAGAGAGAGGAGGAAGCAGGCTCCCTGCTGAGCAGAGAGCCTGATGCGGGGCTCGATTCCAGGACCCTGAGATCATGACCTGAGCCGAAGGCAGCGGCTTAACCACTGAGCCACCCAGGCGTTCCTGTAAATCTAGTTCTCTTGCTATTTATACCATAACTGCAATTTCTCCCTCCACTCAAGTCCCGAACCCCTCAGAGTCATCTGTGAGAGTTGGAATCAACTTCTTCCAAGAAATCCTGTTAATGTTGATATTTTGACCTCTTCCCATGAATCTAGAATGGTGAATCCTTTCCAGAAGTTTTTCCATTGACTTTGCCCAGATCCGTTAGAGGAATTGCAATCTATCGCACCCATAGCCTTACAAAGTGTATTTCTTAGATAATAAGACTTGAAAGTTTAAATTACTCCCTGATGCACAGGCTGCAAAATGGATGTTGCACTATCAGGCATAAAAACAACATTAATCTCACTGTATGTCTCCATCAGAGTTCTTGGGTGACCAGATGCATTGTCAATGAGCAGTAATATTTTGAAAGAATCTTTTTTTCTGAGGAGTAGGTCTCAACAGTGAGCTTAAAATATCCAGTAACCATGTTGTAAACAGATGCGCTGTCATCTAGCTTTGTTGTTCCATTTATAGAGCACTGGCAACACAGACTTAATGTAATTCCCAAGGTCCAGGATTTTCAGAATGGTAAATGAGCACTGGCTTCAACTTAAGTCACCAGCTGCATTAGCCTCTGACAAGAAAAACAACCTATTCTTTGAAGCCAGGCATTGACTTCTCTCTGAAAGTCCTAGATGGCATTTTCTTCCACAATGAGACTGGTTCATCTACACTGAAAATCCTTTCTCAGGGCCCCTGGGTGGCTGAGTCGATTAAGTGTCTACCTTAGGTTCAGCTTGTGATCTCAGGGTCCTGGGATTGAGCCTCATGTCAGGCTCCCTGCTCAGTGGGAAGTCTGCTTCTCCCTCTCCCTCTGCTACTCTCCCTGCTCATTTTCTCACTCTCTATCTCTCAAGTATATAAATTAAAAAAAAATTTTTTTAAGTCCCTTGTTCAGTGTAGATATCTTTATGAATTACCTTAGCCAGATCTTCTGGAGAACTTGCTACAGCTTCTACATTAGCACTTGCTACTTTGCCTTACACTTCTGTGTTATGGAGAAGGCTTCTTTCCTTCTTTTCTGAAACATCATGAACCAAACTCTGCTAAATTCCAACTTTTCTTCTATAGCTTCCTCACCTCTCTCAGCCTTCAGAGAATTAGAGATTTAGGGCCCGGCTCTAGATTAGGCTTTGGCTTAAGGGAATGTTATGGCTGGTTTGATCTTCTATCCAGACCACTGAGAATTTCTCCACATTGGCAATAAGTCTGTTTTTCTTTCTTAGTATTCATGTGTTCACTGGACTAGTACTTTTAATTTCCTTCAAGAACTTTTTGTTTGCATTCACAAGTTGGCCAACTGTTTAGCACAAGAGGTCTAGTTTTTGGCCTATCTTGGCTTTTGACCTGCCTTCCTCACTGAGCTTAATCATTCTAGCTTTTGATTTAAAGTGAGAAGCGTGTGATTCTTGCTTTCACTTGAACAATTAGAAGCCATTGTAAGGTTGTTAACTGGCCTGATTTCAATATTATTATATCTCAGAGAATAGGAAAGCCCAAGAAGAGTGAGAGAGGCAGGGGAATGGCTGGTTAGTGGAGCAGTCAAAACACACACCATATTTATCATTAAATTTGTGGTCTAATATGGATGTGGCTCAGGACTCCCCCCAACAACTACAATAGCAACAAAGATCAATGACCACAGATCATAACAACAAAGAATAATAATGAGAAAGTTTGAAATACTGCAAGAATTATAAAATGTGACACAGAAACATGATGTGAGCCAATGTTTTGGGGAAAATGATACCAATAAACTTCCTCAACAGAGGATTGCCACAAACCAATTGGTGACAATCAAAGTATCTGTGAAGTGCAATAAAATAGGGTATGCCTGTATACTTTTTTGTCAATTATTACTTTTTTTGGTGAATGGAGATGAAATTTGTGACAAATTTATAATGAAGTAAATCTTGCTTTGCAATTGATCAATATCTTATGATAGGAGTAGAAAATGTATAATTAGAGGATATAGTTGTCATGATATTGTGACAATTCATGGTGTCTATCTCCCTGATATCCATTTTTCTCTTTTTCTTTACTAGCCCAATCCCAATTTTGTTCAGAGTGGCAATGTGACCACCTAAAAACAGCCATCTTCCCAGACTTCCATGTGGCCACACAGCACAGCTGCAAATAACAAAATGCAAGCAAAAGTTTACAGGATAGTGTGCCCATTATTTTCAAAATGTCACTTAGTTGCACAATTTAAAAGGCCGTAGAATCAACTGGAAGAATCCTTAGCGCTTTGCCCTTCTATCTTTAATTATTCTCCCCTTTGACCTCCTGGAACACGTATGATTGTTATAGATGATAGCATAATAAGCAGACATAAAAGAGATATCAAGATGTTATAAAAACTGTAACTCACATTTATTCACCAGAATTCACACCTTTAATGGTAGTTAATAAATGGCCTTACCATAAGTTAGAAAGTAACAGTGTGCTGGAAAATCATGATCATGAACTATATTTGATTAGAGCTGAGATAAAATTTATGTATTACATTGTTACTCACCAAAGAAACCCAGAACTTCCCTGGCTCAGAGTAAAATCCACAGAGGATGTGACAGGGAGTTGATGGAATAAAGATTTCAGGTAATGGCTCCTCTTCCTCTTCCTCCTCCTCCTCCTCTACTTGGAGTTCCTTTTCTCCATCTTCTCCCATCTCTGCTGCTAGCTGCTTCCTCCTTTCTTCCTTCTCCTTCTTCTTCAAATCCCTTAATGCCTTTCTCTTTTCTATTTCTATTAATCGCTTTTGCAAGAGACATTAAGATAGAAAAACAACTGTAAATCATTCATTTATAGTAAGGGGATGACAAAATGAAAAACAGATTAGGGTTCTAGAAAAACTCACGGCTCTGATGTAAAATAATGTCATTTTAAAATAATTATCAAAAAAAAAATTATCAATTTGGGGATATATTTCATCATTAACATTTTTAAATCATTTCTGTATTAACCCCTTCAATCTTAAGTTTACAGAAATTATTTTCTTTTTTTTTTTTTCCTAACAGAAGAGCTAAATGCAGTTTCTTCCAGTCTATCACCATCAACCCATGAATTAGGTAGATCAAAATAAGCCCTGAGAAAAGTTGTTCCTATTTTTAGTAATACTCTTAGACCCCTTGCACCTTTCAGACCTTTCAAAAGCCACCTAACACTGGCATCCCTACCTCCCATCTTTTCCCTCTTTATTTCTTTTTTATCCCTCATAATTATCCAAGTTATATGATCTCATCACATCAATCCCCTCCTCAAAATCACACGGTGGGAGGGATGACTGAACAGCCTCTTCCCGACAAAAGAATGGAGACACAGTAATGATAGAAACCTCTATCCCCAAATGCTCTGAACTGCAGTGGGAATGGATAGTACTGAGAGAGCAGGAACAGATTTGTCTGCCTTGGGACACAGGGGGGAAAAAAAGACAAGGTTTAGGGACGCCTGGGTAGCTCAGTGGTTTAAAGCCTCTGCCTCTGGCTCAGGTCATGATCCCAGGATCCTGGGATCAAGTCCCACATCAGGCTCTCTACTCCGCAGGGAGCCTGCTTCTGCCTCTCTCTCTGCCTGTCTCTCCGCCTACTTGTGCTCTCTGTCAAATAAATAAAATAAAAAAAAATAAAAGGCAAGGAAAAGAGAAACTAGTAAAAGGTGAAAGATTTGTATGATCTGAAGAGAAACCAGAATATATCCAAAATCTATAAAGAACTTATCAAACTCAACACCCAAAGAGCAAATCCAATCAAGAAATGGGCAGAAGACATGAACAGACATTTCTCCAACGAAGACATCCAAATGGCCAACAGAAGCATGAAAAAATGCTCAACATCACTTGGCATCAGGGAAATACAAATGAAACCCACAATGAAATACACCTCACACCAGTCAGAATGGCTAAAATTAACAAGTCAGGAAATGACAGATGTTGATGATACAGAAAAAGTGGATCCCTCCTACACTGCTGGTGGGAAAGTAAGCTGGAGCAGCCACTCTGGAAAACAGTATGGAGGGTCCTCAGAAAGTTAAAATAGAGCTATCCTACAACACAGAACTACTAGGTATTTACCCTAAAGATACAAATGTAGTGGTCCAAAGGGGCATCTGCACCCCAAAGTTTATAGCAGCAATGTCTACAATGGCCAAACTGTGGAAGGAGCCCAGATATCTTTCTTGACAGGTGAATAGATAAAGATGTGGTATGTATCTTTATAATGGAATATTACTCAGCCATCAAAAAATGAAGTCTTGCCATTTGCAACAACATGGATGGAACTAGAGGGTATCATGCTAAGCAAAATAAGTCAGTCAGAGAAAGACAATGGTCATATGATCTCACTGATATGTGGAATTTAAGAAACAAAACAGAGGATCATAGGGGAAGAGAGGAAAAAATTAAATAAGATGAAACCGGAGAGGGAGGCAAACCATAAGAGACCCTTAATCATAGGAAACAAACTGAAGGTTGCTAGGGGTAATGAGGATGGGGATATGGGGTAACTAGGTGATGAGCACTGGGGAGGCTATGTGTTATAATGAGTACTGGGGATAATATAAGACTGATGAATCACAGACCTGTACCTCTGAAACAAATAATACATTATATGTTCATTGAATTTAAATAAAAAATAAGTAAAAGGGGCACCTGGGTGGCTCAGTGGGTTAAAGCCTCTGCCTTCAGCTCAGGTCATGATCTCAGGGTCCTGGGATCAAGCCCCGCATCGGACTCTCTGCAAGGAAAGGGGAGGCTGCTTCCTCCACTCTCTCTCTCTCTGCCTGCCTCTCTGCCTACTTGTGATCTCTGTCTAATAAATAAATAAAATCTTAAAAAAAAATAAGTAAAATAGAGCAACTATTTATTATTTATAAATAAATAAAAGAGCAACTAGTATATAAAACAACCAGCCTTAGAACCCTGCCAAACTGCAGGGAGATGCTGAAAATCTCTGCAGGACAGAAGGGCTGGCAAGAACCACAGTTTATGCTACCCCTCCACCATGACAGTGTGAATGAGGGGAGCAAGATCTGGGCACCCTAACCAGCCTACCACATCAGTGAGCCCAAGGCACCTAGCCCCCACTAGCTCTAGCAATCTCACCAAGGAGGATCCAGGGAGGTATACACCAGGACACCATGGATAGCACTCCCCACAGCTCCACCTGTTGCATCACAGTGACACAGGTGCGAAGGATCCCTGAAAACTCCAGATCCACACCACATTTGCTTCAGACAGCTTGCTAGAACAACCCCAGTATAGAGTGCTCTGGGACCTCCTGGCTGATGCCTGCTTTGGCACCAGCTGTCCCACCAGAAAGTCCCCTGTAGGTAGCACAGGCATCCCCCAGCCCTGGATCCTATTACTCCACAAGGGCAGCCCCTGTGCAGCATACCCAGGGACCCCCAGATCCTCCAAATCAGCACCCAGTTCCATTTTAGCTGTCCTGCCAGGATGTCCACTGCATGAAAAGCCCTGGGACTTCCCCACTTACACCCACTTCAGCTCCAGTCATCTCACCAGGTCAGACACAGCATGGAATGCCCTGAAACCCTCAACCTACACCATCTGAAGCTCCAGCCAGCCAGAGGAAATTGTCAACTATATATATGGGAGACCATATACAAGATCATTTCTCCAAATTTAGGAGAAGTAGCTGTCTTACCTAATTCATAGGAACAAACATGAAAGTCAAGAAAAATGGGAGGCAGAGGAATACATTCCAAAAGAAAGAACAGGACAAAATCTCCAAAAAAAGAACTAAATAAAAAGGAGATATGCCATATGCTTCAAAAAGAGTTTAACCAATGATCATAAAGATGTTCAGCTTGCTTGAGAAAAGAGTAAAAGAACACAGTAGGCCTTCAACAAAGAAAAAAATATTTTTAAAAATCAGCAATGAAGAATACAATAACTGAAGTGAAGTGGGGGGAAAAACCACTAGAGGGAATCAACAGATTATCGATGCAGAAGAATGGATCAGTGATCTGGAACATAGGGTAATGGAAAGCACCCAAAATGAACAACAGAAAAAAAAAATCAGGATAAGTTAGGAGATCTCTGGACAACATCAAACAAATATTCACATTATAGGGGTACCAGAAGGAGAAAAGAAAGGTGCAGAAAATTCATTTGAAGACATACTAGCTTCAAAACTTCACTAATCTGGGAAAAGAAACAGACATCCAGGTTTAGGAAGCATGGTAGTTAAAAACAAGATGAACCCATGAAACACAATTATTAAAATGTCAAAGGTTAAAGATAAAGAGATTTGTAGAAGTAGTAAGAAAGTAGCAAGAAGCTACATACAAGGGAAACCCTATAAGGCTATCAGTCAGTTTTTCAGCAGAAGCTTTGAAGGCCAGAGGGAGTGGCATTATATATTCAAAGTATTGAAAGGAAAAAACCTACAACCAAGAATACTATACCTGGCAAGTTTATCATTCAGAATAAAAGGAGAAAGAATTTCCCAACCAAAGAAAAATTAAAGGAGTTTATCATCACTAAACTGGCCTTACAAAAAATGTGAAAGGGATTTCTTTAAGTAGGAAAAAGAAAGCCATAATTAGAAGAAAATTATAATTAAAAGATGTAAAATATGATGACATATACATAAAATATAAAAAGTACAGCATAGGGAATATAGTCAATGGTACTGTAATAGTGTTGTATGGTGACAGGTAGTAGCTTCACTTGTGGTGAACACAGCATAATGTACAGTTTTGTTGTACCACTATGTTGCGTACCTGAAACTGATATAACATTGTGTGTTATTGAATTTCTTCAAAGAACAAATGGGGGTGGGAGGGAAGAAAAGAGGAAAAAAACTCATAATGGATCTCAATGGTCTTGAATTAAATTGAAATATCTTGGCTGGTATTTAAGGAGCCCAAGTGTTGGTCATAGATTTCTGCCACTTCCCTCTAACATACTGCATCCCTGGGTCTCAACATTCCAGTCTTCATTTTTCTAAAACACCAGAAATTCTTACAACTCTGCTTTCCCTCAGGATGTTATTCCAGCTCTTATTGCCTTCCTCTCCTTTTTCATCCTCTAAAAATTCTTCTCTCATTTTTTAAAGATTTATTTATTTATTTGACAGACACAGAGATTACAAGTAGGCAGAGAAGAAGGCGGGGTGTGTGGGAGAAGCAGGCCTCCGGCTGAGCAGAGAGCCCAACGCGGGACTCGATCCCAGGATACCAGGATCATGACCTGAGCCGAAGGCAGAGGCTTAACCCACTGAGCCACCCAGGCACCCCTCTTCTCATTTTTTTAAATACTAAATGTTCCCTCTATCTAGTCATCTTTGATCCCCCCTTACGCCCCCACCAGCAAACTCAAATTTGTTTCACTCCACACTCCTAAAATTATTTTCTTTGCACTGTGATTTTAATATCCATTCACTACTGCCTTCTAATATAGTCAGCTGCTTTCTACCAGCTTATAAGCTCATAAAGTCAGGGTAAATGTCTTATTCTTCTTCATATTTCATCAGCACTTTTATGCAATGGAATATTACTCAGCCATTAAAAAGAATGAAATCTTGCCATTTGCAATGATGTGGATGGAGGTAGAGAATATTATACTAAGTAAAGTCAGTTAGAGAAAGATAAATATATATGACTTTATTCATATGTAGGGCTTGGAAACAAAACATATGATCATGTGGGGAAGTGAGAGGCAAACCAAGAAACAGACATTTTTTGTTTTTTTTCCAGAGAGGCATGCAGGGCAGAGGGATAGGGAGAGAGGGAATCTTTTTTTTTTTTAATTTTTTATTTTTTATAAACATGTATTTTTATCCCCAGGGGTACAGGTCTATGAATCAGCACTCACCAAAGCACATACCCTCCCCAATGTCCATAACCCCACCCCCAGGGAGAGAGGGAATCTTAAGCATGCTCCACACCCAGCATGGAGCCTGGCACACGGCTTGATCTCACAACCCTGAGATCATGACCTGAGCTAAATTAAGAATGCTTAACTGACTGAGCCACCGGGGCACCCCCCAAGAAACAGACTCTTAACCTCTTAACTACAGAGAACAAACTGATGGTTACCAGAGGAAAGATGGGGGATGGGTTAGGTAGAAAATAGGGACTAAGGAGGTACTTGTGATGAGCACCAGGTGATGTATGAAAGTATTGAATCACTATACTGTATACCTGAAACTAATATTACACTGTATGTTAACTGGAATTTAAATAAAAACTTCAAGGAAAAAAAGGATACTTTAAATTCTAAGAAAAACATTGGGGAGGGTACATGCTATGGTGAGTGCTGAGAAATGTGTAAGCCTGATAATCCACAGACCTGTACCCCTTGGGCAAATAATACATTATATGTTAATACAAATAATTTTAAAATTTTTTTAAGAAAAAAACACATTAGAAGATAATGCTTCAAGGATATCTCATACCAGAATCTTAGACTTGACACTTGAGAAATGAAAATATTTTATGTCCATGTCTTTGATTTCATAGGAAACTACATCACGATTTTCCTCTTCCTCCTTTATGGTTGGAAGTGGCGTTTCAAGAACATAGCCATTCTCACAGATAATCAGTAAAGTACTGTCAGGCTGAAAAAGGAAGATTAACATATCATTCACATTTAGGTGAATTTTTAGAAGCATAGCTCAAAAAGATCACAAATCAGGAAGAAATTTAATTGCTATGTATACTAACCATTTTTTTAAAAAAATTTTTTAAGATTTTCATTTATTTATTTGACAGCGCGAGAGAGCCCACAAGCAGGGGGAGCTGCAGGCAGAGGGAGAAGAAGAAGCAGGGTCTCTGCTGAGCAGAAAGCCCAATGCAGGGCTCAATCCCAGGACCCTGGGATCATGACCTGAGCAGAAGGCAGACACTTAACCAACTGAGCGACCCAGGTGCCCCTATACTAACCATTTTTTAAATCCTTAATCCCTCACTGCAATAATAAGTCATCTTATTAATCACTATACATAATCATTAATAAGCTAAGTGTTAACATTAGATTTAGATTTGTTTCCCTTACAGATGTCATAATACATTTTCTGAGCCAAAAATGCAGCTGTGAAGTAGTAGTACAAAAAGCAGAATATTAAAATCAGGTTATCCTTCAGAATAAAAGGAGAAGGAAAACCTGCAGTGTGTGGATGGCATATCCAGTCTGAGCAGCCTTTGGTGGATCGTTCTCTAGCTGCCCCAGTTCATTAAATGTGGATGTTCCCAAGGTGTTTGTCCTCTTCCCTCTTCTCTCACTCCATAAGCATTCCCTGGGAAATCTTATAACTAACATAAGTCTTCATTACCACTCACACACCATTAGATTCCAAATTAATTCATCTCTCTAGGCCAGACCATTCTCTCTTTTTTTAAGATTGTATTTATTTATTTGACAGAGATCACAAATAGGCAGACAGGCAGGTTGGGGGAGGGGGAAGCACACTCCCTGCTGAGCAGAGAGCCCGAAGTGGAGTTTGATCCCAGGACCCTGGATCATGACCTGAGCCAAAGGAAGAGGTCTTAACCCACTGAGCCACCCAGGCGCCCCCAGACCATTCTCTTGATCTCCCAAAATCATATATTTAACCATGACTGCAAAGTCCCCATCTCGATATTCTATAGACACATTATTCAAAATGTTTCTTCACTCAGTCATTTCATTCTATAATTATTATGTGTCTACTATGTATTTGGCATTTTGTGGGATGCTAAGGGTAAAACTATAAAAGAAAAATACAGCATCTGGCACTATGGAGCTTACCTCCAACAAGAGAGCTTGTCATTTAACAAATCATATAAATAAATGTAAATTATAATTGTGACAAGTGTTGCAGAGGTGCCACAAGAGCAAAGGAAGCTGTGCAAGGCTTCCTGAGAAGGTGGTATCTAAACTTCAAGGTGAAGGGGGAATAGAATTACACAATAAGTTAGGGGAAGGTTTGAGGGAGTATGTTTTACAAAGCAAATACCTTGTGCAAATATCCAGTGGCACGTTTGGGCTTACAAGGAAGTTATGGACTTGGATGGTAAGACCCAGGTCAAGAAAACAGAATGAAAAGAGAGATTGGAACAGAGCTATAGGGAAAGAATACTCAGTAATTGGGTGAGGAAGGCTGAAAAGGAAGGGCAAGATGTAGAATTGGGAACCAGGAGAGAATAAGGTCACAAAAGTTAAAGGGAAATGGTAATTCAGAGAATGTAAGGTCAACAGAATCAAAGGAAGTAAGAGGTCAAGAAAGATGAGAACTGAAAATGTTAAGTGGACATCACTGGTTTCTTTACAGGAGCAGACTTGGTGGAATGGATGAGACTAGATACTAGTCAAGAGGCTACAGGAATGATCAATCCTCTTGGAAAAGTCAGGAGGAGAAAGATGGGGCAGTAACTAGAGGAGAATGGAAAGTTGAAGAATTGATTTTTTGTTCATGGAAGATACTCAAACACATTTAAATACCAATGGAAATGATCCAATAAGCAGGTGAGGTTAAATTTATGACAAGAGAAAATAAGTAGTATGAAATCTTGAAAAAGATGGAAAACAGAATAATCCAAAGGAGGCGGCAGAACTGCCCTCAAATGGAATGGAGAGGACATCTCTATTATTAAAAAGGGAATGGGCGCCTGGGTGGCTCAGTGGGTTAAGCCGCTGCCTTCGGCTCAGGTCATGATCTCGGAGTCCTGGGATAGAGTCCCGCATGGGGCTCTCTGCTCAGCAGGGAGCCTGCTTCCTCCTCTCTCTCTCTGCCTGCCTCTCTGACTACTTGTGATTTCTCTCTGTTAAATAAATAAATAAAATCTTTTTTAAAAAATAAAAAAATAAAAATAACATTAAAAAAATAAAATAAAAAAGGGAAGAAAGCAGGTGGATGCACAGGTAACAGGATTGTTATGTTGGGTAGTGGGAAGGTGAGGGATTCTTCTGCAACTTTTCCTCCTAACGACAAGTTGCCAACAGTTTGCGTGAGACCAAGAAGTCAAACAGAATGCTGTGTTCTAGAGCTTTAGACATTCTTGAAGAGAAGAGGAGACAAAAGTTGAAGTTCAAAGTTACAAAAACAATTGGGACTTGAGGGGACATGATCCCAGAGAAAGGGGAATACAGAAAAGTGAACCTGACGTTCTGCTGGGCCTTTGCCTTAAAGCATTTACGTGACTCTAAACTGTCTGGGAACAGAGTTTGTTCATTTCCTTCAAATGTTCCATTAGTTTTCACTTTATCTATTTGAATGCTATTTACTCTTATGTATAGTATTATGCTTTCATCTAGGATATCAAAGAGGAAGCAGGGAATGCAAATCAAAGAAGTTTGGTAATCAATGAAGGGCAGGGTGGTTAGAGGTAGGGAAAAGGCTGGGATTTTTGAGATTTTCTGGTTATAGCAACAGAGAGGACAGTGATCCCAGAATAATGCAGGCAAAAGAACATGTCTTAGAGAAGCTCATGTGTTTCATTCAAACAGCTCAACGTTATCCCCAGAAATTCAAAATTCTGCCCCAGAAACTCTGTTAATTCTACCTCCTACATAGCTCTTGTCCGCAGTCTTTCATACACTGGTCAAGTGTCTGGAACATAGCTCCCCAGTAGATCCATCCACCTCTCATCTGCTTCCCCCATACCTCACTTCTGCCCAGAGTGATCATGGTAGTGACCACAGCAGTCAGAATGAGTCTGTGTGTACATGTGGTACACCCTTATTGGAAACACAAATTATAAATAGCGGACAGAAGTTTAATGCATTCAGGAAGGCAGGAGGTCTGACCGTTGAGAACTGGTAGAAGCTAACAGCTATGGCTAACTGGATAACTGCAGCATGCAGCGTATCAGTTACACATGGTAATTTACCTTTTTTCTCCATCTTTATTGAACCATAACTGAAATATAACACTGTATAAGTTTTAAGTGTACTATGTGATGGTTTGATACATGTATACATTGTGAAATGAGGGTAATTTGCTTTGACATTAGTAATTCCCAAATACAAGAAATACAAGCACTAATCAGCAGCACAGCCTGAAATAACTTTAGAATTATGTTGGGGGTTTTGGTCTCTTATGCCTATTTAAAAAAATTTAGCTTCAAAAAAAAAATTTTTGCTTCTTATTTCAAAATAATTAGTGAATCACAGGAAGTTACCAAGATAGTATAGGAAGGAATCATGTACCCTTCAACCAGTTTCTCCCATTGGTTACCTCTTATGCAACAATATCAAAACCAGGAAATTGACATTAATACAGAACATGTGTATAATTCTATGTCATTTTATCACATCTGTAGATTCATGGAACCATTCACAGTAATCAAGATGCAAAACTACCTCATTACCATTAGGATCTTCAATATGTCCCTTTGTAGTCATGCCCACCTTCTTCCCACCCACCATTTCTAACCGTTTTGGGTTTTTGACTTTGATCTAAAGAAATTATTAAAGGATGCACATAATATCACATGTTGTGTTCATGCTTTAAAACCCAGGTCGCTTTGCAGCTTTCGTTTCCTTCTCCTAAATCACCAGCACCCACCTTCTCTCCAACTACACATATCCCACCATTTCCTCAAGGTTAAGGTAGAATAATACAAAATAACAACTTATGTTGACTTATCCCCTTCTTTGTATTTCCCTACTCTATATTCATAGCACACATTGTCTATATCACTGATATTTTAGTCACCATTTCTCTTGTGAAACCTTGTATTGTTCAGTGATATTTAACTTCTAAAATAGGTACATTTTTTTCCTCTTTCGAAGAGATTGCTTTGTACTGCTTATTGACTCCATCGTCAGTGCCTAGCAAAGAGGAAAATAATGAATATTTTTTTTAAAAAGCTTTTTCTAGATACTATACTGTTGTAGCCCTTTCCTTTAGACAAGTTCAAGGTAGATTAACAGATGTTACTTCAGGGGTGCCTGTGTGGCTCAGTGGGTTGAGCTGCTGCCTTCAGCTCAGGTCATGATCTCAGGGACCTGGGATCGAGTCCCGCATCGGGCTCTCTGCTCAGCAGGGAGCCTGCTTCCTCCTCTCTCTCTGCCTGCCTCTGCCTACTTGTGATCTCTGTCTGTCAAATAAATAAATAAAATCTTTAAAAAAAAAAAAAACAGATGTCAATAATTCTGACACCTCCATACAGTTCAATCGGTATTATTATCCTAGAACCCAGGACAGCACCTGGTTTAGAAATTAAATCAACATTTAGATGACGAAATTATCTAATGCTCAAACTTAGGGAAATGAGAGGCATTAAATAAGATCAGTAACCAATCCTGAATCACCAACTGTTGTTAGGAAAAGAGTCCGTGGAAGATTCAAAGAGAAAATAGAGGTGGAACGGGGCAGAAGCAAAGAGAGAAAGATGAGGGCAAGGACATTCAGACCTTGGAACTGAACTTTTGAATGTCAAAAGGACTGATAGACCCAAGTCAGCACATTCTGACCTGTGCATCTCAATAAAGTTACCAGTGTTAAAGCAAAGCTTGATAGAACCCAAAGTTTTGGGAGGGGAATCATGACCAACAATTTAGAGAATGGAAGAGAGAAGAGAGAAGAGGTAATGAGTATGATGTGGATCTCCTCAGTAATGTTCTACTAGCCAAGCTAAGAGCATCCCTGGCCCCTCACTGCAGGACCCAGGAATGTGGCTAACAATTCCACCTGTTCTTCTCTATCTTCCAGATCACTTCATTATGCTGTAATTGAGATTTAAACATGAAGACAAATACTAATTACTTACATGGGAGTTCGAAGACCATACTAACTGGCGAACAGGTCCAGGAGTAGTAATATACCCTATTGGCTTATAATCCTTTTCTACCTCAAAGAAGAAGACGGTTTGATCTTTACTCTAAGAAAAAGAGAAATACCCAAGAAATATGGGGTTTTTTTAAAAAAATGTATTCCATAGAGTACAGAGTAGCACTTACTAGCTCTAGTATATCCTCTATATAACTATACCCACAATAATCATATTTCCCAGATTATTCTGGGAAAATTCTTATTTCAAATATTTGCTTCATTTCCCCCATGAGAACATTTGACAAACCAAGTGTTCCAGGATGTGTTTCTGAAAGAATGATCACTATACCTTACCTATACATAGGTTAACTCAAAAAATTCCACAAAGCATATGCTCACTTACTAATGCATTAAAAATGTACAAGTTTATTCTCATCACTTATGGCAATTCTGTTTAAGAACATACCTATGTGATAAAATATTGGTTATACATAACACAGGATCATAACTCCCAGTTGAAAACTTCTATTCATTTAAAATAAGCATTAGAACTCAATTTATAAGAAAATTTTGAGATGTCATGCACAGACTATACTAAAAGAATATGAACATAAAGAAACAAACTATGGGTTTTTCTCTAAAATGTACATCAGCAAATAAGTTATCATCAAGTAGAAAGACAAATAAAATAAATTTAACCATGAAAGCTCAATAGGAAACAAAAAGAAATCTACCATTTACCCCTGTAGCTAGAATTTCTCCATCACGTTCATAAGCTAAGGCAGTAACACGAGCAGTATGGGGTTTGAAAACCTGTTTCAAAATAATATCTGCATCAGAAATTTTCTTCCGTCCTGCAAAAATTGTGAGTCCTTTTGGATCGTAAAGTTCAAGAATTCGAACCACCCCATCTTCGAATCCTGCAATAATCTGTGCTCCAGTGTAGCTTACCTTGGATAAAAATTAAATGCAACATATATGAAATTAGTTGATTAAGAAAGTTGTACTATGTAACAGATAACTCTGTATTTTATTTAGCCAAGTAATTTAACATTGAAAACTCATTGGTAAGTCCTTATACAACTTTCTGGTAACCTCCCTCTATTCTAGTTCTTTATTACTGCTGCTGATGAGATGGGTAGACAATGGCAATTCAAACACAGAAGAAGCAAATGCTGGTGTAGTAGCTTGTCTATCATGTGCCAGGCACCTATCACCAGCAACTCAAGGGTGAGCATAAACAGTTTGTCCCCAGTTTCACAGAATTTATGGTCTAGGGGGAGGACAGACATCAATCATGCAGATGAGTATAAATTTATGAACAGAAATAAATGCTAAAGGAAAGACACAATATCTGAGGGCATATAACAAAGAAAGCTTACCTAGACCAAGAAAGAGATGGTGGAGCTGAGACCAGAAAAATGCCCAGAAATTAAGTTCAGGGAGATGGGAGAAGTATGCCTGGGAGAGAATATAGCTTGTGGAAAGGTCATGTGGCAGAAAAGAAGCTAAAGAGAGAGATAAGCAAGGCCCAGGTCACAAAGTGGCTTACATGTCACATTAAGGATAGTCTTCATCCCAAGAGCAGTGAAAAGCCATTGAAAGGTTTTTAGTTGGGGGTTTGGATATGTGTATGCATGTGTGTGTCTGTGTGCATGTGTGTGTGTATAGAGGGTGACATGATCAGATTTGCTATTTTGGAAAAGCCATCTTAGCTTCATTGTACAAAACAGAACTGAGATGGCCTAGATAGGATGTAGGGAGACCTTTGGCAAGACCTTTAAAGCAATGGCTGCCTTACTCCAAGAGAGTGATTGTGGTCACTTGGTCTAAGATGGTGTCATGGAGAGGAAGGACATGGGCATCATTTAGAGAAAGTTATTATGACCCTATTTGGTGATCACTGAATACATGAGAGAAGGGCAGAGGGAGGTGTCAAGAATGACTGAGACATTTACTGAGATAGGAAACCGTGGAAGGGAGCCAAGTGTCTGTGTGGTTTGTTGCTGCTATTATTGTTTTTGGAGGCCAGCAGAGTATCATCAATCTCGTCTTGGACATGTTGGGTTTGAGGTCCCCTGGAGATCTCAAAATGAGGAAAGCACATAGCCTGCAACTCAGAGAAGTCTGGGATAAAGAAAAAAATCTAGCAGTATCCCAATATACTAAATCTGCTGTCTTGGGAGGCATTCAGGATAAAGGCAAGAGCCCTGATATTCTTTAAAGCAGAGTGATCATCACTAAGACCAGGCAGTTATGAGCGTCTTGGTAATAAGAAAAAACTGTATTCCATCCAACTCCAGTTGAATGTTGTTCATTCAGTAAATATTTGCTATGTGTCTAAATGTACTCTAGAGGCACTAGAGGTTCAAAGTAGAATAGAGTGTAATTGTCACCCATGAAGAACAGTCTGGTGGGAAAGAGACAATAAAGCAATTCATCTTAGCGCATTGTGTAAAGGTTCATAAAATTAGTATATACATAGTCCTTTAAAAAAAAAATCACAGAGGAAGGAGTGCCTAGCTCTACCTGAAGGAAGGTAGGGTCGCAGAGGGCTATGCAGAGAGGATGTCTGACCTGAGCTGATTCATAAAGATACGGAGTTTTCTAGAGAAGCAAAAGGGTCTAAAGATGAGGCATTTAATTCTAGCATGATATCCAATGATCATGGATAGGACCACTTGGATAGGAGGCTAAAAAACGAAACATTCTATGGACATTGCACAGCCATCTGTATAAATGATTTAATTATATGGCTATAATTGAAATACTTCAGGTAAGAGTGTAAATGAAGCAGGATAAAGAGTCAGCCTGGTTTGGTAAGACAAACACTCTGTGTGTTTCTCCTTATTCTAACCTTTCCATTGTTCTGCCTCTAATCCCAGGCCTGAGTTCTACTCTCTGGCCTTGACTCGATCCATTTCCACATTTATCTTGGTCCTAGAACAATTTCTCTTTGATTTCAACCCAAAACAATAAGGATAAAACATTCCTCAAATACTCCCATGATATTTTAAAAACTTGGCTGCGAATTCTTTGGCATATCCCCCATAAAGAGATGCCATTTAGGTCCCTCCCTCCTTGAATCTGGGTGGGCCTTGTGACTGCTTCACTCAGGTGAGTCGGTACAACTGACATTATATGACTTCCAAGTCTCGTTCTAAAAGGCCCAGCGCATCTGCCTGTTTATTGGAACACTAGATCTTAGAGTCCTGAGCTGCCATTTAAGAAGTATGTGCCTACCCTGAGGCCACCACGCTGTGATGAAGCAGAAGCCCCATGAAGAAGCTATTAGGTAGGCACTCCTATTGACAGCCCAGCTTAGCCAGTCTTCAGCCCAGGTGCCAGACTGATGATAAAGAAGGCTTTACATGATTCCAGGCCTCAGACACAACGAAGCAGAGATAATCCACTGCTGTTGTCACCTGTCTGATTTCCCAATCCAGACAGTATATGAGCAAAATAAAAAGATTGCTGTTTTGTGCCACTACATTTTGCAATAGTTCAGTACACAGCAATAGATAACTAGGACAACTCCTTATCTGCCTAAATTTTTTTCCATAGGCCTTATTATCTAACTATCACATATGTTACTTATTTTTCTTTATTGTCCATTTCTGCCTCCTCTCTCCCACTAAAGTGTAAGATTCATGTGTGCAAGTATTTTTGTTTCTGTTCATTGCTATATTCCCAGAAGCTAGACCAAGACCCAGCACATTGCAGGCAGGCTGGGAATATAAACAGAAGAAATGAAATCACAGTCAGCTAGATGATAGATACACAAAATTCTGTTGAGTAATTATTCTATAACATGAAATGATTACTAACTTGCAAGTGGCATAAAAATAGATTTTTATTAAAACAGGACAAAAATCACAAAAGCAAGGTCATATGATTTTATCAAATTCTGAATGAGTGAATAAACTAAGTTAAAAGTTTTATTCTTCTCCAAAATCCAGAGTCATAAAATAGATTGCTAAGAAATAGCACTGTATACCATATTTACCAATACATTCCAGCAGAAGTTTGTTATTAACTCACCAGTTGGGGTACCCAAGCAAGGGCAGTACCTCCCTGTTTGAATTTCATCTGAGCCAAAGGAGTTTTGCTAGCAAAATCATAGATTCGAACAGAGCCTACAGAAAGACAGTTTTAAAAGAAACAAATCATATATATGTCATCTTTTAAAATAACCTTGGCTCACTTAACATGTTAAGCATTATAATAAGAAATTTCATACATAAACTAATAATCTAATATGTTTTCTTTAGTCAAAAATTTACATGAATACCCTCAACCAGGTAATTTGTAATCATGGATAATAAAGCAAACAACTGATGATTGACTGATGGATTAATTTCACTTTGCATAACCCACAAAGATTCACCATGCATCAAGGAAGGAGGAAGGTGAAAAAAAATAGGAAAGGCATAAATGTGGATAATACCAAAATGAATGGCATTTTTGTAACTTACCATATCCTTAATCTTTCACAATAACCAAGGCTGATGTACTTTAGTTCCTCTCTCCTCCACAAAAACTCACTTCACTTGCATCAAGAGGCTTACCTTTTGGAAAAGTTCTCAAATGCTTTTCATCAAACACATATAAAATTTGGGGCGGAAAACAAAACAAAAAAGACCAGATGTATTTTCATTTGGAGTTCCTACTCACAATCCAAGGCAGTAGTGGCCATGAGGTAAGTGAGGGGAGAGACTGCCAAGGCTTCAACAGCTCCAGAATGGAAGGAGAAGAGGCAGTCTGGATCTTGAGTCTGATAATAAAAAGAAATCCCATTAGATCTTAAAGAAAAGTTAACATCAAATTAAGGTCAAGTTTTTAAAAAATATATAAATAAAACCCTATAACACATGTGTGATTTTATCTGAATAGAAATTTTTAAAAGCATAATAGGGTGGGGTGCCTGGGTGTCTCAGTCAGTTAAGCATCTGACCCTTAGTTTCTGCTCAGGTCATGATCTCAGGGTGGGGAGATCAAGTCCCACGTCAGGCTCCATGCTCAGCAGGGAATCTACTTGAGATTCTCTCTCTCCCTCTCCCCTTGTCCCTCCCATCTCTAAAATAATAAGTAAATCTTTTTAAAAAACAAAAGCATAAAAGGCTAGAAAGAGTTCTGGACTTGGAGTTAGGAGAAACAGTACTGGCTTTACACTTGAAGGCTTTCCATTTCCTCACCAGTAAAATGAGGTGATGGCAACTGTCCACCCATTCATCAGGGTAGCTATGAGGGATGCAGAAGAGAATATAAATGAAAATACCATAAGTTTATGACAACTGTAAAGCACTGGATAACATGAGGCATTATCATTACCACTTTTCTAGTAAAGTTTGCTGAGATGGTTCATTTTTTAAATAAAATCAGAGAGAGAATAAATTCTCAGGACTAGGACACATTGGACAAGTTTTTGATGGGAACAATAATCAAATATAGAGAAAGACAAAATATTTTTTAAAGAAGAATAACAGACTTTTGTTATAAGAATTAGGGGGAAAAAAGAGACAACTTACAATATTTGAAAAACTAAGGTCAAGCTTCCATATGGCTCCATTGGCATCCTAAAAAATTAAGTTCATCATTTTTAACTCTTATCAAATGAAAAGAATTTTCTTCTAGTTAAAGAACAAACAATAATATCACAACCTTACATATGTTTTAAAGTGTGACTGAAATTTAACAAAAGCAATTGCTATATATCTCAGAACACACAATAAAGGAAACATTTTCATAATACATATATAGTCAGTTTAATATAATGAGAATGCTAATTGGTTTTTTGTGTATAAAATACAGATTAACTAAATACCAAAATTCAGGTAGTCTTCATTGACTTATCAATAGTAGTCTTAATAGTAAAATGGACTTATAGTGACAATAAATTATGTTATGATTTTGTCTAGTTAACTTTAAAGAGCCAAGAGAAAAGAACACAACTTACCTGAGCCAACCAAAAATTACTTCCAATCTCGTTCATTTTTATCATAGAGAAGAGTTTAACATTCTTGCCTACTTGAAGTTCATTAATGGGCTCGATCTCTAACAATCCAGTATCATCAATAGAATCAGCAGTGTCTACTGTCTCAAAATCCCAGATCTTATAAAATAAGAAAATACTTTAATCAATGAGCAGTTTCTGAATTTATATTTTCTATAAGAAGGGGCCCTGATTGATGGCAGAGAAGTAGGAGACCTTAGTTTCATCTGGTCCCAGGAATTCAGCTAGGTAGCTATCAAATCACTCTGAACATCTGTGAACTCAACTGGAGATATAAAAAAAGAATAGCTGCAACTCTACAAATAGAACAGTGACCATTTCCCGCAAGGTAGAAGGTGCAGAGAAGTGAATCCAAGGCGATATATGGGAGGATAGGCCATGGGGTTAGGGGAGGAATCTTCCATAAGCCAGCTACCAGAAAGTGATATAGCAGCACAGCACAAAATCAGAACTTTTAGAAGTCTGCTCCTGTGAGGGTTGTCCTGCCTGAAAGGTGATCAGGTGGTAAAACAGGCAGAATCTTAGCTGGGACAGTATGGTCTCAGAATCCCCAAGGTCACAGGAAGACCTGTGGTGCATGAAGGCTGCAGAGTTCCTAGGCATTGGAGTGAGGAAGCCAGTTCCTATCAGTGAGCCCAGGAGAGGGCTCTCAGCTCAGGGTTGACATAAACCATGAACTGTGGCACAGTCATTCTACTGCTCTCTGAGTAGGAGCCCAACAAGTGGCAGAACCGGGGAGACTCCTCTTCCTCTGCAAGGAAGAGTGGCATGGGGGGTGTGCCAGAGAGGTTGCAGGGTTTAGAGACTCAAAACAGGGTTGCACGCCTGAGGTTGGAATGCTCGATCACAGGCTAAGTGAGCACAGAGTGTGGATGGAGACCAAGGAGATGGGAGTGATGGACTGCTTTTCTCTGAGGGCTCACTGAGGAGTGGGGCCCCAAGCTCTAGGCTCTGGGGCTAGAGATTGGGAGGCCACCATGTTCATTCTCATCCTCTAAAGCTGTATGGAAAGTCTTCAGGAACAAAAGCCACATAGAGCAATCCTCAGGAGATGTTTACTTAGCCTGGCCCCTTGCCACAGACAGTGAAATTGAGCCTGGGGCAAAGATACCTGAAAATCAGCAAAACGGGCTCTTTCCCCAGAAGATCAGCAAAAACATCCAGTTAAGAACAAGTTCACTGATTGTAGGGAACTGCAAAATTCCAGTGCTAGGGGAAAATAGTCTATAGAATTCATGGGGGTTTTCCCCATGATTCTTTAGTCTTTTAATTTTTTTCTCTTTCCCTTTTCAACCAATTTCTTATTTTATCAACTCTTTTTAAAAAATCTTTTTAATTTTCATTTTTATAGTAACATTCTATCTTTTCATTGTATTTAATTTTATTTTTGTATACATAAAATTTTATGTATACATAAAATGTAAAGAAATTACATTTTGGGATGCAGTTTCTTCTAACCAACTAAAATACACCCTGAATCTAGTGTATAGTTCTATTCTCTTCACCTGTCTGATCATATTATTTTTTCTTCTTTTTTTAATCTTTTTTCTTTTTGTTAGTCATTTTTAATTTTCAACTTTATAGTTACATTCCAACCTTTCAATGTATTATATATATTTTCTTTCTTTACAATTTTGAAATCTAGGTTCTTCTAATATACCAAAACATACCCAAATTCTGGTGTATGACTCTGTTCTATTCACCAGCCTGATCATATTCTCTCTCCACCCCCACCCTGACCAACACCCCCCCCCCCCACTTCCCAGTTCAGGTCTCTTCTGATTTGTTAAGTGTGCATTTCTCTGGGGTCACTGTTGCCCTTTAAGTATTTTGTTCTCTTGTTCATCTATTCTTCTATGGACAAAATGACAAGAGGGAAAAACTCACCTCAAAAAAGAGAGCAAGAGGCACTACTGACTGCCAGGGACCTAATTAATATGGACATTAGTAAGATGTTGGAATAATTATTATAAAGATACTGACTGGGCCTGAAAAAAAAAAAGGGCATAGAAGACACTAGAGAATCCCTTTCTGGTGAAATAAAAGAACTAAAATCTAATCAAGTTTAAATAAAAAAGGCTTTTAATGAGATTTAATCAAAAATGGAGGCTCTAACTATGAGGAAAAATAAGGCAGAAGAGAGAGTTAGTGACATAGAATATCAAAATGATGGAGAATAAAGAAGCTAAGAAAAAGATCAACAGCTACTGGATCATGAGGGAAGAATTTAAGAGACAAGCGATAACATAAAGTGAAACAATATTAAAATAGTTGGGCTCCCAGAAGAAGAGGAAAGAGAGAAGCAGAAGGTATATTGGATCAAATTATAATGGAGAACTTCCCTAATCTGGGGAAGGAACCAGGTGTTCAAGTCCAGGAGGCTCAAAGACCCCTGCTCAAAAAAAAAAAAAAAAAAAAATCCAATAAAAATAGCACTGGGGTGCCTGGGTGTGTCAGACATTAAGCATCTGCCCTCAACTCGGGTCATGATCCCAGGGTCCTGGAATCAAGCCCTGCACTAGATTCCCTGCTCAGTGGGAGGCCTCCTTCTCCCTTTCCCATTCCCCCTGCTTGTATTCCCTCTCTTGCCATCTCTCTGTCAAATAAATAAAATCTTTAAAAAAAAAATAGGTCAACACCTCAACATATAATAGTAAAATTTGCAAATCTCAGAAATAAAAAGAAAATTCTAAAAGCAGCTTGAGACAAGAGATCCATAACCTACAAGGGTAGAAATATTGGACAGGCAGCAGACCTATCCATAGAGCCCTGGCAGGCCAGAAAGGACTGGCATGATATATTCAGGGTGCTAAATGAGAAAAATATGCAGCTAAGAATATTTTATCCAGCTAGAATGTCAATCAAAATAGGAGAGATAAAAATCTTCTAGGACAAACAAAAACTAAAAGAATTTGTGATCGCTAAACCAGCCCTTCAAGAAATGTTAAAAGTTGGGGCGCCTGGGTGACTCAATGGGTTAAAGCCTCTGCCTTCGGCTCAGGTCATGATCCCAGGGTCCTGGGATCGAGCCCCACATTGGACTCACTGCTCAGCAGGGAGCCTGCTCCCCCCCCCCCCTCTCTGCCTGCCTCTCTGCCTACTTGTGATCTGTCAAATAAATAAAAACCTTAAATTAAAAAAAAAAAAGAAATATTAAAAGTGATCCATTAAGTGAAGAGAGAGCCAAAAAGTAATACAGTTCAGAAAGGAACAGAGACAACATACAGAAACAGTGACTTTACAGGTAATACAATAGCACTAAAATCCTATCTTTCAATAGCTCTGAATGTAAATGCACTAATTGCCACCCAGTCAAAAGACACAGATTGGATTAAAAAGCAAGCCCCATTGATAAGCCATCCTGAAGACTCACTTTGGATCCAAAAACACCTCCAGACTTAAAGTGAAGGGGCAGAAAACCATTTTTCATGCTAATGGGCATCAAAAGAAACCTGGTATGGCAATCCTTATATCAGACAAATTAGATTTTAAATCAAAGACCGTAAAAAGAGATGAGGAAGGATATTATATCATAATTAAAGGGTCTATCCAGCAAGAATATTTAACAATTGTAAATATTTATGCCCTTAACATGGGTACCGCCAATGATATAAGCAAATTACTAACAAAATCAAAGAAACACATCAATAATAATACAATAATAGTAGGGGATGTTACACCCCACTCACTGCAATGGACAAATCATCTAAGTGGAAGATCAATAAGAAAACAAGGGCTTTGATGACACACTGGACCAGATGGACTTCACAGGTATATTCAGAGCATTCCATCCTAAAGCAAGAGAATACACCTTCTTCTCAAGTACACATGGAACATTCTCCAGAACAGATCACATACTGGGTCATAAATCAGTTCTCAACTAGTACCAAAAGATTGGGATCATTCCCTGCATATTTGTGGACCACATGCTTTTAAACTGGAACTCAATCATAAGAGGAAATTTTCAAAAAAAAAAAAAAAAACCCTCATATACATAGATGCTAAAGAGCATCCTACTAAAAAATGAATGGGTCAACCAGGAAATGAAAGAAGAATTTAGGGGCACCTGGGTAGCTCAGTCAGTTAGGCATCTGCCTTCAGCTCAGGTCATGATCCCAGGATCCTGGAATCAAGCCCCACATTGGGTACCCTGCTCAGCAGGGAACCTGCTTCTCACTCTTCTCCCACTACTTCTCTCTCTCACTACTTCTCTCTCTCTCTCTCTCTCTCTCACTACTTCTCTCTCTCTCTCTCTCTCTCTCTCACTACTTCTCTCTCTCTCTCTCTCTCTCTCACTACTTCTCTCTCTCTCGGTATCTCTCTCTCTCAGTATCTCTCTCTCTCTCTCTCTCTCTCTCAGTGTCTCTCTCCCTCTTTCTCTCTCTTCATCTCAAATAAAATAAAAATCTAAAAGAAAAGGAATTTTAAAAATTCATGGAAACAAATGAAAATGAAAATACAACTCTTCAAAACCATTAGGATGCAGCAAAGGCAGTCCTTAGAGGGCAGCAATACAGCAAAACAAACCTTTCTCAAGAATTAAGTTCTCAAATATAAAACCTAACCTTACATATAAAGGAGCTAGAGGAAGAACAGCAGATAAAGCCTAAACCCAGCAAAAGAGAATTAATGAAGATTAGAGCAGAAATCAATTAAATATAAACCAAAAGAACAACAGAACAGATCAACAAAACTAAGAGCTGGTTCTCTGAAAGAATTAATAAAACTTATAAACCCCTGGTCAGACCTACCAAAAATTAAAAGGAAAGGACCAAAATAAATAAAATCATGAATGAAAAAGGAAAGATCATGACCAACACTGAAGAAATACAAACAATTATAAGAACATATTATGAGCAATCATATGCCAACAAATTAGGTAATCTGGAAGAAATGGATACATTCCTCGAGACTATCAAAACCGAAACAGGAAGAAATAGAAAACCTGAACAGACCCACAACCAGAAAGGAAATTGAAGCAGTAATCAAAAATCTCCCAACAAACAAGAGCCCAGGGTCAGATGGCTTCCCAGGAGAATTTTATCAAATATTTAAAGAAAAATTAATATCTATTTTTCTGAAGCTGTTTGAAAAAGAAAGAAAAAAAGGAAGGAAGGAAAAAAGAAAGAGAGAGAAGGAAAACTTCCAAACTCATTTGATGAGGCCACCATTACCTTAATCACAAAACCAGATAAAGACCCCACCAAAAGAGAATTACAGACCACTATCCCTGATGAAGATGGATGTCAAAATTCTCACCAAAATACTAGCTAATAGAATCCAGAAGTACATTAAAAGGATTATTCACCACAACTAAGTGGGATTTATACCTGGGCTGCAAGGGTGGTTCAATATCCATAAAGCAATCAATGTGATATATGACATTGATAAGAGAAGAACAAGAACTGTATGATGCCCTCAGTAGGTACAGAAGAAGCATTTTGACAAAGTATACTTTCTTTTTCCTTTTAAAGGTTTTATTTATTTGTCAGAGCACAAGCAGAAGAGGGGTAGAGGGAGAGCAGTCTCCATGCTAAGCAAGGAGCCCAATGCAGGCATTGATCCCAAGACCCTGAGATCATGAGCTGACCAAAAGACAGATGCTTAACTGACTAAGCTACCCAGGTGTCCCTACAGTATCTTTTCTTAAAACTCTTCAGTGTGTCATAGAGGGAACATACCTCAATATCATAAATGCTATATATAAAAAGCCTATAGCAGATATCATTCACAATGGGGAAAAACTTAGAGCTTTTCCCCTAAGGTCAGGAACATGGCAGAGATGTCCACTATCACTACTGCTGTTAAAAACAGTACTAGGAGTCCAAACCTCAGCAATCAGACAATAAAAAGTAATAAAAAGCCACACAATGGGCAAAGAAGTTGTCAAATTTTCATTCTTTGCAGATGACATGATATTCTATGTAGAAAACCCAAAAGACTCCACCTCAAAATTGCTAGAACTCATACAGAAATTCAGCAAAGTGGCAGGATATAATCAATGTACAGAAAGCAGTTGCATTTCTATACACTAACAATGAGACAGAAGAAAGAGAAAGTAAGGAGTCAATTCCATTTACAATTGCACCAAAAACCATAAGATACCTATCAATAAATCTAACCAAAGAGACAAAGAATCTGTACTCAAAAAGCTATAGAACACTCATGAAAAAAATTGAAGAAAACACAAAGAAATGGAAAAACATTCCAGGCTCATGGATTGGAAGAACAAATACTGTCAAATGTCTATGCTACCTAGAGCAATCTACATTCAGTGCAATTCCTATCAAAATACCATCAACGTTTTTCACAGCAGTAGGACAAATAATCCTGAGCTTTGTATGAAACCAGAAAAGACCCCAAATAGCCAAAGTAAAGTTGAAAAAAGAAAAAGCCAAAGCCAGTGGTATCACAATTCCAGACTTAAAACTCTATCACAAAACTGTAATAATAAAACAGTATGGTACTGGAACAAAAACAGACACATAAATCAGTGGAACAGACTAGAGAACCCAGAAATGAACCCTCAACTCTACAGCCAACTAATCTTCCATAAAGCAGGAAAGAACATCCAGTGGGAAAAAAACAATCTTTTCAACAAATGATGTTGAGAAAATTAGACAGCCACATGCAGAAGAATGAAACTGGATCGTTTCCTTACACCATACACAAAACCAGACTCAAAATGGATGAAAGACCTAAATGTGAGATAGAAATCCTTCAAAATCTCTGGGGATAACACAGGGAGCAACCTCTTTGACTTTGGCCATAACAACTTCTTGCTAGAAACATCACCAAAGGCAAGGAAAACAAAGGCATAAATGAACTATTGAGACTTCATCAAGACCAAAAGCTTTTGCACAGCAAAGGAAACAGTCAACAAAACCAAAAGACAACTGACAAAATGGGAAAATATATTTACAAATGCCTTATCAGATAAAGGGCTAGTATCCAAGATTTATAAGGAACTTATCAAACTCAACACCCAAAGAACAAATCGAATCAAGAAATGCACAGAAGGCATGAACAGACATTTCTCCAAATACCTACAAATGGCCAATAGACACATGAGAAAATGCTCAACACCACTCAGCACTAGGGTATTTCCATAATGAGATACCACCTCACACCAGTCAGAATGGCTAAAATTAACAAGTCAGAAAAGAACAGACATTGGCAAAGATGCTGAGAAAGGGGAACCCTCTTAAAGTGTTGGTAGGAAGGCAAGCTGGTGCAGCCACTCTCGAAAACAGCATGGAAGTTCCTCAAAAAGTTGAAAATAGAGCTACCCTACAACCCAGCAATTGCCCTACAGGGTATTTGCCCCCAAAATACAAACGCAGTGATCCAAAGGGCCATCTGCACCCCAATGTTTATAGCATCAATGTCTACAATGTCCACATCAACGTTCAAAGTATGGAAGGAGCCCAGATGTCCATTGACAGATGAATGGATAAAGAAGATATGGTGTATACACACATACCACACACACACACACACACATACACAAAATAGAACTACTCAGCCATCAAAAAATGAGATCTTGCCATTTACAACAATGTGGTTGGAACTAGAGGGTACTAGCAAAATAAGTCAATCAGAGAAAGACAATTATCTTATGATCTCACTCATATGTGGAATTTAAGAAACAAAACAGAGGATTATAGGGGAAAAGAAGTAAAAAAATAAAACAAGACAAAATCAGAGAGAGAGATAAGCCATAAGAGACTCTTAATTATAGGAAACAACTTTAGGGTTGCTAGAGGGGAGGTCAGAGGATGGGGGAGCTGGGTAATGGACATTGATGTGATGTATTGAACACTGGGTATAAAACTTGTGAATCACTGTTCTCTACCTCTGAAATTAATAATACATTATATGTTGGTTGAATTGAATTAAAAATTTTAAAAATTAAGAAAAAAGAAAGAAAAGATCCTGATTTTGTTTTTCCAAAAGTCATTTCTTCTTCTTCATGCAAATTAGCAAGTAGGTGTAATGGGAACACCAGCCAAAATGTGATAAAATAATAAGTTGTAATAGTTTCCTCTGTATATATGGAGATTAGTGAGAAAATACAGCCTGAATAAGAACTCTAATTTGCCCAATGTAAACTTTATGTCAAGGTATTTGTCAGGTTTTTCTGGATATAAAGTGGCCCTAAGGAGTAAATGGTTCCATTATTCAGCGAAACACAATAATGAGCCAGGTTTTGATTTTACCAGTGATCCCCTGGAAAGGGGAAATAGGCCTTCTTAATGATTCAAGCACAATCTTCATTATAAGAGGAGAAAATGGATGTAGATGATGTCTTCACAGAAAATGGCTCTCATTATTGATTTAGACTATACCATTCAGGTAAAGATTATTGTCCTGGGACAGGAGAACAGAATGCTATGCAAAGCACGAAGGAACACAGATTCACCTCAGGAGACAGATAGATTGAGAAAGACTTCTCTGTGAAGTACCAAAGCTACCCTGGATGAATCTATTGACACACCCCACCCTTTTAACCTAGACTCAATAACTCAGCCTTTGGGAAAGTATCTTTCAAAGAGATTTGGTGTTGTCTCCTAGGCTAGCCTTGTTGGGGAGAGGCCCAAGTCATAGGTTAGAACTAACTCCTGGAAATGGGGTAGGTTTTTCCTAAAGGATTAGATGTAGAGATTTACTGTGTAAAAGACTAAAGAAATTAGGGTGAAATTTTTAAAAGAAGCCAGTTTAGAAATTGGTGGTGTTCATGAAGGGACCCTGTGTTAATTATTTGACTTCTTTTCTCTTGAGGTTTCTTTCCAGTTGGTATTTTGACATGTTGGGGTAACATATATCTCAGAAGCATAGTGAATATACTATATGACAAACAAAAGGACATAAAAATTTCCCAGAACAATGAGTAAAATCTAACAAAATTAAATTTAATATGGTAAATGTAAAAATGTATACTTGGGTTCAAAGACCAATGGCAAGAAGATAAGAGTGGGATAGGCTTAAACAGTGTATTAAACAGTGTATTAAACATAATAAGCACAATAGGTATCATAGAATAACCAGACTATTTTCAAAAATATAGTCTTACTTCTCATAATAATGCTTCCTAAAGAACACCCTGAGAATACTACCACTCTCTTATGAAAGGCACCAGTAGGGATATGTACCAAGAGGGCCACAAGGCAAATCAGCAGCCTCCAGCTTTGCCAGCAACAACTGGGTATATACACATGAGTGGGTGGGAGAAGAGGTAGGACAACAATCAGGAGCACTTAGATGCTGGAGCCATGTTCCAGCCTAGCCCACACTATAGACAGGATAGTGTCTACAGGTGAGGACAAGTGAGTTCACCAGTGTAAGGAGCAAGGAGAGGGGAGCTGCCATAGGCAAACCTCATCAGCTCACTTTTCAGTGTATTTCTAATTGGTAACCTCACTCAAAAATAAGAAGTGTTTGGTATTTTTGTCCCTAGAAAATGGCCCATTCATACTGTGTGTTTTGAAAGGACATCAGTATCCACTACGTTCTGCTAAAATAGGTTTTCATTTTCTGAAACTACTATGTCAACGACAGAATCAAAATAACAAAAGATACCCTCATAAAATGCACGCCAAAGATGCTGTAAATTAACTTTGACTAGAATTTAAATATTTACCACAAGGAAAACATTATCTAAAATACATTGGCCCTGGGAATCAATGACCACTGATCTTTTTCATCAAGTGACCTTTGTGAGAAAGAAGAATCTCATCAAACAGGCTGATCTGGAAGGCTTTGATGTGGGTGCTACTGACCTAGTGTCAAGAAAACTTACCCTAATACATCCATCTGCCCCAATGGTGATAACTTCGCCCTCATCCAGCATTATCTGGTTAATGGGGCCCTGATGACAAGACTTCCTTGCAGCTCGACAGAGCTCAACCTTGATGAGGCCGCCTTCCCACAACAGCATGTTGCCCCACTCTGATCCTGAGAGCACCTGGCAGGTATGCGGAAAGAAAGGAATGTGCATTAAAAACATACATACAACCAGGTGGTGGGTATTAGAGAGGACACGGATGCATGAAGCACTGGGTGTGGTACAAAAACAATGAATACTGTTATGCTGAAAAATAAATAAATAAATATTTTTTTTAAAAAAATACATACATGGATATTTAGCTCTCAAAAGACAGGTGAGAATTATTTTTATAGCTTATCCCTCTTGATTACGAAAGTTAAAAAAAGAGTATAGAAAAATAGGAAACTATAAATATAAAAATTCACCACTTTGGAAACAACAACTAATCACATTTGGATGTACTTCTTCCTAGCATTATGGGTAGTTTTACATCATTGTAATTAGGCTGTGCATTGCTAGTAATTTCTCAAATATATCTATAATAGCTTTCTTTGTACATCTCTTAAGGGCATAATCCAGGAGTAGAATTATTGGGTCAAAAATGAGAGATGTGTTTAAACTCTTGATAGACAAGATTCTATTTTTTTTTCTTCTATTTTGTTTTTTATTTTTTTAATTTCTTTTCAGTGTGCCAGAATTCATTGATTATGCACCACACCCAGTGCTCCATGCAATATGTGTCCTCCATAATATCCACCACCAGGCTCCCCCAACTTCCCACCCCCCACCCCTCCAAAACCCTCAGATTGTTTTTCAGAGTCCATAGTCTCTCATGGTTCATTTCCCCCCTCCAATTTCCCCCAACTCCCTTCTATTTTTTTTATTATGTTCAATTAGCCAGCATATAATACATCATTAGTTTTCGATGTAGTGTTCAACAATTCATTAGCTGCATGTAACACCCAGTGCTCATCACACATGTCCTCCTTAGTACCCATCACCCAGTTACCCTATCCCCCCGCCCCACTCCCTTCTGTAATCCTCAGCTTGTTTCCCAGAGTCTCTCATGGTTTGTCTCCCTCTCTGATTTCCCCCCATTCAGTTTTCTCTCCCTTGCCCTGTGGTCCTTTGCACTATTCCTTATGTTCCACATATGAGTGAAACCATATAGTAAATATCTTTCTCTCCTTGATGTATTTCACTTAGCATAATACCCTCCAGTTCCATCCATGTCGATGCAAATGGAGGGTATTCATCCTTTCAATTCTAGTTTTTAAGAGTGATAATACTAATTGTTATAAGGTGTTTCAAAAATCGTGAGGCCATTACTAAACTCAGATTATAGCATAATAATATCCAATTTCAAACAATAATAATCATTTGAAACCAGCTCCTATTTATCCATTTTATCCAGCACTTCCCCAAGTGTGTACCACCAAACACTAGTTCTTAGGACATTTAACTTGTATTAGATAATAAGTCATACTAATTAAGTATTGACTCTGTGCCAAGTGCTGTTTGAGCATTTTATATAAAGTTATTTAATCCTAAAAACCCATATGAACCTGGTACATTTATTGAGGGTACCACATACAGTTATGCAGGTTGATTATTTATTTTCCCAGAAAAGTCAAGTCAACAGAAGCCCTAAAAATTACTATTCCCATTTTACAAAGGAGAAAACTGAACAGAACAGTTAAGTGGCTTGGACAAAATACCCAAAGCAGTCAGGATTTTAAACCAGGAAACTTCACTCAAAAGTTCCTGTCCTGGGGCACCTGGGTGGCTCAGTGGGTTAAAGCCTCTGCCTTTGGCTCAGGTCATGATCCCAGGGTTCTGGGATCGAGCCCCACATTGGGAATCTCTGCTCAGCAGGGAGCCTGCCTCCCCCTTTCTCTGTGCCTGCCCCTCTGCCTAGTTGTGATTTCTGTCTGTCAAATAAATAAATAAAATCTTTAAAAAAAAAAGAAAGAAAGAAAGAAAGTTCCTGTCCTAACACTACTTCCAAAGACATATGCTTGGATAAACAAAATCAAACAAGTTTCTTTTCTCTAGGACTCTCTGGAGACTTTAACATAGAAGTGTTCCCTAGAAATCATGGAGAGGAATTTCTAGATACAAAGGAATCTGACCAAGAAAGTCTTATTTTCACAGAGCTTCTGTGTAGACTAATGTTCCATGAAACGCCTTGGGAAGCTCAGATTTAGTTCTTGCCTGTCTCCTCCTCATCGGCGCCCCAGTTCCCTCTCACTAATTTATTCAGTCTTTTCTACCTCCCCAGTCCACTCATCTTATCCATTCTGCTTGTTTGACTTATCACCAAACCTCAGCTCACTTTCAACAGTCATTATTTAGACTTGCTTTCTTCTGCCCAGTAACAAAACCACCAGAAACCACCCATGCCTGGCCGGCATTCCCTTCTGAAAGGTCATCCATGCTTAGCTTTCTTTTTCCATTTGTCCTGAGAAATGAAATGAAAGTGACATCTTCCATGTTGGCTCATTCCGCTTGACTCTACATTTCCCTTCCCTCAATTCATTTGGCATGTTGTGGCCAGATTGATATAGAACTTCATTTGCAACTCTACTCTTCCAATGTATGATAGTTCTGCCTGGCTATGAACCTACTTATACATAGGACCCAACTATACCTCTCAACCTAATTCCCACTCTTTGCCAACATGAATGCTCTTTCCTGAGTAGCCTTCCAAATATAGGATACTATTCCTAACTCTAAATATTTCCTTTTGTGTCTCTCATTTTAAATGGCTTCTTTCCTCCTCTATTTGAGAGAGAGAGAGAGAGAGAGCAGGGCAGGAGCAGAGGGAGAGGGAGATAATCTCCAGCAGACACCCCCTGAGCATGGGGCCCTACCTGAGGCTGGATCCCAGGCTCCTGAGATCATGCCATGAGCAAAAACCAAGAGTCAGATGTTTAACTGACTGAACCACCCAGGCACCCCCTTGTGGCCTGTTTTTAACAATCTCTCTCTTACTTTAATGTCCTGCATTATTCAAAATTTGAAACTAAAATTATTTGTGATCATTTTATAGCTTTGGATATACATTTATTTATTTAACTAGCATCCAAGGCTTTTGATTTCCTCCCCTACAACATGATTCCAAATTGAGAATATCTACTAGGTAGATGACCAGTCCCTTTGGTTCCTCAAAGTAATATTTGTATGCTAGCAATTACTTTTAACAGAGATGTTCACAAATAATACTATATAACTCATCCTAATAGGAAGCCAAATACAATATTAATGGAGAATTGAACCTATAGCAATATGCCCACAAATTTTTACAAAAGGAAGAGAAAAAATAAACTAACAATGTTATAAAATAAACTACCAGATTAAAGTTGCCATGTATCTCTAGGTGCCACTGTGAAGTGGCTCAATATTCCTAAATAATAATCTGACAATGAAAGAAAAATCCACAAGACTGTATACCACCTTTGAGCCAGTAAGTCCTCTTGGAGCATCATGATAAAGAGGAGGGACAGATAAACATTATAAA
Source organism: Mustela putorius furo (assembly GCF_011764305.1). Lineage (NCBI taxonomy): Eukaryota > Metazoa > Chordata > Mammalia > Carnivora > Mustelidae > Mustela > Mustela putorius. Next base: position 38,580,386 of record NW_025421987.1, read on the forward strand.
CACTGCAACTCCATGATGATGAATAACAATGTATCACTATGTTAATATATTAAAATACCTGCATACTTTATATATGCATGTATAATATTTAGTAAACAAAACCAAAAAGGATATTTTCATATGGATTATGACAATTCCCTAGAACTATATTAATTAAAACTGATACTCTGAAGAGCCAAAATTAAACGTTCATTGTCTTTACAATGATAGTGTCCATCATTAATAACATTGGCAGGGCTTTTTAGAATGTCTAATGGGCTTTCATATATTTTCATTTTGAAAACATGATTTTATTATTGTGGAATAGTGGCTGTACTCACCTTCCCATCTGGGAGCTGCATGTAACCTTCTATATCAGTAGTGGCTGTTTTGCCAAATCGACCCAATGAGCCCTGAAGCTTGAGACCAGTGAATGTTAGAGCCATTTCCCAGAACCTACAAACAAGAAAGAGACTGAATGTACCTCAAAGAGGCTTTATCTATGTTTATTCTCCCCAAGCATTTACATGTTTCAGAGTCATATATATTATTTCATTTGCTTATTCATTAACTAATATGTATGAAGCATCAACTACCTGTCAGACAAAGTTCTAGGCAATATAAATTCAGAATTGAGCAAAATAGACAAATTCCCTGCCTTTGCGGATATTTTATCTTAGAGTCCTACTGTTCTATACAGCTGACCCTAGCCAACTTTGACTATTTTAATTCAGATTTAACGTAATTAACACTAAACCAAATTTAAACCTCCGTGTTTCAGTCAGACTAGCCAGTTTCAAGTACGTATAGCAAAAATGTAGCCAATGTCTATTAGATTGGACAATATAGAACATTTTCATCTTGGCAGAAAGTTGTTCTATTGAATAATACCATTTTAGAAGATGCAAAAGTTTTCAAAAAATTTCTCACTTACTTGTGTAGTTAAGAGTCATTTCTTAATAACACTGTGCTCTCATGCTCTCATGTATAAAATGAGACTACTAATAGCACCTACCTCATAAACTTGTTGAAAAACTCTTAGAACAGTGGCTTATACATAAAAGCAATGAATAAATGTTGGTTATTACTAACATTTTGTATTAATAGTCTAAGCAAGTGAACAGATGATGAAGAACATATAGAAAAAGAATCTGGCCTGCCAACTAGATATAAAATAGATAATGGATGGTATCAACAAGCCAATAATATGAAGCCAAAAGCTTAAATAACCAACATCCTTTCCATGGCTATGACAGGACCCCTGATCATACATTTCCATATAGCACTTCACACATGAAATTACTTGATTTCTCTCCCCAAAGATACAATGCAAAGAAAATATGCATTCTACTAAATGATGGAAAAATGTAAAGAGAATTTTTAGCCTATAGCTAGCAAATTACTTGAGAATTCCCCCAAATTTCCATCTTAAAATCTGTTCAATTAACCTATATCTCTAATGAATAAATAAGAAGAGAGCCAGGTTTAAATTGGAATAAGAGCAGCTTAGGATAAAAATGTCTTTCTCGAAGAGGACACTGGAAATCTAGTTATGAGCAGCCCGGAGATGGCTGTTAAATAAATGCATAAGACAGGGTAAAATGACGACAGAAAAAGACAAAATCATTTCATCCTGGAAAAGAGAGCAGAGTGTGAAAGAGTGAAAAGGACATGGAGTTTAGAGCCAGAGCCCTGAGATCAAGAGTAGGCTCCATTAAAATTTAGTACCGAGGGTCCTGTGTTAGGATGTCAAAATGACTTAGCTATCATACAATATTGCTATCACAGGGGCACCTGGGTGGCTCAGTGGGTTAAGCCTCCACCTTCAGTTCAGGTCATGATCTCAGCGTCCCTGCATCGGGCTTTCTACTCAGCTAGGAGCCTGCTTCCCCCTCTCTCTCTGCCTGCCTTTCTGTCTACTTGTGATCTCTCTCTCTGTCAAATAAATAAAATTTAAAAAAAGAAAAAAAACAATATTGCTCCCACAGATTTAAAGTGGATCAGATTGCATGGAGCACTGGGTGTGGTACAAAAACAAGGAATACTGTTACGCTGAAATAAATAAATAAATAAATAAATAAATAAATAAAAGAAAAGTAAAGTGGATCTGAAAACTCAATATGCCATGTTAGTAAGTAAGAGTAAGTACTCTTTTAGGTGGTAAAGCCTGTAAGAAGGCAGCAGACTAAATTCTTTTTAGCTATACTGGCTTCAGTCATAAAAGCCCCATAGCCAACTAGAAAAGCAGTACTACAGTTAGTTTTGAAGAGAACACATTTAAAAATTATCCTAATGTTAACATCAGCACAAATGTCTCCAGCTGGCTAATCCTCTCAGACAATATCCTTAATGATAATCTACCAGCACCTGTACCAGTCACACAACCTACTTGATGTGGCCTGATCCCGATGTAGTAAGCTGCTCATCATCTTCGGGATTGAAAGTAACCTTAAAAACCTCCTGGGAAAAAGCTTTTGTCCTCAGTATGGGCTGTTCTTCTTTCCAATTCCAGATGGTCAGTGTGTAATCAGGGCTGCTGCCAACAGAGGCTAGCAAGGTACCACTGTTGTCAAAATCCACATAAGCATAGCCCAGCTCAGTCCCATCTGAAAGAATGAATGAGAGTCTAATGAACAAAGGCAACATTTATTTCATTTTCAAAAGTATATTACTTAAAAGAAAAAAGGAGGGAAAGAGAGCAAGCGAGCACCCTTGGTGATAAGTATTGATGAAAGAACACCAAGGATTCCCAAAGAAAGGATCCAAAAACCATGCATCACCCTTGGCTTTGGACTGAGTTACATAACAGGAGGCGGGAAAGTGAAGAAATCCTAGTCACATTTTGCATGAGAACACACTCCCTTTTATGAAGTGGGGGCAGTCATGAATAGGCAGGGCATAGAGGATTCTTAGGACAGTGAAAATACACTGTAGGAGACGATAAGGATGAATATACATCATTAGACATTTGTCTACACCCATAGAATACAACACAAGAGTAAACCCCAGGGGACACTGTGGACTCTGGGTGACTATAATGCACTAACAGAGATTAGTCCCCAGTAAAAATGTACCTGGTAAGTGATGTTAATAATGGGGAATGTTATGTATATGTGGGGGAAGAGGGCTATGGGATATCTCTGAACCATCCTCTCAATGTTATTGCAAATCTTAAACTGCTCTGAAAAGTAGTCCATTTAAAAAACTAACTACTAGAAGTAATTATATGGAGAACAAAATTTATAAGAGAACTGTGGTGATTAATTTCATTTGTGGTTGTTTTAATCCAGGTGGACCTTATTCAATCAGATGAAAGTCCTTCAAAGCAAAACTGAGATCTCCCTGAGGAAGATGAAATTCTACCTGAACATGTAGCATCAACCCAGCCCAAGAATGTCCAGCCTAGGCGTGCCTGAGTGGCCGTCAGTTAAACAGCTGCCTTGAGCTCAGATCATTCATCCCAAAGTCCAGGGATCAAGCCCCACATCGGGCTCCCTGCTTGGCAGGAAGCCTGCTTCTCCCCTCCTGCTCCCCCTGCTTCTGTTCACTCTTTCTATCTTTCTTTCTCTCTATGTGAAATAAACAAATAAAACCTTTAAAAAAAAAAATAAAGATTGTCCAGCCCACCAGCCTGCCCTACAACCTTCAGACCTGCTAGCCCCCACAAGTGCAAAAGACAATTCCTTTAAATAAAGTGTCTCTGGAAAACCCTGAATATTGTTAACCTTGAACATGGAATATTTTAGAGGATGTACTGAGCTCACCTTGAAGGATTCTGTAGGGCTTCAAAGAAGGATACTCATAGATGATAATCTTTGGGAAAACTCCTTTTTCAGCTACTGTGAAGTAAGTTTTATCAGGATGTACCTATAGAGAGTAAAATCTCACTTAAATAATAAAAGGAGAATTTTCTTATAGTCCTATTAATGTAGTATTTAGCATATGTGATTTTATAATTTATTAGGATCCCCTTCAATAAAAAACTTAAAAATGGGTACCTGATAAGTACGTGGTGATGGATGTGATTTAAAATGAAACCTAGGGTGCCTGGGTGGTTCAGTCGGTTAAAGCCTTTGCCTTCGTTCGGCTCAGGTCATGATCCCAGGGTCCTGAGATCAAGCCCCACATCCATTGAGGGGGAAAAAAAAAAATCTCTGCTCAGCAGGGAGCCTGCTTTCCCAACCCCTCTCTCTCTCTCTCTCTGCCTGCCTCTCTGCCTACTTGTGATCTCTGTCAAGTAAATAGATAAAATCTTTAAAAATAGAAAAAATAAATAAAACGAAACCTAAGGGAACGCTCATTTTAAGTTTTACTTTTGTTAACAGAGCCATTTCCACCCCTACAGTTTTTTTAATTGCCATCAGAAGAGCTAGAACAATGGTTCTCAATCATTAGCACACATCAGAACCACAGGAGGGCTTATTAAGGCGCAGAAGGCAAGCCCTACCACCAGAGTTTCTGATTCAGTTTATCAGGGCTGGGCCCCCAAAATTTGCACTTCTATCACTAACAAGTTCCAGGTGATGTTGCTGCTGCCAGCCCTGGTACCACTCTTTGAGAACAACTAAGTTAGATGAATTGTTTACCCTCCATATATAAATCAGACTAGCTTTTTGTACAGAAAAATCCATGTTTCTAGAGTAGGTTACAGCTCAGTTTTTAAAAATGCACCTTGGACAAATTCACTGTAAATGTCTATAAACTTACTAGAAGTGAGAAAGATATATTTCCAAGCCAGACGCAGAGGAAAATAGAGTAAATATGCCCCAGCTAAACTATTTGTGTCAGCATTTCAAATGACAGCAGTATAAATCTTACAGAATTATATGTTTATTCCTGGTATTTTTGTTCATTGGTAAGCCAATGTGCAGGAAGAGTCCATGGATATTTTAAAAATAAAAATAGGCTCTTATAAAAATCAACTATTTAAGATACATATTGTGCTTTATAAAATTCTATTTTCAGTTACCATTTTGCAACTCCTGATTTTAAACCTGTGGAAGAGGAGCTTTCCTCAGAGGATATAGGTTGCACTGTAGATTTTGGTACCCAAGATAACACTGTTGCTTTTTCTTCTCCCCACCCATGGCGCCGTAAGACCTATAATAAGGTCTTCCTGCTGACACACTCAGTGAGAGCAGAACACTTATTGTGTGCTTATTATGTGTCCCAGACACTGTGTGTTTTTTATGTGAATTAATTCCCTTAAATTTTACAGCAACCTTGTGAATTTGGCTACCAATATCATTCTCACTGTTTTCATGAGGAAATAGGCACAGCGAAGCTAAGTGACTTGAAGTCATACAGCTGGCAAATGTCAGAGGTAGAATTCAAGCCAGGTGTTGGAAGCCAGGAAGAAAGTGGAACTAAAAAATTGGAGTTACGAAGGACTTAGGGGGAAGCAGATTACAACTACATCTTTCTAGATGCCCATTTACAGAACAATATTGGGTGAGCTATGTGGTCACAGAAATCTGAAAGGGAATTCAGGCAAATCTTTTGCCCCTCCAGGTCTGGTCTATAGTAAGTGAAAAAATTGCAGCCCTCAGATCAGAAACTCTCTGGGGTTGGGCTTGGTGTTTTATTTTTAGTGGAGACGTGGAATTAATGAGTTATTTACTTTTTATTCAACATACAGATTCACCCTATCTTTTCTGAAAGATAGTTGATATGTCCCCAGAACCACTTCTCACAGGTTTCTCACTGCTTTGCACGAACACTTCTCATCCACAAATGGTAAACTGTTTTAGGGGGAAATGAAGTGATGAGGACAGCTGAGGAAAGGCCCCTGCCACTAGCCAGGCTCTGACAGCCCCAGCACACATGGACATCCAACTGCCCAGAGTCCAGGAGGATGATAAGGGCTGCCATTCTTGACCACAGAACACCTCGCCTACTGACCTCAGACCAAATTATTATACAACAGAATAGAAATTTCAAAACTACATAATGGGAGAAAAAAAGAAGTGCTAGTTTCCTGTTTCTTAGCACTCTGCAAGTGATGTGGACCTCAGGGTACATGACACCTCAGGGTGGCCCCTAACTGACTTCCCTCCACAGAACTCAGGACCCTCAAGTTGGGCCTGTGAATAGTGGCACATAGCTGGTGCCATGGTATCACGTACTTGCATGGATCTAGATTTTTGGTTTTTTGCTTTTTAATATGAGTCTTGTCTCTTTAGATGGATTTTAAACTCTTTGAATTCAGAGAGGTCATGAAACTTTTGTCATTTAAATACCTGCATATTCTGAGTACTGTTGGACACACAATGTAAGATAATAAATTCTTCTTGGGGTACCTGGGTGGTTCAGTCGGTTGAGCACCTGACTTTGGCTCAGGTCATGATCTCAGGGCTCTGGGGTTCTGGGATTGAGCCCCACATCAGACTCCACACCCAGTGTCCCTCTCCCCACCCCCGCCACCTTCCTCCCCCACTTCTGTTCTCTCTCCCTCTCTCTCTCAAATCATTAAAACCTTAAAACAATAATCCTAATTAGTGCATTAATTCTTGCTGGGGGCAGGGACTTTACCATGCACACATGCTACGTACAGATCAATGATCAAGAGACTCTCCTCACTCTTCCCTCTCACCAGGTCCTATTTCGATAGCCGCTCTATTTGTGGATCTCGGATTTTCTTTACCTTCTGCCTTCCCATTCATGTCCCTGCTTCACTTCTCAGAGCAAGAATCTTCAAAACCTCTCCACTCACCTCCCTTTCTAAATACCCTACCAGGTCCCATCTAATTTAATCAAAAGTTATTTCCCACTACCCCCTGCTAGCTTGGCCCAGTCTCTCAGCTGGATCTGCACCAGGCTTTCTGTGGGAAGCCCTCCACCTCTGCAGGGCACGGTGATGTGGGCCCTGCACCTGCCAGTTCTGTCTGGGCTGCTCACACCTGACAGGCAGGGTGAGAGCAGGGCAGACTTCTATTTAGACCATGATCCTTCTAAAAAACTCTTTGAGCATCTACTATGGAAGTGCTGCTTGTATGTGCCCCAAATCCTGTGTGTTTCTCCTCCTTTCCCTGTCTCACACAGCCTACTCTGAACAGGGGCCCCTCTCGTGGCTCTAAAGGCACCAAGAGGTGTTGTCTCGAGTTGTTATTGGTGAGAGCAGATCTAAGGACACCTACTCTTAAGGATCACAGAGTAGAAAAACAGTCAAGGGGAAAACTTCAGGTATGGGGCCAAGTGCTATAGAGAGCTCAAGTAAGAGACAGCTAAAAAGGTTTTCTTTGGATTTGGCTACTCAGCGGGCCACTGGTCACTTTAGTAAAGGCAATTTCAGTGAGGTGGGAGGAGAAAAGACAAACCTGGCTATGAAGGGAAAAGCCAGCAAGTAAAGAGAAGGCATGGTTGGTTTAGAAGTGCTTTTATGAAGACATAAGTTGGTTTTATGAAGACCAGTTGGTTTAGTGTGCTTTTATGCTGAGGATGAAAAGGAGAGGCCAAAGATATAAAAAAGAAGGTGACTAACGGAGACAGCCACCTGAGGAGGAAGGAAGACACAGCCTCCAAATCACATGCAAATCTTTTTGTCAACTGCTCAAAAATTACTGAATGGGGGCGCCTGGGTGGCTCAGTGGATTAAGCCGCTGCCTTCGGCTCGGGTCATGATCTCAGGGTCCTGGGATCGAGTCCCGCATCCGGCTCTCTGCTCAGCAGGGAGCCTGCTTCCCTCTCTCTCTCTCTCTGGCTGCCTCTCTGTCTACTTGTGATTTCTCTCTGTCGAATGAATAAATCTTTAAAAAAAAAAAATTACTGAATGTACAATGTATACTTGATCTCCTAATGTTCGATTTTATACCTACATCTTATCTGGCACTTCTCCCTATGATTTGAATGATCATTTGTGCTACTCATCTGAGTATTTTTGCAGAATGGAACAAAGTGTTCATTATGAAAAAGGTGCAGGACAGTTGGAAGCCACTTAACCTCTATCAGCTCCAGTTTCCTTATCTGCAAAATGAGATGATCGTATCATTAACATAATATTGTAGTACTGCACAGAGACCATGTCAGTGAATGGAATGGCTGTAATAGTCGAATTGAAAATGCCTAAATCCCGCAATACTACCTATGGTATTGGCACCTAAGAGCTGGGTTGGTCCAAGATGAAACAGATACAAAAATATAGATTTTTTTTTTCCAAAGTCACCAACAGCATACCCCAATGACACCAATTCCTCTACCACTGCTACTTCGCAGGTACATCTGTTCCTTGGTTTTCAAATTCAGAAAGATCAGCTGGTTCCCAGCTATGTAGATCACAGTATTGCTGTCCAGAAGTTGTAGGTTGGCCCGCTTTCTGCAGTCGTAACCAAAGGAATGACTGAGGGAAAGTTGTTAAGGAAAAGGAGTGTAATAAAGTAAGCATCCTAGAGACAGGAAACGTAATGAAATAAATGTATTTTTAAAAGCTATGCCATTAGGCAAAGGGTCGGTGTTGAAGTAGGTGAATTATACTTTGGAACTCAGTTTTTATTTATTACCAATGCAACTTTATTTTTCAATGAAGTGAAAATTCTTATACTCTGACTTAGTCTGTATTTTAATTTTCGTAGGGAGATTCTGAAAGCAGATTCATTTTATAAAAGAAAAGTATTATATAGGCCTCTTCCCTGAATTTGAAAGGTGAGATGTTTAAAATTCTGACAGAATGTTTCAAAGTTCTGAAAAACCAGTGATAATGTGACTAATATAATAAATCCACATATATGTAACTGAAATTTAATTCACATGAGCAAATTATGAAAATAAACTAAATAATATTTAGTATATAAGTATGTATAATCAATATGCTAACATTTCCTGAGCTCATTAGTATGTATAGGTATGTAGATAAGTGTGTGTGTGTGTGTACACATTTATCCTATAGAGTAAATCTGAACTAATCCAAAATAGAGGTTAAAATAATCTGTTTTTATAAAACATCTTTTAAATGTACATTGTTACTACATTCAAGTTCAAATTAATAGAACCCAAGATATAAATGTATTAAGTAAATGAGATTAATCTATAAAAATGTAGTTTGCAAAAGAAATATAATACATAGTGTATCTTATGTAGATGGATTCATATTTTCTAAGAACTCACTGGTGAACACAGAAGCTAAAGGATCATTGGAGAAATCTTTATTTTTTGAGCCCTTCTTTAAAAAACAAATTCTGATTTTAGGGGATTACCCTTATTTGTAAGTGAATATTTTTAGGGAAAGAAACTATGCAGAATTTTTAACAAGAATATCTATAATTATAAGAAAGAGAAAATCTTAATGCAATTTGAATTGTGAAGTATATACAAATTACAACAAACTATATATAACTATACCTAGCTCATTGCCTAAGAATTAAATTGAAAAAGAGAACATTTCAGAGCTTTTGATCTGTTCAAGAAAACTGAATTTTATCAATTTAATAAAGACATAAACACCTAAAATTGAATCTTCTATAAAGAGCAAATGAATGTGTGATCCAAAGATCTTGTTGAAGCTATTCAGTCCTCAGGGAAACTATCTGAGGCCTCCTTACAAATAAGAGTGGGAACCACAGGCTCTTTATCTTCATAGAGCCTGGTATGGGGCAGGAGACTTCAGCCACACACCTTTTTCCTTTCCCCAAACTGCTATTTTCTCCTTTCCTTCCTTCTCTCCTTTCTCTGTTCCCAGGTACCAGTATAACACTTTGGAGGGCTTAAAGCTATGTCTACAGCCATGAGTAGAAGTAGGCTACCATCTCTTCACTGACATGGATGGCAGCTGGGAATCAGACATGTGATCATTTATCTGATATTATCATCCCTAATTTCGGGGTCGGGGGGAGACTCCCTTTTACTTGCTGCTGCTCTCCAATGCAGAATGGGTAAGGTTGTTAGTTCCCAAACTCTCCCCTTTCAAATCACAACCTGCTTCTTCTCACAGGTCATCTCTATTTCCCAGACTGCTGAGTGCAGTGTCCTGAGCCTCAGGTATTCAGTAAATATTCAGTAAATATTCCGTTGGGTGAAATAGTTAATTAATGTCTAACTAGAGTCCAATCCTTCTCTTTTAACCCCGGAAGACAGGGGCAGCCACTAACCAGAGCTTTGAAGATGTTCAATTGTGTTCTGCTATAGCTTCAACTCCTTCCCGTTTTGTCCCATCCTCACCTCTGGCTTGCGCCTTCTTAACTTCCTATCAGAGACCCAGGGCCTTCAATGTTCATGGGCATCTAGGACCCTCAGTTTAAAATTACATTTAAGGGACTCCCGGGTAGTTTAGTCAATTAAGCGGCCGCCTTTGGCTCAGGTCATCATCCCAGGGTCCTAGGACTGGGACTGAGTCCTGCATCAGGCTCCTTGCTCAGCGGGGAGCCTGCTTCTCCCTCTGCCTACTGCTCCCCCGTCTTGTGCTCGCTCTCTCTGACAAAAAAATACAATCTTTAAAAAATAAAACAACATTGCATTTAATTACATCTTATATAAATTATACTATTGTTTAGGTGCTATTTAATAAATGACATATTTCTTGATTGATTTATAAAACACAAAGTTTAAAATTGAAGTAGACTCAACACAATTACTAAAGTACAAAAAAGAGTATGTAGGGGATACATGACAGCTGACTTCTTGGAGCTTCTCATTCTTGGAGAGTACAACTGTCTAATGCGGGATAGTCCAGAGGGTCAGCTTTTGACTCAAGGTCTGGAACAACTAATAATGTAATCTTTCCAAAAATGGGACAAGCTACTTTGTGACTTCCCTGGTATTGAAAGTGTTCACAAAAAGTCTATAGCTTATAGAGCCACTCATCCATCATGAAGAGAAGGAATTCACACCTCAAGGCAAACATCAAGGTCACTCTGACTCTTATTATTTGGAATCTAGGCATATCTCTTTAATACAGAGATCCCTGTATCCTGGAGCAGCAAGTCCCCAGTACTGGGGGCTGGGAGAGAACAAGACCATCCCTGGGAAGGGATGCCTGGGTGGCTCAGTTGGTTAATCCACTGCCTTTGACTCAGGTTATGATCCTAGAGTCCTGAGATCGAGTCCCACATTGGGCTCCTGGCTTGGCCAGGAGCCTGCTTCTCCCTCTGCCTACTCGGCCTGTTCTGCCTGCCTCCCCCCCTGCTTGTGCTCAATCTCTCTCTCTCTCTGATAAACAAATAAATAAAACCTTAAAACAAAAAAAAAATGTACCTGGGAAGGTTTTTCAGACTACAAGTGCCCAAGTCCCTCTCCCCACAGATAATAATGCAGTAGGTCCAAGAAAGGTCTCAGACCATGTGTATTTCAGGAAAAGCTTCCAGGTGACACTGATAAACCACCTCATTTGAAAAAAATAGGCTAAAAGAAAGGCAACAGCATAACTTTTATCAGCAACTTGTCCAAAGACCACATACATAAAAAAGTCCTCAGGAAAGAAAACTCCCAAGTTAATAAGATTCAGGGTGAATTAGTTTTAGTTACACCTGGGATTGAAATAGAAAGTGATAATAATACGTTCTATCTTTATGTAAAAAGCAAAACACTGAGTTATGAAGTACACAGCCCTCCTCTTTAAGCACACCTTGTCTAAGAGGCCAGTCAGTGGTCTAAGCCATGTGGTCCCGTCCAGCACCCATCTAAGGGTAAGCATGCTAAACTGCCAGCAAGAGCATGAACGGAAATCTCCCAACCCCACCTGACAAACCTAATGTTGTACAGTGACAGCAACCTTAAATCCTCTTGTTGATTATCCCCACCTTTAAATTTTTTCATGGACTCTTACTCTGCAGACCAATTAAAACTTATTATTTTGGACCCTTCTTCCTCAGGGTTGTCTTCTCTGATATTCATCTGATAAATAGTGTGTCAGTGCCCCTGCCTGCCATTAGCATCAGTTTTAAGAAATCGATGAGTTTAACTTGCTAGGCATTGAGAAAGGGATGCCAGGCTGGTAGAGGTGGGAAACCAGGATAAGAGGCCTTCTGGTCTCCTGCACATCATGTCGCATGAAAGAACAAGCAGAAAAGCATCATTTCTCTTTATGGTTATTTGGCATCAACAAAAGCTTGATTAAATTAAGATCATGTATTTCTATCTCAACTTCTCTAAGGGCCAAGCTTCTTAGAATCACCTAAGACAGGGATTGGCAAACTTTTTCTGGAAAGGGCCAGACAGTAAACATTCTAGGCTTTTTGAGCCAGGTGGCCTCTGTTTTAACTACTTAATTCTGCACTTGAAGTGCAATGGCAGCCACAGACAAAATGTAAATGAATGAGAATTTCTGTGTTCCAATAAAACTTTATTCACGAAAACAGACCAGAGGCCACATTTGGTCCGTGGGTTAGTTTGCCGACCCCTGACCTAAGAAGCTGAAATCCAAAAACTATACACGTGTAACTGGAGTGGATACACAAGTGTGAGAAGATCCAGTGGTATGTTCGAATCTGGAGTCACAAAAGGCATCGAAATAAGTTCCGTATAGTCGTAGAAGAAGTTCTCTGAGATTTTCTTCTTAACTTCTTCCTCCACCTCTTCGGAGGCTGGAGCAAGGTCTTCCACATACTGAGAGTCTAAAAAATTAAAAGATTTTACTAAGAAGAGCGTCCGATGAATCCTAAAATTGCATTTCACAAAGACAGGCAGCAGGTACCTAGCCCATAATACTCCAGCAGTAAGTACCACCAGTGGCCTGAATGTGGGATGCCACCCACTAGTGAGCATGGGAGGAAGAGCCGACATGCCTGTGTGCATCAGGGTGAACGCAGAGCTCTGGTCATGGTTTCTGTAGTCTCAAAGAGCAACTCCTAATCAGTTCAAGTCAGAGTGAGAATTCACTAAACTGGGGTAGAATAGTCCTTAGTCCATCTAGTTCCCAGGAAACCAAGTATGAGAGTTTGGTATGTGATCCTCAGAAATGTAATATACAGCTCCAAAGTCTCTAAATCACCCTGCTAAAGCATGTTCCATGCTTTTCCTTTTATCACCCGACACACCCTGCAAGTTTTTATTTCTGTGAATTTTTAACTGTTCGGTTTGGGCAATCTGTCTTTAAAACAGTTATTATTACTGTGAGAAAACTAACAGTACTTACTTACCTCCAATGTTATCCACATAGTCATAGTGAAATGAACCTGAACTTCCCTCCAAACGTTCCGTATCATAATCATCATCCTCTAAATATGATTCTCCCCCTTCAACAAATGTTTCATCTGTGGCATCCTCTCTCACAGCAACTATTAAAAGTAATTTGTTTTAATAATTCCTACATTTTGAATTAAACATTTCCTTATTTCCAAAGTAGCTAATATTTTTTTTTTATCACAACAGAAGTAAATTTAAAAAAAAAAAAACTATGGTAAGATATCTGGAAAACCTACATATATTTGGAAATCAAAGAACATTTAAAAATAATGTATGGGTCAAGGAGAAATCAACAAGGAAACTTAGAAATATTTCAAACTAATGGATAATTAAAATATAACATTCAAAATTTGTGGGATGCAACTAAGGCAATGCTTAGAGGGAAATTTCTAGTTTTGTACACTTAGAAGAAGAAAAGTCAAAACTCAAACACCTAAAGCTCTACCTCAAGAATCTAGAAAAAGCAAAAAGAAAATAAAGAAATAATAGAAATAACAAAAATGAAAGCAAGGGCCAGTTAAATAAAAGGCAAATAAACAATAGAGAAAATGAGCAAAACCAAAATCCTATTCTTTGACAAGATTGGCCAAATGGAGAAACTCCCAGCTAGACCAATCAAGAACAAAGAGAAAGACAATACAAATCTCCAACATCAGGAATGAAAATACATCCTAGAGTTATACCAACAAATTTTATAATTTAAAATAAATGTACAAATTCTATGAAACATACAAAGTTACAAAACTTACAAAAGAAGAAATAAACAACTTTCTGTTTATTAAAGAAATGGAATTCATTAGAAATTTTCCATCTGTTTGTATTTTCTTCAATTTCTTTCATCAATGTTCTATAGTTTTCAGAGCACAGGTCTTTCACCTTCTTAGATAAGTTTATTCCTAGGTATTTTATTCTTTTTGGTGTAATTATATATGGGATTATTTTCTTAATTTCATTTTATGCTACTTTGTTAACAATGTAGAAAAAAAACAACTGATTTCTGGGTATTAATTGTGCATCCTGCAATTTTACTGAATTCATTTTTTACTTCTAATATTTTTTTGTGGAGTCCTTAGGGTTTTCTATGTATAGCATCATGTTACCTGTGAATAGTGACAGTTTGATTTTTTTCTTAACAATATGGACGCCTTTTATTGCTTTTTCTCGTCTGATTGCTGTGGCTAGGACTTCCAGTGCTATGTTGAACAAAAATGGCAAGAGTGGACATCCTCATCCTGTTCCTGATCTTAGAGGAAAAAGTTCTGTTTTTCTGTTTTTAAGCCATGGATTTTTCATATATGGCCCATATTATGTCGAGGTATATTCTCTCTAAACATACTGTGTTCAGAGTTTTTATTGTAAATGGATGTTGGATTTTAGATGTCAAATTCTTTTTCTGCATCTATTAACATATTCTTATTATTTTTATCCTTTGTTTTGTTAAATAAATCAAATAACATTGATTGATTTGCAAATAGTGAACCATCCTCATATCCTGAGAATAAATCCCACTTGATCATTGGTGAATGATCCTTTCACCATTATTGACTGTGTTTTGTAAACATGTTGTTAAGGATTTTTGCATTTATGTTCATCAGGGATATTGGCCTGTAGTTTTCTTTTTTTGTAGCATCTGTCTGGTTTTGGTATCAGGATATTTCTGCTCTATTTGCAGTATATTCTTCCACATGTTATCCAATTTAATCCTCAAACAACTCACAATTATCTTCTTAACGGGTGAGTAAATTGAGGCTCAAAGAGGTGAAATAATCTACCCCAGATCAAACATCTCTAAGTGGTAGACCCAGGCCTCAAACCTAGAGCCCAATTCTTTCTACTATACTAAATTAGAAAAGTTCATTAAAGACTGCAGACTTCACAAGAGAGAGCAAGACCAGATTTGCAAAGAGGTCATTATCAACAGAGAGATGACAGTAACGTCTATGGGCCAGGAACTGGAGATCTAATGGTTAAAACACAGTCCCTGCTCTTAACAAACTTAGAATTTAGTAACAGAGTTAAACAAGTAAACCAGCTCTGCTGCACAAACTTAAATGCTCTTCAAAAGTGATTTTTCCTAAATTTAATAATAAAAATCTAAGTGTATATTATAACCTTTACTTACATTTTGATGCAGACTTCAAGGAGCTGAGAGACCGCTTCCCATCACTCTTTGATTTATCTAATCTCCTCCCATCAGTATCCTGATCCCCTGGTTCCTTCATTTCCTCTGGAAGCACAAAATTGAGATGAGAAAGGGAACAGCTGTGAAAAAAAATCATTTACAGATATCTTTCCCCTAACGAATTCTACAAGCACCAAACACCATGTGTGTTAATAATTGTATGTTTGCATAGTATCCAAGTGACTTAATGGGCAGGAGGTATAGCCACCAGCAGAGACCTCTGCAGAATGGCAGAATATAGTCAGACAGTCCCTTTTTCTAGGCCAACTTACTGTGATGCCCTCTGATTTTCCAGAAGTCTGCAGTGAAATGCCATTCCAGTCCATCTTTTCTCAAATATTCCATCATTAAAGTTAATCCCCTCTCATCCTTACTTTGGTTCATCCCCTCCATTTCCTCTTCTCATCACTCCATCATTTAACTCCTCTGGTGTTACTAATTAATTTCAATTTTTAAATATTTGTTCAGGGTACTTGCTATGTTATCAAGTCTTATGGTAGACACTAAATTATGGTACTGAACTAGAAATGTGACTCCTAACTTTGTGGAGTTTGTTCAGATAGATATTAAATGATCAATTAAAATATAATAAGTGCTATAAGAGGAAAGAATAGGGTCCTGTAGGCATGTCTAGCAAGATGACTAACCCATATCCTCAAGTTCAGGAAGAAGTATTGGAGACAAGGGTGATGAGTGGAGGTTGGCCAGGCCTAGAATAGACAGAATGTATTAGGCAGAGGGAACTTGAGAGTGAGTGCTATGTCTGTGAAGGGCTGAAAGCAGTTTGTTGTGAAACAGGCAGTGAAGAGGAGGCTGGTAGCAGATGATAGAACCATCTCTAAGCTTTTGCTAGAGAGTTTACAACTTATTTCTATGGCAACTGAAAGCCACTGAAAGGTTTTAAGGAGGGAAGTGACACAGCAGATTTTCCCTGTCCTCCCTCTATTGAAGCTCTTCATCTTTAAAAGCACCTGCTATATCTTCCTTATAAGTCTTGGCTTCTCCACCAATCACATTACTGGGTATTTACCCTAAATATACAAATGTAGTGATCCAAAGGGGTCTGTACACCTGAATATTTATGGCAGCAAAGTCCACAATAGCCAAACTATGGAAAGAACCTAGATGTCCATCAATAGATGAATGAATTTAGAAGAGGTGGTATATATAAACAATGGAATACTATGCAGCCATGAAAAGAAATGAAATCTTGCCATTTGCAATGACATGGATGGAACTAGAGGGTATTATGCTGAGCGAAATAAGTCAATCAGAGAAAGACAATTATCATATGATCTCTCTGATATGAAGAATTTAAGAGGCATGGTAGGGGTTTGTGGTGGGAAGGGAAGGAAAAAATGAAACAAGATGGGATCGGGATGGAGACAAACCATAAGAGACTCTTAATCTCATGAAACAAACCAAGGGTTGCTAGGGGTGGGGTGAAGGATAGGGTGGGGTGAAGGATAGCGTGGCTGGGTTATGGACACTGGGGAAGGTATGTGCTATGGTGAGTGCTGAATTGTGTAAGACTGATGGTTCACAGACCTGTACCCCTGGGGAAATAATACATTATATGTTAATAAAAATAATTTTTAAAAAACAGGAGAGTTTGAGATGTTATAATGTAGTAACTATTATTCTCAAAAAATACACACCAGTTACACAATTAAAAAAAAAAAAGTCTTGGCTTCTCTATGCTAAACACCACATATCCTCCACCTCCTTCTACTGCAGGACTGGCAAGCAGAATAGAACACAGTTCTTTTTTTTTTTTTTAAGATTTTATTTATTTATTTGACAGAGAGAGATCACAAGTAGGCAGAGAGGCAGGCAGAGAGAGAGAGAGGAGGAAGCAGGCTCCCTGCCGAGCAGAGAGCCCGATGCGGGACTCGATCCCAGGACCCTGAGATCATGACCCTAGCCGAAGACAGCGGCTTAACCCACTGAGCCACCCAGGCGCCCCTAGAACACAGTTCTATTTGACTCAGATCTGTGGTTCGATTCAGGTTTGAACCTCAGTTTTGCCACATAAGCTTTCCATGAATTCAATTATAAACAGGAGTGAAGTAAAAACAACTTACAAGACTGCTATGAGAATCAATTGAACTAGTGCATTATTTTTCTTT
The DNA here is from genome assembly GCF_011764305.1 of Mustela putorius furo. Lineage (NCBI taxonomy): Eukaryota > Metazoa > Chordata > Mammalia > Carnivora > Mustelidae > Mustela > Mustela putorius. The sequence goes on from NW_025421987.1 coordinate 38,597,786, forward strand.
CCTGGTCTGTGAAGAAAGGCTAGTATGCCGAAAGCAGATGGGATACACACTACATGGTTTGTGGAGAGGGCAGTGTGAACACCACCTCCTTTCATCTGTATCTTGGGGGTCATTCCATCTGCTTTCTTGCAGCGACATCATGATGATGCCCTGCCTTGATTTGGGGGACAATAGTGCAGGGTCCAAATGTTTTTCTTAAAAGCTATTAACAGGAAACATAGGTCCTAAAATGACACTTATGTTACTAAATTTTGTTTAGCACTTTGAGGCCATTTTTCTGGGTTACCAAAATGATGTTTTACCATTTAAAAAGTGTACGTGTGTGTGTGTGTGTGTGTGTTTTCCCTTAATGTTCTCCCTTTCTTCTTTCTTCCTCACTCTCTTCCTTCCTTCCTTCCTTCCTTCCTTCCTCTCACCTGATTGTAAAATATATGCCCACTAGGATTGGGAAGTGTGTAGGAATCAAATGATGGAAAAATCTTAAGTAGCAAGATCCTTTAAAATCAAATTCTATCATCTAGGACATTTCCTTTTCCTTCCGGTTTGGATATACAGACTTGTTTTCTACATTTATACAAGTCATGGATTTGAAAATAATTAAATAATTGTAACAATAAAATAATTTTTAAAGATCAATATTGCAAGCTAATATCCGTTACTGCAGCGTGGTTGCACATTATCCCACCCTGTGGGTAACGGTCTTTAGGGAGCTACAAACATACCTAAATGCCTGTAAAGGTTCTTTATAATGTATATTTACTAACTCAATTCTTAAAACTACTGAGCCCACTTATACCAAATGGTATTACACTGGTCATTGCCGAAGACACAAAAAAGAGCAACAGTGAACCCTTAACCTTAAATAGTTTACAATCTAGGAAGAAGAAATTGACAGTTCTCTTGGAATATAGTCTCAGAATAAGCTCTTCTAAACCACTGATCCAGATACGGGGCTGACCAGAACAAGGATGGTCTGAAAGTCCTGACTGGAGAGCAACTATAGCTAAGGGTTTCCTTGATAAAAATCAACATGTAAACTATTGGAAAAAAAATAAACTATTCTCTCAGTTGCCATGTCGCAGACCCTAAATAAGCAGAGCAGAGCGGGCTCTGGGTTTGCCAACCAAAGTAAATGGATATCTTGTGGCTGTTGATCAGTTAAGAACTGAGAGATAACTGTTCCATCTGTAAATTTCAGTAACACCTCCGTCTATAAACATGTATTGCTTTATTTTCTATTGCCAGCATACAAATTTCACAACCTAAGATAATACCCATCTCTTCTCTCACACTTTTTTGGGTCAGAAATCCAGGTACACTCTGTGGGTTCTCTTGAGTTTCACAAGGTCAAAACAACGTGTTGGCAGAGCTACTTTCATTTCTGCTGGCTCTGGGGAAAAATCTATTTCTAGGCTTATTTAGATTATTGGCAGAATTCAGTTCCATGTGGTTGTAGGACCAAAGCCCCTGTTTTCTTGTTGACTGTAGGCCAGAAGTTGTTCTGTTTCCAGAGGCCGGGTGGCTCATGGCCCCCTTCAAAGGCAGCAATGGTAGGTCAAGTACCTCTCAGTGGTTTCAATCTCATAGTTTTCTTTTCTGCTTCCTACCACTAAAAATTTCATGAGATCATTTTCTGTCCTTTACTCTTCTCTTTTCCAGATACATTTACTTTTAACATACTGTAACTGATCATTAACAGGATACATATATTCTAATAAAGAGCTTGTAAGACCTAATAAATCTACTGAAAGTGAATAAGAAACAGTTACAGTAAACAATTATGGTAACAAATATGGTAACCATTATGGTAATGCCGGTTTGTAAACAAAGAGTTTAAGCCACAACCAAAGGTAAACTGGTGTCAAGACAAAAGTGTAACCAGGTGGTGGGTATTGGGGAGGGCACGTATTGCATGGAACACTGGGTTTGGTGCAAAAACAATGAATACTGTTACGCCGAAAAGAAATGAAAAAAAAAAAGTGTACTCTTTATCCCACACTATTATAAGCAATATATTCCTCAAGTGGCTAATATGACCATGCAATAAATTTTAATATCACAAACACAGTTACTATCAGGTTGTGGGCAGTATGGAATAAAATACTGGAACCGAAAGAATTTTCCCAGTGTTCTGAACTAGCACTACTGTACAAAAATACTGAGATCTTTTCTCAGCTCTTCTGGTTTAGAAAGGGGGGCTGCAGAACCAAGGGGCACCTGATCTAGAGATTGGCAGTGTAATTGGTGAGATGGAATAAGGTGATTTTTTATTCATGTGGTTGGCTGGTTAGGTTGGGGTTGTTTCGAATCAAGGAACTGGGAGGTTGTACTGTAAATTGCTGAGGCTCTGGAGCCAGAATGGCTTGGGTTCACATCCTAGTTTGGCGGAGGAGAAAGGTTAACTTGGGCAAGGGCCAAGTCGTTAGCATCCCTTAACTCTTAGTCCATTTATATGTAAAATGAGGGTGATAAATAAGATTGTCTGGCAGAGTCATTGTACGTATTAAATGAGATCTTTTATACTCTTAGTTCTCAACACCCGCTGTGCTTCCGAATCACTTGGAAGACTTTCATAGCCTACCATTCTCAGGCTCTCACTCCCTAAGTAATTCTTTTGTGCAATCAAAGATAAGAAGCTGGGCTTAAGGACCAGGGGTTTACTGAGTAAACCAGGGGTTTGAGTACCAGTAGGTACACAAAAATAGTAGTTGTTTTTACCATAATTACTACAAATTGTCTCTAATACAGCCAGAGCTCAATAAATGTGACCATGGAATCTTCAGACAGTTGAAAGAGGTCTTATCTAGTCCAACCTCCCACCCAGTGAAAGTCAAACATCTGCAACATTAAGCTCAGCACTGTTAGAAAAGCAGTCTAGTGTGTTGGTCAGGCTGAGAACTGGCTACAGTCAGCCTGGTACTGTGCTTACAGCCTGGCTCTCCTTCTTACACCTCCTGTGAGGTGTTAAACAGGTGTTTAGCCCCTCTGTGCCTTGGTTTTCTCATCTGTAAAGTACCTACTTCATAAGGTAAAGTACCTACTTCATAAAGCTGTTCTGAGATCTCACTGAGTTAATACAGTAGAGTTTTTTTTTGTTTTGTTTTAAAGATTTTATTTATTTATTTGGCAGAGAGAAATCACAAGTAGTCGGAGAGGCAGGCAGAGAGAGAGAGAGGGAAGCAGGCTCCCTGCTGAGCAGAGAGCCAGATGCGGGACTCGATCCCAGGACCCTGAGATCATGACCTGAGCTGAAGGCAGCGGCTTAACCCACTGAGCCACCCAGGCGCCCAATACAGTAGAGTTTTAAGAGCAGTGCCTGACACATAGAAAGTCAGTATATAAAATGATTGAAGGGATAAATTTATTCATTCTTGAGTAAATGAACAAATGAAGGAACACTTCAAGAGATGATCAGGTGGCTTCGATTCAAACATTTCAGGTTAGTGAGTAAGCACATTCTGTTAATGCTCAGCTCTAGTTCTTAGTTATTTTATACTAAGCTGAAATCTGCTTCCCTGCAACTTAGATCCATTTGGCCTTTGTTCTTCTGGGGACATATACAAGTTTTCCTGTGCACTATAACCATTCAAGTAATTGTAGCTACTTTACTTTTCTCCCTAGATCCTCTCTTTTCCAGCTATAGCCTCTCAAGTCTTTCAATTACTCCTCACCAACCTGGTTTCAACTCTTTTCGGCATCCTGATAGCTCAAGAAGTTCCTTCCCAATGCATTGAATATCCCTCCCAATTTTGTATCTTCTTTGAGGGATCCAGAAATTCTCCAAAAGAGATGAACTGTTACTCTACTTGTTGCAAACAGTGTATTGCTTTAAGGCAGCCTAATATTACATTATCTTCTGGGGGTGGTGTGGTAGGCTTATCATATGCTGACTCAACATAATCAGTTTGTAACCAGCCAGAACGACTACGGCACACTTTGTGTGTTCGCAACCACGCCCCATCTCATACAACTGAACAAGCTAGGTTTGGGAGGCTATTTGTGAACTCTCTTAAATGTCCTTTTATTAGATTGAACTCCACTGATCCACCCTATGGCTAATTCCGTTAACCAACTCACTGAGGAGACTATCAAGTTTTGAGTCAACCCTGAGGACGTATAAAGGAAAAAAAAAAAATCATAGTACATAGTGGTGCAAAGGCATGTGTTGCTAGAAGGAGGTTGCCTGGAAACCAGACAGAATGGTCCTGAATGCAACATTAGTTAGATTCATTCCCCAGATTCCAGGGTCCTCAGTCTCACAAACTCAGACACTCCATCTCCGCAGTGTGCCAGAGCTGACCATGTTAAGACTCAGGGACTGTCACATAAAACAGATGCTCAGTTTCTACTTAACAATGTGAAACACCACTGTGCGAAGAATAGTAATACTCCATGTATTTTGAATGCTTACCACGTGTCAAACACAGTTCTAAGGATTCTGCACATACTGTTTCACATGTTTCTCCAAACAACTCAATGAGTTACACGCAATTTCCAGATGAGAACACAGAGCAGTTACTCTGAACCCTTCCCTCTCGCGCACCCATGCAGTTGGTTTCTATGTCCCGTTGCCAAGTGAACAGTCATTGAGCCTTTTGAATTCATCCTCTCCCTTCTACTCCCAGTGTCACCACCCTCATCTGGTTATGTCATCTCACCTGAACCATTACCACAGCCTCACACCTTGTCTCTCGCTTCTATAGCCCATTTCTACCCTGCCTCTTGTAGTTACAAAACACAGCTTTCATGTGCTACTTTTCCTGTTTGAAACCTATAACGGCTCCTCATGCCACAGAATAAGAACTCTGGTTCCTTGGCATGGCACAGAGGTCCCTCATCTGCACTTTCCCCCTTCCTTGTCCTTCCTTAGTCTCTTCTCCTCCTGCAATGTCCTAGCAGCCACGAGGGACAACTCACCATGCGCGGGACACACCGAGTACCTGTATGCTCCTATATCTGCTTGCATGCAACAAGCATTTACTCTGCACTGACTTTACCTGCAATATCCTAATTAGTAACAAGAACCCCATGAAGTAAGCATTATCATCTTTCTTTTTAGATATTAGGAAACTGAAATGCAGAGGGGTCAACTTGACAAGCGTCACACGGCTAAGTGTGGGGCCATCTGGTTTACTTGACCCCAGAACCCAGGCACTTTCCCACCAGACTCCCTGCTTCTGGCTTAGACCCGCCTAACTGGCACTCCTGGGGTCTGCTGTCTTCCGCTCCAGTCGGATTAGGAGCTCCTGGCAGGCAGGAACCGTGTCCAACTTTGTAAGCACGACGTCTAGCTCTATGCCGTCAATGCCGGTCACTTCAGCGCTTGTTAAACCGACTCGTACCAAGGATGAAGGACTAGGTCCCAGCAAGCCTGGAGAACGCTGGCTCAGCCTGAGAGAAGTCCAAGTGGGGCTCACTGCTCCTTGACTCGCCAACAGATCTGAGGGGGAAGTTGTGGCAACTTCCCTGCTGCGGGCCTCCAAACTTACCCGAAGCACCGAGCGCGGCCGCGCGTTCCTGGTCCCGGCGCCAGCCCCAGGTCTCCGTTTACGGCGGTCGCCAGGCAACGCCGCCCCTCCTCCCGGTGGGCGGAACCGGATGGGCGGTGAGGCGCATGCGCCGCCCGAAGGCGGCTGCGCGGGGAGGGGGGAATCCCCCGCGTTGGCCCTGGGACTCTCAGTCGCTTTGGGCTTTGGTTCTGGCTCTTCCAGGCACGTGACTCGGGTTCGAGCCGAACAGAAAAGCGCAGCATTTTATCAGGTTATTATCCCGTTTTAGTTTTATATCCAGTTTATACTATTATAATTATCCCAAGAATGTTATATCAATAAACGAAATGACTTTTGAATACTTAAGACACCTGCCCGGCAATTTAAAAAATGGCCCCTAGGGGCCCCGATGGCACACTACCACCGCAAAGATACATCTGAGGCTTTTTTATTGAGCTGTTTATGTGCCTCTGTTATCTCCGTTGGCTTCTACACGGAAATGATCTTATGTTGTGGGATCTTTGGTCTCCTGCTGCGGGGTGCGCAAAGTAGAGGCCTACCCAGAATTTCTAGGTTCCGCAGTTTGCTCCTTGGCGGCTCTGTGGTGCAGTAGTCACTGGTGACCAAACATTGGTTTAAAATGGCTACCTGGTACACAGGAAACTAATCACTGTCCTGTATGTTAACTAACTGGACTTGAAATAAGAACTTAAAAAACACTGGGTACAGTGTTGCAGTAAGTGACAAAGCACTTTGTATCAGAATGCATAGTGGATTCTTACAACTGAATAAGGAAAAAAAAACAAAAACAAAAATAAAAAAACTTAGAACCTAATTTTTCAAATGGGCAAAGGGCTTTGACTACTTCACCTTATCAGAGGTCTGAGTGGCCAGCAAACACAGTAGTCCTTTGCAAAATGCACACCACAGTGCACATACACCTCACCCGCCATAATGGGTACAATTTTTAAAACTGCCAGAACCCAATGTGGAAGATATGCAGCAGCTGGAACTCTGACTGCTGGTTGGAATCTAATGGAACGACTTTGGAAAACCATTTGGCAGTTTCTTTAAAAGTTAAACTTATACCAGGCCATTCCTTGTCCGAGGTATTTATCCAAGAAAAACAAAAACTTCTGCCTATACAAGGCCTGGTCCATGAACGTTGACAGCAGCTATGCTTGATAACCAGAAACTGGAAAGAAGTGCATCGGTCATTGACAGGGAAATGGATAAATGCCCATACAATGGACTACTACTCAGAAGTAAACAAGGAGGAAACTGACACACACAACATGAATGAATCTCAGTTATAGTGAGTGAAAGAGCCAGACACAAAATTGTATGATTCCTTTTAGATAAACAAATCTATGATGACAAAAAGCACATCAGTTTTTGCCCAGGGCTAGAGTAAAGGGAGGGATGCACTGAAGGGACGGGACGAATCTTTTGGAGATGACCGAAATGTGTCTTGTAGTGGTAGTTTCAGCTGCCAAAAGTCAATTAATTATTCTTTTACAGTTAATTATATATACATTATCTTTTACAGTTAATTATATATACATTATTTCTCAATAAAGTTGATTTTCAAAAGGCTGTGTTCTATTTTGTATTTATTGGTTTCCATGTTACACAATTTTCCAAAAACTTTATTCCATGCATTTGTTGGTAGTACTGAAATGTTCTCTTCAGTCAAGTATTCTTGACTTCTAAAGTCTCCTGATTTAAACGATTATCTTTACTGTTAATTATCAAATGGTATATCCAGGGTGTCTGAAAAGTCAGAAAACGTAGGATAAACTTACTTTTAAACAGCATGTTAGTTACATTTTCAAATAATATTCTCAACATGTTTTCTTTCAACCTCCAAACATCTTCAGGTGAAGTATCTCTAAATGTAAAGCACTGAGTCCAATGTTAATTTGAGAAAACCACAAAGAATTCACTACATAGTATCTTTAAAAATCTGGAAACAGGGGCGCCTGGGTGGCTCAGTGGGTTAAGCCGCTGCCTTCGGCTCAGGTCATGATCTCAGAGTTCTGGGATCGAGTCCCGCATCGGGCTCTCTGCTCAGCAGAGAGCCTGCTTCCCTCTCTCTCTCTCTCTGTCTACTTGTGATTTCTCTCTGTCAAATTAATAAATAAAATCTTTAAAAAAAAAAATAAATAAATAAAATAAAAATCTGGAAACACAAGGAAATAGTGTATTTATTTATGCACCAAAAAACTGGCAATCATCATTACGGAATGCTTATTATGAGTCAGGTCCCGTCCTTAACATATTTACATATACTCACCTCTCTTACTCCTCACAACCCTATAAGATATATCATGTCTGACTATCAAATGGAAAAATAAGATAATGTACTCAGGGACACAGCCCAAGTGGCAGAGTTGGCATTTGCATCCAAGCTTTGTGATGGCAATACTTGCAGACTTAGCCGCTGTGCTGGATTAACTCTTTCTTGTAAGTTAGGAGGAGTCCAATGATTGTATTTTAAAAAGAGGAGTGCCAGGGCACCTGGGTGGCTCAATGGATAAGCCTCTGCCTCCAGCTCAGGTCATGATCTCAGGGTCCTGGGATGGAGCCCTGCAGTGGGCTCTCTGCTCAGCAGGGAGCCTGCTTCCCCCTCTGTCTCTGCCTGCCTCTCTCTCTGTTAAATAAAATCTTTTTTTTTTTTTAAAGGGGGGGTGGTGCCTGGGTGACTCAGTTTAGCTTCTGACTCTTGATTTTGGCTCAAGTCATGATCTCAGGGTTGTGGGATTGAGCCCTGCATTGGGCTCTGTGCTGACATGGAGCCTGATTAAGATTCTCTCTCTCCTTCTCCCTTGAGACCCTCTCCCCTGATTAGTGTTCACTATCTAAAAATATAAGAGTTTCAAGCCCTGGCTTTACCTCATACACCCTGGCATTAGACAACGTACTTACTTCATCTCCAGGGCTTAATTTTCTCATCTGTAAAGGGGAGGTGGGTGGCATTCAAACATGTCTAACTCAGTTTTACTGGAGATTTTAATGAGATAGCCATAGTTATGGCTCAATAAAGATAGTATAATTATTATTGTTGTTATGATTTTGTACTTGCAGACCATAGTCACTGTAAGATGGCAGCATAGTGTAGGCTTTGTACAAAGACTTCTTATGTCCCATCCCAGGGCCCCCACGCCTAAGTTGTGTGACTTTGAGAGGGTACTTACCCCTCCTGGTACTTCAGTTTCTTTATCTGCAAAAGGAGTAATAGTATCTACCTCATAAAGGTATCTTAAAATCATGAAAAGTGGCTAAAACAGCGCCTGGCACTTATGAAACAATGAATTATTATTAAATTCTGCTGACTTAAAATGATCTCACTATTCAGCATAGGAATGATTGTATCATTAACTATGGATTTGATTATCTTGTTTCTCTCCCAAGCTGTAATATGGAAAACTGCAAATCTTATTAAAGTTTAGCAAGTGATATAGCAGCTTTCTGGGGCTTTTTTTTTTTTTTTAATATTTTATTTATTTGAGAGAGAGTGTGCTTACAAGCAGAGTGGGGCAAAGGGACAGGGAGAAGCAGGCTCCTGCTGAGCAGGGAGCCTGGGCCTTCATCTCAGGACCGTGGGATCATGACCTGAGCCAAAGCAGAATGGACTGAGCCACCCAGGCACCCCTGGGGCATTTTGGAGAAGTCCTATGTTAGCCAAAAACTTGAGTCCTAACACAAGAAATAGAAGTGATCTGGGTTTGGACTACAAAGTGAATACAAATGTAGTACATCATCAAATATAGCAGAGTTCACCCCTCTGTGATGCTAAGATCAATGGTTCCCAAACTGAAGCATGCATCAGAATCACATGAGGGGCCTATTAAAACAGACATTTTCTGATCAATGGGTCTAGGGCATGGCCCATGAATTTTCACTTCTAACAAGTACCCGGGTGATCCTGACACTGCAGGGCCATACTTTGAAACCCACTGGTGCAGCCAGCTCTGAGAGCTGATAGAGGGCCCAAAGTAGTGTTACTTAAAACCAAATATGCACCAATTTATGATTTGGGGGTAATAAATATCTTCATAATGTTTCCCAAGCTTGGCTATACACTGGAATCATCTGAGGAGGTTTCTTAAAATGTTGTTTCTGTCCTACTCCGAGGTCTAAGTTAACTAGTCTGGAGTGAGACTTGGCCATTGGGAATTTTAGAAGGTCCCTATATGACCCTAATGGCAACCAAAGCTGAGAAGCACTGCTTTAGAAAGCCCAAGAGAGCAAGCTCTTTTCCCTGTTATCTATTATTCTTGGGAATTTTTTTAAACCTACTTTTGAAGTTTATCAATTAAAACAATTATTAGCAGGATGGATACTTAAATGTCAGTTCCACAGATTCCCAATGAGCACTAGTTCTCAACTTTGGCTACACATTAAATCACCTTAAGCAGCTTTATTAAAAAATGTCATGTCAAGGGATATCTAAGTGGGTCAGCTGGGTAAGCGTCTTGCTTCAGCCCAGGTAATGATCCCAGGGTCCTGGGACTGAGTCCTGTGTCCAGCTCCCTGCTCAATGGGGAGCCTGCTTCTCCCCCTGCGTGCTGCTTCCCCTGCTTGTGCTCTCACACATGCGCTCTCAGGTGGACAGATAGACAGATAGATAAATGTCATGCCAACGGCTCACTTCCCAGGTAGCTGGTTTGGTCTTTTTTCCATGCTCCCAAAGTCGAGATCCATGGCTTTTGAAGTTTAAAGGAATAAAAGGGGGAAAAGTAAACAGCCAACCAGTTGAGGAACATTAAGAGAAATTAAGTCCAAAGAATATATTCACATAAAAAAAAAAAGAATACATTCACATGAAATCTTGCCATTTGCAACAATGTGGATAGAACTAGAGAACAGTGTGCTAAGAGAAGTCAGTCGGTCAGAGAAAGACAAATACCTTATGATCTCACTTATATGTGTAATTTAAGAAACAAATGAGCAAAGGGGAAAAAGAAAAAGAGACAGAGAGGCACACCAAGAAACAGACCATTAACTATAGTGAACAAACTGATGGTTACCAGCGGGAGGTGGGTAGGGGGAATGGGTGAAATGGGTGATGGGGATTGGGGAGGGCACTTGTGATGAGCACCAGGTAATGTATGGAAGTGTTGAATCACTATATTGTACACCTGAAACTTATACTACATTGCATGTTAACTAACTGGAATTTAAATAAAAACTTCAAAAATTAAAAAAACAAAAAACAAAAAACAATGCATTCACAGACCAAGAAGAAAACTTGACATTTCAATATTAGGAATGGTATTAAATGGCTTTATATTCCGGGCAGGGCTAGTATTTATTAAACACCAAGTTTTTAAAAAGTACATTACAGATGGAAGAACCTGCAATAATGCAAATGAATACAGATGACTTCATGTAAATAACATCAATGATACACAGGGAAGAATTATATTTTTGCCACCACAATGAAGAGGCCCAAATGAAAGTTGTATTTGACACTTCAAAGAATACGAATAACTCAGGAGGGACAGTGTTGTCTGAGAAAGTTCCCCAAGTAGTTTCAAAGTGTTTCCAGTGCCCTACTCCCACTACACCAGGTTGAGAATTCCCATCCCACAGTGAAAGAACAGAGGTAATTTTTAAAGGAAGTTTAAAATAAAAGGCAGTGTCTGAGAGCCAAACAGGTGCTTTGGAGAAAACAATCTTGAATGTGTTGTAGATTCAGGGCTGGGAAAGTTGATAGCAAACTTTTGTACTCATTTCTGTTTCAAACACTAAATATACCAATAAATCAATGTCACTGCATTTAGACACAAGCTCTATGATCATTATTTATTTGATGTACATTACAATTATTGATGACATTTTCACATTCAAAGCCTATCCAAGAATTTTATAATATATACATCCACTCTTAGCTGCATAAACAAATGTGAATAAATGCCCCACACCTACTTTTTAAAGCTGTACATTCCACTTGACAGAAAAAGCCATGGACAACAGTAACTTCGTACCCAAAAAGAAATCAAAGGGAGGGCTTAATTTTTCTGAAAGTCAGACTTTAATCACCCAGAGCCATTTTATTATAAGTTATATACAAAGCAACTTAGCTCTTTAGGAAAAAATAAAAGAAATACATCACTTAAGATATACTAGACAAAAAAAGAAAACCTGAATAAAGATGATAAGGCAAAATGCATTACTCAGCAAAACCTTATAATACTTATGAAATTATGAGAATATAAAACTTCAATTTCCCTATAATCAAAATTTAATTCACAGAAGGTTGTACATTAGTTAGTTGTTGGAAATCTATTTGAAAAGATCCAAGATTTAAATAATTGCTTTATTCTTTGTTCCGTAAGTACTAAGTTACAAGATCTTTGTAGGTTTTACCTAAAAGGACAAGAAAAGCTGAATGCAGAAACAGGGAAAGAAAGGGAGTGGGAGTTCAAGAATATACTGCTGAAAACAAATTCTATACAACGAACTTCACTTATGACACGTGGGTAGAAAGAGCAAACCAGCCTTCTTCATTCTGTTTTTCCGTCTGTTGAACAAAGATGCAAGATGGATTTAGAAAGTAATCAGAAACATGAGCCCAGTCAAGGTTTATAATTATTTAGACCAAGTACATAGAATTGAAGGATCATCACAGGATACTGAAAATTAAACTGCTACTAGCAATTTTTATTTCCTAACAGAGCCACTCCCAAATAACTGATTCCGCTGGTCAACAGATCCCCTGATTGATTGAGGAAACCTAAGTTTTAAATAAAAGATGAATGTATCTTATACAAACTATAGGTACAAATTTTTAAAATAGCAAAGTTATTTGATCTTAATGAATTAAATTTGTTACTAAATTCCAGAGATTAAGGGCAAATTATATAAAACAGTCTACTTTAAAACTTTTTTAGGGGCACCTGGGTGGCTCAGTTGGTTAAGGGTCCGAGTCTTGATTTTGGTTCAGGTCATGATCTCAGGGTTGTGGGATGGAGCCCCATGCTGGGCTCCACACTCAGCAGAGAATCTGCCTGAAGTTCTCTCTCCTCTCCCTCTGCCTCTACCTCTCTTATGTGTGCACACACATGTGCTCTCTCTCTTTTAAATAAATAAGTAAATCTTTATTTTAAAAACTTTTTTAGGATATAAGAAACAGCAAAGAATAAATCTTGTAGTGCTAGACAATTGGGATATTTGAGAATAACAATCTGGTTTATAAATACTCAATATTTACTGAAGCACTCACTACTTAATCCAATCTACAGCAAATCAGAAGATGTATGACACTGATTAACCACAAATTCTCTAACCAGTGGCACACTCAAATACAGCACACTAGGGTAAAGTGACAAGAAAAGTGACCCCAGGGCCCAGAATATCCCAATCCCACACAGCCAAAGCAAGCACCAAGGGACTTCAAGGCACGCCTGTATGTCCTGTCACATTACTGGAATGCTTTGTCTGAAACCAGTGATTTCCAGTGTATGTTGAAATCCTATTGAATTTTACCTTATTCCTTAGCTACCCTAGAATACAAAAGAAACTATATGGCTTAATGGTTTTTTTCTAGTAAAGGTGAATTAGGAATTCTTTTCTTCTCAGAATTTTATGTCACCTGTAGGATAGCAAGACCAATTAAGAATGGAAATCACTAGGGGCGCCTGGGTGGCTCAGTGGGTTAAGCCTCTGCCTTTGGCTCAGGTCATGATCTCAGGGTCCTGGGATAGAGCCCCACATCAGGCTCTCTGCTTGGCAGGAAGCCTGCTTCCTCCTCTCTCTCTCTCTGACTGCCTCTCTGCCTGCTTGGTCTCTCTCTGTCAAATAAATAAATAAAATCTTTAAAAAAAAAAAATGGAAATCACTAAATCAGCCACCTTCCCTGACCCCTACACAAATTTCACAATTACATTTTATCACATACCTTTGTTCTTGGATTAACAGGTGTGAATCGCCCACTTCCTGAGGTGGCATTTAATGGAGAACAAGAATTACTAGTAGCCCCTGAAGATCTATTTATGCGAAATAAAAGAGAGTGAGAGTGTGATCTATCATCATTAACCTTCACAAATTATATAAGACTGACAAATCTCAGTACTGGCAATGGCTGAGTTAAGTCTAAATGAGGTAATTATTTCTAACATATTTTAATCACCCTAAGTTGTTTGTTTGTTTGCTTTTAATTAATAGACTTCCATTTTTAGGGCAGTTTTAGGTTTACAAAAGGACCGAATGTAAAGTACAGAGAGCTCCAATATAGCTCTCATTTCCCCCCCAGTTTCCCCTATTATTAACATTTTGCATCAGGTTACTACATTTATCACAACTGATGAGATAATATTGATACAGTATTCATTAAATCCATGGCTTGCATCAGGGCTCACCCTTTTGTTATACATTCTATGGGTTTTGACGAGTATATAAGGACAATTTCCACCATCAAGTATCATGCTGTAACATTCTGAACATTAAAGGGGAAAGATGCATGTGCAAGGGCAGGGTAAGGCTGGAAGAGTAAGGAGCCCTGGAACAGCAGCACAGTGTCGCGGTAAGCACAGAGAGTGGAGACAGAAGAGCCAGGTCCACCCTCAGTGCCACCTTTTACCAACCATGTGACCCATCTAAGCAAAACACTCAAGTAGCTCAATGAGCTTCAGTTTATTATAAAGGAGAAAAATGCTACTGGTCACTTTACCCACCCTGTCTGTCAGAGGTTATCTCCTAATTTTATAACCTATAAAGTGCTCTATATATGTGCTATTATCCTATTTTTGTTCTCAACAGACAACCCACACTGTTCTACTTAAGGCCTATTCCTCACTCCTCTTCTTTTCCCCAGAAATTCTTCTCTCTAATTGCTTTATTTTCTCTACACAAGTGAGTCTGTCTGAACCTAAGTTAGATACTATGCACTTTCTTTTTTCACACATAGAATGAAAAACCACATTTTTTCATTTTTTAAAGTAACTGTTCATATTATAACCCTACCTTCTGGGATTTATCCCACTGGTAGGAGAGACAGTACTGCATTTTGAGCTTTCTGGGGCTTCAGCTCCTGGAATAGATACTTCAATTGTCCTCTTTCCTCCTTCTAAAATATAAAAATAAATATTAGTTTCATTATCTTTCATTAAAATAAAATAAAAATTTAACTTGATTTCTATCTTACTGCAAATTGCACATTACAAATTTGGAGGTTCTTTCTATATTTTCATTATGGCCCACAGACACCTTTGAAGGATTTTTTGTTTGTTTGTTTCTCAAAATGAACTGTGAGACAAGAAACTTTAGTTACTAGTGTCAATTCAGTAGCATGCCAGTTCATAGAAAGCCAGAATCTTCAGACAAGTGGTATCATGTCAGATCTGGAAGTGAAAAACAGAAATTAAGAGCTAGCCCTAAAAATCTTAAGATTTTTGTCACAAAGAACTTATCTAAAATTTTCAAAAAAATTAAAAAGAAAAAGGAAAATTTCTGAAGTCATTCAATAAAACTTTAAATCCTCTAAATCTATTACATTATTAGATTCCTGAAGGCATTGGCTTAGGAGGGGAAAGTTGGCTGAAGAGCTCATATAGCCAATGGCAAGTATAATTGTATTCATCTTCAATATTTCACAAGTAGATTATCACTTAACAAATATTTACTATCTACTAATGAAAGACTTAATGTCTATCCTGGGCAGTTTCACAGAGGTTCCTAGGAATCAGTACTTAAGAGCTTTATTGGGTAATGAAATCATATTTAATTGTACGACATATTCCTCCATTACCCTAGAAAACAAAAGAGGTTTTGCATGGCATATGATTATTTATATCTTTATCATCACAGTGCATAAAGATACCCATGAAACCAAAAATTTTACTTTTAAAAAGGAATATATTTGAAAAGGAGTATCTTTACTTTTAAAAAGGAATATTTTACTTTTAAAAAGGAATACTCCAAAAAGAGTATTTTGGAGATATAACCACTGGAATGAAAAGAACTCCATTTAGGGGCACCTGGGTGGCTCAGTGGGTTAAGCCTCTGTCTCTGACTCAGCTCATGATCTCAGGATCCTGGGATCAAGCCCCGAATCGGGCTCTCTGCTCAGCTGGGAGCCTGCTTCCCCCTCTCTCTCTGCCTGCCTCACTGCCTACTTGTAATCTCTCTCTCTGTCAAATAAATAAATAAATAAAATCTTTAAAAAAAAAAAAAAAAGAATGCAGTTTGCAAATTTACCAATTTGCTTTAGAACTTCAGACAAATCACTTCTTTTCCCTCAGTTTTTTTATGTATCAAAAAGCTTTAAGACCAGCTCTGTATATTTTCAGGGTGTGTTGAGAACTAATTAAGATAATAGAAACAAAGTACTTTTAAACTTAAAGAACAATTGAAACAGAAGATGTCTAATGTATTACAAAATTATTCTTAAGAGTAATTTGGCTTATTCTTCTTCATTGCACTTAGCGCAAAGACATTATCTCGTAATGCTGGGCAGGGATTTGTCCTGTTTGAAGCAGTTTTCCAAAGGCCCAGAGCAGGGTGGCAGGTAGTAGATGTTCAAACGTATCAAGTGATTTAATCAGAAGTTGCCTCTACACTTCATGACTATGAAGAACAACTATGAAGAAGCTAGAATAAGCAAAGAGAAAAGACCCTGGGGAAATGCATTATCTGTCATTTTCCAGTAATTTTCAAGAGTCTGCTTTCTAGGTCTGGAGTTTCAAAAAAGAAATGATTTGTAGCTGAGAGAAAAAGTCTTATAAGGGAGGTGAGTGGGGAGGATGGGTAAAACCGGTAAAGGCGATTAAGAGCACACTAAGTAATCACTGAGTAACGTACAGAATTGTTGGATCACTGTATCATACACCTGAAACTAATATAACACTCTATGTTAACTATACTGGAATTAAAAAAAATTTAAGTCTTATTGGCAGATACCTTAAAGATAGCCTACTTCAACCAGCCTCCGGACAGATGAATCCCTCTAAAACACCTCAGAGAACATACTACTTAGGATATAATTATTTTCTATCCCTCACAATTAGAACCTTCTTTTATACGGGGCCAAAATTAGTCTCTCTATAGCCTTCATACAGATCTATCCCTTGAGTGTCTTAGTAATTCAATTTTTGCCAAAGAACAACTTAAGATCTACTTCATTTCATCCATACTTTTTTGTTTGTAAATATTATGACAACTAATTTTTCAGTCACTAGCCTATTATTCAGAAGCCTCTCTAGTTTATCACACTCCTAAATAAAATAACAGAATGGGAAGTTTAATTTACAAATAAAAATGTTTTAATTGGTTTTAATAAAATAACTTGTAATTTGTTTAAATTCTAAATTATCATTTTGATGCTAATGTTTTATACTTAGCCACTGCATAGGTCCTAAGTGAATCATACACTATAATGAATCCCATTTACACATCAGGCAACTTAAGAATTTAGACACCAAAGATTAACTGCAGGTACCATGGTACAGCTTTCTACGAGAGTGGCCTTCTAGTCTTATTTCTGTCACTTATTCTGAGACTTAGGTCTGTTTCTTTCAATGTGAAATTGAAGACATTGAAATATATGCTTTGAGATTTCTTTCAGCTCAATATATACTTGCAAAATCAAGAAAGTAAAAACTCTCATGTGTCTGGCTTTTAAATCATGAATTTGTGACCAACCAGTCCATGCTCCGAGAGTTGATGGAATGGGTGATACTGGTGGAGAGGAAAGATTCAGACCAATAAGTTTCTGCTGCTCTATTAACTGCAAGAGTTTTCCACGAGCCTCCATACTCTGCCGATTCAATTCTGCAATCCGCTCCTCCATGCTACTTGATGTTAGAGGTTGTGTTGCTGGAAAGGTCTTTAAAAAAAAAAAAAAAAAAAGGCACAAATTCCACATTAAAAACAATCCAAACAATTTTAACTTTTTGTAAAACTGAGCTCTTCCACTAAGAACCAGCTAGTTAGTATTCACGGCCCTCACTATATGTAAACTTGAATAGTAGGCAAAGAATAAAAGTCATTTAATTGAAAGATTAGGGCTAAAGGAAAGGGATACCAATCCTTCTGATACTGGCACCACATAATCCCTCTAGTCCCACTGTCCATGGAGAACGTCTGTGGAACAAAGCTTCCCTTCATCTCTTCATGTTTGTTGAGGTACACAAAAGGTCCCATGAGCAAAGACAGTCCTGCTAGTGACCTGACTTCTAAGTAACAGGTCTACTAATTATAGATCTGTGGTGGGAATCTCAGTATAGAAAAGAGGATCTGTTATCCTCGAGAGATGCTTCTACCATCCCAATCGTCATACATGTACCAAGTTATTTGGCCAAGATTTCTAGGAATCTTATCACTCTTCTTGACCAGGGGTCAGCCACCCCAAGCCATGTTTGGCCTCAGATATCTAATTTGAGAAATGTGGTGACTAGAAAAGAATATGAAAGGTAGAGTAAAAAAGCCACCCAAGGAATATAACGTAAATTTAATATGAAAATTCCTGAAATGAATACATGTGTCATTCTTGATTATTTCATTTAGTTAAATGCATCTCTTTGAGGAAAAAAAAAATTCCTAATAGAAATCACTAATTTGTAACATACACTCGTTAATTTTAAAAAAGAGAGATAAACAAAACATTTGAAATTAAAGATCACTCTGAAATTCGGATTATGACAAAGAGAGTGGTGAAGACAATAACAGATTATCCTCACTAGCCTGATCTGTATACTAATTAGAAAAGCAGGCAGGCTCAATTTTCAACTCTGTTGCCTTTTTAAAACCAAGAGCTAGTTACCTGCTTCAAATAATTGTCAAAATTCTGCAAATGCAGAAATACCTCCAATGACTCAAAATTAAGGCAATCTGTACTTATACACATCTAGACCGAGAGCAGCTACCCGCTCCTAATACTTCTCCCTGGTAAAAGATTGCCAGTCCCCTCTGACTATTACTCTGTGACTCCACACTCATACTGCCCTTATTTCCCGTGACTCTGTGCTGACAGAGGTGGCCCTTAACCCCACCCCATCCCCTCCTAAACTTCCTCATGGAAGCCCTCAATCTATCACTGGTAAAGGCCTTTATAGAAACAATCACCTCTGGAATCCTTAATCCATAAAGCTGCCCAGCTCCTTCCCACTGCTAAAAGACTGTTCCATCTGCTATCAGAACCCTGACAGGAGCCACTGTGGCTCACAAAGTGGTAAAAGGAAGTGTCTCCCGTCACTGGGACCAGCCTAAGATCATGTTATAAACAGTCTCTAGCTGGAATTTAGAATCCCTTTTCTCCCCATGAACAAGAAAATGAAGATTTAAGTTACCTGGTTAGCCCATAAAATTTCTTCACTGTAATAGGCAGACTTTTCTATTCAAAGCATAATCCTCAGGCCAGTACCATCTGAGAACTTGTCAAAAATGCACAAGTACTATCTCAGAACTGCTCAATCAGAAACTGCATTTTATCAAGATCTCCAGATGATTCATATATACATTAAAGTCTCACTTTAATAATCCTTTAAAACATCATTTCTACAGGAAAATGCATTTGTGTGTCCTAAAAAATTAACTCCTCATGAATTAAGGCCCAGCTACACATAATTCTCTTGTATGAGCCCTATGAGAGTAAAAATGCTTTCAATTAAAATGTAGCTGTATAGCAGGCTTTCAAACTCAAACTAATTTTGCATTTTATATTTATAACTTCATTTGCAGCTTAATTTCAGCTTTTCTACACATTTTACCTTTGTCTTATTTTCCTCATTCATTTTCATCATTTTCTATTTTATGCTGTTCTCTTTTACTGTATGTGTTAAATAAACTGTTAAATAACTTTTCTTTTTCTTGTGATGAGGACATGACAAAGCATAAGCCTTCTAATAGCAGCCTTAAAGATATCCAGGAATGCTTTGTTCCAGCAAAGTACTTAAATAACTGGTACTCACTGCCGTCATGTTGCTCACATGACTTGTCTCTTGTTTGTTTAATTCCCGAACTCCATCCCCTTGCTCTCCTCCTGGCCCAATAATATTATTCAGATGTGCCTTGATAGCTGAATTCTGCAGGGTCAACTCAGCAATTCGTTCTATGATGTCTTTTCTTTGTATTAATGCTTCATTTGTTCTAAGCTGCTGCCCATCTCCCAGTACTGGGGTCTCTTCTGAGAACTCGAGGATTCTGGCCTGCTGAGTGTTTGAATGGGAGCTACAGAAGGGCTGTGAGAGGTTAACAAAAGGAGCCTGGGCTTTGTTCTCCAGATCTTCCCCCATGTGAGATACCCTCCATCTCTGAGTGAAGAGACGACTCTCTTCACTTGAATTCTGATTGTCTGTGTCAGTAGGGAAGGCCGTCTTTTCCCAATTTTGTTCCTTCTCAATTATTTCCACAGTTGGAGGAATTCGTGGAGCAGGACGAGTTTGAACAGTCCTCCTCAATACTGTAGATAAAATTAAAACAGAATAAACATGCATCATTTAGCCACAGACTGGCTCTACAATCATCTCATTACTCATCATGGTAGTTAGAAATGTATTTCAAGAGAAGGGTCTGGTTTCTGAATGCCTAAATTATTTTAGCAGGGAATATACCACCAATGCCACCTCAAACAATCAAATACAGAGACTTTTATATTCCTTAAGGCTCTATCAGTATCCTTGTAAAAAAAAAAAGTCTGCCAAGTTCACATTTTAATACATGTATTAACTCGTATCAGGGAATACTGGGGGTGTAGGGAGTATAAATACCTACTGTAAACTGAAGATAGGAAAGGCGTCTCTGAAGAAGTAAAATTTAAAAATGATTACATATGTGGCAGAAAGCAGAGCAAAGAACAGTACAGGCAGAGAGAACAACATATGTGAATGCCCCAAAATAGGAAAGAGCAAAGAAATGAGGCCAATTTAGTGTAATACAGTAACAAGGGAGAACGGGAAAAATATGAGTTTGGAGAGGTGTACAGAAATATTTCTCACTCAAGCCATGTTTGGAATTTTGTAGTTTAATACAAGATCAATGAAATATGGAGAAGGTTTGACAATGACTCAATTTATATTTCTTAAATGCTGTGTTAATTGGAAGATCCAAGAATGGAAGTAGGGAGACCAGTAAGCCATTGTGGTAGTTTAGGAGAAAGATGATGATAGCTCCAACGAGGGTATGTTGGCTATAGAGATGGAGAGAAGTAGGTATACTTGAGAAATATTTTGGTAAAAGAACTAAGAGTGATGAACTGGAAGTGGGGAGTAAGGGAAATACATAGATCAAGATGGCATGTGCAACTGAGTGGGCAGTGATACGATTTACAGAGATGGAGAAGATAAGAACAGATTTGGGGGAAGGGAAGCTATCAAGAATTTCACTTTGAACAGGATAAGTTTAAGTACCTGATGATTTATCCAAATATTCCCTCAGGCAAATGGGCTCATGGGT
The DNA here is from genome assembly GCF_011764305.1 of Mustela putorius furo. Classification (NCBI taxonomy): domain Eukaryota; kingdom Metazoa; phylum Chordata; class Mammalia; order Carnivora; family Mustelidae; genus Mustela; species Mustela putorius. Next base: position 38,618,671 of record NW_025421987.1, read on the forward strand.
CAGAAACTTAAGACTCATCTAGGTGAAGATACAAAACTGAAAGTCACTGGCATATAGACAGTATTGGGAGCAATGAGAATGGCTGAGATTATTTCGAGAAAAAAAAATTGAACGAGAAAAGAAACCAATACCGACACATGAGAAAATCAACATGCAGAGCGGCATAAAGAGGAGAAGTTAGCAAAGCAGACTGAAGTGGGGCAGCCAGAATGGTTAGAGAAATATTACAAGAACGTGGTATGAAGGAAACCAAAAGGGAGTGGTTAACCACATACAATACTACTGTAAGACCTAGAAACACAAAGAAGAAAAGTACACTGGAGTTATTAACCTAGAGGCCACTGAAGTCCATAGCAGGAGTAGTTTAGGGGAAATGACCTAATAGAGAGAGAGACAGATGCTCCTAGTTCAAGACTAGAGACTCACCTTCTTTCACTGACAACAAGGAAATAAAAAAATTAATAAACTCATATCAGTGAAGATTATGATCTAGGAAGAGAGTCATTAGCAAATGAGATTATTTTGACACATTTCTGAAAGACTAAAAGTGGATGGGAAGTGTATGAAAGAATGAATTGAGCAGAAGCCACAGTTTAGAACATGTATATGTTATAAGAAAGTGACAGGTAAAAGCCAGTCTTTCTGAGAGAACCGGAAAAAGGCCACTAGTTCAAAGCTGACTGTGCAGAAGGAGAAAGTGAGAAGTAGGCTGAAAATTGGAGAATAACTTGAAAGTTAATCTACTTCATAGTTATGTTGGTCAAGCTCTGCTCACTACTTGCCCCAGTCATCCTCAAAAGTGAAAAAATAGCATTGGGGAGGGCAACTGTGGTAGCCCCAGTGAAACAGCTGGATCCTACTTACATACCCTAAAAGCAAGTCTGCAGTTAATGAGGCGTGTCCATATATCAAAGCAACTGCTGAAGGGAAAGTCTATTGGGAAAAAAGACCTAGACCAACCTACACCCCAGAAGAGAAAACCTATGCCAACTACCTATAACATTCGCTCCAGTCCTTTATTCTTAACTATGTTAGGTAGTGAAGGATCACCAGACATATAAGGAAAATCAACAGCACAAAATAGAAAAACCAGGATAGGAAAACAGAACAAAAGACAGAAGAAGAGAAGGGAAAATTCAGATACAAAAGATAATGTAATAAAATTCTAAAGGGTATACTCAGAAAAGAAGGAAAATTCAGATACAAAATATAATATAATAAAATTCTAAAGGGTATACTCAGAAGAGAAGGAAAATTCAGATACAAAAGATAATGTAATAAAATTCTAAAGGGTATACTCAGAAGAGTGTTTCTGGAAGATAATGCATTTGTTTTGTTTTGTTGTGCTGTTTGTTGTTGTTGTTGTTGTTTTTAATTTTTATTTATTTATTAGAGAGAGAGTAGAGTCCCTGCTGGGCAAGGAGCCTGGCTCCAGAATCGATCCCAGGGCCCTGAAATCATGACCTGAGCTAAAGGAAGCCGTTTAACCAACTGAGGCACCCAGGTGCCCCAAGATAATGCATTTGTAATAAGCATCAAAGAAAAAAGGACAATCAAACACTAAGAAAGGGCTGTTGCTTAGAAATTAAAAATATAACTTGGTGACATTTTTAAAAAAATAAAAGACAAAGTTGAATATAAAGTGAAAAAAAAATCTTCCAGAATATAAGAAGGAAGATATAAGGCTAAATACATAAGAAAATGGTCCAGGGGCGCCTGGGTGGCTCAGTGGGTTAGGCCACTGCCTTCGGCTCAGGTCATGATCCCAAAGTCCTGGGATCGAGTCCCTCATCGGGTTCTCTGCTCAGCAGGGAGCCTGCTTCCCTCTCTCTCTCTGCCTGCCTCTCTGTCTACTTGTGATCTCTCTCTGTCAAATAAATAAAATCTTAAAAAAAAAAAAAAAAGAAAGAAAACTGCAGAAAGTCATGTGTCTTCATGTCCCAAAGGTCCCACTGGTGCCTCATAGTGCAATGAGAGAGGGAAAAAGAAAAAAAGAAAAAAAAAAAAAAAAACCCACACATTTAGACACACCTTATGCAAGGTCAGAATAAAAATAAAGGAATTCTAAAGCTTCCACAAAGAAAAAGTAGGTCAAATACAAAGAAATAAAAGTTAGATATTACATCATACATCTGAACTGCAACACCAGATAGTAAAAATCAATAGAACAATGCCTCAAATTTCTCAGGGTAAAGGATTATGGACCTAGAATTCTATATCTAGGCAAATTATCAACCAAGTATAACAGAAAAAGGAAAAATGTTCTCAGATTTTTAAGAACTTAGGATTTACCTTCTATACACCCATTCTAATGATTTCTTTCAGAAACCTGAGGGAGAAAACCAAAGAGGAATAAATGGAATCCAGGAAATAGTAGATATAACCCTAGGAGTGTGACCTTAGCAAGTCCCAGGATAAGAGGTGTGTGGCAGGCCGAGTGAGCAATCAGTGCAGACTGGAACGGGGTGGAAGAGCTCTGGGAATTATCTCTGGAATGAAAGCAGATTCCACACCACACATAGTATAACTAAAGGACCAGAAGCTATTATTCATGTGTAAACAAGAGAGTAAATAAAGCACATTATTCTTGGGTAAATAATGGGTAAAAGCAATTCAAAACTCCAGGCAAAACAAAAGTTAGTATAAATATAGTTAGTATAAATATAGAGCAAACTTAAATATTCTGAACAACTGATTAAGTGAAATAAATTCACTTTGATCTTCATACTAAGAACTTTTTCCTTCCTGTGGCACAAAGACTGATAGTAACAATAGATCGAGAAACAAAAAAACAGTCACTTGTTTTCAACTTTCAGTAACCATCTATAGACAAGACACAGAAGACATAATTGTAGTAATGGAACAAAGGAAATGTCACCAAACTCCACGCAGTAAAAGGAAATATAGACTGAGTGAAGGTGTGAAGTGGAAGCACAGGAGAGCCAGAAGGGAAGCAGAGCTAGTATCCCTGTCTTTCATAGTGGAACGCCAAGAGCTACTGCATAGCGTTAACAAAGAAGAGAGAGAAAGTATTTGAAGTCACAAAAGTTAAGCAATAGAAGAATTAAAAATTAAAATATAATCATCCAAATTAGATAGAGAAGGAAAGTAGGAGTTAATGTTAATTAAACCCTCTTCTTTAATAAAAGACAGTCTATAATTATTGTGTAAAGTTAAAATTTAAGAGAAAATATATAAAAATATCTTATGTTAATTATGGAGACTACCACAAGATAAGCAGAAATCAAATTGGGAAAAAATGCTTCCCTCTTAGGGCAGGCCTAAAGATGAAAGAGGAAAAGACCTTTGTATGTGCCTTTTTTTACCACATCAAAATAAAAATTAGAATTGACACTTGAAAATGAAGAATGAATGGGAGATAAGAAAATGAAAACAGCATATATATACTACTCTTTCAAAAGGTGTGACTGTAAAAGAAAGTAGAAGTCAATCAGTAGCTAACGGAAATGATCTACGATGGGAAATTCTAGGGCAATGCTGTCCATTACAAGAGTGTCTGGACATACGCAGTTATTCAAAATTCAAATTCAAATTAATTAAGATTAAATAAAATTAATAATTCAGTTCTTCAGTCACATTAGCCACATTCCAAGTGCCCACTGATGCTAGCACCTACCAATATGAATGGAGCAGACACAGAACATTTTCATCATCACAGAAAGTTCTATTAGACAGAGCTATTCCAGAGTATAACTAAAGGCTGACAAAGGGATCTATGTACCTCCCACCTTTATCCGAACAATTTTTTATATGTGGGCATTCTAAATAAAAGTCTGAAAAAATATGATGACAAAACTTCACCAACTAAGAATACATGTTCAAAGGTTATTCCATCTGTACACTGTAAAAGAAACGTGTGGCATTATTTTCAAGGCAAACCTGCTAACAAAGAGGGGTCTATCACAGCCCCCAAATAATTGGCTTTAGTGGACATTTAGTATATTTGTAATCAGAGTAAAAATACTTTTGGTAATTGTTTCTTTAAAAGAATTTGGGGTGCCTGAGTGGCTGAGTTCCCTAGGCATTCAACTCGATCTCAGCTCAGGTCTTGACCTCAGGATTGTGAGTTCAAGCCCATGTTAGACTCCACACTAGGGGGGAGCCTACTCTAAAAAAAAAAAAGAACAACAACAAAAACTTCAAGCTATCTTCCTATCACCAGTGGGAAATACTTTATAATATCTCAAGAGATCATTAGATGAGCATATTAATACCATGTAAACATTTGAAAGCTTACTTTGAGAATGAAAATCTAACCTGAACAGAAATCAGAACTGAAATCATATCTCCAATTCAGAGTTAACAATTCTCTCTAGGCTCTAAAGTTAACAATTCTCTCTAGGCTCTGAAATGGTATCTCACAGAACTAGAGAGCCAGATGAACATTAAAGATAAAAGAAAAATCTCTCATTCTGAAGCCAGAAAAATGAATGTAGAGAGGGTAAGTGTCTTAGCTCCATGCCTCCCAGCTAGTCACCAGATGGGCCAAGATTCTAGCACTTCTGACCCTCAGCCTAGCATTGTCTCCCTATACCAGAAAGACTTGACAGACTTTACAGTCACATAATAAATGCCAAAACAAATCTTATCATGGCAAGAACTTGTTATTTTCTTTAACTCTTATGGCCTCTTCAGGTCCTTTATTGAAAAGAAGGTACAGAAAATCTGACCAAATTTCTAAGTTACAATGACAATAAAAGTTATTATTCTGTTCCCCTGTGGAAGAATGTAAACACTCAAAGAAATAAAAAAATGTATGCAAATCAGGGCTGAATAACATTTTTCTAAAAACACTGGAGGCAAATCTAAGGTAGTTTTTTAACTGAAGAATTATTTTTAAAAAAGGTTCTAAAGCTCCAGAATAAATGCACAGGTGGACAAATAAACATAATTTTCCAAACAATGAAACACTCCATGGTACTTCTGAAGACCATCCATGAGCCCCCAAGTTAAGAATCTCTGAGCTAAGGATAAACAATAATTTTTAGGGCTACTGGGTGGCTCAGTGGGTTAAAGCCTCTGCCTTCAGCTCAGGTCATGATCTCAGGGTCCTGGGATCGAGGCCCTCATCGGACTCTCTGCTCAGTGGGGAGCCTGCTTCTCCCTCTCTCTCTATCTGCCTCTCTGCCTATTTGTGATTTCTGTCTGTCAAATAAATAAATAAAATCTTTAAAAAAAAAAACAATAACTTTTAAAATTTTTATTCTAAACTCTATATATGTCCTGCAAAAAGTGACCTGAAAGCTATTTTTAATTGTTGATCAACTTTCACTATAAAACTACCTCAACTGACTAAGCTAAAGAAATTTCAATGAGAAATAGGTTAATAACCAAATCTGACTTACAAAATCCTTATAGTCGCAGTTCTTACCTTTCCTTGGCTAAACTTTCATTACTCTCTCTCTGGAGTATAATCTCTTGTTTCTTACCCTTTCCTATGCTCCTGGCCCACAGGGAAAGGAGGATTTCCCTTACTCTACATTTTAATGCTGAGGACTCTAATCCTTTGATCTGATATAATATTTACAATGTCTAATAGAACAGATACATAACGAAATTTAAGGTGACATTTCACCACAGGTGTAACACACATGATATACACAACCCTGAAAAATCCTCCTTTAGCTTAAAGGTTATGTGTGGCAATCAATATCTTTCAGAATTCCCTTTACTGGGTAACAATGGACACAGTATGTTGCATATATAAAGCATAAAAAAACAACCGTCAGGCAGCTTTAGAAGAAGCCTGCTTACCGTCCTGCAAGGGAGAGAATCCTGAGTTGCTCTTCTGCCTGGGTGGTGTCAACAACACAGCCGGCTCAAATATATGTGCGGGAAAACTGTTAGTCAGATTCACACTATCCGGGGGAGTTGGCACCTGAGACAGCTTAACAGGCAAGTCTTCCTGTGTGAATTCAGCCGCTTCCTCCCCTCTGAATGCCAATGGCATGGAGACATTAGCATTTACAACAGGGCCCTCTGAAGAAGATGAGAGGCTGTCAGCACTTGTAACTACAGATACACTGCAGGTATTTATACTTACATACATTTCCACAGAAAGCAAAATCACATGGACTCTAGAGTCTTCACTTTCTAGGCCATGTCGTCCTTTAGCTGTAACTCACAGGCAAGGCTCCCAAGGGGCCAGCACTGGGAAGAAGGGGCTGCTTTTGAGAAAAGCACTTAGTCCTTGAGACCTGCCTCAGCCATTGAGTTTATCTCATGCAAGTTAAATTTTAGTCAGCCACTTCTCAGAATCCCTCATGAGAAAACATTCCTAAATACATAAAATACCACACACAGATACTCATCGAAGTATTTGTTTTTTTAGAAGCAAAAAACATGAAAAAGCCTAACTGTCCTATTCAGACTCTGACATAGGATGGCACAGGAAGTGAAGAAAGGCTTTCCAAGTATCACCACAAATGAAAAAAAGTTACAAATTTCTAAAACTCAGTATTTCTTTTTCTTTCCAAGACCATCTCCTCTCCTCCTGAACCTGGTGCACAGTGATGAAAAGTGATGGCACTAAAGCCCCAGTGGTCTAGGAAGCAAATTCTGCTACTTCCTAGTTGTATGATCTTGCTAAGCTACCAACTCTCTCGAAGCCTTAGTTTTCTCATCCTGAAAGTAGGGATAACAATAATACCTCATCAGATTATCACGAGGATTAAATGAGATAATACACAAAAAAACACTTAAAAAGTGCCTGGCATAGTGCAAGTGCCCAACAAATATTAACTGGAAATAGCGATGGCAACTGTCACCGTTACAATGCTATCTATGTGTACATGACCAATCACATGTAAGTTTACAGTTTTGTTTACTCTGTTTAATACCAACCTGGGATGATAAGACCATACATACTCACCCAGATTGTCTATCATTTTCCTGCTTGTGGATCCCCTTTCGGATGCCTGATACTCTTTGTTGCTTTTTATCACAGGACAGTTCTTCATGGCATGTGTCAGTGATATAAGTTGCTCATCTGTTGTGACCATGTACTGCTGAAGTCTTGCCTGGAGAAGAAAGAATGAAACAATATCATTGCAATATCAGACCTCAGATCATCACCTAGACATGCAGAACTGTATCACCACTTTAACTACTCTAGGAACTTCAGACTTTCGTTCAAATACTAAAGTCATGTATTTGTAAGAACACATAATCATAAATGTTTTAAAAGTCCCACAACAGAGGAATGGTTAAATGTATCACAGAATATTATTAATTAATAAATACACTACCATACAACAATAAGAATTAACCTTTTTACAGTGCTTTTGATCTATAAAACCTCTTTATATAAATGGTATCAACTGACTCAAGCTAATTTAACAGAATATTACACAGGCATTTACACTGATAAACATGACCCAGTAGGAAGTTACGTAATGTATATAAAATAAGGTTAAGAAAAAATATATACACCGAGATAAGAGGTATTATACACATATAAATATATATGTATATGTATCCAAAATGTATAGAAATTTTATAAAAATCACAGATGGTCAGAACTGTTAGTGGGATTACTGAATAAAATATACTAAACAATTTCATACCAGCTCAAATTTTCCCCAAATTCCACAATCATCTCTAATGACCTATTCAGCATCTCCATCTAGAACTCATACATGCTTCTCAAACTCAACATGTACAAAACCAAACTCCCCCTGAACATTCCCAACTCATCAACAGCAACTGCATCCTTCTAAATGCTCAGCCCCTAACTTTGGAATCACCCTTGACTCCTCTCACATCCTTTCCTTTATCCCATATCCAAATCCAACCCATCGGAAAAATCCTACTGTTTGCCTTCAAAATAGATTAATAATATGGTCACTTTTCACAACTTCACCTAAAGATTGCTTCTGTGTTCATGACTGTTCCTCCTGCACCAAGAACAGTGCCCGGCCCAAATCAATACAATTTGTTGATCCAACTAGTACATTTTATTTATTTTTTTTTTCAATTAGTACATTTTAAAACTGCTCATCTTCCCAAGAGAATTGATAACCTAAGTTCACACAAATACTTGTACATGAATGTTCATAGCAGCATTATTCACTCATAGTACACGAAAAGGTAGAAACAACTAAAAATGTCCATCAACTGATGAATGGATAAACAAAATGCGGTCTATCCTTATAATGGAATATTAGTGGACAATAAAAAGGAATGAAGTACTGACACATGCTACAACATAGTTAAGACCTGAAAACATTATGCTAAGTGAAAGAGATCAGATACAAAAGATTACATATTGCACAATTCCATTTATATGAAATAACCACATTTGAATATCTTTAGAAACACAAAGTGGATTTATAATTGCCAGGAGCTATAAGCTATAAGAGTGACTGCTAACAAGCTTGGGGTTTCTCCTTGGGGTGAGGAAAACATTCTGAAATTAGATAATGGTGCTGGTGTACAACTCTGTGAATATACTAAAAACCACTGAATTGTATACTTTTATAAGATAATTAAATGGTATGTGAAATGGATAGATCAATAAAAAATTGCATGTCTTATATCTAATGTCCATTGATACAACATAACTTGCCTACTAACTATGGCTTTTCCAGTCTCTTTTGGCTAACAAATAAAAGTAATAACAACCATCACTGGAGAACAAAGAGATGAATAAAACCATCTCTGCTCAAGCAGCTCAGTCTTTTTTTTTTTTTTTTTAAGATTTTATTTATTCATTTGTCAGAGAGACAAAGCGCAAGCACAAGCAGGGGGAGCGACACAGGGAGAAGCAGGCCTCCTGCTGAGCAAGGAGGCTGATGCCAGACTTGATCCCAAGACCCTCAGATCATGATCTGAGCCAAAGGCAGATGCCTAATTGATTGAGCCACCCAGGCATCCCTCAAGCAGCTCAGTCTTGATGACAGGTATACATGCATGTGTAACACAGTTTGGTAAATGCAGTGAGAGCAATACCCAGAGAGAACAGAAAGAGCACAAATTAAGAATGTTTAATGCACCATTGAGGCAGTATTAATTGGTTTCTAGAAGAAATACTGTGTCTTTAAAAAAATAATAAAAGGAGCAATTAGCTAAACAAGTGACAAAAAGGACTTATCTAATAAATATGAAGATACTGCAAACAACTTTAAATGGCATATGATTACAGGAAGCTTTCTAAATTGTATCCTCTGCTGTTTTGAAATTAGAAGTAGCTATCACAACATTTACTTCACAGTTTGGATAAACTGCTATAATATTGGTAGTTACCATTTAAATGTAGATTCTGTCTTTCCAAAAAATAGTATGTTTTTTAAAGACAGCAGACTTTTCTGTATGTTATTTGTACTTCGAGTTTCTACTATAGTACCTCCAATATAATGAATGTTGATGATAATAAAGAAGTGATAAATAATCACAGCCACACAACTAAACCAAAGGCAACTAAAAGAAAATCTTACATACTCTTAAAGATACCTTATTTTACTAAACGCAGAAAAGTTGGGATCTCATCTAAGTACCTGGGTAGCAGTATTTTCTTCTCTAAGGAGAAGAATTTCAGCTGTAAGAGCATCAATGAGCTCTCGATGATCACCTAACGTTTGTTCCAGGTGCTGCCTCGTCTCTACTTCTTTACGCAGTTGGACCTCGCTCTACATTAAAAAAAAAAAAAAAATCAACCTCCATCAATAATAAGATAAAATCCCCATCCAAAAATAAACTCCCATTAAAAGCATCAAATACTGAAAACTAAGAGTTTCTATTCAAAACTGTCAAAGAAAATGATACAAAGTATATGTGACAAAAATGAGAATGACATATTTTTATAAAAAGGCTTATATTGCATTAAAATGAAATGCTGTGTCCTTTTCCCTTCTTTATATAGAACATAATAAACAGAATGGTATACAGGCTTAAATAAGTACAAATTTTTGCCGAATAAAGTGGAGGGAAGGACATATACATATTGCTTGAATATACACAGATCATCTCTAGAAGGATACACCTGTATCTGGCAATGACTGCTGGCCACAGGGAAGCAAACTAGTTAAATGGAAGTTAAGGGTGGGAATGAGAATTTTTATCTATAACCTTCTGTTTCTTTTAATTTCATGCCATGTGATTATGATCACCAATTCAACAACTAAGTTTGTTCAAATAAAATAAAAATAACAACAGGCTTCAATGGTTTTAACTTTGTAAAGCAAGTGATTAGCTAAAAAGTGGAAGCTACTAAACCTGTAATGCTTTCAGAGAGCCAAAAGTACATTCCTGGAGAACCCTAATTTAAGGATAGAAGAATGATAAGACTTTCATAAGTCTGACAGTACAATAAATATTTCACTAAAAAGTAATTTTAGGAAGACAGCTCCAGAGAAATTGAAACATCAGAATTAGAGTGATGAACCAACTATTTTAATAATAAAATGTCCTTGAACATTTTCTGTTGTATTTGTTTAACAAATTTAAATGTATAAAACATAAGAACAGCTTAAATGGGTTTTTTGAAAGATGAAATGTAGAGCTAGCTCTAATTCCTCAGCATTCTGAAGACTGGTTATTCAAAAATTAATTACAAAATAATTCTTGCTTCTCTTACAAATTATTTTCAGAACAACAAAAGATCTACTTCAGACAAAGCCCAAGTAGTCACACAGATAACGTGAAGAATTTTCCTCATCTGTGTCTACAGATTACAGGCATGCCACTCTCCAAACTAAAGTAGGAGTAGGAACACAGAGAAAAGCAATAGAACAAGGACACATTTAGTAGTTCTACTGAATTTAATACTGCCAAACAATATATTCAATGTCAGCATAAGACATGATTTTATTTATAGTAGATTTACCTTACTAATTACAATTTAGAACAGCTTGTATTAAAATCAACATCACTTATACTATAGGATACATAAATTGGCATATAGAGGGAAATTAAAAGGTAAAACCTTACTGCAGATAATCTAAAACTGAGATATTTTAAACAAAGCTATTCAAATTTTACTATTCTTCATTTGGAATTTGCAATAAATTAAGTGTAGAGGAAAAAAAAACCCCAATGTTTCCACCAGCACTCTGTAGAGGAGAATAACCTCTTGTTCTTACCTCTTTAAGGTACCGAACCAGGCGACAGAGGGAACCCACCAGTGACAGAGTAAAGCCTGTAAGCCCCTGACTACTCTGCAGTCCTTTGACCTCGCGTCCCGTCCACCGTTCGTATTCTTCCATTTCATGTTCCACTTCATTGATCATGTGTTTGAGGACATCTAGGCTGGAATTATTGCTGTTTGGTAAGTCTGTGGAGGCTGTGCTAGCTGTTAACACATTCTTCTTCTGCTTGGAAGGAGCACTGGAATCCAGTTTTCCTTTCACTGATAATGACAGAAGTCACCCTATTAGAAGACCAGGAAAAGCTATACCAGCAAGCTACTAGAAAAACCACTGACTGTTATTCACAGTTTACAAAAGGTTTTTATAGAAGTTATCACCATTTCTCATAAAAACTATAGTCTAAATCAGGTTTACACTATCTATAATGAATGTACTAGAACCACCTTTCTACAGAGTTACATTGTTATATTTGGAGGCATTTCTTAGCTACCATTTAGAAAAGTCTAATCAGCTGGCTCCAACTGGATGGGTTTAAAGGAAAAAACTTTACTAAGAGATATAGGAAGCTGTATCAAGTTATGCGTTTAACAATTCATCTTTGTAAATTGAGGGATTGAACCTTTCTTTAACAACTGTTTTTGCTTCCTTGAGTTCAGCACTTGTCCCACAACATAGCTTGAGTCTAGAGTCTCAGTAGATTCTTCAGATTGAAGCCTGGTCTGGATTCTCTTGACAGCGCTGGTAGCATTCAGAGCAGCTAAAGGAAAAAATATTTTCAAAAGAATCTCAAGTGAACAGGAAAAAAAGTTTTAAGCATTCCAATTAACAGATCAATTAGGTAAAGCCAGTCAAAACCCAAATAATATTCCTTTAAACATTACTATGTTTAAGGAAGAACATAATAAAACAAGTTACTGTTCTGTGAGAAATAATACAATGGGGGAACAAACCTTTTTGTTCTCCTGATGGAGGGGCAGGTGATGGAGTTCCCGGAGGGTTTTGGGACTGTGTTGTTATTTTCTGCTGAATATCAGCCCACAGTTTATTAATTAACTCAGAATTATCTTCCTTCAGTTGGTGGAGAAACCTATAAAATATGGGGCAACAAGCTATATCAAAATTAATAAATGCTATCATTTAAACTGCTCAACTGCTTAAATGTTTGATTGACAGCACTTTTAATAATTCAAAATCAAAGAAAAAAAATACATTTTGCTTTAACTGTTAAGACAGGTAGCTAAAATGCCAGTCTTCTTAGTGTTAAAAGGAATCATTCCATCTTCCTCCCAGTTTCTCACCCACCTTGGCTCCTGCTTGGAGGAAAAATCTGTCCTTTCTGAATTTTTGTGGTATGGGCCCCGTTCTCCTCTCTTTCTCCCAGAGAAAGTACATGGCTTGGTCCTTTCTGGTTTCTCTCTGTGAAGGAGGCTATCCTCAGAACACAGTCTATGCTCATCCCTGAAGTAAAATGACTAGAGCAGACTCTGCCCTGAGTCCCTGGGAGCAGGGAGAAGGAGTGAGAAGAAGAGCTGTAGTATAGGGAGTTAGAGAACTAAGCCTTTTGCTATAATCATCTTTAGCATTGGTAAGGCTTATTCTTTATTCTCCAACCATCTGATTCCTTTATCTATTTCTCAGTTGGACTGAGACTTAAAAGGGGTAGGTGACAAAAAAGCAGGAACAACCCAGATGCCCAGCAAGTGATGGGTGGAGAAGTAAAATGTACTGCACCCACACAACCATAAAAAAGAATGAAGTGGAGATACATGCTACAACATGGATGAATCTTGAGAACATGCCAAGTGAAAGACACCAGACACAAAAGACCACATACGGAATGATTCTACACATATGAAATGTCCAGAATAAGCAAATCTACAGAGATAGAGAATAGATTAATCCAATAGATTCGATAGGGCTGAAGGGCTTGGGAGGAAATAGGATTTGACTATTAAAGAATATGGGGTTTCTTCTGGTACTGAAAATGTTCTAAAACTGACTATAGATTGCATAACTCTGCATATACTAGAAATCATTGAATGTTATACTTTAAGTGGATGGACTGTATGGTATGTGGACAATAAATCAATAAAGCTGTTACCCCCCAAAAAAAGAGGAATGGGCAAATATTATTTAGTGGCTCCACAAATCTCAACCTAAGAGAGTTGCTTTCATGCAAATTATGGATAGTACATTGCACATTAGCTGCTGCTACAAAATCTATTTAGCAAAAGGCCTATAATGCAATCCATTCAAAGGGGGCTTAGTTATCAAAGCATCAGAAAGACTCCTTTGTAAGTGTTAGTTCAAAGTCCAACCTTCCGGCTAAATCTTAAGAAAAGTGTTGTAACGGGATTTCTGTACAAGTTAGGAAAATCCAAAACAGTCTGAACTCACATTACTGTCTCTAATGTTTATACTTTTTTAAGAGTCAGGTTATGTGACAACAACAAGGAAAGTAATATAATACTACCTATGACAGGGTTAAGAATGGCCTCCCTAAAGATACTTATAATTGAATCCCTAGAATCTGTGAATGTCACCTTATCTGACTAAAAAGGGACTTTGCGGATGTGATTAAGTTAGGAAGGATATTGAGATAGATGACCTTGGATTATCTGGATGGGCCCTAAATGCAATCAAGTACATCCTTATAAGAGGGAGAGACACAAGGAGACTCTGACACACAAAGACATAGAGGGTGCTGTGATGATGGAGGCAGAGACGGGAGTTATACTGACTCAAGGCCAAGGAAGGCCAGAGCCACAAGAAGCTGGAAGAGACAAGGAATGGATTTTCCCCTAGAGTACCCAGAGGGAATGTGAGTGGCCCTCCAACACCTTGATTTCAGCCTAGTGAAACTGATTTCAGATTTCTGGCCTCCAGAACTGTGAGAGAATACATTTCTGTTGTTTTAAGTCATCAAGTTTATGGTAATTTGTTATAGCAGCCATAGAAAACTAATGTAGACTCTGGCACCTGGATACAAGGTGCTAGTGTAACAAAATATCAAAAAATGTTTACCAAAAAAAAGCTCTGAAATGAGAATGGGTGAGGATGGAAGAATTTTCAGGTAAATATTACAAAAATCCTAGGTTGCCTTACACAGGCTATTCATAGAAATATGGATGTTACAGACCCTTCCACTGTGGACCCAGGAGGAAATGAGGAGCACGGCAGAGAAAGAATCTATCATCATGAATGGAATACTGGTAGCAATATGAGCATTAAGGGAGCTTCTGGTGAAGGCTCACAAGGAAATGAGGAACATGTGATTGGAAACTGGAAGAAAGACAATCCTTATTATAAAGTACCAGAAAACATAACCGAGTTGTGTGGAAAGCAGAACTTGTAAACAATGAACTTGGATACTTAGCTGTGGAGATTTCCAACCAAAGTGTTGAAGGTACAGCCTGCTTTCTTACTGCTGCTTAGAGTGAAATGTAGGAGGAAAGAGATACACTGCAGGAAGAACTGTTAGCCAAAAGGAACCAGAACTTGGTGATCTGGGAAATTTTCAGCCTGCCCAGAACGCAAAAGATGGTCAAATTAGGAGATACCACACTGTTAGGAAAGCACGCCCTGGAAAGAAGGACAAGAGTATGGCTACACAATGTTTTGCTAATCTGAAGAGATTAGGCATCTGACTCACAGATCCCCTTAATGATCTCAGCAGACAGCAACAGAGATGGAATTATCCAGGGAAGATCTCTGGAGGGCCTCTTTGTCTAATGCCATCCAAAGGAAACACACAAGGTCCTTTGAGAATGTTACACCAGCAGAAATACGGCAGCTTGGACTGAAAGAGACAGAGATAGGATAAAATGAAGGAAGAGTCAGACTCCCAAAATTCTACAATCAGCAAACAGGCTGATATGATTAAGTTAAGAATCTTGGGATGTGAGGTTATCCTGGGCGGGGGGGGCCCTAAATGGTATCATGTATATTTTTATAAAAGAGAGGCAAAGGAAGACTTGAACATACACACAGAGGTTAAGGTGATATGAACTCAGAGGCAGAAATTAGAATGATGCAGCTGTCACAAGCCAAGGAAGACCAACAGTCATCAAAACCTGGAAGGGGCAAAGAAGGCAAAGAACAGATTCTCCTCTAGAACCTCTGGAAGAAGGGTAGCCCTCCCAAACCCTTGATTTTGGTCCAATGAAATCGATTTCAGATTCCTCCAGAATTATGAGAGAATAAATTTCTGTTGTTTTAGGTCACACAAGAACATGTATTCATAGAAATTTTCAAATCAAAAGGCACTTAGTCTCCAGATCCCAAATCTAATGCATCTCCTGATACCTCATGTTTAATAGTTAACAAGTAACATTTTGAGACATTAGGTACTCGAAACTGGAAACCACCTACTCACACAACTAAATGAGATAAAACCCAACCAAATAAAAAACAGTAACTTGATTCAAATGTAAAGAATAAAAGCAATATTGCACAAGATTAGTTATATTTGGGTTCTGAAAGAAGCTCATCTTAAAAGATGATACATGTTTCCAAGTGTCCTTAAGGAAACAGCAACCAGCTAAATTTGAATCACTCTATATACATCCTCCAAAACCCAAGAGACGGGGCAACAAGAGGAGCAAAAATAGCTCATAACCCATACCTTCTACATGACGGAAAACAGATAATACTACTAACTTCAAATTACCTATAAGTAGAAAAATACACACTAAACTCCAGCAAAGATATTTCCTGAGCTCCTGTCAGAAGCCCTAGCAGGAAGTGAGGGCAGCTGAAAATGACTAAACGGGTCATTTAAAAAAAAGGGAAAAGAAAAAGAAAATGACCAAACGAAGAAGAGAGCTAAGAGTCTACTGGTGACAAAATCACCTCCAGAAAGAAGTCCACTCTAAATAGCAAATACTCAAAAAGGAATATCACACACACACACACACACACACACACACACCCCAAACCTGGGCAGTCAAAATACTACTAAAAAGTGCATAGAACTCAAGGTGGTAGGTCTTGGAAAGACACCACTTCTTGATGTCAACAGGAAGAAAGAAGAGTTCTTAGGAGGCTGAGTGCTAAAGACTCACACACAAAAAGTATATTACCTTAACATGTTTAACAAGGGAGAACAGTTCAAGACAAAAAAGAACAGTATTAGAGTACAAACCAACTTTCACCTGCTGATACTTTAAAAAAAAAAAAAAAAAAGCACCCATGAAAATAACTGTACTTCACTATAATTGAGAGACCTACCCCAAACTCACAACCCTGTCCATAAAATGTACAAACTAAAACAGTCTGCATCATACAAGACAAAATAATAGAAAATTTAATTGAAATATTCTAGCCAATAAAAATGTTTCCCCTACCAAGAACAGAAGAAAATTGTAACAAAACTCTTTAAATGGAATTCAGTATATTTAAACAAGCATTTGGAGATATAGATCTTGAATCATAAGTTCTAAAACTAAGAACAGAGATAGACAAAAACCAGGAACAAAATAAGAATTGACTGAACTCAAGAAAGAATATAAAGAAAAAGAAAAACTCAAAAATAAAGATTAAATTACAATGTGTCCAATGGATAATCATTAAATAAACATTTAATAAGGAAGATTGAAGATTACAGGAAAACAACAACAAAAAATAAAGAATAAAAGGTTAGAGAGAAAGTATTTGAAATAGAAAACAAGAGACATCACTTTTATGTAGGTAAAAGGAGTCTCTGAAAAAGAAAAAAGAAAAAAAACAATGATATCAAACTAATATCTGAAACTATAACCTAAGGAAACTTACTTCCAGAAAAAAAAAAAAAGAAAGAAAAGAACCAAATCTACAAAAAAGCCAACTTGTGTTGGAAAAACTGACCTGAAAAGGTAAACTCAAAACACAGCTTAGCAATATTTAAATTTTAAAGATAAAAGAATAAATTTTAAATATAAAGGACATCAATACATAAAAATGCCTAATTATTTATAAGGGCAAGAAAATTATTCTAGCATCAGACCAGTCAAAACAGCATTCAAAGTAAGCCAAGAATGGAGGAACATTTTCAAAAAAATTAAGGAAACAAAATATTAAAGATTTTATATCCAGCCAAGCTATCCTTCAAATATCAAAGCTACAGGAAAACTTTTAAGCTTTCAAGAACTCAAAGAATAGAACTCATAAACCCTACACCATGAGCTTTGTCTAAATGAATGATCCAACCAAAAGTTAACTAGGAAAACATCATAAAAGAACTGATGATGAGCACTTAATACATTTAACTATAGATCCAAGACTAAAACAAAAATGGCAATAATATTTTTGCCATATTTATGGCAATAATATTTGCCATATTTTGGTGGCTCAGTGGGTTAAAGCCTCTGCCTTCGGCTCAGGTCATGATCCCATGATTCTGCAATCAAGCCCCGCGTGGGGCTCTCTGCTCAGCAGGGAGCCTGCTTCCTCCTCTCTCTCTGCCTGCCTCTCTGCCTACTTGTGATCTCTGTCAAATAAATAAGTAAAATCTCTTTTTAAAAAATGGCAATAATAAGGAAGAATAATCTGTAAATGTTTTATGTCCTGTCAAAGCAAAAAAAAAAAAAAAAAATGCAGCTAAAAGAAGAGAAGGACTGAGAGAAAAAGAGAAAGAATGAGAATATAGAATAAATTATTTGTTGCATAGGTCATAGGTGGAAGTCAAAGCACGCCATTTAAAACTAATACACCTGAGCAAAAGGTTGAAAAATATAGGGGACTAAAGGGCTCTATAAAAGGCAGATATAAAGACAACCAGCCAGAACAAAATTACAAACTTCCTAAATATCAAAAGAAATTTTTAAGAGAACACAAAAAACATTACATAAAGAAAACTATAATTATAGTATAATATACATAGTACTATAAAATAAGTTGACATCAAACACATCTACTATATCAATAAATATTACAAGCTTACTTCACCAATTTAAAAAAAGAAAAAGACTTTTAAACTGGCTAAAATGCAAGACCCAACTCTATGCTAAATACAAAAGATACACCTAGTACACAATAATTCAGAAAAGCTAAAATAAAAGAATGAGCAAGGATGAACTAGGCAATCAGAAACAAGAAGGCAGAGGTTTCATTCCTGATACCAAACAAAATAGGACTGAAGCCAAAAGGCATTAAATATGACAAAGGACACTTTACAATGCTAAAAGCCATAATTCACAATGAAAATACAATACTTATGGATATCCATGTACCAAAAAACACACCAATCAGGTATTTAACTTTAAACAGAATTAAATATACTTAAACATCATATGCAAAGAAAAATAGAAACACACTAACAGAGACTTTAATACACTACTCTCAATATAAGATAGTGACAAAATTAAGTACAGACACAGAAGAAGTAAATAACATCATCAATGAAGCAGATCTTAAGGATATACATATAGACCTTTATACACTGGTAATATAGAATATACCTTCTTCTCAAGCACACAAATGGAACATTTACAAAAATTTAATCATATATTAGGCCACAAAGAAAACATCATTAAGTTCCACAAGTAGAAATATTATAAACACATTGTATACCTTAAACTTACACAATATTATGTTAATAATATCTCAATAAAGCTGGGAAACAAAGGAAATGGCCTTGGAGAAAAGGGAAGCCCTGTAAATATTTATCCATATATATACCTACCGATCTACGTTAGTTTTTGACTGAGAGTTTATAGAGTTATCCAACTCATTCCCACTTTCTTCAGACTGGCTGTTAACAGTTCCTTCTCCTTCATCATCTACTTCGTTAAGAGCCTTTCTCAACATAACAATAAAAATACAAATACAAGTTGGTTATATGTACACTCATCCTTTGTTTCTTTTTGTCATTACAATAGAGAGGTCCCTCCTTCTACTGCTAACATCTCCACAAGTGCTCTAGGACCTAAACCCTCTCACCTCCTTCCACTCCATCAAGTGCCCCATCCCTCTCGGGCAACTTCAACCTCTCTGCACTGGCTTTAGCTCAACCGCATTTAAATGTGAGTATCTTTTCTCTTTTCTCTCACCATATCTTTTCTCTTTCACCACCAAACTTGAAAGAATCTTACCCACCCCTCCACCCCCACCCCACACGGCTTCTCAACCACCTATGCCCTACAACCTTGCTTCTGCCCTACCATTCCACTCAAACTGCTGTCTACAAGGTCAATATCTTTTTTTTTATTTGTTCCTAAATCAAATAGATATTTTTAAGTCTCTGCCTTCCCTTTCTTTTCTAATTGATTGGACATTAATGACCATTCCTTTCTTTCTTTCAAGATCTTCTTGATACATTCTTCCTTTTAACTTCCAAGATACCATATTTCCCTAGTTTTTATTCTATTCTTTTGGCTCTTCCTTCCCATCTCCTTCATTGATTCTTTTCTTTCTGCCCTTTCTTAATACTCAAGATCCTCCCTTTGGACCTTTTATCTTCTCATTTTGACTCCCTTTCTGAAAGATTGTATCTAGTTCCAAAGTTGCAATTACAATTCAAATGCTGTGAATTCTCGAATTTCTTTCTTCACCCAGATTTCTCAGGAGTCCTAGACAATTATGTTCAACTGCCTAAGATATTCCTAGTAGACATCCTACACACATAAATTTAATGTGTCCAAAACTAGTCATCTTCCTAAGCCTCTCCTATCATTCTTTCAGAAGCCTTATTCCTGACATATTACCTAAGACCATGAGAGTATTGCCATCTACTGAGATGCTCAAACCAGCAAACTGGGAGTTGCCCTTTTTTCTCATCCATCACATCCAATCAGCTACCAAATGCTGTCAATTCTATCCTTTTTTAATCTCTCAAACCCATCTCTCTTCCCCACTACCTCCTTCTTTTACTGCCATTGCTTAGGTTAGGCCCTCACCACTTCTCACTAAAATTCTAACCTAAGTCTTCTAACCAGATCCTCTCACCAGTCTTGTCCTTCCCAAACCCTTCTTCCACTCTACAATTGATTTAATCATGACTCTATTCTTCCTAAAATTCTTTGGTGGCTCTCCTCTCACTTTCTGGTTCTTTAGCCCTTCATTACCTACCTCCTCCTTATCTCTCTAGCCCCAGCTCTTGCCATTTCCCCTTCCCCATAACAGAGACCATAATTATCTGAAAGCTAACATTTTTTTTATTAACATACATTATTTGTTTCAGGGGTACAGGTCTGTGATTCTTCAGTCTTACACAATTCACAGCACTCACCACAGAACATACCCTCCCCAAGGTCCATCACCCAGCCACCTCATCCCTCCCACCCCTCTCCACTCCAGCAACCCTCAGTTTGTCTCCTGAGACCAAGAGTCTCTTAAGGTTTGTCTTCCTCACTGGTTTTGTTTTGTTTCATCTTTCCCTCCCTTTCTCTCTGTTTTATTTCTCAAATTCCTCAAATCAGTGAGGTCATATAATTGTACCTCTCTGATTGACTTAATCTCGCTTAGCATAATACTCTGTAGTTCCATCCATGTCATTGCAAATGGCAAGCTTTCAGGTTTTTTGATGGCTGCATAATATCCCATAATATTCCATTCCATTCCATTCCATGCCATACCACATCTTCTTTATCCATTGATCTGTTGATGAACATCTAGGCACTTTCCATAGTTTGGGTATTGAGCTATAAACACTGGGGTGCACATGCCCCTTCAGATCACTACATTCGTATCTTTGGGGTAAATACCCAGTAGTGCTATTGCTGGGTCATAGGGTAGCTCTATTTTCAACTTTTTGAGGAATCTCAACATTTTTCAACGTGGTTGCACCAGCTTGCATTCCCACCAGTAATGTAGGAGGATTCCCCTCAAAGCTAACATTTTTAGTAAGTGCCAAAACATAATGGCTTTTGGCTATTTAAAACATGTAACATTCTACTTAATTGCCTTTGTAAGCAGAAAACAGTAGACTTAAGTTGTTTTTTGTTTGTTTTTTTTTTAATGATTCTGATTTTTTGATTAATGATTTTGATTTTGATTAATGATTTTTTGATTAATGATTTTTGTTTGTTTGTTTGTTTTTAATGATTCTGGACCTTGTAATTCCCTAGGATCATCCCTCTAACTGATGACTCTCCTTTTTTCATAGGACATATAAATAACCTAGGAAATTGCACTAAACAGGTATTGAGTCCTCGTCAATCCTAAAAATTTGTTTTATTTTAATATTAAATTCTTCGTGAGCTTTAAAAAATGTTTCCCATTTCAAAATTCTAAGCATTTTGATTAATTAAGAGTTTCAGTTAGGTTGGGATACATTTTAATTAACATTTTACTACTATAATATAATTTTCCCATGTAACTGGTCAATAAATTCCAAGTTTCCTGGGTAACAGGAATAAACACACCTGTTTTCTAAACACACCCATTAAAAGAGACTATTAACATTTAATGAAGAACTAGTATCTGGAATCATGATAGACACATAACTTATCTCAGCTGATCCTCACAACAATCATAGTAAGTATATTCTACTCCCATTTAACAATAACAACAACAACAAAACCAAAAATACTCTGAGTCATCTCAGATACCTCAAGAAATCAACCCAAGATCCAACAGCTAGTACTAACAGAATGTAAACACAGATCCACCTGACTCTAAAGTGGAAGTTAAGAGACTCCCCACTGTTTCTATAATGGCAGACGGAGCAAATGCCATCTCTGATGCTATGTGATCTTGGACAAGGCACTTAATTTTTCTGAAGCTCAGTTTTTTCACCTGCTAACTGGAGGTAATGCTAGTACCTACATCATAAGTAAGTACTCAATAAATGGTTAGCTATTATTATCCAATCCTGTCTTGTTTGGTACAAATATAACTCACCCAAAGTGTAATATGCTTGAGGAAGAACAATTCTAGCAACCAAACTTGGTATTTGTTGATATTTAAGCTTTTGAAAAGTTTACCTCTATGCCTGCATAAATTTAATTTCAACATAAGCATGATGGCTATAAGGACAGCATATTACCTGAGGCTCCATGATGGATTCACTAAGAACAGCCTGCGTGTCAGGGTCTTGATTTACCACAATAGGACCCTGAGAGGAATCAGGAGCCATAGTTACATTTGGAAACCCTGCAGAAGGAAAAGAAGTCATGATGATTTTACTTCATTTAATTAAACTGACTTTACAAGCACTATACACTGCCACAGGTTTGTATTATCAAATAAAAATCTTAAATGATAATAATAGCAGCTCACACTTATATAATACTTACTATATGCCAGGCACTTTTCTAAATGCTTTTACATATATTAAATCACTTTACCCTCACAAAATCTGATGAGGTTGTTACTATTATTATTTTATAGATCAGCAAATTGAAACTCAGAGACATGAGGCAAATGGCCCAAAGTCACAATAATAAATGGTTAAGCCAGGATTCAGATCTTAAACTAAAAACTAATGATCTGTTTTTTTAGGGATTAAAGTAAACAATGGATTATATACACATTAAAGTGAATAATGCTATATATCTGACAAAAGGCAAAAGTCTCTGTCAGAGAGAGACTGAAGTAGCTTTAGGCTTCAAAATTTAGCTTTACTCAAGTTACATACAAAAATACAGACACTTTATACGGTAACCGAACATTAATAAACTGGAAACTAAGTCATATTTATAACAAAATCTTGTAAACTGCACCATGAGATATACTAGTAAATGATGACTTACCTCTATTTAGCTCCATAATTTGTAATAGTGAATATTCTTAGTGAAAAGCAAACACAAATTATACTGAATCTATGCCTAACAACTCTAGACTACTTGTACTATAAATAATGTGATGCCCGAAAAAAGTTTTCAAGTTCTTCCAAACAGCCATTGTAGGCTATGATTAATAAGAAAAAGAAGCTTTTGTTTGAACGAAATACATTACCTGTGCGCCTACGGGGAAAATCAACAAACAGATCTTTTGCTTCAGCCATCAAATGATCAGATTTTTCTAATACCTCCTGCATCTGGTATTGATCAGAAAGAATCTAGACATGTGTTAATGATAAATATTATTATTCAGAAAAAAATCTATATATACTATGAAATCACAAAGGAAAAGTCCATGCAAAGGTTCAGAGAATAAAAACAACTGTAAGCCACCATCCTCCCAAAATCCTTCAATGGCAATATCTGTAAGTACCAGGAGATGGCGCTATTACAATAATTAGATTTCAGATGCTTGGCTACAATCCAAGTTAAGAAATACATTATTTCTTACTTGGCCTTACTTGGCGTGACCTAATATACACGCAAATGTAAATGCATAACAAGATAAAAGTCTTACTTAACCTTACTTTTTGAGAACCATTATAATATTTTCTTTTAGTTTCTATTCTATTTTTTAAAATAATAGCTACAACACACTAAATTAAGCAATCCACTAACAAGTTGTGATCCACAGTTTGAAAAACACTGATTAAAGATATAAAACTCTGAGCCATATATTCAGAGGGTTTCAACCTTTAAAGTGATTTCATATTCCACTAATAGATCATGATCAACAACTTAAGAGACTATGAGGTAAGATATGAGTTTTGGGGCATCAAACAAAAAAGTGACAGTTCTGTATTTACAAACAAGGTGGACTTTTATCCTAGAGGGATGAGAACTCAAAAAATACGATTACAGTAGCGCCTCTGATTAGGCACTTTCAACTCAGGAACTTTCTTAATTATAAGCAAGGAGCACAGGCAAGTCAACTCTACCCACCACCACCAGGTGGCATTCTTAAACTGAGAGGAGTCATAAAACAAAACTGCCTGGTTTCCAACACTGATTCAAAACAATGAAGCAGAGCTTCTGGCAAAAAATCCTCTTACCAGAATCTCTCTAGCCCATGGAAACAAGTATATAATATGATTTCAGTTATTGTTTTAAGACATTAAAAGAAATAACAAAAGTCACATTCCGACTTTTTCCCTTTCTTCTCCTGCTGTGGCCAATCAGATTGGATAGCTCAGTGGGTGAGAATCAAGTCTTTAATTTGTTCTTTCCACAGAGTAAGTTTTGGAATGATATAAGGCAAAGAGCACATTCAGAGCCAGAAGACTAGGATCCAGCCAAGGGATACTAAGCAAAATCCAACCCTCTTTAAGCTTAGGTTCCTAATATGTAAATGAAGATACCGCCACCTTCCCCTACCCCAAAGGGCTGTTGTAAGAATGTGGACACACTGAACACCTGTACCATTCTAGAGATATTTGGAATGTTGCTACAACTTAAATTATATTATCCCATGAACCAAATTTCTATCCCTGGTTAGCGATCTTGCAAGTACACCCAATTAGAGCTTAGGCAAGAGAGTAAATGAAGCATTATAATCTATCACTTAAACTAGAAAAATTACACACAGAATATTTCCTAATGGCAGTTTTGAGTTTACTATCAAAAAAAAAATTACTGACCTTCCATCAAAATAAAGAGATATAATTGAAAAAAGCAGATAGTAGAGGAATAATTTTATCATACCAAGACCTGATTATCAATTATAATGAGGTCTCCAGGAAAGAGATTACACTGTTGCATTTTGCCAGTCTCTGCCCAGCCTTCTTGGGGCAGATGGGTTGAGAGGCCACAGATCAGGGTACTGGCTTTCTTTTGCTCTCTCTAGATTTATTCATCACTCCTCTCTGATAACACCCATCTTCTTAGGGAGCCTGGGTGGCTCAGTGGGTTAAGCCTCTGCCTTCGGCTCAGGTCATGGTCTCAAAGTCCCAGGATCGAGCCCCGCATTGGGATCTCTGTGCAGCAGAGTGCCTGCTTCCCCTCTCTCTCTCTGCCTACCTCTCTACCTACTTTTGCACTCTCTCTCTCTGTCAAATAAATAAATAAAAACCTTTACTTAAAAAAAAAAAAAAAAAAAAAAAAACCATCCTCTTGATAAGTAAACCAATCTTTGCAAGCCCATCTGTATACATTACATTACTTCCCCAGATGGGTTCATAGAGCACAAAGTCAAACTTATGAATAGTGGTACACATCTTGGATTCACAAAGATCATCCAAGATCCCTTCAAAAATACTAACAAAAACTTTTAATTCTAGCACTTTTGTTCTCTGATAATAAAAACCAGACAGAAATAGCAAATTACAGAGAGACCTGGGAAGTTATTAGACTTCTAAAATTTATAAAATCTTTATTGAAGTTTCCCTTTCTCTGATCGAATTTGGACCCTCATTTGCTTGATTCCCATGACATGAGTGCATCATACAGCGAATGATTATGCTAGCCAAAGAGCTTTTCTCTTAACTTTGCTAATCTAGGTAGGAGTCCATTTCTGGGGGATGGACTGGTAGATCTAATACATGTTGATACTGCCTAGGTGAGTATGCCCAAGGAGGCTTCTTCATTTGGTCCCATCACATCCCTTAACAGAGACACTACAAATTTAGCAACACTGAAATAATAGATGCACATATCTTTGACTCAGCAGTTCCACTCTTACGAATTTATCCTACATGGGTGTCTAGGTGGCTCAACCGGTTAAGCACCTGCCTTCTGCTCAGGTCATGATCTCAGGGTCCTGGGGACGAGTCCCACATCGGGCTCTCTGCTCAGCGGGAAGTATGCTTCTCCTTCTCACTCTCCCTCTGTTCTCTCCCTCTCTCTCAAACAAATAAATAAATAAAATCTTTAAAAAAAATTTTGTTCTACAAATATAGTTTTACATGTACTTAAAACCACATTCAAGGGTATTCATTGTATTATTTCCAGTGACAAATGAGGTAACAATCTGTGGGTGACAGACCTGCTACTTACCCACCAATTTCCTGTCTTTTCATTTTCCTTTTAACAGAATTCCCAAGTTTTAGCCAAGTATACACCGACATCTCCTAACCGTCATTCTAAGTGAGAATGGTCATATGATGAATTTCTGGACAGTGGGATAGAAGCCAGAATTTCTGGATGATATTTAAAGGAGTAGCATGCATTCTCTTTCCCTTTTCATGCTGGCTAGAATACAGCTAAAGGCAGCTGGAACAGCCATTCTCTACTCAGTGATGGAAGCCCTGGAATAAAGGACCACAGAGACCCTACCAACTACTGGTTACTTCTGAACTGTTTCATAGAGAGAAACAGATTTCTATTTTGTTTAAACCACTGTATCTTCTTAACCAGAGGTCTAAACTATAGTCCATGAGGCACGTAGGTGGCTCAGTGGGTTAAGGCCTCTGCCTTAGGCTCAAGTCATGATCCCAGGTCCTGGGATTGAGCCCCGCATCAGGCTCTCTGCTCAGCAGGGAGCCTGCTTCCCTTCCTCTTTCTGCCTGCCTCTCTGCCTATTTGTGATCTCTGTCTGTCAAATAAATAAATAATCTTTAAAAAAAATAAATAAACTATAGTCCAATACACTTCCTAAGTTTTCACAAATAAGGTACTGGATAAATAAATTGTGGTACATCTATATATTACCTGGCCATTAAAAAGAAAAGGTAGATTTCTAAATACTGACATGGGATAATCTCCAAAATATACTGTTAGATGGAAATACTTGATCTCACTAACTGCAGAGGTTCTCAACCCTGGCAATGAATTAAAATTACATAACAACTGTCTAAAAAAATACCTAAGTAGGGCCACATTATAGGTCCACTAAATCAGATTAGCTGAATATGGATATATCTGAGTCCAAAATACCTAAGTAGGGCCACATTATAGGTCCACTAAATCAGATTAGCTGAATACGGATATATCTGAGTCCAGATACTATGATTTTTTTCATAAAAGATCTCAACACTGACTGATCTAATGTGCAGTCAGCATTGAGAACCATGACACAAGGGCCTGAGGCATGGGACTGGAGGGACATATGAGAGACTTCACTCATCCTCTCCTACCACTCTTCCTTCAGTCCCTCCTTCTACCGTATCTACTCCTTCAGGACATGAGCAGTTCAGGACAAGAGCAGGAGCCACTAGAGATGGGACACAAAAGCCCAGAGTCGCCTCAAAAGGGCTGCCTTTTCTCCTGGTCACTGTGAACCACATACTTTGTCCAAGATTATCAAAGGATACTTATCTGTAAAGAACCATATTCTCTCAATCTACTGTTTTTACAAGTCCATATAAACATTTATTTGGGAGATGGAATTCTTCCTGATGATACATTAAGACTGAAACTTTTACCTTTCACTAACAAGCCTAATGAATTCTTCGAAAGACAGAGCCATTTAAAGCTACAGTGAAAGGTCACCCAGAACAGCCAAGTGCCATAAGCTTCAACAATGAACAAGAAGCGACACTACAAAGTATATTTCTTTTTCAATGATTTCATCCCAAATCAAAGGGTTTTTTGCTGTAGCTTCCTCTTATTTGCCATATTATTTATTCCTACACATCTGATTACTTATCCAAATACCCTACATTTTGTAAAAGATTTAGCCAAGGACAAGTGGCTTACTAACTAATTTGTTGGACAAGCACACATTTTTTTTTTTTGCAAAGTAATTAATCTAATAGCACTGTGTGTGAACTGAGAAAAATAATTATAGCAGTTTATATATGTATATAAGGAACAAATTATGTGCCGAGGAATGTACTAGTCAGTTTGTTAGCATATACCGCTGAAATCTCATAACATTACAATCAGGCAAGTCACATAAACAGTAACTTTCCATGCAGGAATTCAAACCTCCAAACTAGATGCTAATCATCACTCCACTGCTTTTTTCAGAGTCCATGTGTAAATCATTATATAAGGACACAGTTATTTACTGAAGTCCTTCCAATGTGAATCAAATTTGAAAGGAAAGAGAGAAACCTATTGATCATTTTCTTCTCTAACTCTAAAGATAATGCAGTTTAGCATTACCTCCTTCATTATAGACAATCTCCTTCTCTCAAGATTAGAAATTTCTGGTTTCTGCTTCTTCCATTTTCTCTTCAAAGCTTTTTCTTGGAGTTCCCAGTGTACTAATGCTCTGTTCTTTGATTTGTGTATTTCATGACGACGTATCTGTACAAAAGAAAAAAATATAAAAGAATGCTTCAGGAACAAAGAAGTTGCCTATTCAGATGGTGGAACCACCTAATCTAATTCAACTTTTAAAAACTTTTTCTGGTCCAACATGTGTGTATTTATACATATTCACAACCAAAATTTTCAGTCTTCTAAATCTTCAAACGTGATTTTAAAAAAATATATCTAGAACTAGGAGACCTAGCAAAAAGACAAAATGAAAAAAATACTAATTTCTACTTCCATTGGCCAGAACTATCCAATAAAATGTTATTTTCCAAACTACGGGTCAGGATTCATTTAGCAGGTGGTAAAATCAATTAATGGGTCAAATCAACATTTTTTTTAAATAAAACAGAATACAAAATAGAAAATATTAAGACTAAATCACACAAAAGAAAGAATTGGGTGCCTGGGTGGCTCAGTGGGTTAAAGCCTCTGCCTTCGGCTCGGGTCATGATCCCAGGGTCCTGGGATGCAGCCCCACATTGGGTTCTCTACTCAGCAGGGAGCCTGCTTCCCTTCCTTTCTCTCTGCCTGCCTCTCTGTCAACTTGCGATCTCTGTCAAATCAATAAATAAAATCCTTTAAAAAAAAAAGAAAGTTAAGAATTGTTCTGTTAAACTTTTCAGTTACATATATGTGTACTTGTACAATTATACACACACATACACACACACAGAGTACAACGTAAAAGGCACAAAGTCCACTGACTCATCTTTGGCAAAGACACACCCATTTCATAATACTCACGTCACTACCAAAAACTAACAATGTAGTATTTTTATAGCCCTGCAATGGCTGCAATTTGGAAGTGGGTCACTGGAAATGCAGAACTCCAGAAAAATGGAATTCTTGAAGCAGAGATACAAGCCACAGCTTAAGAGTTGCAGGAGAGGAGTTCACTGAAGTGGCTAAGGAATAGGAACAGATATTGGCTTTATAAGCACTCTAGTATTCAGAACCATGAAAATGAATAAAATGTACTGCTTTGTTTTCACCATGTAAATAAGAAATCAGTCCATTAAGAGACCAACAACCAAATACTGTGTAAGGATCATGAACACAAAAAACAAATGAAGATGCTATTTTTGAGATAACTGGGGTGATACGAATATGGACTTGGAAACAATAAATAATTATTGTTACTTTTGCTAGGTGTGATAATGGCATTGTAGTTATAGAAAAAATACCTATATTCTTTAAAAATGTAAACAGAATATGTTGGCACAAAATGACATGTTCTCTGGAATTTGCTTCAAAACGCTATAGTGAAGGAAGGAAAGGGTATGAAATGAAGAAACTATGGCAAAATTTTAATAACTATTACATCTGGATAAATAGTACATGGAAGATCTTCATATTTTCATCTCCATTTTCATGTAAATTTGAAATTTTTCATAAAAAATTTTTTAAGTCAGTAGGACATCATTATCCTATTTACTAACATTAAGATTTCTAGGTCCACAAAGATATACAAGATACAGCCCTTATCCCTCAAAAGCATTAACAATCTGCCCCGGGAGACTGAGCACATATAGTTGACCCTTTAATGACATGGGTTTGAACTGCTTGAATCCACATATACATGAGCTTTTTTCAATAAATATAGTATAGTACTATAAATGTAATTTCTCTTCCTTATGATCTTAATAACATTTTCTTTCCTCTAGCTTACTTTTTTATATGTTATATGTATATATAAAATACAAAACATATTAAACAGCTACTTATGTTATTGGTAAGGCTTCCTGTCAACAGTAGGCTATTAGTTAAGTTTCAGGGTAGTCAAAACTTATATAAGAAATTTCTGACTGTGCAGGAGGTGGCACCCTTAACCCCCACATTGTTTAATGTACATAATGCACCAACTATACATATAAAGATAAATGAAATACATTAGACAGCACATACACAAGGCTTCATATACACAGTAAATATGAGAACAGTTTAGAGGGGATACCAATTGTTGGGCAGCTTCAAAAAACTTCAAAATTAGTACAAAACTATAATAATCAAGACAATGTTGTGTGGCATAGGATAGACATATAGATCAGTGGAATAAAACTGACAGTCCAAACTAAACCCTTATGTTTACAGAAAATTTATTTTCAGCAAGGGTATCAAGGTAATTCAATGGAGAAAGGACAGTCATTTTAACAAATGGTACATGAAGAACAGGCTATCCATTTAGAGAAGAATGAAGCTGGACCCTTATCTCACTATATACAAAAATTAATTCAAAATGGATCAAAGACCTAAACATAAGTGCCAAAACTGTAAAACTCTTAGAAAGAAACACAGAAGAAATTGTAGTGAATCTTGGGTTAGACAATGGTTTCTTAGATGAAACAAAAAGCACAGACAGAAAAAACAGATAAACTGGAGTTTATCAAAATTAAAAATTTTGGTGCTTCAAAGAATACATATCATCAAGAAAATGAAAAGACAACCAATAGAATGGATAATACTTACACTTGGATCCAGAATGTGTGAAGAACACTTACAACTTAACAATAAAAACACAAGTAATCCAATTCTAAACTGGCTAAGGAATCTGCATAGACATTTCTCCAAAGAAGATAATACAAATGGCCAATAAGTACACAAAAGGATGTTTAACATCATTAGTCCCTAGGGCAAATCAAAAACAAAATGAGATTCCACTTTACACCCATTTAGGAGAACTAAAACCAGAATAACATGTGTTGGCAATGGATATGGAAAAATTGGAACCCTATTGCCTGCTGGTAAGAATGTAAATAGTGCAGCCACTTTGAAAAACAGTTCAGCAGCTCTTCAGAAAGCTAACTGCAGAGATACCATATGATCCAGCAATTCTACTCCCAGGTATACAACAAGAGAACTGAGAACATATGTTCACACAAAACTTGTACACCAACATTTGGAGCATGCTTATTCATAATAGTCAAAATGTGAAAACAATCCAAATATCTAGATCGATATATCCATGCAATGTAACAGTATCAGCAATAATAGGGATGAAGTAATGACACATGCTACAACATGGACAAGCCTTGAAGACATTCTGTTAGACACTAAAGGACACACATTGTCTTCCATTTACATGAAATGACCAGAATATGAGCGCCTGGGTGGCTCAGTTGGTTAAGTGTCCGCCTTCAGCTCAGATCATGATCCGAGTCCTGGGATCAAGTCCCACATCACACTGCCTGCTCAGCAGGGAGCCTGCTTCCTCTTTTCTCTCTCTCTCTCTGCCTGCCTCTCTGCCTACTTGTGCTGTCTGACAAATAAATAAATAAAATCTTTTAAAAAAAAAGGATACAGGGTTTCTCTCAGGGAGTGATGAAAATGTTCTAAATCAGAAAATATGAATATGAATATATTGAAAACCAATGGATCATACACATTAAAAGGGTGGATTTTATGGTATGTGAATTGTATTTCAATAAAGCTGTTTTTTTTTTTATCTACAGCAGAAACCTTTTTCAAAAGTAATACTTGAACTAGGATAAGGAAGCAAATTGAGAATTGGATAGGTAGTCAAGAAGTTAGAGAAGGTAGAGAAACTGTTCCAACTAAAAAAAAAATCATTTAATTGAGACTCAAATGTGGAAATATGCATGCAATATTCAAGGAATAAATTAGCACATTCACTAGACTGGTATGCTTGCATACAGAAGTAATAGTAAATAAGGCTAGAGATATGTACAGATAGAAGACAAGAGATACTACAGGGCAATACTGGACCAGAGAGATTTGAACAGTGATTTGAAACCAAACCTATCTAATAAAATTTTAATATATACTAAGTGACATTCCTACATAACATCAGGAAGTCCAGATGATAAGCTTTTCAATTTCATATAGACATAAACAAGATTAAATATAACTAAACAACTTTCAGGAAGTACCTCTGATTTCTATTCTGAAGTCAGAAACCAAGTATCAAATAAAACATTGAGCAAATCTTAACTTTTTATATTAAACTTACCAGATCTTCAGGAGTTGCCCGATGAACTGTTAGATCATTCACAGTATTCTGCGATAAAAAAGAAAAGAACTTTCTTTTAAAAAAAAAAAAAATTTTTTTTTTACAAAATATTAGTATATACTGGATTTTTTAAAAATAGGATTTCAGTGTTTGTTCACTTTGGGTAATTTTCTTACAGGAAAAGTTTTCTTTAAACTAGGTTAAAAAACATTTAAAATCAATTTTAATTTATTTTACATTCTATTTCCTTTTTATTTTTAGAAGCCTTCTTTTTAAAATTTTTTAAAGTTTTTTTTTTTTTTTTAAGTAATCTCTATACCAACATGTGGCTCAAACTCATGACTCTGAGATCAAGAGTTGCATGGTCTACTGACTCAGCCAGCCAGATACCCCTCAAAGGCCTTTTTTTATTAGTTTAAGCCTGGTGTACCTTTCTTCTCCCTCATGCCAAATGGGCCTCAGTTAAAAGATTATGGACTTGGGGCACCTGGGAGGCTCAGTGGATTGAGCCACTGCCGTCGGCTCAGGACATGATCTCAGTGTCCTGGGATTGAGCCCGCATCAGGCTCTCTGCTCAGCAGGGACCCTGCTTCTCTCTCTCTCTCTCTCTCTCTCTGCCTGACTTTCTGCCTACTTGTGATCTCTCTCTGTGTCAAATAAATAAATAAAATCTTTAAATAAATAAATAAATAAATAATAAAAGATTATGGACTTAACTAAGCATGCTAACCTCCAAGAAACCTTTCTTTGAAGAGTTAAGGGATTTGTCTGATCATCACATTCTAGCAAGATAATATTGCTATTTAAAATTGAAATATTTCTATTTTTACATAATATATAAAACAAATGTGTTTATTTAAATTAAAATAAAATGTTAGTTTTATTATTCAAAATTCTTACCATATTTGTTCCCATTCTTTAGAGAGTTATGTCACACCTATGAACTTACATTGTTCATTTATATGTGGTTAGGTATGAGTACATCCTAGATTTTAAAGGTTGAAACAGATTCAAAAGTCCTGGGATGAAAACGACTTCCTGTCCAGGAACCAGTATTCTCAATTTAAATATTAATATGGATTCTTTTTAGTTATCTTATTAAAACATAACAGGCTATTTTTAGGTATCTTACAGAAAATAAGCACTAAATTTACCAAGTATATATTATATTAAAACAATGAATAAAACAGGGTAGTTATGTAATCCAAAATGAGTAAGTTTAAACTAGTTTTCAAACTGCATTCCAAGGAATGAGGTACCTCTAAAGATTCATAAAAGATAAACTGTGATCACTATAGAGAGGTTAAATTTGTGTGCATGCAAACAACTTGAGCATAGAATGTATCATACATAATAAGAGATAAAGTTTGAGGGCACTGTATAATTTCATAAAATGTGAGAACAGTCACTTATGTAAAAAGGCACTAAACCAATAGGGCAGGTCTACCACACCCCACAACTCCAGGAGCTACCACTGGGATTGTGTAATGCACAGCCTACACAGCTTGAAGTAACTGCCCTACAATTTGGCCTCTCAAAAGTGACTTCAGTCATTTTGTTACAGAGATTCGGTAAGGCTGGAAATAAAACAAGTTAGTTCTACATCCAACAGATATAAGAGAATTGGATCTGGTGAAATAGCTTCTGATATATTCAAAGACTTAACTTTTTGGCCATAGTTTATATTTAGCTCAAGAGTTTTCTATACTAAAACTGTTACTCCTTTCATATTAATTTAGAAAAGCACAAGATATAACCATAAGATCTTGAGATTTTTAATAATCAAAATAAAATTCAAGCATATTGGGGATATGCCTGGACTTAGTTCTCATGGGAGAAAAATAATGTCATTAATAGTACTACTGCTTAAAATGATTTTCTTCTGAAATCGCCTTTAAATATAATTTACATGCTATTTCAAAAACCATCTCACTATTTTTATCAAAACAGTATTATTCAGTTTTATCTCTCCTCCTTCATTTACCATTTACTCCAAATGACTTAAAACTACTTCCAAGTTTGTCTACAAAAAACAGACTTTTCCAGCACTGGCGATAATGAAAAGCAAATGAGGAAAATGCAATTTCAAATGGTGGGTTTCAATTATGTTTTGAGCAATAGCAGCAAATCAGAATAAATACTAAACTCCCACAGTAACCACTCTGAAGTGGATAACTTCTAAGTTATCAAATGCATTATTTTCCTTTTAATCAGTTTCATTGTTTTAGAATCACACCCTTATAATATTTTATAGCCAGAGGACAACAAAGCAATATAAACATAAGTAAGTCCCCCTGAGCCCCTTCAAAAAAGCTGTCAGTTTTCCCAGAAGTTTCCAAGTCCAAAAGAATCCCTGAGATCCCAAGTAGTCCCTGACTAGCTGCTTTCCACAACAGAAAGAAAAGGTACCTGAAGTGTCACAGTTCAAACTAAAGTACCATGCTGTGAAAAATAAAGATGCCCTTGATAATACTGAACAGTAATCAGAGTGGGAGCTGGGAGTCATATGTCCCAGGTACTTGAGACTTGTCCTGTCCTGTATCTTAAGAAAACCTTTGTACTGAAACTGACCAGTTTCTGGAGGTAAAAAACAAACAATTCAAGGAGTAAGAGAGCAAGAACCACCCGCTTTCTCAACCCCAAATGCCACTCATATGAGTATGATATCACTGGTTGCTATGGGCAAATCTTAAAATTCAGATTTCACAGAGTAGCTCCAGTTGCCTTAAAGCAGTAAGTTCTCAACGTTTAAAAAGTGGGACTTCTTAAAAACATACTCCCCACCTTCTTAAGATTCCCTCTACAAAAGAGGTATAGGTTATGTATGACCTTGACTTGTGTCCTTCCAAGACCTGGGATATGACTCACCCAGAAATCCATTCCACCCTATCACGTTCAGAGCACTGTCTCGAGTGACCAGGGCCATGTCATCACATCTATTCCCCCAGAGCAATCTTACAGGTTTATTAACCCATCTAGACTTACATCCCATTCTTGCTTCACAGACGCTTTCTTCTTCTTCACCTTCAGCACTTTCCTTCCTCCTCCCCGAGGACCGTAACGGTTCACTCTGACAAGTGACATCTAGAAGTAATAATCATATCAAATTTTTAAAATACAAGAAAAAGTGGTAATTAAGTATCTCTGGATGGGGACAAAGACATCTAGGAAAATAAACTTTAAAGTGTCAGAAGAAAATTTTAAGCATAATGAAAGGAACAGTCTTCCAAAATATTTGGTTCTTTTACTTCACAATTAGAAAGCTATACTGATAACCATGATAAAACAGGTTTCAATAGCTTATATTTATTTGCTTAATAAAGAACTCCAGGAATACAAATTATGATAAAGATCAGAGCTAGGACAGGAGGTGTAAGCTTGTCATCAGTTACAAACCTCACAATTAACAGAGAAAATGTCAGTCACAGGCTAACAGTCTGAAAGCAAAAGGAAAAAGGCCAAGAGTTGGAGTTCTTTGTTGAGCATCCTATTACTGAAAATTACTACCATAGATATATATGTGTTTACCTAAAATAAAAGGGGCTATATTTTAGAGACAAATGAGTTATATCATTCTAGTATATTCCCACACAGTACTAAGGGAGGGTGACTGCCGATACTAAACTGGCATGTGAAAATTGCTAACATTTGCTTGGCACTCTTAAAATAGCAATGCTAAGGACACTGGACTAAATATTACCCAAAATTAGAATAAGACTCATAGTTCCTGTACACTAGGATTTTACAAAACATGGATGTGACTTTTAACAAGCAACACATACATATGAGTCCCATTCCAAAATTTCATTACACACCTAGTTACAGAACTTTCCAGCGGACCCCCTTTTTCCAAATTATCCTAAAATAAGGACAGTAGGATCTTCCTTAAGCACACTTTTAAAAAATGATTAAGTAATTAAAAAAAAATCCAAATTCAAGGATTTTCAAGAGGTTCTCCTTAGTCCTCTTTGCTTTGTCTTATCAATCACATTGACTCTTCAAACATGTTCTCTATTTTCAGGGTTTACAATCCAGCAAAAGCAGTAAGTCACATTTGAGTTGGAGAATAACAATTGTCTTATGGTGATGGTAATGAGGACAGTGGAGGTGGTAATGACTGCATTAGCTAACAGAATTAAGGTACTGTTCTTAGTAAATTCTTCCACACAGTATTTCCTTTAATCTTAACGATAAGCCCATTAAGTATTTACTATTTATTACTCATTTTACAGATGAGAAAGCTAAGGGACAAAGAATTTAACTAACCGTGAAGGTCACACAGGAAGTGGCAGAACCATAAATACCATTTTAAAAGATAGGGAATAGAGGGAGAGCCTGGGGCTCAGTTGGGCTGGGCAACCAAATCTTGGTTTCCCACTCAGATCAGGATCTCAGGTCAAGAGGTGGAGCCTTGTGTTAAGATGCCACACTCTCAGCGGGGAGTCTTCTTGAAGATTCTCATCTTCTGCCCCTCCCCCCACTCATATGTGTGCACTCTCAAATAAATAGGAATATGTTGTTTTTTTTTTTTAACAAACAAACAGAGCACCTGGGTGGCTCCGTCAGTTAACCATCTTCCTTCAGCTTCGGTCATGATCTCAGGGTCCTAGGATCAAGGACCCTGTCAGGGTGCTCAGTGGGGAGTCTGCTTCTCCCTCTCCTACTGTCCCTTTCCCCTGCATGTACTCTCTCTCTCAAATACATAAACTAAATAATTTTTAAAATAAACAAATAAATAAATAAAAGATACAGAATAGGATAGAACTAAAAATCCAACACAAACCCTTACGTTTATGGTCAGTTTCTCGTTTTTTTTTAAATTCTTTATTTAAATTCAATTAGCCAATACATAATACATCATTAGTTTCAGATGTAGTGTTCAATAATTTATCAGTTGTGTATAACACCCAGTGCTCATCACATGTATGGTCAGTTTATTTTCAGCAGAGGTGCCAAGAAACAATTCAATAGGAAAAGGATAGTCTTTTCAATAAATGGTGCTGGGACAACAGGAGATCCATATGAAAAAGAATGAATTAAGACCTTTACCTCACAATATACATAAAAATTAACTAAAAATAAATCACTAATTTCATTTTAAGAGCTAAAAGCATAAAACTCATAATAGAAAACAGAAGCATAAATCTTCATGAAGCAGTGGTTTCTTAGATATAACACTAAAAGCGCAAGAAACCAAAGGAAAAAACAGACTCCATCAAAATTTAAAACTTTTGTGCTTTAAAAAATACCATCAAGAAAGTGACATGACAACCAACAGAATGGGAGAAAATATTTGCAAGTCCCATCTGATAAAAAGCTTGGATCCAGGATATATAAAAGAAACTTAAAACTCACCAAGAAAAACACAAATATTCCAATTTTTAAATGGCTAAGGGAGCAGAATAAACATTTCTCCAAAGAAGGTACTAAAATTGGGCAATAAGCACATGAAAAAATGATCAGCATCATTAGTCATTAGAGAAATGCAAATCAAAACCACAATGACATACCACCGCAAACCCACTAGAATGATTATAAACAAAAGGGTGGAAATAACAAGAGTTGGTGAGAATGCAGAGAAACGAATACTCTTGTATTGTTAGTGGGAATGCAAAATAGCATGGCCACTTTGGAAAACAGTTCAGTAGCTTCTGGAAAAAGTTACCACACTTACCACAATTCTAGTCCTAGGTATATGTCCAAGAATTCAAAACTTATGCCAATACAAAACTTGCACATGAATGTTCATAGCAACATTATATTCTTAATAGACAAAAAGCGGGAAAATCCCAAATGTCTACCAGCTGCTGAATGGATAAATAAAATACGGTGCATCCATACAATGGAATATTACTTAGCAATATAAGGAATGAAGTACTGATATACGCTATAACATGGCATAGGAACCTTGAGAATATTATGGTTAAGAAGCCAGACACCAAAGGCCATATATTGTATATATATGATTCTATTTACACAAAATGTCCAGGATAGGCAAATCCAGAGAGACAAAAAAGAGACAAGCAGTCGGCAGGGTCTGAAAGGAGGAGGGAATGGAGATTAACTGCTAATGGGTACGGGGTTTCTTTTGGAGGTGATGAAAATGTTCTAAAGAGTAGTCAATCAATGCACAACTCTGTAAATTTATTTAAAAGCTCTGAACTACAGACTTCTAAGGGGTAAATTTCATGGTATATAAGTTATATCCTAATAAAGCTGTTATTAAAAAGATATGGAAAAATATACCAGTTGTTCAGAAATAGTTTCTAATGTATTTCACTCTCTAACCTACTCTTCAGTTTACTCTGCAGAAACAAAAGAGAATAATAAAATGTCACTAAATCTGTTGGATGAATTATATACCCATTAAAATTGTATTAAGAAAAAAGTTTAATGATACAACAAAACATAAAATTAAGTGTAAAAAGTAGAATATAGAACTTCAAGTATAGTATATTCTCAATGATGTTAAGATACATACACTATTAATAAGCATTTATTTATGCTAAGCATTTCACATTTAATCCCACAACCCTATGAGGTACATTTTGTCTCGAGAGACAATACAGCACAGTGGTTAAGAATACAGACTGAAACCAGACTGTCTGGGCTCACATCCCAACTTTGCCAGAAATTGTAAAATGGAACTAATTAAATAGAAAAGTTGCTGAAAACCCCTACCTAGAA
This sequence comes from Mustela putorius furo, assembly GCF_011764305.1. Lineage (NCBI taxonomy): Eukaryota > Metazoa > Chordata > Mammalia > Carnivora > Mustelidae > Mustela > Mustela putorius. Next base: position 38,657,388 of record NW_025421987.1, read on the forward strand.
TATACTAAGTTCTAATTAGGATTAATGACGATGGTGTCATTAACTGGTGTTAATGGTGTCAACTATTAGTCCTTTCCCAAATGAGAAAAATGGGACTTAGAAAGATTAAGCACATATATTGCTCAAAGTCACACAAATAATAATGGGCAGGTGGGAGGTGACATTCAAAATCAGGTCTGACTCGGCAGCAGCTTTTTTGCCCACGAGTTCTGTCCCCATGCTTTAATAAACCCACCTTTTTTGGGAAAAAAACAAAAACACAGGTCTCACTAAATGTAATGTACTTCCTAGAAAATGGCACTAATACTGAGTTATCTCTGGCTTGTTCTAGATTTTCCAGATTTTCTACAATGAATCCATTTTACTCTTAAAATAATTCATTTCAAGTTATATTATTTAAAATACTATACTTATTCAGAAGCTTAAATTCTACCAGCCTCAATTCTGAAAAACCAACCATGAGTCTGACAGATGCAAAAGCTTATGAGCAGTCAAAAAAGGCCCATATACTTCTTTCATTGGTGAGGCCCTCAATATAACAGTATCAGAAATTTAGGAAAAGCATTTTTTTTTAATCATAGCCATTTGTACACTAATGGTGACTTCTCATGATAAATATAATTATCCAAACAGAACTTTTCTTGAGCAAAGAGATGTGGAAATTTAATACAAACAACTGAACAAATGCCTGAGTATTACTTGTGGCAATGTGAACAGGTCTCAATTTTAGCACAAGAAAATGTAACATCCCCCAAAAAAACCATATTCACTGACAAAAACTGCAATGAAATGAAGGTAGATGCTATGGTCTGAATGTGTTCCCCCAAAATTCATGTTGAATCCCAAGCCCCAAAAGTGATGGCATTAGGAGGTAGGGCCTTTGGGAAATGGGGCCTTGGGAGGCAGAGCCCTCATGAATAGGTCTAGTGCTGTCATAAAAGGGGCTCCACAGATCCCTAACCCCATTCACCATGTGAGGACACAGCAAGAAGGTGGTGGCTATGAACCAGGAAGAGGGCCCTTACTAGAACATGAACATTTTGGAGACTTGATCCTGGACTTCACAGCCTCCAGAACCGTGAGAAAAAACTTTCTCATTTATAAGCTACCTAGTCTCCAGTATTTTGTTATGGAAGTCTGAATGGACTATAAGAGTCTACTACTGTTCTCATTTTCTTTTTTTTTTTTTTTTTTTTTTTTTTTAACTTCAATTTAGGCTAGCAAAGCTGGCTGTGGTTACTCTTAAGACGACCTGCAATGAATAATGCCATCATATGATCCCTTCTTACTCTTGAGTCTGGACAGAATCTATGACTTACTCGGGGTTTTTTCCCACTGTGATTTGTTTTATCCAATAAAACAAGGCAAATGTGAGGAGATGTCATTCCTGTGATTACACAAGTCTCTGTCTTACGAAAGTAGAGCAAGAGAGTCTCTCCTGCTGGCTCTAAAGAAGCCAACTGCCACTTGTGACTGCCATATGGCAGAGATCTCTGACAACTGTGGACAGCCCCGAGCAGAGAAGTCAATAAAAAGACTCCTATGGCATACAGCCACAGGAAAATAAATTCTGCCAATAACCTAAGTGAGGTGAGCCTGGAAGCAGACTTTTCCCAAGCTGGGTTCTAGATGAGAACGCAGACCACCAACACATTAATCCTAACTTTGTGAGACCCTAAGCACTCTACCAAGCTAAACCATGCCCAAATTCCTGCCTCACAGAAACTGTGAGATAATGAGTATTGTTTTAAGTCACTAGGTTTGTGATAATTTGTTATACAGTATAGGAGACTAATATGTTAGCCAACTCTCAATTCCAGCCTGTGTGTGCTAAGATCACAAAGGGAGAACTAAGCTGTAATGTAGGAACAACCCTTGCACTGAAAAGTGTTCTCTTTAACATCAGCAATACAAGTGGGCATATTTTTCTTAACCCAGGATCAGACTTTGTGGTCTAAAAAAGGGATTTTGAGTCATTTACAGATATCAGATATTGTAGGGGAGCTGTAGTTCATATGCTGAAATGCAAGACTATAGAGATATTCTGATGATTTTTAGTACTAAGGAGTACAAAATCAGCATAGCCCAGAAAATCTAGGCCTGTTTGGAGAAAATCTAAAATATTAATACTTTCTTAACTGTAAATTGTTGGTGCCTTCTTACCTCTTCTCAAGCCTTTTCCAACACTAAAGACTCCCACTGCTGGAAGCCCTCCCCTCCCTTGGTTTCCATGACACTTTTTCTCTCAGTTTCTCTCCTATTCATCTCCCCTTTTTTTTGCAGGCTCAGATACCACATAATCAAAAACTTCACGCAGTTCTACCTCAACCCTCTTATCTTTACACTGGACACCCTCTCTCTTCATCCAATAATTGTTTTTTATAAGCTATCATATGCCAGACACTGACTGGCATTGGAGATAAAGCAGTAAACAGTTCTAATATGGTACAAGCTCTCATGGAGAGCTTTCTTACTTTCACTTTCTTACTAAAAAGTAAGAAAGGTGTTCACATCTTTCCTCAGTGACCTTACTCATACCCTTGAACAAAGCTACAAGTGCACTGGGCACATAAACACATAAACACACTGTTAAAATGAGCCCCAAATCAAGGATCCACATTATTCCTCAATATACCAAATGCTCATTTCCAGCTGCCTTCTGTGTGTATCTCCCAAATATCTCACATACAATATAGTCAAAATATAGCTTATCATCCATGCCCCTCCCCACCAACCTCTAGTTCTTGATATACAACTGGCATGCTCAGTAAATGTCTGAACTCAACTGAACTTACAGAATTACCATCCTCCTGGTTGCTCCAGTTTAAAATCTTAGTTATTAGCATCATCTGCTACTCCTTCCTGTCTCTTAGCCAATCAGATACCGGAATTTATTCATTCTCTCATCTGTCCCCTCTTCATCTCTACTAGGAATGTCTTCGTCCAAGCTCTTTCTCCTAACTGAACTCCTTCACTCATATGCTACTTCGTTATCCATTATTTCAACAAATATTTTGAAAACATCTGCCAAGAGCCAGGCACAAAATACAATAAAGTAAAATAGTCTGCACCCTCACAGAGCTTGGGGTTTATCGGAAGACCACAATTAAAATGAGTAATCTCAATAAAAAGTAAATTCAGTGTCAAGTGAATACCTAACTTACTCTACTCAGTACAAAAAGACCACTACATCCCTGTAATTGCTCCCAAAATGTTTAAGCTGAGAGTTAAAGTATGAATAAAGCTAGAAATGGGGGAAAGAATGTTCCTGGTGGGAGAAAAAGCATTTACAAAGGGTTTGAGAAGTTCAGTTTGACCAGCAAATTTGAAAAGGTGAGAGGCTAGAAAGAGGTTAAAAGAGAAAGGCAGAGGACGTATCATGGCCTTCTAAGCTACAGCAATTTGAACACTATCCTAAAGAAGCCACAGAAGCCACTCGAGGATTTTAGGGAAGGAGAGTTATGATGAGATTTAGCAAATCCACTCTGGCTGGTGGAAAACTGACCAAAGGGAAACAGGACCTCCTTCCAAAAACTGTCCCTGCAATCAATCCTTCGTCCCTATATCAGGACAGAGTATAACTCTCAGCCCTTTACTTTCTTCCCCAAAAGATTTTAATAGCTCGTCCCTGCAGAGAGGACTCCAACTCAGCTACGCACTAGGAGCCTCTGCCCTCCTTGTGGCAGGGCTGACCTGCCCTTCCAGTCTTTGCTCCTCTCAACCTCCCACACATCTAACTCTCGCCGTCACAAGTTGCTCCACCCATCCTTTCTGCTCTGCGGAGAACCCCATCAGACTTTCGCTCCCTTCTCCACGCGCTTACCTCCACTCACTCCTCAAAACTCATTCCGGCGGCTCCTCCTGATAAACTCTTTCCTGACCGTCCAGTCGACTGAAATGACACTCCCTGTCCCCCGGTACCCTGGGTATTCTGCCTCCCGCTACACTGCAAATTCCTTGATGGCTACAATAGGGTACCCCCCAACTTCAGCTCTGTCCCCGAAAGCGCTGCGCACACTAAGGGTGCACCTAAGGGGAGCGCGCTAGACACTAACACACCCACTCATCCTGACACACACAGACAGTCGCAAAACACAGAGTCGCGGTGCGCTTTCCGCACTAAGGATCCTCCACCAGGCGCCTAAAGCCCCAGGGAACGCAAGGGAGACGCCACCACCGTTTTCCCCTCCTGCAGGCCGGTCCCTAAGACGCGCTGGGGCTACAGGCTGCAGGTCCCCGCCACCTCGTCGCAACCTGCCTTTCCGTTTCCCGATGGCCTCCTCCACCTCCACTAAAACTTCAGGCTCCAGAACTGCCCGGCCCGCCACAGGATAACGCAGCCGACAACTTCCGGGATGTTGCCTAGGCTACCCGAGCCCCGCCCCCACTCCCTGGCGTATATCCGGTGAGGCCAGTGCGCAGGCGCCTCCCACAGGCTGGCAGATATTGTGGGAAAAGGCTTTTGTGCGTCTTTCTTAACTGTGCTCTGTGTAGGATTCAGGGCAAGGCGTTGGAGGGTAGGCGTGTGGCACTAGCCGGTTTCTCGTGAACTCTCTCCACACCAGGCTTCACATACAACATTTACTTGCTTTCACCTTTATTTATTTATTTTTTCCAAGAATGTTTATACTGCCTACCAATGTGCCATAGACTGACTATAGTAGGCCCTCCGGAATCTAGAAACACTCAAGATCTCTGTGGTCAGTAAGCTTACTGCATGGTAGTAAACAGCTATCAACAACACCAATGTAAAATTAGAACTGTGACAAGTACTAGAAGATACTAGATACTAAATTTATAGGAGTATTTGTAGGAATTACTCGAAATCTGAAAAGTAGATGAGTCAGCTACCAGGGAAGAATAAAACAACCCTGCAGAGGGAGGCATATATGCGAAGCTGTGTGGCAAGTGCAAAGAACTGGAAGAAGTTCAGTATATCTGAAGATGAGAGAGCAGTGGGAGCTTAGTGTAAGGAAAGCTGGTTTAATAAGGCTAGAGCCAGGACAGGAAGAGCTGTGTGGGCCACGTTAAGGACTTTACAAGCATTTTATTTGAAAATAGACCTAATTTGCTCCAATATGACAACTTCCTTTAGTCCTTGGTTTTCTATTGTTAGGACATATCCATACAGGGACCAGCAAATACATTCAGCACCTTCTAGATGCTAAGAACTGCCTTCTAATAGTTTCCACTATGACTGGGGAAGTTGATGTAGATATATTTGATGATCAATCAATATAATCATTCCCTACATACATCCTCAGCTCCCTGCCCTTCTCTGAATTACTGTAATACTGGGCAAAACCACAACTCTGGCCTTAGCAAAACTACATACTAAGTGCCTACACCTTTGCAACTGAAACTGAAAGAAGAAAAACACCCAACCATGTTGACTTTCAATTCATAATCACTAGTTTTATTTTTTTTAGCACATTTATTTTTTTGTTTGACAGAGAGAGAGAGAGCACACAAGTAGGCAGAGAGACAGAGAAGGAGGTGGAAGCAGGCTCCCCGCTGAGCAGAGTCCAGTGTAAGGCTGGACCACAGGACCCTGAGATCATGACCTGAGCCAAAGGCCAAGGCCTAACCCACTGAGCTACTCAGGTGCCCTTAAAGATGCCCCAAAACCATATTAAACTTCCCCCTCCACTGATTTCTCTTACCCTTCTACATGACAACTTTATACCGTCTCTCACATCCAACATATCTTCCTCTATCCTCAGTTTCAGGCAGTAGTCTTGCTTCCTAATTCATTGGACACTGAAGCAATCTGAAGAGAATTTCCGTAAGTCCATATTGCTAATTCAGTCCTTATATCACATCTTTACCCACAAACTTGCCTTCCAGAATCTTAACAAAACCGAAACACAAGAAAGATGAAGAACATTACATCAGTAATGTACATAAGTGTACATAACAAATTACACATTAAATTGTTCAGAAACATATATTTAAAATATATGTAAAAGTAAATGCATGGCAACAATTACATAAAGGCCAGAGGACAAAAATGGAAGTTTATTACTGTAAGATTCTTATATTATTCCTTATGTGTATAATATTACTTGCCGGTAGACTATAATAAGTTAAATATGTATATCATAAACCCTAAAGCCATCACTAAAATACTAAATACTAAAAATACTAAAAATTACTTAACTAGCCTAAAAGTAAGCAGAAAAAGTACAAAAAATGAAACAAAGACCAGGTGGGAGAAATAGAAAACAAATAGCAAGATGATAGATTCATGTCAATCATTACATTAAATATAAATGGTCTAAATACCCCTGTTAAAAGGCAGAGATTATCAGTATAGGTTTTTTTAATTGCTTCCTATTAGAAGAAACTACATTAAATATAAAAAGTGAAGTTTAAAGGGGCACTTGGGTGGCTTAGTGTGTTAAAGCCTCTACTTTCGGCTCAGGTCATGATCCCAGGGTCCTGGGATCGAGCCCCACATCGGGCTCTCTGCTCAGTGGGGAGCCTTCTTCCTCCTCTCTCTGCCTGCCTCTCTTCCTACTTCTACTCTCTGTCTATCAAATAAATAAAATCTTTTTTTAAAAAAACTGAAGTTTAAAGTAAAAGATAAAAAGATATGTCATGCTAACACTGGTCAAATGAAGTTGAAATGGCTTCATCAGTATTAGATGAACTAGTTTTCAGAGAAAAGAATATTTCCAGGGGTAAAAAAGAAAAAAAATCATTTCATGATAACAAAGAGGATATTAAATCAAAAATATAAAAATCCTAAACACTTATTCACTTAATAAGAGAGCTTCAAAATAAATGAAGCAAAAACTGATGGAACTGCAATGTAAAATTAAAAGTCCACAATTATAATCAGAAAGATTCAAGTCATACTAGGAATGTTCTCTGACTACAATGCAATCAAATTAGAAATCAGTAACATAATGATTCTTGTCAAATCCTTCAAAATTTGGGGAAAAAATAATACACCTCTTAAAAAGCCATTAGTCAAACAAGAAATCAAAGCAGAATGTATTTTGCACTAAATGAAAATGAAAATACAGGATATCAAAATTTGTGAAATGTAACAGAAATAGTACTTCAAGAGAAATACATGAGACTAAACGCCTATATAGAAAAGAAAGTCTCAAATCAGTGGCCTCAGCTTTTACCTTCAGAAATTAGATAAATAAATAAAAACAAGTTAAATCCAAAGTAATAAGAAGAAATAAAATATAAAGATCAAAACTGAATCAATAAAAGAGAAAGGCAAAATAAAAGAAAAATAATGACAGTGATGGTTGGATCTTTGAGAAGATTAATTAAATTGCTTAACCTCTAAATAAATTAATCAGGAAAATGACCTATAAATGACCAATATCAGAAGTGAGAGCAGTGAAATATTCTACAAACTCTAAAAGAATGTATTTTGAACAACCTTATGGTAATAAATCTAATAAAACAGATAAATGGACAACTTTCCTGAAAGACATAAATTACCAAGGCTTTCTCAAGAAAAAAATAGATAACCTGAATTGCTCTATATCTGTTACAGGGAGGAAACAAGAGAGAGACATAAAGGAGGAAGGAAACTTTAGAGGGTAATGGATATATAGATAATGGTTTCATGGATATGTATGTATATAACACAAGTGATATGTGCACGTTAAATATGTGAAGTTTAACATCAGTTATACTCAAGAAAGCTGTTTATATAGATTTATTTGCGTGGTCCAAATATAAGCTGGGTGAGCTCCCCAAACCGTAAGATGCCCTGCTTCTACTTAGCCTAATTCCAGCTTCCACATTCCAACTTCCAATCAGTGTTTCTGAAGTTTTCCCTTTATTACACTATAAGTCTTTTTACTCCTCTCCTATCTTTGAGTCTCTGCCTAATGCAGGTGATGGTGGCTGAAATCTTTCCTATATCAAGTTCTGAATAAACAGTCTGTTTACTCTCATGTCAATAGACTTTGTTTCTACAACTGCTTAGATTTTTTAATGACATTGATTTTTTTTAATATTGGCAAGATTTGTTAATACCTGATAAGATCCCTTTCAGTTAGGTTCAAGAGCATGTTTTATCCAATGTCTCTTCCAATAGATGAAATTGCCTGGTTGATGATCATCAAGAGCCTATTTAAGGTTATTTATTTGAGACAGAGCGAGAGAGAGAACATGCCTGAGTTGGGCGAGAGATAAAGGGGGAGAGTCTTCAAACAGATTCCCCACTAAGCAGTGAGCCAAGCACAAGGCTCCATCCCATGCCCCAGAAGATTAGGATTTGAGCTGAAACCAAGAGTCGGATGCTAAATGAACTGCGCCACCCAGTGCCGCATAAAGAGCCTATTTAAAAGTGTTGTGAGAAGCTGGCCTTAACTTACTTACTCATGGGTATGGTACATGTTTCCCTTGCAATATTTTGCCACATCTCCATGCTACAGAGAAGAGTCTAATATCAAGCATAAAATTTCTAAATGTTGCGGCCTTCCTGTTAACATTTCATTGGGACATAATCAATGTATCTCTGAGGGAATGGGTCATATGGCCTTACAGACTAGTGGGAGTACATTTAGCCAAGGGAGCTCAAGGATTTCTGAAAGTTTGGCTAATTTTAATTTAAGGATGCCATTTGTTCTTTTGATTTTTCCCAGAAGTTTGTGGATGCTAGGACAATACAGTTTTTGAGAAAGGGTAATGATTCACAAATTTCTTTTAAAAGGATTCATATAAATTCTGTCTTGGTCATTGGATATAAAAATTGATATACCCCAGGTTTGAAACATAAAATCAAACAGCTTTTCAGAGACTGAAAAAAATTACAGCAAAGATCTTCAGCAAGGAAATGGCTTAACCCATGCTGTGGTGAGTGGGAACTGGATAAAACTCATCCAAAGGTGTTTAAAGGGACTTTGAGACTTTGGCTCCCACCATGCCTCATATTTACAGGTTGCATTCTGTCTTTTTTTTTTTTAATTTCCCAACTAATGTTGATTTGAAATTGTTAGCAAGTTTTTAAAGATTTGATTTATTTTTTTGACAGGGAGAGATAGAGAGAGCCAGAGCACACAAGCAGTGGAAACGGCAGAGAGGAAGGGAGAAGCAAACTCCCCACTGAGCAGGGAGCCTGACTTGGGGTTTGATTCCAGGACACTGGGATCATGACTTGAGCCAAAGACAGATGCTTAACTGACTGAGCCACCCAGGCACCCCAATAGTAAGCAATTTGTCTTTACTGTGATGAGCCTTTTCATGGAGAAATTCAGCTAATAATCATTTGAAATCATCTGGTGCCACCAAATGGCCATGCTGAGTGTGCCAAGGATGATCTCAGTGAAGGATATTCTTCGTCTTTCTACTCTTCCATTTCCAAATCAGTCGTTTAATGTGGGTATTTAATGATGGCCTCTTTGAGGCAATCTAGAGATTTATCCTTTGGGGTTTTAGTTAGTATCACAAGCTTGGTTAAAGCAGCTTATCTGGCAAAATGATCTGCTGGAGGATTTCCTTTAACTCTGTTAGCATCAGCCTCAGTCTTTACAATAGCCATCTCCCAATAGCCATCTCCCAGGGCACCTGGGTGGCTCAGTGGGTTAAATCCTCTGCCTTCAGCTCAGGTCATGATCCCAGGGTCCTTGGATCGAGCCCCACATCAGGCTCTCTGCTCGGCGGAGAGCCTGTTTCCCCTTCTCTCTCTCCGCCTGACTCTCTGCTTACTTGTGATCTCTGTCTGTCAAATAAATAAATAAAATCTTTAAAAAAAATAGCCATCTCCCTGGAAGGTAGAAGTGTATCTAAAAGTTCCTTAACTTGTCCACTTCTGCTGGTGTTCCAGCAGAAGTAAGGAAAACTTTTTGTTTCTAAAACATCATGCACTACTCCAGAAACATGCTTGCTATCTGCATGCATGTTTATTTACTCTCAGGACTTTGTCTGATTGACAAGCTCTGCAAAATATTATGAATTCTGCCATATGCACTTACTTTACCTCAGGTAGATGACTATCCTACAAAGGAAAGTTTAGATAAGTGATACCATTAGAGATAGCCTAATAACCAGTTTCAATTCTGAAGTACCACCCATGAACAAATAGTACGTCTAGATTCTCAGTGTGAGTCTCCAGTAAAGCTAGGCAATTTGCAGAAAGTCCCATAACTGAAGAAAGACAATTACGGAGTTCCTCTTCTTCAAAGCAAAAGAGTGGTAGGATTCAGGGTATTGTAGCAGTGGCTAGGAATGTAAGAGGGAGAGGGCAACAAGGGGTGTAAATCCATAAGAGATTAATCAATGGACTTCAGGGTGTTGCGGGTTCTCCAGGAGACTTGACCGGTAGTCAAGTCAGTACTGCATGTGGAACCATAAAATCAAACAAGGAACCTAGAACTAATTCCACAGAAGTTTTGCAGTGGCACTATTGCCCTAACACAGAGGGTATTATCCTTTGCAACTGGAGTAGTTGTGAGGCTACAGTAAGTGAGGGGCTTTTACGGTGTCCATGAAGTTGACTTAAAGCCCCGAGGCTTTAAACCCCAGAACACTCATGCACAAATAGACAAAAGCGTTTCTGTTGTTTGTAGGGATGTCCAGGCAAGTGGGCTGTCGAGGACCCTTCTTCAGATTAAAGAAGGCTTGTGTAATACTTGGGCTCCCAGAAGAGAGTGGATCTTACTAAAACCTTAGTCATTTCATAAAGAGGTGTCACAATCTCGGAAAAAAATTACACCCCTTGTCTGAAATATTAGACCTAGATGTCATCTCAGTTATAATTTTGTGAGGGGTCTAGGATAGTTTTGGATAGTCTTTATCCTTTTATGAGAGAATGTCTTTCACTCCTTCAAATAGCCCATGCCCTAAATAATGTACCTTGTTTTGACAAAACTGTAATTATCTCTTTTGAGATGTTATGCCTTTTTTCTGTTAAGGCTGAGAGCTACAGGCTTCTATGAACAAAGTAGGAAATTACCCACATATTACATCAGAAATGAAGCATAAGGGAAATTTGGATCTTTTGGTCATTGATTAAAGGCCAAAGAAAAATAGGAAGGGGTTTCAGTGAACCCTTAGGGTCTAGCTATCCATGTCTATCATTGCCCCCTCAGATGAAGGCAAAAGGATATTGACTCTTAAGTGTAGGAATACATCCAGAAAAGGCACTAGCAATGATCCACTACAGGGAAGGAGGTGGTTTGTGGGAGAATGGATGACAGGATGGAATTTGGGGTAGGTATTAATGGAGAAGGAGAGATAACAATTGTATTGGTGTCCTGAGATCTTAAACAAATCAATATACTTGTCCACTTGGTTTCTTTACTGGCAGGACAGGAATGTTACAAGGGCTCATGTACCTTATGAGAAAGGACTCTTTATATAAGGCTCTCAACTATAAATTTGAGTCTTTTCTTGCTCTAGCTTCTAACCTTGGGGAAGTTTGAGAACTTGATAAACTCTAAATGAACTTTAATATATGCTGTTCCAATTATTTTTCCTATGTCAAAGGGGATTTTAGCCCATAAAGAGTCAAGTACAATGTCAAGATCTGTATCTGGAGTATACATCAAGTATACTGGAGAAGGAAAGTTTTATACGAAGCAGACACAAGTTGATTAGGAATTGATACATCCTCTGAAACCTCAAGAAATAGTCCCTCTGGTGTGCATTTAGTATTTCAGCACTATTTGCTAAGTAGATCTCTCCCTAATAAATTTGTAGATGCGGTATCACAGAGGAAGAAGAGATGTCAATCAAGGATCCAAAAGTTGTAGCTCAGTGCTGGGAGATAGGGACAAATCTGTGAGTTGTTTGAAATACTTACACTTTTGTTCTATGCTTACACCAAGGAAGAGATTGAACAAAGATGGCAGGGTTTAATGTAGAACAGTTAGTGTTGTTGGGAGATATTTTCTGTTTGTCCCCAAATCTCCTATAGTTTCATCTTTTTATTTGTTTGCATGATTAAATTATGATCCAATCAACTTTTATTTGAAATGTTTTGGGTTTGACTCTTAGGAGACTTAGACTTCTTTTTCTGGCCTTTTTCTGACCCGAAGGTTTTTCATGGAAAGAGAGATCCTCAGGTCGCTTTCCAGGTTGATCCAATCGGCTTTTGTCATCCAGGATTTAGCATCTGAGGTTCTGATCAACATGCATGCAAGTTGATACAGGTCAGGCAACTCTGGGTCATATGCATCCAAAGGATTACAAATTCTTCTATGAGTCTTCGCTAGTCTTGCTTGGGTTTAGGGAAATCATTCATTGTAGCTCTTAATTCGTCTCAGATTCAAAGTTTAAATTCTACAGACACCTGCATACCTGGCTTATGGGAGGGATAGACTATTGGAGTCAACTAGCATTTGGAGGCTTTAGAGAGTTGCTGGGAAAAGATAGGGCATCTGAACAGGGGAAAAGGAAGGAAGAGGTGCAGAAGGAGGGACTTCAGAAGAATAAGGAGGAAGGGAGAGAGCTGGCCACAGGAAAGTAACTGAAGGACTTGGAGGGGGAAGACTTACTATCTAAATGAATCTAGATTATAGGTTAAGCTTGCCAAATTTCTCATTAGTTTTGACCAAAGAATATTTTAGTAAAGGAATTTTTAACATAATTTCATTTGAAGTCCTCTGCAAACCACTCAAAAAATGGGGTCCATTGGATCTGAGAAATCTTTATTCTTTTTGTTTTTTAAAGCATCTGTCAAATAAACAATTTTGGTCAAGGCCGATATTCCACAATGGTCATTTAAGGCCCAGGTCATCCTTGGTGAAATTTCGTCATTTGAAACATATAGGTGCAAAAATTAGAATTGTAATGAGTGTACATATAAGAAGGTGCAAAAATTAGAATTGTAATGAGTGTACATATAAGAAGTGAAGCTTCTCGAAAAGAAAAAGAATTAAACTTAGCCGAGACTGTAAGAGCTGGCAGCTGGAAGTGATGCTTGTGTACTTTGAGTCTTGAGACTCCAGCTTGAAGGGAGCTGCCTCCAAATGTAGACCCAACAACCTATACCTGCGAGCAGGTGGAAAACCAGAGAGAATGTTCTCTGGGAATCAAAGCCAAACTCTAAGGACAAAACAATGGAAACAAAGGATAGCCTAGTTTTATAGGTGATCCAAAGCAAAGTTTGCCCAAAAGAAGGCTGGTCCAGTGTTCTGCTCTATGACAGCCAATACTTTTGGAAAATAGAACACAAAACAGAAGCAGGAAAGAGAGCAAAGATGGCTGAAAAGGAATACCTGAACTCCACCAAAGATGCCAAACAAATGGAAACCAACAACAAAACCCAGATATCAAACTGAGATGAGATAGCCAAAGAACTCAGAAGCAAAAAAAAAGCCAAGCTCAGACATGGTGTTCACTTACCATGTCAACGCATACCCAACAAGTGAGCTGTAAGGCCCAGAGGCCCTTGGTGAGTATCGCACCTGGGTAAAGGCTGGAGCCATTCAAATGGCAACAGATTTCCTCATGCAGAGGTTGCTTGCTATAGCAAGCCACCATCTCCTCTGCTTGACCAAGACTCAAAGACAGGCAGGGGACTGGGAATGCTTTATAATGAAGAAAAGGCAAGGTTTCAGAATACTCTGATTGTATCTTGGTGGTACAGAGAAGCTGCAAGCAGACTAACTAGAAGTGGGGCATTTTTATGGTTCACAAAATATATTTGGCTTCCTCTGATGAATCTTGAGTTGGGAGCAGAGGCAAAAATTGGGGAACTCGGCAGTCACTGACCAAGTCCTGATCATTCTGGGCCATTTGCTGCAAAGATTGTGGTTTGTCTTCCTAGACCAGGTGCTGTAGAGTTTGGGGTCAGAGGTCTATTATCATATATAGTCTGGTCATTGACTGTTCATATATTCAGCCTGTCACAGTGGAAGCTTGGCATTGTAGATATTCTACAAGTCTGATTGCTGAACCGTATTTAACTTTTTTAGCTGTTGAACTAGGAGTCATACAATAATAATATTTAGTCATACAACGTGTAAACTTTCTAATATAATTTCAAAAACATTCTTCTGACCCTCCCCCCATCTTTACAGCAACCTTGTGATCCTGAGAGGTTAATTACCCAAGGCCATTCAATGGAATGAGGATTAGATCATAGTATAATTTGTAATATATAATTCAAATTATATATATGTCATCTATAATGGCTTTAAGATAAATGTTTTGGCTTCTTTGCTAAGATAAAGGATCTGTTCTAATCACTTCTAATTTCAATGCTTAAAGTTAGGGTCATAGCTCCTTCAAATACCCACAAGGCTGTCATGTGGAAGAAGGATTAAGTTTATTCCTATGGCTCCAGAGGGCAGAACCCATGCCAGTGAGTGAAAGAGAGGCAGATTTCAATTTAGAATGTGAAATACCGTTCTAGTAATGAGACATTTGCCCGCAAAAGAAGGAGTTACCTTGTGCTAAAGCCAGTTCCTCATCTCTTATGTGCTGAGTAGGACTGCATGATCCTATAGCTGTAGAGAGTGCTTGAACTGGCCAGGCCAGCTAAACTTGAAGGACTTGATGAACGTCAAGTTTATTAAATTTTGTTAAATTCTGAAAAGAGATACAGACACTCTAAATACAGCAGTTCAATGTCTGGATGAAATTATCATATTTCTCAAAACAATGAGTTGCACTTTAAACTTTACCCCCAGACTCCTCTTTGAATTTGTATTTTTGTCCTTATGCCCATACATTTTCAAGAACATTTTTTTAAAAGTGAAAATTGTCCTAATAAGTACTCTCTAACTTAATCTTCCTTTAGTATTATTTTCTAATTGCACAGTTATGAAACATTATACCAAATGTATTGAACTCATTTGTGATATTTTAATAAATTACAGGAATTCAGTGAGGTTAAAAACAACAAAAACAACTTGGGGTGCCTGGGTGGTTCATTCCGTTATGCCTCAAACTCTTGGTGTTGGCTCAGGTCATGATCTCAGGGGCATAAGATCCAGTCCCCGAGTGAAACTCAGGGCTTGGTGTGGAGCCAGCTTGAGATTCTCTGTCTCCCTCACCCACTGCCCTACCTCCCTCTTGTGTGCGCTCTCTCTCTCTCTAAAATAACTAAACAAATCAAACCCTCCCTTTGAATGGTAAATGCTAGGATTTTAATCTGTAACTTAATTCTTTGAACATGATCTTTTCTTCTTCTGGCTTCTCTTTAAATGTTCCTTCAGACCGAATGCAATTTTATTACTTTCTAGTTTACAAATAACTTGAAGCTGAAATAAGACAGTGAGTTCTCTTCTGCACCTGAACAGTGATTGTTTGATGTTCCCTAAGGACTTCCCAGGGATCCTCTTCCCACCTCACCCTTTATCTGTCTCTCCAGCTGTTTAAATCAAATCCCCTAAGTTCTGCCAGAAGAATAGTTCCTTATAATGACCCCTAGTTTCTCTCTTTTGAAAAAGAATTCAGAACCCCAGGGATTCTCCCAGGATCTAAGAAGTCCTCGCAGAAGTGAAGAAGGCAGGAAGTTGGCTCAGACGGAAAGTAACCCTATGCAGAAACCCAGCTTCTCTGAGACCTTGACAACTTCCGGGACCAGATTTCAGGCGTGTTGGAAATTGTCTTCTTTACCCTATCTCTTCATTGTCTTTATGACTGTACATATGCAATAGGTACACAAACAGCGAGGGAGAGAGAAAGCGATAGTGTGAGGCTCTCCCTGAGAATAGAAGATGATAAAGAAATAAAACAGGTGTCTGGGAAGGGGTTCTGTTAGTGAAGGGAGAAGTGAGAGTTAATAACCATCATTCAAACGGGCGGGAGTTCTCTGCAGGTAGCAGACAGGAAAAGCAAACTCGTGCACCCTCTTTGGGGACAGGCTCTGTTGCTTTCTCTTTCTTCGCTTGCAGTCGGTGCACATTTACTTGAAACAGACTGTATTTCCTGCTTCGTGGCTTATCAGGTTGACTCTTAAGACTAGTAACTATTTCTTTCCTTAATGTCTCTAATGCCTTTTAAAATTTATTATTTATTATTTTTTTTTTGAGATTGATTAAGGACTAAATCTGTTGAAATTCTGGCTGGGTAAGTGGGGGATTATCAGAAATGAGAAAAGGGGGAGGAAAGGGACTTGGAAGCGGGAGAGCTAAGCAGCAGCCCCAGGCCCCCGTACCCTCCGCCCCCGCTACCCCTGGCCCACGACCTCCCGCGGAGACCCCAGGCGGCTGCATCAATATTTGATCGGGTCTTCGCCGGCTGATTGCCATCACTCGCCGGCGGGGCTTGCCAGGCATCACCCGCGCTGAGCTGAAGCCGGCGCCCAGGCCCGCCGGGGGGCTTTGCAAGGACCCGCTCTGCGCTCGCTCGCTCGCCAGGGAGGCTCTGCTTGGTAGCAGGGGCGCGGCGCCCACCATGCGGAGCTGCCCGCGGCTCGCGCTGCTTTGCGCGCTGCTACCCTGGCTCCTGCGGGCGGCGGCACCCCCGCGACCCGCGCAACCCCTCCCACGCCGCGACCCCCACGACCCCGCCAGGGGCGCCGATTTTGATCGCGTCTACAGCGGGGTGGTGAGCCTCAGCACCGAGAACATCTACTCCTTCAACTACACCAGCCAGCCTGGCCAGGTAAGACACTCGCTCTCCTCGCTCGACTCCCAGGAACTTACCAGATCTCAGAGCCCCGTCGCTGCTTTGGGTCCCCTGGGAATTGACCTCGGGAGTCCTCAGGGACCGGAGGACCCTCGTTCCCTTTCCCCTTCAATGCAATCAGTATCCTGCCCGAGGCTGCGGCATCCTCTCGCAAACCGGCCTCGGGGACAACTCTGGTTCATCTCGCACCTTCCCTGGCCTGGTCCCCTGGCATTTCGGGGCTTTGCAGAGGGGCGGGTTCCCTGCACCTTCTGTGGCTCCTGGCCCCCTGCTTGGCCTTTCTCTAGGAAACTCAAGATTTCTGGGGTGGTGGAGGGAAAGGACCGCACTTCTGTGCCTAATCCCTGGGGAAGAAGGAACCTCATTTCATTTGGATGATTCTGCCAGACCCTTCTATTTCATAGCTCCTGGGGAGGGAGAGCTGCTCAGAATCTAAAATAGGAATGTGTGAGAATGGACGCAAGCTGCAGAGCGTGTGTGTGTTCAATAGTCACTTCCTGTGATTCTGTACTACTGTCACACGTCTGGGCTTCAGAAAAGCCACAAGACCTGGCCAGAGATGTTGCAACTGCAGCCATCAGCTGATCTATGAAGGTTTTGATGTTAAATAAGGATGGATAATTGTGGGAAAGTTCTAGACCTATTTCTGACAAGAATCGAGGTGAGACAAGGGGAGGAAATGACTGCTTCAGCAACTACCCCTTTGACACATATACTCTGATTATATAATGTAGAAAAAATGCATAGGTAGATTTTTCCGTTTGATATGGTCCCCTTTGGGTCACAGAGAAAAGAGAAGACTTGCCATTGTGCCTGCCTCTGGGTCTTCTTCCCATATGGATGTGTATGTGTATCTCTTACTGTGACAGCGTTCCCTACTCCCTTGGGAGATTCCAGAACCAGATGACTTAGATACCACAATATGCCTTCCTCTCTAACTCTCAGTGAGAACCAGAGCTCAGAAACCTGGTAGCCTGGAGTAGTATTGAGTAGCATGGACCAGTTTGCCCACCATCACTCCCAGACATCTCCCTGAGCAATTTCCCCATCTCCAGGCTGGCACCAAAGGTCGCCAAGGCAGCGCAGCCCTCACCCTGGCCAGTCGCCTGCTGACCTTCAGGTTGGATGTCCTGAAGTGAGCAGCGTGCCCATGTGCAGAGCCATTCTACTGGGGACAAGTGGGAGGGACAGTTTTTAATCCTCCCAATTCCATGTCACTCATCTCTTCCTGTCCAATGTGCAGTACAGACCTGCGGAGATGGTGCCATCTCAGTGAGTTGTGTTCCTAGCCCTGTCATTTGCTCAGAATGAATAGCCTGGAAAACTCCCTGATCTCTGGGGTACACTGTCAGTTTTCCCCTAAATCATTGGGAAGGGCATTCAGATGTTAGGTGCAAAGTGAGTCCTGACATCAGCCTTTATTTAGTATTTCTTACACTTCTGCTTAGAAATAGATGGGCTGTTTTTAAACTGTTGCTTGGCCTTTCTGCCCTTAGTATTTGGTGAGTTTCTCTGCCACAAGCATAGGTGCTCTGTGTGCAGCTGGGTCACCTGCTTGACTTCCCTAGAAAAGCCTGAGATATTGAGGACAGGGGCAGAGTCATGTTCATTTACTAATGTTTTTGAAAAGTGAATAAGTGAAGAAAGATTGAAGGAAACTGCAAAACTAAATAAAGGTAAATAAAATAAAATACATACTTTAGGGGGCGCCTAGGTGGCTCATCCAGTTAAGCATCCAGCTCTTGATTTTGGCTGAAGACATGATCTCAGGGCCCTGGGATCAAGCCTTGTGTCAGGTTCTTTGACTCAGCGTGGAGTCCACTTAGGATTCTCTCTCCCTCGCTCCCTTCCTGCTCCTCCTCTAAAATAAATAACTAAACCTTTAAGAAAAAGAAAAACAAAAATATATATACATATTTTAGTAGGTTGAAAGTGTGAGATCATTCCAGATAAAAACAACATTTTTAACAATTGTTATGAAATTATGCCCTTTCCGTTTTGCCTGTCTACATGTTTAAATAGCTCTTGTTTTATAAAACAAGAGTGAAAACTCATTTTTTTAAAGATTTTATTTATTTATTTGACAGACAGAGATCAGAAGTAGGCAGAGAAGCCCGCAGAGAAGGGAGGAAGCAGGCTCCCTGCTGAGCAGAGAGCCTGATGCAGGGCTCCATCCCAGGACCCTAGGATCATGACCTGAACCGAAGGCAGAGGCTTTAACCCACTGAGCCACCCAGGTGCCCCTGAAAATTCATTTTTAAAATACTTTGCATAATACAATAAAAAGATGACAACCTCAGCAGTCCCTAAAATTTCACTAGTCTGAGAAATACAGTTGGGAACCATGGGGCTGGCAGATAACTCAGGTGTTTTAATTATTTTAACACTGGTATGAACCAGATGTCCTCAACGCTTACAGCTTTAGAGAGACCGCTTTTTAATTCTTTTTTTTTTCCTAAAGATTTTATTTATTTATTTGAGAGAGAGACAGTGAGAGAGAGCGTGAGAGGCGAGAAGCTCAGAGGGAGAAGCAGACTCCCTATGAAGCTGGGAGCCTGATGCGGGACTCGATCCCGGGACTCCTGGACCATGACCTGAGCCAAAGGCAGTTGCCCAACCAACCGAGCCACCCAGGTGCCCGAGAGACGGCTTTTTAGTATGCAAATAAAACAGTGAAAACCTCAATCCTCTTACTTGGGGAAATTGCTCCCTTTCACTCCCCCTGGTATTCCTGATATACCTCGTATTCTCCAGAGATGGCATTTTTCTCATCTATCTATCCAAACCATTACTCTTATTTCTCTTGATTGCCTCCTCTCTCCTTGGTCCCATTTGCCCCACATTGGATACCAGCGGCCCCATCTTCCAATACCATGAATACCATGCCTTTGAATATAGCAGAATTTTCCTGAAGGTTTGGACTGACATAAGGGAATTACAGAGCAGAGCAGGGTAGGTGATAGATTAAAGTGGAGATCTAGGCAATGCTGTCATAACTACTTATTAGCTATTCCCCACTAGGGGAAATTTCAAGATGGCGACACTACCTTTTAGGCCTGGTTTATCACCATGTTCTTGGCTACTCCCTACCCCAAATGCTGGCCTCTTCCACTCTCTAAATTTTTGTTAATTCATGAGAAGCAGTTTGTCTCCATTGCAGATCCCAAACTCACTGAAGGGCTCTGCTAAATAAAGCACTATGAACCCAAGAGCCATAGTTTGGCCAGGACCTTTTTCCTTTAACCTGACCCAAGTGTTGGTCAGGGACACCTCCCCTGCCAGGGGTCATTTCCCACCCATCCCTCTTCAGTGCACCAAAGAATTGGGTTTAGGGGGGAAAAAGTATAGCCGTTTGAGTTTTCATCTTTTTCCCTTTACTCTTCAAGCCATTGTTATGTTTGACATTATTTTTTCTTCACTTTGGAAGAGAAAGGCTTTTCCCAATTTAGGCTTTGGTAAGAAGGGGAAGCTGCTGTGGAAACCTTGGCCCCTAACCTTTCCTGTCAGCCACTGCCTCTCCCATACCAAACACTGATCCAAAGAACTAGTTAGCCAGGCATGTGTCATGCTAATTAGCTGAGGTCAATATCAGGAAAAGCCTCACATGCCTTCTAGGCAGAGTAATGTAAATATGAAGTTGCCACTAAAAAAAAAAAAAACAACTCTGAAAGAATAGAGCGACTGCTTTAAAGAATAGTAAAAATAAGGATTGAAGGTGCAGGTTAAGCAAGATCATGGTTCATTTCACTTCCCTGAAGGGGAAGTATCTGGAGACTCCTTTTCAGGGGAGTAGAGTTTCACTGCGGGCGAACAGGGTGTTCTACCACTACTGGGCTGGAAATAAACTAGAAGGAAATCACCTTGTTGAGAAAGTCACCAGGCATATGTTTGACTAGGACAGAGGGCACGAAAGCAGGTTTATTGAGAAATGAGAATACTCCTGTAGAGACAGGTGGTGGCCATAATCAGATGTTTATACTTGAGCTAAATGCTGATAAGAAGGCTTTCAATAAAAAATGTACCTACCAGCGGGCAAGAAGTCTTCTCAGAAGCTTTCAGTCACAAACTTCGTTGTTCTTTGTAGATCTTTTAATTTGAAATGCTTCCCTGGATATATTCTTTTTGTTTATTCAATGGAAACATTTATCTTTTAATGACATATGCTTTTTTTTAATGCCCAAGGAACAATCCTTGACTTTATTCACCTCAACCTGTAGTTGTATATCTAGAACGAGCTATACTGCCTCTTGGATTCAAATTCAAAATATCTATCCAGTTCCGACAAACATTGAAATATAGATCAGGACACTCCAGTGGTAACTTCTAACTATACATTAGTGGTAACTTAGAAGAATGAAAACCTCTGATGTGATTAGCCTCAGTTCCCCCCGTCTTGGATGGACTCCCCCTGTATTCTTTATGTACTGAGGCAGGGAAACCTTCTTTGCTGGCCTCCCACTTCCTCTTACCGAACAGGACTGGTGCTTGTTTGTGAGGAGGAAATCATCTCATTAGCATGTTATCTGGTGGAACAGAATACCATAGACTGGATTGCTTACAGAACAGACATCACTTCTCACACTTTAGGAGACTAGTTAGTCCAAGATCCAAGTGCCTACTGTGGGCTGACTTCTAGCTTGTAGACAGTACCTTATAGTGTGGGTCTTCACATGGCCCAGAGAGCAGACAGAGAAGCAAGCTCTCTCCTGTCTCTTCTAAGGGCACTAATCTCATCATGAGTGCTCTGACCTCCTGATCTAATGACCTTCCAAAGGCCTTATCTCCAATACTGTCACATGGGGGATTAGACTTCAACATACAAATTTGGGGGCAGAAGGGGACACAAACATTTAGTCCACAGCAGTTACCACCATTTTTCTCTAGGCTCTGAAAACAAAATATCAAAGTGTCATAAGGATGTTTAGGGGCTGACATTACTCCAGTTGTGGGTCCAATTTAATGGACCATTTATGGTCCAATTCTGCCTGAGATGCCTTCTCATCTATCTAGACCTGGTAGTCATGTGCTAAGTTATCAAAAAGATTCTGTAAGTATGTGCTGTCCATTATGGTAGCCACTGTCCACATGTGGCTCTTGCACACTTGAAATGTGGCCAGTCACAAAATGAAATGTACCATAAATGTAGAATACACACCAGACTTCAAAGACAGTATAAAAGAACATGAAATGTGTAATTAATATTTTTATTATATGTTTAAGTGATAATATTTTGGATATATTAAGTTATATCAAATATATTAATAAAATTAACTTCATTTGTTTGTACTTTTTAATATAGCTACTAGAAAAAAAATTTTTTTAACTACTAGAAAATTTAAAAATACCTGTGAGTCATATATTTTCCATGGACAGCACTGCTCCAAGTCTTCCAAGACTTTAGAGAAGTCATTCATCCCATAGATGGCTTTGTTGGAGGAAATAAGGCTTGAAAGGTCATAAGAGATAAAAAGAACTTGGATAGGCCAAAGAAAAGGAGAAAGGCCTTTAAGACAAGGAAAAATGTATCTGATTTCTTTTTTGACAATACTACCTCAGAAGTGGTAGTATATATTTCTACCAGGAGGCACATAATGTCTGGTTGTCTCTTTTTGTGATGATAGCCACCATGGATCATAATTGCCTAGTTTCATTAAGAACAATAAAGTAATAATATTTTAACTATATCCCTTACTTTTTCATCCATGAATTGGAATACTCCTATACTAAGAAACTTCTCATCAGCTCCTGGGGCATCTTAAGCTACTGTTTTGTCTTCCTTCCTTACTTTTACTTACCAATTTACACAAAATAATTAATTGGTCCCCAAGCAGCCTATGATAAGGGTCATGACATTTCATTTAGCATAAGCATGAATTCATGAATTTAAACATATCTGATATGTTTTGACCCATTGCTGTTACTAAACTTACGTTCAAATTGTTCATTGGCCAGTGAAAGCCAGTTTGAGTTGGATCCTGAATTCTCTTGATAAAATCCAAGTGGTCTCTGACATCTTCCTTGCTTTCTGGCATGAAAAGTTATTACAGGCTTAGCAGGTTCAGTTCTTGTCTCCAACATGGAATCAGACAGATCAGGTTCCTTTGAGTAACAAATAGAGACCACAATATGAAACCTAGAGGCTTTTATTGCTAATGGATTGGTAATTTTTTTCTATATCTTTTCAATGGACAGAATTAAGGATAGATTGTATCATGAGCTCATGCTAGCACTTCCAACTCAAATTCAGAAATATAGGCTTTTTACTTAACCTCATCCAACTCACACAGAGATTTCCTTCTGTGCCCAAAACCCTGGTTTTCAACTATATGGACTTACTCACTTGCTTTAACCCACAACATACACACAACAGTTTTAGATAACGATACTAACATTACCACCAGTAAGATAACTGGCGCCAATTTAAGATATATGTTTACAGTTCCTTTTACCTTAGGGCATATTTCATGATTGATTAAGTTGAGTCACATTACTGTGTTTTAAAGTAAGGTAACAGTGCAGTTATGAAATCCTTTCAGTGTAGTTATGTTATCAACTTAGCAGTCTGTTAAGCATTGGACATGTGATTTCAGCTCAGGTCATGATCTCAGGGTCATGAGATGTAGCCCCAAGGCAGGTTCCTCACTGAGCGTGAAGCCTACTTAAAATTATCTCTCCCAGAAGGTGGTGGGGTTATGGACATTGGGGAGGGTATGTGCTATGGTGAGTGCTGTGAAGTGTGTAAACCTGGCGATTCACAGACCTGTACCCCTGGAGCTAATAATACATTATATGTTTATAAAAAATTTTAAAAATTTAAAAAAAAAAGATTCTCTCTCCCTCTCCCTCTGCCACTCCCCACCACCTCATGGGTATGTGCGTAGATGCACACGCACATGCACATATTATGGCCTGTAAAATGAAGCAGTTTTTTTGCTGTTATTATTGTTCCAATGGTTTCCTTTTTTACTAATATATTGATATGTTGCCATTAGCCTCTTCTAGTTTTGTCTCTTAGTTCTCTATGATGAGCAATACTGAAATTAGATGGTAACTTCTTCTTCTTCTTTTTTTAAAAAGATTTTATTATTTATTTGTCAGAGAGAGTGAGCACAGGCAGACAGAGTGACGGCAGAGGCAGAGGGAGAAGCAGGTTCCCCGCTGAGCAAGGAGCCCAATGTGGGACTTGATCCCAGGACGCGGGGATCATGACCTGAGCCCAAGGCAGCCGCTTAACCAACTGAGCCACCCAGGCGTCCCTGGTATCTTCTTCTCCATCTCTTTTTTTCAACTCCCAAATCTAAACCCTAGTTATGCCTATAAAGAAATTAATGAACTTATTCTACTTTTTATATTTTCTCCCCATTCTTGCCCCATTTTTGGTTAGTTGTACATACCTGATTGTTGAAGCATATAGTCATTACAAGCTACACTATCCCTCCTTACAACAAACATTTAGTCTTAGCTGTGCAGGTACCTGTATATTCACAACTAGACTTATGTTAATATTCTCCAGTCATCTGATTGTCTAAAGCTTATTCTCTAGGAGGTGCCTTCTACAATTCCTTCGTGTTTGTAACGCTTTGTCCACAGCCTTTGTACTTGCAAGTCTGATTAGCCGAATATAAACCCCTTACTTACAGTCTTTTTCCTTGAGTTTTAAGCATACTATTCCTTTGGTTTCTGGCAAAAGTGGTAATAAAAGGGATTCTTTCACTTGCAAGTAATTTCATTTTTCTGCCTGGATTCCTGAAAGACTCCTTTTCCTTTTTCTTTGAAATCCAGTAGTTTTCCCAGACCGCCATCTAATAGGTTAGTCTTTCCCAGGTACATGATGTAATTTTGCAATATGTAACTTAAGTGATTATTTCTTTAATTCAGGAAATTTTCCTTAGTGTTTTTAACATTCATTTATTCCAATGCTTGATTATCTTCTTTAGGAATTCTCTTTATACTTATGTTGGCTCTTCTTTGTTGTTTCCTATTACCTACCCATTTTTCTAGAATTATTTTTTTATATCCTGCCCAGATTTTAGAAAATTTTTTCTCCTTTTTACCTTCTGTTTTCCTTATGGCATTATGGAGGTTTTTTTAAATATCCCTCTGCTCCTCCAAATTAAATATTCATTTATGTTAAGATTTTAAATTTTAACTCTAATTTTTTTCCTGAGTTCTGCCCTTTCTTTCTTAAAACTTCATTTTTTCTAATCTCATTTCTGAATTTTTAAAATTCTGATTTATGGCTTTTTTCATAGTTTTTAAGTGTTCATAATTCTTAATTTTGAAATATTATGCTATATTTTCCATCTGTTTTATAGGTACAGTTTTCCAACATATATTCACCATCTGAAATGGTGTTTTCTGTCTCTTACTTTCTTTTACTTACAGTGACTTTGTGTGGGATTCAATTGCAGTCTTTAGGTGTTGCTCATCTTTACATTAGGTGAGTTCTTCTTATTTTAGCAGGGAAAGATGGACCTAGATAGCTTTCCTGTCTTTCTTCTCTTATCTTTGTGAAGTGATCAAAATGTGATATTCTTTCTAAGAAATTTCATAGGTCCTCTCCCTCATATTATGGAGTCTTCCTCTTTCTATTCTAGTAAATTGATTAAACCCAAAGAGAACATTGTTATAACCTCTGATCTATAGCTGGTCAGTCAGGTGACAACATGGACTTTTTAAAAAATTTGTTTATTTATTTATTTAGGTAATCTCTAGGCCCAACCTGGAACTCGAACTCGCAACCCAAAGATCAAGAGTTGCATGCTCTTCTGACTGAGCCAGTCGGGTACCCCCAACCTAGATTCTTTGATTGGCACCTGAAAGCAAGTGGCAGTCTTACAGAACTGAACCCTTAACCTGTGGGATCTGATGCTATCTCCAAGTAGAAAGTGTCAGAATTGAGTTGAATTATGAAACACCCAGCTAATGTCTGAGAATCTCTTGGTGGTGTGGGGAAAAGCATATATTGTAACTGGGGGTGCAGAATTGTACCTCCCCATGACTAGCAAAATAATATTTCCAGGCTCTTAGGGAATCATAAGGGAAGACGACATCATCAGTTATCATCTAGGGCATCTATTGTGACCCATTATCCAGATCATCTAGAGAGGCAGCTCTACCTCTAGATCACTTAATAAGTATAGTAATCCTCAGTTTTGAATTTACAGTTAAATGGATAAGCATATCATTATTTTCTTGATTCATGCTAAACTGAAAGCCAGAAGAGTGAAACAAATTACATCAGCAATTACTGAGGCTAGACTATCCAAGTGTCGGAATTCAGGTTCATCATTTTATCCATTTTATCCATTTCAAATCTTGGACTGTGGAGTTCTCAGTATATATATATTTTTTAATGTAGGTTTTTGTTTTCTGAAATATGATGAACTTTACATTGTCTCTGGGTGGTGAGATTATAGAGTTTTAATGGTCTTTTCTGTTCTTTTCTGTATTTTCTGAGTATTTCATAAAAAATGTTTTGGGGCACCTGGGTGGCTCAGTGGGTTAAAGCCTCTGCCTTTGGCTCAGGTCATGATCCCAAGGTCCTGGGATCGAGCCCCACATCGGGCTCTCTGCTCAGCAGGGAGGCTGCTTCCCCCACTCTCTCTCTCTCTGCCTGCCTCTCTGCCTAGTTGTGATCTCTGTCTGTCAAATAAATCAATAAAATCTTTAATAAACAACAACAACAACAACAACGAAAACGTTTTACTCTCCTAAGGCAAGGACAACCACCAAGAGGCTGAGCAGTTTGGAGGAAGAACATGGGGTGAGGCTCCAGAAGATGTGTGTTTTTAATCTCTTTAACAACCTGTGTACCTGCAGCAAATCCTATTCCCTCCTTGAGCTTTATGTCCCCCGCAGATAAGAGAAGACCACATTTTTTCTCTCTAATGGAGTGCAAAAGTTCAGTGCTCTTTTTTTTTTTTAACCATGTGTAAGATTGTAATTTTTACATATAATTAAAAAAATATCCTATACTTGTATACAACTTCATCTATTTTTTTTATTTTAAGTAAGCTCTATGCACAGTATGGAGCTTAAACCCACAGCCCCGAGGCCAAGAGTCACATACTCTACCAACTGAGCCACCCAGGTGCCCCAAATCTTTTTCTTTTTTATAGACAAGTAGGAGAAATGTCTTGCCAACAAGATCATTTGTAACTCTTTGTCTCATAAAAGCAAATGAATGAAAACTTTAATTTATTGTTTCTGAAAAACTCCTTTTTTGTTTGTCTTGTTGTTTCTTTTGAGACGCTTCCCATAGGGCTCTTCTCTGTCTAGAAGTGGTTTTGTTCTGTTTCATCTTGCTTTGTTCCCACTGAGCCTGTATTCCAGCCACCTTGTTTCTCTCGCACATTCCTTTTGTTTCTTCCTGAGTGTCATGGCAATAGGCTTGCTTTGGTATTGGGTTTAGTTTTTTGGTGGCTGTTATTTTGTTTTGTTTTGATTTTACTGCTGTGATGCTCCCTTCTGTGGGGGTATTTTTAGTATTTGATACAGAATGTAGGGATTTTCACTCATATGGAATATAAGGAACAATGCAGAGGATCACAGGAGAAGGGAGAGAAAACTGAATGGAAGAAATTAGAGAGGGAGACAGACCCTGAGAGACTCTTAACTGTAGAGAACAAACTGAAATTTGCTAGAGGGAAGGTGGTGGGGGAGGGGAGATTGGGTAATGGGTGATGGGCAGTAAGGAGGGCAAGTGCTGTGATGAGCAGGGATGAATCACTGAACTCTACATCTGAAACTAATGATGTACTATATGTTGGCTAATTGAACTTAAATTTTTAAAAAAGCAAAAAAAATTTACACACACACACACACACACACACATATACATGTATACACATGGATTTTTCAGTCTTCCTTCCTTTTGCTCTCTAGTTTCAGCACATTACCTGAAGTATCTCCTATGTCATTTCTCACTGTTGGCTTGAATCTAAAAGGCCAGGGACTTGATACTTGCAATACTGTGAAACTTCTGTGCTGCAAGAAGATGCCAGTATTTCTTTCTTCCTTTCAAATGGGTTGATATTATTACACGTTGCCATGGAGCCCCCAGAGTTTGTTAGCCAGCTCTTCCTACATTGTTTAACTCCGGAGTTAACTGAAGTTTCATGTCAACACACCAAGATGGTGTGTTGATGATTTAAAGATACATCTAATGAGCTATTCGAATTGGGGCCTCACCATTCTTTCTGCTTATTTACTAAGAAAAATACCAAAGATACCATGGTGTCTCCAGGCAATAAAATCATAGTCTTTTTCATTTTGCTAAAAAAAATACATTTTTGAATATTGTTTATTTTCTTTTCTTGGATATTGTGAAAAAATGGAAAGTTTGAAGGTTTTTTTCAGTACATTAGTTGCTATGCAAACCAAAACCAAACAAAACCTAAGGGCCTGTATTCTGCTTAAAAGCTAAGGTCAGCACTGAGAATAACTATTGGACTTAACACTTAAGTTCTCAGTCTAAGATCCTTTGGTTTTCATATGTAATAAGTTTCTAAAAATGTGTAAAAATTGTTTATACAGGAGAAGCAATTGATTTACCGGTCAAAAGATAGTGTTCCATTCCTGGAGAAAGAAAAACAAAGTTGAGTGGCATATAGCAAATGTAGGTTATATATTAAGTGTTATTAATAATAAAATTAATTGAAATAATTTGCTCTAGTAATTAATTACTTCCAAATTCTCACTTGTCTCATCCCCTCAGTTTATTTAAAGTGAGAATAGGCAAATAAATTGATTTTGCTCTTAGGAAGAAGGACAAGCATATGCTGATTTTGTACAAAATTAGACAGGCAGTGTTTCAAGGGGTTGGATAAGAAGAGTGAATCTGGTTTGAAAGTATCTTATATTGAAAAATGCACCCAAAAAAAAGTTGAATATAAACCTTCTTTCTGATAGCACAGCTATAGGAATCCATTTTCCTGTCATAGATCTCAAGAACTGGTAAATTTTCCCTCTGTTCCACTGAAAAGTTTTCAAGAGCTAGCTCTCAGCCCATAATTTTAAGGAAGTTAATTTGGGACCCAGCCTTCTTCAGTTGAGCCCAAGGCTGGCCAGCAGTGTCTATGTGTAATTATGAAAGTACTAGTTTATTTAAAGGTATAAATCACCAGTTTAGGTTAAACTCCTAAGTATTTAAATAAAATACCTTATTTCTGAAAATAATGGCAAAATTAAGTTTATCTATTATCACCAAGTAGCATGTAACCCTGAGTAAAAGCATCCTCTAACTACCTGTAGTCTTACAGTTGATTGGACCATTAAGAGTGTAAAGGTGTGCCCTTCCCTCTGCCTATCCTGGGACACAAAAATTTTTCAGCTTTGTCTGCTTCCTCACTCTTCCTTTATATATATTTTTTTAAATAGACTGTTTTTCAGAGAAGTTTTAGGTTTACAAAAAATTAAACGTTAATTTATTTTTTATTTATAATTAATTATTAACATCTTACATTAGTGTGCTACACTGATGGACCAATACTGATACAGCATTGGTGTTGCAGTGACCTTTATTATTTGCTAAAGTTCACATTTTACTTTATGGTTCACTCTTGGTGTTATATGCTTCCATAGGTTTTGAGAAATGCGTAATGTATCTGCCATTACAGTGGATTGTACAGAATAATTTATTTCATCTCTGTAAAAAATCTCCTATGCTTCACCTATTCACCTCTCCCTCCTACCCTCAAATTCTGAAAATGGCTTATATTTTTTACTGTATCTCTAGTTTTGCCTTTTCCAGAATGTCATATACTTGGAATCATACAGTATGTAGCCTTTTCAGACTTCCTTCTTTCACTTATCAATATGCATTTAAAGTTCCTTCATGGTTATTTTTCATAGCTCCATACCTTATTTCTTTTCAGTGTTGCATAGCATGTTCTTGTTTGGATATGCCACAGTTCATTTATCTGTTTACATATTGAAGGCTATCTTGGTTGCTTCCAATTTTTGACAATTACAAAGAAAGCTGCTATAAACATTTGTGTGCAGATTTTTATACAGACATAAGTTTTCAACTCCTTTGGGTAAATACCAAGGAGCTTAATTCCTGGATCCTATGGTAAGGGCATGTTTAGCTTTGTTAGAAACTGTCAAACTGCCTTCGAAAGCAACTGCACCATTTTGTACTCCCACCAGCAATGAGAGTCCTTGTTGATCTACCTCCTCAATTGCCACTCTATTAGGTGTAGAGTGGTCTTTCATTGTTTTAATTTGCAGTTTCCTAAGAGCATATTAGCATCTTTTCATATGCTTATTTACCACCTGTGTATCTTCTTTGGTGTGGCATCTGTTCTGATCTTTTGCTCATTTTTTAATCGGACTGTTTGTTTCCTTGTTATCAGTTTTAAGAATTCTTTGTACATTCTGGATACCAGTCTTTTATCAGATATGAGTTTTGCAAATATTTTCTCCTAGTCTGTGCCCTATCTTCTTATTCATGTAATAGTGTTTCTTTAACAGAGCAGACATTGTTAATTGAAGAAAGTACACTTACTAATTGTTTTTCCTGAATCACACCTTGGTGTTGTATTTAAAGGGGCTCCTGGGTGGCTTAGTTGGTTAAGCATCTAACTCTTGATTTTGCTCAGGTTATGATTTGGGGGTCATGATCTCAGGGTCATGAGATGGAGCCATATGTTGGACTCCACGCTGGGCATGGAGCCTGCTTGAGATTCTATCTCTCCCTCTCCCTCTGACTCTTCCCCCTCCTGCTCCCTCCCCCAATATGCAGCTCTCTCTCTCAAATTCATCAATTAATTAAAATAAAGTCAAAGTTCACCTAGATTTTTTCCTGTGTTATTTTGGTTATTTTCTGAAATTTTATAGCTTTGAATTTTACATTTAGGTTTATGATCCTGGTAGATAAACTTTGTGAAAGATATAAAGTCTGTGTGTGTGTGTGTGTGTGTGTGTGTGTGTGTGTGTGTTACTGCATATAATGTCTAACTGTTCCAGCATGAATTGTTGAAAAAAGATCACACTGTGTTTTTAATATTACAGTGTTATGTATATGTGGGCAAGTTTATAGACCTCCTTGGACCACAGAGTCTGAAAGCAGCTTTGTATGTGGAGCTCATTGTTCTTTTCACTATTTCCATAACCTCTACCATTCCCTTGTGGCTAGTTTTTTCTGTGTATCTGGTATCTCTCTGCTCATCTCATGCTTTTTATCTTTCAGACCTTTTATGAACACTGTTGGCCCATCATGTTTCTTCCTCTCTGGTTGATGTTCTGGCTTTGCTACTGGCGAAGAAATTCCTTGTTCTTCATTTCAGACAACATGTTTTGTTTTGTTTTTTCCCATACTTCCTGATTCAGATAATCAGGGTAATGATGAGGGTAATCTCAGTTGCTAGAGAGTTGGTCTCCAGATTTTTAAAGTTATGCTATAGAATTTTAATAATACCAACAGTGGAGGATGAAAAACATATGCTATTTGGGAAGTCAGGCTATATTTGTTTTGACTTCGTGTTCCATTATTTCCTTTATTCATGGCAACAAGATTTTCTTGTCAAGTCTCTTTAGCTATAGAAGTGCGATTGGCTTGCATTTTCTATTCTTTTTTCTATCCCTAAAAGAAACATAAAATATTTCTGGAAACCATTGGGATAGAAAGGGATATTTGTATTTTTTTTTTAAGTTTTTATTTATTTGTATATCAGAGAGAGAAAGAGAAAGCACAAAGCAGGAGGAGCAGCAGGCAGAAGGAGAAGAAGGCTCCCTGCTGAGCAAGGAGCCCAGTGCAGGACTTGATTCCAGGACCCTGGGATTATGACCTGAGCTGAAGCCAGACATTTAACTGACTCACCTAGCCATCCCAGCGGTATTTGTATTTTAAACTTAAGAGCTAAAACAACCTTTTAAATCACCCAGTCTTTTCTCTTAACAGGAGAGAAAACTAAAAGCCAGTGAAATAAATTATTTGTCCCAAATCATGTAACTAGCTTGAAGCAAAGCTAGGAACATAACTCTGGTTTTTTGAAGATATTTCCTCAGGATATTTCCACTAAACCACTCTTCCTCCCACAAGAGCACATCTGTATATACTTACCAACAACAATAAAAAAATAATCTGAAGTATGACAGTCACACTTTCAGGTCATTTGATCACACTCTATGTGATCCCTTACATGTTCCCTTATAGTTACTGAAAATCTACACATGTTTTCATCTTTGTCTTTCCCCCCAGGAATTGTCCAGGCATCCATTCGTCTGTGTGAGTCAGGCCAGCAGGGTTGACACTAACTAAAACTGAGAAGTTCGCAGATTTGGTTCAATATTTCCAAAGCCGCAGCCACCCACCAACCATGATCTTATTCGGACCCCCTGTGAACCCAGAAGGCCAATCTTCATCTCTTTTATGCTCCATTTTCATCAATGCTTGGGTTCCTTTGTGACAGACACGAGGCAGCTTGGAGACCCAAGCAGTTAGCCTATACGTCACTAGAAGACAAGATTTATCCTGAGAACTGGTATTTCTGGATCTCCATTAAACAACCGTGAAGATAAGCCATAGCAAACAGGATTAACCAACTGTTTCTGTTCCTCTAGATTTAACTGCCCTGTTGTAGACAAATTGACTCAGTTATTTTAATTATCTAAACTGGAAGCATATATTAAAATATGACATGAAAATACTCAATTTTTTTTTGTTCTTTCCAGTATCTGCAAAAAAGAAATCCTGTATTTGTCCCTGCTCTCTCACCATACCATCTTCACCAGAGTAGAGTAATTATAACTTTCTAGGACAAAGACAATGTTTATCTGGTATTAAAAGTACAAGAAGTGGGGGATAAGGAGAGAGGCAAACAGAATGAAGTCGGTATATGCAGAGATGGTTTGGGAGGCTATGGCTAGTAAGGCTCCAAAGTAGCAATGGGCTATGAGCAAGGTAGAAAAAGAAAGAGGGTGTGGGATCAGGCAAAGTTCTTAGCTGCAAGTGACATAGATCAACTAGCTAACTTAAGCAAAAAAGTCATTAGAAGAATGTTGGGTTGCTCACAAACCTGAGTTGCCAGGCTCAGACCACAGGGAAGGACCAAGAGAAACTAAGCTACAGGAAATTATGGCAACAGTCATGCCACACAGAGTGGTTTTGTCAAGATGCCCACCTGGGAATCACCACCTCCTCTGCTGTTAAATATGGTTACCCCAAACCTGCTGCCATGATCCCTACTGGTATCAGCATTGCAGTGAATTCTAAGCTCTCCCTCCATCTTTAGATCATGTAATCACCACTGAAAAATACCAGGTGGAAGTGTCCAACTACCTGAGCACAGGTCACATGACTCTTTTGGCATCCCTCATATGTGCCACCTCCCACAAAACTCATCAGGTTTAATGGAGTGGAGGAAGTCCCTTTAAAACATGTAAAGGATTTGAATGCTGCGTAGCCTCCAAGTCCATTCCACCTAAAGTCCTTATGGGGTCTTCTCAAGCTAGGGCATTTGTTCAAAGACAGATACATAGATCCCAACATTGGTCGTCAGGGACCAAGATGTGGCAGGGAGGAAGAAGGGTGCTTGAACCTTCTATCTATGTCCATTAAAGAGAAACATCTAATCAAGTTTCAGAGAAGAATTAGAGTAGTACATAGCATCTCTGCCACCATGTTCACTCCATGACTGGAAAGAGTTAATTTCTTGAATGTGGCCTTCCCTGAGGCTTCTTCTGTTCATCTCAAGAAATTTTCCTTTAGGATTTTTTTTTAACTATATTATGCTAGTCACCATAAAATATATCATTAGTTTTTAATGCAGTGTTCCAAGATTCATTGTTTATGTACAACACCCAGTGCTCCATGCTATATGTGCCCCCCTTAATAACCATCACCAGGTCAACCCATTCCCCCCACCACCCTCCCCTCCAAAATCCTCAGTTTGTTTCTCAGAGTCCACAGTCTCTCACCGTTCATCTCCCCCTCCGATTTGAACCAATTCACTTTTCCTTTCCTCCTCTTAATGTCTGCTATTTTGAGGGTGGAAGATGTTTACAGACGATCAGCTTTGTCTTATTTAGAAAGCAACTTCCTGGGGTGCCTGGGTGGCTCAATGGATTAAAGCCTCTGCCTTCAGCCCAGGTCATGATTTCAGGGTCCTGGGATGGAGCCCTGCATTGGGCTCCCTGCTCAGCGGGGAGCCTGCTTCCCCCTTTCTCTCTGCCTGCTTCTCTGCCTACTTGTGATCTGTCAGTCAAATAAATAAATAAAATCTTTAAAAAAAAAAGAAAGAAAGAAAGAAAGAAAGCAGTTTCCTGTTTCCTGTAATACTTATATCCTGACAAAACTTATTTAAAACTATAAATGATACTGGTATGTTAATAAATACCACTACAGAAAGAATTGCTGGTAAGTGTCACACCATAACTCTGACAGTCATAACAATAATTTTCTAGTGCCTTTCCAGCTTCAGAACATTAATTAAGTGGGCCTCAGAATAGCTCTCGAAGAAACTTGCCTGCAGTGCAATCATTCAGCATATAAATAAAATCTAAGGAGTGGATCCTTGAATTCTGCTTAAACCATAAAATAATTATTTTTCCCTCTTTGAGCCCCTCCACTTGTACTCCAAAGTAAAGGAATTGTAAGGACAGGGAGTATAGGTGAGAGATAGGGAGAAAAAGACTGGAAAGGTAATGGAGAAAAGGAACCAGGCACAGGAGATGAGCAGACCCCAATACCTAGAAGATGAGGAACCAACATGGCAGCTGGTTGTCTCCCAGGAACCAAGCCTGGACATGCCTAAAGCGGGGAAGGTCATGGGATTGAGGAGCCAATGCAAAAACTGTGAGAGAACTGGTGAGACAGAAGATGGTTAAGCTCTTGAAGTGAGAGACAAATGGCAGCCCATAATTTTAAGAGGCCACTGGTGAGGAATAGGTTGGAGAAGAGCTTTTTTTTTTTTTTTAAGATTTTTATTTATTTATTTGAAAGACAGAGATCACAAGTAGGCAGAAAGGCAGGCAGAGAGAAAGGGGGGAAGGGGAGAGGCTTTAACCCACTGAGCCACCCAGGTACTTTGGCTCAGAGAGCTTTTTTGTTGTGCTTCTTTGCCTCTTTGGGTTTGGCCTAGATGGATTGCCACCTGCTCTGCCTTATCGCCCTTATGAGGGAGAAAACCCGCAGCACCAGGCCAAGGCTGGCTGGGCAACGTGGTCTCACATCTGCGAGGGCCTGCTGGAGCACATAGGATAACCACTGTGACTGTTGACCTGCTGCTGACTCTGAGCATTCCCTCCTTCCCCACCACCCCCTTCACAAGGCATAGGCCAGCAGATTATAATGGGAGCAAAAACGGGGTGCAGGTGGAGAGAAGGGGGGTAGAAGTAAAATGAGATGGGGGCAGACTGGACCCCTGTGTGAGTGTGAAAAGGGGCGTGGTCAACTCAGAGGTTGTCCACACTGTGGTGGGGGGGCTTTCCTTCCAGCCCCTCTTTCTACCCTGGACCATCCTCCCATTTAGCACCGATCCGCTGGGGTTCTCAGTACAACCCCAGGTAGCTGATACTTTCAGAAGTTTGAATTCACAGGAGAAAATAACACATGTGCAGAACAAAGCTACACGAGAGAAATCAACCTGGACAGCCTTTACCAGATGTTGTCCAACTAATAAACAGGAAGAATAAGATTTGAAAATAAGCGAAGTGACTATCGTGAAAGGGATAAGGCTTCGTTAAAATGAAGTAGGTCACAGTTATACAGATGAGCCAACTGGAAATCTGAGTTGAAAATAAAACTGTTTACCTGAAGACCTCAGCAATGGGTTGAACATTAGAATGAACAGCGCATTAGAGAACTGGAGGACATACCTAAAGAGATGTAGGGGTATCAACAGAAAAATTAAGAAATTGAGACAGATGACCTGGTTATGATATCAACATAATAGGGAGCCCACAAGAAGAAAACGAATGGGAAGAAAGAAATATTTGTAGAAGAGTTAAGAATAGCCACTTCCCCAACATCATGGGGGTGCTTTCTCAGGACTTGTTGAAAGTTACAAGCTTAGGAAGACTATTTCCATTCATATAATAATGGTAAATATTTGTAGTGTATATACTAAGGGCCAGATACATACTGGATTCTAAATACAAGTCTCAGAGAGAGAGATGAAACAAATGCATGGAACAATGACCAACTATTACAAACCATGAAAAGAGTATATAATTAAGTATAAAATTGAGTAGTGCAGTCCATAAGACTTATGAGTGTTAAACGGTGGGATCAGGTTAAGTTAGGGTCTTCGGGATAGACGTGACTTGCCGCCTGTTCTTGTGAACAAAATATGTAGGACAGCATTTCCAAAGGACGTACTATGGAACAATTACTTTGTAGGACAGTCTTGGGGTTGCACATAAAATGCTTTCCAAATGTAGTGGAGCTTGGCCATGGTCTGACTGCCTAACATATGAGTTCCATTCCTATATCTTTGGGGAATTCTTCATTTTAGGAGTCTCACTGGAGCTAGAACTCCTTCCTGTACTGAAGCAGAACAGCAGCACCTGCTTACACACACACAGGGACAAACACTAACCCCAATTTCAGGCATGGCACGTGGCCTCAGTGCTACCAATCATGTCTGCCTTTCCCAGACTTTGATTTGGGAGCCAGCGATGTAGAGAAGCAGCTGTTGACGGAAACAGAGGCCACACTGGTTTCCAGCAATGGCCATGGCTATGGGGCAACAGCACTTAAAACCCTCCAGAAGCTTTCTGTTGCCCTTGGAGTAAAGCCCAACCCCTCTCATGTGACTTTAAGACTCCCTAGGACTTATCATGGTCCTTCACACACCTTCGACTTCAGCCAAACTGATTTTCTCTTAATTCTTCAAACTTCCTTCTTGCCTTTTTTCTCATTTCTCCCCCTTCTCTCCCTCTCTCCCTCCTCCCCTATGTCTACTACACTGTTCCTTTGGTTAGGACATTTCTCTTGTTCTGCCCTGCATTTTTCTGGTTAACTTGTACTCATCCTTGAAGAAAATACTCACCCTGAAAATCTATGTCATGCACTACCACAGGAACTTAGATATTAATGTCATTCTTTGTTTAATGGGCATTCCATTCCACTGAGACCTGTGGTCTCAGTGAAGGCAGACCAGATCCACATAGCTTGGTAATGTCCCTCCTGTGCCAGAACAATGCCTGGCATGGGACAGAAAGTCAAATATTTAATGAATGAACAAAGTTCATCACAAAGTAGCTGGAATGTAACCTGTGTTTGGTTTTATACTCCGGGCCTGCCAGTCATTATACCTCTTTTTAATGTTTTCCTATGTTTTTATGGGAATTGAAATGTTTAATACAAAACTTCCATCAAAAAACCTAAAGAGGAAAGTTTATATGGATGCATTTGGGTGTATAATGAAATGGGCAAGTTGAGGTATGTAAAGCATGCTCCTTAGGAAAGAGTTTGGAAAGCAAAATGCTGAGTATCTAAAAGTAGAGGGAATAAATAGCTCCCAAAGGGTAAACTGCTCTTTTCAATGAGATGAATGAGCTGTTCCAGGAAAGCTGTAAGCCAGACTGTGAAAGGAAATGAATATCCTATGTGAGATGGACCATATAACCTTCTCCTTTGCCAGTGGTGTTTGGGCTTCTAAGTGTGTCTCCGCACATCAACAACTGGTTGATTGGTGAATGTGTGGGAGTGAAAAAGCACTGCCTAACCCCAAGTGCAGGTGGGAGAGCTCTGCCTTCCACTCTGCCTGGTGCTCTGTGGGCCACAGGGTACTGTTGCCCATACTCTCCGGAGGTAGATAGTCTCGGTTTACTGTTTCCATTCTACAGTTGAGGAAACTGAGGTCCAGAGAATTTAAGTGATTTGTTCAAGGTCACCCAGATAGTGTAACGTTGGTGCCAGACATAAAATCTAGGTCTACATATTTTTCTTCGTTATGGTGTAAATTTACAGAAGATGGTTTTTTAAGGTCAAATCAGGCAGAGGGAATTTTAAACAGTCACATCAATAACTGTAGGAATTATTTTAATGTTTATCTCTTTAAAAAGAAAGGTATAACCTTTGATTGAAATAACTCCACTCCTTATGGTAATTATAAAAATTTGGGGATGAATGCTCCATTTATTTATTTATTTTTAAAGATTTTATTTATTTATTTGACATATGAGCTCCATTCCTGTATCTTTGGGGAATTCTTCATTTTAGGAGTCTTCACTGGAGCTAGAACTCCTTCCTGTACCGAAGTAGAACAGCAGCACCTGCTTACACACACACAGGGACAAACACTAACCCCAATGTCAGGCATGGCACAAGTTGGGGGGGGGTGCGGTGGAAGCAGGCTCCCTGCTGAGCAGAGAGCCCGACATGGGGCTCGACATGAGCCTCGATCCCAGGACCCTGAGACCATGACCCGAGCCAAAGGCAGAGGCTTTAACCCACTGAGCCACCCAGGCGCCCCTGAATGCTCCATTTATTAGGACTTTCTAGCCTCTAATAAGAAGGGGATTCAGAACTGCAAGGCCCCTTTGCCCAGGAACAGCCATTTTTCCTACTAGTCACAGAACAGCCCCTCCCAGCAAGCCTGCTTCATTCAGCATGAAGGGTCTTGGCAGGTAGGTACAAGCTGTAGGTAAGCTCATGGTCTGGGAGAGGCTCAGAGTCTTGGAGAATGACTTTATTGCTTAAAAATCCTACAAATCTTATATTGTTTGGGTTGATTTATGTTCTCCCAAAACACATGTTGAAGTCCTAATCCCTGGAATCTATGGGTGTGGCCTTATTTGGACATAGAGTTTTTGCAGCTGTAACCAAGCTAAGAGGAGGTCGTTGAGGACGGTCCTAACCCGGTGTGACCCAAATCCTTACAAGAAGAGGGAAGTTTGCATACAGACACGCACAGAAGGGAGGTCAGCATGTGAAACAGAGACAAGCAGAGAACACCGTGTGACAATAGTAAAGATGAGAGCGAAGCAGTGGTAAGCCCAGGAGCACTGAGCACTGATGGTTATCACCAAAAACTGAGATGAGGCAAGAAAGGACTCTATCCAGAATTTCAGAGGGAGGGTGGCCGGGGTGACATCTTGATTTCAGACTTCTGGTCTGCAGGACTGTGAGGGAGTACATTTCTGTAGTTTCAAGCCACCCAGTCTGTGGTACTCTATTAGGGCAGCCCTAGGAAACAAATACACCTAATGCAGAATCTGGGCTAGCACCTCCCCACCTGGGTCCCTGACCATATTTCTTTTCCAGGGTAGAACAGTGGGGACATGGGTCATGTTAATCAGACCAAAGACAATGTAAGGTTCTGCAGCTAGCTGAGAGAGCGGGGGGGGGGGCGGGGGGGGACCGGGGACGGTAATTGATGTAGTTAGCATAAGCGGATCAAGCACCAAAGTAAGGATAGACTATAGCGAAATAAACCAGGAGAGCAATAAGAGTGTTTTGGAAACTGAGCATTTGCCGCACCCCTGAACAACAAAAAGACTACATAAAATGAGGGCTGTCGTGCAGAAATGGGCAAAACACAAAGGCCAGTGCATCATGGCTTCTTTTTTATTATTATAATGTAATATTTTAGATATATAAACAAGTATAGAAAATAACATAACAAACACCTATGTACTGACAACTCCGCTTAAGAAACAAAAGGCAATTAGAATTCCCTATTTGTCCCCACCCTAAGCCATGCATGGCCACAAGAACTTGAATGTTAATGCAATTCCTTATTTAACTGGCATATCATGTACAAACCTGTGATCTCAGTGGGGCCAGACTATGTCCACATAGCTTAATAATATATCTCCTGTGCCAGAAAAATACCCGGCACAGGACAGGGAGTCAAATATTTTTTGAAAGAAAAAAAGTTCATCCTAAAGTAGCTAGAATCTAGACTGTCCTGGGATGTCCTCCATCCTCCAAAGTAACCATTTGGGGGAGACAGTTTTTCATGGGTCTCTTGATTTCTGCACATCTTATGGGAAGACACTGACTGAATTTTTTCCTAACACTATCATTTCAAGGATATTTGTATAGCAAACAGCTGGTAGGGACAGTGTCCCTCTCTGGAACAAAGGTAAGGCAGATTTCCTGCCCATTATAAAAGATACGTGCTCCCAAGCTCTTGGTTCCTCTTCTGTCTTGCAACCCACTGATGTATGAAAGCAGCCATCTGGGCGCATTCACATCATCTTCTTGGTACTGGGCAGCAAGAGGGAGTGATGCAAACATGCTGATGGCCATGCTGCTTGCTGTGACAAGAAATAAAGAAATAAAGGTCCTTAGTCCCTAACCCAGAAGTCTGTCCTCCATACGAACAGTGAAACTGTGGCAACTGGGGTAAAGTCTCAGATCCTTCAAAGCTTTGGAAAACAATTATCTTCATTTTGGTGTTTATCACTTATGTAAATGTATCTTTTACTAGGGATGGATAACAGATAGATGGATAGTTTTGTTTTGCTTGTTCACAAAGTTTATGTAAACTAGATCATGCAGTATGTATCCTTCAGCCACCTGCTATTTTCCTCAGTTTATCTTCAGAGCAATCTGTATCGATCCATATTGTAGCTTATTCTTTTCATTCTTATCCATCATCCCCAGTACATATGTAAGAGAGTTCCTCTTGTGTATAAACTTAGTGGAAACACTGGGATGTAATGTGAACTCATCTTCAGCTTTAGTAGAGGTGGCCAATTTGCCCTCCGAAGTGGTTCTACTAAATAACATTTTCATAAGTGATATTCGAGAGTTCTTGATTCTCCTCATCCTTGCAAATGTGCGATTATCACACTTTTGAGGCTTTACTTTTCTTAAGAGTGTAAAGAACTGAGCATCTTTTCCCATGTTCTTTGGTCATTTGTCATCTCTGCAGTTACCTATTTTTCTCTTGGGTTGTGTTTTTCTATGAGATTTAAAGACTCTTTTCATATTCAAGATATTGATATTTTGTCTGTTGTGGTTTTTTTTGTACAAGTAACATATCCTATTCTATGGCTTGTCTCTCTCCTTCATTCATGGTATTTATATCGTTTCTTGATTTCACAGTGAAGTATTAGGAGAAGCCTATATCCATATCAATGTCTAGTGGAGTCAGGGATTCAAAATAATGGTGATAGCATGATCTGACCAAGCATTGTGTGCAGACTGAGATACCAGAAGCTTGGTTTCCAGGCATAATTCTTCTATAGCTGAGTGTCAGTGGGGAAGTCATGTCACCTCTGTGTCTGTAAATAGAACCTTTGAACTAGATGGTCTTCTTGAGCACCTTCCCAAATACAAGTTTCTGTAATGAGTCAAGGTCATGTGCACCAGGAAGGCAATGACAGGACCTATGTGGACAAGTCCATCTTAACTATAGTTTGACTGACCAGCTACCGTGCTGTTTTTCTAACTCCCCCACATGGGTAGCCACTTTGTCCTCTATGTACCCACAGCACTTGCTCATGTTGCTACCACAACATCATCACATTATGCTGTTGGTAATAACATCATTTGTCTCTTCGACTAGATCATGAGATCTTCAAGGGCAGGGCTGCCTTTAGTGTACCCGCAGCATCCCTCATAGTTCTTAATTCACTTAATGTTTGCTGTGTGATGGAGGGAGCATGGAAGGACAGCAGGAAAGGGTGGAAAGAGGGAGGGCAGGAAGGAAGGAAGGACCGAATAACCTGAACACCTAATGAACGTAACACAGTTACTAAAACTGTGCATTAGGAAAAGCAAATGCTATTTTTGCTCTTTTACTGGGAGACTCAGTTTTTCAAGATCACACGGAAAACAGTGCTATACTTAATAATGGAAGCCAGTAATCTCTGATTTAGAATCTGATATTCCAACTAATAGAGCCTACAGTCTCATTAATTAAGGAAAACCAATCCAGATTTTAAATTAAACTCATTCTCATCCTCTTTATACAACAGAATTATATTACTGAGAATTTTGAACTTTTCCCTGCTGACACATTCCAAAAGATTAAAAAGGGAGTCTCGAAGCTTTAAGACATTTTATAATTGTGGCCTATATAATATCAGAAATGGAAGTACTTAAATAATTCTCCTCTCTTAGCTATAACTCAACTCCTTGCTTGTAATGAACATAGAAAGAAAGTAGATATGTGTACAGCAGTCCCCCCTTATCCGTGATTTCACTTTGCACAATTTCAGTTACCCATAGACAACCGCAGTCCAGAAGCAGATGATCCTCCTTCTGACAGATGTCAAAAGGTCAATAGTAGCCTAATACCACGTTGCAATGCCTACGTCTCTCATTTTGCTTCATCTCATCATGTAGGCATTTTAACCTTTCACATCATCACAAGAAAAAGGGTGAGTATAGTATGATATTTTGAGATAGAGAGAGTGAGCACATTCAATAACTTTTATTATAATATATTATTATATTTTATTTCTAGGTATTGTTATTAATCTCTTACTGTGCCTAATGTATAAATTAAACTTCATCTATGTATGTATGTGTGGAAAAAAACATGGTGTCTATATACGGTTTGGTACTATCTGCAGTTTCAGACAACTGCTGGCGGTCTTGGAACATACTCCCCCATGGATACGGGTGGGGGGACTATGAAATGCTCATGACAAAAGGAAGAAGCCACAGGAGGGAAAATCTTGGCTCTTAAGAATGGTCTCCAGAGGCACCTGGGTGGCTCAGTTGTTAAGCATCTGCCTTCAGCTCAGGTCATGATCCCAGGGTCCTGGGATTGAGTCCTGCATCAGGCTCCCTGCTCTGCATGAAGCTTGATTCTCCCTCCCCCACTCCCCCGATTGTGTTCTCTCTCTTGCTGTGTGTGTATGTCTCTCTCTCTGTCTCTTTCTGTCAAATAAATAAATAAAATCTTTTAAAAAAAAAAGAAAAGAACGGTCTGTTACAAGGTATCATGATCATGCATGGTCAGTACTCTGTCCTTCATTTAGTTTTGCTTCTACAGGGCTTACTTCACTCTAGCAAATGTAATCCAATTTTCTCAGTTGCACATTAGCCTCTGGAAAAGCAAAGCAAAATTTGAACAGGACTCTTTATCCTTTCCTAGGGGCAATGCATTATCTATTTGTGTCGAAAAGCTGCCCAGTGTCTTCTATCTCCTACTCTAATATATTTTTCTGCAATTTATTATGTCAGTATCTCTGAGTGTTTTTATTATAATTAGTAAGACCATTAATATATAGTACAAAAGTAAATGGATTATAAGAACCAGACAAGGAATAAAATTAGGTGTGGCAATGAGCAGGGAATGGGGTAATCTCGTTGTGATGTATCTGTTGTGCTCCTTACAGATCTCCTTCTTCTAGCCCAGTGTCAGCCCCATTAGATACCAGCTTCCAGACGTACTCATGACATTTGGTGGTGTCATGGTTGTGTACTTCATAATAATGCGCAGTTGGCAAGCTGCTGACAAACGGGGGGTCATCCCCTAGCTGGATCTGTGGGATCAGTACTTCCCAAAGTGTAGGCTCTAATCCATCTGCCTCAGCACCCCGCGGCATGCTTGGTAAGCATGCATATTTTTAGATTCTCTGCTTGATCTGCTGAATCGGAAATGCTAGGGGTGGGCTTGAGGGATGCAAATGCCAAAAAGCAAACAGTTGAGAATCACTGTCTTAAAGTATGCGGGGAGAAAGTGGAGGGAAATCCCTCTGGCATGAGTACCTTAAGAAGAGAAGAGGAGGGGCGCCTGGGTGGCTCAGTGGGTTAAGCCTCTGCCTTCAGCTCAGGTCATGATCCCAGGGTCCTGGGATCGAGCCCCGCATCGGGCTCTCTACCCAGCGAGAAGCCTGCTTCCTCCTCTCTCTCTCTCTCTCTGACTGCCTCTCTGACTACTTGTGATCTCTCTCTCTGTCAAATAAATAAATAAAATCTTTAAAAAAAAAAAAAAAAAGAAGAGAAGAGGAAGCTGCATTCCTAGGTAACAAAAAGAGGGCAGACAAGCTAAAGAGGAAGCTTGCCTAGTTTACAGCTTTCCTTAGGTTTTACCTCAGTTCTGACTACTACGGATGTCAGCCAGACTAAGAGCGTGCTCTAAAACCATGTGCTGTATAATGCCGGTGAGTGTTTGGATTATGAACTGCAGAAGTGAGCTTGCTTCTGAGCTCATGCATTTTGTCAACATTAGGAACACCAGAGATGAAGTCTGCAGCCCCCTAAAAGAGCCAAGCAGGTAAACAGTTAAAATACTGTATGATTCACAACAAGGTATCACTTCACACCCACTAGGATAGTAATGATCAAGAAGATAGCAACGGGGGCACCTGGGTGGCTCAGTGGGTTAAGTCTCTGCCTTCGGCTCAGGTCATGATCTCAGGGTCCTGGGATCGAGCCCCACATCGGGCCCTCTGCTCAGCAGGGAGCCTGCTTCCCTGACCCCCACCTCTCTCTGCCTGCCTCTCTGCCTACTTGTGATCTCTCTCTCTCTCTGTCAAATAAATAAATAAGATCTTTAAAAAAAAAAAGAAGAAGAAGATAGCAATAAGTGTTGACAAGGATGTGGGGAAACTGAAGCCCCTATATATTACCAGTAATGTAAATTGCTAGGATGTAAAATGGTGAATCCTTTTAGAAAATATTTTGGCAGCTCCTCAAAAAGTTAAACGTAGAGTTGCCATGTCCTGTAATAATTCTATTCCTAGGTATACACTCAAAAGAATTGAAAACATATTCACACCAAAACTTGTATATAAATGTTCATAGCAGCATTGTTTGTAATAGCCCAAAAGTGGCAACAACCAAAATGTCCATAAATGGAAGGATACCTAAAAAATGTGATACATGCATACAAAGG
The DNA here is from genome assembly GCF_011764305.1 of Mustela putorius furo. NCBI lineage: Eukaryota > Metazoa > Chordata > Mammalia > Carnivora > Mustelidae > Mustela > Mustela putorius. The sequence goes on from NW_025421987.1 coordinate 38,701,700, forward strand.
AATATTATTTAGCAATAAAAACAAATGCTACAAAATGGAAGAATTTTGAATACATTATGCTAAGTGAAATAAGCCAAATACAAAAGGACATATGCCAAATACAAAAGGACATTTCATATGTATGAAATGTCGAGAATAGATAAATTCAAAGAGGCGAAAATTAGATTATTGGTTACCGGGGATTAAGGGAAGGAGAGAATGAGGAATGACTGCTAATGGGTACAGGGTTTCTTTTTAGAGTGATGAACATATTCTGGAACTAGATAGTGGTTTTAGTCGTACAGCTCTATGAATGTACTAAAAACTACTGAATTATACTCTTTAAGAGGGAGTTGTGCAGCATGTGAATTACATCTCTATTTTATTTTTTTAAAGAGTTTATTTATTTATTTATTTGTCAGAGAGAGAGAGAGAGCACATGCACAAGCGGAGGGAATGGCAGGCAGAGGCAGAAGCAGGCCCCTCACTAGGCAAGGAGGAACCCAATGCTGGACTCAATCCCAGGACTCTGGGATCGTGACCTGAGCCAAAGACAGATGCTTAATGAACTAAGCCACCAAGGCATCCCTGTATCTTTGTTTTAAAGAGTGATAGAAGAACTGTCCACAAAAAAAATAATAAATTGGACTACATAAAAAAAAAATGCTTGGCAGTTGTCTACTGGAAAAACTCACTTCCATTTTCTTCTACTCACACTCAACACTTCTGATACCAGATGTGTGGGTTTTCGACACATCAAGTAATTCTGTGATACCAGCTGGGTGCCCTGCAGTTCATTTCAGCTCTACCTGGTTTTAGCATCAGATCTTGTAGGTTAAGGGCTCAGCCCCATAAGATTGCCCACCTCCCACTTAAGATGCCAATTGCAAAAAAAAAAAAAATGCCAATTGCAAGTCTAGGTATTAGGGTAAATCTGAAAACTCCCCCGAGTTTTCAGATGTCGTGAAAAGAAGGGCCATCTGTACCCCAATGTTTATAGCAGCAATGGCCACGGTCGCCAAACTGTGGAAAGAACCATATAGGACAATGCCTAGATGACTCTGACATCTGAAGGGGCATAGCCCTGGGAATAAGAAGACTTGATCAGGTCCTGTCAATGAGGAGATGAATGATGAGAACGGTGGGAACATCATTGTGGGTGGAGGGGAAGGTCTGGATACAGACAGTATGAAGGACACAGAAGCAGTAGAATTCTACAACCTATTGACTGAGAAGACTAACGAAGTAGGAATCAAGGATGGCTCTCATCTAATGGTTCTCATTAGATGAAATGGCTTCCTGGTGAGGCCATTCAATAAGCAAGAAAATACAGATGAAATTAAAGTTGAGAGTGAAGAGAGTGATAGATTCCATTTCTGACAGGTAGAGTTTGAGGTGCTCATGGAACATCCAGAACTTAGGGAAAAGGTCTGCACTAGAGGTAGGATGTTGGTAGTTATCGGGGCAGCTTAATTTCCATGGAAACATATAGAGCTTAGGCTCAAGAAAATGTTCCTTCGGGGCACCTGGGTGGCTCAGTGGGTTAAGCTGCTGCCTTGGGCTCAGGACATGATCTCAGGGTCCTGGGAAGGAGTCCCACATTGGGCTCTTTTGCTCAGCAGGGAGCCTGCTTCCTCCTCTCTCTCTCTGCCTGCCTGTCTACTTGTGATTTCTCTCTGTCAAATAAATAAATAAAATCTTAAAAAAAAAAAAAAAATTAAAAAAAAAAACGAAAAAAAAAAAGAAAATATTCCTTCATGAACAAGTGCTTCTTACCAAATTAATAAATTACTCTTGGATTGTTTCAACATTAAAAAAAAAAAGCAAAGTTGTTCAATGAAGAATGATGTAAGAGAACCAAATATTAGTTACATGATACCCATGTGGTTCTGTCTCCTCTGTTTCTGTTTTGAACATTTAGAGCTGCAAGATTTTCTTGTTTCATTTCTTCTCCCTAATAAAGAAGCTTTCAAGGGAACACTAAGGTTTTAATACAGCAGGAGGGGAAATCTCATGTGAAAAATCAAGTTCTACTTTTTCTTTCTGACCATGTCTTTTTCCTATTTTGTTCTTTCCATGTATTCTATGGTATTACACAAAATAAAGGGAAACACCAGAACCATCTAGATCCAGGGCCATAGCTCAATTTTCTGTCCTTAAAATAGCCATGATAGTGTTAAATCCCTGGGGTTGATCTGTGTATTCAGAAGGAACCGTGAAGCTGCTGATGGAGAAAAGCATTTTGTGTCAGGGGCTGATTTATGCCTTGGAGCAGGGCAAAGAGAGAAATACTCAGCCCCTGTGGTATCTGTTGCTAGGGGAGCACCAGACCATCTGCTAGGCTTTAATAAAACATGGCAATAACATTTTGGTTTGAAGCACAGAATGATTTAAGGAGCTCGTAGGTCTTTTTTAATTTTTTTGAAGATATTTGTATCTGTAGCATTTATATTCAAATGAGAAGAGACATCAATATCTTTCTTTCTCTCTTCTGGGCTTATTCTCAAAACCTTGTATTGACTGTCCAATGAAGCCTACCATTTGAAGCCTCCAGAATCTGTTTTCACTGAAGATCATGTCAGGTGGCAGCCACCGTGTGTGTGTGTGTGTGTGTGTGTGTGTGTGTGTGTGTGTGTGTGATTTGCCTTACCCCTCTTTCTGCTCTGGCTCACAGGTGAACGCTGTACGGGTCTATGTGAATAGTTCCTCAGAGAACCTCGACTACCCAGTTCTCGTCGTGGTTCGCCAGCAGAAAGGGGTGCTATCCTGGCAGGTTCCTCTGCTCTTCCAAGGACTGTAAGTAGATCTTCTCCTGGACAATTTTGCTACACCTGTTTTCTTTCAATGACCTAGACCTTACTTGGTGTTTTCCCTAGTAAAAGGGGAACTCAGTCTTCTGGAATGTTGACATCACATGCATCCTAAGTGCAAATAATAGTCATAAGACATAACCCGAGCTGTCCAGGTCTGTTCAGTTTCCATCTTCTGTTTTTGTCTTTTAAGTACACCAGGCATCAAGCCCAATGTGGGGCTTGAACTCACAACCTTGAGATCAAGACATGAGCTGAAATCAAGAGTCAGATGCTCAACCAACCAAGCCACCCAAGCACTCTGACTCTTTGAATTCAGATGAGCAAGCACTCTACGCAGATGTGTAGCACCCAGAAGAAGCTTTAGCATTTTCATTCTACCCACAATATTCTGTAGCTCTTGGTTAGTGGATCATTCACTGAGAACAGGGCTGGGTTCCGAAATCAGGGTAAGTGAGTAACACCTCCAATCTTCAAAATGCCCAAAGAGTGTGCCTCCTTCATTCTATAGCAGTTAAGTGCAACTAAGTGCTAGAAACTAAGGATACAGTAGTGGGGGGATTGGAAAACAAAATCCCTGCCCTTGTGTAGTTTATACTTTTGTAGGAGAAACTGTATAAGTTACTCTTGCACTACTAAGAAAAAAAACAGAAGGCATTCAGACATAGGTACCTAGTATGGTGTTAACTCATTTTAGTGGCTGAGTAATTTGACAATTGAAACAATAGTAACTCTCATAGCCTTGACTTGGGCTGTGGGGTTTGTTTGTTTGTTTTTATGTTCCATTTTGCAAAAGCTCAAAGAGTGGGAATATGAAATCAACTGGTTGTTCTATCAGCACAGTTTCCCTTCAGAATTTGTTATTTTTTCCTTCATTGAATGAGGGAGATGGTGTAAGATAATGTAGACACACCATCGAAGGGTGGTCATGGTCAGCATGAAGAGTCCTCGAGTCCCTGTTATGAAGCCTATGCCCCAGACTAAGTTACTATCAGTAGGTCCACTCTGAAATTTTATAACATAAGCAGTCGAAAACAAATTTGGAGAGAAATGAAATAAGATCGGCTTTTCTTCCTTGCTGGTTCACCAAGTCTCTCTCTCATTTGTGCTTGCTTTTCCTTCCATCGGCTGCTGCAGATACCAGAGGACCTACAACTACCAGGAAGTCAGCCGTACTTTGTGTCCCTCAGAAGCAACCAATGAAACAGGACCTCTGGAACAACTGGTATTTGTAGATGTTGCCTCCATGGCTCCCCTGGGCGCTCAATACAAACTGCTGGTCACCAAGATCAAGCATTTCCAGCTACAGTAAGCAGGACGGTCTTGTGGCCCTTCTCTGTTCATTTGTCTGCTCTTCCCATGCTTGGTTGTGCTCAATCCAGCCTCCCTTCTGCCAAGTCTGCACGCAAGGAGGAAATCAGCTACTTGGCATGTTGTGTTAGCACCTTCTGACCCATCCTGCTCACAGCTGGGCAGCGGGACTGTACCCTTTGTTATAGGGAAGCGGTACGGACTAGTGCAGAGGGGATCAGTGCCTGACCTCAGAGGCATATCTGTCCTCAAGGGTCTGTGTGATGATCCTGCCCGCTTGTAGTCCGATCAAGGGGCCCTGGTGACTGGGTGCTTTTGTATTATGCGTCAGTGCCTCTCTCCTCAAGCAATTTTCCTTTTTCTTCTGAGGAAGACCTTAACCTATTTTTTCTTGTCCTTATTGCTAGTCCAGTTTTCTCCTTCCAGGTTAAGCATGTATACAGGTAGAAAATACTGTCACATGGCTTTGTCTTTTGTGCAGTATCTATTGACTATTTCCCCCTTCTCCGTGTACTACCATCCTTTGAAACAAAATCAGTTGGGATACACCATCTCAAATTGTTTGTATTAGACATACGTATAAGAAATTCAGTTGGGGGAATGGTCTCTGAGGGATCTGTTCTTTTCCAGAGGTTACCCTTGTTAAGTATTGCACAAATCTGTGTGTGAAAATGTAAACAGAAAAGCTATTCCTTAGTAAGACCAGAAAGTTCAGGGACTTTCTGCCCCGTTCTCTTCTAAGATCGAGGCTTCTCAAGGGGTCAGACCACTTCATCCTCTCTCAGTGTTTTAAATAAATTTTAAAGAAAATTTAAAAGAAACTATCATTAAATTGGCTTATCAAAATTAGAATTTGTACTCATCATAATGAATCATTAAGAGAACAAAAAGATAAGCCATAAACTAAAAGACAACCCACATAATTGTAAAGGGTTTATAGCAGAATATATAAGGGACTCCTACAAATCAATGAGAAAAAACAGGTAAACTCTTGGCTGCTGGCCCCATTATCACCCACTCTTCTGTGCCTCTGGCTTCTTATAGACAAAAATCTCAGCGCTTGTGAGTCTAGGTACTGCTGAGAGTGGAGACTGGCCCCCAGGTGTGCACAAGTTTGTGTCCCCAAGTCTGCATGCCCATAGACCCAGACTCAGCTTCACTGGAACAAATAAGTTTTCTGAGGAAAAATGAGAAGCTCTCAGGAGCAAAAGTTGAGAAAACAATCCTATGACCTACACTGCTCACTAGAACTTTGGAACAGTGTGTAGGGTCTCAGAAAGAGAATCAATGTTTATATTTACCCAGTGAAAAAAAGTCTTAATCATATAAATAGACTTAAATATGCCAAGAAAAAGACTAAGAATGTCAATGGGATTTAGAAAAAAAGGAAACTAAGTATGTGTTACTTAAAAGAATACAACCCTAAATAAAAGAATATATAAATGTACATAAAAGGGTAGTAAAAGAACTATACTGATACAAACAAAAAGAAAGTTGATGTAGTGTGTGTGTGTATATATATATATATATAAAATATTATACAAGATATGCCTTAATGCAAGAAGCATTATTAGAGCTAGAGGGACAGTTCATATTTCTAAAAGAAGCATTCACCTGGAAAACAAATTTAAATTCTAAATTTGTATGCACCTAGTAACATCACTTCGTAACATACAAAGCAAAAATTTCAGAATGAAAGAAGAATTGGACTAACTCACAATCTCTCTGTTTCTAATTACTACGTATATAGTACATAGTAATTAGATAGTACATAGTACTATCTACATAGGTAGTATGTACATACTAGTACATACTACTACATAGTAATTAGATAGACCAGACATTGATGAATGATGGCCCACAGATTGGCCACTGCATTCTGTAACTAGAGTTTTATAGGAACACAGCCCTTCCCATTCATTTATGTATTGTCTTTGGCTGCTTTCATACCACAATGGTAAAGGTGAGTAGTTGGTATGAAGACATTATGGCCTATAAACCTAAAATATTTACTGTCCGGCCCTTTAAGATAGAAAGAGCTGATGAACATGATCACAAGCTTGAACTAATTAATGTATCTAGGAAACTGTATCTCACAACGATAGAACGCCTAACCTTTTCAAGTGCACACGCAACATTTACCAAAATTGCCAAGCTCTAATGCATATCTTGATAAATTTAAAAGAACTAAAACCCTGTATATGGAATTGAGTTAGAAATCAACTACAAAATAATATCTATAAAATCCCCAAATGTTTGGAAATCAAGTAGTCTACTTCTAAATAGCCTTTTTTTTTTTTTAAGATTTTATTTATTTATTTATTTGTCAGAGGAAGAAAGAGAGCGCAGGCAGGCAGAGCAGCAGGCAGAGGCAGAGAGAGAAGCAGGCTGCCTGCTGATCAAGGAGCCCGATGTGGGACTCGATCCCAAGATCCTGGGATCACAACCCGAGCCAAAGGCAGTGGCTTAACCAACTGAGCCACCCAGGTGTCCCTTTTTTGAGTCAAAAATTAATTACCATGAAAATTAGAAAACATTCTGAACAAATGATAATGAAAATATGATATATCCAAACTTCTAGAATGCAACTAAGTACTGCTTAGAGGTAAATGCATAGCTTCAAGTGTATGTTAGAAAGGAAGACTGGCTAAAAATCAATGTGGTAAGTGTCCACTGCTAGAAGTTAGAAAGGAGGGCACCTGGGTGGCTCAGTCATTAAGCGGCTGCCTTCAGTTCAGGTCACAATCCCAGAGTCCTGGGATAGAGGCCCGCGTCGGGCTCCTTGCTCTGCTGAAAGCCTGCTTCTCCCTCTCCCACTTTACCTGCTTGTGTTCCCTCTCTCACTGTCTCTCTCTCTCTCTCTCTCTGTCAAATAAATAATAAATAAAATCTTTTTTAAAAAAATAAAAATTAGAAAGTAAACCCCAAAGAAAGTGAAAGGAAGTAATGAAATAAGAGCATAAACCAATAAAGTAGAGAACAAATCAACAATGGACAAAATCACCCAAACCACAAGTCAGTTATTTGAAATGACTAGTTTTTGGTTTTTTATTTTTTTGCACAAAGTTCGTTTCTTTTTATTGATTAGTCATATTCCATTGTATGGCTTTACCACCGTTTGTTTTGTGTTTTTTCTTTAATTTGAAATGACCAGTATTATTTTTATACCTGTTTTTCAAAAAACAAATAAGGCAAGACCATTGGGGAAAAAAAATAGGCAAGAGATTTGAACACTTTACTAAAGAAAGTAGCCAAAATGATCCCCCCAACACAATCCTATTAGCTATCAGAAACACAAATTAAGACTATAATGGGATGTCACTAACCTACCAATTTCTATAATTTGAAAAGCCTGACAATGCAATTTCCCTCCTACTTATTATAAATCCAACTCCTAGATATATATTTTCCTATTCATTGACACACTATTTTATTGACACAATAAAAAGCAACAAACTATGGCTGTACCTGGCAACATGGATAAATCTCACAAACACAATGTGACACAAAGGCAGCCATGCAAAGGAATACATAACTGGTTCCATTTATACAAAGTATAAAGACAGGCAAAACTATTCTGTAATGTTACAGAAGGAGAGGAAAGAGGAAATGTATGGTTGTTTACCTGGTAAATTCATTCAATATATACTTATGCCTTGCCCTTTTTTCCCAAATGTTTGTTACACTTCAAAAGAAAGATGAATGTTTTAAAAATCAGAATATTTGGGGCGCCTGGGTGGCTCAGTGGATTAAAGCCTCTGCCTTTGACTCAGGTTATGATCCCAGGGTCCTGGGACCGAGCCCCGCATCGGGCTTTCTGCTCATCAGGGAGCCTGCTTCCTCTTCTCTCTCTGCCTGCCTCTCTGCCGACCTGTGCTCTCTGTCTGTCAAATAAACAAATAAAATCTTTTTTAAAAAATCAGAATATTTAAAAATAGTACATTACTTTTACAGCTTACTTTTCTGATCAGAATGTTTTGTTCTATTTTAAAGCTCACCTTCAATTTTCTAAAGCAGTTTATAAAGAAGTCGATAGCCAGAGGAATTGCTAATAGGAATCAAATATTTATCTTTGACTTCTCTGCAGTTCTTGACAATGTATACCCATACAGATGAATGGACAGATGGAAGAGTGAATGGCTAGGATAGAGAAGTAGTCACAACATTTTTTCCAAGTCCCTCCATTAATTTTGGGTGTAGAAAAAAGTGACACAATAATTCCAAGAGCAAAAAAACCCCTCACTCCTACCGCTGGTGGGGAATAAAGGTGGAAAAATTTCTCTGGTAGATAAAATCCACCCTGATTAATTAAGTGAAAGTTTCTAGGAGGGAGGTTTGAGCATTAGAATATATATTTTTAAAGTTTTCCAGGTGATTCTAACATGTAGCCAGAGTTGAGAACCATTACCTCTAAGTAATTTCTAAATATGGTGCTTACATTTAATTATTTTAATACTTAAATCTATTTAGGATATTAAACAATAGGGGAATTCATGATGATACATTGGAAGGAGACGGCAGCCCATTCCTTGAACAGAGTGCAGTTTGAACTTCCGAGAAGCCTCACATTTACTGATTGGTCTCTGTGTCTTTGACCTGTTGCTGTCACCTGGCGGCAGTGTACTTGAATTCTCAAGCTGGTTTTCCTGGGAGGTTAATTAGACCCTTTGGAGTACTGAATTCTGTGAAACTGAAATCATAAGGTCACAACTCTGTGCAAGCGTTAATGAATGATAAGCTTGCTGGTGGGACTGCAAATCTATTCCCTCACATTGTTTTCTGTTTCCACTTCTTATAACATGACTTGACCTCAGCAACATTCAGAGCATTTCAAAATGCACACAATTACTAGGGCTTTGATGAGAATAAGTAAGTCTGAGAAGAGATGGTAACTGGGAATAGAAATATATTTGTGTCTCTTGTTCCTTGGCTCTGGACTGTCCCATACCAATCTTGCTGGCAACCCAGAAAACCAGAGGATGGTGGTAATGGATCTGGATAATGAAAGTCTGGATAATGAAAGAAACACTGAAAAATCAACTCAAAAGTCCTAACATGGCAGTTTCTGTTGTATGTTTTTGAGTGGTAGCCGGGAAGGTATCTGAAACATGTTTCAGGATTTTTTTCCAGAATCATAAAGTTTAAGAATGAAAGGAATTTTGGAAATCGAATCCACTCACCTCATTTTTACAGATGAGCAAACTGATACCCAGAGAGGTTAAGTGACTTAACTAAACACACAGCTAAGAAAGAGCTAACTCCCAGTTCTGAGCTCTTCCCACTATAATATGCTATTTCTAATTCATGTTTAAAACTGTCCTCCAGGGGCGCCTGGGTAGCTCAGTGGGTTAAAGCCTCTGCCTTCGGCTCAGGTCATGATCCCAGCGTCCTGGGATAGAGCCCCACATCGGGCTTTCTGCTCAGCAGGGATCCTGCTTCCTCCTCTCTCTCTGCCTGCCTCTCTGCTTACTTGTGGTCTCTGTCTGTCAAATAAATAAATAAAATCTTTTAAAAAAAAAAAAAACTGTCCTCCAAATTTTTATGTTGCCCTACATATGTTTCTCAATTCCATGAAACATTTATTTATTTCAATCAAGTCTTAAAAATAAAATTCTGCCTTAAAGCATTACTTCCTGCCATCTAACTATCCCTCACCCACCTACACACACACACACACACACACACACACACACACACAGAGCTTTGCCACCACTCATTTTCCCAAATTCCAGTGATCAGCATTCTGTGAAGTGGAGTGTGAAGTCACAGAGAGGGAAGAGCCAGAGGCTGTAGGGGCAGGCTGACACCTCATCATGGGATGGGAGGAGCTTGGAAGGGGTGTGAAGAAAGTTAGGTAGTTGTCTAAGTTGTCATAGTTGTATGGAGGATTTGAAGGGGACAAGACTGGAGGCAGAGAAATTAGAAGGCTTAATGCAGTGGTCAAGATAATAATGAGATGAACTGAAGAAATGAGAGATGAAACTGACAAAACTTGATTGGATATGAGGAGTGAGGGAGATGGGAGAATCAAATATGGCGTCCTCCCTTGTAGATGGTGGTGCCACTAAGAAAATGAGAAGGTTGAGGAAGGAAGAGATGATAAGTTCACTTTGGGACATGTTGAACTTCAGGTACAGATGTTGGGCAGAAGGTCGGCTATACACTAGCATGATGCTCAGAAGAAAGGTCTGGATTACAGATAGCAGACTGAGTTTAAGTGCTTCGGGGAGGCTGGCCCACACAGTGCCTGAGGTGGAAGAACAGGAAAGAGCACAGAGAAACAGATAATAGCACCCAATCCTCAATCTTTGAGATCTTATATGCTGTGCTAGAGAGTTGTTGTTGTTGCTTTAAGATTTATTTATTTTAGAGAGTGTGTGCATGCAAAAGTGGGAGTGGGGGGAGAAGAGAGAGAGAGAGAGAGAAAATCCAAGCAGACTCTGCGCTGAGCATGGAGCCCCACATGGCACTCATTCTTATGACCCCAAGATCATGACCCGAGCCAAATCAAGTCAGACTTTTAGGTGACTGAGTCCCCCCAGGTGTCCCTGCACTAGGGAGTTTAAATGCCAACTTTTAGTTTATGGGAGCCACTAAAGCTTTTAAGCAACAGGATAAAATAAAACAAATCTGATTTTTAGAGATGAATTTAGTAGTCACATGGAAGATGAGTTGGAGAGAGGAGAGAGCAGAGACAAATAAGCAAATGAAAAGTTATTTGAATCGAGAAGAGTAAACAATGATTAGGAACTGAACTCATTACAGAAGCAATGAAGTTGTAAGGGAGAGAAAGAGTCAAGTAATATACACAGGGATAATCCACAAATGCCAAAAAATATGTAAAAAAAATGCAGTCCTACCTGAGTCCTTCCAGGCTCTGACCCTCCTCCAGACTTCTAAGTAGGGATCTGAGTCTTTGTTTTGAGAAACTTGAGTGAGATGATGCAGCTACCATCTCACTCAGTAGATTTTTTTGAGGAAATGGGAGAGTGAAGAGGCTTTTAGACCATTTTGCCATGTGTCATACTATGTAATCACCCTCTGGTGTTCGGGGATAGGCTACAATAATGATTTCCATTACTTTTCCAATTTTTTTCCTTACCAAATGCTACACTGGGCAAAGATGGTACTTCAGGTGGGTCAGGCACATCCGGGTTACTTATATACTAATAGAGTCAATAAGACTTGGCGATCAATTAAAAGGGGAAGTTGACAAAAAGGGAGTCCATGATGATTCCAACGATGATGTCAGAAGTCTGACATCAAGAGCCACAGTGGGTCAGGATCAGGAAAATGATAGCACATTCCATTCTGATCCTGTGGAATCTGAGGTGTTTGAGGGCCAACCAAGCGCAGAAGCCCAGCAGGCGATCATACTCCCTTGACGGGAGCTCAGGGGATAGCCCTGGGCTAGACATGGAGACTTGAGATTCACTGATATTTTTTGTGAGTTTTGTGGCAATTGAATATGTATGTGATTTTTATGGCAATCAGATATATATATATAATGTACATGGCTATGGAAAATGAGAAGGTCAAGAACAGCAGGTCACATTCTTATGGAAGGGATGGATGGTCTGAGAAACAGAAGCAATCAGAAGCAGCAGAGCAGACATAGCAGTTTTGTGGGAGAAAACCCAGGAAAGCAGATGTCACAGAGCCCAAGGGAGGAAAGAGTTTCCAGACAGAGGGAGTGGTCGTCAGAGTCACATGTCCCAGAGAGGTAAAGTGAAGGTTGAAGTCACTAGAGTTAGGAGGTGACTATTACCCTCACCAAAGACAACTTCAGGGAGATGGGAAAAGAATGCTCACAGTAGGGGAGAGAGGAGAGGATGAATGAGGGATGAAAGCAGAACACGGTTTTAAGAAGTTGGTTTGTGAAGGAGAGGGCAGGTAGAGATTGACATCAAAGGAGTGAAATACAGGAACGGGGGGGCATTTTGTTGGGGTGGAGGGGTTTTTTGTTATTTATTTTGAAAGTGGTTGATATTCGTATATATTTATAAGCCAGGGGTGTATAAAATTTACAGGACCGCTGAATTTTGTAGAAGCGGAGTCCTAGAGAAGGCAAGAAAGGGTGAGATGTAGCCCAGGCATGTGGAGTTTATACTCAGACCAGAGCGATGAGGTAGAAATTTAGGCATGACCAGAGGGTGGCTGGAAGGGTTGGGGGGAGCAGGGGGAGTTCATAACAGATGGCAGTAAGGCGATAACAGGGACTGGTATTCTGAAGTCCATAGTCCAAGTGAATAATAGGGCATAATTTCCTTCAGCAAACAAAGTGGGGGTTTTACACATACAATGGCCTCTGTGCCAGGGGCTGGCTCTCACAGCATGAAGAAGATGCCGGCAATCTCACAGTCTTCTCTGGTACTCACCCCAAGTCCCTGCCTCTCTTGCCACCCTCCCTCTCTTCTTCCCACCACCCTTTCCGTGTTCTTCTGTCTTATTTCTCTTCTGTATGGGTTTCTCCTCTCTCTCTTCTTCTCCTGTCTCCCTTATCTGCACACTTCCCTCTCTGGACACCATCTGGTCCTTTCCTCTTCCCTCTCCCTCAAACTAAGCAAAACAAGGGAACAAAGTCAGCTTTTGAGTTTTTCTTATTTATTGAATAAACATTTGTTTCCTGTGCTTAATTTGTTTAAACAAACAGGTTGACCATGTTACACTTCTTTCTCTCGTGGTGTGCAGGAGCCTCAGCTTTGTTCTGTTGGTTAGCAATTCTTGGTGAAAATAAACCTTCCCCAACCTGTGGCAGGTCACCACCTCCACCCCCGACTGCCCCAGGGAAGGAAGCAACATGTTTCAGCAGCAACAGACACAATGTTTATTTTTGCTTACACTGTTAGAGGACTTAAATGAGATAGTCTTCAAGAAAATAATGGCTTTGAAGGTTGTATGTATTATACCCGTAAGGAAACTATAAAAAAGAAAGGGGGAAAAATCATATTGATGCCTATATATTCAGTGTTACAACTGGAATTCAAATGATAGGGGAGTATATAAAAGAAATCTCTGGCCAAAGGAAACTGGTTGCATCTGGAAATCTCCTGCTATGTGTAGCCAGCCAAGAAAATCAGTGTCTTTCTCTTTCCCCTGACCTGGCAACTGAACAGAGCTGAGGCCACACACAGCATGGGGTCCCGAGGACTCTGGTGGTGGAATCTCAGGAGTCAACACACAACTGCGTTTGACACTGACTTTGCCTTCTTTAGCTGACTTCAGGCCACAAGTTTTCAACTGTTCTTCAACAGAAGCAGTCCTTGACACTGATCATTTCTGTCGGGAGTAGCTTCACAAAAAATTGCAGCCACTGCTAAATTCTGCACCCAGTCTGCCAACAGCCTAAAATTGTTGGCCATTAAATTTAGAAATAGCGCTCAAGTTCTATGACTTCTAAACAACGCCTCCAATTATAAACTCCTTGTTAAATGTTTTGGCATGTCCTTTATAAAGGAATCTTCAGTTAAGTTTTTAAAACTTCTAACTTTTATTAAAGAAAAATTAGTAGTAGAGAGAAAGACTCTTTAGAGAGCACCAAGGGAAGGGGCCCTCAGACAAGTTCAGGTTCGGGTTTCCTGAAATACAGGCCCGACAGGGGGGTTGGGGAGGAAAGGCTAGTCCCCCCGCAGGGGCCAGCACTGAGAATGCAGTGGGCTTGTGTGAGTGAGCTTCGCAGCTAAAGACGAGGCAGGAGCCAGAAAGTGTAAAAGGCCAAAAAGAGCCCTTTACAAAACTATAGAGAAGGCCAATTTGTCTTTGTGTGCTCCAGCTTCTTAATCCATTTCGTGTGTGTTCACGCCAGCCAGCCCTCTCTGCTACAAGGCTATGCTTCCCACGTGTTCCTCACACTCTCCTTTCCTCAGTGCTGGACTGCTGCTGTCTTTCACAGAAGAACAAACATAGCTAATAAAATCGTTCACAGTAAGGGGCGCCTGGGTGGCTCCAGGGTCCTGGGATTGAGCCCCACATCTGGCTCCCTGCTCAGCGGGGAGCCTGCTTCTCCCTCTCCCTCTGCCTGCCTCTCTGCCTACTTGTGTTCTCTCTGTCAAATAAATAAGCCAAATATTTTTTTAAAAAATAGTTCACAGTAAATTACCAACTGGAGAGAAAACTGCTTCATTATATTCTTGTGATGGTATTTGCATTTTAGAGGATGGCCTTAGAAGGCAATGTGTAACCTGAAGAGGACATAGTCTTAGACGGGAATTTTAGCTGGTGTGGCAGGCATTTGGAGAAGTGCTTGGGGTCAGGAGTATGCTTCTAGCCCCAGGGCCCGTCCCATGGTGATGATGTATTTACCATGTTTAAAATAATGATCTTTTACCATGGATACATCCAATTATTTTGAAGCATGACCTATATTATCCAAAAGGACCTCAAGCCTTCTTTTCCTCTCTGTTTCAGCCCACTTCTGACACCTAAATCCTGTGCTTGATTGTAAAACCTTAAGAGAATCGAAAGGCAAAAGTGTCTGCAAAAGTAAACAAGTAATTACTTTACTAGGTATGATGTCATGGGTATACAAAGACATAAAATTGATCCCCTCCCCAATTTGATCATTCTTGAGAGTTGAAAGCAAATCTTCATGCAGTTAACTTTGTCAGTTTGATGGCAAATGCTTTCCTTGCATTGACTTTAAGATGGTTTTCTTTTACATAAATCATTTTTGCTTGCTAACTTAGCTTCTCTCTCACTTTTTCCCCTTTCCCCTCTCCCACTTACATTTCTCAGGACAAATGTTGCCTTTCACTTCACTGCCAGCCCCTCTCAACCTCAGGTAAGTGAAGGGTTTCAAGGTTATCATGATTCAATACCCTCCAGAAAGCCACAGTAATAGGGTAGAGTCAGCATGGGGTATTGCCTTAGACTTTCCACATCTTGAGCTATATTTGCATTTTTGGCACGTTGTTCATATTACTTGAATTTTAGACACAGCATTTAATCTTATCCCCTTAATCAGTGTGAAATGGGAGGCATGACATCTGTTGACAGATGTTCCTTGGCTCAACTTTTAGCAAACTGCGTGCCTGTTATGCACCAAGGACAGTATTCAACTGTACTAGGTGCTGGGGACATGAGGTGAAAGAGAAAAAGATGTAACTTCTGCCCTCATGGACCTTGTAATCAAAATGGGCGCTGGGGGGCCAGGGAGTGGAAGGCCAAACACAATACAGGTACACAAATAATTAACTGACCAGGAAATGCCCTGAAAACAAGACAGACTTTAATTTCTACAGTGTTACAGGTAGAATAAATTATTCCTGTCGTAAAGAGAGACCAGGAATGCTGACATGAGAAGAATTAGATATTTATGCTGTGCTCTCCATTAAACCATAATCATAAACAGAATAAATACTTGAAAACTTCCACTTAAATTGCTTTTCTATGGACAATTCTAGCTCCTTTTCTCTTTCGCCACTTCTAAAAGAGTAAAGTCTATGCAATAGCAAGTTTATAACAGATTCATTTAATGTCCTGATATTTTTTGTAAATCTTCTGTAGGCTGTGATATAGCTTAGGTCATACATGGCTACTTAATTTTTTGTTTCAAATGTGCTAAAACTGGGAGTAACATAATCTATGGATACTGGTGTAACTCTATGACAAGCATTTAGGTGCTGGTAAATATTGAACGACCAGTTTCCAGAGAGAAGTTCCTGATCTGTAGCAGTTGCCCATTTCTGTGGTGAAAATACCTCTATTCTGGCTAATCTCAAGCTGCCAGCATAATGTCCTTGAATACAGAGTCGGGAAGAGATGGGCACAATCAGCTCTCCAGACCTGTATGGGCCAACTCCCACACATCTTTTCAGAGCTAAACTTCCCATGATTAGAGGGCCATAATCTCTCACCTTCAACATTTCCTGGCCACTTCATTCATGAAATATTTGACATCAGAGAGGGAGATAAACTGTAAGAGAATCTTAACTCTAGGAAACAAAGTGAGGGTTGCTGGAGGGGAGGGCGGGGGGGGATGGGGTAACTGGGTGATGTAAAGACCACTGGGTGATACAAGTAACTGATGAATTACTACGCTCTACCTGGGAAGCTGATAATACATTATATGTTAATTAATTGATTTTAAATTTTTAAAAAATAAATATAAAGCACTAGTGGCTAGGTGTAATGGGAGATATCTAAAGAAGGGGGGAAAACTTACACCCCAACTATAGAAAGAGTCTAGTCTAATAGTGCTGTACAGCACTATACTAAATATGGTAACGGAATGCTAGAGTATACTTCCAGTTTGTAGAAAATCAGTGATGACTATATATGATGGCTTCCTCTTATTTTTAAAAAGGTATGTAAATATGAAAGTCCAAGTAGTCTGCATATAAATCTCAAACTGGAGTAAAACATCCTTAGAACAAACTAATAAAAACAAAACTTTTTTGATATCTATGCAACTTTGACCTTACTATTAACTGTTCCCATTTTGGCCGAAATTTTATATCCTCTTCAGTTGTAGGACAGATTTTTCTATTTATATAAACTCACCCAAACTATTACACATTCTCACAGAACCTTTATTATCAGATAGAAGCAGGTTACAGAAACTGTGTAAGTAGTGAGGACTCAAGGTGGTGATTTCTGGTCTGAATTTGAGCCATTGCTTTGGATCCTTGTCATTAGCTCCTTTCTGATAAAAGTAGATTTTCCAGGCAAGGGTCAAAAATATTTATTTGGGGTTGATGGTAATTTAGAGATAAAGAAGATTGATAATATTTTGGCATATAGATAAAGCTTCAATAGCTATCTAATTTTTGCATAAAACCAACTCCTCTAATATATAGGAATATACACGATACTCCCTATTGCTAACGGTGATCACCGTAATGCTCATGAGTTACGAAGTTTGGCTTCCCTAAGAACCAAAAATACCCCTTGAGAATTCCAGAGCATTTACCTTTGGAAGAGCCCTGTGTTATATATATGAATCAAGCTCCAAAATGAAAGGTCAAAATGAAGTGGGCTCCTGGGAGTGTTACCATCTGTTAAAAGGCATGAACAGACTTCCAAGCAGCAGCGTTAATGACACTCCTTAATCTTGAGGTTATTTTTTTTCCCCATCAGAAGGCTTTGGATTATTGGACAACATTCTATTTTTATTGTTCTGGTTCTCAGTATAAGGTTGGTAAAGAGGAGGCTGGAATACAAAATTAATTTTTAACATGTTTTGTCTCTCCTTTAAACTGATAGATTTATTAGAGTCCTAGGATGTTGGGCTTGTTTTGGTTGGTGTCCTCAAAATCTCTATGTCAAGCTTCTCAGCCAGTTACCACATTTATAATTATTGGATAGGAGTCTCCTTTCTTCATTTATTAGCAACATGTTTAAAACGCAGTGTTAATAAACAGTGGATTCATAATCTAATCTGGGTAAATGGTATAACTTCTTTCTATTATAAATGCTTCCTGATTCTGTTGATACCTGAGAAATAGTTTTAAAGGTGTCTCAGCCTGCTCAAATATAAACATAATTCAGGGTATGAAATAGTGCTTGATCTTTGAACAGAAATACCATCTCACTACATTCCAGCCGGGAAACAGATTCTTGAACAAGAAGTCTAGGGGCAGGGGTAGGTCTCCTGTAATTCTTGCCTAAAGGAAGGTTGTTAAGAATCTTGAAGAACAGGCTTATCTGCTTCCTATTTCAAAAAGGATCACCTAGAAATAAATGTCTTGACTATCCCTAGTTCAAAGGGTTGGGAGGAATCTTAAGCAGAAACTGGAATGAAGTGCAGGAAGGTTGAGTTGAGAGAGAAATGTTAGCAAATGAAATGACAACATTTCTAAAATGCCTACCTTGTTTTGTTCACTGCTGTGTGCCTAATATCTGGCAGAGAGCCCAGAGCCCTGCACACAGCTGTTGCTCACTATATGTGAGAGGAATGGCTGACTGAATTAATGGAGATTTATGTCTGAACTTTGTGTCTAATGTGAGAAGAAACAATCCTATTCATGTAAAACCAGTTTGAGTTCATAACAGTAAAACTTTTTTGAATATTAACAAATCAATTTCTTTTTCTGATTCTCAGTATTTTCTATACAAATTTCCTGATGATGTGGACTCGGTTATCATTAAAGTCCAGTCCGAAATGGCTTATCCGTGTTCTGTTGTCTCAGTCCAGAATATCATGGTGAGTCTTAATAACTTGTCAGCCTTTCAATATGGAGCATTATATTGTCCCAGTGATGAGGGAGCACAAGGCTGGCTGAAGACAAAGCAAAAGCTGCCACCTTGCACAGCCCCCCCCCATCTGTTCCCCCTCAGTCCTATGTGTAGCATCCCTGGGCAGCCCTGACTGCCATGAACAATAAGCAAATAGTTAACTTGCAGAGCTCACAATACTGCTGGACAGGAGTCTCCCTTGGTTTACAAATGCCCTAAATCTCACTAACAAAGACGATTGATAGCAGGATTGTGACATCCCACCAAAAAGTCTCCCAACTATCTTAATGTTAATGGCTGGTCTAGAGACAACATTGATCCAGCTGCAAGGGCAAGGCCTCTGGTAGGCCTCAGACATCCTGGCGCCTTGTAGGCCCTCTTTAGCATATGAAAGCTCCACTGAAACCTCCCTTCCCCTCCCCTTCCCCCAACAGCAGGGTACATAACCTGCCCTCCCTCACAACCCGGGGCAGCAGCTCTTCCTGCCCACGGGTCCTGTCCCCATGCTTTAATAAACCACCATTTTGCACCAAAGATGTCTCAAGAATTCTTTCTTGGTCATCGGCTCCGGACCTCAGCCCACCGAACCTCACCTAGGTTCTAGAACTTCATCACCAGGACAAATGAAAGAGGAGGGTGAGGACCATGTCATCCTCTTACTCTGTATCTCCTGCAAAACTGCTAAATAATAAAAGTAGTATCTTGTGCACACAAGTGGATAATCTGTTTGGAGACACTGATTTGGGGTAGATAGAGAATACTTAATCCCTCACCAAAATAAACAAAGGGAAGAAGGAAGGGAGGGCAGATTGTGACAAAGAATATGGAAGACCAGGGCTCCTGGGTGGTTCAGTGGGT
This sequence comes from Mustela putorius furo, assembly GCF_011764305.1. Classification (NCBI taxonomy): domain Eukaryota; kingdom Metazoa; phylum Chordata; class Mammalia; order Carnivora; family Mustelidae; genus Mustela; species Mustela putorius. The sequence goes on from NW_025421987.1 coordinate 38,720,833, forward strand.
TAAGCTGCTCTCTGCTCAGCAGGGAGCCTGTTTCCTCCTCTTTCTCTCTCTCTGCCTGCCTCTCTGCCTACTTGTGATCTCTCTGTGTCAAATAAATAAATAAAATCTTAAAAAAAAAGAAAAGAAAAGAAAATGGAAGACCAAACCGTGGGCCAACCGTGGGTCAAGAAACATAGAAACCTACCGCTTAGCCTAGATTTTAAAATTTTTATTGTAGGGGTGCCTGGGTGGCTTAGTTGTTAAGCATCTGCCTTCAGCTCAGGTCATGATCCCACACTCTTGGGATAGAGCTGCGGGAAGCCTGCTTCTTCCTCTTCCACTCCCCCTGCTTATGTTCCCTCTCTCACTGTGTCTCTCTCTGTCAAATGAATAAATAAAATCTTTTTTTAAAAAATTTCATTGTAACCATAGCCCCTTTTTGTCTCATAATGTGTTAGTAACAAATGGGAAAGGCATCATACACTTTAAGACAAGCTTTTCAGGTCTCTTTGATATAAAGTAACCTTTAGAGGACACTTGAGAGGACTTTAGAAATCAAGGCACCGAGTTTTAGGAGGACTGTTTCATGACTTTACTTGGAGAAAAGGTTTCCTGTCTGCTCTGTGATGCAGACAGAATGTGTGGTATGTGTAGTATGGCCTTAGTGAAGCTTTCTTTTTTATCCTTCATGTGCATTACAGTGCCCAGTGTATGATCTCGACCACAATGTGGAATTTAATGGTGTGTATCAGTCCATGACCAAGAAAGCTGCCATCACCCTGCAGGTGAGACATCACTTCTGTGTCCACTATTGTCAACTACAATGCACAGTTTATGGTCAGGTTACCTGTTGGACCAGCATCCAGAAGTTATCATCATTCACTGTGTGCCTTGGATCTCTTTCCTTTATGATAGGTTTTAAAATAAAGATTGCTGGGTACCTGGGTGGCTAAGTGGGTTAAAGCCTCCGCCTTTGGCTCAGGTCATGATCTTGGGGTCCTAGGATAGAGCCCCACATTGGACTCCCTGCTCAGCAGGGAGTCTGCACCTTCTCCCTCTCCCTATACTCTTCTCTAACCCCTACTTGTACTCTCTCTCTCTCTCTCTCTCACTCTCTCTCTCAAATAAATAAAATTTTTAAAAAATAAAATAAAATAAAGCAAAGATCGCTACTTCTGAAATCAAAGCCCAGGCCATGGGCTTTGCCCCATTCCCCTTGCGAAGTCCTGGGAACCCATGATGCAGTGGGACACATATCTGACAGAGTGCTTAGAGAGGTAGGATGAGATGCCAATCTCCTCATTGGGGGTTGCCAATTTAGTGTGAAGCTTGATCTATTTAAAGGAATTGAACCAATTCTAATACTCTATATACCTATAACAGTAACCAAAAGAGGACTTCCATTCTGGACAGAATGGATATGTTCAAAGGAATATAGACCACATGTGTATAGCAGTTCGCCCTTTTGTCATTTGTCATTAAGTTATATCAATGGCAGTTTTATAGAAAAATGAATATATATCATGTCAGTAGATTTTCAGAAAGATTCTGTTCCTGCCTTTAGGGTGGTGTTTACCCAAGTTACTTACAACTTGGTCTGTTCTCCAGGGTAAGGTGATACTGTTTACTGAATAACAAGGAATGAAGAGAGGTTAATTATAATTTAGCTATCAAATGTCAAAAGTTTTATTAAGCTTTAATTTCTTAGTGCTTCAGTTTTGATACACCAAATAGCTGTTCTTGTTCACTCATGAGTAGGGGGACTGGGACACAGAGAAGCACACTTAGAGAAAGTTAAAGCCAGGACTTAACAACTCAGGTCTCCTCACTTAATCTTCACATCCCTAACTTAAATTACTTAATTGTGGCTGTGTGACTTTCAGGAAAGTCATTTATCATTAGATTTTTTTTTAATTTCTTAAAGATTTTATTTATTTATTAGAGAGAGAGAGAGCGCACAAGCAGGGGAAAGGGGCAGAGAGAGAGGGAGAGGCAAACTCGCGCTGAGCAGGGAACCAGATGTGGGCTCGATCCTAGGACCCTGAGATCGTGACCTGAGCTGAAGGCAGACGCTTAACCCACTGAGCCACCCAGGCACCCCTATCATTAGATTTTTAAATAATAAAGACTTAATATAGTGAACCTAAAACACTCTAGAGTATGCTTATTTTAAAAACAGCATATACAAGTATTCATTATTAAACACAGGCTATTGACATATTTTTTTTTACCTGGGACCTATTACAGTTCTAAGCACCTAAGTGGACACAACATAGAGTGAAATTAGAATAGTGTGTCTATTTGCTTGAAATTTTTGTGTGTAGCAATTATTTTATTGTGGATAAAATCTGGAGTAAATCATGGGTATCTGAAGGTTCTTTCTAAGAAATAAGAAGGCAGGGGTGAACTCCACTTTTCTTCTCTTTCCTCTCTCCCTGCCTCCCCCACCCCCACCATGCACTTTCTCCCCTTTTACTACCCTTTCTTACTCTCACTAGTTGTTATGTCTCACACAGAAGAAGGATTTTCCAGGCGAGCAGTTCTTCGTGGTATTTGTGATAAAGCCTGAAGATTACGCCTGTGGAGGATCTTTCTTTATCCAGGGTAAGAAACAGTCCCTCAGACCACGTGAGGTATATACTCTCAGTAGACCTTTTACTCAACAGATATTTGGCTTTATGAAATAATGATTTTACGTAGCATATCAGGGTCCACTTTCTAAGATCAATTTGGTAATGGAGCCACTGTATTTATCAGCAGTTATCATTTCCACAGGATGTACAAGGAAAATTCAGAGTTCTCAGTTTCAGTTGCCAAAATTATACCTGGCAAGATGGTAAGAAATCAAAGTGGGACAGTTTCTCCCCATGACAGGGATTGTGTGAGCCCTTAGGCACAGAACAGATGGTTCTGGGTAACTACCCAGGAACCACTGTGGGAAAGGCACAGGCTGCTTACTGAAAACCAGACCCCCAGCAGCTGATGAACCACACGTGATTAACACAGAGGGTGTCCACTATTGAGTTTAACATGGTTCCCTTGCCAATTAGGTGAAATTTCAGCTTCTGCATTCTTTAATCTCTTAATTATGCAGTCTAGAGTTTTGCCAGTGTCTGTTGATCTTTGGTAAACTACAAGTCCTTCTATGACTATATAACAAAAAACAAAGTTTCACTGGCTGGAATAATGGAAACCAAAAGATGAGACAGCTTTTGTTTTTGTGGCTATTTCCTTCAGATGTCTCTGGCCTACTGAGCCACTCGGATAGCAGAGGAAGGGTCGAGCCTTCTTCACTCAAGAAGTGGGGGCTGCAGTCTCATTGCTTCAATACTACCAAAATGCACCAAGCAAAGGCCACATTGAAAGTTTGGCCCAAAGGGGGTATCAGATGGTCTGCAGCTTTGGAGGCTAGGTTTTCCTCCAGTTCTTGCTACAAGGAAATTCAACAACCAGAGCTAATTGTGGACAGTTTTTGAACTGTTCAGATGAAAGGCCAAGAACCAAGTATCTGATCTACTGTGCCTCCTTCTTTTTTTACCAGGAAAGGAGAACCAAACCTGGAATCTACAACGAACAAAGAACCTTAAAGTGACCATTGTTCCTTCCATTAAAGGTCAGTGTTGGCTCTAGGATTCAATAGAGAACAATTTCTATGTCAGGAAGTCAGTCATATGCATCGTTACTCATGTCATCCTTCCAGAGAAACATCGTAAGAAAACTGATATTTACCTTAGAGATAGAAGAGACAGTCAAAGCATTCTGTTAAATCTCTTCCAGAAAGAGAGGGAGCTCAATTGTGAAGTTGTATACAGGAAGTCCCTTCCTAGCTTCCACTGGGTACTCATGACTATGAAAGGCGGCATTTGTGGATAAGTCTGGGGGAACTCCAGCAGCTTTGTTGCCTTTGCGGCAAATGGAAATGTATTAGGATTTCAAAATGGGTGTGATGGAGATGGGCCCTTGAAGCTGTCCTATCCCAAACACGGTCCTCTTTTCTCCTGGGGACTTGCTGACTAAAGTTGTTTCTCTTCCCTTAGGATCTGTTTATGTGAAATCCATCCTTCTCAGTTCCCTCATCTTCTTCTCCTTCTACCTGGGATGCCTGCTCATTGCATTTGTTCATTATATCAGGTAGGTCAAGAATATCAAGAAATGTTCACCCCCTTCTCCTGTTTCTGCATTGGGCTTTAGAGCCGTATTGACCAGATTCAACTCTACCTCAACCACCAACTGTGTGACCTTGGGCTAGTTACTAAACATTTCTGTGCTTCAGTTTCCTACTCATCAAAATGAGATCATCATTTCCCTCCTGGAATTGTAAAACTGCAGTGTTTAAGTCAATGTCCTACACAGAGTAAGTGCTGGTAGAATGTTAGTTCTTTTCATAGTTAATAAAACTCAATGGAAAGACAGTGTGGGTATTTTTTTGGACCAGAAAGTCTTATAAATCCTATGGACTGTAGGAAATGATAAGTTCTTCCTCATATGGAGAAACACACTAGATATTCCATAAATAGTTTTAAATATTCCATCAACAAGTAAATTAATGCCTGAAATAATTCTTGAGGTATAATAAATAGCAGGGGTGATGTGCTCTGCTACTGCATTACCAGCTGCTTTCTTTCTACTGCAGCATCAATTTTCCAGTAAAATGTCCCTGGAGAGATAAAAGGAGATGATTGCACTGTAATTTGACCAAGACAATTTCCCTTTCCAAGAGTTTGGAGCCCATAATAAAAAGAGCCCCAGTTTCTCCTTGCATCTCTGTGCAGACCCAAACACTGTGAATTCTGTACTTTGTTGTGGTCTCTGGGAAACAACTACAAAGGAATGGCAGAAGGCCTACAATAAACAAATGTTCTTTCCCATCTTGAACATGTAAAGAAAACAAAGCATGGGTTTTCAACACAGTGTTCTCAGACTCCTGGGCAAGTTCACAGCATCAGTAGAAAACCTTCATGGCCACTACTAGCACAGAGCTGTCTCAGCGATCCAGGCCTCTTTCTGGTTCAAACAATAACTCTCTTCAGGGAACTTTATAGAACCTTTCAATTGAGAAACTGAATTTTAAAGCCCTGGGACTACCACTGGCCACATCTGGCACAATTTGACCATCAAAATCATTAAGAATAATACGGTTATAAACCATTGAGAAAAATAGAAATCCATGAATCCAAACTGATAAAGAAAAGAAGGAAGGAAGGGAGGAAGGGCAGGCCTAAATACCTCCAGATACAAATCTGAAGTCACTAAAACAGGCACACATTAGGGAAGGGAGCCATTAGCAAATGCTGACGGTGTAAGGGAGGACTCTTGCCTACATCAGAATGCCAAAAGCTGAACTGAAAATATGGAGGGAATGCTGCAGTTGGAAAATCATCCTTTTGCATAGATTAACAATCATTGGTGGATACTAATCTAAGAGGGGAATCTGATGAGAATCCAGGTACTACACTGCCGTAAAGTGCATCCCCATGATTTGCTTCCTAGTTGTAAGAGAAACATAGTGACTCAACAACGGAAACGCAGACTCGGATTGGCTGGGTGATCAAAATTAATGTGAGCAAGGGGAAGAGGACGTTGTGTGCCCCCACATGGGATGCTCTGAGGAGACAGCACCATGGATGCAACAGTCCAGCCAGAAATGCATGTTTTGTATGAAATCCTGAGGGAAAATTGATCCAATTCAAAATGACAAACACTCTATTAGAATGTGTCGTCCAAGACAAAGGCAGGCCGCAGAAATGGCCTAGATAGAAGGAGACAAGAGATACGGGCAGCTAAAGGCAACACCTGGTCTCAGATTGGATCTTTTGCTAGAAGAAGAATATGCTATAAAGGACATTATTGGATCAGTTAACAAAATCGTACTACAGACAGATTAGATAAGAGTAACATATTGAAGTAAAATTTGCTGAATTTGATGGTATTGTGGTTAAGTAAGAGAATATCAGAATATCTTTATTCTTTGGAAGTATTGAGGGTGCCTGGCTGGCTCAGTCAGTAAAGCATGGGACTCCCGGGGTCATGAGTTTGAGCCCCGTGTTCGGTATGCGGCTTACTTTAAAAAAAATGGAAATACTTGGGAATAACAGTTCATGACATAAGCAACTTACTTTCCCATGATTCAAAAAATTATATATATTTTTGTGTGTGTTATATATATCATATATATATATGATATATATATATATCGTGCAGAATGATAAAGCAAATGGGCTATCTTGCTATCAGTAAGTGAATCTAAATAAAGGCTATATGGGTGTTCTGTATTTTATTCTTACTTTTACCACTTCTCTGTAAATTCAAAGTTATTTTCTAATAAAAGTTAAAAACAAAAACCCCCATGTACAGGCAAACATATCTGGAAAGTATGTACATTAACTGATTACCAGCCTACTTAATTTACTAGATCACAATGGCTGACATTTAATAGGTACCCTGCTGGGCCCTCTAAGCTAGCTGATTATCTCAGCAAATACCCTACAACAAGGACTAGTATTATCACCACTTGAAGGTTAAGGAAATTGAGGCCTCGAGAGGTGAAACAGTTGAACCAAAAATTCATAGCCAATAAATGAGGGAGCTGGGATTTGTCTGAACTTGCAGGCAGTCTGGGTCCAGAGCCTGCCAGGCTGGTCAAGATGGATCTGGAGTGGTTGGGGCATGTGAGGGAGGGCAGTCCTGATCAGGGAGGCCAAGACAAAAGTCAGGCCCCCCAACATGGGTGCGATTGGAAAAGGACCCAAAAAGCTTTCCATTTTGACTCAGATGAGCTCCAAGCTCATGCAAAAAGAAGTTCATCTCTTCTGCCTCTCTTAGGAAGACCATCTCTATGCCTGATGATTTAAATTTTAGAAGATAGGATTTTTACCTCATTAGTTAACTAGCATGGGTAATCAATATACAAACAGACAAAAAGTTAAGATCTGGATATCAGTCTCCTTAAAGTTGTCATTCGGCCTACAGAAGAAAGCACAGTTTTTGCAAGTTGTGGTATAAGGCTCTGTTGAAACCTCTGGCTGCCGGATTATTTTGCTACAGTCGACTGCACAAGCATGGATTCTTTCCAAATATAGAGAACCTGAAAATAGAAATCTAGAGACATAAGAACTATCTGGCATTCTTTTTTTTTTTTCTAAAGATTTTATTTACTTATTTAACAGACAGAGATCACAAGTAGGCAGGGAGAGAGAGAGGGGAGGAAGCAGGCTCCCAATGAGCAGGGAACCCGATGCAAGCCTTGATCCCAGGACCCTGAGATCATGACCCGAGCAGAAGGCAGAGGCTTTAACCCACTGAGCCACCCAGGTGCCCCCATCTGGCATTCTTAATAAGAGGACAGACTGAGGGAAAATGTTAATGGAACTCTTCCCTCATTGAACTAAGCAGAAATAACAAAGTTTTCTACAAAACCAAATGAAGCCAGTCCTGGAGCATAAGGCCACTTGCTTGGTGTACTCCCTGTACTTTATTATTAATGTATGTGGGATTTGCAGTATATGCTATGAAGTCAGAATGAAACATGGATAAGAGACTTGGCTCCCACCCTCGGGAAGCTAAGAATCCAAGTACTAGCTGTACCGACTTGAACCTAAACCCCCGTTCCCCTGCCATTCCCAGCCACAGTCCATTCAACAAGCATTCAAGGAGCCACTACAATAAATGTGCCGACCCTGGGGCAAACACTGGATACATGTTCTCTTACTCATTTCTCCCAACCATCCTGCCAGACATTGAGTTCAAACCGCACACTCCTGGGAGCATTCACCCTTCCCTTGCTTCTTCCACCGGTTATCGATGGCCACAGTAATGCTGCATAACAATCAACCACAAAAACTCCAATGGCATACAGCAATAAGTAGTTAAGTTTACTTAAAAATCTCCAGGTCAGGGACGCCTGGGTGGCTCAGTTGGTTAAGCAGCTGCCTTCGGCTCAGGTCATGATCCCAGTATCCTGGGATCGAGTCCCACATCGGGCTCCTTGCTCAGCAGGGAGCCTGCTTCTCCCTCTGCCTCTGCCTCTGCCTGCCATTCTGTGTGCCTGTGCTCACTCTCTCCCCCTCTCTCTCTCTGATAAATAAATAAAATCTTTAAAAAAAAAAAAAATCTCCAGGTCAGCAAGATGCTGCCGCTAATCCAGACCCGGACTCAGAGCTCTCCGCTGGGTGTGGTCACAGTGTGAGATCACCTGGGGAGTCCTCGAGAGTGGCCTCCTGCAGGACCGGCCTCAGCAGCCCTTGATCTCTCCCGTTCCAGCCGGCTGACCCTGGCTTCCTGTATCTCTGAGAGAGATGACAGAAGAGCGCAAGGCCTGCTTAAGACGTAGGGTCAGCAGTGGCATCTATCACTTCTCCCTTCCAGTAGTCAACGCAAGTCCTGCGGCCAGCCTTGATTCCAGAGGTGAAGATACAGACTCCACCTTTTGATGTAAGGAGCTGAATGCAAGAGGAGGTGTCACCGTTTTGTAATCAGCTGGCCCTGTTCTCATCTCCTATTTTCTCTTTGCACCTGGGATACTGCCCGCCTCAGACTAGCTTTCTAAATCATTTAACCCCTCTACTGAAGAATTCTGTCAGCTCCGAAACCTATGGCAAATGTGGATAAAGGCTGTTAGTACAAACACATCATCTTTTATGAGTCCATAGAATTGCTTGCCAGTTAATATCACTAGGATTGTTTTAAAAAGAGATTTCAACAAGTGTCGGTGAGGATGTGAAGGAAAAGAACCCTCGTGGACCGTTGGTGGGAATGCAAACTGGTGCAGCCACTGTGGAAAACAGTATGGAGTTTCCTCAAAAAGTTAAAAATAGAGCTACCCCATGACCCAGTAATGGCATTACTGGGTATTTACCAAAAAGTACAAGAGCATTAATTAAAGAGTATTATGCTAAGTGAAATAAGTCAGTCTTCTAGAGAGACAAAGACTATTTGACTTCACTCATGTGGAATCTAAGAAACAAAACAAATGAGCAAAGGGGGTGTGGGGGAATAAGAAAGACAAAGCAAGAAACAGACTCTTAACTATAGAGAACAAACCGATGGTTACTAGAGTGGGGGGCGGGGATCAGTGAAACAGGTGAGGGGGATTCAAGAGTGCACTTACCATGATGAGCACTGGGTAATGTATAGAGGTGTTGAATGACTATATTGTACACCTGAAATTAATATAACACTGTATGTTAACTGTACTGGAATTAAAATTTAAAATTTAATTTTTTTTTAAAAAGGGACTTTGCCAGAGCTTCATTTGCCAGCTAAAACAGTTAAGCCAAATTGTAGCTGTTCTCTTTAAAAATATATTTTTTTTCATTCAACAAACGTTTAGTTGTAATTTCCTATGTGCCAGGCTCTGTCCCAGAACTTAAGGATGCAGTGGTGAACAAGAGAGTCTAGCTCCGGCTCCAAAAGAGCTTATATTGTACAAAGGAAAAACACACAAGCAAGCAATTAACAAAGCAAATAATTTCAGCTAGTGACAGGAGGAGAAAAAATAAAAAAACACTGTAGTGTGATAGAGAATGGATTGGGAAAGCTACTTTAGATTTGATTTGTTCAACAAGGAAGATCTCTCAGAAGTGAGACTTCAATAGCAAAAAGGAGCCAACCGTGTGAGGATGTGGTGAGAGAGTGGCCCAGACAGAGAACAATAGCAAAGGCCCTGAGGCAGGGATGAGTCTAGGAACAAAAGAGGTATGAAGAGAAGTTCTTCCACCAAACGTACTAGGATCAGGAATGTGCAACTTCTAGAGTTGCCATCTGGAAGTAAACAAGAGCACGTACCAAAGCGCAAGCATGTCTAACCCCTAACTTTCCTCCTCCCTGACTCTAAGCTCACATCCAAAAGAGACGCTCCTTTTGTGAGATGATGGTAATTCACATCTTAGTGTTTCACGGACATTCCCAAATGATATACCTGGCTTTTTTAGTAAAAGCTTTACTGAGACATAATTCACAGATCATAAAATTCACCCTTTTAAAGGATACGGTTCAGTGGTTTTTAGTATATTCACAGTTGCAAAAACCGTCACCACTATTTGATTTTCATCACCTCCAAAAAGAAACTTTCATCGAGATTACAGGATATAAGATCGATATACAAAAATCAGTTGTATTTCTATACACTAGCAATGAACAATCCAAGCATGGAATTAAGAAAACAATTCCATTTTCAATAGTATCAAAAATAATAAAATACTAAGGGCATGTGGGTGACTCATTAGGTTGAGTGTTTGACTCTTGGTTTTAGCTCAGGTCCTGACCTGGGATCGAGCCCCACATGAGGTGGGGGTGCCGGTGCACACTCAGCAGGGAGTCTGCTTGAGGATTCTCTCTTTCTCCCTCTCCTCCTCCCTCTGCTCACACTCTCTCTCCAAAATAAATGAATGTTTTTAAAAATAATAAGAAACTGGGGCACCTGGGTGGCTCTGCCTTCAGCACGGGTCGTGATCTTAGGGTCCTGGGATCAAACCCCACATCCAGGGTCTCTGCTCAGAAGGGAGCCTGCTTCCCCCTCTCTCTGCCTGCCTCTCTGCCTACTTGTGATCTCTGTCAAACAAATAAATAAAATCTTTTAAAAATAATAATAATAATAATAAACTTAATACATTTAACAAATTAAATATAAGATTTGTACACTGAAAATGACCAAACGTCCTTGAAACAAATTAAAGAGGACCTAAATAAATGGAACGATAACCCATGTTCATGGTTTGGAAGACTGAATATTACTAAGATGGTGTAGTAAAATCATGGCCCCCAAAAGATGTCCAAATCCTAACATCCAGAACTTGTAAACATGTTACTTTACATGGCAAAAAGAAATTTTACAGATGTGATAAATTATGGACATTGTTCTGGAGTATCCATGTGGGTACAATCTAATCACAAGGGTCCTTGTAAGAGGGAGGCAAGTGGGTCAAGGGCAGAAGGAGATGTGATAATGGAAGCAGAGGTTGGAGCAGTGCACTTTGATGGTAGAGGAAGGGGCTATGAGTCAAGGAATGCAGGTGGCCTCTAGGAGCTAGACAGGGCAAGGAAAAGTGTAATCCCCCAGGAGAGTCTGGAAGGAATACAGCCCTGCTTGCTACCTTGGTTTTAGCCATATAAGATGCATTTTGGAATTCTGACATCCAGAACTGTAAGATAATAAATTTATATCATTCTAAGCCATTAAGTTTGTGATAATTTTTTACAGCAGCAACAGAAACTAAAACACATTGGGACAATACTCCCCAAACTGATCTATAGATTCAAAACAATCCCTATCAAAGTCCCAGCTGACTTTCTTACAGAAACTGACAAACTGATCTAAAAATTCATAGGGAAATGCAAGGGACCCAGAATAGGTAAAATAGTCATTTAAAAAAAAAAAAAGAACAAGAACAAAACGGGAGGTCTTACACCTTTTGATATCAAAACTTACTACAAAGCTGCATAATCAAAACTTTGGTGCTGATATATGGAAAGACATATAAATCAATGGAATAGAATCGAGAGTTTAGAAATAAACTCCTTACATCTATGATCCTATTTTTAATAAGGGTACCAAGATAATTCAATGGAGAAAGGATATTCTTTCCAACAAATGTTGAGACAACTGGGTATCAACCTGAAAAAGAACACAGTTTTGCCCCTACCTTATACCATAGGAAAAAATTAACTCAAGGGGTGCTTGGATGGCTCAATCAGCAAAGCACGTGACTCTTGATCTCTGGGTCATGAGATCAAGGCCCACAGTGGGTGTAAGGATTACTTAAGAAAAAAAATTTGGGGGGTGGCTGGGTGGCTCAGTCAGTTAAAGTGGCTGCCTTCGGCTCAGGTCTTGATACCAGGGCCCTGGGATCGAGCCGCACATGGCGCTTAGCAGAGAGCCTCCCTCTGCCTCTGCCTGCCACTGAGCCCACTTGTTCTCTTTCTGTCAAATAAATAAATAAAATCTTTAAAAAATAAATATAAACTTAAATAAAATAAAATCTTTTTAAAAATGAACTCAGATCAAAGATCTAAATATAAGAGTTAAATCTATAAAACTCTTAGAAGAAAACATAGGTGTAAATCTTTTGTAACCTTGGATTAGGCAATAGTTTCTTAGGGCACCAGAAGCATAAGTAACAAAAGAAAAAATATAGATAAATTAGACTTCATCAAAATTAAAACTTTGGTACTTTTTAAAAATTTTTTTAAAGATTTTATTTATTTATTTGACAGAGAGAGGGAACACAAGCAGAGGGAGCAACAGGCAGAGGGAGAGAGAGAAGCAGACTCCCTGCTGAGCAGAGAGCCTGATGTGGGATAAGTTGAACTGATGCAGATGCTTAACCAACGGAGCCACACAGGGACCTCTGTGCTGCTGCTTCTTCTTCTTCTTCTTCTTCTTCTTCTTCTTCTTCTTCTTTTTTTTAAATATTTATTTATTTTATTTTAGAGAGAGAAAGAGAATGGGAGCTGGAGGGACAGAGGGGGAGGGAACAAGAATCTCAAGCAGGCTCCCCACTGAGCGCAGAGCTGAACATGGGGCTCCATCTCTCAATCCTGACATCATGACCTGAGCTGAAACCAAGAGTCAGGTGCTTAACCGGCTATGCCACTCAGGAACCCCAAAACTTCTGTACCTTTAAAGGGCCTATCAAGGAAGTGGCTCAGTGGGTTAAGCCTCTGCCTTCAGCTCAGGTCATGATCTCAGGGTCCTGGGACCAAGCCCCTGCAACGGGCTCTCTGCTCCATAAGGAGCCTGCTTCCCTTCCTCTCTGACTGCCTCTCTGCCTACTTGTGATCTCTGTCTGTGGAATAAAGAAAAATCTTTTAAAAAAATTTTTTTAAAAAGGAAGTGAAAACACAACACAAAATGGGAGAAAATGTTTGTGACGCATATCTGTTAAGAGTCTAGTATCCATACTATATAAAGAATTCTTATAAGCCAATGATACAAAGAAAAATAAATAAAAAGGGCAAAGGATTTGAATAGATATTTCTACAAAGAAGATAAACAAGTGGCCCACAAGTATATGAAAAGATGCTCAACATCATCAGCCATCAGGGAAATGTAAATCAAAACAGCAATGAGATACCACTCCTTATCCACTAGGATGACTACAGTATTTTTTTAATGGAAAACAACAAGAGTTGGTAAAGTTGTGGAGAAATTGATACCTTACACAATGCTAGTAGGAATACAAAATAGTTCCTGCTATAATACTACTGTGGAAAGTTTTGAAAAAAAAGAAAAATACAGTTACCTAATACCCAACACCTCCGTACCTAGGTATACCCAAGAAAATTCAATATCCACACAGAAACTTGTACTCAAATGTTCATAGCAGTGCTATTCCTGACAACCAAAACATGGAAACAACCAAATGTCCGAGTGTAAACAAATAAATGAAACATGGTGTACCATACAAAGGAGTATTATTCAATCATAAAAGACTGATGTATTGATTCATGCTACATATAGATAAACTCTGAAAGCATTATGCTTAATGAATGAAGCCAGTCGAAAAAAGACATTTAGTATGGTTCACATGAAACTTCCAGAACAGGCAAATATATAGAGACAGAAAGTAGATTTGTGGTTGTCTGAAATGTACATAAGTGGGTATTGGGGAGTGACTGCTAATAGGTTTTTAATTTGGGGGGTGATGGAAATTTCTGGAATTAGATAATAGTGATAGTGGCACAGTATTGTGGGTTTTTAAAAGATTTATTTATTTGTTTGTTGTTTGTTTGTTGGAGAGAGAGCACAGGTAGAGGGAGAAGGAGAAGTGGCTTCCCACTGAGCAGGGAGCCTGATGCAGGACTCGATCCCAGGACCCTGGGATCATAACCTGAGCTGAAGGCAGACGCTTAACTAACCGAGCCACTCATTTGCATAATTGCACAGTTTTGTGAACATATTAAAATTCATTGAAATGTACACATTGAAGGGTGAACTTTATGGTGTGTGAATTATCTGAAAATAAAGGAATCTGGGAATAAATTAATGAATTTATGCACGTAGAAACATGCTTAGGAGTGGAATTGGCCATATGATAAGTCTATGTTTAACTTTCTGAGGAACTGCCAAAGAGTTTTCCAAAGTGGCTACACCATTCTACAGTCCGGCCAGCAGTGTGTCAGGGTGCCAGTTTCTCCACATGCAAAGGCTCATTTTTAAGAGATTCTAGCAGACAATTCGGCAACAAAGTCTATGGGGAACAAAAGTAAAAGGCCGAGGTTTTCACTATCTTAGAAGCATGTGTGTGCGTTTGTTTACAGGTTTCAAAGAAAATCCATCGATGGAAGCTTTGGTTCCAGTGATGGTAAGAAAAACCCTGGTTTCAAATTCAAATGATTATCGAGTGTGTGGCAACATCCCATTTGGTGGTACTTTTCTCTCTTTGCCCAATTTCCAAACTCTCTCTCGTCCTCTCCCACAGAGTAATCTAATCTGCACTCTTTCTACAGAAAGCAGAGCTAGTGAGAAGCAGTTTTCACAGTTGGTAATTACTGAGCTGTGGAGCTCATGCTAAAAACCTTTGCTCAGAGTGTCCCTTGCAGTTATCCATACCATTTATCAGCCATTCATCTTTTTTTAAAAGTTGAGTCTTTTCTAGGATGTAAATCGTTGTCCCCAAACTGACTTGTGAACAAAAGTAAGAATTTATTGTGTCAACTCTAATACAGAGCTCACTTTTCCCAAATTGAGAAAGAGGCTTTTTTTTGTTCACGTAGCTAAAAACCTGAAATGTTTGAAACTAATTAGTATAATAAAGAGTATAATAACTCTTTGATTATTTGACCATCGTAAGATGCCCTTTCCTCCAGTCTGATAATTGAACAAAGGAATTCAATTACCTTATCTTTTTATCAAGTCTTTAAAAATTTTAACTGTCCTCATTTTTTTAATTGAGAAATAATTGACCAGTAATACTGTGTAAGTTTCAGGTATGAACTCAATGATTTGGTATCTGTATATACTGCAAAACAATCAGCACCGTGAGTCTGGTTAACATCCATCACCACAGAGAGTTACAATTTTTTTTTTCTTGTGATGAGAACTTGTAAGATCTACTCTTTTAGGAACTTTCAAATATATGATAAGTAGCATGAACTACAGTCACCAAGCGGCATCTTACATCCCCAGGACTCATTTATCTTATAACTGGAAGTTTATATCTTTTGTAAATGTCTAAATCAGTGTGAGTTACTCAGTGTTTGTAAGTTCTTTGGCATAGAGTGCTTATTTGGAAAAGGAACGATGAAATGAAACTTGATTTTTAAGTCACATACAGCAGATATTTAGTTCTGTGTTTTCTGTACTTAAATGAGCCCGCAGAATATTAGAAAGACACAAACCCGTCCCCTACACACCCAGCAGAAACATTTCTCACTCTGCTGAAGGGCTGCTTCTCCTGCCTTCCTTTGATTTTTTGTCTTCCTCAATGTTAGCATGTTTATTTTTCCAGCCACCCAGGCAATTGGTTTTGATAACATTTCAACTGTGAAAGGACACCTGCTCTAGTGTCTTTAAAATTTGAAGTCCTACTTTCCCTTGTATTCATAAAATGTGTAAGTGAATCTGTCTTCTCTCTGGATCTCATCCTTTTTCTTCTGGTGTTCTCCAAGTTCTACTCTTAGTTTAGGTCTCCACTGAACTTAGAAAGCCTTACTAATCAGATGCCATTGGTGCTCTGTGAAAGAAGGGTCTGTTATTTTTATTTTATGAGTGAAGACATTTTATTATTGTAATTCAAATTATTGTAATGATAATATTGTAATAATAATAAGGAATTTCCATGTTTGGAAGAGTTTCCTGAACAGTTCAATATAAGGGGGCAGAACTGAGTCCTCAGCCAGATCATTATCCAAGATCAAGAAGGCTCTGAAAATTAGCTACAAGCTACAGGCACCCTTCAGGTGACAAGCAGAAATGAATGAATGCATGAGTGAGTGATAGAAAGAAGGCAGGAAGGAGAGGAGGAGAGGAGAGGAAAGGAAGGGAGAGAAAGAGAGAGAAAAAGAGGAAGGGAGGGAGAAAGAGAGAGGGAGGGAAGAAGGGGGAGAGGGAGAAAGAAAGTAAAGATGCATCGGTTAGGATTCACATGGTTGCAAATAACAACAAAACAGAGCTCAAAACATGCTTAAATAATAAAGAGGCTCCTCCCTTTGCAAGTTGAGCAGAAGGGTGGGCTTCAGGGTTGACTGAGTCTGGTGGCTCTGGTCCCTTTCCCTGCCTTCCCTTGACTCTGCTTTACTTCCAGTGCTGATGTGAGGTGAATTAGTTTGACACCCTCGCCTGAAAATGTCCGAAAGGAAGGACTTTTTCAGGAGCACCCGGGAACTTCTCATATTTCACTGGTGTAGAGTGGATCATTGACTTATTGTTAAATCAGTCACTGCAAAGGAGTAGATTTACCTGCAGATCAATCAAGCCTACTTACAGAACTAGATCTTCTTCCTCTAAGACCTGTTTCTCAAACTTACATTGTTAATGTTACAGGCCAGGTAATTCTTTGTTGTTAGAGACTGTCCTGTGCCCTCTAGGATGTTTAACTGCATTCTTCACCTCTACCTAGTAGAAACCAGTAGTACACGCCATCCTCATGACAACTAAAAATGTCTCCAGACATTGCCAAACGTCATCTTGGGGACAGAATGGCCTCCCCACCTCTACAGCCCCAATTGAGAATATCTGACTTAAACACCCGGACTGCCAGGTGAGGATACCTGACCAAAAATCCCAGCTTAGTTAGGAAGTAGGGAATAGGATTGCTCACCACAAAGCGCTTTGAAATAGGGAAAGGTCAGGAGCCTTTTTTATGCAGACAGGCTATCTCGGAAAGATGGCCCATGACCACAAGTGAAACAAGACCTAGATGCCGAAGACAAGAGCAGAGAAGACACAGTCTACCCTAGGAAAAAACTAGTTAGCAACTCTTTTTTTTTTTTAAGATTTTATTTATTTATTTGACAGAGAGAAATTACAAGTACACTGAGAGACAGGCAGAGAGAGAGAGAGAGAAGGAAGCAGGCTCCCTGCTGAGCAGAGAGCCCAATCCCAGGATCCTGAGATCATGACCTGAGCCGAAGGCAGCGGCTTAACCCACTGAACCACCCAGGCGCCCCTAGTTAGCAACTCTTTAAAGCCCATCAAAGGGAGCATTGAGAAACCAGCCTGGAGCAAGAGACAGAAGCAAGTGAGGGACACTATCTATCTGAAAGCTAAGGTGAGATATTGGGGGGCTTTGCCTTGCCGAGGAACGAGGATACAGAAATGCCTTTCTCTCCCAGGGGTCCCATATCCATGCAACTGTGGGGGCTACAGGAAGATCAGTGGAGATCAGAGCTACAGGGAATAGCAGAGGCACTGGTAACCAGCGCAAAAGCTAGGAGTACTATATGAAAGGGAAGGAGGATCCCATTAGACTTGGGATCCACCCAGATCAGTGCGGACCCAGACGTCTGAAAGGGAGAGGACAAATGCTGCCACAAGAAGAAGATGAGGCAGGGAAAACTCTTACAAGAGAGAAGCAGCCCACTTCACTCAGCCCAGTAGGATGGTGGGAGGAAGATGGCAGGGGAGTGGGGTAATGACAAAGTGACCAGGTGAGCAGGACGTGTGTATCTTCCTCTCCGTGCTGAACTCTGGGAGTGTGGTTATGGACTATTGACAGGTTAAAAGGAAGACCAAAACAGGAGATTTTACCCAGATTGTCAGTGGGGACTCAGGATGCCTGTCTTTTTTTTTTTTTTCCTCACAAATATTCTCTTTATAGATAAGCTTAATATTGGTGGCAAATTTTAATAGAGTAGAAAGGCTTCACATGTATTGTTCATATATATATACATATATACACACACACATATATATATAAAGTTACTAAAGATAAATATATATATATATATATTTAACAAATATATATATATGTAAAGATTTATTTTGTCAGAGAGAGAGAGCACAAGCAAGGGGAGCAGCAGAGGGAGAGGGAGAAGCAGGTTCCCGGCTGAGCAGGGAGCCTGATGTGTGATACGATCCCAGGACCTTAGGATCATGACACAAGCCGGAGGCAGATGCTTAACCAACTAAGCCACTCGGGGAATCCCTGTTTATATTTAAAGTTTATGTATCTTTCTGAAGAGAGAAGCTCTCAAACTAATGTGCACTGAGGAGGCAGGTCAGCTCTGAGGCCCCAAGGCCTCTGCCCCCTGTGCGCTCTCCAGGTGGGGGGACCGTGAACCGAGGCCCATGCCAGCTCCTCCCCGCAGAGAGAGTTCCAGGAGCGCTCCCATCATTGGAGGAGTTCTAAGGCTGGATCTTTTCTATTCTAGTTGCCCTTTTAAACCAGGGCTTTTGTCTATGCCCCCAAGGCAGACGGATTTGCTCCCCGTCCCTCAGAACTATCCCTGCCGCCCCAGTTCCTCCAGGGCCGGTTGTTCGCATTAGCGCGGCTTTGTTTTTCCTGCTGTTCTATCTTTAGCTGTGCAGAAGCTGCTCAGTCAGCCCTCGGTTCTTCAGGAGGAATGGCTCTATAAATAGGTGCAGATTTGGTGTGTGCGTGGAGGAGGTAAGTTCAGTGTCTTCCCACGTTGCCATCTTGGACGGGAACTCTCTCCCCAACTTTTGAGACTTTGGGGATAGGTAGCCTGTTGGCATAAAACTGAAATTTCTCAGCAGTGAGTTCGTGTCATTTCTGACTCCCTCTTCAGCTTCCGACCTCCTGAGTCCAGAGACAGAAGAACACAGGACAATTATAAATATGAAGCCTCTGAAAGATCCAAACGTGCTCAAAGTGAGGTTTTTCTCCTCACACTGAGCATTCAACATAAAAAGCCAGCATGTGAGCATATCTTATGCAATGTTAACAAAGTAAACAGATGGCAAAGGGTTTGTGCTCAGGAAAAAAAAAAAAAAAAAGATGCCAGAACAAGTTTCTTCATTAAGATGAGCTCATTCACAACTTTATATGTTTACTTACTCCCAGCCAGAACATCTTGGTCTGTCCTATAAACTGATATTTTGTGTTTAATTCTTTCTGAATACCATAGAGAGTTAAATATAAGTATATAACTCCCCTTACGGAGCATCAAGTATATTTGAAGTTTGGGAGAGAACGCTTTGGTTTTCTGCATTCCATGAAGTCCTTAAATGTTAGAAAAATTAATAGAATACTGTTATCCAATGTTGGCCAATCTCATATTTAAGCTGAGCCTGTAGATGTCCACTGAGTTAACACATCTTTGTGTGCGGGCCACTGTAGTACCATGAAAATGCTGATGCTGTTGTCCCTCATAGAGCTACACGGGGCATTGCAGCCGCCTCCCAGTGGAAACTGCGGCCCGCGACTGTATCAGAACCACCGCCCGCTCAGTTACAAGCCAGAGCTGAGTATCAAAGGCAGTACCACCTCCGAGTCTGAACAGACCCACGCAGCTGGCTTTTGCTTTGTAATGAAGTTTCACCTCACAAAACAGGGATCGTTTTATTTGCTCGCTTGCTTTGATCTTAGCTTTTGTGTTATTTTCTTCCTTTGTTCACTCCCACAAAAATACTACTTCCCACAAACCATCACCAGACTCAAGCCTTTTCCTAGGCACAGTTCTGCTTCTCAGAGCAGAGGGCTTCTCAGTAACATCAAAATGCCCCAAATTGTGGGTGTTACGATTTTAGTGTCATTCTCTACCTATTCTTTACACATTTAATATTTTTAATTACATCTTTTTTAAAGGATGTAGGCTGATGGTTAAAAAGAGGGAGCTTAAAGCCACAGAGTTGACCCGTATCAAAATACAGCGTTTTTCACAGAACTAGAACAAATAATCCTAAAATTTGTATAGACGACAGAAGGCCCTGAATAGCCAAAGCAGTCTTGAAAAAGATGACCCAAACTGGAGCTTTCGCAATCCCAGATTTCAGGATATACTACAAAGCCGTAGTGATCAAAACAATCTGGTACTGGTGCAAAAATGACACGTGAAAAAAGGAAAAAGTCTCTTCAACAAATGGTGCTGGGAAAACTGGACAGCTATATACAACAGAATGAAACTGGACCACTGTCCTACATACCATACACAAAAAATAAGCTCTAAATAGATTAAAGACCTAAATCCATAAAACTTCTAGAAGAGAACATAAAGTGTAATCTCTTTGACACTGGCCATAGCAACATTAGCTATGTCTCCTTAGGCAAGGGAAACAAAGGCAAAAATAAACTCTTAGGACTACACCAAAATAAAAATTTCTGCACACCAAAGGAAACCATCAACAAAACAAAAAGACAACCTACTGAGTGGGAGAAGATATTTGCAAATGATTTATCCAATAAGGGATTATATCCAAAATATATGAAGAACCTATATGACTCAACACCAAAGGGAAAAAAAAAAAAACCCAGACAAATAATCCAATTAAAAATGGGTAGAAGAGGGACACCTGGGTGGCTCAGTCGGTTAAGCTGCTGCCTTTGGCTCAGGTCATGATCCCAGGATCCTGGAATCGAGTTCCACATTGGGCTCCTTGCTCATCAGGAAGCCTGCTTCTCTCTCCGCCTCTGCCTGCCACTCTGCCTGCTTGTGAGCTCTCTCTCTCTCTCTCTGACAAATAAATAAATAAAATCTTTTAAAAAAAATGGGTAGAAGACATGAACAGACATTTCTCCAAAAGGAGACATCCAATGGCCAACAGACACATGAAAAGATACTCAACATCAGTCATTATCAGGGAAATGCAAATGAAAACCACAATAAGATACCTGTCATACTGTCAGAATGGCTAAAATAAAAAACACAAGAAACAGCAAGTGTTGGTAATGATGTGGAGGAAAAAGAACCCTCATGCACTGTTGGTGGGAATGCACACAGGTGCAGCTATTGCGGAAAACAGTAGGAAATTTCCTCAAAAAATTGAAAAATAGAATTATCATATATCCAGTAATTTCTACTGGGCATTTACCCAAAGAAAATGAAAACAATAATTCAAAATGTTACATGTACCCCTATGTTTCTTGCAGCATTATTTATAATGACCAAATTACGGAAACAGCCCAAGTGTCTATAGGTAGATGAATGGATGAAGAAGCTGTGGGGTGTGTGTGTGTGTGTGTGTGTGTTTGTGTGTGTAACAGAATATTACTCAGGGACGCCTGGGGGGCTCAGTCCTTTAAGTGACTGACTCTTGGTTTCTGCTCAGGTCATGATCTTAGGATGGTAAGACTGAGCCTCATATCGGGCTACATGCTCAGCAGGGAGTCTGCCTCAGGATTCTCTCTCCCCCTTCTGTCTCTCCCCCTCGCACACTCTCTCTCTAAAATAAATAAATAAGTCTTTAAAAAGAAAAAGAATACTACTCAGCCGTAAAAAAGAATGAAATCTTGCCATTCGCAAGATTCGCATCGATGGATCTAGAGGGTATAATGCTGAGTGAAATTAGTCAGTCAGAGAAAGACAAATACCATATGATATCACTCATTTGTGGAATTTAAGAAACAAAGCAAACGAACAAAGAAAAAAAAAGATGAATTAAAAAACCAGATTTTTAAATACAGAAAATAAACTGGCGGTCGCCGGGGGAGGTGGGGGGGGGCGGTTGGGTGAAGCTGGTGATGGGGATTCAGAGCACACTGATGATAAACACCCGTTATGTATAGAATTGTCTAATCATGTCGTACACCTGGAACTAGTATAACACTGTATGTTAATTATACTTGAATAGAAAGTTTTAAAAAGAGTGAGTTTAAGCTCGGAAAGAGAAAAATGTGAAAGACACTGAGGGAAATGTAAAAGACCACATCACCTGGGATGAGCCCATCACCATGGTTTCTGTGAGACCCCCCACAGTGAACTAGACAGAAGATACTAGCCTGACCCAGTAGAGCATCATCGGCAAGCAGCAGCAGACCACCTAAAAAGCAAAGGTTGTGCTTAGATATGTCTTTAAAGTATCAGCTTGCTATAGTGGAGATGCAAATAAGTCTCAACCTCCTTGTCTCTTTTGAAAGATATTCTTGGGCACTCTGTGAAAGTAACACAATTGATATTCATATCTTGAAGGAAAATCCCTGTATTATTTTTCAGTTACGAAGATAATTTTGGGGGCACCAGGCCTTCAGCTCAGATCATGATCCCAGGGTCCTGGGATTGAGCCCCGTGTCAGGCTCTCTGCTCAGTAGGGAGTCTGCTCCTCCCTCTCTCTCTCTGCCTCTACCCTGCTCCCCTCCCCCCCATTCATATCCTCCTTTTCTCTCTCAAATAAATAAATACAATCTTTAAAAAAAAAAAAAGAAGAAGAAGAAGAAGAAAAGTTTTTGGGCACCTGGGTGGCACAGTCGGTTAAGCATCTGACTCTTGGTTTCAGCTCAGGTCATGATCCCAGGGTCAGGAGATCAAGCCCTAAGTGAGGCTGCATGCTGGGCGTGGAGTCTGCTTAAGATTCTCCCTCCCCCTCTCCCTCTGACCCTCCCCCTGCTCACACACACACACACACTCTCTCTCTCTCTCTCTCTCTCCCCCCCCACCCCACCAAAAGAAGAAGATAAGTTTTAACTGAAACCAATGCAATGAACCTCTTTCCATACACTGTCCGAGGAACTCTGGGCAAATCCTTGATTTCTCAAGTGTCTCCCTTATGTTATTTTAAAATGGTGGTCACACTACCCACCTCATAGGGCTATTGAAAAATTAAAAGGGTAAATTCTTGCAAAGAACTTCAAAGAATGTCTGACATACACTAAGTTATCAGTAAACACTGGCCAGTAGTAGTAGTAGTTGTTGTTAGTAGTAGCAGCAGCAAGCACAGCAGTAGTAACAGCAACGGGAGCATGGGTTACAGTAGCAGTACTAGTGGATGTGGGAATAGTAAGTGGGACTCATTACGGTCAGCAGTCGCAGCAGCAAAGCTCTGTGCTCTTAACTATGGCCAAATCTGTCCTAGGTCAAAGAGCCCATCAAATTGTACACGACGTTTCCACATGACACTGCTATTGCACACACAAAAAATTTAGTATTTCATACTTAAGCATCTGCAAATAACCTCCTTCTTTGCCTTGAAGTTGGATGAAAAGCATAGAGGGTGTTGACACCATGTTACATATTTACGGGTGAGCCCAAGAAGGGCCAAGCAACATCTACTCTCTTGAAGTCATAAGACACAGATCAAGGAATCCCCAGGCCTGGGGACAGTGCCAGGGAGTCTGCATTCTGAGGGCCTGGAAACAGCCTTGCCCACCAGGACTGCTGTATTAGCCAAAGGCCTTGCTGTCCAGCTGAGCCCACTCTTGGCTAAGCTACCAAAAGGAGGAAGGAAATGGAGTCTCCCAGGCCATCTTTTATCACCCGGCTAAATATTTGGAACTCAGGATTTAATTCTTTTTCTTCATGAAGAAAAGGAATGGACACACCAAGAGTTTAAAAACATGATATAGCCTACAAGTTGGCTTGTTTGTAATGTTTTTATTACCCACCAGTGGGAGGAAGTGTATGAGGTGCGTGAGGAGAGCTGGCTGTGACAAGAGATGAACTGTTGGAGGCTTTTGGTTCCACGTATTATGTATTAGGGCAGGAACGTAAGCTGTAAGGAGGTGTATTTTCTATGAAGAAATGGAAAGATATTTACAATGAGGTTGTTATAGACTATCCTCAGTTATGTGTCTTCACTGAAAATGTATTTCCCTGCAACAGTATACCAGACTGACCAGTTAACCCACAGACTCTTTTTTTTTTTTTTTTTTGACTGGAATGTGATACAAGCAACCTCACCTCAGAAGAAAGATACAATATTGTGATTCCCACCAACCTGATAACATCCCAGATCTTGGACAAAGCTCAGGAGGCAGTGAAGACATATTCTCCTGCATCTCCACAGACCAGGGTGGCTCCTGGAAACATTGTAGCATTGTAGCATTAGAGAAACATCCTAGATAGGCTGCTTGTTTGTGGCTTCTCCTCTCCTTGTTCAGCTCTGCCTAATCCTCAGAGGTGGATAAACTCACTGAAGAGCATCTTGCCTCATAACCAAGGAGACCGTCGGGAGATGTTTTCCTCCGATGCTTGCGGTGGCCTGGCTCCAGAGGACACCACCAGACTTAGGAACGAGGTCGCTCCCTGGGCTGCTACCAGGAGAACCTCAATGGAAACATTTGAGGAACGTTATCTTATTCGATTTTTCTCTCCCTGCCAACAGACATTTGGCAGCAGATCCAGAAATCTCTCTCAAAATATCTCACATTCTTCCTCATCCCCAGCTCAGTTGTCATCATTGGTTGCTCTGAGGAGTGGAGTAATTTCCTCCCTATCTGGGCTCATCCTGCAGATAGGGTACTGCTAAATGCTATTTTAAAAACATCCAAATTACAGTGCTTTAATTCCGTGTTTCTGTTCAGTGGTGGCCTTCCTCAAAATAATTTCAAGACCTATGCTCCTTTGTTCTTGGGATCCTGCAGTCCCTTCAGGCAGAAACCAGGAGGGATTTTTTTTCCCTGTAAAGTGTCAAAGAGCAAATCATGTCAGACGTCTCTCTCGCCATTTCTCAACTCTGCCACTATAGCCAAAGGCAGCCATAGACGAACCCAAATGACCGTGGCTTTATTTCCATAGAACTTCATATATGAACACTGGAATTTGAATTTCATATAATTTTTACCTGTCATGAACTCTTCTTTTGATTTCATTCCCCAACCATTAAAATTTTAAAACCATTCCTACTTCAAGAGGCAGACAAAAACAAGACCTGTACCCCTGGGGCTAATAATATATGTTAATTTAAAAAAAAAGAAAGAAAGAGGGGCGCCTGGGTGGCTCAGTGGGTTAAGCCGCTTCCTTCGGCTCAGGTCATGATCTCAGGGTCCTGGGATCGAGTCCCGCATCGGGCTCTCTGCTCAGCAGGGAGCCTGCTTCCCTCTCTCTCTCTCTGCCTGCCTCTCCACTACTTGTGATTTCTCTCTGTCAAATAAATAAAAAAAATCTTTAAAAAAAAAGAAATAAAAATAAAATAGAACGAAAGAAATCAAACTATATCTATATACATATACATATACATACACATATATGTGTGAGTATATATACATACATGTGTATGTATATATATACATATAAAAGAATGGAAATTATTCAAAAAGAGGTAAAAATAAGAAAAAAACTGAAAAAGCAAATAAAAGTCTAAAAAAAAAAGAGGCAGGCAAAAACAGGTGGTGGGCTAGATTTGGCCCACAGGTCAAGTTCAGTGAGTCTTATATTCGAGTAAAAAGAAAATCAAGTTCAAAATGTTGTGATCTGATTATTCAGACTACTTAGAGTTGTGTTGTTTTGTTTTGGCAACTGGACGTTAAGTGTTGGCCTCTCTGTGTTTCTTTCCAACAGGCTCTGAAAACATGGTGGCGTCCCATCCCATTGCTGCCGGCACCCCTGAAGGAAGCAATTATGGGGCCATAGGTATTTCCTACAATGAGTTCATTCGTTGAAGTATTTCCTAATTCTCCAGAGAATAGGATATAAAGGGCCCTCCAGCCACTACTGACTGTGAGAGTGCGTGATGCGGTCATCCTGTAAGGTTGTCTTTTCTTTATAAGATGTGCCTTTATAAGGGTGATCTGGGAGGCTCCTTCCAGCTCTAACTCTCTCCAGTTCTGTTCTTCTGTGCCAGCCACACGTGAGCAGAATTCCCTTCCGTGGCTGCTGCCATCAACCCCCAAGGTCCCCGTGGGGGTGCTTTCAGACCTAGCCTGAGTTTAGTGCATGAACAGTGTGTCAGAGTCAAGTCAGGGAGCCCGACATCAATTGACGAGCTGTTTCATTCTCAGATTTCAGTGGAGTGGGGGCGATCAGAAGACTAAGGCTCTGCTGCAGGTGAACATGGCCGTAGGCAAACAATTGCTCTTTCTGGCTAACTTCATAACTGAACCTAGTCATTCACATCGCAACCCCCCAGTGTTCATTGCATGGCCTGAAAGAGACAGAATTCCTGTGGGTCTATGAATGATTCATTTAAAATGTCAGGGCAAAGGGGCTGAGAGTCTTTACTCTGTTCCGTGTGCTGAAGCTTGGAGAAGCATGTGGGTTTCGTGCAGGCTACTTATTTCTGGCTCTGCAAGAACAGGGGAGTGTGTGTGTGTGTGTGTGTGTGTGTGTGTGTGTTTGTGTGTGTGTGTGTGTGTGTTTAATTCTCTGAACCAAAGAAATAAAGTGGAAGGTAGGCTCTGCTCATGGACTCATCAAGCTGCACAAATTCCCATCTGCTCTGGGAAACATTCACAAGAACACAAGGATTCTTCTTCCTGAGAGTGGTGTTCTCATGCTGTAATCATAGATGCAGCATGTGGGGGGTCTCGGTGTACACATACTTTATCCATGAGCAATATATAGCCCCTGGATATGTGTGTGCTTACACAGACATGTGGAAGATGCCCTATAGAACCATGCATGTACATGTTTATATATTTATGTTCCTATTTTAAAATATGAAACATGACATATAAACATCATCTTATTTTGTGCATCCAAATACCTTATCAGAGCAAATGCCTTTATGTTCTTAATATGTATTTGGCCCTAGAAATAGACAATGTAAATATAAAAAAATAGGAGAAGAGGAAAATTAGAAGTCCACTGAGAAGGAATTAAGAGAAAGAACATGTGTTGTGGGGAAGGAGTTCATTTTTCAACACAACATTTTCAAGAATGAGTCAGCACTGTGCCTTTTTGCAGAGAGGAATGGGCTCCATGGTACTCACTCTGGAAGGCAGCTGAGTTTTCTCTGTTTCAGAGGAGTCAAGCTCCAGTCCTGGCAGGCAGATGTCCTCCTCCGATGGCGGGCAGACGTGCCAGTCAGACACAGACAGCTCTGTGGAGGAGAGTGACTTCGACACCATGCCAGACATTGAGAGTGACAAGAATGTTATTCGGACCAAGGTACCTCTGCCTGACCAAACTCTGGGTGAAGGCGGAAAGAAAGTTCAACAAACACACCTTCAGCAAAACTCCGTTTCCTCTCTTTTCCTTGCAAGGGAAAACCAAACTTCCATGAGGGCTTTTGAGATAAAACACAAATACAGACTAAAAGCAATACTCGGCTAATTAGCATCTCTTTCTGGAAGAAGGAAGCGAGAGCATTTAGAACACTGCAATCTGTTCCCAGTCTTCAGGGTCTGGGGGCACCAGCCTGGCTCAGTCGGAAGGGCATGGGACTCTTGATCTCTGGGTTGTAAGTTCAAGCCCCGCGTTGGGTGTAGAGATTACTTGAGTAAATAAAACTTTAAACAACACCACTCAGGGTCTGAAGTGGCTGACTGAGGACCAGAAGGGCAGAAGAGTTCCAGCAGATGGAAGTAGAGGTTCACTGAGGGGTATACCCGGGGAAACTCCCTGGTTTTGCACATATCGTCCTCCAGGAATAAAGCTCATTTCTTTCTGGCGTATATTTATTATATTGGGTTGTAGCCAGTAAAGGAGATGAAAGCAGGTTGTCTAATTTCAATCCTGTCATTCAGGAATCACACAGTGGACATCTCTGAAAACTGAAAACCCATTCCTGAGATATATGAAGCATCTGAGACTCCCAATACATTTTCCACATCAGCCAATTCTTAATATTTCAGAGAAAATGCTAGGATTTTTATTGAGGTGCTGTGGAGGGAAAAATTGAAAGAAAAGTTTTATTAAATCATTTTAATCCCTAGTGAGGGATTGGATTGAAATTTTGTAAAGCTCTCCTATGTATCTTTGCCACGTACAGTTGTGCACTCTCTTTTTATTTGATACCCTAGATGTTCCTTTACCTGTCAGATCTGTCCAGGAAGGACCGGAGAATTGTCAGCAAAAAATATAAGATTTATTTTTGGTGAGTAGATGACTATTGGGACCATGGTTCCCTGAGTAAAATGGCAGTTTTCTTAGTAAAAGCCACAATCACTTATGGTACCAGTTTCCATTTAATGAAGCAAAAGTATAGATGTTTTGAGAATTCATGCCACATTCTATAAGAAAAACAAAAATAACAATAAAAGGCAACCAGTCCTAAATTAAAGACATACAAAGTTGGGGCACCTAGGTGGCTCAGTCAGTTCAGCTTGGGTCACGGTCTCAGGGTCCTGTGATTGAGTCCCACATCTGGCTCCCTGCTTAGCGGAAAGCCTGCTTCTCCCTCTCCCGCCCCACCTGCTTGTGCACTCACTCTCTCTCTGACAAAAATAAAATCTTGAAAAAAAATAAATAAAAGGAAAAATGAGAATGGTAGTAGAAACCCTTTTGTTTAGGGAGCACATCAACTCCCATTTCTAGAAAGACAACATAACAATAACATGTCACTATCTTCCATGAGAGGCACTACACTGGAGGCTTTATGTTCTTAGTATGTATTCTGTCTTCTCACCCTGCCTGAAAGGGAGATGGTACCCCAGCAGGTGATAAACAGACCTGTGGTGGTCAAGCACCTAGATGCAGCTTCTCTCCAAACGGAGAGGCTGAGCTGCCTGGCAGGTGACACCCTCGCACCACTGACCCCTGCTCAGAAATCCCAAGCTGATGCTGTGACAGTTCTTCCATACTTTTCTCCGGAGGGCTGCCATTTTACTTGGGTACAGATATCCCAGGGAAGCAGGGGCAGTGGGGGCCCCGCGGAATTTCATAGTGGGACCATCATTTTGGAACTAAGGTATCTTAGAGAGCCATATCCCTTCATATACTCCATCTCCCATTACTTACACTCTGGTCACTTTTAATCAGACAGCATTCTAAAGGAAAAGGCCCTCATCCATAATTTAGGTAAAGCAGAAGCAAGTGTTATTTATAGTTTTACCAGTGATTATAGTAGCGGGATGCTGCAGAGACAGGAGCTCTATAATCAGTTTCTAACTACGTTTACAAGTGAACTAAGGAGTTATGAGGTGGAAGGATTCTTTTTTAAAAAAAAATTGGGCAAAGATTCATTGTTAATTTGGAAACAACTATTTCCGGTTCTTTCTGCCTGTTTAGGAACATCATCACCATTGCTGTGTTTTATGCGCTGCCTGTGATCCAGCTGGTCATCACCTACCAGACAGTAAGTGCTGCCCAGATCCCAGAATCCCAGTTTCATACCGCAGGGAGAGATCTTTGCTATGACTTACAGAGAAAGGTATCTATCACTTGAGCTCAGTTCAAGTGTGAATTTCCCATTTCAGTTCCAACTGGACCTGTCCATTGCTTCATCTTTGATGGACCTTTATATCTAGTTCCCAACTGTTTATCACAGAAGGGCTTGAGACCTCTTGTATTATTTTGTCACCCAAATCGAAGGTATCCCTTGATGCTCTTTCAGTCATAATATCTAGCAACTATATCTGTCATTTACCAGGCTGAACTTCTGATTGTCAAGGGGTAATGAATAGAGTAAATAAGTTCCAGACCAAAACAAAGAAACCCGGTGTGTAATTTAGCCTGCGCCCTCTTATAAAACTAAAAACAGCTTTACAAAACTAGTAAGATATTCAAATTTAGAAAATATAAAATAAGAACAAAAATTAAGTAAAAACAAATAAACAAAGATAGTAATTAAAGCAGCTTGAGAATCCTCCTCATAGTTCATAGAACCTTAGGATCCAGATCCCATAATGACCTTCTCCAGTGTTTATTACACACAGAAATCCTGCTTTGAAAGGATAAGGCTGACAGTGTTTCTAATACAGTGTCTCCCAAACAGCTGTGCATCAAAATCACCTGGGGAGATTTTAAATCCTGATGTCCAGGCTCTACCCTATACCAAATTAGATCCAAGTCTCTGAGAATAGAACAGGCACCCGTATTGATTAAACCCCCAGTGAGTCTAGTGTACAGCCAAGTTTGAAAGCCAATGGTCTAATAGTATTTAGCCAATTCCCTACCTAATAATGCAATAAGGGTGAGGACTCTTATGAGGTTTGGGCACCACTGCTTCTAATCTCCAGGGCCCTATCTGAAGATAGAGCTGTGCTATGGTCTGGGAAGGTTCTTAACGTTAGAGATGGTGATAAAGACAGAAAACTGAACACATCCCCCCTCACGTCGCCTTGCCCTGTGGTTTATCACTTCTGCGCACAGGATGGGACAGCTCTGTACCCTCCCAACACGCATCTAGAAAATAGAACATAGCATGACGGTCCTAATAACCCTGTGCTGTGTGAGGAGGGCAAACCACGACCCATCCCCTGCTGAGAAGGAACACTGCTTCCATGGTAAATCACTGTGAGCAGGGCCCGCGTTTTGTGATCTCAGGCTGGGCTCAGCAGATGGAGAAACGCTGCATCTCCTCTTCTCACTCTTGATGTTGCAGGTGGCGAATGTCACTGGCAATCAGGACATCTGCTACTACAACTTCCTCTGTGCTCACCCCCTGGGCGTCCTGAGGTGAGCCCTGCCCTCTGGTTGCGCGTGAGGCACTTAGAGATGCCTTTCTAGATGATGAAATGTCAGTTTTTTGAAATACTAAAAACAACCATGGAAAACTACCCCAGTTGAGGTTAAGAGGGATGAAATCTAGAAGTTTTGAGACCAGATGTGCTCCTCTCATTCCCGTATAGGGGCCTCAGGAGAGAGTCCTAAGAATAACCAGCTAAGAAGAGGGCAGGGATGTTTCGAAAAGATTAGGTCCTAGATGTAACGACACTCATCCATGCACATGAGTTCCTCGTACATTAATCCACTGAACAACCTCATAAACTGCATAGGATTATCATTACTTCCACTTTCAGATGAAGATGCTAAGGCTTAGAAAGATAAGGCCTTGTGGGAGGTTCTTCACCTGTCAGTGATGTCAGGACTCAAACCCAGGCCTGCTGCCTCCAAGGCCATGCTCTGCCCTCCAGAACATGGGGAAGTGGAAAGAGCATTCGTCTGGCAGCTGGGAGCCAGACTTCTTGTTCCAGAATTAAACCAGCCTCAGTTTCCTGAAATAAAGCAGCTGGCTATGACCAGCTGACACTTCACCATTAGAGAGCTGAATATTGACACACACAGCATGGGTCCAGCTGTGAGAATTCCCTCTCAGAGCGCAGCTGAGACCCTCGGCCAAGCTGCCCATCCCTGAAGCAGCTGTTTCCCAGGATTCATTCCATGCCAGTCCTCGGGATAAGAGAGGACTGAGTGGGTATCAGGGAAGCCAATCAGGCATCCAGGGCAGAAACCGACAGACACATTATCACAGGCTAGGCATCCTAAAATAAAGGAGTAAGGCTAAAGATGATCTCTGATGATTTGCCAGTCGTGAAATCTGATGAGAAGGCTGGGCAGAAAACGTGGGATGCTGAGAGGACTCACACACTCGTTCATGTGTGCATTCATTCTCCAAATCTCTTGGATCGCCTGGACTCTCTCATGGTTTCCCTCTTATCCCTTAGTGCCTTCAACAACATTCTCAGTAACCTGGGCCATGTGCTCCTGGGCTTCCTCTTCTTGCTGATAGTCTTGCGCAGGGACATTCTCCATCGCAGAGCCCTGGAAGCCAAGGACATCTTTGCCATGGTGAGGAGAGGGCAGCCAAATCAGATGTGGGAGCTAGGAAGGGTCATGGTTCTGAACTGTATCTACAAAGGGGAGGGACGTATGGCTGGATTGTGTGGTGTTGGATTACAGGAAAAGAATAACAGGAGGCCAGAAGCTTGGGTTTCCAGATTGTACGGCTATATCACCAGTTGGTGTCTTTCCACTGACCATGCTCTCTCCTCTTTCAGGAATATGGGATTCCTAAACACTTTGGTGTTTTCTATGCAATGGGTATTGCATTGATGATGGAAGGAGTGCTCAGTGCTTGTTACCACGTCTGCCCTAATTACTCCAACTTCCAATTCGGTAATTAGAATTTCCATCAACCACACAGATTTGAGTTATAGGAGTGCTGTCCTGGGACCCTTCCCAAATGTAAGCAAGAATTGAATGATATTTTATGTGAGCTAAAGTGATTTGAGGGCACCTCCTCACAGAACATGGTTTTCATGGGTCATGCCATCTTTTCTCTCTGACCACCTTTCGGACTACAAAAGGCTCAACATTCAATGATAATCCCATGGTTAGAGCTGCAGATGAGCAATGGGCAGATAGACTCCTCCAACAAACAGGAATTTTCCCTTAGTATAATTTGGCTTAGCTTAGCAATTAGACTGCTTTGGGTTGAAAATAATAGAAAGCCCAATTCAACTGGATTAAATAATAAGGACAATTATCAGCTCACCTTCTGCAAGTGCAAAGGTGGGAAAGGCTTGCGATGGATTCATCAGGTGGCTGTGGCTCCAGTTCTCTGCAAGGCCTTGGGCTGAGCTTGGCCTGTAGGCTGATTTTATCCTCAAGCTTTCAGGAAACTCATGATGGCAAAAATAGCTACCGTAAGTCCTGGCTTCACATCTCTACTTCATGATGTTTGGTGGATGCAGCAAGCTGGTTTCCAGAAGCCTTCATTTAAAAGCAAGGAAATTTCTTTGCCAAAAACCCCCAGATGACATTCTTCCATACCTCAGTAGTTTAAATAGTCACAAGCCCACGGTTAGCTCAAGCATGGGTTAGTACACTGATCATGGTGGCAACGGCAGGGCACTACCTTTAGACCAAGAGACCCATTGGTAGAACCAGGAGTTGGAGTTAGCTTTGCTGAAACAAATAGGAAAGGCATGAATTTCTGAATTGAAAATGGGGAAGATATCTGAGTTAGTACTGATATGCTGTCAGAAAGGAGGCGGGGAAGAACTGACGCTAGTAGTAGGCAATTAACAGTGACCCCCATACTCAAGGATAGGGATTTAAAAAAGTAGTCATTTTTATGTTTGTGTTCTAGCCTCTGTCTGTGAATCCAGAACACCACAGAAATGCTGTCACATTTAATTTTCTTTAGTTAGAAACATTTTTAATAGAAAAAAACTGTAGAGAACCCTATCAGTCACCACTCAGAACAAATGCCAACATTTTAAAAATATTTGCCTTGAATCTACTTTTTAAGAAATAAAACGCCGTGATAAAGTTTGAGGTTCCTTGAACTGCTTTCCAAATTTATTCCACCCTTCCCCAGAGGCAACAGCTATGACTAATTTGATATTTATCAGTCCAGTTTGTTTTTATAATTCTACTACATTTGTAGTAAATTAATATTTAGTTATCACACTCTGTTCTGTAACTTTTTTTTTCACCCAATGATATGTTTTCAAGATTTACCAATATTGAATCAAGGACATCCAGTTCACTCATTTTTAAGGACTGTCATCTTCTGTAATAAAAATATGAGCACTGCATTTATGGGGCACCATCCAAACATTGCACACAGTGTCCAGTGAATACCCTTACGTAGTTCTCTTTGTGGGACACGTGGGGGAGGTTCCCTGGGACACTTAGACATAGAATTTTGGAGTCACCTGACTTATGCATCTTCCATTGCTAAAATACTCAGTTTCTGCAGAGTATGAATTCCTGCTTCCACCAGCTGCCTGAGAGTTCCCATTCCCCTACATCAGCATGAACATGTTATTGTCCGACATTTAAATGTTTCGCTACATTCTTAGGTAATATGGGACATTGCCTTGTTGTTTGAATTTGTATTTCCATACTTCTCATGCAGCTATGCCACATTTCATTTCTAGCTGTTTTCCATCCCTTGGCTGTAAAGCTGGGTTTGAGCAGTGATCAACACGGTTCTATTTCAGGGTGCTGATAAGGACCTACCAGTCCACCTAGGATGCTTTTTATTGTCTCCGCTCCCTAATTGTCACCAGTATGGGCTCCTGTTACAACTGCTAAACAGCAACATTTAAACACAAATTCCTCCACAAGTGGGGATAGTCGGTTATTTACCGTGTCATCGGATGCTTTGCTTCCATGAAGTAGGAACAGCCTCGGAGGGCTTTAGAAAGGGGATGTGTGGGGTCTGGCTAGAGAACGTGGGGGCAGAGGCTGTCCCGTTGGAGGTCTCCACATAGTCTGAGGGCGACAAATACTCCAGGGCCTGAGAGCAGGGGGTTCCCAGGCTCCAGAGAGAGGATCTGTCTGCGGCCCACTGGGTCCTGACTGTTTCCACTCCTCCTGTGTGCCCTCAGACACCTCCTTCATGTACATGATTGCCGGCCTCTGCATGCTGAAGCTCTACCAGACCCGCCACCCAGACATCAATGCCAGCGCCTACGCCGCCTACGCCTCCTTCGCGGCGGTCATCACGCTCACTGTCCTCGGAGTGGTGCGTGCCCACCTCCCTGCCCCCAGCACCTTCAGCCCTGCTTTCCTAGGGGATGCTCCCTTGGGAGGTTGTCCATTGTTTGCTTGCTTGACCTCAGGAGAACAGGTTTGAATGAATCGCAATCCTTGGTTCCTGATAGGCGGCCATCGGGGGTCAATTCATGGTATTTTACTGACGTAGCAAGGTAGTTATCTCTAATAATGTAAGAGGCACCTGTAAAGCTAGCCCTGTAGAGTTTCGCCGTCAAGCTGGGCCTTGACTCACATGAGATCGGTGTAGAGAGGGACAAGCTGATCGGACAGAGACTGAGTGGACGCCACTCATGGAATGTGCAGGGACATGTGTGGGTTGGGTGCAGTTATTTGAAGAGTACTGGCCCCCAACTCTACACCTGTTGCCCTTTCATTGTTGCTGTTCGGTGTCTCCCCCATTTCTTTCCTCTCCCATTGTCACAGGTAGCCATTCGTTTTGGCGCAGTAAGGTACCTGTGAGCTCACAGAAGTTAGGGGCGGGGAGAGACACCACAATGCATGCACGGCTGGGGTCTGTCTCCGTGTGCATACATGACAGGATGATTTTCATGAGTTCTGTGGGGAACAGCCCCGATGAAAGTAACTTGCATCTTTACTCCTAGGTGTTTGGAAAAAATGACCTGTGGTTCTGGGTCATCTTCTCTGCAATCCATATCCTGGTGTCCCTCGCCCTCAGCACCCAGATCTACTACATGGGTCGTTTCAAGATAGGTGAGTCACCTGTTACCCTATACTGAACACACTGATGAACGTACCCCAAGACAACATTGTCTTTGCTTACCCTAAATGGAAGTGTTGGGGGTCATCATGAATACGGTCTCTGAATTCTGTGTTTAGTAACTTCTCCTGTATTGGGTCACCGTGAGCTGTTGCCACTAGTTCTCTTTTCAACCGAGAACTAAGCTTGCCCTACCTCAGACTGAGGCAGACCTCCAGCTCCAAGTCCCAGTGCTTTATAACTCACGGAACTCTGAAAGTGTGTTTGAAGAATGGTGCACCCACCTCGCCACTTGTTCCACCTAGAGAAATCCTTTTCTGTCTGTAGCATTTAAAAGGAGCATTTCTCTGAGCAGGCTAAATGGTTATCGAGAATGAATTCTATATTGTTTTCAAATTCTGGGACTGGAACGAATATTTTGAGACTTACCATTCTTAACAGCAGGACACCGGCTGAACTCCCCCACAACAATGCACACGTATCACCGTAGAGCACTCACTGCTCCATGGAAATCAGTTTCTGATCTGGGGCCATCACTCGTTATATGTGGGAACAGATTTGAGTCGTTGTAGAGAATTACATTTCCCCAGTCCTTTGAAGGGCCAGGAAGTCAGACTTAAATATTCTTTTATCTATTTCAAGAAAACTAATTACATATAAACATAGGTCCATCCCTAATATTTGCAGAGCCCAAAAGTCCACATAATCATGTGTGTAAAAATTTTGAAGTTCTAAAGCAGGCTAAAAAAAAAAGAAGAAGAAGAACCTATTAAATACATGAAAGGAAGGAAGGAAGAAAGAGAGGTAGAAAGGGAGAGAGGGAGACCAACAAACTGATGACTATAATATGCCTTCATTACAACCTAGAAGGTCCAGGCTCAAATTTAAAATTGTCAGCTCCCCAAGAACACTCCAGAACACAGATGATTAGGAGAGCTGGTCTCCGGCCCTTATCCATCTTTTCTTTCCACTCTGGCTCTGTCCTGCATCTTAAGCAGTCTCACAGGTATGCACATCGACATTCCTGCCCAAATTCCAGTTGGCCACTCCTTGCCCCTACAGGTGCTCACTCTAACAGCACCCAATGCCCTCAGGAAGATCGACGGGTGAAGGGAGCTATGCAGGCTCTGAGTGAACTCAAGTCCATCTGGGTAGAGAACTCTGGGCTCTGGAATTCAGAATGTGGTCCAGAAGGAGAAGGAGTAACTCCTTCATCCAGCAGACCCCTCACTCACTGGGGATCGAGGACCTTTAAAATATGGCCAGGTCTTAGATTCACATAAACAAGTAGCTTATGATTAGAAAGCTGAATAAAACAATTTCAGCAGTGTAGTTTTCTCCTTGGGCTCAGTCAGTAGATTTGCCTTTGGCGTTAACATAGCCAATGTATCTTCAAGTTGCCCAGTGGAAGCATCGCTAAGTGGTTGTAGAGAGCACTCGGTTTGGGCTCTGGTCATGTCCCAACCTCCAGACTCACAGGTGAGTGAAGTCATGCAAAGTCAACTTTGAAAAGGAAAATAATTTGAAGCACTCTTGATCTGGCTTCCCCTAGGTTCTCCCAGAACTGGAAAAACAAATTTGAATTCAGATATATGTGACAGGAGGGTTCATTAATAATACATAAGAGAGCTTTTAGTATATTTATATTACTTTTGCCCTATGCAATTTTGCCTTACTATATAGTTTACCTTCTTAAAAAGGAGAAATTTAATGTATTATGTTGTGGCCATGTGATCGTCTGGAGCATCTCAACAGGAACAAGATGTCACACATGAAGATGGAGGATTTGATCACAAAGGGACCCTTCCTTAGACAAGGTCGAGGTAGAGGAGAGCGAATGGGGTAGCCTGGCAACCTGGAGTCAGGAGTAAGGAAGCCCAAAGGACAGGGAGGGAGTGGTTGCCAAAATGTGGAAGGAGAGGGAGTCACTCTGAAAGGAGCAGTGACCTTTAGATGACAGACATGGGCCAGTCTGAGGCATCCTCCCAGTGAAGGTGCCAGGTGGATATACACTCTGAACTCACTCTCTTCCCTGAGCCCCTCCAATCTCCTGCTGGGGTTTCCCGCTATCCAAATCCATGGAGAGGGAGCAAAGCCACTTATGGGGTCTGCAGTCAGCCTCCCCGGGGGGCACGGTGTGGGACAGAGGTGTGGCCAAGGTCATTGGAGGACAGCCAGTGCATAGCATCACTGAGATGTTCAATTTCTCTACTCAAGGAGTCTTCCTCAAGTGATCACAGATTTCATGTCTAAAGGAAAATGTGCCATTCTATGGTGACAATGGTCGCAACTATATTTAGTCCAAAGACGGGCAGTTGGGCTAGTGGACCGTGGCTCAGCCAACACCAGCCTTACTGCCCATTGTATAAGCTGCCTCTGATTTCTAGAATGACTTACACCCTTCTCTGTGGCCCTCAGGCCCTACCTGAAAATGAATGTGGACACGGGAAAGGCAGCAGGGATGGGGCAGAGCATTCCTAAGGAGACAGAAAACCAGAGAACTCCTTGCCCAGATCCTGACTATGCTTCAGAGCCAGGGGTTTGCTCATGAGAAAGGACGGACAGCACATTGCAAGCAGTGCCCGAAGGAGATGGGGCGAGACAGACGTCTGCTTCCCTCTAAGGAATAGTAGACTTGGGAATGTTTGAGCCAGGCAGAAAGATTCTGTGTTCTCTACGATGAGAAAACATTGTTTTTTTAATTGGAAAATAAAATGAAAGTCATCGCTTTGAGAGGAAAAATAAAATGACCAGTAGTTTACCTGTTTGGCTACCGTCTTATACCATTTTCTTCTCTCATTTCTTCTCTGCTTTCCACTGATTCAGACGGGTCTGATACAGGTAACGTTCAGCCACCCTTCCCAGGGTTCTTGGTTGTTTTCTTAACAAGGCGACTGGCAGGGCTGTCCTGCCAGCTCTGCTCCCCAGAACCCCCTCCCAGGCTGAGCACGATCAGTGGGGGGAGGGGAGAAAGAGGGGGAAGGGGTCAGGGCTGCACTCCAACCCAGCCTGCCCCCTGCCTCTTCTGGGCTATTGCATGGACCCACCCCCCCTCCTCCATCCCTCAGTACAGGCAGTCTAGAGAAGTCTGGTTCCACTGACCCCAGGGGTAGACATGAAGGGGAACAACGTTCACAACAGAGCTGGGGTCCCCCCTCGCAGACATGCTGGCTTTGAGCAGACCCCAGCCTTCCTGTGACATCTGAGGGGTAGACGGCGCGCAGAAAGACTGCTCTACCTGTGACCCTCACTCAGTTCCTATGACAATCATAACACCTACACTTGCTGTGTTTCCTCCTATGCTTTTGAAGGACGGTATTTAAGGCTTCCTTTCCTGTCTGTTTCTTGCCTTCTTAACTTACAACCCTCTGATTCCAGCTTCCTGACAAGTTTAGGCTTTCCGAACATGCTTCCTAAATGGCAGGAAGTTCGGTTCTTACTGACTTAGAACCACATGGAGAAACACAGATTCGAATTTTTGCGAGCGAAGATTCCCCATCCTCTAGAGAGAGCAGTTGTTTTAAGGTAGCTTGAGGGGTCCCATCACATCTCTGCTCTGGAGGAACCAGCACTGGGGTGAACTGTAAACAAAGGGAACCGTAGCCCAGGGGCCGGTGGAAGGGCTGGCCAGCCACCCACATTACTGGTGAGCGCTTGTTACTGTGTCCCCCTCACTTGCCTCCCTGCAGGGTGATGCCTGGATCTTGCTTGCCTCCCGGGACAGCCTGGGGGCCGCAGGCACTGTTTTTTAAGGCCAACATATATTGCTGACCTATTCGGTGTGCAAAGCATAAAGCGAAGGCGACATCATCTTGGCCCTCAAAGCCTGGGCCATTGGGGAGTATCTTGTATGACCTCTGACTCAGCCTTCCCATGCGATTGTGTCATCGGCAGACTTGGGGATTTTCCGACGGGCCGCGATGGTGTTCTACACGGACTTTGTCCACCAGTGTAGCCGGCCGCTGTACATGGTACGTGCGCATCCTGTGTGCCTTGGCCTTCTCCCAGAGAGCGCGGGAACAGGAGGAGGGGCAGGCTCGGGGCAGACGCTCAGGTTCTCTAAGTCGAGAGAGCCAGATGGCCCAGGGTGGCAGAGGTCCAGTTAGGGGGAAGAAGCGTGTTACTTTCTCTTCTCGCTCATGGGAAAGCAAGCTGGGATGGATCTATTTTTATACATGAAACGCTGCTAGTGTATAAAGAGAACATATGTGTATACATAGAAAACTACTAAACAGTGACAATCGCTGTGGGGAAGGATCAAGGCAGGGCATCCGTGTATAAAATCACCCGAAGAAATATGATTATTTCACTTGGGGAAAGGGAAGAGGCACTTGCTCCATAATTGTACCCAGACAGCAGGCACGAAGCAGGCCTGTCCCAAGCAAACCCAGGCACCTATCTCTCCAGTTGCTTTCATTATACCTTGTTTGACTTTTTTACAGTGGGCAAGAATATTCTTTCAAAATTGTGCTTATTCATTAGTGGCTGAAACACAAGTCCTAAACATTCACCGTTGTTTTCAGTATATTATACATGTCTCCACGGAGCAGAGGGATGGGCGCCCTGGTCCCAGCTCTATCTTGGCTGGCAGGCCAGGGACCTTAGGAAGGCCATATATGTCCCCTGAGTCA
The DNA here is from genome assembly GCF_011764305.1 of Mustela putorius furo. NCBI lineage: Eukaryota > Metazoa > Chordata > Mammalia > Carnivora > Mustelidae > Mustela > Mustela putorius. The sequence continues at coordinate 38,760,322 of NW_025421987.1, forward strand.
AGGGGGACCTTTACAGAAGCAACTGGTGCTGCTGTTGGGGCCTGGCACACCAGAGTTTCCTAAGAACTTGCTAACAGTATATGATCCCAGGATGTTTACATAGAGCAATATGAGAATATTTGAGGCATCTAGAGCTTGGGCAGGAGCTGTAGGCACCAAACCTATAGGATTTTATTCATGTGAAAACTTAAAAATCCAGTAGGACCTGTGAGTCTTTGGGGAGTTAAGCATGCTTTGGCTGTGAGCCGGGAAGAACAATGAACATTTTGTCTGTTTGCTTGCTTACATTAAGGGATACAGGCGGTCTCCCCCCACCACCACCCACAGACTATTTTTTTAGAGCCGCTTTTTAGGATCCGCAAAAAATTGAGCCAAAAATACAGAGATTTCCCATCGATCCCTTCCCCCCCACAAGCACAGCCGCCCCCACTATCCACACCCCCAACCAAAGCTGTACGTTCGTTAGAATCAATGAACCCACACAAACATGTCATAATCACTCCAAGTCTATAGTGTACATTCTTTGAGCTTTGACAAATTTGTAATGACAGGATTCACCATTTTAGTATCCTACAAAGTCGTTTCCCTGCCCTAAAAATCCCCTGGGCTCCACCTGTTCTTCCCACTCCCCCTCCCCTCTGATGCCTGGAAACCACCGATCTTTCTACTGTCTCCAAAGTCTTGCCTTTGCCTGAACATCATATAGCTGGAATAATACAGATTTTAGCTTTTTCAGATTAGCTTCTTTCACTTATTAATAGGCCTTTGAGATATCTCCGTGTCTTTCCATGGCTTGGTAGCTCATTACTTTTCAGCACCAAATACCACTCCATGGTCTGGATGCATTACTACACTTTGTGTATCCATTCACTTGCCGGGTGACACTTTGTAATTCGGCAGTTACAAATAAAGCTGCTATAACAATTGGTGCTCAGAGGTGCCTGGGTGGCTCAGTCAGCTGAACATCTGACTCTTGCCTTAGCTCTGGTCTTGATCTCACGGTCGTGAGTTCAAGCCCCACATTGGGCTCTGCCTATTAAAAAAAAAAAAATGTGTGCAGGTTTTTGCATGGTCCTATGTTTTAGGGTGTTTTAAATTCTTTTGGACAAGTACCTAGGAGGGCAGTTTCTGGATCGTATGTCAAAACTATATGTGGTTTTCTAAGACACTGTCAAACTGTCTACCAAAGTGGCTGTACTATTGGGCATTCCCAGCAGCAGTGAATGAGCCTTCCTATTGTTCCACATCCAGGCTAACATTTGGGGGGACCCCTGTTTCAGTCTTTCTAATAGATGGATTCATTTTTTTAAAATGAAGATATTTCCTCCAAACTGGACGGATCACCCACAAAGACAGAGCATCGCCACTTTTAAATAGTCAATGAGGCCATGCAAATTAAAGCATAATCAGAAACCACCTAAAAGTTTTAAGTTGTACGCTGAGGTGCAGGACCAGATTGTGAATGAATCCCTACCCGAGTCATTTTCCTCTGAGATGGACCTTTCCAATTTTTCCCACTACTAGTGTCTTTAGTGTTGAAACTATGTGTTTAGAGATCAGGAGCCTGGGAACTTCAGGGCCTCCGCGGAGCCAGAGTAATGGGTAGGAAACCAGTGCCTCCCAGGTGAGTCCCACAAGCCACCCATGGCCCATGAAGTAACATAATGCCAGGGAAGACCAGCGGCTTAATGCTTTTTAACTACAGAGTCAGCTGTAGACACTGCTCACTGAGAAGTGGGCCCCAGGTGCCCAGCTACCCTCAGCACTGTGGAGAATCAGTAAGAGTTCTGTTTACTGACCACATCTTCTTTGACACTGTTTCGTCTGTTCAGTCCCAGGACTTGCCATTGGTTCTCATGGCGGATTAGGAACTGACTATCTGCACAGCTTTCTTAAGAACCATGGAAACTCTTCCACCGGGCAATTGTTTTGCTGTAATAGATGTTTCCCAGGTGGTAGGTTAAAAGAAAAGCGATGTGTGCAGCCTCTCATTTGATGCTTTCTTACCAGGACAGAATGGTGTTGCTCATCGTGGGGAATCTGGTGAACTGGTCCTTGTAAGTAGTCTTAGGAAGACAAGTCTTCTCTCTTCGTTGATGTCTAGAAAACTGTGGTTTCGCTTTCCTTGGCTGTCATTTTTATAAAGAAATATGAAACTAAGGTGAGTGTAAGACTGTGCTTGCCCCAGGGACTTGAAAGAAAGGTACTTTTTTCTTCTGCAAAGAAGGCACTAGGAAGCCTTGTGTACTGACAGTGGCCTCTCTTCAGGCACTGAGTTGAGTTTAATGCACTGATGCACTGAATTCATTTGCTCAACAAGACCAACATCAAATTTGTTATCTGCATGGATAGACTACGCAGATAGTTAGACGATAGAGACTAAGTGAGTAGATGTAAAAATGAAGCATAGTTTTAAATTCTTGTAGAACTCTCCATAAATGCTACCCCGCAGACATTTCCCTTTCTTACTGTGTGTGTGTGGGAGCCGGGGTGGGGGGGCGTGTACAAGTCTCTTTCCTATTTCTTTCTTTCCCTGTAGGTGTCAATCTTTCTACCACACCAATATCCTCCTCCTTCTTCTTTCCCTTCATTATCACCTTGGCCTTTTGTCTTCAAATGCCTTCAAAATAGAACAGTATAACAGACACATATTTTCTATCTCTATTTTATACAACATGTTCTCAACTTTAAAATGTGAATAAGTGAGAGATTTTATTCATCCCTCAAAAAAAAACTCAGTAAATTTAATTGCTTTCCTTTGTGGTTCTTAGCTGATGTGCTAGAAAGTTCAGCAACCTTTGATAGAAAGATGACTCCCTACCCCTGCCCCCTTTTAAGACATGAAAGGAATGGAAGAAGAGGCATTCCTCTTCAGGGGAAGCCAGAATCTGGTCATGACAATTCAAAACTTATTTGGGGTAATGCTTCTGGAAAAATCTGCCCATAATGTTGTCACCCAGGGATTACCTCCAGGTAAGGTCTACACCTGTGAAGGTGTAGAGAAGGTCTACACCTCTTTTACATAGAGATACGTTGAGGTGGGTGATTCTTGAAGCTTGGTGCTCTTCCTGACCACTCTTTGGGGGCAGACTGCACAGTCCTGATGACTGCAAGAAAGGGTGCCGGGTGCTGGTAGGAGGAAAGGGACCAATTGCTTGATAATGAGTAACCGATAACCATGTCCCCAGTACTGACAATCAGCTGGCTTGTCCCTGCCTCTCTGTAACCAAAACCAAACACATAATCTGCTCACAAGACAAGGTGAATGGCCTCTCTTTTCTTACACAGGAACTCTTTGGGCATCGAGGCCTGCAGGGAGGAATGAGGTGTGATGACACACCAACACTAGGATAGCCTGGTCGGGGGTTACCGTGCTCTTTGTTCCTCCGTCCTCAGTTTCTTGTGGACATTACAGGACATGGTGTCCTGTAAGTCATGGTAGGACTTAATATGAATGTTATTTTAAAGGTAATCACTCTTATATAGTCATGAAGGATGGTGTGTGTGTGTGTGTGTGTACATAGAAAGAGATGTATGTACATATATATGTAAGTCCCCAGACACACACAGAATGAGAGAGAGATAAACTAAATGAGAGAGAGGCAAATGCTGATAATGGGTGAATCTGAGTAAAAAGTATACAAGAGTTTTTGGTATATTGAAGAATTCAAATTCCGGGAAGAGGAAATTCCCTATATTATATAGAACAGAGTTGGTTGGAATACAAAGTGAACCAAAAGAGAGTCCATTAAGAAGAGCTTTACACTTCAAATACTTCAGAATAAGCTTTGAGATAGGAGGACCCTTTCTGCAGAAAACTTAATTAACCTTATTAGGAGACATAAAGGAAAACTTAATTGAACGAAGAGAGATGTCACGCCCTAGGTGAGAAGATCAGCTGTTGTAAAGATATTATTTCTCAAGTGCATGCATAAATTTCAACTTAAAATTAGAATTAAGTTAATAAGATTTTATTCTGAAATTATTTGCCTACTTAGCGTAAAATTTCCGAAGGTCTCCACAAAAGATTAACAGAACAAAGGGCAGAGGAGTATAGTGACTAGTCCAGTTTTATCCAACAGAACTTTCTGGAGTGATATAAATGTTCTACAAGGCATTGCCCCATAAGGTAGCTGTCAGCCAAATATAGTTACTGAACACCTGAAATGTGGCTGGTGTGACTGAGGCACTGAATTTTCTATTTTATTTAATTGTCATTAATTAATTTATTTTTTTAAAGGTTTTATTTATTTATTTGACAGAGTTCACAGGTAGGCAGAGAGAGAGGGGGAGGCAGGCTCCCCGCTGAGCAGAGAGCCTGATTCAGGGCTCGATCCCAGGACTCTGGGATCATGACCTGAGCCGAAGGCAGAGGCTTTAACCCACTGAGCCACCCAGGCACCCCAATTGTCATTAATTAAATGTAAATGGCCACATGTAGCCACCGTACTGGGTAGTGCAAGCTAGCCTAATCAGATAATTTGACATATTCTAAAATAATAACATGGTGACCCAAAATTAGAAATTAGCAACAAATTAGTGAAGCAGCGTGGAGAGGATAGAAATCCAACTATGTTTGTGTATGTGTCTATATTTATAAAAACAAGCTTTTCAAAACAAGGACATAGGAAGGGTCTTATAATAAAGAGTTTTAGTGTAACTGAATAGAAATGTGGAACATGCTAAAGGCTCATGCTAAACCCCAGCCAAAACAAACTTCAGTACTGGTTTAAAAGCCATAGGCAGGGCGCCTGGGTGGCTCAGTGGGTTAAAGCCTCTGCCTTCGGCTCAGGTCATGAACCCAGGGTCCTGGGATCCAGCCCTGCATCAGGCTCTCTGCTCAGCGGGGAGTGTGCTTCCTCTCTCTCTCTCTCTGCCTACCTCTCCCCTACTTGTGATCTCTCTCTGTCAAATAAATAAAATCTTTAAAAAATAAAAATAAAATAAAATAAAAATAAAAACTATAGGCAGCGAGCAAGAATTTGATAATGTGTGTCAAGGCAATTTTTGAGATAATTCTACTTCCAGTAATCTAGTCTAATGAATTAATCTTAAATCCAAAAAAAAAAAGAAAAAAGAAGAAAGAAAAGCGCGCTGTTGAAGGGATTCAGTTAGTTGTTGAGGTGTTCTTTAGAATAATGAAAAGCTGCAGGACGCCTAGGCCCTCAAGATGATTGTGGTACCTCCACTTATGGGACTCTTACAATCATCAAAAATGCCAGGTCTGAAAGAGGTGTCATAATTTATGGAGGTTCAAGTTTTTTTTTAATCACCCTCCTCCCCAAAATACAAGTGGGGAGTGAAGAAGCCAAGACAGTTATGCAACCGCCCTGATGCCTACAAAGTCATTCTCCTTACACCCAGCGCGCTCTTTGGACTCGTCTATCGGCCCAGGGACTTCGCTTCCTACATGCTGGGGATCTTCATCTGTAACCTGCTGCTCTACCTGGCCTTTTACATCATCATGAAGGTAAGAGTGGGCGCTGGGGGGCCGCCCCCACCCCGGCAGCCCTGGGGCGCGCCCACATGCAGGACCCCAGCATGGCAGCATCTGCTTCCCACCCACAGCTTCGAAGCTCCGAGAAGCTCCTTCCGATCCCACTCTTCTGCATCGTGGCCACAGCGTTGCTGTGGGCCGCCTCGCTGTACTTTTTCTTCCAGAATCTCAGCAGCTGGGAGGTAAGAGGGTGGTTTTCTTGGCCAGGGAAACGTTCTCCCTCCGTCTCGCCTCCCAGGGCCTTCCTACCTCCCTCTCTCCACGCGCTTGTGGTTGTCTGTCTTTGAAACGGAAGCTTTTTCTGAGAGAGATCGTGTTTCCCATCCACGCCTAAATGGCATGGGGTCCTCGCTGTCACGACCGCGCCTCACGTGGCCCTCGAGACGCGGCAGAACTGATCTTCATTACATGTCATGGGACGATCCCACCCCCACCCCCCCGTGATGTTTAATGCGTGTAAAAACCTTGTTGGGTGCGTGTTCTTCTCCTAACCCGCATCCACAAACAGATTCTCAGCTGCGGCCTTTGTAAATCCGTGGCGCAGAGAGGAAAGCAGAAGCCTGGGAACCCAGGATGGTACCCAGTAACAGAGAGGGGGCCTCCACTCTCCGCCCCCACAATCGACTTTAGAACATTTCCATCACCCCAGAAAGCCAGCCTGGGCCCATTAGTAGCCACTCGCTCCATTTCTCCCTCACGCCTTAGCCATAGGCAACCGCTAATCTCTCTCTCTAGCTCTGCCTCTTCTGGATATTTCTTACCCATTTATCATGCAGCATGTGCCTTTGAGTCTGGCGCAGGCACTCATCCATGGGGTCGCATGTGTCCGTGGCCATCTCTTTTTATCGCTGAATAACACTCCCTTGTGTGGAGACAGTGCTCCTCCTCTCTCATCAGTCACCGGCCATTTGGATTGTTCCCATTCTTGGGCTCTTGCAGATGCAGCCGTGGTGAATATGGTGTCCGCGTGTTTGTGTGGACTCCTGTTTTTTGGGAAGCTTGCTTTTGGAGCCAGGCATCCAGTAGTGTCTCCGTAGCTTTCTGGACGTTCGGCCCTCTAAAGAGTTGAGCTGTGGGAAGGCTCACCCACATCCTGTCTCACCTTCCTCCAGGGCACCCCAGCTGAATCCAGGGAGAAGAACCGAGAGTGCATCCTGCTGGATTTCTTTGATGACCATGACATCTGGCACTTCCTCTCTGCCACTGCTCTGTTCTTCTCATTCTTGGTGAGTTGATAAATACTTTTTTAAAAGAAATATACTTTTTAAAAAAGAGTTTGCTCATTTATTTGGGAGAAAGAGAGTGAGCGAGAGAAAAATGGAGGAGGGGGAGAGGCAGAGGAAGAGGGAGAAGCAGACCCCCTGCTGAGCAGGGAGCCCCACTCAGGACTGGATCCCAGGATCCTGAGATCATGACCTGAGCAGAAGGCAGACATTTAACTGACTGAGCCACCCAGGCACCCCTAATTTGTTAATTTCTTTTTTCTTCACATCCCATACGTTTTTTCTTTTTCCCCCTCTTCCTTACCCTTTTGTACTTCTCTGGTACTTCCCTTTCCAGTTCCTCATTGTAATTCAGTATACAGACGATTTTTTTTTTCTCCTTCAGTTAGAGCTTTATTTTTCTTTTCCTTTTACTCCCCAATATTTTAAGACAGAGTGACAAAATGATTTTTCATAAATGCCCCTGGTCCGGACTGAATTTGTTGTTAGAACTCACATGGCTATATATATGGGATGCCTGGGTGGCTCAGTTGGTTGAGCAGCTGCCTTCGGCTCAGGTCATGATCCCAGCGTCCTCGGATCGAGTCCCGCATTGGGCTCCTTGCTCTGCAGGGAGCCTGCTTCTCCCTCTGCCTCTGCCTGCCATTCTGTCTAACTGTGCTCTCGCTCGCTCTCTCTTTCTCTCCCTCTGACAAATAAATAAAATTAAAAAAAAAAAAAAAAAAAAGAACTCCCATGGCATGAATCGCCCCAAGAATCACCTTGGCATTCACTCGCATTCGGGTGACATTAGATAATTCTTCCCTGTGCTGCCCTCACACTCCTCCTCCTCTTCCAGTCTCACTGAATATCTTACAGATATTTTACAAATTCCTAGCGTACTCAGGAGAGCAGCCCAGGCCTCTGCTGCTTCTCACCAGTCTCCCCAGACCTCTTCTGTAATCCCTCCATTCTTTGCGGCCCAAAACACCTTTCCAGAAGCTGTGCGTATACTAACAACCTTGGATGATCACTCCTGGCATCGATTCATCCTCATTTAGAGATTTTTCCAAATTAAAACTCCGCAGTGCCTGGACACAGATTCAGCCAGCAAAACAACGGGACGAAGGAGACCTGTGCCCCCGGCACTCCCCGGGGTGCGCACGCTGCTGCCGCACTGTCTCGAGAGTGGAGCGGGGCTGCCCCCTGGTGGTTATCTGGGGAAATTCAACAATCCGCATAAACCTCGTTCCTCGTGACTTTTATCTCTGATGAACACATTCATTAGAAAAAGAGATAAACAAAAGTGGGGTGAAAGTTTCCACGTGAAGAAGTGATGGCAGAGGGAACTAAAAATGGAGGAGGGGTGTGCATTTCTTATATAGCAATACTCTATATGCAATAAGACTTCTTTCCTCTAGATCATAAGCCAAATGTCCCTAAGTGATAACTTCCCTGGCCACCCTATTAGCACTTTTTTACCTTTCCTCACCCCATAGTTCTTGTGTCTAATTTCCATTACTGTTTTTATTGCATATTATTACCCAGTACACCATACTTAGCTCACCTCATTAGCATGCTATACTGTACTCAGGTATTTGCTTCACGTCTCAAGCTGTCTCTCAAATGTAAGCTCCAGAAGGGCTGGGAGTTTTGTCCCTTGTGGCATTTAGAATAGCACATCATAGACCCCCAATAAACATTTGAATTAATACATGAATTATGTAATCTTAATAATCACCTGTAGAGAGCGCTGCATTGCAGAAAGCTGTAGAGCACACAAAGGCAAGTAAGGCTTGAGGGCATTGCTCCAGCCAGCCTGTGTGGGTAGGTGCTTACCCCAGCTGTGACTGTGCATCCCCGTCATCCCTCTGACCCTCTCGTTCCAGGTTTTGTTAACCTTGGATGATGACCTAGATGTGGTCCGGAGAGACCAGATCCCTGTCTTCTGAGCCTCCAGCTTTAAGAGAGGGAGAGGGAGCAGTCGATCTTGGTGCTGTTTCATGAAAATACAGGGACTGCAGCAAGTCACCACTGCCAAATGCTCCACTCCCCCTCTGTCAAGTCAGTTCTGTGCGCATTTCCCCAGGAAGGTGAGGGGCTGGAGGGAGACTCAAGCCTTCAAGCAGGGCAGCAGAGGAGAAGCCATGGGTACGGCCAAAGGCAAGCCCTGAAGAGTCAAGGGACTCCCATCCCCTGTCGTGTACAGCCCTGACATGGACAAAAGCTGCATCCGAGTCAACTCATTGTCTTGGGACCCCTCCCACCCTCACGAGATTTACCAGCTAGGGGGAGCGACACTGCCCTCTTCATCCAGCTGCCTCCAAGCCCAGAGAGGCCAGCAGCTTGGGTCTCCTGCTCAGACTTGAGGTGACCCCTCTGCACCTCCACATCTGTTGCTCTACACATCCCAGAGCCCCAGCTTGCTCCTCCGAGGTCCAGGGATGACAGGGAATCCTCAGAGTCCGGTGGAGGGCTGAACCCAACCCCCTACCCAACTGGGATAGTTCTTTTAGTAGGACCAGCTAATCACCTCCTTGGAAGGAATGCTGTATGTGCCCCCAGGCTCCTGACCCCATTAGAAGGGCTCTGGATTGGACTTTGTCGCACAGTTGTCCTCACAGGTGACTGTCTCTGGGCCCAAGTCTTGGGTGCTTACCTACTTCTGTGTCTTCATCTCACTGCTGTGTGTTGACCCCACAACTCAGGCTCTTCTCTCTCGGGAAGGCTCTGTTACCCCATCAGCTCCAAGGCAGAAGGGGAAACAGGAAAAACTCTTCTAGCAGCAGGAACGAGAGGATTGACAGGCCGAGAGACTGGTGACATCGGCATCAAGAAAATAGACCTCACCCTAAGGACGTGGGCTCCTGGGGCAAATGCAGCAAAGACGAAATTGCTTTCTCGTGCCTCCAATTCAGACAGCTAAATTCTGGGCCCACCTCTCCTGTGGGGAATAAATCATTGCTCTAACCAGGGGCACTGCACTGGGGGTCCTCCACCACCAACTAAACTCCCTGTCACTTTCTGCAGATCAGGGGCTCCAGGTTTTCTCCCCAGAGTTCTCTAGAAATAATTCTTGGGGTGAACTCGTTTTACTCATCCTCCCTGAGTTGCAAAGAGCAAGCTGATTGAGGACTGCCTTTTGTTTGCACCTGATTTTCATTCTCTCCCAGCAAGATGTGACAGAGCTCAGCCACCTACTTCTCTCACACCGTCCGGCAATTCTGCCCCTGACGAGTCCCATCTGGACCAAGCACCCTCATTACCTGTAGTAAGATGTAATCAGAAAATAGACATACAGATGTGTACCCCATATATATTTGCCTGTGAAACTGAAGTCACCTATACCCCCTGCTTTCTTGATCATTCATTAGAGAAATGGATTAGGTGTCCTTTAAAAAAAAAATTATTCTGTCTCTAAAATATTTGCATAAAGGCCAAAAATCACATTTTGGAAGTTTGAAAAGTTTAACAATGCAAAGATGCTTTTGATGGAACTTTCTGTGATTTGCTTTTCCTAAAATAGCCCCAAATTCATATTTGTTTTCTGCTTTTCTTTATTCCTTAAAAACTGTTGGCTTCCAGAGGCCATATGAAGACCACTTATTTAATGGTGGTGTTAGTCTAACATCTGAAACAAATCTCAAATCTGTTTAACTATGGTGTATTTGACCTAATTCTTTTATTTTAATGGATGGTTTAAAAAAAAAAAAAAAGATGCACTAAGAAAATGTGGACGTAGTCTGTTCGAGTGGCCCTGTGACCCAAAGTGAATAAATTGTGAGATGCATTCCCTGTGCAGTTGCTTGTTTGGGGAATGTGCCAGGTGGGGCTGCCATGTGCTTGACTGTGTTCCCATCGTGTCTGTCTGTATTGTGCTGTGAACTCACACACTGTGGTTAGTTCTTTTCTCTGCAGCAGGACTAAAAACCCAGACCAAGTCTGCCCTTAGAGTCCTCAATTCCTCACGCACTTGCTAATTCTTTCTACAATGGCAACACTGTGGCCGAAGGACATGAGAAGGTCATCCAACAGCATCCGTGGGGTTGGTAGGAATGGGCGGGGAGGAGCGGCGGGGGGGCAATCGGAGCTTTTCATGGCCAAACAGCCCTGTTCACAGCTTGCGCCTGTGCCCATGGACGTTGCTTTTTAAAAGAGAAGTGAAGAAATAATTCTTGGGGTGAACTCGTTTTACTCATCCTCCCTGAAAGCCAAGATCAGCCGGAGGTAACCGGAGAAAACAGTCACTGTGAAGAGGCTTTTGGCAGAGCAGGCACAGAAGTAATCAGAGGAGGTCAGCGGGATCAGGACAGACATGTGGCGGCCAGAGGAGCAAAGCTGTGCACAGAAAAAAAAAGGACCTCTTCACACCTCTGACGAATGCTGGAGAGGCAAGTCCACCTGTTGACATTGCGTGGTTGAGGGATTAGCCCGGTTTTATTTTAGCAGCGGGAGAAGCCGGTGGAAAACCAGAGTCTATCTGGGGAAGGGACTTTCGGTGACTGAAGGAGCTCACCCAACCAGCTCCCCAGGGAAGAGAAAGTGGCAGCTGCTTCCTTGAGAGTTCTGACTAGCCACCAGCATGTTCTGTGGGGTCACCAAATGCATGGGTCAGCAGGTCTGACAACCTTCAAATAGTTCTCCTTCCAGGAGATAGTGTCTCTTTGTAAAGCTTGGGAGAAAGGGAGAAACAAAGATAAACATTATTCATGGAAAGAACAGTGGAGTCTGAGGAAGATTCTGGAGCCTGATTTTAGACCAAATATGTTCACGTGCTCACTTTGTGACCTGGGGCAAGTCGCTGGAACTCTCTGATGGTCTCCTATCAAGCCTGCTACGTGAAGGAGACAGAAGTGGAGATGTGCAGAGCCCCGAGAGCAGTGCAGGGACAGAGGAGGGTGTCACCTACCCCCATAAACCCCACAGGGGGCAGTCTCTCCACCAAGATGGCCTCTCTCTCCTCTAGGTGCTGTTCACTGAAACCTGCTGTTCCGTTTCCTGTCCTCAGTTCCAGGAGGCCCTGAAGGCGTTCTGGGGGCCTCTTTGCCTTCAGAGATCCGGTCCAGATTTATCAAATCTCCCAGCCCCGGGGCCCCCTTGCCCTTTAGTGCTGCACGTCCCTGTCTCTGGCCCTTAATGCTCTTACTCCGACTCCAATGAAAAATCACTCCCAAAGCTAGGCCAAGCGGAAAATCCAGCTCTGTGGGTCACACCTCATTACCTCCATCTCTGCCCTGGGAATCTCAAAGAAAACCTGGATTTGCTCCTTTTTCCGAGTAGCTGTTCCTACTGTCCTTCAGGGAAAGCCCTATGCAAACGTTCCCCTCACCCTCCCCGCCCCCTCAACAAATGCTCCGGAGGGAAAGCCTGGAGGGTCATCCCGCATGAAGAGAGGCTTCGGCCTTTGGGAAAGAGAACTGGCCCCAGAAAGAAGCAGGAGAAGCTCATCCAGGTTTTGAAATGACTAATATCGCTGGTGAAACTAAGGAAAAGCATTGTAAGTAAAGATGCGATCTGCCCTGCCTGAAGAAATGTAAAAAGCCTTGGTTAGCGTGATTCTGCCCAGTTTGTGACAGGTTTCTTTGTGGTGGTTGTCAACGCTGTTTGGTAGAGACAGGATATATTGTGTGACTAGGTTTCTTTGTCCCCTCAATATTAAATTGTCCCCTCAATATTATCCCCTCACTATTGCCAATGAGGTAAACCTTGGTCCTTAAACACGTGAATTCAAATAAGCTTCATGGAACTCACAGATCAGCCTTCCCCATGAGTTTCCATCAGGGCCGTAGTAATAGTTTTGCTTGGACGGGATCCTCTGCGAGAAGAGACCCCTACCCTGTGAGCTCCAAGGGCAGATTTTATATAGTTTTCCCTCAAGTGTGGTCTTGCTGTTCTTACTGATGCACAAGGAAGACTAGGTGGTTACCATTGTTCACATAGAATTACCCCTTGTTCTTTCCAACCTCAGGGAAATGGACTCTACCTTCTTCCTAAATATCCCTAGAATAGATTTTATCATCTTCCCTAAATTTCAAATTTTTAAAAATTGTATCATTTTCCCTAAACTTCAAATTTTAAAAAATTTGTTTGGCTCTGTCCTATGTCCTTTTCATCACCTGAAAGTTTCTGTCATCTCAGATTTACACATTTCGCTAGAGATGAAAAATAATTAACCACCATATTTTATACATAGAATAGCCTTGAAGTCGTATCACCTCTCAGTCAAGAGCTAAACAAAGTCTAGGTGTTTTATCTCTTGTTTGGCATTATAGTTCTGATTTAGAAAATAAGAGATTCAAACAGTGAAAGATTTTCAAGTCTGGGCAAGAGAAGTCTGATACCAACCCCACTATGGTTTGCTCCTGGGGCCCTCCTCCGCCCTATCTCCCCACCTTCTTTATGAATTAGGACTCTAAATTTTTAAGTGACTATCAAGTTATCCAAAATAATTCAAAAGCTCTCTATAACATTGCCCTCACAGAAAAAAGTTGATTTGCATTTTATGATCTTTATTATATAAAAATATATATAATATATACATATATAAGATCATAATATATATTTATGATCTATATTATTATGTTGCCTATCTGAGCTTTTCATAAGTCTCAGTACCCAGTCTTAGGCAGGCCCCTTTGGGGAAGAGGACAAATTCAGAACTGGGGCTCACTTTGCTTGTCTCTCAACATAGGACACCTGATAAAATAACCTACTTGTCAGAGGATCCATTTCTCTTTTAACCTCTCCTTCCTCACCTTTTCTCTGTCCACTTACATAGAGTCTGATATACTGCTTTGGCTACGAGTCAATCAGAAATACACAGGCCAGACTCTGTGTGGAGGTGGTCGCAGCGATCGACAAACACACAATCTCTTCTGTCATAGGATCCAGGGTCCAAAAGGGACATGAAGTACATCCTCACAATCTGTCAGTTAAGTGGACCAAGCTCTCCAACAAGAGAGTGGCCTTCTGAGAATCTTATCATTAGATCCAAACCCGAAAAAAAGTCCAAATAAGCACCAGCAATTTTTATCCCCAGATGTGAAGTCCTAAACTTGCTACTGATACAATGTAGCCTCTCTCCTGCTTGAACTGACCACCTCCAGTTTTTCATAAGGAAAATGAAAGTCCCGATTTCGATCTTAGTGAATAACAGAGATCCAGAGAGAGAGTTGGAGTGGGGATCCTCTCAATCCATTTTGTTGGAGCAAAAACTGCTCCAACTCCCTAATTCTGAGGTACTGCAATGACCCATCCCTCACTGCTCTAGGACAAGCAGGAGATTGAGCTTTCCCACCTGCCCTTTTAGGGGAGCCTTGCTGTTGGAAACCATTGCCTTCCTGCCTCTAATGCTAGAATCTTCGAGTCTGCAGAACTGATCATTACAACAGATCATTTGGCATCAGGTATTGTGTCAAGGGTTTTATGTACATTACCGTCTTTAATCCTGAACCCCACCTCCCTGTAAAGTAGGCAGTGTTACTACATTTGCCATCTGGAGAAACTGACACTCCAGTCCCTGTTGACTAAATGAAGCAAATGGTGCCAAAAACTGGGTTCTCTGAATTGAGTAGCTTGGGTCCAGACACCAGAGAAAGGGAAGACAGACTGTGTTGTAAGGAAAGCTCTACTATCATGTGTGCTTGTATCTATACGTGTAAACCATGTAGTCTAGAGTTGTGTAACTATTGAACACCTTAACAAAAAGAGAAGGTTGCAGCAAAATTCAGAAGAAGCGTGTCTGTTATATAAACCTGAATAACAATGAAACCTACCATGCTTTAGGAAAGCCAAAGGATAAAACCACGGGTTTGGATCACTGTGGCTCGATTAAACTGGAACAGCTGGGTTCATGGGAGGGCTGTTGCTTCAGCCTCTGAGCTTGTAACATTAAAAACCAAAGTCCATTTTATAAATGCAAAGATTGTACTTGGCAAAGGGCTACAGGCTCAAAGATCCATTTTAAATTAAAATACATGTTTTTCGTAAGGTGTCAGGTCTCCACTGGAAGCCTACTGGGTCAGAAACAAAATTAACACTGGAGACAAAGCACAGGCATGCAGTCGGTTTCTGTTTCCTAAAAAACATTTACAGACTGAAAACAGCGCCATGTCAGAAAGTCCTCCAAATCTGCCTCTCGGACTGATCAATGCTGGTCTGGTAGATCAGGCAGATTTCACCACTCCTGTCAACAGCTGAACCATCTTCCGACGTGGGGACAGGGCCCAGCTCTCCCTTTCTAGAAGGGAGTGGTTTCATCTCTCCAAACAGAGGCAGAGGAAGGAGGCTGTGTTGAACTGGAGAATCAGTCTTCTCCACTGGAAATAAGTGATAGTAGTGGTAAATGTTTTTAAATGTGTCCTGAAATAAGAGCAAAAATAACATGACTTGGTTTGCGACACTGATATACTAACCAGTGTTCTTCTCCTATCCTAAGCTGTCTGTTGGGCTTTTGTGTGTGTGTGTGTGTGTGTGTGTGTGTATACACACACACATAATTTATATATAATTTATATTTAATGTGAATTTGCACATTTGCCGCTCGGCAGCATTTTTAAAAATGGGATTTAACCTAATCGAATCATGAGTTCCCAGAAAACCTCCCTGAAGCGGCAAGTTCTCCACCATCACAATTTGGATTCAGCCTCTTTCCAAACCACAGATCTGAATATGATTAAGACAGTGTACAAAAACAAAACCCGACCTGCTCAGCCCAAACTTAGTTAAAGGCTGGGTTTTCATTATCTTCCCTAAAATATGGGACTTACTGGATCGTGGGAACACGGGTGGCACATTGATACCAGTAAGCCAACCTACCAGACTTCTCAACTTAGGTAGGCAGTAAATTAGCATTCGGGCCTTAATTTCTCACAGAAAGAAGAGGTCAAAGGGGCTGTTGACATTGACCAACACACTGTAGTCTAGTATTCCCTGCATTTCAGTGTCCTGAGTAGGGAAGATAGAAGCGAGGAAGGTCCTGGAAAATAACTGACCTCTTTACATTCAAATATTCCTTTGCAGGGGCGCCTGGGTGGCTCAGTGGGTTAAGCCGCTGCCTTCAGCTCGGGTCATGATCTCAGGGTCCTGGGCTCGAGTCCCGCATCGGGCTCTCTGCTCAGCAGGGAGCCTGCTTCCTCCTCTCTCTCTGCCTGCCTCTCTGCCTACTTGTGATCTCTCTCTGTCAAATAAATAAATAAAATCTTAAAAAAAAAAATATTCCTTTGCAACTGTGTGAAAACTTTTTTCAAATATCAAACCTCTTTCATCCCTCACATGAACCATGTGAGGTAGGATAGATAATGTTCCAACTAATAAACTAAGACCTCTTGCCCAAAGTCTCGCAGCCTGGTAACAGGAGCCAGATACAAAATAATGCCATTGCCTCTTTTTTGTCTAAAGAACAACAGTAAAGTAGCTTTTAGATTTTACTGATTCCAGAAACTGACCAAGAGAAAACCAACATCAGTTCAGATTTCCGTAGACAGTTTTTTCTTAAATTTTTATTGAGGCACGTGTAAACTATATCACGTAATGCACGTAAACTATATTACGTAACACACGTAGGTGCACACGTGTGCATGCATATGCACTAATGTATCCAGCACCCACCCTGAGATTCAAAAGGTTTCCCACATCCTTGTGCCTGATCCAAGTCAAATCCCTGCCCCAGAGATAACCACTGTTCTGGTTTTTCTCTGTATAGACAAATGTTGCCTGTTCTTGAACTTCGTATACGTGGAATTCTGCAGTATATGCTCCTTCTCATCTGGCTCCTGTCATTCAATATGTCTGTGAGATTCATCCATGTAAAATAGAGGAAGCTGTGACATTTGTGACAACATAAATGGACGTAGAGGGCATTATGCTAAGTGGAATAGGTCAAACAGAGAAAGACAAATATATTATTTCATTCACATGTGGAATCTAAAACAAAGCAAACAAAAGCAGAATCAGCTAACTACAGGAAACAAACAGATGGTTACAGAGAGGCGGCGGGGAGGGGGAGGGGCAAATGGCGGAAGGGGAGTGAAAGATACAGGCTTCCAGTTATGGAATGAATAAACGCGAAGACAAAAGGGAAAATACAGGGAATATAGTCAGTGGTATTGTAATAACATTGCATGGTGACAGATGGTAGCTACACTTGTAGCCAGTATAGCATAATATAAAAAGAAGTTGAATCATTATGTTGTACCCCCGAAACTAATGTAACATCATGTGTCAACCATACACAAATAAAAAGAAATTTTTTTTAAGGAATGCAATGACTATTAGCACAGTAGTGGTGCCACTGCCTTGATTTGTGCTAAAGTCCCAACAGTTTCACACACCATCACTTCTGCAACATCAGTGCGAATACCAAAGCAATTATGGTATGTCACACCTTAGCACTATCATAAAAATGACTATGAGGGGTGCCTGGATGGCTCAGTCATTCAGCGTCTGCTTTCAGTACAGGTCATGATCCCAGGGTCCTGGGATCGAGCCCTGAGGTGGGCTTCCTGCTCGACAGGAAGCTTGCTTCTACCTCTCTCACTCCCCCTACTTCTGTTCCTTCTCTTGCCGTCTCTCTCTCTCGTCAAATAGATGGAAACTTAAAACAAAAAAAGAAGAAAAGAAAATCTTTAAAAACAATAATAATAACATTGATCTCACAGATTCCCTAAGCTCAGAGAGCCCCAGGGTCCTGGGGCTATGTTTTAAGAATCACTACCCCAGAAGTTGTAGTGTTCTACCTTTGACATTTAGGTCTGTGACCCAACTTGAATCAATTTTTGCATATAGTGTGAAATAGAGATGTCCAGGATTTTTTCCCCCTCCATACGGATATCCAATTGCTACAGCCCTATTTACTGAAAATACCACCTTTTACTCACTGAAATCCAACTGGCACCTTTGTCATCAATCAAGTGACTATACCATGTAATCTATTTCTGAGATTTCTTTTCCTTCCCATTGGTCTACTATTTTTTCCTTGTGCCAATATAATAGTGTTTTAAGTGTTGGAGCTTAGTAAGTTTATTGAGATATAATTGACCTATTACATGAGTTTCAGTTGTACAACAAACTGATTTGATATTTGTATCTTTTATTCTGCCAGCAACGTTGTATAGCTTTGGGTCAGTAACTTTATTCGTTGGGAACACACTGATCAGCAACATCAAAAAAATGTTGACTATATTGGTAAATAATGATCATCTTTGTCTTGTTCCTAACTTCAGGGGGAAGTCACTAAGTATAATATAAGCTGTAGTTCTGTGTTTGGTGTTTTGTTCAGGTTGTAGATACAATTCGTCACTTAGAATGTTCCCTTCTCTTCCTATTTTGTTTAGCGTTTTTACCATGAGTGGATGCTGAATTTTATCAACGGTTTGAGTGTACATGGGTTTTTTTTCCTCCTTTATTCTGAGACAACGAGTGCATAAATTGATTTTAAAATGTTAACCCACTGAGCACCTGGGTGGCTCAGTGGGTTAAAGCCTCTGCCTTCCCCTCAGGTCATGATCCCAGGATCCTGGGATCAAGCCCCGCATTGGCCTCTTAGCTTGGCAGGGAGACTGCTTCCTCCTCTCTCTCTGCCTGCCTTTCTGCCTACTTGTGATCTCTGTCAAATAAAATAAGTAAAGTCTTTAAAAATATATAATAAATAAATTAATTAATTAATTAAATGTTAACCCTACATTCCTGAAATAAACCCTGTTAGGTCATAATTCATAATTCTTTCCTTGTACCGCTAGATGCAATTTGCTGACATCTTTTTTAGAATTTTCACATCTATGTTCATAAGAATACTGACCTATGCTTTTCTTTTATCCTAATGTTGTGACAGGTTTGGTATCAAGGTTATTTACGTTAACTTCCTAAAACAAGTTTGTAAGTGATCCCTCTAACTCTATTTCATGAGTTTGGGTAGATCAGTGTTACTTCTTCCTTTAACACTTAGAAGAATTTTTCACTAAAATTACTTGAGCTTTTGAGTTATCTTTGTGGAAAGATATTTATTTATCTTTTTGGAAAGACCTTTAAGAGAACAACAGCTTGATTGAGATATGAGAACAAATGATCTCTAACCTCCTCATTTTACCCATTTTAATATTAGAATGTAGTTTATTCGTTCGTAAAACCAAAACTTCATGTATGAGATAAACACCTGAGTATCTACTATTCAGTTCAATGGAACATACCAGTGCTTGAAGTACCCCTCCATGATACAATCTCCCTCCCTCCTTTCGTAAGAAACACCCATTATCCCGAACTTTGGGTTTATCATTTCCTTAATTTGTGATTTTTCTCGTATCTGTAGGCATCCCTGAGCAATAAATTGTTTGATTTATAGGCATTTAATCTTATGTCACTTTATGCTGTTCAAACTCCCCTGCAACTAGTTTTTCCCTTCAAACTTCAGGCTTGTAAGCAGGCAGGTCTGCTTGTCCCTCTCCTGCTCCTTCTCCTCTCTTCCTCCTCCTGCTCCCATGAGCTCTCTCTCTAATAAATAAAATCTTCAAAAAAACATGTAACCAAGCTGATGTGGGTAGCTGTAATGAAAGACCCATTTTTTGTTCCAAAGTTCTGTGCCTCAGTTTCCTCCACTATAAATACACGAGGAGGAGCTTAGCTTCATCATCTGTCAGTACTCTTCCAGATCTGAAAGTCCTGTTTTACTTTTAACAGTAGGTACAGACATGTATAGTTTGCCCTAACAGTATGGTGCTGGTCATAATTAATAATAATTTACAAATAAATTATTATTTGAGGTTGACTCTTTGATCAGGAATACGGTTCCCATGAGAAATGTGTCATGGTATCATTTTCAGACATTTCAGCAAAATTGGAAGATTACTTTAGTAGAAAACTTTGGTATGCAAGACAAGTCATTTTAATACCAGGTTTGATGCAGCACATGCAATGGTCAGAAAAGACAGAATTCACAATGCAAAAATGCAAAGTTTATTTTCTTAAATAAAATACTATATTCATATCTATACAAATAATTATTACAACCATTAAAATGTTACATTTACCAATAAAAATTTCAAAACTTTAAACAAGAGCATGGTTCAGAATATTCACACCCTAATACAATGCATTTGTAAAAAGATGTCAAAATAAACAGGACCTATTCTTATTTACAACTGTAGGACAATCCTGATCGTATTATACATATCTTCTCTGGATTCCATTACAAAACAAATTAGTTCCCATTAGAATTATAAACCAGGTGATTTACAGTAATAGGACACAGTACACAGCAGACATTGCTGGCATGGGAATAGATACAAATATTACACTATTGAAAAACTACAGTTAGGTTTTTTTTTCTGGTGACTGCCCTACAGTAAGCCTCTCACCCAGTGTATCTTTAAATAATTTGTGAAGGTAATTATGTTCTCAGATTTTTCCATCTATTTTACCAAAATGTGTGTGCATGTGTGTGTGTGCATGTATGTGTGTGTGGGTGTGTGTATATGGCCTGCTGAACATGGAAGTGAATCTTTTCTTCACAGTAACACAACTGCAGCATTTTAAGCAACACTGTCTGGTCCCTTTCTTCTTGGAAGATCAAGAGTTCAACTCCCTTAAAGGTTACCAATATAGTCAAGTCCAGTGGCCTCGATGACCCCACAAATGAGAATGGTTTTAAGACTTAAGGGATGGGGATAAAGAGATCCAGAGAAGTGAGGAAGAAGTGAGATGGAGGAAACTCTTAAGTTTCTGTAACAGAGTATGGTGTAGAGCTGTACACACAACTGAGCCAAAAAAAAAAAAAAAAAGCCCAAAAGCAAAAACCCCACAACTTATGATCATCATTTTTAAAAGTGTTAAATTACAAGATATTCTATGTCTCATGAGATCTCCGGTGACAGATGATGCAGACTATCATCCAAAATAACACCAATTTGAATATTTTATCCAATACTTTCAACCCAAGTTGGCTCATGTTTATGAAGCATCTGAAAGCATGCCTGCACCCAAGCCATACAGTTGATAGGG
The DNA here is from genome assembly GCF_011764305.1 of Mustela putorius furo. Taxonomy (NCBI): domain Eukaryota; kingdom Metazoa; phylum Chordata; class Mammalia; order Carnivora; family Mustelidae; genus Mustela; species Mustela putorius. The sequence goes on from NW_025421987.1 coordinate 38,781,013, forward strand.
TTTGTGCCGATATGGAAATAATGGTGTTGAATGACCACCACCTACAAGCTCAGACTTTAAAAAGAGTTTTGCTTCTAAATAGTGTATTTTTTACAAGATCGGCATCAAAGATGGCTCAGAGAATGATAAGGCAACAGTGAGAAACAGCTGTTCTTGTCTTCTGGGTGTTTGATTACACAGCACGTACCATTCTGGATGGTCCTTTGCTATGTAGCAGAGGAGTGGGTGAGTAGTATGTTCCAATGGCTGGTCTTTGGACCAGAGGCACAGTTTCAAGTAAAGTGCAGTACCAGGATAGAGGCATGTGGGCAGAACTAGAAGCTCCATGTCCAAGAAGGTCCTCATGCTGGACTGCCTCCCTCTAAACTCGGTGCTCCCCCACAGACTCTGGTAAAAACACTGTCTGGCTCATATAGGAAGGGTAGAATGCAGAGAGAATACGGTTAAGCCAAAAAAAAAAAAAGAGAGAGAGAGAGAGAGAGAGACCTTTTTCTGTTGGGAGCATTTAGCCCAAAATGTACTTCAAGAAGAAATGAATTTCTGGCCTTTAATTTGCATATAGGTATCATAAAATCATCACTCACAGATTAACTTCATACTAGTTTATTTGGCTATTATTATTGCCCTCTGGATGTATACAACCATAAGCAACGATCTCTGGACAAAGGGAGAATTTATACAGACAACAGTACTATGACTTCCAGATTCCTAAAGATATCAATCCAATGCCATCTGATCTTAGTTTCAGAAAGTGCAAAGGTGGTACTTTGCGCTTTCTGAAACTCCTCCATGGGAAGAAAGGAAATTCATCAAAACAAGGAACAGAACTGTATGGTTTATTCAAAATTTTAAATTAATTCTAATTTTGTTTCAAGAAATTCTTGTTGCCTCTTGATAGAACAGGAGATACAGTGGTTCCTGAAGCCAGGAATTGGGAATCAGGTATAGGAGCACGACTCATTATATCAAACAATGATCCAAGAGATGGATGGGCACAATAAACCTTTCAAGGCAGAGGAGTAATCATCCTAAGGAAATAAACAGGCTCCCTGCCATCTGTCTGACACGGAGCAGATGGAAGACAAAAGGAGTATAGGTACCTACAGATCAGAGGAAGGGTAAAGCCACGAAGAGGCTGGTTAGTAAGTCTTTACTTTTTCTCAAATTTTAAAAACTTTACTCCCATTAAAATGTGTTCACACATTTTTTTTTTTTTGGAATATAAATTTTAGCCTTTCCATGACATGGATAATGTTAGAAGGCAAGAGCAAGGCAAATAAATTTTCTTTAAAGCATTTAAATAATTTTATATTTTAAGAAGGCTGATTAGGAAAACAAACCCCAAAAAAGGCTGATTTTTAAAAATTGATCTTTATTGCAGTTCACCCTGATATGTAACTGGAAATTGCTGCAAAGGAATATTCCCTCCTCATTCTTCTCCTTCCACAGTTCTATTATGTTAAATTTTAAAAAGCATGATCACTATGGAATATCACTCCTTACTTAGAAAAAAGGTACCATCCCTGGTCCCTCCGAAAGGACTTCCAATATAAACAAAAATAAACTTCCTTAAATGGTATAAAATATCCCCCAAACAACCGGTATGTACCAAAAAAAAAAAAAAAAAAAAGACATCAAACTTGCTTTTATCCATAATTGACACATCAGAAATTTATACATGAGAAATCTGAAATTTTTCACCTCATTAGAAGTTACTATGTTAAATCTTTAGAGAAATCACTTTCTCTAATTGATTTATATGATCAACAACACTAAAAAAGATAGAAATAATTTAATTAATGATTCTCACTTTGATTTATACGTTTGTGTATTTAAGAAATCAAAAATTATGGAAATTGTTTTTACATTCTATAGACCCAGTTCTATATTAGCAAGCCAAGCCAAAAATAACGATAAATTTACTATAACCAAAATGGACTGTTTTCCTGTCACACTTTTGCCAAAAATTATATCCAGAGACTGCTAGATATTAAATAAAGAATTTCCTCCCCAAAATCATGTAGCTCTGATTACCAAATACTTAATATACAGCTGGTAAATCTCATACACTCATGATTTTCAATCAAATAAGATTACTATGCTCTGAACACTTTCAGAATTGATATACGATGATCTCTTACATACACATGCACATCTGTAAGATAACTAGAGCTACACGGAAGCAGAAGCCAAACCATTTGCAGATGGTCACATCTTTCTTCGGACGGTCAAATAAGCTTTCCTGAAGGGCAGAGGCTGATTTGGGATCAAAGTATTATGTGCTTGGAATGAAAGCTCTGAAAAACGGAAATGCTATCTCTGAACTGGGCTGAGCGGAAAAAGAAAATCAATCCAACAGAGGGCAGCTGACAGTACCAGCCTTTCAGGCCTTTCTACTGCGAAGTTCAAATTGATCTTCTCCTTAGCCTGTTACTGTTGTTCTAATTACATCGAACAGTGCCCAGTTCTTCAGAACTCAACAGCCGCCATGCTGTGCGTGTGTGCACGTGTATGTGTCTGTGAAAGGCAGAGAGAGTGACAGGGGGAGGGAGGGAGGAGGAAGAGCCCGACAGAGTGAACACTACCCTTCTTGAAATTGGCAGGTTGGACCTTTCAAGTACAGAGAAAAACCCAAATGTCATAACTTAAAACTCAGTTAAGGTAATTAGTTTAAAAACAAGCCACGAATCTCACTTTTTTCCCAATGACAAGTTCTAACTACTGTGTTTATCTGCTGTCTTATTTAAGTAACTCCTATTCTTCACCATGACCATTTTGAAAGTGAAAAGTGAAAATACAGCTTTTCTTGTTTACAACTCTTTTTTTTTCTTTTTTTGCCCCCAGGAGGCTGCTTTAGTGGGCAGCAGGAAGAGAGAGGAAGGTTTGGTAAATATAGTTCAAGAGGCACACATGACCCTTTTACTGAGTCTTCACTAGAGGTATTCGCCAGAGTTAACTGCTCTGACCCAGCCTGAGGAGGCATTTTTAAGGAGGAAAAAAATAAAATAAAATGCTGGTCCTTGGGTTGCCTTTATTAACAGAGCAGACGGAACCATTTATACGTCTCTCTCCCACTCCATCCCCTATTTGGCAGAATATAACAACAACAACAACAAATAATAGGTTTGAGAATATGAGTATTTATGGTTGTTTTCATAGGCTTTAAGTTTTCTAAATTCAATATATTAGTGTGCGCGCGCGCGCGTGTGTGTGTGTGCACACGCACATGTGTGTACAAAATTAACTTCTAAGGGGCTTTTAAAAACCCTGACATCAAGTTTTCCAATACTTCAGCAAGTCTTAGGTCACAATTTCCATTTCCAGATGGCAGGACAATTTTTGAAGGACCAGCTTATACTTTAAAATCTATGTCTGTGCACACACACGCACACACACACATGCACATACATACACACACCTGGACATATACAAAGACAATTTTCTGAAGCACCATTTCATATCTGCCATCAGGAAAAATAATGAACAAATTCATCTTTTCATTATAAGTCTACTATGAAGGGTAATAATGTAACATACAACGCCATATTTTAAATATAAATATCAGTAAGTGAAAATACTGACAGAGCTTAAGACTCTGCTCAGAAATATTTAAAAAGTAAGGCTCAAATAATCGTGTAGATTCCAAACACTATTTACTGAGCAGCCCCCAATGATTAAACAAATATAAAAGAAATTACTTCAGGATCAAATGAACAGAATGAATAGAGAATACTGAAACAAAATTTAACTGATGAAACAACAATCTTTTACTGAACACAAACAAAACTCCGCAATACAACTGCTTTTACCGTTATGACCTGATGCAAAATGCAAGCGCAAAATGGAGAATGTCTATGTACTTTGCTTTTTAGATTGCTATTTTTAAGGCTAAGTAAGGAAGACCTTTGTGTTCTAGGATCTTGGCACATTAAAAGATAAAATGGCTCTCTAATGTGAAGAAAAGACATTAAATTCAGATAACTGATGAATTGTTATAATTAAGAAGGAAGCCTCTACCTAAACCAGACCTTGGGAGTAAAGGCTGATTAAACAACTCATTTACCTGCTAACTGCTTGACTTTAACCATGGACATTCATTCCATAGTAATTCAACATCTGCCATGGGTAAGAAACTGTTCTAGATGCGGATATCAGCCAAGCATTTGGTGATGTACCACTGCATTGCATCGAAGCGTCTGGATTTTTGGAAAGCAATTCAACTATCTCAAGTACCTATTTTACAATTGATCAACAATCAAGTTTAAAATCTGGGTTCTTTCCTACTACTCAGCACATGCCAAGAGGATCTCCTCCAACTTCCAGCTGATTAGCATTTAGGGAATATAAGATTCCAAATCAAACTTGAAAATCTAACTCCGTTCAGAAAATTTAAAAAGCACACCGTGCAGTTAAAAATGAAAAGATAATTTGTTTTTGACAACCCATGATTCGCATCATTTCTGACGTGACTTCCCTACATTCAGAAGGTAACGGGAAATTGATCATACAAACACAGATACACACACACACACACACACGATCTCCCTCTCCATGTGTATTAAGTGTGCACACGCACACAAACACATCTGTAGTCTCAGCCGATACACGTACATTTAGTCTATCAATATTCAGACAGCTGAACTGCAGTCATGACCTAAAATATGGCTTATGTTGTGGGCAGGTCTGTTTGAGGACTGCTTGGAAGAGTCGGAGGCAGAGGAGTTCGCTATGGTTAGCAAAGGTGACATTGCCGAGCCATCCGGAAGAGCTGTAGCTATTTCTGGAAACAAAGATGTCATGTTAAAGTTGGACAAGTGAGAGTTGGTCATGTGCATTGGCGGCATATCAGGGAGCAGAGGAAAACTTGGTTGAGCAAAACCAACAGGTCTGGGAGGAGACAGAATTGATCCAAATCGGTTATTTAGGCTTCCACTGTTGACTTTCTCAGTGCTAGGATTTGAAAACATCTGATTGGAAAAATACGGGATGGAAATATCATTGGACAGTGTAGGATGAGCAGGAGAGTATGGGGGATAGAAGGAGGGTAGAGTATTCTGGGGGTCTACAGGGATGAGAGCTGGCGTTCGAGTGGCACTAGGCTGAGTTACCTGTGGAATGAAAGAAGTATTAGCATTTATTGGTGGATTCATGCCACCCTCAGGAATAAAAGGAAAACCGAAATTTTGTGATAGTGTATGCTGGTCAGGTGCCGAATTATCGTTAGGTATTTGTGGGCTATCGGGCATGAAACGAACAATACTTCCTCTCTTCTCTGTAGTGGGCTGCTGGCGTCCAAGAATCATACTGCCACTAGTAGAGAGAGGAAGATGGGGAAGACTCGGATCAAAGACATTACTGTGTCTTTGGTTTCCAGAACGATTCCTTTCAGGCTGACGGATTTTGGAACCACTGCTGTCTTGCAAGGGATGCCTTGATCGCTGGGGAACTGAAGAGTTAGTTGGACGTACAGGAGGCCCTTGCTCAGCATTTCCATGAGACACAGACGGATGGGGTAGAGCTGGCCTTGCAACCCCATGCATGTTGGTTGTGACTGGAGGGTTCATGTGGCCCTTGGTCCCATGACTGTCAGTTATCCTCATGGGATTGGACTTCTGCACAGAAACATTGGGACTTGTGTTTCGACCTTGAATATCTCCTGAAGAAGAAGAACTGGAGAAAGGAATATTCAAGGTGCTGTTCCTGGTGTTAATTGCACCTAGGGACATGTCACAGCTTTCCCTGTTCTGACTCTCACTCTCTCTTCTAATATGTACACTTTCATGAGCTGGGGGACAATTATATTCAATGGCAGAGGATGGACCACACTGTGTGTTCCTCTGATGTTCCGAGAGTGGTCTCTGCGTTCCAAGGACCTGATCACCAAGGTGAGGGGCAAGTAAGCTCTGCATGAAACTCTGGTGGCATGTGTTTTCACTGTCCCTTGGTGGGATAGCATTTCCTGCTGGGATACTCTGAACTGGTGGATAAGGTAATCTCTTTTGGCGGTCGACTGGTGGTGGACCAGGGTTTTGACTGATTCGAAAAGCCTGGGACTGCATAGTCCTCAGGGATGATACAGGGTTACCTATTTCATTATTTCTTGAGGACTGTACTTCAAAATTACTCGGGGGCTGTTGACTGGCTCCACTTGGTTTAAACGTCTGACAGTCAGAAAGGCGGATCTCCGGGGCAACAGGATGGTCCACGCGACCCTGCATATTGTGAAGGGCCAAGCTCTTATTCCTGGGAACATCAAGATAGCTTCTCATTTCAAGCTGATCTGAAACTCTGGAACCCTGAATTGATATGCCCATTCTCTGCTCGGAATTAGAAGACGTCTTTCCAATGAGTGCCTCAGCAGAATAACTTGAAACCCTATTTCTCTCTGGCCTGTGTGGAGCACAGGTCATGTCTGAAGGTCTCGTCACAATACTTGGCTGGGACACCATTTGCTGCTCCATGCCTCTTGATGTCAGAAGCCTCTGCATTGGGTTATGCCCGGATACGTGTTCCGAAGAAACCCCTGAACCTTGCTGCCTGCTCCCAACATCCGGCTGCTGGTGCAGAAGATCTTGACTGAGATGGCTCTGGGGATGGCTATGGTGGTTCCGGCTGGCCGAAGGGTTTTCACAACTCTTCTCTGGCTGCGAACTTCCGAAGTGCTGCTGCATCTGTTGCTGCATCTGCTGATGGTGGGGGTGTGGCTGACCGCTCTTGGGCCGGGGCTGATCAGTTCCAGGGTGCTTTGGTTGCAAGGCAAGCTGAGAGGCCTGAGTGCCCTGAACAAGATTCCGCTTTTTCTGCATCTGAACTTCCTGCTGTAGAGTCCTCTGTTGGTGGACGTTATGGGGCTGAGAGTGGACAGAGCTCTCTGCATGAGGTATGTGATGCTGCAGCTGATACAGGTGATGCCTCTCTCGCACCGCTTGCTGCTGCTGCTGCTGCTGCTGTTGCTGCTGCTGCTGCTGCTTTAAGTAGAGGTGGTTACTGTGCAGGTGGGACACCCCCTGGGCCGGAACATGCTGCTGCAGGGCCTGGAGATGTTGACTTGCCTGGGTCTGCTGCTGCTCGGCGACCGAGTTCTGAGAGCTGCACTGCACTTCCGTTTGTCTCAATGCGGGAGCCACAAAATTGTTACTAGGTGGAAACAGTCGGGTGAGGCCGTCCCCGTGTGCTGGGTTGCTGATGGGCACCACGGAGTTCGCAGAGTTGGGAGGGAGCTGACTGACCATCATCTGAGCCTGATCAGAAATGCTGTCTGGAGTTCGGCTCATCAGGGACATTGCCTCAAGCCTCAGCGGGGCTGGCTGGCAATGCTTCTGACGTTTAGCCGAAGACAATAAAAGGTCATCTTGGACAGCACGCTTAGCAGAGTCTTTGCGGCTTTCCTGGCTTGTCTTTAAGAGGGGCTCTTGGATCTGTGGATTTGGTATGGTGCCAGTTATGGTGCTGAGCTGTTCCTGGGGATATTCGGTCATCAGAGCTGGTCCAGGAGGCTGACTGGTGTAGGAGCTAGATGCCACCGTCAGAGTAACCGTTGCAGGAACAGTTGTTTGCTCTGAAGTTTGGGACAAACCAGCACAGCTGACCAGAGGATGGCTGCTGCTGCTCTGGTGGATAAGATTATTCACACTCAAACTGGTGATGCTTGGTGGCTGAGAGGTTGAAACCTGTAAAGAGGCACTGGATGTTTTCATTCCCACAGAACAACTTGGTTTCCCAAGAGGCTGATCCACTGTGGCTTCAATCGAATCCTGAGAAGTAAATTCATTTGGTGTTGCTTCTGCCTGTCCAGCACCACTCTCTTTAGATACCTGTGTTTTGAAAGGCTGGTCCCCCTCTAGAGGCGATGCTTCGGCAGGCTTCGAAGTGACGTCCCTCACGTCAGCCTGACTGCCAGCTCTTCCCTTCTCAAGGCTGTCCTGGTCAAAAATAGCTCTTGCCGCAAGAGCGACGATGTCAGTTTGCTCTACAAAGGTACAGCTGTCACACGTGTTGGTCGTTGTACTGCTGCTGACATCCTCTCTAGTCGTTTCAGGAAGCATGGACGCTACTGAGAAACTACGGCTGCTGCCAGAGCTGGTTGACATGGGAGAGTCCGCCTGTCTGCTGACCAGCAAGGAGCCACCGATGCCCTCCGGATCAGGGACGCACGAGTGAGGCGGCCCCGGGTCTCTATCGTCACTGCTCATCAGTAAGAGCTCCTGTTTGGGATGTAAATCGACACCTGCATCAACCAGTTTAGAGTTTTCTGAAGAAAAGTCAGGATGGTCCACCTGGACTGAGAGAGAGAGTTTCTGAGGGTCTTTCTCTTTCTCGAGACCACAAAGCAGTGCAGTCAAACCAGGCCCTTTTAAGAGACCCGTCGCTTGCAACGTATCAGGTGAATCTTGCTCTACCCTGCAAGGTTCCGCAGTGACCTCTACCTCGGAAACACAGTCCGTACCGGCAGTGCTGGCGGTAGATGACAGACTAGAAACCTGAGAAACCAAAACGTGGGGATCATTTGTAGATGGAATCAACACATTAGCCGAAGCGCAGGATTTGGCAGCATCCGACAATGCCAAACTAGTTGGTGGCTTATCCTGAGGGGTCTCTCGTTGCAAAATGGGGGCAGAATCTTTGGATTTTGCTGGAGTCATGACAAAATGTTCACTCGGTACAGATTCTTGGGAGGGCGAACTAGTTTCTTCTGCTGACTTAGATTTGGGTAGAGATTCAGGTATCACTGACTCGGAATTCAGAATGTCCACAGAATGTGCACCAGAAACTCTTACACTGTTTGCCTGGGACCCGGCGACAGACGGTAACCCAACAGGGAGGCTTTCCAGCAGTCCGTCATTATTACATGATGGTTCCGCTGTGGCGTCAGTGCTGGCACAGTCAAACTTGCCCGCGTCTCTGACTGGATTCAGGGGGCACGCCGACTTGTTAGCTGCTAAGTGTTTCTTGGCACCTGGCTTCTTATTTAACCTTTTCGACTTCATGTTAGGTAAACAAGCTACAGCGTTCACTGAGGGCGTAGTTACTAGACTGTAAGCACTGGGTAGTGTGGCCGAATTATCAGTTGTCACAGGAGATGCTACAGTTGTTGTTAACGAAACACAGTTAACTGGGGTGGTCTGACTATTTGCAGCGGTCGGAGGATTGGCAGGCTGGCTAATAGACAACTGTACACAGCTTTGCCCAGCCATCTGCGATATGCTTTGATTGAGGCTGGCCAAAGCTCCAAACGTATTCAGGGCAACGTTGGTATTTGGATCTTCGCTGGTGGTGGGTTGGATAATTTGCATAGGGGTTTGATTTGTAGTTCCTGATGAGGACATCACAGGCTGCAAAGCAAAGAGCTGTCCATTTAAAGAAATGGTTTGAGGCTGCTGTTGGTTTGACATGGTAACAGAAAAAGTTTGTGTTGAACTAGATGTTGCTAAAGATGAAGGTCTTGGTAAAATATGGACGAGATGCTTTCCTCCAAAAGTCTGTGGGGTCGAAACATTCTGCACTGAATTATTAGACCCTATTAGAGCACTGGCTCCATTGACAGGGAGTCGAACAGAACCAGGAGGTGGAGCCGAGAGGAGCGGCAAGGGGTTCTGATTAGCTGCCTGTATGATTACTATCTGTTGACCCACGGTTTGGTTGGGAACCTCTGCTCTCATCACCGCTGGGCAAGGGGTCGTGCTGGGAGGCTGGAGAATGATAACGTTTTGATTACCTGGAGCTGTGTTAACAGCCGACCCAACAGGCTGAGCCATCTGAATAACCTGCATTGCTGAATTCAAAGGAAGGATATTTTTTGGAGGCTGAGATTTAACTTGTGGTTGGGCAATCAGCGGCTGCATAGGTAAAGATGGGCAAGAAGGCAATGTTACAACCACTTGCTCAATTGCCTGCCCATCTGCTGGAAAGGAATTACTCAAGTTAACACCTGTAGCGACGGGTCTCCCGTGGTTCGCTGTGGTAGGGCTGGGACCAGACTCATTTACTACTGGAGTCACAGCAGAAGACGGTGTCTGGCTCAAGGGTTGAATAGTGTTTCCCGCCAGTTGCAGAGTAGTCCACGTTGTCTGTGTGTTTCCAGCGGAGGAGATTCGAGTAAGGCTATTCATGTTTTTTAAATCTGAAGCGCTAACACTTGAAGAAGGCAAAGAACAAGAAAGTGTCCAACTACTGTCCAAAGGGCTTGCAGAGAGAGTACTTACGGGAGTGGCGGTCTTCCCTCCTCCGGGGGCAGAGGGGGCCACCACCGCGGTAACAGCTGCAGAGTCTGCGCCCTTGCTAATGCTCACTGGACAGGAATCACCTGCAGACCTGGGGGGCTGGGAGCAGACTGTGGTGGTAACTGAAACGACGAAGGTGGTTTGAAAATCATTTCTGAAATCCTGTATGCTCAGGCAGGACTTGCTTCCATGGTGCACTTTCGCAGCAGTCGCCGAGGAAGTGGTAGGGATGCTTGTGGCACAAGGGACTGGTTTCCTCACTAATTTGGGGCTCTCTTGCCCATTCTTATTTTCAGGAGAATTCCGATCATTCAGACATGTGTGCAAGGGACGATGTTGGTGGGCTTCAGGCCCAATGGGAACAGCAATCAGTGAGCCACTGGTGGCACCAAGCACACTCGATTCACTTTCAGAGGTGGAAAGCTCGACAATGTTTTGAGCAGAAATGGTAGCAGGAAGACAAAGAGGAACAGGCTGGTTGGCAGCCAATGCAGAAACTGTGGTCTGATGCCATGGCTTGTTTTCAGGAGGGTAAACTCCAGAAATAGACACAGGAGTCACCAGATTGCAAGCCCTCTGTACCGGCGCCACATTGGCGGTCTGCTTTTGTAAATTATGACCAACATTAAAGGTTATCCCCTGAACAGCTGTTCCCTGGCTATTTCCACCAGGCTGACTCCCACTGGAATAAACAATGATATTTTTTTGAACCTGATCACTGGGAATAACAACAGAGACCTTTGAGTTTTTAAGATTTCCTTTCCAGTGGATTGTGGGGTCATCATATAGGCATATGTCATTTGCTTTCAGTAATTCGATATATCGGCCATTTTCTTTTTGAATTTCTTCCAGTTGTTTACGTAGCTTTTTAATTTCTTCAGCTACAATATTAAAAATAAAAATGAAACAATTACCTGTTAATGCCAGTATTTACGGTAACGTAAGAAAAAGCTGTGTGCCAACTACTCAGTTCTAATTCTAGTCTTTCTAAATAGCTTAACTGAGAAGCTTCAGTTCTCTTCTAAAGCAAATTCTTTCTCCTTTTTACAGTGGTATATCAAGCCTCCATTCTATCCTTTTTAAAAAAATGTATCGTTGAGGGTCAACGACCCAAAGGTCCAAAATTACTCATAATGTAGAAATCTCAAAATTCCCAATTCAAAAATTCCCAGTAGGGCAGCTCCAAAGGCAAAAGGAGGAAAGATATACTGTTATCATGGTAATGTGCCAGGAAAATAGCACTGAGTATCAATATGATAGGCTGCAACAGCAAACATTATTTGTGGTAGTAGTGGGGAGTCCCCTTTATAAATGGCTTTAGACTCCTATTTCACTCGGAAACAACAGAGCCCAAGTGAAACGCGTCAAAGTCAAGTAGTAGAGTACCAACGAGAGCATCAATAATGGAACTTGAATTTTCCTTGGGAGCGCTAAGATACATACACTGCTGTCACACCCCACTCTTTCCAAGGGGGAAGAACTTCCCCCACATCCTAGGACTGGGGCAACCTTGGCTGCTGGTGTTTCTGCTCTGTGACCCCACACATTCCACCTGTCTTGCCACTCTCCCTCCACCAAGGGCGGCCAATCTTCAAAGCCAATGCCCTCTGAGGGGGCCTGAAATAAAAAGTTCCATTATGATGAGGATAAGCTGCGACTAGCAGATTATTCTTCTCAGACTTTTAAACTAAGAGACACAGAAGAAAGATGCCAGTGTGCCATGGACATCAGAAACAACTGGACAATTATGATGGACCAAATAATAATGATGACGGTTCTCACTTACTACACACTTACTATAAGCACTTTTCATTCATCGTCTCGTTTAATAACAATAATAACAATGACCACAGCAATGGGTAACATTTACTATATGCCAGCTTGACTCTAAGTACTATACCTGCATTATCTCTTTTAATCCTCATAACAACCATGAGATGGGAACGACCTATTGTCATCAATATTTTGAGATGTGAGAAACAGACTCAGGGTAATCACATAAATTTGTCTAAAAATCAACCACATACATGCTAGGATTATCTTCATTTTAAGAAAAGGAAACGGAGACTGGGAGAGGCGAAGTAATAAGCACAGGTACTGAGTGCGTAAGTGAAGAGGAGACTCAGCCCAGGTGGGCCTGACGCCCAGGGCCGCAGCTCAGACCACTGCGCAGCCTGTCATGTGGGCAGTGAGCATGTGGGGAAGCTGCTGGGGGAAGAAAAGAGAAAAGAGCAGAGGCACCAAAAAGAACCAAAGAAAGGGTGGTGACTTAAGCTGCCTCAAGCCAGGGCCAACCTGTTCAGTGTTTCCTGAGCCCCAGGCAACTTGTATTCTTCCAACAGGCTCCCTTTTCCCTGAGTTATCTTTACAGCCTCAGCCTCTAGGCTGTGAAACCAAAGGAGCTCTCCTGAGAAAAGTCCACACAGCATTCTGGCCTTGACAACCCTTCTGTGGGGTGCCTCAGAACGGTTACCAAATGAGTATTATGAAACTACCTACCAGCATCATAAAACAAGGCCTGAGTTGTAAAAGACAGCTGACGTGGGGTGGGGGTGGGTAAGTGGACAACTAACTTAAAGTAAGCAATGAGAATTCAGAAGGCTGACCTTCAGGATATACAATGAACACAGCCCAACGCTGCCCCCACCTCAGCAAATTCTACCTTTGTTCCTCTCCTTTTAAGGTGACCTACTGAATTGTCACAGGAAATTCTTTCTCTGCTCTAGTCAGAGCCATAAATAAAGGACAATTCAAACTGCCTACCGCTCTGAGCTTTACACTTGCTTGGGATATTTTTCTTTTCAGCTGTTATAAAAAACTGAAAATTTTTTAACAATGTGATTATCTAAAAAATAATGACTAATAAAAACCAAATTCCATTAAATGATCAGGTAGTCTGAAACACACATTACATGCAATATAAACAATTATGAATGGAATGTTTTGACCTTTTGAGTTAATTCACAGCTAAGTCTTGGCCCGAGCGTATCTTTATTTTATTTTTAAGTTACACTGAGCAGGACTCTCCCCTACATCCCCTAGCTGTCAGATCCAAGCGGAATAAAAGAGATCCACCATTATTTGTCTCATGAGTTAAGCAAACAAAAAGTACACAGAAGAGTCCAAAATCAAAATTCTGTATGGCTGAAAGATTAGAGTTGTTCAAGGAGCGGGTGGGTAGGTAAACTACAATGAATTTATTTTACAACACTATTCTCTCAGACCCACTGAAGATACAATCTTAACAATGTTTCTGGTCAAAAAAAGCCTTCTGTATCCACTATAAGTTGCCCTATGACACAAAGACCTGAACACTGAACAAAAAGAATCTTCAAATCTTTACCTTGTTCATTGTTTCCTCCATTAAGCAGGAGTTCATCATTTTGCCTTTTCAATTCTGTTATATATTTAAAGGCTTGGTCCAGGATCATATTCTTGCTCTGCCAAAGAGAATTAACCATTTAAAAGTTTCACTGAAGAGTAAGAACTTGCCAGAAGAAACTTAGAGCTTTGGTTTTATCACATATATGTGATATGCATCTTTTCAAAATTAAACAGGCACCATATTCAAATGCTTCTACTGTTCATTTTTCATTTACTAAGTATTTATTGCACATCTACTATGTGTCAGGTTCTGTTCTAAGCACTGGGGATATAATAAACAAAACAGACAAAATTCCTGACCTGCAGGAATATACAAGTTTAATATATATATTTATACACACACACACACACACATATATTTATATCTTTATATATCTGTATATTTATATAAAATCAGGTAGTGCTAAGTGCTATGAAGAAAAAATAAAGCAGGGTAAAGAGGAGGCCAGAGATGGCAGAGGTCACTCTGTCCTATGGATTGAATGTTTATGTCCCCCTGTAACTCATGTTGAAACCCTGATCCCTGATATGATGGTATCTGCAGGTGGGCCTTTGGGAGGTAGTTAGGTCATGAGGGTAGATCCCTCATGAATGAGATCAGTGCCCTTAGAAGAAAAGACATGAGAGAGGTGATCGCACTCTTTGTCATGCGAGGACATAGCCAGGAAAAGAGCGTACACCAGGAACTGATGTATACTTACACTTCACAGCCTCCAGAACTGTGAGAAGTAAATTTCTGTTGTGTAAACCACCCAGGCTATGTTATTTTTCTTATAAAAGCCCAAACTAAGATACTGTACTATAATCTATTTTGCATGGATAGGCCGGAGAAGGCCTCTCTTGTAAGACAAAGCAAAAACCTGAAGGAAGTACCAGGAAGTATGCCCCATGGATACCTGGAGGAAAAGACTCTAGGTATTAGGATCAACAAGGACAAAGGCCCCAAAGCAGGGCTGTGTTCACACACTGGAGGAATCATGGTGAAGTGAGAGGAACTAGAGTGAAGTATATAGGGGAAGAGAGGTAGGAGGAAGAGGCCAGAGAGGCCATTCAAATGTGAAGATTTTAGACTTCCTTACTCTATGAACAATTATTAAAAATAAAACATAATAAATGACATTCCTTTTGGTTTTAGTTCTCTAGACCTTATTCCAGAGGCAACTGCCATAAAGTTACTTATATATCCTTCCAGAAACATTCTATGCTGATACATGGATTTTTTATCTATCAAAAAAAACAAAACAAAACAAAACCAACAACAACACAGAACAGATAAACAGTATGCTACATTGTTCTTTTTTATTTAAAAATATATCTTGGAGGGGTACCTGGGTGTCTCAGTGGGTTAAAGCCTCTGCTCAGGTCATGATCCCAGGGTCTTGGGATCGAGCCCCACATCGGGCTCTCTGCTCAGTGGGGAGCCTGCTTCCCCCTCTCTCTCTGCCTGCCTCTCTGCCTACTTGTGATCTCTGTCAAATAAATAAATAAAATTTAAAAATAAAAATAAGGGGCGCCTGGGTGGCTCAGTGGGTTAAGCCGCTGCCTTCGGCTCAGGTCATGATCTCAGGGTCCTGGGATCGAGTCCCGCATCGGGCTCTCTGCTCAGCAGGGAGTCTGCTTCCTCCTCTCTCTCTCTCTGCCTGCCTCTCTGCCTACTTGTGATCTTTCTCTGTCAAATAAATAAATAAAATCTTTAAAAAATAAAAATAAAAATAAAAATATATCTTGGAGATATTTCATTGTAGAGTTTAGATATCTATGTTATACTTTCTAAAGGCTGAATTTATTTTATTTTTGAGTCCATTACTGACAACTATTTAATCTGTATAAGAGGCATTTTGTTTTTTTATTATTCAGCTATTAAAAATGTTGCAGTGAATGTTTAATTTCTATTCCAGTATGTATATTATTAAATATCCCCAGTACTTTCTCAGATAGCTCTTTTCAGGTGGAATCGGTGATTCAGGGCTTTGGTTCACAAAGTTACAATTCTGGGTTTCTTAGATTGAGTCCCAACAGAGATCCAATATAATCTAGGAAATATTTTACTCTAGAGAGAAAAGATAGATATTATCCTTTCTTAAAGCAAGAGTTGAGACAAAGGCAGAACATGATAATGCCCATCTACTTGCCTCTCTACTGAAGACGGGGCTGAGGACGTGTAGCAACAGTAAAGAAAATCTTAATCTACTTGGCTTCTGGGAGCCAAATACTGACTTCCATTGCACATTCTAGGACAGCAAGGAAGTTGAATGACTATGGTTTCCTTTCAGAGAAACTTGTAGGAATGAAAACCAAGAGCAGGAAAATAAGATATTACTGGGAAAACACCAAAATTTCCTGAGAAACTCCTGTACATTGACATGTGGAGAAAGAAAAACAATCAGAAGACAGTTCCTGCCCTTAAATTTGCTATCATGTTAAGGAAGCTCAAAGTACATTAAACACACACACACAAATAAAAAAATACACGTATGCAAGACTAAGTACAACCCTGTAGAAGAGAATGAAAAGAAAGTGAAGTATAAGACCTTGCCAAGGGAGATGGTGTTGAGAAGCAAGCAAATTGATCTGGCCCTCTGAAAGCCTGAGGAGGTACAGGATGGACTGGGAAGCTCCAGCTACCACAAAAGTTGTGGTGACGTATGGGGTTAAACTGAAGAGAGTGGTGGAAAGACTCTTCTTATGCAGTAATAAAAACCCCCTCTCTCCCACACACACATCCTATGCAGCTGTACCAATGCAGGAGACAAGTTCTGTAAAATCTGAACTAGAGAATTCTGGCCTCAGGGATGGTTGGCACAGAAGTGGACAAGATGAGGCAACTCAATGAAGACAGGAGGGTAAAGTAAAATTCTGCCTCCTAAAGCATGAGACTCTCCAGCACCCTTTCCCCAACCAGCTCCCAGAATGTGGCAACCAGCCTTATACTCTTCTTCCCACCCTTCCTCCTCCTAGATAGGGTGCTGAAGGATTCTTCTCTGGAAAATAAAAGTTATAGCTAGTCCCAAAAGTAAACAAGCTACCAATATTGATATTTTTTAGTGCCACAAAAACAATACTAGCTTACCACTTAATCACTCCACAGTTAAGAGCACCAAAAGTCAAGCCTATTCAATCAGCTTTTTAATGCCTCATTCTCAAATATGAGAAAACAGCTAAGTATCCCTAAAATTTAAGCAAAGTCCCCAAAATGAAAGACAAAACAACGAAACAAAGGGGAAAAAAAGAACATTAGAAGAAACAAAAACAAGAAAAAAATTTTAAAAACCTATATAACATTCTCAGAGATGATATAATGTTGTATTCATGAACCAAACATACAATATGAAAAAAAAAAAAACAAAGAGAATAAGAAAAAGACTCTTGAAAGTATTAAATTAAAATTAAAAGTATGAGAGCTGAAATTTAAAAACAGAAGAGTTGGAAAAGACCAGTTGAGACTGAAGAGCGGCAGAAGGTTCTAGAAGTAAAGTCTCAAAGGAAAAAGAGAAAACAAATTATGTGATACACTTGACTATGCAGTAACCCTAAAGAGACAGTTGGAAGTGTGGAAAGAATTAAAGAGAGGTATAGAGAGAGGTGCCTAAGAGGCTCAGTTAGTAGAGCATGGGACCCTTGATCTCAGGGTTGTGAGTTCAAGCCCCACATTGGGTATAGAGCTTACTTAAAAATAAAAAATATAATTTTAAAAATTTAAATAAATAAATATCAAGATTGGCATATAAACAGGTAAGCAAATGAAAAGTGAGGCAATTATTAACCCCCCAAAACACAAAAGTTACATACAAGACAAAACATAGTAATAGTATTCCCTCCTACAATTAACCATATTTTCAGTCTAAAAAACAAAAAACTGAATACCAATTTAACCAAAAGTTTGAGTAGAATTATATTGGGAGGATTAGACAAGGTGAAGCCAAAGGAAAAGAATAAGAAGACAATAGATAAAATCTAAAATAGAAATATTAAGATATAGTAATATAAGCTTATTATTTCAAAATATAAAGGTTATTTCAGAAGAAAGAGTTGAGAATGGATGCCTTTAAGTTGTTGTACTAGACTTGGGAAGCAAGAAGTCCAGAGGCTCATATTGTTGTTGTAAGGTTTTTAGTGCTATTTGTTATGTTTATATATTAATTTTCACATATATTAATTTAATTAAAAACTAACCAAAAGGCTAAGACAAATTATGAAATCCCATTATAATGATATAACATGGTTATATATAACCAATGATATAACACTACATAACCATGAAAAAGAAAGGAGATCATATGAGGAAGGGTATCTGTAACTAAAAGTCTAGTATATACCAGTGAATGAAAATGACAAGGCAGGTTATAAAGCAGCACTTGGTGTCTAGATATAGATACAGATATATAAAATCATGAAGCAATGTGTAACAGCATGTGTAAGATGTATAACAACAATAGTTATAATAATATAATAGTCATAATAGTAGCTATAACTTGGAAGTAGCATGTCAATTTATTTTTCAAACTTTTTTATGCCTTCCATATTGTTTCCATTTTGTTTTATTTTGTTTTGTTTTCAGTAAGCACATTTCACAGGAAACAAAAAGCTTTATTCATGAAGGAATATTGTCCTGTTTAAAAGCTGAGATTTATGTACCACTGGATGTTGATAGGGCACAGAGAATAAAATAGAGATCTTTGGAAGATTCTAGGTAAGAATTTAAGACAAAAAATATGATTGACAGAAAATAAAAGAAATGCCTGGTAAATACAATAGCACATAAATAAAGGTAATCATAGGACTGAATAATTCAAGATCTTAAAGATCTAAAAATTATGTGGTCCATCTGACTATGCAGAATGCTCTGCTATAAGACTGCTATAAGTATGGGGAAATTAAAGATAGGTATATAGAAAATTAAGCAAATGAAAAACAATGAGGCAAGTAACTATATACCATAAACAACAGGAAACAAAAATAATCATTCTGAGCAAAGAAACAACTTAGAGAATTATATCTTCACAAGTAAGGAATGAAAATATGAGTGGACTTCTTACCTGCTTCAGGGCAGGGGAACACGGGATCAGCTCTCCTATCCTATTTATTCCGGCATTGATTTTCTTCTTTCTATGCCTCTCCACTAGACAGGGAGGAAAATCCATTTATCAAACCTTATGGTACCAATGCCAAAGTTTGTTATTCTCCCTGGGTAAAGAAATTTTAGGTAAAGAAATCCCTAACAAAATTTTATCAAACAGTATCTATTGGAGACAAATAACTACAATTAGATTTCTAAGAATGTCATATTTTAAGTCTAGTATTATAGGAACTGATAAAAGTAATACTTCTATTAACATTTTAAAATGTGATCTATAATAATTAAATTCAAATTATAAACAGAAGTTGCTAACTATGTTTCAAGTAATTACTAGAGATTTTAGTGATAACTGAAATTTAAGAACCTACTAACAAGCTAAGTTACTAAACAGCTGCATTTTTATATGGGCAAAGGAGACCTACTTAGATTATAGAACCTTAAAACACCTTTTACGATGACTAGAAGGCTGTAGCCCCTGAAAAATAAAGTGTTATAAAATGTACCAAATTGTAAAAGTACATACAATTACTTCTATAAATGTTTATCTGGCTTTGGCCTAGAATTTTGATATTTTGAGATAAAATCAAATATGTATTTTCTATATTTCTCTGTAATTGAGGACTCCATAACTTCATTAAGACTCTTCACATTTCTAGGACCTTTAAGGTCTACAGCCTGCTGCTCATCTCTCCCCTACTCCTGTAGGCAGCCAGCCCCCTCTAGAATTTCTGCAAAGACACATACTCTTTATTCCATTTGGCAGAGGTAGAGCTGGACCTCCTCAGTGAGTGAAACCACTTAAACCTCTAGTTCCAGGGATACATATTAATCCTTAAATTATTTAAATAGACAATGAATCAGCAGATAAACAAACCACCTTCGTGAGCCTGGGGGCTTTTTGTCAATTAAACAATAAAGAAATAAAAAAGTAAGGAACAGGGGCACCTGGGTGGTTTAATCAGCTGAGCATCTGCCTTCAGCATGATCTTGGGGTCCTGGGATGGAGCCCCATTTAGGGCTCCCTGCTCAGAAGGGAGTCTGCTTCTCCCTCTGACCCTCCTCCTCACTCATGCTTTTTCTCTCAAAGAAATAAATAAAATCTTAAAAAAAAAAAAAAAAAAAAGTAAGGGACATTTCCCCAAAACATAATGAATAATGATGCTATGCTTACAACACAAAAACTTAAAATCAACTACAGTATAATTTCATTTTGAATGTAAAAAGTGCTAACAAATATAATTGAAATTGTTGTTTCTACCTGCGTTGTGTGTCTCCCGGTTTTTCTTTCTGAAACAAAAAGATAAAAGGAACATGAAAATAATGGGAAAACATTTTTAACACTTTATATTTTGAGAACTGTAAGAATAAATTTTATGAATTTGTATTTGTTGTATCAACAGGAAACCACCCAAAGAAACATTTTCTTAATAAATATTATGGTATGGAAAACATTTAACTGTAGGTACATCAATGTAAATTTAGAATCCACGATTTCTAGAAGTAACTACAATTCTCTATTCTTCCATACCCAGAAGTCATTGGTTGGGAAGTAAATTAATCACTGAAAAAACCTTAACTATTTGAAAAATGTAATTAAAGAGCTAGTCAACTCTCAGAGAGATATCCCAAGTAGGTGACCTCTGATGTTTGCCCTGGTGGCCGGGAAGGGGTGCTGTGAATGTGTAAGGGATACAAGAACAGGAGGAAACTTCTAATCGCAGGGAGAAAAAAGGCAGCCAACAGCACCCAGGCACAGATTACTGGCATTTGAGCCATGTTTTGCATTTGTGTACCTAAAAGCTAATTTCCTAAAACCACTGATTTTCCCTTTTATGTACAAACATTAGCATTCCCTAATAGCTATTTGGTAAAGAAAGAGAATGGGGATTTTAATATTAATGAAAGCACCAGGCATGCAATTCTAAGCAGAAACACTGCCCCAAATGCTGGAAATTCAGAAAGGGGCTTATACAAAGAACCAGAAGTAATATACTGCTGTGTATATTGTAATGTTAGAAAATTATAATGTCAGAAAATTGTAATGTCACAAAACGTCTATTTAAATTGACTTCAGTCTAAATGAATTTATGATTTATAAAGACTATAATACTGTGTGCAAGTAAAATTTTCAGGAGAAGGTAAACATTTAACACAGATTTGGTATTATACAATTTTAATTACTTCCTACCATTCTTACTTGTTACAGTGTTAATAAAATGAGGAGGACAGGTAAATTTTAACTCTATACTCCTTTTGGTACATCTGTATTTATTTATCCACACATATTCTGAAGAGCAATGGTTTTCCAGGCACCCAAATGAAAGTTCCCTGAGGACTGCCTTTTTAGCAAAGTAGGGACTAATTCTGCTTTTTATCTGCCCAAACTATATGTTATTTTTGGACCGGGGCTACGTACCTGTGCTGCTTTTTTGTAGGAGTCTCATTCTCTGTCATTTCTGGCATGATTACAGTGATAGGAAACTACAAGGCAAAGAAAGACACACCAGAAAGTTTAAAGTCAGTATGTCAGAGAAATTGATTAATAGCAATTTGGTTTGAATACCAAAATGCTAAAAAAACAAAAGTGATGTCATGAAAAAAGCGCTAGCTTAGCTGTCGTGGATAGAGAAAGGTATAAGAAAACAGGACAAAAAACATCGTGACTAGCAAATGGAGGGCATGGTGAATGTCAAATGGGAGACACAGCCAGGAAGCGCTTGAGAAGACTGGAATAGAGAAAGATCATCATGGGCTTGAAAATCTAGAAAGGCTTAATGGTGGTGTGGATTTGAGCAAGACCTAGAACAACAGGTAAAACGTATTTGATTTGGGAGAGTATGTTATTTGTTCACGGTACTGTTTAAAGTGTTCTACAAAATTTAAACTAAAACAATAGTCCTCCCCTCTGAACACAGAAAATCAAAAGCGACAAGTGCACAGACACATAATATTCCATACACGGAATCAACTCATTCACTTATTTGCTAGCCTTCTCTCAAACTGCTAGAAGTCTTACGTTATCACTCGAGTCATGAAAATCTAGGAGTATGGAAATTCTACTTATACTTAAAATATCAGATACTAAAGAATATACATACTATAAGGAAATATATTCATATGCCCCAAAAAGCCTGAAAGCAAATACATGAAGATACTAGTTAATTGTAGTTATGTAAGGCCAGCCATATTATAGGTGTTTTCTCTCCCTTCTCTGATTTTCAAAAATTTCATAATGAAAACCTTAATGCTTTTAAGTCTCAGGGACTGACGGCCTTTCAAAAGCGGTCTGTCCAGCTGGGATACTTGTTCCTGCACACTGAAGGAGGTGCAAGGGCAGTTTCCCATTTTCTGAGTTTGGAATTAGAAGTCAGAAAGCAGGAGTTCAGGAGTACCTGGGTGGTTAAAGTGTCCAACTCTTGATTTTAGCTCAGGCTATGATCCCAGAGTCGTGAGATGGAGCCTGAGTGGGCCCCAAGGTAGGCAAGGAGCCTGCTTGGGATTCTCGCTCTCCCTCTCTCTCTTCCCTCCCCCCCTACCGTGTATGTCTGTACATGCAAGTGCTCTAAGAGAAGGAAGGTAGGGAAGAAGGAAGAAAGGAAGTAAAGAGGGAGAGAGGGAAGGAAGAGAAAGCAAGCAAGCATGAGTTTAAAATCTGGTTCTACCATTCCCTAGCCATAAGGTCCTGGGCAAGCTAGATTAGCCTTTTGGAACCTCAGGTGCTTCGTCTTCAAAATGGACAATAATCAAAGCATCTAGACCCTTATTTTGAGAAAGAAATAAAAAATGCACAGCAGCAGGGTGCGCAGCAAAAAATAATTCAACCAATGTTAGCCATGAATAATAATGAAGGTATTTCAGGTTCCACTCTAGCCCTGGAAAGGTGGAAGAAGGGTCCAGGGAAATAAGTAGAAGTGAATGCTGACAAGGTCATGACCTTGTATTGGCCGAAGCAGCCTATGAAGAAATGTGCACTCAAGACCCATTTCCAGCAGCTGATTCCACCCTCTCCCTAATATCATTGATGGCACACATCAGCCTAAAAGCAACACACTCACATTAGATAGCCACGTAACAACAATGTGAGGTGTGTGAGTAAATAAATAAATCCCTGTCACCTTTCTCACCCAAGGGCTTGCAGAATTTCTTCACTTTTGATTCCTGGCTTCCAACGCCTCCCGTTTCTGATCCAAATCTATCATCTTCTGCCAGAAGATGGTCTATAGGTTATGTCTTCTTCTTACTACACAAGAGAAAAATCAATGTATGTTTATAGTTGCTGGGTTTCCATTAACAGCATGTAAAATGACTGGCAACCCGTGGCATGTAGACAAATTTTTAGTGGCATACAGAATTACCCTGAATTCTCCCCACCACTTGAAAGCTAATGAACGTAGTTGCTTTAAAAAGTCACTCTCCAGTGGGTTGCCATGTCCCCCGGCCCTCCCCTACCAAAAAATGGTAGCAAGGACTACAGCCATTGGATGGTTCCCAGGAGATTCTTTCCTTCCTCTCAGACAAGCTCACTGTCCTTCAAGTTCTTACCTTCCTCCACCTAGGTCTTACGCTAAGATCTGCCCTCAATCATAAATTATCTTCCCTCAGTCTCCTACTTTCCTCTCCTCTCTCTTGACAGTGACAGAACTGACTCAGGGTGTGGCAGTGACACGAGAAGACGGCCTCTCACCATATATGCTCTAAAACATGTCGATTTGGGGGCTTCTTCCCAAAGAAGTGTTGGAATTTGTATTTTCAACAAGGTACTAGTTAAAAACTACAAAATTGTCAGCCCATCTCTGACCCACTGAATCAGTCTCTCAGGGAGGAATTCCAATCTTTAAGGGAGGAGCCTGAAATTTAATAATGCCCCCAGAGGATTCTTATCAGGAAATTTTAGAGAGGCAGGCAGGTATCTTTAGTTGGTAGAATTTCAGGCATCTGACTGATCACCCATTATAAGAGAGATTATTTGGGATACAGCAAGACAACTGAACATAAAATTTCACCTACAAACCCATAAGATCAGATTTCCCCTGTATCCATGAGTCACCATTTGGTCATTAGTGTCAGAGTTCCCATTGTTCCTCTGGAGACTTCTGAAAGTTTGCAGATTCATGTTCCAATTAAGATACATGAAGTAAAAGTTCCAATCTTCTAAACATTTAGAATCTTAAAGTAAATGATGCTAGAGGCCTATCAAATAAGTAAACATATTCATTGCATGGGGGTGGGGGTGAGAGGCAGGGGTTTAACTGAAAGAGGTTTATCATCCGCTTTCCCAAATGTCTCTATAAATATCCATCTCAAACCACATTTTAACCAATTCAACTATGTTTATCAATGCATAACTGTTTCCAGATGCTACTCCTGATATTAAAATTGCATCCCTCACATTAGAAAAGAATACTTACTGAAAAAAATAAACTATATAATACTGTCTTAAGTCCTTGTCCACCAATTCATTAACCTACTAATAAGGAAATGTTACTTTTAAAAATATACCTTTTAAAATATTTAAAGTGCCACGAATTTTTAAGGCAAAATTTCTAAATGTTATATTAGTAACCCATGAATTATTATTTTTCATAGTAAGAGAGAATTATTTCTGAAATTAATCAAATACAATGGTTCTTAAAGTGCGGTTTTGAGATCACTTGCATCAAAATCACAACTTTTTTTTTTTAATTTATTTATTTGACAAAGAAAGAGATCACAAGTAGGCAGAGAGGCAGGCAGAGAGAGAGGAGGAAGCAGGCTCCCCACTGAGCAGAGAGCCCGATGTGGGACTCGATCCCAGGACCCTGAGATCATGACCTGAGCCGAAGGCAGTGGCTTAACCCACTGAGCCACCCAGGTGCCCCAAAATCACAACTTTTAAACTATTTTTGATCCTCACAGCAAAACTTACATTGAGTGAAACGCACAAATCTTAAGTACTCTGACCAAGGCACACACTAGTTTGACCCAACCCGTAGCAAGGTGCAGAACATGATTATGACTAGAGAAAGTTCTCATGATCTTTTCTAATCAAGACCTCCCCCTACTCCCACAGAGGCAACTGGTGTTCTCATTTTTTTCACCATTGAGCTTTATATGCCTTAACTGAGAATTCCGTTGTGTCAAGCTTTCACTCGGCTTAACGCTTCTGAAATTCATCCAGTAGTTTGTTCCTTTTTATTGCTGAGTACCACTGTGTAACTGTGTGGGAGTTTATAGTTCAATTTATTCATTTTTGTGTTGATGAACACCTGGCCTATTCCTGTGTTTTGGCTACTAAGAATAAAGCTGCTGTCCATGAACATTTCTGTGTAACATTTTTTGTGGATATCATCTTTCTTTCTGCTGAGTAAATATCTAGGAGTAGAAATGCTTCTTATACACCCTGCAGTTTTACTCCTAAGTATCCACCCAAGATACACTACCTATAAAAGGATATCCAGGGACGCCTGGGTGGCTCAGTTGGTTGGACGACTGCCTTCAGCTCAGGTCATGATCCTGGAGTCCCGGGATCGAGTCCCGCATCGGACTCCCAGCTCCATGGGGAGTCTGCTTCTCTCTCTGACCTTCTCCTCGTTCATGCTCTCTCTCACTGTCTCTCTCTCAAGTAAATAAATAAAATCTTAAAAAAAAAAAAAAAAAAAAAAGGATATCCACAAAAAGACTTCTATAAAAACATTTGTCACACTTTCCCCAGAGTGACAATACCATTCTGCACTCCCACACAAAATGTAAGAGTTCTGGTTGCTCCAAATCCTTCCAACATTGGGTTTTGCTTACTTAATCATTTCAACCATTCTGGTATTTATATAGTGGAGTCTCATTTTCGTTTAATTTTCATTTCCTAGATGACTGATAATATTGAGTACTTTTTCCTGTGCATGCATGTTTAGACATTTGTAGATCTTATTTTGTCTGCTCATAACTTTTTGCCAGTTTTTTAATTGGATTATTTATCCTTTTATTGTTGACTTACAGAAAATCTTCATATATTCTGAGTTTTTACATCTTCTGGATACCTGTCCTTAATCTGAAATGTATTCTGCAATATTTTCTCTCATTCTGTGGTCTACCTATGCATTTTCCTAATTGTGTCTTTTGGTAAGCAAAAGGTCTTGATGAAGAAAAACTTACCAACTTTTAATTTATGATGATTCCTTTTATGGCCTGTCCAAGAAACCTTTACTCATCCCCAAGATATTCTCTTATGATCGCTCCTACAAGGATTATGATACTGTCATATTTAGATCAGTGATCCATATTACATAAGACAGGAGATAGGGGTTAAAGTTCATTTTTTCTTCCGTATTGATAGTTAGTTGTTCCGACATCATGTGTTGAAAAGATTTCCTTTCCTCAAATGGTACCTTTGTTAAAAATCGAATGTCCATATTAGTGCAGTTCCATTTCTAGGCTCTCTCTTAAGTATCCTTATGCTACTACCACACAGTACTGATAAAGCATATGTTTAAAATATAGATTCTTATACCCCACCCCAGACCTACTTTCTGGACAGTCCAGAAATATGAAGTTCTAACAAGCTTCCTAGTTGATTTTTCTGCACCGTAAAGTTTGAGAAGTGTATTATTTTGATATTGCTTCTCTAAAACTGAGACAAATCAATGAATTCACAAAGTAATGAGTCCACATGGGAAGAACAGTGAACCTGGAATTAGGAAAATAAGTTCTCATTCAAGATGTGATACTCAAAAGTGAGGTATTGTTTTATTTATCACAACTTAGGGCCCACAATTCTTCACATGTAAAACAAGAGGGTAGGACCAGACCCAACCATTCAGGTATGGAGTGAGTGCCCACACTGCCTAGGAATTACAGATATAAAGATGAAAAAGGCAAGTCTTTCCTCAAGAACACAGTCTAGAACAGGGTTATTAAAGAATTTTGTGCAGTCATCACATGTGGGTATTAAATGCTTGAAATGTGGCTAGTGAGACCATAGAATTAACTTTTAATTTTACATAATTTTGAATAATTTAAATTAAATAGTTACATGTGGCTAATGGTTAACATATTGGGCAGCAAAGGGAATTTTAAAAATAATTTTTAAAAAGATGAATTTACAAATTAGTTAATGAATATCAACTTCCTAGTTTTGATATTGTCCTACAGCTATACGTCACTACTAGGGGAAGGTAATCAGTAGTACATGGATTCAGTAGTACATAGTATTTTTGTAACTTTCCTTGAGTCTATAATTATTTGAAAATAAGAAGTTTTTTTTTTAAATTAACTTATTTGACAGAGATCACAAGCAGGCAGAGAGGCAGGCAGAGAGAGGAAGGGAAGCAGGCTCCCCACTAAGCAGAGAGCCCGATGCAGGGCTATCCCAGGACCCTGGGTTCATGACTCAAGCCAAAGACAGAGGCTTTAACCCACTGAGCCACCCAGGCGCCCCTGAAAATAAAAAGTTTTTAAAAACAAATTTAAAAAATCGGTAAATGCCACATACATAAAGAAAGTTTTGTGAGTCTGAGAACTCCAAGAATAAACAAAATATGGGAGGAAGGGAAGGTATAGGAGGTGCAGAGAGAAAGGAAACTTGGACTAGACTGTAACGGAATTTTCTGTGTCTAATAAGTATATTTAGCTTTTATCTCAAGATCAGTGGTTGTCAGATCAGTGATGGTCTGAAAAAGAGCCTCCCTGGTCTATAGTAAAATGAAGAAAGGTACAATGAAGTAAGGATTTTTTTTTTTTATTGACACGTCACTTACATACAATAAGTCATTAATTTAAGTCCATTGCTCAATGAATTTATATATGTGAATACACCCATGTAGACACCACTAAGATGAAGATATAGAACATTACCTCAACAGGCTCTCTCAAGGTCCCTGCCTCTTAATCCCTTGGAATTTCTTTCAAAAATATATATTCAAAGAAGAATATACATTTCCAAGGAAGACATACAAATGACCAACAAGTACATAAAAAGGTGTTCAACATCATTAATCATCAGGGAAATGCAAATCAAACCCATAATGAGATCTCACCTCACACCTATTAGAATAACTATTACCAAAAAGGCAAAAGATAACGAGGGTTAGTAAAGATATAGAGAAAAAGGAACCCTTGTACACAATAAATGAGAATGTAAATTGGTACAGCCATTATGGAAAACATTATGGAGGTTCCTCAAAAATTAAAAAGAGAAGTGAGGGGGCGCCTGTGTGGCTCAGTCCTTAAGCATCTGCCTTCGGCTCAGGTCATGATCCCAGGGTACCAGGATCAAGCCCCACATCCGGCTCCCTGCTTGGCAGGAAGCCTGCTTCTCCCTCTCCCTCTGCTGCTTCCCTACTTGTGTTCCTTCTCTAACTGTGTTTCTCTCTGTCAAATAAATAAAATCTTTAAAAATATAAATTTTTAAATAAATAAATAAAAAGAGAAGTACCAAAGGATCCAACAATCCCACTTCTGGATACTTATCTGAAGGAAATGAAAACACTATCTGCAATCCTGTGTTCACAACAGCCAAGACATGCAAACAACCTAAGTGTTCGTCAACAGGTGAATGGTTAAGGAAAATGTGACACACATACGTATATATGCAATGAAATATATATATTTACATATACATACATATACACAGGTATATATTTATACACATATATACGTACATAATGGAATATTATTCAGCCTTTAAAAAAGAAGGAAATCCTGATATTTGTGACATGAATCAACCTGGAGAACATTATGTTAAGTGGAATAAGCCAGATACAGAAAGACAAATAATGTATAATCACACCTACATGTAGAAACTAAAAAAGTTGAACTCATGATAATAGAGTGTAGAAAGGTAGCCGCCAGTGGCTAGGAGATAGGGGAAATGGGACATGCTCATCAGGGGTACAGACATTCAGTTTTAAGATGAAAAAGTTCTGGAGACTTGATATACAGTATGATGACTGTAATTAATAATAATTTGTTGTATACTTGCAATTTGCTAAGAGAGAACATCTTAAAATCTTTTGTTCTTGCCACAAAAAGTAACTATGTGAGGGGATGGATATGTACATTAGGTTGGCCACAGTAATAATTTCACATTGTATACATATTGAAACAATTTACTGTATACCATAAATACATATAATATTTATTCATCAATCATACCTCAATAAGGCTGGAAAAATATACGTTTATATAGATTTAATATATATTTTATATATTAAATGTTTTTATATATTATGTATATATATAAAATACATGTTGATAGTGAAAACTATGCTATTACCTCACATATTGCTGGTGGGAATGTAAAATTGTACAGTCCCTTTGGAAAACAGTTTGGCAGCTCCTCAAATAGTCAAAACACAGAGTCCCTCCATGATCCAGCAATGCCACCTAGGTATATACCCAAAAGAACTGAAAACACATGTTCACACAAAAACATGTACATGGATGTTTGTTGCGGCAATACTCATAATAGCCAGTGAGTCAAAACAAGCCAAATGTCCATGTGAATGATGAATGGGTAAGTAAAATGAGCTTGTCCACACAAGGGAATATTATTCAGCAATACAAAGATATGAAGTACTAATACCTGCCATAGCCTGGGTAACACTTGAAAACCTTGAAACCTGACCCAAAAGGTCACATATTGTACAATTCTACTTATATGAAATGTCAAGAAGCAAATCCATAGAGACAGAAAGTAGATCAGTGGTTGCCAGGAGTGGGGAGAAGGAATGAAGTGTGATGGCTCATGGGTACGAGTTTTTGGGGGGGTGATGCTCTTGAATTAGATTTTGGAGATGATTGCACAACTTTGTAAATATGCTAAAAAGCAATGAATTAAACACTTTAAAAGGGTGTTTTGTGACATATAAATTATATCTTAATAAAAAATACAAATAAAAAATGAAAGGGAAAGCAAAAAATTATGCTATCAATGTAAAATGTTTGACATCTGCAGATTTAATCAATGCTCTGTTGGCAAACACTTTTTAAAAAATTATTTTAAAATAATTATAGAACCATTTATACACATTATATAACTATTTTATACATATAGCCCCATCTAATACTCACTAAATTATAAAGTAATTGGTATTAAAATAATTTAGTAATTTGTCCATAGTCACAAAGTTAAGAAGTAGTGAGGCAGGATTCTAACTTAATATAATCAAAATCCAGAGTCCAGGTCCTTAACTATTTTCATATAGTGCTTTTCTACCACCCCCTCCCTTGCAGAAAAAAAAGAAAGAAGAAAGAAAGAAAGGAAGGAAGGAAGAAAGAAAGAAGAAAAGAAAACACAGTATGGTGCATTTGTACCATATATGGTACATTTTAGCAAAACTATGTCTTCAACTACAATTCTGTTTCAATTTATATCTTATTGTCCTGGACATATGTAGGTGATAATATCTAGCCCAGAAAACTTATTTTCTCCTAAGGCCGCTGTTCACAGAAGACAAAAACATCAATCAGAAGCCATATGCAAATAAAAAGAAACTTGATTTATAGTTTTCTCATAAAACAAAATATTCAAATAATCTGCTTTAAACACGTGTTAAATGTTTGAGGTAGAATCCTACTGCTAGGGATTGTTTAGAAAGACTCAAAAGAAAAAAGAGGGCTCACAATTAAAAAAATTACCACAGAGCTAGAGTAACCACGATAGTGTGGTATTGGCATAAAGACAGACATGGAGATCAATGGAATCAAACTAAGAGCCAGAAATAAACCCTTACATTTGTGACCAACTGGTTTTCAACAAGGATGCCAAAACCATTCAGTGGGGGAAAGAACAGTTTTTCCAACAAATGATGCTGAGGCAATGGGATAGTAACATTCAAGAGAATGAAGTTAAACCCCTACCTTGTAACACATACAAAAATTAACTCAGAAAGAACCATATCCTAGCTCAACATAATAGCTAACACTTTAAAACTCTTAGATATGAAATCAAAAGCACAAGTGACAAAATAAAAATATATTCAATTTCAAAATTAAAAATATTTGTGCTCAGAGGGCACCATCAAGAAAAAGAAAAAATGGGGTGCCTGGGTGGCTCAGTGGGTTAAGCGTCTGCCTTCAGCTCAGGTCATGATCCCAAGGTTCTGGGATGGAGCCCCCCGTTGAGCTTCCTGCTCAGCGGGGAATCTGCTTCTCCCTCTCCCACTCTTACATCCCCCTGCCTGTACTTTATCTCATACTCTGTCAAATAAATAAGATCTTTCAAATAAAAAATAAACCATGTGAGACATGACCTCATATCTGTCAGGATGGCTAAAATAAAAATGACAGTCAATAACAAGTGTTGGTGAGGAGGTGGAGAAACTGGAGCTCTCATATACTGCTGGTGGGATTAAAAAATGGTACCATCCCTTTGGAACAATTTGGCAGTTCCTTAAAATGTTACATATAGGGACGCCTGGGTGGCTCAGTTGGTTAAGCAGCTGCCTTCGGCTCGGGTCATGATCCCAGAGTCCTGGGATGGAGTCGCACATCGGGCTCCTTGCTCGGCAGGGAGCCTGCTTCTCCCTCTGCCTCTGCCTGCCATTCTGTCTGCCTGTGCTTGCTCTCTCACCCTCTCTCTGATAAATAAATAAAATCTTTAAAAAAAAAAAAGTTACACATAGAGTTATCATATGACCAAGCATTTCTACTACATATACTCAAGATAACTAAAAACAACTGTTCGCATACAAAAACTTGTATGTCAATGTTCATAGCAGGAATATTTATAATATCCAAAAAGGGGAAGAACCCAAATGTATACCAGCTGATGAAGGGATAAATTAATTGAGGTATATTCACACAACAGAATATAACTCAGCAATGAAAAGGAATGAAATACTGATACAGGATGGATGAAACTTGAAAACATTATACAGTGTGAGAGAAGCCAATCACAGAAGACAGCATATTGTATGATTCCCATCTACTTTAAATTCTGGAACATGAAAATTTAGAGAGACTGAAAGTAAATTAGCAGTTGCCAGGGGTGAGGAAGATGAGGAATGTCTGCTAATGGCCATGGGGGGGGGGGGGCGCAAGCAGGGGAGGTATTTGTTCTTTCAGGGGTGATGAGATGTTCTGAGATTAGACTATGGTGATAGTTGCACAACTCTGCAAATATACTAAAACCACTGAATTTCACTTTAACCTTTACGGTATATGAATTGTATCGCAATTGCCCCGTTTAAAGGAAAAAAAAAAAGGAAAGAAATATTTGATGGAAGTCTCTTTGGGTAATTTGAAATTCTCTACCCATTCATCTTTTCCATCAGTTTATATGTCTGTTTGTTTTCAACATAAAATTCTTTTTTTTTTTTGGTTACCAATCATCCTCAATTTTCCTATTACAGAAAATATGTGAAGCTACCAAGAATAAGTACAAGCATTTTTTTTTTAAAGTAGGTCTAGGGGCACCCGGATGGCTCAGGGGTTAAAGTCTCTGTCTTTGGCTCAGGTCGTGATACCAGGGTCCTGGGATTGAGCCCTGCATCAGGCACTCCGCTCCGCAGGGAGCCTGCTTCCGTTCCTCTTTCTCTCTCTCTCTCTCTCCCTCTCTCTGCGTTCCTCTCTGCCTACTTGTGATCTCTATCAAATAAATAAATAAATCTTTAATAAATAAATAAATAGAGTAGGTCTGACTGTTCAGGAGCAAATTGTGTTTTCTTTCCACCAAGAAGCAAATTAGTGATAAAGATTAATTTAAATTGTATCTTTAGATACAATGAAGAGGGGCACCTGGGTGGATTAATTGTGAGGTATCTGCCTTCCGCTCAGATCGTGATCCAGGGGTCCCTGGGATGGAGCCTGCATCTAGCTCCCTGCTCAGTGGGAAGCCTGCTTCTCCCTCTCGCACTCCCCCTGCTTGTGTCTCTCTCGCTGTCAAATAAATAAACAAAATCTTAAAAACAAACAAACAAAAAAGATACAATGAAGAGAAAACCTAACACTTATCAATCAAAATTTCAAATTAGAATTAAAATGTCTTCGTGAGGGACCCTTGGGTGGCTCAGTCAGTTGAGCATCTACCTTTGGCTCAGGTCATGATCCCAAGGTCCTGGGATGGAGACCCGCATCATCAGGCTCCTTGCTCAGAGGGAAGCCTGCTTCTCCCTCTCCCTCTGCCTGCTGCTCCCCTTGTTCCTTCCTACTCTGTGTCTCTCTGACAAATAATAAATAAAAAATCTTTATAAATAAATAAATAAAATATTTTAGTTGAAAACCCTTTATGGTACATTGCTTAAACATAATTTGTCCATGGTTTGTGGAAAATCTTTTCAACCCAATACTTAATTCTGTTTTGCTGCTGCTTAATGTATTCTTAAGTATTTTACAATTATTTAAAATGTTTTATGGAACAGCTACATAGGCAGTTTTTAAATGTGTTCTATTTCTTTATCTGAGATATCTAGTAAATCCTTAGCTTTCTCCAATCAAAATGACTTAACCCACTGAACTAGAGGAGGATCCACAGAAATGATAACACAACTAAGCTTAAATCTCTGGTCCAGGTCATAGCCATTTTTATCCCTAGCATAATTATAACAAATGCAACTTTATCCTCCTTAATGGCTTATTTAACAGTTTTTAACAGGTTTTCCTTGTAACAAAAATAATTTATCCCTAGAAATATATACCTAGGGGCTCCTAGGTGGCTCAGTGGGTTAAAGCCTCTGCCTTCGGCTCAGGTCATGATCCCAGGGTTCTGGGATCAAGCCCCACATCGGGCTCTCTGCTCAGTGGGGAGCCTGCTTCCTCCTCTCTCTCTGCCTGCCTCTCTGCCTACTTGCGATCTCTATCTGTCAAATCAATAAATAAAATCTTTAAAAAAAAATAATAAATATATACCTAGAAATCCAGACACAAAGAAAAAAATGAAACTACTCTCAATCATTTCTTGACCAGAATTCACAAAAATCACTGTTGACATTCTTACAGATTTCTTATGGACTTTTTTTTCTGCACACACCTGAGTTTTAACAAATGTTAGACCATAAGCAATTCTGTATTCTGCATTTTATGTAAGGTGAGCATTTCTCCATCATTAAATATACAAAATCGTGATTATAGCTTGTATGTTTGACATCATGAATGTGTATGCTCTATCATCTTATTTAATGCGTTAGGCATCTTTGCCCTCTGTATTTTGCTATATGAGTTATTATTTGTATTTATTATCTCCAGCATATTTTAGGTTAATAATCCTCTACCTATAATGTCCTATTACTTGGTCTACCTGTTCAACTCATTAAATCATGAAGTCTGGCACATCTGTATTACATACTTCGGGAAAACACAGGGGTGCTTTTCATAGCCCCAAGAATCCTTCCTCTATGTGTTTGGTTTCAGCAGCTGCTTTCCATCTTGGTGGGCACTTGGGGACTTATTTATGAGCATGCTGGGCTGTGTTCTGCTTTGTGTAACTGCTATCTAAAGTCCTCATTTCTAAAAAATAAAATTAAGTTAAATTAAATAAATAAAGTCCTCATTTTTTTTTGCCATTACGGAAATGTTACATGCTTTAGCAACATCTGTTGGCTGCTTCCTGTCAATTGCATCGCCACCAAGCTTGCTGCTCTCAGTCAGGGTGTTTCCTAAATGCCAACCCGGAGATACTATAACATATATAAGAAACAGAAATTAATAAAGTCCCGCCACAGAGCTTTCACTGTGAAGTTGAGTCAAATGGTGCCTCAAGAAGAAGAAATAAGCCAAAGGTTTTAAATGTTTATTTACAAACTACACAGGTAACCAATCTATATAAAAATTATTTTCAAAGAGTACAGAAATACATAAAGTTGGGGCGCCTGGGTGGCTCAGTGGGTTAAGGCCTCTGCCTTCTGCTCAGGTCATGATTCCAGGGTCCTGGGATCGAGCCCCGCATCGGGCTCTCTGCTTGGCAGGGAGCCTGCTTTCTCCTCTCTCTCTCTGCCTGCCTCTCTGCCTACTTGTGATTTCTGTCTGTGAAATAAATAAATAAAAATCTTAAAAAAAAAAAAAAGAAAGAAAGAAATACATAAAGTTAAATGGAAAAATTACTCAGCTCTACAATCATGCTTTCTAGGAATACTCACTGTAAACAGTCTGGAATTTGTTAGACCCTTTTCTTGCTCCTGTCCATACAAACTACAAACACTCCTAGCTAAGAAATTATAATGAAATTCCACACATTAAGTTTTTAAAAGTTTGGGGTGCTTGGGTGGCTCAGTCAGTGAAGTGTCTAACTCTTGATTTTGGCTCAGGTCATGATCTCAGGGTTGTGGGACAGAGCCCCATGTAAGTCTCCGTACTCAGCAGAAGAGTCTGCTTGAGATTCTTTTTCTCCCTCTGCCTCTGTTCCTCTCCTACTTCTCCCCTAAATAAATAAATAAATAAATAAATAAATAAATCTTTAAAGAAATTCAATTGCATAAGTAATCCCTGCTCTTTGCAAAAATTTTAAACAGCACAGAGGTATATGAAGTACCAATGACCCCTCTGCTTTTAACAGTCTGGTGATATCAATTCCAGACATTTTCCCTATATAAGTCCAAGCAATTACTTATGGACATATTAGTAACTGCTACACTAAAAGAACAGGACATAAAATACAAATACTATAAAATACCTTCCATGGTCAGTTCAAATCTCTGTAGCATGATCCTGCTCCTTAGATAAAATTTAGGGTGGATGCCATGACTTTACTGATAACAAATATCCAAAAGAAATCCTCTACTCATTTTTAGTCACCAACAATCATTGAGAATATCTCAGTATGGTTCCTTTGATGCAGGTAATGCCTCTCCCCATACTGCCTCTTATATTCTCTCCCCTACCCCTAGTCTTTGTCTGTTCTTAAGGCTTCCAGTTCCTTTATTTCTGCTGAGGTAGCCCTGCCCCTGATGGGAGGCCTGTGGCAGAGTGTCCAGTGCTCCTCCTGACATACTGTGGACCCATGTCTGGTCCACAGAAACACGTACCTCTCAATTAGAAATTTATCATACAAGTCATATTCACATACGTGCAAAAGGACATTTATTCAAGGATATTCTTTACAAAATTGTTTCAAGTAGCAAAGGACAACGAAACACCCCAAAGGCTCACCAAATGAATGATTTTTTTCTTTTTTAAAGGAGAATGACTGGGGCACTTGGGTGACAGTCAGTTAAGTGTCTGACTCTTGGCTTTGGCTCATAGTGTAATCTCCGGGTATTGAGATCAAGCCTGTCCTGGGCTCCATGCTCAGCAGGGAGTCTGCTTGGAACTCTGTCTCCCTCTCCCTCTACCCCTTCCCCCACTCTAAAATAAATAAATAGGGGTGCATGGCTGGCTCAGTTGACTGAGTGTCCAACTCTTGGTTTCAGCTTGGGTCATGATCTCAGGGTCATGGGATCGAGCCCCTGCGCTGGGCTCTGCTGAGCACAGTCTGCTTGAGATTCTCTCCCTCTGCTCCTCCCCTCAACATGCTCTTTCTCTCTCTCAAATAAATATATAAAATCTTTTTAAAAATAATAATGCAATGGGGCGTGGGTGGCTCAGTGGCTTAAGCCGCTGCCTTTGGCTCGGGTCATGATCTCAGGGTCCTGGGATCGAGCCCCGCATCGGGCTCTCTGCTCAGCAGGGAGCCTGCTTCCCTCTCTCTCTCTCTGCCTGCCTCTCCGTCTACTTGTGATAGCTCTCTGTCAAATAAATAAATAAAATCTTAAAAAAAAAAAAATAATGCAATAAATAAATATCTTAAAAGAATGACTAAATATGTCACAGTATTATTTTGAATCATCTGAAATTGCCCACATTTGACATTTTCTGCTTCTAGAAACTATAATTTCAGATGGTTCAATCTAAAACAGACTGAATCATAGTATCTAAATATTCAATCTAAATATATGTATACATTTATATATGTGTCTAATACAAATGTATGTATATAACATATATGTATGTGTGTATATAGATATATCTATAATTACAAAATGGGCTGTATTGTGTTTTCCTCAATTCACTGTTTAAGTCCTAAACCTTAGTACTCTGGAATGTGACTGTATTTGGAAATAGGGCCTTTTTTTTTTTTTTTAAGATTTTATTTTATTTATTTGACAGAGAGACAGAAAGAGAGGGAACACAAACAGGGGGAGTGGGAGAGGGTGAGGCAG
The DNA here is from genome assembly GCF_011764305.1 of Mustela putorius furo. Taxonomy (NCBI): domain Eukaryota; kingdom Metazoa; phylum Chordata; class Mammalia; order Carnivora; family Mustelidae; genus Mustela; species Mustela putorius. The sequence goes on from NW_025421987.1 coordinate 38,817,798, forward strand.
GCTTCCCCCTGAGCAGGAACCTGATGTGAGGCTCAATCCCAGGACCCTGGGATCATGATCTGAGCCGAAGGCAGATGCTTTACAACTGAGCCACCCAGGTGCCCCAGAAATAGGGTCTTTAAAGTGGTAATTAAGTTAAAATGGGTCTTAGGGTGGGCTCTAATCTAGCATGACTGGTGTCCTTACAAGAAAAGGAGATTAAGGGGTGCCTGGGTGGCTCAGTCAGCTAAATTAAAAAAAAATTTTTTTTAAATACTATACTGAAAAACAAAAAAGTAAATATTACTCCTAACTACATCCTTTTATTGTGGGGAGGAGAATTAAAGAACCCACTACCACCTATTCCATTTTACTCTCTCCCAGTTGGGAATCAATTCGGTACCAATTTTCTTGATCTTTCTTCAGCGTTATCTATATATTTGTATTATTATCCCATGCACATAAACTTTTTATACAAATGAAATCATGCTTTATAGGTCACTCTGTAACATGCTTTATTTTTCCTTAGAAATATAAACACCGTTCCAGGTAAGTTCATATCAATTTACCTTATTCTTTCTAATACCTACACAGTGCTATGAAACACAAAGCCATAATTTATTCAGCTGTTCCCCATTGACCAAACTCATTTTTTTCCTTCTTCCCCTCTTATTATTTTTGCTACTAAAAACAATTCTGAAAAAAAAAGACTGCAATCAACAGCTTTTAAGCTTTTCTCAGTCTAAAAGTCAACAAAATTTATCTTATTGCTTAACTTGCATCTCACTGATGACTGGTGAGGCTAAATACCCTTTCACATGGTATGAATCATTTATATTTTTTCTGTGATTTGCTTTTTATGATCTTGACTTTTTCTTCCTTGTAATTTCAACTCTTACACCCTCTTCAACCTGAGCTGAAATAAAGAGTTTTCCAAGTAGCTTTGGCTCCCCTTTTGTTAATTTATATGCATATATATCAACTGTTTCCTTGTATTATGATTGGCGATAAGTAGTATCTAATTTTTAGAGATGCCTGGCTAGAGAGTTGGTAGAGAGTATGGCTCTTGAGCTCCAGGATACGAGTTTGACCCCAACACTGGGTGTAGAGATTACTTAAACAAATAAACTTTTTAAAAAAGTAGCTGATTTTTAGAATTTGAGGTTTTCCTTTAGGCCTCTTACATGATATATTTTTGTTAACGGTTATATGAGTGTTTGAGAAGAGTGTGTATTTTTAGCTCCTTAGGTATAAAGTCATAGTAAATATTTTTAAAAGTTAATGTTTGCTCTTTGAAATAAACATTGATAACAAATTACTGTTCATTTTCTTCTACTTAACATTTGCTCAGGGTATGCATATGTGTATTTGATTTTTAAGCTTTCTGCATTATTTTCTTTTATATTTGTCTGAAGTAACCAAATTTGGTTTTATACAATCTAAGGGCCTTTTTTTAAAAAAGAAGAAAAAAGAGAGAATTTATTCCAGTCATATTTATTGTAAACATTGTCACATATGCTCATAGTTTGTTCTCTCTCTCCTCCCACCCTGACTTTTCTACTTTTCCTTGCCTGATTTTTTGTTTGTTTTCCTCAATACCTGTTTTCCTTTTCTACCTGTTTGATTTATGAATTTCCCTAACAATTTTAAGAAACATACTACAGTGGACATTTGATATTTTCTCTCCACTTCATGAAATTCCCCAGTTTTCACTTAGGTATATACCTCTAAATCAGCCCTTGTGTTTCACTGATAGTTTATGGCAGGTCTTGGGAAGTGATTTCTTTTTTCTGGCCACAATAACTGGTCTCAGATTGGTCCACACATAGGAAACCTCAGGATTTTTCTTTGATGGTGTGGGCAGCTATGCTCTTTCCCTTTCCAATTTAAAGAGAAAGCATAAAATTTCAAATACAGACATCCTGCAAAAGAAAGAAGCCAGTTTGAGGATGAACGTGTACACAAAGAAAAGCAAAGCTGGGAGGATAAAACAGAGAGTAAAGGAATTGCTTATCAATAATCTAAAGTATCTTAATATTAAAATTTAAGTCTGTTTTCTTCCTATTAAAAACAGTATCTATGGTCTCCTCTGCTCCCACCACAAAAGTTTTAACAGACTCTATGTTACCCACCAACTGCCCACCGCCCATCTCCCATCCCAAGCACTTATTGCAACTATGTAGAATTTTAGCTCTAGAATGGTTAGTTCTCCTCCAAGATCTATTTTGCATGTCCAACAGCTCATAAGCTTCTTCTTTGTCCTTTTGTATGTTATTTAAGAACTCTTTGGTTTGATTATCTAGTCCTTTAATTTAATCATCAAGTGCAACCATGAAGCTATTCGATCTGCTATTAAAGTTTTTATTTCAGAAAACATGTTTCTAATTTCCCAAAATTTTCTTATTCTCATTTCTTTTTCATAGCACCCACTGCTGTTTTATGGAAATTACATGCTCTCACATTTTTTAGGATATTTTTGGACAAAAATGTTATCTTTGTCCACTACATTCAGTTTGTTTTCTCAAAGATCAATTCCTCTTTATGTTCAGCTTGATGTTACTCTTTCATCCTAATGGTTTTCCTTAAATATTTAGTGAGAATCAGTTAACTGAATTGACAGATGAAGTTGGTTTCCTAACTCAGTGATTCTTAATTTGGGATGCACTACAGAAATCATCTTTTTAAAGAAAGCTCTCTCCTTGATTTTAATGTGCATCCACCACTAAGAACCAATACTTTAATACATGTAAAAATCACTCTTCTCCCTGCCATGAATGTACATGCTGACTGTAAGAGTTCTGGCTGTCGAAACTATCACACATTGGTGAAGAAGGTTAACAATAAGATGGGTGCCTTCCGAAGGAAGGAGCTCCACATGCACAGTGACAAGTGGAAATTCTCTAAAGTATAACCCTGATTCTCCCTCTGGCCCTAAAGCCCATGATGGAAATACCCTCAGTTTACAGAAAAATGTTCTAGTAGCTTAGCCCTGTGAGTAAACATTGTAATTAGGTATCCTAATTGGTCCTGCTATGATTGTTCTGAAGTCTGCTAATTCATTACTTTTGACCACTGCTATGATCTGAATGTTTCTTTCCCACCTCAAAATTCGTACACTGAAATCCTAAAACTCAAGGTATTATGAGGTAGGGCCTTTGGGAAATGTTTGGGTCATGGGAGCAAAGTCCTCATAAATGGGATTAGCACCCTTATGAAAGAGAGCTCAGGGAGCTTGCTTGCCCCTTCCACCATGTGAGGGTACATCATGAAGTACACAATCTACAACCTGGAAGAAGGCCTTCACCAGAATCCAACCATGCTGGCACTATGATTTGGACTCCCAGCCTCCAGAACTGTGAGAAATAAATATCTGTTGTTTAAAAGCCACTCAATCTATGATATTTTGTTATAGCAGCCTGAATGGACTAGGATAACCAACCTCTACCCCCTCCTACTTTTCAAAGGCTCGGAGTGTTGGCATCTTCCAGAATTGCAGTGGGAAGACTTACTTTCCTACTTATTCACCTTTAAGTCTATATTGGGTTGCAGATTTCTCCACACTGTATGGTTCTGCCATCAACATGATCCCACATACTTAACATTTTTCATAAATTCTTCCATTTTTTGATCTTTAAACACCCTGCCCAGCTTTTGAACAGTAATAAGGATGTGTCCTTATTTTCCTATTTTTAAATCTTTTTGTTACTTACCTAGATTTTTGTTAAGATTACTTATTTTAGAGGAAGGGAGGGGCAGAGGGAAAAGGACGGAGTCTTAAGCAGATTCCGTGATGACCACAGAGCCTGACGCAGGGCTCAATCTCATGACCCTGAGATCATGACCTGAGCAGAAACCAGGAGTCGTCATTCAACCGACCCTGGCACCCAGGCACCCCTAGATTTTTTTATTATACAAATAAAATAACCTTATATTAAATGAATCAGATCATACTGAAGAATTTAAGTTATAAAAGATGTAGTCTCTCACACCAATTTTTCCCTCCCGAAATTTCCTATTAACATGACTCAAGTAATTACTGCTATATTACTATTTTTCCCTTTCCATATTCTATTCTCTGGAAGTGGGTACTAAGTCTAGCCCATTCAATGAGAGGGGAACTAATCTCCATCTCTTTGAGAAGGGAGTATCTAAATATATTTTTGTAATTATTCTGCAAAGGATATTTGTCTCTTCTACTCCAATTTATGCATTCAATCATTTATTTATATCAGTATGGACTCAAGGAAATATTTATTTTATCCTTTCAGTCAAAATAGAATGCTACAGTTATTTCATTGTTGAAATTGTTCAAGCTTTGGCCATTGTGCATTCTTTCAGGCTGGCTCCCGTGTCCTTTTCACAAGTCCTCCCCTCTCTCCCACCCCCATTTTTTTAGTACTTCCTTACTTTTTGGCACCATTTGATGCTCGGGGCTCATCTTGTGGTATATATCATATTGGTTCTGTTTCTCTGGAGAACCCTAAAATAGTAGATAATCAATACGCATATTGGTGAAGGAATGAATGGGGCAAGTTACAGTAATTTTTTAAGGCTCCATAAGCAATTCTGAGGCATAGCCACTATAATCAGTAATACCCCACATATCCACTACCTCAAATTAATGAATGAATGGTATAGGTGAATAAAAATAGTCTTGATACAGACCTAGAATCAAATCTTAAAGCTGGCATTCACTAGCTATTTGGTTTTAAAGTAAGTATTCCTTGGGGTGCCTGGCTGGATCAGTCCATGAAGTATGCGACTCTTGATCTCAGAGTTACAGGTTCAAGCCCCACGGTGAGTGTAGAGATTAGTTTAAAAAATCATAACTTTTTTTAAAGTTCCTCCATAAAATAATTAAATAAATATTCATTATAGTCTTGATGTCTTCACATTTAAGACCAAGAGACTATCACCATCCTCACGGAGGACTGTTATGATTTACATGATAATAGATTCAGTGGATCAAGCAAAATGTCTGGTACAAAGCAAGCACTCAATACACAAAAGTTGCTTTTTTCCATTTTCCCCCTAATTCACTGGGAAGACGGAGATCACCCGGTACCAGTTCCTTAACTGTATTCTACATATAACATAACAGACTTCTGCCCATGCATCTGTCCTTTCAGCCTACCAGAACATCCTAAAGCTAACTTATCCATCTATGAAGAGGAACTCTATACTTGATTCCTTTCTCTCCTTAACCATTTCTCTTCTGCTTCCAAAATATGGAGCTTATTAAATAAGAATTCACTGCCTTTCCTGTCTCTCTCTCCATTCCTCGCCTACTTCTCCTCTAAAACTTCTCTTTCCTTCACTGACCAATCCCACCTAATCCATGGCAGTCTTCTGATTGTTCCTGCCAACCAAAATGGCTTTCTTAGAGGTCGGAACTATTGTTCCCCACATCAGAGGCGGAGAGTCTTTTTCTGCCTTCCCTCTCCTCTCTGCAGGTCTGGAGGCTGCTGCTGTCTCCCCTTCCTCCACACTTCCTCTCCTAAATTGTCTTCCCCCTCCCCAATTACACATCATCTTTCTCTCATATGAATGCTTGTATCTCACGTTGATTTCCAAGGCTCAATGCTGTTTGCTTTCCTATTAGCTTTTTTCCTACAAAGTTTCAAACTATTTCTGTGTAAAAGGCATTACCTTTTTATAATAAAGTTCCAAATCTTCGGTTAGACAAGTTCAGTTCAGAACATTTCATTTCAAAACCAATTAACAGTCTTTGCAACATGTTGAATTGCCCTGCCTCTTCAGAGACTTTCTTCCAATTTCTCCATTTTACCAATGACACCAGAACTTTAACCTGTCTCTAAACCCAAATATAATCTGCAAATTTTCTCACCAAATCCTATCAATTCTTTTCATAATGTTCATCTCCTCCTGTTTATTCCTACCACCTCAGATTAGGCCCTGTTTTACACATGTCTGGCTCCTAATATTCTTTTTGGCTCCCAATCTTTCCTTTATTCTTCAATGGTTTCATATTCCAATGTCTCAGTAATCTTTTCAATTCACAGTACTCAGCATGTCCCTCCCTGCTCTAGAACTACAGTACTATTTTCCACAATCTACTGGATCAAATCCAAACTCTTGGGTCCTAGCTTTCATGATCCTACCTAACACCACCTTCTTCACTGGCCAGTCTCACTCTCCACTTAAACACTTACTACACCACACACAGGAGCAGAGCTATCAAGCTAATCATGCCATCTACCCTTCCCTTCTCTCCAGTCCAGACACGTTCTTCCCTGTGCTCCTTATCAGCTGTTCATTTTTTGCTAAATCTTTGCTACTTGCCCACTGAAATGACCTTTCCACTACGCTGTTTTTTTTCAAATACAATTAACCCCCCCCCTTTTTTTTTTTTAAAGATTTTATTTATTTGTCAGAGAGAGAGACTGAGCAAGCAAGGGGAGCTGTGGCAGGGGGAGAAGCAGGCTCCCTGTCAAGCAAGAAGCCCCATGGGGGACTGGATCCTGGGATCAAGACCTGAGCCACCCAGGTGTCCCTGCTATTAACCCTTTGAGGTTGAAGTCTGTCCTCCTCTCTAAAACCTCCCAGAATATTTCTATATTATTTCTATATTCTATTACATTTCTAAACCCACTACCTTTGTTCTGGATACTATCATTCTCACTTCTTAGTAATCTTGTTACATAATATCTCTTCTCTCTCATATATTATTAATCTCTCCTTCTCTGTTAGTGTTTTTCCATTAAAATGTATCCTCATTCAATTTTTTTTTTTTTTTTAATTTTAAAAGGCAGGGCGCCTGGGTGGTTCAGTGGGTTAAGCCACTGCCTTTGGCTCAGGTCATGATCTCAGGGTCCTGGAATCGAGTCCTGCATCGGGCTCTCTGCTCAGCGGGGAGCCTGCTTCCCTCTCTCTCTCTGCCTGCCTCTCTGTCTACTTGTGATCTCTCTCTGTCAAAAAAATAAATAAAATCTTTAAAAAAAAAAGATTTAAATGGCAAAAAAAATTTTTTTCTGACCTTGCAACTCCTTCTATGTGTTCCCATTCTTTCTCCCTCCCAACCATCAGACTTCTTGAACAAGTAATTTATACTCATTGTCCCTTCTCCTCAAGTCCCATCCACTCTTCTCACCATTACCTGGTTTTTACTCATAAAATTGCTTGCAGAAGAATTCCAGAGTATCAAATCCAATGAACTCTGTAGGAAATATCTTGCTTTGGTGTTATGGCAACAATACCTCACTTTTCCTTTAAAGAACTTCTCTGCCTGACTTCTGAGGTCTGATATGCCTATCAAAAATGGGCTTGGGGCACCTGGGTGGCTCATGGGTTAAGGCCTCTGCCTTCGGCTTGGGTCATGATCCCAAGGTCCTGGGATCAAGCCCCGAATTGGGCTCTCTGCTCAGCGGGGAGCCTGCTAACCCCTCTCTCTCTCTCTGCCTCCCTCTCTGCCTACTTGTGATCTCCGTCAAATAAATAAACAAAATCTTTAAAAAAGGGAGGGGCTTATCTCTGGGGTGGGCACACGGCTGAACCAAAGGACCACACAAGGCAGAAAGGTGGCTAGGGCTGAGTTAGCCCCATGCGCCCATGTGATCTTAGAAGTTGCTGTCCCCAGGCCTTCCCAAGGCTTGATTATTCTGGCTTCCTTCACTTCTGTGAGCTTACCCAATATCTATCCATAAATCTAACCATAACTTTTCTGCTTAAGTTAGCTGAAGGCAATTTCTATTGCTCATAACCAATGAGAAATCAGAGTAGAGGTTAGAGTGGTACCTCTAATGGTTACACAACAACTTTCTTCTCCCTGTCTCCTTTACTGTGGCTTCTGTTGTTTAAGAAATTATAGTAGCTTGCATAGAGCACTGGGTGTGGTGCATAAACAATGAATTCTGGAACACTGGAAAGAAATTTTTTAAAAAAGATAAAAAAAAAAAAAAAAGAAATTATAGTAGCTAAGGTGACAATGCTTTCACCAGGGTACCCAATAATGGCTTCATTAATTGTGAGGTGAGGCTATGTGGGGCTCCACATGCAGCCAGGCGATAGTTAAAAGCGAAGGTATGGGAGCATAGATGGAAACTGGAGGAATCCTGGGGTACCTCTTTGTATTACCACTAGCAGTGAAGTTACCAGTAGAATACTGCTACCCTACACAGGGAAGACCTACAAGGGCTCAAAGCAATCAGAAATAAAAGTATGTCTGACTCCAAAGTCCACACTCTTTAGCATTCACTGATAGCTTTCTATTGCTATCAGTTACCTGCAGCTCCTTAATCAAGAAATGATCCCTCTCACTTCCATGCCTTTGTACCTGTTAGTTTGTCTGGGATGTTACTATCAACATTCCAGCTGAAAACTTCTCACTATCCTCTTTGAAATTTTCTCTGGTCCCTAGAGATTAGTCCCAAACATCCTGACCTAATACTCCACAATGTCTTAACATGTGTCTTAACAATGTCTTAGCTCTACATGCTTGCTGGGTTTTCCCACTAGCCTGTAAAGTTTCTAAATGATAGAAACATCTTTTCTGTTTGTATCCTCAACAATTAGTACTCAGTATATGTGAGTAATAAATATCTATTTAAAGAATATCTGGCTTTTTTCTTTAAGATTTTATGTATTTATTTGTTGGGGGGGGGGACACAAACAGGGACAGTGGCAGGCAGATGGAGAAGCACAAGTCCTAATGAGCAAGAAGCTCGATGAGGGACTCAATCTCAGGACCCTATGATCATGACCTGAGCCGAAGGCAGACATTTAACCAACAGAGCTAGCCAGGCATCCCAATATCTGGTCGTTCTTCATTTTCCATAGTATTAACCACTGTATCTGAGATTTGGGGTACTTATATTTAAATTAGCATCTAATGAATACTGTATTCAGTTCCTTAATTATTTGATATAGTGTTCCCCAATCGTTCCTCTAAGTCTAAGGACTTCTAAGAGCTGAGTTCCAAGAGTTTACTATTTCTGTACTCTTTAGCACCTACGGGCATTAGGCACATGGTAAGCACTCAATACATACTTGAAGAACTGAATTTAAAACACAGTATTAGCACATTAATAGGAGCAACTTATCATGCTCCATAATCTAATTAAAAAATCTGGCCTTCTGAAATAGTACAATTGTACTCTATGGAAAATTTAATGAGAAAAAGAAAAATTATCCAATTGGACAGTTGAGAGCTCTTCTCTTAGTGAGAGTTCCACAAATATTTTACAGATAACAAGAGTCAACCTCTAGAGCTGAGAGTAAAAGACTCAAGCTATATATCCCCATGCATATTGGAAATAGATTACAAGTTTAAGGGGTCTGCCACAACCACAACTACCTAAATTCCACTAACCCTTAACAAATTCATAACAGAAGACATAAAAATATTTAATAACAAATCAATCAATGTCAAATCAACATATGCTAAAGATGTATAGGGTTAATTCTGCACGATATATAACATGGTAGTCATTTACTCATTCAACAAACATGTATTAAGTCCCTATGAATGACAAGTGTTACGTTAGGTCCTATAATCACAAAGACAGGGGCACCTGGCTGGCTCAATCAGTACAGCATGCAACTCTTGATCTCAGGGTTGTAAGTTCAAAACCCACGTTGGGTATAGAGATTACTTAAAAATAAAATCTTTTTAAAAAAATAAATAAATAAAATTACAAAGATGAAGAGAACACAGTTCCCATATTGGGGGTTGCATCTTTGCCGTCCTGCAATGGTATTTAAAAATACAATGTGATGGATGTGGAGTCTACTTTTAAAAAAATAGAGAAAAACAGAATACAATGTGAAACATACTGCCTGGAGTTGCTCAACGTGGAGGCTCTTGGTGGCAGTCTGGTACAAAAGGTGGATAAACACATACCTTTGGCAATGTGATTAGCCTTAACCCAGAAATAAGTACAAGATGTTATGAGGTTGACATCCATACATGAGTTCAAAGCAAGCCAAGGTGTGAGAAAGCTACCACAACAGAAACACCTGAGACAGAATCAAACCTGAAACTCGGTTGCAAGCAGGGTCAGAAGGATTCCAAAGCAAACCAATCCAACTCATAGAAAACCACTGTAGAAGAGCCAAAAAGTAAAATACTCCTTGCTGTTAAGCTTGAGAGTAATAATACAAATATACAAAAGAAATTATGATATAAGTATAAAGGGAGTCTTTTAAACAACAGATGGCATAAAAGTTCAAAGGAAGCCAGTCACTAAGAGCTAGGGCTCTTAGGAAAACCTTCATAAAAGCGGATTTAGAACTACCATTGGTGGGGAAAGGAGCACGGGGAGGGCTGTCTACGTGGTGGGAAAGACCAATGTCATTAACAAAAGCAGAGATCTGAACTACATAGTTGTGGGACCATGAGGAGGTCCAGAGGTTTAGAAGAACTGGGTAAAAACTGGACACACGGGGCGCCTAGGTGGCTCAGTGGGTTAAAGCCTCTGCCTTTGGCCCAGGGTCCTGGGATCAAGCCCCACATCAAACTCTCTGCTCAGCAGGGAGCCTGCTTCTCCCTCTTTCTCTGCCTGCCTCTCTGCCTACTTGTGATCTGTGTCTGTCAAATAAATAAATAAAATCTTAAAAAAAAAAAAAAAAACTGGACACATGAATGAAGGCCTGATTTAGCAGAGCCTGGAACACAAGCCTAGCAGCTGCTCTAGACTCAGTAGCTGTCAACCATGACTGCTAAATAGAAACATGGAGAACTTTAAAAAATTATACCTCTGGCTAGGGCTCACCTCATATCAAAAGTAAGAGAATCTCTGAGGGGAGTGGTGAGGACATTAAAATGTAAAAGTATACAAGGTGACTCGACTCTACAGTCGAGTCAGAATCCACTGGGCTTGGGGATAGAAAAGGCACGACAGATGTGGTTAAGACCTAAGGTTGATTTCAGTCCCTGTTTATAAGTAACAATTCTGAACTGACTGCCTGTTGAAGATTATCTTCTAACCTAAGTTAAACATTCTGTTTTCTTAGTGTTTCTTTTCCCTTGTTGACAGTGCTAAGCTCTGAAAATCAGAAAATAACCCATCAATTTCTCTCACATGACAGGTTCATTGACTGCACAGTCTGAAACACAGAATGTTATTTCCATGATGTCCTACAGACAACTTAGAAAATAAATATTTCAATCCTATGTTGCCCTTATACCCCTGCAGTGAAGTGCTTTCATATTAAGGAATGTTCTAGGCTGCATCCATGTTTGGATTTTACAAAATTTCTCTTTTAAATTTAGAAAGAGGCGTACTACTTAGGCCAGAGCAAAATGTGAGATACTAAGTATTCATTCTTGTAGTAGTACCTGGAGACATTATACTATTCCTGGTTTCAGATGTGCAATGATTACAAAGTACTTCGCTTATTTTGTAACAAATAACTGTCGGAATACTTCACAAATGAAGGGAAACAAAAGAATGTATCCTATACAACAACTCTGTGCTACATTAAACAACCGTTTGTGGAAGGAAAACATCACCAAGATGATTAAAGAGTATGACAGCCTGTTGATCCTTCAAAAAGCAGGGTGGTGTGTTTGCTCACTTATATTCAAAGAAAAAGCAAAGATACCAATATGCTTCAGGGTGCATGTTACTCACCAAAGTGTCTATTCAAGAAATCTATTCTTGGCTTATAGGTCAGGAACTGTTTTCTTTATGCGAAATTAAGTTAGCCACAACTATCTTATTTTCCGTGGTGTTAGGTCACGGTATGTACTTAATGGTAAAATGGTGTGAGAACTTAAGTTGGAAGCCCATAGCACACACATAGGTCGGTTTATGCAGTCTCTTATTCCCACGTAAAGTTAATAAACTCGAAGGACCATATCCCAACGTAACCATGGGGGCGGGGAAAGGGCAGTGAGTAAAGGAAAACCCAAATGTAAAACATGAAAAGGAAATATGGAGCCAGATTTCAAGAGTTGGCTATTCTCTTGAACTGATTCTACTAAGAAGGAAAAAGAAAGGCTTCTTAAAAGAAAAGGCAACCCTAACTCTCTGACTATAGGAGTGAGACTTAAAAAGCAAGTCGCAGGAGTCTGACCAGCGGGTCCGAGGAAAATTCAGAGAGCAAAGAAATAAAAGCGGATGAAGGAGACAGGAAAAGGTGAAGGAGGCAGGCAAAGGCCATCCGGTGTGAACCAGGATGCCCGGGTCTTTATGCACCCAGGGCGGCGTGGAAGCTCTCGCGCCCCGCACGTTCCTGGGGGCCGGGCCGCAGCGCGAGTCCCCCACCAGCCTGGCACCAGGGGGCGCGGGGCGCCAGAGGTCGGGGAGAAGAGGGGCAGGCGCAGCGCCCACGCTCTCACCCCACGGGGCTCCGCACTCAGGGGTCCCCAGGAAGGAGACACACTCTGCGGAGCCCTCGTCTCCGGGACCGGGAGGGGGTGGGTGGAGCAGAGCCCGGAGCCGCCCCCCGGAGCCGCCCCCGCAGCCCTGGCCCCCGCCCCCCGCCCCGGCTGTCAGCGGCCCCCTCCCGCAGTCACTCACCCGCGGGCTGCGCGGTCTCGGCCGCGGCGGCAGCGGCGGCGGCGACCCCCGCCTGGGTCATGATCCCAGGCGGGTATGGCAGGGGTGTCCGACCGCCGGGGCGAATCTCTCCGTCCGCGGCCGCCGCCTGCTCCTCTGGGGCTGGGGGAGCGCGGGCCCAGGCCCTCCTCTCCCCCCGCCCCCGCCGCCTCTTCTTGCGGCCACCGCCGCCGCTGCGAGCCCGAGCCCTCAAGGCCGGAGACCCGGCAGCAGCGCGGCCTCAACTTTCCCAGCCCCCCTCCCCCCGCCCCTCCCCGCCCCTCCCGCGGCCGCCGCTCGGCAGGCGAACAGCCTACCCTGAGTGCGCCGCGCTCCCGCCCCTGCCACTCAGCCCACCAATCGGGCCCCGGGGAGGCTGCCGAGGTAGCCAATCAGAGCCGGGACGCTGGTGCGCTAGGCTGGAGGGCGGGAGGAGACGGAGGGAAAACCGAGGAGTGAACGGGCCTCGGGCGGCCCAATGAGGAGGGCCGGGGGGCGGAGGTGTGCAAGTTGGGTTGAAGGAACAGGAAATATTCTTAAAGGTAGAGTGATGGGCAGCAAGGAAAGCCAGTAGGTGACTGAGAGAGAGGTGGGCCTGGTTCATTAAAGGGGACGCCTTGAGAACCTAGAAAAGGAGGTGCTTTATAAAACTACTTTGTATCTTGTTCTCTGTGCTGCTTGTCACCTCTTCCAAGTTTGAAAGTGGAAAAACTGAAAAGGAAGAGGTCATGGGAGGCTTTTAGGAACGATTAGAGAACTCTTCATAGCTTAGAGGGTAGGAAGGAGAATGATGCCTCCGTCACAAGAAGTGGGCAAGAAAAGAGAATCCAGACGTCTCCTACTGACTGCTCTTTTCCTTGGAAGATCGTTGCCGACCTGACGGTGCTTGAATTTGTGGGATGTGGTAATCTGTCATCCTTCATTGGCAACAAAGCACAGATTCCTTTGAACTGGAGATGACCGTGTTCAGAAATGCCCTGGGAGCCACCCAATTGGGGGGAAACAGTATGGGGCATTGGGGGATGGGGTTTGGAACCTCGGTCTTGTGTTCCTAGAGACCTACATCTGAAAGGTGTAGAGCAGCCGGTAATGAATGGAGACCTAAAGGTCCCCTAACTCCCAACTGGGATTGGAGCTCTGGAAACGTGGTCATAACTCCCTTTTCCTCGTTTCGCTTCCTATTTCATAACTCTTCCCCTCCTGAAACAGGTGTCCTCCACCTAGTGGTAGTGAAAGATTTCCAAGCGCTTCCACAACCGGGTTTGGGAATGTCCCAGGTATTAGACATCCAGGGGCCAGACGAGGTAACTTTCAGAAGGTGCACACATGGCATGGCACAATGGGAATTACTTGAGCCTGTGTACAGAAGATGCTGACCTTGTACTGGGAAAAGTGCAAAGTTAAAGTAACTGCATCTTAATGTTTGTACAGCAGTTTAAAGGGTATGATAAACCAGAAAGCCTTTAAAATTGCTTCTAAACTGTGGAACTTTTACACTTTTTTCCTTTAGCATTTTCATCCATCTCGGCATATGTAGTTCTAATTAGCCTCTGAATTGATTTAGCACAACCCAATCAAAGCTGCAGATTAGAAAGACCTTACAATTCAGAATGTAATAGTAATGCTAATAGCACCTACATGAAATTATATAGAATTAATGTCTTTCTTAAAAAACTTGGGGCGCCTGGGTGGCTCAGCGGGTTAAAGCCTCTGCTCAGGTCATGATCCCAGGGCCCTGGGATTGAGCCCCACATCGGGCTCTCTCCTCGGCAGGGAGCCTGCTTCCTCCTCTCTCTCTGCCTGCCTCTCTGCCTACTGGTGATCTCTATCAAATAAATAAATAAAATCTTAAAAAAAAAAAAAAACACAAACCTTAAGGGGCACCTGGGTGGCTCAGTGGGTTAAGCCTCTACCTTTGGCTCAGGTCCTGATCTCAGGGTCCTGGGATCATCCCCCCCCCCCCAAATAAATTGAACTCTCTGCTCAGCAGGGAGCCTGCTTCCACCTCCCTCTCTGCCTGCCTCTCTGCCTACTTGTGATCTCTCTGTCTGTCAAATAAATAAATAAAATCTTAATAAATAAATAAATTTTTAAAAAGCTATTCTGCTTAATAAATATATCTGGGGTGTGTATGATTTTCTAAACTATAGTTTATCGAGTCTAAAGTAAAATAACACAGTTTTGAGTTTTGACGGTACAAGAAAACAGAATTTAAGAGTTTCTTTGGACTGCTGTTAAAAACACATTAACACCTTTCTAACACAACTTAGAAGTGTTAAATAAGAGGAATTTCTGCTGGATAAGATGTTAGCTTTTTAGTTTATCCGCATTCCTAACTGAAGCGGAAATCCTCATCATAGATCTTCCTATTGGCTTTGTGCATTCAGCATTGGTTTACTGCACTAGATATGAGAGGATGACATCAAGTAATCACACCAGTCCAGTTTTCCTGCTAGCAGGCATGTGTTTGCAGTGCATAGAGTGGTGATAAAATATGGTGGCCGAGTGAAACTGGTCTCCCTGCTTCCAGGCCAAGTCCATCTTTCACACAGTCCAGCTGAATCTGGTTTTCACTCACATACTTAAGACCCTTCAGTGGCTCTGAAAGAGAGCGTGAGGTACAAGCCCCTTGCTTGCATCTTCGATTTCATTTCTTAACAACTCTTTCTCTATTGCTGGGGATGTTCGGCTAGGAAAGGGGGCACTGACAGCAGGCGGGGGGCCCTGTTTCCGGGGGGTTGCGGCTCCGCAGGGCTGCTCTCAGCTTTGCTCTATCCACCCGCTTCGTGTCCTCAGAAGCAGGGGCTGAGCAATGTGCCTCCTTCGTGGGAACCGGAGTGCGGGATCTGGTGGGGCCCAGTGGGGCCCTAACACCAGCCGAGTGCTGTCCTCTTCTCCGCGACCTCTGGGCACCCTGCGCCCCCTACCACCAGGTTCGTGGGGTCACGCTCCGAGCCCCAAACGCTGATCTGGACGCTGGCATTTTCTTTTCAGGTTTCAGAAATAAATGGCAGAGAGGCAAGAGAATAGTTGTCTCTTGAAATCCATTTCCGTTATTTCCTGTGGAAACTGACCAATTGTATTCCAGAGTGATTGCAAGATTTCGCATTTTCAACAGCTCCGTCAAGAGAGTCCACATCATCACCAACCCTGGATGTTGTCAGTCTTTTTTTTTTTTTTTTTTTTTAAATTTCATTTATTTATTTGGCAGAGAGACATAGCGAAAGAGGTAACACAAGTGAGGACAGGAAGGGGGGAGGGGGCGAGGTGGAAGAGGGAGAAGCAGGCTTCCTTGCTGAGCAGGTAGCCCTATGTGGGGCTTGATCCCAGGACCCTGGGAGCATGACCTGATCTGAAGACAGACGCTGAACCACTGAGCCACCTAGAAACCCCTGTTGTCAGTCTTTTAAATTCTAGTCATTATAGTGGGAATGACATGGTTCCTCGTGATTTTAATTTGCATTTCTCTAATTATTAGTGATGTTGAGAATATTTTTGCCTGTTTATCAGTTGCATCTTTGGTAAAGTGTTCAAAAAAAATTTTTTTTAAGATTTTATTTATTGGGGCGCCTGGGTGGCTCAGTGGGTTAAGCCTCGGCCTTCACTTCAGGTCATGGTCTCAGGGTGCTGGGATCGAGCCCTGCATCTGGCTCTCTGCTCAGCATGGAGCCTGCTTCCCCTCCCCCTCCGCCTTCTGCCTGACTCTGCCTACTTGTGATCTCTGTCTGACAAATAAATAAATAAAATCTAAAAAAAAAAAAAAAGATTTTATTTATTTATTTTTAAAAAGGGTTGGAAAGGGGCGCCTGAGTGGCTCAGTGGGTTAAGCCTCTGCCTTCGGCTCAGGTCACGATCTCAGGGTCCTGGGATCCAGCCCCACATCAGGCTCTCTGCTCGGCAGGGAGCCTGCTTCCTCCTCTCTCTCTCTGCCTGCCTCTCTGCCTACTGGTGATCTCTATCAAATGAATAAATAAAATCTTTAAAAATAAATAAATAAAATAAAAGGGGCTGGAAAGAGTGCAAGTAAGGGGAGGGGCTGAGGGAGAGGGAGAAGCAGACTCCCAGCTGAGCAAGGAGCCCCGTGCAGGGCTGCATCTCAAGACCCTGAGATCATGACCTGAGCACAAGGCAGTTGCTTAACCAACTGAGCCACCTGGGCGCCCCAAGTGTTCAAATCTAGCCCACTCTTAAATCAGGATGCTTGTCTTACTGAGTTGTGAAAGTTTTTTGTGAAAGTTTTTTGTGCGTTCTGCATGAAAGTCCTTTCTCTGATACGTGTTGTGCAAAACACCTTCAACCATCTGTGACTTTACAAAGTAAAAACAAAATAGCTTTACTGAAGTATGACTGACCAACAACAAATAGAACATACTCAAAATGTTCAAGGTGGGGCCCCTGTTTGGCTCAGTTTGTAGAACATGGAACTCTTGATCTGGGATCCTGTGTTCAAGTCCTGAGTTGGGTGTAGAGCTTGCAATAAAAATAAATACACAAATACATAAATAAAATGTACAACAGTTATAAGTTTGACATATGTACACACCTTTTATTTTTTTTTTTAAGATTTTTTATTTATTTATTTGACAGACAGAGATCACAAGTAGATGGAGAGGCAGGCAGAGAGAGAGAGAGAGGGAAGCGGGCTCCCTGCTGAGCAGAGACCCCGATGCGGGACTTGATCCCAGGACCCTGAGATCATGACCTGAGCCGAAGGCAGCGGCCTAACCCACTGAGCCACCCAGGCGCCCTGTACACACCTTTTAAACCATCTCCACAAACAAAAATAATATATCCATCCTGTCCTCAAATTTTCTCATGCTCCATATTAATTCCTACCTCTTGTTCTCATCCTGCTCTTCAGGCAACAATTAAACTGCTTTTTGTTGCTATAATTTGTTTACATTTTCTAAAATTTTATGTAAATGGAATCATTCATTGTATGCTCTTTTGTCTATCTTCTTTCATTCAGCATATCATTTTTTTGAGATTCATCCACTTTGTTATGTGTATCAATAATTTACTAGGTTTTGTTGCTAAGTAGTATTCAGTTGTATGAGGTTGGAGAAGAGTTGGACTGTTTGAAATTTTTGACTATTACTAATAAAGATGCTAGAACATTTGTGCACAGATCTTTTTAGGGATATTTGCTTTCATTTTCCTTAGTTAATACTTGGGTAAGTATCCAGTGGAATGGCTGAGACATATGGTAAGTGTATCTTTTTTTTTTAACTGCCAAAATTAGTCATAAAAAAAAAAAATGAGATCTTGCTATTTGCAACAACATGGGTGGACCTATAGGGTATTATGTTAAGTAAAATAAGTCAGACAGAGAAAGACAAATATCACATGATTGCACTCACATGTGGAATCTGAAAAACAAATAAAATGAACAAACTACTGGTGGTTGTCAGAGGGAGAGGTAGGTGGGTGAATGGGAAATAGGAGAAGGGGATTAGGGGCCCCTCGGAGGCTCAGTGGGTTGGGCCTCTGCCTTTGGCTCAGATCATGGTCTCAGGGTCCTGGCATCAAGCCCCCCTCTCTGTCTACTTGTGACCTCTCTCTGTCAAATAAATAAATAAAATCTTTTTTTTTTTTTTAAGATTTTATTTATTTATTTGTCAGAGAGAGAGCAAGCGAGAGCGAGCACAGGCAGACAGATTGGAAGGCAGAGTCAGAGGGAGAAGCAGGCTCCCTGCGGAGCAAGGAGCCCGATGTGGGACTCGATCCCAGGACGCTGGGATCATGACCTGAGCCGAAGGCAGCTGCTTAACCAACTGAGCCACCCAGGCGTCCCAATAAATAAAATCTTAAAAAAAAAATTGGAGAAGGGAAATTAAAAAGTACACATTTCCAGTTATAAATGTCAAAGAGATGAAAAGTACCACATAGGGAATATAGTCAATGGAACAGTAATAACTTTACGGTGACAGGTCGTATTACACTTATTGTGGTGAACATTTCTTAATGTATATAAATGTCAAATCACTAAGTTGTTCACCGGAAATTATTGTAATATTATAAGTCACCTATACTTCAATTGAAAATAATACAACAGGAGGCCTGTGTGGCTTAGTCTGTTAAGCAGCTACCTTTGGCTTACGTTGTGATCCCAGAGTCCAGAGACCCACATCGGGCTCCCTGCTCAGTGGCGAGCCTGCTTCTCCTTCTCCCTCCGCTCCTCCCTCCTACTCAGGCTCATTCTCTCTCTCAAATAAATTAAAAAAAAAATCTAAAAATATAATACGTACATACAGACATACTGCCAAACTGTTTTTCCAAAGTAGTGACATTTTATCATCTCACCAAGAGAGTATGAAATTTGAATTGTACCATATCCTTGCAACACTTACTATGGTGATTCTTTTCTTCTTTTTTATTTTTATTTATTTATTTTTAAAAAGATTTTATTTATTTATTTGACAGAGAGAGAGATCACAAATAGACAGAGAGGCAGGCAGAGAGAGAGAGGGAAGCAGGCTCCCCGCTGAGCAGAGAGCCCAATGTGGGGTTCGATCCCAGGACCCCGATATCATGACCTGAGCAGAAGGCAGCGGCTTTAACCCACTGAGCCACCAAAGCGCCCATAGCTTTATGTTTTATATTTAGATCCAGAGTGTATTTTAAATTAATTGTATACTGTGAAAGTATGGATCAAAGTTTATGTTTTTGCATTGGGAAATCCAGTTTTTCTAGAACCAATTATAAAGACCATCATTCCTCTTTCGAGTTGTCATTCTACCTTAGACAAAAATCTATTGATGATATATGTATACTTTTTTCCTTGACTCTTTTCTGTTCCACTAATCTATATGTCAATCTTAACACCAATATCACACTATTTGATCACTGAAACTTTATAAGCCTTGAAGTCAAATAGTATAAGTCCTCCAATTTTCTTGTTCCTTTTGAATTTTGGAACACACACACACACATACAAAATTAAATTAAATTTTAAAAAATAATAATAAATAAATTGCTTTAACTGTCCTAGATCCTTTGCATTTCCATATAGACTAAAGTTTGTCAAGTTAAAAAAAAAAAAACCTGCTAAAACTTTGATGGGGGTGATGTATAATTCAATTTGGGAAGAAGTTATAACTTAATATTGAGTCTTTGGATTCATATGTTCTCTCTCTCCATTTATTTGGATCTTTTACAATTTTTTCAGCAATGTTTTATATAGCATTCTGTATCCAGGTCTTGCCTATATTTTGTTAAATTTATCCCCAAATATCTCATATTTTATGCTACTATAAATGTTACCTTATATTTATTTTCTTAATGTTATCTTCTAAATTCCAATTTCTAATTGTTATAGTTAAAAATACAACTGGTATTTGTATCCTGTGACCTTGTTGTATTCACTTATTAGTTCTAGTAGTTTTTTAAAAAAATATTTATTTATTTGAGAGAGAGAGAGAGAGAGCATGAGCAGGGGAAAAGGGCAAATGGAGAGGGAGAAGAGGACACACCGCCCCCACCCCCCCAATTAGGGAGCCTGATGCAGGGCTCAATCCCAAGACCCTGAAATCATGACCTGAGTGAAGCGAGATGCTTAACTGAGCCACTCTAGTGCCCCTGTTCTAATAGCTTAAAAAAAAAAAGTTATAGCATTTCTACTTCATCATGTCATGTGCACATAAAGACCATTTTCTTTCTTTGTATCCAATTCGCACACTCGTTATTTCTTTTTCTTGTTTTACTGGACTGACTAGAGCTTCCACTGCCTTATTGTAGAAGGGTTACAACAGTCATCCTGCTTTCTTCCCAAAGGTACAAAATCCAGTTTTTTACTGGATTAAGTATGATAGTAGCTGTAGGCTTCTTGAAGTTTTTATCATGAATGAGTGTTGAATTTTGTCAAAAATTTTTTCTGCACCTTATTGAGATAATCATATTTTTCCTTTAAATTTGCTAATATGATGAATTACACCAAAATGATTTTCAATTGTTAAATTAACCTTTTAATCCTGGGTCTAATCCTATTTGATCAGGATATAACCTTTTAATAAATTGCTGTATTTAATTTGTTAATTTTTAAAAAGGGTTTTCCTGTCTTCATGAGGAATCTTAGCCTATAGTTTTCTTGTAATGTTTTACAAGTTTCTTGTAATGGTATACTGGTACCAATAATTGGTATAATGCTGCCCTCATAAAATGAGTTAGGCAACATTCTTTCCTCTACCGTTTTCGTGCAAAGTATATTATTTCCTCCTTAGATATTTGATAGAATTCACAAGGCAAGTCATCTTAGCCTGAAATATTCTTTGTGGGAAGGATTTTTTTTTTAAGATTTTATTTATTTATTTGACACAGAGAGAGAGCACACACTTGCGGGGGGAGGGCAGAGGGAGACACAGGCTCCCTGATGAGCTCAGAAGGCCGACACTTAATTCACTGGGGCACCCCCATGGGAAAGATTTAAGCTACACTTTCTTTCAGACATATGAGGCTATTCAAGTTACTTATTAAAAAAATATCATATATGTAAATATGATATTTTATATATATATAAAATATATATATATGGCAGCTTATTGAGTTATAATTCACATACCATACAATTTACCCACAGTGGCTGAATAATATTCCATTGTATGGATATGGAACATTTTGTTTATTAATTCATCAGTTAGTGGCCATTTGGGTTGCTTCCACTCCTTAGCTACTATGAATAATACTGCTGTAAACATTCATGTTCAAGTTTTTGTGTGAATATGTTTTCATTTCTCTTAAGTATATAGTAGGACTGGAATTGCTGAGTCATAGGATAACTTTTAACCTTTTGTAGAACTGCAAAACTACTTCTTGAGTGACCTGAGTGATTTGTGTCTTTCAAAAATTTTGTCCATTTCATCTAAGTTGTTGAATTTATTGAATAAAGTTGATTGCAATATTCCTTTATTACCCTTTTATTGTCAGTGAGCTCTCTAGTGATGTGCCCTCTCTTTTTATTTATTTATCTATCTATCTATCTATCTATTTATTTATTTATTTATTTATTTGACAGAGAGAAATCACAAGTAGATGGAGAGGCAGGCAGAGAGAGAGGAAAGCAGGCTCCCTGCTGAGCAGAGAGCCCGATGCGGGACTCTGTCCCAGGACCCTGCTGAGCAGAGAGCCCGATGCGGGACTCTGTCCCAGGACCCTGAGATCATGACCTGAGCCGAAGGCAGCGGCTTAACCCACTGAGCCACCCAGGCGCCCCGATGTGCCCTCTCTTTAATCATAATGTTGGTAATTTGTTTCTTCCCTGTGTCTGTCTGGGGGGCAGTTTTAGTCAATATGGCTAGAAGAAAGGTTTATATATTTTTTCAAAGAAGTGACTTTTGGTTTTATTTTTTAAAGATTTTATTTTTTAATTTTCTAAAGGTAAACTATATGCCCAATGTGGAGCTCGAACTTATGACCCAGAGAGCAAGGGTCACATGCTGTACTGACTGAGCTAGCCAGGTGTCCCGTACTTTTTTAATGGTTTTTTTTTGTTGTTTTCAATTTTATTAGTTTCTACTTTTTATTATGTCCTTCCTTCAGCTCATGTTAGCTTTAACTGGCTCTTCTTTTTCTAGTTTCTTAAGGTGGAAGCTTATTTTCTTAAGTTAAGATCTTTAATATTTTAATACATTGGTAAGTTAATATTTATAATATTTAATAATTAATACATTTAATACTATAAATGATCCTTTAGGCACTTTGTTAATTAAATCCCACATTTCTGATAAATTGTTTTCATTTTTCTTCTGTTCAAATTTTTTCTAACTTCTCTGCAATTTTTTCTTAAGAGTTATTCAGAAGCATGTTGTTTAATTTCCAAATACTTGGGGGATTTTCCAGATAGATTTGTTATTGTTAATTTAGCTATTGATTTGGTCTGGGGTGGTTAAAGAACATGGTTTGCAAGGTATTAATTCTCTTAAAGAGATTGTGACATATTTTATGGCCCAAGATATGGTCCATTTGGGAGAATAATCTTTATATACTTGTAAAGAATGTATATTCTGATGTTGATGGTGAAATATTCTATACATGTTAATAGGTCATTGGTTAAAACTGTTATTCACATCTTTTTTTTTTTTTTAAGATTTTATTTATTTATTTGACAGAGAGAGATCACAGTAGGAGAGAGGAAGGGAAGAGATCACAGAGAGAGAGGAAGGGAAGCAGGTCCCCCGCTGAGCAGAGAGCCCGATGTGGGACTCGATCCCAGGACCCTGAGATCATGACCCGAGCTGAAGGCAGCGGCTTAACCCACTGAGTCACCCAGGCGCCCCTGTTATTCACATCTTTTAAACATGTTTTCTACCTGTCTTATTTACCAGGAGTTTGGAATCTCTAATTGTAATTGTGGATTTGTCTATTTCACCTGTCAGTTTTTGCTTCATGTATTTTGAAGCTGTTATTATGTTCGTATACATTTAAGATTGTATTTTCTTGATGAATTGATTCTATTATCATAAATATGCATCTTTGGGGCGCCTCACTGACTCATTTGTTAAGCATCTGTCCTCAGCTGGTCAGGCTCCCTGCTCAGCGGGAAGCCTGCTTCTCCTTCTCCCACTCCCTCTCCTTGTGTTCCCTCTCTCACTGTGTCTTTCTCTGTCAAATAAATAAATAAAATCTTAAATAAATAAATATCCATCTTTATCCCAGGAAATGAATTTTGTTCTAGAATTTACCTTGGTATTAATTTAGCCATTCTAGCTTTCCTTTGATTGATGTTTATATGGTATATCTTTTCCATCCTTTCCTCTTTTAAGTTAACCTACTGGGGCACCTGGATGGCTCAGTGGGTTGAGCCTCCGACTCTTGACTTCAGGTCAGGTCACAATCTCAGGGCTATAATACCAAACTCAAGCACAGGGCTTTGCGATGGGCACACAGACAGCTTAAGATTCTCTCTTCCCCTGCCCACTCCCTCCCCTACATTGTGCGTACAGGCACACTCTCTCAAAAGAAAAAAGCCTTAAAAAAAAAAAAAAAAGTAAAGTGCACCTACTAGTTCACTTATATTTAAAGATCTATTTATTTATTCGAGACAGAAAGAACATGAGAAAGCGTAAGGGATGGGAGGGGTAGAACCTTGAGCAGACTCAATGCTGAGCATGGAGCCTGAGGTGGGGCTCAAACTCAGAACCCTGAGATCACTACCCGAGCTGAAACCAAGAGTCAGACACTTAACCGACTCTGCCCCTTAAAAAGTAAGTTTCTTAAAGGGAGCTTTGTTTGTTTTTAAAATACCCAGTATGTTTGTTTAATATCCAGTATAAAGAATCTTTGCCTTTCAATGGGCATTTAAACTATTTACATTCAATGTCATGACTGATGTGCTTAGATTTAGTTTCATATTGGTTTGTTTTCTATGTCTCATCTATTCTTTGTTGAGTGCAATTTTGTATCTTGCTGTTTCCCACTTTAATCATATTACTTTTAGAGCTAGTTAATATTGACATACTGTATTTTAACCTTCCCTTATTCAGCATTTTTAAAAAAGATTTTATTTATTTGAGAGAATGAGCAGGAAGAATGGCAGAAGGAGAGGGAGAAGCAGACTCCCTGCTGAGCAGGGATCATGATGTTGCACTCTGGGATCATGATCTGAGCCAAAGGCAAATGCTTAACCCACTGAGCCAGCCAGGAGTCCCTTATTATTTTGGCTGCTTCCATTTAATTCATTGTGAACAGTATTACACAGGTGGCTTCCCCTAACTTGGTAATTGTATCAGTAAGATTTATTTCTCCAAACTGTAGTGAGTACACTAATCCCAGCTTAGCCCCTTAACTAGTTGACTTTGAGAAAGTTACTTTCTGAGCCTGTTCTTGAAGCTATAAAATGAAGCTGGTGAAAGTTCCTACCACCAGACTGCTGTGTGAATTAAATAAGGTAATTATTTAAAATTTAATTATTTATAAATACTTATATGGATGATTGATCAGTGCCTGATATGTGGTAAACTCTGAATGTTATTGCAATGAACGAATCCATTGCAAGGAAGCAGGGTTAGGCCTGGCAGGGCACAAATGTTTTCAAATTCTCAACATTAGGGCAAAAATAAAGCCATAGTTGCTTAAGATTTTATTTATTTGTCAGAGAGAGAGGAGCGAGAGTGAGCACAGGCAGACAGAGTGGCAGGTAGAGGCAGAGGGAGAGAAGCAGGCTCCCTGCCAAGCAAGAAGCCCGATGTGGGACTTGATTCCAGGATGCTGGGATCATGACTTGAGCTGAAGGCAGCTATTTATCCAACTGAGCCACCCAGGCGTCCCTGCTTTTTTTTTTTTTTTTTTTTAATAAATTGCCCATTTATTAGACTCCTCTTTCCCATTAATTGTACTTCTTTTGAGTTTCCTCTGCAAATTAAGATCTTAATATTTTTGTTAAATACAAGCTCTTTAAATGAAGTTGGCTTAAATATTTTCCACTTTTTTTTTTTTTAACTACATGTATTTGTAATTCTGTTAAATCTGACCATATTTTTAAAAACTTTGTGATTTCTGTAATTTCCTCAGAGGATACAGCTGCCAGAATACTGTTGGACTTCAGTGTTCTACAGACATTTTGAGGCACTTTATACTTTTACAGCCATGAATGTGGCATTACCTTCTCTTCCATGAATTCTCTCATTAAGTTCCAAAGGAATTTCTTGTCTTATATAAACTCAGTTTTTACTACTTTACTCCTCCTTTGTGAGTTTTCATTTTCCAGCTTCGAGTGCTGACAGAATGCTATTGATGCTTATGTCTAGCTTTTATTTATTTTTAATTTTTTATTTTAGAGCAGGGGGGGAGGGGAGAGGGTGAGAGAATTTCAAGTGGACTCCCCACTGAGTGTGGAGTCCAACACAAGACTCAAACTCAGTCCTGAGATCATGACCCAAGTTGCGATCAAGAGTCAGAGCTTACCCAGCTGTGCCACCCAGGTGCCCTGTGTCTAGCGTTTATTAAACATAGTTGGTTCTGTATTAAAATGTTGCTAAGATATCTTAGGTTTTTCAATTCTAAAGCTTTATAGCATTTACAGTGATTATCTTTTAACCTGTGTAAAAAAGGCAGTATTAACAAGAGTCATTTTGTACTGAGAACCAAAGTCAAACTGTCTTAAGTGCTTCCCTCAAAATGCTATAAAATGTATACCTCCAACATACTACCTCATGGCATCTAAAATATTTGTTCCCTGTTGAGGGTAGGGGACCATCATTTTCATTTCTGTTAGCGCCTGACCCATTGCGGTACACTCCCTGACCAAATCTTATGTAAGGCAGTGTAACTTAGCCCTATGTTATAAAGAGCACTTTATTATTATTATTTTTTTTAATTTTGAGGACTGACAACAATCCAGGAACCATGCCCTAAATTTGCCCCAGGTCATAATGTATTATTAACTGAATTTCGATTTAGAGTAAAGATCCAAGACAATTCTTTGTAGGTGGAAAGGTTTGGCAAGAAAAGGGGAAGCCGGGACGCCTGGGTGGCTCAGTTGGTTAAGCAGCTGCCTTCGGCTCAGGTCATGATCCCAGCGTCCTGGGATCGAGTCCCACATCGGGCTCCTTGCTCGGCAGGGAGCCTGCTTCTCCCTCTGCCTCTGCCTGCCATTCTGTCTGCCTGTGCTCGCTCGCTCTCCCTCTCTCTCTCTGACAAATAATAAAATCTTAAAAAAAAAAAAAAAAGAAAAGGGGAAGCCAGTTAAGTATGGGATAGTGGTGGTAGTTAACAACTGCAGGAGTTAACAGTGTTTTAATCATAATCAAATTAATAAAAGGTCCCCAATGGTGGATACTTTTTTAAAAGATTTTTATTTATTTGAGAGAGATCACAAGTAGGCAGAGAGGCAGGTAGTGTGAGAGGGGTAAGCAGGCTCCCCGCTGAACAGAGAAACCAATGCAGGCCTCAATCCCAGGACCCTGAGATCATGACCTAAGGCAGTGGCTTAACCCACCAAGCCAATATCTGTCATCAGGGGAAGAGGTCTGTTAGGGGATCAAAAACCGAAATGATGGGAGACCCAGGGATGCAGGAGTTTACACTCTGGATCCTGGTGCATAAGGTCAAATTGTGTAGAAAGTCATTCCTAATTTGGCTGACAGTTTTGAGCTAGTCTGCTGTTTCTAAATTGTAGCTTCCTCAAGGAAGTTTAGACTGGGATAGGCCGAGTCCAGGGGGGAAAAGTAGAACCCCTACAAAGTAAGCTCAATGTTTTCTGTTGCATTTTCCAATCTCTTTTGCACTCCCTCTCCTACTTTTAGTCTTGGTCTATGGGAATTCAGTTTCTTGTTTTTACTCAGACCAACGTTATGAGAAAGCAAGTCAACGTAGGGAATATTCATTTTAACCGAGTCCCTTCCAAAGTTAAGGTAAAGTCAACATCCTTGGAGGCTCTGCTCATTTTAGTAGAGGCAAGTCTTTACTTTGACATGAATTCTGAATAATTAGAATTTTGCTTCCTTTTTGAGGCCCTCTTACCTGCCTAGCTTACAATATTAGGTGCTCAATATTAATTTGTAGGAACAATTTTTAACTTCTATATCAGGAAAAAGCAGGTAACTTTCTCACACAGGAAGACGGTAAGAACAAAGAACGTTACAAAACTGCTTTGAGGGTGCTATGATACTGACACCCAACTGGATTTCACTGTTTTATATACAAATTTTTTTCAACTTGCATATTCAAATTTCACCTGCATGTTGTACCTAATAGTTTTGGTACACTTTAGTGGAGACTGCTAGTGACAAATAGGATTCAAAAGATGGTTCAAATCCTTATGGAGAACTTTGTGGTAAATTTCAATAAATCAGGAATATCAGAGTTCACAGACTGCAAAATATTCCATCCTGATACAGTAGCTTCCCAAATGGTGAATTTAAGATTTTATCAGCACTTAGTAATAAAACAGGCCATTAATTCTTAGAGATTTAAATTCCATGCTTAGGGTGCCAGGCTGGCTCACTTGGTAGGGCATGCAACTCTTGGGTCTTGAGGGTTGTAAACTCAAGCCCCACATTGAGTGTAAAAATTATTAAAAAAAAAAAAAAAAAAGTAAATTCTATGCTGTTTAAGTAGTGACTGCTTCATAATACTTTATGTTCCCAACTATTCCTGGAGTAAACTTTGATTCTACGTAAGTTGTTTTTTTTAACCTAAGGAATCAAGTATTTTAGAAAATTGGAAAGGCTGAGAATTTGTCCCAGTAACTGATTATTTCTAATGTCACATTCCTCAATGTTTTATCAAGTTAACTACACCTACATTTAAAAATCTCACTCAAGCCCTTTTTCCACATGTCTGTTACTTGGTTGTATTTAACTTTTTTCCCCCGTTACTATGTTAGTTATGTAACAACATAAACTAGGACTAAATTCCTATGGTATAGCCTTATAAGGGAAATCTAATTCAGGACCCTCTGCCATGATTCCCTGAAAATTCTTATAAGCTAACCACTCCTTATTATTGCTGTACCCAACTCAGAAATGTTCAAATAACCCAGGCAGAAAAGCACAATCTGGGAGACAGATTACTGCGTATCGCCACCTAGCCAACAAAACTTAACCGTTAGAATAGAACTTTTAGACCTACTTCCTATTTCTTTCATGCTCTGAATGGTAAATTAGTGTTTTCTAACCCTCATTTAGGAAACTAAACCCTTCAGGTAACAGAAGCTTTCCAACTACCTTGTCTTGGTTGTCAAAAAACCCAACATTTTCTCTAAGCATAATGTTGTAGGAGGTCCACATTGATCCACACCTCCTGCTAAGTATAGCCTTATGTCTCCCCTTTCCACACTGTAGCATGATGATAGGTCATACAAGAATACGGCTCTCTGGTAACTCTCTTGGATCACTTCCTCTTGGGGAAGCCAGAAGCCACATTTCACCCAGGTAGCCTTGGAGAGACACCCATCTGGTGAAAATCTGAGTCCCCTCCAGCCTTAGTCAAGCCTTCAATGATGTGGCCCTGGCTGAATTTCACTGCAACCTGATGATACCTCAAACCAGAACCACCCAGCTAAGATGCTCCTGGATTCCTCACTAGAAACTGTGGGTGACCAAACATGTTTGTGGTTAAGCTGCTGAATTTTGGGATGATGTGCCACACAGTAACTAAGATACATTGGGCAAAGATCACCTGTTGTTTCCTGAAGGAGCAAAATTCTAATCACAACACTTTTAAGATACCAAATTAATTTATGTTAGTAACAAAATATTAAGTTCATGTTTCTTTGGTATTCAGAAAAAGATTTAAGCCATTCCCAACTCACTCAGCTACTAAACTCCTTCCACACTGCTAACAAAAAGAAAAAATTTCAATATACATTACCTGTAGTCAATGCACACTAATTAGATCATAGCTTAATATATCAGTTGTTTTCAACAATTACATTTAAAACTTCCCAGCAGTAAGACCTCTCCTTGGATCTTAATTTTTTCTCACACTGGGATAGAACTGCAGATAACCAACTGTACTCCTAGCAAGTTCCAAAGGTCTGAATTAGGAGGCCTGGATAGCACTTGGCCGATTTTAATGTTTTAAGTTAGATCTTAAAGAAATGTTAAAGTAAATAAAACTGTATGGCCAAGAGTAAACAATGACTACATATAACTGCTATATATTTTATATCGTACATATGCTGAATACTCAGTATTCAACACAGTGCAGGGTTTTGACACTTACCAGACATCATAGATTACTACCAGAACATCACATAAGTTTATTTCAGATGTAACAGCAATGTTAAAATCAACAAGTTTAATTTTTAACTGCACCAAGTAAACTTTGCCATTTAAGTATATTTAAAGTTATTCCCTCCAAAAAACTGAGGGAGCTTTTCTCTTCCACCCCAGAAACCACAGTTTCCCAATAGTTCTATTTTTGGAGGACTTTCAATTGATGAATAAACTGCTTTGGGGATACTTTAGAACTTCTTTCCCCAAATGAAAACTAGTCTGGACAAATTATCTATTGCATAGATTTCTCTGCAGATTTTTTCCTTTAGAACCTAAATGCAATTACCATAAGGATAATCTTTACCTATACGCCCCATAGTAAAAACTATCTGTCCTAAAAAATATGATGGATATATGCTCTGATCTTCCAGTTAATAGAATTTTTTACCTCAACAATTTTTATGCTCCAAAATAGCCAACTCAATATGGGACATTACTCGAGTCTTTACTGACTCATAGGCATGTGAACTAGTACCCAGCTTCTACATCCTCCTTTTCCTTAACTGGATGGAATTACTTAATACAAGTTTGATGTAGGACAACTAAGCTTTTCAAATATACCATTTAGGTAAAGTCATTGTCTAGTGTGGAAAAAGAAACTGTAATAATAGGGAGCCTACATACTCAATTCAAAATTTATTTTTTCCCCCTCCTTAAATAACATGTACTTAATTGTCATGAGGCAGCTATTCAGTTTTCAATAACCACATTTAGGGATAGATACATTCATAGGACTGATTAGATAGTCCTGGTGAAATGGTTATAGAAATAGAGGCAGTGTCATCTCAGAAAACTCATTTATATATCAAAATCTATTTTGATATCTGGAAGTTTACAAAAAGGCTGAATTCTTCAAACTAAGTATGCCTTCTGTAACTCAAGCACTCTTCTCTTGGCAAGAGCAAGCTGAAGCTTATCCATGAAGGTAAAGGTGCTTAATGCTAACTTTGTTCCTAAGCTTATACTCGGACTGCTGAAGAAACTGATACCCAAGAAACCAGCATGGTCTTTCTACATTTTTACTATCTTAAGATTCAAATCCTATATACTCATTCAACTATCTCCCTTTTCCTGTATTACTCTTGGCACTCAAGAACGCTGAAGTCTATTGTACTTTGTACTTTCACATTCTCAAAAAAGATTATAAAATGTGCATCAACATTGTGTAATTCTGTCATTTAACATATTTGGAGAGATGAGATTGCTTTTATCAGAATGTACATAAGGATAAATATTATGAATCAAACTTCCCTTTAAAGTCAAATGACAAGAAAATTCAAGCCCTGTGCATTGTTTTAAAGTCTAATGAGAACATTTCATGGGCCACTAGTATTGGCAATCTAGAAAATTTTAAATATTGGAAATGGGGCTATGGAGGAAAACATGAAATTTCAGATGTCTCCTATCTTACAAAAAGTTACCAAGCCATTCAGGCCACTCCTTATGTGCCAGAAAATGATCTGGCATAAACTAGTCTCATCAGTAAAGGAGGTCACAGTGACATCTGTTATTAACACTTCTGAACTTCTATTTTCCCAAGAATAGAAGCAATATGTTTAACAATTGCCCCCTCAAATCCTTTTAAGCTCAATATCATAGGCACAGAAAATAAGCAAATCTGGGATGTTCTCCAACAGATAAGCAGTAGCACAGCTATGTTATTCTCAAAAATACTGTCTAGATATTCTTCCCTATATAATCAAATGCTCTGTGGCCTTGTTTTTAATAGTCCGCATTAGCTGGCATTAAATGCATTTATTGTGCCACGAGTCCATCTAAGCTTCCTTTTAGGTGTTTTAAAATATGTCCAAGAGACAATACCTGCTTCAGGTTTATCTTAGGGGTACTGACCTATAAGGACATCAACTCCCATTTTTAAAGTTAGACTAACTACTGTGAGTTTACTGAAGACACGAAAAAAGAGAGGATACACACAAAAAAGTAAATCACAACAAACCTTTTTAGGTCAGTTAAAGGCCATATCTCTAGCTGGGATATTAAAAAAAATTAATCTCACCAGCCACACTCTAAAAGTTAATGCCACTAATAACAATCAACAGCAGGAAAAATATACCTGCTAACAACCAGTCCACTCATTAGCAAAAAGCAGTTTAACTCAAATACTGAGACCAAAGTAAAACACTACCTACCCAAACTGTCCCACCTACCCTCAGCGAGGAAGAAAGAAATAATTGCTTAAAAAAAATAGTAAGCTTAGTATTTCTTACAAGGATAACAATGGTCCAACTCCTGAGGCAACACTCAGAAGGACAAAAGGTGGAGTGAAGGCAATGTCTAGGGATTAGTATCCCAGTCTTGAAAAACCCAAAGTACCACAAACACACTAAACTTGTCTTTGAATTACAGAACAAGATATTGCTGCTGTTTCTTTTTGTCTTTTGATATATACAACATTTTGTAGGCTCTGCCCTTCAATGTGAAAGCAGGAGATTGAAAAAAAAAAATTGACACTGACACCCCAATTTTTGGGACCATATATATCTTAACTGTGAAACCAAACAGATCTATACCTCCTCCTTCCTACAATCAAACCACCTCACAAAAATAAGAAAACTAAAACAATCCAAACATGATTAATTTTGAAAGTCCTTGGAAGTATTAAACATTTTTTAGAGGAAAGAAAAAGAAAGAAAGGAGGACGAACAAGAACAAGAAGGGGGGGAGAAAGAAAGAGGGGGGGAATCAATGGGCCTCTCTTTTATTTGGCGACAAGCAAGTGCAAGAAAGTTCATTTCTAATTTGTTCAGTTGTCTGTCTTTTGCACATCTGCATTCTGGCCAGAAGGGACTTTGAGGTTTTTCTGCAACACATGAGCATCTGCGGGCTCTATCCTCTTATAGTAGTTCTTCTTTGTCTCAATAATCTCAAAGCCAAACTTCCTGTAGAAGTCAATTGCTGATTCATTGCTGATCTGGACATGCCTAAGATACAGGAGGGTATCAGGGGGGCGGAAAAAAAAAAAGATTTCATCAGCTTTTGTGTATTCTCCACAAACAGTTTCAAATTGGTTAGAGCCAGAATACTGCACACATCTCTTAGAGTCTAATCATAATTACTAGTAATCAACAAAGATTAGGTATTCATCTCAGAAAAACCTGATGACAAATGGACACTTTTAACCTATTACATTTGCAAGATAGCTGGCTGAGGTTAGGAGTCTCAGAAATAGTATTTACTCTTACAATCAACAAAGGGCAAAGTACCCTAGTTAGCATAACATTTTTCACTGCAAGGGGGAAAAAAGATTCCAGTAACTAAAAATGGGGAAATAACTGTAAGGATGATTCAAAGACTGTATTAACATATGCAGAAAGAAAAAAAGACAGAAAAATAACATTACTAGGCTCTCAAATGCCTGAATATATCCTCCCTGATTTATAAAAAATATGCTATATTTTGAAAATAAATAATTTGAGCTTTCTCAATTACTCTTCAAAATAGCATTATATAATTTACTCTCTCCCACTGTCAAAGTTAAAATGAGAATAATCTTAATACCCTTATTATAACAAATCCATAGCTGTGATCTAACCTTGGCCCTTAATCTGAGTTCTATAATATTGATATTTTATTAATATAGTATCAGCTAGATACTCTCTGATTTTGATTATTAAACTCTACTACTAATGAACATATCAATGAGAACCTTAAACAGAACCTAGAGAATGGATTAGATGAGAAAAGTAGTATTAATGATACTAATTCTTCAATTGTGAAGACCTGGGTTTTAATCTTGGTTTACTCTGTGACTGTGGTGCTCCCACCCCAAAGAATGAAGCAAAATGATAACGTCTTATCTCAGATTCCTTATCTATTATTGAAACAAAAGAAAACTTCATAACAACTACTTCCATGGTTTTTCCAAAAGACAATGAAATAAGTAACCAGATTTTAACGTTTCTAGTAAAGGTTTCCATTTCCAGTTTATTAAATTCTTTAGGTAAGAACATTAAATATCATTATACTTACAGATAGATGTTGTCAAAAGTGCCATCTTTTTCACAGATGTTTAAGACATGATTTAACATTTTAGTTCCTATTAACAAGACAAACAACAAGTAAGTAATTTCATAAAAATCAATCTTTACACATCTAACTGCCATCTTAACATTTACTGGGTCTTCACAGAACTTGAGGTAAACACGAGACAACCGATTTTTAAAAAATTTTCTTCTTTCCCTACATTATCTACATATGTTTAAAACTCACAGCAGAAAAGCAACCTTTACATACACAAGCACAAGCCCTTCCATGTAAAAGGAAAACAGAAAAATGCAAAAGGGACACTGATAACAAATCTATATAGGGCTTCCACTTGAAATATGTTAATAAAGTTATTTTCTACCTTACATAATTCAGTAATTCTTTCCCAATATTCCCAAAAGAAATGGTTTCACTCACTGGGTCAGAAACAGTAATCACGTATTTACATTTCTCTAAACAACAACAACAACAACAAAAAAAACAAAACACAAGTTAAAATTACCTATTCCTAGCCTTCGGTATGGTGCCAAACATCCTAGTGTCATGATGTAAAGTCTCTTCTGATTCTGTGAATGATCCACCCTACAGCATACTGCACCTACTGCAATATCATTGAAATAGGCTGCCATGGAAAATATAAAAATATAAAGTTCAAAGACAGAATAACATATTTTATTCAATCTTCCTCCCCTTCTATAAGAACTAAATTATTGCTATTGGCCATAGATTTTATCAGCTATTCTGAATAGCAGTAACTCAAAATTTTCTACTTTTTAGGGATTTCAGTCTCTTCTAGAGTAAACACAAATATGTGAAAACAAAGGCACACACTAAAGTAGAGAAGACATTTAGCATTTCCGTTTAAAATTCAAGTATTGTCTTGGTTTCTTTGAGATTTTTCTCAGAACCTGAATCACCCCCATTTCCTGACTTGTAAAATAAGGAAATTAAATTAGTTAACTATGCTCTAATATTAAAAACTAGGGTCAAGAATACCAACAAACAAATGAAGAGGGGAAAAAAACATATTATACCAAGTTTTGCTAGCTCGCCAACCTCCAGCACATCCTTGTAGAACTTGTCATTGTAGCTGACTGGAAAGATGACCTGGTTTAGTCTCTTCAACTGTTTAATATTGTGTGGTGTCACATCTCCCAGCTCGATCCGGCTACTGGAACAAACCAAAATGTACTCAATAAAATATAATTAGCTTTATTTGTTATGATGAACATTCCTAGAAGACTATAAATTTTTTACATGGCCAATAAATCCAATCTTTCATAGTGACTTTATACTCCTAGAAAGATTACCATTTATTTATGATTATGCAAGCCATTCCATCCAAATTCAATTTGTAGCTTTCAAACAACAGTATACATTTAGAGATAAATATAGTAAACAACAATTACTAAGAAGGGCAGACAAATATTCTATATAAATGCTAAAATTTTCCTTGTAGTTTACAGTTCAGAAGAATTTAAACATCTATTACTGATCAAAAGGACTGATGATACCAAAAGTTGGCAAGGGGGTGGCAAATGGGAATGGCGAAAATGTAAACAGATAGAGTATCTCTGGAAGACACTCTAGTACTATGCATCAAAAAGCCTGAGAGGCTCGGTCATTAAGACTCTGCCTTTGGCTAGGGCGGATCACCGGGTCCTGGGATTGAACCCCCTGTATCAGGCTCCCTGCTCAGCAGGAAGCCTGCTTCTCCCCCTCCCCCTTGTGTTCCCTTTCTTGCTGTGTCTTCTGTCAAAAAAATAAAACTTTAAAAAGTTAAAAAAAAAAAAAAAAAAAGCCCGAGAGGTACATCTCCTTTATGGAAGTAATCCTACTCCAGAAACTTTTATCCTGAAAAAATAATCCAAATAGGCAAAAGTTATGTATATTCTACTAACTGAGCTAGGAACAACCCACAACAGTCATTTGGGGTGGTTTTCCAAATCCAGATTCCTGGACTTCACCCCACTTTCAAAAGCAGAATCTCTGGAAATGAAACAAAGGAATCCACATGGTGGTGGGGGTGCTTTACTTATCAAGAATGCAACAGAAGGGGGCGCCTGGATGGCTCAGTGGATTAAGCCGCTGCCTTTGGCTCAGGTCATGATCTCAGGGTTCTGGGATCGAGTCCCACATCGGGCTCTCTGCTCAGCAGGGAGTCTGCTTCTCTCTCTCTCTGCCTGCCTCTCTGCCTACTTGTGATCTCTCTCTGTCAAATAAATAAATAAAATCTTAAAAAAAAAAAAATGCAACAGAAGTATTCCTTAAAAAAAAACTATGTAATCAAAACAACTGGTTCCAAGGGAAGAGTTAAGGCTAAAAAGATTCAGACTCACAGTAACAAAGCCATGCTGCTCTAGGCCATCAACGAAAGGATTTTTTAACAGCTCAAGTAAGTATCACTATCGTAAACTAAAGGTTGATCAAGGGGCGCCTGGGTGGCTCAGTGGGTTAAAGCCTCTGTGTTCCGCTCAGGTCATGATCCCAGGGGCCTAGGATGGAGCCCCACATCGGGCTCTCTGCTGGGCAGGGAGCCTGCTTCCTCCTCTCTCTGTCTACTTGTGATCTCTGTCTGTCAAATAAATAAATAAAATCTTAAAAAAAAAAAAAAAGTTGATCAATATGAAAGATAAACCTGAATACCACTAACATTATCATTATGTAGAGTTGGCTTACATACATTATTGGCCTTCTTAAGAATAACAACAGTGATTTTTAATTCTTTAAATAAGATCAAATCAAAATAAAAACGAGCTGAAAAATAAAGAACAATCTGATGCCACCCAAGTAGCTAGAAAATGTGGGTCCTACTCACTGGGTACTAGATGCTAGTTCTAGATCACAATGACATTAGTCAAAAGCCAGGAAATACAAACAATATACCCTAATTAATCATTTGCACCCTATGCATACAGGTTTTGAAAATTGTTGGAGGAATGACTGAACGAAAATGTTAATCATCACACTTTTATAATGGTTAAAAAGAAAAACCTTAAGTGTCCCCAATAGAGAACTGGTTAAATAAAGCATGCATGATACATTAATATTATTAGCAGAGAAACAGTGATACATTGTTTTGGGGGGGGGCGCAGGGGCAAACACATTCTAAATATATTTAATATATAAATATCTAAAATACCTTTGTTAATATATAGAAAAAAATGCTTTAAACAATATACAAAAAGTGTGTGATCAGAATCCTGGGTGGCACCTGGTTGGCTCAGTTCAGTAGAACATGAGGCTCTTGATCTCACGGTTTTAAGTTGGAATCATGGCCATGTTGGGTGAAGAGATTACTTAAAAATACAATCCTTAATAATAATAATGAAAGAATGGTGGGTAATTTTAAAAACAGTATTCTCTGAAATGTTACAATTTAGATTATTAGAAAACAGAGAATACAGACCATAACACCCATTTGGAACTTTAGCCTTCTTGCCTCAACTATTTCATTTTTATGCTTTTTTTTTAAAATTACTTACTATGACCCATCACCCTTGTATATCTTGCATATTTTCTGAGCAGTTAAATCTGAGCAGTTTCTTAGTAGCCACATAAATTCTTAAGATGCAAACACCATAGTAAAAAACAGAGTTCTCTTTGTTATATTTTCTTCCAATTTCTAGACACATAAAGTAAATATGAGTAAATGTGGCCTCTCCTAAGTATTTCACATCTAAAATGAATTCCTTTTGTGAGATTCAGGTCCTCTTTAACTAGGGAATATCTCATTCATAAAACAACTCCCCTTTTCATTAAAGCAGGATCCTGGCTTTTTCTTCTTTTAAGACTGAGTAAATAACATTTTACTGAACCCTTTTTCTGATTAAAATCTACTTAGGTTCACTTACCCACCATCTACTACTCAGACCTTTTATAAGCAGATACAGTTATACGTAAAATACAGACCCCTTAAAATACAGAGAACATGGGAGTGCCTGGGTGGCAGAGTCAGTTAAGCCTCTGACTCTTGGTTTCTGCTTGGGAGGTGGGTATTTCAGGGTCATGAGCTCAAGTCCTGCGTTAGACGCCAAGCTCAGTGCAGAGTCCATTTAGGAGTCTCTCTCCCCCTTTCCCTTGGCCCCTCCCCCATTCTGAAATAAACAAATCTTAAAAAAAAAAAAAAGTACAGGGATGACATGTCACCTACACTGTGTTTTTTTCTTTAGCAAAAGGATTCCTATCATTTAATTAATTAATGTATCTATCACCTTGCATTTTTTGGTAAGAACACTTACGGTCTACTCTCTTAGCAAGTTTCAATTATATGCATTAGACTGTCAAAACTTATTCATTTTACAGCTACAAGTTTGTACCTTTTTATCAATTTCTGCCTATTCCCCCCACCCTGGCAACCACTTACCTACTCTGTTTCTATGAGTTTGGCTTATTTGTAGATTTCACATATAAGTAATACCATGGAGTGTTCGTCTTTCTGAATTATTTCACTGAGCATAATGCTACTCTTTAACTGAGTATAGCACCCCAAATTTGGTACAGTAATATATTTTAAATATAATATAGCATTTATTTATTATATTCAGAGTGCGGTTTTAAAAAATTATCCACTGCAATTAAGAGTCAGACTCTGTATTTCAAAAGTCATTGAAAAACCACATTATAAAGTCTAACTGTAAACAATAAAGAAAAATTTAACCTAGGAAGTCAAGCTTCCAGATTTTTTTTTGTTTTTGAAAGATTTTATTTATTTATTTGACAGACAGAGATCACAAGTAGGCAGAGAGGCAGGCAGAGAGAGAGGAGGAAGCGAGCAGGGAACCCGCTTCCTCCTCTCTCTCTGCCTGCCTTTCTGCCTGCTTGTGATCTCTGTCTATCAAATAAATAAAATCTTCAAAAAAAAAAGTTTAAGAATGATTTCCAGGTGGGGCGCCTGGCTGGCTCAGCTGGAAGAGCATGCAACTCTTGATCTTGGGGTCATGAGCTTGAGCCCCACACTGGGTACAGGGATTACTTAAAAATATATAAAAACTTGATGGGCGCCTGGGTGGCTCAGTGGGTTAAGCCGCTGCCTTCGGCTCAGGTCATGATCTCAGGGTCCTGAGATCGAGGCCCGCATCAGGCTCTCTGCTCAGCGGGGAGCCTGCTTCCTCCTCTCTCTCTGCCTGCCTCTCTGCCTGCTTGTGATCTCTCTGTCAAATAAATAAATAAAATCTTTAAAAAAAAATATATATATAAAAACTTGAAAATAAATGATTTCTGGGTAGTTGCCGGGCTTCAAGTATCTCTATAATTTTTAAAAGGATAATAACCAGGTATTTCTTAACTTCATACAGAAGGAAAAGGTGGTATGGTTCAATGTGCTAGATGAAATCTAATAATTAACTACTAAAAAAGTTTCAATTGGAGTAGGCAGATCAAGCCTATACAAAACACTGTATTAAATCATTAGGGAATAGGCAGCTTAATCTTTTCCTGCCTAATTAAAAAAACATGCAAGTCTTAATTAAAAAAAAAAAGTCCATTGCCATAGAAATGACTTAAGAAGTGAAAATATCGGGGCGCCTGGGTGGCTCAGTGGGTTAAGCCGCTGCCTTCAGCTCAGGTCATGATCTCAGCGTCCTGGGATCGAGTCCCGCATCGGGCTCTCTGCTCAGCAGGGAGCCTGCTTGCCTCTCTCTCTCTCCCTCTCTCTGTCTGCCTCTCTGTCTACTTGTGATCTCTCTCTGTCAAATAAATAAATAAAATCTTTAAAAAAAAAAAAAAAAAAAAAAAAAAAAAAAAAAAAAAAAAAAAAGAAGTGAAAATATCTGAAAGACTATTACCAGAAGTAAGTTTGATGCAAACAGTCTTCCTGTACTTTTCTATGCATATATATATGTACATATATATATATGTACATATATATATACACACACATAAATATTTCAAAACAGAATTGAGATACTGTTCATATTGTTTGGTAGCTGTTTAAGAAATACCTTAAATATAACTTTGTCAGCAAAATTCACTTTCAAATACAGTTTATCTTTCACGAACATGATATGCCTAACTGAAATGGAATACTTCTGTAATCTTGATCACTTAGCTCTGAATTATTTTAAGATGTGGATATTCTAAATATATCAGAGTAACAGCAACTTGTACATATAATTTAGCAAAGAACATGTTGTATCAAAGGTATATAGTGCTATATAAAAATGTCAAGGGGCACCTGGGTGGCTCAGTGGGTTAAAGCCTCTGCCTTTGGCTTAGGTCATGATCCCAGAGTCCTGGGATCCAGCCCCACATTGGGCTCTCTGCTCTGCGGAGAGCCTGCTTCCTCCTCTCTCTGCCTGCCTCCCTGCCCACTTGTGATCGATCTCTGTCTCTCTCTCTCTCTCTGTTAAATAAATAAATAAAATCTTAAAAAAAAAAAAAAAAGAGAAATGTCAAGAAAATGAAACCATGATTATAAACAATCAACAAGCTTTTAGAAGCTCAAAGAATTTCTATAGTAAGTCAAAAGGAATTCAAAAAACCCCCCAGGAAATCCAAAATCTCCATTAGAAAATTCAAGAGAGTGTCCAAGAGTTCTATGTGTGGGGGTGCCTGGGTGGCTCAATGGGTTAAAGCCTCTGCCTTCCGCTCAGGTCATGATCCCAGAGTCCTGGGATCCAGCCCCGCAGAGGGCTCTTTGCTCAGCAGGAGTCTGCTTCCCCATCTCTCTCTCTCTGCCTGCTTGTCATCTATATGTCAAATAAATAAATAGAATCTTTAAAAAAAAAAAGAGTTCTATGAATCTATAATTTTCTGAAGTTCTTATGAACATAATAGTTACCTATTCAAAGCACAAATCAGGTATTTCAATAAATATCTGCTAACCCCTGAATGCAAAATACAGTGTCTGAGTATATATATTACACATATTCGCATACAACTGTATACATATGATACACATACACATACATAATATATACACATACATAATATATATAAAATATAATGTCTTAGTAGTAACACATGCACACAAAGTACAAAAATACTAGAATGGAAGTAATCCTGGGATCAGATGTGAAGGGTGACTAAGAGTGTTCTGCAGGAAGCCAAGAAATGAAATTTTTAAAAAAGATTTTATTTATTAGAGAGAGAGAGCATGAGCAAGGGGAGCAGCAGAGGGAGAGGGAGAAGCAGGCTTCCACTGAACAGGGAGCCTAATGTGGGGCTCAATTCCAGGACCCTGGGATAGTGACCTGAGTGGAAGGCAGACACTTAACAGACTGAACCACTCAGGCACCCCAAGAAATGAATAAAAAAAAAAAAAAAAGATTTATTTGAGAGTGAGAAAGACAGAACACAAGGAGGGGAGAGGCTCAGGGAGAGGAAGCAGTGGACTCCCCACTAAGCAGGTAGCCCTGACCTGGGGCTCCACGTGGGACTCCAGGATCACGGTCTGAGCTGAAGGGAGACGCTTAACTGACTGAGCCACCCAGGTGCACCAAG
The DNA here is from genome assembly GCF_011764305.1 of Mustela putorius furo. Classification (NCBI taxonomy): domain Eukaryota; kingdom Metazoa; phylum Chordata; class Mammalia; order Carnivora; family Mustelidae; genus Mustela; species Mustela putorius. Next base: position 38,858,437 of record NW_025421987.1, read on the forward strand.
AAATGAATTCTAAAAAGGTAGAACATGAACAAAACAGCAGTGATATGTTCCTAAAATTATAGGCAGTTTGATTTGGAGAAACAAAACGTACTCTGTGGCTCTCTTCCTTTGGGCTACCTGCTGAGGGTGCAGCCATCTCCTACTCTTAACTTGGTACCACAGCCATCCTCAGACCTCTGGTGAAGACTGTTAAAAAGTGAACCAAGGGGGCGCCTGGGTGGCTCAGTGGTTAAAGCCTCTGCCTTCGGCTCAGGTCATGATCCCAGGGTCCTGGGATCGAGCCCCACATCAGGCTCTCTGCTCAGCGGGGAGCCTGCTTCCTCCTCTATCTCTGCCTACCTCTCTGCCTACTTGTGATCTCGGTCTGTCAAGTAAATAAATAAAATCTTTAAAACAAAACAAAAAAAAAAGTGAACCAAGAAGTTCATTCTGCATCAGTCGGATCAATATGTCAAAATTAAGTGCAACTGGCTGAAACTGAGGCATTGATAATAGGGTGTACAGAAGATTTAAGGGCCAGATCTTGATGCCCAAGTCTGATTATAAGAGCAACAAGAAAAAACCATGTTATCCAGTGGCCTCCAGAAGTCCCTAGTCCACAAGGTCAAAGAGCTTGAAGTGCTGTTAACATGCAATAAATCTTACTGTGCAGAGACTATTCATAACATCTCCTCCAAGAACCACAAAGCCATTGTGGAAAGAGCAGCCAGCTGGCCATCAGAGGTATCAGTCCCAATGCCAGGCTGAGCAGCAAAGAAAATGAATGCAGGCAGCTTATATGCAAGTTGCATTTGTGTTAATAAAACCGTAAAACCACAAAAAAGGTGTTCTTTCTGTAAACGTGGAAGCTGGGATTGGAGAGGAAGAACCACCAATTTTATAAGGGGCTTGCACATCAGGATGGTACTTGGCTATCTTCTCTACCTACTTTATTCTCTTGCTTGACCTCAATCTCATCATCTTACTGCTTTAATGCTGCCATCTTCCAAATCTGTCTCTTCCTTAGAAATCACTCCTAACTCCAAAACATCTACAGCAGACACCTCAAATTAAATATATCCCTAGATCTTTGACCACCCCCCAAATCTGCTTCACCTGCAGCTTTCTCTGTTGATAGCCTCTCCATCTTTGACTGCCGATTACTCTCTTACCTTATTTAAATGATACCTCAAGGAAGTTTATTCTGAGAAATCTGTTTTTCTTTGTACTGTTCCTGGATACATGTTCTTATCAATCAGGATTATGTTTGGCCTTGAACAAAGTTTGGAAGTGTTCCTTCTTACTCTTGAATTTTGTCAATGTTTGCTTCATGTATTTCCAAGTTATTTTAAGAGAATATTTGGGATGTTATAAATTGATGAAATGGTCCTGTTATCCTTTTGAAATGTCCTTCTTTTTGCTGTAATAGTCCCTGTCTTAAAATCTACTTTGTTCATTAATACAGACATACTACTTTCTTCTAATCAATGCTGCGTCATGTATCTTTTACCATCTTTTACTTTCAACTCTTCTATGTCTTTGTAATTTAAAGTGTCTTTTGTAAAAAGCACATACTTAAGTCTTGTTCCTCTAATCTGACAATGGGAATATTTTTACTACACAGTTCTTTTTTCTAAATATTATACAATGTTCAAGTATTACTTTTATGTATTAAACTACCATGAGGGGTGCCTGGGTGGCTCAGTCAGTTGAGTGAACTACTCTTGGTTTGGTTTTGGCTCAGGTCAGGCTCTCAGAGTTGTGGGATGAGTCCTCTGTTTGGCTTCACACTCAGTGCCAGTCTCCTTATCCCTATCCCTCCCATTCCCTTCTGACCTTCCGCAGGCACATGGGCTCTCTATCTTGAGTGAATGAATGAATGAATGAATAAAAGAAATCTTTAAAAGAAAAATAAAAGAATAAAAATAAAGTAGCATGATAGAAAAAGGTGGAAAATGTCATCACAATGAGTCATGATCATTCCAATTTTAGTATATATACTGCCAAAGCAAGCACTGACAATTGAAGCATTTGGTCTGTCTATACTTAATGTAATTATTGATGTAGTCTACTCAAGTCCACCAGCTTGCAAATTTTCGGTATGTACTCTTAGTAGTTCCTTTATTTTTCAAGTCCTATTTGAGGGATCAATTTTCATTGCTGGCTTAAAAAAAATGTTTGAAGTTTACATAAAATTAAATTCACTTTTCTTAGTGTATAGTTCTGAGTTTTGACAAACATGTATAATAACAACTATCAAGATACAAAAGGGCTTCATCACCCCAAAAATCTCCCTCATGGCCCTCCGTAGAGTTTTAACTGTAACACCACCCCCAGGCAACCATTAATCTGTTTTCTGTTCCCTGTATCTTAGCTTCTTTAAGAATGTCATATAAACGGGCGCCTGGGTGTCTCAGTGGGTTGAACCGCTACATTTGGCTCAGGTCATGATCCCAGGGTCCTGGGATCGAGTCCCACATCGGGCTCTCTGCTCAGCAGGGAGCCTGCTTCCCTCTCTCTCTCCCTGCCTGCCTCTCTGTCTACTTGTGATCTCTGTCAAATAAACAAATAAAATCTTAAAAAAAAAAAAAAAAAAGAATGTCACATAAATGGAATCACATGAATATACCGCCATTTGCTTGGCTTCCTTCATTCAACATAATGACTTTGAGATTCACCACACTGCTGTATCAATAGTTCCTTCCTTGTTATTGCTGAGTAGTATTGCACAGTATGGATATAACACTGTTTCTCCTTTTACTGAAAGGTATCTGAATCTACATACATATTTCTCTATAGGTTCTTCTATTTTTACAATTTCTCTTGATTAAAAGAGGTAATGGGTGATAAGTGTATGAGAGTTCTGGTTGTTTTGCATTCAGCATTTGGCACTGTCAACCTTTAAAAATGTATGCCATTCTAACAGTTCATTTCATTTCAAAATCACAGTTCATTATGGTTTTAATCTGCATGTCCCTAAATAACAAATGATGTTGGGCATATTTTTCTCTGTCATTCATATAACTTCTTTGGTAAAGGAGCTATTTATTTAACTCTTTTGCCCATTTAAAACAAACTGGCCGGGGTGGGTGGTACCTGGGTGGTTCAGACGTTAAGCATCTATCTGCCTTTGGCTCAGGTCATAATCCTAGGGTCCTGGGATGGAGCCCCACATTGGGCTCACTGTTCAGCAGGAAGCCTGCTTCTCTTTCTCCCACTCCCCCTGCTTATGTTCCCTCTCTCACTGTGTCTCTGCCAAATAAATAAATAAAATCTTGAGGAGTAGCAAGATGGTGGAGGAGTATGAGACTGAAATTTCATCTGATTGCATGAATTCAGCTAGATAGTTATCAAACTATTCTGAACACCTACAAACTTAACAGGAGATCAAAGAGAAGAGCAGCAATTCTATGAACAGGAAAGCAGCCACATTCTGGAAGGCAGGACATGTGGAGAAGTGAGTCTGAGATGATATAGAAGACAGACCACAGGGGGAAGGGCCGGCTCCCAGCAAGCAGTAGAGCAGTGCAGCACAAAATTGAACTTTCAGAAGTCTACTCTGCAGAGGGACATGCTCCAGAGGCTAAGTGGAGGGGTGGAGCCCTCGCTGGGACAGTGTGGTCTCAGGACCTGTGGGGTCACAGAAAGACCAGAGGTGCCTGAGTGCAGCAGAGATCCCACGTATCACAGTGGGAAGGCCAGCTGCAGAGATGAAGCTGAGGAGGGGGCTCTCAGTTTGGGTTACCTTAAAGTATGATGTGAGGCAGAGTCAGGCCACTACTCTTTGAGCTGGGACCCCACAAGTGGCAGATCCGGGAGGGAGACTCCCCGCCCCCAACTAGGAGGAGCAGCACAGGAGGGCACTGCAGTAATCTGCTGGATTTGGAGACTCCAAATGGGGCCATATGCCAGAGATAGAAATACTTGGTCACAGACCTGGAGAACACAGAGCACGGCCAGAAACCAAGGAGACAGGAGCGACTGTTTTTCTCTGAGGGCTCACTGAAGGGGACTGGGGGCGAGCTCTAGCTTCTGGAGATTGGGAGGCTGCCATTTTTACTATAGCCCTCCAAACTGTATAGAAAGCTTTAAGAGAAAAAAAGCTACAGAGAGCAAACTGAGCAGACTCCTTAGCCTGGCCCCTGGCAAGGACACTGCAATTGAACCCTGGGCAAAGACATTTGAGAATCACTCCAAGAGACCCCTCACCTGGAAGATCAGCAACAACATCCAGCCAAGACCAGGTTTACTGATGAAAGAGAACTGCAGAACACCAGTGCTGGATGAATTCAGCACATAGAATTCATGGCTTTTTTCCCATGACTCTTTAGTCTTTCAAACTTAAATTTTTAAAATTTGTTATTTTTTTCTTTTTCTATTTTTTAATCTTTCTTATTTTAACTATTTCATCAATACCTTTTAAAAAATTTCTTAATTTCAATTTTTATAGTCATATTCTATCCCTTCATTGTTTAACCTTATTTTTTCTGTACACATACAAGTTTTTCTTTCTTTAAAATTTTGGGAAACAGTTATCTGCTAATAGACCAAAATATACCCTAACTCTGGGATATGGCTTTGGCTTTGTTCTAGTCTCCAGCCTGATTACATGCTCTCCTTTTTTTTTCTTTTTTCAACGAACTTCTTATCATTCCTTTTTTAAAATCTTTTTTAATTTTCATTTTACAGTCATACTCTATCCCTTCATCGTCTTACCTGTATGTTTTTCTTTCTTTAAAATTTTGGGAGGCAGTTTTTTCTAACAGACCAAAATACACCCAAAAATCATGTGTGTGGCTCCGTTCTATTCACCAGCCTAATCATATTTCTTTGCCCTTTCTTCTCCCCCGGGTTTCACATGTCTTCTGATTTGGTTAGTGTGTATTTTCCTTGGGTCGTTGTTACCCTTTTAGCATTTTGTTCTCTCATTCATCTATTCTCTGAAGAAAATGACAAGACGTTTAAAACTCACCTCAAAACACAGAAAAAGAGGCAGTACTGACTGCTGGGGACCTAATAAGTACAGACATTAGTAGGATGTCAGAACTAGAATTCAGAATGATGACTATAAAGATGCTAGCCAGACTCAAAGAAAGCACAGAAGATACTAGAGATTCCCTTTGTGAGGAAATAAAATCCCTTTCTGGAAAAATAAAAGATCTAAAATTTAACCAAATTGAAATTTAAAAAGCTATTAACGAGGTACATTAAAAAATGGAGGATTTAATTGCTATGATAAATGAGGCAAAAGAGAAAATTAGTAATACAGAAGATCAAATGATGGAGAATAAAGAAGCTGAGAAAAACAGAGATAAACAACTACTGGACCACGAGGGGAGAATTCATGAAATGAAACAATATTAGAGTAACTGAGATAATAGAAAAAGAAAAAGAGGGGCAAAAGGTATATTGGAGCAAATTATAGCAGAGAACTTCCCTAATTTGGGGAAGGAAATAAGCATCGAAATCCAGGAGGCACAGAGAACTCCCCTAAAATCAATAAAAATAGGCCAACACCCCATCATCTAATAGTAAAACTTACAAGTCTCAGTGACAAAGAGAAAATCCTCAAAGCAGCTTGGGACAAGAGTTCTGTAACCTACAATGTTAGAAATATTAGACTGGCAGCAGACCTATCCACAGAGACCTGGCAGGCCAGAAAGGACTGGCATGATATATACAGAGCACGTAACGAGAAAAATATGCAGCCAAAAATACTATATCCAGCTAGACTGTTGTTGAAAATAGGAGATAAAAAACTTTCAGGAAAAACAAAAACTAAAGAATTTGCTAACACCAAACCAGCCCTACAGGAAATATTGAAAAGGGTCTAAGCAAAGACAGAGCCTGAAAGTAACAGACCGGAAAGGAACAGAGACGATATACATTAACAGTCACCTAAATTCACTAAATTCTATCTTTCAATAGTTACCCTGAATGTAAGTAGGCTAAATGCCCCAATCAAAAAACAAAAGGAATCAGAATGGATTTAAAAAGAACAACACAAGACCCATCAATATGCCGTCTGCAAGAAACTAATTTTAGACCCAAAGATACCTCCAGATTTAAAGTGAGGGGGTGGAAAACAATTTACCACGCTAATGGATATCAAAAGAAAGCTGGGGTGGCAATCCTTATGTCAGATAAATTAGATTTTAAGCCAAAGACTATAGTAAGAGATGAGGAAGGACACTACATCATACTCAAAGGGTCTGTCCAACAAGATCTAACAAATTTAAGTATCTATGCCCCTAACATTGGAGCAGCCAACGATTTAAACCAATTAGTAACAAAATCAAAGAAACACATCAACAATAATATAGTAATAGTAGGGGACTTAAACACCCCCCTCACTAAAATGGACAGAACCTCTAAGAAAAAAATTCAGCAAGGAAATGAAGACCTTAAATAACACACTGGATCAGATGTACTTAACAGATATATTCAGAACATTCCAACCCAAAGCAAGAGAATACACATTCTTCTCTAGTGCACATGGAACATTCTCCAGAAGAGATCACATACTGGGTCACAAATCAGATCTCAGCTGGTACCAAAAGATTGGAATCATTCCCCGAATATTTTCAGGCCATAATGCTTTGAAACTGAACTCAACCACAAAAGGAAAGTTGGAGAAAACTCAAATACATGGAGGCTAAAGAGCATCCTACTACAGAATGAATGGGTCAACCAGGAAATTAAAGAAGAATTTAAAAAATTCATGGAAACAAATGAAAATAAAAACTGCTCAAAATCTTTAGGACGCAGCAAAGGTGGTCCTGAGAGGAAGGTATACAATACAAGCTTCCTTGAGAAATAAGAAACATCTCAAATATACAACCTAACCCTAACACCTAAGGAAGCTGGAGAAAGAACAGCAAAGAAAGCCTAAACCCAGCAGGAGAAGAGAAATCATAAAGATCAGAGTAGAAATCAATGAAACAGAAACCAAAAGAACAATAGAACAGATCAACAAAAGCAGGAGCTGGTTCTTTGAAAGAATTAATAAGATTGATAAACCCCTGGTCATACTTATCCAAAAGAAAAAAGAGAAAGGACCCAAATTAATAAAATCATGTATGAAAAGAGAGAGATCACAACCAACACCAAAGAAATACAAATAATTACAAGAACATATTATTGGCAACCACACACCAGAGCCAATTTGACAATGTGAAACAATGGATGCATTCCTAGAGAGGTATAAACTACCAAAACTGAACCAGGAAAAAACAGAAAACCTGACCAGACCCATAACCAGTAAAAAGATTGAAGCAGTGATTAAAAACCTCCCAAAAACTAGAGCCCAGGGCCAGATGGCTTCCCAGGGGAATTCTACCAAACATTTAAAGAAGAATTAATACCTATTCTCCTGAAACAGTTCCAAAAAAATAGAAATGAAAGGAAAACTTCCAAACTCATATTATGAGGCCAGCATTACCTTGATCCCCAAACCAGACAAAGACCCCATCAAAAAGGAGAATTACAGACCAATATCCCTGATGAAAATGGATGCAAAAATTTTCACCAAAATACACTAGCCAATAGGATCCAACAGTACATTAAAAAGATTATTTACCATAACCAAGTGGGATTTACTCCTGGACTGCAAGGTTGGTTCAACATCTGCAACTCAATCAATGTGATACAATACATTAATAAAAGAAAGAACAAGAACCATATGATACTCTCAGTAGATGCTGAAAAAGCATTTGACGAAGTACAGCATCCTTTCCTGATCAAAACTCTTCACAGTGTAGGGTTAGAGGGTACATATCTCAGTATCATAAAAGCCATCTATGAAAAACCCACAGCAAATATCATTCTCAACGTGAAGAAACTGAGAGCTTTTCCCCAAAGGTCAGGAACATGGCAGGGATGTCCACTATCACCACTGCTATTCAACAGAGTACTAGAAGTCCTAGCCTTAGCAATCAGACAACAAAAAATATAAAAGGCATCTGAATTGGCAAAGAAGTCCAACTCTCACTCTTTGCAGATGATATACTTTACGTGCAAAACCCAGAAGACTCCACTCCAAAACTGTTAGACTTCATAATGGAATTCAGTAAAGTGTCAGGATATAAAATCAACACACAGAAATCAGTTGCATTTCTTTCTTTTCTTTTTTTAAGATTTTATTTATTTATTTGACAGAGATCACAGGTAGGCAGAGAGGCAGGCAGAGAGAGAAGGAAAGCAGCCTCCCCACTGAGCAGAGAGCCTGATGCAGGACTCAATCCCAGGACCCTGAGATCATGACCTAAGCCAAAGGCAGAGGCTTTAACCCACTAAGCCATGCAGGCACTCCAAAATCAGTTGCATTTCTATACACCCAACAGTAAGACAGAAGAAAGAGAAATTAAGGTGTCGATCCCATTTACAATTGCACCCAAAACCACAGATACCTAGGGAATAAATCTAACCAAAGAGGCAAAGAATCTGTACTCGGAAAATATAGAGAACTCATGCAAGAAATTGAGGAAGACAAAAAGAAATGGAAAAACGTTCCATACTCATGAACTGGAAGAACAAATACCGTGAAAATGTCTATGCTACCTAGCGCAATCTATACTTTTAATGCAATCCCTATGAAAATACCATCAATTTTTTCAAAGAAATGCAACAAAAGACTTTGAATACCCAGAGGATTGATGAAAACGAAAGACAAAGTTGGTGGCATCACAATTTGAGATTTCAAGCTCTACTCCAAAAGCTGTAATCATCAAGACAGTATGGTACTGGCACAAAAACAGACACAGAGATCAATGGAACAGAACAAAAAGCCCAGAAATGGACCCTCAACTCTATGGTCAACTAATCTAACAAAACAGGAAAGAATGCCCAATGGAAGAAAAAAGTCTCTACAAAAAATGGTGTTAAGAAAACTGGATATCCACATGCAGAAGAATGAAACTGGACCATTTCCTCACACCACACACAAAAATAGACTCAAAATGGATGAAAGACCTTAATGTGAGACAGCAATCCATCAAAATCCTTGAGAACACAGGCAGCAACTTCTTCAACCTCCGTTGTAGCAACTTCTTCCTGGAAACATTGCCAAAGGCAAGAGAGGCAAGGGCAAAAATGAACTACTGGGACTTCATCAAGATAAAAAGCTTTTGCACAAAAAGGCAAAAAGTCAACAAAACCAAAAGACAACCGACAGAATGAGAAGGTATTTGCAAAGGATGTATCAGATAAAGGGCTAGTATCCAAAATCTAGAAAGAACTTATCAAACTCAACACCCAAAGAACAAATACCCCAATCAAGAAATGGGCAGAAGACATGAACAGACATTTCAGCAAAGATATCCAAATGGCCAACAGACACATGAAGAAGTGCTCCATATCACTCAGCATCAGGGAAATACAAATCAAAACCACACTGAGATACCACTGTACTTCAATCAGAATGGCTAAAATTAACCAGTTCGGAAAGGACAGGTGTTAGTGAGGATGTGGAGAAAGGAGAACCCTCCTACACTGTTGGTGTAAATGCAAGCTGGTGCAGCTGCTCTGGAAAACAGTATGGAGGTTCCTCAAAAAGTTGAAAATAGAGCTACCCTACAACCCAGCAATTGCACTACTGGGTAATTTACCCTAAAGATACAAATGTAGTGATCCGAAGGGGCACGTGCACCCAAATGTTTGTAGCAGCAATGTCCACAATAGCCAAACTATGGAAAGAGCCTAGATGTCCATCGACAGATGAAAAGAGAGATGTGATGTGTGTGTGTGTATATATATATACATGTATAAACACACACACACACACACAGACACTAGAATACTATGCACTCATCAAAAACAACCCAGGAAATCTTGCCATTTGCAACAATGTGGATAACTAGAGGGCATTATGCTAAGCAAAATAAGTCAACCAGAGAAAGACAATTATCATATGTTCTCACTGATAAGAGGAATTTGAAAATAAGACAGAGAATCATAGGGGAAGGGAGGGAAAAATGAAACAGGATGAAACCAGAGAGGAAGACAAAACATCAGAGACTCTTAATCTCAGGAAACAAATTGAGGGGTGCTGGAGGGGAGGGCAGTGGAAGGGATGGGGTAGCTGCGTGATGGACACTGGGGAAGGTATATGCTACATGAGGGAAAAAAAAGAATATAAAAAAAATAAAGTATTTGGAACATTAAGAAAATTGGGCAAATTAGAGGATCTAACTGATGAGCTTTGTGATTTCAACTTAAAATGAGTGAAAAGGGGCCCCTGGGTGGATCAGGTGGTTAAGCATCTCCCTGCGGCAAGGGACATGATCCCAGGGTCCAGGGAATGAGCCCCATGTCAGGCTTCCTGCTTAGCACAGAGCCTGCTTCTGTCTCTCCCCTCTGCCTGCTGCACCCCCCTGCTTGCGCTCTGTCAAATAAATAAAATCTTTTTAAAAAATTAATTAAATCTTTAAAAAAATAAAAATAAATAAACCAGGTTCTCTAACTGGGTTTTTTTTGTTTGTTTGTTTGTTTGTTTTTTATTTGAGAGAGAGACAGTGAGAGAGAACATGAGGGAGGAGAAGGTCAGAGAGAGAAGCAGACTCTCCGTGGAGCTGAGAGCCCGATGTGGGACTCGATCCCAGGACTCCAGGATCATGACCTGAGCCGAAGGCAGTCGTCCAACCAACTGAGCCACCCAGGCGTCCCTCTAACTGGGTTTTAAGTGTATTATGGATACACGTCCTTTGTATACTAGTATACTGCAAATAACCTTAGGCCCCTTCCCACTTTTTACATTTATTTTTCTCTTAAATAGCCATGTGGTATACTTTCTACACCATAAAATTCGTGTTTTAAATGTACAATGAGTTTTAGCCTATTTAGAGTTGTGTCACCATCACCTCAATTCAGCTTTAGAACATTCACCCCCAAATTCCTTGTGCAAATCTAAAGTAAATCCCCTTTGCTACCCAAAGTCAAACACTAAATCTACTTTCTATATATCTGACTTTTCCGGACATTTCATATAAATAGAATCATAAAATAAATGTGATCTTCTGCACTACTATACTTCTTTTATGCAGCATGTTTCTGAGGTTGATCCATGATGTAATGTGTCAGCAGCTGAACAAGATTCCACTGTAAGGATATACCACATTCTGTTTACCCATTCACCATCTGATGGGCATTTTAACAGTATTAAATTCATGGCCATTATAAATAATGGTGTTATGAATACTGCATACAAGTCTAGGTGTGGACATCAGCTTTAGCTTTTCTCTGGTAGATACCTGTAAGTGGGATTGATGGGTTGTATGGCAAATATACTTAACTTTTTAAAGAAACCACCTGTGGTAGGTAGAACAATGGCCCCAAAGGACGTCCATGTTCCAATCCCAAAAATCTTTAATACGTTATTTTACATGGAAAATACACGCTGCAAAACATGATTAAGACCTTGAGATGGGACAATTAACCAGGACTATCTGGGTGGGCCCAATGGCATCAAAGAGGCCTTAAGAGTCAGAGAAGAGAATCGGACAAAAGCAGCAGAAACAAGAGATTTCAAGTTGCTACACTAAGTTTTGAAGATGAAGGACTACAAAACAAGGAATGCACATGGCCTTATAGAAGCTGAAAAGGCAAGGAAAACAATTCTCATCTATAATATCGAGAAGAAACATAATGTTTTTGTATTCATTTCTTACTGTCTTACGGAATTATCACTGAGTAGCTTAAACCAGAAATTTATTCTCTGGAGACCGGAAGTTCAAAATCAGGTCAGCAGGACCATGCTCTCTGAATCTGGAGTAGAATCCCTCCTTGCTACTACTAGCTCCTGGTGGTATCAGGTATTTACTGGCTTGAGGCAATAACAAGTCTAATGTCTACTTCTATCTTCACTTGGGGGTGTTCTGTATGTGTGTCTCCTTTCCTCTTCCTATGAGGACACTAGTCATTGGATTTAAAGCCCTCTCTAATGGAGCATGACTATCTTAATTACATCTGCAAAGACCCTATTTTTTTTTCTTTCTTTTTAAAACATTTGAGAGAGAGAGAAGAAAGAGAGGAGGGGCAGAGGGAGAGAGAGAAGCAGGCCCCCCATTAAGCAGGAAGCCCAATGCAGGGCTCAATCCCAGGGCCCTGGGATCATGACCTGAGCCAAAGGCAGACACTTAATTGCCTGAGCCACCCAGGTGCCCCGAAAAGACCCCATTTCTAAATTATGTCATGTGCTGAGGTCCCAAGTAGACATGAATATTTCTTGCGGGAGGCAGGCGTACTATTTAAAATCACTATACCTACCAACATCTTGATTTTAAAAACCCATTTCAGATTCTTCATCATAAGAACTAAGGTAATAATTTGTTTTTAGGCAATTAAGTTTGTAGTAATTTGTTATAGCAGTAATGTAAAACTAGTACATTCCTAATGTGTTTTCCAAAGTGGCTGTACCATCTGATTCCTACCAAAAATGCATTAGGGTGCTAGTTTCTCTACAGCCTCATCAACTGTTTTATTTATTTATTTGAGAAAGTATGTGTATGAGAGAGCAGGGAGAGGGGCAGTGGGAGAGAGACTCTCAAGCAGACTCCCCACTAAGCGAGGAGACCAATGTTCCACAACCCTGAGATCATGACCTGAACCAAAACCAAGAGTTGGATGCTTAACCAGACTGAGGCACGAGGCACCCCCTCACCAACACTTTTTATTGTCTTTTTATGTACAGTCATTTTTGTGGTATAAAGTGATAATCTCATTGCATATGCATTTCTCTAATGACTAATAATGTCGAGCTTCATTCTGCATGGTTATTAGCCATTTGTCCATCCTTGATGAAACATTTTATTTAAGATTTTCTAGGCCTGAAAATAAACCTTAGGTTTTTATATTAATAAAGAATTTCCATTTTTATATTGGATTGCTTATTTTATTGAGTCATAAGAGTTCTTTATATATTCTGGATACAAATTCCTTATCTGATATATAATTTGCAACTATTTTCACCCAATTTCTGGCTTGCCTTTTCATTCTAATAGTGTATCATACTAATGTAAACTGTTACTAAGAGCAGAAACTGAAAATCCTCTGTACCATCTTCACAAATGTAAATCTAAAAACTATAAAACTATTCTAAAGTAAGTTTGTTGGGGCACCTAGGTGGCTTAGTCGGTTGGTTTTGGTTAAGTGTCTGCCTTGGCCTCAGGTCATGATTCCTGGTCCAGGATTGAGTCCTGCCTCAGGCTCCCTGTTCAATGGAGAGCCTGCTTATCCCTCTCCCTCTGCACCCCCCCAACTCGTGCTCACCCTTGCTCCTTCCCGCCCTCCCTTTCTCTCAAATAAATAAAATGTTAAAAAAAAAAAAAAAATGAAGTTTGTTTTTTAAAAAAGGAGGAGAAACTGTCAGATTAAAAGGTGATGAGACATTTCAGCCAATTAAAATGTGTGGATCTTCCTGGATTTTGATTTGAAAAGGACATTTGTAAGACAAATGAGAAAAACCAAATACAGACTGGATATCAGATTGTAAGATAATTATTAGGTATTACAGTATTACAGTTTTTTTTTTTAAGTCATCCATGATAAAGATGCATACTATGTTATATTATTTACAGGCAGAATAGGATAGTATATCAAGAATTTCCTTTGGGGGTGCCTGGATGGCTCAGTGGGTTAATGCCTCTGCCCTCGGCTCGGGTCATGATCTCAGGGTCCTGGGATAGCGCCTGCATGTGGCTCTCTGCTCGGCAGGGAGCCTGCTTCCTCCTCTCTCTCCTGCCTTTCTGTCTTCTTGTGATCTCTGTCAAATAAATACAATCTTAAAAAAAAAAAAAAAAAGAATTTCCTTTGAAGTACTTCAGCAAAAAAGGAAAAAGGGAAAGTACTGATCAGGCAAAGACAAAATGAGAATTAATACCACCTACTGGAACTGAATGTACTGAGGGCTCAATGCACTACTTTTATAGGTGTTTGAAAATTTCCGTAACAAAACAAAACAAAACTTATTTACATAAGGGACTACAAGCTGTAGCACTGGGCACTTACAAGTTTTAAATCAACTTTGGCTAAGAAAGAACAAAGATGTGCTACTTTTGATACTAAAATTCATGGGAGAATGCACTTGATGCCTGACTTACTCTTGACCATTTGAAAAACAGTAAAAGGCAAGGATTTCAACCTTTAACAAACCACAATCCCTCAATTTCCAGCTGTACTAAGCCTCCAGTTTGCAGACATGTTGAATAGGAGCTGGATAAGAATGGGCCTTCTATTCAGTTATATACCTCCTCTTCTAAATCCATCAATCTCAGGATAGCTTGTTACACAGTCTTTCCCTTTGGTGTAAATGGCCACACGTACTGACACTTTTTTCCCATTAAAACTACTGTCAAACACGTTTTAGGTAAGAATAGTCATTTTAAAAATTATTTATATAATGTAATTTAAATGCTACCTAATGTTATGGGAAGCAATGTTGGCATTAAGTAGATAAAAACAATTAGATAGTAGGGGGAAAGCATTCAGTGTCTTTACATTATCTCATAAGAATTCCCTTTTGTAACACATCACTTTCAGTTATTTCCTGAAATACAAATACTGCATTGTATATATCCTCTGATTATGTGAACAGATCATGATATTACCAAATCATAGTGAAATAGAACATCTAAAAACACAACTACTAAAAGAAACAATTTTACGGGTAAACAAACAGGAGATCATAAAGAAGTTTGAGAAACAATTTTCAAAAGAGCAAAGGGCAAAAGTCTAGAGAAGCAGTGTCACAAAATCCAAGAATGGATTCCAAACCCAGCTCTACACCAGAATCACCTTGCCAGTTAAAAACTCAAATTTTCATATCCCACTGTGGAATCTTTAATAATTAAGGCTTCTTATGTTAACCACACAAGTTTAGGATCCACCTAAATTAATAAACCTCCCACTGTATATATGATGTAACCTTCCATATCCAAGAATTCTGGTGAAGGAGAGAGGCTAAAAACAGGCATAGAGAAGTAGGTTTCATTTAAAATGTTAAATCATCTTCCCTATGTAAGTTAACAAAGTATATTACGCTATAGCTTTAATGTTTGTGATACAGCTAGTATTGAGTCTCAAATTCAAATCAGCATCTCAAAACCTGGTTATTAATTACTACACTGTTATCTTACTTCAGATTAAGATTTCAATGTAACTTATTCTTTTTTAAAGATTTATTTAGGGAGTGAGAGAGCGCGTGCATGCACAAGCAGGGGGAGATAAAGAATCCCAAGCAGACTCCACCTCCGAGTGCGGAGTCCTAAGTGGGGCTTGAGCTCACAACCCTGAGGTCATTCATGACCTGAGCCAAAATCAAGAGACGGATGCCTAACCCACTGAGCCTTCCCAGCACCCCACATTTCAGTGTAATTTAACAACATTAACTATCTTAATTTATTAACTTAGGACCTCTACTCTGTAGATAAGCCCCAAATTCCTGGACTAAAAGTCAAATCTGCTACATCTATTAGACTCAACAGTTTTTTTGCTTTTAAGTTGGCTGCAAATATTTAAATCAGAAGCTTTTACATAAAGCCTACATTTCTGGTCTTTTTTTCACTCATTTATCTTATTTGCCTGGTCCCAGGTTCCTGTTGGCACCAGTTTACAACCCTAACTGTAAAAACTGAATACGGTAGTAATTTAAGAAACTATTCTCTTGGCTCAAATTCATGTGACATGTCATTTTTTCCTTGTTTTTCAAATCTGTAACAAACCCCCATGTCTCTTCACACCAAAGACTTTAGAATAAGAATCTAAATGGGGAAAACTGATATAGCAGAAGTACCCATGTATACCAAGTTCTTAGACCTGAAAAGTTACCTGCCCCCTACTTTATAGAGCCCATTAGTTATTTACTTATATCAGCACCACAAGATTAATCTGTTAGTCAAATCCCATAGCATCTTCATGCTTAGAATATGGTAGAAAATCTTTACCTATGGCTTAAAACAAGCACTGTGTTACAATGGTAATGCATGTTAAGTATTCAACATAGCAACATCAGATAATAACCACTCAAATGTTTTTAGCTATTGAAGGTGATGTCAATTATGCCCAAAATTATAAAAACAAAATTTAGTAGCAATATTCTGAAGGGCCACAAGATGGAGGTGTGACTACACACAATATGTCTTTCTCCATGAAGTCTGACTGAAGTTATACTATAAAAAAAGAGAAAATGAAGGACTGTATACAGAAGGTTTAAAGTCTAACCATTTTAACTACTTGGTCACTTCTTGTGCAGTGTTTGATCTGGAAGGGACCTTTGAAGCCAATGGGTCCATTCCTCTTCATTTCACAGATGATGGAACTGAAGCCCAGAGAGATGTACCTGTGGTTATATAGCCATTTATCAACAAAGCTAGAACCATGCCTATGCCTACAAATTTCCTTTATAGTGCAATATCAACCATACATAGGACTCCCCTTCAAAAGAGTCATCTTTACTCAAGGTTACTGAGAGAGCAAAATACCAAACCAGGAACATTCATGTAAAGTGTACTAATGACAAAGGGGATTAAAGTATTTTAGTAAGGATCAATGTATGCCTATGGTTCTCTGATACAAAATTTTAAGGGGCTTAGGGTAGGTAATTTTTTCTCAGCTAGCAGTAATCTGGTTCTAAACTCTTGCCTTCAAGTACATTACACGAAAGAGTGATTTCCTCTAAAGTGTAAATTCCTTTAACTTAAAAGTCAGTCCACTGAAAATTTATCAAAGCACAGCTTAAAAACTAATTGCTCATAAGGCCTTAACCTGTCATCCTGCTGAGATTTCCACATCATCTGAACTATATATTACACTGTTTGTACCCTTTGAAGGCACAGCAGCTCTCTGCTGTGAGCATTTATTTTTATACCTTACCTCTTTTACTGAGCTACAAGACTTACAGCAGGACCTCAAATATTTCAAGGAATTGATGAACTACTTCCAGTAAGCCCAAGAATCTCTAGGTCCTTAATTTAACTGATGGGCTTTCTCTCATATCATCTAGATTTTAGGGTTTCTCAGTCCTAGTACTACTGATATTCTGGGCTGGATAATTCTTTGTGAAGGGGATTCTGGAGCACTGTAGGATATTTAGCATAATCTGTAGCCTCTACCCACAAAATGCCCCACCCCACTGTGACAACCCAAAATGCCTCCACACGTTACCAGTTATCCAGGGATGGGAGATATAACCCTGGTTGACTATCACTGTTCTAGAGGTTTAGCAGGTATTAAGAAAGTGATGATGGGTGGATTAGCTCTACAAGATGCATGAGTGCGAGTATAAAGTGTGCAAAAATCTCAGCAATTATTTGCTTGGGTACAGGAAGTGCTAAACACACACTAGATATAATCTACTTAAGGTTATAACCTAAAGATAATAAAATAATTCTAGGAAAAAGTGTTCCATGGTCATCAATATCTTCAATTAGAGCTCCTTCCCAGCTATGGCTTTTCCCTTACTACAACCTAAATGTTGCTTTTACTTCCAAGTCTCGGAATCCAAGCATATATTTTCTAACTGCTTACTAGTTATCTCTACAGGAACCTCATATTCAACACATTGAAAAATGAACTCACCATCCTCCACAGTAAGTTAAAACACCCTATTCTCAATCTTTAATAAATAGTCCCATCACCCATCCAATATAAAAATTTAGTTTTATATGTACTCTTACATCCCATTTTAATCTGTTAATTCTGCTTCTCAAATATCTTCATAACTTGCTCATATACCCCTTCTCTTGTGCAGACAATCATTTCAACACAAATTCTAATAGCCTAATGAAGGGGTAGACTAGAACCAAGGAGACAAAGCCATCATGATGCAGTCAGAATCATCTTTTAAAAACACAAATCTGATCACTTTACCTCTGATGCTTAATGTTGCACATAACCAACCAAAAGAAATTTGAATAGCACTGCATATAAAGCCCTCATCACCTAGCTGGGGCCACTGGCCTAGCCTCTCTCTCTCCCACCTCTTTGGCCATATAAAACTTAATAAATTCCAAAACCCATCACTTTCTTTCCTTCTTGGTTCACCTCTATAATGTTGCTTCATTAAAAGACTAAAGATACTAAACCTATAGATAAATTAGTAGATTATGGATGCTTTTTTAGAGCTATTGTAAAGATTAATAGAGAATTTATTGCCTGGAGATATAGTAGGTAGCTATAAAAAATAAAAGGGCCACGAGAGGGGAAGGATGGGAGAGGAAATCTCAAAAGGGAGACACAAAAGCAAAATGAAGAAAACAGCTTGAAAGAGAACAGTTCAAATATTCCAAAGTTTTGTTTCTTGGTATCATAAAAAGAGCAAGCTAACAAGAAACAAGGGATGGCAAACATGTAACACACACACCACAGCAGTCATGGTAGGTATTAATGACATCACTTTTTTTTTTGGTTTGGCAATCTAAGAACTCATCAAAGCTATCAGCAGATTAAATACCAACTGATTAAATATTATCAACAGATTAAAACAGGCACATGATTTTCAACTTCTGGCTGTTCTTATTTAAGCTATTCTTTCTAAGGACAAAGAAACCAAGACCCAGAGATCAAAAAAAACTATTAGTGACTGCGAACAATCATTACTGGCACACTGAACTACAAAGTGTGGTTGCTTTTAGTTCAATGTTTTTTGTGTTAAAATAAGTCTCCTTTAAGAAGATAAATTATGCTGGAGAGTCTGGGTGGCTCAGTCTGTTAAATAGTGTGCGACTCTTGATTTCAGTTGGGGCCATGATCTCAGGGTCCTGAAACTGAGCCCTGAGTGGGGCTCCATGCTCAGCAGAGTCTGCTTGTCCCTTTCCCTCGCCCTGTCCTTCTCCCAACTTGTGTGTATGCTCTCTAATAAACATATAAGATATATTTTTTAAAAAGATGAATTATTCTATGAATAATAATCTATATGGATTACTATGTAATCCAAGTATAACTTTAAATATACTGTAGTTTTTTGGAAAGAGAAATAAAATGTTCCTAAGTACAATTCTCCTTTCTTAACTTAGTTTATAACAAGTTCCATCCGTAAAAAATTGCTTCGCATGAGCTGGATCCTAAACTGGCATCATCACTCTGACAATATTTACTAATTTGAAAGTCTCAACCTCATTTTCTAAAGAACATTATCTTTGGTTGTTTTGCAATTTGAAGTCAAAACATTCAATATCCAAATTAAAAACTGGTTAAGTTACAAAAGTAACAGGTAAGTCCAAACACATGCAAGTGGCCAGTAGAAGTGGGAAATATCCAAATTTACTAAGTAATCAAAATAACAATAACCAAAATAAGGTGGGGAGAGAAATACCATTCATCATCTAATTAGCAAAGTAAAACTAGAGTTAGGCTATTATGTGAATATGTCCTCCAACCCAACTTGTAAAGAAACTGTTATTTCTATCATTTTACAAATGCTTGATGTATGGCACTCACCCCAGAAGAAGGTAATTTACACCACCAATGGCTGAAATGGCAGCCATATTGTCTTCCTTCATTTCCTTAAGGTCTTTCCAAGTGCCCCTCCTGTTCCCCCAATAGCCCTTGGAGAAGAAAAGGGCACTCTCATACACTGGTGGCAGTATGAAATTGCTACTATCTTTCTAGAGGTCAAGTGGCAACAAATATCAGAGCTTTAAAAACACAAGTATCTTCTGATCCAAAAAATTCACTTCTAGGGAATTATCCAAAAGAAATAAGGATATGTGTCAAGTAGTTTTTATAAACAAGCATTCACTGCAGCACTATCGAGGACTTATGAGAAGCCTCTGGACTTAAAAAACAAGGTTTTCCATGAACAGCTTCAGCAATGATACAGGCAGAATAGAGGCCTTAGCTCAGGAAAGGCAAATGCATACTCCCTATTACCCCTTCTCCATCATGGTAGACAAGGTGAATGGATTATAATATTTTAGTCTAAAACCAAGGGTGGCCTCAGAATCCTTCATCACAGAGGTATATGACCAGCCCTGTATTGTCTGCTGACCCACAAGCTACACATTTACTGTTTAGAAACACCATGTAAGGGACGCCTGGGTGGCTCAGTTGGTTAAGCAGCTGCCTTCGGCTCAGGTCATGATCCCAGCGTCCTGGGATCGAGTCCCACACATTGGGCTCCTTGCTCCGCAGGGAGCCTGCTTCTCCCTCTGACTCTGCCTTCCACTCTGTCTGCCTGTGCTTGCTCTCGCTCGCTCTCTCTCTGACCAAAAAAAAAAAAAAACAACCATCTAAAATTGGATGCTAAAAAAAGAGATCATGTTTTACACGAATTTTTTTTTTTTTTTTTGGATCTAGCACAGCACTATCCAAAACAAATACAATTTGAGTTACATATGTAATTTAAAAATTTCTAGTATCTACGTTAACAAGGCAAAAAGAAACAGATGAAATCATTTCAACATGCAATCAAAATAAAAATTAATTTCACTTCTTTAAGAATTTTTTTTTCATACTAAGTCTTTAAAGTTTATTTGCTTATTTTTGGTATCTCTAAATCCAACATGGGGCCTAAACTCACAACCCCGAGATCAAGAGTTACCCAGACATGTGACTGAGTCAGTTAGGCACCCCCATACCAAGTCTTTTTAAAATCCAGTGTGTAGTACAGAGCAAATCTCAATTCAGATGCTAATTTTCCTTGGAAACACTTGATCTATATTTACATTTCACAAACTATAGATTCACCAATCCAGGTTGTTCCAAACATACTTGAAAATTATCCAACAACTGACTTTGAGTATCAGTTTTTAAAACTAAAATTTTAATTTAAATTCATGGCGCCTAGGTGGTTTAGCTGGTTAAGCGTCTGCATTCTGCTCAGGTCATGATCCCAGGGTCCTGGGACAGAGTCCTGCACAGGGTTCCCTGCTCAGTGGGGAGCCTGCTTCTCCCTCTCCCACTCCCCCTGCTTGTGCTCTCTGTCAAATAAGTAAATAAAATCTTTCAAAAAATAAAAATAAAAAATAAAATTGTAATTAAAATTCAGTTCCTCAATAACACAAGCCACATTTCATCTGTTTAACAGCCTACTTACTGTAGCTAGCCATTCCTGTATTGCACAGGACAGGACTAACATTCTTCCAATAAGTCAGGCAATGAATGTATATAGGAACCAATGGAAGAGATCAAATCAAGAAAAAGCAGTATTTGCCATAAGACAAATATATAGTTTTTATAAACTATAATACATACAATTTTCATTTCTGTGATGAAAAGAAGTTTCTATTGGTTACAACTGGTACTTTAATGGTTTCTGTAGGCTGTCCTTAAAAAAAATAAAGACGGGACATCTGGGTGGCTCAGTTGGTTAAGCAGCTGCCTTCGGCTCAGGTCATGGTCTCAGGGTCTTGGGGGATCGAGTCCCACATCAGGCTCCTTGCTCAGCAGGGAGCCTGCTTCTCCCTCTGCCTCTGCCTGCCATTCTGTCTGCCTGTGCTCACTTGCTCTCCCTCTCTCTCTCTCTGATAAATAAAATCTTTAAAAAAAAAAATAAAGACAACTATTTAAATAATTGAAAAGATTTATCTTTTCATATGGCATAAAGCTGGAAGTCATACCTAATATGTGTAAGAGAAAATCAAAATTCAAAAGGATTTCCACAGGCTAAAATGGTAATGTAAGTAAAGTGAAATTTAATATAGGTATTAGTTTGGTCTGGCAAAGCACTGGCTTTGAAAGCTAATGCTTTGTATAGATAACCTTTAAAAATCCTTTTTCAACCCTGAAATTCATGATTATTCTTTGTTCAAAACTTTACCACCAGTTGTCCACAATCACTGGAAAAAAATCACCAAACACTGATGGCAACATAGCATTAGTCAACAATGCACACATCTGTATTGGCAGATCTACTTTCTAAATCATATGATTTTATTTACAGACAGATGCAAACATAGATCTTATGATCTATGGTATAGTTGTACCTGATCACTTACATATTGAAATAAAAACATTATAGTTTACTTTCACTTCTCTCTTATATCGGTTACACCATTATATTGATTATAAAGAAATTGTGGCACAGGTAGGTTATATTTTATGTTAATTCATCTCGACAAAGCAAGGGAATATTACAAAGTATTTTAAAATACAGTATCTCAATCCACATCCCATAAATGATTGGATTCATAGAAGAAGCAAGAGTATGAACTGGAGGTTTATAAAAGTTCCTGAATTCTCCTTCAGCCTCACTGCCTGTCCCCCTACAAAAAACAGCAATACAACCTTAAAAAACAAACAAATCTGTTTTACTTAAGAATAGAATTTGTATGGTAAAGAGCACAAATCTTGTTCACAGCTCATTGACTTAACATATGTATCTATGCAATCAATAGCCAAAGTAAAGATAGAGAATATTTCCAGCACTTCAGAAAACTCTTTTATTCTTCCCAGTCCATATGCTGTCAGAGGTAACTAACTGTACTTCAACATAGATTCTTTGGACAGCAGAATCTGCTACTTTGAGAACTACACTGTTCTATATACTGTATTATACTATTCTTACCTACTTCCCCATCTTTACTTTGCATGTATTCATACCTTGTTAAACACTTTTTTTTTTTAAGGTTTTATTTATTTATCAGAGAGAGAGAGGGGGAGAGTGAGCATAGGCAGACAGAATGGCAGGCCGAGGCAGAGGCAGAGGGAGAAGCAGGCTCCCTGCCGAGCAAGGAGCCCGATGTGGGACTCAATCCCAGGACACTGGGATCATGACCTGAGCCGAAGGTAGCTGCTTAACCAACTGAGCCACCCAGGCGTCCCTTTTTTTTTTTTTAAAGTAAACTCCTCCCCAGTGTGTAGATCCCAATATGATGCCAAACTCCCCACCAGGAGATCAAGACCCAAGCTGAGATCCAGAGCCAAAAGCTCAACAGATTGAGCCACCCAGGCGCCCCAAACACATTTTTATTAGAACTAATTTATACCTCTTTGCCAAAATTTAAAGGTAAATGGATTCTAATACAGTATTTTACTTTCTATTATACTGACTAGTTATATTGCCATCTCAGTCATGGCTGTGACTTCTTGCTCGAATATCATCTTCCCTAGAGAGTAATAATAGATAAAAATTATCAGCCTGCCATCCACAAATTCAACCGACATCCCTGGGTCTATAAAAATAAGCAGCTTCAGTACAAAGGAAATAACATCTTGTAATATACCCTCAAGTTTCTAGACCATGTATATAAATACATGCAATAATTAAAAACTGAAAATTTATCTACTTTGGAGAAAAGGCAAAAATACACGCCAATACAATGGAATGTCCTACTGCTACTACTAATAAAAACAAACTGTAAGTATGAAGAAAAATCAGATAAAATAGTCTTAAAAGTTTGAAAATGATAGGCAACACAGATGACATAAAATATTTAAATAGTAGATTGATTTAGAGTTAGAAGTTCTTCATGTTTCCAATTTTAGATATTTCTATTCAACTTACAGTTCAGTTAGCTCAATATACAATAAAACTCTTAGCAAATAAAATTTCCTACAAAAATATATAATCAGGACCATGGTTTCATTTTCACAGGCCTTTCCAAACCAAGAGTCAGGACTATAACACTAACTACATTGTGCATGGTGATACAATTCTTCGAACTAAAGGAGCTTAGAATCTTTTAAATGTCTATTGTCTTCATTTTTTCTGTGTCTTAAATACAAGATTTAGAAATGAAAAAAATTTTTAAGTCCCATCTTACGTGGTAGTTATTCACCTGGGAAGTTAAAGGGACTATTCCTGTGAAATCATCTTAAAAGTTTACCATTAGGAACACAACTTTAAGTTTCCAATCATAGTGATAGGAACTACACTTAAAGACTCTTCATTTGAGGGCTAGCTGCTGGCTGGCAGTACAAATTCAGTAACTATAAATTTCCTCTAAATTTGGCCAGTTACTCATTTCTGGGCATTTGCCACCATCATGTTATTATACATAAATCACCCTTTTAAGTTAAAAAAAAAAAAAAATTGCCTTCAACACTCAAGGTAACTGAAGGTAGACTGTGAATAATACCACTGTTTGACCCCATTTCTATTGCCAAGTTAGGCATCAGAAAGAACATTACACCCTAGCAAGACTGAGCTAGACCAAAGATTTTGGATCTAAACACCCAGAATAGAACTTCTCTTGGAAACCTTCCTTTATAAATCCATGCAGTCTCAACTGTGGGAACTATTCAGCCTCATTTTTAGTACTCTAACAGAACAAGATGAGAAGTATTGTGTACTGAGAAAAAAAGATAAGAATAAAAGACGAAGAGTGCTCAGTCAGTTAAGAGTCCGCATTCCTCTGGGGTCATGGTCCTCCTGGGATTCAGCCCCCTAGGGTTCCCTGCTTCACAGGGAGTCTGCTTCTCCCTCTTTCCCCTGCTCCTGCTCTCTGTCAAATAAATAAAATGTTACAAAAAAAAAAAAAAAAAAGGTAATAAAAACGAGTAAGAGAAAGGGGGTAAAAAAGAAGAAAAACCTCACTAAATTATACTGGATCATATATAAAACAACCAAACTTCATAGATCATGATTCAAGCGCTGCAAATAGTTTCCATACCCAATTAGTATTCTGATCGGAACTCTTTAGAACTTGATGTTTAATATGAAGGTACTATGAAAATTTCATCATTTCTGAAGTTTAATGGAAAAACAATTCAACATTAGAATTAATTTCCATTGTTTAAAGCAATATCGGAGTAAGGAACCATGTACAGACCCAAGGTCAATTAACCCCCTTCTTGGACTTCTTGGACCTCTTCGACCCCAATCACATATACACACCGATACATATACATGCCTTGTTTCACGCAGCATGGGATTTTTCGAAGACTGACTTTTATTTCATCCTCAGAAGGCTGAACAGTTTGAAAGACTTCACTAACTCAACATATATTAACTGACTTGCTATAATACAAAAAAAAAATCCAGGCATCTCAGAAAGCTTCTAACATTGATAAAAGGAGAGCTCCAAAACGGCTAATTTAGGAAATATTTTAAAACACCGTGTTATGTCGTTAATATTTTAATAGTATGTAATTTAATAGTGAAGTGATATCCAAATGGAAATAGTTGAGCCAAAATAATCCCTAATTTTATTCAAAAGAAAAACTGGAAGATATTAATTTTGCTAATCACCTCAGAAAAGCTTCGTTGCAGTATCCAAGGACTGCCCCTCACCGTCCCTCCCCCCCAGCATAGGGGCAACAGCAAACTACTGTAGCAATAGCTCCACCTACTGATCGGCAATACTTCCTTAAACATTTTGGCACCCCAAGAATACAAGAGCTCACGCTCTCTCCCCCTCCTCCACTCGCTCTGACCCAACCCAAATCCAGTTGAGTCACTAGCTCTTAATACTCCTCTCCATGCTCTTTATTCCAATTCCTTCTCCCTCCAGAAGGTTCTGCAGAGCTCTCAAGTGTGAGTAAGCCTGAAAGGTGTCAAAGACCGCGGGTCCCAAGGCTGAGCCTGGATCTGAAGAGGACAACTACACTACTGCACTTGGAGTGGCGGGCCGGGGGTGGCTCCTACGTCCGCCCCCGGGTGGGAGGCCCAAGGCGCCTCACAAGAGCTTTTCCCTGTTGCCCTACTCGGCTGATGGTCTCCGTTCAACCCACACTCATCCTCCGGGCCGAAATCCTGGGTTCCGGGGGTCTTGCCTCTGCTGGCCCTTCAGCCCGCCAACAGCCCCGCGCCAAGCATCCGCCCCCTCCGCTGAGCAGAGAGAAGCCCAGAAATCTCCCTCCGTCGGGTCTTCGCCCGGAATCTCTCCCCGTCTTTGCAGCCCCTCTACCCCGCCGGCCCGGCCCTGCCCGGCTGCCCTTCCTCACCCTTTCATCTTCCCCGCCTGCTGAGGCCGTTGTTACCACCGATATCAACGCCGTTGTCGTCGCCGCCCTGAGCTCTCCGCGCCCTCAGCTCGGGCCACTCAACCCCCACAAGCCGGCCTCCCCGCCTAGGGCAGGGAGCGGAGCGGGTGACGGAGGCCGCGAGAGTCAAGCGCAGTCCTGCGTCTCCGGAGGGGGCGGGGGTGTCTCCCGCCGCCGCGCTGTGCCGCCGCTTCTCCACACGTGCACACCGGGCTATCCACTCTCGCCCGCCGCCGCCGCCAGCCAGACCCGCCGCCGCGCTCTGACCTTTCACCCCGCCCCCTCTGCGCGCCGGCGCGCCGGCCGCCTTGCGCGCAGCCGCACTGCTGGCCTCCGCGCACCCTTCCCCCTCCATTTCAGGACCTCCATTTTCCTACTGGGCTGTGGCCTCTGGCGTCATCTTTCTCCTCCCATCCCTTGCGACATTACTCGTGGGGCTTGCCCGGTAGGCCCTGGCGGTAAAATCCGGATTTTTCCACCCCTCCCTCTCTTCTCCAATTTTAGCAAGATCTATCTTCCCCGGCCCAGTCCTGTTCTTCCAGTTGGTAGTCTCCGGAATGACCTTCAAACGCTGTCTCCTAATAGGATTTTATAATGGTTCTTCTAAATGTAAAAGAAATCTGTGGAAGACCCAAACAAATGAGATGTTTTGAAGACTAACGTAATTAACAATCGGCCGGATAACTTGGCTTCCGTCCAGCACGAGCCAAGTTTTGAGGTCACGTGATTGCCTGGGTTTAAACCTGGGATTTCAGCGGCGGGCCACTGTGGTACAGAATGCCGTCGCCATTTCCGGTCCCTAGATCATAGCGTAAACGTCACTTCCTTAGCAATGCACTTTAACCCATTTCACGCACGCCCTCTACATTACACTTTACGACACAGTCTTTGGGAAATTTTTTGTTTTTTTCTCTGGTTTTATCGCAAGAAAATAAATGGTCAAACGATTCGCAAAAAATACAGGTCCCCGAAATGCAGCACGCCCGCCTGGGGGCGGCAGGGCGGAGCTCGAGGTCACGTGAATATCTGGGCCCGCCCCCCTCTGCAGCTGAAGACTTCCCCGCCCGCAGTGACAGAGCCTCTGGTCCGTGATCGGTACTGTTTCTGCACCTCGCGCCCCGGCAGGTGAGCGGCGACCGGTAACCGGCGACTGGTGGGAAGAGGAGAAGGGGTGGGAAGAGGAAGAGAAGAGCAAGTGTGAACGGCCAGCCTCCGTTGTCCGGGGCTTTCTCCTCGCTGTCATCCTGCACTGGCTAAGAGCTCTTTTCTCCAGTTTTCCTGACCCTCGCTTCCCCCCCTGTGGTTGCCCCCGCCACTTAGGGGTGAGACGTCCACCTTTCCCGGGGTTGGGGGTGAGTGCGGCCATTATGGCTCCCTATTCGGAGTCTTTGGGGCTTCGGATAATGGGTTTGGTTCAGCCCTTTCTCGGGGTCCGCAGTAGTCTCCGGGTCTTATTCCCCAAAACCCATTCTTTTGCAGAGGCCCTGCTCCGTCTTTATCTTCAGCCTTGAGCTGGGAAGCTGGGAGGTAGGAAAAACCCTGGAGGCAGAGGCGTCTCCGGTGAGACGGGCTTGGGAGAGAATGTCACTGATGTGGCCTCACTGCGGAGTCACTGTAAAGCTTGCTCCGAATGTGCTTTCTCAATAATTCGGAGTTTTTAATCTGACAGCCCTGTATGAGACGTTCTGTGGGTATTCACATAATTTGGTTGGCCTTGGAAGGGTAAAAGCAGGCCTTTTACCTTTCTCTGATTTTATGATGCAGGAAGGGAGAAAACATTTGAAAGAATAAAGATGTACTAGCTTCAAAACAAGAGGTGTTGGTAATGCGCCAGTCTCAATTGAATGGGGAGGCGTTGAAAGATGATGGTGTTGCGGTTTCGTGCTCTGCAGGAGACCCAGACTAGCTTATGGAAAACTGACTGGGTTTCCCCGACAGGGAAGTAATTCTTCAGAAACTGATTGGGCTGGAAATATAATGAAACCAAATGTATTTGACCTTAAACTTAGACGTAAGAAGGTTAAGTCAAGATATCACTTACTTTATATTTTCTGCCTTTGACATTCTCTTTCGTCCTTTCTATCTGAAATCCTACCTAATCGCGCTTCCCAATCAATTTCTTGACCAGTGGGTAAATTTATATTAAGTAACACTTAATTCCTTCTTAGCCTTCCCTATTTGTGTAACTCCAAGTGACTACTTCAGATTCTGGTGAATAGTGTTTTGTGAAAATACAGAAATTATTTTGCTTAGGTTCTTGCCCAACCCAGTGTACTCAGTACCCACGTCATATGTAATGTATAACCAATGTTTTGACCCTAAACAATGTGCTTTAATTTAGGGAAGAGTGTTTTCCAGTTTGGGGTTAAACTCTTTTATTTATACTGCAAACTCAGAAAGTCCCCTGCTTCTTTTAAATTGAAAGGCCTTACAGAAGTTACAAATTTGATTTTTAAAATTTAAATTAAACTTTTTTAAAATTTGAAAAGTCATGTTCTCTGCTATACCTTGTAGTTTCCTAGCCAATGTAATAAAATAATCGTTAGTGGGCTGAGAAGTGAGGAAGATGGAATTCTTTATCTTTGAGTAGTGGATGTGATTGATTTGTTTTTGGTTTTCTGTATCATCCAAATTCTCTACAATAAACTGATTCTGTTAAGGGGAACAAAAGGTTAAAATGCTAGTGTGATATTAATTTAACAAAACATTTTTTATAGTAAGTTCAAAATAGAATAACCCACCGATTGATGCTCCTTGCCAAAAAACCATAACTTTAAAAATGGCCTTGCTTTCCCTCAGTAATAAACAAGACCTCTATCCTGAATTTACAGTTTTAGCATTTTGTGCTGTTGTCCTGTCTACTGGTATGTTTAGGTAGCCACGTATGCTACCAAAAATAAATACAGTTTCATCCATCAGTTTGCTCCAGAGTGAGGCTCTCTAATCTCTAGAGGAGAGAAAAACATAAGCAGTGTTGCTTCATTGGCCAGGTGACATTCCAGCAAATAAGCCTCATTTTTTTAAAAGCTCTGGAAGTCCAAACCAGTCCTGTCTGGGTGAGACCAAAGCAGGAAAGAGAAAAACCAGCTAAAGAGCATTAAGTACTAGAGGGGAAAATGTCAGTATGAAAGAGGTTGTGAATGAGTCTGCAGTTTTACTTCATAATTTCCCCAATTTTAGGGAACTCTGAAAGCAGTAGTTTAGACCACTAATGAGATTAGCTGCAGGAATTGGTGACTAAATTGCTATTAAAGTTGAGTGTGAAAAAGAGCTTTAACATTATGTGTAATTCATACACAAACAAATGATTTGAAGCTAGGAAGCCATTTCTGAAACTAACTTTCTTTTTTTTTTTTTAAATTAAGACTTCATTTATTTATTTTAGAGAGAGCTAGGGTAGGAGCAGAGGGAGAGGGCTAAGCAGACTCTACCCTTGAGCGCAGGGTGGGAGGCTTGGGGCTTGATACCACAACCCTGAGATCATGACCCCAGGCAAAATCAAGGGTCCAGTGCTTAACCACCTGAGCCATCCAGTCACCCCTGAAGCTAGCTTTTTTACCAGTTTTATGAGTATTACAAGGAGAAACCTTAACTTCATTAGGGAATTGTGCTATCGTCCCAACAGTAAATGATCCACAGGAGTTTTTGTATTAAAATCCCTGACATTGCTTGTAGGCAGTGTCTGAGGTCTTAATATTTCTCTGCCTTTGTAGATTATCAGCACCACCAAGAATGCTTTGTCCCCCTATTGGCAGAACTAGCCCCTCAGTCCTACAGCACTTACACTGTTTTCTGTTCTTCTGTTTTCACTTCTAGCACATTGTATTTGATTACTGTTGGTTGGGCTGTTCCTTAGTAAACCATAAAGCTCCTAGGAGTTCAAGGATAGTGACTCTACTATTGTGTCTTCAGAACCAGGATGCTGAAGTACCTGATGAGTCTTTAGTAAATTTTACTTATTTACTGAATGAATGTTTGACAGGAAGGTTAAGCTAGTTTTAAATCTCTTAAAAATTATAGGTCCTTCTATGGTTGTATACTAAGTATTAGTTTTCAGATATAATTTGGTAATAATAACCATCCAAATCATGGTCAGAAGAATAGACAGAAACACAGATTTTATTAATGCTGTGATCAACGTATTTTCACAGCATATATGTTTACTAGTAGGTATGGTTATTGTCCATGTATGGAAGGGAAGAAGAGTGAGCTGTCCTTAAAAATGTGGCTCTGTATAGGCTACAAGTGATACAGCACTAGAGTGAAAATCAGGGGATGATCGTTTAACCTTCCCACTTTAGTTATATGCTTTTTAAAGTAAAGTTGAGAGTGGAGGCTTAGGATTTGATACTAATTTAATACCTCCTCTTGAGGGTATTGTGAGTTCAAGTGAGAGAAACCCTACATAATCTATATGACAGTATTTTTTTAATATATTTTTTTATTTTTTTGTAAATATATAATGTCTTATTAGCCGCAGGGGTACAGGTCTGTGAATCACCAGGTTTACACACTTCATAGCACTCACCATAGCACATACCCTCCCCAATGTCCATAACCCACCACCTTCTCCCTAACCCCCTCCCCCAGCAACCCTCAGTTTGTTTTGTGAGTTTAAGAATCTCTTATGGTTTGTCTCCCTCCCGATCCCATCTTGTTTCATTTATTCTTTTCCTACCCTCCAGAACCCCTATGTCACATCTCCACTTCCTCATATCAGGGATATCATATGATAGTTGTCTTTCTCTGATTGATTTATTTTGCTAAGCATAATACTAAGCATAATACTATAGTACATAATACTATATGCTAAGCATATCTAGTTCAATCCACGTCATTGCAAATGACAAGATTTCATATTCTGCTGCATAGTATTCCATTGTGTATATATACACCATCTCTTTATCCATTCATCTGTTGATGGACATCTAGGTTCTTTCCATAGTTTGGCTGTTGTGGACATTGCTGCTATAAACATTCAAGTGCACGTGCCCCTTTGGATCACTATGTTTGTATCTTTAGGGTAAATACCCAGATTCTCAATTGCTGGGTCGTAGGGTAGCTCTATTTTCAACTTTTTGAGGAACCTCCATGCTGTTTTCCAGAGTGGTTGCACCAGTTTGCATTCCCACTAACAGCGTAGGAGGGTTGCCTTTATATGAAAGTATTTTAAAAACTAAGTGGTATTTATTTTATTTTAAGATTTTATTTGTTTATTTGACAGAGAGTGAGAGAGACAGAGAGGGAACACAAACAGGGGGAGTGGAATAGGGGGAGAAGAAGGCTTCCTGCTGAGCAGGAAGCCTGATGTGGGACTGGATCCCAGGACCCTGGGATCATGACCTGAGCTGAAGGCAAGTACTCAACGACTGAGCCACCCAGGCATCCCAAAAACTAACTGGTATTTAAATGTAAAGCAAGATAGTGTAGACTTCATGAATGTAGACTTCCCAGTCATACCGACCTGGGTTCAGGTTCTGGCCCTACCACTTATTTAGGCTGTATGATCTTGGACAATTTATTTAATCTAAGCTTAAATTTTCTCATATTTAAGTTTATCCCATAGGTGCTATTGAATTAGATCATGAATACAGGGAGCCTAGTACATGCTTTGTAAATTTTTGTTAACTGTACTCTTACCTGGTTTGGTTTTATATACTGAACTTTTTTTTTTTTAAGATGTTATTTATTTAAGACAGAAAGCACTGCCGGTACGTGCACATGAGCAGGCATGAGCAGGGAGGAGGGGCAAAAGCAGGCACCTCGCTGAGCAGGGAGGGGAATGTGGGGCTCCATCCCAGTGTCCTGGGATCATGACCTGAGCTAAAGGCAGCCACTTAACCAATGGAGCTACGCAGGCGCCTTCTATATACTGAATTTTTAAAGGACACTTAAGGCATCCTTTAAAATTGAGCAAGTTTGGGATGAAGAGAAATGAATATAATTTGAAATGAGGCTATTACCAAAAAATAGAGGACTAGAAAAATGTATTTACAGCAAAGATTCTAAAACGGATTTATCAATAGAAACTGAGAAATATCAACATGAGTCCCATTATTTTGGCAACTTCAGTGACTTCATGTTTTTATATAGATTTTCCAAAGCTCATGATTATTAATATGTGGAATCAATTTAAGGAGGTATTTCTTCTTTTCCTAAATTTTTATCTCTACACTGCATTATAGAAATACATTAAAATTGTACAGCGCTATAGAGAAGGGACTTTTGAATTTATGCTTATGTTTAAAAATTTTACCTTTTATTTTACATGTCTTTATATTTCATTTTTGTCCTCAGATGAAGTAGGGGTATGTAGAGAATATAACAGGGACATGAACTAGAGTAAAAAAATTCTTCTAAATTCATGATTCACAAAGATTAATGGTTTTATACTGGAAAAATACCAGTAAATTAGATAATAATTGAAAAATAGTTATCATGAGTTTATGTTTCACCTTAATCCTGAAAAATTTATTACTCATTTGTTCTAAGGAAAAATTTTATCTAGAGATTATTGAATTTAATGTTAATCTCTATATTTTGGTGAAATAAATTGTGGTAAGTGTTTTCCATTTAATTTCTTTAATTTCCTTCTGTAGAGACTTTAAAAGTTGTAAAATTCTTTTTTTTTTCCTATTGTGAAATGAAAGTGACTCTGGTTCCTATAAGTGTTTTCTTTTATGCATATAGTATATACATATTGTATATATAGTAAATACATTTTTTGAGTATGTGTTTATAAAGAGAGCTGGAATGGGTGTATATATTCCCAGTATAGGTTCTTCTTTTTACTTGAAACTATCAAAGCTACTTTTAAAATTAGCTAACTACTGTGATAAAATTATCTATGACTAACTTATTTAAAACTCCCCTTTATATTTGTTTGTTGTTAGCTCTGTTTAATAAATTTTATAACCATAATTAGACTTTCTTAAAAATTAGTATTCAGGGTACCTGAGCTGCACAGTTGTTAAGCATCTGTCTGCCTTCGGCTTAGGTCATGATCCCAGGGTCCTGGGATTGAGCCCCAAATAGAGCTCCCTGCTCAGCAGGAAGCCTACTTCTCTCTCTCCACTTCCCCTGCTCATGTTCCCTCTCTCTCTGTCTCTCTCTGTCAAATAAATAAATAAAATTTATTTTAAAATTTTATTTAAAAAATTAAAAAATAAAAATTGGTATTCATAGGTATTTTCAGATTAACCTGGCTACTTTTATGGTATCAAAAAATTTTCAGTTTCGACTCTTAATGCTCTCTATAAAAACTTGTTCTTTTGGTGATAAATCTTTTTTAAAATTATACCTATAACATGTCATGTTTTGTTTCTTTTCTGAAAAGCAGTTAAGCATACTTTGTTGAAAATAAAATGGATAATGCTTGGTATGATACAGAAGAGCTCTAGATGTGTTTGAGCAATGAAAAACCACCAGACTTCATATTTTGTTTTAGTTATTTCTTTAGTTTTTAAAAAAGGAGTGTTTATTTAAAAGTAGAATGGAGAAGACTAATTAATTTGGAAAATATTTGTAAAATTGAAGGAAGAGCATGATAAAAACTATGTAGTGGTGATTATATATACAGATTGGAAAATTGGAAGGAAATGCATCAAAATAAGTTATTATCTCTAGACTAGGAGATTAAAGAAAGATTTAGAATTTATTACTCTTCCTTTTGTGCATGTGAATTTCTACAATCAATAGTCATTGCTTTGGGCAGCAAATTTTTTAAAAATTTGATATGGAGAATTAAGGCATTTAAATAAGGATTTCATCTTAATTATCTGAATATCTTAAGTGAAAATGTTTCAGTTTATCCAGATAACTAAATAAATTACTTAATTTTATCAGTGCAGATATATTTTTAGGCATATATAAGCACAGCAAAATTTTAAAAGCCGAAGTAAATTCCTGCATATAAGGGAATTTTAATACATGACAAAGCTCTGTTTCAATCCAGTGGGAGAAAATGGCACATATATAGTAAAAGTAACTGACACAACTTGTCTGCCTAGAGGAAAATAAAGTGGAGCTGTTGCTTTGCAGCACAGGCACAAAATAATTTCAGAGGGATTAAAAGCTTAAATGTAAACAATAAAATATTTAAAATATTAATCCCCTGAATTTTCATTGTACATACATTCTAGACGTAGTAACTTTCAATGGCAAAGATAAACAACAAAAAGCAAATTCGAAAAAAAGTGTTTGAAGTATGTATAACAGTTAAAGAGTTAACATTTGTAAGAACTATTACATATTAAGTAAAAGTCCATACAATAGAAACATAGATAAACATGTGACCAGAACTTGGTAGAAATCTATTCAACAAATGTGAAAAAAAGACATAAAACTTCACTAGCAATCGATATGCTGACAATGAAATAGTCTTTTCTGACCGGCAAAATTAAGTGGTAAACCTACTGCTAGTAGGGATCTGAGGTAGAAGACTTGCTCACAGGATGCTAGTGGAGATGTGGATTGTTAACAGTGTTTTTAGTAAAATTAGTATCTGTTAATACTGAAAATATATATTCTTCCATCCAGCAGTCCCACTCCGTGGCAACTTTTTCTTAGAAATGAAGACAGGTGCCTGAATGGATCAGTCAGTTAAGTGTCAGCCTTGGGCTCAGGTCATGATCTTGGGTTCCTGGAGTTGAGCCCTTTGTCAGGCTCACTGCTCAATGGGGAGCCTGCTTCTCCCTCTTCCTCTGCCCTTCCTCCTGCTCATGTGCTCTCTCACTCTCTCTCTCAAATAAATACAATCTTTTAAAAAAGAAAAAAGAAAGACAGTCAAGCATTTATGTGAATGTTGATTGCAGCAATGTTTTATAGTAGCAAAAACCTGGGAACACAGGGAATGTCTGTCAGGAGTACCATTATATAAATCATGGCACAGGCATGTCCTGGAATATTTTTGAAGTTATTAAAAAATAGGACTTAGGGGCACCTGGGTGGCTCAGTGGGTTAAGCCTCTGCCTTCAGCTCAGGTCATGATCTCAGGGTCCCAGGATCAAGACCCACATCGGGCTTTTTGCTCGTCAGGGAGCCTGCTTCCCCCTCTCTCTCTGCCTGCTTCTCTGCTTACTAGTGATCTCTCTCTCTGTGTCAAATAAATAAATAAAATCTTAAAAAAAAAAAAAACATGCAGGGAAATGCTAGGCATTACCAGATTGGGTTGCAAATGTACCTTTTATTTTTGGTGTCGATATTAAGTTTTCCAGAAACTCTTTATGCCTGGGAGATAGAGAATATTGCACAAATATGGGGTGTATCCCCTGACTTAATCACATGACAAAATCAGAATAAGGAAAAGTCTACATTTGGGTTTTAGTTAATAATTAAAAAAAAAACAGATACAATGAGTAACTCTCCTTAGGAAAGCTTTAAGTAAGAATGTCTTTTTTCCTTTCTTTCTTTTTTTTAAGTAAGCTGTATGTCCAATGTGGGCTTGAACTCGTAACTCTGAGATTAAGAGTTAAATGCTGTACCCACTGAGCCAGGCCAGGTGCCCCTCAAATAAGAATGTCTTTAAAGAGGCAAAATTAAAAGTATTGACAATTATTTAATACTTTACTTCAGTCCTTATAAGAGGCTGAAGTTAATACATCGTTCAAGGCTCTAATAGAAAATGGCAGGGTACCTGGGTGGCTCAGTTGATTAAGCATCTGCCTTCAGCTCAGGTCATGATCCCAGGGTCCAGGGATCAAACTCCACATCAGGCTCCCTTCTCAGTGGGGAATCTGCCTCAGCCTCTCCCTCTTCTGTTCCCCTTGCTTGTGCTCTCTTCCTGACACACACACACACACACACACACACACACACAAATCTTTAAAAAAAAAATGGCAGATGCTTTAGAGTTGGATTTGTTGCATGTTTAAAACATCTGTAAACATCTGTATTTGTTTCTCATGTTCATCTTTTTTGTTTTCCTCTTTTCATTACCAGTATTACTAACTTGATGGTATATATGTTCTTTATTGCAACACATACAGATTTCTTTTTGAAAACAATTGGGATATATGTAAATAGCCAATAATTTTCAAGTAGCGTTGAGAGGCAACATAGCAAGGAGGTTAAGGGTATGAGCACCAACCGACTGGGTCACATCCTGGCTCTACTACTTCGTAGCAATGTGACTTGGGAGGAAGTTGTTTTTATCTGTCTGCATTTTTCTCAGCTTTAAAATACAGATAGTAAAAGTAAGTGTTGTGAGGATTAAATGAATTATATAAGGAAAGTGATTAAATCTATTGACACATAATAAGATCTATATAAATATTTGTCATTATTGTTTAGTTACTATGCTCTTTGTTCAGTTAGGTATATACAGTAATTTTATTACTTGGCTTAATCGTTTTAGCACTTGCTGAATCATTCAGTAATATTTTTAATCAGGTTGAATGGATAATACATGTACAAATACAGTAAAAATTATGTACTTATAGGTGTGTGTTTTCTCCTCTCCCAATCCTTCCCCCCCCCCCACCTCAAAGGTAGTACCTTTTCACATTGTTCTGGACATTACATTTTTCACTTAGCAATGTTATCTTGGAGATCCTTTTACATTTGTACAGTTGAGGCGACATCATTCTTTTAAATAATAGTCTAGTATTCAGTTGTACTAATGTGTCATCATCATCATATGTAACATTTATTGAGTGTTCACTACTGATCCAGGCACTTTTTTGTAATGTTTTAGTTGTATTCATTCATGGAAGCCTCACAGACACCTTATGAAATAGGTGCTGTATTTATCCCCATTTAATAAATGAAGCAAATTGGGCATGGGGTGGTTAAATGTCCAGCAGTGTCACACAGCTCATAATACAACTCAGGATTTGAATCCAGGGCATCTCTTTGCAGAGTTTATCTTAATACTGCTGAGTATTACAGCTGCTTATACTATGACAAGTTATTTAACTAGTCTCCATAGTAATGGACATTTTCAAACTTTTGATATAAGAAACAGACTATTATATTTTGATAACAGGACATTTTGTACACATTAAGGAAATTCCTGGAAATAGAAGAACTGGATCAAAGGATCTGTACCTTTTGACATTTGGTGGAAATGGCTAAATCACTCTAGAATTTAGCAATGCACAAAAGTACAGATTTGTCCTCAATCTCATGCTGAAATCTGCCAAATCATTTAGCTTGAGTCTTTGGGAACCTGAGTAGTGAAATGCCTTGAACATTTCTAGCATCCCTGAATTATGAGTGATCTACCATCTTGTGATCACATAGGCTAGCTATCATATCTACTTGGTGTAACAATGTCAGTATAAGAACAAAGTAGAACATTTGGACTTTTTGGTACTTTCAAATAATGGTAAGTATTCTCATTATGATTTGAAGTATTGCTTATGTGATTTATGCATTGAAATGTATGTACCAAAACAATTATGTAAGTGCTTTCAAATAAATAAATAGGAAATCAGATTGCCAATTAATAAGACCATTTGTACATAGCTAAATGTACAAATAATTATGTATTTTCTTGTGAAAAATGGGTTTTCGATTACCTGTAAGTCCTGGTCTTAGGTAGCACAGAATTGGGCAGTGGGGGGTTTTATTCAGCTGAGTAATAGCATCCGCAAATTGTTTCAAATATACTTCTGCTCAGTGTCCTCTGTCTCATTTGTTTCAAGAAAGGCAAAAAATTATCTTTAATTCAAAAAAGCAGGCTGATTGACACCAAATTCTTTAATGTGATCCTAAACAGACACTTAAAATACAGAATCTGCTCAGGTCCCAACTTAGTGTACCTACAGTGCTCAAATGTGCCTACAGTACTTGAATGCAGATTTACAGTACTTGCTATTGTTCTGCCATGGGTGTGTGTTTTAAATATGATCTCATCCTCACCCGAAGATATTGTTGGATAGGGAGGGTGGGGGAAATACCTGTAATGAGGCAGAGATAAACAGACTATCAATTCTTTATTGTGAACTATTTCTACTTCTAACTAGAGCAGTATAAAACAATAGACAATAACTCTTCCTCTACTTTTATCCTCTAAATGAGTCATTGAACCATAGCAACTTTGATGTCCAAAATATCAGAGCTTTGCCTGTGACTTGGAAGACAAACCTTTCTATACCTCATATTTCAGAAATTCATTTGAGATAAGGTTAAGATTTTTCCGAAATCCTCATCCAAGATATTGCCATTAAGTCCTGTTCTGAAAACATAGATAATTAAGTACTTTAAAGGCATATCTGAGTTTGGTACTCCTGAGCTGTTAAGTATTCCCAGGATTTGCTGAATTTGAGGATATTGAAGTATACTCATACAGCCTTATCGGGAGCCACATAAATTCATTCTAAACAGACAAAAACCTTTTAGGCTGTTTTTGCCAATTCCTCCTGTGATGCTCCTGAGGTTAAGATTCTCTTCTGAGTTTCATAAGCCACGTTTTCTTTTACAACTATTAATTGACAAAATGAATGTAGTATATACTGTGTAAATGTTTATAACCTGTAGAAGTCATATTGCTAGTGCTTTGTGCTTTTGGAAAAAATAGTTTTACTGAGGTATAATTGACATACTTGCACATATTTAAAGTGTTTGATGTTTTGATACATGTATACACCTGTGAAACCATCACTGCAAGCAATATAGTGAACATGTCATTACCTCCAAAAGGTTTTTTCTCATTCTTCCTTGTAATCCCTTACTTCTGTATCTCCCCACTACGCATTTCTAAGCAACCATTGATCTTTTTTCTGTCATTGTAGGTTAGTTAGCGTTTTCTAGAATTTAATTAAATAGAACCTTTTTTTTTCTTTTTCTGTGTCTGCCTTTTAGTTAGCATAATTATTTGGAATCCTTCCAGGTTGTTAAGCATTTCAGTGTTTCATTTTTTTCATTGCTGAGTATTATTTCATTGTATAACTATACCAAGATTTGTTTATCTGTTTATCCATTGATAGATATTAGGGTTGTCTTTCCACCTTTTGGCTGTTATAAATAAAGCTGCTATAAACATCCATATGAACGTCTTTGCACATAAGCTTTCATTTCTTTTTTAAATTGTTGTTGTTTTTTTTTTAATCTTATTTTTAAGTAATCTCTATACCCAGTGTGGGGCTCAAACTAAAAACCGCAAGATCACAAGTCATGCTTTACCGACTGAGCCAGCCAGGTGTCCCATAAGCTTTCATTTCTTAAGGATAAATACCAAGGAGTATGGCTGGATCCTATGTAGGTGTATGTTTAGCTTTTTCAGAAACTGCCAAGTTGTTTTCTAAAATGCTTGTATCATTTTACATTCCTGCCACCAGTTTATGATAGTTCTAGTTCTATATCCTTACCAACATTTTCTATTTTTTTTTAAATTTTAGCTATTCTATTAGGTATGGAGTAGCATTTTATTTTGCTTTTAATGTGCCTCTTAATGATGTTAAGCATCTTTCATGTAGTTATTTACCATCCATATATTTTCCTTAGTGAAATATTTTTCTTTTTTTTTTTAAGTTTTTTTTTTTAAGATTTTATTTATTTATTTGACAGACAGAGATCACAGGTAGGCAGAGAGAGAGAGAGGGGAAGCAGGCTGCCTGCCGAGCAGAGAGCCTGATGTGGGACTCGATCCCAGGACCCTGAGACCTTGACCTGAGCCAAAGGCAGCGGCTTTAACGCACTAAGCCACCCAGGCGCCCCTGAAATATTTTTCAAATACTTTGCTTGTCATATTAACTGTGTTTTTTTATACCCAGTTTTGGGAACTTTAAAGTATATTCTAGATATGTCCTTTATTACATTTACGCTTTGCAAATATTTTTGCCCAGTCTGGAACTTGGCTTTTTGTTCTAACAGTATTTTGAAGAGCAAAAGCTTGTGATTTTCATGAAGTATAATATATCAGTTGTTCTTTTATGGATTGTGTTTTGAGTATTTTATCTAATAAATCTACCTAGTCCAAGATCACAAAGGAAGTTTATGGTTTTTAGGTTTTACATTTAGGTCTACCATTCATTTTTAGTTTATTTTTGTATATGCTATAGGGTATGGATTGAAGTACCTTTTTTTTGTATTTGCATATAGACTTGTTCTACCACTTATTAAAAGACTTTCTCCACTGAATTGCCTTTGCACTTTTGTCAAGTCAGTTGTCCACTTATATCTGTTTATATAGCCATATTGAGCTATATAAATGTTTGTAGAATTTAAAATCATCATACCAGGCAGAACAATATTTTATGTATTCTTTGTAGAATGATTTGTTTTTTTGACATTCATAATAGGCAAAATAACCATTAAGATTTCAGGATTTTCAGTTTCTAACAAAAGGTTTTATATTAGAAGATCATTCTATGATGATGGTATTTGGTTTTCCTTTGGCCTCACCTAAATACTGTTGTTTTTTATTTTTATTTTTATTTTTATTTTTATTTTTATTTTTATCTTGGCCATTAGGCATTAGGTCAAGATGTGTATTTAGTGCACTTCAGAGTTGTATCAGTTTTCACTCAGTGAATGAGCATGCTTATTTCCCACATAACCTTTGCCAGTATTCACTATTTAGTAATTGTCTACTGTGTGTCAGGGTGCTTTACTATGTAATTGGGGTACTCAGCGAATGAGACAGGTCTAGCCCCTGTTTCCCTAACATTTGCAGTCTGGCAGTGGAGACAGACATTGAACAACTCTGTTCACAGATTTTTACTTACAGTAGTAGCAAGTATGACAAAGGAGCAATATTGAAGACTGAACACATACCCAGAGGAACTGGAAGTAAATTCCTTAGCACATCATACTATTGAAAACCTCTATCTGTAATTAAATCCTTCTCTCCCCACAGCTACTTTAGTTAAATAAATAAACCCTGGTTGTTATTAATCATGGACTACTCGGCAAACCATTAGAAATGCAACTTCTTGCCCTCTGAATTGGAAATGTTGGTGAACTTTTGACTAAAGTCATACCTTTAAGTCCATGTTGTGAAATGTTTTCTCACCTATACTAGGCACCATTCTTTCCCACCTCTGTGCACACTTTGTCCTTTAGGTCATATTTTCATTGCAGAGATTTGATGAATTCCTGAGTTAAAGGAGAACCTGTTTATGGTGATGTTTCTTTTAACATTAGGCTAATGTGTCTTTGTACACTTTATAAACCTTTTATCTCTTCTATTCCATCCATGAAATAAGTGACAAGACAGATCATTTGAATACATAAATAACACTTTATAATACAAGTGTAATAGCATTTTCACTGCAACACTGTTGGTGCTGACTCTCCTATGTACATTGTTCTCAGATATGTGTATTACTTGTATTTGGCCAGATTGGCTGTTTGGGATATGTTTACTGGGAAAACATTCCAGAAAGTTTCTCCTTAATTAACAGTTGAAAAGAGTGACATAGTAATCATGGGCAGTTTTCAGGAGAAGTTTCTTAGTGTTTTGAGCAGTGGTTGAAAAATTTCTAGGTTGATTACTTTTAAAGGGGATAATGACCGCTGACATTTTTTTTAATTGGCATGGTCACTTCAGCTGCAGTTTACCTGAAACAACCTGTACAAAAGCTACACAACTTTTGCGGTGCTCAGAGGCCATGAAGGTTAAGGGTCCTCTAAGAAGAGAATTTGCTGAGGACAGTGCTTGGTACTGTGAACTTGGACTTGCAGGCTGTTTAACACAAGAAATTTCATTATTATTATTAAATACCCTGAGGGTTAGGGGAAGACTGTAGGATTTCAAATAAATTAATACTTCATTTTGTTATTAGATCTTAAAGATCTTTCAAGTTTTTAATTTTTGTATTGTTAAACACATATGTAAATAAATCCTTATCTGCATGTTAAATAGATTCCCAGAGGTACAATTTATAATCAAACGGTTTCCTTGATGGTTATAGGTAATTCTTATGAATTACCTATAATTCATATAGTCTCTTTCATTATCTACTTTATTTATTCTTGGAGTGTAGCCCTCTAATAATTTAGTATTTTGTTACTTTAAATCTGCAGTGATCTAAAATATTAGGTAATATTTTTTAATGTGCATAAATTGAGTCAAGATTATACGAAGGTCTCTTGAAACTGTAGAAACATAAAGACAGTCATCTTAAGCAGTTTAGAAATCTGTTTTCTATTTCTTAGTCTTGATTCTAATGACAGTTGACAAGTCTGACCTTCTGTATAAATATTATACTGTATTCAGTTCTAATACTGTGTATTATTATTTCTAAGAAATACATCCCCCGCCCCGACATTTTAACAACTGTGAAATTAATGTCCTAAAATTTCTGGAGTATAATTGAAGAGTATGTTACAGTTGATGGTATCTTAGATTAGATGAAATACGGTATTACATCCAGGTAGGGGTGTGTTTGTGTGTGTGTGTGTTTGTAAGAACTGCTCTTATGAGACATCAGCATAAAGAGTATCCTTATGGATCCTTAGTTTGTTGCCTTACCTTGGCTCCCCTAGTTAGTAAGTTAAAATAAATAAAAATACACTAGCAAAGTGTAAAAAATAAAAATCAAAAAGTGGGAAGCTGTCTCATTACCCAGCAAGGAGAATTGTTAGGTAAGCTATGGCATTCCTTTAATCAAATACTACACAGTTTAAGATAATACTCATGTGAGAATTCTCACAATAGGTGAGAATATATTACAGTATTGATTACAAGAATGTCAAAAATTGTGAGGAAATAGGTCAACATTTAAGTGATGAGACTTTTGAGTATTTTTAAAATTGTAAGCATATTGCTTTTGAAAATAAACTTTAAAAATTATGTAATACATGCTTTTTTTCTTTATTATTTATATCATTTGGCTCTCTTGGCTTTTTACATCATAGGTAAGTTAGGAAATTAATCAAGAGACTTTCTTCAGGGATACAATTTTTTTCAACCTGAAATCGAGAAAATGTTCTAAAAAGTCACAAAAAGTCTAATGGGATAGTAATATTAGCTTCACTAGAACTTTTTTACACTCCAGTTTAAGTTTTATCCAAGAAGTAAGAAAAATAAGAGGAATTTCTCGCTTGGGTACTATTTATGTAGCTTCATTGTTCCAAATTTATGACAGTCTATTAACCAGCAAGTTTCCACTACTGTTCCCTGTTATTAACAGTAACAGAGGGCACCTGGGTGGCAACTGCCTTCGGCTCAGGTCATGATCTTGGAGTCCCAGGATCGAGTCCCACATCAGGCCCTCTGCTCATCAGGGAGCCGGCTTCTCCCTCCACCCCTCACCCCTTACATGCTCTCTCTCTCTCTCTCAAATAAATAAAATCTTAAAAAAAAAAACAAAAAACCAGAAGCAAAACCAGTAACAGAATTCGGTCCGTTTTCATTAATATTCTTATTTGCTCCAAAGATATTTATTTTCCACTTAGATATGCCCATTCATTTTGTACTTCATTGACTGTCTGTCCATCCTTCCTTCCTTTCTCCTTACTTCCCTCCTTCCTTCTTTCTTTCCCTCCTTCCTTCCTATTATAATAAATTGGTTAGGTTTGTATTATAAAGCTAGGCACTAATAAAATATGGCATTTGCACTGTTCTTTGAGAATTTTAGTTTTAGGTGATACTTGGGTGTCTCATTTGGTTAAGCATCCAACTGTTGATTCTGGCTCAGGTCGTGGTCTCAGGATGGTGGGGTCAAGCCCTGCGTCCGGCTACATGCTATGCTCTGTGAGGAGTTCTCTCCCTCCACCCTTCCCTAAACCGCCCCCCTGTCCGTCAGATAAATAGATAAGTCTTTCTTTCTTTCTTTCTTTTTTTTTTTTTTTAAGAATCTCAATTTTTTTAGGAGATGGGTATTTTAGGAGCAGTCAATTCCTGGTTGTTGTTCTTATTCTTTAGTTTGTGAATGATCTCTCACCTTTTTTTCATCTCCCTTTACCTGCATATTAACCTTTGTAATTTTTTTTTTAAAGATTTTGTTTATTTATTTGACACGGAGAGACACAGTGAGAGAGGGAACACAATAAGCAGGAGGAGTGGGAGAGGGAGAAACAGGCTTCCCACCGAGCAAGGAGGCTGATGCAGGGCTCCATCCCAGGACCCTGGGATCATGACCTGAGCCACCCAAGGTGCCCCAACCTTTGTAATTTTAATATAGATTCAGTTACTAATGAAAAACAGGCACCCTTGACTTTAAAAAAGAAAAAGTAATAGAGCTGTTGGCTGAAATAAGGTGTTTTGAATTATTTATGGTAAAATGCCTACGCGTTAAAACAAGAGTAAACCTGGGCTTCACCACTGTATAGCTCTGTTGTCTCAAGAAGGTGGCTTAAGTCTCAAAACCTGTCACCTAATCAAACACCACCAATGTCATAAGACTGTTAAGTGTTAAATGATATGTGCCCATTTTTTAATATAATGCCTAAAGTGTAATATGTGCGTAATGAATAGTAGTTGATATTATCTATTTTCATTTTCAGACATTTTTATCAAGTTACTGCTGTGCAAGGCACTGTGCTGTGTGGGAGGAGGGGCCAGAAAATAATAAACATGCTCCCTGAAAGCAGGGATACACAAGTATATTCATATAATGGTTTATCATTGATCATAGGCTTCTAGCCTATAAATTCATATACCATAGAACTTACACAGTAAATCAAGTATTTGGGGTTCTTAGCTAAAACTTTGGGTTATTCCATACTATAGTACGATTTTATTTATAAAAATTTGAAGTAAAAGGAATCTTAATTGCTTTTTTCTAGAAATACTGTAAAAATTGTGGGCAAGACTGTCAATAAATCTAAAGCATATGTAGCTGATAGTTTGAATTCCGTTCCCCACTTAAGCGTTCACCTAACTTTTATAGTTACTATTTCTTTTTTTTTTTTTTTTTAAGATTTTATTTATTTATTTGACAGAGAGACACAGAACACAAGCAGAGGGAATGGGGGAGGAAGAAGCAGGCTTCCCGCAAGCAGGGGAGCCCGATGTGGGCCTTGATCCCAGGACTCTGGGATCATGACCTGAGCCGAGGGCAGCCG
Organism: Mustela putorius furo; assembly: GCF_011764305.1. Taxonomy (NCBI): domain Eukaryota; kingdom Metazoa; phylum Chordata; class Mammalia; order Carnivora; family Mustelidae; genus Mustela; species Mustela putorius. The sequence continues at coordinate 38,903,224 of NW_025421987.1, forward strand.
CTTAATGGCTGAGCCACCCAGGTGCCCTAAAAGTGTTTATTCTTGAAACTCTTTCCTTTCTTCTTAGATTGGTTAATTTAGTAGACCAGTAAAAGCAACAAGGACCCAGATGCGAAGTGGCCTGTCTGCTTAGATTAGCTCCCCATGAGGTCCCAAGTTGGGTTCACATCCCATGCAGATGAACACATCCCAAGGGGAAAAAAGTGTTTCTCATGGCCTGTATCTTTTTAAAAAGCAAGGAGATTATTTCCACAGGCTTTCCAACAGACTTTGCCTTTCCTTTATTGGTCAGAACATCATTATATGCTCATTTCCAAACCAGTTATTCTCAAAGAAACTAGAATTACCTTGATGGCTTACCAAAATTGGAGCCAACTTAGGGTTTTGTTGGCAAGATAAAAATAGAAACTAGCTAAGCATAGTCATCTGCTACATAAACTTTTCTAATGGAGTTGCTGGGTGGGTAGATTAAATAAAATGAATAGGAATGTGTTTCACAAAATGATGTGGTACTGTACTAGAATACAAGGTAATGTTATTAGCTGGAATTCTACGTATTTTATAACTTTTTGACTAACTATAAGAATGTCAAACAGATTTATGATACCTTTTTCTAAGAAGGTAAACTGTGTACAAAATGAAGTATGAAGTGCCCCAGGATTTTATATGTAAATAATATTGTCCTGGAATCTTGGTATGTAGCTCTTACATAACACCTCATACTTTCCCCCAGCAGACCCTCTTCTTTCTGGAATGACGAAATTACTATACAGTGTATTAACCAGTAGCAATTTAGAGAGGACCTTGTGAAATGAAAGAAACAGAACTGGGCCTCCGATGTCGTGATTTGTCACTGCAGTGTTCTGCAAGGTGGAGGGAGTGATGACTCATAGATCAGATGGTTGCCTATGCTTGGAGTTTTTACCCTTATACAGCAGGATTTTGTTTTGTTTTTAACTCTTTATAAATATGGTGGAAAACCCTACAGTCTATGACTATAGGAATCTTGGTTGTAAGTTACATTTACTTTTTATCCTCGAAGTAGGAATCAAGCACATAAAGGCAAAATTTTTATGTAATCATTAAGTTGATTTCTCTATGAGTACAACTATATATGCCACATTATTTTAAAGTAAGCAATTGTTTTTAAAGTAGGTATCGTGCTTTTTTTTTTTAAATGATGGGAAGCAACAAGAATAGGTGTATGTTGTAATAGGAAGGAGTTATTAAATAACATACAAAACCTAATGTAGCATGAAATCATGTTATCTTGGATATTATGGAAATTTGAGATAGGATTAATTTTCAGTGTACTGTAACTTGCAATATAATTTGCTTATTTCAAGTTAAGATGTTGTGGGATGCCTCTATGTGAAAAAGCATTAAGTAGTGAAACAAAAGATTTTAGTTTGGACTATTTTTATTTTCACTATTTTCATAGATAACAATAAAGGGGTGATTAATGGATACAAAATATTATGTTGTATGACCATATATATCAAACTGCCAAATGCTTAGCCCTATTCAGTGATTAAGTCAATATAAGTCTATCTAATGAATAATTTTTATTTTGTTTGCTGTGGGAAGGAAGCAAGTTCAGATTTATCTTATAAAACAGATATTGTATATAATGGAGTACAAAGTTTGCTTAGATTAAGAGAATATACAAGAGCATACAAAGAAATTTTCCTGGGGTTGCCTGGGTGTCTCAGTTGGTTAAGGGCCCAACTCTTGATTTTGTTCAGGTCATGATCTCAGGGTCTTAAGATAGAGCTCTGCATTGGGCTCAGTGCTGAATATGGAGCCTGCTTAAGATTCTCTCTTTCCCTCTCTCTGCACTCCTCCCCTGCCTCCTGCTCACTCAACCACATGCATTCTCTCTCTTTCTAGAAAAAAAAAGAAATTTACCAGCTTACAGTAGACTGGTATAACATCCTGTTCTCTGTCAGGAAGATTGGGAGAAAATAGAGGGGTATTTATTCACTGTTTACTTGTTTATCTCGTATTGGGGTGCTTTGGTGAAAAAGCTTTAGAAGTACAATGGGAACCCGTAGTGCTGTGGGAATTGAAAATTTAATGTTCAAAAAAGCTCATTACCTTGGACCAGTTCATGGAAGTTTCTCAAAGTGTATAAGTTAGATCCAAAAACTTTCAGACCTGGAAAACTTATTTTCCAACTCTGTCAGAGAAAGTACTTTAGGAGTTAAATAAACTCTTAATTGGGACTCTGTTCCTAGAGCTACTGATGATGGGTTCTGAGTTTTATGTTGAAGACAAAAGCAAGTTCCTGGAAGAAACTAAGGCTTTGGTTGTATGGGGACCTGACCTCTATGTCAGTTGCTTGACTTAGCCCAAGTATTGTCCTAATTGCCCTAACTTTCTAAAGCCACTTTTTTTTTTTAAAAAAAAAGATTTTGTTTATTTATTTATTTGACAGACAGAGATCACAAGTAGGCAGGGAGGCAGACAGAGAGAGAGGAGGAAGCAGGCTCCCCACTGAGCAGAGAGCCCGATGCCGGACTCCATCCCAGGACCCTGAGATCATGACCTGAGTCGAAGGCAGAGGCTTTAACTCACTGAGCCACCCAGGTGCCCCTCTAAAGCCACTTTTGTATTTCTTTCCTCCTTTGCAGAATAACTAGTTACAGGATAACTAAGAAAACAGGCCAAAGATCATTGTGGTTCAAGTGTGAGTCTCAGTTTTAGTTTAACAGGGAGTAATTATTCACTTTATTCATTATTTGAGCACTTGGGGTTCTCTGGAATCAGATACCAAGAAAGAGTTGTTTAAGATGTTCATTAGGGATCAACACATGTGAAACAAAGAGGGCAGATGCCGAATTGGGCAGAGAAGTTGAAATGCCGTTCAAGCCTGGAAAAGTTCTTAGCTGACCCTGTGGCGAGATCTGGAGTGAGTCTTATGAGAGTATTCCACATCCGGTTGACATGGCTGGATTTTTATACCTCCAGTGTGCTCGATCACCAAGTGCAGGTGGCCAGCAAAGGCTGTGATTGTGGGCCAGGCAGCTCTCTGCATCTGAGGCCAACCCTGAAGGAGTGATAGCTACTGGCTATCCACTGGCGACACTCCCTGTCCTTTCTTGAAGGGGAATCTGGATGCTTCATCTCCCTGTCTCATTTGATAACACTGTTGCCTGGAGGCAGAGACTATTGTCCTTCCTGCCACAGAGGATTGTTTAGAAGCAAACTGTAGAAATCAGCCTAGTTAATTGAGGCAGAGAGTGCAGGGTCTTAATAAGCCTGGGCATTGGAGTCAGACTGCTGAGGTTCAAATCCCACCTGTAAAGCTTGCCAATTTTGTGAACTTGGGCAAAGTTACTTAAGTCTCCATTCCTTGGGCTTTTCATTTATAAAATAGCAATGGCATTAGTGGGTATGAAGTTATTAAGTAACTCTTCACTGAGTGCTTATTTTCTTTGCCGAGGCACTGTTTTCTTTGCCCTCGTGAAACTTGCACTGTAGGGAGTGACCCACGTAATAAAAAAGTGAGTTAAAAAGAAAAATTATATTCTTTCAGGTAGTTAATTGTAAGTGGTATGAAGAAAAGCAGGGTAAGAGCATTGAGGATGACAGTGGGACCAGGGGGATTATTCATGGGAGTGAGGAAACACTTTCCAGGCAGGAGCACAGCAAGCGGAAACGTCTGAGTTGCTGGAGCCAAGATTAAAATTTAACTGTGTTAAAGTATCAGAAATGGACAAAAGTCCAGGGAATGCCTGTATTTTATATTTTGAAAACTCATGTTTTCATGACTTTCTTATTCTGTCCTGAGAGATAGATTAAGAGCTGGTTTGGGGATGTATTTGCAACCATTTCTCTGCCTGTAATACAGTGGAATAGAAAAAGCTTAAGTTATGCATAATCATTATCAGGTATTTCTCCTCTTAACATTGACTTTAAAAAATAAAATCATCTTGATTTGCTGTGTAAGAATATTAACCAGATGAATGCAAGTTTGTGGATCTGGTGAATGCATATCTAAATTTATAGAATTATTATTTAGGCTCTTAATTCTCTTACTAGTTTGATACCACTATTTCTAATGTCTGCTGTCTTTGGCATAAATAATACATGCCTAAAAATAATACAGTTAAAAACTACAGAATGATTAGTTTCCATGGTGGCTAGGATTAGTCAGCTGCGTGATAAACCCACAAGGTAGCTGAATCATGAATAAGCCCTTTGATTTCCGCTAATCATTGCTCATACATTTGGAGGTTCTCACTGTTGTTTTAAAGGGAATGTATATAAATACTTATTTTTAAAAATGAGAACAGATACCTGTATTGCCTCATGAACTTTCTCCTCATGAATACCTTCATTTGAATCATCTGTGAGGAAGATTTGATCATCTGTGAGGAAGCTCTACTAAATGTCTTCTTGTTCATCCTTCAAGATTCTGCTTACTCTTTTCTAAGTCATTCCTGTCCTGCCCAAGTCCAGGTTTGATGCCTTTGCTTTATGCTCTTCCAAATCAGCCTGACAGCTCCTAAAGGAGCACATGTGTCACTTGTTGTTACTACATATTTGCCTTTATATCCCACCACGCCAGGAATTCCATGGGGGAGAGATTGTGTCTTACTACTCCCTTATATTTTATATTTTCATTCTGTAATACACAGCACCTGGCACATCCTTGATGCTTAAAAATCTGTTTAGTTTTAACAGATAAAGTTATGGTTAAATACACTTAATAGCTAAGAAAAAAACTAGCCAAGGGACTAGATTGGTTCAGGTAGCAAGAAGGTAGAAATATACTAGGTGCCTTTTAGATACTAGCCAAGATTAGCTTGTAATAACAGAATACAGTTAGTAGTCATCACTATTACTTTTCTGTTAGGCTTACTTTTGGTCCCATGCAACAACCTCATTAGATTTTACAGATGAAACTGAGGTTCAAAAGTTTGAAAGAATTTGATTTGCCTGAGGATATAATTTGTAAATTCAACTCAGTTCTGTCTGACTCAAAGCCTTAGTCTCTGTTTCAATAAAAAGAACAGGACAAATGAAATGGTACTCATCAGTTCTCACTTGTATAATGTTTAGAATACTGTTTTTTATTTTATTTGCTCCCCTTTAGAAGAAACATTGAGGGACACCTGGGTAGCTCAGTTGGTTGAGCCTCTGACTCTTGATTTTGGCTCATGTTATGATCTTCCAGGTTGGGTCATGGGATTGGACTCCATGCCCAGTCTGCTTGTCCCTCTCCTACTACTCACCACTCCCCTTCCCCACATTCATGTACTGTCTCTCTCAAATAAATAAAATCTTCAAAAATAAATAAATAAAACAAACTTTGATATTATGAAATCCTCCAGAAAAGAGTAGTCTTGGGAGAGATCTGAAAAAATTTTTGAAAGTTAAAGGCACTACAGAGAATTTCCTTGGAAGATGGACATCCTCTTTGTGGCTATAGCAGTTGGAAGAAATAGGGCCAGAGGGTAGAAGCAATGGGGAAGTAGATTTTTGTGGGATATAAGGCACTAAGAGGAGATTTAAAAAAAAGAATTGCTTTTTCAACATTGAAGCCTTGCTTAAATAGTGGTATTACTGATGAAATTCTTAAAAGCGTTTTATATTTCACAAGGAACATTCACAGTTATAATTCAGCCACAACTGTGGCATAGATATTAGCATTATTCCTACTTTTCAAATGAAGGTACAAAGAGATTTTGATTTGTCCAGATCCTCCTGCAGCATATCACTGGTAGAACCAGGGTCTCCAAAGTAGGCTGACTCAAAATTTCATGCTCTTTCCACTTGATAGGCAGGTGACCATGTATCATGCATGCTATGTAGGAAATACCGTATTTGAGGAAAAGTTAGACTGTGATTGTCACGTTGTCTTCTGACTCTGAAAATTTTTTTCTGAAGATTAAAATTAGACCTCATTTGTTTGTTCACTACTTCTTTGAAGACTTGTCTAGCACATTTCCCAAATACAAGTCTGTCTCTAGGGCACCTGGGTGGCTCAGCGGGTTAATAAGCCTCTACCTTTGGCTCAGGTCATGATCTCAGGGTCCTGGGATCCAGCTGAAATCAGGCCCTCTGCTCAGCAGGGAGCCTGCTTCTCCCTCTCTTTCTGTCTGCCTCTCTGCCTACTTGTGATCTCTCTCTCTCAAAATCTTCAAAAAAAAAAAAGTCTGTCTTTAAACTTTGGTTTTTTTTCTTATTATCTAAGTGGTCTCCAGAAAAATTTGTTCTTTTTGTATTCCAGTCTTTTGCAGTTCCTTAGCTGCTAACTTAATAGGCCCTTCTGCATCTTGAGGAAGCTGGAAAATCCTAGTAAACCAGATTCCCCTTTTCTTTACTTCCTTCCTCCTCTTCCTCCCTCCCTTCTTCCAATTTAATTTTCCTACTGAGAACACAAAAATCTTTATCTCTCTTATTGTGACACTTGGACTATGGTTATCTGGTTTATTTTTTTCTTTCTAATTCAATTCCATTATTTCCAGTGGGCATAAGTATACCCTACCGTTTATCAATAAATAACCAGCCTTGATAGTCTCTACCTTATCACCAATGTCATCTTTAAGTTCTTGATACTTTTCTTGACTGTTAGAGAAACCACATGGAGAAACAGTCTCCTGGTTCTCCATGTGGTTTTCATCTTTGTTTTCACTCATACTTGTTTCTTTAATCAGTTGGTTCTTCTTTATTAACTTTATCCAGCATTTCCTTATTAACTTTATCCAGCATTTCCCTTCTGAAGAGTGTATCAAGCCAGAACTCCACTGTTAACGACTTCATTGTTACACTCTCCTCCCCAGTTCTTCACTATCTTGGTTAATGGATTACAAATTGTGCCCCATGGAGTATGTGGTTCCCTAGTGATCCTTCAGTGGCTCCAGAAAGACCAAAACACTACTCAACCCTGCCTGAATTAATCCCCAATCTCAGGTTTGTTTTTGCTTTTTCTGTTCTGTATTTTTTCTATCTGGACTAAACTTATTTTCACCTATCTGTTCCCCTTACCTCATCCATATTGGTTTGTACATTTCCCACATCTGAATCAATTTCTTCTCTGCTTCCAGTGTGTGGTCATTTTGGAAGGCAGCTGTGCTCACCACTATACTACCAATGCCCAGTGTGTTGTGATTTTGAACACTAAAGTCATTTTGCTTTATAGTACATTTGTTTAAAGCCAATGAAAGCTCCTTTTATTCATAGTCCTTATTCCCTAAGTTTAACACCGTGCCTTTTCAAATAGGAGCTCAATAAACATTTAATAAATTGAATTCCATTGACACTCAAGCCATAACTTTCCAGAGCTTTTCAGCTTCTCATCTTGCCTGCATTCCTTCCCCTACTGTAATCTGTTAGTTGAATTAAACATCATCCTTCTCATAACAGTTCCCACTTGGTTGTTTCCTATTGTATATAGGCTAAAGTCCACTTGGCATTCATTTCAAGACCCGCATATTAATCTCTACCTTTGCATCCTTATTTTTCACTTCTACTGTAATATAAACCTTTTATTCCAGTCAAACTGGTCTGTTAACTGTTCCTGCAAATTTTATTTCCATTCTTGGGGCACCTGGGTGGCTCATTGGGTTAAAGCCTTTGCCTTCAGCTCAGGTCATGATCCCATGGTCCTGGGATGGAGCCCTGCATTGGGCTCTCCGCTCAGCGGGGAGCCTGCTTCCTCCTCTCTCTCTACCTGCCTCTCTGCCTACTTGTGATCTCTGTCAAATAAATAAATAAAATCTTAAAAGAAATTTATTTCTGTTGTTTTGTTCTTGTTATTTACCCCACTTGGAATGCCTTTGCTGTCCTCCTTTTCTTAGTTTGTGCTAATTCTGTCTGACCTTCAAGAATTCTTCCCTAAACATTCTAATCTTTGTAATTTTAGTAAATAAGTGTGTATTATTTGGTACTCAAATATTTATTGATCTTTTACCCTTTATGGTTGTTTGGGGCATTATGAGCTTTTTATATGTACATGTATTTTATCTCCCTTATTAAATTGACAGTAATTATTAAGTTATACCAGCAATCAAAAATAAACTTTATGCTTTGGGATCTGCAATCAGTTTTCTGTTTGTTCTTGAACAGTTCATTCTTTGGGTTTTTGAGATTGCACACCTACAAAGTAAAGAAGTTGAACTGAATTTCTTAAACTGTTCTGTGATCTGCTTTTAAAAAAAAGAGGAAGGAAAAGGGAAATTGCTTTCAGAAAAAAAATAAAGATAATACATTAAAAATTTTTTATTGTAAGATATAGTTTGTCAGAAAAGTTATAAAGACAGGTAATACATTAAAATACATTCATGGTAAGATTTAATTTGTCAGATGGTGAAAGTAAAGCAGGAAAGAAGAGAGGTGTGTTGCAATATAAATGGCCAGAGAAGCACCTCAGAGAAGGGGACATTAAGCAAAGACATGAAAGAGAGATGGGGGTGGCTATCTAGGAGAAGAGTACTCCAGGCATGGGGACAAGTACAAAGATCCTGGGGCAGAATGAACGTGTCTTTGAGAATTGACAAAGAGTTCAGTATGTGTATGCAGAATGATTATGGAGAAGAATAGCTGGAGAGGTGGTTAGAATGGTAATGGTAGGGAGGACAGGATGTAGGGCTGGATAAACCATTGGAAAGACTTCACATGGTTTATTATGTTCCTTGGTATTTTCTATGGGATACATTGCATAAGAATATGTAATTTTGAATTTTAATAACTGTAGACCATTCAGGAATGAGGTACTTTTAACTATTTTAGAATTTTATATTTTACTCTAAAGAAGTGGTAATAGTTTAGAGTTGACTACTTATGTCAATTCTTTTGCTTTAGGGTTTGTGGTTATAACTTTTTTTTTTTTTTTTAACCATAGGTAAATTAACATGATGGATTTCTCCAAGCTACCCAAAATACTTGATGAAGATAAAGAAAGCACGTTTGGTTATGTGCACGGGGTCTCAGGACCTGGTAAGTAATATGTCATAATCTCAATAGTAAAGAAGATTCCTAACTTCAATTAATGTCTTTTTGAGGTGTATTAGGTAAAATATATAGGTTTCTGTTCACCCATATGTCTTTTTGTCCCTAAAAGATTTCATAGTTGCTATAAGACTGAGTTAATGCCTCCATCATAAGAGCTTCTCTTGCATTCGCTATCTTAATTTGATAATTTTTGGATGCTAATTTGTAATATCCTATTTATTATGTAAGTGTATAATTGAAGTTCAGAGTTTTAGATATGTCTGTTTTTTTGTTGAATCTGTGGTCTATATAGCTTTTAGTATGTAATACCTTGCAGATAATAGGCATTCAGTAAATATATGTTTATGTGGTTTGAACTTAAATAATTTTTTTCAGAGCTTTTCTCAACAATATCCTTGGCTCCTTGCATATATGAATCCTTCTGAACATTTATGTCAGATATTGCATAACTAGCTATCTGTGGGAAAGAGGTTTTATGATGTGAAAAAAATAGAAAGCAGTTTAAAAACTTTGTTTATTCTCCCAGAACTTGGGGTACTGCATTTTAAAAGATAAATCTCATTCTAATATTCATTTTACTTCAACTACAAAATATGATTCACTGGTTTTCCATAGGTAAACCACTCATTGATTTATAGTCCTTAGTGCCATGAATATTTTTCCTTATGTCTTTTTATAAACCTCATGCTATAGGCTTTTTTGTTTTAATCACAGTAGAGGTGATGACCCCTTTTTAGTTTTTGTGCACATGAAGTCAGTCAGTCACAGTGTTTATTTCTTCCTATGAAGCTTCTACAGCTTAGAACACGGTGTCTTGAGCGTGAACTCATCGGCAAAAATACTTTTCACTGTCTTCAGTCTCTTGCCAACAGGTTTCCTCTTCATGATCAGAAGGGTCTTTGGGAAAGTCAGGCAACACTCAAGAACCTTTAGGGAAGAGACAAAAAAAGAACACCATCAGGGGCGCCTGGGTGTCTCAGTCGTTAAGTGTCTACCTTTGGATCAGGTCATGATCTCAGGGTCCTGAGATTGAGCCCCTCATCGGGCTGCTTCTCCCTCTCCCACTCCCCCTGCTTGTGTTCTCTCTCTCTCTCTCTGTCAAATATACTAAAATCTTGGGGTGAGGGGAGAAAAAAGAATACCAACAAAAGAGTTTAGGTCAAAATACTTTTCTGAAACTTAGAGTAAACTACTCCTGGAACCTCTTTATTATTCTTAAGTACTAAATAAAATGGTAGAGAAATGGCATACTTTGGGGTTTATGAAATACGATTTAAAATTTTAGGGGCACCAGGGTGGCTCAGTTGGTTAAGGGTCAGACTCTGATTTCGGCTGAGGTCACGATCTCAGGGTTGTGAGATCAAGCCCACAGAGTTGGGCTTCATGCTGGTTCTGGAGCCTGCTTAAGATTCTCTCTCTTCCTCTCCCCTCCCTCCTTAAACGAATAATAAAATAACATTTTAATTGTCTCTATCATTTCAGTTCATCCTAATTATTCTTACACAGTAGTATAGAGTTAAATATTATGAAATTAACAAATCTTTATTGTTCTAATCCAAGTTAATTAAGTATTAATACTTTAACGCTTTCCACTTGAATATTAGCTAATACATAGTTCTAATTAATTGCATCAGAAGACTAAATACTAAAAATACAGTTATACTTATTAATTGAAACTTCACCCACTGGTGATGACTAATTATAAACATCCTTTGAAGGGATGAAAGATCTATGAAAAATATTATTATTTTTTAAAGATTTTATATCTTAGATAATCTCTACACCCATTGTGGGGCTTGAACTCACAATCCTGACATCAGGAGTTGCATGCTGTGCCAACTGAGCCAGCTCGGTGCCCCTGAAAAAAATTTTTTTGATGCATATGTGAGTTTTTCTAGGTAGAGCTGTCATTAGTTTATCAAAGGTGTCCTTGTCCCAGAAGAGTTTTAAGAACCAGTAATATGAAGTGTTAGAAATGAAAATAAAGATGTTATTTTATATATTGTTTCTCAAAGGAATGGTGACAACACAGCGAACTGATAATTGTGTTGCATTTTACCATGCTACTTGCTAAAGTTCTTGTTCTAACTTTGGTTTAAAAATTTTTTTATTGTTCCCAAATCCATCATTTCTTGCTTTATAGCAACTTCAGTTGGTCAAAATTTTGTCTCAGTGCTGCTAGGTAAGGGTTTGCCATATAGAACTTCAGAATTTTTGAAAATAATTTTCATGTGTATTATGTAAATGAAATGAATAAGCTTTAGCCTAACAGATTTCTTTTGTTTACCTGTATATCATCTGCTAAAAATGCATATTTTTGTGAAACTGTATGTATGTTTCATAGCAGGTGTTTTATTTTTCTTAATGTGTGAGAGAGGTGTGTTACTGGATTGATCAGATATTTCAGTTACCTGTAACTGTTCACAGAATCTTAAGTTACCAAATACTCATTTGTTCTTTTCAGTGGTCACAGCCTGTGACATGGCAGGTGCGGCCATGTATGAGCTGGTGAGAGTGGGCCACAGTGAGCTGGTTGGAGAGATTATCCGATTGGAGGGTGACATGGCTACTATTCAGGTGTATGAAGAAACTTGTATCCTTTTTGGTTCAATTTCTTGTCACTTTCTACAAGTCCGAATTTAAGGATTTATGGCAAAGGTGGAAGCAGCAACAAGCAGTCACATCAAAAGCATGAAATCTTGGTGTTGTAAAGAAACCTGATTTATACAAGAATTTGAGGAAAGGTACTAGGAATTACTGATCTTATTTTAAGCAGTTAGTATTGTCTTCTGAACTTTTATTGCCCTTTATATTTTGGTAGTTCACAAACTTTACGGGAAACCAATTACAGTTTTTCTTAAGAGTAACATACTGTAGAGGAAAGCATAAACAATAACAACATCTATTTTTATGGTTAAAATTCTCTGATCATGATTTCTGTTTAAAATAGAAAATTTTATGAATAAGTCACTACTCTATCTTATCCTAATAAATGCTGGATGACATGTTGCATTATAACTTTAGCACTAGGGAATTTTTACTACTTGTTTGATTATCATACTTTTGGCTTTTAAACAAAGTATTTATTTTTAGTTTTCTATGAAAAAGAGATAACGTGTTAGGCTTTGTGAAGAGGAACCGCTTTTTTTTAACTTCACTTACATATTTTACTTAAATTGATTTTCAGGATCAGCGTTAATTCTTATTTATTACTATTATTTGAAATTTTTTTTTTTATTGAAGTAGAGTTGGCATACAATATAATACTAGTTTCAGGTGTATAACATAGGGATTTGACAGTTAACATTCTTTATGAAATGCTTACCATGATAAGTGTAGTTCTCATCTGTTACTGGACAAAGTTATTATAATATTATTGGCTATATTCCCCATGCTGTACCTTTTTATCCTCATGATTATTTTATAACTGGAAGTTTGTACCTCTTAATATCCTTCACCTATTTTGCCCATCTACCCAACCTTCTCATCTCTGGCAACCACTAGGTTGTTCTCCGTATTTAATGAATCTGTCTCTGTTTCTGTTTCTGTGTTTTCATTTGTTTTGTTTTCTAGATTCCACACATAAGTTAAATTATATTGTATTTGTTTTTCTCTATTTTTCTCTGTCTTACTTCATGTTTTACTTCATTTTTCTCTGTCTTACTTCATTTTTCTCTGACTTAACTTCATGGACCTTCTAGGTCCACCCATGTCGCAAATGGCAAGATTTCATTATTTTTTTGTGGCTGAGTAATATTTTATTGTGTAATATAGAGTGTGTGTGTGTGTGTATACATACACACAAAATGAAACATAATACACAATATATTCTCTCTATATACACATCTCCACATCTCTGTATTCTCTCTGTATACACATGCCATAATATTCTTTATACACACAAACACACATCATTTATATCCATTAATCTATCTGTGGACACTTAGGATACTTACCTATCTTGGCTGTTGTAAATAATGTTGCTATAAATACAGGGGCGGCATTGGTTCTTTGGCTATTTAATTAAGCTTTACTTGATAGAACTTTTTTGCCATACTAAAATACGTTTTTTCAGGTAGCTGTTCTTGCTGTGTGAGTGGTGGGGTGCTAAATCAAAATAAAATTATCTGAAAATTTAAATAAAATTAGAGGTCTTTGTAGCTATGAAATCATGACTAATTAAAAGAAATTTTTAAAGGTTTTTTTTAATCTAATGTTAGCTTTATATTTCAATCTTTTATGTGGTTTGAAGACTTAAAAACAAATGAACATGTATACAGTGACAGCCCTTTCCACCTTTGTCATCCTATATCTGACCAGTTTTCCATACACGCATGCAGCCATTTTTATCAATTCCTTTTATTGTATATCCTTCTAGTTTGTTAATTGCATATATGAACCAATATAAATGTGTTTTTTTCTAACCTTTTTTCCCCAAAAGACCACATATCATATGCCGTTCTACACTTTGCTTTTTTTACTTAAAAATACATCTATTATGGAAGATGGATAGGGATGTGATAAAGTATAGGAAAATGTTAATGGTAAGATCTAACTGGTAGATAAAAGAATTCACTGTAAAATTCTTTCAACTTTGCTCTAGGTTTGAAAAGTTTCGTATTGGGGGCGCCTGGGTAGCTCAGTCAGTTGAGGTTCTGCCTTTGGCTCAAGTCATGATCCCAGAGTTCCAGAATTGAGCCCCACATTGGGTTCCCTGCTTGGCAGGGAGTCTGCTTTTCCCTCTGCCTTTCATCCCACTCATGCTCTCTCTCCCACTCTCACTCTCTCTCAAATAAATAAATAAAATCTTTAAAAAAGAAAAAAAAGGAAAAGTTTCATACTGGAAATGAAAATACATTTTGCAGGGATGCCTGGGTGGCTCAGTCAGTTAAGCCACTGCCTTCGGCTCAGGTCATGATCCCAGGGTCCTGGGATCAAGTCCTGCATCGGGCTCCCTGCTCAGCAGGGAGCCTGCTTCTCTCCGCCTCTGCCTGCCACTCTGCCCACTTGTTCGTGCTCGCTCGCTCTCTCTCTCTTTCTCTCTCTCTGACAAATAAATAAATAAAATCTTTAAAAAAAAATACATTTTGGAGATCTTTCTAGAGCAATTAATTGAAAATCCTCTATTTTGTTTTAAAAGCTACATAGAGTTCCATCATATGAATATACCATTATTTATTAATCTCTTTAATGATAAAAATTTTGGTTGTGTCTAGTCTACATATGTTATAAACAGTGTTATAGTGTAATTATAGTACAAATTCATGGGAGTTTGATTCTTGGGTCAAGGTTTGTTTTTTTTTTTTAAAGTTTTGTTTTTTTTTTTTTGACAGAGATCACAAGTAGGCAGAGGCAGGCAGTGGAAGGGAAGGGGGTGGAAACAGGCTCCTTGATGAGCAGAGAGCCCAATGCGGGGCTCGATCCCACGACCCCGAGATCATGACCTGAGCCAAAGGCAGAGGCTTAACCTACTGAGACACCCAGGTGCCCCTGGGTCAAGGTTATGTGTTTTAAATTTTGATAGATTTTGGTGAGTTGCTGTCAGTAAAAGTTGTACTGATTTTACTCCTCTATCAATCAACAAGTATGTGAACAACATGGTTTCGGTGTGCTTATTTGCAGGTTTTATTCTTTTCCTTTTCAAAATCACTTATTAATTTTTAAGATTTTAAGATTTTGCTCAGGTACTAATATCCTTTCTGTGGGACTGATATTCCTTAGTAGTATAGTTGAAACAATGTATTCACTATGTATTGCTTCTGTGCTTAGCTCTGTGGTTCCCAAACTGTGCAGAAGGCACACTGAGCAGCTGCTGCAAACTCAGGTGACGTGCCAGGATATTTAAAATTTTTGAGGTTAACATCAGAATATTAGACATACTGTCAGACATCATGTGAACCAGTAACTTCAGTTAATAGACACTTTCATTATTCTACTATACTATATTCTTGTCAATGATGTCATATCTTTGCAAAACTGAGTGGTGATTGTTATGCTGAAAAGCAGGTATCATACAAAAATGAATGTGGAACAGGTATTTGTCTGATTCTAATGTTTGAAAATTTTACAGTACATTTGAAGAAGTGATGTTATTTAAAAATGAAATTAAAATGCCATTTTTTTCTTTCAATCTCTATATATTTTTCTCTTAAAGTGACACTCAGTTGTTAGGACATACATATTTGTTAAGTTGGTTGGATAGAACTATTTAATAAATGGAATTATTAAATATATATTTTGTCATAGGCTGCTGTGAAAAAGTTACTGAAACACCGAGGATGTTGCAAATTAAGGAAGTTTGAGAATTTCTGTTTTAGCTCCTTAAGTATCATCTCCTCTTCCAACTGTGGTATTTCCTTCTTATAGGGTTTCTAAACTTTCATAGTGAGTTTTCCTCAACTACTGTTTCTAGCTGGTGTATCTGTTGGAGATCCTGTACTCCGCACTGGTAAACCCCTCTCAGTAGAACTTGGGCCTGGCATCATGGGAGCTATTTTTGATGGTATTCAGAGACCTTTGTCAGATATCAGCAGTCAGACTCAAAGTATCTACATTCCCAGAGGAGTAAATGTGTCTGCTCTCAGCAGAGATGTCAAATGGGATTTTACACCTTGCAAAAACCTACGGGTATGTCTTTTTAACCAAGATTTCTAAAGTTGGTGAAAGAATGTGAAATAGATGTTTAGTGAACTATTTTGTACTTTATCAAATAAAAATAGACCACAGAAGCATAGTTTAAATTTTTCTTTAAATCTGCTAGAAGAATTATAGAACTAATGTGTTTTATTGATAAGTGAGGCAGATGATTTAAATAATGGCAGCAAGGATGAATCTACTTGGCATTTATTTAAACATTAAACAGCTTGATGTTTATTTGAACATTAAACAGCAAATGTACTTGCTCTCTAGGTTGGTAGTCACATCACTGGTGGAGATATTTATGGAATTGTCAATGAGAACTCACTCATCAAACACAAAATCATGTTACCCCCACGAAACAGAGGAACTGTAACTTACATTGCTCCACCTGGAAATTACGATACCTCAGTAAGTATTATGTAAACTTTAAATAAACTTTATCTTTATTATGTAAACTTGATCTAAACTTTATTATGTAAAGTGTGGCGCTACCTGATAATTGTCCCATTTTAGTGTCCTAAATAGTCATAGAATTGATACTTAATGTATACTTAATGTGTAGGTTTTAAATAGCTCCCATATTTTTTTTTTTTTTTTAACCATGATGATTTGGTACCCTTATCATTGCAAAATGATTACCACAATAGGGTTAGTTAGTACTTCATCAGAGCACTTTGGGTGCTTAATGTGTGTGTGTGGGTGTGGTGAGAACATTTAAGATCTACTCTGTTAGCAGCTTTTAAGTATGTAATACAATACAGTGAACTACAGTCATCATGTTATATATTAGATTCACTTACTCATTTTTTTTTCCAAGTTTTAATTCAAATTCCTGTTAACATACAATGTAATAATAGTAGTTGCAGGTGTAGAATTTAGTGATTCATCAGTTACATATAACATCCAGTGCTCATCACAACAGGTGGCCTCTTTTTTTTTTTTTTTTTTTTTTTTAAGATTTTATTTATTTATTTGACAGAGAAGAGAGACAGCAATGGAGGGAACACAAGCAGGGGGAGTGAGAAAGGGAGAAGCAGGCTTCCCACCGAGTGGGGAGCCTGATACGGGGCTCAGTCCCAGGGCTCTGGGATCATGACCTGAGCTAAAGGCAGACCCTTAAGGACTGAGTCACCCAGGTGCCCCTGCAAGGGGCCTCTTTAATACCCATCATCCATTTAGCCCAACCCTCTCCCCAACCCAGTAACTCTCAGTTTGCCTCTACAGTTAAAAGTCTGTTTTATGGTTGCCTCTCTTCCCCGCCCCGTGTTCATCTATTTTTCTTAAATTCCACATACAAGTGAAATCCTGTGCTATTTGTCTTTGACTGACTTATTTCACTTTTAGCATAATACTCTCTAGGTCCATCCACATTGTTGCAGATGGCAAGATTTCATTCTTTATCTATGGCTGAGTAATATTCCTCCATACATACATGTATATATATAAAAAATATATATATATATATCAAAAGAGCCCAAATATCCATCTACTGATGAATGGATGGGTATTTGGGCTCTTTTCATGGTTTGACTATTGTTGATAATGCTGCCATAAACATTGGGGTGCATGTATCCCTTTGAATCATATTTCTGTATCTTTTGGGTAATTACCTACAGTGAAATTGCTGAGTTGTAGGGTAGTTATATTTTTAACTTTTTGAGGAACCTGTTTTCCTCAAAATGTGGTTCCAGCATAGCTGCACCACAAATTTACATACCCACTAACAGGGCAAGAGGGCTCCCCTTTCTCTACATCCTTGCCAACACCTGATGTTCCCTGTAAATAATTCCTATAATTTTTAAAGATTTTTTTATGATTTTATTTTTAAACTTGGGCTTGGGAATACAAAAAGCAGAACATACTTAGTTTTGTGGTTTTGTTTTTTGTTTGTTTTTTTTTTTTAAGATTTTATTTATTTATTTGACAGAGAGAGATCACAGGTAGACAGAGAGGCAGGCAGAGAGAGAGAGGGAAGCAAGCTCCCTGCTGAGGAAGGAGCCCCATGTGGGACTCGATCCCAGGACCCTGAGGTCATGACCTGAGCCAAAGGCAGTGGCTTAACCCACTGAACCACCCAGGCGCCCCGGTTTTTTGTTTTTTTTTTTTAAGGAAAAGCAATATGTAGTGTAACATTTCTTAACTTATGCTACATTACTTAAAACCTGATCTTTTAGATATAGAATAGACTTACTTTGCTTTTAACTGTCAGTATATATTTATACAGTAAACTGTATGACAGATTATATGAATTCTGACTCTGGATGAGCTATTTAAAACTTAGTCCTTGAATGTTATTGATAGTCATATCATATCAAATACAGTAAACAAACAATAGTCTTTATGGGTATGAAGATAACTTTATTAAGGAGAACATTATAACAAATAATCTGTTCCCAACAAAATGTGATAAAAGAATATTTTTCTAATCATTCCACGAGAATAAGTCTGTTCTCTACAAAATATTTAGAACAAAAGAGTTAAGTAATGATTGGGAATCTGGGCCATCAGCCAACCTGACTCACTAGCTTTGAGACTCATACACTCCTACACGGAATGAAATACTCTGAGGTAGATAATTCAAATTCACTTATCAACAGAATTACTGATACCTATAAGTCTGGATGTTGGGATTGTTTTTGAATAGTTGAAACCATCCCAGTGTTCATAAATGTTAGAGTATTACTCATCGTTTTGCTTTTGTAAATATTTAATATTTAACTTTATTAAATATGTTAGGGTTCTTAATAGGTAAGCATTTTTAATTAAATCAGTATAAGAACATTGTAATAGAGTAAGCACACAAAGCATACAAAGTAAATTCTGAAAGTTTTCATTTCTCCCCAGTCCCAAGAGTGTCATCTGTATCTTTAAAGACTTGTCGCTGTGCATATTCATATAATTTAACTATTCCTCTGTTACTTGAAATACCTCTTTCTCAAAACTCCTGTTTTTTAATTCTTGAAACAGTAATAAGTGCACCTGGTTAAAAAAATGAGAACTCTGTATATAACGATGAGCATTAAGAAATACAGATCTCCTTCTCTACTTCCACATACCACCTCTCCACCCCCAAGAGGAATCTGGAATTACTTTGATTTTAGAGGAAGGAATGTTCATATATTTGACTGTACTTAACATCCTGCCCTATTTTTATAGGATGTTGTCTTGGAGCTTGAATTTGAAGGCGTAAAGGAAAAGTTTAGCATGGTACAAGTATGGCCTGTACGTCAAGTTCGGCCAGTCACTGAGAAGCTGCCAGCTAATCATCCCTTGTTGACTGGCCAAAGGGTTCTTGATGCCCTTTTTCCGTAAGTGTGAGCTGTGTTTTTTTTCCCTCAGGATTATATATGTTTATTGTTTCACTGGTTTATAGATGAAAGGTTTCCTGTGCTAATTCATTAATAAATGTATCTAGAGAAATAATAGTGAACTAGTTAAATATATTCATATATTGCCAGTGCTTGTTATAGAGTCAAATCATTGAAGATTTATTGTTTCACAGTTGCAAAAGGAAAGGTTTTTTTTTCCTGAAAGTTTCTGAAAAAATAAAATTTCCAGAAGAAAATCTGTGCCCAAAGATATGACTATCTTTATTAAGTTATCCTAGAATGAGTAGGTTGGTATCATTCACTATAAGTCAATGGTTTCTAAAATCAACCGAGCTCTACATGCTGCTCACGTCTGCACTTTGCCATTTTCTTCGACTGTTTAAAAATCTCTTTTAATTCTCAGGCTTCACCATACCCTGCTTTACTTTCAACAAATGACTTTATCATTTAATCCCCAGGAATGACTGAAGCCATTGTACAGTAACTCCTTTAACCTTGATCACTAACCCGCATACATCCCACTGACCCTTGAAACCTACTTTGAGTTATTCTCGCTATTTCTCATTAAAATCTTCGATCCTGTGGCTTCTTATTAGTCAGTACCTCCTGTTTCCATATCCTTCAGTATCTAGCTTAAGCTTACTAGTCTGTCAATTTTCTGCATATTTGCCGGGATACTGAATTTTCTTGTTCTTTTGTTTTTGTTACACCTAGCAACATCCCTCCCGGCAGCTTCCCAGCTGTGAATCCGTCCAGCTATCCCCTTCCCTCAGGTCTACACACAGGCTGCTGAGAAAATCAGATAACCAGTGCAAGTTAGTACATCACTGCTGGGTCACGTCCAGCATTTCCCTCTTTACCATTCTCCTCCTCTACTCGGCAGCTGTTTCAGACCTCTACACCTGTGTCAAAGCCTCAGCTCCATTCTTCCTTCTTTGTTTGGCAAAAAGTGATCATGCTAGAGCCTTCACAGAGAACTTAGAGGCCATCACATTTGAAACTCCTTCAGTTAATGTGCACTTCCATTGATTCCTTCTTCCTTTCCTCTTTCTGGAGTATATCCTACCTCATGTCTCCTCAGAGACCTCACTTTAGGCTATCTCCCTTTATATAAGCTTCAAGCTTATCTTCCCTTTATTTCCCATCTAATGAAAAAAATGTCTACCTTCCACCCCTTACTCCTTTCTACCTTCCACTGCTTGTCTCCTCATCTTCATAGCGAGACCTCTTGAAAAAATAAATTGGCCATCTCCACTTTTCCCACTCTAATTCATGTTGCCCACCTAGTTGAAACTACTCTCCCTAATATCATTCACTCCTGTACTGATAATTCAATAAATAAGCTTTAGTATTTCCTTGATTCCTGTAACTTCAGATATTGCTTTCTACTCCTTTCTCCTTGAAATATCCTCTTTCTTTGTTTTTCCTATTAGCTTCTGTCCACAAGTTCTTATTCTCTATTTCAGGTCCCTTCTCCCTTAATTTTGATATTAAGAGTTTTTTCACACTCATGATTAAATATTAAATATTAACATGATGACTTCCAAATCTGTATCTTCCTCCCAGATCTCACCTGAGTTCCACACTCAAATATTCACTTCTATTCATACCTCTCTTTTTGAATGCCTTAGAGGTGCCTCAGAGTCAGTATGTTCATAGCTAAAATCATTATCTTAATCACCACTCTTTGAAAGTTGCTCATCTTTTTTTGTTGTCTCTTGGAACCAATGTCACTGTCATCCATCTGGTAAAATGCCAAATGTGAAATCTGTGACTCCTCTCAATGATCATTCTTACCTGCCCACACCTAATTATTGAAAAGTGCTTTTAGTCTATTACCTGGACATTTAAAAATCTATATCTTTCATCCCTACTCCATGATTTTTATAAAGGATTCTACCCTAATTCTTGCAATAATCACATTTTAATCATACTTCTCTTCAGTCTTGCCTTCTTTCTAAGTATTGTCCATATTATGTAATGACCCATCTAAAACATATCTGGTCCTGCACTGTTTTGCTTGAAACCTCTAAGTGCACTTCACTGCTTTTCAAACAAATACTCCATAACTCCTTACAAAACCAGCTGTGATCTGGCTGTCACTTAACTTTCCAGTATCTCAGCCACTTGACTGCCCTAGCACCATATATATCATCTGCCAGGTATCCTGAGGGACTTTTAGTTCCTCAAGCAGTGCTCCTTCTTGCCTTTGGGCCTTTGGATATGCTGTTTCCTCTGCTTGGAACATTATTTCTTTTCATCTGGCTAATTTCTGTTTCCCTTCAGGTCTTAGCTACTGTCGGAAGGATCTCCTAATCACACTCCAATCCAGTGTCGCACTTTGTATCCCTTGCTGTGTTCTCCCATAGCACCTTGGATGTTCTCTGTGCTAGCACTTTTCACACTGAATTGTTGAATTTCCAAACTGGGTCACACCCAGCCCTGCCTCCCCGCCCAAGTTAAAAGTGATTTGAGAGATGGACTCAGTTGATTGAAGTCATTGAAAAGTTTGAAGGGGAAAAAACTTTCTAATGCATATTAGTTTTATATTGAAGAAGTCTATCATTATTATTTTTTTTTAAAGATTTTATTTATTTATCAGAGAGAGAGAGGGGGAGAGAGCGAGCACAGGCAGACAGAATGACAGGCAGTGGCAGAGGGAGAAGCAGGCTCCCCGCCGAGCAAGGAGCCTGATGTGGGACTCGATCCCAGCACGCTGGGATCATGACCTGAGCCGAAGGCAGCTGCTTAACCAACTGAGCCACCCAGGCGTCCCAGTCTATCATTATTATTAAGGCTATGGTGTTTCTGTGAATTTTATAGTAGAACACAATATTACAAAGACATTTTCCTTAGCATTACATTTCATTTCTTTTTCCCACACCCTCCTGCTGTACCTGCATACACACACACGGACACACACATACACGGACACAGACACAGATACACACCACAACATGTACTTTCCTTTGCCCCTAAGGGTGATTCACTCTCTGGTACCACTGCATAGGGAAAGTTCGAACGTAGCTGCTAAATGGCACTGTAATCACCAGCTGCCTCTTCATTTTACCCTGCTGGAATGTGGGCTTTGTGCAGACAGAAACGTGGCTATCTTATTTGCTGGTGTCTCTCCAGTATCTCCAAGCAGAGTTTAATGCCTGGGAAGTACTTCATAAATAGTTACGCAATGCATAAAGAGGGATTGACAATGACACCTTAATACAAGTCCTTGTTCATTAACCTTTACGGCAGGATATGATTTTCTTAGGTCTTATTTTTTGCATCAGAAGACTACTTAGTAAATTAGTTTAAATTTGTCTTTTAGCTTTAATTCCTATATTGTACTTTCATAAACTTATTTATATAAGCATTCCAAAGATCATTAATACTGTTTTATTTATTTTTGTATTCCTTTTCCCCAGGTACGTTTTGGCTTATATTCTTACTTTCTAACTATTAAAGATGGTAGAGATGGTTAATGATAATAAAAAAAATGCAGTTATAGCTATCAGTTGGGGAAGCAATTTTTGTATCTGTAGCTGTGTATCTATCTTTGTGTATATAGTTATAAATAGATATTGATACAGATGAAAGTATTTCAAAGTGCTTTTTTTCCCTTAACTTGTATTTCTGTGTCACTTACCTACTTTATTTGTTAGTATTTATTACCAAGTAAAGTTATCCACTTTGTCTTCTTTGCTTAGATGTGTACAGGGAGGAACTACTGCAATCCCGGGGGCTTTTGGCTGCGGGAAGACAGTGATATCACAGTCCCTATCCAAGTATTCCAACAGTGATGTGATCATCTATGTAGGATGTGGTGAACGAGGAAATGAGATGTCTGAAGTCCTCCGCGACTTTCCAGAGGTTTGTATATATAAAGCTTCAAATGTTACTCTAGAGAAAATACCACTAATCAACTTTCAGTGGCAATTAATAAAGCTTTGTGTGGGATCTGGAGCAAGGCTCTCATTTGTCAAGGATCTCTTAAGGAATTTTCTAATTATATTTGTGATTCAATTTTTATATTCAAGGAAAGGAATTTGACTTTTTCAGTCAGATACTTTAAAGTTTCTTTTCACGGTGTTGTGGAGAGAAAATAGACAAAGTATTTATGGATGGGAACTTTATATCAGTTTTATATGATCTATTAGGTTGCTAAACTAATATTCCTTCTTCCATAAAATAATAGATTTCATTTATAAAATAGAAATAATGTCTGTCTTCTTACAGCACAGTGAGGTAGGGAGAAAGGGTTGGAGTGATGGGAAATATTACTTCAGGAAAACTGATTATAAAATGAATTAAGTATGGGTAAATTGTAAAAAAAAAAAATGGGGGACTAAAATATTCTATTTGGAAATTAGAGGATCAAAATAGATTGTTTGTCTCTAGCTCACAATGGAAGTTGATGGTAAGGTGGAATCAATTATGAAGAGGACAGCTTTGGTAGCCAATACCTCCAATATGCCTGTTGCTGCTAGAGAAGCTTCTATTTATACTGGTGAGTATATGAATTGGAATAAAAGCAGTTTACATCTGGGAGCACTTGGGTGATACAGTTGGTTAAGAGTCTAGCTCTTGATTTTGGCTCAGGTCATGATTTCAGGTCCTAGGATCAAGCCTTATGCTGGGCTCTGTGCTTGGTGGGGAGTCAGCTTGGGATTCTTCTCCTCTCTGTGCCCCTCCCCCCACTCACTCACCCTCTTGTTTCTCTCTCTAAAGTAAATCTTTAAAGAAAAAAAAGGCAGTTTATATCTGTTCATAAGTTTAAAGCTAGCATGACCATAAATGACACATCTACTATTGTTTTTTTTATTACATGTTTTACCATTGCTCTAACTCCAAATATATCTGAATCTCTATAACTTGAATTATCAGTTTTGAATTATATCTTGATGGCTGGATATAAAAGATAAGAAAATCCATTTGTTTATGTATTACTTTTTGCTCCCACTTCTGTCCCAGATTTTGGTACTCTTATTTCTACATTTTCAGGATTTATAGTATTCACATTCTGTTGTGTAACCCTACATACAATATTTGTATTAGCCTTAAACCTAGAATAAAATGGAGTTAGTTTCCACAGCAGTCCTTTGGCTATAGTTTCTCCATTCGTTTCATGGTTGGCTAAAATCTGATTTTACGAAGTTCCTTCAAGAAAGGCTCAGGAAAAATATATTCCATAGATTCTTTTTTCTTCATAAGTTTTTTTTTTCCACTGCCTTTAAATTGTCTTTCTTTTTTCCCTTTCTCTTTAAATAATCTCTACACCCAATTTGGGGCTTGAACTAATGACCCCAAGATCAAGACTTGCACACTCTTCCAGCTGAGCCAGTCAGATCCCTCTCCACTGCCTTTAAATTTTAATAATAGTTTGGCTGGGTATAAGTATTTTGTATCAATATCTGTTTCCTTGAGACCTCTTATTCTAGCATTAAGAGCTAGGGAGAGGGGGGCATCTGGGTGGTACAGTCAGTTGACCTTGGATTCTTGGTTTTGACTCAGATTAATTTCTCAGGGTTGTGGGATTGAGCCCCACATCAGGCTCCACACTCAGTGCAGAGCCTGCTAGGGATTCTCTCTCCCTTTTCCTCTGCCTCTCCTGGTGTGCTCACTCATGTGAGCTCTCTCTCTCTCAAAATAAATAAATCTTTTTTTTTTTTTTAAATGCCAGGTAAAGATTTGAAACTGAACTTTTTTTTTTTCTATTACTGATTTTTCTTTTGCCCAAAGGAATTTCTCTTTTAAGTTTTATAACTTTATTAGGATATATGCTAGTATTGATAGTTTTGGTGAATTTTCCCTGAAACATACTTACCTTTTCAACCAATGAATATGTCTGTTTTGGCAGTGGGGGAAGATTTCAAGAATTGTTTCTGAAATTTTTTCTCTTCTCTTATGGTTATCTAGACATACTGGTCTCCTTTGTCTATTTTCCACGCATATCTTTTCTCTCTGATCCTTTTTATTTAGCCTTTTGTCCATTTTGTTCACAGGATAATCAGGGTTTATTATTTGCTTTGCTTCTAATGAAACCTTCATTTCTGTAATGGCTTTATTTTTTCTTCCAGCTCTTTGTTGAGTTTTGCTTTCTCATGAAACCTCTTTTCTGAGCTTACTGTATATTTCTTGAGATTTTATTTTGTGGTAGGATGCATTATTAATATTTTCTTTCATTAATTAAGCATGGCCACAGCTATCATCGGTTCTTTGACCATCATTGCATTTGCTCTTCTGTCTTTTTTCTTCTATATTTTTGTGTAGTTCCTGTGCTGATGTGTATTGTTAACTATTACCTTAAAGATGGGAGGGCATGGCAGGATTCCTTCATGGGAATCTGTGAAGTTTGTAATGGCATGGAGTTGTGTAAGTAAGTGATTTTGCTCCTCTCTTCTACCACAGAAATCTACGGCTGCAAAGTCACTTAACAGTGAATTCCTTCTTCTACCCTGCCTCATCTACTCTTCCTTACTGTAGAGGAGTGCCTACATGTATTTTGTTTGTCACCATCTCCCTGCTGCTTGATGTCAGACTGGATCCAAGGAATCTGTATCCCTTGTGCAGTGTTCCAGACAAAGGATTCTTGGTTTTGCCCCTGTTTTGCAGAGACTTAATCTGAGATGTCCAGCTTCTTGTGAATTCTTGTTTGGGTTTTACCTCATTTAGGTGGCTTTCCTCATGATTGTGTTTTGGGACTAAACGTATCCCCTTGTTTTTAGTAATAGAGTTTTGTTTTTTTTTGTTTTTGTTTTTTTAAGATTTTACTTATTTATTTGACACAGAGAGATTACAAGTAGGCAGAGAGGCAGGCAGAGGGATGCCTGGGTGGCTCAGTTGGTTGGACAACTGCCTTCGGCTCAGGTCATGATCCCGGAGTCCTGGGATCGAGTCCCGCATCGGGCTCCCAGTTCCATGGGGAGTCTGCTTCTTCCTCTGACCTTCTCCTCGCTCATGCTCTCTCTCTCACTGTCTCTCTCTCAAATGAATAAATAAAATCTTTAAAAAAAAAAAAAAAAGAGAGGCAGAGAGAGAGAGGAGGAAGCAGGCTCCATGCCGAGCAAAGAGCTCGATGCGGGACTTGATCCCAGGACCCTGAGATCATGACCTGAGCTGAAGGCAGAGGCTTAACCCACTGAGCCACCTAAGTGCCCAATAATTTTATATTTATATTTCTTGTTCTCCTTGTTTGGTGATTAACTTGTGTGAGAAGGAGAAAGTGACAGATTCATCTATCTTAAGACAGGAGTTCTTCTTTTAAATAGCTGCACAGTATCCCAGCTGTATGGCTACATCATAACTGATTTAACCAGCATCTTTCTGTAGACACTTGGATTATTGATCTTTTTTTGCTATCACAAACCTTGTATCACTAAAACATCTTTATGTGTGTTTTTTTATAGTTCTTTTCATGTTTTATGCACATTTCTTTGCCCATTTTTGTAAGGTAAATTTGTAGAAGTAAAATTGCCAAGCATACAACAGCTAATGTAGATTTTTTATTTTGATAGCCCTTCAAAAGGGTTAACAGCAAAAAAGAGTTCTGTTTCTCCATATCTTTACCAATAATTATCAGACACATAGACATTTGAAGGAATATTGCAGTGAACGCTGATTTTCTCAGTACCTAGATTTGTCAATTTGCATTTTACTATCCCTGCTTTATATTAGGTACCTGTTCAGTCTGTATTTCTTTCCTGAGCTAGCGTTTTTCCTCTCTGTATTAACCATTTGAAAACTGTTTTCTGTCC
Organism: Mustela putorius furo; assembly: GCF_011764305.1. Taxonomy (NCBI): domain Eukaryota; kingdom Metazoa; phylum Chordata; class Mammalia; order Carnivora; family Mustelidae; genus Mustela; species Mustela putorius. The sequence goes on from NW_025421987.1 coordinate 38,929,904, forward strand.
ATGTTCCTTTTGGATAGGACTCCTTTTTCTTACTGATTTATAAAAGCTTTGAAATTAGCGTTTTATCTGTCATGAGTTGCCAGTGTTTTCCCAGTTTGTTCATCTTTTGATTTTGTCTGAGGTGTTGTTTTTTTAACTGTTAGGAACTGATATCGTTAGGTCTGTGAAACTCCTTTGAAGTTTACTCATTGGTCTCTGTCTCTTCCATTAAGTCTTTCTAATACAAGCATTAATGAGCATCATCACAGAGACTGAAAATGTAGCCATGCTGGTGTAAGAAAGGACCTGATCCTATCATCACATTGGAATATTTGATGACAGATGTGGGGTTTTTTTTTGTTGTTTTTTTTTTTGTTTGTTTATTTGACAGACAGAGATTACTAGTAGACAGAGAGGCAGGCAGAGAGAGAGAGAGAGGGAAGCAGGCTCCCTGCTGAGCAGAGAGCCCGATGCGGGACTCGATCCCAGGACTCTGGGATCATGACCCGAGCCGAAGGCAGCGGCTTAACCCACTGAGCCACCCAGGCGCCCCAATGTGGTTTTTTTAAGCCTCAATAATGAGAAGTTTTTTTTTTTTTTTTAAGATTTTGACCATGGAATCATCTTTTTAGAAGACTTAGATATCAGTATTTCTTATTCTGAAAGATATAATATGATAAATAGTAAAGTGCTGAACTTTTTTAGTGCATTTTGTTTTACTTATATATGCCTCTGTTTCTTTACTGATAAAATGAATCAGGGCATTAGATTTTGGGACTCTTACAGTGTAGTAACAACTATAATTTTCTAGTATCTTAATTGTATAATATATTGTACTTTTCAGAGGATGTTTATATGTATCATCTCATCTGATTTATACAGATAGAGCAAGAGTTACTCCATTTTTTTCTTTTTTAAGATTTTATTTATTTATTTGACAGACAGAGATCCCAAGTAGGCAGAGAGGCAGGCAGAGAGAGAGAGAGAGAAAGAGGGAAGCAGGCTTCCCGCGGAGCAGAGAGCCCGATGCGGGGCTCGATCCCAGGACCCTGAGATCATGACCCGAGCCGAAGGCAGCAGCCCAAACCACTGAGCCACCAAGGCGCCCCTACTCCATTTTAACAGATTAGGAAACCATACTGGGAAATGAAGCTAGCTTCATTTGATGACAGAACAAAAACTAGAACCTGGGACTTCTTTCTGTATGTTAGGCTCTTCTAAATGGTTTACTATAAGTAATTTAATAAAATGGAACCTGATAATGCACAGCAGAATGATCTGGATAATTAAATATTATTCAGGTTAATAACATTTTCAACTTTTGAAAAATAACCAAACAAGCTAATTATTTGGGGGGTTGGAAATTAATTTCAGGCTTAATTATCTCAACAAGGAATAAGGAAAAAGTCTTTTCCTACTTTTTAAAATGTGTATTGTATTAGATTAGGTTATGGTAACAAATAAACCCAAACTTGTCATTGCTCAATAAAACATGTTTTCTTCAAGTGGTCAGGGGACTCACTCTTCTTTCATACTGTCATTCTGGACTGGGACCTAGGCTGAAATGTACTCTTTCATTTTTAACTCACGACTTCCAGGGCTCCTGGGAGTCCTCTCTATATCAGTAAGTGAGAAGGAATAAAGAGCATGGAAGGATATGTGGCTTGCTTGATGATGGAACTCATTACTTTGACTTTCATTCTGTTAGCTCGAGGTCAGTTACATGGTCATATCTTTTTTTTTTTTTTAATAGATTTTATTTATTTATTTGACAGAAAAGAGATCACAAGTAGGCAGAGAGGCAGGCAGAGAGAGGAGGAAGCAGGCTTCCTGCCGAGCAGAGAGCCGGATGCGGGGCTGGATCCCAGGACCCTGGGATCATGACCTGAACCGAAGGCAGAGGCTCTAACCCACTGAGCCACCCAGGTGCTCCTACATGGTCATATCTAAATATTAAGGAGGCCAGGAAACACAATTCAACTGTGTGCATAAAAGAAGAGGGGAATAGATTTTGGTGAACACCTAGCAATCTATCTCATGTCCTTGTTGTTGTTGTTAAGTTTTCTTAAGGGTGACAAAATCAAAAGAAGAGGGGAATAGATTTTGGTGAACACCTAGCAATCTATCTCATGTCCTTGTTGTTGTAAAGTTTTCTTAAGGGTGACAAAATCAGGATTCTACGTTGTAAAACTATAATTTGCAATATTCTTCCCAATTTAGGAATTACGCTGTCAGAATATTTCCGTGACATGGGTTATCACGTCAGTATGATGGCTGACTCTACCTCTAGATGGGCAGAGGCCCTTAGAGAAATCTCGGGCCGCTTAGCTGAAATGCCTGCAGGTAAGTCTTTGTATTGCTTATCATGTAAGAAGGTTGATAGGATTTTTAGGATTGGCTTTGAACCTCTCTTAAATTTCTTTTTTGATTTTTCAGATAGTGGATATCCTGCATATCTTGGTGCCCGTCTGGCCTCTTTCTATGAGCGAGCCGGCAGGGTGAAATGTCTGGGAAATCCTGAAAGGGAAGGAAGTGTCAGCATTGTAGGAGCGTAAGCATCTCAATCACTAACTTTTCAGAAGAAAAATTAAAATTCATTTATTTTAAAGAGAAAAGGTTCAGCTTCCTCTTGAGGGTAGTGGTTGTTTTTTTTGTTTTTTGGTTTTTTGTTTTGTTTTGTTTTGTTTTTTTGACAGAGAGGCAGGCAGAGAGAGGGAGAAGCAGGCTCCCTGTGGAGCAGAGAGCCCAATGTGGGGCTTGATCCCAGGACCCCCTCATGACCTGAGCCAAAGGCAGAGGCTTTAACCCACTGAGTCATCCAGGTGTCCCTGGGGGTAGTGGTTCTTAACCAAGATTGCACTCCAGGGTCACCCAAAGAGTTCTTTACAATGTACATGTTTAGGTTCTCTCTGCCTGTTCTGGTTATTCAACTTAACTGATTTATCATATTTAAGTCACAATGTCTTAATAACTTAGAAAATTATAGACCTGTTAAGGTAACATTGCATCAGGATAAAAAAGTGGAGATTATGATCACTACATAAAGCCATACTTTGTTTTTAGAATTTTTTCTTCCTTCCTGTTTCATCTTTTGTTTAGAATCATGAAACTGATTATCTCTCTCATTTCTAGTACTGGAAGGTGTTCAGTAGTTACCATTGTTATTTGCAACTTAGTACTGATTTCTATTAATGTTTGTATGTAAGTTTCTCTTATTCTAAAATTTAGTTCTAAAGGTTAGTTCTAGGGTTACCTGGGTGTCTCAGTTGGTTTAGTGTCTGCCTTCAGCTCAGGTCATGATGCCAAGGTTCTGGGATCTGCTGTTCTACACCCACACTCTCCATCCCCCACCAGGGACCACTTGTGCTCTGTGGCTCTCTCTCTCTAATAAGTAAATAAAATCTTAAAAAGAAAATAAAGGTTAGTTCTAAAGTTATTTACATTAATACTGACTTTCAAACAGGTTTTATTTTCATATGCCAGTTACTTTTCTTAAACATCTCTAATGACTTTTTTTCCCCTTTAAATACAGGGTTTCTCCGCCTGGTGGTGATTTTTCTGATCCAGTTACATCTGCTACTCTTGGTATTGTTCAGGTATGTCTTGCTAGCATAGTAAACTTCTGAAGTTTTACACTCTGACTCTGCTCTAATGTCATTATCTAAATCATCGTGAAGTATTTAATTTACTCACTGAAGAGTAAGCAGTAGGAAAGTCTGTTTTAGAAATATTTTGTCACTGAGAATTTTCGATACTGTCCATTCTTTCTTAGCTCTTTGCCCAAGATTTATAACAAGCTAAATTTCTTTAAGTGGAAAATACATCCAGAATAGCAGAGTTTTATTAGAGTTAGAATAATACTAGCCTTTAAGTGAGAGTAACCCTAATTGTAGAAACAAATAGGCCTAAAAAATGCATAATGGCAAAAACTCAGTGGAAGTTTCTTTTTTCTCATGGTATGGTCTAAAGCAGATGATTGTATTAGAGGGCAGGGTGGCTCTTTTCCACTCACTAGTAATTCAGAGAGCACGGTTCCTTCCAGCTTGGGACTTCACTGTCACCCAGCCTGGTAACTTCCTGCATCGGGTTGGCATGGGGGAAACGGTGGAGAAGGCACACCCACACTGTGAACTCTGGGCTCAGAGGCAGTCACCCCACTCTTTCTAGTTGGCCACACCCAGATGAAAAAGCCAAGCTGGAAAATATAGTTTCTGCTGCGCAGCTTTTTCCAGTGACAAGGCATGAATTGTGGATAGCTAGTCAACCTGGCTATCAAAAGAAGCCAAAATGAAAGATGTATACAATTCAGGGCTATTGTAAAGAAAATAAATGTTGATATATTTGTAAGTATGTGTATTGTTAGTGGGGAAAGAGAATATTTGCTTATGTTTCTGTCAGTATCTGATAAAAGAAATGGCAGAGGCTGTATTTATAACTCTCAAGGTGTTTACTAACATTTTGCTAACATTTTGAGTTTCAATTTCAGGGAAAGGGCGAGCAAAGTTAAGAATGCATAAAATATATGTGAACATTTGGCCTTAGAAAAATGACTGTTAGATCTTGCTGGATTGGCCTTTTTTTTTTTAATTAAAGATTTTATTTACTTATTTGACAGAGAGAGAGATCACAAGCAGGCAGAGAGGCAGGCAGAGAGAGAGGGGGGGAAACAGGCTCCCCGCTGAGCAGAGAGCCCCATGCGGGACTCAATCCCAGGACCCTGGGATCATGACCTGAGCTGAAGGCAGTGGCTTAACCCACTGAGCCACCCACGCGCCCTGGATTGGCCTTTAATGGGGAATTGAATTTAGCCAGAATGTTTCAAGATGTTTAATCAAAGTGAAGAATCTATTCTCTCAGTAAGAACTTTCTGGTTTCTCTGTTTATATGGGACCGTAATGAGTTTTCAATAGAGTCCATTCATTTTTCTTCTATCAGATTTGCCACACTGCTAAGGAAATTAAGATACAATTTGAGTTTGATTTGTAAATGATATCCATCCTGAAACTAAAAGGAATATATTTTTTTAATTGTAAGTTGTATTCTGTTTCAACTATATGTGGGATATACTAAAAAGATTGATGATTTGACCAAAATATCATAGAATTGCATATTTTGGACAAAGGTGTATACTCTGACTTTAGAATAAAATTTTTTAAGAAATTTCACTGTATTTGTCTGTTTTGTTTTTAAATCAGGTATTCTGGGGCTTAGATAAGAAACTAGCTCAACGTAAGCATTTCCCCTCTGTCAACTGGTTAATCAGCTACAGCAAGTACATGCGTGCCTTGGACGAGTACTATGACAAACACTTCACAGAATTTGTTCCTCTGAGGACTAAAGCTAAGGAGATTCTGCAGGAGGAAGAAGACCTGGCAGAAATTGTACAGCTTGTGGGAAAGGTGAGTGGTTAGGTCCCATGGAGGACAGGTCTGTGAGTTATACTGGTCTGTTGCAAGGATAGATAGAACATTGGATATGCAGCTTCTTGCCTAGCAAAATGAGTACTTATTAAATATTTTTTGAACTAATAGAAGTTTGGCTTATCCTTTATCCGGCAAATATTTGCAGGTCCTATTTGTGTTATGGAAGGCAGAAAAATGATTATTGTTTTGGTTATCTATTGCTGAGTAACAAACCACTCCTAATACTTAGAAGTCTGAACAGTGTTTTACTGCTTGTAGTTTTGGGGTTGATGGACCATTAGAATTCTTGCTTGGGCCCCTCATACAGTTACAGTCATATGGTGACTGAGGGCTGGGATCATGTGAAAGGTTGTTCCCTCATATATGTAGTGCTTGGGCTGAGATGGCTGGAATAGCTAAGGGTTGGCTGGGCATTTTTCTCTCTATGTAGTATCTCCTTATGACAGTTTAGGGCTCTCCGAGAGAGTTGATTGAAAAGAGAGGAAGTAGAATCCAATAGCCTCTTAAGCCTTGGTCTCAAAACTGGTATATCACTTCAGTCTTATGTTCTGGTCATAGCCACAGATCTTGCCCAGATTCAAGAAGAGGGGCTTGTACTTCAAAATTGTCTATCAAGAGGGGTAACTTAAGTTGTTCAGGCCTTTGTATTCTTTTTGATCCTTAGTAGCACTTGGTATAGTCCTCGTTAATACTTTAGATGAGAAAAACACTTGATTTACTTTTATTTCTTAAAATACAGTGTACCCATCACCAACCAAATTAGAGGTAGTGTGGTTTGGATCTGTTGTATTTTTGCAGGAGCACCAGGGCTAGGAATCAGAAGGATTTATAAAGCCACCTCCTAATTTCTTTTTCTACAAATGATAGTATTATTACATAGCTAGCACATATTAAGTACTCATTATTTATAAATGAGTACTGTGGCCCTAAGTATGAGGAAGTAGAAACAAAGACCTCCAGAACCAGAAAAGACAATATAAGACCAAAAACAGCTCAAGCTAATTTTCTTTATGAATGTTGGTATCAAAATCCTAGATTCTGCAGGGTATTAAAAAGAGTAAAATAATACAGTATGAGCAAGTAAAGTTTATCTCAGAAATGCAAATATGATTCAACTAAATAAATAATAAAACTAACTAACTAACTAAATAACTGATAAATAGTAAATAACTAAATAAATAAACTAAAACTAAATAAAATAGTAAGTAACTAGTAAATAAATCAACTAGTAAAGTTTATCTCAGGAATGCAAATATGATTCAACTAAATAAATAATAAAACTAACTAAATAAACAACTGGTAAATAGTAAATAATTAAATAAATAAACTGAAACTAAATAAAATAGTAAGTAACTAGTAAATAACTAAATAAATAAATAAACTAGTAAAGTTTATCTCAGTAATGCAAATATGATTATTGTAACTTACCAATGTAATGGAAAAAGGACATCTTAACCAATGTGGAAGAAGTATTTGAAATTCATTACTTTTATTTATAATTGTTTACTTTTTTTTACAGAGAAAGAGCAAGAGCGAGTGGGAGAGAGACAGAGGGAGAAGGAAAGAGAAAATCCCAAGCACGCTCCGTTGTCAGAGCAGAGCCCAACACAGGGCCCAATCCTACAACCTTGAGATCTGACCCGAGCCAAAATCAAGAGTCAGACACCTAACCGACTGAGCCACCCATTGCCCATCTGACTCTTGATTTCAACTTGAGTCCTGATCTCAGGGTCATGGGATCAAGCCCTGCACTGGGCTCTGCGCCAGGTGTGGAGCCTGCTTGGAATTGTCTCTCTCCCTCTGCTCCCCCTCACTTCACATGCTGTCTCTCAAAAAAGAAAAAAAAAAATAGGGAAATTGCATGCCATGGAGAATGAGGTCTGAAAGACCTAGAAGCAAACTGTGTGGCACACGGCAACATGGATGGTTCTGAAAAAGTGTCAGACACAAACGTGACTGCTCTACATAATTTAAAATACTAATACAAAATGAATTTATGCACATAAAAGGATACACAATTTAATACTTACGGTTGAAGAGGGGATAATGTATAAAAGGGATTAAAAAAAAAAAAACAGGAGAAAGAAAAGAAAGACCTGATCCTTACCTCTAAGAAGCTTAGTTGCACATAGATGACAAAAGACTGCAGTTCACTTACTCGGCTTGTTCCTTTGCCACCATTTCCAACAAATCTTTACTGGCTAGGCTGATTAGAATGATTGCCAAAGTTAAAGCTTTTGAGGCAGTGATAGTTAAAGAAGCTCTAACAACACTCAGGCATAGATGAGTACATGCTTACTATACTTTGCATTTACATAGTTTCTTTTTTTTTTAAGATTTTATTTTTAAGTAATCTTTCCCCCCACTGTGGAGGTCAAACTCAAAACCCCAAGATCAAGAGTTGCACATTCCACTGACTAATCCAGCCAGGCACCCCATGTATTTACATAGTTATAAACACCATGTAGTTTTTTTTATAGGAATAGTTTAGGGCCACCTGGGTGGCTCAGCTTTTAGGCATCTGCCTTAGGCTCAGGTCATGATCCCAGCATCCTGGGATCAAGCCCTGTGTCGGGCTCCCTGCTCAGTGGGAAGCCTGATTCTCCTTCTCCCTCTGCTTCTCCCCCTGCTTGTATTCCCTCTCTTACTGTGTCTCTGCTTTGTCAAATAAATAAATAAAATCTTTAAGAAAAATTAAAAAATAACTGTTTATGGAATGTGAAGGTGTTTTTGAAACAAACTCAAGACTCAGAATTTGAATAGTTAGGCTAGCAAGACAGGATGTGAACAAAGTGTTTCAAAAAAAGATTAATTTATTTGTATTCCCATGTTTCTAGCAGCACTTATTCACAATAGCTAAGAGATAGAAGCAACCCAACTATCTTTTGATTACTGAATGGATAAACAAAATGTGGTATGTATATATGTAATGGGATATTATCCAGCCTTAGAAAGGAAGGAGACTTATTTATTTATTTATTTATTTATTTAGATTTTATTTATTTGACAGAGAGTAAGCAGAGAGGCAGGCAGAGAGGAGGAAGGAGACTCCCCGCTGAGCAGAGAGCCCAATGCAGGGATCCCAGGACCCGAGCTGAAGGCAGAGGCTTTAACCCACTCACTGAGCCATCCAGGGGCCCCTGGAAGGAGACTTCTAACACATGCTACAACATGGATGAACCTTGAGGACATTATGTTAAGTGATATAAAACAGTCACAAAAAGACAAATACAGTATGATTCCATCTAAAGTAGTCACATAGGAACAGAAAGTGGGATGGTAGTTACCAGGTTCTAGGAGAGGAGGAAAAGGAGAATTTCTGTTTAATGGGTATACAGTTTCCACTTTGCAAGATGACCAGTTCGAGAAATCTGTTTCACAGCAATGCAAATATACTGAGCACTATTGAACTACACTTAAAAATGGTTAAGATGAAAGCTTGTTACATGTTTTTACCACAATAAAATCAACAGGCATTTATGAAGTGAATTTGTTAATGATAGATGATTGTGTGTTCATTATACAGTTTTTGCTTGCTTAATTGATTATAATCACTAGTTCCATATTATAGAAGTAAATTTCTTTAAAAATTTTTTTTCCCCCTTAGGCTTCTCTAGCCGAAACAGATAAAATCACTCTGGAGGTAGCAAAACTTATCAAAGATGATTTCTTACAACAAAATGGATATACTCCTTATGACAGGTAACCTATCCTGATTCTCTTTTGTTATTTGAGGATATTCTGTTGAGTTTTGAAGAAAGAGCTGCCTCCACATTAAAAATCTTTTTTTTCCCTCATACAGACACAACTCTGACTCAATATATAGGTTTATTTTGTGTTTTCATAGCAAATATCTAATGACTGAATATGTCCCCTTATCTTTGATTTTATTCATTTGTGTAGTTATGACAGTGTTTTCACTTATTATCCAGCCATCTTTAATTAGATTAGATTGTGGTGTAGTATGTAGATTATTGCCTTCCTCAGGTGCTTTTCTCACTACCTCTTACAACTGCCTGTTGTAAGAACTGCCACTTCTGTTCTTTTCCTAAGTAATTGTGTCCTACTTTTCTACTCTGTTTCCCAATAGTCCTAGTCTCTTTCTTTCTGCCATAGTCTCTGTTAGATGTCCCACTTGCATCTGCTACTCCTGTGACTTATTTAAAGTCTCTGTTTCTTTAAACTTCGATAAATTAAGCCGTTTCATCATAGGCTAGCTTTTCTCCCTCAGATCTTATTTGGACTGAAGAGGGAACTGACACATGGGAAAATTACTAGAATGTAGGACAAGCAGAAAATATGGCAATATAATCAGTAAGCCTCAAAAATCTGTATCAGTAACTTAAGAACCTCCAGCCATCCATACAAAGATAACTCAACCAAAGGAAAATTGTTCGGAAAGTGTAATATAGAATGTGCATAAAATTTGTATGCAAGTGTGTTTAAATGTGTCAGAAAGTTGACAAGCATGCATGTGATCCAAGTTGAATATTAACTTGTGTGTCCTCATTATTAAAGGTGTGGGTAACTGAAAATGAATACGTTAATGGGAGAAGGAACTACTATTCACTTTAGGAAATTTCAGTTTTCTGCTTTTCTATTACTTACTAACCTTAACCCCACTATCACAAGGAGTCTTTGCAACATTGTTATTTTACCATCTGGCTTATTCTTTTAACCGCACTATATAAAAACAAACCTTCAGAGAGTTGTTCGATTATAGCAGTACTGTTTGATTGTTCTTCCTGTTTGATTATTTTAATAGATAAAAATAAACCTCTCTCTTTAAATAAATACTCTATCTATCCATCCACCCCATTTTCCATCTCTACCCAAAAGCTCTGCTCAAGTTATTGTAATTCTTTTCCACTTTTCTTTTTCATTCATTATTATCATCTGATAAATATAAGTAGTCTGCATATTTAAATAAAGAAGCTAGTGCTCCATTATTTTATGGATGAAGTATGAACGTACTTTGGATTTTATTTTTATTAATTACTTTGATTTTCACTTAAACCTTAGGTTCTGCCCATTCTACAAGACGGTCGGGATGCTGTCCAACATGATCGCATTTTATGATATGGCCCGTAGAGCTGTTGAGACCACTGCACAGAGTGACAATAAAATCACGTGGTCCATTATCCGTGAGCACATGGGAGAGATCCTCTATAAACTTTCCTCCATGAAATTCAAGGTATATTTTGTTTCTACTGAACTTCTTTAAGTAGGAAATGTTTCTTTTTATTTTATTTTATTTTTTTTTAAAGATTTTATTTATTTATTTGACAGAGAGAGATCACAAGCAGGCAGAGAGGCAGGCAGAGAGAGAGGAGGAAGCAGGCTCCCTGCTGAGCAGAGAGCCCGATGCGGGACTCGATCCCAGGACCCTGAGATCATGACCCGAGCCGAAGGCAGCGGCTTAACCCACTGAGCCACCCAGGCGCCCCTCTTTTTATTTTTTTAACTCTTTACAGACAACCTATTTATTCACAAACCTGGTGTGTGGGATTTGCCTTTATCATTTTCACACATGGCTCAGGTTATGTAAAATCAGAAGAGACCGCAAATTTACATTCAAATAAGAATTCTAGAGATAAAAATTATAGTATGTCATGTCTAAAATAAATGCTGACATATTTTCCCTTTTGTCTGAACTGCCAGCCAATTTAGAGCTAAAATCATGGCTGAAGAGCAATTACTTTTCCTCAGGTACCAATTACCATCTTATCTCCATGCTCATCTGAAATGACTTATGCTGTTTACTTCTAAGTATCCTATTACACATCATTTTTCCCCCCTATTACACACTGTTTTTAACTTCTGGGTGAGTTCTTTTTTTTTTTTAAGTATACAACATAAATACTTAAATGAAATTATCAGTAGAAGTTTGAATGTGTAAGATTGTTTTTAAAATAGTTGATCAATTGGGTTGTATTTACTTATTTCTAAGTCATGACATACAAGAATATTTACTAATGACCTGTTGAGAAATTGAGAACGATTTTCTGACCATGTGTTATATATATAGTATTTGTTTTGCACTATAGGTTGAAAATAAATCTGTACAAGTAGACACTCAGTGTATCAGGAATTTGAAAATATTCACACTCTTTGAGTCCGGTCATTCTAATTCAGAACATATAACCCAAGGAAATAATCAGATTTTTTTTTTTTAGTTGGAAGTACAGTTGACGCACAATAATCAGAGATTTTTTATGTGAATATATAAAAGATTGTTCATGAAACTTCTTAAATGTCATTCAGAAGTGAACAGGGTCAATTATGGCATGTACAATTCTAGCAAGAATATTATAAAGACATTAATATTTTTTCAAAGAAAATCCAAAGGTAATGGGGAAATGCTTCTGGTATAATGAATGAAAAATACCAGGTTGCAAAAAATTCTGTATTGTAATTTGATCCAAATTTTATTTTTTAAAAATTACACATTCATATTGGTAAAGAAAATATGATACACACATACATACTGTGGAATATTACTCAACCATACAAAAGAGTAGAATCTTGCCGCTTGCAACATGGATAGATCTAGAGAGTATAATACTAAGTGAGATAAGTTGGTTAGAGGAAGGCAAATACCATATGATTTCACTCCTACAGAGTTTAAGAAACAAAACAAACAAGGGAAAAAAGAAACAAACCAAAAAACAGACTCTTTTATATAGAGAACAATCTCGTAGTTGCCAGAGGGGAGATGGCTGAGGGAATGAGTGAAACAGGTGAAAAGGATTAAGAGGTACACTATTATGGGACGCCTGGGCAGCCCAGTCAGTTAAGCATCTGTTTTTGGCTCAGGTCATTAGGCTCCTTGAGCAGCAGGTAGCCTGCTTCTCTCTGTGCCTACTGTTCCTGCTGCTTGTGCTCTTTCTCTCTTTCTGACAAATGAATAAATAAAATCTTTAAAAAAGATTTTAAAAATCTCTATATTATATACCCCAAACTAATGCAATACTATATATTAATTATACTAAAATAAAATTATACATTCATAGGAAGATGATATAAAATATATGCAATCAGGGGGCCTGGGTGGCTCAGTCAGTTAAGTGTCTGCCTTTGGCTCTGGTCTTGATCCCAGGGTCCTGGGATGGAGCCCCACATCGGGCTCTCTGCTCAGTGAGTAACCTGCTTCTTCCTCTCCCTCTGTCCCCAGCTCATGCTCACTTGCTCTCATTCTCTATCTCAAATAAATAAATATTTCTAAAAAGTGGTGAGAGTGGACCTCCTCCTCTTTTTCTGAACTAAGGGGAAAACCTCTCTTTTAAAATAAATACATATTGAATGTATATTGAATACATGAATGAATATTTGACTATATGAATATATATCATATTTATATATTTATATAATATAAATATATTCAACAGTAATATAGCATAATATATAGTATATTATTATATATTATTCTAGTAATATGTACTATGTATACAATATAGTATTATTACTATTACAATAGTAATAATATATATAATATATACTATAATATATATTTTCAATAGTAATGTAGTGATGATTTCTGGTAGTGTGATTCGAGGTGGAATCTTTTTCCTGTTTACATGTACAGTATATCAGATTGACAACTTGGTTTTTTTTTTTTTTTAAGCTCTTGTTTTGTTTTTAAAAATTTCTTTCTTTATTTGAGAGAGCAAGAGCGCAAGTGAGGAAGGGGCAGAGGGAGAGAGAATACTCAAGCAGACTCCTTACCAAGTGCGGAGCCAGACAGGACTCAATCCCAGGACCCTGAGATCATGACTTGAGCAGAAATAAAGAGTTGGCCGCTTAACTGACTGAGTCACCCAGGCGCCACTCTTTTTTTTTTTTTTGTCATTGAATATTCTGTAGCATTATTTGTGGCTGGAGAGTGATATTTTCCTATTGTTAAGTATTTAAGAAATTTCCAGTTGTTGCTATGGACCCCTTTATTTATATAGTTGGTTTTATGTATTTTTCTATTATTAGGTTCCCAGAAGGAGACCGATTCAGTCAGAGAGTTTAAATATTTTAAAGTTTCTTTTACACATACTGCTCAATTAAGTTGTTTTCCATAGGGATTTAAAATGTGTTGCCTTTTAAGATTATTTTAGAAATTTTATTTCCTGTGCCAATGTAATACTATAAGACCTTGAACAATAAATTATGTTTTGGCTAAATTAATTCCAACTATCATGTACATGCAGTAGAATGAATCTAATATGTGATACTGTATAATTCCCTCTTACATTGCATATTGTTGAGGATAAATCCATTGGTCACTGAATACAGTTAGCAAGCCATATACAAAAGCAGAATTTTATCTTTTTTTTTTTTTTTAAGTTTTGTATTTAAATGCAATTTAGGTAACATATAGTGTATTATTAGTTTCAGGGGAATCAAAATTTTGTCTTCTTTCTGACAGATTGGGGTATTCCTCCTTCCATACATTTTTACTTTAAAGGAAAATAAGGATAATTTTGACTCCTTCCTATGTTTTGCCAGTATACCTCATTTACCTAATACTGAAAATATGTTCAATATAAGTAACTTAACTACCTGTCCTGAAAATTATTTTCCAAAGGCAAATTGAGTTCTGTCCTGTCTTTTTTCAGGATCCAGTGAAAGATGGTGAGGCAAAGATCAAGGCCGACTATGCACAACTTCTTGAAGATATGCAGAACGCATTTCGTAGCCTTGAAGATTAGAACTGTGATTTCTTTCCTTCTTTTCCTGAGCAAGCTCGTCTCGTATGTGTACATTTTCCTAAATTTCTCATCGCCAAACCCTTTGCTTCCTTATTGTGCAGCTTCGAGGCTAGTGCCTGTGTGTGTTACCATTTGTTTCCCTGTTTACCTGGTAGGTCTTATATAAAACAAACATTCCTTTCTTCCAGTGTTTGAAGGGCCTCCGTGATCCTTTCTCCGAAGTGGTGAATGTAGTAAATATGATATATAATGGCTACACTACTGTAAACTTGTCTGTAGGGTGACATCTCTCCTTGTCCTAGGTTTACCCTTTCCTCATTGCCATTAAATTGTAAACAGGACTACTGCATGTACTCTCTTTGCAATAGATTTGGAATGGAAGGCCAGATTTCTATACATTTTGACAGGTAACTTTGTGAAATGACTCAATATCTGTGTGGTAAGGTTATTCGCAGCTTAGCGTTTTGCTAAGTAACTGCTTTGCAGGATATAACTGCTTTTTTTAAAACGTGAATGATTAATGTTCCAATTATGCATTGCTTCCCCCAGTATAAATCAGGAATGTTTATAGGAAACTGTTGGAAACTCTACTGTTTTTGAAACAGGCGTTTGTGGGACTCAGCACAGTTTATGAATCAGTACCCTCCAAAAAAGTGGTAAAGGAGCCAGGTGGTCAAACTTAAACATCCTCTTGTTAAAGCATATTGTATTTCAGTGTGAAAAGTTCAGTATCAAGGACTATACTACTGCATTACCGGGAAATTCTTCTTAAAATCACATTTAAAACAATCACTGGGAACTTGAATCACATCACACCCTTTTCTTTTTCTCAAATGTCTTAGAAGCCTGAGCTTCTGAGAATCTCATGGGGGGGTGGGTAAAATGCCACCGAGAAGGGGTTCAGTGTGGTTAAAGGCTGTTCGCACCATTAAGGACCAGCTGGACTGTAGTGATGCTTGGGGCCAGAATGGCATTGCATTTTTACAAGGTAATGATATGTGTCACGTGTTTGCATGTTTGTTTGTTTCGTGAACTTTTGAACAACCAGTTTACCAGTTTACCGGCTCAAGAGTTTTCCCAGAATATCTGTAGCAATAGCAGCATAACAGTTTCCATTCTATTTAATAGGGATGAGATTAATTCTTACATCTGCTGATGACAGAATCTGGGTCATGTGAAAAAAAGATAATTTCATCCTGTCTTTTCAGTATATGTTTTTAAATAATTTCTGTGTCTGTGTAAGGCACACTGCAGAACAGCTCTGAGAGCAACTGTTTCTCATTAACTCTTTCTGACCAATAGTGCTGGCACCATTGTTTCCTCTTTGGGGAGAGGAAAGGGTATGTGAACATGTCTAACAATCTCAAATACCCAAACATAATAGCATAAATAAAGTATTTATTTTATGCCTCAGCATATTATTATTTAATTTTTAGGTAACGTGTTTCTTTTGGTCCGTTAAGGAAAGATGCCGTGAGTAGACAGTTCAGCGATAGTGTGTTGAAATCCTTGCGGATTGCATGTTTTGACAGTGGCTTGTTCTTCAGGATAGATATTCTTCCATGCAGTTCTCTCTCTTTTTTTTTTAACCTTTCCAAATACTGGAAGATAAAAATTATGCGGTGATTTGTTGAGATGCAGACTTAATGGTGCTGCTTTATCAGTTTGCTTCCAATGTGGCCTCCTACCCAGAGGCCCGAAGACCAATGGAAATGAAAAGGATTTCAGAAATGTTCTATTCCTACCTTAAACCTACCAGCAAACTAGGATTGTGATAGTAATGAATGGTATGATGAAGAAAGTTTGACCAAGTTTGTTTTTTGTCGTTCTGAATTTACGATGTAATTCCTACTCCCTTCTAAGAATGTTGTTGTATGGGAGTGAAGATGCTAGAGAAGATGCTCTGATATTCTTTGTAAGTGTCCCTCCACCTTTGTGTTGTAGAATTTCAAATTGGTCACTGATCATATTTCTTTGGTAAGAATGTGTTAAAATTACAACAATCTTTTAAAAAGATGATGCAGTTCTATATTTATTGTGCTATGCCTGGTCCTGAGTGGAGCCAGTTAAACAAGTTTCATATGTATTTTTCCAGTGTTAAACCTCACACATTGTACCCTTTGGAAATTTCCTTCCATCTTGAAGAACGAATAGAAGAGGCCATATATATTGCCTCCTTATCCTTGAGATTTCACTATCTTTATGTTCAAAGTTGTGTATAATTGTTAAAATCTATGAAAGAATAAAAAGTGGATTTAAATTAACATTTTGCGTGTGTGTGTTTGCTACAAAACATGCCATCTATTTTGTTTTCAGTATGACCTTTAAAATTTTTTGTTCCTCCCTCTCTTTATGGATTATTAAGATCATGAAATTGAGTCTGAGCCCTTGCGATAGAATGCAAAAAGTCCTATAATCATATACCCGTATGATTTGGAAGTGTAGTTAGTACACAGAATCTCATGCCATCCTGAACATTACTTCAGATTTGAAAAGTGAATGGTTTCTAAAAGTCCACTTAAAAATTAAAGGAGAAGGGGCGCCTGGGTGGCTCAGTGGGTTAAGCCGCTGCCCTCCGCTCGGGTCATGATCTCAGGGTCCTGGGATCAAGTCCCGCATCGGGCTCTCTGCTCAGCAGGGAGCCTGCTTCCTCCTCTCTCTCTCTGCCTGCCTCTCTGCCTACTTGTGATCTCTCTCTGTCAAATAAATAAATACAAATCTTTAAAAAAAAAATAAAAAAAAGAATTAAGGAGAGCAGTGGTACTCATTTCTATTTTTGACAAATGAACTAAACCTTGTAATTCATGATTTTACAAGCCAAATCATTTAAGATCCAATGTAACAACATGTTACTTAGGACACATTTTATTTTTTTAAATGTATTTCTAACAACTTCCAAGGAAGTAAAGAGGAGTGTGAAATGAACCACTCTATATTAGTATATTAATATCAAGTGCCATGTTTTTATAGAGAAATGCTTAAAAATTCATAGGAAAGCTTATTCATTATACAATGTTTGGGTAATTTTTAGTCTACTTGGTAATAGTATCCCAATATCTTTAGGTTATTCTTTTAATGTATTGCTACAATATAAGAGCACAGAGAAGGAAAGTAACTTTCTCAAGTGGGCTGTGATAAAATGCCACTGAAGTTGTTCTAAGAGCCTCCTCTTAGTTTGGGTTACCCTGGAAGTGAACTCAGACAAGTAGTTGAGTACAGGGGTTTATTCAGGATGTGATCTCAGGACACACCAGTAGGGGAGTAAAGAATTCAGACAGAATTGTACGAAGCCAGTAAAAATTCATTATCAAGTAAGTTAACACTTGGGACTATTTAGCACAATGCTGCTACGGAGTTCTGGGAACAACTGAAGAATAAGCACCTCCGTTATCCCACCTGTGGTGCAAGAGAAGTGGGATACTTGTGTCAGTCATTGATTGACAGCCAGCTCCTGTCAGTCATCCAGTGAAGACTGTTCCCACAAAGACTGGGGGACTCAGTGCCCAGCACTTGCACACAGGTAGATAGGGCACTGGTAGCTGCAGAAAACCCCACAAAGAGATTTGGGTGCAGGTAGTTGGGAGATTGGGCTGTTGTGCAGCGAAATGGTAGGCATGGCCCAGGAGCTTTAGGTGGGACACTCCTCTAGCAACTGCTTCAGACTTCTTAAGAGCCCAGGAAAAAAAGATTAATTGATCAGTAACTAAAAAGCCACTGTTCTATGCTGTTCTAAAAATAAGGAACCACCTTGTAAAAGAAAGGAAAGTCTTTGGAACCCAGGCAGCCTGATGCCAAAGAGTGTACTCTCAATCACCACACTACATCCTGCCTCTGTATTTGGAAAGAGTTTGTTGTTGGGTTTTTGTTGTTGTTGGTTTTAGTTCATTTATTTGAGAGAGAGAGAGTGGGAGAGGGAGAACACACACATAGGGGGAGTGGCTGAAGCAGGCTCCCTGCTGAACAGTGAGCCCGATGCAGGGCTTGATCCTATGACTGGAGGATCTTGACCTGAACTGAGGGCAGTTGCTTAACTGACTGAGCCACCCAGGCAGGCCTGGAAAGATTTTTTTCAAAGGGAAGATGTTCTTTAAAGACAAAGAACACCTATTATGGTTATCAACAGGCAGATGTGAGGTTTAATACTCCTGAAATAAAACAGTTTCTTAGATGAATGAGAATTTCGGTTATTTATTCCAACCTCATTAACACAGAAGACGAAATTGAACTCCAGAGAGGTTAACTGATTTGCCCTATGTCACACTGCCACTTAATACCAGCACTCAACCCTCCTGATTTCTGGTGTCTCTCTGTAGTAAATCATACCATATACTTTTTCCTTATGTATGTACTTTCCTTACAACCAGGAAGTTGGTTTGAATAAATGTGACATACAAAGATAGATAAACCAGAAGAAAAGTAGGGCGGACTGACTGGCTGAACAAGGTGGTCATAGACAGTGTGATGACTCACTTAAAGAAGGAAAATGTAGCTGGGAGCCAGTTTGAGCCAGTTTAGGGAGGTGGGTCTGGAAATAAATAACACTTTTTGTCAAAACTACAAGTCATCAAAATGTAGAGGAATGAGAACATAAACAATTCATGACAAATATCTTAAAAGGACTTGTATCCAGCCAGAATTCATAAAGAACTACAAGTTTCTCTCTCTCTCTCTCTCTCTCTCTCACACACACACAGGGAGAGAAATCTTAATAGATAAATGGGTAAAAGACTTGAAGAGGCACCCCACAAAATGGCCCATTAATATATGAAAAAGATTCTTAGCTTCTAGTCACCAGGGAAATGCGAATTAAAATTACAATGTGATACCATTTCATACCTACTAGAAGGACTAAAATGGGAAGAACAGTGTTGGTGAGGATGTGGACTAACCAGAATTGTCATACATGTGGGAATACAAATATAAATATTAAACTTGTACAATCAGTTTGGAGAACTATTCTGGTAGTGTCTACAAGGTTGAATTAGTAATACCTAATTCCTAGGTTATTCCATTCCAATTCCTAGGAATACCATTCCAGGTTATTAGGTATTACAACAGAGATGAATACATATATGTTCACCAAAAGACATGCGCCACAATGTTCATAGCAGCGCTATTTGCAATAGCCCCAAACTGAAAACCATCTAAATGGTAGTTTGAAAGAATAGATAAGCAAACTGCCTGTTCACATAATGAAATAATATATAGAAATGAGAGTTAACGCAACATGATGTATGAATCTCACAAATAGAATGGTTAAGGAAGCCAAACAAGAGAATACACACTGTATGATTCCATTAATACAGAATTCAAAAACCACAACACTAATACATGGTGTTTGAAGTCAGGATAGCGGTCACACATGGTGGGTAAGGGGATATTACAACAATTGGCTAGCATATGGGGGATTTCTGGGGTGTTGATGTTCTGATTCTTGTAGGCCCTGCTTACATGGGTGTGTTCATTTTGTAAGAATTCACCCACATGATTCAAGCACATTTTTTTTTTCAAGCACATTTCTGCACATATGTCCTACTTAAGTTTACCAAGAGAAAAAAATCTTACACCGAAGGATTTCTATTTATTTAAATTAGCTTTGGGGAGGGGGGCTTACTTTAAAAAAGTAATAATAATAATAATAATAATAAATATATAAGTAGTTTTTCACTAAGAAATGTTTAGTGGTGGCTTTAAAATGCTTCTAAGTTCTACCTAATAATAAAATCATGTTTTTGTTTGATTTTTAAACTTGCACTTTTCTAGAAGTGATAAATTTGAATTTTTCAATTCAGGAACTCTCAGTTCCAAAGTAATTTCTTCACAGTTCTCAAAGTAATTTCTCAAAATAATTTACTTTGTCAAACAGGTGACCAGGATTTGGGAAATAGTCTGTTCTTAGACCAGTGAAGCTAATGAAACCACACAGACATGCTAGAGCCAGTCACAAACAAGTGTATATTCAGATGTCCATGAATACATAGCAGTCCTCCAAGTAGCAATGGATGACTATAAAAATGTTTGATTTTTTGTTTGTTTGTTTTTAAGACTTTATTTATTTGACAGACAGAGATCACAAGTAGGCAGAAAGGCAGGCAGAGAGAAAGGGAAGCAGGCTCCCTGCTGAGCAGAGACCCTAATGTGGGGCTTGAGCCCAGGACTCTGGGATCATGACCTGAGCCAAAGGCAGAGGCCCAACCCACCGAGCCACCCAGGTGCCCAGGTGCCCAGGTGCCCCTGTTTGATGTTTTAAATAAGTATATGTGTCTTGATTAGCTGTTTCTGAAACCTCTCTGAACATAAGAAACATATGGGATTGTATTTATGATAGAGATTTCCGGGCCCACCCTAAATGGACTGAACTGAAATGTATCTAGGGAAAGGGTATAGGAGCCCATTTAACAAACATCCCAGGTAGGGGCGCCTGGGTGGCTCAGTGGGTTAAAGCCTCTGCCTTCGGCTCGGTCATGATCCCAGGACCCTGGGATCGAGCCCTGCATTGGGCTCTCTGCTTTGTGGGGAGCCTGCTTCCTCCTCTCTCTCTGCCTGCTTGTGATCTCTGTCCGTCAAATAAATAAATAAATATCTTTTAAAAAAAAAAATCCCAGGTAATTCTTAGCATGGGGCAAGTTTTGTGAAACAAGTATCTTTACTCAATACTCAGACATGAAATGTAACAAAGGAGAGTTAAGTATTCTCCAAATGTTAACTAGCTGTGCTGCAATCTCAGAGTTAGAAAATTTTACTGAACCACATATCCTATTTAAGATATCCCTTGTTACTGAACTTAAACACTGCTGTGCTGATTTACATGTATTCTGACTGATTTAGATTCAGAATGATCCGACAGTAGGACAAAGTATTCCAAAATCATGGCATTCAAATAGTAGTAATTGTTATATGTATAGATTTCAAGCAGGATTGTTACAGTATTTACTGAATGGACTGGCAGTTTCTCTTCTGCCCATTTCTTTACATGCAGGCAAATTCAAAAAGGAATCAAAATTCTGTGACATATTTGAATTTTGTCATATACAGGCTTAGTTTGTGAATATAATTATAAAAGAATGTAATTCAGTTCCATTTTTTAAAAACAGCATTTGTCTTGGGATTCAAATTCTTTTTAAAAAATCCATTAAGATAATTTTTTAGTTTGATTTTTCAACTATCATCTGAATAGCTCTTATACTATTGTAACTTCCAAATAGCTAATAACATCTAACATTTACTAGATGACTTAAAATTGCACTAAAAGTTTTGGATACCCTGCATAAAAGCCAAATTGCCTTCAATCATATAAAATCATATTCATGGCCTTTATTTTTAAATTTCATTCTCTATCTTAAAGCCATTATAAAGACCTTTGACACTTGTCCTAAAAACACTATTTAGGACAGTATTTCCTCAAGCACGGCATGCAAGTTAGACTCTCTGGAAGCATGCTGAGATGGAGATGTGGGTGCAAGTTGCTCCTTTGGAATCAACGCTGAGAAAAGAAGGGGCAAAACAGGTGTGCATAGTGGAAATCAAAACACAAAGCAGGCCTGACAAAGACTTGGCCACTCCTAGAGGGAAGCTCTAAAGCAAAGATTGCCAATCACAGTTGACATGCATCTGACTGAAATGGCCTGCCCTTATTACTCCCACCTCCCTTGGACTCCAGGTTGAGGCTGCCCTGGGGAGACACGACCTCTGGTGAGGTGACATTGGGGACCTGACCTAGAAGGATCTAACAGCAGAAGGTTGTCAGCCAGACACTCCTGGCAGCTGGGCAACACGTTGCATGCATGTCTTTCTTTGAAGGGAGATCTGCACAGCACAGCTCTGTGCCCATAAGATGGTTTTCAAAGAAAGACATGCATATGTTTCAATGTATAGAAGTGAACTTTTAGTACTTCATACCCAAGATTTCAAGGATTTTCTTAGGGAGAAAGCCAAACAGTAAATACTAAAAGTGAGTTATTGTTAAAGAAAAATATGAAGTATAGAAAGTTATAGACAAAAAGTTGCAACAAAAATCATGAAGGTAGTCTTCAAAGTAGAAACTGCAGCAACACTGCCTGTAAGTTGAAAGCCAGACTGATTGTTTTAGTGCCTGTTAAAATATAAGTGCTGGCCAAGTACTTTTTAAAAGAACCCTAAATGTTGTCTTGATCCCAGACAGAAACTCATCATCAAATGCAGAACTCCTCAGGAAGTGACATTCAAAAATATATATTTTTTACTAGAGCTTTTAAAAATATAAATTTCTTACTAGAGCTTTAAAACACAGCTGTTCTCAATATCATTGCCATCATCAGTTGCTCTTGTTCTAGTAGGCTCTTCCCCTTTGTCTGACAGCAGGAACAAAATAACATGGTCAGTGAGAGCATAAGATCTCAAGTTAGACTGTATGGTTTCAAATCCCAGCTTTGCTACATACTAGCTGTGCAACCTTGGACAATTAACCTCTCAGTTTCTCATCTGTAAAATAGGGATGATAAAAATTTCTACCTGTTTTAGTTAGGATTAAGTTTAACTTAAGTAACAGAAATCCAAAATAATGTGGTTAAAATAAGGTCAAAGCATATATATATATATATATATATATATATATATATACTATTGTAAATAAGGTCATGAGTTTCTCATGATGGTGATCTCATCATGATCTCAAAGATCAGAGTTTCTCAATGATGGAAGCATCATCCCTAGGGACGTTTGGGAGATTTATGAAGGTCTTAAAATTTGTCACAGTGAATAGTGGGTGCTCATGCACCCCTGTGTGTATACATGTTCGTGTATGTGTGTGTGTGTGTGTGTAAAATAAGGTGTGTGTGTGTGTGGTTAAAATAAGGTCAAAGCATATATATATATATATTTTTTTTTTTTTTTTTTTTTTTTTTTTTAGAGAAATGTAAGCATCCTAGTGCTGGTAAAGTGGATATTGACCTTCAGGTGCCCAAGTTTGTTCTTCTCTATCCTCAATACATGGCTTTCATCCTCAAGTCCAAGATGACTGCTCCAGCTCCTGCCATCAAACCTACAAAGCATATTCCACCCATCAGGAATAAGGAAATGTTTCCTTTTTCTTAAGGGAATTTCTGACACATAACTGGGCCATACTTAGTTACAAGGTCATGTCTATCTGCAAAACAAATTGGAAGATGTAACCTTTATTCCAGGCAGCTGTGAGCCAAGATCATGAGTTTCTCATGATGGTGATCTCATCATGATCTCAAAGATCAGAGTTTCTCAATGATGGAAGCATCATCCCTAGGGACGTTTGGGAGATTTATGAAGGTCTTAAAATTTGTCACAGTGAATAGTGGGTGCTCATGCACCCCTGTGTGTATACATGTTCGTGTATGTGTGTGTGTGTGTGTGTATGTGCGTGAATGTTTTGAATGCGGACTTCTTTGCCAGGGACATTTAGTGGACAGGGCCAAAGATGCAAGATATTTTGAAATGTGAAGGAATGAAAAGTCATCTGAAAGTCTCCTGCATGAATCTCACATATTCCACCAGACATTCACATAGGTTAAGCACTTGTTTATAATTATCTGTACCTACACTAATAAAAGTTGTAAATTTTAATATCATCAAATGTGTTCTCCTTCATGATTGGTACTTTTCTGTGTCTTGTTTTGAAAATCCTGGAATTCATGAAGACACTCTCTAATATTTTCTTCTGAAAGTTAAATTATTTGTCTTTCATGCTTAGGTGTGGTGAAAGGTAGAAGAATCCAAATTCATTTTTCCAGACGAATGCCCTCTATTTGGAGAGCCAGTTACTGTAAAAACACATCCTTCCCCAAGGCTATGCAGTATCACTTCTGTCATAAATCAAGAGTTTACAAAAATAAGAAATTTCTGGGTTGCCTATCATTTTCCATTGCTCATATTTGTCTATCCATGAACTATTACTACTCTGTTTTTATTACTGCAGCTTTATAATAAATGTTTATATATAACAGGACAAATCTTAACATTTGCTGTTCTTCAAAGCTTGCCACTTTGCTGTTCTTATTTTGGCTGTTCTTTGCAATTCTAGAATAAGATTTTAATTTTAATTAGACTTACATTTAATCTAAATTTTTAAAAAAGGATTTTATTTATTTATTTGAGAGAGAGACAGCACAAGTGGGGAGTGAAGTAGAGGGGGAGGCAGAGGGACAAGCAGACTCTGCACTGAGCCCCAGTGCAGGACTCAATCTCAGAACTCTCTGAGATCATGACCTGAGCCGAAACCAAGAGTCAGACTCTTAAGGGACTGAGCCCCCCAGGCGCCCCTATATTTAATCTAAATTTGAAGAACACCTGATATTTTTAAAAATATTGAGTATTCCAATCTATGAACATGCTACATCATTCCATTTATTTTTTTCTTTAAAAAGTTTCTTTATATCTACTTAAAAAATCTATAAAGAAGTCCAGCACAATTCTTGTTAGATTTATTCTTAAGCATTTAATATTTATACAGGCAATGCATTTATTTACCCCTTCAAAAATATATATTTTTTCAGACGGATATAAGGAACAGGGACTTGAACAGATACTTATTTATATACATATGTTCATAGCACCATTACTCACAATCCCTGAAAGTTGGAAGTAGCTCAAGTGTCCATTGGATGAATGGATAAATAAAACGTGGTATGTAAATCTCCAACAAAGCAGGAAAGAATATTCAGTGGAAAAAAGACAGTCTCTTCAACAAATGGTGTTGGGAAAATTGAACAGCCACATGCAGAAAAATGAAATTGGATCATTTCCTAATACACCATACACAAAAATAGACTCAAAATGAATGAAAAGCCTAAAGGTGAAATAGAAATCCATCAAATTCCTAGAGGAAAACACAGGCAGCAACCTTTTCAACCTTGGCCACAGCAAATTCTTGCTAGACACATCTCCAAAGGCAAGGGAAACAAAGGCAAAAATGAATTATTGGGACTTCATCAAAATAAAAGCTTTTGCATGGTGAAGAAAACAGTCAACAAAACCAAAAGACAACCAACAGAATAGGAGAAGATATTTGCAAATGTCATATCAGATAAAGGGCTAGTATCCAAAATCTATAATGAACTTATCAAACTCAACACCCAAAGAACAAATAATCCATCCAATCAAGGAATGGGCAGAAGACATGAACAGATGTTTCTCCAAAGAAGACATACAAATATTAAAAACCATAATTAATTACAACAATGTGAATGTACTTAATTCCACTGAATTTTATACTTGAAAATGGTTAAAATGAAAAAAAAATAGTTAAAATGTTAAGGGGTAAAAAAAAAAAATGTTAAGGGGTATCTGCCTGGCTCATTTGGCAGAATATGGTAGAATATCTGACTCTTGATCTCAGGGTTGTGAGTTCAAGCCCCTTGTTGGGTGTAGAGCTTATATTAAAAACAAAAAGTAAAAAAATAGTTAAAATGTTAAGTTTATTTTATGTATATTTTGCCACAACAACATTTTTTTTTAAAGATTTTATTTATTTGTCAGAGACAGAGGGAGAGAGAGCGAGTGAGCACAGGCAGACAAAGAGGCAGGCAGAGGCAGAGGGAGAAGCAGGCTCCCTGCCGAGCAAGTAACCCGATGTGGGACTCGATCCCAGGACCCTGGGATCATGATCTGAGCCGAAGGCAGCTGCTTAACCAACTGAGCCACCTAGGCATCCCACCACAACAAAATTTTAAAAATGAAAAAAACAAAAACAAGAACCCAAAACCCTAGCATAAGATATACTTCAGAAAAGCAACTACTTTTTTGTTTATACTTCTGGAAATTTCCCATATACACAAATACATACTTAAAAACTCTCAGAAGCATAACATACATGTTATTATATATCTGGTTTCTTTTTTACTTAATAATACATATTGGAGAGCTAACCATTTGTCTGCATAAATTTCTATGTCATTGTTTATAAAGGCCAAGTAATGTTCCTTGGCTATGTCATTGTTAATTTTTTTTTTACTTATTTATTTTAATTTTAAATTAAACTTTCTTTTAGATAATTATAGATTTACACACACTTGTAAGAAATAATGCAGAAATAATATGTACCCTTTATTCAGTCCCCCCAGTGGTAACATCTTGCAAAACTGTAGTATAATATCATAACCAGGATAATAGCATTGACACAATTGAACAGTCTTATTCGGATTTCCCCAGGTTGCTTTCTTTAGGGGTGTGTGTGTGTGTGTGTGTATGTGTGTGTTTAGTTCTGTGCAATTTAATCACATATGTCGGTTCAGGTTATCTACCACTAGTCAAGATAAGGGACAGTTCCAATACTACAAGGATCCCTGTTATGGACCTTTTGTAACCACACCTCCTTCCCCCTACCATCCCTTTGCTTTCCAACTCATCCCTAACCCTGAATAACTACAAGACTTCATTTTTAGGGGTGCCTGGGTGACTCAGTGGGTCAGGCCTCTGCCTTCAATCTCAGGGTCCCGGGATTGAGCCCCATGTTGGGCTCTCTGCTCAGTGGGGAGGCTGATTCCCCCTCTCTCTCTGCCTGCCTCTCTGCCTACTTGTGATCTCTCTCTTTCTCTCCCTGTCAAATAAATAAATAAAATCTTTTTTTTAAGACTTTTTTACAAAATTTTTATCATGAAAAATTTCAAGTATACAGAAAAATGGAGATAATGGTAAAATAAACCCCCGGGGTGCCTGGTTGACTCAATTAGTAGAACACTGAATCTTGATGTTGTAAGTTCAAGCCCCATGCTGAGGATGAAGATTACAAAAAATTAGGGGCACCCACAAGACCCTTCAAGCCACTAACCCACCCTACCGCCCAACCACAAGACACAGCACCTACATTTGAACTTTTTTATGAATGGAATTATTAGAATGATTCCCTTTTATCTGGTTTCTTTCATTCTGAATTCTACTTGTGAGAAGCATCTGTTTTTGCAGATAGCAATTATTTTATTGCTATTTTTTCTCCCTTCTATATATTCAATTGTATGGCTATATCATTATTTATCAGTTTTGCTGATGATAAATATTTGAGTTGGTCCAATTTGGAGGCTACTGCAAACAGTATTGCTATGAGTATTCTTTTATATATCTGTTGGTAAACATTTGGTACATATTTTATGCATAGCCCAATGAGTGAAAGCACTATGACATGGGTTATGTTTATGTTAAAACTTTAGTAGATACTTATGATTTTCCAAGTGATTCTACCAATTTACTCTCTTAACAGAAAATGAGAATTCTAGTTCTCTACATTCCCTCAACACTTGTCAGTCTGTAATCTAATCCATCTGTGGGTGGGTGGTGACGTCTTATTGTTTTGTCTTTTTCTTACAGTTAATGAGATTGGGGGCAATTTCTATGTTTATTGGATATATGAAGTACCTATTCAAATATTTTACCTATTATAAAATTGAGTCATCTTGCTTTTTCTTGTTGACTCATAGTTGTTTTGGGTTATGGATATAAATCCTAGAATGACTAAATGTGTTTAAACAAATCCTGTGTGTGTGTGTGTGTGTGTGTGTGTGTGTGGTGTGTGTGTATTAAAACTGATCATGGGTTTACATGCTGTCAGCCAGTCTTGACGTTAACATTCTTATATTTCACCTAATGATTGAAGCCATTGAAGATTATTGCTTTGATCAAGACTGCCCAATAGAACTTTCAGTTAATGAAAATGTTCTAAATCTGTGCTGTCAGAATGATAGCTAACTAACTGAGCACTGAAATGTAGTAGTGTGACTGAGGAATTGAATTCTAATAGCAATTAATTTAAGTGTTTTTATTTTTAAAAAGCTTTTATTTATTTATTTGTTTGTTAATTTATTTATTTATTTCTAGAGCGTGAGGACGGGGAGGCGCAAAGGGAGAGGGAGAGAGAGAATCTCAAGAAGACTGTGCGGAGCTTGGAGCCTGATATGAGGCTTGATCCATGACCCTGCAATCATGACCTGAGCCAAAAATAAAAAGTCATATGCTTAATGGACTGACACAAGGTGCCTCTTAATTAATTTAAATTTAAATAGCAAATTGTGGTTAGTGGTTACTATATTGAAGAGTACAAGTCTAGTTTCATTATTGCTGCTTGTGATATCCAACTTTATCATCCCTTCTACAATGTTAGCTGAGATTCTTCTAGAAAAAAAGGAGATCCAGGATGGCTTTATACTAAATTCACAGCTTAAAGTTTCTTTGAAACAATGAGCATGAATATGGTCTGCAAAGCAGAATAATGGTTGGTTTATAATTACAAACTTTCAGTACGTGCTAACTACCTTCCAGTTTCTTGTGGGTGAGAATATGGGATGGGTTTTCTTCAAGTTCACTTGCTGCTTTGTGGGGAGATGGATCCCATTGGATTCTCCACACTGGGATTTTTTTTCTTTTGTCATTCTCCTCACTGGGCCTTGATTTTGTCTTCTGTCATTCTCCTTACTTTGGCCAGATTCAGGGCAAAAGCAATTTCATTACTTGACTCACTTTTCTGTGTTCCTTAGACATTGGCCTGGTAACTCTTATGATCTTGTCAGGTCTCTGATGATTTACAGAAGGTCTCTGAAAATATCTTCTAAAGTACTTTTAGTTATCCGTAGTAGAAAGTTTGGTCCAATGATGTTACCCATCCTATTTCCAAAACTAGAAATGGAACTCTATCATGTGTTCTTTAAACCTCACAACAACTCTAAAGAGTTACTATTACTCTTCTTCCCCTTTTTTCCCCAGATAAACGGATGAGGCATACAGAAGAAACTTGCACACAATCACATAGATAGCAGACACTGGAGCCAGAACTGAAATCCACTTTTATTTTACTCAAGCCTTTTCCCTTAAACACCCAACTATACACATTATTTAGATCGAAGACTAAAGTGGCTTTTATGAGGAGTTATTTAACTTTTTAATTTTGTTTTTTTTAAATTATAACAATGAACCCAGATGCTAAAGGAAAAGGTGTTAAATATTAAATATTAAAATCAAGTTTTATTTTTAACATATTAATGGCTACTACCAAAAAATTTCTGGAGCTAAAATATGTACCTGAAGTAAATGGTGAGGTGTTAGGATAAAAGCAAAAAGAGCACAGATAAAAATATTATTTGCAGTTGTTCCAGTTGGTAAACCAGGCCAACTGAGAACTGGCAGCCAAGAACTCATGGCACATTTGTACTGAAATTTGCTCTCAACCAGCAGGAGGTGGCACATCTGGCAATGTCTAGAAGGTTAAGGATTCCGCGTCTGCGCTCCCCCAGCCACCAGTGGTCACAAGCCAATATGAGGGTATCAAAGACCAGTCCTCTGGTCTTACCTCAAGGAGACACAAGTCTGTGGTAACATTCATTCTCTAGAGGTCCCTGTGGGATCAGGCTATACACCTCTCATCAGTGTCTCCTCTTCTTTCCTGTTTCCCTCACTCCCTTACACATTTCTCCAGAGCAGCACTACCCTCAGGAAGTCACTCACATGATTTGTCTCACACTTGACTTCCAGGGAACTGAACTAAGTATGTTACCTTCCATTTCCTCCCTCTGCTCCATTTTCTCTTCCACAGAAATTCTCACTGAGTAGAAATGACCATGTCCTCTGATTTTTCCAGCCATGTTGGATATAGTCAGACAAGTATCTTGTTCTGAGAAGTTCTGACTAAAAGAAGGTCTTGGAATTGTAGCCTTCGGGGCACCTGGGTCACTCAATCAGTTAAGCATCTGCCTTCTGCTCAGGTCATGATCTCAGGATCCTGGGATTGAGTCCCACATCGAGCTCTCTGCTCGGCAGGAAATCTGCTTCTCCCTCTCTCTCTCTCAAATAAATAAACAAAATACTAAAAGAAAAGAGAAATTGTAGCCTTCATTTCAAGGGAATTGAGAATCCAAGTCCACATCTTTTTCTTCTATGTCTTTCTTCTGTTCTAGGATCTGAATCAGACATAGACACCATTTTCCAAGGGGCTGTACTTACTTTTAAATGCACCATTGTGTGGTCCAAGGTAAGTTACCCATTAGTATTACTAGTCTCTGCTTCCAACATAGCTACACAAAAAATACTACCTATTTTACAATTTGTATTTATCATTGAGTTCTAATCGCAATGAGCACAGTTTCTATTCTTATCTTTAGTAGGCAGAATTAACACTTATCCATGAATTACAACTGCTAAATTGCAAATGATCTCACTAGAGATTTTAAAAAATGATACTCCTGTGGCTTGTTAGATTCAATAAAATGGATAATGTAGTTTCTAAATATATCTAATTTTCAGGAAGAATATTATATGAAAGAAAACATTGTCTCAATATGTTTGATGATTTCTAAATTTAATTACACTATCAGCAGTGTAAAACATTTGCTTATATCTTTGTAAAAGCAAAGTGTTCCTATGTAAAATAGCAATCTTAAAATTGCGAAGTTATAGATGTGGTTAAGGCACAGGGATAGGAGAGGGGTGAGAAGTTTGGCAGGTCAGATTCTGGTATGTTTATTTATTGAACATCATAAGGTAGAGTGCTACATTAGATATTTAATATAAGGCATCCCATGTCAGAAATTGGCTCCAGGTGGATTTAAATAATTCACAGTTTAATGAAATGCAATCTAGAAACCCAATAGCTTTAGCAAGTGACATAGCCAGTGTCTCAGTTTGCACTTCTCTCTTACTCCAATACTAGCTTCTATTTCATATGTATCCTTCACTTTGACCAGTCTCTACTAGTGGTTCTGTCCAATGGATCTCTTCCTACTCTCCCAGGAAATGTTATCCGTTCTCAGTCTTAAACTTCTCTATTGGCTTTTCCCAGTTAGGTTAAAAATATATTCCAGTCACTTGCATCTTACAAAAACCATTCAAGTCAAAACAAAAACTTTTCTGTCCACCTAACAGCCAATCAGCAACACTTAAATAAAAGGGTAATTATTTTTGTTAATTGATTTTTAGTTACTTAAAAATACCATGAAACAAATCTTGCATACAGAAGAATATGTAATATTTACATGGACAATTTAACAATATAAATATGTATGTATCCATTAATCAGATTAAGAAATAGAACACTTAAGTAACATAGAAACCCTCCACGTCCCTCCATCAATTGCAATTGCATCCATCTCCCTTCCCTTGAAGATAAACATTACCTCAAAATTTATGTTAATTAGTTCCTTCCATCAATTTATAGATTTGCTGGAGCCTGGGTGGCTTCAATCAGTTGAACATCTGGGTTGGGTCAGGTCATGATCCCAGGGTCCTGGGAATTGAGTCCCGCTTTGGGCTCCCTGCTCTGCAGGGAGTCTGCTTCTCCTTCTGCCCCTCCTCCCCCTCATTCTCTCAATCTTTCTCTCAGATAAATAAATGAAGTCTTTAAAAAAAAATTTATAGTTTTGGGCACCTGGGTGGCTCAGTGGGTTAAGCCGCTGCCTTTGGCTCAGGTCATGATCTCAGGGTCCTGGGATCGAGTCCCGAATCAGGCTCCCTGCTCAGCAGGGAGCCTACTTCCTCCTCCTCTCTCTCTCTGCCTGCCTCTCTGCCTACTTGTGATCTCTGTTAAATAAATAAATAAAATCTTAAAAAATATATAGTTTTGCCGCCTACGTATGTATCTCTAAATAATATATTCCTTAGTTTGAAAAAAAAAAAAAAAGAACAGAACAGCTGAGCGCCAAGTGAATAGCAAGAGATAATCTTTCCCTATGAAGAAGGGCGACTCAGGCTTCTAGGAGAAAATTGGCTCAACAGAGCCTATGGGTCATGATTTGTCGTCAGGTTCCCTGAGCATTTACAGAAATCCTTTCTAGGAAGGTCAGAGGGCAAGGGCCTTCAGGCAACTTGACAAACATAGGGTTCACCATAGTTTGAGTGCTCTGACCAGATAGGTATTTAGCAAAAGTATGGCTAGAGAGGGGCACCTGGGTGGCTAAGTCAGCTAAGCGTTTGCCTTTGGCTCAGATCATGATCCTGGGGTCTTGGAATCCAGTCCCGAGTGGGGCTCCCTGTTCACTGGGGAGCCTGCTTCTCTCTCTGCCTGCTTGTTCTCTCTCTCTCACACACTCTCTCAAATAAATGAATAAAATCTTTAAAAAAAAAAAAAAAAAGTATGGCCAGAGAGAGTAGAGCGTTCTGTTTTCTGCTTCTAAACCTCCCCTGGTTCCTTCCAGACCCAGGAGAAAATCAAAGCAGAAACCTACAGAGAGAAGCAGTGGAGCACGCAGGCAGAATAGCTACTTTACAAGCTAAGTACAGAAAAGAATCTGAGCATGGCCAGTGGGGGTGGGGTGGGTGTGTGTGGATTCTGTCCTCAGCTAGAGGAGAAGGAAAAGGAGAAATAATTCTGTTTCTTTGGAGATTAATATAGTCATCAAGACTAATCTGGTTATGCCCTATAATTTTATTTATATCTGTCAGTACTAGACATCCAAGGCTTCCAGCTCTCTACCCCCAAACTCTCATCACCATTCAGCTCAATCCATCCTCTTGCTCTCTCCCCCATCCCTTCCATCCCTAACTCTCAAATTCCTTCTTGGTGTGCTATGGAATTCAAGATCAAACATCAAAAAAATTCCTATAGTCAAAATTCTGAGAGGTGTTTTTGTTTGTTTGTTTGGTTTTCCCCCTGGAAACTCTCTAGAACGTCTCTTTACTTTGCTGTGACTAAAACCGAGCTTTCTGCTGAGGACATTGCTCTGTGCAGTCCTCTCAAGTGGCAGCCATTTTCTCTCCCACACTGTCACAGTACTTGTGGGAGCTTTATTTCCAGAAGGCTCACAGTGATCCTGCTTTCTGGGAGTCAGGTCCTATATAGTTGCCTCCCACAGAGAATCAGATCTAACCCTTTAACCCAACAGGAGGTGTGTGTGAGACAGTGCATAATTCCCAAGGCTAGGTCATAAAAGGTGCTGCAGCATTCAGTGTGGTCTTTTGCATCAACATGCTCTGAGGAAAGGCTCTACCATACGAAGAGGGCTCAAGCAGCCTCTTGGGTAGACCCACGCAGAGAGGAACTGAGGCTCTGGAGCAGCAGCCGACACCATGTTGCTGGTTGTGTAAATGACACACCTTGAATGTGGTTCTTCCAGTTTCAACCAGACCTTTTGATGACTGAAGCCCCGCATGGCTAATGAGGGCTAGCTCATGAGAGACGGTGAGCCAGAACTGCCCAGCTAAGCTGCTCCCAAGTCCTCGACCGCCAAGAAACCATGAGACATAATGAATGATTACTGCTGTTTTCAGCCACTAGGGTTTTAGGTTATTTGTCATGCAGCATAGTAATTAACTGGAACATGACTGGGTCCAGAGAAAGTGATTGCCTGTTCTCTCATTACCGCCAGACTCCTCTCTTTCACTCTTCCCCATACCTAAAACCCTAGCTTTGAATTTCATGTGAGAAAATAATGTCACGTGGTTGGCTTGGTCAGTTGATCATCTGCCTTTGGCTCAGGGCCCTGGGATAGAGCCTTGCATCAAGCTCCTTGCTCAGAGGGGAGTCTGCTTCTTCCTCTGACCCCTCCTGCTCTCATGCTCTCTCTCTCTCATTCTCTCTCAGATAAATACATTTCTTACATAAATAAATAAATAAAATTTAAAAGAAAAAATAAAACAATGCCCCAGACTATCTATCTTTGTTATGATTGTGTACCAACTCATTCATGTTCCTTTTTTTATTGAAGATTTTTATTCCTTGCTCATGGTCACTTTCCTCTATGCAGTCATTTTTATACTTGTTGTTTTAGTCCATTTAGGTTGTCATAGCAAATACCATAGACTGGGTGGCTTATAAAAACAGAAGTTTACTTCTCACTGTTCCGGAGGCTGGGAAGTCTAGCATCAAGGTGCTGGCATAGCTGCATTTAGGTGGCACGCTCTTCCTGGTTCATAACTGACACCTTCTCTCTGTGTCCTTACATGGTAGAAGGGGCAAGGAGCTCTCTGGAGTCTCTTCTATAAGAGCACTAATTCCATTCTTGAGAGCAGAGCCTCCCAAAGGCCCCACATCCTGCTACCATCACCTTTGGGGGTTGGGATTGATTCAATATACAAATTTGGGGGGGACACATTCAGACCATAGCACTTGGTGATTTCAATATCCACTAAAATTGTATCTCTAATCCTTGCTTTTTTAGTTCCTTGACCTTGCCCTCATCATTTTGTCTACTCTAGGCAATCACCCCTTCTGAGGCTCATATCAGAGAACTTGTCTTTATAACCACAGCTTGTCCACAATCCCAATCACAAGCATCAATTCCTATTTTTCCAACTCTTCACCTCTATAGTTATTTTCTTTTAAAAAAATTAATGTTCTGGAGAAGCTAGGTGCCTCATTAGGTTAAGCATCTGCCTTTGCCTGAGGTCATGATCTCGGGGTCCTGGGATCGAGCCCCATATTGGGATCCCCACTCAACTCCCTGCTCAGCAGGGAGTTTACTTCTCTTTCTCCTTCTGCCCTTCACCCCCACTTGTGCACTCTCTCTGTCTCAAATAGATAAATAAAATGTTTACAAAGAATTAATGTTCTTACCCATTGTTGTGATGAGCATCAGGTGTTGTATGAGTGTTGAATCACTACATTGTACACTTGAAAGTAATATCACGCTGTACGTTAACTAACTGGAATTTAAATAAAAACTTAAAAAAATTAATGTACTTATCCAAATTTTTATGGATTTTGCCACGTGAGAAACAGAATGAGCTTCTTCTTGTCACATTGTTTACATAGAGCTGACAACTCTTAATTGTAGCTGTCTATTACCAGCCATCCTTCAACCCCCAACTAGATTTACCAGCCTTTAATTCTAATATTTTTCACTTGTCTTTCACTCCTATAACCTTACTTTACCTCTTACCCGGTTTGGATTCCAGGGACAATTGTTACTGGCTTACACATGCACACTCATCTCACTTGCTCCCCTCTTGCTTTAGTACATTCATTTGGTAAAATTCAACTCTAATTAAATCCAACTCAGCCCTTTCTGTATTTGCACTAGTGCAACAGCAGAAAAACACACACCTGTGCAGGCTGGTTTTGCTTTGTTTTGACAGGTTATAATAGTTTTTAATTTTATGAAATAAGGGAAGTTGAAAAATAGTATAGAGTTCCCATATACCCTTGACCCACATTCCCCAATTATTAACATTTCTGTGTTTGCTTTATTTGTTTGATTAATCTCTCTCTCTGCACACATAACTTTTTTCTGAATATCTGAGTGAGTTAAACCTAAACACATGACTTAAACAGAAATAAATATATAGCAGTATATTTCCCCAAACAAGGACATTCTCACCATAGTATGATTATCAAAATGGAAATTAATATTGAACAAATACCATTGCCTCATCTGTAGACTTTATTCAAAGTTTTCCAGTTGTCCAATCATGTCCTTCATACAAAAAAAAAAAAATTCTGGTACAGGATCCAATCCAAGGTCATACACTGCAGCTCATTGCCATGTATCTTTCAATTTTTTAAATATGGAGCAATAGTACAATCTTCCTATGGCTTTTAGGAGCTTGATATTTCTGAGGAATTCAAGTCAATTATTTGTAGAATGTCCCTCAATTTAAATTTGTCTGATGTTTGGGGTGCCTGGGTGGCTCAGTGGGTTGGGCCGCTGCCTTCGGCTCTGGTCGTGATCTCGGGGTCCTGGGATCGAGTCCCTAGTCAGGCTCTCTGCTCAGCAGGGCACCTGCTTCCCTTCCTCTCTCTCTGCCTGCCTCTCTGCCTACTTGTGACCTCTCTCTGTCAAATAAATAAATAAAAAAAATCTTTAAAAAAAAATTTGTCTGATGTTTTCTCCTGATTAGATTCATAGTTTTATACCTTGCTTTTGTTCTTTAACAATGTATTTTGTAGCTCTTTCCATAATGAATACCTAATGAGTTTCCTTATTCTTTTTTTTTGTTGTTGTTGTTGGCCATTATCTCCTCAAATATTCTGTCTCTCTCTCTCTCCTCTCCTTCTGAGGACTTTCCTTTAGGTATGTTGGTCCATTTGATGGTGCCAGAGATCTCTTAGATTCTGCTCATTTTTTCTTCAGACTTTTTTTCTCTTTCTGCTCCTCAGAATCGATAACTTCTATAGACCTATCTTTAAGTTTGCTGACTCTTTCTTCTGCCAGCTCTAATCTGCTACTGAATTCCTCTAGTGCATTTTTAAAAAAGATTTTATTTATTTATTTGACAGACAGAGATAACAAGGAGGCAGAGAGGCAGGCAGAGAGAGAGGGGGAAGCAGGTTTCCCACTGAGCAGAGAGCCCGATGCAGGGCTGGATCCCAGGACCCTGAGATCATGACCCAAGCCGAAGGCAGAGGCTTAACCCACTGAGCCACCCAGGCGCCCCTCTAGTGTATTTTTCATTTCTGTGATTGAATTTTCAACTCCAGATGTCCTAAGTGGTCTCTTTTTATAATTTCTTTATTGATAGTCTCTATTGGGTAAAACATCGTTCTCATAGTTTCCGTGTTTATACATGGTTTCCTTTAACTCTTTGAGCATATATAAAACAGCTGATTTAAAGTTTTGTCTGTTCAGTGTCTGGGCCTTATTAGGGACAGTTTTGATTAACTTTTCCTGTATATGGGGCATGCTTTTTTGTTTCTTCTTACAAAAGCCTTTTAATTTTTTGTTGAGAACTGGACATTTTGAATATTATATTGTGGCAACTCTGGGAAATCAGATTGTTCCCCTTCCTGTTCCACAGAGTTTGTTGTTGTTATTTGTTTTACTACTTCTTGTTTTTTTTTTATTATTGTGATAAAATATACACAAGATGAAGTTTACCATTTTATCCATTTCAAGTGTGCCATTCAGTGGAAGTAAGCACATTCATGTTGCTATGCAATTGTCACCACTGTCCCCCATCAGAAATTTTTCATCTTTCCAAACTGAAACTCCATACCCTTTAAACAATAACTCCCCATTCTGCCCTTCCTCCAGCCACCTGAAACCACCATTCTACTTTCTGGCTCTATAAGTTTCAATACTCTTAAGTTGAACTAATTTTGTAAATGTATGCTCTTTGTCATGTGTGGCCATAGAAATCTCTATTCTGTTAGCTTAGTGATCAGCTAGTGATTTGATAGAGATTTTTAAACTCCAAAAAGCAAAGAAAGGAAGGAAGGAAGGAACGAACGGAAGAAGAAAAGAGAGAGAGAAAGAAAAAAAAGAGAAAGATAGAGAAAGAAAGAAAAAAAAAAGAAAGAGATGTGGAAGAAAGGAAGAAAAAAGATAGAGAGAAAGAAAAAGAAGGAGATAAAGAGAAAGAAGGAAGGAAGGAAAGAAAAAGAAAAAAGAAAAGAAAGGAAAAGAGAAGAAAAGGAAAGGAAAGAAGGAAAGAAAAAGAAAGAAAGATCGATCGATCCATAGTCTTTGCAGGTAGTGTTTTGGCATGCCTACAACATTCATTCTGACAGTTTATAGCTCCTCCTTTGCTTTGCCTTCCTGCTGTGCAGAGCCTCAAGGCAAGAGATTAGTGCCTTCCGAGGTCATTTCTGTGCATGCTTCTGTGCATATGTGTGACTTTCTAGATTCCCTGGAATTTGGAGGAAATTCATTCCCCAGGCCCTCATTCCCCAGACTTTTCTCCCAAACTTTTCAGACAGCCCACTGTTTGCCTCAACTCTTTTCCTTTGCTCTAAGTTGCAGGGGCAAATTCATTGGCCTGCAAATGTTTGCTACCAGCCCTCCCCTTTATGGTATCTGTCCCATCCCTGAGTTGTGAGTTAGGTGAAATAAATTCAAATCATTGTCCTTCAGGGAGCCACCAGACAGGTCAAAGCAAACGACCCCAATTCTTTAATGAGGTCTATGCTACCCCTTCCAAGACTAGGAACTTGAGCCAGGAATTTGGGCTGTTGTGGAGTGGGGGATGGTACCAGAGTCAAATAAAATGTCACAAAGCTCTCTTATTGAGACTCAGCTGGTTTTTATTTTGTTTCTGGTTTTGTTTTAGAGAGGTGGAAAGGCAGGGGGAAGAGCAGAGGGAGAGAAGAAAGCAATTCTCAAGCAGGCTCCATGCCCAGAGCAGAGCCCAACAAGGGACTTGATCTCACAACCCTGAGATCATGACCCAAGCCAAAATCAAGAGTCAGACGCTTAACTGCTTAACCACCTGAGGCACCCAGGCACTGCTGTCTTTTCTATGGTTGGGTATCTTAATAAATCATACACAGAAGGTGGGAAGAACAAAGTGCCGTAAAAACTGTGGCTGGCAGAGAGGCAGCAGTGACTCCCATCTACAGCATAGGGAATGTTTGGTCCTTTGGGTCCTTTTTGAACCATGTCCACATTTTTGTCTCTGTTGACGTGACTATGGACTGGACTTGTTTTGGTCTTGTTCTATCATGGTCGCAGAGTGGCTCTTTTAAAACGTTGGTGTTGTGTGTGATTTTTTTATGTACAGCAGACCGCTGTGGCCTGCTGGGAGGACCCTGCCATCTCCTGGCTGTCATGGACTACTGGCAAGCAATCCCAAAAGAACTTGCACATGTCACATCTATTCACTTGTCTGCACTTGTGCCCTTATATTCTTTTGTGATAAGAAGGAGGAAGGATGAAGGACAAAGGACAACCAGTCCCACATTCCTATTCTAGGCCAACCCATCCATTAGCATTAAGAGATAGATCCTATCTCTTAACCCAATACTAGATCCTATCTCTTAACCCATTCAAGGTCTTCACTCCAGCAGCTCTTCCTATCTCTCCAGCATCAGAAATTTTCCCTCTCTGTTGGATTATTCCCATGAGTATTTAAATATGCCGCTATTGTTCCCATCTAAGGAAAAAACATATAAAAATTTGAAAACAAAGCAATAAACAAATCCTCCTTTGACCCTAAGTCTACCCTCTGCTTCCACCTGATTTCACTGCCTCATTTAGAGCAAGACTCTTCCAAGTAGTTGTTTATACTGCCTTCTACTCCCTTCCCTTTTCTCTAGAGTCTACTTTCTACTTTTTGTTCTTGTTAAGGTCACTAATGATCTCCAGACTGCTAAATACAGAGCAATGCAGAACTATTCTCAGTTCTCATCCTACTTGACCTGTTAGCAATATCTGACATCTCTGATTTTTTTCATCCTCTTTGAAATATTTTATTTGGCATCAGGGTGAGGTCTTTTACCTCACTGGCTATTCCTTCTCAGAGTCTTTGGTGTTTCCTCTTTATCTCCTCAGCTTCTAAATCTCTATTTAAAAACAATGTCATCCTTGGGTGCCTGGGTGGCTCAGTTGAATAAGTATCTGCCCTTCAGCTCAGGTCATGATCCCAGGGTTGTGGGATCAAGCCTCATGGCAGGCTCTAAGCGTAGCAGGGAGCCTGCTTCTCCCTCTCCCTGCCCCTCCCCCTGTTTATGATCTCTCTGTCAAATAAATAATAAAATCTTAAAAAATAAAAACTATGTCATCCTTTTAACATTGGGTCTAAAACCTAGATTCACTGAGCCCAACCTCAGGATCTTTATTAGATTATTTTCATTTTTTCCCCCTTTACAAGTACTTTAAACCATTTAGTGGGATGGCACTGTGAGGGGTTTTAAAATCTGAGCAGGGTAAGACAGGTGTACACACAGAATGCAGTGACCATGATGCTAGGGCAAGGTGTGTTAGGGTGGGATGGAGGAAGAGGGAGTCTGTGCAGGGGGCATTTAATATTGCACATTGAAGGAGAAATGGTAACAATTGGTAACATGTGATTCAGGGCTAGATTATTGCAAAGGATATTATTGGGACAATTGGTGGAATTTTAATGTGGTGTAAGAATTAGAAGGTAGTAATATAATGTTAATTTCCTAATTTTGTTGGTCATATTATGATTGCTGGAGAGAAATACTCACCTAAGTGTTCAGAGTTAATAGGGCACACTGTTGACAGTTTACTTTTAAATCGCTCAGAGAAAAGGTTATTGTAACATATTTACAACTTTTCTGTAAGTTTGAAATTCTTTCAAAATTTAAAGAAGTTTAAATAGTTTTAAAATACTTTATATAATAATCATATTCACCTTTACCATTAAAAAATATTGGCAATATTAAATTCTTTCAATCCAAAGTAGAGTTCTTGGCATGACTTCAATTCGAAAAGTAGGCATTTTTGATTCAGTCTATTCTTGCACACAAGGAAGGAAAACACAATTTGTGCTAAGTTTTGCAGGAAAAAGACAAGAGTATATCCCTTCTTGATTATCTTATTAAGTAATTATTCTTTAACATGTAATACATTAAAAAATATAGGCAGTATCTGACTTTTTGTGCAAGTGGATTTGACTCTCCCTCTTCAACTTTACATTATGATTATTTTCAAACAGATGATTTTCAAATAGAAAAAGAATAACCGAATGGTGGTATACTCTCTACATAAATTGAATAATTGTTAACAGTTTGCTATTTTGCTCTCTCTTTCTCCTTATCTATTGTCTTAGTTTATATAGGTAGTTAGAACAACAACAACAAAAATACCATAGGTTAGGTGGCTTAAACAACAACATTTCTCACAATTCTGGAGTCTAGGAAATCCAGGCTTGAGACACCTGCAGATTCTGTGTCTGGTGAGAACCCATATCCTGTTCATAGACTGCAGTATTCTTACAGTGTCCACACATGGTGGAAGGGGGTTATGGGCCAACGTATGAATTTGGGGAGGACACATTCAGCCTATGGCATCTCTATTTGTTGAAGCATTTGAAATCAAGTTGCAGGCAAAATGACACGTCATTCCTAAATACCTGAGCACGAAAGTTCTGGTAATAAAGACATTCTCCAAGGGGTGTCTGAGTGGCTCAGTGGGTTAAGTCTCTGCCTTTAGCTCAGGTCATGATCTCAGTGTCCTGGGGTCAAGCCCCACATCTGGCTCTCTGCTCAGCAGGGAGCCTGCTTCCTCCTCTCTCTTTGCCTGCCTCTCTGCCTACTTATGATCTCTTGTCTGTCAAATAATAAACTCTTAAAAAAAAAAGACATTCTCCAACATAACCATAAAGTATTAATAATTCGTAAATGAATATCAGCAACTTAATCCACAAATTGTTACTTCTTTCATAACACTAACTTTCATGTGCATATTTCATAATCAGTCTT
Organism: Mustela putorius furo; assembly: GCF_011764305.1. Classification (NCBI taxonomy): domain Eukaryota; kingdom Metazoa; phylum Chordata; class Mammalia; order Carnivora; family Mustelidae; genus Mustela; species Mustela putorius. Next base: position 38,971,024 of record NW_025421987.1, read on the forward strand.
CCTCAATTGCTCTAGAATGTGTTTTGTAGCTGTTTTTGGGGAGGGAGGGATCCAGGATCTGCAACACTCAAGAGCTTTTAATCAGTAACTTCAAACCCTTATTTGAAGGAACAAGACTGCCTGCGATTCACTTCTTTGCACATTGGAGCAGAGTATGTATTGTGAGAAAGAGAAGGTGAGGGGGTCCTTATGAGCAGTGACTTGTGCACAGGAATTTGAGGTTGGGAGGTCGGTAAGGACGGGGGCTCATCTTGATCCCTAGTAAAGAGTGGACTCCAGGCTAACAAATTAATATCACATCCTTACCAGTTAGCCCAGGGCAACTGCCGCCAGAGGGCGCAAGGCACCGCCGCCAGGACCTCAGGTGGCCCTCGGACGTCGGGCGGCCGGGACGCGTGGGGCCCAGAGTCCCGAGCGCGCGCCCGGGAGGGGGTGTTGGGAGGAGGTGGGCTCGGGGCGCGCGCCGGGCCGCCCCCTCCCCGCGCGGGGCGCGCGTGCGCGGTTCCGCTGCGGCGGAGGGAGCCGCGATGGAGGGCGCTTTGACTGTCCGCCAGGTAAGCGGCGCCTCGCTTGGGGCGGCTTCCCTAGCGGTGGCTGGACCGGCAGTCTTCTCCACCGCAGTGGTTTGAGCCCCCTCAGATTATGATCATTAATTCCTCCCTTCCCCGGCCTTGGTGCTCTTTGGAGTCACTTGGAAAGTTGTTACCGAGGAAACGGTTTCCTGTGCTTCCTGCGAGCCTTCCCCTCTGGGCGGCGGTGGAACGTCGGCCTCTCTGGGGGCGCGGAGAACTGGAATTTGGTCCCGAAAAGTCCTAGCCCAGATGTCTCAGCCTCAGGCCCCACGGACTCAGGCTCCAGGGTCGCGATTCTGACCCGACGTCCCGTCGGTCCAGTCCCAGTCGCTTACCGAATCAGCTCTGGAATAAAGGGCCCAGAATGGAGTTTAAATCACTGTGCTGCCAACCATGCTTTGGGTTTCAACGGGTTTTATTTGTTTACTGCCTTAGTGGACAAACAAAAGAACTTGCTGATTAAGATTTGGGGTGAAACCCTACTTTTGGTGCAGGAGCACCTGCATTGCTGAACACGATGCTCGTTACTTTTACATTGGTTGTGTGTATTTTACTTTTGGAGAATTGCAATCAGTGCGATACCTTTTATCCGAGAGGCATTTTGCAGTTTACTAAATTGTAGAGGCATTCAAATAATTTTGTTGAATGAGCACATGAAGGTACTATTGCAATGGATTCTCACAACGTTACTATGAAATAGGCAAGGTAGATATTAACGATCCCAATTATTTGTTCATCCCTATGTCTGGTACTGGGTGTTGAGAGAAGATGATGAGCAACAGAGACATGATCCTTGCTCTCAATGAGTTTATAGTCCAGACCAGAGAGCGTTATTGCCCCAACTGTAGAGTGGAGAAAACATTTAGAGAGACTGCCAAGATCATAAAATCAATAAGTTAAAGAGGAAAGATTCTGTGGCAGGCACTCTATAAAGCCGGAATGAACCTCCTCCTCCTCACCAACAATTTGATTTGGTATAGAATGATGCCACATACACCCCCCCCCACACACACACATACCGTGAGTGTATGAAAAGGGTTATTACTTATGTGTAATTTCTTATTAAATACTTACATAATGAAAAGGGAAGAGCGGGACAGGCTTCTCAAGCAGATCCTAAATGACTTAAAAGGGCAAGAAAAGGAAGCTAGATCCAGGTTCGTATTGAGGTTAAAGTTGGCATCTGGGTGAGCCTTCCTGTGTGTAGACTGGGGCTTGCTTGGTTGGACGCTCTCACCCACACTTTCTTACCAGATTCCCCACTTGAGGGACAGAAGAAAAAAGGAGGAGCTTAATGGGTGTCCATAGGCAAACATAAAAAAATTGAATGAGACTCCTTACTGTAATTCACCCCACATGTTCAGTTCATGACTGAAATGTACTATTTTTCATTTAGTTTTTGACCTTTTGTAAGTGAGCCATCATGGCTGTCTGTGAGGCCTGCCGCCTGTACCCCATAGGAAGATGAAAGTTCTATTGAATGCCTTGTTCAAGAGCCTGATGCTGTATTCTGAGAAATAAAATGAGGGCTTTAGTCACTGTTAATAAAGAACTCTAACAAGGATAGGAGTGTTTTTGATGAGGCCTTTAATTATCGTTTTTGCATATGTAGAACCATGTGTGATCTTGACTTGTATCTTGAATATCTGTGAAACAGATTTCCGGAGTTCTTTACCCCAAAGGGTGCAGCTCTTAGGCAGTGCCCCAGGAGTCTGTAAAAAGGTGCAGATGGAGCCAATTGTTGGCCCAGGCGTCCTGTTAAGATGACTGTGGGAAGTTCAGCCAGTTGTGCTGACCCTTGGGTGCTTACCTTTATCAGGGACATCTTGGTTAAGGGATGAAAAGCAGTACATATCCAGTGAGCTCCATTGTGTGTAATGGTAGTACTACTGTTCCTTGAACAGAAAAATTTGTCCATTGAGCTTCAAATGGAAGTTTGAGGCGTACAAACTCTGATTGCACTTCACTCAGGTGAACCCAAGTTACTCCTCAGGGTTTCAAGAGATTCAGAAGAGTGGTGACCTCCTCTAATACCATGACATCTAACAAAAGAATGAGGACAGGGGAGAGCATGTCCTTTTGCAGGTGGGATATGTCATGTGGCCCCGATTTGGTTTTATCCTGTAGCAAGGAGGGCTTGGTGGTTGTGCTGAGCTGCAAGGTGTTGCTTTTAGAACCCAAGACATGAACAGCTGGGTTTGGAGGATTACAGGCACTGGGCTCATAGATCCTCTATTTCCAGGGAAGTCCATCATGCTGTCAGTAACTGCTGCTCTAATGGCATATGGTGTGGAGCTAGGGAGATAGTTTCTTGCATCAGAACTTGTGGACAGCTTACAGACACTGTGGGTGGTGCAGGCTCCAGTTGCTGAAGTCTATGGTCAAGGATTCTTTGTGTGTGTGTGTGTGTTGTTGGCGGGGAATAGCACTAACGGAAGTGTCTATGATAATTTTGACAAATTTTAGCATCATTTTTGGGAGGGGTCCTCATTCAGCATGACTCATTTGCAAGTAACAGTGTAGATAGGCTTAAGTAAAATTTGTAATGAGGAATATTTTTCTCCAGACCCCCAAAATGCCTGATAAATATTGAGCTTGTTTTTAATATTGTGGGTGCTGAGAGGGTTTTCTTGACATTATTAAGGGTGGAGAGGCCCTTGTGATGAGGGAGCAGGAGGCTGGCTGAGGACAAAGCAAAAGCTGGCGCCTTGCACCCCCTCTTCACCCGCTCCCCTCCATATGTGTAGTATTCCTCAGGCACCCCTGACTGCCATAAAACGATAAATAGTTAACTTGCAGGGATCGCAATCCTGCAGAACAGGAATCTCCCTTGCCCTACAAGATGTCTTAGAGACCTAAACAGGGAGGTTACCTTATCAATAGCACAAATTTCCAGAGGCAAATAACTCTTGGTTCCTGAAGCCCTAATGTCCCCCTCCCACCATAAACTGGAGGAGACTGGAGTAGAAAGGAATGTAAATGATAGCCAGATCATAATGCCCCACCAAGAGCCTGACCTAAAGACGACACTGATCAAGCCATAAGGGCGAGGACTCCCCCCCCCCCCCCCCCCCCGGGCACCTTCTAGGCCCTCCCTAGCATGTGAGAACTCTGTTGAAATCTCCCATTCCTTCACCACCTCCCCCCAGCCGTGGGGTATATAACATGCCCACCTTCACAACCCGGGGCAGCAGCTCTTCCTGCCCACGGGTCCTGTCCCCGTGCTTTAATAAACCACCATTTTGCACCAACGACGTCTTAAGAATTCTTTCTTTAGTCGTCGGCTCCGAACCTCCTCACCCCACCGAACCTGACTTAGGTTCTGGGACTTCATCACTTGGTTTATTAAATACTTTACAGGAATTTAACTAAGGTGGCAGTCCTTATGCTGTGTTTGGGGCAATGGTCTATCCCCTTTTTTGTGAACTCCTTTGCGCATATTTGTATGTCCTGACTGGTATGTCAGAAGAATGTCTTCAGAGGAGAATGTAATCTATGTAATGTCATACCTGTGCTCCTGGAGAAAAATGGATACAATTACGATATTGCCTGTAAAGGTTGCATGTGATGGCAAGCCTTTTGAGGTATCTTGTGGCTAGCTAGATAAAGGTATATCGTGTCTCACTAGAGGTGAAGGAAAAATGTGACTGAGAGGTTACTGAGAGAAACATTGACTAGAATATTAGCCAGATTTAAAATATCAAATATTTCCTAGTTTCTGATTGGATAGAGTCAATAAGTTCCATAGTACTGGGGACAGGGACCTTAATGGGTAGGTGCACAGCATCAAGGGCCCAGTAATCCACTGTGAGGCACCATTCATCTTCCCAACTTTAACAGGCTACATTAGGCTGTTAAATGGAAAAGCAGTAGGGATAATAAGTCTTTCACTAATTAGGTCCTATATAATAAATCCCAATCCTCTAAGGCCCTGTTTTATATTATATTGAGTTGTATTTACTATTTTAGCTAGAGGTTGGCGGGGAGGGCTCACTTTTAAAAAAGCCATTTGTATGCTCCAAAGACTGTTTAAATTTTTTATTGGGTCAGAGCATCCATTGCCCATATAGGATATTTTAGGGTGATGTGTACAATACTATATATTACCAGGGAGAATTTAGGCAAGGCAGTACTTCTGGGGGTTAAAGTGACGTATACCTATTTACGGTCCATTTTATGTTGAGTAATTCCCTTAAGATTGATTATAGGAGGTGCCTGGTTTAAATTTAGTGGGGTCTCCAGGTGTAACTATAGCTTGAGCCCAGTATTGATTAAACTAATGAAAATTTGCCACTTGATACATTTCAACAGATGTTGAAGTTAATTCAAAAACCTTTGCCATACAGATACAAAAGCCAATCTTTATCTTTTGTTGTATAAATTATTTTAATAAGTTTTGCATTTTGGATTTCCAACTAGGCCAAATTGTGGATTTCTGTTTCAGTTTTTTTGTTTGGTTTCTTTCTTTCTTTTTTGGTTTGTTGCTTTGTTTCTTTTTCTCTCCCTCTTGGTGGTGAGTGAATGTGGTGGTGAGTGGAGGGAGTCCTATCTACCATTTCGTATTTATAAATTTGAACCTTCAGGGAGCCTCAAGTCAGTATTGCCAGGGCTAAGGGCATGTGGTTATTTTATGGAGTTTAAAAACCCTATTTGGGGACACCTGTGTAGCTCAATTGGTTAAGCATCTGCCTTCAGCTCAGGTCATGATCCCAGAATCCTGGGATTGAGCACCCAGGGGGGCTGCCCGCTTCTCTCTCTCCCTGCTTCTCCCTTTCTCTTTGCCTGCCGCTTTGCCTGCTTGTGCTCTCTGTTTCTTTCACTGAGTCAAATAAGTAAATAAAATCTTAAAAAAACAAAAAACAAAAAACAAAAACCCTGAGCTTAAGTTGAGGCTGAATTACCCCTTTGCTGTGCCACCTGGGTGCCATGGGTGGTTTTCTCTGTAAACCCAAGGATCAGGATTTCTGTTACAACAGAGGCCTAGATGGCAGCAGCAGCAGGACAAGCAGGAACAACAGAGCTATTTAAGGGGTCTGGCGAGCTCTAATTGTTCTCACAATGGCTGCTCCCCTCCCTTTTGTAAACTCCATAATGGCTCTCTTTCACCAGCGACCACCCATTGGGCCCACATCTTGCACAGGGTGTGCTCTCCCCGCCCACCACCAGTCCTCCATGGGGGCCAATGCCTGATTTATTTGTTTTTAACTTAGTTGTTTGTATAAATCAGAGTGAATTTGCCAGCTTCCCACAAATGGTTACTAAGTTTGCTTCCATTCTCTTAGTATTACAAATATTACAAACATTGTTGACTCTCTGTACACAGGGTTTTAAATTATACCCATTTTAGGCCTTACTAGACACTGAAGATTACTCTTCAAAGAGGTTGAACTAATTGTCACTCCCGTTGCCTGGTATTTTTGCTGTTTAATCTTCCTCTAGCCGACTATGAACTTCTGGAGGCTAAGGACTTTGTTTTATTCTTTTTTTAAAAAAAAGCTTTTATTTATTTATTTGACAGACAGAGATCACAAGTAGACAGAGAGGTAGGCAGAGAGAGAGGAGGAAGCAGGTTCCCTGCTGGGATCATGACCTGAGCCTAAGGCAAATGCTTTAACCCACTGAGCCACCCAGGTGCCCCTGTTTTACTCATTTTTTAATTCCCAGTGCTAATTAAACTACCTAACAGTAGTAGTCATTGGAGAATATTTGTCACATGTGTGAATATATGAACTGTAGAGGGGAAAAAATTAGTTTTCTAAAAGCTTAAATATTGTTTTCAAGTTAAGTTATCTAGTTTGAACATTAACTCTTGTCATTTTAAAATGAACATTCTTCAGTAAGTAATTTAAATTATTGGTACTTGTTCCCAGGTAATAAATGAAGGGGAGTCAAACTTTGCTGCTGAGCCCCAGGAAGAGTTAGAGGAGAATCCTGGTCCAGTTGTGGATGAGAGTAATACAGTTTCAGCAAAAAAACAGGGACCAAATTTACATAACTGGAGTAGTGACTGGAGCTTTTGGGTAATATTTTTTCTTCCTTATATCTTCATTGTAATCTTAAATGCAAATTTTCTTTAAGTTTATAACAACTCATAAAATATAATGTTGTCTTATTAGCATCTAGATTTCAGATGTTTAAGTCCAGAGTCCAAGACATTTCTGATTATGCTCTCCTTTGGCCACTAGAATGCACTGTTGTCTGGTTTGTTGGAGTGGAATTGTCTGCTTCGGTTTCCCTGGAAGAAAACTGCACCACAGAATTGGATTCCACTTACACTGTTGTTCACTGTATTAGCAAGACTAATGTTATGCAGAAACTGTATTTCTAAATGTTACTGAGAAATCAGCTATTTTACATAATTTTGATTTAAAGAATTAGTTTTGGTACGGAAAAGGAAGTGTAACAATATTTGACCTGTAACATATTAATAATTATAAGATAGGTTTTAAAGGTAAGAGTTTCACATTCTGTTTGCACTGTACTTACTTGGTTGTATAACCTGAATATGGTTCAGGTTTCCCCCACTGTAAAATGAGACTCCTGCTTGTTGATTAGGTGCACAGAGTCTTTTGGGAAGAATAACATTTCTATTGCTGTATGAATGCTAGCATTTATTATTTTAAAGGGCTCATTCTAAATCTAGCGGTTCCTATGACAGTTATGAGATATTTGAAAGAGTCTGGTATAATGCAACTTTAAGTGAACTTTATATAAGATTATAAGGCATTTATAGTTCAATATTAATTCATTGGAAAGCTGACTCTTGACGATTAGGTATATACTTGGTAGCAGAAGTTCTTTTCTTTTCTTTCTTTTTTTTTTTTTTAAAGATTTTATTTATTTATTTGACAGAGAGAGACACAGCAAGAGAGGGAACACAAGCAGGAGACATGAGAGAGGGAAAAGCAGGCTCCCCTCGGATCAGGGAGCAGAGAGCTCGATGCGATGCCTGGCTGGATCCCAGGACCCTGGGATCATGACCTGAGCTGAAGGCAGATGCTTAACAACTGAGCCTCCCAGGCGCCCCAGTAGCAGAATTTCTTAAAATTTTAGAGTAACCTAAAAAAGACATGATATTAACAGGTTATAAAGATTAGTACAAGTACCATTATTCTGTTCATAATTAATAGCTGTTTTTGAATATTACTGAAACTTTAAAAAAAAAGATATTATCTATTTATTCATGAGAGACAGAAACAGAGAGAGAGAGAGAGAGAGGGAGAAGCAGGCTCCCCTCGGATCAGGGATCCCAATGTGGGGTCTGATCCCAGGACCCCGGGACCATGACCCAAGCTGAAGGCAGACACTCAACCAACTGAGCCACCCTGGTGTCCCAAATGCTATTGGAACTTAACATAAATAACAGTTTCTTAATTCCTGTTAAGAAATGCAACTAAGTTTTTATTATTTATTTATTTTTCGTGCTCTTGATCCTTTTTGGACAAGAGCTTAAAGACTGCTGATTTTGAAGATTTTATTTATTTATTTGAGAAAGAGAGAAAGTGAGAGCGAGCACGAGAGGGAAGAAGGTCCGAAGGAGAAGCAGATTTCCCACAGAGCTGGGAGCCTGATATGGGACTGGATCCCAGGACTCCAGGATCTTGACCTGAGCTGAAGGCAGTCGCTTCACCAGCTGAGCCACTCCAGCACCCCTCAACATAAGTTTTTAAAAATCATATCCTAAGGAAAATGTTTAATTGCTAAGAAATATACCAAAAAACTACACATCCTGAAAATTATCTCATCTATATTGATTATATTACTTTTGGTTACATTCAGAGAAAGTTTATGACTATTATAATGTTTTAGCCATTCTGCACTATGATTTTTGTAGCTTCGTTAGAGATTGGAAATCCTTTATAGTTCTAAGAGCTATCTACAGGACTAAAAAGTCGCTGTGGTTATTCTTGGCAGACTTAAAGCAAGAAGAAGGGTAAAGCAAGAAAAGGAACAAGCAGGGGAATGAGGATTTAGTAATAGGAGAGAGAAAAAGAAGATACATGCGTTCTAGAGCTTTGCTACTCAAAGTGTAGAATGTGGGGCCAAAAGATTTGGCATCACCTGTCAGCTGATTAGAAATGCAGTCTTGGGCCCAGCGTCAGATCTACTGAATTAAAATCTTTATTTCACAAGAGTTCCAGGAGATTTGTATGCACTTTCAAGTTTGAGAAGCACTTGTTTAGAGTGTTTAAAGTCTACTTTGGCTGAGTTTGTGTCTCTGTGCTGATTACAAGCACTTTACTTTGAGGAATTTTTTTTTTTTTAGGAGTTTTTGTATGAATTCACATGGAATAGATCTATTTATTTATTTATTTATTTATTAAAGATTTCACCTATTTATTTGTTAGAGAGAGAGAGAGAGAGAGAGCTAGTGAGTGCAAGCAGGGGGAGCTGCAGGCAGAGGGAGAAGTAGGCTTCCTGCCGAGCAAGGAGTCAGATGTGGGACTTGATCCCAGGACCCTGGGATCATGACCTGAGCCAAAGGCAGATGCTTAATGACTGAGCCACCCAGTTTTCCCACATGGAATAGATTTAAAGACAAATACAACATCTGAAAAGTTTTACTGACTTTTTGGAGGTCACTTGCCCAGAAAGTGTACTATCAGAACTGAGAAGCAAGCAAAACCAAAAGGAGCCTGAATAGCTAAATCAAAGGTCATGCTTATGTATCTTGTGGAGGAGAATTCCTCAAGTAGTCATTTGGAATATCTTTAATAATATTTTTGATGTATTTTTTATAAGCCTAAATCAGTTGGCTCCCATTTTATAGTTGAATAGGGTATTGGAGATAGGGGAATTATTTGGTGATAACACATGGACAATGGGAAGAAATGACATTAGAAGCTCAAAACGTGTAGCAACATGGGCCTCTTAATGTGGAGGCCAAAGGTCTATGTCGATTAGCTGGCTCTAATATAATACAGTTATTGGTAGAAGTGATGATTAAAAAGTCTGCAAAATAATGCATTTTTTCTCTGCCATTTTAAATCCATCTGCTTCTACCAATGACACCACCCTGTTGCTGTTTTCACATTCTCCTGGCAGTAAAGTTGGAATTGAATGAGTGTAGTAAGATGGTTGCATTCACTGAGGGAGCCCAGATCAATACAGGAAAGACTAGTACCACGGCAGGGAAATATTCACGAGACACATGACCTGGTAGTTAAGCAAATAATTGAAAAAATGTCAAGAGTTGGTTCACTGGAATACCCAAGGAATCTGGATTTGTGCTTTTACACTTATGGAAGGTTTCTACCAAAAGGAATTGATAACTTTTTAAAAATTAACATATTATGTATTGTTTGCCTCAGGGGTACAGGTCTTTGAATCATCAGGCTTATACATTTTGCAGCACTCACCATAGCACGTACCCTCCCCGGTGTCCATAACCCAGCCACCCTATACATCCCTGCCCACCCAGCAACCCTCAGTTTGATTTGTGAGATTAAGAGTCTCTTATGGTTTGTCTCCCTCCCCAGTCCCATCTTGTTTCATTTTTTCTCTCCCAACCCCCATGACCCTCTGCCCTGCCTCTTAAGTTCCTTGTATCAGACCCCCACCCTGCCTCTCAAATTTCTCATATCAGAGAGATCATATGATAATTGTTTTTCTCTGATTGATTTATTTCACTTTGCATGATACCCTCTAGTTCCATCCACATCATTGGAAATGGCAAGATTTTGTTTCTTTTGATGGCTGCATAGTATTCCATTGTATTTATATACTAAATCTTCTTTATCCACTCATCTGTTGATAGACATCTATGTTCTTTCCATAGTTTGGCTATTGTGGACATTGCTGCTATAAACATTTGGGTGCACGTGCTCTCTCAGATCACTACATTTGTATCTTTAGGGTAAATACCCAGTAGTGCAATTACTAGCAGGTAGTGTAGCTCTGTTTTAAACTTTTTGAGGAAGTTCTGTGCTGTTTTCCAGAGTGGCTGCACCAGCTTGCATTCCCACCAACAATGTAGGAGGGTTCCTCTTTCTCTGTATTCTTGCCAGCACCTGTCGTTTCCTGACTTGTTAATTTTAGCTATTCTGACTGATGTGAGGTGGTATCTTACTGTGGTTTTGATTTGTATTTCCCTGATGCCGAGTGATGTTGAGCACTTTTTCATGTGTCTTTTGGCCATTTGGATGCCTTCTTTGCTGAAATGTCTGTTCATGTCTTCTGCACATTTCTTGATTGGATTCTTTATTCTTTGGGTGTTGAGTTTGCTAAGTTCTTTATAGATTTTGGATACTAGCCCTTTATCTGACATATCATTTGTAAATATCTTCTCCCATTCTGTCAGGTGTCTTTTGGTTTTGTTGACCGTTTCCTTTGCTATGCAAAAGCTTTTGATCTTGATGAAGTCCCAATAGTTCATTTTTGCTCTTGCTTCCCTTGCCTTTGGTGATGTTTCTAAGAAGAATTTACTATGGCTGAGGTCAAAGAGGTTGCTGCCTGTGTTCTCCTCAAGTATTTTGATGGATTCCTTTCTCACATTGAGGCCTTTCATTCATTTTGAGTCTATTTTTTTGTATGGTGTAAGGAAATGGTCCAATTTCATTCTTCTGCATGTGGCTGTCCAATTTTTCCAACACCATTTGTTGAAGAGACTGGAATTGATAACTTTTTAAAGTTTTAGTATTTAAAGAGGTAAGCTCCAGGGACATGAAAAAAATCACTGGTGTAGAATAACTCATATACTCTGGCCTGGCTAACTCAGTAGTTGTTCCACAATAGTGAATTTAGAGGGCAGTGTGATTGTCATTGGGTGAATTGGAGATTGGGCACAAAAGATCTGGGATGGAGTGTATACTCTGTCCCTGGTGATTACACTGTGTGGTGTTCTTGAGTATGTTATTTAATCTGTCAGGTGCCTCACTTATAAAATGAGAGATTGGGCCATAGTATTGCAACATTGGTGTGTCTTGAATTAATATGAGAAAAAAAGTGGAGGCGGTGTTTGGCTAGCAAGTGCTCATAATTTACATTCCTGGTAGCTGCATATCAGTTATAAAAAACTCTGGGCATATATAGTGGGAATATGTTACATGGAGAACACCTTTCCTTAAGAGTGGTAAAAAGGGTTGAAAAGTGCTGGATAAGAGGACCTCCTATTTGTAATATTGGAAAATATGTTTCTATGAATTCCCCATAAATAAGAAAATTGTGAGAACTTGACAAAAGGATACAAGACAGTGAAGTAGAGTTCACTAAAGGTTTTTTGTTGTTGTTGAGGCTGGTTTCTTTTTAGACCTTATCCATTTAATCTTGTGCTGCTTAACAGATTGACTAGTGAGTGTCTTTCTGACAGTAGGACTTTATTTTTTAAGTTTTATTTATTTAATTCCAGGGCAGTTAACAGCTGACAGTAGGACTTTAATTTAAAGGCGTTTGATTAGGACACCTAGGTGGCTCAGTCTGTTAACCGTGTGCCTTTGGCTCAGGGCATGATCCCAGGGTCCTGGGATCAAGTCCTGCACCCTGCTCAGGGCAAAGCCTGTTTCTCCCTCTGCCTCTGCTGCTCCCCTTGCTTGTGCTCTCTCTCTCTCCCCCTCTCTCACTGTCAAAAAATAAATAAAATCTTTAAAAAAAAAAAAAGGAGTTTGATTAAATCACCATAGATCTGATAGTGAAACCAACAGCAGCAGATTTTCTATCCTGTATTATAGAAAGAGGAATCTTAATTGTTACATTTGCTTTCTTTTTTTAATTTAAAAATTACAGTATTTCTCAGGTCATGATTTCTCAGGTTGTGTTCCCTGCTCAGTGGAGAGCCTGCTTTTCCCTCTGCCTACTGCTCTCCTCGTTTTATGATTTCTTTTTTTATTTTATTTTAAAGGACTATTTTTTTTAAAGATTTTTTATTTTTATTTTTAATGATTTTATTTATTTATTTGAGAGAGAGAGAGAGGGCATGAGAGGAGAGGGGTCAGTGGGAAAAGCAGACAGGGAGTCTGATGTGGGACTCGATCCCAGGACTCCAGGATCATGACCTGAGCCGAAGGCAGTCACTTAACCAACTGAGCCACCCAGGTGCCCCTTAAAGAAGATTTTATTTATTTATTTGACAGACAGAGATCAAAAGTAGGCAGAGAGGCAGGCAGAGAGGGAGGGGGAGGGAGGCTCCCTGCTGAGCAGAGAGCCCAATGCAGGGGCTCATCCCAGGACCCTGGGATCATGGCCTGAGCTGAAGGCAGAGGCTTTAACCCACTGAGCCACCCAGGTGCCCCTGCTTCATGCTTTCTTTCTCTCTCTCTCTGTCACTCTCACGCTATCTATAAATAAAATATTTAAAAATAAATAAATAAATAAATAAAAAATTAAAATTAAAATATTTAATCCTCATATGTGGGAAATGAGTTTTATTAATAACTTTTAAGTCCCAATGTGACAAAAATTATGTGAAAGGGAAAAAACCTTGAAATAAACTTAATGGCAAATAAATATGAATACTTTTGCTCTTTAACTCTTAGTAAAAAAGTACATAGCAGAAACAACAAATCCAAATCCCTAAAAACTGACAAAACAAAAACTCTTTTTTTTTTTTTCCCCTGACTAAAATAATGGTGTATTCCAGGTGGATTAATGTCCCAGAGGAAGAGCCTACAGAGATTTGCAGCAGACATGTTGATTTAATGTAACTTCTTTTCGTGATGTAGGGCTAGTAACTATTAAGAGTAGAAAAAACCTTGAAGATTTTCTTTTGCTTATGCTTAGAAAATGACATACTGGGGCACCTGGGTGCCTCAGTTGTTTAAATGCCTGACTCTTGATTTCAGCTAAGGTCATGATCTCAGAGTTGAGAAATTAAGCACCACACTGGGCTCTGCACTTAGCATGGAGCCTGGTTAAGATTCTTTCTCTCCTTTCCCTCTATCCCCCCATTTCATCCCCTACTTGCATGCTCTCTCTTTCAATATATAAATAAATAAAATAAAAATAAAAACATATTTTTGTTCTAAAACATTTTTTTTTAGATTTTTTTTTTATTTACTTGAAAGTGAGAGAGAGCACATGAGCAGGGGGAGGGGCAGAGGGAGAGGGAGAAGCAGACTCCCTGCTGAGCATGGAGGCTGATGTGGTACTTGATCCCAGGACCCTGGGATCATGACTTGAGCCAAAGGCAGACGCCTACCCGACTAAGTCACCCAGGTGCCCCTGTTCTAAAACAAGAATAAAGCAAGTCTAGATTTTGAACCATTATATATGTACAAATAATAAATACTAGTGTTTTGTTAGAAAAACATTTAGAGTTGAATTTTTCTAGATCACCAGCAATTTTTTTTCCAATTATACAAGAAATCAGGAGTCTTGACTCTGTACTTTATCATTGGATTATAGCATGATCATAGTCATGTTATTCACAAGTAAGCTTTCTGCTTATAAGTGAGGATAAAAGTTGTCACAGACCTGATTTGAGCTAGGTATATCATGAGGATTAATTAATGTTTCACTGTTAAATAACAATAAAAACCAAAACCCAAGAGGATTAATTAGTATGTTTGCAACATACTTTGGCAACTTTGGAGAGGTGTTTTCTATAATCTCTCCCAATGTACCTTGGATTTACTGAAGCTTAAAAGGATATTTTAGACTTTCACTTTGATAACTGATGGAAAGAATAAACTTATTTTCCAACTTCTGTTGGATTTGAAAGTCATATTTTATCCAATTAAAATTTAATTATAGATAGATTTTCTTTGAAAACCTATATATCTTAAAACTTTTAGATTTAATTATGAGGGAATAGGAAATAACGTTTCTGGCAATACGGAAAGAGAACCATTTAACTTAAAAGCTCTTCCACTATAAAGTATCTAGAAATGAGGATGAAATGTTGCAAACATGTTTTTAAAATGAATGCCTGGGCTCACAAAATAGCAAGGGAAATACCTAAGGGCTAAAAAAGAAGAGGGAACTGATTAACAGAGTTGTAAGCTCAGGAGCTAATGCTGAGGCAGCCCTGAGGAGTTTATTTGTCTCAGTCATGAAAGCTTTAATGGCCACACTGGGATTGGAGATGATGCCTTGGACTTGTGTGAATTAGAACTGGGAACTCCTTATAAAACCATGACTCTCGAAGAGTTACACATTCTGTGAAGTGCAGACTAGGAAGGAAATTCCTAGTGTACCCACACCTGCCTGTTTGAAGATAAGGAAGCTTACTGTCCAAACTTGTGCTTGGAGTGGAGAAGGATGGTCATCTTCCTGAGAATACACAACTGTAGTCCATCTCTCATGACATTTTGGGACTGGAATTTAATACTATATGAGTGGGCAGGAGATTCAATAAATAGCACATTACTATTACACCCTCAAAACTTCAGATAAAACTACCAGATAAAGACTATTAAACCATCATTAGATATTAATAAAGACTTAATAGAAGGAATTAAGCATGTGAAAATGGGTAAAGCATTTTTCTTTTTAATTTAGAGAGAGAGAGTGAGTGAGCAGGGGAAGGGTCAGAAGAAGAGGGAAAGAGACTCAGACTCTGTGCCGCATACCGAGCCCAACATGGGATTTGATTTCATGGCCCCAAGATCATAACCTGAGTTGAAACCAAGAGTCAGACCCTTAACTGACTGAGCCCCCCAGGCATCCCTGGCTAAGACATTCTTAAAAACACCAGGCAGATTTGGGAGACAACCAAATACAATTTCTAGAAATGAAAAATGTAGTCATTAGGGGCACCTGGGTGGCTCAGTGGGTTAAGCTGCTGCCTTCGGCTCAGGTCATGATCTCAGGGTCCTGGGATCGAGTCCCGCATCGGGCTCTCTGCTCGGCAGGGAGCCTGCTTCCTCCTCTCTCTCTGCCTGCCTCTCTGCCTACTTGTGATCTCTCTCTGTCAAATAAATAAATAAAATCTTTAAAAAAAAAAAAGAAAAATGTAGTCATTGAAATAATAGTTTAATAATTCAGTGGAAGGACACCTGGGTGGCTCAGTCAGTTAAGCGTCTGCCTTTGTCTCAGGTCATGATCCCAGGGTCCTGGGATTGAGTCCCGCATCAGTCTCCCTGCTGAGCTTCTCCCTCTGCCTGTCATTCCTCCTGCTTGTGCTCGTTCACTCACTCTCTCTCTCTGACAAATAAATAATATTTTTTTAAAAAGATTTTATTTATTTATTTGACAGAGAGAGAGATCACAAGTCGGCGGAGAGTCAGGCAGAGAGAGAGAGAGAGAGAGAAGCAGGCTCCCACTGAGCAAAGAGCCCGATGCAGGGCTCGATCCCAGGACACTGAGATCATGACCTGAGCTGAAGGCAGCGGCTTAATCCACTGAGCCACCCAGGCGCCCCGACAAATAAATAATATTAAAAAAAATAAAAATTCAGTGAACATGAGAAATAGCAGCTAAAGAGAAAAATCAGTAAACTGGTATAGGAGGAAATTGTTACACTGTGCCACTGAGAGATAAAAATAGAAAAATTTGAAAAAGAATGGCTTAAGTAATAAGGAGAAAAGTAGAGTCCAGTATGAATCTAATAGAAGTTTCATATTCAAAAAGATATGCCTGAAAATTTTCCACTTTTGATGAAAGACCAGTATCAGGAAGTACAGTGAGTCTCTCACAGGATGAATGAAAAGAATATATGAGCAGAGACATTGTTATCAAACAAATGGCAAAGGTAGATATACATGAATTAAGATAGGAATAGCTTTTCCAAAAAAGTTTATTCATTTATTTTTAGTAATTTCTACATCTAGCATGTGGCTTGAACTCACAACCTTGAGGTCAAGAGTCACATGCTCTTCTGACTGAGCCAGGCAAGCACTCCAGGAATAGTAATTTAATAATTCATTTAAGTGTCTTCTTAAGAAGACTGCACCAGGCTGTTCTAAGTGTCTCCGCCATTCTAGAGCTGATTGGGAAATGAATAGTATGCATATTACCAAATGTGTAATGTATTTCGTTTCAAGCTTTTATTTAAATTCTGGTTAACATATAGTATAGGTATTGATTTCAGGGGTAATTCAATGATTCATCACTTACATACAACACCCAGTGCTCATCACAAGTGGCCTCCTTAATACCTATCACACACTTAGCCCATTCCCTGTCCACATCCCTTACAGCAACCATCAGTTTGTTTTCTATAGTTTATATAGCTAATAGTCTCTTATGGTTTGCCCCCCCTTTTTTCCCCCTGCAAATGTGTAGTGTTATGTCAGGTAGTAAGAGAAGACAATAGAGAAATGTAAGGTATAGAGAATCACATGGAAGGGAGTAGCATTTTCAATTAGGATGGTCTGGAAAAGCTTTTCTGAGGAGGTGCCATTTGATATCCTTATATCAGGGACAAGGAAAGAACATAGATGAATCATGTGAGGAAGGGGAAAAGGAAGTGGTGCTCCGTGGACAGGCAAGAGGCAGGAATGAGACTGGCTTGTTTGACAAACAACTTACTGATGGAGTCAGATGTGGTGAGTGAGGAAGAAGAAAAAAGTCAAGGATAATGATTCCTAGATTTGTGATCAGTGCAACTAAGTGCATGGAAGCATCACTTAGGAGATGAGAAAGACAGGAGAGAAGTAGTTTTGGGGGTTCAGAAAATCAAGTTGGAGATCCATATATGATATGCAAGTAGAAAAGTCTAGTAAGTTATTGGATTTATGACTTGAATCTCAGGAGAGAGATTGAATAGGGAAGTAAATTTGGGAGACTTTGAGTATGGATGGTATTTAAAGAAAGATTTATAAAGATTAGATGAGATCACCAATGGAAAAAATATGGATTAAAAAAAAGAAGTAGGGGCGCCTGGGTGGCTCAGTTGGTTGAGCAACTGCCTTTGGCTCGGGTCATGATCCTGGAGTCCCAGGATCGAGTCCCGCATCGGGCTCCCAGCTCTGCAGGGAGTCTGCTTCTCCCTCTGACCTTCTTACCTCTCATGCTCTCTCTCACTGTCTCTCTCTCAAATAAATAAATAAAATCTTTAAAAAAAAAAAAAAGAAAAGAAAAAAGAAGTAGACTCTCCAATGTTTAGAACCTCTCTCCAATGTTTAGGTGGTAGAGCAGGAACTAGATAAGAAACTGAGATTTGGCTAATGAGATAAAATCTTAGGAAGTGTGGTATCCTCAAAGTGATTGATGTCTTTTAAGGACAGAGTGACCTATTGTGATAGGTAGAGTGAGGCCTGAAAAATGATTATTGGATTTGCAAAGTAGAGGTTACTAGTGACATTGAAAAGTACAGTTTGGGGGCAACTGGGTGGCTCAGTTGGTTAAGCCTCTGGCTTCTGCTCAGGTTATGATTTTTGGGTCCTGGGATTGAGCCCTGGGTCAGGCTCCCTGCTCAGTGGGAAGTCTGCTTCTACCTCTCCCTTTGCCCCTCTACTTTCTCCCTCCTCCCCACCAAATAAATAAATAAAATCTTTAAACACATATACTTCTTTAAAGATGACAACATCAACATGGGAACATATTTTGGAAAAGCAACATGACTCCTAAGAAATTATGAATAAATTAACATATTTAATAAATGACATAGATAATATGGAAAATACCTGAAATAGTAATGTGTTATTGGGATATTAATTAAGGCTTCATCCTAAGTATATCCTTTTGATTATCTAGTGTAATGAGAAATTTGAAAATTTTATTTATTTGAGAGAGAGAGAGAATGAGCGGGGTGAGGGCTAGGCAGAAGGAGAGGGAAAAGCAGGCTCCCCACTGAACAGAGAGCCTGACTGGGGGCTCAATCCCAGGACCCCAAAATCATTATCTGAGCTGAAGGCAGACACTCAACTGACTGAACCACCCAGTCTCCCCAACAATGAGAAATTTTAAATAGTACATATAAACCAAATCTAAAGGAATATAAAAATTCTAACCCAGCATTCTTTATCTGCCTTTTCAAAAAACCTTTTATTAGATATGAGATGTAAACTTAAAAGCCATGACATTGATCCTATGAGCCACATCTAAGAGTGAGTTTCTATTACACCAGTCACATTGTTCTCAATAATTAAATAATTTTACTTGTGTTATTTGTCTGGTAATGTCATTATTAACAAGGAGTACTAAAATGGCCTAAAGATGCGCAGTTGGAGGGAGAACATAGAAGGATGTGAAGATACAAATGGCCAACAGATGCATGAAAAAATGCTCAACATCACTTGGAATCAGGGAAATGCAAATCAAAACCACAGTGAGGGGGCGCCTGGGTGGCTCAGTGGGTTAAAGCCTCTGCTTTGGCTTGGGTCATGATCCCAGGGTCCTGGGATCGAGCCCCCACGTCGGGCTCTCTGCTCAGCAGGGAGCCTGCTTCCTCCTCTCTCTCTACCTGCTTCTCTGCCTATTTGTGATCTCTGTCTGTCAAATAAATAAATAAAATTTAAAAAAAACACCACTTCACATGTAATTGCTGAAATTAATAAGTCAGGAAATGACAGATGTTGGCAAGGATGCAGAGAAAGGGGAATCTTCCTACACTGCTGGTGGGAATGCAAGCTGGTGCAACCACTCTGGAAAACAGTATGGAGGTTCCTCAAAAAGTGAAAATAGAGCTACCCCACGACCCAGCATTACAATTCTAGGTATTTACTCCAAAGATACAGATGTAGTGACCCAAAGTCACCTGCACCCCAATGTTTATAACAGCAATGTCCACAATAGCCAAACTATGGAAAGAAGCCAGATGTCCATTGACAGATGAATGGATAAAGATGGTGTGGTATAAATACACAATGGAATGTTACTCAGCCATCAGAAAATTGAAATCTTGCTATTGCAACAACATGGGTGGAACTAGAGAGTATTATGCTAAGTGAAACAAATCAATCAGAGAAAGACAATTATTATGATTTCACTCACATGTGGAATTTAAGAAAGAAAATAGAGGATCATAGGGGAAGGGAGGGAAAAATAAAATAAAGTGAAATCAGAGAGGGAGACAAAGCGTAAGAGACTCTTAATTATGGGAAACAAACAGGGTTGCTGGAGGGAAGGGGTTTGGGGAGATAGGGTAGCAGGGTGATGGACATTGAGGAGGGCATGTGATGTAATAAGCACTGGGTATTATGTAAGCCTAATGAATTACTGAACTCTACCTTTAAGCTAAAAATACATGATATGTTAATTAATTGAATTTAAATTAAAAAAATTAAAAAAGAATGTGGAGAATGACCTGTGAATCAGCTTTAAAAGCACTTTAAGCATTTCTACCTTTTATGGAGAATTAACACATTTATTCTAACCCTACAAAGTTTCTCGTATTTTTTTTTCTACTTTTAGTCCAAGATAATTTTAGACTCACGTGTAGTTATAAGAAATGATACAGAAAGAGGCACCTGGGTGCCTCAGTTGGTTGAGCATCTGTCTTCAGCTCAGATCATGATCCCAGAGTCCTGGGATGGAGACCAACATGGTTGGGCTCCCTGTTCAGTGGGGAGCCTGCTTCTCTCTCTCCCGCTGTCCCTCCCACTGCTTGTATTCCCTCTCTCTCAAATAAACAAATAAAATCTTTAAAAAAAATGATGCAGATAACCTGAACCCTTTAAATAATTTTCTCCCATGATTACACCTTGCAAAAGTATAGTACCATACCACATTAATACATGCTGATACCACATTGATACAGAACATTTTCATCACAGCAAGAATCCTTTTTACAGACAGAGTCTTTTATAGTGCCCTGCCCCCTACTCAACCCTTGTCAACCACTCAGCTGTTCTCCATTTTTATAATTATGTCATTTCAAGAATATTATATAAATGGTATCATACGATATGTAACCTTTTCAATTTTCATTCATAATTTGCTGGCGTTCCATCTAATTTGGTGTGTGTACCAAGAGTTCATACCTTTTTAAAGTTTATGTATGAATGTATGTATATGTGTATGTGTGTATTTAAAATTTATTTTAAGTAATCTCTATACCCAGTGTGGCGCTCAAACTTATGACCCAGAGATCATGAGTCACACACTCTTCTGACTCAGCCAGCCAGCAACCCAGTTTATTCCTTTTTAATGCTGAGTAGTATTCCATGGTATGGAAGTACCACAGTTTTAACTATATATCCATTGAAGACTATCTGGGATAGCTCCAGTCTGGGGCTATGATGAATAAAACTGCTGTAGATGTTCATGTACAGGTTTTTGTGTGAGCATAAGTTTTTGTCTCTAGGGGTAAATGCCCAGGAATACAGTTGCTGGTCATTGATAGTTGCATATCTAGTTTTTAAGAAACTGCCATTCTGGTTTCCAGAGTACTATTTTATGTTCCCACCAATGTATGGGTGATCTAATTTCTCCATATTCTTGCCTCCTTGCTGAATGTTTTTATCATGAAAGGAGCCCTTCCTTGTTAATTTTGGAATAATTTTGTGTCAGATATTTTTTAGAATACCATTTTAATTCCTTTTGATATTTCCACTTCTGGTGCTTTTCACTGTTTCTTGTGGATTTTAGTTACCATACTATAACATTTCTTTGCAGCTAAAGAAACTCCAGAATGTCTTTTTTTTTCTTAAAAGAATTTAAAAAATGTATTTCATTTTGCATTTCTTTAAAGCAGATCTGTTGTCTCCATTGTTTATGATGAGAACAACCATTAATTGTCCTGGTTTCCACCTATATAAATGAGTCATTTTTCTCTTGCTGTTTTCTCTTGCTCCTTTGTCTTTCAACAATTTAGCTATGCTGTAGTTCTTTAAATATTTTTTTAATTTAAAAAAATTAAAATTTTCATTATTTTTAATTTTTATCTTCTTAATTTTATATATAGGTGTATGTTTTAAGGTTTATTTATTTATTTTAGAGAGAGAGAGAGCACACATGAGAGCTGGGTAGGGACACAGGAAGAGGGAGAGAATCCCAAGCAGACTCTCTGCTGAATGCAGAGCCTGACATGGGGCTCCATCTCACAACCCTGACATCAAGACCTGAACTGAAATCAGGAGTCAGACACTTATAAGCTGAGCCACCCACGCATCCTAGAATCTCTTTTCTTGGTTAATTGAGCTTCTTTGATCTATCAACTAATGTTTTCCCTCAGATTTTGAAAGTTTTAATCATTGTTTCTTTAAATGTTTTTCTGTCTCCCTTTTCCTTCTGTTGTTCTGTATTTTGAATCGATTAATGTTGCCTCACAGACCTCTGAGTCTGTTAACTTTCTACAGTCTTTTTCATTCTATTCTTCAAATTAGATAAATTTTGCTAATTTAAGTTCGCTGATTCTTTCCTTGCCATATAGAATTTTGTGTTGAGCCCTTCTGGTGGATTTTTTATTTTAGTGAATGTAGTTTTCAACTCCAGAATGTCTTTTTTTTTTTCTTAAAAGAATTTAAAAAATGTATTTGTTGACATTCTGTGGTTATTGAATCACTATTGTCATATTTTCCTTTAATTCTTTTTTTTTTTTTTGAGCCGGGGGCAGGAGAATAGAATAGTAATAATTTTGTGTCAGATATTTTTTAGGATACCATTTTAATTCCATTAAATAGGAGAGAGAGAGAGAATCCCAAGCAGACTCCATGCTGAGTGTGGAACCCAGTGTGGGGCTTGATCCCAGGACCTTTCTGTTTCTTTCCATGTTTCATAATTTTTGTTAAAAATTGTACAATTTAGATGATGTATTGTAGCAACCATGGATTCTGATCACATCCTCTCTACCCCTAAAGCTTATCATCGATGATTTCTGATTGTTTAGTAACCTATCCTGGAGTAAATCTGTGAAATCTGTTTGTCCAGTCTCTGCTCAGTTTGTTGTTGTTGTTATTTTTAAGGCTGACTTCCCAGTGCTCACCCCTTATTTCAGCCAGTGATTGGTCAGAAATTGTGCTCGTGTAGCCACTCTGGAAAATAGCACGGAGGTTCCTCAGGAAGTTGAAAATAGAGCTACACTATACCCAGCAATCATACTACTGGGTATTTACCCTAAAGATACAAATGTAGTGATCTGAAGGGGCATATGCACCTGAATGTTTATAGCAGCAGTGTCCACAATTGCCAAACTATGGAAAGAACCTAGATGTCCATCAACAGATGAATGGATAAAGAAGAGGTGATATATGTATATAATGGAATACTATGCAGCTATCAAAAGAAACAAAATCTTGCCATTTGCAATGACATGGATGGAACTAGAGGGTATTACGCTGAGTGAAATAAGTCAATCAGAGAAAGACAATTATCATATGATGTCCCTGATATGAAGAATTTGAGAGACAGAGTGTGGAGATTTGGGGGTTAGGGAAGGAAAAAAATGAAAGAAGTTGGGATCAGGAGGGAGACAAACCATAAGAGATTCTTAATCTCACAAAACAAACTGAGGGTTGCTGGGGGGAAGAGGGGTGTGGAGAGGGTGGTTGCTTTATGGACATTGGGGAGGATGTGTGATATGGTGAGTGCTGTGAAGTGTGTAAGCCTGATGATTCACAGACCTGTACCCCTGGGGCAAATAATGCATTATAGGTTAATAAAATAATTAAAAAAAAAAAAAAGAAATTGTGCTTGAATGCACAGAGCCAGTAGTATTTTTCCCTTCTGTTGAGAGATCTGTGAATAGGTTGGGGAATGCATTCAGTGTTCAGGACATTTTCAAGTTTGTCTCAATTTTTGTTTTCCCTCAGGAAAACTTATTTCTGTAGCCACAAATGCGTGGATAGTTTGGGAGTTCTCTAGTCTCTGCTACACATGCATGCTACTTCTGTTTAGCTAGGAATACATGGAAAGTTTATCAAGCCCATTTATGGTTGTCTCTCCTCCAAGATCTCTGTGATATGTCCTGCTAATCTGCCAGTGGGCTTCTTTCTGGCCCCAGTTGAGACTGCAACCTCACACTCTTGTGGACAGCTTCAGAATTTTCCTTTTTACTTTGGGGCATAGCTTTTCTGCTCTGCACTCTGAATCAACTCAGCCACCTCTGTCAGCGTAGTTGCTAGTTTTCATGGCCTGTCACAGTGACTTTATTGATCCGGGGAGGAAGAGTAATGCGAACTGGTCAAGGAAACGGTGCCACAGACTTCTGCTGCTCCTAAGTTCAGTAGATTTTCATGAACAAATACTTCTCAGTTTATTGTATGCCTGTTTTCAGTAATTTGAGATGATGTTTTGACTTTTTTTTTTTTTCCAGCTGTATCTTTTCTTTTGCAGAGAGAATTTGTTAAACTCCTTACTCCAACATGCTGGGAGCTTCCTTTTGGTGATTTTTGAAATGTTTATGTATGTGGTTTTTCATATAAAAACATACAAAATATTGCATGAAAATCATGTTTTTTATAGCCCATTTAAAAATTATTTTTGAAGACTATATTTCTGTTAATCTAATGAAGATTATAATTACATTGAAATTTAATCTTTTTATTGTTGCAGAGTTCCACCTACAAAGACAGGAATGAGGAATACAAAAGACAATTCACACATTTACCTGATACAGAGAAGCTGATAGCAGGTAAAAAAAGACAGGAAGTTGTAAAAATAATTTACTACCTCATTATCAAAATAGAACTGACAAGTGAAAATATTTGTAGAAAATTTAAGCCTTTGTGCTAGATAGAAAATATTATTGGAGATAAGTATCATATTAGGCAATGTAAAACTAAGTTGTAGTTTGGGGAGGAGTGATTTCTCACATAAAAATATTAAGTACTTGCATGTGTCCTGTCCCCATGCTTTAATAAAACCACCATTTTGTATCAAAAATAAATAAATAAATAAATAAATAAATAAATAAAATGAAAAAGTACTAGCTAAGAAAATAGAACTAAAAGAAAATTATTGTCACAATTTCTTCTGCTGCTTGTTTCATATGGTTTGTAGGAAAAATTTTAAATTTGATGTTCAATATGTATTACCTTTCCCTGGAAAAATGTATTCCTTAACAGA
The DNA here is from genome assembly GCF_011764305.1 of Mustela putorius furo. Lineage (NCBI taxonomy): Eukaryota > Metazoa > Chordata > Mammalia > Carnivora > Mustelidae > Mustela > Mustela putorius. The sequence continues at coordinate 38,995,419 of NW_025421987.1, forward strand.
TTATAGAGCAATTTTATAAAATTTTCTAGGGCTATATTATTTTCTTTCTTTCTTTTTGTAAGATTTTATTTATTTATTTATTTGACAGAGAGCACGAGCTCACAAGTAGGGCTATATTATTTTCATGTAAACTTTAATTTATTTAAAAGTTTACTTATGTATTGTTTTAGTAGTCTCTATACCCAACGTGGGACTCGAATTCATGACCTTGAGATCAAGAGTCACATACTCTTCCACCTGGGCCAGCCAGGTACCCTCATGAAATCTTTCAGATAGATTTTATTTGAAATAGACTTTAAGAGGAAAAATTTAGCCATTTTTCTTATAAAAAGTGCTTTACTTTTGAAATAAGCTTAATATAGATTTTTTATAATCAAAATAAAAATCAAAATTTTAGTGTGTATTTCATTTAAACCATTTATTCATAGAAATTTCTGATTTGATACTGTTGGGCAATATTCCATAAAATGTAACTGAATTTCTAGATAGTTCAGCTTAGTGCCTAAATATCATTATAATGAATTAAAACAATTTCTAAGAACTTTTGAAAGTAATGCATTCTTATGACAAAATATTCAAATGCTATATAAGGGCATATAATGGGAAGTGAGTGGTCCTTCTGACCAAGACTACTGCAACATTTTTCCTGGCCTATATAACCACTTTTAGTGATTTTTTAATGTATATTTCCAAACATTTTCTGCAGGTATTTCAAGAGGCATGTACATATATCCCTAACGGAATTTAAATTAGAACATACAGTGCCTTACTCTTTGAACCTTGTTTTGAGCTCTTTTTATTAGCCTTACCTAAGGATCTACTTCATTCTTTCAATGCCTGCCTGGTATTCCACTAAATGAACTTTGTACCATAATTTATTTAACAAATCCTTTATTGATGGACATTTTCTTTGCTTCTTGTCTTTTACTATTTCTGCTAATATTACACCGAAACTTTTACATTTGTTTTGGCACATATGTGCGCACATATTGTAGGATAAATTTTATGAAGTTAAGTTGTGGCAAAAAGGTAATGAGCATTTAAAAATTTACCAATGCCAAGGGCGCCTGGGTGGCTCAGTCACTGGGCGTCTGCCCTTGGCTCAAGTCATGATCCTGGGGTCCTGGGACTGGGAGTGAGCTCCACCTCAGGCTCCCTGCTCAGCAGGGAATCTGCTTCTCCCTCTTCTCCTGGTTGTGTTTCCTCTCTCACTATCTCTCTTTCTGTCAAATGAATAAACAGAATCTTTCGAAAAATAATTTTAAAAGTTTCCTATTGACAATTTACTCCAAAGGCTTCACCAATTTGCATTTTCATTAAGTGTATGTAAGTACCTGTTTGCCACATCTCAGGAACTTTGCTTGAGTAGAATTTGGTAGAAATGGTACTTCATCCTTGTTTAAATATGCATTTCTTTAATTATAAAGGAGGTTGAACATTATTCATATGTCTGTAAACCATTTGTATTTCTTCTCCTGTGAACATTTCTCATCATAAACTTGCCCATTTTTCTGGTGGATGTTTGTCTTTCTCTTAATTTGTAGTAGCTTGTTAGATGTTTAAAAAATTAGATCTTTTTCATGTGTGTTGCAAATGTTTCTTGCTAGTTTGTCACTTGAAATTAAATACTTTTCATAGAAACCTTTACAAAATTTATCATACTTGTTGCCATCTTGAAAGAGTCTGATGATACAGTGACATATACTCATTATAAAACATTAAAGCTATAAAAATATATAAAGAAAAAAGCTGAAAATTATTGGTCATCATAATACCTACATATAATTTTGGTTAAAATTGTTCAGATAACTTTTCTAGGTATTTTTCAGCATGTAAATTTGCTTTTAAAAATTTACATTTTGTAGTGTTCTCTCACTGATATAATAAACCTGTTCATTTTATAAAATTTGGAGAGTACAGACTTTTACAAAGTAGAATTAATACCACATATAAATATACTAAGCTACAGACTGAGAGAAAATAGTTGATAATCCCATATCTGATTTTTTAAAGATGAACAGGACTGGCCCTCTTTGAAAGAATATATAACCGGGGCACCTGGGTGGCTCAGTGGGTTCAAGCCTCTGCCTTCAGCTCAGGTCATGATCCCAGGGTTTTGGGATCCAGCCCTGTATTGGGCTCTCTGCTCAGCAGACTCTCGTCCGTTAGTGGTGGGAGTGCAAACTGGAGTATCTGCTTTGGATGGCAAGTTGGCATTTTCTTGTAAAGTTACACATACACTTAACCAATCCTAATTATTTTCTTAAGTGAACTGTAAAGCTGTGTTCCCAAAAGTCCTGTGCATGATTGTTTATAGCATCTTTAGTAATAATTGGGGAATAACCAAGATGTCATTCAACTGGTGAATGAGAGCTCCTTGAAAAAATGGTCCATTCTGGGGCTGGGACATTGAAGAATACAAGATAAGTGACTGTGGAGTATCTTGTAGTCTTATAGTGCCAGAAAATAAGGAAGTGCTTAAAAAAAAAAAAAAAAAAAGGAGCCAACTTGAAAAAACTCCCAGTGGTCAAAGACAGAATAATATGAGCAATAGTAAAATCAATAATGACAATATTGGATTATAACCTGAAGAATAAAATAAATATCCATCAGTCTATATTGCTATAAATGCTTGAATAATTAAATGTGTCGGGGAGAAGACACAGATCTTCCTCCAGTAGTATTCCCAGGTAATTTATATGCACTTAAAGTTTGAGAAGTACTGTTGTAGGATAACACTTGAGTGCCATACCTAAGGGTGAAAGCTTACTAGGTTTTATTCTCTGTACTTATAATAATGATGATGAAGAGGATCTCTAAAAGATTTTAACCAATCCATGTATATTTATACAACTGATTTCACCAGTGTGACCCCATGCGTAGCATCCAATATAAACAAGCCACTAATTTCACTAATGAAATCCCTTTTCTAATGTGACTATGCTGATTAGCCAAACATTTCTTTTTAAACCGTTAATAAAGGTAACAGAAGGGCTTAGAGTAGCCGCTGAAGGAGTATAGTCCTAATTAAAGTCTAATTGTTAGCTGACCTATCCCAAGTGTGAATCCCTGATTAGAACAGCTAACTATCCCTAGAATATTTCTAAAAACGTTTGCTTTAGCTGGAGTGCACATTTTCACTCCTAATATTCATTTGTGCCTTCTTTTTTTCTTGCTTAATCCTGGCCAAAGAAAATGTTATGTTGGGGAAATATAATTAAAAAGAAAATATCCTACCCATCCAGAAAACTCCTCAAAAGTAGAAAAGAAAGAAAACAGTTTTATTATTGAATAAGCATTCAGCTGGAATGGGTCTTGCATCACAGGTAATCTGTAAAAGAGATTGTGAAGAAAGACAGAAATCTCACCTTTTTAAATAACTGAACAGTTGCAACCCTTTAAAAAATGCTCTAAAGATAAATGATAACTAGTCTTCAAGAGGACTGGTAGTACTATTTATCGCACACAGTTCTTCATAAATTCACCTGATAATTGGGGCTACTCTCTGTTTTAACTAACTGGCTTTATGAAAAGGAAAAATAAGCATATCTTTATGACAAGAGTTAGTTTTACAATTTGGAGCGAGATGCCCACTGAAGTTAAGCTTCTACTCTATCACAGAAAGGGGGAGAAAAGGGGCTGTCTTTCTTGATGTTCACATTTTAAAGAGGTGACTGCTAGGTCCTTAAGAAAACATTCCTGGGTTGTAAAACTGGCCAGGGCTTTTTTCACTATTTTTTTTTTTTTAAAGATTTTATTTGTTTATTTCACAGAGAGAGATCACAAGTAGGCAGAGAGGCAGGCAGAGAGAGGAGGAAGCAGGCTCCCCGCTGAGCAAAGAGCTCTATGTGGGGCTCTGTCCCAGGATCCTGAGACCAGGACCCGAGCTGAAGGCAGAGGCCTAACTCACTGAGACACCCAGGCGCCTATTTCACTTTTAAAAAGATTCACATATATCTGAAAGGAGCAAGAAAGAATTTACAAATTTTGTACAGAGACGTGAAGAAGTCTTTTTTCCCCTTTTTGTACCAGGGAAAATTAATTTTTTTCTTTTTCAATTTGTATTTACCTTTACAGTTGTCTCAGTAAAAAGCAAACAACACAAAAAAATGTAAAGTATAAAAAAGGAGATTGGTTGTGGCCCCTGGGTGGTTTAGTTGGTTGAGTGTCCAACTCTGATTTCGCTCAGGTCATGGTCTCGGGGTTGTAGGATCAAGCCCCACCTCCAGCTCCACACTGGGTGTCAAGCCTGCTTGGAACTCTCTCTCTTCTTCTCCCCTACCTCTCCCTGCTTGCTCTCTCTCTAAAAAAAATAAAAAATGAAAAAGGAGAATGGTTTCTTTTCTTTTTTTTTTTTTAAAGACTTTATTTATTTGACAGAGATCACAAGTAAGCAGAGAGGCAGGCAGAGAGAGAGGAGGAAGCAGGCTCCCTGCTGAGCAGAGAGCCAGATGTGGGGCTTGACCCCAGGACACTGAGATCATGACCTGAGCCCAAGGCAGAGGCTTAATCCACTGAGCCACCCAGGTTCCCAAGAATGGTTTCTTTTATAATTTAAATATTAAATCTGAAAGCAGATTTTAAAATGTTGTTCTGGAGAGTCTTTTTTTTTTTTTTTTTTAAGATTTTTATTTATTTATTTCAGAGAGAGAGACACACACAGTGAGAGAGAGAACACAAGCAGGGGGAATGGGAGAGAGAGAAGCAGACTTCCTGCTGAGCAGGGAGCCTGATGTGGGGCTCCATCCCGGGACTCTGGGATCATGACCTGAGCTGAAGGCAGACGCTTAACGACTGGGCCACCCAGGTGCCCCTGGAGAGTCTTTTTTAAGGCAATGTTAGCATTATTGTGTTCCCATAGATGATTGCTGCTAGATAAGGATATTTTGGAAAAAAAAGAAAAGAATACTTTGGGATGTATATTTCCTGACATGATTAAGAACACATTCTTTTAATTCACTGTTATCTCCCTTATAGATAGATGATGTCTAAATCCTTTGATAAAACTATAAATAGGTCATCTTGTTTATTTATTGTGCAATTTTACTCTAGAAGTATATGGTGCTTATACACTCCATCTGTATTTCCATAACACTTGGTACATATTTCCACTCTAACCTTTGTTGTGTTATAGTTAATAAATCTTTAAGAATTGGAGCCATTCAATTGTTCCAAAATTGATTATGTAATAACTAGTTAGTTGATGTTAACACACATATGAAAGTGATCTATGTTGCTTGGTTAATTTACTTAATTTTATTCTATCTTTCTAGTCACTAATTATAAAGTTATAAAATCCACAGGCCAATTTTTTTTTTTATAGACCAATTTTTGTTAAACATTTTCTTATTATATTCTAGATGAATCAGATTGTTATTTGACTCAAGTCAGGTAGAATATTGCCTTCTGATATGATAATTACACGTTTGTTTATCAGTAGGGAAATTGGGAGTAAAAAAATAAAAATAAAATCTCCTGGCTTAAAATTTTTTTTTTTTTCATTTTCTGCATGGGCCATATTGCTAGAAAGCCATTTTATAAAAAAATTTTTTTATTGAGGTATAGTTTATTCCAATAAAATATATCTGTTTTGGGATTCCCACTCCCCTCCCCTTTTTTACCTCTATCCTAGAGGTTGGGGGGAGGAATAGAAGGAGAGGGAGAAAGACAATCTTCAGCAGACTCCTTGCTGAATTTGGAGCAGGACGGGACTTGGGGCTCTATCCCACCACGCTGAGACCATAACCTGAGCTGAAATCAAGAGTCAGATGCTTAACTGACTGAGCCAGCCAGGTGCCCCAGGGAAACCCTTTTTTAAAACACTGAAAAAAGTCTGTCAATCTATGACAAATAGTCTTCAGTTAAAATAATCTGGTTGGTTGCTATAGCTTTGAACATAGTTAATGTAAAATGGTGCCTTTTACATAGTGTGGTCCACAGGCTAGCGGTGTTGGTGTTACCTGGAATCATGTTAGACTTGAAACTCTTTACCCTGCTCCAGACATATTTAATCAGAAACTTCTGGGGAGGGGCCTAGCAATCTGTGTTTTAATAAGTGTGCCAAGTATTTCTGATCTGAAATACAAGAAGCACTAAATTAATAAAATGATTCAGTGGCTTAGATAAAAATTTCAGGACACCTCAAGGTGACCTTAAGCCCAATCCCTGTTTTAGAGATGCATACCCATAATGAGTAACTTAATCTACTTAATTATTTACTAGGATTTTTGTTTGGGGGCATCTCAGTTTTGTTCTGCTGAAGAAAACATTTTGCAAGACTGAATTACTTTGCTCAATTTTTAGTATTTGCTTAGAAATTTAACATGATTGAATTTAAATATTTTGAGGTTTATACCTCAATGACGTTTTCCTAAAATTGTTAATCACTTTATATAGTTTTTAAATTTATCAGTTAAACTAAATCTTCTCACAGTGATGAGGGAGCAGAAGGCAAACTGGAGACAAAGCAAAAGCTGACACCATGCCACCCACTCCGCACTTCCCACTCCTGCGGTGGGACACCTGTGACATTCTTCCAGGAATCTCCCAACTGTCTTAATGTTAATACCCAGCTAGAGGGGAAAACAACCTTAACTTGACAAGGTCATGGCCTCTAGTATTTTGTAGGTATCCTGTAGGTGGGTCCTCTTCAGCATATGAAAGTTCTTTTGAAACGCTTTCCCTTGCGTCCCCCTACTCCCGAGTATATAATCAGCCACCCCTCACAACCGCAGTTCAGCTGGTCTTTCTGCCCACAGTCCTGTACCTGTGCTTTGATAAACCACCATTTTGCACCAGAGATGTTTCAAGAATTCTTTCTTGTTTGTCAGCTTCAGAGCTCACCCCACCAAACCTCACCTATATTCCCAAACTCCATCAATAGCACCCCTTTATATCTTGAATTATTGATAATTTAGCTATACTATTTACATTAGCCAAAGAGCCAAATCTAAATCATGGTATTAACTTACTGGTGGATAGTGGCATTTACCAGAACACTCCTGATTTTGCTGGATTTTAGTGCTGTGGCAGAGAGGACCAACTTTGAAACTAACTTAAAATCTATACAATTTTTTGAATAATGATTGTCCCCTTCCTCACCCTCTTCCAATGTCTAATCACCACTCCCCCATCAGTATTACCTCTTAAATATCTCAAGTATATTTACTTGAGTAAAGTAGTTACATAAAACTATTTCTTTCTCAATACTGTCATTTCTAAGTCTGAGCCACCATCAGTTTTCCCCTGGACTTTCAACCCATTTATATGAATCTATTCTCATAGTGTGAAAAAAGTAGTCTTGGATAATACACATCTGATCGGGCCCCTTCTGCCTGAAACTCATCAATGGCAAAACAAAACAAAACACCTCATCAGTGGCTTCTTGTAAAGTTCACAGTCTACCATAGCCTGTGAACCTTACATGATCTAGTTTCTCCAGCTTCTCTAGCCCAAAGTTCTTTGTATGCTTTTTCTTCTTTCTCAGGTATGCTTTCTCTTTCTACCACAGGGTCTTCGCACATGCTCTTTCTTCATAGTCCAGCTGACCATTTATTGACCTTTAGTTCTTAGTTTAAAAACTACTTTTTCTGATATACACTCTCCCTGCCCAATCCCCTCATACCTGGGTCCTCTTTGTTATAGTCTCTCATAGCTTTCTCTACACTTGATCATTATACTTATTTTGTATTTGTTTGTTATTATATACCTTCCCTTCTAGACTGTTTCATGAGGGAAAGGCCCATGTTTGGTAATGCTAGTTCCAGCAAAATATCTGATGTGTGGTGCCCAAAGTATCTGAATCAGTGAGTGATTGAATGAACAAACAAACTAATGAACAAAGAGTGATGACTTTTCATGTGTTAAAGTAGGATGAGATTATAAAGTTGCCAGATTTTTGTGAATAAGCTGTTCCTTATTCTTGTGTGTTTAGATTATGCTTGTGCTCTTCAGAGGGACATTTTGCTTCAGGGACGTCTATATCTTTCAGAAAACTGGCTCTGTTTCTATAGCAACATCTTCAGATGGGAAACTACAGTAAGATGTATTTGGATTTGATTTGTTGATACAAATAATTGCATAGGTAGAAATATATGCAGTCTTCCTAAAAATAATATACTTTGGATTCCAAAGTAAATAAATATATATTTATATTTGTATATTGTACTTGTATTGCATGTAATAGATATATATATACAATTTATATACTGTTGAATTATGTAATCTATTTTCTTAGTACATTGAGCTCCATTTGTACATATTTAATACAGTTTGAGAAAGAGATTTCAGGTTGAAAAAAGCTTGAACATACATCCATTTGACTGCCAAAATCATGTCTTATGTGACAGACTGTCTGGATTTTGTTTGTGTGTGTATGTGTTAATATGGAACATGAACACCCACATGTCTTTTCACACTCTATCCTAAACTTAGAGATAAGAGCTGTGGAGGAAATTATTGACGGGGGAGAATGTCTGACTGCTTACCCTGTTTTTTTCAGAGAATGAAAGCATGTACTTATTATTATTAACTCCTTCATGTTTTTCAGTGGAATATTCTGGATTAGGTTGATGTAATACTTGGTATTTTGTGCTGTACATGTTTCTGAAAAATCCATATAATAATTTTTCATTCTTTTGTGTGTTTAGATTTGTATTGCATTAAAGAACATAACCTTCATGACTAAGGAGAAAACTGCTCGACTCATCCCAAATGCTATCCAGATTGTTACAGAGGGTGAAAAGGTGAAAAGCTTTTCTGCCTTTGCTTTATTATATAATGTGGAGAAAATCTGCTTCCTACTGATACATCAGTGTTGGTAATTTTTCTTGGAGTTAGGAATTTGTAGTAGAAATACATTGTATTTAATACTAAATTTAATACTAAATTAGTTGTTGTGCTGTGTAGTATTACTGAGCCACCCAGGTGCCCCTTTAACACTGTTTTAAGTTCTGTATAGATATTTTCTTATTTAATTTTCACAAAAATTTGTTACTATATTTTATTCTCATTTTTCTCAGATGAGGAAATTAAGCAAAAGAAAAAGAACCCAAGGGGCACCTGGGTGGTTCAGAGGGTTAAAGCCTCTGCCGTCGGCTCAGGTCATGATCCCAGGGTCCTGGGATCAAGCCCTGCATCGGGCTCTCTGCTCAGCAGGGAGCCTGCTTCCTCCTCTCTCTCTGCCTGCCTCTCTGCCTACTTGTGCTCTCTGTCTGTCAAATAAATAAATAAATAAATCTTAAAAAAAAAAAAAAAAAGAAAAAGAACCCAAAGTCATAGGACTAAGTGGTAGATTATATACAAGAGTGGACAGAATTGATAAATTATTTAGTTTAAGAAGTGGGAACTATAGTTTTATCTTTTCTTGTTCAGATACCAATCTTTTAAATTCTTGCATTTTAGTAAGAAAGTTACCTTTTTATGAATGTTAGCAGTTTATTGACCTAATATTTGTAAATGGTCTATTTGGGCAGGTAAAATTATGTAATGCAGTGATTCAAATGGAAATTTTTTTTCTTTTTGTTTCCTTTTATTTTTTATTTTTTTATTTATTATTATTATTTTTTAAGATTATTTATTTATTTATTTGACAGGCAGAAATTACAAGTAGGCAGAGAGAGAGAGGAGGAAGCAGGCTCCCCGCCGAGCAGAGAGCCCGACGCGGGGCTCGATCCCAGGACCCTGGGATCATGACCTGAGCCGAAGGCAGAGGATTTAACCCACTGAGCCACCCAGGCGCCCCCCTTTTATTTTTTTAATTGTATAACGTCCCTCAAGTTATGGCAGTGTACCTTGTGCCACTGAATTTTCAAAATGTACCTTTTTTTTTTTTTTTACTGTGCTTCAAATAAATAGAAAAAATAGTTCTAAAAAAAAGTAGGAACCAAATGGACTAGGAGATTTTTCTTATCTATATATCTGAAAAAAATGATATAAGATTATGATAATGCAAGAAAGCAAAACAGTTTGGTCTAAGGAAGGAAATAGAGGATAAGTAGTTATCATTAAGTAGTTATCATTAGGCCATATATTATGTATATAATTCTATTTGGAAAATCTCCTCGATATAGTCTTGTTATGAAAAGTTTTGCTTCATGGAGAGTGTTACATAGCAACATTTCAATTTATTAACTGGAAAATAGCACTTTAAAAATTTTCTATAAAAAGTATAAATGCCCAAAATATTATTTGTTTGACTTTTTTTTTTTTTTTTTTTTTTTTTTTTTTAGCAAATCAAACATATAACTGAGCTTTCTCATCCTTAAAAATAACTACTCAATCATGAAAAGTCACTAACTATGGGGTCGGAAGGATGAAACACTGAGAGACTGTATTTAGTGCTGTCACTTGTCAGATTTTCTCATAAAAGCCTATTTTAAAACGTGACTTTGCAAAATCAGTTAAATGCAGAGGAAGAGATGGGGCTAAAAGCAAACATAGAATTATAGATTGAAACATGCTATTTTTTTTCTATAGCATTCAAAGCAAAGTTAAGTTTTAACATGGGTGTTTTACATCTATAATTAGTAGAAATTAAGCATTTCTGGATTTTTTTTAGAAGACTATGAAAGATATGATTTGAAATTAAGATCCTTAAAATAAATTGATCTCTGAAATCCACTTGAATTTTTGAAAGATTTATTCATTTATTTATTTTTAGAGAGAGAGGAAGTGTGTGCATGAGTAGGGGGGGAGGGGGAGGGGCAGAGAGAGAATCTTCAAGCAGACGCCCTGCGGAGAATGGAGCCCATGACTCATAAGATCTTAATCTGAGCCAAAACCAAGAGTCACTCATTTAACTGACTGAGACACTTAGGGGCCCCCACTTGCATTTTTTTTTAAGGCTTTATGTATACTTGGCTCATATGGGCACCAAATCATGCCTCTTTGGAAAGTTCAGAATAAATAAAGTTTTAATCTTTTTCATAAGTTTTAAAGATTATTGTAATAAACTACGTGTAGATAAATATTTACCTATTTCAAGCTCCTTTTCTGAGTAAATATTGATAAAATTGTATTTCCTGTAAGATAAAGTTTTTAAACATTTTATTTCATTAGAGAGAGAGCATGTGCCTGTATGGGGGTGCAGAGGGAGAAGGAGAAACTCTAAGCAGACTCCATGCTGAGCACGGAGCCCAATGTGCGGTTTTATCTCAGGACCCTGAGATCAGACTCAACAGGCTGAGCCACCCACATGCCCCTGTAAGATAGTTTGTAAAGGCACCTTGTTCAACCTCTAATTACCTATTTTTATTATATTGTAGCAAAGAGTGAAACAAAAATAATATATGAAATAGGGTTGGTGTCCCTTTAGTTTGCTTTAATCATAGCAGGTGCCAACAGATCTTCATGACAGATCCTGTCACCCACCCCCACTTGTTTTTAATGACACTGAAATTATCTCACCATTTTTCTTTGCAGTTTTTCTTTACATCTTTTGGTGCCAGAGATAGAAGTTACCTCAGTATCTTTAGGTTGTGGCAGAATGTACTATTAGACAAGGTAAGTGTTCATACCAGAGGCAGGTGCTTCTTATAATAGCAGCCTCCCAATGTGTACCTCCACAGTGTTTGCAAGTTGAATTTTTCTGGAGTTAATTTGACTAGACTATACAAATTCCACGATGAACCACGAAGCAAAACAGAAACCATAGTTATGTTAAGATGTTAATTTTACAGTAAGTCTCCCTTTTATTTGCAGGGAATATTGTCCAAGGCCCATAGTGGATGCCTGAAATTGCACATAGTACTGAACTCAATACATATGCTATGTTTTTCCTATACATCCATACCTATGATAAAATTTCACTTATAAATGAGGCACAGTAATAGATTCATAAAAATAACTAATAATAAAATAGAATAATTATAACAGTATACCATAATAAAACTTATGTGAATGTGGTATCTCTCTCGCTCTCAAGATATCTTATTGTACTGTACTTCTTCTTGTGATGATATGAGATAATGAAATGACTGCATGATGCAATGAGGTAAGGTATATGACAGGCATTGTGATGTATTGTTAGGTACTACTGACATTCTGATGGTGTGTCAGAAGGAGGACAATCTGCTTCCTGACTGTGGTTGACTGTGGGAACTGAAAGGGGGGGGAAGTGAACCTGTGGATAAGGTGGGGGGACTACTGAAATCCCCAGGGTAACCATCAAGAAAATAACTTTAAAAATATGGTAAAAGAAACATCAAGGGAATTAAAACTGGTACACTAGAACTATCTGTTTAACTGGTATGAAGGCAGTAATGGAGGAAGAGAGGGACAAAAAGACACAAGATATATAGAAAATATAAAAATGGCAGACATTATATTTAAATCATTAAACATAGATTAAGCACTTAAATCAGAAGGCAGAAGTAGGCAGAAAGAATGAAAAAAAAAAAAGACATGCTCTGACTCTATGCTGTCTGTTTGAAACATGTTAAAGATACAAACAGATGGAAAAAAAGACACTATTACAAATAGTATCCAAAAAATAGCTGAAGTGACTGCAGTAGAATCAGACAAAATAGACTTTGAGATAAAAATAAAGATAAGGAATGATATTTTATCATAATAAAAGGGTCAATCCATCTGGAATGTATAACAATCATAAACTTACATCTGATAACAGAACCTGTGTGTGTGTGTGTGTGTGTGTGTGTGTGTACGTATACTCCTAATAACAGAACCCTAAAATACATCAAACAGAACTAGAATGAAGGGGGAAATAGATAATTTTATTAATACCTAATAATAGTTGGAGATTTCAATACCCTACTTTTAATGATGGGTAGAATAACCACAGAGATCAACAAGGAGATAGAAAATTTGAACAAAACTATAAACTAACTAGAACTAAAAAACATCTATGAGACTCTCAAAGGAGAATATACATCTTTCTCAAGTACACATGGAACACTCTCCTGAGAGACCGTATGCTAGGTCATAGAAGCAAACTTAATAAATGCAAAAGGATTGAAATAATATAATGGACTGTACAGTGAATGAAATTAAAAGTCAATAACAGAAATTTGGCAATTCATAAAAAGTGGATATTAAACAAAACATTCCTAAATAACCAATGAGTGAAAGAAGAAATCACAAGAGAAATTAGAACATACTTCAAGTTAAATGAAAACAAAAACATAACATACCAGAACTCATTGGGTACAGTTAAAGCAATGAATAGAGGAGATTTTATAACTATAAATATCCATATTAAAAAAAGGATTGATCTCAGGGTGCCTGGGTGGCTCAGTTGTTAAGCATCTGCCTTCGGCTCAGGTCATGATTCCAGGGCCCTGGGATCAAGCCCCACATTGGGCTTCCTGCTCATCAGGAAGCCTGCTGCTCTCTCTCCCACCCCCCCTCCTTGTGTTCTCTCTCTTGCTGTGTCTCTCTGTCAAATTAAAAAAAAAAAAAATCAATAACCTAACTTTCCACCTTAAGTGTTAGGGCAAAGAAAACAAACTAAAGACAAACAGAAGCAAGGAAATGCTAAAGACTAGAACCGAATGAATGAAATAGAGAATAGAAAAACAGGCAGTCAACAGAATGAAAAGTTCTTTCTTTGAAAAGATCAGTGAGGTTTAACTAGACTGACCAAGAAAAAAGATTAAAATTATTACATTCAGAAGTGAAATTGATAACATTACTATTGACCTTACAAAATGAAAAGGGTTCATACTATGGACATTTTATGCCAACAAATTAGTTAACCTAAGTGAAATGGACAATTGTGACTAGAAAGTCATAAATCATTGCAACTGACTCAAGTAAGAATAAAAAATCTGAATAAGCCTATAACAAGGAAAGAGATTGAATTAGCAATAAAAAAAATCTACCCACAAAGAAAAACTCAGGCCCAGATGGCTTCAATGGTAAATTCTGCCAAATGTTTACAGTAGAATTAACATCAATCCTTCATAAAGTATTTCAAAAAATAGAGGAGGAGAGAATACTTCACAACTCAGTCCAAGAGGCCATTATTACCTTCATAACCAAGTCCAGACAAAGAACTTCACAAGAAACTTATAGGGCAATATTTATGTTCACTGTGTCTATGTTCATTTTGTCTATGAATATAGACATAAAAATCCTCAGCAAAACCTAAGTAATTTAGTGAAGCAAATCCAGCAACATATAAAAACAATTTTAAAACAGTTAAATGCCATGACTAGATAGGATTTATACAAGGTTGATTGAACATATGAAAAGCATTCAATGGGGGCACCTGGGTGGCTCAGTGGAGCCCTCTGCCTTCGCCTCTGGGTCATGATCTCAGGGTCCTGGGATCTAGCCCTGCATTGGGCTCTCTGCTCTGCAGGGAGCCTGTCCCCTCCTCTCTCTGGCTGCCTTTCTGCCTACTTGTGATCTCTCTTTCAAATAAATAGATACAATCTTTTTAAAAAAAAAATCATTCAATGTAATACACTATATTAGTAGAATAAAGGACAAAACCCACATGATCATCACAGTCAAAAAAAAAAAAAAAAGGTGACAATATCCAACATAAAGAAAAACAAAACCAAAACCAAAGTAGGACTAGCAGGGAATTTCTTTGACTTGATAAAGCTTACAGCTAACATACTTAATGGTAAGAGACTAATGCTTCCCCACCTTAGGTCGGGAACAAGACAAGAGTGTCCTTTCTTGCCATTTCTATTCAACATTGTATTGAAGGTTCTGACTTCATTAGGGAAGGGAAAATAGGCAAGAAAAAGAAGTAAAAGTCATTCAGATTAAAAATGAAGAAATAAAACTATATTCACTGGCAGATGATATGGTTTTGTATTTGTAAAATTCTAAGGAAATCATTAGAAACCCATTAGAACTTACAAGTTCAGGAAGTTGCAGAATATATGATCAAAATACAAAAATCAATTATATTTTATACACTGACAGTGAACAGTCCCAAAATTAAAAAAAATGATTCACTTATAATAATATAAAAAAGAATAAAATACTTGGGAATAAACTTAACAAAAGAACTTTAAGATGAACACGGGAAGTTAAAATAGTTAATAAAAGAAACTAAAGAAGACAAGTGAAAAAAATCTCATGCTCATGGGTCAGAAGACGATATGGTTAAGATGGCAATATTCCCCATTTACCAGGTTGATCTGCAGATTCACTGCAAACCCTATCAAAATCCCAACTGGCATTTATTTATTTATTTATTTAGTCTTTTAAAAAATTTTTTTAATTGAAAAGCAGATCGTAAAATTCATATGAAATGCAAGGTACCCAGAATAGTCAAAACAGTCTTGAAAAAGAGCAAAATTGAATTAATTAGTCTGTTACGGCTGCCATAACAAAATACTACAGACCTGGCAGCTTAAACAACATAAATCTATTTTCTAATGCTTCTGGAAGCTGGAAGTCCCAGATCGTGGAACAGACAAGGTGAATTTCTGGTGAGACCCATCTCATTGGCTTGCAGCCTTCTCATTGTGTCCTCACATGGCTTTCCCTCTATTCATGCACATTCTTGGTGGCTCTTCCTCTTACATGAATACCAGTCCTATTAGGGTAGGGCGCCCTCACAACTCTGTCTTAGTTGGGGCTGCAATAACAAAATGCTATAGACAGGGTGACTGAAACGACAGAAATTTATTTCCTCATAGTTCTAGAGGCTGGAAGTCTGAGATTGGGGTGACAGCTTTGGTGGGGTTCTGGTGAGAACACTTCTTGGCCTTCTCATTGTGTTCTGACACAGCCGGGAAGGAAAGAGAGAGCCAGAGCCAGAGCCAGAGCCAGAGCCAGAGCCAGAGCAAGCTAACTCTCTGGTGTCTTCCTATAAGGGCACTAATCGCATCATGAGAGTCCCACCCTCATTTACCTCATCTAAACCTAATTATCTCCCAGAAGCCCTACTCCAAATGTTGGGAGTTTGAGTTTCAACATGAATTTTGAGGGGAAACAATTCAGTCCATAGCAACCTCATTAACCTTAATTTTCTCCTTAAGGTCCCTACCTCCAAATTAGTCACGTTGGGGGTTTAGGGCATTACATACCAATTTTTTTTTTTTAAGATTTTATTTATTTATTTGACAGAGAGAGATCACAAGTAGGCAGAGAGGCAGGCAGAGAGAGAGAGAGGAGGAAGCAGACTCCCTGCCAAGCAGAGAGCCTGATGCGGGACTCGATCCCAGGACCCTGAGATCATGACCTGAGCCGAAGGCAGCGGCTTAACCAACTGAGCCACCCAGGCACCCATTACATACCAATTTTACGGGAATGCAATTCAGTCTGTACTATTGGAGGACTTGCACTTTTTGTTTTGATGTTTACTACAAAGCTGCAATAATGAAGGCAGTAGGTTTACTGATGTAGGTCTAAACATACACGTTAATGGAATAGAATTGAGAGTCCAGAAATACAATCTTACACTTATCAGCCCTAATTTGATTTTTGACAAGGGTGCCAAAACAGTGACACAGGAAAAGAAGTCTTTTCATCAAATGGTACTGGAATAACTAAATGATCCATACAAAAGAATGAGTTTTGATTCCTACTTCAGGCCATATACAAATATTAAATCAAAATGGATCATAGACCCAAAGGTATGATCTTAAAGTATAAAACTTTCAGAAGAAACTGTAGCTATAAATCTTAATGACTTTTGGATTAGACAGTAGTTTCTTAGATATGACACCAAAAGCTCAAGTGACAAAAGAAAAAAGTAGATAAATTGGATTTCATCAAAATTAAAAACTTTTATGCATGAAGGTGTCCATCAAGAAAGTGAAAAGACAACACATTAGATTGGGAGAAAGTATTTGCAAGTTATATATCTGATCAGGCATTTATATCCAGAACATATCAAGAACTCTAACAACTCAACAAGAAAAAGACAAATAGCCCATTAAGAAAATGCACAAAGGATTCGAAAAGTCATTCCGCCAAGGAGGATATACAAATGGCCAATAAGTGCAGGCAAAGATGTGCAATGTCTTCAGCTACTGGGGGAACATAAAACCACAATGAGATACTACTTCACAACCCCTGGGATGGCTGAAATAGACATTAACAAATGTTGAGGATATGGAGTAATGAAATCTCTCACACATTCTGGTGGGGTTGTTAAATTATGAAAACTTTGAAGAATAGTTTGGGAGTTTCTCAAAATGTTAAACATAGTTACTGCATGATCCCGCAATTCCACTCCTAGGTTTTTATGCAAGAAAATTGGAAGTGTGTGCTCACACAGATACTTGCACTTGAAGATTCTTAGCATTACTCATAAAGCCCCAAAGTGGAAACATCCTAAATGTTCATCAACTGATGAATGGTGAGAAAAATGTATATTCACACAATAGAATATTATTCATCAATAAAAAGGAGTGAAGTACCAATACATATTACAACATAGATGAACCTTGAAGCATTATCATATGTGAAAAAAACCCATCCCCAAAAAACATATACTGTATGATTCTGCTTTTATGAAATGTCCAGAGTAGGCAAATTCACAGAAGTAGAAAGTAAATTTGTTTCCAGGAGGAGGGAGGAATGAAAAGTTGACTGCTAATGGATTTGGGTGACTTTGGGCAGATGAAATGTTCTAAAAGTTGTGATAGTTGTACAGCTCAGGATATGTGAAAAATTCTGAATTGTACACTTAAAGTGAGTTTTGTTCTATGTTATTTATAGTTCAATAAATCTATTTTTTTTTAAATGGCTTGGAGGGTGGAGTAGAGATTTCCTTTGCTGCTGAAGCTCAAACACCACATGCCAGAACTCTATCTTCTCTCTTCCCGACTCTCCAGCTAAGTCCCTCACTGGAGTGGACAAATTGTGGCCTTCTTGGCTCTTAGGGTTGAATGTTTTTCCAACTTTGGGCCAGCTGCTGTGGTCAGGGACTTCCAAACAGTGCCCCACTGGGATGCTTTCACTTCCCAGAGTGCTGGGGGTAGGAAGTGGCCTGGAAGTCCCCAAATGGTGGGTGAGGGTGGGAGTGGGGGAGTTTCCCAAACCCAGCCCCTCCTCCCTCCTCAAGGGACTAGAACTGGCAGCAAAGCACCATGTCCAAGCTTGTCCCACTCTCCTGAGTCTTTCTTGGCATTTGGGCATTCTGCCTCCTTGGAACCCCATATCCATGGTCCCGGACAGGGTGATGCGGGCAGGTCCCGGACAGGGTGATGCGGGCCTCAAAGTGAGGAGTCTGGTGGCCTGCAGCAGCCACTGGCAAGAGTATGAAGTGGCTGCATTAAGGCTTGCTGCCCTACAGCTCTGTGTTGCCCTTTCCAGGTTGTGCTGCAGGAAGCCTCTTTCTGGGCTTAGGCCCACCATGTTCGGATGCATTGCTACAGTTACAGTGGGCTGCTCTTAATGGCATAGGGTGAAAACTCCAGTGTTGCCCTAGAGACCTGGCTAGTGCTACTCTCCAGGGCCAAGGTTTTTGAGTGGTCTGGAAATACCCCAGGTGCATTTCCCTAATTCTAATAAGGAGCCAAAGACTGCTACTGCATTTGGTTATGCACCTGATCTGAGTGTCCCTCCCCAAATCCAGTTTGTGCTTATCACAGATGAGAAAGTTGTGATACATCCTTATGAAAACAACTCCAGGAAAGTGATAAAGTTCAGGTTTACAGATGAGCCAAGGAAGAAACTGAGATCTGAATTTTAATGAAAAAATTGAAAAATTTCTTTGGTTTTTAAAAAAGATTTTATTTATTTATTTGAGAGAGAGAGAGAGAGAGTGAGCCTGAGAGAGAGCATGAAAGGGGGGAGGGGCAGAGGGAGAAACAGCCTTCCTTGCTGAACAGGGAGCCCAATATGGGTCTGGATGTAGGACTGGATCCCAGGACCCTGGGACCATGATTAGAGCAAAGGCAGGTGCTTAACCTACTGAGACACCCAGGTGCCCCATCCTTTGTTTTTTAAAGTGGTAAAGCCACATTGGTTAGATTTCTTGATCTTTTGTAATACTATTAAAAAACCCCCCACAAAATCCATAAAATGCACAGCATAACTACAGAGTTCTATAAAACAACACAAGTCTTTTGAATAATGTCATATTTATTAAAAATATTTTAAGAGACTTTAAGTTCAGAATATTATATTCATATTTACTTGTAATTAGGAATCTGAGAGTAATAGTAAATATGTCTACTTAGCTTACTTTTTATATGAGAAGGCCTTAAAGCACATTAATCTAGAAAAAAGATGAAGGTAAATATAACAAAATGATTTTAAAATCGCATGTGTCTCTCTGTGTGTGTTTTGTATGTGTTTTATTGATTTCTCCAATAAAATAAATCCACATAAAGGGAAAAAAAATGGAGACAAGTATGGTTCCTTGAGAAAGAATGCTTTTAAAAGTACATTTTTCCCCCCAAGGTGCCTGGGTGGCTCAGTTGGTTAAGTGTCTGCCTTTGGCTAACGTCATGGTCCCCAGGTCCTGGGAACAAAACCTGAGTGGGGTTCTCTGCTCAGCAGGAGTCTGCTTCTCACTCTCCCTCTGCCCTTCCCCCTCATGTCCTTTCTCTCTCAAATGAATAAATGAAATATTTTTTTAAATTTATTTTTTATTTATTTTCAGCACAACAATATTCATTATTTTTTTAAAGATTTTTTATTTATTTGACAGATATCGCAAGCAGGCAGAGAGGCAGACAGAGAGAGAGGGGTAAGCAGGCTCCCCGCTGAGCACAGAGCCCGATGCGGGACTCAGTCCCAGGACCCTGAGATCATGACCTGAGCTGAAGGCAGCGGCTTAACCCACTGAGCCACCCAGGTGCCCACAGTATTCATTATTTTTGCACCATTCCCAATGCTCCATGCAATCCGTGCCCTCTATAATACCCATCACCTGGTACCCCGACCTCCCACCCCCCCCCCGCCCCTTCAAAACCCTTAGATTGTTTTTCAGAGTCCATAGTCTCTCATGGTTCACCTCCTCTTCCAATTTCCCCCAACTCCCTTCTCCTTTCTAACTCCCCATGTCCTCCATGCTATTTGTTATGCTCCACAAATAAGTGAAACCATATAATTGACTCTCTCTGCTTGACTTATTTCACTCAGCATAATAAAATCTTTTTTAAAAAAAATAAAAGTACATTTTTTTAATTCATGGTTTCCTCTGATGTATTGCTTCAGAAAGAACAGTTTATTTCAGATATTTGACTTAGTTTAACATAAATCCTCAATGTTGCAACATGTGTTTAAACGGTCACTATGCTTATTTGTGCAGTAATATAATGCAAGTCAGTTTAGTTCACAGCCTTTGAGCTTAGCACCCTTTTTCTTGACAGCACGTTGAGTATCTGGGATTTGTGCAGCCAAAAGACAGTGGCAGCTCCATTCTTCCATACAAATAATGGATAGTTTCTGTCTTTTGTAAATAACTGTGCAACCATGGTTTAAGGTAAGACTCTAGGCCCCTCCTCCCCTCAGCTATTTTGTTTAGTTTAAAGCTCTTACCCCGTCCATGCTCTACATCAGAGCCCAACAATCTTGCCACCTGTTTTTCTATGGCCCACAAAGAGGGATATGGCTTTACATTTTTATTTTATTTTATTTATTATTTATTTTCTTTTTAGGGGAGTGAGGGGCAGAGGGAGAAGGAAAGAAAGAACCTTAAGCAGGCTCCATGTCCAGCATGAGGCTGAATGTGGGGCTTGATCTCAAGACCCTGAGATCATGACCTGGGCCGAAATCAAGAGTTGCATACTTAATGGACTGACCATCCAGGGCCCCTAGCTTTACGTTTTTAAACAAATAAAAAAAGGAATAATATTTCATGACAGAAGGATATTTCACGACAACTCAAATTTCACTGTTTATTAATAAAATGTTACCGAAACATAGCCATGCCCATTTGTTTATGTATCACTTGGCTGCTTTCATACTGCAGTGGCAGAGCTGAGTAGTTGCAGCAGAGATGGAATGGTCCACAAGGCCCAAACTATTTGCTATATAGCCTTTCACAGAAAGTTTTTTTTTTTTTTTTTAAGATTTTATTTATTTGTCAGAGAGAGAGAGGGAGAGAGCAAGCACAGGCAGACGGAATGGCAGGCAGAGGCAGAGGGAGAAGCAGGCTCCCTGCTGAGCAAGGAGCCGGATGTGGGACTCGATCCCAGGACGCTGGGATCATGACCTGAGCCGAAGGCACCTGATTAACCAACTGAGCCACCCAGGCGTCCCAATATAGCCTTTCACAGAAAGTTTTTGACCTCAGAACAATATTACAGCCAAATTTATCTTTCTAAAAAATGCGTACCTACTAATATTAGCTTCCTGCTTAATACCCATTTCTCTTGGAATAAAAATGTACAATTTTTTTATAGGGATCCCATGATCTGACAGTAGCCCACCACTCCGGCTTCATCGCAGTACATTTTCCTTGTTCTTAAGTGTTCTGCCTTTTTGTTTTGCTTCGTTTGTTTTTTTCCCTGCACAAGATCTTCAGACTTCGTCTTTGTGCCTGCCTCTTTCCCACCCCTCAGTCTGAAGCGATACTCATTAATAAAACTAAGTCTAAGTCAGGTCGATTCCTTCACCTTCCTATAGCACCTTGTGCTTTTCCTTTATAACATTCATTACCCTTCTACTTTTTTGTTCTATTTCTGTTCTTTTCATTTGAGTATAAACATCTTGAAGGTAAGGACTATGTCTGTCTTGCTCATCGTTTTATGTCCAGTGGCGAATGCAGTGTTTACTGTAGAGCTGGTTTGGCGTACATCTTGATGTACTCACTGTCTTCTGGCACTCTGGCCATAGTGCCCTTTATTCTCAAAAGAGGACAGTAAGTTAAAGAGTTGTATTATAAATAGATGACGCTCAATAAATACTTTTTTGTCGCTCTCGCCAGCAAGAACGACCAGGAAACACGGAGTGACAAGCTTGCGAATCTTTATTGTTCTCCCCTTACCGGGATGTTTACCCCTATTTATATCCTCTCTCCTCCAATCAGCAGGCTCTACACGTGAAAGAGAGCATGATCAACACTTAGCATGATAAAAGGCACGCAGTGTCCGGGGGCTTCCTGTTCTGGGCATAACCACTCATTTTTCAGGTGGTGCGCAAGTCCTCTGGTTAGCCGCAGGCGCAAGCGCCATGTTGTCTGCTATGTACATAGCTGCTCCCGGCACTTTTTGACTCAATTTAGTAAAACCTCAATGATTTAGACTCCTGATAATCATTACATTTAAGTAACAATACTTCTCTGCTCAAGGAAAAGGCAAATGATGGGAAGAAAACACAGACTTTTAATTACAGAAAGAGCATTCAAGGTATGCCCTAAGTTCAATGTTCATTTGACTCAATTTCTTAAATCCCTATGTGCCATGAGAACAAATGATTAGACAAACTAAAGAATCTTCAATTGCCAAAAGAGTGCTATTTTCTGTGTACTTGAATTATTACAAAAACAAGTTGTAGGGACACTAGGGTGTCTCAGTTTGTTAAGTGTCTGCCTTCAGCTCAGGTCATGATCCTGGGGTCCTGGATCCAAGGATCCAAGGCTCCTTGCAAGGAGGGAGCCTGTGTCTCCCTCTGCCTGTCCCTCCCACGGCTTGTGGGTGCGCTCTCTCTGACAAATAAATAAAATCCTTTAAAAAAAAAAAAAGAAAAAACAAGATGTATATATAAGGTTATTACTTTTAACAGGCTTAAAAATTTTGTTAAAAGCTCAAATCTTAATTTTGATCCTTTCATGTTCCTAGTGATATAATATTATTGGATTTAGGATTATTGATACAATACTGGCAGGATGAAAATGTTCTTTCAGTGAGATAATAATGGTCTCTCTTGCCAGTACATAGGGGCTTCTATGAAACTAGCTCTTGATGCAAATTTAAGAGTACATTTGAGAGTGATTATTATTATTTTTTCCTTGAGAGAGAGAGAGAGAGAGAGAGAATGCTAGTGGGCAGAGAGGGAGAGGGAGAGAGAGAACACCATATATCCTCCATATTCAGAATGGAGTGTGAAGTGGGACTCAATCTCACGACTTTGAGATCAAGACCTGAGTCAAAATCAAGAGTTGGACCTTGAATAAGCCACCCAGGTGCCCTGAGAGAGTGATGAAAGAGTGATTATTTAAATCCAGGGCCTCTGGGACGCCTGGGTGGCTCAGTTGGTTGGACGACTGCCTTCGGCTCAGGTCATGATCCTGGAGTCCCAGGATCGAATCCCGCATCGGGCTCCCAGCTGCATGGGGAGTCTGCTTCTCTCTCTGACCTTCTCCTCGTTCATGCTCTCTCTCACTGTCTCTCTCTCAAGTAAATAAATAAAATCTTAAAAAAAAAAAAAATCCAGGGCCTCTAACAGCAGAAATCTGTACATGTTTAAAATTCTAAATGAGACAGAATGGTTTTCAGACTTACTCCCTAAGGGCAGAAGGAGGAATATGTGGCAGAATTGGGGACAAGGTGATAAGAGGTGCTCTTCAGATGTATACAGACCCCACCTCCAAATTATGGTATCTGTCATTCCAGCTTCTATTTTGGGAATAGGTAATAGGAGAATGACAATAGGGTGTTCTGTTCCTCAGGGGTGTTGGGGGGAAAATGGGTTTAAAACAGTTGATTGATTGTGTTAGTATATATAAAGAAGGAATATATCAGTCTGAAGGGGGTTTGGCTGGACTTAGGCCAAGAACTTAGGACTTAGGACAGAAAAATAGAGTCACAGAGGCAGACTGTGATCACTAGACAATGTACAGAGATGAATCATCAGGCCATACCAACATCACAATTGGTCCTTGAAAACTGTCCACCTTTGCTCTGATTCCATGCTTATCATGCAAGTTTCTGATTACTAATACCTGGTGCCAAGGTGTTGAGGCACCCAGTGTGGCAGAAGGAAAGACTTCGGATGATTAGAAAGGCCTGCTCCCCTATTGTCCGTGAGTGTATTTGCCACTGAGTGAGTATATGCCTTCTGGGAGTGTGGCTTGTTAACGTCAGCCGCTCTGAGCGCGGCTTCAGGGTGCCGACAGTGCTGAGGCCCTTCTCCAAAAGGTGGTCAGATGATGAAGTTAATGTCAAATTCTGAGACCTTTTGGAGGAGTGTCATCCATCCTTCTGTAGACTCCTTAGCCTTATCAAATCCCCTTGCTTTTTGGGGGGCTTCTCCCCAGTGATCACTTCTTTTGGAATTACTTGGAAATCTGGAAGTTTTCTAGTAGTGCAACATTCAAACCTAACTGGAAAAAATAAATGTAAAATTGCTAACTATTTTAGTCACATTTTCTATAAAATAGCGTGGTAAGGGGGAAATATGTGTATTCTTATGTTGTTCCCTCTTGTTTACCTTTTTGATTAGTAGAACTCCTCCACCTCTTTTCCCTTGGTCAGTGAAGTGTATGTGTCCTTCTACCTGGTCCCCCAAGCCGGAAACCTGGAGGTATCCTTGTTTCTTACCTCTTCTTTTCCAGCCATGTCGTGTTTTTCATGAAGCCCCTCATCATTTCTAGCTTGAATCATTACAGTAGTCTTCTAATGATCTCTTTTTAACACTGTAATCTGTCTTTTAGATTGTTACTACAGTGATGATAGTTTTAAAAGTGTGTCTCTCAAAAAACACAGTGTTGAACTTTTTACTTTTCTATGTGAAATTAGTAGGTGGCTTATTATATTTTAACAGTGTAAACCCCATATTCTTTTTTTTTTTTTTTAAGATTTTATTTATTTATTGGACAGAGATCACAAGTGAGGGGTGGGGAAGCAGGCTCCCTGCTGAGCAGAGAGCACGATGTGGGACTCGATCCCAGGACCCTGGACTCATTACCTGAGCTGAAGGCAGAGGCTTTAACCCACTGAGCCACCCAGGTGCCCCATAAACCCCATATTCTTTAGCATTGCTTGCAAGGCTCCTCATGCCCTGGCTCCTTCCCCCTTCCCCACTGACTCTTTCCCCCTTTCCCTTCTTTCCCTACCACCAGTGCTAGCCTGGTTTTCCAGGCTGTTTCACTCCCTGGCACCCTTGTACTTGCCATGTATGTGCTCCTTGTACTTGCTCTGTCAGCAGGATTCCACACTGCTATATGCTTCCTCCATTTTGAGCACCTTCTTCCCTTGATTTACATGACATCATTCCTTCTGGACTTTGCTCATACCTCCCTGGTATTTCCCTCATTCTTTCTTGCTGGTGACTCCTCTTCTACTCAGCCTTTGTGCACCAGGCTTTCTTTCTTGCGGCTTAGTGGGGG
The DNA here is from genome assembly GCF_011764305.1 of Mustela putorius furo. NCBI lineage: Eukaryota > Metazoa > Chordata > Mammalia > Carnivora > Mustelidae > Mustela > Mustela putorius. The sequence goes on from NW_025421987.1 coordinate 39,020,575, forward strand.
AAAGGTCAGGTCCTGTTTTCCCCCTTAAGCCTCCTAAATTTACTGTATATTCATGGTTTACTCTAGGGATTTTTATATTTAGCAAAGGTATATAAAATCATTTCCAGTATAGCTAATCTATATTTTTCTCATAGTAATTTGGTTACCATAGTAGAATAAGGATATCTATTCACAGTTACAGCCTTTGAGAACTACCATATCAAGTCAAGAGCACTAATTTTTAGACAGTGGACTCTAGCCCCCAGGTGTACTCTCTACAGTTTGGAGTAGTATTCTCCAGTGTCGCTCTGAATACTCATTCTGCTATTGCATAAAATTATTGGGTTTTAGCAACCCCCCAAAAGGATATCCTTGCAGTTCATTGAGTAACATTTGATGTTGTCTGTATATTTTACTAAATTAAACGGAATAACTAGGTAGAAATTGGGGCAAAGTGTGATTTTTCATTTAGAAGAAAATTTTTCTTCGGAGAAATAAATTGAAATTGGTAGATGAGACTCTCAGTAGTGTTCATTACAGTCCAGGCCCCTGCTAGGAAATTATTCTGAAGAACGTAAAAAATATTTTTAAAGGAAAGAACTATTGAGTAATGAAGATGTAAACTTTTCAGTGATGAATGATGTGCTGAGTGCTTATTGTAGTAGCTCAACCTGAATAGCTTGCTCTTCCTGCTATTTCCTGGCATTCCATTTATAATACTCAAGAAGTAATCTTTGAAAGTTGTAAAGGGTTAATGCGCAAGTCTGCTGGAACTGCTACATCAATACTGAAGAAGCGCTTATGAAGAAGTAGTAATGACATTGCCAGAGTTGAATAGAACGTGTTAGCATGGAGAAAAAATTTAACCCCTAATATATTTAATCTCTGAAATGAGATTGGAATAATATTGTGATAGGCATCTTACATAATTGAGCACAAGCAGATATTTTCATTGGCATTTTATTGTTTCTAATCTTGCGTGGAACAGAAGAAATTGAGATCTGTCCCTTTAATAAAACTCTGTTTACCTAGCCTCTTCTAGTGGGAGTGGCTTAGGAACCTGTAGAGTGAGGTGTAACTACCACTTCTGCATTCTGACCGCAACCTTGGAAAGAGTGCTGGTACTACAGACCAGGAAGTGACAAATAATGTGCTTTAAACTCAATAGAACACGTCTTTCATAAGGAGAAGCCTCTCATAACACAAACAAGAAGATTGAAACAGTGATTTCACGTAGTTGTCATTAAGTATTTGGAACTCTGCTGCAGATAAAGACTGCAGAATACTTAGAACACAAAGCTTTCTGGGCCAGAAATTGATCTTCTGACTTGAGTCTTATCTGATTGCTACTTGGTTCATCTTTATTTTATTAAAGTACTCTCTGTCGGCTGAACCCAGGAGACCCTCCATTGTTTGCAGGTAGGTGGTCTGCCTTTGTTTAAAATTTAGGTTGTTTTTTTGAAACACCTTATTCAGAGAATTATTATTATTCAGAAAATTATGAATATCAGTCTGGGTATATGTTTTAATGTTTAAATATTCCACATGACTACAAATAACCACATTTTTTGTGACTTCTGACCAACTTTATAGAAAAAGTTATTTTTTTAATTTTTAATTTTTAATTTTTTTAAGATTTGTTTGAAAGATTTTATTTATTTGTCAGAGAGAGAGCATAAGCAGGCAGAGTGGCAGGCAGAGGTAGAGAGAGAAGCAGGCTCCCTGCTGGACAAGGAGCCTAATGTGGGACTCAATCCCAGGACCCTGGGATGGATCATGACCTGAGCCGAAGGCAGCAGCTTAACCGATTGAGCCACCCAGGCATCCCTAGAAAAAGTTATTTTTAACAAATTAGCAGATCTGTAAGATGGTGAATTTAGGATGGTTAAAAAAAAAAGATGGTTAACTAAATGAATTCTATTTTGTTTTCCATTAATTTATATATATGTACATACTTTATACCTTTATATAAAATAGTAAGTATATACTTTTATATTTGTATATAAAAATATACTTTATATATAAACTAATAGATTAAAAAAAGTATATTACCCTATTTACTGTTAACTTCCTGATAGTATTTGATAATATATTTTAAAATTGCATTTTTGTTGTTACTATTTTATGTCTACATTTCATGTCTTTCACTCTTGGAAAGCTGTCTGAATATTTATCATTAGTTTATCTACTTCCTTTAGTCTGTTTGGAATACTTTGATTTTTATTATTCCAGAGAAGTTTTTGTAAAAGGTTAATCTTCCATAAGTATATTGAAATTTTCTTGTTTCTCTTTATAAAGTTAACCATCCATATATGACACTAAAAGTATTTCAAAGGTAGTGTCTTTGAACGATTGAGTTATTAATATGAGCTAATTGCTATTCACAAATGGCTTTTCTGGTGTGGAAGTCAGAAAAGAAATGTGTGGGGGTATCTTTAGGATGAAGGACAGTGGTTCCTTAACTTTCTCTGCTACTAGTGATCCTTTTTATTTTTTCTTTCATGGATACTAATCTTCAAAAGACTTTGCCCACCAAACAAGTGGTGTATACTAAATAATAAAATGTTAGAACATTATTGTTTGTTAGACACACATTATTTACAATGAGAGTTTCTTATCAGCCTTAGATAACTCTTCTAGGCTAACGTAATTCAGACCCAAAGAGCCCTGACAATTACTTAGCTTGAATAACTTTATTGTAGGTAACTGTTTGGATATTTTTGATTTTTTAAAGTACTGATAATATCTGAATTTTCTTCAGCTGCTTTTGTGGAAACCCAGTAGTCTGGTTATGGCAAATTGAAAACTGGTGGTCTAAAGTGTAGAAATTTTGTTCTTATCTCTTTGAGGTTCCATGAAATATACTGAAGGTCATCTAGTGTAATGTAACAAAGATTCCATAGCCACCAGACAGGGAGAAGAAAGGAGGAAGAAGAAAACTAAGAAGTGGCAATTGTCAAAGGGAATATCAGGGAGGAATTTAAGGCATATGTATGTTTAGGCCTCATTAAATCTTCGTCTTTATTTGCTGACTTCAAATCTGACTTAATTTTTTTGACTTAAGTTTTTTACTCCAGTTAGGTGAGTAAACTGTTAAGTGACTTCTGAACAAGTTTTACTTAGGGCATCTGGATGGCTTAGTCAGTTAGGTGGCCAACTCTTGATTTTGGCTCAGGTCATGATCTCAGGGTCCTGGGATAAGCCTTGCCTGGGGGCGGGGGGGGGGGGGGGGTCCATGCTCAGAGGGGAGTCTGCTTAAGGATTCTCTCTTTCCCTTTCCCTATGCCTCTCCCCCTCCCCCTACACACATGAGTGTGTGTGCTTGCTTTCTCTAAAATAAAAATAAATAAACCTAAAGAAAAAAAAAAAGCAAGGATTACCTATGTTCTTTATGTATGTATTCTGTATTTGTATTTCCTCATTTTTCCATTTTCCCCATTCATGTCCTTCCTTCAGCTCTGCTGGAGACACTTCTCCAGTGTGTAGCCTTATCTAATACAAATATTACATGTAAATGCACAGTAATATTTCTTGCATTTAGACTTTTATAATATGTTGATTCTATTAGTACTTTAGTACTTAATAAATTATAGCCTGTCATATTTAACTTAAAAAGTCTCCCATGTTTCTTCAACTATATTTAAGTTGTTTGAGAGCAAGGAGCTTAATTTATACATTTTTTTTTATTATTATGTTCAATTAGCCTATACACTATGTCATTAGTTTTAGATGTAGTGTTCAGTGATTCATTAGTTGTGTATAACACCCAGTGCTCATCACCACACGTGCCCTCCTTAATACCATCACCTGTTTACCCCATCCCCCCACCCCCCTCCCTTCTGTAACCCTCAGTTTGGTTCCCAGAGTCCAGAGTCTCTCATGGTTTCTCGTCTTCTTTGATTTCTTTCCATTCACTTTTCCTTCCTTTCCCCTGTGGTCCTCCATGCTATTCCTTATGTTCCACATATGAGTGAAACCATATGATAATTGTCTTTTTCTGCTTGACTTATTTCACTTAGCATAATCCCCTCCAGTTCCATCCATGTCGATGCAAATGGTAGGAATCCATCGTTTCTGATGGCTGAGTAATCTTCCATTGTAGATATGAACCACACCTTCTTTATCCATTCATTTGTTGAAGGACATCTCAGCTCCTTCCAGAGTTTGGCTATTGTGGACATTGCTGCTATGAACATTGGGGTGCATGTGCCCCTCCTTTTTACCACATCTGTATCTTGGGTAAATACCTAGTGGTGCAATTGCTGGGTCATAGGATAGCTCTATTTTTAATGTCTTGAAGAACCTCCATACTGTTCTCCAGAGTGGCTGTACCAGCTTGCATTCCCACCAACAGTGCAAGAGTGTTCCTTTTTCTCCACATCCTCACCAACATTTGTTTTTTCCCATCTTACTAATTTTTGCCATTCTAACTGGTGTAAATAAATCTTTTTAAAAGATTTATTTATTTGAGAGAAAGTCAGGGTTAAGAGAATGAGTGAGGGGAGGGGCAGAGGGAGAAGCAGACTCCCTGTGGAGCAGGGAGCCCGATCTAGAACTCTCTCCCAGGACCCTCGGATCACAACTGGAGCCAAAGGCAGACGCTTAACCAACTGAGCCACCCAGTCACCCTCATTATGGTTTTGATTTGTATTTCCCTGATGGCTAGAGATGTTGAACATTTTTTCATGTGTCTGTTAGCCATTTTTATGTCTTCTTTGGAGAAGTGTCTGTTCATGTCTTCTGCCCATTTCTTGACTGGATTATTTGTGTTTTGGGTGTTGAGTTTGAGAAGTTCTTTATAGATCTTGGATACCAGCCCTTTATCTGTAATGTCATTTGCACAGTATCATCTCCTATTCTGTGGGTTTCCTCTTAGTTCTGTTGACTATTTACTTTGCTGTGGAGAAGCCTTTTATCTTGATGAAGTCTGAAAAGTCCATTTTTGCTTTCTTATACATTACTTTTGCCCTCCTTAGTCATTTAATGCAGTGATACATGTTTGTTTGGTTCTAAATAAATATTTGTTGGATGAATAAGAGAGAAGAATCTTGCCAACAGTTGCCTCAGGTATTATGTTGCCTCCCTCTACCTTGCTTAATCATGTAATTATATTAGACCTAAAATATTTATAAAAATCAGATCATTGGTTATCATACTATTATTGATTTTGTTTTGCTATGTAATGCACGAGTTTTTGGTATTAGATGATTTTAACTCTGATATGATACCTACAAAGAACAAGTTGGATTTTGTTAAAAGTAAATCAGAGAAAATACCCTGAATTCTAGCCTGTTGCCTTTCCTTTTATATTTTAGGAAAGTATAACTTAAAGTTTACTGATATACCAGGTTTTTTTTTTTTTAATATTTTATTTATTTATTTGGCAGAGCACAAGCAGGGGGAGCAGCAGGCAGAGAGAGAGGGAGAGGGGAAGGAGAAGCAGGCTACCTGCTGAGCAAAGAGCCCAATGCAGGGCTGGATCCCAGGACCTTGGGATTATGACCTGAGCCAAAGGCAGATGCTCAGTTGAGCTACCCAGGCACCCCTGATATATAAGGTTTTTTAAATGGTTGAAATATTCAGATACATTACGGGTTAAGAGGATGATTCTGAATTGATGATTCGAACTCTCAGTGTTGACCCAGTGGTCACAGCAGAGGGTTGGATTATAGAATTTAAATTTCACATTGGTTATTGTCTGATATTGTGAACAAACCATTCTACGAAAAGACCATTTTAAACATCTTACTTCCCATTTACAGTAGTTATTATGTTACACACTTTAAAATCAGCATTTTATCAACTCCCACTATCAATCCTGTTGGATAAGTTTTGTTGACACATTTTTTTTTTTTTTTACAGATACAGAAAACTGACATCTAGAAAGGTCAAATAACTACCAAAGTTACACATTTAGAATCTGCACAACAGATCATTTTGACTTCAGAATTCATGTTTTGAATCACTGTGTTATCCTAGCCTATCTTTTCCAATACTCAGTGTAATTTTTCTGTCCTTTTAGAACTTGACCAGACAGGAATTCTGGCAGCTGCTCCAGCAGAACTATGGCAATGAGCTAGGCTTAAATGCTGAAGAGATGGAAAACTTGTCTCTGTCGATCGAGGATAATGCACAGCCAAGGTAGAGCAAAATGTTTTGAAATTTCACGATTTATTAATCATGAATTCTAGCAGAATTATTTTAGACTTTACTAATTTAGAATTTCTATTAATTCACCCTTGGGTAGAATTTGCCTCTTTGTTCTCTGTAGTGGAATGCAGTGAAAGGCGAGGACAGTGAGTAGTAGTGCTAAATTGCAAAAGCAAATATAGGACATATAAGGAAATGTCAATTTTGTAACTGTGTCATTTAGGAATACTTAAAGTGTGGTTTTAGTAAAGCTTTTTCTTAAGGATCTGGAGAAGTACCTAGTGACATCTCTGATCTTACAGATAACAATAAAATAAATTAGCTGGTAGATATTTTGAGGGATACAAAGATAATATGATGTTTCCTTGAGAAAACCCTAGTGTGGTGTTTGACATGTAGTTGGTACTCAATAAATATTGAGTGCATTAATGAAAGGGACTGATGGTACTGTGGGGAATGCAAATGATTATAATACGAGGTTGAAAATAATAAAGGCCAAGAGTAGCAATAGATAATGTGATAAAGAAATTCAGAGATGAGAGAGGTAATTTTTGACAGGTGGGTATCCACTGGGAAGAGTGGACATTTTTATTAGCCTGTGCAAATAAAAGTACATTTTGTCCAATGGTAATTGAGGCCATAGCAGTAAAAACAACTAGGGATAATACATTAAAATTCTATAGTAGACATTATAAGTGAGAGAAGCAAATGAACGGAGCAAGTCACCGAAGACCACATATCGTATGATTCCATTTGTATGAGATGGAATCCAGAATGAGTAGAGCTATAGGGACAGAAAGATTAGTAGTTGCCAGAGGCTGGGAGGAAGGGGGAATGGGGAGTGATTGCTAATGGGTACAGGATTTCTTTTTGGGGATGAACATATTCTAAAACTAGACAGTGGTGATCATGATTGTGCAACTCTGTAACCACTGTATTGTACACTTTAAATGGGTGAATTTTATGGTACATGAATTATATCTTAATCAAACTCTTACTTAAACATTCTATAGCAAATAAATCTTAATATAGAAAGCTTTCAGAAGTCCACCATGTACACAATTTTTCCTTTATTTAGGTAGCCTTCTAGTTATGCTGATCTTCTTTATACCATTTCAGCTCAGCATCAATATTTTAGTCTTTTTTTTAATGTGGTTGCACATGCATATTTTATTAGTCTTCTGTAAAGTTAAAAATTTCCATTGTACTCTTCTTGTAAAGTTTACTAGTCTCTCTTAGGTCTTGGAGCTGTGTAGAAAGACAATTGACATAATGCAGAGATCCTTGGATTATGATGGAGAAGATCTGGGTTCTAGTCTGGACTTGGCCACCAAGTAGCTGCGCTACCTCAAACCAATCTTCTCGTCTTTTTGATCCTCACTTGACTCATCTCTGAAATTAGGCAGTTCAACTCGATGAGCTCCAGGGTCCCTGCCAACTCAAGGAGTTTCTAGTCTTTAAAGAAGAAGAGACTGAATATTTTTGAGTGGATTCTTTATATCCTCTAAGGTTCAGCTTTTTGAAGTCACCAGAGAGGCTGCTGTTGTCTTCTGGGGATTGAGTGCTTTCTCAGAGACTTTGTAGCCAGATCCTCATCCCCCTTTTCCTTTTCCCTTTCTTCCCACTTCCTGAAAGAAGTGTATCTGTCTCAAACCTTTATTTCCTCAGCTATTCTGTCTTCATCTTCATTTTCATTTTCTCTATCACTATCCCTCCTTTTTCCTTTCTGGATTTCTCCGCAGTTCACTCCCTTCTGTAAAATCCTTACATGCAGATACTCATTTGCTGAACTAGTCTCCAAGGGGCCATTTTTCTTGTTGGGTCCCCTCAACCTTGCCATTTTGCCTGGCCAAGAGTGACTTGGTGGCAGATCTAAGTGTTATTTGGGTGGGATAGAATAGGGGTGTTCCTCGGGAAGACATGGCTGAAGATGTTAGGCTGCTACTTTATTTTAGAAGAGCTTTAAGTCTCTATGTAAGCAAAGATTTCATTGGAATAATTGCTTAGTAAGTTTGAGACTTAGACATTAGATCAGTTGTACTCCTTTTATGTTTCTTAGATTTTCCTTTCTTTCTTTTTTTTTTTTTAAAGATTTTATTTATTTATTTGACAGAGAGAGATCACAAGCAGGCAGAGAGGCAGGCAGAGAGAGAGGAGGAAGCAGGTTCCCCGCTGAGCAGAGAGCCCTGATGCGATGTGGGGCTCCATCTCAGGACTCTGAGATCATGACCTGAGCTGAAGGCAGCGGCTTAACCCACTGAGCCACCCAGGCACCCCAGATTTTCCTTTCTTTATGCTCTTCCCTAATTGAGGAAAAGTAGGTCTCAGCACATTTGTTAGAGTCACGTTCCTAGGGCCATATGAAAGCTGTTCCTTAAACTTTATTCTTAGGAAGGAGAAGAGCAAGAAGATGGGCATGGACTGATTGATGGGGTCTGTGCTCAGATATTGGGAGCTCCCCCTTCTGGGAGGGACTCACCACCTCAGCTGGAAGTGAATCAGAAGGAAGGAGATCTGAAACTACGTTCTGGAGTTGACTGGCATCCAACTCAGACCCCTGCCCTGCACCTTTCAAAGCTTTGTGGTGGTTCATAACTGAAATTTAAACAAGCTATAATATTCATTGTATTAACTGTTGTTACAGCCGCTTTACTTGGTTAATTTTTTAATGGTTTCTGAAATTTATCAAATCCCATGTGAGCATATTTTGTTTTTAGAAATAAAGTCAACCTGCATGTGATTTAAGAAGATGGCCTTGTTATAAGTAGGGCTTATTTGTTACATTACAAACACCCATTTGTTGTCAAAATGCTTTATAATAGCAAAGGACCTCAGTGGGGAGACTGAATCACTTATTTGTGTGGAATTGACCTCGATTATGTTCTATAATGATGTGTTTCTTACAGAAGTCCAGGAAGAAGTAGCTTGGATGACTGTGGCGAGAGAGATGAAAAATTTTCCAAGTCCATCAGTTTTACCCGAGAATCAGTTAATCGGGTTTCAGAAGCAGAGTCAATTGATGGAAATCCACCAAAGGTTAGTGCACGATATCCCTTTTAAAATATATCTGATGCTGCCATGTGTTAATCATAATGCAAGATCAAGTAAAAATATACTATACAAAATGTTTAAAAATTTAAGGTGTCAGGCTGCTCCTTTGTCTTAGGAGAAAGGTTTTAAGTCTATAAGTAGCAGAGATTATAAGGGAATAATGTGTGGTTTTGTTCAGAGCTGGATATGGTGCATAACTACTAGTCAGTTTCCTGAGCATTAGTTTCCAAGGGGGATAGATGTCATTAAAAATATAATAAGGTAGAGTATTTTTGTAGTTAGCAGATTTTTCAGATTAAGTGGTAGGAAAAATCTCTTTTGAAAGGGAAGATGAGAACCCTGTGCCACATGCTTGAATAACAGGAGGTGCTTCTTAAGTTGACTCTGAAAGCAGGCACATCAGGTTAATTCACGTTACTTAGCTTCTTCTTTTATTTTTTCAAGTATCATTATAAGCACATTGCTTTCTTTTTTTTAATTTCAATGAATTTCTATCATTTTAGTCATTATTTATTTTTTTAAATGCTCATTTTGTCTCCTCTGCCAATGGGAGCCCCTTCAGGTTGGCTGCTTTTTAAAATTTTTTTAAAGATTTTATTTATTTGACACAGAGAGAGAGAGATCACAAGTAGGCAGAGAGGCAGGCAGAGAGAGGGAGTGGGGGGAGCAGGCTCCCCGCTGAGCAGAGAACCCAATGTGGGGCTCCATTCCAGAACCCTGAGATCATGACCTGAGCTGAAGGCAGAAGCTTAACCCACTGAGCCACACAGGTGCCCTTGCTTTGTTTTTTTGAAATGATCAGTAATCTTTGATGGCTTCCTTTCTTTCTATCACAATAATGTAACCTAGGCACACTTTGTACACTTACTGTCCCAGACTCAGTATCAGCCATTTTCCTAATGGGCCACAGTTCTTCATGAAGGATGGTATTTGGAGACCACATTCTGAGTGCTGAGAGGGCTCCTATGGTAAGGATTTCGTTCTGCTGATTGTGGATGCAAATCTGGGCTGCACCAGAATTTCTTGGTTTAAAGCAGAGAGTTGCTTTCAAATCCTGCCTCTGCCACTTGCTACCTGAATGCCGTTAAAGAAGTCAACTTAATTACTTCACATTTCTATGCTTTTGTTTTCTCAGTTATAAGATGAAGACAGTAATACCCCATAGGGTTTTTGTTTTTTGTTTTTTGTTTTTTTATAAGATTTTATTTATTTATTTGACAGACAGATCACAAGTAGGCAGAGAGGCAGGCAGAGAGAGAGGAGGAAGCAGGCTCCCCGCTGAGCAGAGAGCCCGATGCGGGGCTCGATCCCAGGACCCTGGGATCACGACCTGAGCTGAAGGCAGAGGCTTTAATCCACTGAGCCACCCAGGCGCCCCGGGTTTTTTTTTTTAATAAGGATTAAATGAATTAATATATGTGAAAGTGCTTTGAACTATCCCTAATACACATTAAGTATTCAATAACCATAAGCTGTTATTTCAAGGTGAATCTGCATGTAGCCAGTGAGGGCCTTTTTCTATCTTCTCACTTGGAGCCAACCAGCATCTGTGAATAAGTGTCGGGAAAACATTGAAACAGAATATGTAAAGTCCATCAAGTTATAAGCTTGTTTCAGGCAACTGACATGCATCTATCCCAGTCTGAATTTGTATTGTGGATTTCTTGCAAAACTATTCATCTAGAGACCCTTAGGAACTTACTACCGATATATGGGAAGTGATTCTGGGTGCTAATCTCTTTATATGTTCTCGTGGAGAAAGCCAAACCACTCAATTTTAGAGAGGTAACAGGATAGGACATTTCTTGCAATCTCCTGATCCTTTTACAAAAGCCTGACTTTGAGGACTGGATTCTCAAAACTAGTAATCTTGAGTCTTTCTTACTACCTACTGCCTTGATATTGTCTTCTGTACCTGGCTCTTAGAATAGTTAATCCTTTGGGTCTTGCTTCTAGTTTTGTCCCTGAAGGATGTCATATTTCCTTTAAGGAAAGAGAGTGGAATATAGAGGAAGGTGTTAATATTTTAAGATTGACCATACGTTCATTGATGTTTCCTATAGATGTCTTCAGGTTATAGAATACAAGTAACATGGAAGTTCACTCCTTTTTTTAAAAGGGTTTTTTTTTTTTAAGATTTTATTTATTTGACAGATGGAGATCACAAGTAGGCAGAGAGGCAGGCAGAGAGAGAGGAAGAAGCAGGCTCCCCGCTGAGCAGAGAGCCTGTAGCGGGGCTTGATCCAGGACCCTGAGATCATGACCTGAGCCGAAGGCAGAGGCTTTAACCCACTGAGCCACCCAGGCGTCCCTTTTTAAAAGATTTTATTTATTTATTTGACAAAGAGAGACACAGTGAGAGGAACACAAGGAGGGGGAGTGGGAGAGAGGGAAGCAGACTTCCTGCTGAGTAGGGGGTCTGATGCAGGGCTTGATCCCAGGACCTGAGCCCAAGGCAGATGCTTTAAGGACTTAGCCACCCAGGCACCCCCAACTCCTTTTTTTTTTCATTCAAGAACAGTATAATGAAATTCTCAGAGGTCAGAAAATATCATATGTCACTTACTTCATGTCATTTTTATTTCCTAGAAAGTTGGAAATACAAAAAGTGAAAATTATAATTTTATTTATTTATTTTTAAAAATATTTTATTTATTTATTTGACAGAGAGAGAGATCACAAGTAGTCAGAGAGGCAGGCAGAGAGAGAGAGGGCGAAGCAGGCTCCCTGCTAAGCAGAGAGCCTGATGCGGGGCTCGATCCCAGGACCCTGAGATCATGACCCGAGCCGTAGGCAGAGGCTTTAACCGACTGAGCCACCCAGGTGCCCTGAAAATAGTATTTTTAAAACATTTTAAGATGAAATATAGCTTCCTTAAGTTATAAAATTAATATTCTTTGGAAAATCCAGGAAATACAAAAAAGAATACAAAGAAATAAAAATTGTGTAGCTACCAACCACTCAAAAATAGTGGCTTACTTTTCCTGAAATTATCTGTTTATATTCTTTATAATAGGAGCCATATCTCAATTACAAACAACAGGAGAAATATGTATGGAAGGTTACTGTGTTTAGCATCTGCTGAAGAGGTTCTGGGTCAGCTAGTAAGCATGTTGCTTTGTAGTGTGGAACTCCCAAATAAATCAAGACTTAATTTTGGCAGTAATCTGTGCTTAGAGAGTCAGTCCTTTGACTAGGGTAGTATAATCCTTTCATTAATTGTATCTTGGGTCCCAGTTGTTATTCTGCTCTCTGAGTGGCTGATAGAAACCTGTTTCCTCCTTGGAGCCTAGTGCTGCTCAAAGATCTCATGGGGCAGGTTAGAAATAATGTTCTCTTTCATCTGTTTACACACAGATAATGCAAGAAGGTACTTTGCTGTATAGTTTGTATTTTTATACTGTTTTATTAAACCCAATTATAATATAGTCCTACTTGAATAATAACATAGCAATAGCATTCAGACTTTAATGCCTAATATTAAATTTATTATAGAAATGATGTGTCTTGATTAAACCACCCCAGAAAGTACAGATAGTATCAATATGGAATATCTTTTAATGCCCAATTCCTTAATCCCTTAACAGCAAAGCCAACTGTGTTCTTTCAAGTTTGCTATGAAATTAATGTTTCCTATTAATTCAGTCTCCTCTACTGTACTCTTATGTGACTTTTATCTTTCTATTTTCTTTCCCTTTTCTCTGTAGTTACAGGTCTTGAGAATGGGGGAGTTCTCTTCCTTGAGATGATGGGGCAGGTATTGTCTGGGAACTCTAATTGGATTTGATTCCTCTCCCTTACCTACCCCAAAGAACCTGCTCTTCCATTATTTTTGTCCTCTGCTACCTTTTCCCTTCTGCTTAAGTGATTCACATGATGTTAACTGTGAGTTCTTTTTATATGATACTATTCATAAATTTATTGTTCATTACTATGTAAGTATATTATAAGATAATATATTACTAGTTATCAATATTTTATGGACTATATTGGAAGTGTGATGTAAAAATAACATATTTTCCAAAGAGCTGCATTTCAAAGCATTTTTGTTTTTAAAGATTCCTCCTTAAAAATCTAAGCCAATGATCTGTTTTTTAAATTGGATTATTTGCCTTTTAGGGGCTAGAGAAAGAGGAACCCCAAAATGAGAAACAGTGGAAAAAGAGTCCTTTACTAACTTCAGAAAAGAGATTAAGCAGAGTACCATCAAAATCACTGGACTTGAATAAAAATGAATATCTTTCTCTGGATAAAAGCAGCACCTCAGATTCTGTTGATGAAGGTAGAGAATTTCTTACAAATTTTAATAAAATTTCAGTTGTGTCTTTTAGTGTTTATATTTGTATTGGGTGAGTACAGAATGAGGATTTAGTTGTATTAGACACATTCTCACTCTATAAAGAACCAAAGGAAAGGTGGAAGTTAATAGAAAATAGGGGAAAGAAGTTGCTAGGTCTAACCTATCTCCACTTTTCAGAAGGTTGGAATTTAGAGATCTCCATCACATGTAACTTTTAGAATTTTAGGCCTTGAGTCAATGAAGATGACACAGTAGCAACGGAAAAGCAAATCTAAGTAAAAACCTGCATTGTGTTCTAGACACCATAATTGGACTTTACTTTCATTACTGACAAAAAAGAAAAAAGGAAGGAAAAAAAGAGAGAGATACAAAAGTAGAGAATTGTTTAAAAGAAACTTCATAAGAAATCATGGTCTCTCTGCCTTCTCTAAGTTAATAGCTGGGGCTTATCATACTTATTAAGTGTGCATTTTAAGGAACCTTTTTTTTGTTTGTTTGTTTTTAAACTGTTAAATTGTTGACACATCTGAAGTCCGTGAAGTGGGGAGACATGGGGAAAGATACAGAAGAGTGACTACTTTCCAATTTCAGGAAAGAGAACAATGCCAGTGGATTTTGCTCTGTCCATTTTCTGACCAGCAATGCTCAGGATATTAACAATGGGGACATTGTAGTGGTTTGGATCTATGGGATATGATTGCATTTGCTAGTCCAGCTACAGCACAGATGAGACTTGGTGTGGGAACCCCTGAAGCTTTTATTATAGTGAAAACCAAATCCATGAAGAGCAAAACTGAATCCAAGTCAAATCTAAAATCAAATCCAAATCTAAAAGCAAACCAAGACCAAATCTATGAAAACGAAATCGGAATCAACTTTGGTTTGGGAACACTGTATCAAGGATCTTTAATGAAAACTAAATCTATTGCTTTTAAATACATAAATAAAAATTCAGTAGTTTCTAAACATCACAGAATGCATTAAGAAGACGGTTGTTGAGTTCTTTTGAAAAGATAGTTGAGAGGTTTTTTAAAAAAAAGATTCAGCTCCATGAATGACAAGACTCTCTTAGTGTCCTTACCATTCATGCTTTGGTATGCAGCCCTGTGAATTAGTAATCTGCTTGGCTGAACCTCTGACTTTAGGAAGATCTACTCTGGCACCCAGTGGCCAGATAGGTAAGTGACGCCAAAACAGGGATTTATTTTCCTCCTCTCTTACCTGCTCTTTCATAAGAATGGTCCTTAAAAAGAAGTTTGCTTATTGATCCTATCAAATTAACATTAATGATAAGCTTCATAAAGGATAATACTAAATCTCATATAAGATGCATTCCTATCTAGAAATTAAGATGAGCAGTAGTGTAGCTGCTGTATTGCATGTGAGCCCCGATCCCATTTCATCCCTTACTGGCATCCCTGTAAAGACTGGTTTTACAGCAGTAAGACCTTACATGTAACATTGGGCCTTCTTTTGTGGAGGTTTTCTTTAAGGTGCATGGGATGGCTTCTTTCTTATTAGATTATCATTACATAATACATCAAGTACTTGTATTGTTTTCACTAAGCAGATTCCAAAATCTCAGGCTTATCAGACATATTTAAGTACATATTATAATGAATTTTTTAAAAAAAATTTTCTGGAAGTTGTGAGGTTATGAAGACACTTGAAATCCGTGATCTGAGGAAAATAAGAAAGGTCCAAAGAAGTAAACCATCCCAGGAAATTTGTCTGTGGATTTAAAGGGTAGATGGCAGATTATTTTAAACCCAACATCATTTTATTTAAAATGATAGTATTTTGATCTACCCTTGTGAGCATTCTGCCTGACAAAATGAGAGGATTTCCCTTTTTCCTCTTTTCTGCCACCGATAGATTGTAATCTTTGGGAGGGGGGCACTGGACCATTTTGAAGTAGAGACTCCCTCTAGGCTCATGTATCCCTGAGCGGAATCTGCACAGCAGAGCATCATGGAATATCTCACAGAGGGACCGGAAACAACTAGTTCAGTCCCTTTGATGTGGAGTTTAATTGAAGCCCATATCAGGAAACTTAGCCTAGAATCTGCTTTGACTGGCTTCTTTTTTAAATGTTCTTACTCTATGGTAGGCAGCTTAGAACCCACCAAGATCGAATGGTGCCTTTTTGGGGATATTTCTGTCCTTCTGGAAATATGTTCTGGGCTGCCACCTCCTGAACAAAATGCTAAGCATTGTGTTTTAATCTGTTAAACCATAGACAAACTTAAAAATTTGACATGTAATATTTCACAGAATAAGAGGTAGAACTGTCTTTATCTGGAATGTTGTTGCTGATAATCTTTCTTCAGCTTATTTTTTTTTTTTTAAAGATTTATTTATTTGACAGAGAGAAATCACAAGTAGACAGAGAGGCAGCCAGAGAGAGAGAGAGGGAAGCAGGCTCCCTGCTGAGCAGAGAGCCCGATGCGGGACTCGATCCCAGGACCCTGAGATCATGACCTGAGCCGAAGGCAGCGGCTTAATCCACTGAGCCACCCAGGCGCCCTTTTCTTCAGCTTATTAACTACATTTCCAGTTTTGGGTAGAGGTTCAGAGCCTATGAGAAGGTACTAGGGGTTTCCTGGTAGGTGAAGATGAGTTGACACAGTGTATCCATATCTACCATTATAAGGAAATTATGGCCATATTTTCGGTCATGATAATATTTTTGTTGCTGTTAGGATTTACTTCTTCACCTGCCCTGCTCTCTCATGTCATGGATAGTCTGTAAAACCTTTGCCCCAGGAGGTAGAGCCTTGAGTGGAAGCTGACAAGCTGGCTGATGGCGTGAGACACTTGGGCTGTGTCGTGACAGTTAAGTTTAATTGTATATAGCTAGGATTAGAACGTGGGACAGGATTCCCTAACCAAAATCACATATGTTGAGAATGGAAGCTACATTAGAATAGCAAAATTAGAATCCATGACCTATAGCTGACAGAATAGGATGAACTGGAAAGTCAAGCAAAGAAAAGCAGGAATCAAATATCACGTGATGCTTATTGATAACTAAAGGTGAGGACAAGTAGACCTCTGGAGAAAGCTGAGAAAAAGCCATGAAAATAGTCTAGCACATCAGGGAAGCCGCCATGAGACTAAACCAGGTAACCCTGACATAGTTACCTGAGTCAGGTTTTTGAGCAACACTCTCAAATTGAACTTGGGTTTTCAGATGCAAAGAAAGCCTTCAATTTGAGTCTAGAAGACAGCCGGTCACCAGTTTTTAGAAGTTAGAGGATATAACAAATTGTGTGTCCTTAGTTACTCAAACTCCAAATCATCTGCTGTTCTTGCATATTTATCTTGTACATTTTTCGTGAACCCTTTAAACATCATCAACATATGTTTTTTTCCTTTATGCCCGTATCCTTCTCATATTTATTTGTCTGTCTCACTCTTCCCATCATTCCCACTGGCCACTTTCAAACTGATAGGTTTAAAGAAGAAATATTTCTTCTTTATTGGAAATAGTAACCTACCACCAGGTTGAGTGGTGTTCCTTTCCCTATTTGATACACTGCTTCCTAGCTTCATACGTTACAGCAATATTATTGGTGATATTACTTGGACAGGAGGCTTTAAAGTACTGTGTATGTCATAAATAAATAATCCCAGGTGGAAATAGTTTATTTCATGTCCTTATTTCTTTGAATTAATTTACATACAAAGGTATTATTAATTTCTAGAGTAGTACCATGAATTCTATTTTGTCAGTCATAATACAGAACAATTTATCTAATAATGGAGTTTAAGTGAAATATTGAAAATATGTTAAAATGACTATATGAGTGTAATTTTCTTTCCTTCATAAATAGAACAAGAAACTTACTTTTGAAAAATTGCAGTTTGAGAACTCCTTAGAGAAATGAATGCTTCTAGGGCTGAGGTGGGGAATACACAAAATGAGGCTGGAGTTTTCTCTGGGGCCAGAAATAAAGAAATGCTAAAAAAAAAAAAGAAAAGTATCAAAAGGGCATAGGAGTCAACCTGAAAGAGCTCCTAAAAATAAATAATGATAGCACTGGATTATAACCTAAAGTATAAAATAACTACTCATGAGCCCATACTGTTATAAATGATCGAATAAATATGTAAATGGGGGAGAAAGCACAAGTCTTCCTTACAGAGTTTTAAATAATATACATAGATACTCCCCTTTCTAGGAGGTGGAACTTAGTTCTCTTGAGGGTGGGTTGAACTTAGTGACTCATTTGTAGCAAACAGAACATGGAAAGGTGAGCATGGTAACTTTACCATGGAAGAACCTCCCACACGGCACCTTAACCAAGTGATCATGGGTACCGTTATCATAAATCACACTGATAGCCTGGATCCCCTGAATTTGCTAAGAAGGGCACTTCACCTCTGTGGGCATTCTTCCCCAAATCCACAACCCCAGTCTAATCATGAAAAAACAGACAAACCCAAACTGAGGGACAGTCTACAAAATACATGACCAGGGTTCCTCAAGTGTGTAAGGCCATTAAAAAACAAGGAAAGCATGAGGGACTATAACAATTGGAGAAGACAAGAGAGATAAACAATTAAATGCAAAGTGACATTTTGGATTGGATACTTGTACAGAAAAAGGACATTACTGGGAAAGGGTGGGAATAATACCTAGTGTCATTAATTGTAAATCAAAAATCATTCAAGATAAAAAGCTAACAAACATGGTTGTAAAATGATAGTCCTATAAATAAAAATTGATTCGAAGGTACTTTTTTTTTTTTTTAGCATCCTCAGTATTTATTAAAAATAGTAATTTAAGGGGCATCTGGGTGGCTCAGTGGGTTAAAGCCTCCGCCTTCGGCTCGGGTAATGATCCCAGAGTCCTGGGATCGAGCCCCGCATCGGGCTCTCTGCTCAGCAGGGAGCCTGCTTCCCTCTCTCTCTCTGTCTACTTGTGATCTCTCTCTCTGTCAAATAAATAAATAAAATCTTAAAAAAAAATTAATACTTATATGCCTAGTACATGATATATACAGTTGTTTAAAATTGACATGGTCCCTACTCACATGGAACTTGGACTCTTCTTCAGGAGAGAGGCAATAAACAAGTCAATAAGCCAATAAAGATGTAATTACAAATCAGGATAAGATCTGAGGGAAACGAGCGGGATCAATAGAAGCACCTGTACTAGTTCGCTTTCTTTGTGAATATATGAATTATTTTTACAATGAGCATATATTCTATTTCAGAAAAAGCTATTTCTCAAGCCTAATTGGGTAGTTATCTTGCAAAACCTTAGTGCCTTACCTCGTTTCAGTGATTTATTTCTCTATCAAAAGAGTCATTATTTGAAATTGCCGTGACTAGCTTATGCCTATACATAGTATTGTTGCAGGGAAAAGGTAAATCCGTATCTGCCTGATATCCCTAAGTTCTTTGCACCTGTAGCAAAATAGACACAAATTATTTAATGAGGGAGAAAAAAAACAATACTTGGGATGAAGGAAGAAGAATTGTTCTGATTCTTAGATTACTGCCTTTACTTGACCAGACTGCTTCCCAAGGGCTTAATATTGACTGATGCTCTACACAGCTAATTTTTAGAGCATATCTTGTAATATGAGGAGCTCTTGTCACAATTTTTATTCTGTATTGATGGAGCATGATCTTTGAGATAAATAATCCCAGTCCTGAAATCATTAAAATTTCATATTGGATTGCTTTACTTTATTTCCTTTTTACCAGGCTCTTATTCCTAGCTTTTTTCTTCTCTCTCTCTCTCTCTTTTTACCCTTTCCTTTCCTTTTTCCTTCCCTTCCCTACCCTTCCCTTCCCTTTCTTCCCTTTTGTTTCATTTTCTTTTTCCCTTCCTTTCTAAATTAAACTCCTGGCAGTATAAAATAGAGGATAAGTTTGTGTGCCCTGGAGCTGCAGTGAATTCAAGTTCCATTTCAGTTAGTCACTAGTTATGGAGCTCTGGCAATCTGTTCCTCAGTTTTCCTCATCTATATGGTGAGATGATGATACCACCCATCTCCCAGGATGAATGGATACTGTAAGGTGCTTAGTACAGTGCTTGACTTACAGTAAGTACCCTATAAGCAGGGCTATTTTATATACTGTTTCCAGGGAACATGAGGAGAAACAGATATTGTTTCTTTATTGCCACCAATAGTTTTCAACATCATTATCATTATCAGGCTCCCAGAAAAATGTAATATTCCATTATTTAGCTTTGAAGAATACTTTTCTTAGTTCTTTTAATGTATGGTATTGAGAATAGGTTGTGAATATGATGATACTTATCTTGGGGCAGTCAGCTTTAAATCAGGCTGGAAATATTATTCAGCCTTCCAAGTTAGTGAGTGCAACAAGTGTTAGAGCCATTCACGACTTAATATATACCGAATATATGAGCATTTAGAAATAAGACCTGCTAATTGCTGTGGTAGATACATTCCTGTGTGTCCCAGTATTAATCCTATTACTTTTGACTCTTGAGTGATATATTATGGGAGTTTGATATCATTTAAGTTAGGTATTTTTATATCTTTTGGGTTTTGATGACTGAAACATTGATCATGTATAGTTTCATTAGATATATATTATGTATACTTACATACAGTACCTTTGTATATAATGTCAGTTTAGAGTTTTAATAGTGTTTTGGAATGTGCTGATCATTGTAATCACATTTAAAAATCATTTTGTAACAAAACAAACAAAACAAAATCTTGAAATTACCATTCCTTGGTTTCTTCCCCTTCAGTCCTGTGGTTTTTTTGTTTGTTTCCCCAGAAAATATTCCTGAGAAAGATCTTCATGGAAGACTTTATATCAACCGTGTTTTTCATATCAGTGCTGAAAGAATGTTTGAATTGCTCTTCACCAGTTCACGCTTTATGCAGAGATTTGCCAATTCTAGGAATATAATCGGTTGGTCTTGTGTTTATCTAATGATAAATATGGGAGAATTTTGTTATCCTTTAAGAGTTAAGCCTATATTAATGATCTATGTTGTCAGGGGGACAATAAGGCTTTGATTTTATTTTGGTGATATATAAACTGGTATTTAAGCATTTTGGTTAAATTTACATGTAAGCATTGACTAACTGTTCAACTAGTCAGATCCTACCTACAATTAAGATCAAACTCTTTGAAACTAAAACTCCGTTTATTTATTAATGTAGCAGTTCAGTTGGTTGAACCTTATTTAAAAGGATTCCATTGTGGAGCAGTTGGATTCTAGTAAGGTATAAACTTGTATACTCACTTTGCAAAATGGTTTGGCAGTAAGCTGAACATAAAAATTCTCTCTGACTCTGCAATTCTACCAGTAAGTATGTGTTCTTCAGAAATGGATATATGTGTGCTCTGAATGACTTCTACTATAGTGTTCTTGGCAGCATATTTATAATGGTCCCAAACCAAAACAGCCCAAATATCCACCAGTTACCAGAATGGGTAAACAAATTGTGTGTGTTTACAAAAAAGAATACTATATAGCAATGAAAAAAAGCAAACTCCTGCTGCTTTTAACAGTATTCGTAAATCTCACAGATTTAATGTTAAGCTAGAGAAGCCAGACACAAAAGAGTACATACTATGGTTTCTTAATATAAAGTTCAAAACAGGTAAAACTAATTTATGGTCACAGAATCAGCATAGTATTTACTGTGTGGAGTGTTGGGTGGGTAGAGAGTGGGAGGGAACTTCTGGGATGTTGGTAAAATCTATCTTGATCTGGGTGATGGTACACAGGTGTGTTTTCTTTGTGCAAATTCATGGAGCTATACTCTTTGATTGCAGTGACTATGGTATATCTCAATGAAAATACAAAAGATTCTAGCTAAGTAATTATTTATACTTATAAAAAGGATTCTAGGGCACCTGGGTGTCTCAGTGGGTTAAAACCTCTGCGTTCAGCCCAGGTCATGATCCCAGCATCCTGGGATCGAGTCCCGCATCAGGCTTTCAGTTCATCAGGGAGACTGCTTCCCTCTCTCTCTCTGCCTGCCTCTCTGCCTACTTGTAATCTTTGTCTATCAAATAAAGTAAATAAATTAAAAAAAATTAAAAAGGATTCTATGTGTTAAAAGTTCTATTTTGGTAAACATCTCGAATAAGCTTATAGTTCGTTTGAAACTGATTTTATCCTAAATATTCCAGAATATTTTATAAACTTTGGGAGCACATGGTTTAGCTTGCTATAATTTTATATAGCAAACAGTAGCAGCAGAGATTCATATAAGTTGAGTCATTTGATATAGTCAAAGAGAAAGTTATTCTACAGTCAATTTAAATATAGTTCATAATTAAGCCACTTTTTATTTTATTTATTTATTTATTTATTTATTTAAAGATTTTATTGATTTATTTTACAGAGAGAAATCACAAGTAGTCGGAGAGGCAGAGAGAGAGAGAGAGAGAGAGAGGGAAGCAGGCTCCCTGCTGAGCAGAGAGCCCGATGCAGGACTCGATCCCAGGACCCTGAGATCATGACCCGAGCCAAAGGCAGCGGCTTAGCCCACTGAGCCACCCAGGCGCCCCCACTTTATAAACCATTAAATATTATTGCTTTATGTGCAACTCCTATGTAAATATAATTATATTTGTAGATTATATCATTGATAGCTTTTGAGCCCTGTGATTATATTAAGAATTTCATGTTTAAAAAAATCATTTTTTCCCCCATTCTTTTAGTTTTAAGAATGCAGAATATTTGGGGGATACAAATTTTCTTCTTCCCTCAGTAGCTTATATTTGATATATCTCTTCTGAATCTATTTTGTATTTTCTTGCTATTCTTATCTGTCTAGAGAACTTGATATTTCAGAAGAGTTGGATATGTTATTTTTCTTAATATTCTAAGATGATGCCTGTTGATAATTGCATTGCCATTTTAATGGCTCAAAGTGCCATGAGGAACTAACTGGAACGAAATGAAATTTTTTTTTTTTCTCTTTCTCTTCTTTCCTTTTAAAAAAATAGATCTTATTTATTTATTTGAGAGAGAGAGAGAGAGAGAGAGAGAGAGCAGAAGGAGAAACAAAGGGGGAGGGAGAGAGTATCTCAAGCAAACTCCATACTGAACGCAGACCCCAACTCTGTGCTTAATCCCAGGACCCTGAGATCGTGACCTGAGCCAAAATCAAGAGTAGGATGCTTAACTGACTGAGCCAGCCAGGCACCCCTCAAGTTTGTTCTTTGACTCACAACTGTATTAGTTGTCTGATAGCATATCTAGCTTCAATATGGGTCACTACGTTTGCTATCAGAGGTTATAAGTGGCTTTTGGAAGCATAGGCTTCTGGCTAATTACAAGTATAAACAGTAATAGGAATGTTGCTATTTAGACCTAGAATTAGTCAGAAGGTTTGCTCCCAAGGAGATGATTTATGATTGCACACCATTCTGCTCTCTTCCTAACTTGTTATCTGGTAATCAAAGTTCAGTGTTTTGAGAGTGGGGTTCAAAGGCTTCTTTTTATTTTTATTATTTTAAAAACATTATTTATTGATTGATTTGAGAGAGAGAGAACAAGCAGGGGAACAGCAGAGGGAGAAGGCGAAGTGGGCTTCCTGCTCAATATGGGGCTCCATCCCAGGACTCTGAGATTGGTCTGAGCCAAAGGCAGACACTTAACCATCTGAGCCACCTCGGTGCCCCACAAAGACTTCTCTTTAATAATATTAAGAAATAGTTCTTTTTTAACAAAAAGATTTGTGTAAAGTCAGTTGTTCGTGGATTTAATCTAATTTAGCACTAAGATGGTACTATTGGATTTTTTTTTAATTAAGGAGCTTTTAAATAAGTATGTATTTAAATTTGTGTTTACAGCTGTGTGACACTACTTTTATAATTCAAAACTCAGTGTTAAGTCTTTCTATTCAGCTTTTTAATTTTGGAAATTATAAATCTTCAGAAATGTTGCAAGAATAGTATAATAAAACCCATATAGCCATTCCCAAGATTCACCAATTTTTTTTGGTGGCAAAATGTACATAACATAAAATATGCCATTTGAACTATTTTTTTTAAGGTTTTATTTATTTATTTGTCAGAGAGAGAGAGAGAGCAAGAGCGAGCACAGGCAGAGTGGCAGGCAGAGTCAGAGGGAGAAGCAGGCTCCCCGCGGAGCAAGGAGCCCGATGTGGGACTCGATCCCAGGACGCTGGGATCATGACCTGAGCCTAAGGCAGCTGCTCAACCAACTGAGCCACCCAGGCATCCCCCATTTGAACTATTTTTAAGTGTTCAATTCAGTGGCATTAAATACATTCACATTATGCAAACATCACTACCATCCATCTCCAGAACTGTTTCATCTTCCCAAACTGCAGCTCTACCTATTAAACCATAAGTCTCCGTTCCTCCTTCTCCCAGCTGCTGATGACTACCATTCTACTTTGTGTCTTTAAATTTGGCTGCTTTAGGTACCTCTTATAAGTGGAATCACACAATATTTTTTCCTTTGTGACTGGCTTATTTCACTTAGCATGTCTTCAAGGTTTATCTACGTTGTAGCATGTGTTAGAATTTCCTTTTTTTAAAGGTTGATTACTATTACATTGTGTATATATAGCACCTTTTGCTTATCCATTCATACATTGATGGAGTTTTGAGTTGCTTCTACATTTTAGTTATTGTGAATAATGCTGCTGTGAACAGTGATGTACAAATATCTGTTTGAATCCCTACTTTCAGTTCCCTTGGGTATAAACCTAGGAATGGAATTACTGGATTATGGGTAATTCTGTAGTTAGCTTTTTGAGGAATGGCCATACTGTTTTCCAAGTGGTTGCATCATTTTACATCCCCCCCCCCAGCAATATGTAAAGATTCCAATTTTTCCACATCCTTGCCAGCACTTATTATTTTCAGTCTTTGTAAAAATAGCCATCCTAATGGGTGTGAAGACTCACCAATTTTTAAAATGTTATTACATTAAAGGATTCATAAAGTATTCTGCAATTCCTGCTTTTTATTACTTTATTTCAGTATATCAGAATGACACATGTGTCCTTTGTATATTGTTGCCATTCTTCTTATAATTTCATCCCTAATTTTTTTCTGTCATGATGAGCTTTACGTAGGTACTGGGGGGCTTGATTATTCAAAAATATTGTTAATTATATGATATTCCGTTACATGATATTCAGTAGGACTGTTGGTGACGTTGGTGACAATATAAGTGGAAGGCATACTTTTATCCTTGTTAATAGTTGCTTTGTTAACAGCAGAATTCAGTGATATCTTAAAATTCTGTTGCTAATTAGCAATGGATTATTTGTATAATTTATTGAAATAGGCTGACATGATCAGAATAATTTTTGGAAAATTATTTTAGATTAAATTTTGTATCTTCTTTCGTATACAACTGAATAAATTATTTTTTACAGCAAATTCTGTATGTTAAGGTGCCTGGCTGCTCAGTCAGAAGAGCATGCAACTCCTGATCTTGGGATCATGAGTTCAAGCCCCACATTGGGTGTAGAGATCATAAATAAATAAATAGTGTGTATATATAATATATTACAGAATTTTGCATGGTAGATTCTATAGTTTGAGATGCTGTCATTTTAGCTCCAAGATTTTTTCAGATACTGAAAAGGCTGCTTTGGGGTCCTTCAAAAAATCTGGAAACCCAGGTGTATGAAAGAAGTGGAGTAAAATTGCCTATATCATAAAGCTTGCTTCATTTTGTTTGGATAATGGGTAATGGGTTAGTTAAAGGCATTTGTATTTTAGGATGTTAACAAATAGCAGTCAAGGGGCGCCTGGGTGGCTCAGTGGGTTAAGCCGCTGCCTTCGGCTCAGGTCATGATCTCAGGGTCCTGGGATCGAGTCCCACATCGGGCTCTCTGCTCAGCAGGGGGCCTGCTTCCCTTCCTCTCTCTCTGCCTGCCTCTCTGCCTACTTGTGATCTCTGTCTGTCAAATAAATAAATAAAATCTTTAAAAAAAAAAAACAAAACAAAACAAATAGCAGTCAAGCATACTAATTGCCTAAGTCCTTGAGTGCTAACAGCATTAGGTGATTTAGTCAAATCTTTGAAAAGAGTTCATGATGCGGTTACCTGTATATTCCTAGTCTTTGCCTTGTTAAATGATCTTTGCTGTATGGTGCAATATTCTAAAATATATTTCTGTTCAAAGTATGTTTTTACTCACTGTGTTATTATTATTTTTTAATAAATATATAAGTATATTTTGAAAGAGCACACAAGTTAGGGAGGGGCCAGGGGGAGAGAGAGGAGGAGAAGCAGACTCCCTGCTGAGCATGAGCAGATCCCAGTCCCCCCCCCCCCCAAGATCATGACCTGAGCCAAAGGGAAGTGTCTACCTGGCTGAGCCACCAAGGTGGCCCTCACTGTGTTATTATTAAGCAAATAAGAATTTTAACCAAGATGTTGCCACAAATACAAAGAGATTTTCTTACAGCTTTCTTAGTATAGAAAAGTTATATAGTTATTTATATTCCATAGCTCCCTCCTTGATTAAAGATTTTGACAGATAAGCTATTAACATTACATGATTTCTTATTAACATGATTTTTCCACAAGCTCGGATCAAGATCTTTTTTTTTTTTTTTTAACTTTTATTCTTTTTGAAGGTCTTGTTTTTATGTGATGGCAAATGTCTTTCAAGGTTTTGTCCTTAATAATGGGAATGTTAAAAAGTTGTTCTGTTTGTGTTTATAAGGCAGGTGCCATTACTTCTCTTTCCAGGTACTGGGAACTTCAAAATGAAGACTCCAGATGAAACAACTTTTAATTTGTTGTTAAAGTGTATTAATAGACAACAGTTTAGAAGTAAATGAATCAAGATGAGGAATATGTCATATACAAGAATAGTGCCTTCTGTTTGATTTTACTTTAGTGTTGAAATTATAACAGTCATAATGAAGTTAGGACTGTCCAAAAATAAAAATGGAAATAACTAAAAACTACTTCTTTCCATTGAGCATCAGGGAAATGCAAATAAAAACCACAAGGAGATATCACCTCACACCTGTCAGAATGGCTAGAATGAAAAACACAGGACATAACAAGTGTTGGCAAGGATGTAGAGAAAAAGGACCACTTGTGCACTGTTGGTGGGAATGCAAATTAGTGCAGTCACTGTGGAAAACAGTATGGAGCTTCCTGAAAAATATTATAAATAGAATTACTGTATGATCCAGTAATTCCATTATTGAATCTTTACCCAAAGAAAATGAAAGCATTAATTCAAAAAGATAAATGTACCCCCAAGTTTATTGCAGCATTATTTATAATAGCACAGATATGGAAGAAACCCAGGTGCCTATC
This sequence comes from Mustela putorius furo, assembly GCF_011764305.1. Classification (NCBI taxonomy): domain Eukaryota; kingdom Metazoa; phylum Chordata; class Mammalia; order Carnivora; family Mustelidae; genus Mustela; species Mustela putorius. Next base: position 39,047,340 of record NW_025421987.1, read on the forward strand.
AATTGATGAATGGATAAAGAATGGTACATATGTGTGTGTGTGTGTGTGTGTGTGTGTAGATATATATATAATGGAATATTACCCATCCATAAAAAAGAATGAGATTTTGCCATTTCCAACAACATGGATGGGCGTGGAAGGTATAATGCAAAGTTAAATAAGATGAAGAAAGACAAATACAATATGATTTCATTCATATGCGGAATTTAAGAAAACAAAAGAAATAACAAAGAACAAAAGAGACAAAAAGCCAGACCTAAATACAGAGAACAGATTGGTGGTAGCCAGAAGGAAGGTGCGTGGGGTGGGGATGGGTGAAATACGTGAAGGAGATTAAGAGTACATTTATCATAGGGACACCTGGGTGGCTCAGTGGGTTAGAGCCTCTGTTTTCAGCTCAAGTCATGATCCTAGGGTCCTGGGATCGTAGCCCCGCATCGAGCTCTCTGCTCAGCAAGGAGCCTGCTTCCCCCCCCCCCCCTCTGCCTACTTGTAATCTCTGTCAAAGAAATAAAATATTAAAAAAAAAAGTACATTTATCATAGGTAAAGTATAGAATTGTTGAATCATATTGTATACCTGAAGCTAATATAACACTGTATATTAATTTCAGGTGTACAATATAATAATAATATAATACAATATAATATATACAAAATAATATAATAATATAACAATATAATAAGACAAAAAAACCTACCTCTGATTCCATTTTAAGTCATACTCTTCAGATTTTTAGAACCAACTCTTTTTATGTTTGCTGTTATTAGATGTAGTGTCCACCCCTTGGAAAGTAGAACCTGGAGGTGATCAACTGAGAACCATGACCTACACTATAGTCCTTAATAATCCACTTACTGGAAAGTGCACTGCTGCCACTGAAAAACAGGTATGTCTACTCTGTCAGTATTCCAAAATATCATATGTGTGGGGCGAGAGAAGATGCCTGTCAGTCACCAGTTTACAAGACACTTTTAAGAAATAAGTGGCCAAAAAAAAAAAAAAAAAAGAGGGAGGAGAAACTGTCAGATTAAAAGAAGATTTAAGAGACATATTAACCAAACCAGCCCAATCCTAATTCAAACCAACCAACTAAAAATATAGTTATGAGATTTAAGGAATTGCTGATTTTTACATGTAGTAGTGGTATTGCAGCTATGCTTTAAAGAAAAGAGTATCTTTTAAAGACACAATAAAGAAATTATAAAGAGATACACTGGCATATTTAAGAATAAAATTATACTGATATCTAGGGTATCCTTTAAAAGTAATCTAGCCAGGCAGAGCATGGTGGTGGAGGGAGGGAGTGTGGGGTTGGGATAGGGACGAAGCAGGACTGGCAAGAGTTAATGTTGTTCAAGTTGGTTGATGAGTTTGTGAGGCTTCATTACACTTCATTTCTATTTTTGTGTATGTTTGAACTTTTTTTATAATAAAGGGTTTTAAAAAGAACAGTACTGGAATCCAGTTACAATTTGGATTGTTAGGGCCAAATAGGGCCTAATAGGGCCTAACTCCAATTGGAGTGAGGGCCAAATAACTAGAGGGCAGCAGTGGTGTATGGGAAGAGATTAGAAGATACTCTGTGCTCTCCTCAGTGGCCAGCGTGGCACTGACTGTATAGTGGAGTTCGTGTTTGACCAAATTGTATTGAAGTGTAATGTATCTGGTCTGCAAATAGAAAATATCTTAACATCTGAACTAGTTTTGTGGTTGTGGCTTTTGCCCAATGTTAAAAAGGACTTAAATTTTTTTTTCAAAAGATTTTCAAATATTTAAGAAAAGTTTGGTATTTTGATATTGGGGTCTTTGATAACCTTGAAAAGCCATGATTAAAATGAGGAAGGCTTGGTCATCAAATGCTCCAAATTCTGTTTTGGGAAAGCTGTGTTTTCTTTGGAAATCCTCTTCCTTCACTATTTTGGTGAAGGGTGATTGTTAAATTTTTAAGAATTTTAGAGTGGATCCTCACTTCGTTCAATTGAATTTTGAATTGTTCCCCTATCAGGAACATTTAAAATTCTTTGTAAACTAATAACATACACAAGAAACTATAAATTTTCTCTTTCTTCCTCAAACCTAAAAGAAAGAAAAAAATGACTATGCTATGAAATGGCAGAGAGGCAGCAAAATCTACTTCTGTGGATCCTATCTTCTCAATTCATAGACAGCACAGCCAACATGGAGGCTCTTCCGGTTTAGAAGGAATTCTAGTTATATATATATATTCTAAATTGGCAAGGAGTTTAATATATTAAACTTGTACATGCAAAAAATTTTTTAATCTTATTTTGGCAGACACTGTATAAAGAAAGTCGGGAAGCACAATTTTATTTGGTAGATTCAGAAGTCCTGACACATGATGTTCCCTACCATGATTACTTCTATACCCTGAACAGATACCATATCATCCGATCCTCAAAACAGAAATGCCGGCTGAGGTGAGCTATCATAAATGAGTGTTTTAGTCAGGCTAGGTGAGATTATGTTCTGGAACATACATATCAATCCTAAAATCTTAGTAGCCTTACACAACCAAGCTTTATTCCTTGCTCAGATTACATGTCCATGTCAGCAGAGGAATGGGGTTCCTCACTCAAGGCCACACGGTGATGAGTGCTTTGACATCCTGGAGCAACACAATCCAGAATATGTGTCATTGCTGTTGCTACAGGAAGAGAAAGTTGTGAAACTGTGTTCACAGTCCAGTGGCCAGAACTAGTCACAGGGCCCTATTTAATGTCAGGAGCACATTGTTAGCACATTGTTGCAATGGGAAATCAGAAATGGTTGCATCAAAGATAGTGAGGGGCCACCATGGGCTTTGCCTGGTCTTAGCTAATATAGTTACTTTCACCTAATTTATGACCACTAGAGATTTTTTTATAAAAGGCGTTTAGGAAATTTAGAATTTATTTTGAGACTTTATTGCTATTTAAGTAAAGAAAACTCAGGGCTAGAGATAGAAAAAAATGAAATGCCAAGTACTTAGAAGGAAAATTTCATGAAGTTATTAGCAGCAAACAGCAATTTTTTAAGAAGTCCTCATCAGTGAACAAATTTTCTTTTATGATCTAATGATTTTGAGTCTTTTTGGCTTTCCACTGAATATAATCTTACACTTAATTGCAATGTTAATAGAACTAAATTCTTTCCTTTAAAGAATTATTCTTCTTTCCTCCTTATTTTATTAGAGTTTCCACTGATTTGAAATATAGAAAACAACCATGGGCCATTATCAAATCTCTAATTGAAAAGAATTCCTGGAGTTCCTTGGAGGACTATTTCAAACAGCTTGGTTTGTAAATTTCTTCATTTATCTATTTTTGTAAAGATAGTATTTATTAACAAAACAGATTGATTCTTCATTTGGCTTCATAACTGGAACTAGTAGATGACGTTGGATTGACTCCCACTGAAGTGGTTCTAACTATACCCCACTTGGAATTTGAAAACTCTTAATTTTAATTGGTCTAACAAACACTTACATTATGTTTATTATATGCCAGATGTGTTTGTGTGCTTGATAAATATTAGTCCCATAGAAACCTGTGGGGTAGGTATTTTATTTTTTCCCATTTTACTAAAGAATAAATACTGAAAGAGAGAGAAGTTAAGTGACTTGTCCAAGATCACAGTTAGGAGCTATCACAGGCTCTTCAAGGAGCCAAGAAAGTGGACTGCAGTGAGAGACTGTGTAACTTGATCACAAATACGTACTTGTGCTCCTTGGTGTCTCCCCCCCGCCACACCCCCGCCCTGCCAGCAGTCCTTAGGAATGCAGTTTCCCTGGGCTTACGCAGGACCACTTAGCAATGGTAGGTATCATGTACATGTATGGATTTGGTGGCGATGGGTAGTAGACTGGGGAAGTGATATTGTTACGTTTGGATATTACTTAAAACATGACAAAAATATATATACATGACTATAAATTAATTCTTTTTTTAAAGATTTTATCTATTTATTTGACAGAGAGAGAGAGAGAGCAAGAGAGGGAACACAAGCAGGGGGAGTGGGAGAGGCAGAAGCAGGCTTCCTGCTGAGTGGGGAGCCCGATGCGGGTCTCGATCCCAGAACCCCGACCAGGATCATGACCCAAGCTAAAGGCAGATGCTTAATGACTGGGCAACCCATGTGTTCCAATAATTAATTCTGGTTAAAGAAAAGCAGGGTCAGTGAGTTCAGGGTAAACTAAGTCTTCATCATCTAATTTGTTGATTATTTTCCTTGCTCTTCTCTCTTGGCTATTCATTATTAAACTCCTAATCAGGAGCAAAGAAAATGAAATTCAAAAATTAGTTTGGCCACTGGATAATGAGCTTCTAATAAAAAATCTGGTGAAGGAAAGGTTGAAACAAATGACAAAAATGAGGTTTTTAGGTTGTTTGCAGATTTTCCTTATTAGGACTTACTTTTTTACAAACCCTCATTGAAAACTAGACCTATAATATGCTACTTCTTCCTTTGATAATGACAATCAGCTACCACAAAATATCTTGGAAGTCTTTCTAATGCGCCAATGTAAATGGGTAGCCTGTTGTTTTCATAACTGAAATCATTATGTTAATATTTAATATAGCACATGGTGAATTTGCTCTGATGATCCCATCATTTATTAATATAGATAATTCTTCCTAGAGTAGTGACCCCTCATTAGAGGATCACTTTACCCTCCAAAACTTTTTATTAAGAGTAAGGTTTGGATCTAGGCCATGAGAACTTAAGTAATAGTTAAAGTTACCAAGGCTTAAAAATCAAAACAAAACAAACCCCTAAAAACAAAACAACTCCTCCTGCCCCTGTATCTTATAGTTGAAGTTTCTCCACTGTCTAAAGCTTTCTTTTTTCCTTCTTAGAATCAGACTTGTTAATGGAAGAATCTATGTTAAATCAGTCCATTGAGGACACTGGAAAACTTAGTGGTTTGAGAAGGAGAAGGCGAACATTCAACCGAACAGCAGAAACAGTTCCTAAACTTTCTTCTCAGCGTTCTTCTGGAGATGTGGGCTTAGATGCCAGAGGGGATATTTCAGGTAACTGCTATCGGGTAAACAGAGATGGAAGATTATAGTTTACTTACATCAAGCGTAGTAGGTGTCTTATTTATAGACATGTCAGTTAGGAGGTCTCCCTTTTTCCTCTTCTTCTTTTTTTCCTTTTTCCTCTTCTTTTCTGATAATGTTTATCTGAGTTCTTTAAAAATAACTAATGTATAAATGTAAAGAAGCAGTTGCAAAATGGCAGGCATCTGGCCAGTCGATGTATTTTATGGGGCCTGTGTGATATTTTAAAAATTGGATGTTTTTATATGAAAATTCAGATCTGACAGTTCTGGACTCAAATTCCTTCACAGCAACAATCAGTCAGAGCTTAGTAGTAGCATCTCCAATAGACAGAGCATGTGCTCCCCAAGTCACCAGTCCCTACCACCGTCCCTGGCTGCTAGATGCTTCACTCAAGAATTTTTGACCTCGCATATTACGGACATTTGATTTCTACCCTTGAGAGTACTAAAGTGCTTGTATGTTTTTAATTCTTATGTACTCTCAGGTCCAGCCCCAAAAGTTCCAAAGATGGAATTTGACTTTTATTATCCCCACTTTCAATTTTGAAAACACTTTGTTTCAAACCTCTCAGAACTACAAAACTATCTTCCTTCTCACCCCTCTACTTACCAAAATTCCTCTTTTAAGGCTTATATCTTAGTGTGAATGTTTATCTGCTATTTAAGCTTAATAATATTTTAGTTTTGGAATTTAAAGTTAGGGCAACAGAGAACAGGTAGGATGATTAAAAAACTTTTTTAAGGGGAGAAGCATTGTACACAAACCCAGCTTAAACATTATTTGCAGAGATGGAACTTAGCTAGAGATCATACATGATACTTTGAATTTCTTATTTTAGAGCAAATTAATTTTTAATGTAGGCTGAATTTGCAAGAGTGTTGTAGTTTGTTTTTTTTTTTAAAGATTTTATTTATTTATTTGACAGACAGAGATTACAGATAAGCAGAGAGGCAGTCAGAGAGAGGAGGAAGCAGGCTCCCTCCTGAGCAGAGAGCCCAATGTGGGGCTCGATCCCAGGACCCTAGGATCATGACCTGAGCCAAAGGCAGAGGCTTTTACCCACTGAGCCACCCACGCGCCCCTGTTGTAGGTTTTCTTTTTGTGGATTTGTTTCAAATTAGTGAAGATATTAGAAATCAACAAAGGGTGTTGGGAATTTACATCAAGTTGTCTTTACAAATGTAAAAATTTTTTATCTAGTTCTTTTCAAATGAAATTAAATTTTAACCATTGTTAATCACAATCCTGTTTTAATATGTTTTTGTGTGTGATTTGCAGGAAAGAAAAAGGAAATGGAAAGCTATAACATTGCCCTTATTGTGGTGATGAGTATTTTGTAAGTATTTGTTTTGAGTGCTTTTTTTGCTTGTGTCTTCACATATCTTTTAATAGTTTCTAAAAGAATTTGGATTTGTATGTTATTGTGTAGAAATTGCCCTATTTAACTAATTTTGATCTATAAAAACATTAATTTTATATGCTTCAATCTGATAGTTTTTTATTTTCAGGGGAATTATTAAATTTGAGCAAATGCCAAGTACACAGCCAATAAATGTTTTTTAATTAATTAGTTAGTTAATTAGGTAGGCTTCATACATGGAGCCCAACACAGGGCTGGAACTCACAACCCTGAGATCATGACCTGAGCAGAGATCAAGCATCAGACGCTTAACTGACTGAGCCACCCAGACACCACTAATGTTTTTTTTAATTAATCTTTTTTCTACCATCATAGATTTTTATTGGAAGTTCCATAAACTTAAAGAGAATATTTATATGTAGCTGGTAAGATCCCAATAGTGTTATTTTGCAATATTTAATTAGACCAGTGATTCTTACCCTTTAAGATTACTTTCTAAAATGCAGACTTCTAGACCCCAGTCCCGGAGATTGAGTTAGTAGGTCTTGAGCAAGAATCTACTCAGGAAGACATACTTAGACTATTTTTTACACAGCTGAATTTGAGTATTGAGGTAGTCAGTTAGATTTAATTGAATTGGTTCTGACTGGGTGATATACTCTTGGTGAATATTTTTTGGAATGAAGCATACCAGCTGCTTTTTCTAAATATAGATTTCAGAATGTAGAAAATGTTTGATATACAAAAGGTTTTCATATGCTCCTTAAGTTGGTTTGCTATGACAATTTTGAATATTAAATATTATCTTTTATGGTACTATGCAAAAAATTTATAGTCAGATGTTGAAATGTTGATTTACATACCATTTCAGTTCTTGCTCTTACCTTAGGTCTCATTTTTAGCAAAATCCTCTTCTGGGCAGGTACAGATGAATACTGTATATTTTTAAGGGTAAGCCAACATTTTAACAAAAAAATAAGAGAGATATGATGCCACCTACATATTTGCATATATGAAAAATAAGAAATATATCCATCAATTGAAAGGCTGCTATGAGAACAAATAGAGCAATTTCATTAGCATGTAACATTTTATATATGACAACATTCATGTATATTTGGGATTTCATGTTTCCTTTGTCTAAGTTGAACTAGAAGAAATTTTTGCTGGATAGTAATTTAAAAAATTTGTTTTGGTTTTCCATAGGAGTAAGGTGCCTGTTCATATATGTAAGATCAAGTCTATATTGATCTTCATTTTTTTTTTTGAAGTGCAGCATTATGGGTGTATAATTGCTTAAGCTAGAGGCACCCAAAAATAGATCTGGAAAGCTTATCTGGTAGATTTCTAAGCTGGTGGTTGCACCTCAGGTCTGGCTGGGATTCCTCCCAGAGAAGAGACATATCAGGGACAATCCCAACCTTCTTTCTTTGAGGACTTGACTGTCACTGTAGTTACCTTTCAACCTTTTCTTCACTATTTAATACCTAAATATAATTATTTCATATAATAAAATAGGACTAACTGATTTAAATAGTAACAATTGGAAACTACTCTAGAACAACATACATTTTTAGAGTTTGGTGTGTCTATTCTATATGAGCCGAGCTTTAGGCCCGGACAAGAGTGAATTAACCAGGTATTATTTGCTCTGCCTAGTTTGCTGTTGCTAGTTCTGTTGAATGTGACACTGTTTCTGAAGCTGTCAAAGATAGAATATGCTGCTCAGTCCTTTTACCATCTCCACCTCCAAGAAGAGAGATCTTTGCAGTAAGTCTTTACCCCCAACCTATTATTATTTCAATAATTCTTTAGTTGTAGAAAACTTAATTCTGGTTTAGAGATTTGGATCTGCTAACTATTCTGTAGTCAGAAAGTTTTTTTGTTTATTTGCAAATTTATAGGACATGAATGGTTTTTAGAAATGAAAGATCAGAAGATATTCCCGATTTTTAAGTTTTTTTTTTTTTTTGCCCCCCAGTTTAGCCTCTGATATGGTGTCAAGAGTGGAAAATATTCAAAAGAAAAAAGACCAGGCCCATCGTTTAAAAGGAGTGCTCCGAGACTCCATCTTGATGCTCGAACAGGTACTGTAGGACTTAGTACTTTCATAGAGGTATGAACCAGCTGCTCCTCTGGTTGTGAGAAGAGTCACGATACCATTGTTTGAAGAAACTCTCCTCCTAGAGGCAACTACCCTTACCAGTTTCTGTATGATGCATTTTACATGTATAGTCACTTGTATTTTTTTCAAAATCAAAGCCTACTGTATACACTGTTGTATGCCCTCATTTTATAATTAGTAATATATTTTGAAGATGTTTCCTTATCAACATGAACATTTGACTCTTAAATAATGGTGGGGTTAGGGGTGCTGACACCTACGTAGTTGAAAATTGTGTATAACTTTTGACTCCCCAGGAACTTAACTACATATAGCCTACTGTTTAGCAGAAGCCTTACTGATAACACAGTCAATTGTTATTTTGTATGTTATATGTATTATATGCTATATTTTTATAATAAAGTTAAGCTAGAAAAAAGAAAATGTTATTAAGAAAATCATAAGAGAAAACACATTTATAGTGGTGTCCTGTAAAAAACTCTGTGTACAAGTGGTCCCATGCCGTTCAAACCCATGTTGTTCAAAGGGCAACTGTATACATCTAACTCATTCTTTTTATTGATGCTTCTATATAAAAATTTATGCTTAATAGTAACTGTTTTCATAAAAAGGGTAGATCCTGTATACAGTTATTTTATCTAATATCCATATTTCTTGGAGATGCTTTGATATTAGCATATAAAGGACTTCCTCTTTTTTAAACAACTACATAGAATTCAAACTGTATAAATGTGGTACAATTAATTATTTCACCAGTTCTCCGCTGAAGAATGACCATTTAGGTTATTTAAATGTTTTGCTATAAACATTTATCTCTTGAACACAGTATTATCAGTATGTGCTGCTCAGTTCCATGAACCAAAACTTAGGATTCCCTTTGAAAAATAAAGATTACTATTTCCATTATGATATAGTATATGCATACTTTTCAAGATTTAAAACTGGAGAGTAGTGGAAGAGAAGAAAACCTATAGTTCTAGCATTCAGTCATTAATATTTTGTTTCCTTCCATTCTTTCTTCTGTGCATTGGTTTGTATTTTAGAAGATCCAGTTATTGAGCATTTTTCAGGATATCACGTGGGGCATTAAAGGTGACACCTTCCACTAGGCATTCTTCTAATGCATAGTAGCTACAGCTGCTGGTGACATTCTCCATTCTCCCTCCCCTGGCAAGAGTGGGTCATATTTCCATTTTTCCTCCTCAGCATCTTATTTCCCCTTCTTTCTACTGATAACCTTGCCTCAGGAGGAAAGAGAGTTTTTCTCTCCTTCTATACCCAAATCTACAGAACTCCAGTTGCCGCATCCCATCCTCTTGTCCATGAGCAGTGCTCTGCCTGTAGGGAGATTACCAGCAGGTGTTAGTGGGAGACTCCATCCATCACCCTCCAGCATCCTGTTTTCAGTTTCCCTGGTCAGCTGGATCGTTCCCATCTGCACATGGTCCTGCAGCGCGCTCTCCTACATTAAAGCACCCACACCATCCACATCCTTCTCCTCCTGCCCATCTCTCTCTCCGTCTTTCACAGTCTGGCTTTTTCAGAGTTGTCTGCTGTGGCTGTCACTACGTTATCCTTCATAACCCATTCACTTTTTTAAGGTTTTATTTTCACCAAAGTGGCTCCTTCACATAGTTAACTTTTCTACAAGGTTTTTTCAGAAAAACAGCAGTCCCACTATGTACTATGCCAAACACAACAATCTTTAACTCTTTTAGTTTCTTTTTGTGTTTACCTCCATTAAAACTTTCCGTTTTAGACATGGCCTTTCGACCTCCTATTATGGAAGACAGAGGTTTTCTTTTCTTTCATCTCTTCTTGTCCTCTTTTCTGATTCCCCCATCCTCCCAAGGAAGTTATAATTTTGGTTAGATCAATATCCAGTGTTTGCTTTGTTTTGATTAAGATTTCTATTCTGAGCTGAGCCATGGAATAAACCATGACTACTTTTTCTTTTCTGTGCTTTTTCTTATCCTTGAAATTGTTTTATGACAATTGATTAGTTTATTGTATTATTTATAAGTATCTCCTCTCCTACAGCACTGCCTCTTTTAACCTTCATTCACCTCAGGGATTCTATGAGTGGAGTCTTCTGGCTGTCTCTAGTCAGGCCCGGAGGCCCTCTCTGCAGGTGCACAGCTCTCAGCCTGGGGATTTCTGTTGAATACCCCCTCTGTTTCCTATATCCACAATGTTTTCTGCTTTCTTGGTTTACTCCTTTCTTTTAATGGAGCACATCCTCTAGTAGCTTCCTGAGAAAGAGAACGTGGAGGTAAATATTTTAAGACTTCTCTAGTGTGAGAAGTTTTTATTCTGTCCTTCCCCTTGATTAATAGTTTGGCTGGGGATAGAATTTTAGGTTGGAAACAGTGTTCCTTCAGAGCATTGCTCCATTGTTTTTCAGCTTCCAGTGTTGAGAATTCTGGGAATTCTCTTTTAGTTCTGGGAAATATTGAGTTACACAGTTGATGATCTTGTCCCCTCCACTCTCCCTCTTCTGACTTTCTAGGGCTCCTGTAATTCAGATGTCTGCCTTCTTTTGGACAGGCTGTCTAATCTTCTTATTTTTTCTTTCCAGCTTCTGTCTCTTTGCTTTTTTGTTCTGCTTCCTCAGAGTTCCTCAACTTAATCTTCACATTCTTCTATCTTTCAATTTTTGCTAACAAGTTTTTAATTTCAAAGACCTATTACTTTCCTGAATTTTCTTTTTTTTTAAAAATACCATTGTGATCTTTTAAAATGACTATAGTATCTTCATCTCTCTGATCTTATTACTGAAGGTTAAAAATTTTTCCCCTTCTTCTTGCCTACTTGCTTTCCATCAAGATCCTTTCCCCCTGTTTTGATTTCTATCCTTAGAGTAAGAGGATTTCACTGGATGTCTATAGTTTTTGGCTGTCTACTTGTGTGGATCAGAAGCTCTCAAGCTCTTAACGTGGATTGGGTTGATGTACCCTGAACTTCTCTGTAGATCTGGCAGGGCTGTTGGTTGAGAAATCCTGGTATCACTATCTTTTGGTCCTTCCTCTTAAATTGGTCAGTTTCCATAGAGAATAGCTTTCCAGTCTCCATCTGAAGGATTAAGGGCTGGCTGCCAGCATTTTAGGAGCAGTGTGAAAGTAAGAGGGATGCAGGAGGGTAGGGCATAGGATGGTTTCAACACCTTTTTTGGGTATAATCCTCATTTTTAGTCCTTTTCTCTTTATTCTGACTTAAACCATGGAAAACCCTGGGGCACCTGGGTGGCTCAGTTGTTGAGTGTCTGCCTTCAGCTCAGGTCATGATTCCACGGCCCTGTGATCGAGCCCCGCATTTGGCTCCCTGCTCTGTGAATCTGCTTCTCCCTCTCCCTCTGCCTGCTGCTCCCCCTGTTGTGCTCTCTTTCTCTCTCTGTCAAATAAATAAATAAAATCTTAAAAAAATTTTTTTTAATTAAGAAAAAAAGAAAAACCGAGCTTTCGTGTGATATAAATGACATATTATAAAATTCACCTTTTAAAGAATTTCTAGCATATTCACAAAGTTGTACAGCCATCACCACTGCCTAAATTCCAGAGCATTTTTATCACCCCCAAATGAAATCCTGTACCCATTAGCAGTCTCTCAACTCCTACAATCACTAATCTACTTTTTATATCTATAGGTTTGCTCATTCTGGGCATTTAGCATAAATGGAATTATTATGGTCTTTGTGACTGTCTCTTGTACTTAGCATAAAGCAAAACTGCTTTTTGCTGGTTAAAACCATCTCCTCTCCCTGGCCTAGTACTGCCAGGCCTTTTGCATTAGATTCTCTTCCCTTCTTCTCTACTTCCCATTAGGTGGTCTCATCCATTCCCCTTGCTTGTGCTACACATGCTATTGATTCCCAAATCCATCTCTCTTACCCGGACTTCTTCCCTGAGCTCCAGGCTCACACAGTTACCTGATGACTGGCATCTTCACCTGGATGCTAACGGGCCACCACTAACTGATCATGTCCAAAACAGAATTCAGTTTTCATCCTGAGCCAGACTGACTCTCCTCTACCTGACGTATTTCAGAAAATGACACTGCCTTCCTCCAGTCAAAAACTTAATGCCTTGTGGAATTATATATTTATATATATGATGATTCGTTTCAGTTCTGTATTCCTCACTGGGCAGTAAGCTCCATGAAGGCAGGGTTAGTGCCTTTCTGGTCTACCATTGTATACCCAGTGCTCTGCTTAGTACATACCCTGCATGTAATAGGTCAGCAATTAACATTTGCTGAATGAATGAACAAATGAATGAATATAAAGAAGCATAAAACAGAATTCTTGCTCTCAAGTTGCCTGTAATTTTATTAGAGAAATCAGATGTCCATGTGTATTGTTAAAAACCATAAAAAAGTACAAAGTTAAGTGTCAAGTAAGTGGTAAAACTTTGGGAGTTTAAAGGCGGGATGATTATGGAAGGCAACACAGAAAGGGTGGGGATGGGGAAATTCTAAATGGATGAAGACAAGGTTGAGCATAATAGCAACAGAGGCCTGCAGGGAAAACCAGATTCATTTGGGGGATAGTGGAGAGACCAGTGCAACCTGAGAAACCATTTAGAAAACCCATCTGCTGGAGGCAGCATGTACAGTGGAGGGAGAGGTGCAGGACCACAGCGGACAGGAAGAGCTTAGCAGTCATACCGAAGTGTTTTATAAATTCAGTCTTTTATTTGGGCATCAGTATAAACCAAACTATATTGAATATAAATATAAACATTTGGCATAAAAATAAGAAAAAATGTTAAACTGATTTTGAAAATTAATTTTGTTTGCAGTTAAAGAGCTCACTCATTATGCTTCAGAGAACTTTTGATCTACTAAATAAGAACAAGACTGGCGTGACTGTCGAAAGCTAGTGATCTCAAGGCCTGAAATTGTAGAGATACTTGGAACTAAAAGGGAACATCTTAAAGAAAACCAGAGGATGAAGCATTTTAACTGTCATCGGAACATTTCCACATTTGCTTATTATTGGTACTTCTAACATGAACATTCTTTTTAATAACACTAATTTGATAAGTAGTTTCTGATGGTTTTAACAATCCATTCTTCACTTCTTATACATAATTCCAAGCAGTGAATTTCTCCAGTGAAGCATGAAATATTTTCTGGATTTGAATTTCTGATACAAAAAGAAAATGAGACACTCTGAACTGATTTTTACAGTGAGGTTTAAAGTTTGATGCTTTATCTGTTAGCATAGAATCAGTAGGTGTCCAGTAGGCTGCTTTCCCAGTTGAGATACATTCAAGAGGCTAAAGAAGACAATAGAAGAATAAACCTTTTTATCATCATTACTTTTGAAGGACAGTTTTCAGGCATATATTATAACATTTCTCAGTTTGTGTACTGTAAATATTACAATGTCTTCACTTATTTAGCATGTAAATTCAATAGTCAAACCTTTTGAGTCTGCAGGTTGGTAATATCTGAAATATTCTTGAGCTATGTTGTATTTTTCTAAAGGAATAGTTGTTTCTTTTTCAGGCAGCTATCAGAGGTGAGATTATCTTGCCCCTTCATGTATCAGATGGTGGAAGAGTGAATCTGGAAGAGGAAACATATAGGATAGCAACACTCAAAATGAAGAACCATGTTCTGATTTTATAAAACAGAGGATTACATTAAAATCTGGGCATTTGGTGACAGATCAGATGAATACTTGAACTAAGCTTGGCTTCAGCTTAGCAGTCTTTCATGGTAGAAGTGAACCACCTGGTTGAAAATGATTTGTGGGTTACTTTTCAGTAGCCACATATGTCTTCATTTATTCATTCATGTGTGCGGCTTGCTTCAGGCGGTAAGTTATAACCAGACACGAACTTCTGGCTCTTCAGGAAAAACTTTTGGGGCATTATGTCCCAATACTAGGGCATTGACTGAAGTTCAAAGTCAGACAGACATTTTGGCTCTTTCATGAAAAGCTTTTAGGCATATATGTCTCAATACAAGTGATGTCTTTGGGACAAGAGAAAGGCAGTGCTGAATGATTTGTATATATTCTCACTGTTTGGACATGCTTGCCTTAATTAAATGTTTCTTTCTTTCCTCAGAGCCACAGGAGATAGCTAAAGTCTTTTTTGAGATGCCTGTAGAGAATGAAAATATTGACTTAATTACAGGGAAAATGGATTTCTCTGGGTGATTTCCAACAAAATTATCTTGGGGGTACCAGTGTACTTACCCGAGGATTTTTTTGATTTATGAAGTGTGGCTGTGAGTGAGTCACTGGATTATAAACTTGAAGACTTTGTTCTCTGTTAAATTCACAAAAATGATCAGTGGCAAGCTGAATATTTTTGTGATTTTCTTTAAAACCTGTACTTCATAAATATACCTCAAAGAAAATTACCAAAGTTGCTTTATAGATTAAGACTAAACATGTATGTATGTAGACTACTTAATTAATTGCATTTGAGCCTGTTGTGTAAATTATCAATAAAACCCAAAATGTCGTTAGTTGTAGTTTTTCTTTTTCCGTTAAAAAACAACAACAAAAAGCACAAATAACTAGAAACTTGCTATAGTGAAAACGTGTATATGGGCCTACACTTTTAAAAAATTTTTGTGCAAAAATAAAACCCAAAGAGGAGTCATTTCATTTCAAATATGCAGAGTGTTTCATTTCAAATATGCAGACTGTTGGGACAAAAGTACTAGGCCTGCCGGTCGAATGTAGAATCTGCTCGCCAGAAATCATGAAAAAGAACCAGCTTTATAAATGAACAGATCAGGGACAGCAATGGGCCTTTAAGGGAAGGCTGGAGAATTTGGGGGCGGTGCCTCGGTAACAATTTGCGGTGTTGATCTCCACCTAAGCCTGTTGCCCGCGTCGGAATGAAGACTGGACGACCCACGGGTCTCCACTGCTTGGGGAATCCTCCGGGTTCCCGGGTTTCCCGTCTTGCCGTCCGCACCTCCCCGGGCCGGGGGCTCTGGGGTTGCCCCGCCCACGTACCGCCCACAGGCACCCGCGGGGCAGCACAGGGGCCGGTCGGGGCGGAGGTGCCGGGCCAGCCCTGGGCCCCGCCGCCTGCACCCCATCCCCAGGTGCCGGTCCTCAGGTCCTCGCTACCTCCGGGCGCCAGGGCCTCGGGCCGGGGGAGGGGCCTGGCCGGCGGGCTCCGCCAGGCTGCGGGCGCCGCACGTGCGGGCGGGCGGGGATCCCCGGCGCCGGGGGCGGGGCACCCGGAAGCGCGCGCGGACTTGCCACGCCGAGCCGGCGGGCAGGAGGGCGGCGGGGAGGCGGGCGCGCTGCCCGGGCCGCGGCCGCCTGTGCTCACAGGTGGGCGGCGGCGGAGGCGCGGCGGAGCGGAGCCCGGGTCTCTGGGACTCCAGCCGTCACACCGAGAGCCCAGGGAGCAGAGCTCGGAAGACGCGTCCGCGCCTCGGGAGGAATCAGCCTTCCTGCCCTCCACCTGGGCCTCTTCCCCGGCAATCGCACCTCGGCCCCGGAACACAGGTAACTTCCATTCCAAGGTCATTCTTTGGGCGGGGCGGCGCTCGCGGCCCGCCCACGTCCTCAGTGTCGGCGGGGGCGGGAGAGGTGCGCCCTGCGCGGAGCGGGAGCAGCGGAGCTAGACGGCGACCCCGGGCGCTGCACGGGCTTCTGGTGGCCTCCCCGGAGCCGGGTGCGCGTACCGGCCCCGGCGCAGGAGCTTTTCTCCGCCCGCAGCCCAGAGGGCGAGTTTCCACCTGCACCCGGGCTTTGGGCGGGGACTGCTCGGCCCTCCGCATCCTGAACCGGCAGGTGAGCGCAGCCGCCCGCGCCCCGGCTGTCCCGGCCGTGTGGTCAGCTGTCACCATGGAAACCGCTGGTACCCAGACGACGCCAGCCCTGGTGGGAAGGGGCGGTGAAGGCAGCTGGGAGCCCCTAGAGCTTCCTGTCTGGCGGAGCCCAGCAAGAAAAGCCTGATGAAAATGAGACTCCCCCTCCCCCGCTTTCTTTTCCTGTTTGATTTCTCAGGCGTTGGCGGATAATCAGAGACGTGGATGTGTTTACAAGATGTGAGTCGTGTTGTTTACACCTTTCCCTACTGAGGGCTTCCTACACCTCGTGGTGACAGGTGGAAATCATGACACAGAAGGGCAGTATGAAGCCAGTGAAGAAAAACAAAGCGGAAGAACCTGAATTGGAGCCCCTGTGCTGCTGCGAGTACATTGATCGAAATGGGGAGAAGAACCACGTGGCTGCTTGTTTGTGTGATTGCCAGGATCTCGATGAAGGGTGTGATAGGTAAGGGCAGAGCGGTTCATGAAGCTGACCCTACTGGCTCTTTTGAGAACTACCATGCTTGCTTGAAGTGTAGCCATCCAGAACACTAGATTTTGTTCTTGATGCTTTTTCTAAGGATCTAGAATTGAGAGCTGTCTTCTGTGTCAGGTGTGAGGCTTTTGTGAAGGTGAGTTACTCAGTAGTTCACAACTGCACAGCTGTCTATTCTGCTCAGTTTAGAAGGACATTATTACTTTTCACTTAAAGGGACAAGATGATGGAGAGAACATGCAAATAAAGGGATAGTGGCAAGTTAAGTGTATAAAAAATAAAGCGCAGAGCAGTAGAATCTGTACATTTAGGAATTTATTTATTAAAAAAAATTTTTTTTTAAAGATTGTATTTATTCATCCGACAGAGAGCACAAGCAGGGAAAAAGGAAGAGGAGAAACAGGCTCTCAGCCGATCAGGGAGCCCGATGTGGGACTCGATCCCAGGACCCCGAGATCATATCTCAAACTGAAGGCATCGCTCAACCAACTGAGCCACCCAAGGGCCCAGAATCTGTACATTTAAAGTGAACACATTGGTGCCAAGGAGAACACATTCTCTGTGCTCTCAATGTCTCGAGATTGACTACTTGAGGCTGGACTGGACCTGGCCACCAAGGGTCTTAAAGGTTGAAAGTCATGTTCCTGCTGTTGGCATTGGTCTCACCCCTTGTCCCTTTCCCTTGGAGGAAATCCAGCAGCAGGCACTTGCCTGCGCTGGGCTGGCTGTTTTCAGCATGGGCAGTGATACTGTCTTGACCGATATTCATTGTATTTGGCTTTTATTTTCACCGTTCTCCAAAGGGTTGGAAATTAATATCCCAAAATGATTTTTCAACATCGGGGGAAAAAATTTCTTTACCAAACAGTAATAACGAGGTTTTAAACCATCTTCTAAATAATTATATACCTAAAATTTTGTTGCCATATGGGAAGCACAATGTGGGAGGAGAATAAGGATGTTGGAAATTTGGCTTTTCCCATCAATAATTACTTCCGGTTAAAAAAGTGACTGTAGCGGCATGTTGCTGACTTAAAGCTTGGTGTATTCATCTAGACGTGAAAAGTGTCTTAGGACCACTGTACTTCCCTGCCAGAACCCTGAAGACCCTGTAGACCTTTTGTAATTCTTCCTTAACAGTGTCTTTAGTCTTTTGCAGGTATTTTTAAATGGACTTAGTCTAAAATCTATACGGAGAAAATGGAGCACTCTGCTTTAATGAATGGAAAAATGATGCTGTTTCCATAAGCCCCATCACTCGAGACCACAGCTCTTCCATTAACCTCTTTCTCTCTTCTAGCCCTTGAGACCCAGGCTGTCCCTGAGCGCTCTCGCCTGCTCCCGCCATACCCGTCTCAGGAGATAGGCTCCCAGTCTTCCTTCTGTCCTGTTGCTCTGTTGACTCCCATGTACTTACCTTCCCTCATGGCCAAGTTGTTGCCTTACTTTTCTAAATTGTTTGTCTACATCAAGAGTTACCATCCCTTGTTTTGCTAGCCTAAGTGTGCAAACATGTCAACAAATACTGTGGGCCCACGAAGCTCAGTCATTTCGCTCTGACTAGTTTGCTTTCCACTCTTCCTCACACAGTATTCCTCCCCCCGGGCCCTGCTAGACTGGTGACTCCCCCGACGCAGGACAGGTGTGTGCTGCACACGTCCAGCTCCACTGGAGCACCTCCCTGCCTCCTCCACCCCCCACGTGCTAGCCCGCCATCGAGGTGGGGCACAGAGCCCACCTTTCTCACAGAGAACCGCCCCCCCCCATGATTCCACCCAGCAGCGTGCATTCCCCTCAGCACGCCTTACGGTGTTTGGCCACAATAGTTCACTGGGCGATTTTGCTGCTTTGTCTCTTCTCTGATCCTTCCCAAATTCCCATGGTGTCTTCACAATTAAATTATGAATTTTTTTTGAGGATCTTAAGTCTCTATTCTCTCCCCAATCTGAGCAGTACATGCACAGAATATGTGTTTATTCCTATGTTTTTGCTTCGTGGAGAAATAGTGTTAACGGTTCCATTTCTAAACATTATTTTCTCTTTGTGCTCTTCTGCATAGATGGATCACGGGTAAGTCCGTGCCGCCGGAGACCTGTGAAAGAATCATGGATACTATTTCTGATCGCCTCCGAATTCCTGGGCTCAGGGGAGCCCAAAAAGTCAACATTAGCATCCTCCCCCCACTCATCCTGCTGCCCGTCTTCCTGCGTGTGGCTTCCTGGCATTTCCTCCTGGGGGTGGTGGTTTTGACCTCCCTTCCTGTGCTGGCTCTGTGGTACTATTACCTCACTCACAGAAGGAAAGAGCAGACCCTGTTTTTCCTGAGCCTCGGACTCTTCTCTCTGGGTTACATGTACTACGTGTTCCTGCAGGAAGTTGTCCCCAAAGGGCGTGTGGGGCCCACTCAGCTGGCTCTTCTTACCTGTGGGTTATTCCTGATACTCTTAGCCTTGTACAGAGCCAAGAAGAATCCAGGCTACCTCAGAAATCCAGCAAGCAGTGACAGATCTCTAGGCAGCAGCCTAACGGAAAGCCTGAGCAGAGACGGGCAGGAGAAGACCAGAGGGCTCCCCGGTGCGGAATCAGCTGGCAGCCTCAGCAACCGAACGCCCAAGGATGATCTTAAGGGCCCTTGCAGGGCGTCGGCTGGAAGTCCCGCCAAAGTGAAGGAGGACTGGTGTGCCAAGTGCCAGCTGGTGCGGCCGGCCCGTGCGTGGCATTGCCGGATATGCGGCATCTGTGTCCGGAGGATGGATCATCACTGTGTCTGGTAGGTGGGAAAATTTGGAGGCTTGCAAAGTGGAAGGCCCTATAAGCCCCGGGCCCTGTTTGATCTTCTTTTGTGCCGTCCAAAAATTTCAGTCGATCCCAGCTTCACACCAGCAGATATTTGTGGGCTGGTATGAAGTTCCCACTTAGTCATCCGTTTTCCCAGTTTCGCAAATGTAGTCCCTTCAGTCGTTTGCTGGAGGGCTCGGTTATTGTTGTTGCTATTTTGCTGTTCCCTTCCGAGCCGCCCCCCCAGTGACTTTCTCCTTTATGAAAGAGAAGTATTTGCAGTGAGGTGATTTTTTTTTTTTTTTTTAATAAAAAGAATGCATCAGAATCAATATAGGCATAGTTCCCTGTGCTGTGCCTTTTGAACATGGAGCTCAGGAAAGTGTACCATATTTGTAGGGGACTTTGTCCCCTCCCCATACGTCTTTCATTGTTCTGATGACTCCTAGCCCGCATTATTGAGGGATGGCCGTGCCAGGTAGATCCCTGTTTTGTTATTTGCTCTTTGCAGAGAAATGGGCTTTCGTAGCGCCTGCCAGCTGGCCAGCGCCTAATGAGGGCATGCAAGGCCCTTGCGATGTGAAGTGCAACTTTCAAAGATAGTGTTGCTGCTTCGCTGTGTGCATCCAAAAGGGGCATTTACTCAGACGTGAATGCTGTTAAGTAGCATATTTGCCACTCTCTAGCTCTTAGCTGTCACGGCACTCGTGGTGAGTGAAGTCGGCTTTCCATGGCTGGGGTTCTGTCATGCCGCGTACCCTCCTTCCCCATAGAAAGGGACAGAGGGGACGGAGAGGGTGCAGCAAGGCCAGGAGGGCCTTGGAGAGGACCTTAGGTGGGGGGCTCGAGCCAGGGGCAGCTCTTGTCTAGGACTTTCTTTGGGAATACGCAGGTATTATCACTTTCAGATTTTAGCTTCTGAGTCTTCATCATGTATTCTTGTGCGTACGTGTGGGCACGTGTTATGTGCTCGTGTGTGTCCGCGTGTATGTATGTGTGTGTGTGTGTGTGCGCGCCCGCGCACGTGCCCTCGAGAGCTAGTTTGCAGAGGGCCCGACAGCTCTGTGTAAAAGACGACCTCTGCCCCTGGGGCCCCCTGGTGTGCGCCCTGCCCAGCACATGGCCACGAGACAGAGCTCCCTCCCTGACACGTAGTCTGCATATTACCGAGTTCTGCACCCCACCCCACATTTCTAACTTCTTGGGATCTTTGTATTAATATATGAATTTAATACGTATTTTCCCCGAGTGTGTAATACTTAAGGTTTTTAAAGTTTTCCTTACTGATACCATCCTTTTCTTCTCATGGTGGTTACAGTGTTAACTCTTCATGGTTGGGTGATAACGCATTACGATTTAGAAAGATGTGTTAGTCGGGTTCTGCTTTTTACTCAGTTTCGTCCTAATGATACGATTTCACTTTGGAAACAGCAGAGAACACAAGACTACACCTCTCAGTGGGCAAGTTTTGCATTCCCTAAAGTTGAAAAAGAGGAGAACTTACTTTTTAATTGCTGAAATTCGCATGATCTCTGTTTTTGAAACTTTCTTGTTTATTATGTGCGTTAGATGGAAACGTTTTTCCTTTTTCATTGAACCCTAGTTGATCTACAATGTTATATTATGGCGGGTGCACAGCGAGCGGTCACTCAGCATTTCTGTTCATTATGCAATGATCACCATGATGAATTTCTCTTCTGTCTATATCAAGAACTTTAAAAAAATGTTTGCTTTTTCTTCCCCCTCTGCTGTTTTGAGGATAAACAGCTGTGTTGGAGAATCCAATCATCAAGCATTTATACTTGCCCTTTCGATCTTCTTGCTCACCTCGGTGTACGGGATAACACTGACCTTGGACACCATTTGTAGAGATAGAAGTGTCTTCACAGCTCTCTTCTATTGTCCTGGAGTCTATGCAGATTACAGGTGAGATGTGACTACCAGAGCACCAAGGTCCAGAGACGAGGGAATGGGCGTTGCTGTTAAGGCAAGGGGTCGTGCTTTGCTGGTAGGTTAGGAGTCTTCAATAAATAAGACAGGTTATTGGATGCTGGGTATCTTTGAAATGGACAAAAAAATTGTGCATTTTTCTAGGGTGATGTCAAAAGGATCCTTGACCCTGCAGATAGGACTGGGCTCACTCAGGGACTTCCGGAGTCAGATGACCCCTTGCACGCGCATGGTAGCAATGGTGAACTGCCAGCCGTAAACCAGCAGTCCCAGGGAATGTGCAGCATCTGTTTTGTCATAAATGATCATGGCAAGTCCTGGCGTGATTGAGGCTTTCTCGCGCTCTCTAGTCCTGTCTTGATTTATTGCTTCTGGCCCTTTTGTGGAGCGCTCACAATTTGTATAACATTTCTTTACTTTTTAACCTCTATTGGTTTGTCCTGTTCTACTTTTTAAAAAATCACCACTCATGATTACTGTGGTATCTAGGTCAGAATTTCCTCTGTTAGGTTGGGGCACATTTATACATTGTGAAGGTCTCCATGCCCTGAAGGCAGCTGGGGCTTTGCCACCGTGAGCCCAGCCAGCCCTTCCCCAGATAGCTGTGGGCCCCCTGCCTGTGTTCCTTGTGTCCCCCCTCCACGTTTCCTCTGAGGCGGATGCTATGTGGTGTCTGGTGACCCCCGTCTGAGCGAGGACAGCACTGCCCCCCCAGGGTCCTTTTCTTTCTTATCACTGTTTGTTCTCGGAACAGCCCCTGCTTTGCCCACCTCGCACCCCTGTGAAAGTATTTCTTAGTCTGTGGATAGATGATGTCGCCATTATAGATCTGGATATTTGTGCACGTAATTAGATGTGTCCTCCTCCTTGGGCTAAGTTCCTTTTCTTTCTGTATTGAGAGTGTTAGTAGGTTGTGAAGTTCTGTAGTCACACCGCGCGTGATAGATATCCTACAGCAGAGTGTGTCTTTGTGTCACTAAGCACAAGTTCTGTGGTCTTGCTGTGGGCCACTGACGTGGAATGAGGAACACAGTTTGCCATGGGGGTCCACCCTCTGGCCAGGTGCCTCACTTCAGCCTGCCGAGCCCTGGTGTCCCTCATCTTTATGGTGAGGTCGTTTTCTCTGAGTCCCTCTCAGCTTAACAAATAAAGATTGGGGATGGGTTCCTTTCCAGCTCTTCATTTGCAAATGTTAGAAAATAATCTTTTGGCAGACGTTCATATCAGCAGCCTCTCCTCCTGTCTTGTCCTGGGTGATGCTGTTTGGCTGGAAGAAGCTGGACCTGAAATGTGACGGGTGCTCCTACCTAGCAGGATGTGGTGTTGGGGCTTGTGGTCTCCCCGACGCTCACCAGCACTGTGCTGAGAAGAGTGGAGACGAACAGCGTTAGCACTGTCCCTGCGTCCCCACCCACGGCTTCCTGGAGGACGTGGATGGGTGTCGCGGTGCCTTCGTTTTCCCCTCAGCTAAGAGCGATTTAGGAATTGTTCTTCATCTGATAGAGTTTGAGTGCTGTTACATCAGGCACCGCATTGCTTGTGCGGGAGATACGAAAGGCAAAAACGTCCTTGCTGGGAAAAGAGGCAGCAAGAGCGACAGCATAAACCAGGACATGTGAGTGGTCACAGGTTAAGCACTTTAGTGTTTGGGGTGGAAAAGCATCTTCTGATTGGGATAGCTGGGGAAGGCACCAGAGTCCTTGGTGACGGGGCCCACGTGTGTCAGACGTGAGGGCGGTGCCCGGCTTTCTGACAGAAACGACTGGCCTGCTGACCCGCCCTTTGTCCTTCCAGCTCGGCTCTGTCCTTCACCTGCGTGTGGTACTCCGTGATCATCACGGCAGGCATGGCGTACATCTTCCTCATCCAGCTGATCAACATCAGTTACAACGTCACCGAGCGGGAAGTCCAGCAGGCCCTGCGGCAGAAGACGGGGCGCCGGCTCCTCTACGGGCTCATCGTGGACACAGGCCAGTACAACCGGGGCTTCCTGCGGAACTGGCACCAGTTCTCCACCCTGGGCAGCCACCCCTGCCACCACCCCGCCGAGGACATTGTTTGAAGTGCCTTGCGTGTGGCCCTGTGAGGGGCGGCTCCCCCCACCGCTCCCTCCCCTCGTACACGTCGGCGTCCGTGCAGGGTGTGCGTTTTTCTCCCCAGTTTCTGAAAGGCTGTCTCGGGCCATGCTCAGGTTTAGACACAGGACTGGGAAGAAAATGAACTGTTCTGATTTCACCTTAAGAGATTTTTATATCGAAGCAGTAAAAGTAGAGCCATTCTTTTCCAGTCACCTTGTTCACAAACTCAGTCGCCAGGGGCGGAAGAGGTTGTGGTTCCCAACACACAGATTGGTAGAAGCCATTCCCATCTCTAGTGGGGAGAAAGAGTTTGGATAAGGATTGTTCCAATCTCTCTTTCAGTTCCTGATAGCCATGTGACCCTTTGTTGAGTCACTTCCCTGAGTCTCAGGTTCATCTGTGATGTGAGGTACCGCTGCCTGCCTCGGCTGCCTCGCGGTCGTGAGGGTCGTGCGAGGGACGAGGTGTGTGGTAAGCACTGGAAAACGACCGAAGCACCCAAGAGGGGTGCAGTATTATTAGAAAAACTCAAAAGCTGAGAAAAATTTGTGTAGGTCAGAGTACTGAAACCAGAATTATCCGAGTAATCCATTGTCAGCATTTCAGAATGAAAGAAAGCTGAAATACCACATCGTACAGTTGTGGTAATTTTTTTCTCTGACTTAAGTATTAGATGCTAGCTACTCAAACAGGTGAGCCGATGGGTTCTCACTGTCACCAGATCCTGCAGGGACAGTCGATAACAATTATAATTATCAGTTAGTATAATATACAGTGGTCATGAGTTTAGGTGATGAGCCCTTTGATTTATCTCGTTTATTCTATATTTATTGTTTGGATTTACTTTAAATAACTCCAAACTCCAAAGGCATTATTGTTTTCTTCCTCTTTCCATGTTTCACCTGGGAAGGTGCTGCACACTTAGGATGAGGCTGGAAGAGAGAAACAGCCAGCCTCTGGGGGAACAGTTTACCCTCTTTCCTGGGTAGGGTTAATATCAAGGGCTTTTCCCCCTCATGTAAGTAATGCAAACGCTACAGTGACAGCACTCTGTTGCAAAAATCAGTTTTGTGGCATTTATATTCTTCTGGCATGAACTCTCTAAGGGGTGGATGGACATCTTCTGCTTGCACGTTAACCTTTCATTCACCTCGCCCTAGACAAAATATCTCACTTGGAGAGAAAAAACAGGGTATATATGGTTTCCACTAATTAATGGATTATGATTCTTCCCTAGCTCTTCCTAAAATCATAAGTTATCTTTTTTATCATATCTTGAAACTGAAAATGTGTAAAGGATTAAATATTTATAGAGAATGGGTCTGTTCTGCCTTAGACTTAGGATGAGGCCATTTCGGATAGGAAAAATACCCTCTTGAAATATTTGGTTTTATTCATGTTCTCATTTTGCAGTTCCAGAGAAAATTCACGAGTCCTTAAGTTTGCTTTGGTTTATACCTTAATATTGGGGAAACATTGCTGGCTTTTTCAGTCTGTCTGTGCATGCTGCTGTCATAAGACGTTTATAAGTGTTGAGAGGAAATACTGCTACTTCCTGCGGCTCTGTCCTCTGCTGCTGGCACCGTCCCTGTCCTGCCGTGAAAACAAAGCTGTCCTTAAGACAGTCACCACACTTCTATACAGGCTCATCGCTGCTCTCCTCTGACATGGATCGTAAGCGGTGAGAGGCTCCGTATTCCACTGGGATGAGCCACAGAGCAAGTCTGGGGATGTTAGCAGTCTGTGGTTTCTACAGCGATGCCCTTGCTCTAGCCCAGAGTCGAGCATTCGTTTGGAACTAACATTGGGTCTGGTAGAACTAATTCCTTCCGGCTGGGTTTGTGCGAGGAAAGAGAGAGGAATAATGTCAAGGGAAGCACATATGGCCAGAGCTCTCTAGTCATAGTCTCTTGAATGCAGATGTATAGCCAACTCTGATTGTCTCAGAGTTGATGATAGAAGTTATGGAAACAATAGTGTAGTCAGTAATTTCAGCCTCTTGCCAGATCTTTAACAACCATCCAAATATGACATGACCAAGATGAGTAGTACCCAAGAGGCCACAGTCGTGGGGGAGAATTAGGAACGACCGCCATTTTTATAACAGCACACCCCTCATGGTTGATCTACATGGGGCCTCTCGGGCTCCCTCACCTGCGTAAGGACTCCCTTATGTTTGTTAGTCCAGCTGGTTGGGATGAAGTTATTTGTTTTATGTTTCTTGAGATCATGATCAGCATTTTACAGAAGAAAGCTCAAACTTTTGAAAAGCTCCATGGTTTTATGGGGTTAAAAGCCTATTGAAGTATTTGCACCAGAAGGAGCAGCAAATGGGGGGCTCTTTGTGAGCAGGGTTTCTGTGGGCCCCAGGACACCCTAAATCTAGGCTCCTGGGTTCTTACACCTTTTTATGACCTGGAACTATTTGAGGAATTTTGTCCTTTTAAAGAACAGGGCCTCTGTGAATGATTGAGTCCCAGAGAAACCTGTGGTGGCGGAGGTGGTGGCCGTGGGGGGAATTGCTCTGCAAACCTAAAAACCGGCAGTTTGTTGGCCAGAGGCCAGCCTTCCCCCATCCAGCAGAAATCCCTCCCCCCATGCCCTTCTTCCTCAGCCTGTTTAATAGACATATTGATATGGAGCTTTAGCAAACCATCCACTATATTCTGACCACTTACATGCCTTTGTGTACTATTCCTGGGGAAGAGAAATGGGTCCATTCACAAGATTTAAGGGAAATAGTTGAGGATCAGGATTGCATGAAAGGAGAAAAGTCCTTCAGTATTTAGAATTATTTTTAAATGATACCCAAAGAGTACTTCATGGTTATAGCTGGGCCTACCTGAAATGAACTGACCATTAACAAGCCTTAAGTGAGTTTTGGGGACACTGCTGGTCATCTCACTTCAGCCACCTCTGTGTCTGCTTAGGATACTGGAACTCTTTGCCATTCAAGTAGCATTGTCCTTTGGTGAATGAAGTAATTGTTGTCTTCCACTGTGCCACCTGTCTAGCAGAGAGACTGCTGCAGACTTTCTCTTATGCAATAGTCCTTCGTACTTCTAATATTTTTAGTAAGAGAAAATTTTCTATACTAGAATCTTCCACTGCCAGAAAACACAATGCCAGTAAGGTTCACTAGAATACTGACCATCTGCTTCATAGACTCTCTAGTATATTTCCTTTGGCTAGGACATTAGCTTTTTACTACAAAGCTCAACTAACAAGCAAAAATGTGACATCTAGAAGCACAGTTTTAACCAGGATGTTTAACAGTGTTTTTTGAAATTTAAGGGTCTCTTTAAACGAGGTAAGTAGGTTTATAGGACTTCATTTTAGCCATATTTAGGTACCCTGCGTTTGAAAAAAGAGAATTTCCTCAAACAAGCAAGGGAGGATAGAGATTTTTGCTTGAGGCACCTGTTTGGAATCTGGTTTTCTCATCAGCAGCGTGGCAAGTATGCCGTTTTTTATTAAACACTGCCAAGGCGATGCCAGGAAGGAGGAGAGCTATGCTTAACTTAGTGCTGAACAAAATTCCTTGTGTTCTTGTGGGTGTTTGCTGTGATGAACAGAAACTTTCTGCAAAATCAGCTAAATGTAATCCTGTTGCTGATGGACTGCTACCCCACTCGAGCTGGCACCAAGTGCTTTGCTGTAGTAGCAGCAGCGGCCAAGGACTGAATGGTTCATGGAGACAAATCTTTTAGAGGTTGCAGCTATTTCCAGCTATTTCTGAGTTGGGCTTTTGACTTACTGCTACTCTAGCCTTCCTGGCAGCACCTTGTCTTCTAGGGAATTCATACTTCAAAGGCAAAGCTTTAAAACCGGAGCCAGTGGACTCTAGTTACCGATGCAACAAACATCCTGCATTTCTTCCCATGGCACCACTGACACAATGCCGTGTTCTAGAACTTGCAGGCTCAGGCTGCTCTGATCCCATGGTCTGGGTGATTCGATGATTTCCATTGTTAGGGCTTTTGGGCCTTTTCATTTGATTACATTTCTCAGTCTGTTAGGCTGAAGGAAACCCAGGAATATTTAATGTTCAATATTTAATGCACCTGGCCCAGCAACATTAAAGGGGATTCTTGACGCCAACTCTGGAGGCTGCGGGCTAGACATTTTGCACTGTTTTTATACTTGTATTCGTATCCTCTTATCACCTCAGATCAGACACAAGGCCTTTTAAATGGAGATTTAAAAATTTAACTGCCATTTATGTAAAATAATGTACTGTGACCAAGTTGCTTAAATGGAAAATAAAGTGCTTTCTTTAAAGGAAATAGTTGGTGTTTATTAGTGTGTTTATTAGCATGTCTCCTGAACTCTCTTGCTTTAAGGGACATCTGTGTTAGAGCCGGGCTGCTCCTCTGGCTACTGAGGTGTCCCCATCCTTCGGACCTCAGGTACCCTTGGCCCTAAACAGTCCTTTTCCTGTTGGTTACTTTGTCTAGTTTTATAGGCCAGGGATACTGCTTATTTGGGCATTTTGTTAGCAGTAGTATTCCTAATCCTGTCTTTAGGATAGCCCAGCAAGAACTACAGGTGATTTACTAAGCGATCTTCCTGTGGGTAAGTAGGTAAAAAAGGGCGCCTGGGTGGCTCAGATGGTAAAGTGTCTGCCTTTGGCTCAGGGCATGATCCCAGGGCCCTGGGATCAAGCCCCTCATTGGTGTCTGCTTGGTGGGGAGCCTGCTTCTCCTTCTTCCTCTGATTGCCGCTCCCCCTGCTTGTGCTTTCTCTTTGTGTCAAATAAATAAATAAAATCCTTAAAAAAAAAAAAAAGGAGGTAGGTAGACAGTCCTCATGGGCCCAGTCAGAATATGGGCTGCTAAAGACTCAATGGCTAAAAATAAAGGAAAGCTTAAGAGAGGAAACTTCAGCTTTATGGCATTTCTTTAGGCCCTTGGCATGTTTACTTACAGGATTCACCCTTCCTTATCTGCAGGCTTGGCAGGGATAGGAACTTGGTATTTGATATCTGGGGGTTGATGGTAGCCGGTACTGTGCTTTGCACTATAGGTCGGGATGAGCAGATTGGGATTTGAATGGAAAGAGACTACAGATGAGTTTCTTTTAGTCCTGTTTTCATTAGTGGGTGTTAGTCTAAAAGAGTTTGTAAATGACAGTTATATAATCCTATTAAAGGAAAAGACGTGGGGACACGGACACCGTGGAAAGAATAAACTTCAATTTAGGGTGTTTTGTCATTTCTGAGTAAATCTTCACACATGTTCCACAGAAAAAGGATGCAAGTCATTGCAGACAGTGGAACTGCCTATCCCTTCTAGGAAATAAGGACAATAACAATTTATTGAACCACACACAGAATTTTATCTTACCACTCGAAATTGTAAACCTAGCAGATACTGGTAGTTACCTCAGGGCTGCAAGGGACTTTCTTGTTCTACTGGGTAGTACACTTGTCTATTACTTAAATTTGTTATAACGAACATGTATTTTGTAATGAAATTTTTTTTCACTAGCAGGTAATTCAGGCAATTCACAGAAGAGCATTTCATCAGTCTTTATAGTCATCTGCACCTTAAAGATGAAACCATTCTTTGAATCCATCGTGCTTTGTGGCTCAAACTGAGCTGAAGGCTGGAGGACAGACGGGTATGTGATTTAGAAGTTGCAGCTGGGAGCACACGCAGACACGTTAACGAATTGCTGGACTGCCCCTGAGAGTGTTACATTAGCTTTTGGAATTCCCTTCATGCTTGTCAGGATGCACTGAAGAGAAGGGTCTTTTGTGCCACCGTGTCCCCCAAATAAGGAGACAGTCCTGCACTTTGCAGCAGCTGCACTGAGTCCTATTTGATAGACGGCTTTCCATGGGGGGTGTGGGGGGTGTGGGGTGTGAGGGGTGCATGGCGTCCAGCAGAGCGCCTGTTGCTGACGCTAAGGCACTATCACTGACTATGATTCCTTCCCTGCATACTCACTCCCTTGAATTTCTATAAAGTTACATTTGTCAACAACTCATGGTACACCAGAAGGACACGTTTCCTTCAGAGACTCAGGCGAGGAAACACTTGTCCTCTTCAAAGTTTATGATGCTAAAAATATATAGAATGCATCTGAATAGTTGAGATTTACACTGTTCTTTGATCCTGCTGTGCTAAATGCTTTAGTGAACTAATTAGCAATCCAACAGAAATCAGAGGAGGAAGGAAAAACTGCCCAGGTAATCCTCTCGATCCAAGAAGTATCTGCCAGGTGACGGAGCGGGTGTCTGCCCTCATGCATGGATGCCCGTCCGGCACCCCGCGCTCACACGGCGCCAGTCTCTGCTGCCCGAGGGTCACCGGGATGCAAGCGGCTGGAAGTCCGGAAGAATTTCAGCCACCCTCCGACGGAGTTGCTCTCGCCTTTCTTCTTTTATTCTTTCCTCTTTCATAAATTTCACAAACTTCTTCCATGTCTCAAATGTGACCCAGAGAATCCTCCTTGAAACAGAAAAGGACAAAAAGTTACACACTACGGAAAAGTTGACTTTCCATCTGAAGTATATTTGAATATACTTTGAATACAGTGTTATATAAAACATACAGAGAGCAAAATTGGAATTCAGACTGAAATGCTATGAAAAGGGTTGCCTGGGTGGCTCAGTTGATAAGCATCTGCCTTCGGCTTAGGTCATGATCCCAGGGTCCTGGGATCAAGCGCCGCCTAGGGCTCCCTGCTCAGCAGGAAGCCTGTTCTCCCTCTCCCATTCTTCCTGATTGTGTTACCTCTCTCGCTGTGTCTCTGTCAAATGAATAAATAAAATATTTTTAAAAAGAAATGCTATGAAGAAAATAAAGTGGCAAAGTAGGATGGAGGGACTGATAGATCATTTTTTTTTAAAAAGATTTTATTTATTATTAATTTGACAGAGAAATTACAAGTAGATGGAGAGGCAGGCAGAGAGAGAGAGAGATAGGGAAGCAGGCTCCCTGCTTAGCAGAAAGCCGGATGCGGGACTCGATCCCAGGACCCTGAGATCATGACCTGAGCCGAAGGCAGCGGCTTAACCCACTGAGCCACCCAGGCGCCCCTGATAGATCATTTTTATTTCCCATCAGGCAATCAGGGAAACCCTCTGTGAGGAGACATTTGGGCAAAGCTCCCAGGGGCCTCTGAAAACGCGGGCCATGAGACACCCTCAGGTGATCCCATCAGAGCCTGTGTCTTATGCTCGAGACAGGACCTGTGGACCAAAGACTCTAGAAGCCAGAGCCCTCAAGGAAAAGATGCTGGAGAAGCAAAGGCAGCACCACAGTTACAGGGTCTGAGGCCCAGGTACTTAGACGTACAGACATACCTCTTCGTGTCGCACTTTGCAAATACTGCCTTTTCCATAAACTGAAGATCTGTGGCAGCAACCCTGCACTGAATGAGTCTGCCGGCACCACTTTTCCCAACAGCATCTGCTTACTTTGTGTTTCTGTGTTGCATTTTGGTAATTCTCTCAATACTTCAAACATTTTCATCATCACAGGTGTCTGTTGCAGTGATCTGGGATCAGTGACCTTTGCTGTGAACACTGATGTTGGGGGCATGAACCACGTCCAAATGAGAGAGCAAACTTAACTGATAAATGTGTGTGTTCTGACTGCTTGGCTAGCCATTCCATCTTTCTCCCTCTGCTCAGGCCTCCCTAGTCCGAGACGCAAGGATATTGAAATTAGGTGAGTTAATAACCCTGCACTGGCTTCCATGTGTTAAAGTGAGAGGAAGAGTCACACATCTCTCACTGTAAATCAAAAGCTAGAAATGATTAACCTTAGTGAGGAAGGCATGTCAAAAGCCAAGACAGACCAAAAGCTAGGCATCATTTGCCAAAAAGCCAAATTGTGAATGAAAAGGAAAAGTTCTTGAAGGAAATTAAAAGTGTTAGTCCACTGAACACACAAATACTAAGCAAAACAGACTTATTGCTGATAATGGAGAAAGTCTGAATAGTCTGGATAGAAGATCAAACCAGCCATGATGTTCTCTTCAGCCAATGTCTAATCCAGAGCAAGGCTCGAACTCTCTTCAATTCTAGGAAGGCTGAGAGAAGAAGCAGCTGCAGAAAAGCTGGAAGCCAGCAGAGGTGGTTCATGAAGTTTAAGGAAATAACCATCTTCGTAACATAAAAGTGAAGGGGCAGCAGCAAATTCTCCAGAAGGTCTGGCCAAGATAATTCATGAAGATGGCTACACTGAACAACAGGTTTTCACTATAGATGAAACAGTCTTATTGTGGAAGATGATGCCATCTAAGACTTCGTAGATGTTGATGCCTGGCTTCAAAGCTTCAAGCCCCTAACAAGAGAGACAAGCAGGACTCTCTTGTTAGGGGCTAAGGCAGCTGGTGACTTGAACTGAAGCCAGTGTTCCTTGACCACTCCAAAATCCAGGGCCCTTAAGAATTCTGCTAAATCCACTCTGCCTGTGCTCTATAAATGGGACAACAAAGCCTGGATGACTGCACATTTGTTTACAATATGGTTTACTGAATATCTTAAGCTCACTGTTGAGACCTATTGCTCAGGGGAAGAAACAGATTCCTGGAAAAACAGGACTGCTAACTAACAATGCAGTTGGTCACCCAAGAGCTCTGATGGAGATGGACAATGAGATTAATGTTTCCATCCCGCTGGCACAATATCCATTCCACAGGCCATGGAACAAGGAGTCATTTTGACTGTCAATTCTTTATTATTTAAGAAATACATTTCTTAGGGCTATATCTCTCATAGATCGTGATTCTTCTGATGCATCTAGGCAAAGTAAATTGGAAACCTTCTGGAAAGAATTCACCATTCTAGCTGTCATTAGGAACATTCATAATTCATGGGAAGAGGTCAAAATATCAACATTCCCAGGAGTGTAGAAGAAGTCAATGCCAACCCTCATGGGTTGAGAGGTTCCAGAATGGAGTGGAGCAAGTAGCGCAGATGTGGGGCAAATAGCAAGAGAACTAGAATTAGAAGTGGAGCCTGAAGATGGGATTAAACTGCTGCAATCTCATGATACAGCTTTAATGGATGAATGGTTGCTTCTTATGGATGAAGAAAGAAAGTAGTTTCTTGAGATGGGATCTTCTATTGGTGAAGACTGATGACGTGACAACAAAGGATTTAGAATATTACATAAGTTTAGTTGATAAAGCAGCAACAAGGGATGAGAAGATTGGTTCCAATTTTAGAAGAAGTTCTGCTGTGGGTAAAATACTACCAAATAGTATTGTATGCTACAGAGAAATTGTGAAAGGAAGAGTCAATAGGTGCAGTAAACTTCACTGTTGTCTTTTTTTGTTTGTTTGTTTTTTAAGATTTTATTTATTTGTCAGAGAAAGGAGCAAGAGTGAGCATAGGCAGACAGAGTGGCAGGCAGAGGCAGAGGGAGAAGCAGGCTCCCTGCCAAACAGGGAGCCTGATGTGGGACTCGATCCCAGGACACTGGGATTATGACCTGAGCTGAAGGCAGCTGCTTAACCAACTGAGCCATCCAGGCGTCCCTTCACTGTTGTCTTTTTAAAGAAATTACTGCAGCCACCTCAACCTTCAGCAACGGCCATCCTAATCAATCAGCAGTCTTTAACATAGAGGCAAGACCTGTCAGCAAAAAGATCAAGACCCCCTGAAAGCTCAGATGATGGCCTTCTTAGCAATAAAGTATTTTTAAATTAAGTAAGTACATTGTTTTTTAAAAATAATTCTATTGCCCATTTAATAGTATAGTATGAACATAACTTTTAAAAATACTGGCTCAGTGGGTTAAGCCGCTGCCTTCAGCTCGGGTCATCATCTCAGGGTCCTGGGATCGAGCCCCACGTCGGGCTCTCTGCTCTGCGGGGAGCCTGCTTCCTCCTGCCTCTCTGCCTACTTGTGATCTCTGTCTGTCAAATAAATAAATAAAATCTTTAAAAAAAAATACTGGGAAATAAAAATTCACTCAACTTGCTAATTCTGACATTCGCTTTACTGCAGTGGTCTGGAACTGAGCCCACAACATCTCTGAGGCAGGCTTGTGCCTACTGTTTAAAAAGCCCTCTGGTAACATCACATCCAACAAGGAATGCCACCACCCTTGAATTTTAGTTGAGAAAAGATTATATTAATGTCAGGTTCTGGAATCACGGTTCTGGAGGATACCAAGTTGAAGTGAGATTATCTGCTGTCAGAGGGGAGACCCGCAATGGCCTTTTTGGGTAACACAACTACGTGCACACTAGGGATGTGAAGGTAAGCCAGACAGTCTCTGCCCAAAGAGGGAGTCACCCTGGTGAAAAGATCACTTCAAAGCAGTGAGGGGCTGTCGTCGTGGTGGAGATATGCACCGGGAACTCCCCCAGTCTGGTAATAAGGGGCATCACAAGTCTTTGAAAGAGATGATGTGAACTGAGTTTTGTCAGACAAAAGACTTTTTCTAGAAGAGAACATGTCTTGAGTACAGGCAAAAGAGGTAAGAACAGAATGGTGTGTGTAAGGAATTACAAGCAAAGTTAGGCGGCTGAAACAAAAATGTAGAGTAGCTAAGTTTGTATTTTCACAACTTGAGGCACAGATGGGATTTAGTCTAGCTTCTTGACCTTCTCAAATCCTAGAATGCATCACAGCCGCCATTAACTCTATGGCTAATGGCTATTTGCTGTTTCTGATTATGTTGATTTTTGTTGCTGGAAGTGAAAACTTTACTAAAAGGCTACAAGGAGTGGAGCTGCTTCAAAGTGGCTTTCTTCCTTCATCCATCCAGGCCTCCACTGACAGCCACCTGTCCTTGGCTCTCTGCCCACTCCGTCCTCACCTGTCTCCCACTTTTACCTCTGTTCACAGTTCTCCTGCCTACTGTCCCACTTTCTGACTTCCATATTTCATCTCCTACTGTTCTCCCCTAATGGAAATGCTGTGCCCCAGTCCCGCAGAGGAAATCTTCCCAGACTGACATTGTCTGCATTTATCTTTCCTTCTTCGGAACTCCTACGTCACATGATCTACTGACTTATGAGAGCCAGACACCATGTTATTGGGTATATTGTTATGCTTGGCAAATATGTTTTGATAGATGACCTGTGGATGTTTTATGTAATAGATGTAATTTAAGTCACAACATAAGAGTTCTTAACCTGTGGTCCCAAAACTCCTTGACATTTTATATAACACTGTATGGGATGAGCATGGGGGCATGTCTGGGGGTCTTGGTATATAACTTGTTACTATGAAGGGGCCTATGACTCCAGAATGCTTCAGAACTATAGTATTGAGGCAATATTAGAAATATAACAAGTACTTCTTTGTTGCTTGTTACAGTCTTTGTTTTAAAGTGTATTTTGTCCCTCATAGGTATTTCTACCCCAGTTTTCTTTTCCCTTCCTTTTGCAGGATAAATATTTTTGCATCCCCTCACTTTAAATCTTTCAGTGTCTTTAGGTCTGAAAGGAGTCTCGTGTGGGCAGCATATAGATGGGTCTGCTTTGTTATTCATTCTGTCATCTTATGTCTTTTGACTGGAGCATGTAGTCTATTATATTCAAAGTAATTATTGACAAGTATGTGCTTATTGCCATTGTTTTATGATTATTTTTGTCATTCTTTGTTCATTTCTTCTCTTGCCCTTCTCTCATGGTTTGTTGGCTTTCTTTAGTGATATACTTGGATTCTTTTCTCTTTATTTTTTGCATATCTATTACATGTTTTTGATATCATTAGGTTTACATATAACATTTTCTGCATATAGTGGTTTATATTAAGTTGATGGTTGCTTAAGTTTGAACTCATTATAAAGCCATAGATTTTTACTCTCTTCTTCCCCCAACCACCATGTTTTAGATATATGGTATCATACTTAACATTCTTTTATTCTGTGACTCTCTTGACCCCCCTTTTTTGAGTTTTCTTTGTTTCAGAGGGGCAGCTCTGTGATTCATCAGTCTTACACAATTCACAGCACTCACCATAGCACATACCCTCTCCAATGTCCATCATCCAGCCATTCCATCCCTCCCACCCCCCTGCCCTCTAGCAACCCTCAGTTTGTTTCCTGAGATTAAGAGTCTCTTATGGTTTGTCTCCCTCTTTGGTTGCATCCTGTTTCATTTTTCCTTCCTTTCCCCTATGATCCTCTGTCTTGTTTCTCAAATTCCTCATTATCAGTGAGATCACCTGATAATTGTCTTTCTCTGATTGACTTATTTCCTCTGCATAATACCTTCTAGTTCCATCCACACTGCTGCAAATGGCAAGATTTTGGTTTTTTTGGATGGCTGCATAGTATTCCATTGTATATATATACCACATCTTCTTTATCCATTCATTTGGTAATAGACAGCTAGGCTCTTTCCATAGTTTGGCTATTGGGGACATTGCTGCTATAAACAATTGGGTGTACATACTCCTTCGGATCACTATGTTTGTATCTTTAGGGTAAATACCCAGTAGTGCAATTGCTGTATAGTGGTATTTTCAACTTTCTGAGGAACCTCCATGCTGTTTTCCAGAGTAGCTCCACCAGCTTGCATTTCCAACAACAGTGTAGGAGGGTTCCCCTTTCTCTGCAGCCTCGCCAACAGCTGTCATTTCCTGACTAATTTTAGCCATTCTGACTGGGGTGAGGTGGTATCTCACTGTGGCTTTGATTTTGTATTTCCCTGATGCCAAGTGATGTAGAGCATTTTTTCATGTGTTTGTTGGCCATCTGGATGTCTTCTTTGCCTAAATGTCTGTTCATGTCTTCTGCCCATTTCTTGATTGGATTATTTGTTCTTTGGGTGTTGAGTTTGATAAGCTTTTATAGATTTTGGATACTTTATCTTCATGACCGATTTTTATATATAGACTTAATTTTATTGCTTTTGTGCTTCCTACTTTTCTTATTCCTGATTATGGACTTTCCTTTCCATTCAAAAAATCCCCTTTAACATTTTTTGTAAGGCTAGTTTAGTGGTGATGAATTTCTTTAATTTTTGTTTGTCTGGGAAACTCTGTCTCCTATTCTGAAACATTAGCCTTGCTGAATAAAATATTTGTGGTTGCAATTTTTTTTTTCAGCACTTTGAATATATCATGTCTTCCTTCTGATCTGCAACGCTGCTGAAAAATCAGCTGATAGCCTTATGGGATGTCCCTTGTATGTAAGTTTTTTCTTGTTCTTAAAACTCTCTATCACTACCTTTTTGCCATTTTAATTACCATGTGTTTTGGTGTAAAAAGAGACAAAGAAGGACACTACATAGGCATAAAGGGAACAATCTAACAAGAAGATCATTGTAAATAACTATGCACCCAACATGAGAGGACCCAAATACATAGAGCGCCAGTGAACATAAAGGAAGTAATTGATAGTAATGCAATAATAGTAGGACACTTTAACATCCCATTTATATCAATGGAAAGATCATCCAAACAGAAAATCAACAAGGAAACAATAGCTTGGAATGATACATTGGACCAGATGGATCTAATAGACACATTCAGAACATTCCATCCTAAAACATCAGAATACACATTCTTTTCAAGTGCACATGGAACATTCTCAGATCAGATGTTAGGACACAAACCAACTCTCAACAATCCAAAAAGATCAAAGTCATACCATGCATCTTTTCATTCACAAGAAAAAAATCTGGAAGTAACAAAATACATAGAGGTTGAATAACATGCTACTAAACATGAATAGGTCAACCCAGAAATCAAACAGGAAATAAAAAAAATACATGGAGGCAAATGAAAATGAAATAGTCCAAAAATCTTTGGGATGTAGCCAGAGCTGTTCCAAGAGGGAAGTTTATAGCAACACAGGCCTACCTCAAGAAGGAAGAAAAACCTCAAACCTAACCTTATACCTAAAGGAGCTAGAAAAAGAACAAACAAAACCCAAAACCAGTAGAAGCAAGGAAATAATAAAGACAAGAACAGAAATAAATTGAAGGTAAAAACAAAACAAAAAACAAAAAATGCCACAAGAGAACAGATCAATGACACCAGGATCAATGAAACTAGTTCTTTGAAAAGGTCAACAAAATTGACAAACCTTTAGCCAGACTCATCAACAAAAAAAGAGGACTGAGAAATGAAAGAGAAAAAAAATAACCAATACCACAGAAATATAAAGGGTTGTAAGAGAATATTATGAAAAGCTATATGCCAACAAATTGGACAGCCTAGAAGTAGATAAAATCCTAGAAACATATAACCTCCTAAAACTCAAATAAAAATTTGAATAGACCAGTTACCAACAATGAAATTGGATCAGTAACCACAAACTCCCAACAAACAAAAGTCCAGGACCAGATGCTTCACAGGTGAGTTTGACCAAGCATTTAAAGAGGAGGTTAAGACCCATTCTTCTCAAACTATTCCAAAAAATAGTAGAGGAAGGAAAGTTTCCAAATTCATTCTATAAGGCCAGAATTACCCCAATACCAAAACCAGATGAACACACTACAAGAAAGGGGTGCCCAGATGGCACAGTTGGTTAAGAATCTGACTCTTGATCTCAGGGTCATGAGTTTAACCCCTACTTTGGCCTTCAAGCTGGGCATGGGTGGAGCCTACTTAAAAAAAAAAAGGCACTATAAAAAAGAGACCTATAGACCAATGTCTCTAATGAGCATAGACACCAAAGTCCTCAACAAAATACTAGTAAACCTAATCCAGCAATATATTAGGAAAAAAATCATTCACCACAATCAAGTGGGATTTATTCCTGGGATGCAAGGGTGGTTCAATATTCACAAAAGAATCAATGTGATACATTGATTAGAGACAGGATTAAAATCAGAGACAGGATTAAAAACCACGTGATCATTTCAGTAAATACAGAAAAAGTGAAAAGTATTTGACAATGTACAACATCCATTCATGATAAAAACTCTACAAAGCAGGTGTAGAGGGAACAAACCTCAACATAATAAAGGCCAGATATGAAAGAAAGGAAGGAAGGAAAGAGAGAGAAGGAAAGAATAAAAGGCCATACATGAAAAATCCAAAGCTAACATCATACTCAATGGTGAAAGATGGAGAGCTTTCCCCCTAAATCAGAAACAAGACAAGGATGCCCACTCTCACCATTTTTATTAAACATAATACTGGAAGTCCTAGCCACAGCAATCAGACAAGAAAAAGAAATAAAAATCATCCAAATTGGTAAGGAAGAAGATAAACCTTTCACTATTTGCAGATGACATGATACTACCTCTAGAAAACCCTAAAGACTCCACCAAAAAATTAGTAGAATAAATGAATTCATAAGGATGCATAATACAAATTCAATATACATTAGTCCATTGCATTTCTACACACCAGTAATGAAGTAGCAGACAGAGAAATTAAGAAAAAAGTTCCATTTACAAGTGCACCAAAAATAATAAAATACCTAGGAATAACTTTCAGGAGGTGAAAGACCTGTATTCTGAAAATTATAAAACAGCAATGAAAGAAATGGAAGATGACACAAACCAATGGAAAGATATTCCAAGCTCATAGATTGGGAGAACAGATATTGTTAAAAATGTCCCTACAACTCAGTTAATCTACAGATTGAATGCAATCCTTATGAAAATGCCAACAGCATTTTTCACAGAACTAGAACAAATAATCCTAAAATTTGTATGGAACCACAAAAAAACTCCATATAGTGAAAGAAGTCTTGAGAGAGAACAAAACTGGAGGTA
The DNA here is from genome assembly GCF_011764305.1 of Mustela putorius furo. Taxonomy (NCBI): domain Eukaryota; kingdom Metazoa; phylum Chordata; class Mammalia; order Carnivora; family Mustelidae; genus Mustela; species Mustela putorius. The sequence continues at coordinate 39,086,635 of NW_025421987.1, forward strand.
TCACAATCCCAGATTTCAAGATATACTACAAAGCTGTGGTAATCAAAATAGTACAGTACTGGCACAAAAGTAGACACACTGACCAATGGAATAGGATAGAGAGCTCAGAAATAAACCAATGATTATATGGGCAATTAATCTTCAAAAAAGGAGGTAAGAATATGCAATGGGAAAGGATGGACAGTCTGTTCAACAAATGTGTTGGGTAAATTGGACAGCTACATGCAAAAGCAAGAAACTGGACCACTTAATTACACCGTATAGAAAAACTTAACATGGATTAAAGACCTAAATGTAGGGCGCCTGGGTGGCTCAGTGGATTAAGCCGCTGCCTTCGGCTCAGGTCATGATCTCAGGGTTCTGGGATCGAGTCCCGCATCGGGCTCTCTGCTCAGCAGGGAGCCTGCTTCCCTCTCTCTCTCTCTCTCTCTCTCTCTGTCTACTTGTGATTTCTCTCTGTCAAATAAATAAATCTTAAAAAAAAAAAAAAAAAAGACCTAAATGTAAGAACTAAGACCATGAAAATCCTAAAAGAGAGTATAGGCAGTAATTTCTTGGACATCAGCCACAGCAACATTTTTCTAGATAGGTCTCCTAAGGCAAGAAAAACAAAAGCAAAAATAAACTATTGGGACTACATCAAAATAAAAAACTTCTGCAAAGGAAACAATCAACAAAACAAAAAGACAGCCTACAAAATGGAGAAGATATTTGCAAATGATATGTCCAATAAGGGATTAGTGCCCAAAATATATAAAAATCTTATACAACTCAACACAAAAAAGCAATCTGATTAAAAAATGGGGCCGAAGACATGAAGATGTATTTCTCCAGAGAAGACATACAGATGGCCAAACGGCACATGAAAAGATGCTCAACATCACTCATCATCAGGGAAATGCAAATTAAAACCCTAAGAAATAACAAATGTTGCAAGGATGTGGAGAAAAAGGTACACTTGTGCACTGTTAGGAATGCAAACTGATGCAACTGCTGTAAAAAATAGTACGGAGGTTCCTCAAAAATTAAAAATGGAACTACCCTATGATCAGGTAATTCCACTGGGTATTTTTTTTTTTTTTACTTAAAAAAAAAAAAAGATTTTATTTATTTATTTATTATTATTATTGTAATTTAATTTTAAAAATTTTCAGCGTAGCAGTATTGTGTTTGCACCACACCCAGCGCTCCATGCAATCTGTGCCCTCTCCAATACCCACCACCTGGTTCTCCCAACCTCCCACACCCCGCCCCTTCAAAATCCTCAGATTGTTTTTCAGAGTCCATAGTCTCTCATGGTTCACCTCCCCTTCCAATTTCCCTCAACTCCCTTCTCCTCTCTAACTCCCCTGTCCTCATGGTATTTGTTATGCTCCACAAATAAGTGAAACCATATGATAACTGACTGACTCTGCTTGACTTATTTCACTCAGCATAATCTCTTCCAGTCCTGTCCATGTTGCTATAAAAGTTCGGTATTCATCCTTTCTGATGGAGGCATAATACTCCGTAGTGTATATGGACCACATCTTCCTTATCCATTCGTCCATTGAAGGGCATCTTGGTTCTTTCCACAGTTTGGTGACCGTGGCCATTGCTGCTATAAACATTGGGGTACAGATGGCCCTTCTTTTCACTACATCTGTTTCTTTGGGGTAAATATCCAGTAGTGCAATTGCAAGGTCAGAGGGAAGCTCTATTTTTAATTTCTTGAGGAATCTCCACACTGTTCTCCAAAGTGCCTGCACCAACTTGCATTCCCACCAACAGTGTAAGAGGGTTCCCTTTCTCCACATCCCCTCCAACACATGTTGTTTCCTGTCTTGCTAATTTTGGCCATTCTAAGTGGTGTAAAGTGGTATCTCAATGTGGTTTTAATTTGAATCTCCCTGATGGCTAGTGATGATGAACATTTTTTCATATGTCTGATAGCCATTTGTATGTCTTCATTGGAGAAGTGTCTGTTCATATCTTCTGCCCATTTTTTTATATGATTGTCTGTTTTGTGTGTGTTGAGTTTGAGGAGTTGTTTATAGATCCTGGATATCAACCTTTTGTCTGTACTGTCATTTGCAAATATCTTCTCCCATTCCGTGGGTTGCCTCTTTGTTTTGTTGACTGTTTCCTTTGCTGTGCAGAACCTTTTGATTTTGATGAAGTCCCAAAAGTTCATTTTCGCTTTTGTTTCCTTTGCCTTTGGAGACGTATCTTGAAAGGTTGCTGTGGCTGATATGAAGAGGTAACGTTACTGCCTATATTCTCCTCTAGGATTCTGATGGATTCCTTTCTCACATTGAGGTCTTTTATCCATTTTGAGTTTATCTTTGTGTACGGTGTAAGAGAATGGTCGAGTTTCATTCTTCTACATATAGCTGTCCAGTTTTCCCAGCACCATTTATTGAAGAGATTGTCTTTTTCCCACTGTATATTTTTTCCTATTTTGTCGAAGATTATTTGACCATAGAGTTGAGGGTCCATATGTGGGCTCTCTACTCTGTTCCACTGGTCTATGTGTCTGTTTTTACGCCGGTACCATGCTGTCTTGGTGATCACAACTTTGTAGTAAAGCTTGAAATCAGGTAACGTGATGCCCCCAGTTTTATTTTTGTTTTTCAACATTTCCTTAGCGATTCAGGGTCTCTTCTGATTCCATACAAATTTTTGGATTACTTGCTCCAGCTCTTTGAAAAATACTGGTAGAATTTTGATCAGAATGGCATTAAAAGTATGGATTGCTCTAGGCAGTATAGACATTTTAACAATGTTTATTCTTCTGATCCAAGAGCATGGAATGGTCTTCCATCTTTTTGTGTCTTCTTCAATTTCTTTCATGAGTGTTCTGTAGTTCCTCGAGTACAGATCCTTTACCTCTTTGGTTAGGTTTATTCCCAGGTATCTTATGGTTCTTGGTGCTATAGTAAATGGAATCGATTCTCTAATTTCCCTTTCTGTATTTTCATTGTTAGTGTATTAGAAAGCCACTGATTTCTGTACATTGACTTCGACAGAGATCACAAGTAGGCAGAGAGGCAGGCAGAGAGAGAGAGGAGGAAGCAGGCTCCTCCTGAGGAGAGAGACTGATGCGGGGCTCAATCCCAGGACCCTGGAATCATGACCTGAGCCAAAGGCAGAGGCTTTAACCCACTGAGCCACCCAGGCACCCCTCCACTGGGTATTTACTCAGAATATAAAAACATTAATTTGAAAAATGTAAGCACCCCCACGTTTATTGCAGCACTGTTTACAATAGCCACATATGGAAGCAATACAATAAATTAAGGAGATGTGGTGTGTATGTGTGTGTGTGTGTGTGTGTGTATTATACGAACAAAACACACACACACACACACACACACACATATATATATAATGGTATATTATTCAGCCATAAAAAGAATGGAATCTTGCCATTTGCAACAAATGGATGGATCTAGAGGGTAGGTATAATGTTAAGTAAAGTAAGTCAGAGAAAGACAAATACCGTATGATTTCACTTACATGTGGAATTTAAGAAATAAGAAAGAGACAACAACAAAAAAGCCCCAGAATTTTAAATGCAAAGAACAAACTGGCGGTTGCTGGAGGGGAGAGGGCTATGGGGATGGGTGATACAGGTGAAGGGGATTAAGAGTGCATTTACTGTTTAAGAAACAAAACAGATGAATACAGGGGAAAGGGAGGAAAAATTAGATTAAAAGCAGAGAGGGAAGCAATCCATAAAAAACTCTTAACTATAGGAAACAGAGGGTGGCTGGGGAGGAGGTGGGTGGGGGAATGGGATAAATGGGTGATGCGCATTAAGGAAGATACTTGATGTAATGAGCACTGGATATTATATGCCACTGACGAATCACTGACCTCTACCTCTGAAACTAATCTATGTCAACTAAATTGAATTTAAATTAAAAATAAAAAAGTTTAGCAAAAAGTACACATTTGTTCTGTTAAAGACTCAGAGTGCACATTTAATATATTAAAGGCTCTGAGATTTCTCTAATAAGCCCCTTTAATTTTCATTAACGAGGTGTACTTATTGTTATGAGCACTGAGTATAGAATTGTTGAATTACTATATTGTACACCTGAAACTAACACTGCATATTAATTATACTGGATTTAAACAATGAGGATAATAATAGTAATTGCTCAGTCATGGAGATGTCATTTATCCAGTGCCATCACATATGTAAGACAAATAGAACAGTATCTATAATATTAAAAAAAAATCTACTGGTTCATGCACGAGGAGCCAGACAAGCACACAGCTGAGCTCTCGCGGGAGAACTCCACAGCTGAGCTCTCGCTGGAGTACTGATGATGAGACACCTAGGTCTGGCTGACATCTTGTCCCACCAAGTATAAAATTCCAGATTTACAGATTGTAACTATGTAATTATAAATTAATACATTGAGAAGTGATATAAATATGTAAGATTATGCCTCATGTTCTTATTAGGATCATCTCAGTGTTACTGAACTTTTAAGATGAGGCCTCACACTAATAAATGTCTCTCCTTCCTTCCCTTTCCCCCACAAATATTCTAGATAATGTTCTTTAATTCATATAACATTGAATAAGAACTTGAATATCAATTTTTAAATGTTCTTTTTAAAAGTTCCTTTTAAAAGACCCGTGATTAAACAATAGGGTCACTCCTGCAAGATAATGCATCCATTCATTTCCGGACCGAGTATCACAGTACCCGCTCTGCACCTGTACTGGGCATTACCACCACCTGGGAACACAGCACTGAGTAAGATGCGGCACTTCTACTGTTGGGAGGGACAGACGATAAATAAATGTGTAACTTCAGACAGTCTTCAGTGCTATGAAGAAAACAGGGTGGGACAGTGGCTAGACAGGGATATGGAGACTGGGTAGTCAGGGAGGTGCACCGATCAGCTTGTGTGAAAGCTCCAAGGAAGCCACGAGGTCTGTCTGAGGAGCCGTGGAGGGGTCAGCCATGGAGGACGGAGCTAAGATGGAAGCCATCAAGTCCTGGTGATGATTTTTCTTTTTTTTAAATTTTTTTTAAATTTATTTTTTATTTATTTATTTTTAAAGATTTTATTTATTTATTTGACAGAGAGAAATCACAAGTAGATGGAGAGGCAGGCAGATAGAGGGAGAGAGGGAAGCAGGCTCCCTGCTGAGCAGAGAGCCCGATGTGGGACTCGATCCCAGGACCCTGAGATCATGACCCGAGCCGAAGGCAGTGGCTTAACCCACTGAGCCACCCAGGCGCCCCAGATTTTTTTTTTTTAATTGAGAGAGTGAGCAAGAGAGACGGAAGACAGAGAGTGCATAAGTAGGGGAGGGAGAAGCAGACTTTTTGCTGAGCTGGGAGCCCAATGCAGGGCTTGGCTCAATCCCAGGACCCTGGGATCACGACTAGAGCTAAAGGTAGACGCACAACCTGAGTGAGCCACCCCTGGTGATGCTTTTATATCAACTAGAAACTGGCTGAGAATTTATTTCTTGTTGAATGCATGGATTCCCATATTGATTTCCTAACTTCAAGCCCTGCATAGGACCACTATCTTACTACTGTATCTTACAGTTTACAAACAAGACTGAATTAGAAAACTGGTGAAGGAGGTGGGCTACAAGAAGAAGAGAATGGTCTGGAGTCAGAGAGCCTGACTCAGAGCCCAGGCTCCATCATTTGGTATTTGTGTACTAAATCAATCTGCTACTTGCAGCTTCTGTTTCCTTGCCTGAAAATGGAAATCCTGACACTGCCCCCCTCCTCTCTGGGGTGTGTGAACACCCTCTCTGGCAGTCCTGCGCCACACTGGGCAACTGTCCCAGTGAATCTCTCAGTCTGTACATGGCAGCTGAGAAACAGAAAGAAAATAAAGGTGGACAAACAGGATGTTTAATAACAACACTCGAACATCGACAGTAAATAAAACATAGCTATTATTTGGGGGCTAAGCAGTGCTAAGTGAGGTACCATGTTACCCTGTTTAGTCTTCTCAACAATGCTGTTAGATTGGTTCTGTTGTTATCCCCATTTTACAAAAGAGGACCGGGAAGTTCTGAAAGGTTATTTGTCCAGGGTCATGCAGACCCAGTCTTAAACGGCAACCTTCAAAGGGAAGCATTTATTCAAATGCAAGTCCTCTGGGTATCCTCACTCATTGCTTATTTTATTTTAGACCAAATTAGAATCAACTTGCTTATTGTTTTCCTGGCCCACAGATTTCAGTAACCTGTAAACAAGGGTGAGTAGGGTTTGCTGGTGGTGGGCACCTTAGTGGCAAGACAGGAATGCTTTTATAAAAACGAGACATTTGCAAAGGCACATACAAGCAAATGAAAACAAAGGAACCAAAAATTAATCTGGGTGCAGTGAGTTAGGGGTCATTTCTCCAGTTAAAGAACAATCTTCCCGCCTCAGAGCTTGGAGGCATCCGCCCACCACATCATGCTCATAAGCAATGACTACTGATCATTAAAACACAGATCATTTGTTTACTCTCAAGGGAAAGTATGTAATAAAATTTAGAACATTTCCATCCAAAATACTTAAAATTAGGAATCCAAGCAAAAATGTATATAAGAATAGCTTATAGGACACAAAATGTATATAAGAATAGCTTATAGGACACTGGCTTAAGTAAGACATCACTTACTGGCTTATGTAAGACATCACTGTATTATAAATATTAATAGGATGGAGAGAATGAGATAATGTTCTTTAATTCATATAACATTGAATAAGAACTTAACAAAACAACAGTTATGGACATCTGGATTGCACCTAATTTTCTTACATGATTCCACTACTGTAAAGTTCCAAGCCAGGCAACACAAAATTATAGCCTCGAAGGCTGCATCCTTAGGCCAAAGTGAAAAGAAACCCAAGGATGTACTCATTATAAAAGTCAGGGGAGCCCTTTACCTTTGGAGGGAAGGGCACGGCTTGTAATTGGGAAGGGGCCCATGGGGATTTCCAGGGGCCAGCAGCGTCCTATTTCTTTTTTTTTTTTTTTTAATTTTTTTTTTATTTGACAGAGAGAAATCACAAGTAGATGGAGAGGCAGGCAGAGAGAGAGAGAGGGAAGCAGGCTCCCTGCTGAGCAGAAAGCCCAATGCAGGACTCAATCCCAGGACCCTGAGATCATGACCTGAGCCGAAGGCAGCGGCTTAACCCACTGAGCCACCCAGGCGCCCCCAGCGTCCTATTTCTTGACCTCAGTGGTGGTGACATGGGAGTCCACTTGACAGTAATTCATTAAGCTGTATCTGTATGATTTAAGCACTTTTTTATATTATTGGTGTATTTCAGAGTAAATGTTAAAGACAACTTCAGAGATAAACCTGCACGACTAATAGACAGTAATACTTTGCTCAGGTGATTCATGTATTTCTCATCATTTCACCCTCTGGAAAGCCCCTGTGAGGCAGAGAGGGCAGGCATCCTCCTCCCCCTCATTTTAAGATGGAGACCCAAGAGTTCCAGGGGTTTCCAAAGAGTCACTGGATGAGCTGGGCCTACCCCCGCTGTCTGGTTAGCTTCAAGTACCCAGCTCTCCGAGCCCTTACCTCATCCATAAGCCATATCCCAGGCAAAGAATACACTGTGGAAGAGTTATGAAGTCCGAGTGAATTTCCTCAGAAATCAGAACCTCACCTGTCATGATGTTCCACTGCAATCTCATGCTTGCTCTGGGAAACAATCTGGGCCTCCCTGACCATAGTAAACCAGGCCCTGAATATCTTCTTCTGAAGAAAATGTACCCACAGTTTTTGTACTTCTTCCTCCAGATCAGTCACGTACTGGGGATGAAGAAAGGAATAGAAGTGAGACAAATAATATCACAGACAAAGAATTATAGCAAATAAACAGTACAAAAGAGAACTGCAACAAATACAAAAGAACAAAGGACACTGGGGGGCGGGGACAAAGAGAAAAAGATAGCATGGCAGCCAAGATAATATCCTCTGCAATGTATTAAAAAAACAATGGAGCCAGAGGTGTGGAAACTGTTCTAAGCCTGAGGGGGTAGGTTTCTAGTAAAATCACTTAAGCAATTATGGGATAAGCAACAAGAAATGAGTATAAAAGCAAAAGCTGATGTAATGTTACATTAAGTTTATAAACAGTTTATGGACACTCTGTGTAAAAAGTGTTTTATACTTAGGAATAATTGATTTGACATTTTCATATTCATTTCAAAGCAAGGAACAGGACCGACTATTCTATATTATTCTTGAAAAGAAAAAAAAAAAGAAAAACAATAGTTATGGACATCTGGATTGCACCTAATTTTCTTACATAGGATTGAGCAGAGACATGTATTTAAAGCTTCCTTCCCTGTATGGCCTTACCTGTAGCCAGCTCCGGATAACTCTCCGAAGCAACATTTGGCAATAGAACTGATCAGCCCGGGCTGTGTTCCTAGCCAGGACTTCCTGACTATACTGGAACCAGGACAGCAGGCATTTTCTCTGTAGAGCCAAAGAGTGATGTTCTTCAGCCACCTGGACAATTTTTTAAATGAGAAAAGGAATTTATCCCTTGTATGTTTAATCACTTAAGGAACTACATACCACCTTGGCAAATAATGCCATAAACTACTTGTAAGTCACTATGGAGGGAATAATCTTAAGGGCATTCAGACTATGTCCTAAGAGCTCTTCTACTGACCCTATTTTATGGGGGTTTTAGATTCACATCATGCACAGCCTTGCAGTGCTGACTCCCCAAAGACCACAGTGACTGGCTGGTTATTTGGAAAATGGAATAAACCTCCAAAGCCATTATTTCACTTGCATCAAGTTTCGAAGTGTGTAGGTGATGATATTCTCAGTTTGTTCTCCTGGAGCTTGGACAGCAACTCCATAATAAACCTCTCTATTATGTACTTAACCACTGTCTAACTGAGGAAATGCCAATACTTTCAACTAGTTTTCTAGTATGAGCTATCACCAGCATTGAAATTTAGACATTGTTAATAAACTACAAAAACATTTGATAGGAAAATAACAGGATGAATAATTTAATGTATTACCAACTTAAAAGGTTCAGAAAGAGCATTCCAAAATAAACATGAGTTTATGAATTTTAAAAGGTAACTGTTATATTCTTTTAAGAGGCAGGCAGGAAAAACCCTTCCCTCTCAATCCTATCCATACAATTACACCGTTTTCGAAGCCTTGCCTAACCAGCCAGCACCATGAATGGGAGTGATCCAAGTGAATCTCTTGACAGTCCTTCTTATTGGCCCAAATGACCATCCAGGAGGCCACTGGGGCACTCGAAACCACTGTCTGGCCCGACTCATCCCAGGCTTTGCTTTGCTTCCTGCTCTTTGTCCTCTGGGAAAACAGAGAACCAGGAAGAAAAAGATTATCAGAAGGTCTCAAAGAAGTTCTGAAATGGTTTTTGGATTAAATATCCTATAGTATACTGAGTTTAAGGGAAAAATGCTAAATAACTTCTGAAAAAATGTTACAAACAAGGCAGGAACTGTTTAACTGGATCTTTCTTTTTTCTTAATTTTTTTGGTATCCCTTCCCAGAAGCCAACTCAGTTGGGTAAAAGAAGCTACCCCTTCCTTTTACTGTGCTCCAGAACTTTTCCTTTTATTTATTTTTTAACTTTCACCTGGTGGTTACCATCTACCTTAATATTCTGGTTCTGACAGTTTAATGGTGTGCCAGAACTGGGTTGCTTTCCTGGACTGTGTTTCCAGGTGCTGGCTACACTTTGGCTTTGTAACCAATGTGCGATGTGACTTCAAGAAGTCAGTACTCTCTAAGGCTCAGTGCCCTTATTACAAATAGAAAGAGGTGGAGAGGACTGCTAATGCTCTAAAATTCTACTACCTTGTCATGACAGACTGAATAGTAGGCTCTCAGGGAAGGCCATGTCCTGATCCCTGGAACCTGTAAATATGTTACCTTATGTGGTACAAGGGACTTTGCAGATATGATCAAGTGAAAGATTGTAAAATGGGGAGATTATCCTGTATGATATGCAAGAGCCCTAAATGTAATCACAAGAATGCTTGTCAGAGGGAGGTGACAGGGTCAGCATCAGTGTATGTGACCTGAAAGCAGAGAGAGGAGTGATTCGAGGAGGGAGCTGAGAGCAACAGGATGCCGGTGGCCACTGGAAGGTGAAAGAGACTCAGAAACAGATTCCACCCCCCTTGGAACCACCAGAAGGAAGGTGCCCTGCTGATACTCAGACCTTGGTCCAGCAAGTCCAGTTCTAAGTTAGTATATGTGTTACTGTAAGTTGCTAATGTTGCGGTAATTTGTTGTAACAGCAATAGGAAGCGAATGCACTTGTTATGAGCTAGAGAGGTGATTCCCAAAATGTGGTGCTCAGATCACTCAGAATTCCCCAGGCTACTTATTAAAAATGCAGATTCCCTGACGCACACCAGCCAGCATCTCAGACATACCGAGAATACCTGGCGGTGGAACCAGGAATGTATATTTTTATAAGATCTCCAGATGAATGGATAACAGGTTTTATGAACAGAAAAGTTTGGAAAGGCTGGTTTCAGATTTGTCTTCCTGTTTTTCTTTTAATTGGGTTTTTCTGTATTTAAAGCCTATAGTTGTCATTTTCAGATCAAACTCCAGTTTCTATTTTTTTATTTAAATAAAGAAATAGAAAAATTTTAATTTGGTTATTCACCCATAGATTCAATTTGTTTCAGCATTTTATACCTTTTTTGAATTCATTCAAATACTAGAACCAAAAAAGAAGAGCTGATAGGAATATAAGAATGAATCTTTCCATTCGCTGTCTGCTTTTCCTTTGCGTATTAATAAATGAACCCCCGCCCCCAATATACAAAAGCCAGATAAAACAAAACTAGAAGCATTCAGTTAGATAGCAAATGATCTTTGTAAGGAAATTTTCAGTTCAAATTTCAAATTTCATTTCCAAATTCATTCACTCAGAAGACTAGAGAGTCAGCCCTTCTCTCTCATTACAAGGAAAAAGCCACAGCAAAATAGCAATGACTCGGGGCACAGATGGATCCTCTTGCCCTCAGGCCAGATCACCACAAATGGCCTTCCTCAGCTGGTTTGGAATACTCAGTAATTCCAGAACCATTGGTAAGGAGGCTGAGGAAAAAAAATCAGGGACAGAGGGAAAAAACAATTTTGGGAAGGTAAAAAAGTATGAAAAACAAGGAGAGAACAAACAGAATGAAGAATGAATAGGAAGGGAGCCTACGTCACGTTTCCAGAGCAGCATTACTCAACTTAATGGGGCTCATGATACTTGGTTTTCATAACCCCAAACGCTAGTTTTACTCTTCAATATTAACCTGGCCAAATGTGTAAGCAATAGCGGTCATACCTAGAATCACTGTGCTTATTTTTAAACAATTCTAAAAATAACATCTCATCTATTTTGAGCTTCTGATCATTTAGTTTAGAATGCCCTGCCCTATGCACTGGGTAAGTTTGAAGCTTGATTTACTTGATTTTATATATCTGTGTGGCAGAGTAGGTTATGGTTCCCTATAATAGGATTACAGATCCCTACTCTTTGTATGTGATTTCATAATGCCTCTCAATGAAGTAGATGGAACTTTTCCTCCTCTTAACGACCTTGAGTGTGTCTCTGTGATTTGCTTCGGCCAATGAAATGTTAGTGGACAGGATACAAGGAGAGATGTTGTGTGGGTTGTTTACATCATTGGGTTTAGTTGTTGCACAGTAGACATTTGCCAGGTGAAAAGCACGGCCTGAATTACTGCTGAAGCCAGAAAGAGGCTGTGGAGAGACCTGAATATAATCCACAGCTGGCCCACAGACGTGTGAGTAAGAAACAAATGTCTAAATTGCAAGCCGCTGATTTTTGAGGGCGTTATGCAGCTTTATTCAAACAGAAACCTAATACCTTATGGTAATTATTTCCTCTTTATGAGAAACATGGCTAAAATTGAGAGAAGCCTCTATTCATCTTACTTTAAAGAAGTCTTTAATAAAAAATCTACTCACTTTGTTTCCAACCTGCACAATTATAGAAATCTTTCTCTGTCTTGGAAGACCAAATCTGAACTCTTATCCAAAACAAAGAATTACATACACTCGATTAGCTTTTATTTTTAGCTTTTAAATCACCAAGCAGCCCTCAATTTGAATTGGGTGTTTATTCCATTTGAAAAGTCCATTTTGTAATTTTGGAAGGAAGCGTGTGACACCATACCTGGATGTTTTGCTTGTTTTGCAGTCTCAATCTCTTCCAAGGTTCCAGGCCTTTTTTCCTTAGCAACATCCTTTCATAATGTTCTTTGGCGACTGCTTCCAGCTGCTGATTCCTCTTAATTCTCTTCTGCTTCTCTAGTTCTTTCTGGGAAAAATTCAAACGTGAAAATGCTGAGAAGGGACCAAGATGGTGACATAGGTGGTCCTGGACTTCCTTCCGGCCTTGGATGCATTCAGTGTATAGCTACATACAGAGCATTTCCCTCTGTTAGAAATCTAGAAACTAGCTGAGTGACTCTTCCCTATCAGGTGAATGAGGAAAACACCCATATCAAATTGGGTAGGAAGGACTGAAACAGGCTTCTGACATAAACCCCATCCCTGGCACAGCACCATACAACAGGGAGGGAACTCCTAACTTGGAAATTCTCTCTGAGGAACGCAGGGTTTGGACTGCATATCTGGCACTTCATCTTTTAAAACAACTACTCAGGAAAAGGGCCATAAAATGACTGCCTCTGAAAGCTACTGGGGCTTGTGTCCACGAGATATACAAAATGATAGGAAACAAAGAAACAGTTCTTAATGGATGTGTGCACACTTCCTATGGCTATCCCCTTAGGGTTCAGACCTGAAAGAGCAGACAAATATGCCCATCTCCCAGTCGCTCTGAAAGCGGTTTGACCATATGGTAAGCTAATTCCTGTGGGTGCAGATTCTAATTTAGCACACTTTTAGGGGTTGGTTGTGGTCTTCCCCAAAGGAAGTGCCCTATAGACTCTTATTCTGCCTTTTCCCTCTTGCTCACTCCAATAAAACCAAACAACCAGCATCTCTCTGGAAGGAGCTTGGACACAATCTGGTTACCCAACATTTATGATTACCACTTGAGGGATGGGACCCTGGTTTACTTGGCTCAGAAAGCCAGTGGAGCTTACATTTACAAGTTCTATAGGACTGTAACAAAGAAGTAATTTTTAAATGGGTGTAGAAGCACCCTTCTCCCCATGTGGACTCAGTGCAGAGGGAGCAGGCAAAATACATCTCATAGTTTCTCCCTGGAAGGGGCTTAGTTACCCTACATTCCCAGCTACTACTTGAGGGTACAGTGTTGTTGTTTTTTAAATATATTTTTCTTCTTTTCCTTTATTAATTATTTTTATTAACATATAATGTATTATTTGCCCCAGGGGTACAGGTCTGTGAATTGTCAGGTTTACACATTTCACAGGAGGGTACAGTTTTATAATCAGCTAATCAGCTTGGATCTAGGTGCTGACTGAGATTTTCCCCTTTGGGACACTGACAAGTATTGGTACAGCTCAACTACTGGGAGCTAAGAACAAAGACAACAGACTGGATGAAGGCTAAGGTCAAGAACCTGGGTGAGACTGACTGATAAGGTTCATCTCCCACAAGAGACCGCTCTGTCAAGACTATGAGAGGTGGCTGCTTTATCTCATGTGCAGAAACCAACAGGAAGAGTCAAGAAAAGTAGAGATGGGAATATCTTCCAATGAAAGGAACAAGATGAATCTCTAGAAATCAATCTTAATGAAATAAATGATTTACTCAATAGACAATTCAAAACAGTGATCATAAAAAAATGCCCACTGAGTAATGCATGAACAAAGAATTTCACCAAAGAGATACAAAATATATATTAAAAAACCCCCAAACATAAATCATATAGCTGAAGAATACAGTAACTGAACTGAAAAATTTGAAAAAGGGTTCAACATCAGGCTATATCAGGCAGAAGAAAGGATAAGCCAATTTAAAGACAGAGCAGAGAATTAATCCAATCAGGGTCAAAAGGAAAAAAGAATGAAGATAGCATAACGGACTGACAGGACATCATTAAGGGTAGAAATATAAGCATTACAGGGGTTCCAGAAGAAAGGAGGGGGCAGAAAGCTTCTTTAGAGAAATACTGGCTGAAAAATTCCCTGGGGAAAGAAACAGACATCTGTATTCAGGAAACCCAAAGAATACCAAACAATATACATCTAAAGAGGGACACACCAAGACAATTAAACTGTTAAAAGTTAAAGAAAAGTAGAGTATCAGCAAGAGAAAAGCAACTTGTTACATACAAGGGCACTCCCATAAGACAATCAACTAGTTTTTTTAGCAGAAACCTTGTAGGACAGAGGGAGTGGGATGATATATTCAAAGTGCTAGAAGAAAAAACCAGCTAAACAAGAACAGTCTACCCAGCAAAGATGTCCTTCAAAATTGAAGGAGAAATAAAAGAATTTTCCAGACAAACCAAAGCAAAATAAATTCATTACCACTAGACCAGCCTTACTCAAATCCCAACACTGAAAAGGACTAATTCAGGGGGCAACTAGGTAGCTCAATTGGTTAGGTATCCGACTCTTGGTTTTGCCTCAGGTCATGATCTCAGAGTCCTGAGATCCAGCCCTGCATCAGGATCTCTGCTCATCCAAAGTCTGCTTCCCTGCCCCTTCTATCTCAAACAAACAAATAAATAAATAAATCTTTTTTTTTTTTCTTAAAAGGGCTTTAAGTTGAAGTGAAGGACACTAGCTAGTAACATAAAAGCATGTGAAACTGTAAAATTCACTGGTAAAGGTATATATATAAATAGTTTAATAGAAAATAATACGGTAATGGTGGTAGGTGAATCTCTTACAACTCTAGTATAAAGGTTAAAAGACAAAAGTTTTAATATAACTATAATAATAATTTGTTAATGGATACACACTATAAAAGATGTAAATTGTGGGGTGCCTGGGCGCTCCAGTCAGTTGACCATCTGACTCTTGGTTTTAGCTCAGGTTGTGGTCTCAGGGTTGTGAGCTCAAGTCCCACATCGGGCTCTACACTCAGCATGGAGTCTGCTTCAGATTCTCTTTCTCCTCCTCTACCCCTCCCACTCATGTTCTCTCTCTAAAATAAATAAATAAAATCTTTTAAAAAAAGATGTAAATTGTGACATCAAATACAAACTTTGGGAGTGGGAGTATAAAAATGTAGAGGTTTTACATACATTTGAAGTTATAGCTTAAAACAGACTGTTAAAACTACAAGACGTCTTATGCAAGCTTCATGCAACCACAAAGCATAAGCCTATAGTAAATAAATAAAAAAGATTAAGAGAAAGGAATCAAAGCATAACACTACGAGAATCATTAAATTACAAAGGAAGAAAGCAAGAGAGGAAGAAAGGAATAAAGGAACTACAAAAGAGCTAGAAAACAGTTAGCAAAATGGCAATCATAAGCCATGCCTATCAATATTTTAAATGCACACAGACTACGTTCTCCAGCGAAAAGCCATACATACAGTGGCTGAATGGATGAAAAAAATCAGGACTCAAACTGCTGAGTGGCTCATTTCAACTTTAAGGACACACAGAGACTGAAAGTGGAGTGATAGAAAAGAGATACTCCATGCAAACAGAAGCCAAAAGACAGCAGGAGTAGCTAGCCTTATATCAGATAAAACAGACATTAAGCCAAAGACTGTAACAAGAGATTTTAAAAAAAGGTCATTATACCATGACAAAAGGGTCGTTCATCAAGAGCATATAACAATTATAAATATTTATACACCAGTCTTCCTCCACGGTTCCCTTGGTTCTCCACCCCTCCTTCCCGTGGTGCTCAGTGGATCATGGTCAATCCTCCAGTGAGGTAGATCAAGATCAAAGCTGGCATGGCGAAGTGATTGGTCATAGAAAAAATAATGCATGAAACAGAAGCAAAAGAAGAAAAGATTGAAAAAAAAAAAAAAAGAAAACTTAAGATGGTGAAAATCATTCAATTAAAAAGGAGGCAGAGATCCTATAAGAGTCCTAGATAATGATCCCAGATTGCTAGCACAGGTTGGAAGCCGCATATACTGATCTTCTGCAGTTAGTAGAGAGTGGAAAAGACTTGCAAGAAGCTGAGGACTAAAAGGAAGCATGTTTAGTATTAGATTTAGTGAAGTTAGAAGCCTAAAGTTTTCTGTATAGGGTGTTTTTTTGCATTAAATCTTGGGATCCATTCCACAATTCATTATTTTTGGCCACTGCTGTGTGTTCAAGTAGTATGAGAATGTGCTTCTTTTTATTTAGTTGCATAGATTTTTTCTTTGCCTAATTTAATGTATCAAATGAGTTCATCTAATTAAAAAAATATGCATCCAATTATTGAATCACCCAAATACATAAAGCAAATACTAACATTCTGAGGGGAGATCTAGAGAGCAGTACAGTAATAGTAGGAAACCTAAATAACCCAAATGGATAGATCACACTGACAGAAAATCACTATGGAAACACTGGACTTAAATTATATGTTTGACCAGATGGATCTAACAGACATATGCAGAACATTTCATTTAACAACAGCAGAATAATGCATTTTTCTCAAGGGTACAGGGAATATTCTCCAGGATAGATTGCATGTTATATGACACAAAACAAATCTTAATAAATTGAAAAAAAACTGGTATCATATCAAGCATCTTTTCCAACCATGATGTTATGAAATTAAAAATCAATTACAAAAGGAAAACTGGAAAACACACAAATACATGAAAATTAAACAACATGCTTTACAAATAACCAATGAGTCAAAGAAGAAATCAAAAGGGAAATCAAAAAACATGTCTAGGCAAATGAAAATGTAAACAAAATAAACCAAAACTTATGAGATGCAGCAAAAGCAGTTTTAAGAGGGAAGTTTATAGCACTTAACACTAAAGAAAGATCTTAGCACTAAACGAAAGATCTCAAACAGCTTAACTATACATCTCAACAAACTAGAAGAAGAAATAACTATGCCCAAAGTTAGCAGAAGGGTGAAAGAAAGATCAGTGCAGAAATAAATGAAATAGAGACTAGAAAAACAATAGAAAAGATCAAAGAAATTAAGAGATGTCTATTTTAAAAGATAAAACAGACAAACCTGTGGATAGACTAAGAAAAAATGGAGAGACTTAAATAAAATCAGAAATGAAAGAGAAAACACAGAAATAGTAAGGATCATAACAAACTACTATGAACAATTATATACCAACAACTTAACCTACAAATGGATAAATTCCTAAAAACATACAACTTTTACTAAGACTGAATCATGAAGAATTAGAAAATCTGAACAGACGGATTACTAGTGAAGAGAATGAATAAGTAATCAAAATCCTTCTGACAAAGAGAAGTCCAAAACCAGAAGGCGCCACTGGTAAATTCCACCAAGTATTTTAGGAATTAATACCAATCCTTCTTAAACTCTTCCAAAAAGTGTAAGAGAAGGGAACACTTCCTAAGTCATTTTATAAGGCCAATATTACCCTGATACCAAAGCTAGACAAGGACTCAAGAAATTTACAGGCCAGTATCTCTGATGAACATAAAATCTCAACAAAATATCAGCAAATCAAATTAAACAGTACATTAAAAGTATCATACATTATGATCAAGTGGGATTTATTCCAGGGATGCAGGGATGGTTCAACATTCACAAATCACTCACTGTGATACTCCCATGTTACAAAATGAAGGATAAAAATCCTATGATCATCTCAATAGATGCAGAAAATGTATCTCACACAATTCAACACCCTTTTATGATAAAATCTCTCCACAAATTGGGTACAGAAGGAACGTATCTCAATAAAGACCATACTTGAGAAGCTCACAGCTAACGTCACACCCAACACTGAAAAGCTTCTCCTCTACTATTATGAACAAGATAAGGATGCCCACTTTCATCAATTTTATTCAAAATTGTGTTGGAAGTGGGGTGCCTGGGTGGCTCAGTGGGTTAAGCCTCTGCCTTCAGCTCAGGTCATGATCTCAGGGTCCTGGGATTGAGCTCCACCTTGGGCTCTCTGCTAGTGGGAGCCTGCTTCTCTCTCTCTCTCTCTCTCTACCTGCTTCTCTACCTCCTTGTGAGCTCTCTCTGTCAAATAAATAAATAAAATCTTTAAAAAAAATAGTGTTGGAAGTGTCAGAGCAATTAGGCAAGAAAAAGAAATAAAGACATCCAAATTAGGAAAGAAGTAGAATTATCTCCCTCTGCAGATGACATGATATTATATATCAAAAATCCTAAAGTCTCCACCAGAACCTATAAAAGAAATTGAAGAAGACACAAATGTTCTATATGGGTAGATTTTTTTTTTTTTTTCTGTGATATGTCCTCCATAACCAGCCCCAAGACCTGCACATACGTAGGCAGGCTAAGGAATGTTGTTTGTGAGACTTGTGATGTGTGAATAACGATGGGAGCCGGGTTGTTGAAATACATTTTCTGGTCTCCAGGTCAGAACTGGCTCTTCTGTTCTGGATGTCAAGATCTCTAAATCTTGTCTTACCTCCCCTCCTGCTCCAGGCCCCACCGGTTCCCTAGAATGGAATCCGGGAGGGGAAGCAGACGCACATAGCACAGGCTTCTTCCCTTCTATTACCTTCATCTATGTGTAGATTTCTTTCCTCTTCTGTTTCTATTAGGTATCTATAATAACAATAATAAAGTTTTCTTTTCTTTTTCAAAACCAAAACACAGCTGTTGTGAATCTTTTCACAGAACAATAAATAAATGGAAAGATTCACTGTCTTCATGGATTGGATTAATTAATATTGTTAAAATGTCCACATTACCCAAAGCAAAAAATTCCAATGGTATTTTTCACAGAAATTTAAAAAAAATCCTAAAATTTGTATGGGACCATGAAAAATCCTGAATAGCCAAAGCAGTTTTGAGAAAGAACATCAAAGCTGGAGGCATCATATTTCTTAATTTCAAACTGTATCACAAAGTTACAGTAAGTAAAACAATATGGTATTGGCATTAAAAAAAAAAAAAGACACATAGATTAACAGAATAGGATAGAGAACCCAGAAATAAACCCATGCATATATGGTCAATTAATTTTCAAAAGGAGCTAAGAATATACAAAGGGGGAAAGTCTGTTCAATAAACGGTGCTGGGAAAACTGGATAGCCTCCTGCAAAACAATAAAACTGGACCTTTATCTAATACCATCCATAAAAATCAACTAAAAATGGATGAAAGACTTGAATGGAAGACCTGAAACTAAAACTCTTGGAAAAAAACACAGTAGGTAAGCTCCTTGACACTGGACTCGGAGATGAGCTTTTGTACTGAACACCTTAAAACAAAGGCAACAAAAGCAAGAATAAACAAGTGGGATTATATCAATCTAAAAAGCATCTGTACAGCAAAGGAAACCATCAACAAAATGAAAAGGTAATCTATGGAATGGAACAGAATATTTGCAAACCACATTTCTGATAAAGGGTTAATACCAAAAATTTACAAGGAACCCATACAACTCAAAAGCACCCCCCCAAATAACCCATTTAAAAAAATGGGTAAAGAACCTGGATAGATGTTTTTCCAGAAGACATACAAATGGTCAACAAGTATATGAAAAGCGACTCAAATATCCCTAATCATCAGGGAAATACAAATCAAAACCACAACTGTTAGAATGGCTATTACCAAATTCCTAGAAACAGAGAAGAGAATGTGCTTGCAATTGGGGTATGGGGAGGAAGGGAGAGCCTGGAAAAAGGGTACAGACTTTTACTTGTGAGATGAATGTAGTCTAGGACCTAAAGTGAAATACGGTGACTGTAGTTTTTAATACACTATTTTATAATTAAAATTAACTAAGAGAGAACTTAAGTGTACATACGTGCACGCACACACACACACACACACAGTGGGTAAATATATAAGGTGACAGCTGTGTTAACCCAACTGTGAGAATCCTTTTACAATGTGTAAGTACATCAAATCATCCTGTTGGACATTTTAAGTACCTTACAATTTTGTAAATTATACCTCAGCAAAACTGAAAAAATGAGTAAAAATGCCATGACCAAAACACTAATGAAATTTCATTTCAACAAATAGGTAATTAATTTAATTTGAACGTATAGCCACTAAACCATGTGCTAATCATGGTACCAGAACACTGGAGCATTAACGGAAACAATTCTGCCAAGCAGCTGAGGAAAAGGTGGTCATGAGTACTACAAGAATCAGTACTATGCATGGTCTTAGACACATTCAGCATTGTTCACAGATGATTTCTATCTTACTATGTTACTAAAAAGTAAAGTATCTAGTTAGGACAGCAATCAATATTTCTCCCTCATTATTATGGGAAACCTAGCAATACAGCGCCTTCGTTTAGATTACAGGGTAGAGAGATATATGTAAATAACCCTAAAGATACTCCACACTGCATTAAAAGCCTAGAATAATATTCTTACACTGCACTCTTTTTAAAAGCGATGAACAAGTAAGTCCAGAAAAAAGTTAAAAGTATTTGATGATCATTAGGCAGTGAGAAAGAGTAACCATTTCTGGTAATACCCTGAAGAAAGACTTCCCTTGCTCCTCAAAGAAGAATGTACCCCTTCTTGAGGGGCTGACTGAGAAAGATGGTTTCAAGTGTAATGGTTTACTGTATTTTTCTATTTTTAATAAAAATAGGCTATAATAAAAGTGAGAAAAATAAAACTACCTAAAAATGGTGAGTGGAAGCAAGTGATATCCCTTACAAAAGTCACAAGAGAAAAGTAAAGACTGCAGACTGTCTTCACAATAGTGGTCATTTACATAATATAAATACAAAAACATTTCATTTAAGTCGCGCCCCCCCCCCCATTTCACTTCAGGAAAAGTGTGGGGAATTGGCTGAATCTGACAAGCTTTCTAATTGAGGAGTCTTCTGTGAGAAAAAAAATGAGAGCGTGCACCAGAACATTTTTACTATGGAAGGGAGATTTGCCTAATCTAATCCAAACTACCTGTTTCAGTACAAATTCCTCAAAATGAAATGTCCACATTCTCTGAAGTACTAACCCCAAATTATCTTTATAATCTTGACTTCAGACATCTAAAATGTTGAATTGGATGGCCAGAAATAAAAACTATTTACAAGAATTTTCTTAGGAGTAACAAGTAACAGCGGAGGGTTATGTGGTAGGTGAAAACAGAAAGTAGCCATTTTCACATCCATTGAAATGCTCCTGTAGCATTAGACAGCAGTTGTGACTTACAGACAGGAATCTAACACAGACAACAAGCCTTTGGAGAAACCCTCAGGCTGGTCAACCCTGTTCACAGGCACCATCTAGGTTACAGTGTAACTATTTTCCTAGAATTACAACTCCATGGCTGGTGGTGTAGGCTCCAAAGGAAATCCATTTTCCGATGGAGTGGGGAAAAATAGCCTTCTTTTAAGTTTATTTTTCCATGAAAAAAGAGAGAGAAAGACATCTACTAGAGATCTTCTTGAGCCAAAATTTTATATTACATAGCATTATATATATACATATATAAATTTATATTTAAGATTTTATCTACCTATTTGAGCGAGCACAAGCAGGGGGAGCCGCAGAGGGAGAAGAAAACAGGCTCCCAGCTGAGCAATGGGATTTAAGAGGAGTTTAGATTTTTATTTTCAAAAGGTTATTGTATGAGATCCACCAAGTGGCCATCCTACTGCTACACCGGACAGGCTATCCTGTCAAAGCCACAGAACACTAAGCAACACTTCCATATCAGAGACCATGCTGCCCCAGACTTCCTGCCATGGCTACAGAGGCCCCCTCTGAAGAATGTAGCGCTTCTAGGTCTGGGGGAGTTGTAGGTAGCAAGGATCGCAGAGGGCAGCCATGTCTTGACCCTGAACCACTTCCTGAATATGGAGAACAAATCTGTCATGAGCCTATCCCTGAGGAATTCTTCCAGTTCCCTTAGCCTAAAATATGGTCAGGACTTATCTTGTATTTTCTATCCAAAGAAAAACATGTGATTGCCCTAGAGAACTTCTCCAGTGCTCTATATAGAGCAATTCCTCTATATAATTAGAAATATGGTACCTCACACCATAAACTAATAAACTTAATGAGTAAAAAATGTCCAACTAGAAGAGATGAAGCAGGCTCCCATCAACACATCGAGGATGTGACTACTCAGAGAAGTCATAGCAGGTACTGGCTCAGAAGTGTCATCATCTTTTTGATGTCCAGAGGAATAATGCTGCCACGGCCTTGGTGACTGCTTGCTGGGAGTAGCTACATAAAGTATACAAGGAGTTAAAAAATCACCTGTGCACCAAATAGAAAAAGAGCCTGTGATAAACTGGGTGGAGAAATACACTATGGAGAGCAAGACTGCCCAGAAGCAAAGGAGAAAACTGCCAAGCGCATTTTTGTTTTTTAAGAGAGAGGGAGCAGGGGCACCTGGGTGGCTCAGTGCTTAAAGCCTCTGCCTTCGGCTCAGGTCATGATCTCAGGGGCCTGGGATCAAGCCCCACCTCGGGCTCAGCAGGGAGCCTGCTTCCCCCACTCTCTCTGCCTGACTCTCTGCCTATTTGTGATCTCTCTTTCTGTAAAATAAACAAAATCTTAAAAAAAAAAAAAAAAGAGGGAGCATAAGCAAGTGGGGGTAGGATGGGGTAAGGCAGAAGGAGAGAAAGAATCTTTTCTTTTTCAATTTTTAAAAAAGATTATTTATTTATTTATTGGGGGGGTACAAGTGAGAGTGAGCAGGGGAGTGACAGGCAGAGGGAGAGGGAGAAGCAGGCTCCCCACTGAGCAGAGAGCCCCGATGTGGGGCTCAATCCCAGGACCCTGAGATCATGACCAGAGCCAAAGCCAGGCACTTAATGGACTGAAGCACCCAGGTGCCCCAAATAGAATCTTTTTATTTTTATTTATTTATTTTTTTAAGATTTTATTTGTCAGAGAGAGACACAGCGAGAGAGGGAACACAAGCTGGGGAGTGGGAGAGAGAGAAAAGGGCTTCTGCTGAGCAGAAGCTGAAGACAGCAGCTGAAGGACTGAGCCACCCAGGTGCTCCTGGAGAGAGAATCTTAAGCGGCCTCCAGGTCCAGCAGAGAGCCTGATGTGGGGCTTGATCCCGTGACCCCAAATTCATGACCTGAGCTGAAAACAAGAGTTGGACGCTCAGCTGAGCCACCCAGGCACCCTGCCAAGTGCAATTTAGATCTGAAGCACTTGTAAAGAAAGTTCAAACACCACCAATTTGTACATGCATCTATCTTGATTGAAACAGCTATAGATGATTTATTAAATAGGAACTAGTCTATGTGACAAAATCTTTTTGTCTACGATTATAAACCGAAGTTGTATTTTACCTGGGGGTCATTGTCAGAGGGACATTCTGCCTTTTTGCAGGCTTTTGCTCTAGGAACTCCACCTTTTTGTAGGCTCTCACGGAGATCAGGGAGAATCCAGATAAAGTTTCTACCATGGTTCTGGCTAGTGGAGAGGAACAGCAACCACTGTAAGATCTGCCCCGACCATTCTCCCTTGGGAAACAAAAGCCTTCACCTGCACATGGCCCCAGCTGAAGACATTAGTGGAATGCTACTGCAGCTGGGGGTAGCCGACTAGCCCATCTCATTTAAGTGGAGGGGGAACCTCAGAGGGAAGGGCTTTAAGGTTACAGACTGAGCCAGTGGATACAAAAAGAAGGGAACAGAGGAGTAGGAGTGGAAATTCTTCTGACTGCCCAATACTGTGTACTCCAAAGACAGATTTAATTACAATGTTATAGAGTGTTTCCCCTCATCCATACCCCACCAGCATGCAAACAAATCTCTAGTAATAACAGTGGCCTGTACCTGAGAGACCTGAAAGAGATAGACAGACTTTCTCTGGGGAACAGCACAGAGAGAAGACCTGAAACCAAGAAAAAAAAAAAAAAAATAGAGAGAGAGAGAGAGATAAAAACAAAGTTGCTAGTGTAAATTGAAGTCTGTGGTACTCATAGCAATAGCAAACCTCAACAATGGTAACCACGGCAACACAAAACTTCAAATGTAGTCCAACTCTTGGCTAGATTAACACAAATCTCCACACTAAAGGCCAATTTATCTCAGCTTCTACTGCTCTCTACAACAAGCCCGCCTTTCAACAACAACAATGACAACAATGATGAAGACATACCAAAAGATAAGCAATAAATACAGTCTAAAAAGAAATCAATCTTTAGAACAACACTCAGATATGACAGAGATTTTAGAACTACCAGAGAGGGAATTTTAATTTTTAAATAACTTATAACAACATTAAAGGCTCTAATGAGCAAGGTAGTCATCATTCAAGACCAGATATGTAATTTTAAGAGAGATATGGAAACTATAATAAACAGTCAAATGAAAATGCTAGAAAATTAAAAAAAAACACATGGTAACAGAAATGAAGAGAGCCTTCAAAGAATCAGGTAACTTGAAATTAGTAGAAATACACAAACTGAAAGGTAAAGAGAAAAAAAGAATGAAAAACACAATAGAACATCCAAAAGCTGTAGGACAGTATCAGTGTAAGGCAAGCATTGCAAGCTGGAATCCCAGAAGGGGAAGAAAATGAAAGGGACAGGTGAAATATCTGAATAATAATGGGTAAACATATTCCAAAATTACTCACAGATAAAAGCCACATATCTAAGAAACAGAGATCAGCAGCAGGGGGGAAAAAAAAATAAACAAATCACATTTGGGCAAATTATATTCAAATTGCTGAAAACCAAAGACACAAAAAAATCTTGAAGGCAGTTGGGGGAAAAGAACCCATCTTACCTACTGCTATAGACATAATGTTTATAACCCCCTCTGGATTCATATATTGAAGTCCTCTAACAATCAGTGTGGTTTTATTTGGAAATGAGGCCTCTAAGGAAGTAATGAAGGTAAAATGAGGTCCTAAAGGTAAGATTAGTATCCTTTTAACTCACCAGAGAGCTCATGTACTCCTCTTCTCACTAGGAGAGGTCATGGGAGGACACAGTGAGAAGGTGGCCATCTATAAGGCAGGACTAGAGCCTTCACCAGAAACCAACCATGCTGGCACCCTGATCTCAGATGGCCAATCTACAGAACTGGTAACCTAAGCAGATTAAGACATTTACAATAAAGGAGCAAAGACAAGAATGACAGCAAACTTGTCAGAAACCAGGTAAGAAGACAACAGAATGACATAGGTGAAGTGTTGAAAGAAAAACTATCAACCCAGGATTCTATATCCAGTGAAAATACCTTCAAAAGTGAGGGAGAGTGGGTAGCTAGCTCAGTTGGTTAAGTCGGTTCTCTCTCCCCCTCTCTCCCTGCCCTGCTCATGTGCTCTCTCTCTCTCTCTTAAAAAAAAAGAAAAAAGAAAAAAAAAGTGAAGAAGAAACAAAAACTTTTTCAGACAAATGAAAACTAAGAGAATTCACTACCAGCAGACCTATCATCCTACAGGAAATGTTTAAGGCGATTTTTCAGGCCAAGGGAATGTGATATAGTTAAAATCTTAGATGTACACAAAGAAATAAAGAGCATCAGAAATGAAAAACTATAATCTTCAGCTTATTTTTTTTAAACACTTATTTGGGAGACAGAGCATACATATGAGTGGGTGGGGGAGGGGAAGAAGGAAAGGGGGAGAGAGAATCTTAAGCAGGCTCCACACCCAGCACAGAGCCCAACACAGGGCTCTATTTCATTATTCTGAGATCATGACCTGAGCCAAAATCAAGAGCTGGATGCTTAACTGAATGAGCCACCCATGTGCCTCCAGCTTATTTTTAGTCACACTAAAACACAATTGTTTAAAGCAATAAAAGTAAGAAGATACTGGGTATTTATAATACATATAAAAGTAAAATACATGACATATATGACAGTAAAGATGAGAGACTGGATCTTCCCCCTGAGATCTGGAACAAGGCAAGGAACAAGAACAAGTGTATCTCACTACTCCTTATTCAATCTTGCACTGGAATTGCTCCTAGCTAGTTCAATAAGGCAAGACAAATAAAAGGCATACAAATCAGAAAGGAGGAAATAAAACTGCCTTTATTGGCAAACAACTTGTAGAAAATTCCAAAGAGTCTACAAAAAACAAAAAAACAAAATACCCTGCCTAGAACTAATAAGTGAGTTATAGTAAGGTTGCAGGATACAAGGTCAACATACAAAAATGAACTGTGCTCCTATATACCAGCAATGAAAAAACTGAATTTGAAATTAAAAAAAAAAGCATCATTTATCAGAGCACCAAAAAAGAAATATGTAGGTACAAATCTACCAATCATATACAAGGTATGCGAAAAGCTATAAAACACTCATGAAACAAAGATCTAAATAAATGGGGAGCTATACCATGCTCATAGATTAAAGACTCATGTTGTTAAGATGTCAATTCTCTAATTTGAACTATAGATTCAATATGATCCCAATCAAAACCTAAGCAACATTTTTTTTGTACACATTGATAAATTAGTCTAAAACTTATATAAAAAGGCAAAGAATAGCTAAGTAATTCTGAAACAGAAGAATAAAGTAGAAGAATTCACTGTCCAATTTCAATATCTACTATAAAGGTATAGCCATCAAAGGCAGGTGGTAGTGGCAAAGGAATATACATAAAGGGTAACAGAACAGAAAAGACACGATGAGACGTCAGAAAAACTGGAAACACTGGTGAAATGTGAATAAAGTCTGGTCTTAATAATAATGTACTAATGTTGGTTTCTTCGTTTTGACAAATGCACTATGGTAATGTAAGGTGATAATGTTAAGGAGAAACAAACTGAGTGAAGGGTATACAAAAGCTCCTCGTACTACTTTTGTAACTTTTTTAATAAACCTAAAGTAAACCAAAATAAAAAGTTTATTTTTAAAAAATAGTAAGTATTGGGGCACCTGGGTGGCTCGGTGGGTTAAGGCCTCTGCCTTCGGCTCAGGTCATGATCCCGGGGTCCTGGGATCGAGCCCCACATCGGGTTCTCTGCTCAGCGGGGAGCCTGCTTCCTCCTCTCTCTCTGCCTGTCTCTCTGCCTACTTGTGATCTCTGTCTGTCAAATAAATAAATTAAAAAAAAAATAGTAAGTATTAAGGAGGGCACTTGTTGGGATGAGCTCCAGGTGTTGTATGTAAGTGATAAATCGCTACATTCTACACCTGGAACTAGTATCAAACTGTATGTTAGCTGGAATTTACATAAAAATTGAAAAAAATTTACTGTCAACGTATAAATAAAAACGTTTTGAAAAATTCTGAATGGTAAATGAAAATATTCATAAGAGATTCTTAAATGCAAAAAAGCAGATTAAGTACTATATACACCTTCCCCCCATCCCCAAATTATCAATCTATAAAAAGAGAGATGCTTAGAGGAAACAAAGTAAATATACTAGGATATTTAGTTACCTCTTATATCTGAGCTCATATTTTTCCATTTTTTTGTAGTTCTCAAATGTTCTACAATGAATCATAATATAAGATGTATTGAATTTGTATCATTGTGTTTAATTATTTTTATTTTATATCATAGTAGTTAAGTTACGGGATATCAATGAGAAGAGTAAACATCATTCAAGGACTTGACCTCTTCTGGGGAAGGGGTTAGTACAGTTTTGGTTGTATGCAAGAAAGTTGTATCATGTTAAGCAGAATTATGATCTTCTTTTCTTTATTTAGAGATTAAGTATGGTTTAAGGAGATGTGTATGGGTGCCAAGTGTATGGGGGGAGACTTGTATGGTTAATTTTATGTGCCAACTTAACGGAGCCACAGGGTGCCTAGATTAAACATTTATGGGTGTATCTGCGAATGTGTTTTGGGATGAGATTAGCATTTGAATCCATGGAGTCTGTTAGACTGCCCTCCCAAATGTGGGCGGGCATCATCCAATCCCTTGAGGGATAACTAGAACCAAAACCAAAACACCCAAAAAACCCAAAAGGAAGAATCTGCCCCTTTTTTCCTTCCTGGCTGCCTGCTTGAGCCAGGCCACTGGTCTTTTCCTGCCCTTGAACTAGAGTTTATACCATCAAATCAGACTAGGACTGGAATTACATTGCTGGCTTTCCTGGGTCTCTGGCTTGCAGATGGTAGACTGTGGGACTTCTCAGCCTCTATAATCACATGAGCCAATTCCTCATAATAAATCTCTTCCTACACATATAACTTATTTATTCTGTTTCTCTGTAGAATCCTAATGCAATTTCCAATTAGAATCTCTTTTCTATGAAAATGTCTCTATCTCCTCAATCTTTATAGGTCTTGCCTTCTATGGCTCTCTTGATCTCCTTTGCTTTCCTTCTATGGCTCTTGATCACCTAGCATGGAGCCTAATGCAGAGCTTGATCACCTAGGATGGAGCCTAATGCAGAGCTTGAACTCATGACCCTGAGATTAAGACCTGAGCTGAGATCAAAAGTTGGACACTTAACTGGCTGAACCACCCAGGCGCCCCTTCTTTGTTCTTTGAGCCACAAGACAACATGTGCTGTATTATATTGTCTGACAGGCATATTTAGGCCTTATCTTTCCAATTAGAATTCAATACTCTTGAAAGTAAGAGTTTTATCTCTTATTTCTTGGGCGTATATTTTCTTCCATTTGTTCATTTACTTGTTCACTCATTCACTCACTCATTCAACATCCTTGCTAAGTTGCTACTGTATGCCAGAGACACTGCTCACCAATACAACAGTGAGCAACACTAGACTGCTCCCTTTACTCTCAAGGAGATTCCAGTTTCGTTAGAGATGTTGAAATCAATAAGACAACCACAAAACATATGCATAATTATAAGCTCTGGTAATGCTTTGAAGGAAATATATTTCGGAGGTAAAATGGGAACATAACCTAACCTTGGGTGGAGAAGAGAGTGTACAAGGCAAGAAAGGCTCCTCTGGGAGAAGCCATGTTTGAGCTATAATCTAAAGAATGAGGTTTTCACTGCATGAGGTTTACAGCGCGAGAAAGGGCGGAGGTGCGAGAAGAGGGAAGCCTGGGGATGGAGAAGGTGCACAGGGTCACGGTATTTTACACAATAGACTTTAAGCAGGTGAATGACCAAACAGATTCTACGAACCATTTTCTGCAGTCTCTTCTCTTCTCGTTTTTTCTTAAGCTGAGCCTCCTTTTCTTCTGCTTCCCTCTTCTGACGCTCCTCCTCTTGGGCCTTTAACTGGGCCTGGTCAAGAGGAGAGTTGTAAAAAATAACAATGCTATGTTTGTATGGAAGTAAGATTTTTTATGTTGAGGAATGTCAAGTATCTACCAAGAGTACCCGCTTGTCTCTGAAAGAAGCCCGTATTTTCTGATAAAAGTAGAAAAGCCAACCAACAGGTAGTCAGTTGTGTAACTTAAAAGTTTCTTCTCTACTTGGAAAGGAGATACAGAGCAAGAAGAGAACATTAATTTTTCATCAAATAATGATTCCTTTTTAGTTTTTATTTTTACTTGTGAAGTACTAAGTCTAAACGCCATACAGCGTAGGACAAATTTTTTCTTTCATTTCACACACAAAAAACCCCCAAACTGGGCGCCTGGGTGGCTCAGTGGGTTAAGCCGCTGCCTTCGGCTCAGGTCATGATCTCGGGGTCCTGGGATCGAGTCTCGCGTCGGGCTCTCTGCTCAGCAGGGAGTCTGCTTCTCTCTCTCTCTCTCTGCCTGCCTCTCTGTCTACCTGTGATCTCTCTGTCCAATAAATAAATAAATAAATCTTAAAAAAAAACAAAAAACAAAAAAACCCCCAAACTGTTGAAACTGTTTATTTTCTCTTAGTAGATACAAAATCTATTTTTGATAGTCTAGGTCAAAACTGCAAGAACTACTCACCTTTGCAACTTACCAGGTTGGACATCTAAATCTAAATATGTAAATCTTCCTCATTGCTGGCTCCCATCAACTTTTATAACATTTCCTTCTTGCTATGCTAATGGTGTTACTGTTTTCTCTCTTTCTTTTCCTAAAATTTTCAGAGTTTGGGCCAGTGGATAAAAAGCTATTTCTAAAGTTAATCTAGCTCGACTGTCTCAAGATACTTAAACAAGCTAGGCTTCTTTTCTTTTTTTTTAGACGGGGGCAGAGAGGTCGGGGGGTGGCGTACAGAGAGAGAGAGAAAATCTTAAGCAGGCGAGCCTGATGTGGGGCATGCGATCTCATCACCCTGAGATCATGACCTGAGCCAAAATCAAGAGTTGGATGCTTAATCGACTGAGCCACCCATGCACCCCTAGGCTTCATTTTTTTCCTTTTTTTAATAAAGACCTATACAAATCCTTTTTCTTGCCTCAGGTTTCATTCTTGATTTACCAATTTGTCCTCTTCTTGTTTCTTCTTCCTCTCTGCCAAGATCCGCCTACGTTCAGCTCGCTGAACGGCTCTCTCTTCCATGGCTAGAAAATAGTAACAGAGTTCCAATATCAAAAATATAAGGAGAACTGCAAAAGAAATGTCTCCACATTTTATAGCAAAATCTCGTGTTATTGTTAGGGTTTTCTTGCAAGTTGAGTGTTTACAATTTCAGAAACATTTATTTGTTTATAAATATAAAATTTATACTTTAAAAATATAAGTTGTAGTTGTATTTATAAATATGTAAGTACGTATATGTTATTTATCTACCCCCTACAGGTTAAAGACCTACAATCCTATCCTCATCAATGATGAACAATTTGCAAATTGTTTTCACGTTTCTATTAGAATAATTGTTTACTGGTTTAAATAAGACAGTGTACCTTGATGATACTTTTATTACTGAAACCCAGAAACCAGAATTTTAAATTGGTAATCCTTCAATGAATGGAGAAAACTTTAACTACATCTAACAAATACTTTGGCAGTACAGTCAGTCCTCAAATCCCATTGAGTCTGCTCTTTTTCCTAAGTCATTATACCTACGTCTGTATATGTAACAACAACAACCAACAAACTAAAGTTTAGGGTCATGATGAATATATTAAAATCTAGTTTTAAGGCTTGGATAGATATACAGATGGGCAGGAAATGGAATTGTACTAGGCATTTGGAGAACTGGCATCTGAACGAATTCAAGTGTCAGACTCCTGTTCTTGACAGTCTATTAAATATCGATCCAAAAGAAGCAAATGTGCAAGATGGTCTGATAATATGACTCTGTCATCAATCGGGACTTTTACAGGAGAGGGAAATGGGGGGGAGGAGTATCAAGTTCTGCTCACCTAAGTCAGCCAATAGTTACTTTTGCTTCCTTGTGCCATGTTATAGAGAAGAAGATTTAAGTCCAAGTTTCAAGAATTAATAAACAAAAAACTCACCAGGCTATTTCTTACAGATATTAAGTGTTTGCATTGCTGAAAAAAGAAGAGTGGGGTTGCCACAGATGGTGGCAGGGAGGCTGTCTTTAAAGAGGCAGAAACAGAATAGAGGATTAAAGTGAAAGCCCTGAGAGGCAGGCTCTGGTAAGAAGCATGTTTCCCATCTTTTCTAGAGCTAATCACTAAAGACCACTTGAAAAGTAGCCTGGAGTTCTAAAATATGTTAACTCCTTGATCAAACAATCATTTAAAAAAATAATCACATCGAACTGGGCATTTCCGGATCATGCTCAGTGGTAGGCAAAGATGGCATCAACTGCCGTCCTGGCAGAGAGTCAACACAGAGATTGCTAATTTCTTCATTAAAATGAATGGACTTCAGGCACAGTGTGCTTCAGATGGCATCACTTTTTCTAAGGGCAGCAATCTTGCCAAAGGTGAAAAATCAGACTTACAACTATAATATAATTGCCAACGTGCCTACCTCCAAATACAAACATATGCACATTCATGACTATGTATACAGAAAAAACAATCAGTGGATTCGCTAGGTGGCGAATGCTTTTCTTCTCATAGTATTGTTTTGTTTAAACAGTGATTTCTACATGCATCAAAAATGTTATTAAATTAAAATGTCTGGTTTGTAGATTTCACTACTAAAAGCCTATCAAGGTACAGCTCATAAAATCATATGGACTGCTGTAAAAGGATCAATAATTCAAAGTTAACAAAGTATAATGACAGATGATCTTTATCAATGTTTGTCCTTAGCAGCTAGCTACTCACGAGTATTTTTGTGTAACTGTCCCACTTTTTTTCGTAATCCAAACCAATTCAAAATGATATACCTTTCAACACCCCACCCCGCCTCTGGTATTCTTTGGGAAGGCCAAAAAGTTTGGCAGAGAGGGCAGGAAAAAAATGCATGGAACTCTCTGGTGCATTGCACTCTTCACATGTCTAGCCATCTTTGACCAGGTTCTGCCAAGTCTCAAAACTTAAGAGTCACCAGGATTCAGTCCTAGCATATTCTAATTCAGGAAGGAAGATCACCACCACCAGGCCACCACCACCCAGACCGCCCTGCCTTTTAGTATGGGGTGGGGTGCCTTCTGTTGCCTTGGGTTCCTTCTGGGTCCAGAGAGAGAATTTGGGGAGTCACCTCCTCTACCATCAGTCTCAGGGGAAGCAACAGGCGAACTGGGGGTAAAAAAAAAAAAAAAAAAAAAAGAAAAAAAAAAGGAAAAGAATTCAGACCAATAACCAGCTTTGTTCAAAGCTTTCAAACCTGAGAAACTCAAAGCATTTCACAAATTATAATTAATCTTTACTCTCTAAGATAACTATGTATTAAACCCACTTTAGACGTTGGTGGAACGAAGCATGGAAAAGTTGAGTGACTGGCTGGAGTGTGCCATTAGTCAGGTGCTCTGACTCCCACCCTAGGGCTTCAAATCATTAGGTATCTATCACCCACTTCTTAGCCTTATCACGTGAACTGAGTATGTCTCAAACACGTCTGGAACCATTGTAAGTGACTTTTGAGAAATTTGGACTCTTATTCCAGCCTCAAAGATGTTTACTTTTATCCAAAACAACTGCAAATTTAAGCTAGGTAATGAGCCAGCCCAGGGGCTGCTCCATTTGTACCTGACATTGTACATCCCGGCTTCTCAGAACCACACATAATCAGAAACCCAGTATTGAGGCAGAGCAAGTAAGCACTGTTCTCTTTTACTGGTATAGTAACAGAGCTCCTTGGACAAAAGTAGCACAACAGAAATGCTAACTGTGTAACTCAAAGGTAGCCAGTTGCCTCAAATATTATAAGTACCTGTCACGGATCAGTCACAATGTAGGGGGGTTGCTTTGTTCTGAATTGTGTACTTTCAAAGAAAGGGAGAGCTCATGGAGTCTGGAAGCTGGACAAAAGAAGTTCAGGGGCCTATCTACCACAGGTGAAAAAACCCCAATCGTAAGTCCAAAGAATATTCTGATATAGTGGACATACTTTGGAAGCACCTGGCAGGTTCTTTTGGGTTCTTTTCTCCTGGGATTCGACAGCAGGCAGCTCTGGGCATCAGTGACTGCTGCAGCCCGCTCTGCAGCCCACCGAGCCTCTGCCAGCCGCTGGCTTTCCTTCAGTTCCAGAATTGTTTTCTGCTGTTCCTGAAGTTTCTTCTTTTGCTTTTCAATCAACAGTTGCTGGAAGACGTGGCGGTTATGGAAATGACCCAAGCACATGGATTCTGCTTTCTGGCTGGTAGTTCTGAGCTTTTTGCCAGGCTGTTGGGGGGGCTCAGCATCCCCAGTCGTGGGCTGCTTATTATCAGATGGGTTCAGAGGGACATGCTGGAGGGGAACCTGCAAGTCACTCTTTGTTGGTCTTCCTAGGAGGGGGCTGGGCATGCAGTCATGGCTCCCTGAGGGAGGCTTTTCCCACAGAGGTGGCCCAGCAGTCACCTGAGAGAGAGGGAGCATGTTACACTTTAGCTGTTTAAAGGGCTGTGTTGACGAGATCCCATGTCATCTAATCAGCCTTTTTTGGTTCAATGGTGCATCTGGCCTGTGCTCTGGGCCTGGCTATCTCAGAGGCTACCAGCCTTAGCTCTGTGAGCTATTCTCAGAGTGTGGACTGATGCTCACCACGGAACCTGTGTGGGCGAGTGGCTACAGAGTACAGGCCATTGCCATGGGCCAGGCCATTTGCAATAAGAAAACTGTACTCAGAAATTTCTGATTTGGATAGTTTATTTGTGAATGAGGCAGGATTACTCCAGATATATATTACAGGAACTTTAATCTGCATGAATTAACTCTGAATTTTGTGGCAAAGGACATATTCTCCCTCAAGAATGTTTGAAAACTACCAAATACCTTTATAAATCAATAATAGCTCTGTTCTCTCAATGTTTCTCTTGCCACTAATAACTGAATCACAGGGTATGTATGTATGTATATACTTATTCACTCATTCATTCATTCATTCTTGGGATCAAAGCATGGATTACAGTTCACAATCTCCAGACTATTGCCAGGCTATCTGTGGGAAATATCTGTAAGCCCAGGATTACCAGGCAAATATCTGCATTACATAAGAATATTATCAATAATATTACATTTTAGCATATGGCTGAGTAGTTTTATCCTAAGAAGATGTGGTATACACACACACATACACACACACAATGGAATACTACACAGCCATCAAAAGAAATGAAATCTTGCCATTTGTGACGACATGGATGGAAATAGAGGGTATCATGCTTAGGGAAATAAGTCAATCGGAGAAGGACAACTATCTTATGATCTCACTGATATAAGGAAGTGGAGATGCAATGTGGAGGGTATGGGGGGTAGGAAGAGAATAAATGAAACAAGATTGGATCAAGAGGGAGACAAACCATAAGAGACCAATCTCCCAAAACAAACTGAGGGTTGCTGGAGGTAGAGGGGCAGGGAGAGGGTGGTAGGGTTAGGGACATTGGGGAAGGTATGTGTTGTGGTGAGTGTTGCGGAGTGTGTGAACCTGATGATTCACAGACCTGTACCCCTGGGGCTAATAATACATTATATGTTAATTAAAAAAAAAAAAAAAAGCTTTCTCCTGTAATGGATCTCATTTAATAGACTGAGGTATCACCCAATTTTAAGTTCTATATAGAGGGGTAGGAAACAGAATTCTTAACTGGAAAAACATCTCCTGGCCAAAATAATGCATAATTAAAATGTCTCTTCTGGAATGGTTTGATTCCATGGCCTAAGGTCTGACCAGCTTTTGATTCTGCCATCTGTAGTGGTACAAGGAGAAAGATACTATGGACTACTTGTTTCTTAGAAGCTTCTTGTTCTAAGGTACTCAAAAATATTTTTCATGATGATGGAAATATTTCCTATAGACTCAGCTAGAGTGAAAAAAGTGATATATGGAAACTCTGACATGCTAAAGACTAAAAAATAACCTCCTATTTCAGAAATGTCAATGGACATTTATTCAAAAGAACACCTGCTTAAGTAATTTAGCATCAAGCAGGGTATATGTTTTAGACCTTTTTAAACTTTGTGATAATGGTACATTATTAACCCAGCAAGACTGTAAAAGCCTTGAGTATAGCACAACAATTTCTTTTGGATCACAGTAACTTTTCAAGGTGAAAATAGGAGAATGAAATAAAGCTTAATGGTACAGACTATACTTACTAGTACAGGATTGAACAGTCTGGCATAATTAGTGAAAGTCACCTATTAGCTTACTGATAATTTTGAAAATTTTCAAGATATAATGCATGCATTTGTGGTACATGAGTCCCTTTGTATAATTAGTGGGGATCTAACTAAAGATACCATATTTTATTTGTTCATGTTATACTCTACATTCTAGAAAAAATTAGGGTTTATCTAATAAACCAGAGAGTCTATTATGTCCTTTTATTTTCACTTGCTCTATTTTTTATGCTATCCTTTCTTGATAAAATTCTGTTCAGAGATTTAAAGGCTTTTATTTGAGTCCTATATATACACATAGTAATTTTTGTGTTTTATGCATATAAAAATACTTTGTTGACTTTTCAAAAATTTACAGATAACAACAGCGTAACTCTGCAAAGTAAAAGGTTCAGATAGCTATTTCTTAAGATGGAGACTCTGGGGTCTTAATGGAAACAAAATTATCTAACTGACATAAAGGCAGATAAATTGCCTAGAGGACCTAAGTCTCAATAAGGATCCTCATGATACCCCTTTGCTGGGATCCTAGGCTTAAATTAAAACCAGCCTGGGTGTGGTGCATAAACAATGAATTCTGGAACACTGAAAAGAAATAAAATAAAATAAAAAATAAATTAATACATACATACATACATACCAGCCTACTTGCTGGGAGTAATCAGGGTAAAAAGCAAGACTGAGGCCCCTCTGGTAACCAACTTAATTTTATATGTCTGATTTAAATACTCAGCATTAGGTGCAGGGGTCTGGGATGAAGGTGAGGGGGTAGAAGATTTTCTCCAAAGGACTTTTCAAATATGTCAAGTGCAATTATGAAATAAAAAATCGATAGGATTCACTTTGTGAAAACTGAGACTCTGTTTAGTACAAAAACACCAAAAATTACCCAAAAAGACAAATGAAAAAATAATTGCAAAATATATAGTAATAAAAACACCAGTAGTCTTAAAAATACAAAGAGCTCCTATAAATATGAAAAAGTAGAAAAATGTATAAGGGCATGAATAGACAAGGTATTAAATATCTATCCTTCTATATCCATTTTCACATACATATATATATAAACGGCCATTACAGAAAATGTTTAACCTCACTAGTAATAAAAAAATGCAAATACTGAAGCAATAATAAGATGAAAATATTTTACTATCAAATTAACAAAAATGAAAATGTGTTACAAGGCAGGAAAATAGGCATTTCTTTGGTACAGCCTTTCTAGAAAGACAATTTGGTAATAGTTTTTAAAATGTGCATTCTATTTTTAGAATATTTATTATTATAAAATATAATAAAAATAAGATAAATATAATAATATAAAAATATTCTATTTTTTATATCCTAAGTAAAGCATTTAAGTAAAAGTGGGTGTGTGCAAAGATTTCATTACAAGGATGATCACTAAAGCACTGTTTGCAATAGTGACAAACTGGAAACAACTTAAAATGTCCAGCAATACAGAAAAAGGTAAACAAATTCTAGCTTCTGGTTCATGACTGAATATCCAAGAGCCATTACAAAATGATGGCATTGAAAAGCAGTCCTTAATCACAGGGTATTCATCAGGTTCACCTGTGAAAGTTAAAAAAAAATAATACAGGTACCCCACAACCAGAAATGCTGACTAAGCAGGTCTGATCTGTGGTTTACTGTCAGCTAAGAACTAAAGTTGCAGCAGTAGATTCAATGACAGAGAAAATCCTCATGTTATATATTGTGAAACTGCAACTTTTTTTTTTTTTTTTTTTTTTTTAGAAAAACAGAACAGTTAAATTGTTATTAGGGAAAAAATGGCCTTATTTCTTCTGTATTATGTATTATGAAAAAGTAGGTATCCTCAATAACTTAGCTGAAGAACATTTAACAGCTAAATAAAATATTAAGGAGAAAAATTTGCATATGCCTGAATAGAGAAAAGACAATACAGCTATCTAACATGTTACTGGTGGTTACTCCAGATGAGGGAATTATAGGCTACTTTTCTTTTTCTCTGTCATTTTCTCCTATCAAATTACCATAATTAACACATGTGATTTTTCTTATTAGAAAAATAAAAACGTAAAAATTTCCCATATGTATGTATGCATGTATGTATGTGTGTGTATCACAAGCTCATTTAGATAGGAAATGTCTGATGATCAAGTATGAGGAGTTCCAGAGTTATAAAATGCTTTATACAACTATTCCTGAAGGAGTCTTTCACTTAGTTGTTTTCAATTCCCTCTCTATATTATGTCCCTACTAAGTCTCAAGTATACCAGAGTTTGTATGTGATATATAAAAAGAAGATTTGGTTCAAGAAAATAAACACTGACTGAAAGGTAACCTCTGTACACTGTACACAACTCACACCCTCTAGAGAGTCCAGGGAAGGCAATCTGACAGTGGCTAACATAACCCAGGCTACTCAAGGGCAGAGCTCAAACGCCACTGTTTAATAAGCAGAAGACCAAGAAAACACAATGTACCTCTCCATGTCTTACAGGCGGATCCACCACAGCTGCTGCCTCCTCAAGTAGACTGAGGCCTGACGACCCATTTGTGCTGAGCTTCCCTAGTGAGGCTGCCTCCAGCAGCTCATTCATTTTCTTCCTAGTTTCCTCCTTTGCTAGAGCCAGCTCCCTCTTCAGGATCTCTGCACGGTGCCAACGCTGCCATTCTGTGAAGTGGTGTCGGAGAACCTGTTTCCGGTTACACTCAGTGGCCAGCTGTTGTTTTCTAAGCGACAAAGTATTTCCCGTTAATAAGAAGAAGCTATTTACAGCTTATTAGTTGATAATATACATGAAACACAAGTCTGAAAGAGTCCCAGAAATGCTCCATCTTAGATGCATCGTATCCTTTTATTTAAGCTAAATGGTATCAAACTCCCTGGTACAAAAGGTCTGCTTGTAGAGGATGTTGGCACCTTAAGAGACTGCCTCAGAAGAAAGAGTTCTATCACATTACAGAGGCATATTACATTTTTTAAATTACCATAAAATAGAGTGCTTATGGAGAGGAAGGAGCAAAAGAAATATGCATATAAATAACCACTTTTAAAACGATGAATGCATGAGGGAAACTTCAGCCATGTTTGCAAATCTAAGGAAGACAGAGGTTTGGAAGAAAGGGAATGGAAGAAGATGTAACAAGTGAACTGTCAATAATAAATTAAGTATAAGGCTTATATAAAG
Source organism: Mustela putorius furo (assembly GCF_011764305.1). Lineage (NCBI taxonomy): Eukaryota > Metazoa > Chordata > Mammalia > Carnivora > Mustelidae > Mustela > Mustela putorius. The sequence goes on from NW_025421987.1 coordinate 39,125,324, forward strand.
TCATTAAGTGTGGCTCTTATGAAAGAAGGATGTGACCAGAGACAGGGTCTGTAAAGAGAAGGATTCATTTATCAAACCCTTAAACTGAATGAATGAAGGATACCTGCTCAAGATCAGAAATGTATGAAACACACGTCAAAGACAGAGCTCTTGCTCTTGTTGAACTCACTCACAGTCCAGTAGCGGGTCTGGTTTATTCTCTTCATAAGGAAGAGCTCCTTTTGATTCCTGGAAACTTTATGCTATTATGGGACATCACTGAGTGGAGCTGGGAACTTCTTGCTACCTTCTTTCCCAAATAGGATCTCCATTAGGAGACATTTTTGTGGCGGCCAGTTGAGAATTTAGGCATGGAGGTCTCTGAGTTCTATCTACAAGTGGATGATTATTACCCTGAAGAAGTAAGGTGTAGAGTTTGGAACTTATTATATTGCTTCAGGGGTCAGTTTGGAGGTTTAAAATGGACTATTGTTTTGTAAAGGTGATTCAAATAAGTTCTCTATATTACTATTTGCATACCCATTTCTGTTAAACATCCATAATGCTTAGCTTTCCTCATGGACTCTTTGGTGTTATATATATTAAAAAAATCATAAAGTTCTTAAGTCAATGAGTCAGGAGAACATTTCTAGAGTTCTTAAATGCCTAAGTGATTTAAATCTTTTTTGACTGGCACCTATGGTAAGAAAAATGTTACACTGTGACACAATATACAAGTTTAAGTATATATGTATGTGTATATGAAACAAAAGTATATATAATTGGAACAGATGTTTCACTAAACAATATCTACCCTTACTACCAGAGAAGCATTCTGGCATTTTTGTTCCATTCCTTTTCTTTGAAAAATATAGCTCACCTAGAGCCTGATTTAGGATCCATGTATGGGTTAAAACCCTTGATTTGAAAAAGACTAAAGTCACAGAATTTAACCTATGTCAGAGGAGTTGAATGAAACAACCAATCAGTGAGAGTAGGGTCAACTGAAATAGTGAAATTCAGGATAAACACTAACAACAACACTGCATTTCAGTGTATTTCATTGTATTTAATTGCTTCCCTCTACTGTATTAATGACAGGTACTCAATTAATACTTGACTGGTGTTTTTGTAATAAAAGTACAATATAGGTGGTAATATTTATACGTCGAATTTAATTTCATGGAAATAAATTATCTAACATGGGACTGAATAACTTTAAAATACAAATTTTAGAGGAAATAAGGATAACAAATCAGGCAGCAATCCAGGTAAGAAAAAAGCTCCAAAACATCAATGTTTAAATAGTGAAACAAGTAAAAAGCCTATAGCACCTTTTTTGAGTGAAGATCATAAATTTCCACTGGATAGAAGATACATTCTGCTCTGTCTGATTAATGTGAAATTCAATTTACATCAATCTGCTCAGGAAGGGGGAGTGTGAAATTTACCTGATGTGTTAATTTCATGTTTTTAGAGCATAAACAGCCAAAAGCAGCACTAGGGTAAGCAACTGTCATGGAAGAGATTATTTGGACAGTATAAAAAGACAAAGAGAAAAATACTTCTGCAACTATCACAAAAAGACTAAACAGTAAGAAAATGGGTAAAAACTGAATGTTGACCAAAGTGCTTAGAGCCCACGCTATAGTGGTTATGTAGGGGATTTCAAAATGTATTTAAGATCTCTACATTTGTGCACTGAAATGGAAGAGCAGAAATGCAGAAGGTAGGGATCCAGACGCAAGGCTGGTTTTATTCCTTTCCTCAGCAGTTCACTTCGGCAGAGGGATAATATTCCAAATAAGCTAACTTCCATACTTTTTAAAAGATGACACTAAAAATATAAATATTTCTGAAAGTGAAAAATTACTTAAAGTTCCTAAAACTTCAATCTGATGCAGTACTTAGGTAAGCTAACCAAAAGAAATGGTTTCAGATAGTTCCCAGATAATCATAAAATGAAGGACAGAGTTCCCTTAAGGAAAACATGCTTCCAAGCTGAAATCTGGGAATTTCTAGCAAGAGTATATAAATTGATCATCATAGTTACATAACTGCATGCACAGAAAGGCTGTCCCTAAAGACCAAAGATGATGGAAAAAACTCCATTTTCTTTCCTCTTCAAGGAAAAACCTGGTTCTTCCCCATTGTGTTTGTCTCCTGTGTTTGTCTCCTTTACCTTCTCAGAGAACACCTCATTTCTGGCACTACAGTCACCTAATGTGTAGAAGTTTTTCCCCAGGCCAACAAGCAACTCTTGGACACACAGCAGGGTATCCAAGAACTCAACTCAGTTCTGATACTATCTACCCCAAAGTCAGTGTCAGATGCCACAGGTTAAAGGTTCAGTCCCAAAAGACTCTCCCTCCTCCCCTCATCCCCCAGCTTCAGGTGTCAGTCACAAACCCAGGTTATCTATCACCTGTGCTTCTGATCAATTGGTTATAGATCAAGAGGTTCCAACCACCCCATCCTTGGGTTTGATTAATTTACTAGAGTAGCTCACACAACTCAGGGAAACATTTAGGTTGACCAGTTTATTGAAGGATATGATGAAGGATATAGATGAAAAGCCATAAAAAGAGATGCATAAAGTGAGGTCTGGGAGGATCCTGAGCACAAAAGCTTCTGTCCCCATGTATTTGGAGTGTCAACGTGGATGTGTTCACCTGCCTGGAAGTTCCTTGAACGCCGTACTTTTGGGATTTTATGGAGGCTTCATCATGTAGCTATAGTTGATGTTAACTCCACTTAAGCCTTTTTCTTTTTTCAAGAGAATGGGGGACAAGGCCCCAAATTCCAAGTTTCTGATCATGGCTTGGTCTTTCCAGTGACCAACCCTCAACCAAGTGCCATCCAGGAGCCAAACCGGAGCTATCTCTTTAGAACAAAAGTCACTCCTATCACTCAGGAAATTACAAGGGTTTCAAGAGTTCTGTGTCAGGAACAGAGGTCAAAGATCAATATTAGAACAAGAGATGTTCCTAGTACTCTTATCACTTAGGAAATTACATGGGTTTTTAGGAGAGCTGTTCAGGAATCAGGGGCAGAGACCAATATGTATCTTCTATTATTTCACACCTAAGAATATAAAATATAAAAGTTTAAATAGGAATTTAAATATGAACTGTGCTGTTCAGGATCAACACCTCAAATGATGCTTACTGATCAGCGCATGTTCTAGAACCTGTTAAGTCAGAAGAATACTAACAAGACAGGGGACACTAGATAAGCCCCTGGAAGTTTCTAAGCCTCAGTTTCCTTCTAAAAATGGTGTCACCCTAAAAAACAACAAAACCTACATTGCCTGTCCTACAAGACTTTTTTTTTTTTTTTTAAAAAGATCTAATTGAAAACACACACACACGCACACACACACACACACACACCCCTGAATATATAGAACAAACTCATGGAAGTTAACACTCTCTTAGGACAAGACCACTAGATATCTAAGAAGTGTCTTGAATTTTTTAAAAGGAAATGAGAAATGATAAATAAATAACCACACACTCGTGATTGGATTGAGTGCTGAAATCTGCTGCAGAACACGAAAACAGCAGCGGTGCGAACAGCTGCATTTGGGATGAGCAGGAACGGGGATGGATAAGCTAATGCATTCAATAATGCACCAGGTAGCCCCCAGGGAAAGAGTGGAAGCTGACAATGATTCTGTCTGAAAGAGTTTTAAAGCGAGCCAGGCAGTCTGAGTGTGGGCCCCTGCCTGTCTGACAGACCTATGAGGAGCTTTACCAGCTTCGGATGCCATGTAGTTTCTGGCCTCTCGCCTGGATACCCAGATGAATATGGAGGAAAGAGCACTGAACGTGACATGCAGAGGGGCTCCATAAGTGATTGCCCAAAAGAATGCTAAAATGAGGTGTGGGGATATGGGGATACCTGACAGTCTATTTTTAGCTCAGCCTCCCTACCTCTAGGCTAGCATGTGGGCTCACCCCAGCCTGCTCTCCCACAAGCTGGCTATGTGCTGGTTTACCAGTTTTTTCCCCAAATTAAAAAACGCCCCCTCCTACTTAGCCACACTTCTCGCTCAGAAGATGGGGCCCATGAATTCCTATTTTTAAAAAGCTCCCCGGGGGATTATAATGTACGATAGCCAAGTCTATGTCACTCCTAAGTATTTTTCTTGTGGTGCCTTCTGTTGCAATTATTTTTAGTATTTGGGTACCATTTTTCACTTCACTTAGACTGAAAACTCCCAGAAGGTAAGCGTTTAACACTTTTTTTCCAAGTCCCCATTCCTGTACTTAGGAGAGAGCCTAGTGCCCAGTAAACGGCAGTAAAGCTGATTGGCTGAAAGAATAAATTCTATCAAACGGAACGAAAAAACGAGTGAACAAATGAATGCTATGGTTTGAGGGAAGCCAAAGGGCCAGTTTGTCCACCGGTTGGCCACAGGACCCTCAAGTCCTGAGATCCCCACCACTGACATTTTGGGCACTGTTTCCAGACGACACCTGTGAAAGTGTAAGAAGTTTCCTGAGAGGGATAACAGCAACTGAGGATCACAGTAAAAAAAGTATGAGGGACTTGAGGGACAAAGGGAAGAGATAAAAGCATATTCTAGGAAAGGCACAGAACTCTGGTGCAAGAGAGGGAAGGACTGCAGGCAATGTGGAGGTGAGTAAGGGAAGGACAGAGGTGCTTCTCAGGTGAGAACTGAGAAAACAGGGGCTCAGGAAGAGCGGGTAGAGGATGCTGAAAACAAGCTCTGCTTCTTCCTAGTTTTGTCCAGGGCTGGCCATAAATGTAAGAGAGGAAGGGAGAGAGGATCAAAGGGCCTAACTTCGTGTGTGTACCAGGTTTTGTTGTATTGTCTAAGCAAGTGAATTCTCAGGATCTGGGAATATTTGTTAATGTTGAGATTGTATTATGATATGGTACTGGCATGTTGTAATACCACTTTCATAGCTACTTTTAAAAGAAAAGAGATAGATAAAAATAGAAGAGAGAGAAAGAGAAAGAAAGAAAGAAAAAAGAAAGAAAGAAAAAAAAAGAAAGGAAGGAAGGAAGGAAGGAAGGAAGGAGCAAGCCAGGAAAGCTGGACCCTGAACAGGAGACAGGCCAGTGGGGGGAAACTCTAGGTTTCAAAAACAAATGGGGATCAGGAGCTTGATGATGAGGACATAGCTGACATCTGAGTCATGGGCACAGCACATGATTTCCATGTCCGGGTGGATAAGCCACAGAGCTCATTCACTCACTGACTCACTTACTATTCAACAAATATTTGGTGCCCAGTGAGGTTCAAGGAGAAACTATGATGAACATAGAAGAGACTCTCTAGACATGCTCAATCCCACTGACATTTCTTGGTTTCTGCTCATAGGATCTACTCCTGAGCTTTTCCCCACCTTTAATATCCCAACCTTCTTTGAACAAAAACACCCAACTTAATTTCTAGAACCAAGAAAAACATGCAGAGGAGCCAGGGATTTGTAGGAAAGCAGCACAAAGGATGGTTTGTATTTAACAGCTCCTTTCTTCTCATGTTTCTAGCATGACTTATCTTTTAATTACTGCTTTACTTTTCATCTGCAACCATCTAAAGTAAATTGCCATAGAACTGAAAAATATGGCTGTCTTAACACCTAGATGCAATTTAACATTTAACACAGAAGCAGGGTGGTATAGAAAAAGGCATCTGACTCAGAATCAAAAAGCCAGACTCTAGTCTCAGATTAGCTACTCTTACCTTCAAGACCTTGAGAGAGTCGTTTACTCTCTCTAGGCCTTTCTTTTAACATCTATAAAATGATGGGCAGGATTAGATGATCCTTGAGGTGACTTCCTACTCTAAGATTTTTTTGCTCTAAAGTTTGTAGTAAAAAAATTATTGTGTTTTCTAACTCTGGCACTTAAAAAAATGTAGTACCCATTCTAAACATTTAAAAATAGACACCTGAAAATAATTCACAGATACGAGACAAAAAGTTCTAAGATCTTTAAAAAAATTGGCACATCATGCTATTATGAAATACCCATTTAGTGATTTTTATATTTAAACAGTTTAATTGGAATGAAATCTCAAGTTCTTCAGATTTTCTTCCACAAGTTTCTTCTGGCATGTAAATTTTACAGGACACTTTTAACTTCCTTACTCAGTTTCTACTCCCTTCATGCCCTCACTCATGTTGCTTCCCCTTTATAGCACCTCCAGTTTCCCTCTTTTACCCAGCAAACCCTGCTAGCCATTCATTTATCAGTAGGCTATCATCCCAATTCCTTTTATCAATCACTGGGTACTGAGAACTTAGAAACAAATTATGGGAAAGAGTTTTCTATGCTTCCTTTTTCCTCCTCCCACCCCAATGAAGATTCCCCCAGCATACTGTAAAGAAAGGGAAACGAAGTCATCCTTCTGCTTAAAATCTGTCAAAAATTCACCTTTATTTAACAAAGAATCCCTAAACCTCTCGTCGTGGCATTCAAGGACTTTCGCAAGTTGATGAACTTGAGAACCACATACTTGATGATCTCCAGCCCACCTGGATGGCTACACTACATGCCATTACCTCATCTCCCTTTCCCCACCTAGGCATGGTAAGGACTCCTTACTTGTGGTAAGGAGTCCAGTTCACGACCTACCTTCCTGATGAAGCCCTTCCTGGCACTCTGTAGGAGCTTCCCCAGTCCCTGTGACACTCTGTTCTGCTAAATTCTCAGTGGCACAGGGGACACACTATGCAGTTTATGATGCTGCTCAGCACTTGTTCCGTTTCTAAATCCTGTCTCCCCTACAGAACTGTGAGGCTATGCGTCAGGCTCCTGTGAATCCACCCGGGGGCCAGATGCTGTCACATCTAGGGGGCGCTATTTCCCCTCTACGTAACAATGATTTCACATACCATTCATTCAAGTTTCATCCTGAATGGCTAACAGAGTTGCTGGTGAGAGAAGTGATCACACACAAGAACATAAACTGTCCCTACCCCCAAATAAACAAATGGTTCCTTTTAAAGCCATGATTTTGGTTCAAGGGTGCAAAGTTGAACTTGGAAATGAAAAGAAGAAAATGTATTTAATTTTAAGATGCTGGGACAAAGCAAGTTTTATTTGAAGACAAATTCTGTCATTCACAAGCGTAAGAGGGAGCCAATATAAAGGTATCAAAACCTCTAAACAGGGTGTGGAACAAAAGATGGAGGAGTGGGAGGAATTACCTTGGCAGGTCTGTCCTCCCAGATGGGTGTTCCCTGTGTTCCTAATTAACATTTTGTGTGTAGACAGGGATTTCTATCAATGAGAATTACTGGTGTTTAAACCAAACTCTGTCTTCTGAATTGTAAGGTGGCCCAAGGCGCAATGCAGTGACATCAGAGCACCAGGGAAAAAGACTAATACTTGCTTCCATCAAAAAGGAAAGCATGGACATTAGCATATTTTAATTAAATGTTTTTCACTTAGAATTTTCAGTTAAAATTTTCTAGCTTTTTTCTAGAGGAAAAAAAAACCCAGCAATAACCACATTTTATAATAGAAGATCTACTTTTTAGAGCTTATTTCAGAATTCTTCATGAGGAAAAATGCCCTAAACACACCAGGGTTTTCATGATACAAATAACAGTACCTGTTTTCTTCCCTAAGGTCATTCTGCATGGCTTCAGTCTCCCGCGCCAACTTCTGGGATCTGGTGTAGTCTCTCCAGGCCCTCAGGACCTTCAGTTGAAACTTCCAGTCGGACAGGGTCCCAGCTTTACCCAGCTTAATCCTATGATCAAGAATCAGCTTGTGCCAGGCAGAGAAATATCGTTTTTGACACTGCAATAGAAATTTGTGGAAAATCACCACTGACGAGCACTCGTGTCTCTAATATCTAATACCGAGAACTGTCACCTCAGATTCCCCCCTCACACTTTTTCTTGCAAATCTAGGAACTGCTGTCTTGATGGAAGGGAACAAAGTACAATCGCTTTATGTTAATAACGACAACAAATATTCAAGTCATGCAGCTGAGGTACTCTCAGGCTCATGACTTAAACTCCAATACTTGGTTCTCCCTGTAAAGCATCAGTCCTATGGGGAGCCTGAGTAACAGTCACATCTAAGACTCGAGTTCAGGGACTTGTTTGAAAAGCTTGAAACAACTGCTTCCAGTAAGATTGCCAGCTTGTCTTGGAGTTTAAAATACCAACTGATTAATTCATTCCTATTATTAACACTGCTGATGTCCTGCACAAAGGAATCTGGAAGACCCCCTGGAGGACAGAATGGGGGTCTCTGGTCCCTGGAAACAAGATAGCTTCAGCTGAGCCACCACTGACCATGACAGAGCTTTGGTGAGTGCCTAGAGACCAGCTGCTTGGGATGTCTGGAATCTTCCACGATGTGCATCTGACAGTAAGTTCCACTGAGCCTAAGGATGTCCCCAGAGAAGTACTTTATTCATGGTCTTAGTCTAAGAAAATCTCTGAGATCTAGCCCGTGCCTACATCTCCAACCTGCACAGTAAACTTCATGTCCCCACTACATCCCGTAACTTTCAGCTCTTGGCCTTACATCAACCACACTGTTTAACACTTTCCTATGTTCATACTAATTTCTTAGTCCCCCTTTTCTGCCCTTTCTTTGACTGACTACTTCAGGAATCACTTCTCTCTGGAAGTTCTCCTGTTACCAACCACTCTCCCCAAATATAAGCATTCTTCTACTGTGTTCCTGGAGCAACCTCTGCTTTCTTCCATCAAAACACTCATTACACTGTACTGTAACTACCTGTTTACTGGTTTCCACTAGACTGTGAGCCTCCAGAAGGAGGGGACTGAGTCCCATAAATGAAAATGGAAAATGTGAGAGTTGTACCAAGTGTCGGTAGCAATACAACAGAAAAGAACATCACAGTAAGTGACTTTGTGGGAGGCAGAGGGGGGCCTGATGACCAGCTTCAAGCACTTGCTAGCTTTCCCGGTGTCAGCTGTATTAACTGCTTCTATCTGTGTAACAACACTTACCATTCACTATTTCAACATCTAGTAAGCAGCCACCACTGGGTTTAAATTGGAGAACTCTGAACAAAATTATGATATAATCTCTCTTTTGAGAGGTTGTAGGGAAAGAGGGCAAATAAAAGACTAATAACCTAAGGGAGCATATGTTAGAATTCTTAGAAACAGCCCATTTGGCTAGCAGTGTTTTCTTACACAAGAATTCAGGTCTATTCCCATTTAGACAAATTACAAAATCTTTATTATTATTTATCAGGAGAAACCATGGCAAACTTTAAAAAGCTCTCACTCCCTTTCCATCATGTCTAGACCTTCACCTTAGATCCCCTGGAAGTAAGGGAAGAAAAGAAGAGATGGAGGAAGGAAGGGAGATTTGCTGAACACAGGTTATGCCTGCAGTCATAAAAAGGAAAAGACATACACATAGTTGCTAGGTTGAGTTTTTGCATTATTATTTGCCAGTCTAACCCACAAAATACAGCATGAAAAAAATATACTGTTAACTTGTGTGCCATTGTTAAAAGAAAATATCCTCTGTCTACCAAATTCATGTAAGAGACTCCTCTTGATGTACAGCTATCTCTAATTTTAACTCCTAGAATATATCTAATGATGAAATAGTATAAACATAATCCACCTAGACAATAATAACACTATTAATAGTGTACTTCTTGGATTTCTACATTCCTTGTCTATTAAGTTCAAGGCATTACTGTAAGCACAATATTATATGCATTTTTAAAAATATTTTATTTATTTATTTGAGAGAGAGATCACAAGTAGTCAGAGAGGCAGGCAGAGAGAGAGGAGGAAGCAGGCTCCCTGCTGAGTGAAGAGCCCAATGCGGGGCTCGATCCCAGGACCCTGAGATCATGACCTGAGCCGAAGGCAGAGGCTTAACCCACTGAGCCACCCAGGTGCCCCTTATATGCATTTTATTAACTCATAGACCATCATTAGAAAACAGAGAGACTGCAGGTATTACTATGATTTCCTTACCAAGCTGAACTTCATGTAGAGAAGGGTTAATGACTAAATTCACAGAGTGAAAAGTTAGTGGTACACCTAAGGCTAAAACCAAAACATTCTGGCATCCTGATGACCCAAACTATTAGCCAAAAAGTCTCCTAAAAACGAAGGGCAAAATCTTTGTTTCTTTTATACTGAAAGAGAAAGAAGTCAGTACATATCTAACTATGGTAGAAGAGCACCTCTAGAGTAAAACTGAAATTAAGAGGGGAAAATTTGAGTTCATAAATGCTATAGTCAATGTATTTCTTTAAAACAGTTATGTTTGGATTTTGAAAGGGAAATGATCAGTTTTAAAGGCCTGTAATTCAGTTTTACTACATAGAAGGTGGTAACAGCAAAGTGACAGACTCACAGCAACTGCTTTCTTGAAATCAATTGATTGTTTTTTTTCCTGTCTATTCAAAAGGGCAATCCCATTAAAATTTAAATGAAAAAATACAAGTATGAACCAAGAATAGCCACTTAGTTATTCTTGACTCATAGCAAACGTTATTCAGGCAAACGGAGGTCTCATAAATGTGGCTAGAGGAAAATATTTGGGAAAGGAGAATATTCTCAGTCCTGTCTTCTCTGGAAGATGCCAGCACTCTGCTTTTATTTAGAAGGGATGAGAAGTGGCATACTTCCATAGTCATGAGCTATTTATTCCTTCTATTACCTCTCCCCCCAGCTGAGTCCCTGCTGTTCCCAGGCCTGCTTCTCCTCTTCAGTACTGCACTCTGGAGCGACAACTCTGCTCTATCCTTTTGCTCTCTGAAAAAAGAATTATTATTTAATAGCATAGTCGGGTTGGAAGAGGAATATACTGTTTAATACATTCTAATTAATAAGTTTTGTTTCAGAATTCAATGTTTTAACTAGCTGGACGACTAGGCTGACCTCCCTCCCTTTCTTACCCAGTTCCTTTATTTCTGCCCCATGTTGTATTTCTGATAGATTTTCAAATAGAGTCATGGATTTTAACTTTAACATAGTAGTGGTGAAAATTAAGGTTTTCTACAGGTAAGTAAAATTCTGAAAATCATGGTGGGAAGAACTGTTCCTAAATACATTATCTCTAATAATTTATAAAATAAAATACTATAAAGTGAAATTTTGAAAGTTTTTAAGGGAAATGCTCTTCTCCTCTCAAAATCTTCCACAAGACACCATTTGATCGTTAAGGATTCCACTCAAGAAAAGAAATGACAGCTCGCCCTGCTAAATTTATTACCTGCACTGGAGTTGCCCTCCTTTTGTTGGCAAGAAAAGCTCTTCCCTGAAGTGTAATCACACTGCTGTCACGGAGAGTGATTGACGTTAGGTGGAACAGCAATTTGCTATCTAATCTTCATTGTAATTCTAACCCTGTCACTAGAGATGCTTGTTCTGATTAATGAAGTGGGTAACTCATCAAAATTCCTCAGCTATTTCCCTTTTGTCAGAAAGCTCAGTGATAATTGCATCAAAATTCTCAGTCATGAAAAAATAAACAATGCATTGTAAAGAGGACAAAAATGTCAACAAGTTTACAATTTATTTCTGCTGAACAGAACTAACTATGGTGCAACCAGTGGTCGAGGGGAGTTGGCCAACACTTGCCTCCACGTCAGGAAGAAAGCTACGCGCCCCCTAGGACCCTGCCTGGTGACTCCTTGCTGCTCCCTGGCCCAAAGGAATAGGGGGTCTATAGCTACGTAAATGTAACTTTTTTCCTTTTGGGGACCACTACAGCTAGGCAAAAGCCTCACGGAACCTCTGCAGTCCCTGGGGGTTGGAGAGAGGAGGATCCCACTGGGGCAAAATGAATGCCCTTCAGAAGGAGTATCCTGTGACCAACCCTACTCCTGATTTTCATAATTATGCCCCAAAGAAAAGAGAGGAAACTGTAGTGCCCCTACCCCAAAGCATAAACACTCCTGTAACTAATTACATTAGGGAAAAATACATTCAGTTCTCTTCACACAGTGCTAAGACCTAGACAATGTCTGGTTCCACGGAAAAGCCCAGAGGCCCAAACTCTGACAACCAAATCTGTGAGAAAAGCTAACACTGGTTACAGAAAGAAAGCTACTTTTGTTATATCCCAGAAGATGTAAAGCTCTTTTAACTTCGGTATTTAAATTTTTTTTCTCCTTCCTTTTTTAAACTTAAAACAAAAACAAAAACAAAAAACACCCTTATTATAGAAATTGAACAAACATACCCAAAAGTAGAACAGAAGAATAAAGTCCTCATTCAGCTTTAAAGATTAACAACATTTTGCTGATCTTATTTTCTCTCTCCTTCATCCACTTTTTTTTTCTGGAATATTTACAAATAAAGCCCATACATCAGACATTCTGTCACTTCACTCATTAAATGTGTGCGTATGTACTGCCAACAGAAGGACATTTTGTAAATTCTTCTTAATTTCTGCTAAGAACTTCAATCAATAATATTGCTTTTATTAATCTAGTTCTTTTTCACTTCAGAAATAATACAATTTCAGAAAGCAATTGCTTAATCGTACTGTGCAGTAAATTTTTTTTTTTTAAGATTTTTACTTATTTATTTGAGAGTGAGAGTGAGAGAGAGAGAGAGCATGAGAGGGGAGGTCAGAGGGACAAGGAGACTCCCCATGGAGCTGGGAGCCTGATGCGGGACTCGATCCCAGGATTCCGGGATCATGACCTGAGCCAAAGGCAGTCGCTTAACCAACTGAGCCACCCAGGCACCCCCCGTGCAGTAAATTATTAACGAGCAGAACTCTCTGGGATCTTTCAAAGAATGATCACGATACAACCTATAACCTGACTAGTCATTAGCACAGTCCTCCTTCCTCAACGTAGCTTAGACCGGTTTTCAGGGAGGGCATATCTGCTGCTTCCCATGACCTCTCTCCTTTCTTCCTTTTTTCTTCTAGACTTCCTTCCCCCTCTACCAACACCCAGTCCCTGCCCATTCTCCCCCACTCCCAGCCACACACACTCGACCTAAGCCAAGAGTACAGCTCACCTCAGAATATATGAGAAAAATGTTAGGTTCACCTCCAGGGTAGTCTGACAGTAAAACAATATGATGTTATTTGTTTCTACCCATGTGGTTTTCACCTGAAATGTTAGGAGAATGTTTAGGAGAAAAGATATTTTATACTGTAAAATTTTATGGAATGGGTTCCATTTATGCCAAAGGCTCTTTTCTCATTTTTTAAAAAGCAGAATTTAATCAGTAGTTTTCTCAAAAGACAAAAATATTACTTATACATGAATTGGAACCTCTGGCTCAAACATGGCTCCATGGCATTTTGAAAAGAAACATACCAACACGATGTTTCGGTAAAGTGGCCCTCACTGTCCCTTCTGGGAGAATGCAAAACATGAGTGACTCACAGGGTGAGGGTAAGACAGAATAGAACAGCAGAATAAACCACCTCCTTACTAATGCTGATAAAATTTTACTTGGAAATTTCCCAGAGTTAGCTGTATGAAGTAATATTTACTGTTTCATACTACACTCGCTCTTTGGCAGTAAGCTTAGAGGGGAGAGTTATAAGAATCCCAATGTCCTTCACGTGTGCCCGACATTTCTTTCTCTGCAGTTTTATTTGCAAAGAGGCTTTTCCCTCATTTCCTTCCATAGACAGAGAGAGGATGGTTGCTATGTTTCCACTCAGAAATGGCTTTACTTCAGTGGCATGTAGGCAGCCCCGAGAGAGCGAAGATCTTTGGGGATGAATCGTGCTATATAAATCGAGGTGCTTAACTACAATTTTCATCATCTTTTCAGAAAAATCCAGGCTTCTTTTCCATGTATCTTCATGTTCCCCTGGTTTAGTTGGGGCGGGGGGGCGTGGTAGTTTAGAAGGTGCTATGCCTTAAGCAATGATTCCTTTGGGTCACTATTAATCTTACTAACAGAGAAACCCAACCATAAGCAACCAAAAACCTTCCCCCACAGAATTAAGATTTAAGTTAGTATCAATCCATCTTCAACTTTCACAAGCAGCAAGAGATCACAGACTTTCTCATCTTCCTAAGAAAACATAAAATGTATTTTGGAACAGGGTGAGAATTAAGAGGGCCATATCCCAAATAGTATAAGAGTTTCATAGTTAATCCCTTGTTGTTTCTGCTAATTAGCAACATGAGGATTGCTGCATCTCCCCGAGAGATTTCACTGCAAGATCAAAGAGAAAATAGGATGGAAAATCGAAGTAGAAAGTGTCTATACAAAAAGAGATGTTTTTGATAAAACAAAGAGACCAGGCAATGGAATATGTGGGGAAGACACATGGACACCGCTGCACCTGAACTTCCGGTTGGATGAGAGGGCCAGCTCTGTTTCTCTCACAAGTCTCCTATTGAATGACTGGGCCCACACATGATGCTAAGAGATTGTTTGTGGGAACAAATACAACCCACAGTTAAAGCACAGGGAATTACAAGAATTAAAGGAGCTTGAACTGGAACTCCTCCTAGAAACAGATTCTTTAAAGTCTTCCTACAAATACTCTATATAGCTTGCTATTGGGTTTGTGCCAGTGAACCATTCTGAGGGTGCTGACAAGAGTTTCCTGTTATCTAGCCACTCACTGCAAGCCGGCTAGGCATTCTCCCCCTTTTCATCCTGTGGTCGTATTGAGGCTGCTGAGTGTCCACGTTTCATTACCCAAGGGCAGCTTTAGGCTCCTTTAGAACCAGGTGAGGAGATGTGGACTGGGGCCAAGGTAATGAGCCCAAGGGGCCTGCTAATCCGTGGCATTTACCAGAGGACTGTCCTGTCTCCAGCCAAGTCTACGTAAAAGCCTGAGGAGTCTGGCAGGTGGATTTTCCCTGTGTCTCAGTTACACTCACATACACGGGGGAAATAAAAATTACAGGTTCACTAGCCATATAGCAAATGAATAACATAATCACACTGAATCAGAAGGGGAAGACCAGAACTAACTTAAGTAATAATATTCTGGTTGAATATGACATGAACATGAAAATGAAAATAATGTACAAATATTGTACTCTAGTTAGTAAATTTATTTACATAGCAGTACGGGTCAGCAATTCTGAAACTACTTTTATAGTGCATCAGGATTAAATAAGTAAATTTATTTTGGATAATGGGCACCAGGTTTCTCACTGCCAGAGAAAGGAATTATAAAGAAGCAAGGGGGAACAGGTACACTGAAACGTGTGGTGCTGGATTAGGGCTGAAGGCATCATTATGAACTCATGATTATTTTAATAAACATACAGATAGTTATAGAAAGAAGTTATAAATAAGGAAGAGGGAAGGATACGATGACCCCTGTGTTACTGTACTGGAATTCAAGACACCAGTATGACTCACAGATTTTAATATGTATATAGATAGACAAACAGAGAAATACATATAATGTCTATATATCTGGGTTAGTATACACACATTTCCCAGCTCTGTTTGCTCAGTAGTGACACCCCAGTAGCAGTAACTCATACATGAATATGTAAGTCATAGCACTGTTCATATTTGGGTTTCTAAATACTATTCTCCAATAAAGAAACTAGAGTTTCATGTACAAGTGGTTGATTCCACAGCTAGAACAGGGAAACTACAAGATGGGCCTGGAATGTCCTACAGTGCCAAAAAGAAAGTGCTCAAAAAAGGACAGAAGAATTTTGAAAGAAAAAGAAGTCAACCTAAAAGATTTCCCAATGGCCAAAGGTAGAACAATCTGAGTAATAGAGTAAACAATGATAGTAATAGATTACCCACAGAATAAAATAAATATCCATGAGCCCATACTGATAAAAGATACAACTGAATGAAGGAAAAAATAAGTGGGGAGAAAGGACAGGTTTTCTTTCTAGAAACATTTCAATTAATAAATGGAGAAGAAATGAGGGAAATACAGTATCATCATTAGACAAATACATTAATGTTACAGGCAAGATCTACCAATGGATGCTAAAATTAACAAGTCAAAATTTAAGGAGAAACAGGGTATTTGCATAGTTTTACAATATCTCCTCTAAGACATTCCAAAGGAGATATGGTAACTTTACAGTACAGGAGCACCTGGGTGGCTCAGTTGGTTAAGCCTCTGACTATTAGTTTCAGCGCAGGTCATGATTTCAGGGTTGTGAGATCAGGCTCTGCACTGGGCATGGAGCCTGCTTGAGATTCTCTGTCTCCCTCTCTCCCTTGCCCCACTCACGCTTGCTCATGCTCAATCTCTCTCAAAAAATTAAAAAAATAAAAAAATAAAAAATAAAAATTAAAGATACTTTACAGTACAGAAACCCAGCATACAAACATTGTGTACCCCCAATATGATCCTGAGAAGCCACAGCATCACTTCTTGTAGGAATCTTGCCCAAAATGCAAAATCTCAAACTAAGCAGTAGAAAATATCAGAAAACCCATATTGAGAGACATTCTACAAAATACCTGATCAGTACCTTTAAAAAATGTCAAGGTTGCAAAAGACAAGGAAAGACTGAGGAGCTGTCATAAAGCTGGAAGAGGCAAAGGAGACATGACAGCCATATGAAACAGAATTATGGACTGAGTTCTAGCTATATACTCCTAGGCATTCTCTAATGCAGAATCACGGGCTGAGTCCTGGAATAGAAAAAGGATAGAGTGGAAAAACTGGTGATATTCTATTAAGTTTAGCTAATGATGTTTAATGTTATTGTACCAAGGTTAATTTTCTAGTTTTGATAATTATGCTACACTTGTATAAGGTGTTAGCATTGGGGAAAGCTGCATGAAGGGAATTCAGGTATTCTGTGTCTTGTTTTTGCAATTTTTCTGTATGTCTAAAATTATTTCAAAATAAGAACTTAACAACAATATAGTGTAGGTTTAGATCAAGCAGAATCTGTGAGGACTGGAGATAATTTACTCATAATCACATTTTTAAGTTATACTGGTTGGTCTTTTTAAAACTGAGTAATCTGTTTTAGGTAGACCATTAATTTTGTAAAACTCTTTACAAGTGTCTAAAATTCATAGCTAGCCACTTATATCTAAAACATGTATTATTTCTTCCTGTACAGTGAACTTCACTGAAATTTAAAAATTAAGTTTCTAGAAAACACATGTCTTATTCATCGCTCATTGGTTGGATAATGTATCATGGCACGTTTCCTCACTTCTTCTCTAGATGGCCCCCTGAGTACTATCTCCTTTCCTATTTTCCTTCAGAAATCTAAACTGTTATTGTAGAACACATCAATTCTGTCTTGTGAAGGATACAACATCTGAGTCCTTGCCAATCTTTCTCAAAATGTTAATCCCAACTCTTAACATTTCCTCCTGCTACTCTTCCCTCACTAATCCTAAAGCCAAAATTCTGACCAAAGCTCTTGTTGTTCTATATCTCAATAATTGCTCATCAGGACGCTGGGATCATGACCTGAGCCGAAGGCAGCTGCTTAACCAACTGAGCCACCCAGGCGTCCCTCTCTCTCTCTTTTTTAAGATTTGAGAGAGAGAGAGTGAGCACAAGGGAGAGGGAGAAGCAGGCTCCCCGCTGAGCAGGAAGCCTGATGCGGGACTCCATTCCAGCACCCTGAGATCATGACCTGAGACAAAGGCAGATGCTTAACTGACTGAGCCTCCTAGGCACCTCATGTCTCTCTCTTTTTCAATCATTTAGATTATGCTTTTGCTCATATCCCAGTTATCAATATTATATTCAAATTCCTGTTATTGATTTCCAGGACTTCCGTAAGTCTGTCCTATATTTATCAAGCTCCCTCAATACATTCTTGACATTGTCTTTTTTCTTGTTAAATCTGTGCACTCCTGCATTCACTTCACTAACTTTCACTGAATTTCAGGAAAGCCTAAGGCTCTGGGTGGGTGTTGTAAGAAATATAAAATATCCATATTTATCTTTTCTCATCCAACCTTCTCATTTTACAAACATTCCAACTAATCCCTTTCACCTGAAATGTTATAAGTCCTAAATGCACACTGCTGTCAATCCCACTTCACTGAGAGAAACTTCTGCTTAGATGGCCTGGAAAGGAAGCCCATCTGTCAATAAAAAGTAACCTTTTTTTTTTTTTTACAAAAAGTGAAAGTAAAAGGAGAAAAGAGTAATAAAAATGCAGACCATAAAAAGGAGAAGTGTATCCTTACAGAAGGCAAGTGACTTTTCTGAATAATTCTGAATAATCCAGAAGACTGTGGAAGCCAAGCTTTCAAAACCTACCAGAGATCTACATTAGTAGTTACATGCTATTGAAGAGTAATTTAGGAAGCCACCCTAAATCACACCTGATTTCCCAAGATTACACAGAGTATCTATAAGAATAGCCCCCAGACAGGGGAATGGAGCACTGTCCCATGCCTTTGGCCAGCTGGGCAGCACAGAACCAACAGTGTGGGCAATTTGGTATTTGCGATGAGGCTCCGTTGGGCTTTAGTGAGACACTGGCCCATCTCTGATGGAGCCCTCTGTCATTTATGTCACAGAACGCTGAAAAAAGAGAGGTTATAATTCCCACCTGATGATTTTCCTTGAAAGTCTGGATTAATAACTCCCTCAGTTTCTTCTTTCTTTCTTTTGACATTTTTTCTTCATCCAGAAGAATATAATCATTTTGAAACATGCCTTTTTTGGCATTTTTTGGAGAATTTTCTTCTTGCTTTTTCCTCTCTCTGTTAACAATTTAAAAAACACATGTATGAACAACAGACTTAATGATGGGTAATTACTACCTACTATGGTGGAATGAACACTGAATTTTCCATCAGAAGACAGATTTTTATTTTATTTTTTTTTATTTATTTGTCAGAGAGAGAGAGCGAGAGCGAGAGAGCAGGCACAGGCAGACAGAGTGGCAGGCAGAGGCAGAGGGAGAAGCAGGCTCCCCGCCGAGCAAGGAGCCTGATATGGGACTCGATCCCAGGACGCTGGGATCATGACCCAAGCCGAAGGCAGCTGCTCAACCGACTGAGCCACCCAGGCGTCCCCAGAAGACAGATTTTTAGATCTGGTTCTAAAACTACATTGTAGGGAGGTTTTTTTTTTTTTTTTTTTTTTTTTTTTTTTTAGCCTTAGTTTATTCCTTTATAAAATGAAGATTAAATGAAATAAGAATCTGTTATACTCTGAAAAGTAGAAAACCCTATAAATATTTTAGTGAAGTATTTTTACTGAGTTTATCATTGAGGGATACTTTGATCAAAATTTGAGAGTTAACAACATGTAGACATAAGTTCTCTCTTTTTTTTCAAGGGAGGGACAAAAAAAAGGACTCTCAGGTTAAAAAAAGGGATGAGATTTTTACCCCAAGCCTTTTTACAAAGTTTCTAAGGAGAAAAATAATAAAAGAATCAGGTATTCTTGTGTAAGGAGAGAGTGGAATTTGTATTCATTCTAACATAGCTGAAAAGAGAAAAAACAGAAATTAATAACAATAAGGAAAAAGCCTTCAGGCAAGTGACAGGAATTGCTCTGTAACTTTGTTGCTCATTTCTCTGGTCATCCTCTGTCTTACCCACATATCCTTTCTCAACCAGGTCATCCCTCTTCTACACGCCAATTCAAGCAAGCTCACGGTAAGTCACTGCCTTTTTATTGGAGTGTACTAAAGTATATGTACATGTATGTGTGGAAGGCCTATATACTACCAACAATACAGTAAAAACAGTAGCTAGTCAGAAATTGGTATTCATGGGCTCTGGCCACAAACCAGCTGTGAAAACTCACACAAATCTGTCTTTCTGAATTCTACCTTCAACTTACAGAAACTCAAGTTGGGAGGGATGCCAGAATACTCTATATTCTCATCGACATGGAGCACACAATGTTGTATCTTATTATTGGTGATGTTAACCATCACTTGGTTAAGGGGACCTCTCCAGTATAAAGTTGCCATTTTCCCCTTAATTAATAAATTAATAATTAATAAATCTCTTAGAGGAGATATTTTGAAACTATGCAATGAAGCAGATTTAGGGTAGCTTACAGATAAATTAAAAAGCTCTATTGATAATAAAATTTTATTGACTCTATCCAAATGCCATAACAATGTTATATTAGACAGCTATAGGCAGATCCCAGTGGCCATTTAAAGAAATACAGTTCTAATACCATGGATCTGATTTTCTAAAATAACATTAAAATTTCTATCTGTTATGAAAGGGACAGGTGCCCACTGTGAAAAACTGGAGATATAAAAGCCATAAATATGTCCAGAAAAAAAAAACAAAACCAGACAATATGTCAGTACTGTCTCACTGTATAACCATTTTCATTAATTTCTCCAGTATTTATTAATGTCCATTATGAATAACATTATATTATCTTTGTGCACAAATCTTTGTCTGGATTTCTGATCATTTTCTTAGGGGTCTTTTCCTAAGAGGAATTTCCAGGTCAACCAGTAACACCAACTTTATGGCTCCTGTTGTTTATTGCCAAATTGCCTTCTGGAACGTTTAAATCAGCTCCTCTGCTAGCACTATCGCATGTTATCTGAATCACTGTAACCATGAATAAGATTTTAACTTTTAAAAGAAATGAGTGGTCATGAGCATCTGTCGAGTGCCCGCTATGAACAGAGCATCCCGCTACCATCAAATGTTACTTGTTTTCACGATATATTTTAGGTCAGCCTAGATTTTTCAGGGTTTAAAAGCAATCTGAAAAGTAAGGTCGACCTTAGCAAGAATTCACTAAAACACCGGTGATTGCTTTCTGAAAGGAATGGCGTCTGGAGGAGGCCTGAGCCCGGCACTTGAAAGAGCGGAGCACTCTGTCCACTGCCGAGCTGTTTTAAATTGGATAGAATCAGAGCAATCAGGACCACAGGGGTAAAAGCTGTGTAGGCTGATGGGGGCGGGAGGAATTATCTAATAGGTCTTTCTGGCCTCTGAGTCTGAGTATTCAGTCCCTTCAGGCACGTTGCTCCAAGGCATTTTGCAGTTCATGCATCAGTGCTGTTTCTCAGAATAAATACAACTAGTTATTTCATTTAGAAGCTCATTTTCTGCATGCGGATACATAACAGTACTACATCCGGTGAGGACTATTTTGATTTTCCTCTTATGTCAGATATTCTTGTTCTTTATCAGTGGTTGGGAGGCAATGATGAGTCTGTATGATTATCAGAAGATAAGACACTCAAACCCTTCACAAAGGTGTCTGCACAATTAGCAGACAACTTTAACACTGTTCAGGTAACCAAAGAAATGCAAACTAACCAATATAATACCTATTAAAAGTGCAAAAATAGTGATAGTACTCCGGGTACTAAGAAGTGTGTGGTAAACCGGCCCACTGCCAGCAACAGTGTAAATAAGGACAACCCATTGGGAAAGCCATCTGGCAATGTTTCAAGAGTCTTCAAAGGCCCATACCATTTAACTCGGTAATTACATGCCAAAGGGTGTAAAAAACTCTGTGCTTAAGGAAACCCACTGCATTATTATATGGTGAAAAACCTGAAATAGTTGAAATGCTTATCGGATGGGGGGAAGGTCATTACATAAATTACAGTCTAGGAACTCAATGGAACTGAGACCTCAGGACTCTGGGCCATGTGTTAATTAAAACAAGCAAAATAAATGAACTTTATGGTTGCAATTAAATATGTAAAGGGATCAAGACCCAGAAGAATTAGAAAAATGTAAACAATTTGTTAAGATTGTGGAATCGTGGGTGATTTCTTCTTTGTATTTTGTTACCACAATGTCCATATTTTTAACTTCCAAAATGACTGCTTAGACAAAAAAAACCCTCCACACTGCTCACCACGGTTGGCTTACATTTTCCATGCTTCTTCCACAGTGCGTCTCCTCTCAATTATCTCCCTCCGCAGCTTTACCATCTCCCTTTGAATCTCCTCCTCCTCTTTCTTGGCCTCCAGAGCCTTCTTTTTCTTCTCTTCCTGCACCAAATACTGAGCCTCTAAGAAGACCGATTTTTTCAGGGTCTTCTCCATTCTCTGGCGCTCTAGTTCCTTCTCACGTCTCATGCGGTTTTCTTTTACCTTAAAAAGACAATACAGTGAGGGTGAAACGCAGCCTTTCAAATAGAAAAAGATAAAACAAAAGCTTAGAATACATTTTCAAGTTCATGATATGCCCAGTTTGAAACATTCTGGTCCAGGAGCCCACTGTTCATTGGAAGAATATGAAAAACTCATTTTTTACCTGGGTAGGGGCCAATAAAAGGGTCTACATGAAGTCAGGTGAGAGACTCCCAGAACTCTGACAATGATTTGCACCAAGTAAATATTGAAAATCTACAAGGTCAGATGCCAAGCTCTGGATTCTTACTTAGTAATGATATCCTACCCCTAAAATTTTCTAAGGTATATACTACTGCTGTTTATGGAGGCCCTGTGGGCATGCTGATTATAATTTAAGAAAGAATACAGGTATTTTGGGGAGACTACATTGTGAAAGATACAATAGTGATGGGCGCCTGGGTGGATCTGTGGGTTAAGCCTCTGCCTTTGGCTCAGGTCATGATCGCAGGGTCCTGGGATGGAGTCCTGAGTTGGGCTCTCTGCTCAGCAGGGAGCCTGCTTCCTCCTCTCTCTCTCTGCCTGCTTCTCTGCCTACTTGTGATCTCTGTCTGTCAAATAAATAAATAAGATCTTTAAAAAAAAAAAAAAAGATACAACAGTGATTTACTGCTATGAGGAACGCAACACTATTCACTATTGTTATTTAAATGTATTAATGATTCTGGCTCATATTTGGAAATCAAAACCATGACTTTCACAGATATTTGTGAATAAGCACAATTTTTCAAACCTATTAATTTTCCAGAGCCCTTTCTAGCTATGAATTAAGGAGTGCTCCTTTACCTCCCTCTTCACTGAACTTTACCCTTACTTCTCTCCACTTAGGTTAAGACTTGTAGATATTGGCAATCTCTTGTTGAACCTTCTCTCCTCCCTTTTATCATAAACCTGAACTAGAACCATACTTCTAACCCTTTTTCTAACATCCTCAGGGCTGATTAGGCACACCCTAATAGTTTAAAGCAACCAGAAATTCAGGGTTATAAAAAAACAAGATACAATGTATAGACATTCATTCTAGTTCAGTCTTAGTTCTGGACATGTGGAAAAGACTTGGTCATTCTGATTTCCTGAAGATCCCCTACGAAGAGTTGAGACACATCTTTTTCCTATAACCCACTATTTATTCCCTTTGAAGAGAAGAAAGTTCCCATATGCCCTTCTAATTCAAAACAGCTGAACTAGATTTAATTCAGATCTGTCCTCCCTTTCAAATTATAATCACAAAATGAGTGAATTTTTCAGTTGTCTGGAAAAGAATTATCATTATAACATTCACTAGAATATTCATGATATTAATATTTTCATGCCACAGTTCAAAAATCAAATTCAAGCAAAACCAATCTACATATTTATAATAGATAGTACCATATACAAACTAATAAAGTTTAGTTCACCACTCCATTGTTCGAAATCAGTTATTCTTTTTTTTGGTTTTCTTAAATAAATTGTTTCCTGTCCTCAGTTTATGAGCATTATTTTTCTTCTGAAGTTCTATTTTATTTTTATTCTTTCTTACCAAACCACAGATGGCACTCTTTTTCATAATAAAGCCTAAGTCTTTATTTAAGCTTATTAAATGTGCTACACAAAGATTGCTTCCTGTTACCCATTTTAATTTTGTTTTTCCCTCCCACCTGCTTATGTCTCATCTCCATGGTAAGACGAGGATCCTTCTGCTGCTGCTTGTCTTGGTTTCCATTCATTCCAAGATCTTCCAACATTCCAGAATCCACCACTTTTTTATGGAGCAGATGGTCTATAAATTTTTGAACGGTGGTACTTTCCTCTTCTTCCTCCAAATAGCCACACAACTCTGGGGGAGACAGAGCAACAACAAAAAAAGGGAAAATTAAAAAAAAAAAATTTAGTACAATTTCCATATTTATATAATCCTGGTACAATAAAAATACGAAGCTGTGAGTGTTCAATAAATAGTAACTGATAATGCCAATTGGATGAGCACAGCCCTCAGCAATTAACTACCTTCAAATGAGAGGAAAAAAATTCCACTCATGAGGAATTACCCTCACCCAAGTCACAAAATACTCCTTCACTGCCAAATGTAAAAGACACTACTTCAGTCTAAACATCCTTGAAGACTCCATTGTTTTTTTTAAATGGCTTTATTGAGGTATAACTGACATATAATACACTGTAAATATTTAAAGTCTACCATAAGTTTTGACATATACATCTACCAGTAAAATCATGACTATAATCAAGATAAAGAACGTGTCTGTCAGCTCCAAAAGGGTTCTCATGCTGATTTGCAATCTCCTCCTCCCACTCCTCCCCATGTTCTCGGTCTTATCCCAGGCAACCACAGACCTGCTTTCCTCTCACGATAAATTAATTTACATTTTCTAGAATTTCTTATCAATTAACCATACACAATGTACTCTCTTTTTGGTCAGGCTTCTTTTACTCAGCGTAATTATCTCTGAGATTCATCATGTTGTTGTATCAACAGTTTATCACTTTTTCTTGCTGATTAGTATTCCACTGTATGGGTATACCATCATTTGCTCATTCATTCATGGATAAACATTTGGGCTGTTTCCAGATTTTGGCTATGACAAAGTTGTTATAAACATTTGTGTATAAGTTTTTGTATGAACATATGCTTTCCCTTCTCTTGGAAAAATGCCTAGGAGTGGAATGGCTGGATCACAGAAGTATCTGTTAAACTTTTTAAAAAACTGTCAAACAGTTCTCCAAAGTGGTTACAAAATTTTATATTCTCACCAGCAGTACTGGTGTGCTCCAGTTCCTCTATCCTCACCAATACTTAGTATGGTCAGTCTTTGGATATAAGCCATTTTGATAGGTATGTAATGGTTACTCAGGGTAGTTCTAATCTGCATTTTCTCAGTGACTAATGATATGAACATCTTCCTCACTGATGTTCTGTTTAGTTCCATGCATTACTGAAAATGGGGTATGAGGTCTCCAAATAATTTGGAGACTTGTGCAATATCTACTTCTCCCTTTGACTTTCTCAGTTTTTGCTTCATGTGTTTTGGGGCTCTTTTTCTTTCCTTTTTAGCATTTTATTTGAGAGAGAGAGAACATGAATGGGGAGAGCAGAGGGAGAGGAAGAAGCAGCCTTTCCATTTAGCAGGGAGCCCGATATAGGGCTCGATCCCAGGACCCTGAAATCATGACCTGAACTGAAGGTAGATGCTTAGCCAACTGCGCCACCCAGGCACCCCTATTTTGGAACTCTTTTATTAGGTGTATGTATGTTTATACTTATGTTTTCTTGATGGCTGACCTTATTATCATTATGAAATGCCCTTCTTTGTCCCTAGTAACAATTTCTTATGGTAAAGTCTACTTTTTTTCCTGCTATTAGTAAGCTGCTCTCATTCTCTTTTGGTTACTGATTACATAGTATATCTTTTCCCATCTTTTTACTTTCAATCTATTCATGTCTTTGAATCTAAATTGTGTCTCCTGTAGATAGCATATAGTTACATATTTTAAAAATCATTCTGTCAATCTTTGTCTTTTAATTGGAATATTTAACCTGTTCACATTAAATGTAATTCATTTAGGTACGACTACGTACATACCTACCTATGTATGTACAAATATAAGGTACGACTTATGTTTGTCATTTTCATATGTTTCCTATATGTCTTCTGTAAATGCCCTTTGTCAGGCTGAGGAATTGCTAGTTTGCTAAGTATTTTTTTTAATCAGGGATGGATGTTAGATTTTGCCAAGTACTTTTTCTGTGTCTATTGAGATAATCCCATGTTAATCAATATTTTTGGTAAATATCCTTTTTTAATGGCTACAGAATAGGAATGTTTTAATCTACAAAAAAAAAAAAAAAAGGGGAAGAAAACAGAACAAAAAATTCTACAAGCATAAGAGTGAGGCCTGGTATGATACTAAATGATAATTGCCAATCTAAATAAATACAACTAGATCTATTAGCATCATATGAAAGAACTAATAGTTTCACTATAGTCCACACAGTTTCAGAATAAATATCAAGTATGGAAATGCCTCACTTTCATAATGATATTAATAAATTAGAAAACATCCAAAAGGTGGCAACCAGCATAATAAGATTTAGAAATGATGTGATATGAAGAACTGTTTTGAGAACTGGTATATTTAAGCTAGAAA
Organism: Mustela putorius furo; assembly: GCF_011764305.1. Classification (NCBI taxonomy): domain Eukaryota; kingdom Metazoa; phylum Chordata; class Mammalia; order Carnivora; family Mustelidae; genus Mustela; species Mustela putorius. The sequence goes on from NW_025421987.1 coordinate 39,151,437, forward strand.
CACTGAAGTATAGGAGAGATCAGACATGATTATATTACAAACAAACAAAGAAAAACAACAATACTTCTCTTGGGAGAGGGAACATGGTATTATTTTCTCTTACACTGAAGAGCTACAAATGTCAAACTCCTACTTCTCCCAAGAGAAAATATATTGAGGATTAGAGCCCGACAATAGCTCCTCTATCCTGGGAGATGTGCCAGCAGAAATTATATCACCCATGTGTGAGGGATACTAAGGAATGATCTCTATCTGAGGGCGTGAAAAGGGGAGATCAGACCAGGTGATCTTGAAGGATTCCTCTAACTTTAAGAGCTCATGATTTTGTGGTTGCTGGGCTGGGAATATTGTAGGTTTTGTAGAGTCCTAAACAAGGGGAATACTGCCAGGTGAGTTTACCAAGCATGTGTGTGAGTCACACATGAGGAGCTGCCACCACCATTGCCGGGCGTACCTTTATGCTGAGGAAAAAAAATGCCAAATTCTGAGTACACTCAATGAACCCTTACTCGCTAGTTGGGTGTATAAGCAGTAAACTCTTTTATAAATGTAAAATGTTTAAATGTAGCCACATCAAAATAAAGAGTCATCCAGCAATATATGGGAAGAGACAGTCAAAGAGCACTAATTGCTATTATAGTCATAAGAGAATTACAAATAGAATATTTTATTTAAAAAACACCATGAATGTACTGAGGATATAGGTAAATAATTTAAATTGAACCAAGAAAAATTAAAGCCATTTATAAAACTAAGCAAACCACAGCAAATAATATTTCATTCATTATTTAAAACAATTAAAAAGACTTCTTAGATACATTCATTAGATGTTAAAGCTTAGAACAATCAAAAAAGTTCTTACCATCAAACTTGTCATATTTCAAATGATCACTGGCTTCTGGCATAGGAAGGGTATTTAACCCAGTGTCTTCAGCATCCTCTTCACCATCACTTGCTAGTTCTTGCTTAAGTTTGGTGTCTAACCACTCACTGACTAGTTCCTGAGCTATCAACAAAACAAAAAAATTTTTAATATTACTATTACTTCAGAGACTTTCTTCTTTCACTGTTTTCATTCACTCAGTAAATACTGAGTATCTATCTTGTGTCAGGTACTGTGTTAGATGCTAAGAAAAGAGCAACAAACAAAAAAGGACAAATAAAACTTATCACCAACAAAGTTTACATTTTAACTGGAGAAAAGAGACAATAAATAAGTAAATCAGAAAAACAGAGCTGGCAAGTGAGAAACAGTATGTAAAGAAACGGAAGGTAAGTATTGACAGTTTGAAACTAGAGATTCAAAGAAAGCCTTTTTGAGAAGATATTTGGGCAAAAAAGGGAAGAAAGTGAGGAAGTGAGCCATATGGATATGTGAGGAATCTTATTCCATGCAGAGGGAAAGCAGTTGCAAAGGCCCTAAGGAAGAGAATGTCCAGAGTGTTGGAGTAGTAGCAAAGAGGCAGTGCGGCTAGAAAGGAGTGAGTGAAGGGGAATAATAGGAGATAAAGGAAAGAGATAATGTGGGGATCAGATTTTGAGCAGTGGTTCTAGATCATGGATGATCTTGTCCCCCCGGTGGACATTTGGCAACATCTGGAGCCATTTTTGGTTACTGTAACAGGGATAAGTGATACTAGCATCTGGTAGGCAGAGGCCAGATTTGCTATTAAACATCAGCAATGTTTGGTGTCAGTATTCACTGAGTGGTTAGACACCAAACTTTGGGGCTCTCGCCCCAAAGATAATTATCTAATTATCTGTTGTATCATCCACAGTGCTGAGGTTGAAAATCCCTTACACAGAAGCAGGGGATACCAGTTAGGAGATAAATGCAATAATCCAGGAAAGAAGTGATAGTAGCCTGGGCCTGGACAGGAAGTAATAAAAATGGTCCAATTTTAGAAAGTATTGCTTTGAGGTGGAACTGACAGGATTTGCTGATGTAGTGGATATGGGAATGAGAGAAAGAAATCTACAGGGTTTCTGGCTGAAGCAACTGCAAAAATGGAGATGCCATTTACTGAGACAGGGAAGGCTGAGGGACAAGCAGGTTTAGAGGGAACACCAGGAATTCAGTTTTAGGTTAGTTCAGTTTGAAATGCTTAGGAGACATATACATAATAATGTCAAACAGGTATTGGCTATACCACTCTGGATTTCTGGGGAGAGGTCCAAGCTGAAGAAATAAATGTGGGTGTCGTCAGCATATGGACAGAACTGAAAGCCGCAGAAGTGGATGAGAGCACCAAAAGAGGAAGATGGATAGAGAACTGGTTCCAGGAATAAGCCCTGAAGAACTCCGGTATTTAGGGGTTGAAGAGATAAGGCAGAACCAGAAAAGCAGACTAGGAAGGAGAGGCCATTGAGGTAGGAGGAAAACCAAATAATGAAAGCCAAATCAAATAATGGAAGCCAACTTCTATTTGAATTTTTTTCTTAGTAATATTCAGAAATCTTCAATATATAGGTATGAGAGAAAATGTCTACTTTAGCAATGCCTTCATCACTATCATCATTATCAAACAGCTCTATGAGTAGGACATAGGGGTTTCAAAGAAAAGTATGTATTTCAGCACTATCTTCATCACCGTTACCATAATCACATAGTGCTGAGGGAATGGAATGCTTCTTACATTAAATGAGGCCAAAAGGCGGGGTGCCTGGGTGGCTCAGTCTTAAGCATCTGCCTTCGGCTCAGGTCATGATCCCAGTGTCCTGGGATTGAGCCCTGCATGGGGTTCCCTGCTCAGTGAGGAGCTTACTTCTCCCTCTCCCACTCCCCTTGCTTGTGTTCCCTCTCTCACTGCCTCTCTGTCAAATAAATAAATCTTAAAAAAAAAAAAAAAGGCATTTTAAACAGATAGGAATACAGGACATATAAAATAGAAAACAATGAATCAAGACAGTAGAAACCATGTAAAAAGTATACTAGCAATTTTATTGGCTTTCAGAGGAAGGTAAAGAAAGGGAACAGATATTTTTTTTAAAGATTTTATTTATTTATTTATTTGAGAGAGAGAGAGGGGAGAAGGTCAGAGGGAGAAGCAGACTCCCCATGGAGCTAGAAGCCCGATGTGGGACTTGATCCTGGGACCTCAGGATCATGACCTGAGCCAAAGGCAGTTGCCATCCAGGCGGCCCAAGGGAACAGATATTTACTGAGTAACCCTGTGTACAATAATTCAGACATTTATATGTATAATAATTTATATGTGAATAAGTCAGATTTACTCAATGCCATTCATTAGTAAATAGGGGTTTGCTATGCAGTCCCCCAAAAGAACAAAGAACGGGAACTTCCCTCCCTTGGAGGGTTCAACTGCAGGAACATCTCCTTTTGGATCAGAGGCGCTAAGGCTACATTAAAGCAGAGTTTCTCAAACTATGTTCCTTAGAACATTGGTTCTTATTGAATATTAATAGATAATTGATGAGAGGAGAAAAAAGGATATTAGCCTTTGAAAACCATGTTCTCTTCATATACTAGTACTTTCCAATGCGTAGCACTAATTCCTCAGGATAGGAATATGGATTTCAGGATATAAAGAGTTTCAAAGTATAGGAAGTTTGGGAATTGGGGTAACTAAACATTTTTTAGACAGCATGACTTCTCAGAAACTCTAAGAGGCTAAAGTATATTATGTATTCCCACCAGTGGGTTGGGAGACGGTGTGCAAGGTGTAGCCTTGCCAATTTCAGAACCAATCTCCTTTTCCCATCTCCAGTTCTAGCAACCACCCAAGACCAAGGGCCTTTATTGCTTACCCAGACCCCTATACCAGCCTCTCACTGAACTCACTCTTCCTTCCTTTTCTCCCCTATAATTCACTTTTGTATATTTAAAATATTGATCTGCTTAAAACCCTTGAATGATGTCCCATCATACTCAGAATAAAATCTAAATTCTCTTACCAGGCTTATAGGCCATGTTAACAGGTATTTTGCTCACTCCTGCAAGCTCATTCCATTGGGAAGTTCCAACCACACTGGTTTTCCTTCAGTTCCTGAAGGACACCAAGCTTGTCTGTACTTTAACTCTTGATGCTACCTTTCCCTCTGTCTGGGATGCCCTTCCTCCATTACAGGTTAGCTGGCTCCTTCTTATTACTCAGGTCCAAACCTGAATGATTTATTACTACCTAATAATTTTCAGTTTCCTTTGTTCTTACAGTAGAATGTGCATCCCATGAAAGCAAGGGCTTTGCCTCTTTTGTTCAAACCCTGTTCCTCCAGTGCCTAAAATAGTACTTGGCACAGGTATAATTATATATATATACTTGTATATAATAGATTTTATTATAAATGTAAGTTGTTATTATATATATACTTATAAATAATTTTATATATTTTTTGAATGAAGACATGCTATGAATAAATAGAGCCATTTAATAGAATAAATTAATGGAATAAAAAGAGACAGTAGTGTAAATGGAAGCTGGCTTCCAGGACATGGCCGCTCTGACTTTCCTCCTACCTCTGTGGCCTTTCCTTTCCAGTCTTTGCTAGTTCCCCTGATCTCTTCATCCCTAAATGCTGGGGTTCCCCAGAGTATCAGAAACTAAATACTAAATTACAGAAGAGTAAATGTTTTGGGGAGGTAGGAAGGTTAGAGAAGTTTAGACTCTCTTCATAAAGAATGAAGTGGATTTACAAACTAATGGGTCAAATGATCTCCTAAGACTAGATCAAGTGATCATGCTGCAAGAGGGACACCTATAACACCCACCAGGCAGCTATGTCGTATCAAACTGCCTCTGGATGTGGTTCCATTTTGGGAGACAAAATGGGCCTTAAATATACCCTTACTTATAATGTTGGAGTTCACTCCAGGATAGATCGAGGTAGGAAGACACAAAACTTGAGAAAGAGAAAGAAAAGTCTCCATCCTGTACTCTGAAATGCATCATAGGTTATGCTTTAGCAAGCTGTATTCTAAAGAACTGTTAATACTGCAGCAAAAACGTATTTTCTTACCTTCTGCATAGACTTCATCATGATCCTCTATTTGCTCAGATGTTTCCAAATCTCTGATTTCGCTCCAAAGCCTTCTGGACAAATTGGAATTTGTAGCAGAAAATACTTTTGAAACTGCAAATTCGGAGGCTTTCTCCACCTTCTTTCATATCATAGAAAAAAACTCATTTAGATGACGACAACCTTGTTAGGGCTAATGGATTTCTTTCCTACTCAAGAAACTGATTTTCTACCACCAACTAAGATAACTTCCACTGTTCCATTTTTAAAGGAATCCTGAAGGCTTAAACACCCCAAATAATTTCATTTTTTAAACATGAAATTAATTGCAATAGTTTCCCAAATTTTAACATGTATTCACAATGTTTATTTATTTATTTATTTATTTTTTAGAAAGATTTTATTTATTTATTTGACAGACAGAGATCACAAGTAGGCAGAGAGGCAGGCAGGGAGAGAGGAGGAAGCAGGCTCCCCGCTGAGCAGAGAGACTGATGCGGGGCTCGATCCCAGGACCCTGGGATCATGACCTGAGCCGAAGGCAGAGGCTTTAACCCACTGAGCCACCCAGGCACCCCCACAATGTTTATTTTTGAACAAAAGTTATTATTTAAACTTTAGATTACTTTTGTTTAGAACATTAGTGATGGGATCCTGACACCTGGATATTTTATTTTAAATAAAAAATACAGTATTATTAGCTCCCAATGCTACTAGGATCTGTATATGAATATAAAGCAGAGGCAGAGCAGCTACACTTCCTCAAAATCCTACCCCTGGAATGAACCTCCCATCATACATTAAACAAACTATAGGCTCAATGAAATTGGGATTATAGCCATCCAGAATGGTTTGAAGCAACAGTAAAAACATGGCCCAATTAATGGGATTGGTGGAGGTGGGCAAACTGTTGGCACTTTGATTTACCTGCACAATATAAAAGAATTTCTTTTGCAATTAAATCCCCGACTTTCTCCCTCCCCACAAATTTGGTCTCCTCCACATCTGCTGTATTCCCAGGCTTCCAACCTAGGTGACAATGCCATTTTTTCAGTTCTCAGGATGAAAACCTTGGGAGTCCTTGAATCTATTCTCTCCCTCTTAGCCCAAAACCAATCTGTCAGGAAATCTGTTGACTCTATTTTCAAAATATATCCAGGATCTGACCCCTTCTTATCATCTCTACTGCTATCACCTGGTTCAAAGCACCACAATTTCCTGACAGGTTTTCTGTGATCATCTCCCACCACAGCTCAGATGGTCCCTTTGAAATGAAAGCCGTACATAACTCTGGTCAAAATCCTTTCATGTTTCCCTATTTCACTCAGAATAAAAATCAAGGTCCTTACTATGTGCTTCAAGGTCCTGCACCATGAAGCCCTTTGTAAACTCTCCAACCTTCTCCTTTGCTACATCCCGTTGCTCACTTGACTTCAGCCACACCGACCTTGCACATGCCTTCTCAAATGTGCCAAGCATGGTCACACCTCATGGCCTTTGTTCTTACTTCCCCTCTGCTGCACTGCTTTCCCTCTTGCCACCTCATGTCTTTACCCAAATGTCACCTTCATAGTAAGGCTTTCTCGAACTATCCTACATGAAATTGTAACCACCCTCCTCACAGCTCTCTCTATTCCCCTTCTCTGTTCTTTCTCTATAGCACTTCTGACCTCATAGCATATTTTACCCTATATTGTCTCCCCTTAGTAGAATGTGAGCAGGCATGTTTGTCCTCTTCATGTGTAAAACCCCCAGTACCTATAAGGGTGCTAGGCATATAACAGGTGTCCCATAAATATCTGTTAAAACAATGAATACATGTGGGCACCTGGGTGGCTCAGTGGGTTAAGCCGCTGCCTTTGGCTCGGGTCATGATCTCAGGGTCCTGGGATCGAGTCCCGCATTGGGCTCTCTGCTCAGCGAGGAGCCTGCTTCCTCCTCTCTCTCTGCCTGCCTCTCTGCCTACTTGTGATGTCTCTCTGTCAAATAAATAAATAAAACCTTAATAAAAAAGAATACATGTAAAATTTATTTTTTTAAAAGATTTATTTATTTGAGAGCGAGCGAGCAAGTGAGTGAGCATGCGTGCACACGCAGGGGGAGAGGCAGAGAGTGAGGGAGACAAGCAGACTCCCTGCTGAGTGGCGACCCTGACACCAGCTTCAATCCTGAGATGACAACCTGAGCCAAAGTCAAGAGTTGGACACTCAACCAACTGAACCACTCATGTGCCCCTAAAATGTATTTTAAAAAGCTGTACTTGGGGCACCTGGGTGGCTCAGAGGGTTAAGCCTCTGTCTTCGGCTCAGGTCATGAACTCAGGGTCCTGGGATCAAGCCCCACATCAGGCTCTCTGCTCAGCGGGGAGCCTGCTTCCCTTCCTCTCTCTCTGCCTGCCTCTCTGCCTACTTGTGATCTCTCTCTCTGTCCAATAAATAAATAAAATCTTTAAAAAAAAAAAAAAGCTGTACTTACCCACAGTTTATATTCCTGCCTATTTTGAAAAATATTTTTCCTCCTGCCCTTCATGGAAAGACTGGTAGAACCTCTGGCAAAACTTGCCAGGGACTTTACCTTTTAAATTTTCAAGGGTTTCATGTATTAAGTTTGAATTAGAAACAGAGGAATAAAGTTGAAAAGGTAAGGGTAATTTGAAAAAGATGTAGAAAACAGAACACACAGGAAAAGATATGAATCAGAAGAAAACATGATCTAATCAGGGATAGAATAAAGAAAGTATCATTCATTCTTTATGAGTCACTCTGGAGAGATCTGTCTCCCACATTATTTCTTGGCCTCTGATGTGCCCAAATTTATGATGGTTGATATGGCACTTATTGGATGGTCACAATATGCTTGGCACATAGTCCTTTCCTTTAATGTTTTAAAATTCTAAGACAGCAAGATGAATTTCATATATATCATGTATGTATATAACATTTTAAATGTATATAACATTTTAAATGTATATAACATTTTAAAATGTTGGTATAATCTGAATAAATCTAATATAAAATGTTGCCAAATTCAACGTAGAAAGAATGTGACAACACATCTTGGGTAGTTCTTTTTGGGCTTTTGCATATTGTAAAAGCAGTGTCATAGCTAAAAATAAAGAAATGGTTTCTAAAGGTAAATTATTGTGATTTATTACTAGTTTGTACTGAGAGTTGACCTCTCCCTCTGCAGTTTTTTGTCCAATAACAACGGTGTAATGTATCTCCCTTCTACTTTTTATTGCTTCAGCCTACATTATAAACAAAGAACCACTAGGGGAAAAAAAAGATCAACTTTCAGTTTTTAAACTAACATTTACAAACAAAAAATGAACAGCAAAAACAGGATTGTAGATTTTGTTCCTTAGGCTATGAATGAAAGAAAGAACTCTGTATGAGAGATCATCTCACCTGAACTGGAACTGGTATAGATTCTTAACAAAGGAGGTAAAGACAGCTTGGACACAGGGGCAGACTGATTTTGGTAATAAAGAAGGACATGGGCTGGTACTTACAAGGAAGGGTTGTTTGCTTGGCTCTCACAAAGCAAGTGTTTGGAATATCACTTAAAATGAAAATTTTGGTAAAAAAAAAAAAACCCAACTAGATGATATTGGGGATTAGAAATAGTCTCTGGGGACGCCTGGGTGGTTCAGTGGGTTGAGGCCTCTGCCTTCAGCTCGGGTCATGATCTCAGGGTCCTGGGATCAAAGCCCCACATGGGGCTCTCTGCTCAGCGGGGAGCCTGCTTCCCCCTCTCTCTGCCTGCCTCTCTGCCTACTTGTAATCTCTGTCTGTAAAATTAAAAAAATAAAAATAAACATAAAATAAGAGATAGTCTCTGTATTTCCTTGTTTAAAATATTACATCCTTACCACTTCATTCAAAATAAATATGTGAGAGACAGAAGAGGTCTATCTTAAATTATATTTCAATAACACAAAGTATCAATTTAACAGCTTACTATTTAAGCAAGTTGATTGAAGGACTGAAGGCTAGCCCTGTTCTCACTACCTTAGTGGACATTGAGGGGAAAGCAAAACTAAAAGTGACTATCAAAGAGTTCACCTTTATCTAACTACCACTCACCTACTATCTACTATTTATTGCGTCGTGTGCCACATGTGCAAGACACAACTCAAGAATCACTCTAAAGGAACACAAAGTGATTAGAAGAGTTTCTAATCAAATGTTTCTTACTCAGTAACTGTGTTACATGTAAATATATAATTTATAAAAAAACTATCTTAAGTTACTCCCATGATCTTATAAATACTCAGTAAGAGCTCCTTACATCCCATGACACACATCAATCCCAATGTCCACTCAACAGCAGGAACAGCAACTATAATGCACTCTTTCATTTCCTCAAGGCTGGGAGGTACAAGCACAACTTTCTCAATATGCCTTCAAGTGTAAACTGCATGTTTATAAATAATAGTTTGGGGAGTAATATATTTTTCAGAGTATCCAATTTTTTAAAAAATCACTCTGTATACAAGCAAATGCTGAATGCAGTCTCTGTTGTGTATGAATGCCAATACAATTCCCAGGGAAAAAGTATTAGAAGATGGGACTAGGTGGTTGAGGTGGGTCAGGGGAAGTTGTTCACTGAGAGGGGCACCTCAAGCTGAATTTTAAGGGAAAGATCTAGAATGGCCCTCCCAGAAAGGAATAGTATCCCATTCTTGGAGGATCAGTGTGAGTCAAACTAAACGGAAGACAGAAGGGGAAGGAGATTGGCCTGACAAAAGTCACATAGAGTATCAGCAAAGGTGTTGTTACAGGTTGATTTATATTACAGCTAGATTGACAGAGGGCCTTAAATGCCCATCTAGAATTTAAAGTTTTATCGGGTAGCATACAGAATCCCTGAAAGTTAAGAATAGAGAATCAATGAAAATGTTTAAAAAGCTTAATTATCAACGTAACAGAATCCACAGGAGTAAAGAGATGAGTCAGTCAATCAAATCAGGATGAGGATAAATTGTAAGTTATAGTGAATTGCTGCATTTTCGGTGAGCTGCCCCAGAACGCAAAGTTCTACTCAAGGTCTGCCTGATTCTAAGCGACTTCAGCGTCCCTCTGGAAGACTTACCAACATTTCAGCCTCAAAGTTTGCTTGACTCCTGTATTCTAATGGCCTTTCCCGCAATCGTACTTCCACAACCCACTGACGTGGTCCTGAACCACATGACATAGAATCTTCCATTGTTCAACCCCAAAGCTGATAACCCCTCCCCAACATCAGCCTCCTGCCCATCTACCTCTTTTGCTTCCCTTCCTCTGCTACATTGGTGTTGTACCTAACCACAACCTTCATCAAATTAGGTCTCCTCCTCCTTTAAAGGGCCCTTTAAAGGGCCCCCTCCTTCCTACTCTGCCTGGATATTCAGCTACTCTCTTACATAAGCCTCAGATCTCTTGCATCTTTGCTTCTGCAGTGAAAACTCTCAAGCCTGGATCAATCTGCTCTACCAATTTTTGGTACCACATAAGATTTTGGTTACTTGATTCAGCCAAGTCCCCAGGGCTGCCCCAGTGATCTCTTCTGTTCAAAGAAAGCCCTTTCTTGACCTTCACCATACCCTTTCCATATTCTCTTCCTTTTTCCATGGAACAAGGTCTAAGCTGACTTTGAGAGGGTGGTACACTCAAGGGGATTTGGAAGTCTTAGGTCCAGAAGTCCTAACTGTTCAGGATACCCCCAGAGCTGGGTTACATTAGGGAACAAAATCATTAAAGAAGACAGGAGTGAACAGAAAAGTAGTAAGAGAAGCATGAGAAAACAGGGTCATAAAAAGATAATGGAGGAGATTTCTATAATTTAAAAAAGTGACAACTGTATCAAAGGAACCTTACAAAGTTTGAGGATGAAGAAGAGAACAGTGGATTTGATCAGGAAGTCATTTATGACAACTGCTTCTGAGGAGTGGTGAGAAACAGAAACAGGAGGAGGAAAATTACTGTAGACACCAGAGGATAATAAAAATGCAAGGGAAGGAGTCTAGACTATACACTCAAAGACACTGTATAAGAAAATGATGTACCATAATCAGAATGGACTGCAGGGTCAAGTAAGGACTTACTTTTTTTTTTTTTTTTTTTTTTGAGATGAGAGATTTGAGGGCATAATGGAGACAGAGCTACCACAGAAATTTTAGAGGAATGCTAAAAATCTAACCGGTCAAGCTGTCTGACAACTGCATAAAGTCAGAGCAGAATTTTATCCTTCTCTTTCACTTAAATCTTCCCTTCTGGAGGGGACAGTAACTAAATGTGTAGCTGAGCCCTGCGGGGGCCTGGCACTGGGACACTCAGCACAGACATGGAAACTAGGCTTTGTAGGAGGCTGGGAGTGGGCTTCCCAGAGGCTGGCCTCCATAACAGCAGATCTGTTTTACTGGTCTAAGTCAGACCTTCTGCAGGAACCAGGAAGCCTTCTCTGCGCCATCTATATTAGTGTAACCCACCACATGTTCCTATTACATCCTTAATTCTCCCAAGAGTTTTAAGTAAGTTGTTTAACTCCACTGGACTATAAACTCAGGGAAGGCAGGGATTATACCTGCCCCAAGCATGGTTTTATCTTCAGTGTTCAACAGAATGGCCTAGTACTTAGAAGGACTTAATAAATACTGGCTGGATAAATAAATAGTTAATAGGGATTACATGTGGCTTAGGTTCCATCTGGAACTTATAATGCCTGTCAATTTAGATAAGTAATAGCTCTTCAAAATACGACCAGGCAGAATGGTATTTTCCCAGGAAAATGCTGCATGATTTTGAAACATATGCTGCACAAATGAACTGAGTATGGCAAGATGCCAAACTGGCACTCTGAGGCATGCACCGGAAGTAGTTTAATAGTACTTTCAACTTAAATGGTACTTGGACTCAAAAACACCTATCTCAAGCCTGGAAAAGAGCTCAGAAAGTTAACCTAACTCAATCCTCCCCTCACAGAACACTCAAACATATCCTTCATTAGTCCTAACATTAAGTGGCCATTTAGAATCCACTTGAATACTTCCACTATAGAAAATACATCTCTTTATGAGAATGCCTGCTCCATTTTTGGCTCCCTCCAGTTATGAGAAAACTCTTACAATGCATGCACGGCTTTCCTAATGCATTGGTCCCATAGATCAATGTAACTACAGTACAGTCTTTCCAATATCCGAGGAAGGCCACCACATCCTCTCTTACAGCTTCTTCTCCCCTGCTCCTTTAGTCCTCTTCATAGGATCCTCACAACATTTGAAAAAGCACGTCTAGGGGCACCTGGATGGCTTAATTGGTTAAGTGTCTGCCTTTGGCTCAGATCATGACCACAGAGTTCCAGAATCAAGATCAAGCCCCACAGCTCTTCCTCCCTCCGCCCCTCCCCCTGCTTGTGAATGCTCTCTCTCAAATAAATAAATAAAATCTTTAAAAAAAAAAAAAGCATGTTTATACTAAAAAAAAAGCATGTTTATACTCATTTTCTTGTCATTCATATTTTCAGGAGAAGCAACAGAATGATAAAGAAAAACTAAGGAATCTAAAACTAAAGCAACACAGTCCCATGAGAATAAAAATAGCAAAACATGCACAAAATGGAGATCTATCAGTACTCCTTCCCATCAGATTATGCCTGACTCTTAACTCTCTATCTTAACTGTGCAACATCCTTACCTTAATCCAGTGTTCCACATTGTCAGGCTCAAAGGCAGGCTGTAGATAACATATAGAGAATATTAATACACAGCAATAACTTTATGAATTTTGCCATTTTAATCTATCTTTCTGACTAAAGCATATGGGAATGTGTCCTTTTTCTTTCCCCAAGCCATTTCATCAGCAAGTTCAGCAAGAACACAGAATGATGGTTGGAAGAAGAAACGTGAAACCTTCTCTGGGAACTCTTCTGTTTTTATCTCCTGCCTAAGCCCACTTGGAGATTCTAATTTAATTGGTCTGGAATATGGCCCAGATGTATCCTTTTTTTTTTTTTTCTTAAGCTCTCCAGGGGGACACCGGGGTGACTCAGTCGGTTAAAGTAGTGGACTCTTCATTTTGCCTTGGGTCATGATCTCAGGTCCTGGGATCGAGTCCTGAGTCAGGCTCTGTGCTCAGCACACAGTGTGCTTGTCTCTCTCCCTCTGCTCCTCCTCTCGTACTCTCTAATAAATAATATCTTTAAAAAAAAAAATAAAGCTCTCCAAGAGCCAAAATAGAGGAATGCTAGATATATTCCTTATAAAAAACTAAATAAGCACTGATTAATGAGCCAGATTATTCAAAAGTCATGGAAGCAAATCTGCTTGGAGAAGGGTATGCCCTCTTCCTCATGTCCCTCTTTTCAAGAATAACCTGTAGCAAGGGGCTTTCATATCTTACCTACAGCAGGACTGTTGTTTGTTCCAATATGACTAGGGGTGGGGGTGGCGGTGGGAGGATGTGATTGGGGATAATCACTCTTCTGTCTTATAAAGCAGAAAATGAAGTAAAGATCATTTCTACCCAGGTCAGTCAGATATTAATCTAAAATTAGAAATCAGACCAGTAGGACACCTCCTTTCTTAACTCTCTGTAACTCTCAGAAGCTCGTAGAATTCCCTATAACAGTCACTTAGCAAATAGAGGTATGTGCTTTGCTAATAATTCAGGGGGTCTTTAAATAAAGAAGGGAATATCTAAACTAGCATACTGTCACATGGAGGAAGGAAAGGTGTAATACTCTTTCACTTACATAACACTTCACCTCCAAAGTACCTTAAGATAATTAATTAATGCAGCTGTACTGCTGAATAATTTTGTCTCTGCAACAAAGAAAGAGCTGATCCTATTATAACATAACTGAACTTCAAGAAGCTCTTGTGCTTTTTCCTTTTCATTCTCTAGGCAGTAACAAGGAGTACTAGCAGCAAAATCCTTCCTTTTGGAGTCTTAAGAAACTGTCCCAAATTTTACCTTTCATCATCAAGTCTATACCCATGACCTATTTGGGATCCAATCTCTTGTGGAACTAGCACATTACAACAGGAGCAGACTCTGTTTCCAACTCTCTCTAGTGTTCCTATCTAACCCTCTGGTATCTGGGGCAAGATATTCACCAAGTGGAATATGTCCAGGACATTATTTAGCAGATATATTTAGAACAAACTGCAAGCACGATTGTCTAGAGCCCTAAGAATGCCACATCTCTACAGAATTTTTTTTTTAAAGAAAGTGTAACTTCAGGGTGAAAACAGCTGGTGAAACTGCTCTGGAGCTGGAAGCTGAGAAGCCACTCCATTTTGGTACTCTCACTTACATTTCAAGCATTTATTTTTGTGGCTGTTAAAAAGGTAGTCTGTGGAAAGCGCACACCGTGTGACTATGACTTTGCACATGGCATTTATGTATGTTTCAAGTTTAAAATAGGGTTACCAGTTTTCCATGTCTTTGGATGCTAAGGCATCAAAGGAGGTAACAGATATAAAAAGGAAATGTTGGTTGAATTAAAAAAAAAATTCAATTGAATCAAGTACTGGTATGTCTAATAACCACTTGCATTCCTGAGTTCGTTTTGATACTTTAAGAAAAATTAGAAGGGAGGAATATGAGGTAGAGGACTTAACATGAAGATCTGCCCTCTCCAATAACGATCCAAAATTTGGAAAGAAGAGAAGGAAGGAAAAAAAGATTGGAAAGGGAGGGAGGGAGGGTGGAAGGAAGGAAGGAAGGAAGAAATGCGCAGGAACGTCCCTAAAATTGTGGAGGTGGGAATGCGTGGCGAGGGAGTTCAAGAATTCTCTTCACCAGGATGGGCACTAGCCGACCTCTCCTGTTTAAGATGGAACTAGTTCTTTCACGATGCTGCCCACCAAAGTAGCAAGGTATCCAGACCCCAAAGTTCATAGGCCCCCTTCGCCAGGGCAATGCTGTCTCCAGGGTCATCTAGGCAAGGGGGAGACGAGTAAGGATGCCCCTGGGGGAAGAGGGAGGTAGCGCAGCCCAGCCGGCAGGCCTCGGGGCCGGTCCCCGCCCCCCCTCCTCCCCCAGAGCTCCCGTTTGGGATGGATCACCTTGGGACTCGGCTTCCTTGTAAACTGTTTCCAGCGATTCGGCCCCGTCCTCTTCCTTGAGGAGGACCCTTCCTGGGGGGCCAGCAGCATTTTACAGGCTCAGGCCCGGACCACCGCAAAACTGGAACGACCGCTCAGTTGCCGGGCTGCTTCCGCGTTGTCCTGGGAGTTGTAGTTCCTCCGGCCGCAAGGAAGGCAGATATGAGGCGCCGCCGAACCACTACTCCCAGGAGGCTTTGCGCAGGCGGAACGGGTTTGCTCAGTAACCTATGGCAACGGCAGCGGCCCCGCCGCAGCGCAGTCACTAGAGCTCGCTTTGATATCGCCCTTGCCTTTTCCTGGCGCCCGGTGATGACGCAGTGTTCCCTGATTGGCTCAGCAGCGGAGGCGGTGGTTTAGGGGGCCGAGAATTCTGTAAGCCGGACACGTGGTGGGGAACTACGAGGAGTTTGAGGGGTCTGAAGGCGAAAAGAAGTTGGGAGGTGTGCAGGTAAGTGCCCCCTTTTCCTGTTAGAGTGAGGGCTACCACGGGTGGATGAGTCGCGTCGCGCCCAGACGCGTACTAGTTGTGTTGCAGTAACTGTAGTTAGAATCCTGACATTTTTCGCCTTCCCTCTTCTGGCTGTCCTGGAGGATCTTGGCTTCTCAAAGTCCAGATTCTCCCAAATCGTGTAAGCTGCACTGCATCTCAGGAAGCAAAGGACCTCCTTTCCGTTACCGGCCTCTGCTCAAGATTCAGGCTCTCAGCCGGAAGTGCTTTCTGGCCTGCACACAATACTTAGGAGGGTTGGGGGACGATCTCGAATCCTTCTGCTAAGGGCTTCGTGAGGTCGGGGCCACTGGAGGGGGCCCATGGAGTGAAGAAAAATCCATCCTTATTGACTGAACTTAGATGTCCCCGGAGGCAGTACCTCCTAGGATACGTGGGTTTGTCAGGCAGGGCAGTGGTTTACAGTGCGAGCTTGGACTCAGCTTTGTGGCTCTATGGCCCGAGGAAACCTTAGTAAAGCGGACCCTGGATTTACTCATTGGCAAACCCACATCATTGGAATGTCATAACGAAGAAAAATCAATATAAACATAGCGCTTTGCCAGGAAACATAAACTAAGCTAGACTTCAGAAGGGTGAAAATGAGATCAGGGAAGTTGTGTCCTCATACTATTGCAGAGATCACAGGACCTGCTCTGTAACTTGAGTGTCCATCAGAAGGGTGATTTTTGAATAAATTGTGGCACATCCAATTTATGTAATATCATGAAGTAGTTATTTTAAAAGGGTAAGTTAGTTCTGTGTCTCTTCTCCAGGAAAGATATCCATTTCCTCCTGGGAAAAAGCAAATTGTAGAGAAGTACATACCCTGTGGTATGTTTCCATTAAAAAAAAAAAAAATCCCCGGCCGCCTGGGTGGCTCAGTGGGTTAAAGCCTCTGTCTTCAGCTCAGGTCATGGTCCTAGAGTCCTGGGATCGAGCCCCACATAGAGCCTTATTGTTTACTAGAATTTTACTTATTTATTTATTTATTAAAAATTTTAAAGACTTTATTTATCTGTTTGACAGAGAGAGAAGGACAGCGAGAGAGGGAACACAAGCACAGGGAGTGGGAGAGGGAGAAGCAGGCTCCCCGCTGAGCAGAGAGCCCAATGCAGGGCTCCATCCCAGGACCCTGAGATCATGACCTGAGCTGAAGGCAGACGCTTAACGACTGAGCCACCCAGCCATCCCTGGTTACTAGAATTTTAAAGTCCATCATTTCTGTGTCTTTCTGAGTCAACTCAATGCACCATATTGTTTAGAAGTCCTTCAGACTTTTTTCTATGCATATACAAACATTGTAGCATGTATGTTTACTTGTGTATTTATAAATATATATATGGTTTTTCTTTGAAACGGTTTTGTTTCTTTTGAAACATGTGCTCGCCTAAGCTTGCTCTTTTCCCTTAGCATATCACAGTCATGACAGTCTGTAGAGAATTCATCTAAAAAAAATTTTAGAAATCCCTTCTTCTGAGGGAATGCTGGGGCGTGGCAGGGCAAATGGGACACTGGCAGTGTTAGGACAGGTACAATGCTACCAGAGGTGCAGGGAATCTCTGTTAGTCCTCGTGAAGGCATAATCCATTGGCAGTTTATCACTTATCCTGAAAGTGATAAACTTTTTTCCGTGAAGCATTTCCAGATTATTTTTTAATGGCTTTTCGTTAAGACTTCCCCAGAAACTCTGTTTGTAAAAGTGAAGTGTGAATGTATATTTAGAAAATCCCCGGCCGCCTGGGTGGCTCAGTGGGTTAAGGCCTCTGCCTTCAGCTCAGATCATGACCTCAGGGTCTTGGGATCAAGCCCCGCATCAGGCTCTCTGCTCAGCGGGGAGCCTGCTTCCCTCTCTCTCTCTGCCTGCCTCTCTGCCTACTTGTGATCTGTCAAATAAGTAAATAAAGTCTTAAAAAAAAAAAAAAAAGCATAACAGCACAAATCTTAGAAGATACTTACAGTGAGTGACCCACAGAGGAGAGGGTGATGACGAAGGCAAATAAAAGTCAGTTGATATTTTGGAGACTATTGGTTTGTTTCTTGAGAAATTTGCTTGGTTTAGATTATATCCCTCCCAAAACATGTTTTTAAAAAAATGTACATGAATATGTGTATGTGCATATTTATGTTTACATTACTCCATAATAAAAACTTGTTGTATTTGAGCCCTTAGAGAATTGGTGCACTTATAAAAATTACCATAACCTGAACAGTGAATGGGGAAAGGATAGTGTGGTTCTTCTAGCTCCGGGCAAAGTTGCATGCTTTTTTTTTTTTTTTTAAATATTGATTTCCAGTTGAAAGGCATTTCCTAATGCCTTCTAATAGTTGTATTCATTTTCATGACACAGAGGATCACTGACAATAGCAATTTATCTATTATAATACTTTTTCTTAAATGCAGCCATCTACTTTTCCTTGTTTGTCTTTTTTTTGGTGACATGTTGATTTATTGTCATTAGGATGGGACTCTTAAGAAGCCCCAAACAGGGGCACCTGGGTGGCTCAGAGGGTTAAGCCTCTGCCTTCGGCTCAGGGTATGGTCTCGGTGTCCTGGAATCGAGCCCTGCACTGGGCTGTCTGTTTGGCAAGGAGCCTGTTTCCCCCCGCCCCCCGCCTACTTGTGATCTCTCTCTCTGTGTCAAATAAATAAATAAAATCTTTCAAAAAAAAAAAAAGAAGAAGAAGAAGCCCCAAACAGCAGATGGGAGTACATCAGAGTCCTGTACCATGGAGAGAGCCAAGTAGATATTCCTCTCTAGCTGACCTAGTGGGTTCAGTACACTAAGCTGAGGATTTTGAATTTTATCTTTAAAAATATGGGGATTAAAGTTTTGTGCATTGTATCACAGGAGAACCCATCTCTGCATCTAAGAACATGGTGGCCAATGTCCTCTAGAGCTCCCAACCAGACCTTGGGTTAAGAATGAAGACATCTATTTCTTCAATTGAGGGAACAGCGGGAAAAGGAGATAAGAGAAAATGCTTTCAGAATCGAGCAGATGATTAATCACATTTGAAACTCTTCTGTTAGGAGATAGGGACTCCTAGAATATGTTCATTTTTTCCTTCCACAAAGATAGGTCTAAAAGGTCCCCAAGAGAAAGCTAAGTCTTGGAAGCCAAGAGTCTGGGCTTCCAGATTTAGGTGCTGCTTCTCTCTTGGAGAGTGCCTGTGTTTAACCTTGGGGAATCTGATTTGGTTGTATTATAGAACCAGTGGGTTTCCCTTCAGTTTTCTTTCCATATCTAATCATTACTTACGCTTCCTATTCCAGATAATATGCTCACGTGGCATTTGGATTCCTGTGTGGTACCCTACGGGGCATGAATACAGTAACTGGTCCTCCTTCCTTTTTTGGTTCTCAGATTAAATAATGTGATTCTGATTTTATTGTTCAGTCTTTGAGATGGTTTGTTTGAGCCTGACCCTAAGGGTGGATCTGTGCTAGCTGTATGGACAAGATCAGCCTCAGAGCTGTTACACAAAAGGACCAGGAACTAGTCCGCCAAGATCCCTGATAAAAAGTAATACTGAACTGCTCATGAATTGCATGTATGCTCCATGTGTATTCTCACCTTCATTTGGACACCATATGAGAAAAAATTGGAAAATAATCTCAACTCTCAGAGATAATCTCTATCTTTCGATGTATATTGTTCCATATGATTTAGTAAACACCAGGACACTGTTTTGAAACCTGCTTTCTTTATTTAACAACGTATTAGGAGAAATTGTTATGTTGCATGGTATTCTCTCAAATTGGAGAATGGAAAATTGGATCAAATTAGTAATTAATATGGCCTAAACAGTGTGGCTTTCTTCTATACACATTTTCAAGGCTGAAAACTAGCCTTTGACAAAAGAGTGCACACTCTTTCTGTGACTAGTCCTTACTCCTGTCCTTCCATTTGTTTGATTCTCATCAGTGCAGATAAAAATTCCACCACTGAATTTAAATGTGGTTGATGTCATCATTTTGCTCTGGGTCTTTGTGGGGAAGTTGTCTTACTCTCTATCTTCTTCCGTTTCCTTCTTCCTAATATCTAAAACAGTTGTAGACTGGAAATAGTAATAGTAATAATAGTAGAAATAGAAATAGTAATAATAGTAATAGAAATAGTAATGAATGCTGTCATTCATCATCGTGTAGGTTGCTTTGTAAAGTGCTTAGCCTTTAGAGGTCATGGAACTCCTGAATTTACTGTTCTTTTCTTATCAGGACCTAGGGGAATCTCTTAGGATGAAGCTGAGTCTTACCAAGGTTGTTAATGGCTGTCGCCTAGGAAAAATAAAAAACCTGGGCAAAGCAGGGGACCGGACCATGGACATTCCAGCCTGCCTTCTGTACACCAAGACCGGCTCTGCCCCACACCTGACCCATCAGACACTGCATACTATCCATGGGCTTCCTGCCATGGCTCAGCTTACGCTGTCCTCGTTGTAAGTGTTAGACCCAATCACTTAAATAGCAACTCTGCCAGCAGTTCAGATACCTCAATAAGGTGCAGTGAAGAAAAAGACTTTTTTGATTATATGCACAACATTTATAGATTTTGAGACTGAAATCAGGAGATGTCAAGTGTTACACATCATCTGGCCCTAATCTGGAAGGCCAGACCTACATATCAGAGCTGCTTCACTAGTCCTCTGATCCAACGGTGCCAGGATGGTGGCCCTCATTGCCGCCACTCCCAGAGGTGACAGGGCAGGGAATGCACTAAACTTGGACTCTAGAGGCTAACTTCATGTACCAGCCTTAGGCATTTCCCTGTGTCTGCACCTGTACTTGATAGTCCTGCTTAATGAAAACAAAACTAATGAAGTTAGATCATTTTATATAATGTATGTACTAGCTTTGTGCTTAATTGAAGAACCTGCTGTATGATGAAATAACTCTGCAATATTGTGTTAATAATAGTGATTTTAAAGGGGAGAGGGGAAGAAGAAAATCCAGGCATTTGGAAGTGGTTGATCTTTGCCAATTTCTGTTCACCCCGAACTAGTTGTAAATTGAAGACCTGTACTCTAGCTAATGAACACAGCCTAATGGGTTGGGACTCTCGAATAATGGTGTACTTTGTTGTTCAAGACCACATTTACTGTCATGTAACTTGTTTGGGTACAGAGAAGTAGGTTCCAATTGTTGCATAGTGTCTGTAGAATGATTCATTATTATGTATTTTTCTGTTTTGCTTATAGGGCAGAACACCATGAAGTCTTGGCAGAATATAAGGAAGGAATTGGAAAGTTTATAGGTAAAAATTAGGTTATTTGTGTTTGCCTTGTGATGTATTAATTTGAAGTTTGGAGGTGCTGTTGACTGATCTTTTATTCATACATTTACTTATTCATTAGTTTAATGAGCATTTATTGGGCATCTAAGAACTATGCACTGGGGATTCAAAGATGAGTAGGAACAGTTGCTTCCTTAATGGAACTCAGAGCCTGTCTGGAATAAAGATAAATACGTAATTCTAGTACGATGCAGGGACCTCATTTGCAGGATTAGGAATGTGTACATGTACCAGGATAGGCCAGAGGGAGGAGCACATAACTTGCTGTAGGGTTCATGTGGACAGAGGTCAGACTAAGGAAAGGATTCTTGAGAAAGGGAGGAAGAAGGGGTACTTTATCTGAGTCAAGGAAAAGTAGAAGTTAGCCAGTTCGGGAGGTGGGCACGGTGGTGGGGATAGAGAGGTGTAGGCAGACATCCCAGGCACAGAGCAGAGACCCAGAGGTAAGAAATTGCATGGGATATACCTAAGATCCAAAGCAGTCTAGCCGTGGTTGAGCCTAAAACATAAGATGAAGCCAAAGATGAAGTGTTTATCTGTAGCTGTATTCTGGTATGTTAATATTCTCTTTTGTTCCAGAAATAGATTTTATATGGAGATGCGTGTGTCCATTTGTTTATAGGAAAAGCTTCACATTGGCAACTAGAGAATCCATTCTTCTGCAGACTACTTTGTCCTGAGCTGTCTCCCAATATCTAAGACTCATTTAAGTGAATGAAAATTCTGTTTCCATTGGTTTTTCTGTCCTCTGCTTCTGTTGGGGAATTGCATGATGACTCGTTGGTCACAAGGCCCTGTTTTTAAGTAGAAGGATTTATGTAATGTTTTCCTTGGGCTGAATCCAATTTTAAAACCAGCTTTAAAGTATACAAGCATATAATTAAGTGAAAATAGCTTAAAAAGCTTTCTAGAGATAACTATAATAATTGAAATTGTGGGAAAATAGGTGGAGAACTGCAGAGTTGGGTTTTTTTGTTTGTTTGGTTTTTTGCTTGCTTTGTTTTCTGGGCCTTTTTTCAGTGAAATCTTTTTTTTTTTTTTTTAAATGAAAATGTAAGGTAGCATGGGAAATGAGAATTTCCCATGGTAAATTTAAGTACATATGGATTAGTAAGCACTTAAAATTTTTTTTTAAATGACTGTGTTTTTGACTAAAGAACCCAAGAAATTGTCATCTTGAGTCAATGAAACTTACTGAGAATTCAGTCCATTTTCAGTGCCTTGTAGCTTCCCTGTAATTCTGCTCCTAGGTCAATGGACAGAAATGACGTGGGATGGCTTTATTATTAGTGAGATTACCTTTTGACCATATCATTTTGTCTTTTCCACTGGCTAGTGGTACCTAAAATGAACATACTTGATATTATATATTTTTTAAGATAAATCTAGTAGGGTCAACATGCCACTAAACATTTTTATTGTGTACTTTAAGATACACTTTTCCTTTGTAGTAACTCATTAGTCGTTAGACATGAACGTTTAATTCTTTTTTCAAATGAGTAGATTTTAAAGGTAACCTTTTCATTCGTTATTATTGTTATTATTATTATTGTATACTTTAAGATATACTTTTCCTTTGTAGCAACTCATTAGTCGTTAGACACGAACATTTAATTCTTTTTTCAAATGAGTAGATTTTAAAGGTAATCTTTTCATTCGTATTGACAGGCCTCTTATAATTATGAGCAGGGTACTATATCTAGAGATGCTTTATCCAGCAGTACGTATATGAGGCTGCTGTCCGTTACAACACAGTGCAATTGTTGATGTAAGTGCTTTCAGGAGTTCTTTTTTATGTTTGTACAGGCATGCCGGAATTGCTCTTGTACTGTTCCCTGCATGATCCAGTCAGCCCCTGCCCAGCCGGTTATGTAACAAACAAGGTGTGTTCTCAGAAGGGCCTCCAGGGCTGCAGCTTTGTCTTAAAAGTCAGCCTATTGTATCCTTTCAATGCTAGATCCCACTTCCTGGGATGCTAGCCCATTCCTGGCCCCTTTATACCTTCTTCTTACTTCGATGAATGTAATGGCAAGAGTGGTTTATAGGAATTAAAGTAGGGCTGCCTGCAGACAGGGTTAAGGTGAGGAATATAGCCTCAGCATTTTCATTCTTACGAAAAATTGGGGGATGAAAGAGGGTCAAGTACATGGCAAAAAAAGAAATTGCTATGATGGTAGAAAGCACTAGTTTTTTTATGCCATGCTTTATTTGCAGTTTTAACAACCTCAGGAAGCGCTAGGAAAGTTGCTGATGAGTGTTATCACATGTATGACTATATATAGTAGAATCTCGGTATAATACTGCTTGCTTTTAGAATAGCGTTTGAAAAAGCTGGGTTCACAGCCAGAGATTTTAGCTAGCGAAGAACGGTATCAAAAGGACTTTGTTAAAAGTTTCCACCTGAGACATGGCACAATGGTCTTGTCCTTGAGGACTACGTTTTGGCAAGTCCTCCGTGTGTGCTCCTGCTTTACAAATGCGACTACTTTTCTTGTACCCACTTTATTGATGTCAGCGATGCCTGTTAATCTTACCTGAGATGAATTATTTTAAATTATTCTGCTTTACCTTCTTTTTATTTTGTAATTTTAATCCAAAAGAATATTTTTACCTCAGTTATCTACCCCCATTTGTGAGGGAGAGAGGATTCATTTAAATGATGTTCTTAAGCCTTAGGCCAGAATAAAAAGACTCTATGTGACTTCCCCATTTATGTCCTTGTCAGTCTCTTCTAAGAAGAAAGGTACTATATGGGAAGGAGTAACCAAAGAAAGAACATCGTATAGAGATGCTTCTGTACATTCTGATTTCTTTGTATCTGTATCTAACTCGATCCAGTAAACACTTACTAACCTTCACTAATGTATGAAGCCCTAGGCTAGGCTTTTGGGGCACAAACATGAATTGGGATTCTCAGTACTATCGTTCTATAAAAGATGTAAGTACAAATTGCTGTAGGAGCTTAGAAGAGTGAGTGATGGATTATGCCCAGATAGGTTTTGGGGGCTCAATAGAGTAGATGATATTTGAACTTTGTTTTGATGGATGCATGGTATTTTACCAGGCAGAGAAGTAGGAGGAGGGCATTTCAGCCAAAAGGAACAATGTGATCAAAGACAGAGAAAGATCAGTCTGTGGATCTGTTAGGGACAACATGCATGGGGTGGGGTCTCAGAGAATGGAACACTGAACTGGAAAAGTATAACAAAGAATTCTTGGGACTAGCTCAGAAGCTGGCTGTGTGGCCATGGATGGATTCTCTATGAGCTATAAGGTGCTCAGAGAATTAGGATATAATAAAGGAAGCTTCTATCCTCCATGTCTAACATAATGAAATGCCACCATCTCTCCATTTATAAAGAATTAAATTTAGTATTGCTCTATCATTTTACTATTTCCTTTTGATTTACATTTTACTCTTGCTGATTCCTCATCATTTTGTTCCATGGCAGTCTGTGTCCGTGTGGGGTCTTGGGGGAAGAGTGGAAATGACTGCTTCCAAGTTCATGGCAATTCAGCAGGCCCTTCAGCCAGACTGGTTCCAGTGTCTCTCAGATGGAGAGGCATCTTGTGAGGAAGCCACTTCCATAAAAAGAGCCAGAAAGTCTGTTGATCGATCGCTTCTATTCCTGGATAATTGTCTACGGCTACAGGAAGAGTCAGAGGTAAGGATGCACTGCCCACCACTCCTTTCTGTTTGAAACTCTCGCTTACTTACGTTCCATACTCTTGCCTTCTCTGCTCCTCCTGCTTCTCTGCTTCTCAATTCCTGATCTCTTAACTCCCCTGTTTTCTTTTCCTGAACCACAAGTATCCTGACTCTCTAGAATTCTGTCTTGGGCTCTTTTTTCACCCCACTCTGGGTGTTTTCCCTGGGCAGCCTCACCTTGGTTTTATTTGCTGAATAATTCTGAAATTGCATGGATAATCAAGCTTGCTCTGTGTGGCTTCAGAATGACATAAAGTGGACTTCAGCTGGGTTCTACTAGAGTATACTAGAGTATCCCTTCACATGCACCTCAAACTCAGTATCTGATCTCCTCAAACCTTTTCCTGTCTCAGTTCATAGTAGCAACCAAGGTCCTCAGCCCAGCAATTTGAGTCTTCCCTTTTTAAAAAAATTTTACTAGAAATCGATTAATAAACATAGAGTATATTATTAGCTTCAGAGGTAGAGTTTAGTGATTCATCAGTCGTATATAATACCCAGTGATCATTACATCACATGTACTCTTAATGCCCATCACCCAGTTACCCCATTCCCCCATCTACCTCCCCTTCAGCAAACCTCAGTTTGTTTTCCAGAGTTTAAGAGTCCCTTGTGTTTTGTCTCCCTCCCTGATTTTGTCTAATTTTTTTCCCCTCCCTTCCCCTATGTTCATCTGTTCTGTTTTTTAAATTCCACATTCAAGGCTCTTTTTAATACCCGGTTTAATATCCAGTGGTTTGCTTCTTCTCGATTCCATCTCCCTAAATATATCTAGGATCTGCCCCCATCTCCCCATCTTTCTTATCACCACCTTGAGGCTTAATAACCTCATCATCTCTTATGTAGATATTACCTTTTAATTATTCTGTCTCTTCTTGTTTCCATCAAATCCATCTCCAGCCCTGCTATCTGAGAGATCTTCATAAAACACAAATAGGATCCCATATCGATTTCCCAAAGAGAATTTAATGACTCTCTATTTCAACTCTTATGTGACATGGCCTCTGCCTATTCCTCCAACTCAGTGCCAACCACTTTCTCCTGTGGCTGTGGCCCTTCTTAGTCACCCGCAGTTCCCTGAGGCATTACCCTGTTTCATTCTGCTGGGGCTGTACACGGACTTCCTTCTTGACTATTTCTTTTTTTCTTATCTCCAGCCATATTGTGTCTCTTGCTTCCAGGTCCGGCTCAATTGCGTTCCATTCCTCATTCTAGGAAACTGTCCCTGACCCTTCCAGGAAGTTCTGTTCATCCTCAGCCACCTCCTTTAATTTGGACGTGACTGTATTATAGCTCCAGTTATTTCGTAGTGCAATGATTTCTGTGTGTGCTTGTCTTCATTAGATTGTGACCTCCTTAAACTCAATTTTTGAATGTCCTTTTTGTATCTCCATCCTGTACCAAATACCTGACATAAGTAAGCCCTCAGTAAATGCTTGCTGATGGTGGCTGGTTATGTCGGGCTGGGGAGGATGAAGCTGTGGCGGTGGACCAGAGAGCCTGGTAGCAGAGTGAATGAAGCTGGGAAAGGATGCAGTCACTAGGAGATAGCAGAGCTGGTGAGAGAAGAGAAGGTGCGAGCGGAGGGGAGAATTCAGTGTTGAGATCACTTACGTGGAGTAATCCTGAGCAGTGGTCAGGTCCCACAATGGCAAGTGCCCTGAGATTGAGGAACATTGTTATCTTGAGTGTACCAATAAAAAATGTGATTGACTGATAAAGTTAGTATACATAAAATCATAGGGGAAACTTGGTTGTCATTCTGAATAGAACTCTGGGTATCTGCAGTAAGAGTTCAGCATGCGGACACTGCCGTGGGTCCTGATTGTTAGTGTTGCTCACTAGCAATTGTTTTGAGCCAGTGATTATCCTTGTCGGATGAGTAATGGTTCCATGAGTAGAAGGGAGGACAGGGAGTGTGATGGCACGATTATTAGAATAGCCGGCTGAGCCTCAAGTCCCTCTTCCATGCTAGTCAGTGTTACACTTCACATTATTGCTGGGCAGTGGTCCCTCTTTCTATCCCTATGATCTGCTGTTGTCTTGACATGATTATTAACAGCGCCCCCTTTTATGCTTACATGTGTCTCATATTTTTTTTGAAAGAGCACTTTTTATTACTCTTACATACAGAAAATTCAGCAGTGCACACTTAACCCAGTTTGGTGGCCAGTTCTTTAGCCTCTGCCTTTTTTTACCTTGACCGTGTGAACCACCGACGTTGGATCCAGGACATTGCCTCCCCAGTGATGGCAGATATCATCATATCTGTCATTGTAGTTGGTTCTGACAGCTTCCAGCAGCTTAGCCCGAGGTCCTTTGTCTTCTAAGTTAGCCTGTGTGAAGGCAGCAGTGGTGCAGGTCTTCCCATGGACCAGATGCTGCAGCCTGGCCTTCCCCTTGATAATGCAGTAGGGAACCCCCATCTTATGACACAGGATGGGCAGGAAGACAACAGGCTGAATGGGATCCACATTGTGTGCAATCACCATCAGCTGAGTCTTCTTGTTTTCCACCAAGGTAGTGACTCTTAACCCCAGCTGGAAGGACAGGTGACATCTTAGTGGAGACATTCCCTTTGCTGGCCACTTTCTTTCAGCCCAGGCCAACAATCTCTGCTTCTTCTCTTGCTTTGTGTCTGGTCTGTATTTGTGGGCCAGCTTTAGCGGTTGAGTAGCTTAGTGGTCCAGGGGCAAGGTCTTGGGTGAACTGGTTAATTGCAGGAGGTACTTTCAGACATTTATAGAGAAAAGCCCTTTGCCGCTTCAGCTGGATGTAGCGGGGCCATTGGACACAGCAGATGACGTCCCTTTTGGACTGGATGTCCTGTCCAATGCGAAAACTCTTGAGCCTTTCCTCAGGCAGGGGATTGACCATCTTGATCTCCTGTTTCTTCATGACAGCAGGGGCCAGGGCCCCTTTCCTCCCCTTAGCCTTCTTTCCTTTTGGCATCTTGGATGGCTGGTGGGAAGGGCACATGTGTTCCATTTTAAACAATAAATTATATGATTATACTTCTTGTGTCCATGAACGGGGGTTTCTCAGATAGGGCTGTGCCAGTCACATTTAAACACATTTAGGGGCAGGTCCATGTAACTACCTGCTTTGTATATCTGCATACATCTTTCCCTTTTCCTGTGATTTCTTCCTTTTTTACTCACTGAATCTTCTTATTCTGAATGCCCTTAAATACTGAAGCTCTCCAGCATTCTGGTGTAGGCTCTCTTTTCTTCCTAGGCCAGTGAAGGCAAATGGATTTCATCCTACGGTGCTTGGAGCCATGCCTGGGCACAGCAGGAAGAGAGTATCTGTCAGCCATGTCTGCTGTGGGGAGTGGCAGCAGTGTGCCAGGTGTCCACAGTTCCAGCCTGGGTAGTCACATTTGTTGCACACGTGTCCTCAGTGGCTGCTGACCTCAAACTCAGAATGCACAAAACAGAATGACCATCTTGCATCACCCTCCACTGTTTTCCTAGGATTCCTTGTCATTGCTCTTCCCATCATCTCCCTGGACTTCCAGAACAGGAGCCGTCATCCTAGACTTTTCATCCTCTCCACGGGCAACTAATCAGTCAAGTTTGTTGATCGTACCTTTTTTTTTCTCTTTTAAGGATTTTTATATATTTGAGAGAGAGAGCACATGCACAAGGAAGGAGAGGGAAAAGCAGAGCAGGGAGCCTGACATGGTACTCAGTCCCAGGACCCAGAGACCATGACCGGAGTCCAGGGCAGACACCTAACTGACTGAGCCACCCAGGCGCCCCTGTTGATCATACCTTCTGATGAAGTTTCAGATCCTGTCCCTCCCCTTCACCCACTGCCACTCCCTTAGACTGGGTCCTCTTCTGCCACTCCCTTAGACTGGGTCCTTTTCGTCTTTCATTCGAATTATTAAACTTGCCTTCCACGTATCCTTTAGCCATACTCACTCTTAAATCATTCTTCGTACAGCAGTCCCAAATGTTCTCTCTGATTATGTCCGTCCTACTTAAACTGAGATGCGGAATTCCTTCTTCATAGCACTCCAGGCTCTCTTCCCATTCTCTTCTACCAGAGAGCCACTGTTGCTTTGCATTTTTACTTCTTAGTTGCATACACATAGTGTTTATATATGCTTTACTGTATGGGGTTTTCATTACATGAGTATGATCATATGTTCAGAAATGGCTTGTTTTTGTTTAGCAATAGCTCAAAACTCTTTCTGTCAGTGCCTATAGTGCTGTATCTGCTGCATTATTTCTAACATCTGCATAGAAAGCCGTACTACGAATATATCAGAATTCCTGTAAGCCTTTGCTCTATTGATGTATGTTTAAGTTGTTTCCAGGTTTTGTAAATAGACCTTGATGCATATGAATGAATATATTTGTAGGAATAATTCTTAGAAGTGGAATTTTAGGACGTAAAGATAAAAGAATTGACATTTTGAGAATATTGTCTACTAGCGCTCCCAAGAAGCTGAACTAATCTGTTCTCTCTCTCATTATCAGAATATGTGGCATTTCTCTAACACTTTTACCTCCAGTGTTGCTCTCTGTCTTTTAACTATTTTGTCAGAGTGATGGACAAAAGTGGTATCTAACTATTTCCATTTTGTATCTCCTTCCTGGTGAGCTTTGGTTAGCACTCCATATGTGTATGGGGCATTCACATTTACTTGGTATTATTGAAGTTCATATTCACATACCTGCCCTGATTCCGATGGGGTTGTCATTTCCATAGAAGATTTGTTAGAAGTTTTCCATGGCATAAGTTTTTGTCTATTCCAATAAGTAGTGAGCTCTCCTTTGCCTTTGTTGAGAGTATATTTCACTAGAGAAGTTTTGTATTCAAATACTTTAGCCTTTTCTGTAAGCTTTAGCTTGCTTAGGGAGACATTCCTTACTCCAAGATTATAAAAACTTGAATATATCTTTTTGAGATTTGTGTAACTCTTTTGTATGTTTAGATTAGAGGGCCACGTGGAATTTCTTTTTGAGAATGGTGTGTGGTGTAGTTTGATTTTTTTCCGAACAGATAGTAAGTTATCCCAACCACAGAGTTCTTAAAGTTCTTTCTAATGGAGAGACTTGGGGGTAGCAAACCTAAAGCAGGCCTGAATAGTTATTTAAATGAATGAAAACTGATCCTTTTGTCCTTTCCCTCTCATAATACTTGCTCAGTGTGTGTTTTATTTAACCTAAGATCAAACATGACTGCATGTATCGATTACTCAATTTCTCCTCAGTCTTTTCTTACCTGTTTGGGTGGCTTTCAAGTTGTGTGTTTTGGAGCCCGCAAGGTTCCAAGGGAGGAGGGAGCTCCATCTCATGCTTCAACTGTAGCAGCTGCACCGAGATCTCTTCCATGTGAAGTTCATTTAAACAAAGGTCTCCACTACTGGAAACAGTTAAAAGCATTCAGTCCTTTCTTCCCTTAGGTCCTTCAGAGAAGTGCCATCATTGGAGTGATTGAAGGTGGAGACATGATGGAGGAGAGGCTGAGATCAGCACGGGAGACAGCCAAGCGGCCCGTAGGCGGCTTCCTTCTGGATGGCTTTCAAGGGAATCCAGCAACCCTGGAAACTAGACTGCACTTGCTGTCATCAGTCACTGCAGAGCTGCCAGAGGACAAACCAAGGCTAGTGTTCAGTTACGGCACAGGCCACGCTTCGGGGGCTTCAGGGCAGGAGTGCTGGTGATTGTGTATTATGCAGAGTCTCTACGTGAACATGTCTTTTGATGAACTGATTATGGCCTTTCTGGGCTGAGTCTGCTGAGGCCGATTATCGGGGGAGTTTCCATCACGGCTGTCCTGCTTTTGATTTCAGAACGTAGATGAGGACAATCGCCAAGTGAATTAGTTTATTTGATCCTCATAAGTGAGGGAAACTGTTATCTGTTTTTTCTCATTTTTATGCCAGTGTTACATGGTGCCTGGGGACAGGTATAAAATCATGTGGAACTCTGGCCTTAATCAAGGAAAGTTGAGGACAGATCTGGGGTGTCTAGCAGAGTGAACATGGGCTGTAGTAATAAGGACATTGAAGAAGTTCTTAGATTTGAGGCAGGTAGCTAAGTCACTTTTGAAATCAACAGGACTGGCAACACTAATGGGGCTAGTTCTTTCCATAAATAGGATACACTCTGTACTGGTGTAGAGAAACAATCTGCAAGTTTCAAAGCTCAAAATCCCAAGGTTCTAAGTGCAGCTGATGTCTTATTAGATTACCCATATTTTTCTTTTTTTTCTTTTCTTTTTTGTTTTAAAACCCTAGTCTTTCATCCAACTTGGTATGAATATTCATGCTTTTTTCCTACAGATCTATTAAGAGGTTTGATTATAGGATGCTGTTTTATGCCCCTCGGGTTGTTGGATGGTATATAGCATACATAAATGTTACTACTTAAAAAAAAATCCAGGTATAACTTACAATAGTGTGTGAATCTAGGTACAGTTTGATGGATTTTTACGCATGCATACAACCCTGGAAACCTCAGCCAAAGCAAGATACTTCCAGCGGTCCGGGCAGCACTTACCCCATAGCTTTAACCTAGCTCTCTTGTATTCATTGTTCCCCATCCTGCGCTGATTTTGTTCTGGTGCAGATAGCAATTCAGCACTAGTATTTCTAGTCATTTTATGACTTATTTGAGCTAAGTGCTCACAGATGTCTGTTACTGGATTTGAGAGCTGGGATTGTTTTCATTCTATATGTGCGTAGAAATGACAGCTTCAGTTGGAGAGGAGTTCTAAAACATTACATTATTTGAAGGAAACTAGTCAGAAAAACCAGCATATATTTAAGTGTTTGAGTTGTTTAATATTACATAAGCCTTTTTTGGACTTCCCTTAGAAATCAGGGAGTCTGTAAGCTTTTCTCTGCCAGTTCATAAAAGGGACTATGGGTAGAAAAACAAACATAAAAGATAGCAGCCAGCCAGCCAGCCAACCCTGATCTAGTGCACCTCCCCCTCTTGTTTTAGTGGCAAAACTCAGCTGAGTGGTATGATCGCTCCCAGAGTGCCTTACCTGTTACCTCTGAAAATGCCATCTCATTCCACATGCAGACTTTTTATTAATGGAGAAAATAAAAGAAGAATAAAGAAAGTCAAATAGAGTCTTAGATCTTATGGTCAGAGTTGAAAGTCTGAGAGCAAGAGTTGCTTTGTAAATGAACCTATGAAGAATACAGTAGATAACAAATGTCTTTCTTGAACCAATTATAAAAAATTCTAGGCAAATATACTTTAAACATGGAAAGATTTGAGGGGGAAATGAAACACACAATTGCACTCTTTAAAAATTTTTTTTTAAAAATTGATAGGGGCACCTGGGAGACTCAGTCACTAAGTATCTGCATTCGGCTCAGGTCCTGACCCCGGGATCCTGAAATCTATCCCCGCGTTGCTCAGTGGAAAGCCTGCTTCTCCCTCTCACACTCACCTTGCTTGTGTTTCCTGTCTCCCCATCTCTCTCTGTCATTTATAAATAAAAGCTTAAAAAAATAAATAAAATAAAAATTGATGTATAGTTGACATATAACTTTGCACTCTCAAAAAAATCTGTATAGTAGTTAGATAGGGTGTAAAATTCAGTTGAAGCCTAGGAAGGTTCTTTAGAAGGAGTGGGAGGGGAAAGGAAACTAACCTTTATTGAACTTCTCTTTGGGTCCGGAGACTTGACAGTGTGCTTTTTCAAATACCTCCTTAATCTTTACAACAAATCTATGAGGTATGTATTACTGCTCCTGTTTTTAAGATTATAAAACTAAAACCCAGAATGGTTAAGAAACCTTCCCAAAGTAGTACAATAAGAATAAAAGGCAGAACTGGGATTCGAGCCCAGGTCTCTCTGCTGCCAAAGCCCTTCTTTCTGTTGCCTGCCATCCATCCGTGATTGGTGGGTTTCATTATTACTACTACTTTTTTTTTTTTTTAAGATTTTATTTATTTGAGAGAGTGCACGTTAGCAGGGGGAGAGGTAGAGGAATAGGGAAGAGGGGGAGAGGGAGAAGCAGACTCCCTGCTAAGCAGGGAGCCCAATGTGGGGCTCAATCCCAGGACCCTGAGACCATGACCTGAGCCAAAATCAGACACTTAACTGACTCAGCCATCCAGGTTCCCTCGTTATTACTACTTTTAATGCCCTCTGGGAAGAGTCTCTGCTTCCATTTCTAGCATTGTCCTCACGTCAGTGTTCTTACTATTGTTTTCACAGGCTTATCTGTGGAGTCAGCCGGCCAGATGAGGTTCTCGAGTGTATCGAAAGGGGAGTGGATTTATTTGAGAGTTTTTTCCCTTATCAAGTGACAGAGCGGGGATGTGCCCTGACTTTCAGCTTTGATTACCAGCCAAACCCTGAAGAGACACGTAGGTCTTCTGAAGTTAGTCTCTTTGTTATTCTCAAGTTTCTTCTGTTTCCTCTTCATTATTGGTCTTGAGTCACAGCCAGAAATATGTACATACTGTAACACCAGCCTTTTATAAAACTACCATGTTTGTTTCTTATCTGTATGCTCTGGCATGTTGGCACACAAAACCGGGTCCTTAGTGCTATACCTCTAGCTCAATATTAGGGAGTGATCTTAGAGTGAGAACCAAGAAAAACAAAACCCTTTCTATTAACAACCTGAAAAAAGAACATTCAAAGTGAATAGTGATGAAAATCTAGGAACAGAAAACCTTTGAACTACTTGGTAAAAGTTAATTCAGTTTTTCACAGAAGACTTCTTGTCTGCTTTTTGCAAACCCCATGCTATCAAAATACAGGGAGTTTCTCACCCCCTCTGATCTTAGTGTTACTTAGGCTTTTTTTTTTTTCTTTTAAACACACAGAGATGTGAAAGCTAATATTACCTTGAAGCACCACCATTTTCTTGTATTGATTAGTTACTCAGAAGTCATGAATATCAGTTTCAGAGTCTGAACATTTGACTGACAGTGGAAAAAGAATTGGGATGGCTATGGGCCAGGATCCCTTAGAAAAACTACCAAGTTTTTTGGAGAATGTTGCACACCTGGCCTGCCTTCTGGCCTTCACAGGTGTGATTTCCTTCCCTGCTTCCTGCTGTCCTTTGAATTCTACCTCTGTCACCTCTGGCCTTACATTTAACATGGGCCAGAGACTTCCTTAAAGATTCATTTTATTCCCCACAAGTTATTAAAATTTCATCCAGAAGATGTTAACAGTTTTGTAAAGCAACCTAACCATTAACCTAAATTGAATTATTTCTGGAAACAAAACAAATCAGATTGGTCAGATTCTTATATACAGGGGGTCAGTTTTGTTGTCCTTTAAACTGACTAGAACATAATGTATATGGGTAGAAAAGCATACCACAAATACTATAAAATATTCATTTACAAACCTAAGTATCTCCACAAGGACATGGGTAACTGTTAATCATTCTGTGCCATGAATATTCAAAACTTAAGAACCTGATATTCATTCTCCAGAACAAACAAATTCCTTTTTTGGCTAGAGAAAGCTGTTTCTTTATGATTAGAAAAGTTGAAATAGTTTGAACATTTTCCATTAAAGAAGTATTATTAATCATAGGTGTATATGTGTATATGTAGTAAATTAAAGTATTTTGTCAATTATAAAGTGAAAATTATAGAGGAGTAAGTTGCCTAATGCAGGAACTAATATAGTTCCCCCTAGGATAAGGATTTTCCAGAAAGCCAGGGCATTACTGTGGTTTCCCACATCAGCATGCAAATTCATGGCAGGAAAATTATAACAGCCCTCTGCTCAATGCTCAGGTCACTTCTCTTTTTCCTTTGATCTGGACAAAATTACCTCCTTAGGACTGTCTGCCCATTCCCCTTGGGCTGCCCTGAGTTTGTTAACTACTCATTTCCAGTAAAACTTCTCTACTTGCCCCTGTTCAAAATAGCTCGCTCTTTGCATAGTGACTGGTGTTTTCCTTATATATGCAGGAATGTTCTTTCTTAAAGAGTTCAAAGGGAACAACTCAAGTCTTCATTTAGTTCTGGATAATCTGAGTTCCATGTAAGGCTAGGGTCCCCATATAGAATACATAAATTAAAACCATATTCTACTTTTAATCTATTTGGAACATAAGCAGTTATAAAGCACAATTTGCGTGTATATGATGACAAGACATAACTCCAGTATATACACACAAATTTCTCTCTCTCTCTCTCTCGCACTCACACACACACACACACACACACACATACACACACTCTCTCTCTCCCCAACTGTTTTCTTAAAATCACTCCTTGACGGTAAGATTATATATTATC
This sequence comes from Mustela putorius furo, assembly GCF_011764305.1. Taxonomy (NCBI): domain Eukaryota; kingdom Metazoa; phylum Chordata; class Mammalia; order Carnivora; family Mustelidae; genus Mustela; species Mustela putorius. The sequence continues at coordinate 39,186,250 of NW_025421987.1, forward strand.
TACTTGTAACCATAGTTTGCTTAGACATTGTTGAATCTCCAAGTTTTGATATTATAGAGAATATGTCAGTGATCATCTTGGTTCATATTACTACTTTTCTTGTGTCATTTCCTTAGGATAAATTCTTATGAGTGGAATTTTAAGGTCAAAGGCCATAAAATATAACTAAAATAATCTCGCAATGGCCAGTCTGTATCTGATTTTTATTCAAGACTTTTTGTTGGTTTGTCCTTCAGTATTACAACAAAATGGGATACAGGAAGAAATAAAATATGTGGATCAAACAAAGAAGATTAAAACAACCAGTTGCAACCAAGAAATGACATCATTTGAAATTAATCTGAAGGAAAAAAAGTAAGGAATTTTTTTAGATTTTGATTTCTTTTTAATTTCAATCTGTTTTAAAAGTTTATGTAACTGTTCCCTTTTCAGTTTATGACTTCATAAAATATTTATAGTTGGATATTATTTGGGCCTTCTTAAATTCAGTTCCAGAAAAACTTGTTTTTTCTGCAGATGAATTTGTGTACTTTGTCATGTCAGAAAACCGAGGCTAGATAACTGTTGTTTTAGAAGAACTGTCAGAAAGATTAGACCAAATCCATTGTCTGGTGTCTTTTACTCTTTCTGATTACTTTAAATAATGTCAGAGCAAAATAAAGATTTCAAGAGAAAAAACAACAAAGCATTTCAATTCTAAGGAACTTAAGTCATCTTGGTTATATACAGATTATAAATCTTAATAAAATATTTCCCTCTGTGAGGAATGAACTAAGAGACCTTATAACTTTGTATTTGGGCCAAAGTAGTAATTATTAGTGAACCACTGAGAGGTTTTTCTGTGAGTTTGGTGTTCTTACTTTAGTGCTGGGGTGTTTTTGGTCTTATGTAAAGGAACATTCTAGGGATTCGGACTTAATTTATATCTATCTAGGAATAGTACAGACTTGAAAACTTACAAAAGAATATGAAAAGCCTAGGTCTAATTTGTATTCTATAGGGACTTCTTGATTGTAGGTCTGAAGTGGTGATGTTTACTCATTTAACTTCTGGAAAAATAGCCAAGGAGATTCATTTCTGTTTTTCAAATGGTAGGGTAATATAAATGGATTACTACTAAACTTCCCTCACATTATAGATTTAGCTGGAAAGTGTAGTTTTCTTATTGTGAGCACTAGAGTTCAAGTTCAGAGCCTAGCACTACTCATTGGCTCTGTAACCTTGGTCAGATCATTTAACTTCCTTTTTTTTTTTTTTTTTTTTAAGGTGAGCTCCATGCCCACTGTGGGGCTTGAACTCAAAAACCCTGAGATCAAGAGTTATATGTTCTACTGACTGAGCCAGCAGGGCACCCCTTAACTTCTTTTTAATAGCTGATAAAAAGTAACACATATGTAGTATGTGTTAAGTATAGCTTAGTAGGTGCCCAGCAATGTCCAAATCCTTTCGGTTGTTTTGTTTTGTTTTGTTTTTTTAAGATTTTATTTATTTGACAGAAAAAGAGCAGCAGGGGGAGCAGCAGGCAAAGGGAGGAGGAGAAGCAGGCTCCCCACTGTGCAGGGAGCATGACGGACGTGGGGCTCAATCTCAGAACCCTGGGATCATGACCCGAGCTGAAGGCAGACACCCAAGAGATTGAGCACCCAAGCAGCCTCCCCCTTTTTAAAAAGATTTTATTTATTTATTTATTTGACAGAGAAAGAGAGAATCATTTGCTATATTAATTCATTTAATTCTTATAATAACTCCCTAAGGTAGATGCTGTTATTACACTTATTATCATAGCAGATGAGAAAACAGATACAGAGGGACAGTAAGTGACATGCCCAAGTGAATTGTGAGCCAGACATCAAGCCTAGGCTCTATAGCTCTGGAGGCCTTCCTCTCGACCCCCCTAGTGGTCTTCATTGGGAAATGACCGTAAAAATGCCTGTCTTCAAACGTGGTTGCAGAGATTCAGTAAGACAGTATATGTCAAAGTGCTTTGCAGTCCACCCACACACACAAACTCTGGGAGTGAAAGGTCGTACCGTGTCTTCTGTACTAGTTCTAGTGGCGAGGGTGAGAAGTGTGTCATGCTTCAGAACAGCATTTACTCTCACTGTGTGCCCTTACACTATGACTAACAAAGCTCAGTGTGCAGGAGTGATCCCGGGGCTTTCGATGCTCTCTGTAAGCCTCAGTCCAGGAGGTTAGGTCTGTCAGGAAGAAGACTCCCAAGTTTCCTGACTCATCATGCTCTAGGTTAACTTGTTACCACATTGTCATCCTAAGCAGGTGCTCAGCACTATATTTGCCAATGAGGTTATTAATTATTGCTTATGTACTGGCTGAATAGATAGCCTAGGCTGTGGATGTCTTGTAGTCCTAATTGTTTGGACTATCACTGTGACTTCCTTTGGCAGGTACCAGGAGGACTTTGATCCACTTGTGAGAGGATGTTCCTGTTACTGCTGTAAGAATCATACTCGTGCATACATCCACCATCTGCTGGTGACCAACGAGCTGTTGGCTGGGGTCCTGCTCATGATGCACAACTTTGAACATTATTTTGGATTTTTCCACTCCATCCGGGAAGCACTAAAAAGCGACAGACTGGCACAGTTGAAAGAGCTCATCCGCAGGCAAGCATCTTGAGACCTGGCACACGCGAGTCTGACTCTTCACACTGAGCCTGTCCTGCTGTTGGAATGTGGGAAGAAGAGAACAAGAAATGAACTTGGCTTTAACCATTTATATCGGAGAATGAGATCTGCCCATAAATAAGGAACGTTTGAACTAAACTCTGCCCACTTGAGGCTCAAGAGATTTCTTCTCAGGACTTAAGTGACCCAGACTGATCAGAAAGAACTGAACCATGACCTTTAGTATTTCAGTGCTAACTCTTTTAGCAAATGGAGATTCATTAGTCAAAGACAAAAGCTTTGGTTGTGAAGGGACAGCCTTGAAGTGGGGTTGATGAGATTATGTGGGTTCGTGAAGTTGGATCAGAGCTTGAAAAGATGATTGGTCCCGAGCAGCATGACTTCTGTAGACGCATGCCTGTTGACTGTAAAAGGAATCTGGCTGATTTGAGAGCTTCATAGTTTTAATCCTTATATTCTCAGGAGCATCTTGGACACTTCTGCCTTCCCAGCTGTCTCCCTGCTGCAATCAATCAGAAAAGGCTCTTGTGACTTAACTAGGCTCATGTCTTCATGGGATGTGGGGCTCACACATCACTCCTAGGACCAATTGGCCCCAGGCACATGCCTTCATTTGACCACATGATCTACGTGTGACTTGTCTCCCGAGAGCCCATGTAGTTGCCCCTTTCGAGCCAAAAGTTTGCCTAGATGCTTTCGTCTGATCAGACAGATCCGCTGTGGTCTACCCTTCAGGCTCATTAATAGTCTCGCCACATAATAACTATGGCTCCATCACTTGGGGAGATTCATTCACCACGTGTTCACTTGGACAGAGCCCTGGCCCAGCAATTGGAAGACTGGGTTTCAGTTCTGCTCAGCTATGACACCAGACAAATGACTTACCCCTCCATGCCTATTTCCTTCTGAACAAACGGGGACAGGCAAGGGGGTAAGACCACATGAACTTCCAAGATTCTATCTAGCTGTAATGTGGGGGGAAAAAAGTTTTAGATTATCTCTGCAGCCTTCTTGTATCCTGATCCCTGTTGGCCTGGTATAAAAATGGAGTGGTTCCGGGAATCAGGCAACAGTAGAGACGTTTGAGAGCCAAAAAAGAGGTTCGGGCTGTGACTTCTGAAGTGGTTGGTGAGTTGGCATCAGCAGATCCTGAGACTGGGAAGACCTTCCTGGATCATCTCTAATTCTATGAGTTTTTTCTGCTTTCACCAGAGGAGTGACATTCATGTTGATGTGACAGGTGATTTTTATTTTCTTTGGGCTTTTCTCTGTTTGTCGTGTTTTCTGTAAGAGTATATCCACACATAGTTTTTGTAAAAGCAGCCAACAGAACCCAAAAAACACCTTTGTTTTTGTAGGCGCATGGAATATATTTGTTTTACTTTCTTAGGCTATAATTTGCTATTTTTTCCATTTCAGAGGGCATTACTGAACATCGTTTTTAATTATTATGTGGTTACTATATTTTTATGTGTTAGATATCTTTTTTTTTTTAAATTAATGGTCAGGAATGTCCTTGACATTCCTATAATCTCTCCTCCATGAATGGCAAACGTAGTTAAGAAAGTATCCGCTCTCAAGGATCTGCTTGCTTTGAAGTATATTGGACTAGACTTGTTCATATGTTTATATTCCTGTTCAATGCCAAATCCATTGTTGGAGGAATATTAATATCCCAGAATCCATATTAAATTTCTGAGTTTTATTTATGTTCAAAATACTGGATAGTCTGCTCAAGCATTGTTCATTTTTCTGGGTCTTTTTCTTATTAGCACATTTGGAAAAAATGGTTTTTTCCTTTAATGTAAGTCTGTTAAAGTCAATAGCCAATAAATATTTTTAATTAAAAAAATATACTGTCTTGTTTCCTGTAAATAGTAGTGAGTCTATTAAGCAAACTATTAAATTTCCATGATACTAGAAATGTTCTCCATTGGAAAAGAATTTTTTTCTACATTTATTTCATCTGCGGTCATTGTTTTAAGTGCACTCATACTAAATGCAGAATCCAAGGAGATTTAACAATGTATCTGTCTCTTTAAATTATACAATTAGGGACCTTAAGGCCATGCTAGCACATAATAAAAATAATAATAACCATAAACTATTGAGAGGATTTTTAATGTACTGGACACCTTAGTAAATGCTCTCCTTATATATCTTGTTGACCCTCAGAGCGCGGTTATGAGGTGTTGATATTGTTCCTTTGTTAAGAACTGGGTTTCAGGAAGGCTGAGTAGCCTGCCTGAGGGCCTACTAGGAATTTCTGGAAGGTTCAGTAGTTTGCCTAAGGACCTAACACTAGTTAGCTCCTAAGTTAAACTTCAGTTGTGTCTAAGATTCTGTGGTTGAGCATTGCACTGAATAGCCTCTTGTGACTTGCCCCTGGGTTGAAGAGGCTAAAAGAAGGGAGAGAACTAGAAAGGCCATGAGGCCCTGAGGTGCTGGAGGCTTCTAGAGCCTCAGTGCAGCATGTCCTGGCTCCTACTCCCGCCATGGGGAAGGGCCGGCACTGGCATGTGTCACCCACGGTCCCATGCTGGCCCCCGCAGGTGCTATTCCACATCCCCCACTTCCTCTCGCCCCCAGTCTTGGAACTACAGCCACACCCTGAATGGTGTCCAAAGGGCTGGGGTCTGCAGTTAGTTTAAGCGGACTCGGAATCTGGGAGTCTGAGGTGTCCTAAATGTCTTAGAGGAGCACCACTCTAGTCTTCTCTGGGAACAAAGTGAAAAGAATCTTCCAAAATTTTTTTTTAGCCAAATACTTGGGTAATTAAAGCATTTTAATAAAAATTTCAAACAAAGACCATCAAAAGGTCAAGAATCGAGTGTGTAAGCAGCTATCTGATCCAGGATTTTTTTTTTTTTTTTTTCCCTGTCAAGGCAGCTTGGAGCTCACTGAGGAACCACAGAGTTAAATGATGATCCTGTGCCTTCCTGATTAGGAACAGGCTGCTCTCTGCAGTTTGATTAGTCTCGCTCGGAGCTGTGGGATTACAGCTTATTAAAACTGACAGTGCTGTGGAGGGCAGGGAGCCGGGAAGGTCAAACTTACACGCTGAGCCAGCCACTAGCAAGGCTCTGCCTTTACCTGAAGGTTTTGTGTAATTGGCATTCATTTTAATATTCCTTTTTGTTTCTTTCCCTGTTCTTCAATGTTCAGGTCTCAGCCTCACTTTACACCTTTTCTCTCCCATCCTTCTCAGGGGAGTCCCTGACTTATGACCACACAACCCAAAGAACAGTATGCAAAAAAAAAAAAAAAAGCCCAGGGCAAGCAATGTGAATTAGGGTAACCATACATCCTTCTTGCCCATAACGGCCCTGGTTTGTGTCTGTGCATCCAGGCATAATTAAAAAGAGCACTTTCAAAAGTGCCATAGTTTGGATGACAAATTATATGGTCACCATGATGAGTGCTAGAGATGCTCCAATTGGAGAGCAAGTGCCTCATCTAAATGGGACAGCTGCTCCCCACCTCTCGCCACTCGCCGCTGTGGGGCCAGAGCTGTCAGAGCTTCTGGTCTTTCGGCAAAGCCCCAAATCTGGATTTTCAGAAATCTCACAATTTGTAAACGCTGGTTCCATTAAAAAGAAAAGAAAAAAAAAAACCTCTGCTAGCCAAATAAAACCTAGGTGCTCCGAGCTGGCAGCCTCAGGTTTAGAATTTGGAGGGAAAGCTTTGTGACATCTTTAGCATTTTAAATTTTTTCAGTGACTCATCAAAACATACAGAAAAAGCACCTCTGGTTTCTAGCTCCTGCGCTGATTAGATTCCCACATTAAGAGATCCCCACGTTGTCCCAGCCCCATGGCACGGATCCCCAGAGAACTCCTAGCTCCATTTTAAATCTGCTCAAAGAGAAGGAATGCATCGTCCTGTTCAGCCAATTTTATGGATGAGAGCGCTAGGCCTGGAGAAGGACGACCAGCAGTCAGTAGGTCTTTGCTCTCCAGGACTTGAAACAGATGCATGTTTCTTCCCAGTTACCACTCTGGCTCTCCTACGCTTCCCCCGTCTTCTGCTGAGCTGTGCCCTTCCAGTACTCACTTTCCAGTGAGCCTTTCTGACTCACAAAACCGGTTTGTACCAGGACATAAGGGCTCCCATCGCACCTTCCAGCATTAACAGCAATCGGCCTGGCTGACACAGTGAGAGCTCAATTACGGTGCGTCAAGTGAACAGATATTCTCGGAGCAGCTGAGGCCTTCTCTGCGGATTGTAGCCAGCTGAGCGCTGGTTAGAAGTGACTCGCACAGCAGTGCATGGTGGGACCTGGGCTGAATGTCTTGTCAGTAGTGGCTTTATCTCGCGCTCGATGCTTTGCAGGCTCCCAGTGACCTGGCACATTTCTTTTTTCTTCTTTTACTTGGTTCGCTTTCTACCCATTAGCATCTCCTAGGGCTGGCCTCAAAGCAATTTCCCCTGCTTTGACAAGAGGAACTCAGAGTGAACTTTTCTTTTGTTCTCATTCCTCACGATGCACTTTGAGACCAGGCTGAAGCTGCCAAGAAGTTCAAACGGCCCCGAGCTTCCGCTGGTACAATTCAGAGGGATTAGCACGTCCTCTTTGCACACTCTCCCTAATGGTCGCCTCCTTCCCTGAGCCGCTGTCCCCTGCGGTCTGCTCCTTTGTCTGAGAAACACATTTTCTCTTATTATCACCTAGTTCCCTGCCTGTTTCGGATGGCTTCAGCTCGCCTCCTAATGAAATCAAGATGTTGCTATTAATGGTCTTCTCTTTGCTAACAGCTTAGACTCACTTCCTTTTATTTAGTCCTTTTCCCCTCCCTCCCAAGCCACATACTCATCTCTGCTTCAAATAAAAATTTCCTAACCCTTTCATAACTACTGCTTTAGAGCTGCTACCAATAAGTCGTGACAGGGAGGAGATAAAAGGGGACAGAACCCAAAAGGTGAGGGGGGTGGTGTGGAAGGGATCCTCCAATAATTGAGAACAGGGCTAGCATCTTCAGGAGTCCTTTTGAGTGAAGAAATTAGGCGACATTAGCCCCCCAGACTGAACATCATAAGCCCCGCGGTCTGGTGAAGTTTTCCTCTAGTTCTTATGGATGGAATGGGAAGATCATTTCCCCTCTAAAAATTTTTCTTCTTTTCTAAAAGTTGAAATAATGCTTATCCCCATCTTGGTATCACTTATATTCATCATAAATCCATTTATAGGATCTAGTGACATAAGAGATGTAAGAATTTTTCAAATCGTGCCCCCCAAAAGTTAAAATATTTACCCCCATCATCCAGCATTTTGCATTCCCTACTTACTTATTTTTATTTTGGTTTAACAGGCTTATATAACATTTCCATCATAATTCCGTTTATCATTCCCCATGCTGAAGAAAATACAAGCTATGCAAATATACTCAGTTCCCCCACATGGTAATTTACACATCAAAAGAGAAAAAAAAAGATAGTGACAGAGTATGTTCAGTTTTTTCTTTTTTTACCCTATATCTGATTTTGGTTTGACTCTCCAATTTCATGTTGTTTGAGTAGAAAAGTTGCTTCTAGTCATGTTGAAAAAGTCAGTTCAACTTCACTTTTTCACTAGAACGTTCGCTATTACCCCAAATCCCAAGTGTCAAAAGCCGGATTTATTCTCCTTCGTCAAACACACTGTTTTTTTTTTTTTTTTAAAGATTTTATTTATTTATTTGACAGAGAGAAAATCACAAGTAGATGGAGAGGCAGGCAGAGAGAGAGAGAGGGAAGCAGGCTCCCTGCTGAGCAGAGAGCCCGATGCGGGACTCGATCCCAGGACCCTGAGATCATGACCTGAGCCGAAGGCAGCGGCTTAACCCACTGAGCCACCCAGGCGCCCAATCACACTGGTTTTCAACTTCAACTTCCTTACCTCTGTCAGTGGCATCTGTCTTCCAGTCAGTCCAGCTGGAAAACTTACTTCTTGGATACAGAGAAGGGATCTCAAGAGAGAGAGAGATCAACAAGACTTGATGACTGACTCAAAGGCATGATTCAACGCGGATTTCCACCTGTTCTGCCCTCCTCGTCCCCTTTCCGACCTCCCCCACCCTCCCTTCCTGATTTACCTTTAGTATTCACTGTTACTAGGCTAAGCTGTCATAAATATTATCTTCTACAGGATACTCCTTGACTCAAAACCTTCAATGGCTCCCAAGTGCCATCCAGGGCAAGGGTGGGCTGGCTGATGAATTCCTAGGCTTGTTATGATCTGAGAGCCAAATTGCCCATAAAAACTTGTTTTTCTAGAATCCTAGACTCTCAGGATTGAAAGAGGAAAGGCTTCTATTCTGGTTTTCTCGGTTCATCAAGGCACCAACAACCAGTGCTCTAGGCATTTGGTTTGCTCAGGTCTTCAGTTCTGTGAGCCTCATCTCCCACCCAGGCTACCAGCTCTGTGAGGAAAAGATAATTCCTCATGGAGGAATGTTTTCCCTCTGTGCATCCTCCCCGCTGCCCTAGCTTGCAACAGCTGGGACCGCTGACATAATGAAAGGGGGAACATGTAACTAGTTTCCTTCCCAGCACATGTGTGTGGTGTGGCCTCTGCTCCTCTGCCTTAACATATTGCTTGTCCCATTCTGCTTTGCATTACGGTTTGTTCAATAATTCCTGTGTTTTAGCCTATTACCTTCTTTACTGTTCATGGAGGTCCTGCGAAGTTAATATTCTCCGATTTACAGAGAAGAAACTGACTCAGAGAGGAGAAGTGACTTGCTCGAGCATACAAAGCAAGAGACCCATGATTTGAACTGGCTACAATGACTCTGACGCCCAGCATTTTTCCATTTCACTCCCTGACCTCCCCAAATCGTGTTTCTCTTATACAGAGCATCTGCTCTCCTTCGGGAACAAAGGCCAGAGGCAGGTGCAGGCCTGTGCCAAACAAAACTTTCTCCTGTGATCCATCACCTCTCCTGGTTGTCCTCTGGGCTACCACCACCATTATGACTCCCTGGCCCTCCAGGAGAGGTAAGTCAGGATGACTTAGTACCTGTTTTTCTTTAACCTTTTTTGTTCCCAGAAATCTGCCACAGCATTTTAATAATGAGAGGGGCTGAGGAGTGACCCAGAGATCATAATTTTATTTTGGTCAAAGGCTCATACATTTACATTTAAATGAAAAGCAAAAGGACATGTACATTGTAGAAGGCGGAGGTGGAAATTAGCTTAGCCTTTCTCCGTTTCAGAAAGAGAATTCTTTGGTGACACAGAGAATAACATTTTAGGGCTGGAAGGAATGTTACAGATCATTTATTCAACTCCCTCAGTTTACAGAGGTGGGACGGGGGCCCAGAGAGATGGTGTGCCTGACCTGAGGTCCAACAGGAAAGGAGAGGCAAGGCTTCCTTTCTCAGCCCAGCCCTTCTCCCCATCCCTCTCTCTTGTTCTGCTTGGATGCGGCCTCAGTATTCTATAGCTCCTCCATCATAGACAGCGTGCTTATGGTGCTTAATTTTATATGTTAACTGGACTGGGCTAAGGGATGCCCAGAAAGTTGGTAACACGTTATTTCTGGCCATGTCCGTCAGGGTGTTCCAGGAAAAAATTAGCATTTGAGTCAGTCGACTGAATAAAGAAGAGGCTATCACCAGTTCAGTGGGCTTCGTCCAATCTGACGAGGGCCTGAATAAAAGCAAAAGGTGGAAGAAGGGTAAATTGGCTTTTTTTTGCCAGAGCTGGGACGTCTATCTTTGATGGATCAGTGCTCCTAGTTCTTGAGCCTTCAGATGTGGATTAGGACTTATACCATTGACTCCCCTGGTCCTCAGCTTCTCCAGGCCTCCAGCTTGCAGATGACAGATAAGATCTTGGGACTTCTCGGTCTCTGTAATCGTGTGAGGCAATCCCTATACTAAATCTCCCCCTCCTCTCTCTCATCTCTCTGTCTCCTATGGACTCTGCACCTGGGGAGAAGAATCCTGAGTGATATTATTTCGACACTCAGGCAGTGGCTCTGGCCTTCCCAGCAGCTGGGATAATGGCGATTCTTCAACACAGAGGTTGTTAGTGTGGCCAGTGATGCGGCGGGCACAGAATCACACGAAGAGGGGAGCCGCAAGCAGGACACAGTTCATTCTCTCTCCAAGGGAGGAGAGGGGCCAGACATCTAGAGAAACACCAGCGAGTTTCTGTCCAGCTGAGCCTTTTAAGGAGTTTGGAAGAATGTGAGAGGGTTGCAGCTATGTTCATGGGGGCTGTGGGGGGGGGTCAACTCTTGGCCAGGTAGAGCAGGAGGTGGCAGGTTTTTCAAGGGGGCTCTGTCTGGCACTCTTCCAGGATGAGGGGTGTGGTCAGGCTCGAGAAGAATATGTTTTGTAGTTGTGATCTATTCTCTGAGAATGTGGGGCCCCGTGACCTAGATAAAACAAAGAATTAGGACCCAGGCAGACACCTGTGAGTTTTGTCTGTCAGCTTGGCTGCGGGGTGGGGGGTGCTTCTGAATGGATTCCTTTCAGGGATTATTCTGTTTGTAGATACATTCTTAAAAGACTTCATTGACCTCGTTATGATTGTGGGCATCATGGAAGTTAGCAAAGTCGTCTCAAGCCCTTTCCAATGTAGGATGCCATTTATAATCTCCTATGCCCCCTCCCATAATAATAAAGGGCCCACCGATTTTTGTGGAATGCTGGTTTGTCTCAGGAGAGGGGAAGAATGGAGTAGTGGCGCTTCTCTTCTAGGGCCCCAACAGATGATCCTATCTCTTTCTCATGGGTCCCTAATGGCCTATGGAATTTAGTCCAGCCAATCAGTACATAAAAATCCACATCTTGATCTGGGACTTCCCGTATTTTGTCACCAGGGATATTGCTTCGTCACATACATCTTCCTCGCTCCAATTCTCTTTAATCCCCGTATTCATTCTTGCATCCAATCAAGAAAAAGCTATCCACTTCCAAATATGTGTCAGGCACTCTTGATACTTGGGATTCAATGCCAAACAGCTCACAGAGAGCACTTGCCTTCTTGGAACTTTCAGACCACGAGCAAACTCCCAAATTTCATGGGTTCTACAGAATCAGAAAGTTTACTTCGCCCGTGTAGTCTACTAAACCATATCCTAACTACAGAAGATTATAAAACTTTCCTAAGAGACAAGAAAATGTGGAGAACCACTAGATGACAATGTGTGTCGATAAAGAAAAACAAAATGTTAGTTTTTTACTATTCATCATTGAAGGAGCAGAACTATGGGCCAGGTCAGTGAGCTGAGTTCACCTCCAAGCTGGTGGTTGGGGCACTCATGCTAATTCAGTTTGCACAGAGTTCATGGTAAGGCTCCCAGCAAATCCAGAATCCCTCCAAAAGATACAATCATTCCCATTTTATATTTGAGGAAACAGGTGGAAACAGTAAAATGGCTGCTTAAAATTACTTTGATTTGGGGAATACCTGGTTCTGAAGCCTGCGCTATTTTTTCTACCCTCACCCCCTCCTTGCTTACTGGTTCTTGGGTCCAGGGTAAGTCTCTGCAAAGGGCGGCAAGATAATATAACCTGCCTACTCTTAATAAACATGTTTCAGGGCATTTGACTGGCTCAGTCAGGGGGAACGTGTGACTCGTGATCTTGGGGGTGTGAATTCGAGCCCCATGTTGGATATAGAGATTACTTGAAAATAAAATCTAAAAAAAAAATTTTAAACCAAATTTTGAAAAACGTCATTTAACCTTGATGTCTGAGAAGATCATCATGGGAGTAGAGACCTTTTCTAATGACCCTGCAATTTGTCAAAAACCTTTTGGAGCAACATCTGGAAATCAAGTTTAGGAAAGGAGTTCAGACCAGAAAGCCTATCAGTGAGTACTTATGATGATAACACTGTGTACATGCTTTAAATTTTAGAAACTAACAGAGGACCATGTCAATCCTTGTTCCATAGAAACTAACAGAGGGCCATTTCAATCTTTATTCCATGAGATGGTCAAGCTAAGTAATTCTGGTTATTAGTTTTATTTATTTACTTGACAGAGAAAGAGAGAGAGAGAGAGAGAGCACAGCAGAGGGAGACGGAGAAAGCAGACTCTCCGATGAGCAGGAAGCCCGACGTAGGCTCCATTTCAGGACTCTGGGATCATGATCCGAGCCGAAGTCAGATGCTTAACTGACTGCCACCCAGGCGCCCCTGGTTATGAGTTTTTAAAGGGCATGGGTTGAAGTGACTGCGAAGTACTGTACCGCTGCTTTTCTTGTGTGATTTTGGAGTCCCTAACGAGATCCTAGCCACGTAGCCACCTTTGGAGTGTTCTTTTGGAAATTCAGAAAGCAAAAAAGCTGCCATTTCATGGTATTAACCTGTTAGGTGCTCGGTGATACCCATTGATGAATGATCTGTTCATTCCTCAAACATGTGTTGCCTGCTTATAATCCCACATTTGCTAGATGGTGGAGATCCAAAGGCGAAAACGTCAGGGTTTTTTGCACTTGGAGTCACAGCTTACTAGAGAAAATAAACGCTTCGTTGCAGAACGGCACAGTACCCACATTGCTGGTGGGGTAGACAAAGCACCATGGTATGAAAGTGAACAGGTTTCTTTTGCTATGGTTCCTGAACCAAAATAAGAACGTGTAGTTGCCGAATCTACTTACAGGTGTCATAGGGAGCATAGTTGACCTGGCAACTCAGGAAAGGATGTGTAGGGTTTTACCAAGGGAAGAAGATTCCAGGCCACTAATAAAGTGGTCTGAGAATTCCTCCCAGATCTGCCTTGTGTTCTTCCCACAATGCCGTCGCCTCTGATTATCATTCTGTTACTCATCACAGACCCATTCAACCAAAATTGGCTGACAGACGAGGCAGGCAGTGTCAGTGATACAAAAGAAAGGAGCATTGCCTTTTTTTGATTAAAACAACAACAACAACAAAACCAACCACCCACAACCTCCAGAGTTAAGCCCTGGAGGAAGATGGTGCTCCATGAGGGGATGGCTAGGTAGTAGTTCCAGTGGGCTCCCTCTGAGATTGAACTTCCTCTGGCGGCCGTGGACTGTCTCCCTCCTGTGAGCTTCTCCCAAAGAAACACTGCTTCACACTGGATTTGAAACATTGGTTCCCTTCCCAGAAAGCAGGTGAAATTCCATTTTCTTCACATAATTGAGCAGATTTAGACCCACAGTCTTTTTTTCCCCCACTTCAGCACTGGTGGCAGAGGGAACACAGGGGAGATAGTGCCACAACTGGGTGTCTCCTTCCAAGCCAGGGGAGGCTTTCCAGCCATTGTCATGCCACTCTTGGAGTCAGAAGTGATTAATGTATCAACAGGTGAATCTACCTTCATTATCTCCTTTGCAGTGGGTTCCGTAAACAAAACCTTCTCCGTTCTTTGACGGTAACATTAAACAGCGAACGGGTGCCATTTTCTTAATAGTGGTCAATCAGCTCGTGTCCACTCTCATCCCTTCCCCTTACTCTCACCTGGATTATTTTGAAACAAATCTCAGACATTTTATAAATTCAGTTGTAAATATTTCAATATGTATCTTTAAAAGATAAGGACTCTTTTTAAAAAATGTAAACACAGTACTATTATTTCATTTAAAAATTCATAATACCTTACTACAACCAAATACCCACACAATATTAAAACTTCCTCCATCACCTCATAATTTTATTTATTTATTTATTTTCAGCATAACAGTATTCATTGTTTTTGCACCACACCAAGTGCTCCATGCAATCCGTGCCCTCTATAACTCTATAATACCCACCACCTGGTTCCCCCAACCTCCCACCCCCTGCTGCTTCAAACCCCTCAGATTGTTTTTCAGAGCCCATAGTCTCTCATGGTTCACTTCCCCTTCCAATTTCCCCCAACTCCCTTCTCCTCTCTAACTCCCCTTGTCCTTCATGCTATTTGTTATGCTCCACAAATAAGTGAAACCATATGATTATTGACTCTCTCTGCTTGACTTATTTCACTCAGCATAATCTCTTCCAGTCCCGTCCATGTTGCTAAAAGTTGGGTATTCATCCTTTCTGATGGAGGCATAATACTCCATAGTGTATATGGACCACATCTTCCTTACCCATTCGTCCATTGAAGGGCATCTTGGTTCTTTCCACAGTTTGGCGACTGTGGCCATTGTTGCTATAAACATTGGGGTACAGATGGCCCTTCTTTTCACTACATCTGTATCTTTGGGGTAAATACCCAGTAGTGCAATTGCAGGGTCATAGGGAAGCTCTATTTTTAATTTCTTGAGGAATCTCCTCACTGTTCTCCAAAGAGGCTGCACCATCTTGCATTCCCACCAACAGTGTAAGAGGGTTCCCCTTTCTCCATAAAAAGATGCTAAACATTAATGGTTTTACATTGATAATGTGTCTCAATAATAGTACTTTTATATATTGTGATAACTAAAATATAGTATTAAAATTAATTTCACCTATTTATTTTTACATTTTAGATGTGGCTAGTAGAAAATTTTTAATTATCTGAGGCACCTGGGTAGCTCGGTGGGTTGAACCTCTGCCTTCAGCTCAGGTCATGGTCCTAGGGTCCTGGGATCGAGCCCTGCATCGGGCTTTCTGCTCAGTGGGGAGCCTGCTTCCTCCTCTCTCTCTGCCTGCTTCTCTGCCTACTTGTGATCTCTGTCTGTCAAATAAATAAATAAAATATTAAAAAAAGAAAATTTTTAATTATCTACGTGGCTTACATTCTATTTCTATTGGATAGTGCTGATCAAGAGGCTTGATCAGTTTCAGGTTTGATTTTTGTTGTTGTTGTTGTTGTTGGCTAGATGCTTTCATAGGTGGTGGTATGTTCTTCCATGTGGAGGCACATAATGGTTGTTTAGTTTTTGTGCTGTTAAAGATTGATCAGTAACCCCAGCATTACATGATCTCTCTCTGTCTAGTATTCTATTAGCTTTTCACCTGGTGCTTTGAGCAGCCACTAATGATCATTGCCCAGATCCATTCTTGCATTAGAGGGTGCTATGGACTGAATGCTTATGTTCTTCCCCAAATTCTTATTTTGGAAAAAACAAACAGGGGGAGCAGCAGCCAGAGGGAGAAGCAGGCTCCCTGCTGAGCAAGGAGCCCAATGTGGGGTTCCATCCCAGGACCCTGGGATCATGACCTGAGCTGAAGGCAGATACTTAACTGATGGAGCCACCCAGGCGTCCCCTCCAAATTCTTGTTAAACCTAACCTCAATGTGATGGTATTTGGAGGTGGGGTCTTTGGAAGATAATTAGGTTTGGATGAAATCACAATAGAGTCCTAATGATGGAGTTAGTGTTCTTAGAAGAAGAAACCAGAAAATTAGCACTCTCTCTCCACCCTGTGAGGATACAGCAAGAAAGTGGCCATCTACAAACTGGAAAGAAGGCTCTCACCAGGACCCAAAACTGCAGGCATCACTGGCCTCCAGAACTGTCAGAAATCAGTGTTTGTTGTTCAAGCCACCCAGAATATAATATTCTGACATATCAGCCTGAGTTGATTAAGACAGTCTGTCATTCTTTCTGCCATTATTAGTAAGACTATTTCTATTAAAAAAAAAACCAAAAAACAAAAACTTGCCTCCATCAAGGATTCGGTTATAGTGAAGTTCAAATTATATGGAATGAATGATTCTTTCCTGTGTTTACCAGTTGTCAAAACAATGGGTTGGTTCTTTGGCATCCTCTAAAAGTGACCAATGAGGATTTGAAAAAAACTTAACATTTTAAGTATTATAATGAACTTCTGGATTTAAACCGTTTAGTGTTTTAAAAGCCATTCTAGTTATCTTTTTTGATACTCAGATTGTTTCCACTTTGGTCAGAGGAGGGACTATTTCTGTAGGTTTCTGATTCTGACCCAACCTCAGTCTTTTTAAATATTTTTCTTTTTGGTATAATAAGATGTTCCAGGATCACATTTTAAATTTCCTGCCCCCAAGTGGGAATTAATTATTTTCCTTTTAAAAAAAAAATGTGTTATGTTAGTCATCACACAGTACATCATTAATTTTTGATGTAGGGTTCCATGATTCATTGTTTGTGTATAACACCCAGTGCTCCATGCAATCTGTGCCCTCCTTTAATACCCATCAACAGGCTTACCCATCCCAACATCCCCTTCCCTTCTAAAATTCTCCATTTGTTTCCTGGAGTCCATAGTCTCTCATGGTTCCTCTCCCACCCTGATTTTTCCTTTCTCCTAATTCCCTTCTCCTAATGTCCTCCATGTTATTTCTTATGTTCCACACATAAGTGAAACCATATGATAATTGACTTTCCCTGTTTGACTTATTTCACTCAGCATAATCTCCTCCAATCCCATCTAAGTTGATGCAAAAGTTGGGTATTCACCCTTTCTGATGGCTGCATAATATTTCATTGTGCATATGGACCACATCTTCTTTACCCATTCATCTGTTGAAGGGTATCTTTGCCCTTTCCACATTTTGGCTATTGTGGACACTGCCGCTATGCCCATTGGGGTGCATTCCAAACAAGTTCTGATTCCTTTTATTGGAAAGTACTTTTTCAGAGGCTATGGTCTGGATTCTGGGAGTACTTATTGCTAAATTTATGGTCATTGCTTCTAAGTTCTTTAGTGGGAAGAGAAAGGAAATACATATTTTTTAAAAGAGAAAATACACAGTGAATTCAGGTCCAAACTTTTTATAGAAATTTCATATTTGCTATTTCTACCTCTTAATACTAAAATCTCAGGTCCTAATGACAGCAGTCTAAATACTTATTTTGCTTCATCTATACACAGACATATGTAATAATGTCAGAATGACAACTTTAGCTTATTACTGACAAGTAATAGCTCATAATAATCTTAAGATTCTTTATAAATTTTTCATGCTCTTGGAGACATACATGTCTTAGAGAAGAACAGTCAGGGGTGCCTGGGTGGCTCAGTCTTTAAGCGTCTGCCTTTGGCTCAGGTCATGATCCCTGGGTCCTAGGATTGAGCCCCGCATTGGGCTCCCTGCTTGGTGAAGAGCCTGCTTCTCCCTCTCCCTCTGCCTGCCTCTCTACCTGCTTGTGCCCTCTCCATCTCTCTGTCAAACAAATAAATAAAATCTTAAAAAAAGAGAGAGAGAGGTACAAATTACTGTGATTTTTAAGTCACTTGAAATGACTCCTCTCTCTGATTAAATTAACTTTCTTCACAGATTCATTTATTTCATTTTGCTTTTAATTTTTACAGGTTGCTTCTTGTCATGAATATTTGATCCGGATAAAGGTACATTTTTTCTTTTAGCACTTCAATTTTTCCATTCTATTCTCTTATTGCATACTTGGTTTTTGAAGAGAAGTTTGTTCTAATTCTTATCCTTGTTCTCTACAGATTAAGTTGGTTTTTTTCCTCTAGCTTCTTTCAAGGCTTTTTTCCTCCCTCTTTGTTTTTGGTTTTCTGTAGTTTGGATATGACATTCCTAGGTGTAGCTTTTATTTTTATTTATTATTTAAAAATATTTATCCTGTTTGATGTTCTCTGAGCTTTCTGGATCTGTGTTTTGATGTCTGTCATGAATTTTGGGCAATTCTTGTCCATTATTATTTCAAATATTTCTTTAGCTCAATTTATCTTCCTTTTCCTTCTGGTATCTCACTACAATATGTTATACCTTTTGAAATTGTCCCACAGTTGATAACTACTCTAGGTTCATTCTTTCTCCCTCTCTCTCTCTCTTTCTTTCTTTTTTAGAAAAGGAGGGGTGTGTACAGAGGGAAAGGGAGAGAAAGAATCTTAACAGGTTCCATGCTCACTGTGGAGCCCAGTGAGGGGCTTGATAGAGCCTAGCCTGAGCCAAAATCAAAAGTTGGACACTTAAGCGACTGAGCCACCCAGGCATCCCCGTTTTTGTTTTTATTCTTCTTTTTGCATTTCAGTTGTGGAAGTTTCTGTGGACAGATCTTCAAACTCGCTGATTCTTTCCTTGGTCATATCCAGTCTACTGACGTCAATTGTACTCTTCTTGTCTCTTATTGTGTTTTTTTTTTTTTTTAAAGATTTTATTTATTTATTTGAGAGAGAGAGAGAGAGAACATGAGCAAGGAGAAGGTCAAAGAGAGAAGCAGACTCCCCGTGGAACTGGGAGCCCTATGCGGGACTCGATCCTGGGACTCCGGGATCATGACCTGAGCCGAAGGCAGTCGTCCAACCAACTGGGCCACCCAGGCGTCCCTCTTATTGTGTTTTTTATTTCTAGCATTTCTTTTTTGATTTTTCTTTGAGTTTTTATCTCTCTGTTTCATTTCTCCCATCTGCTTTTGCATCTTATGTACTTTCCCCATTAGAATCTATAATACATCAATCATAGTTATTTTAAATGCCCTGACAATTTGAAAATCTGTCATAGCTGGGGCTTAGTTTGTTTCTTCACCCTTTCTGATGGCTGCATAATATTTCATTGTGCATATGGACCACATCTTCTTTACCCATTCATCTGTTGAAGGGTATCTTGGCTCTTTCCACATTTTGGCTATTGTGGACACTGCCGCTATGCACATTGGGGTGCATTCCAAACAAGTTCTGATTCCTTTTATTGGAAAGTATTTTTTCAGAGGCTATGGTCTGGATTCTAGGAGTACTTATTGCTAAATTTATGGTCATTTTTCTTTTTTCTTGTCTTCTAGTATGCTTTGTATTTTTTTTTTCTGTTGTTGAAATCCAGAAATGATGTATCAGATAGTAAGAACTCAGGTAAAGAGGTCTTTAGTGTGAGGCTTTATGTTAATCTAACTAGGAGTTGGGCTGTGCTTAATGTTTCTTTTAGCTATAGGTGTTGAAAGCTTCAGATTCTTATGTCCTTGTTTTTTTCCCCACTGTTGTTTTGGGTTTCCTTAAAAACTCCTTCTTAAATAGAGCCTGCGCCTTGGAGCTCTTTCAGCTATTTTCTAGTTCTTACACTGGGGCCCTGTTGATATGGCAGTAAGGTGTGTGGGAGGGGAAATGTTCTATAATATTATTGTTAAATCTCAGTCTTTTAGAGGGGCTGTGTCCCCAAGGTGACTTTCAGAATGTTTCTTAGGTTTTTTTTTTTTTTCCTGTTTTTTTGTTTTTGTTTTTTTCTTGCTCCCTGCCTCCCTGCTTCCTGCCTAGTAGGTGAGGCAGGAAGGCTAGAGAAGGATTTGGGTAATGACCCTTCCCATGAAGTGGTATAAGACTCTGGTAAAAAGTCTTTCATCTGTAATATAGGTCTTTGCTATGAAGAAAACTCTGGGCACATTTCAAAATGGTTCTAGTTACCCTCTGTTGCAAGAGACATGAAAAAATTTTTCTTTGTTCTTCATCATGAGAAGCTGGTGTGGGACCTCCCAATACTGTGGCCCCTTAAAGTCTCTCATTCTCACACTAGTTCATACTCAGCCTCCAGCAATCTGTTACAATTACCACTGAAGAGTTCCTCTCAGTTTATGGTTCTAGAAGCTTCTGCCCCAGGTGAGCTGGTATCAGAAAAGCTGTGGATTTGCTCGTATTGCCAAGTTTCTAGGTGGTACATTGCCCAGAGACCTCAATTCGCTAATGGGTCCAAGAAAAATTGTTGATTTTCAGTTTGTTCAGATTTTTTCTTGTTGTGAATATGGGAGTAATGTCTACCAGCTTTTTACATGTTGGAACTAAAATTAAAAGTCTTTACACATTTATTTTAATATGTTTGGGATCATCTGATTTGTATACTGATATTAAAAAAAAACCTTGAACTTTCATTTATCATAAGAATGTTCCCATGTTATGAAAATCCCATATAAATATTATTTAACGTATTTTCTAAATTCCTACATCTGCTTTGGACCAATGCTGTCCAATAGAACTTGCTGTGATGATGGGAATATTCTAATATGTTCTGTTTCTCGAGTGACCACTAGCCACAGGTGGTTACCGAGTACTGAAAATGTGTCTATGCAGCTGAGGAACTGGATTTCTAAAATTTTACCTAACTTTAATTAATTTAAATTGAAATAGTCATATGTGGCCAGTGGCTACTGGATTGGATAACACAACTCTTGACACATTACCTTTCCTTCAGAGCTTCTTTTAAAGCTTGAACTTACAAATGTTTTTTTCCCCCTTCTGGGACCTTCATGGATGTTCTTTGCCTTCTATGGAACAAGCTTCCCCAGACTCATTTCATGGAAAACTTATTTCTATCCTAGAGGTTTCTCTATGTATTACTTCCTCAGATCGGCCTTCCCTGGCCTCTCAGTCTATAGAAGGCTAGTTTTCCCTATTATTCTTGCTCATGAAAGCCTCCTTCCCTCTCTTGTAATATTACCCCACCTGATAATGATATACTCATGTGTATGCATCTTTAATGTCTATTTCTCCTGCCAAGTTACCAGCTCCATGAAGATAGACATCCCATTTGTATCGCTCATCATTATGTTTCTGGGGCCCAGCATAACCCCTGGCACATATTAGAACTTAAACAATCAAAGGCAACAAAGTAAGTGGGATTGTTTGTGCAGCTACCAGGACAACACAACAAGAACCAAGTAGTTATTTGTTCTCTTTATGTTTTTGTTTTCTTTGACAGGAATTCAAACACACATTCCTATTTCAACCGCCATGATATTGCTTATGGTTAGACAAAATTGAATAAATAATTTAAGAACTTTAGAATTTCTCCTACATTGCCCTAAGTTGAAACCTGGCAAAGGTCTGAAGGCAACAGCGGTAGGTGAGTGGAGGGGTAGGTGGGGCAGAGTTAGCAGGTATGCTTTGCTTTTTTCCTTGTTGAAAGAATTTACTCAGTTTTCCAGCTTTTCTAGAATTGTCACAGAATTCTTTCTTTCTTACTAACATGTCTTACAGCTGCTCTTTCTTGTTTCTGTACCAATATTTAATGTATTTTCACTTGATAAAGCTATTTTTCTCCTTCCTCTCCATTTCTACCCTACTAGAATACCTTCCCTTAACTCACAAGAACTTGGCTTCTTCACTTCACCTGTCTTTGCAAATCCTGAGCAAGTCTTACCCTTCTCTCCATCCCCATCTCTCTATTTCAGTCTTCTAGACAGCTTTGTCTTTATAATATTTTCAAAAGTGAAATAAATCATCTAAGATCATCACTTCGTTATCTAATGAAGCTTTGTTATCGCCTACTTCTTCAGCCTTTTCCTAGTCCCTATATATGTGAGGACAGGGCAATTCCTGATTAAAAAAACTCAGTGCTCCTTGTTGTGATGAGTACTGGAAGTTGCATGTAAGTGATGAAACAACGAATTCAACTCCTAAAACCAATATTGCACTGTATGCTCACTAACTAGAATTTAACCAGAAATTTGAAAAGAGAGAGAGAGAGAGAGAGAAAGCCCTCAGTATTCAATGTTCTTTGCTCAAAATCTTCCCTCAAGACAATTCATTTCTACTCAGTTTCACACTCAAAATCTCATCCTTGCTATTTTTAGGCAACATACCTATGATTAAACACAAGTAGTAGATATTCCTTTATAGATAGATCACACTTACCAATCTAAATTTTCTTACACATGATTTTCCCCTCAGAAACTCTGTAGTAGAGAAGACAGTAGAGAGGACAGAGAACATGCCTTCATTTTACTCCCCAAGAAGCTGAGGCATGGAGAAGATTTATTCCTTAGAATTTTTCAGCAGAAGGTGAACTTTGAAGTTTATAGAAGCAGGTCAGTGAGGAAATGGAAACCCTCAACTGTTAGGGGTTACAGAGATAGCCAGTTCCTTCTAGAAGTGTTTTCTTCCCTTGGCTCCACTCATGGACTTCTCTGGAGACAATGGTAGGTGAGTTTGCCTGGTACCAACAAAGGCTTGCTTCATACATGAATAGCAAGTATTAAAGCCCAGGGGCCTTACGTGCATCCTGGAAGGAAGCAGGAAAACAACCAGAGGGGAAAAGGACAGGAGGACAGTGGGGTGGGGTGGGGGGGGAGGAGATTAAGTGACAGAGGAGAAAAAAGGTGTGAAATAATTTGCCCCTAATTGGTCCTTATGAAAATTTGATATATGAAAATTCCTACTTGAAAACGAGATAAATAAAGAGGTAATTATTTGCATTACAAATTAACTCTTCACTTCAAAAGAGTATTTACCACAGGTGTGATTCTGTGATGTGAGAATTTAGAAAGGAATATGACTTGGGGGAGGGAGGAGGTTTAAACAATAAAATCCTGATTATATAATATAATAGGAAATAATCCACAGATAAAGGGGGAGACATCTAAAGAAAGAGGTGGTTGTACAGGGAGCTCTCTGCAGAGCTCAGGTTTTAAAAAGGTACACCAACAAAAGACAGAGAGAGGGGATTATAGATAAGCTTGAACACAAAAGACTATCATGCACCTTCAAGAACAAAATAAAGGAGGCTAAAGTCAGGAATAAACCTAGCTTTACAAAAAGTGCTAAAGACTGTTATAAGGATGTGAAAGCTTTGCTTAGAGTTGAGAGAACAAACGTGGGGCAACTTGCTCTTTGAGTAAGTGAGGTGGTGCAATGTTAACCGGAGTTAGGTAGTTCTTACATTTTTCTATTATTTATTTGCTTCTGACAGAGGAAATTGGATTTTTCTTAGGTGGTGTGGGAGGAGTGTATTGATATTAGTCCACCTGGGCAAGGAATGGAGATTCCCAGGGTCTGGGCATCAAAGACAGGAGGAGACCTGGGGTTCCCCAGGCCAGATTTGGGAAATAGGTGGGGAAAAGACCTAGGGAAGGACGAAGTCAGGAGGACGGTGATCTGTCCCTTCCCTCTTCCACAATCTATTCAGATCTTGAGTAAATTCCACTAAAACTTATTGTTTACTATAAGTGGATTTCTTATAGAAATAGAAGATGAAACTCAGCTTGGTTCCCCAGGGGACCTGGGGAAGATGAAAACCCACTTTCAGATGCTGGGGACAGAGAAAAGAAAGGGACAGCAGGATATACCACCTTCCATTCTGAAAGGAAAATGCAGTGAGAATTGAAGTCCCACATGGGTGAGAAAGCTAGAAAACGGGGAACATTTCTAAATAGATTTAAGTTTCTAGTGCTGGAAGCATTCAATGCCAGGAAATTGAAGTCCTGTGCAGAGCAAAGGGGTTCTCAGAGCCTTTATTATAATCTATTGGTGATTACAGCTAATGGAGGAAGTGCCTGGAGACTGAAGGCTTTTCACAAATGGAAACATGTTAGATTCTACCAACTGTGAATCAGTAATCCCTGACATCCATTCTACGGCAGATGATTCCTGTAAGCTTAAGCCAATCATGATATTCCATTCCCTTTGCCAGGATGGATTTTAGAGTGCAACAGTGACTTACTCCTGGTTCATAGGACACAAGCAGGGGGCAAGTGGCTGCCTTTGGCTCAGGTTATGATCCTGGGGTCCTGGGATGGAGCTCCACATGGGGTACCCCTGATGGGTGGAGAGCCTGCTGCTTCTCCTTCTCCCTCTGCCTGCTGCTCTGCCTACTTGTGCTCTTTCTCTGTCAAAAACATAAATAAAATCTAAAAAAAAAAAAAAAAAGACACAAGCCGAGGTCTGCGAGGGGTAACAGGCAAAGAAATGACATGAAGAAGTGGAGAGTGGGTCTGCTGCTGGTGGACATCGTTGTGTAGGACAGGACTCCTGAACTACCCCATCATTACCTTGTACTAATGGAGGTAGAGAGTGAGGAGCCAGCTTCTGTGCAAAGCCAATACAAAATTCCCGCCGGGATCTGAAAGTGGAGTATTCCTGGGAAGTCTTTTATTAGCTGATATGGAGTAAAGTGAAGAAGCAATTGCCATTAATTTATGTAGAAACATTTGAGCATTCCCTAAACACCCCCCCCCAATAACCTTTTGGGACCTTTCTGATACCTTAGGACACACCTTGCTAACAGACGCACAGAGAAATCAAGATGAAGTACAGATGCTCCCAGACACCATTCAAAGCTCTGATAGCTGGATGCTGAGATGCCCTGTGGAGCTCCCGGGGAAGGAGATGGGCGCAGCCATTTTGGCTGCCCGGAGGGCCTGAAGCCTCACTAAGGGCTTGCTGCGACATAAGCTCAGAGCACTACTTTTGCTTTTCACCTTCTTTTGTATAAGAGAAAATGCTCTTTGGATTTCTTTGGTTTGCAAAAACAGGTGCCACTATAGGTCTTTGTGAAAGCAAAGTGGTATGACTAGAAATTTTAGAAGGCAGGAGATACCTATACCCGGGGGCAAGCAGAGAGGTGAGCTAGAAAGAGCCTAAATCCATTACCCTGATCCCCAAACCAGGCGAAGACCACACCAAAAAGGAGAATTTCAGACCAATATCACTGATGAATATGGAAGCTAAGATTCTCAACAAGATCCTAGCAAACAGGATCCAACAGCACATTAAAAAGATTATCCACCATGACCAGGTGGGATTCATCCCTGGGTTACAAGGATGGTCCAACATTTGCAAATCAATCGATGTGATAGAATTGAATAAGAGAATCACATTGAATAAGAGAAGAGAGAAGAACTACATGGTCCTCTCCATTGATGCAGAAAAAGCATTTGACAAAATCCAGCATCCGTTCCTGATTAAAACGCTTCAAAGTATAGGGATAGAGGGAACATTCCTGAACTTCGTAAAATCTATTTATGAAAGACCCACAGCAAATATCATCCTCAATGGGAAAAAGCTCACAGGCTTCCCGTTGAGATCAGGAACACAACAAGGATGCCCACTCTCACCACTCTTGTTCAATATAGTATTGGAAGTCCTAGCAACAGCAATCAGATAGCAAAGAGAAAAAGCCTAAATCCATGATGACGTTGGTAAGTCACTGAGTCTGCCAGCCTGAAGCTCATACTACTTAGAGTTCTTCATAAGTGGTAGCAGTAAACTTGCTCCTTAAGGCAATTTGAGACAGGGTTTTCTGCCATTTGGGGCAAAGAAATCCTAACTGATAACAATAGTATGTATTGTATTCAAAAAACATTTTACAGATATTTTCACACCAGCCTTGATATAAAACTAACCCGGGGCTAGACAACAGTGGCAAGTGTCTCTGTGGATGGCCAAAAGAGTGGTAGGAACCTGTGCATATCCTGCAAACATTGTCTGGCTCTGAGGATTCGAGCCAGCCTTGATGTTTTACCAATATCCTGACCACATTCCCTTTGATATCTTCTTCCATTTGAAGGTAATTCGAATCTCAAATCCAGTCTAAGGCAGAAGACAGAGTTACAGTTCAAACGGACTTTGCAAGCTGGAATGCTAGGATACAACCAACAAGTTGAACAGATGACAAATACAAGATCCAGCACTGGCTCCAAAAATCTAGGACACATCTTAGGACTGAAGTTCAAATGAGGGAGACTTGGTTTAGTAGAATTTTAATGGAAGACATCTGGGAACTTTAGGTGAGTATGGATTATGGATGTTATTGTCTACTGCCTGGATTCCTCTTTCAAAATGAAAACAACAATTCTCCCAGCTGTGGGGGTTTTGGTAGCTAATGGCCAATGGCTCTCAGCTGAGTCCCTCTCCAGACATGGTCCTCAGCTGAAAAGAGCCATGCTCCTCCCAAGTTGAGCCTTTTCCTTGGAGATAGCTGCTTTTCATACTTGATTGATATGTGGGTATAAAGGCCTGGTCCATGTACCTAAGGGTGGCAGAAGTCTGAAGGGCTGTCTCAGATCCAGGGAACCCTATGTGATCTGCTAAAGCTCTTGTTATAATTGAATTGTAGTAATTTGGCTCATAAGATCTGGGGAACTCAATGGCATAGGAAATATCATTGATAAGAAAAATGCCCTGTAGATTTAATGGTAAGCCTCAGCAGGAAAACCCAAATCGACCCCTAAGATTCAGAAGTGAGGCAAGCTATCTGTAGCAGGGAAGTATATACCTTTAGAAAAACAGCTCCTGGGGCGCCTGGGTGGCTCAGGTCATGATCCCAGGGTCCTGGGATCGAGCCCCACATCGGGCTCTCTGCTCAGCAGGGAGCCTGCTTCCTCCTCTCTCTCTGCCTACTTGTGATCTCTGTCTGTCAAGTAAATAAATAAAATCTTAAAAAAAAAAAAAGAAAGAAAGAAAAACAGCTCCTGGTACGCTACTGGTTCTTGGCAGAAACAGGGGAACTGACCATATGATACCAAGGGTCCGTGCAGCCAGAACTGCCCATCACAAATTCTGTCAGACCCCCAACAACAATCTGAAGGAAAGAAAGTTGTACATCCAGGGTCAGGTATGAGCAGAGCCAGAGAGCAAAAATAATAAGCTGCATGGTAGGTGGCCCAGACCTCTGTGGCATTTACCACTCTTGCACTAATACTTCATGCTTAGCTCATAATTATGGCTACCGTGGGGTGAGAAGAAAAGCTGAATTTGGTCTATGAGTAGGTAAAATCAGCATGTGATTGAAACTAAAAGTAGCCTATGGCTGTACTTCATGGGTGCCGTCCACTCAGGGATGTCTCTGAAAAATAGAGATAAGTGGAATTCTTCCTAATGGACAAAGCCTGTCAAAAGAGATACTTTGAGATAAGAATATATATCACTCATGGGCAGTAGTGAATGACTTGACTAGTGAACTCTCCACAACCTAGGAAATATAATGTCTTAGCTAGTTGATGCTAGCCAACTTGTATCAGTGCTGGTGCAATAGGCACAGTTAGGGAGAGATGGAGTCACCATCCTAGCAAGGTTAATTGATCTTGATCATCAGGAGAAGGTAGTCCTTCTCTTACATAACAGAGATAGAAAAGAATACTTCTTTGCCCAATTTTGATGATAAGGGACAAATACAACAGACATAGCCTGAGAATGGTGAGGTTGTAGGCTATGTGTGGCCCCAAAATGTGGGCTCTTTCTTGCTAAGGCTGCTCTAATTACTGCTACTGTTGGAATATCCAGCCTCCTAGCAACAGACATTTGCACTGAGCTCCCAATATGGCCCCAGCTCTTGAAAGATCAACCAGCTTCTTAGCAGCAAGTTAATTACAACAGCTGCTCCCATATTGTGATTCATCTTGATTAGAATTGACCAGAACTGACTAATACTCCAATTTGGACTTGCCCTTCCTACTCACACAGCCTCAGCCAGACAGTGCTTTTGCCGCATTTGATCCACTGGAATAGAACACTGGCAAAAATAGCATCAGACCAAGGTAATTGCTTATATCAGTGGAGGTATGACCGGCCATGCGCACATGACCGTGAGCTCCACTGCTTCTATTACACCTCCCAGAAGCTGCTAGTCTGAAGGAACGTGCAGCGGTTTTTCGGATGCACAATGGAGGCATCAACTTGGACATGATATTCTGATGATGGGGCGCCAGCTTTCAGACATTGGATATGCTCTAAATCAAAGACCATTGATGTTGCTTAACCCATCAGTAGAATACATGGATCTAGGAAACAAGAAATAGAAATAGAAGTGTTCCCACTAAACATTATTTTCCCTGACCCGCTTGAAGAATTTTGTACTTCTTGTCTCTGCTCTTTTGGACTCTGTGGATTTAAAGGGGCTTGTTCTTCTTATTTTTAAAACAACTTTATTAAGGTGTATTTTACATAGTGTATAATTCACCTACTTGAAGTGTATAACTCAATGATTTTTAGTAAGGTTACCAAGTTGTACAACCATCACAATAAATCAGTTTTAAAATATTTGTATTGTCCCAATAATATCCTCATGCCCATTTACTAGTAATCTCCATTCCTACCCTCTGCTCCAGGCAACCACTAATCTTCTCTCTGTATAATTTTACCTTTTCTGGACATTTCACAGAATGGAATAATACCACATATATAGTCTCTGGCGGTTTGCTTCTTTCTCTTAGGAAAAGATTCTGAGATTTATCTATGTCATAGTATGTATCGTTAGTTTGTTACTTTTCATTGTTGAATAGTATTTTGTTATATTGGATACACCATATTTTGTTTATCCCTTCACCAATTGATGGATGTCTGGACTGTTTCCAACTTTTGGCTGTTGTGAATAACACTATAAGGAATATTAATGTACAAGTCTTTGTGTGGATATTTGTTTTCATTTCTTTTGGGGAGATGCCCAAGAGCAGAATCACCAGATGATATGGTAAATCTATGCTTAACTTTTTAAGAGACTGTCAAACCATTTTCCAAAGCAACTGTACTATTTTGCATTCTTATTGGCAATGTGTAAAGATTCCCATTTCTCTACCCGCTTTCTAACATTTGTTATTCTCTGTCTTAAGCCACTCTTGGATGACTAATGATGTTGATTATGGTTTTATGTGTTTATGGGTGATTTTTTATCTTCTTTACTAAAATGTATGATTAAATATTTTGCCTTTTTTTGGACTGGGTGAGTGGGTTATTTGTTTTCTTATTATTAAATTGTAAAAGTTATTTGTATATTCTGTTATATCTTTTTTTTTTTTTTTTTTTTTTTTTTAAGTAAGCTCTATGCTTCAGCAAGGGGCTTGAATTCATGACCCTGAGATCAAGAGTTGTACGCTTTACTGACCGAGCCAGCTAGGCATCCCTTGTACATTCCAGATGCAGTCTCTTATCAGATACGTGTTTTGCAAACATTTTAGAAGCCAATCTTATTGTTTTTAAATGGTGCCTTTTGACATGCAAAGTTTTGAGTTTTCATAAGATCAAATTTATTCTTTCTCTTTTGATGGTGCTTTTAGTATCTCATAAGAAATCTTTGCCTATGTTAAGGTCTCAAAGATTTTTCGCTTGCATTTTCTTTTAAAAGTTTTATTGTTTAGCTCTTATATTTAATTCTGTGCTCCATTTTGAGTTAATTTTGGGTTATGGCATGAGCTGGGACCTAAATTGTATTTTTGCATCTGAATATCTAATTGTCCTAACACCATTTGTTTAAAAGGCTCTCCTTTCTTCAGCAGATTACCTTTGTTGAAAATCAATTGACCAGAGATACAAGGATTTGCTTCTAGAATTTCAGTTGTGTTTCATTGATCTATATATCTATCTTATGCCAATACAGCACTCTTTTTTAAAAAATCAATGTATTTATTTTCAACATAACAGTATTCATTGTTTTTTCACCACACCAAGTGCTCCATGCAATCTGTGCCTTCTATAATACCCACCACCTGGTACCCCAGCCTCCCCACCCCCCGGCACTTCAAACCCCTCAGATTGTTTTTCAGAGTCCATAGTCTCTCATGGTTCACTTCCCCTTCCAATTTCCCCCAATTCCTTTCTCCTCTCTAACTCCCCATGTCCTCCATGCTATTTGTTATGCTCCACAAATAAGTGAAACCATACGATAATTGACTCTCTCTGCTTGACTTATTTCACTCAGCATAATCTCTTCCAGTCCCGTCCATGTTGCTACAAAAGTTGGGTATTCATCCTTTCTGAAGGAGGCATAATACTCCATAGTGTATATGGACCACATCTTCCTTACCCATTCGTCCGTTGAAGGGCATCTTGGTTCTTTCCACAGTTTGGCGACCATGGCCATTGCTGCTATAAACATTGGGTACAGATGGCCCTTCTTTTCACTACATCTGTATCTTTGGGGTAAATACCCAGTAGTGCAATTGCAGGGTCATAGGAAGTTCTATTTTTAATTTCTTGAGGAATCTCCTCACTGTTCTCCAAAGAGGTTGCACCAACTTGCATTCCCACCAACAGTGTAAGAGGGTTCCCCTTTCTCCACATCCCCTCCAACACATGTTGTTTCCTGTTTTGTTAATTTTGGCCATTCTAACTAGTATAAGGTGATATCTCAATGTGGTTTTAATTTGAATCTCCCTGAGGGCTATTGATAGTGAACATTTTTTCATGTGTCTGATAGCCATTTGTATGTCTTCATTGGAGAAGTGTCTGCTCATATCTTCTGCCCATTTTTTTATATGATTGTCTGTTTTGTGTGTGTTGAGTTTGAGGAGTTCATTATAGATCCTGGATATCAACCTTTTGTCTGTACTGTCATTTGCAAATATCTTCTCCCATTCTGGTTGCCTCTTTGTTTTGTTGACTGTTTCCTTCTCTGTGCAGAAGTTTATGATTTTGATGAAGTCCCAAAAGTTTATTTTCGCTTTTGTTTCCTTTGCCTTTGGAGACATATCTTGAAAGAAGTTGCTTGTGGCTGATATCGAAGAGATTACTGCCTATGTTCTCCTCTAGGATTCTGATAGACCTCTCACGTTGAGGTCTTTTATCCATTTTGAGTTTATCTTTGTGTACGGTGTAAGAGAATGGTCGAGTTTCATTCTTCTACATATAGCTGTCCAGTTTTCCCAGCACCACTTATTGAAGAGCACTCTTGATAACTGTATCTTTATAGTAAGTTTTGAAATTGGGAAGTAAACACTCTCCAACTCTGTTCTTCTTTTAATAAGAATTAATTTTGGTTATTCTGGATTGTTTGCATTTCCATATAAATTTCACAATCTGCTTATAAGTTTCTGGGGACTGGGGGGAAAGTCCTGTTGGACTTTTGAGAAGGATTGTGTTGCATATACAGATCAATATCAAGAGATTTACCATCTTAACAATATTGAGTCTTCTGATCAGAGAACACGGAACCTCTAGGTCCTGTTCTTTTTCTATTTCTTGTTAAAGTTAAAAAATCATTAAGGCAAAATTCATAAACATAAAAGTAACCATTTTTAAATGAACAATTCAGTGGCATTTAGTACCCCTATCTATTTTGAGACCAATATCACCCCCAAAGAAATTGTATATCCATTAAGCAGTTACTCCCCATACCCTTCTCTCCTACTTTTGGAAACCACCAATTTACTTTTATTTCTATGGATTTAACTATTGTAGATATTTCATAAAGGTGAAATCATACAATAGTGACCTTTTGTGCCTAGCTCTTTCCACTTATTATAATGTTTCTGAGGTTCAACCACATTGTAGCACATATCAATATGTTATTCCTTTTTATGGCCAAATAATATTCCATTGTATGGCTATACCATGATTTGTTTACGCATTTGTGTGTTGATGGACATTTGGAATCTTTCCAAATTTTTGGCTACTACGAATAGTGCTGCTATGAACAATTCTATGCAAGTGGGTTTCTTGGTTTTGTTTTGATTTTTGTTTTGAATCCTTGTTTCTAATTATTTAGTTTATACACCTAGGGATGGAATTGCTGGATCATGAAGTAATGCTAGGCTTAACTTTTTAAGGTAAAGAACCTTGTTCTTTTTTTTTTTTTAAGATTTTATTTATTTGTCAGAGAGAGAGAGAGGGAGGGAGGGAGAGAGAGAGAGAGAGAGAACAAGTAGGGGGAGCAGCAGGCACAGGGAGAGGGAGAAGAAGACTCCCCACTGAGCAAGGAGCCTGACGTGGGACTCGGTCCTAGGCCCCTCAGCTCATGATCTGAGCCAAAGGCAGATGTTTAACCTACTGAGCCACCTAGGCATCCCAGGAGCCTTGTTCTTAAAGGAGGAATATGTATAGTAGGGGATGAAAACCCCATTAAGCTTTAAGTTATGGCTTTTACCTAGTCATTTGGAGCTCCTAGTGCCAGAAGGCCAACAGATAAGTGATGGAGCATCCTGGCAAATATAATTGAATCCTGATAATCAGGAGAAGTTAAGGATGTTGTGACACAGTAGGGATGGGGAAGAACACATTTGGTGCCTGGATGGTCCACTGAAGTGTCTCTCTGGATTCCTTTGTTTAATTTTACCACAACATAGGTAAGTGTAGCAGCCATGGCCTGAGAAGGTCACCATAGCCCACAGGGTCACCCCATCAGATATGTCCCTAGACCAGAAGAGTGCTAACTGGTAGTGAGAAGAATCTAGAATAGATGACAGAAGAAGGCGATGATGAGAATTATTTTGGCATTGAGACCAGTTGCTTTGACAGAGATTATAGGCCATCCCATTCAACTTCCACAGGAAGAGAGACAAACTAGATTCCTGATGAAGCTGTTTCTAGAATTTACTACATAAGGAAAGTGGAGTCAAATGGCATATAGTGCATGATGCACACCCCCTCTTCAGAACTGAGGAATTTGTTCCCCCAACTTGCCAGGAGAGTTGATAGTGAAATCTTTCAACTGCACAGATCTTTCTTGCCTAAGGCATCTCTCCTTCCTGGGGATAGTCCACCTCCAGTTTTTGGCTTGGGCCATAAAAGGCCCTGCCCCCTGAGAAATCCCAGTGAGATTGTCTGAGTTCCTTGTGTGACTACATCACATTTCAACTCCTCCCTCTGCTGAATCCTACTTCTTTCACATACAGGTGGTTGATCCCTAAGGTATATCCCATTAAAGTGACCCATTCAGGGTGCGGATCTCCTTCTTAGGGTTGCAATATGATTCCGTGTAATTTGTTGGGTCATTCAAAATTGAACATTCCAATCATGCAGAAATGAGTCTGCAGCACTCTGAACTGGTTAAACAAACCATATTTAGAAGATTATATTCTTGCTGGGCCCTTGCATTTTAACAGGAATACTAACAACATGGCTACATCCAGAAGAAATCAACAAAGATGGAGAGTGCAAGAAAATATTACCTGGAGTAGAGAAAGAGGAATTGAGACTTTGGAAAACTGTCTGAGACACCCCACAAAGGTTGCCATTGGGAAAATGGAATAGAAGTTTCTGTGCTGGAGAAAAGAATAGGAGCACAAAGGTAGATTTTATAAGAAGGCAGATTTTGGCTGAAAGGTGGAAAGAGTTTTCTAAAGGATGGCCAGTCACATGTATTGGGAAGAAGTGATCCAGCTTTTTAATACAGCAGGGTGGTGACCATGGGTCAGGGATATTAGAGAGAATTTCTTCAGTGACTTGGAGACCAGGCTAAAGTCCCTCCCAAGTTTCAAATCCCATGATTTTATGTTGTGAAAAATCACAAGCTTTTCAAGGGTCTTTAATATGAAGTCTTATGGAATCTGCTCAAAGCATAAGGCAAGACTCCATTATGTAAGTTTTTCTTAAAGGCAAACACCATCTTTACCATTGCCCATCTGGAGTGGTGCTACATGAAGTAGGGGAGCTACATGATATTCCTTCAGTTTTCCTCAGCTCTAATGAGTTTGCTATTGCATTCCTTTTCATTTCATTTTATTTATTTTTTAAGACAGAGACAATTAAGGATGGTCTTTGAAGAGTTGGACTTTTATTAATAAGCATGCTTGTAGGTTTTTAGGGCTCAGAAGATAATTTATGAGCTTCTAGAATTATGTTTAGCATGTCTTATCATAGCTTAGGAATTCAGACTTACCATTTTATTGATAACAAATCTGAGTGCCAGGAAGTTTGCACACTTGACTCAGGCCACTAAAAAGGCTATATGCCAAGGCTGGAATCTGACCTCTTACATTCTGAATGACACAACTTTTGTGCATTACCCCAAGTCATCCAAGTTCCAAGTCCTCTTGCCTTCCAGATCACTTTCTCCGTATTTTATGGATTGATTTGTGTCCCCTCCAAAAGATATGTTGAAGTCTTAAACCCCAGAATCTGTAAATGTAAGCCTCTTTTGAAAGAGTCTTTGCAGATATAATCAAGTCAAGATGAGGTCACATTGGATCAGGCCGGGTTTTAATTTGATAACTTATAAGAAGAGGGAAACTTGGACACAAACACACACATACAGCAGGGAAATACCATGTTAAGTTGGAGGAGAGGTTGGAGTTATGCCGCCCCACT
This sequence comes from Mustela putorius furo, assembly GCF_011764305.1. Lineage (NCBI taxonomy): Eukaryota > Metazoa > Chordata > Mammalia > Carnivora > Mustelidae > Mustela > Mustela putorius. Next base: position 39,220,424 of record NW_025421987.1, read on the forward strand.
TAGGGATACCGAAGATTGCTGGCAACCACCAGAAACTAGAAAGAGGCAAAGAAAGATCTTCCCCTACAGACTTCAGAGAGAGCATGGCCCTGCCAACACCTTGATTTTGGACTTGGAGCTTTCAAAACTATGAGAGAAGTCTCTGTTATGTTAAGCCCCATGGTTTGTGGTCATTTGATACAGCAGCCCTAGGAAATGAATGTACTATATCCGGGGCACTTTTCTCAGGAAGGAAGAGGTGGAGCAAGAGGAAACACATTCGGCTCAGACATCATGAAGAACACAGACAGAAAGTCTTGAGGGGTGTGTGTATTCTGCTTCTCATTCCCTGGTCAGGAGATGAGCAAAGACCCCCGCCCCCCCGCCAAGGTCACCCTTAGCAAGCACACACCTGCCATCAGCCTAACATCAGATCATGCTATACTTGGGCATGTGGCTGGCAGAGCAGGGAAAGGGTGTGCTGTTTAGGACTAGCCATTTGCCTAACAACTTCACTACAAATTCAGCCAAGTATCCTGGGTACATGTAGGGAATAAAAGACAAGAGAAAAATCAGATTTCATGTGGGTGGCTGAACAGATTGTGCCTGATAACATGAGACAATTAGAGAATCAGCAAGGAGAAAGAAAGATGGGCTGTGAACCAGAGGGGAATAAAAATAGCTGCTTGGGGGGGAGGGATGATGATGATGATGGTGATGGTGGTGGTGGTGGTGGTGGTGGTGGTGATGTCAATGATAACAATCTCTCACACTTGTTACAACTTTATAGTTGGCAAAACACTTCTAATTCATGATGTCTAATTGTTGTCTAGTGAGGAAGGCCATTGGGGTGGGTGGGGCAAGAGGTCCCAGGACTTGCGCTTGGCACTGACTCCCAGGTTCTGCCTCTGTCAGCGTGTGCGACAGAGCCGAGCTGACACTGGCATCACCCTCCACTGAGTCTCTGTGTCAGGAGGTAGTCATGGAAACTCACTCCCTTCCTAAGCTGATGAGGAGAGAATTAGGTAGAAAGGAGGAATCAAGTTAATTGCCTGTCATCCCCTCTCTGCTCTTTGTGTGTTGATTCAAATTAAGCTTTTTCAGTTTTCTGATGTCAGCAGATACCAAAGGATGAGAGCACAGGCCTGGGAGTCAGGACCTGCAGGAAACAGCCAGTTCTTAGAAAATCCCTGAACCCTTCTGCTTCTCTGTTTAGTTCTGACCCAAGCATTCAGGAAAACAAATTTCTTTGCCTGACTCCTAACCCCCTCTCCTGCCCCTCGATTTCTGGCCCAAACTCTCTGAACTGCCTTCATTTTAACCATCTCTGACTCTGCATCCATTTAGTCAGCCATTACCCTCCTCTTGCAGAGAAAAGAGCAAAGAATTCTAATTGAATTCTGCATTTATTGAAATTCACTGTAGCTCAGAGGGAAGTAATTAAATAAGTCAGTTAAGTAAGTCGTCTGTGATGTGTGTTGCCCACATGGAGCGAAGTGGAGGGAAGACCTAGAGGTTTTCGGCAACTGGGATCACCACTAGCTTGGTTGTCACCTGTGCAGAACAGGAGGAGGTCTCCAAAGATGAGGCCCTTTCCTTTCCCGTCCTATGATCTCTTCTCTACAGCCAGATGGAATTATTTGAGATTCCTTGCGTGCTCCTTGCTTGTTCATATCTTCAGCTCTTCAAAAGGTTTTCTCTGCCTAGAACACCCTCCGTACTTCTGAATTATGTCTTAACCCTGACAATACTTGTCTGGGAAGCCTCTTTAGGGCTGAATAGAGGACTTCCAAAAACCACGAAATCCCTTTACTATAGACAAAGAGCAGGTCATCAGTGTACACACAAATTCGACCTCCCCACTGTACTACAAGCGTTGGGGGCAGGGACCCTGTCTCCTTTGATGATGTTTCCCAGCACTATACCATGCCCCGCACATGGAAGGTGGTAAATCAGTATTTACTGAATAAGCAGTTCGATGAAAGGAGTATAGAGGTTAGAGTATAGAAGAAAATATTTACTTATGATTTAGAGTTGAATGTTGGTTGTAATCTCTCTGGATTTCTATACTATTTGCATTTCACCCAAATAGTATGGCGGGCCCTGAGGCCTTTTTTTAGGGCCCAGAACAGGTTTGCCCCAAGAACTCTGCCTTGCTTCATTCAGGCCAGCGTCTCTCCTGGAACTTTTCACCACGTTGGCTCTGAAAGTAGCAAGCTGTGAGGTTAAGTGCTGGCTCATGGTGGAAACTACAGAGGCAGAGGTGGTAGAATGAAGACTCCCAGGCTGAAGGGGCTGAAGAGAGTGCTCGGAATTCTTCTAGAAGGTTCTTCCTGGACCAGAAGAAAATTCTGGGAAAGGGATGTTGTCTCAGATTAGGGATAAGAAGGCTGCTGTCTAGGGAAAAAATGCCCCTCAGTAAGGATGAAGGTGACAGGATGACTCTCTCCTTGTATCTACATGGAGTTTATAGTTTTTATAGAAGAGTTCAGTATATTGGCACTCTTATCTGTCGTTAGCCAATGGGGACAATTATTCTGGACTTCCGTTTCCTTTTATATAAATGAAGGAGAGAGTAGAACCAAATGCTCTCCAAGGTCTGTCACCTGTTTTTTTTTTTTTTTTTTAAAGATTTTATTTATTTGTTTGACAGAGATCACAAGTAGGCAGAGAGGCAGGCAGAGAGGGAGAGGAGGAAGCAGGCTCCGCGCTGAGCAGAGAGCCCAATGCAGGGCTCGACCCCAGGACCCTAAGACCATGACCTGAGCCGAAGGCAGAGGCATTAACCACTGAGCCACCCAGGTGCTCCTGTCACCTGGTTTTATACAAACAGATTATGACTTTGCTGTGTGACTGTTTTAGAAGTCAAAAGTAGCAGGAGAGTGAGAGCATTGCATCGGGCAGGCCGCCTCGGGAAGTTAAGGGGTGGAGGTGGGTCAGGCAGGCTGAGGATCTTCCTGGGACCATGGCTCCGTTTTTTTCTCCCCGTCTTACTCTCCCACCCATTTTCCTCTCTGGTGGAAAGCAGTGAATCCTAGCGGTTAGTTGCATGGGCTTGCGAATCAGGTAGATGTACACTTAAACCCCAGCTCTGCCCAGTTGAATGTGTGTGACCTTGGCCTGTTAGCCTGTTTCCTCACCTCCAAAACTGAGTTTATCTTCTCTTAAGGTAATCCTAAGGTTTTAATGACTTGGTGGAAAGGAAGGATACACAATATTTGCCATCCTTCTTCTTCATAAATATATTACTACTGACACTGTCTATGTTTTTATTTTTAGAACTCTCATTTTGACATGGAATTTTATTAATTTTAACCCACTGTCCTACTTTTTTTCTGTTTATTTTGCATGGAAAATCCTAGGAATCATGTACTTTTACTTCTTCAGATATGTAACAGTCTTAGTCCCCAGTTCTGCTTGCCCAATAAACCCCTTGAACTAGACGGCATGAGGTACAGGAAGCTAGCAGGCACACAGAATTTTTCCACCAGACTTACAATATAAATACTATTTTAGGCAATAACATTTTAAAAATGCTGGCATTAAAAGCATTCAGGAGTAACAGGTAACTAGTCACTGGGGATATAAATTTCCTTCTTACACACTTAAGGGTTAGAGGAATAAAGATGGGGCAAAGAAGCCTTGGATTCTTTGTAAAGTTCTTGTGTACTTCAAAATTTTACCAGCATCACAGTGGACATCTGTCACACCTGTGCACTAACAGCTCTTCACAGTAAATTTATTGAAGTTCAAGATGATAACACTTCATAAATTATCCATAAATTGTATCTGGATTCTCTAGGCAATGAGAAATAGCTTCTGTAGGTGAAAAGGGAAGTGGTGAGAATATTCGAGTTCCTTCTAACTGCAATTTTGAATAACATCAACACATTATTTCTATTATGCCTTTCATTTCAGTTGTTGGAGTAGCCCTGTGCACACTCTGCACTGGGCCTTTATGAAGACTATCCATGTAACATCTTTGGACAGCTACCCTGCCTGCTGCCCTCAGTTCTGAGGTCCTCTGACAGTCTAGGGGGAGTCCCTACTAACCTTACAGGTGAATGAAAAAACACAGAAGCAGGTGGTGGGCAAGAGCTGTCTTCTTCATTGTCATCAATCCAGAGCCTGGGAAGTGACTGGCACTTTGTAGACACTTAAGACTTAATGGGTTTAGGGTCTGAAAGTATTGGGTCTCTGTTAAGTAGGAGATGAAGATGCTTGGGTAGGAAAACCTTATAGTGTTATGAAAAACATTATCTAAGGCATGTTATGAACCATAGAGTTTAAAGTGAATCTATAGTGGGAGTGGCCACTTTCTTAACATCCTCATCCCGAATTACTCTGGAGTTGAGTCTCTGAGAATACAGGAATGGAGTCAGAGGACCTTCTTAGTGAGAGCTACTGGGCAGGGGTAGCAAGGTTTAAAAGCAAGCCCAGGTCCCAATGTGGGACAATGTCTCCCATGGGGTGAGGAATTTCCCTCATCAGCTGCAGCCAGATTCTACAGAGAATAAGGTGCCCTTATAATTCAGCATACAGCAAACAAAAGGAATGACCACAAGGGTATAGGCCCACAACTGCACAAGGTCAGCCTGTTGGTTTAAGTAGAGGCTTGAAGGAAGAGAGACTGGCTATTCTGCAATGGTTTACTGGCTGAGATTTCAAGGACCCCTGGCGAGTTGACAATTATATCTGTTCATTTTTTCCATCACTGTGATGAATCATGCCTCTGATGACAATTGTGTGTGTGTGTGTGTATGTGTGTATAGAGTCATGTTTTACGAGCTTCTTTCTGAATTATTGCTTGTCATTCAGGGACCTCCCAACCACTTGAAGATTGCCCGGATGGAGTCAGATTTTAGCTGGGGAGGTAGAACATTCTGTTTAGGAAGAAGCAGTTGGTTAAACCTGCCACTCAGGGAGGTCCTGGCTCCGGGAGTCTTCTTCCTATCTCACGCCACAGAACACAGCACTGTCGTTCTGAGCGGGCCCTGGCCGATGGCCTCATGGCCTGTCAGCTAAGGGTGGGCACAGGGAGTCCATTCTCCTCTCCTTCAGCAAGACAGGATCTTGAGGAACGCTTTACGGAACTCGACATTGAAGGTGGTATAGATCACGGGGTTGAGGGCACTGTTCACGTAGCCCAGCCACGTGGTGGCGCTGTAAAGCTCTGGGGACACATGGCAGGCTTGGCAGTGAGTATTGAGAACGTGGGTCAAAAAGAAGGGCAGCCAGCAGACAATGAAGGCCCCTGGGTTGCAAAAGAAGAGAGAAACTGGGTCAGGGGTTTGCTTACTCCTTATGTTATAACATGAAAATGACTCACGGTTGTTTGCTTTGTGCCAGCCACCATGCTGGAATTGTACATGCCCCTTTAATTTTTACACCAACCCTATGAAGGAGGTGTGATTAGCCACCTCATTTTTCTTTCTTTCTTTTCTTTTCTTTTTGGATGAGAAAATTACATGTTTACATCTTTGATTCATCTCAGGCCTTTGTTCCTAAATCAACTTTTCTAGTTTGATATTTAGGTAGCTCTTTACTAGTCTTTTCTACTTCTCAGTTCAATTCAAATATTTATTTAATGTCTAGCTGTGCAAGACATGACCCTAGGCACTGACAGGGAAGAGGACCTTAAAGACATGACTGACGTTTCCTGCTGTTGAAATTACATCCAGGTATCCTCATGAAGTCCCTGAGACATGAGAAAGGAAGGTTTGTCAATGACAGTGAACAAGATGAATCGCCTTCACTAACTCTACATGCTATCTGTGATTTATCAACTTTTTCTCTTTAAATACATTTTCTATTTTTCTACTATAAAAATGAACCCTGATTTTGTACATTATGGAAAACTTGGTAAATACAGAAAAGTAGAAAGAAGAAAAATAACCACCCACCACTCAAAGACAATCACTTTTGACATCTTGGTGAATTAATTTTCATGTTTTTCTTTCTCTGTCTTTGAAATAATCTAGATGTTATCACACCATATGACAGCAGTTTTTTGCATCCTTATTTTTTCACTTAATATTTTAGAATAAGTAAGACTTTATTAAATAGCCAATATATGCCAGACACTTTTATTGAATTATTATCTTATTTATTATTTGATTTATCCATTTTAATTTCATAGGATAGACAACAAACACAATGAATAAATGCAATTCAGTTAGGTCACATGTTCAATTTTATATCTCATAATTTCAGCCCAGGCCTTTTGAATTTTCCCCAGAGTTAACATTGATACACAAACCCTTCTCAATTGTATTGCAAGCATTTATAAATATTACCACTATTGGATTTCCATTTCTGACAAATGTGTTTCCTTAGTACCCTCTGCCAGCTTCAACAAACTCAACCTAACCCAACCAAATTCAACCCAACTCAACCCAACTCAACATGATCCAAACTCACCAAGCACAATTGCCAGCATCTGGGTTGCCTTCTTCTCCCGAAGTGGCATTCCACGAGGCTGCAAGGGCCCCAGCTTTAGAGATGTCGACAACCTGCCATTACTGAGTTTTCGAACCTCTAAGCTGAGCTTGGGTGCCATGGTGGGGCTGAGGGAGTTCCGAGTCCTCCCCTCCCTCTTCAACTCTCCCCCGGCCTCTTGGAATCCGGGTCGCCCCAAGGCAGTATCTTGGCAGATGCTGTAGTAACGCTTCAGCTCCATGTGTGCCTGACTAGGGGAGAGTGGCTGTAGGTGGGACAAGAGAGGATCCTGACATTTTTGGGGACACTGTTTATCTTCTGCATGTTCCTGAAAAGGAAAGGGCATGCAAAGAAGTTAGAGGAAATCATCATTCTGTGAAACCTCCGGAGAGCACATCTGAGAATGTGGGATCATGAGAAGTTAAGGTACATGAAATCTGCTTCTGACTTCACAACTAAAAAATACCTACCAGATATAGAACATTTGAAAATCACAATGGCCCCTTGAGGAGGATAGTATAGGAGTATAGCTTGGCCTTTTTGAGTTAGAATGAGCTAGATATACAGAGGAACATGTGAAATGATGCTACTAAGATGTAAATCACAAAATCTGGAATGTGGGAAACTCTGTTAGACAAATGACTCAGTTTTTTTCAACAAATAAATGGCAACAACAACAACAATCGCATTTACCAGTTGCAAAGTATGGGTCTTATTTGAATTTCGAGTCAAACTATGAAAGACTTGTAGGACAATTGGAATAATGTGAACACTGACTGGATATTTAATGATAATAGAAAGTTATTTATTTGCTTAGGGTTATGTATTATGGTCATACATTTTATAAAGTCTTCCTTAGAGAGTCTTACAGAAATATTTTTGCTGAAATGTTATGATGTTTGAGATCTGCTTCATAAGAATCCAATGGGCATGGATGAGTGTAGGGGGGAGTGCAGATGAAATGAAATAAGATTGGCCATGAGTTAATTGCATGAGTTAATTGGCCCTGACTTAGTTGTATTTCTGCTTTTTTTATTTTTGAAAATTTCCATAATAAAAAGTGAAAAAGAAAGAAAGAAAGAAAAGATAAGAAAACCCAGGATTTTCACCTCAGCTTTCCTACTTATTAGAAGGACCCTTGGGCAAGTTAATTAAATACCTCTGAATCTCATTTGTAAAACAGAAGAAGTTGGGAAATTTTGGTTTAGGTTGGGTAGACCCTGAGAGTATGTGGACATTTCTGGTTATTTGGTGGGGATGAGTGTGTGCTCAACATCTAAACTTCTTTCCGTATTTGAAGAATCAGACACTATATCAATCTCGAATAGCAGGCAGGACCCTTTAGCTCCCATTACTGAAGCTATAAAAGTCATATATTCACTCTCCACACATCCTTACTAGACATCTAGAGCTCTGGCACATAAACTAAGCCCAGCCAATTAGAAATTTGCACCAAAGACCTTGAACTGGAGCTGGTGAAGCAGGGACACTTGAGAATTTGTCTAGCAGTGATATGAGTCGCAGGTCTTCCAACCTGGTTCTTCCTTAGGCATGAACATCATCATCTGAAGTTATTCTCCAACCTTCTCACTGAGTCTGAGCTACTTAGTATCCTTCCAGTAAATTCTTTTTTCTATATGTTAGTGTCAACAGCCAAGAATGCTCATTATTCTCTCCTTAGTTCAAGAAATCACAGAGCTCCAAGTGATCCTTCCCAGATTATATATTGGTGAGTGTATTTTTCAGCTCTCTGTAAACCCTCATCACTACCTTCATGGTGGGCATGAAGAAACACTGGATACTTGGGGTCTATCTGGCAGAACCCTCCACTCCCAGATGGTAGGACAGACCAATTTCTCCAAACTCCTGGCAATGCCAGCCTCTTGCTTCTCTATTCTCTCTTTAGTAGTCTCCACTTTTCTCCTTTTGGGCTTGGAGTCTCCTCAGACCTTAGATCTGCTGTAGGTAACTTGAACATTCTTAACTATTAAAAAAAATATTTACAGTAAGACTCTCTAACTGCTATACCAGGACTATAAAAAAATGGTTAATTGGCTGTACAGAGATGGGACAAAACTCAGAATGAGTTCCTAAAATTTTATTCCTAATATTGGCTTGGAGTTCAGGGAGAGGAATATTAATCTTCTAACACCTCCATTCTGCACTCAGCTTGTGTCGGGGTGGGGCAGGGCTGGCTTGAATCCTTGAAAGGATAAGGATAAGGGTGACCATGAAATTGTCTTGGTTTTCCCCCTTATATAGTGGGAAATAGGACACTTGAAAGTCTCACATTAGCCTCTCTTCTGTGTTTTTCTTGGCTCTGCCCATGTGTGTTTCATTGATACCCTATTCCTTCTAGCCAGGTGACTCTAGATGGCATTTTCACACCATGTCCAAGCGTCACTGGTTCCAGTCATTGAGATCTAGCTCAAGAGTGATATGCTTTCTGTAGATCACTTGGTGATTCTTATTCTGAAGCTCAAATCAGGATTTCATATTTGTTATTTATAAGAGATACAAGTAAAACATTGGGACCATTCCATTCTGTGGTGAAAGTGGAAGCAAGTCAAGTCAGAGTGTTGAGAAAAGGTACCTTATATTTCTCCTGTAACCAAATACATGGCTTACTTACCATTTGTCCAGTGGCATCTGATGGAATTCTGTCCCTTATTGAAAACTGCCGAATGGGGTGCAGCCTCAGACAGGAAGACTAGGGTGGGTTGAAGGAGAGACAGTTGTAGGTTAAGGTCGCCATGGTTGAACCATATAGATGATAATGTTTCAAATATCCTCAATGTTTGTCCATATCCTCAGCTTCAGGTCCTTACCTCCTATTTCATGGGAACCAATATTTTTGTTCTATCCAAACTGTGGGACTTCAATTTTGAGAGACTGACTCTTACTCAGGTCATTAAAGCTTAATCTGAGTATCTGCACTGGACCTCCCTTCAACATCAAATTCAGTTCTCACTCTGTTTATGAAGCCAATTCCTGAGCATATTGACCTTTTCTCTCATAACCTCCATGGCACTTCTATTTTGGTGCTTAATTGTCTTCATCTCAAACCACAAACTTCCTGGGGCTGTTAGTTAACTTTGGGTAGAAGGGTGCTCTATCTGCTTGTCTAGATTCTAAACTCCATGAAGGCAGGTGCTGTATAGTATTCCTGCTGTCCCTTCCCTACCAGGCGGCAAGCATGTGCTGGACACGGGGATGAGCCGACTTTCCAGATCAAAGCAAATGGAAGGTCAGTGCTGAAGCAGCTCCTTTTCAGAGCCTTGAAAGGCCCAATAACATATCATCAGCACTCCCTTTCCTCAGCTGGTCAGCCCCTTGATACAGAGACACATCTAGTAAGAAAAAGAGCTTTCTATGGACCCCAGTGATTCTTGGAATAAGTGGTTTGCTCAAAAGCCAATCCTGGGACCTACCAGCAATACACGGGACAGCTGCCACCCTACAGCTGCCAATTGATGTGACACTTGTACCATTGGGCATTTGGGGGCAATGAAGAACTTCGATGGAAAGCAGAAAACATCCAGAAACTATCCTATCACCTTTCCAAGCAATGTGAGCTCTAGGGAAGACTCACAATGCACTTTCCGGATTTGATTTCCTATTCTAAATTATTATTATTTTTTTATTTGACAGACGGAGATCACAAGCAGACAGAGAGGCAGGCAGAGAGAGAGAGGGAAGCAGGCTCCCGGCTGAGCAGAGAGCCTGATGTGGGTGGGGCTCGATCCCAGGACCCTGGAATCATGACCTGAGTCGAAGGCAGAAGCTTTAACCCACTGAGCCACCCAGGTGCCCCTCGATTTCCTACTCTAAAGCAGAGCCAATACGAGCAGATTCAAAGGTGGGTGTGATATGTGTGTCTCCGATGTGGCAGCATGAGCAGAAGCAAGGACTTCTGGACACAAGGCTAGGAAGCTATGGGGTCAGGCCCTGTTCTCCCTCTGCCCCTCCGAGGGGCTTACCTGTTGAGGGAAGCCGGGTCTGACACTGATGCACTGACTGTTCTGTCGAGTGAGGATCCGTTTCCGTCTCCTCTGTCTCAGCACCATGTAGATCCTGGTGTAGACGAGGACAGTCACTCCGAAGGGCAGGTAGAAGGACACCACTGAAGAGTAGATGACAAAATCAGGGTTGGAGATGGAGCAGACACTGGGGTCTCCTGTGAGTGAGAGAAAAGGAGAAAGCAAAGCAGTTTGCCAATATGAGACATCAATGGGGAGCACACAAAATGGCCCCATACCATGTGTGGTGTCTCGACCATTTAATCCTCACAGAACATGGGGAAGCAAGGGTGCTGGGCCCACCTCCCCCCTCACTGAGTCTTAGGTCACATGTGCCTTGTTTGTGGCGGCTTTCACCAGCTCCTCAGTCAGAAGCAGCTCCTCTTTCCTCTGTGTCCCACAGCCCTTGCCTTGCCTCTTCGCTGTGGTTAGCCCACGCGGCTGCTTGTTAAGTTGTGGGGACGGGGATATTATGTTGTCAGTTCCCTGAAGGGAGAAGGTCCAATTCATCTTTGTGCTGCTCACAGTTCCCTTAAAAAGAAAATTACCCAGCGATTACATGCCAGACACTCTCCACACTGGGACTACAAACATGTCTGTCCTTGAAGGGCTCAGTCTAGACAGACAGGCGGTCTTCCTGAATGCTGTGTTCAGTGTCACGGAGGAATGTGGCCTGGGAGCCTGGGGAGAGTGTCATAGAGCAACAGGGCAGAGGTTCCCGGGAGTGAGGCAGCTCCCCAGAAAAGCGCCTGCTGGTGTGGAGGCATTTGTTGAGAATGCCAGATCTCCGATTGGAACCTGAGGTCCAGGGCAGGTTGGGTCTGAAGACGGGGAAATTCTACTTTTTAGGGAATCTCAGGACTGGTCAGGAGTAGGATGGGGAGAGGGCTGTTAGGGAGATTGTCACTGTGGACAATGTGAAATGAGGAGCACCTTCGTCCCTGCTTTATGTCCTGAACTGCACCTGTCCCTACACATTAGAAAGTCCCTGTGGTTTTGCCTTTTTTTGCTACCAGGTATTAAAATTCCTTCAATGCCCAGAATAAGGCCTGTAATGTGCCTCGTCTGGTAGAGAAAAGGGAAGAAAACAAGTATCTTCCAGATGGTGTGCCAAGGACTTGATGCATATCATCTCACCTAATTACTGTGGCACAGGAGCTATTACTGACTCTATTCTCAGATAAGCAGGTTAAGTCTCAGAAAGGTTCAATAAATGGCCCAGCACCCCACACAGTCTGAAAGGGGCCCAGCCTGGATCTGTTTCTCCAGTCATTCTGACCTTAAAAACCAACGTTCTTTCTGTGATTTTGATTCACCTCCCTCTACCATGATAACTGGCCCCCCCTTTATCACTGGGAGGCCAGCACTGTCAGCAACAGCTATTGGGACGCCCAACCACTCTTCATAAAGGGTAGGGGATTCTCAGCAACCCCAGATCTGGCCTTGGAATATATAGCCGCAGAAGCGAGCTAGTAAGGAGAGGGCCGCAGCCAGCCACATGGGCCCCTCATTCTGCATTTTGGTCTTCTGAGCTAGGCAGAGGCTAGGTCTGGGGTGGGAGACCCAGGTCTGCCATTTACTAACTCTGGGGCATATGGCTTAACTACGCCAGGCCTCAGCTTCATTATCTGAAAAGGAGGATAAAAATAAGGTCTCAGGGGCACCTGGGTGGCTCAGTGGGTTAAGCCGCTGCCTTCGGCTCAGGTCATGATCTCAGGGTCCTGGGGTCGAGTCCCGCATCGGGCTCTCTGCTCAGCAGGGAGCCTGCTTCCCCTCTCTCTCTCTGTCTGCCTCTCCATCTACTTGTGATTTCTCTCTATCAAATAAATAAATAAAATCTTTAAAAAAAAAATAAGGTCTCATGGAGGGGTTGTGAGATTAAATGAGGAAAAATGGTAGCTATTATTATTACTATTTATTCTTTACTATGAACTATGTATAATATACCTCCTCTGAGATGTTTGAACATAAAAGGCAAGGTATCATTTGGAATGAAAACCTGGAGAGAGACTTACAAAGAAAACTATCTGTAGGGGAGGGAGAGGAGCAACGGTTAATCATTTAAGAAAAAAAGTGTACTCCGTTCTCAGCGAGGCATTTTAATGAGAGCACTCACATGAGGATCTTGAGGAGCTGCTCCCAAGGGTTTTGATCCTCTTGGGAGGAGGGTAAAATTCAGGAAAAATTAATATCGTCTTGCCAAGTCTGTGTCAGCATCCTTTAGGAAATGGCTTATAAAACTTCAAGCAGTGGTCATCAGATGGACATTTTCTGGTGTTCTGGGGGAGACAGGGTTGGAGGTGGGACAGGGTGGCAGATGCTGGTCTTTCTGAACCTATCAGGATCATGTAGGCAGTGATCAGCCCTCTTCCTGAAATCAGCTCATCTGGGGTCAGCATCTGACCGTGACTTAAACACCTCCTGTGAAGAGAGGCCTGAGCACCTTTTGCTAGTGAGAAGGGGAGCAGGGATAGATGCCCTCCCACTATTTGTCTGGTTACCATTGCTGGTTTTCGGGGTAGGTCCCCTTCGTCCCTCCAGATGTAACTTCGACCCTTCTGTACCCTCCTCTGGGTTCTGGGAAGCTGACCTTTAGATTTTATATGTTAACTCTGACTTTTTTTTCCCCAAGTTTTTATTTAAATTCCAGTTAGTTAAGGTCCAGTGTAATATTAGTTTCAGGTGTAGAATTTAGTGATTCGTCACTGACATACAACGGACCGCCAGTGCTCATCACAAACGAGTGTGCTCCTTCATACCCAAGGGTACTCATGCCTACTTTTAAAAAGCAGGTATAGTATGCTTCCATTTGTGTAGAAAGTGGATACACCGGCACATACACACACACACGTGTGTGTATGCATACTTGTTTCAAGCATTATCTTTACGATTATTAGTGTTTGCTTCTAGGGAGGGTCACAGGGCAGCTAACGATCTAGGGTAGAAGGGAGACCTACCAATATGTGTGTCGATGGATCTCCATACCTTCTGTTTTATCATGGGCAAGTAATTATTTTTCCATTAAAATATCGAAAGCAAACACATGAGACAGAGTGAAGAGAGAACACAGAGCTATTTTACAATCCCTGAGCCTGCACAGTCATCCCTTCCTTCCTCTCTTATCTGAGTAAACTGCTGCCTGTCCTTAGATCAAGCTCTGTGGTCTCTCCTACAATTTCTCCAGGCCACAAAGTCCTGCGAGGTCTGGCAGTGGGTAAAATGACCCAGGAGGCTGGTAACCAGTGAGTGAGGGCCTGCCCCGGCTCCTACTGGGACTCCCACTTCCCGTGTGTCCTGTCGGCAGGATAGCAATTCTGGAAAGCTTCTCTCCGCTGAGTCCCAGATGAGGTGGTGAAGGCAATGGGGCCCCCTGCCCCGGGGAGATGAGCTGCCTTGTCTTATTATTTGACCCAAACAGTACTGTGCTACTAGTACAGTAGCTATGGGATGAACACAAGAATGACGAATAGAGGAGATAAACGGACAAATGAGCACATAAGCAGTCGCTGGCCGGAAGACAGTGCGGAAAACCGGAGGGTCACGTCTCATTCTCTGAGATGTTGGATGTTTAGGCCAACTAGTCTTAACACTGAAGGAACAAAGGATGGTAAGAAGAACTCAACCACTTACTCATTCAACCAAAGTTTATGGAGCACCTACTGTGTTCCAGGCACCATGCTGGGTGACAAAATCCCTGGCTCCACAAAGGGATGGGAGAGGCTTTTGTGGACTAGCCTGGGAACTTGAGTCCCACAGTGATGCGAAGGGCAAGGCCAAAAGCAGGTTGACTCAACAGTTTCATGAGCTTAAAGCTCATGGAAGGATTTGTCTTCACCCTGTTCCCAGAGACAGGAGAGCCTGATGCATCTGAATTCAGGATGAGCCTGTTATTCTCTTAACTTTCTTTTGTCAACCCGGTTTCTACCAGCTCCAGTGTTCTGAAAGCCAGGTGAGGGATTCTGTTGCTCAAATCTAGTTTAGTACTCCTCCATTTCCTTGTTTCAAAGGAAAATTAAGACTATAAGTCTTGTGTCTGTGAAACGAAAGGATCGGGCCGCCCATTCAGGGACTTTTAGAGTTTCCTCTAGCACCAGTACTCCATGCTGTCAATGATGGGGTTTTTAGCTAGACTGCTGGGTCCTTGCTGGGAGCTGGGGCAACACTGATCAGCCAGTTGAGTGCCCCAACCTTGGCACTCTCTGTGACCGAAGGTCCTGCCTTATGTGCATTTCCAGAAATTCATGTTGCCCTTTTCTTGGACAGTAAGAACAACGCCGAGATGAAGGAAACTGAAGTTCAACTTTTTTCTGCCTTATGTTGTCTGATAATTCACAATCCCATAGGGCAGCTCATTTCATTAAGAAGGGCTCTGCCAGAAAGTTCTTTTGTGTTGCACAGCTTAGTGGAAATCCAGCCACTTCCGATATCAGGCGTCATTGGCATTTTCCTGCCCTTTTCTCCTCTACTTTTCGCAGGGTGAGTAGAAACAAATGGCTGAGAGAAGTCATTTATATTGGGCTTTCATGTGAACTTAGGAACTTCCTTATAGATGGAACCCACATCCATCAAGATAATGAAGCCGTACTGTGAAGGTCAGACTGAGGCAGAGGAGGACGGTTGGGCTTCCTTGCCTTGAGTTCTGCTCACTAGTTCCCTGAACTGTGTTCTAGGACAAGGTCACTGGCCTTTATATTCACCAGCAGAACTGCTGCTGTTCAGACTTTCTTGGAGCAGATGCCTAGTTAAATTTTGACGCACAGAAACCTTTTCTAACACACAATAATCACGACAATAGCAGTAGCCAATATCCACTGGACTTTACAAAGGACCCGGCACTTGGAGGCTATACATGAATAAATGGAGGGCTTACTAATTAATCTTATTAATAAACTTAAAAGTAAGAGAGAGGGGGGCCCCTGGTTGGCTCAGTCAGAAGATCTTGGGGTTGTAAGTTCAAGTCCCACGTTGGGGATAGAGATTGCTACAATAAGTAAGTAAGTAAATAAATAAATAAATAAACGACTGAGAAGAAGTCGTGCTAGAATAAATCATGTACATCTTTCAAGTAAGAGAGAGATTGAAAGAGATGAGAGAGAAGTGAGAGTGTACATGCTAAGCCACAGGCATTTTTTGCCTTCTCAATTCTATATTTGAAAATCCTTTTGGAAAGACAGTTTTCTGAGTTTTGTTTCTGGAATAATAATGATCTCACTGGTGGCAACAACACTGCAATTAGCTCATCATTCATCTTCACTTTAGATGTTGACATTAACTGGGAACTCGGTCTAATGTCAGATTTTGAGACTGTTTTTAACTGTTACTAGGGTGTGTGTGTGTGTGTGTGTGTGTGTGTGCATGAGTACAACAGCCCCTGCCAACCTCCCAGAATAAATAAGAGGAGGCCCCCCACAGACTGAATGCTGGTGGGGATTTGCTGCTGGCCAGGAGTATGCGGTGCTGTGGTCTACTGATGGTAGTGAGTCTCATACTACAGAGTCCAACTTAGACTAATGTATTTTCGTATAGAAACTAAGATACAGAAGGTGGCTTAGTTAGCAGACAAACCCAAAAAGCGTATTCAACACTCACCAAAAATAGCATTTCAATACCAGGCAGCCTTTTAAGAGTTGTGTTAGGGAGTGTTGCTTTGGGGAGTATGTGTGTGTCCACAACCCTGTTTGTGTGTATATAGTGTTATTCAGGGAAAACAACAAAGTAACAAATGGTAAAGGGTAAATGGGAACATGGTGGTAACATTATATTTTAGGAACTCCCTGAGTTAACTAGGCAAATATTCGCTGGATGACTCAACTACCCTTCAACGTGGCAGACAAAGAAACCTGACCTTGAGCGCATGGTCTGTGTTTGGCTGGTCTACATATGCTATTCCAATTTAATCCTCACTTAATCAGAAAAAAGCTCTATGAAGCAAGTACAGTGGAATTATGTCACACGTAGCATCAGATTTTAGTCAGTGATTAAAGTGAACATTATTTAGAGCTGAAATTTGCTTTGAAAATATCTCCTGAGTTACATGCAAAGATATACATGGTCTTGTTACAGCCCTGAAGGTAGTGAGTAAAGACCGTAAGATACATACCTTAATACGGCATATATTATAAAGAGTTTAAACACAACATGTGGTTTTAGAAATGAAGTTGTTGGTCTTACATGCAGGGGTGGGCATATAAAAAATGCTGGAAATTAACTTGCTCAAGTATATTCTTCAGTGTATTATTATCCCAAAGTTATCAATAAGAAAACTTAGAAAAGTTAAGTAGCTTGTTTTAGGAACACAGCCGGTAAGCAGCAGAACTGAAGTTTGAATGTAACTTTTCTGACTCCAGAGCCTCTCTCTGTCTTCCCAAATGTGTTTTGACTTTTGACTTGTTGGGCAGCAAATGACTCTTTGATGACTATTCATAAGTTAGGATTTGCCAATATTTACATGCAATGTGTTACATATAATATCTGTATACATATAAATGCACAGCTGTGTGACTTGTACATCTACACCAGAAACCAATGACCTTGGAAGATAGTAGGCATTAAACAAATCCAGATGAACACTGGAACATGACTTCATTAGTTCTCTACAAATACTCAGTGATAACTTCATTATATGTGCTTACAGTAGTTTCCATTCAACACAGGAAATTCCTGAGGCTGAAAGATGTACATGGAACAGCCAAAGAAGGCATTGTTCCATATGCGGTGTAAATTTGGATCGATGTCTTATGTCTAAAAAACCAAACATCTCAGATATTCACATTGTTAATCCATATGTCTATCCATCCACCCGTCTGTCTGTCCATCCATCCAGTAGAAGATGTATGATGTGCCAGAATTCATGGCCAGAATTTTTGTATATTAAGATATAATAAATACACTCTTCAGTAATTTAGGGATACTAGTTCCCAAATGCCAGAAGTGATTTTTGTTTAGTACAAAATTAGAACTATATATCCCATTTGAGGGCTTTTATAGTGTTATTTTGCATTGTAAGTCTATTATGTATTGTCATCTTTTCATTAGCAAATCTCAGCTGAATTATTAATATAGTTTAATTTTTTTTAAAGATTTTTTATTTTATTTATTTGTCATAGAGAGAGAAGTGAGAGCAAGCACAGGCAGACAGAGTGGCAGGCAGAGGCAGAGGGAGAAGCAGGCTCCCTGCCAAGCAAGGAGCCCGATGTGGGACTCGATCCCAGGACGCTAGGATCATGACCTGAGCCGAAGGCAGCTGCTTAACCAACTGAGCCACCCAGGCGTCCCTATAGTTTAATTTTTTTTAACTGGCCCCTTGCTTCCCACAAGTACAATGACATTTCTTTCAAAGCAGGGAGAGGCCAGATTTTTCACTAACTGGGGAAGAAATTTATGTGCTAATAATTGATGAGGTTCTGCTTTGTACTTGAATCAAAACCCAAAGCTTTGCAGTCTGTGGGATCCTTATTTGATTATGAGGTATGCTGATCAGGGTAAGACATTTCCAGGCTCAGAAACACTCAGGGTCACTCAAGGGTGCCATGAATCCCATGGGTGTCGGTAAGAGGGGCCATCACTGTTACCTGTGGTGTTGAGGCCAAAGAGGAGAGGGCAGGAGACAGCAAAGGCCAGCACCCAGACAGCTGTGATCATGAGGGCCACGCGCCGACAGGAGCTCTGTCCCGTGCCGTGTTGATAGTGAACCGGCATGACCACCGCGGTGTACCTGGGAAAGGAAGCGGGGAGGGATGGCCATGATGAGAAGGGATGGAGGAATCATTCCAAAAGTGGACAGAGGTTCCTAGAGAACCAAAGAGGTGCTACATGTGGCAGGAGAAGAAGAGTTTGGTTGGAGAAAGAGAGAAAGGGTATTTGAGTGAAAATGGAGAAAGGTTGCGCTAAGAGAGATGAAGAACTCCCTAAACAGGGAGAGGGGGAAAGAAGAATAAAGTTAGTAAAACAACAGACTGGGCCATTAGCAGGCCCCTTTGCCAGAGGTGGTTGAGGCCCAATATACCTAAAACTTGTACTCATAGACCCGAACCCTCAAGACCCTGGGTGCTGGTCTGTGTGCCTTTACTTTCTCCCACAGTATTTCAGATAATGATAGAACTGGGCCCAAAGAGGATGTTTACCCCTGCTTGTATCCTAATATAAATTCTACCCCTCCTAGTGACAACTATTCCAAGTGGCAGAGATTTTAAAAATAGAGATGAGTAATATCTAGTGAAGACTTATTTCAAAACCCAGTTTTCATGCTCTCTTAGTCCATTCAGGCGGCTCCATCAAAAATACCAGCGACTCGGAGGCTTAAACAACAAACATTTATTTCTCACGGTTCAGAAGGCTGTGAGGTCCAAGATCAAAGCACTGGCAGATTTGATGTCTGGGGAGGGCCCACTTCCTTGTTCATAGATGGCTATTTTCTCACGGGGGTATCACATGGCAAGATGGGCGAAGGAGCTCCTGGGTCTCTTTTCTATGGGCACTGATCTCATTCATGAGGGTTCTACCCTCATGACCTCATCATCGCCCAAAGGTCCCACTTCTTAATACCAATACTTTAGGGGGTAGGATTTCAACATACAAATTTGGGGGAGCCACCAACATTGGGTCTACAACACACGGTTTTCCATGGTCAATGCACAGTTCTTTGTGTTATAGGACATTGTCTTTTCTGGGATAATCCTCTCACACATTTCTAGCTACTGAGCCAAAAGATAGCTGGTCTCGTACATCTACTCATGACATCTTCCCCACTTATTCATGCATCTCTTTCCTACCAGCTTCTCTCTGCGATGGCCATAGCCTCCCGGCTGGTCCCTGCAGCCAGACTCTAAAAGTAGATTTCATCATGTCCTCCCCATCCTGGGCCCCCCAGCAGGAAACTGCTTGAGAAAGGCAGAATTTTTTTTTTTAATTTTTAAAATTAACATATAATGTATTATTAGCCCCAGGGGTACAGGTCTGTGAATTGCCAGGTTCACACTTCACAGCACTCACCATAGCACATACCCTCCCCACTGTCCATAATGCAACCACCCTCCCCCCGCTGCCCCCCCAACAACCCTGTTTGTTTTGTGAGATTAAGAGTCTCTTATGGTTTGTCTCCCTCCCGATCCTATCTTGTTTCATTTATTCTTTTCCTACCCCCCAAACCCCCCATGTTGCCTCTCAACTTCCTCATATCAGGGAGATCATATGGTAATTGTCTGAGAAAGGCAGAATTCTAAGACAGTCTTCGAGATGCCTGCCCTGTACTATTCCTCACATTGAATGGAGGCTGAACTTGAGAATATCAAGTGCTATCACTGCTGTGATTAGATTACTAATCAATAAATAGACTGAGTGAATCAAAAGGGGGATTATCCTGGGTGGGCTTGGCTTAATCAGGGAAGCCCTTAAAAGGCACTGGGCAAGTTCAATAATGAGACAACTGTCTCATGGGTGGAGAGACAGAGTTCCCAAGTATGATCTGTTACTTGATGGCTCAAATCATGCTGTAGCCTTGGTAATCCTCAGAGGTCCTTGCACACCACAATAGTAAGAAGCTGTTCATTGCTTGCCTTGCGAATCCTGAAGACCTACAAAAGAGGACATTTCGAATCTTAGCCAAGCTCAAGGACTCTATTGTGTGTAGCTGTGTCTACAAAGGCTCAAGTTTTCTTTGTCTTCTCCTTGTCCAGGGAAGCCAGAGGCCAGATTCAGAGCAGGATCCTCCTTAGTTCCTCGTGGGTCCCTCAAGGCTTGGGGCTGAGGAAGGGAAGAACATACCCTGGGCTGGAGGGGCTGGGCACACATGCCTGCCGAAATCTTCACCTCTTGTGCACCTGGCCTTAGAACTGACGTGTTAGCAATTGTATTCCCACAAAAGCAGCTCTGAGGGAGGAGATGGAGGTGGACTCTGCGAGACTAGGCCTTGGTAGCACGACATGGGGCAGAGGTGGTTTCTTTCTCAAGAGGGAGAAACAGAGGTCCTTATTTAATAAGCTCAGATTAAGATCCCACCATTCATCCCAGCGGCAGCCTGTGAGATCTCGGTTCCCCTCTTCTGAGGCACAAACACTGTAAATCCTCTCTTGAGTCCCTAACCGGGCGATCAAGGAGTGGGCGAGTCCTACCTGGTGTTCCTCTAGGCTTCTCACTCTTCTCGGTACTTTGAACTCTGCTGGGTCAGTGGGCTGAGGCTTGGAGTCAGATCTGTCTGGCCCCTAGCAGTGATCCCTGAGGTGCCTTGGAAGAGAGGCTGAGCCTTGAACCCAAACGGCTATGGTGACCAAACAGCCACTGGGAAATGGGAAAGAAAGGTATGACCCACTTCCTTCTCACCGGACCTGCAGCTGTGCCCAGCCTTCTATATACTTAATGTCCTTTCGTGAAAAAGACGCTGACTCCCCCATACATTTGTGGTGTGCTGCTCAATGGCTAACAACTGGTCTTCAGGAGAAAACAGCCCTAACTGGTACCATCTGTCAATCTTCATGGTGCAAATACTCCCACCGTTGCCCATTTCAAGCTACACCAAAGGTTTAATACCTGGCTCAACCAGTTCCTAAAATTTTGCCTTGCAGCTCTTGCTAGTCTTCATGAGCTGCCGTAAGCCTGCCGCTGAGCACACTGTCCTAGGTACGGTTAATAATGTTCAGCAACTCCCTGGAAGCTCCCGTTATTCAGTCAGGGTAGGCAATGCTGGCTCCATTTTATTTCATTTGTTTATTTTTTAAAAGATTTTATTTTTTTAATTGACACAGAGAGAGAGACAGTGAGAGAGGGAACACAAACAGGGGGAATGGAAGAGGGAGAAACAGGCTTCACACTGACCAGGGAGCTCCATCCCAGGACCCTTGGATCATGACCTGAGCGGAAGGCAGATACATAAGGACTGAGCCACCAGGTGCCCCCTGGCTCCATTTTATAGAGGAGGAATCGGAGACAGAGAGAGGTTGCTTGATGAACTCAAGGTTCCAAAGCTGGTAGAAGAGCCAGGTGTCCCCCCACTGAGGCCTGTGTCTCTCCTGTGTGCCCCACTCTCTCTCAAGGGCACTGTCAAGTCTCTGAGGACTTGTGGGGACAAGGGCTTCCTCAGGGCAGGTGGCCTTAAAGGGTGGTTTCTATTTGAGAGTACTTTGGATTCCCAGAAACTTCCTCAGTTAGTTTGATTCTATTAAGTACGGGGGGGGGGGGGGGCGGGGCGGGGGGGGGCGGTCCTGTTAAAATACAGATTCCCAGGTCACGCCCCTGGCTATTCTAATTAAGCACTTCCAGAGTGGAACCCAGAAATGTGCATTTGCATTTTGAACAAGCCAGGGCATCTTACAATCCCGGCAAATTTGCGAAAAGTCTGAATTAAGGAAAATTTCTGTCAAAAAATTTCTTGATAACTTGGGTAAGAAGTGAGAGATGAAACTACACTTACTGCTGTTACGTTCTATTTTTTTTTTTTCGTATTGTTTTCTGAACACGATTAAACTTTTGGAATAAACGAGCCCCCCCCCCCCCGGAAATCGCCCACACGCAGGATTTTCCCCGCCCGGGAGCCAGCCGCGGGGTCAGAGCCGTAGGTGCCGTTCCGGAACTAGCCAGCGGAGGGCACCCTAATGCAGCGAGAGCTGCCAGCGCCACCGGGTGAGAAGTTCACGGCTCACCTGCTGGCTCCCCCCGCCCTGTGGGGGAGGCAGGAAGGGAAGGCTCGGCTCGGCGGGGTACCGGAGGCCTGCGGGGACCCTGAATCCGCACCCAGACAGGCCACTCCGCCTCTGGTCTCCTCCGGAACGAGCCGCAGGTGACCGTCTGCCGCGAGGACGGGGCTGGGCCTCCCAGGTCCCGCCGCTGCGCTCCCCGCGCTGTTCCACTCCACGTGTCCCGCCTCTCGCTCCCTTGCCTCCTCTCCTGCGGGCTCCTGGTTCACCGGGCACTCTCGGGCCTGGCCAGAGCACTGGCAGCCTGCAAGGCTGTTAAGCCCGTGGAGGTTGGAAGCAGACTGATTTAGTGTCTGAATCCCAGTTCTTAGATTTAACTGCGTGGCCTTGGGCCAGAATCTGGCTGCCCTGAGACTCAATTTCCTTATCTGTGCATTGAGGGTAATGATGCAGCGGGATAGGGCTCTTAGGGTCATTGAATAAGATTATCTCTGTGAAGACTTTTAGTACGATGCCTGGTACCTATTAAGCATTCAAAAAAACCCTAGTATTATTATTATTGTCTTATTATTGTGCTAGCCCAGTGTATCTGTGATTATCTCTATCAGGGGGTAGAGCCAGGTTTTGCAGCCAGGCAGTGGGGGCTCCCAAACTCGAGGCCCAGAGTGTGGTAGGTGCGCCTGAGTCAGGCAGCGTGCGACAGAAGAAAGGGTGACTGTATTCTTTCTCCCGTACCTACCAGAGGTGTGATCTGGGCACCGTCTAGCCTCAGACCCTTCACTTGTAAAATGAGGATAGTTCCCCTGTCTTGTTGGGGGTGCTGTGAGGGTTACGAAGAATGAGAAGCTCTTAGCTTGGCCCATGGTACATGCTACAGAAATGGTAGCTATTGGATGGCTTCTCTTTTTAGATTCATGCAAATTCAGATTAGCCTGGAGGACCCAGGTTACTGAAGACATAGGAAATACACTTCTTTGGCTTCAAGGACATAGCATCTACAGTGGCGGATGCTGGTGTGGCCAGGGGCTCGCTCTTGGTGCCCCATTCCTACTGCCACCATGGGGGAGTCAGGAGACACCTGTTTCAGTCCCAGACCTGTGTAATGGGCTGAGGGAGCCCCTCCAGCAGGTAACATTTCTGCACACACGAGTTCTGCGTAAATGACCCCTGTGATGGGTTCCACTTGTCACTCTACTGAAAGTCTCAGGGTCCTGGAGGAACAGTGACCTCCACTTGAAGCCCTCTCCTAGGCTGGGAGGTGTGCGTGTATGCGTGCGCGTGTGTGGGACTTATGTGGGTGCTCCTGCAGGATGCTGGCGGTGGGGGAGGAGAGAGCCTGGCCTGGGTGGGAGGGCCTGAGTCTAACTCCCTGCCTGGGTTTAATGAGCCCCAGAGCTCTGTGAGGGCTGCTTTTCACCACCTTTTCTTTGGTCAGACAGGGGGTTTCAATAAATCTTTAGTTCTGTGGACTCCCCTCCTGGAATTGTTGAAGGAGAAAGCTTTTTGCAAATGACTGGAAAGCCCTTTGCAAATATAAAGTGCTTATTTAGATGCAAACGAAAAATCCAAGGTGCCTGTGACTCATCTGGTACCTATTGTGCTTGCTGCAAAGACGCGGAGGCTTGCCTGTGTGATGGGTGCCATTTGAGAGCCACTTAAAGAACTCCCTGGTGAATGAATTTGGTTGCATTATTCCCGGGCCCCTAGCGGAGGACTCTAATTCTCACCGCTCAGAATGTGTCCTCCTCCTCTGACACTTTCTCAGCCTTCTGCCCGAAGCTAGTTCTGACCCTGGATGCTGGGGGAGGGGGCCGGCCCCCTGGGGAGGCAAGGAGCCAAGGGGGGTGGGGGGAAGAGGGGCTGGTGCTTTTTTAAAAAAGAAAAGGCAGCATTAATCCAAGCATCCAGGGCTATGCCTAAGAATCTAATGACAATAGTATTACTTGCTTTCAAACCTCTTTTTATCATTTCGTTTCCTTTCCAAGCTCTTACTACCCTGTTAGTACATATCAAGGCTTCATGGCCAAAAAAATGCTGAATCCATTTGGTCAAGTTTGTCAGACTGGTGAGTAGCATTGTGTGCAGACCAAAGGTCTGCATGAATGACTGCATTTTTAATGAGTTGACCAGCTATTTGGCATCTCATGAACAGAATTTAATGCTGTGTACTGCACACGGCCCTGAAGGATGATGGAGACCGCTTTTCCAAGGCCGATTTTCCTTCCTAGAACAGAGGAGAGGCTCCGTCTTGAGGTTTTGTGAGGATTGGGTTCATGCGACATACAAGCCAAGAAGAAAGCATCCTTCCCCACTGGGGTGTAAGGCAGGGCTTGTTCCCCAGATTTCAGGTAGTGAGGGCAATGCATTCTGGGGCTTTTCCTCAAGGGAATGGAAGCCAATATGAGGTTTACTCTTTTGGTGGTGGTGGGAAATGGAAGTGTAGGTCAGGCGTGGCTGCTGCCCGTGGGAAGGTGCTCTAGGGCAGTTGGAAAGACGCACCCTCTCCTGACCACCTCGAGGTCTGCAAAGAAACGCTGGCTGAATTCAGTTCCCAAACGCGTGTGCTGGGCACAGCCTCGCCTGCCGGCCCCACCAGCCAGCCCCACGCGTGTGAGTGTGTGTGGATGGAGAGCGGAGGCACCATCTCAAGAGGGTAGAGAGGAGGGCTGGGAACCAGGAGGCAAGGAGGGGGCTGCCCCACAGCCTCTCCTGGGAGCTCCAAGGCTGATCTTCACCCACTCACTCACGTTCTTTCTGAAGGTGCGTATTTGCACTCTGAACACTGGCTACCTTCAGGCCAGGACTACTCAGCCCCGCTTAAAATTCTTCATTCAGCGTTTATAACCGGCACAGCAGGGAGACTCACAGGTGATAAGGAGCTAGGACTACTGTATGGGTTTGGGGTAGGGGAGGTGAGGATAAGCAAACCAGAGGCCATCTGCTTCTTATATCACTTATATATTTAGGTACTGAGTGTCCAAAAATCACACAAAAATCTTACATGTTCTAAGCAGAGTTCTATTCTCAGAGAGCTAAATATGTTATAAAATCCCTAACTATCCCTTCATTTTAAAACAGCTTTATCAAGATACAATTCACGTATTGCACACTTCATTCACTTAAAGTGTACAATTCAATGTTTTGGGGGGTATTTATGGAATCATGCGACTATCTCCCTTTATTTTTAAACACATTCTTTAATGGTACGAGTCCCAGCCTTATGGACACGTTCTCTAATTCTCCTTCTCAGCTGGAGGCAACCAACTGCTTCTTGAGTGGTAAAAGTCAAAAGACTATCGGTTGACTGATTCGCCTGCAGTATATCACTAGAGGGCGGGGTTTTCGGGTCCACCCTTTGGTTATTGTTCAAGATTCCCACATCAGCACATGAAAGTGACTTTAGGCTGTTGGTAGAGAGGGCAAAGGCCCTGGTCCTGCAAAGGTCAAACACTGGGAAACGAGGAGGACCTGCTCTAGGACCTCTTGTTAAAGGCAGACCGGAGATGTCTTGAGATAGTTACAGAGAAAGCACCGTGATGGAATCAAGCTGTAGAGATTTGCAAGGGCTTCATGGGACAAGGGGCAGGTGCTGTAGACCGTGAAGCAAAAGAGGGATGTGGGGCAACCCAGAAAGAGATGAGATTGAAAAGATAGACTGAGGCCATAGGGCAGAAAATTTTGACTCCTAGGCTGTGAAGGTAATTCTGATATTTACTCTGCAGGCCAAGGAGACGCTGAAGAGTTATGGGGGCGGGCAATGGGCCTTTGGACTTTAGTCCTGGGGAAATGATTCTGAGAGAGGCATGTGGGACCAATTAGGAGACTGTGGCAGAAGTCTGCTGACAGGTCATGGGAACATAAAATAAGCAGGCATACTAAGAAAGGGAAATAGGGCGGGCTGGGGGGAATGGCAAAAAATGAAGTCCAGAAGCCGTCAAGCCATTCCTAATTACTCCCAGTTAGGAATCACCAAGAAAGAGGAAGGGGACAAAACCTGAGATTCTAAGGCAATGATGCTGCCGAGAAGAGAGGACGGTTTGGTGCTTTGATGGTTTGGCTTTTAAAGTTTTGAGGAGCCAATCAGCCATCTAGGTGGTAATATGGTTTGAAACTCAGGGGAGATCTCAAGGGTGTAGCTGGAGATTTGAGGGGGCTTAGCACAAAGCCCAAGATTATGAACTTGGAGTCAGATAGACGTGAATTCCAATGCTGGCACTGCTTCATACAAGGGGTGTGTCTTTAGGTCAATTCCTTAATTCCCCTCAGAAGTTGGAAGTGAAGCCAACAGTAGCGGGTCAGCTGTCGTGGAGATGGAACGAGTGAGAGCCTGTCAGAGCCTGAGCACAGTGGGGTCACTTCTCAATGACTAGAAGACCTTGTTTGGGCTCCCCTGTTCAAGTTAAGGAGGGGATGGATGGAGCTGCTGGGAGAAAATGGCGGAGGAGAGAGAAAAGGTGGGACAGGAGGAAGAGTGAGGAACAGAAGTGCCCAGGGCCGGGGCACCCTGTTCTTCGGGATCGAAAGCGATGCCACGTGGGTGGAACGTCCCCGCATCTGAGTCACAATCAACAGAGATCCACCCACTCCAGCAACCGAAAAGCTATTCTAAAGAGACATCATTGTTTACTTGTTTGCTTTAACCTCTCTGAAGGAGACAAACAGACAAACAAACAAATAAATCACAGCCATACTTCCTAAAATTGCCCTTCCCCCATCCACATCTCTCCTCTCTCCCTTCCTTGCAGATCTTCCCACGCTTTTCTCGTTCCTCTTTTTCTTCCTCTTTTTTCCTCCCTTCTTCCCCCACGTCACCAAAAACAAAACAAAACAAAACAAAACACCCCCCCCCAAAAAAAAATAATAACAGGAAATTTTCCTCCCAACTCTCGTCAGCTTCCCTTCTGTCCTTGACCCCGCCCCCCATTACTCCTAATTAGGAATCACCAAGGCCCCCAAAGGGTGGTGAAAAGGTAAAGCCAGAATCCTCTCCAGGGCTCTGGGAGGAAGGAGAGCCTAGGAAAGCTTATGGGATGATTGTTTTTCTCCTGTCACTGGAGTTTCTTCTCTTCTGCAGATCATAGCGAGAAGAAGATGTCCTGGTGGTTGAGTTCCACTTGGCAGGGAACCCAGTGCCCTCAAACGCAAAGCCCGGATGCCCCTAACAGCAGGAGGGGCTCCCCCAGGCTAGTGTCCCATGCCACCTGGCAGCTGAGACCCGCCCACAGGGAAATCCCAGCCCTACCTGTCGATACTGATGGCGCAGAGGTTCAGGATGCTGGCTGTACACATCATGACGTCCAGGGTGACAAATACATCACAGCAAACGCGGCTGAAGTTCCAGACTCCACCTGTCACCTGAGCGGCAGAGACAAGTCGGTCAGTGTCCCCTGCGACCCAGTCATCTCGGCTGCCTTCCCGAGGCTCCCCTGTACCTGCGACCTGCCCTCCCTGTGCTTGGCACCGTTGTTGCCAAGGGCAGGCAGAGGCCGAGGGAGTGCCGGGCAGCCCAAGATGGTCACCCAAGAAAGGACAAATTCACAGAATGTGAGAACATTAGAGCTGGAATTCGTCCAGTGTTTCTCAAAGTGTGGCCAACAGTGGGGTGCTCAGTAACGATACACATTTCCGAAGGCTTCCCTAGGCCAACTGAGTCAGAATCTCTGAATCGAGAGTCAATGAATTTTCATTTTTAAATAACCCCCCTCCAGTACCTCCCCACCCCTGCGCCCCCACCCGCATGCCCATTCACCAGGGTTGGAGAATTACCGATCAAGTTCAACCTCAGGAGGAAACTAAAGCTCATCGCGGTTAAACAATGGGCCCATAGACGTCCAACAGGTAGTGAAAGAGTCTGGGTGAGAGCCAGATGTGTGCCCTGTGCCCAGTCTGCCTTTCTGAAGCCTTCTGCACAGTGGAGCGCCTACCCTATACCCAGAGAATACGCTGAGGACACATTTTCCACAAAACCTTACCTCTAAAATGAAAATCTATCTGGCTTCTGTTTTAAAGCTGGGATGCATTCTGGAATGGTATCTGTGAGAGCCTATGTGAAATCAGTCTGTGCCAGCATGCCCGCCTTGAACACCCCGGCTTCAGTGCCCAGGAGGTGGGCGGAAAGGTGGGTGCAGGGCATTGGAAAGGGGCGCAGGTCCTCTTGTCCACTCACAGCACCAGGGAGGACAGTCCTGACCTCACGCATTTAGGAATTCTGAGAATGAGAAACTCATGAAAAGGGGGATGTATGGTCATAATAGCTGATTTACGGGAGCCAGGAGAATGAGGGATATTTTTCTCAGTCCATAGGATGCTTGTATGCTGCAAAAGCTTTTTGCAGAAGCTTTGAATTTTGTACATTAAATCTCATTTTAACATATGTCTCCTATGCAATATATATCTTAAATTGGGTAAAGCCCACTTTTGTTCTGTAAAGTTGTAAATTCCTGTTTGTGTCTGTGAGCTGGGGTGAAAATGTAGGTGAGAGAGGATAGTTACAACAGCAAACTCCAGTGCATGCTGGGTGTTTATTTGTTCGTTCATTCATTCATTCATTCATTCAGCAAGTAGTTGTGAAGCCCCTAATACTTGTTTATAGAGGAAGCATCTGTTATGTGTTTTAAGAGGTTTTAAAAATGTGTTTTGGGGGGTGTACTTCGGGTGGCTCAGTTGGTTAAGTGTCTGCCTTTGGCTCAAGTCATGATCCCAGAGTCCTGGGATCGAGCCCCACTTCGGGCTCCCCGCTTAGTGGAGAGCCTGCTTTCCCCTCTGCTTTGTGCACACGCTCTCTCTCTCTCACTCTTGCTCTATCTCAAATAGATAAATAAAATCTTTAAAAATATATACTTCCGGCCCTGTCCTTGAAGAATGTATATGATAACTGAGGAGCAAGGCATTCTTAAATAAAATAACCAGAGATCATCATGAGGGCCTAACATTCTCAATAAACAATCTAATGTTTATTGAGGACTTACCTTATGTGGGTCACTGGCCCACGTGACCTATTTCAGGAATTTCTATAGCTTTGAAACTTTAGATTCTGAAAACTGAATTTGTTTTTTACTATATGGGCTCATAAAGCTTTTTGGGGACAAATTATACATTTATCTGATAGGAAAGTAAATGACTGTTAGTTAATTCTGTGGGAGCGGAGACTTTGACTTGTTTGCTGCCACATCCCCGGCTCCTAGAGCAGGACCTACCATGCAAATATATTCTGGAAGAGTGAATGGTCTCTGACAAAATCTGTATTAATACTGATAGTTAACATTTATTGGATGCTTACTAAGTCTTGATGTTCTGCGAAGCACTTGATGCACATGACTTCTATTGGTGCTTATCATCCTATGAGAGATGGCTACTGTTTTCATGGTAGAGAAAGGGACAAAAACTGGGAGAGGGTCGGAACCCCACCTGGGGTGGAAACAGCCAGCAGACAGACGCAGGCAGTGCACAGGAATGCAGGTCACAACCTGCCCTGTTCTAGGGGAGCGTCAGGTCAGGAGGGACCAGGTGCTGGAAAAGGATGGGAGTTGGGCTAACACAAGGGGAAGGGAGAAAACCATATGCTCATCAAGGATTTTTGTGTAACAAACAGCATCACCTCCCTTCTCGGAAACGGGCACCCTCTTTTCAATCACCTCTCTCACAGGGTTCCAAAAATAGTGCAAAAGACAGGGGTGGCTGCTGGCCTTGGGGTCTAGTGAAAGCACACACTGGGCAGGTTTTTTGCTCCCTTGCTTTTTAAGCCCCTCATGGCCAAAGCCCTTCAAGCTGTGCTCTGACTTCTCTTGTGCGCCCCACCCCACACCCATTCTGGCTGGCCTCTTCTCCTGTCTCTAATTCTGCCTTCAAAATCCCCATTCTCCTTGATCTCAGCTAAGTGTCAAAAAAACAAAAACAAAAACAAAAACCCACGCTGACCAGTGGATTGAAGTAATTCCCACTAAGGTGCTGTCACTTAGGCTTCCCTGGGTCTTACTCCTTAAAATAAGTCTTTAATTGGTGGATGTGCAGTGGAAATACTGATTTTACTTTATTTATTTATTTTTTTACTGGCGTCCTCCACATCAAGTAAATAAGAGTAAGCAATCAGTAGAGCTGCGAAGGGCCATGACCACACCTAAGTAACTCTTACAATGTTCTCACAGCAACCTGATGAGGGAAATAGTGTTTCTAATTTATCCGTACAGAAATGGAGACTGAGAATGGTTGTGTGATTTGCGCAAGGACGCGTAGCTGGCAAAAGAAGCTGGAATTTCAAACCCTTAATCTTAACAATTACTCCATCCACGTCAGTATCTTGCTGTGCCCCTGCTGGGAAGCACACAGGTCCACTCAATCCTACCATCGTAGGAGGGATGAGAGCTGGCACTGGCCCGTTCTACCACACAGCCCATATTTATTGAGGGCCTGGTACTTTGCCTGGGGGAGTATACTGAGATAAATGAAACCTGTTTTTGAACCCCAGGGCTTCAGCATATAGTGTGAGCACGTAAGGGGGACAAACATATGAGTGGGTGTGGGTGAACTGAGGGCCCAGGAGAGACAAACCAAGAAAATAACTACGATACATTGGGAAAAGTGCTGATGGTGAGGTAAGGACAAAGTGTGGGGGGAACATAAAAGGGAAAGCGAGTTTTGAAATTAAGGCAAAAAAAAAAAAAAGTAAAAACAAAATCTGATGGATTTAAGCCTCTTTAGAGACATGATTCTACCTTTCTCCTAAATTCTAATGAATAACTCACTACAGGATTCTGCACAGCCAGGTGGTGTTACTCTCACTTGCTAATGAATATAACTAACTCCCTTTGGCAATGCAGAAGGTGGAAGTAAGCAAGAAAGTGTCTTCAGGTACCGAAGTTGGCTATTGATTTCCAACAGACACAGCCTAAGGCAGCATTTCCCAAATTTACTGATTATAAGGCAGCATTTCCCAAATCACCTGAGGCTCTATTTAAACAAAATGATTCTCAGGCCCCACTCAGAATAATAAATCCCTCCAGTGATTCTTCTACTGCCTGGGAGGTTGGGGAAACCCGGGTCTGGGGATTTGGGGGTGGAAGTGGGGGCATGACATTGTCTTCAGAAATCCTCATCCCTAAAAGCAGGGGTCCTTGCCCATTCTGTGTCCCACGGATCCCTTTGTTCTCGTGGTTCCCTTCTCAGAAGAATATTTGTAAGTGTATATAGTAAAATACATTAGATCACAAGGAATACCAATTATATGGAAATATAGTTACCCAAGTATTTTAATATATGTGCTTCTTTAATAATGCACTAAATAACAAAGCCTAGCGACAGGTCCAAAATTCCTATAACTTCTAAGTACTTGGGAGTGTAAATGGTATTTCAAGGTGTGTACGACAACTGTAACGCGATTTGAAAATAGAAATATCTGTGATTTCTCTTGGGGACAGTAAGGATTTCTTCTGCTGTGGGTTGATGCCTACCTTCATATTTGAAGAAAATGCTCAATTTCAGTGTAGTGAAAATAAAGAAGTAATTTTATTTACATCCAAGTTGATGGACTCCCCTGATTAAGAATTCCTGCTCCAAGGGATGGGATTTTTAGTTGTGTGGGGAGATGTCCAAGGCGCAAAAATGGAATTACTTCTCTAACCTCTTCATTCCATTTTTGTTCGCCACATTTGGAATCTTTCTGGGGTGCAGAGGGATTGTGGTGAGGCGAGATAGGGGATCCAATGACCTGAATCCCAATGTCCTCATCTGTGAAATGGGGGACAGTTTACAGATTAGTGGCTGTGAAATGTTCATTTGTAGCAGGTGGCCAGCTGCTTGCATGAATTACCTAAAATAGGAGTGGGGGAGGAGCGCTGGTATGATTACCATAGACTTCCAGGGCCATCCCTGGAAATGCTGGTTTGGTGGACCTGGGGTAGACCCAGTAGTTTGTATTTTGAACAAGCAGTTCTCCGTAATAAAGATTTAGCTCAGAACTGCTCAAAGTTTAGATGTGTAAGAGTCATGGAAGAACCCATTGAAAATGCAGACTCTCCCTTATTTTTACAATGTCATTACAAGGGTCAAAGTTTCCTCTCCCCAAAAATAGTGTTGCTCTTTCCTGTAGTCACTATCCGACCTTGATTTCCTGCCTCAACACTTACCCCCTGCTCTTTTTTGCTTGGTGTATATTACTCAGTTCTCACGTCTTTTTTTTTCCTGTCCACACTGGGACCCAAGTAGTCTGAGTTTAGTATTCTAAAGGTTCCTCTGGCTGCTTACGTTGCCTTTCTGCCCTGATATAAGTGCATTAAATATCACAAAGGATGCCTAACCGAGTAGAACAAAATGGGATGTTTGTGCTTGGAGAGAGAGCTCCACACAGACTGCAGCTTCTAAAGCAGGAAATTAAAAACTTGAGAGGGAATCAGAGATAGAACTATTTGTTGTGGCACAGAAAAGAGTTTTTGAGCAAGTGCTGCAAACTGAATTAAAGAGATGGCCAGGACTGAGCCCACTGAAATAGAACCTACTCTGAGATCACCTGCATGATTTCTATCCTAAACTTGCAGCTAGGCCCGAGGACAAAGAAAACTGAAGAAGGTCAATGACTAGCCCCTGCTGGTCACCCAGCCCAAGCCAGGCTCCTGAGTGCCTTTAATGATGGGGATGGTACCATGAAAGCCACTGTGTTGTGTCTGTGCTGCCATCCCCTGCCTTTGTTCCAATAGTCCTTGGAGTCCACTGTGAAACTGTGAAATTCCGGAGCAAGTCTTTGGTGTGCACCATGGAAGGAACATATTATCTCTGCTAAAACAACTCTTTCATCCAGTGATTAGTTCAGAGAAAATCATGTGCTAGAAGCCAGTCCAATCAAGTACATCTTAACATTTCTAGTAAAAATTCTGGGACACAGATTTTCCATCTTGGTGTGAACGGTGGGGTGCACACATGTGAGGCCTATAGTTTAGACTATGCCATGGGTAAGGCCAATTCCTAGAAGAGAGCTGAGAGAATTGTGGAGAAATGGAACTGGAGGCTGGTTCCAACTGTGCCTGCAGCCCACCCTACCACGGGGCTTTTAAAGTTCTTGGTGTGAAAGCAAAATGCATTCTGTTTGTTGCTTAAGTCAATTGGAACTCAGTTTTCTTTTACTTACTACTAAAAGTGTCTTAACTGAGATATTTATAGTTCACACCTTTTAGTTATCAAAGTACTTTCTCACTGATGACAGTTGAGCCTGACATCAAGCCCATGAGAAAGAAAAGTATACTTGTCACCTCCATTTTATTCCTTTGCTTCCAGGTCTTCTGACTTCCAGTTCTGAGTCTTTCTCATAGCATAACCCTGTGCAGGAATGACATTCATCCCAGTGAATTCCAGAAACGCAGTGCTCTGTGACATTTTGTTTGCCCATCTCACAGTAATTCTTCCTCATACCACATCCTCTTTTTAAATAAAACCCACATTTTCACTTTCTTTTCTCTCCTCCCATGTATCCTTCCCTTATGATCCAGTTTTGGTTAATTAAACTTAAGTGAAGTCCCTTAGGAGAAACTTTGAGGCATTCCAGGGAAAGGGCTTTCTCTTTCCCTCTCTTTCTTTCTTTCTTTCTTTCCCTGCTGTCCCCACCTATCCTATTCTTGAACATGGCCATGATGCTGAGGGCCATGGCAGCCATCCTTTGAGCAGCCCGAGGAGGTAAGCCAGCTTGTCAAGGGTGGAAGAGATTGGTCCTTGACGACACCATGGGGCGGCTAAATTGACACCAAAAATCCCCTTCCTCCAGAATTCTTGTCGTGTGAGAAAAGTAACTCCTCTTTGTTTAAGCCACAGTGAGTAAGGTTTTCCAATATTTACAGCATACACACTGGTGCCTGGCAAAATTAGGCCATTTTCCTTCAAAGGAAGGAATCCGGCCAGTATGAGCCAATATTTCCTTCAAAGAAGATAGATGTATTCAAATCAAAGCACAGGAAGCTGTGAATTTGGCAGCTAATTTGGCCACTACATTGTGTTCCTCTCATTTCTGTGCTGTCCTCTTGGACAAACATTTTGTGCTTGTCCTCAAGCCTACAGCAGTCTCTGTACTGTGGTCAACACTGCATCCTTTTCTCTTTCCAAGGGAGCCCTTAGGTATAATCATGTAATTACTAGACCAGTTACTCAAACTGGACCACAATTAGGACAAGTTAGTATGATTAATGCTTTGCTCTTCTCTGAGATGCATGGACTTATATATTCACAGTCCTTTTAAGGGCCCAAGGTACTCTTTTCTCTCATTGAGATACCCTGTCTGCTTCTGAGGTTCACAGAAATCAGGCAGGTATTTAAGATGAAGAAAATTATATACTGTGTTGGGTTAGGGAGACCTGGTCCTTTGGAATAGAACCTTCTAATATCTTAACTGGTTGCCTGTTAATTATGGCTGCTTTAAGTCATGTTCTTTTATTGAGAGAGACCCTTAGAGGACTGTTGGCGAAAGTGGTACTGAAATATTAAGTTGCATTGACAAGAGCTTTAAAGCAAGTAGGGAAGACCAAAAAGAGGTCCAAAGCCCATTTCCCAGTGGCTCTCCACTGATCTTCTTTATATAATTGCAGACATGTTTGACCATGCTCTTGATTGCTGAAAACTTGCACCAAATAACCTGTTGGACAGAATGTGCACTGATTTTTATGAGAGGGAGCCAAGGGGAGAGATCATAGATCCAACCTGCAGAGAGTCCAGTAAGCCTTTGGCAAGATTCATGCTGGCTCTCTGTGGGGTCGGTTGCTCTTCTATGCTCAGCAGAAGGGGGACATCATCAATTTTGGCAGGTGTGGCTGACAAGGGATGCCATGTGTGTCTAGCATGGAAAAATCACAATGTCAATATACTACACCAGTATCTACAGAGATTTTCCAAAATGGCCTATCCAGAGTCCTGGAAGCAACCCCAAAGAGATAGTTGAATAGGGATCTTGGGGGGCTTTGTTATAGATACCTGAAGACTGGCTTTATT
This sequence comes from Mustela putorius furo, assembly GCF_011764305.1. Taxonomy (NCBI): domain Eukaryota; kingdom Metazoa; phylum Chordata; class Mammalia; order Carnivora; family Mustelidae; genus Mustela; species Mustela putorius. The sequence goes on from NW_025421987.1 coordinate 39,255,447, forward strand.
TCAGAGGCAATTAATTTAATATATTTATTAGAGTGAAGGTCCTTCTTTCTGACATGCAGGCTTCTGAAAGACCTAAGAATCCTTGTAATGTATAGGGGTGGACAGAAATACTTTGAGGTATGGTATGGTGATGTTATGAATCATTAACTAATCCATTCTGGTTGGTAGCACTTTAAATCTGCCTACTCTTGAGCAGAAATATCACATGTGTCTAATTTCTTTTCAGTCTCATTATTATTGAATGTAAAAAAAAATAAACAGCTCATTGAAACAATAGATATGGTTGCAGACGGTGTAAGCAGGAATCGCCCATCTAATGCATACATTATAGAAAAGAGTCATTTAATCATTCATACAGCAAATATTTATTTAGCACATATTATGTGCCAGGTAGTGTGTTTGGACTACAGGGGAGAAAAAAAAAGAACAAAGCCATAGCTTCTGACTTCAAGGTTGTCTCAGTCAGTTTGGGTTGATGGAAAAGTCAAGATAATTACAAGATTTTTTGCCATCAGGATTATCTTAATTGGGAAAAATTAACGTTTGGTTTTTTCCCCTCCAACTCTTCCCTTAGCCTTTACATCTATCCCAATCAGCCTAGATGTTTTTCTGCTTTTGCTTTCCTTTTCTTTTTTCTTGGTTTCTTTCCTTTATGTTTCCCCTTTGAGATCATAAGTCTAATTTTAGTTCCCAGTCATTCTTTAATAGGGATACCAGCCTAGGCAGTCTATGTTTGAGGTTTTTGCTCTCCTGTGATATGTCATACTTAATTAACTGTCACCTTCACTATTAATATTAACTGAGATATTAATTTGATGAATTTTAATTTCTCTTAATCATAGCATCATTTTGATCCTTCACTGGATACCTCTTTAAAATGATACATGATGCACAGTGCAGGGGAGACATATTAATGGTACATTAAAGTGTTTTTAAAAAGCTCTTTAGTAATTGCATGTTTTCCTGGTAAGACTATCTGTTTCTTGAACAGGTGTAGGCACCCTGATTCCTTTGTTAGCAAATGGATGTTTTGTCTTGATCACCTCCTGACTCTGTTTTGCACTCTCAAATGAAAATACTTTCAAATTTAAGAAATGTTTCTCTCCAGAAGAATTCTCCAGGGTCTGCTGCATTATCTGACTGGCGAGGGCTCTGTACTATTAATGGAGGCATCAAAAATATAAATGTGAAGGTTTGGTCTGTTTGGTAGCAGAGTCTGTAGAGAGCTGGTACCCAGGAGGAAAGAACTGAGTGCAAGGGTAACTAAACTATCAAAAGAAGTCTGATCTATTTGCAGACTGTTTTTTATCTTTTCCACTTAGTCTTTACATTTTTTTTGTTTTTTCTATTATTCCTTCTTCATCTCCCTCCCCCCCACTGTTGTCCTGCATCCTTCCAGCACACCCCTACCCCACTGTATACATTAAAACACTGATGAAGCTGCCCACAGACTGCCTCCCTCAACCCCCCCCCCCCGACATCTTTGAGACATGACTGGCACAGCGATTAAACCTAATGCATTTTTAGGATGTGTTACATTACTCAAGTCCAGTCACCTGGTTGCTGGAGACCCAGGAGCACAATCGTTCCTGGCTCCTTCATTCTGATGTGGGCATGTCATGTCGGATAATGGGATAAAGGGAGAGTGACGGGACCTCTCCTTCCTTCCTAGTCTCAGGATCATGGCAGGGAACATTTTGAGTCCAGAGGCCAGGAACGCAGGGAAGACAAAGACAAGGATGGTCACACACGCAGCCCGCAGGTGGGGCTCACTCACCTCCAGGTACACCACCCAGGGCATCACCAAGGTGGCCACCAGCAGGTCAGCCACGGCCAAGCTCACCACCAGGTAGTTGGTGGTGGTCTGCAAAGCCCGTTCCTTCAACACTGCCACACACACCAGACCGTTGCCGAAGATGATGGCCAGGATCAGTGCGCAGTAGGAGAGTGCGTAGTAGGTGTGCGGGCGGGCCCGGCTGGCCCCTGTGGAGTTCTCTGCCCCACAGGTGGAGTTGATCTGGCTGCTCAACTGGCTCAGAGGCGCCATAGCCCAGAGGGAGAATAGCGACCCCTGTGGGTTTCCTGGAAGAAGACAGAAAACAATGTGGGCAAAACTGGACCCCTTGGAGCTTGGCCGCTTGGGTACATGTTTATGGATTGCTTCAGCAAATATTTATTGAGCACTTCCTTTATGCTTGGTACTCTTCTAAGCACTGGAAATACAACAATGAACAAAAGGGAAGATATTCCTGCCCTCATGTTGGGGCCCACTGGGGGAGGAGAATACAGTAAGAAGTAAGATAAAGGATGCAGTATGGAGGAGAATACAGTAAGGAATGAGTTAAATAAAGGATGTAATACGTTCAATCATGAGATGCATTTTGGAGAATGATGAATCAGAAGAGGAGGTGAGGAGACGGTGAGGATTACGTGTGTGTGCATAGGCTATCTGAGGGCAATATTTTTTTAAACTTTTCCTAAGTTTCAAGCTTTTTTTTTTCTTTTTAAAATTTTATTTATTTATTTGACAGACAGAGATCACAGGCAGGCAGAAAGGCAGGCACAGAGAGTGGAAGGGAAGCAGGTTCCTTGCTGAGCAAAGAGCCGGATGCGGGGCTCAATCCCAGGATCCTGGGATCATGACCTGAGCCGAAGGCAGAGAGGCTTTAACCCACTGAGCCACCCAGGTGCCCCATCTGAGGGCAATTTTTAACCAGGATAATCAGGAAGCCCTTGTGAAGAAGGCGGCACCTGAGTCAAACCTGGAGGAGACGAGGAAGACAACGCCGGAGATATCTGCAGGAAGAGTGGTCCAAGCAGAAGGGATAGCAGATACAAAGGCAGGACAAGGTGCTGTGTGGAAGGCAGCAGGCAGTCCAGAGGGGCTGGAGCCCAGTGAGGCAGATACAGAGTGGAAGGGTGTGAGATCAAGAGGCTGTGCAGGGCACTGAAAGAGCTGTGCTTGGACCCTGAATGAGATGTAGAGCTGTTGCAGAATCAGATTCCCAGCTCTGCCACTTCCAACTGCTGGACCTTGGGCATGTTACTGCACCTCTCCTCTCTGAGCTTCATTTTCCTCCTCTGCAAAGTGGAGGAAACAATGGAATTCACCATAGGGTCTTTGTGAGGGCTAATTGAGCTATTAAATATGTAAAGCATTGAAAGTGATGATACCTAGAAAGCCATGTAAGTGTGAGCTCTTTTTCTCATACTGGACAGTTTCTGTTAGCTTCCCATCCCCCTTTCCTTGTTTTCTCTCCACCCTCTTCTGTTGCCCCATCTGCCTTTCCTCCTGCCTCCCTCTGTCTCTTCCTTTAGTTTCTCATCTCTGTCTTGCATCTTGCTTAAGGCACGGTGGGTGTGGGATGGCGGCTTGTGGGAGAAGAACTCAAGAGTAATGCAGTATAGAGACAGTGTAGTGGTTTTTATACTTAAGGAAAAATTCATGTGTGGAGTTTTGTTTGAAACCTCCTAATTTTGAAAGACTGGTTGTCAATTAAAAAAATTTTTAAACTCTAATGAAGTCCCTTCTCACCCCCACCCACAAAATCTTACATCTACGGGCCAATGGCCCATAAGCATAAATTTTCAACTTCTGAGCCCTCACTTTTCAAACAGGGAAATAAGACCCAAAGAGATTAGTAACATGCCTTAAGTCATAAAGCTTATTAGTGGCAGAACTAGCATGCAGGCCTCTGATTCTTCCAAAACTCTCCTTTGGCATCTGCAAGCTGTAACAACTCTCGTGTCACCATCCCATTGGGAAGAATGAATCCTCGAACTGTGGGGACTTTGGGCTTAGGGTGGGAAAGGCATCGGAGCCCCTCAGCTGCCCCTGTGACACCAGCCTCTTGGGGCCAGTCCTGAAGAAGGGACTCTGGGCTCTCATAGCCAGGTTTTTGTGTATCCAGGAAGAAGTGGGGGTGGGAGGGGGAAATGTGACAAAAATCACCGTGTCTTATAGAAAAATATGGAAATGCCTGTGCATTAAAGCCTTGTGTGCTGGCAGAGGGACACCTGCCGTGGGATCTGTGCTTTAGACGGGCCCACTTCAGACCGCCTCTGTCATATCCTCCCTATGGGATGAGGTCATGCTCTCCCACAATGCCAAGGAACACATCCAACAAGAGTTCACTCTCTCATTCTAAACCACATTCTGGGCACCAAGATCACAGAATTCTCTGACCAAACTGCATGGAGCCTGTTTCCAAAGCCCCATTCTGGATCTGTCAACCCGAGTGTAGGCTGTGTCGTGGATATTTAGGACCCCTGAGCTCAAGGGGTGGCTCTTTAGGGGAGCTCAGATGAGAAGCTTGGGTACGGCATGAAGTGGGGAGAAAAGAGGATGGAGTCCCTGGAGCAGGATTTGGGTTGGAAAGCAGCTTCTCCTGCCCTCTCACATTTTGTTTTGAACTCTTAGGGACCAGGAATCCTAAATTTAAACCTGGCCTTCCAGATGGTTACAGAGGTATATTTTTCAAGGCAGGAGTATTAAACGTCTTATTCACTGCTTTGTGGGTTATAACTAAAATACTTAGAAATGGAGTATATGCACCTCCATGGGAACACTTGCTCCAGGCAGAGGTAGAGGTTGGCTTGGTGGCCAGGCTTTGCTCTCAATCCTGGTATCTGCAGCTCCCCGTCAATGAGGGAATTGGCCTAATCATGATTGTCATTTTGTGTCTCATTTTGAAATGTTTCATCCTGGAATGTGTAAGTGTGAAAATGAACAAATGATTGTAAGGGGCCGACTTGGAATGAATTCAGAGAATTATTTTAAAAGAAAATTGTTCTTTATCTTGGCACACTGTTTGTACTCAATAAATTTTAAAACATAATAATAGTTTCTGATAATAATTATAATTTTCTCATTATTTGGAAAGGGCAGCTGCTACCCTGGAGATAGGAAAGCTGCTGCCAAGAGCTTTTTGAAAAATACAATGCTTTCTGATTGTTGACGGATATTTCTACCTTTAAGGCCAAGCTCAGACCCAGAACACCTTTCCTCCCGCAGCTGGACCAGTTGGGAAAACAGTAGCCAGAAATCAGTCTTCCATGGGATCTGTAGTTAGCTACTGATGTCTTAGCCTGATCTCACCTGACAGGTAAGATGGAAACACAAAACCTTGGGATATTTGTTACCACCTTGGACTTTTTACCCTGTTGATGTTTGACAGCTACTTAAAAATAGTGCAGCTGAGTGTCAATGGCTAATTAAACGAAAGGAAACCCTCAACTCTGAAAATCAATTGGGAGCCTGATGTTGGAATCATAATTGCATGGATTTCTGATTTATTATTGTCTTTGCATGTACCATCTCTGGTCTTAGGTCCTGTGTAGTAGCAGGTGGGTGTAGCCTTGGTTGTCCAGGCAGTTCCTAATGAGTTGATGTGGGAGATGGAAGCAGCAAGTGAGTGAGAGCCTGGATTACTCCCCGCCTCTCAGCTAATTGTTTCAACTCTCTCCCTCCTTAGAGCTTTCTTTCATCTCTCTCTCTCTCTCTCAATCTCTCTCTCTCTCTCTCTTTTTTTCCCCTTTAAACCAGTATTGCTTATGTAACACAGAGCTGGGTTGGGATTTTTCCTTTCTCTTTCCCTCTGATAAATATATTACCAGATATCAAACTGGTTTCTGTTAGGGAAAAGCAGGAAGCCTGGAGAATTTTTTAACTTAACCACTCTTTAAGTAATTCATACTGATAGCCTGGTCTCCTCACCAGCAAAATGTGGATATCATACCCACTCCGTGGGGTTATTGCGAAGATCAAATAATATTATATATGTCAAGTCTTGGCACTGCTGGCATCTGGGGCTGGATAATCCTTTTTGGAAGTGGGCATTGCAGGATGTTTAGCAACACTCCCCTTAACCCAGGTTGTGACAACCAAAAATGTCTCCCGACACTGTCAAATATCCCTTGTGGGACAAAATTATTCTCTCAATTGAGAATTATGGCTCTAGTATAATGTCTAAAACAAGCACTTGAAGTACTGTGGCTTTTATTATTAAAGGGGAAGTGGGAATAAGTGAAGGGGTCAAGTAAGCTCCAGTTGCAGAGTGGCCAATGGACTTGGAAATTAAGAGATTACTGGTGACCTCAGCAAAGAGTGTTAGTAGCTAAGAATGGATGAGCAGCGAGAAAATGGAGAAGGCAAGGACTAGAGGATTAGGGCTGGTCTTACTCTTTGAAGATTCATTATATATAACACTACTCACAAATTTTAATAAACCTTTCAACTTCTTGCAAAGTATTGATTTACCTTGGTCTTTATAGTTTATTCTAGCATCTCTGAAAGTGAGTGCATAATTTATTTTTATTTTTTTTAATTAATTAATTAATTTTTTAAATAAACATGTATTTTTATCCCCAGGGGTACAGGTCTGTGAATCGCCAGGTTTACACACTTCACAGCACTCACCAAAGCACATACCCTCCCCAATGTCCATAATCCCACCCCCTTCTCCCAAACCCCCTCCCCCCAGCAACCCTCAGTTTGTTTTGTGAGATTAAGAGTCACTTATGGTTTGTCTCCCTCCCAATCCCATCTTGTTTCATTGATTCTTCTCCTACCCAGAAATGGAACAAATAATTTATATGGAACCAGAGTGCATAATTTATTTTAAAGAGCAGAGGGACAGAGAGTAGTCAGGCCCCCATCAGCTATGACATACATCCTACTTTACTGATATTCCCTCAGTGCTGAGCTACATTCTGCCTAGAACGTTTGTGAGGTGTCTCCTTGGCACTTGGTTGCATACCAGGCGTGTTAGGAAGATACTCATTAAAGTTTACCAGGTCTTAATTATTTGTTCCCTTTCCTTAAGAATACTGAATTGGGCAAAAACCAAAAACAATAAAAACAAGCACATTTGAGTTCTCAATTTCCTTCTGAAGACAGTAGTCACCATCTCTTCTGTTTACTACTGTGTAGTGGGTACCTAAACTTTCTCTCATTTTAATATTTATAGTATCCCTGAAGGTGGATATTGATATCTCCTTTTTATAGACTAAAAAGCTGAGTCTAAATTTTCTTAAGATTATATAATTTGTAGGGAGTTGTATTGAGCTTAGCTTTGATCTTGGGTCTCCTTAAATATCAAACTCACAGCTTACTTAATGTGTCTGTGGACATTGATGTATGGAGACATTTCCAATTAGAGCTGGTTTTTCCTAAACTCAGAACACAACACCTTAAAAACAGGGTTCTGTGACCAGATCTTCACTTGCATCAGATCCCTGTCTTCTGCCCTCAGTTTCATCCTGACCTCTAGTCTGCAAAGCTTTTCTGGTTCTGGGCTTCAATGCAGACTTTCTATATTGGCTGAAAAAGTTAATAATTATAGCTAAAATTTATAATCATTATCATAGTTAAGCCTCGCAGCAACCTGATAGAGAAAGTAGGTCCTATTATTACCCCCATTTTGCAGGTGAAGAAAGTAGGTAATAGAAAGGTTAATTATCTTGCTGGGGTCATACAACAATAAATGATGGAGCTCATTCAACTCTATCTGTTTCTAGACCCTACATTTTTAACTACTCCACTATTGGAGTGAGGGAGACAAACTTGAAATGGAGACACATTTTAAAACCTTGCTTTTTCAGAGCACCTGACCAAGCCCTGTGAGAAGTCAAAGCAGGTGCACACTGCACATAGAAACAGTGGGAGTTACATTGTCATTATTATTAGAGGCAGTCTTTAGCATTTCTATGGCACTTTATTCTTGAAAATTGCTGTCTAGTTTACTTTCCAATGAAGATTCACAAGTGCATTAAAATACATAGCATACTTATATATTTGGACATATTTACATTGTTGGCAAATGCGCCGAGAAAAACCGTAGCTGGAAGCCAAGGTTATATACATTTTAGTCTCTAATTAAACCTGCTCCATTAGGCAGAGAATTCCCACCTTCCCTAACAACTTTGAATTACCAACCATTTTATCATTTTAATCAGAGAGAAAATGGAAAGTCAATGGATCAATCAATAAGCAAATATTAATCAATGGCAAATCTCGGTGCATTAGATATTGAATTCAATAATGAGTAAGATCTATTTTGTATTTGCTTTAATTCATAATCGATAATAAGCAGGATTCTGTATAGATGCTTTAATATCAAGCATTCATTTGGATACTGTCAGTATTTTCCTTGCTTGACACCACTGCTCACTGCTAGCCATGCAGACCTTTGAAAATGTTCAACTAAAAATAAACAAGTGTCTGAGCAAAATTTTTTCATATCATATTTGCTTCTCTTTGGCTCCAAGAGATCCAATGGTGTGTCAAGCAGCAAATCTTCATGCATACCTAAGGACAGACATCTTACTGACCTTTTAGTATCAGTAAGAAAAGGGCTTCCCTTATAAAGTACAAAGAGACATGCAGAATGAGTGTAAAATCCAAGTCCCACTCTGCTATTGCTGCTTTATTATTTGTGCATGCATTTTGATAGTATTCGATTAAACTAAATGCCTGAACTGGAACAAATACCTAATTGCAACAACTTCCGTTGACCCAATAAGCTACAATAAATAATGAAAGTCCAACAATTAAAAAACAATATCCTCAAAATCATATGCTATCATTAAAGAAAATATACACAATCATCATCTCAAGTACTGCATATCTCTGTTGGGAATAATTGGATTCTGACTTGGAAACAGCCTGACTTTAAATAGACCATTGAAAACAGTGCCTCTTCAAACCCTCAGCCCTGGATTACCAGGATGCTAAATTGGGGAGTTTAAAATAACAGACCCTTACAATTAAGTAAGACCCTTAAGGGGAATACAATCAACTTCCATACAAATCCCAGGGATAGTAATACCTTTTTATTTTCCATCTTTTAATTCTGCCTTGATAGAGCTTCTAGAGCCCATGAGGATCTAATTTTGGGGGAAAAAGAGAAAGAGAACAGGTTTCTATTGTCAAAAATGAGGGAAAAAATGAAAACAGCTTCTTTAGGGTTTCTGGTTTTTAAATAAGAGAGGGTGCAGAGTTTTAATGCATATTTGTAGAGAACCACAGAACCCCAAGCTGGTTAAATAACCTTCCAGGAAAATGCTGTGCATTAAATTAGAAACAAAAAGAAAAATTACTTACCCTGAAAATTTCTTCTGATTTCTGGAGACTGTGGAGTTTAGCACCTCAGTGGCTGCCTTCACTTACTGACAGCAGACATGCCCAAGCAAAGCAAACTTTGCCTTTCCAAGGACACTGAAACTGTGGAAATGAACAGAAAGAAAATCACCCATTTTTGCCTCTAAGGTGAAATCACTTGTGGGCTGCTCTTACAGCTTTCCTATTAGACCTTACTGCATGCTTCATAGCTGCTTTCAAATCCATGCGTTTCCTCTAGAGGATTTGGGAGGGACCCTGAACTGATCTGTGCTGGGGTTAGCCCTTTAGAGGCTCTGTCCTTGGTGCTGAAAGCGAGGTGTAGCAGGCAGAAGCAGGATCTGTTTTCTATCTGTCTCTCCTCTTTTCCCTCTGAGCCTCTATCTGCTGCGTGCTATGTTTTTTTAGTACATGTGTGTTTCCCCCTCAGTGCTCTTTTTATCCGTTATTCTACTGTCTTTCCTTCTATGCTTTAATTTCTCTTGAATAACTCTAACCTTCCTCAGCTTAATTGCTTGGGCAGCTTTTGGTGGGTGTAAAGATGATCGCTACAGAAGAAGCCACAGATCAACAAATTGCTACCACAAGTGGTTAATAAAAATCTGTAAAATTTAAAACACAATTGACAGAATAATTGAACTTGGAGGTGTAAGCCTGTCTGGGAAAAGAAGGTTAAAGAAAATATATTACAGTGGAAGCAAAACTGAGGCGTGGAATATAACTGGTGATAAAAAGACGAGATAAGCTTAATATGGTGAGATATGTTAAATATTTGTTTAACAGCACTCCTTGCATTCAGAAACATTTACCGATTCGTTCTCACTGCTCTTCTGAGATATATGTGAGTAAGCTTTCTTAACTCAACTTTAGAACTAGCTGAAGTGGGATGCAATTAAGGGCAATGCCAGTAAGTCTCTGAAGCAGCACTAGAACTTAATCTTACCATGGTCACCTATTCATATAACATCTTACCACGGAATCTTAACTATTCCTTGTTCTCTTGTTTTTGAGCTCTTCTTCCTTCAGACAGGGTGGCAAGTCTTTCACTCCTTTCTCTGCCAACAGTGGATGTGCTTGGCAGCTGCAGTGCAGACAGTCATGGGGAGTCTGGTCCAAGTCTGACTATGATGGAGACCTCTGCTGGTTGAGAAAGAAGCAGCAGTAGCAACAAGGTTTAAATATGGCTATTCCTAACAACCACATTAATTGAGCATATACTATTAATCAGTCATTTTGATTCACTCTCTCTTTTAATCTTATCAACAACCCTAAAATGTAGGTATTATTTTTATGTCCCTAATTTACAGATAGGAAAACTGAGGCTTAGAGAGGTTAAAATAATTTCTGAAGGTCACACAGCTAACAAATAGTGGAGCCTGGATTTGGATCCAGACATCTTAATTCCGGAGCATGTTCTCTTAATTCTTCAAAAGGTGAAAATTTTAGATTTCCCAGGAGACTGACAATATGTCATAGAGAATAATAATTATAATGACAAAGATGATGATATCAATCATACAATATTTGTATGGTGACTAATAATTTATAAAGCATTTTCTCATTCATGTTCTTGTCTGCATCTTACATAAATCCTCATGAAACCTGCTTTTACAGAGGCTGCTATGGATTGAATTGTATCCCTCACCCTCTATTCCCCCCAAATTCATATACTAAAATCCTTACCTTCCAAATATGACTATATTTAGAGATAAAATCTTAAAAGAAGTAACTAAGTTAAAATGGTGTCCTTAATCCAATCTGACTGGTGTCTTTATAAGAAGTCAAAGAGATATCAGGGAGTCACACACAGAGAAAAAGTCACATGAGAAGGCAGCCTCTATAAGCCAAGGAAAGAGGCCTCAGAAGAAACCAAACCTGCTGATGTGTTGAACTAGAATTCCTAGCCTCCAGAACTGTGAAAAAATAAATTTATGTTGTTTAAGCTACCCAGTCTGTGGCATTTTATTATGTCATTCCTGGGAAACTAATACAGAGACTTAGAAAGAGTAGAACCGATATCGAAGGTTGCTCATGATTCATAGGGCATACATACATTGTTATGTGACATAACGATAATGAATGTGCCCTAAAGCTAGAATTCCCAGTTTGAATGTGAACCCTTAGTCTCTTCTTCTGTGGGTCAGGGGATCAAGAGAATAGGTACTGTCCAGAGTTGGTATGTCCGATTTGTAAAATTGGAGAGAGTGTGTGAGTAGATTGAAGCAGCAGGGTAGTTAAAGTTCAAGGTCTTGGGCACCTGGGTGGCTCAGTTATTTAGGCATCTGACTCCTATTCAGGTCATGATCTCGGGGTCCTGGGATAAATCTTGTGTTGGGCTCCCTGCTCAGCACAGAATCTGCTTGTCCCTCTGCCCCTCCCTCCACTCATGCTCGTGCTCATGCTCAATCTCTCTCTCTCAAATAAATAAATAAAAATTTTTTTTTAAAAAAAGGTCTTAACTGCTCATTTTTAATACCATGGGTCCACCTTTGAGTATCCTATGTTTATTTTCTTAAACATTTGAAGATACTGTGTCTTATAATAATGTTGTCTGATAATACATGAATGTAGCAGGGTAGGGAATGTAGCAGGGAAGGCTAAACTTTCTGTGTTGGGATCCCATGGTGTATCCTCACAGGGCAACCGTAAATGTTGCTTGCAAATCTTTCCTCACCATTTTTGCTATGCCTTTTTGGGGCAAAGTTCAAAGGAAGATAATGAGTGATGAACATTCTTATTCTAATTCTATATAGGACCAGTGGGTGGAGGAATTAACTGCCTTGCCCAAAGTCATAGATCTTGGCAGTCCTCAAGCTGGATCAGGTGGCTCGCTGGTAGACTCCCTGACTGCCTTGGTGAATAGGATTGGTGTAGGAAATGAAAGGAGGTGGTGAGTGAGGCAGTCCTTTCTTTCAGGACATCCCTGTAGGTGAAGATCAGCAATTGCTCCTTTTAATCTGGCACTTTTCATTCATATAACACTGAACAAGTTTAATTATTTTAAGTAAATGGAAGTCTTATTCATGATTGGCATTGAAGATTTTGAGATCTGCCTTCTGGGAAGAACTCCAGGACGCCTACAGAACAGACATCCTTGGGCAAAAATCAAGAAAAATGCAGATAATTTTCCTCATCTTCCTTCCAGGAACCCATCTCAGTAGCATGACTGGAACTTTCTCACGTACCAGCCAACAGTGCTTCATGAGGAAGTTTTTATCTCTTGAACTTGCAATGGGAGGTTTAGAGTAAGAGTTAAGAGGCAGTGGGTTTATGATACATAGGCATGCTCAGTGGTTTTGTTTCAAGGAGAATTGGTGTAAAACTTGTGGTAGAAGTATTTCCCTCTCACTTTTGCAGTGCTGTTCCAGGGTAGCAATTGCTGGTTTCATCATTGGTGTCTTACTTTCAGCACCAAAGATCAAGTGCAACATGGCTTTTTTGGCCCTACTTTAAACTTGCACAGAGCTTACACTCAGCAAGACAGTATGGAGACCCAATGCGGAGGTGTGGGGAGCCAATTTAGAAGGCCTTGCATGAACAGAAGAACATTTTGTTTCCATGTTTCACCACAAGTAGCATTTCTCACTGTGAGAAGGAAGATTTGATTATGTTGATCTTCAATTGCATGAGTACTGATCTAGCCACCTGGCGTGTTTTTCACTGGAATCAGGCCTCATTGTTGTAGAGTTCAAATGTAAGTTGGCAAATGCAGTAAGTGGTCCAGACAGTATGGTTGCTTCTTCCCGATCCCAGCCCCTATTCTTCTCCAATGACACTGTGGTCTCATCATAGATGAGAACTATCTGAGAAAGCCTTGGATCTAATATTTGGATTCATTCTGCTACTGTCAAAAATTATTTGAAAGAGAAAAAAAGCTCAAGTGATTTATTATTGGTCAGTACTAAGCTTCAGTCTTGGTTCCTTTCTACTAGAGAATGGCAGTAAATAACATGTTAGGCTTCGCAACCAATCAGATCACTCTTTTACAGGTAGCACAGTGAAGGTAAAGAAGAAAGTGATAGTTGTCTTTATATTCAGATCTACTGTTCTATGTGCTTGTATCTTACTTCCTTTTTTAATGTAAACCCTTCTTCACTTTTCCGACTATTTTCTTCCTGTTTTTTCTCCCCTTTATCAGATAATCTTTTATTATTCTGGATTTCCTCAATTTCTTCCAATATAGTCTATATTTCTTTTCTTCTTCCCCAAAATATATATAAATGGGAATGGGGTTGGGCTAGAATTAGAAAATTTCTATCATGATTAACTTATCATTTGTTCGAAAGGATTTTGGGTTGATGAGTATGGTAAGTTATATTTCCCCAAAATGACCACAATTGTATTTCCCATCCCTCACGTTGCTTGGGAATTTTGTCACTTTACCATCAAGAGGTAGAGTCTCATATCTCTCTTCTTGAGCCTGACAGGCCTTTGTAACTGCCTTAACTAATGTATAATGGCAAAAGGGACTATGTTATCTCTGAGACCAGGCCATGAAAATGCCATGCACTTCCATTTTGTTTTCCTGAGACACTTGCTTTTGGAACTCAGTCATCATGCTGTGAGAAAGCCCAACCAGGCCATGGAGGAGTCTACATGGAGAGGAACAAAGATGGTCGTCCCACAGACCTGGCTGTGTTTCCAGCTGAATGCCAACTTCAACCTGCCACCCATAAGAGTGAGTCATTTTGAAAGGGCATCCTCCAATCTCCAACTGAAGTGTACCAGTTGAGAGCTTGTGGAGCAGAGAGAAGCTTTCATGGCAAAGCTCTGCCTTAATTTCAGATTCATGAACAAAATAAATGTTTGATACTGTTTTAAGTTAATAATTTTATTGTGTAGCAATAGATAATAGGTACACCGAGACTCAGTTTTTCTTGAATTTGTTGAATTAGTAGTCAGAAAAGCACAACTCAAATTCCATCAAATCCCATCACATTTTGAAACAATTACTGATTTGTTATTTAGTGTGTTTTGTTTGAATCTCAGATGCTGTTTGTCTTAGAAGTTTTATAAAACCCTATTACTCAAAGTATGGGCCATGGACCAGCATCAGCTTCACTTTGGAAGCTGCTAGAAATGGAGAATTTTAGACCCCACACCAGACTTACTGAACCTAGAATCTACATTCTTAACAAGATGCTCAGGATATTCACTGAAGTTTGAGAAACACTGGTTTAAAGAACAAGCTTGCAGGTTGCCGATGTAGACACTAGACAGTTTATTATTTGCTTTTATTGCCACCCTAGAAGTCAGGAGTCTGTATGTATGGGAGGTGGGGAATGAAGGAAATGGAGGACAAGTATTAAAACAGAAGTAGAAATGGGTGGAAAGGTGAGGACCTGGGAGCTGAGAAGGGGCCTTGAGATGCTAGATTGTGTGAGGCCTGTTTCAATAGTTTCTCTCTTGGGGGTTTGGGATATTGTAAGGAATAAGATGGAGGGATAATAGAGGTATTTTATTTTTTTTCATAATTGACAACATTATATTATAGAGTAGACTGTGCTTTTCTTGAAAATAATATATATGTTTATTTTGTAAAAATAGTTTTAAGGCCCTTTAGGAATTCCAGGAGGAAATGTTCTCTGAGATTGGAAATACACTATTATTATTGTTGCCATAAGTTGGGGTTTGAGTGTTCGCACACCATGTCTCTCTTAGGTAAGTGACTTTATAATGGTTTGATCCCTGCCCTAGAGTACAAAGGAGCCCATTTATCTTCATATCTGATTTTTCAAGATACTCGGCATGTATAAAGTATATCTATAGTCCATTCTCTATGGGTTACATTTTCTAATTCTCAAAAGTTTAGTTCTCACCAGCAGACAAGACTTGTAGAACTTTGTATGTTAATGACAATAATCTTGCGTTCAGTGGTAGCTTTTGTTCCCTCCACAGCCCCTTAGTAAACACGTCATTGATGTCCAGATACTTACTGTACTGCTATGATTGAAATATGGTCACTTCCAGAAAAAAAAAAGACAATTAAAAATTGTCTGGTTTGAAAAAGGACAAATACAACCATCAAAACAAAGGTATTTGGTGCCATTAGAGCTCTTAAGGGAGTTAAAAACTCAGATTTATTAGGATGGTATCCTTATTTCTGGAAATGGCTCTTTCCTCTTGTTTTCTCTTAAGAAAAGATTTTTCTTTCTCAAACAGGTTTCAACTCTTTTTGTTTTAAATATGCCATATAAAAGGGCTGATGGTCATCAGGCTCTGATTATATGAGGATACTTAGTAGAACCATAACTTGTAGCTTAGGGAAGCAGATTGTGTTTATATCCATCCTGACCACACCTCTGAAATGAGACACTAGACAGTTTCAATGTAGTCATGCCGCCTATGCCTTAGGAATAGAAAAGGAGAGGAAAATATGTGAGTATATTCCCCTACTCATAGAGGTATCCAAGTGTGCTTTCCAATACACAAAGGGAAGAATCAAGTTTATTATTTTGGCTGGAGCTTTGGCAAATAACCGAAAATCCCCCTTCTCAACTGAACTAAATGATAAGAAGTTGGTTATCTCACAGAAGAAGCTCAGAGGTAGGTGACTTCACACTAATTCATCAGGAATCCTTTCTTTCCTTCTGTTCTGCCAATCTTAGCATATAGTTGTCCTCAGGCTTGCCGCATGGTTGCTCTAGGTCTTCATATTCTCACACCACATCCAGAGGTGGAGAAAGAGACCTGCCTGTAAGATTGAAGAAGCCTTGAGACACCTGGGTGGCTCAGTTAGTTAAGCATCCGACTCTTGATTTTGCCACAGGTCATGATCTCAGTGTTGTGAGATGGAATCCACATCTGGCTCTGTGCTGGGCATAGTGCCTGCTTAAGATTTTCTCTCTCCCTCTGCCCCTCCCCTGCACTGCACTCATTCTCTCTCTAAAATATCTAAGTAAGTAAGTAAGTAAATAAATAAATAAATATTTAAAAAAGACTGAAGAAGCCCTGCCCCAGAAGTCCCTCAGCAAATTCTCTTTATGTTTCATTTGTCAGATTTATATCACATGCCCATTCTTGAACCAATTACTAGCAAAGAGATAAGAACACTGGTATTAACAGATTTATCAGGACATTCCTGAGTTACAGGGGAAAAGACTGGGTACCTGAACAAAATATGAAGTTTGCTAGTGAACAAAAGAATAGGTTGTGGTGAATGGCTACCTTGGAAATTAAAATGGACCCCCAGCACCGTTGTTAAAGAGAATCACCTAAAATGCTATAAAGACTATTATAGTCACATTAAAATGATTTTAAAAAGTACAACAGTCATGCCACTCCAACTAATTTCATTATGCAAATTTCATTCTAGTCTTTGTGCACATGTTATATATTTTTATATAGTTGAAACCTTAATTTTATAGTCCATGTTTATCAGGCAAATTATTGTGAATAATATTTGTACACATTTTACATTATTGTTATCACCTTTAATGACCAAATTCTTTTTTTGAATTGATTTTAATCCAGTCTCTATCTTTTGAAACTTTTACTGTCGTTAATACAACTTTCAGAAACCTTTAAAGGGGATATTTGTATTAAAGGAACATGAAGCGTGAGGTTGTTATCAGCATATTAGGAAGAGCAAGGGCCAGTAGCTGAGAGATCATCAGACTTGGAGTCTGAGATGAGAGTTTTGTCTTAACCCTGCTACTTGTTGACTGTGTACCTTTTGACTGGCTTATTAATTTTGTGACCTCAGTTTCCTTTCTTGGAAAACATGAATTTGGAGTAAGTAACATCTAAGATCATTTTCAGCTCCTATTGTCCATAATTTTATGAATTCTAAGATTCTCTGAAAAGCCCGAGTGCTTGGGCCTCAGGCTAGAATACTGACTTAGTAGAGGCATCAAGATTGAACACTAGTGGCCACATTATGCCTGCAGAAAACTTGGGTTTAGCCAGCTCATTTTTATGTAAAGTGAATGCGAGTACTTTTTCGATTGAACAGGCACTATCCCCTTAGACTACAGTGTTCATTGATGTTTTGCATTAGGATGCTTCATAGTCTCATAGTCCTTGTTTTGCCTCTGACGGGCTTTGAGTTTGCAACCCCTGGAAGAAGGTGAGACTGGTGATTCAATGAATCACCCACCTGAACTCAGCACCTAGCTTTCCATGGAAGTTTTCCTTTGGAGTATTGTTGAAAGGAAGCTTTATTTGTTCGCAAGATCTAGTGATGGTTTCCATGTTATACACATAAACACCTTGTCAGGCACCAGAGACAGGTTGGAGAGGATGATTGATGGGAGTGGGCTTGTGAAATCACACCTGCTGTCACAGCAGATGGGGAAAAAAGCCGGAGTAACCTGTGGAATTGCTGATCCTTTTTGAAAATTCATCCTAAAAACATTATTTGAGTTCTTTTACATACTTAAGAAAGAGTCAGTATCACAAACCCGGCTCTAGGGGAGTGACTACTCTATGAGTTTTCAGGAGTATAATTTCAAAAAAATAATAAGAAGCCTTCAGCAACCAGGTGAATTGGTGTTTGAGCTCTGAGGTGATGAGGCAACTCTTTTCTTTGGCAGGCAAAAAAAAAAGTCATTCAAACTGCAATTTCTGGCTGGGTGCCCACAGGGCATATAAGCCTATCTTCAGTGCATGCTATCCCAGTCCACCCATAGCACTGCCTTTGGGGCACAGAATGCATCTTAGAGAAAGAGAGAGAGAGAGAAAAAAAAAAGAGAGAGAGATGACATTGACTTTGTACAGAGCAAACCAATGAATGGGCAATGGGAAGCATGGCGATTTATACCAACTGGGAAGCCGCATGGACCCAAGGAGGGGGCTCTGAGGTTACTGTTTTAACTTTGTTGGCTCTGTCCTGTGCAATTTAGGATTATGCTATCCTAATTTTACCTGATGCACATTAAAAAAATTTATCCAACATAAATTCCACTATGTTTACTGCACTGTTTCATAGAAGGTACAAGGTGTAAAGTTTGGGTGAGGAGAATATGCACACGTGTGGAGCTAATAAGCAGGGGATGAGTTTAACAGGACTAGGCAGTAGGCTACAAGGGAGGGGGTCAAGGCTATGATTAAAT
Source organism: Mustela putorius furo (assembly GCF_011764305.1). NCBI lineage: Eukaryota > Metazoa > Chordata > Mammalia > Carnivora > Mustelidae > Mustela > Mustela putorius. The sequence goes on from NW_025421987.1 coordinate 39,273,618, forward strand.
CCAGAGGAATCCTACAGACAGAACTGTAGGTGAAGAGGAAAGGGCACATCTTCTAAGCGGAATAAGACTTTCCAGAGAAGCTGGAAATTGATTTGAGTGTTAGAGAGGCTAGGAGTAAGGTTTGCGGTATGGTGCAGTTTCATATACCAGAGTTTCGTATACCAGTGTCTAAAGTCTCAGGCAGTTCAGTTACTCACTTCCTTAGTCATGCGTACAAGCATTCATTCGTTTGGTCAACAAATATTCATTGAGCATCAGTTCAATGCCAGGCCCGTTTTCGGTGGATAATCATGACAGACAAATCCCCGCTCTGATAAGGGAGACAGAGAATAACGCCAGCGAACAAAGGAAAGTTTCAGGTAGTGATTAGCATTATGCAGAGAGAGGTAGAACTGGGTGATGTGACAGCGATTGGGTGACTACAACAGAGTAGGTGCTTTCTTTGCTTCTCTGAAGAGATGATGGCTAACGACGATCTGAACGACAGAAAGCAGCCAGCCGTGCAAAGGTCAGGGGGAAGAGCATTTCTGGCAGAGGGAACAGCTGGTGCAGAGGCCCCGAGATGGGAACGTGTTTGGCACTTTTGAGGAGGCCAGTGTCACCGGAGTGTAGTGGATGACAGGAGGGGTGGAACAAGGTGGGACTAGAGAGGGAATATGCCAGATGGTATAGGAGTTTGGATTTTATTCTAAGTGGGATGGAAGATATTTGAAGGCTGAACAGAGAAATGATATATGCAGATCCCTCTGTATATGAGAATGGGTCACAAGAGGAGGAAGAGAGGAAGCAGCGGCCAGGGAAGGGACCGGTGTTGCAATCCAGAAGCACACTGGCGTTCCTTGGACTCCAGTGGTGGTACTGGAGATTGGGGGAGACATGATTACATTTGGGTTATGTTTTGGGGTATAGAGTTGACCGGACTGAACAATAGATTGGATGCGACCAAGAGGGAAATGGAGTTGCCAAGACAGTGAATTGGACTCGCTTATTAAGAATGATCTGGTTTCTCTGAAACACTTATAGAATCTCTCTCACAGCACTGAGCTCTCCAAACAAAAGTAAGCATATTGTGGAAATAAAGACCAACCAAATGAGAAAACCAAAGGTTATTTCCTCGGAGCTCTTTAATAGCCAGGGAGTCAGCCATTGTCACTAGATGTGGCAGAGACTCAAAGGCAGGCAGCTTTATAGTGAAAGAAGGGAAGGCTCTAGGGATGGCCTGGGGAAGCTCTACATGTGCTACAGCAGGGTGTCCAGTGTGACTGGTTAGGGGTGCATATTTGTCTTTCTGTGTTTGGTCCTAAGTTGGAAGTGGGGAAAATCATTAGGGAAGTGGAGAGGCCAGTACTAAAACAACTGGAATGAGAAGAGGAATGAAGAGGGTAAAGAACAGTTAAAGCTTCCGTGTCGGGTTGGAGAGAGTGGCTGAGCTGACCCAGGAGGGGCTACTTCTCCAGCCAGGAAGGCTCCTTCTCCCTGCCGCTCAGAAGGATTCCTGAGTCAACGGAGCCTACGCTGGGCTTCTGTTTCTCAAGCTCTACCAACGTAGAGAATCCCTACTGCCTCTGTGTGAGAGCCTCTTCTGGCTTGGGGGGCAGACGTGGGGTGCGGGAGCAGGGAGGAGAGGAACACTCCTTCCTTGTATCCCGACTGGTTTTTCGCAAGCACTTGCACATCCTTTGCTTGGGGTTTGTGTGTATCTAATCCTTGGAGTCCTTTACACAAGACAGAGAGGGATACAATATCAAAGTTGAGAAAAAAAATCTTAAAATAAGTGTCTTAAATTTCACTTACCCAGTTTTTCTGTGGATAAATACACACACACACACACACACGCACGCACGCACGCACGCACAGAGTTTGAATGTTTGAATAAGATTCAATTAGCTTTTTTGTTGAGTTCACCAAGTAGATACAACTCAGATTGTCTTACTGCCCTATTCCTCTGCCACCATACTCTCAGTCAGTTCTAATTTAAAGTATTCTGTCCCATAAGTAAATTCATATCTGTCAGATCATGTGTTCTGACTTTTGATTTCTAGCATATGGTCAAGGTGTCAATCAGCTTCCTTCCCTGTTCACCTCAGTGACTGAGGTAGTATGCCCTAAATGATCCCCAAAGTGACATACTGTGAATTTTTGTCCTTCTCCAAGTCAGTGTTTTAGACTCAGTTTCCTCATAGTATTTCCATTCAAATGGTGGTTTTCCTGTTGAGTTGTGTTTCAGAAGCCATGCCCTGGCAGGTTCCCTTGAATCCTGAATCCATTGTACTTTCTGTCCTCCACACCTCTGAAAGTGCGTCAGGAGGGCCAGCATTTCTGATCCTACAAAACCCTAGTGTATTTTGTCATCAGCTTTCCAAGGGATGGCCTTGGAGTGACTGACTACCTGCTTTTCTCTGTTCCTTTGAAGGAAAGCATGTTGTATTGTTTCACAAAACTCTCTTCTTACCTTGCCTCCTTCCACAGAAAAGACTAATGTAGTCTTGGAACATATCGCAAATTTTTTTTTCTTTTGAGTGTGTGTGTGTGTGTGTGTGTGTGTGTGTGTAAGTGGGTTCCATGCTCTGTGTGTAGAGCCCGGTGTGGGGCTTGAACTTATGACTCCAAGACAAAGACTTGAGCTGAGATCAAGGGTGCGATGCTTCATCAATTGGCCACCTAGGCACTCCTGCCCTTGCTTTTTTTCTTTTGAAATCACTCAAGTAAAACAAAGTCTCCTCTTGCTTTCAAGTCATTTGCCACTAATGTTCAGAGCAAAATCTGCTTCCTCAAGGAGGAACAACTCTCCTAAGACTTGGGGAAGTGTGTCTGCTCTCAATTCTTGGGAAATTCCCCCAGGCAGGTATCTCCCATCAGCTCTCATCTACTCATCAGTGATTTTTCTTCTAAAGGAACCACTTGAGGCCGAGCCAGAGGCTTGTCAAGTGCTTTAGGGCTTTTGGGGAGCATGGAGGAAGGGAGAGAGGCTGGGTGAAGAAGGGGGCATGACGGAAGGGTTTATGAATCTGTTACTAAATACCAATAATGCCTTTTCTGGAGGAAGACTTCCTGAATTCTAGGAAGGAGAATGTAAGTTACTTTTGTTTTATTTTTGTCCTATTTTTAATACCTGGGAGATACTTTCAGAAATCTCTGTAAAATGAAGGCCAAGTGCATACAGCCCTAGTCTAGTTAAGGGATGCCAAGCTGGTATGTCCAAGGATAATGATGCACCCCAGTAAAAACATGAACATCAAAATGAGGCGGTGTTAAATTCATAATCACCTAGTCAATAAAATGTACAACATTATGAAAAGACTTCAATTATTCACAAATTGGCTAGGCAAGGTAACTAAGTTCCATACCAGTCTTTATTCCTCACGCAGTAACAGAAACTGGCAAAGAGAGACAATAAGGCATAAAGTACTTTCAAAAGTTATTGGCCTTGTGATTGAAAATCTAGATAAGTTTGCTTTCCAGTTTGAAATTAATTCAAAGTGGGGAGGGGTAGCTAGTATATTGCAATGTAGGTTGTTGCAGTTAGGATTCAAAGAGTTAAATAGAAAACATTTCTATTTATACTATTTAAATATCTTAGTTGCATATAAAACATCAATTTTTCTTATTAGAAGATCTCCCTTGGTGATACTTATGGGACCAAGACTTTGTGGAAAATGGTTGATGGGATCTTAAGTTTAAAAAGATTTAGCAGTCTGATTAAAGTAAAGGAAATGTCCACAAAACTTCAAAACTATGTGACCTTAGGCTGTAGAAGGACAAGTTTACAAAACTAGGGAAAAGAATGTTCTCTGTGCTGCAGACTGTCCAAGCCATCTTTGGAATGTGCAGCCAGAGCACATTTTAAGCAGGATGGTCCTGTCAGTGGAGGTATTCATGATGATTCATGATGGCGGACTGACTCACAAGGTGTCTCTCATACTAACTACGCTTTGTGATCACCCCTAAATTTTTTTTTTTAAATTGGAGGGTAATTGACAAACTGCCCATATTTGGAGTATGCAATTTGTTGAGTTTTAATGTAAATGTAACACACCTGCAAACATCACTAGGAAAGATGGTGAACAAATGCGTCACCCACAATAGTTTCCCTGTGCCCATTTGTAATCCCTCCCAACTACCCCCTTGTGTATCCAATCTCCATTCCCAGGCAACCGCTTCTATGTTTTCTATCATTATGAATTAGTTTGCATTGCTAAGAATTTTCTTCAAATAGAATCATACAGCATGCACTCTTTTTTGCCTTTTACTCAGCATATTGCCATTCACTCAGTTATTTTGTCTGATTCATATTGTGTGTGTATGAATAATTCATTCCTTTTTAACACCATGTAGTATCCCATTGTTTATCCATTTCCAGTTTTTGATTATTACAAACAGAGCAGCTATGATCATACACATACAAGTCTTGGTGTGGATACGTGCTATATTTCTTAGGGATAAACACCCAGGAAAAGTAGAATGGCTGGATTGTACGATAGGCGTAAAAGAGTACCACGCTGTTTTCTAAAGTGGTGGTACTATTTACATTCCCGCTGACAGCTTAGGAAAGCTCCAGCTCTGCCGCGCCCTTGCTGATCCTTGTATGGCCAGTGTTTTTATTTTAGTCACATCAGTAGATGTGAGGTGATAGCTCTTGGCGGTTTTAGCTTGTGTTTTCCTAATGAGTAATGATGTCAAGCATATTTTCACATACTTCTTTACCATCAGTATATCTTCATGTCAGTGAAGTGTCCCTTCAAACCTTTTCTTCATTTTATACATTTTATTTTCTGATTCTTGAGTTTTGAAAGTTCATTATGCATTCTGGATACAAGAGTTTTAACTGATCGTTGCTTTGCTAATTTTTTTTTATCTGTATCTGCTTTTCATTTTATTTTTAATAGTGTCTTTGGAAGAGCAAAAGTTAAAAATTTTGATGAAGTCCAATTTACCAAGATTTTCTTTTCAATGGCTTGTATTTTGGTGTCTTATTTAAGAAATTTTGCCTAACCCAGGTCACAAGGATTTTCTTTTTCTTTTTTCTTTTTTCTAGAAGTTTTATAATATCAGGTTGTATAGTTAGGTCTATGATACATTGTGAGTTGATTTTTGTTTATGGTACAAGACATAGATTGGAGTTCATATTGCTTCTACTACCAGTTGTTGAAAAAACCACTTTTTTCTCCATTGAGTTTCTCTTGCCCCTTTATAAAAAATTAATGTCCTTATATGTATAGGTGTGTTTCTGGATTCTCTGTAATTCCATTAATCTACTGTTTATATTAATACCAGGACCACACTGTCTTGATTACTGCAGCTGTATAAGGCTTAAGACCAGGTAGTGTCAGACCTCTCTGATTGCTCTTAGTTCTTGAAGTTGTTTTGCTCTTCTAGGTACTTATTTCCATATGAAATTTAAAATCAGCTTTCATTTTTTATCAGAAAAGTCTGTAGGGATTTTGATTGGAATTACATGTACTCCATAATTTAATTTGAGGTCTTCCCCAAATTTCAATATTGGAATTTTTTACTGAAGTTTTCAACTCATGAATAAAGATATATCTCTTCATTTATTTAGGTCTAGTTTATCACAGCAATATTTTATAGTTTTAAGTGTATAGATCTTTCATTTTTGTCAGATTTATCTCTAAGTATTTTATATTTTTAATGCTATTGGCAATGATAGTCTATAATCTCAATTTCCAGTTGTTTGTTGGTAGTATATAGAAATACAATTGTTTTTTATATATTGATCTTATATTCTGCAACCTTGAACTTACTAGGTTTAGAGCTTTTTAAATGTATTTCATTTGTATTTAATAAATAGATGGTTTTGTCATTTGAAAAAAAATGACAGTTTTATTTTTTTCCAATCTGGCTGACTTTTATTTCTCTCTCTTTCTAAATAAATAAATAAATAAAATTTGTACTGTGCTGCATTTTTGATAGTTTCTGTTTTAAATGTCAAGTTTCCTAATCTTTTCTTCTGTGATGTCTAGCCTGCCATTAATCCCATTCAGTACATTTTTTATCTTCCAAATTGTAGTTTTCATGTCTAGAAATTCAAATTTTTTTTTTCCTTTGGATGCCTGCACTTTACTTTCTGAATGCAGTTGTAATCATGATTTTAATGTCCTTATCTGCCAGATGTAATATCTGGATCATTTCTGGGTCATTTTTGATTGATTTTTTTCCCATCCTTCATTATAAGGAGTTAATAACTATTGGAACTAACCCCTGAGTGACATTTAAAAATTTCTGTTCAACAACTGATTAACAGGCCAAAAATTAAACAGTCCAAATTATAACATAAACCAGAAGAGCCATGCAAAATGTCTTTAAGGAGAAGCATATACATTATGAATTGATTGTTAGGAACCTGGAAGTTAAAGTACATTACTAATGAGAAGAAGGTGATGAATGACAAGCGACAAGAGCAGCAATGACAGAGAAATACAATTAGAGATTCAGAGAAAACTAAGTGCACATGAGAAAGTCATGTTGTAACAATGAAGTAAATTACACTGTATGGTTTGAGCAATTGATGGAAATGGAAAAGCAGCATTTTCCGAAGCAATGAAACAAAATCTCAGATATTTCAGGAAGATGAAGAGGACCAACTGACGTTTTGTATTCATGTGTAGTTTCTTTGGGCTTGTCATAATTACTAGATTTAATAATATTCCTATAATGTGTTTAGTTTTCCCTCTTGCAACTAATTTGTCTTTTTTATAAGCTATTTTTCTTTCAGAGAACCTGTCCCTATTAATTTCCTCCAAAGTTTCAAGCTTTGTTCTCTTTTTAAATAAAAAAATATTTTTGTTCTTGCTGTTTAATATTAGCGGTATCTTCAGTTGCTTAAGAGATATTTGATGAAGTGTTACTTCTTGGAAACTTAAACTCATACTCATTAAGAAACACATATTGAAAAACTCTCACACAACCACTTAACCCTCTTAATGTTTTTTTTTTTAATTTTTTTTAACATCAAAGAAAACAATTTTTGGATGGAATAGTTCTTGTTTTAAAGAAATTGTTTTCTGAAGTTCAGTGATGCCTAAGGTTTCCTTTTAGGTCATTTTTTCTGTCACATTGAAATAAAATTTTATCTCATAGCTTTTATTTAGGAAGAAGAGGTATATATATTAACAACCTTTGTGTTGGGTGAGAAATTTATCATTCTTTTGTTTCTTTCCTGTCTCCTCTCCCACGTCCTGGATTTTATTAATGAAATTGAACATCTTGGGGATGCCTTGGTTGCTCAATTGTTAAGCATCTGCCTTCAACTCAGGTCATGGTCACAGGGTCCTGGGATTGAGCTCTGGTCAGCAGGAAGCCTGCTTCTCCCTCTCACACTCCCCTTGCTTCTTCTATTCCTTCTCTCACGGTCTCTCTCTCTCTGTTTCAAATAAATAAACAAATTTTTTAAAAAAGAAATTGGACATCTTATATTCAGATTATTTTTGTTATCTTTCAGATTATTTATTATCTTTCTGACTAAAGAATTACATTTGGCATTACTATTACTTTAAAAAACAGTGAGTAGCAATATTTTTTTATTAGTACTATGGGTGGTTTTCCCTGGGATACAGACATGGAGATATGGTACAGTTCAGTGTGTCCCTGCTCAATCTTGCTTTCCAGGACCCTTGTTCCTAGAGAGGATTTCCTACATCTTCCCTTTTATGCCTCTCCCCCAGATGCCACCACCATTGCTGTTTCTTGTAATTGAAATGTTTTCAATTTTGTCCTTCAGCTTTCTGCAATAGTCAATCTGTTACTCATTTGTTTTTATATCTGTTTTTAATTCTCACAATAATGGCTTGCTTGTTTTAAGTCTCCATGAAATCTTTCCTTCTTTTATATTGCTTTCTCTTTATTATTAATGATTTTAGTTTCATAAATAAAATGTTCTTTCTTGAGAATTCTAAAAGAAACAAGAACATTTAGGGGAAATTTCTCCTTCAAAGAAGACATTTTTTTCCCCTTCCATTTGAATGATCTTTTTCTTTGTGATTATTTATATATATTTTAGAATTACATTTTAATTTTTTATTGGCTTTTAGCAATATGTATTTGTATTGCATTTTATTCCTTGTTATAGGGTTTGTAATACACATCTGTAATTTTTCATTGTCTGTCTACAGTTAATATTAACATGAATAATATTCACTTCATTTTACGTGAAATGTAATAATATTTCAACCATAAAGGTCCATTTATTCCCACCCATATTCCTTAGGTTATGTTTATTATATGTATTTCATCTACATACATTATAAACTCCAACAAGGTAATGCTATTGTTTTTGCTTTAAACAATTTGAAATATTTTAAGGAAATGAGAGGAATAAGTAGTCCTATATATTTACCAGGTATTAACAACTTCTAATGCTCTTCATTCCTTATTGAAGATTTTTATTTCTATTTGGTTTCATTTTCCTTTAGCTTGAAGAACTTCTTTATACTTTCTGATAGCCCACCTCTACTGCAGATTAATTCTTTCAACGTTCTTTATTTTGTCTTCTTTTTTGAAGTATATTTTTGCTGGATATAGAATCCTGGATTGACTCTCCCCCGCCCCTTTCATTACTTTGAAGGCACCAAGTCTCTCTTTATCTTTGATATTCAGCAGTTTGACTATAATACTTCTACCTGTGGTTTTCCTTGTATTTATTCTGCTTAAAATAAATGTGACTAAAGTTGAGTTTGTAAATTTACAATTTCCATTAACATTGGGAAACTTTAGGCCATTTTTTTTTCAAATATTCTTTATTATCCATTTTCATACTTTGTCCTTGAGAGACACTAATTATATATATGTCAGACCTTTTTATATTGTCCTATCAATCTCTGAAAGCTCTGTTTATTTTTTCTTCCAAATACTTGTTCTTACTTCTTCAGATAGAATAATTTTTATTAACTTATCTTTATTCTTCTTTCTTTTGTCATCTCCATTCTGTTGTTAGATCTATGCAGTGATTTTTTTTTTTAAGATTTTATTTATTTATTTGACAGACACAGATCACAAGTAGGCAGAGAGGCAGAAGCAGGCTCCCTGCTGAGCAGAGAGCCCGATGCGGGGCTCAGTCTCAGGACTTTGAGACCATGAAATGAGCTTAAGGCAAAGACTTTAACCCACTGAGCCATCCAGGCACCCCAATGCAGTGATTTTTAAAAATATGTCTTAAATTTTCAGTTTTTAAATTTACATGTGGTTTCTTAAATGTGGTTTTTATATGTCTGGTGAGATTTCCTATCATTTTTTTCATTGCAAGCATGACTTTATTTCACTTATCAAGTGTAGTAGTCATAGGTGCTAATCCAAGATTTGGGTCAAGTATTGTTTTTCACTTATTTTTCTCTTGAGAATAAGTCACATTTTCCCAGTTCTATGTGTGTTGAATAATTTCATACTTGACATTATGAATGGTAGGTATGGATTCTGTCATATTCATCTACAAATTTATTTTGCTGGAATTGTTTAATTAGGCAAGTGACCTGATTGTACTAAAAAATGCAAATTCTGTCTTTTAGGTGGCAACTGAAATCTTAATACATTTCTTTTATATTTAGTTGGAGTTTGCATCACACATTTGTGGTTCAGGAATGAACCAGAGCTTTAGACTGAATTTATACATAAAATTAGGGGTACTTCCACTCTGGCTTCTTTTTTTCTGGGATTCATCCCTCAATTTCCAGGGGCTGTGGTTCTCCAACGCTGCTATCTGGTTCTTCAGATCAGACAGTTCATGAATTTCTATTGGAGTTTTAGCTGCTCTGAGTAGTTATTCACTGCAGTTTGCCTTTAAGTTAAATACCATCAAAAGGGGAAATTTGACATGTGCACATTCCTTTTTACACTCCTTTAACACTCCTTCAGAATCCGCCTGCTTTTGTTCATTCTCTGGTGTCTTTGGATAGTTTGCTTTTTGTATTTTGTGCAAAGTTTATAGCTGTCATCTGTAGGAGAATCAGTCTGGTTGGAACTTACTTTGTCATGACCAGAATTGGAACCAAATCCGTTTCTTTTGAATCACAGAATCTTTATAAAGACGGTAATTTTCCTGTGCTTACTCATCTTTAGGAAGTCAATTTATGCTTGACATTTATCAACTTACTGTAGAGCAAGAGTTGGAATGGCTTATTTAAGAGGTTGATGTGGTCAGTTTCTCAATCCTAAGTGCAAAATGAAGAAAAAAAGTATAAAGTGAAAGTTTAATTATTTTGTAAATCTGTGTTCTTAGTGTAGAGACGTTGAAGACTTAAGGGAGTGGAGAGGTAGCTGGAGCTAGGAGCAAACTCTACAGGGAATTTTGCCTCTGTGACAAAGGGTTTGTATCTGGTATGGGATAACCTTAGGAGGATTTCTGATTTTTTGCACGACAGGAGAACCTATACCAGATATTATGTTAGAATTTAAACCTCACCTACACTCAACTCAGTATATGAATTAACTTTCTAACAACTAGAGTTGCCAGTACTGACCTTGATCTCACATAAATAGTGAATTTTTTTTTAATCACTGGAATGATTCAAATGGAAGCTTGATGATCATCCATCTTTTCTTAAAATTACCTCTACTTTTATTATGAGGGGTGGTTGGAGAATATGTACTGTGTTCTCCCTGGCACCTAGTAGGCCCTCAATAACTAAAGGTTGTCTAAACAAATATTTATTGAATTCATTATATGCATGAATTAACAGAAAGTGTCCCCCCCCGCACTGAAATATGGGTTGGCATTTTATATTTTGAAGAGCAAGGATTAAAGAATTAGGGTAAACATTGTCTAATGTCTTTAGAATATTCTGGAAGGTGGAAGGGGTCATGAATAAAGTATTAGAACATTTTTTTTTAAAAGCAATTATTTGATTATAATCAGTTATTTGAAACAATCAGCATAATACCTGTTTTAAAATAATTTGAAATTATCCCTGTAGGAGAAATTTGAACTGTGATGGGATGGCTCATGGCATGCTCTCAGAACCTAGAAGCGTTCATATGTTCAACTCTTCATCTTTCTTTTGCTAGTTCTTTATGTTCTTAAAGGAAAAGCTGTCTGTTGGAGTGTTACACAAGTTGAACACTCAAACAGGTGTTCCTTGCCTTCTGGTCTAGCCATCAAATAATCATCATAAACAGTACCAAAATGAGTCTTATTTCCTATCAAGAAAGGTTAGAACAGACTTGGTGTTCATAATTAGTCATACTCAGGAAGCAGTGTGCTTTATCTAAAGATGTTGGCACAGTCATACTGACTTTTTAAAAACATTTGTAAGCATAAGGTGATTTGGACACTAGAAAGTACCTAGAGGATTTTAATTGCTTTGGGGATTTCATCTAATTCTTACAGTTATTCCAGTCATGGCTATTACTCAGTTTATACTTCCTTCCCTTCCCTGCCCCCACTTCATTAGTTGAACAAAGCAAGATTGCATAATAGTACAATGGAATACCATTCACATACTAAGTGTCCATTAAATATTTGCATGGAGAAATGAATGGTCTATTTTATTCATCAGGTACTTGAAAACTAAAGTTAAATAACTCTTCCCTCATTTAAAGTTGCACAGACAGATGTTTATATGCTTTGGTAGGAAAGTAATTGTGCTCTAAAATAATATTAGCTTTCATTTAATGTACACTTTGATATGTGCCAGGCCCCTTCCTAAATAATTTATATGCATAATTTCATTTATGCTTTATAATACCTTATAAGCTAGGCATTGTTATCCTCATTTTAGAGAGAAAGAGACTGAAGTATTAGAGAGATTGGGTAACCGGCTCATGATCACTCTCTCAAGAAGCAGAAGAGCCAGGATTTGAACCCCAGGACACCTGGCTTCAAGTTTGAGCCCTTAACCACTGATTGAGATTGCCATAAGGAAGTAGCTACTATAGCTCAACAACTTTAGAACACTTCAAATTTTGGAATCACTTTAAATCTTGAGGGAAACGGAGATGAAAACAGAATGATCTAATGAAGGCAAATGTGCTTTTGTATAAATTTTACCTATCCCCTAAGGTATTGTAGGCAATATGGTGGTCTCTCTCTTAATTCCTTCCCAGATTATTAGAACTGAGCATTTATGGAAAATACAGTGCTCCAAAAATGGCAACCAAGGGACTAGCTGTTGGAGGAAGCAAATCTGCCTTCTCCCTTACAACCTCTTTCACATCATAGATCCAGCAGGGCCATAGTCCAAGACATCTGTACTATATTGCCTGTATGGCCTCTGCTGATGATTAAGTATTTAATTCCATAATTTGTTGAGCAGCTACTGTACTATACTATATTTATTTTTTCTTAAGTTGTGGTAATATATGGTATTGGTATATGGTTGGTATGGTATATGGTATAATATATGGTTGTGGTAGATATAATATAAAATTTGCCATTTTAATCATTTTTAAGTGTACAATTCAATGGTTTTAATTACACTCACAATGCCATGCAACCATCACTACTCTCTGTTTCTAAAACCCTTTCATCATCCCATACAGAAACTCTGTATCCCTTGAGCAATAATTCCCCATTCCTCCCTTCCCCCCAGTCCCTGGTAACCTTGAATATACTTTCTGTCTCTATGAATTTTCCTACTTTGTACAAAGGTTCCAATTTCTCAACATTTTTACACTAACTTCCATTTTTAAAGCTTAGCAGGTATGAAATGATATCTCATTTTAGTTTGGATTTGCAGTTCCCTAATCACTAATGCTGTTGAGCATGTTTCTGTGTGGTTATTGGCCATTTGTATATCTTCTTTGGAGAAATACTTAGTCAAATGCTTTTGACCCTTTTTTAATGGAGTTATCAATTTTTTGTTGTTGAGCTTTTAAGAGTTACATTAAATATATTTAATCTTCATCACAGTCCTGAAAACTAGGCATTATTACTCCAGCTTCCAAAGGGAGAATACCAAGGGTAAGAGAGGTTGGGTTTTTGCCTGAGATCCTACAATAAGTGGCAGAGCCAGAATTTGAACCCATGTGTGGTAGGCAGTCTCTAGGATGACTCCCCATGATGTCCTTCTCCTGGTATTCATGCCCTTGTGTAATCCCTTCCCCTTTGATTGTGGGTTGATTTTAATGGCACATTTAGACTGGATAGAATACAGCAGAAGAGATGGGATGTCACTTCTGAGATTAGGTCGCAGAAAAGTGTGACTTCCATCTTCTTTTTCATTCCCTTGCTTGTTTGCTCTGAGGGAAGCTAATAGTCATGTTGTGAGCTATGTGACACAGAGACTTATATGACAAGGAACTGTAACTGTCCCCAACAGGCAGAGAGGAGATGAGGCCTACAGTCCAGAATACTGTAAGGAATTGAATTATGCCAACAACCGTGTGAAGTGGTTAGAAGTGGATCTTCCTTAAGTCAAGCATTCAGATGAGATTGTAGTCTTAGCCAGCACCTTGACTGTAGCCTTGTGAGAGACCTTGAGATACAAGCATCTGGCTAATCTGTGCCCACATTCTTTTTTTTTTTTTAATATTTTATTTATTTATTTGACAGAGAGAGAGAGGGAGGGAGAGAGAGTGCACAAGAAGGGGGAGTGGCAGGCAGAGGGAGAAGGAGAAGCAGGCTCCCTGTGGAGCAGGGAGCCTAATGGAAGTCTTGATCCCAGGACTCTGGGATCATGACCTGAGCCAAGGGCAGACACTTAAGTGACTAAGCCACCCAAGTACCCCTGTACCCACATTCTTGATCCACAAAAACTATGATATAATAAATATTTGCTCTTTTAAGGTGCTAAATTTTGGAGTAATTACTTATACAGCAACCTAAACAACATACCATGCTTAGTGTTCTTTTGGTAAGGACTTGAAATGAGTTTAAATGCCAGGCAAAGACACATTAAAGAAAATAATGAGGTAAATAACCACTGTGGACCTATTTGGGCGCAACATCCAGGGCCAGCCTAAAGAAAAGCTAAATTGGGAAGTGGGAGTAGTTGAGCTCTCTGTGGTTGTGAATAGTACACAGAAAATATATTTACATATTGATCTCTAGATGGTTCAGGATCAGCCTACACTCTAGTCTCCCAGAAGCACAGAAGAGCTATCTTTTGAAATATCTTTCCCTACTTCTCTGGGTTCTCTTTGTTCTACCATTGGGTGGAAGGGTACTAAGGAGAGGGATAAATGAGTTATAATTTCTTCCTACTTCAGAACTTGTTGGATAGCAAACACAATGTTTATTTACTGGAGTTGTTCAGGCTTTGGAAGGAAAGTCAAACCATCATAATCATCATCATCATCATCAACAACTGTTGATGGTAATTAGTATTATGAATCTACTGTTCTTGAATGAACTATAGTGGGTTCAAAGAGGCCCTTGAAGTTATAAGCATGATAGTATATGTTTGTGAAAATGTTTGTGCAAAACAAACATTTTTCTGCAGAGAGGGGCCATAAATTTCGTAGATTCTCAAAGGAGCATGGGACCCTGAAACAGCGAAGAACCACTACTTGCGTTTCTTATTGGCATGCTTGCTTCTGTCTTGAATCTCAGATCAGGGTGGACCTTTTATGCTGTGTAGAGCTTCCTGTTGTTGTTTTTCAGATAATCAGACTAGAGTGTTTGACTACTGACAGCAACTCGTCTTGGCCCAAAGTAGCCACAGTCTCTTAAGATGCTGTGCCTGGGATGGCCAGACATCTTCCTAATAGGACCTCTGGTCCAGCCAGTGGAGTCTAAATACTTCTTCCTGCTGTAAGTATCCTCAGTGTTGTTGTTTCTCTATCAAAGTCATTTACTCTTAAACATACTTGGTAATTACAAGAAGAGACTCTGGCAAACTTAAATCTTTTGTCTAGTGTCAGAATGATAAGCTACGTTGAAGGTAGACAGCCTCTAGTCCATCATCCCTATTATCTTACCACAGTCTCCTTGACACTCTCCATTGCTGAGGAGTTTCTATGACCAAAAGAAAAAGCCTATTCCATTGTTGGACAACTTTTGTTGGAAATACCTTTTTTTACTTTCAGGTTCTCTGTGTTTTCTGTGACTTATACCCATTGGTGTTTGTTCTCTCCCTAGAACAATCCTAGGGTTGTTCTCTTTCTTTTCCCACATTGGCAACTGTTCTAATAATTGAAAAAAGTTCTCAAGCTACTTTATGAATTTGTTTCTGTCATGTTTTTGAGCTCCTCCTCTCATCCAATCTGAGAACATCTAATTACCTACAGTTAAGGGAGTGTTTTTCTTCTCACTTTATGCCTCTTGAAAAGAATTGCATCTATTAAGTCTACCTTTCTATCAATTTGTTCTGTGACTTGAGAGTGAGGGGCTTTAGATGCTGTAGAAGATGTTGCTAATGTTAAGTTCACACATATTTGTATAGGTTTACATATGTTACATTTATGCACGCACATATGTATACCATTACCAACCAGTGTTAACATCTAATTCCCCCACCCCATAAAAAGAAGCCAGCACTGTGGTAAAGTCTTATTCTACAGTCTTACTCTACCATCTCAACAGAGAGAGTAAAGAACATAGAACATAATTAATCTGAGGATATCAGAAGGCAATGTCTATTCTGGGAGTTGATCAGGGTACCTCCAAACTGATTGAAAATAAACTTCTGCCTCTCAGGTCAGTGAAAGCTTGGAACAGATTGTATGATTAAAGAAATAAGGAGTTATGACATTATTTAACAACTGAGTGCTGTGGAGTACTTCAAAACCACCATTTATGATTATTTAGTTGTATCTTTGTTTATGGAAGTTCTTGTAATATATCGTCCAGTTGGAGTTTTGACAGTACTCCAAGGAGCTTGTCCATTTCAGGCATGTGTTTAAACAGTGATGCTCTTTTTGAGACAGTATACATTCTATATTTCTGCAGTTTTTCCCAGCTTATGAAACATTACTTTTTGTTTCCTCCAGTATTCTTATAGCATAGGCAGGGATCATTACCCTCTATTTTACAGATGAAGAAGCAGAGCCTCAGAGAGATCAAGGGACTTTCCAAAAATCATAGACTTGGTGAGTGATGGCAGAGGTGGATGGGAGGGGCTTCTGATGCAGGCATTAGACTCCAAGTCCTGGATGCCATCTATCATTACACATAGTGGGGCCTAGTGAGCCAAGAATGGAACTTCTGGGCTACCCTTTTCTAGCTGGTACCAGAGGGCTAGGTTGGAGATACAGAGTATCAAAATTGCTCCTATATTGGCTTTCTATAAGAGAAACAGAATAGTTTTTTTAATAATGAAAGTATAATTTACATACAGTGAAATGCACAGACACTATACTGTACAATTTGATCAGTTTTGACAAATGGAGATACTCCTGTAACCCACGTACAATGAAGATGTAGAACATTTCCATCACTCCAGAAACATTTGCATCACTTCATATGCTTTTCAATCAATCTCCCCCTCCATTTCCACCAGTCTCTCAATCACATCCTCCTGCCAAATAACCTCAGTTCTGATTTCTGTCCCATAGATTTGGAGAAATGGTTTATGATGGTTCCATTTTGGTCACCTGTGGGAAAAGTTGGACAGCAGCAGTGACTGTGTCATTTCTTTTGGTTGCCATGGTCAACCTGGTATCAGGCTACATGTGAGTCACTTGGATAGGTCTGCCAAGTTTATCACTGAACAGAGGCATTGTCTCTGTGACAACAACTCCCTTCTGCATTCACTAGGCAGTGAGTGACATTTAAACAGCTTTGAGGGGCGCCTGGGTGGCTCAGTGGTTTGGGCTGCTGCCTTCGGCTCAGGTCATGATCTCAGGGTCCTGGGATCGAGCCCCGCATCGGGCTCCCTGCTCCGCAGGAAGCCTGCTTCCCTCTCTCTCTCTGCCTGCCTCTCTGCCTACTTGTGATCTCTGTCTGTCAAATAAATAAATAAAATCTTTAAAAAAAAAATAAACAGCTTTGAGACCTTGCCTGAGGCTTTCGTTGGCTCGCATATAACATACCACTGGAATCCAGTTAATGTTGAGACAAAAATAAAATATTACCCCCATCCCATTCCACCTCTGGGGAGAGTGGGCTATAAGCTCATAGATATCTACTCTGGGGTTTCTCCTCGAGGCACAGACTCTCCCCTACATACAGGGATGTGAACATTAGCTATTCCCTAATATCCATTAGCCATGATCATCATCTTCAATGGCAACCACCGCTACTCCCATTTATTAGTGATGATCCAGTCCAGAGTGACATGCATGGGGGGGGCACTCCCTTTTGGGGAGGGAAATAATTTTGAGAAATTGGACAATAGCCAGAAGGTGGCAGGTAATTGTCTTGACCGGACTTAGGAAGGGCTTCCAAGGAGAGATGTCTGGTTTCCCAGGACATCTCATGTTCCTTACCTCAGGGCCATTTCTAGCCAGGGAAACTCGTTCTGGGTGTAGGGTCAGTCAGGATGTTCTCTCTCCACCCCAAAACTCTCTTTCTTGCCAGCTCCTTGAGAGGATATTCTTTGCTTCCTTCACCCACACAGCTAGAGGGAGGCCATTTTGTACTCAGAACAAGATCTAGCTCATGGTTTTCCCATCCTAGTGTGAGCTCATTCTCTGCTCTCCTTGGGAGAGGTGCTAGGAGAGGCTCCACAGCACACTGTCCAGCCAAGATGGGGGCAGCAGCAGGAGAGAGCCTTTTTCTCTTTTGGAGGGGTTCACTATAAGCTCTTCTCGCTCATGCCAGTCAAGTGTGGGGGTGGGGACCCGTTCACCTACACATTCCTGGTTATGAAAGAGAGAATGGATCCAGACGGTAACTTGTTTTCATTTGTCATTGCCTATCTTCGTCTCCAACTGGCAAGCTAGAATGGAGTTGGCTCCCAGGCAACAGCAGCAGGGAGTCATAGCCTTTCCACACATGCGTGGAGAAACAAGGCATCAGCAGGTACAGAGCACAATGGCTCCGGTGGGGCACAGGGATTTCATGGCTTTAAAAAAATGATTCTAGATTCCTCTTTTCCCCTTGCCAACCGAGAGTCAGTTTTCCCAGTCGCTTCTCTACTGGCCCCCCTCTTACTCCAAACTGCACAAATTCGGATAATCCCACTTCATCTAGACAAACACGTAAAAGGAAAAGACAGTCAATCAAGAATCTGCTTGATTAACGTCTCGGGAGAAAGCTAACACGAGTCTTCAGGGATGAAACTAAACGGCTCTGAGCCTGGGCTGTGGTCCTAAGGCTGACCTTGTCACTGCCTAAGCGTGGAAGGCCAAGGAGGGACCTGGAGCTCTCACCCCAATGTGATTACAGTTGTACCCGTAACAGGACATGGCGGTGTTTTTTTGGCATTCAATTATGTTTGCTATGCGTGCGTGCACACACTCACACACTCACACACCCGGAGCTGGAATTGAAATCATCTCAAGTGAGAATTCTTGTGATGCATTTAAGGGCCTGCATTTGACAGGTTGCTACCTAGTTATGGACTAAAATCTCACCAGGCACCCCCATAGCTTATCGCCTGTCATTTCAAAACAAAGACATCCTGCTTCCCCTTTCTGTGTCACATCTCATCGACTCATTCTCAGCAGAATCTTACTTTCATTACAAGCTTGGTGCCACCTCCCTGACTTTCATCAGATGAGAACTTGAAAAAAAAAAAAAAAAAAGAATAAAGAAAAAAAAAATCCCGTTCCATGTTTTGACTTGGACTCTAGGTGTTATTCTCTCAGTCCAGCTTGAAAGAAGAGCCCACCCCACGAGGGGGCAGGCCCGCTTCTCTGTCTTCTGCCACCACACAGTCTCTGAAGTGTGTGAAGAAGAGAGGAAGAGACAATTAACACTCAGCACCAATCTGCATTTCCTTTTTAGCTGCCATTTACACGCTGCTCAGGTTTTGAAAACCAGCATTTCATGCTACTCCCCAGAGAGCCAGCACCAGCTTCCGCGGGATCCATCTGCACAGCAGTCACATTGCTGAAATCTTCAGCCAACCCAGAATTCATTTATTTATTTTTTGAAAAATGAAAGAGAGGAAGAGACAGAGAGAGAGAGAGAGAGCGCGCGCGCGCGAGCCAGTGAGCCCGTGAGCTGGGTGAAAAGAATAGATTCGAATCTGGCCCTGTTTAACACACGTGCTTGACCGATCCCCCGTGCTGGTCTAGGCAGAGGGGAGTCAGCGGAGGTTTTCTCTGAGCATCTTCTAGACCAGGGTGAGCAGCGAGGGGATGAGTGAGAGCCGTGTGACAACAGGGGCTGACAGGCGGTGAGGGGTGAAGCAGGAAGGACACACGCGATAAGTTTCCGAGCTCATCAGCCTGTGTGTCAGCACGCTCTTGCTGATGGGGAACAGCAGGGAGGAAAGCCGTCCTGGGAAGTCACTGATGGTGGGGGGCAAGTTACAGGAAGTTTCTGGAGCAGGGTATAATGTGTGTCATCAACTCCTCAGGTCTGGCCGACTGGCTTTATTTCCTCCTGCCCCCAAAGGGTTGGGAATGGAAGCATAATAGCTTTGATGATAACCTTTGTTATCTTATCATTATTACTTTTTAAACTAAGTTCAGCACCACAGGAGGTCACAGTGTCAATGGTCACAGCTGGCTTTTAAAAAGGGGTCGAGTCATTTTGTGATTGGTAAACAGAGACTCAGCCTGCGATGAGGGCGATCAAATTTCCTGCTTCCAGGCATCAGCTGATCACTACAGGGGTCAGAGAGAAGTGTTTTTCTCCTACAAGTCCTGGCATGAATATCTAGGTGAATGCAAAAAAAAATAAAAAGTTAGCTTTTTTTTTTCTTGCAGAGGGAGCAGGGCTGAAAAACCCATCCTTATTCCAATAGACCAATGAGTGTTCTGATTCCATCTAGCTCTGCTCAAATGGCAGTTGGGATGGTAGTGTTACAGATGCATTTCCCCTCTAAGCAGGGCAAGATGTCACCGTCTGCATGGGCGCAAATTTACTCACAGGTGTGCTCAGATGCTCAGATGCTCCGATGGGGAAGGTTTGGAGGTGGGGTGAACATATGGCAGTTGGAATGGAAACTGTCTGAGTTTAAAAAAGAAAAGGCTCATAAGAAACCCACAGCGATCTATGGACGCTGTTACATGTCAGGTCAAATGATGTTCTCAGGATACAAGAGTGTTTTGAATCTCTCACAAGACCACAGCTATGTAACTTGGGTTTCTCAGCCTGCCAGACACGGCAAAAATAAGGTTATAATAAACAGCTTCTTTTTTCTTTTGGGTCTGTTCTTACCAGGTGGAACCTCCAATCCTTCATATTCTCGAATAGTTCTTGGAGGTCCTGGTGGCGAGGGTGTCCCTCTTCTACTGTTCTGTTCTCGGTGCCACTGCAATCCCAAGTTCATTCATTCAAAATACACTTGAGAGGGGTGCCCACTAGGAACCCGATGCTATTCTAGATGCTAAGGAAAAAGCGGTCCCAGCTCTCTTTGTAATTTGGGTTCCAGTGAAGGGAGACAAATATAAATAAATAAGCAACTGAATATAAAAGATTCCAGATAGGGACAAATGCTACAGAGAAAAATACATTGGCTTGGGGGCTAGGGAGAACAGGTGGTGAAGATAATGGTGGTTCGATGTTAGATCAATTAGGCGGTGAAGGGCTCGCTTCCTTTTTTTTTAATTGAAGTATAATTGACATACAATATCCTATTAGTTTCAGGTGTACATCACAGTGATCCAATATTTTATACATTATGAAATGATCCCCACGATAAGTCTAGTTACCATCTGTCACCATACAAAGTTATTACAATATTACTGACTATATTCCCCATGCTGTGCATTACATCCATGTGAATTAGTTATTCTGTAACCGGACGTTTATACTTCTTAATCTCCTCAGTTATTTCACCAGGCCCCCAACTCCCCACCTTCTCTGGGAGCCAACCGTTCATTCCCTGTATCTGTGAGTCTGTTTCGGTTTGGTTAGTTCATTTGTTTTGTTTTTTAGATTCCACATGGAGGTGAGATCATACAGTATTTGTCTTTCTCCCTCTGACTTATTTCACTTAGCATAATAGCCTCTAGGGTTGTCTATCCCTGTTGTTGCAAATACAAAGCTCACTTCTGTAGTGATTCTTTAGCAGACACTGAAAGGGACAGGCTCTCTGGAGGGACAAATCAAAGAAGGGAGAGCAGCAGACATAAAGCCATAGGGACAGGATTATGCTTGGTGTGTCCTGGAAACAGTGAGGAGGCCGGTGGACCACATGAGTCCGATGGCCAACGAGAGGTCTAGGCTGGACCTGCCACCTGAGGAATGATTATAGCTAGAGGAGGGGGACGTTTTGAAATGCTAGGAAATGGCAACACCTAACTGTTCAGGGAGACCCCAAGGAATAAGTACAGGGTACCCTGGTGGTGAACAGGTGAGAGCGGGGTCCCAGAATGAGAGGGAAGAAAGCATCTTAAGAAGGAAGATGTGAACACCTGAGGCAAATATACTGGCAGCTCAAGTTAGAAGGAGAATTTATCACTGCACTCAGCAATGGGAGGTCACGGGTGCCTTTGACGAGAGCTGTTTCGGGTAAAGGGAGGGATCAAAAGCTTACTTGGGATGTGTTCGAGAAAAGACAGAAGAGAAGAATGGGAGAGAGGGCACAAAGACAACCATTTGAAGGAGTTTGGTTGTAAAGGGTTTGGTGCAAACTGTGGAGTGGCAGTTTGATTTAGATGTGGAATCAGAGGAGGTTGTTTGTGTTTTTGATTGAAGAAATAACTTCACGTTTGCCCACGGATTCTGAGAGAGGGAAACCGGTACTAAGGCGGTATCCTTGGGTAGGCGTGGGGGGTGGGATCGAGTGCAAAGTAGGGGAGTCAGCTTCAGATAGCAGATGGACAGTCCGCCCAGAGCAACAAGAGGGCAGAGAACGCACACAGGCAGAGATGCAGAAAGACGGGCAGGTGGGATGGTAGAGACATGGTCAAATTTTTCTGATTGCTCCAGTTTCTCAATAACTTAGGAGGTGAAGTTATTAGCTGTGCGCTCCCGGGGGGAGAGAGAAGGAGTTGGAGGCTTGGAGGGAGAAGAGGTAAAAGAGTCCCGGGAAGGTGAGTGGACCTGGGTAATACCGTATGCTGCTAGGCGGCCGGGGGGGCCACTTGAGTTTTATGGCAGCAAATAAAGAGAGACCAGTCAGCAGGGCCGTTTTCTTCAATTGCATTTGGCTGCCTGCATACAGGCAAATAAGGGGAAGGTTGGCTTGAACTTGGCTTAGGGATTTACCAGCTGAGCACAATAAAGGGACAGTGGGTTGAGATGGGTATAGACAGGGAGTAACACCAAGATGGCCCATGGAAGTTGAGTTAAAAGTACAGAAGTTCATGAAGGGGTAGGAGACAATAAAGGGTTACCAGGAACCATGGTTCGCAGGTCCTGGTGTGGTCCAAGAATTGTGGGAGCCAGGATACTAGAAAAGATGAGGTGGAAAGAGAAGACGCCATGGTGCGAGAGGGAGATCTGAAACAGAGTCGAGTCGCAGTTGTAGTTGGTGGTGATGTCTAGGCAGCAGCATGAACAGCTGCTCGTTCAGCTGTGGGAGGATAGAACAGAACACTCAACTTTCTGTTGTAGTTTTCATGGTGGTGCTCCCTGAAGCCTACTCTCTGAAGGCTAGTTAGATATGGAAAGCACCAAGAATTGTGATATTAGTGGCTTTGGAAAGAGTCCAACTCAAGTAGAATCTTCAAAGAGTAAGTGGGAAGGAAGGATGCCGAGGTGAGGAAGAAGGAGGGAGAGGGACAGTGGGGAGGAAGTCCAGCTTGCCGCTGGGCTTGAGAGAAGCTTGAGAGAAACGGAAGTGAGGACGACTCCATTTGGGGGATAACCTGTCCTCCATTTGCTAGTTATGTGTGACTCGGGGGAGAGTTATTTCACCTCACAGTGCCTTAGTTTTGTTCAAATGTGAAATGAAGATAGTAATTCTACCTCCCTCACAGGGTTGTTCTGAGGATTCGACGAGAATGTACGAAACGTGCTTATCACAGATCCTGGCCCAGCGCGGGTTTGTTTCTTTGTTTTCAATGGAAGCAATTTTATCAGCTTTGATCTGGGTCACCAGAGCTCCTGTTTTTGTTTTTTGTTTTTGAAGGGACAGAATGAGGCCCTGGCAGGGGCTGAGGAGTTAATCAGTGAAGGTGAGGTGTGGGACAAGACCAGGTGAAGATGCCGACTGAGCAGGAGAGGCGCAGTTCAGAGAGGAGCGGCCTCAGAGCAGGCCTGCAGCCAAGACGGAGCAATTAAATATGTAGAGGGCTGAGAGGCTTGACAGAAGAAATGGAAGTAAAACATGTTTCTAATCAGAGCCACGACGAGGGCTGCCTGGAGGCTCTATTGGTAATTGATGTGCCTCTGACAATAATTAGAAACAATTTCTGGGGACTTACAGGATAGAGTCACCTAGTGATATTATTTACCATGGAGAGTAGTGTCTGGAGCGAAAATGGATGTTATTGTTTCCTCAGAACACATTAGAAGGTGACTTCATGGTGAATAGATTTTTCAAGATATTTGACATTCACTGACTTTCTATTTAACTCCTCTTAGTCACAGAGGCCATTACCGTAATGACAATACCTGGATTTATCTCCGCTAATGGCAGAAGACACGCGGAAGATAAATCCTCCCTTTGTGGGCCCCCGACTCCCTGAGCTGCTGAGACACCTGAGGGATTCTGGGAGCGCAGGGCCCCAGAGCACAGCTTCAGTCCAAGAGTGACTCACCCACAAAGGCCAAGGGGCGGGATTAGCACAAACCACATTGCCTTTCTCTAATGTGAGCTGTATTTTATGCCACGTGGGATTAAGTGCGGTAATGTATGTAAAGTGCCAAGCTTGGCACATAGCAAGCACTCAGAAAGTGCTGGCTCATTAATTATTATTTTCTTGGGTTCTTCTGATAAGACTTAGAAGCCGTTCATATTTGGCATAGTCCAAGCCCTGGGGATGGGGGTAGAGAGAGCCGAGAGAGAATCAGGGGCATTATGGGGCTGTAGAACTAGTGGGTTATATTTCCCTTGGGATACTCAAGGTTCGGTGGCTGGAGTTTTTCCCTGAGTTGAGTTTTTTTAAGCCTGTGGGCAGGATGCCAAATGGCAGTCCACCGGCAAGGGTACAACATAGGGGTTTGAAGTACAAACTTTATACTATACATCAGACAATATGCATTTGCCTTCTGCCCCCTCTGTGCTGCTAGCCCAGGGAGCACTTTTGTAGTGCCCAGGGAAGGAGGCGTGGAGTGGGGTGTCTAACCAGCTTCCAGGCTAGAGGGGAAGCGGGAGCTGGGACGGCTTACCCCATGATTGCCCTAGTTCACCAGGATGGGAAACAATAATAACATCTTGTTAAGGTCTAAGCCCTCAAGTGTTATTGGCATGGGGGGGCGGGGACAATTTTTTACGGGGTGGGACTGTCCTAAGCAATGCAGGATATATGGTACCTGAGACACCTGCCTCTGTAATGTCAGTAGAGCATCTTACCTCACAGGTGCAGTGACAACCAAAAGGTTTCTTAACCTCCCCAGGTTGAGGAACAAACCTGGAATATCCTTTCAGCAAATATGCCTGTACACCAGCTACCTGGTCCACCACCTGACCTCAGCTCTATCACTCTGATCCCAGTCTTTTTCTTTTTTTGAGATTTTATTTATATATTTGTCAGAGAGAGAGCAAGAGAGGGAATACAAGCAGAGGGAGGGGGAGAAGTAGGCTCCTCACTGAGCAAGGAGCTCGATGCAGGGCTCGATCCCAGGACCCTGGGATCATGACCTGAACCGAAGGCAGACGCTTAACCAACGGAACCGCCCAGGTGTCCCTCCCTGATCCTGGTTCTGAAATGGGGGAAGGCTGGCAGAGTAAATTCTCATAGTTGAACAAGGATTTAAAGATTGCAATTCCTGACTGTCCCCTTCTTGGAGATGTGACCATCTCAGAAGGGGTTGTATTAGTCACGCTCGTCCAGCCGTGCGGAAGTGTCCCGACTTATTACACACCACCAGCAGAGCAGGGCTGAATCGAAGGCTAATGGAGCTTAAGACTCGGAGCCTCTTCCAAGGCTCATGTGTGAAAGAAACTTGAGTCTTATCAATCCTAAAATTTTAGATGACATTACCAGTAACACCTCACTTGAGAAGTCTGGCTGTGGAATGATATTAAGAATAGCTACAGATTATTGTGTCTGTGTGTGCCAGGCACTCTACACCAGGTGCTTTCAACAGCTCTGTGTGTTCTTTTTTTTTTTTTTTATTACTCCTACGTCATAATTGAGGAAATTAAGGTACAGAGAAGTTAAGTGCCTTGCTTAAGATCACACAGCTAACAGGTTTAAGAATCAGGATTCAAACCCCCAACATTACGATTCCAGGGTCCCACATGCTCTGCATTTGACTATGCTGCCTTTCAGGCAGGGGGGATATCTAACACCAGGAGGTGTGTGTCGAGTGAAGGGGTTTGTAGATGTCTGAAGAGTGGGCATCCTGGCTTTGGCTGACAGCGGAGGGTCCCTGAGGAGATGGAGTGGCAGCAGGTCAGGGTGGCAGCCACTCAGAGGGAACTTGAAGAGTCTGAGCAGGTCCCGCTCCATTTGGAAGTTACCCTTTTGGACCGAATAGTGGCATTGCCCTTCTCTCACCGATCAGAGGCCTCAAGTCCTCAGATTCCATGGCTCTGGAGCAGACCCACGGACCAGGCTGACAGGCTGGAGAATTGGTGGTGAGCTCTGGCTGAGGGAATCAGATATTTGAGGAGATCTGTTGGCAAATATTTGGTGTTTGAAGTACATGTTGGGAATGTACATTTTCAGGAAAGAGTAAATAAAGTCCCATACACCAGACAGACAACCCCATGTGGGCTCACATGGGGCAGGAGCAGGGGCCCGCTGAGAGAATTCCAGAGAGGCCAGAAAGACACACATCCCTTACCCACAGCTAGAGAAGGCATTGCTCCAATGGTTTCTTAGTGAGAAAGAACTTGCCATGTCCACGAGGAACCCCTTTCATATCATTCATTCAGTGTCTATATGGTGCTTCGTTAAGCAATGTGTGATTCTCATTGCATAACCAAGCTTCATTCTCAACAACCCCCTCTTTGCCATTATAAAGTAAAGAATTAAAGACTCACTCGGTAATCCAACAATTAGCAAGATAAAAAATGTGCATGCTCTGTGAGCCGCTTGTTAGAATGTATCTTACACAACTACTATCACAGGTATATAAAGATATATGGATAAAGATATTTATTATAGGATAGTTGAAAAAATTATGGGTCAGCAGACAGTGGATTTTTATGCAATCATTAAAAAAGGCTTGAATAGATGTTACGTGGGAAAAAAGCAATGTGCAGGATAATCTTGTGTAATTTGCAAACATCGACTTTATTATTATTTTAAAATTGCTGTATGTGTAGGTATATACCTACGCATATTTGTGTAAACATTAAAGAGAAAAGTCTGGAAGGACAGTGGATTTCTTTGTGAGCTAAAGCTAGAGATAAGAGGAATTTTCAGGTTTTAGGTTATACCATTACCCAAAAGGTAGAAGTGGTGGGATTGTGGATGATTTTTATTTCCTTTTTGGACCTTTTCAATATCTTTCCAAATTGCCCATAATGGACTTGTGTTGCTTTCATGATCAAGCTTAGTTTCTGCTGGGGAAGCAGCAGGCCATATGTGGTAGCTCAACCACATGTGGAAGCTAAGCCGAGGGCTGTGGGGTCACAACACCTGAGTTCACAGCCTCATTCTGCTGCTGTGCAGGGGCTGGTGGCTGAGGATAGATGATGTCACCTCTCTGCGTCATAGTCTCCTCATTTGTAACATCCAGCTAGTAACAGTTTGGACATCATTAGATTGTTGGGGGGATTCAGTGAGACCCTTCGTCCTGAGGGTCTGGTCAGAATTTAGGAATTATTGAGTGTGCCTTCTTATGGGAAAGATCCAGCTCAGGGACACAGGTAGATAGGTTGATGCTGAACAAAGGACTATGCTTAGCTGATTCCGTCTAAGATTGGAGGGGCAGGACACCCCCCGAGCCCCCCCTCCCCCAGACGAAGAGACATGCCAGTGAGGACATAAGAACAGTGTCCGGACCCTGCTTCTGGTGATTTTCCTGTCTTGGTGGAGCCACAGGGAAAAGGTCCAGAATAACCCTTCAACTTGAGTCCTCCCCATCTTTCTTGTGTTGCAGCAAGGTTTTTCCTTCTTCCTCTAGCCCTCACTTCTGCCTGACTTCCTGGGACTGAAGTCTGAATGTTTTAGGAGACCAGTCTCACCCTCTTCTGCTGGGAGGCAGGGAGAGAGAGAGCCCACCCTTTCCACCAAGATCTACAATGCTCTTAGCAAATCTGGTCAGGCCTCACCCCTGACCCCGTCATTCTTCAACTTTCTTCACTGAGAAGCTTGAACAAATGATCAGTCCCCGGGAGCGGGGCTCTGCCCATGGTGGAAATTGGTTTCTCAGAATTTACTGTTGGGCCCTAAAATCATGGACACTGAAAATAACTTATGGCCACAGTTGAGACTCCTTTTCAGATAGATCATCAGCCAGAAACATCTAGTATGTTTGAAAGTCACAGTGGCCACTGCATACAGAGGCTCTCTGACTTGACTGGTTAATATGACAGGCCTCCAAGTAACTGCAGATGGTCCCCTGGAGGCGATATAAGGCCAACGACACACTGAAAACCCCTGAGCACCGGGAAGCTCTGTGTCTGGGAGCACCCTGTTGGTAGGTGAGACAGTTGCTACGCCAGCTTGCCTCCTGCGATCCCTAACAGCTCTGAGAATACAGGGGAAAATACAGATGGCCAAGATGCCTCACAGTCTGGCCCCAGTCGTTAGGGCCAGCCTTCCCTGCTACCAATCTCCCTTCCCCCGACTCTGCCCCCTGCCTCCTAAGCTATCTTGAGAGACCTGCTCATCTCTGACAGCTAAGACATTTATCTCTCTCCAAGCCATCTCATGGTCTCTCATCGATGGAGTTTTTATGTTTCTTCTCTGATTGGCTAGTTCCAGGACATTCTGAATGATGCAATTCTACTATAATATGCTCTAAATGTCTTTCTAGAGCCTTCTATAGACGATTGCCTCCACCTTAGTGTTTCCTAAGAGTTTGTTCGTAGTTATCTGTCTTATTTTCTTTTTTATTTTAGTAATATTTTATTTAATTATTATCTGCTTTGATTATCTATACTTACTTCTTTTATCATAGTATGCTATATACTTAATCAGTAGTCCTCAAACCTCAATGGGCAGAAGAACTTAAAAGCAGCAGCAACAACAACAACAATTTATTGAACATCTATAATGTACAGGCCCAGGACTGGTAAAACAGTAGACTACAATAAAGTGGTCCCAGAATGTATTTTGTGTTATTGTGTTTCCTCTTCCACATGGGACCTCTGATTCTGTGGCTCTACTGTAGGATCTGGGAGTCTGCATGTTCTAATTACAACCACAGGTAGATTCTGATTCAAGCGCCTGGAGATCCACTCTTTGGGTAAGAGTGTATAAGCCTACAGCTTCTATGAGTGTAATGAACGCCATTTTTTAATATTGCTGCAGAATAAATTTGAATCCAAGTGCCTTGGGCCTGGTGTGTGACAACTAGCCCCTTAGTTAGTGAGCAAAGCTAATTAACCACCTACGACCCTCATCGCAATGATAGTTTTTGGTTTTCTTCCAGTCTTTGAGTAAATGGTGTAACATTTCCTAAACAAGTATTCTGGTGAACCTAATTCGGCAATACATGGGAAAATGTGCTAGGTGCTATAATTGCAGAATAAAGAAAGTGCTATTGGGCAACAGAAGAGGGAGAAATTAATTTTGACTGGGATAATTAATTTATAGCTAGCAGTTGAATGAAATGCCAAAAGCAAACAAACACACACAGGTGTTCAGGATTGTTTTTCTGACACCATTTGCTATTCATTTGTGTGTTGCTTGCTATGAGCAGGAACATGGGTGTAACAGGAGATCTGTGAATGCCAATCTTCAAGACAAGGAGCTGCCAAGGAGGGCTTTGATATGGCCAAAGAATTTTATTTTGCATTTCAGAAATCTCATTACAATTATGCCTTAATAGACAGTGGTGAGATATATTCAATTCCCAGCCCAAGAAAATCATAACAGAGAAAAGTTTCTGTGGAGGTTATACAATAACTTACCTTCATGGAATTTTGACATTTCCCAGAGGAAGCATGTAATTATGCAATTTTTATATGATTGACCAATTCCAGAATAGTCTATTTGTCCAAGTAATGGACTTTTGGCAATTCTCTCTCTCCCCCTGTAGTAGTGCTTTGTTGATTGGCTGAGGATTTAGTCAGAGAACTGGGGAAAGACTCTGGAATTTAGAAATAAACACCACATTAACATCCCATGTTTAGGTATTCATTAATAACATCTAGAACTATTTGTAGAGAGCTTATTACATGCCAAGCATAGTGTTTAGCACTTGGAGCGATACGCCATGACACAGGCCCTGACCTTCCTCTCATGTAAACACAGTCTAGTGGGAGTTCCAGAGAAGTGAGCAGGTATTTATAACGCAATATGACAAACTCCACCTTGGAGTGGATACAGAGTGCTATGGACACCTAAGAGGGATGTTAGCTTACATTTGAAGTGATTGGTTAAAAGAGTTTAAGACTTTGTTTCGTGGTCTAAGAAGTAGGGGTAACAAGGAGTTCTTTGAGAGGGTCCATAAGCTGACTCATGGGACAAACAAAAAGTGCAGAATCCATAAATAGGGAGAGCAAAAAGGGCAATTAGAGGCAGCATATGAAGGACTTTCCCAAGAATGATACTTTAATCTGGTGTAAGGTTGGAGGTGGGTTTGCTGCGTGGCCTGGGGCCTTAAGGAGGCCGCCCAGGGACTAATACTCACAGATGGGAAGCTTCCTGGGCCTGGAACAAGGTCAAGTAGACTGAACAAGTCTGCTGGTGCTCTAGCGGCTTGCAGTCACTCTGAGCTTTGTATCCGCGAATTCAGCTTCTTACAACAGAAACCACTCTAGTGAATGTGAGCAAAAATATTACCAGATACTGATGTTACCAGATACTAGCTAGGAGAGCTGGTTCTAGGATGAGCTTCTAAGAATGCTTCCAGGTTCCAAAGTCC
The DNA here is from genome assembly GCF_011764305.1 of Mustela putorius furo. NCBI lineage: Eukaryota > Metazoa > Chordata > Mammalia > Carnivora > Mustelidae > Mustela > Mustela putorius. Next base: position 39,303,658 of record NW_025421987.1, read on the forward strand.
TACAAATCTCAGCCACAATCCAAGCAGTTGTGTTTCTGCGGCAGGAGGCCACAAAATAAGGGGGTAGCCGACTATAAAATTATGTTGCCTCTGCCTCAGTCCATGCTGGCAAATGGTGGGTGCTTTCTGTCTTCCTCCTTTCAAGTTATGTGGTAAAACTGAAGTCTTTCTGAAATCTTCATTGCAAGGGAGCTGGGGAAGTGTAGGTTTTGGCTTTCTGGAGTCTTCAGGACAGGAAGGCACAGGAGGAGGAGGTGGAATAAATTTGGAGCAAGCTAATTACGGTATCTGCTACAGGTATGTATCCCTCCCAGGTCTAATCAGGTACAATTGGGAGATTAAAGCCAAAGAACATACCCAACTCCCACCATTTTATTTAACAAGATGAGGGTCTTAGGGATGGAGTATTGGATCCTTCTGGCCCTGCCAGGTCAGGGATTTGGGTTCCATTTGAAAGTTCGTGGGACCTGGAGGACAGCCGTGGAGTTGATGAGAATGTGATGGAGAGGCCAGCCACAGCCAACAGAGAATAGTCTGGAGGGCAGTGGGAGACGAAAGAAGAATAATGGAGGTACAGAATTCAGAGGGGTTGCTGAGCCTCAGAGGCCAGAAAAAGCAGTTGAGATTTCAAGAGCAGGAACTCAGGAATGGCTCACCTCGTTGTTCTAATTATGCTAGAAGTCACGATATTGACCTATTCTTGAGTTAATTAGGAGGGTGTATGTATCACACGCAGTGTCTTCCCAACTTTCTGGTCACTCAGTGGTTGATGTTAGCCTCAAGATTTCCTGAGAGATGCAGATCACTCCATCTGATTACCTCAACGAGCAGCTTTCCTCTGAGATAGGCTTTGTCTTCCCCAGTGAGACTGGATCATGAAATCCACCTGCGGGCTCATTCTGACCCAGATCCCGAGTCAACTGTGGCAGAGGCCGGAGGTGAAAGAACTCCAGCATCATCATTCGGGAAGATTCAGAGTGAAAGCCAGATGCCAAGAGACCTGACGTGTGGAACACCATGGCTCCATTCCATTTATTCACTCACTTAACCGTATCTGTTAAGCCCCCGTAATGCCCCAGGCATATGCACAGTCTGCGTGGTGATATAATGACAAGCAGTCTGAAGGATGAGTCAGACTCCCTTAGGTGGAGAAGTGATGGAGAGCTTATCGTGCAAGAGAGAACAGGATGTGCACAAGGCTTGCCGCTGAAGTAGAAGTAACGAAAGACAGCGTGGCTGGGGAGAGGGCCAGGACAGGGACAGGCAGGGCTTTATTTGCTCCATTAGGGACTCTTGCTTTTTCCAAAGGGTATGGAGAAGCCATTGAAAAGGGTTTTAGGTGGGAAGATGGACATGATGTGATGATGCTTTTTTATCAGTCCCATGCTTGCTTTCTTGTGGCATCGATAAGATGGGGAGAGGCCAAAGTGGGCACAGGGAGATCAGGTAGAAAGCCTTGCAGTAGTAGTGAAGGGAAGAAATGATAATCCGTCAGAGGTTGGTGGTAGTTAAGAAGAGGTATTTAGATATTTAGAGGAGGAAGAAAACAATGTGAGAAAGGAACAATTTTGTTCTTTTCTCTCTAGTCACTTCAAACGCTATTTTCATTTTTAGACTTGGTTTTCTTTTTTTGTATTTATCTTTTCAACTTATATACTAGCATAAGAAAATCAAAAGGAATAGTTATGTTTAAGAAAAGTCACATCACAATATGGATATGCTTACATATAACCACGCCAAAGACTTTGAAGTGGTATAGAGTCTGTATTATATATAGCACCATGGTTAAGAGCACGGATTTTGCAGACAGGGTATTAGCTCTGTGACTCCAGATGAGCTATTTCACCTCTCCAAGCTTCAGATTCAGTGTCTATAAAATGAGGATTAATAGTACCAAACTTGGTGGGTTGCTCTGAGAATTAAAAGAGATAATCCATATAAAGGCATTAGCATAGAGCCTGGCGTAGTGAAAATGCTCGATGTTAACTAGTATTGTTATTCATAGATATAAAATAATAAAGCATCATCACATCATGTCCATCTTCCTACCTAAAACCCTTTTCAATGGCTTCTGACCATCCTCTACATTGGCTGATGGTCCTAAAGGCCTTCAGAGCCACCAGAAAGCACAGTACAAAGCAGTTATTGCAAGACAAGCTTGTGCACAGATGGCAAGGACTCTAAAAAGGTGGCTTAGGATATTCTTTGATTCTGCCTTTTTCTTCTAAGGCAGGTTCTGTCTCTGAGACTGTAGAGCTTGATGGACAAGCACTGCCTGGTAAAGAGGATAGGGAGGAGTGAGGGGAAAGGATTGATGAGGGGGAGACTATGAAGTGGAACACGGGATTTCTGCTTGTGCTGGGTACTCTTGGTAATAATTTCACTGTCACTGTTGCTCATTTGTTGTAAACCTCTGATCTGTTTTCTTATTCCTCATTCATTGAACATTCACAGTGTGCCAAGCACTGTTACAGGGATTGAGGATATTGCCACGAACAAAGTCTGAACTTTTGTAGAGCTTAAATTTTGATGGGGTTATCTTTCTTGTCAGCAAATTTTATTCTCCTAGAAGTTTTATTTCGCCCCAACTTCTTCCTCCATGATAGGAATGAAAGGATCCAGTAGGACACACTTCCTGTTCTAGATCCATATTGGAAAGAGTTTTATTGTGTGGAGCGTGGTGTCTACTCCTTTTGGGGGAATTCTGTTTGTATTTTATAGGGGAGGGCAATAATAGAGACGTTAATCACTCCAAAGAACACTCCTCTTATCAGTCTTCAAAATATCCACCTGAGTATGTATCGTCACAGGGGAAGGCAATGAGGCTGAGAACTTACGTGATTTTCCCAAGTGGAGGAGGGACTCAAGATTCAGACTTTACATCCCATGGTTTATTTCTGTGTTTCATAAACTGGGAGTTATTTGCTCAAATGCAAACAAATAAAGGTGATGGCATTGGCTTGATGTCAGTGGCTGGGATTTCCAGTTAGGAGATTTTACAGTGCGTACAATTTCAAGTAAAGTAGTCCTCATGGCATCTGATATAGCTTAGTGATTCCCAGTTGCTAAGTCTATGGACCAATGATGGTCTATGACAAAGTTGTCACCAATCTCACCAAAATGCAAAATAAATGTAAATTAAAGGCGTTTCTTTCATAATGTCTTCTCAACTTTTGGTTAGGAGATGATGGTGAAAGTAAGAGGTAGTTAGGCATTTGTCTGTTTTTAGATTATTATTTTACAAAATAAAAAGTTGGCAAACTTATGTCTGTCAATTCTTTTTTTGTTATAATTTACTATTTGGTAAATTCAAAAGTTTGGGGGAACCTCCTGCAACTAATGAAATGAGAGTTAGAAGTTCTGTTTCTGGCAATACTGAATATTATTGTTAAAAAAAAAAAAAAAAAGAGAGAGAGATCTTTCTAGTGCAAAATGCCTAAAAAGAAAAGTTGGAAAATAAGATTGGAAAAAGGGGCCAAAAATTACAAGAAATCACAAATTAGAGAAAACTACATTTGGGAAAGACAAGACAAATATCAAGGTGTGAGCAATGTGGGAGGTAGGATCAAAGACTTTGCCTAAAGCTACTGCTCCCAAAAGGTGGTATACTTGGTGAAAAGAGGAAGTAGGAAAAAAGGTTTTCCTCAGAGGGAGCCCAGTAAATACAACTGCCTGTCTTACCCTTGGGATGCTAGGAAGGATAAGTTTCTCCTGAGAAATTCATTACCATGTGTCATTCTCATTGGATTTAAGGCTAGAATTCCCATTACTAATATGAGCTGGAAAATCCCAAGCTGAGAATCCAAAAAATCTGGGTTGGGTAATGTCTCTAGATGCCTGAAAATTCAAGTAAATTTTCTCTGAAGGAGTGCAACTTGATTTCAGGCCTTAAAGAATTCCTACAGATGTAGTTCCAATGAACATTCACTCAAAATCAAACATCACAAAATGTATGAGGAAATAAGATACCATGGCTTGAAATCAAGAGAAACCTCAAGAATGAAAATCAGAAGTTTAAAAATTTCAGGAATTAGAAATGTTGGATACAAAATATAAAAAGGAGTATTAAAAGTGTAAGAAATGGGGCACCTGGGTGGCTCAGTCAGTTAAGCGGCTGCCTTCAGCTCAGGTCATGGTCCTGGAGTCCTGGGATCAAGCCCTGCATCGGGCTCCCTGCTCAGTGGGAAGCCTGCTTCTCCCTCTTCCTCTTCCTGTGCTGTGTTCTCTCTCGGTGTATCCCTGTCAAATAAATAAATAAAATCTTAAAAAAAAATTTTTTTTTAAGTGTAAGAAATTACCAAGTATATATTTTTAAAAATAATCAATTAGGACCTGTATAAATGAAAAATATAACCACTGGCATTTAAAAGTTTCACTTACACAGGTAAGGAGAGAGTTCATGAACTGGAAGTAAGATATGAAACAATTACTCTGAAAGCATAGAAGAAGGAGGTGGAAAATATAGGAGGTAAGGTAAAAGAAGGGAAACATGGAATGAGAAGGTACAACATACATTTAAGTAGAATTATGGAAAGTAATAACAGAGATAATGAAGGAGATGCATATCCAAAGTTATAATAGAGGAAAAATTTCTGGAATTAATGAAATGGAGGAATCTTTAGGTTCAGAAATCCTTATGAATACCAAACAATGATAAATTGGAAATCCACACCTAGATACAATGTATTAAAGTTATAGAATGTCAACAGATCTTGAAAAAGCTACAGAGAAAAGAAAAATAAGTTATGAAGGAATGCTAATAAGTTGATAGCTGTCTTCTCAGCAGCAGCTATGAAAATTAAAGGACAGATAGATACACATTAAAAATCCTTCATTGGGGGAATCTTGGAACATTGAAAAAATAATATTTAAAAAAATCCTTCATTGAAAAACAGGTAACTAGCCAAATGTAATATCTAATGAATTAGCTCTTCAAAAAGCTTACATTGCATTAGCCTTAGAAACACCTTTTTACCTATAACTGGAATGAACTGGCCCACAAACTTGAAGTACACAACTTTACCACATATGTTTTCACATAGCCACTTACCTTTCATATGTTCCACATGCTTCGTTATTGTGAAGCTCAATATCTTGCTTTGAGGGTTCCCATGTCACTTAAATTGAATTGTCTAAGAACACTCCAAAGTGGATTAGTCTTCCTTCTAATGCCAGATGTAGACGGAAATGAAATTTGGTCCGTTGATATCAGTTACTTTTTCACTACCCTATTGCACTTGAATTTGGCCTTAAAGAGTTCTGTGGACATTTGTTCATTACAAGGACATTTTAATGAGTTCAGGTCATTGCATAACCACTTTTACTTATAGCTTGAGTGACAGTCATAACCTCCTGGAGAACAGTGGGTCACATTGACTCTTACCACCACCAGCACCATTCTCAGATGCAAAATACTGTTCTTATTTCTGAGAACGGTCACCGTCCTTCTTAGAGTGGAGGCAGAGTTTTAAAACTATAGGAAATACCAAAGATCTTGTATTCATCTCTCCCAGGACCATGATATCTGCTTAGTCTACACTTGTGTGAGCAGAAGGAAACTACTCGATGACCCTCCTGGTATCTTCTCCGGTTGATATTTCTCCTCTGGTATAGACTGAACATTTGTGTCCCCTCGAAATCCATGTTGAACTTTAACCTCCACTGTGATGGTATTTGGAAGTGAGGACTTTGGGAGGTAATTGGTGCCCTTGTAAAAGATAGCCAAGAGGGCTCCCTTGTTCCTTCCACCATGAGGGCACATTGAGAAGACAATTTTCTGTGAACTAGGAAGTGGTTCTTACCAGACACCCAATCTGTCAGGGCTTGGATCTTGGACTTTCCAGCCACCAGAACTGTGAGAAATAAATTTCTGTTGTTTATAAGCCTCCCAGTTTATAGTCCAGCAACCTGGACTAAGGCGTTCTTCTAATCTAAAAGGTCTTTCACTACTCTGTCACAGTCCACTTTTGGCAACTGACTCCAAAATGGGCAGCATCTAGTTGTATGATGACACAGCTGCCAATGTCTCCTCCTAAAGGAGAACAAAACTCACACAATCAATTTCTTGTGGGACCACTCTATCAGGCAAACTACCATAACTGAAATGCCTGAACAGACTTGTAACTGTGGGTTACAGGTGTGCTTATGTGAAAATCTCACTCCTTGCTTATTTCTATATATGGAAAGTATGTCTGATGGTACATAATTAAAGTATGATCAGTAGATATCAAACTTGTTTTCCTTTTTGGAAAATAGGTCTGATTGCTTAGCATGAATATTATGTTGGGAAGAAGCAAGTTGTTGTTTTTTTAAAATATAATTTAATTTTTTTTTTCAGTGATCCTAAATTCATTGTTTATGTACCACACCCAGAGAAGCAGGTTTTAATTCCAAGGATGTAAAAACCTGACACATAAAATCTAACTACTTGCAAAAGGGCATTTATAAGTTACTAGGATTTTAAAGGAAAATGAATGTCCATTGAAGAGTACTTTATGCAGAGTTCTGATTTTTTTACATGTGTTATTCTACATATATTTTGGCTCAAAGTTTTGGATCCTTGATCTCAGGGGGTTTTTTTGTTTGTTTGTTTTTTTAAGGCATAATAACATCAGGATTCTGAGAAATCCTGGGAAATTCATGCCGTATAAGAAATATTAGGAGTCACTTTTTTCCCAAGGTTCCATTTATATTAAAATATTTGAAACACTTATTACAAAAATAACGCATGCTCTTTACTTAAAATTTGCAAATAATATTCAAGTATATAAAGTAAAAACCGAAAGTTCCCTCCGCCCCTGATCCATCTCACTTCTCATTGAGAGCCACTATTAACGGTGTTATGTATCTTCCTCCAGATCTAGTTTTATTTCCTGCATCTTGCTTTTTTACCTAACACTGTATCTGGGAGTTATTTTAACCTCAGTACACACAGAAATATTTTATCCTTCCATGATATTTCATAGAACAGGTGTGCCATAATTTATTTCTTTACCAATAGACATTTAGGTTGTTTTCACTGTGTCATATATAAAAACACGTTTTTGGCAATTATTTTTGCACACATATCTCTGCTCTGCACATTTGTCAGAATATTTCTTTTGATTAGATTTCTAGAAATTGCTTTAATATGTCAAAGGATCTCCATATTTTGCATTTTAATACATTGTATTCATCTTTAAAAAATTTAAACTTTTCCCCAAGTTTTTCATTAGTTTAAGTTAGCTCTATTTTTTTGTTTGATTGGTTTAGCTCCAGTTTAATCTCTAGAAAATTGCGGACATGGTTTTGGAGAAGCCCCTCTATGGGGAACTAAAGAAGCTGAGAAATTGTCAAGCTCACCTTCGAAAGCCACACAGCTCCAGGACCATCCCTGTGTCCCTGAGAAAAAGAATCAAAACAGGTAAATGGAAGTCAAGAAAAATGGAGAGTACTTAGTGTTCAAAACCACATGAAGGAAGATTTTTTAAAAATTAAAACCTTCAATAGTCTTTTAAAAAAGATTATTTATTTTTGTGCAGGGAGCCTGATGTAGGACTTGATCTCCGGTCCCCGGGATCATGACCTGAGATGAAAGCAGGCATTTACCTGACTGAGCCACTCAGGCGCCCAAAGTCTTCAATAGTCTTACATGACGCAGTGAGATGTGCCTATTCATGCATAGATCCTTGCTCGTCAAGACTAGAGACAACATTTTGCCACAAAGAGGGCTTTCCACAAATCTTTATAGAGCTGTTCTCCACTGCCCAGCTCTCCTGTCACTGGACGTAAGTGAATACAGAGATAAAGGACAAAGGAAAGGGCAGGGCCCTGCTAGCTTTCAGACAGCCCCAAAGAAAGAAACAGATGCATATTTTCATATGCCTGGCTTTCAGAGAAGTCTGAGGGAGGCTGTGCGCTCATTTTTTTTTCTTTTCTCTTCTTCGGTTCCCTCCGCCCTGTTCTTTGAAATAATCCTGAAACAGATAATGACACAGCCTGTGGGCGGAGGCGTGGCTGACTTTTCTTCAGTGCGTGATAACCATGATAACCGAGAGGTCTCTCCCCTACAGGAATTCTCAGATGCCGAGTACCATGTTTCCTGTGACCTCATGATTTTCTGTAGTAGTAGTAGTCAAGAGGTCTTTTCCCTACAGAAGTTCTTGGATGTTGACTGAGGTGGGCAGGTGCAAAAGGTCTTCCCACGTCTCTTACACTCAAGGAGTTTCTCTCCTGCATGAATTCTTTAATGTCGAGTGAGAGATGAGCCACATCTTAAGGCTTTCCTCTACTCACTGCGTTCAGAGCGTGTCTCCCCAACACCACTCCTCAAAGGCCAAGGGAAAGAAAAGCTGTTTCAAAGGCTTTCCCACACTATTTGCACTCACCGTTTCCTTTCATGTGAATCGTCCCTTGCTGGACAAAGCAGAGGGTTAGGCAAAGGCCTTTCCACACTCACTGCCCTCATAGGGCTTCTCTCCAGTGTGACTCCTGCTGTGTGAAGTGAGGGAGAAGCTGTAGGGAAAACCTTCCCCACGTTCTTTACACACATGGGGCTTTTGTGCTATGAGGGTCTCACGGGGTCAAATAAAATCAGACGGGGAAGGTCTTTGCCTAATCCCTGCACATGTGGGGCTTATCTCTAGTGTGAATCCCCTTGTGCTGCGTTAAGGAAAAGTTGCAGTGAAAGGCTTTCCCACACTCTTCGCGTCCGAAGGGTTTTTTGCCATTGTGGGTCATGTTAGGCTGGATGAAAACAGAGTGATGGTTGACAGTCTTTCTGCATTCACTGCACTTACAGGGCTTCTTGCCGGTGTGGATATGCTGGTGGTGCATGAGGTGTGACCTCCAGTTAAAGACCTTCCCACGGTCTATGCACTTACAGGGCTTCTCCCCAGCCTGAATCCTCATGTGTCGAGCAAAATCTACTTTTTCACGTGTGGCATTCCTAAGGCTTCCCTCCAGTGTGAATCTGCCGACGTCGAACAAGGAGGGGGGTAATTCTTGTTGAATGCTTTCTTACATTCTTTGTGTTTGTAAAGGGTCTGTCCAGCAGGAACTACTGTCTTTACTGGCACTTGTGTGGCCCAGTCATGAGTAGCATCTCCGGCAGCATCTTGCTTCTGGAAAACCCTTGACTGTAGACTCTCATCTGTCCGCAACCTGTGTGTTCAAGGCTTATCTTCTCCAGGAGGATCTCCTTGTGAGAAACTGTAACTGGTCTCCCTGAATTTTCAGCAACCTTTCCTGATCTCTGGTTTGCCGACCCTGGAGGACCTGCTGGCTTCCTGAGTCTTCCCTGGAGCAAGGCCTCCTAACACAAAGCAGGCTGGTCCCGGGCTTAACTTGTCACCTGGACAGGTCCTTCAGCAACGATCTCTCTCCGTCTCTTACCGGTGCTTCAAGCTGTGAGGTCGACTCGGGTTTGGGAATTGCATGCTCCAGGGAGACCAGAGTTCTGAAGGTCTCCAGCAGTACTTCCCAGAATAGGGTCCTCTGGGCCTGGTCCAGCTGCCCTCAGTCTTTCCAAGTGAAGGTCATGGACAGGTCCAAACACTGATGCCTGGAATGTGGAATGCCACCACAATCTAACAAGACAAAAGGTGCACACCAGCACAGAGTGTGCCTACGACTAGAGACACTAGAGAGCACTGTACCCCACAACAGCATTGGGACCACAAGTCACAGGGGGCTTCAGTTTCACTTTTTTACTTCTGGGAATTGAACCCTCAGTTACTCTGGAAGGAAGGTCATACATGTGGTAGGAAGTGCACCCTAGTTGGGTCAGGGAAACCCTCCAAACACACACTCAAATATGCATGTGAGCATGCACTCCAGGAATTTGCAAATTCTAGATCTCTTTTATGTTGCGTTTGGTTCTGTTTTTATTAATCAAACTCCTTTGAAAAATTTAACCTTGCTTCCTACCAGTCTTCCCAAAGAGAAGCTTTTCCACGTGTGCCCAGGGAGACCTTTATGAAAATGTTTACAACAACAAACACCTGGAGGGAGTCCAGGAAAGAGGGCGGTGAAGCGGCTTCTGCACTGAGTGGAACATTACTCACCTGTCCCAGAGTGTTCTAGCTGAGGCTGTAGCAGGGACTCGGAAGCATCACAGTTGACATTGCAGAATGTGAAGTCCCTCTGGAACTGGTGAGGAGTGGAGGCCATCGTGGGGAGGAAGGTGAGAGCAGTTTGAGCAGTTTGGTCCACTGTCCTCCCCTGCCCAGGCTGAAACTGGTTATGGCCATGAAGAGAAGAACCTGAAACTAGAGAAGGAAAGGCTGATTTGAAGGTTCTGGCCAGCCATAGAAAGAGAGGACCGATGGTCATTGACACTCTGAGTATTGGGACTTCTGTCCATTGTTGTAGTTCTTCTTATAGCTGTTTTGAATGGTCTCTGAGAGTATGATCACCTCAAGACAAGAGAGCTAAAGACACTACCATTACAGGACCCCCATTGAAATGGCTTGACAGGGTGATTTTCAGCCAATATTTAAGCTTTGTTTTATTTTTCTGTCTCCTGTGCTGGCCAGAACCTCGAAGATGCTCTTTTCATTTTCCTGATGTGAAAAAAAATCCAATATTTCATAACTGAGATTGTATTTAGTATGGATTTTTGTTCCTATCATCTGCTTGATTGCTTTCATAACATATGTAAATATTAGGGTCAGAGAAATGAAGGAGTAGACAAACACATTGCCTAGGAAAAGCCAAGAGAGTGTTCTCATCCATAGGATCTCTTGGATGTCAGTGCAGTGAAGATACAAGGTAGAGGGGTCAGCTGAACTCTCCCCAGAATGGGAGGCACTAATGGATGACCATGATGAAGGCAGCTATGCTTGAGCTGGTCTGAAGAAGTGCTGGACTGTCTTGTGCAGGACAGGTGACCCCATTAGTCTCAGGATGCACACATTTGGGACAGACTCCTCTCCTGCAGTGATTCTCCAAGTGTGGTCCTTGGTCTCAGTTGTATCCACTTGGAAGAGTTCAAAAAAGGCTGACCTCTAAAGACTGACATCAACACCATGATAGCTCAATTACAAAATGAGTTAGCTTTGCTTCTTGAAAACGTCTATTTTTTTTTTTTTTTTCCTTTAGTAAATCTATCTTTCAGACCTGGTTTCAATGATATAGAGCAGTTTCTGAAATGATTACTACTTGCAGTCATTTGAGCCATCAGCAGCAACGCTTTTAAGTAGCCTGAGTATCTTTGCTGGGAGTTGGTTCGAATTAGGTCACACCGGAAGCTACGCTGTACTCGGAGTCTGCTACTAGCTCTTCTTCCCGGCTTCTCCCATGGCTCCAGTGCCAACAGGGGCCACACTAAGTGACAACCATTGTGAGTGCAGACTGTCACCTGCACGTTTTGGTTCTTGGAGACCCCGTGGAGAGAGTGTCCACCACTATTCCTCTGCCTCATTTCAGCACTGTAGTCGATGCATGAATATAGACTTTTCCTCTGATATTAGACCAGTCTGTGAGTTTAATAAGCCTTTGCTGAAGGCTGGGGATGGCAAGGAGCTTCCTCACAAAGAATAACGTACAAAAATAACGTACTCAGTTCCTAATCTGTCCTCCTGGGGCCTCTATAGGACTGCATTTCTGTTCAGAGTAGATTCTTCCCCCTTAAGGAAGAATCCAGGTTTTCTCTAACACCAGAAACATCTCAAACATGCCTTAACTCCCCACAGTCTAGGCCCAAGTCCCGGTGCAGGGCAAGGAAGCAGTTTCCTTCTCGGTTCCATCTTACGCCTGTCTTCCCCATTTTCTGTTCCTGTCTTGGAAGGAGGACTGATTGGTATAGTATCTGTCCTTTAGTGGAGACTCACTGCCCCCATTCACTGTCTGTCTCCTTTAGGACATCCCTTGAGGACAAAATGGAACAATATTTATATAAAATATACACACTTACTGTTAGGGGTTGATGGCATCTCCTGCAAAAGTTGAAGTTCTAACCCCCAGTACATGTGAATGTGATTTATTTGGAAATAGGATCTTGGCAAATGATTAAGTAAAGATTGAGGTCATTATGGTAAGTCCTAGACTCATCTGACTTGTCCTTATAAAAAACTTTCAGAAAAAAGAGGTGCTTCCATTAAAAAAGAACGATTATGATGGGAAAGAATAATGTTTTCAACAAATGGTCCTGGGGCAACTGGATCCATGGGCAAAAGAAAGAACTTGGATACTTACACACATTTTACACAAAAATTTACTCAAAATGGACCACAGATCAAAATGTAAGAGCCAAAACTATAAAACTCTTAGAAGAAAACATAGGTATAAATTTCTGTAATCTTGGTTTAGGTAATGGCTTCTCAGACATGATGCTGAAAGCATGAACAACAGAAGAAAACATAGATAAACTGAGTTTCATTCAAATTAATTATGCTTAAAAGACACCATTGATAAAGTGAAGAGATGACCCACAGAACAGGGATAAATATTTACAAATTGTGTATGAACAATTGTATAACTCTTATAACTTAATCATCGAAAGACAAAAAGCCTAATTAAAATGGGCAAGAATTTAAAAAGCTATTTCTTCACAAAGGATATACCAAGAGCTGATATCACATGAAGAGATGCTCAATGCCATTAACCATTAGGAAAATGAAAATGAAAACCACAGTGAGATACTATTTCACACTTAGTGGGATGACTCATTTGAAAAGACAATAACAAGTATTGGCGAGGACGTGGAGAAATTGGAAGTCTCACATGCTGCTGGTGGGAATGTGAAATGGTGTAGCCATTTTGGAAAGTAGTGTGGTTGTTCCTCAAATACTGAAACATAGAGTTACCGTTTCAACTTTCTTGAAGCCTAGGTTATTTTGTTTTGAATAACATCTGATAGGGGCACCTGGGTGGCTCAGTGGGTTAAGCCTCTGCCTTCAGTTCACGTCATGATCTTGGGATCCTGGGACCAAGCCGCACATCAGGCTTTCTGCTCAGCGGTGAGCCTGCTTCTCTCTCTCTCTGCCTGCCTCTCTGCCTACTTGTGATCACTTGTTTGTCAAATAAATAAATAAAATCTTAAAAAACAAAACAAAACAGAACACCCAATATAAGACATCCACAGTGTTATCCAGGCTGCATTTCCACAAGCTCCGTGAGGATGTCCTTCCAGAAGTTGGAGTGAGTGGAGATCATCTGCCTTGCAACTCTTTGAAGAGTCTAAATCCGTCCTCAGAAAGGACCCATTTCTGCGGACTGGGCCTGCTGAGGTCCACATTTGTCTGCCATGCAGATAAAGTTCCACAGGACCACACAGAACATTTAGCTTCTTGGAACCACAGCAGTTTTGTGACCTCTACTCCGTGGTGTCTACTTCTTCTAGAAGGTGTTTCTGTATAATGAACTTTCCACTGGTGAACGCTGTGTTTCACCTATTCTAGAAAATACGTGTCTTATGTTCCAGATCTGTTCTGTTGCCAGTTAGCAGAAATAGAAATATTCCCATCATTTCAATTTGGAATCTGATTCCTGGGTCCAGCTATAGCAGCAAAGGATGGTCGTTCCTTCCCTAAGAAGACCTGGAGTGGGTTATTTTCCAGCTCATTCCCTGAATGTGGCAGGATGCCCTTCCACTTCTTTCCTTAGTACCAGGTCCTTCACAGGTTCATCTGCGCTGCTTAGCCTAGTGTCTTCTCCAAATTTATCTTATTCAAATGTTCACATCAGAGGGACCATCCCTCACTTCCTCAGATCTGTCTACCATGGCTCTGCATAAAACTCAGAGGAGGAGAAGAAGAGGAACTCACGGTGTGAAAACATCCAGGGCCTTGCTGGAGAACCAAACTTCTTCTCCCCTTTTTACTCTGTGCTGGTAGAGAGGAGGGGAGCAGATGGGCCAGGAATAAGCCAGGCAGATGGAGGAGAACCAGAAGGCTCCAAGCCCTGCTCAGATCTTTGCTAAGCTTCTGCTAACCCCACACTCCATTGCCCGGGGAGGGGGGGGGGTACCCACACCTGCCCTCTGGCACACCTACAGATTCTTTTTTTTTTTTTTAAGATTTTATTTATTTATTTGACAGATATCACAAGCAGGCAGAGAGGCAGGCAGAGAGAGAGGAGGAAGCAGGCTCCCCGCTGAGCTGAGAGCCAGATGTGATGCAGGGCTCAATTCCAGGACCCTGTGATCATGACCTGAGTGGAAGGCAGAGGCTTAGCCCACTGAGTCACCCAGGCGCCCCATACCCACAGATTCTTGAATGCAGCACTGTCCCACCCCTCCCACCATGCTCCAATAAGGAGATGGGGGAGGAACAACTCAAGAGCTGATTGGGCGGTGGGGAGGGGGGTGCTCTCAGCAGCAAGGTCTCCTGACCCACAGGCAGGAAAATGAAAATCAAAACAGTGACTTTTAAAGAGACTGACATGAGTGATATATTTCACTGCTGGCACATAGTCTGCCTCCAGAAGAAAAGTCCAGGGGGGAAGAAAGGTCTCTACATGTTTTCAGAGGTGAGTTCAAACACCTTTAAGCGCTGGGCGTCTTTTGATTGCTCCCCTCCCCCCAGCCCAGGCTCCTGGAGGAGGGAAGCCAGTGGAGCTTAAGACTCTATTTAAAGCAAAAGGAAACAAAGAAACAACTAAATCTCCCCAGGCACTTCTGGTGGCCAGCCAGATTCTGGAAACTTGTTAACTCAATTTTCCTCTTCCTCCTGTTAGAAAGTACTCATCACGTGTGATTTCTTCCTTCACCTCTTTGCCTGTGCCTTGCCCTTGCCTGGCAAGTTTTTATTCCTTCTCTAAATGTGCGAAGCCCACCTAAAATGTCCTCTAAACACATGGATTCTCCTCATTAGGAATAAACTCTCCTTTGTATCTGTCTGTGGTCCCTAGTCCTTTACCTTTTATCCTGTATCACTTTCGCCTTCTGCCTGGTGACGGGGCTGATGTTGTGCCCAGCCTGACTCTCCCCACACATCCCCCTCCACCCTACCCCACCCCACCCCGCTACCCCCCTTCCCCCCCTCACAAGAGCCAGACTCTTGTGGAATTCATCTCTCTATCTCCCAGAGTAGGAAACACCGGGCCTTGCTTGAGGTCCTTGAACGAATACATGTCTTGTCAAATTTGATTCCTTTCGTAATTCAAAAAAAGGTGCCTTATACCCCCATTTTTATTTAAGGATAATTGTCATACAATATCCTATTAGTCTCAGGTGTACATCACAGTGATCGGATACTTTTCTACATTATGAAGTGTCCCCCCACAAACGTCTAATGACCATCTGTCACTGTAGAAAGCTGTTACAGTATTGCTGACAACGTTCCCAGGGCCCAAAGAGGAGAATGACTGGCCTACATAGAAGTCTTCTACCATGTTTACTGCTTCAGGCAAGATTCAGTCTAAGAGACAACAAAGAAGACTATCGAAATATAAAACTCAGTGATGCATAGCCATTGGTTATTTGTTCGGGAGGCCAGCTTCCCTTTGCATGGGACAGCTTGGTTTCAGCCTCACCAGGGAGCAGCCCACTTCCCAGGCAGAAGCCAGTTTTTACTCCTGCCACAGTTAGGACCCGCTCTGCTCCTCCTCCCTCCCTGCTGTGGGAGCTGGCTCTGGGCCCCTGAGCTGCTGCAGCGAGAGCAGAACACCTGCCTCTCACATGCCCAGCGGATTCTGCAGTCCCTCCCCATAGTGGTTGCTGTAGGGAAGGAATGAGTTTCTGTTTTCCTCAGAAAATATTCTTTCTGACTGGAGGTTTCCCATGTGCTTCTTGTCTGTTCTACTTGTCTACCATTTGCTGACAGGTGGCCCAACTCCTCAATTATTCATATACATATATATATATATATATATATATATATATAAATGAAATTTATTTATTTCTTCATTGGCATGTTTCCCCATCACCAGGCCAACGGTAAATCCGTCACAGGTTGTCATGAGATGTCATGGTCTCACTCTGTTATATCCCACAACAAGATTCAGGACTGGGAAGCCAGAGGGAAAGCTCTACTGTTTCTTGCGCTAGGAGGGTTTGACAATGCAAAATGGGGAGGTCTAGGTTGGAGATTGGATTGATTTGCTGCATAACCTCAGGAAATTCACTTCACTCTTTGGTTTCTTTGTTTGGAAACACATTATCTGGATCTATGAATTTCCCCCTTACCAGTTTTGGGCTATCTTGGTCTTCAGTGAGACTTTGGGATATGGGACGTAATAGATCCAAGGGGGGGTGGGGCAGGAAATGCATAAACCTCATAACAGGAAGGAGATATTAAAGAGAAAATGCCATCAGAAGCAGAATTTATGAATTCATAAAACCATCATGACATTTATAACTCCAGTTTGGGATTTAAAGAGCAAATATCACATGGACCACTGTATTCTATTTTAATTCACTATATCTCGGGATTCCCCACCTCAAAACCCTCAAAGTCCTTTGCCAAAAAGTCTGTCCAGTCTTGGTCATCTCTAAGAGTCTGGACGGTTGATCATTCCACCCCTAGGAACTCATTAACTAACTCTTCCCATTTCTATCTTTCCTATGCCTTCACTCCCAGCCCCAGAAGAGGGGTTAAGATAAGAAGGGAGGGATCCAGATACCGAATATGGTCATTGCTAATGCCTAAATGTGGGATGGTCATTGCTAATGCCTAAATGCGGGATCTCCCAAACCACGCTTTCCCAGTCTGAGCCGTCCTAGGCTTCTTATTTTCTTATCCATTAAAGGCTGCTCCATATGACTTCCCAAAGCTGCCAACTTAAAGTCTCTTCTATCCGTAACTGGACAAGTATGGCCGTTACTCGTTGAGACCTTCAACCATCCTGAAGATTTATTGACCACCCTTTCACAAGGGGAGTAAATGGAACTCACCTGGGAATGTCCTAATCTGTTTTGACCTTCCCTGGAGCTAGGACTGATGACTGCGGTGCTGCTTCCTGAAATTAGCCTGATACAAGACAGCCTAACTTGTTCCAGCCCACAGTCTCTCTAGATTCTTCATAAGACAGTGCTCGGATTTAAAAAAAAAAAAAAAAAAATTATTTATTTAATTTGTCAGAGATAGAGCAAGCACAAGCAGCAAGAACAGCAGGCAGAGGGAGAGAGAGAAGCAGGTTCCCCGCTGAGCAGGGAGCCCCATGTGGGGCTTGATTCCAGGACCCTGGGATCATGACCTGAGCCCAAGGCAGATACTTATTGACTGAGCCACCCAGTTACCCGGACAGTGCTCAGTTTTACAGGTTTTTATTGTGCTCACAGTTTGAAATCCTTTCCTAGAAGTTGATAGAGAGTAGCTCGCTCCAACATTCAGAGTACATCTCAGAACTCAGAGTAGCGCTTCCCTGGGGAAACCTCTCTTCAACATCTCCCATAATAGAAGAGTATAATCCTTCAAAATAGCCAACTGGTGTGGTCCCTAAATATTTCTCAAGAAGCCTCTTTGATTTATTCATGAAAGCTTAATTGATGGACTCTGATTATGGCCAAGATAGGATAGCTCCATTTCTCACCAGTTCTCCATCTTACAGTAAAAATTTTCTCACATAGCACAACAAACAAAAAGAGACTTTGGGAGGTAAAAGGAAAAAATGTATTATTTTGAAACTCAAGACTTGAGAAATGACACAATGGTGCTCTCCCTGGGTTTGTTTGATTTTGCCTCCAGTATCTCCCAAACTGCAGGTGCTGAAGTCTTCAACCTGAAACCGGCAACAGGCAACCAGACCAAATCAAACCACACCAAACTAGACCAAACCAAAGCAGACGAAATCAAAGCAAATCAGACCAAAACAATAAACAAACACAAAACCCAAGAAAATTATTTTTTTAGCCAAAACAAAACAGAACAACATGGCCTAGGAGTACAGAAAATCTTTTTGATACCACCTGGCTTACTCCAGGTAATAAATAGCCAATATGCTGGAAAAAGAACAATCAGTTTGAGATAGTAGATGTGTAAAGCACAAGAGTGAATGAAAAGAGGTAGACTGCCAATGTAAGCAGGGCCTACACATGTGGGGGAGTTTGAGTGCTAGATCGAGCACCATTGCTGCAAATCTTCAGACTCTTTTGTAGATTGAGAGGCACTGCAGACATGATTTAAGGCAATAACAACAGGTTCATACTCGAGTTTTAGGTGGGTCACAACAAGGGCTACCAGGGAGCAACTGAAGTATTCCAAGTGAGAGAGGATAAAAGCTTCCATTTTGGCAGCGACATTGGAAATGTGGAAGTGAGGGAAGATTCCAAAAATTTAAGGACTTGTTAACTGGATGTTGGGTAGTGGTATAGAAAAACCAGGTGTCAAGATTGATTTCTAGGTTTCTAACTTAGATGACTGTTTAGATGGATGCCACCAACAACTAAGATAGAGAGCATAGTTATGAGTGTGTTGGGGATGGAAACGTTGCATTCAGCTTTGAACATGGGGAGTTTTAGGTGCCTGTGTGTCACCCAGGTAGAGAATTCCCCCCATATCATCAGTTCTTCATCTCAGAAGGGAGTCTTAAAGTAGAAAGGGGAATAGATCTTTGTTTTTATTTAAAGTCTTTGCTCTCACCAGGATCCAGGATCCAGGATTCAGGATTCA
The DNA here is from genome assembly GCF_011764305.1 of Mustela putorius furo. Lineage (NCBI taxonomy): Eukaryota > Metazoa > Chordata > Mammalia > Carnivora > Mustelidae > Mustela > Mustela putorius. The sequence goes on from NW_025421987.1 coordinate 39,322,188, forward strand.
GGATCCAGCTTATGTCTAACAGTTGGGGACTAGGATGGATCCAAGTGACACATGTCATTCAAGAACTGATAGGAGTAGAGATTCTGAGAACTGAGTCTTTGTTCCTAAATCAGACTGCCAGTGCCTTATGCTGTCTTCTCATACAGAGTCTCCTGGGCATTCCAGTCTTTTCAGCAGATTTTCCAGTCTTTCTTGGAAGACCTGTCCCACCTGGGTCAGACATACACAAATCCCAATTTTTACAATGAAAAGAAGGGGTTGAGATGGGAGCAGGGCAAGTGGCATGCAAGACAGAAAATTGGTGGCTCTGAGATATAGGAGTGACACATCGGAGTCCAGTAAAATAGCTTAAAAAAAGGAAACAGTGGTCATCACCAAATATCTTCCAGGCATGGTGAAGAGAGGGGCTGGGGTTGGAGACTATAGGAAGTCAGTACTTCTCATGACCCAGCACAGCAGTCAAGTTAGTTAACAAGGGTCCACTATACCAGATTTGGAGTGTTTGGACCATGAGGAAAGATTCTGAAGAATTAATGAGGTCAGATGGCAGGTGGTGCCAGAAAGGAACCATTTGGCTCTTATAAACCCAAGCCACCTTCAATAGCCCTCAAGAAGCAGAGAAGAACCCACAAGACTGAGAATCACCATGGTGTTTATTGAACTCTTTTCATTTAGGTCAAGATGACTGAGTGTTAGGAAACTTTATAGATGATACGGCTGAACTATAAAAAGCTTACAGCATGGGGCGCGTGGGTGGCTCAGTGGATTAAGCTGCTGCCTTCGGCTCGGGCCCTGATCTCAGGGTCCTGGGATCGAGTCCTGAGTTAGGCTTTCTGCTCGGTGGGGAGCCTGCTTCCCTCTCTCTCTCTGCCTGCCTCTCTGCCTACTTGTGATCTCTGTCTGTCAGATGAATAAATGAAATCTTAAAAAAAAAAAAAATTAAAAAAAAAGCTTACAGCAATTTAAAAAATGGCCCAACGTTCTTTGAGACTCTTTCCATTGAGGATTGGAGGGGTCTATGTCCCTTCCTCTCAAATCTGGGCAGGTTTGTGACTACTTTGACCAAAGAGGTAGTGCTCTGTAACTTTTGAAGGTAGATCATAAAAAGTCATGCCCTGTTCTCTTGAGATACTGCCATCCATGTAAAATATCTGACCACTCCAAGACAGCCAGGATAAATATGCTGTGTGACGGCTCTCTGGTTAACGGGCACAGCTGAGCTCAGCCTTCCACCCATCCTCACCAAGCCACCAGCCCTGCAACTGAAGCCACTTTGGACTCTCCAGACCATCCCATCTGCCAACCAGGTTCCAAAGAATGACATCAGTGAATGCCTCAGAAGCAAAAAAAGTACTCTTATGACCCAAATTGTATCTGCATGCCAAATTCAGATGTTGAAATCCTAACCATCGATACTTCAGAATGTGACTCTATTTGGAGACAGTCTTTAAAGAGGAATTAAGGTAAAATGAGTCTGTGTGAGTGGGCCACAATCCAATATGATTGGTGTCCTTCTGAGAAGGGAGATTATGATGCAGGTGCATACAGAGGGAAGGCTGTATGAAGGCCTGTGGAGAAGATGGCCACTGACAAGGCAGGAAGAGAAAGAAGCCTGTTATAAGATGATTTTCAACAGCCAATTTATTGGTCTAGTAGGCTTTTATTCAATGGCTTGTGAATCAGACAGCATCCAGTATAGAAGCTGGAAAGGAGCTCCAAAAAGTGGTGCAAAGCGAGAGGGTTTTTAAAGACCAGTGTAAGCTGGAACAAGGATGTTCTATGAGGCACTTGCTGACTGGTCGAAGCAGACTCGCTTTCCTTACGCGGAGCAAAGGTAAGTCTTAGAGCCAGGTCAGGTAACTTGTGCTGACTGGTTGGTCTAGGCCTTCTTTTTCTGGGAGAGCCCAGCATAGAAACTCAGTGAAGTTTTGGTTTGCTGATGTGGGGCTTAGCATGAGTGCCACCATCTTGGACCTAATCTAGTTACTTAAATAGGCCTCGGGAGAAATGCACCTTACCTGACAGTACCTTAGTCTTAGACTTCCAGCCTTCAGAATGGTGAGAAAATTAGTTTCTGTTGTTTAAACCACCTACTCTGTGGGACTTTGTTACTGGCAAACTCATATACTCACCCAGCTACAAATTTCTCACCTTACAGGAAAGGCTGCTATTTTAAGTCACTGAGTTTTCAGGTAGTGTATCCCACAACAGGGGGAATAGGAGCAAGTTTGGACTTCTGAAGTTCCTCTTCCTCTGGGGATAGCTTCCTTCTCACCACATTGTTAGTTTAGGAATGATCACGGCGGGCAGCCTTCAAGAACTGCTGCTACCTGAGAGAGAGGGTGGGGTGAAAGGTCAGAGCTCAGACTTACAGTTTCGGCAGCATGTAAGAACCAGAAACTTCTAAATGGAGGTCTGAAAATATTTTTTTCATTAGTCAGAGAAAAACAAACAAAAAAACATGCATAAAATGCAACTTCATATAGTTATTCTATGGCTATGTCATCTGGTCAGGTGGGATTCCCTGGGAGAGAGAATTACAGTACCAGATTGCAGGCCGAGGGCCCTGTCTGACCTAGATTCTGATTTTTTAAAAGAGTGATTATAGCTCTGGAGGCAGGGGTTAAGTCTCATGGTCTCTACCAGGAAGCACTTTTCTTAGCCATGGGGGATATTACATTACAGCTAATTAGAGGCTGTCTGCTAAGATTTTCTAATTACTTCACTTACATTAGTCTTGCTTTCTTAAGGATCCTGTGAGCTTTCGGAAAGCTTCTTGAGGACAGGGGCACACTGCTCTGGGTTTTCTACCCCATGCAGAGCCCTCCTCAGTACCAGCTATCCCAAAGGCACCAGATAGCAGGGTTAGACAGTAGAATATGAGTCACTGAAAGCATGGGCTCTGGGGTCAGCCTGGTTGGGTTCAAATCCACATTTTATTTCTTACTGGCTTTGTAGCTTCATTCACATTAATAAGTTCTCACATTATAATTATTTTGGGGGGCACCTGTGTGGCTTAGTGGGTTAAGCCTCTCTGCCTTTGACTCAGGTCATGATCTCGAGGTCCTGGGATCAAGCCCTGCATCAGGCTCTCTGCTTAGTGGGGAGCTTGCTTCCCCCCTCTCTGTGCCTGCCTACTTGTGATCTCTCTCTGTGTGTGTCAATAAATCAATAAAAATGATTTAAAAAATAATTATTTTTTCAAGGGGCACCTGGGTGGCTCAGTTGGTTAAGCTCCTGACTCTTAATTTTGGCTCAGGTTATGATCTCAGTGTGGGAGAATAGAGCCCAGGTAGGGCTCTGAGCTGGTCGTGGAGCCTGGAAGATGCTCTCTCTCTCTCTCTCTCTCTCTCCCTCTGCCCCTTCTCCGTGTGCACATGTGTGCACAAGGGCTCATGTGTGAATGCTCTCTAAAAATTACACAATTTTTACTTCCATTTGGTTCCAAAAGATCAAGAGCTCCTACCTACTCATTGCTGTCAGGTTTGGGGTTTGCACACAGCGAGGGGAACAGAGAGGCAGAAGCGATTGCCGTTAAAGAGCATGGGATTTGGAGAAGTCTAACCCCAGCTTCCCTCTGTATGGGCGGGTGAATTCGCATAAGCCCCTGTCTTTGACATAGGGCCACATGGCAAGGATTTCCATGGCCTGGCTCTCACCGTTTCTCTCACCCAGTGCTCTCACTCCCAACAGGACAAATCCCAGGTGGCCACCTGCTCCTGTAACAGGTATGGAAGCCCCCACCAGAGCCAGAAGGACTGGAGAGCTACCCCAGCCATAGCCAGGGCTTCGAGAAATTAAAAGGGAGCATGTTAATTAGAAAATGCTTAATTAGGAAACCAGTTCCCTAGAAAAAAGGGAATTAATTGAAAAATAGGCCTTAATCAAGAAGTTTTGGGCACACAATCCAGCACGGGGGAGCTGGCTTGTACTGGCTTGTTGGAGACACTTGTGCATTTTTCAAACTTCACTTTCAGTGACATCGTGTTGGCAGCTTGAAATCACCCTCGTGGGAGAATTTACACCCTTACCATTGACAAAGGCTACTAACTTGGGACTTTCTTCTAGGAGCACTGTTGTTCACTATACAGTACCACACAACCACAGAAATCTAACTCGTATTCCTAGTCAGAGAGCCCACGTGTCTCTGGGTCTAGAAACCTGTGGAAGCCCGGCCCTTGAAGTACCTCAATTTCTGCAAAGCTGATGTCTGCAACATAATTGGTACAAGATGAGTCACTGGGGAACATAAAGAAGATCTCAGAGTTATTATTGAAATGTTTTTATGTAATACCTATTTTTTTTCTGTTCTCAGCTTTTGTTTTATAATGTATAAAATATATTGCTGGCGCCCTATGTCTACACACTTCCTATACATTTGGGAGGTTATTAGTTGTTGTTTTTTTTTTTTAACTGATTAAAAGCAAAAACTGTGAAGACCATTGTGACGGAGTAAAAGAAAACAAAACCGGTTCTAAGAAATTCAGACGGGATGCTGTAGGAGTACTGTGTGTAACTTGGGGTGGTGGTGGTGGCATTAGAAGGTAGAGCTGAAGATAAAAAGTGGAAAAGGTGACCTCACTGCTGTTTGGGGTGGGCTATGTTAATTAGCATGCAAGAAGGAAGGTGGGCCGCTGCGGTGATCAAGGCGCTGACAGAGACTGCTCTTGGATCTGGGAGGGGCGCGGTGCGGGAGGAGTGCATAACCAGGAAGGAGGACTGCTGGCCCCACCCCCAGAGACTGGGCTTCTGTGGGGCTGGGCGGGGGCCTGAGAATGTGCATTTCTTCCAACTTTTCAGCCAATGATGCTACGGGACTAGGCTTGCACTTGGAAACCAAGTGATTTAAAGAAGAATTTTATCTTCTGAAGATAAAAGGAATCTTGCTGATATCAATCCTTGAGACTCAGAGGGCAGAACAGAAGCATTTGGAGTGGGGTGGGCAGGAAGGGTGGGAAGTTGGTTCAGATGAAAGCCTTAAAGAAAGAAAATAAGCACTGACCTAGGGGCCTTGGACTTCTGATGCTGGTTCAGATAAGCAGCCATCTAAGCCACGTTAGCCGTTAGCCGGGTGTGTAATCTCCTTATCGGCAATAATCTTGATAGCAGATCGTTCTGGTGAGGTAGGAGGTGGTTTTTGGCTTGAAAGCCAAATTGAGCTCTGCAGGCCACACCTCAGTTGTGACCATTCTCCTCCTTCTGGCAGAATTCTACAAGCTCTTGGTTATTCATCCCCCAGATCATGTGTCTCTTTTCTTTTGAATGTCTTCTGGGACATTCTGGAAAGGTTGTTTCGATTCTATAAGGCCAAGGGAATGCGTGCCTGTTCTGAGCCACAGTCTGACTCTTCCGCTCACTTTCCAGCCCCAGAGGAGGCACGGTGTACCCCGCTGCTTTTAAAGGAGCATCATGCATCTGTGTTTACCACTTGACCTGCTTTTCCAAGGGAGCAGGCTCTGGACATCAACCCCTGTGAGACCAGGTGGGGCCTTAATGATTCAGTAGTTCCCATTTGTATTGCGACTTCGATCTTATCTTCCCTCCCGCCATGACAATCACCCACGTCCACAATGTTTTGCACCTCATAGTATATGTTTGCAAACATTCAGTCTAAGCATGCCCGAGTGTCCCATCATGTTTCTGAAGTGTTGCCTAGGAGCACACGAATCTGGGTATGTGAATTAACACTGTCATCGCAATGCTGTCCAGGCATTGGCCGCACGCCAACACTTGTTACTGCTTCCCCGTGTCTTTGTATCATTTAGATGTATCTCCTTGCTCTGAGATTAGATAGCCTTGCTTCAACCACACAACTACCTTTTTCCTTTTTAACCTCGTAGAAACGGCTGTCCTCTAAATCTACCTTTGCTGGTCTCTGCCCACCATTCGCACGTAGAGTCTCCTTTGTATTTTATGTTATGTTTGTTTGGGTCTAAGGCTTTCTACTTAGATTGTGAACACCTTGAATAAACTTTTTCTTTTTTGTATCCACCATAATGCCTAGCAGAGCAGTTTTGCAAAGGAAGTGCTCAATATTTGTTGATTGATTGACATGAAGAAATGTGTTAGGGCTGCTAGATTTGTTATGACAGAGAATCAGGCAGCCTTAGCTCAGACTAGGAACTGCCTATCCCATATGAGGAATTTGGCTAAATACTGAAAAGCTCCTTTAGTTATTATGACATTTTAAATTAATTATATATTTCCAACTGTATTTTTCAGTTTTATGCATAATTATTATTATGCTAAATGGTGTTTATAGTTAAATGTGTGGTAGTTAATATAAGCGACTGAGATTAGGAATGTTTTGCAGCCAAACCAAATTCATTTTTAATTGTTCTCTTCTCCCAGCCTTCCTATGGGCAATCCCTCTGATGTAGGCGCAGCTGAATTCTAGTCACCCTCTATCATGTTTAGGTAGGTTAAAAGATGGGGACCCCAGAGGTCAATCCTAAATAGGTGGGGGCCTCCTTATAAGGGGTCTGGCCTCCCTCCTTCCCCAGCACCGGCTGATGGTCCTTGTCCTTGGGCTTCCCCATCCTGTCTGTGCCTCCTGTCTGATGTCCCCGCTCTCCTGTCCCAGCCGTACCTGAATGTTTCCTGTCCTTCAATTTTGACAGTTTACTATGAATTTTGAATTTATACAGAAGTAGAAAAATAATACTTAATACCCATACTCTTACCACCTATATTTAAGAGTCAACACTGTGTACCTTTTTAAAAATTATTTTTTAAAGTTTTAAGAATCACGGACATTACATTTCACACTTAAAAACTTCAGCAAAAAACTCTAAAAAATCTTCCTATGTCACCAAATGTCATTATCACCTGTATTACTTTGTTAGGGCTCATAAAACACCCACAGATACCACGACTGGGTAGCTTAAATAACCGAAATTTATTTTCTCATGGCTTTGGAGGCTAGAAGTCCAAGATCAAGGTGGGGGGAAGGTTTGGCTTTTTCTGAGACTTCTCTCTTTGGCTTGCAGGAGATGATTTAAAAGAATATAGTGGGGCGCCTGGGTGGCTCAGTGGGTTAAAGCCTCTGCCTTCAGCTCAGGTCATGATCCCAGGGTCCTGGGATCAAGCCCTGCATTGGGCTCTCTGCTCAGCAGGGAGCCTGCTTCCTCCTCTCTCTCTGCCTGCTTCTCTGCCTACTGGTGATCTCTGTCTGTCAAATAAATAAATAAAATCTTAAAAAAAAAAAGAATATTTATATTTCAGTAAATATATGATTTAAAAGACTATATTATATATATTGACTACAGAATTCATTCATTTAAGAATATATATATTCATGTGTTATGTATATACATAAATCATGTATTGATTTAAAATCAATTATATTGATAGTTCAAATTCAAATTTAATATTACAGGGCTTTATTTAATTATTTGAATTTATACTTCTATTTTCTCTATGCTGAAAACTTGGTTTCTAACAATATTAATATACTTATTTATTATGTTGTTTTTTTAAAATAATAAGAAAACTGAATGACCAGAATATATTTATTTATCCTAGAATATATCCTACCAAGGAGATACAAAGTACTAAGTTTTAAACTCAGTTAACTATTTTCTCTGCATGGTTCTGCTATTAATTTTTAATGCAATTAGATTAATTTTTTTCTTTTTTTTCCCTTCTATTTTAGGGACGGCCTTTTGTTTTTATTTTTACATAATATATGTTAGGGCCAATTTAATGTTAAAACCTGTTAAACTATTAGGGCCTGCTTAGCCAGAGCAACTTCCTATTGCCATATTGTTGTTTACATCCATGGACTTCATTCCAGGAATAAACGTCCCCATAGTTCCTGGTATGGTTCTGGGTATCGATTCCAGAAGTAAACGCCTTAACAATAGAAGCCACATACGTTGGGTCTGTGGTTATGCCCTATAAAACCAGCCCGTGAGATCGGGAGGGGGTTGCTCTCTTCGGAGGTGGCCCTGGCTGGTCAGTCTGACTTTTAACGCTTGGCATAGAATAAGGCTTTGCATAACTTTCACTTTGCCTCAGTCTCATCCCTTGGATCATGGACCCCAACAATACACATATTTTTAGATATGTAAAACATTTACATCCTAGAAGTTAAAAGCTATACCCCAAGAAGTTTCTCTTCCATCCCAGCCCCCTCCCCCTCCACTCCCTCTTCTGCCATCTGTTAACTAATTAAAAAAAACTGAATTCTGATTAATTCTTATAAGGTTTCTTATTAGAAACAGGCAAAATTGTGCTCATATTCGTATTTGCCTTTACCCTTTCCCACGAGGGTCGCATGTTATACACACTTTTTGGACCACACCTCTTCATTTCATAAGTCTGGAGACCACTCCATATTAATACATGGAGATTACCTTCATTCTTTCCATGGTGGCCTAGTTGTGCATCACATGAAGGTGCCAGAATTTATTCAGTAAGGGACTGGGTGTCGTAGTTTATTCAACTCGACTCTTGTGGACATTCGAGCCATTTCATGCTTCTCTGCAAGTACACATAATACCTCAGTGAATAACGTTGTGCATATGGCATTTCGTATTTGTGAAGTTATATCCTTAGAATAGACTTCCAGAAGGGGAATTCCTGGATCAAAGGCTAAACACAGCTGTGACCTTGAGAGATACTGAGGAATTCTCCTCCAAAGGAAAGAGAGCATTTCGTATTCCCAGCAACATTCTGTGGCAGTCCTCACTTCCGCTCAGCCTCTCTGGTAAAAGTGTATTGTTACAATTTGGACTTCACCCAGTCCAGTGGGGGAAGGAGAGACATGGTATCACAGTGTAGTTTATTTTCTTTTTATTTTGAGAGACAGTTGGGGGAGGTGTGCATGGAGCACACAAGGGGTGAGGGTCAGAGGGAGAGGGAGAGAGAGAATCTCAAGTTGACTCCCTGCTGAGCACAGAGCCCCACGGGGGGCTGGATCTCAGGACCTGAGCTGAAATCAAGAGTTGGGCACACTGGACTGAGCCACCCAGGCGCCCTTCACAGTGTAGTTTTAATGCACATCTTTCCCTTTACAACTGGAGTTGAGGCATTTTCCATATGCTTAAGGAACATTTGTATTTCTTTTTCTATAAACCATCGGTTCGTGTATTTTGGCATGTTCAGGGTTGTTGGTCTTTTTCTTTTTTGATTTCTGGAAACTCTTTATGTTAAGGAGATGAATCATTTGGCTGTGAAATAAGTTCCAAATATTTATTCCTACTCTGTCATTTGTCTTTTTCACCTTTATGATTTTTTTAATGTAAAAGCCCTTTTTAAAAAAATTATGTATTCAAATTCCTCACCAAACTGTATTTATTGATTCTAGATTTTGAATCACAGTTAAAAAGGTTGACTTCACTTCCAGGTTTTAAAGGAATTCACCCATGTTTTCTTTTAGTATTTGTATGGTTTAATTTAAAAGTATGTTTGAATAGCTGACTCATTTAGGAAAGTTTTTTTGTCTGTGGCTTTGCACATTTCTTGTTAGATTTGTTAAATTTATTCCCAAGTATCTCTTCTTTCTATCTATCTTTCTTTCTTTTCTTTTCTTTTCTTTTCTTTCCTTCCTTCCTTCCTGCCTTCCTGCTGCTATTGTGAATGAGGGTTCTTTTCCAAATATCTTCTTAACTGGTTGATGATTGTATATAGGAAGACTATTTGTCTATTTATATTGATTTTATATTTTACCAATTTAACAAGGACAACTATAGTCTTTATATCTTTATTTCTAATCCTTATGTCTCTAACCGTTCCTCTTATTTATTCAAATTGGCTAATACTTTTTTTTTTTTAAAGATTTATTTTATTTATTTGCCAGAGAGAGAAAGAGAGAGCATAAGCAGGGAGATTGGCAGTCAGATGAAGAAGCAAGTTCCCTGTGGAGTAGAAGTCTGATGCAGGACTTGGTCTCAGGCCCCGGGATCATGAGCTGAACTGAAGGCAGACACTTAACCACTTAACTGACTGATGAGCTACCCAGGAGCCTGTGGCTAATACTTCTGGTAAGTGGTTAACTAGTTGCAGAAATAGTAAGTACCTTGTCTTATTCCTGACTTGAGTGGGACTACCTCTACTGTCTTCCCATCAAAAAAGATATTAGCTTTGGGGCTGGTGTGTGTGTGTGTGTGTGTGTGTGTGTGTAATTACATTAAAGAATTTACTGATTTTTATTTTGCTGACTTTTTTTTTCTTTTTAAATCAGTCACGGGATTGAATTTACTTTTCAGCATTGAAGGAAATGACCATTTGCTTTTTCTATGTAGATATAGTACTTAATGTAAATGAATTTTGGGTATGGAATCATGCTTACAGTCATGGAATAGACTGTACCGGTCCTGTGTATTTTGCTTAACATGCTACTGGCATCTGTGGGACAACTTTTATTTAGAATTTTTCCTTCATTATTTATAAGAGATCAGGATCTGATTTTCTTTTATCTTGTGCAATCCTAATTGTATATCAATTTGAAATTCACTTCATAAAGCTAATTTGGAAGTTTTCTTTTGTGTTGTCTATCTACATATTTTAAGTAACATTGAAATGATCTGCTTTCTAGAGGCTTGTTGTCGTCCCCCTGTGAAACCTTTTCAGTGGAGGAAGGAGAGAGCTTGGTGGTTGGGAACTTCTTCGAGTGCTATGATTTCTTGTACTTCTATTCCCCATCCTAGTTGTCTGGGATGCTGAGGGCTCCAGGCAGCAGGAAGTAGGTAGTAGGTCTCCAGGGGTAGAGGATACCTTTCTTAAGGCAGATGGAGCCTGGGGGTGGATTGATAGTATAATCACCTCTAGGATGGAGCAGGGACATGAGGGGAGTGATGTCGGTGGGTGGGTGGGCTGTGAATTAGATGCTGGAAAGACCTAAGCTGAGGAGAGATGAGCTGCTTCTTCCCAAAGATTTTTCTTCTGACTCCACATTCCAACCTCTCCTGGGGGGTCTCTGTCCTATTTTCACAGCTGAGAAGGCAAAGGAAATTTCCTACAGTTCACTGAACTCCTTGGCAGCCTCTGTGGGTGAGGTCCTCAGAGTCACCTCACCTGAGGGAGCTTAGACTAACAGTCAGCAATCCCGCCCTCAGACTCTCCTCATTTGCACTTGTCCTGAGCCAACAAGCCCTGTGGCTCGCAGACTTATTAAAAATCCGGAGGTCGTAGACATTCCTTTCATGTTGAATCTTTGATTTTCTGAGGCAGCTCTCGCCACGAGGGCTCTGGATCAACCACTCCACCGTTCAGGTAGCTCTGCTGTGAGGTGGCTTTTCAATGGCAGATGGTGGAGGGAGGTAGGCCCTTCCAGGTGCCCTGAGTGTCCACGCCCCCATCTTTCCCCTGCTTCCTCAGCCTCTGCACGCCTGCAGGGGGCAGGGGTCTCTGCCCACATCCACAGTGCAGCTTACCACCCGGAGGTGCTGGTCTGTGAGGTAGAGAGCGGGAGCACTTGGCCGAAAACGTACCCCCTTCTGTAGGATGTTGCACTTGATTAGAGGCAGGGAAAGGGCGGGAGAGGACAGCTGTGCTGTCCCTGGAGCTTCCCGCTGCTTCTGAGCGGGAAGGGAAAAGGTGGAGACCTTTGGAGATGCTGAAGCGCAAAGGCACCACTGAGAGATTGTTCTGCGCCCCAGGTCCCGTTTCTGGTGAACAAGTGGCGGGCCTTGTGAAAGGTGGGACCACTGTCAGCTCCCTGCGCTGAGTGCTGTGATCCTACCAGACCACAGGCTTCTAGCTGGAGCAGGTGTGGCCGGCAGTGGGCTCGGGCGTGCTCTACGTTCTAGGCCGGCACTTCCTCCCCCTTTAGATGCGAATGGAGTTCCTTACTCAACACCTGTACACCTGCCTCAGGGCTGACCAAGCTTGTCCAGCCCGCAACTGTCAAAGTCAGGGGAGAAAAAAAATGTAGTGACTGGTTTTAGAACTTTCAGGTAGAGACATGAATTAGCACTGGAATGCCCACAGAGGTGCACACTGCGATGCAGGGCTGTGCTGTGGGGACTGGGGTGACCCTAGGAGCTCTTGGCCCAGACCTGTTTCTCACCCCTGGTTGGCTCCGCTCTGGCTGGGGCTGCTGTCTAGTGAGTGGCCGTACAGGCTATGCTTCCAGGTGCAGCCCCGGGAGGAGGCTCCTGGAGGGACTCTTCTGTCTTTCACATTCCTCCAAGGCCTCTCAGAGTCTGGTTGGTACAGAGGCCACTTCTCTGCAGGCATGTTTTATCCTCCTATTTGTAGATCGTTTGCATATGACAGAAGGAAGGGGTTAGGAAGAGCCCTGGCCTTGGGGTCCAGAGACCAGGACTTTATTCCCGCCCAAAGGCATGACAGAGGTAGAAGAGGGATGGTCTCCTCCCATTTTCCTCTTACTTCTTTAATTAATATTATTATTAATAGTCTTACTGATGTAGTGAACCCTTCGTATGTTCCGGGTGCTGTATTAAACAGTTTACCACACAAATTCTTTTCCTGAATCTTCATCAACCTACAAGGTGGGGGGGAGGGGTGGGCACGATTGTTCTTGTTCACAGAGGAGGAAACTGAGGCTTAAGGAGATTGAGCAGTTTTCTAAAGGTCATCAAACCAAACTGAATTTGGACCTATGCATTTTTTTCATTGCAGTCTATTAATCATCACCCTCAAATATCTCTGGAAAGCACCATTTATCAAAATGGACTTGACCATGTTTCTCTTCAGACTGATTGCTTGGGAACAAACAGAGAAATTCTTTAACCGTTTTTAATTTAACTTAGCCTACGATTCTTGGGATTTCTGTTATATAAGACAGGTCCTGCCTTGTGCCTTTCACCCACCTGACGTAACGTGGGCTCCAAATTTGTTAGAGCCCAACCCCCAGTGCTCCCCTCTTTGTGCTCTGTATCCACTAGCTGTTCTCAGCTCCCCCACCCCTGGCTCCACTGCCTGGACAGCCAGTTTTGGAAACACTCTGCCTGTTCAAGCTGTGCACCCTCCCTGCGACGTACATAAGGTATGACAGCTTCTCCAATGCGGGCCCTGTGACTACTGGAAGGAGGTAGAGGAGATTCTCTTGATGTGAGCCTTGAGAAACGGGTTGAATTAGGGTAGAGAGAGGTCGATGAGGCATATGTTGTCTAAGAGGCTGGAGGTGGCCTGGTGGGAGGTGCACGGTCATGATGTCCATTTGGGAATGGGCAGAACCCAGGAAGGAGAGGAAACTGCTGTGAGGCAGAAACAGCCTGAAGGGGAGGAGGAGGCCAAGAGCCTGGGTAGCAGGGAAAGCTCAGGGTGCTTGCCTAGAATGGAGGGGCAGAACAGCAGGCTTCAGATGTTCCCCTGGTAGAGCAGCAAAAGAAACATTGCCCAGAGTAACAGACACAAGCCCTAGACACAGGAGAAGAGAGACCTTCTACCTCCTTTCCCCAGAGTACAGCCTCACTAGAGGGCAAGATTTGACCATCTGAAGGCAGGGTCTATGATTATTCACCCTTGTCTCCCTAGAGCCTGGTGCAGAGCCTGGTGTTTTGCAGGCCCTCGGGACTTTCAGATAAATGCAGGAACAGACAGAGGGTGGGTAGGAAGAAGGATGGGTCAAAGATAGGACTTGGTCATGAGCTGGGGACTCCAGACAAGCATCAGCGAACCCCTTTCCAGGGTCAGGCAACTGGGACTCACCCTTCTCTGCGTTACTGGTTTTCGTGGGAGTCATCAGTCTCAAGAAAACTCACTCATCTGGTCTCCTCTGATGTTACTGGGTTAGAGAAACTAAGCCAGAGTTCAACAAAGTCTCCGTCCAGATGAATAAGACCGAAGACATCCGAGTCAAGAAGAGGACTTCATTCAAAGGAAAGCTGCCCTGGTGTCCAAAACTTTTTGTCCTGCCTACATCTTGGCTCTGAAGTAGGTGCCTCTGGTTCATGGTTCATTAGATTTCAAGCACAGGTCCTGGTCTGTAAGTGCAGACTCGGGTGTCTCTTATGCGTGCACATTCCTTAGTTGGACGAAGCCAGGATTTGCTGCTTCTTCAGAATCTCGGGCATTCCCCAGATACACAGAGCCCTTGAGCCCCTGATAAAGACAAAGACTGATACAAAACTGGCACATTAAGACAGAACTTAAAAACAGTAGCTTGACTATAACCCAAAGATAGTGGTAACCTAAAGACCAGTGGGCCTCTAACCACATTTTTGTTTATTTTTTAGTGTGTTTCCTTCATGGTCTTTCTTGTGGCTTGCCCTATGCAGTTTGTATACTTGTTGAGGGCCTTTTTTCTCGGTCTCTGACATTTTTTTTGCTGAACTCAGTTTTTCCGAGACCCTCTCTCCTCATAGGCTCAGTTTTGGCCTGCCATCTGCATTCTGCCAGTTTCCGTGGCAGAAGAGGCCTCGGCTGCTTCCTGTGGGTCCCCGGCTGAGCAGAAGCATGCGGTGGTACCTTCTCCTGATCTGGGCCCAGGGCCTGAGGCAGGCTTCCCTCCCAGCCTCAGGTAAGGCCTAACACTGTGGCTTGGAACTGGAGGAAGAGGAGGAGGACAGAGAGGCTGGGAGTGGAAGTGGAAGTAGGCGTGAGGGAAAGAAATGCATGGTTTTCAGAGTCCTGTGTTCCCTCGTGTGAGACAAGGCAGCCTCTGGGAGGGAGGCGCAGTTCTGTTTTGGGTGGCAGATGAAGTCCTTGGGGTTGGTGTGTCTGACTGGCCAACCCAAGAGAGGAAACAGGGGGAAAGAAAAGGACACGGAGGAGGGATGATCAGTTCCCTCGTAGAAGTTCACTCCTGCCCCGTCGTTCGGTCTTCTGTCCTTGAGGAAAGTTCTAGAAAGGTGTTGTATGTTTTCTGGGGTTCAAAAATGTCTTCTTCACAGACTCCAGAGATTCTACCATTATAGATTGAATTTGCATTAGATCTGTTTCCTTCTGTATTTCAAACCATAGACAAGTGTTTCTGAGTGGGCACAGATGCTGAGGAACTCTAGTAGAATTTAATTTTTATGTTGTTTTTCTTTGAACCATTTGAGGGTGGAGCTGTGTCCAAGGTGCTGGAGGTGGTCAGTGCTGAGGAGGGTGGTTTTGTCTGGGAGAAACGGTTTCTCTCCCACCCTCCTTTCCTTCAGATTTTGTGGCTTTCCTGAAGGTTTCTCCAGGTACCCCAAAGGGCCGTCAACCAAACAGCCAGGTTTCATGTCAAATGATACTGTGCCCAGCACAGAGCTAGCGGCTGGAAGAGAGAGTAAAACAGAAGTGGTGGCTGACCAGGCTTGTATTCGAGGTAGGGAGATGAAATAAGACTGTGGAAATCCTCAACGAGCTCATCATGAAGCTAGATTACAGCAGAAGATCCTGAGTGGGGGAAGCACTCCATTGTGTAGCAATTATGGTCTATGCGGGGAGTGACAGGAAGGACAGGGGAGTCTGTCATTTCCAAAACCAATTCCAGCCTCAAAGCCCTCTGGGATTTCTGTGGGAAGTTTCAAGTACAGCTGTTGACCCAGGACCCACACACACTCTCTCCCCTTCCCCAGGAGCTGTGTCAGGCAGGATCACAACAACGGGGAACGTTTCTGTGGAGGAAGGTGGCTCCGTCACCTTGCAATGCCACCTCTCCTCCACCACTGCCAAAGTGACTCAGATCAACTGGGAGCAGCGGGACCAACTACTGGCCATTCGTCATGCTCACTTCGGGTGGCACATCTACCCAGCCTTCAGGGAGCGAGTGGCCCCAGGCCCCAACCTGGGCCTCACCCTGCAGTCGCTGACCCGGAATGACACAGGGGAATACTTCTGCACCTATCACACCTACCCTGATGGGATTTACAGAGGAACAGTCTTTCTGGAGGTCCTGCAAAGCTCAGGTATGCCCTCTGGAGCAGGAGGTGCTGATGAGCCTCACCCTCCAGAATAGAAAATGTGTTCCTGCCAAACACTCTGTAAGGGCAGGGTCCCTCGACCTCGGCTCACAAGCAGATCGCCCGGGAGTTTTAATGATGCTGATGCTGGCGCCCCATTGCAGACCAGCTGAAGCAGAATCCGAAGGGGTAAAGTTGGGAGGTGATCGGTTCCGATAGGTGATCCAGATGTGCAGCCAGAACTGAGAACCCCTGTTGTGGGTAAGAAGTGCACCTTATGTGTGTTTGTTGGGAAGAACAGTCGTTAAGGTCATTTGGGAAGGGTTTTCCTTTATTAGTTTAGCATCAATCACGCAAATTAGAATTAGCTTCTAGGTTGTATAGAGGATTAAAACGTAGTGTGTGCTAAGTGTAAATGTATGGTAATTTACGTTTGTGTGGTACTTCATAGTTTCCAGAAGGCTCTCACATTCGCTATCCATCTGAACACTGAAAGCGGGTCTCTGGAACATGGAGAAAGATGACTGCCTCTGAGAGACAGTGGAGCCGAGTGCTTACGAGCTCGGACTCTGACCCACCAGCCTGGGTCTAAATCCTAGTGCTGCTGTTGACCTCAGACAAGATGGCTTAGCTTCTCTGTGTATCAGTTTTCTCATCTGTGACATGAAAACAGATGTAGGATTGAATTCCTTTCTGTAAGAAAATGCCCTTAAACGGGGCCTGGGGTACAGTAGACACCGACGAGGTGTTAGCTCTGAATGCCAGCCTCTCCCACGGGCCTGTCTGACGGAGGGGAAGTATGAACTCTACTCAGGGTAGGAGGGCTGGTTTTCACACAGGAGATCTGGTTTCACTAACCTATACCTGCTGAACTTCTACCTGCTGCTGTCAGTTGTGCTGAAGATTAAGTTTTATGACTTAGCAAAAAATGTGTAGACAGAGAAGATAAAAGTCTACTTTGACAGTCTCTTTTCAAATGTTACTTCTTGGATGGCTCTGACACAGGTCAAGGCAGCATGCAGGGAAGAGCCTGTATCCTGTCTGGTACTGTGGACAGCCTGCCCCAGCCCTTCTGCCCCCAAAGCTGTGTTCTCCATGACCACTTTGCTCCCCATCTGCCTTCTTCCCCCTACATGTGGCCAAAGCAAGAGGCTGAGTCTGCAGGGCAGGAGGAACTCCTTCTGGGGTGCTGGGGCTCCCTCCCTCCATACCCTGTGGGTACTGTGAACACTGCTTGTCCTAAGTGACTGTGTTCTTTGGCCACCTTTCCCACGGTGTAAACCGTTTGTTAGAGGGAAGAGGGCCCAGCCTCTGCTGTCCCTTTCTTTCAAGGCTTCGCTGGACACCTGGGATCTGTGTGTCCTGTTTCTCTCACACCCTCCTTGGATCAATGATCCCACTTCTCTTCATAACTCCCTTTCTGCTTCTGCTCCTTACATTTTACATCTTAATAGAAGTTCACTTGTTCGTGCTTTAGTTCATACCGCAAATATTTACCAAGCACCTGCTGTGTGCCAGGTGCTGAGGGAAAGCAAAGGATAAAGCTCCGGAACTTTACTCCTGCCGGGGGCTCCCGGCTGCTGGAACGTGATAGGCTTCGTGCGTGAAAGGTTATTTGCTTTTTGCTCTCTTTTTGTACTTCAATTTTAATTTTTAATTAAACTTTTTTCAAGTAGGATTATAAATATGAAATTTAATAAAAGAAAATATTCACTGTCTGGGTCTTTTTTTTTTTTTTACCCCTGGATGTTATTGTTGGTTTCACTTCCTGATCATTATAGAAAGCGATTTTATCGACTGGAGGGCAAGAGTGTTCACAGCGGTCTGCTCTGGTGTCAGAAGGGGTGAGGGGTACCACTGTTTGGGAGATCGGCCGTTGATTGAACGATGAGCTAGGCCGAGGCTCTGCTGTCCAAGAGCTGGGCTTAAAGACCCCAGAACTCAGAGAAAGGCCTGGCCAGCCCCCACCTCTGTGCCCTGACACAGAGTTTTTCCTGTGTAATGATTTGCCTGTTGCTTCTGCCTTTCACCGCCTCATCTTCGTTTTGTCGTCCCTCCAGTGGCGAAGCGCAGCGCTGCGTTCCAGGTCCCACTGCTGGGAGCCACGGCCACCGGACTGGCAGTCATCTGTGTGGCAGTGGTCATGGTGGTCACATTAACCAAAAAGGTAATGACTCCGGCTGCACATCTCGGTCGTGGGCACCCCCCCACCCCCACCCCTCACCATCCTTTTATGTCCCTGTCCCGTCCACAGAAAGACCAAGATGTGGTCTCCTCTGCTGTTCATGCTTTTTGACGGTCCTTGCTCCGCCTTTCAGTCAAGTTGTTTACGCTCTTCTTCTGTTCCCTTCCTGGTCTGGGAACTCCGGCCAGAAAGGCTAGACCTGTATGCTTCCCATCTTGCTGTCACCTACAGTTCCTAGCTCCTGCCTGTCCCTGAAGCGCTCCCTGGAGAGACAGATTTATCTGTCGTGAGTTTGATGCATCTGAGGCATCCACCCTGTGCTAGGGAGTTGCGTCCATTAGCTTACTTAATTTTAGCAACCTTTCATCATTGCTGGACTACCTGGCACTTTAGGAAGATGAGAAATAAACAATCCCCAAATTTGGGAGTAAAAGGTACACGGCAAGATCAGTAGGTATGTGAATCTTCTGTCTAGCTGAAGAGGTCACGAGGCCGAATGAGGAAGTGGCTGGGGTAGTTTCTAAGGGCAGCACTGAGTGTGATTACAGGCAAGATGCTGGATCTCCCCTGCGCCCCGCCCAGTTCCTCAGATGAAACGCGGGGATGCTGGCCATTCTGCTTGCTCCCTACCACAGAGCTGTGATGAACAGGGGGCACATTCCCTGTGAAGGTATTAATGTGCTTGTGTTGTTAACGGGTAGCCACCGATACGGGAAAAGCATTTCACCACTTGTTTGGTCTGCCGTTTTGGACTTTTCAACACATCCTTAATTCCGGTCACCAAACATTTTGGGGAGGGCAAGAGTGGGATCGCCTACATTATTGTCCACCTCATCCTAGACCCTCCTCCCTAGTTCCGGATTCACATCCCCCAGCACCCCCGACAGGTTCTGCTCAATTAACAACCCAACTCTTCGTCCCTGACTTTGCTCTCTCTGGACCATGTACTGCTGTTGTTACTACTGATATAAGTGGGTTTATGGCCACCACCTTATTTTCTTCATATTTGTTTTGCCTGTTTTTTCCCTCTTCTTTCTTGCTGTCCTTTGAATTAAGTATTTATTATTATAAAAAAGATCTACCTTGTAATGAGGCTTTTTTTTTTTTTTTTGCTATTTTTTTAGCGGTCACCCTTGAGATTAGAAAATAAGACTCTTGACTTATTGAAGTCTAGTATAAATTAGTGCCTTTATCCTTTCTTGGATTATGTGAGAATCGCAGGACACGTTAACTGTTTTTACCTTCCTTCCCAACTTATTGCTATTAACGCCATGTATTTTAGTTTTAAGTTTCTTTTAAATCCTGAAAGAAATTAGTCTTGAGAGTCAATTTTCACTTAGATTTACCCTTTCTGTTGCTCTTCATTTCTCCCTGCATTTCCTATCTTGTAACTGGAATCACTGTCCTTCCGCCTGGAGAATACTATGTAGTATCTCCTTCTGAGCAGGTCATGAATTATCCTGGTTTTTGTTTGTCTGAAAATATCTTTATTTTTCCTGAACTTAAATGTGATGTATCTGCTTTGCTGGGTCTACACTTCCATGCTGGCAAGTGTTTTCTTTCAGCACATGGAGAACATTTTCCCATCGTCTCTGTTGAGAAATTATGTGAATCTTATTTTTGCTCCTTTGCAGATACGGCTTTTTCTTATGGTTCTTTAAAAATTTCCTTTCTCTTTGATTTTCAGCAACTGCACACTGATATTCTTAGAAATGGCAGGGACCATACCATACTCTCAAGGTGGGTAGGTTAAGGATAGCTTAAAACAGATGTTTACAAAGGACTGGGCAGCATATAAGGAAACCAAGAGGGGAAGTGTAGCAACATGTTGGTGTCACCCCTCATCTTTAGGGAGAGGATGATTACTAGAACCTGGAAAGAGATTTGTGGAGGGGACCACATTGAGAAGTACTGTAGCTTCAAGGGAAGGCTACAGCTGGTCCAAGGCCACTGCTGGCAGAGAGAATGCCCGGGAAATACATACAACCCTCATCTTACTTTCCTTCCCTCCGTTCCCTTACGGTTGCTCGGTATTGGCTGAAATGAAACTCAAAACCATCGGGATGGAAGAAAACAGAAGGCTGGATGGAGAGCGGAGTTTAGGGGTAACAGAGACGGCATCCACACCAGTTCTGCTCACAGACCTGGAAACTGGGCAAGAGGTCTTGACTTTCCAGGGGGTACTGAACTCAGCCTTCTCTTATGTACTCTTGATCTCTTGATTACACATATAAGTAACATCCTGTTGGCTTTCCATCTATATTTCTCTTAGGAACACTGCTTTGTTAGCCCATCTTAACATCCCTGTGGGTCAAGCTTCTCTGACTGCCACTGCCACTGACTTCGTCAATATAAGCTTAAGCTCTGCCATCTGCCCCTGTATTATTTTGGGGTCTCCTCATCCGTGTTGCTACCAGGGATCCCGTTCTATGAGAGCCTTCAGCCCCAGCGTACAGAGCAGATACCACGAAGCCTCCTAATGATGCTGGGGCTCTCTTCACTAGCACATTCCTTTCCACCTTTGTGAAAGATTGTCCTCTTGATCTTCCCTAGAACCATAACCAGCCACTGGATTTTCAAAATTATGTAGTACAGGCATTGGCTAAGTTTGTCCGTAAAGGGCCAGGTAGTAAATCTTTCAGGCTTTGTGGGCTATGTGGTCTCTGTTGCAACAGTTCAACTGCGCCACTGTAGCATGAAAGCACCACAGACAATATGCAAATGAATGAGTATGGCTGGGTTCCAACAAACTTTTATTTATAAACACTGAAATTTGAATTTCATATAATTTTCATGTGTCATGAAATATTATTCTTCTTTTGAATTTGTTTTCAACCACTTAAAAATAGAAAAATCCTTTTTAGCTCACGGGCAGTACAAAAATCTGTGGTGGGCCAGATTTGAGCCATGGGCCTTAGTTTGCCAGTCCCCGATTTAGTAGGTTATATTGGGGAAAACTCTGTTTTTTTTCCTCTTCTCTACTCTTAACACTGCACAGAACACTTCTAAACACCAGATGGGTGGGTTTATTCCCACACTGACCAATTCTTCTACACCATCTGGGTGTCCTACAATCAATTCAGTTCTGACACTATCTACTTGGAATCAACATCAGAATCCACAAATTAAGGACTCAGTCCTACAAGACTGCCCTCCCTTCAGACACCAGCTGTAAGTCCCAGATTGACACCTGTACTTCTGACTGACCGGCTATAAATTGAAGTTCCTACAGCCCCCCTCCTTGGGTTTGATAAGTTGCTGACAGCTCAGAGAACTCAGAGGAACCCTTACTTACATTTTCTGGTTTATTATATAACACAGAAGACGATAAAGGATACAGATGAACAGCCAGATGAAGGAGGTATGGCAGGATGAGGTCTAGAAGGGTCTGAAGCACAGGAGTTTCTGTCTCTGGAGAGTTGGGGGTGTGCTACCTTCCTGGCATGTGGATGTTTTTAGCAATCTGGAAGCTATTTGAACCCCATCCTTGGGAAGGATGTTTCTGGAGACATCATCGCTTAAGGATGATTGATTATGAACTCATTTTTCAGCCCTTCTCCTCTCTCTGGAGAAAGGAGATGGGGTGAGGTTGAGAGTTCTAAGTTTCAAATCATGGCTTGGTCTTTCTGGCCACCGGCCTCCATCCAGGAGCCCACCCAACACTGCCTCATTGGAACAAAAGAGACTTCTATCACCAGGAGATTCCAAGAACTTTAGGAGCCCTGTGTAAGACATTCTTATCATTCAGGAAATTATAAGGGTTTCAAGGAGCATGGTGTCAGGAATCAGGGTTAAAGACAAACATTAGTAGAAACTGAGGGAGAGGCATATATATGTATATTCTTCATGGTTTCACATACGTTCATGATAGCATCACCACTTCTCTGAGCATTTTGTGGTTTTTTGTTTTGTTTTCATAAATTGCCAAAGCAGTGTTACCTTCCCTCTTGACAGCAGTGTATCAGCCTTCTCTTCTGGGGCCCTTGTGAGGGTGTTACATCTTAAGTCATGAGATGGGTCCCAATATTGACAAGTTACCCTCAGTCTGATCTCATAGTCTACTTGCCCCAGGCCAGACTTTCACTCTCAGGATTCAATCCCAGTCATGTTCTCCCATCGTTGCCAGTACATGTTAGCCACATCCTTTAGGCACAACCTCTCTCCTCCCTCAGCATTCTCGGCATTTCCTCAGCTAGGGCAGGCTGTGGTTTTGCCCTAAATATGGGGTCAATGGCCTATAGGGCAGATGGAGACAGGTGCTAATGGGGCCCTAACTTCCATCAAGAGAATGTGGGCCATTTTTGCAGCTCCAGATGATGCAAGGGAAGCAGGTGGTTCTCCAGTGCATCTACCCAGGGAGCCTCCTGGGAGTCATAGTGATCTTTCCTTTTCTAGACGCAGGAGACTTGCCCAAGCTTAGAATTCAGCCTGTTTGGAAGTTCTATCTCTTTTACAGTTAGGTCCTGTGCCTGGTCTTCAGTGCTGGAGATGGGTGTTTCTTGAAAGGCTGTCAAGTGTTGCTGCTTCCAGGTGTTGACAGATCTAAGCCTTTCATGTTCTCTCCTCAGTGCCTCAGGGGGAATTGAGTAAAAGTTACTCAATCCCACAGTTCTAATAATCACTCTTTTCCCATACTTCTCAAATGTCAAAGATGTGGCCTCAGCTCAGAATCCCCTTCCATCGGTGTCCTGTCCCATCTCACAGCCAGTGGTGGGATTCGTATTCCCATCTAGCTGGGGAGGTGTTCCCCTCCACACTCAATTGTGTTAGACCCAGTCCCCAGAAATAGAGCCTGACATGTGAATTCTGGTGACAGTGATTTATTGGGATGGACTCTCACGTGAAGGGTAGTGAGGGAAGCAGGACAGGGCTGAGGGAAGAAAGCCCAGCTTGATGTGGTCTCGGCTGGAGACGTGGTTGCAGTACGAATTGTACTCAGAGTTGGTTGGACCTTGAGGCAGGGAGCTGACTCTGAACACTCACCTCAGTCATCACTGACCACTGGCTGCTCAGAGAGGGTCCAAGAGCCATTCTCCAGAGAAGAAGTGGCTGTGAGCCACCCACCTTCTGTAGTCCCAGGGTCTGGGGTATGGGAGCACTGGTCAGGTAGGGAGGATCTGAGCAGGGCACCAACAGCATTCTCTACAAACCTGGAGAGCCTGTTGATTGCATTGTTTAGGAGCATGGACTTGGGAATCAGATAAACATAGCTTCAGATCCTGGCTCTCCCGCATGAGTTGCTGTGGTAGGGTCTGTAAAATGCGAATAATTATGATGCTGCCTATATAGGATTGTGGGAAAACTCGAGTCAAATAATTCATGTAAGGCATTTGGCATTTTTTCTGGCATGTTACAATAAGTATTAGTTGTGAAGTTCTTGTAATTATTACAAATTTTGTAATAATCCTTCAGGCCCTGAGGAACCAGGCCTAGAGAGAGAGACCATGGTTTCAAAACCACAGGCAGGAGTCAGGGGGTCTCTCCCCACTCACTGATTCGTTCATTCCTTTTCGCTACTATGGTGGGTTCCTACCCAGAGGTGTGAGGAATAATCGTGGTCATCATGGGTCGTGCTGCTGCTGGACTTAAAAGAGGACCGCATCCCTTGATGTGGCCCAATCTGTTTAAAGAATATAAATACCCAATTCCTTCCCAAAGAACTGATTGTGACCTTTGGTGCTGGTATGCTCTCATTTCCATTCTTAGGTGGGCCACCCTTGTCCTGGGATCTTAAAACCATTTTGGCATCCAGGGTCTTCTGGGAAATGTAAACAGGCCTGAGAGGGTCTCTTAGCTCTTTGGTTTTCATTTCCTCCCACGCAGGAAACTCTGTGATTGTCAGTATAAAAGAGATGGGGCTGAGGGTTGTCCTAAGGGCCCAAAGGGAGCTACGGAGATTGCAGCTGGGTCCTTGGAGGACAAACATTCCCCCACCCCCCCAGCCCCCGGGAGAACGTGAGGAGGCAGGATGCCTGGCAGTCATTGTGATGGAAGGGGACACACCGATTTCTCCTTCCCCTCACAGGAGGTCCCCTAGGAACTTTTCCCAATAGCTGCTTAGCAAAAATAT
Organism: Mustela putorius furo; assembly: GCF_011764305.1. Lineage (NCBI taxonomy): Eukaryota > Metazoa > Chordata > Mammalia > Carnivora > Mustelidae > Mustela > Mustela putorius. The sequence continues at coordinate 39,346,228 of NW_025421987.1, forward strand.
GCATTTATTTCGTTGTAATCAATCCATACAGTATCAATATTTTGGAGTACCAAGTATTATGAAGTGCTTCGGTAAACAAAATTTGAGTCTGGGCTTGCTGTGACTGCCCAGGTCTGGAGCTCAGGGCAGAAGTTTGTGGGGCTGGTTTGGGTAGAGATCTGGGACTCTTCAGGGGGCAGAGGGACATATGGGTGAAGTGACTCAGAGAGTGTTGAGTACAAGGAAACAGAGGGCAGAGCTCTGGGGAACCCCTTTATTTGGGGAGCTCATGTGGGGGCAGGAAAAAAGCAGTCCTGGCTGGAGGGGAAGATGGGGTTTCATAGGAGGAGGAGAACTGAGAGAGTGATCCCATGGGGACCAGCGAAGGAGAGCACTGCCGAAAGGCAGAAGTCCACAGTGTCAGATGCAGTCAAGAGAGCAAGAGAGGTGAGGCAGAAGGGGGTTTACTGGGCTTACTGAGTAGTACATAGTCATGGGGTGCAGGGCTCATTGCATGGGGAGCAAGTGTAGACTCACTGGAGTGGTTAGTCCTGAAATCCAGCTGTGTGAGGCTGAGCAATGAAGGGTTAGGGAATTGGTGTTGGTAAGAGCATAGCCTTGCGTGTGTGTGTATGTGTGTGTGTTTAAGTGTGTAAGAAGGGAATAGAGAGATCACTGTAACCATGTACTATGTCAGGGAGTACCTTCTGAATAATGTCACCACATCTTCACTTAGTAGTGTGTTTGCTTTTAGAAGAAATCTCGTCCAGTCCATTGTGCGGAAAGTGGCCTAAAGACCGTGGCACATGAACAGGAGGAATGGAATGCCCGCATTCTGTCGTCACCTGGAAGTGGCGGCGAGGCAGGCACGGCATCCGTGGGCTGCTACCTGGAGCAGAGGGAAGAGGCCTATGCCGAGCCTCATGAATACTTCAATGTCCTGAGTTACAGGAGCCTTGGAAGCTTCAGTTTCCTGGCCGAGACTGTTTAGGGGCCAGAGGCATCATCTGGGAGATGCATTCCTGTGTCTGCGGTTCCGGGAGTGGGGGTGGTGGTGGGTCTGTGGTCTCAGTCGCTGCCCTGCATGCGTGCAAGTGGAGGTGCAGTTGAGGAGAGAATGTCATCCTCTTCCTGCATTTCCTCTGCCCCCTCCCTTCTCTTCCATTGTAGCAGAGCCAGAGGGAGCAGCTTGTATCTTGATTCTAAGGGCAAAGTTAAACCAAAATGACTTGGTTTGGAATCTAGCAGGTGGAGCGAACCCTGGGGCTCTGAGAAATGCCTTCCCCCTAGTAGCCCTGGGTGGGGCTTTGGTGGTCTGTGCCCTGGTAGAGTCTTATGGATGGTGATGGTGATGAAGAGGACGACGGTATGACCCATCTCATTTCTCATGGTCATTTCCATCCACATTCACACATCAAGGCATTTTAAGAACAAGGCATGGTATCGGCTTTCATGGGGAGGTTCGAGCATGATTAAACCATGCTTTTGGATCTCAGCCCTTTTAGACCTTACACTTACATGGAGGGAACAGTGAGGCTAGCATAGCGAGAGCAGGAATTTTGTCCAAGGTGAGCCGAGAAACTGAACAGAACGGCTGAAATTCCCTCATGGAGGATCCCGGCACCAAAGGAGCGCACAGACCTTTTTTGGATTTTATTCCCTGGGCAGATAGTTGAAATCTCCTTCTGTTGGCTGTTCACGGAGACCGGGGATGGCTGGCAGCAGGGGACCCGAGGCCTTCCAGATGCGGCAGCACGGCCTCCACTGTGGGAGCTGCAGCCTAGTCCTTGGCCAGAACCTACCACCTTCTAATCCACTATGGAGTGGATTCTTTCCTTCAAGAATCTGTGTCCCACCAAAAGGAAAACATGGGTTTTTAAAATAGGGACTCTTCCAGGGAGGGGGGGGAATAAAAAGTGGGTGATCAAGTGCTTAAAGATGAACACCCTCTCCCTAGATATTCTGAACCCTTAAATCTGAACCTAAACCCTTAAAACCTTTAAACCCTTTAATCCACTCCCTGAGCTCTTTGTGCTGGTTTAACTGGCATCCCAGTCTGCATCACGCCACCACATCTCCTCCAGGAGCGAGGATGGAGGCCGAGCTCACAGGGGACAGGTTTTCTTAACTGAGCGAGAAAGTGAAGCTAGGCTGTCATTGGCCAGGGCTGGAATCAAGCACTGTTCTGCTCCCTAAGAATCAGGCAGGCTGATCAAGAAGACATTTCAACTCCTACTCCTTGGATTTTGATTTTGATTTTTCTCACTTCTCTACCAAATAGGTGTGTGGTTAGGAGCCATGAGTCGAAATCTGTCCCGAGGGCGAAGTCCTTTGGAAGACAGATGGATGTGTGTAAAATGCTGTTAGGCACCACGGTGGTTCACCACACTCCTTGCAGAACTAGTGCAAACTGCTTGTGAGTAGAACACAATTCATGGACTGGAGATGAGTTAAAGTGTAAAGATAAAAAGGGAGAGGCAGTTTGATTGGGAGGAGATGTCTACTGGGTCAAGGCTAGACTGAGAGTGTTATTTAACGTGGTGACAGTAACTGGGAAATATCTACAAATACCATTTAGATGGTGATAAAGTACAAAAGGACCCATGGATGTTATAAATGGGTCAGGTTCCTAAAATGAGATTGAATTAGACAGAAAATTAATTTTCAAGTGGAATTCACTGAACTGGATTTTCCATGGAGAGCCAGAGAAGACCACCCCCTAAAAGCCAGGTTCCTGGAGACCCGTCCTTTGCAGCCATCCTCCACGGGTAGCCGTCTAGTGTGTGAGATGTGGTTAGTCTGCATTAAGATGTACTGTGCTAGAAGTGTAACCTACATACCGTATTTTGAAGGCTTATTGTGAATAATAAGAATGTAAACTATGATGTTAGTAATTTAAAAATATTGATAACATGTTAAAATGATAGTATTTGGGATAGACTGGATTCAATAAAATGTTATTAAAATTAATTTCATCTATTTCTTTTTACTTTGTTCCTATGGCTACTAGAAAAATCTAAAATTGCATATGTGGCTCCTGTTACTTTTTTTTTTTTTTAAGATTTTATTTATTTAGTTGACAGAGAGAGATCACAGTAGACAGAGGCAGGCAGAGAGAGAGAGAGGGAAGCGGGCTCCCTGCTGAGCAGAGAGCCCGATGCGGGACTCGATCCCAGGACCCTGAGATCATGACCTGAGCCAAAGGCAGCGGCTTAACCCACTGAGCCACCCAGGTGCCCCTCCTGTTACATTTTTTTTGGACCATGCTTCATTAGACCCTAAACCCAAGCCAAGCAGGCACCAGGGACAGATGTCTATCTCTGACTGGTGGTCTCTTTTGTTCTGATCCATAATAGGGTTTGAGGAAGCTTTCCCCTCTTACTATGGAGGGAAAACACATAGGAAAGGACTTTCCTTTTGAAAACGTGTAGGAAAAACGTGTTTTGAAAACATGTTGTGAAAAACACGTAGGAAAGGATTATGGGAGAGATGGAGGTGGGAGAGTGTTAAGTGCACATAGGGAGTAATCCCAAGCTCTCTCGGAAGGGGAGAATAAAGGAATTAATGAGTGAGAGTTTGGGGAGGAATAAATATACTGATTCTCAATCTTCTATTATGTCACATTTGAAGCCTGAGCTTATAGAATCTGGTCTATAATGCAGAGAATTACCCTGAACAAATAAGATAAATTTTGAGTCATGGAGCTTTGAGACAGATGATCTTCATGAGTAGACAGGGTCTTCCTGTGCAATTTTAATTTTGCTCGTTCCTTCTCACCTGTGGGTTCTTGGAGATGCATCATCACATACTCAGATTTCTACAGATCCCATCAGTGCTGAGCTGGACAGACATGACATGACATGACTACTAGATTAGACATCACAATTCTAGTAATTCCCTTGCATATGGAGAAAACGCAGAAGAGGTATGTTTACAAGCCATTGGATGGGTCTACAGATGCTGTGCATTTGGAAGGGCTACCACCAGGAATAAACATGGCGGTCCTCTTCTATTCTCCTGTGTCTTCCTCCCCCCCTGTGTTCTTCCTATGATCAAAACAAAGCAGGAGGCCAAAAGCAGGCTGTGCGTTTGTGTATTTCAGACTCTTCCCAAAAGGTATCTGAGGTTCTTATATTTTAAAATTTTGTGTTTGAAGTGTGATAAATTTTTAAGCGGTCAAACATATCCTAGATAGTGATGACTTTTTAAAAACAGGGAATTGTCATTGCCTTCAGTCTCCATATTTGTGTTTACTATTAAGTTGATCTCAAGACCCACAGATGATTCATTTGCTCCAGGAGGGTAGAATAGTCGAAGATTTTGCGGTAGCTGAAACAGTAGGAAAGTGGAAGGAGAGCTGTCTTTGCACACTTACAGGGATGCCGTCCGCAGGAGGATGTGGGCCAAAGCAGCCAGTCCACCCCACCTTGCGAGCAGCAAAGCATCATCCAACAAATGAAATTGTTATTTTAAATCATTAAAATAAATGATCCATCAAGATGCTGTTCGGGTTCGCAAAAATCAGATACAGGCAAACCTCGCATCATGAAATGTTGGCTTTTTAAAAATTTTCTACTTCCTAGAATATCAGGAGAACTTAGGGGCTCAGTAACTGAGTGGCAAGAAGTCAATATTTAAGTTTACGGAGGTCACCTTTCAGCCCGGAGTTCTCCTTAAGACTATCTCCATCTCCCAGGCCTCAGCCCAGGCGTCTGTGCTCCTCACTCAGGCGGGAATGTCCCTCCACACTTGCCTCCTCCAACCCAAGGCCTGCAAGTCTTGGGGAATCCCCAAACTCAACTGCTTATTCCTCGGACCCTTCTCTGACATACCCTACCCATGTATCTTTCTGTTAGTTTATGAACTTCTGTGGCACTGACCGTCTGAATAGAACCACTTAGCTTTTGATCTTATAGGAATCTTTATTCCTAGTTGTTAGATTTCAAGGCTTACCATCGTTAAAGTAGTTTTCTTCATTCCCTTCACAAACTGCACAATGTTGAGTGAATATAGGTGCCTACTGAAGACTTGGTGAATTTACTTCAGTCGGGTTGACTGCCCTAGGGACAAATCTATCTCTATCTCGCCAGTGATTTCTGTGAGGATCATGAGGTTAGAGAGCTCTTTTGGGTAGGGCTGCCTATGAAAAAAGGACTATGGGGCAGATAGGAGCCTCTTGGGGGTTCCCCAAAGTCATCAAATGGGGACATATTTTGAGCCACGAGCTTTCCTTGGATACAAGGGTAGAAGGGTGTAGTGTCACATGAGTATTTCCACAGGAGGCAAATAGATACCGATTTGCACATGGGATGGAGAAAAAAAGAAGTAAATCAATTTAGATGGGAGTAAATGAGCCATAGGATCACATGTGAGTTTTGGGCAGGGGAAGAAAAAGGCCCAAATTTATCTTATGTATCCTAAAGTGATTTCAATATCAGCAATTCTGGGATTCTTACATCTTGTATCAAGAGGGCTGATGTGTTGAGAATTTCTCTGGCCTTTAAAGTATAATCCTTAATTTGGATCTCTCCACCTAGACCTTGATCACAGGGTATGAGAGAATGTGAAAGACCATCTGGAACAGAAGCCTTGCCACAATGTAAAGAAGACGCAATACAAAACCCAGAGAAGATTTTTTTTTTTAATTATTCCTTCATATTCAAACTTCACAAACAGTGTGAACTTGTACAATACCTCGGAAAGTGAAACTTACAAAAAAAGTGCTGGTAACATTTAAAAAAAAACAACAAAAACCCCAAAAAACAAACATCATTCTTAGCAACATCAATTACTCTTCCACACAAAACAGAAACCTTGTAAAATTTATTTTCGTATTTTTAAGGCGTAATACTTCCGTATAAAGTATATGCAAGAGATAAAACTTCACAGTATTCCAAAATGTCACAATAATAATAATAATATAATAGTATAATGAAGCGCTACAGTTAATTTTTCTTTTTTTGAATGTTTTTTTTCCTGTTTAAATAACAAATACAAGTCACAGGTAAATATACGTGAGAAAAATACGAGGCTAATATTAAATGGCAGGTAAGGGTACTGTCACTGTAAGAAAAACTGGCAGGATGTGTGTATTTAGTCTATATTTTAAAGCACTTGATAGAAAAGGCGTATGCAAGGTTTTTCAAAACAATTTCTTGTTTGTTTGATAACTGACAACAATTTTAAGAGTATAATGAGAAAAAAAAAAGGAACAAACTCCTTCTCAAAACTATTGACCTGCTCATCCCAAACCACGCATATACTGATGGATGGATGGATGTGTGTGTTTCTGTATACATGGGTTTATAGGGTACACAGATTGATACAAGCAGTGTTCCATGCCCACCTGCAAAGATTGGAGGGGACAGTCTCTGCAGTCCTCGAGCCCAAGCTCCTGTTGGGAAATTATTCTTTCAGTTTAAAGCTCGCTCTTTCCTTGCCTTTCCCTCTTTCCAAACTCTTCCCCAGTTCCCAGGTCTTCGGTCTGAAAAGATAATCTGGTTAGAAAAGTTGCCCTCCATTCAAAGTTCACTGGGAAATAGATACTGCGTGAACAGTGACACCCACACGGACATTGAAAATACCACTTGGACGAATGAATGTGTGCATGTGTGTGCGTGCGTGCGTGTTTGTGTGTACAGTAGCAATTGCAAAAAAGGGACCATATTCCTTTCCATACTAAGATACAATGTGATAAGAAACATTTCTGTGCAGGGAAGAGGGCTTCTTTGAATCTTATCACAACACTGTGGCGGGGGAAATCAGGAAATGGGTTCACCTTTCAGCAGTCACCACAGTAAACTTCATTGAGAACGCACGTGCCCAGACGTCTGGACTGTGCACGTGTGTGTGTTAACAGCTAGCCATTCAGCCAACAGGTAACAGAAAGACAGCAGATAGCAAAACACGTCAATAAGGTGCTCAAAGAAAAAAGTGGCACCCACTCCTCGAATGGATGGCCACATTAAGGTGCTTCAAAAAAGTTTTTTTTTTTTTTTTTTCAGTTTTTATTTCAAACATTAAGAGAGTACTGCTTTGCACACGGTAGTTCTGAGCCAGGCCAAGGGTTTTGAGATTTCTGACATCTTCCATTGAAAAGGGCTTTCACTGTAGTTTTATTCAGTTTGTCGTGGGTCACTTGAGTCTAAAGAATTTTTTTTTAATGGCCAAAAACTGAAATCAAATCAACAGGACTAAAAGAAATAACAGATGAAATGGTATAGAACATGACTGCATTCCCATCGGATCAAGATGGTTGCGCCCACTTTTCCTCTTTCGCTAACACTGTTCCTTTTTTTTTCTTTGTTACAATCCATTCCTTGTAACCAAAATCACTGCAAGTGGCTGTTTTTATTTTTTGTGATCTGTTGCAAGAGTCCAACCTTGTTTCCTCTGCTGCTGTTTGTGTAGCATCTGTAATGAGCTTCTGGATTTATAATGACCATCTGATTTTGTTATGTGCACGTGTGTGTATATGCACATATACACACCTATACATGTATAATATATACACTATATATATATGGATATATATAGGAAATGTGTATACATTTATACATAATATAGTGTATATTGTTTCAACTGGAGATAAACTGAACTGGGTTCATACACTAGCATGTGTTTATCTTTCCCCTGCTCCCTCTGTACATTTTAAACAGTCTGGAGCTTTTATTTATTTTTTTAAAGTGCATTTTCAATGCAGAATAACTGTAATCCACTGATTCCTTGGAAAAGGTTTTTGATGAGAAAAATCTGACGGTTCTCAGCCCCAAGCAAGAGAAACCTGGGTTTTGTCGTGCCGGGGGCTGACGTGGCAGTGCCAGGCTTGTGCCTGAGTGATTACTGGGCATTCTGGACTCCGGGCACCTAGCAGCAGCAGCAGCAGCACCTTTATGAGAAGGCGGAGATCAAAGAGGAAGAAGGAAGGAAAGCTCAGATGAGGAAGGATGGGTTTGCGGTGTGTTTGCAGGTCGGAATTGTTCACTTTGTATGGGTTTGTGCAGTTCCCGCTTGGCTTCGGCTAAGAGATGCCATGTAGTCCCCTCCCCGCCACCTGACACCAACCTGCCGACGCCCCCCGCGCCCGCACTGCTCCAGCGTCCCCACTCCCCAGGCTGACTTCCGTGTCCGTTCCCTGTGGGTATGTGAGTGCCAGCATCAAGTAGGAATAAGGCACCAGAGAAATCAAAATGTTTCAAAAAGATGCAAAACCCCGTTTCAAAGAGCCTCTCCCATTGCTCCATTAAAATATTGCATGTGATACCGTTCTTTTGTGTGTACTTCAAGTGTGTCAAATGCAGTCTCTGGAAGGAACTCGAGGCCCTTCAGCACCAGAGATCTATAGGAATGCACCTTTTATCGCAACACACCCACTCTCCCACCCCGGGCCCACCCCACGCCACACTCAAAAGCACCAAATCCGGAGAACAAGGCCGCTTGCCCTTGCTCACCTCATTTGTGGTAAAAATGAGAGACGTGTATGAAAGAGAATTTGTCAGGAATCACTCTAAAGTCAAATGGGTTCAGGCTGTCATGTACCTGGTTAGGTAATGCTCTAAATGTCCAAAGAGCATCACGAAGGGGTTGACATGTCTGTGTTAATATTTAGGGGGAATGTGTTAAATGAAAATTACTTCGCAAATGATGCCCAAGTCCTCCACTAACACTTCAACCTCCCCTATTTTTTTTTTTAAGCACTATAAAAAGGAAGAGGTTTGTCTAACTATAAAAGGAAAAAAATGAAGGCACATGATTTTATTCGGTCCCACAATCCTTACGAAAAATGGTATTTTGCAAGTGTGTGTGTGTGTGTGTGTGTGCGCGCACGCACACACATGAAAAGGAAGTCTGAGGGCCACTGGGGCAGTCGTCCAAGGGAAGTTGGAAAAGGAGAAAAAGAGAGAATTTTGAGACAGAGAGAAGAAAGGAGAAAGGAGGAAATGGAGGCCTCTCTTCAGCTTTCTGTCATTGACAGTCTCAAGATTTGGCTGCTTTAGGGTCCAGAACGGAATTCGTTTGTCTTGGTCTAGAAAGTGCCCCCAGTTAAATATCTCCAGTTAATCATGTTACAGCTTTTGGTGTTTCCCTTTTCCCTTCCCTCCAGCCAAATGATTTAAAAAAAAAAATCACAGTTTTTAAAAATTATTTTTTCAATGTTGAAAAAATATGGAAAGCTATTGAACAGCCTTAGGGCACTCTGCCTCTCCGTCTTCACAGTGAGCAGATGGATGGACAATCCACAGAATCAAAGATGAGGCAGACAAGATCCCTTGTGCTAGATGGTCCCTTGCCCTACCTTCCCCATTTCTTTCAACTGGATCCTTCCTTCCCTGAGCCCGTCCATGGAATGTGGGCTGCTGAGAAAGGCAAAGCCATTCTGGAGAGCGATGGTAACAGAAGGGTCTTAGAAGCAGAGGGTGGAGGCGTGAGCGGGCTCATTCCTCCTCCTGCAGCCAAGTGAGCGAGCGGTGTGCCCTCCGAGCAGCCTGGCCACAGACTGGGAAAGCCTGGCTGCCCGCTGAGAGACCAAAGTCCCGCTCACATCACCTTCATGAGACCTCAGCCCTCAGGCTCACCACCTTGCCACTTCTCCTTGCGTCACAGCTGGCCCCCAGTCCTGAAGAAGGCAATGATCCAAGACGGAGAGGCAGAGCCGACTGGCTGTGTCCTACAAGAAAGGGCTACGGACAGTGGGATTTCAAAAACAAATTGAACTTTGGTTTTCTGACTTTTTTGAACCGTAAAAATTAAAGCAGGGCTTCAGTGGCATGCATCATCTGACAGCTGTTCTAGTTTTTTCTCATTTGGCAAGGCTAGGCGGGGGGGAAGAGAAAAGGGGTTTCCCATAATTGGTCGAAGACACAGGGTGGTAAAATGCTTCCACACTTAAACTCACAGTCCAGTGTTTTTGACATTTCATAAATAGCTTTTTTTTTTCTCTAAAAAAAGAATAAAACAAGAACAATCCCTTTACTTACTCATCTGAAACAAAATAAACAGCAGTGGGTACAAACTTCTTCTTGTAACAATTACAAAAAACAACAATATAATCCCAACTTTTAACACGCATCTTGAATCAGTTATTTTTTTTTTTTTTTAACCTCAAAACTGCAGCATATCCTTAAGGGCAAACTTTTCGATTAGTTTTTTTCTTTTTTTTTTTTAAATAATGTCTTCACCAAAAAAACAGTCTTGTACCAATAAAATGCATTCAAAAATAGAAAATATTACACAACAAAAATATGTATCCTTCCTTTCCAAAAAAGATTCTTCACAAAAAAATGTAGAAAAAATTCCAACAATTTTTTTCCACTCCTAAACATTAACTTTCAGTCTAGGGCACAATTAGTTATTGATTTAAATGTCTGTTTTTGCATAAAACATGGAAGATGCAAAACAATTACTGTATTAGGATTGTGTAGTTACATCCACTCCCTCCCCGACTCCAAAACAAAACCAAACCAGAAAAACCCAGCAAACGTTTAAAAAAATGATACAGTCACTTGGCTAGGCAAATTATTTCTGTCTTTCCTCTCACTGTGCATTTGTATAGGTTAACTGGCTCTGTTGGGTTTGGAAAATGCTGAAGAAGGGGGTGGGCTTGGAATTTAGAGGTTCTTCAGCACTGGCTGATGTTGAGCCATGGATGGTCTCCCATGCTGCGGACCTATCCACTGAATCCTCACGGAGAAGAGAAACACGTGAGGTACTCCATGGACAGAGGACCAGCTGCATGCAGCTGTGGACTGTACCCATACTGCTATACGAGCCAGTTTTTCAACCATAGCACATCTCCCCCCAACCCCCCAATGGAGCCCAAGCATAGGATTAACAGGTGATAGAGAGTTCCAGAAGTGCTGGGTTTATTTCCTCCTTAGACGCCTCTCCCACATTTAACCCCTTTGGCTTTCACTGGAACCATGGGAAGATCTCAGACCTCAAAGGAACGCCCCATGATCTCCATCCCCACTGAGCCCAGGCGTCTTCTTTATTTTCAGCATTGCAACTTCTAGGACTTATCTTTCTTATCTGATGAAATTTCTCCTTTGTGTGAGATAGATTTTGTATGTGTATTCAGTAGGAGTAGGTGGTTTTCCTCATAGCTTTTTTTTTTTCCTGTTGCTTGTTTGGTTGCTGGTTTTTTCTTTGTGGTTTTTGTTCTGTTTTGCTTTTGAATTTTTGAATAGTGAAATGTGTCCAATTTTATTTCCAGTGCATTAAACAAATTTTAAATTAAAGAAATAAAACTTTTCCCCCATCCTTCTAAAGGAAATGACTGATAAAAGTACAATATAATAAAATCAGGCATCGCCAAAAATAGCATGATGTGCAACCTCAATTACATCAAAGAAAAACAAACAGACAAACAAAAATTAGAGAACGTAAGCAAGAAGGAGCCAAGACTATATAATCCCAACTATGGTATGATTGGCAAGCACTGGTTAAAAAATAGGTAAGGCTACTCTTAGATTTCTAACTCAACATAGTTAACCACTGCTCTTCTGTCTTTTCCTTCAACTCTTAATCTTTTACTCACTAGCTCTTTATATCTTTAAAATGAGCAAATTTGTTTTTATATTTTTGGTCTACAGTAGAATTACATATTAATAATATAATAAAAAGGTATTTCATTAATGGGTTGGTACTGCATCCATGTGGGGAAAATAGAAAAAAAGTACTCAAAGAGACATAGCAAATGGACTCTATTCTTATAAAAATAACCACAAATATAATAGAAATTATAATCAGGGCAAGAGACTCAACAGAAAAACAGGTGTAGAAAGCTATATTTTGGGTAAGACAAACTCTTGACAAGCTATGCCCTAGAATTGCAGCCTCTAAACCTTCTCTGTGACTTCCACCTTCCCACTGGATCACTCAGAATTCAAATGGAAATGAAAACAAAATGAAAATAAAGTGATAGGTGGTTGAGCCAGCCAAAGCTTCTGAGTTCTCCTAGCTGACTGGGTCAAGACCCGGTGGACAGCATTTGAGAAACTGGTAGGCTGCAGGGGACCTGCTGATGGTATCTGTTTTTTGATTTTGGAAGAGTTCCCAGCCCACTGATCAAGAGAAAAACCAAGGAACCAAATAATTCTTCCGGTAACATAAATACATGAGATGAAATAAAATAAAATTCTGATAGAGGAAAAAGGAGGGTGAGGTGAAAAAGAAGAGAGAGGGGGGAAACAGGCAACCTGTGGGCACCGCCTTCCTTGTTTTTCTTCAATACGTGGGTTTCCTGCTCTTTCTAAGCATTCGTTGGGATTGACTACAGGCTCCAATGTCCTGTGGGCAAATAGGTGTCTGCTCAGTTCTCTAGAGGAGATCTTTGCTTTTCAGTCTTCCTAAGGGCTAGGTGGTCCCAGAGGAAGCCTCCCCCCTCCCACCCCGTCACTGCCTCATACCCTTGATGATGAGGGGTGCCCAGTTGTAACGACAGATGTCCTTTACATGAACTACTCTAACTGATGGTTAATTCACACTGATGGTTCAGCGTGCGGAACAAAATAGGAAGGAAAAGAACTGGCAAGAGTTGAGCTCGGTAATCAGCAAGTATGAAGTTTGCCTCCAGGAAAAAGGAGGAGGAGGAGAAGGAGCAGAACAAGAATAAGGAGAAGAAAAAGAAGAGGCATCAGTTAGAAAACACTGCTTTTGGTTTCTTTTAAGATTGAACCATCCTTGGTTTTTCTCTCATTCAGTTGCTCCAGTTTAAAGTAGAGTTCAGAATCTAGTGCAAATATCATCACATCACATCATCCCAGGAGCAATATCCTGTCCCTTCATTCTAAGTGAATACTATCCCTTCAGACCTCCTCAGAAGACTGGGGGTAACGGTCCAGAAAAGCCTAACTGAACAAATTATTAAGAAAGGCACTATCACAATAGGTCAGCCTTAGCACTGTCCTCGCCATGGGCGTGGGCATTTTAACCACTCCAGCAACCACAGTGAAACCCAGATCATGGCTTTTTCAATACTGGAATTCGCTTGCCAGTTGTCTGACTCTCCCCCGGGCCATTGCTATGGGCTCTGGCCATGAAGAACAGCAATCTGCTCTGTTATCTACACTGTCCCCCATTGCACCAACGATCCTTGTTTGGTTCTATGTGCTTTAGCTCACTCTCTTCCGTGGAAGTTTCTTTCTCTCCATCAGTCTTCAGGTCATGACTCTATTAAGGACCAGTTTACAGTGTCAAGGTATTACTGTTTATTTTCTTCCTTAATTTTTTAAACCTCTGGCCAAACCCTAAGTCATGAAGACAGTTCAGTAGCTCCTCTTAATAACAAGACTCTTGTAAATACCACTGTGAACAGAATGAAAACCAAAGTGTCATCTCTTGACCACCAAAGCATACCCCCTGAGCCTGTCATATTATTTTTGTCTGGGAGAGAGGAGATTAGGCTCTGGTGATTAAAATCTTTGGTGACAAAACCGGAATGGGTATGCAAGTTTCATAAAAGAAGTTGTTTCCCCAAAGCCTCAAGAGAAGTATTCTAGAACAGTTCATGTGAATGTATCTTAAAAGGTCAATTACTTCTTTCTATACCTTTGGTTTGGTGCAGTCAATACCGTCTTAGTGCTTATGCAATACATATCTCTAAGTACCTGTTAAGAGCTCTGAATTGAGAGTTTCCTATTTAAAACTGAGATAATGCTGAAGGGACTGCTTATGTTAGTTCTGCAAACCCTAAGTGGTGTTTTTTTCTGACTTGCAAGGCTGACAGTTCCCTTACAAATTTTTTACCTTGTAAGAGTAGACTTGGATGGATGCTAAGGAGGGGGAGAGAGAGAGAGAGAGAGAGAGAGAGAGAGAGAGAGATACGTATCAATGTTGTAATCTTAGGAAAGAGACCTCAAATGACAGTTTTCCAAATTGATGTCCCCACATGTGATAGTATTCACAGAAATTCAACATTAGCCATTTATACGTTGGAATCTTCTCAAGCTGTCACCTTGGATTCTGGAAGAGCTCTACAGCATCTTCACTCTTGTCTTACTGTGTCCTACACAATTGATTGCTTTTCCTGTGGTGCATGATTCTTTCATTTATAGTCACTGAAGAGCTGTCAAGCGCTAATTACTTCTCAGGATTAAAAAGGCAATAAAAAGAAATCCAATAAAAAATTGAAAAAATTCAGCAACTTCAAAACTAAATTTTTAGGCACTGTTAAGGTCTTCCGCTTAATAAAGGATAGTCTATGAAGGAGCAGCTAGTAAGTAGGTTCTGATCAATTCTCCAACCCTTCCTTCAGTTTCAAAGTTGGCCTAGCTTGTTTCAAAATAAACCTTTCATCTCACTGGTTGTCCGCGTTTATTGCACTGTTCCCTTACCGCCATCTTAAAGGATTTTACCACGTGCATGGCCTTCCTCTTTGGTTAGCCTGATCTAGGTCTCACCCAGGGATGGAAAAGCATGCTCAGGCTGAAAGGATATCTCTAATACAGACAAGGCTGTGGGGTTTGTTTTTTTTTTTTTGCTTTTTTTGTTTGTTTGTTTGTTTTTTTGAAAGCAGGACATGCCACCGGCCGCCCCCTGCCACACTGTAGTGTGCGTCAACAAGGGGTTTTGTGGTGGAGGCCAAGGTGAAGGCTTTGACCTCACCGTGGCTGGCTCCCTCACCATTGCAACTCCTACGGAAGCTTAGCTGGAGACAACACTGGGCAAACTTTTTCTTAAACAATCTTCAATTAACTGTACCAGCCCAGCTTCTTTATAATAAGACAACAGATCCTATCAGCATGGCAGTTTCTGGGCCTGATCAAGAGTTAGCAGATTCCACAGACTCTCACCAACCCTGCTCAGACCAAGCACGATGGAAATCATTCTCTGTTTTTGTGACGTTTCCTGTTTCATAACTGCCTCTTTCTCCCCCATACCTCACACACTCTCTCCCAGTACAAGTAAATACATTTCAGTAGTGCAATGCAGTGCAGTCATATTTAGTGCAAAAAAAAAAAAAAAAAGAAAAAAGAAAAAAGAACCCCCAAATCAAAACACCAAAAAAAAAAGAAAGAAAAGAAACAACAACAACAAAAAGCCCTATTACAGACCCAAGCTCAACTCTAAACAGTTCTTACGAAAGGTTACCAGTGCCACACAAGTGGGGAATTCAGTCTTTACCTCACTCTTCTGTGAGTCATCTCTTGTTGCCTATTTGTGTCAGCTCAAAAAAGAGAAACAACTAGCATGCGCCTATGTATCTTGCTGGAAAATGTTAAATCGATAAGCAGAAAATAAAGGGAAGTAGATGAGTTGAAACCAGGGGTAGTATTTAGAAGAGGAAAACAGCTATTTAATGCAAAGGTCAGTAGTGGTTTTTACTGAATGGTTTTCATCATGTCAAATGGCTCTGATGCTAAAGAGAATGGGTACAGAAAAAGATAAAACTCTCCCGTTTCCCAAAACACGGTTCTAAATTTAACAGTGCTGGGCTCCTACTTTAGACTAGTGCAATCAGCTCTTCCTGGAGGGCCTCTGGCAGCAGCCACTTGACCTAACAGAAATAGGGACACTAGGAGCACTCACGTCTTCACACTGACCACCTTCTCCCTCCCCACGCCCCTCCCCTACTCACTTTGTTTTCTGACAACACATAAACACAGATCTGTATACACAGAAGCAGACATTCTCAAGGCCCCTCTCAGGATGACAGATTGAAAATTGGTACAAATAGCTCAATGACACACTCACACAAAAAAGCACAACTATTAAATATAAAAGTGAATTATAATTACACCCAAATTAAGAATCTGCATTGTACCTCTTCTTGTATTATTCTGAAGAAAAAAAAACATTCATAGTAGGGTATCTTATAGAGCTTACTTCTCACTTAAGATTAGTCTGGAATTGGTTTGGGATATGGCAGAACTAAGTGACTCTGCAGACATGCTTTGTATTTGATACTCCTAAGAGTTGATCTCTTTTGGCCTGTCTGCGTCTCATTCTCCAAACATAAATCTGTGTGTCTGCTCAAACCCACACATGCGTACGGGAAGTCTCAGGAGAATCCATCCGTAGTTGAGAATAGATTGTAGGAACAAGGGCGTCTGGCATAGTGGGGTCAGCACAAATTACCTTAAAACATAAAGTCACCATAGGTCTTTCTCTATCCTCAACTTCTTGCCTTTGTTTGCCACGAGGAGGATTAATAAGAGATCTGCTTTCATTTTTTTTCTGAAAACCACAATCCTTTCAACAACAGGGCAAAAAAAATCAATTTTCATTCTATACGTGAAAGTCACCCTTAATTTCTATCTCAGTAGGCCCCCTCGGGGAAATTGAGGTTCAAATCAATGGGACTAAGGAAGGAATTGAACTGCTGACAGTGCTTTTGAGAATGTTCTCTTACAAACCTATATACAGATGGTTCCAAATCAAAGTTTGTCCCAAGGAGAGCAGGAGCAGAGAAACTGGCCTTATTTTTCAACAAACCCCTTGGCAGTGACCATATACAAAGCACATTAGACTAGGTTTAAATCTTGTATCGAATTTGAAACCTCACTTTATTTCCGCTCTCTCTCTACATGGGTCCTAGAGAGCAGATTAGGTACAGGAGTCGTCAAGGGTGCGTATAATTTCTTTGAATGGATTTGATAGTAATAAGGGAAGTCTTAAATCGTAAAGAAGTGAGGTTTCCTGACCAATTCTTAAGACCATAATAGTAAGGATGGTGAAGAATAGTAAATGGTGAGTGGTGTTAGCTTTCCCTGGTAACCCTGAGAACTGGCTTTAGGAATCCAGAACTGTATCAGATTTAGCCCCTCACATTGCCCTGTCTCCCCTCTTTGCTTTTCCTCTGTTCACTTAATTGAAATTGCAACTATTTTAAAGATTGAGCTAAAAAGGCAAATTATAGCACAAAAGACAGGTTCTAAAAAGGTTGTCAGGCTATCTGTAAATTGAGTTAAAAACAGTATGCTTTCAAATGAAGCACTACAGTTTCGTTTTTTTCAAAAAAAAGTTTCTAATTTGGTTTTTCCTTATTTTGTGGTGGTGGTGGGGGGTACAGATGGGTGGAGGACTGGCGATGTGGCACCAGTCTCCTTCTGTGACTGTCACTGCCAGCACCAGCAGAGGAGATGAGAAGCAATGGAGAAGTGGATGTTTCTCTGTTTAAGACCTCATGACATGTACTTTTGAAATGAGTAGAACAGAAATCTGAATACTTATAAAAATCTATAGATTGATTGACTTTGCATTTAAGTTAGCATCTTTTCTTTGTCTTTTCTGGGTATTCTGCATTAGATACTAGGAAGAAACATCCAAAGCAGATTTTCATTAAATTAATTTATTCCTAGCCTTATTCCAAAAATTGGAGGAGGCAGTAAAGATTTGTAGTGTAAAATATATGACCTTCATCTGCAATCAATTCCCACTCTTTGGCCTCAGATCTGTTAGTTTGGGTAAATGGGGTTTCTCTCAAGAAATAGTTTTTATTTTAACGATTCTACCCTCAAAGTGCAGAGAGAATCTCTCTCCTCAAAGCTCTCTCATGCTATCTGTAAAGGAAGATAAGATTTTCAAGGAGAAAAGACTCTTTAATGGCATGAAGGAAGGCTCTCATTCTAAAAGGAAAAGAGTATATGGTAAGGGCAGGCATTACTTAACTGATACCTATGGCCAGGGACAGTATCAAATTAAAGAATCAAAATCTTTCACTATCCCGAGAAGAAAGAGATAAAGGGAAACAAACAAACTGACAACAAACTTTACTAAAATACACATTCCTCCAGTTTCAGGTTTCTAAAAATAATAATTATGCTTAAGTCAAGGTTTACAGATAGCAAACAACTGTTTTAATGTGTAAAAGTATTATCCCTTTGCTTTACTATATTAGTTTCACTTTCTTTGAAGGAATTGTATCTGTGCACACTTCTCCTAAAGTCCAGTGCAGAAAATAAACTGGTTTGCCACCAGCTTCAATCTCAGAACATTTCCTAAGCTATATTTGCAAATCCTAAAACTACATATCTGAAAAATGAGATGCAGACTTTCTGAAATGCATGGTGGTCATGGTGGGGTGGGGAAGCAAGCTTTTTATGGGGGAGAAGAAGAACGAAAGCTCTTCCTATCCTCCCTATTACGTACTATAATATTTCTGACCATCACTTTGCTGCATTAGTTACTGGTAGGGCTCTTGGTGTTCCTGACAGGTGTCAGTTGAGAAAAGCAGGAGGCTCGTAAGCAAGAAGAAATTCACATCCTGGAGTCTCTAGATACTAGCAGGATTTACACATTAATTCAGACAGATGCAGAGGCTGTGGTGAGAAATCCTGGTCTCAGGGTTAGAGCTCCTCTTGGGGAACCAGAAGGAACAATGTCAAGAAAGGCATCCTGGAGAAACCCTTGCGATTAACTGGACCAAATAGGACCTGTCAAACCTGGATCCTCTCCTACTCCACGTTACACTTTACACAATAGTCATCAGGATTTGAAAGAGAGCTGTCTACTGCTTCAGAAGCCAAAGCCTGAGGAGAAGAGTACTTTAGACGAAGGGTACTTATACAAATGAGATAGAGGAAGAGCGGACAACGAAAGAGAAGAAGATGGAATTGGCGGGGAAAACATGCCAAGTGAAGACCACCACCCTAGCCAACATAAATACTGGCTTTAAGAAATATTAGTTTCCTACTAGATGTATAACTTAGGAAGTTATACATATAGTTTTGAACTATCTCTTTACTTCACTGCTTTCTGTGGTATGAGTTCATGTTCTAAAAACTGGTTTAATTAAGGCGGGAGATGGGTCAAGCCTCCTAGTCACAGTAAGAATACACTTTTGCTACCAAATGTTGATTCTGTTTGTCAGTGGGTAAAGCAAGAAATAAAAGAGCACAGGTCTGCACACTCAGAACCAGGTACTACTCAAAATGCCACAGATTTTGTCTTCATAAGAGTCAAGAGGCAGTGTTGGGGCATGGCAAGAGTCATGGGCTGGAAGTGAGGTAAGAAGGTATGACATTATGAACATCCTATAAAGGACAGATCCAGAACAGTATCACTCTTTTGGGTAACATTTTGGCAACATTATATATATATATATATATATATATATATATATATATATATATATATATTTTCCATTTAAAAAAAAACAACTGTTTGCAAAAAAAGACACTTTATGGACCTTTTCATCCCTCAGTAAATTACTCTTAAAAGTTCTAAATCAATCAACAATCATTCGTTTTTCAGAAAGACAACAAATGAAAAAATTCTTCATAGTTGTTTCCTCCTACTTTACTGGAAGTCGCTTTACCTGTTTTAAGAGAGTTCACTAAGGCTCCGGCAATTATCAAAATTATCTTAAAATTTACCTCTTTTGGTAAGATTTCTGTAAATCTAGTATGGGATAAATATGTCATTTGGCTAAATATCAGCAGGAATTGAAAGAGTCAACATTGATGAATTTATTTTTTCCTTCTCAGAAATGGTCTACTCATATCAGGAATTCAAACACTGTAAAAAACAAAAACAAAAAAACAGTAATTTTTTTTTCTTTATCTTTGGCCAAATGTGAAGGTGAAAGGCATTAATGACCTCACCAGTACAGCTGACATTTAAAACTGTGACTCAGGTCCTCCCACTCTCCAAAGAATACTGATAAGTTTTAGAATCTGAAGGTACAGTGAAGACATGCTTCTTCACTCCACCTACGAGTCTCAGGTTGGTGAGCTGATGCCAACCAGTGCTCTTGAACCACACAAAACTTAAGGATTTTCAGGACTGGGTGGGGAAGGGAGGCATTGAGCACTCAGGGGTCATCATTATTTGAATTTCTTAGGTGGTGGTGAGAAGAAAAAGTAATTTAAAGTAATCCTAAAGAGAAACAAGAAATAAAGGAAGACGGTTAGGAAAAGGAAAGAGGAAAATAATGACACTGATACGATCTGGGTATTACGTGATCACTGGAAAAACGAAAGCCTCACTGACTTCACGAACTCCCAGTTCACAAGTGTGTCTGTCCTGGAGAAATATATTTAGTAGAAAACTAGGGTGAAACGGATTCATAAGTTCGCTACTAGACTCAATGTTAGCCCCTTTGAAGGAGGCTGGAATAGGTCCACCAGGCTTCACGAGTGGGAGGGCACTGCTGCAAGCCTGAATAAGGGAAGGTCGGGAAAGACGTGAGGGCTGGAGTTGGGGGAGCGCAGCAGAATGGGATGGGGTTTGGAAATAAAAATCTATTAGGACAGAAGAAAGGAAAGAATTGGTGCCATTCATACTGACAGGCCTTAATATCGGTCCAGTGTGGGAAGGAATTTCACACTGAGTGTCATAAACAACTGTTGTCATTTTGTGCTGAACGGAGAGCTGAGAGAAGGACTCTGGCGTTGGGTCTCCAGGATGGATGTAAAGTTTATTCAGCTAGGGAGCTTTCCAGGCTGAGTAGCTAAGGAAAGCTGGAGAAGCTCTTTATCTGAAAATACTACTTGAAAATATTTCTTGCTAGGAAGACAGGATGCCTGATTTCTGACGTTTCCATGACGGCCTGGCTAAGGAAGAAAGGCACCAAATCCCTACTTTCACAGACAAATGGAGATATGGAGGGCCAGAGACCCGAGAGCCACCATTTTATGGATTCTGCAGGCTAAAAAATGAGCTATTTCTCAGTTCTATTTCTATCAGCCTCTGTCATGAAAAAGTTCCTCAAATTCCGGTTTTATTTAAGAAAGAAAATCTCCTAGGAAAATGAACGTTATATTGCCAAGCTGCCTCCAGGGGAGCATTGAAGACTAGTTAAAATAATCATAGAGCACACTGAAAACAGAAAGTAGTCCGTAAAGAAGCAGTATGAAAATCAGTGTTTGAAAATCCTGTTGGGACAGCTAGGCATTTCATTCCCTTAGCTTCTCGGACGAGCAGCCCTTTGACAGCCTGTAACTGTTGGTCAGATCATATGCAGGTTAAGCAGCCCCTAGGTCGTATTTTCCAAAGCAAATATAGACAGTGACAGTCCTAAAAGGGAAAATCACAGATACATTCATATGCACTTTTGTTCTTCAGATATTGAGAGGGTTGACTAAACAAGATCACTTTGAATATGAACCTCTTTGTATCGGTCACACCGGAAAAAAAAAAAAAAAGTTTTCTTAACAAACGTTTTTACTTTCCTACATTTGCTGTCTGAACTTAAAAAAATTCTAAAATCCTGTAAAGACAATACTGAAGCTGATAATATAAAAAGCAAACTAGAGCAGTAATGATTAGTATTCAATGCACCAGACTGACTGCAGCGGGTTGGTGATGGGTGATAAATGCAAAGAAATAATATTTCAATCAACTCATGATCATAGGAAGATTCAAAAGTTAAAATGAATATAATGTAATATATATTTCAATATAGAGTTGTTATATATAATGTGTATGTTCTAGCTTTCAGAAATACTGCAATGTAGTGTACTGTACTTAAGTAAGCATACCTAAATGTAACTCATGTTCTTCCACAAAGTTACTAGTACTGTTAATTAAAAAAACAAAAACAAACAAACAAAAAAACCCAACTCATTTTTTTTTTTTCCAGTAAAAAGAAATACCTATGGTTACAGTCACAGACTTCTTCTGGATATAGAAAGACAATATACAGTTTTTAAAAATAATAACAATGAAAAGATTCTAACTATATGTAGCCTTGCTTAAGGGGGTAGGGGGAAGTCACCAAAATAGAAGAGGAAAGAAAATGTCCTCTGAACTCTGTAAATTAGCAGAAATCATCTTCTACATGTCACAAGAAATAATAAACCACCTAGTAAAAGAAGGGCATGGGAATGAGCAACCTGAATTCCACTGTTTCTAGGCCATTCTCTAAGGTCAACTGCAAGAGCCAGGTCCATTTGTTCCGAATAGTGCGCAAGAGTGGCATTCTACTTTAAGGTGTGAGATGGGCCAGAGCCATCAATGCCTAGAGATTACCAAAAATGATTCCCCCGAGAGTCTATTGGCTTGCTAGACCTGGTAAACAACCCACTCCTGGAAAGACTTGGGCAAAGGCCACGTTGGTTTCAGGAGATACAGTTCGGAATGATGATGATGTCCTGCAGTTCCAGGCAGGGTCAGGAAGCTTTAGTTTGGGAGTGAAACGGGCAGCTGAGCAGGTGTTTGTGGGCCCACCCTGGGCTGCACAGAGGAGAGCAATGGGGACCTTCCAGCCATGGACTGGCGCAGATCAAAGTTGCCTCCCTGGCCTTGGTGCTCCCTCTCCCCAGAAGACCCGGAGAGGTGCCCCAGACTGCTGCTCCCTCCGTCTGCTCTCCACTTCTTCTGTTCTACCTTCTTCTGGAGGAAAACAGCCTGTCACTGTAGGATTGCTGTGGCTCCAACAAGCTGCCTTTGTTTCTCCCAACTCTGAAACGCTACGAAAAGCAACAGAGTGGGCAGGTGACTGCTTCCTGGGAAGGGAGCCACAAGTCTTGAGCACAACAGTAGGAAGAGGCAACTCCATCTATGCAGGGACACACGCCTGTGTGTGCTTCCTTTGAGGGGTGCACACACTTCCAGACTACACGTCCACATGCAAACACACACATACACACACATGCCAGTCAATCCAGTGGAAGTGCAGAGTTCGTCACGTGCACTCTCCTGCACAGAGCATATTCAAGTTTCTCATGAAGCACATACACAGAAATGACTGATGGTTGAGCTCTTTCAGAATGCCCTAGAACTTCCTCACAGCAGACGGCACTGATGCACCCAATTAAGGCAACAGAGCAGAAGCAGATAGGACATATGTGAGACCTTGGACTAGCTAGAAAGAAGTTCCAGAAGCTATCTTGTCACTGGGGAATATGAACGTGGAACAGCTCTGTACTGAGAGCGTCTCAGACACACTGCGTGTGTACATGCAGAATGTGTACTCATTTATGGACATTTTGGACAGCAGCTGTGACATATTAGCTGGGTTAAGTCCTCTTCATTACTGGAATCTACATATAAATTACAATGATTTTGCTGGGCAATAACAACCTTCTGTTTTAACAATAGTAGGAACAGATGTCTCAGATGGGGTTAATTTTTTTTTTCTTTTTCTATTTTAGGTGTATCAGAATCTCATGGAGGCATCTGAACCAAAGGAAGCCCTGAATTTGAAAGAGGGCTAGTAGGGACTTTTTATACCCTAATTAGGGATCTCAAAAGTCAGGACTCCCATAAATGTGGCTAGATTTCCTCTATGATCTGCAGATTGTGCTCCTTCCTTGAAAATTTGAAAGTTGTGAGTTTGCATTTAAACAAAGAACCACCAGATAAAACAGATTCTCAGGAAAACTGTAGAAAAGTGAGTTTAGAAATACATAGTGTATAGGGAAAGAAAGCTTTTTGTAGAGACTGTTCTCCCTCTGAAGGAAATGATGAAAACTGACATTCCAGGCACCTGTGATCATGTCTTATGGGATTTACCCTTTGACTAATTTGATGCCTATTTTACACGCAGCCCAGATCTCTGTCACTGCAGTAGGCTATGAAAAAGGGGCAACCACTTCCTGAGAACTGTCCGTTCCAGACAAGTGCAATGTGTCTCTGCAAAGCCACTGTTTCCATCATCTTCACTCATGAAGAGGGCTCGTTTTGAGGACGATGCAGCCATTAAAAACAAGAAATGTCTGTGTTTTCACATCCTTCCAACCTCTCTTCCCTGGGCTTTCTGACTTAAGGCAATAATTCTTCACTCTAAGTAGCTTCTGGTGAAAATCTCTCAACTGAGGTCACTTCAGATGAGATTTTAGTCTGAAGGGATTCAGTTTATGGAGCCATAGGCTGGGTCTGAGGAACCACTGGGATCCAGGCGTTGCAGTTGGTTGTTTCAACCCGGGCATATTTTTACTGCTTTTTCAGTGAATTACATAGTTCTGAAAAAGAACCCATGCTATGCAGCCCTTATCCCCTACTTCTTCATCCTAAAAAGAACTGAAAACAAACCCTGGCGTTCCAAACCGTTTTCTGGGAGCTGTCACTGTACACTGCTGACCATTGTGGATTCAGTGTTCCAGGGGGGGAAAATGTATTCGGAGACTCAGAAAAATCTTTGGGGAGTTTTGGTTAGGCTAATCACCTTAGTCCCTAGTGCTAGAAATGATGCTTTGGGTTAGTCACTTCCACGTTTTGTGTTAATATGAACACAGTCACCACAGCTTTTCCTCTCGTGGAGGTGCAAGCGGTCTTAGAAATGGCAACCCCGGGGCGTCTGGGTGGCTCAGTGGGTTAAGCAGCTGCCTTCGGCTCAGGTCATGATCCCAGCGTCCTGGGATCGAGTCCCGCATCGGGCTCCTTGCTCCGCAGGGAGCCTGCTTCTCCCTCTGACTCTGCCTTCCACTCTGTCTGCCTGTGCTCGCTTTCACTCACGCTCTCTCTCTGACAAATAAATAAATAAAATCTTTAAAAAAAAAAAAAAAAAAAAAAGAAATGGCAACCCCATACACAGAGCCCTTGGTGATATTGGTGAGAATATTCTCACTCGAGAGCAAGAGCTCTTCTGTGTCCCTTTTCTGTCACCATATGCTGCCTGGGCACCAGGGTAGAGATAGCTTTTGAATGTTGGCCCCATGCAATCTATTTCCTGGGCACCCAAGAGAACAGTCCTTTAATTCATGTCAACACGAAGAGAAAGGGGCTGCTGACATCCCAACGGGGAAGTTATATGGAGCCTCAGAAAGCCTCGGGGTGGCTGGGTCAGCACAAGCACTTTCTTCAAGCCACTGCAGATGGAGAGGCTTTGGGTTGCCTTGCCTTTTCTATGGAATTAGGGAGTCTATTGAAATTCTAGTGCGCCCTTCCTTTTGTTTGTTACCAGGTCACATGGTTCTGTCTTTAGTGTCCTATTTTTATTTTATTTTTTTTTTTTTAATTTCTTTTTCTGGGGGATAAAATTGGCCATTTAAAGAAAGTTCTTTTCTAGTGAGTAAAGAGGTTTCTCAGAGCCAGAAATCACTCAAAAGAAAGTCTGTCGACCCCACTACCCATGGAAAGCCCAGAGATTTCTCTAAATACTTCTTGCCAAAGTTCCTAGTGTTGCGATTGGATGTTTTTTGGTTTCGCATTATTGGGTGCTGAATACACTTTGCAGTCCTTTTGTTCTCTTCCCCACGGCTTCCATTACCCTGGACTTCAACTCATTACTAAATTAAAGAATTCTTTCAGGAGATTTCTTTTAAGAGTCAGGTCGCAGCAGAAAGGGCACCCTCCCTTCTCCCAAAGCCCAAGGGCATCTCAGGTTGTGTCTACTTACTTCTGTTTCTTTTTGCATAGCAGAGGCAGACCTGATTTGGTTATCTGATACCTTCTCTGCAGAATCACATACCCTCTTCTCCCAGCCTCAGCTAATTAAGTAACATCTTCCATAACAACGGAGGAAAGCTCCTGAATGGACATGTTGAGTATGAATCCTGCCCAGATCTAGCTCACTGCTCCCTTTCCTAAAGGCAACACGTGTTGGGCGCATTATGGAGGAAGCACATCTAGGAAGCAACATGAACCTTTATTCTGTTCTGTTGGGGACCTGAGGGATTTTATAAGGAGCACGCCTCATTTGAGGGAACTGCTGAGGGAAAACAGATTTGGGGTATGTAAGGTCTGGGTACACACTGTTGGTATGCTTGTATGATGGAGGTCCATGTAGGTCAAAGCATTAGGACTTACTTGAAACACACATAGCCAAAGGAAATCTTTCTTCTTCTCCTATCAGACTGCACAAATTCTAACTGTTCATGGGTTCCAAAGGGTTTTCTTGGTCCTTAAAGAATATTGGGATGATACAAAATAAAACCCATGACTTTCCAACAAAGCAAATCCAAGTCTTTTCTTCTAAGCCTGGGAGCTACTGTGACCTCCAAGATGCCTATGAAGAAGGAATACGCCAGAGCTGGAATACGAGAAGGAAGTTATCTGTCACACCTACTCACGGCACAGACAGTTTCAGAGAGTTAGGAGTTTGGGCAGGAAAAAGTCTATTAACTATTATTAGGAGCTAAAGTTTACAACTCAATTAAAATATATAGTAAAAGCCATTTTGATATCGAGACTTCCATTTCAAACTATTTTTTCCTGGCTTATTTCTTAACCTTTTCCCACATGTAGATTTATATTAGATCCATCCGTTCCAATTCTTTCCTTTTTGGGGGCCATATTTTGCCACTTGGGTTTTTTTTTTTTTTTTGGTACAAATATTGGCATTTATTGTAGTAATAGGGGGAAAGTTGCCTACCACGCTAAGATGCTACCAATGTTTTCAGAGCTGGGAAATTTTATTTTTCATAAACTGTATCTAAATGAGTTGACATAAATATTCCCCTTTGACTTTTTTTCCTTTCCCTTGTTCAGCTAACCTACTTTTAAATCATAAATTACTAAAAAAAAAAAAAAAAAAAAAGGTTCTTTTCCAAACCAGTTCTTGTTCCCTGTATTCATCTTAAGAGGTCTTAAATCTGGAACATTTGCTTCCATTTTATCTATTTTTTCCCCTGACTACTGAAAAAAAATTTTTTTTTAGCACTCATAGCATCCTAGCATGAAGTTCTAAATGTAAGAAGATTGTTGGATTTGAAACTAAAAAATAAAAGGATTCATGTTCATCCTCTATTCTTGAAGCAAAATATGTTTCCCCATTTCCTAAAATGTTGGTAATTATTGAATTTAAAAGTAAGGATTGGCAATCTAAAAGCATCTCTATCCTTCTGAAATAGGTCTAGTCTGGTTTATATCAGTTGGGAAAGTCACCCTTTCAGGAGGTCAGAAATACAGTAATGACCCCACAGCAAGTTCACTGCTCCCCCCTAGATTAGACCTTTCACTGCAGTCTA
Organism: Mustela putorius furo; assembly: GCF_011764305.1. Lineage (NCBI taxonomy): Eukaryota > Metazoa > Chordata > Mammalia > Carnivora > Mustelidae > Mustela > Mustela putorius. The sequence goes on from NW_025421987.1 coordinate 39,372,999, forward strand.
ACTGCTCCCTCTCCCCAGAGAACAAGTCTATCAACTATTTTAGACTATGAATATTTGAAAGGAATAGACATACGGTAAGACAAAGTCTACTGCTATGCAAACCTGGAGAATCCATGTGCTTATAATGATTGCATCACCTCACCAAGAATTCTCTGGGAGTTCTCCAACATTTTTAAAAAAGAGATACTTCATTTGAAGGGAAAGGATGAATATTAGTGTTTCAAACCCAACTGGAATTTTTTCCTCTATATGTTCTATAACAAAATGTGGATTTGATTTTAACCCAATTGCTTCACTTTTCACGTGGCACATCAACATTAAGGCAAATGGGTCTTCCTCTGATTTGAGAAGCAGATACCAAAATTCGGCCCAAAATGGCACCCAAGATCAGCTTTTCTAGAGGTACTGTAAATTCTGCCTTACTTTGTGAAGGCTGGGATAAGGACACGATCTTAAATCAGCTACCGTCAAAAATTCGAAAATATTTTAAAGTGGCTTTTGGCCTTCTTCATTTGTAATATACACTGAGGGATTTTATGCTATTTTTCCTCTAGATTAAACAACTTTTTTCCTTAATGTCAATTTTTTCTTTTTTATATCATGGGTGGAATGACTTGTCTTTCAAGGTACCAAAACAGCCCCAAGACATGGTTAATTAACTAGTGCTCCCTCTGTTGGTAGTAAGTGGAAATAGTAAAGTCCTAACAACTCTGCTATTTTAAAAAGCAGAATTAGCAAGAGAAAAATGGACTTAATTTTGAAGCTGGTTCCCACTAACTTTTAAAACAGGTCAATTTTGGACACATAGTTCTTGATAGGACTCCTCTTAGAAATCACAATGAGCGATACCCAATAATCAGTTAACTATCCAAGTTTACATTAAACTGCTGGCAAAAGAATTACTGATTTAAGGATCAGAGGACCAGATAAAACCCACATGCACTCTAGTTGCACTAACCCTACCAAACATCACCAAGAACTTGTGGAAAAGATCCAAGTTAACTAATATCTAAAATATAGGAGTAAAACCAATTTAGTCACTATCGAGTTGCTTTCCTTGGAAGATTTCTCATTTGTTGTACAGTTTTTGCAAATAAGTTGCTGACAGAAAAATTAAAATGCACAGTAATTTTGAAATTAAAATTCTGTCTTTGCTTCTTTTTTAAAATTACAGTTTGGTGTTTCTGCTTTGTTTAAAGGTTTCCTTTTCCCTCTTAAGAGTATTAAACCATGCCCAGCAATAAAATCACCTTTGGAGTTTTTGTTAGGTTTAAGAATTCTCATATTTGAGTTGCAGTCCCTTCTGAACACTGTCTAGAATGGAAAAATCCCTGTTTCAATACTTTGCTCAGGACCGAGGAGAGAAATCCCAACTAGGAAGAGAGAGTGGCATCTAGGATGATGCAATGAACTGGTGGTCTTCTGAATGATGGATGTTGGTATCTGAGAAATTTTTGTTAATTTCCTTAAAACCTTTCCAGAAAGCAAGGGTTAATATACCCCCTAAAGGAGGATCATCTTACTTAGCCCTCTCACCATGGTGGCAGTAGTCAGAAGGTGGTATTTGGAAGGAAGAAAGCAATTTTGGCATCAAGGCATCCTGATCTATACCAGGCTTCTGCTCTCTGCAGCTGTGAGGAGGCATGAGCTCCTCCTCCTGGCTGCCCACGAAAGGAAAACGCATTTGTCACGACCTCTAGACTACTAGTGTTTCATTCAAGAAAAGAAGTAAAGTCAAGGGAAAGTCTAGAATCATAAGACCTCAATGAACTTTTAGAGAAGCAAGAAATCTGTTTCTGAAAGATAAAGTCTTCCCATGAAAAAGAACAGAATTCTAGATGGATCAGTTGAAAAAAAAAAAAAAGTCAGTGGAGCAACTTAAGCTTGCTAAAAGTCAAAGAACTACATATCAAAATACAAAGCAGCAGTTCAAATTACAGCAGGGATGGGCTGGCCACAGGGCCCCTCATCAACCCAGGCAATACTTAAAATAATAAAAATTAAGAAAAAATTAAAAAAAATATGAAGAAAATATCCTTCCTCTCTTTCAAATATAACTTTAATTGCCTTTGATTCTTTCTATCTGGAAGCAGTATCGCTAACCTTAACAGTCTTGACTTACCAAAAAATATATATATGTGTGTGAAATAAAATAAAAGAGAAGGGATTGGTGGCAGTGTATGCAAAACCAAAACGAAAAAGAAAATTACTTTTAACAATCTCGCTTTTTTTTTGTTTTTTTTTTACACAAATACTGTTGTAAATATATTAAAAAAATCAGCATTCTATCTGGTAAACGTCACTTTTGCCCCTCTATAAAATTTGAATTAAAAAAGCCTCAAGAACTTTTTATTATCCCCCCCACCCTCCATTTCTCTTTCTTTTTCTCTTCCACAAGAATATATCCTGACACTTTTTTTTGTTTTTGTTTTTTGCAAAGATTGTGGGAAATAATCCTTCTCTTGTACCTAGAAACGTAGGTGCAAACCTCTGATATCTTTGTTTTATCTGCATTCCTGCCTTTCATGAAAGTCCCTCTTGATTGTGCTGAGGCTGTGGCTCAGCGAAGACACTGAATAAATACGATAGCCACTGTTGCTTGATGCTTGTCCAAGTCTTCCTGGCTTCTGCCGAAAGGGGGGACAGGAAGGAGGTGGGCCGGGGTGCGTGGGTGCGGGCAGCATCTGGGGGAGAAGCCTGCCACTTGCCTTCCCCACACCACCGGACCCACTGCCCTTCCCAGCCCCCCCACCCCCCAGCCCTTTTATGAAATCAGACAATGTGGTAGGTGGAAAACAGCAGGGCCTTTCCTCTGGGTTTTCAACCAGAAGGGATATTCCACAGTTTTAACTGGTTACTGTGAAGTCCAAGCGGCCAGAATTGCGAAAATGTCCACTGAAACACTGCAAGCGGTGTACTTAAAGACAGTAGGCCTTTTAGATTTTGTTATATATTTTTGTAGTGCTCTTCACAAGTGAAAAAAAAATTTTTTTTTTTACTTTTTTTTAAAGATTTTTTTTTTTTTGTTGTTGTTTTTTGTTTTCTGTTTTTTGTTTTGTTTTTTTTGTAAAGAAGGGTTGTATTTAGAGGCCAGTAGCGAGAGATCCAACCAGTGGACCTCCTGAAGCACTACCAGGCCTTAAGGCCACCATCCGAGGGAGGCTGGGAAAACTCTCATTCACCCGAGCCTCCGGAAATGTAATGTACCAGCAGGCAAAAACAGTTCTTCATGTAGTACAAAATGAAACGAAACAAAAACAAAAACAGAAAGTAAAAACGAAACCAAAACATTTCTTAAATTCTAGTGCCATAGCTTTTTTTTTGTTTCTTTTCTGTCGTTTTGTTCGTAAGAAAGAGAGAAAGGTACTACTTATCCGTCAGACACGTGCATCCTCATGTGGTCGTTGAACTGCTCGATTTGGTCAAACTTGGCGGGACAGACGGAGCAGACGTAAGTGGTCCCCTCCGTGCAGGCCACCACCCCCGGGGGGCCAGCGCGGGCGCCGGGCGGTGTCCCCGCGGGAGGGGTCCCGTTGCTGGCACTGTGCAGGGCCACGTGCCGCTCCAGCAGGGTCTTGTGGGAGAACTTCTTTTTGCAGATGTAGCACTCGTAGGACTTCTCCCCGCGGTGGAGGCGCATGTGCACGTTGAGAGAGCTCTTCTGGGTGAAGCGCTTGTTGCAGATGCTACACTGGTACGCCCTCACTCCCGTGTGTGTCACCATGTGCTTGATAAGGTAATCTTTTAAGGAGAAGGAGCGCCAACAGATGCTGCATTGGTGGGGCTTCTCACCTGTCGGTGGGGGAAGAGACAGCAAGCGGAACAGAGCGGGACACAGCCAGGGAGGGAGAATGAGAGACAGGGAAACAAGACGAAAAAAACAAAAACAAAAACAAAAAACAAAACACATGCACACACACACACGCACACAAACAGAAAAATTAAAAAAAAAAAAAAATCTGGTTGGTTCACCCTCTACTGGAAAGATTCAGTCCTTCCTGGCCTCTCCTGTTCTGAGAAACCTTGTTTTTGGGTGATGCCGGAACAAGCTAATCTTCCACCTCCCCATGCCAGAAAATGGCTCTCCTGGAAAGCTACAAGACACTCCCCACCACAGGTATTCAAAGGTCATTCTGTGGAGAAAAGGGAGGGCTACATTTAGGGGTTCCTTTTCCCTGTCGTCACTCATGTGTGGATTTAACCCTGCATTTCCCATTAATTTTATCAAACCCATGTAAGAAATCAGGGAGAGGAAGGATCTTTCGGGTTCCTTAGAATCTTTAGAAACTAAGGATGGTGGTGGTTACATAGCCTGGCTCTTTGGGGATGGTTTCTATTTCCAGGATTCTATCTAGTAAAGGCACTTTGCCGTGATAGGTCTGGAAAATACTGGCCAACTTAGGAGCAAGTTGCTCTGAAGAGCTACGCTTTCAATTTTATTTATTTTTGACAGAAATCTTCCTGAAATGTAACATTAGAGATAATTGGCTATTCTGTCTTGAGTGCCCTGAGCTGCGGATTGGCCTTGTCTGGTGTGGAGGTTGACTAGGTGGTGGACAACACAATGATCTCAGAGTCAAATGGTCCTGTTCAAATCTGGGCTCCGACCCTCGGCACGGAACTCTGACAGATCTCCAGATGCCTCTGAGGTATACGGTCCTTCTTACCTCACTGTGCTGGTGTTGACATAAATCCATATGAAATCACTTTGCAGACCACCAAGGGTGGTGTGGGAATACTTGCATGGTATTCTTATTATAAAACTATCCTCTCCACCCCCCAACCCCAATTAAATGGTTCCATACGCATTTTTGAACTCTTGGGTCAATATAAAAAATAGCTTTCTCTTTCTTTGTTCTCAGTCTGTTGGCTGAAACTCTTCTTTCTCCTCAGTTTACTGCTTTGGTTTGCTGTTGGCTTAGAAACCAAACATTCAAGCTTGTGAAAGAGACTAAGGTAAATAAAAATATTGTTACCAACTGACCACATGAAATATTCCTCTATAAGTAATGTCCATGGGCTTGTGACAACCCTTCGGATAAACAGAGCCTTGATTTTGTTGGTGTTGTTAGTTCTCAGCTTTGCCCTTGACAGGTGAGATGAAATGCATTAGGGTGTTTCCTTCTGTCCCACCTCATTACTGATTGCCTAGTGGAGGCACCCACCTTGGAGAAGAAAGTCCTTTTCTGTACTCTTCCACAACCCAGTGTAAAGCTCAAAGCCTTTGAAACTCTCTAGGGTTATTGTTATTCAACATCTGGACTGTGTATCGGGGTAGGAAATCTATTTCTTAAAACGGAGTTAACTTCCAATTAAAATATGGGCCTTGACTGGGTTTCCATTTTTCCCATTATGAAGCAGAAGAGGTCTGCGGTGTCACAGTAATAACGGCAAGGAAAACAATCAGCATGCATTCGGTGCTCCGTCTAGGTCAGGCCCAGTGTTTGCACTCAATGTTCAGAATCTGTTTTGTGAAACTTTATCTCATCAGAAACCTTTTTCACTGTGTTTGTAAACTTAAGGATATGTTTTGAAGGGCGGGATGGTAAGAAATGGCTGTTTTGTTCAGGAATTCCCTCCACAAATTTCTTAACCAAGGTCATTGGTCTTTGAACTCTCTTTCCCTTAGTTACTCACAAATGTGTTTGGCTTAGCTCCCTCTCCTCTAGACTCTCTTCTGATTTCTTTCCTTTCATTCTCACTGATGGGACAGTATGGTCAGTAGGATCACAGGTTCGAAGAGGAATTCATGGGGTGCCTGGGTGGCTCAGTGGATTAAGCCGCTGCCTTCGGCTCAGGCCATGATCTCAGGGTCCTGGGATTGAGCCCCGCATCGGGCTCTCTGCTCAGCAGGGAGCCTGCTTCCCCCTCTGTCTCTGCTTGCCTCTCTGCTTACTTGTGATCTCTCTCTCTGTCAAATAAAATAAATAAAATCTTTAAAAAAAAAAAAAAAAGAAGAGGAGTTCACTTTTGGGCAAATGGGCGAATCTGGGGAAGCCTCATTCCCAAATGATGCATTTAGGCTATGCATGGTGTTTATGTAGATACATTCTTTGGAAATGAGAGATTCCCCGAGAGAGACAGTCATGCAAGTTATTTTGAGTTGGAACAGCTGTAAGCATGCTTGAACTCGGGCTGGTCTTTGCCGTCCATGGGCCTTGAGTACACTTTATAGAGGCTACAGTGGGCTGGTCAACTATCTTTTAAAATGTATTTCACCTGTCACCTTTAATGGGCAACTTGCCTTCTTAAGTTCCAGATGCTATTTTGGCTGCTAGAAAGTTGAAACTTTATGTTAAAATGCTCTCGCTGCTTGAAAACGTTCACCTTCTTACAGTGTGTTTTTCCTCAGGCAAGGTCACTCTGAAGGCTTTTTGCTTTCACAACCTTCTAAACTGACTATAAATTGATTCTTCACAGTAGTTATCTTTCCCTTCGTAGCATACATCTGTATGTTGTTTGCACGCACGTAGTATTGGTTCAGCTGCTAATTATCTGTGTGACCCTGGGCTTTTCTAAGTCTCCCTGGGTCCATTTCCCCTTCTGAAAGTGAGGAGCTGGACCAAGCCCTTGCCGTAGCCCTTTGCAGACTTAGTGGCCTTCTGCCCATCCTGACCCACAACCCCTGAGGACCCTAGTCTACGCCTTGTCAGCACATGACCTGAGGGCAGACTGCTTCCATCACTCACTGCATTAGCAGTCCCACATTTTAAATAGGACAAAATACCCTGTTCCGTTCCCTGCCACAGAAAATGGTATGATAGTTAATGAGGAAAAATGTTTGCAAAGCACTTGGGAGCTCCTTAAAGGAAAACGCTCTCTATAATTATTAAGGTGCTGTGTTGGTAGAACATTGGTATTTCAAGAACTGTCTTACTAAATGGGGCTTATTTTCAGATTAATCAGGCAGCCACAGCTTTCATTTCTATATGTGTGCGGATTTGAAACAGTTTCCCTCAGTAGAAATGTTAGTGTTTTTCTTCCTTGTTCTTTTCCTGCATATTGCTTACAGGGACCCTAAGAAGGCTTTCAACATTATACATGAGACAGAGGAGGTTTGCTAAGTGTTGCTTTCAATGTGGAGAAATGAAGAGTTAAGATGATTGGGAGTAGATGGCTTTTCAGGTCTGAGCCTCTGGCTAGGAATAGCAAGTCCTTGGATGCGTTAGGAAGAGACACAGAGTCCAAAGCAGATACGAGAATTATAACATAAGGGAATGGAGAAGCACATATAAGCCCCTTCACTTTAAACTGCTCCGTTTTGGGCTATACAGATATGGGAGTAAGATATGAATTCCATTTCCTTGGCTGAGTGGCTTGGGTATGTTACTTAACCTCTATAAGCCTCAGTTTCCTTATCTGTAACTTGAGAATAATACAGAAGTACCTGACTTGTGAGGGCATTTTGAAAATTAAAAAGATAAAGCACTTACACAGAATATGTGATCATTTGAAGGGAAAAAAAAAATCAACCGTTCCTTTCAGTAGAAAGGAACTGATGATAAATGAAATCAGTTGAGCAATAACTTGCATTACATGGGGGAGGCCAACCCAGGATTTAAAAAAAAAAAAAAAAACACAAAACTTTCAGCTTATCAATAAAGCAAGTGATTATATTGCAGCTATAGGATTCAGAGTTAAGGGTACTGTCTGCTCTCAATTACATATGCTAATCAAAGAAGTGATACCATGAATAAAACGTCAGTAAGTAGCTTTGACAGAGGGGTTCTGAGCAGGTGACAACTGAGTTCTGGAGCCCAAGAAACCACACAGCAAGGGGAGAAACCGAGGGGGTGGCAGTGTCCTTTACGATTCCAGTGGTATGGGGGGAGTGGCAAACACATATACTTTTCTCCAGTTTTTGATGCCTGTTCTCCAAAGAGCCTCTTTTAAACTCCTTCTTGTGGACCAGCACTGACACTCTACCAAGACTGACAAGTGAGGAAGAAAAAAAGGAAGAGACATCCTGTCAGGTTCATAGATACAGAGGATCTGCCCAAAGTTCAAGTAAAAGATACGCGACTGGGCCGAGACACCCCAATTCTAAATAGTCGCTTCTGTAGTGGGGGCTGAGCAAGAACCCGTTTATTCCTCTGATTCTTTCTCATTCTAACCAGGCTTCTCCTGGCTTGCAGAAAGAACAATGAATGCTGTTACTGGGATGTTTTTCGGAAGCGATGTGCCCACCCGTCTCTCCCATCCTCTTGGCCTCTCCATCATCTGCTCTAAGCACAACACCCTCCTCTTCAGATGAATCTGCTGAGGGACCAGAAAACTAAGACGGGGAGTTTGGAAAGAGGACAGATGGCAGGGAAGGAAGAGGAGAGTATGGACAGGGGAAGGTGGTCTCTGGCGAAGAAAGCAGAAGGAGTGCCTGGATGGAGAACACCAAGGTGGGACCAGAAAATGGGAAAGGTTCAGCAGCAAGAATGGAAGGGCGCTCAGACAGTCACTCAGAGCTTTCACCGACTGAAGAGTCTGCTCTCTACCAGAGAGGTGCAGTTGAAGAGAGGCCTACACCCCTGAGATAAGACTGGGGGACTGCCTGCCAGCCTTCCTCCAGTCCTGAGGGTGCAATCCTGGTGACCAGCATGGACTGTGAGGCTGACTGGGGGGAGGGACTGCCTACTGGGGGACAGGCTGCATTTACAAAACATCTGTGGCTTCAGGGACAACTAACATATTTTTGTGTGAGGCAGAACTTCGAAGATCTCAGGAAACTTCATCAACGTTACTTAACTTTTCTTATACCTCTGTGAGACATTGATGTCCCCAGAAGATGGTCTCTCCAATAGAGAGGTCATCCAACAAGTCAGTAACAGATGAGAGGATAACTAGCCTAGCCAGATGATCCCCTCCTCCTCCTGTTAAGGATTTCCTGATCTCTGGATTATTCTGCAAGATTTTTGGTGTTGTAACTATAATATACATGTTCTTAAATGCCTTTGATGATTTTACAGTATTTATGGGTTAAGTGCTTCCACAGAAATAATGTTATTTGATTCTTAGAGCACATAAAGTATTAAGATCTATATATTTTGGTAGCAAAAACATTAAGGCTCAGGTTAACTGTAAAACTTATTTAAGGTCACTCTGAGAGTGATAAAACTGAGGTTTTCATACCAAATCATATACTTGTTCAGTGCTCCACTGGCTTGATATAAGTAATAGCCCAAATTTTGGGTGAAGACTATCACATTATTATCTTGATCCTAGTATTTTTACACTATTTCTGACATTGTTATGTTACTGCTCTTCCTATATCTTTTTATATCAAATTCATGGTTGAAATAGCTGAGCTTGTCAAAGTTATAGACAAAATTATCATCTATGCAGAGAACACTAATGGACCAAAACCAGTCACCAATAAATGGGCTATTGATAGTACAATTCAGAAAAAGCCCAAACATCTACAATTGTTAGTGAAGAAAAGACAAGTAGAAATGCAAATACAATAAATTCTCTAGAAAATAAAAAAAGAAAAAAGGGAAATTAAAGTCTTGCTAGAAAATAATGCATTTATGTGTAAGTCCCATGAATTAAATTGCCTGGAAAGCATGCCCACATTTCTGAACATTCATTCACCTACTCAAAAAGTATTTGTTAAGCAACTACATATGCTACCCTGTATTCATATATAGATTTTATTTATTTATTCATTTATTTACTTATTTTTAATTTTTTTTTTGTTTGCTTTTTAGGTAGGCTCCATGCACAGTGTGGAACTTGAACTTATGACCCTGAGATCAAGACCTGAGCTGAGATCAAGAGTCAGATGCTTAACCAACTGAGTCACTTAGGGACCCCCATATGCAGATTTTAAATCAGAAAGTCCTAAGATTGGGTCTTAAAAGAGAGTTCTACCTGGATAATACTGTGAGATAAAACACACAACACCCAGTTAAATCTTTCAGAAAAATAGTGAATAATATTTTAGTTTAAGCATCCCACAAATACTGCACGGGACATACTTAGGCTAAAAATACACTTGTTGTTTATCCAAAATTCAAATTTGACTGGACCTCCTGTATTTTTGTTTGTTAAACTTGGGCAGCCTATACCTAGTGGCATATAAATCCTCCAATGCCAGCCTGGTTATTTGATTCATTCGTTTATCAAATATTTATTGAATGTTTATTATGTAAGGTATTATGTTAGGTATATTGAAGAATAAGATCAACTGATCTATCTACCTACCTATCACTTATTTCTGGATCACAGAGTTCACATTATAATGGGAAGGTGTAGAGACAACCGCATAATGGTAATACATGTCAGTACTTTAAAGTGCCAGCAGGCGAACATTTGCTGTGGTCCTTGTACAGTTTGAGAGACTTAACTCACCTCTTGTTCATGAGGTATTTGCCTCCATGTTATAATTTATCCACAATAAAATCAAGCTGTTATTTCAACTGGTTTTCTTTTTCCAAATGCATAGGTTCTTACGAGTGGAATTTTCTAGAACAATGTTATGTAACCAAAGCTACCTGACGCCATCCTCGTCATGGCCTATAGCCTTCTAGGAAAATGAGTCCCAACATACTGCGAATCAGGGCTCACTGAAACAACAGATTGCTGGGCTCCTTCAGTGTTTCTGATTCAGGTCTGGATGGACCTGACAATTGGTACTGCTGTATGGGGATCACGCCATGAGAACCACTGCTTCAGGGTTATCTTTGAATTTTCCCTATTGCCTTTTGTATCGACATTGACTCCAAAGCTTGTCCTTCTCTGTCCTCTGTCTTTCCCTTCTGTTCCCATTCCTTTGACTTTTGTTTTTCCTCTTGAGGGGAGGGGACATAGAGGAGCCTGCTTGGTTCCATGACAGGATGGTTTGTGTTATCTGGTTTTCTCTGATTCTCTTTTAATTATTTTTTTAAGACTTTATTTATTAGACAGAGAGAGAGAGAGCACGCGAGAGCGAGCGTGCAAGAGAAGGGGGAGGGGCAGAGGGAGAAGCAGACTCCCCACTGAGCAGGGAGCCAGCCCTATGGGGGACTCTATCCCAGAACCCTGGGATCATGACCTGAGTCGAAGACAGATGCTTAACCTATTGAGCCACCCACTGTGCCCTGATTCTCTTATTTTCAAATATGTCCTTTACTCTGGGTTTCGTACCTTACAACTTTCATGAAGCTGTACTAAAGTGAACATGAGACACTCCTAGGAGAAATGGAGTACCACTGTGGCTTGTTTGGGAGTAGACAGAGTGGTCGGGTGAGGGATTTTTTTTCACTCTTAAAAAATTAAGAAGTGGAAAAAAATGCTGATGTTACTAAGGAAGTTCAGGGGAAACCCAGGAAGTATTATGTGGATTCAATGTTTGAATTCCATTGAGGAAGGAAATCTGTCAAGAGCTTATTATTCAGAGATATGAGATACAGCAAAGAAAGTCAATGTCTCTTGGATGGAGGGGGCTCAGGTACTAATGACGATGGGTTTTTTTAGACATTAACTAGTACTCTACATTTTATGAAAGCTCTTAAATACACCATACCTTTACAGCTACTCAAAAGGCAGGACAATTATTATTTCCATTATAAACACAAAGGAACTGAGGGTTTTAAAACTAAGTGACTTGCTTAAGGCCACACAGCCAATTAAAGGGACCAAAACTGAACCCAAATAATCGAATTCTGGTATAATTGTATTTCACTTATGTCCCCACTCCAAGTTTCAGTGTTATCATTATGGAATGTGCTTTAGAGCTAAGGGCTTTCTGGTTCTCTACTATGGAGCTTAGCTCCAAAGTCAATACAACAGATGATTTATTTGTTTCAAACACTTCCTTTCAATGAATATGTGGATCATTAACACAGAGCCCCACAGAATTTTATTTGGAGTCCACGTCTCAGAATAGATTCTCTGCAGTTATGGATCGAAGTACTATTGATATGAAAGTTGGAGTAGCTGAAATGCAAATCCGGGTAGCATGCATAATAGCCATAATGCAGAGAACCCAGATCCCTTTCCTTTTAGCTTTTAGCTTTTCCTTTTAGCTTACCTTTCCTTTTAGGTCCAGCTACTCTTTCTTAGCAAGATTCTTTTAGATTAGATTGTAGCTAAGAATACTGAAGCCATCCCTACTCTTCCAAGTATCCCTAGTACATTCTAGAATTTTTTTAGACCGACATTTAGACTTTTTGCTCTGGATTTTTATAATTTCCACTGGGCTCTTGGGAAGTTGGGAGGCTCTGTTTTTTTGTTTTTTAATATTTTCCTAAGAAATTGGAGAGAACTTTGTTTTGAAATGGAGGCTGCTGCAGTGAATCCAGGTCCTGAATCACTTCCACATGTTCAGGCTGTCTTGCCTTTTGAGAAATCTAGACCAATTGTTCTTTAACTTTGTTAGGTTAGGGACTCCTGCAGCTAGACAAAAGTCTTGATAGACAGATGGCCCTTCCAAACTGCCACTGCCAAATAATTCAGAGTAAATGGGAATAATTTCACTTCTTTTAAATGAGGGGTCCAAGTGATATCTATGTATTATTAATTGTTCTCAAATGTGGCCATGTTATATACACCAATACAAAACCTTCATATTTTACTAGAGATCTGAAGGCCTACACTTTAAGCATAACTCAGATTTATAAAATGACTTTACTTGTAACTCTTGCATCCATGATATCTAAATGTACAAACCCATTGCTGGTTTTCTCATGGGCAAATCTAGTTATTTGGGTTAACCACAGAATCCTTTAGTGAATCCACTGGATGACTGTGTTTGTATAGCAAAAGACAATTTTTGATAGTGCACTGAAAATTTTATGTTGCAAAATTAAGGCTTATTTCAATATGTGATCTAATAGAATACGTGAATTTTATTTCTACTAGGTCTACTGGAAGAGATGCACAAGGGTGGGAGGGGGGGTGAAGGAGAGTAGAAATGTTTATGGATCCAAGACCAGCAAAGTGAACTTCAGCTAATAAGACACGTTCACAGATGATCTCTTTTTCCTCCCTAACCTTTAATTTGATGGTTTATATGACAACTATTCAGAAGAAGAAATGACAGACTATGTGACAGCACTCTGTAAACCATAAAGTGCCACATAACTAGAAATACAACCATTTGATCAATTTACCAAGTAATGATGATACCTATACCACATAGAAAATTGCCCTTAATTGATCTCAGGTTATAAGTGCAGTCACATTTACCCTAAATTAACACTGACTTACTACCTGATTTTCTTCCTAAATTCAGTAGTGAGTTACTGTGTTGATGTGGAGTTGTGAAAACTGTCAACCGATTGTGAATCAACCGATTCACACAAAGACACATACACAGATGGACTTAATGCTTTGACTTGAGTTGACTGCGAAGAAGGCAAAGTTCATCCTAAGTAATGTTCTGCTTTAGCTGTTCACCTCCATGTAGGGCACCTTGTCTCAGGGTCTGTTATTTTCCATCCCTTCTATTTCCGAACTTAAATTTATGTGCCTTATGTCCTATCTCCTAGATTCCTGCTAGCTGATCTGAGAAACAAGGTTGCTCAGAGGAACCAATTTATTTTCATGTGTTTTGATTCTAGTAAGTAAATTTCTCTGGCAACTCATTTGTCACTTAATAGGGGTGTTCTGGAACCAGAGGTATACCAGAAGAGGGACTCATGATAGGAATTTCAAATATGGTGACTATCACTGGGGTAGGTATTTTCAGATGCGAGAGAATCTATGTGAAATCGTACCACATATGTAGTCACTTCTATGGCAGAGCGCGTGTGAAGTTCTCACTCCTCTGCCTGTCCCATTACTGAGCTGAAAAAGGGCACTAGCTGGGCGGTCAGGAGATCTTAGTTCTAGAGTCATGGAGTCCAGAGATGAAACACCACCTCACCCAACTACTCACCTAATGATTGAGGCCCCTTTACAACATCACTATGAAAAACTCATCCATTCTCTCCTTGAACACTCCTAACTATAGAAACTCAGTCCCTTTGGAGGCTGTCTATCCCATCTTGGAGCAGCTAAGACTGTTTACAAACCTTTTCTTTTATTCAGTTGAAAGACTCTCCTTTATAGCTTCCAATCATTGGTCCAGTTCTACCTTTCGAAGCTAAACCGAACAAATTTAACGTCTCTCTCCTCCCAACCATTTAAATAAAGCGAACAGTGCTAATGTTAGCTACCATTTATAGAGTGCTGATTATGCACCAGGAATTGTTTTAAGAGTTTCATTTATTAATTCACTTAATCCTGAAAACGACACTCTGAGAAAGATATATTACTGTTATTCCCATTATAGAGACAATGAAACAAGTGTAGAAAGATTAAGCAATTTTCCCAAGCTGACAAAGTTCCACAGTGCCTAAGGCTGATTTCGGACCTAAGCAACGTAGCCTGTAGAGCTCCAGCCTTACTACATTATGCTGCCCCTGAAGCTCAAATACTTGGATGTTATATGATGCCCTGAGCTGTCTTTTTTGCAGGTTGAACAGCCCTCCGACCTTCAACCATGATATGCCATGGCTTTGCATTCCTTCGTCATCCTAATTATACTCCTCTGAATATGTCCCAGTCTAGTGTCTTTTTAAAAGGTACTGCCCAGACTAGACTGTGGTCTCTAGATATTGAAAATAGAGAATAAGCAATAGTAAATAGAGTGAGTCTATTACTTCTCCATATCGGGGACCACAAATGCAGATTAAGTTTGCACCAGCCTTGTTGTGGCCTCTTTAAGCTGATGGTTCATACAGAACTTGCTACAGACAGAAACTCTCAACCCTGTTTTGCCTCTATGACTTCGGTCTATAAAATGAAGGGCCTGGAGTGAACAATGTCGAAGGATATTTCTAGCTCTAAACACCTAGAATTAAAGAATGTATTACAAAGTCCAATGTGCGTAAGGGATATTGTGCCTGCAAATTCTGTCAGACTTTTCTGCATTTGGCCCTTCTCCACAGGGATTCTGTGATTTTTGTGTTTTGGTGGCCAGATGCTTCATGCCTACAATGGGGGTGCGGCTGGGACTTCTAGAAGATGGCTGACAGTGGGGTCTCCTTCAAATCTGAAGGATGACTCCAAACTTTCCCTCGCACTTGCTGTCCTGCCCCTCCTTTCCTACAGCCCCCTCACACCCATGGCCTGTTTCTAGGCCTCCAGAGGGGCCTGCGCACTCACCTGTGTGTACGAACATGTGCTTGACGTAGTTCTGTTTGGCGGTGAAAGTCTTGTTGCAGAGAGTGCACTCATAAGGCTTTTTTTCGCCCTGCCCACTGGCTGTGCTGTGGCCTGCAGATGGGGCCAAGGGCTGTGGCGCTGGCAGCTGTGCAGTAAAGGTCGACAGGCCAGGCTGGGACACTGTCACAAACTGGGTCTGCTGGCCTGCCAGGGGCTGTGGCAGGCTGAAGAGGAAAGGCTTGGGGCCACTGCCCGCGGGCTGGGTAGTGAAGAGGGCCGGCAGGTAGGTGTTGCCGGCTGTGCCAATGACCTGTGTGTTGCTGGTCAAGGTCAGAGGCATCCTCAAGTTGCTGGTGAGGGTTTCTGTCTGGCGTAAGTAGAGCTGGGTACTTGGCAATGGCTGCCCGATAGACGTGTTGACGGAAGGCTGCTGCAGGACGCTCTTGTCGGAGCTGTTGCTGACAGTGATGACCGTGTTGTCCATCTCCACCTCGTTGCATCTTTCCGGGGAGGAGGCACCTGTCTCTAGCTGGTGCGGCTGTGGGCC
The DNA here is from genome assembly GCF_011764305.1 of Mustela putorius furo. NCBI lineage: Eukaryota > Metazoa > Chordata > Mammalia > Carnivora > Mustelidae > Mustela > Mustela putorius. Next base: position 39,388,669 of record NW_025421987.1, read on the forward strand.
GCCCTCGGCGGGAGCTTCCGTGGCTTGCTCGGCTTGCGCAGGTTCGGCCTGGCCATCCCGCGCCACGCCAGGCCCGAACTGCTGCTCCACCGAGTCAGGCTCGGTGCCGATGGAGGAACTGACGCCCGAGTCGAAGCTTTCGCCCTTGGGCTCACTCTCAGTGCCCTCCGCCTGGTCGGTGTCTTCCGTGCACTCCTCGGACTCGTTGCGCTCCAGGATCTGCACCCTTTGCTGCCCATAGTAGTCGTAATCGTCCTCCATCTCCTGCTTAATGTGGATGTTGCCCACCAGGGTCTGGATGCGCACTGGCCGGGGCTGCTTGCGGCAGTGCGTGGTCTCGGGGGTGGTGGACAGGTAGCGCTCCATTTGCTGCGAGCGCTCGTGGATGCGCGTGATCCAGCTGGGGTCCTCCATGTGGTGGTCACGGGGCAGGCCGAGCGCAGTCTCATGGTGGCTGACCACCGCACCGCTGTAGAAGGAGCGCTCCCCGCTGCCGTTCTGCATGGAGCATGCGTACAGCGCCGAGTAGATCCTGTCCACGCTGTGCTGCGGATGGCTCTGCAGGTAGCCCGACTCGGTGTCGCTGCTCTGGCCCGATGTGCCCGACTCGGGAGTGCCCCGTGGCGTGTCCTGGCCCGAGTCCTGGATCCCCGGGAACACATCGCCCACGTTCTGCGACACAATGCGCGTGCACTCATCGATGACTGTTTTGATCTGCAGGATGCTGGCGGCCGTGAGGATCTGCAGGGCTTCCGACTGCGAGACGCGCAGCACGCCGCTGTACATGAAGTCAATGAGCTTTTGCACCGACTGCACCGACACCACGGATGGGATCTCGATGTCGCTGTAGCCCAGCAGCAGCTTGTCCTGGAAGAAGGGGCTGCCGGCTGCCAGCACGCAGCGGTGTGCGCGCAGCATGCTCCCGTGGATGCGCACCGTCACGTCACAGAAGTGGCCACGGTTGCGCTGCTCGTTGAGGGTCTCGAGCACGGAATTGCTGAAGTTGTGAAGGTTGATGCTGTGAATGCGCTCGGTCATCCCCTTGCAACTGATGTCACCTGCGCGGTGGCAAGACAGACACAAGACAGGGTGTGTGGGTCAGAGCTAGCTGGCTGCATTCCTAACACCCAGGTCTCAGATGGGTCACGCTCATGGCTCCTGGAAGCACCCCCACCCCCGACCTTGCAGGCACACGCGGGCTCTGTGGTGAGGTGGACATGCTTTGCACAAGGATTGGGCTGCGCGTGGATGATGGCCTACGGGAATGAGGCCTTGGATTTGGCTCCAACAAGATCCCAGCTATTTTGGGTATTGAATCCCTATTAATGCCCTAGAGCTTCAGCCAGGGTTGCCAGTTGAAGTAGGACAGCCTAATAAACAGATGGGTCATTTGCCTGCTCTTCCTACAACTTCAGCAGGTAAGAACTGAGAAACAAATGGAAGACTGGTTCTCGTGGAACGCTCTCTTTCTACTTTAGACAGGTCTTTTTCCTTCAGAAAAGCTTACATTTTCCCCAGTTTTTCAAAACTCCTGATTTTATTCATAGCAACAATATTCATAATTTAAAAAAAAGAAACTCCCTTCCTATTTATTACTTTAAATGTATATTTCTCAATCCACACCATGTTATGGAAAACCCCCTGGAAAATCCAGTGAAGACCAAGATATCCACCAAACAGCTGCCGCCATGTTTTCCACTTGCAGGACAGACTCTAGGACACAGCCTGCTAGATAAAAGGGCGCTCACCCACTGCTTTCTGTATCTACACACTCTTCTTGTCACCTCCCACAATCTGTTTGAGGACTTTCTAAATTGGTGATATGTAACATGGGTCGTGTTCTGCATTTCCTGAAGCTTAATGAGGAAGGAATGTTCAAAAGGTCAGACATGGCAGCACTGACCTGGGAGACTGTGATATTCTAGGTGATCATATTTAGTGTTCAAACTGGGCACTTCTGAGAGTGAAAGGGAGCAATGTTAATAATTAGGTGAGGACAGCAGGAGTAAACGGGGAATGGGCTGTGTGATCACCCTAGGCGATTCCGTATCCTGTGCACTTGCTACAGGGAAGTATCAAAGGGCTCCCAGTAGGAAGGCAACAGTCAGCTATGGGGAAGCTGTCCATAGCCTGACCCATCGTCACCCTTATACCCCGGGCTCTGAAGACAAGGGATAACAGTTACATTTGGAATGTACAGATTGAGAATTAAAATGAGTGGCTGTAACATGAAGGCTTAGGGCTTTCCTATTTTTCTGCCTCACTTCTCAAATGACTCTAAAAAATCCCTCTCTCCAAACGGTTCTTCATTTATAGTCCCCATTCTGGCCTTTGCAACTGAACAGTCAGCTTGAGAGAGGCAAAGTAAGTGGGCTTTCACAACCAGGCAGCCCAAACACTGATTGTTGGCCTATGGCTGGGATCCCCGTGTCTTGTGAAGGGTAGCCCCCCAGAGGTAGTGACCTGGGCAGATGGGAGGAATGACCACCTCCTCAGGCTCTTTCTCCTCTGCCCTAGAAGAGAGGTCCAGTTCAGGAAATTCTGAGCTCCACGACCTCTGCCTTGCTGCACTCGATCTCCTCATGCTGTCTGAGCTCAGTCGGTGTGAGCGCATCCTTTTATATACTCATTCATTTCCTTTGTTCCCATCTTTACATGTTGTTGGCCTCACATATATCCAGTTAACTTAATACATGCTTAGAGGCTCTATGTTCACTTTCAGTTATAGGATTTGCACTGATTTTTACATAAGAGAGTTCCTTCTTGTTCTGACTTCCATTAGGTCTGTGAAGTGCCGAAAATAATGCACTGGGCTCCAATTTCTATTTTTTTCACTGTTGTAAAAACAAACTGTCTTTGCCAGATTAAAGAATCATGGTGAATCCTCTCTGATTGTGCTAATACCAAGTACAGCCTCAGAGGAAGGCCCCAATAACCCAGGAATATGTTCAGGAATCAGTCAGCAGACTAAATTCTAAGTTCTTGCCGAGTACCCCTGTGCACAGAGAGCAGGATAACAACAAGAGCAAACATTCCTTTTTTTTTTTTTTAAACGCTTACTGGGTATTATGAGATTATTTCATTTAATCGTCACAGCAACCCTTACCACGTGGGTAGTATTCTTATTTTTTTTAAAAATATTTTATTTACTTATTATTTGACAGAGAAAGAGAGAGAGCACAAGCAGGGGGAGCAGCAGAGGGAGAGGGAGGAGCAGGCTCCCCACTAAGCAGAGAGCCCGATGCGGGACTAGATCCCAGGACTCCGGGATCCCATTTTTCAAATGAGGAAACAGGCCATATATATGAAGAAGCTTGCTCAAAGTCACATAGGCAATGGGTAGCAGAGCTGGCATTTGAACTTGGGCAGGCCTGACTCTCGAGTTTTCACTCTTACCTGCTTCACTGTATTGCATGCATTGCCCTAAATGAAGTCTGGCCCCTGGGTGTCCATACATCTACTGTAAGGCTGTGTGAAAGAGTCTGTTCAGTATGTTCTCCAGCTGCTTCTAGACCTACCCTTGAATTAGCATGGTGTTCATGTTTCTAGACCTTGGGACATAGTCTCAGTAAATCTAAAAGACATCTATTTTTTTTTTTAAGTTTATAAATGAAACAACACAAGAGATAAAACAACTTGTCTTGACACTAAAACGTAGAGTTTTCTAGATATAGTTTTACTATCACTAAATTCTTTTTATTTAAGTAAAACACTAAGCACTATAACTGGATGAGTCTGATAAAATAACCATCTCTGAGGAGGATGAATTTATTAAATGACTTTTTTCCCACACAGGTGAAAAAACTCTTTAAACACACATTTGCTCTTAGCACCAGTCACAGCAATATCACTAGATTTGTCATGTATGATGAAGAGTTGTCTTGTTTCTGATAATTATGGGAAGAAACTACAATAAATATCCTAATAATTAATACCCATGTAGCATTTCACAGTGTACAAAACTCTTTCACATAAAACAACTTGGTCTTTCCTTAAAACCATCCTATATGTTCTTAGGACATGTCTTATTATTATTATTTGATGTAAGAAAAGGTTGAGGCTATCAAATTGTTTATGTGACTTACCCTAAGTTTTACAGAGCTAGTAAGAGGCAGGATTGGGATTAGAACCCACACTCCTGGATGCTTTTTATTTTTTTTTTTCACTCAATAACATTGTATCACTGAGGAATGGAACTCAGATTGCCTGAGGCTCTAAGGCCATCGTAATCTTCAGGACATAGAAGAAAAGTTAAAAACACTGGGAGGGATGATGGAGGTTGCGTCAAAGAGGGAAGCGATCAACAGCAGAAGGTGTCCTCATACTATGCACACTCAGACACCCACGCACACACTCGCAGTCTCATGAGAAAAATTCAAAGTGCTTGTTTGACTGAACTGGCCGAGTCTATCTAACCAATCAGGTAACCCTATAGAGATAATCAGAAAAAACTGTGAAATGGTCTGAATTATGATTCCTGCAGTAATGTCTCCAACGTCACTAAAAACCACAGAGAAAAAACTCAAACTTGCACACGTGTACAACCCGACCCGGCAAACCTAGCTGGATTTTTACAGACACAATTTTTAAACATCTCCCTGAGTATGCTGGCCCCACACCGCAGTGAGCAGCCATGAAAGGCTGAATGGGCTTTGCTGATACGGGTACAGATGCGATGGGGGACCCTGCCTCTCCATTCAGGCACGCCTCGTTCCTCCCGCACACAATGCTGAAGCAATTCTTTCCCAGGCTTTCTTTTATATTTCACACTAATACAGTGGGAAAAAGTTTCTGCCACAGCAAGGCAATGTCCAGGCTTTTGTGAAGCAGGTCCTTTCATCCAATGGGCATTAATGTATAGATTCCAATGGAATAAATCTGAAATACTCTACTGTAGAAGATTTGTTCCCCATTGAAAACAAATCTTGATTAGATGGTTATTCAGGGACTGTATAGGAAGGAATGGTGTGAAAATGCTAACTCCATTCTTTCCTAGATTGGCACTGAATAGGCATTTGGGCCATTCAAAAAAAAAAAAAAAGAAAGAAAGAAAAGAAAACACCAAACACACTCTCAACTCCACAAAACCATACAACTTTACAAAGATTATGTATATTTGGGGATACCACATCACCCCAAAAATACCCCCACAGTGGTATGAACATAGAACCGATGGGATAAAATGAAAAGAGTGATAAAAATGATTCTCTGTGTGCTTAAAAATAATAACCAACCTTCTTTCCACTAGAGTAAAAATACAGAGTCAGCCTGAGATGGCATTCACTAGAAACACGCAAGGAAGCCTACCACCGTGAGTGGTCCTGTATGCTGAATGACTGTGTTCTGTGAGCTAGCACAATAAGGACGGGGCTGCAGCAGGGTGAGGACTGAAGGGGAAATCGGCTCGTGGTGAAAGAGGTGATGGAGGGCCCACTCTGCCTTGTAGGAACCCCGCTCCTGCCTGTCTCTTAAACCGCGGGTGTCCGGGGACAGGACTTAGCATGAGAATGAAAAACTGCTTGTGCGCAAGGGAAAATGAACAAGAAAGGAAACAGCAGGCAATACGATCTCCTTTAATTAGGTGTGAGATCCAGTCCTTTCTCAGCCTGGATATATAAAATGAGACCAGTGCAAGGGTGAGGTGCTACAGAGGCAGATGGGAATTTCAAGTCTCTGGGATTCGGGAGGGAACACAAGCTCTCAAATTAAAACCCACATGAATTTCGGTCAAGTCCACATGTCTAAGTCAAATGGCAGGGCCGGAAAGCCCTTGAGCCTTCAATCTGGGCCACCAGGCTCACATGAGGTAAGTGGGTCAGCTCATGAACTAGGGCTGGGGTGGCCAGGCCTCCACAGCCCAGTGTCTCACATCACACTCTATTCGCCATTGCACGTTGGTACCTTTACCGTGTTGAGGTTGCCTTTTCATATATGAGGTGATTAGTGGTGGTCCTAAGCAACTTACCAAGTCGGTCATGCTAGGGAAAGACCCATCCCTCTCCTGAGAAAGCAGGATGCATGTGGTAACTCAGATTCCTTCCTCCCCAAATCTACATCTGTTACCACTGCCAGGGTGAAGACCTCAGTCACGTCCATGTCATCTCTGTGCTGGGTTGGGGGGCAACCACTGAGCCTCTGCGTGGCAGGAGGCTAGACCTCGCTCGCTCACCGTCTAAAGCACATGGGCCTACACAGGCTTTCTATCTTGCCGGCATCATCACAATCTCTGTGAGACAAGGAAAAGTGAAGGACTCCATAAAAACCTGCTTTTTGTTCCCTTTCCTGCTTCTATTCTTGCTAGGACCTGCACCCCTCCACTACACATGCCTTCATGTATGTCCCCTTTATAAGGGGCAAGGAGTTAATGATTTCTTTGGAGTCTCCCAGCACAACAGATAGCATCTAAGGAGTGACCAGGTGAGGCCATCATGTGCGTATTCCAGACCACTGACGCTAGACGTCTCGACACCAAGACCCCCTGGCTCCAGGAGTAAGTGACTTATGGTGGACACCAGGACTCTGTCTTTGTTCTGACCCATTCCTGGATGCCTGAGAGGACACGCGCATCAGACCACAGTCATCAGTAAAAACCCCCAGACCTCAAGCAATGGTGAGACTCCTTCCTTTTCTAAGTCTCCCAGACTTACCTGCACTCTCTCTATACCTTCAGTTAACTCCGCTTTCACCTCCTGCTGGCTTGCATTTGATTTCTATCCTGAGCGTAGCCAGGGACCCTCTAGGCTGATCCTATGTGTCTGTCTCTGGACCCACAAACCCGCCCGAGGCATCATTTGGAAGGTGGCTGCGGGCACTGGGAAAATCACGTAAACAAGTGGAAGGTGGCAGGCAGGACAAGACTTCCTCTTACACCTAGTATAGCACAGCTCTCATTGCCACCGGAGATGGACCATGGGAGGGTCATCAACCTGCAGGAAGGAGAGCTGTACTGTCTTACACACCCACTCCTGGGTGTAAAGGGGATGTTTGGGCTGTCTCCCTGTGGTTAGACTTGACCTCTATCGTCTAAGCCCAAGGTACAGGAATCATTAAAGGCTGTTTTCTTTTTTCCCCTTCTTTTCTTCCTAACCATTGGTAACAGAATTGTTCTCATAAAACATAATTGTTCAACTTTCAAGAAATTTGACTTTCAAACATATTTTCTGGAAGATACCACCTAGGAATGTTGGGAACGGTCTGTATATACTTTTGTAGTCACTGCTTATTATTTTAGGCGGACAGAAATAGTCAACTACCTAACTTGCTTCAAGTGTTTACAACACCATTCTATTTATGATCTCAGTACTATAGTTGGATATGTCTTTCCTACTCCTTGAACTTTCGTTCATACGTCTAAGGAATTTCCATTCATTTTGGAGAACAGTTTAAATATTGGAAGGTCCTTAGGAAGTGTATGTGTGGGCTTTAGGGGTAACCCAATTTTTTCATGAATGGGCATGTTCCTACTTTCACAGGGATAAGGTCAGTGGCTTTCTTTAGAATCTCAAAGAGGTGTGTGTTCCTCCTCAAATTAAGACCTGCGAATCGAGAATCCAGTATCTCTCCTTAGGCTGCTCTCAACTACTCTGAGTAATCACAGCCTCTGAAACCGATGCTGCCTTCATCTGATGAAGCCCTCGGGCAGGCTGGGGCATCCCCTTTACTTAAGTTATGTGATCAACTCAACAGTCTTCGGCCAAGATGACGGCAGTTGCCTCTCTGAAGAGAATGACTTAAACATAAAAAGAGGATTGAAGGGGAAGAGAGGAAACAGAGAACAGGAATGAGAAAGTACTAATGCTAGCTGAGATCTGGAGGAAGGTCGCAGAGCTAGACAGTTTGACAGTTGCTGGGGCCAAACACAGTCTTTAAGCAGGTGGATCCCTTTCAAGGGTTAACACAAATCCACGGATGAACTAGGAAACATCCTTTAATGGTTTTTCACTGTGAAAAATGAGATACTATGGTATGAATAAGCATAAACTTAACCTGCACTTTTCTTCTTCTTTTCTTTTTTTTAAGCTAATCTAGCCAACAAGTTAGACTTCACCTGTAAGTCTGTAGTATTTCAAACTGATGGTCAGCTTTTCTGTGTTTTTCTCTTTCCCTCTCTTCTTTCCTCCCTACCCTCTCGCCTCTTCCTCCCTCTCCCTTCCTTCCCATCCTCCATCCCCCCTTCTTTCCTTCTGCTGCACCATTAAGTTTTCCTCAACTTCAAGTCTGGGGAACATGGGGGCAAAACTGTGAAGTAAGAACACATTGGCCCTGTGATCTTCAGGCCTATCCCCAAATCTGGACCAAGCCTCCATTCCTTCCTCTCTCTTCCCTCTACCAAAAAGTAAGAGTTTTACATTTTGTCTGCAGGATAGGAAGAGACTGATAATACTAGTGGGACTTTCAGGGCCAAAGGAAAAGTCCCAGGGAAGCCCTTTTACTTGGCTCTGAAGGCTTTCACAGTTCCCCTCAGACAGCCCAGGCCTTTGGTGTGCTTGACTCTGCATTCATGCTGCTGTTACCTCCAAGAAGGGACTGAGAAATGCCTGATTATGCATCTAACATTACAAATATAATGGATTGATACATGAAGCTGTTTGGGTCATTTGAATTTTCACCAACTTATGAGTGAAACATTTACTGAGAATACCCTTGTGTAAATGGATCCATAAGGCCATAGGTGATCTGAAATCTCAAACAGCGGAAGAAATTCATCCATAAGGACCTTTGATATTTGAAACATACATTAATCAATCAGCTTCTCTCAGACCTCAGTGCCCAGGAAAAGTTGATTCTACTTTTATCTTTGTGGACCCTGTGAAAATCATACCTGTAGCTCAGAATCAAAATTCAGGTCGCATTTTCATATTTCACAATGATACGGGACCTCATGGTATGCTTTTCTAAGTAAAATTTACACCCAGCCTCATTTGAGTGTCAATTCCTTATTTTACTTGAGCACTGATTTCTTTTTTATAGTTATGTAAAAGTATATTTTCCTCCATATTTGCTAATGTACTGAGTATCCTTTTAAGCTAACTGAAATCCTTTTAGTTATCAGGTGAGGATATAATCAAACAATCAGGAAGTAATTGAACATCAACGTTATGGAACCCATTCTAAATGTAAGTTAAAACTTCGGCTTCAGGTTATTATCAAGCTACACACTCTATGAATTTCTATACTTTAAGCATCTGATTCCAGTGGCATAGAACACTGGATGTTCAAACGCCTTCTTTATTCTCTTGTAGTACCGCTTGTGAAAGCTAAGTTTTAACTCTGGGAACAAAGGCATTGGACAGCTATAATTCTAGACAACATTCTGAAAGACACCTATGCCCTCATGCCGAAGCTGCAACGAAATGGCTTCTTCTTGAGGAGGGAGGACCTGCTGGGACTAAGGGGGAAAGTCAGCGAAATCTGAGGTTGATGCCTTTAAATCCTCTTAGATCCTAAACCTTTCGAGACACCTTTTAGGAGTTTGATTTTTTTTTTTTTTTTTTTTTTTTATAAAGCTCTTTCCTTACAAATTTAGCTGCTGCCCTATTGTAACCTTTTCTTTTGTTCACTAAATCTGGGGAACAAAAACACAGAGATGCTGCATCCGTGGGTGGATAAAAAAATGAACAAAGGGATCTACTTAAAGTCGCAGTGAAAGTTTGCAGTTTGAACTTGGCTTTGGATAGGCCTTAAAGAAGAAGCTTTATATTCAAATGCGCAGTTAATAAGTTAGGTCCTTTTTTTCTGCTTGAAAGGAAATTATACCTTTAAAAATTGTTTATATAAAAACCAGCATCTTCTTACTAATCTGTTCTTTTGATCTGTAGATCATGATATACTCATTTTAAAGGAAAAATAAAGTTTTATCTTTAGTGAGTTCAAAGATCCTGTGTAACTCCCAGGAAGGGCATTCCTTTGGAAAATATCAACTGGTGTTAGAGTATAGTTCTGTAAGAAATTAATTTTTCAACTTTGGGGAAACTTTTATCTGAACTCCAACGAGTGAGAAAACAGAACCCCATCGTGTCATTTTAAGAAGCTGTTTTACTAAAATAATCACAGAGCTTTCCCCCAAGCCACAGAGCTTCCTTTGGTCCTCAGTTGTTGCAATATTTTGAAACTGCTTTTGAAGCAGATCTCGAGAGTTACGTTCAAGTGTTCTCTTCGCTTATGTCTTCCTAGAAAAAATAAGTTCCTTCCAATGTGACACCTGGTTTTCAAGCACAGTTTGTCGGTAAAAGGGGGCTATGCTATTTCTCCACAGAGGGTGTGGGCTTAAGCCATGATAGATGGTTTTACTGAAAAAAATGAAGGCCTTCTATCTCAAAGCAACAAGAAAAAGCCAGGGGAAAAGGTAAATTTGTTTTGCTGGATTATGAGTTAAGTGAGAGGCACAGAGGTGGTTTGATGTGGGCTAGTTTAAGACAAGTAGCTGAAACTACATCTCAACAGCCCACCTAGGGTGATCCATTATAAAACCAGGCTCAGGATTTCCTTAAGAAAGAATAACGTAAGTCCTTTTGGCTCATGCTAAGATGAAGAAGATCCTAGATAAATGTTGGAACTCAAAACCTTGGGAGACACTGGTAAGTAAATGAAGTAGAAGGCATACTTCATAATTATTCTAATAAGGAATAAGATATTTAATTTTTATTGTATTCTTATATGTCCTTTCATATAATATTTTTATATTATTTACATGTCATAAGAGCAAGGATATTAAGCTGTTAAGAGAGTCTTCTCTAGCTATAGGTAACATTTTAATGATCTCATCTTACTTCACTCGTTTGATCTTGTTTTCTCACTTTCCCAAATAAAATCTCTGCACCAATATAAGAAGTCGGACATTTTGCCATCCTTTGCATGTACTGCATTTGTTCTTAATTCTCTTCTGCTGAATTTGTCCTGAGTACTGAAATAATTGGGCTTTCCCTACTTACTGAACCTTATGCACCACTGAAAGTCCTATTCAAAGTTCTTCTTTCTCTGTGGAGCCTTTGATTGCTGGAGTCCATTCTGAGTTCTCGCTTTCCTTAGTGCCAACCGGTTGGTGAGGTAAGAGAGTGAAACATTAATTTCTGTTTTGGTCTCCCCCAGCCCCCACTAAACGAGAAAACTTTCCTAACAATAAGGCAATTAAGAAAGGCTAAGCTTGTACACAGTTCTGGGCTCCCTTGCCTCAGGAAGTTGTAGCCTCTGAGTCCAAATCAGAAGTTAAGCCTTCAAGACAAAGCCGTAAGACAGAGGGCTTTGTTTTTGGAATCTAGGCCCTCTAAGGACAATTAAGCTAGGCCCTTTCTAGGGTGAAGAGGGTGGGGCTGGTGCTTTGGAATTACACTGAGGTGGACCGACTCCCAGCTTTCCTCAGGCTAGTTCTTTACCGTGCTATAACTACAGCTACAACTGCAAATTACTGGACCCTTCACACTGCCCAACACGTTTCCTTACATTGAGGAGGTCCTAACTGAGTATTTGTCAGGGCAGGTCTCCACTGAACTTCCCAAACATGCTGCCAGTGTAGCTGGGAACTTCCGGTGGCACCTCTTCTCTGAGGTATGTCTGTATGTGATAGTCCTGGGGGGTCTTTTCTTTCTGTCTCTGCAGTTTTGTGTGATGCTCTTCCCCCTCTCCTTTACTATCTACTACCTCTCCTCAAGGAATAGTCATAGTTCTATTTTCAGCATGAATTTGAGGTCTAAGGCATTTGGTTTTTCAGGTGTTCACTAAGTTTCTCACATTCTGCCCAATCACTTATGGTTTCTGATACAGGCCTTAGTGTCCCCACTCCTGGATTCCATTTCTGCCCAAGAGGCAGCTCATTAGGTCTTCCTGTCCTCTGAGGAGTCAGTGGAGCTCAAAGCAGAGCCAATACCTTACAACCCAGAGTACGAAGAGACAAACAAGCTCTGAAGGTATATAAAAATGATCAGGCCAAACCCCCACTCTTAGCTTTCTTAAGTTAAACTGCTTGCTCACACATATTACAGAGATATCTATCAATCAGCTTTGATAACTGGGTATTATTTTTGCATCAACAGTGTCGGAGGGAGATTGTTTAGAATATTTTCACTTGGTGGCCACTGGGTGTCCTCATTTACAAAGTAAATAAGTAAATACATGCTTTTTATTGTAGGTCACCAGAGGGAATACAAGACAGTGGGTTTCTCTTTGGCCTTTCACATAATGGATAGAAATTTATTACGGAACTTAGAGCCAGGTCAGATATTGGTAGTTTGTAAATGCTCAGGTAAAATTGGTAAGGTTTATAACCAAAGTAACTGCAGGTTCTAGACAGAATTTGCAAGGCCATTTCCTCAACAGAGGGGACTGTGATCCAGCTATTAGAACGAGCTCTTATTTGTTTGAAAATTGGCATGGGATTTTGACTATCTGTGTGGAGAGCCTGGAGAGAGGAGCAGAGAAGGTCTTAATTTAATCTTTAAAAGAAAAGAGAACACCAAATATCTCCATGGGATATTTGTTAGATTCTGTTTTTATCTCAACTTCTCTGAAAACCAATTAAAAATAATAATGAGAAAGATAAAATATGTCCTTTTCCTGGAAACCTACAATAATGAGGAAAAACAGTACATTGAACAGGGTCACATAATGATTAGGAATCATTTCAAATTTAAAGACAAAGATTTAAATTATTTCTTCATCGGCCAGTTATCACACCTGTAAAATGAAGATGCTTTTGCTTCACTGGGATGTGGTAGGGGAACGAAATATGGAGGCATGTAGTGTTCCTAGGAAAAGAAACTATACCTGATAGATTTTAGGGCAGAACTAATATTCTAACTGTCCTTGGGTGACGTCGTGTGTCTCGTCCCTGATGGCAGAAGGCAGCAAATCAAGGCTAGAGCACACGTAGCCAACAAATGTTTACTGACTCAACCACTCTAAGGCACCAGAGTGACCCTGTTCGGCCATCACTTTGTGCTCTGTAAAGGGATTTTATTTGTGCATGCCTAGGATTGTCAATGCTTCTAAACTTCTATTAATATATCCCTCATTAGATTCTTTCCCTGCAAGGCCAAAAGGATTTCCATCTCCCTACCCTGTAAATTTCTTGAGATATAGACACTGCTGCTAAACATGTAACAATACTTGCCTTCTGCTGTTGGACGTAATCAACTAGCTAACCTTTTTCAAAAGTACAGTGAACTCTGCTGCAATCATTTTCTCCTCAAGTGTATAGCCTCAGCTTAATTATTATTCTCTGGCATGTTGTTTTAGTATATAAATCATCCATACGATTCTGTGCCATCACCAACAATTCATACAGATAAGATCAGGGAGACTAGGAAGCCCTGTGAGCTCTTCACTGCCTTTCAGAGGTCTTATTGGCTTTACTTTATAGCTTTTTTCTGTTTTTAAAAGACCACCTGCCCATGCCTCTCATACAGCTGTCTGTAACTCTCCATCAACCGTTTAAATGCTCAACAATGCACAACAGCCAGGCTACTTGCACCCCGAGATTCTACTGAAGGATCACAATGGACGCTGAGTGTATGGAGAAGTATCCCATTTCTTCTAAAGATTCTTAAATTCCTGGGATGTCTAGCATTTTCCAACTCTTTAATTAGTAGATTCATTTTTGAACCACCGTAACCCCAAAGACACATATCCGCAGAGCCCTCCTGATCGTGTTTTCCCCTACGCCTTTACTCCTTTCAGTTTCCCCAGTTTGCTCCTTTAATTTCACTTTCAAAACTTCTTGAGGCTCAGTGGCTGAACACCACACAGCTCAGGTTTTATCTGATGTACCGGCGCCTGGTGTGGTCTAAGGCTCACCGGTGTTTTTGTTCTTGAAGTATAAGACTGAAGTTCTGAAACCTAGACTCCAACACAAAGGAAATCATTAGCGCGTTTTAAATGTCGCTTTCTCTTCCCTCCTGCCGCCCCTCCCTACTCACCCCAGTGCTTCCTTAGTCCAATGCACTGGCCACAGATGGCAACCATATTCCAAAGCTGAGTATATACAAAATCGTGCCATGGAGAACAGAGTGGCTTCAAAGTTAGCTTTCTTTGGTGGAGACTCTAGAGGAGTGAACTCATCTCTCATTCATTTAATCCTCTATTCATTCAGCCAGGAGTCTGTTTTCCTGCACATTCTTCTAGTGTCCAGCCAGTTGAGGGAGGATGGGTGGGAAGAACTCTCTTGAGGGCCCTTCCAGCAGGAGGGCACTGGGATTTTAAGCCAAGCTCTTGTTTCCCTGGGCCAGCTCTGTCTGCTGTTGATCAAATCACGCCAGTCCCATGAGAGGAGCTGGGGAGCACTGCGTGGGGGGTAGATTTCCCAAGAATGGCCTCCTTGCTCGACTGACAGCACACGCTGTGTCCCCTAGACAAGGATTAGACCAGGGGAAAAAGGTGAAACAAGGAGGAGGGTGGGGGTCGCAGAAAACTCTGCAGGATGGTACGGTAATGGGAGATGGGAGTGGGAAAAACCTTTCCTTTTTCTTGTTTCAAGGTTTGCTGGAGCTTTCGCCTAATCATCTGTTTGAGCATCTTGAAAGTAAGTATCTATTTTCATGATATCTATCAAAAACAGGCACCAGATTATACTACAAACTTGACCTTAACCCTGCCATATTGTTACTAGAATCAAAACATGTAGCAGCCTACATCCAACAGAAAACCATTCTGTTTTCCCAGCATAAAAATCAGAGGGTATCTACGATGCACTTTGTTTTGTAGGTCTGCTGAAGGGGAAAAAAAAACCCAGTAAGAAATCCGTACTTATACTTTCAGCCATGGACAGAACACTCACAAACACGGTCTACCCTTCCTTTCGCTCCGCTCTTCCCCACCACGTTCATTCATTCAACAACTATTTGCTGAGCACCTGCTACGGCCAAGCACTCTGCTAGGTACTAAGGATCCAGCAGCGAACAAGAGAGGATTTCTGCCCTCACCAGTTCTTCTGCTTGGTCCAAATAAGCATTTAATAATTTAACTTGCAGCATGTTATTCGAGGAACAGGGATGATTTGTCTTACCTACAATTTCTTCTGAATCTTTCTCAAACATATTTCTTGAAGCTCCAGTCTCCTTTAACTAAGATGTTCTGTCTTGACTCCCTCTTTTTCTATTGTGATCTTTGTTCATTTCTTGGCTACAATGTTGAGAGTTCAGATCACAACTGCTACCTTTTTTCTTTTCCTTTTTCTTTTGGTGGGACTGCAACCTTGAGGGATTGTTACTTTTCAAGCTACACATATATTTTCTCTGTAAATATCGTACCATCTAATCTGTGTCTTTGGATTCTGCTGATTAGGCATCAACATACAATTTAAGGAATACTGTATAAGAGATACAGAAATCACAACTCAGTACGTCATTGTTTTAAAGCTCTGACTTGGGGCTTATAGAGACTTCATACAGTCTAGTTTAGCATTTGATCTGTACCTCTTACTAAGAGACTTATAGCCCAAATTCCACACCCACATGTCCCTGGAATGCTATACTCAAAATGCTCTGGAGTAGCAAATATCCAAAATGATCTCCATTACCAAAAACTATGTGGGCACCAGAGGGAAAGGAAGGGCTTACTTGGTGTAAGGAGCCAGCAAGTCTTACTGAATTTCTTAAGAATATTTATATTTTTTTCAACTCCTGCAAACTGCTTTGGAATGGAAGAAGGTGAGTGAGCTGGGCAATTCAGAGCACTCTTTCTTGGCAGCGAAACACATTTACTCTTCTAACTTTGCCTCTATTTCCAATTATTTCAAAATACTCTGAAGCTATCAGGCAGACTCTTTCGGAAGGATGAAAGATGCGTCTCTTTGGAGAAGGGCCCTGGGATGTGGCAGCACAGCATCTGCCCATTCTCAGGACCTGCTCGTTTGGCCCTTTCAGCTCTCAGTGCCGGGAGGTGACTCTGGAAGGAGGATACACAGCACGGCCAGGTCCAGCTTCTACAAAGACGTATCCTGAGCTAAGACAGCGCACAGATCCCTTCCCTATAATTCAAAAATCTCTCATTGACTGGAATGCACTTGAGGACAAGAAGGAATTTAATAGATCAATACTATCTTACCAAATCATCATATAAATAATACTCTAAACCTTCCCTATACTAAGAAGAAAAAAGTCAGAAAGGTTTTTTTTAACTTGTTTGAGCTACAGTTTCCTTATCTCTAAAATGGAACATTTTGTAAGAATGATAGTATTTGACACACAGTGGATGCTTAGTAAATATTAGTCCTCTACCAATTTTAGGACAAAAAACGAACCAAGACAAATGAGGGAGTGAAGGAAGGCAAAAAGGTAATGGAGAGGCTTCTCAGTCTACCGGGGCCTGAATCCAAGAAAGGGTAAGGAGGGGGGCACTGGCTTTTTCTTGAAGTGAGGAGGGTCCCTGTCCCATGTGTTCTCCTACAGATCCGGGCCTCGAGTTAGTCACTCTCGGGGGGCTGGAGGGTGGGGAGGATGTGGGCTCTGCTACTGTGAACATACATCTTTTATGTTGCATCAATTTTAGTACATATTTACTTAATAATTTAAAACATTTCAACCAGAGCTAATGCTCAGAATCACTGAGTGTTGGCTGTCCTTCTAGTGCTGTTTTAGGAGCTTTCCATATAGCATTCCATCTCATCCTTATAATAAACCCCAGGAGACAGATACTATTTGCATTCTCATTATGCACACGAGAAAATGGAAATATAGGGAGGTTAGGTAAAGACACGTAAAAGGCACTCACAGGCTGAAGTTCACATTAAAAAGCACACATATGTAGACCGTGGGGGTGAGAACACATTTTCTCAGCAACACATGGTCCAAATCTATTCCATGATCAGAGATTGAAGAAGTCGCTTTAGAAGTCTGTTATTATACTTGCCTCCGCCTGCAGGCATCTTGAGGGGACTTGAAAGAGCTTTAGGAACCAGTCCACATTTGGATGCTCACATCGGACTTGCTTCTGAGTTTACTTTTGGGGGTCAGGTTTGAGCATGCGGATTCTGTTTGGGATATACCATGGGGGAAGTGGCTCTCTCCTTCTTTTTGTCCTCTGACCCCAGCCTGAAGAAAGCTATACATTGTGTCCCAGAAAAATACCCACATAGGCAAGCACACATGTGAGTATATCTTCTTAGGAGGTTCACAGACTCTGAGAGGGAGGTCTGGTACCATAATACCAAGCCTCCAGGCCAGCATTTCCTCTTCTAAAGGAGTCCTTCTGGAGGGAGAGGGTTGCCTCTGCCTGAAGCCTCTGCCTGGATCACTGCCCAAGGACAGTGCCCAGGTCTGCTTGGAGTGCCTCTCAGCATGTTAACCCAGGATTAATGTCTACTTCAGAAACCCAGGATCCAACCACTCCTCCAGGACCCTTAGGTCAGGAATAAAATGGAATAAATCAGATTTCTGGGGGTTTCCTTAAAATTGGGGGGAAAAATCCTAATCAGCCCTTAACTGCATGCAGAGACCTACAATATTTCCCCAAGGAAAAGCTATGCATCCTTTGCCCTGGAGTTAACACCTGATGGTTGAAGTTCAGAATTTGCATGTGTATTTTCTGTGAGACATGGAATTATGCTCTATAGCTCAAGTGAATATATACCTTTCTTCTACTGTTTCCTTTATATCTAAGTACCGGGTCAAGGCAGAGAGACAATAAGTGATTATACAGAAAAGAAAATGATTACCAAAAAATTAATGACAAAGTTAATTTCACTTCTTGCAATTATTCATGTGGTGTTCTTCATGCCATGTCAAGCACTCTTAAAAATCATGTATGCCTGGTTGAATACTGCATGAGATTTTGGTATAAAACCAGTACCATGGACCTAGTTAAAAGCACTGAAGACAAATGAGTGGGAAGAACTCTTTTTTGGAGGTGGACAGTAAAGGGGAAACTCAAAGTCCATTTTGGCACTAACTATGAATTCATTCTTCCTTGTGAAATGACAAAGACTCATATTCACAGTTATTCCATGTGGTTGTTTATATAATTCCTAGTAGTGATAAAATAATTTTCTTATTTGTTTAGAAGTAATTTAATAGCAGAGGAAAGTAGCATTTGATTTAGATGGTTCCAGAACACGAAGTAGAAGTAATCGCAGGTACTGTGTGTCCATGGGAGAGTGGCCTTAAGGGATGTCTTCGGCCATCAAAGAGAACAATACAGACCAAATAAAAAGTTTTTAAAAACTTCCACAAGATAGTGAACTTGAGGATGTCCTGTGACAATGAAGAATTACATGAGAACAACACATAAGTCTGTTGTTAGTAATACAGAGCTACTTGAATTGAACCTATCATAAAAGAATTTCTCAGAATGTGATATTTTCAAAAAGATTACTCTTTAAGAGAACTTGTTTTAAAATTCTGGGGGAAAATTTTAGGGCTCAAAGTATATGGTACCTAGCCCCTGGCTAATGCTTAGAGATTACTAAGGATGAGTGAATATTTGTGAGGCCATCTGAAGAAGACACACACAATTCTTACAGAGCATTCATTCTTATTTGCTAAAAGGAAGAGAAAGCCATGCTAGAAAGGAGTAGAGAAAGAACTAATATAATCACTGATTAGTTGGGCTTGGGTAGTGACTTCACATTTCTTTTTCACATATTTATCATTTCAATTGCTGTGTACATGGAAGATCTAATTCTCTCTCACCTCACCTATTTAATTGCAGAGTCTCCCTTAACACTGGTTTTTATTCTTTAGTCTATAAATAGGCTTGAGACTCTCACATCATAAAAATATTCCCTACCCTGCTTTTGTATTACCTGTTCATTATTTCTTTGTAAAATATTAAACCTCTTGAAAAAGTAGTGCCGAGCTGTTGGCTTTCTCATTCATCTTCTCTTTGCTCTCAAACCCCCTTTTATTGTACTTTTGTGATGCAGCTGGCTCTGCTGTCTTAACAGCCACCAGGAAGCCACCAATCCTTGGTGTCTGCAGCACCCAGCATTGCTGACCCTTCTCCCCAAGGGTCCTTCGGGATTATTCTGCTGTTCCTCCTGTATCTCAGACCTTCTTTTCTTCTCCTCCTTCGCTTGCTCCTCATTCTCTTTCTTACCACTCCCTGCAAGTATTCTATTTTCTCTTTTTTCTCTCCACAAAGTCTTCTTTGAACTTACTCCCATATTCATGGCATCAGGTTGGCAGCTTGGTGAAAGCATTCGCTGGCCCTAATTTCAAATCTTCCTGCTGTGCTCCATGACCTATTTGTGACTCTTTGTTAATTGTCTCCATTGGGTCTACCCCTGGTGTCTCATTCTCAGTGTTGTTTAAAAGTGAACTGTACTCTACTCCTCTAAACATTTCCTCTTGTCTCCTCTTTCTGACATCTTGGAGTTAGGTCCTTTGATTTCTCTTAACTAACACTCAATCAGTTGTTAAAGCTGTCTACCCTCATCCATAAAGTCTGTTGAGCCTGGTTCATCACTAGCCCCCTTCCAGTTACCCAAAGTCTGAACTACTGACAAAGCTTCCCAGGCTCTCTCCTACCCCAACCACCTCTTCCCACATCCATGCATGCTTCACACCCTTGCTGCTAAATTAGAGCTTCTTACAGCAAAGTCTTGAGCATGGCTGCTCCTACTTAAAACCCACCCATAGATTTACATCACAATGAAGACTTCCTTATCCCTTACGCCTGTGCCTTATTTCGAAAGAAATTCTATTCATTTTTCAAGAGAGCCCAAATGGAACCTTTCCTGGTAAACTGAACTGGATGTTACTATAAACTTTATGAACTTTCTAACTTCTATCTCAGATAATGGTGATTTGAGGACCTGCACTAAGTTTTAAGATTCTTGGTGGCAAGGTCTGGTTGTCTCTACCTTTATATGCCCATAGAAGTCCGTTTAGGGCCAGGCACATAAGATGTACCTTACACACTCTTGCCAAGTGAATGAATCAATGCTATGGTGGATCCAGGTGTATAGGACATATCTTTAACCTCTCTGCAAGGTAGCTGTTTGTGAAGGTAGCTGATCTTCTCTATGAGATTCCAAATCTCTGTACATAGGGCTCTAGTTTATATAATCGCATCCTACACAATACGTAGTTCTGATCCTCCACACTGAAAGCATTCAGTAAGTTGATAGATGAACAGTCTTGACTCTCTTCCTGTTCAGAAAAACATTAAGTTCTCCTGGGTAGCAGGGAGCATAGTATGGTGGGAGAAGGAGTAGGGTTCTGGTTTTGGCTCTTTGACTTACTACGTGGAAACCTCTTGGTAGAACACTTGCCTTCTGTGGGCCTGTTTCCTCATCTGAAAAATAGTGGATTCAGACCACCTTCCATCTCTTCCAGTGCTGATAAAAAGGACTCACTGGTATACATTCTGAGAGAGAACAAAGGATAGAGAGGCAGGAGAAAAGCAAAAAGTGCTTATTCAGCTGACCTGTCAACAGGGGCGGGGTTGAGCTGACTGTGGTACTACTTGATGTGAGGTGACTGGTGGAAGGATTCGACTTGAAATTTCCTAAAGCAAGGAATTCCCAGAGTCTTCATGCACAGTTTCAACGGATCCTCGATGCTCCCTCTCTGAGGCCAATTTTTGTTTTTTAAGTCAGGACGTGAGAATCCCGGACAGATACGGAGGAGCACTAATTTTATATAATGAAACTTGCCACGTGTGGAGAAAGCACATATGAGACTGTCACTAGCTGCTGCAGATAAGAATTAAAGATGTATTCTCTCAAGATATGGGATGGCGAGATGAAGACCAGGGCCCTGAAAACCAGCAGTGAGTCTTAACAATTATATGTGGACAATTACAGGCACCTTCTCGCAATACTTGGGAGAGCAGTATGGCATGCAGTAGCTCGAAGCAGTGGGTCCCAAGACCAGATTTGCCAAGGGACCTGGGAGAATTTCAACAGAGGACAGATTGCTAGAACTGGAAAGACTGCGAGTCAGTGACAGAGTTCCAGCGTGACACTTACAGGTGACTCCGCGGCTCCGAGAA
The DNA here is from genome assembly GCF_011764305.1 of Mustela putorius furo. NCBI lineage: Eukaryota > Metazoa > Chordata > Mammalia > Carnivora > Mustelidae > Mustela > Mustela putorius. The sequence continues at coordinate 39,409,591 of NW_025421987.1, forward strand.
CGACTCTTTTCTCAAAAAGCAAAGTTATTTTGAAATCTGTTCATCAATAAATTATTACTAGGTTCCTCAATGCTTTCTTACATCTACTGACTGAATGAAAGAGGGCACTTTTGCTTATTAGAAACTAAGTGGGTGTCTTGCTTTATTTTTTTAATAGGGAAGGAAATGTCTCTAGAAAGGATAGGCAATTCAGCCCAGCTGAATTTTAATGACAGGCAATGTTACCCAAATATAAAGTGCCCCATGGGTTTATATTAAAATGAGGTGAAACCTAAGAAGTCCTGAGTATTGTAGTATTGTAACTGAACTGCTCCGTTTTCTGAAAACATCTGGAATGCCATTCCCTCCCTCTTTTACCTTACACATACCTGCTCTTTCATGATCCAGGTCTAATGTCCCCTTCCCACCGCTTCAGGGCCCCTCCTCAGGAACACGTTAGCACTGTATTTGTACATCTCCCTTCACAGATTTCTAGTTTTAGCCAGGTGTCTGGGAACACTGAGCTCCTAAAGTGGGGAGACGGTATCTTGTTGGTGTCTTCACCCCTAGAGCTCACTGAGGACTTGGCATAGAAGCAGGGGCTCAGTAGCATTTGATGAACTACTAGAAGAAGGAATGCGTGCATAAATGAGAAACGGGACTATTAGAAATTATTGTATGAAGGGAGCACGGAAGACATCCAGTTAAATTAGCAGTGTAGGGACAGAATGAGTTGTGATAAAAGGACGGATAATTTTATAAAAAGAGGTAGACTGTGACATGAAACTTCAGGAAGACTTTTAACAATAAATGTGTCCCCAGATATGCTAAGTAGTGGCTCTGAGAATTTGGGCCAATAAAGACATTAACTGGCCTTCTGATGCACGAGGGCTGGACTAAGAACTGAAACCTCTAAATAAGAGGGCATTTAAGGGCATCAAAGGTAACAAAAGTAATTCCAAAGAGATTATGTATCAATTAACTCAGAGGCAGAAAGGTGACTGTTTATAAAGGGCAAGACTATCTTTAAAGGAATAAATCCACACTTAATAGGTAAGAGGTCTACCTGGCTAACGACACTGCAGAAAGATAGTTGAAACTGTTAGCTATGAAGAGGTAAATATGTCATTCTTTATAGGAAGTAGAATAAAGAGGGACGCAGGGCACTCTGGGGACAATGAGAACACTCAGTTATACCAAAGATGTTCTATTTACTGTTAAAACGATGTGGAATCTAGTAGAAAATTAATAGCAAAGCCATAGGATAATAGCTCTCTGTGGTTGCTCATCCCAGCCCATTCTGATTATGTTTCTTCTGCAAATTAGTGTGACCCCAAAATGTTTTCAGGATTGTCCAACTTGTCCTAAATTCCATAAATAAACTCTTTCAGAGGATGCTGTTTTTTGCCATGTCTCTATTACGGTTCTTCACAGATGGACCATTTTTGTCCTTTCAAAGCCTAAGAATAACTCTCGGTTATCAAGACATACCCAAACCCAGTTCAGCTGCTCCTGTGGGATTCCAGTGAGTTTAGACACATCTGCTGAGACACATGCATTTGAATCCAAATGAAGCTTTTGTTTGATTATACGTTTTGAACATTTTCGGAGGTTTTCTGGGGGCCAAAATGTTTTTCATTTTTTGGCACTCCAAACAGAGATCTTCGGTTATAAACACTGCCTTCTGAGCACCTCCAGCAGAAATCCCATCTTCGCGTGTGAACAGGTGCCTCGGGAAGTTTTTGGACGGTTTTACACTGCATCGGCTTTCTGATTGGAAACTTTCGGAACGCACAGTCAAGTTTGCCAAGGAGACCTTCAAACTTGCTTGAGCAGTTTTCACTCACACCGACATACGTTCACACATGCAGACAGCCCAAGTGAAAGCGAATCAGAGCCCTGCAAAACTGCAGTATCTTGCTTAAAGGTTAAATACCATACGCAAGCAAACTGAACAAAAAGGAGAGCGTGACAGGAGAGAGAACGAACTAATAGCAAGAGCGGAGGCGCAAACCGTTCAGGAGCGAGCGTGCCCCCCTTAAAGCGCTACTGGGGAGTTGAGGCGACACATCGTCTCAGTAAAACGCTGCCTTACCCAGCTTCCAGTGCGCGCCCAAGCATTTGTGAGTTGAGACACTTGTACCTTCAGCGTCTCGCTACCCACTCCTTTTACTCACAAACTTGTTCAGACGTCTATTTTGAAACACGTCCTTCTCCGACACAAACGGGCCAATCAGATTCAAACCCAGGAAGAGACAACACTACGCTCTAAATCGGGCTCTGCCGCGAACCCCATGTTTTGCCCGATTCCCTACACCGTTTCTTTTCCAGTTTGCGTATAAACCGAAAAGTGGAGACAGAGTAAAATAACTTCTTAAGCCCGAAGCCTGCAAAATTATTACAGCGTAAATTCACCTCCCCCCACCCAGCTCTCCCCGCAACCGGGCATGCCCGGAATTCAGCGGGAAATCTGCTTTCAAGTTGTTCCTATAGTCCTGGACCAGATGCTCTAAGGTGGCCAGAAACCTTTGTCTACACCCACTTAGCAGATTTCTGGCTCTTTATCAGGGACTAAGGGGTTTATTTGCAGAAATGAATCATTTCCTTCAAAATATCCTTTACCCTATTTACATGCTTGCATATTCCTTCCATTTTGTTTTCCCCCTACAGCTTTACTAAGGGAATTAATTATCTCGAAGAACAGGAACATACAGTAAGTACATCTGAAATACAGGATGAGACACAGTATGTCATCTATTAGGCCTGGCTAAGACCAGCAGCTGATGCTAAATGGGAAGGAACATGCACCAAATGTTTTTTAATCACAAAGTTAGTAATTAATTGCTCTTTAAAATACATTTTATGCTTCTTTCTGTCTGTGTACATGAAATGCACATTTATTACATGCCAAAAATTACAACATTATGGTTTAAATGTGACTGGCACGGAAGTCCGGAAATCAGAGTTAATGTTCCCACGGCAACTTTAATTCTGTCCGTGTGCACATGTAGGGCCATAATAGGCTTCCGCTCCAGGATAATACGTATAGATGGTCTGGGGAGGGAAGCTAAAGACCCATATACTCAACTGTAGTTACAGAAGAGAGACAAAGGGTAAAAATCATGCTCCTGTCCACATACATGGAGACCAAACAATGTCCCCACGCCTGGTGTTGTGTAATCAGGAAAGAAAGAATCTGCTATGGTGTGGGCACTCAAGGGGACAGTTTCTGTTGCTGTGGGAACCTGAACTTTGCATTTCCTGACTTTGGGGTAATTAAAATGTCAGCCTTAATGTGGCATTAATGGAGTTGGCCATAAAAAATCCTCTTTGTTTTGTTCTCTTAAAAAAAAAAATTGCTTAGAAGTTCAAACTGAACCAAGTGTACTAAAAATTTTAATCTCGGGCACTTGGCCTGGTGATGGGGGTTCGGGGAGGGGCGGGGAGAAGCGAAGGGCTGGGAGCGGAAAGACCGATGAAGGTGGACGGCCAGAGAGGGAAAGGAAGGGCCCGCAGTCTCTTCCGACAGTGCTCAGCCCCAGCAGAGTCCTGCTACCTACAGAGCTAAAGTTAAACCCACCCACACAACAGTTTGGTAATGTGTAAAGGTTAAATTAAAAATAAATAAAAACTGTTAACGCATAAGTGCCTCTTGGCAAGGACCCAAAAGATGAGACAGCCTGCTGAGGCCAGTTCGAAACACCGGAAGGTAAGTCACCAAGGACATCAGCTTCCCACCAATGACATCAGAATAGGTGGGTCTAGGGCCAAAAAAGTCGGGAGCACAGCCACCGGGGGTGGGGGGTGGGCAGGGGAGAGAATCGCTTCTCCCTTCGGCGGGGCCTTATCTGGGGGAAAACAAAGTGGAAGGAGCACGCGAGTCGTTGCTCTGGTCGAGTCTGTCGCATGTACACGACGGTGACGTGCCACAGCTTGGCAGTTGTCAAGCTAGGGACGGCTTCATCTGCTCTGCTGACTTGGGTTGGGCCTGTTCACGCGTTTGAGCAGAGAGAGCTTGGCTCAGCTCTTCCTCAGCCTGTTCCTCGGCGGGGAACCGGTCTGTCAAACACCTAGAGCTTTTGTACCCTCTGCGTTCAGCAACTCATCCCAGTGCCGTGAGTTCTTATCATCGGAGTACATTTACCACCGGGTTTTTAGAAAAGGTGAAGAGGCCACAAGCAAGAAGGTCATGGGGGAATGTTGCTAGGAGGTCACTGTCAGTGGGCGCGCCGTGGCGATATTAACCTCACCATCTCACAAGGGGAAGCTTTTCTCAACCCTAGTCCTTCTTGGTTTGGATATTACTGGGATCTTTTGCAAAATCTGAAGTCACTGGGCAGGCTAAGCAGCCAGCTGAAATCTTAGGGGTCAGACTTGTCTAAAACATGGGCCTGCGTCCTTCAGATGCGACAACACTACGTCTTACCCACTCTCACTGGTTCATAGGCACGGCTGACTCTTGTGGGGATGCTGATCGACTGTGTTTTAGAACTCAGTCACCAATATGATGGTTGCACATTTTCAAGAATGCCATTTATGGGCTTGGAACACAGGATTCAGGCTGCTCACAGGGAGAGCAAATCCATACACATCCCTCAGTATCTGAATGAGTTAACTACCGAGAGCAAGTCATTCATTGACAGAAGTGTCAATTTTCTCAGTTTTCTCATCCGTAAATTGGGAAGAATTATAATGACTGACAGGAAATGGGCATTAGAGCATGACTAAGAATAATTTTGCTAAACACATAACAAATAAAAAGGTGCTATAAAAATTCAGGCACTTGTGAAAGCTTGGAACACCACACACTGGTGGAATGTTTCTGAAGTTAAAGAGACTAACAAGTCAAGGGCACTATTTTTAAATGCCCCAAATCTGTTAGTTCTAAATAGGAACAGAATATTTTACCTTAAAGAAATTAGGCTTTTAAATTAATCTATGGTAAGAATGACATTTGAAAGTTAAAAAAAAAAATCTTCTTGAATGCAAGAAGAGCATCCAAAAAATTTAACAGCTTAAAATAAACCTCTTTCCTGTCTTCTCTCAAGCAATCTCCAAATGGACAGATTTCTGTGAATCTTTCCTAAAAACAATTTTCTTCTAAGTGTAGGCTCAAATCAGGACAAACTACGATCCAAATAGATTTGGAGAAAAGCATAATCGATTTCAACAAGAGGTTAGGACAGAGAGAATGTACACATCTTAATGGTAAAATCGGAATGACTTTCTACGCGGCTGGAGATTAGGTGTCTCCTCCCTCTCTGTTTTCCTTCCAACAGCTTTCAGATACCTCACTGAAAGCTCCGACCTCCTGGCTCCCTCTGGGTCACGTCTGAGCTGTATGGCAGCTATCACGTGCCTACAGTTTCTTGCTTGTATTCCAGGCTAATGCCAAGACCTGGCTGGAGGATGCTTATGGTAAAGTACAATCAGGGAAGCCCGGTGCCTTCTCTATTCAGCAAAACAGTCGTTTTGCTGCAACAGGGGATTTCTGGGCTAAGGCCATTCTATGTAATCTTCCCCATAAGGTGTGGCAGAAAGCCAGGCGATGAAGGTGCGCGTGCAGGAGCTCCAGGCCCTTCTCCACAGGAACCGGCCACCTTCCTGGTAGGTAGGGGCAGTGCGCACATGCCTACGGGCGCTGTGCCACACTATTTTCCAATTCTTCCTGTAATTACTATTAGGCTAGAGACTGCCAGGCAAGAAGGGCCAAGGATGTTACTATTATGATGGGTCCACAGAACACAGTCCTTGCTCCCGATCCCCAGGGTTGTCTACAGAAGCAGCAACTTAGTGCAAATCACAGAGGCTCTAGAGAGTTGGATCCCGTTCTTTCTCGTTTCATTTTCTAGCGACAGCTGGAGCAGGGTTTCAGCCCAGCTACCAAGAATAACAAGCTCCTTTCCCCCCAACCTCAACCCCTGGGTTTTGTCCCTTTACCTATGATACTAGGATGATGAAGTAAGTAGGGAATGGAATCTTCCAGGCACGGGCACATCTTGCCCACTTTGCAGAGTTTTACATTTGTTTTGTCAGAAAAATAACAACAGGAGATTTAGACTCTCGTTTCCTGATTAATAATGCTTGTGTTCGTGGACAGGATAAATGCAGTCCTTTTTCAAAACAAGACTGTCTTGGTCTTATTCTTCCTCCTAAAGAAGGACACGCCAGCTCTTTGCCTGTTACTGGACATCCTGTGTTTAGGGCAGTTCAGAATACTTGCTGGGTATCTTAAGACCAAAAGAAGTATTTTGTTCAGATTGGACCCCAAAATTATTCCATTCTTTTCCATTGTCACCACACATGTTCCTTTCTCTTTGAAGTATTGGGTTACACTTCAAAGAGAGAAAAGCTCCAAAACATGATTTATCAACTTTCTTAAAATAGAATTTGAAGAAGTGACTCCCAGATTAGTGGGAAGACAGCAAAAATAAACAGCAATGGAGTGATTTCAATGGCGACGATCTCATTAAGCTGCCCATTTCCAAATTTAGCCCGTAGGCAGTTTTTTTAATTAAAAAATATTTTTAACCTGAATTCTTATTGGCTACGTGAAGTCTGGGTGGATTCTGAATTCTTGGAAGCCATTCTCTTTTCTTCTGTAAATTTATGCTATCCTTTAACCACTTCAAAATAAATTAAAAACTGGAAGGACGGAAATTCAGCCAAGCCAAATGAGACTCCAATAATTAATGCAAAGCTGACTTGTATTATGTAATTTCAAAATGGATGTTTCCTGTGTCTACTGGCTTTTCGAGGTCCATATTTGGTGGTTCAGTTTAGTCATGGTGGAAGTGCTGCTATTCAGATCGCAGGGACAAAAGAATAATTAGAAAACAATAACCCAACTTTTTTTTTTTTTTTTTTTTTGAGTGAATGTTTTGAAAGAAAATGTGGTTCATGTAATGAATCAGCCTTTCGAGGCCAAGTGGCCAGACACCTGGTTTTAAAACACATTCGGGCTCTGGAAACAGCGACGTTGGCTGAATCAAGATGGAGGCGAGTTCCCTTCGGCTACTCTACAAGACCACACGGACACGGCTCATTCGGAACGCAAGAAAAAGCCAGAACCCAGGGGAGAAGCACGCTCCCAGTGCCGCGAAGACACCGTCACCTTACTGGTGTACTCACAATCAGATGACCCGGTGTGAGCGTGAGAGTTTGTCAGTGAATGTGTGGAGTGGATGAGGGCCGGGTCTGGAGACAAAACAGCTTCAAAGTTCAGGCAGGGAAGGCCCGGCTTGGCGCTGGATCCACCCGGCTGAGTAATCTCATTCTCCTCAGATGCCTTCTGGTTTTCAGCTGTCTTGGGTTTCTTCCTGAAAATAAACAAAGGGCCCTTTGAAGGAACTGACTGCATATTTGGGAAAAGGCATTTTTAGAATCTGTTAAAGATAACTTGATTTTTTTTTTCTGAGGGGGGATGGGAGGGAGTCCAGTATGTCCCTTGTTTTAAAACAAGCTGATTCTTGTTTTTTTCCCTCCAGTAATGGCCTAACTGGGAACACATGAAAGCATATGGGCCAAGCAAACAGCACCACATTTGGACTCTGTTGGCTGCATAAAAAGACCCTGTCCCAGAACTTTAGACAGATTGAGCTACGTATGGCTGACATTATCCAAGAAAGCATCCTTTTTTTCCCCCTTAAGAGTTTTAACATGGTCTGGAAAAATACTAGTGGAGGTTTACCGTTCTAGCATTTGTCAGGAAGCTTAGAGACAGGACCCGTGGAGTAATGGGAGGAGCACTGGACTGGGAGTCAGGAGACTTGAGCTATGGTACTAGCTGTGCCTCTAACTTGCTGTGTGGCCTTGGGCACCTCACTTCACCTCTCTGGGCTTCAGTTTCCTCATCTGTAAAATAAAGGGCTTGGATTAGAAGGCCTTAAAGGTTCCTTCCAGCTTGAAGCTTCTATTCATGGAACACATTATGAAACATTCAACTTGCTTGCTGTTGTTACATTTTACTTTAGATGAACACATATCTTCCAATCACAATCTAAGTTTGCAGACTGTATAGATGAGAGAGTAGTGATGGAGGTTTTTGTTAAAGTAGCAAATGAAAAGTGAAAAGATGAGCTTAGCTTCTAGCAGGTAAAGCAGTTAAGGTATCACACAGAGATCCTCTATTCCAAATCTTTACTTATCCAAAGCTGAAGATTCTCTTTGTTTGTTGATTGAGGACATGACTCTGGAGTATGGGAGTGTGACTGTGTGTTTGGGGTGGGAGGAAGAGAAGGGTGAAGGAACTAGAGAGTAATTATTGCCCACTGCTGCTTGGAATTCGTAATAGGAAACAGAGGAGCTCAGGTATGGGTCGGCTCTGGTGTCCTCCCCCTCTGGGATGATAAAACGGACATAAACACAGAACTACTTAGCTTACACTGCATGTACCCTAGGTCCTAGCCAAACTGGGTTATTGGTCATACCCTGAACATGCCCTCCAATTTCCTTAACTCTGTGCCTCCTTCTATCATTATGTGGATGGTGACCAGAAGAATTATTTTATTTTATTTTTTGGTGGAAGACTATGTGTGCAACAGAATTTGTTTTAAGTAGCTTTGTTTCCATGTTTTTCTTGTTTCTATAAGCCTGGCAATGGACTTGTCCTACAGAGTATTTTGTATCGGAATTTGTGGTACGGGGTAGTTAAATCTGCCCTCGCAGAATATGGTGCTGTGATTAGCATGCTGTGTTTCTGGCCCAACAGGTTGTGAAATCAAATCTGCTTTTTCAGAGGGCAGGAGGCAGAGATGGCACGGTAAAGATGAAGAGAGAAGGGAAAGCTTTCAGACACATTTTTCAGTATGGAGTAGGCCAATATAAGAGAAGCAACAAATTGCAATGCTTTACCAACTGTTTGTTGGTTGGGTGACTATGGAACCCACCCCCAAGTCTTGAGTGTCTACAGGGACAGGGTCAGGGACCTGTCTACAAGGCCCTGGATTATATACCAGACTCAAGTTTCCAAAGCTCAACTGCTTTTTATCCTTGGAAATCAGTGCCCCCCCCCCAGACCCCTCCCTATTTCCATCACTGTCCTCTCTCACCAGCTTTGTCATCAGGGTGGAAACCGCAGGTGAGCAACAGCTTTCCCTGTCTTAAAACCGATTCATCAAGCCCTGACAATTCTGTTTCCTTCATATTTTTTCACATCCGTTTTTTCCTTTCCATTTTCACCACTATCACCCTAACAGTTTTATTTAGACTGTTGTTTATTTACTGGCTCTCTATCCTCCTTGACCCCTTTGAGAAAACCAGGTTAACCCAGTACCCCAAATGAGTTCTATGTGTGCTCCAACTAAGTGTTGACCACACAGGACTCTCAAAGTTTGTGAAAATTCTCAGAACATCTTGAGGTATCTACATCCTTGGCTCTCCATCTTTGTTCAAGTTAGTTCCCTTGCTTTGAATGTCCCTTTTACAACTCTATGGAAATCATATTTACCCTTCTTGCTTATTAAAGGTTGTCTCCATCTTGTAACCGTCTTGACTGACCTCTACCAGGGAGATGGTCTCTCTCTCTCTGAAGTTGAACTCTGTCCCACCCTTCTCTGAAATTCCCCCCACAAAAAAATTTACTTCTCCCTATTTTACCTGTTAAATTTTGTTTCAATGATAGTTATTTATGTGGTGATACCTCTCATGAGACTGTAAATTCTCTAAGAGAAAATGTCTTGGTCATTTTTTAATTCCCTGTGTTCATCCTTTCTTTCCTTCCTCCTTCCCTCCCACCGTTCATCTATTCACATATTTATCTTAAAACTTCACGCACCTCTAATGTGCCGGCATAGGTTAGGAAACACGGCAAGCCTGGTTGCTTTCCTCCCAAAATTTGTTCTCTAGAGAGGACGGTTAAGCAGAGTGGCTTCAACAAAGCTGTCATTCAACATTCGTTTGTTGATAGAGTGAAGTGGCATTGAAATAAAGGTGTATTTAGAGAATAGCCATCATCTAAATCCCAATTACGTTTTTCTATTCTTTTGCTTTGTTTTTATTTGAGAGCGAGAGAGAGAGAGAGAGAGAGAGTGTGTGTGTGTGTGTGTGTGAGAGAGAGCACAGAGGGAGAGTGAGAGCCCAATGCGGGACTGGATCCCAAGACCTGAGCTGAAGGCAGACGCTTAACCATCTGAGCTATCCAGGCGCCCCAAGAGTAGGACCATTTTGCTCACCAAAACTGGACTGGTCCTCATGAGTCTGTTAAATATCAGGATGAAGTACTAATGATAGATATCACTTAAGAGAAAAACATTTCTCTCTCTCTCTCTCTCTCTCTTTTTTTTTAACATTTATTTCTGATGCTTATAGACAAGGCCTCAGCTAGTCTGGGATTTCTGTTTCAGGAAATTGAAAAAGCTCTCTTTCAGACAGGAGTACATGACCAAACAACCAGCATTACTCTTTTAACACTGCAAGAATGGTACTATTCTTTATATAAATGCCCTTGCTTCCTTCCCTAGATTTGCTCCTGCTTCCTACCCGGTATCTTACACCACACCCTCCTCCTGGTTGTCCCAAGGATCACCTATGACAATACAGAAGCACTGGAAGCCACCCCCACAAAATGAACATATTGAAAATCAACCTTCCGGCTCACCCCCTCATTTGCTTATCCTGATACCACTGGGCTTTTCCCAACTACACAGATGACACAGAGCCACTGACTGTCCTTAGAAGCAATCATTTCCCATCTCACCCTCTCCGATAGTTCTGTAGGACTCCTTTTTCTGGTGCCGAGAAACACACAAACACAGCCCCAGTCCGTCTAGACGTGCACAGGTGCTGTTATGCTGACCCCGTTTTTGCAGTTCATAGTTTATTAAGGAGGAAAAAGCAAGGCCTGTAGTAATTAATTGAAAATACCTTCTTTGGTTGTGCAAAAAGAATTACATAAACAGGGCACATCTGAGGGCAAGTCTGTCCAAGCCTCTGTGGCGACGCATTATTCCCTGGAGCCTTTAGAGGGCAGCAGCACACAGGCTACTCCGGGCGGCAAGGCAGAAAGGCAAACTCCCGACCAGACCAGAACCTTCCTCCCGGTCACCATGCCAAAGGTTGGTTTGCCAAGCTCTGGCCGCTCAGCCTCTTTTTTTTCTTTTCAGTTCTCATTCTCTCTCTCCCTCTCTCTGTCTCTCTCACCTCCCTCTCTCCCTCCCTCCCTCAATGTTAAAATTATACACTCAGATGAAGTCGCCCCTCAACCGGAAAATGAAAGCTCCAATGAAAAAGTTAGACAAGCCAACAACAACAAAGAAAGAAACCGGGAGAAAGGGGAAAGGGGGCTGGTGAGGGGGAAGGATTTAAGAACAAGAAAAGGGCAGATGTTTCGTAAATATATGCAAAGCAAAACTGGGTGTACCCTGAACACTTCCACAGAGAAACAGACCAATCATTGTGCACTTCCTCCCGCCACACTGATGGAGCCTGCATTCAAAAAAAAAAAAAAAAAAAAAAAAGTGTGGCTCCAGGCACCTGCCTTTCAACGGTCAGTTCTGACATTCTCCCTGAATATCTCGCAATTGTCCGAAGAGAACAAAAACATTCTCATCTCCCCACTGCAAACATCTCTCTTAATGAGAGAAAAAGGGCTGCTTCAAGAACTGGAAAGGCGTTTTAAGGTGACTGGTGGCTGGTTTTTAACTCGCATTGTGCTGGTCCTGGCAACAAGTTTTGGGCTGAAACATAGCAGTGAGTGAGGTTGTGGATGATGTTGGCTCCTTCCTTCCTAGACATATTGCATGTGGAAAGAAATATGCATTGAAACATATTGATGAGATGGTAGGTATTAGGCATGTTAAATGCGTGGAAATTAACCAGATCGGTGGCATTTGATGTATATATTTCACACTTCTTTGCACATATTGCACACATACAGTGATGGCAGTGCTTTCTGCAACATATGGAAAATAAATATTTTATCTGTGTGAGCTCTTATCAGGCTCCTGGGGCTGTTGGGAGGAGAGTGCTCTCTTCTATCTCCCTCTCCCAATTTTCTCTCTTCACTGCCCCCCACCCCTGCCTCTCCTGCACATTAACATGCCTTCCACTTATCAGCCTGTTGGATAGGAAAGAATTAGTCAGAACCTCCTTTTGATAAATAATTACTCAGTCATTGAATCATGACAATCTAGATCCATGATGCCCTCCCCTCCAATTTTTTTTTTTTTGAATGGTAACCCCTTCTTTATTCTCTTTCCCAACAAAATATTGAAAAGGCTCAAGAGTGTGTTTTGGTGGGGAGGGCAGAGAGCAGAGGTGTAACCACCCTCCAACCCCCAATAGAACCCAACTCTACCATCAAGTAGCTGTGTGCCCTAGGCAGATGACTGTGCTTCTCTGGGCCTTAGTGGAAATAATGGGGTAATAATACCTACCTCCTTGGGCTCGTAGGTATTATTGGGTTGGTAGGTATATAAATGAGATAATTCATGTCAACCGACTGGCAGAGCCAAGGCGCAGGGTTAGTGCTCAATGATGGTAACTCTGAGAGAGCATCAGTTCCACAGTTTTTGTCAGCTCCAAGGAGCCACTTCCCCGACCTTAGTGATCTTTTTAAATGTCTAGACTTCAGCAGGGGGAAATGGACTGTCATTGTAGCACAGGCAGAAAGAGTGTAAGGATAAGCAATATCTTCTTCGACACTCTGTTCTTACCGTATCACCCTCATGACACGGTCTTTCTATTCACGTGTTTGTCATTGCTGTTGCTACCCCAAGAACCCCTCTTGAACTTGAGGGTCAAGCAATATACACTTGAGCAGCAGAAGCTCACCAAACCTGGGACTACGGTCTGTGTGTCAAAGCCAACCTTTGGCACTCTTGCTTATCACCTTCTCCTCACAATTTATCCTTTTACTATTTGGTCTAATGTTCTCAGATCAATTTAAGATATTTTTGTAATTAAAACATTTTATTCTCTCATATTTTTTAACCTTCTCAGCAAGGCCAATTTATAATGTGTTTCGGTGTTTTTCTCCCTTGCTGTATCCGTCAGGATCCTGGCAAGAAACAGCTGGCACGCTCCAAGGTTTTAGCTGGAGAGAGTTTAATGTAAGGACTGTATAGTGAGGTACAGAGGATGTGGCTGGGTGCCCAAGGGAGACTGAAGCACCGGGGCAAGCAGTGGTGGAAAGCTGTGAAAGTCAGCTTCCAACTGTTACCTCCAAGGGGCAAGGAAGGAGTGGTGTTCTCGGAGTTCAGTCAGAACTACAGTTAGAAAGGGCGCTGGACAAATCAACAGCCGGCCCTCACTCTTCTCCTACTCGCACATCCTTTGCTGATGTTCTTCTAGGCCACATTCAAAGGGGAGCCAGAGTGGGAGAGAAGCCTAGGAGTGCAGACCAGAGAGGTTGGCCTCCTGGGCCACATATCAGGGCAGAGAAGGGCTTCAGGGTTTTGTGTTTGTGTAGAGGGGAGACGAATCAGTGACCTCTTTTTTCCCTTCTCCATTTCCTTCACCCTCCCCTCTCAATTTTACTTTCTGGAAAGCAAGACACGGCAAAACGAAGTGAAGTCGGTTCTCTTGGCATCTATGTGCCTATTCTGACTATTTGCCATTTATGGGGGAAGAAAGCCGAATGTGGGCTCTGTGAGAGCAGGGATTTTTGTGTGTTTTGTTAGCGGCCACATCCCTAGTCCCCAGAACAGTGTCTGACACAGAGGAATATGCCCAGTGAATTTCAGTTGTTCAAGTAAATATATTCACGTCTGCTATGCCAGACATTATATGCATATTATTCTCATTTAAGTATCACAACTATCCAGATTAAGTAGGTAGGGCTGCTGAGCATCATGGTGTAAGTGATGGGGGAACCGGTAGGTTTTAAAATCTAACACCTGTCCCCTCCCCTCCCATCCCTAAGCCTTGAGACCTGGTCCAGGGCACTGCTAATGCACAGGAAGGAAACATTTGTATAATTTGTCCACATTTTTGTAGTTTATTCACCATACTGGTTTTGTACTTAGCAAGTGTGAAACTTTACAGTTGTTTCTTCTTTATATAGGAGAGGGCTGAGTTTCTGAAAAGCAGAGCCTGCAACCTTCAGAGCCCTGTCTGTCCTTGGTAGGACCTGTGGAGCCTGAAAGCAGGCCCTGGGGTTGGGCACAGGTTAAAAGCTTCCTAGGGCTGACACAGATGCTCACTGCTGGGCCTCTCCATGATTTTCAGGAAACTGTAGGTCCTGATTCCTGGGTCTGGATTTGAGTTCTCTGCAGGAAGGTAGGGGCAGTAAAGACTCTTCCCTCTTCCAGAGGCTACAGACCCTGGGAACCCTGGCTGCACCTAGCTCAGCTGTGCTACTTGCCCCCAGCCTAGTTTCACATAATGCAGAGAAACCCAGAAAACCATCCAGACATGGGAATGTCTAAGGCACTCCATGCACTTCAACTTGAGGATGAATGATGGTGTCTACACAAGCAAGTTCCTCGCCTGGGTATGGAGAAACTATTTTTGATCTTCCATCGTGTCTTTAGTCCCCAGTCCCTTGAACGCAGTAGTACCGCAGATTACTCTGGTGGTCCCCATCTCCCCACTGCCACTGATTACAATCCAGGTGACTAAAAGTGTTAAAGGGGAACAGCAATGCAAAACAAAACAAAAACTCCGGCTTTGTCCCTTTGGGTATGATTTATGCCCAAATAGCCAAATAGCTAAAGACACAGAAAATACGAATGTGAAAATCCTACCCAAAAGCCTAACAGGGATGGTTCTTTCCCAGGGTTAGCGTTTTCCAGTAACAGAGAGGTCTATAAAAACCACCCCATGACCCGCCTCCTACAGTATATAGGAAAACTTGAGAATACAACTAGAATGAGGTTTTGTCTTAAAATGTATAATGAAGTTATTTTGCATGCATAGCCTCTAAATAATTTAACGTTCTGGCTTTTGCCTAAAAGAAAAAAAAAGCATCTCTTCATTTGTTACTTTTAGCAATGGTTAATGAATATGTGATATCCATCTTTTGTAAGTACTGTCATGTAGACATCATGCCTCCTATTCCAACCTATTTGTGCACCTTGCCTTGTAAGGGCTGTAGTTCTCTGACATAAATGCCCGGCACAGACGGAACTCAACCACATGCACAGAGCCCTGCATCCAGAGGGCAGGGCGGAGCTGGAAGCAATGGGTGAGAGATGCGGCCCAGAGTCCCCAAGGAAGCTTGGCCCCCTAAAGTAGCAAGGAGGCAACAGCATTGGCTCAGAGATGCAACTCAGACAACAGGCAGATGCCAAGGAGGAAAGCTTGGCCCCTGGACCTGGGCAGGGTGGCATGAAATGACAAGTTGCGGTGAGATTCAATAGAGTGGCACAAAAGGTGACAAGGGGCCGAGAGGGGGGTGGGAGCTGCCACCACTTCCAGTGAGGGTGTAGACAATAAAGCAGAACAGCGCCGGGCCCCGTGAAGTGGGCCCGGATCTGGCCCACGCAGCCATCTGGAGAGGAGGGCACGTTGCGGCTTAGGGCGGAGCTGCCGGCTGGCAGCTGAGGACCACTGCTGGCACCTCAGCACTGAGCCTCGTGACCTCGCTGTGGTCAAGACACGAGGCCATCTAGAATTGCATCTGCATTTACAATTGTGTGAAGTGTTTTTTTGTTTAGTTTTGTTTTTAATTAAACTAAGTGAGTTAAGAAGCCTTTCATTGGAGGCATAATGTACTCACAGTAGTTTCCAAATAAATGGTGTCACTCTTCAGGTAAATCACTCCAAGGCTTGGGCCTAGTGCAGATGTTCATTGGGGCAGGGAACAGAGAGCGGCTGCATCTAGAGCAGACAAGGAAGAAAGATAAGGCCGTTAAATGACAGGTGATGATGGTCAGTCACGCTGATGGAGACAGAACCGTGGGACCTGGGGGAAGAGTCCGGTCCTGCCCCTTTGCACTAGACAGCGGCCCGCCAGGGGAGGCCGAGGCAGAAGAGAGGATGTCACCCAGGCTCCCTTCTCAGTATGCCCATTTGATGGTGGGGTGGTCTGAGACCTTCTACAGCACCCTGTCTGTGCGGACGACGGAGTGGATTTTGTGGTGGGAAGATGGAAGCCGAAGTGGAGGGTGGGGGTAGGGGGCACTGTCCTTCAACCTTATCACAGCCGATGCTTCTGCTGGTGTTCTCGACTCCGCTGGCGCTTCTCCTGTTCTTCTGCCCAGTTCTTACCTGCTCTGAAAGCACCATGGACCTGGCCACGTTCTGAGCTCCTGTTGCACCTCGGCCCCTCACTATAAATCCTCCGCTGTCTCCCCTGTCTTCTAACACATGGCACTCAGCCTTAGGGACTGCAGGACTGACCTCTGTCTGTCTCCAGCCCCACACCCAGAGGTCCTTACCCAGACCTTGCCCTTTGTCCACACGGAGCCCTCACACCGATGACCGCATTAGTCCTGAAACTGTCCTCCCGTCTCGCAGGAACCCCGCATCATCCTGACTTTCCTTCCACCAGTCGGCTCTCTCCTCTGCCTCCTTTACTGGCCCATCATCATTCTCCCGTTCCATAAATGTAGATCTTCCTCAAGACTCTCTTCTCAATCTTTGCCTACACCCACCCTGCATGACCTCAACAATTACTTCTCCATAGAGAACACCCACGTGGCTATCTTTAGTTCCTGCTTGTCTGCAGAGCTCCACATCCACATCTTAATAACCTCTGGTTATCGGTTCATTCACTTCTTTGCTCCCTCATTCATTCATTGATTCATTCATTCAGTGTTTGCATAATATCTGTCAGGCACCTGGGAAAGATGAATAAGATAGGGCCTCTAACTCTGAGAAGGTCATACCTCCATCAAATCCCACATAGGCACTTCTAATTCAGAAACTTGAAGACAGGAATCTTTGTCTCTCCCTCAAAATATGTTCCCATTTCCTGCCATGGTCGAATTCCTGCCGTCTTCACCCAGTTACTTGGTCCTACAACCGAGGAGTCATTTTCAGTTCCTCCTTTTCTTTTGCTTCTCATATCCAATCAGCTGCTAAGAGACTGGAGGCTGTGCTTCCTTTCTCTCCCAGCACCCATTTATCCTTTAGTCACCTGTGCCAGGACTTTTGTGAGAGCCTTCCAATGAATGGCTTCAGTTCTTCCAGGTTCTTTTTTACCTTTAGCCCATCCTTCACACCAATACCACACTTATTTTTCTAAAGTACCACTCTAAACATATCATTCCTTTGCTCTTTGCCTACTGGATGAAATTCCGATTTCTCAGTTTGGCATTCAAGGCCCCTACAATACAGACCCAGTCTAATTTTCCCTCTTTACAGCTCATCCCACACTGCAGCGAAGTCCCACTCCTTCCCATCCAAATGCCACCTCGCTTAGGAAGCCTCGCCCCAAGGGAAGTGTTCGAGCTGAGTCCTTAAGCACTTTCTGCTCTACTCCCTTTGCATGTACTGTGGACTCTAATAATTGTTTGTGTGATGCGCCCTGCCCCCTACAAGCTCCTAGGAAGCAGAGACAAGTTTTACAGCCTTACAGTAGGCAATGCCTTGCGCAGAGATTTGCGCTTGGCTGATGTCTGCTGAACCAAAGTTAAAAGGAATCAAGATTCTTGCTTAGAGCCATGGAAACGAGACTGAATTGGAAAGACCTGAAAGCTCATCGCCTCTGATTTTTCAGATGAGATTAAGGGAACTGACTCGCTCAAGGCCACATCCTTGCTCCTGGCCGAGCAGCAATACCAGGTCACAGGTCTTTAAATATCTGTCCGTGCTTGCTCCGCACCAACAGGCCCAGCAGATCATCCGAAGTCACCAGACCAGAGAGAGTGAGGGGCTCCCCGGGTGCACAGCCAGCGAGGATAGACTGGGTTCCAAAAGATAAAGGAGTTTGCTTCACTGATTCATTTCAGTAAACCGAAATAATAATTAACCTTTTATAGATAAATAATGTCAGAAAATGAGGGGGGATTTAAAGAACAAGGAATCGAACCTTTCTAACACCATCAGCAGAAACAATATGACAATATTGCAAATGCCACCAGGGTGACAAACTAAGGGTGAAAACCGGGATGAAGGAATCTCTCACGCTTTAGAAAAAAGCAGCGGGTTCAGCTCAAGTTCTTGGTGAGAACATGCCACAGTAATTCTATGGTTAAATTCCGACCTCGTGGAAACTGAGGCCATTGGTGATGCTGCTATGAGGCAACAGACAGCCATGCGTCTTCTCCACCTAGCTCTGCATGGGATTGATCCTGTAAGTTTGTTTAAATTTTCACAGAGTTTTCTTTCCCTGTATCACCAATTTATTTGTGGAAATGTCCAGACGAGTGCTCCCAAGTCTCCCCTTTCTTCCCTTCTTTTTCTCTCAGGATAGAAGTACTCATTGTTTAATCTCCTTTCTAGCCGCACCCTCAAACAGAATCCTTTCCTCTCACCCAAAGATGAACCACGCCCCCCCACCCCATCCCAGAAAACATGGGGATAATGGCAACTTTTCTAGGGAATCTCCGTAGTGTTTACTTGGCCAGAAAAGCTCAGCTCTTACATGTTAGCCTCCAGTGCTGTAAGACTTCATCTGCCTCTCCCAGGCGAGTACTTCCTTATTGTTACTCACCAGAGGAAAAGCTTGGTACAATCAATCAGATTCTTTCTGGGCAGTGTGGGGAGCCATGCTATGCACTGAGACATCCATTCAACATGAACACCCCAGTGGCCACATAAACAGCAAACGGGGCTCAAGAGCTCTCTCTATATATTTCTTACTACACCGTCCTATGGCTGGATAGGTTATGGACACCTCAGCAGACACAGCTTCCTTCTCTTTTCTCCCCCTGGCAACTCCATTAAAATGATAAAGGGTATCGCTGACCGATACGTCTAGTACCTTGCAATGAAAAATCACCTGGAAGCATACAAATCCATTGTGTAATTAGAGAAGTGTACATTTTAAATATGCCTAACATTTGGTTTAAATTGCGCATTTTATAATTAAATGGAGACATAATCTTTCTGCCCTTTAATCAAACTCCTTCCCAGCCCCACATCCCGCTGTTGTAATCTGCCTTTCATTTTTTGGCAAACGGTCACCTCTCCCCCTCTCCTTACTTCCCCGCCCGCCTCAGCACACACCTAGGGGTCTATTAATCAGAACTACTGCCTAGCGTATCATGTTTTATTGCTTAAAGGGTGTGTATGCTCTAAAAAAGACTCCGTGAAAATGACTTCATGAGGCTTCGTATTTATTCTATTGCAATGACTTCCATACCCAATGTACACAGTTTTTAAGTAAAGATAATTCTGAGAGGCTGCTGGGGCTACACATTCTTCCCAGAGTCTGGAAAGCCAGCTGTTCTCTCTGCCTCTTACATCATCATGTAATAAAGAATCTGCTCTTGGATCCCAGCTGGCAACACTCTTGATGGTGTCAGAGGCAGAGGAGACAGTGGGTCACTTCCAATCCAGTCTGTTTTAATGTTGACATCTCTGCAGCTCTCTCTTGGAAGCCCTCAGAGAGCAGAGCTGTTATGTAACACACTGCCACACATCACTGCAAGGAATTTTCTGTGGAGGTCTCATTTCAGTGTGGCTCTTCCCATTCTTCGGAAATCACACCAAATTTTTTAAACTTACGGAAAAGGTAATAGTAACCACAATACTACCATTTGTTAGATAGCTGTATTTTGTAGGGGACTCCACAGGGGAATTTTTGTATGAGAATGTAAATACATTCTCACTGAAATCTCATAGCAATGTCGTGCTGGTGCTAGAGGTATTGGCGTGCCCATTTTACAGATGAGGAAAAGTAAGACTAAGAGAGCTCAAGAATCCAAGGTCAGAATTCAAGGTCAGATCTGAGCCAGATCTCTCTGACTTTAAGTCTGGGAGGGGACTGGTTTTGTTTTTTCTTACCATACAACAACTGCTCCAACACAGCATGATACATTTCTAGTTCCCACTGTGACCTCAGCACAAGAAAGAGGCTTATGCTATTTCCATGATGATTCAGACTGTGAGCACAGACCTCAGGTGAAGGAACTCTTTCAGAATCAGTAAGTAGATCTCCTGCCTAACTCCTTTCTATTTGAAGATGAAAACATCTTTTATCGGTCTTCTCAGGCTCTAACGAACAAATGAATCGTGCAGGATTTCTGATTCAGCATGTCTGAGATGGAGTCTGTGATTCTGCATTTCTAGAAAATTCCCAGGTGATACTGATGACACTAGTCTGGGTGCCACAGGTCTTATGTCTGACACTTGCCTTCCTACTGTTTTTGAAGGAGCAGTTGAAGCTGAATAACTTGGCTAACAGCTCACACAGCACGACTGGCTTCTCATTCTGGGCCAGTTTGTCAGGTCATCAGGCATTAGACAGAATTCAAGGAGTTTCTGGCATAGAGCACAATGTGAGGGGAAAAAAAATTCTTCCTAGATCCCCCAGGGCTCTTGTACCCCTCACTGGAAATTAAAATGATAATGTCTCTAACAGGTAAAGTTCCTATTTTTTACATTATTGTTATTTTTAACAATAATTATCTGGTAATAATTCAAATAACACCTTTCCTCTGAGAGATTCAGTGAGCTTTCCTAACCTTAATTGTCTAACAGCAATTCCCAGGCGTACATAAAACTGTCTCAAAGATCACAGTAAATTTAAAATTGTTCCACTTCCCTCCTTTCTTTGCCCCAAATGTAGTGATGAATTAGTGGCGAAGGTTTACTAATTGGCCAAGACCCACCATCTCACAATCTTCGGCATCAGAAATTTTGTAAAGGCAGGGAAAATCTAAGACGTAATCAGCACAGAGGTGGGGGAAGGGCACAAAATACTGGTGAGAGGAAAAAGAGTTAAGGGGATTAAGAAGATGAAAAGAGAAAGTGAACTGACAGAACTAGCTGGATGACCTTGGATGAGTCATTTAACCTCTAGGTGACTCAGCTTTTCCATCTGTAAGAAAATGTGGATTTTATGATTTTTGAGGGCCCTTAAAGTTCTAACAGTCCCCTGAGAAGAAAGATGTGGGAATTAAGTGGCTCATCAACCTGTTAAACCATTATACCTGTAAAGAAATCTATTTGACTTTTAACTTTTTAACTAATTACCTGAAATGAATTCCCAAGTCTATATCACTAACCCCGCCTCCCTGCAAAGTGGTGAGAAAAACCATTTAATGAAGGCACCAAAGGCATTATGGCCAGATAAGCTTATCATCAACCCCATCTTCAGCTTTCCAATGCTGTAAGAAACGTTTAACTTTAAAATATTTTAGCTTCTTAAAAACAAACAAACAAACAAACAAACACACATTTAAGTTCTTTAATTAACCACTAGTTAATACCCATGTCCAGAAGAAATACCTCTGATGGCTTAAAGACCCCTGGGATGGCCCTGCCAGTAGAAGGTCCTGCTGTTTGTCACATTAAATCTATGTTAATTTCCTCCATAGAGACCTCTTGATTCCTCTTTGACAATTCACAAACTCTGTTAATAGCACTTGCATGTCCCAGGAGACTTAGAGCTATCAGGTACAGTTGATTCTTGTTTTTAAAATAAGAGATCTCTGGGATCAGGTGAAAGAGATCTATCTCAATACACTCATACATACCATGCATATACAGATGCACACAGAGACACACACATACTAATGGTAATAATTTTTCTAGCTTTAATGAATAACTGGTGATGGGAACTCCTTCTCGAAGTCACTTGACACTGGAATCTTCCCGATCAGAAAGCCTGCCACAGGTCCTGGTTATAAGGTCATTTTAAACTACATAATGAGGATTCTAACACGATTTATGGTGCAGCACGTAATTTGTGTTATATCAGAGTTATCCGTACCTTGCTTCTTGCACTGAGTACGTTTTCTGGACTACTAATTATGGTTTGTGGCTAAATGGAGAAACAGATACCAAGAAACATCAAAATGACATAATCCTGGAGGACACACCATCACTGTCTCCAAGGTGGACAATCACTCCCCTTTTCCTGTTTCTGTCACTTCCACAGGACCATTAACCAAATGCTGACTGTGTCGTAGGTATTGTGCTTAGCACTTTCCATACATTAACCTTCTTTCTTTCTTTTTAAGATTTTATTTATTTATTTGAGAAAGACAGAGATAGCGACAGAGACACTGAGAGAGAGCACAAGTGAGGAGAGGGAGAAGCAGGCTCCCCGCTGAGCAAGAAGCCCTGAGAGCATGACTTTAGCCCAAGGTAGAGGCATAACTGACTGAGCCAACCAGGTGCCCTGTTTAACTTTTATTTCTTATAATCGCTCTTTTTAAGGGTAGGAATTCTATTCTCGTTTTATAGATGAGGAAACTGACATTTAGGAAAGTAACACTATTTACTATAGATCATGAAGCCGGAGGCTAACAAAGCAGCACTTTATGGGCAGGTTTCAACCACAGTGCTCTATGTTTTAATCTATAGCGAGCTTGTGCTCTCCTGACTGCATCCTCGTCCTGAGGTCCTTGCCAGAGATTCATACTAGACTCTCCAGCACAGTCCTCTGCTGTCTTCTTGAACCTGTTTTTAACTTTCTCCAAAACCTTCTACATTTGATTTATGTTTTCCCTCTCTATTTCAATCGATGCTTCAATACAAAACTCATTACCATTTTCTCCATAGATCTTTACGACCATCTTCTCCAGCCACTTTGTAGACCTCCTCTTCTTTTCAATGTACTCTTTCCACTTCACATTTGACTTCAAGTATTCTGATCCCCCCTTGAGAACTCCTCTTTCTCAGTGCCTAAGGAATCGCCTCTTTTCTCCTGGCCCATTAGTCGACTCCTGCTGCCTTCACCGGATGTCTTTGTCCAGCCTGACCTTACTCTATGATCAGCCATCTCAACACTGCTCTCAGTAACCCTCCAGATTTCCTGTTCCCTGACCTTCTGTATACAGGGTTTTGTTTTGTTTTTTTTCTCAACCATGAATCCATATCACCACATCATTCTCTCCTCCTCTCAATACAAAACCTGACACATGCATGCCATCTGGACCCTCACTCCTGCTCAGGCTTGCTTCTAAGTACAAGCCTACAGTAGTTTTTTCTTAGTATGTCCTACTTTACCAAATCTGTTCTCCATTCTCTTCTTTAGAAGAGATGATGATCTTGGCTCCTCCACTGGTAACATGGTCTAGACCATCCAGTGTGGTAAGCTTATTGGCTTTCATCTCCTTGTCCAATTATCTCAGGGTTTTCGTCATTTTGTTTGCTCAGAATGTATCTATACCTCTTTCCGCATTCCCTTCCTAACTTGGAGGTTATCCTCTTTACTTCTGATCTTTCACCTTCCTTTTGGTTTCATCAATGGTATCTTCTTTTCTGTAGTTGATGACATATCCATTCAAAATAGTACCAGATTAATCATCACAATATAGTGTTTTGCCCCACCTTCAACCTGGCCCTTAAAAATATTTTCAGGTGGTATATCTCAAAATGAGTTTTACAGAACACTAGAACTTCAAGATGCACCTCAAAGAAAGTTCCTTGTTTGAAGAAATATAGGAAACAGTGCATGCAATATGTTTCTCTTGCAAACTTATAATGCACATGAGGATATTAATGGTGCTGAAGACCCCAGCACTTTCTAAACTTACTGGATTACAGACCATCCCTTAGCCCTTCTTAATGGAACACTTATCAACCTCAGAATATACTTAGGGAAAGACGCTTTAATGGATTTCCCTGGTCCCAAATACTTAAGCCTGGGTAGGTAAGTTTGCTGAATCTATATCAAATAAGCCCTCTCAGATTTCCTGTCTGTCATATTCCATTGGTCTGACCCAGTTAACTTACAGGGTATTGGAAAGACTGAGCGTATTTGTATTTCTGGGCCCCTGACCATGGCATTTTGGCTATTTAGAGTGCCTTTATCACCTTTTCCTCATCGAGACCTTTCCCCTCCCTCAAGACCTATACAGAATGATGTATTCCTTATGAAACTTTTCCTTGTGAAAACCATCGCGGCCCATATTGAGCTCTGCCACACACTTAGCACTAAAATAAATGGATAGAGTTTAACACCTGTTTTCTATGTCATTGGGGAGAATGTCTGTTCTGTATGGCATGGGTCTTATTCTACATGTTACAGAAACTACAGAATCTACAGTCCCCGGGGCACTCTATGGGGTTATAACCATATTAAAGGTTACCATAGATAGATACGGATGATATTGGGGGACAACAGGTTGGAATTTGATTTCTGTAGTGATTGGGATAGTTTACCAGGCTAAAGACCCAGGTGGAATGTATCATCATCTTGTTGGGGAAGAAATACCACCTACCATCACTGTCATCACCTCTTCAAAGGATAACACCCATGCTTGGAGGAGATGAAGACTAGATCTAGATAAGTAAGGGCAGCTCTGTCCTTAGGTGAAAAGAGGAATTTGCATTAGTTGAGATCCAATGTGGAGAAGGGTAAAATCATCTAGGAACATCAAAGGACCCATGAAAGGTACCATAGGAAGGCCTCTCTACCAAAGATGAGATTACCTCTCATGATTAAACCATGGTAACCTGATGAAAAAGAAAATGTTGTTCTCCAACACAGGGGGGAGTCAGGTGCAGTCTTTTTCTTTTCTTTTTTTTTTTTTTTAAGACTTTATTTATTAGAGAGAGAGTGAGGGCACACATAAGAGACAGTGAGAGAGAGAGCTAGAGAGAGAGAGAGAGAGCAAGTGCAGGGGCAGAGGGAGAAAGAGACTCCTTGCTGAGCAGGGAGCCTGGTACAGGGCAAGATGCCAGGACTCCAGAATCATGACCTGAGCTGAAGGCAGAGGCTTAACCAACTGAGCCACCCAGGCGCCCAAGTCAGGAGCAGTCTTGTGCAAGGATCCACAATGTGCCTGGTGTAGAGTATGTAACGACCATGTGCAGAATGTCACAGGACTGAATGTACTCCTCCTTCCACACATATTCGAGCTCTCCTGCTTTGAGTTAATGTGGAGACACAATGGTGGAGTCTGGGCAGTTGTCTACCAGCAGCACAATACACAATTCTCCCAAAAACAATGCAGCCCGTCTTTTCCATAAACTTTCAGTGCCACAACACATAAGAGCACATAGCAACTGTCTGTCTCAGGCAAGGGTGCCATAACCAGATATTAAAGGGCTTTGAGTTTTTCAGATTAGATGTTATCTGAAGTTGCGTCTGTGAACTTCTACGAACTAGTGAGTTCATAGTGAGCCTAGGACTAAAAATTTTGTCTCTTGGTGCCTGGTCAGGGAGTGAGAGAAGGCAGTATGGCTTTCTTCCTTAAAACGGCAGCAATGAATGATTTTCATGTTTTCACAAAAGAGAAAAATGCATTTAATTGAAGTCCGGTCTGTGGACTTCAGGGGATAAAAAGTGTTATACAAACAAAGATTTAGTGAAAAGCTATTTATAAATGAGAATGTTTACTTACGTTTACTTTAGAAAAGGTAGAGACTGTATCATATAATGTGTGAAAATAGTAGGATAATGGTTAAAATTCTGTAATAGAAAATTCTGGAGCACCTGGGTGGCTCAGTTGGTTAAGCAACTGCCTTTGGCCCAGATCATGACCCCAGAGTCCCGGAACTGAGGCCCATATCGGGCTCCCAGCTCCACGGGGAATCTGCTTCTCCCTCTGATGTTCTCCTCTCTCATACTCTCTCCCACTGTCTCTCTCTCTCAAATAAATAAATAAAAATCTTTTTTTTTTTTTTTTAAGAAAATTCTGTGTTGGTCCTTAGTTAAAATTCCTAAGGATGTGTTAGAGTATTTATTAGTAGTAGCAATCAATAAAGAGATATTTTTAAAGCTGAAATTTTTATTGTGGGAGTTTACTGGGTCAGTGAAGCTAAATGCTTTCGATATTTTCTGCCATGCTCCTGTTTCGAGTTGTGTTTCTGGACAATTTACACATCTGAGAGTGAAAATGAGTGGTGGCCTGCCTTTTGGATGTGTGATAGGCCACTGGGTCAAGGCTGCTGGTTTCTGAGAGCCGTGGACAGTTTCTACAGTAAAATATCTTAGTTTCTTCTTTTTGTAGTAAAAATAGGTGTTTACTTGTGTTCTGGGTGAAGTCTGAGATCTCTGCCTGTCTCTCCAGGATGTCACCTGTGGCAGAGATGGGGGACACTCCTGGCAATGCTCTACATTGATTTTGACATATTAAAGGTTATGCAGTATTTTCATACTTTCATGGACACTCTCTAAAAATGAGTTCCCCCCATCATGAGTCACATAGATGAGAGAAGACTGAGGTGGGGAAGAAAGATTTAAGTGGCCCAGATAATGAGCTATAAAGCTTAGTATAAAACCAAGGTTTTCAGAAGAAAATTCCTCCACCCACCCCTCCCCCACCATTTTTTCCCCCTGTGAAAATATCCTGGCTGCCAAAGAACTCTGTGGCAAATCTCAGGAGCACAGAACTAGGTGGAGAATCAGAAGATCTGCCTCGTTTTCTGGATCTGATAAGAACAAGCAGCCATGTGACCATGGCCAAGTCAACTCTTCTGAATCTTACAAAATCATGAGCAAGGAAGCAATGCATGGCAGTTACCTTCCAGCTGTGAAACCTCTCGCCTGTCGAATGCACTGGTTAAAAATGTGTGCTTTGCCTATCTCACAACGTTGTGAAGCTAAAGTAAGCTGAGCACGTGGAAGTACTCTGCATTCGCTGGAGTACTGAATCATTGTAGTCTCAAACAATGAGTACTGGAAGAATCGGGAATGGGTCCCGATTCTGAGCTGACAGCCCAGTCCATTTCCATTCAGGTTTCGGGAGAAGCTGTAATCCATCAGTCAAATCCCACTCTGTCCCCTCCTCTTCCAGCCTGCTGCAGAGTATCACTCAAGCAAAGTTACTTGGGTGGGTGACCCAAACCTCCAAGTTCTAGCCTTTCTGAGCAGAAGCTCCAGAGGTTTCCAACCCTCAGTGCAGATGGCAATCCCGGTTCCTCCAGGTGCATCTGAAACACTGGGGAGCCCCTGGGGACAGGCTGTCCAGGGAGCTGGGGAGGAAGGTCAGACAGCACTGCTCCCAAGGCCCAAGGTTTTCTCTTGCAGACCTCTCTACCCCCATGATTTTACCCGCAGCCCCAGGAGACAGAAAAGACCCAGAATGAGCAGGAGCCTCCTCTCCTGATAACCTAAGTGCCGCTCGGATTGAAAGGCAGAGGGTATCAGCAGAATGGCTGTACCGAGTCGGCATTGATTTCTCCAGCCTTTGTCTGCGTCTGGTTTCTGTCTCGTTTGGAGGTGGTTACTGTTACTACAAGCAGCATGAATCATGTCTCTGTTAAAAAACAGAGCTTCAATTGTCTTACATAACCCCTGGTAACTGAACGTCTAATAATAGCAAGCCATTTACAGGTAGGGAGTCTGTCTTCCTCCCAGACACACACACACACACTCTCTCTCTCTCCCTCTCTCTCTCCTCCCAGTGCCTCACAGTAAAGTGAGACAGACAGGGAGGAGGCAGATGGATAAAGGGACAGCACAATTGATTTTTTTTTTTAAATTTTAAAATATATCGAGTAATCATGCATCACAGGGCTTGATGGCTGGTATGTTTAACTGAGCTAGTTTAATAAACTGAAGGCAACAACCATTCTCCTTCGAAGAATTTAAATAGCCAGAAACCCTACACACACCAGATAGAACCTTCTTTACCACTCTACGGGCCCTATAAAAACCCCAAGCCCCAAAGATGAAGGCAGGGTCTGAAGGGTAGGAGGCAGGTCAGACTTTTCACCGAACTGGCTACTAGCTAGCACCAGCTAGGTTTAATTTTCAAAGTACTTTTTCTCCTATCCTTTTTGCCTGACCCGAGAGAGATGGTCCAAAGGTTTTAGGCTACAGTCATTCCATAAAATTCCAGAGAGTGAAAAGCAACTGAAAACATGGCTGCCGTGTCCCAGTACGTAGGTGACACTGTGTCAGGCACTGTAACCTGAGTCCCTTGCTTTGGGAGAGAGAACCCTGCATCAGAAGACTTGAATTTTTCACATGAGCGTAATCTCTGCCTTGTAAGACACTATGAGGTCTTTTTATACACGATCTGCACTCAGCCACCCGTTAAGGTGATTACCAAAAAGCAAATAATAGGGCAGCCTGAAAAAGATGACTTGAAAATTATAAAGGTGAGTTTTCCTTTAAACCGCCCGTGTGAGGAAAAAAAAAGTGAGGCTCCAGACAGCAAGGGAAAAAATGCATGAGGGAAAAATATAAATTTGCCACACGCATGTCTTCAGTTCCTCATTTGCCTCATCATGGCCAACCTAAGAATAATCACCACAGGCATTAATTTTTAGAACGTGCATTCCCAGGAGCCCAGTCACTCTAGATATTGTCTAAACTGGACCAGGGAGAAGTTTATGGGAAAATACAGACGGTGGCTACAACCCGCCACTCATTTGGGTCGGGAGTACAGAAGGAAAACTTTCTCCTCTGTTTTGACTGTTCGATCACATGAAATGGTGATCGAGGTTCATTCAAACCAAAGAACATCCTTGGAGACACCAGCTTTGGAAACCAGGGCCTGGGCTCTTCTGGGACTCGTGAGTTGGCTAGCGATATAAAAAAGACATTTGGAAAGAGTTATATGTCAAAGTGGTATGTGTTCTCTCCAAACAGGATTTACTCTGCCTATTTTCCTTTCAGAATACTTTCTAAGTCCATTTACATAGAAGAAAGAAGAGAAAGAAGAGAAAAGAAAAGAGAGAGGAAGAAGAAGGAAAATTCCTAATGTTCCCTTATCCCCACTTGCAACCCTGGCTGGGACGCATAATGAGCCTCTACTGCTGTTTCTTTTGATGGTCTTCGCTCCATGCCATATGGATGTGGCTTCTGGAGGAAATGAGTTCTAGGTTTTTCTCACAAATATACAAATGCAGAACAGGAGGGATTGTCACCACTGAATCACCCCACATAACAACAGGACCACAGTGGTGGGATGTGGCTGATGGGGCTAGAGTCTTCCGCTTCTTTTCATTCACAATTTACTGAAGTCAATTGATCTTAGAGCTGGTGCAACGGTTGACTAAATGTTTTAATAAAAACAGCCAGGAGACACCACTGTTTTCCTTGTAAAAGCCTCTCCCCTCTCACTGCTGTGAATATATTGCTGAATGATTCCCGCTGCTGGAAGAGCTGGGGGTTTTGCCTTGTCTCCTCCTCCCAGCCTCATGAACTTGCCTCTCCTATGTGCTTGTGAGGTGATTACACGTACATGAAATTTCAGGGCACAACTTCAGCCAGTGCCTTGTCGTGTCTGGCACCTGAGCAAGGAATTGGTGGGCCAGACACATTGAACACACACAAGTGGATTATTATATTATTTGCACTGCAATAGTAAGAGTATTTCTGGATTGTTGCTGACAACTAGATCCTAATAACCACATGTGGTACAATAAACCACATGACATTGTATCAAAAGCTTAGAATTCCTATCTTCAGATGATCTAGAGTGTTTTTTTTTTTTTTTAAGAGAAATGGTGGATGCTTCCCCCCTTCATTAAGGATTTATCGAATGCCTATTGTCAGCGATGTACTATGGTCCATGCCAGGCTCTCACCATGTTCTCTCTCCTCTAACACTGAATGAAATATCAGTAAAACCAAGTACAGATTTTTTTTTTTTAACCTGATGGACAGTCAGTGCATAGTGACTGGTCATGCTGCTGATGGTAGGCGCCGATGATACGGATGGTAGTGGGGATGACATCCTTATAAAGGCACAGCAGTTTAAGATCATCTCAGGGACAGTTCAGAGGGGGTAAATGAGCAGGTCTGGTCTGCTTTATGTATTCCAACAAGTGTCCAGAACTCCAGAAACTTTTTAAAATAATACGATCACGCCATGTTTACAGGAATGCTAAAATTCTTATGAAAAAAGAGGCACAGATGTTTATCGAGTGAGCACCTCCCTATTTGTAGAATACTCAGACAACTTCTGAGAACCCATCTTAATTTTTAGAATCATTTATAAGAATCCAACAGTTTATTATTATAAAGTCAACTTCAGTCCAAAGCAATTAGTCGATATGCTCATTGACAGTCAAGAGACACAAAGCAACATTGGTGGGATAAGGCAAAGTTAGAGTTCTCTAAACCCGTTGCAGAGAAACTGGAGAAATGGCAGAGTGGCTCGGCTGAAAGGCCTCTGACTATAAATCAGAGGGTCTGGGTCCCCAGCCATGTTTGTCAACAGCTGCATGATCTTAGAAGTCATAAACATCTCTTGCACTCCACCTCACCTTCCTCATCCATAAAATGGGAATGTTGGATCAGATGGTTTTTAAGTTTCTTTCCAGTTTAACATTTGCTGATTTTAAAGTAAGACAACATGGCAGAGTCATTCCCCCTTCCTCTCACTGTGGTAAGCATGTTGCTTTCTCCTGATCTGTGCTTGTGGCGTTTGGTTTGGGTTTAGGTTCTGGGTTCTGGATGTCACATAGTAAATAATCATGTCATTTCCCCCACCCCTTGTATATGTGGGAAAATAATAGGGGAATAATTCTCCCTGTCTTTCTTGTCAATGTCTCTTCTCAAATTTATAGGTTGAATAAAAACATGAGCATCCTGGCTATGAGGAACGTTCTTCCTCATCCTCATAACAGGCCCTCACTCATGCTCATGTGAGTATATTTGATTGGGTTATTTCTGCATTTACGTCCTGGCTATTTTTTTTTCCTCTTTCAACTTGTTTAAATCCATGGTAAGCATAAAGCTGCAAAACCAAAAACAAACAAATAAAACAAAACAGCTCTGTTTGAATAATTTACTTCAGCTAAAGCAATGTAAGAAAACACTGTAACACTCGGGGAAAAAGAAAAGCTTTTTAAAAGACTCCTGTATCTTAGAAAAGACCAAATAAAATGTTACATCAATGATAGTTTCACCTGTTGTTACTGTTTCATCATTTTCAAAGCGAATGCTACGTATTGGGTTTATAGTCTGTGTACAGTCCTGGCTATTTCTCCCAATATTTCTTAGGCCTCTGCATCCTGGAAGCCAAGGAGGACTGGAGCTTGCTGAGCTTGCTTTACGTAGACAAAGGAGCCACACAGAAAACCCAGTACCTGGAGCTTAGATCATATCCTGACTAGGCACTGCAGTTACTCAAGACTCGCTCTTTTTCATCACGCTCCTGTTCCTCGGCTGTTTTCATTCTTGTCACCTAGAATGCCCTCTGTTTGCCTCCCTTTCCTGCCCAAGATTCCTCCTATCTTTCGAGACCCACCTAGCTTACACTCCATTTCCAAGAAGCAACTTTGGTTGACCCAACTTGGAACCCAGGGATAATTTTCATGGCTGGCAAGTGCTAACTACCCCACGTGACAACTGTGCTATCTAGGAAGTGCTCAGAGAATACCAGAGAAAAAGATGGTTAAGGGTTGAAGGGTCCTCATAAAAGGAAAAAAAGGCTTTAGGAACTAGCCCAATATAGGAGCCATGGTCCATAAGAGAAAAGCTGTAGGATTGTAAAGGAAAGTTGCAGCCTTGTACAGGAAGGGATTGTTTTCAAACGGCCTGACACTTCTTTTCACTTTTCTTTTCTTTTTTTAAATAAAGGAAAAGAAACACTCTTTCTTAGAAGAAGGAGTTAAGGCATTGTATATAGGAACATACAGTATCACGAAGTTTGACTGTACAAATTATGAAGCTCAGATGTCAAGAGTTTAATAGGGAGAATATGAGCCACAGTGAATATAGGCAGACAGACGTGTGTGTATAGAATCTGCATTTCACCTAACCCCAAGCTCCCTCAGTCCGATGGTCACAGCATGAATTATGATAAACGCTGACGGTGCCTAGCTGGGCTTCAGTAAAGGGCCATGATATATTCTGATAGTAAAAGATAGAAGGAAGCACAGAAATGCTGGATGCTGTTATGTATGTATATGATTTTATTTATGTGTGTATTTTTGTATCTATATATACAAACATATATATTTGTATGATGTTTGGCAACCTCACTCATGGTATTCCTGTGAAGTAGGCATGTGGTAAACATAATTAGCCCATTAAACAGATGGTAGGGCTCTGGCATATCTCACCATATTCTAAAATGGTGGAGCTGTGAGCAGGAACTGAAGAGAGAGTGCAGTTTGATGCACGGTTCACTGCAAATCTCTGTGAATTGCTACTTTCCTAAAGACAATCTGGGTAGGCTGTGTTTGGCTGAGAACTGGGGATGGTTTGGGAAGCTTTAAAAATATACAAGGGGACAACTTTTCACATTCATTCAGATATAGTATCTTCATTTTTACTTACTAGGGACATTTTCTGAAAAACAGCTTTTTATCTTAACTCATCTGTGTTCCAAGCAAACTCCCAAATTGCTGAGCAGATTAAAAAAAAAAAAAAAAAACCACCGACATGCCAAGTAGAAACACTGGGTAAATGTGTGTGTGTGTGCGTGTGTGTGTGTGCGCGCGTGTGCGCGTGTGTGTGTTTTAATTGTCTTTACAAAGTGCACTATTGGAAAGGATAAAGTTGAAAAGAGGTTGGGTCCCATAAACATAAACACACAGCCATCATTGTAGCTCAGTGACTAGATACGTGCCAAAGCACGTGTGATCAACTTTCGCTCAGCTGACGTAGTGGCCGTGGCATTGCCACTGCACGGTACAGCTGGCTTTAGAGAGCCTGTAATTAAATATTCCAGCCCCAATTCTTTGTCCATTGAAATAGGCGCTAGCAGGAGTGAAAGGGTTACTGGAAGTTAAGACTTGAATTTACAAATGCATTTGAACTGGCTTCAAGAAGACATGAAACATCAATACATCTGGAGAATAGAACTTGCACTTGACTGTTCTTTACCATCTGGTCTCAAGAACATTTTCTGCTTGGAAGTTGCATAAGCAAGGAAAAAACACACAAACAACTTCCTGTACCATGTTTTTGGTCACTTATAATGACGCATTACAAAGTAAACCAGCTAAATATGAGCAACTGGGCCTAACTCCAGATGACACTGTACATTGTATAACTGAGATCGATGGGTGACAGCGAACATCTTTATTTTAAAAGATCTGGACAAATATTCATGAATAAACAGCCTTCCTTCTAAGGTGTTTTTCTTGAATAGTTCTGGCTAGATTCTAGGCTTTTAATGTCACCGCAAAACTCTCTTTTTCCAAATTAAACAACAACAACAACAACAAACGATACTGGGAAATGAAATGTCCCATATATATAGTTTTAATGGTATAAACTTGCCTCTTTAAGCAATAAGCCATATTTTATATTTTTTTCTATGGAAAACTTTTATATACCCCTGCTTTTATAAACAGAGATCCCGATATCATTTACATTTTTTTCATATGATACAGGGTCATCCTTGTGAATACTCTTTGCTTCTGTTTTTCAGTAATATACTTCTATTTTTCTTGAGAATCAGACTCATCCCTTACGGCTCAGTCTAAGCTGCAGCCCGCTATCCGCTGCTGTGGCTTGCTAGTGTCACTGTCCCTGCTTTTTAAAGAGTCATCTCCTTCCAAAGCTCTATGCTAGATACATTTTCTAGTCTACTTTGGGTTGGAATGTCAGGTCAATGAGTGCTGTAGAGACAATATTGCTTGAAAGCAGGGTTTGGTCAGAGACTTTGGTATACGCATTTGGGTGTTTGAAAGTCTTTATTTACTACTTTGTTAGGGGTTGTAATTCAAGAGTCTGAACTGCTAGAAATCAAACTTTGAGGTGTTGTTGTGTAACAAGAGTGTGGCATTTATGCTCTTATACAGCAAGTGTTCTTAATTTCAAAGAAGTTGCCCGGTTGGGGCACCTGGGTGGCTCAGTCAACTGGGCGACCTACTCTTGGTTCTGACTCAAGTCATGATCTCAGGAGTGTGGGACAGGGCCCTGTTTGGGGCTCTGTACTCAATGGGAAGTCTGCTGGAGATTCTCTCTCCCTCTCCTCTGTCCCTCCTTGACCCCCATGTGTTCTCTTTCTCTAAAATAAATAAACAAATATTTTAAAAAAATAACAACAAAGAATATGCTTAG
This sequence comes from Mustela putorius furo, assembly GCF_011764305.1. NCBI lineage: Eukaryota > Metazoa > Chordata > Mammalia > Carnivora > Mustelidae > Mustela > Mustela putorius. The sequence goes on from NW_025421987.1 coordinate 39,443,488, forward strand.
CAATCCATTCTTTAAAAAAAAATTTTTTTTTAGAGAGACAGAGAGAGTGTGGGGGAGGGGCAAAGGGAGAGGAAGAGGGAGGATCTGAAGCAGGCTCCATGACCAGTGCAAAGCCCCATGTGGGACTCGATCTCATCACCCTGAGATCATGACGGGGCTCAATCTCCTGCCCCTGAATTCATGATCTGAGTCCAAATCAAGACTCAGCCACTTAACCGACTGAGCCACCCAGTTGCCCCTCAGTAATCCACTCTTGTTTACTTGTAGGTTTCTGATCCATTCCACTTCCCTCCCTTGATTTCTGCAGGCAATGTGACTAACATGATAACTTTGAGAAGTAAAGAAAGAGTATACTTTTCAGGGTAAGGTAAGAGTCTTGGAAATTCATCATAGGGATGGAAGCAAAAATATATAGTCCAATTAGAACATTTTTCTGGACTTCCAGTTTTTCCCTAGGTTCCAAACAGGACTCTGGCCTTACTGAACCCAGTGAAAAGATTTTTAAAAATTGTGATGTTTTTCATATTAATTTAAGTTTTCAGAAAAGTAACATCTGATCATCTTTTCTCCCTTTCCCCCAAGGGTAAGTCAGCATAATTCACAATCTGTGATAGTTAAGATAGAGATTGTGTTGAAAATTACCTTTTCCCTATCTCTGAGAAGAAAGATTTTTAAGCAATAGAGATTTTTGGTTTTCAAAGAAAACAGTGTTAAGATTGTTGAGGACGGAGAGTATCTGGGTGGCTCAGTCACTTAAGCATCTGCCTTCAGCTCAGGTCATCTTAGGGTCCTGGAATGGAGTCCAGCATCAGGCTCCCTGCTTAGTGGGGAGCCTGCTTCTCCCTCTCCCTTTGCCTGCAGCTCGCCCTGCTTGTGTGCTCCCTCTCTCTCTCTCAAATAAATAAAATCTTAAAAAAAGAAAAAGATTGTTGGGGAAGGAAAAGGGAGAACTATGTTTAACCTATGAGGGGGGAAATTTTTAAAAACACACATATCTAATGAACTACTGATAATTATTATGAAGTCAGTTCTCAAGAAACTCTTAACATTTTGAAATCTCAGTTCAGACCACATAAAAATACTCCATGAGGATTCATGTTCAGCGAATTCAGATCAGTTGTCTATTTCTTAGTGGGTCTGAACTGGTGAAGTTGTACAAAATAAACATCTTTAGCTTTCTAGAGTTACATATTATACTTGATTTGTTAACTTCTGTAATGTGTTTATACAATTAAAAATACTATGTCAGAGCTAGGTCTATTTGTTACAGATTATTTTTGGATAAAGAGAGCTCGCAAGAATGTGTCGGTTTTATAGAATCAAGGTTACTGCAGACTAAAGCAGAAATTCAGGCATAAACTGGTCTTCCACCAGTTTTCCACAACACCATCTAAGGACATGGTTAATGAGTTCTGAAATTCATTCACAACACTGTTAATCTTTTAGGAATCTCATAACCTTGCTTGACCTTTCCATAATCACAAGAGAAAAACCTTGACAAAATTAGAACCAGTTGTCATGTCCTGTCTTCCTTTCTTCCTATCTTCTAGTTACTCAATTCTGTTCTTTCTTTCTTTCTTTCTTTCTTTCTTTCTTTCTTTCTTTCTTTCAACAATCAAAAGACTCCACATTTTCAAATTCCATAGAAGACTAATGATTGAATAATTTTCTCACATCTCTGTTTGCACTTTCGCAGTCTGGTTGCATTGATTTGTATCTCGTAAGTAGACATTTCCTTTGTTGGTTACAAATCAATGCTATAGAACAAACCTGCCAGCACATTCCCACCCCTGCTCTTCCCCGCCCTGCAGTTTGAAAAACAAAGCAGTTTTCTTTTTAAAAATTAATTTCATTGGTTAGTAATATACTAAAAGAAGAGAAAGCCCCAGAGTTTTAAAAAAAAACAAAAACCAGAAAATAGAAAAACAATCCATGGGAAAAAGAGCTCCTCCCAAGCTGGTCTGTGCTTCTTTCTCACTGCCTAAAGGAGAGAACTGCCTAGTGGGAGAGCAGCGCTCTGCTGCCACGGCTCCCGGTGTGCTCTGTTAACCCAATTAAGGTCCTTGCCTTCATACATCACAGGGCTGCCCAAAGCAACACACTGTGATGTCACAATCAGATATGATTTCATGGCAGGGAAAAACCAAAAAGGCAGAAAAGGTTGAATGTATTCTGCTTTTATTCAAATCTTCTAAGAGAGGGCAAAAGGGAAGATAATTTTTTTTTCCACGAGAAAAAGAGCACAAGCTCTCTCATGAGAATGTAAAAACTCCGTTCTGATGATACCCTGGTGCTTTTACCCCAAGTGGATAAGTATGAATAAAGAAACACAAAGAAGTACTATCATCAATCTGAATGCTCTTGCCTACACTTAGCTACAGGTGGAAAGCAGGCAGGCACGATTTGATTTACCTAGATTAAATGAGCAATTTTCTGTCCTCTTTTTTTTTTTTTTCCTTTTAAAAATAGCCAATCGATTTTGGCCTCGCTATTGCTGACTGTACCAGGTCCATTTTAATACACCACTGATTAAATGGTATGTTCATGGCTGAAGGCACTGCAGCAGTACAAGCAGAAGCTGCTGAAGGAATGGAGACAGGAAACCAAAGCCCACACTCCAGAGAGCCCACAGGCTTCCACTATGTTCGGTACTCTGTGAAGGCCACAAGTACCAGCCCTTAGCCAGTGGACTGCAGATAGCACACTATAGACTTGAACCAGCTGAAATGTGATTCTGGGTGTTGGAAACCTGGAATTCATTTAAGTTTTTTAATTCTGACCTTAAGAATTAAAGGGGGAAAAAAATCAAAGCTCTTTGATTTTTTAAAAGTACGGATGGGGGAGGAAAATATTGTGTTCTAAGTTGTAATGACATTGGCAGTGAAGGTGGAAATTGGCTTCGCAGGAAGCAGCCTACTAAACTGCACTATGAAAGAGTTACGTTTTCTTAAGTTACAGAGGTAGAGTCATCTACCCAAAGGGGATGGAGCTAGATACCCCGGTTGGTGAAACTGCATGAAAAAAAAAAAAAAAAAGAAAGAGTATAGGACTTTTAGGTAGGGTGATATATGTTGAGGTTCACAGGGCAGCCCACAGAAAAGTGAGAAGATCTCCACTGGTTCTGGGCAATAACCATCTGGATTATTATGAGAAAGTACAACCTTAACCAAAGTGTGTGGCTGGAAAAATATGCCAGGGAGGGACTCCTCCAGGTCACTCTTAAAAAGACTTAATAGCCACAGATGTATCTTTGGAAAATGCAAAGTCTGACAGGTGAGGTTGTAGTTTCACAATGGATCTGAGGACACAGGAACTGGATGTGGGAATTGGTGAAATCCAGTTTTAAAAAGTGAACTTTTTTTTTTCTTGCGCCTATTGCTTCTTCCCTGCCCCCTTTTTCTCTCCCATTATTGTTTACTTGATTTGAATCCTGGCCTTAATGGAGACTGAAATGTATCCAGAGGTACTACTAAGATAAGAAATTTCAGGAAGAAAGATTTAATGAGGGGCTTAGGAGTTTTGGGAGGAGGAATAGAAAATTATTTAGAGAGAAATGAGAGAAAAACTAAGTTAAATATCAGAATCAGCACGATGGCTGTCGACTGGCTTGTGAGAGACACAGATGGTCTGCATTCTTCAGAACAAAAACAAACAGGAAGTAACAGGGCCAGAGCCCCCTCTCCCCTCCATTCCTCCCTCTCGGGTAAAACTGGAAAAAAAAAAAAAAAAAACCAAAAACCAAAAAACAAACCTGAAATGCATTCAGATCAAAAAGTTTTCCTTTAAATGTTGGAAGGTGACCAAAGTAAAAGAAATAAGAGAGAGCTAGTTCTAGCAGGTAAAATGTCAAAGGGCCATCAGCTCTGGGGGGTGGAAGAGGAATTGGGGATTAAACCTGCACGCTTTGGAGAAAAGTCAGACTCTGCAGCTCACTAATGTAGCAGATAGGTGGCAAATTTGAATTCTGGAGGAGAGGAAGGGTTTCATTTCGGGCAGTCCGTTTTCTGAAGGAGGGTTGGGAGGTGCTGGAGCAAACGACTACTCCTGGGGTGCACAGGGGGATAAGTGACTTCAAGGAGAGGAGCAGAGGTAATAAACTGGGGAGCTGTCTCGGACACACTGACTCAGTTAGGTTTTCAGTTTGGAATGTAACGAGCTCTCAGGACATGGCTGTGACTTTTTGAAAAAATTCTCGCTGGAACCAATGGATATTTGCAGGGTTAAAAACTTCAAGCTCTTCCTTTCCTGAATCTGAATGCCCAAGCAGTGCCTAAAGCAGCAAACTTGTACACACAAAACAAAACAAAAAAAATCCACCAGATGGGGAGTTTGGGGCCAGAGAGGAGGTTCGTGAAATGCACCGGTCACCTCCTCGCCCACAGCCCACAGGCCTGAGCAGCACCGAGCTCTGGCAGGGTAACTGCCGGTGAACCCAGAGATTTACAAGCCTTCTTACAGAAACCACCCCAGGTCCCCTATGACTCCAGGCAGCAGTGAGGACAGTTTTCATGTTCCAAAACTAATTGGACAGTAAGGAGTGTCTGTAAGAGTAAAAGGGGGTGGGAGTGGAGGATGGAAATAAAAGGGAAAAAAGTGTCCTTGTTGAAAGTTTTAAATTACAGGCTCAGTAAAAAACTGGCATTCCACCACATCCGGTCTAGTTACCAAATGGAAAAATAGGGTCATTAACATGTTTATTTGAATTACATTAGTCCTTCTCTTTCATATTTAATTTATTCTGTTAGGAAAACACACACACACACACACACACACACACACACACACAAAACACAACACTCTGCATGCTGGTGAAAGCCCGGAGTGTAATGGATCTTGGGGAGCTGAGATGCAATGATCTTTACCCATTATCTACCCCGCTAAGGCTTTTCAGAACTTGCTAGTGTTGTTCACAGATTCTGCTCCTTGGGAAGAAGGGAAGGGTACAGAAAGATGTAAGGTACAGAGGCCTCTCAGTTATTAAAATAATATTGGAATGCGTTCAAATTAAGGAGTGGGAGTGGGATCTGACTATGGAAAGGAGGTTCAGGAAAAGAAGAAAATAACCTCCTCTCTGGATTGAATATCCACGCACAGTGATCTCGGGCTTACTGGATGTTCTTCACAGGGTATGGATGTTGCAGAATTCAGGGAAATCTCTGTGTTACTGGTATTCTGGGTATTATAAGGTCTCATCTCTGGGATGAGCCCTGCCATTGTCCAAAACAGTTCAGATCGACTTTAGTAGAAAGCAAGGATAATGTGATACATTCAAGGAAAAATGGAAGAAAGTCTATTGTTGGTGTCCAGAGATGACCTGGTTATCACGTGGTGGTGACACGAAGAGGACATAAAACTTAGTATCATTAGCCCATCCTTGTTCTACGATTTACAGGCTACACTTGTACACAGAATTTAACTTAATCAGTTTTCCTCATCCATAAAATAGGCACATGAACAGAGTTGGGAAGTGAGATGATCTATGTAAAAGTGTCCTCTAAAACACTGTACACCTATAAGATATTCCTATTTCCTGAAGACTGTGCTGCCTGGTACAGGCAGAACACTTGGCCAAATATGCTTAGAAACAGGATTGGAAACAAGGCAGAAAAGGCTCTGACAAAGCTGAGGGGGATGCGGATCTCCTATCTCAGTGCTGACTGGTTGTGTGACTTGCTACCAGCAGGGATTTCTCACCGGGGATGTTGACCTCGGGTTCACAGACTGCCTCCACAGTAGGTTGCCACCCACTCACAGTGAGTCATAGAAAGTTCAAATCTTTCTTCTCGCTAGCGATGCTAATGCTAATGTAGAGGTAAGTAGTTTTAGGGTTTTAGTGACAGATTTCTGCTGGCATTGTGGATATGGTAGCCCCAGCCTCTCACTGCAACTCAGGCCAGTTGGCTCAACCTAGACTCGGTTCTGGGCCCCTGAAAGTGCCGAGTCCAACTTCCAGTTCCAATGGGACAAACTGGCTAGGCCAGCACTGCCTTGTACCTCTACTTTAGGATCTCCAAAACAAGTGGCAATTTCAGTCTACACCTGTTCCTTAAGGCGAGTTTCTCTCTTTGCTACAGACAGCATCACATTTTCTGTTACCATTCTTCCTTTTGGTCATGTTGATCGAACATTTTGCCAACTCCTTGAAAGCTGAACCGTGGCCCAGATATAGTTGCCTTCACATCAAGATAATTCTGGTTAGAGCCCAGAGCCTCCTTAGGATAATAATTTTGACAGAGGAAGGGGGAAGTTAAGTCACAACAGCTCTGGAAGAAGCCAGCGGCAGCCCACGTGTGGGACAGTGTTTCTGGATGGAGTGCTTTGGTGTGTGCGTACATGTGTGCCTATACACACACACACAAATGTGGACAGGAGAAAGCTCAGAATCAATGAGATAACCATGATAAAAGACGGTGATTTCCATTCATAATGATCAAATCCGGAAACGGATATGGTATATGTCTACAAGGAAACAAAAGGCTTGAGTAAAGTGAATATAGATGAGTTTATCCAGTTCTAATATATGTGAATTAGAAGTCATCTTATTCCTCTTTTAAAGAAAGGGCTTAAGACAAAGTAAAAAATTACTTGGCACAGTAGGCAGCAAACTTACTAAAATTCCTTAAAGGTTGATGACAGAAACAGTATCATAAAGGTTAGCTAAACTCATGCATAACGAGTTGATAGCGGTTTACTCATGGAAACCAGGATGTTGGAGGAAAGTCACCCTGATTCTTGAAGTTAGCAACAAGGACAACTGTGTCTTATATCACACGTTCCTGGGCCTATAATCAGAAGGTGAATGTTGAGCTGAAAAGGTTCAGGGGACTGGCCCAGCAGAGGCTTTTCTTATAATCATACAGGCATAAGAAATTAGGGGCCAACTGAGGTGCTAACCTGAGGCACACTAGGACCAGAAGTGCCACATATTCTTGTACCTACAGCCATACATGTCATGCTGCCTACATCACGCCACTCCTCTCTGCAGCAAGAGTGATTATCTCCATGTCACAGATGAGAAAACGAAGGATCAGAGAAGCTCAGAGAGGAAAAGTACTTTGACAAAATTCACACAGCTGCCAAGAGGCAGACCTTGGATTTGAATTCAGAGTTATCTGTTTCCAAAGCTATGTTACCATACACTTCTGTTTTCTGCCCAAGTAGCCAGAGTAACCTGTTAAAGCTATACGAAGTCTTGTTCTTCATTTCTCCCAGTATCTCAACAGTGTGTGCCATAGCTTCTCACTAAGAAACTACATAAACATCTACAGCTTTATCTTAAGATGTCTCCAGCTTTCATTAAGAGGGAATAAGAGAAGCAAGCTGATCATGAGAAGGTAATAACATGTAGCTAGCAACACATGCAGCTGTGGATTGCCATAGAGGACCATGGACAACAATGTAAATGAACAGCAACTTTCTCTATCAACTCAACTAGAGATTCATTCTTAGTTTTCGTAATTTAAACTCACGTGTTTCAGTGAAAGTAACATCCAGGAAGTGAGTGACTATCATGGATCCAAAAACCTCCTTGATTGATGAGCTCTAATGTTGAATAAATTATCAAAATGGAAGATGAAATGCTCAAGAAATGTCTGGGTGGGGAGGAGAAGCATTGGAAGAAGAAGAGAAATTAAAGAAAAATCCAGGGTTTACTTTTCTAGACTCTGGGTGATTTAATCCTCCTGAGCTTGGTTTTCTCCACATTTTGAAGAGTCTAAATTCAGCTGCAGGAGGTTTTGTGATGCAAGAATGTTGCTAGCCTAAAGGCTGTGATAACATATTTAAGGAGCTTTCTGTCCCTCATTAACAAAAATAAAAAGCCTTTCAAAATTATTTATGCCTTTGAATATGTTGGTGAATACCTGTATCTTAAATTCCGTCCCTGTAAATGAGGCCATTTAAAAAAATATACTCAAAATTATTGTATATGTTTACAATGAATAGGAGCTATTTATATGTATTACGAAAAATTCAGGTAAAAGTAAAGGCATCAGTAGTCTCTTTGCAGGGTTCTCTTCCTTTTCCTTCTTTACATTTCTGCTCCCTTTCTTTTCTTCCCCTCATCCCCACCCCTAGGATTTTAGCACAGATGGAACAGGTTTCTGTAACACTGACTGGCAACTCACTGCTTTCACCAATTTTCCCTCAGAGCTGGGCTCTCCAAATAGTGACAATCACTGGCCAGTGAAAAATCAGTGTGGTTTAATATTATTTAGAAAGGACTGAAATAATTTTCTGAGCAGAAATTTTTTCACTCTTTAAGAACACTTCCTACCTGAAGATTTACTTCCCCTCAACACAGATTTGACAATCTCACTGCAAGTGAGTTTGGGGACTGTGGCATTACGGAACCTAGCCAGGTTATGTCATAATGTCACTGCTTAACTGAACTAAAGGAATTGATCAGTGCCACAGAAGAAAGAGAGTATGAGGAAAATGTCAGGGATTATTGTCTAGACTCAGGGAAAAAACTCCCCAACGAAGGCCTTGAATGGATTAAAGGGCTCACAACATCATGTACTGATTGGACTCCCTTCTCCTTCCAGGAAGCAATCTTGACTATAATCCTTATTTTTCATAGCCTCTTCCTAATGATAAAACCCCAATGAAGACTGGTTAGCTCAGCCCCTTGGATTGAATGCTAACAATGCTAAGTCTGCTGCTTGGCTCCTGTCCTTTGACTTGGGGGAGGAGGGGCGTCTAGCAAATAGAGCATTAGCGTGATGATCAGCAGCTCTGAGCTCTGGTTCTGGCTCTTGATACTAATTAGATGTGTTGGGCAAAATGGACAAAATGACTGAACTGTCTAGGCTAAATGCCTTCCTCTGCAAAGTGAAGGACTCCTTTCAAACCTAAAGTTCTGATTTTGTGAGCCTTGTCTGGCTGGTTTTCTTGGTTAGAACGTGGGTTTCATGAGGTTAACATCATAAATTCAGTTCTCATACAAATAAGATGGCCCTGTACAGTGCTTCACACATAGTATCGGCTCAATAGATATTTGTTCAATGAATAAATGTCTTGGTATAATGAAAAACTCTATTTCATAGTCAAAGATTCTAATTTAGGTGAAAATGGAGAGCTGTCAAGAGAGACCCTAGGGCTTGGTACCAAAGCATCTGAGCCCCTGGGAAAAAGAATTCAAAATATGGGTCTCACTGATGTCCAGGTAGTGGTATCGCTCGAGCTGGCTGCGGTGTAAGAACAAGGTTGCCATTTGTTACTCCTCAGATAAGCTGAGAGTATACTTCCCAAAACCCTCTTCCAGAAAGATAGTAATCCTAAGAGAATTTCCTGAATTTGAGATTACACAAGAAGCTCATCTGTTCCTCCACAACGTTAACTTGAGGTATGCAAATTACAAAGATTTTTCGTCTCCATTTCTCTCGCAGGAAAAGAGAAGGCTGCTTCCACTGCAAGTCACCTTAGTTCCTACAGACGTGGGAAACAAGTCAACCAGTATTAAAGCTCTACGTTTTTGTAAAATACTGGAGTATAGGCTTTGCCCCTGTTCAGGATTCCCAATGGTCCAGGCAGCGATCACGTGCCTCAGCTAATGAGAATCATGACAAAAGGATGGGTAAACTTATAAATTAACTGAGACAACAGTATCAACCACCTGATCAGTGTGGTCCGATATACCGTAATTTGAATTCTTTGGCAATACTTTAAAAACGAACTAAAAAGAGGAATTCGAACCGGAAAGATGAAAGCTCAAGCATTAGAACAAGTAACCTGGGGTCATAAATGTTCTTTGACATCTTCAGTGTGCTTCCAACAGCTAGGGTTTAGTTTTGTTTTCTTTTGTTTCTGGTTCAGCGAGCAGATTGTATTCCCCTTCTCCTCTCCTTCCAGAACCTGGCCAAGTATAGATGTGGAGGGGGAAAGCCAGTCACACAGTGTTGACAGAGCTCCTCTCATGGCCTGCAGAACAGATCTACTGAGTCTCCCATCTCCTGGTCAGCAGTGACAAGTAAACACTGGTTTTATTTTAGTAGCTGTGCTGTATTTCCGTGGGCAGCTGTCCTTACTGCACACAAGCAGTCCCTCTTCTCAGGGGGTTGTAACTCAACCATCAAAATACCAAAATATGCTCTGGTTTGAAACTTGGTGCAGAGTCCCAAGCCCCAGAATGACTGTGGTTTGCTTCCAAATTTAAGAAAATATTGAGTTTTGTAGGTTATTTGTTTACTGTTTTCAAATGTTTGAAGACTCTTTTAAACTTTCCATAGGAAACGTACTAAAAAAGACATGCCACTTTAATACCTTTAATGATTCATTCTGAATTTCAGCACGCCAGTGAAAGGACCAAATGGTGGTGGTGGGGGGGGGAAGAGTTTATTTGTTTTATTTTCTTACCAAATACAGATGTTTTGACCACTTGGGTCCTCATCAGTGTTCAAAATATTGGTGTGTTGTAACATAATAAAATAAAGGCGTTAACTTCTTTGTTTTGTTCCTTTCAGTGATGTGCAGAATGGATTAATGAGTTCTCGTTTTTGGCCCCTGTATAACTCAAAAACTCATTTCAACTTAAATAAATTAAGAAAGTAATTAGTTCATAATATGGCCTAATCACCTCTGGTATTTTGAAACAAACAAAAACACCAAAATGGCTGTTGCACGTTTGTACTTAATTACTTCCATATAAAATACCCATGTGGATTTTATTACAGGTGACATAAATTTCAAGTCTAAGCTTTGTTTGCTATAGAAACCTGGGCTATGGGATTGTGTAGACTCTCTACCCTTCCCTATTATTTTCCTAAAGAAAGACAGTCTATGGAACTGCATTCTTGTTTTCTTAATTGGCAAAGGAAAGCACTTTATTTCAAAAACTCTGGAGAATAGGTTACTTCGTATAGAGGCTCAAAGGATGTTAATAGAAAATAGTATCATTTCTAGAATTTTTGCAATGTTCAATTTTTGCTCTTAGGAGTCTGAACAGTTCTTGTTTGCATACATGTCTATCTGGGGATTGCTCCTGGTGATCGGGACAGCTTATGGAAATCCTTCCAGATGAATATACCCAATAGAGCAAAAAATTGTGCTATGTCTCTAATGTAAGGGGGAAAAAAAGACTTTTTAACAACTGTGTAATTGTGAGTTCTAGCCTTAAAGGAACTTTCTTGGCTTAGATTTCTTCCAACCTCCCTCTCAGATACTTAATAATCAAAGTATATGCCAAGAAACTAATGATGCAAACCAGAGTATTGCACATGAACTTGGACCTCTTTTCCGTTGTGTAGTGTGTACAGTGTGACTAAGATTGGATCCAGAAAGTCAATGACAGAGAAGAGACAATACAACATTATATACAGCAAGGTGCCCCTATCTTTGGGAGAGTCAAAGACCCACTTCCTATCCTTCATAAATGGGGATAAAGAGTCCCAGTATAGGTTCTAAAGTTTCTAGGCTAATCTGACAACCAGCTGCAAAAGGAAGACGGATCAAACCTTCATTAGTAAATATCCACGTCATTTGCTTGGCATGAATCCACTGTCATGTCAGCTGCACACCTCACAGTTCTCTAGGTGATATCTGATATTCTCATGCATTTGTAATACCTTTTGAGTTCTGACACAGAACCTTAAGCACAAATAAAAATTTTCCCAAGCTGTGACAGCTTTATGGATGGCACTCATTTCAGGATTTAGACCAACTTTCCTTTGGATGTTTAACTGGGGAATGCTTCTCCTTTAGCTTTCTGACTCATGCAAATCCATCCAATGCAGTGCTGCAACCTTTGTTAATTGTAGCCATTCATTCACTTAGTGATCCCTTATACATAGTAGAAGCTAGATAAACACTTGCTTTCCAGAATAGAACTAGCCTTATTGCAAGGGAAAAGGAAGTGCATAATAGAGTCTAGATGAACCTGCAGGAAAAGTAGTAGATGTTGGCTATATTAAAAAAAAAATTAAGCAGTGAAAAAAGTTGGGTTTTGATACAACTTCCCAGGGGAAGTAGTGGTAGTTTCGTTGGGGCATTTTAAACTAGAATAGACAAAACACTAGTGGGGTATGTTGAAATAAAATATGCGTAGCCCGTCTGTGAATTAGTGTTTACTTTCAATATAATTATAAGTGAAGCAACACTGTAATGGGAATTTTTCATACACAGGAAAGCTATGGCTACTATGTTTCCACATCGACCATATGTTGCACATATTGGTTGGTGTGGATGTGTATCCCTACTGCCCTCTAGTGGATGAAATGTAAGACCTACCTGATCAGACCGATCTAACAAGCTACTATGGCTTGGGGGTATATCAATCCTTAATCATTTAGGGTAGAAAGAAAATAGCTGTGTTGATGCATTTTCCATCAAATTATAAAATTGAAGGGCATTAAAAACAACAGAGTCAAACTCTGTAATTAAGACTGCCATTTAATGTTTGTTCGCACACGGTATTCATTTCTGTGTATCCCTGCCAAAGATCCATTGTGTAATGTTGTCCTCACATGACATTAAAAACACCAGTTCCCTGGAAAATGTAAAAAAGAAACCGTGCTGCCTTGAAATACATGGAGTTTACTTTTGGAAACAGAAAATTAATACAGATGCAGTAAGATAATTTGGAACACAAATAATGGCTAGAAGAAACTTGAAAATCAGGACTGCTCCTTAAAGCATATTAGCAATTTATGGGTGTGCTGGCTGATACTCAGAAGAGGGCAGGCAAACAGGCTTCAGAACGGGGAAGCTCCTTTGAAAAGGACTAACTGAACGTACTCTTATCTATTGTAAGGGGTCAGGAAAGTAAGTCCAAACAACATTTGGTCCTGGGGTATATATTTAATGCTATACCACATGTAGGCTGCTTTTCAGGTACAGAATCCAGATGCTCTACTCTACAGTAAAGAAAGATACGGATCTGTAAGTTCTGCAGCATTTTGTTGTTAAGTCACAGGATAAATCTGAAGGCAGATCTCTTTGTATAATATTAATTATTTTAAAGGATTTAGATTTTGATCACTAAATTTAAGTCTCAAACTTAGTGTGGGAAATAATTCTCCTAAAATACTGGGAAGACACAATTGTACAATCTGAGTTGCAAAAACAAGTGATATACTGGGTTGAGTAAATGAAATCTGAATGAAGAGAAACATACCCTATGCGTGCTGAGCACAGCAAGCCAATGGCCATTACTGTGAATGTGGAGGAAAGAGATGGACTAATTATATAAATAAAATAATTTATTAGAAGCTGGTGATGTGGGGCTAGATATATAGTTGAGGGCAGGTGGATCTAGTTGGGCATGGAGCCAGATTGCTCCCTTTGAGAGAGTGACAGTTTTCACAGTAGGTGAACTGGCAAGGACTGCTGGTTTAGCTATCAAAGATAGATTCTAAAGGACTTATCCTTTAAAAAAAAAAAAGTCAACAGACTTACCTAGATAAAGGTTAAAAACAACAGGAATCTCTCATTACCTAAGTGACCTAGAAGAAAATCTGACCCAATAAATATCCTGGAAGCTTGGTTTTCATCTCAACCAGATTTCCATACAGCAATTAGCATCTCTATAGACAGGTGATTGGAAGCCCTAGGAAGAGTTGGGGGTAAGCAATATGGGGCACAGGGAAGAGATACAGCCCATCTCCTACTTAGCACCACGGACAGAGCTGTCAGCAGAAAGAAACATTTTGGAGTTAAGAGAATCTACCCAGACATCAGTGCTACATTTTAAAGATGTTTCTTCATCCCAGTAGGACTGGTTTGTAGAATTGTGTTGGAATTGTGTTCCACTGCTTCCCTGTAGTGCAGCCATTGGGGGTGAACAGTGCCACCTCTAAATCTCTAAATAAAAGATGGCTTGCCCACCTGTACAGGTGGATGAAGGCAAGGTTGGCATAGGAGAGTGAGGTCTCGACCTTTCTCTGTCACTTTTTGGTTTTTGAAAATTCACAGTACTCTGAGAAATAATATCCAAGCTTTTCCAGGACAAGATGAGGCCACACACATTTCAGCCTCCAGATCTCTAGGGCACAGAGATTGCTATGAGGCAGAACTAAGGCAAGGAGTAAGTAACGACAACTTTAAAAGGAAGTCAAGAGCTTCTATTCCGTCTCCTGTCATGGCAGATCACAAATCAGACCCTCTTTTCCCTCTGCTCCGGTCTTGACAGGGTGAAAGGACTGTTTGATTCTGTAACCGAAGAACAGAATCTGGGAAATTAATCCCTCTTAAACATGAGTAGTGAGTGGGTCTCCTTTTCTGCCCTGTTGACCCTTGACATAGAGACCTCGTGTTGTGAAAGCAGCATCCTGGCACAAGATATCTGGCATTAAATCTCACTGTCACTTGCTGAGAATTTGGAGCGGAAGTTTTTCCCATTTGATTGTTAATCAGAAACTTACTATTTCTGAAAGAATCTGACGGTAGGAAACTTCTGGGTTGCAAGTTTTCATATTTTTTTTTAGGGTTTTTTGTTGTTGTTTTGTTTTGTTTGGTATTTTTTGTTTCCTAGTCCTTTATGTCTACAAGGAAGTTTATGGGAGGCATAAAAGGAGTTGGAAGCTGAAATTTCTGTCAGCTTACTACACATGTTCACCAAATGGTAAAGTCCTTACTTTAAACCCAGCAAGACAAGATAAACTCTGTCTGCCCAGCAGCCTTTCAGAGGCATTAAGGGTAAGAGAGAAGGTAAGTAATTCACTATGCGTCCCCATTTCTATAATGGGGAAGGACGTCTTGATACATTTACAATACTCCTCTGGGGATATTTCATCAGTTATACCTAAACTCTAATGGACAATAATTGATTTGAACTTTCCACTTAGCACAGAGCTGTAAACAGCTTCACTGCAGCCGGCAGCAATGAGCCGACGTTTTGTAAAGTGGAGAGAGATTCAGAAAACTTTTGTACTGGGTCAGGCTGTAGCCTAACAGCTTTTGTATCCAGGGAAGAAACAGTTTGTCCTCCTGGTTTTAATAGCTGGGCTAATCGAGTTTCAGGCCTGCAGTAGGTATAGGTTATCTTTTGAAGGCATTCCATTTTAACCCCTCACTATTATGATGGGTTTACAACCCAGCCATAAAAATGCACTCATGATTTAGACATACATCAAGACACACTCAGAAACATAACTTGCAGGATGCTAATTTCCCGATGAAGGGGAAAAATAAGACATTATAGTCATTTTAAGACTGTAGTTGCTGTTTTTTTAAACTCTCTGTGGTTGGTGAACCTCTCAAGGAAAATATTCCCTCTCCCTCAGTGTCCCTCATCTGGTTGACATCTGTCTCTTATCCTCCACCCACCCCCACTCTGTTTCTGCCCATATCATCATGCAATCTCTCACAGAATGGCCTGAAGTATAATCTGCTGCAAGGAATGGGGCGAACATGAGGGTATTTCTGTCCCACAGCTTCTGCAGCCCCCTCCTTAGCCCTACTGAACAGAGAAGTGGACAAAGTTTGGAGGAGTTCTCCTTCTTTTAAAATCAGTTTTCTCTCTCACTTGGGCATGACAGCAGGCAAAAAATGAAGAGAAATAGAAGACTAACTACATTTTGCTTAGACCACTGTATCCTCTGCTCAAACTGTGGCTTTTCTACCTTGTCCTGGGGATTTCTCATAAAGGGATTCAAAGCATACCAGGCAGCTGCTCTAAGACGACACAGGGCAGAGGGCCCTCTGGAGTTGTTGCCGCCACTTCTCTGGTGTCAAGGATCTACAAACTTCATGGTGGTGAAGTAGGACCTCATATAATCACCAGTTAGAGCTCTGTGAGAGCCATTCTAGTCTGACGTGTGAGGAACCCACAGCAAAAGGTACATTTTGTAAATATATCGCTCTCAGTCATTACCTTATGCGAGTCTGACACAGAATAGGAATTTTCTTTTGATAATTGTGCTGATGAGATTATGAGAGCAAAAACATTTCATTGTCAGAAAATAGGCTTAGCCCTCCCCCCAACTGTAGCTCCCTTTCTAGAAATCTACAGGAAAAATGGTACAACCAGACATTTTATAAGATGTTGTCCAGATTCCGAAGTGGATTAAAATTAAACTAAACAAAACTTCCTCCACTTGGCCCTGAAAACAACACTCTGTAGATTCCAGACATCAAGCCTGGTTCTGGTCTGGATTTTACTCTTGATTATACAGGTAACAGTAAACAAGGCACTTAAACTTGTGGAGCCTTAATTTTCCCATTTCACATTTGGGGAGCATGATATCTGTCCATTCATCTTCACTCATATTTATATTCATTCATATTCATGTACTGGTGAAATGAATGAAATTATATGATAGCTACCAGACAAAAAGTTGTTATATATACTTAAGGCCAGTCACAGTTAGAGTGTCGTGACCAATGACTGACCAATGACCAGTCAAAGTTCATTGCATTTTATCCCCTATTTGATAGAAATGGCATTTCCTATCTGTTGGCTGCAAGCACCTGACCCTAGCCATAGGAAAAACCCTTTCCTTCTGTGGTCAAATGGTGACATTTTAATATTTGATCTTTGAATCAAAACTGGCATTTTCATGTTTGGTTTTACCAATGTTTAAAGCTTACTTAGCTTTCAGTTAAGTCACCAAGACCCCCTTTCAACATCAAGCTGCCAATGGAACATTCCTGAACCATAAACTTTCATACAATGGTACCCAGTGACTTTGAATTATTTTCTCCATGATCAACAGCTTAACAAATATTAGTTTGTGAGGTGTTTATATTCCAGACCGTCACTGTATCAGGTTCAACTCTCACAAATTTCCCTAATCATAAAATGTGCTCTATCAATAAAATGATGATAAAAGTTAACAAGAAATGGAAAACTTAAATTCACCCTATGTTTTACATCAACCTTGGGATTCAAAGTTCTGTAATTAATGGAAATGGGAAGAGCTTAGAGAGGGTTCAGGGCAAAGGTCAAAGAACTTTCCCTCCTTCCTTGCCCAAAATATTTTAAGAGGTGATTTGATAATGGTTATCAGTAGGATGATGTGTTAATAGATGTTCTTTATCTATAATTCTGATTAAACATTTAAAAAGGGGGCTTAAGAAGCATCGGGGATTTGATTTAGTTACAAATTCTGACATATTTCACGAGATGTTAAATCCTCATATGAAATACTGTGAGGTCCTATTATAAGTTTTATGAAATACATTTGGTTTCCTTTTGTCTGTGACAATTTAGGTAAAGTGTAGCTAGAAGGCAGGCCAGCTGAACCAAATGAGTTCTAGCCTTTGGCTTTTTATAAAAGTTAAAAACGAATGGTAAAGCTTATCTTGAAATATTCTTTCATGAAAAGAATATATGGGACACAACGACTGAAACAGCCCAGATGCTAGGTTGACTACTGTCACAGGGAACCAATCACGTATGAACTGTTTTGATTCCATTATTGATCCATCGTTATGAATGCTTGGCAGAGGTCAAGGAAACAAATTTAATACCTATAAAACAAATAAGAGATTTCCTTGTTTGCTTTAAAAAATGACTTTTACTGATTTTTTTCCTTTATAGTATTCAGCTGTATGCAGCCATATTATAATTGTCATACAATAACCTTAATTTGGGGACACATCTTTTAAAATAATGTATTATTCAGAAACCTCAGGTAAACATGTAATTGAGGAGTAGAAAAGATGCACACAGAGACAAGTAATCATAGATACAAAGCATGGTGAATTTTTGTGCCATGCACTTCACACCCCAACTCATTTCACAGGGAAACTAGAGAAGGGGCAGAACCATGTCTATTATGATAATTCACAAAGGGAGGCCATATAGATATGCATGCAGAGTCTCTCCCCACCTCCCCACGTACATGCCAGGATTTCAACTCTGCGACACTGAGTCCCTTCATTTAGCCAATTAGTCTTTCCAGCTTCATGTAACGCACGCCAAGAAGAAGGAGAAATAGAAGTGCTGACGTTCACTGCTTTGAAAGTTGCTATTCTAATGCCAAAGCTGCCTCTTGAGCAATTTCCAGAATGTATTAACATGGGAGCAAAGCTCTATTCCTAAAGACATAGATCACATTATGCAGGGGAGCCCCCTTCAATGTGTCACAGTGGCGCCGAATCTCCTCCATCCCTTGGAAGACCTTAACCGTTGTAGTTAACATGGGCTCAAGTTTATGGTCCTTCCTCAGGCAAAACCTAGGAGGTCTTCCTGAAGAAAAGGGACCAATTTAAAAATATTTAACAACCAAAGCATGTTTTCTGAATTATACGTTGGCGGAGCCTTTGCACGGCTAGACTGAAGAAAGCCAGTCAAGGTCCAAAGCAAACCAGTTTCTCAGTTCAGGTTCTAGTGAAGGCTTCTTCCATGTCTGTCCTTTTGTTTTGTTTTGTATTTACCAACTAAGTCTAGGTTCAATTTTAACAACTCAAGCAATCCCTAGAATCTCCCCTCACTAATATACAACCAAGTTGAAGAGTGATATTTAGATAAAATATAAATACACCTCTGTGGTTGCAAAACTGTGTCACTGTGATTCTCTAAGTACCCTCTGACACACGTGGTATGGGTACTTGGTGGGTAACGAGAAGTAGTTCTGAAATACTCAAAAGGATTGATTCCCCTCTTCAGGTGATCATGCTGGTCACAATGGAGGTAGTGACAGAGATCTGAATATCACTTTCTCCTTTTCTTTCATCAATGGATATACACAAGTCATTTTGTGTTTAGCCTGACCCCCTACAGATTCAGCCTTTCTTGCTTAACTCCTCTGACACTTGCAGGAGGTGAGTGGGTAAGTCCTTTACTGAGGTAGCCAAGCACAGCGGCAGGAGGAGACCTCTGTGCCCAAGTCCTGGTTCTTTTACAAGTTACAAATTCTTCCATTTCTCGCTCCTAGGCCCCCTTTTCCCCAGACACAGAATCTGGGCGTTGACTAAGATGATCCTGCAAGGCCCCTTTGAGCTTGTTTTTCCCCTAAAAAGTTTCCCCAAATGGCTTCTTTTTTTTTCATCCTTGGCTCAATCTTCAATTATTCCCTCACTCTTCCTTTACTGTCTCCTAAATATGCTGTCCCACAAAAAGCCCCCATGGCCATAGTATTTTCTTTTGACAGGCATGCATTTGAGGGGTTGGCGCACTCCTCTATCATTTCCTATAGCCTATGTCTATTAGTAAGGGTTAAGTTAACTTAGTTAATGCTTCCTCTTCAGAATATCTCTGATCAGATCTTCTGCTCGGAACTCAAATTCCATCTAGAGTGTTCTCTCTCTCCTTTGAAATCATTCCACAATCCAAATTCTATATAACCACAGTCCATGACATGATACAATGCCCCAAACTTCTGCTAAACTTTCACATTTTAAAATATTTTGCTTCTCATATATTAGACAATTATCAAATCTAGAAAATTTCTTTTTTTGAAAGATTTTATTTCTTCATTTTTTTTTTTTTTTTTTTTTGAGAGAGAGAGAGAGGAAGAGAGAGAGCAGGGGGAGGGACAAAGGGATAAGGACAAGCAGACTCTATGCTGAGCATAGAGCCAGACATGGGGCTTGATGTCCTGACCCTGAGATCATGACCTGAGCTGAAATCAAGATCAGATGCTGAACCAACTCAGCCACCCAAACTCCCCTAGAAAATTTCTTATAATGATCTTAACTCAAATATACATTTTAAAATATTATCCTTGGGCAGCTTCTGATTACACTGTATCTAAGATGTGGAAATTGCCTCCTCATGGCAAACACATTCTCAGTGGTTTGACTGGCATAGTTCCCTCTTCAGTCCTCCAGTGGATTTCCATCCTACCTCAGATCAATTGTGAATTCCAAACTCCCAGCACTGAAAGTCCTCTCTAGGTTTGCTCATCTGAGATGTCAGAAAATGGTGCCACGAAAGCCCACTTATATCCACGAAGCAAATCTCCTTTGCCTTCTGGCTTCTTGCCATTGAGACTCTTCTCTTTATGTGGGGAAAGTTCATCTCTGAACGAACTTTCCCCTATAAGCCTGCATATGTGGCATAATCCCTCATGCACTGAAGAACATCTTTCCTTCCTTCAAATAATAACTTAAACTCTGCTTCTCCTAGAGAGACTTCCAAGATTTCTTTCTTTCTTTTTTTTTTTTTTTAAGATTTTATTTATTTATTTGAGAGAGAGACGGTGGGAGAGAACATGATAGGGGAGAAGGTCAGAGGGAGAAGCAGACTCCCCATGGAGCTGGGAGCCCGATGTGGGACTTGATCCCAGGACTCCAGGATCATGACCTGAGCCGAAGGCAGTTGTTTAACCAGCTGAGCCACCCAGGAGCCCCAAGATTTCTTATCAGCCAATGACAACAAAGTAAAACTGATTCCATCTACCTTATCATACTTAAAAAACTTACTGTATTTTAAATGTACATTGTAGTTGCTTGTAAATTCCACTGACAACAGGAAAAATGTTGTAGGTAACCAACCCATAGTTACGGTTAACTTATTGCATTGCAACCTTAGGACTTGATTTCAAATAGCTATATATAAAAAACCCCAACTGTCCAGTTTTGTTACTTTAAGACCTATAAAGCCATTTAAATCTGATTTTTGAGAACTGTCAACTGCTAGGTATGTGGGAGGTATCGGTAAACACTTGTTGAGTTGGACTGAGGAAGAATCATCTTACACAGTTTACTCATGAAGGAAGGAGTAATCAGAAGACTATTAACATTAATATTCCATAATAACATCTAAATGTAATGAAAAATAATACCCAAATAAGAGTTTCTCAAATTTCTCTTATCCTCTTGATTATTTGATATTGTACAGATAAAACTATACTTTCAAAATAGCTTTGAATTTGAAACACTAAATTTACACACCAAGAATCAGACACTAGCAAAATCTCATAGTCTGATTTATTTCTCTGTAATATATCTGTCTTGAGAACATCAGCAGGAATACACCAAAGAAATATGCCCCTCATGGGATCAACTATATAAAAAGACAGAACACATCATCAGCACAAAAATCATTATCCATCTAATTTCTCCCATTCTAGATGGCTCCGGTGAGCCCCTCCATCATTACTGACTAGGGTTAAGATAGACCTTAATGGATTAATTAAGCCAAAGCAGGACTGCACTGCAGGCCAAAGAGGAGGAGATCCTGACACAGACGAGGCAGCAACCCTGTTCATTCATTCAAATGTGCAAGACTTAGGTACTCCCTAGTGCTGTACATTTATATTATAAAGCAGTCTCCAAAAATAAGAGTTGGTGTCTGTTGTCTGGGTCTTCTCCTTGACAGTCATCAAAATGAAAGACTTGGGTGCTTATCAAAACTTCTCATGGAAGAAATCAAATGTTAAGACTTTCTTTTTCTTCAGGAATGCAGGGAGCATTTAGAAAAGAGATAAATCAACAGAGGCGGCACGGTCGGTTTGGTAATCAAGAAGCACCAGCCAGGGAAGAAGTTACTGTTTGGATGCCAGGGTGACTCTGAGAGGGCCAGGACATAGAATATTCACGAAAAGCTGAAAGCAAGACTTGTCCACAGCCATAAAGTCACCAGGGACACGACCAAAGGCAACTGTCAGAATGGAAACCCTGAGAATTGCTCATTTAAAGAGGATTTTGAAATGCAAATGCACAAGGAGAAGCCAATAATTCAAAGGGCACAATTTAAGATCTTTTTCTTTTAGTGAAGGAAGAGGAAAAAAAAAAAAAGAGAGGGAGAGGAAAAAAACAAACCAGAAGTGTTATACCATACGGGGCAGTTTACACTCTCTTTAATGAGCCAAATCAGTGTATTGATGACATGAAAACCTACCTGCTTGATGAGGACAATCAGGCTCCATCACATACAACATTTAAATATACAGGTACTAACAGGGAAAAAAAATCTACTAGAAACACCCTACTCTGGAAATGGTGGGGCTGACTAAGGCAGACTGTATTGTTAATATCAAGCACCAAGCATGCTCTATGAGTCTGGAAAAACATCTATGAGTCGACACTGGAACTGGCAGACCTCACTTCCACTTATGGTACACTTGAGTACGCTTAAAGATTCCAGAAGGGGGATCTGGAAGCTTTCTGCCTTCCTTTTGGAATTGCAGAAACAGGGCAGGCTCCCCTGGGGGTCAGGCTGCTCACACCATGTTGAATCCGTATTTAAATGATAATTAAAATGAAAAGACACCTATTTCCATGGCTGCCCTGAGTTTTAAGAGCAAGTACAAGTTTCCTGTTCCCTGCTAGAGTTCATTTGTGATTCTTGCATTAGGAGAAAAACTTGCGCAAAGTTCAAACAATAGCACATCTCTCAAAAACACATGACATTTCTCACTAGAGAGAAAGAATAGAATTTTGAAGTTGGAAGGCTTTCCTACCTTTGTGATTACTTAATCTAGTTATCTTGTAAATAAGGAAACTGAGGACTTGCCAATGGTCACAGAGTTAATTATGTAGCTAGCAATTTTATCAGTAATGAGCCCACAGACGGATTCAGGACTATTAGTGATCTGAAGGAACTGGGTCCCTTATGGACTTTTATTTAAACAAAGAATACACACACACACACACACACACACACACACACACACACCTCGAGAGGGAGGAAAGATCTACAGATACAGATGTGTGTGTATAAAATATATTGCAGGGCAGTAAAAACAGGATCCTGTATTGTAACACTGTCACGACTGTGGTCAAGAAGCCAGTGGCTCGATTAATTTATTCATTTGACAAACATTTATTGAGTTACAAATATATGCAAGTATTATGAAAGTGAAAAGTGTACGATGAGGTATGGTTTGTGTTGTTTCAAAGAGTTTTACATCTGCAACACAACCACCCAGAACAATCCGGAGTAGCTATTCTGGATGAATATAAAACGTAATCGTTGATTTTTGAGTCAGGAGAGAAGGCACAAACTCTGCATTACACTTTAGGCAGAGACTGGAAATAATCTGGAATATTTCTAACCCCACAAATCTAGACGTTGAGCCATCGATTTCAGCTGTTCCCAGCACTTGGCCATGTTTTTCCCTTCAGAATCTGCCCTAAGTAGCTTGGAAACAGGGCTCTTGAGGCCTTGCCGCTCTGCTTCCGCCTGGTCTCCGAGAGGGTATGTAGGTCAAGGAGGAGGGTGGGGCTGGGGACCAAGCAAGGAACCTGGCTGAGCCTGCATCCATCAGCTCCCGCACGCGACCTCATCTCGCAGTTATCTCCCTTACAGTTGTATGTTAGTACGCAGCAGAGCACGTGGATTTCCTTTCAGATGAACAGACACCAAGTGGCTAAAACCTAATGAATAGGTTAGACTGGGTTGGGTTGAAGCCAACCCGCTGGGTTGAAGCAACCTGGTTATGGAGAAAAATCACTAGTAGTAAGCTGAAGCCAAAGGAACGATCCTGTCACCCAGGCATTCCTCTTAAAAAGAAGGGAGGAGAATAATAACATTTGGGTGCCTACCATGTTCAGAGCCTATGCTAGGGGGATTTACGCATATCGTCTCATTGAAGCCTTATAAAAACTTTCTAGAGTCGAGATTATGATCCCCATTTCTTTAGGCAGAGAAACTGAGGCTCAGCAAGACTGTGGTTTGATGAGACTCACAAAGCAGAACACAGTTTGTGGCACTCATGTGTGGATCTGAGTTCGTCCATCTACAAAGCCTATGTTCTTGGCCAAAGTTTACTGAGAGGGAAACCCGAAGATGAAACAACTGTGAGTGCCACGGGCAGTATTTTTAGTGAGTGTCTGCTATACGGTGCTAAACTGTGTGCAGAAGTTTATACAAATATAAACACACATTTTCTGCCACCTTGACATTTAAATATGCTAACACGAACAAACTGACATTGGACCCAACGAAAAGAATATTAATGTGGAAAATTCAAATGATTCATGTACAAAAGAGTATTTTTTTAAGTTATAAAGTCAGTGTACCTGACATTGCAAAGATTTTAGGCAACTAATGCTAAAAAACATAAACAAACAAACAAACCTCTCCCCCCCAAATCTTTCAACACAAGAAAAACATGTGCCATCCCCACAAAAATCTAGCACAGTCAGTTCTTTGTTAATTGCCAATAGACAGTGATTTATCCTCAAAAATATTTGAAGGTGAGCCTCCAGTTTGTACTTAAGGGCTTCACGTTCAGTCCAGGGCTGATGTTACCACTGTCTCTTCTTACCTTGCTGTTGTAAAGCGTGGAAAGGGAAAGGTTTGGGTTTTCCTTCCACATAATAAAGGCTTAGCTGTGGGGAAAGGTGGTTTAAATGAAAACACTGAGTTTCTTTCCTAGTGGTAGGCTGGGGCACTGGGAGATGCCCCTCCTGCCTGGGCTCCACCACCCCCACACAGGAGCCTCCTCGCCTCATTTCATGCAGGGCAGAAAAAGAAAGGGAAGGAAAGAAAAGCATGAAAGGGTGTAGAAGAGGAAGACAGAGGAAGGATAGGGTGGGAAGTGGTGGTGACCTCCAGAGGGCTGCATGAAGTGAAAAAAGAGTGAGCTGAGGCAGCAGAGTGCCTTCCAGCTGGAGGTGGGGGTGCTAAAGGAGGGTGGGTGGGGGTGGGGCTGGAGGGGTAGGGGGGTGTATGGCTGCTACCATCAGCTCCAGAATTAAAGCCCTCTGTGGCCAGGATGCCACAGAGAGAGGGCAGGCACTGGACAGAGGTTGCCAAATGATGCCACAGTTTTCCAACCCCCTTTATACCACATATAAAAATCATTATTCTGAAAAAACTGTAACTTTCCAGAATATCTTCAAATGCAAGAAAAAGGTGCACTCTAAGATGAAATGTGATGTGAGAATAATTTATTATTTATTATGTTACAATCCTTTATTTATAATTATTATCTAACTATGACACTGCAGGCTTTCAGTGCCCCCTTGGTAATCAGGAGTTGACAACATGCCACTCTCACTGCCTTGTTAAAGAAATAAAAAAGAGCAATTGAGGTAGACAGGGATTAATTGCATTGTAATAATAAGAACACATGACCGATATCCCAAAATCAACAACAAAAATGTCAATAGCGAGGTCCTAAGACCCTGGGTCTTTGTTTGATTTTTCCAAACTCAGGGCCAAAGGTGAGATTTAGGTTGTAAAGGGCCCTCAAAAGATAGCACTGACAGCCTCTGCAGGTGAGCCTTTTGTGAATCAAATTTGTGGCTGGGGTTCTACAGATTCACCCATGCTGGAAACAGCACTCACATCAGCTTTCCCTGAGAGCCACGCGTGGGAAGGAAAGGGTAGGAAAGGAAGCATTAGCACCCCAAATCTCCAGTCATCTTCGACCACTGTGACACGGGTTAGCTGAAGGCCACGGAGAATAACGGACGAGCAGTCGTCTCTTTCTTATACTGACAGAAGAGGTGGGGGGAAACCACACACTTGTATTTTGCTAATGTAAAAGTCCCAGTGGAAACATTAGCACTCAAAGACATTAATGTGGATTTAGGACACTCCCTGAAGGATTTTGATTCCATTAGAAAAAAAAAAAAAAAAAGACGGTGACAGATATAATCCTGCTTTGATATGTTTAATGCCATTTAAAGAGAAACTGCACCCATTTACCTCCGGCCGGGACACCAAGAGTTCAAAAAGTGAAGAATCATTCCTCTGTGCAAAGAAAAAGCTTGGAAAATATTATGTGAAAATTAATTTGGCATGCTTCTTTGAAATTTTAGATTTCTGGGATGAGCAAATGGGTACAGTTTTCTTTTAACTGTTTTTGAACACCATGTGTTGAGAAGAAAACAACAGAATGGCAATTGCTCATCCAAAATGCTAACTTGTGGCATGGCACAGTCAAGATGGCCTGCCACAGCCAAAAAGCAGGTGTGCGCTATGCCTCTCACTTCAGCAGCGCGCATGCCACATGGCCCCGCTTTCGGCAACCTCTCGCATTTGCTTTTGGAACCTTTCTGAGGGGGACAGTAAACATGACTCAACAGAATGTCTAGCCTAGGAGGGAATGGCTCCCCCGGCTTTCTGGGAGACAGATTCTCTGAGGAAGAACCAAGGAAAAACAGGAATAATTTGTATCTATTTTGGAATTCTTTGCCATATCACGTCCTGTGACCTAGCACGAAAATGACTGGTTTCAGATCAGTCTGTGTGGATGAAATTTATGATTTAATCAAGTTAGAGAGGAATGGTGACGCTTTTGTGTGGCTGGAGAGAACCGATGAAATCGGCCGTCTCGTTTGGGCTGAAGACACAGTTCACGGGGCCGATACAGATTATAAGCACCTAACATGATAGCTTAGAGTAATAAATTAGCCCCTCACCCCTGAGCTTCATGAAAAAGTTCAAAACATAAGATGTACGAAATTATTTGGTCCGCTGGGATGCCAAAGCTTCCTCAATCTACATTATGAATCTATTATGCCTGTTCCAGGAATTAAAAGTTTTTTTTATACAGACATAGGTTTCATTAAACTACGTAACAGTTCTATGAGGAAGAGGAGACAGAAAAAAAAAAAAAAGAATTTCCACTGCCCCGTAGGAAGCTGAAGAGACCAAACTGAAGCTCAATACAGTTCTTAAGCCTATGCCAGGTACTGCTCAGAATGAAATCCCAGGGGGTGCCTGGGCGGTTCAGTCATTAAGCATCTGCCTTCAGCTCAGGTCATGATCCCAGGGTCCTGGGATGGAGCCGGGTATCAGGCTCCATGCTCAGTGAGGAGCCTGCTTCTCAGCCTCCCACTCCCCCTGCTGTGTTTCCCCTCTCGCTATGTCTCTGTCAAATAAATAAACTCTTAAAAAAAAAAAAAGGAATGAAATCCCAGGACAACTGTACTGTGGGGGTTGACAGGGTCTGAACATAAACGTGTAGATGGGACTCAAAATGATGATTTTAACATAAAGAAATGGGGTATCGCTGCTTTATTCTATGATTTAAATTAATCACTCAATGATCATTTATTAAAAGCCTACTATGTGCAAATACTGCCAGCCAAGAATAGGGAAGAATTAAACCTATAAACACTAAATTTGAAAAAAAAAAAAAATCCTTACCTTTACAGATACAATTGAGTGCTGTTCTCTGTAGGCTAGCTCTTGGGCAGGCATTCATGGAGTTCGAAAAGAGTTTGCTGCCAAATCCTTGCATGCTATTGTTAATTTGACTTATTAAAATTACTGTATTTACTATGTACCTTTTAATTCTGCTGGTACTTTCTAGGTGTTGGAGGGGATACAAACTGTGTATAAACACAATCTCTGTATTTATGAAGCTGACTGTGCAGTGGTAGGAGGAATGAGACACATATAAACATACTCTGGTAGAGAACAGTATGTAATCAGTGCCACATGAGACATATAAATAAGTGCTTTAACAGTTGGGAAGAAGGAAGACCTTCTGGCTATGGAACAACCCCTCCACAGACTTGCTAAAATGGTTCACACACTAAAAGGAAGGGTCCTGGACCATGCTTCAAGTTAACTAGCCATCACTGCACAGAGGGATTTAGCTGGACTGTGAGGGGAGGGATATGTACTCTGTGTCCACAGCACCTCTCACACTGAATTGTCTATACTATAGCTGATGTTTACCGAAAGCGTGCATGGATGAAAGAGAAGGCCACGTGGATGCCAGGCCGGGTCAGTATCCCGCATCAGTCCTAGATCTAAATGATCATCAATGCCCTATTAGAAGCTGACATTGTAATGACATGATTTTCTTCCCATACTTGTGTGAAAAGTTTAGTCCTTTACCCACTCTAGAGGGATGGAAGGTGTGAGTCAGGGTTTCATCCTTCCAAGTGAGGAAACACTTTGTCCATGGTATAGGTATCACAGTGTCTGTCAGAACAGCAACAAATGAATTCCCTGCCAGACCCTCAGGACGGTGAGTCAGAGCGCATGCACTCGAGAAGTGATGACAGTGAAAAAGGGGCACGGCTCATGTGTGGTGGTCCTTACAAGAAGGCAGGTCCCATGCGCGAGGAAACAGAATTTGGATGTCGTGGCTTCTAGATCAAGGTTCTATCTACAGAACCACCTTCTTTTTCTATTTTTCTTCTTCTTGGGGATACTCTAGCCCTTTGCATCATAAATAGTGGCCTTCTGTAGTTGATGTGTATGTGTGTGTATGTGCGTGTGTGTCTATTTAAGGGGGAGGATGGCATTACTGATGTGCTTTTGTAAAGGATTCAAGGTTGTCTGGATCCTCAAAGAATGCAATTGGAAAAAAAAAACAAACGACTGTTTCTTTGATTCAATGGTGCTTACATTTGGGCAGAGTTTTCTTTTTCCATCCTCAGATACAGTATTTGAGACAATCTGCCCACAATGGAAAGCTTTTAGAGCTTCAAAAGTGTAGGCGAACCAAATCAGAATTAATCTCTGTGAAAATGGAGACTCAGGCACATGGAAAAAGTTTAGAAAGGAATCCAGGCAAGAGGCAATCCCACAGAAAGCTGTCTGACATCTTTCCCAATTCCAGGTGAGCTAGAGCATGACAGGTAAGGAAGGGGCGTGAAGAGTTCTAGCCCCTCATATGATCCATTGTCTCACCTGCACACATAGAACTGGGGTCTCTGTTGCGAGAAGGTCCAGCTGATTTACTTCCCTGTCCTGTGGTCTGACTGTGTGAACCTAACTAAGGGAAGGCTAACTAAGGGAAGTCTAGGCTAATTGGGGCCAAGATACAATGGCCAATAGCTATTCACTCAAAAACATGACCAGATCAGTCTGCAGGGTAGCTGCAGCAGCAGTGTTTGCTTTTTTTTTTAATTTAAAGATTTTATTTATTTGAGAGAAAGAGAAAGAGGGTGAAAGAGCATGCAAGAAGAGGGGGGCGGGGGGAGAGGAGACTCTCCGATGAGCTGGAAGCTGGATGTGGGGATGTGGGGGCTCCACTCCATCCCAGGATCCTGGGATCATGACCTAAGCCAAAGGAAGACATTTAACCCACTTAACCGACTGAGCCACCCAAGCGCCCCATTGCTTTTATTATCATATTAAAAGCTGTGCATTTTTGGGGGGGGGAAGCTCTTAAAAAAAAAAAGTCCTTGCGAACCACGGAAGCACGAATGATAGAAGGTAACAATGATCACCTCTGAATACTTGGTATGTGCCCAGCAGGTTTTTTATATGTGGATTTCTTCACATATGCTCTCTATTTGATCCTCATACCAACTAGGGAAGATTTATATTTTGCTCCTTCTCTTTGTAAGGAGTTTAGGGTTCAGAGAGGTTAGGTGACTCTCCTCCCGTCACACAGTTAGAAGGGGCTAAGCTGGGACACAAAGCCTGTGCTCTTCTCTGTGCCTTGTGCTTTTTGTGGCATGGAATCAGTGTTGGAGGAACTCTGCCCAGCATCTCTGGTTAGCAGAGTGAATTGCTTTTATCATTTGCCAACATGTCATAGAAAAAAACCAACACAACAAAAAAATTAAAACTCCTGGCTCTAGGAGATTTCCTATCTACCACCTGAAATTTGGCTTGGTTTCGTATTTGAGTATCTGACAATCTTATAGAAAGTCTAACAAGAATGAAGAATTTTTCATTTATGCCAGCTCCTACATTAGTTAAAAATCTTCTTCCTATATAACATTGTGCCCAGGGAGCTCTCTCACGGCCAGAAACTCATCTGAAAATGCTGAAAAGTCAGAATTTGGGGCCTATCCGAGGACTAATGTTACCAGCTGTGAGTCGGCTTGAACATCAGTAATATGATATTTCCCGCTACAATTTGATTTGGTTAAAATGTGTTTGAAGTTCACCCTTTTATTAACTAGAATTACCACCTCCTGTAACTGGAGGGCCCCTGAGAGCAGGCTACTAGTGCAATCCAACCTCCCACCTGCCATCAGTGCATTTCCTGGCAACAAATACTATTAAATTGGTAACTACAGAAATAGGTCAAAATGTCTTTTCAATAGTTGCTAATGTTCTCCTAATGCTCCATCGCCTGCCTTTGATTCTCCTGCTAACATTTTCTTTCACATCACAGCAGCAACAACTAGTGAAAAGAAAAGACTAGAACGTGGAGAAAAGCTCACAGAGGCAAACGGAGGTGCTCTTAGGAGTTCCCCAAATGGTTGGAAAGAAGAGCTACATCTTCCTCGTGGCTGAGGGCCCCAAACTCAGCTCTGCGTGTGAGTTGGGTGACCAGGGGAAAAAAGCCACGTCCCATCTAAGTATTAATACCCATCTCTACAAAAGAGGAAACTCAAGGTGACTGATTATTCAAATCTGCAAAATGCTCTGAGTTCACAGGAGGTAGGAGCCTTGATTTGTCACAAAGCAGTCAGTTTTAAACTTATTTACTCTACTTTCATAACCATACCCATTAGGGCCTTGACTATCCAAGATAGAAACTTATTTTCATAAAAAAAAAAAATGTTGGGCACCTGGGTGGCTCAGTGGGTTAAGCTGCTGCCTTCGGCTCAGGTCATGATCTCAGGGTCCTGGGATCAAGCCCTGTATCAGGCTTTCTGCTCAGCAGGGAGCCTGCTTCCTCCACTCTCTCTCTGCCTGCCTCTCTGCCTACTTGTGATCTCTCTCTGTCAAATAAATAAATAAAATCTTTAAAAAAAATGTTACTATGACATATTTTTGTAACAGAGACCCTCTGCAATCATCTGGGGTTTGATTATTCACTGTGTAAACCTACATTTTTTCCTACTCTCTCGCTCACCCAGGAAGAAAGTTTGCTTTTCTGAGTTCACATCACATATGTGACCAAAGAAGATGAGGGTGGGTGGGTACAGTTTCACGCGTACTTGGGGGATTCGAGGCAGAGGAGTTTAGCTCAGAAGGGACAGCCACCTACAGTAAGCAGGGAGCAGACACACCCTTGTTAATAAGGGTCGGTTCAATTTCCAACCCTTCTTCTGAAATGCAAACATCCTGTAGGGTGGTTAAGCCATTCACATACCTCCTGCTCTAAGCACTTCAACCCGGAGAGAGCTACCTTGGTTTCAAGCTTTGAGCTGGAGCTAGGGGAAAGGATGGAGAGGCAGAAAAAGGAAGTCAGATTAACATACGGACTGTGGGCCCTGGAGGCAGAGGAAAAGAGGAAGGGAGTGGCTGTGATTGAAAAGGACTCAATTTCCTTTGCCATTTTTGCCCTGGGCCTTGTCTGGAGATGCCAGGCTGATGAGTAAAGGTTTTGGGCTCTTCTGCTGTGCCATGGTCGTGCTGGTGCTAGACACAGAGCAACGTTGATTTAAAAACTTGCAAACTTTGGCCTACCTGGTTCAGGCAAGGATGGGGTATTCCAATCTACAGTTTAAAGTTACAAAGACTACACTGTCTAGGATCTCTCCACCAGATTCCTCTGCTTTCCTTCCTTTCACAGGAAGGGAGAATAAACCTCGGGAAAAGAGGGTGGGGGGAAGGAGCCAGGAGAGGTGGAGGAAGCTGACCCTTCCTGAGTTTCTGCTGGGAGTGAGGCTTAGCATTAAGTGAGCCTCTCTCTGGATCCTCCCAACAACTCTGGAGGCATTATCAGTTGTAGGAAGGATTTTAAGAGGTTCAGAAGCTAGCTAGCCTAAGGAGACCAGTCGTGTTCTTTTTCACACATAACTCCCCCTGCTCCTAGTTCCTTCCTCCTGCATATTTCCTCCTCCACCTGCTTATGGACACTTAGAAATTGGTTTGTGGACCATTCATTTAGAATAGATATTTTAGGAACATTGAGGATGCCCTGAGTTGTCAAAAGCATACCTGGCTAAGACTCCGGAGACTTGGGTTCTTCTTGTGAAAGCCTGGTTCTAACGACTATCACTGTGGACAGGTCCATGAATCTCCAGGGGGTCTAATCCAGACCCATCTTAAAATTCTGTCATTCACACTCCTCGAGGTGGTAACAGGGGTTGGTGTGTCTGTACAAAATTTAGCAAAAATCACTATTATTAGGTGCCTTAAATAGACTAAAGAGAGGAACTTCATCCCTCTGATGCCAATTTGCAGCATGAAGGATGAAAGCACCGCTATGGGCTGAAGGCAGGAGAGGGAGCAAGAAGGCTGGAACACAGAGCTCTAGTGGGCTGCAACGGCGGGAGGCTAAGAGACAGAAGCCCAGGGTCAGAGCTGGGAGATCAACTTGTTTTTAGAATACCCTGTTGTGTCTAATAGCATAATGCTTGGGAAGTCCTAGTCTAAGATAACCTAAATGTTCCATGTTCTTTTTTCAGTCTCAATAGTGGTTGACACCTATTTTAATCACCCAATAAAGGGCAAAGACTTCACTACCACAACTATTTCTTCCAAGTATCAACCTCTAGCGAAAAGATACTTGGCTGAGACAAGACTACTGAGTTTCTGATTACAAGACAAGACCATCTTGATTATAATCATCTCGAGTTGTCTGGAGGATGGAAAGAGTGATGGGTTCTTCGGAACCACATTATATGGACAGAAATCTTCTAAGTTTAACACAAGAATTAGCTTCTGATGAATCAAAAGAGGATCATTTTCAGTAAGAAAAGACATGTGCCTGTTACCTTCAGTGGGCATGCCAGGAAAACTGAAATTCCACATACGACCAGCTACATAATTTGTAGGGCTCAAGGCAAAATGGAAATGTGGGGCCCCTTATTCAAAAACCATTAAGAATTTCAAGACAGCAACAGCAGAGCATTAAACCAAGCATATGGCCCTCCTAATCATGGGACCATGAGCAACTGTACAGGTTGTGCGTCCCAGGAAGGTGGTCCTGATTCCAGTTACTGTTTTCACGAAGCCAAGGCAGTCCCATAATTACCAAGACCAAAATTAAGAAAGGTGCACTCCTGCTCTCAAAACTCTCAGTCAATTCTCTCTTCCTAGGGTAAGGACGCAAAGGAATCCGGCAGCAAGGATCAGAAAAATCTGGGGTCTGCCAACATGTTTGATAGATTGCAAAGGCACTGGCTTCTGCTACACTTGTCACAGGCACTAATCCCCACTTCTGTCACAACCCAAAGATGCCCAGGATATCAATGTCTGGGAATTGACACATAGTTTCTGAAAACACAAATTTCCGGGAAAACACACAGACACACAGACACAGACACACACACACACACACACGCATGCACACACAGACACACACACACAACAAAACAAGCAGAAGTTCCTAAAAAGAAGCGGAGTTTCCTGGATGTAAGTAAGTCTTGTCCCTGATATCTTTCTGGCCTAACCTTGAGCAGTTCTTGAACAAGTGCACACAGGCTCAAAGCACAGGTAAGTTATCACAATGACTCTTTTCAGTTTGGGGAAAAATACAAGAAACAGGAGAACCTGGTCATAGCCCAGTAGAAACTCCTTGTTTCACTAACAGTATGTTTTCTCCCTCTCTCTCTCCTGATTGTGCTAAATTGGAACTGTGACTTCACTTTCCATGGAAGCCAGTTTCTCTTTCCTGGATGCTTGTAACAGACCAGAGAAAAGCTAGCAGAGGGTACCTATCATGTTAACAATATCACATTTATTTATCTTCACCTGTCTCCCTCCCCCACCCCCCTGCCAAGTCATTGCCATTCCACTGAGGTCTATGTATAGGAAGCAGAGATTGAAAAAGAAGCAAAATGAACCCAAAAGTACAGTAGCAGTACAAAATAGATGAAAGTGGCCTCTTTTCCAATGTTCTTAGGGGCTTTATATAAACTAAGTCTGACTCTCATTGGGACAGACCCATAGCCTTGGCAGATGCCTAGAATGTCTGTATAGGTTAAAGCTTATCCTCTCCTTATCCTTGTCCCATTTTCTAAAAAATAACTGTCTAATATAGAGAACAAGTTCGTTCGTTCTTACAGCCAGAATTGTACTTTTATACTATACCTTGATTTAGGACTTTTTTTTTTTTTTTTTTTTTTTTTACTCTATCTATTGGCAAAGCTAATCATTTGTTTTGCTTAGTAGGCTTGTACTGACTTTAGTAAGGCCACACGGGTCCATAAGTAGATAGAAATGTGTTTGAATCTCTATAATCATGCTTAGATTTCCAAAAGTCTTCCATTTCACAGAAGTGACAGAGGCTCAGTCATCATTTGCAAGTGTTTTAACGACTGGTAATTAGCTAAGGTCTTTAAAAAAAAAGTGATTGACCTTCGCAACAGTTGCATATATGAAATCCCGATTTGTTTATTTTTAAATCGTTCTCCCCTGCTGTAAATAGATAACTATAATATATACATTTATATACATGTGTACAATCAGCCTTAGCAATACCGCTGTGAGGGAGATGAGGATAGATGGTTTTCTATTTATTTGACAAATGCACTATTACATAGCTGGGTTAAATGATTTGTCCTGTTAGGAAAGGTGGAGCTGGCCTCCCCCCCGCTTCCTGCCATCACAACTGCTCTCAATGTTATACCACTCTGGAATCAGGCAGCCACTATTGTTTTCAGGCTACCTGATTGAAAGGTGGGGCAAGGCAATTTTCCAAAAAAAGTTTAACTCTTTCTTCTCTTTCTCATACTTCCTTATTATCTCTTCCCTCTGAGATGATTATAAACAATTGATAAATGTGGCTGCTGTATGTTTATCCTTGCTCTTCATGGGCTCTAATGGGTTTTAGTTCTCAAGAGGGCATAAGAAAAAAAAATTACCTCCAAAATAGAGATAAATAAAATAAACAAAATAGTGATAAATAAAGCTGGGACAGTGGATTTGAGTTAATGTCCCTCATGGAAGTTGGTACAAGTGAGGTCTCGGACTCCCGTTTCACAAGAGCTAGTCCAGAGCTCTGAAGGGATATAACAGGAGCGAGGGCTTTTGGAGGCAAGATCTGCTCATCGATACACTTGTTGTTCTCTTGGCATCCCAAAAAAGGGTCAGAGCTTTCGCTGCCTCTTTCAGCTTCAGCTTGCTGCTCTCCACTGTACATTAAGGCTGCATCCTCTAAGTCCTGACCTTAGTCTTTCTCTATTTTGGTACATATTTGCATGTCACTTACGGTGCTGTATTTGATTTAAAAAAAAAAAGGCCTGACTGTTATTTGGCCAGGGAAAGACTATTTTGGTATTCTTTTTTAACTCCTTATTACCTCTTTTGCTGACTATTTGTGGGAATAAAAACTATCTTAGGTTTCCTGCCACTTCTCATGCTTCTGGTTAATGTTTCCCAACGTTATCTGGTACATTTGTAGGGAATACAATTTTATTTAAATACAACCTAAACAAAACATAATTGTGAAAGAAAACCAAGAGGGAAGAACATAGATAATGAATTTTGAAGTTAAATGTAGTAAGTTACTTAATTCTGAAATATCTGCCGTTCTCACTCATTTATATCATCAGAATGTAACACAGCTGACAAAGTGGTTATCCATACGAAGGTTTTTTTGTTTTGTTTTATTTTAACGAAGGGACAGAATTATGAGTCTATTTTTTGGTGATAAGAGCTCTCACCCCTGCAGCACACTAGCCCCTAAGCACCATCTGCTGTGCGAAGGCAGCTTCGGTGAGTCCTCCTGGAGGACACGGCATTATCAACATGATCAAGAAAGCTGCTTCTGTTTAGGACCCAGGCTTCGCAGAGGGTGGCCTCCGTGTCCTCAGAACCTTGCTGGCTGTCATCCCATCAGGTACCCAGTCTGCAGTTGCCACTCAGACGTGGAGAGTGTGTGCGTGGGGACGACACACAATGGGCCAGGAAGGGACACAGAGCTCTGTCGTACCAGTACATTTATTGTAAGGAACTAGTTATGCTGCAACGGCTTTGCTCTTTTATATTCCAGGCAACACGCCGGTGAATATAATTCATAATGAACATATTCAACATTTTCCCATCAGTTCAATACATTATTCATAAATATTAGAGATGGAAAAG
Organism: Mustela putorius furo; assembly: GCF_011764305.1. Lineage (NCBI taxonomy): Eukaryota > Metazoa > Chordata > Mammalia > Carnivora > Mustelidae > Mustela > Mustela putorius. Next base: position 39,479,168 of record NW_025421987.1, read on the forward strand.
ACCTAGTAGATTACTGAGTCCAAACCGCCTTCCTGCACCTCCATTTCCCCCAACTGTTGATGCTAGCTCAAAACAACGGTAACAACAACAAATCACACAGGGAAAGCAACAAATTCACAATTTTTATGAGTAAAAGGGAAAGCTCCAAAGAAGAAGCCTGCCTTGAGAGTGGGGAGGTCTGAGGCTTTTCCTTCCTGCCGGTGTGGCTCACTGAGGACTAGGATTCTGGGCGGCTCTTTGCCGTGAAGACGGGCCAAGGAGGGCAATGCCCATTTTTCCTCTTGAGAATCCAAATTCAGGGGAAAGCCCCAGAGGCTATACCGTGTCCCGGGCTAAGTGCTTACTATCTGTCTCAACAACCTGGTGTGGACTCAGGCGTTCTTCTCTCCAGTTAGAACTTGAGATACTGACAATAATGATGAAAAAAAAAAGTATAAATAAATAGAAAGTTAAAACTACTAGAGAATGCTCCCTGGGATTATCTGTACTATCAAGATAGGAAAACTCTGCAGATGCTACTGTCTCTCTGGAGGAATAAATGCTTGCATTTTAATATTCTCAGCAGCTGGTTCCTGTTGAATACCATCAGGATGATTCAGCCACCCACCAGGAACACCAGTAACAGCAAGTGCACACACAGAAATCTGCAAAACTTTCTTCTCTTGATGCCAACCCCATTACTCTGGCAAAGTGAGAGCCCTTTATTGAATTACCAGTTCTACTAAATGTGACCCTTTCCCCTCTGGAATACCAGCACACTCGGAAAGAAATGGAACTTTTGGCTGGGTAAGATGCAACATTCTTTCTGACTTGAGCATACCCTGCTGTCACTCTCTCGTGGCCACAGTCATGTGGTCTGCTCCTTTAACATGCTCTCATCATTCGCTGGAATCTTGAAGGACCAGTGAGGTCCGTACGTACCCCGAGTCCACCTTGCATGCCACGGCACTATTTAACGCTGGTTCTTTACCCTGGCCAGCCTCTGGTTATTTTCTCACTTCCATTTTTCAGAAGTTTCCCCTTGCCAGAGAATGTGGTTGCATGCCAGGACAGACAGAAATGTGTAGATGAATTGCGTTGACCATAGCCATCACTCATACAGAATGACCACGCCATACTCAAGTTAGATAAAAAGCCTAAATGGGCCCCCTTCTTCAAACAGACCAGATTAGATAGAAAGGGAAAAAAATGCCAAAGATGATAGCTAGCTATCAAAACTGCCTCACTGCCTCATTTTCAGGTCCCCAAAGGAAAATCTAAGGACATTCAACACAGAGTCAGGTGCTCTCAACAGCCATGAAAATATACGGCTAGAGAGGGAATCTATAAATGTAATGAATACACAATTGGCTTATAACAGATACAACTAAAATTAAATTCAGTATCTTGACCTGCTCTCCAAAGTGAAAGTTTCTAGTTCAGGCTACAGACAGAGGTACAACAAGCTCATTAATCATATGAACCAGGACTATAAGCTGACACTTCTGGGGATGTTGGGAAGAGCAATCCTCAGTGGTTGGGGAGTCCGTGGGGAACCCGAATGAGAATGCGGCACTGGCCACAAGCGGCCACTATTCTAAACTCCCAGGAAACAAAGTAAGGATCTCCGTTAGGAAGTAACAGACCCTACTGACTTGCACAAGAAGAATCAATATACTTTTTATTCAGTTCCTATTATGGAAAAGTCACTGCGTTTGTGTTTGTTGCTTGAGGAGATAATGAACTCCATGAGATCAGCCTAGGACCCAAAGAAGAATGTTGTTGGGAAAGAACTGCAGAGAAGGGAATATTAGTAACAGTAGTGGTAACAACAACAAGGATATCGGATGATGGCCACATGGCAAGCATGTCATACACTCCTTCATAAAATTCTTACACTGTTTCAGCAAGGTGGTTATCATTTTCCCACTTACAGACGTGCATAGTGAGGCCCAGTGAAATGAAATGCATTGCCCCAAATTACATAGACCTGTTCCTTACGTTGCAAGTAAATTCTTAACATTACAGATAAATACCAAGATGACTAATCTATAAGACAAAATATGACAAGAGCCATTAAAAGATAGAGGATTGTAGAAATAACACCAGGAAAAAGTAACAGGGATGTGAAAATGTGGCATGTGCTTAGGAAACAAGGATAGCCTGGTCTGTAATGCATTGAAACTTGTTGACTCAGCACCCTCTGATTATAACTCCTACTTTGATAAGATAATAAGAGACACCCATCTGTACAAAAAGATTTCTAGGAAGAAGGACATCTTTCCAAAAGATCTGACTACTCTTTCTCGTATTTTTTTCCTTTCTCTTCCGTTCTTCCTTTCTTTCCTTCTCCCCTTCTTTTTCTTTCTCTTCCTCCCTCCCTCCCTCCCTTCCTTCCTTCCTACCTTCCTTCCTTCCTTCCTTCCCGTCTCTTTCTCTTTCTTTCTCCCTCCCTCCCTCCCTTCTCCTCTCTCTCTCTCTTTCTTTCTTCCTCTCTCTCTCTTTTGGTGGGCCCAGACAGAACAGAAATGAAATACAAAGTATCCCCGGAGGAGATATGAGTGTGAGGGGAGCACTATTAACAGCAGAGGGTGTCCAAAGAGTGCAAGATCTGGGTACATTTTCTTTTATTCCCCAGACTACCTGATCCTGAACACTCTATTTGCCCCTGCCCCATTACGTTAAGATTATTGGTACAGTGGTAGGAACCCAGAAGGATTGGATTCTTTGTTCTCTTCCTCAGTTACTTTGGGTATAACATCTACTCTTTATTTTTATAAAAATTGTGTTAGGGGTCAGAATGTGGTGTAGGAGCGGTAGCTAGAAAGCCAGAGTTCTAAGATAATTTACCTTTCTCATCTTGAGAAAGTTTTGTCACTTCTCTGTTTAAATTTTCCTATCAGCAAAGTAAGTGGTTTCAGCCCAAATAGCATTCTTAATCTGTTAACAACGCACCCTCCCGCCCCTTTCCTTTTGATGAAAATAAAACCTTATGCTTTTCTGAATTCTTTTTCACTCTTCTCTAGTTAGACCCCTGGTTCACAGAATGCACTGTACGGCACCACTAGTCAAGAGGAATTGGAGGAGCTTTCCTTTTAACTTGTTTTAAAATATAAGTCATTGTACTACATAAAAATACCAATTTTCTCAAATTCTACAGGGTGCTGGAAGCAGGTATTCAGTATTTGGTTTTTTTTTTTTGTTTTTTTTTTTTTTTTTGTTTTTTCTGGAGAGTTTGCTCACCCCCTCACCCATATTGAGATATCTAAGGCTCCTTCAAGCTCTAAGATGCAATGATTATGATTCTATGATGCTGACATTTGCTTCGTCGACACTTAAAGCAGAGCTTTTCAACTTCAAACAACAGCATAACAAGTTGCTATAACAATTACACTTATATGAATCTTTAGGCAGATGGGGACAACAGCTCTTTACAACTAAAATCACACCGGACAGCCCAAGCTTTAGGAGGGTGTGAAAATTCTCAGCAAAGGTGAATTCTTCAGTTAATTATATCCTATAGGAAAAAGTCTTGCCTTCCCATTTACTTATAAAACTGACTAACTCTTTTTTTTTTGTTGGTGGGGGGGGGGGAATGTTAATTTTCCAGCTAACCACAGGCTGGAAACATCCACAGTAACTTTAATCACTAGTCCCCACTCTGTCGGAGTTCCCGTGTCTCACCCTCCTAACCTTGCCCGTTGAGTTCATCCTTACTGATGTAATCATACATGCTTCTTTGTAGTGACATTCGCCACAGTGCTCATTTAGAATTATCATCATTTCTACTGCACCCTAGGTCAACGAGATTAAATGTGCTTATGCAATTTGTTGTCATTTTAATTTTTTCAGCTAGGGCTTCTTCATCCAGAAGGACAATTTATTTTATCTGATCAATATGTAACTAGCCAGTTAAATGACTCTGGAAAAATTGGTAGAAAAATCATTCACTGGGGCAAAATCTTGTATTTAGAGTGGTTTTTATAAACCTGGACAGTGGCATTTCACTGACCTTGAATCCACAGGTCCAAAATTTATTAGCGTAAACTTAGTCTTTCAGTCTATTAAAGCAATAAACATAAAATATGCATGATTTGTATTTATGTGTGTGTGGAATTTAATAAACTCGTCGAGAGTCAGGTATTTTTAAAGAAATCTCTGGCCTGTTCCACACTGACTAATTCACCGATTTCCAGATAAAGCTGAAAATATTCTTTTTGCTGTGGCTTAAACTTTTTTTTTTTTTTAATAAATACAGTACATAGACTGTAAAGTAGCAATGTGATTCCCTGTGACATTCTACATATTCCTTGACTTTGCTCTCTCTATGCTCAGGGGTCAGGGGATGCAAAATAAATAAATCCACAACAGTTTAAATCTAAGAATTTGGCTAAACTCTGAAAACATAGCCTAATAGACTCAAAAGCTTGGCATCTCATCATTGCTTTATATTATAAGGCTGACAATGCCACCTTATAAAAGATATATTCGTTTATTTTCCTGTTCGATCAAAAGTGAGGGTTTCAGGAATGGGAATGGATTACAGATCGTTCTCTCCTGGTTATTTTTGGCTTTAAGTATATTGATCATTTTATCATTTTCTTGTTTTAAACTGCTTTAAACACAGCACAAATGTTATTCTCATCATGCCAGAAATGGGTTTGGAATTGATTTTGAGTTTCCGTCAATTTTACTCTTTGCTCTCTGAGAGAAGTTTTTCACTTGCTTAAATTCGAAAGGATAGTTTTGTTCAAAAGATGTCAGAGTACAACCTTTAGAGATCCTCAGCTGGACAAGAAAGCTCACATTTTTCTACTTTACAGAAGAATAAAAAATCATGAATTTATTACCATGGACTTTATTGAAATTAGTGAGGAATCATTCATACGAATGCAATTTCAAGGGCTTCCTCCCTCTTTCTCTTCATATAAGTGTTCGACAAAAGCGTGTATCTTCTGAGAAGCCAGCCTGATTGGTCCAGGTTGGCACTGTTTCAGTGTTTGGCCTACGGCGGCTGCTTAGGAATAATTTTGTCTCATCCTCTCTATTTTCCTGGACCGTATCAGACTCAGACACGTGGTATGCAAAGGAAATCCAAGTCCCTTAAAAATGCTATTTCTTTGGGTACTAAAGCCAAGCTGAGTTCTACTTTGGCCAAATGATCTTATCAAGATTTAACAAGAGATATGCAGTAATATCTACAATCTGTGAGCAGACATTCACTAAGGAAGATAATTTACTACATACAGAATACATACAGAATACATATATTTTCCCTCCTGCAAGCAGGGAAGGACACGATCGAACTTATTCTATTGGTGCTGAGAATAACAACACCGACACGGATTTTATGGCAATTATTCATTTCAGTTAATTTAGAAAGAAATAAACAAGCAGTTCTTTCCATATTAAAACAGATACTGGAGATCTATTTTCAGTTATTGCTGAAAATATTTTGGCTTCCATAAAGGCACCTTACTAACACAGCTGCTTTGCCCTCCTCTGCGCTGTCACAATTCAGAATTTGTAACATTTCAGCCAGGTTCTCTAGACTAATTGGATGAAACAATTGCATTGCAGTGTTAAGATGCCTTTGCAGAATCAAATGAGAGGAGCTCTGCACAGTTCAGAGAGCCTGGAAGATCTGTAACGAACACAGCCCAAATCCTCCATGTTCCGTACATTTTTCTGCATTTAAAGTAATAATCACTTGGATAGTAAGTGTTAGGATTTAACTTCGCACTTAGGACTATTAACAAACATAGGGAGGAATTTAGATCCACAAACTTCATTTCCCACTCCGGTCTGTCTTCTCGCCTGCACTATGCTTCGCGTTTCGGAACAAATGCCTCATCTCTTCTGAAAAGTGCCAGGAAATCTCCTCTCCAGCTCTCTGGGCCCTTGATTTTACATGTGTAGTAATGACACACCTTGAGACAGAGAGCCCCACAAGCTAGAGTGGGACGTTCATTTAAATACAGACTTAGGGGGAAGAGCTCCATCTACTGCATCAGTTGGATCACAGTTTGCACCCTACAGTTATCCCATTCACTAGTTTCAACCTCTCAGAGGCTCTGGAGAGAATGAAAAAGTTATAGCCCCCAAACCGCTTTGAGTCAGGCCCTTTTGAGTATTTCCCAGATATTCTGAGCCCCTTTCCTTCACCCTTCCCAATCTCCAAAGCTTTCTATGTTTCAGAATAAAAGAAAAACGGGATGCTTTGCTATATAAACCATCCTTGGAAAGAGGCAGGAAGCCATGGGTTACTGAAGGAAAAGCCCTATAGAGCGAAGGGGGAAAGCAATAGAGAGAAAATCACTCTACCTGGCTGGCTGAGCAGCCCAGGTAAAAAGCAAAGAGAAGCATAGCCTACTTACTCCTGCCTTGCATCATTGCGGGGAAGTCTGCAGCCACCCAGGATCAGGTCTTCTGGGCTCTCCCCAGCTGCACAATGTTGTTGTGGCATTGGGAATTTGCTGTGGCTTCGTAAGATTATGGGGATATGCTTCAGCAAGCCAAAAAAGTCACAAACAAAATTCAGGAGAGAGAGAGAGAAAAAAAAAAGTACAAAAACAGCTGATCTTACTGGAGGAGCTCTTGGCATTTGCCTACATATGCCACAATTTTCTTTGGTATTTCCTGGTTCTGTGATGAGAAAAATTATCATATTATGTTTATTATTGTTGTTTTTTTCAGGGTTGCTAGTGGTGGTACAGGGTGGGCAAACACTGTGGGAGTTTTGGGGAGTCGCAAGGTCAAGATTACTTCCCCCACTTGTTGGAAGGCCTTCCAGACATCACAAGGTTAGAAAGTTTCTTTTTCAGAATAATGAAGATACACAGAAGTCATATATAGGGAAAAATCCCATAGTCTTTCCAGATTGGGAAAGTGAAAAACTTTTTAACATAGTAACAGATATGGAACAAAGCAAACCACATCTGAATAAACTCAAACGTTAATATAGCTGCATAAAATTCAAGTGTGAATGACTTCTAAAAATACTCTATAAATTAAGATACCTTATTAGAATACAAATAGACATTATAAGTGTATACATATATTAAATAATCAGAGGGAGGCAACAGTTAACTAAATTTCTAAATTATAAAAAATAGAATACAATAAATTAATAAAAGTTTGCATTAATGCTAATCCTCTTTTATGTAAAAATAAAATTAATATAAATGTAAAATGGAGTTGCGTCTCTGCGTGTGTATGTGTGTGTATATATATGCATATCTGCACGAAGTATTACTGACTGACTTTGCAAGGTGATAAGCTGCATAGAAATCAAAACTTTGAATTATTTTAAATTGGGCATTTAAAATACCAGCATTAACCTGGCACGGTTTTTTCTCCTTTTTAAAATACATTTAATTTTCAGGTTCTGTTTTAAAAGCATCAATAGAAAGACAAATTGGAAAAACATTGCACATCAGTAGGTATTTTGTAAAATAATCCCTCTACATTTATTAAAATATTTAGTTCTTAAAAAAAAAAAAAAAAGACCAAACAAACCCAAAAACCCCAAAACGGCTAATTGCTTTTTTTTTAAACCTTTCCAGGACAAGTTCAGTTCTGAGTCAAGAACAAGTATGAGAAATTTCACCTCAAAATGAAATTGGTTTGGCTACTTATAATGACCTGAAAAACGAGATTATCTCCATCATAACTATAACAAACAGCGAATGAATAAATACACTCTGGCAAGAATTGATCAGAATTGCGAAGCCTGGGAGGGTCATCGCAGACATGAGAAAGGTAACCAAGTGAGGAAACATCAAAAGGAGTTAATGGAGATAAAGCCCTTCTGAAAAATGGAAAGTGTTAACAATCACTGACAGGAAAGAATATACTTCCAAGAGTAGTGGCAACAACAAAACAAAACAAAACAGCCCCAAACAAATGAAAACACATATCTCCAGAAGCTAAAATATGACTGCTTATTAAGCAAGAGAAGAACCTACTTCTTTGTCATTCCCTTTGGAAGACTGGCTTAAAAAAAAAAAAAAAAAAAAGAAAAAGAAAAAAAAAGGTTGCACAAAAGATACATGTGTTCCTTTTCTGGTATTATTACAGGCCCACCTAGATTTAGCTTTCGATTCCAGATGAGATCAGGCATGTTCAGACTAGCACATCTTTTCTCTGTAAGCACAGAGCTGCTATCATTTCACTGGCAAATTCTCGTATCCCCAAATTTATGCACAATAGATGTCCTTAAAAAATCTGCAAATTTCCAATTTCAGTCAAATACCTCATTGAGTTAAATTTTTTCCTAATTTCCTTTGCTATTATTAAGCCGAAAAGTTAAGGCAAGCGATTCCTGTAAGAAAGGAAAGTTGAACAGTACTTACCCTAAGTATAATGTACAAGCCTTATTGGGGGAATCTACATTTGCTCTATGATTTTTAGAAGGGAGTCCAGGTCTAACCTCAGCTCTCGCCCTTTTCCCTTCTGGAAAACAGAGTAGACTCACGGAAGGTAGCTCTGAGAAAGATCATACAAATCAACAGCCTTACCTGTGGCCATTCAGAAGACTGCACTTTGGTGTGTGTTTAAAACTATGAATAAAGTCAGATACAGCGCATGCTCAGCAGGCAATTTGAAAATATTTATAACATTGTTGTTTCAAAAACAAATTTCCTCAAACAAAGCAAAACTCACATTTCTTATCCATGCCAAGTTTAACGTTCTGAGACAAAGCTGTTTTGGAGTTTTCCGCTGGGGGAAAAAGGCTTCTAAAATTTTTTGTTGAACGAAAAATAGTTCTCCCTTCCCTTTTGGGTACTCTTAAAGGGGTGGAATAAATTTCCCTCCAAGTTTCAACAGAACTCACCTCTGGCGGAGATAAGCATTAGAAACTGAAGGTCTGTGAAAAATCATTTCAGAGAAAGTAACAAGGAACTAAGAACTATGGGTTTAAAGAATGTAATGGTCATCTCAACGCTCAGAGCAGCTTGGCTCGTTACTATGTAAAACAAAAAATCCTCATACAAACAGGATATATCATGTCATGTATAGATAAGGTAACATATAGGCAAACCAACCATTTACACAGCTAGAGAAGTTATGTTTTTCTTTTGCTAACTAAAATCTGAACTCTCCAAAACTGAAAAAGAAAAATCATCGAAAATGTAGGAGAAATCCTGTAATAATGTTATTTTAATTCCTCTGTTTTATATAGGAAGCAAGGAGAGAAGGTAATTGCCTATCAGTTGGCTAAACTGTAACTTACATAAAATAAAAATGTGATTGACTGTGATTCTCCAAGTACTCAGTGCAGCAGAAATGCCTGTGTTACCCCTGCCTGGGAATTTCTCTCTTTCTCCTCCTTGAGGATCCCCAAGTATTCCATTTCACCATCTATCACCAAACCCTGCACGGCCCACAGATCTCACAGATCTTACTGAAATCTCCCACTTAATTCTGAAGTCTCTGAATGACTTTCAGCCCCTGCTCTACTTTCCAGGGGTGCCCAGCTGACCTCACAAAAGCTCCACAGAAACATCGTTCAGGATTTCTGATGCTTTCAAACTCAACAGAGGATGCCAAAAAAAAAAAAAAAAAAAAAGCCCAACGATTAAAAAAAAAAAGTTTATTAAAGTGAAACTAGGAGTGCAGATTTGAAGAAGTTGCTTCTACTTTTATTTCCCTCTGAACTCAGCACAGGTGTTTCCTAACTCCCACTGCCCTGCATGCTGATGAAGGGAGGGTTAAGTGAAGGTGAGGGAGTGGGCCAAGGGCTGACCAGGAGGCATTTCGGATTTCTAGCCTCCTGTGTTAATGGATGTGTTTAAAAACGGACCCCCCAAAAAGCCTAGAATGAGGCTTCTTTTTGGCAAATGATTAAACCAGTATACTGAAATAATTAAAGCTTTGTCCTTAAAAAAAGCATCAGATCAACAGAACAAAAACAAAGATAAAAATTGCACACACATATGCATGCGCGCACACACACTCTCTCTCTCACACACAGATACATAAGACTAGCGGGTGAGGGGAGAAGGAAATTAAATAAAAGAAAACAAACAGAGTCCTAACAGGCCATTCTCCGAAAAGGAATCTAAATAAAAAGTCATATGATATCTGATAGTGCAGGACACGTCGCCAAGAACTGGAGCGGATTGCCTACAGGAAGAAAGGGCCAGTGTATTCCAGCTCAAAGAGCTTTTCTTTCCTCCTCCTCTATTTTTTTTCCCTTTTCTCCTCGACTGTGAATGTGTTACTCTCAGGTCAGATCCACGAAGAATCCCAGAATGACAGCTATCACCTTTCACTGTACTCTTGGCGGCACAACTAGCTGATAGGAGCTGCCTGAGTTGGGATCAAGAGGGGCTAGAGCAGCTCTCAGTAACAGCCTCTTACCATACCCCTTCTGCCCCTTCCACAGACCCCCATGGTCATACTGAAAAAAAAAGAAAAGAGAGAGAGAGAGAGAGAGAGAGAGAGAACACACACACACACACACACACACACAAAGCAAAAGCAAAAAAACCCAAAACAAAACAAAAACCAAAACTGTAAGCAAAACAGCCCACAGCAACAAAAGAGTTCAGGGGAAAAAAAAAAAATCAGAAACAAGCCAAATGGAGTTGGGGGGGGAGCTCTTGCCTTCAATATAAAACTTTTTAAAGACCGAGTTGCTTTTTCCTATTTTGATGACTTTCTTTTTAAAGATCCTTTTCTCTGGAAGCACTATTAGAAGCATTAAAAATCTTTACAAAAAGATAGAAAAGTCTGGAGGCAATACAAGAATTTTCCCGAAGAAAACACAACTATAAGAAGGGAGCTACCCTAAAAAATTTTGGATTTGTCAAAAGTAACCCTAAATCTAATGTCTTTCAGAGAGTTCAAGTGGCCACCTAGCTCTTGTTTTTTCTCTGAGGGTCATTACTGAGGCAACACATACACAGTAAGGTTTCCCGAAAAGACTCCTTGTTATCAAGTTACTTCAAACATAAGGCGCTCACACCTCCCAGCCAGAAGGGTTTACTGACTAGTAGACATCACACTCTCCCCTGATGTGTGTTACACTCTTAAGAAGCAGTTACATAAATGCATTCTAAAAATATGGAAAAATGTATATATCTATATTTTCCCCACAGCTTTTCTCCCCAGGGACAAGAATAGATTATATTTTCAGTGAATGGAAAAAAAGAAAAGAAAAGAAAGAAAAGAGTTTCTGAATCTTGAAACAACTGTTGTAGCTCATTTTCACTTAGTAAAACAGTTATCTCTACTTAGGTACTATACCTAATTCATATTTAAGCATTTTTTTCTAGTGCTTTTGCATTTTCACCCCTCTTTCAGTTTCATGTCTATTATGTACCTTAAGAAGATTTCCAAATGACAATCGAGATACAAATGCATTAAGGGGAGAACTTTTAGAAAGAAAACATTTTCCTGAGTTTATAATTCAAGAATATTAGTATAGAGATGTAAACCCATTTATAAACGATGAGGTTGCTCAGTACGTTTTGCACATACAGTTCACACGCTGATTTCTTTTTCCTTTTGTCGGAGCATTAATTTGAAAATGATAAGCATTCTGGAATGTTTGCTACAAACACAAATTCATGGTAAAAATATACAAGCATAGGCAAAAACAAGTGGCGGACACAAAGCTACATGGCAATCAGAATCATAGAAAAATCTCTGTCCAGACCACATTTCGCTTAAACTGGTGTATCATGGACGGAGCAAGTGATCTCTCTGGGGTTTTTTTGTCATTGACGTAATTAGATGGAAACCAAAATAAAATACAACTATCTGTTCCCTTTGTACCTTTTCTTAATAACTGACAAGTGACACAGGCGGTACCTTTCAAACAGATGGATGCAAGAACTTGTGAGGCTGGAGGAACTAATGCACCCCATTGGTATTTGGGGAGCCCCAATTCCTTCATTAACTTTTTACCCAAGTGGCGAAAGTGGAAGATGTTCTCACCACTACACCGGTTATTAGCTGTACTCTCATTCTCTCCTCCACAGGATTTTGGGGACCCAGAAGGGGTAAAGAGAGAAGAGAAGATGCATCCTGAACAACTTTTATTGTGAGTAGAAAAAAATAGCATATAGAGTGAGCATAAGAACAGTTGGATGTAGAAAGATTAAAAGAGGAAAAAAGAGCAACATATCCAACTTCATTAGTCTTTTTCCTTTTTATTTTTTATGTATACATATTGGGGTGATGGGGAGAAAAGATAACTCGATTTCTTTTGAATGTCTTTGTGTCTTTATAGAGTGAATGTTCTGTTCCTGTCTCTTTCTTTTTAGGCGAAAAACTAATAAAAATAGAAAAACATATATCAGACATTAAGCTCACTTCCCCCCCCCCTTCCCTTTGTAAAGAACTCTTTGTTCTCTAGTGAAAATGCTGAAAAATCCCCGGGCAGCTACTCCCTGAAACAAGTGCAAAACACTTAGAGGCTTTTGGGCTGGCTGGGAGCCAGGAACCCTCCCGCTGTCTGGTTAGAAGAGGAAAAAAAGAAGAGAGAGGGAGAGGGAGAGAGGGGAAGAGAGATGGGGGGGCAGAGGGAGAGAGAGAGAGGGAGAGAGAGGGGGGGGGGAGAGAGAGAGAGAGAAGGGAAGAGAGAGAGAGAGAGAGAGAAATTGGAGCTTCCTTTAATAGACATAGGAAGCAACGTTTTTTTTCTTTTTCTTTTTTTCAAAACTGGCGGTCAAGCGTTAAGTAACTCCCGTCCAAATCCACCTGCTAGAAATGAACTTGGGTAACCCCCCAGGGGTGCACAAAGACAGGGAAGACAGTAACATACTCCATACTCTTTCCCACCCCCCGTTGTACTGCTTCCATTCTTTCTGCTCCCATACACAAATGCCCACAGATCTCACGCCACCCCCCTTACCCCCCAACAACAAACACAGCGAAATACATGCTCCCTCAGTCTCCTAAAAAAAAAAAAAAAAAAAAAAGGCTTTTCCATCTCGGTTGCGACACAGTGATAAGGGGTAGCGAACATCTCATACCTGGTGTGAATGCTAATCAGTCAGGAGTTCTCCTTTTCCCAAGACAGGGAACTGTTTCCTTCCAAATTTATTAGAACCTCCTCCACTGCCTCTTTGAAAAACCTTCTTTGTCACCCTCTCCCAAGTCCCGATACTTCTTTAAAAAAAAAATGGCTTCGGAGCTCCTTCTATTCTTGATATTGATTCTCTCTCTCTCCCCCCACCCCTCCTCCTCTCTCCTGTCTGTGTCTCTTCTGAGTGGTCTATTGATAAGTCCCTGGAGGCACTGGGTCAGCCTGCCCGTAGGAAACCAGACACAATGCACAAATCTCCGAGTGCCATTCTGCCATCAGCAAGCAGACCACGTTTAGGAGAGAGAGAGAGGAAAAAAAAAACAGTAGAGCAAGAGACAGAGAGAGAGAGAGAGAGAGAGAGACCAACCGAAGGAGGGAGAGAGAGACCGAGAGAGGAAGAGAGAGGGGGGAGAGAGGGAGGGGGGGGAGAGAGAGAGAGAGAGGAAGAGAGAGAGAGACACACACACGGAAGGAGAGAGAGAGTGTGAGAAAAAGACTGATTGGAACAGGAGGGAGGGAGAGAGAGAAAGGGAGAGGGAGAGAGAGCGCGACGGAGAGCGACACTGCCAGTCAGGTTAATCATCCCTACTTTAATTAGCTGTTCGGCTTAGACATAAAACAATTGAATTTGAATGATCTGTCAGCAGGCTCGGCTGAACCAAAGGGGAAAAGCGAATATTACAAAAAGACTGTTGGTGTGTTCTGATAAGCAATCCTGCTCGTACTGACAAATCCTCAAAGGGGGAACTATTAAAACTTACAACTAAACAAAAAGTGCAAATACAAATGGCACTAGATAGAGGTCTTTAAAAAAATGGAGTTTCTCCCTGAGTTTTATGAACGGTAGGTATTTATGCGCGGGTGCCAGCATATTAGGGTCTGCGTGTAATGTGTGAAAGTTTATTAACGATGGTCTAGGAGTGTAGCAGACAGATGCTGCAGAGAACAAGACAGGTACAGTCAGATGCCGAGTCTAGATCTTGGAGGGAGATGGATGCTGGAAGAAGAGGCACCGTGGCAAGACATCAGCACAGACAAAGTCAGTGGGCAGACAGGCAGGCAGATTTTAGGCACGGCACGATCTCGTCTAAAAAGGCAAAAGTTCTGATGTAATAATAGGTGCAAAACAATCCATCCATCCTCTCTCCCGGGAGTGCTCGAAGGTACAGTTAAAATGGATTAATCTTTGTGACAAACAGAGCTGGTAAGGCAGACTGTGGCAGACACCGAAGGCGCTTCGCAGACCCAGAGAATACCAGAGCCGGAAACAGCCACAGAGATCAATCTCCCCAACGCCCTTATTTAGCAGACGAGGAAACTGAGGCCCAGAGTCTCAGGCTAATCAATCTCAAAGGCAGTAGCAAGGTCGACCCTGGAACCCAGGGCCCCAGTGGCCCACCAGGCTGGTGCTCTTTCTGTCATCCCAGCTAAGCCCCAGCTTCCTTCACAGACCCTGACCCAACAGGAATGGATGTCACCCTTGTCTCCAGAATAACAAGATTCCTCCATTCTGTAGTGAGTGCACAAGTCTCCAGTTTTTAAAATGTCTAAACAGCTACGTGGAAATATTTTCTTGTCCATTTTGAATTCTAGAGATAGGGATTTAAGTTTTAATTCAGGCTCAGAGCAAGGCAGAAAAATACAGCATTGTAGAAGCCCCGGTCTCAGCAACATAGAGCCAGTTGGTCTTGCCACATTCCAAGCTCAAGAAGGTCACTGGGTCCGTCTACAAAGACCTCTCCCAGAGTCTGCGATTCTCATTTGCTGTGTATCACCATGTAGGAAGATGTCATTCTTTCCCACAACTCATTTTTTAAAATATAGGTACACTGTGAGTGAAAGATTGAGGCTTTCAACCTACAATGCCCTTCTAAATCACTGATGAGATTGCTACCTGGAAGATTAGCTGTGGGCAACTTTTCCTAGACATCTCAACTGAAATGAGCTTCTAAAATAGGAAATTTGGGGAAACTGTATTATCTGCCCACATACTTGATGGTATCTTTTTTTGAGGGGGACACGTATGATCACATTCAGTAAGGATCTCCCTGCTGACAACAGATAATGAAAGGTACTTTTTTGTTTTAAAGGGGCGAAAGAAGTGCTCATGAAGATAGCAGAGCCGTCAGATGTTCCTGCACAGATTAAGTCTCTTGTCCTGGAACAAGAATCGTGGTGTATATAAAAGCGAACACTCTCTCTCAGTCATACTTCTGTTGCTACTTAGGGTGGAAGAAGGAAAGGGAAAGAAATGTCAGGCACCTGGGAGCCCACTGGAGGGCAAGTAAACTGAGAGAAGCCTTAGCCAGAGTCATTTAGCTAATTTGCACATCAACTGCTTTAACAATGGCTGCTGTGACCTGTCTAAAACACAGAGCCCACAGTCAGTCAGTTTAGGGGGAGGAGGGACTCTTGGTTTTCACATTGGTGGGTCCTCCTGCACTCCTCAAAGCACACGATAGGCAAGAGCCCAGAGCAGAGCAGGGAAGTGCTCAGTAAATTCGTGCTGGGTACACCAGGTGAAAAAGGGAATGAGCTTTGGAGTGAAACAGACCTTTACATCACTGCAGAAGTCATGGCCACTCTCAGAACCTCAGTTTCCCTATCTGTAAAAGGTGATACTATTAATCCATAAGGGTTTTTTGAGCATGACATGAGCTAACATATATAAAGTCCATAGCTGGTGTTACATGGTAATTACTATGGAGGCAGGCATAAAATGAGGGTGTAAATAAAGAAAACGACACACTGCGGGTGTGCTGAGTGCGTTGTAGGTTCAGGACAGAAATATTCAAGCAAAGCAAGGATCTAATATACAGATTTCGATGAGAAAGGGTTGGCAGTAGAGATTATCAAGTTTAGCATCCCAAAGTTCTAGAATTCAGACTTCAAAGATCATCTGAGGATGTTTGATCTCTTTCTACCCAGACGTCGGTCTATTTCCCAGCTCATAATAATAACGAACATATTACCGAGTACTTGATTTGTGCTAAGCACTCTGCTAAGTACTTTACATTTCTGTCCTACTTTCGTGTCATGGCGACCCTAAGATTTAGGCACTACGAAGCCTCATTTCATAAAAAAGGAAACTGAGGAATAGACGGGTTAGGTCACATGCTCAAGAGCTCGCTGCTAGTAGGTGTGGAGCTGGGGAGGAAATCCAGGCAATCTGACTCTGAAGCCTGTATCTTTAGCCACAACGCTGGGTGGGCACACGGTAGGCTCATCCAGTAACAATGTGTTGAATAAATGAGCAAGTGCATACAACACCAGCGTTTTGATTTCATTAAAAACTAAGTGGAAATCTGTGCACAATCACTGGAGAGAGTCTTGTGCTCAGATTATACAATCTGTACCTGTATCTATTCGGCAGCCTGCTTCAAGTGGCAAGCCATCCTCTGAAGCCAGGGTAAGGCATGTCCCTGTGTGGTGTTGAAAATGGATGAGGTGAAGATGACTGCCTTTGGCCACCCAGGACATTTAAATATCTGACGGCATTTTCAGCACTTTGAGGGTAGTGTTAGCACACGGGTTATTAATTGGCTTAATTCCAGTTCGGATAATTACATCGTGTCTCTTTAATTTTTCCCCGACTATGCCATTCTTCATTTCCTGTCACAAATGTGCTCTTTAAAAACGCATGGGAACACACAAAAACATATAGTTATATTTAAGGTTTGCATAGTAATATAGGGTATTCTTTTTTCTAAGTGATTACTGTATAGAGGCCACGTAATAAATAGGTGAATGGGCAAAAGAATGGAAGTCACTGCAAAATAAAGATAACTAGTTGAAGCTAATATTTGAAATAAACAGATTTTTAAACCATTTCCTTGGTGACAGGATTCCAATCATATATTTTTTTTTTCTCAAGGGCAGATATTTCAAGAGCTGATGACCTGCTCATGATAAGCCGACTTCCTTATACCGTATCGTTTCTAGCATTAAAAAAAAAAAAAAAACCACAACAACAAGGAAAACTGATCTTTTAAAGTAGAAAGTAACACTAGGTTCTGAATGGTATAGTACACTGAACTCAGGGGTTTTAGAGTAGTCATTAATACAGTTATCAGACCCTGACTTATTTGGCAGGTTTTTTCTTCGCCAAACATATTACTAGAATAATCTTCAAATTATAGAAGGAAAGGACAAAGGACCCCAACTTAATAAGCTTAGGAAACTTTGACAGTCATAAACACACACAACCCTTCTTTTTTTCCCCAAAGAACTCTTGGTCTTTGAAACACTGACTGTGTCCACAGGAGACCGAAGAAAATCTGCAGGCATGTATTTGAATCATGTACACAAATAGTTGAATGTACCAGGGTAGAGCATGGCTTATTAGTCTTTCTCAGTGTACATGTGTATGAACAAGTCACAAAATATAGGGAGCATGGAAAGTAAGAGAATAAAGGGTTAATTTATTTACTATGCATGTTTCTAGAACCTTTGCTTCTTCAACTTTTAGTTCAAAATTCTATGCATACTCTGCACATAATAATAAATGCTATAGCTCAATGTATGCCATTATTTGATTTACTTTCAAGCACCTTTTCTGGTTCAGCTCTCAAAGCTTTCCTTCCTATAAACTTCCTCCAAATTATTCTTTGTGGCCCTCGGTAAATCATCATTGAAAATGGGTGTTTGTGGGATGACTAATGCTGTAGAGAGATTTGTACCAAACTAGCCCTATTTTCTTTAGAGAATCACTGGTCATGTTCCATGCCCCTATCTGAGAAGAAAAATTAAAAAAAAAATAAAAAGAATAAAATCTTAGCCTTTTGCCACCTCTTTGACCCCTGCAATGATGACAGCGCTCAGTGACTATCCTTTAGTGTGTCATTTGCCGGGGTCCAGCTTCGGCAGGTCCAGGTGTCCCCAAAGGAGGGGTGGTGTCGGCAAGAGGAATGAGAGCCACAGGGCGAGTTCTGGTCAGCAGTCAGACATCTCCATCTTTATTCTGATTTTAGAGCTTCTTATATAGGCAATTTACTTGGGGTAGGGGGTTACATCAAAGGACTCAAGCACTCATCAGATAACTTCTCTTTGTTCAGCACATGTTATTCCAGCTAAACTATAATGGGTACAGACTGGCGCCAGGGATGGGGGAACAGGGTCTTGCTTCTTGAGTAATCATGTCCCTCAGAAAGCCATGGGAGGTAGCACAAATATGTGTTTTTTTGGTAACTTATTCTGGGGTCTTCAGGAAAACAGGATATAGGTTAATGGAAAACAAGAAGCTATAGGGATGAACTAGATAGTAAAGAACCGTAGGAAAACAAGATATAGGTTAATGGAAGACGAGAAGCTATCTGGAGAAACTAAGTATATAGGAGAGATGTAGGAACAAGAAGGCGTTACCTTTTCAGGAGGCAGGGTGTATATCACTGGCTTGGCTGTGAAAGCCTTGGAAAACATCAACCTAGGGAGAAAACCATCTGTTGTGGTACACATCTAAAGTTCTCCATTGTCATAGGCACAGAATAATTTACCTCCTTGGAGTTGCTCCGGCTCTTGAGCCTGAGAGATGTTTGCGGCAAATTAGCAAGGGGCTCTTTGTTGGAGAGAGATACAGTGATCAGAGGAAAATGCAAGAGACTATCAGACCATGCTTATCTACGGGGCTGTCCGGCCCTCGGCAGGATTAGGCCTGCATCAGTTCAAACCTTAACCTAGTGGGGCAGTGCCCTTGACCAGGCCTCATGGCTCCCAACAGTCATTCATGCCCTGAGACTGAGATCTCTGGGACAAGGTCTTTACCCTCCGTTTGGCTTATTTAATGTATCGCTCAGGATCGTACCTGCCCATGGTGGTAGACGGTATCTCAAAGGAGCTAGCAGCAACGACTGTCCTCCTGTTCCTCATGTGAAATTCTAGTGTATTCCTTCGGTGCTTCACGTGTCCAATATGTACAAGACTGGTGATTTGATGCTTAGACTAAAGTAATACTACTGGATAGGATATTTAAGAATTAACTAGCAAAATCACTTGTATTGGTGATTCTTCTAGCTTTGCCATGATTTTTATAGCTTGAAGTCCTCAGACAGCACATTCTAAATCCAAAATTTAAGTGAATTTTGAATTCAAAAGAAAAGTGAACAAGGTTTATTCTGAATATTAGAGATGGTAAGCAAGCTCTTGCCTTTACATTGAAATATCATCTAGAAACACATGGCTAGGCTTAAGGAAGCACAGAATCTTAGACATGGGAAGCATTCAGGAGATTCTCTGGTTCTGTCAGTTTACAGAGAAGAGCTGAAACACCACCCACCCCCCCAAACATTTTGTCAGAGGAGCTTAAGGTCATACAACTTGGTGGAAGCAAAGCCAGTATGGGAACACGGTTCTTCTGTTTCCTGGTATCATGCCCTCTTCTTTGTTAAAGAACCTCTTAAATACTCATGCCGAGAAAGAAGTACCAGATTCTTAATGTAGCACGAGAAACACATCATAAAGGGACAACGGTAGCCTGAATAATGACCCCACAAAAAAATATCCATGTCCTGACCCCCAGAAACTATGAATGTTACCTTGTATGGCAAAGGGATGTGGTTAAACTAAGGGTACTTAGATGGGGAGATTATCCTGTATTATCTAGGTAGGCTCTAAACGTAATCACAGGGGCTCATATAAGTGAGGGGCAGGAGGATGAGAGCTAGTTGTAGGAGATATGATTACGGAGACAAGAGGTTGGAGTTATTTGTGAAAGGGGTCTTAAGGCAAGGAGTACAGATGGCTTCCAGAAGCTAGAAAAGGCAAGCTACTTCTTTTTTATATTTTAATACATATATTTAGCAGATGATAAAGATATATAGATATTTTTCTTTATATATTTAGCAGATGTATTACCTTGTTGACTCAAAATGAGCCGGTGATATAGGGACTTCTCAACAGTCTCCAGAAAAAATATTGACTAGGATAGGTCAAGAATGGTTCTCTCTCTCTTGCCATTAAGAACATCCTTCTAGGCTGACATGGAGAAATCCCTCTAAAGATTGTTGATTAATGGATCAGTTGTCTACAGATCCATCTAATCACATTTCCACATGTTAGTCTTTTAGCAGCTCTTCATTGCTGGGTTGGCAATCATACCTTCAAGTTAACCAACGACAGTAGGTTCTACTAGTTAGAAGCAAACTGAAGGGTTTTGCTGTCCAATTCTTCAGTATTCTATACAGTGAGGTGCCCTTTTGCCAGCTCCTCTTCCCACATTTATCCTGTTCTTTCCCAGTGGAAGTCAGAAATAGAGAAAAGAATGAGGCATGAGCAGCATCACACAAAATAGACTTTCTCCTTATGAGACTAAGTTGCCTTAATGTATCATTGCCATTCAGTCACTGCATATAATCTGTAGAGCAGTGCTCCTAAAACAGTGCTCCTTGGCAACATCAGCACTGCCCAGAAAATTGTTGGAGAAATAAATTCTTGGGTTCTACTGCAGACCTAGCGAATCACACATTCAGAGGTGGATACGTCAGAGCCCATGTTTTAAAATCCCTCCAGGTAATTTTAAAGCCTGGCTGAGAACCCCTGTCATAAGGCAAATCAATGAGCCTTGGCAAGCCTGGTGAAAAACATGGGCTATGAATGAGGTCACCTGTTCACCTGGATATAACTGTGGCTCTGTCACCAGCGATGTGCCCACAGATCATGTTTTCAGTCTGTTTATCTCCTCATCTATAAAATGGGAATGATAATGTTGATACTACTACTGCTACTACTACTACTACTACTACTACTACTACTACTACTAGGTCCCCCTGTCCATGCATAAGGCTAATGTAAGACTTAAAAAGATCATGAATATGAAAACATGTTATAACTGCAGGGCTATCATTATGGAAGAAACATTCGTTTTGATCATGAGTGTTAGGGATATTGCCTTGCTTGTTTGCATTAGCTGGGGCTCAGAAGTAATAATACTAAAAATTCAAAAGCTCAAGATGCCAGGTCTAATTCTGCAAGTCAAAATGAAGGCTGGATCTGTAGACTTGTAGCAGATGCAACACTGAATGGAGGAGCCACTGATGTTATTAGTCTCTGGAACTAAGTACTGAATTTCTTGACTTGAAACTCCACCTTTCTATTCATCAGGTAGCAAAATTTAGTGACAGCTCTGAATTCTATATTGCCAATGAAGGCTGTGGCTTCTGGGATTCAGAGCCACACTTCTTTATCAATTCCCAGTGACATCCAGTTGTAGTAAAGTGGCCCCAGATCTCCATCATTTCCATACCATATTTTTAAATAAGTAAGACGCTCCAGGAAGCCAGTTCAAAGACAACTGATTTTACTCACAAAGTTTTCAATAGAAAAGACATAAATTTTGACAGGTGGGAGGAATATCTAGATTAGGATTAAAACTTTTTTCAGGGATGACTGGGTGGCTCAGTCAGTTAAGTGTCTCCCTTCGGCTCAGGTCATGATCTTGGGGTTCTGGGATCAAGCTCCGGGTCAGACTCCCTGCTGAGCAGAGAGCCCACTTTTCCCTCGCCCTCTGCTCTTCCCCCTGCGAGTGCTCTTTTCTGTCTCTCTCTAATAAATAAAAAGAAAATCTTTTAAAAAAGAAAACTTTTAAAGATATCAAATCATAAGCTCTTAGGGGGTTGGAAAAAAACTCTGACACAATTAGATCAGACAAAACCATGATTTTCATGGAAAATCATCAGGATTTTATCCAATCAATAAGTATGAAAATTCTCAGAATTTACCAAGGACTCTGTATGAGTGGAGGGAAAATCACTTTTTAAAAGACAGCTAACATGCTTTTTCCCTCTCACATGAAATCATAGCAAGTATGCTTTTTGTCCTGAAGGCTCTTCCATTCTCTGAAGATTTAAGTCAACAGGTGGCACTGGCTATTCTGCGTACCTTGCAGGATAGTTGTGGTGGGCAAAGACTCCTTGTCTGGATTGCTGTTTCCTCTGAGCCAGTCACAATGTGAGCATCAGAGCCAGCTGCACCTTTTAAGAGCTCTGTGTCCTAAGGAAGTCACCTGTCCTTTTAAACTTCACAGATTTTCCATTTGTAAAATGTGGATAATATGTGCCTTGCCAATCTCACAAGTTGTTGAGATCACACACTGAGGATCACAGGATGATGTATCTAGAATGCTTTGTAAACTAAGGATTCCGTTTGCTTGGCATCACTGATGTTATTATTATTTACACTTCAGCAGAAGAGTAAAGTAGGTACAGAAATGTTCGCATGGTCGTTTGCATACTTTTAGACATGTAAGTCACGCATATCTCCATGGTTTTACCCCAGAACTTACATGAATCTTTTTGTCAGTTATGAGTAAAGTGGTAACTAATGACGTTATTTCCTTTAAGCCCTTGTATGATCTCTGGGTTGATTATGATCACTTATACATTAAATAGAAACTGCTGCAGAATTTATTATGGTTGTGTCCTGGCCAACTCTACTTTGAACATATTCCCTGAGTAAGAACAAATTCAGTATTATAAAACTGAAGAAAGCATTTCATCCAAAGCTGGTATCTCTTCAAAGGTCATTCCTTGGTTACTTTAACACCAAATGTCTACTTAGAAATAGCTTGTAGTTCAATGAGCATTCCTGAAGGAAAATTTGTAATAAAGCTACCAGCTACAGGGACATGTGTTTTTGTCACAATGCAAATGTGAATTTCCAAATTGTCCAAACTTTGTTTAAACGAATCTGTGATTCACATTTGGATGAAGATCTCATGGACTGTTGCCATTTTGGTGGCTATATGGATAGAAGTTACCCAATCAGTGAGTCTTCCCAATGGAACAGAAATCAACTGTGTGGTATATTTTAATATAAATTATTAATATAATTGTGCAAAAAACACATGCAAATATCCTTCACTGTTATTTAAATCTTCAGTTGTTGTGTGCAATTCCACTTTTTCTGTCATGTATCCTTAACTGGATGATAGGCTGCCTGAGGATAAACCCTGACTTCTACTTTTCTGAATTTCCCATTGCCTCTACTACGAGTGGTTTAAACAGAGCACTTGCTTCCAACATATCTGCTGTTTAATTGGGTTCACTTTTTATTGGCTTTTCCTGGGGGCAATTAAGACACATAAAATGCCCATAGATAAATGCATCATTATCACTAAAGTAAAGTTGTGATTCTTTTTTTTTTTTTTAATTATGCATCGGGCCACTTCTTTTTCCCCTGTGACACTTGACCTGACTAATTATGTAAGCGAATAGAAAAACATGATTCTCTTTTAAAGAGCTCCCTTTCCATGCCACGGTTTTAGGAATGTCAAGGAGAGCCATTCAGGACAATGATGGTGATGGTGAGGCTCTAGGTACCACAGCTTCGATGGAAGATATTTTAAATTAAAGCAAGCTACTCATAAACTTACACAAACATAAATAGGCACTCTGCCACAAACACACACTTGCACATCTTTAAACTTAAACTAATGCAAATAAAAGATATATTCTTTTGTTCTAGTGGAATACAAATGACGAAGACTAATAAAGGAATAAATAAAGCGCTAGGTAACCAAATCAATGTCTGCTCAATTCTGGTCAAGGAGGTGAAGTGAGGTTTCCCTTTGAGTCAGAGAATGTAGTGGATAAAAAGGATGTGAATAGCTGGGGGGATTTCCTGAGGCCATTGCAGACCAGCTCACACACTGTTAAGAGGCTCATTTTCATGAGACTTTTGGTTGCATTTGTAACACTTGCTCTAGGTCCCCTAGAGCATTAAGTGCCATATCACAGCACTACAAGAACAGGACTAAATGTGAGAAGGTACATGACAAGGTTTTTTTCTTTCAGATCCAAATATTCAGGAGTTTAGAGGTACTTTCATGACTGCTTTTTCCTTCTTTGTTTTTCCTTCTCCCTACCTCCCCTCCAGACCCACATACTCCTTTCAAGCAGGATTGCGTAGAAGGGACTTTTTGTTTTTCAGTGAAAATCTAAATTCTTGTACTTTTGAAAAATGACCAAGGTAAAACCTGTGGATTAGTACGTTAATTATTTCCATAGGTAGAATATATTTCATTAAAAAAAGAAAAAAACCTGGTTGGACTGCTAAGTTTGTTTTAGGTTAAGGATTTAGTCACAATTTGGTAAGTATTTGCTCTCTATTAGGTTGGCATATTAATTGGTACATTTTTTAACATTTTACTATTGCATTAAATCATTAATAATTTGAAATTATTAGCTGGTACTGCCACTGTTTTCCCAAAGCAGTGCTACTGTTTCTTCTAAGCCTGGTCCAAAGCACAAAGTCTAGAATCTGATTTGTCAAGAAAACAAATGTGGAGTTCAGCAAAAGGATAGAAATCACCAAAAGAATGAGATTCAATTTCAAAATGATTAGGGAGAACAAAAGCTTGCTTAGTCCTTAAAGTAGATTTAAAAGATAGACGTCAGATTTTGTAGATGAAAAATCTAAGGCTCAGAGAGGTTAAGTAACGTCCTCAATGTGCACAGTTTAGAGGTGGCAGAATTGTGTGTCATACTCTCATCTGTCTGACAAAGCCTGTTCTCTTTTCTCTCTTTTTAAAAAGATTTTATTTATTTATTTGTCAGAGAGAGAGAGAGAGAGAGCGCACACAAGCAGGGGAGCAGCGGGCACAGGGAGAAACAGGCTCCCTGCTGAGCAAGGACCTCCATTCGGGGCTCCATCCCAGGACTCTGGGATCATGACCTGAGCCGAAGGCACACGCTTAACCAACTGAGTTCCCCAGGCGTCCCTGTTCTCTTTTCTTTTAAATGTTCCACTCCCGGATGCGTAAGGTCTCTTGCTATTCAAGAGTTTCTTTGGCATCTGCCATCGGGTACATGGAGTGAAATAACAATTGAAACAATTATAATATTTTGTTAAATACATACGAATATGTATGTATTATCTATTAAGTATATATACTTAATGTATACATAATGTATATACACTTACTATACATATGATCATATATGCTATGTACACTTATTAGCACTTATAGTGTGCCAGATATTATTCTAGGCACTTTGTTATTTAGTATTTAGTTCTATTAGTTCTTGGAACATTTCTATAAGGTAGAAATCATTATTATCACCCAGTTTTATAGATGAAAAAACAAAGGCATACAACTAGTAAGTGGCATAGCCCAGGGTACCTTTCATTACCCGCCCCTTCTCCCACAATGGAACTTTACTTATTTGTTACCTCCTTGAGAACATACCTGACCTCTGGTCTATTCTTTTAGGACTTTATTTTTTCTTAGTGATAATGAGTGAATATTAGAAGGCAGGAGAATTCAAATATTACCTAGTCAATAGTTAATTGTTCGGGGAAAAAAAAAGACACAACTTAGTGGAAAATCCCCATTTGTAGAAGAGAAAGTCCCTAAAGCCAGACATTATGGCCCAGAAAGTAGGGGAGACATTGGGTGGGAGGACTTTCTGGGTCTTTCAAATTATAACACATGTACAGCCATTAACAATAAATTAAACACAATTTAATTTATTACATACAACCGATTTAATATTTAATGAGAACCTGCTATGAGCAAAGGACTCTGCTAGGATCTAAGCTCTAGAAAATAGCTACAAAGATAAATAAGAAGCCATAAACCTAGTATTTAGAATATGGAAGAAAATAAACCCACATAACTAAAATACAAAACAAAATAAGGCAAATACCATAAAAGGTTGCCAACAGAAATCTGTGGGTTTAGTGGCTTGAGGAATATCATTAGATGATGGACAATGAAGAAAGTTACATGAAGAAGGCAGTGTTTGAGATGGACTTTGGAATATGGGGAAAATTCCAACAGTTAGAATTTGGAGAGAGAGGTTTTAGGCCAAGGGACACAGAATAAAAGCATAAGGATAGGAAAGCACAAGGTGTATTTGGGGTTGATTTGATTACTTCTAGAATACTCAAAGGATAGCAGCAGAAGTTTGAGATCTCGGTGGGTGGCACATCCAGTGGAAATATCCAGTGGCAGCTGGAAACCCATCTTCATGGTGCTAGAATCGACAGATTAGAACTACGTATTCAAATCTTCCGGGAGGTGATATGAATGTCTAGTTGTAACTGTATGGGCCCCTTGAAACTGCCTACAGACTTCAAGAAAGAAGGGCAAACTTACATTTTGTGAGTACATGAAGGAAGAATGGATAAACGAGCAAGAAGATCATTCATGTGAACAGGAGAATTTTGAAAACAGAGTCAGTGGATCCCAAAGGTGAAGAATGTTCTAGAGAAGTGGAGACAGATGGACAAAACATCCAAATCGGAAACAGTAAAGCTAGCACTGCTGAGAAAGAGGTATATTTAAGAGCTGGAGTCTTTATCACTGTACCCATCCTTGAAAGGGCCACCTCTTATTCCTTTATACTTTTTCCCCAAACTCATACCTGTACTCAACCACACATGTAAACAAACATTTCCCTTTTCTGGAAAAAAAGTTATGGTGTTATTAACTCAAACTATATCTGGAAGTTTTATGGGTGAAGTCCAAATTTTTTTGCTCAAGTTTTGTTTAAAAGGTGACTGAGTTTTTGATGTGTGGGTAAATTGTTCATTGGTGGGAGTGCAAATTTATTCATATTTTATTCAACAAATACTTTTGGAGCCTGTTTTGTTTGCCAGGCATTGTACTAAGTGCTGGCATCAGAAGAATTTCCATAAATGCATAGATGGCTTTTACCTGTGAGCTTTGCTTCCTATGGATGATCAAATGGGACAAAATTGATGCCTTTGTGATGATCAGTTTCAGTTCCAGCCCACTAAGAGTTTTTATGTTCATGTCATTAAGTGCATATTTATGGTATTTTTCTGATCCAAGATGCTTTTTAAAATTTTTGAATAACTTTTGGTATTAGCAAAAGGTGCTATAGAAAAACAAAGCCACTCCAGGCCAACACAGGAATTGGTTCTCTCGCTTTCCCATGATGATTAAGTCTAGTATAGTGGTCAAGCAGGAATATTTTTCTTTTCTTTTTTTTTAAAGATTTTATTTATTTATTTGTCAGAGAGAGAGAGAGCGTATGCATGGGCATGAACGCAAGAAGGGACAGAGAGGGAAGCAGGCTCCACTCTGAGCAAAGAGCCGGATGTGGGACTCGATCTGTGGGCCTCGATCCAGGGCCCTGGGATCATGACCTGAGCCAAAGCAGATGCTTAACTCACTGAGCCACCGAGGCATTCCAAGCAGGAATATTTTTCAAGTATTTAAAACAACTATGGAAATCTTGTTCTTGATTGTATCCCCTAATGTATAAAGACAAACAAACAGACAAACAAAAAACAACAAAACCCAGCTTTACAAAGAAAATTGAAAAATAACTCCATATAATGTTCCAACTGTTTGGTCAAAATGGAATAAGGCTCTGGTTCTGCTTCATGAGAACCTTGGGGAGAGTAATCTATGAAAGCTACCCCTGGGACTTATTTATTAGCTTATCTGCTTATATTTTGCTTATAAATATAGTTTTCTAATACTACCTTGCTTTAAACTTTTTCTTACATGCAATTTTTTTCCCTAAAACAGGAATCTTTTATAGGAATTTTGT
The DNA here is from genome assembly GCF_011764305.1 of Mustela putorius furo. NCBI lineage: Eukaryota > Metazoa > Chordata > Mammalia > Carnivora > Mustelidae > Mustela > Mustela putorius. Next base: position 39,506,702 of record NW_025421987.1, read on the forward strand.
AGGAATTTTTTCCTACAAAATAGGAATCTTGCTGTATACATTGTTTTGTAACCTGTATTCTTATAAGACATATATTTTTAAGTCCTGTGTAGTATTCCTTCCTACAAATACATCAACATATATTTAACATATATTCCTTAATTTTGGACATTTTGGTTACATTCCAATTTTTATCACTTTCAATGTTTTGTTGAATACCATTGTGCATAGCATTTGCAATGCTATTATTTATAGGGAAGAAATTTTTGGAAGATTTAAATCTTAATACAACAGGCAAAGAAAGCAAGGAACTTTCTTAATACATCTGCCATAAGTGAAGAAAGAAAAATCAAATGCTTCCAGGAGCCAGGGTGATAGAATAAACGATGAAGTGAGTCTGGCATAAAATACGGGTGATAGGAACTTTGTCAAACTGGAAAGGTCATGGCTTGTCCACAGGGAGCAGCCCCTGCCTGGGTCCAGATACTGGTGTTATGTAAGAATGCAGATCTAATATTGTCAGATCTCCAAATTATTAGGAGAAGTTGAAAAAAGCTTGATTTTTTGGTAAGATCTATTAATCTTTAAAAGTTTGACTCAGGGGCGCCTGGGTGGCTCAGTGGATTGAGCCGCTGCCTTCGGCTCAGGTCATGATCTCGGTGTCCTGGGATCGAGCCCCGCATCGGGCTCTTTGCTCAGTGGGAGCCTGCTTCTCTCTCTCTCTCTCTGCCTGACTCTCCGCCGACTTGTGATGTGATCTCTCTGTCAAATAAATAAATAAAATCTTTAAAAAAAAAAAAAAGTTTGGCTCAAACCCTCAAATTATTTTAAGATACTTGGTTCCCCTCCCAAGCCTGACCCCCAGTCTATGGGGCAAGCTAGACGCAGCTCACTGGCCACTGGTTTATAACCTTCAAATTAAAGAAAGGGAAATATGGTGTTTGGAAAACCTTTCTATATAGGGAGTATATAGGGAATTAAGCAGATAAAGTTTTGCTTCAAGTTTTTCCAGTAATAAGGAATGCGATGTGGAGAAACTGAACCTCAATACACAAATCTTGGAAGAGGGGTAAATATTCCTTCTCATTAACTAGAAGCTTCTAAAATATTTCAAACTTCTCAAGGAAACATGCTTTAATTACACAAAACTTGAACCCAGTGCTCTGTATTATGACATCTAATGCTAATTTCCCTTCATTTTCCATCTGAACAAACATTTCCCATTAACATCCACCTGCACTACTTCCTTTCGTAAAGAGGAGGTGGTATTTGGCTATGCTCTGGTTCTGATTCATGAGAAATCAGCCCAAGCCCAACATTTCTGTTCTTAACAGATTTTGGTTTTTAAATCTGTAGAACACAATGTTTCCCTGGGCTGAGTTCTAGCATGCCAAGTTTTGGCTGGCCACAGACTTTGACATCTGAGTGAAAAATCTTTCAACAATGGCATTTAAACTGAAGAATCAACAGACCTTTAATTATAACACTGCCTGTAATCCCCCCTCCCACTTTTATCATGATGTTCAAATTGCCTCAACTCACTAACTGCACGGACAGCATGTTATTCATTTGCCATTGGAAATATAATTTGGAAACTCTGTGACTTGAGATTGTGTATTAATTTTTGAAAAATCAGTTTGACTTTATTCACCATAAATTAAAGAGGCATATAGAATGCAAGTCAAAATTACTGATTCATTAGAAGTGAGAAACAAAAACCACTCAGCATACAATTTCTCAGTTTATCTAAAATGTTCAAGATTTATTTAGATAAGAGTAATATTTCTACTTGGAAATTAGGCATTAAATATATTGAAATACACTTTCTTCTTTGTGAGAAGTGCCTCCATATTTCTCCATAAAATGTTAAGTGACTATTTTTTATGGCTTTTTAATGACATAGTCTCAGATCACCCTATGTTTCCCTTATACACAAAAGATACTTCTGTACTTCTAAAGTATATCAGGAATCCTTTGAAGACTTTCTTTTTAGAAGTCAATGTTGCAAAGTACTTCATTTATATTCAACCTATCTGAGTATATTTATTGGACAAATTGAGATTAATAATGTAAATGTTAATAAACATTTCCATTGTTAAACACTAATAAGTTAAATTTTTGTTTGTTTTTAAAATATAGAGCCTGGTTATAAGGAACGTGGGCATAATTTCAGTCCCTTCTCATCTTGAAGAGGAACCTGGCTCTAGATTTCCAGGAAATGTATTTATTTAGACCAAACAACATGCCAAGATTTTATACATAATTTCTAATCTTCATAATATGTCTGCAACATGGATATATTAATCTTGGCCAAATTATTTGACTTATCAGAGCCTCAGTTTCTTTATCAGTAACAGATTAATGATAAGGTGTTGGGAATCTATTTTGCCCACCACTTAATGATGGAGTTTGGAGGCAACCCCAGATCTGACTTCAGAGCCTCTGATTTCTCTTTTGGGGGAAGAAAAATGTCTCCCTGAAATGTAGATGTTTTTCCTTGTGTAATCGACCTTGCTTTCTTGATAAAAAGGACTATCAGGGAGGTCACAGTCTTAATTATGTTTAGCACTACCTTGTGATTCTGAAATTCATCTCCATCCAGAGTATAAAATTCATAGTCTAAGAAAAGATACAGAAGCTGTAAGTCTGTGATTTCCTGGACAGACCTAGTTTCAAATATTGCCTTTATTATATTCACAAGTATGCTTATATTTATAAAATTAGGCCCTGGATATGTTCAGAAAATAAGGTCTCTCATCATCTACTTTGTATGTAAAGCCCAAAAGTGCCAGGCAGCTTGTTCTGACCAGTACAGAACACTGAAGAACTGGATCCTCCAAGGTAGAACCAGTAGAGGGAATCCAAATCAAAGTTGTTGAGGGGAGAAGAGATGGTAAATCATCTTAATAGTAGTAACCACATGAACTGGACACATAACAAAATGCTGCTGATTCTATGTATCACATCTAATCTTCACAATATGCCCATTTCATGTATGAGAAAACAGAGGCTTAGAAATGATAATTAACTTGCTTATATTCATGTGCCTGGTGAGCAGCATCTGTCTCCAGTGTTTAAGCTTCACTCATTTTGCTAAACTATCTCCCAGAGCAGGAAAACAAGACCTAAAAAGGTAAATTTAAAGAACAGTTATGAGATTATAAATAGGAGATGGAGCACGACTCAGAAATCAGAGTGGGGACAGAGTAGGAACGAAGGCGAGGAGTCCAGCATGGTGGAGGTCTGCAGGCTTCTGATGTAGGGCAGGTCATGAGGGCAGATACGGGGTGGGGGGTGGGGTCTCATGTGACATTAAAAGTACAGCAACATGCAGAGGAGAGAGAGAATATAGAGAGACTAGGTGGGGGTGGTAGATAAGACAAATTGGGATGCTTGGCTGACTGCCTATGTTGTTCTCTTTTACAAATGTAAGTAGAGCTTTGTGTGTTGGGGGACAGAAGGCAAAGAGGATGTATCTGAGAGACAGAGTCAGAAACATCTCTTTTCACATGTCACTAACTGGAGGGGGGAAGAAACCCAGCTGTCTAACGAGCTTCTTTTTTAAAATACAGATTTCTCCAAGAGGGTCAAATGTCATTCACACCTTGGAGTAAACTACTTTAATGAGGTTACTAGACCCCTTGAGTATAATTAAAGTGGCAAAGCCACAGTTTGGGGCAAGGAAACGGATAAGGATAACCAGAGCTGAAGCATGGAAGAAGGGTCTGGACAGTGATACAAATGAGAAGGATTTCCCGAGGGGAGTGGGAAGGCACCAAATATAATTCTGCACAAATACTGTTAAGATCTACGTCACTGTCATTATCATTACTTCTACTCTGTACTTATGTTTAGAATTTTGGTAGCAGCCCAGGCGAAATCCAAATCACAACTGGTTGTTGAATTCTGATGTAAATACTGAGCAGAATGCCCTACTTGTAGCTGTTCCTTAATAAATAATTGTTGAGCAAATGGGATATCACACTTAGTTTGGAAGCTGGAAACTCTCAGATTCCCAAATTCCAACCTGTTTCTCCAGTCTAGCTTAATCCAGTCCAACCTGTCAGGGGCAGCCAACTGTTTGCTCCGCGGGAGGCAGGGAGAAAGAACATATAAAGTGGAGAAAGAATTGATACCTCAGTGCTCCCCTTCGTCCTGCCTCCATGGCCTAGTACAGCGTGCTCTAGATTTTGTGAGGACTTCGAAATGGAACTCCTGTGAATGCTGAGGCAATGCTGTAATAATGGGGCTACGAAAAATTACCTCGTGAGGTGTGTGATGAAAACCAAACAAAGGGATACGTTAAGGACACGCTCATGAATGAGACAGCTCATCGGCCCCCACTAGAACCTCATTAAGTTCCTCTATCCTCTTTCAGACCTGTGCTGGGCCCGTGCTGTGGTGTGACTGGTTGAGTCCCCCTAGAGTCACAGGATGGACTCCTGATCCCCAGTGTGACGGTGTTAGGAAGTGAGGCCTCTGGCGGGGGCTCATAAAGGCAGAGCTCTCCTGAATGGGATTCGTGTTCTCATCCAAGAGGCCACACCGCCCCACCTGCCACGCGAGGATACAAACATAAGTCTTCCACCCGGAAGAGGACCATCACCGGGCCTTGTGCCACCCTCATCTCAGACCTGCACCCTCCACGACTTGTGGGAGATGAATTTGGTTGTTTTTTTTTTTTTTTTTTTTCATAAGCCACCCAGTGTGTGGTGGTTGGTTACAGCAGCCTGGACGGCTAAGACCTTCTGCTCGGGTACCGCAGAAATGCTTCTCTGTACAATCTGACAGGTACAATACAAGGCGGCACAAGGACCACGCGCTTCAACAAGCCGAGCCCCGGAGCATTAACACCGGATCTGGAGCACCGGCAGCCTGGAATTCTGGGTACGTGGGTGATCCCCGGATGCGACCCGGAAGAGCACGCTGCGCCTGCGCGTCGCCGGATCCTCCTCTGTTTTCTTCCCCTTCCGTCTTCCCCGTACACGCAGTTTTCACATTTCAAGACGCCATAGGAGGCTTCTGAATAGAGTGCTTTTCAAATACACTTTATATTTTACTCCTAACTAAAGGGGAGAGGGGGAGTATTTTATTATAGAGGAACTGAATTTGACAGTAAATTTGTTATTTTGGGATTATTTGTGAGTTGTGGCTAAAAAAGCGCATTCGGTCTAAATATTGAGAATACTTGAGAATGTAAGAGCTAAGAAGCCGAGCCCAGTGGTTACCAACCCAGGCTGCATATTAGCATCATTGAGGAAGGTTTAAAAAATAAGATCCAGAGCCTTGGCTCCCTCCCCTCTCCTCTCCAAATGATTCTGATATAATATCAGTTTTGGTGGTCGAGTGCCAGTTATGGGGACTGAGGATCTTAATTTAACTGACGGGGGATCTGAGACCCAGAGAGGAACAGTAACTTCTCTAAGGTCACACAGGAGTATATTATGAATGAAGGTAAAAGACTCTGGCTAATGTGAAATTGACCCTTTGCTGTACTGCAAATTACTTCATTAGTTTAGAATATGTTTTGTATATCTGGCTGTATAATACAATGATTCCTTCATCTGCAAGCCACTTATGTGGCTTTCCAAATCTGGTTAAGAAGAGGAAGGATGTTAAAAGACCCGAAAACAGCCAAAGTGGCATAAGGGAAATCACACAGAAATCCCTCAAGTTTCTCTGATGGGCTCTGCCTCTTGCCTCTTTGTCCTCCCTGTCTTTGAGACAGAGGTGGCTGAACATCTCCATCTCCAAGCCTGACGTTCTGCTGCCCTGTAGTCTCGTGTCTCCAAAAGCCCAGAGGACCTCTCATGGATCCCCAGTCAGTATCTTCACTCAGTGTGTTCAAAATTAAACTCGCATCTTCCTCTCCCATACCTGCTCCTGCTCCTGCTCCACAGCCCTCTGCTTCTGTTTATGGTCCCACGGTGGCTCCAAATCACAGCCATGTCTTCAGTACTTTCCTCCCTCTGGCCCCCCAAATATGATGGATTAATCCTCTTTCTGCCATGTCTCATAAATCAGCTCACCAGCTCTGTTTGCTCCCTCTGCTTCTGCCCTAGTCAGGGCCCTCACTGCATTTTCCTGGACTGCTGATTGTCTCCTACCTGACCTGTGTCCTTTGGTCACTCCCCATTCAGATCTACTTTATTCACTCTTGCCAGATTAATCTTTCTGAGGCACAGCTCTGATTATGTTACTCTCCTGCTAAAAACTTTCAATAGCTCCCCATTGTCTACTGAATAAAGTCCAAATTCCTTGGCCTGCTAATCAAGCCCTCTCACTTACTGGTCTCGATCTGCTTTCACCACTTTATTTCCCACTACTCGCCTCTACACAGGACATGGTCTAGTTAAACTCAACTACTTCTCTGCAGAATCTTTCCCCACTGATTCTTCCAGGCATTGCTCATGGTTGCAGAAATGTTCTTTTTTCCCCATCTTTGTGTGCTCAAGTCCTCCTTGCCTTTCGAGACCCAAATCCAGTATCAGCTTTTCTGGTAAATCCCCCAGGTAGCCCTTCTCTGAATTCCAGGAACGCTTTATCTGTACTACTTTCATAGAGACTGGCCCCTTCTACTATGAAGGCTAGCAAAGTAGGCCCATGTCTTGGCTCTGCCGCTACATTAAAGCTTGCTGAGGGCAGTATCGGTGTCTTGTTTATCTGTGTATCTTTTCCATTGCTGAAAACATAGTACACTGCTCACAAATATTTGTCCAGTGAAGGAGTGAATGGAAGGGCTTTATATGCAACCTAAACAAGGTTGGTTGGTTGTTTCCCTGGTCCAAACCGGATTACAAGTAGTGCATTCGAGAGGGAATGAAGATCTTAGAGGCTTGCACAACAAGAAGTAACTTGATAGCTAAAGAAGATAAATAAAAACTATAAAAAGAAGAGATGAGGACTAAAAATATTATAGTAGTCTGAGGGTAAATAAACACAGAAGTAAAGAATCTTATAGACTAACGACCAATGGTTAATGCCATGTGGAACTGCTTTGAATCCACAAAATAATATTCAAATACACAGTGTTATTTTTATACTTAGCACCAGTAGACACACAAAGCAGTTGTTTAGACACACAAAACAGTAGATAACCCTAAAGATAGATAAATAAAATAAGTAAATTAATTAAAAAAATGATGACCCTAAGTCGTTAAGAAATGTTTGAATTATGATAAGCATATGATCAGAAAGCTGGATATGCACATAAATTTAAGACACTATATATCAAAACTTAATAAAGTAAAAAAATCTTTTGATAACTAAGAGGAGATAAACTTCTACTTATTGGTTATATGGAATATTCTGTTACATCAGCTGATTTCCAAAGTGAAGTCAGATAAATATCTCTCTCCTTACACACAAGTACACCTATATTCTCCTAAATATTGGAGAAATAACTTTGGTATCATTAAAAATGAAATATGCCCCGATATCTAATTTCAGAAATGTCAGAAAGTAGTAAGACAAAACAATTTTAAAAAAATGTCAGATTTCTAAGATCCACAATCTATTATTTAAAATAAGTGGTTGTGATTATACAATATGTAAATTATGTACATCACCTCTTAATTAAAGTGTAACTTAAAAAGTCCAGGTTATTATAAGCTTTTTATCAACATTTTAATGCCTCAAAAAATTCTATCTAGTGGATATGTCATAATACATTTAACCAGCCCCCTGGAATTAGATATATAGTTTATTTCCAGTTTTATAATGTAGATTTATCTAGCAAGATTTGCTGTGTTCTGATAAATTGTGGAAGCTGAGTGAGGAACTCAACAAGGGTTCACTATGATATTCTTCCTACTTGGGTAAATGTTTGAAATGTTTACAATAAAAAGGTAAAAAATATACTTCTTTATGATAAGCGCCTTGTTTATAATGATTTCTGTTTATTTGTAATCATTTTCTTAGAGTTTAGTACTAGCAGACTGGTTCAAAGTCTGACTCTGCTATGAAACTGTGCGGCAGGCAGCAAATGCCTTCGCAGGTTCAGTTCCCTCATCTGCAAAATGGGTATAATAAAGGTAACTTAGAAGACTGCTATAAGCATTATAGGAGATGGTGTGCATCAAATGCTTTCCACAGTGCCTGGTCCGCTGTTAGTGAGTAATGAGTATCACCTTGAAAATACAAAATGTTGGTTGCATCATTGTATGTGTGGTGGTTATAAAAAAATCATCATGTATAAACTGAGAAACATGGCAGAAATAACTAAAGTGCACAGGCTAAAATAAGCTGGGTGAGGAATTACCCTCACGGAGCATGTTCTATGTAGGGGATCCTGGGCTAAATGCTTCACAAGGATCATCTCATTTAATCTGCACAAGGGTTGTGTGAAGGAATTACTACTACTATTGTTATTTTATAGTTTAGGGTATTGAGGTTTAAAGATTAATCGACTTGTCCCAAAGGACACAGGGATAGGCAGGGCTTGTTGTCAAACACAACTCAGAGCCCCTGGAATTTGTCCCTGAGCTATTAGAAATGGCCTTTGGACCTTGGGCCCTTTTGCACAGACCTCAGCGTTTCTAATCTATATCCTTTAGAGGCCAGATTTGAATTTGGGACAAGATTTTGGCCCCATTTTTTGAAAGTTTAACTGATCTGTGGTAGGAGTACATTTTTCCTTCCTTTCATTTCCATTGGTATTATTTGTTTTAAAAATTTCATTCTAGAAAATAATTTTAGAGAAGAAAAAAGGGGTACTCCATAAAATTAGCTGCTCTTTCAAGAACGTGAATCTCATGGTCCAGGAAGATTAATGTCCATCTTGGTTTTGAACCATGATTTCCCATTGGTCTGATTATCTTACGTTCATGAGAAAACAATTCACTACCCAACACACACATACACATGCTCTTTAGAAAACCTCTCAAGTGGTCCATGTTGACACAGATCACTTTAAATATGTCATCTGTAAACGTGCGTCTGTGTAAGACAAAGAGAGGGAGAGTCTGAATTTTGAAAATGCCGTCGAAGTCTGAAAAAGGTGGTTTCCTACGAAGATGATGGAAATTAAGTCACAGGTTGTAATTTAAAAATAAAGTCTAATGGCAAATTAAGTCTTTTATTCTGGGTTGGGGGAGGCTACTCCTGTGCAGTATACTCTAGACAAGAAACACTAAAGGGGCTACTCCCACCCCTCCGCCTGACAGCACATTTCTGCATCTGTATTATAAAAAATGTGCCAGCTCTAGCAAGCTCACAGTACTGAGCAAAGTGCCACAGTTTACAGCTGGGGATTTGTCTTTCAGGGCTGGCTCTATTTACTGGTTGTTTTTTACTGGTCTGTTCCTCCCTGGGGGGCTGCCGTGGGGGTGTTTTTTGTGGGGTGGGGGTTGGAAAGAGGGAGTTTTTGTGAGTTCTATTTTGGATTTTGGTGAATAAGAAAGCAGGGAATTTGCCAGCCTGTTACTCAGTTATATTGAAACATGATACAAACTGCCTCAATTTGGAGCACAGAAGGTGCCGAAAAATTTTTCTGAGGAGGTCTTGAAATATCGAAGCCTGTCTTCAAGGAAGGACTTGTTTCTCTCAAAAATCACCCTGCGAATAGTAGAGGTGTGCTGTCGTCTCCTCTCCATCCTGGTCCCTGGAGTCACTACCTGAAGTATCACAGTCTAAAGGTAGCCAATATGCTGCGGGGGGAAAAAAAAATCACATTGCGCTCTTCATTCCCAGGGGAGTGCTAAGAGGACTGTGCTTGAGTGCGGGCCTTCTTTGGAAAGTCACTTCTACATGTGTAGACACTTGGGAGCATGGGCTGCGCGTGTTTGAACAAGCTGTACTTCCTATGTCTGCACTGCCCACTCTGTTTTCTTGTTTGCTATCTGCCTAAATTGGCCTGAACACATGTGCCCCGGATAAACATACTATTGCATGGACACGTCCACGTGTGTTTCCAATTCCATACTATCTTGAAAGTGGTTCAGCTTTCTAGAAACACAGACATACAATTTGTTCTGACTAGAAACACTGCTCAGCAACGGCATGCCAGTCATCACGGCAGGTACCGGACCATTTGTTGCTGGGCTGGAGCAAAGAGAAAATAAATCCTGGACAGCATCGCAGAGCAGCACCTTCTTGTGAGACCCTCTTGGCTAAGTAAGGACTGCGTGAGACAGTAATGAAACACATACCTGCAGGCTTTTCAAACAGTAACAACCAGCTCAGGGTTAGCAGCCTTTCTGAACCCTGATGGTCAAGGATATTCTCAACCTTTGCTTTCAGGCACTGGATTGCTGCTTAAGTAGCCTTTATCAACCCCCCTCCCCCACCCCCACCTAATTTTGGGGGAGGATGCCCTTGAAATTAGATCATTATTTGTTCCTGACAAAGCACATGCATATTGTGGTATCACTCTAAAACCAACGATTGGTTTAGCTCTATGAAGGAAAAAAAAATTCCAACAACCTTTCATGCTGAGATTTCTCATGCTAGTTCTCAGCACAGAAGTGATTTTTTTTTTTTTTTTAAGTTGCATAAAGCCTAGCAAGGTTTAAGTTTTCCCAGCGAGGAGAAAGTGTTTTTCAGCTGTTAAATTTTTCAGATGCTTTTTTTGAATTTGGATAAAACTCAAAAACATGTTTGTTTTAAAATGTAAACCTTTTTATGTACAGAGGTTTGCATATAGAGAAATGCCATTACTATGTTTAAAGGTACTTGCTTTTGAAATAAAGAACTCATAGGCTTTTAAATATAATAGAATGTACATTGCATTATGAACGTCTCATTGGGCGCTAACATAAATACGACGTTCTGGAAGACCACTGATACACGTTTGCTGACAGGATCACTTACAATCCTGCTAGTCAATGTATTTGTGTGTGAGAGCAAAGAGTGGCCAGGTTTGAACTGAAGATCATCTTTAGAGTCAGTATGCTTTTGAAAGACCTTTTACTTCAGTTGCATGAGACTTCTTGGCCCCAAACCTGCTTGATTCTTCAGCTTCTTGACTGGGCCAAAGTTGATACAACATATGGTATTTCAAGCACAAAAATGATGAAGAAACACATTGAGGTATAGCAGCAAGGCAGGGATGAGGGTAAATCATCAGAAGGCTTGCCTCCTGCCATTTTTACTGGGCCTAGGCACTCTTCAGTTTTAAGCAAATTGTAGATTGCTGAATGGGAAAAGATATTATCTTGATCCACCAATTTTTTTTTTCCAAACACTTTTATTGTAGGTTTTACACTGTGATCCACTGATTGTTTACACACATACATGGATTACCTATCTATCCATCCATCCATCTAGATCTATCTCACTGAAATACAGATGTGTGTGTATGTGTGTTTCAGGGGCAGAAAGAAACTGATCTACCCAAATTTTAAACCTTAAAAGATTCTTCATAATTCTATTGAGTATATTATTATTTGGAGAGTTAAATATCGAGGTCTAGAAATTCAGCACACATCAAACTTCTAATCAAGGACTTTCCAAAATTCAGGAAAGTACCCGATCTTCTAGTTTAATCTTTGAAATGCCAACAAATTCATTTTTCCTTTATTCATTCATAATATATTGATTTATTCATTTTCCAAACATTTATTGGTAGCCAACTATAGGCCTCACACTACATTCCCGCAACGTATTTCTAGCCCAATTACTTTAATGGTTGCTTTAGGATTTATGGCAGGGTTGGCCAGATGGTCCTTGAAAAGGAAAATCTTCCTGAGTAAAACAACCTGTTTACAGTGTTTCCTATCTAGCAGCCAAGAGCCCTGGTAGTATCTCTTCTAACCTCTTACTATGGTTCTGGTATAAAATCAGAAGTCTAGTTATATTTACTTTTCATATTTAAGCTTAATTAAAAATACTGAGTGCAATCATGAGTTTTTAATGTCAGAATATTCAAAAACAACTTTCCCATAAGGTCTTCCTCATGTATGATACACAGAGAAAACTTATACAATTCTTTTTTGTGCTACAAAAATGCAGAAAACTGACCATTACCTACTTTACAGCGATTCTAAAAATCAATGACCTAAAGCATGTTAAGTTCTAAGAAGTAGAGTAAATAAACAGATCACATAGTACCATCAGACAATGTGTTTGCTCCCCTCTTGATGAGGACAGTATGAATACAGTAAGAAGACAGGTCCTAAATATTTATTACTAGATCTTGCTTAGGTGGCCAGGTCCTCCTGTTCCAGTAGAAGTGATATATAAGTATATAGCTAGAGCCCAATTCAATTATTTACATGGCCTTTCCAGAAAATGGTTAATGCTATAGAGACTTAGAAAATGCAGAAGACTAAACAGTACACATTCGTCTCTCTCTTTATGATGTAGGTCATGGTTCAAGGTCATGGAATGAATAGTAGGAGCTGCTACTTTTGAAGAGTGAAATGCTTTGAGGCTTTTAGGGGAAATTATTTTTATTTATTTATTTTTAAAGATTTGTTTATTTGAGAGCGTTGTGCGCATGTGCGTGTGAGAGAGAGTGAGTAGGCAGGGAAGAGGGAAAGGGAGAGAGGCAGAGAATCACAAACGGACTCCACGCTGAGTACAGAGTCCAACGTGGGGCTTGATTCCATGAACTTGAGTCCAGGACCTGAGTGGAAACAGAGTTGGATGCTCAACGGACTGCACCACCTAGGCGCCTCTTTTAAGAGAATTTTAAATAAATTAACTTTATGTTTTGGAAGTTATGATTTGGGCATTATTAAAGTATTATAATTGGACATGGGTTCATAGACATAATTATAGGCCACCTTTTCAAAAGATCTTCTTTATAGTTCTTTCAATTTTTTTATGGGTTTCATTAGTTGTCTCCCTCAAGTTATTTCATTTTCCGAAGCTTCTTACTGTCTCCACACATGACACATTGGCACATGCACACTGGCACAGGCAAAGAAGTAACTGCTAAGGTCACAGAAGTAGGGATATGGCAGGCTTCAAGCACTGGAGGCCAAAGGCACCAGAAACACGGGAAGACAGCTTAAAATTGTCCTTTCTTATGTTTGTGCATTGTTTCTATATGGAAAACTACATTTCTCTGAGAGTATATGTGTAAATATGCATCTGCTAGTGTTTTGGCAACTCTAAGTTACCTAAATTAGTTTTGATCAACACTGTCGGATTTTTAAACCCACCAACGTAATAAAAGCAAGTTTAAAAAAACACAAACAAACCCTACAGTACATTGTGTGCTCTGCCGTTCCAAGCCTCAGCTTCAAGACAAAAGGAGAGTGAGACTTTGTCATTTGCTGGCTGTTAATAATCAAGAGAAGATCTGCCAGACAAGCTCTTCGAGGGCTCTGTCTGTCTGGACCAGGTATATACTGCAATACACAAAGGGCTTTGCAGGGGGAGAAAAATGAGTGTTCATGGACAATGATGCAGCTTTCTTAATTAAGATTTTCATTACTGATACATACATTAAGTTCTGCAACTGCAAGAGCCAAAGCACTGTCATGTGCAGGTAGATGTCCCTGATTCCATCTTTAGGCAGTAAAGCTAAAACATATTAAATGTGCACCCAGCAAATGTTGTGGGAGCCAGGAGAGATCCAGAAATATTTCTGTTGGAATGCAGAGAGGCCCCATTAAAAGCAAATTTGTAATGCATCTAATAAGCAGGAGAAAAACTCCTATCAGAGACAGGGTGTGCACGTGTGTATGCGTGCGCCTGTGTTCCTCTATGGGACTGCTTTGAGGTCCTGAGCCACAGAAGAAGGTAGTTGCAGCTGACCTAGAAATAATCTCTGTATAAATACATCAAGAGCTCAGACCTTAAAAGGCACTTTGATCTTTTAAGTTTTCCAATGCCTGTTGTTGGGAAAGGAAATAAATGGCTGATTCGGGGTAAGTTTTGGAAGATGGCAAAGACTCCTGTCCACAGCTGGCCCTGACTGTGTCCCTCTGGGTCACTCAGTCTATTTTCCCTGGATCCCCAGGCTGGTCCATAAGTCAGTGCAGTCTGCCAATGGGTGTACTGTTCCCGTGAAATAATCTGACTGTGGTGTGGGGAAATCTTTCTTCTTAGATCAAGTTATTTTTACAAAAAGAATTTTGCTAAGAATGGAGAATAAACCTAACTCTGCACAGTCCTTGAAATGGATGAATATCTAGAGTGTATGTTTTTATTTCACTTTCACTAAAGCCCAATTCATTTTAGGGTTGCTGGTGCTGTTAATGTGCACACAGTGTGCTCTGTTGTTTTTCTGGTTTCTAGTTGCATCCTTTCCTGTTTTAAAGTTTGCATTTTGGGGGGAGCTTCCCTCTCTGTCTCCTATATAAAGAAGACCTTCATCCTGTCATCTCTTGGTCATTCAAGAGTAGAGACGAGTGTTAGATGCTGCACTTCATGAAAGATGATTTTATTACAGCAGTCAAAAATTACACATTCGTTTCTTATTAGGTAAAAACATTTATCAGGAATTTAAATGTAATCCCCCATTTTCTAAGAAGGAACAAACCAGAATCCAACACCAAAATGGCTCAAAAGGAATTCTTCTAAGTATTTTGGCTGTAGTTCCTTGTTGTTTGGGTAAAAGGGAAAAATTCCAAATAACAGTGGCCAAGAAGATTTCTCTCGAATTCCTGCACCAAGATTCAGATCTCTCAAGTAAGTTTTCTGGATGTTAGTGTGTATTTCAGAAACTCTTTCCCTAGGTACATTACAGAGCTAGTGCAGAGTGGTAAACACACAGCCTGCTACGAGGTGGCAGTTCTCTGACCCTATTCTAGATGAGTGATGTTAATGGCTGGGGGTAATAAGATGATGAAGAAATTGATTCTTCATTCACAGAAACATAGACAGTATGCAGACATCCTGTTAACAGATACTTCATGCATTTTGGGAAAAGTAACAGTATTAAGATTCTTTCTAATGTGTACTGAAATGTACTGTTAGAAAACTGGTTAGAGGAGTATGTGAAAGCTCTTACTGAAGAACCAATGTAGTGGACACTATTCAAGCCTTGGGATGATGGAAAGAAGAAAGGGAAACAAATCCCAGGAGAGGAATTTTTTTGAATTCATTTATTTATTTGGAGGGAGGGGAGGGCAGACGGAGAGAGAGAGAGAGAGAGAGAGAGAATCTTAAACATACTCTGAGCTGAGTGTGGAGCCCTATGTGGGGCTCAATCCCATGACCCTGAGATCACGACCTGCACCAAAACCAAAAGTCAGATGCCTAACCAACTGCCTCACCCCACTCATCCTCAGAAGAGGACTTTTAACTGGAGATTTCTATTACTTCTCTTATGCATCCTTGACTTGCTTGTGAAGACCAGACCAAAGGACATTATTAAAGGATTTAGGTGTAACTTTTACTCAAATTCTGTCATGAGACATATACTTCTCCTACCCAAAATACAGGATTAATTTTAAATTAGAGGTGATAATTATTTTCCACAGACCCAAAGCCTAGAAATTCACAAGGAGGAACTAAAGGTGGAATCCATTTTAGCCTACCAAAGCGTTAGGGGTAAGGTGGCCCATTCTAAATAAATACCTGGAAATGATTCTCTGGTATAATGAAGTTAACCTGATTTGTCTAGTATCCCCACACTAGGAGAGATGAAGAATTGCAGAGAGACTAGAGAAAGAATGCATTAAAAAAAAAAAACTCTTAATTTTATCACCACAGAGATCTCTTGCACAAGACGCCTCTGCAAGTGCTCTAGCAGAAAGCTTCTTTGAACAAGCAGGATGTGTAGGTACCATCTCTATATGTTACATATGTATATATCCCTCCCCAGCTCTGAGTCAGCAACCATAATGTTTAGGGAGGAAAAGAGAAGGGTGATAAAGAATAAGAGGGATACTCATAATGGTATTTAATAGCACTCAATGTTAATCATCGTTACTGTGCCCCCATATGGCCTCCAAGTGTAAGCTATGTTATAGAGGCAGGTGCATAAGTGAAATTTTCCAAGGTGAAGTTTTGTAAGAGCACAAGAAAGCCAGACATTCATTCCTCTGAGCCCTGGGTCCATTGAGCCAGCTGGTGGCCTCTAACAGCACCAGGCACCACTGATACCTGGCTCTTAACCACATCCTCCCACTTCAGGTAGAGAACAAGCTGCTGACTAGCCCTGGTTCCCACCACTTGCCTCAGTTTGTGGCTGGTGTAACGGGGCTTCCATATAATCTTTATCATGTTTGGCCTCCCTTCTTTCTTTCTGGACATGGTTTGAGGATGTAAGGCACACGCAACTTTCTTGTACACAGCATTTTTTTGCCGAAGACAGAGAAAGAATGCCCTGGAACACATGCCATCCCTGATCATCTGCAAGTGAACTTCTCGTGCTGAAAGAATGCTCCAGTTACCACTCAGAACAGCTTTGCACAACTCCTGCTCCTCTGAAAGGCTTGGGGAACTCACTCCAACAACCCAGACGCTCCCTATCCCAAAACACAGGGAAGGCGCCCTGTCACAGTTTGTACTGTGGAGGCAGGGGCTGATGCTGTCAGTGTGGCATTTCTGCCTCTCCAGCATCTTTCATTTTCCCTGGAGTTGCTGAAAAATAGTCCATGTCATTAAGTATGTAGTAATACACACGGGACTCAGAAAGAGAGAGGGAAAGGTGGAGGACATGGATGACATGGCCTCTAGCACTTTATTTATGAGAACATCCAGAAATCTCTATCTACATCTGGTAGAAGAATAGTGTCAATCCTGCCCTGGAGACATGGATCAGGCAATGTTGCCAGTGTGTATTTTTCCCTTCCCGATAATTTACTGATTTTGGAGTCTGATGGCAGAGCTCAGATGATCATTTTTACACTCATGTGAGTGAACAATTAGCTTGCCTCTTTGGGGGGATGGTGATGCCAAATAAACATAAATATATGTAATCAAGGGAAGTACTAACTGTCCCCCGCCCAGAGATCCTCAGGTCCTCTGACTGGTGCTTTGCTCTCCACTGTATTTCCCAGGGGGGCAGTGAGGGTGGGTGATGCCACCATGGCATAGCAAACCGCAGTGGAGGTGCCCTCATAGGACTTTAGGGAGCACTGTCTTTGCAGGAAAGAAAGAGACTAAGCAGTTAAACATGTGTTAGACCGCTCGTTTGCCCTTCAAAATCTCTATTCTGTCATTCACCTTTTCATTGTTGATTTATAGCCACTCTTAAAATATTAGGGATATGTCACAATATTTTTCCCAGTTAAAATTTTTTTTTCTACCACAGTGACTTTTATTTTCACATAATAAAATTTAATATATTTTCTTTAAGATTTTAGACTTTGGGGCACCTGGGTGGCTCAGTCAGTTAAGCATCTGACTCTTTCTTTTTTTTTAAAGATTTTATTTATTTATTTGACAGACAGAGATCACAAGTAGGCAGAGAGGTAAGCAGAACGAGATGGGGGAGCAGGCTCCCTGCTGAGCAGAGAGCCTGACATGGCTCAGTCCCAGGACCCTGGGATCATGACCTGAGCTGAAGGCAGAGGCTTTAAGTCATGAGCCACCCAGGCACCCCAGCATCTAACTCTTTATTTTGGGCTATGATCTCAGGGTTGTGAGATCTAGCCCTGCATGGGGTTCTATGCTGGGCGTGCAGCCTGCTTAAGATTCACTCTCTCCCTCTCTTTCTGCCTTTCCTCTTTCCCTCCCTAAAAAATATAAGATTAATTAATTAATTAAAAGATTTTAGACTTTGGTATTATGCTTGGAAAAAGCATCCCATTTCCCAGCATGAAAATATTCACATACGCAAAATTATAAAAACTGGCATTTACAAAATTACAAAAATTGGCATTTACAAGATTTAGGGAAATGGGCAATCTCTTTTTTCATTGGTGGGGGTATAATCTGAAATATGTTTACTGGAGACAGTTTAGCAATAGATAAATTTTACTTTGACAGTTCCATTACTAGAAATTTATCCTAAAGAGCTAATCAGGAAACTACATTTAAAAAATGTATATGTGTATGAAGATAGTTATTGCAGCATTGTTTAGCTAGAAAAAAAGTCCAAAAATCCTAAATGACCATAAATAAGTGACTGACTCAATAAATTACCCATAAACTAAAGAGCAATGTAGCTATCAAAAAGATAATGTAGATCTAGATTTATGGAATCGAAAATGACTATTAGAATTTTGAGTAAAAAAGCAGATTACCAGGCAACAAGCAACTCTTCCTTCCATTTAAGAAAAAGAAAGACAAAGAGAAAGAAAAAGAAAAAGAGACAGATGAATAGAAAAGTGTGGAGATATATTTCCCAAAGCGTTACTAGTGGTTCTCTCTGGGAGGTGAGATTTTGAATGGATTTTATGTTCTTTTTATATCATCATCGTAATAAATTCAAACAAAACTATGTGTATGCTCTTTAGAAATCAAAGCCAGAACTTTTACTTTGGAGGAAAAAGAGCTTAGATAAACCTTGCAATAGCTACTTAAAAATTCAAATATGAGTTTCGTCATTAGCAATTAGTAACACTCTTAATTGGATGACATTCCTGCCTGACCATTTTCCTGATGGGTGACATCACTGCCTGCTTCAACTTTCCTCCAGGCTGGACAATTGCATGTCCAGGCTGGACAATTATAGTTCCTGCCTTATAGGACTTTAAAACTGAAATTCTGGAAATAATCCCAATATCTATATAGAAGGCAGAGTTAGGTAAATTCCATGGGGTTATATAGCTGATAACAATTATTTAGATAGTATAGTGGCACTTAAAAAGAGAGTTTGTAATTATACCAGGAAGCACTTATATAATATTTAATTTAAAAATATGATGCAACTCTGTACATATAATGTATGCCCAATTCTGTGAAAATCCAGAGAAGAGACTAGAAGGTGATCTAAAAAATTATTAATAGTAGTTGTTTCTGTATAGTGACATTATAGATGTTTTCTCTGTACTCTATAGTTTCTTAATATTTGATATTATGTGTGAATTATAGAGTCATGAAAGAAGTAAATATTAAAAAAATACAGCTGCTTTGCTCAACAGCTGCCAAATCCTACCCCAGATGTATCTGCAATTTAGTTTTGAGTCAAATGGCCCTAATGTCATTTCCTAAAGGAATCTAGCAGAATGGAATGTGTTCAAATAAAGGA
Source organism: Mustela putorius furo (assembly GCF_011764305.1). Classification (NCBI taxonomy): domain Eukaryota; kingdom Metazoa; phylum Chordata; class Mammalia; order Carnivora; family Mustelidae; genus Mustela; species Mustela putorius. Next base: position 39,525,714 of record NW_025421987.1, read on the forward strand.
AAGCTACCATTACTGCCACCTATTTCTGTTACCATTTCTTAATGCTTAGAATAAACCCGAGTAAGGAATCCTACTTCTACTAGAAATTAGGAATTTCCACGTTCGTTAGGTTTTCTTCTTATGTTGCCAGATGGTGGAATTTAATTATTCTACAGTATTCTGGTATGTCTCCATGTCTGGAAGTTGTTTTGGGAGGTTGATGGTGTAGGTCACTACTGGGAATGGAGGCTCAATTATTCTTTTAAAAATAAAGATGGGTTGCTACATAAGACCTTCTGTAGTTAGTTTTCTTTTCCTTTCCTTTGCTACTTTACCTCTTTCTTTCTTCTTCCTTTCCTTCCTCCACTTATCTACGCACTCTTTTTCTCTCCCTCCCTCTTTTAAGTACGTAGCCTTTCTTAGATGCCAGCTCTTAAAATTTAGAGAAAATTCATACAGTACTAACACCACACTTCAAGTAGAACATTTAATTGTTCCTAAATGATCACATTTTAGCAAAATGATGATGGGAGAAGTCAGAATTGTCACTTAAGTGTATATGATGCATGTTGGAGGCTTGGCAATAAGGCAGGCAGTAGATATTTTTTGAGAAAGCAAGAAAGTAACTAGGTAATGCCAGCATGGGAGGAAGGAGGTGGCAGAAGAAAGAAAGATCAACATGGGTTTCTGTGTCTTTTGACAAAAGTTATCTAACCACATGTTCCTGGCCTTTTGGACCAAATGGCAACCTTCAAACTTCCTGTTACTATGAGCTACTTGAGGACAGGGATGGTACCTTTCTCACCTCTGTTTTTTCTGTATGCAACACAGTGCTTGGTGTAATGTAAATGCTCACTAGCTACCTGGAGAATTGAAATGAGCCTTTTTTACTGCCTTCTATATTAGCCTCATCTAGGAAAAAAAAGAAAAAAGAAACTAAAACCCCTAATGTCTTTTCACACATACTAGGTAAAATCCCATTTTAATTTGAACTCAAACACACATCTCTTCTGAGTTTCCAGCTTGGTCACTGAGCTGCTGGAAAAAATCACCCCAAGGCAAATGGGTATCAACAATAAATCACCAGGTTCACCTAGGGCTTCCACAACTGCCAAGGAGACTGTCTGGTCAACTTGCTATCCCATTTGTCACAAGAACTATTTTGAACTTCCACTTCCTTCAAATCTCCACCTCGCTTATTTTTAGCAGGAGCTATCATCTGGAAAACCACTGCCCCCTAGGAGCTATCATCTGGAAAACCACTCTCCGGATTAGTAAAGTAGAGTGCTAGAAGCAAAACTTCTGAGAGTTATCCATACTTGTGGTCTCTATTTCTTCACCTCTCACTCTTTCCCCATAATATTACAAACAGGTTATTGCTTCTACCACTTCAACAAAACTTAGCTTTTGCCAAAGTCAGCAACCTTCACATTAATATATCAAATGCATTTTTTCAGTCCCTGACTGACCTGACTTCTCAACAGCACGTCTCACTACTGACCACCCTCTTCAAAACACTTTCTTCTCTTGGCCACTGTGCCAGTGTTTTCTGGTTTTCCTCCTACCTCCCTAGCTGGTCCTTCTGAGGCTATTTCTCATAGCCTCAGTTTTTGCTCCCATATGATTAAATAGTAAGAGTTCCTCAAGTCTCGGTTTGGGCCTTCTCCTAAATCTACTCCCGTGCTTGGGCAGGATCCTCCATGCCAAAAGCCTCACTTGCCTTCACTCTACTTCTGATTTCCAGTTGTATATATTCAACTGCCTAGTCAATATGCTCACTTATCTTACCAAAAACACCTCACACTAGACATCTCAGAAATAGAGCTTGTAATCTTCCCTCAATTTTCACTGTCCTTTGGTATTTCATACAACTGTGAATGGCACCAAACTCCAAACAGTTTTATGAGCATAAAACCAGTAGTCACAGTTGCTGTTTCTCTCTCCTCCATCTCCCACATCCAATCCATGAGAATATCCTGTATATCTTGGTTCTGTATTATCTCTCTTTTCCATTATTTTTCTTCCATTCCCAGTCATTAGCCTAGTCCTTATAAGCTACGCTACAAGGGCTTCCTTACTTTTGTTCCTGCAAAACCATTCACCGCAATGGAGTAGCTGGATCTTTTTTGTTTTTAACTTTTAATTTTAAGATTATTGCAGATTAGCATGCAGTTCTAAGAGGTAACACAGAGAGATCTCTGTATACCCTTTACCCAGTTTCACCTAGTGGTAATATCTTATATAACCATAGTAGAATATCACAATCAGGAAATTGGCCTTGTTTTTTACAATGGTACAATCCATCCACCTTATTCAGATTTCACCAGTTTTATATGCACTTGTGTGTGTGTGCATGTGTATATTTAGTTCTACGCAACTGTATCACCTACATAGATTTGCATGAGCACTACCACAGTCAAGATACAGAATAGCGCCATCATAAGGTTATGTGGTGCTACCCTTGATAGCCATAGGCAGCTCCATCTTTCCCCTGCTCCTTAACTTTTGTTAGCCACTAATTTGTTCTTCATCTTTATAGTTTTGTTATTTCAAGAATGCCATATAAACAGAATATGTAATCTTGAGAGATTGGCATTTTTCACTCAGCATAATACCTTTGTGATTAATCCAAATTTTTTGTGCCAAGCGTTACTCTTTACTGCTGAGAAGTATTCCATGGTATGGATATACCACAGTTTGTTTAACCACTCACTCATTGAAGGTAATTTGGGTTGTTTCCAGTGTGGGGATATTACGAAAAAGGCTGTTATAAACATTGGTGTACAGGTTTTTGTGCAGATATGTTTCCATCTGTCTGCAATAAATGTGCAAGAGTAGCATGATCTTTTTAGAATACAAAATTGATCATGTTACATTCCTTAAGTTTGCTTTCCCATTGTCCTTAGGAAGGTCTTTAATATGACCTGCAAAGATCCTGATATCATCATCTATTTTTTCAACCTTTATCTGGGCTGTTCTTCACTAAAGTCTCTCCACCCAACTATATTTGATGCCTTCATCTATGCTGCATCCCTTGCTAAGAAACCTCTACCACCACCTAATCTCATTTGCTTTTCATCTTCACATGTTAGCTCAAATATCACTTTCCAGGGAAACTCCTCATGAACTCGTAGACTCACTTAAATCCCCCTCTTAAATTTGCTCCTAGAGTTCCTGGAACTTTTATTCATGGCAGCAAGTACAGTTTGTAATTATAAGTTCTTTTGTGTGTCCATTTGATTAATATGTCTTCCATCCCCCAGGTTGTAAGTTGAATAGGGCAGAGACCATGTCTGTTTTGCTTGTCATTATATCTTCCGCATTTATAGACATTCGTTTAGTGTTTGGTCAAGGCTTTTAAGACAGATAGTTTTGGTTTCAAGTTCTATATTACATACTAGGCATCCTTGAAAAAATTACTCAAACATGCTCAATCTCTGTTTCATCTTCAAAATTAGGATTACAACAGCATCTCCTTAATAGGAGGAGGAGTTTTTTTTTTTTTTTTAAGATGTATATATACACAATGGAGTACTATGCAGCCATCAAAAGAAATGAAATCTTGCCATTTGCGATGACGTGGATGGAAATAGGAGTAGTTTTAAAGGTTAAACCAGGTAGCTGATAAAAGTATTTTTTTCCAGTGCCTAAAGCAAAGCGAGCACTCAACACATGCTATTTCTTATTGTGATTATTAGTTTAACTAAAGAGAAGAGTTTTTGTATTTTTTTCCCAATGAGGTTTTAGTCCATTATCTCAATTTCTCGTCTGTTCCCTTGGGTTTTGATTCAGGTAACTCTAAGAGTCTGAAAAGAAACCCTTAGTTTAGATCTCCAATAATTCTATGACTACAGGTTACCCCAGGTACGTCTCCTTAGATGAGTACCTTGTTTGGCCTCTTGGCTATGGTCCTCATTTTCATCTCACTCCGTAGTAAATTCTTATTCCCCAGCTATCAGTTCTTTTGACTTATTTTTCAATGGGTTTAGAACATGAGTGGGAAAACGCAGTGCCATTTGCTGGACTCCCTGAAAGTTTCTAACACTGAGATTTATGCTTTTGCTTGGGATATCATTCTTTTGGTGTTCACCTTCTTTTATATTCCAGCCATTTTTCAAGCCCCAGCTAAATCACATTTCACATGAAGCTTTCCAGCCCTCAAGGTCCTCTTTCATGAATGAAATCCTATAGTACCTATTGGACTGTATAATTCCTTTTGGAATTGTCACTTATTGTCTCATATGTATACGGAATACTCAACAGTCATAACTTCTTTTCCTAATCCAATTTTGAGTTCCTTAAGAGCAGGCAAGGGCTATGTCCTAGATTTATGTTTTAGTTCCTTACTAAACACAAATCTTTTTGTGTGGTAAGTGTTTAATAATATCTTATGGGATGGTTGTACTTGAGGCTGGTCCACTGACCAGGTTGTGATTTGAAGGATCAAGTTACAATTAATATAGTTTAGTGGCTAGATGGTTTCTGAAGGGGTGGTGGCAGTGGCCAAAGGGGGAAACAAAAACAACAAAAAACGTTACTGTGAGTATGTCCCTGAGCTGTGTATGAGCACAGTCTGGATACACACAGGTAGTGAAGCTTAATCCTATTATGTGCTGAGTTTTCATCCTGGTAATGTACTCCCCCATTTTCCTTTATAAAAATCATATGGAATGCATGGTCTGATAGGCAGAAAGGCTAAGAGAAATGCAAGCAGAGGGAGGTAATGCTCTTAGGTGTGGTAGGCTGGTCTGCAGAGTGTTTTGATTCTCTGAATTAGTCAAAAGATTGAAAAAAATAGCCACTACTACCACAGGAAAAAAAAAATTAGAAGGAAGGGTCCTGAAAATGGTATCTGAGCAATGAAAGACAGTGAATATTTTAAAGATCACTGAATTTAATTTATTCAACCTAAATGCATAAAAGTACAGGTGGGGACATTATTTATGCAGGTATATGCAAATCACTTTATAAAATAGGCAAAGCCCTTCTGCTTTTTATAAGTTGCCAAGGTGGTTCCTGATATTTTAAAAGCTATGCACCTTTAATGTAATTTCCTAAGAGTTGGAATCCCTCTGTTGGAATCACAGTCATTGTCAGAGGGAGTTTATTATTTTTTTTTTCTTTCCTTTGGGACTTCTACAAGGCTCTCATAACCATCACAAAAAGGGTGGTTTCCACAGAGATATGACTAGAAAAATCACTTGGAAATCACTGAGGAGCAAGTCACAATGTTCAAAGCAGAGAACAGGGGCTTTGAAAACATGAACCCATCTGACCTCTTGAATTTAGTACAGTGAATTCCTGAGCTCTGAAACATGGGGCCCGGCTGTGCATGCCATATTGGTGCTATAAGACTGGCAGTAGGTTGGCTGTGGCATGGTCTATTTCAAACTCCTTCACAGTGCCCAGTGTTGCATGTTCCCAAATGACATTTGGTTGGCAGAAGCTGGGCTTCCAAAGCTGGCAGTCTGGAATGCAGCCCACTATGTTTTGACAAACACATAATTGACCATCTGATCACCAGCCTACAGTCTGCATTCAGGTCACTGGGGGGACTTGGGTTTTCAATAGGTCCCTACTCCTCATCTTGTTCATCTTCTCAAACCTTTCTCCAGAAAGCAATATAGAGAAGACTTAAACACACCCACACGAACCCTCCCATTTACAAAAGAGAACATGGTCCATGAAACATAAGCTGTTGAAAATTTCCTTTAAATTGTCCTGGAAGCCCAAAGTGAACTAGAGAAAAGCACATTTATGGTGAACTCTAATTCAGAAACAAGTAGGAAACATACCGAACTATTTCAACACCACCAGCACGTACGTTGCCATTCAGCTCAATGGCTTGGAACTTCTTAGAAAAAGACAGCATAGGAAGATGTTAGGAAATTGGGTATTGCTCAACTTTAGGAGGATATTATTAAGAAATGTCTTGATTTCAGGTGAAAGAAATGAAAAGCAAGACATTGGAAATGGCTTCTTCCTTATCTGTCTGACACTCCCCCAAATCTACTGGGGGAGAAGGAGTCACACCTCTCTGGAGACCAGCAGGCAGAAGCTCAGTGCGAGGTCAGATTCAAATTCTTGTCTCCTGTTGAGTGCTTTGGTCTGAAATTTGGCCCAACACAACACATCAACCTTTCTCCTAGAAGGCAAGGATTGTGCACTAGGCCAAGATATACTGTCATCACGCAGATGTCAGTGTCTATGTCAACACTATCAGAAGGCCTCTCCTCTCTGCTCCCACCCCCACCGCATAGTCCAAGCCCTTGGTTTTTACCTTTGACCTCATCTCTCTTTTCTCGGTCAACCATCTCTACATGGTCAGAGTGCTCTTTTTCTAAAACATAAATCAGCTTAAATTTCTTCAAAGCCTCCTCAAGCCTGCCACATCACATCCAAACTCCCTCACACAGCTTCCAAGACCCTCCACAATCTGTCTCCTACCCGCTCTCCAGCCTCATCTCCCACCATGCTCCAGCCACACTGAAGTACTGTCCTCCAGAGCTGGCTGCTTCTCAATACCTCCTGACTTTGGAAATGCTCTTGTTTTTTCCATATTACAATCTCCCTGTCTTTCCTTTCCCCTACACTGACTTGGTAAACTGAAACCATTCTGTAGACTTTTAGACCCAGCTTGCAGGTAGGCACTCTTTTCTGGTTCCTCTTGCTACATCTTGTGACGCCTCCAATCCAGTGTCCACCACATGCTACAGCCTTTATTTACTATGTATCATCCCTACCAGACTGTGAGATTCTTAGTAACAGGGAGCATTTCTTATTTATCGTGGCATTCCAGGAACCAAGCACAGTGACTAGTTTTCCATAAATGTTTGTTGACTGAAAACTGAACAGGAGCTGTGCATGGTAATTAATCAAAACTAAGCCAAGCAGTAGCATTAGCTTCTATAAGCTAAGCATGGAGCCTGTTAGCAATCTAATGAAGGCAGATGATTGCAGCAGTAAGGCACTTTCTGATGGTTATCATGGGGTGAAAGGAAGAGTGAGGGACAGAGGTGTGGATGGAGGAATGTCTCATTAGCAGAGAATGTCACTGAGGCAGTGAATTTTCAGCCTCTGCAATATTGAGTTTTCAATACTGAAAGATATTCTTCTGAGAATGAATCTGAGCCTGAACTGTAGAGAGGTTTAATTTAAAATAACTTGGTTTCTCAAATAGGTTAAGACTGTGTTACCTGCTTTAAGGCAGTGTGGCAGGATATGGAGGGCTTCTCATCGTTTCTGCTAAAGAGTAATGGGATGGAGAACTCTTGGGGGGAACATCTGGAAGCTGCTCAGTTCCCACTGAAATCTGTGTCAAATCCAGATTGGGACTTTTGACTAAACGTAGTGCCTGGGAGAGAAGGCAGAATTCTGCACCCGTTTGGAGAAGGCCATTGAAGAGGCACTGGGGAACTAGAAACACTGGGGAGATAATGTTCTGATCTGTTCCCAAGAAACTTTTCTTTTACCTTTGATAGGTATCTGGGGCACTACCCCTGGAGCCATCAGCTGTGTCTGTGGGGCACTCGAGGACAGCAGGACTGTCACAGGCTGTGTCACCCTTGAAATAAAAGTAGCCTCAGGATTTGGAACAACCCAAGCAAGCATGAAGCCTGGCCTGGGGGGTGAGACAAGGTTAGTGGGTATAGAAATGGGCTGTCAGCCCATTACAGATCATTCTCTCAGCCCTGTCTCTGATTAAAAACTAGGATCTCTCTAGAAGCTGCCTGATTAATGGTTGATGTAGCATAGAATCAGTTTCACATTTTCCTATGAGCCAGAAACAGCCTTTCAATTACGTTTTTATCTCAAAGGTCTCCCCCTCGATTTCTAATCTGTGACACAGGTCTCCAGTCCCCTGTACTGCTTGTGTCTGAGGTTTGCCCTACAGTGCTGACGTCATAATAGCTGAGCTGTGCGGGCAGGAGTGCACCGTGCTGACTCATCCCTGGTGATGGGAGGATTAATGCCTTGTCTAACACGGAGCTATTACGTGAACTGTTTTTACACAAAAGAACTGTAACGAAAATGATTTGCCAGTCGGAGGACTAGAAATATGCAGTGCTGGGTAACTGAAGTTGGGATGTGGAAATAGAAAGCGGTAACCATAAGCATGCACATTGACACCCTCCAAAGCATTGACAGACCTGCTCTATCAACACAGAGAATAAGGAATAACAAGACTTGTCAGGGGCAAGGAAGATCTGCCCCTGCTGTATAAATGCATTACACACAGTCCCCGTCGTCTTTTGGGAGTTTCGCCAATCTCCTTTCTCTGTCAAATGGCTGTCACTTTGGACTTTAGCCTTACAGTCCGTCCTTTGGGGGATTCTACTCACCTGAATATATTTGCAACTACCTTCTAGGAATGTTAGTGGAAGCCATGCACATGCAGGCAAGCCAGGGGAACCCCCTTTCTGTGCAAATGATTACCACACAAGAAATACCTCAGAGTGAGAAGTCAGCAAAGTAAGACAGATGTTGCGAAAAGGGGACAGGGTTCATCAGAGAGCTTGAAGCAGCTGGGAAGAATGCAATGCTTATTTATCAGGTAAGGTGACTGCCCCTGGACCTGTAGCATGTTTGGACGGTGTCTCATGTAGTGAGTAACTATGATTATTTGGGTTCACTGCTGTAGAAACTCTTATGAGCAGCCTGACATAAAACTTATCCAATCCATTCTGTGCAGCCTGGTTTAGGCTTTAAAGAACAAATGTTCTCTCTTTTCATCTGGAATCAACTTTTCTGTCTCTTTTTTTCTCCCTTTTCAAATGACTTCTCATTTTTTCTAAAAAAGGACAGTACCTTCCATACCCCTCTTAGCACATGTAATGCCAGATTTCTCTCTCTCTCTCTTTTCTGGACTTGTGATGACAGACACAATTTTAGCCTAAATGGATCCAGCCTGATAGTTCACGCTTGTACTTCTTGAGTGAAAGGGTATTGGAAATTTAGTCCATAAATGAAAGCTCTGACCCAGAAGTTGAAATTAAAAACTATTGAACCTAGAGATGGGTGTGTAACTGAAGAAAAAATAATTGCCCATTTACTGACACTGGACCAAAAGCCCAACTGCTGAAGATATCTAGCTGAGGAATGTAAGCTCCACAGTAGAGGAGCAGTGACTTCTGCAAACAGCAGCTGCGGCTGAGCAAAAGGCAGTCTTTATAGGAGTCCAATGCCTAAGGCCCCGGTCTTTTCAGCTCCCTCATGGATGGCAACTATTACCACCACCAACAGCACTGAACCAAACCCAAAGGAAGCTAATAGGTAGCGAAGAAATGCAGGAAACCACAACAAAGTCAATGAGAAAACATGCCAACAAAGATAGAATTTCCCCAATGTGATACCTTCTTGAAAAGTAAAGAAACCACTTTTACTTACATAAAGAGAAGGGTCAGGCCACAGACTGATGGTCACAGAACTGGAAAAACAAAAACAAAAACAAAGAATTAAAAATAAACCCCGAGATACTACAGGGAGAAGGAAAACCAATCTAAGTTAGAGACAGAACTGGCTGCTCCTGAGGATGGGCAGTAGGAGCCTGTTTTATCACCTGTAGCCGAAGGAAAAAAAAGAGATCCAGCCCCATAAAATTTTCCAAAGGTGTGACCTCCTGCTATATGACCAACACAGTATTTCCAGGCAAGGAAATACACAAGGAGTGCCAACCTCTTTCTTCGTTAACTTCATTCTGATCCAAATGGTATGGCTATTTTCTAGAGCTGCGCTCTTCAGTATGGTAGCCACTATATATATTATCTATTTACGTTAGTTAAACTTGAATAAAAAACCGAAATGTTTAGTTCCTTTGTCACACCAGCCACATTTCAAGGGCTCAATAACCACCTGTGTCTGGTGGCTGCCTTAGAGGTAGAACATTTCTATCACGGCATAAATATCTATTGGACAGCACTAAGGAGAACAAGTAAAGGCTTTACTGTATAGTACAGGACACATTTAAACTAATTTTGACAAAGATGAATAAAACTCTGATGATAAACTTTGGCTCTTTTAAGGGTAAATTCAGTATGCTTAATGCCCAGAAGATCCTCTGGACAGAGGTAACCCTCCACACGTCACTGCTCCCCAGCAGATGACCTGATATGACTCAGCCTCATGCTGGCTTGTCGAGGATTGAGGACCGCATGCCGCCTCCTCAGCCCCTTCTCTCCGGCCTAGGAGTGTCACCTCTGACAGAATGATTTTAAATGAAAACATCTCTCTCCCCAAACCCATCTCTAATGATGAAAATCCCAGGTTTGTGGGGAGTTGATCTTAACAGCTTTTTCTTCTGTATTTCAAATACGATAATTCTCCTTTGTAATCTTCAACTCATAAGCCAAATGAGTTATGATGAGACTGGCCTGCTCACCACTGTTTTGACAGCTTCTATTATAGAAAAACAAAACTGAAGTAACAAAAGATCCCTGAGATATTAACAAAACAAACAGGGATACTGAGAAAACAAAGTAGGTCTCTCTACCCATACCCTACTTGGATATGTCAAGGACTTAATGTATGCTGACTGAAATTCTTGCCTCTCTGACACCATGATTTTAACCACTTCATAGAAGGTCTCCTGAAATATGCAAAACAAATCAAACTAAAAGAGATCAAGTAGGGGATCTGATTAATTAAATTAATTAAACCTGTTGATTAAAGAGATTTCACTACTGAACAAGTCTTCTAGACAAGTGCACTAACATGGAGGTTCCTACAAAGGAAAAGTTTTCTCTTTATATGGCTAATGTGAAACCCTGTCTATGCACATGTCAATATGAAGGATGGTGCTTCCCTCCTTGAACAATAAGAGTTAAGGTGAAAATCTGCAGCCTGGATCATAATGTATGCTAACACAAGAGAGGCTGGGAGTCTCCAATGCTTTCACAAAATTGATGAGTTTAATGAAAACTTTAAGCAAGATAATTAGATTACGTATGATTCATTGGAAGTACGCACACACACACACTTGAAAATATATGAAGATTGACTAGTCTTCAAAGATTTTAAAGTTCTAAGTTTTGCTACATTCTAGTCCCTTCTACAAACCAGGAACCTAGATCATTGCGCCAGCCTATTTTTTAAATATCTTTCCTTCCTCCCCCTCTCCCCCTTCCCTTTTTTTCCTTCCTTCCCAACTTTTTTGAGCTTGCTTTTTCCCCCAACCTTTGTGAAAAAGGAGAAAAATATGATTAGTGGTTATCTATGAAATATGCTCACTTATCATTTCTCTGTTGCATGTTATAAACCCAATAACTCTCAATAATACATTATGCTTTTTTAAAACTATAGCATTTATGTTCTTATATCTGAGCACATAACTTTCCTTTTCAAGTTTCTAGGAGCATTTATTCATAAAAGTTTATCAGTCAAAGTTAAATTTTTGATGTGGTCAAAAGAGATCAATGTAAATTGTACCCAGATTGACTAATACATCTAAGGTCTGGAAGAGATGTCTTTCTGGGATGTCAAGTGACACACAGACTGCCAATGACAGGAATCCAAGATGGAGAGAAAAATCACAGTGTGTATGTCACAGTCTAAGACAAATTAAAGCCAAGTTAAATTGAAGATTTTATTGGATATAATTGTCATCTTTATATATTAATAAAAAACAATAATACCTATCCCAAATTTAATATTAAGACTAAAAATTTAATCTCAGAGTTCTTATACAATTTATAAATGTTCATAAACGTCAAAAGGCCCCTACTTCTTGATTGAATTACAATCCGCAATTTTGAGAATATGTATTAATCTACATAGGTTTATTCCTGTTCAGTTCAAATTGTTATTTTATTGATATGTATGCCCTTTTTTGCCTAAGTGATATTCACCTTATATGTCTGTAAGCTGTTTTCATCTGAAATGCAAAGAATTATCTATCTAGTTTTGCATACAATGAAAAACATTTGCATTAAGCATGCTAGGCTCAAAGCATAAATATCTAGCAAAGGATACATAACTATAAAGCCCAAATGAATCAGGACCTTAAAACATGGTGGGGGAGGCAAGAGTAGAGAGGGGAAAAGGGGTGGTTATGGTGAAGTCTAATTGTGTTCTGTGATTTCCCAGTAGAAATTATTGTATAGTGTCAATCTCTAAGGAACTAAATGTATTATTAATTAAATGTATTATTAATAAAGATTAGTCAATTCTGATTTCAGTTTATGTAATGTTCAAGGGCAATGGTTTCCAACATTTTGAGGTGATATGGATCCCTGTAAGAATCCCTCCCCAAAGAAATTCCTTAAAAACACCAAATTCCAAGAATCTTCCAGACTCCATGAAGGTCATCCATGAATTCCAGTTTAGCCACCCTTGGCCTAGAGGAGAGGGGAGAAAAAGCCCATGAAATCCCACTGCTTATCACCTCTAGGAAGCTGAACAAGTCACTATAAGCTGGAGCCAGGAGCAAACTACATGTATAGAAAATAGACAAATTCTGTGGCATATATAATGGATAAAAGGAGTGTGTTAGGCTGAGAACATTCCAACAAGCACATCAAAGAACAATACATACAACATGATTCTAGTTACTAAAAAAAACAAACCCAGGAAAAATAAAACAAGATGAAATCAGAGAGGGAGAAAAACCATAAGAGACTCTTAAGCATAGGAAACAAACTGAGGGTTGCTATAAGGGAGTGGGGTGGGGGATGGGATAGTTGGGTGATGAACATTGGGGAAGGCACGTGATGTAAAGAGCACTGGGTGTTCTATGGGGCTGAAGAATCACTGAACTCTACTTCTGAAACTAATAATATACTCTATGTTAATTAATTGATTTTAAATTTAAAAAAAGGACCCCTCCCCCAAATAAAAGAAAATAGAGCTCTACATGGGTGCATACAGCTAGGGACACACATACCCCTCTCAAGGCCTCCCAGACTCTGACTTACCTATAGTAAAGTATAGGTAATTATAAAGAGTAAATTACTCCTTATAATTTCTTTTTAAAAAGTCCACGGAGGCTTAGGAACAGTGAGGTAGAGGAGTATCGAGCAGAGAAATGAGAGGAGCTGCTATTTACTCAGCACCTTTTGTGGCTACAGGCATCCTGCGAAGGAAATGCTTCTCAGATTTGAATGGGGGCCTACCCAGGGATGGGGAGCAATGTAATAGGAGTGCACCAGGCAGTGGAATACATAATCAAGACATGACTGTCTTTTTGGAGGGTCGGTTGTCCTTGTGGCTAAGTAGTTTAAACTCTTATTTGTACATATGTTGATTTATCTGATAACCATTTCTTAGATGTTATAGAAGAAATAAGAGAGCCACTGTTCTTGTCCCCATGGAATTTCTGGTTCAGTGAAACAAGTAAGAGCATATTGTGGAATAGAATGAAGAATGTGATGTATCTGTAGGAGGAACCCTGAGAGCTCCCTGAAAAGTCTCATGTGTGTCGGACTGCTTCAAGCAATGGCCCGCAGCCTGAGGACTGACTCGATCACTCACTCTATCCTGAGGATCACTTCCGTGGAAGAGTCTGGAAAGCAGCATTAGCTGTAGATCATTTCATCTTGACTAGAAGAGCAAAACAGTGTTAACTTCCAATTTACTACAAAATTAGGGAGATTTGAGAAATTAGGGAACTTACCCTAAGTTCAAATCCCACAGCTGCTAGGATTTGAATAAGTTTGTACCATGCCAAAGTTTACATATTTTTAGCCACTCAATTACGCTACATCTAGGTACTTCCCATTTTACGTTTCCCCTTGAAATCTGGGCTCATTCAGGATTTTGTAGGCTAGCTTAAGCTTCTCCTTTGGAAGGAGACAGGTTTGGCTTCATTTGCATTCTAAATATTTCACAGTGGTAAGGGAAAGCTATTATTATACCCATTTTATGGTGCGGAAGCCGAGCCACTTGCCAGCTGAGGTATCTGGCTGGGTTAAAAACGGAATCGGGTTGTCAGTCTTTCATTCCTCTTGACTGACTGAAGGCTCGGCAGCAGTACTGTCCAAGGTCTTTTTTGTACATGGGCTTCACACTGGTGGAGAAAGAGTGAGAGAAACTTTGCGAAGGGAGAATAACAGTGCAATACAAAAATGGAAAATAAGTAATCATAACTCACTCACGAAAACTGGTTACTTTTAGCACTGTGAATAGAAAAGAGAGAGCTTATTCATCACAAATGAATCACAAAATTAGAATGTGTCACAGCATTGATGATAGAGCTGAGGAATTCAGATGAACTGAAGTTCAACACTTATCCTTGTATCTGAAGAGGGTAAATGGTGTGACAACAGGACAGAAATGACCTCTTACATGTGCCTGTAATCTTTCCAGTCTTTTCTCTTCAACCCTCTCTCTAGAAGTTAGATGGGTTTATATCTTTGTTTTCTATGGGTAGAGATAATATTTTAACATCCTTTTAATGTTCTAGAAGTATTGTGTTAATTAATTCTTATGTGGGAGTTATTCCAAACAGTAGGATGAAGATTTTTACCTTATTGATTTTCCTAATACCTTTCTGGCTTCTGTGTTTTCAAAGGCTGAGGCACTATTGGATTTTTAGATTCACATGTCTCTCAGAATAAGTGCCAGCTTCATAGGTTCCTGTCAATTGATATTCCATCTTCTCTATGGATACATGATTTCCTTTATCTGACAGATTCAAGAAATTTTATGCTAGATTTAATGACATTTCATGCGCCCTGAATTCAGAGGTTTTTAATTCCCTATTTTCTATCTGGCAAAAGGTTTACAAGTTAAAGCGTTATTCAGAAGTGTATACAGAACAATGTGCAATCTCCCACTGGCTAGATTTTGGAGTCTTCCGAAGACAAGGCTCTTGAAGTATTTTCATTCCTTTTGGTCAGTCTTGAGAAGATTATAAATGCCACAAATGGTCATTCATATCTTAGGATCTGCTTTTCAAGACCATCACATTATTAGATCCATCTTGAAAAGAATGATAAGGAAATCATTGGTGCCTTACCTCTCCTTAGTATGCTCTGTTAAATCTGAAAAGCACGTGCCTTAAAAAAAAATTAGGTGATGAAATAATGATCAATAAAAAGAGAGAATTCAAAAGCTAAAGCATTTAGGTCTAGGACTATTTCTAGGTCTGAGACATTGCTAACACAAACTGACCTTCCACCCCATCCCATACAAATCCTCCTGACTCTCTCTGATTCTTACAGGTATAGGACCTGAAAGATAAGAATGAAATAAAAGCTGGAGAGCTGGGTGGGGTGGCAGGGCAGGGACTGAATTCGTTTAATACATTTGGGATGATTTCTTATAGCTTCTAAAATAGACCTAACTCTGTTATGAAGGCAGTCAAGAGCTCTCTACAATCTGATCCCAACCAACCTTTCCTTCTATATCTCAAACTCCTGAAATTGTAGATTCATGGGTTTCAAACAGATTGGTATACCAGGACCTTTTATTATAGTACATTGATATCCTTTAGAGGATGCTAAAAAGGTCTGGCATTGTTATCATGCGGTCCAATCAATGGGAAATATCTGGTCATAATGCTGCTCACAGACCACCACTAATGTCATTTGGCCCAAAAAGGTTGAATCTATTGCAAGGGAAACTCATCCTGAGATTCCTCAGTGTGTAAACACAGAAAGTAACATGTTAGTGGTACAGAGGGCTTTGGAATAAATACAGGCACAGCAGGAGAAAGAAACATCCAGATCAGTGTGAACAGAAGGCTGTCTTTACTCAAATCGTTTCCTCAAATGTTTTTTTTTTTTTTTTAATTCAAAGGAAAAAAATCAAGACATAAAATTTAAACCAAAAGCTATAAATTAAGTGGGTACTTATACCCAATGATCTGTTAGATATTAAACCAAGAAGACAGCATGGGCACAGTATGTGTTTTAAAGACCTAGAAAGAGCTTTCTACAATACAGATCGAAAAAGGTTACTTTTGTCCTTGTCACCATCAACTATTTGCTTAAGAGAATCCAAGATCTTTAACAATCTGGCCCCAATCTACCTCTCTCAGTTTTTGTTTGTTTGTTTGTTTCTGGCTCTCCCCACCACCCACTGCCCCCCAACACTGCTGCTTCCTTATATTCTGTGACAGGCTGTTGGCTCCTCCCTGAACATGCCTAGGACATCTTTGTTTTTGAGCCTTTGCTAACAGTTCATACCTGAATCTCCCAAGCCTAGCATAATGTCCTAAACACAGCATGACCATCCAACATTTGTTGAATAAATGCTGTCTGTCTATTTTAGGAGACAAAGATGATAGAAAAAAGTTGTTAAATCAGTAAATAAATAGCACAAGAGAGAGGTCAAGGAAAAGTTAATTTTAGTGCGTTTTAGGAGTGGGGGCAAGATGAGCTTTAAGATTAGGAAAACTGATGCTCTTTATTCTTGGGTCTAGCCAATGCTATGAGTCAGTTACTTTTTTGGGAACAAGTTTCAACCTCAAGGTTAAATGAACACAAATGCTCTGTCCATCAGCATATAATGAAAAATCTGTGGCTACTTCCACATCAGCACAGTGAAATTAAAATATGCAGTGTCTTTCTCAGAGGCTTCATATATGACAGAACTTTTTAAAATAGTCCCCTTTGCCACTCTTATACAGAAAGAACCATAAAAACAAAAATAAATGTTTAAAACACTGGGATAATTTTGCCTCAGAAAGAAAAAGCTGAGGTATATCTTGATGGTTTTATGGCTGTAAGAGTTGTTATAAAGAAGATAATGATTGATATTTTTGTCCTAGGGCATAATGATATTAAACTGTCCAGTGAGGAATTTAAGTTAAAACTTAAAGATGAACATCCTAAATGTGCAAGTGGTAAATAATCAAATAGATTGCTAAGAGCAGTTATGAAATTTCTATCTTCATGGCTATTTAAAAATAGGAAAGATCTTCTTCTATTTTGGATGGAATAAATGCAGCTCTGCTTCCAGTCAGGAGATAGATTCAATAACTTCTCTCATCGTGAGCTCTTTATGACTACAAAATCCTGTAACATGTTGATCCTAAAAATTGTACAGAATCACAACACAGTTGAGTAAAATACATTCTACAGTTTGAAGAGGATTAGGCAATACAAAAAATCTGTAAGTCACTGAATTCAAAACAGTATCTATAATGCTTACGTCTTGATTCAATTTGCCAAGTGTATATGTCACAAATAGAATTGAGGAAAAACGTACTTGAACCTACTATAGTTTAAACATATGATTAGCTAGAGTAAAACATTCTAACAATTAATGCTTTCATGTCTAAGAAATTTAGCTGAATATTTCATAAACCTGGTATGAATATGCATATTAACTCAATCTCCAATTTAAAACAAAAAGTTAGAAAAGACCAGAAAAATAGTATAAGAACTCACTATTATTATTCCCAGGACTATGTTCAAAGACATCGGGAGAACCAGTGAACAAGTCCCTTTAAATGACCAAAATGGGCCCCCTATGATTAAGAATGTAAATCTAATAACAGACTAAGAGAAAGCTCTCACAGGGATGGCAAGTTACTGGATTTCTTGTCTATTTACCTTGCAGTTTTGGAGCTCAGCAGGTGTCCATTACATACAGCGCACAGGGTCAGATGAACAGTTCCAATGTCCTTGTCTGAACCAACTTCATTTAAAGCAGTTTGATACATTTCTTAAATAGAAGATGAGCCTATTCTATCTATGGCCCACATTTGGACTGGATCACTGAACTATTGCCCAACTCTTATAAGCAAAGCACTAACATGTACCAATCAACAGTCAGCCCATAGCAGAGGCATCAGGAAGGTCAAAATACACACACATAAGAAATTGGCAGTACATTATAGAAGAAAGCTATTTCTAAAGAAGGACTTTGCCTACTAAAGCCTTTGAGTGTTATTCAAACTTTGTTAGTAAAAAAATCAATCCCAATGTAACTTGTAATACTCTGGTTTAAAAAAAAAGATTGGGAGAAAGAAATATAGTTTTATATTGCAACACACTATTTTCATAAGAACATGAACCAAAGAGATAAACTATGCAAATTTCTTCATAGCTAACTTGTTATGGGATATTGTTCTAGTCTTCACTAATTACTTCTTGAGGTTAGTTATGCTATGATCAGGATTTGGAAGGATAGAGGTCTAAGAGTGTTCAGAAGAAACATTTTTGTTGTTGTTGCTGTTGTTCAATATCACTACAGAAGAAAAAAAAAGTCATTAAGCTGACTCTGACAACCTAACTAGGATAATGGTTGCTGCATGTAGCCATTGCTTATGCTGTTTCAAATGACCGGAGTAAACTCAACAGCAAGGGTGTCAAGCTAACCACTAGCTTGAATTTTGAAAAGTTATGGCACAATAAGCAATAACATCGGTTGTTAGAATTTATAAAACTTACACCAAAACTTATGGATGCAGCAAAAGCAGTTCTGTGAGAAAAGTTCATAGTGATAAATGCCTACCTCAAGAAATAAGAAAAATCTCATATAAAGAAAAATCTCAAATAAAAATGACCTATTTTTACACCTTAAGGAACTAGAAAAGGAAAAAACAGAGCCCAAAGTTAGTAGAAGAAAGGAAGTAACAAAGACCAAAGTAGAAACAAATGAAATAGAGACCAAAAAACTAGATTAATAAAACCAGAGATGGTTCTTCAAAAAGATAAGCAAAATTGAAAATCTTTAGTTAGATTCACCAAGAAAAAAAGACAGAGGACTCAAATAAATAAAATCAGAAAGGAGAGAGGTGACATTAAAACTTATACCACAGAAATACAAAGGACCTAAGTGGCTACTATGAATAATTATATGCCAACAAGTTGGACAAACTAGAAAAAAATGGATATATTTCTGGAAACATGCAACCTGAATCATCAAGAAATAGAAAATTCAAACAGACCAATTACTAGTAAGGAGATTAAATCAGTAATTTAAGAACTCCCTACATACAAAAGTCCAAGACCAGACAGTATCACTGGTGAATTCTACCAAACATTCAAAGAAAAATTAATATTGACTCTTCTCAACCTTTTTCAAAAAACAGAAGAAGAGGGAACATTTCCAAACTCATTTTATGAGGCCAACATTACCCTTGTGCCAAAACAAGACAAAGATACCATAAGAAAAGAAAATTACGGACCAATATCCCTGATGAATATAGACTAAAAATTCCTCAACAAAATATTTTCAAACCTAATTCAACAATAAATCAAAAGGTTTGCTCACCATAACAGACAGGATTTATTTCAGGGATGCAAGGATGGCTCAACATCTGCAAATCAATCAGTATGATACATCACATCAACAAAAAAAGGATAAAAGTTATAAGATCATTTCAATAGATGCAGCTGAAAACTTTGATCAGGAACAAAACAAGGATGCCCATTTGTGCCACTTTTATTCAACTTTCATTGCTCTGGCTGGAAATCCTAGCCAGAGCAATCAGTTAAGAAAAAGAAATAAAAGACAGCTATATTGGAGAGGAAGAAGTAAAATTGTCAGTATTTGCAGATGACATGATACTACATATAGAAAATCCTAAAGACTCCACCAGAAAACAAAACAAAACAAAACAGTTATAACTAACAGTGAATTCAGTGAGGTCGCAGGATACAAAAATCAATGCACAGAAATCAGTTGCATTTCTATATACTAACAACAAACTATCAGAGAAAGTAAGAAAATAATTCCACTTATAGTTGCATCAAAAATAATGAAACACTCAGGAATAAATTAAACCAAGGAAGTGAAAGACCTGTACACTGGAAACTAGAAGATATGAATGAAAAAAACTGAAGACACAAATAAACAGTAAGATATTCTGTGCTTGTGGATTATAATAATTAATATTGTTAAAATGTCCATACTACCCAAAGCAATCTACAGATTCAATGCAATCTCATAAAAACTGCAATGGCACTTTTTGGAGAAAGAAGAACAAAACCAGAGGCATCAAGGTCCCTGATTTCAAACTCTATTACAAAGCTGTAGTAATCAAAACAGTATGGTATTTAAAAAATTTAAAAGTATTTAAAAAAACACATAAAAAAACCCCACTACAGTTTTGGTGTTAAAGGAGACACATAGATTAATAGAACACAATAGAGATCCCAGAAATAAACTCACTTTCATATGGTCAATTAATTTATGACAAAGAAGCCAAGAATATCCAATGGGGAAAGTACAGTAGCTTAAATAGATGGTGTTGAGCAAACTGGATAGCCATACACAATAGATGAAACTAGACAACTACTTAATACCACACACAAAAATTAATTCAAAATAAATTAAAGACTTGAATGTAGAAGAAACTCCTAAAAGAAAACATAGGTGGTAAGCTCCTTAACATTGGTGTTGGCAATGACTTTTTGAATTTGATACCAAAAGCAAAGGCAACAGAAGCTAAAATAAACAAGTGAGACTGTGTCAAACTAAAAATATTCTGCATAGCAAAGAAAACCATCAACAAAATGAAAAGGCAGCTTACTGAATGGGAGAAAATAATTGCCAATTATATGTCCAATAAGGGGTTGCTGTCCAAAATATATAAAGAACTAATACAACTGAATAGTAAAAAGAAATCTGATTAAGAAAGTGGGCAGAGGATCTGAATAGATATTTCTTTTCTTTCCCTCTCTCTCTTTTTTCTTTTAAGATTTTATTTATTGGAGAGAGAGAGGGGCAGAGTGTGTGTATGTGTAGCCGTATGTGTGGGGAGAGGGGCAGAGGGGGAGTGAAAGAATCCCAGGCATACTTCCCACTGAGCATAGAGCCCAACACAGGGCTCTATCTCATGACTCAGAGATCATGACCTGAGCTGAAACCAAGAGTCTGACACTTAACCAACTGAGCCACCCAGGCACCCCAAATAGACATTTTTCTAAAGAAGACATGCAGATGGCCAATAGGTACAATGAAAAGATGCTCAATGTCACTAATCATCAAGAAAGTGAAAGTCATAAATGACAAGATGGGATTGGGAGGGAAACAAACCATAAGTGACTCTTAATCTCACAAAACAAACTGAGGGTTGCTGGGGGGAGGGGGTTTGGGAGAAGGGGGTGGAATTATGGACATTGGGGAGGGTATGTGCTTTGGTGAGTGCTGTGAAGTGTGTAAACCTGGTGATTCACACACCTGTACCCCTGGGGATAAAAATATATGTTTATAAAAAATAAGAAATTAAAATAGAAAAAAAAAAAAGTGAAAGTCATAACCACAATGAAATATCTCCTCACATCTGTTAGAATGGTTATTTATCCAAGTGATAAGAAATAAGGGTTGGCATGGATGTAGGAAGAAGGGAATCATTGTGCACTGTTGGTGGGCATGCAAATTAGTGTAGTCATTATGGAAACTAGAATGAAGTTTCCTCAAAAAATTAAAAATAGGACTACTATATAATCCAGCAATTCTACTTCTGGATATTTATCTGAAGAAAATGAAAATATTAACTCAAAAATATATGCATGTCCACGTTCAATGCAGTATTTTTTTTATATAATAGCCAAGATACGAAAAGAACCCGAATGTCCATCAGTAGATGAATAAAGAAAATGTGGTATATATACACAATGGAATATTATTCAGTCATCTCAAAAAAAGGACATTTGTGACAACATGGATGAAATTTGAGGGTATTATGCTATGTGAAATAAGACAAATAAGAAAAAGACAAATACCATACGATCTCACTTATATGTGATATTCAAATAACAAAACAAAAACAAAAACAAAAACCAAGCTCATAAATACAGAAAACAGATTGGTGGTTGCCAGAGGTGGGGATTGGGGAGTAGGCAAAATGGGTGCAGGTAGTTAAAAAGTACACCAATCCATTTATAATATAAATAAGTGATGGGGATATAACGTACATGTCCACATGGTAACTATAGTTAATTATACACTATTGAATATTTGGAAGTTGCTAAAAGAGTAAATATTGAAAGTTCTTATCACACCAAAAAAATTCTGGAACTACACATGGTGACAGGTGTTAACTAAACTTGCGGTGATCATTTTGCCATATATACCAACATTGAATCATCATGTTGTATACCTGAAGCCAATATATTATTCTCTTATAATGTATGTCCATGAAACCTCAATAAATAAAACAAAAAAAAGCATTCATAGAACTTACTAATGGCCTGTCTCCATCTCTTCTTATTCCCACATCCATATTTTCACCTCCACATGCCTATCATATCAGACAGTTGAAGAAAAAGAAACAAATCTGACTGGGACTGCCTCTGTGGGGACACTCTCGGTCAGCTCTCTGTCCTCCTCAAGTCCAACTTGTTCTCAGTTATCTGAAAAATCTATTAATTTAATTCAACACTTCCTCTCAGGGGAATCTGCTTTTTCTTAACTCTCTTTATAAGCTCTAGATTCAGGTTTTTTCCACAGGCAATGGAGGAAGTATGGCAATTTTGTTTGTAGGTAGGTGGTGGTGGTGGTGGATTCTGCTTTGGAATTTTCAAAATTTTCAATTTTACTGCTTCTCCAACTCAAGAAGCAAACAGGAATGTTTTGTACTGACACTTTACTAGAATATTCTTCAGTAGAGATTTCCTCACAGTTAATCTCCACTGGTTCTGGGCCTTTGGTTAGCACATACTAAAGGAGTCTTTTTTGCAATATCTCTCAAAACTCTGCCTGTGAAATTTCCCTGTAAATACCTGAATTCTCAGATTCACCTATTAACGATCTAGGCATTGAGGATGTTTCCTGCCTGTTTTTTCACCTCCTGCTTCAGGAAGGGCTTAGACTATAAACAAGCTGATGGGGATCCTCCAGGCCTAATCCACGCAGAGCTGAGCTCAGCAGCCAGGGAACCTGTGGCAGTCCACGAAACCCCATGAGGAAAACAGGATTTGCCCAGACTTTCAGGAAGAAAGCACGTTGTTTCCAAGATGAGACCCAGAAAATAAGGCACGTTAAAGAAAGTGAGCAAGATAACATGATTTTTAAAAGAGTTCAGTGGAGGTCAGTTGCAAAAAGTGTAGATTTGCCAAGGTTTTCTCAACTGCAACTGTATTTTTTTAGTGCCTGACAGAGGCCTACATCAGACATTTAGAGGGAATTCCATTCTTCTCTGACCAGTGAAGCCCTAAGCACTGGTGCAAAAGGGTTCCTTTCTTGTCTCCAAAGGCAATCAATTTGTGCCCCAGAGTCTGAGGATTCATGGGCTTCTTTTAATTTTACACGTCTGCACGTGCTTCCTCCTGCATGATTTGGTCCTGAGGAAGTGACCCACCCACAACTCCACAGAGCTAATTAACCCCATACTGAGCGGTTTTTTCCCCTCATTTCACACATCCACTCAATGCTTTAAATGACCCAGCAGTAGCATGATCAGATGATTTTTTTTTTTCTTCTCCGTGAGGAAAGCACAGTGATAGGAGACCTAGGGTATATCTGCTCTAATTCAAAACAGCAGTGTAACCCGAAAGTAACCAAATAACATTTTATCAGAGGGTGCAGAAATGCTAAAAAAAAGTTTGAATTAAACAGTTTCGTGTTACTTGTTCAACATACCGAGGTTTCTATTTTAAATAACAAATAATACATAATAAATACTGAGGTAGAGAAGTTTGATCTATATCCATAATTTTTTTTTTTTTTTACATCTCATTTTACTAGAAAAGATAAAAAAGACCCAGCCTCCCTCCTTGTCTTTAGCAGCTTCAAGAGAAGGGCCAATGAGAAAATAATATAATTCATCTTATTTTTTTTTTTTCCACTTCAAGGAACAGGCTCAGGTTTTCCCAGATTTATTTTTGCCAAAGTGAATGACTTGAAAACTCTGAGATGATCACTGTTTTCTAACTTTTCAAAAAAGAAAAAAGTGAACATGATGATGGTGGGTGATTTAATGGAATCAGCTTGTCAATGTGATGAAACTGAAAATGCTTTTACAGAATATGTCCACATGCTAAAATAAAAAAAAGTCTTTAACATAATGTATATAGCATAGCGTGGTTTTTGTCATGGCAAAGGAAAGGAGTATCATTAATTTAGACAGTAAGTGTAAGGTTCTGCTAGAAACCCTCATGGATAAATTACGGGAATATTTCTTGGGCGGACAAACAGAACCAGACAAGTCCCTAGTTCTTTTCGAAGCTATTGGGAGAGCCATCAGATTTTAAGTCTGTCATCTCTGCTACATGATAAAAACAATTCTGGGCTATTTCCTTCGGTTATACTAGTCTGTGGCTTCAGAATTTTAAAGATTTATACATAAATGAAAAAGAAAATGACCTCCCCTGAATGTCCATCTTAGGCCGACTATCAGCTCTCTCACATTCTCAACAGCATGTGTGCCAAGTTGGCTCATTCTGGTAGGACTCGGTCATAGAGCATGCACTTTTTGTATGAACTTTCAACCTCCTTTTCCTCTGCAAAGTGATTTATGCACACACTAATAAATGCCCAAGAATTCCATAGTTCTTAAGCACAGCAGACAGTCAGTACAAGGGGAAATGAAACCTATCTAACATTTAAAATTTTTGTTTGAAGTGTCTTAAAAACTATGCTTTGGAACCAAAGACCTTGTGAAAGTTCTAAAACACATTCACTATCGCTCCCTAAGCTTCTGGTAGGTATGGGTGCCAACTGGGAGGGTTAGGTGAGTAAAACCGATTCAGGATGGAAAGAAGAGGGTACAATGAGCCACACTTTGTTTTTTTATCTTCAATGGTCAGAAATTTTTTGACATATATCCTAAATCAAGCTCTTTCATGTGTGCCTCTAGCCTTTGGCTGAAACTGCTTCATCTGGTAATCCTAAAATTGGGTTGTTGTGATTTCAAAGGCTCCTGCCCATCAGACTTTTCCAGCCTCACTGATGTTTGGGATTCTGAAGCTATTGCCATGGCCTATGAAGCTGAAACCCTTACCACCTCTTTGAACTTATTTCCCATCACTTTTCTGTAAAATTGTTCCAACTAACAATAGAATGTGGTTACCTAGATGGGTGAACAAGAACAGGACTGTGAATGGGATTAAAATAAATAAATTAAAAATTAGTCACTTTATACCCTTGTTAAAATTCAACTATCTCATTGGGGAACCTAACAAAGTTTCTGAACTTTTCTTGAGAATTGGTTAGATAAGGGAGACTATGCAAAGAACTGCTCAGATGGAGGCATGTATTAATTCATTAACTTAACAAATGTTTTTTCAGAGTCTATTTTTAACCACTTTGCTAACTGGACTCCACACCTGCTCTCAAGGACCTTTCATTCTAATGTATACTTTCGAAAGTTATACCTCCATTACCACTGACAGGTTTATTAGTCCACTTAGGTAAGTTATCATAAACATAACAACCCCTCTTGTTCCTTATTCGTTCTTTCCAATTGCTCTTTGACATCGACTAAGTCCTCATGAATGACTTCTTTATTATGGTCTATATTATCAACTCTGCTAATTCCTACTTAGGTAAGAAACCGCTTCTCCACCACCAATTATTTTCTTTTGCAAACAGCAGAGAAAATGTTAAAAAAGTCTGCCCAGAACTATTTAAGTGTTAGAAATGGGTCCTTACAAACTTATTTCAAACAAACTTATTACAAACTTATTTCATTTTGGGGGCCTCAGCCCCTAGGAAGCATATCTTGAGTTACAGGCAAATTATGAATCAGGTCTGCCAGACACAGCACTCACTACTCTCCAAGATAGGACATTTCAGCACCCCCCAAAAGATCCTAGTCTCATTCAAGTAATCTCAAACTCAGAGAGGATTTAATGGAGCACATGTCTCTGGTCTCTAGGCTCCTTATAAGGAGGTATCCCTCCATCATATTTTAGTCTTTTCTAAACTTAGCAATCTTAGGTCAGTTTCAGTGAACATGATAGAAAGAACACTAACTCCTCCTCAACTTATTAAAATTTTCTTCCTCATACGCCTTTTTTAAAAAAATGGAACAATGTAATATATGTACAGAGCAGCAAGTGTTCTCTCCCCACTTCTTTTAGGTATTTCCTTTTTATTACAAACGGTGCTGATGGAATTATAAATACCATTGTTTTACCTCCATGTTAATACTCTTATTATCTTGCATAAACAGAAGTGAACAAATACGTACATGACACCAATCAATCCTTTCTTTAAAAATGCAGTTTTCATCTTTCTAAGTAATACAGGAAGAATTAATGAACTCAACTTGTAGTTTACCTGTTTATATTTTGAATGTTAATAACGTAAAACCAAATTATTGTAGAGTTCTTTTCAGATTTACATCAGCCATTAACACTCTCCATGCCAGACTGGATAGGAGGGAGGAACTAATGACAATAGGTCTGACTCCCCAGGGTCCACGGGTAAGGGGCTTGAGGGGCCGGAGAGGATGTTAAGCTGACCTGTGGCATAGGTAGGCAGTGAAAAGACTATTTTTGTAGAACCAATGGCTCAGAGGAGGCCATTTGGGGCATTAGGTGAGAGGAATATCACAACCAAACATAAAAGCACTATTAGAGGACTAGGGCGAAGGGAAATCACTACTTGTTCCATCACCTCGTTGGTTTTCCTTCTTCCCTAGTGTGCTTTCTCTTTCCATCATGACATACTCTCTCCCCTCCATTCTTCAAGTTCTTTCCTTTACCTCTTTGTAACACAGAATCATGCAGGGACAATTTTAGAGGATAGTAAAAGCGAAAAAGAATTTAGAGAAGACTTGTGACAATAGACTTTACATTATATATATACAGGCAAATACAACCTATATTTGATTGACCAAGAACTAGAAACTGGGACTTTTGAGATTTAAAAAATTCATGGTATGTCTGGTCATATTAATCTCTAGGCCAGCAGGTTTTAGCTGTGCTGTAAAGAGTTTTAACAGAGTCATGAGAAGGGAAAAATTGGAATTTTATAGGGACTTATATTTGCAAGGAAAAAAGGAACTTCATTAGGGTTGTTTATTGAAATGCCCCTCAAACTATTTTTTTTAACTTACACACAGACAATATCAAAAGAGGGAGTGTAAAAATTTTCACAGCATTAGGAAACCACTAAACCCAGTGTATTATGTTCATCACAGTCACTCAAGCAAGTAGAGGATAAGTAGAGCATGGTATCTCACAGTGAATAACATGGTTGGCTACTTCACCAATCTGACATCTGGAGACTAGGTCCCTGGGAACAGGGCTCTCCTTACGAATACCACAGAGAGATACCAGGGTTCATCTGAATGCATAGGGCATGAGGGGTTAGCTATACAGTGTCATCCGGGATGTACCTGAAAGTATTCTCTGACCAAGCACCAAATTTTTAGCTCTGTCTTCTTGGAAAAAAAATTCCAATCCGAAGCTTATGAGAATACTTTATTTGGTCACTGAGTGGGGGGAAGGTTGCTGAGACAAACCATCACATTCAATGCCTAAAGGCAGGAGGAAACAAGGAAAAAGACACACAGAAAGGGAGAATGTGTGCCAAAGGAGAGATTGCCAGCTCTGGAGACTCACTAGTAAAATAAATAGAGAATCTTAGAATGAGAGAAATAAACAAGCATGCTTTGAGGGAAACAACAGTATACTTTTGGAATCTGAGGCAAAAAAGTAAAAATATTTGCCTCTTGCCAATTATTATCACCA
Organism: Mustela putorius furo; assembly: GCF_011764305.1. Taxonomy (NCBI): domain Eukaryota; kingdom Metazoa; phylum Chordata; class Mammalia; order Carnivora; family Mustelidae; genus Mustela; species Mustela putorius. Next base: position 39,553,223 of record NW_025421987.1, read on the forward strand.
TTGCCCCATTTATTCTACTTTTATATATACAAGTAACGTGCTTTCCCGAAGGATCCTCAAGCTGAAACAATGGTGTTAATGATGGCAAAGCCATTAAGCTACATGAAGTTAAGTTATTTGGCAGAGTTGGGAATGAAATCCTAACCTGCAGGCTTTTTCTCAGTCTAGTCTATGCCCTCCAAAGTGTTCATTCTATTTTCTGTGATTTCTTTCAGACTGATGTCAAAAGATATGTGTGGTATGGGCAGGCTTCCTTATTAGGATATACATGGCTCTAGAAAACAAGAACTTAACCTTCTCACCAAAGACTTTCCGACATTCACTTTTTCCCTCCTTTTACCCCCCCAGACTATTAATCTCCAGTTTCTTCTCTATCATCGAGGATCCCAAGGTTGTTAACTTTAAAGACTTCTGCTGGCTCCATTAATTCCCTCATCTATGGTTCTCAGGTGTACCCAGCTAGTTCTTGAGCCCAGATGAACACACTTATGCGTGTTGTCCTCAGCTCCCAGGCTGCTGAACAATGCTGGACTGCCCAGACTGTATAGGTTGGGGCCTCTCCAGATTCCTGGTTCCCAGCTGGTGTTTCAGAAATGCTTTACGGTTCTTTTATTATTCCCAGTCATTTGCCTTTTATATTCCCATCTTCCGTTTATCACTCTAAATAACTCTTAACTTACCTCCTACTCTTCATTCTGAAGTAACCTTGTCTCTTTTCTTCACAGAGAAGCAGAGGTCATCAAATAACATCTCTTACCTCCACTTCTGTCAGAATCCACCCATCACATCTCAGAGACCTTTTTCTCTAGTGCTGATGACCTGCTCCAGGATCTTATTATATCAATTACTTCTTTCTTCTGTCTTTTCCTTTTTTTTTTTTTTTTGCTGTCTGCCAACATGCTTCAGCTGCCCTCATTTAAAACAATAGCAACCATAACAAATTAACAAATAACGAACCACGTTCCGTAGACCTGATTTTTCCCTCTTTTGTACCACCTCCAAGCTTCCTAAAACCCAGACTTATTTCTCAATGTATTAAAATTTGGGTTCTTGAGCTGTTTCTAATTAAACTGCCAAGGTCACCAAAAACCTCTGAATTGCTAGTTCCCAAGGTCCATTCTCTAACCTCATCATTTTATTTCTTTCTTTTTAAAGTCAGGTTCCTTGATGAATAATTTACACACAATTCACCCTTTTTAATACCCTTCTATAGTTCAATAAGTTTTGAATTCTGTACTGGTTCCTTGATGTCTATAAAATAAAGACCAAATGCCTTTGATTCATACACAGTTTCCTTCAGATCTTTAGCAGTCTTCCCCACAAAACTTACTATTGGTCACACATTATTCAACAAAATATGGTATGTACATTCATGCCTCTTGAATGTTTTCCATGTTCCCTCTCTATGTTACAAACATACAATTTTTTGTTTAGTATAGTAGATTATATTAATATCATCATATCAATTTCCACATAGACTCATGAAACAAGATGTTATTTTGACAAATTGATGTTTTCAAAATAGAAATTAACCATCAAAACGGTACCACCTGAATGAAGATTTGTTATTTTAGTGTTATTGAGAACTGTGTCCTCCCCAAATTCATATGTTGAAGTTCTAGCCCTAGTACCACAGAACATGACTATATTTGGGAATAGGGTCATTGTAGATGTGACTAATAAAGTTAAGATCAGATAATACTGGAATGGGGTGGGTCCCTAAGCTAATATGATGAGGTCCTTATAAAAGGGGAAATTTGGACTTGGATATGACACAGGGAGAATACCATGCGAAGATGAAGTCAGAGATCAGGGTGATGCTTCTACAAGCCAAAAAACATCAAATATTGCCAGCAAACCCCAAGAAGTTAGGAGAGAGGCAAGGGACAGATTCTTCTTAGAGCCCTCGGAAAAGACTAACCCCATGGATACTATGGCTACTGTGGATACTGTGGATGTTGGGTGTCTAGCCTCTAGAACTGTGAGACAAAATTTTCTGTTGTTTAAGTTGCCAGTTTATGGCACTTTGCTACGGCATCACTAGTAAATGGACACACTTAGTAAATGAACCATCTTTGAGTACATGTGAATATTCATTATCTCATTCACTTATCAAATACAAGTGCCTACTATGTGCTAGATACTGTTCTAGGATGTTAGGATGCATGACATCAAAATATATTTGTTGAATGAATGAATAAGAACTTGATTGTGTTCCTGCATTTTTGATGCAGTAATAAGCAATTAATCTATCACTCAACATAGGATTGATTTAATGAATGCTTACACTTATTCATTCAACAAATATTTACTGAATACTTACTATGTGTCAAATACCATTCTGGGCACAGAGGATAAAGTTATTGAGAGGACAAGTTCTCCAACTTCATGGAGCTTAAAATCTAGTGGGAGAAAAAGACATCAATGAAGAAAACTAGTAAATAAATCACATAATTTCTCTCTGTGCCCCACACTGACAATTATACATGCTTATCCTCTAAACCCTGTAATTTGTGAACAATGCTCAGGGCATCAGTAATATTTTAAAATATTCCTAAATATCATGCCCTGTTCTTTCCCTTACAGTCCCACAATCTCTAAATAAGCCTGAAAGATCCCTAAGATTAATGAACTTAAGCTGTTCTCTAGACTTTCTGATATAAGAATGCTTTTAGGAATTTACATGTTACTTTAGGGTCTACAAGATAATGATCAACACAATAAAGTCTGATAGTGGGTATAGGGTAACCCACAAGAAGTATATGGGGTAAAAGTGTAGGCAGAGCACCTCAAAGACTGGGTTTCTCAGTCAGTCAACACATATTTCTTAAGCACTTACTGTGTGCCAGTCCCTGTGCTAGTAGAACTGTGGGTAGAACAAGAATGATGCTGAGCCACACTGAGGTTATAATTGACAGGGAAACATCCGAACAACTAATTTCACAGTCCGTTCCTTAATTTTGATTACGATAAGGGTATATGAAGAGTGTTAGGAGAACAACTGGGGTGGGGAACTTTGCCATGAGGATTTTGTGAGAAGGCTTCCTTGAGGAAGTGATGCCTGAACACTGCTTTGGGGCTGGGGTAGGGGTGTTTGTTTGATCAGGGATCACAAAGTCTTATGTTTCTTCTTCCTCATCTCCTTTCATCCACGTGCACACATTTCAAACACTTAAAAGCATTCTTCAAATATACTAAGAACACCAAAACTAAACACAAGAGAAGGACTCTCCAGAGGAAAGAGGCCAAAAATAGAAGAAAAAAAACCCCTAATCTCACCATTTGTTTTGAAAACACCCAAAATGATTAAAACATATTATAAACTAAAACATATGAACTAATCACTTGCCAAGTTTCATTTTTAAATCAGTGCCGTTTTTGAGGTTCATAAACTGAGAAAGAGTCTTCAAATGCGAACTTGTTTTTTCTTTTCTTGGCCCTCAGTTGGCTCAAAGCATTTGCTGTTAGGCAAAGGGTTCCAGCTGATTAGGAACATGCGGCACACATCCGCTAGAATGTAAGCTCCATGAGATCAGGGCTTTCTTTATTCATTATTTCAGCCCTGATAAACAGAAGAGTGCCTGGAAGGTAGTTGAGATTCAACAAATATGTGCTGAAGTATCCACTGAATGAATATTCTGGGCCTTTGAAGGAATTCTGTAACTTTCTTTTCTTACTCAAGTCACATCTTGCCTTAGGGTCTTACCCTGGGACAGTTTTTGCCCCCTACCAGGGGACATTTGGCAGTCATCAAGACTGAAGAAGTTGCTACTGGCATTTAGTGGGTGGAGGTCAGAGATGTTGCTATATAACTTACAATGTACGGGACAGACCTGCACAACAGAGATTTATCTGGCTCCAAATGTCAACAAGGCCAAGGTTGTAAAATGCTGCCTTAGGCCCTTTGTTTCTATTGGGTTGTACCTGGGAGTTCAATCTCCATATATCTGAGAGGAAACTGAGTCCTCAAGGAAGCAACCAAAAGGGTTTTCTTAGTTCATTCTCCTTCCTTCCTAAAAGAACTGTCTTTACCCTAAGGCACAGTGGGAGACAACCATTTTGCCTTTGTCCTCACTGGGTCAATCTGCAGTTGTTTTGGGGGAAGCCACCTGAAAAAGTCTGTCCATACAATGGTAGTGGATAATTTTTATAGCTTACTGGAGTTTACCTATGAAAATAACCTGATTTCAGTAAAATTAGCTTGTTTACAGACTAGTCATATATCTCTAAGAATAAGGCACGTCATCCTCCCCTAAGTCAACCAGTTTATCCACGTCTGGTCAGAAACTATGTAGCAGTCTAGCTTTACTCATGACAACTAAGATCAACTTCACGAATTCCAACAAAACCCAACAATGTGCCTGGGTAGAAAGACTGGGTTCATAGCATTTCCTCTGCTCCCTTCCTTGCCTGAATATTAAAATAGTATTATCTGATCCCAGTTTCAATGGGGGGGGGGACCTCCATCGTGCCAAAGGAGTGCATGTGCCGATTTCCCCACTATGATGGTTGCTCCGGTAATCTTGGTATTGTGGCATGTGTCTCAGTTACCATAGAGACTGCATACACTAACAGTGTAGCATTGAGATTGGTGGGGAAGACACATTTCACAGAAGCTTTTTTGGAGGGATAAAGATAAGACACAAGAAAGAAAGTGAGACTGCCAATGAAGAGGCACAGCAAAGAGAAGTACCTGACAATCAGATTCTAGAAATTTGGGACAACAGAGATTACAACTACTACTCTAAAATACATACCCTTTGCATTCAAAGGCTGCTTCTCTCAGGAAAATTTCAAGTATGAGGAGAAAGAACAGATACAAAACATTTTAAAATGAAAAGGTAAATAAATGAACCTACCAAGGCATAGAGGTGATTAAAGTGGTATGGCCAGAAAACATATTTATATAATTCAAGGGAAGGAAAAAATTAGTAATCTAAGAGCACAGTGAAATTAGAAGTTATATTTCTGTAGGATGGCTGACATACAGAGAGGCTGGCCCTTAGGGAGTAACTTAAGTTCTAAGTGTCTCTTTCTACTTCACTGCAAGTGGAAAGAAAGAAAAAAAAAAAGATGATCTACCTCTCATTTGTTAACAGAGGTCTTCTTAAATAGCCCAATGGTTTGTGTTATGACAGATGAATATGATCTATGCCAGTCAAAGAAAATCTGACAAAAACTCATATGGTGAATACATAAATCAGGGGACATTGTTCATGATGCAAATAGGCTTATTCCATAGTTTCTTAAAATAATGAGAGCTTAGAGTTCACTAACAGTGTGATCTTACAGATGTTCTTTTTCTCCTGCATTCAATTTTGAGGTATCCTGTTGTTACAGAGATCAGGCATGTATGTAAGGTAAACAGCTCAGGGGTTGAACTATAGATGTTTTTAAATAAAAAGGAGGGTGGGGATAGGATATGGGCTGGTGTAGGGGAGGAGTGGGAGTGCATTTAAGAGAAAATTAGTTTAGGAAGATGTCAGATAAGTGATCAGAAGTTCCTTGATGTCCAGGTCATATCTGGCAATGTTTTATTACACATACTTTCACATTACTATGTCCACTGCCCACTGTATACCCATGATTCCCAGTTTTAGTTATCATCAATATGTTAATAGCTCTCAAATTTGTGTCTTGAGCCATTAGTTCTCTCTTGACCTCTAGCCCTCTGTATCAAAAGACATACTGGACAATTTCAGTTGGATATCTCAACATGTCCAAAGCTGAATCATCTTCTTCCAAGTTTCTCCTCTTCTTATGTTCCTTATGTGAGTGAACAGGATCACCATTTACCCATCTGCCCAAACCCCATACCTGGGAACCATCTGTTGCTTTTTCATCACCCCTCAAATAATCACCAGATTTGTAATTCTAATGTAATTTCTTTTAATAACTGAGGGAGGCTTTTATGCATAGAATGCGATATTTACAGCTAATTGGGTTTAAAACTATTGTGTGTGTGTGTGTGTGTGTGTATCTCTGTATACATACACATTACTCTACTGATCTAATAACTTCAGTATGAAATAAGAAAAACAAACTTTCAGGAAGGGTGAGGTCACTAGGTAGAAAATTTAGAACCTTAAACAATTTCAATTGTCAGTAAGAGGGTTAGAAGAATGAGAGTTAGGGCCTGCTTTCAGAATACCTTCTGGAATCATTCCAACAAGGTCACCAATGAACAACTGAATATTTTTGTAGTAACTATAACAATGAGTGATTCTAAGTCTATATCCTACAAAATGACTTTTACAATACATGTCTTCTAAGTTCAAGTTCCACTCTTACCTACTTCTTTCACAATCACTTTCCACTTCATAGCCTGATAAAGATAGGCAGTATTTTGTTTTCCTCATCAACCAGGTTTCTTCATTCTAGTGACCTTTTACTTATTGATGTTTCTCACATTTCTAGGTCTCTTGTTCCCATTGCACCACATTAGCTCAGGTCTCTGTTATCTGTCACTTGTGATATTGTAACAGTCCATTGTGCTATGTTCTCTTCTGTTTCTGAGCCTTAGCACGTGTCACTACTTGTGTCTAGAATGCTCATATTCCCTGGTAAACATTTACCAAATGAAAAAAATAAGTACTTTAGATGTTGCTGCTTTGGGTGCTAAACAGAAATAGTGACCTATCTAATATTCTGGATAAACCTGCATAAAGTGCACTTACTTTCAAAATTAATTTTGAAGAACCTTAAAATTTTGCCATGGAGAATCAAGGGGCCCATGCCACAGTATTAAGTTTTGCATTTAATAAAAACACTTGCAAACTCAAGGAAAGAAGCACTCATTCTTTCTTCATTCACCCAGCAAATTTTTACTAAGCACCTTTATATACCAGGTACTATTCTAGACACTGGGGACTTCTTAAAATACAAACCAGACAAAAATCCTGAAAACCATACAAAAAATCCTATAATTATTGCGCTTATATTCCATCTTGGGGGAATAAATATGTAACTAAAATGTATATCTGAAGGGAGTAAATGCTGTGAAGAGAAATGAAGCAAACTGGGGTGTGGGAAGCACCATTTTAAAAATGGTGGTTATGAAAGCCTTACTTAGAAATGAAAACTGAGGGGTGCCTGGGTGGTTCAGTTGGTTAAATGTCTGGCTTCAGCTCAGGTCATGATCCCATGTTCCTGGGATCACCCCGCATCACAAGGGAAAAGCAGGCTCCGCGCAGAGAGGGGGAGCCTGCTTTTCCCTCTGCCCCTCCTCCCTGCTCATACTCTCTCTCAAATAAATAAATAAAATCTTAAAAAAAAAATGGAAATTGAGCAAATACTTGAGGTGGTGAGCAAACAAGACTCATCTGGGAAAAAGCATTATGGGAAGTGAAAAAAGCCGGTGCAAAGGCCAAAGGTGAAATCATGTACAGTAGACATGGAAGCCAAAGAGGCCAAGGGAGCTTGAGAGGAGTGAGTGAGGGATCAAGTGCTAAAGAAAACCACTGAAGTTAACCAGGGGCAACAATGTGTAGGACCTTTTGGAATACCATAAAGACTCTGACTTTTCCTTTGAGTAGATGGGGACTCTTAGAGAGTTCTGAGCAGAGGAGTAACAAAGTCAGACTTAATTATGTTACATACCTTACAAAGATCACTCTGGCTACTGTTTTGTGAATAGACTGTAAGTGGAAGGCCAGAAGCAGGGAAGATAATTAGGAGGCAACTCCAATAATCCAGGCAAGATATGGTAGTAGCTTGAATCAGGGTAGTAGCGGTGGTGAGGATAAGAAATTGTTAAGATTCTGAATGTATTTTGGAGGCAAAACTACAGAATTCATTGGTAAGTTGAATTTGTGACAGAAATAAAAAAGCTGGGAGAGAAATGAACTTTGAGTTGAACAACTCTGAGGATGGAGGTGCTATTTACTAAGGTGGGGAAAACCATATTTGCTGAATACAATAAGGAATTCCACTGGGAGTTGTTGGGTCCCTCACGTCCATTAGGCTCACGGTGGAGACAATGAGTAAGCAATTGAACATGTGAACTTAGAATTCAGGGTAAGGGCCTGGACCAGAGCTACAAGCTTGAACCATAGCTGGGGTGTGACTCTGAAGGAAGTGGATGGAGATAAAGAAAAGAGAAGGTTCAAGAATTGAGCTCTAGGAGCTTCTGGTTTTTGCATGTTGCAGGGATGAGAGTACATTAGCAAAGAAGTCTGAGAAAGAATGGCCCAGGAGATGGGGGGGGGGGATCAAGCAAATGTGGGGAACTGAAAGCCAACCAAGCAAAGAAAATTTTAATAGTGAAAGAAGTAGCCTTGGAAAACAATGCTGGTAGATGGGGAAAGATGAAGACTGAATTAGTTAACGGATTTGTCAACTTGGAAGTTACTGGTGAATCTTAATGGTGGGTGCAAATGCTAGTTAGAGAAGGATCAAAGAGAATTAGAGTGTAGAAGTAGAGTGCTTGTCGTGATTGTAGGCATTTCTTCAGAACTCTGGCTATAGAGGGAATCAAAGGAATGGGATAGTAGCTGGCAGGGAGTGTGGGGTTAGAAAAGGGTAATTTTTAGACTGAGAGAACTTACATGTTTGTATGTTTATAGGAGAGATTTGGAAGAGAAGGAAAATTGGTAAAGTACGAGAAAGAGGGGAGATTTTTCAGGAGCACTGTGTATGAGTGTGTGAGTGGGGTGGGACTGACTGAAGGCACAGTGAGGGGTGGGCTGAGACAGCAACACACAGGGATTATCCACAGTTATAGGGGAGAAGACAATGTGTGGGCATGCATGCAGATGGGAGGGTAGGTGTGCTGGAGAGCCAGTGTTCATGCAAGTTCTTTTTTGACTATTTCTATTTTTTCACTGAAGTAGGAAGGAGGGTCATAAGTTGAGAGTAAGAATAGGGAAGGAAATGTTGAAAGTTTGAGAGAAGGAAAGATATGAAATGCTCTTGTGGAGATATGGGGAAGTAAACGGACAGGGAAGCACAATATCATTGCAGGGCAGCACTAAGAACCCTTTGGAGTGATCGGGAATTTACAGTGAAAGTCATCACTTTACCTGCATGTTTTTCTCCAGCCACAGTCAGCTGGCATGCAGGCCTACAAAAGGCACGGAGCTGTATATGATCATGATGGTTGGGATTTGCCAGGAGAGGACAGTGAAGCAAGAGAAGATCAAGGACATTAAGGGTGTGTGCAAGAAGAAGATTACAATCATTGTCCAAGGAATCTAAACTATATGAGGAAGTGAGAATATGAGGGCCGAAGGGTAGAACTGATGAATGAGAGCTCCAGTACATTCTGGAGTTGTTGCCTTAAGGGAACTGTGAAAGTATGAGGTGGTGGCTGAAGAGTGGGATGCTTGAAATGGAGATGATGGAAAAGTTGTGATTATTAGTAATGACAAGGTCTAAAGTATAACTGCAGAAGTGAAGAGCTGTGTTAGGGTGAAGGACAGATCACGAGACAATCAAGGAATTGAGACCCTAGGTGGTGGAAGGATTACATATTTTAACGTAGAAATGACCAGGAATTCTGATGAGGGAAAGACAAAAAGAGTGCTAGTGAGTCAGTGACTAAAATCTGTAAGAAACTGGAGGTGGCAACCAAGGCTTAGTGGATCCCTGCAAGAAGGATTATGGGAGCAGGGAACTCTCCGACCTCCTCCCCAACTTTTCCTCCCTTAATTTTCATCTTCCCGGTTGATATGATGGGCATTAGCAAACTTCTGATTTCCCAGCCTGGAGAGCTACAAATCACCCATGACATCACTTTGTAATTTCTCTTTAAATTACATAAACGTCCTAAGAATTTTCACTTTCAAATATTTACTCTCTTCTCCCAATTTTGGGCCATCACGACTCTTGCCAGTCCCACTCTTTTCCATCATTGAGTTTAATGTTCTTCATGGCACTAATCACTCTCCGAAATTAACCTTGTTTATTTGCTTGCTTTTTGCTGGAGGGAGGTTCTATCTTCCTTCATTAGAATCTAAGGTCCATAAGGGGGAAAGCCTTCTCTATTTTGCACCTGAAACATAATAAGCCCTCGGTAGATATTTCTAGAATGAATTCATCAGTGGCCCCATCATGTTCTGAGGAATCCTCATTTCTCAGTTTCACACACTGGCCCCCTTTACCATCCTACTTGTTTCTCCATACTCTCCTGCTCAAACCATCCATCTCACCCAGCAGGGGCATTTTACAACCCCCAGCCCCCATACACCCTGTTGATTTCCATCCTGACAATTTCATCATGTTTCTCCCTGTTTTTTTGTTTTTTGTTTTTTTTTCCTCCCTGTTTTTAATGTCAGTTCCCTATATACCAATTCTTCAATTCTCACCTTGGGTCCCATCTCCTGGATGGCTTTTCCATGGTTACTCTAAGGCTGGCTGATTTTGCTCTTCCAGAAAATTCTGCTATGCCTAATAACACCAGCAGCTTTATCTTTGCTAATTGCTGAAGGTGTGTCAATCTTATCTTTTCACTTTGAGCATAGGGTTATTTTTGTCTCAGGGATCCTGACTTACATCTAGTGTACTCCCAAAGAACTAACATAATGCAGGACAGATAAGGTTTGTTCAAAAAGAAAAAAAAAATACCATGGCTTCATTGGACAGTTTCACTGACTTCTGTCTTCCTCAACAATCTGATAAACCTGACTCCCATCCCTACCTTTTACTTCTGCATTTAGGTAAATCTGGCTCTTCCTCCTGCTATATAGATACTGTGTTTAAGACCAGGCCCTTCATCCAACTACACAGAATTCTACACCCTTGCATTGCAATTTCTGTAACTAAATCATTGTCTTTGCCATAGTTCCTGGAGTCTCTTGGCAATTTTGGTGTATTCAGGACATAGCTGCCAAGGCCATCTTTCTTCTTGGTTGATTCTTTCTTTAAAAAAAAAAAATTCTTGCAATTCTTTTTCATCAAACTTTATGTATCCCCTTGGGGCTGATTTTTCTTTGGCTCCATTCTTGGTCTTGTTCTCCTTCACTTTTTCTAACTATGTTCGGTCCCTGCTTTTCACTTGATTTGCCCTTTGTCTCATTTGAGGGAATCAGCTTTCACACCTTCTTTCAAACCACCCTGTATATTTAGAATAGTTTCTCAAATAATATAAAATTTATAATATTTATGAATAAATGACACAATGCCAAGATATTCTGTCTCTTCTTTCAAATAACATCTGAAGATGCACCTGCACCACTGAGTTCTATATTTAAGATATTGAATAAGTATCATTCATCCATCTGTTTTCATTCTGTCTTGCATTTTTCAGGACCTGCTTCAGAGTTGTATTGTGAGGTCTTTGGGGCTAGAGACTGTCTGGCATAGTTCACAAACTGGCCTTTGCTCTGTATATTCATATTTCTTTGACAAATAATAAATAATAATAATAGCCCACTGTGCATTTTTACATTCCACTCATAAGTCCCTGGAAAAAGGAAAACTAATAAACAGGGATTATAATAGAAACGCTGAGACAAAACTAACCTCTTACCAGGTTTTGCTACAGTAACATAGACTTCTATAGACCGACATTCTAATAAATAATTACCTACTTAAGTCATTTGTAAATTGTTCCTTTGCCAACATTATGTATCATATCAAATGCCTATGTGGTTTATAGGACAGGGAAAAACAAGTAGAACATTACAGCTATGTGGGGGATCAGAGCAAAAGCAGCAAAATAAGAGGTTTACTCTGCTGGGTGCACAGTTTGTAAGAATTAGTCTCACAAGTAGAACTACTTGACAGAAAATGTGCCTGCTCTCCAGCCTCCCCTCTCCCCTCCCCTTTCCCTTCAGCACTCCGCAGCTCTTTTCAATATTGAAAGACTTTCTTTCTCTTTTCTTTCCTCCCTCCCTTCCTCTCTTCCTTCCTCCCCTTTCTTTTCTTCCTTCCCTCCTTCCTTCCCTTCCTCCCTCCCTCTCCCCTCTCCTCCCACCCCCTTCGTCCCTCCCCTCCCCTTCCCTTCCTTTCCTTCCTCTTTCTTTCCCTTCTTCTCTCTATTCTCTTTCTCTCTCTTGATCTCTTTTCTCTTAAATTTCAGGTGGGAAGTATATAATTTTGTGTGAAAATCTGTTTTCCTGTGAATATAACAAATGTTCTGCTTGAAGCTGCTCTATTAAAATGGCAGTATGTCTAACAAAAAAGGGGGACTGTGCTTAATGCCTGGAGCACCGCCTTATTTATCTGCAGATGAGCCACATTTAAATTCCAGTCTAAAGTGAAAACCAAAATGTGCCAATTGACTTGTTACTTCAGTGGCCACTAGATGGCAGGTCCAAAAACCTGACTGGGGCCTCCCTGGAGGGCAATTCTTACATGGGAAATAGATTTGGGGCATTCAATTTGGTATTGGTTTATCAAGAAGTCTCTTCTCTTTGGTGGATAAGACCACATTACTTCACAGGAAAGCATTTTACAGCAAGGTCTGTAGCATACTGTCATCACAATACTCACATACCCAGATGCACCTTATCTTGGGACTTCCAACAACAAACATTCTCAGGTCTGGTATTTATAAATGTTCAGCTGTATTTCATTATTTAATGGTCGTTGTCATGCCTTGCGATAATCTCAAAGGTATAAAAAGTCATTGTCTAACCTGCCTCTGTAGGAACACATGGAGAGGACTCTCAAATAGGCGGGCAGGCAATACACAGAGCTGGACTCTGTACCACTTAATATATATTTATCAGAAGATCCAATTGGGTATTTTATATCTTGGTATATACCTATCTAGATCTGTACCTGTATCTGTATCTTCTTTTCTTCTCTAAAGATTTTATTTATTTGGTTGAGAGAGAGAGAGAGAGGGAGAGAAAATGAGTGGGAGGGAGAGAGAATTATAAGCAGACTCTACGCTTCGCACAGAGCCTGATGCGGGGCTCCATCCCCTGACAGTGAGATCACGACCGGAGCCAAAACCAAGAGTTGGATGCTTAACTGACAGAGCCACCCAGGTGCTCCTATATCTATATTTTCTAAACCAGAGGCTGACCATATATTCACATTGTTTTGGAAAAAAAGAATGTTTGTCTATGAGACCTATTATTTAATAGAAAAAAATAAGCCTCATGACTGAATCTGACATGAATAAATTTAGGACAAATTCTTTGTTGTACCCAGTATCATTTCCATTTTCTTGCATTGAAAGGGAGGCTTCAAAAAGTGGATCTTATGAGACCATAAAAGAAGTCATTCTGAGGCAAATTATTATAAAGATAGACTGAATCCCTCCCTTCATAATTTTTTTTATCCTTTTTTTTTTGTTAGCAGATTATCCTGATATAAGTGATTTGATTACATGGACACTGAGCACTTTTATTTATCTTTTAATTAAAGAATTGACCTTATGATTTTTAAAAGTAAAGAATCACAAGTTCTGAGATAATTTATCATTCTCACTTAAGAAAATATGTTCTAAAGTCAATTGTATTTTTGTACAAAAGCTGTGACATGCATTCTGATATACATTTTAGCATTGATACCAATTAAAATTTTATAACAATGAAAGCAACACAAACTCATTTATAGCCATCCAGCTCACTTACCAATAACCTTTGGTTCCCTTTATCCTTTGAAATTAAGGTAAAAGACTGACATTAAACATGCTGATTTCATTTATGCTGGCTCTGTATATTTGGACCTGAGACATGAGAAGAAGAGGATGTATATATACAGTGGCCCTCAGATTAAAAAAGAAAAGATTTCTTTTCCTCATGAGAAGTACATATGGACTATCCTGATTACCAAAGAAGAGATTTTACATCAGTACTAACTGACTTCCTTTAGTTTGGCAGTGGAATTTAAAACACGATGACAGAAACAATTTATGATGAAGCGCCATGGTTATTTCTACATAATTGTGTTGACTGGAATTTAACCCTCACTCCTCTCCCGTAAAAATTCTACAAAATTTTGTAGGTACAAAATTGTACCTCCCTCATAGAGAGAGCTCTGGAACAGCAGCTGAGGCCTGGGTTCTACCCTGGTTTCAACAATGCCTCACAGAGTGAGACCCAGAGGGCATGGGCTCCCCAGGCTCTTCTTCCTTACCTCTCAAAAAAAAAAAAAAAAAAAAAAAAAAAAAGCCTGATTCCTCTCTGCTTTAGCATTTAATATCCAGTGAAGTAAACTAGTATGCATTACAGACTTTTTTTTTCTCTGAAATAGATGAATTTTCTCAGATGAGAGAACAATGTTGTCAAGGAGCTAACATGGAAAGCTAACACGTCCCTACCACCATTGTGGACCCAACCCATGGAGGTGAAATTGGAACAGCTCATTCCTTCAACCCTCCCTTTTCCCATTCTGTATCACTCTTCCATGGACTCCTCCATTGCCTCTAAATCTAAATCATACCCCTGGGACCTTCCCTGAGCCCAGGCAATCTCTGGCTAATATGAAAAAGCCCTCTGCTTTTCCTCTTGGGCACATAGCTCAATTCCATTTCCCAGCCCTCTGTGCAGATGGCTACAGCCTTGTGACCAAATTCTGGCCAGTGGGATGTCAGCAGACATGACATGAGCTACTCCTGCCCTGCCCTCCCCCCCGCCACCCCCGCCACCAAAACAATCCTTTGCAATTATTGCTCTTTCTCTTTAACAGTTTTCTGACTGGAAGTCACATCCAAGTTGACCTTGGAAGCTGCGTGCTATGGATGACAGAATCCCTGCCAACCTGGATCCTTGACCAGTCTTTACATAAGCAAAAGAGAAACTTCTATTGCTTATGTTTATTGGTTATGTTTATTGGTTATGTTTATTGTTTATGTCTTATAAAAGCCAATATTATCTTAACTAAGAATTCCCCTAAGCCAGAAATTGGCTGTCTCTCCAGACACTTTACTTATGTTTCTTTGACCATGTTTTCACCATGTAATGAATTCTTTACTGGTGTGTAAGATGTTCAAGGACAGTACACATTTTATTCACTTTCTCATCCTCCACAGAACTCTAGTTGAAAAAATGTTGAATAGAACATAACTGTTTTGGAAATTATAAAAGGTGGTTAAAAACAAAACAAAACAAAAAACAACCCTAGCTTGTCTTCTCTTATTTAGGTGGAAGGTAGGGATGATGGGTTTTTCTGGGGTAGAAATGTTAATATGATATCCACAGCCTCTTCATGCAGTTTGTAGACTACCTTCCTAAGAACTGTGCTCCCCAAATAAAGTGCACATTAAATATTTTGAAAAGTTAAAACATTACCAAAGGAAGGGATAAGTGAAGGGATAAACTGAGAAACATGAGAACAAAGGGATTAAAAAAAAATGTGAGTTCCATGGGGCTTCTACCACCATTACCACTAATGAAATTATCGCTATAAACTATTATCTCAAAAAGAGCACTGCACTTTTGGTACCTCTCTCAGTGTCAGTATTAACCTCTTCTGAATCAAACTCTTTAGACATTTTCTGTTTTATTTTTAGTTGGCCTCACCACAGCCCCTCCCTGCAACACCTCACCCTTGGTTTCCTCGATACTAGCCTCATTTTCCCACTCTCTGTCACTGACAGTCCTCTCTTGACTTTTTTTGGCTCCACTTTTTTGTCCACTCCTTGAGTACTAGAATTTCCTTTTATTCTGTACGGTTTTTCTCCTCACAACTTCTAGAATCATGTCTTCCAGTCTTATATGGCTTCACCTACTACTTCCTGACAAGTAACTCCTGAATCTTTACCTCCAGCCTAGCACTTTTTCTGGAGCTCCAGATCTGTATTGTCTATGGTCCCTGGATATTTTAAGAAAATCTAAGCATCTTGCAGCAACCTTAAACACAAGTCCCAAATGAAAAGCATTACTTGCCTTTCTTGGCAAACTTCTTCTTTTTCCTTCCATGTTACCTCTCTTGGCAAATGACATCAAGTTAGACATTTTAAACTTTCCTAACCCACCTCTTCGTCCCTTATCTAAATTAGCTAATTAAGTTCTAAATCCTAATAAGTGTCTTTTTGGTTCTTTTGAGACTTTTAGCCTAGGTTTGAAGACTGGAGAACTGAAGGCCAATTAAAAATAGGACTTCTTTTACCACAATGTCAGAGACTTACTACTAAATTTCTTCACAAAAACACATTAAAAAGGCAAGAAGGATGAAATGACCAAAAAAAAAAAAAAAAGATTTTCATACCCTTCCATCATACCTAAGTTACACTATAAACCAGCAGAGAACCATGGGAGTGAACATTCTCACATTCCATTTCTCAAAATTGGGACTGATTTAAAACAAAATTGAATAAACGAAAGGAAGGATTTTTGCAGAGGTGATAGGACGGGAGCTTTGCGCATCACCATTCCTTTGGTAACTTTGCAAAAAGATTTAAAGGAATGTTTCTAATGGCTCAATCCATAGAACCTCAGGGCCCATGGTTTTCATTCATTCCTGGATCTAACTACAAAGGCTCGCATTTATTTTTAAGTGTTACATTTTTCCACTGACATTCAAATGAGATTTCCCTTTATCTAATCAGTTGCTTTGATTTCTTGGTCCTAAAATTCATTCTTCAGTGTTTTCCTCAATTCTTCAACATCAGTAATAACTTCCTATAGCAACTGCGGTCCTTTTTCTTTCCCTGGTGATGTATTTATCATCTATTACAGAAAACCTCCTCTTTGCTTCCTCCCTTTGCACCACCAGCTCTAACATCTTAAATTTTCATTTGACATACTGCTTACCTAAATTATTTCATGTGTGTTCCCATCCATGGAAATTCATTTTTGTGTGACATAAATCCCTACCCTATTCTATTTCACAGTAATAAAACTTTATACTGAATTGCCAAAGAGATAGGTAACCAAGCACGCAGTTTAAATTAAGTGCAAGATACACATGTTTGAATATTCTGCTCTCTGTCTAAGATGTGTAGAGACAGGTCCTGTTTGTGTCTCAGCATTCTGTCATCTGACTCCAACTGCTGGAGGTAAATCATGTAAAAACACTTTTCTTACTTTGATTCAAAAGTAACTTCTGCTATGGAAAAAAAAGCAGCACAGTAAGGAAATCATATGTGTATTAAAAAGTCTCTTCTAAATAACAATTACAGCTGGATTCAGTCTATGAAAGATGCTCTATGACTTGAGCACAGGCCAGTGAGATTAAAACTCTTCCAGGGTTGGCATTCTCATTGATTGTTCTTCTTCATACTTTTAATGGTTTCTAGTCCTTGTCCACACTAACCTTTGCTCGTTGTTGTAACCATGGTAAATATCTTATTTATTGGATTTTATTAGCATTTCAAATTTTGACATTTGGAAAAGCACAGTCCTCCTTCTTTTTCAACCTGTCATTTTAAATGTATAAGTGTCCAGGATTTTTCCACTTTTAAGTTTCTCTTTCCTAGCTTCAGAAGATTATAATTTTGGCAAGTCAGACTTACTTTGTTAATCTGTGGCCCCAACATTTCAGTTCCATACCACAAAATTTCAGTCAGAGGCATTATTCATGTGATTTAGGTACCAACGTTTACTTCAGCCACAATTATTTGGCAAATTTCTGGCGAAATAAATTTTGGCTGAATCACCTATTGAATTATTCAATCACCTATTGAATTATGTTGATTATCCACCATTTTTGGTAATATGATAGCTATAATGCTAGACATTCACATAGCACTGTAAAGTTTTCAAAGTGCTGCCACAGATGTAGTTCTGATCTCTCAGTATACATTGTGGCATAAGCAATCAGACAGTACACCCATTTTATAGATAAAGAAATACAGTAACAGAGAACAGTATTCTGGAGCACACATGGTAAGGAGCCAAGGCCAGCACAAACTCCTGTTCCAGCGTTCTCTCCTCTACATCATGTTAATATTGTTTACTTATTCTTGATTTTCAAATATCCTACCATCAGGCCCTCCTCCGACTGCACTGACACCATTCCTATCCTATCTACTTGATCTCTTTCTAGATTATATCTACCCTCTGCTTCACACAGCCCTCACTAGAGCTACTCAAGGACAACGTTTCATCCACATCTGCACCTTGAAGACTCTGGTGAGATCCTCCTACGTATTTGCCCAGTGACTCTGAGCTAGAAGTGTTCATCATCTCTTAGTTGTAAACTGTTTTTGACCCACGCTTTTAAAGAATGTGTTATAAATGTTCGTATTATTTGAGAGGAAGGCATTTCATCCATGTCACAAGTAGAAGAATGGAAAATTAAGAGAGTGAAGAGCTTATCTGAGAGTATCCAGTGAGACCTGAAGCAGAAAAAACACAAAGCCAGGGATCCTCATGCTCAGGCTGCCCCTGTACCACACAGTCAGAGGTACCGGGACTCAGCAGCCTGTGAGGGCTCTGTGAGCAGGATGGACAGCATTGCCACATCCCTTGCGTTGGCTACAATTATTTAAAAGAACTGTGGCAAACTGGACATTTTGTTCCCTTCTAATTTATCTGTGTTCCCGTAGCCATGTCTCCACTTCTAAACACTAATCACTTCTCTAGGTGAGCTTAAGTACCTAATGATTAAGAGCCCTCCAAATCTCTAGTGCCGTCTTCAATACAGTTAGTGCCCTTTCTGTCCCATTTGCCCCCTGTGCTTGGTACTGAATCAGAACAGCAAATATCCCTAATGAGGAATCATGATACAGGATTAAATTTACAAATTAAGCAATTCCTTGAGCTTTTTTTATGTCAATTCCTTTCATCTTGGAATCCCCACCCTCCATTTGCTTAAAATACATCCCACTGTGAAACTAAAAAAAACAATGCTGTTATGACAATTCAAAGAGAAATACTGAAACCTAGAAGAGACTCTTGTTACCTGTAAGGTCTGGCATATAGCATCAGATAACCTAGGCTCCCAGGGAGTGGTAGGACAATACATTAGCAGATAACATTAATCTCCAGAATCCCAGATTTATTTCCTGTCCAGGTTAAGTGCTCTTTTGATTATTATAGCAAAAAATAATACAAAAAATCGATTACAACCATTAATGGGGGCTTAAAATATTAACTTCCATAGCTTTAACCCAATATCTATAATTAAATGCAAAAAAGCTAAGTTAATGCAATGTTAAGGTTGAGCTTCTAATTGCACAAAAGTCATGAAATTTAAAATTAAGGTTTCTAGTGCCACTCTCTGTCAGTTCTACAACATTCCTCACACGATTTTTTACAATATATGTTTAACTTAAATGTGTCAGTGATGGTATTCATTGGAAAGAATATAAAACACAATAGATTAGGATTGAATTTGTAGATGTCTGCTTAGAGTTTTATGTAACCAACAACACTAGGAAAGTGCAATTATTTTTAAATTATGATGCCCCATTTGAGCGATTACCATACTCCAGTTTAGGAATTTACCCATTTCCCCTATAAATCCTTTAACCTTCGCTTCTGATTACAAACTACCCATCCCCAAGAGAAGGAAAGATAATTTATATTTAAAAACAAACAAACAAACAAACAAAACAACCTGTGGGCTGTGACAGTACACATGGGCCAGTTCTTTCAACACACGACAAAAAGTATTCATGGAGGACTATTACTTAAGAAGAATAAGTAACTCAGACTGCTCAGGTTTAGGGGTACATCTAATAAGCAAAGGGTCTAGAGATGGGTAGATAAGGAGTCAGACCTTCTAATGCTACCTACCAGCCAAGATGACTTTGGGCAAATTACTTGCCAGCCAAGGTGACTTTGAGCAAGTTATAAGAGTAATCATACCCACTTTATAGGATGATTATGAAGATGAAATGAAGTAATATATGTGATGCAGGCTTTGCAAAGCTCTCCTGGAGTTTATAGCACCACAGCAACTATTAACATTAAAGAATGAATAATCATAACTTAACTATCATGTAGCTATCCATAGGGTACTTCTGAAACAACATACAATGATCATGGATCATTTTATTAAAAGGTATGTAGAATTTTTTTCATAATAGTTTCCTAAGGTTAGGTATGTGTCTATGGCTAATTATTGAGTGTCCAGATTTGTCCAATACATAATGCATAGAGGTACATCAGCTACTTCTGAAGGCAGGTGAGTGAAATGAATTCTTGAATATTGGGCTGCCATGTCCAACATTTTCTTCAAATTTTATGAAATATTTGTGTCTAAACAGAGAATATGCTGGGTAAATTCTAGTCCAACAGGCAATTTCGACAGAAAGTTTTAAATCATAAATATGAGGGCTTAAAGCTAAAGTGCCACCTCAACCAAAACAATAATAAAAACTCCTAAGTGCATTCTGGCAGGAATAAACACAAGCAGCAAAGCCTGTTGTGGACGGTGCAGAGCCCAGGAAGGTAACCAAGTGAGTAAACAGCTAAGGCAGGATTATCCTCATTTGGGAGGAATCCATTCCAGACAGGAATTAAAGGGGAGGGGGTTTGGGAGGGAGAATGGAGGTTGGGGGGAAGGGCTTTTGCATCTGAAAGCAGCTAAGTTATCCTGTAGAATGAAAAGGAAATTGTTTTTCCCTGTCAACAGTAATCTTGTTTGAGGTCTAGCAGACTTGTACACAAAAGATACATGTGTTCCACCTACTTGGTTTTTCTCCTTTGGCAGTGAGGTACACAGGCAGGGTTCAGGTGAATCAGACCCACTCAGAAATAACACAGCCAAATTCCCTTCCAAACATATAAACATATAAACATACTGATTCCTCAATAGCTTTATTCAATAGACAGATAACTTATTGCATAGCTCCTGGCACATTCACAGCCAGGATTTGCTCCGGGGACGACTACAATGAAAAAAAAGAAGGGGGGTGGATTCAAATGAAAGGCAGAGATATCTATACTGAAACCATGAATCACAACTGATAACAGTGACTGAAACCAAAAAATCTCACACACATACAGTACCCAGGAAAACATAAACAATCAATTTTTTAATTGAAATTTAGAAATTAATCAATAATTTCTGAGTCCTATTGGCTTCTCCTGTCTTAAATAAATGGTGCAGAGATTTTGAACAGAGGAACGGGGCAAGAATTGGATCGGTGAGGTCAGCATCACGTATCATCTTGATTACCTATGATATGGACCAAGTTGTCTACCTCTTGGCACTTCATGTTCTAAACAACAAGTAGTGAATTCACTATAAAACCTTTAGGTCATATAAATGCTATTAGAAAATAGGTTGTTTCCAGAATAAGCCAAGGACTATAGCTTTCTACACCCAAAGACTTATATTTCCCAAGCTTTTTAACAACATCAGCATATATTTATAATAATATAGTTAACACTTTTAAGACCAAGAAAAAAGGTAAGGTTTCAATGGTCATAAAAATAGAAATGAAAGTAACAACTATTTTTTAAGAAAGGGAAGAGTTCTCTTTTTATAATACCTTAATTCAAAAGTCTTTTGAAGTCTTTTTCTTTAAAGATTTTTGTGTAAAATTTACCTTTGAGAGCAAGCATGAAAAGTCTCAGAAAACAGATAAATATTGTTAATTTAAACACTTCCCTTCTCACTCTAGGAAAGCTTACTAAACTAAATGACAAACAAATTAGAAACCATTTATTCATTAATTCAGGAACTATTTATTGAGCACCCACTATGTCGGCACCAGGCAAGGCAGTGAACAAGAAGGTCCAGGCTTCTGCTCTCACAGATGGTGTACAACACAATCTCCTACCATCATTGCGAAAACACTAGCCATAGTTAGGCTTATTGAGTTTGGTCATAGAGATAAATGAAGTTCAAAACAGTGAGCATTTAAGTTTCATCTCATTAATGAATTTTTAAAATAATAGTTTACTTTTATCATATTACGTGTTTGTTTACAAATTACCTTCTTGCTAATATTCTGAGCACGACAGAGCCATTTTTGAAATAATGAAAGCAAATCAATAAAAAAAAAAAACATGATTTGGGGGAGGAAATCTGAAAAACAACTGGAGGGTTTTGAAGGGGAGGGAGGTGGGAAGTTGGGGGAACCTGGTGGTGGGTATTATGGAGGGCACGTATTGCATGGAGCACTGGGTGTGGTGCATAAACAATGAAATCTGTTACAATGAAAAGAAATCAAATAAAAAAAATAAAAAAATTTTAAAAAGGCACATTACCTAAGGCCAATAAAATTATGTGATGTGCTCTTAAAAACGAGATTTTCAAATGTGTAGGGTATCTTCCAGCTATGTTAAAAACTCTGTGACTCATTCATTCAATCTGTATTTACTTAGTATCTAGAACATGGGAGATAGTATCTCTAGTAGCTAATTTTATCCAACCATAAATTTAGAAGAACGACTACCTACTTCATGTGGCTATCACGAAGAAATCCTGACAGAAAACTAAAATGAAATGGCTCACGAAGTTGATGTATATATTAAAATACAAGAATTCTGCTCACACCTGTTCTTTGTCCTTGCGATGGCATTATCTATAAGTGTCCCTGTATATGAAGGAGGGAAAACCTACTTTGGATATTCATACTCCTGGCTAGGCAAGTCAAAAAACACTAGGAATTCTGTTGTTACTAGATGGTCTGGATGCCACAGAAGAACAACTTATGGCCTTCTGTATATAACCAAAAAGAGCTGCTAGTATCTTTAAAGTATTCAGAATAGAAGCCACTTACAAAAGCTCTTTTCAGGGTAATTTGGAAATTGTCCTCAGGACTTTTAGTCTCCTACATAAACTGCCATTTGTATACCACTTTATAGCTTGTGAAATGCTTTCATGTTCTTTGTGTTGTTTAGTTGGAAGGCAGCAGTGTGGGGATTCAGAGCATAGTCACTGGCACCGAAAAGATCAGGGTATTTATCAAAGACACTTACATACTTGTATACCCTGTGTAAGCCACTTGACCATTTTAAGCTTTGATTTTCTTATTTGTAAGTTGGGGAAAATAATACCTACATTCCAGTGAAGTAGAGGTTAGATGTGGTATAAAGTGTTATTATCATTGATAATCTTTTGCATGGATACCAAGCATTTCTCAATAGACTGCTTTTCTTCATCAGGTTGGAGGAAGGCGGTCTTTTTCATTACTTAAGAATACACAATCCAAGCCTCTGGTTAAGGTAATGTTCTCTTCAAATCTTAGATCTGAACCATCTTTCTAAAATGGTTCTCTAGTACATGGCCAAAAAGGCCTTTCCATATACTCTCAGAAAGTTTTTCTTTGGGAGCAAGAAATAAAATTTAATTCTAGTTCTTCCTTAACCATAGAACTATATTCCTTGAAGTAACCCATGCGCTGCCATCAGCTTTTATTAGGTGGGCTAAAATAGGGTCCGAAGGAGATTTCCTTACGTAACAGTTGTCCCCGTGAGACCGGTATGGAGTCTGTTAACATTAGATCCATAAAATTGATGGCCTCTCTCCTTTCCTGATTCATTGATACATCTCAAACATTGGGCTGGCACAATGAAAGCAAAATAGTACATTTTGCACAGTGTGAAGTGGTGGGTGTGGATGTTTTGGGAGCCAGTCAGTCTCTGGCAGCTGACTGAGTCACACTTGTGCTTTGTTGCCCACTTACATCTTCAGAGAGCAGCTTGGGTGGGGATGCTCGTCAGATGTGCTCATTTAAGGAGAAACCCATCTGAATATGATCGCAACATTTGGCAAGCTTCCTCTACCAAATAGTGAACCTGCCCCACTTGCCTCTGAGAACTATTGCTTGTCCAAGAAACAGAGGACCTTGGACATTCTTCACAGAATAGAACACATTCAAGGCCTTCCAACTCAATACCCTGCCTGAGAGTCTCGAGTACTTTACCTGTCCCTCAAATATTTTTAAGCTCTTGGTCTAGACCAGCAGGTTATGGATATACAGTGAGTCCTTCTGCAACATACGACTATTTTTAGTCACAACTGAAAAATCCAAATGTCTCACTGAGATCTGATGGTCACATATTTCATTAAGAAGTCAGCAGCAAACATTTGCTGAATAAGTTTTTTTATGCAGAGTTCTGTATCATACTTAAGAAGATTCTCTCTACTCCCTTAAGAGGCTTATAATCTTGTGGGGAATCAAGCAATAACATAGTCTATACGGGCAAAACTACTTAACACTTCCGGAGCAACACAAAAGTGAGTGTACACAGAATATATTAACTCTTTAGGGTAATCAACAGGATTAAAAGATGTGGAAGGGAGTGGTGGACATACACTTTCTGAAGTGACAGAGAAGAGCATCATACAGTGGAGAGAGCATAAACAAGGACAGGGAAGTGGGAAAGGCTGAAGCCTCCCGCTTGGCTAAAGCAGGGTAATGAAGAACAGAAGCATCACTGCAGGTCCAGTGAGATATGGGGGCACTGACTCACCTGGCTCACAAAGATTGCCAAGATGTCCAACTGAAACCCTTGTTCATTCTACTTTAGAGGAAACAGAAGGTGATAAGGACCTTAGAGTCTGGGAAGAAAAAGAGGCCAAGGAGAATAACTCATAATAGAAGAACTTTAGAGCCAGATGAAGAATTTGGATTTTAAGTTATATGTAGAATGAAGCAGTGTAGCTTCCTAGTCAAGAAACGAGATAAGGAAAATGATGGTGGGAGCAATTATTTTAGATGCTTAAAGGTTTTATGAAAATATCCTGAAGGAAAGGTGGCCT
Source organism: Mustela putorius furo (assembly GCF_011764305.1). Classification (NCBI taxonomy): domain Eukaryota; kingdom Metazoa; phylum Chordata; class Mammalia; order Carnivora; family Mustelidae; genus Mustela; species Mustela putorius. The sequence continues at coordinate 39,577,724 of NW_025421987.1, forward strand.
ATTTCTAAATTCAGAAAGGAGATAAGGGCCACCTTTTCCTAGACTCACTGGGATGTACTGGAAATGAAAAGAAAGAGGTCAACTGAAGAGGGAGTTGACTCTCCCTCTTGGAGGGAGAACTGGCAGAATTTAGTGACTGACTGGGAAATGAGGGGCAAGAGAAGAGACTTTATTTATTTTTAAAGATTTTATTAATTAATTTATTTGACAGAGAGAGAGAGGGAAACAAGCAGGGGGAACGGGAGAGGGAAGAGCAGGTTTCCCGCTGAGCAAGGAGCCCAATGTGGGGGCTCGATCCCAGGACCCTGGGATCATGCCCTGAACTGAAGGCAGACACTTAATGACAGAGCCAACCAGGCGCCCCGAGAAGAGATTTTTAAAATGACCCTAGTGCTAGGGTCTAAGGAAAGGGTGTCATGGACAGTAACTGGGAAAGAAAATGACTAAATGGATGGCTGGAGTGGAAAATGCTTTAGGCAGCGATGAGATATTTAAAAATTAGGTGTGTGTGTGTGTGTGTGTGTAAACTACAGACATACAGGTCAGATTTGTGGGTAATGCCTCCTATCCCCTAAAGTTATGTGACAGCTACAACTTTCATTAAATTACCTAATTCTTTATTAAAGAAGCATTTATTAAATGTGTATACTATATGTAAGGTTTACAAGAAGATGATGCTTAAGGTTTACAGTAAGGACATATAAAAGTTCCACCACTAAATGGAAAATGGCTTAAATGTTACTGCAACATTATTTAAAAGGTGCATTTTCATTTTTTATACTATTTTCTATTGTTTGTAATTCTTAAGCCAGACATAGTAGTGCTGAGATATGCCATCATAGTACGATTTATAATCAAGTCATTTTTCTTAGGGTACTTGGATATCTTCTTTTTTTTCTCAAATAGCATTTATGCATTTACATGAAACCAGTGGATAAGGTGTCTTTACAGCAGGTTTAAATTTATAAGCAGATCAGCCCTGATCAAAAACCATGTAGTTCCCTGTAAGGGATACATGTGTGTGTGAATATTCTATGCCTCCCTCAGATTTGGGGCTTATTGCCATGGAATCAGAAGTACTGTTGATTATATGTGGATTCCTGCTTGTTTGGGGATGAGAGGAAAAAGGAAAATCCATGCTTATTTTGCACAAAGCACTGTGCAGGAATCCAAGGGCTGTAGCTTCTGTTCATTCTTTATTCAGGTATGATGAAAACTTGTGGCAAGTCTTCCAGCAGTACTGGTCTCCTACATCATCTCACTTATCTCATGCAGCTGGTATCTAAGGAACTAAGAGGTCCAGGAGATCAGTTAGTCTCAAAATTCAGTTCATCCACAAGTGCACCAAGAGGAAACGAAGTTTCAAAAATATGGCTGGATTATTTCTTAAACAATAATATAAAGCAAAAGAAGCACAGGAAATGTTTGCAGGATCTCATTCCTTCCGAATTATTAAGACCTGAAACCTATATTGAAGAAAACCAGTCATCGATAAGAAAATCACTTCTTCACAGCGGTTAAAGGAAAAAGTACCCAAAGAAATAAATGAACATATGAAACCCTCTAAATATACCAAGGCATGACTATATTGATTTCTGACCTTTGGCTACAGACAAAACACAAAGGATGATAATTCTATAGCTATTCTATATAATGGCAGATGTTCCTCTTATTCAAAGAAAGAAAATCCCTTTAAGAATTTTCATTAAATGGGGCACCTGGGTGGCTCAGTGGGTTAAAGCCTCTGCCTTCGGTTCGGGGCAGGGTCCTGAGATCAAGCCCCACATTGGGCTCTCTGCTCAGCAAGGACCCTGCCTCCTCTCTCTCTGCCTCTCTGCCTACTTGTGACCTCTGTCTGTTAAATAAAAATAAATAAAATCTTAAAAAGAAAAGAATTTCCACTAAATATCTACCCAACCAAAGAGAATTTTGTGTTCATTTTAGATAATCTTATTCACCAGTCCTTATAACTACAAATAATACCTTTTCTTAAGCAGGCCACATTGTATGTTAGCGTGTTAAATGCGTTCTTTAGGATAGATTCACTGTTAATTTTGTAGTGTATGACCTAGTAGAGTGGGACAATTATACTGAACTATTTAATTATATTTAATTCTTCTATCAGTCCTTTATTTCTACCTACTTTACTAGAACACTACCAAATTAACGGCCACATCCTGTTGAATGTTCAATGTATATCCTCACTGCTGAGTTTTTTCACTAGGGTAGTATTACTATACCATGATGGCTCCTCATATCTCAAATCCATGCAGTACAATCCATTCTCTACTACAGCATCATTTTCTTTTTGTAAACACAAATTTGGCTTTCACGCAGCAATTTCCATCAAACGATAAAGGTGCTAATGATGCCCGATTTAGGACATAAACAATTGACTACTGCCCTTCTTTGAGCCTTCCCTTTTTTCATTTCTCTAATCATCATACTAAGAATATTCTTTCCTAGAAAGCTGTGGGCAGGGTTGATTCCATAATGAGTTACAAGTTGATTATTTTTAATTTTAATTTTTTTTCACTAATGCTGATATTAGAAAGCAGCGTATCTCAAACCTGACATTTTTCTTGTTTGAGTGATGGACTCCAACCATTCCATTTCCACTATTTTGCTTTGATCACTGTGCTTCTTCAGTTTCCCCTCCACAAAATATTCTTTCTACTTCTATACAACTTTATCTTCTTTAATTATTTTCCTTCACTTATCATATTCAATCTTATTTTTCTTATGCAATTAAAATATTTCCTGGGTACCTTTTAGTTCAGTGTTTATTTGTACTTATATCACTATTCCATAGTTTGGTTGGTGACTTGCACAAAGCATATATGTTTATCTAACTGATTCACATTGACAAATTGCGAGTCAATTTGTCTATAGCTTTGTGTAAGCATGATACCAGACAAGTCTGCCCTTCTTCAATTTTATTTCCTTTTCATTTATGGTGGAAGCCTTGAAGACAATAAATATATAGTTTTAGCTTTCTAGTTTTTCATTTTCTTTCTTTCTTTCTCGTCTCTAAGGATTTTTGTTCATCCTTTAGGAAGAAAATTTTAATTTCTTTTTTTCTGGTCCCATTCTTAATCTCTTAATTTTCTTCCAGTTTGTGTATTTGTTATCCTTTTAAACAGTCATAATTTATGAGTTTGAACATACGGAGTCTTAAGATGATTTTTTAAAAGAGGATCTGGAGTAAAAGATGCCTGAGCATCTGAAACAAAGGGAGCTTATAGACTCATAAGGATTAAAAATTATTTTCATTGTCTAATTTAAAATTTAAAGATGTTTTTATTTATCAGTCTGTCTTAAGTAGTATGGGAAACTCTCAAGAAAAATTTCTCTTTCCAATGAAAGAGATTCAATTGTAGTTAAAAAATTTTTTGAGAATCTCCACTAAGATTTCATACCAAGTAAAGTTATTTCACTTGAGGAATTATACTTCACAGATGGATGAGACAAATTACCGATTATGATGCAAATTAAGTAATAAGTTTCAGAAAACAAAATTTCACCAAAATTTTGTTGGGGGGCATTTTTGGGAAGAATGACTTTTGCTACAGAAAGAGGTGAAGAGGATTAAATAGAAAAGCTTCATAAAAGGAGTGGCATTTGAGATGGGTCTAAATATTTGACTTAAAGAAATGAAGATGGGATGTATACAAACAACCAAGTTAAGAGTGTTAGATCAAAAGTGGGCTATTCAGAAAAAAATGCTCTTCTATGGAAACCATAGATAATATTTTAGATTTTATTTTTATAAATTATTCTAAGTAAAGTTGCCACTCACCCCATGGCACTCAATGTAAAATATTCTTCGAGCCTAATAATGGCATTACTTTTGAAGTCAGAAAGGATGTAAGTAGATGTAACAGTATGACTAGAAAAACCCTGATTGTGCCCAGATGTGTATATAAACTTTTCAATATGGTCTCCAAGGAAATACAACTCATACAACTTTTATGGTTTTAGAATACTTTTAATTCTATAAATAAATGGAAACTCATCTGCAGCTAAAAACATGGATATTCTAGATACCTGGGTATCTACTTACTATTACAGCTTAACCATATCTCATTATTTTGTCTGCAGCTAAAGTTCTCTGGGAATTGACATCAAGCGTTAGCAAATCTAATCCAAAAAGATCACAAAGTCAAGGACAGTGACACCTTTTTAAAGTTTAACTTGACTTCTGCTTTTTTATTTCTTTTAGTCTTTTGATAATCAATTCTACATTAAAACCATTGAAATACTAGGAAAGTCACAGAGACTCAAGTAAATATTCCTATGGCCAGGTTCCAGACAGCTCCAAATTAATGGAGGAAATGGTTAAAGTCAAAAGAGTTTTTTCTCTGACATTGATTTCTAAACAATATAATTATGGTTCACTCCATGGTTATAAGCTTTAGGAGCTCCCACAAAAAAGTCTTTGCTGCAGATGTGGCCACTGGCTGCTCTACCAGACAATTTGACCTTTGTTTGTAGTTGTTTTAAAACACATACATGCGTGTGTATACATACACCCGCACCCTCGGTGCCCCCCGTCACACACACACACTCACAATCTTCTTGTGTTTGGTAGAGTAAGACAAAGCTAGGCACAAAGGTCAGGTATTCCAATATGATCTCTCTCTATTTGCTCTTAAGGCAGAAGCTTAGAAGTTTGATACATGTGAACATGGTACCTATTACTTCGTATTAGATTTTTGCCCTCAGAATTATTGTTTTCAATAACACTGTTTAATATAAACATGGAAAATAAGTCCAAGTTCGACCACTGATAATGGGGTCACTAAAAGATGTGTTCTCAAGTTAGCTTCAAAAATTTACCTTCTCTCCAAATTATTTTATGGGACAGTTATATGGTATCTTGCTAATAAAAAAACTGGGAGTAATGCCTCGTGTTCAGTTGGGCTTTTAGACTTGAGAAGCAATCCAGTCCAAGACTTTACCATAGGACTACCAAAATAACTGGATATTAGTGACACATACAAGACTTAAAGAGCTCCACCATGTTGTATTCTATATAGAGGTATGATGTGGTATCCAAAGTGTTAGTCAACACTTCATGAGCACAGTAGCTCAACTTTGATCAATTTCTGGCATGTATATTAGGTAATTTTGTAGAAAAAATATAACAGATTAAATATAATTTAACTTTACTTTCCCCAAACAGGTAACCTCTTCTTACCATCCTTCTTAGAGTATTTCTTTGGTCTTTGGCAGATCATTTACCACCAATATACTGGGCTTCCTTTTTCTGGTGCTCTTAGGAATGGATTCTAGCTTTCCTAACCCAACTTTACTATTAGGCTGGTCAAATTTATTGTTTAAAACAAACACCATAAATTCACACTATAACTTATCTGGTACATTCCTTCTACTTGTGGTTTGAAAATGTGCTGTTCAGGACCGAAATGACTCAAATATAAAAAGATTTTATTTTGAGAGAAGCAAAGTCTCCATCATCAATTAACTTTTCCCTAATGGAATTAATACAGTGTACAAGTTCGGGAATGGGTAGGTGAGAAGAGGAAGGGAGAATGAAACTTATCCACTCCCTTCCTAGGTTCTTCAAAATAGTTTCCTCATTCCCACAATGTGATATTTCTCTTCCTTATTTCTAGCACAAAGTCAGTAGCCTTAAAGATCTTCTACATAGAGGTTTGTGTCTTCACCCCATTATAAAAACATAAAGATGAGCTTGCGAGAAAAAGATGTTTCCTGCTAAACTGTAGTATCAGATTGAAAAGTTACCTAGCACAATTTTGAGGAGGTAGTCATAACTTCATACCACGCTTTCTGTCCTTGTCTGCTTCACAGATTTGAGGATAGGGGTCATAACTAGCTTATCCCTTTGGGTTAGAAAGCCTTTCCAGATGAGGTCATCATTTTCATTACTCTGTTCCCTTCTCTCTCACTAGAGTGTCTTTCTAGAGGCAACCAAGGACCTCTTTAGTAAAAATATTGAAGGCAGGGGATGCCTGGAATGATTAAAAGAAACAAAGCTTTCCCGTAGCACTTGTCCTTTTCTCTGTAAGGAGATGAGGTAATATATAATCTCCTTCCTATATTACTCCACAAGGGCAGTTTGTGGGAGGAAGAGATGGATTTCTGGGAGTGAAATCCTACTACATAGCCAGGGTTATTTTCAGAAGGGCTTATCTTCAATACCCTCATTTCAGAATTGGTCTCTTTGCTCAGAGCAGTACCCTGATCAGCACTGAGAACCCCCCGATCCTCAAGGTAAGGAATGAAAGTCATTTCCTTGCTGTCGGAATAACTGATGAAAAAAAAAAAAAAAGGAAGATTAAAAAAAAAACAACAAGAGATTCTACTATTAAAAGGTGAAGCACATGAATAAATGTCAAATCTTTCCGCTATTTCTCACGTGGTTTGTGTGTGACACCTCTATTTGATTTTTGCTCTGCAGTTCTCACCCCTGACCATCCATACATGTAATCTGGACAGACAGCTATATATGAATTAAATAGCCTCAAGTGCAAGTAGACCTCTGCATCTTTTTAATACCCCCATAGCTGCCTCACGTAGGAAGAGTTACAGAGAACCTTACTGTAGGACATAGAATTCACACTTGCCAAAGAAATCACTGCACGTGTAAATTAGAAACTAATCATCACTTCCTCTCTGGATACAGTGGCAGCTTTGCTTCAGAGTTTATGTTGAAATATACATTTTTATGAAATATTTCTCACTGTAGTCAGCATCAGTTTAGGAGTATCAAGCACTGAGTCCCAGATCTAGCACACCAGGAAACCAGTGAGGGAAAAACTGAAAAAAGGGAATTGACAGAGGCCTGTACTTTTCTTACACTCTAAGAAGCTAATTGTATTTGTAAATGCCTGCTTTAAAACCTGACAATTGTCAGTGACAACTGTCACTGCCAGGCTATTCCTGGGTTTCTTCATCATATATTTCCCCAAAGTCTCTCATAGAACTGAAGGGCTTCCAGAGATGAAAATGAACTTGACAATCATGTTGCAACTCAAACAGATACTGATTCTTTTCGTCACTTTTTAATTCATTGCAGATGGTGTAAATGGGATGTTTACTGGCTGGCAGGTAATGAGTCTTGTTGTAGATAATAGTGATGGACGGAATCTCATGCCTGTTGACAGCCTAGCATCTCAGCAGGTGTATGTGGCTATCACCCATTGCTTGCCAGCACATACAGTATCGTGACAGGATGCAAAGTCAAGTCCTTTTCCCCCAACAGAAGTGATGACTGGGATACCTGAATCTCACTGGGTCACATACAAGTTGCTCTGATTTTATCCTCACTGTCCACATGGGTAGACAGTCTAAGACGTGATCTAATGTCTACTGCTCTAAAAGGAAAATGTAATCTGTTTAAACATCCAAACACTCCTCTTTCCAGGTACTGCCATTCATCACAACTGTCAGTGCTTCTGTGGAAGAGTAATGACCCTCAGGCATGGGATAATGCTCCATAGGGGCCTTATGAATGCCACTGCCAAGCACAGAAATTGATCGGTTTTCAGTGGGGCTGGTATGTGCATCATGAAAGACCTGCACTTACTCACTAAATTACAAGTGGCTGTTTACCCCTTATACAATAAAGCCTGGGTTAGGGAGCCACAGACCCTGCTGATTTTAATTGTCCCAAACATGTGAGCACTAGATTTGGACCCGTCAGTGAGATAGATTTAAACAGCTTGAAACTGAAGTTAGATCAGAGTCATTCGAAAATACATTGGAAGATAACACAGGTATTGTTGCTTTCCACTCCTTTTGCTTTTCCTTTTTTTATCCTCTCTCAATGGAAGGTAACAACATCCCACCATCCAATATAAACACATTTTTTTTTTTTTAAGAACAGAATAAACATGCCAGTGAGAAGTTAACTGTTTCCTTCCTGTGGGCTTTCCCCCACCTCTGGACTTGTTCACACACTGTTTCTACAGTAGAAACAGTTATGTAATATGAACTCGCGATCTTCAAAGTGTCTCCCACAGGTCTGTTTCCTCATCTAACATATGTCAAGCTTTTTCTTTCAACCCTCCTTCAACCCTCCTAATCTCAACTGTATTTACTGTCAAATCTTGTTGGGAGATAGGCTACCTTGCATTCTATTGACTATTTGTAGCTTGGTAAATGCTCTATCGCTATGAAAGTTTCATCCAAAATGTAGCTCTTCCTCAGCTCTCAGACACCCATTGAAAGCTGGATATTCTCTTGTGATCTCTCTTTTGATCCTATCTCCCTTAGTTCTAGTAGTAATACTATATCTTCAGGGTTTTTAGATTCTAGAAAGGGCACCATATTTTTCATATTTCTGTAAGGTGATTTCCTAACGTATTTTTGATTTCTAATTCCTGTCCAATCTTCTTTGTTTACAACTTTGATAGTATTAAACACTTGATGGCTGCAGTTTAATTTTTAGTAAATAAACTTTGAAAATCCTGTTATTTTATTAGATCATAATATTTTTATGCCTTTCCTTTTCTGGGTGGTAAAAAAGAGACAGCCAAAACTGAAGAGTAAATAAACAATACCCTTCAGGATGCAGCATCTATATTAATTCACAACACATTAGTTGGTCTTACCTGGGGAATTGTTTCCCAACCTGTATGAATGGAATGGCTCAACATAAATAAATGAAGGAAACCAAATCTTTTACTCAACATTGATTCGTTCCATTTTTAAGAAAATTTACTAAGTAGTAAATCACCCTTATGAAATCATTACAGTTCAAAGAGCTTTTTCTACTTGGGAGATCTCTTCCCTTGGCAGTTCAGGGTGATGTCCAACTTAACTATACTTTGGGTGTTCACAAAATTCTGCTCATTAATATCTCTAATGATGGGGCTCAGACACTTTCTTGGGAAGAGAAACTTACAATTAGAGAGATCTTAATAATTAATGAAATATACCAATGAGATAATGAAATTGGGAGCTCTCAGTATACTGCCAGGGATGAAGAAATCTTTTTGAGAATTAGGAATATGCTAGAAGACAATAAAAAAGATCAGATAGTGAACTGAGCAAAATGACCTTTGATGTAAAGCCGTCAGCTAGAAATGTCAATCCAATTCAGGACTGGATACAAAGGGACATTGTGTTGCTGAGCAGAGAGGTATTAAGTTACCTGATTATCTTCTCTGGAAGAATGCATTATGGTTTAGACACTTTTATTACCTGAAAGATGTAGACAAATCAGGGAAGATTAACAACCAGTTTTATTAGGAGGTAGCAGATGAGCTGGCGTGAATAGTACTGGTTGTTAAGAGTTCTGTATTCTCTTCTCAGCTTTGATATTCTCACATGGGAATAGTCATTCTTGAAATTTAGATAGGATAATTTATACTCTGCTCCCCAGAGAAAGGGCAGTTTGGGAACTGGAGGGAGGGAAAGGTTTAAAACAGCATAAAGACCTGAGGTGGTAAAGGGCAGGAGGTTCTATTATAGGATTTCAGCTTTAATTAAAACAACAACAAACAACAACAGTAATAACCATTTGTTAAGCCTTCACTTAACATAAGCTCCATGCATGTTGTATTTGCAACTGAGCTTTGATATATAGTACCTAATTGTTTTTGGTCCATGGAATACAGCTATTCCATAATACTATACCTCTATACTCATATTTCCCTGGAAATATAATTTGCATTCTACTCATTCTAGGAACCCTGATTATGAAATTCAACATCACTTTCAGTTGGTTACTCTTACTCTAGGGCAGTTTTCTCACCTTGTCACACTTAACCCCGGAGCTGTAACTTAGAGTCTCACAGGAATGCCAGTTGGAAAAGGTTCCTGCCCCTTGCCTTCTGAATGATTTTCTAAATATATTTTTATATATAGTTGCATATTTTATTAATTTGCATTATTTATGAATGTCATTGAGCAATGAATTATATAACTTTCTAGCTTATTAGTGAAAATAAGTTGTCTATAAACTACCACTACATCACTATTTTTATACAGGTCATTATTCCTGGGTATATTTATTATGGTTTGCCATTTACTAAAGGATTTCAATTGGTTGACAAAGTATAATTGAACTTCTTTCAAGTAATGTTGGTGACTCACTAAAGCCCCAATACATTGCACAAATATCTAATTCTATTGAGAAACTCCTGTAAACAACAGAATTTCTTCCTTTCCTGATGTTCATTCAAGTTACATTACATTTGCTCCTAATCTCTGTTGTGATCTTCTCTGTGGACTACTTTGAGGAGTAAATGGTGGTGAGAAGCAGGACATTTAAAAAAAAATATATATATATATATGTATATATATATATATATATATCTCCTAAAGATTTTATTTATTATTTGTTTATTTATTTATAGAGCACAAGCAGTGGGAAGGGTAGAGAGAGAGGAAGAGAGAGAATCTCAACCAGATTCCACACTGGGGGTGGAGACGGATGGGGGGCTTGATCCCAGGACCGGGAGATCATGACCTGAGCTGAAATCAAGAGTCATATCCTTAACTGACTGAGCCACCCAGATGCTCCTAATCCATGTTTTAAAGGGGCAGAACAGACTTCAGAAGACTTGTGATTTTAAGCTTGCCTCAGGAAAACAGAAGAAGCAGACTTGTAATGAACCTTAGTGAAATGGGTCTAAACCCTTATCTAACGAGGTTCTCGGTTGCTGGTGACTTTCTCAGTTACCTTAGCAATCCTCTTCCCACCAAACAACTGCTTCACTTGCCAATATCATTAGACTGTACTCAGATTTCTTTTTCCTCTCCCTTTCAGGAAGAACATTTTTAGGCCAAAACAATCCTTTAATAGGCCAAAAACATAAGAGATGCTATAGTTCATAAATCAGTTTCTGTTCTCTTGGCTGCTCAACTTGAGACATGTCAAATCTATGAGGCAATATATTATAGGGCCATGAGACCACTTGTTATCTTCAGCTCTGGGCATCTTCTTAACTGTTAGTTGGGTTTATTTCTCTTCTTGTTCCTCTGTACTCCCTTCTCTACATAGCAACGACAATGATTTCTTTATATGTGAAATCAGACCCTTCCATATCAGTCTCTAATGGCTGCCCATTGCAACTAGAATAAAATCTGAACTGTTCAGTATGAAGCCTGTATTATCTGGATCCTGACTCCTTTTCTGATCACCTCTCCAATATACTTCTCCTCATGCACCGACCTTTCATAATTCACATGCCTAGCTCATTTTAATCTTGGAGTCTTTATAGTTGTTATTCTACTCTACCTGAAATGCTTTTCCTTCAGATTTTCATGTGGCTGGTTTCTAACATTGTTCAAGTCTCAGCCACATGCCATCTCCTTACACACTATTTCTATTAAGTTATACTCTTTGTTTTCTTCTTTTCACTCATTGGCATGTGTTAGTATGCTTACATATTTATTAACTATTTCCTCTAATTAGAATGCTCTGTGAAGAAAATGGACCTTGTGAGTCCTGCTCCCTATTATATTCCCAGTGCCTATAACAGTAAGGGCTCAATAAATATTTGCTGAATGAATGAATAAATAAATGACTATATGATAAAATAATGGACAGCAAGCAAGAGCAATATCAGTGTTTTTCAGTGGGTCTTTAAATGCACCTCAAATGTTTTAAAAACAAAAATGTACTTTCCTAGCACATTAGCATCAAAAGTACTAATTAAAAGCTTGGACCTTACTGTACATTGATGACCGGTCCAAAATCCTGTGGTAAATAAGTATTGCATAATTCTGGTCTTAAATTATGTCAGGCCAGTCAGTCCACAGTGTTTTTCTTGGAACAAAATTGTAAACCAAGGGTAATTAATCTGAGGTCCATCAATAGGCTTGAGCGGGCCTGTGGATCCTTTGACAAGATGCTGTCCTTTTGTGGGGAGACAGTTCGCAGCTTTCAGGAGATTACTAGTGGAAGCCTTAAACCAAAAGAAGCCAGAAATCCTTTAGCAATACCACTCTAAAGCACTTGCTATGCCCTCTTCCTCTGTGGTAGTTTATGTTCTTTTGAGTATAAAGATGCTAGGTAGCAAATTTCAATCATTGTCTTTGTCTATTTGGGTTATGTTCACTTTACCCTACAGCTTTCTCATGACCAAGTTGTCATTTTGTGGAATAGCAGAGGAGAGACATGTCTGCATCCTCAACTCTGCAAAAACACCTTTGGCCAGTTAGGATTTAATCTAATTTTTACCTGAATATGTTGCACATGAGCATTTTAGTAGCTTAACCTCTACATAACGCTGACATTTATTAATTTTACAATCGGGAGAAATGTTTAATCTTAGTCCTTGAAGGTTTAAATGAGATAACACTGGGTATGTGGCACCATATGAAATTGCCATTTCGGGAGGTGGAAATTGACAAGGAGAAATGATTCAACCGGTGGTTAAGTGTTCAAATGTCAACTGCTATTATTGTTGGAGAAATTATTTTTACTTTATAGTCTTCTCATCCTATAAATATTTCTACTCACGTCAAAAGTATTATTGGAGGGTGGGGTTGAATTTGCCCATGATTTTAATTTATAATACATTGGCAGTTACCTCCAAATGACATCTGAAAGACAGCCTGGAGAATGGGCTATAGAAGATAAAATTCATAGAGGCTGGTTGTTTTTCTCATTCCCAGAAGCACTTTGAACTGGAAAACTTTTACATGGAGATGAAATCCACAGAGCAGAGTCATGGGTTCAATATTGGTTTCCTATTGCTGCTTACGGCTTACAAAACAGGAATGATTACAGTTCTGGAAGTCAGAAGTCCTTAAAGAAAGGTGCAGGACTGCATTCTTTTTGGAGACCCCAGAGGAGACCCCCCCCATTCTGTCTTCTCCAGCTTCTAGACACAACCTGCATTCCGTGGCTCATGGCCCTTCTCCCATCTTTAGAGTCAGCAATGTCCCATCTTTCACCTCATTTTCTCTGAGATTCTGCTTCATCGTCACATCTTCTCTGACTCTGACCCTACTGCTCCTTCCTCCTCTTTTAAGGACTGTTGTGATCATATTAGGACCACCCAGATAATCTGGATCATCACCCGTCCAAGATCCTTAACTAACTTCGGCAAAGCCCCTTTTGCCATGTTAGGCAACATATTCACAGGTTCTGTGGATTAGGATGGGGAGGGTTGTTATCATGGATCAAAATCTTCCAGATACCCAAATTTCAAATAGCAAGCAAGATAATATTTTATTTCTTTAAAGCTCATATCATGGTAAACGACACAGAAGTATTCACATATAGTCTTACATAATTTTTAAGAGATAGTAATTTATAACTCCCCAGCTTCCCTTCTGGCCCATTGGTATGGAAATCATAGTCTTAGTTTTTTGTTTGCAGTCTTATTTTGCTCCTTTATCCAGTTTTAGTTAATCCTTATATCCCAACTTGTTCTTTCTTTGCAGAATTCATACTGCTATGTCTAGCCAAAGAATGATTAGTATGGCAAATTCTCTCAGCACTATCTTCTATCAACTCCAGGAATAAAATATCCAGGTTTCTAGCCAAGAGCCAACCAGGACGATGTTCCAGTATAGTTGATCACACCTTCCTTGTGCTCTTCCCCCAGGCACCATGTATATACAACCTGTCTCTATAGGCTCACCAGCATTTTCAGGTGTTCATGCAAATGACTACACCAAGAGAAATCCCCTCTTTCAGCTCCTTGTTTGGATAAATGTAACTCAAATGTCTTCCTTCTTCTCTCACCTAAAATATCTCCTTCCCTGACCTATATCTCCCCGTCCACTCCCTCCTGTGAATATGAGCCTTCTACCACTAAAGCCTCGGCAGCACAGGCCCATCATGACAGCCTAACATCCTTGTCCTGCTGGAAACTATTCAGCATCCAGAGGACCATCTTTATGCTGATAACACTAAAATATAAAATAATGCCAACAGCTGGTGCTACAAATGGCTTTTAAAAACGATGTTCATTCACTAAAATTCCTCTTGCTACTTTTGACATGAAACACGCAGTCTCTAATTATTCTGATCAAGACGGTGAAATACAAAAACAAACTTTAATTGTGTTTAACAGATATTTAATCAGGACTCACTGAACTACAGATTAAAGCTGAAATTCATAAACCATAATTACCCGATTGTCGCAATCTTTTGGTCCACATTCTCCTTCCGTCTGGGCGTCTGGCACCTTGCCCCGAATTTCTTTTACTGTCTTCTCAGCTTCGTTACTGTTCATGTTTTCCAGCAGAGATTTAGCACAGATTACAAAATATCTGTTCTTGGCAACTTTCTTCATTAGCTTTTTTTCCCCTTGCAAAAAAGTTTATTTTTTTTCCTACCAGAGTAGCTGGAACAGGCATACGTTTAGGGTGCTTTTGTGACACAAACTAATTATATAGTTATCAGGAGATAATACGGTAGTGATAACTAGAGTTACTATAGTTATCACGTAGGTATCATGCAATTTCTCCAGTATGCCATGCGGTGTGTCCCCATCACCATGTAATTACCTCGTGTCACTACTGCATTGTTTTATGGAAAATGCTTTTCTCTCTCTCTAACAAAACCTTTCCACCACATTAAAAAAAAAAAAAAAAAAAAAAAAAAAAGAAGTGGAATTCTTAGTTCTCATTTCTAGTACTGCTCATTCCCAGTAAGATGTCATGCGAATTAAGAGAAACACCTGTCCTCTCTTAAAAATTTGGTTTAGGAGCAAATGGAGCAATTCTGTTTTCTTTTGTTTCGTTCCACCCAGGTGAGGAAGTAATTACCAACTATCTATCTATCTATCTATCTATCTTTCTTTCTTTCTTTGTTTCTTTCCTTCTTTCTTCTAAAAAAACAAAGTAACAAACAAACAAACAAAAAAATACCAAAAAAACACACACACAAAAACACCCACCACCCCACCCCACCCTATTTACTTAGGATTCGTTTAGTCTGGCACTTCCCCCCTACTCTTCCCTTTCAAATCTCAGTCACTCACATTTGTTTTTTCCTCGAATTATGGTGTAAATCATTCTTAACAAGCTAGCTTGAAACTTGTCTCACTCAGTAGAAACATATAACGCCACTGTAATTGAAACATGGAACTGCAAGCTTGAAACTCTTTCTAACTATTTTTTTGGGCCAGTCTTCAGAAGGGCACACAGAGCTTCCCTTGCAGTGCTATAACCCTGTGTCACACAGTTAGGATAACATCACAGACCAAGGCAAGAGGATAAAGAGAAGGCTCTGGCAAAAGAAGAGGTGGGTGGTTCCTTTATTCCCCCCAGTTGGGCGGACAACCCTCTGAAGCAAGGACTGTAGTTCCAACTTATTTATCTCCAGTTGATGGCTTGAAGTCTGACCTCACAAAGACCTCTGAATGTGATATTCCACCTGAGAGCTCCAGTTTAAAACAGGATGGAGTGGCTTACTTTGCAGCACAGATGAAAGCTGTTTCCAATTCTGCTTTTATTAGTCACCTCCCCATCTGATAGCTGCCCATTCAGTTGTACACTTAACTCAAGTTGGGGTAAAAATCACCCCCAGAGTTTGAAGGGCTGGAGAAATTGCTATTCCATCCTAGAGCACAGTTCTTCAATCACAGAGTTCCTCTAAATACAGTTGACAGCCTTTGAGATGCAAAATGCATCACTTTAATGTAGTAGAGGTCCCCTTCACTGCATTGCCAAATCTATTTAGCAGAATCTTCTTGGAATAATCTGTCCCTAGACCTGAGGATGTGCAGTGATTTTAAGCATTTTAAGCTAACGATAATGGTTAGTGCTGAGAACAGATGTACCTGGCTGTGATGTGATCTATTCCAGTAGGCTTTTATGAGCTGTTCATTCCTATTGACTTAGCATTTTATGTCTGTGCTTTTGCCTGGTGTGATGGTTGCATAGGGGTGTCATGTGTGTATTTTCCTGATGCGTGATGGCTGCACAGGGGGCTGTGTGTATTTTCTCAGTGCAATGGCTACACAGGGTGTTGCGTGTGTGTTTGCCTGGAGTTATAGCTGCACGTGTTATTGTGTGACTCCTACCCCCATTTGATGCCTGCTCGCAGGGTCCTATGTGTATCTTTTTCCTAGTGTGATGGTTGCACTCATTGCTCTGCTAATGATGGACATTTCTAGCAATTATCTATCTACAGGGTCCTGGGGAAAGAACTGCAGTAAAATCAATAAACAGTGCTAGACAGGCCCTTGTAAATATGAAATGACACCCCTGCATAAATGCCTTTTCCTACCATAGCATGTTAAAATCCAAGTGCTGTTACCTTTTTGGCACTGGGATAAAATTTCTATGGTCTCTCCATCTCTTTCATATATTACAGTCATCTAGGGGAGTTTGAGATTATTGCTGTTTGGAGGGCTTTTACCCACGAATCCATCTAATGACACTTTTCACTACATTGTCCTACACATCACCTCTTACACTCCACCCTGACTTGCTCTGGTACAATAGCTGATGTTCTGAAAGTGAACGTGCCTTTCATTTATTCCTACAGTCTCACCAAGCCCTCCCTACATGCCCCCTACATCACGCGCACACCGCCCCCTCCCTCGCCTCTCTGTAGTCTCTGTATCCCTCCTGTGTTCACCAAATGGAACTGACAAAGGAAAGAACCAATGAGGTTAAAGTCTTTTGAAACCCCTGGAATACAGATGAGCTGGGAGGCATCTGGAAACAAAACCAGACACTTGAAATCAAAGAGACAAGTAAATTACTATCCTAATCTAGGAAGAATAACTAAAGGTGTCAGTGGGGTTCCATTGATAGCACTTGGCCCTGGGCCAGAATGCCAAGGGTTCAAACTCCACACCAGCTCCAGCTTTAGGCTCAGGCCCAAGACTTGCCACTGCAGGGCGCAGCAGCCTGTGCAGCAGTGTTAAAGGTGTCAGCCTTCTGCAGAGAGGTTAAGTCCAAGTCCTTCCGCCTGCTTGTCATTACGCCCCAGAGGGATGCTGAGATAAACCTAGCTTCCTCTCCAATGCCTTTCTTAACGGGTTGGGCTGTGGAGGAGCTAGTACTCAGCAGCAGTATTCACTAATATCACTGTGTACACTCACTGAAACCCCCCTTTTCTGATGAGACTGCCTAGGGAAATAAAGTATGTGCAAGAAAATCCAACTCCCCATCAGAAAACCTGATGTCTGGCCTAAAGATTCTTCCATCAATGCAAAGAGCTAAGTTTGGAAACCTAAAACCACGTGTCTAAATGAAAGGAAATGTTTTCATTGGAACAGCTTACATGTCTGGTACACTTGCATAAAAACTATTGCATAGCATTTTAGAGCTAAAATTGCTATAAAATGCTTAATACAGTAAGAATAATTATGAGATTTTGCACGCACAGCTGGTATACAACTAAAGTCTCAGCCACAGATTCAATGGAGCATGGGAAAACCATTTATAAAAATTCCTGGTATGCCAGCTTAACTCCCCATCAACAGCCCATCAACACTTCCTCCATTCTTTAGGTGGAAGGGGAAGATATATACCTATTAAATGCTTTATTTCTTCTTTCATGGATGTCGTTAATACTTGGTTCAAGGAATTCTAGTTCTTGCTTGACAGTAGCAATATAAATTATAACAGGACAACTGACCTGAACCCAAGGTTTCCTTCCCCCTCGGCATAAGGGTAACAAATACAGTAAATACTGAAGCAAAAGCCCAAATTACAACATCTACTTGTAGCACCCACTCCCCTTTCACTTCTTCCCTCTATCCCTTCACCTCTTCTTCTTTTCCCTCTTCTCTGAGATTCAAATCTCTTGGTGACTTTCTGGGTACTCTGGATCCCCCTGTCACAGCCTACCCAGCCCTGCCTTGGCCTAAGTAGTATCTCAAGGACAGAACTCTTCTTTCTCTTCCTCCAGTCAAATCATAATGGTTCTTTTTTTCTCCATTCCTTTTGGCTCCAATTAATAATCATTTGAAAGAAGCTAAAGTAGTTTGAACTTTCTGTGGTTAATTATAATTTAATATAGATTATTACTTGTTTAAAAAAATGTGAATTTAAGAGTCAAAGAAAGAATTTCTTTATTGAAGCCTCTTAGGATCTAAGGAAAATACCAGACAAGGTGAGAAGATTCTAATCAGAGGCACTGCTAGATACTCCACTGCACTGTCTTGGTCAAAAGATGAGAAGCCACTGTAGATATATGGGAACCCCAGGGGAACTCTGCTAACACAAAGGCAACCTGGTACAATATATGAACTGAACTGGACCAGAATCAGGAAACTGACTTTGGAGTACCAATCAACTTTGGGGAAATCATTCATTTCCTTCAGCTGGGAAATGAGGACCCTATACTAGCAAATTTCTATGATTCCTTGGAGCTCTATGAAAGTCATGTCATGGCTTTCTGATTAAGAATCAATGGGCTCTTCTGGTTTTTCTGCTTTCTCCAGCCAAAATTAGAGGTTCTGAATAAAAATGGCCAAGAGTAGTTCCACATGGAGCCCTCCTAGCTAAAGGAGTGTTGACACTCATAAGTAAGTTTTAAGTTCTCTGCTTACTATTTGCATACATACTTTTGAGCTGGCCCCTTTATGCTATACAGATATTTTCTTAGCATTTTGTTTCTCCCCATGTATTAAATCAACAATCATTCATTGAGCATTTTCTATATATGAAATAGAGCTAGTCACTGATGATAGAATCAAACAAGATAGCTTCCCTGCTTCCTATGAAGCACAAATGAATCTACTATTCTTGTCCATTTTTCTCTCTCCTTCATTTCTATGCATAAACACATATATTTCTTAAACTACAAGGTTAGTATAGAAAAAATAAGAGGAATTGGATTTATGTAATCTGCACCCAGTCCAAAGTACTGTTTACCTTCAATAAAAGAATATGATAATAATTTGTATTAGAAAATTATAGTCATTCAAATATGCACTTCGAAGGTATAAATGGTATTTTTCAACATGTGTTTTGAGGTCACTGATTTACATTAAGGACAACAATTTGGGTGGCAAGAAAATTATAAAGGTAAAACTATCTCTTCTGCAGATAAAATTCTGGGATAAAATCTGAGACTCCTGTAAATAGCCTCTGAGAAAGTGAGAACACAGAATATTTTTCTTTGGTCTTTTTTCCTCGGCAGATTCAGGGATCTTATCCCTTCAAATTTTCTTTCCTGAATTAATAATATTAACTTCCATTTGTTAAATACATATTAAATTCCAGACATTTCCAATACACTACTTTATGTTAAGAAAGTGATGCTGCATTGTAGATATTATTACCCTCACTTTACAGATATGAAAACTGAGGCTCAGGGAGGTGAAATAATTTGTTTCCACAAGCATTTCTTGGTTCTACAAAGTCTAACA
Source organism: Mustela putorius furo (assembly GCF_011764305.1). Taxonomy (NCBI): domain Eukaryota; kingdom Metazoa; phylum Chordata; class Mammalia; order Carnivora; family Mustelidae; genus Mustela; species Mustela putorius. The sequence continues at coordinate 39,597,007 of NW_025421987.1, forward strand.
TTATTAAAAAAAAAAAATCTTGCTTGAATGCTTTATTAGCAAATAAGGAAAACAGCCTTTATAGTCTTTCTTCACAATCATTCACTGCATTACAAATACTACAATGAAAATAGGAGATGGTTAAGGTTTTTCTTAGAAGGTCTGGCTACCTTTTCATATTTATTTGGACTGAGATGAATAATTAAATTTGGGGCTTTCAATCAAAGGAAAGGAATGAGCTATTTGCTATTGGAATATGTATTTGTTGTTAATTGATCAGACATGGATAAGGTGTATTATTACAACTATATTTGTGAGGTATGGTTTATGTTGTTCTACTGCATATTACTCTGTGCTGTTTTTCATTTTCCTGCACTTTGGACTTTTTGTTTTGTTTTTATGAATTTAGTCACAGTTGGTTGTGTTTTGAACTTTGTAAAAATGTAATACTCAGAAAATTTAAAAAAGAAAAAGAAAATATTTTCAAAATGATGTCAAAATCAAATCTACCCTCACTAATTTGATTTGTAGGAAATGGAGAACAAAGTATTGCAAGCAGAATACTTTTAAATACATCCTAATTACTTCAATGTGCAAATGCATTGACTAAATCAAAGCATGCATTTAACACTTTGCACTTCATTTGTGCTTATTCATCTAAGTTCTATAGGTAACAATTCCACAAGAAAATCAGGAGGTAAACCTCACTATGGCCAATCATTTTACAGTTATTGGAGGAAAACTACTGTTCTAAAGTTCAAGCTTACCTGTCGAGTCAGCTCAGTTTTGGACTAATGCAAAAGACCATTAGTCTAACTAATACAAAATAACAAATAATTTATTGCAGCTACTTAAGTTTTCCTGATTGAGTTTGTCTTTCCTATTCTTCTCTTCTGCTTTCTATGGGGTAGGACAAAGGAGTGGGGGTAGCAAACCCACATAAGTATTCAGTAGGGTAAGTCCTGGGGAATGATGCCATAGGGCTGGAGGTGACATGCAACTGAGACTGGGATGGAGTTATGATGGCAGGTTTACCTAGAGTTTGGTCTGGGACCAGCTACACCAGAATCACTTGAGGAGGGTGTTAAAAAGACGTATACCAAGGTTACACCCCAGAGCAAATTAACTGAATTAGTATGTCAAGGTGGAACTCAAAGATCTACCTTTTATAATAGCTTCCCAAGTAATTCCTCGGCTCTAAAGCCTGAAACACACTGGCATATGCACTTAAGCTCTCTGATTCTATATCCAGTGTGAGCCCTGCTGGTACACCTACCCTCTGTCCCAGTTGCCAAGTTTCATGTGCAAGTACAACCAGCTGTCCTGGGAGGAATTAATTCTAGTAATAATAGCCCAAGGGCTTAGCCAGGCATGATGCTCTCTGATATGCAAGATCTCATCTACTCTCCAGCACAAGGACTATGAAGTAAGCATTATTGCTCTTCCCCTCTTTTAGATGAAGAAACTGAAATTCAGAGATTGAGAAGCTTATTGTGGGTTTCATACTAGACACTGCAAGAGCTCTTAAGAACTACACTACTTTAATTCTTAGCCTTGTGCCTTGCAAAAATTATACATTTTTTAAAGATTTGCTCATTTATTTGAGAGAGAGAGAGAGAGAGAGAGAGAGAGAAATTTTTAAGGAGACTCCCTACCAAGCTTGAAGCCTGATGTGGGACTCTATCCTAGGACCCTGAGATCAAGAATCGGCCCCTTAACTGATCACTTAACCAGGTTCCATGAAAAATATGTTCTTGAAAGACGTTTCCTATTGTAAAGGAACTTGTCTAGATGCTAGTTAGACTGGTTACGTAATAATACTTAGGGTGCGAACATTTGAAACCAAGTTAATGTTTCCTTCATTTATCTTTACAGATACTAAAGTCATCAAAAGTAAGGTGCTAATCTTTCATTAGTTCATTCAACAACATGCACTTTGCCAGAACCTGAGGTAACAAAGATAAGTAGGACATAACTTCTACCTTCACTGGAATTACCGATCTGAAAATGAGATGAGCTTGAGTATAAATAGTTCTGGATTAACTTGTAGTCAGTGGAGGCCTGAGTGGAGAGAAAGTGGTTCATTTTCCCGGCAGAAGGGAAAGAGGGTGCAGTCTGGAAATGTTTAGTTACTTCAGTACTTTGCCATTGGCTGGTGTAAAGAGTTTAGATTTTAAAAAAGGTTATATTTTTACTTAAACAGTTTTGTTAGAAAAGGAGTGGACAAAGTTACTTGTGTATTTTGAGCCAATAAAACTTTATCTGGTTCATTCTTTCTGGCACCTAACTGGCTTCTTTTTTGGCTAAGTTTTGTGTACAGAGCCAAGTAAGTTGTTACGTTTATTCATTCTTACACATAGCCAAGATTCTATTCTTGAGAGGGGTGTCTGATAAATTTTATCACCAGCAGTTTATTCTACCACAAAAAGTGACTTTATGCTGACATAATGGCTGTGTCCTTTACTCCATTTTCACGTGTTTCAATTACTCAAAATACTATTATTACTGGATTATGAGGTTTTTACAAGATGAGAAATTTAGAATTTAGAAGTTAAAAACAATTGAAAATATAAAATAAACAATAAAAGACTTCTTTTATGATAATCTCATATACACGTGCATGTGCTTTGAGTACATTAATGTCAGAACCGACTGACAGACTAAAGAAGATGAGTTCTAGAATGTCATGATAACTCGAGGCAAATGTACAAGGTTCCAAAAAAACCAACCAAACAGGCAAAAAACCAGAGATTCTGAGAAGCACTGGGCAATAGAAACAATGTGGTCTGATTCAGAAAATACATGCCATATCATATTCTATATGATAATGATTCCAAAAATCTGTATCACAGACATTTCAAAAGCTTAATAAATTAGAAAAGCAAAACATTTTAATTCCATTAAGGGGAGATAAATAATAAACATGTATTCACCTCTTAAATTGAATTAGCATGAAATTTGGAATTAATATTATTTAAATTATTTACTTTTAATATTATTTAAATTATTTGCTTAAAATTTTTATGTTTCTAATTATTATAGTATTTTTAGAACATTTCAAAAGTTTAAGAAAAAGAAGAAATAAAATATCACTTAATTTCATCCTACAGATGTTCACATTTTAATATATTTCCTTTGATTGTAATCATATACTTTCAGTTTTTAAATTTAGGATAATGTTAGGGGTACAAGTTTCTTTTGGATGAGATACTTTCTGTTACATTAGTTCATGAACAGAATGATATGTAATGATATGTAATAATGTGCAATGGTATATATGCAATGATATCTATGGATGTCCCATAATTTGTTTAATAATTTTTCCAATGAAATATTTAGGATTTTTTAAATCTTTTTCCACTTTTGTAAATGACATTGTAATGAACATCTTTATACATCAATCTCAGTCTAGAGTTTCTATTCCTGATAGATTTCTAGAAGTAAAATTACTGAGTCAAAAAGATACATTTTTAAAGAAAGTTTCTTGACAATATAATGCCATTTTATTTTGTGGAATTTCATGTCAATACATATCCCCACCATCACTATATGAGTGCCAGTTTAACTGCACATGTGCTAGCATTGAGAAGTATTATTGTCATAAATAATGTCTTAAAATGCTAGTGAGTTATACTTCTTAATATGTTTGTTCGACATTTGTATTTCCTCTTTTGTGATTTTTCTTTTCATAATCTTTTTATATTTTTTACCAAATATTTATCTCAATATCTTCATATTTTTTGCTTCCACTCCATCTCTGATGCTATCACTACATTCTGGACTCTCCTTATCTCATCCTGAACCATGGCATCATTCTGCCTATCTTTATTCCAAATTTCTTCCATTCTGATTCATTCTATACACTGCTATCTAACAGTACTTTTGAAAATATCATGCTTTTATCCAGATCAATAACCTACCAAAGTCCCAGTTATTTATCTATCAACTAAATGCAACTGCCTTATTCAGAAGAAAATTAATCCCATTCTTGGATATTTCCTTATGAATTCTGTTGAATAACCTCGGTTGTTGATGTATGGAGCCTATATGCAGTTAAGTTTTTATATGTGGACATTTATATATATTAGAGAGAGATACAGACAGATACAATGCTGAATACTAGACATGAAAATTGAAGGGGCTTTTCAGAGCATCAAGTCCAACTCTTTATAAATAAACTGACTCAAAGTGTTCAATAAATTACTCAAGAGAATAGAACTAGTTAAGTGACAGAACTGGGATCAGAAACCAAGTCTCCTGATTCCCAGTTCAGTGACTTTTAAATAGAGAATAATAAAAATCATTTTTACAATTTAAAGAATAGAAACAGCTAGGAAGGCAGTTTAAATTTCAATCCGTTCTTACATAGAAAAGATTGTTAAAATCATGCCACATAGGAAACTTGAGTGTTCTTATAAATACAAATATGCACTTCTTATAAATTTATCAAATATGCCATTAAAATTTCCATAAAATTTGCACATCAGCAATGACCCAGTTTATACTAGTTTGCTTTTTTTCTTGTTAATCTACATTGTTTTATTTAATCTACTATGCTACAATAGAAGCATCATATTTTTTTTAGCATGTTACAGATCATCATTAAGTTTCTTGTTAATATCTAGTGGTATTCAAAGGAAATCCAATTTTCTTACCATCTTCTGTAATGAATTTCCTTTGACTATAATTGGGGATTTTAAGAACTATCCTTAAAAAATAAAGCAATAAGAACTACTTCAAAATTCTCCTATTTAAAGAGTAAACAACATGAAGTATTCTGGAAGAACACAGGCTATTAGCAATTGAATATGATGCAATTATTGATATCTAATCACTATTTCATTTCAAGAATCACACAGTATTTGGCAAATGAAAACTTAAGGGTAGTTGCTGATGTGGGAGTGGGAGTTGCCAGATATATTTATTATTTGTAAGGGCAAAGATGAAAGTAGCTATAAGTGGGACTAACTTGGATAGAAGCACATTGATTACAAAGGGTTGATTCTTTGTGAACCAAACAAAGGCATATGCTTGCCTAACAAAAGAACTGGAAGAAAGAGTATATATTAAATCGTACAGTGGCCCAACAGTTTATAAAATTGAAAGTTTAAATGAATAGGTGGGTCATCTAGCAGGAGAGGGAGACTTTAATGACATTTCAACTATATTTTCTTTCTCTGTATGCATTTGTGTATACAGAAAACAGGTACATTCTTTTCACAGCACATATTTACTAAGTACCTACTTTGTGTTAGAAGCTCTCTACTACCCAAATAAGTGGTTTAACTTTTTGTGATTATCCTCTCTTATAGCTGTATTATAAAACTAACAATAATCTATAACTGACCTAATGTATTATAACAAAAAAGGGAAACTGAACAGGAGGAGAAATGAAGAAATGGCAACCTAAATTTCTCATTTCATACAGCATACTTAATACATACATAATTAATGATGATAATTAAAGAAAACAGGACTGGATTTTTAAAAATAATAGTAATCATTATTTGAAGAATAAACTATACCTTATGATTTCTAAATTTACGAGATTAATAACAGTTAGAACCATCATATATCAAAAGAGGAAGAAAAGAGAGAGAGGGAGAGAAAAAAAGAGGGGGATAGAGACATGACCAAGGATCTATAAAAACACAGATAATATACAATGAAATTTCTGAGGTAGGGCCAGATAAATTTTTACAAGAATAAATAATAGTTAATTTATTAAAAATAAAACAGAAATGCCATTGCAGAGTTTTTTTTTTTTTTTTAAATACAATATCTAAACATAGAGTAGTATTTTAAGAGCACTAGTTTTGGTAGTAGAGAAACTTGAGTTCAAATCTTACTCCTGCCATTTAATAGTTATAACTTCTTTCCTATGGAGGAGTTTATTTAGCTTATTTGCTTCAATTTCCTAGTTTATACAGTGGGAATAAAAATAACTGATTATAGAGAGGACAGAATAAGATCATATCTATGAAGTTCAGTGTCCAGTCCAACTAAACATTCAATCATAAGTGTTACTTATAGTATTTGTTTTAAAATGATATACCTAAATAAAAGAGAGGTGAAATACAAAGGAGCGTCACTTAAGATATACTGTTAACTAAAAAAACTGATACAGTATAAAATGAGAAAACTGAAGCAGAGTGAAATTTAAAAAAGAAAGTGACAATCTTTACAAAGAAACTAAGGATAGCAAAGGGGGCTGAAGCTATAAGCCTGCTCAATCTGGACCCAGAAACACAGAGAGGTGGCTGGAAGTAATGAAGCCAAAAGGCTCCATATGAAATGGTGGACCTGAGCCTGGCTCACTACTTCAGCAAGAGGCTGCAATAAATTTGGCCAACTGCTGCCTGGGGCAATAGCTTATAGACCTGCAGGCACTGAGAGATGGAAGGATAAAGACATAGATTCATGATCAAGTACCCTTAAAGAGAAAATCTGAAGCTACCACTACAAAATTTGGATTGGGACTAGGAACCCAGGAATCCCAATAGAGGTAACAGCAAAGCCACTAGTCAAGGAGGTATGCACAAAGAAAAAAAAAGGAAGAAAAAAACCCAAGAGACAAGTTAAAAAAAAAAAAAAAAGCCTTATGACCCACATTAACCTGCAAAACAAAATTCTAAAACATAGCAAGAAATCTAATGATAAGAAGAGTGACTAATAAAATTACTAATTAGAACTACAGGTGAATTTGATTTTATAAAATTGTCTGACAATGACCTCAACATGAATCTGTTTGTAATGCTCAGAGACAAAAAGATCATACCCATAAAAGAATAAGAAATTATTAAATAACAATAGAGAGTAGTAAGATAAGAATAGGTGAATGAAGAACCCATCTGAAATCTTAAAAATGAAAAATATGTTCAATGAGATTAAAAATGCAATAGGATAATTTAAGATTGGGCAATTTCAAGGAGAGTATTAGTGACTTGGAAGGTAATACTAAGGAATGCACTCAAAAAAATCACAGAAAGTAAAATATGTCTTTAGAAAACAAAAGAGCAATTGAAATATGTAAATTGACTAGGAAACACCAATATATGTCTTATAAAAATCCCTGAAGAAAATGGAGGTAATAACAAAGAAAGAAACAATAAAGGAAAAGATAGTAACAGAATTTTCGAGCATTAGAGTCCTGAGGTTAGAAAGTATACCCTGAGTTCCTGACTGATAATTCAAAATAAATCCATATCTAGACACATTTGAGAGAAACTATTAGACATCAAGGATATAGAAAAACTTTTAAAAGTCACCAGGGAGAAAAAGCAGACTACTACAAAGAGATGAAAACTAGATTGATAGCAGATTCCTCTTAAGTAATGATAGTTGAAGAACAATTGTGTAAGATTAATTGATTAAAATCCTCAACTGCTGAGCAAAAATACCCAGATAAATTGCTATTTAAGATAAATGATAAAATAAAAACATTTTTAGATATATAAAAAGAGTATACTCTCCAAGGTTCTCCCAAAAGATTTACTAAAAGATGTAATTCAACAAGAAGAAAAGTGAACCCAGAAAGGAAGTCATACCATCCAAGAATAATGGTGGACATAGCAATAGCTGAAATATATGAGTAAATATAATTAGGCATTAACTATAAAAATCACTGATAACCACTTTTGTCTATGTTTAAAGCAAATATGTAAAACTAAAACTCCATTCAATAATTAGAACAGATTGATAATTAGTAGATAAAACATGCTAGGCATCTTTTTTACATTAAGGAGAATGCCAGAAATACTAGAAGGTGGATTTTTTTTTTTTTAAAGATTTTATTTATTTATTTGACAGAGATCACAAGTAGGTAGAGTCAGGCAGAGAGAGAGAGGAGGAAGCAGGCTCCCTGCTGAGCTGAGAGCCCGATGTGGGACTCGATCCAAGGATCCTGGGATCATGACCTGAGCCGAAGGCAGAGGCTTTAACCCACTGAGCCACCCAGGCGCCCAGGTGGATTGTTTTTTATTAGAAAAATATATAGTTAGGTATACATATAAAACTTTAATATGAGTACTAGAGAAATAGATAAGCCACCTACAAATTTCAAGTCAGCAGGAAAATCCATGTCCAGGTCACAAAAAATTTTTAATTGAACTCATATAAAACACATCCTCTCATTATAATGCAATTAAACTCTGGATCAATAATAAAAATAGAGTAAGTTTAAGTTTAGAAAGTAAAAACATACACTTTAACCCAAGGGTTAAAAATAAATCAAACAGACATTGCAAACTATTTAAAATTGAACAAAACTACATACTAAAACCAGCTATGCAGCTAATGAAAAACTTGGAAGAAAACTTAGAGAGTAAAATTCATCTTTGAAAATAAGAAAAAGCATTGAAATTAAATGAGTAATAATTTAACACAAGAATCTAGAGAAAGAAAAATGGTGTAAACCATTAAGAAAGTAGACTGAAGAAAATAATCTTGATAAAAGCACAAAGTAATGATACTTAATACAAAGACACAATACTGTAGATAAAATAAAAGACAGGTTTTATTTTATTTTTTTTTAAATAAAAATATCATGTATTTTTATCCCCAGGGGTACAGGTCTGTGAATCGCCAGGTTTACACACTTCACAGCACTCACCATAGCACATACCCTCCCCAATGTCCATAACCCCACCCCCCTCCTCCAAACACCCTCCCCCCAGCAGCCCTCAGTTTGTTTTGTGAGATTAAGAGTCACTTATGGTTTGTCTCCCTCCCAATCCCATTTTGTTTCATTCATTCTTCTCCTACCCCCCTAATCCCCCATGTTGCATCTCTACTTCCTCATATCAGGGAGATCATATGATAGTTGTCTTTCTCCAATGGACTTATTTCGCTAAGCATGATACCCTCTAGTTCCAAAAAGACAGGTTTTAAAAAAAAAAGTGAAACAGAAAAATGTCTAACAATGAGTAAGGAAAAAGGCTCAGATATTTAATATTAGGAATAAGAGGGGGCATATTAAAAATAAAATTAAAAATCATGAGAGCATTATGAACAATTTTATGCAAAGAAGTTTGAAACTGTAGATTAACTGTTAATTGTGTATCTTAAAAAAACTTATTAAAATTGACTTAAGATGAAATAGAACACTTGAATAACCAATAACCATGGAAGAAATTGAATTGATAATCATAAGTCCACCCTACTCTACCTTCCCACTATGGACAGAAAATACCAGGTCCAGATGATTTTTCAGGCAAGTTTTACAACACTTTCAGAGTAGGTAATCCCTATTAATATGACTACTATTTCAGAAACAGAGGGGAAAAAAAAGAAAGAAATGAAAGTTGCTCAACTTATTTTATGTGGCTAATATCACCATGACATCAAAACTCTACAGTAACAGTTTAAGAAAGGAAAATTAAAGACTAATCTCCTTGTACAAACATATTACATAAAATACCAGCAAATTAAACTCAACAGTAGGTTAAAAAACACATCAGGACCAAGTAAAGTTTTTTTCTAGGAATGTAAGAAATGTTTAGTATCCGGAAATATATTAATATCCTATAATATAGTACCATATTAATGGGTAATTTTATCATATTATTGATGTAGAAAATGCACTGGATAGAATTTGTCTAGTATTCCTGATTAAAAATGCACTGCAAACTATAGATGCTGGAAACTTTCTCAACTCAATAATTTCAATTTATTCTCTAAATTACCATTAAAGTAAGAAACAGAACAGATATTCACAATATCATTGCTTTAATTCAGTACTCTATAGAGGCCTCAGTCATGCAATATGACAGGAAAAAGAAATTGAACACTTAAGAATCAGAATTTAAGAGAAAAGCTGTCAGTACTTACAGATATACATGCCTGTGTAAAAATATCTAAGAGAATTTTCAGTTTAGTTATTAGAACTAATAAAAAAGTTCAGCAAAGTTGCAAAATATACACCAATAATGACTAATAAACAATGAACCAGAAAACAGACTCTATACATAAAAGAACAAAAATCTAAGTAATATGAGAAGAAATCTAACAAAATAGGTTCTAGCAAGACCTTTATGGTAAAACTTATAAAACATTACTAAAGAATATGAAGGAAGATCTGATTTAGTAGAGGAATATAGTCTGTTAATGGGTAGAAAGACATAATTTTATAAAAATGTCAATTCTCCCCCAGATTATTCTCTGAAGTTGATATAATTGCAAATAAAATTCAGCAAGACTTTTGTAAAACTTGACCAACTAATCCTAAATTTATCCTGAATAGCAAAAGGCAAGGGAGCCAAGAGAATTTTAAAGAACAATATAGAGAGATTTGTCTTACCAGATAGCAAGAATACTATAAAGTTACGATAACTGAGGCACTGTGGTGTTAGCACGAGAATAGAGAAATAGTTTATTGGTTGAAATAAAGATCCTGAAAAAAAAATTAATATAGGTAAGAGATGGCATTGTAAATTAGTGAGTAAGAATGGCTAACTTGTTAAATGGTGCTGGGATTAACAGGGTTATCCATGGAAAAAGAATAAAATAGGGTACATGTAAGATATCACATACAAAAATAAATGCCAAGAAGTTCAGAGATTTAAATGTAAAAGGCCAAACTTCTAAATTGTTAGAAGAAAATAAAGGAATGAAGAAAATAAAAGAAGGTTGTCATATGGAAGCGTTCATTGATTGATTCCATATGTCATATGGAAGGATTTCTAAATGACAAAAAAGCACTATATACATCATATATATAATATTTTATTTTTAAAATGTAGGTTTCATACACAGCATGGGGCTTGAACCCCGAGATCGAGACTTGCATTCTCTACTGAGTCAGTCAGATGCCCCAGCACAAACCATAAAAATTAAAATATCAATAACTTAAGTGCTTTAAAATTGGAAACTTTTCCAAAATAAGCTACACAGATTAGGAAAATATATTTGTAAATAGACATAGATTAGGAAAATATATTTGTAAGCCCTATTGCCCAAAGAACGAGAATCCAGAATACTACAACCAAAATCAAAACCAAAACCTAAACTGCTCCAAATAACAACAGCAAAGCAAATAACCTAACAGAATGATGGGTAAATATACAAACAGGCAACACACAAAAGAAATCCAATGGTTTATAAGTAAAAAAAAATTTTTTAAAATGAGATATTATTTAATACCTATCAAATTGACAAAAAATTTAAGTCTAGCCATCCCAAATGTTATGAAGTATGTGGAGAAGTTCTCACAGATGGCTAATGAGAATATAAATTGCTACTACCACTTTGGAGAGAAACTTTACATTCCTAGTGAAATTGAAAATGCACATTTCTTATAGTTAGGCAATTCCTCCTACATGTAAACACATGTATAAAAATGTTAACTGCAGTATTAGCTGTGATTGGGAAATACAAAAAATAGCATCTAACAATGAGAGACTCAACAAATTTCTACAGTAGAATACACTTTATAGAAGCCATACAATGGCTTATGGCTTATGTAAAACTAGTTCATAATGACAGAGGTCAGAATACTTTTGCTTTTTTAAAAAAAATTTTTTTGTTAAAGGTTTGGAGAATATCACACTCAAGAAAGCACAAGGGACTCTTCCTAGGTATGGTGACTGTTGTGTATCTTGGATTGGGTATTGTCACATGGATATATACTTACATAAAAGCTCATTGAGCTATATACTTAATTTGTGTATATCATTTTCTGTAACTTAGAATAATAATAGATAAAAAACAGGTTTAGAAATAAGTGTGCCAAATATTTGTTTAATTTGGGTGTGGATTCTTGTGCATTCACATTATTCTTTATATTTTTATGGGCCTGAAGTATTTTAGTTTAAAACAATTGATAAGACAAACTACTGCTTTTCCTTACTAGAATTAATCAAGGTGAAAGAAAGCTCTAGTGTCACCTTCTTTTCACTGTCCTTGACAATAGATCTCAGGACTTCAGGAATCAGCAAACACTTCACAGCCAAACATACTTACAAAGTGTTTTGTCAAAGCAAAAGCAAAACTTTCCATTCAGCTCCTGACTACATGTAGAATCTAGGCTTTCTGAAGTGAGTGACCAGCAGCATATGTTGTTGATATGATGCTACCAATGCACAGAGATCATCTAGTCAGGTTTTCAAAAGATGAAGCTGGGGGTGCCTTGCCAAGGACTTTTTTGATATGAATCAACAGGTGCTTTGGCATCAACACTGCTATTTGCTCGTGCGTTTCACCTCTGGTTTCAGAAAAGAAAAAAGAGACGATACCTTTTCAATGCTGTATTTCAAGTCGACCATATGGAAGGCAAGGTTTTATTCCAGCCAATTCTCTTTCTCTCAAAGCGTGGAGGAAAAGTGCCAGCCACTGCTACTCTCGCCACCAGCCACGGTACAGATGTTTGGAAAATGCAAAAACGGAGAAATGAAACAAAAAGAAAACCCTCAAAAATAAAGTTTTGCATAAATGAAAAATAGAGTATATAATTATCATGGCTGCAAAAAGGTAAATGCATTTTTTATTTTCCCCTTGTGCTAAACTAAGAGCCAAGACGAACAAAAACATTGATGTTTTAACTTAATCAGTGTTTTGTTGAAACTGACAAGGACCAACTAGAAAATGGCTAAAGGTGGGAATAAAAACCAGATTTCTTTTAATCTGATAAAAGATTTTTTATCTCCAAGAATGTTAGAATATGACCTACTTAAATGAATACTTACTAAAGGAACAGACCCATTTAAAAATATATGTTTTCAGGTGCCAAAATGGGAATGGGGAAAGTGTTTCTTTCAAATTTTATAAGAGAAAAATCTTAATTGAAATTGTAATGGTTCCTTATGAGACTCAGATAAAATACGGCTTAGGAATAAATGTCTTCAAACTATTCAAACACATATATCCCTAAACTGGCTTAGTCAGGAAGCAACCCCCATTACTCCAAAAACAAATGCCCTATTAGACTTAAGTACATCAATGTAAGTTATTCAAATGAGACTGTTTCTTTGAAAGAAATTTTGAGGCCCAGCTCTGCCACAAACTTGTTTATCTTTGTTATGTTATTAAACATCTTTGGGTCTCTGTATCCACATATTAAGCCTGAGTGTGATACAAAGTCACCAACTATCATCAAGCTCCTTTCCAGCCCTAAAACCCTACGAATCTAATGAAATTACTCTAGCATTAGAATTTTTTTCTCTTTTCCTTCATTTATTAAAATAAATAGACAATCATGTAAGTAAATACATACTAAAAACACATACACACACACTAATCAGCTATCCCTCAGACTAGTAAGAGAGAACATTTTTTTATTATTGGTGCCATTATCTATTCCCTAATGCGTATTTAAAAAGAGAGTTCCCATAAAAAAAAAAAAAGACTTTTATTTTTTCCTGAATTAAAAATAGCATATTATTTCTTTGCCATTTAAGTTCTATTAAAAATATAAAACGCAAAATCATTACAGAAATCCTATCAAGAACTTTAAAAAGAAAGAAAAAGTCACTAGAACTCCATTTAAATTTCAAATAGTTCATTTACATGTGTTCTTTTACAGAAAATATAAGTGCCCTGCCTCAAACTACCTTCACCTCCTTTTCCAGGGGTAATATCCTTAACTGTGGAAAACACAGGACCCTCTCTCATACCCTTCCCACCTGTCTTCTGAGGTAACAAAGCGGAGGTATAGATTGCAGGGTGAGATATTTGGGATGGGAGTAGAGCATTTCATCTGGGAGACAGTACTGTGGTCAGTTTGCCAAATCGAAAAGCAAGGTAAGTCTCGTCACTACTTTGGCAAGAAATATGGGTTCTCACGGCTAAACTATGATAACGATTTTTACACAAGACTTTTTAAAAATGAAAGCACCTGAGGCAACAGCAGAAAATAAGTCTGAGAATGCAAGGTTTTCTCGTCAATATTTAAGCCAGACAAGACAATATCAATGAACCTTTAACCGAGGGTCTAAAAAAAATACGGGGCACCTGACACCTTGATGAGTAAGAGACGCTCAACTTTATGAAAGGCCAGAGTCCTAGGGTGAAGTCTCCATTGTTCCCAGTGCTGATATGCCCATGGCACCAGTGGAGGCAGAATAATCTGGCCCAACAGGCCAGGCTCCTGTTACAGGCTCCAGCTTAGCTCTGCATGCAGATAAGCCTGGCACCCACCACACTGCACACTCCAGGAACACCAAGGGTGGGTCCCCAAGGGAGGAGGGCTACTCAAACAGCAAGGCAAGAATTGGAAGTTGCACAGCGTATGAGCACTCCCTGCTGGCAGCTGAGGTTGGAGATGAAGCGGTAGAGTCTTAGGGCTGTCGAAGGTTTCTGTGAAGAGGCCAATGGACCTACCTGACTTTTCAGGGACAAGAGCATGGCTCTGACAAGATGTAGAGGGATCCAGATGCTATCCTGAATGAGGAGGAGGTTAGGAAAGAGGCTGCTGATGGGAGGAACTCCAAGAACTGGCAAAAATGAGGTTTGAAGCTGGTATACACTTTTCATTAACTTTCCCAGCTATTAACATTTTATAAAGTATATACGGGTCCCCCCACGTGTGTGGAGAATGAAGGAGGTGCAGCAGAAAATGAATTACTGTGCAGCTCCCTTTATTCCAGCAAGAGAATCCTTGGGACAGTGGCATGTATTTGCAATGTTTATGTTTTACTGGGAAATCTTATCCATAGCCCAAATGGAATTGCCTGGTGCGTCCCCTATTCCAAGGTGCCCACGTTCCAAACAGGTGGTCCCTTTTTATCTGGACAGCCTAGGGCAGCAATACTGGTATCTCCCTAGTGCTCTGTTCTGTTAGGGTTCTTCTGTAGGAGAAGATGAAGGTCAAGATGGCAGCCTGCTAAAAGCAGCAGTATTTCAGTTGCAGGAATAACTTGCTTGTCATCAACTTGTTAATGCAATAGTCAAACATTTCTTTGACATGTACAGTATCAGCTAACTTCAGCAGATAAAGGGTCTAGAACAGGAAGATGCTGCAGATGCTTTAGCTCCGAGGAAGGCTTAGCAGAGCCAAAACGTCAGCAGGGCCTGTTTGTTCCATCCTTTCCATCGGGCTCTGTGAAAGAAATGTTAGATTACTGCAATGACAAGTTTGTGACAAGCAAGTCATTTGTGCAACTGGTGCGCTCCTGTTTTTATCTGTTTACCATTCAGACTTGTGAATGCCATTTCAAGCACTTACAGGATTTCTGGCTCCCATTAAGGGGAAATGGTTCCTCCATGTTTAGAATTTTCTGCCTCAAAGAGAATTACTAAGCAATTATTTATTCCTGTGGTCACAGTGTCACACAAAAGCACTCTTGAGTTGTTTAGTTGGACTCTGAATCATGAAATGGAGTCCTGCAGACTGGATAGCTTGGAGCATCAGAAATTTCTCGTCTAGTTTATTGGAATGACTACAAAGCAAGCCTGTGAGAGTCAATAAAATTGCGGCCAGCTTGAAATACCTTGCTCTTTTGCTCCGGGATCATATATCAAGGCCATATGCTTCAAGGCACATAAATTCACTTGTAATGAGTGGATCCTGAGAAGCCAAGGCCTGACTATGTCACACACACTGACATGTGATCTAACATATGATAGTTTTGGTGACAAGGACTGCTTTAATTGTTGAGAAGGGAACTTATACAGCTTTCTCCCTGTATTCTGTGGGTAATCACAGGGCCAATCCAAATCCAGAAAACATTTTAAGCATGTGGTTAAAAAAAAAGTAATATAATATAAAATTTACTGGGGATCATCTTCTCTAGGCTGACTTTTTCTCAGTAAATGGAGACCCCTGGCAGGGTCTCCATTTTAGGTCAAGATTTCAAGACTGATTCATTCGATTCGTCATCTGAGATCATGGAGTGACTTTTGGTGAGTCATTTTAACCTCTTAGGAAGAGGGATAAAATAATAATACCTTGTTCACTCAACATGAATTGGGCTCAGGGTCAATATTATCAGAGATGAAGAGTACCTTCAGAGTTCAAGAACAAGAATAGTATTTCCTAAAAGCCATGTATTTTTTATGATTTAAAATATTTGCACACTGTTAGTACTGAATTTATGAATAATTACAGGTAGACTTTTCAAAGAACACAGAAGCATGAAGTTTTGAAGCAGAGAGAATACCACAGTATCTGGGGAGGTAGGTCAAAGCTGAAATAGTGTGGAATGTCAAGGACCAGATGGGAAGTAATGACGTAGAATGAGGCAGAGCTTGGTATATCTGACCAGACAATGTTATGGAAATAGATAACAGTCCTCACTAAATAAAAATTTTATTGTCAATAACTATTTGCCAGACACTACCTGTGTTACACAATTTACATGTTTAATATAGCCTTCACATGAACTCAATGGTATATGCATTATCATTTTTTTTTAACATGTGGAAATTAAGACTTGGAGAAATTTAAATACGTTACCATAAATCTGTTAAGTAGCCAAGATTTGAAACTAGCTTTCCTCACTCTTAAGCCCTTACACTCTTAACCACTGGAGAACTAAAGTCATTTCCACTGCCTTCAAAAGTCTTTTCTTTCTCTGGTATACTGGAAAACATTTTAATCTGTAAATGCAGATATTCAAGATTTCATATAAAAGGACCAGTGAGAATATTCTGGCTCTAGCTGTATTGCTACCTTTCTTAGGCCCCTGGGAAAGCTGAGCCTCGTGAAGATATCATTCCTTTTGCCCCAGCCTGACCTATTCCTACTTGCATACCCTGGGGAAGAGGTGAAAGTGATTCCGACCTAGTCACGCATCTTTGCTGTGAATGCAGGGTGTCTGGCCGCATCTCCTGTGTCCATGCCAAACCCTTTCTCTGTCTTCAGGTGTACAGTCTTTTGTTCCCCCTACTCTTTGCTCCCATGTTACCTCCAGGGAGCCTCCTTTTGTTACTTTCTGCTACTCTTTTTAGGAGAAGGGCTGGACATCTTTCTTACCATGACAAGAATCGCTGAGACAGTATAAACTTCAAACTTTGCACAGAATGTATCCTTTGTTCAGTCTTCTGCTTTGTTTCTTTTTAATGATAGCTTTGCCAAAGGTCCCATTCCTATGCAACTCGGAACTACGCAAATCAAACTGGTGAAGAGACTTCTTGGCAACTCCATCTTCAAGTGAGTATGTGTCCAAGATGTAGGGACCTCTGAAGGAGGTGTGTCTTCTGAATATTATGTGTCTAAAAGCTGCTTTGCTTGAAAGAGTGGCAAAGAATAAGCTCAGTGAGATCTGTATTGACATTTCCTGGTCTCTTTTTAGTGTGTGTTCAGAGTGGGTCATAAGAGCCTTCAGCTCACACAAACTGTTCTGTTTGTTTTTTTAATGATATTTCTACCTTTTTGTTGTTGTTATTGTTGTTTTAGCTTCTAGGCATTTTCCCCAGCATAGGATTCTTCCTTTAAAGCTACTCAAAAAGACCCTTTGCATAATGTAAAATAATAGGCTCAGCAATTAAATAACCAGTGGCCTGAGTTTTTACCTAGTGCCTGAGCTTGCTCACGGTGGCCATTCAGCCTTTGTGGCACACCAACAGGGGCATAGGGCTCTCAGCCTCACAGGCAATCCCACACTGCTTTAGAACCCTTCTGTACAAAATAAGGTTCCTTATGTTGAACCTTAAGTTGTCTTTCTAAAACTCCCTCCATGGCTTCTAGTCTTTTCTCATACCACTTTTCAATCCTCAGAGCTTCATGGGATCCATAATTTAATGGCTTACTTAAAGATGCCCCTTGTACATATCATATACCGGTAAATGGGTTTAGATTGCCCTGCTTTGTCCTTTTCTCCTCACCCCACAAGAGTTAAATTCCCACTCTATCCCTCCGAAAATGCCGGAAGAAATGAAAGCCAGTCAGTCTACTAAGTTTTTCATTTCCATTTGGATGTAGACAACATGTGTGGCAAAGAATTCTTAATCTCTGATTTTCTGTCCTAATCTGTGGAAGATCTTGCCAGACAACCTCAGGCAGATTTGACGGTTATAGCTATTTATAGGGTAACCATATAATTTATTGTCCAACCAGGACATATTTTGTGAAAGGTCCCTGTGAATAATTATATCAAGACCATAGTCACAAGCCAGAATTGTCCCAGGCAAATCTACACAGTACCTTGCACAAGCCTTTACTCCAATATATACCTCTTTGTATCAGTTACCTGTTTACATGTTTGTTTCTCTCACTAGTTTGTGAGCACTCTTTCCTGATGGAAACTTAGTTACCTGTGTCCCTCCAGTACCTAGATGAGTAGAAAGAGGCAAGTAGAAAGAGTATGGCAGATTTTTCCCCCCTTTTTTCTAACTGAGGATGTCTTTTCCCTAATTGCAAGGGCCTCTACATTTTTTCATAGCAAACACCACCAACACTTACTGGCTTCATGTTTTGGGGGGGGATGAATCAAAAACATTTCACTTAGTACAGTAGGAAGGGAATGGTGTAAGTTCAATGGTAATGGGTTTGACTTTGAGAACTGACAGCAACAAGCAGAGGGTGAAGTGCAATAACTTTTCCACTAAAATTTTATAACTTTTTATAGAACACTGAACAATATGCTTTAATCTCTTTGTTCACAAGCAAATTTTTTTCAGCAGCTGTACCCACAGTTCCAAGTTTGTAGTAAAGCAGGTGTTATAGGAAATGATCAGAACATAGTGTGATGGCTACATATGTGACCACATGTAACAAAGGCTAACATCCTGTGATTCCTGAGAATTGTCCACTAAAACCTTGGTGGCATTGCTATTGCTTTCACATATGCCAAGCATATTTAGAAATCTGTAGCTTCCAGCAGTTTTTGCCTGTGAGTAACGGCGACTTTAAAAAAGAGAGAGAAGTTGGGGCACCTGAGTGGCTCAGTAGGTTAAGCTTCTGACTCTTGATTTTGGCTCAGGTCATGATCTCAGAGTTGTGAGATCAAATCACACCCAGTGTGGAACCTGCATTAGACTATCTCTCTCTAAAAGACAGAGAGAAAGAGAGAGAAGAAACTCCTGAAAAATGTGAACCACCATGTAGACCCTTCCAGGAAGATGTGAATCTATCTGGTTTAAACAAAAGAGCTTCACAGGAGACAGTCTCACAACTTCCCTTTCAGTATTCAGAGGCCTCATTATCAAGACGCTACGTGATTAACAAACCTATAGATTTTTCTATCACAAGATAAGCATATTTTATTACTATAGCCCTCAGTGAAGAAAAAAGAGAAGGTCTCATTTCCTATTTCCCTTAGCTTGCTTAAAAACTGGCATTAGCCCAGTATCTCAACCTTCCTTTTTCTAAGATGAGTAAAAAAGTCTCCGTGTCTTTGACTTTTCCTTAAAGAACTTTTTCTCAAAATGTTAAATTTAAATTTTATTGGGAGGGTGTTTTATAACTCTTTCTCTCTAAGATGCTCATTCAAATTTTAGTGAATCCAGAACAAGCATGATTAAGTGTCTGACCTATGCTCAGAGGAAATAGTAGAAATGTCTATATTCTGCATGCTTCTTACACATTTCACTATTACCACTATTTTTAAATTTCTGTTTTGCCTTTCACACTCTTGATTAACTTTCTATGTTCTACTTCTAGATGCTATTTTGCCCACAGAGCTAGTCGTTCTTTATTTTCAGTCCATCATTGACATTTACCAAACCATCATGGGTAATGGAAAATACAAGACTTAGAAGAAGGTTCAGAAGAAACACAGTAATATGCCTTCCCTTGCAGACTCTTTAGTTTGTGGAGAGAGAAAAATGTTCCACAAAAATTAAGCAACATCGATATGTATATTCAGGTGTGTGGTATTAGTTCAGCAGCTATTAACATAGGCAAGCTAGTACAGTTATTATGAAATTCTCTCTCTATATATATTTATATGTGGTGATGGAGAAGTGGAATGAACTGCCACTTGGGAGGTTTGCTTTCCCTCCTGTGAAGAATGCTAACATTAATCATGATTTACTGACATTATATTTATTTACTGTTTTACTGAGTGTTTATTTCAAATGATTGCCCTTTCTCTGAAGTCTCAAATTATTGCTATTTGGCCACTGTGCATAAAAGCACCGTATTTTGAAAGCATGTATTCCCTGTCCTCAACATCTAAAATAGTGATTTACAACCATTCAGAATCTCTGGTGTCCTGGTGTTAATGTGATTTTGCAACATTTTTCCCTGCTTACTCCTTCTTAAAATATAATTTTAAATTAAAATAGTTTTTTTGACATATCAAAATGCTGCTAATGATAATATAGACCACACTGAATTTGTTCTTTTGGAAAACTTGTCTAGATAATCAAGGTAATCAAAGACCAGAATCCAGGCAATGGCATACCATTTCTACATTTCTCCATATTGACTGGTCCCCTAATAAACATTTCCTTAAGATTCTGAAGTGCTTAGTACCAGATAAATAGATTAGAAATTTGATCAATTGATTGTCATTTGAGACAAAATTCAAAGCTCTGCTAGTTAAGTGGAGTGAGACCATAACTCTACTTTTGCCTTAGTTCACCAGGACTCTCATTGGGCCAAGAAAGAAAACATATTAAAATGGCATTGTGTTGGTTATTACCTACTGTTTTAGCATTGTCAGATGATTGGCAAATCAGTTTACCAGGGTTTGCCTGGGATATTTCCTTGCATGGAAGTTAGATTCCATGTTAGTAACTTGCAGATAGAAATATTAAAATTGTTGTTTTCAGGTACAGTTTCCCAAATAGTGAGTTTCATTTTGGCAGAGAGGACAATGAAGATAGATGTGAAAGTGTCATCACCCGTAAGATGAATTAGAGCCTAACAGCAACCTTCCTGGGTCATTGGCCACAGAGTACCACTTCTGGCCAGGAGTCTGATTTTCTATATTGATCTTGCTTTTAAATTATATTAAATAAAATATGACAATGTTTTTAACAAGCAGCTTATTTATTAAATTTCTAGAGAATCCTCCTCTAAAATATTTTGTCCTACCTATCCTTTTACCCAACCTATCCTCAATTTTTAAAAAAGATTTAATTAATTAATGTATTTGAAAGAGAGATCACAAGTAGGCATAGAGGCAGGCAGAGAGAGAGGAGGAAGCAGGCTCCCCACTGAGCAGAGAACCCGATGCGGGGCTCGATCCCAGGACCCTGGGATCATGCCCTGAGCCGAAGGCAGAGGCTTTAACCCACTGAGCCACCCAGGTGACCCTTATTCTCAATTTTTGATGAGCCTATTGTTTTTATATAATTTTATTCTATAAAAGACTATGGTGTAAGGGTGTCTGAGTGGCTCAGTCATTA
This sequence comes from Mustela putorius furo, assembly GCF_011764305.1. Lineage (NCBI taxonomy): Eukaryota > Metazoa > Chordata > Mammalia > Carnivora > Mustelidae > Mustela > Mustela putorius. The sequence goes on from NW_025421987.1 coordinate 39,618,214, forward strand.
GGCATCTGCCTTGGGCTCAGGTCATGATCCCAGGGTCCTGGGATCAAGCCCTGCATCCAGTTCCCTGCTCAGTGGGAGGCCTGCTTCTCCCTCTCCTACTCCCCCTGCTTCTTTTTCCTCTCTCGCTGTCTCTCTCTGTCAAAAAAAAAAATAAATAAAATCTTTTTTAAAAAGTCTATGGTGTATATTTTCTAACGGGATAATCTATTCTTATACCTGTTACAATTGACTTAATCTATTAGTCTAAGCCCTAATCTAGTCTATTCCCAGCATACAATTCTATGAGAGTAACATACAAAATCAAACATTCATTACTTCTGGACACATAAATGGTCACTAGATCCATGACTGCTAGTTAAGCAGGTAGCTTTCTGGTCACTATTACATGAGTAGAAACTTAAAAGTATATACTTGGTAATTATTGGGGAAAGGAGGGCTTTGATTATAGAGAAGCATATGGAAGTATAAGCTCATTTTTTTTTTTTCAAAAAGAACAAAGGCAATAGCCCCCATTCTGTTGTATGCACATCCAAAATTCAGTATTCACTTTTCTTTATGCTAGATCTGGAGCTGAGTCCTAAAAAGCACTGGTTTAGTAATAATAACACTTCTTACTTGGGGTCTTTTTAAGTTGAAAGTTAGCAAATAGACTTTTAGGAAGGTCAAGGTAGTAATCATTATATAAATCATTCAGTCATTCATAAACTAAGAATAAGAATAATAATTTGCTGGCTAAAAAATAGAGGGAGACAGATTTCTGAGTAAAAATGTCCCGGAGATGGGATCATAACAAAACCAGAGCTAGATAGGCCATTGACCTCTTGTGCCATTTGGGGTTGGGATCGTGAGTCTCTCTTTGAGTGGCAGCTCAACATATCTCATCTCCAACATACCTCATCCTCATGACAATAGTATATTTCACCTTATGTTAAGATACCTTGCAAACAACCCCTTCAAGTGTTCTGTTGCTTATCAGCCATCCAGTCAGGCAGCTACTTCTTTTCTGCCAGGGGTAGCTAACACTGAAGAGTCAATTTATGTGCCTTCCCTGCTGAGGTGGGATCAGAGGTATTTCCTCAGTACCTCCATTCTATGGTCCTCAGTTCTGTCACTTCATTCTGTGATCAGTAGACGAAATATATATTAGCGAAGAAAGAGCTGAAGAAGTTGCTAGGATTTCTAAGAAAGAAGAACCCATAACTTTCCTGCTTTAGTTAAGAGAACGTTTTAGTATTAACAAAAAGAGATGGTTAAATTGCAGCCCATCAAATTTCAACTACAGTTCCAAAGTGTTTCTAAAGGGATCCAAAAGAAAACAAAATTCCTTCTGTCCTTAGCTATAAATTCTGCAGGATGATTCTATGTTCTCATTTTATTCTGGTTTCTTCCTCTGCTCCAGAAAGGATTAGTGTCTAACATTAAACAAACAGTATATAATAAACAACAGTTATAATATATATTCATAAAATTCTGAATCCACAGCAAGAGGAGGTTAAGTTCTTAGCCCAGCAGATAAGTCTTACTGATAGTAATAGATATGTTTCTAATTTGTTCATGGAAGGTGCTGAAAATGTGCTCTACTAAATCTTGAGGTTTTGGCAGTTTAAAAATCTTATGATTATTGCCATATATTGGATATTCCCCCTTTTCTATGGGATCACAAAAACAATCTAAGTACAGACGAAGGCAGGAGAGCATGTTTATTTCTTTATTAGGACCCATACATGTTACTATATATGTTTTTGTAAATGAATTATGAAGGAAAATACTAAAGTCCTTGATGCAGGCCATATTACAAATCCATGTATACCTATGCTTTCCTTTTTCCTGTTCTCTCAATCCTTGTGCCTATTTTTTCCTTTTTGAATTCAAGCCCTGTTCTTATACTGTCAGATGACTTTTGGTGGTTGGAGTCCTTGTGACATTTCTTTGCCTATTCGTGCGTCTAGTTTAATATGACACCCCCAAAAGGACTTCATCCTATCAAAGATGATGACTGATTGGACTTAAACAATGATTTACATATTATGACATAACATAAAATCTGGAAGCAGCATTTATAGCCGATGAAACAAACTTTTAGCCTTACATATGATTCATATTATGAAGCAAATAAATATGTGTTATCTCCTTTTCTGAAATATAACTAAGGGCCCTAGAAGTCCTGAGTTTGTGTTCATTTGTACCAGAACTGAATTGATACTGTTCATTAGGTACTTTTTTTTTTTTTCAGTCCTAACAAGAAAATTTGCCATGGTATATAGAGGATCCTACATGAAAGCAAGTACTCATATGTTAGGGACCTGAACTGAAAATCCAGAATGGGAAAGATCAATGAATGAAACAAAGCTTGGGTGAACTCATTCATCTTAGGAATTATTACTGGTGTAATGAGTCCAAGGAAGCAGCAGTTAATATTATTCCATCCAAAACCATTAATAGTTTCAGAATAGTCCCTGGGATATAGGAAACCTGGATTATTTAATCTGAGCATGACCTGAAGCTTGCAAATCCTTCTGGATTTATCCTAGGTTGGATGCAGATCTTCAAGGTAAGACTGGTTGCTGGTAAACCCTCACCTTCCATGTTTCTTTAAAGTCCAGATTTCTGATATATTCCCACATAGGATATGGTAATGATTATACATAGGTTGAGAGCACACAATACTTTAGCGAACTAAAATGTTGCTCTGCTATTGGTCTCTCTTACAAACTTCAAAAGGCCATAATGCTATTATCTAGGGCAGTACATAGGAAAGTTGACATCATAACACTTCAATGATTTAATTTATAAATGGGCCATTCTACTGATGAGTAGAAAGGATAACTGAGAAATGTTTGAAAATGTAAACTGTTTTTGTTTCAGAGGATAATCTTCTCTCTCCAACCTAATAATATTTTTTCCTTATGTAGCTAAATCTCTACCACATGAGGTGCATACATGAACTATTGAGACGTCACCTATGAAGTCTCAACATATATATTTCTACCCTAAAATAGCAAGAACAATTTTGGTCCAAATATGACCCAAGAAAGAAATACCCAGGATATAATCAAGACTGTGTTGCCTATGCATATAGTTATATCCTATAAAAGCCACCAAACCGAGATCATACAATGATGCCATTTATTTCAGTTTCATAAAAGTCTGTTTTAGAGATTCCTATTTTTGTACATGGAGATGAAAATGACATCATATAAAAGAAGCACACAAACACAAAGGTGCGGCAGGCAAATGCAAGATGTCCATATACTGTCAACAAAGTGTTGCCAGTTGTGAAAGAAGTTGACATGCTAATATCCATTCATTCAGACTCGTTACTGAGACACGAAGATAGTGATGGCTGGCAGGCAGTGCATATAAGTGCGGTTACGGAGGCCCCCAAATATTGACAGAGTGCCAGGTTCCAAGAAACTATTGATGTACACAGCCAGCCATAGCTCCAGACACCTCTCAGACAGAGTCTTTAAATGTCACAGATAAATGAATTTTCATGAAACTGGGAGAGAGAAAAGAAGAGCAAGAAGAGCAAAAGAAGACAGAATGAGAGGCAGGATAATAAGAAGAAAGAAGAAAATCGCTTCCATACCACCGGCACGAAAGCCTGTGGCATCTCTTCTCTAAAGCACCTTGCAAACGTTGTGAGATGAAACCTTATGAATGTGTACTGAGTTACCAAAGTACTCAAATGCCTTTAATAATTCCATTGTGTATTTAAAAAGTTAAGGTGGATACTTTAGAATAGCTTCAACAAACTATTTCTGAACAAAATAAGATTCAAATATAAATACTGCAGAACTCAATCTTGGAAAAAAATCAAGATAATGGAACCACAGACACAAATAAACATGAGAAAGTGTCCTAAGCAGTTCTCTTAGTATTTTAGAGGTTAAAAGTCAAGATGCCATGAAAGTCTATTTTTTTGCCAAGACACAGACATGTCCTCTGACAGTTTCCTTTCCCGAGTCCCACTGAAAGCAGTGACACCTAGTGGGTTTGTAATAAGACACCAAGAAATACCTTCCTCCACCTGTTTCTCCCAGCCTTTCCACAGAAAACACCTCCCAGGGAAGCATATGAGGTGAGTCAGTTACTTGACACATGATGACAGAAATGAAGCAAGGTTATAACTAGAAGAACCAAGTGTTCTTCAGAAATCATGTGAAATGCAATATATTTTAAATGTAAGTGAAGCTTTTTCAGTTTGGAAAGTCTTCCGTCTGCTGAGGGCACCTTCTCTTGATCTTGATGCACTGTGTCATTAAAAGCAACCACATATTCAAGGTTAGAATATGGCTTGCTTACACATTTTCTTTTCTATATTAGAGTTGTGCAATCTCCACATTTTACATAGAACAATCATGCCAATGCCCACAAACAAAATTCTTTCTTCTATTCAAAAGCACACAGGTTAAGTTTTTTTTTTTTTAAATTCGCAGCAATATGGCTTCAGAAAGCCTCAATTGCCTTTTTACTAGCATTACAATAACTCTTCGTATGAATTATTTTCCTGCACCTGGCTCTGTCTTGGGTACCTGGGACCTTAGCAAGTACTTGGAGAATAAAATGATATAGCTCATATATTCAAAAGGGGTTTTGTTTTTGCATCAACTTTTTAATGATTTCTTAGTAGTTTTCTTTGTTTATGTTAGGAGATAAAATGAAAGGAATTAGACTTCCTGCCATGGGAATAAAATTATTTTCTGTTTTTAGAGACTTGGTTATTTTTGAGATACAACTGACATACATTATTATATTAGTTTTAGGTGTATAACATGGTGATCTGACATCTGTATTCACTGGAAATATTCACCACAATAAGTCTAGTTACCATCTGCCACCATAAAAAATTAATACAATGTTAGTGACTATATTTTCTATGGTTTATATCCCCATGCCATTTAATTTATAACTAGAAGTTTGTACTTCTTGATCTCCTTCACCCATACTTTCTGGCAACCACCAACTTGTGCTCTGTATCTATGAGTCTGAGTTTTGTTTAGTTTGTTTTGCTTTTTAGATTCCACATACAAGAGAAATCATTTGATATCTGTCTTTCTCTGACTGACTTATATCACTTGGCATAATACCCTCAAGGTCCATCCATGTTGTTGCAAATGATAAATTTTTTTTGGCCGAATAGTATTCCATCATGTATACATACCACATCTTCTTTTTCATTTGTCTATGGATGAATACAGGTTACTTCCATATTCAGTTATTGCAAATAATGCTGCAATAAACATAATGGTGCTTATATCTTTTTGTGTTAGTGTTTTTGTTTTCTTCAGATAGATAGCAGTGAAATTGCCGGATCGTATAGTAATTCTATTTTTAACTTTTTGAGGAACCTTCATATTGTTTTCCATAGTGGCTGCACCAATTTACATTCCCACCAACATTGCACGAAGGTTCCTTTTTCTCCATATATTAGCCAGCACTTGTTCCTTATCTTTTTTTATATCGCCATTCTAACAGATGTAAGGTGATATCTTGTGGTTTTGATTTGCATCTCCCTGATGATTAATGATATTGAGTATCTTTTCATGCACCTGTTGTCCATCTGTATATCTTCTTTGGAAAATATCTATTTAGGTCCTCTGCCCACTTTTAAATTGTATTTTTTATTTCATTGTTATTGAGATGTATGAGTTCTTTATATATTTTGGATACCAATCCCTTATCGAACATATGGTTGCAAACATTTCCCATTCAGTAAGTTGCCTTTTATTGTTGATGGTTTCTTTGACTCTGCAGAAGCTTTTTAGTTTGATATAGTCCCATTTGTTTCCTTTGCCTTTGGAGTCGATTCAAAAAACCATTGCTAGGGGACGCCTGGGTGGCTCAGTTGGTTGGGCGGCTGCCTTCGGCTCGGGTCATGGTCCCGGCGTCCTGGGATCGAGTCCCACATCGGGCTCCTTGCTCGGCAGGGAGCCTGCTTCTCCCTCGGCCTCTGCCTGCCATTCTGTCTGCCTGTGCTCGCTCTCTTTCCCTCTCTCTCTGAAGAATGAATAAAATCTTTAAAAAAAAAAAAAAAAAAAAACCATTGCTAGGACCAGTGTCAAAGAACTTACTGCCTATGTTTTCTTCTAGAAATTTTACGGTTTCAGGTCTTAGATTCAAGTCTTTACTCTATTTTAACTTTTGCATATAGTGTAGGATAATGGTTCATTTTAATTTGTTTGTAATTAGTTGGCCAGTTTTCCTAACACCATTTACTAAACAAACTGTCTTTTCCCTGTTGTATATTCTTATCTCCTTTATTGTAGATTAATTGACCATATACATGTGGGTTTATTTCTGAGCTCTCTATTCTGTTTCACTGATTTATGTGTCTGTTTTCATGCCAATATCATATAGCTTTGTTCTTCCTTCTCAAGATCTCTTTGGTTATTCAGTTTCTTTCATGGTTCCATATGAATTTTAGAATTATTTGTTCTAGTTCTGTAAAAAAAAAAGTCATGGAAATTTTAATAGGGATTGCATTGAATCTGTTGATTGCATTGGGTAATATGCACATTTTAACAATATTAATTTTCTCAATTCATAAGCACAGAATGTCTTTCCATTTATTTGTATCTCCTTTAATTTCTTTCATCAGTGTTCTACAGTTTTCAACGTACAGGTCTTTCATCTCCTTAGTTAAATTTATTCCTGTTTTAAAAAAAAACAACTATTCCTAGGTAGCTTATTCTTTTTGATGAAATTTTGAATGGTACTGTTCTTTTGATTTGGGGTTCTAGTATTTCATTATTAGTGTATAGAAATGCAACAATTTTGAATATTGATTTTGCATCCTGAAACCTTACTGAATTCATTCATTAGTTATAATACTTTTGTAAAAAGATTTTATTTATATATTTACTCTAGAGAGAGAGAGAGAGAGCAAGCAGGGGGAAGAGAAGAGGAGGAGGAAGAAGGAGGGGTAGAGAATCCCAAGTAGATTCTTCACGGAGCACTAAGAGTTGGATGCCTAACTGACTGAGTCACCCAGGTGCCCCATAGGATTTTTGTTTGTTTGTTTGTTTGTTGGTGGAGTTTTTAGGGTTTTCTGTATGTAACATAGAAATTTGCACAGTGACAATTTTATGTCTTCTTTTCCAAATCGGATAACTTTCATTTCTTTTTCTTGATTAATTTCTCTGGCTAAGACTTGCCATAGTATATTCAATAAAAGTAAGAAAGGCGAAGCATTTTTGTCTTGTTCCTGTTATTAGAGGAAAAGTATTTATCTTCTTACCACTGAGTATAACATTAGTTGTGGGCTCATCATATGTCTTTATCATGTCGAGGTATGTTCTGTCTATAACCACTTTGTAGGAGGTTTTTATCAGAAATTAATGTTGAGTTTTGTTAAATGCAATCTTTGCATGTACTGAGATGATCACATGATTTTTATCCTTCATTTTGTTAATGTGTTGTACCATGTTGATTGACTTGTGGGTATTGAACCATGCCTGCATCCTTGGAATAAATCCTACTTGATCATGATTATGTATGATTCCTTTAATGTACTACTGAATTTGATTTGCTATTATTTTATTAAGGATTTCTGCATTTATTGTTAATCAGAGCTATTCACCTGTAACTTTCTTCCTTTTCCTTTTTCTCTTTTCTCCTTTTCCTTTTTCTTTTTGATGTCCCTGTCTGCTTTTGGTTTCAGGGTAATGGGGACTCAAAAAATGAGTTTGGAAATGTTTTCTCCTATTCTTTTTTGGGAGAGTTTGAGAAAAATCAGTATTAATTCTTCGAATGTTTCATAGAATTCACCAGTGAAACTGTCTGCTCTTGAACTTTTGTTTTTTGGAAGGCTTTTCATTACTAATTCAATGTCTTTACTGGTAATTAGTCTATTCCAGAATATCTACTTCTTCATGATTTACTCTGGGAAGACTAGGTTTCTAGGAATTTATTTCTGCTAGGTCATACAAATTGTTAGCTTGTAATTGTTCACAGTAATCTTATGATCCTTTAATTTCTGTACTATCAGTTTTAATGTCTCCTCTATAACTTGGTATTTATTTGTACCCTCTCTCTTTTTCTTGGAGAGTCTAGTGAAAAGTTTGTCACTTTTGTTTATCTTTTCAGAGAAGCAGCTCTTAGTTTGGGTGATCTTTTCTATCACCATTTTAGTCTTTATTTCATTTATTTCTTCACTAATCAATTATTTCCTTCCCTCTATTAACTCCGGGCTTCATTTGTTCTTTTTATAGTTCCTTTAGGTGTGAAAAATTATTTATTTAAAATTTTTCTTGTTTATGGAAGTAGAAGAGTGTTGTTAAGAACTTCCCTCTTAGAACCACTTTTGCTATATCCTGTAGATTTTAGTATGTCTGTTTAATATTTCTGTTTTTGTCTTTAGGAATCTTTTGATTTTTTCTATGACCCCACAGTTGTAGTTGTTCAGTAACATGTTGTTTAGTGTCCATATACTTGCAATTTTTTTTGTTTTCTTGTAATTGATACCATTGTGGTCCAAAAATATTTCTGACATGATTTCAATCTTCTTTAATTTGATGAGGGTTGTTTTGTGGCCTAACATATGATGCATCCTGAAGAATGTTCCATGTGCAATTGAGAAGAACGTGTATTCCTCTGATATTAGACAGAATGTTCTGTATATATTAAGTCCATCTGGTCTAATGTGTTAAGGCCAGTATTTTCCTATTGATTTTCTGTCTAGATAAATTTATTCATTGATGTAGGTGGGCGTGTTAAAGTACCCTACTATTATTGTATGGCTGCCAAATTCTCCCTTTAGGTCTGTTAATATTTGATTTATGTATTTTGGTGTTCCTATGTTAGGTTCATATGTACATTTGCATGGGTTTATAAGCTGGGTTGACCCCTTTGTTTATTGTTACATAGCACCAGCCTCTCTTTGTCTTTGATTACAGTCCTTGTTTTTTAAAGTCCACCCTGTCTAATAAGACTATAGATATATCAGCTTTTTATTTTTATTTGCATGGAATATCTTTTTCCATCCCTTCACTGTTAGTCTGCATGTGTCTTTACACCGAAGTGAGTCTCTGGTAGGCACATATAGATGAGTCTTATTTATTTATTTTTTAAAATTCATTCATCCATTCTTTGTCTTCTGATTGGAGAATTTAGTCCATTTACATTTAAAGTAATTATATATAGGTATGTCCTCATTGCCATTTTGTTCATTGTTTTCTGGTTGTTTTATGGTTCTTCTGTTCCTTTCTTTTTCTCTTGCTCTCCTCCATTGTGGTTTGATGACTTTCTTTAGTGGTATGCTTATATTCTTTTCTCATAATCTTTTTTGTACCAACTATAAGCCTTTGCTTTGCAGTTACCATGAAGCTTACAGAAACAACTTACATGTATAACAGTCTATTAAAGTTGATAATATAAACACATTTTAAAGCTCTATATTTTTACTCCCCACCATTTCATATTTTTGATGTTACATTTTACATCTTTTTATTTATATCCCCTAATTATTATAGTTTTAATTTTACTATTTTGTCTTCTAACTTTCACAGTATCTTTGTAAGTGATTAATCTACTATTTTATTATATATTTGTCTTTTCCAGTGAGATTTTTACTTTCATAGGTTTTCTGTTATTAATTAGTGCCATTTCTTTGTAGCGTAAAGTCCCTTTAGTAAGGCCAGTTTAGCAGTGACAAACTCCTTTAACTTTTTGCTTGTCTCTGTATCTCTTTTTTCCATCTAAATGATAGCCACGCTGGGTAGAGTATTCTTGGTTGGAAGTGTTTTCCTTTCAGCCCTTTGAGAATATGTTATTCCACTTTCTTCTGGTGTGCAAAATTTCTACTAAGAAATTGGCTGATAGCCTTATGGGGTTTCTCTTATATGTTATTGTTTTTCTCTTGGTGCTTTTAAGAGGGTCTCTTTATCATTAATTATAAAGGTTGTTGTGGATCTTTTTGGGTTCATCTTATTTTGAATTCCCTGGCTTCCTAGACCTGTATGTCTGTTTCTTTCCTAGGTTAGGGAAATTATTTCTTCAAATAGTTTTCTGCTCCTTTCTCTCCTCTTTATGGGACCCCTATAATGCAAATGTTATTCTGCTTGGTGTTGTCCTGTAGGCCCCTTAAGTTGTCTTTATTTATGTATTTTTTTCCTTTTCCTGCTCTGTTTGGGGGGATTTCATGCTTTTTCTTTCAGATTGCTGATCCAGTCTTCTGTTTCATCAAGTCTGCTGTTGAATCCCTATAGTCTGTTTTTCAGTTCAGCTATTGCATTCTTGAGCTCTGTGACTTCTTTTTGGTACTTTCTTATATTTTTTATATCTTTGTTGATGTTCTGAGTATGTTCATCCACTCTTTCCCCCATTTGCTTAGCATCTTTATGACCATTACTTTGAATTCTTTATCAGGTAGGTTACTTATCTATCTATCTACCTACCTATCTATCTATCATTAAGATCTTTTTCTGGTGTTTTGTATTGTTTCATTGAAACATTTTCTTTGTTACTTCGTTTTGCTTGACTACTCTGTGCTTGTTTTTATGTATAAGGCAAAACAGCTATCTCCCCCAGTTTTGAAGGAGTGGCCTATGTGGGTAATAAACTTTATTGTTCAACTGCCCTAGTTCTTTGTTGTCCTTTAAACATTTGTGATTATCTAAACCACTTGATTTTCTTGATATGTCTCCATCATTGAAGGAATGCCAAGACCTGTCAGTGTTCCAAGAAGAAGAGTTTAACTGAGCACCTATTTTCAGGATGATTGAAAGCCAGACACACAGGCGGTAGCTTTTAAAGTATATAAACATGTACAGTCCTTTGGCTCTGCAATCATAATCCCTGCTGGCCTTCAAAACAGACTAGGAGTTCTAGAGGTATGTGCTGGGCAACAGTTGCAAATATTTGGGCTTTTAATGAGCGCACAGGCTCCTTTCTGGAGTCTTGTCAATCTGAAGTGAGGTCAAGAGGTTGTATAAGGATGGTGCTGCCCTGCTTACATTCCGTAGAAGCACCATATTAGTTTCTAGAAGTGGCGGGAAACTAAAGCCTACTCCTTAGGCTGAAGCCCATGCTAAATATATAGGTCTTTTACATAGGAAGACTGGGGTTGTGTTTTAGTCTACTATCTGTTCAGTACCCTGGGATGTTAGACTGTTAAGAACTATCTTTGAGAATCCATGGAGCTCAAGAATGCCAGTACCCTTAGCCTCCAGGGCTGGGCCATTAAGGGGCATCCTCTGTGTGGATTGGTACACACACTGGCTTTAGTTAGGCAGCTGGAAAGTATAAGGGCAGGGCATACTTGCCCACTTCAGAAAGGCAGCAGGTAAATGTCTTGACTGGGTGTACCCATGGTCTCAAGAATGCAGTGGGACAGTGTCTTGACTGTGTGCTAACTTTAGGCTAAGAGCATATTACAACTGTGCTCACCAACTCCAGCCTGGGAGTGAGGTAGTCCTGCAACCACCACTCTCCTGATTCAGCAAGGCAGCAGAATAGTGCTGTGACCACTCGCCCTGCTTGTCTTATCAAGACGGTCAGAGGGTGCCATGTCTGAGCTCACCTGCCTTTGCCACAGGGTATGTGGAAAGTATAAAAATAGTATCTACCAGGGCCTCCAATAGGCCATTTCAACTGACCCCTACTGCTTTAGCATAGGATTTTAAATTAGCAAATAAATGTCCTTTACATATAGTTCAGGTGTTTTTCAAACTGCTATTTTTCCTCTGGATCTCAGAGCAAGTGAGATAGTATGTGAACCCTTTAAAAGGGTCAGCCCTGTTGGTTTTCTAAGCCAGAAATTTTGGGGGCTCATATCTCTGGTACAGATCCCAGGGGCTACAGTAGCTGATACATCTGATGTGCGGCACCAACTCCCTCACTCTTTCAGGATAAGTGCCAGACTGGTGAGCTCCCTCCCACTCCTACTCTGGGTTGCTACACAACCAGCAGTGGGGTTTTTGGTGAGACCATGCCCCTGCCTCTCTTATCCATCTCAATGTGGTCATTTTATCCTTTGTTGTGGAGAACAGTTAATATAATTTTCAGATCTTTTTTAAGGGGAAATGATCCATATGAAACTGTGGATTTGATGTGTCCATGGGAGGAAGTGAATTCAGGATCTTCCTAAACTGCCATCTTGCAGAAGTCCCAAGACTTGTTTTGAAGACAAAATGAGTTTTAACTCAATGGAAACTGAAGTAAAATCCCAGCCACTTCAATCAGTGAGTGCATTAAAACTCTCTAGACATATGCCAACTTCTATGTGAGGCCACAATCAGCCAGGATTACAAAGAAATATTATCCACTTTGCCTGTGGCCATTCTGACATTTTATACTGTAAAGTTATAGATCAAGGCAATCATCTCCAATATGTTACACACATACATACATACACATACAGTGATTTTTCTCCTGTGACCATATAATAAACAGAAAGTTTCAGTTTACACTAGGGCAAGGTCTAGCAAACACATTAAAAAAGCATGTTAAATTTTTCTGATTATAAATGTAATAGTGTTCACCAAATATTCAGTGACTGGTTAAACAACTGTGGTACACCCCTATAGCACCACTTTAGGGAATACTATGAAGTTGCCAAAAAAGAATAAGATAGATTTATATGTTATATGATAAGATATATGACACATATAATAATCCTCTTGCATGAATAAAATGAAGACATATGTGTTTATATACTGGCATATACATAAACATTTTTTTTTCATGAAGAATATACAAGATACTTTTGATCAGAGGGACAAGGAGATATTTACTTTTGATTATATTTATTTTTTCTGTTCTGTTTGAATTTCCAATAATATGCTTAAAAAACAATGCCAGTAAGAATATTTGAATGACAACGTTATGATGAATCTATTTTTATTTTTTCCTCTGTATTAAAATACTTATATGATATTTTTAAATGAATCATCTCTAAAACAGATTATGTAAAAGTAATTCATGTTATTAAAAAAAAATGGAAAGTTCTAAAATAAGCCTTAAAAAACCTTGTAATTCTCTGGCTTAACAATGACCCTGTTAATATTTGGTGGGTTGAGTCCAGTTTGTGAAGTCTTTTCTTCCTTCAACTTTGGGGAAAGTAGAAAGATTCTTTACATTCTTTAAGGTGGAAGGGCCCCAAACAGCATTATAGCTGTTCTGCTATATATCTTCCTGGCCACCCTCCATCAGTACATTGTTTTTGATTGCTAGGATGCTGTTGGAGCAGCACAGGATATATATGACACGTCTCAAAATTGGATAGGTTTTCCTTTCTGGCATTGCTCCCCAAAATGCATGATTCCTGCACCACTTCATAGTAGTATCTGGAATCTCATTATAGAGATCTTGTGATCTTCATGGAGTTGGAAGCAAAAGTAGCCCCATGATGCTCTACAATTACTATAGTAATTTGGACCAGAATAGTTTCTGGAAGGCTCAGAAATGCTTCTCTGCAAGGTACTTGTGTCTTAGAATTTCTTCAAAGCTAAGAAGTTGAAAGAAGAACAGAGAGGGGATATACTTCATATTATTTCTTAGGTAACTGACTTACAGATTATAGCATCTTTCAGTACTATTTTGGTTGAAGATGATTTTCTGAGGTAGGGTATTCACTCTCTCTTCCATGCAAACCCCTGGGTGTTACCATTCATCTTTTAAGTAACTTATCCTATTTTCAACAAATTTAAGAATTTTCCCACCTTTGGTGTTGCCGTTCTTGAAAATAAGATAATAAGGATAATCATTATTTTTATTATCGCTAACATTGATTGATTTTATGGGTTAGGGAGTTTACTTACACTATTTTTATTTAATTCTCAAAACATCACTATTGTTTTTCTTGTTGTTCTTGTTATTATTGTTATTTTACATATGAGAAAACACAGGCTTAGAAATGTTGAAAAACTTGTCAAATGTCACAAATTCCTTAACAGGTAGATAAGACTCACATTTACATTGGGCTGATTGAAACCTTCCTTAAGATCATTTTTAAGAATAGATTTACATGACAGATGTGCAAAGCATGCTCAGAGCTTTCTTTTTTGCTTTCTAATATTTCTATTACTGTCTCTCTCTCTTTCTCTCTCTCTCTGTGTGTGTATGAGAGAGAACTCCAAATAAAATACTATATAAAATTTTTTTCTCTAGGACTCCATTTTCCTCACCTCTAAAATGGATAACACCTATCTCAGAGATCTATTATGAGGACCAAATGAGATAATACACGTGAAAGCACTTAGTACACCTAAAATAAAACATTGTCATTATTGCTATACGTTTCCCTCCTTTGCATAATGGATGTGTTCCGGAGAAGGTGATTATGGAAATACATAGACTTAACTTCTATTATCAAATCATAGAGAAATTACATTATAAAATCACAGAAAAAGATTCCCAACAGATTGTGATGAAGACTTGATGTAAGGCAGAGGTTCAGGTGAAGGTTGTCCCTATGAGTGTTATACTGGAAGCAGTCTGTGTTGGCATCACTTTCTAGAGCCTCTTGCTTCCCTGTCCTCAGCCTTCTTGATCTGGTAATTCCTGAATCTACTCCATCAGTTTCCAGAGATGAATTCATTCTTTTCTTTTTGCAGGTTATGAGGTCAGTGGAATTTGCATGAAACAATAATACTTCACCTGATGGCCTTATCCCACACATGATATATGATAGAAAATTTCTTTAATTTGAGATTTCTAGTTGAATAAATTCATTAGTAACCTACTTACTTTTTATGTTTGGTTCTAAGTTTCAGTAATAAGTAGTAATAATACTTGTATTAGATTCATCATATTCATTATATTGAAAGGCTTCTTGGTCAGGAACTATGTCTTCTACTTTCTTGGAAACCCTATACTTACTAATGAGTCCTATAAATAAAATGAAACTTTAAATAGTACTGACTTCACCTTCAACTCATAACTGAACCTGACTCTGGGCTTGAAGTGCTATTTTCTCTCTCTAGTCTCATCAGACATGAGTGTGTTATGTTACTGACTGAGGACAAGCTACAAGCTCCCACAATTCACTTCTTTCTAACAACCAGCTGCATCCTGGAGCTTGTTTTTTCATGAAGAACTAGAACTAGTCCTAGAACTAGGACTTAAACATTAATGCCGTGATTCTTCTTCTGTCAGGACATCCTTTATTAGTGGAAAATATTCAGAAAAAAATGGAATTTTAAA
The DNA here is from genome assembly GCF_011764305.1 of Mustela putorius furo. Taxonomy (NCBI): domain Eukaryota; kingdom Metazoa; phylum Chordata; class Mammalia; order Carnivora; family Mustelidae; genus Mustela; species Mustela putorius. Next base: position 39,633,358 of record NW_025421987.1, read on the forward strand.
AATAAACCATCTGTTGCTCAGATCTTGAGAAAAGCAATGATGTTTGAAAACACTACATTTAACTAATTAGGAGCACAAAAGCCTTACTAAATGTATTAGCTTTCTTATGTTTAGAGCTCAGGTAGGAAACAAGATCCACCCTTAGCATGCCAACAAGTATCAAGTGAGAGACGTTAGCAGAGTCTACATCCTTATGAGGTAGCTTGGACACATCAGCCAGAAGTATTTCTTATAAATTCTAAGAGGAAACCTGCTCCAGATTATTTTACACATGACAGCAGCCTGGGAAGCCACCAGACAGCCTGAATTGGTTCTAGACCAATTAAAATAAGGTACATTACTATTTCATTTAATATTTTGTCATATGCAGCCTATAGAATCTACTCAAAATCACATTTATTTTACTATTCATTCATATTTCCATTGCTGTCCGCTATCCCCACTTCACCATTCATTCACTTATTCATTACACAATAAATACCAAGTACGTTAGGATAATGAGTAGATAGACAGATGGCAGATGGTTGATAAACAGACTGATAGATGGATAAATAGATAAATAATAGCTAACTAGATTAAATACATATTATTCATGACCTTAAGAAATTGGTAATGAAGGAAATTCCAGATGCAGAAGTATTGAAGAATAGATGGGATTTCAAAATATGGAAAGGAAAGAGAAAGCATTTCAAGCAGAATAAACCACATGAACAAAAAAGTCATCATGCATTGGGTAAAGCAAATCAATTTGAGATACCAGTTACACCAGTTAGAATGGACAAAATCAACAAGACAGTAAACAACAAGTGTTGGAGAGGATGTGGAGAAAGGGGAACTCTCTTACACTGTTGGTGGGAACGCAAGTTGGTGCAGCCACTTTGGAAAACAGTGAGGAGATTCCTTAAGAAATTAAAAATAGAAAAAAAAAAGAAAGAAATTAAAAATAGAGCTTCCCTATGACCCTGCAATTGCACTACTGGGTATTTACCCCAAAGATACAGATGTAGTGAAAAGAAGGGCCATCTGTACCCCAATGTTCATAGCAGCAATGGCCACAGTTGCCAAACTGTGGAAAGAACCAAGATGCCCTTCAACAGACAAATGGATAAAGAAGATATGGCCCATATATACAATGGAGTACTATGCCTCCATCAGAAAGGATGAATACTGGGGTACCTGGGTGACTCAGTCAGTTAAAGCCTCTGCCTTCAGCTCTGGTCATTGGGCTCAAGCCCCACATCTGGCTCTCTGCTTAGCAGGGAGCCTGCTTCCCCTTCTCTCTGTCTCTGCCTGCCTCTCTGCCTACTTGTGATCTCTGTCTGTCAAATAAATAAATAAAATCTTAAAAAAAAAAAAAAAGAAAGGATGAATGCCCAACTTTTGTACCAACATGGATAGGACTGGACGAGATTATGCTGAGTGAAATAAGTCAAGCAGAGATAGTCAGTTATATGGTTTCACTCACTTGTGGAGCATAAGGAATAATACTGAGGACATTAGGAGATGGAGAGGAGGAGTGAGTTGGGGGAAATCGAAGGGGGAGACAAACCATGAATGAGAGACTGTGGACTCCGAGAAACAAACTGAGAGTTTTGGAGGGAAGGGGGTGGGGGTTAGGTGAGCCCGGTGGTGGGTATTATGGAGCACATGTACTGCATGGAGCACTGGGTGATGCATGAACAACAAATTTTGGAACACACAAAAAAATTGAATTAAATTAAAAATAAATAAATAAAAAAAAGCAAATCACTTACTTTGTGAAAGGGAGTGGCAATAAATAAAATTGATAATTTTTAGGTAAATCGGGACTAGATAACAAGGGAACTTAAGTGCCAACCAAAGATCATTACTCTGTCGAGAATATAAATCTAAGGAAAATTGGGTAAACAACCCATTAGCATCACAATTTCAGTAGAGAATAACCTCTCACAGCCTTTGAGATTTTGGAGTTCATAGGGAGATACTACATTAGTGGTAGAGAAAACGTTTTCATATCTAGTGAGTCTTACTCCAGCTGAGATTATCATGCTCCATCTGTTGAGGTTAATCACAACACATAACTTAAACAAGAATCTCACCAGCGCCTAACTACATCAGCATTGGTCCTTCACTCTCAATAACAAATCCTACTGAGCTGCTTAAAGGCTGATGGTGAGTCTGGCTCAGATGAGAGAGATGAGTATCTGTGTACATGTGAAATATTTGTGGAAAAGTTTGACATAAGCTGTCATGTGACTTTGAATAGAACCAGTATGTTCACTAACAATTGCTTACTTACTTATTCTAGTTCTGGTTCTCCCTATAATACAAAGGGTCAATTCAGTGTATTTGGAACCCTGAGATATCCTTTAAGGTCCATTGCTAAATGTATACAGAATTCTTTGGTTCTAGACAACATAGAAATATCCCTTTCACAACACTTCCCATCTCCTTCCCTCTTTATAGCTTATTGCACTTACTGACTTCTAATATACTTGATATTTTATGTGTATATTTATTTTCCACCCTTCTTCTCCAAATACTAGCTCTTTGACAATACCAACTTTTTTATTTGTTTAATTTGTTTACCCAGAACCTAGAGCAGATACTTGTTGGAAGACTACCTTTGAAAATGAAAACAAAATACAGAAGACAGTAAGCAAATACTAACTGGAGTATGGGGAGAGAAGCTTTCTAACTAAAGCCTTCCTCAAAAAATTCATATATCATATAATTTGAAAAATCAACTATTAACTTCATAAACTAATTTTCTAAAGATTTTAAAATTTTATTTATTTGACAGACAGAGATCACAAGTAGGCAGAGAGGCAGGCAGAGATAGAGAGAGAGAGAGGAGGAAGCAGGCTCCCTGCTGAGCAGAGAGCCCAATTTGATGCAGGACTGGATCCCAGCATCCTGGGATCATGACCTGAGTGGAAGGCAGAGGCTTTAACCCACTGAGCCACCCAGGCACCCCATGAACTAATTTTCTGTAGAACTTAAAGCACTATCTAAAATGTACCTATTCACTTTCTTACTGTTATTGAAATAATGATCCCTTTCTTTCCATTTTATAGATAGGAAAATCATGGCAAGGAGAGACGCTCTGGGATACAGCAAATTAATTCAGGGCCTCTGACTCTAAGGGTTAGGTTTTATACACTATTTTAAACCAGTTTGTATTTTATAAGCCATAGTGGTTTAGTGCTGAATTGCATAATATGCTAGAATTTGAAACCAATAAATAATGTCATTAGCTTAAGGTCTCTCTACTAGTAGATGGCCTTCTCAAAGAAATAAAAATAAAGAGCAATACAGAAAGAAGAAAGGTGAACACTTCAAAAGGCTAAACATGGTCATTTTTAAGTTTAATTTTAAAATCCGGATTGTTCTTTCATCATAATTGTATTGTAACTTACTGGCAGAAACAATGAGATTTAGTATACTACAGAAATGATGTAGGTCAGCCACAGCTCAGTAAGCTCTGGGCAAATTACGGCCTCTCTTTCCTCAGAGTGTCCCTTATCCTGAAAATATCTTCTGGATTAAAAATATCATTCAATAAATCATGGTTTTCAATATAAAAATCCAAACTATCAAAGTGCTAAAAGAAAACATTGTTAAGTCTTTCCATAATCTTGGCATGGGGGAGGGCTTTTTACCTATATGACTCAGTATCTAGTAGCCATAATAGGAAAGATTGCACTAAAACAAACAAACAAACAAAAAACACCTCCTGTATGGCAAAAATACATGCACCATAAACAAAGTACTTTTTAAAAAAGTAAACTAGGAAAGATATTTGCAATATTTTCATGTAGATAAAAGAATTTTCAATATTCATATAGATGAATGGATTATCTCCTTAATGTATAAATGTAAGAAATCAATAAGAAAAAGACCAAGAATCCAACAGAAAGAAGTATAGGGGACAAACAGACACATTATAGAAAAAGAAACACCTGAATTATCAAACACATTAAAAGATGCTCAGAATCACTCATAATAAGGAAAATGCAAATTAAACATATAGTGAGATATCATCTTTCACCTATACAACTGGCAAAAATCCAAAATCTAAAAAGATACTATTTTGTTGAGGCTGGGGATAAAGAGATATTTTCACATATTACCCGTGGGACTGCTCATTAATACGACCCTTCTGGAAATCAACTTGGCAAAATTTAAAATGAATGTAACCCTTTGAACCAGCAATTTTACTTCTGAGAATTTATCCTGCTGAAAACCAGCACATCTACAAAATGATTAATTGTACAAAGTTTTTCACTAGAGCATTGTTTAGAATCATGAAAACTCTTTATAAGTAGGGACTGGTAGAATAAACTATGACACATTTATGTAATGGGATACTGTGCAGCTGAATAAAAAAGTTAAGGTAGCTCTCCCTGGTTTGATATGGAAAGCTCTCCAAGATACACTGGAGAATGTAAGGTTGAGAACTGCATTGAAAAATGTGAGATTGACCAATCAGGAATAATCTCATATGACTTCCAAATGCCTAGAGGAGTACCTGGCACATAGAAAGTGCTCGGTAAATTTGACTGACTAAGTACTATAGTAAAAGAAGTTTTGCATGCCAAAAAAAAAAAAAAGAATAATTTCAAATGAAAGTAAAAACAAAAGTTTCATGGCAATGATAAATGGTTCCGGAGCTCCTCCATCTTGTAGCCACTGGCGCAACTAACATTTCAGCAGATGTGGTAAACCAGTATTTGGCTTCCTTGGGACTCTATCACCTTGAACAATAAAATGCGTTAGGTTATTCTTCCCTAGCTCAATAGCATTCTTAAGAAGTTATTAAATAGCTGCTCCTTTCTAGGCCCAATGGAGTTACTAGTAAAATCTAAAATGACATTAAAATGTTGCAATCATGGCATTGTTAACAATAACTAAATTATGGAAAGAATCCAAATGTCCACCAACTATGAATGTATAAACAAGATGTACTCAGCCATCAAAAAGAATGAGATCTTGGGGGCGCCTGAGTGGCTCAGTGGGTTAAGCCTCTGCCTTTAGCTCAGGTCATGATCGAGCCCCGCATCAGGCTCTCATTGGGGAGCCTGCTTCCCCCTCTCTCCCTGCCTGCCTCTCTACCTGCTTGTGATCTCCATCTGTCAAATAAATAAATAAAATCTTAAAAAAAAAAAAAAAAGAATGAGATCTTGCCATTTCCCACAATGTGGATGGAGCTAGAGTGTATTATGCTAAACAAAATAAGTCAGCCAGAGAAAGACAATTACCATATGATTCCTGTCATATGTGGAATTTATGAAAAAAACAACAGCAGAGGAACATAGGGAAGGGCAAAAGAGAGATAGAGAGAGACACAGAGAGAGAGAGAGAGAGAAACCATAAGGGACTCTTTAACTATAAAGAACAAACTGAGGGTTTCTGGAGGGGAGGTAGACAGGGGATGGGCTAAATAGGTGATGGGGATTAAAGGGAGCTTGTGATGAGCACTGGCTGTTGTATGTAAGTGATGAATCACTAAACTTTACTCTGGAAACCAATATTACACTATATGTTAGCTAACTAGAATTTTAAAAAATAAATAAAATGTTGCAATCATGAACTTTTGGGATAAATTCCATTTAAAAGCCCAGGGTGAGGGGTGCATGGGGGCTAAGTTGGTTAAGGGGCTGACTTTTGGTTTTGGCTCAGGTCATGATCTCATGAATCATGGGTTACGAGATCAAGCCCAGCATCATGCTTGTTCCTCGGAGGGAAGTCTGCTTAAAGATTCTTTCCCTCTGCCTTTCCCCTCCTGCTTGCACTCTCCCCCGACCCAAATAAATAAATAAATCTTTAAAAAGAAAAAGCCTGGGTTTATTCCCCATATGATGTAATTTCCATGTGTTGAATAGAGATCTGGTTACCCACCTGTTACTGTATAAGAAGAAAACCCTTTTCTGTAGGAGTTTAGGTGTATGAAATTATTAAAAATAATGAGTATAATATATTCATTACTAGATAACATTTATCAAGGTAGTCAGGTGGTATATTCAGTATGCAAGATTATGAACATGATGCAAAATATAGCATCAGGCTGATGATGTATGTTGAATACTTGGGGGTTCCTAAAGGAGAAGCCTATATAAACAGTATATTATATTAATTATAAGTTTAATAACAGCAGTCTAATTTTTGTATAATAAGCAACACATTTATTCACTGGTCAGAAATTATAGCCTTAGTTCAACAAGCTGTTTCCCCAAAAGTTTCCTCATTTACAGTCAGAGTGTTATTTGGAACAAGCTATAAAAGTTCCTAAATTTGATTCCCCACTTCTTTTATCCTATTATTATTATTATTATTTTGGTAAACAGATAACTGGTGAGTTATCCATTCTGTGTAAGAATTTCTTCCTCTGGGTTGTGATTTATTTCAGGCAATCATTTTAAAACATGGAGAAAAAAAAAATTGGAGGAACGTAGGAACGAAGTCTTGATTGATTGTTTATTAATAAACACCTAATATGCTCTGGGTATTTTGCTAGCACATTAAAGATAGAGATAAACATAGTCCCTACCCTCAAACATTTCAGTTTTTTGGGGAGAAAGGAAAGTAAAATCCAACTAGTTATGACATAGGATAGTAACTGCTATCCTTGAATTCAGCATAAATAGCTATGTGGGAACAAGGCATGGGACCCTAACCTTTAATGAGAAGGCTCAATAACAAGTTTAGAGGAGATGATGCCTGAGCTGAAACTTGTAGAACAGGAGGAACTGATCAGGCAAAGACTAGAGAGGATGGAAAGAAATACCAGGTAATGGTAAGAGCAAAAATACAAAATATAAAATTAAAAAAAATTTAAAATTACTGAGAAAGGTAGAATATAATCCATTCAGAGAACCATAGGTGGTTCCCGACAGAGTACTAGGTAATGTTTGGGAATAGCAGAAAATGAGGTTCCAGAGGTGTATAGGGCCCATCACCACAAAGTGGTGATGGAAGCACAGCTCTAGGTAAGATGGTCAGGGAGGGCTGAGACCTAAATGAAGAGAAAGAGCCAGCCATGCAAAGCTCAGGGAGAAGAGCATTCCCAGCAGAGAAGAGCACTCAGTGTACAGGTAAGTCTCTTCCAAAGAGTGCTTAAAGAGCTAGGGAAACTGATTCCTGGGTGTCAGAGATGAGCAGAACAATTCCAAAATACTATTCCCCTGACTATTATCTAATCTCTTTTGTTGTCTCTGGAACCATGGCTCTTTCCCATCAATGAATTCATTCAGTCCCTGTAATCAACTCTGATTAGTGTTGTTTAACATCAATCTTTTCTACTTTTTTTCAAAGAAAGATACCAATCAGTTCTGCACACCCCTGCTTGTTAAAAGCAGCACCTCTCCTGCTGACTTACCGTTCTCTTAATCAAAAGGGCAGGAGGAAGCAGTTGGGATTCACTTTTCTTTTTTTTTCTTTCAAAGTACACAAATGTCAACTTCCTTGAGGATGTTTGGCATAGCTGAGCTCAGTCATGTAATGTACAAAGTCAGCTGCATCAAAAGGCTGCAGGCTGCCCACTGCTAAAATGGAGGGAGAAAAGGAAACCAAGGGCTTCTCTGAAGTGTGAAAGAGTGCATAGGCCACTGTCATATGTGTATTTACACTGAGGACATGCTGAGCTGACAAGGGAGTTTAGAAAACGTAAACCTCTACCACTACACTTCTGTGTTTTCACCTTTGAAACTCTGGAGCAGCATTTTCTCCCTTTCCTATTTTTATAGTTGCACCCAGCCATGTAGTTTTCATATAGCTTTGTAACAATCCCAAGACGTGGCCATTTATGTGTATTTAAAAATTATTTTCACTACCAGTCCTCCAACATCTATGTGAAGGGCCTAATTCTCCTTGCCTCTATAGACTTGAAAGTGTTAGCCCCTGTAACAGGTAGCCGCACCAGGCTGTTCACTCATTTCATTCATTCATTCTTTCATTTATCCATCCATTCATTCAATTCTCTTACTCTTTTTTTTTTTTAAATGGGCCAGTTAATTCTCTTACTCTTTTAACAAAAACTATCATGTGGCTTCAATATGACAAACCATTGTCAATAATTCCTGTTGGAAGATGCTTCTAACAGTTAGAAGCAGAATGTAAGTTTTCTAAAGAGTTTATTACCTTATTTTTTAAAAGATTTATTTATTTATTTTAGAACGAGAGCAAGTGAGAGAGAGAGAGAGAGAGAGCGCGCGCACGCATATGAGCAGGGAGGAGGGGCAGAGAGAGAGCCAGACAAGCAGACTCCCACTGAGCAGGGAGCCTGATGCAGGGCTCAATCCCAGATCCTGATATCATGGCCTGAATCAAAACCAAGAGTCGAATGCTTAACCAACTGAGTCACCTAGGCGCCTCAGGTTTATCATGTTAAACTATAACATAACTTGGTTTCAGAAATTAGTAAAAAGTCTGGAAATAATATTTATGCACATGTCTAAACCTTAACACACATTCCCATCAAGCACAAAAATCATCATTTATGGTTATGGTCCCTAAACAAAGTTACAACTTTGTTGTTATTTAATATACGTAACAATGTCAAGCTGGTAATGGTTCACAAATAACATTTTGTGTAACTTCATCATTGTTCTAAAGTGAACACTTAAGTTATGAGGAGGTATAAGGTAACATTGCTCAGCGTTTCAGCCAGAGCTAGAGTTCAAGCGACAAATTCATAATCTAGGAACTTCTATTTTACATGATGACCACTTATTAGGTAGGGATGAGGAGTAGAAAGGAGGGGAATACAAAGTCTTAGCGTCACTAATATGGAGGGACAAGGAGAGATGTGAGATGCTATAACAAAACAAAACAAATCAAACAAATCCTGGTCTAGAGAAAAACTCACTTGAAATGCCTCTGAATTCCTGAGAAGAACACGAAAGAAAGGTATATATGGGATCACTTTTATATGCAATAAACTGATACATCATTTCCTCTTTCCATGTGTTTAAAAAAAATCTCTTAGAGCAATGTTTCCCAAACTTCCCTGGTCGTACTGATCGACTAGGTTTCTTGTTTCAGATACAAATACTGAGACTGTTCCATGGAAGTTTCTGATTCTCTGTCTGAGGTGGGATCCAGAAATGTGCATATTTCACAGATAACCCTGATGATTCTTAGGTTCAAGGATGCAAGAAACACTGTCCTAGAGAAACCTTTGCAAGAGCAGCTAAAAAATTCTTCATTCCTAATGAATCATTGCGTTTCAAGATGTTAAGCAGGTGCAGACTCTCAGAGCAAAACTACAAACTCATATGTTCCTTTAAAATAGCTTTAGATATATTTACTGAGTTGTAGGGCTTTTAGCAATAGCAAAAAGCCAAATGGGGTTCTTAACTAGTTCACTCCCACTGAAGCATCAACTTCTAACTCCCAAATATCAATCTCTGATTAAAAAAAAAAAAGCCTGAGCTAAGTAAACATCCTTAATTGTAAGCAGGGTTTCTTTTTTGTTGTTGTTGTTTTTATTTAATTGTCTTTCAATCTGGTGGATCAAATTACTAATTTCTATCCTTTTGGAGGTGATCTTCAGAAAAACCAGTCTGCTTCTGTTGCATCCCAGACATATTAACAATAGTAATAAGAAGAAACCATACCAAACAAAAATAACTCATAATAGAAAACTCCACATTGGAGCCCAGTACCCTTCCTGCTCAGTGAAACATCTGTCTTCCCCTTTTTGACACTCAGAAATAAGCCCTTTCACATCATCTCACCTCTCTGATGAGTTATTCTCTTTCCTTCCAAATTCTGACTGAGACAAAACTCTTCTGCTCTTCCAACTACCTTTTAGAAAAAGGCACAGTCAGAAAACACTGTCTAAGATGAGCTCCCTTCCTTGTGTCTTTCAGTCAGACCCTTATTAAATGGATACCAAGCAAACCAACCAAAAAACAAAAATACTCCTGTCACTTCTTTTGCAATAATTCCACAATCTTGAGGAAAATTGAATTTTGGGGAAAAGAATAGTCCACACCCTCTTATAAGCTTGAGAGGGAGGGACAATGACTGTAAAGAATGTCTTTTAATTGTGGTTGTACTGTAGTTATATTAAGAATTGCACAATTAATTCCCACTATCAAATTAAACTGGTAAACGGGCCTAGATTAAAAACACAAGTTTGCTCTGCTTATTTTCCTCAGTTATATACAAAGTAACAATAAATTCAGCTTGCCATAACTACTGTATTGTTACTTTGGAGGAAAAAAATATTTTTCTGTTTCTCAATATTTCATATTGAGATGATCAAGACCATGCTCAGTGATATATGTATTTGTAGGGCTGTGGCTGTGGTTAAAATAAGCACCTAATTTAGTAGACTATAACCCTTAGAAACTTAAAACACAAGAATTTTTCCAACTGTGTCAGGGTGTGTCTCTTGAGTAGGGTAGAGGCTAAGAGACAGAGAGGGGTACAGCCTGCAGCAGGAAATGCACCTGACTGTCAGAATCTGGGAGGATCAGACAGCCTCAGAATAGCATTGGAGACAGTGCCCAGCGGTAGCAGTGAGGTAGGGATTCTTGAGGCACAACGGAAAGATTATAGATGGTAGATGGCCATGGCTTTAAGAGTCTATGTCCACTGGCCACAACAACATTGGCAGTCAACATTTGCAAGGTCTCTTTAATTATGCCAGTGACCAGAGCTGGCCTCTTGGATTGGGCTAGAACGACAACTGATAAGCTGCCCTAGCCTCCTTTGGGAATCCAATGATAAAGCCACAGCAGCAGCAGCAAGAGCCAGAGCACAGCTTTGACCTGCAGCTCCTGCCCATCAAAGAGCTTGCCCTGTCTGCTCCCACTGACAGGCAGATAAATACAGAGATCTGTCGGCAAGTACATATTTATGTATATCTACGGCTCCTTCATACAAACCTACAGAGAATGCATAACAACTTCCAGTGGTGTAACACATTCACCCACTAATGGGGTGAGACCCATTACTCACAAATGGGTGAAAAGAAGCATCAACATTCAGGTCTTAACCCCAGTTTGTGGGCAGAAACCTGTCATTCCATTGCAGGCCGATAGGTCTCCTATTCAGACAATCCTTGTTTAATTTTCTAAACACCCTTCCTCTAAATGGTGCTACTCCACACTGTGCAGACAGACAGGCTTGACAAGCAGAGCCATCAATTTTGCATTCCCTATGCTAACTGCTGGGAAAAATTAGACCTAGTATATATCTGGGACTGCTGGCTGGAGAGGCAAAAGAGTTTGATACTTAGGAGGTATTTTCTACATTAGAGACTCAAAACTTCATGGAGGGTTGTCCCTGTTCAAAATACATATAGGTGGGGGCACCTGGGTGGCTCAGTCAGTAGAGCATGTAGACTTTTGATCTTGGGGTTCTGAGTTAAAGCCCCACATTGGGTACAGAGTTTACTTAAAAAAATGCATGAAATCTGGAGTGTCCAAGAAAGTATACCGATGGTCTACCATGGGGCATACATTATGCTAAACCCAAAAGATAGAAAAGTAAGTTCTGGTCTTATCTAAAAAGGAGATCTGAGTAGGCAAAAAAACCCCAAAAACCAAAAACCAAAAAAGAAACAAACAAACAAAAAACCAAAACACCCTCAAATAACTATAGCATTAAATGGGGCACTTACTTTAAGAATAGAACATAGTAATACGTACATACAATTTTTGGTCAATGGAAAGTTGAATATAGGTGTGATACGTTGGCAAAATGGTTACTCTTCAAGAAGTGTCAGAACTGTCCCATGAAAGGCCAACTGGATACATGATTGATAGTGATGGGTGACTAGACACACAGCAAAGCACACATTAATGAGCATTGTTTCTCATAACGAAGTGTGAGAATTCCTTTGGTGTCTCTGAGATTGCCTCAGGTCTCAGAAGGTGAGACTTCACCTTCAGGGTGAAGACAAAGCTTAGAATGGTCTTGAGATTTCTGCTAGCATATAGTCTGTCGGTATTGATCTAGCTGAACTGAGGAAGGGAGGGAGAAAATGGAGGAAAAGGTTTCTATTGCTATTTAGGAGTCAGTAGTGAGAGCCGGGAACTATGTAGAACTTCCCCATGGGGGCAAAAAAAAATATAAAAAAGCACAGAGATGGACAGAAAAAAACAAAACAAAGCAAAACAAAACCACCACCACCACCACCACAACAACAACGACAGCAAAAATAAAAAAGAACCTTCCTCCTGAACCCCCTTGAGCAGATCAGAAATTTATGATATTTGAGATTTCCTGCAGAGTAGTGCATATCCAGGACTCACAAATGGGAACCCAGAGGTGTTTGTGCCCCCTGAGTTTATTCCCTGCAAATGTTGAGAGCATATTATGTTGTTCAGGGATATAATAAAGCCCTCACTGGTCAGAGGCTTGAGTGACCCTGAGAGTCCATTCTCCAATCTTGTTCTGCCTTATAAGTAGTAACCAGCTTCACTAAAATCAACCCAAAAGGTCAGGAGGACCCTGCAGTTAGGAGATATTTTCCAGTTAAAGTGATGGTTAAGTGGGACCAGGGTTAGGGCTGGTAGGGAAGAGATGAGCAAAATGTTGTTAATGTGTTTCTGAAATATCACCCCCCACTCCTTTAAAAAAATCTCCAGTCAGGACTACATTTGAGTTTTGATTGCTCTACATCTGAATGACTACAATTTTCTCCCAGCTGCCATCTCTGGCTGGACTCTTCCGTCTCAAACCACTCCGCACATTATAGCCAGGTCAACTCCTAAAACACTGCTTTCATTATTTTGGCTTGCTCAATTATTCAGCAAACCCTTATTGAGTCTTAATTGTACAACTATATGTTCTCATCACCCACAAAGAATAAATTCTGGATTCCATATGCCTTTCGAAATTCGTACCTTAATTTTCACCAACATGGATCTCATCTCTAATTTCATTACTTTCTGTGCACACCAACTTCATTCCCACAGCCATGCCTTCTTCCAGTTTGAAAGTTTTCTTCATTCTCACCCCTTCTTTGTTTTCTGACATCACACCACAGCAGTCTGTATTTCCTTCTTCCCAAAAGCCCCTTTTTCCTCCATTTTTCAATGCTCAGCTTTTATATATACATATACATACATAGCTAAAGCTCTCCCTCTACTATGAAGACTTCCATGTACTAGTACAGGCAACCCCAATGTGAATTCTTGTAGCAGAAACTATCTTTCTCTATTGCTCATTTTGGTGCATAATAATAGGCTAGTAATTTCCACTTAATTAGTTTTAGGATCTAATTACTAATCTCTGCAACAAGACTACACAAACTATAAGCTCCTTGTAAGCAGGTATTATATTTTTGATAATCAGTAACACTGTTAACTATTGTGACAGATATTAATTAAGATTATCATCATACTTGTTTCTAAATTTAAATTGTACCTCTTCCCTTTTTTAAGAGTCAAAAAAATAGTGACAATAAAGGGAACACAGTAAATATATCAACATACAATGGTTAATGATCTTCACTGGCTACAACAATGTTGCATTTCTGTTGGTTCCTCCCCTTCTCACATGCAATATTTACTATTGGACATACTCCTCCCTAATGCCAATATTGCCCAATTAAATTTTACACTAATTAAGATTTGGATGTTGTTTGCACCAACCTAGAGGTAGATCAGCTATAGGGCAACTGAGACCAAGTTCAGGATATAAGATCTCTGAAAATTCAAGGAGCTAAGGACCACTGTGGGAAGCATAGCAAATAGTTCAACATGCAGTCAGCCAAGGTTGAGTGCTACTTCTTACAAATAGAGCTTGATAGCAGCATTACTTATTATTGATATAATATTGTTATAGAGATATTTTTCTCAAAATATAACAACAACAGAAAGGGGAATGTGAACAACAGGACATGAAGATGAAAATCGAGGTCAGAACCGAGGACATCAGATTAAAATGTGAATGGATAATGAATCACTTATAAGATTAAAAATGAAATTTTGAATGGGAAAAAGGCATAGATAGAAGCATAGAGAACACAGTTCTAAAGATGGTATTCATGGTTCCATGAAGGAAAAAATGAAGCAGATAGAGGGATAAACTTACTATATCTTTTGGATATGAGTATAGAGAGGTTTAAATCAGTCAAAAAGATAAAAATAACTTGGAGAGTTTGGACTGGAAGACTGAGAATAATAGTCAGGGATAGTGAATACAGTGACCTAGGTAGAGAGTGAGAATATCAGGTAGCCAGGACTATGACCTAAGTGAAAAGGGTGTAAGTAGAACATTCATTCATTCACTCATCCTACTTTTATTTATTGAGCTTATAAAATAATTTATTGAGCTATAACGGTGAACTGATCAATAGATCTGGACTAGACTGTGCTTAACAGAATCCATAGTTAGTAAGGACTTAAACGATAAATGAGAGCAACTCAGGTGAGTAGGTAATAGGAGTGAGTCCAGCATCTCAGTAATTGTGTATCAAGTACCTAAAACCAGTGTTAAGGCTAAACTTAGAACCAAACCCACTCTGTTCAAAGTATGAATTCCTCATATAGTCTCTGCTTATGAAGATATTGAGATTAACATGAAGGTGTCGCTTAAGCCCACAGCTGGGGTAAGCAAGCCTTCCTAGGAAGATGGGGTGTGTGGGTGTGTGTTTGTATACGTGGGCATGCACACAACTGTGTAGGTTTTTTCCTAACAGGTATTAACCATAACTTTATAGGAAAGGAATAAATGATGAGGAAGATGATAATGGTGAATGTAACAGGAGCTAATGTTTGAGTGCTTCCTATATACCAGATATTGGCTAAAATATTTTTACATTCATTAGATCATTTACTCCCCACAATAATTTTATGACGATGGTATCATCATCCCCATTTTACAGATTAAGAAACTGATGTAGTGAGAATTAGGTTTTCCAAGCTCACACAGCTAGTGAGTTGGTAGAACCCAGGCAGTCTGCCCTCTTAATCACTCTGCTATGCTGCTTAAATCCAGAGGAACAATAGGAGGATTGTATTATCTCAGGTCAGAGCTTGTCTATTGTCTACATAATATCTTTTTACATTCCCATAAATATAAATGATTTGAGGATACTCTTACTAAAGCAGTAGCTCTTCTCAGAAATGTTTAACAATGGCATATTATGTTGTTCAAGAATATAATGAAACTGCAGTGGTAACAGATGAGAGGGATTTGGCTCTTGTGGACTTTAATTTTCATTATGCTATTTAAACCATAAAGAAATAGGCCAGTTGATATGGAAAGTGACAATTTTAGTTTCAGTCAGCCATGCTGTGTGGGTTCAGCTCTCTACCTCTTCCTCCTCCATTTCTCTATAGTGTGACATAAGGGCTAATAAGATGACTATAGAACACATTTACCTTATGAGAAATCACAAGTTCTATTCTTACTGTGATTTTCTTAGCCATGATAATTCTGTTGGAATTTCTTATTAAGACAGCATGATGAATCCCAAGCCCAGGGATTCATCACGAGAGGGACCAAACAAAATACCAGCACCCTCCCGGTTAAGGAAGTTTGGACTCCAGTGTCCAATTCTGTAGTGTCTACTCTTTACAAAGTTGATTGTTAACGTAGGACTATGAACATAAAATTTTCATTAAGAAACAAACAAAAATCCATACTTAGCTTTAACTCTTTCTATATAACCTGTATCTTTCCAGGTACTAAGACTATTCAGTACTATTATTTTCATAAGTGATCTGCATCAAAACAGAGAGGGGGAAAAAGTAGGGCAAAGACTTACTGGCTGTAGAATGACTGCATGTGTAAGTCTAAAATCCCTACTTTCTAGTCTCAACATGCTAGAAAAACCGACCTTAAATTTGGTAGAGAATATCTTCCAAGTAGACAAATGGGAACCCCCGACCTCTGAACTCGTCAGGGATTTCTGGCCCCTTTTACCATTTGACCTTCAATGAATAATATAGCCGCTTTTGGCCCTTAGCCTGTACTAGCTACAAAGGTGACTGATACCTTCCATATTTTGGGATAGCTTATCACCTCAGCCCCTGGAGTGATTGAGTATTTATAGACACAAAGATAGAAATATAAAGCGTGTATGTATAGGCAGGAGTCCCCTAGAGGTGGCGATTAGGACCAGGCAGTAATTTTAGCTTGAAGTTCCTATGACTTAAATAGCCACTTGAGCTCTGATCTTGCAGTTTACGATGTCAATAGAACCCCTAAATGAAATTACAGCCTTCTGATACGCAGCAGGATATCCTTTCTTTGCCATGCAATGTACACGGCCGGGAGAAATTGCTCTGTATACGGAGTTCCACTAAAGCAGAATTTATCATAAGGCTGCTCTGCTAAAATATCATTATGCTGTTATTCACTGGATAACACATCTAATGACTCGGGGTGCACTTGATAGCCATGTTTCAGTGAACACAGACGCACGCCCTGATGTGAACTGGGCACTCCAGTGCTTCAAAGCACTATCGATTTCAATTCTACCATAATTTACACCTGGCTTGTTTTGCCAATAGCTTGAACCCATGCTAACAGTGGAACATACACATATGAGTATTAGAGAAATCAGAAATGAACTGTATAGCAAAAATGCATGCAGCAAACATTCTAGGATTCTGCCTTTATAATAATCTCCCTTGATGCTAATTAAGTATTCCACATGGTTTTCTCTGTTATGCATGGGGTTTCCTGTGTTAGCTCTGTCCCATGGCTGCTGGTGATAGGGAGGATAACCTCTTCCACTTGTACAAACTGTGGGTATTTTTGGGGTAGCATCTGGGTGCCAATGATCTTGGTTCCCCCGTCATTTGGTACAACGACTGGCCCATGATTGCTGCTCATAATCATCATCTTCTCTAAGGCTCCTCTTCCTCTCTCTGTTCCATAAATGTCATATACCCTAAGGATCTGCTCCCTTTTGCTCTCTGTCAATAAATTTTCCTTGAGAAAAGTCCACTCCATAATTTTAACTGCTACCGTGATGGTGACAATTCAGATGACTGCCCAACTTCAGTCTTGCTGACCTATCTTCAGCTTTCCTGACTAAATCCAATGGCCTACCAGGAATCTGGATGCCCCCTTGACATCTCAAAATAAACACATTCAAAAGCAAATTTATCATCTTCCCCAGCCTACAAAACCTGCTGCTCCTCCTCTGAGCTTTCCTTGCCTAGTTGTGTAAGGCAGAAACCTGGGAGCAATCCAAAATGCCTTCTTCTCTCAATACCCAGCCCGAAGGTTATTAGATTGTGCTCATTCTGTCTCTTATCTCTTAAACGTGTCTCCTTCTCCCTATTCCCACAGTTACTGTCCTAGTTCAGGGCTTCATTGTTTCTTGTCTGAACAATTTCAGTTGCCTCCTAACTCATTTTCTTGCCCCATTCTCCCACTCCTCCAATCCATCCTCCAGCCTGCTGCCAGGGCGATCTTCCATAACACAGTTTGATCATTAACCTTCCATACTTAAAACTTTCAATGGCTCCCCAAATGCCATAAGATGAAGCTAAAACTTCTTTGCATGGTGATCAGGGCCCAACGTGATTGTTCCCGGACTACCTCTACAGCACCATTTCTCCCTCCTCCTCTGCTAAACATCAGTGACACTGATTCTCGACTCGCCATGCTATTTCCTCTTGAAGTGCCTTTGACCCTGCAGCCTTTCCTCCCTCTGACCATCTGGGAAAATCCGTCAAGGCCCAGAATGGATTCATTAGCTCTTCTGTGAAGCTTTCCCTGATCCTCTGCCTCAAGGTACATTCAGCTGAACCCACACTACTGCACCTCCAAAGTTCCTTGAACATCCTTCATTTACGATACTTAGCATATGGCATCATCCCAACTTGCTTGCTTATCTGTCTCTCCTGTGGAGCAACTTGAGGTCATGTCTTATTCATCTTCGTATTGTCCCTGACAAAGTCAAAACCCTCATGACAGCATATAAAGACCTACATGCTCAGGCCTCACCTTCTTTACATTATCCCCTACCATGCTTTTCCTTGCCTACTCTGATTCTGCCACAAACACTACTCAGTTATCAGTCAAACTTGCCAGATACATTCTCGTCCAGGACCTTTTCACTTGGTGCCACTGTCAAAAATGCTTTTGCCTAGATAACTATAAAATTTGTTTCTTTGAACTTCTCAAATGCTGCCCCCTCAATGAGGTATTCTTTCTCTCTCCAATTTAAAATTGCAACTTCACCCCTCACACACACTCACTCTCTCTCCTCCTTCGTTTTTCTCTGTGGCAGTTATCACTATCCAGCACGATATCTTTGACATATGTATTTGTTTATTGTTTTTCTTCCCTGACTTAAAAAGGAAGCATTATGAAGACAGAGACTTCTGTTTGTTTTGTTTACTATAGTATCCCAGGTGTATGGCATGTGCTCCCCTATAGATACTTGTTAATAAATGCATTGATCTTTAGTTTCTAGAATAATACCTGACACAGAGTAGGGGTTCAAAGTGCTTCTTGAATTAATAAATAAATGAGTGAGTGAATGAATTAATGTTAAATCCACACTTTATGAATGTGCTAAAGAATAGTCTTTGTAATCTGATCCTCATAACACCACCAGTAAGTGTGTTGAGTGGGTAGTAGTATTCTCATTTGACAAATGAAGTAACTGTAAGGTTAGGAGCCTAAATTAAGACTGCATAGGTAGTTTAAGGTTTGCTACTCTTTTCATTTCAGTACTAAAAGGTAAAGACAATTCTTTGCACTCTGTTCATGATGTAGCTCTAACATTTATTACACTATTTTGGTTCCTCTTGACTAGGAAGGCAATTAACAGGAGGTGCAAGGTGCTAATACCTTTTATTACAATTTGTGTCTTTCCTTATGAGGTGCCTTTCATAAGACAGATCCTTTTCTTTCATTTTCAAAAGTGGATTAGGCACTCATACAATTTTGCCCCTCGGAGTGGTTTGTACATGGCTACCCAAGAGGACATCAGGCTACAAATCCTGCCAGAATGAACTGGAAGGTGAGTGTGGCACTTGTATCTTGAGGATGAACAGGTTGTTTGATGCCAAGTTTGTGCTAATGGAGGTGTCTTTAATGTGTTAACACCCAAAGGAGAACAAATTCAACAGCAAAACATTTCGGTTTTTGGCATGTCTATGGAGAGTTAACTTTCCATTGTTCAAGGGTTAATTATCCATTATGTGAACCTCTTCTCTTTCTCCCTCTGGCTGCTTACATCTAGGAATTCAGTTCACTAAAGGATAAGTAGGGAAAATAAAAAAGATGCAAATGAAACTACTACATTTCATTTATACACATTAGAAGCTCTAGAAAAGAATTTGGTGTAGGAAACAGAATTAGATGTAGTTTGAGGACTGCCAAGTTGACTGACCATTGACAACAGACAAAATCAAAGCACATTTTACACAATATCTTGTGTTTTTTTTTTCAGTTATTGTTTATCAGGGTTGGTTTGTAGGATATGAAGTTACTCCCTGAATGTACTTCATGTCAGCCAGGTGCCATGTAAGGTGCTGGAATTTCTCTTCTCCTCTGATATCCCCAGAGCACTAACAGTGCCTTAGTGTACTGTGGCTTAATGAATGAAGCAGCACCAAGAGATCCCACCAATTTCTCTACTCATCCATGAGAAACAGCTGCACTTAGCTATCTTCGCTATTATTTGCATAAAAAGGGTCACTTAAATTAGTGTCTGTTAAGATAGGGCAAATGATTTGGCTGCCCTTCCTTTTGCCCCTTTCTTTATTGTGCTGTCTGGCCTCACACCCCCACTATCTGGTTCACAGGGCATTCTGAGGCAGTCTTTATGCCTGTCCATGTCTGACATCAGCCTGAGCTCCTTAGATGTTGCATCTGAAGAAAGGAAGAACCACTGGTTGACTGTAAGTGAGTAACTGGTAAGCTGGAGAGGCCTTTGGTCAATATGATACATTCTAGGTGAGTCTGGTCCTTTCAGACTCCAGGAGTGCAACAAGCTGGTATGTAGCCACCCTCAAGAGTCCTGGAAAATGGATGGAACTACTGCAAGTTTGAGACCCCATATTCTGTCAGGAATGCCCTTTGAGTTTTGGAAATTTGAGACTGTACCTCAGCAGACAGCAGCAGGTGCTATCAGCACGTCAGATCTGATATGGGAACTTAAGGGATTCAGGTAGAGAAGAATCTATTGATTTGTTTTCTGGACATAGCCCTTTTGTTATGATAAATAAGACATACACATTGCCAATGCACTGATGTATAGATACTCATTAATCACCTACTCACTGATCCTCCACGCAGACTGAGCAATTTGACATTGGTTGGAGGGAGATGAACATAAAATGTACTACCTGCCTTCTAACCACCTGTAGTTTCACATCTATAAAAAAACTTCAGTTCAAAGCAGTATATGACAAGTGCCAATGAAACCTAGAGATTTTTTTTTTTTTAAAACCTAGAGATTTTAAAAATGCTATCCATGTCAGAAGGGGAAGTTAGCTTTTATTTGCATTATCATAAACAGCTTCAGAGAAACAAGTGTGACTTGGCAAGCCACGATATGGCTGGGTGTCTTAAAAAGGTGTATGAAAAATTATAGTTGCCGATGCTGATATGTAAATACAGCATCAAAGTATTTAGCGTAGAGATAAGTAACTGAGAAACTGGAATAAATTGGGACATTTTATATAAATTCATTCTTATAAAATAAAGTGAATTCATTAAATACAGCCTCAACTTTAAGATAATTAATAGCAATTTAATTTCTTTCTACTTAATTTTAACTACTTTATACACATAACAATTATTATTTTGAGATTGTACATAATAAAATTTAGGTTTATAACCTAATATGTATATTTGATGAAGGAGAATTACTCACCTTATTGGCTAACCAAATCTCCACTTTGGTATCTATACTGTTCATAAATATTTGTACAAAATTTCTGTGTTGTCAGTGTGATAAAATGTCAGCTACATTTCACTTAAGGTCAATCTGCAAAACCTCTGACTGAATTCCAAAGCAAGTAAGCCTAGCCAGTAGTCACTCCTGTTTTCAGTGGTTGAATATAGGTATGCCATTATGCAAGCATATATGCACTTACAAGCTAACATACATACACATTCAGATGATACAATGAATCAACCCCTTCTTTTTAACTTCTGAAAATACGTATCTTTTTAAAGGAATCATAAATATCAAAAAGCATTTTTAAATAAATAAGAACAATTTCTTATCGGTGTGATCATAAAGCGATGTCATTTTTGTCTAATTATGACTGCCTAATTAAATGAATGTAACATGCAGAAAGCACTTATAGCTAAAATGTGCACACAGGAAAATATACACTCCACAGCATACATCCTCTGAAATGACATTACAGTTTTTTGCGATGACCACTGATAAACTGAATTACTGATAGTATGCTATTAAGGTTTGTAACACAGGCATTGAAAAAAATCAGGTATTAATACAACAATTTAAACAGAAAGAAACACATCATTATATTGCCTTTCAGAGATGAACTGATCATATTTGGACTTATATACTCCAAATTAGCCGCTGAATTCTTCCAGAGCCACGTGGACCTCCAGATCTTGCCAATAATAAGGAGAATCTCTCTGGCAGGTTATATTTTTAAAATGTCATCTCTTGGGATACACTCTTAGATATTCATGTTTACCTATTCTCTGCTTAAAAATGCTCAGAAAATTTTACATATTAGATGTAGGAGATTTCAACATCAAAATGTTTTCAAAGTGTTAGAGATCCAGCCTGCCTTTGGTGTAGTCCTAAATAGACATCCTTACCAGAGACTTACAGATAATTCTCCTGGGAATCTACAGCCCGAGTGTTAACTGTGTGAAGTACAACCCACTACGTAGGTCTTGGTGGTAATGGGCTAAAAACTCGTTACATTTTTTATACTATATTTAAAAAATTTTAACACCATTTTCCTATTCAATCTTTTTCTTTAGAAAACAAGACTAATGGAAAACCCCCAAGAGACATTTTAACATACAAATAGTATGGCCATAATTAGCATGTCTAACTGAAATAGGCGAACTTTACCATTACGTACCACTGAAATGTTTATCATACCTATCCTAATAAAATGTGGAGACCGCTTCCTATCATGATGACAGGGGAGGAATTTGGGGTGCCTCACAAATCACAGGTATCGTGATATGAGCCTGACTCTGTTCTAGAGGTCATGATAGTCCTTGATGAGGCTGTAGCAGGGGTCAGCCTCTACAGAGAACTTTAGATATATGAGCAAGTGTGAGTTCTCTGGTTAAGAATCTGAATCGTCCAGAGTAGCAGACAAAATTCCAAAGCTAAGTACCAGTGGAATATGTTGGATGACTGCACCAGCTTGGACAAGGGTACACACAGCAGGCACACACAAAACACATCTGGTTCAATGTAAAATCGATAATTGCTACAGCATTTTCAACTTTTAGGAGGAATCTACTGGCAATGCGTTAACAGCAAGGATGACTAAAACAATAAAATTAGCATCTCTTTCCAAATATTTAAGAACATCGAGTAAGCGCCCCTTAGGCTGGGTTGTGGTTCTTGAAAGTTTTAGCCTATGAGAACCATATTGGGGACATCAAAGACTCCTCCCTCCTTTCCAAAGAGCAATTTACTTCAGATGCTGCCACACACTCAAATGCTTTTATGGCCACCATGTTTTTTTGTTTGTTTTTTTTTTTATTATTTTTTTCACTTCTAATATTTTGGAATATGCCAGATTCTTGAAATTGGAAGAAAGACAAGAAAATATGGTAAGATCAAATATCTTTGACAAGCAGTAAAGTAGGCACCTGATGGCAAAGGGCAAATACACATTCCAGCTGAAATTCCACTTCCGGGGAGAATGTAAGTTATTTAGTAAGGGCATGGAAGGCACACATTGGCTCTGAAAGCTCGTCTGTTGATTCTTCTGCTAGTCTCATATCAAACAGGATGCAACCACCCCCATTCCATTCCTTCGACAACGTCCCAGAGCACACTCAATCAGAGTCTCTTATATTGAGGACAATACTATATTTGGGTTTAATACTGAGAGGACAGTCATCTAGTTTTCCTAAGTCAGGATGATAAATTTCCCTGGAACCAAATAAGGATTCTCATTGCATTCTTCTATTTGATACCATGAATGCAGAAGAATAAAGAAGAGGGTGTGACAAATAATATTTTCCAAAGGTCGGGTGAGGGGAGGTTCCTTCACATTTAAAAGCAACCAGTTCTTAGCAAAGCAATCTTTAGAAGAACAGTATTAACAATATTCCTTTGCTATGCATCTACTTTTCTTTCCTGCTTAGCTGGGGAGGTAAGTATTCTGAGCAGAATGTAAATGTCCAGAATAGAGATGAGTGAAGTTGGTAGAGAGAAACTCCAAATGAACGATGAGTCTCACTTTCATTTCCCCCTCTTACCACCGCGAGAGCTACCTCCCTACCCTCACACACTCACCTACCTTCCTCCTCCCACAAGCATGTTTGCTAGGCATGTCAAGGCTGACATCCATCGGTGGCAGCATGAAGCCTAAGCCTGCAGGATCCTCCTGAGAACGGACTCAAGGCTCTGCCATTGTCTACAGAGTGCTCTCAGCTGTGCACACTAAAATCTTCATCATTCCGTTGAATTGTTTGGTAGCGTTTAAAAAAAAAAGTATATATTTTTTAAACACCCTTTATTTCCTGACTGCCTCAGAGACACCAAGAATAGAATCCTTGACACATCAAATTCTGGAACCTCACCACTCACCAGGACTGTGGTTCCTGATCCCAAGGAGTGTCGACTGAGAATCAGCACAGTCTCTTGAGAGTGTCCAGGCCTGGCTGCTAAGCTCCCTGCTCTGATTAGTTTGTCGAGTTCACAGTGTTCCAGAGTGCTGAAGCACAGAAATTAGGGAGGGGAGGTGGAAGGAAAATCACTGGAGCCTCTTACGATCTAACTTCCACTAACTGAGAGGAAATGTCTTATAAATAAACAACAGCAAGAGAAACAAAAAAACCCCATCCCGTCCTGCCAGAGGAATGTACATTATTGTCTCCCGACGGAAAACTTTACACCACACCAGAATGCAGCCATGTCTCCTGAAACTACCTCCCTCAAAACAGAAAGGAAAAGAGAATCAAGGAAAAAAAAAAAAAAAAAAAAAAAAAAAAAAAAAAAACACACACACACACACACCAAAAATGATTTTTTTTATCCCCTTGAATTCTGTTGGGAAGTTCATGTGAGTTCCCAGTAGACAAACTAAACGAAGCAGTTTCAACAGTGTCACTGTTCCAGGATTTCTTGCAGAGCCTGCTTATTAGCAAAATTTCATTTCTGCCCAGATCATTGCTGTGCCATCCGGACATTTTCAGAAGGGAAGTTCAGGGAAGCGGGGGAGGGTTCGACTGTGGAGGAGAGGAAGAAGAGAGGACAAAGGAACACTCCTGATGAACCGGAATGCCCTGGCCACGGCCATGAGAAAGCCGGCCCCCACCCACCGCCCGACCACTGCTTGTTGAGGACTTGGTGATGCAGTGTGTGTAATCTACTTACTCTTTCTGCTCGGGAGGCTGAGGTTCCTACATTTCCAGCTCATGCTGGACTGTACCGTAAGCAACAAGTGAAATGAGTTCAGTGATCTCATTCTAGTCCTTCGACTCCTGTCCACATCGCTAAGCGACTGCACAGCTTGGCACAGGCCAGGATGAGTCAGCAGTCTCTGGTCATGAGAGGCCAGGCCTAGAATAGCAGGGGGGTTTAGGTCAGGAGCAAAATGAAGCAGAAAGGCAGTCTAGATGGCAGGGCTCGGCTCTGCGATACACGGAGATGCTGCAGGGCAAAATGAAAGAGCCTCCTCGGCTGGGGGGGGGGGCGGTGTGGGGGGAGATGGTAGGATTGCAGAAAAAGGAGCAGCCAGGGAAAAACTGCCAACAGCTGCCTACCAAACACAACAAGAGCAAATCAAAGTATCACAGTTAGGAAAAAAGGGCACTGTGAGAGCCCTGGAGGAGAAAAGAGGTTCGTTAAGATTTCTAGAATACTTTTTTTTCCCCCTCCATGTGCTCCTGCACTTGATTTTGATTTAAGAACCAGTGGTTACCTATACACTATCCTGGCATTTTGATATTGCTTTCCCAATTTGGTAAGTAGCAAAACAAAAAATTAAAGGAAAGCCCTGCTGTTAAATAACAAAAAGAAGCCTTCTACTCCATAAAAGAATGTAATTATATAAAAGGACGTGCATTTGAGTCAATAGTGTCCTTGTATAACCTGTGAATACTGGTCACAAAATGGCTAAAGAGAAGTATTCCTTAAGTCAAGCTTGGGTGGGGGTAACAGAAGAGCTGAGAGAAAAGAGAGGGCCAAGTTCAATGACAAAATGCAAGGGACATATGACATGGTGTCCGTTCTTCTACTCAGTGGGGTCAGCATAGATGTCCATCATAAATAGAGGCTTCCCACCAACATGAGTTTCCAACATCTCTCCCTCTGCAGTGTTGCCGTAATACACTAAGAGGAGAGGGAAAATAAACTATCAGAAGGAAAGACAAGGTTCAATGTAAAAAATCAGTCAGTAACAGACATTTTGTTTGAGAGGAGGCAAACTGCCCTATGAGCCAATGGATAGGGAAAAATATTAGTATCTGAAACAACCTTAGAGGAGCCGTATCTGGATAAGGAGATTGAGGTGGAGACTGAGAATTATCAGCAAATAATAGTGATGACTCAAGTCAGATGGTGTGTAGCAAGAATGGCATGGGAAGAGAAGATCTGCAGAGCTGGGAAACACTAATAAAATATTTCTTTGACAAGGAATAATAAGGACTCAGTATACATTCCTAATTTTTATGTCTTAGAGATGCATACATATGTAAGATGTGTAAGAAAATGGAGAGTAAATCAATTTAGTTTTCATTCCAGAGTGTAATATGTTATTTCAACACATCTTTGTTAAATGCTCAGCCTTGGGCAGATGAACTTTCTAGCCTCGGTCTTCTTGTCTTTGAAATGGAATACTATCACTGTTGAATTATTTATAAGGACTGAATCAGCGTTTGTCGGTCCTTTTCATAGCAGTGTCTGTCACATGGTGAGCACTCAATAAATTGGTATTGCTTTTCTTTGATTATCATTTTCATAAGTGCCCACCGAAAGAGTCACTTCCAATGTTATTCCATTGGACTGAATGGAACCCATATGAAGGCCCCAGTAAAATGAGTTGGGTAACACTCCTCCGAGAACGCTGCTTTGAAAAGCTCATTTCTGTCTGGGGGTGTTAAACATTATCCTTGAACACAGAGAATGCTGAGAATCTATTATGTTAAAGTCCCAATTTGGGGTATCTATATTGTCAAAGCAGTTTGAAGCTTAACAGTGTCCAGTAACTAGGAGCCGAAAAAAAGAAAAGAGGGATTTTTAGAAGGTTCTCCAAAAGCAACAGGATAAAAGTGCTATTGGCCTTGACCGCATGATGAGGGTTTTTTACCAAAGGGGAAAACTTAGTCCGGTTGATCATCCCAGCCTAATTGATTAATTGTGGGTCTGACCATCTGGCTGATGAATGCTGACACCCAGCAGTGATTACTGTGTAACACAAATCCGGATGTGCCCTCCCTGATGCCTCCCACAATAATGGCAACTCTGAACTTAAGGTTAGTTTATTCAGGCCTCTTGGCTCAATCTCTTCATGGAACAGTGGTTGCGGCAGGGAATATTTTACTAGACCTGGTCAAGCATTATCTTCTCTTATTTCAGTTACCTCCTCCTTCCCAACTCCACGCCTACCCACTCCTGAGTCCTCTCTTGTCTATAATCACTTTTCATGCAAAGCATTCCATCTGTAGTTTTCATCATACTGTCGGATTCTCTCATTTCCGGTTGCTCTATTCTGAAAAATATTCGGTTTAAAAGACCTGTACTGCTTATTTCACAGGGAATCCTGTTGAGATGTTTTTACTGTATCTTCTTTGCTACTCTTTTGCTTTAAAGAAACCTGTGCTTCCAAATTCTATATATATATTCCACCTAACTCAGGAGCCTGATTAAAAGGCCCAAATGTTGTTCAAGTTCTCCATGAGGTTAATAGAACACAAGGGTTAATAGAAGATAATTCTTATATCTTGAACCTACTCTGTTCCTCAGTTAGGAGTGTCTTCTGGAGAAGACTCCAGAACATATTTCACTGCTAGAGAAGGAAAGTTAGGCTCCTGTAAATCACAGGGATCAATAGCAGCGCCACCAATCCATAGCTGGGGGTAACCTGCATGCAGGAGAGTTTGCCAAGCAAATCAAATCTGAATGCATAAATATAAACCCTGGGAGATTATAACCGAAGGTTTTATTATTTTTCGTGGGAAGGCACGGGGGAGTAAACGGACACAAACTGTCTTGCACAAGCTTGGCCAATGAGTCACAACCGAGCAGGATCATCCATTTCCCCTCTTTTTCCCAGACTGATTTCCATCTCAAAATTCATCATGCTTCTTGTTCCCCACAGATGCTGAATTCTTCTATGTTCCAGGCTGGGTTAGTGTTAATTTTCAGTAGAGGATGGCAATAGCACACTGAACTGCAGAGTTCCAGACTGGGAACTGGGAAATGTTTCTGGCCTGGCTGTCGGTAAACAACTATGTGTCCAGGGCAAGTCAAGTCCCTTAACTCCCCATGTCTCAGTCTCTTCATTGAAAAATGATAGGGTAGGACCACATGAGCTCCATGGTCTCTGCCAATACTAAGATTGTATGGTCCTATAGCTCATTTCCTTTTTCTCTCTGGCATCGAATGCTCAACTGCTCTGCTTATAGTCCTTTCTCTGCTCTCAATTACTGATGGAAAAATAGCTCCTTCATTTGCTGCCCGGTATTTGGTATTTGTAACCCCCCCTCCCTTTTTGATGCTAGCTATTTGGAGTCAGAAACACGAATCTAACCAGATAGATGCTTTAAATGTGAAGGCGTTTAAGGAGAATAGCTTTCCCATGTAGAGCATTTAGTGTAGCTCTGCATGGAGGAAGCCAGCCATCCAAAAGTGGAGCAAAGGGGCCAATTCACAAATGAGAGGAAGCCTTTCATAATAAGAGTCTCCAGACTCTTCAGTTTCGATAAAGCTAAACGCTACCAAATTCCAACCACTTTTCTAATCAATCTCAGACATCATCCCAGACACTTAGGACTACAAATTTGAGGCCCAGCACTGGCAGTGATGCAGTTCTTATTTCACCTCCACCACGTATTGCCAAGTAGGATTTAGGATGGCATAGTAATAAGAGCCAAGAGGACAATCTGTCATTTATTTTCCTCCAAACTTTTCGAAATTTCCCATTTGGGCTCTGTTTCCCAGTTTTAATTTGGTAACTGCCATTTTTCAGCATTTCTTTTAACAGGTTACTAATAATTTCTGATACAGGATCTCATATTTCATTTTGTGCTGCTAGAACTGCTGTTAATATTTCATCTGCCTTCACTTCAGCTCGGAATAAAGGCTGCTAGGTGGTGGATACACTGTTAACACTTTGGTTCTGGGGACTGGGTCATCAGTGTTCGTCCAGTTTTGTCCATATCTTGTTGGGTACAATGAGAGATTGCCTGTCTCAGAAATAGCTCAGGGCAGGGTGTGGTGCACATTTTAGGGATATTTCAGAGTTGTTGTTGTTGTTGTTCCCTGCCACCCTCCCCCCGATATTTGATGAAAACAACAAAAACAAGTTTTTGTGTTTGTTCTCCCAGGGAACTTGCTATCTGCTTTAGCGGTAGTGTTCTAGAAGCAGAGGGCAGTGGTTAAGAACCAGGGCTCACAGGAAAATCTCGGTTCAAATTCTGGCTCTGAAACTTACCACACATACCATGTCAGCCAGTTCCTTAACTTTTCCAAGCCTCTGTTTTCCCACTGGTAAAATGGGGATAATAATAGCATCCACCTCTATTGCTATGAGAATTCAATAATTTAATGTAAAATGCTAAGAACTTTCTGAGTTCTCAGTAAGTGATGGGTATCATTATTATCCTAACATTAATAATACACCAATTCACATAGTAGTGTTACTTTGCAACATCTTTTCAAGGTCAGCGAGTTATTTTTGAATCTAGACCTTTGTGATTTGCTTTATTATAGTTCCCATATAAGAAATTCTCAGTGATATCAAGTAAAATATTTAAAAAAAGGTCCTTAAAACAATATGTAGTTTAAAATAGTATATAACATCATATTATATCATTTTTCAATCTAGCATCAGATTCTCAAAGGTTTTTTTTTAAGATTTTATTTATTGTTTATTTACTTAACAATGAGAGAGAGAGAGAGAGCAAGGATAAGCAGGAGGAGTGGCAGAGGGAGAGGGAGAAGCAGGCTCCCACGGAACAGGGAGCCTGATGCAGGGGTCGATCCCAGGACCCTGGGGCCGAATGAGCCACCCAAGCACCCTCTCAAAAGTTTTGATTTTCTAATAGCCAGGCTTAGATAAGGTGTCTTATACCAATGTTAATCCATTCCATAAAGTGATGGCTTATCATATTTACTTTTCCATACTCCCAAAGAATACAGATTATTCTAATATTCTTTGGGTATGTATTAGTCAGGGTCCATTAGGAGAGAGAAACCACACAGCAATTTGAACAGGAGAAGTTTAATATAAAGAATTATTAACTATAACAGTGGATTGCAGTAATGAGGGAGTAGCTAGTAAGAAGTAAAGAGAATTCTAAATTATATAAGAATAGCAAATATAAGGAGCAACGATTACTTGTAGGGCTGAGAATCAGTACCCAGAGAGAGTCCCCTCCGGTCCTGTGGTGGGATCCAGATCTTGGTGGACCAGGCACAGATATTGATGAATGAATGGCAGGGAAGTTGCTAGAGAGCTGCATTAGAAGATCTTGCTGGAAATCTGCACTGTAGGGAACAGAGAAGCTGTTCACAGGGAGATGTCTCATCGGAGGCACGCTGCTACACAAACTACCCAGTGTGTGTGTGTGTATGCATGCATATGTGCATGTGCATACACACGTGTGCTGGGTGCTGGGGGAGGCTGCTGGTCACTGGGCCCTGGAGAAGCTACGTGTTCTTCAGCTGCTGGACACTGAAGCAGCTGTGTGTGCTGCAGGAGCCAGGCCCTGGAGAAACTATGCACACTGCTGGACTCTGCCAAAGGAATACCCAGGAACCAGCAAGCAAAACCTCTTCTTCCTGTAATGTCTCTCTGGACCCGCTACTGACAAAGTGCACTCACACTAGCTTGAAAAAGAAATATATTTAAAGGACTCAGATATGTTTTTGTAGAGAAGTAAGGAAGGGTAAATTTGGGCTGAAGAGGCAATGCAATGATAACTCAAAGTTATCATTATTTGCTCACATATTTTATAAAAATACTCACTTTGCTGATTATAATCCAAAGCTCTCAATTTACTGTAATGTTATTCACCTTTACTAATAAATTGACTCTGCATAGCTAAATGAATACTGTCAGAGTAGCAATAGTCAGGGCATCTGGGTGGCTCAGTTGGTTAAGCATCTGCCTTTGGCTCAGGTCATGATCACAAGGGTCCTGGGATTGAGCCCTGCATCAGGCTCTCTGCTCCTCGGGGACTCTGCTTCTCCCTCTTGCTCTACTCTCCCTGCACCATTCTCTCTGTGTCTCAAATAAGATCTTTTTTTTTTTTTTAAAGTAACAATACTAGTATTTGTATAATAACCTTTTCCTCTCAAGTGCTGCTCGTGTGTGTTTTGTTTATAATTTATAGATTAAGAAAAAGATGTACAGAAATGCTAACCTATTGACCTAAATTTATGCATCAGTGAGCCCAGTCCAGAGTTTCAACTAAATGATAATCAGAGAGTCATTACAAACAACCCACAGCTTCAAGAGAGGTAAAAACTGTCTCAATGATCATTTTTAAAATTTTTTTCTTTTCTTTTTATTGACTCAAGAATCCATATTTGCTGTTGACTCATTTTTTGGGGTGGGGGGCAGGGGGAGACTGTTAAGTATAGGTTGATATTTTTCAGAAAAATGGGTCATGTATTTAGTAGGAAATTTTTCCTATGGTTCTTGTCTTAATATCAAATAGAGAAACATCAGAAAATGACCAACTTGGTGCACTTCTAAAAGTGATCACTCTTAGAACTGGTTTTACTTATAGCTAAGGAGGTATCCTGCTGAAACACTGACGCTGTTTAACCTAATTCCTTAATTCCTTTAAAAAGAGGCTTGAGGGCACCTGGGGTGGCTCAGTTGGTTAAGTGTTTGGTTCTTGGTTTCAGCTCAGGTCAGGATCTCAGGGTCCTGGGAAGCAGCCGTACATGAGGCTCCCTGCTTAGGTGGGAGTCTCCCTCTCCCTTTACCCTTCCTCCCCACGCTCCCCCCCACCCCATTTGCACATTTGCTCTCTCTCTCTCTCAAATAAATAAATAAATCTTTAAAAATAATAATAACAATAAAAATAAAAAGAGCCTGAACCTTTTATTCTCTAATAAGAGGTAGGGTTTTAAAACACAAAAGAACATTAGGAAAGGTTGTGTTGGTGAGGGGCCGAAGACACAGAAAGCAGTTCTAGTGAGAAGCGGGTCCTGTGGAGAGGAGACTGTCACCAGGCTAAGGCCACAAAGCATGTGTCTCACTCATTTACCGAAATAGTACTGTCTGTGCTCGATGTTATGGGAAGAACCTGTTTGCTTCCTCACAGTTGTGTTTTCTGAAAACCAGTGGTTCGCCGAGCAAAGCAAGCCTCCTCAGGCTGTCTCTCAATCGCTGCCAGCTGGAGGCAGTTGTCTTTAGGATGTGTCTCCTCTGTGTTGTGTATAAGGACTGAGGATAAACCTAATGACCCTACATACAGTTGATGCCTACCTCCCCAACAAATAGACACACACATCTCCCTTGTGATTCCTGAGTCCAAAGGGGGATAGTGACAAAGGAGAGCCGTGAATCCATGTGAGTCAGGCAGGCGAGTCCGTTTTATTTTAGTTTGCCCTTCTGTTCAGCAGGCTTTTCTGCTCTGACCCACTATACTTACCCTGTCGGCTGCTCTTACTAGCAACATGCCTTTTTAATCAGCCTTCCTGGGGTCTGCATTTGATTACAGCATTTGTGTTCTATTTTGATTCTTTTGTACTGTGCCCTGTGGTGTTAGCTTGAAAGGTGTTATTTATAAAATGAAATTCTATTGTATTGCCACTTGGATTCAAAGAGGACATATAATATTAATGCAGAATGTATTTAATAATATCTTGAATCTATTAAATCAATTTCTTCATGAGAACACAGAAATAGGGGGGAGGCAAGTTGGTTAGCAACCAGGTAATAGGATTTAAGATTCACCTGAACTTTCCTTTACAAGCACTTGTGAAAGCCGACACAAGAATCATTCTCTTAATGTCAGGGTTTCCAGAAGGAGGAGACTACCTTTCCTCAGTCAGCCCAGTGCGGTGTGCACCTGTTTAAACATTCAATTGTGAAGGCCAAACATTTTCCTAGGCCTCAGATGCAAATTTTTTGACTAAGGAAACCATGAGATGAAACACAGATATGACTTTTTTACTATCTAGAAGATTTACGTAAAGAAGGAAATATAATCACCTGTTTCCAAGGAGCTGCTTGCTAGAATTGTAAAAAAAAAAAAAAAAAAAAAGAAAGAAAGAAAAGAAATGGGAATAAAAAAAAGAAATTTCTTATGTTCCTGACACCTCTTGAAAACAGACTAGAAAAATCCTAGCGATACCAAGACTGGAGGCAGTTTTCAGGATGGCATGTTTTGAATGATGTTCTCACCTGGCATAAGTTGAGGTTTCTTTATGGCTGCTGGTCCTCTGTAGTTTGATTAGATTGATGAAGAAGTCCCCAACTTCTTTTCACTTCTAATTTTATTTTATTTTTTAAAAAAGATTTTATTTATTTATTTGAGAGAGAGAGTGCACACCCATAGTGGGCAGGGGGAGAGAGAGAAGCAGACACCCCGCTGAGCAGAGAGTCCAATGTGGGACTGATCCCAGGACGCTGAGATCATGACCCAAGGACCCTGAGATCATGACCTGAGCCCAAGACAGACACTAACCGACTGAACCACCCAGGCACCCCCTTTCCACTTCTAATTTTAATGCACACCCGACACTGAAACATTATAGCATGGTATTACTGCTTCCTTATCACAGTGTTGCTGCACAAAGGCCGTTCTTGCCCTAAACCTTTTTTCCCTCTGTTGATACAACTGAAATCATCAATGGCTAAGCTGTTTTTTGAACAGGGAATAAGGGAGGATATGGTGTGGAAGACAATTTAGCAGTTGGGCCCTACAGAACTTCTAAAAAGAAATTGTTGCCCTCAAGTGAAGTTGGCTGTGCAGCCTTGGGTGACAATGCCTAGATTATTATGCTCTCACTCAATGCCTCAGTGTAGGACTCCAGGAAGCCTAGGATCCAGTTTCTAATCCCCAAAATGGGAATAACTATATTTATCCTTTTCTACATGCATTGGGCTTCTTTAGGGATGAAGGAGATAATAGTTCTGAAATGCTCTAAACTCTTTGAAGTGAAGGTAGGATACAAATACACATTATTAACATGATAGTTCAGACCCTTTTTTGGGTTCTTCAAATCTAGGTATGAAAAGCATTGACAAATGACAAAATTTGCACCCCTCTGGGAATAAATTATATACCCTCGTTCATAAATAACATCCCAAACATAAGGAGCTAGGATGTGTTGGGAAATAGACATTTCAACCTTGAATGCTTCAAATTGTAAGCTATTTACATAAAAAGATCATGTTATTCACCTCTGTATCCATCTAGATTCTACCATATTGGTTTGCATTATGTAAATGTTTCACTAATATTTCTTGAACTGAAACATGAGATCATACAGTTTTAGAGCTGAAAGTAGCTAGAGATCGCACAAGTCTAGTTAACTCATTTGGCAGAAGATAAAACTGATGCACAGATGAATTAAATAACTTATTCAAGTACAATATTAGCAATGTTACAAGTCTTTGGAGGAGTTGTTAAAGATCTGCCACCGAAAATACATCACTAAATCAATTAAAACAAAATAGGTGTTCCTTTGTCACATAAGAAGTACTCTTCAGCTCAAATAAACCTTAAGTCTTCTAATCTAACCAGGGAGGCTGAAGCCTAAAGTAACAAGTAAACTTCACTAAATGGCCATAGACCATAAGTGTGCTAGAAATGCCAAGTAACTAAAGTTGCCTATTTTAATATTGTGCCAATCCCCCAATCTGTTGCCATATTTCTCAGGTAAAATCAAGGTTGTACAAACAAAAGGTAATGTCAAATCTTTGAAATTATGTGGGATTCATGAAGATGTAATTCAAAAATGAAATTATTTTTATCTATTATTTCAGTCTGCTATTCAGTCATGTTGTAGACTGTAAACCAAATTTAAATTCTAGGTTTGGGGAAATAAAACAAGAAACATTGTCCTTTGTTAAATTAAAAAAAATAATTAAAAAAAAGTCAGGCCTATAGCAAGAAAGGCAATTTCCCTTTGGTGGAAGTTATTTGTATAGTATTTGCAGAAACGAGTTTAATGCTTGGCTTAGTTGTCTGGTTAAGTTAGCACCATAACAATAAAAGCCAATCAACCTATCCTTTTAACTGATTTGATTTCTTCTTCTTCTTCTCCTTCTTCGTTGTCTTCTTCTTCTTTTGGAATGGTATAATTTTTTTCCTTTCTTTTATCTTGAATCAATCAAAACTTTTAAATTATTAATTAGAATGTAAATAATTTGTAGCCAGGGTTATTTTCATAATCTCCTAAAAACTGCAGGAGGGTGACTGGCATACAACAGGCACTGAATAAATGTAAAATTTCAATTGTTGTAGTCATCTAGGAAATCTCCAATGAGTTACATTTCATTTTTCCAAAGCTCCTAGCACACTGGAAATCCCTGAAGGTCACAGAGAGCAGAACTTGGAGCAAAAAGGAGCAAACAACAGCAGCAGGCTTGGTGCTTCTAACACGTGGAGGGCCTGTCAGACACTGCTGTTTGTGTATTACCAAAATTGGATTCCAGAAACATAACCAGGCTTTCACAGATCAAGTTCAATTTATTAACTTGGCATTTCTGCCTCCAATTCTTGCTCTACCTTGCTTAGGCATCCCAGGTTCCAATCCCTCCCGACAAGTATTCTAGAGTATAGCTGGTCTGTGTTAGTGTTTGCCTTTATCCTGGTATTGTCAAGGGAGTCCTAAATTTTAAATCTTCTCTTCTGTTATCTCTATAATTTGTGAAGTCATGTCTGGACTTCTGGGTTGGAATATTACACATTCATTTACTATGATTCAATAAGTATCTACTGTGTGTGAGACACCAGGAAAATAAATAGAAATAAGACTTACTTCCTGCCTTCAAAGAACTAAGGAATTCATAATGTAGTGGCTACTTCCCAAACACAGAATATATGTTCCTGCTTTTAAGGTTTTATTCTTACCTTAGTTACCTTATTATTCTTTTATTGACCTAATTGCTTTAGTTACCTTGTTTTCTACCTCAACATAAATCATTTTGTAGTTTTTGTGTTCTACATTAACTTTTCTTTTGTTTTGCCTATACAGCTAGAGTTGACACTCTTGTCTACCCAATCCCCATTCCCCCAATTCTTCCTAGCTACAGACCCCTATTTTGTTCAGAATGGCAATGTGCCCAGTCCTGCATGATGAGTTACGATATTTCTGAGCCAATTATGACAAATCTGTTCCCTGATTTCCTTGCCTCCCTAGCAACAAAGGGTGGCTTTGGGACCCAGTTCTACACAGTAAAATCTATGTGGCAATCTGCTGGCTTCTGAGAAAGCATTTTCTTTTTTTGATAAAGGTAGAGGTAAAGGCAATCCTCTGGCATCTCCTTTCTTCCCTCTCTCTCTCTCTCTTTTTTTTTTTAAGTTTTTATTTAAATTCCAGTTAGTTAATGCACAGTGTAATATTAGTTTCAGGTGTACTATAAGTCATTCAACACTGTTTACAATACCTGATACTCCTCCCCCTCTTCCTTCTTTGAACAAAGACATGATGCCTGGAGTTGCAGCAACTATTTTGTGATCCTAAAGCAATAAGCATGAACAAAGACAAAGAGAATCCCAGAGATGTTGGCCCTGGCTTTATCACACACCAGCGACTCCCTACCTCTGAACTTTCTGCTCTGTGAGAAACACAAACCCCTATTTGTTTAAGCCACTCAAATCAGTATTTCTGCTACTGAACAGATTTCTCACCAAGAAAGAACTTTCATAATTTAAATCATCCAAACTATTCTTCCTAACAAGATGGCAAACACTGGTTATATTCTTGGCATTTAATAAATACTTATTAGCTTCACATCTTGATAATATACACTAGACATTCAATACATGTAATGAAATTCCCATTCCAAAAGCAATGGGGAAAATCATAATTGTACTAAGATATGAAAAGAGAATTAAACCAGGTTAAAAGAGAAAAAAAAAAAAAACACTTGAATCTAAAATAAGATGTTCTATGAGAAGAAACTGTTACAACCAATTCAGTTACTCATATAGTAAAAGAAACTTTTAAAAGTTTTCCAAAATTAGTAGAAATGTATTTTAAGTAAGAAGTAAAACATTAGAATAAGCCCCAAAGGGATGGATGTTTTAAATAAGAGATCATATAAACAAGATTTCCATTAAATACGAAGAAGACAATGCAATGCAGTTCCAACTGTATTAAAGCTAAGTGAGGAAGCAGCACTTGTTAAATATCACTCATAAGGAGACACTTTCTCTGTCCCTCAGGTAGCATGACTGTGACTCACCCAAAGGCTCAAGTCCTTAGCATGCTAATTAGCTTCCAAAATCTTTCACCTGAGGTTTAACCCCTGTCTAAGGAAATTGTTATAGCCCTTGCTTTTGGAGAAGAGACTACAGAAGTTGGGACAGAAGCTATTTTCAAGCCTTCCAAATATTACAAGTTAATGGGGAACTCTGGAGAGAATAAGTAGCTTTGGGTCTTTTTAGGTTAGTGACCTTAAATATAAGGTGTGATTTAATCAGAAGCCAAAGTAATCATAGCAGGAGGTGGGGAGAAAGACTCAGAGCTGCCTGGCGTTAGGGAGGACTTTGGTGGCCGCTTTCAGCTGGAGCTCAAACTGCAGGATTCTGTCAGAGGCTCCACAAACAAAGGGCTGCATTATGTAATGCTTCTTGTATTCCTTTGTGAACTATTCCACAACAAAGTTTCATTAGTCTTCCCTCCTGTCCCCCAGACTTTTGACCACTTTCAGGCTGCAACTTGTCCAGAAGGGAAACTTTCTATCTTAAATAAAAATTTAAAGTGTAAAAAAACAACAAAAACAAAACAACAACAAAACAACGGACATTTTTTACAGGAACCAAATGAAATTAATTTGAACTTTATACAGGCTGAGAAAATATTTCTTAAGCTAGGTGGAGAAAATGAATCGCATGTGAAGAATTTCCAAATAGTTCAGCAACAGCAATAATTGTCAAACTCTCTCGATCTATCATTTTCTGGTAGTGTTACTTTGTTGACTGTACCATTCTCTGAGGGTCACCTTTCAACAGTGCATTTTATAGGCAAAGAAGACTGTTACATTGATGATACACAGCAGTCCATTCTCAGAAACAGTAACTTTTTTCGGATTAAAATTTATTTTTGTGCCTGTTATAAAGATGTTCTAAGATTAAACATACTCCTATGCTATCGTAATTAGTTTTGATATATAAAAATCTATTTTTTAGCAGTGTAATTATTTTTATTATATACTAACTTAAGACCCTTCCATTATATAATCTTATTTTAATCAGCTGTAAAAGTGATTTACTGAAATCACTGAAATTTACTGCTGAAAGATTTTCCCTTTTAACATTCCAAATGTTGGTTTAATATCTGTCGCTTAGACCCTCATAAAAGTGGCTAAAGTTTTCTGAGGAATATTGCATTTTGTATCCTGTCTTTTGGTCTGAGAGTCTGGGTTATGCCTAGTCAAAGTTTAGATGGGAGCCCTCAGTTACTGAGTGGTCTAAAAAAATTAGGCTTTGAATCATAGCAGGTGACATTCTTCCTGCTGACTTGGTCTTAAATGGATGCAATGACCTATCACGTCTTGGGCAGAACATGAGGCTGAGGTGTTGAATAGTGCAAACTTCATGGGAGCGGGAAATCAAGACAAGTTATAGGTCGGATACATGGATTTTCATTCTGCTGGCCTTTTTTCACTCAAAATGCATCACTCTCAGACCCAGAATTATGTCTTATAAATTGGGCATTTCTCCCAGTTTACTCAGAATAATTCTAGTTCCAACTGTTCAAGCTCAATTATTAATAGTGGTCACTTTTACTCTCAAAAGTGCCCCAGTTTGGATGATAAATTATGGGGCTATCCTATATAAAATTTTTAAGAAAAGTTATTTATAACACCATTTGCAGTGATAATCACTCTCTTTAGGACAAATTAAAAAAAAATCACTACTGGTCAACTTCTATAAGGAGAGAAATAAACTAAAAGCTTATTTCTTTAATCCTGATGATTCAATTGGAGAGATTTTGCCATTTACAGTTTATTGTAAGATGAGAGTAATTTTGGGAAATCATATTTCAATGAATTATTTAGGATTCCTAATTTTCAGTAGTATCAGCTTTTTTGTCAGCCCTATTTCAAACAAGAAGGCTTATTTCCCCTTAAAATTTGTTATAATGAAAAAAGCACAAGCTCTGAAATAAAATTATTTGAATCCTGGATTTGAATCCTAACTCAACTATTTGTTCAATTGGCAAATTCAAATAATCTCTGTGAACATCATTATTATTAACCCCTTCTAAACTGTCTTCAAGGACATTTTAGAAGCCAGAAGTGAAACAACTATATATACGGTAAAAGGTAACATATTTTCAACATAGTTACCATTTGTTTAAATAATAAAAACGGCTTTTCTCTTCACAACTTCTAGGACCCTTCTATGACTGAAGAAAAATTGCCAACAGTAGCTAAGATTGAGCCACAGGTGAGAGGGCAGGGGTCTTTGGTTAGACTCTCCCCTGACACAGTTTAATCACATTTCTGGGTGACCCCTGTACATAGACAATGATGTCCCACAAAGATCAAAGGAACAAAGACTAAGGACCTTGTTTACTGAGGCAGGAGCATGAAAGGCTGAACTTCATTTTTTTTTTTTTTTTAAGATTTTATTTATTTTAGAGAGAGAGAGAGAGAGCACAGAGGGAGAATGGGAGGGAGAAGCAGACTCCCCACTGAGCAGAAAGGATGATGCCTGGTTCAATTCCAGGATCCTGAGATCCTGGTCTGAGCCTAAGGCAGATGCTTAACCCATGTTCTGCTCTTTCTCTGAAATTCTAAATTCTCTGGCCCAGAAAAACCTTTGGGTGTTCTGACTTAATTCCTTTAATCTATCTAACATCAAAAATTATATGGGGAGTGCTTTCAGGTTTTCATCTTTATGAACGTTATAATAATTTTATTTTTTAAAAACTTTGAGTTTCCTTCATCTTGCCAATGTTTAAAAGACATTTCTTTAGAGCTTTCAGTAATCGTAGGATAAGTTATTATGAATTATTCTTCATGCCAATAATTAGACAGGTAAATACCTAAAGGAAGAACTAATCCTATAACGCAGGGCATTTTTGTATGTTTAAATTGACTCCTCTGAGATTGGGGCTCTTATACCTAATTTGAGGCCTCAAAGATCTTTCAGTTTGTAGAAGGTTCTATCATTTAACCCTCTAACCAGTGATTCCCAATTTTAAATATACTCTGCTTGCAAAAGCCCTAGGACAAAAAGAGGAGTGAATGACAAGAGACTGAAGAGAGAAACAGGTAGGTACACCTGGGTTAAAAAAGAGCTCTAGATAATCTTCTCCCATCCCTTGGGGAGAAAAATCTCTTTCACACATTCCATCTATTAGAAGTTCATTTGTGTTTAACAAGACCCTCTTTTAAAATGCAAATCTGCCTTGTGAACCTCTAAACCTCCTTCACACCTTATTGTTAATTACTCTGATGTTCTAGAATATGATCAACACTTAACTGGTATTGGCAATCCAAGAATGAACAAATAGCTCAGAGTGGAAAAGGGAAATTTTGGTGGAGTGGGACTGGGGGCAGCAGGGTAAGGATTTCATGTGAGCAATAGGGCACCCTGATATTCTGCAGTTTTCATCTAGGAGAGTGGCAGTAACTGGAGTACCACAAAAGGAACATTTTTTCTTGATTGCCAATATCTGGCTGAGATCAGAACAGGTTGGAAATCCACAAACTTCAGGTTTTAAATGCTTAGCCTTAGCAAGTTGAGTTTAGTCTTTTCTAAAAAACCTTCTAGCTAATTCTATCTCTAAAACTTGGCAACCTTAGATTCTAAGACTTTTCTGGTTCAACCTCCCAGGTTTGAAGCTCACTTGATAAATGAATTCCCAAAATAAGTGAACGTGGCCTAGTCCTTTTTCATTGTCTTGCTAGTCATTCACTTCTTTGGAGATTATGGTATGTAATCCTAGAACTTACTGTAAACAATTTCAGAAGACTATAAGATATGTTATTTCCATATCCATTTTATTTTTTTTTATATATATATTTTTAAGATCTTATTTATTTATTTATTTGACAGAGAGAAATCACAAGTAGATGGAGAGGCAGAGAGAGAGAGACAGAGGGAAGCAGGCTCCCCGCTGAGCAGAGAGCCCGATGCGGGACTCGATCCCAGCACCCTGAGATCATGACCTGAGCCGAAGGCAGCGGCTTAAACCACTGAGCCACCCAGGTGCCCCTCCATATCCATTTTAGTAAGTAGTACTTGATCTAATATCAAAAAGCTACAAAATTTGGATTAGACTTTAAGTGACTTAAGCTGTAAGTCTTAGCTAAGCAAAAATTCAAGGAAAAATATTTATGACATTTTAACAACATCATTAATCATCTCACCGTTTATATGAAAAATAAATATGCTAAAATCTTCACTCTTAAGAAAAGGGGTCAAAAAAAAAAAAGAAAAGGGGTCATCTTTCCCGCCAAAATGGCTATTATTAGTTTTCATGTGGTTGGATACATTTGTAAACCATTACACAAAAACATATGTTTGGAACATGCTTATTCCTTTATGAGTATTCCTCTTTTGAGGCTACAGAATTTTCTTAGTTGTTCCATGTGCTTTTTTTGTTGTGCTGATAGCTTCTTATTCTAAATAATTTTCTTTCTATCCTATTGTTAATGAAATGAATTCTAATAAGGAAAAAAAAAGAAGCCCTCTAATGAAAATCCCTTTCTTCATGTATGTGATCTGGGAAGTTATATAGGACACTGGGGGACAACAAACATGTTGCATATTCTTCAGTTGATCACTCTGTGGTTTACTCACCTGAATGCATTTTGAAAACCAGTAAAGCAATAATGGGAGAGGGATTCTTTGTGTGGCTAATTTTCAGTTACTGATAAAGTACTAGACAAGTTTGTCTTAGTATTAAACATAAATATAAACACACTTTTATGTTCCATCAGATCTGTGAACCCCCATTTTAAGGTATCTCACCCATAAGGAGGAGTGAAAGTCTCAGAGGTATTAAAATTTCACAGAACCTGAACTGGAGTTTTGTTACATGATTCTCAGTTGACCTGTAAATGTGAGAGTCAACTATTGAATTGGCATGGTTAAAGTACAGTTCTTTCAAATAGTTCTTACAAATCCTCAAAAAGAGGATTATAGGGCACCTGGGTGGCTCAGTGGGTTAAGCCGCTGCCTTCGGCTCAGGTCATGATCTCAGGGTCCTGGGATCGAGTCCCGCATCGGGCACTCTGCTCAGCAGGGAGCCTGCTTCCTCCTCTCTCTCTCTGCCTGCCTCTATGCCTACTTGTGATCTCTCTCTGTCAAATAAATAAATAAAATCTTTAAAAAAAAAAGGATTATAAAACAATTGCGAATCCTTCCAGATATGTAATTTGATTTTTTATTTTATATTTTGCCCTTACTTTCTCTTATAACATGCCACCGCTTTTCCCTATATATTTTTACTACAATACTGCATGACAGTAAGACTCTACATTCTTGGCACATAATGGGTTCTCTATAAATGTGTGCTAAATGCATGAAAAACCACCTGGGTAAATATTATGAAGTGAACTATAGGAAACTTTCAATTAGGCAAATCAATACATCTATAGTTTGGAGGGATATCCATGATACTAACAAAATGATTAGTAATTCCAAGGATACTTAGGAAGGATGTAACCTAGAAGGTTAAAAATAAGAAATTCTAGAATTGGAAAAGAAAAAAAGTAATATAGCTCAACACAACTGAAAGCACATGCAGGGCGCCTGGGTGGCTCAGTGGGTTAAAGCCTCTGCCTTCGGCTCAGGTCATGATCTTAGGGTCCTGGGATCGAGTCCCACGTCGGGCTCTCTGCTCAGCGGGGAGCCTGCTTCTTCCTCTCTCTCTCTCTGCCTGCCTCTCTGCCTACTTGTGATCTCTGTCAAATAAATAAATAAAACCTTTAAAAAAAAAAAAAAGAAAGCACATGCAGAAAAAAGCTACTATATTATATTGTTTATTAAAACATTAAATGGAACAACTGAAATTAGAATGCTAATTAGTATTATTATATACAAGGCAGAAAGTTATTTCTTGTTGTTCCAACTCTGGAGAGAACAAATTCTCCAAAGCCACCAAGAACAGAATAGGAGAAATGTTTGGAATTTAAGAGTTGCTGTAGATTAAAAAAGCTAGATGTTCAAGGTAAGGGAGTTTGATTTGTGGGGTGACCCCTCTCTGATCCCTGCCTCATGGCATTTACACCCTTTCATACTCTTGCCTACATTGTACCAGGTTGGCCTGTGTGACCAATATAATGTAGTAAGAGTGGTGGTATGTGACTCTCAGTACTGGGTCAGAAAAGCCAGTGCTGTGTCTTCTTAGTTGTTTGGATCACTCACTCTAGAGAAGCCAACCCCTATGTCATGAGGACACTCAAGTGGTCCTGTAGAAAGATTCACATGATAAGGAACTGAGCCCAACAGTCAACACAGACTTACGAGCCTTGTGAGTGAAACATCATGGAAGTGGATTCTCTAGCCCCAGTCAAGCCTTCAGATGAGTGTAAGCCCAGCTGACATCTTGCCTGAAACATCATGAAAGGTTTGAAACCAGAACCACTTCACTAAGCTGCTTCTGAATTCCTGATGAGAGATCCTGAGAGATAATTTATGCTTATTGCTTGAAGTCACTAGGGTTCAAGACAATTTTTTTATAACAATAGATAACTAATAGAGTGATTATGACTTACCCCCACCCTCACCCCTCAGGTGCACAGAACTGGATGAATCACTCCTTGGCATATGGTGCATAGTCATTATTGGTCCATGCTTGGCCTACTTTAATTCATATAGTTGGCTATTTTTTTTTTTTTTTTAAGAATTGATAAACACTAGTGAACTAAGTCCCTAAAAGAAGAGTTAGGAGCTTCATAATAACCTACATCTTTCCATATAGTTTGCCCCATCTTATATTCTTGTCTCACCCACCTAAAATAATCATTATCCTAATTCTTTTTACTATTTGTTTGTTTTCCTTTCCATATAGTTTTATCATGTCTATAGCTATGCTTAAATTTATGTTTGTGTGTGTGTGTGTATATATATATATATATATATACATATATATATATATATATAAAATGTGTATCTAATATGTATATATTTTGATTGCTTTTAACTCTACAAAATGCTATTATGCTGCATATAATGCTTTGAGATTTAATTACTTTCACTAATATTATATTGTTAAGATTTATCCACACTGTTGCATATCACTGCAGTTCATTTTGTGTCTAATTATTGATGTTGCCAAGGTAGTCAGTAAGACAGAGAAATAAGACTAATAAGCCCTTACATCACAGAATTATGTACTTGTGGGTGGGCAGGATAAAGCCCATTTAGGATATAATTTAAATAAATTCATGAGCTCAAGGCATCAAAAAAACCAGAAAATTGATTTAGACGTTAAAAAATTCTTTCCTATGGATAATATTATACTTTAGTAATATGTTCTTTCTTTTAAAATATAATGCAGTTTATTATACACACACATAAACCATGGATTATACAGATGCTTATTGAAGTGAGTATTATAAACTTTAAAGATCTATGAAAATATAGTAAGAATTGCCTATATAAAAATAAAATGCTAGTGTTCTGATGGATTCTTTGCTAGAGACTACACTGGTAGAGACCACAAAGATGATCTATCTTTTCCTTAAGAATTCATATGATACATTTGTATGCAAATAATATTTATGTACAGGAATTTTCTTTACTACCAACTATTCTCAAAGACACACACATTATCAAAGAATTCCTAAATATGACTACTTAATGTCTACTTCAAATCTTTATGGATACAGTTTAAAGTATTACTGACAAACCTAATTAATTATATATCCAAATGGTGAGGGTCTCTCAATCTCACCTCTTAGCTTCTTCCCATTCAAAGAGCATATTCCTGTCTTGACAGTACTATCCAGAAACTAGACTCATTTGTTAACTCCCAAAACAACTGTATTTGTGTCAGCCAACTATTTTCTGGTATCTTTCTGGCTGATATCAGTTTACAATGGATAGTACTGTTGAATATCAAAGTTATTTATTTTAATATTATTAGTAGTACTCCTGAATCCCCTATCCCCACCCTGCTACCAGTGCCTCATGGAGATATGCTGATTCATGGAGATTTAATATGCCTCCTTAAGCCACACAGACTTCCAGTACAAGGAGACTTTTGATATAGAGTAGCCAAGTTAACTTCATCCATTAAATTAGGATTTATTTAGCCATTTGGCTTTATCAAATAGACACAAACACTTTTCTTTGACTTGACACAATTACTGAGAACGTATGTGAAAATTATCTATAAAGCAAGA
The DNA here is from genome assembly GCF_011764305.1 of Mustela putorius furo. Lineage (NCBI taxonomy): Eukaryota > Metazoa > Chordata > Mammalia > Carnivora > Mustelidae > Mustela > Mustela putorius. Next base: position 39,678,177 of record NW_025421987.1, read on the forward strand.
GATATTTCATTCTCAGTTCTTCACTAAACAAATGATGTAGCTTTAAGGAACAGAAGGAAAAGAAATACTGATGAAACAGAATCCTCAGCTACAACATGAAGTCCAAAGCATGGAGCAAGCCAGAAGAGAATGGAGAGGCTTAGCAGAATTACTGAAGGTGATCAGAAGTACTGATAGAGAAGAGTCACCATTTTTCCTATTCACTTCCTTAAAACCCTTTATTTTTTAAAAAATGACATACACATTTAAGAATGCACTTTTCTCATATTTGTCATTTTTCCAAAAACCTCTACACAAGAAAGAAGGACTATTTGAAAAGCAGCTAAGTGGGAAGATGATAGGAGTCTGCGGGCCAAAAAGGAGGCACCCAAGCCAGCTCTTGCCTTGCTGCCTTCTCTCAGTAGGCTTGTGGTAGATGGAAGAAATTTAGAAAACTTTCATAAGGGAATGAAAACAAGTGGAGGCCCTGTTCTGTGTTTTAAAGATTTTATTTACTTATTTGACAGACAGAAATCACAAGCAGGCAGAGAGGTAGACAGAGAGAGAGGACGGGAAGCAGGCTCCCTGCTGAGCAGAGAGCCCAATGCGGGGCTCAATCCCAGGACCCTGAGATCATGACCTGAGCTGAAGGCAGAGGCTTTAACCCACTGAGTCACCCAGGCACCCTGAGGCCCTAGTTTAAAGACAGTGAAAGAAGTGTCTTCTCTTCCTTGTATAGCATTTGTATTTGGCGAAGGAAAATTCTACTTCCTTCTAATGAAAACTTCTCATTCCTAATGAACACTCCACTAGGAACATTTGCAAATAGTCAAGGCACAAGGCAATAGACAATAGCAATGGGAAAGAGAGATCAGGTTTAAGATTTGCTTTGGAGGTTGATGTGGCAAAAACAAGCTATATAGTATAAGAAGTCAAAAAACAGAATAATCTCTTTCTTCTAGTCTATTATATAATGGAGAGTTTGTTGACTTATATACTGTGAATGTATACTTATATACTTTATTATATTAATTATATACTTATATATACTTCATTATATTAATAAATAATAAGAAACTTCATTATATTAATTATATATATTAATTAATATTTATTGTGAATGTAAAAAAAACACAAAAGTTACATTCATCTTTCTGTAATGACACCAATCTATTTTGCTATTAAATTTCTATTCAAATGCTCTATTTTGTTTAGTTATAAGGGATTTGATCCCCTTAAACTTTCTGAAAGTTTGTATGGAAGTCAGTTGCTAAGGACATTCCTAGGGAAACCTACAAAATGTTGCAAGATAAATAACCTCAGTACAATATGAAGATTAAGTAGAAGGGAAAGTTTAAGAGTTACCTTGGAAAGGAGAAGAAAAGATTTAGAATTCTGGGCTACAGTTGCTAGTCAATCACTGATGGAAAGGAACTCAGTCAAGACAGTTTTATACTTCCCAGGAAGGGAGGACTTCTACATTTTTCATCTTGGGAATATCATCGAGAGGAAGCAGAGAGGAATGTTTATCATCTCTTCCCCCACCACCCCACCTACACCTACACACACACACACACACACACACCCCTTCCTTTTCTTCTTCTTTCCACCTCCACAGCTTTTCCTTTGGTGACTTAAAAATAAAAGACCTCACAATAATAAGCCAGAGGGGACAACTAGGAAGTCTTAGAAGTCTAAAGTGAGGTTTAACTTCTAGAAAAGGCTTATGAGAATTTACTTAGGTTGAGGGAAAAAGCAAAATGACAGGAAGAGCATGGATTTAGGATCAGACAGCCATGAGTTTGAAGCCAAACTCTACTACTTATCAGTGTAACCTTGAGCAAGTTAACCAACCTGTTTAAACTTCAGTTTAGTCATCTCTAAAATGATGCTTACCTATGGAATCTGTGTTACACATACTCTGTAGGTACTCAGTCAGTACTCTGTACTTCTCTAGTATCTCTCTAAACTGAATTTGGAGTAAGGAGCTAGTAAAAGGACATTTATGTGAAAGAAAGAAAAGAGACTTAATCCTGAGAGCGCTTGCTGTAACAGTCATTTGATGATTGACCAGATGGTACTTTGCTGACATCTCTTCATTTACCAATTGATGAAATGTTAGAAGTGGAAGAAAAAAGATTAATCTCTAACTTCTATCACTTGAAAAAAACTAATGATCAGAACTAAGAAACAGAGGACAAGAGTAGATTATTTTTAAGGTTAATATTTCAGAGATTTTTCACAAACATACGGCGTTTAGTGTTCTCACATTGTAAAATATATTCTCTATTTATACTTTGATCTGCTTGTCTACCAGAAGAGTAAAAAGTATATTAAGTGTAAATTTTGACTAAATTTTGTTTTATCTTTTGATTAGTTGTTTTACCTGTACTATTGGATTTGCTATGACATTCCCACTATTGTCTTAGCATCCCAGCTAATAAAAAATGTACCAAGGGGGGTGCCTGGGTGGCTCAGTGGGTTAAGCCGCTGCCTTCGGCTCAGGTCATGATCTCAGGGTCCTGGGATCGAGTCCCACATTGGGCTTTCGCTCAGCAGGGAGCCTGCTTCCCTCTCTCTCTCTCTCTGCCTGCCTCTCCATCTACTTGTGATTTCTCTCTGTCAAATAAATAAATAAAATCTTAAAAAAAAAAGTACCAAGGGACTGATTAATTAACATAATTAATATTTATTATTTGTTATATACTAGATATTGTACTCATCACACTATTAGTATTTTTAATATCATTAAGAGCTATAAACATATTGTATATAATAATAGAAACTATTTATTGAATGCTTATTGTGCACCACATTTTGCTAAGCATTTTGTATACATTTTCAGTTAATACTTTCAAAGACCTAATGAGCAGTAGATAAATGTAGAGACATGATAATCTTTTCTTGTTTTTTTTTTTTTAAAGATTTTATTTATTTATTTGACAGAGAGAAATCACAAGTAGACAGAGAGGCAGGCAGAGAGAGAGAGGAGGAAGCAGGCTCCCTGCCAGAGCAGAGAGCCCGCTGCGGGACTCGATCCCAGGACCCTGAGATCATGACCCGAGCTGAAGGCAGCGGCTTAACCCACTGAGCCACCCAGGCGCCCCAATAATCTTTTCTTGTTAAAGGAAAACTAACCATAGCCAGTCTTCCAAGCACTGACAGAATAGAATGGTAATATCTTAAATTAAGAAAGTGTCATTCATAAAAGTGTACTGTTAACTACTTTACACGCTAGTGCTATGTGCAATAATAATCTTACATTACACAGGACTGAAAAGCTGCTCCTAAAAGAGAGCATTTGACAAACTATACATAAGAATCCATGAGAATAACAGCTTAATAGAGGTATGAAATTCCGACCGAAATACAGAGAGAATTTAGAAAAACCAAACACTTCAGGTCAACTGGAATTTGTCCCAATCTATTTGAGAGTTCATAAACATAATAGGTAAAGTTCATTGACATTGTCAGGGGATTATCATTAAGTTTCAACCCAAAGGCAACAAGCTGAAGTAATGTAGATATAGAAAGTAGGACCTCCTAAAATAAAAGTAAATTTCATGATTTATTCCAGCTCTTACTCTTCTAACTAACGGAGCAGGCTCAGAAATCAAACATTTAAAGATTTTAAAATAATGCAACTTTAAGTAGTCGACCAATATGTTACTAAATAAAATAATCATCATTATATCTGAAGTGTCTCAAGTTCAAAAATTTAACCTATGCTCATCCATTTCCTATCTTCCCAAATAATATAAATACTTGATTACCCCACAGTTTAATCTGGCAGAGGAATCAAAGAAAATATGATATTCTTTCACTGTTACTTTACATCAGGGTAAGGAAAACAATATAAACTTCATGGAAAACCTGGTGTGTGTGTGTGTGTTTGTGTGTGTGTGTCTTCATCGTAATGCTGTACATGTAACTCTTGCTGACTGAATACAAAATGTTACCATTCAATCACATGAGTCTCCAGGAAGTTACTAACATTCAAGTGAAATTTATAAAATAAAGAAGATAAATAGACGCCAGAATTTCCAGTTCTTCAGAAGCTGATTATACACAAAATTTCACTCTTAAAAATGAAAGGGTTACAAAAAGTGAAAGGTTAGTAGAAAATCTTCTGAGCTCGTTTAATAAGAGATTGTGCAATTCCATGAGATTTTTTTCTAAAGAAACCACTGACAATGCTGTAGATCTACAAAACCTGCAAGAGTACACAATGGACTCGAGTCCCTGCTTTGTGACTCATGGGTATACTTCAACAGGATGTGCTTCCTCTTTTAGAGGGTCATATAGGTGAATAAGATCACAAAGTCTACAGAGAAAGAAATTCCACATGTGTCAGAGGAATAAAATGTATTTGATCTCAAGTTCCATACACATATTAAAAAAACGAGTTCTAATCCAAACTTAATGAATTCAGTACCATTGTTGGTCTTCTTTTTTTCCCTGCCTCTAGACTATAATTCACATTTATTTAATTTTAAATTAATAATAGGTAAAAAGTAAGTAAATCAAAGTAAATTTACACTAGGTAGATTTTTTAATTTTTAATTTTTATTTTTTTCTCAAATCTTTTATAGAAAGATAAGCTAAATGATAACTAAAGGCCAGCTGAAGAATTTCTTTTGAAAGTAGTAATAAAAACAACAATACTCACACAGTAATAATGAATAAATGAATACACACCATGTATCAGGTACTTCACTAACAGTTTTACATGCCTTAATAAGTTAATAAAGCAATCAATGCTTTTGAGAACCTACTCCAGACTAGGCACTATACAAAATGTGCCACACACACACACAAGACAGAGCAATTTTAATTATATAATAGAGCTAGAAAATATAATGGATAAGAGTATCACAGGGGATTTTTGGTAAAACTGAATAGGTCTTTTCATATTTCTCTGAATCTCTCCAAATATCTCTAATGTCTGCTTTTAAAAAGAAAAAAACTATAAAAATTTTGAAAAAAATTATTCATAAAGAAAACTGCCACTCTTCTATAAAAGCAACAATGGTTAATTTTTTAAGGCATACAATATTCTCTATTATTTCTGAAAAATCATTGACAAGTAGTCATAAAAACCTAAATAATAATTGAAAATATTCCTCAGAGGTCAATAGTCCAAGAATTCTTATAATATGCATTGGTTTCCACCCACAATTTTCAATGTCATGTACTTTTATCCATCAAAAATTTCTTCTGTTGTTTTTCATATCACTAGACTAAGGAGTATCAGCATTTATTTACAGAAATATCCTGAGAGTGTGCCTACAAATGCATACTCCTATGAAACCAAGAAAACAAGAAGAAAGCCTGATAGTTAAAGTATTCGGATGTCCCTTTATTTTTTCTTCTTACCATTTTTAGGCCTACCACCTATTTCTGATAGCCTGCAACTTTCATTAGACCCGAAATACAGGTCTCTTTATTTAGGACTGGGCCATAAATATCAGTTGCTCAGTTGTTATTTTCATGATCATTTTAAGTTATTTCAACTATAAATGCTTTAATTCCCTGAATATCCCAAAGCTAAGTACAAATATACTCCCACCACATTCCTCTTTGCTAACACAGTAATGCAGTTGAAGAAAGGTTTCATTAAAATATATGAGAGAAATTGGTACTTTATTAACATTTAAAAATGAAACAATATACAAGGTAGTTACAGGACATAAGATATAGTTAGGTCTTCAGAACTTCGGATGCATCATGTTAAAACATCATTTGTCATTTTGATAAGACTGAGGTCAAGTTTCTAAAAATGAAACTTGTTAAAAGCAGGAATAAATGAATGAGGGATGAGTCAGCTCATTTGACGGAAAGGGTAAAAAAAATACTTCAAAAGCATACCACATGACTTGGTAAATATTCAGTGTATCAAAATGTAGTTGCCATCTGGCGTTGATAGACTGGGCTAAAATATGTGTTAAAAAAGAAAAACAAGAAAGGAAATAACTAAGCCAGGTTAATGTGCTCTTGTCTACATTTCATATTTCAGGTACTAAATACTTTAATAAATATTCACTACAAAAGAAAGGCTGCATTACAAGTCAGATGTGGACAATGTTTGTTAAAGATATTCACAGATTTGTTGGGGTGGGTGGAGAAGAATAAAATCAGACAAGACCTGAACGACACCTATGGAAGCTGAAAACAAAAAAGTGATGTAGGTAGAGCAGAATTCTCAAGTATGATGATACTGCCAGAACACTAGCTTCACAGTTAAGCACAAGGAAGTAGAAAGCCTACATTTGGAGGAAAAAACCAAAAATCTTGTTTATTGTCAGTTTTGAATATTCAATTATTCTTTTCTTTGACTATGACTATTTTAAAGTATAAAGTAAACCAGGGAATAAACAAAACTAATGGTTGGAGAGTAGAAAGAAGGAACAATTTGAAAATCCTGACATTCTCTCAAGTTTTTAAGCTAGAGTTTGCTATTAACTTTGCAATATGTTATCAAACAAAAAGTAAATGGGAAGGACTTTATTCTTCTTGCTCAAGAAATGAATGAAACACATTTAGAAAACAATATCGTTTGCAAAGGAAAAATAAAAGTGAACAGGATCAGTGAAAACTTGCCTGAAGTAGCACTGCTTGTCCAAATCCATGTCTGGGATTTGTTATTAGATACCTCTTTCCTTAACCCTCAACATTCCCTGGGTTTCCACGTTTTGACAATTTTATGTTTTACCCACATCCTCTGTGTTCAAGGCAGTAGGAAGAAAATAAAAGTTTTCATAAAGCTTTGCAGGTCAGTTGAAACAGGGTCCAGGGACACTGTTAGCATAATGGATGAAATACTTCAGGAGAATGTTAATTAGGGACAAGGACTGTTTTTTCTTTAATGAGGTAAAATTTATATAAAGCAAAGTTTGAGGATTTTAAAGTATACAACAGAATTTTGGTAAATGCATACACCTGTGTAATCACCATCCTAAACAGAGATATAGGAAGCTCCTTTGTGCTCACTTCATGTCAATTCCCATCTTTCATAAACAGCCAATATTCTGATGTTTATCACCATAAATTAGTTTTGCCTTCATATAAATAAAATCATACAATGCGTAGTTTTTTTTTCTTCTGTACAACATGTTTCTGAAATTCATCCACATTGTTGTCTGTATTATAGTCTATTTTGTTTTGTGTTGTTTGCTTATTAGTATTCCATTCTGTGAATATACCACAATTTGTATATCCATTTTCTACATTTGGCTGTTTCCATTTTTAGGCAATTATGAATAAAGTTACTATAAACATTCATGTATAAGTCTTTTTGAGGGCACAGTTTTCATTTCCTTTTGTTAAATAGTCAGGAACACAATGCCTAAATCATAGGTAGGTATATGTGTTAAATTTTCTAAGATTATTTACCCAATTTTCTGAATCAGAACATTCTCCACTAGCAAATGCCTAAGAATGCCAAGTATTCTACATCCTTGCCAACACTTTAATGTGTCAGTCATTTTTCATTTAGTCATTCTGATAAGCATGAACTATAATCTTGTTATGGCTTTGATCTGAATTTCCCTGATGATTAAAGGTACTGAGTACCTTTACTTATGAGTTTATTGGCCATGCTTAGATTTTCTATTGTGAAGTGCCTATTTAGGTCATTTGCCCATTTTAAAATTTGTCTATTTGATATTTATGTGCAGGCATTCTTTACATATTCTAGACATGAGTCTTTTGTTAATATATTTTACAAATATTTTCACCCAGTTTGTTGCTTGCCTTTCCATCTTTCTTTCTTTCTTTTCCTTTCCGTTCCTTTCCTTTCCTTTCCTTTCCCTTCATTTCCTCTCCTCTCCCCTCCTTTTCTTTTCTTTCTCTCTCTCTCTTTCTTTCTTTCTTTTTCTATGTCTCTCTTTCTTTTTCAAGATTTTATTTATTTGAGAGAGCACACAGTGGGCTGAGGGGCAGAGGGAGAAGAGGACTGCCTGCCAAGCAGGGAGCTGATGTGAGGCTCAATCCCAGGACTCTGGGACAATGACCCAACCCAAATGCAAATGCTTAACTGACTGAGCCACCTAGGTGCTCCCCTTTTCATTTTCTTAACATTGTTTTTTGATAACCAGATGGTTTTGATTTGGATAAGATCTGACTTATCTTTTTTTGTTTTTGTTTTATGTTTAGGGCTTTCTGTGTCCTCTAAATATTTTTTACCTACCCCAAACTCATGAGATTTTGTCTCCCATTCTAGAATCATTATAATCCTAGTTCTTACAGGTTTAATACATATCAAATTTATTATAATATGTAGTATAAGACAGAGGCCAAGATTTTTTTTTCCATATTTTTTTCCAGTTGTTCAAACATTTGTTGAAAAGATTTTCCTTCTCCCAATTAAATTGTGTTGTTACCTTTGTCGATAACCAATTGACTACATATATAGAGTTGTTATGTGGGGGGAGGTTGGTATAATCTGTCTTTGTTACTACATATTTATAGAAAGTATTGAAATTAGATAGTGTGAGTGCTCCAACTTTGTTCTTGTTTTTCTAGGTTATTTGGAATTCCACATGAATTTTGAAATCAACAGTTTTTCCAAAAATTAGGGGAAAAAAAATCCACTGAGATCTTGATTCAGACTGTATTAACCCCTAAGATCAAGTTAGAGGGAAATAACACTTTAACAACCTGAGTGCTCATCCCCAAATAATGGGTATTTCTCTAAGGCCTTTTTAGTTTTGAGAGTATAGGCCTTTTGAAGGCTTATAGGCCTAAGTATTTTATATTTCTTTGCTATTGTAAATTTACTTTAAAAATTAATATTCAGGGACACCTGGGTGGCTCAGTTGGTTGAGCAGCTGCCTTCAGCTCAGGTCATGATCCCAGCGTCATGGGATCGAGTCCCACATCGGGCTCCTTGCCCCGCAGGGAACCTGCTTCTCCCTCTGACTCTGCCTGCCACTCTGTCTGCCTGTGCTCGCTCTTGCTTGCTCTTTCTCTGACAAATAAATAAATAAAATCTTTAAAAAAATTAATATTCAGATTATTTGTCACTACTGTATCAAGAAAAAATCAATTTTTGTATAATAATCCTGTGACCTTGCTAAAGGCAATTAGCTCCAGTAGTTGTTTTGTATATTCTTTAAGATTTCTAATGTAAACAATTATAGTATATGTGCATATAGACAGTTTTACTTCCTTTCTTATCCTTATGCCTTTCATTTATTTTTCTTGCTTTATTACCCTGGATAGGATCTTTAGTATGATGCTGAACAGAATTGTAAAAATAGTTATCCTCGCCTTATACTAAATCTTAAGTGGAAAGCATTCATTTAGTCTTTCATCATTAAGAATGATATGAAAGTAGGTTTTCACAGAAGTTCTTCATCAGATTGAGGAAGTTTCTATATCGTCTATAGTTTTTTGAAAGTTTTTATTATGAATGCCTGTTAAATTACTTCAAATGATTTTTCAAAAAAGATCGTATTTTTCTTTTGTATTCTAGTAATATGGTGAATTTACATTGATTTCTTTTCAAATGTTATATTAAATGTGAATTCCTGAGATAAACTCCAGTTGGTTATGAGTTATTGCCCATTTTGTATATTGCTAGACTTTACTTGCTAATATTTTTTTTTTTAAAGATTTTTATTTATTTATTTGACAGAGAGAAATCACAAGTAGTCAGAGAGGCAGGCAGAGAGAGAGAGAGAAGCAGGCTCCCTGCTGAGCAGAGAGCCCAATGCGGGACTCCATCCCAGTACCCTGAGATCATGACCTGAGCCGAAGGCAGCGGCTTAACCCACTGAGCCACCCAGGCGCCCCTACTTGCTAATATTTTTAAAAAGATTATTGTGTCCAGATTGATGAGGAATAACAGCCTATAGTTTTCTGATAAGATCTTTTTCAGGTTTTGCTAATAGGATTATTCTTGCCTCATAAAACATTTCAGGAAGTGTTTTCTCCTACCATATTTCCTAAAGAATTCGTATAGGATTAATATTATTTCCTCCTTTAACATTTCATAGAATCTTTCATTGAAACTATCTGGGCCTGGGTTTGTCTTTCTAGGAGTGTTTTTGATAACAAATTCAATTTTTAAAAATAAATATAGTGTTATTCAGATTTTCTATGTTTATTGTGTCAGTTTTGGCCACATATTTTTCAAGGAACTTACTTATTTCATTAAAGTTGATGAAATTATTGGCATAATGGCATAATGTTTTTATTAAGTTCCCTTCAATATCTGTGTGGTATGTAAAATCTATCTCCTCTTTCATTAGTGATATTGGTAATTTTTATCTTTTCTTTTGATATTTTTGCTAGAGTTTTATCAGTCTTATTTATCTTTTCTAATAAATTTTGCCTTTGTAAATCTTTATTGTTTGTTTTTCATTTTCTGGATTTTCGCCTTTATTATTTCCTTTCTTCGACTACTTTAGAATTTAATGCAATCATTTTCTTTACTTAACCAAAGTGGAAACCTATGTTGTTGATTTTAAACCCTCCTTTCTTCTGATTTGGGAATAAAAACTCTAGATTTCTACTAAGCCCCTCTTTAACCCATACTGAATTTTCAATATAACTTGACTTTAATCTATAATTCCTCTCATGATTTGATCCATGCAAATTTTTAGAACTTACTTATTCAATTTCCAAATGGTCTTTTCTAGATACTTTGTTGTTTTTTATTTCTAGTTTAACTGCATTCTGAGCAAGGAACATGTTTTGTAATATCTCAATCTTTTGAAAAATGTTTGAAACTCATTTGATGGCCCAGATTTTGTCTACCCTAATGAAAGTTTCATGTGGAGGAGTGCCTGGGTGGCTCAGTCAGTTAAGTATCTGCCCTGGGCTCAGGTCATGACCCCAGGGTCCTGGGATTTAGCACCAACATCAGCACCCTGCTGAGCGGGGAGCCAGCTTCTCCCCTTGCCTGCCACTCCCCCTGCTTGTCCTCTCTCTCTGTCAAATAAATAAATAAAATATTTTTTTAAAAAAGAAAGTTCCATGTGTACAGAATGTACATTATAAAGAATGTATATCGTTGTATATTTTGTAAATGTCCAAAATAATGTATATTTTATAAGTGTAAATAATTTTGTACAAATATCAAATAGGTCAAGGTGTTTATGGTTTTCTTAATATCTTATATATCTTTCTTGATTTTATGTCTATTTAATCAAGTATTAAGAGAAGGGTGTTAAAATTTCTAATAGTTATTATGGATTTCCCTATTTCCCTTTTTCTGACATTTTATGTGTACACGTTTATTACTTATGTATTCATGATAATTTAACACATTTCATTATAAAATATCCCTCCTTAGCCTAGATGTCCATTAACAGATGAATGGATAAGGAAGATGTGATATATACTTAATGGGATACTATGCAGCCATCAAAAACTGAAATCTTGCCACTTGCAAAGAGTAGATGGAACTAGAGGGTATTATGCTAAGCAAAATAAGTCAATCAGAGAAACACAACTATCATATGATCTCACTGATATGAGGAATTTGAGAAACATGACAGAGATTCATAGGAGAAGGGAGAAAAAATGAAACAAGATGAAACCAGAGAGGGATACAGACCATAAGAGACTCAATCTCAGGAAACAAACTGAGGGTTGTTGGAGGGGACATGGGTGGGAGGAATAGGGTGGCTAGGTGATGGACACTGGGGAGGGTATGTGCTATGCTGAGTGCTGTGAATTATGTAAGACTGATGAATCACAGACCTGTACATCTGAAACAAATAATACAATATCCCTCTTTAACTTGAATAATACTCCTTGTTTTAAAGTTTACTCTGTCTAGTACTAATGTAGCCAATCCAGCTTTCATATGTGTACTATTTGTATCATATATACTTCCACATTCTTGCACTCTCAAGATATTTTTACCTTTATACTTTAAGTGCATTCCTTGTAGACCCTATATAGTTGTGTTTTACTTTTTAAATTCAGTCTGACAGTCTCTGCCTTTTAATTGTAGTGTTTACACCATTTACATTGAATGACATTATCACTATGGCTGAGTTTAGATTTTCCATCTCTCTCTCTTTCTCTACATATATATACATATATATGTATATATATATAAAGTATATACATATCTTTTTTTGTTTTTCGGTCTGATTCTATTTCCCTTCAGCCTTCAGGGTTTCCTTTCACATTTCTTATAAAAGTTTTGTTGACAAGGTTGGTTTATATGAAAATTCTTTACTTTTTTCATTATTGGAAGATATCTTTGCTATATATAGAATTCTGGGATGACAGTTTTTTAAATCACTTTTTAAAAATGGCTTCCATTATTTCTAGCCACCATCATTTATAATGAGGAATCAATTGACATTTACTTAATTGTGCCTCTATAGGCAATCTATTCCCCACATCCCTTTCATGATTTTTCTTTTTATCTTTGGCTTATAGAAGTTTGAATACAATGACTGCATGTGATTTTTCTAGTATACTTTTGTTTTTTCCCCAAATTTTAGATATTTGCAACTATCATTTCTTTAAATGTCATTTTTGTCCTATTTTCTTTTCCACCATCTTCAATCTGCTATTAAACCTTTTCTAAGAATTATTTTTATTTCACTCTTGTACTTTAACCCTTTGGTTCTTTTTAATAATTTCAATCATTTTACATGCTTCTGAGACATTCCAAGAATATTAAACTCTTTGATATCATTCTACAGATTATTGACAGCAAATCTTTTTATTTTTATTTCTATTCTTTAATAATTTCCATCAATCTGTATTCAAATTTATTGACATTTTCTGTTAAGTCCCTCTAATTATTTTTGTTTATTTCAGATATATGCCTTAACTTTTTGATTCTTTTAAATAACTTCCATTTCTCTGCTTGTTTTCTCATCTGTTCCATCATTATAATCATCTTTTCCTTTAAGTTCTGAATATATTTTGCTTTATAGTCCTTGTCTGCTAGTTTAAACATCTGGATAATCTAGGATTTGATTCTATTAACTGTTTTTTTTTTAAGTTAGAAGTTACATTTTTCCTGTTTCCATGTCCAATCATTATTTACTTGCATTTGGGCCTTGTGTATGATATGTTGTAGAAGACTCTGTGTTCTGTTATCTTTCCCTAAATAATGTATTTTTATTCTAGCAAACAATTAAATTATTGGTTGACCACTTTGACATTAGGTGTCTTAGTTTTATGCTTTCTTAGAACTTTTCAATGTTGCAACTTAATCCTTTTTTAAAAAAAAAATTTCTTAGTTCTGAGTAATTCACTTATATTCCTAAGGCAGGGCCCTTCTGGACTTTAAGTAAAGCTGTAGACATTTACCAAATTCTTCTACCTTAGTAAAACTCAAACTCCTACTTTTGTCTTCCCTTCATCAGATATATTTGCTCAGCTCATTCAGCCTTCTTTTTGTCCAGGTTCTTATAGCCTTCCCTCTACATGTACAGTTCACAAACCAACCAAGACATTAGGAGAGTTTATATGCAGATTTATGGGTAACCTCCCTCTGTTGCTCCATTCTTTCCAAAGATTTCCTTCCTCAATTTCAGTCACTCTGCCAACACCAAACTCAATCTTCTGACACCTCAAACGAATAAGATTGTAACTTGCTTCTAGAATTCTAACTGCTCCACACCACATAGACTGGAAAGTTCCTTGGAGGAAAAACTGATAAATGTGGATTCCACCCAGGACAGTTTACTCCAGATTTTGTCTGCCTTTGGTCCCTCTCCAATGCCTCAAATAATTGTTTGTTAGTTTTTAATTGCAATTTAGTTGTTTTTAAAGAAACTTAACCAGGGTTTGGTACTGCTATCTGAGGAAATGTTTGTCCTGGAATAGTACAAGTTATTCCTCCATTACAAAAATCAGAACTATGAAAAGAATTGTGTTATGGTAGATAGTATTTAGAAGTTGATTTGGAAAATTGCATTAAAACCAGTGTGAATAGAATTTCCTCTTCTAATAGACTTCTTGTTGAGAAAATACTGTTTTGAATATTTACTCAAAATACTCAAAAAAGAGTATTATTATTGAGAAAATACTATTAAGAAAACACTATTTAATTTTTTTTAAGAAAATAATTCACAGAATAATCTAGATGCATGATGTGAAATAGAGTTATAAGTAAAGAAAATCACCTTAAGAAACATGCTTGGGAGAGTAATGGTATTTCTGATTATAACAGAGAATCTGAAAATTCTCTGTAGCTATAGCTACAGCTATCTAGGAAAAATGGGTAACTCCATCCTCACCATTTTTAAAACCTTATTCTAAGACCAACATTTGCTAAGTAATTTGTATAGATGAACCTATAAAGTAGTCCAGGTAGTCAGACTCCAAATTAAATTCCAACCATTCCTTCTTATTGCCTACTCAGAATTAAGATCAAACTCATTCATAACATTCATCACTAATTCTGACAATATGTATCTCCTATTAATATTCTTCCCATCTCCTATGTTAGCAACTTGCTTCCTCTGTCATGCAAACTTGCTCTCCATCCTTCCTGTACAATACTGCTCATTTCATGAAGGAGCAGTAAAGTGGAGATCTCAGATTGAAGCAGGGAGTGGCTGAGAAATACCTCTGGAATCAATGAACCTGAAACAGCTTGTCTAGTTCTGCCCACCTCTCTTGTCCTTTAGAATCACTTTGAAATTCATCTCTTCCAGACAGCCTCCAGTATTTAGCCTGGAACCAACATACTGCTCCATCTGACCAATTACCCTGGCAAACTGATATCACAGGGCGATTAATAATTATCTAATTTTATGTTTCAACACTATTCAAGGTGTTGTGTGGGAAATAAATGAAGAATGAGACAAAGTTCTTAGCAATGAGCACATTACACTTTGGTACGGAAAATTTTACCCATCACCTACAGTGTAAATTTCATCCAACATATCTCATCAATCTCTATGTATATATATATTCCAATATGTTGTTTTACTTTTCTTCCTTCTTTGTAATGATTTCATGCAAGCTATTCATTTCAAGAACCTCACTGACTTTCTACTGGTACCCAACCCTTTTTTTTTTTTTTTTAAAGATGTTATATATTTATTTGACAGATGGAGATCACAAGTAGACAGAGAGGCAGGCAGAGAGAGAGGAGGAGGGGGAAGCAGGCTCCCCGCTCAGCAGAGGGACCGGTGCGGGGCTCAATCCCTGGACCCTGAGATCATGACCTGAGCCGAAGGTAGAGGCTTTAACCCACTGAGCCACCCAGGTGCCCCGGTACCCAATCCTTTAAACCCTCAGAGCTGAGGTGAAGTGGAGCCATGTGTCTCCTATCAGGTCTCTCTGCTCCAACTAGTCATTGCTGCCTCATCCAACCTTCCTCACTCAGCTTGTAATCAACTTAACTTTTAAAGTCTTTGTACACATTAGGTAATATTTGTCCTCTGTACTCCCAGGGGACTATGGTCACTGCCCAGCTAGGAAGCCCTACCCTTCATTATTCAGCAACCGCTTGAAGAGTATTCTAATTCTAACCTTCCGCCTTCTGACGGGCCAGCTGCATCAAAGGCTGTGTTCCCTTGTTTGTTTGTTTTTTTCCCTGAAGCAGAATCATGATTTTGAACTAAGTCATATATTAGAAAAGGAAGGAGTCTGGGTCCAAATTTTCAAAACATGGCTCTTCTGTGAACCACAGCAAATCTAAACTGGACTATGCCTTATGTTAGAGTCGGAACTCATGTGGTCCCCTTTTCTCTGCCCCTTTGGATCCCTGCATGCTGTTCAGGGGAAGTTGCTGGCTTTTGAACTGACAGTTTGGAAATGAAGGCATTTTTCTTTTAGGGAGAATAGTCCTTCAGTGATTCAAACAACGAGCCTTGTGATCAAAATAATTCATAAAGGAAAAGATTTATGAAGTGACTTCACTAGCACACAATGCATTTTTTAAACTTTGTTTTTAAAATAAATCTGTCAGTACACAAGCCAAGACAACACATCTGAATGCAATATCAGTGGACACACCCTGAATCTCTTCTTTGCTTGTCCAAGACTGTGGCAGGAAAGGAAAATGCTTCTCTTTGTCTTTTTAATTTTAATATTAGTTTTTTAAATTAAAAAACGATAGTTCAATGAAAAGACTTGAAAATTGTGCATACTATTCATTTCCTACATAAAACCTGCCTTTAAAAAGTGTATTTTCCATCTATTACTGAGCTTGTTTCAAAAAAATAAAAAATAAATAAAAATGTCCAACTTATAATGAATTCCTCTGGCATAAGGAAGCCTGTTCTAATCTCTCTTTATCAGGTTTGAGTGATAGTTCTGCTCAACGAGTATTGACAGGGCCGTCCCGTTTCTCAGGCTTTCGTTTTCCTCAGTTGGAGAAGGATACAGTGCATTTTCACATTCTCAGAGTCTGCAGTTGTTTTTATATAAGAAGCAATTTGCTTGGGTCACGTCAGGTCGAATGGGATGCCTGCCCAGCTCTTGGTTTTAAAGGAAAAACATACAGAAAGACACAAAAACACAGCAGTTTCCTTCATTAAATTCCACTCTACCTGCCATGGGCTTCTAGCCACAATGGAATTTCCCACCCTGGCCTAGTCGAGCCTAACTTTTATTTTTAGGGATTTTTTTTCCCCTTAAATCTTACAAGCTTTCTTTCAAGTGAACTTTGAGGCAAGGATTATTAAATGATAGAGCAACTGACTGGTTTAAGGAAATCATACATAAGACACAAATGCCTGGTGACCTTCCATAATATTGTTGGATAACCACCTTCTAGATGACAGCCTTTCAAAAAAACTGTTCATAACCATCACAAGACAGGTAATAAAATTCAAAATCAAAATTTGAATCATGAAGCGAAGTAGGGAATAGTACCTTTTCGGTAATACCTCTACTTACCATTACATTAGATAGAATTTTAGAGGAAAAAATGGAACTGAGTAACTGAAAAACAAAAAAAATATACAGGTAAAGAAGAGAAAACAGAGTAAAGGAAAGAGAGAGAGAGAAAGAGAGAGAGAGAGTGAGTGAGAGAGAGGGAGAGGGAAGGCAGAGGGAGAAGGAGAGAGAGACACACACAAATAGAGACAGGCTTTAAAACCATTTTCTCCTAAAAACCGTTTATGCTTTTGTCCATAGCCTGGGGGCAACCGATTTAATCAGGATTGTTTGTGTGGATTATCTAAACTATGCAAAGCAACAGGGAGAACTTCCCAAGAAATCCAGGCTGGGTCTGCTGCAAAATACTTGGTTTGGGGCCTAGAGCTAAGCAGACTGTTCACATTGTATTCAGGGTCCTAAGGAAAGTGGCTCAATGCCTCTATAATTCTTTGTCCCTTTGATCTACCTCACCATTTGGTGTCTTTTGGCATTATGAATGCTCTCAAAAATGACCCTGCCTAGTTAACTGATTTACAGTCTGGGGACAAAAAAGGAAAGAAAGAAAAAGAAAAAGTCTGGTAATGAGGGAGGGAAATATACCTTCTTCCTATCTTTGCTCCGCGTAAATAAAAATTGAAAGATGTGATTTTGGGGGATGTGAACTCCACTCTCTCCACATTTAGCAAAAGCACTATCAGAGCCAAATTGACGCCTTCTCTCAACTGACTCTCTTTAAAACATACCAAGTTGGCCTTCTCGTTCACTATTTTCAAGCTGTATTTTACATAATCTTCCTTCGAATGATGAAGTTTACTTTTTAGGCATGTCCTTTGCTGTTAGCATTGTTGTTCTTCTTTATCCACTGCAGCTTCTTATCCTCCAATCCCTGGCTTCTTGCTTAAGTTGATTGTTAATGTAGCCATTCTTTAGCATCACAGCACGTTTATAAACCAAAGATGAGTTTACTCTCTCTGACTTCCAAAATCATTTGCTGCTTGAGACCATTTCATGAGTTTGTCTATTCATTTGAGTAAACAAAAACGTGTCCATAATGTGAGTTTGGAAAAGGGAAGAACAGCTACATGGAACAGTCTCCAGGGGCCAAAATTACTGCCACAGTTTTCATGGAAGCTGCCTTGCATGTGCTATTCCACATTAAATCTATCTTAGATATTAGAACTTTGCTTCTTAGTGGATGCCATTTTCCTCCAATAAAACCGTGTGGCTTACCCTGACATTTAATAGTGATTTAGTGATTTTAGAGTTTCCTCTAACTCAAGAGTAAATGTTCATGAGATTCATGAACTGAATCTAGACAATTAATCTGAACATTTTAGCGGCTCCCTGAAGCTGCGTATAATCACCCCCAATCCCTTGCAAAACCTGAGATTTTGAACCACTGTCTAGTTTGTGCTTGCACTGTCGAGAGAGGAAGCAAAATCATTACTTAGGGTTACTCCCTCTCAAGTACTGTGCTGAACTGAAGCAAAAGGAAACCTTTACTATACTTTAGACAGAACATTAGGATTAATGCTAAAAAAACCAAGTAACCGAGAGCCTAAATATATACCAGCCTCAAGAAGAAATTAAACAATACTGGAGTTTAGAAACAAACATAGTACCGATCAATAGATTACTTTGGAGCCCATCATTACAACAAAACTAACCAAAGGACAGCCTCGGCACCAATGGGGGAACACGTGTGTATAATTCTTGAAGCACTACTTGAACTGGATTTGTGGGAAACAGTTCTCATGGGTTTATTACTCACCCTTCTTCCGAACGCGCACATGCATGTACACACAGGAATGTACACATTCCCCTCACATATCCATGGAATCTCTTTCTAGAATCTCTTTCTCGCCTGTGGCTCCTGAGTTAAATGTGTGTCTGTGAGCCACTAAGCAGATGCTTTATATATGCACTGTAGAAGGTCAAAGTGAGAAAACTAGTGTCATCATGGTTTTATATAATATTGCAAGGAATCCAAATAAGCTTGGAGCAAGCTAAAGGTAAATGGACAGCAGTGAATATAGGGAACAAGTTGGGATTCCTTAGGAACTAGTAATGGATCAGCCTTGCTTAATACATTTATAAATGACTTGGTCACCCCAGCATCTCATAATTTGCCTGGCATATAGTGGAAACTCAGTTAAGTTTTGCTGAATGCATGAATGAATAATCTGAAACAAGAAGCCCACAATAATACGGATACACTTGGACAGCATTAAACTTCCCTGAGCAGAAAAAAGCTCAGCTGAGGGGGCACAGCACTTGTCCAGGTGTGCAGAAAGGTGGCAGTATGTACATAGACAACCAAAATATCCATATATATATATATAAAGGACAGCTTTAAATCTTAACTAGGAAAGGGACTTGAAGGCCATTGAGCTCTTTTAGGCAAAAAGGCCTTGAAAGGCCTTCACTTCACTTTAAGTAATGAAAGTAAAAGTTATACTTCCTTTATATAAAACCCTCTGCTGTTAGAGTACCATTAGACATCACATTCCAGAGTTTCTCACACAGGGCAGTCACTAAAGAATTCAAACTGGATTAATATAATATAAGCTATTAGAGAATAAGTTATTTTGTGACATCATAACAATTCATTACTATGAGAAACATGCAAATGACATGGTTGTTATTAAACGTTATTTAGCAGGCATCATATTGACATTTCTTAATAACTGGCTGTCATGGCATCTTCTTAGTAAGTCTGATTTTCTCTACTCTCTGAGCTTATGGACTAGTGATCTTGCAGCTTTGGGTGTTTATGTTTATTAACCCATTCAACAAACGTTTACTGAGTTCTTCCTTTAGCTGTACCAGCCTAATGAGATTAGATTGGATCCTTTAGAAGCTGTCACTATCCTACATGGACCCCATGCCTCCTTTATCCCTTAAATTCCCTAATTTTTACTTAAGGTAATCTATCATGATTACACATCCAGATTCCTGGTCCCATTTTCTTTTCCACTTATTTTCCTTGATTTATTTCCTTTTACCTCAGCCCTTTCTTCCTATGAGGAGTAGAGAATCTGTCTAGTTCTTAGCAGTGGGCATAATGCTATGTAGAGTGGACCTCCATCAGCCCCAAACACATTGCCTTGTTGAAGAGATAAGATATTCTTTCCACAGTCAAGAATGATTTGATTTGCTTTCCCTCAGTAGATACACTACAAGTTAACAGTGGTTCTCCTGTTATAAACCACAATAGCAATCTACTCCAACATCAGTTGCTAAACTGTATCACAGAATTCTAAAATACTCGTTAGACTTTCTTTCTACAAGTTGCCTATTTCTTCTGGATATAGTTAATTCACCTAGCAACAAAGATTAATTAGCCACTTCTTTTTGTATGTAGACAGAAAGAAGTATGATTTTCTCTGCTTATAAAAACTTCTGGTAAGTGGTGATAGCTTTCAAAACCTTCCTCTAATTTGGCAACCACGGTTCAATTATCAGGAACTCCGAGTTCAGAATCTGAGAACAGTGATTCTGTTCTGTGATTTTACACATGCTAGGGATTGGTAAATTGCTGAGGATTTCTTAAATAAAAGAGGAGACACTGTTCCATTCATCTGACAGGAACAAACATACATCTTAAATGGGGTTTTAGAGTCTCTGGAATAATATGATAAACTCTTGGCTTTCTTTTTAAAAACTATCCATGAGGTTCTCTTTAGAAATAGGAAAGACTAGTGAGTTTGGTATTTCACTCATTTTCATGGCTGGAAATCCCATCTCTAACAATGCTTTACAAAGGGACATACTAGCAATACCTTGTCCAGGGAGATGCAAATACTAAAAACAGATATGAGCTGGGCAATTTAAAAATATAGGTAGAAAATAATCAAAGCTACTGTGGTAGTTTAGATCACCTACAAAATATATAACAGAATAAAATGAAAAGTTCCTTATTTTTTTAAGCTACATCAGAATTTCCCTTCTGCATGATAATCATGCCTCTTAAAACATTTATCAAAAGTAACTTTGCTAGGTTCATGGAGAATGGCCTTGATAAGCACAGCACAACAGTAAGCGAAATAATTTTTAAAAGAATGAGTCTACATAGATGATTTCATCATTTCTAGAAACATGAATGTCATTAGACTTGAAGGTAACCAGTGGATTAGATCAGCTTATACTACTATCAACCAAAATGTGATCTAATAGCTGGCTACTGTGATTAAACACATTTGAAAAGAAATGGGTCTACTCTATGCTTCTCAAAGTGCCCACCCCTCTACTCCTCTTCCAGCACAAAATACGGCAGCCTTACCTCCAGTCAATAAATTAGAGAACAGGGTGAAACATCATTTTGGAATTATTTTTTAAAATTACAAATAATCAAAAAGAGGTGACCCAAATGTTTTAGTGAATGTTACAGGATATAAATTAAGAACTAAGGGTATTTACCTACTGACTAATATTAATGCTTAGAAAATTGTAAAGTATCAAGATAATATTTCAACCACAGTATTCCAGACCTATGAATGTTTTAGTGGGTACAGTAGATTAAAAAAAGATGCTTGAAAATTCATAATTAAAAAAGATAATGGAACCTGACTTCCTTATGGTCTAAGTTCTTATGTTTTCTGGAAAAAGTATTTATGAGAGAGAGCATTATCTGACAGTTAATGAAGGAGACTGGAAATTATCTGTTGCAGGCCAACCATGCTCAAAAGCAAAATAATCTCTCAATCTGCAAATGGAAATGGGGCAATAGAAAACACTTTGAGATTCTGTGGATGCAACAGATATTGTATGAAAATTTTGTAAATATTATACATTTAAAAAATAGTGTCATACAATAACAGAGCTGATTATTAAGTATGTAAGTAGCCCTTCTTCTTGATCATCTCTCTCTCCCCTAAATTTGAAGGGTCAATTTTCTTCATTTATTCTTTTGCATAAATACCCTGTTCATGGATGCTTGAAATATCCATCCATCAGTTTCCCTTTCAACTCTGAAATATTGTAAAGGACTTCAGAAGACCAACAACTATGGAGTACTGGCTAATTTGGAACTTGTGTCTACATCTTGCAGGCTGTGTGTCTTTAAGCAAGCCACTGACCTCAGTAGCTCAGTGTCCTCATCTCTGAGAATGACATAACAGCAGTGTAGGCCTCCCGTGCGTACTGTGAGGACTGAGTTTCATACGGTAACAGGGAGCTGCCTCTCTGAATCTTTGAAAGTTACTGAAATCAGGTTAGTTCAGTTAAGCATAACTTTGGTCTCTTTTTTTGGCTAGTGATCTCCAGATTGCGTTTCTAGTCTCTGACCTTCTGAAATGAGTCAAGTGAATCTCTTCTTATGTATTTGCCATCTTTCGATCTCAAAGGCAAGATGGATTTACGTGTCGGTTTTAGTTTCCACTGAATCTCTCTTTAGCTACATGCTACTAAGGATAAAATATCAGCTATTAAACTGTTTGAAGTAAGTAAATGTTGAAAGGGGAATTTAGTTAAGTCAATAGCAGTGTGCCAGGTTGATCTGCCTTTCAGAAAGATCACCATAATAAGGAGACCAATAAATAAATAAAAAGAATAAAATATACATCTATGTCGACTCTTAGAATCCTTTCTCTAACACATAACATTAAAGGCAACTCTGAGTCCCGACTATGGAATTTGACACTTAAAAATAGAACCTATCGGGGGCACCTGGGTGGCTCACTGGGTTAAGCCTCTGCCTTTGACTCAGGTCATGATCTCAGGGTTCTGGGATCGAGCCCCGGATCAGGCTCTCTGCTCAGCCGGGAGCCTGCTTCCCACCTCCCTCTCTGCCTGCCTCTCTGCCTGCCTCTCTGCCTACTTGTGATCTCTCTCTGTGTGTCAAATAAATAAACAAAATCTTAAAAAAAAAAAAAAATAGAACCTATCACAGTTCTATGGAAGAAATCCACAGCTGAGAACTACCAACTTTCTTCATTCAGGTAAGAAGTTTCTATACTCCCTTAAAACAACAACAACAACACCTCCACCAAATCAACAAAAACCATGGTTCTGATTATATGCAATGCATATTGTTAATCTAGTTGTTTTTTAACCAGGGGACAATTTTGATCCCTCCCTCCTAAAGGAAAATTGACAATGTTTGGAAGCAATTTTGATGATCACAAGTTAAAGGTACTATTGGCACCTGGAGGGTAGAAGCCAGGAAGACTGCTGAATGTCTACATTACACACAAGAGCACCCACTCCCCAGAAATTGCCTGTTCCAAAATGGCCTTGTACTAACCTGTTATCCTAGAGACAGTGGCCTTAAACCATTAGCCACATCAACATTTAAGAGACTTCATCTAAAAAAAAAAAAAAAAAGACTCCCATCTATGGGATAGTCTGACAGTTGAAGAATATGCCTACAAGAAGCACTTCAAATACATGAAAATTTGACAAATCTGGATATGGTGCTAAGGAAAAAACTGGTAAAACGAGTTATTTGGTAGTTTATTATGTCAACTATTACAAACAGATTATTTTATATTATTAAGTCAACCAGATTAACATCCTTTTTTAATTACAGGGGTGTAAAAATACGAAGTTGTGAACTAATGCAATGTTATCCTAACACAGAAATCTTTTGAAATGGTTTCTAAAGTCAGTAAAAACACTGAAAAAAAAAAAAAAAGATGGCATGAATGAGTTCTGAAAAGTTAGGAATCATTGATCTAGGGCTGGTTATTTCCACACACAGTATTTTCCATACGTCTCACAAGCATACGTTTGTGCAGACTGCAGCCCAGAAATGGAACACTGCTTCTCTCAGAAGACAAATCAGGCTAAAGCTCAGAGTTTGAGAATGGTTTCCATGCAAGAGTCATGTTCAGCAAAGGGAAGACAACGAGCTCTAAGGTCGGTGTGAATTTTATTTTTTCAATGAGTCACCTCTATTCTGCAAACAGTTAACAAAAGGAAAAAACAGTAAAAATGAAATTTGAAAATGAAAATAAAATAAAATTATTTTTAATATGTTTAGGATTCAAACATGTGCCATTTTATATTTTAAGGGGTTTCTTGTTCAAGGCAACACGTGTTTTTCTGATGAAAGAGGATGCCTGAAACTGACATTCAGTGAGCTTTTGGACACTCCTGGTGGGTGAGGTTGTACATTTTTACTCACCTCTGCAATCACCCTGTTGCTTTTGAATTTTATTTTGGTCAGTGGTACAAGAAAATAAAATGTATTGAGGGCCACAGAAAAATTGTTTTTTAGAACCCCGAGAATTTGCTTCCTAGGCAGGCACTTCTCACTGATGAGGAAACAAGAGGGGAAACCGACTTAGCCGCACAGAGAATGGAAACTCACTAATTTCTGAGTGGCCAGTACCTTTTCCTCTCCTTGTTTTCCATCTTAATTTCTAGATTTAGCTTCAAGATATTTGTTTTTTCTCCCTTAAGGGGAAGTTCTAGAGTCAGAAGGATAGTGGTGGGGAGAGTAGAGATGGTTATAGGTTTCATAGCAATTCAATTTAGACTGTTAAATACCCTCTATCAAGAGACCACAAGTATCAATTATTTGTAGAACAAAGCAAAAGAAGGGATTTTAAATAAGAAAAAAATCAAAAGGAAACAGCAGTGTTGTGGCACTATGAAAGATTCAGGAGAAAAAATCTGATTTCTGCTCTCATGATGCTTAAATCTTGTTCTAGAGAGAAAGATGAATTAAAATAACTGAAGAACAATAGGAAACAGTACAATTAAGTGTGAAAATGGGTGGTAGAAGCAAAATGCTGTGGGAAAGCCATGCCTCTTACATGTTTTCCAGCTCAGTGGAAAGAGACAATGGGTCAAATGCAACCTACTCTAGTTTCTGATATTAGTTTCATAATTCAACTATAATCCCATTACAAAGAACTTCGAAGAACTGTTGACATTTTTTGCTGCCCTGTAGTTTATTGTCTCAAGTATTGCTTGAAATACATCTCTACACACAGAAATGTCTGCTCTACTGGTTTTTGTTGACTTGCACTAGATTAGGTTTAGCCTCAATAAACAGCGATGAACATCACAGGGAACTAGTTAGTCAAATTGTTTGTAAGGAGGTTTGCTTTTTTTTTTTTTTTTTAAAGAATGTTTTATTATTACTCTTAACCTAAAGACTAAACATTTAAAGAATGTTATTCTCAAATAATCTTGTTATTACATAAAACAGTAATATTTAGTATAGATGCCTCTGTAAAGCCCAAAATGGGGATATGCAGATGTAGATTTACTGGGAATTTAATAAAGCCTAAACTTCAGGGCCCTTGCTTGCATGGTCCCTTGCAAATGCCTGTAATTTGTAATTATAATTTTGTATTCTTTTTCTTACTGAAGATCCCCCAAACAGTTTAAGCTTCTGGCAAGATCTTGATTCACCCTGAATATAAAATAACCTTGAAGGGATCAAACCTGACAGTCCTTAAAAGCCAATTCTGAGAAGGGTACAAAATGTACTTTTATAAGGATATATAAATCACATCTTCAATTGTATCCCTCCTATTGTCTTTGCCATCCACTCCTGCTAAGGAATAGATGCCATCTTACAAGGTTACTAGATTATTTTAAATATAAACTCTGTCTATTCCATGACTGGGAATAATCATAGTGTTTTGTTTTTAAAAAAAAAAAAAGATAAAAAATTCAGAGGTAGAAGATAATTCCTAAGAATAAAAGGTACATTGGAAACTCACAAAATTTTTCCTAAAATAATAATAATTATTATTCTTAGTTAAGGGATACATGTATTTGGAAAGAGGAAGGACATGGAGATTCTCTCAGTACAATTTACAGTAGTACCTACTGAAAAAGGTGGTGAGTTTATGTAGAATGTGGGAATTTCTACCATGAGGAATACCACGTGTCTGTTTTCTGGTTTCTGAAAACCCCAAATAAAATCCACAAGCACCTCTAAACTCCACCATGGAATTTTAACACTTCTGAGGAGAGGCTCAGAACAAAATAAAATCTTTAGATGCACTATGTCTGTCTGCAGTTTTTCCTATAATGCCTTGTCCCAGTTTTTGAAGAAAACTGAATAAAAATTATTTCAAGAAGAAATGAGTGAAATTACTCCAAATGGAATACTAAATTGAAAAATAATAGTTAAATTGTTCATAACCATTTCCTGTTATATTTTTTTCTCTCTGTCTTAGAAATGGAGTAAGAATGCTTCAAATAAAAAATGTAAAACCCATCCCATCCCATAAAGGGCCCACTCATGTAAACAGGAAGCTTATTAAAAGAGCTTTTCTTGGTTTTCTGGCAAAGCCCACTTTTTATTTTGGTGGCAGCACCTATTAAGGAGAGGACTCTTTTTGTGGGCTGGGTGAAAAATCAAAAACATTGCAAAGCCATCAGGCACCCGCTGGATTAGAGTTTGTTGACTGACTTCTTGGGTAGAAGGAGCAAAGTGGCTCTAAGATCAAGGAACAGGCTGTGTTCAGCCTAGCCATGTCCTAGACATGGCGTCTTCCCAGTCCAGGCATCACAAATCACCTGAGGTTCCAAAGGAGCCAGCAGATACCAGTCCATAATAGCGCAATGTGTTTTACATGCACATTGAATTAACCTCTTTGTTCCTTCACATTTAAATCCCATTTTATTTGTTTCTGTGATTTCCCTTTCTGGGAAGCATTGTAGCATAAAGAACACAGGGTTTGGGGATCTGAAAACTTGGTTTCTAGTTCCTACTCTGCCAAATACCGTGACATGTTGCCTTCCTGAGTCATCAATTTTCTGATATGCAGACAGGGGACTAATAATTCTTCCTCTGTCAGCTCAGGTTTCTCAAAGCATGAGTAAGCATCACCTGTCTCGAAATCACCAGAGGTGAAAATACAGATTCCAAGGCTCCCTTCTGACTTATTAAATTAGACTTGTTGTGAGCTGGAAAGCCTTGGAATCTTATTTGACACCTAGTTCCCAAATAATTTTTGCACATTCAAGTTTCAGAGCCACATTCTGACTTGTCTCAAGTCAGGGTAAAATTAAACCATTTTGGTGAAACATATCTGTGAACTGCAAATCAGAACATATATGCTGAGCTGCTCTCACTACTGTCATTTTCCAGGGTAGCTCAAAGCACCAAAGCCAGGTCACAGGACCATCTTCCCAAAGATCTCGCTTGGACCCATACCCTGCAAGGCCACAAGCATTCCACTTCATCTTCAGTTAGGTACGGTAGGTTCACTGTGGGGAGGGGGTTGGGGGGGCTAGTAGAGCTCAGTTGTGACACAGGCAGTATTTCTGTAGAATTTCATTTATGTGACTGTACTTAGCCCACAGGGCAATATAAGGATTAATTCCTATTTGGTAATTTATTGTGGATAAAATGCCTCAAGCCCCTTGGAGGGAAGTGCTATATAAATGTAAAATAATAATTATAATAATAATAACCTTGACTATTTAACTGATCAGTGAATTAGCTAGAAGATTTAGGCTGCCAAGGGACAAGGCAGAAACGATTTTAAGTAGAAACACTGTACATCATCATATCTCAAAACTTATCACAAAAAGGGGAAACAAAGGTTGAAAATTAAGATAAATCCATGTTCTTCACTGACTTAAAATGACAGAGGATCACTTGTCTTGTTTCATGAAAGCCAGGAAATGCAGAAGTGACAGCTGCATTATAATTCTAAGTCAGGCACATATCCTGAGGTCTAATACACTTTGGTCTTTTATTTATATGGAATATATCTCATCAGTGCAACATCTAAAATTTAGCAAGAGTAAGGCACCTGACTAGGATTTTGCTTAGGTGGACTATGTTCACAATCTACCCCCACTGGTAGGTAGATAAATACTGAAAAAGTATTGATGTTACTCTATGAAGTTCCAGATTATATTTGAATCAGCTGTTTACTAACTTTGATTCCTATGTATCGTTTTAAGAAAACCAGGGTGTATTTCTATCTTTGAATTTAGGAAACTAGAACATATGAGAGATACCATTTCTTCCCAGGAAAAAAATATTTTGGCACATGTGCTCACACAAGCTCAACTGCCCTCAGTTCTTACGTTATTTATTTTATTTATTAGATTCATGGAGACCCTCCCACCAAAAGCTCAAGGGGCTGAACCCAGAACTTTCATATATTGAACATGAATCACTTCTTAAACCACAAAAAGCAAAAGCAAAAGGCTATAGAAATCGTAATGGGCAAGCTTCAGATGCTCAAAAGCAATTGTTTAGTTACTCTACTTAGTTATGCATCGTTCAAAACACTTTCTAAATTGGGCAAAAAAGGTTCTTTGTGAAGAACAAGCTTTGAGGCCTCGGACAAGTTTTAATTCTAGTTGTTTTATAGCTCACACACAAAGTAGTTTTGATGTGTATGTAAAGAGGTACTGTACTTCCGTGCAATAAAGTTTGCAGTTGAGAGTTTTGAAAGGGAAAGAAAGCAAGCAAGGACAAGAATGAATATGTGGTACCTGGCTCTATTTTTAATAATTAACGCAAAGCTTCAAAGATTTACACTTTTAAAAAATCCAGTATTGAGTATAAACAGGTGCAGACTAACATGAATGAGTATTAGAAAATAAAGTTAAAGAGTATAACTCAAATTACCTTGAAAATACCGAAATTAAGCTTTACTTTGTTTATAGGGTAGGGAGTGAAAAAAGACAAAATGACAGGCAGAAAGTCAAAAATCTAAAAGCCAGAGTTGGAACTGCTTTTCTTTGCATGAAGTAGTAAATATAAAAAATGCCATTTGATGTATAAAAAGTCATAAGCTACATAATACCCAACACAGCAAAGCCTTCCAAACGTGATGTATGTCTAAATACTTTACAGGCAAACACACACATACATACACATGCCAAAAATATGGGTGTTCTGGTATAGCTTTCTGGCTTCAAAGGGCCTCTAAAAAGGACAAAAGAAAAAGGGTTTCTGACAAACTGCTTCTGGAAGGGTCACTAGTAGATAACAAGTTCAGCCAAGTGCTGCCAATAATGTTTCTGTTATAAACATTTTAAAACTCCATCTTTCCTTTACAGATACTTTTCCTTCCCTATAACTAATATGGTAGCCAGTATGCCTGGCCCTATAGCCATATTGGAATTTCTTGCCCTGCATCACAAGCCCAGCTGTACTCATCAAAGTAGAAAAACTGACAGCATTGTCTGAAAGACACAGCTTGGGATAATTGCTCCTTGTAGTTCCCTTGTCAATGAATATTATCATATTCTTCTCACGAATAAGGTTACTGTACTTTTTTTTTTTAATTTCTACACACTTAGCCACTAAGCACATTACTGTTCCTTTAATGAAATGGACCAAATGTGACAGTGTGAGCTGTGGTTTAGCATTCCCAAGATTCTGTTCTAAGGTTTCTGTGTGCATACTTTTCAAAACAATCTTTATATGTACAGAAGAAGTAAAAATGACAATAATTTTTTACTTGATATTACTGTTTCCTAAGAAGGCTAACAGAAATATCAGTGGGCTGGCACAAAGTAAAGAAAGAAAAAAAATATGAGGCTAGCAAACATACCCTCTTGCTGAATTTCTTTCATCCAAATATACAATGGAATCTCTCACACAACGTGTTTTCTTTTCCCATCATGTTAGACTGAAACTTAGTTATTTGGTTGAAAGTAGAAAAAAAAAAACATGCTTTAAGTCTTCTAATAATCTACACCTTTGAAATATTAGTCTCTCCTTAAATTTTGAATGCCAACTCATTAAGAAGGAAAAAATTTCAAAGTGTTGCAATCACTAACAACAGCTAAGCTAATATTTGTTGAACTCCTAGGTGTTCTTGGTACCACTATAATCACACATATTGACTGACTCATTACATCTTCACAACAACTCTATGAGGTAATGCTATTATTACTCCCATTTTATAGATGGGGAAATACAGGCACAGAGAGAGTTAAAACTTGCTTGAGATCACACAGCCAGGGAGTAGAGGAGTCAGGATGTAAACTGAGGGAGCCAGATGCTGCTACACAGTGAATACTTGGTCCCTTAAGCTCAGTGCTCCATATTTCTCCTGAAGCAATTCCTAGCTGAGCAGCTCTCAGCATTCACTCTCCCTTCTAAACACCTGCACACCTGTTTGCACATAGGTTCCTTTGCATACCACAGGCGTGTAATGCTCAGACTTTGGAGACAGATATAAGGGTCTATCCCCACATATCAGAACTGCTTACTCTACTGATGTATGTGGTTCAGTTTCCTCCTGTGTAAAACAGGACTAACACTAGTTTCATGCTGTTATAAGGGTTCAACAGGAGAATGCCCATTTGAGCTCAGTGGAGGGTCAATGATGTTTAATAATTGCTTGCTTTGTTATCACTGATTTTAATCTCTTCATACATGTGATCCCTTTCTTCAACTAGATTGTATTTCTTTTCAGAGAGATAATCAATATGAATCCTCATTGTTTTGTGTATGGTTTTCCAGTGCTTAATATATGTTGTTGAACTCTTAGATGTCCTAGATGCCACCATAATAACATGTATTAATTCATTAAATCATCATAACAATTCTATCAGAATATATATTAATTCAGAATATTATAAGTAATTTTACATTCATAGCAATATCTAAAATTCAGTGAAACCTTAGTGTGTTTGGAGCTCTACCAAGCTCATGACGGCACTGTCTCATATAACTCTCCCCATAATCCTCTGAAAGAGGGACTTTCAAAATCTTCACCTTACATAGGAGGAAACCAAGGCTCAAAGGGGTCACATATCTAAGTGTTCAAGAATGTGAACCTTTAACCACAACCCTCTGCTACGTTCTAAAGAATGAATTCAAAGCAGGTTTTTATAAATACTTGGTCTTGATGGTGAATCAACTGAGTCACTTCCTTCTGTCACCAGAAACTCTGTGCTTATAGCCAACTAATGTGGCCTGTGCAATATCATTCATTCATTAGTTAACTATTAAAAAGAGATTATTGTGTGCCAGGCACATGCCAAGTCTCGGCAATAAAAAGTAAACAAAAAACAAAAAACACTATGGATCTAAAATTTTCTCATCAAAAGCAATTAAAATTTAATGTAATTTCACGACCTCCATTTGTGATGCCTACTCTTAGAAAAATTGAACTTCCTCTCTCCCTTCCCTTCCCACTCCTTCTTATTCTTTCTTTTAAACCCAAGTTTCATAGTATTAAGTTTATACAGATTTTTGCCCATAAGAAGCTTATATGTCAAGGCAAGGAACCATTTTAATTATATTTACTCTTCATTTTGAGTATATTTCCTTTTCATATCTGACAAAGACTTTTGAAGTGACTAAAGAAAAGCAAAGCAATCTGATTTTTTTTTAAAAATTCTTTCATGTACAGTCTTTTGTCTGTAATATTCTCATAAAGGCACTGAAATTTTAAAAGAAGGCTTTAGCTATTTTTCTTCTTTTCAAATTAGCAAAATTTGAATTTTTTTCTTCACATGTTTAGATTGGCTTTAAAATCAACAAACCAGAAAATAAGAACATATTCAGCTTAAAAAACACGCCCTTCATGGGCGCCTGGCGTCTTCAAATAGTTTCAGCATCACTCTGAAAACTGGGTTTCTATTCTGTTTTTTAAAAAAGGTTGAAAAAAGAAGTTGAAAAATGCATGTGTAGAACTCATACAACACCAAGCCTGTTGTCTTAAGGAGAGAAAACATTTCAGGGCAATGGAAGACCATAACCATTGCTGTAACAAACTCTTCAGTCAGGCAGCAGACCTTGTCAATACTTCCTCGCCTCCGCACTGAAGGTACAGGTGGCATTTTGTCTGTGACCTTAAAAAATATCTACCTAAAGTTTGGAGTGGATAATTCTAAAACTGGTAGTGTTCAGGTACACTTTGAAGAATCATTATTTGCTATGTATGACTTTAGGTTATACGGGATTGATGAGTTCAAAGGAGGGACTTTTGGTTAAAGAAAGCTCTCCTGAAATTCTGTCATAAAATGTTTCAAATTATCAAAACTATTTAAAATATAATGCCAGAGAAGAGTATTTTATATCTAGAGCATAAGAATGCTCTTCAGAAGTTAGCATTTGTTAATTCACTAAAGATATATTTATTGTGTAGCTACTGTATGCTAAGCATTCTAATAGACAAGGACAAACAACTAGATCTGAAAAATAGTAGCAGGGGTATAAATGGGCATGGTGAAAGAGAACAGGGAAGAGATAATAAAAGTGATTACAATCATAGCTTCTACAAGTTGAGGGCCTGTCATGTATCAAGGCAATATGAACCACTTCATCCCACCCCTGCAGGATAGGTATAATCTTCTCAAAGATGTGAAAAGTCAAAGTGTTGATTGATTATAAAGGGTTCTGTAATGCTATATAATAAAGTTTATGTTTTATTTTATAAATAATGAGGAAACATTTTTAAGGAGAGAAATGATATGATGAATTAAAGGTAACTCTGGTGTTCATTTATTTTTTTAAATTTAATTTTATTTTTTTCAGTGTTCCAAGATTCATTGTTTATGTACCACATTCATTTTGATATAGTATCATTATACAACACCACAAGGATGTGAGTTTTTTGGGTGGAACTGTGATTCTCTAACTGATCCAGAGTTCATCGCCAAATAGAACTCACTATGAATTAAGTAGTATCTGGTTTGGAAAAATATAGATTGGATGTCACTACTCTTTACTTAAAAAAAAAAAGTCATCTTTAATGATTTCCATGAACTGTTACTAGAACTTCCTTCTGAGGCATACATGATCTGCTCCTGAAAACTATACAGCCTCACCCCCTAAATTCCATAATGCTTTAATATCTTGCCACACTAGACCCTCACC
This sequence comes from Mustela putorius furo, assembly GCF_011764305.1. Classification (NCBI taxonomy): domain Eukaryota; kingdom Metazoa; phylum Chordata; class Mammalia; order Carnivora; family Mustelidae; genus Mustela; species Mustela putorius. The sequence continues at coordinate 39,710,740 of NW_025421987.1, forward strand.
ATTCCAGATTCTAATATGTCTTCATGCCTCAGTTCCACTGACAGTCCCTCAGTCCACATTTTTCTACCAGATGAAAACTTCATTCTCCAACATTGCCTAAAAGATCACAGCCTTTCTGGGTTTTCCTTCTCATTCATCTTAGAATCAACCACTTTGTCTAGTTTCCCACAGCATTTCCCCTATTCTCTTCTACATCAGTGTCTTTTTTGTTCTACTTAGACTGAAGGTCTTTGTTTCCAAGTCCCTCTCCTAGAATCTAGAAGGTTAACAACTGAGGGTATTGACCTTAATCTTTCACCTAAGTTTTACAAACAAAAAAGGGAAATGAAGCATGGAGTATTGATATGCTTGGCCAAGTAATGATATCCAGTTGCTACCTTGCCATAACCAATGCTCAATAACTGTTAGATGGATAATATAGAGTCACTCAGGTACACCTGGGTGGCTCAGTGCATTAAGCCTCTGCCTTCGGCTTGGGTCAAGATCTCAGGGTCCTGGGACTGAGCCCTGCATGGGGCTCCTTGCTCAGCACGGAGCCTGCTTCTTCTTCTTCTCTCTCTGCCTGCCTCTCTGCCTACTTGTGATCTCTCTGTCAAAAAAAAAAAAAAAAAATCTTTAAAAAAAAAAAGAATCACTCATTCAATCATTCACTCACTTTTTAATTATTCATTAATTCTACTTGCTCAAAGAAGAAATTAAAGACTGCTTTATAAAAAAGGTTTTCTGTTCATTTAAAGAAAAAATCTTTTACAAATCAACAGACTAAGAAAAAGAAGTCTATTATATTATGATTACTATTATCGAATCAAATAAATAATGGACACATCTAGTACTTCCCAAGCTAGAGTCAGGAAAACTGGGTTATAAACTGTGGAAAACTGAGGAATGTACCAGCTCACCACTTAACATTACTGCCTCAATATAGCCTATAGGTATTTTACTATTTCATACTAGCATGAGTGCCTGTCCTACTGGCAAAAGTAGATGAATCGCCTGCCCAGAGATGCTACTGAAAGGAAATGAAACAATTTCACAGCAATACAGGGAAAGAGAACACTAACATTTACAAAGTTATTTATTGTCTAGGTCAGGTAGTAGATTCCAAACATATATTATCTCACTTAAATCCTCATAAAAACACTAAAATGACTAGTATTTATCCATTTTAAATGAAAACTTAACTGAATGTGAGAATCTTAACTAAAATCCCAGAGGCCACTTTACTAAGAAGCTGGGGGATCCAGAATTAAAAAGCCGAAAGCCCTTTTACTTAGTGTTTTCCATTTATATTAAATTACTTCTTAGAGTCTACTTCTAAACCAAAGAAGTTGAAATCAATGTGGATTTATATTTTAAGGGAAAGTTTTATGGAAGACTTTAATGTGGGCATCAAAAGAGAAAGTAATAGCTAACATTTATTGAATATTACTGTTCTAAACATTTTGGATCTATTCACTCATTTAATCCTTACAACAATGTTTTTGGAGGTGAGTACTATTGTTATTGTTGTTATAACTTTAAAGTACGGAAACTGAGCCAAAGAGAAGACAATAGACTGTCGCAAAGTCACAAAGCTAGTAAGTGGCTGTGCAGTCAGAATTACAGCCCTCAGAATTTAATCATCATGTACCATTCATTAGGCTATAGTTCCCCCCCCCCCAAGATTTATTTATTTAGAGAGAGTGAGAGTGGGGGAGAGCTGCAGAGGAGCAGACAGAGCATCTTAAGCAGACTCTGCACCAAATGGGGAGCCCGACACGGGGTGCACAGTCCAACTTGGGACTCGATCTCACAGTCCTAGAACAAGACCTGAGCTGAAACCAAGAGTCAGCTGCCCAACCAACTGCGCCACCTAGGAGCCCTAGGCTAAAAGGTTATTAAAGGAGTCAGCTTAAATAAAGTTCTGAGAGCAGGGCATGCCACAGAGTAGGCTTTTATTAAATGTTACTGTCCCTCTTTTTCTTCAATCTCTAAAATTTTATAATTGTAATAATGATACCTTTATTTTTAAAGTATATTGTGCTTTTTAAAGACTTAACAATATTCGATTTCATAAAAATAGGGTGCTAAATGTGGAATATAGTAAACTAGTATTAAAATGGTGTTGAAAAGTATTTAATGTTTTGCTAAATGTTACTCATAAAATAGAGTTAAGTGACAAAGTATGATTCCAAACAGTGTATACGGTGTTTTACCATAAATTAAAAGGCACAAAGAAACAAAAACAATAACTGGAATGGTATAGCCCCAAAATTTAAAGGAAATTATTTCTGGATGATTGTGAGTGATTTTAATTGTCCTCTTGTATTTTATTCTATATATTCTACCATGCCTATGTATGTTTTTAATAATAAGAAAAATAACATAAAAAAGAATATCTGTGTCAGAAACATTCCGAATTTATTGATACAACACTGAGCAGAAATATTAGTAGAATTGTGTAAAATTCCACACTTGTTCAGAGATGGAGCTTGAAAGATTCCTCATTTCTAACCCAGTGTGTTTTCTCTTATTTCCTATTCTCTCCCCACTGGTTATCATTATAAGGAATTTAAAGTAACCTATGGGGGTGCCCGGGTGGTTCAGTGGGTTGAGCCTTTGCTTTTGGCTCAGGTCAAGATCTCAGGGTCCTGGGATCGAGCTGTGCATCTGGCTCTCTGCTCGGCAGGGAGACTGCTTCCCCCTCTCCTTCTGCCTGCCTCTCTGCCTACTTGTGATCTCTCTCTCTGTGTCAAATAAATAAACAAAATCTTTAAAAAAAATAAAATTAACCTGTGAAGAAGACCCTCTGGAGGGTGGTTAGAGGTGCTGTGAGTGCAAATGTTCTATGAACACACAAACACATACACACACACAGGTGTCCTAGCACACCAGGCTTCTTAAGTTGCTTATGTAACTGTGTAAGCCATTTTTTCCTGAGTCCAAACTGACTCTATATATCACAGACTGATTTTCTCTAATTCTTCACTCTTTCTGTAATAGAACTATATATCCACACATACCACATGACTTTACTATAACTCTTAGTAGTGTTTGTTAATGTGGGGAACAGACTATAACTCTGTCCCCTAGCTTTGAGTTTGGTCAAGTCACCTGCTATGACCAATGGAATGTTGGCAGAAATGCTATGAGTAGTGATTTGGCTTGACTTCTTATGCCCATGGAATTTGCAATCAGGAAACTTTGTCTCAAGTATCTGGTGTCTTCACCCTGAGTCCCAGAATAAGAAGCATATGGAGAAGTTATGAACCGAAATGCAGCCTGAAAGTGAGCTTCTCAGACTCCACTATCCCAGCAACAGCAAACTAATATACAAACACTATAATCCATGGTGGCAGGTTTTGTATTATACAAATATCTATATCTGTCTCTATATAGTATATATACTATTATACATATGTATATATGTATATATATATAGTATACATCTACTGTGTCTCTCTCCCTATCTCCCTATCATTCTATATATCTCACAAGAGTAGAAAACCTCCCACTATATTTAGCACATGTATTCACAAATACATGAGGAAAAGTTGTCATTTGAAAGTTCATAAGTGGAGAAGCTACTATGCTACTATGCTTTTTAGTTAGCCATATATGTGCTTCTCATATTTCACTGCATAGAAAAAAACCATCTGGGATCTTATTAAAATGCATATTCTCATTCAGTAGGTCTGAGTGAGGCCTCAGATTCTGTATTTCAAACAAGTTCCTAGGAGGTACTGATATTACTAATATTACTATACTGTGAGTAGCAAAGGCAGGGAAGACAGATAGTGGTAGTCATATGGAGGAAATAGCCACAAACAGGGAAGACAGTCTGGAACAGTATGCAACTAAGAATGGAAATAATTTTGACTGTTTATCTTTATCTTGTAATGAAATAATTTATGTAAGAGACAGAAGAGTCAAAGGAAATGGGCCTTGCAAACAAATAAAATGAAAGCCCTCATGTTAATGGTGAGTATAGATTCCCGGTTATATGTATGTATGTATGTGTGTGTATATATACACACATACACACATACATATACATGTGCATGCCTGCTAATGACTAGTACTAGAATCCCACTCAAGCAGTGTGAATGTAGTATCCCAGGGCATTTTATAGGAACATAAATACTCTCTGTCCTTTAAATATATACTAATAAACTAATGACCTTACAGCACTCATTTACAGAAAAACCCTACATATAAGTTCACTTTCTGAAATGTAGTTTTCTAACAGCAAACGTGTCTTTATTTCTCTATTTTCTCTTTTTGATACTCCATCTACTCTACTAAAATCTATTAGATTAGTTGTCTTAGTTGGCTCAGGCTGCCATAATAAAATACCATAGACTTGTTAGCTTAAACAACAGAAATTTATTTCTCTCAGTTCTGGAGGATGAGAAGCCCAAGATCAAGATGCTGACATGGCTGAATTCTGGTAAGGGGGCCTCCTTCTGGCTTGCAGATAGCCACCTTCTTACCATTCCTCACAGAGGGGAAGCTCTGGTGCTTCCTCCTCTTCCTCCTCTTCTCATAAGGGCACTAATCCCAGTATGGAAGGTCCACACTCATAACTTCATCTAAACCCAATTACTTCCCCACCTGCTTCTACATATGAATTTTGAGAGGACACAACGTTCAGTCCATAACATTAGTACTTCTCTAATTTTTTCAGGTCATGGCATACATAGAAAAGGGTAGGGGCTCACGGGTGGCTCACTCAATTAAGCATCTAACTCTTGGTTTTGGCTCAGGGTCATGAGATCAAGCCCCACGTGGGGCTCCACACTGAGTGTGGAGTCTGCTTGACTGTCCCTTTCTCTCTGCCTCTCTCTCCCTCTACCCTCCCACTTGTGCTCTTTCTCCCTAAAATAAGTAAATAACTCTCAAAAAATAAAAAAGAAAGAAAAGGGTAATATTGTCTTATTCACTGGGATAAACTAGGAGAGACTTGGGGCTTTAGAGGAGGCTCTGCTGAGCTCTATATGAGTAACCCTTGGGCTCCAGCTGTCCGTAGGCCTCCCTGAGGAGATCCATACCCATCATGCATAAGTTGGCAAACTATATACACTGTATATAACCAAAACCTCTACAGAACACAAATAGTATCACCAATTACCATCACTGTTTCTGAGCCTCATTTCAGATCTTTCATAACTGAGCTGATATTTTCTGGAAAACGAGTATGTAAAGGGGTTTCCTAGGCAGTAGATCAATAACCACTACAGAAAAGATGAGTATATTTAGAAAATTATACTGTAAGGCACAGTATAAATTCCAAGAAAGCCACTTTAGGAAATAGCAGATGAGATAGTTTCCTTGAAGAATATGTTTTTAAATTTTTAAAACTTTAGACATATCCAGGTATCACAAGGGATGTTAATAAAGTAAATGGGAATCACCATTTCTTCCTGAGACAGAGACTTGTTTTCTTTTTTGAGACAAATTTAGGAACTGCCAATAGTTTATCTTCTCAGAATAAAACCTTAACATTTTTTCTAAAAGAAGGGAAGACAATATTTTTTTTTTCCACAGGAATATAGCTAACATGCAACATCGGGTCCTTTGGTACTCCCACGTGGACAAGATACACTACTTGGAAAACTGAGATGCCTTTTCCTGGAGTTTTCTTCATCCTTTGCCTCCTTCAGTCCAGACTGGGCCATTGGGTAATAAAGAGGAGGTTTGTGGTGGTAGGGTGATCTTCTTGGTCACCACACCCTGAAAATAGCTTTAAAATTGGACATTGAGAAGCAGGAAGAGAGTTTCAAACTTTCCATCTCATTGTTTGAGTTCTGGGGCCTCATTAATTTCTCTCACAGAAGATGGACTCTTCCCTGGTGCTGATTATAGATATAGTGGATTTGCATTTCTGCCTAGAAAACAAGCACCAAGAAGACTTCACCATGTCTCATTCTAGACTGGATTCACATGATGGTAGCAATAAATATCCCTAAACAAGAGTCATTCAAAAGCTTGTTGAATTTGACCAGATACTTCAATTGGTAGCAGGTCCTGCCACCATTCCTACTGTTTGATCCTGAAGTCCTCAACATTTTTTTCTCCACCATGTACACCAGGTACACCATTTCCACCATGTACAAAAAAGGTGATATTTAGATTCTAACACATTTTCGTGGACTTACCTTGAGTTATTTGCAACTTCTAGAGCACAAACTAAAACATTACCATTGGCTCTCACTTAATAAAGCATGTTAGAAAACACAAGTATATGAGTAAAACTTCATTATAGGAACAATCTTGTGTTTGTTGCAATTTAATTTTTAAAAGAGTAAATCAAATACATAAACTCCCTAAGTTTATTATTCATAACAAATCTTTTGTAATGCATCTCATGCTTGATTGAAACTCATGAGTGTTTCTCATTACCGACAATAGAAGTCACTAGTATAAATTATGCATTATTCATTCATCTGACAAACATTAATTGAGCATTTACTACATGTCAAGACAGTGCTAGATACAGGAGACCACAGGTGTATAAAACAATGTCTCTTTAGGTGTTAACAAGTACTGACATGAGCAATTGGGCTTCTGTTGGACTTTGGGAACCAGGATATGAATGGGCAGTGATTCACTGGAGGAAGCAGACAGCAGAGAAAAAGGGGCTGTGAATTGACTAATTAAAACAAACAAACAAACAAACAAGTAAACAATCTGGGTACCTGTCTCATTTGGGGTTCTTCCAAAGAAGAGTCTGCAACAAGGACCTGGGTACAGGTTGTAATTTGGAAGGTGATCTTAGAAGGCAGGCATGAAGGAGTGGTGAGTGAGTCAGAGCAGAGGACAAGGCAACGATGAAAATGTGTCAAAGGGGCCAGCCACCAGTGTATCAACGGGAGCATAATTCAACCAGTATCTCGGAGACTTGTGCCTAATGTCTCCAGAGGTATCCGAGGTATGGGTTTGAAAGAAACAGAGCCCGGCACATTTTTTCTCCAGTTCTGTTCTTTCTTTGGTTGAGAGATGCTCCAGGGCATTAAGTGGCTAACCCTGCCCACCCACCCCACATTTTCCCCTATCTAGTGTAGGTTTCTTGAGCTCCCCTAGCCATGGAAAAGATCCTGGGAAAAGCACTCCTGAGGTGGGACTCTGGGCTAACACAGAACTGCTTCAAGTGGAGCTGAAATCAGAGGTGAGCTGAGGGGCTGAGATAAGGGTTAGACACATCTGCCCGAGTAGCCAACAAAGACTTCTGGGGAGTGGGGCATAATATATTGCAGTCTGATCGAGCAGCCCCTAAAGGATGGTATGGGGAAGGTTAGAATGACATCTTTTTACTAATTATATTCCACATAAAGTGCCTCTGACTCCTGTAAGAACTCAAACTTGGAGACAGTAAATTCTGAAACTACTCAGGTAAGAAACAGAAAAATGATGATTTGCTAATCGGCTTACCTAATTCTCTGGCTAGGATGTCAAGATTGGACTCAGCAGTTCTTGTGAAAATTCTGACACTCATTCACCAATTATCCCCTAGAAGGTGCTATGTATCGATCTCCTTGTGTTTCAGGGAAGAAATCTTTGAACTGCTCCAAGATTTCCAAAAATGGTGATACATTTTTGCATCATTTTGTCATGACGGGCCTATTGAAAAACTTCCTGACATTCTGAATTCATGGCAGTAATATCTACGCTGCTGTATTTGGCTTGCATTTTTGTTTTGTTTTGTTTTGTATTAAAACAGAGGAGAAATGGGTAAAGGTTAAAAACTACACCTAAATGTATTAGGCTTGAAGGCTTTGAACATAAATGAGAAGTTTTACAGGAAGTTATTCAGACCTTTAAGCTTCTATAAACATTTCATCATTGCTGACAAGATCCACTTTAGCAGTTTCTGTGTTGCTATATGGGTGAAGGTGAATTTATTTTGCAATTCACCAAGCAGTGTAGGAATCTTCTGGGGAATTTTGGTTTGGGGGTCCAGAGCCCAAGGTGGAACAACAGATACTTTTGTGGTCATAGGAGAAGAACTGATAGACCCCACGTTCTTCTATTATAATGTATAAAAGAAGGAACTGGATTCCTAATCCCTAGAAAATGTGGTGGTGGTAGTAGGTGGGTTATGGTCCCTTATATGAACATACACGGCTTCCCCCTGACAATGAGTGGGCTAGTCTTTAAAAAAGTTCTGAAAGAGAAAAGGAAAAGCTCCAAGGGACCATTTAGGCTCTGTCAGTGAGTTCCATCCCAAGACATCAAATCCAGTTGCACAGAAACCAAACGTCAATATTTACAAAGCTCCTTCCATCTTCTATCCTGCTTCCTTTTTCATTCGTGCCTTTTCTGCTTTTCCTTCCTCCTGATTCCCTGGATCCTTCACTTCACCCTCTCTCCCATTTGCGCTCACTCTCCCCACCCCCATTAGTCAGGCCCACCACGCGTTTTTCCCCAAAGCGGCTTCAGTGACAGAAAGGAAAGGACTTCAAACAAAGCCATCGTCCAACACACAGAGCTCCAGTCCCCTGGGGGACTGTGACTGGGGCAAAGCCTGAGGAGGGGCGCTCACCCCTCTGGGGCTCTTCAACCCAACAGGCGATTAGGCTTCAGCCGGCTGATAGCTGTATGGAGCCTCATGATTTCAAAGCTTTCAGAGGCTGACAAGGACTTGCTAATTTAAAACTTTCTAACCAATTACAATCACAAAGAACTCAGGACAATAATCAGTGAGCAAAATGAAACTGCTGGAGTGAAGCAGCCCTAGCAGGTTTCGCTCTTGTGGCTCTGCACATGACGTGCAGCTGGGACTCTGCTTCCACAAGTAAATAAAAATGCATTATAAAATAAAAACATGCACAATGGGTCCCTCTTGCTGTCTTGCTCCTGGTAGTTGGGTCTGGAGGAACCCTGTCCTGCATGTAGCCCATTAATTTCTGACGGTGTTAATTAAAAACTTTTGATGCTGGCTTGAATGGAAAATACCTCAAACACTGTTTCCTCTATTGAAACACTAAGTTCCAAGTCTTGGATTATTAGGTTAAGCTCTGTCACAGCAGTGAGACCAACATAAATGCTTTTCATACCATCCGACTACTACTACTACTACTACTACTAATAAGAATTAGTAATAACAAATGAAAAGAAAGAGGAGAAACTGTTTAGGTTGAAACTCCCTCATTTCAACCTGTTTTGCTTTGTTTTGTTTTAGAACTAAATTGAAAATTCGGGTCCCTGAGTGTAGAACATATGATATTTTAAAAATCTTTTTTCAAATCCTTACAGAACATTCAAATCACCCAATGTTCCAAGACCTGAATTTTTTATATTTTAAAATGGGGAAAGCTGCTTAAAATAAGTGAATCAGCTGCTAAGTGATTTCTCTCTGTCTCTTCCCCTACTCTCTTTTGAGAGGCTGAAAAAATGCTTAAAATGGTATATGCAATTGATATGTGCTGCTTAAGAAGCTTAATATAATTACTGAGGACTCTGACTTTCTATTTAAAATGAAGACAGACTGGGGCAATAAAAACTATGAGTTGTGAGTATTCGTCCCTCTAGAGGTATGGAAAATGTTTCCAAACGTTTAGTCCACTGCACACGGTAAGGGGTTTCAAGCAGTTATCCACAGGGCTCTCTGTCCCCCCGGAAACCTAGGGAAACCGAGGAAATCCTGACAATAACGTAAGGAGCCAGCGTAACAGATGCTGTGCAGGAAGCCAGCAAATAAAAATGCATCTCTGTAATCCAATGCTTTGTGAAGTGCTAACGAAACCAACAAAACATTCTGATTGGTTTCTAAGACTCTCCTCCAATTTGATTTTTTAACCATTCTTCCCTGTTGTTCAGGCTCCTGAATCCCCGGACACCTCGTGGGAGAGGGCCCTCAAATGTCAATTCACCGATGCCCTTTTCTCTCTTCTGCTCTCATGTGCTTCACTTTCTCTCCCATTTTTCATCTCTCAATCTGTTTATTCATGCTGTCTGCAACATCAGCTGAATCCTTGAGGGACGACAAAACTTTCCTTTTTTACCCTGAAGGTCTTCATCAGTCTTATTCTTGTTTTGATCTACGCATCCCTAAAGTGGATGAAGTTCTGCATAAAGAAAGGCGAAGCATTTTGGCAAATCTCCTTTCCTTCCCTCCCTAACCGCAGGCTGCACTGACCTCACCCTCTTGCAAAAGTTTGCCGAACTGGCCTCCCGGCCTAATGTGACATGATGGGGATCCTTCAGCAACATCAACAACCACAATAACAGACAACCCTCACCGTAAAGCACGCGAGGGGAAGATGTAGAGCAATAGCAAGAGCTAAAACTCTAAAAAGGACGTTCGGCCTGAGCAAACCACAGCATGAATCTATTTGTTCACAAAATTTATGAATTTTCCTGGGTAAATTGACAGGCGATATTGTCTACAAAGGACTAGTAAATGTAAATTAACTAACAGATATGTAGCAAATGAGTGCATTTAAAGATGATTTCCAGCTGAAATGATTTTTCTTCCGAGAGACCAAGTTTTTGTTAAACTTAATCCTACTCTCTTCCCTCTCCAGCAGCAGAAACATCTGGTCGGTTTTAGATTCCCCTTGGATTTCCAACTTCAAAGGGAATTATAAAGAATAACAAATTCATGTACCGGCACTAAAAAAATTAGAGCAGCAGGAGAGAATGGTAAAATTGTCCTTATTTGACTGCTAGTGACAGGCGCCACAGGCAGAACTATAAGAAAAGACAAAGGCAAGATCACCAGTTGACAACCAGAGTTCCTAGAAGGGACAGAATCTTTGGTTACATGCAAATATGCACAGGGCCCTTAGCAATCTAAAAGGAGATTTCTCCTTGCTTAAAAGAAGAAAAAAAATTAAAGGAGTTAGAAGGTGAGAGAGAGAGGAAGGAAGAGGAAGGAAGGAAGGAAGGAAGGAAGGAAGGGAGACATATACCTGTCACACAGTAAGCAACTGCAAAAGTTTGTTCAAACAATGATCTGGAGAAAATCTTAAGGACTCAGCCCCTGGGTTTTTTATTTGATCTATAGAAAACCTGAGTTCTGATTCTACCAAGGGCTAGATACGCTGTCTCAGAAATAACTCAGGCTCTTAAGAATGCACTAGAGTTGTCATCTCCTCCTAAAAAAATGAGACCTCCAAGAGTCTCTTCCTTGCCCTGGATCTTTGTCAAAGGATGGCCAGAAATTAAAGTCCTCCATGAGTGGAGGACTAGGGTCTGAACGAACTATTGATATTTGCTGTTGTGCCAAGTTACGCTTGACACCACGTTATAGAACTGGATTTATCTTTCTCCTCTGTCATGTACTAGGAAAACTGAAACATACTTCTTAGAGTGCAGGTCTTGATATAATAAAAAAGAAAATAAGAAAAGTTAGGGAAAGTATAATTTTGCCCTTATAATTAGCTCTTATAAACAGCTCTTTTCTTTCCTTTTTCATGTACAATGTGTATAGCAGTAACAATAAAAATAAGACATGATTAACCAATCAACTTGTTCATGGACAGAGAGAGAGAGTTAAGGGCTAAAATGTCTTTAAATAATTAATTATAAAAGTCTTTAAACTTAGTGTTCAGAGGTTACAGTTCCCCACACCACAAATACATTAGGTTGATTCACAGAGTGGTCCTCAAAAACCAGAAAGCAAATTACTTTTGACCAAAAAATATTTATCAACAGCATGTCAAGAATATTTCACAGGGTAGGATAGAACAAACAGAACTAATTCTCTGTGGACCTTAGCATGGTTTATAAATTGAGCAGTCCCCCAAAGAGAAGACCATCTCCCAAGTAAGTTGTCTGTATCAGAGGCTTTGAGTCATCTTTAATGAAGGAAGAAAAAGTTAAGACTTTTCTTCAGCATTTCCAATGTAAAAGGACTGAGCTGGCTGGAAAAACATCTTGAGTGTCTGTCTTGCATGGGGTTTTCAATCTTCCCTCGCCACTCCAGGTAAAGCAGGATCACCCTAGTGATCTCACTAAGAGAATGCTGTAATTCCTATCCTGATGGTAATTGCATATGATGATGTAGTACACATCCAATAACGTTTGTCCAGAAAATATGCCAACTTTGTGAGACATGGATCTGATCATATGAATAAACCTTTTTTTTTTTTCTTTTGTAACTATGTCTTTGGTCTAAAATGAAAATCCTGGCTTGACGCAGGCCTTTACAAAGGATTCCTTGCCCTGTATAAGCAGAATCATCCAATGATGATTCTGAACTTATCTAGGGAGAGGAAGTAGAGGATTGGAATACTATTTTATTCCAAGAAATGCTTTATAGCTTGAGGATAGATATGGTCCCAAATAACAACAATTGAGCAAATTCCAGACCCAAAGGCAGAACATAAGGAAACCCCACAAACATATACCAAGAAGCAAATACTATCGTTAATAATAATAATTATTATTACAGCTATTATCAGAATGAGGCATTGATGGATCACTTGGGTATAATATATAATACATTAGCTAGAAAGAACCAAGGGTAAACTTATGTTTATCTTTAAAAGGCAGTTTGTATTCTGGTTTATATGTCATGAGTTACATAATTAACACTCATGATTACAGGATGCAGGAAGAGATGAAGACTTATACCTTTATTTCAGTTGCTGTATTGTTAATATCAATCTTAAAATTAATGATGAAAAGGTTAGCTATTTTAAATTATGGGTATTATGGGGTATGGTAAAATATCCTTGCAGCTTTAAAATAGTGGCATAAAATATATATTTAAATTATAGAACTCGTTATTGGACATTTCTGTCTATAAATGAATGATAAAATAAATATACAAAATAAAAAACAAAAAAAATAGTTAGTGGCTAGAACCCACCTATCTTTCCTTGGAATGCCTGTCTCAATGCCAAGCCATTAGATCCTTCCCTGACCTTTTCAGGGCATTTTAATAGTGGTAACACCAAACCAGGGTAAAGGAGAAATAGTATCAGAAGGCTGAGAGGGAAAAAATGAAATGGGAAGAAAAAAGCGTTTGTATTGTTTACACCATCTAGTCTGGCAAATTTTACAGATGCTTTCCGTTTGCTTGGGATAGTTTATTGCTTATGTTATTTCTTTTCTTTTTCCTCCATGTGCTTCCCTCTACCAACTTTGGCTGAAAATACTTTGTATGTGTCCATACTATAAGCCCTCATTTTTTTGTAGAGATTTAGTGTAGTGAAGAGCACTTTTTTTCCCCCTTCTTCTTCCCCAAGGGTTAGGCACATCAATATTCTAGCTACTCACTTTCGAGGCCAATGGAAAATGTGCTAAGATTAAATAGACCTGAGTAACACATAAATCCAGTTTACACTGATGCAGTATGTTACATAGTTACTCACATCCTGAATTTCTGATGAGTGGAATACACCTTTTGGACAACACACTACTACTGAACCATCACTGACTACAATTCAAAGACAGCGAGACAAGACTAAACCCTAACTCTAGGTTCTCTACAGAGAGCATAATTTGCACAGAGCTCTCTTCATCTGTGGAGCTCTGTGTGCAAAGGATCTAGTCTAGCCATAGAAAACCAGGTTCTTTAAATATTCTCAGAGCAAACTAGAGCAATACTTACAAGCACATAGGGAGTGCCCTTTGTTCAGCAATATACTGTCTCTTTGACCCTCACTTCCCCAAATAGCGTTTTTCTTTTTTTAATTATTCAGACTATTAATATAAATTCCTCCCTTTTCAGACGTCGTAAGTGCCCCGTTAGGAAGAAACCTTTCCTTTTTGCCAATAAATCTTTTAAAAAACGATGCTTTTAAATCCAGTGTTACGTTTGGTTTAAGTAGATTGGCCATATTTATCCACTATGGGTTAGCTGCAGCCACACTGGGCTTCTAAAGTAGTCAGAACACTCTAGTTTCCTTTTACCTCACATACAGAATTGTATATAAACAGCATATATCCCACAATGATAAAACTAGCAGCAAATCATCATTTTGAATCAAGTAAGAATAGTGCCCCCAAAAAAGATCCCCCAAGAAGCCTAGGCAAATCTGTCAAATGTCTCTCTGGTCAACCGAATTGCCCTTTGGATAACAGGTGTACCTAAGAATGTTATGAGACACTCTGTCGGGACTTTATGACCAATTGTAACATTTTAAGAAATATAATGGCAGTATACTCAGAAGAAAAATACTCCTATATACAATGATTAGAATTATTATCTAAATGTTTGTATCATGAACATGTGAAAAAGTCCTTATGGGCCTAAAATCTCAATGGACTAAATGCTATGATGTCTGGGGTTTGCTTCAAAATGATATGGTAGCAGCATAGGAAATGGCAGACCAGCCTGGGGAAGGGTCCATAAGAGTTCAGTGGAGTAGTGTGTCTATGTTCACATATTTGCAAGATTTCATAACAAAAAATCCAAAAGTATATACTGATTTGAACTTTCACTCCTTTAGTCATTATTGATTGATTCATTTACTCTTTATATGCAAGACATGGTGGGGGCATAAAAAGTAAAACAAAACAAAACAAAATAACCCCACAATACTCTTGTTGCATATTTAGATTAAATAAGTGATTCCTCTTCAGGAAGCATATATACTTATGTAAGCTGATGTTCATAGGAACCATGTAATTACATGTAAAATTCTTAGGTTAAATTTTGAAAGCAGGACACAAAATTATGTACAAAGTATGTTTACAATGTGTTTTTTAAAAAATATATCCTCAGGGGGAAACGAGAGTAAAGAAATACATCAATGGTTATTAATGATTGGATTTAAATTATGGAAATAATTACTTGTATTTTTCTTCATTTTACTCCTATGTGTTTTTCCAAATTATTTTTAATGAGCATGTATCATTTTCAAATGAAAATAAATTTTTATTCATTAGTGGATAAGATGTGCTCTCCTCTCCCGAGGAGCTTTTCACTAAAACAGAGAAACTACAAACACACAGCTTTGCCTAGATACTTTAAATCTTCATACCTAGAAGTGAAATACACCCACAGGAAAAGAAATGTCAATACAGATTTTTATCTGATCATAGAAACATAAAGAGCTTTCTGTGTGTTGTACAGAAATAAGGGAGGAACCAGCTTCTCTGCAAGCCAGAAAGAGTGAAATTCAGGCCATTTTTTGATGAGATCCTTTTGCGATGAAAGCAATGGGAGCAACAAATTTAAGTTACCAAGTAAGCCTGTCCCTTGAGACCTGACGCTCACTTATAGGAGTTCCTTTTTGGTCAGCATAAGAAATAAAGCATGGGAGTGGGGGGGTGCGAGTCGTTATAATCCTAAAGGCTGGAGGCCTTCACTGGTAAGATGGGTATGTTCAGAGAAACAGAGGTAGATGTGCGACAGAATGAGAAACAAAATTCGACAACTATGGATTATGTGCAGTAGATATGGGAAGTCCCCACTAGAGAGCTATCTTTATTACCCCAAGAGATTATTTTCCTCATTTTATGCACATTCATATAAAGTGAAGTCAAGAGTATAACTTTTAAAGGTTTGGATGAATATGATGTTCATGACTAAATAAGCCTGGCTGGAGCCAGGCAGAATATCATCAGATGCCAGGCAAGTCACCCCCTCTGGTCCTCCTCCCTCTCCAGCACACTGGCCAGGACATTTCAACACCGGCCAACCTCTAGCAAACGCTAAGCTCTTTTAGGCTCTTTCTGACTTGAGGATGCTTTACGAGTACACCCTTAGTCCTGACCTGCACTCTCCTCCCAGCCACTGAAATCTCAAGAACTCCCGAAGGCCATATACGATACCAACCTTTTTGAAACTTCACCAGTTTCCATGAAAAGACACACACACCCTCAAAGCTTTCAAAGCTAATCTTACTCACAGCTCTGGTCTTGGGCCTCTTGGCTCTTAAAAGAAGTGGCTATCTGTATTCATGTTCCTAAAGGACACTTCCCCTTCCATTTGTGGGTGTAAACAAGAGCAATCGTGTCTGATTTTAAGATTGATTCAAATTAAGCAAATATATTTCAAATTTTTAGCATATCATAGAATAATAATAAGCAGTTCAAAGTATCAAAAAATGTATTCGGAAGGTTCTGTTTTTGTTTGTTTAATGCCAAAGCATCCAACGTTCCACGTGGGAAACACCAGTTTCCAACCTCACCACATCACCCTCTCTGTCCATTCAGGGATCTCCTTTGGATATCTGTATCCCTGGAGAGCCTGCCAAACAAGTCCTTTGAATACTTCTACCTCTGGGTGGCAAAATCATCATGAAATGTTTGTTGAAATCTGTGACCAGAGGCTCTTGGGATCATGTTTCTAATCATTTTAAATGATGGTATTTCAAACAAACAAACTGGATATAAAATCTGTACCCTTCACCAATGTCAAAATAAGTTCTATTCAAATTTAGTATTTGAGGTGATGGACACACCACAACCTTTACATCGAATTCTTTCAGAGTCTGGGAGAAACACACTTGACTTCTTCGTACTTCAATATTGTAGACTGCCATTTAGGGATAACAGAAGTTACTCACCGGACAGCAAAGTTCTGAGGAATATCCAGTTAGTGATGGCGAAACATTCTGAAATGAAAAGAATACCATAAATGCTGGGCATTTAATAAATGCATGACAACACGATGATCATGGGAGGGAAAACCCATCTGCTTCTCACCTTGGGATGCTGACTCAGTGATACTACACAGACAGTAAAGGAGACTTCCTTTTGGGAAGGACATACAAGTGTACACTGGGAAAGGGGTGTGTGCAGCTGTCTGCGTGCTCAGCTTTAAGGGCTCGAACCAGTTGCAACCAGTTGTGGATGACTTGCTGCCCATTTTTGCAATTCACTGTAACTTGTATTGGGAAAGTTATGTTTTATGGTTAATTATCCATGGTCTGTTTGAAAAAATAAATCAAACCATTGTGAACCACCAGGATTTGCAGCTCCATTTGAACTTTACTGTACTTTTGATTAAACATTTTTGTAAATAAAAACAAACTGGTTTCTTCTTGTTTTTGGTTGTTTGTTACTTGTGTTCTGGATATAAATATTGTGGCAATGGTGGGAGAACGAGTTATGGATTATTTACCCTTGGTTTCATGAGTTGTGAGTTACTGGCCTTATTCTCCTTCATGAGTATAAATAAATGTATAGTATTAAATTCCAAGTCCTGTAAGACAAATGGAACGACTGAACTGAAACCTTTTAAAACCAAAACCTTTTATGCTAAGTCACAGAGCAACAAAACAAACCCCAAATTAACATTTAAAAAGCTTCTACTGTGGAGCAACAAAATCCCCCAATATTATATAATCTGCATTTTAAAAACTGCTTGCCTAACGAGCAGCAGTCTATCAATGATTCCACATGCTTGTCTTCTCACTGCTTTTATAATTTAGAAGCCATAGGTGATTTACCAGAGTTCACCTCCCACCCTCAATATCACCACCAGAAAGGAGCCTTGAAAACAACCAGCATAACTAACTGAAGTAAAAATTGATTTAGAAAGATCTGGAATTATTGTAACTAAAAGTAGTGAACCTCTACGTAAAGGAAGAACTTTATAAAAATTTGTCTATGGCCTTCATCCTGACACTTATATAAATAAAAGGAGTCTGAAATACAATTGTCCAGGGAAAACGAGAAAAGCCAAGATTCAAAGGACCTATGGCACAGGGCAAGAACAATGTGTTTGAAACCCAGAATCTGAAGCTCCCAACACATCTGCCTATGGCACTTAATGAGGACCACTAAAGTAGCTTGCCAAAAATTATGTTTTAAATGATCTACTCTTCCATGCAACACTGACCACTGAAAAAGACCTCTAGGAAACATAAAATTGCCTTCTGCGATTTGCTACTTTTATAAAGACAGAGACAGGATAATAAAGGCTTTCTTAAAAAATGGGGTGACCTGTCCATCGCTGGGACCTGAAGAGCACTGTATCAGATTTCATCTTACCCTTCCTTCCTCTCAAGGTTTGCTGCTCACCTGCAGAAGCACTGTGAAGGAATGGCTATGGAAGGTCCCTCACCAGCTCACAAAACGTGGTAAAATATTTATGAAGGGGCTAATCTTTGCAAGGCACAGCTAGAGTAATTCTGCTTGGGAAGGTAAGTCAGTGGCTAAGGTTCTTGTTGCAACATTTAAAAATATCTATTACTACAGCCAGCGGGGAGGAGAAACGAGGTTCAAAGTGTTATGAAGGATTTCTGAAGAGTTAGAAACTGTTTAAAACTCTCCCTGGCTTCTTGGATGCCTTGAGAACAGAAAGTTTAGGCCTGCCGGCCCTTCGAAGCCTGGATCCCACATCACCAAAGGAAAACTCAAAGTAGCCTATATGTTTCCAAGGTCCTGGTTACAACTGAAAATGAGGGCTGACCTGAATCATGTGGCAGCCATCGGATGCTGAAAGGTCAGTTCTGCCCTAAGTGCGGTTCAGAGAGTGTAAAAACCCACTGAAATGAAAACGGAAGCTATTCTGAGAAACAGGCAGAAAAAAAAGTTCAAAGATACTTTACTTGAAGACATTTTCCTCTATTTCTTTTATAATACACACCTTTAACTCTTTTTGACAACCAATTAAACGCTCTAGCTATAGAATTCTACGTTTTCTCTTAAATCCAGGCAGCCTGTCTGAAACTCAGGATATACAAAATGACTCCTAAGTGCTTGGTTACAGATGAATAATCATGTTCAAATCGTATTATAAAGTATGGTATTTTATATGATGCAGGTATATACGTACAGAATTGCGTTCCTGGAATCCAAACTCAGCCATGACACATGGAGAGGGACACTCAGAAAATGTATACCTGGGAATATGATTTCCTGGTTTAAGAACAGAGTATTCTGACCAACTTTCCGTATTTTTCCACAAATCTACCTGAGCTATAGATCCTTTTAAGGAAAAAAAAAACCAAAAACAAACAAACAAACCAGGAAGCATACTGATAAAATACCTAAAAAGTATATACGCGCTCACTCATTATACATTAAGACAACTAAAGATGCCCCTTTGTCGTCAGAGATACTGAGACACGATAATCCCAATCCTCTTGATTACTCAGTTGCTGCAAGAGAGACACACATTGAGGCACTGAGACCTTAAAAACCAGATAAAACTCTCCTGGCTAAGCTTTTTATCTTTATGCACCAGATTTTTCCATACAGAGAGAATCCTAAATTTAATAGCTAACACATAGGTGAAAGGTAAACAAAATAGGACATGGCCAAAATCTTTTTTTTTTTTTTTTAAGTGAAGGAACACTCACTGCTTACCTTCGGTAAAGTCAAATGAACCAATATCATCTGGCTTTTCCATCCAGAAGAAAATATGACTTGGAGGAATGTTCCTGATCTCCAGTAGAAGGAGATTCATTTCCTTGCCTCCCCATCTTGGATTGCATTATGAATGACAGGAACTAGTACCAGCCACCACCGCTCACACATATTTTCCCCTAGCAGATACCCAACAGTGCCTAGGCCTGTGCACCCATTTTATGAACATTTAATAGGCAGAAACTACAAAGGAAGAATAAAACAAAACTGGAAAGTCTTCCACCTTCCCTCATCAAGTGCATGTCTGATTCCCAGAGGACATCAGTCCATTAAGTGAAATAAAATATTATAAATGTGGACAGGAGACTAATAGACCTCATACAAATCTCACTGTGTTCCCACTTAAGCTGGGTAGGGAGTTATTCTGGTGAAAAAGTCGGGGTGGGGGGCGGTGTGGGAAAGGAGTGAAGGGCTACAAAGAGACAAAGAGACTTAGAGGTGATGCAATGAATTCCCTGTGCCAGGGAAGAGTATGACAGAAAGTTCTAAATGGAAATCCCAGAAACTGCAGGCTCCTAGTGGAACTGTTGTTTAGGGGATGAATTC
The DNA here is from genome assembly GCF_011764305.1 of Mustela putorius furo. Classification (NCBI taxonomy): domain Eukaryota; kingdom Metazoa; phylum Chordata; class Mammalia; order Carnivora; family Mustelidae; genus Mustela; species Mustela putorius. Next base: position 39,730,540 of record NW_025421987.1, read on the forward strand.
TATAGGGAGTTTGAACTAAGTGTCTGTGCTATAGCATCTAGATGTTTCTTCTTTCATTAAGACTTTGGAGTTTGTCATGAGAAAACAAAACAAAACAAAACAAAACAAAACAACCTAAAAAACATTAGAGCTTTCTACAGCCCCAAAGTAAAAGGCGAGAGAAAGACAGGGTTTATATAACTGGCTTTTTACATAAATATTACATCAGGATACATTTCAAACGAAAACACACACACACACACACACACACACACACACACACAGCCGTCTTCCTTATTCTCTATTTTAAAATTCATTTCATACTTTAAATGTTGTTGATTTTTCGCAAAACAAGTAAAAACCAAGTCAGCATTAAACACCTCAGAATAATTTCAGTCTTGAATTACTTGGAAAATTCACCACATCATGGAGGGTCACAAAATCCTGTGTTAAAGTCAGCGAAGGCACTGACAATTATGGGATGTTTTGCTGCAGCCTAGGGCAACTAGAAATGGCCACGGATGTTAACGAACTCCCTCCTCAACAGTCTGAGAAAAGGGAAAAAAAACTGTAAGTTTCCCCATCTGTTATTTCCTTTTTTTTTTCTTTTTGGCTGTGGAAAAGTAAAATTATGCAAGAGCTTTTGAATGTAAAGGCTGTGTGTGCTTTTTCCCTTTTTGTCTCTGTGTACCGGTTATGTGATGTTGCGTAACTGAGTACAGAGTAGGCGGTTAGCGTTTACTATTGATTTACACTATGCCATCTAATGAATTCATAGCACTAAAAAGAAAGGAACGAGAGGGGGAGGGAGGAAAAAGAAAGGAGAGGACAGCAAGAGGAGAAAGGAAGAACAGAGGAAAGAGAGAAAGCTTATTTAGAGACACAGTTCTAAAGCCTAGAATAGTTTCATTCTTGTTTCCTCTAGCTCTGACTTCTGGTTATTGTTCAGGTCTCAGAAAAATGGACTTTGAACTAGTGACCCCGATATTCCAACCTTATTTCTAACTAGGATTACTGGTAGGTAAATGTATGAAAGTACTAATGTGTCAAATTACTTGAAAGCAATTCCACTGTCAGACTTCTCCATGCGCACTTACTATCATTCTCTCTATGCATTTGTGCCTCTGTATCTGTGATAGCCAATGCTATAGTCCCACTAGTTTACCTAGTCCCAAATACTATTTGAAAGACACATGAGGCAAGTAGAAATACGTTCTACCTTGCCCATCTCCTTTTAAAATTGCATGAAGAATGCATTTAGAAATCTTTGAAGAGGTCACTGTTTTATTTCAGAAGAAGATAGGCCACCAATTATTTGGCTACCCAGAACTGCCTAATACAGGATAATCAAAATGAGAAATGGGCAAAAGAAGGAAAGCTTCTAAACTGATGAACAACACTTGAAAAAGAAATTCAAATGATTTCCTACATTCTGCCCATGGAGAGCACTTAAAATTTAATGTTTGACCAAGACGATGATAGACATTCCTAGCCCTCAGCGTTTCCCATGCCGTACCGTGAGTTCCTAAATCATAGGCCAGAAAGTAAGAGTGAAGTTGGTTCTGCTGCCAAGTACAGGACCTTCCTGTACCTGAGTGCCCTCCTATGGCTGAGAACAACTAGTAAGGTGAGGAAGAGAAAGAGAAGTTCTTGTTACTAGCAGCCAGCTCAAGGACAAGGCAGGGAGCTTGTTTCCTTCCTCAGTGTGAGTTTGTAAATGGGGCCTAGGAAAAATCACAGCCAGAAGAAAGAATAAGAATGTGAGCTTTCATTTCTCATCATCCAATCATCTCTTTTCACCCAATTTAGTGTATTAAATATTAAACGGATGCCTACTCATCCATTTGTCAGGGTTACTTTAATAATGGATATCGTGTGTTGAGCACCTAGCACAGTGCCTGTTACATTCTCTATGCTCAGCAAGTATTTGTTGAAACCGTAAAATGATTATGGAGAAACATCTCTGTAAGAAAAGTATCTTAAAAAGCCTAAGAAAAAAGAAAAAAGAAAGCCTAAAAAAAAACACATTCCCACGATTTACAGGAACTCTTAAGCTATGCTACACTATGATTTATCTGAGACACAAAATGATGGTATAGAGGAAGTATCAGATAGTTATTTGGGGACAGTTGTGTTCAGTTCCATTTTGTTGGAAAAAAGCTTAACAAAAATTATAATGCTGATAGCATCAGCAAAGTTTTGTGTTCATTTCCACTAGCCCTTTTGGACTATTTTTCATTTCAGTCTTGGGCACAGAAAAGTCCATTTTAATTTCCACGGACACATTCTAAAGGAAAAGTCATGGGATATCAACAAAATTCATCTTTTAAAAAATACTGAGAAGAATGTAGCCATTTAGTAATGGGAGAGAATATAGCATTTTGTTGAAGGGCAAGGCAGGCTGAGTTTTGATTAGGTTATGCAAATTTAAATTAATAGCAGGGCAACCAAGAATGTACTGATTTCCATTTTCTTGGTTAAACAGGAGTTTTATAAGAAAAATATTCTGGATTAGAGCGTCAGAAATGCCATCTTTCAATGAATTGGTGAATGAGACCTTTAGAGGAAAAGTTGCATGGGCAATATCTCAAAAATTTCAGTTGAAGAGTCAACTAAAAGCATGTTTGGCAGTGGCAGCCATAGTAATTTTTAAATAGTGGGGCTACCATGCAATTAGCAAGGTAGTCCTTGCTAATTCATCTAGGAACGGGCATATACATTTCAGTCAAAACCTTCAAAAAGTTGTTTTTTGTTTTTTGCTTTTTTTACTTTGATCAATGATATAATCTAATCAAATTTAGCAACTTCCTTAAATAATCATCCTGGCAGTATACTGACAAGACCATCCCACATGCTCTGCCATTTCATGGATTCTAAAAAATGAATAGGAACTTGCTTGGACCCCTCATTTTATTCATGAAGATTCTGAAGCTCAGAAGGTAAGCTTCTCAGGGATATGTATTTTGAGACAAAGCTGGAACTAGTAGCTAAAGCTCCCAGTTCCTCTCTCCACAGCATAGAATAAGTTAATATTGTATCAACTGAATCTTATTTTATTTTATTTTTGGCCTTTCTTTCTCTCTTTTTCAAGTTTTTATTTAAATTTCCATTTGTTTACATATAGTAAAATATTAGTTTCAGGATGAATCTAATTTTAAATGCCATAGAGAAAGATCTGAAAAGATTCTTTTATAAGAAATCTTTACATTATGGAACATTGTTCACTTTAAAGCTATTTTATACTTCATTTTTTATCTTTAATCTTCCCTCCTCTTTCCATTCTTGCTTTTATTCTTTGGATATTTGGATACAGTCACTTTTAACTCTCTTTCTAGTTCACTTATTCCCATTCCTGATCTCAGCTCTTTCCTTTCTCTCACTCTGCATCTCTTTCTCCAACTTTTGTTTATTACTCTTCCTCATAAAAATCATTGTTTTGCTCACGTGCTTTGAGATCCTTTGAAGTCATAAAGGAAGAAAAAATTTGCATTTAACATTATACAATACATAGGCTTTTCGCATATACTCAAATTAAAAAATAAAATCTGCAACATGATACTAACAGTGTAGAGGCTTTGTCATTGGATGTTACAGCTGTGTAAACCCCGGCCCTGTCAATGAGACTGGAGCCTATGTTATAAGGAATCTCATCAGATGGAGAGCAAAGCTCACAATCTCCACACCACTCATTTTCCACTTCACCATGTCACCTTTCTTTTCCCTGTCTTTCCATTCCGGAGATACAACTATTTTTGGACTGATTATGGCATAGCAGAAGAAGGTCCAGAGAAATCCAGTGGCTTAATGTGGCTTCATGATACTGGCCAAACCCTCTCAATGCCAAAAAAAAAAAAAAAGTCAGACTTACATACAAAATTTGCAGTTACAAGGAAAGTAGAGTCTGAGGAGATTAAAAGAGAACTTGGACATGAGAATGAGGTCCCTGGATAACAGGAATGTTGCTGCCAGAATCTAATTAAGATTGTATCATTGTTTCCCTTATAAAATGTTAACTCTTATGGGGTTTACAATGCAGCTAAAATGATCAGCTCTAGGCTGAACACAGCTCCAAATATCTTCAAGTGGGAAGTATTTTTTCCCCTCTTTATTCCCTAAAAGAGAAAACATAAAGCAAATATTCAGAAATTTCAGTGGTATTTGGATTCTGACCTGATACCTTTCTCCAGAAAAAGACTAGGTGCAGGGGCCTCAGTTGGTTAAGTGTCAAACTCTTGCTCTTGGCTCAGGTCATGACCTTAGGGTTGTGAGATTGAGCCCCATGTCAGGCTCCACCCTGAGCATGGAGTCTGCTCAGGATTCTATCTCTCCCTCTCCCTCTGCTCTTCCCTGGCCCTCTCTCTCATAAATAAATAAACTTTTTTTTTTTTTTTTAAAGAGTAAGTGCTAATTAAGGAGCCTAATCTACAGTGAGTTAAAGTGAACAAAATCCACTGTGGAATGAAGGACATTAACCTAGTATATGAGTGGGAAATAAAATAAAAGAATGTCCTATTATTGTAAAACGTTTAATGTGCATCACTTGGATAGATATTTCATCCATTTTATTGATGTGAGTAGGATTTTGGGAACACTGTGTTGAAAAGTCTTCCACTCCTGTTTGCTAACTAGGAAAACTTAACAATCATGGGAGGCAAAAATTCCTAATGGTTTCTTTAGATCTCTTCCTCCATATTCCCGTTTTCAGGGTGGGTATTAGATAACTAATAATTTTTTTAAAACCAATTTTTCTTATTTCTCTAGCATTGGCTGTGATGTCTAACAGCTACAGTGAATGCTCTGCCACTGGTGAGAAGGGACAGGAGGAGGAAATAACAGACACACATTAAAATTAATAGGCCAGGAGGAAACTAGCATTTATTTAGTACATATTACATGCCATGTACTTCATTAGCATTATTCCATTTAATGAAAACCCCCTGTGAAGTAAATAAGATTGGCTGAAGTCTCATAGATTAGCAACCTAGTTACAGAGCTGTTAGCTAACCTGCTTAAGGACACAGAGCTAATTAAAAAGTTGTGCAGGTGAGGATCAGGACCTATTTGATTCCCAGGCCCACAGGTACCATAAGGCACCACAAAGTCAGCAGCAGAATATGAAGCCATCTAGCAAAACAAAACAAAACACCCAAACCAACCCAAACCCATTCGTGCCAATGATGAGAGCCACCACATGCTCTAAGTAGGCGATGGGAAGAGTAAATGATTCTTAAAAAGAAACAGGTTCTTGCTTTGCTCTTGCTTCTGATAAATCCCTGTTTTCTAAATGTGTATCTGGAAAATGTTTTTTTGTCATAGAAAAGAAAACGCACGATTTCCCAGCAATCAGACCCAATATTTGAGTGTTTATGAAGATCCCTTTAAAGATTTATACTAAATAACTAGATAATAGCTAAAATATAATGCATATAAGATCAGATGGTTAGTACATCAACAATTTTAATATGACTGTGTGTATGCGTATGTATTTGGGTGTATATGATAATGTGTGCATGTGTCTATAAAATTTTTTTTACTTGTCAAAATTTCTGGCAATTTACTATATAAAGTACTTGACAAAAGCTAAACAGATTAAATATGTTAAGCAGAAGAAAAGGAAAGAACAAAGAAAAGAAGAGGAATGTATGTCTGTGTGAGTGAGAGAGAGAGAGATGTCCTATTCCTAAAACCACTGGGATTTTTTTAATGTATTTTTTAAATCATGATTTGGAGAGAACTTAATAATAAAGTAACAGTAGCCAAACAGATTTGAAAGGATAAATGAACAATTCTTTAGGCAGCATGAATTTATTCCTCAACTTTTAATACGTTCTTATTGCTTTGTCCTGCCCTCCTTTTGTGCTTTAAGTCTAAATTTGATTAGGAGCAGGAAGGAAGAAACACTAACTTCTGGCTTAGCAGAAGCACAAAAGAGCTGAGATCTAGAACATCTTCCTAGCCTTCTTTTCTCATCCTTATAAGGAAAAGCAATAGTAAACTAAACAACAAAAAAAGCAACAACTTTTGACAGTTTTGCTTAGGCAAAAGCAAGATTTGTTTCAGCACAACTTCAAGGGCTTTCTTCAAATTTTAGCTTCTCTGGATGGTCTTACGACAAAGCTGAAGAATAGATGCGATCTGTTTAGGGAAATAGATGAGATCTGGAGGAAAATAGGAGGCGCTCCTTATTTTCAAACAGTATTTAAATGCATGACCAAGATATAACTTGCAACGTTAAAAAAAAATTACACAGTTAACTCAAACCTGCTAAAAATAACTCACAATACCCTCTCCACTAAAACAAAACAAAATAAAGCAAAAACTCACAAACAATTATTTTGACTGGTGAAAACAGTGACATGAAAGTAACAGATGGAAGCTCAGTTTTACTCACACAACACACTCACTAAACACAATTGCAAGCGTCCCCACAAAAATAACTTAACAATGGTGACTTTGGCCTTGTGCTTCAAAATATCTCTCTTAGGTGAGTTTCCTTACAGACTTCAAAGGGTGTGTGAAAAATAACGTTAAACCAACTGTCTGTCCAGACCTGGAAACAGGAAAGGGCTGCCAATCACAGCCTGCACACGAAAGGGATCTTGTCACCTTTGTCAAGTCCTTTCTCAGGACTGGAGTAGGTGTTCTTTCCCTATGTATGATTTCTTGTTGCCAGGTAGTATTTTCAAGAAAGGTGACATATCTGTACTCTTAACAAACAGCACACTACAGAGCATCTAAAAACTTTCATAAATCAAATAATTAAAAGTAACAAATCTTCCTGCTAATTGCTCCTCAAAGTTGAAAGACAGGTTATTTTCTTACCTTACACCGTGCCTTCTGATCTGACAGTGTCATTCAATCAATAATTTCAATGTCAGTTACTGATTTTCAACTCTTTTATTACAAAGACTTCAAGCAATAATGAAATGGTGCTGATCTGCTTGCTTTCACTCTATATAACATCTATATTTATATGCTTTGCTTCTATTTGGATCTATATTTATCTGCTTTATCTGCCTACAGTGCATCTGTTTCTCATACACACAGACATATATTTATATATATACACACATACTGTATATATATATATATAGGTTATATATAAACACACATACCCACAAAAAAATGTATGAATGTATGCTAGTGTGCTTATTTCAACAAGCATACAGGTGCATAAATACTCAGACACATGACAAATAGACCAAGAACATAGATGTACATGTAAACATAGTTGTAAAAGGAAAAAGCATATTTCAACAATAGATATGTCTACAGTCCTTGAGACTTACACACTCAGCAGTGACAGCCATAGACTACTCTGGGAAGGAGAAAAACTCTTCAGAAAGCAAAACTACCTAACAAAGTAGAGATTATGCGTCTGACTTACTCATTTTAAAGACAAGGAACAGAGACACTGAGGCTCAGAGAGAAGGTCCGCCAGCTTTCTGGTGGCAGACCTGGAAGTAGCACCCAGGCCTCTCTCTGCCTTCTGGATAAATCCTCCACTATGCTGGCTTGAGATGATGAAAACATTTTTCTAAGACCCAATATCATCTTCTAATTTCCATCCTATCCTATTCTTCCCCTTTCTTTGCTGCATGAAATGGAAGCAATTCATTCAAAACACTTGGAACGGTTCCAAGTGTTTACATGTGCTGTATCATTTCACCTACACAACAGCTCTATCAAGCAGGTATTCTTGTTCATGCCCATTTGACAGAGAAAACACTTGAGGCCTGGTTGTTAAATCGCTCACTCAAAGTGACATAGCTAGTGAGCCAAGAAGCCGAGCTCCTCTGATCCTCCACAGCCTGTGTTTTTCCTGCTGGATCGTAATGCTTTCCTTAATACAAGTCTGAATGCCCTTCAAACCCCCGAGGACCACAGCCTAAGCATCATATAAATCTAACAACTGGGCTGATGCGTAAGGCCTAAAACAGAGGTTCTGTCAGACTGAGATAAAAATAAAGGGAGCAGAACAGGTATCAGCTTCACACCCCTAGTATATAGCCCAAACCCTCAAAGAGAAAACCGAAACATGCAAAATTTGGGCAAAACAAAACAAAACAAAACAAAACAAAAAATCCACCCCAAGGGTAGTCTTATGTGATTTAAAGTCTTAATAACTTCTAGTGTATGAACATTTTATGTCCTTTTTCATCAAAAGATTAGAGCAATCTGATAAAATTGAATCAGATGGGAAATAGAGGCACAAGAAAGAGAAGGGAAGGTAATAAAAAATAAAAAGAAAGAAAGAAAGAAAGAAAGAACGAACGAACCACACCCCTCTTCTTCTCTTGGGACAACATCTCCAAAAATAAATAGTGATAAAAAAAAATACAAAGCCAGTACCAAAAATTGGTATTTCACCCCCACTTGAGTGTTAAGAACAAATTCAGAAACGCACCCATGTCTATGGTAATTTCATACAGATTTCCTCAGATAGTAAACCAGTGGTGAGCTACCCCGACACACGGGAGTTTTACTAGTTGTTCAAGCTTACACAGCACCCAGCACTAGGAGATGCCATGTGGATTTGTGAAATTCCCTGGGGCATACTGCATCTATAAGCCAAGGAACAGAAATTACCCTGATCCATACATGCAGCTCTTCATCTGTGACATATTGATAATTACTCTTTATTTGTGAATTAAATCCAAGTTATAAAAACAAGTTTCAGACATTTGTCACAAACAGGGTGCATTTTACTTAACTCTTTCAGAACACCATCTCAATACTGTCTCTAGGAAATGGGAGCTATCCTTGAAAAGGATAGTGTGGAAGGGCAGCGTGGATAGGATTATGGGTGAGAGAGAGAGAGAGAGAGATTGGGAGAGAGACTTGAATTTGAATCCCAAGTCTTCTACCAATTAACGATATAGATTTAGGCGCATCACCTAAATGGATCTGAATCTCAGTTTCATTGCCTATGGAATGAAGAATAAAACCACCGATTTTGTAGGAACATTGTGTGGATGAGAAAGAGTCCCACAGCAATGTCTCTCTAATAAAGAGGGGCATTAAATATTAAGTATTATATGTTTAAGGAGACCTTTTGGCTGTGGCTTTCTACTGCATAAATGATATGCAGTTCTTTTGGGAGTAAAAGAACACGTGAGGTCTTTTTATGCTGTTTTAATCAAAGACACACTTTTTGGTGATCAGGTATGTTCCAAGTGATGATAGAAATAAAAGCATTTCATGGCATAACATTTTCACTGGAAGACCTTAAAGTACTTAACAAACCCTCGACTTCTGCGATTGTGGCTCCTCTCATTTAACAACTGGGCCAAATGAAGCTCAGAGATACATCCCCCAGACGAATAATAATTTTTTAAAAATCATCACCAGGGATGAGTAGAATTTCTGTCTTTAACATCTAAGCCACATAGTGTTCAGCTGAGTAATAACTGTGGCAAGGTCACAGACACAAAGGGCCATGGTTCCCCAGAGCTCTTTGAGATTATTCACTGAGGCCAGAACCATTAGATAATGCTGTGTACATCTGCTGAGATAACAAGGGTGAGTCAGGGTTAGGTCAGGGTTTCAGGTTAGAGGGGTGGGGTGAAGTGTGGCTTTCAGATCAAATGCTGACAGCAGTTTCATTTCAGCAGTGAACATGCCACACAGTATTTAATGTAGGAGTAAAGAAAAGAAGAGGCAGCCATTGGCGAGAGGTGGTGGGTGGGAACAGGGACCCGGTAGGGATCCAGCAGGGAACTGTGCCTCAAAGAGGAGACCCTCCCATGTGCATACACACTGAGAAGCGGACAAAAAAGCCCAGGGTGCAGCATAAATCCTGCTATCCCAATAACACACACAGATGTTCCACCATTGTTTTCTTTTATGCACATTTTAATTAAGAGATCAGAATCAAGCATTAAAATGTTATTAAATGGCTTGTTTACATTTTCACTATATGTCATTTGTTATGCATTTTCAAAATGTGTATCTCTGCAGAAGGGCTATTTGGAATTTTTATGTCACTGTTACAATCCTCCCTCTAACTCATACCAGTTTTAGGAACTGTCAGAAAGCCTGTTTGGTCCATGCAGTGCGATGGGCACTCTGGCTTCTTTAATTCTCAATCAAGCAATCCTTGGCCCCCTCACACCTCCCTGCAGTGTGACAAACCACACTGGCTCTATGGTACTGGCTCTCCAGGATGTCCCAGGTCCACAGCAGCCTTTCTGATTATTCACAAGAGGCCCTATTTTTAAATATTGTCCTGTTGTCCTCACAAGAAAACAGAGCCTATATTCATGTCATCGCCTTCCCCGAGCAGTCTTGAAAACCTCAGGAATTCAAAGCTACCACATGGAGGAACCTGGCCTCCTCCCAGTGGCACAGACTGACCCGGAGGGTACACAGTGGGAAAAGTGGGAACGAGATTTTTTATTTCTCTCCCCATGCCATCACTTACGTCTAGTCTACCACTTATCTCTATTTACTCCTGCAAGAATCCCTTGAGTTTCTCCACTGTTACAGAGTCAAAACAGATACCCAAACCTTCCCTTCTCCCAGACTCCTCAGATAGGAAGACTTATGCACACAGTCCACCTGCAAGTGTGGAGCACAGGTGTCCTATAGTTGGCTTTCCCATATGGTCTAGTAAGCCCACCTTTCATATTGTGCCTTATGACTCATGGTGCCTGGAATTGTAAGGCAGAGGGCAGGACTCATGCATGTTCAGTTCAGTGCCTAACATACCGTGAGTGCTCAATTAGCCCAAATAAGAGAGGTGGGTTTCCTCTTTTCCTTCCTTCCTTCCTCCCTTCCTCCTTCCTTCCCTTTCTCTTCTTTTCCCTTCCTTTTTTTTCTTTTCTCCTTCCCTCCCTCCTCTCTTCCTTCCTTTCTCTTTGTCCGATTGTTATCTAATATAAGCAGAATGCCTGTACACAGCAGGCACAAAACAGGAACACATTCTAATCCACTGTCAGATTATATTCCTTAAATTATCTCATTTGCAGCATTACTGATCTACAAACACGTTTCCGTAACTTTAAATATAACATTGACATAAGAGTTAAGTTGAATTTGCTGTAACTGTAACCAGAGAGGATGGCGAGAAAACGAATGGCACACTTTAAATGGAATTTTCTTTTAAAAGGCAAGTTTAAAATGTTACCACAGAAAGAATAAAATTGGTACAACTCTCTGGAGAGCATCTTAGCAACATGCACCAAAACTTAAAAAGATATGAAATATTAATGACCCCAGAAATTTCACATCTAGCAGTTTATCTAAAAGAAATAACCAAAGATCTACACAAAAATTTAGAATCTAGAGTTTTTATCATGGCAGTATTTACTACCATTGTTAAAATTTGGAATCTTTGACAAAAGAAAGTTAAGTAAGTAAATGATCATACATCCATATATTGGAATACTATGCAGTTATTAAAAATCATATTTTGAATACCACTCAATGACATGAAAATGATTTTGGAATATTGTGGAATATTTGGAATATTATGGAATAATTAGGAAATTAAAAGGTGTATTAGCCAACAATATGGAAAGATTGATCTATTATTTAAGTAAACCTTGCCAAGTTAAATATTTTTTTAAGGTGTGATAAATGTGTACACACATAGTGAAAAAGGTCTGAAAAATATATATGGAAACATTAAAAGTTGTTTCTGGGCAGGACAATTTTAAGTAATTTTCTTTCTTTTGAACTTTTCCATAATGAAAGTTTATTTCCTGTGTAACAAAATATTACTTAAATTATTAATCTACACAAAACTTCCTTCCCTAAGTGCCTAAAAAGTGACTTTCTATGAGCATTTTTATGCCTAGGAATCTTCCCTCTCCTGTTTTTATAGGTATTATGTGTTGTTTCAAACATCTAAAGTGTTTGAGATTACTACATAATTATAATAGATACTCTTATCTCTTAAATAGAAACCTTTAATAGTTTATGATTTTAGTCTTAGGCTTCTCCTTAGAAAAAATTCTAATGGCCTGTGAGTTAATGATGTGGAATCTTTGGAATCAGAACTGAGCTATTGTATTTATTTCTCCTGAAGTCCTAAATTTCGCATTCAATTTAGGCTTCATTATAGCAATTCATATCACTGAGTTATATTACGTAGGCCTGCAGCATAACACTTTGCCCTTTTTGATTTCCAAACTCTTGTTTATTTCACCAGCGCTATATCTGTTTCATAGATGCTGATGCTATAGAGAATACATGAAACATAGTCAGTCATTCATGAAAAATCATCATAGGTTTGGCCAAGTAAAGAGGAGTTCACTTGAATGCAATCTAATTCCCTATGCAGTGTTCGATGTAATAATTGTGGTGTTTCTTGCACGCATGGATCCTAGTAAGAGATACCACTTCTTCCACAGTTTTTACTCACACGTACACCCGCACCTAGCTATAGGTTACTATGTGAGGGACTATTAAGTAGTAAGAAAACGGAGGAGCCATAATAGGTCACAAGTGATTTCAAGTCATAAAAGAGGTAAAGGACGTATAGTCTATTAGTACCAATAGAAGTACTGGGTGGAGATGTGCAAAGAGGCCAAGTCCTGCTAACCAGTCTACTAAAGTCCCATGAAGCCCTGCTGCAAAGGTCCCTGGAACAGCCTTGCATCTGGAATGCCCTCAACAAAACCTCTCCTTAGAACTCCTTTATTGTGCCATGTACATCTCAAAAACATATCCTTACCACTGAGCCAACTGAGTCTCTAGTCCTTTAAAGAAAATAATACCAATAACATCAGACATCCAAACTTTGACATTTCAACAGAATCCAAAAGACAGACTTTTTTAAAGCTTGAGTTTCTTATTTCACCATAGAAATTTTAAATTGCTAAAGTGTAGCATCACAAGTTTCTATGTCAAGTCTACGGAATTATAAATTTATCTGTAAATGATGTACAAGGTATGTAGGGCAGTGTGGCAACCAGGTAAGGCAGGAAGTTACTCTTGAAACAAATTTGCAGACTTCTGGGTTCCTACCAGATAATGGCAGCAAACTAAATTTGAACTATCAAAACATTCTCTATAAGTAATGTAGATCAACAAGGAGAGAAATTAAAACCACTTCTGTCTATAGCATAACTAAAAGAGAAAACTATACGCTTCAATTTCTGCATGAGTCATGAAATAAAATGGAAGCCAGAGGAGCCAGCTTTGGAGCCCCTACTAGAATGATGACTGGAGAAAACTCTAGCTAGGAGTCTAGTAGGTCTATTTTCCCTAGGAAATAATCAAAGCTTTAAGAAGGAGGTATGTTCCAGAACAAGCTCCCTGTGAAAAGTACAAATGCCAGGGTCCTCCCAAAACCTATGGAATCATAATTTCCAGAAGTGATAGCCAGGCATCCATATTTCAAAACTCCAAAAGTGATTCTGAAATAACTCTAGAGACAAGGTCCAATATGCCACTGGGTTAAGTTTAACATTTATAAATTCATCTTCCCTAACTTCACAAACACACAAATTCTTTTCTTGCCAGGGTAATCTCCTTGTTCTCCAACCTTGCTTTCCCTCTGAGGAGAAAGTGAACTTATGTCTTCATACATCTACTCTCAACTTCCCCAATATGAAATACAGTGCGTGCACCTTACTGCCTGTTTAAATTCTCCCCACTTCCAAAATTGGGTTCAAGTTTTACCTTCCTTCTAACTCACATACATGCCACCTCCATTGATAAAATACAGAGTATGTGCTTTCCCTTCTGTCTTATATCATTATGGATACAATAATTTATATTTGTCTTACATTTCATTGAGATCATAAACCTCAGGAAGTCTTCATATTTTTTTAAAATTTTATTTATATATTTGACAGAGATCACAAGGAGGCAGAGAGGCAGGCAGAGAGAGAGAGGGGGGAGGAAGCAGGCTCCCCGCTGAGCAGAGAGCCTGATGTGGGGCTCCATCCCAGGATGCGAGATCATGACCTGAGCCGAAGGCAGAGGCTTTAACCCAAGCCACCCAGGTGCCCCTTCATATGTTTTCATTAGGAACTCTTTTCTATATACATCTGGGACTTTCCAAAGACAGCAGAATAAATGAAAGTAGCACCGTGTATTCATCATCAAATGACATAGGGGATACATATTTACTTCAAAAACTGCTCAGAATCCATGCATTGCACTCTGTGAGCTTACATTCTAAAAAAAAATACATATGCAGAAGTGAAAACAAAAAGGATAAGAAGGGTTTGTTTCTCTAGCATTAATCCTTCTTCTGAGTTCCTGAGTCATCTATCCAAATACCTACACAATTTCTTTACTTGGGCCAGAATTACAAAGTCAACATGTCCCATATTAATTCATAATTATCTCTGCCCCCAAATCTGCTCTTTCCCCTATATCCTCCATAGCTCCCAACTCCACAGAGTTCACATATTGCTATTCATCCAGTTCCTAACAGCAAACACCAAGGATGCATCACATTTGAGATATCTCTTTTCAATCTAGACCACATCAAGACCCTCAGCAATTGCTTGCAAATTACATTGAAATTATTCAGAATTGAACTATTTCCCTTCCCCTCTGCTCCCATTGCCCATCACAAACTGGACTCCTAGAGTAACTCCTGGCTGGTGTTCTAGTCTGCCTTTGTCCCTTTTAGCCTATTTTCCAAAGAGTAGCCAAAGATTTTTTTTTTTAAATTTTTAAACTAGAGCACATATCATTTTTTAAACATTTATTTTTACTTATTTGAGAGAGAGAGAGAGAATAAGCAGAATGGCAGAGAATCTCAAGCAAACTCTGCACCAAGCATGGAGCCTGACATGGGGCTCAATCCCATGACCCTGAGATCACAACCTGTTTCGAAACTGAGAGTAACCAGGAGTACACACCCTTTCTAAAGCCTGCTAACAGCTTCCTGTTGGTCTTTACCATAGCCTGTGTGATCTGATCCATACCTAGCTATGTGATCATTCATACTTTATTTCACTTGAGCCACACGTTTCTTCTTTTCTTCCTGGAATATTTCAAGTTGTTCTTACACTCTATAGTATCTATTACCTGTGCCCCAAATCCTCTTCCTCCTGATCACCACACTCTTAGCTCCTTCTCATTATTTTAATCATTGCTCAGATGTCCTTTGCTTAGCAAGACCTTCACTACCTGCCCTATCTCAAAGGGCACTCTCTCCATCATCTATTTTTACCCCCGTATGCTGTCTTGTTTTCTGCCTAGATCGCATCATTATTTAAAATGATATATTTTTGCTTATTTAATTATTGGTTTCTCTCTCCTTTCATTATAAAGTAAGCTTCCTAGGGGACTTGGGTTAATTTATCACTATAGCCCCAGTAATTAGAACAATGTATGAAACATTATAGGTGGCTGATAGATACTAGATGACTGAATGAATACATGCATGAATAAAGTGTTCCAAATCTCATCCCAGTCATATCATCTTTAAATAGAAAATTTTTATTCTGCATGGTGTAGTGGCTGCTCTGGATTGTCCCAGACGCCTCTGTTCTTTCCATCTGACTGCATAAGCCAATCTGGGTACCCACCTACATGCTGCAGCTCAGGTCTTAGAATACAGTTCTTGGGAAAAGTGAAGTGAAATCAGATAGTTAACTAAAACTAATGTCTCCTCTGAGTCTATAAAGGGAGGTGTTTTCCCAGCCCAACCAGTCCTCATGTCCTAGGCTGGTGCAGAATGCTAAAGTGGCGATCTTGAACTTGAAGGACTCCTAATCTGGAGGGGGAGTGGGGGTACTCTTTTGTACTCTGTTTTGTGAAACCACCAAGTATGACTCATCTTTGTGTCCACAATGTTCAGAACATTGCTGAGCAGATAGTAGAACTTCAATAAATGTTTATTAAACAAATGAACAGACTGATCTATGAAACACACAATAACAATTTTAAGTGCTAGTCTTCGGTCTTAAGCTTTGCGACAGTATTAATGAATCTCAGCATCTCAATTAGATGGCTCCTTTATAAAACTCATTCTTGCAGCTTTTCCCCCGCCTTCATAGATTAAGCTGAAAAACTCCTTATGAAGGACCATGTCTTATCCTTGGTTCTTAGCAGTATGTCTGGCTGCAAAAGGAGAAAAACTCCAAAGCAAAGGATAGAGAAGTTAGAAGTCCTGGCAGGAATCAGTGAGTATTAAAGAATGCCAGTCTGACATGATTATCAGATGTTAGGTGATGAAAATCATGCCAACTAACATATGGATTCCTACCCTGTTTCTATGGAAGATTTGAGCTCTAAAATTATTTCCTGAACACAGGGGATCAGAGCTGATGCTGATTATTTACTATGAGACTGCTACTTTCCAGAATATTGCTGATCAAAGTGCTAGACACTCAATGCATGAAAGTCTACACCTCTTTACTGCACTCTCCTATAGTGAGGTAAAATGCTTCAGCAAAAGAATGTTATTAAAAAATAGTTCCCGACAGCAGGTTGTTCGCTAAACATAAAAGCCTTTTCAAATACAAGATGAAACATATCATACAACTATTACATCAATAGGCCTCAGGGTAACTGACTGCCTTGGTTTACCAGAGACTAAGACTCCTAGAATGTGGGACTTTCAGTGTTGAAATAGGGAAAGTTCTAGGTTAGTCAACATGACCTGGCCACCTAATCCTGACATAGCATGTTAATTTAATTTTCACATGTTCATGTATATCTACATATAGGAGTTATACATGGATGTAGACTATCGTAGACACTGGACATTATCTGGCCACAAACATGAGAAGATTAAGGAGGAATCTGCCTGTGTTGTTCCAGTGTACTATATGAAGTACAAATCCCTTTTTAAATTTTCTGTCTATGCCCCTCGCCCAATGTTGGACCTCTTTCTTATGTTTTAAAATTCTATGCTCATATTGATTTTATTAAAGTCAAAGGATATTAATTTGGAGTGTTAGGACAATTTCCTTTTCTCCAGAAGAAAGGGAAAAGTGAGAGCAGCAATGGAGATCGGTCTCCATTGACGCATGGACTCATCTGTTTTTTACAACCCCAAATGTGGTAATTTATGACAGTGATGTCACTGTAGGGAATTAAAATTTTCCTAACCCAGAATGTGTGTTTTCTACGTATTCCAGAACTGAACACATGCAGATTAAGTTCTAAAATCCACGGTGAGACCTATCAAAAGCATTCTAGCCTGAATTCTGCTGAGGTTTTACTGTAAGACAAACTGGGACAGCCCCTCATTGTTTCCTCCACATCCCAGTGGCCCCCTCACAAGCATCATCTGGTCTTAGTGAGGTCCAAAGTAGTAGCCAGTCTTTGGGCAAGGAATAGTCTTCAGAATCTGGATTACAGTCTGAAAAGTATTGCATTTTGCAGTGTTTACAGTGCCAGGCTTTAAACATTGAAGGGCAACATCTTTCTAAGTATCTCTGGTCAGTCTTAGCAACTAGACCTACTTTTGAGGCTCCATTTCTTTTATGTCTTTTAAATTTAATGATAAAGAGGAAAGATCTAAATTTATAATACACATGAAACAGTGAAATTAGGAAAAAAAATTCTATTTGATGTGAGTCTGTTTTTTTTTTAAGCTCCCATGACTAAAAAGATCAACAGTTACCTACATTTGTAATATTTATGCCTCCCAGACTCAGTGTAATGAGTTTCATCTCTGATCGAATTTTTATAACTGACTTTCATTTACCTGTGAAACAGAAAGCTTTGGTAGGCTCTTGCCCTAAAGAATCAGATGCAAAAGTTAGTTCTATTGCAAGGAACAGCAGGGAGGAAAAAAAAAAATCACCCTAATATGCTGCTCCTGTATTCATTCCTCTGCTTTTTGCAGGAAAAGAAAGCCATGGCTCTAGATACCAATACTGACATAAGTGAAGTACAGAGGACTGAGGAAGCAAAACCTGAGAAACAGAGTCTTCTGCTCTCTTCCATGAAACTGTGGTGCATTCTCTTCACTTTGGCCAAGTGCCCAGCTAAGAGAATTCTCCCTCAAGATGAGCATGTTTCAGAGCGAACCCTTAACTGTTGGTTTCAAAAAGCCCAACCTTACATTCTGTTTGGAGCTTTGGTGAAGTAGGTAAGCCAAAACAGAGGAGCACGACTTCCTTCATTAAACTGGCTGGAACCCAGGTTATACTAATTCAGCCTAAATAGAAAACCTCTGCTTTTCAATCCCTTTGTTCTCTTGGATGTCACAGCTCCCTGCTCTATTCGCTTCCTTTTATAGTCTTTCCTCACCAAGCATTTCAGGAAAAAAAAAAAAAAAAAAAAGCTAAATAAAGATCACAGCCTGTTCCATTGTGTCCCCTTCTTCTTCATCATCTTCTTTTCCATTTGTGCAATGTTGTGGCACCTATTAACTACCAATGTTTTCAGAATGACATTATACAAGGTGCAGGCTGTACCACTGTGCCCTAAAAATATCAACAACTGCATTAGTCTCACAATAATTAATGGCAGGCATTATGCAAATGACAACTTTTTCGCTGCAAAATAATGACATTTCTTCATTTTGAGCAGAGTTATGCAAAACAATGAATTTAGGATGATAAATCACACAGGAGAATTAAGAAAGCCATAACGTTCCTGCCCAGGCAGGCAGAAAGATAGACAGACCAACAATTTAGAAGACATTGTTTGTTCTCACACCACTATAAAAAATCATAGCCAGTCGGCCATTAATGTGTGTGGTTTTTTTTTTTCCTTCTCCCCTTTAGGCAACAATGCATAAGGGGATGCTAAATTCTAGCAATTGGATCATTACAAGTCACAAGCAAATTTTTCTTTATTAACCTTAATAAGTCATTCACTCAGAGACTATAGTCATCAGGCAAATAAAAAGTATCACATGCCATTCTGCTACACATTAACTAATTCCTTATGCAAACATCACAACATATAGCAATTACTGCCGCTCAAAAAAACAAAGTCATTTTCAATTTATTTTATTGCTTTTATACTTGGCCATTTCCTGTAGCACATTATCGTTTCTTTCCATAACAACCCGAGGTGGAATGGAGAAGAATTTCAGCAGCAATGAGCACTTCCTCTAGCCACCTTTGTCATACCTTTTCCCCTTCAGAACCTGCCAAAACAGGTTGGGAATAGCATGTGTTCCTTCCCAGCAAATCTCCACTGCTCTAATGGGAATGGCACTTTCAGCCCCGGCCCTGTGACAAAGCAGATAGGGAGTCAGCAGAATGGGTTGTCTAACTATCACCCACATTTGCTACCATAATGCTGACCGCTTTCCATGATTCTGTAGAACAAGGTTAAGTGGCAGGTTTAGATCTGCCACTAACAGGTGAACATAAAAGTCAATATATTCAGTGTTCACCTGAGAGATGCCTGTTATGGTTAATGAGAATTATGGGGCTAGTTCGTCATGCTCCATTCAGCACATAACCTGTCCCTTCAAGAGTTCAAAGTGAAGAGCAATAACAAATATGAAACTCCACCCTCCAATGTCAAATAGGCCCTCTTTGTTTTTTCTGTTTTATTCCCCAACATTATTTATCCAAGCTCTCAGGATGTGAAACAAACTCTAAGTAAACCTTACACATGGCCAATAGATTTTTTTAAAGCCCATTTTACAGATTGACAAGTGGCTTCCAAGCAACCAGGGGCTTTTCACGAAGTTGAACAATGAAACAGATCAGATCCGACTAACTCTCCAATGTTCTAACCTCTGAAACCATAGTCTCTTTCTCATAATCATGAGCACTCCTTCCTGCTAGTAAACAATTATGCTGTAAACAGCCTGTACATGTCCCTGTTCACACAATAGGATCATCATCTCCCTCTGTTCTCCTAAATCCACAATACATTCCCCCCTTTTAAAGGTAGAACATTTCCAAAATACACGAGGGAAAAGCTCCCTTTTCCGTTTCTCTTCCTGAAGGTAATAACATTTTGCAGTTCTCCTTAAATAAAATCCAGCCCATGCTGGATCAATAAGAATGATGCCCATTTCCCTAATGGCAGCCGATTGCCATTTGCTATTCAAATCAGACTAGATAAATTACAGTACATGCCAGGGAACAGGCCAGTGAATTAAGACAGGCCTCCAGAGGACCAGCGATATTATTAATCTTTTAAGACACTATCATATTTCTTCTTGACAGTGTGCGTAGACTCACAGACACACTGCACCCAGATTGAAATATCAGCTGCTGAAAAAATCAATAGTGTTAGAAACACAATAATTTTTGGTCTGCAGGGCCTACACTAAGCAGCACTTTTACCCTTCCATGCCATCTCTTCTCCTACTTCCCATTTCCGATTTTCTTCTCCTACTTTCTTGCTCTTCCCTTCCCATTCTTTGGTTTTAAAAGCTGGTAAGGCCAAATGATAAGATACTACAAGGGGGTTTCCAACACGAACACTGGTGATTGAGGTGAGAGCGTTGATTATCCATGGGCTATTCAAAACGCAGTATCACTAGACTAGTAAAAGGTTTTGATGTGGGACTGTTACTCCTATGCACTTAATACAGACCCCCAACCCTATGCATTTGGTTCTGTTTTATGGAGAAATGCAGATATTTGGGGGAGGTGGTCAGACTTGGGGAAGCAGGATGAAAAGAAATAAAAATAATGGAAAGTGGATCAAAAATTTTGTAAAAAAGGAGGGGGAATCATGGAAAAGCGAGGGGGAAAAGCAAAACAAAACTAAACACTACAGGAGAGGTAAATAGGGAGCACTATGGGTGGGAAATTATATATTTTGAATTATATCCTAAAATTCTGGATTTCACTCCTGCCTCTGCTATTTACACACTGTATGATTTTGCCAGCTACTTAATCTTTAGAGCCTTGGTTTCCTTACCTGTTAAGTAAAACAGTATCACTATCTACCTTGTAGCAGTCTTGTGAGGGTTAACTAATAGGATACGAGTGATTTCTAAATAATACAGAGCTTTATCAATGGTTGAAAATGATATAAATTTTATTTCTATTAGAGAGGGATTTCTGAAATATGTCTGTTATTTTTTCCTTTCTGGAACTAGAACATCATAAGTGGACTTTAGATGTTATCAATAAATAAGTAGGCTGATATAGAAATGTTATTTTGGGCCATATTACTGGTAGCTAATAGAAATTTGACCTAGAACCAAAATCTGTTGGATCTTACCCAATACCTTTTACATTTTACCAGACTGATTTTGTCTCTACATCTCTTTTTACTCCAGATTTGAGGCTTTGATTCTTAGTTGTGTTGTTTTTCAACTGGGAAAGTGGATTAAACAAGCACAAAACATAAAACAAGATGAGAAACTTTGCACAAGACAAAAAACTTTGTGTATTCATGCTTTGTGTATCTTTATATGATACTCTCTTGATTCCAAGTGTCTCTCCAGTTACTTTCCATTTGTCTTATTCCTCTCCTGGAAAAATTTATTGAAAGAACTATCTATATTAGTGATGACCATATCTTCACTTCCTATTCTTTCCTCAACCTACTCCAATGAGGTTTTTATCCATTCTACTCTACCATGTCTGCTCTCGTCAAATCCAATATTCACATTTTCATTCTCATTTTACTCAACTTCTCAGCAGCAATTTAACATGGTTAACCACATCCTCCTACTTGAAACACTGTGGCTATCTTTTGGGACACCTCTCTTCCTAGTTTTTGGTACTACGTTATTGGTCACTTAAAATCTAATGTTTAAATTTCTTCAAATTTGAAATCTATTACTTACAATATTATCTCAAGTGGCTTCTGATTTGGGATAAACACAGCATATTTGGTAAAACAACAAACTCTTAGGAAGTACTTGTGAGATATTCAGGTTTTGAACATCTGGTTTTATGACTCTGAAATGCAGAATGGAGCAGAAAATCTAGCTCTCATTTTGGCTTCAAGCCCATTTATTCTTATAGCAAAAATTATTAACAACTTCTGAACTTCCATAAATGATCTTTTAACCAGAAACTTGCCAAGCAGATTTCTACATATGGCCAACTCATAAGAGTATCTTTAATGGTACAGAATTTCAGAGAACTCCATGTTAAATTTGAAGATCACATATATGCAGCCCCTCACAGTTCTATCAGATTTACTGAATTGCCCCCAGTTTCTCCAACAATTGCTCCTTGAGGTTTTCCTTGCAAAAAGCTAAAAACCCTTCCCAAGTAAACTAAAATAACCTGAATATGGTTTCATTTCTAGGTTGTACCCATGAACCCTAGCAAAACATGAAGATTTCTCATAAGAACACAAGATAAATGCTCAAGCAATCATCAAATGGAACTTGAGTTCGTCTTTGTGTCAGACGAAGAAACAGCCCTTTCTGACTTACGGATATGGCTGAAGGGGAATACCTGAAAAGAGTGATTTCTCTCCACATCTGTCTTTAAGTCTTGATAACATTGTACCATATAAGGTCACTGACAATGTAAAATATCACAATATAGCACAGAACTAATCAAAGCCTAAAATTATCCAAATAAACTATTTAGAGAGAATCTCAACAACTTCTTTTGAATGTGATATTACCAAAAATATGAATAAAGGGTATTTTCTTAAGGAAAAAAAAAGGGATGTTCTCATTATTTGCATGTAATTTGCCACCCAAGAGGAGACTCTGGCTTCCCTTTCTGCTTAAATTCTTCCAGAGTCGGCTTGCCATGCCTATAACCAAGGTCTTTCTTTTATCTAGACTAGAACAAATATTCCATTTTGAGTCATGAAAACATATCAGCAAAATTCCCAGAGTTAATACTTTTATTTAATTATATACATATATTTATTATTTTTTTATGAGCTGTTCCACTAAGTTAAACTTTAACCATATTAATCCAGGGGGAAAAATCCCTGATTGCCAACCAACAATTTTGTAAACAGTTATCTCATGAGTTAAATATTAACTTGAAAAATTCAACTCAAAACTCCAAACAAGCAGGAGGAGCCAAAAGGCCATTAGGAAGGAGTAAAGATTTTACTGCCTCTGCTTTATCAGATACCCTTGAAAGAGAGTGACAGAATTAGGCAAGGGAGTATTCTGAGGGCAACTAGATGATGTGTGGAGTTGGGGGTGAGGTACGCGGAAGCATGAAAGGAGTCTGAAAGACACCTACTGCTTATCATCAAAATCTCAAAACTGAGAGCAAAGAGGTCAGACCTCATGGAACAGAAAATCCATGGGAATATGAATTCACTGATAATATCCACAGGAATTCAGGGTCAGTTAAGGTATGTGCTTGAAGAATATGGACACTTTTTTTTTTTTTTTTTAAATAAACATAGGTAAGCTATCCAATATAAGGCTAGCTGGCCCAATATTGCCTGCCTGCTACTAAACCTTATGTGGAACATTCTGGAACCACTCTCTCATTAGAAACCGTGGAATTAAGACTGATCTGCCTGTCCTGGTTCCATCTGATAATAAATAAAGCTGAAATGTTTCTGTGTAGTACTGGGTTGTTAGGGACTGTGATTTCAAGTACTAACCCACCATCACTGTCTATCAATTCATTCCCTGATTAACAGAAATACACAACTTAAGGAAAAATTGAATCTAGGCAGTTGAACCAATGTCTGAATGATGTTATCATAATTATTGTCCTCTGGTTAGATTTTTGACTCAAAAATTTCAAGAAAATGCACATATGTGGCTAGTAATTTGCATAATCCTGATCTCTGTGCTATAGGATAGAGTTGATTTCTTTTTCATGCTCTTCCAGGAGTGGTTAGGAACTGTTAGGATTCTTCTTGTATGTCTGTTAGGATCAGTCCTGTCGGCTGATTAAAAAAAAAAAAAATCATCAAGAAAGACTCTTTCTAAGGGCACCTGGATGGCTCAGTTGGTTCAATATGCGATTCTTGGTTTTGGCTCAAGTCATGACCTCAGGATCCTGAGATCAAGCCCACTTTGGGCTCCCCATTCCCTGCTTAGTGGGGAGTCTGCTTCCCCTCTCCCTCTCCCTTTGCCCCTCCCCAACTCATTTTCTCTCTCTAAAATAAATAAATAAATTAAAAAAAAAAGACTTTCTAGTGAAGGTCTTTTAAGGGAGACTCCCATCTGCCCTGTTGATGGGGTGAGGTCAAATAATGTGAGTTGCTCAAGAGAAGAGTGGGATTAGATGAAAAGAGAGGAGATATAAAAATATAGAAAGAATAATCCTTAGATACACATGTGTATCTTATTTAGACATAGGAAAAATGGTACAGTTTATCAGACCTGACTATAGATATTTTTAATTATGTATTTAATACATGACTACAGGCTTACTGGAAAATATTCAGACACCAAAGACTATACCTTATGGTTGTAGAGCTTTTTGCAGTTTATGAAATAGTGTCATATACTGTCAAATGCTGTCATATCTATATACATATACTGTCATCTGTGACAACTCCAAAAAGCAAAAGAGCAGGTTCTATCATCTCTGTTCTATAGATAAGTAAGTTACCCTAGCATTGATGTAGTTGGTACAGACTGAACTAGAAGAACCAGAACCCATTAGCAGCTTAGGAGTGAACATGATGAGCGAGGGGATGACTGTGGAATGGAAAGACACATTAAGTGAGTGATCAGAGAAGGGAAGCAATGAGGGAGAAGTTTTAAAATACTCAAAACCTGAAAGACCCTAGGAATAAAGGACAAAATTCAGAGTGATTTGTGAGAAAGAACAGGTGCCTAGAGCAAGGAAGGAACTCCAAATTCATACCTCTTATTTATTTGGCATATATTCATTGTATCCTTACTATGTTTGAATTTCTCTGGATGTCGCTGGGAAAACAATGATGTATATTGAGACACCGACCTATGTCTGAGGTACTTAATACCTAATTATTGAGATAATGTCAAAAAATAATTGTAATACAAGGCAATTCAGTATCCAAAATAGGGATTTAAAGAGAACTATCTCATATTGAGGCTGACAATGGAAAACTTCACTACAGTGCAAAAATGAAGTTGAACTAAGGAAAATGTGTAAGATTAAGGAAGTGATAAGAAGACTCTGGTTAAGAGAAGGGCCTGAGAAAAGGCATGGAAGCAGAAAAATGAAAGACGTATTTGGGAGCAACAAGAAAGTTAGTGGGAACTGGAATAGGAAATAATGTTGGAAAGATAAGTTGAGCCTGGAATTTGAAGGGGTTCCTTGAATATCGAACTATCTAATCTACTTTATTCTGTGGGCAAAAAAGGTCTATTAAAGGTTTATAAGTAGGGCACTGGCATCATCACAGTGGTATTTTAGTATAAGTAACTGGGAATGGTGGACAGAATAACTTGAAACAGGGAGAGCCCAGGGTAAGGACAGAGAAAGAGAGAGAGAAAACCATTGCAATAATCCAGTCACTATGAGATAAATATCTGACCTTGGCAGCATCAGTAGAAATAGAAAAGAAATGAAATATTCTAGAGAGACTGTAAAGGAAGAAAGGATAATATTTATTAAACCTCTACTATGTATCAGGCACTGGACTGTGTGCTTTATATAGATTTACACAGCATTTGATCTGCATGTCAACCTTAAAAGACAAGTCACTTTATTGTTTCTCTTTTAAAGATGAGGATTAAGCAACTTTTTCAAGTTCATACAGTTAATAAAGGATAAAGTCAGGATTCAAACCCAGGTCATCTGACTCAGAGTCTGCCTGCTTAACCTTGATGCTTAAGGGCCTTGATGATGGATCATATATGGCAAATATATATATATATATATATATATATATATATATATATATAATATCCCAGTCATAAGACCTTAAAATTCTTGGGAATTTTGATTCTGAGATTTTGGGGGTAATGGGTAGAATGGTGATACTATGAATAAAAACAGGAAAATAGAAAAGACCTTCTGGACTTCATATTTTACATTTGTTCTTAATGGTCCAATTGCTCTTTGGATTTAAAATGTCAATTTACAATAAAAGTCACAAAAGCAACTGAACCACCAAACTTAAAAGTCTCTGAAGACAGATACTAGCTGATTTTTCCTTCCAAGTTTCACTGACATGTATGTGGAGTATAACACAGCACTTGGCATGTAGGAGGTGCTTGGCAATGTGTTAAACGAATTAATTGGAGGGGTTTAACCATAAATCAGTGAGAATAAAGGGAGGAAAGAGAATAGAGTCAAAAAAGCATGACTCAGAGTTAAACAAATCTTGGTTCAAATCCTGGCTCAGCCACTCTCTAACTAAAGGACCTAGGGCAAGTTACTTTACACCTTTTGTATAGGATAGGGCAACAATTCACAGGAAAGCCAGGTACCTTTCTGGATTCAGTACTTCTATGTAAGGCAGTGGGTCCATGCAAACCTAGAAAGAATGCTTGCAAAGGCCATTATCTCTGACAGAAGAAAATCTGAACCCTTTTCTTTCATCGAGTTTAATTTACAAATCTATGTTGAGACTTATAGAAAAAAAAATCTGTCAAGTAATTGCCAGTTTTAAAAGAAAAATAAATTATTTTCAGAGAAGTAAAAGCTATAGAGTTTCAACTGAAGGGGAGATTTTAATTGCAGAGAGACATATCCGCTGAATGGTTTAGTTTGGACTTGTGGGATCAGGAGCAGCCAGTGGGATATATATTTGAGAAAAACCAAGTTTAATTAGCCTTAAGATTTTATACAGCTTGGTGCTTCCCTCCCACACCTGATCTGATTCCTTCAGGTCAATCTCCCTTTCAATCACACACTCTCCCATCCTTTTCTCAGTTGCTGTCATGACAAGCCAATAGGAGAATGACATACAGATGAAAACAAGGTTTGAATAATTACTGCACTGCGGCTGGTTGTTGTTCGAGCATCATTTTATTTCTTCCAATCATACAGGTCCTTGGACTTCACAGCCCCATGTTTCAGATGGGGGTGATGCTGATTATATTATGACATTACAGCAAAGACAGGCAGATCAGACAAAGTGAATTTCACTCAGTAATTAAACTACAGTATCTTTCGTCTAAAGTCCAGAGCAGGATTAATCGAAAGGTAGCTCTTTATCATCTCGATTAGTGCTGGGATTTGAAGAGTGAGCTCTGATTTGATAGCTAGCCCTGAGTTGGGCTGACTAGTGGCCCCATATCTGTCTAACTTGCAAAAATAATATCAGATCAAGATACATTTGCAAGGTTATGCCCTTCCTTTTTATTTTATTTTTATCTGAAGGAAATGCAGATAGATTAAAATATGCTGCTATTTCCATTACTCTGTTTTCTATTACAAAAATGTCTATTAAAAAGAACAGGTCCTTCCAAACCCCACAGCATTTTACAGATGGTTTCCCATAATTCCACTTAGTACCATGCTCTAATGGCTTCTTATTTCTTGCCTTTTCATTATCTGAGAGTCAAATCTGAATATTTAGATAGCCCAAGCAACAGCTTCTCAAGCTGCTCACAAGACCCACTTTTATTTCAAAGGACTCACTGTAGGATTTATGGAAGGATTTTGCTTCCTTCAATTGCTCTTTTAATGTATAAGATATTCTCACATTCTTTATTGAGTAATGAATTAGAGAATCAGTGATTCTCAATCCTGGATGCCTATACAAACACATGTGAGGCTTTGTAAACAATTAGCATCTACCCCCCACTCCAGACCCAATAGTTCAGTGTCTGTAGGAGTTAGACTATGCATCTGTATATTTTTAAAAGTCCATAGGTGATTTGAATGTGCTGCCAAGGTTAAGAACCAGTGAGTCAGCTCTACAGTGTACCAGCTGTATTTGCAAAAGATTTATCAAAACAAATCATTGTTGAGGGAAATGAAGCCTGATATGGTTGTAGAAAATCCCTTAATAAAATCATAAAAAGTCTTTTCTAAGTAACCTTTGCATAGATATATATATAGTCTCTTAAGAACAACAGGAGACAAAGAAGACTATAAAACAGGTTTATGTTGATGATGCTTCTATTGATCCATCTGATAACACTGAAGGTGATGGTTTACTGATTGAGCCAATCAGCTACCAACCAATAATTTCAGATGACATCATAATATCTCAGAGTTTGGACACAAACTTGGAATTAGCTATGGTCATCTTTACTACACAGCTGTCTTTTTTAGAAAGAGAAAACGCAGGATTGAAAAGATCTGATTACAAAATTGTGACCAAGTCCTGTTTTGGAGTTTAAGAACATACATTCTGGAGTCAAACTCAACCTAATTAGTTGGGGGACTTCAGAAAAGTAATTACTTTTCAAAGCTTCAATGATCACATCTTTAAAATGGGGCCAAGAATTCTTATATAACAGAACAATTTGGGTTTTGAATTATTTTATTTAGATAAGAGGAGATGGCAAACAAAAGTATCAGAACCAAATAAAAAGTCTGTTAAAAGCAAATACAATAATGACTAAGGTTGTCACTGAGGCTCTATGCCTAAAAGACATCAGTTTTGAGACTCACCACTTAGTTTTCTGGAAGATATGATCCTTCAGAGAGAAAAACATGAATGCAAATAAGAATGACTTTCAAAAAAACTAAAAAAGAAAAAAAAAACCCAAAACCAAAACCAAAAAAAAAAAACCAAAAAAAAAAAAAAAAGGGATGACTTTCAAATTTAATTGTGCATTCCCATTAACTGGAAGTGATTGTTACAAATGTAACTTGCAGGGCTCCAATCCAAGAGACTGTGATTCAGTATGTAGGGGGGGAATCCAAGAAAATGCAACCATCCAGGTTGATTTTGACTAAGGGTTGAGGATTCCCACTTTGATAAAACAGCTATAAAGGAAAACAAAGTAGCCAAATATTTATACCCGAAATAGCCACACAGTGTAGCCTGACCTAGAAGAGGCTATGCTTTCTTTTCCTTAGGTCAGAATTCAGTCAGGTGAAAATAAGTTATGCACAAATATAACACGTTCACAGAGATTTAAAACAAAACAAAATAAAACAAAACAAAACACTGGGGCGCCTGGTGCCTCAGTTGAAATGAAATTCATTTCAGGTCATGGTCTCAGGGTCCTGGGATCTAGCTCCGTGTCAGGCTCCCAGTTCAGTGGGAGTCTGCTTCTCCCTCTGCTGCTCCTCCAGCTCATGCTCACTCTCAACACTCTCAATCTCTCAAATAAATAAAATCTAAAACAACAAAAACACCAAACCAAAACATTTTTCCCCCAATTAAAATATACTTCCTGAATAATTAGTTCTTAGCTGCTAATATTATCTTCATTTTTTTTTTTTTCCCCTTCACCACTGGGTACATGCAAGTATACCAGCATGGGTCAGATTTTCTTTTCTTTCTTTCTTTCTTTTTTTTTTTAAAGATTTTATTTATTTGACAGAGAGAGATCACAAGTAGGCAGAAGCAGGCAGAGAGAGAGCCCGATGCGGGGCTCGATCCCAGGACCCTGGGATCATGACCTGAGCCGAAAGCAGAGGCTTCAACCTACTGAGCCACTCAGGTGCCCCCAGATTCATTTTCAATTCGTTGTTTTTCTTCTTACAAAACAATAAACTAACATCCTGAAAACTGGTAAATTCATTAAATAACAAGAGTAGCTATTTCCTCCTTTAAAGCCATTATAAAGTATTCTTGATATGCATCAAGAATAGGTTTATCAAAATTGATGATAAAAATCAATGCACAATGGCAAGTTAAATATTTTAAATACAATCAATAAATTAATTTGTTAAAATAAAGATTTTCCACCCATAAATGGAGACTATTCTGGATCTAAAAGGAAATTTTAAAACTTTAACTTTCAAAATTTTCCTAAGGAGGGGCACCTGGGTGTCTCAGTGGGTTAAGCCTCTGCCTTTAGCTCGGGTCATGGTCTCAGGGTCCTGGGATCGAGTCCCATATTGGGCTCTCTGCTTGTCAGGGAGCCTGCTTCCTCCTCCCCTCTCTCTCTCTCTGCCTGCCTCTCTGCCTACTTGTGATCTCTGTCAAATAAATAAATAAAATCTTAAAAAAAAAAAAAAAAAACTTTTCCTAAGGAAAAGACAAATTCCAGAAATGTGTTTAGAGGGGGTATAGCTCAGTGGTAGAGCATTTGACTGCAGAAATGTGTTTAGAATGTGTAGTACAACATGCTAACAGATGTGCATTAATTCTCTATATTCTAAAAGTTATTGTAAAGATAAGAGAATTATGGCCTTTTACTACAATTGGGCATATAGCTAAGCTGTGGAGAAAAAACATACCAATGTGAGAAAAGTTTATCAATATTACTGGATAATATAGCCTAGTAGTCAAGCATAAGCCAAAAGGAAAATCTTCTTTTTGATACATACTGTGTGAGCTAGGGTAAGCTACTTAAGATCTCAGAAACTCAGGCACAGTACTTCTCTCAGAAGGCTGTGGTGACCATAGTAGATACTGAATAAATATAAGCTGTTGTTAATTGTAATAGTTGACAGTTTATTAAACAAGATATATCACGGATAAGACTTATATGAATGGTATAAGAAATCCAAAAAGAAATCCAAAATCAAGAGCATGTTGACATGACCAATAAGGTTTTTGCAAGGAGTGGTATTTGAGTTGGTTAATTCAGAATAAATAAGATTTGTCTCGGAAAAGAAACAGAGATCATTTTAGGGTGGGGGGAGATGTTGGTATGACCTCAGGTTAGAGGTAAAAGTGTTAAATAGTTCAGGATAAAATGATAAAATGTAATTTGGGATAAAACAATAGAAGGTTCTAAATTCCAAAAAGTCACCTTAGGTTTTTGGTAGAATTTTTAATTGCTCAAATATTTTCCCAGTGTAATACAACATCTTTTTAGAACAGTGGTTCTCAAATTTTGTTATGTATCAGAATCACCTGGAGGACTTGTTTAAGCAGATTGCTGTACTCCACCCAAAGTTTCCATTCAGGAGGTTGGGGTGAGGCCCAGGAGTTCTATTCCCAGATGTGCCAATGCTGCTGGTCACTTTGAGAACCACTGCTTTAGAGGATGATGACTGCTGGATGGAGGGGGGTTTTCCTCAATGTGAGAAATAATTGGATAACTAAATAACCTTCGTTATTTCCTGTAAAATTTCATCCCCACTTGCACACCAAGGCACAGAAGAACCTACATGGAGGTTACCTAAGGAAAAACAAATGTGATCACCCTGACCTCCTACTCTTACTACTGGATTCAGGTCTTTACTGTGGGAATGAGGAGACCCACAACCCATGGCGACCAAGGTCAATCAGCCTGGAAACTTAAAGAACACTTCATGAGCATTAGAATATTTAAGAATTGAAAATAATAGAGCCAAGAGATTAAAGACGATGGGTGGACTTTCTATTCCAAAGAGCCTCTATCAATCCATGACACATTTTGTACTTGGTTTACACTTGATTGCTTATCCCATGATCCACAAACTATATTCAACCCCCTCAGGTCACCCTTCACCTTTCTCTTTTCTTCAGTAGGCAATCAGGAATGAGTTGGGGCAACAAGACCTCTCTACTTCGGCCTGGGTCAATGTTCAAGTATTTTCACCTCTTGCTTCAAACTCTTTCTCCTAAACAAACTTCCACTATTTAGTAACTATACCTTAAGAAATATTTTAAAAGGCAGAATGAGGAAATGAAAGGCTCTGACTCTATTTTCTCCAGCATGACTCCAAGGGTACCACCATTTTACTAGTTAGCATTTTATTTTCAATGGCAGATACACACACACACACACACACACACACACACACATAAATATATATATGTTTTTTATTTTAAGATTCATGCAGAAGTCTTTGCACAAAAAGGCCAAAAGCGGATTTAAAATGTTTGACTCCAAAAATCTCTCAATAACAGCAGCTTGTTCATTTTTTTAGCCACTTATCTTTCCTTAAAATAAGGAGCTATATAATTACAAAATATAATTAATAATAATAGCAACAATTACTACAAGTACAACAGAAATAATGATAGTAAGCACCATGGGCCCAGATCCCCATAGTTACAAAGGATAAGAATTTGTCTTAGTATTTTCAAGAACAGACAACAGCCCAATAATATAGGGAAAAAAACAGAAAGGGAAAAAATCTTTCCTGTGTTCCCTGGAAAGAACCGTAGAAAAATAGACAATAAACTTTAATGCCTCTTGTTAAAGATCTTCATTTTACAGATCAGTTCAGGCAATTTAAATAGACAAAAACATGAGGCCTCTAACGTCTCTTAGGAAACAGTATCAACGTTAATTCCTGGCTGGTCCCAATTCCATTTCAAGTTAAGCATCCCCATCCACTCATAAGAAGAAAGAAATAGCATTTGTATAGTGTTTTACAGTTTATAAAGCACTCTCACAAACATTACATTATTGGATTGTCTCAAAAATCCCGTGGGATAGGTAAGCAGGGAAAGTATTAACATTATACCCATCAGAAGGTGAGAGAATTAAGGATCAAAGAAGGAAATAAATTACATTGGGTCAAACTCTATGCAGACTTGAAAAGAAGCCCAAACATAGAGTTTTATATAACATGAAAAAGGCTCAGAGCATCTGAGACTTCCCCCGGTCACAGATGGTAGAACTAGGGGTATAGAACACAGGTAATTCAGCTTAAGATACCATGCTCTTTCTAAACCATACACTTGACTCCCAGTTGTAAATGTCTAGTTATAGTAATTGGCCCTCTCAAGAGGAAGATTGTTCAATTGCCAATTGTTACAACCACTACTGGTGTCTAGGTTTTTTGTTTGTTTTTAGTTCATCTGACAAAAAAGGTATACACTCCCTGAGAAGGTATGCAACTTTATAATATTACTTAGTCTGTCAAGGGAAGAAGAAGAGAATGTATTATTTTCACTGGCTTAGAATACTTACTTTTTAAAAATTCACTCCAACTATCTACATACACAAGAAACAACACAGCCCTGTTTCCACTGAAATAGTCATTACACGAAAGACAAACCAAAAGACTAACCAGCCTCAAAGGTTGGCTTCTGGCACAGGCTCAATTTTAAACTACTAGTTTGTTTGTTTGTTTGTTTGTTTCTCTCTCTCTCTCTCTCTCTTTCTTTCTCTCTCTCTCCCTCTCTCTCTCTCTCTCTCCTCCTTCCCTCCTTACTCTCACCCTCCCTCGGCTCCTTCCTTCCTGCCTCCTTTCTTTTTCTCTCTCCCTCCCTCTCCTTCCTTCCTTCTTTTCTCTCTCTCTCTCTCTTTCTTTCTTTCTTATAAAAGACTTTATTTGCGAGAGAGAGAGAGAGAGAGCACACAAGCAGGGTGAAGGGCTGAGGGAGAGGGAGATGCAGGCTTCCTGCTGAGCAGATATGGGAGCCAGACGTGGGGCTCAATCCCAGGACCCTGGGATCATGACCTGAGTTGAAGGCAGACGCTTAACTGACTGAGCCACCCAGGTGCCCCTAAACTATTAGTTTTTAAATATGTGGCCATATTAAAATGAGGAATAACAGCATAAGATGCATGCATGAAATACATCATTCACTTTGTTGTTCTGAATTCACAAGTCTCAAAGCTCTCAATTCAGACTTTGAAACTTCTGGACTACACTACCATACCTCTTGCTCTTTTCAGTTTTTACGTGCAATTACTTTTACAACCTGCCTGTTTTGTTTTTTGTTTTAAGATAGTTACATTTTCCTTTACTTAATGTACGTGCAACCTCTGACTTAGAGCATTTAAAGGTTTGGCAAAGCAATGTCTTCCCACAAAAGACACAGAGGTTTCACCTAGAATGCATCTTGGGAGTTTGTACTGAAGAAGTTAAGGGAGGTCTAGTATATGAGTAAATATTTGTGAAATTAGACTGAAATTTTGAATCCTGAATGAAAACATTTATTAAAGAAGATTGTTGTGTGCAGTGAACAACTACCTCACAACTGAGCATTTTCAGAGCATTGCAGAATTTCAGACTTGATACTCCACGGGAGATTTTATTTTTCTAATGACAGAATATTAGTTTTCGTGTTCATTAAAATGATATATTACAATTATCTGTCTAAGGCTTTAACACCCTATAAAGCACCCCTGTAAAGTGGCTGTCCATGCTTAAACACCCTGGTCTGAGGGACTTAATATTTGTTGATGTTAGGGACTGTTATGGACTGAATATGACCCATCCTCAACCTCCCAATTCACACGATGAAGTCCTAACCCCTAATATCACTGTATTTGGAGACAGGGTCTTTAAAGAGATAAATGCTGTTAAATGAGGCCATAAGGGTGGGGCACTCATCCAACAGGACTAGTGTTCTCATAAAAAGAGGAAGAGACACCAGAGCAGAGGAGACACAGTGAGAAGATGGCCATCTGCAAGCCAAGGGGAGACATCACATGAAAAATCAACTCTGGTGACACTTCCAATTCCTGGACTTCTGACCTCCCAGATGAAGGAAAACATTACTGTAATTTAACCCACCAGTCTATGATATTTTGTTATGGCAGTCCTAGCAAACTAATTACAGGAACTAAAGTTCTACAACTTGCCAAGTATGAATTGGTTAAATCTACTTTGTAGGTATAGAAACAGATTATGGGACATTCAAAACATGTCTCAAGAGACACACAATCAGTAAGTGGCATAACCAAGGTTTAATCTAGGTTTGTCTTCCAGACTAATATTTTTTCCTTCTGGTTGGTTTTCCACTGTTGAGCACATAAGGATATAAGAAGTTAGTTTTTATATTGACCTGAATATTTTATTCTTGTATGTTTTATCACTGGCTTGTGTTCTATTTGGAGTCACAGAAAACAACGTAATTTATCTTCTATGTGACAGTCCTTAATATACTTGAACATAGTTACCATATTCATTCTTTGTGAATTTCTAAACAATCCCAGTTCCGTTAACCATTCCTCATATCACACATTTCATTTCCCTACCTTCCTGGTCACTTTCCTCTGAAGATGTTCCTATTCATTTAGATTTCTTGTACTGACTTGTTAAGCCATGTATCACTCATATAGTTCATGAACAGTCTTTTAAAAATGAAAAGACAAAATTTTGCCTTTGTCCATTTTAGAAATCTCCTCTAGTTGGATATATCCCATTGCTCTCGTTATTTAAGATGTTTAGAACATGATTACTTAACTCAACAATTTTTCTATGTATTTGGATTCATGTCATGTGCAACTCTCATGGATGTGCTTTCACCCAAGTAATTGAAAAAAAAAAATGGTGGCCAAGATAAGGGTTAGGATACTCCTGACTTATTCCATAGGACTGCCTTCTACTGTGATATTGAGTCATTCGTTTGCACTTAAGAATGTGGTTATTCAGTTACTAATCCATCTGTACATCTAACCAGGTGAGATCAGATCATGTATTGTAGAGGTGCTTTCACTGAAGCCATTCTGGTTTTTAGCAAGCCTCACTTCTTTCAGGGGCATCATAGACCACTGCTGTATGATTTATTGTTTGAATAACACATCTAGCCTTTACTCAGGACTGAGATCATGTTGTTTGTCCTTATAAACCACCTTGTTATTCTTTCTAAAAATCAGAACATTTTTTACACCCTCGTCGTCCTTTTTTTCCCCCCTTCTCCTCAGATACAAATGGCAATAATTAGTGATCTTATTGGCAAATCCTCTCACTAGCTTTTGGTTCTCTAGCCTTACTTTCAGGCTCTTCTCCTTTTCCTTTGTCCCGTTTCCTGCCAAGGAACAGAGTCACCCATGTGATCATGGACTGCATCCAGAGATGGCATACTGGTCAGAGGTAGATCTGCAAGCTGGAAGAGTAGGGAGAACTTAAAAGTGTTTTCCTTGGGCCTGGCTGTGTTGGCAGAGGAGAATGGGCTGTGATTGGGTGAAGCTTTGCTTTCATCTCTATGCAGGGCTCTGCCTGGCTTCTGTTTTTGACTTGTAGCTGTGCACCTGGACAGGGTTACATTCTTTTCTTATTCACTCTGGATGATTTCCTTTGCCAGAGATTCAGGACAGCTTTATATTTTCAGTCTTTACCTGAGAAAGGTTGTGATATGTAATACTTTTATTTTCCCATGAAGACTTTCTCTGAGGCAGGCATGTACCCTGACCTTTACCTAATCGAGAAAAGTTGTTTGTGGGGAGGGGAAATGGGAAGGCAGGTTGGACTTCAAATGCACAAATCACTTCTAATAAAAACACTAAGATTCAGGTGCCTGAGGTTAGAAATACTGGAGGGAATTCAATTATACTAATTAATATTTAAGAAGGGCTAGAGATCACAAACTGAATGTGGGAAACTAGGCCAGTAAGAAATGAGCATATGGGGAGGGCAAGATCAACTGATAAAAGTAACAAACAAATCATACGTAAATGCTGCAACAGGAATGAAATAGAGAATATAAAATAAATGTTCAACAGATTCTGCAGAGGAGGTAAATGGTCTACCACATGAAAGCAAAATGTTCTAACACACACAAGGCATTTTATTGGTTTCATGTAAACACCTATATTACGGAAACTGATTTTTTTTCAAGTAAGTTAGTAGAAATGTTCCCCATTTATAGAAACAGACTTAGTCTGGATTCTGAGAATTCACAGCACACTGTATTTCTTCTGTCTCCTCACTGGTTCATTAAGTAATGGTTTCAGTAAGGCATGACTTTCATACTAGGGACTTCCGTAAAGGCCAAGCCTACCTGGACACCCAAAACCTGATGCAAGGTGGAAAAGCAGCAGAGTATTCTGGGTTCTACACACATTCTTCTTCTGGCTCTGATGTCATTTGGTTAGTGTCACAGCTTATATACCACATTCTCTCTTTGGACTTGATTTTTTCTTTGTGGCCCAGATGGTCAATTCTGATTTTTGGTAACTCTTTTGTACACTTCAAAGCTTTTAAAGAAGGTACTGATAGTAAAAGAACTCTCTTGCCTCTATCTTGTAAATGGTTCCTTCTTCTACACTAACATTTACCAAACTTTTTCATTTCTTTTCTACCTTGAAGCCCCCCCTCCCTCCTTCCCTTTGCTCTAGCTCATCAGAAGGTCCTGTCCCTGAACCTTGTGCTACCACTCTAGCACTCTTATTCTTTCAAAGTTCTACCATGTAAATGACACAGCTTGTGAATTCATAGGCCCATCTTGGGAGCTCAGAAAACCAGAAGCCCAGAGAATTCACTGAACTGTTTTTGTTATCAACATCATCATGTAGAAACATAGAATGATTGATGAGAGGAGGGCTGAGACTGAGATTTGGGCCCTTTTTAAAAAATTCTCTAGTGTGCACACAGATGGTAACTAGTGACTGGGCCAACCCTGTGTCTATGCACAATATGTAATATTAGTCTCATAAAAAGAACAAAGCAAAAAAGCAAAAGCATGATGCTTGCCCTTTAGGACTTTAACCTCTAGTTGAAAAAAGAATTCAAATATACAAAAACCCACCTGAAAAAGCATCCCCAAAGTGTTGAATTGTTCTTAAATAATAGAGGAACAGAGAGAAAAAATAAGGTTATTTCCTAAAATTTTGAACCAAATTAGTGGTTTTCAAACTATGCTTCATGGTCCCCAACCTTACAAACAGATGATTACAAAGAGATAACTGAGCAGTTAAATATTTAATTAAAATGTAAATGTTAAAAATTATATATTTGTATCAATTTATAATTGTGATAAAAATGACATGTGAATTAAATGTATTATGTACTTTTTTCAAGTTTTTATTTAAATTCCAATTAACATGCAATGTAATATTAGTTTCAGGTGTAGCATTTAGTGATTCATTGCTTACATCAACATCCAGCACTCATCACAAGTGCCCTCCTTAATACCCATCACCCATTTAACCCAGAAAATACTCTTAAGTATAGAGAACAAACTGAGGGTTGCTAGAAGGGAAGTGGGCAGGGGGCTGGGTTAAATGTATTTATATAATTTAAAAAACATATTGGAGATTGACGTCTTGCTAATCATGATATATGTACAATAATTTTAACTGGTTGGGTGCCTGGGTGGCTCAGTGGGTTAAGCCGCTGCCTTCGGCTCAGGTCAAGATCTCAGGGTCCTGGGATCGAGCCCCGCATCGGGATCTCTGCTCAGCAGGGAGTCTGTTTCCTCTCTCTGCCTGCCTCTCTGCCTACTTGTGATCTCTCTCTGTCAAATAAATAAATAAAATCTTTAAAAAAAAAAAAAAGTTTAACTGGTTTTCATATAGGCCTCAAATTAAGGCCCTGAGAATGGAAGGCAAGCTGTTTAAAAGCAAACCCAAAACTGTCGATACAAGCAAGTGATTATGTGTCTCGTGATTTTCTTGACACCATATAGTACTCCATCCCTCATACGAAAATACACTGAGCTTCTGCCAATATAATAATCCAGTTCTGAGTTTACATTTCTTTGCATATTCACCTTTACATTCTTAGTAACTGACTTTTATAGTATTTAATATAATAAAAAATTTTAATTTATAAAATGAGTTTAATAAAATACTGTTCTTACTAGTTCATATATAAAGGCTCTAATCATATTTATTTTGAAAAGAGGATGCTATTGTTTATTATTTATTTATTTATTTTTGTTTAAATTCAATTTCATTAACATATAGTATATTGGGGTGCCTGGGTGGTTCAGTGGGTTAAGCCTCTGCCTTCGGCTCGGGTCATGATCTCAAGGTCCTGGGATGGAGCCCCACATCGGCCTCTCTGCTCAACAGGGATCCTGCTTCCCCCTCTCTCTCTGCCTACTTGTGATTCTCTCTCTCTCTGTCAAGTAAATAAATAAAATATTTTTTAAAAATGTAGCGTATTAATAGTTTCAGGGGTAGAATTTAATGATTCATCAGTTGAACATAACACCAAATGCTAGAGGATTCTGTTGTTTAAAAGAAATATGAAAAATCTCTGAATCAAAATATTTATACGATCTCCCTAATTTGAGGTCATATAATTCTCATGATTCTGGTTCCATACTGCCCAATTTCTGAATTCAATGACTTTCTGGCTTAAATCACTGAATACAGCAGATATACTGGGCCCAAACTCGATTTTCATATACTGGCTACTATCCCTTCAAGTTTAAGATGATATTTTCACACTGAGGCATAGATTATTTATCCTAAAACACCATGCATCAAAAGAAGTCACCTTAAGTTTACTCAGTACATGAAATTTACCAGATATTCTTAGAATGGCAGATGATCAGAATGTAATATAATAGTTTAAAATTTAACAGTACTAACCAAAAAATAAGTCAATGGAAACTTATTTAAGAAGCACTGCTTTTAGGGGATAAAAATACATGTTTATAAAAAAAAAAAAAAGAAGCACTACTTTTATTAATTATGTAACACGTGAACATTTACTCATTTATTTTACATTTACCCAAAATATGTTATATCAAAAGATTCCAGAAGACTTTTTCCTAACATTAATCAGTCATTATTTAATGTTTTAAAAAAAGAGTGAGCCAAAAATGATTTTCCACCACTATACAGAATGAAACTAGCAAACCTGATTTTAAAGATCCATTTTTCCAAAAACTGAACTATGCTCTACTATGGAAATATTTCAAACTTTCTTAACACTGAAGTATAAGTCAATAATAAACTCAATTGAGGTCTTTCATGGCCTCTACTACATAGTCAAACCAGAATTTTTGCATGTGTATTTATTTTTTAAATGCTGTGACTTGAAAGGTGCCATAGTATACAGGTTACAAATATACCTGAGTTTTGGTTCAGGCTCCACAATCCTAGCTATGAAACCTTGGGCAAACATCTTAAACTGCCTAAGCCTCAGCTTTCACTTCTGTAAAACGGAAGAAATAATAAAAATACTGATTCTCAGGGGCACGTGGGTGGCTCAGTAGGTTAAAGCCTCTGCCTTAGGCTCAGGGTCCTGATCCCGGAGTCCTGGGATCAAGCCCTCATTGGGCTCTCTGCTCGGCAGGGAGCCTACTTCCTTTCTTCTTTCTGCCTGCCTCTCTGCCTACTTGTGATCTCTGTCAAGTAAATAAATAAAATCTTTAAAGAAAATATTGATTCTCATAGATTTGTGGTAAGAAATAAAGGAATCTAAAAAATAATGAATGAAAGTTGCTTAGCATGTTGCCTAGCACATAAAATGCTCTTTAAGAATATTAACTGTAATTATTCAAAATGCTAAGCACCTAAAAGCCAGTTGTTTACTTCTGATTTTTCCTCTGAGCTGATTTTACTCATAACTTATTGATTATCTGTTCTTCCATTCTGGAATAATGTTCTATTTAGATTTCTTTTTGTTTCTAGAATGCTCTCTGGCTCACCACCTGCACCCCAGTAGTCAGATAGGATTGCAGGGCTTCATTTTGGTAGTTCTGTATTTGCTTTTCTGTCACTGCCTGTGTTATTTTCTCGTTCCTACTCAGTGGTTTAAAAAGTAAAACTCAAAGAAGAACTAAACATTATGAGGAATTTATTAAGACTAATGGTTATCAAAATTGGGCAAAAAAGGATGTTATTAAAAATAAATCACACCAAGGGAGAGCAGCTGATGACAGCAGCTGTGAAATGGCTGTACATGGTGGGAATCAGTGAACCCCAAAGAAACAAAAGAAAAAAAAAAAGGAAGGCCATGAAACTTACATGATTTACAAGATAAGCCTAAGCTTAATGAACAGACTGTTTAGACTATAGGAGCCAGGGAAGTCATTTCTAGATGAATATTTGCACAAGATAGTAACACTGAAAGGACTGGTCTTCTCTGATCAAGTGGAAACTACTGGCAAGAACAGAATAAGAAATAAGACAAACGAAAATTTTTACTGCATTGATTTCATTACTGCATCACCTGCATTGTGGAGACATCTTCGTAGATGCTGATACAGATGGGATACCTAAAAAAATGCTTAGAGTTGATAGCAATAGCAATGAGAATGATATACTTCTAAGAGCCAAAGTTAGAAATTCATGGACAAGATAAATTAAAATTAGAACCCATTAAGCAGACATTGTGACAGGGTATTCTAGAACATGAAAGCTTTTCTTAAATAGGACTATAAGGATTTAGTGATTTGAAAAATATTTCACTTAGGCAGTAATGATAACAACAAACAAACTGTTTACTGCAAAGATGCATACAGAATTATGGCTTTGTCTTTTGTGCCTAGATATGGACCCACCTTTCAACTTCCATAAGCACTAAATTCAGTTAAAAAGTAAAAACAAAAATACTGCCAAGGAAATTGAGATGGTCCTATAACATCATGCCTGAGAGAAAAAACCATCAAAGCAATGAGCAAAACCAGCTGAAATGGGACTAGTAAACTTAACTCAAGTCAAGGAAGCTGTCTATAGCATTAAAACAAAAATACTACTAAGCAGAACCAAAGTTGCTATTCGTGGGAAAAACAAGTGAATTTTTTTTCCCTCAGAATCTATACAGATAACTCCTATGAGATTATTCTAAATGTGGAGATTCTTTTCAGAACTGCCCTTGTTCCCAAATGAAATTTAAAGAAATTTAAAGCCATTCGATAAAACAAGTGAAACCTTATCAAAAACAATTTACCAAAACCAAAAGCCTAGCCTAATTAAGAAAAGAAAACTTAAGTCACAAATGTTAAGTCACTCACAAACTGACTCAGAGAGATATAGTTAGAAGTATCCCCATTAAAGCCCTGATAGCTTCCCTTTTGAGAAGAAATCACTCTTCTCTCCTTAAAACCCATATTTAATTATAAACCAGTACTCAATGTGTATTCACTTGAAATCTCCACTTAGGAAAACACATACACACACCCCAAAACTTGTTCATCCCCATTCTAACATGGACTATGTAAACTCCTAAAATCATCTTGAAAAGAAAAATATCACTCTTCTTTTAATTAAGTACTCTTGCTTTGTTTTTCAGTAGCTTGACATTTTAAAAATAACAATATGCAAGAGTATGATGTCACAGTGAATATAACCACCAGGTCAATATGCTAATTTAATGTATGACTTTAAAATTGAGCTCTCCTTTAATCTACTATTCTATAAATAACTTCTCTATTCTGCCATGATTAAAATATATTTTCATCAAATTTGATATAAATGCATCAGATCTAGTAAATATATTTCTGGCTTAAAATGACAACAATGCAAATTGTATAATAAAGACTATATCACTGGCCCACTTTCATTTTGATAAAATCTCTTTTTAGGTGATATCATTTCATGTTAGGCTTTTTTGTGCTGCTTAATATTATAATTAATAATTCATATTTTTGTCTTTCCCCTCTCACTCTGACAACTTTTATTTTTAATCGGTGGGCATGTGCCAAATTGGTTTGTTATTTATTTATAATGTAAAATGACAAGGAAATTGAATATGTGGAATCAGAGAGAGATTTTCTTTCACATGACAAAAAAATTCTTAGTAATGGGGATATGTCTTGCTTAGCCTTATGGACCCAAGAATTTTAGGGGGGTTAAATCAGATGGCAGCAGTACCTCGTATGGCAACATGTAATAAACATATTAAATGGAACTGTTCATTTGTGTTTTTAAAATTCATTTTAGTTTTGTGAAGACAGCTGGGCACATGCATAAAAAGAGGACAAAAAATAATAAAATTTCTAAGAGACTCCTTATTCTGATAGATCCTATAGTGCCAAATTAAGTAAAAGTTCTGACCAAACAGATCTATTTGTATTCTTTCCTAAATGCTAAAACATGCAAATTGAGTAGGAACAAACACAGAGAATTTCAAAGATATGGAATTTCCATTAAAACAAATAAAAAGTTCTGTCTTGTAGGGCTTTGCAGAGCATTAGAGGACTCCAACTCACTCCTTCAGTTTCCCCCCCACTAACTGGAAGCCACAGAATTTGAAGGCTAGAGCACCAAATGGCTACGGCAAAAAACTCAAGAGAGTGGTCTCCGGACATCAACAACCAAATCACCAGCGGAGCTGGTTAGAATGAGGAATCATAAGCCCACCCAAGAGCTACTGTGGAATCAGAATCTGTAGGGATATGACCCTAGAATCTGCATTAACAGCCAGTCCCTGAGGTAAAATTAAGGTGAGAATATCTTATGCTGAAACCCCTGCTTCTCACCAGAGGTTCCCTTTGTCAGGTAAGCTTTTTCAACTCAAGTTGAACAGTGGAGAATTCACGAAACATAACACATTTGATCAAATAACATGCTTCCTCAAAGATTTCAGCATCTCCCATTTCTCCTACTAATTTAAGGACCATAGTCCACTGTCACTGCCCTGCCTAAGGCAGCTCCTTCTCTCTGGCTCTACTTTTCTTGTCAACCTGTGTAAAACATTTAGGCTTTGATGTCACCCAATTAGTCTCCATCATTTGGAACAAGGAAATTTTCCCAAGGATTGGTCCCAATTCCCATTTAAAACTTGACCATTAACATACTGTGTTTATATATAACATTGAACACTTCAAAATAATTTGGTGACCATAAATATTTTGATCATTATTAAAGTGTAGGAGGTTGTAGGTGGGCATGAGCTAGACATGGGAACTAATGCACAGGGAATTTAAATCCTTTAATTTAGGTTAACTCATTAAGTGGTAGCATCTGAACCAGAAAGTAGACATTTTAACATTATACAGGCCTGCCTTTCAACCTACTCCTTGACCAAACCTTCGCCTGTCTTGTGGAAAAATTCCCATTTTATGGGCTCTGCAGCTCTGAGAAAATTCATCTATACTTTTGTGTACTGGCGTTTATCTTGCAAAAAGGCATTATGAAAAAAACTAATTTTACCATGTTTCCATAGGATTTTGCAATCTGGGGTGGTCCAGTTTAAAATAGCAATAATAGCAAGGCTGGCGCCAGTGTTGTGAGGTACTATTTCTGACCTGTTAAGAGCTTGATTTTAAAAAACTTATCATTTTGAATTTCCATAATTCACTTTAAGGTTTGGTGCTAGGGTAGATTTAAGAAATAAAATATAACTGCTGCCATGTTGAATGAGTATCAAAAAATTACTGATAGCCTTGACTACTAGTTGGTTAGCTATATTTCACTATTTTAATGTAACCATGGAAAGTAGTATTCTAGAATCTCATTCATAATAAGCGCCATATAATGAAAGGAAACAGAAACCATAAGCATAGGTATTATGTTAACGAACTGGTGAATTTTCAATAGAGCTTTATCAGACCAGATTATCTGAAAAATGTTCTCTGAAAAATGTTCTCTGTCATCAGTAGAAAGAACAAACCACATACATGCACGCGCGCACACACACACACTACAGAGCATACATCAGAATGTTTATATTTAAGTTTTCAGGGAAGAAGACCAATAAATCTGTTTGTCAAGCACTTTTACTTA
The DNA here is from genome assembly GCF_011764305.1 of Mustela putorius furo. Lineage (NCBI taxonomy): Eukaryota > Metazoa > Chordata > Mammalia > Carnivora > Mustelidae > Mustela > Mustela putorius. The sequence goes on from NW_025421987.1 coordinate 39,774,566, forward strand.
AGTGGCATTATAGGATCTTTCAAAATGGGAGTAGATTTAGATTTTAGTATATTTTGATCCCCAGAGGTTAGATCTGGGGGGGAAGCTAAGGGAAAGGAGAGTAGGTAGAGAATATGCATGTATGGCGTGGGGGGAGAGGCTTGGGATGTGTGGCCTTGTATGAATTTAAGCACCCTGAACTTAATGAAGAAAAATGTCATTATTCTGTATTTATATATCTTTGTGTGAAACAAGTACTCTTCTCCATAACCAGAGTTTACATAGGCTCTATTGTAACACCCTTTGAGAATACCTTTAAACATCAAAATGGATTTTTCCAAATAAAAAATCCCATGATTTAGCTTTATTAACATCTGAACGAATGTTTCCATTGATTTGTCCAGGAGAGGGAACTGAGTACGGCTTAGAGAGCAATCTTTTTCGAGATGATCGGTAGCAATGTTTCCTTTCTATCAGAAAGCAAGCTATAGAAACACAAAGCATTAGATATACACCTAGATAAAAATAATACTGTAGAGTCCAACTGGTATCTGAGAGGTGAGGACAAGCTGAGATGGACTCCTTGGCTTCCTTCTGTCCAAAAACTTTCTGTTTCCTTATTTCCTATGGTTACCACCATGGAACATGTTAAAATCTCAGTAGGGACTCTGTTTCAACTTTTCCTTTCAAAACACAGTGAAAAAGCTTAATGGAAAAAAAATGTCCTTCCTATCTCCATGCCAGGCACAGTGTAAGAGCCACAAACTTAAAAGCCAGGCAAATAGTCTTTTATGTGCCCCAAAGCTCAGCAAGTGACATAGTGCTACAAAAATTCCCAAATAGGCATGTGACCTGACTAATGTGTGCTGTGAGATGAGTCAAGGAAAATGGAACCATCTGTACTTTTATTGGACAGTCAAATAATTCCTCTCTGCCCATCCAAAAACATAATTTGTATATTTTAAGGGAGAAACAAGGGGAGCTTTTTCAAAAGGGATCTAATTTTTTGAATTGGTGATATAAAATGATCTGAAACACATAACCTAGTCAACACACGTAAAGCAAACAGGCTTAGAAAAACCATGGCTGCCTTTGGAAATTGTCACTACTCATCTATGTTTTAAGGCTTCTTTTAGACTTATAGGAAGAAATCAAGGAAAATGAAGGGAATTGAAACTGCAATCTTTAAGAAGTGGGGTGGGGGTACCCTTCCTCCTCTGTGACAAAAGCTACCAATGATTGAACTCCTCAAGCGAGTGATGGCACAAAACAGAGCAATCAACCAGAACGCCATGTTTTTGTACATGTTCACAAAGTTTTGCCGTTTGTTTCTTACCATACACCATACCTCTATTACCCCATATGGGGATTTCTGTAGATTTGTTCTATTTTTCAAGTTTTTAGTATTGACAGGAAGGAGGAAGACAGACTAGTAACAGTTAGTAAAATAAAATAATAAAGGTTGGGTCTATCAAAGAGTACACCTAACAAAACATGTATATTTATGGAATAAAAAGTTGAGATGGAAAGGAGCAGGATACTATGTATAAGGCACAGACAGGCATCTAAATAGAGAACCCTATAATATCTATCCTCTATTTCATAAGTAAAAATGCCCTCTCATTGTATGGGTAAGGAAATCAAAGCACATTATAACATTTGTAGCAGCTAACATGTAAATAGGTCCTTATCAGAAGCCAGGAGCTATGTCGAACATTTTAACATATCATCTCATTTAATGCTCACAAATATCTTACAAAGCAAGTGTTATTATTTGATTTTACAGACAGGAAAACTAAAGCTGAAAGAGATGAAATAATTTGTTCAAGGTTGCAGAGTAACTAAGTAGAAGACCAAGATATGAATTTAGATTCTTCTGATTTCAAAATCCAGGCTCTTAAACACTAGGCCAGTAGTTTTTAGCCCAGATTGCATATCAGAATCATCTGGTAAGCTTTTAAAAACTTCTGATGCTCAGATCTTATCCCCAGAACAATTTATCAGAATTTCTTGCACATGGGGCCCAGACATGGTTGTTTGTTTTAGAGCTTCTCTAGATGACTGTAATGTACAGCCTGGATTGCAAACCACTGTTGGGCTGCCCTGCTCCCTGTGAAGATCAGTAGACTCATGCCAGGATGAGGTAACACTGGAAACAGTGTCCTCGAGCTCATTGCGGTGGCTTTTCCCCTGCCTCACCATGTATTCCTTGCCACATTCATTCATCATGACTATATGAAGAAGTAATATTCAGGCGGAAATTCTTACAAAGAATTGTCACAGCAGAATATGGTCAAAAGTCCAGCGAAGAGAACCTATTCATTCTATCTATGGGCTATGATGAATGAACACAAAGAAGACTCAAGTTTATTACTCTTATCCCCAAAAGGGAAGTATAAGGCTGGTCTTAAAAGGCCTTCACACCAAAGCAAGTCACTAAGATTTGGAATGGCCTCCTCCTCTCTTTTCACAAATCCAATAAGAATAGCTACTAGATCCAAGGGGAGAAGATCCAATTACCATCCCTTCACAAAGCTATTTCACTCAGAATCTCAAGGCAACTGATAGTCATTCAAAACATGGAAGTAAAGAAAAATGTGTGTAGTAAAAGTAAGATTTCAAGTCAGGGGTTCTAGGTTTCTGACTGTACTCTGCCACTTTACTGCCATGACTTAAGACCACATGGCCTTGATTTTCTTTTCTGTACATAAGTTATATCTCTCTTAGTGTAGTGATTTTTTAAAGTGTGGTTCCCACAGCATCATCTGGGAACTTGTTAGAAATGCAAATCATCAGTCCCTATCCTAGACTCAGAATCAGAAACTCTAGAAGGGGGGCCCAGCAGTCTGTGTTTTAACAAGCACTCCAAGTGATTCTGATGCAACCACTTCTATAGGGCTGTTGTCTAAGGATAAGAGGAGATTGTGCATAGAATTGTTAGTTTTTATTACTGTCTGCTTAAGTCAGAAATCTCAAATTCTCTCACAGAAATACTTAGAGAAATAATGTTAGAGCTTACATTAGTTAGATTAATAACCTCACTTCTGAATTTCTCTTTGAATGTGTAGACGAGGAACAAGTCAACCAGAGGTTATGCAATTAGCTTGGAGTCAAAGAGAAAGCAAGGAGTAGAACTGAGAAGGAAACCCAGGAGTGAACTTGATTTTAATTCAATCAAACTGTTAAAGTACCAACCACGCACTTTCATCTATAATCACAATGAACCTTTTATAAACAAATCTGGATCTTCTTAGCTTAAATTTTTTTTAACAGTACCTTTTCAAGTTTTAAAATGGATTGACTTCTATGATTCTGGGCTAGAAGCAGCTCATGAGGCAATAAGAAGTCATCGGCTTTCTACAAGGAGGTGGAATTGACCAGACCCCTCCATGTGTGAAGACCATACTCCCCTTGCTCACCTCCTATTTCTGATCATTGCAATGGTGGAAGCCATGATAAATAAAAGTGCATAGCTAGTGGTTGGGTTCAATCTGTAATGTTTCTATAATTTCTATAATTATTTCTACAATGTTATTATTTGGATACTACAAAACATAAACTGGATTTTAGGAGATGCTTGGGGATGGTTTTCTCCCCCATGCTTCTGTCAGCAGCACTCTATCTTTTCACTGTTATTTATCTGATATAGCTACTAAGATGCTTGATATTTTCACTTGCAAGGGTGCAGAAAAACAAAGAGAGAGCGAATGGGTTGTTAATGAAATTCTCTGATTGTAAAAAGCACTTTGCAATGATCAGGTGGTAAATAATAATAAGAGGAAATAACATAAAGTGCCTAGATGCCACAGCAATAGTCACTATATAAATGCAGAGAGATCAGACATGAATAAAATTTGCATTTTATGCAGCTTCTGCGTGTATATATGGAATATACAGTTGCTAATTTTTTCATAATACTGATAACATATGGTTCAAAATCTATTCTTGCTATCTCATCCCTTGAAAAGACATCATATAGAAACACTCGTCTGCCTAATGAAATGGTGAATGTGTTAAAGAGGCTAGAGAAAGAGCCTCTTTTGCTCACATGAAAAGAAAAAAAAAAGCTCAAATAAGGGGAGAGAATGAAGAAGAGTGAATAGTAACACTGGCAGGACAGCTTTGGAGATATGCACAAAGGTGATCTTTGAGAAACATGAGGGATAAGTAATTCTACTAATGTATGGCAGAGTACCTACAATGAGGATACACCGTAGTCACAGTGAAAATCCAGAACCATGCTGTCTCTTTGCTGGGCTGTTGTTATACTGGTGGTTCTTTTTAAATGGAATTGGGGAGAGGGGAGTGACAAGTATGGGGTTTTGCTTGTTGTTATTATTGCAGTTTCATTTAGCTCTATCACTAACGGCAACTCCCTGCCAGGTATTTCCAATAGTTTTCCAATCCAGTGTTTATCACGAATTTGCCTTCAATTTTCACATTATTTTCCCTTAGTACCTGTTCATAACCCAAAACCCATTCATTAGGTATATTAAATCCTAGCCCACGGTTACTCAACTTTTGAAGACGTAGAGAAGATGCTAAGAGATGGAGAAGTTCTCTTAGTCATGGGGAAGAGTCTGATCAGGATTCTGAGAAGCAGAGACCTTGATAAAACCACTACTAGCCAAACAACACGGAGCAGTGAAAGCTTAATCAGCCAAAAAATACAGTTCTCTCCCTTCCTTTGTCCTCTCCCTTTGTCAAATAAAAGATTGTTTCTAAAATCTTTTCTGTCTCTTAAAAAGCAGGATTGGACTGGCACATATAACTATATTTCAAAGTATCTCAAATTTCCAACTTGGAAGAAGACACAAACTTTTTCAGAGAAACTTAGAGAAAGCAACTCTGCATATTCACAAAACTTTCACTTATTTCTAGAATAGAACAGGAAAATGGAGAGATAATTGCCAACATAAGAAAGGAGTAAAAATGTTGTTAATAATGATACTAATACGAATACTTGGGATCCTACAGTATGTTTTATCACAAAGATTCACCTGCATTAAGGGAGACTCCAGGACAAGGAGGTCGTTAAGGTTATATTTCTATCTTCAGGATTCAGCCAAAGTCAGACGCTCCGGAAAGCTGTAAACGCTCTCAGAACAGACTTTAGTAATGAAATTGGAATGAATGCTGGGACTGTGGCATAAAAGCATCTTCCTGTCCCTTGTCCTAAAAGTTAACTATTAAACCATATGTTGTTCCTCCTGATTTGTTTTACCAACTCTAGAAACAAGGACACTCTGATCAGATTGTCCCGGGCAACTGAATACCTAGTGAAGCCTTTTTGAAGACAGTGTTCTTCACACCAACCTTACCCAAAGGGCTTCTATTATCAGACTATCAATTCTGTGTTACTGGTGAAGGATGGAAAGTATCTTTTTTTGAAGAACAAGTGCTTTCTCTCCCTGAGTTTTCTGCTCTTTGGTACATTCAACATTTTAAGTACTTGATCTCCTCCCCACCCCACCCCCATTCCCTTTTTTCGACTCTAGTTTATTCTTTTAATTATTTACAGACTTGCTTGTCTGGACACTTCGTTTTAGTAGAAGTTGGTTGACTTTTTTCAGCACCTTTTAGTGGAATGCAATAATAGATGCATAGAGAGGGAATTGGTCATAATGGTATTTTTAGTGTTGTTTTGTTTTTTTTTTTTTCCCCTGTGTCAGAGATCTTTTGCCTTTATTGATTCTCCCCCGTGGACTGTCCACTCTATAGGCTGAAATGGCTACAATGGTGTCTGAAAAATTGGTTGTTAGTCACTGTTCAAACCATTTTTCAAAATAGCTCTTGTAAGCCCCATTTTATTCTGTTTTAAGGAGGGTTTTGTTAGGGCTGGTTTCGTTTTCTTTGAGGAGTCGTGCTGGCAGAGAAACACAGTCTAGAACTTTGCTTTTAACTGTGGTGTAATTGGGATTATAACCATATTGAATCTATATTCAAAATGTATTATATTGAGCCTATGCAGCTAAAAAGAAAAAGAGGTCATAAGTCTTCAAGATTTTTCACAAACATGAACACCAAGGGATGTAAATGCTAGAATTCACGAAGCACATGAGACCCCACTCTTGGAAAGATATTTTCTTATGCTCGAAATTCATTGTGGGGGGAGGACATCTATATGTGGGATTTTTCTCCATATTTTTAATAATGGATACCTGTGAATATGCCTTATGTCTATGTAAAACCCATGCAATATCACATTTGTGAAAATGATACAAACAGCATGACAGGAAGCCCATTTTGAAAACAACTGAAAATAGCCCTTTCCTATGCTCATCTTCTAAAACGGTTAATTTTTACCTAACCAGGACTCAATGCTTTCCAGAGAAGAATAAAAGTTGAAGAATTTAGGGACTAAGAGAAAGGGTGTAAATAGACAAAGGTATTCAGATTTGTAGGAAATGACAATATTTGTTTAAAAAATAAGGATTTGGGGCCAAGTTTTACAGTGAGTTGACAAATACACAATAAAACTTTCTGAATATTCCAAAAGTGAAAGAATGAAACATCCACCTCATTTTAACTTTAAAATAATAAGTAATAGCAAAGACACAAATCAAAACTACAATGGCTCAAATTTGAGAGAAGGACATGGAAACGTTCATTGCCACTGGAGGAAAGGTGAATATGAAAGATACAGCCCAGGAAAAACCCATAATGTATAATCCAAAATTCAGCATCATATAATAAATTTTGTCTATTTTTTTTCAGGGAAGTATTTGAAGAAAGATGGTTCCATGTTTTTTTGTGTGTTAGTTTCTTTCTTTCATTCTCTCTCTTTCTCTCTTTCTTTCTTTTGTTAGAATATTACCCTAAATTCTAGGGAAACTTCAGGAGCTTCTCTTAGAAGACTGGACCCAGATGAAGTTAAGTGGTTGTGGTAAAGTGATAAACTCAGCCAATCTTTACAAGCCCTAAGTCCCTGTTAAAGTAAGGTTTTTGGGCCTTAGAGAGCAAACTGGTACTCACTGGTCAGACTGCACCAGTGCAAAATTAGGTTTATGGGGCACCTGGGTGGCTCAGTTGGTTAAGCCTCTAACTCTCGGTTTTGGCTTAGGTCCTGATCTCAGGGCCCTATGAAATGGACCCCAGCAGTGGACTCATGCTCAACAGGAAGTCTGCTTGTCCCTCTTTCTCCTCCTCTGCTTCTCTCCCTATTCTCTCTCCTTTACTCTCTCTCCAAAATAAATGAATAAATAAAATCTTAAAAGAAAGAAAAGAAAAGCAGGCCTGAGTACTACCCTGGAAAATAAAGATTCTCAATCTGAAAGGTAGTCCTACCACTGCTTTACTGTATGTGGAAACCATGGCTAAATTATATATTTCTATTTTCAGTGAACCTAAGGGAAAACAATGTGCTATATATATATATATATATATATATATATATATATATATTTGGTATATATTTTCCAAGTTGTAAACTGTATGAGGCATCTATAAGTAGAATGATATTCATTCCTCATAAGAGAAACGTAGAGAATGGTGATAAATGGATTAAAATGTTTTAAATGTTTGCTTTATACTAAATACTACTAGTACTACTACTTTTACTACTACTAATCCTTCCAGAAAGTTGGTGGGAAAAGGTCTAAAGAATAAAACTGTTGGGAAGAATAAGCAGATTTTTAATTCTGGAGAAAAAGATGAGAACAAGACACAGAAAGTCTTTCATGGGAAGTCAGACACCCTGGTCCATGAGAACTAGTTACAACCTGTCTCCTAAAACCAAAGGAGGCAGGAAAGAAACCTGCCTGGACTCCTGTGCTTTACCCTTTTGGAGATCCAGTGAACCCAGAGCCCTGGGTTCATAGTTTCATCAAAATGATAACCCAGTAAAATCTCACCCTCACTTTGTTTTGCTTTGATGAAATTGGCCATGCCCCCAATTATATCATACTATAAACTTCTTTCCCACTAACAATAAAGGTAAACATAAAACCAGGCATAAGCATTTGGTAATGGAGAAAGGATGGGTTTTAGAGTCTTAGAACCTTGGGTTTGTATCCTATTTCCACCCCTTAATAAGTCACTTAACCTCTCTAGGTTGATGTTTTCTTAATTATTAGGTAAAGATAATGGTACCTATCTCACAGGATTATTTTAAGAATTAAATGTAAAATGTTTGGTATGGTGAGGTCACTCAGTAAAAGGCAGCAAAATTGCTGCCTGAAGTAAAATCCAGATAAACATATTTAGCCAGGATTATTGCTCTGGAAGGTAGATCTGCTATTCATGCTACAAAATCCATTAAGTTGAAATAAGTTAGTCATTTTAACAATACTCTTTAAAGGTTTTTTTTTAAGTGACATTTCCCAAAAGTCAAGCTAACTTATGGTTATATGGAATTGCTGCACTTAAAAAGGGGCTTTATTCAGTTCATAAAATAGTGTATCTGGTTTTGTTCCCTCAAATCTGGTATCATGGAGACCTTTAACCATAAAAGATAAGAGTGACATTTAGAAAACCAGGTCTCTTAAAGGTATGGTAGGAAATGAATGCAGATGATCGGGACGACAAGAAGTGCCCCCAAGTCAAAGCAACATGGAGAAGAAATCTGGCCTGCAGATAAAGAGGACTGGAAGGACACTTGCAACACTTGCGAGAAATGGAGGAGTAAAGAGCAATATCAAGTCCTAGAAGACTGTTAAGTGATCAAAACTCTGACTCTGAGGTGAGAGATACGGATTCAAGAATACATACCTGAGGGAAGAAAAATCAGTGAGAGCAAAATTCCTAGGAATTGAGAAGCATTTAGGAATAAAATCCTTAAGTGGATGTGCCAAGGTGGTGCTAGCTTCAGAAAATACAAATATTGATGGGTTAAATCAGGACTGAGGAAAATATAAAACCAAATATGGGCAGCTCAGAGGGAAAAAAATAGGCAGCTTGGGACTCAACTGTCATCACAATTCATTTGTGTTTCACATCCCACTGTTTGTGACATTAACAGAATTTCGAATTTAGCAATGAACTATTTTTGTATTGTGAATCTCTGCAGCCATTTTCCATATGTAGCTACCACTGCAATGAGCAATAATAGCCTTTTGATCTTTAAAATACTTCCAATTAATACTATTCAAATTAGGGGTCAACTAAGAGTTTCTCAGATTAATTCACTTTTTCTTCTACTTGAAGTGGAATGCTATCCCTGCTCTTTATTGTCAACAAGACCAAATTATTTGACTATTTTAGTAACAAATCCTTTGGTTGCTTTTGCTTTTATTGTTATTTTTTTTCCAGAAGATAAAGTTAGTTTTAGATTTTTGAACTGTTTTCACTTAACTAGAATAGCTAAAGCAAATCTTTGCATCAAGGCATTTAAACAGGTAAACTTTACTCATAGAGTTCCTACTGTGTGTCAAACATTAAGCAAGACAATTTTAAGTATTAGTATTTTCATGCTAATAAGTATGAATTACACATAGGTACACAGAGATATATACACACACAGACACACATATATATGATGAGGTTCAATTCAGTGCACCCAGGGCTTTTATGTCATCTTGTTTTTATTGCTGTCATTAATGGATATCATCTACTGAGTATCTATTATGTTTCAAGAACTCTGGTAGGCATTGTACACACATACTACGTAATGAGGCCATTAATGCTCCATTTTCCATTTGAGGTCTTAGACACAAGAAATTAGCATATCCATGGGCACATGATTTGAACGGTGGAGGTGATAACCAAAAACATGGCTGTGCAACTACAGAACCTATGTCCTTTTCACTATGTAGTTCTGCCTGCAGGCAAGCTTTACAGTTTTAGAAAGTTACCACAATGTGCTGTCAAGATTTCACACCACGGCTTTGTTCTCATACAATGTTATTCCACTGTGTCATCATTCTCTTAAGATCATTTACACTTCCACAGAACATCTACACTGACATTCACATGCCTTTTCTTTTTAAATGCAACTCAACTTAAAACATTCTTTAAGCACCTACTATGTGACCCATTCTAGGCTAGATATCTGTTCGCTATCATGTTAAAATACAGTTCTACAATGTAGAATCTTTTCCTTCCCGAAGATGCCTCTTTAGCTAAAATCGTATTTCTCATCCTTTTCAGTCACTGATGGTCTAAAGAAATGTAGAACCATGTGAAAAACATGAGCTCTAGAGTTAAAATTTCCTTTTAATAAAACAAACCTAGTTAGTCGCAAACTGTTGAAACAAAATCTGTAACATGAAGGTCAGTTAAGGCAGATTTAACCATCATTTCTACCTAGAAACAGAAAATTAGTCTGCATAATGTCATTTATCTACTGAGCTAAATTATAATTTTCAGCTATAAACCCAGATTCTTAATGTGTGTCTCAAAGATGATATCTCTGACCTACCCCCAGTAGGAAATGTGTTTTGAGTTGTTTAGTCAGTAGTGATAATAAGAGTTGCACTGGACAAAATTTTGGGCAAGTTTCCTTGGTAATGAAAATAACTATAATAGTAATAATAATAATAATAGTAATTAGCATCATAATAATGATACCATTTGTTGAATACTTTACTATGTGCCAAGTACTGTGATTAACACTTTATGTGCATTATTTTATTCATTTCTCAAAATATCTCATGAGGTATATACTATTAATAATCCAATTTAACAGAGAAGGATGCTGAGACACAGAGAGGTCAAATAATCTGCCCAAGATCACACAGATGGAAAAGAAGCAGAGCCATACTTTGAACCCAATGAGTCTGTCTCTCATACTTACATTAGGTGTGCGTAATAGCAGATGATATGATGTGCGTGGCCAAGAATACCGCATTTGTGCTGTTCTGTCTACATCAACTAGAACTGGGACTCAGCTGGTTCATAAGCCCAAATCTGAAGACAGCTAACAGGACTTAAAATTTGAGTTGCTGCTATTCCTACTGCCTGCTAATTAAAATGTTCCCTTCTGAGAAGACAGTGGCTGGTTGGCATAACCCTAGAACATAATACATGTTCAAAAAAGTATCTGATGAATGTTAACAATGGTTTCTCTAAGTGCTGAATTAACAGGTGATTTCCCTTCCCAACCTCCTTTTAAGAAAATACGTTGTCCAATTGCCTAAAATATTTTCACCAAGGGCATATGGTACTTAGGTGAGCATAGGAAAAACTAGAACTTAACTTTAAAAAATTCTTTGTGTTTTGTTTAACTATTAGGTTGTTAGTCTCTGTTAAATAATGATTCCCGCTGGGAAATCTTTGTAGTTGCTCTACTCTCTGATCTATTCTAGGATGGTACTCTTCACTCTGTCCTCCACAGAACTTCATGAAACCCGCATACTACTGTTAACTGTGTTTCACCTACCTTTAGTCCTGTGAAAACTATCTAAGACCCCTGGGCATCTAGGCTGACTTGCATTCAGTTCGTTGAAATACAAACAACCCAGAACACACACACACACACACACACACACACACACATACACACATACACGCACACACAAACAAGCAAAAAAATGAAGAAGAATAATCTTGTGGTTGACTGCACACTTTTTGGTCCTTGCACATGTCTTGTTTCTTCCTTTACATTAAGTGCAGGTCTCCATGAAAAAGTGCTTCCCACAACAAGGAGTATCTTGAAATGACTGGTCTGTTACCATAAAAGTTTATGAATGCATTAAGGTACACACACACACACACACACACACACACACATTCATAAAACCCATTATGAAATATCATGAATATAATTGGAAGTCATGGCAAATGCAAGGAGGCAAGTATCAAAAATGAAGCATGTTTTTATCTTTATATTACTATACATTTTATATTTAACAATTTTACTTTCTATCCCTAATATACTATATTCCCTAATATAAACTTCATGAAGGTATAAACTTTATTTTATTCACCACTGTATCTCAAGTTCCTAGAAAAGAACATGGTGCTGAATATTCAAGAAGTACATGTTTTTTAAAAAAGAAAGAGATACAGAAGTTCTCACAATATTTCTCATATTGTTCTGGAAATAATAAAAGGGGTGGGTGTTTTCAGTACTTTTCCAGAAAAACATGAATCAGCAATGAAATTGCAAGTTCTCATCCTGTTCTTCAGACCAACTACCAAATTCCTTCATGTACAATATGTCCCTGCTAGCCTACCGATACCCAGTTCCTGGAGCTACCGAGTACTAGCTGAGAGCAGCTTGAGAATCCCTATATTTTGCCCTACCTACCAACTATGGAGGCTGCTGTCATAGAGACGCCGGTATTTCCTACAAGTCAGCTGAGCCCCTAGAGGGAAATTGGAAAGAGGTAGTTAAGTTTTCCTATTATTAGGCACATTTACTAACACCTCCTCTCAAAGAGGACAGTAATGGCAGATCACTGGGTGATGATGATACAAATGGAATTAGAAGGTCCCAGCGATACCTCCCATCACAGTCTTGAAGGATACAGTTTCCGGCTGAGAGGGAAGATGGAAGACCCTAAAAGGTTTACTTTTGTTTTACAGCTTCCAAATTGTAGCAAAATCCTACTATGTGAAATTGCTATTAGCAAATGTATAATTATACTACTACAATACAATGAATATCTTGAGTTTTACTCAAGAGGAGATTATGTGGCAATTCCCTACTACACAGAAGATAATATTCTAGTAAGTTATCCTAGATTTTGAGTTTTTTTTCAGGCAAATGACTTTCTCATTCCTATTCGTCGTGTATCTCTAGTACCCAGACTCAACATATGACTTAATATACAATGACAATATATAATGACTTAATATAGTAGTTTTCAATAAAGGATAGTTAAAAACTTTAAAAAATGTTTTATACAATCCTGAGATATGACTTAAAGGGTCAAACAAAAGCAGAGTTTTTCTAAGCTTGATCTTTCTAGTTTCATCAGCAAGGCAACCATCACATATTACTGAACATGGTTTAGTGTCTTAGTGTTAATATAAAAACTCTCATAAACTGTGGCATAGAAATCGTACCATTTTATGTTCATACACCAGAAATTTTAAAGTCAAAATCTTCAAACAGTGGTTTTCAAACTTGACTGTGCATTACTAAGCTGGGTAGCTTTCTAAATTCTAGATCTCCAGATTCCCTCTTCAGAGCTTCTAATTTAGAAATTCTGGAATGAGGCCCAGGAATCTTCATTTTGACAAGGAGCCTAGGAAATTCTTATACAGGTGCTCCTTGGACAACTTACTGTGGATTGGGTTACAAAGATAATGTGAAAAAAAAAACACACAAAAAAACCCACCCTTATGCTTCCCCTTTTCAATATGGAGAAAAGACTGGCCTATTCAATGTGACTCAACTATCAAATTTACCTGTGAAAAGATCAGGCAGTTTGCTAAAACTGCTGAAAATGAACCAAGGGAGGATGCAAGGGCAAGGAACATTACGTTTAAGCTAGAAAGGGTTCTTTTTAAAACTTGACAAAGTCTGGCAGGGTGCTTAAAGGAAAAGCAGAAGTATGGCAGCGGTGCAGCATTGTTTCTTGATCCACTCAGGGAAGCAATGTTGATTCAAGAGGTTTACTTGGTAAAATTCATTTTAATGGCTTTTATAAATGTGGATGCCTTCTAAATCCTTGGTTTACTCTTAAAATATATACATTATTAACTCCTAATTTGCCAGAAGATCTTGGTCTTGGTAACATCACTGCTAATAGTAGCTCCTCTCCCACCCCCCACTGAAATTTATCCCCTGGGATTGAAAGGAGATTAGTCTATTCCTCCATACATGTCCCAGGGAAGGTATGGCTTCTGCTTCTGCCTTGACCTTTAGGTCTCTGCAGCCTCTAATTATTTTCAATGGGAGATGTCTTACCACTAAGCTCCCTAAACACTCAGAGTTTGTCATTTTTTAAGAGCTTTAGTAATGAAAGATGGAAATTATTTTATTATTCTTATGAATGTTGTAAATTGCATGACGGGTCATGGTTTTCTCTTTGTCTTGGCTGCAAGGAAGTTTAAAGGCAAATGTATAACACTTCACTGAATGTAATTCGTACACTGACTTTACTCCTGACTCCACTTTTATGTCCTTGCCCTTGTTTATGGTTTTATTTTGTTTATTTTTCTTACCTACTTCTAATTCATGTATTTCACTGTACTATCTGTTTCGTTTCCTTTGTCAGCCATTTTAACTCCCTCATTGGAATAAGGTGGCAGAAAGAAATGAAGAAAACAAAACAAAAAGTGTATGTGTGTTTTAGGTATAAATATATATAAAACTCACCCAAAATATAAAATAAAAACTAAGCTCCTAAAATAATAGAGACATTTTGTACATTTTATAGTTTTTGGGCTAATAGATTCACTTGATTACTTTCAGGATTGCAATTTAGGGAGGCATAAAATGAAAATACCTCTAAGAGAAAAATCCATATAAAATTCAACATAGGTATTCTCAGCACCAGATCATTAAATCTGACATCCTTCAAATACCGAAAGCCAACTATAGGTATGTTAAAATATGTGTGTTCAGTCTTTAGACTGACTGTATAAGAAACAGTCCTAGGCTTAACCAGTCTAACAAAGTGCACAATTCTGAAAATATTCTTAAGAAATTACATATGTATACATGAAATAATATGTGTACATGAAGTATTTCCTTACATGTATTTTATACACACATACACACATTTTACTTAGACACTTCAAACCAAACACCTCAGTCCTTCGCCTCCATTATTTTCTTTAATTAAATAATTTTCATTAAAGCAACAAAGAAGGATAAGTCATCTCAACACTGAAAGCTCATTGTCAAGCTGATGTAGTGTATTTTTTGCATTCCCTCTAATAATGATCCAGCTAGCCTCAGACTGATTTTAGTGAAATTTAGGCAAAGTTAAGAGAACTTTAACTGGGCACTAGTTAGAACTTTAACTGCGCACGATGCTACTCATCTTGATTTGTCTTTATGTGATGGCTCTGGGCTGAAATACTATTATATTTGGGATTTAAATGTGATTTTTGTTCTTGTATTAATTTCTGGATCTCATATCCTTCCAGACACCAAAGGAATATAGTACTACCCTGGAATAATGTCAAGTTATGCTCATTTTGGGGGGAGCGGGCTCCCCCCAGCATGGGCAACCAATAGCTGATTCATACTTCCATTACATCACAATTGGATTACAGAAGTGCTCTTTAGTCTGACCTCTCCATGTCTCTTGCAACTCATTTGTAGATAGTCCAGAAGCTAGCAGCTGGACTTCATTTTTGTTCCAGCAGTCACCATTTTATGTTTCTCCAATTCACTGGAAGTTTCACTATTGACAAGTCCACCCCAAATTCCAAAAGGCACTTAAATTTAGTGAGTTAAATCAGAGAGAAAATATTATCATTACATTTTCATAGGTTCGTGTCACTCAACTACATTTTGTCATATACCAAAAGGGTGTAATGATACTATTCTCCTATAGAAGACTAATGAAAATACTTAGCAAAAGTAAGTGGTTGCAAAACACTTTTTAAAATCAAAGTGCTGTAGGGTTTTTTTTTTTTTTTTTTTAAATCTTGCATAGAACTCTGGTTCAATTTTTGAGCCTTTCCAAGTCCTCATAATTCTGTGGTATTCATAATAAAACCGGCAGATGGTTTAGTCTCTGAACATATGCTTTAAATGCCCCCTTTGCTATTTCAAAATAATGGACCAAATTGTGCCCTCAAATAGTCACAAGAAACTTTAAGGAGCAAAACCGAGGACAGAATGTTATCCAGTGGGAAATAAACCTTAAAAAATATATATTTTCTAAACTTTCTTATGAGCTCTACTCTATATTAAGATAAACTATACTTTTTAGTAAAGTGGGATATAGTAAGGAAAAATCCTGACCAGCATAATATCGCATGGTTCAAGGAACAGATTAGAAGGTAAAATATAAGTTTTATATATTTATATTTTAAATTTCTGATTCTCTAAAACTTTATGAGTCATCTGATCTAAATTCTGGGTGATTGCCAGATTTTCCATTTTTATTATTATTCTGACTATTATTACTATCAGTAAATGTTTTATTGTTAAAGCACCTTGCAATTATTAATTAGCTAATTTAGTTTAAATTATGTTTATGCCTTTGTTTTAAATCCATGTTATTCATACTTCTAAAATGCTATTTCACCAGCCAATTATTCTCATTTCAAAAACAGCCTGTTGTCAATGAAAGCATATTTTCTAGGTTTTCAGAATATGAAATTCATCTTCAGTGGATATGAATGTTTTGATAATGCTGTTCACATAACCTAGCTGTACTTAGGAAAGTATCTCTGTTTCTTACTGTCCATATTTTATACATAGAATGAGCTTTTATTTCCACACTTAACATTTTGATGTGTTCTAGTTTGGTTTTGAAAGTCTCTAAACTCCTCTCACTTACTTCACAAGGTCCACAAAACCTAGTAATCTGATCAACATTTCAAATAAAAAGACCACACAATTGATAATAAGGACACGTTTGTTATTACAGAAGCCTGAAATTTAAGTAACTATTTCAGAACTGTAATGTCCCTTTCGAAATTCTGAACAAGGACTAGCTTGGTGCAAATGGAAAATCGAGTTTACTTGGAAAAATAAATGCAATAGTTGTACCCAAATAGTTGTACCCAAAACACAAATGTGTTTAGGACACTGTTAAAACAGGTCATATTTAAATGTTGAGAATAACTAAAGAACCCTAACTCAGAAGGCAATTTTATACATATATCCACAAATAACCAGGCAGAATTTATAACTATTATTGGGTCAAAACATTAACATATCCTTCTGCTGATAAAGACATAAAGTAACTCTGAGAAAACCCTCTCTCTCGTTTCTCCAACTTTCACAGTAAATGCAGCACTGAAACTAAATTCTCAGTCAACTTAGAAATACGCCGAGCAGTATTTCAATAAACAACAAACTGATTTTCAAAAACCCACCGAATTAAAAACTACCCCCATCTTTCCCTTGCATCCCCTTGCTCTCTCACTTTCCATGCACACACAATCACACTTACCTGCACAAGTCTGAAACATCAGTCTATGTATTTTTTTTGAAATGTACTCTGTACCGATGCATTTTTCTGTGTTTCTTTCTAACCCTCGGGAATGTTAAGAATTTAGGAAGAGAGCCACAGCTTAGGAGAGCAATTATTTGCCAGTAAATACTCAATTTGCTTGTCCTGTGATTTTTCTTCTAACTTGCATATTCAATAATCCGTCCCTGACTGCGTCACGAGCACAAAAAGTCTTTTCTCCAAAGGAGAACACTTTCGCCAATCAACCTTGAGCCATGCCAGGGCACAGCTCGTCAGAGTGATTTGTTAGCTTTAATTAATAATTCCTCACACTGGCCATTTTAACAAATAACGCAGTGAGACCAGAACGCTGGATGGCTATGATTCAGGCCGATAAAACTACAGTGGAAGGGGGTGGGGAGGGGTGTGTGGGGGAAAATCAGACGCCGTTTATAAACACCTCTAATCATACTCTTTCAGTTTACAATATAGAGGACATCTCAGCTGAATTACCACGTTATGTCCACCGATTTGTATTCAGATGGGAGCCATATGTTCTTCCACTTTATCTGCTAAGGCCTCCTTGGTGCCAACGCAGTTCAGACAGACAACATTTACAAAAGAGGTCTCTAGCCTCCAGATTGCAAAAGTTAACTGCAGGGTGAAGTTGAGAAATCAAACATATAAGGCACTTCTCAGTGAGCCCGTGTAATAGTCCAGAAACACAGAGGTAAGAATTATGAGAGTCAGATTCACTTTTACTCACTCTTACCCTGCCGGGCATTTCCTTTCGTTTTTTAAAAAGAAATTTCATACCTCCTCTTTACAACAGTTAGTAATAATGGCTGATTTATTCATGCATTCCACAAACATTTATTGAATCCCAACTATATGCTAACCTCTGTATAAAATGTTGAGAATTTTTTATGGAAGTAAGAGTTTTCCAGCAAAGTGACACAATCTGTATATTTTTTTTAAACAGACAGATAATGTGTTTGAACAAAGCCACCAAATAGCGTGCAAATAAAAATAAAGATTCGTAACACTGTGTGGTTCAACCAAGTAATCAGTACTTGACAGCACACTTGAGTCCACGTGCAAAAGAATACTCAGAGTAAAAACAAGAATATGAATAAGGTAAAAACAGGTATTTTTCAAAGATTAGAAAATTTCCCTCAATGTGACTAGAGAACTCAGAAACATACTGATCTGTTCATAAGCGAGTTAAAACATTCACAAGCAGCTGAGAAATACACGTAGGAAATTTTATTCATGACCCTGATCTAATGTGTGTGTGTGTGTATGTGTATGATTGCACCTTCATTAATTTATTGGATGCATATTTATTGAATACCTACTTTATTCCAGAAACTACTAAGTAATACAGTGTATCCAGAGATTAAAAACAAACACACACACAGCCCTTGTCTTCAAGAAGCTCAAAATTTAGTCACTAGACTCTAAAAGAGAAGGAGCATATCTAAACAGAAAACACAATAATACAATATAGCAGGAGCAATAACACAAATATACACAGAAGTAGGAGGCAGAGCCACTGGAAGCAATTCATGGACTAGCTGAAAGGTAGAGTGGGAATATCATTGGTAGGAAGAATATTCTAGGGAAAGGCAAACATTTGGATCCTTCTAAAACTCTTACTGGAATTAGACCAGTTAGAAACTGGTACTTAAAGCACGACAATTTCAGATCCATAACAGTAAACACTCAAACTATAATATCTGGACACCACCAGAAAAGTATGCAGCATCTCCAGGACTAGAACAAACAGTGATAATATATGTCTTACTTTCAGTGTGTTAGTTTTGGTGAGTTTCAGTTGGGTCAGACAAGTAGGAAGCATTCGTGACACACATCGCCTTTTTGTTCCTTCCAGGCCATTTATCTTGTTTTACTGTACATACTTATACAGCTTCTGTTTTCATTGCACCATAAGATAAATCATATCTGCATGACCATTAAAGGAAGGGGGGGAATCTATATCTATTTAATGGTCACACATATAACTCTAGTCACAAAAGGTATGCTATATAGTACTATGGGTGAAAATTCTGAGGAAAAGAAATGATCCCCCCACCCCCCCAAGAACCAAGAAAGGTTCTTTGAGAATCAATAAATGCTTCGGCAAACTGTGTATAATTCTTAAAGACATTTAACATCTTATTTTATATTAAATTCAACAGTGTGAAGTGGAATACTGCATTTACCATAGATAAGTAACACAGAGCCAGTTTGAAGAACTGACACAATGTATTAATCCATTCAACACATATTTATTGAGCACCTGCTATGTATCACATACTTACCAGCAATTGTTTGATTTTTTGTCCTATAATGTTCATATATAGTAATAGTTATTCCTCATTGAGTGCTTACTATTTGTTAGGAACTGATCTAAGAATTTTATATATATTATCTCATTTAATCTTCACAATAATATATAAAGTCGGGTACTAGTATCATCTCCATTTAACAGGTTATGAAACTCAATAATAGTGGATCTGGATATGTACTATACGGATTCCTTCTAAATTAGCAGGCCAGTATCAGTAATACCCACCAAAAATCAGCTCCATTACCTTATAGTTATATAGTCACATGTAGGCTTATGTTATTTTTAATCTAGCAAAATTAAGGTGGTATTGAGCTTAATTTGAGAATTAAGCTAAACTATATCTACTGTGAGGCATGTCTCACAAAAGAAGACTTAGAAAATAGTGTTTATGGTATCAACAGGCTTGTAGGCTGCACTGAAAGATTAACTGACAACAAGCTTGAATAGGTATTTTTATGCGATTTAAAACTAGCACCATAAAACCATATGCTATGGCAGCCCCCTTCTCCCTTATTAAAACTCAACAGACTCCTAGACGGTAATTCAGAATCTTCTCCCTTTTTAGGAGCAGATTGAGTGAATGGCAAAAAAGAGGGGAGCTTTCCATTCATGTTGTTGCAAATGGCAAGATTTCATTTTTGATGGCTGCATAGTTTTCCCGTGTGTGTGTGTGTGTGTGTGTGTGTGTGTGTGTGTGTGTACATACACCACATCTTCTTTATTCATTTATCTGTTGATGGATATCTAGGCATCTACTCTTTCCATAGTTTGGCTTCACTACCTTTGTATCTTTAGGGTAAATACCCAGTGTGCAATTGCTGGGTCATAGGGTAGCTCTACTTTCAACTTTTTGAGGAACCTCCATACCATTTTCCAGAGTGGCCTACACCAGCTTGCATTCCTACCAACAGTGTAGGAGGGTTCCCTTTCTCTGCATCCTCGCCAACACCTGTCTTTTCCTGACTGGTTAATTTTAGTCATTCTGACTGTGTGAGGTGGTATCTCACTGTGGTTTGGATTTGTATTTCCCTGATGCCGAGTGGAACTAGACGGTATTATGCTAAGCAAAATAAGTCAATCAGAGAAGAAAGACAATTATTATATGATCTCACTGATATGAGGAACTTGAGAAATGAGACAGAGGGTCATAGAGGAAGGGAGGGAAAAATGAAACAAGATGAAACCAGAGAGGGAGACAAACCATAAGAGACTCTTAATCTCAGAAAACAAACTGAGGGTTGCTAGAGGGGAGAGGAGTAGGAGGGATGCGTTGGCTGGGTGGTGGACATTGGGGAGGGTATATGCTATAGTGAGAAAAAAATTAATAAAATTTTTTAAAAAATTAAAAAATAAAAAAAATGGAGAGGACTTTGAGTCAGAAAGGCTTATGTTTGGATCCTAGCTTTGCCACTTACTAGTGGGAGGTCCTCCCAAATTATTTAGGTTTTCTGAGGCTCAATTTTCTCATCTCTAAAATGGTTTGTTAGGGAAAATTAAAGGAAATAATGTATATAAGGTACAAAGCATTGAAACTAGCTCTGAATATGTGCACAATATATGGCATTTCAAGTATCCAGAGTTAAACTTAGCAGATATGACTAAGATTTACTATTTCTGGACCAAATAACACATAAATTATCCAAGCTTGCCTTAGACAATAAATGTAAATAAGTCTTAGCTAATGCAAATCGGAGTTGGTAATCTGGCAGAATTTCCTTTGAGAATGTTTATAATATAGCTGAATGGTTATGTTTAAGAAAACAGCTGACAGAAAAATAGATGACACGGAAGTTTACCAGTTAATAATAGAAAAAAAAATCTTACTTTTC
The DNA here is from genome assembly GCF_011764305.1 of Mustela putorius furo. Taxonomy (NCBI): domain Eukaryota; kingdom Metazoa; phylum Chordata; class Mammalia; order Carnivora; family Mustelidae; genus Mustela; species Mustela putorius. The sequence goes on from NW_025421987.1 coordinate 39,795,694, forward strand.
CAAGTGATTAATACAATATTACATTTTCTTTCATAGAGATGGGAAAACCTTATTTGGCATTCACCGGGGAAGCCAGCACTCAGCACAATCATTCAATCACTCGCTCTCCTCACATAACCCTATGCTGCTAACTATCAGCATTCTCCAACTCCAGGCTCTGGTGCCCTCTCACATATTTTCTTTTCTCTTGGCCCTTGATTAAGTCCAGCCATCACCAATTCCTGGAAATATTATTGGAACACATTTCTTGATGGTGATAAAGCTCGTTCTAGGTGACATGGAGTATTTCTTCATGGTGGAGTCGTCGGAGGGGCTTCACGAAGGCTCTTCTCACTTACTCAAATGTGTATGTAAAGTTTCTCCTTTGGGGATTTCTTTGAGGTAAGGGGCTGCTTAGACCCTGTATTATTGGTCTTTAGCCTATGGTTTCCGGCTAAGATCGGGTTTGTATAGGAAATCTAGCAGACGAGTTAGTGAGCATAAGGACTGCCTGCTGCTCACTAACCTGGGCAGCTAGATCTTTCTAGAATCTGCTCATCCCTCAACTGGGAATCTCAATTGGTAGAAAACTGAAGTATGGAAAACTACTTCATGTGCTCTTTTCCTAGACTGGTAACGATGACTTAGTAAAATTTTGGCCTGGTTGGTCCATGCTTCCTTACTAACTGCTTCAGTCTCCAGCCTCATATTGGAAATTGAATCTTCTGGTAAAAAATGATGACAACTGGAAGTTATTACAGAAACATCTCAAAGTAGATGCTATTTTTTTATAACCTTTTCCCAAATAAATCCCATATATCTTATAGTTTACAAATTTACACATTTTTGCATACATATATAAGTACCTAATACGTAAGTGTTTTCTAAGTGACAACTAGATGACAAAGGAGGGGAAAGATGATTTACTTTCAGTTTCAAATTTAGATTTCTGTCTAAGCAAGAATTTTAGAATTCTAACATTCTAAAATTGTTCAATGCTGATCAATATATTAGGCTGTACTTAGGTTGAGGTTAAAAACCTTAAATTTTTTTCAGAAGTTCCTAGTCCCTTGAGGCATTGGTTTCTTGGTAAAAACCTCCAACCTTTACATATGTGAAAATTGGGATTCTCTGAAGGAGAAAATGTTTCTTGTCAGAGAACTAGTCATGGCCAGTACACAGAGTGAAGGAGTCCAAGATCTTACCAGGTTACCTGTGACCCTGCTATGTGATTTGCTACAAGTCATTGAATATCCTCTTATGTCTCAATTTTCTGTCTTTAAAAAATAAAAGATTTCTTTATTTATTTGAGAAAGAGAGAGAGAGTGCAAGGGGGAGGGGCGGGGGTGGGTAAAGAATCCTCAAGCAGACATGGAGCCAGTGCAGGGCTTGATCTCACAACCCTGAGATCATGACCTGTGCCAAAATCAAGAATCAGTCATTTAGGGGTGCCTGGGTGGCTCAGTTGGTTAAGCAACTGCCTTCAGCTCAGGTCATGATTGCAGAGTCTCAGGATTGAGTCCCGTAGTCCTGGGATGGAGTCCTGCATCAGGCTCCCAGCTCAGTGGAGAGTCTGCTTCTCCCTCTGACATTCTCCCGCCTTGTGCTCTTGCTCTCTCTCACTCTCTCTCAAATAAATAAATAAAATATTTTTTAAAAATCAGTCATTTAACTAACTGAGCCACTCAGGGACCCCTCAAGTATGTGTCTTCTTATCCACATTACCCACCCAAATGACATTATGAACATAATGTGGATTGAATATTTTGATCATCTCATAGAGCACAGGCTAAAACCCAAATTCCAGAATATCTGAATGACACAACTGGCTGACACTAACATCCTGTAAATAACATAGTTAGCTCCTCGGTGTCTCTACTTTTTCAGATCTAAAATGGGTATAGTCATGTTTACATTTTCCACCACTGTACTGCAATGGAGAAACTACTGCATAATCTATTCAAACTTTCAACACAAATTTCATACACTAAAAATTTTAACCAATATCATCAAGCCACTAACATTGATTTTCAAATATAGCAGAGGAATTGATTTTAAAATACTGAAGCATAAAATGCAGTAAACATTTCCAAGCATGTTCAGATACTTAAGGAGACTATTAAAAGAATGGGAGAAAATCTTTTATTTGTGTGGCTGTATTTTTATGGTAGATCCTAGACTCCAGGAATGAGAAAACAGAATCAAGGAAAGTGACTTTTAGCAGACTGTTGAATAATATAGAAAATAAAATATATTCACTAATGGGTTGGCAGAAAATTTTATACGTGTGCTTGCAGAACCAGAACTGTTTAAGCAGCTTTTCATACTTGGCAGAGCTGTGTTTCTGAAGTGTCCCCTCACAACCCCCTCCCGCCTCTCATTTTTTTGTCCTATAGTGCCAGGTGGGCACAGTAGTGACCAAAGGGAGGGGCAAACCAAACAGAGGCACTCGTTGTAGCAGGAGCCACTCCAAGGATCAAAGTGCTGATTTGGCTATGCCTGCCAAAACTGGAATCTGCCACAGTGGGTGGCTCATCAGCATGGTGCCCTGAGAACCACATGGACCATTCCTGGTAGGTCTGCACCTGGGGGTACAAGCCCCACATCCTGCTTAGGAGGACCACCTGCTAAAACCTGAATGTGCACATCTCCTTACTCACTCACAGCATTTGACTTCAACACAATTCTATGCTAGTATTATATTTACTGAATGTTTTCAGTATGATAGACACTATACAAATCACACAAAAGCATAATTACTTTCTACAAAGGTTTCACACCTTAGAGGATTCATGTAGAGCTCTGATTTTCCTACATTAATGGGTAAAATGTTGGGCAACTAGTAGTCAAGATAATTCAATTTCCAATACTTTTATCAGATTTCTTTCTTTTTTTTTTTTTATCAGATATATGTCTTTAGTTTTCGTATCTGTCATGAGAAAATAATACGTTAATACTTCAATTACCCAGCATGATCATATTCACTTACAGGCCTGTCTCAATTTAACAGAGTTGACAATGTACAAAAGAGAAAAATAGAGTCCTTGAAAAACTTTAAAAGATGTTATAAAGTACACACTATTGACCAAATTCATCTTTACTCATCAGTAAGGCTTCAACTTGGAACCAGTATATTCTTCCTTAACATACAGTAAAAGTTATTGGGACTCTCCATTCACATTAAATGGGAGAAAAGCACAATGATAACTGTAAGCAATAACCACCCTGTATCTCTGAATGAAGAGGAGATGCAGAGGGGAGGGGAGAGGAGGGAGGAAGTATCTAAGGCTGGGAGCTATGTGCACCTTGCAAACATGCCTATGATTGAATCTCTCAGAAGTCAATGTGGTAGAGCTTTACACAAAGAAATAAGACTCATAATTCTTATGGGTTGAGTTCTGTCCCCTCTAAATTCATAAGCTGAAGTTCTAACCCCCAGTATTTTAGAATGTGCCCTTATTTGGAAATAGGGTCATTGCAGATGTAATGAGTTAAGAGGTGGTTATATGGGAGAAGGGTAGTCTCCTAATTCAATATAAATAGTATCCTTGTAAAAAGGGAGGGATTTGGATCTAGACATACAAAAAGGGAGAATACTATATGAAGATGGAGAAAGAGATCAGGGAGATATTTCTACAGGCCAAAGAACACCAAACCATGCTAGCAAACCATGTGAAGTGAGGTGTGAGGCATGGGACAGATTCTCTCTCCCAGTCCTCAGAAGGAACCTTCTTCTTGGTTGTCCAGCCACCAGAAATCAGACACAGTACCTTTCTGTTGTTTGAGGCACCCAGTGTATGGTGCTTTATTTTAGCAGCCCTAGGAAACTAATACAATAATGATGACTGGGGGATCATTATGTGAAGATCAAATCATGTTCAGAAGATTAAAAATATAGAAGTTTTTTTTTTTTTTTGTTTCTTTGTTTAAGAAGGTTAAAAAATACAAGATTGACTGCATAAAAAGTGTCATTAATATGCTTTAAGTAAATAAGCCTTTTAATGTTTGAGGGGCAGCTAGATGATTAATATACATGTAATGTACAGTGTTTAATGTTTGCTAATTCAACAAAATATTGCTACCTTTACTAAAAAGACAAAGCGACAGGTACTCTATAGAAGACACCTAAGAAAGAGTCCCCAACTTCCAATGAGCATTTCAATTAGCAAGGTAGATAAATATTAACTTATTTTTATTTATTTGTTTAAAATACATAGTCAAGAGAAGTTGTTGGTACAAAGAAGCTGCCTACATAGAAGAGACTATTAAGAAATGGAATTCGAGTTTAGATCAAAATTAAGAGATGTTCATGCAGATGAGAAGCTACAGACAATCCTAAGTATGAAGAAGACTGGGGCAAAAGAAGGGTAAGGAGGAAGAGAGGAAACAGTGGCAGAGGAGATATGAAAGAAGGCTATATTGAGAGTAAAACAATCTGAAATGGGCACAGAAAATGATAAAAAGCCCTGGAGGTGGTAACAAAGAGCAGGAAGACAGTCAAAAACATCGAGCCCAAGAATTAAGCTTTCTTTAAAACTAGTGCTCTGAATGCTTTTGTGTGAAAAAGAGACTGTACCTTGATTTTTCTTCAAAAGGATCCAATTGTGGAATGGAAACTTTTTTTTTCTCTTTAAGTATAAACTAAGCAGTTATGGTAGGTAGGTCAAGGAAGAAATACTTCATGAAACAGCAAAGTATAACTTTATACAATGTGTTCCCTGGAGAAGTTACAAAAATAAAAATAAAAAATGGACAAGGACAAAACAGTCCCATAATGTTTGTTTGTTGTGTTAAATGGCTTTAGAATCTTACCTCTCCTAATCATTCCTAACATTTTACTCTGCCAATTATCAACTTAATCTGGGGAAAGAAAAATCAACTTGACTTTTTGACAGCCAAGTCAATCCAACTGGAAACTCAAATCCTACAAGAACAGGGTGTAGGGAAAACTCTCCACAGCAACATTTTCAACTGCCAACAGAAATCCATAATAACAATCATCTTTTTCTTTCTTTCCCAAACTCACTATCTCTAAAAAAACACTAATGACGGTACAGAGATGTTCTTGGATGAAATGAAAAAGTGAAGAGAGCTATTCACTCTTTATGGTAATAGGAGGTTGTTGCTCAGGATGATCAAAGCTGTAATCTTTTTCTATTCTTCATAGAAGTTGGAGCTGGCCCTGTCCACATCTCAAAAATAACTCAATTATATCATTAACTAGAAGAATTACAGTTTAATTTAATCTATTTTCTATGTTAAACAATTCACAAATCAATTTAATTATTTGTTTTATTTTTTCCATTGGGGGAAATTTTAGCTTAGATAATGATGTTCAAATAGGGAGCAAAAATGTTGAAAAGGAGGTAAGGGATATTTCTTATGTGGGTATTACCTTTTCTTTCTACTGATTTCTAAATTTTTTCTGCTATAGAAATGCCTTCTGCACAGCATCACTACTTCTGGTGGATAGGGAAGAATGCTCTCCAATCTGAGATGGTAGTAAAATCACATCAACAAGAAAATAAATGAGAAGTGGATGAGCAAAGAGATAATATTACAGTATTAAAAAAATGGGTTTTGCCTTTACTCAAAATAATGCTTACTTAATCTTTCTCCTCTGAATAGGAGTAATTGAAAAGAGAAAAAGGAGGGAAGGAAGGAAGGAAGGAAGGAAGGAAGGAAGGAAGGAAGGAAAAAATTAATGTTCACTTGGGTATAAAATCTGTAATGCAGTGGGTCCAAGTGTTTTTAAGTTCACATGCTCTTTTGAGAATAAAAAAGTTTTGAACCTCTCCAAGGGAGAAAGAAAGGGCACATTTATAAATGCATATAAAGTATACATACACATATTCATTACATACATATAAAGTATATTTGCATATAAACTCTGAACTGATTCTTGCACTCTAACCATCCATTAGTTCTATGTAAAGACCCACTGGTTCTAGAATCAGGACCAAGCTGAAATACATAGGTGAGGATAGGGACATGGAGAAATCAGAAGTAAAACCAACCAACCAACACACCCATAAAAAAGGTGCCAACTTTTCATCCCTAAGTCAACTCTTAAGCTTCTGATTGTCTTCATTATTTTTGGAACTTAGAGCACAGAAAATTATGACTTGACTAATGAACTATTTAACAAAAATAAAAGCATAGAGCAGAATATATAATATTATAGTGATTCTGCATGTTTTTAATCATTAATTTTACATTTCTTCCTGTTAATTGCCTTTAGTAATGCACTGACATGTAATACTGTCCTGATTTTGAACATTAGCTCTCACATATACAATAGCATTGAAAACCAGGACTACTTAATACTGTGAATAGCAACTCACCAGACACACAAGAAATGACATGAAGATTCAACAATGAAAATGCAAGAAAGGAATAATAAACTAATTTCAACATATTAATTAGACTGTACATATTTGAAGACAAAGACCATGCCATAACTGTAATAATGAGAATTGTTGATATTTGTTTAAAACACAATAATTTTCATAGTATTTCATAATCTTTAAATCCTTAGGGTATCTTTAGCTCATCTGATTTGGGTATCAACACTAGAAAGTGAATTGGAGTGATATCTTGATTTTATGTGATAGAATAGAGGCTAGAAATGATTAAATGACATGTTTAGTATCACATATGTAACATGTGGCAAAACTATAACTAGAGTCTCAGTATTTTGATTTTTCTACTACCCTATACTTCACGCAAAATATGTCCATTACACATAACTTACTTATTAGGCACCTACGTTGTCTTATCCTGAAAATGAGGAAAATGTGTGTGTCCAGGCCTGTCTGTGTGGAAACTAATGTTGTACTTAGTCATCTTATTAGAAAACAATATTGTGAAGTTAAACTTGCACTTTATTATTAATCTTGCATTCAGTAGTGGCACAAGTTGACAAATAATTTACAAATCTGTCTTACATCCCAGATATCAGAACCCTCCTGAAGAAAAATTGTGAAGCCAGACAGCCCGCCTGCCTGCCTGCCCTCCTTTCTTCCTTCCTTTTTGAATGTGTGTGTGTGTATGTGTGTGTAGGAGCACGCATATGCCTGAGTGGGGTGGGGATGGCAGAGGAAGAGCCAGTGGAAATCTTAAGCAGGCTCCATGCTCAGCATGGAGGACATGGAGCTTGCTCTCACAACCTGAGCTGGAATCAAGAGTTGGACACTTAACCAACCGAGCCACTCGGGCACCCCCCAAAATATGAAGTGTAGATGAAGCTTGTCCACAGTTACTCTCCCTTAATTCCCTTTGACCTTGTTTCCTTTTGATCCTTTGAGTCCTTCCTTCAAACTTATCAAAAGATTTATTTATGTTCTCTTTTCCCTGGGGTTCTAGAACCTCCCTCTTTCATTACAGCTGTAAATGGAGGCCCTTATTTAACTTGGATTCCTACTACTATGTCCTTGAATTTGCCAATCCTGGAATTGAAGTGCTACCATCTATTTAATTTCACTCTGACTTGTGTCATGCCTGCACTTATAAGGGCACACTATCTTAAATATCAGCAAGAGACTTGAGATTTCCCTATTTCCTGGCAAATTATAACTGCATTATCTCAGCCCTCCATGTAAATCATCTCTACTAATATTTCAGTAATCCCATTTCTGGTTCACTCAATCTTGGCTTACTTCCCTTTTCCAATTTGGCTACAACTATGGTTCTGGCATGCTTGGTGGAGAATAAAAGGGTGCTGATGAATAAAATCTGTACCGCAAGCTAGAAAACTTCTACTTTAGCTCAGTTCCTAATGGTCAGCTTGGTTTCCTGTGCCCTAGTTGTTCTATTTATCAGGTGAAAGAAAAAAACACTATTACCAAATCCCATGATATGTATAAGGATCAATGTTTAGGAGAAAATGTACTAACATATTTTGTAAGTGTTCATACTGAGTCTTTTCCTCTACTTCAAGAGAAAAAAAAAAAAGAATACTCAGTGTACTCTAGAAATATGTAATAGAGGTGACCCATTCTTCTATAATTCATCTGTGGTAGGCAATAACTGAACCCCAAAACTGTCCACTCTCTAATACCCGGAACCTCTAGTACATGGCAAAATGTTACACTACATGGAAAAGGGGACATTGCAGATGTAATTAAGATTATGGACCTTAAAATAGGGAAAATATCCTTGATTATCCAGAGGGGTCCAATGTAATTACCTTAAAAGCAGAGGACACTTTCTGGCTGGAATTTGTCAGGGTGGTGGATAGGATGTAGTAAAGGGAAGGTCAGAGAGATTCCAAGTGTGATTCAAGGCACTGAGATGCAGGGGCCGGTGTGCAAAACGAAGGATGTCCTCCTATTGACAGCCATGAAGAGATGGGGATCATAGTCCTACTACCACAAGGAAGTGAATGAGCTTGGAAGCAGATTCTTCCCAGAGCTTCTAGTTAAGAAGCCAGCCATCTGACACCTTAATTTTCATCTCATGAAATCTGGAGCAGAAGATTCTGTTGTACCAACCCAAACTTCTGGTCTGCAGAACTGCAAAATAATAAATCTGTGGCATTATAAGCTGATAAAGTTGTGGTCATTTGTCATAGCAGCATTAGAAAAGAATATAATATTCCAATTTGATGACCAAAAGATACAATAGTTTAAAATTATATGGTAAAGAGTTGGAACGGGAACCACTATTATGAACACCATAGGTTCTTGGTATACTATGAATGCATTCTTTTCTTGATTTTCTTCTTTATAGTCACATCCTTAGAGAAAATGAAATAACACAGTACTGAAGGACAAAGATCATGAGGAGTGTATATCTACATAGTGCCCACTGTCCTCACCAAGAAGCTTCACAAATATGCCTTTTTCTCACAGGCAAGAGCACTACCCTGATAATGCTACATTACTCATACCAACTAAATCCACTGTCTTGAAAAATGAAAATCAAAATCTTAGAATAGTCAAAGGTTTATAAAGACATGATGAAAATGTTCATTTAAAAGACAATGAAAAAAAGGTAAAGAAAATCCAAGCAACCACGTACAAAATTCACAGACCATATGTATACTAGGGCGTGCTACGTGAGATGTCTTATAAACATCCATATAAAGGAAATCATTTTCAAAACTGTAATTCTGTAATTTATGTGGCATCACCAGAGCTACTTTTCAAAGTACCTTCCCAAATTATCTTTCTTTCTTATTCACATTTTTTTCCTAAAGCCAGATTGGGGCCTCAACAGAACATAACAATATTGGAAGAAAGGCAATAATTTCCAGTGACTTTTTTAGCATGGAAGGTTTAGAACCTGACTTTCAAAGATTTACTCAAGTTCACAACCTAAAACTCTTTGAGGTGTAACAACAACAAGCTGAAAATGGATACTTTTGTAATCAACTAGAAATGATTCTCATGGTAAAGGGTAAATTCTCAGCAGGTTATTCATATCCTACTTTATAATTATATCACAGTATGAAATAATACAAAAGAAAATAGGAGGAAAAACAAATATAATGATTAAAAATTCTTGTAGAAACAGGATAAATGCAGTTAATTGTTTTTTTCTGCAGAGACAGAAAATACACTAAAAATTACTAACAACACACTGTGCAGCTTTCCTTTTGTATTCCACGAGGCCACAACAGGGAGCACAGTCATCCTGGCGTGGTTAAGAGCAATGCAGGATGGAGAAGGCCACTAGAAGGAAACAAAAAAACAAAAAAAACAAAACAAAACACCTCCCTCCTCTTGTGAACACTACATTCTGCTTCCTACATGCCTCCAAAAACTTTTTTAAAACTTTGGTCATTTTATAAGGAAATATCATAATTTTGAGGGACTTTGAGGCTCACACACAGCAAATTAATCCCCATTTTATGTCTGTCCCAATTTAGTATTTCTAAAGGCGATGGATAATAAATCCCGCCAACTCTCTTTTTTTAGGGCTATTCAGATACTAAATAAACCAGGAACATTTAAAAATCCAATCTCACAAAAATCTGCTTTGCTTAACCTTCTCTCCTTCTTTAAAAAATAAGAAAGGCATGATGTTCTTTTTTTGTTAATTAATTCACTTTAGACAATTCCTTAAATTTTCATTTTAATAAATTTTTGTGTGGGTGCATTAATTACTTTCAAAGACGCTTTACAACTGTTACCTATTAAAAGCCTTTGTTAGTGAATAAAAAAAAAAAAAAAAAAACTTCCAGCATGCCCCCTCCCTTCTCCATTCTGAGCAGGTCCTTGCTATCAACTGCTGGAGTATGCTCGCTTTGCACCTAGAGCTATAATTATTTTGCTTTAATTTTACAAAACCTTTTGTTCCATTCCCACGAGCCCACCTGATCCTTATATTACACTTGCTCTATTAAAACACTCATGCAGAACAAAGCATGGCTGTACTGATTCATAAGTAAGTTTTTTTTTCTCAGTAAAATGCCACTGGCTAGGGTTTGGGACATAGTCCTGGGCTTCACCTTCCTCTGCCAGTTTTCATGTATTAGAGCAAAAAAACATGTTGTTTCAGAGTGTTGTATTTTTCCCCAACATCCTTTCTTTGCCCTGCTGGTTTTTGGTGGGTGTTTTAAAAACTATTTTGTTATACCTCATTTTACTCTGCAGCAACAGAAGTGATACAAGGTTGAGGATTTCTTTTATTCATATGGTTAGATTCTTTTTAAAATCACTTGCATTGCCTTCTTTAATTTTCCTTCTCTCTCCTTATTCCACCCCTTTTCCTTGAGATCTTGCAACACATGTGGGGTTTTGGCAGAAAAAAATTGCAGTGACTCATCAAGAGAATTGTTTGTTTGCTCGGAGGAGCACCCGGAGGACCCTCTGGGCTGCACACGGAGCCCTTTGATCCTAGGAAATTTATTTCTTCCAGATGTTTTCCCCACAGCCACCTTTCTGCAATGTCCCTCTTCATTATGTAGCATAAGAATAAACACTCAAGACCCACTGCTATAGCATACAGTTTTCCTGAATGGAGTGTGACAGGGAATTGACATTTGATTGAGCTGTTGGGATGTCCTTGCCTTAGGCACAATGATGGAGGAAGGTTAACACTGAGGAAGGTAGACTGGGCCTCTTTAGGCAAGTGTCCTTAGAATTAAGATGGAAATTATGTGAACCGTACCAAAGAAAATAAACAAATCTGCAGACCACTGCTCATGGACCTAGTCTTACTCAATCCTATGAAGTACTATTACTTGGATCTCTTGTATTACTTGTCCAATCGTTCCATCTGAAGTATAAAGTATAAAGAGTAGCCAGGAAAGTAAAGTCTTTGGACATCTCTTGTATTTTCTTGGCCTAGCTAAGGATGTTAGTATACACGGGAAGGAAGAAAGTGAGGAAATGGAAAGTAGGTACATACGTAAGGACGATGTAATGGACTGAATAATACCCCCTCCCCACAATGGTATCCACATCCTCATCCCTGAAACCTGTGACTCTTATCTTATACAGAAAAAAGGACTTTACAGATGTAATGAAGTTAAGAATTCGGAGCTGGGGAAATTAATGTAATCACAGGTAACCTTATAAGAGGGAGATTTCACACAAAGACCCAGGAGGACAACTACTCTGTGTGAGCATGGAGGCAGAGACTGAAATGATGCAGTCATAAGCCAAGAAATGTACAGTCATCAGAAGCTGGAAAAGGCAAGGATGTGCATTTCCCCTCACAGTCCTCAGAAGAAATATATCTTAATTTCAGCCCAGTAATACTAATTTTGGACTTCTGGCCTCCAGAATTTGAGAGAATAAATTTCTGATGTTTTAAAGTCACCAACGTTGCAGTAATTTGTTCAAGCAGCCATGGAGAAACTAATGCAGAGAGTAACTTCAAGACCCCACTGTTGAGCACATTACTGAAATCACCGAAGTCTTGGGGTCAAGGAGGTGTGGAAAATAGGGTCCCAAGACTTTAAGTAAAAATTCTTTATAGGGATGCGTGGGTTCTTAAGAGAACTCTTGATCTACAGCAAGTCATAAGTGAAAATAAATAGAGCAAAAAAGAGTACATCGGAGCATTTTATGGATTGTGAAAGTAAATGCTCCACTTTCCTAATATGAAATGCATATTTTATGAAGAAGGAAAAGTCTATCATATTTTTCCCTTTAAAATAAATGTTTATATATAATGTATTACCAGTCATTTTCCTTCCCAAATGGCCAGTACGGTGAATTTAGTGACCCCTGCTTTGGCATGAATATAGTATATTTGACACACATATACTATGCTATATAAGTGAAGATCCTCTGTCAGCACTTGAGGTAACTTTCCTTAACCCAAAGATCATTTGGTGCCTAAACCCAAGAATTTTTTTAAGTAGATGTGCTAAAACAGTAACTTAAATCTCAAAAAGTTACCCAAACCAAAATTATTGTATGATGAAATCACCCAGTTTATCACTTTTTCTAGATCATCAGAAAAAAATCCATAGAAGCTGCATCATTAAAAAGGACAAAGAAGACTCTTCAGTTCCCATGATTCTTTCAGCTATTGGGCTTTTCAACAACCAAATCATTAATCTTCATAATCATCGTGATGTCTGTGGACCACATATACAGATGAAGAAATAAAGTTCTGGAGGGCCTGAAGAGATTCTAGATTAATCAATGAGAAGAACTGAGAAAATTAAGTAAAGAATTAAAATTTAAAAATTAAAGAATTAAAAATTAAGAAAAATGCTGACTCTGTTCTCTAATCCCTTTAAAAATCAAGTAGAGATTGAGTTCCCCTTTTGAGGATAATACTCCAAAGACTGAATATATAAAAGATTGGCACTTATTTCTCGCTACTTTCATATAGTCACCACAGTGCATTCATTGGACAGTGGGTTTAAAAACAGAAAGAACTCTAATTTTTAACAAAATAAGCAAATGATAATCTGATGATTAATACTATTATTGCACTGAAGAAATACATCCCAAGGCATCCAAACTATCAGGAGGCTAAAAAACACAGTAGTTATCTCCATGCACATACATTTGGGGAAGCATCATTAAATGAGAATCTCAGTGCATTGCTCTTTTTCATTTACTACCAGTACTAGCTGTGTCCTGACCGGAGGCAGTTCAAGGTCTCAGGACTTCAGAGTTTTGCGATCTGGAATGAAGTGCAATCAATATAAATTCTACCTTCATATTCCCACGCTTCATTGTTTTGTTTGCTTTAACACTATGTTCACCTTATCTTTGGAAGAACAGAATGCATATCTTTGTTGTGAGCATGGTGAGGTTTTCACAGGACCATATAACCACAATTACTATTTACTCACTTATTAACCCTCCAAAAAACCAGAAGGCAATTATTAACATTCTCATTTATCAGCACCCCACCTGTTTCTATAAGATCCCAAAGAGCAGCCATGTACATATATATATTATAAAATATATATTAAAATATATATATTTATATATTTTTAAAAATTTTAACTAGCTCCCCTTAGCTCTATAGCTCCTAGTATGTTCTTTTTTTTTTTTTTTAAGATTTTATTTATTTATTTATTTGACAGAGAGAGAGATCACAAGTAGGCAGAGAGGCAGGCAGAGAGAGAGAGAGGAGGAAGCAGGCTTCCTGCTGAGCAGAGATCCCAATGTGGGACTCGATCCCAGCACCCTGAGATCATGACCTGAGCCGAAGGCAGCGGCTTAACCCACTGAACCACCCAGGCGCTCTCCTAGTATGTTCTTAAGGAGTAACTACTTGACATATAACTCAAGGCACAGGGGTACCAGTGGCCAGGATCAGATGGGATTGGCCCATTTAGCTTTGCGAACTTTGTAATAAAACACTGAGTGCTGAAGAGATCAAATATGTAAGGATTTTTAAAAATCCTAATACAAAAGTACCTTAACTCTCTTAGCATTTTTTGTAATCTTGAAAACTAATAACCTGTACCGCTCCATAACAAATATACTGTGCCATAACAAATACAGGAGGATGAGTTTAGTGTGATAGTTTGCTATGGTGGGGAAATGGTTGAGATGAATGGGGCTTTAAAAAAGAGTCAAGGACAGTTAGGAAGATATAAGATGCACTTGAATAGTTTTTAAAAGGACAAGGACTCGTCTCTAGTATTTTAGTCATCATGTTCCCAGGACCTGAATTAATCAAAATCCCAGGTTATCAGTTACTTAGTATAAATTTTCCAATAAACACCCCTTGATTATGCACTTAGATCTTCAAATTGGGTAGATTTATACAGCTCCTTTGTACATAGGCAAATTACATACATTGAAAAAAGTAAGGTAATGTGTTTTTCTTTGAAGCTGTTCAGTGAATTCAAAAAATCCATAATGAAGAAAATCAGACTTTAAATTCTGGATAAAAATGTCCTACATTAATGACTGTCATGATGCATCTTGGTTATAGATTACTGTATTTTTTAAATAAAATTGGATCTCCATCAAGTATATAGATAGATCAGTCTTCCCATAGGGAACTTCAAGATTACCTAATCCAATGCCTCATTTTACAGATGAAGAAACAATATGTGTTTTAATAAAGCCTATTTGAAGATTTGTAGTGAGAAAAAAATGGCTGTTACTTGAAGAGAAAAGCAGATAAAGATTAATAGGAGAAGGTTAATGAAGGAGAGGAAAAAGAAAGGAGAAGGGCTTTTTCATGGAGTAGGGCAATAAGCAGAGATTCATTCTCTAATATGCATCCAGGTCTTTGTCGGAGACTGGCTTATATATTACAAAGAGGGTAGCATCCATTAAAAAAAAAATTGTTTAGATTATTAACATATAAATAGTTTAGACAGGTATACCTCTCAAAATTACATGACTCCTCAAAAATAAGCATGTTCTATATCTGTAACACGATAACCCTTGACTCCTTTTTATTATATACCACAACTTACTTCCCCAGTGTATGCAAATTGAAAGGAAACACAATGACCATGTTCAAAATCTATTTAAAAAAAAAAGATTATCCCATAAAAACAGAGAAATGTGAATACATTTTAGTGTTGTACAAAGATGAATTTTAATTTGGAAACTTGCTACTGAGGAGTATATAAACTTATTTAAAGTGCAAACTCTGGAATCAGACTTCCTGGGACTGAATTTTGGCTTTCTCACCTACTTGGCCTTGAGCAAGGAGCAAGTTTATTCCTCTGTGCCTCAGTTTTCTCACCGGTAAAATCTGGATAACAATAGCAACTATTTAAAAGAGCTGTAGTGAGATTGGAATCCTAGATCTTTACATATACATGAACAGTAACTGGCACATACTAATTCCTCAATAAATATCTCTTACTACTATGTATACAAGGCTGTTCAACATTTTCAGGGGGTAAGGGTATTCTCATTAATGAGACTTGTTAAGTATTCTGTGTTTCAGTGTGTTGCCTTCCTTAATTTATGCCAATATTCTATCTCAGTATGAATAATGAAATAGTATGAGGAAAGCCTCAGTTTAGTTTGCTCTAGATGTGTTTGAGACAGGGATTATCATCCTTTTGAAAGGAATAAGCTAAAAGGCTGCATTTGGTTCTGGCTTAAAGTAACTGAGAAGTGATTCTTAAAAGGCAAAGGAGAAAATGAGGGAGCAGGGGCAGCTTAGCAGGCTGCATATATCTTCTGATGTTGTGGGAACATGAGAGAACACTCTCAGAAAAAAGGGAAGGTGCTAACTCTCTGATAAGCCAATGCCCCACTTATATGCCTCATAGTATCTTATGCATGTCTCAAAGCAATTAACCTCTACTATGTAATTATCTGTTTGCATTTTTATCTTCGATTATATAGTGATCTACTTGAGGACAAAAATTGTTCCATTTAATTTTGTTCAATAGTTGCTTAGTAAAATATCCACTGAATGAATAACTTAACTAGTTAATTAACTAGTTAATACTATAACAGGAGAGCTAAGGCTCTCACAGGTACTCCTACTCAATGGAGGAAGGGTTGAGGTAGAAGTGACTGGCCATTATGGATTCCTGACCTCTGTGCTAGAGACAAATGCTCTCAGTAAGCATAAAATACATATGAAGTTTAAACTTCTATAAGTTTTGTAAGATTTTTTAATGATAACTTTCTTCTTTAAAAATTTCACAAATATTTGAGAATCTACTATGTAGCACCTTACAAGGCATAGGAACTGGCATACATAGGAGCAACTTGCAGTACACATACAATTTGACTGTCAAGCCATGGCAAATGTCTGAAAATAAATTCAGGAGAAGAGTCCTAGATAATGTGTTGTGGTAGATCAAAGAATTAGTAACTATTTATAGCTAGAAAAATCAAGATAATTTTAGTATGGGGTCTATATTTGAGCTCAATCTTATCATAATAATTAATCTAAACTTGTGAAAATAGAACATTACCCCCTTACTCTGGAAACTGAATGAGGCACAGATACATGTGAAAGTATCTGAGAATGAATGATACAAACATTAAAAGCATTCCAAACTCAAAGTATCAATGTATATGGAAAGCTGGCTATTAGTTGATATATATGTCTCTGTAATGGCAATCAGCCCAGTAAATGAAATAGTAATAATGCCCCTTAGAAAATTCATCCATTAATGAATACATCCATTCATTCTTTCAACCTAATATGAGGACCTACTGCATATCAAATTTTGAACTATGCTGAGTACACTGGATATCATGGTGGTTAAGACAGAATAGGCTCTCTGCCCAAGCAGTACATTCAGACAATAAATTAATAATTACGATATGATACAGTCGATATTAGGCAAAGAACTGGATATTACAGGAAAACATACTGTAAACTATTTAGATTTTAACTCATTCCAGAAATATGGCAGAACTTTATTTGGGCAAATATAAAGTGCTAGTGGTTTTTATTGACCTTGGATTTCATCTGATTTGGTGTTGCTTATCTACAGAGTAGACTGCCATATGTGGGTCTTAAACACTATTTGCTATTCAAAATCTCATACTTTGAACACCTATCTAATTATGGATACATCAAGCAAAAATACATCTCTTCAAGACTAAGCATGGCAGCATTTTCCCTACCTTGGTGTTTATTTTTCCCTTAAGGTACATCTTTCATTACAAATGACAGCAAACCTCAAGAAGATGATGGTGACAATGTATGAAACAGAAAAAAAATACACTCTCTTTTGTGAGATTATATCGATAGGCCTAAGAAAAGTAACATCTTGTTTGGACTGTTAAGTTGAACAAACACAACACAGGAGTCAGAGGAAGCAATTATAGGCAATACTAATTCTTACTACATAAACCTCATCAAAGATGTGAGTTGGTCTCTTTGTTTGTGATTCTTCTTCAAATCCAAGTTATAACCTATACCTTTTAACAAAAATTTCCCCTCAAATTATCATCCATACAATGGGTCTGTATTAGGAATCAAAACTCAAGATTTATCAAAGTAGACAACATGTGGTCCTTTTTCATTTCAACCTTAGAGAGGAAGAAAACTGCCTTTTTTTTTTTTTTTCATGAAAAAGTATACTTAACTAGACCTGCCATGGGTTGGGGGACTAATAGGGTAAAATACTAAATGATTGAATATGTAGGGCATTTATCTCACTGGATTTCATCTAGTTCAGCATCATGGCTTTGTAGTCTAAGCACTAGATGAAAAGTGTCAATAAGCTGGGCAAATAATGTTTTATGTGAATAGAATAGAAAAGAATGAATAGAAGTACAACACTTCACCATTGCACAGAATATAATTAAATATGATTATTTTTTAAAAAGGGAAGAACAACAACAGCCGGCCCTCTGCCCCATCATTGAAAGAAATGTGACCAGTTCAAGTGGTCTTAAATATGGTGAAAATGTCCATAGGATCTCATGGGATGAGGGAGCAAAAAAGTCTCACTCACATTTGTTGGGCTCAGGGTCGATGTGCTTTGTGGCTGTCATTTAACTGCTCTGTATTTAATTTTCTGATCAATCCTATACATTATGTATTCATGTTTGTATTTTAGAAGTTCTTAATTTTTTGGATTAACTTGTGGAGCTATTGTAAAGGACGAACAAATCATGCTGCAAGAATGAGAATGTGAATAAATGCCAATTCTTCCCCAGATGGAAGATGGAATATGCTTACTCTCTTCTAAGAAAATGAAAGATAGGATCAGAAGTGTATTAGTCCCTTCCTTTAAGGATCATCTACTAATTAAATACATTGACACTGATTGTCACAATAACAATTACTGAGCAATAACCATGTAAGGCACTACTGCAATCATTTCACATATATCATCTCATTTCATGATCACAACAACACTATATTACAGATAAGGAAACTGAGGCAAAGAGAAGTTAAGCAATTTGCTGATGATCAACAGGCTAGTTATGAAGTGGAATTAGGAAACAAAGCAGACATTCCAGAGTCCTTACAATATTAGAATATTCAGACCCAAAGAGTTGAAAGGGGTCTAATTAATACTTTGGGAACATAATTGAACTTCTCAGGGCTTTAGGTCCTTCATCTACAATAGGGGTGGATGCATGTTTTCTATAAAGAGCCAGAGCATAAATATTTTAGACTCTGTGGGTCAAGAGGCAAAATTAGGAATGTTCTATTATATTGGTACTTATATAACAAGTAAGAAAGCAAATCACATTATATTTTTAAAATAAAATTATTTCATTTAAAAATCACATTGTTATTTTAACAAAATTTAAAATATAATAATAAAGTACATACATATTTTTTGCCATTCAGGTCTACTAGTGATAATAGAATTGTTTTTCAAAGGATATCATTTTGCGTAATCAGGGTTCAAAAACAGTGTCCCCAGCAGAAGATCACTTGCAAATGTTCATTTGCAAAAACCATTCCTACCTCATAGGCCATACACAAACAAGCAACAAACTGGATTTGGCTCATGGGCCCCAGCTTACCAACTCCTGGTCTAGAAAACAAAGTCACCGTACTGTATTTCTCCAAACTCTTCCAAGTTCAAGATTTTACAATACTGTCTTACTTTAAGGGCATCATAATTTTGACTTTCAGTGCCTTCAGTACATTTCTGATAAAAAGTAAAATCTATAAATCCTATCTATACTTTATATGTTCTGGTAATTAATTGGATAGATGAATGCAACTATAGCATCAATACTTGTATCTGCCTTACAGATTATTATTGTCTTAATTTTATCAGGATAATTTAGATTTCACTGCATTTTCACAGCCCCTGTCATTACAGAAAAATAAGTTTTCTGTTGAAAAGGCTTTTGAGTGGTATGTTAGAGGCAGAGAGAAATTCAGCTTAGCCTTACAGAGAAATAAGAAAAGAGTAAATACAACATACAGATAGTTTCCCTACTGCAGGGAATCTCCATATGTTTTAATTCTGTGTTTCTATACTAATATTTGGTATCTTAAGCTAATAATCTAAATTCATACTTCAAATGAATTGGTGTTGGATTTGTGAACTGTGGTTGTTATATTGTTTTATTATTATGTTGTTGTTTTGGTATTGCTATTACTATTATTATTGAAATTCCTTAGGCTAGTCACATGAACTTCCCAAGAAGCTTCTAGGCTCCTTGTCAGTTTTCATAGAAGGTAGTATAAACAGATGGCCTCCAGCATACACAGAATCTTTTCAACACAAACCAAAAGAAGTAAATTTCTTGCCCTTACTTAAAGCAAAAATATCAAGAACTTATTTTCACACGTTCATTTAGTCTCAACTGCATATTTAAAAAAATTAAAAAGAAGGCACTTGGGTGGCTCAGTCTATTAAGCCTCTGCCTTTGGCTAAGGTCATGATCCCAGGGTCCTGGAATGGAGCCCCAGGTCAGGCACCCTGTTTAGCGGGGACCCTGATTTTCCCTCTTCCTCTGCCTCCCTGTTCCTGCTCTCTCTCTCTATCTCAAATAAATAAATAAAATCTTTAAAAAAAATTAAAAAGTCTATTTACAATACTTGAGGTCAAATGTCACATAATTTGTTAATCATTGAAGGTGTAACTGAGCACTTCTGTAATAATCAAAATAACAGAAAATTAACAATTCTGGAAGACTTACTACAAACTTATATTTGAAGTAAGTTGCTGGTGTCTGGTTCCTGACTGAGTTGAAAATCTAAAAAATGGTGCTATTATGCAAATTTTTTGATGGTCCTAAATAAGGTTGGTCCTGCCAAAGCTGCTAAGTGTTCAAAAGCTTCACTTACTTTAAATTGTATTTTGTATTTTCCCTAAATACTACAGTTTATTTTCCTAATGAATCAACAAATCAATTAATGCTATTTTGTATATACTTCCTAATGGCTCTTCCAAGGCAACATTTTTAATTTTGAGAGGGGCTTTTTTAATATAAAAAACTTTTATTTGAAATTAGTGAAAACAATCCCTCCTCCCATAAACATACAAAAGATAAAGTTTTAAAAAATTATGAACAATTCCACCACTTAAAAATAAATTTTAACAAGAAGCAGAAGAATCTCGCTCTGTACCTTCAATCCTTCTCAGTCACCACTTAAGATAACCAGTTTGGAGTAAGTTCTTCCTGTATCTTTCAGACAGTTGTATTTCACTCTGCATCAAGGCTGATAAGAAAATTACCTATATTAACCTGCAACTTCCTATTTAAATTTAAAATACATTATGCAAATCTCTTTAGAGCAGTATATATGGATCTATTTTATGCTTTATAATAGTTTGATATAGTTTAATATAACAATGTTTTCTGTATTTATCTTTTGACAGAAATCAAGTATGCTTTGAAAGTTTGCTATTATGAATAAAGCTGCAATGAAAACTGTTATGTATGTGCAAGTATTTCTTAAGGAAAGATTATTACAAGTGGGTTACTGGGCCTTAAGACATATTCCTTTGAGAAACTTTTTTTTTGACAGTGGATTCTTTAAACATTTAAAACACCAAGCAATTTTGTTAATAAAATAATGACCGTGATTTAGTACCTAACATTCTAGGCAGTATGACATGCCCTTTAAGTGCATCAATACATTTCAGTATGTGAAGTTTATTACATACAGAAATTCTACTAGTTGAATTCTGAAGGACCTTAATTGTCACACTTTGGACTTGGATTGCTCCTCTACAAGCAATGAGGAGTCTGAAGATTTCTGAGTAAAAGATTGGTCCATTTTCTTCACTCAGAATTGATCACTTCTAGGAAGGAAAAAGAGGAAAGAGACCCCTCTGGCTGGAGGAGACATATTAAATAATATCTGGTGAGCCTGGGACTAGAAAATAAAGACCAACCTTTGCAAAGGGCTAACATGAAAAAGGCTTAACACAGATCCAACTTCTGTATTGAAATCTAAAACAAAACGGAAGCCTTAGCAGGAAAAAGAATATCCCTTCAAGTATTATCTGTCAGATAGACAATGGGACGTTGCTTAGAGCAAGAGAAGATTCAGAACATGCTTTCTCATCCTGCCTGTTGTTTCCAATGGACCCCAGATGGTCACTATTAAATTGAAGAAGGTGGGGATGAGGAGAGCACAGGGTCTGTTTAAAAATAAACAGAGCTTTCAGGCTTAAAAACTATGCTTTCTTGAGAGTTTCTGTTGTGATTACTCACATACAGAAGTTACCTGAAACAAAGGACCAGACCAACTACGTTTTTGAAGAAACTGTATTGCCAAATAAAAATAAGGAAAAATAAAGAAATAAGGGGAAAAAAAAGAGATATAGCATAACTGGAGCAGGCTTCTTCTAGCAGGGTGGTGATGGTCACCAGAGGTGGGGAGAAAAATTAAGATCTTTTACTAAATCAAGATCTCTTACTAAATTTAAGATACCTGGTGGGCCATCTAATTGAAGACAGTAAGTAAAAGACAGTAAGTTGCTTTTATATCTGGAGCCCAGGTGATAGGTTAAGGTCAGATTTAAGATAAATATCTGATATCATCACCATATAAAGAGTATTTAAAGCTACTAAACTGGATGAGTTCATCTGGGTGTATAATAGAGAAGAGGAGATCTAACACAAGAGATTGACAAATCAGTAAGGTAGGAGGGAAGTCAGAGAGTGTGAAGACATAGAAGCCAAGGGTAGATATTATTACACACACACACACACACACACACACACACACACAACCTGCTCACAAAAGTATTAGATCATTTTGAAATGCTTCTGACAGGTTGAATAAGATGAGAATAGGTCTCTATATCAGGGTACAGGCAATGTCCTCCAGCAAGAAATAAGAAGCAAATTAGTTAATTATGCTACATGATGTTATAAAGTAAATATTTGTTAAGAACAATAAAAATGTTGCCTTTCTTGTCATCATTGGTAGCTAGATGTAAGTCCTGGAAAGACACAATGCTAGTTTTTAATTTTTAACCTAGAGAGAATTTTATGGACAAGGAGATAACTTGGAGAGGGGAAATACCTTGCCCCAGCAACTAAACCACAAAGTGGCAGAACTGGAGATATGATGCAGGTCTTCTAATTCCCAGAACAGGGCTCTTCTCTCTAAAAGATAATGTGTGCTCTTTAACATAAATATGTTTTCATTTTTCCAAAATGTTATTTTAAAGTAGAGACTAAGACCCATTCAACACCTGATATGCTGATCTCGAAGAATTTTATTTCAGGAACCACATTCTCAAATATAATTTGCCTCAACATCAGAAGTACAAACAGAACTGTAATTTGCTTTTTTCCCCCCAGATTGCCCTTTCCTGTTGTATCACATATTATTCACCTAACGGCCAAGATATAGCAAACATTTAAAAAAATGTACTGAATGAGTATAGTAATTTTCTGATACCTTATAGTTAGCATTTATGTGGGTACATACACTATTTTAAGATATGTTAGAATTTAGATGTAAAGAGACAATTTTTTTAGATCTTCAAGAAAAAAATTTCTGAAAAATTAAATGAATGCACTATCATAGGGAAAAATAGCAATTCTGAGAAGAGTAGGGGAAAAGTAACAGTATCAGAAATCTAAAAATAATAGACCTCACTTTCCTGTGAGAAAAAAGTACACAGGAATAGAATATCTCTAAAAATAGGAGTCAGGAAGGATTATGGCTCCGGAATCACATTATCATCTATAGCTTTAAAATATGTAGTCAAAATAAAAAAGTATTTCCACTCCACATCTATTACAATGACTAAGATAATAAAATGACTAAGATAATAAAAATACTGATAATACAAAGTGTTGTCAAGGTTGTGGAGCAACTGGAACTTTTATCCATTTCTGATGGGAATATAAAACAATATAGCCACTTAGTAAAACAGTCTGGCAGTTTCCTACAAAATATACATACATCATCTGAACTAACAAACTGACTCCTGGGTATTTACCTTAGAGAGTGAAAATCCATGTTTGCTTAAAATCCTGTACACAAATGTTTATAGCAATTCTATAATAATTGCCCTCCAATGAAAAAAAACCAAACAAACAACTAAATGTTTTTCAGTGGGTGAATGGATAAGCAGTCTGGTACAACCATACAAGGGAATGCTACTCATCAATAAAAAGAAACAAATCGGGGCACCTGGGTGGCTCAGTGGGTTAAGCCGCTGCCTTCGGCTCGGGTCATGATCTCAGGGTCCTGGGATTGAGTCCTGTATCGGGCTCTCTGCTCAGCAGGGAGCCTGCTTCCCTCTCTCTCTCTCTCTCTCTGCCTGCCTCTCCGTCTGCTTGTGATTTCTCTCTGTCAAATAAATAATAAAAAATAAAATCTTAAAAAAAAAAAAGAAACAAATCATTAATACATGCAACAATATGGATGAATCTTAAATGCAATATGCTGAGTGAAAGAATCCAGTCTCAAAAGGTTACATGCTATATGACTCCATTCATGTGAATGACAGTTCTCAGAAACACAAAACTATAGTGGATAAAAAAGGGATCACTGGTTGCAGGAGTTGATGGTTGGGGGAGAGATTACAAGAATAAAGAAGTTCTTTGGAGTAATGCAACAGCTCTATATCCTGACAGTGGTGGCAGCTATAACATTTACACATGTAAATTTATACATGTAATAAAATTCATAGAATTGTAAAGCAAGAAATTTATAAAAATTAACAAAAATGTTCAACATTTTCAGGAGAAAACAAAAGGAAGCAACTGGCTTACATACTGGATTACTGGAAAATAAGGAATATTTAAAAAACACAGACTTATACAAAGCCATGGCTTGTCCTACCAAGAAAATAATTTGGTAAGAGATAGTATTGCTAGTGAAAAAGAAACCTGCAGCTCTCCCTCTCCCATCAGTTAACAAAAATGGGAATTCCAGTATAGCTATAAGCATTTAATAATAATCCTACTTATTTAGAATTTAGTCTCTGTAGTTTATTAGTCATTACTGCTTATGAATCAAGGATACTATCAGCACTTGACTATCATACATATGACAGCCCTCAATAGCAAAGTAAACACTATTACTTAAACTAATAAAGTATTATATTTCATAAACCCTAATGAATCTGTGAATAGACTACTCATTTTAAAAAAATGTTTTATTTATTTAGTTGAGAGAAAGAGGGAGAGAGAGAGCATGAGAAGGGGGAGAGTCAAAAAGAGAAGCAGACCCCCAGCTGAGCAGGGAGACCAAAGTGGGGCTCAATCCTGTCCTGAGCTCAAGGCGGACGCTTAACTGACTGAGCCACCCAGGTGCTCCGGACTACTCATTTCAATTGTGTCTCTGAATCCGGTAACTACAATCCATTTTTACTGAAATATCATGAAAGTTTTAAAATATACATTCCTTTGTTTGTTTGTTTGTTTGTTTGTTTGTTTTTATTCCTTTTATTTTATTTAGTGGTAACATATATAACATAAAATTTACCATTTTAACCATTTTTAGGTATACAGTTCAGTGGCACTAAGTACATCCACATTGTGCAAACATCACCACCATCCATCCCCTGAATGTTTTAATCTCTCAAAATGAGACTCTGTTCCCATTAAATAGTAACTCCCCACTCTTCTCTCCTTCCAGTCCCTGGTGACTACTTTCTTTGTGTATGAATTTGACTATTCCTGGTACTTCATATAAATGGAATCATCCAGTATGGGCCTTTTTGTGTCTGGCTTATTTCACTCAGCATAATGTCTTCAAGGTTTATCCATGTGGTAGCATGCGTCAGAATGTCATTCATTTTTAAGGTTGAATATTCTGTACAATATTCTGTTGTACTATTCTGTTGTATTTATATGCCACATTGTGCTTATCCATTCACCTGCCAATGGTCACTTGAGTTGTTTCCACCTTGTGAAGATCAAATGTACATCCCTTTGACATTGCAGTCAGCCATCATTTCTCCCCCATAAAACAGACTCAAGGCATATTCTGATAGCCTTAGCAATGCAAGGCATTTCATTTACAATAGTCAGTTTTAAAGAGAACTTTGAAAATTTGGTCAGCTATGCTTAGTTTCTAAATAATTATTGTGGTAATAGCAATTCTATGTTATCAAATATTTGTTCAAGTTTGGTCATTAGCTTAATGTTTGTGTGATATGCATGTCTGTAAGATGTATACAGCTGTATTATGCATAATGTTAAAGCTTATTATTGTCTGGCTAGGAAGGTGGTCATTATCTAGAAAAATGATTTTCTAGAGTGAAGCAGCAGGTTAAACCAAACCTGAATTGGAAAATTTTGAGATGAAATAAGAGTTTCGTCCTTTTAAGGTTGTAACTTGCTGCGAAACTTCACCTTTGACAAATGAAAACAGAATATCTGGGATGGGGCCAATGCATTGTTTTTCTTTTGTGTTTCATTTTTTGCTGTTTTTTGTGTGTGCATTTTTTGTTGTTGTTTTTACTTTATAGATGATTTTAATATGCAGCCAGGATTAGGAATCTCTGAGCTAAAGAAAGAGATTCCAAGTTAGGAAGAGCTAAGAGTAATCAAGTAAAAGCACCTGTAAAAAGTAGTTGGGGCCTGGAGCATCAAAATGAAGGGAAGAGAAATTCAGAATTGTAAATGGCAGAAGAATCACTCAAACAGGGAGAAATTAAGTAGCCTCTTAGGTAAAAACAGAGGAGTAGGAGTGGTGTCAATTATAATAATAATTAACACCTAGGTTCTAAAGAGCTCCAGGACCTAACCTAGAAATTAAGCCATGAAAATGGTCTGAGGAAGTCAGAAGGTGAGAACAAGATAAATAGGTAAATATTTAGAAGAACAGGAGATTATAGAGTTTTGGAAATATCAACTTTCTTGATTGTATGTAGTTTTTATTCCATGTAAATGTTTATAGTAACCGAACTTTATAGGTGTCACATGAAGTCATTTATCATCTAAATACACATTACATTTCTAATCAAAAACATAGTTGGAATATATCCATCGACCTAGCTAACTTCTTCGGGCTTCTCATAGGTGAAGATCAGAGACCTGTTTGTGCTACACTAATCCATTACCAGTAACTAGAAAAGGAGTCATCTCTCTCACAACCTTCTTCCCCCAATTATTCCACCAGAGCTGAAGGACTACTTGAGTATTAAGAATGACCAGAACATTACACCACAACAGCAGTCTATTAAAAACTCTCAGCAACAATATTATGTCACTCAAACTTGAGGTGAAATCTCTTCATTATAGGAGGTACCAATATTAAAATTAACATTGATCGAAAGCACAAAACCAAAATGACAAATAAGGAAGGATAGCCCAAGAGCACTTTTCCTTTTCTTGTGTGTGTTTGTTTGTATGTGTGTATGTGTGTGTGTGTGTGTGTGTGTGAGAGAGAGAGAGAGAGAGAGAGGCATTTTGGAAAATGCAAAGAATGGAAAAGAAATGAATAATGACCTCTCAGAAATGAACACTAACATATGTTTTATGTCTTGACTTTTTTTCCACTTAAACATTATATAAGCATCTCTTAGCTCTTTAAAATCTCTTCATAAACACTATGTTTTTCTAATCACACCTCTATTATCTGACATCTTTCTAGCTAGAGTTACTGTTCTCACCAGACTATTGGGGCACAGGGAGGAGTCATATAACAGATAAGAATTCATATTCTTTGTGTAAATCCCCTAAACTGGAAGCATAGGGTAGAGAAGGGGACCTACACCTTGAGGCAAGCTTTCCATGACCAGCTACTCATTGACTTCTTCAGCTCCCTAAGGTTACGAGCAATAAATATAATTGTGAGCATATTCTAGAGATCTCCTCACACCTGTAAATGGTTTACTCTGAGTCAGCACTCTCTAAATGGAAGGAGAAGACAGCTGGCTGGCTGGACGTGCCAAGTAGAGCCAGCCCACCCAGGGTAGAACCCATGAGGGACCGGGAAAGATTTGTGAAAATGTAAAGAAATAGCTGGAGTGTCAAAATACATTTTATTTTACTTTTTCATGCTTCCTAATCTCCTAGCCAATCACCTTCTTCCACTCTCCACACACTCTCATTTTCATTTGGGAGGAGGGACCCTCTCTCTTTGTCTAGCTATCTGCCTGTCTCTCTCTCTCTCTCTCTTTCCCCCTCCCTTCATTCCTCTCTCCCTCTTTCTCTCCATTCCTCCCTCTCTCCTTTTTCATAAAGCCTCTGTCATAACTGGCTACAACATGAAGTAAAGTATGCCTGTGTATCACTACTCATGGTTATCATATTACAACTTTCCTTGTTTTAAATTAAGCTCACGGTGCGTCTGTTCTCTATCTGTAAAAGGTCAGACATTGTCAGGACTTTTCTGTGATGGGATGTAGAATGTACTGACTTGGGGAGCCTGGGGAGCCTAGTGGGTTAAGCCTCTGCCTTCAGCTCAGGTCATGATCCCAGGGTCCTGGGATTGAGCCCCTGCACAGGCTCTCTGCTCAGCAGGGGCCCTGCTTCCCTCTCTCTCTCTGCCTACTTGTGATCTCTCTCTCTCTGTCAAATAAATAAATAAAATTAAAAAAAAAAAAAAAAAAAGAAGAAGAAAGAATGTACTAACTCTGGGAAACATGGTCTCTCAGACTGTACAGTCCTCTCCTGCCTTGTTCCAGTTCAGATATACTGCCTAACTCATATGCTCAGGCCTATTTAAGTACATTCTAAATGGGGCCTTTGGTGCATATCTTCAAGCTAAGGCATCAGGGTCTGCCCCTCTGATTACTTAAAACTCCTGTGAAGGGACAACTGGGTGGCTCAATTTGTTAAACCACTGCCTTTGGCTCAGGTTATGATCCCAGGGTGCTGGGAATCGAGTCCCACATCAGGCTCCTGGCTCATCGGGGAGCCTGCTTCTCTCTCTGTCTCTGCCTGCCACTCGGCCTGGTTGTGCTCTCTCTCTCTGACAAATAAATGAGTAAAATCTTAAAAACAAAACAAACTTGTGAAGTTTCTGTTGGGAATATAGTCTTGAAACCTTAGCTTGAAGAAGTATTTTTTCTTTTCTCTCCTTATTCTTTTCTTCCTTCCTTCCTTCTTTCCTTCACCCCTCCCTCCCTCCGTCCCTCCTCTCTCTGTCTCGCTCCCATTCATTCATCCATTCTTGTCCTCCTCAGTGAGTGAAGGAAGCTTGAAAATCTAGTGAGATTATCATCAGAAAGGGAAGAAAAAGACAAACCCAGCAAGAAGTTGGGAGGTGAGCAGAAAAGTTAATTGACCTGGGCCAAGGAGGATTAGTGAGAGCTCTTGACAAGGAGAGAGAGGCAGCAGAAACTTCAGGGAAGCTATTATGAGAGATGTATTGTGGATGACAGAAATAGACAAAAAACAAAAACAAAAACAACCAAACCCCCCAAAAAGGTTTTTGGTGAATCTGTAGGTTATATATACAGAGAAACTATACTAAAGACTCAAATTACTTCTAACAACTTTTGCTTGTTCAACTATTAGTTCTTTGTATATGTTTCCATGTATGAACCTGCATCATGAAAGAGCTCAGCTACACACACACACACACACACACACAGACACATCATACTTATTAACAAGAACTAGTAGCATCATAGAGCTCAGGAAATATTTATTGAGTAAATGAGCCACTCTATTTACAGTATGTGCTTTACTCTGTATTATGGAGGTTGAGGTAATACAATGAAATTTAAAGTTCTGCATGGTGATTATTTTTCTCAGGCTGATTTTCCAAGAAACAAAAGGTAGCAATTTAAAAAATAATTTTATATATTCATTTTCAAACTTATAGATATTCACTATAACTAATGAAACAATAAAAATGTTTAAAGAAAAAATTAATAATCTTCCATCAATCCTTTTTTATTCTCAACCCTGTGAGATGACCATTGTGACCATATATGGTCATAGAACATGCACAATAAACTTATTCATAAATATTTATTACCCTGAAAATTTGTTCTTTTCACTTAATAAACTATGATCATCCTCCCAGATCAATAGCAATAGATATAATTCATTCTTTTTCAAATGGCTGTATAATCTTCAATAATACCTGTCCATACCATATGGTATATATGTAGTCAAATTAATAAATTCAATATCTTTTTCAAAAAAATTTTTATTAAAGTTTTACTAAATTTTCACACAAGATACTCAACTAACACTGAATATCTATCCAGTGCCAGTTTTAATAAATGAGAAAGCTAGTAAATTACTCATGGTTCCTTACCTCAAGAAATTCACTCTCTAATAAGGAAAGATAAAACAGTAATTTTTCTTTTTAATTTAAGAGAAACTGCTCAGAGAATTTACAGTAAAAAATGCCTTTAAAATAAACCTTTAGGGACACCTGGGTGGCTCAATGGGTTAAATATCTGCCTTTGGCTCAGGCATGATCCCAAGGTCCTGGTATTGAGTATCACATTGTGCTCCTTGCTCAGCAGGGAAGCCTACTTCTCCCTTTGCCTGCCACACACGACCCCCCTGCCACGCTTGTGCTCTCTTGCACTCTCTCTGACAAATAAATAAATTAATAAACCTTTAAAAAGAATAACTAAAAAATAATAATTTTTTTAATAAAAAGAGTAACATATTACTGGCAATTCATTGTTAGTCATTTCTTCCAATGTATGAAGAGTGCTTAGCAGCAAAAGAGTACCTCCCTATATGGCAACTCAAAAAACAAACTAATTTCTAAGCAGGAAGACCTCAGATAAAGCACGTTACTCTGGAGACCTCAAAGTGATTTATAATTCTGCTAATACTTTTACTGTAATAGTACTACATGATATTTATGAACTTCCTTTATTCCATAGAGCTCTAAATACTTCATATATATCATTTGACTTCTTTGAATAATGTCTGCACAGATTGAGAAAAGTGTCCCCTACAGATAAGGAAAATGAACTTAAAGACAAAACTATTTGACAATGCCTGGATCAAGTCTCCAGATAGTCAGCCCCATGCTCTTCCCTTTCCATTACACTTGGGCCTCCCTCGTGGTAACTGCAATGATAATGTGGATAGTATGATGTAATCAATCAGAAAGTCTCATGAAGCATAAGAGAGTCAGTATTTATTAAAAAACAAGGGTTTTTCATGCAAACTATTCTTTATCTGCTAAAAGCACTCATGAACAAAGCTGCACTGACAAGTTTTCTGGGTGAATCCAAGTTAACCTACAGAGCATTTAGGCTAGTCGGCCCCTCTCACTTTCCAGTAGTGCAAGAAGATCAGACAGACAGAGCATGAAATGTATAACCCGGGTTTTCAGGGGTTCCTGCCAGCTCTAGTCCAGAGAAGAAAACAGAATTCTGATAGTAACAACACCGGCACTGATAACAATGTTAGACATATATTGATTATTTAATAAAGTCCTATAAGATTCAAGTAAGTTAAACAAAGAATAGTTCAGTAAAATTGTAGCAAAGGTTAAGCAAATTTCATCTGGTCAAGTGCAATTGCAAAAAAGTAAATGACTGTCAAGAATCTTAATCTTTGAGTCCTTATAACTATCATCATGAACAAACTTATTTTCCTATATCTTTGAGGACATTTTATCATAGGAAGTTTATAATTCTGAGAATCTGATACTAACCATTAGATTGAGTTCATTCTGTATTCAATTTCTCATGACCTCCAGAAAGAATGTCAGTTTAGCATGGCCTCTTCCCTTCTCCACTTGACCCAAAGAATAGTGCTTTCACATTGCCATTTGGGATACGTGAAGGAGTGCATTTAGAGCCAATGTGCTGCAACCTGAAGTGAAAATCTCTTTGTGCCTAATTCCCTGGAAATTTACTGTTTCAGAGTCACAAGTCTCCTGATTGCTTCTCACCAGTCTTGAAGAGATTAGATAAGCTTCCTTCCTCTTACAAAAGCTTCTCTTCATTTAAAAGTCTTTTGAGAACAAAACATTGAACCAGAATTGGATTTTTAACAAAGTATTATAAGACTGTTGAAAATATTTTTTTTTTCTCCTGATGAGACCCTGCAGTTCAAAAGATGTATTAATGTACTTTCTGATTTAGGGCTACTAGCAACATACTGCAAAGTACAAGGATGGGCCAAAGAACAAAGTCCTTTCTGCAAAGTAGGAAAGATGGTTTTCATGGAGTTATTTTAAAAGACTTGAGTGGACCCTTTCACATAGGAAGACTTAGAAGTCAAACTCAAGAAACAGAGAGGATAAAGTAACAGCTGCAGAACCCTAACAGGTAAGCATCACTTCTAATTACCATAAATTTGTTATGTATATTGGTGCCATTCCATACTGACAATTGGTTTTAGAATGATTAAGTGTACTCTCTAGTAATAGAAACTGACCTTCTCAGAAATGAAGGTGTATACATGCAGTGCCACTAAAGTTGACACATAGAAGGAAATTCAGGATCATGTCTGAGTGGGAGCTGCCATTAAAAAAACTGTTTCCAATCTCTTCCTCCTCCCCTTTTTCCCCTTCCCGCCTACCCTCCCAACTTGTCCTCCCTCCCTCTCCCTCTCTCTCTCTCTTGCTTTTATCAAGAGTCCACTTCTCATGTAGTCCTCACTGGTCATTAGAAAACAATCTAACAGTTAATAAGTATGTTTGGATTTTCAGTTTTGCACTTTTCCTAGAAGAAGTTAACAATGAGCTCTTTCATTGACTTGTATCTCTAATCAGGCTTCTAAGTCTTCAAATACGTTAGTTTTGAGAAGGAAAATGTAAAACTTCTTCCTTCGTACTGGCCTCATAAATACAGTAATTTTACCTCTTTTACTTTTCAAAGGTATATTCAAGTATGATATAGGCTAGTAGTACCGTTATCTGTGATATGATTGGGGTCTTGGGCACAGACACAGAGTGAATCAAGATAACGTAGAGATGAAAGAGTAATGTCACAGATTTGACCTATCTTCCTAGTTCCTCATTTCTCAAAGAAAGAAACATAGATGGGGCATTATATTTATTTCCAGATAAGGTAATATAACTTAATTATAAAAGCACCTTCTCAACACACTCTCTTACTTATTGGGAAGTCGATGAGAGCTACATTACAATTCTCCTTTGCCAGATAAGGATCTGAGTATGAGGACCATAGAAGACTAACCAACATCCATGAGAAGAGCAGACTTGGAGGTTGATGGAACAATGGAAACAACGCCTGGGATCAGAAAGATGTGTGTTAGAATTCTGGCTCAGGCTTTTACGAAGATATGTGGGACAATTTCATCTCATTGAACCCTGGTTTTATAAATTTTAAACCGAGGATTAGAACATTGATCTTGAGGTACTGTTGACAGAATTAAATGAGAAGAACTTTATGCAGAGAGGGCACCTGCTAAATCTTCCTTTTCTTCCTAACTTTTATTTCAAAAGTTTGGACTATTATAGAACTAATGACCTATGTGACCACATGAGCTAAGGCGATAACAAAATGCAATAGATAAAACACCAAGCAGCAGATAGTACAGAGTTTGAATCAGTTAGGCCTGGCATCAATACAAATTCACTTACTGGCTTTGCAATCTTGGATGTTACTTAATCTATCTGGAGCTCAGTATTCTCATTATAAAATGGAAACGATTCCTACTTTGCAGAGTGGTTGCTGAGTGTGGTAGCAAGGATTAAAGACAACTTTCACAAAGCATCTGGTACATTAAGTAAACAGATTGTGAGTAATACATATTGTTCAGATTTTTATTAATTAAAGCTTGTCTGTAGACTTATCTCCTGTACTTAATATTCTTTTTTCTACTCAAGACCTTGCAAGGTTTATGGTAGGGGTGTTGATCACTGATTAGCTGGTCTCATGTTAATCTACCTCCTAAGAATTAGGGTTATAGTTCCAGCCCTGACATTAACTATTTAACTGTATTTCTGAAATAAGAATTCTAGGCCTGAATTTTGTTCATCTCTAAAACGAGGAGGCTGGAATAAATAATTCCTAAGTTTCCCTGTTGCTATAATATTTTATGATTCTAGTGTGTTTTTACTGAGTTATAGCAGATAGATCTTCATATCTTTAGAGTTTAACCTACTTCTCTATGGTTTAATTTTTATATTCCCTCTACTGTATTTCTTTTTCCTTTTTTCTTCTCTCTCTTTTTTTTTCTTTGACGAAAGGGGATAATTTCTATCATTTTGCAAACAAACCAATATCTCCTTTCTGACTTAGTGGTAATTCCATGATATTAATGCATCATACTTTAAATTAATCTGCATTGTTTTTAATCCTGAAATTCAGTAATAATGAAGAGAGTAATAATGAGGATAATGATGATTCATTTGGAGGCTTTCTGTGCCTCCAGGCCCCTGGTCATTGCACATGATAAAATACACCGCAATTAAAAATCAGATCAAGGTTTAATATGTTAAAAATACATCCTAGGAGTAAAACACATTTTTGGTATTCATTCCTACATTGAGCAATGAGCACTTAAAAATAAACAAAAATAATAGATTCATTAACCAACAACATAATCTTAATAATTATTAACTAGAAAGGAAATAAAATTAACTTGACCTTATCTTAGAAGGTTGTTGGGAATCTGCTTTGGTTTATGTAGATGGGAAATATGTTGTGAACTATTAGACCTCAGTTTCAGAAATCCAAACCGCCCTCAAACTTAGAAGTGAACCTTTGGCAAAGATTTAAAGTAAATGTGTAGTTGCTCTGAGCTGGTATATATTATTTAACTTTGAATTATTTTCATCTTTTTCTATTCAATTAATATATATATATATATATATATATATATATATATTACACACACACACACACATCTATTATGTGTTTTTCCAATGATTCAAAATAAAATCCAATTCATCACCCTGCTACTCCTCTGACATCACTTCCAATTAGTCCCCTCCTTTGTTTACTTTCCTCCAGCCACTCTGGAATCCTTTTATTTCCTTGAATACACAAAGCTTGTCTTTGCCTCAGAGCACTGTCCATGCTATTTTGGTCTGGAGCTTTCTCTTCCTACATGTTCCTATCCCCACCCCAAATTCTTCACTTGCCTGATTCTTCCTATCAACTTAAATTACACTTTCTATGATAATTCTTTCCTCACTACTCAGTGGATAGTGTAATAGATTTTCCCCATGCATTACTGTCTTGCATATCTATTAGCTCTTTTCATGGACTATAATTTGTAATTTTGTAATTATTTATTTACTTATTTAACGTCTGATTCCCTTAGGACACTGTAAGTTCCATGCGAGCCTGAAGGACCATTTCTATATTCCCCAGATTAACCATGGATGGGTAATGAATTAGTGATTCTACTGTGGTAAGTTTTGTAGAGTTTAGAAATGTTAGTTAAATATGGACTCTATTCCCAAAGAATTTATTATCTAGTAAAGAGATAAAGTCTGCACATAAATATCATTAAAAATATAGAAAGTAATTCAAGTCTCAAAAAAAGTGTAGACAAATGCTACATTAGTTTCACAGCCTATTGTGACAAATTACTAAAAACTTGTTGACTTAACAGAAATATATTCTCTCACAATTTTGAAGGATAGAAGTCCAAAATCAAATTGTCAGCAGAGCCAGTACAGGTAAAAAGTGGGTTTGGTAAGCAGGGGAGCATGGATTATTTCTGGGTGGGTCAAAGAGGGAAGGTTTCATGGAATTAATAGCATTTAAAATAGACCTGGAAGGATGGGTTAGATTTGCATATGGAAAAACAGAATAACGGAATTCCAGATGGCAGGAACAATATTAATAAGGGAGGCTGGTGGTGGTGGTGAGGAAATTTGGCCTGAGTGTTTGGTATATCAAACCATAAGAATAAGTCAGAAATTTGGTTAGAATTAGATTTTAGATGGTCATAAACACAGGCTAGAAATCGGTAATTAATCTAGAATTACTAAAGTTTTGTCTGAACAAAGTGATATAATCTTAGGACTCCTGCTTCAGGAAACCTAATGAGGCAGCAGTGTTTAGGATGAACTGGTCTCCCTTCCCCCTGTCTTCCTCAATTAGGAGATTATTGCAAGCAAGTGGACATGAAGACCTAAGACATAGGTACCAAGGAAGGAGAATGAACAATACCTGGCCACTTATTGAACACCTGAGGGTGGGGGGGAAAGCAAGAATGATATATTTTGAGTTGGGATCACCTGGACAATTGAGATGAAGAAAATTAGTATTGTCAAAAGGGGGATGATTAATTTTCACTAGGAGGATAAATTCAATTTTGATGTACTGACTTGGAAAAAAACAGTGTGATAGCTATTTGAAGATTTAAATAAGAACATTAGAAATACAAGACTGGAATTTGGGAGAGATATCAGGACTAGAGATATAAATGTGTGAGTTATCATTTGTGTAATAACTGAAGTCATACAAACTTGGAAAGCTGTGTCAGATGATGGGAAAGGTACGTATATGGAGTGACACACCTATTCATATTCTATCTTTTACATTCACCTGTTCTATGACCTGGGGCAAACTGCTTAATCCCTCCACAAAGAGGGAGAAAATGATATTATCCCCGAGTTGGGATTATGTGAGTATTTAAAAGACCAATCTTCTTGATATATGCTTTCATATTTTGGTGGCACAATTCCCAGTAAGAAATATATTTATTTTGCAATCCATTATCTTAAAAATATGTAACACACTCTTTTTATGAATTTCTCCCTTTGATACTATTTCATTAAAAGCATATTGACTGTGATCCTTTAAACTGATTCCATGACCTATGAATGGTTCTCAACCCACACTTTGGAAAACACTGGCTCCAACTAGCAACCTATCCTCAGATCACACCATTACTATTCACTGTTCCCTCAACTTTCATTTTCATTAATTCCTCTAATTGGGCTACTGTTAAGTATCAGATAATTTT
This sequence comes from Mustela putorius furo, assembly GCF_011764305.1. Lineage (NCBI taxonomy): Eukaryota > Metazoa > Chordata > Mammalia > Carnivora > Mustelidae > Mustela > Mustela putorius. Next base: position 39,831,762 of record NW_025421987.1, read on the forward strand.
TTGATGGTCCAAAGGAAATGATAAATATTTGCTTACTCTGCTGTACCCATTCAACATAACTGTCTTTAACTGTATTTATTGCCCAAACAGATTATGAACTCCTTGATGACAGGAAGTATGCATTATTTACCCTGGTAAAAAGATTGTTTATAAGAGGCACAGAATAAGTTTTAATTTATTGTTAAAGAGAAAAAAGTTCTGAGGAGATAATCTTGTTGGGCACCTACATCCAAGTCCCGGCGCTGGCATCCTCATGCTTCAATTCTTCCTTCTCTATATGCTAAAGCTTCCATGGAATTTTTAAAGGCAGAACACCATCTCCTCTTCTGGGCACAAAGACATAACCACTAATATTTTGTACATAGAAACTTGACCTTCTTCACAGTGGGGATGGGAAGGTTGGGAGGGTATAAAATAAATTTGAGGAAGTAACTAAGATATATCCAGGAGTTAGCTCTGGGTAAAATAATAGAAAAGTTCCTACGCTGGTCTCCTCGGATTGCTAAATGACAGAATCCAATAAAGGCAACCTGAAATAAATTACTAGGGCAAGTAATTCATTTTAAATTATTAAAGTTTATTTCATTTTTTTTTCAGACACTAAAAACTTTTCTCTGACAGAAATGACCTCTGGCAACAGTGACATTCTGACACCATGCGTGATGCACACTCTTGGGAAGTCTGAATTCCATGTCACAATGGCTCTGTTCAGATTACTGGTTTTATCGTGCCTGTAAGCACAATTAAACTACTGAAGTTTTTAATGGTCTTCTGTCTACTTTGTAAATTGTCATAAAGAATATTAAGTCAACCAAATAAATTTGCTTCTGTGTAACTCATTACACAACAAGAGGCATGATATCAAAATGTACATTAAAAATGAAAACAACAACAACCTTTTTAAGATAACAATGAATATTTCCAGAATACTCCTTATGTATTAATTTTGGGCTAGTCTGTGGAGGAGACTATAGCTCCATGGGTCTCATAAAATAAGCCTAAGGCAATTTGTTCCTCAGAAAACACTGCTCAAACACTGCTCAGACCTTTCCCACAGAGTAAAGACCAAAGCCCCAGAGTCTAAATTCAGGTCTATTCTCAAGCCTAGATGACTAAAGGATGATCTGCATTGGTGGTCATTATGGCTTGGGTAACTTGCATACCTTCCCCTGGGCCTCAATATAGTTATTTCAAAATTAAGATTATTAGGACTTCTGCTTCTTTTTTTTTTTTTTTAAGATTTTATTTACTTATTTGACAGCGAGAGATCACAAGTAGGCAGAGAGGCAGGCAGAGAGAGAGGAAGGGAAGCAGGCTCCCTGAGATCATGACCTGAGCCAAAGGCAGCGGCTTAACCCACTGAGCCACCCAGGCGCCCAGGACTTCTGCTTCTTACAGCTTTTGTACCTATAATGTTTGATGAAGCTCTACCCTTAAATCCTTTCACCTCAATTTTGTAATCTTAAAAAATATGAAATGTGTTTATAAAGTTCTTTGATATCCTTAAATGTTATTCAACATGATAACAGTACAATTCACTAAGCCTAAATTTTATCATTTTAGTTTTGCCTCAGAGGCCACGTTTTATGAAAGCTTTAATTTGCATCAGCTGTAGCTGATTTAATAAAAATGAAGGTACCCCTTTTGGAAATAAATTAAAATTGGTGGGGGAGGGCAGAGAACTTTATGCAAAGAACAAACAAACAACAAAACAAAACAAAAAATCACCAGGAAGCTAAATGTTGAAGGGGTCAGAAGGGGTCAAATCATTTTGAGTTCTGAAGAAAATTGTGGTCCTATTATGCTGAGAAACTGAGAAACTGGTCCTGGTTTTTTATGCGCCTGTTGAAGCTTCTAATGATGACTTCCCCAGGTTAACTGCCCAGATACCTATCATACCACATGCCTCTATGTGCCTCTTTCCTTCAAGCACAATTCACTGCATGGCAATTAAACCAACAGGTGAAGAGCCCATCCTGGAGTCAGGTAGGTTTATCTCTGGAGACAACTCCAAAGTATGGGATCTAAGACACGCAAATTAAATGGAAAACTATTGGAGATGATTTCACGGAAAAAAGGATATGATATGACTAGGCCCTCCTCATCATGGTGATGAAAAAGAAGTGTAAAGTCAATTAGGAGAAATACTAAGAGATGGACGCCTAATGTGATATGCTGGACAGTTGGTTTGCTTTGACAAATTCCTTTAAAATTGTCTTTCTGGGGAGCCTGGGTAGCTCAGTGGGTTAAGCCTCTGCCTTCAGCTCAGGCCATGATCTCAGGGTTCTGGGATTGAGGTCTGCACCGGGCTCTCTGCTCAGCAAGGAGTCCGCTTCCCCCACTCTCTCTGCCTGCCTCTCTGCCTATTGTGATCTCTGTGTCAATTAAATAAAAAAAATTTAAAAAAAATTTTAAAAAATAAAATAAAATTGTCTTTCTGACTGTCAAGAACTTTATTCAACCCCTCTTCACAATATATATTCTCTGACAAAATAAATCCTAAAGTTTATTAACACATTTTGTAATTGTATTAATAACAGTAACCATCTCTTCATTACTATTATTATGCTAAGCACTGGAGATTAAAAAAAAACAAGTCAGATGGGCGTCTGGGTGGCTCAGTGGATTAAAGCCTCTGCCTTCAGCTCAGGTCATGATCTCAGGGTCCTGGGATGGAGCCCCAGCATCAAGCTCTCTGCTCAGCGGGGAGCCTGCTTCCTCCTCTCTCTCTGCCTGCCTCTGCCTATTTGTGATCTCTGTCTGTCAAATAAGCAAATAAAATCTTTAATAAAAAAAAATGAGTAAGAAACAGACCCTGCTTTTGGAGACCTTTGAACTGTTGTAGTTATGACAAAAGCAACAACAAACGTCATTTATTCCCTCATACCAGTCAAGCACTGTGCTCAGTGAGCACCATGAATAAGCTCCCTTTCCATTTATCAGATACACTGATGGTGAGGTGATTTTGCTCTATCCATGCATCATCTCTCTCCTCCCACCAAAAAATGGACGTAGCAGAAATTCAGACCATACGTAGAGACGCTTAATTTCTGGACTATCTGCAGTCAACACATAAGCACTATAGCCAATAATGAAAGAGTATAGTGAATCAAAGTGAAAATGGAAGAAAGTGAATCACCTTTAATGCACTCTGTGGGACAGACACGGTGGCACTCTGAAAACCACGACGCAGTAGACCCTGCATTTGGCCTTCCAACAATGACTCAAGGAGATGGGTGTTATTTCAGTGTTTTAAGACTCTCTAAGGAAAGACCTTGCAACACATTAAACTGCAAAACTTAGGAAGACATCATAACCTTCTGGATTTCATTACCAAAACATACATTTTAATCTAAAATTAAAAAATAAAAAAGATTGACTTTTCTCATAGTATTTCACAACCTTTGAGTGCAGCATTAAAATGCTTTTCTTTTTTCCCCCACCAACTATAAGCTTCTGTTTTCTTACCCTGGGCGTCTGAATCTTTTATATGCTCGGGTTCTATTCACTGCCTGTTATTCAGACATTGAAATCCCAAGTGTTAATTGTTCTTCCAAGTACATTGACAAAACAGCAGCTAAATAAGGGTAGACCAGACTGTGGTAGACTCTGACATGCATTTATGGAACAATGGGGCTCTGAGAGACAGCCTTGTAGCTCACGGGAAGACATAAGATGTGCTATTTTGACTGCTTCATAGCAGAATGGGGAACACACGCACACAAGGGAATTATGCATTTTACTTAGTTTTGCCCAAAGTCCTCAAGGCAACAGAATCTTGTGATGTCATCATGAACTTTTTTCTCTCCATTTCCATTGACACTAAAGGCTAAAAATTTCTAATGACATCACAAAGGAAACAGGAATCTACTTTGATTCCATAAGAAATCCATTACCTTCAATGAGACTTGAACAAAAAAATGTGAGAATCCCTCCTGTCACGGTGTATGTCACTGTGCGGATGCACAGTGGGTGACACCCTCCCTAATGCAATTCAAACCAGGCAAAAAAAAAAAAAGATTCACAATTTAGGTTGAATAAAAAAGACATACTGAACATTGAGCCCAACAAATTTTCTTTTTTTATAGAAGGAAATCATTTAAACATATATTTCTTCAGGGATATTCAAATTTTTACTCATGCCTGGTTACTATGTTACCAATGTTTTTGTCTTTTCTTGGGTTGGTCACAAAATCACAGAGGAAGAAGGTACAGGAAGCTTTCACTTACAGGAATGCAGTGCAGCTCAGTCTTTTGTTTTTAAGGTGCAGTGATTTCAGTCTCTAAATGTAACTTCAGGCAGTCTGAAAAGAAACAGGTTAAAATCTCTTTCAGTTATAATTGGTATTTCAGATTTAATTAAAAATTAAACTTTCATAATGTTTCACCATCCAAAGCAATGCATTATCAGTCAAGCGTGGCTTTTTTTTTTTTTTTTTTTCTGTTAAGGAAAAAAAAAAACCCTCTTCCCAGAGTAGTTTTTTAATGAAAAGAAAAGGATCTAAAGAGGAAAAAAAAAAGCAATTCTGAAAAACAAAATATGCCTCCCTGTTTAGGACTTCATAATGATATGACTAGAAGCTCAATGCCTCTGAATTTCAGCTAAATTCTATCTGATTTTTAAAAACTCCTCAACAACAATTTCACAACCTAAAGATTACATAAAATGTTAATTTTAGATAATAAAGAATAAAATCTATTATCTGAATATACATGTTGAAGGGAAATTATGACTTCAAATAGAACTGGAAAAAAAAATGTTAGATCTACTACTTTTAAGTGGCTGCATTGGTGGTGGGGCAGATGGTGAAGCAGAGGTAAATGAACGTATTTAGCAATACAGAATGCCCATTGCAATGTATGGTGGGCTTAGCATGCCGGATACCACATCATATCTACATACATCTTATCAGTTGCTGCCGCTGCGGTGTGAAGCAGCATGAGAAGACCATCAGGATTTGAATTGGTTCCGTGGTTTTAAATAACTGAACCACATTTTTTAATATGTATTTTTAATCTTCAAATTAAGAGTCCAGGCATTAAAATCTCCAACTATGTCATAAATATTTGGGCTTAAAATGTCACACTATTTTTTCAATCCCTTCTTTCTTCATACAGCACCATCTCTAAATAAGATAACAGTTTAAAAAAAAAACAGACTAGATTAAGTCATCCCTATTTTTAGCTTTAGATAACTGACACTACAGGATTTAGAAAAATATAGCTTTCTCGTGTAAAATGAAGATAATACAATTATCTTTCTTTTACTTCACAACACAGTAGTACATTTTTTTAATATATTTGTAGCACTAAATGTGGTGTGTTTATGTCCACCTTCACATGAATGTAAGGTAATATTTTAATATCTCCATATATGAGAGCATGATCATAAATCACCCTTGAAATTGCATCTATTATTAGAAAATGCATCTCATCTGACTTATGAATTCTATTTTCTTTTTCCCTTCTAGTATAGGGAAGAATATTTTAGGTATTGTGTCTATTCGATATATATAGATTTTAAATGCAAACTGGTACAGATTCACTAAATCCATCCATGAATGGATCAGAAAAAAAATCACTGACATTGACTAACTAAACTTTTCCCCTGCTTCTCACATGCTTGAATTAGACTAAAAATGCACCAGTGTAAAGACAGAAATTATGGAGGCGTCACCAGGGACAACTGAATGAGAGGAGGGGAGTGCACATATTTCCTTATAAGGTAACAAAACATTCATAAATGAAACTGACAAAAATAACTCATGCTCAGAAATTATATGGATAACAATAATCCCCAATAAACAAGTCAGAAATACAAAAACTGCCCACCTCTACATAAATCTGAATCACCGATTGGTATTGTTCTACTCACCGCTCAAATATGGTTAGTGAAAAACTGATTCACTATCTAGTTCATACAGGGAAATGGGATGGAAACTAGGCTGCATATTTATATATAAACTATTTAACTGACAACTAGAAGTTCAGTTTGATCAGTCGGATTTTCTTTCCCTCAATTCACCAGATGTTGAGTTAACGGAACTATCCATTCAAAATAATCAAGTAATTTCTATGAACAGGCAGTCTGCTCTGTTACGTTCTTGTCTCGTCATGTATCCCTCATCCTCTTTGACCTTTCTCCTCACTTCTTTTTCCTGCATGTTTCTTCTTTACTTTCGCTTTCTTCCTTATTTTTTTCCCTCTCTTTTTTTTCCCCTTGGTGAGGGTAATGAAGCTCAAAAATAACATCTTGTATCCTGTTGAGGGAAACTTGGTCACAACTATCCTTCCAGATGACAAACTCATTCTTAAATGTCTGTTTCCCAATCCAAAGAAAACAGAGCAATTGAGAAAATAGAGACGCAACATCACTTACCACTACCAACACCACCACTTTTAATTCCCATGCTACATTCATCACAAGGAGGACTGAAGTTTATTTATATTATCCCCTAACCTCAAATAGGACCACAAATAAGACTAATAACAGGACCATTTTGTGGCACTCAGGCAAACGGCTGGGCAAAACAGATGGATCTTACTTTGCGCCAGGACTCAAAAAATACAGTCGCCAACTCACTGTTGGCGACTACATATCTTGGCCCAAAGATGGACCTGGAAGTGGGACCAGTTGTCTTTGATATGAATACTGTTCCTATTCATATCTGCCTCATGAGATAATCATTAACTCTGTCACTATGTAGTGGGGGTCAGTATTGGATAGAAACTGGAAAAATGGTCATTAAGGAAGTGAAATATTTTCAAGGCATGTCGGATTAGATTAGGGAGCACAAAGTCAGGGCTAGAACATTTTTGGCAATTCTCTCTACTTTTCAACTTCCTGTTTTTTACAAGTTCAGTACGGTACACTGTACCCACCTTTAAAACAGTAGATTTCCAGAGTGTGTGTGATCAATAAGAATAACTTGCTCTTGACATTTCAGGTCCCAAAATCTGTTAAAATTTTTTTAAAGTCACCCGGATCAATCTTGGTCATTATTATAATTAACCACCAGTGTCAGACTTCTTTAATCAGGACAAAACTATGTAAGGCTTTATAGATTACACTCAACACCCAGTGATGCACTGGGAAACAGCTCAGTCAGTAATCAATGCAAATTACAAAGCCCGGAAGAATGCTTCTCTTGGCAGAGACCCTTTAGCAAAAGAGTTGTACATTCTGCACTAGTTAGAGATTCTGAATGGCTTTCCAGAGAAGTGGCAAATGCATTATATTACAGTAACCTATCCTGTAACTCACAAGTCCAAAAAACAAAGCCCCAGACAATAAAGAAAACTGAAGGGGGGTGAGGAACTATAGATCGTAACACTGACTAGTAACATAGGGCTGCTACAGTCCACACTCTCCTTTTTTTTTTAAATCCTCACATGCATAGGAGTTTTAGATATCACCAAGTCACAAAACTTCAAGAAAAGAACAACAAAGCATTCTAGTTTAGGAAGTCTATGGTAATTTAGGTATTTCTCTTAATGTTCTCCCAACTATTCAGCATCGATTTTATCTTACCCAGATTGTTTTTGAGAGTTCCCTCACTTCTCTTATAATTTGTTCATTCTGATATTGCTCAGATGATTTTTAAGAGACAAGCCCTGTCTGTGGTCAGTGTAGAGTGAAATCATAATATTTTAATTATTTCTTTTAGTCATTTTTTTTTCACTTAAAAAAATTTACTATGGAAAATCTAAAACAAGTACAAGAGTAGAAAGCAGAGTAAATGAGCTACCAGGTACTTATCATCCACAGGCCATCTTTTTTTTTAAATCTACAGTCACCCACTTTCTCTTCCACTAGCTCATTTCAAACATAATTCCAGCTCTATCATTCTACCCACAAATATGTTAGTATGTAATACTAAAAAGTATTGGCCTCTGAAAATCATAGTATCATCTCCCACATCAAAAATAATACCAATTATTTAATATTATTAAATATCTTGGGTCAAATGATTGACTTTTGAATTCTTTTTGTCCTTTGTTCATTTTTATAGCTGGTTAGTATGAATCAGGATCTAAGTAAGATCCACACATTACATTTAAATCATAATTCTTTTAACTGATAAATCCCTCATTTTTAAAAAAATTACTTTTTATTTTGGGACAATTTCACATTTATTGAAAGTTGTAAAGTTAGTAAAGAGAATTCCTGTATTTTTTTCACTACCAAACATTAACATCTTATGGAATGATGGTAAATTTGTCAAAGGAAGAAATGAACATTGATACAATACTATTAAGTACATACTTTATATAGATGTTACCAGTTTTTCTGCTAATACCTTCACTCTTTATTCTAGGGTACCACATTGTGTTTAGTTGCCATTTCTCCTAACTCTTTTCTGATTTGTGACAATTTCTCAGTCTTTTCTTGTTTTTTATGACGCTGATAGTTTTTAAGAGTAGTGGTCAGATATTTTTTGTACTAATCTAAATAATAATTTGGATTCATCTGATGTTATTCATTATTAGATTGGGATTATAGTTTTAGCAAAGAATGAAAATGAATGAAGAGCTCTTCTTGTAACACCATATCAGGGCGTGCTTGATATACTTATCACTGGGGACGTTAATCTTGGTCATTTGTTTAAGGGAGTGTCTGCCAGGGTTTTCTCAGTTTAAATTAGCATAATTTCCCTTTTAACAGTCTATTAAGGTATAATTTACATAACATGAAATTCACCCTTTTACGTGTACAACTTAAGAATTTTAAATAAATTTAGAGTGATCAGTGGTGCCTGGGTGGCTCAGTGGGTTAAAGCCTCTGCCTTCGGTTCAGGTCATGATCCCAGAGTCCTGGGATAGAGCCCAGCATTAGGCTCTCTGCTCAGCAGGGAGCCTGCTTCCCCCTCCCTCTCTCTCTGCCTGCCTCTCTGCCTAGGTGTGATCTCTTGTCTGTCAAATAAATAAATAAAATCTTAAAAAAAAAATTAGAGTGATCATCACCAGTTTTAGAACATTTTTGTCACCCGAGAAAGATCTTTCATGTCCTTTGGTAGTCAACCCACTCTTATCCCAGTCCCAGACAATAACTCATCAGCTTTCTGTCTCTAAACATTTACTTTTTCTTGACATTTCATATAAAAGCAATCATACAATATGTGGTGTATGCATGTGGCTTATCATGATGTTTTTCAGATTCATCTATGTTGTGGTATGTAGCAGTACTCTGTTCCCTTTTATGGACAAATGGTCTTCCATTGTGTGGATGTACCACATTTTGTTTATCCACTTATTAGTTGATGAACATATGCATTGTTTTTATTTTTTGACTATTATGAATAATTCTGTTCTGAACACTGAAATATATACAAGTCCATGTGTGGACACATGTTCTTACTTCTCTTGAGTAGATATCTAGAAATGAAATTTCTGGGTCATAAATCATGGTAAGTTTATTTTAACTTTTTTAAAAAATATTTTTCAAAGATTTATTTATTTATTTTGAGAGAGAGAGAGAGAGGCAGGAGCAGAGGGAGAGAAAATCCCAAGCAGACTCCACACAGAGTGCAGAGCCCAATAAGGGGCTCGATCTCACTACCTGAGCTAAAACCAAGAGTTAGAGGCTTAGCCAACTGTGCCACCCAGGTGCCCTAGTTTATTTTAACTTTTAAGAACTGCTAGGCTATTTTCTAAAGTGGCTGTACCATTTTAAATTTCAACCAGCAATGTATGAGGGTTCCAATTTCTCAGCATCCTCACTAATACTTGTTATTGCATGCGTACTTTTATTGTATTCACTCTAGTTAGCATAAAGCAGTATCTCTCTGTGGTTTTAACATAATTTTTTAAAGGATTGATGATATTGAGCATCTTTTCACATTCTTATTAGTGATTCTTATATCTTCTTTGGTAAAATATTTATTCAAAAATTTTGCCCAATTTTTAATTGGGTGTCTTTTTGTTATTGAATAATACTTTATGTATTATGAGGACAAAGACCCTTTATCAGATATATATTTGCAAATAATAAATCTTGCAGGGGCACCTGAGTGGCACAGTTAGTTAAGCGACTGACTCTTGTTTTCAGCTCAAGTCAAGGTCATGAGGTCAAGCCCCACGTTGGGCTCCCTGCTCAGTGGGGAATCTGCTTCTCTCCCTCTTCTTCTTTCTCTGCCCCTCCTCCTGATCACCCTCATAATCTCTCTCTGTCTAAAATTAAATAAAACAAAACAAACAAAAAATCTTGCAAATTTTCTCCCACTTTTTATTTCTTTAGTGGTATCTCTTAGAGTATTAAGGTTTTAAATTTTATTAAAATACAAATCATTATGTTTTTAATTTTTGTATCATGGTGCCATATCTAAGAACCCTGTGTAGCTCAAGGTTATGAAGATTCTTCTCGTGTTTCCTTACAGAAGTCTTAAGTTTTAGCTCTTACATTTAGGTCCATGATCCATTTTGAATTAATCTTTATGTATGGTTTGACATAAGGCTAGAAAGTTATTTTTTTCATATAGCTCTAGCACCACGAATATTCATTTATATTTCATATAGTCCTAGCACCAATTGTCCTAATATTATTTACTGAGAACAACAACAAAAAACTATTTCTTACCCTATCAAATTGCTTTGGAACCTTTGTCAAAATCAATTGACCAAAAACATAAAGGTTAATTTTCTGAATTTACAATTTCATTACATTGATTTATATGATAGTACTATACTCTTCCTTAAAATTAGTGGTATAGTTCATCTAATTTTGTTTTCCTTTCCAGAATTATTTTCACTGTTCTGGATTCTTTGCATTTTCTTATAATCAGCTTGTCAGTTTCTACAAAAATGCCTTTATTCTTTTTGATGCTATTGTGAATAGAATTTTTTTTAAATTTCATTGTTCACTGTTAGTATATAGAAATAAAATTAAAATTCATATAATTATAAAATAACACATATTTGGTATTATAATATTATATAATTTTTGTATAATTACAAAATAAAATTTGAAAACTTGCGGAAGTCATTTATTTATGTGTATGAATGCATTCCTTCAGCCTTTCTACATAACTTATTTTCTGAAAACAAAAAGTGATAACTTTTTACCTTCTAATCTAAATGCCTTTGATTTCTTTCTTTTCCGTCTGTTTTTTCTTTCCTTTTCTTGCTTTCTTTCCTCTCTTTTTCTTTATATTTATTTATTTATTTTCATCTTTCTGGACAGACACCCTGGTATAACGCTGAATAGAAGAGGTGAGATCTGACAACCATGCCTTATTCCCAAACTCAGGGTTAAACCAGCTAGTCTTCCATCATTAAGTATGATGTTAGTTGTAGATCTTGCATAGATGCTCTTTATCAGGTTACAGAAGTCCTCTTCTAGTTCTAGTTTGTTGAAAGTTATTGTCAAAGATGGTGAATTTTCTCAAACGCTTTTTGTGTACCTACTGCAATAGTCACAGGGTTCTTTCCTTTATTGTACTAATATGGTATATTGCATTAATTAATTAATTAATGTTTACCAAATTTGCATCCTTAGGATAAATCCTACTTGCTCGGGTTGCTATATTTGATTTGTGAATATTTTGTTGAGGACTTTGGTGTCTATATCATGAGGGATAATGATTTCTTAAATACGTTTGTCTGGCTTTGGTCTCAGTATAATATTATTGTCATAGAATGAACTTAAAAAAAATGTTCCTTCTCCTATTTTCTGAAAGAGTTTGTGAAATACTGGTATTGTTTTTCTTTAAATAATGGATAGGATGCAGTGAAGATATCTGCATCTAGAGGTTTCTTTGTGGGATGACTTAATCAAAAATTCCATCTCTTTGCTATTATAGATCTATTCAGATTCTCTATTTCTTCTTGAATCAGTTTCAGTAATTTGCGCATTTCCAGTAATTAGATAATTTTAGTAAGTTGTCTTAGGAATTTATTGATTCATAGTATTGACTTTTAATCTTTTTAATTTCTATGGAGTTGGTAGTGATGTCCCACTTCTATTCCTTATTTCGGTAATCTGTTATCTTCTCTACTTTTTCCTTGGTCATTCTATCTACACATCTGTCAATTTTATCGGTCTGTGCAAAGAATCAGCTTTTGTTTTCATTGATTTTTCTCTACCATTTTATTGTTTTCTATTTCATTGATTTCTGGCTTAATCTTTATTATTTTCTTCCTTTTTCTTGAATTGAATTTTGTTATATATTTATACCATATCTATATTTATCTATGTAATAATATTATAAGTGCAAATTATTTGCTTGGGTGGATTTTAGTTACTGTTGTCATTTCCTTTCAATCTAAACGATTTCCTTTAGTATTTCTTGGAAGGCAGGTCTGCTAGCAACAAGCCGCTTCAGACTTTGTTTATGAATATAAATGAATATATAAATTAATTAATATAATATTTCATTTTCATTTTTGAAGAACAGTTTTGCTAAAAATAAAAATTCTTGATGGTCACTTTAAAAATCTTTTTCCTTCAGCACTTTGAATAGGTTGATCCTCTGCCTTTTGACTTGACTTTTAAGTTTCTGATAAGAAGTCAAATGTTAATCAGAATGTTGTTTCCTATATTGAATGAGTCTTTTTTCCTCTTGGTGCTTTCAAGAATTTATCATTTTCTTTGTCTTTCAAAGTTTGACTAGAATGTATCTATGAATGGATCCTTTTGCATTTTTCATACCTGGAATTTGTTGAGCTTCTCAGATGTGTGGATTAATGTTATTCATCATATTTGGCAAGTTTGGGGCTATTATTACTTCAAATATATTTTTTCCATCCTTTCATTTTATTCTTATCTCCTTTTCTGTTATTCACATGTTAGTATGCTTGATGGTATTTCAGATCTCTGAAGCTCTATTTCTTCTTTTTTTTTTGTTTTGTTTTTGAGATTAGGTAATTTCTATTGATTTACTTCAAGTTCACTGATTCTTTGTTTTCCCATCTCAAATTTGCTCGAGTCCCTCTAGAATATTTTTCATTTTAGTTATTGTGTTTTGAACTCCAGAATTTGTTTCTTGGGTTAAAGCCTCTGCCTTCGGCTCGGGTTATGGTCCCAGGGTCCTGGAATGGAGTCCTGTCCCTCTACTCCACAGGGAGCCTGCTTCCCTTCCTCTCTCTCTGCCTGCTTATGATCTCTGTCAAATAAATAAATAAAATCTTTAAAAAATAATTTCTATCTTTATATTGATTCTCTTTATTTTAAAATTGTATTAATAGTTTATTTAATTATTTAACATAGTTTCCTTTAGTTATTTGAATATATTTATAATAGCTGCTTTCAAGTCTTTGACATCTGCTCTTCCTCATCCAACCTAGAGACAGTTTCCACTGACTGCTTTTCTATCGGTCATACTCCTATTTCTTTACATGTCTTATGGATTTTTTCCTTGCAAGTTGACACTTTATACAATACATTATAGCAACTCTGGCTCCTGATTTTTCCCTCCAGGAGATAGCTGCTGTTATTACTACTAATTTGTTTGGTGATTTACCAATCTAATTCTGTGGGGTCTATCTCCTTCATGCTGTGTAGCTACTGATATCTCTGGTCAGTTTTTATAATTCCTAATTTTATTTTTTAGTTAAATAATTGCCTCTGTGTCAGCACAGTTTGCAGTTAACATCTAATGATTGGTCTGGAGTTGTACTCAAACACCTTGAGGGCAATAAGCTAACTCCTTTGCTGATATATGTGTATGGGTTGGAAATGCATTCAAAGTTCAGGCACTTTACATGTTTTCCTTGGCTCTTACTTTTCACTGGAATCACTCTTCTCTCCACTTTGCACAAGGTCTTAGGGTTAGCCTTGGGCATGTAGATAACTTGGACCCTCTCTGGTCTTTCCTGGAGTATGTGCAGACTTCCAAACTACCAGGGATATGTGCTTTTCAATGCCTACTATAGCAGTCTCCTTTTCCAATTCTCCCTGTTAAAGTTCTGGCAATTGGCCAGTCTACTGCTTGCCTCTATCTGAATTACAACTTCAGGCTAGTTGTAATGTTTATCTTCCCTGTTTATTTGCCACTGAGATTGCTGCTGTTTGTGACACCTAGGGACATGTGGTTTTTCATGTTCTATTCCATCATCAAGTCAGCCTATTTCAGCAGGAAGCTGTGAGTTTTCATGGTTTGGCCTGGCCGGGTAGGTCTATTGTGCCAATGGAGTTTGGGAAAGGGTAAGCCGTGGAGGTAGTCCCAGCTAAAACACCAGATCTCATTTATGCCTGTTGCTTAACCTCTAGCATGTCCCCTTCTACCCTCAGAAGTATCAAGTTTGGGTGGTATAATTTATGATCTCTTTTATATAGTGAGCATAAAAAACTTATGATATTCCTTCAGCAAATAACCATTGCCTAATTCTATTTCTTGTAATGCAAGATTTGGAAGCCAGTTGCAGGGGTGTGTGTATGGGTGGGTGGGGGAGGTCCAAACTGCCATTGAATGGAAGTTTCCATGATGGTTACATGTGAATAGGAAATCTTCAACCTGCCTGTTCCACTATACCTCTAAAAAGTCTAAAAATTCTATAGGTTAGTAATTTCTACCAATCATGAGAACTGGGAGGTGGATGGAGAATGAGTATGAGGGTGAAATACTTCGCCCTTAGGAGATTAAGAATTCTGCATGACTTTACAGAGCTTAGAGAAACCACACAATGAAAAGAGCTAGCATTTCGTGGTTCATAGTTGCTAGAAAATTTGGAGCTGGACGGAGCTAGAATAAACTCATCCCAAACCATCTAGACTTAATCTCATACCAAACAGCAGCTAAGCAATCTCTCTAAACAGGTTCAAATACTTAAGTGAATCAAGTTAGTTTTTGCAATTTACTCCCTCACAGTTTTGTGGTATGCCCAGGCTATATCTCCTTAGGAACATAATAAAAGGATATGTTTCTCTGGGCACTTAAATAACTCTTGTAAATCAGAAAGTTCCCATATTGAAATAGGGAGTAATATGCACCTTAAAAATGATTTTTGCTTTACATAATGATCCACAATAAAATTCCCTTGAGAATAGATTCTCCTAGAGCATTTAAATTATGAATAGATTTACAAAATCACTCATCACATAAAATGAGATAAACATGTAGTATCTGCTCCTAGGATTTTCAAAACTTTTTTTTCATAGAGACTGAAAGGAAAGGGAAAATCAGCAAACTTTGTGCAATAGAAATTTAGAATGTATGATGCATTAACTTTGAATATCGTACTGATGTTTTTGGATCGACATTAATCCCTTACATTTACAAAGTGTTGAAAAAATCAAAGTATTCACCAAACTTCATCTCATGAAAATGTCGTAATAATTCACCTTTAACCCAAGAACTTGTAACAGCAAATATTAGCACTTCTATTTGGAAAACAAAGAATCTAATCATAAAATAAAGCATGGAACATCACATAAATTGCTTAAGGACACAAGAAACTCTGGTGATGTAGTATGTGATAAAATTCCCTTACCTTGTAATATGAGAATTGCAATATGCAATATTTAAGCTATAGCAAAGAAGAAATTGGAGCCTCCATCTCCCACTTGTTCATATATTAGAGCAGAATAAAAACAAAATGTTTAAAGAGATTTTTTTGGTCCTATGAAATGACACTTCTCAAGCTAATTTCTCAGGTAAAGTGGGTGGACATTTTTTTGACTGTGTGTTTTTGAGAGACTTTGCAATTTCTATAATAGAATTTCAACCCAACCCCTAACTTGAGTATTGTTTCTGCTATTAACTAACAAAAACAGCTGTTGTTCCAGTGATACAATCTAGAATTCACTGTTGTCTGCTAACAGTTACAGGCATAACTTAGAAAAATATTATCTATAAAAATTGCAGCTCTTCCATTGGAGGTTAGATCTAGATATATTCTAAAATCTTTCTTCAAACTATATCAGAATGTAGTGTCATCTACCTGGTCTGTATCTTATAAGACTGAGAATACCAAATTGCACATCACTGAGACGTTATCAATCTATATTGAGAGCTATAATAGAGGTATACCTATAAAATATTCTTGGTTTCTCATAAAAGTGAATACTGATCATGGTATTCATGGTGACCCCTTTATATACTGAAGAGTATGAGAGGAAGGTAGTTCTTTCTAGTCTGAGTATCAGCAATGTATTTCTTCAAAACATATGTTACATATTTATATATTTGTAAATGTATATAAAACTCTTCACAGGATTTTAAAAAAATATATAGGTCTAATTCTTATGTTTTTCCCATATGTTTTCAGTTTTCAATTTGTATCATATACTTTATATTTTATTTACCTTCACACACACACACACACACACATACAAACACACATTTATAACACGTACCTATCCTTTTAAACCACATTTCTTTCTTTTCAGAACAAGGAGCTGTCCATCTATATCTCTTTTAAATCTACCCTTTTGTATATCAAGCCATCTGAAGTTATAAGAATATACCCCCAAATTTTAGATGCAATTTCAAAATGCAACCTAGATCATTCAGGAGCCAGACTTGATAAACTCATCTATGTTTGTGGTAACTTTATTTCATTTCCTTCTACCCTCAGTGCTATTCAAATCAGGTATCTGAAGCAAAGTAATAGATTTGTATCATCAGGGTCCCAGACTAACTTAAACCTTAGATAAGCATCTTTTTGCTAAGTCACCTGAAGGTGATTCTTGGCTTTCTATGCAAGAGAAGAACAATTTGGAACCTATAGAGCAACAGCAACTATTTTCAAATCATTAATAAAGCATATAACACAGGGCAGCTAAGACTGAGTGTGCAGGCTTTGCCCTGTACAAGGGCACCCAATCTAGAGGTGTGCTCCACTCTAGAAGCCATGCTCCCTGGCCCAAGATACATCTGTTGGAGCAAATTTTTTTATAATTTGTACAAAGGTTCTGAAAGAGGTCACATTTTTCTAAATTGTACTAACCCTCTATGTAAGTAAGAAGCCCAGTATAATATACTTCTATAGAATTTCTAACAATATTTCTATTCCATTAATATTTAGCTGGCTCTATAGCTGCTGCATGTCACATGAATATTCAGGTAAGCCTCCTAGTAATGCCCTCACCACATGAACTTGAGTCCCCATGACTTGGGCTAAACAAGATGTTAATTATATATACAGTTCTCAGGGAAACTGATTTTGAAACAGAACAGGAGAAAAAGGATGCTTCTAACACGGTCTTTCTCCATAGATGACAACAACATATATCAGATCATATTTTCACTTTAGTGAAGCTTTTCTTCCTAAGTGGAGTGAAAAAGTGGGTACAGAACATAATGTTACTCATATTATTACTATTTCCTTAATTAAATAGTCTTCAGTTTGGAATTTTCAAACAATGAGAAAGTGATAACAAAACTTAATAAGCTCTGAGACAATGGATTATTTGTGTAATGGAATACTTTGCCTTTAAATTTAGCTCGTGGCTTCCACTCTCCCTGGGAGACTTTATATAGTTCATTCAATGAATTATTTGCAAATGGGGATAACATAAAATACATAACACATTTTTACATTAACTTTTTCTGGCTACAAAATTAATACATGCTCATTGGAAAAAGGGGGAAAAAAAGGAAAGTATAAGAAAAAAATTACAAACACCAGAAAGTCTGATCACAGAGACGATCAATTACTACTGGCATGTCAACATTTCATCAAACGTGACAAATTTTAATCTCAGTTTCGCTTCTTCTTTTTCTTCAGCACATCACTCAGTTGCCTCCTATTCCCCCTATTTGGTATGTACTCAAGCAGTAATGGTTATTTTCTACAAACTAATTGAGCAATTAACCAAGTACCATTGTATTTCATAGGTCTACTATTATTACTCATGCTTATTATTATTCATTCTTGTTGCTTACAATTACATGAGTTAGCTTTTATCCGATCATGTCCTATGAAGATTATCTTTTATACATAACATAGTATGACATTACACAAGTGTTAGACCATTTCTACTCCATAATGCAGATGTTAGAAATAGCTTCCTTAACCAATGGAAAACAAAAATAAGATGGTAAATTTTATGTCAAAAAGTCAAATATTGTATACAGAGACCAAAAAGAAATTACTTTAGATAACAAAGTTGTTTATTTTTATTTTTACCATATTTACCACAATACTATAATATTAGTAAGGAAAACTGCAAGTTAGTTATGCTTATAAAGGTAAAGCACTATAAAAACCCGAAAGCATATATCTCAAGAGTCTAATCCAATTCTATCTGTGAGCTCTGTCATGTAGAATTACATCATCTCCCATGGCTCAGATTATCTCCAATTCATAAAACGCTTTAACAAAAACTGTTACGAAGTGAGTTCTATTATATATTCACATAACTTCCTTCTCACTTTGGTTTAGCATGGAAATACACAATATATCAATATGTGTTTCATTAAGACAGTTGTTTCGATACAGTAACAAGCTGGGCAAATAGAGGAAGTGCGCTGGGTATAATTTATTTACATTTTAATAAGACCTCAGATGAATGATACCACACAGGAAGCTCACAGTGAGGCTAGGGAGAATGGTAGCTGAAAAAATGCCTTGAAGTTTGGAAGCTGTAAGTATTACTTAATCAATAGTATTACTTCTGAATTAAGATAGTATAACAGTTCCACTGGGATAGGTATTGTGGTCTGTGACAAACATTATGCAATGCAGGCATTAAAAATTGAGGGGGATATAAATTTTCCAAAATATGAAAAAATTAAGGTTATAAGTTGAACATAGATCAAATGACAAAATTTAAAATAAATGTCCCCATGATATAAAAATCTAATCAAAGCCCAAAGGATAGGACTCTACTTCCTTAATGTACCAAAGATTACTGCTAAAATTCCCATTTAGTAGAGATGCTAACTTCATGTTAGCATTTGAATTTCTCCTACTTTACATGTTAATTCTTTTGTGAACAGTTCTAAAAATCAGGGCAAGTTTTTTAATGAAATAAGAGATTCCAAAAGCAATGATTTTCAGCCTACAATTATATTGGCCTGTACTACTCCTATTTCCAAATGCTGAGCAGGGTCACCTTTGTGTGAGACAAATTATCACTGGTAATATTTCAGAAATTAATGTGCATGACATTTGTCTATCTGGTGTTGTTCCAAAGAGAATTTTAAAAATCTTGCAAAAGTAAATATAATTTTTAAGCAGCAAGGCAAGAAATAATTGTAAAGGTACAATAGTATAGGAAAAGCATGAAGAAGTCAGGGTGAGGTCAATATACAAAAGGTATGTTGTGAATTGTAATACATTTGCTTAAATATAAAACAAGAATATGACTGTATTTATATTAGCTACTATAAAAATAAGTATTTCATTAGGATGTGTGTTTTTGCATTTTTTCCTTGTTTGTGTCTTATCTACCAACTAGAAAGTAAGTTCCCTGACAGTGTATGATTTATGTTTTTCTATACTACAATTCGTAACAACTAGCATGATGCTGATGAGAAAATTGATTCTTAATCAATATTTGCTGTTTTGATTTGAGTGAAACATAAAGAATCAGGTCAAAAAAGTAAAGTTTTAAATAGCAGATGTTCATGCATATTGTATAAAAGAACAAAAGAAAGAATTCTAAAAAATAAAGTAAATTATGCTAAAGTACATTGAAGCAATACAATAAAAAATAAACTTCAATTGAAAATAAATCAATCTAAATGTATACTTAAATCCCACAGATAATGCAGAAGACTCCCAGAGAAATAAAAACACAATGTTGCCATCATGAAAGTGATGGGTCCCAATATCTCATATCATTTCTGTAATAAGATATAAGAAGTGATATCTTATATCTTATATATGATTGGAAATTCCATTTTCTTGATTATATAGAATGTAAACAATCTATATTATAGAGAGTTATACATTTTTTGAGACATTATTAAGCTTTATAGATTTTTTTCATTAGAATCTGAACACTTCAGATATAAAAACCCATAAGTTTGATTATAAATAATAATTTTACTTTTAGCAATTTTTAAAGTCCACATTTTGACATGGTATACAATTAGGTTATAAAAGCCTTCAAAGTGTTCTTCATAAAATACTAAATGTGATGTTTTTCTAGTAATGTAAGGGCAATTTAATAATGGGAAGTTAATTACTATAAATCCATTGCTAAATTATCATGTTCTGAATTATCCTATGTTTTTAAAGAAAGGGAATATGCATCTGAATTCCAATGCTCAGCAAACAATTTCTGGCACATAGTAAGTACTGAATAAATATATGTTAGAACTGCTCTGGGTTGAAAGAGACATCACAATAAAAGTCTATGTGCATCAGTTAGAGTTTAAAAATATTTATCCAAAAAGGCACTTCAACATTCATATTTAATAAACAATGGGTCAGAAATAGTATTCTAATCCAATATGAAAAAGAGTATCTGTCTCAAATCAACAACAAACACCCACCTTAAAACTTTGAAAAAAAAAAACAAAAAAACTAGAGACATTACCACATAATCAAGAACAAGGATACTTGAGTCTTCGTTATTACTTAGCTGTTGTAGAAATTCTAGTCATTGAAGTAAGACATTAAAGAGAAATAAGGAAAAAAAGAAGATATCTTGAGTCATCATTGCTTGCAGATAATTGAGTGACCTTAAAAACTTGAGAAAACTTCTAAAAATTATTAAAATTATTAAGAAAGTTGAATAAAGTAGCTAGGTAGTAAATATCATACACTGCTATATGATGTATAGGAATGTTGTTAGAATAAATCCTAAGAATTCTCATCACAAAGAGAAAACTTTTTTTGCATTTTCTTTCTTTTCTTTTTGTTGTATCTATGAAAAGATGGATGTCAGCTGAACCTATTATAGTAATCATTTTAAAAATTCATGTAAATCAAATTATAACAAAACCATTATAAAGAAGATATGTTTTTTCTTAACCAAACAATTAGTAAATGGAATATTCACAAATAAGGACAATAACAAGAACACAGCATGCCTACACTTAAGTATAACAAGAAAAAAAAATATTATAAAGAATTTGGGAACCTATATGAATAGAAAGACATAATGTATTTATGTATGAAACATCATATAAATAGAAACATAGGATGTTTCTGAATGTGAAGACAGTATTGCAAAGATACTAATTTATAGGTATTGCAAAGATACTAATTTATAGGTTTAATAAAATTCCAATAAAAATTCCAACAGAACATTTTTATGAACTGAATGAGGTAAATTAATCTTGAAGAATAAGTAGATAACAATAGTCAGAGTATTTTTGAAAAAAAGAAAAATAAGGAAGGATTTGACTTAGCAGATGTATAAACTTACTGTGAGGCAATAATGGAAACTTTATGGAACCAGTGGAAGAACAGATAATTCAAAAATAGATCCTAATGTTGATAAAAATTAGTAAGCAATAAATATGACACCAAAGGCTAAATGGGGTTGGGACAAACTGATTAACTATTGAGAGCAAACTCAAGATGTTTATTGCATACCTTAGACTAAAATAAATTCTGGAAGGAACAGAGTTAAAAATACAAAATAAAGGCATAATGATACTAGAAAAATGGCAAATTTTTATCTGATTTTAAGCTGATGAAAAAAGATGATAAAAGCAAAGGCCATAGTCATATGGAAAAAAATAAAATAGAATTGATTGTACAAATACGTAACATTTTCAGGATTCCCAGGGTGGCACAGTCTGTTGAGTATCCTTCTCTTGGTTTTGGCTCAGGTAGTAATCTCAGGCTTGTGATCTCAGGGTCATGAGATAGAGCCCAGTGTCAAGCTTCCCACTCAGCATAGTGTTTGTTTGGGACTGTGACTCTCTCTCCCTCTGCCCCTTCCTGCTATGCACTAACATGCATGCTCTCTCTCTCTCTCAAATAAATAAATAAATCTTAAAAAAAATACTTAACACTTTCTCACAACAAAAACAATTAAATGGCATATAAAAATTGGTTGAGCTGCATTATGTTTGACAAAGTAGTGACTTAACATTTCAAAAATTTTGCAAATCATCAAGACAACATGAGTAAAGAACATGAACAAACAATTTATAGAAAGAAGAAAATGGCAAATAAGCATATGAAAGACATTTCAGCTCCATATTAAGAAAAATGATGCTAATTAAAATAAAATAAGCCAGGTTTTTGTGTCCTGCTAAATTAGCAATATTTACAAAATAATACTATTCAAAGCAGGTAAGAGTGTTCTTAGAAAAGCACTCACATACAATTTGGAAGGAGTTGACAAGAGAACCTTGAGACGTTTACCTCCTCTAACCCAGAAATCAACCTTCTAAAAAAAATGCTGAGAACATAATTCAAGATAAAAGTGTATATATAAGAATAGCCCTCAGAGCAGTAGGAATACTGGTGGAAAATAACCTACATATCAAATATGGAGAAGTTTAAATTTTTTGGTACATAAATAAGGTATAATATTATACAACCATTAAGAATGGGTATTTTTTGACTGAGAACTAATAACATAATTAATGCTACTTGAAGAAAACAGAATATAACTATATGATCCAAATTCTTACTTAAAAATAGGTACACATACACATCCACTTAGAATGTACAAAAAATTGGAAGGAAGCAGAACAAAATCTTAGAATTGTTCATACTTGGTTTAAATTTATGTGCTATATATTTTTTCTATTTCCATAATTATATGCAATGAGTATACTTTACCTTTTAATCTGAAAAACAAACAAACAAACAAACAAACCCAAAAAACCCTTTATTTTAAACCTAAAGTGAATTTATATGTATTCAGTCAGAACCCACTCAGGGGAAAAAACCAACCACCAATAAAAACCATTTTTCCTATACATACAGAATTACTTTGCTCATTCATCTATGGATCTCCTTAATTCTGAGTATAAGGAACCCCTACTGAGATACTTTATTTTCTTATTTTTATTTCCAAAGAACATCATCTTTTCCCTGAACTAAATTAAAAATCAAAGAAAATAAAGTTACTCTAAAGTACCATGTTTGACCTCAGGGTGCTTCCAGTACTTTGATAGTCCTTTCTCTGACCACTTCAAGATGAAGTTTACCTATTTTGTTATTAACTATTTTGATATCAAGTTCAGTAATATTCAGTCTGAGAATGTGTATTTAGTCCATTTAGCCAACACCAAAGAGTTACCTTCAACCAACTGTGGCCAACACAGTGAATAGTGCATTTGATTTTCACATCTCCTTTGCCCGGAACACCAACCATGCTGAATATTCTGAGAGTAACAATGGATGGGACTTGGATTTTTCATCAGTGCTTAAAAAATAGCTGCCAAAGTCAAGACATGCAATAACCTACTAAGTAAGTTTGCTGGCTCCATATTGTGTTTGAAGGCACACCCCCTCCAAACGTCTGCACTCACCATCTGCTACTCAACTGCAGAATAATGCACTCAAGTCTGGTGTTGCTTGGCATAGGCAAGGATAGTCAATGTCCAACTCCATTCAGACATGTGCACCATATCAGGAACCTTATGACACAGTCCTCAACATCAATGCAGCACTTTCAAGCCCCACTGCACATCAATCAAGTTTGTATGACAGTCAAGCTGATAGACAAAACCTAAGCCAACCTTAAACACCTACTGTGCATGGATCTCTCCTGTTTGCCTGCCGCTCACCTTCTATTAAGATGATAGCTTTGGCCTAGTCTTCCATGCCAAAACAAGTCCATGGAGTCACTCTGGCAAGAAGAAGGGTCTATATCAATGTCAACAAACAAGTTCCTTGCTGCCGACCCTACCATCTGTGCTCCTGCTTCCCACCTACCTTACTTTATGTGGACCTTGATGAATGGGATTCTAGTAGTCCAAGATTCTAATTTAGCCAGCCTTTGCAGATGGGGTCAACATGACTGCCCTCTGGCCAAACACCCAGGGTGACATAGCTGAAGGTTACCTGGAGAGTGACTTTTTGCACATTTGATATAGAAATAAAGCAAATAAAGATGTTCCTCTCAGTTTTTGAGTTTTGGGTTTGTGAATAGAATGATGTGTTCAGTGCTAAAAATGAAGACGATTTCCCTTTAAATTTTTTATAAATATTAAAAATGCTAAATGATAAATTCTATTTCAACACTATAGATAAGAGAAATAAGGTAAATAAAATAAAACAGGTTGTTTTAAAGTATTTACAAAGTTTGAGAAAATGACTTGAAAAAATCTCAGAAATATGTAGAAATAAGACTTTATAATATTAGTAGAGAAACTGAAAATTTCAATAGGCATTAGATGCAACAATATTAGAGAATAGAGTACACGCTAAATGGAGAATAATAGCTTTCAGACCTATCCTCCAGAAGTTGTAAAGCACTTGCAGTCTTCATGGTTGAACAGCAGAAGTGGACATAATTTTAAATATGAATAGTTTCTGGAAAAATCAAATTTTTTTATCTTAAAAAAGACATATGAAATTCAATAAATCAATACTGTCTTAAAATTGTAATAAATTATTTTTGTGAACACATTGGCAAATATTTTCAATTAGGTCATTAAAAATGCATTTTAGACTGAACCTAGTGACATATAAAACCAACAGAAAATCTCAGGAAATACCACCGTTTCCATCCCAAC
The DNA here is from genome assembly GCF_011764305.1 of Mustela putorius furo. Classification (NCBI taxonomy): domain Eukaryota; kingdom Metazoa; phylum Chordata; class Mammalia; order Carnivora; family Mustelidae; genus Mustela; species Mustela putorius. Next base: position 39,856,298 of record NW_025421987.1, read on the forward strand.
TCAATTTAATATAATGATACAATGATATGGGTTTATCTTACATTCAAGGGAAAATAAATGTATTTCTGCAATGGTCTCTGGACTCACCAAAAACAAAACTCTACCCTAAATTCAAAAGACAGCATCACCTAGGCAATTTAAATAAGTAATAATTATAAGGCAAATCTTTACCACATAAATAATGAATGTGAAAATATGTTACACATCATAAAGCATCATACACAGAATTATTCAGAGCATCTATCTCAGGGCTTTGTACATTAAACACTTACTAAACGTTTGTAGAATTGATTAGAATTTAATTGAAAAGAGAAGTATAATGAGACTTCTATAAGTAGAATTCAGATCCTTTCAAGATCATGGGAAAAAGTTCAATCAAATTATATTACTAGATACATCAGTTGTCTTTGATGTTAGGAATCAAGATGAGCTTCTATTATATCCAAAGGAAATTTTTGCAGGATTCTCTTGAGAAAGCATACTGGAATAAAAAGCATGATTATTTTTAATTTCTAAATATACCCAAATTTTCTAGCATTCTTTGGTCAAGTAAGATAATGCTATAGAAATTCTACATAAAACCCGAATTTACAATGTCCTGGCCTAATCATCTGGATAATCTCTTTGAATTTTCCTAAAATATGCTCCCATCCCATTTTCTATGGGAATTCTCCCACTGATTAACACAGAGAATGAGAATTTGGCCTGTGCTCTATAGACACCATTGAAATGTGGCCACCTGAGGCATGTAGGGAGGGCATCCAGCTGGCACGCCACATGTTGCCCTGGAGTAGAGTACAATGAGAGGGATATTTTGGCTAAGACTACCTGGACAATCTCTTCAAAGGCCCTGATTATGAAAAGGACTTCAGTATCATCATTGTCTCTTGACTGTAATATGAGCCAAGGAAACTTCTCTTTCTAAGTTTATGTATTTTACCCCAAAAAAGCACTTATAAGAAAAATCAGAGAAAGCTGGGCCATTAATACCAGAATCTGAGCATTATCCATATTACTGGGGAAACATTTTTAAGAACCCCAGACACTTTAAAATTGATGCTAAAGCACATCAGACTTGACCATAAACTGTAATGCGATAAACTTTGTAAGGCAAAGGATAAAAAACACAGAATGAAAATTTATCTATAGTGCCATTGTTAGAGTACATACTATAAAAATCAGTCAAGCTTATATATTACTCATTTAAGAAATATTTGTTGATTTGATTTTTACTTTATGCAAGTTATAAGAAAGAAAAGCCATGCATTTGAACTGCAATGCCAATGAAATAATTTTGTCAATTTTGAATCCTTTTTTTTTAAAACACCATACGTGATTAGAAACATAATAATGCACTACTATTTTTTTTTTTTTTGCCAATTTTTGTTTTAAAACCAAAGTTGTTTTTGTATTACATAAGCACAAAATCAGAATTTCAAAATCAGCAAACATATTTAGGGGTGAATTTTAAATTAAACCCACTTGATTCTTTGTTATATTAACTTTGAGAGCCAGGAACATTTTTGTAAAATTCCACTGGGGTAAATAGGGTAGCTAGGAAACGCTCCTCATAGTGAGAAGAAGCATATGCATTATTTTTCAAGTTTTGTTTAGAGTTTTCATCCTCCTACTGAATGGTTCTAGTGATATTTATAATACAATATGAGTATAAATCTTAAGTGATTTATGATGTCACCAAATGCTAAGAAACAATTACAGCTGGGATTTACATTTGTGTTTATGTATTATTTTGCCTATAGATTCCAAAAACCAATGAAGAGAAACTTTGATACAAAACATATCTGGAACTGAAAGACAGATTCCATCTATCATTATAACCAGTTGATAGTATTTCTAAGACAGAGTTTGACAGTAAGTGAAACAAACAAACATAATGGTTTAAATATGCCACTTCAGCCACTAGAGCTGTCAGTCAAGAGCCTTTTTTTTTTTGTATCATTAATTCAATGCCACACAAACAGGAATTCTTACTGTTCAATAAATTTTGGTGACAACTTGTCTACACAAAGGAAACCAACATCTATAGGGAAACTTTTAATTTGTTATCATGTATGTCTATTTGAACTTACTTAAAATATTATAATTGTGGGCTTAATTTACATCCATTTTTCCCTTACAAGCTCAAGAAAATCACAATGATCACATTATTGCTAAGACTAATGAGTCCCAATTTATGACAGAGAAAATAGAAGCTCAGAGAGATAAAGAGTATTGGAAAGGATCATACTGCAAGTCCAGCAATATATTCAGAGCAGTCACTTGGAATTTTAATAAAACCATAAAAATTACCATTTTACATTTTTCATTAACTTATCATTTTACTTAATTCAAAATATTGTGCAGAAAAGTTTTACTGCTGACTTAGGTAACTGAAAATTTTTATTAATTTAATTAGTTCTTGCAATTTGTGACCGATAAGGTTTGGTTTACATCTTGCCTTTTTCTTTAGGAATTTAGAGACTTTACAAATCTTAATACCCTGATGGTTACTTAAGTCTTATGACGCCAGAAAATAATGAGATTGAGCTTGGCCTCTCTTCCATCTTTATTGACAGACAGCCCTGGTGCCAAAAGCTAGCACTGCTGGTTGTCCATCATCATATCTAAATAGTGATTTTCCTAAAAGTTGTATTTTGAGACTTTCTTCGTTTTAGAATTACAGGTAAAGTCACTTCCCTTTGATATAAACTGCATGCAATAAAAAAGGAGGCAGTCCTACAGAATAAATATGTAGGGAATGGTTTTCTACCTCTGCATGCTGCAGAAAATCCCACTGAGTTAAGTAGGGTTCTACCAAGGCCACTTAAACATATTAGCCTATTATGCTCCACATTTCTTTATTGTTCTCAAAAAGCTAATGAAATGTTCCAGTGTAATGTTTATGCTGGAGCACTTTTAAAGGCATTTTAGAAGTGATATTTCTCTCATAACTCCAGAAGGGGGTTCCACTTCCTGGAAGTATTTAGTAGACCATGCAGAGACCATGTAGTCTCATTATCCAGACTGTTTAAGTTACATGGCTAGAGAAGAATTCTTCAAGATAATCACTTAAGAGTGTCAGTGTGGGCTTTAACATCATGGTGAATTTACAGGGATTACAAAACCGGCAAGCATAGGTGGCCTACTGTCCTACTTGGATAGGCTTAAAATATTGTGTATGGTCTATTCACAGGTAACATTGATTTATACTGTCAATCTATTGGTTCAGAGTATCAATGTAAAATTAAACAATCAATTGAACAGATTCAATTCTTTTTAGAAAGATAAGAAACTATGATCTTCTATTACTAGAACAGTCAGTATGTGGAATAACACCCCCCCACCCCACCCCTCCACCGCCCGCAGCTATTTTTGCTGTTAGGGTGTCAAGTTTCTTCATCCCTCTGAGGAAGGAATCTGACTTGTTGATCTCTGTGATCTCTTCCCATTCTAATGGGAATGCTTATTTTATCATTCTAAATACCAATACTGAGTGTTGAGGAGTAGCAAAGTAGGCAAAGAGCAAGGAACAAAATTTTTTTTGAACTATTAACTTTACAGCAAAATTAAAGTTACGTAATTGTGCCTTGAGTTGCCATACACAAGCACTTCACCTACAAAACATCATAAATAATATGAGTAAAAGGTTGAATACTAAGGTCACGTGTGATAAGATTAAGGTTAAAGCCAAGACTAAAAATATAATAATTAATGAGAAATTTAAAAAATATAAGCTTCTACCAAGATAATATATGATATGCTTTTAACAAATGGCAATTTCTTATATAATCATTCTCAATTAAAAATAATAACTTGTACAATCTGGCAATTTTTTGTTCTTACTTTCAAGAAATTAGACTATAATGCTAAAAAGTACTTAACAGAGTTCATACCTCTGGCTTCTACTGGATAATCCTAAAAATGTAGTTTTCTTATTTTTATTCTTTTTTTTAAATAGATATTAACATTTAACACAGATACTGCATTTAATTAATGTCACCTATGTTCCACATGCTTTAATTGCATTCACTTTGGCAATCCTTGCATCAACACAAGGGAGTAAGTACTATTAGAACACAGAATCATGGAGGTGGTTATCAGTAATGCTAGACTATCAAACTAACTTATGGGTCTCCCCATTTTTTTTTTAGCGTGCAAAGTTAACACAGCATGGCACTGTGTTTCAAGAATAATATCACTCATATCAAATGATTATGTTTTTGTATTCTTCCTAATAGTAACCAAAAGAGTAACTTATTCTTCCATACATGAAAGTAGAGATAGAAAAGGGATGGAATTAGAAGGTACCCACACTTTTTCTCACTCAATTTGTGAAGATATATCCATAAATTATTAGAGGCATAAAAACCAATAACCAATGAGAATAAAATGGTTTAAAAGTACATTGTAAGCTCTTTAATAAGTGGATTCTTACAGTATAATGAACACTAGATTGGGCACAAGGGACCTATATTTTAGTCCTGAAGCTGCCACTATCAGAGTGTATAATTTTGGGCAAGTTACTTAACATTTAAGTGCACCCATTTTTTTTTCTAACATGGGGGGATTCTGATCTCAAAGTTCCCTTCCAACAATAGCATTCTATAGCATGCTATCTACAAAGTCAAGTAGTGATTTGCTTTGTTTCATTTATTACATAACAGTTATTAATGTAAATGAGTTGTATTATATTCACAGCTTTAACTAATTTACAGCAAAGACTGGGCCTGCTTTGTAATCATCTCTCTAAATGCACCTCTGATGTAATAAGGTGCTATCTTGAACATTGTGGGATATGTCATTTTCATTCCTGCTCAAGATTTAAGCAAAAATATATCTTGACAGTAATCAGATAATATAAAAAATCGGAAGTGCATGAATACTTGCACTTAATCTTCTTGACCTCGTCTATAATTTTTGATCTCTACTTACTATTTCAGCCTGCTCCCCTTGACTTCTAATATTGCCACGTACCAGAGAAGTTCTTGGATATAGTGTACCTGCACCAAGAGTGGCAAGCATAAGACAGATGAAGGTAGGGACAGGAATATTATCATTCAGTACCATTTTTCATGCTTCCCACTATTCATTTAGTTATATTTGTCCCAGAACAATTTTAACATACGACTATAGCAGAAGACATATGCAGCAGGCTGGTATTGTAAGTAAAATTTAAAAAGTCATGGGAACATGGAGTATTAGGTTCCAGCATTACAGCATTTCTACCACTAGAAGTAATTGACAAGCATACCACTTTTGTTGTAATCTGGAAATTGTTTGAAGTTGTTTGAAGATAAAATCAGATAGTAGAAATCCAGTTTCTGTATTGTGGGTGATCAAAGGTCATTTGAAAGGAGAGAGGAGGTCAAGAGCAAACCCCATAGGTCTACTCCAAAAATTTCACTAGAGGGTGCTCTTGGGCTTTTAGGAGTTGTCAGTTCTCCAATAAGAAAACCAAGTAGTGCTTACAAAGTGTTCTGCCTTAACATAAGTTGAACTCCATCATGGAACCCATAGTCAATACTTCAATATCAATGTAAGAATATTAGCAAATTTCAAGCCTGGTTCTTATTTCCCTTTAAAACTGACTTGTCTCTACTGGTATTAAACTTGTAGGCTTCACAAACGTGAGACTTTCTTCAAAAGTCTGCATTTTAATTATGTAACTACGGAAACTTCCTGAGATATCAAAATGAGCTTAAATGGGGTTAACTGATGAAGCTATTTTTGCAAGTGTATTTTTGCAAACACAATTTTGATCTTGTAACTGGTTCATAATTTATATATTTACTGAAAAGATTTTCATTATCCTATAGGATCTGGAGATACAATCTTACCATCAAATAGAACCAATCTGAAGCAATTACTTATGTATTTACTACTTGTATTAATCACAACATCAAATATTGAGCATTGGATAAGTACTCAGTAAGTGTCTGTATCTTTGAATGCATAAAGAAACTTCTGTAGTATATTCCTGATCAGACGTCATATAATTAAATCTTGATTCCTACTCCATATGTTAGACAATTTTCTATAACTATAGTTTTCACCTTTCTTGAATTTATATTAAATGACTTATTCTAATTATTCCCGATAATAGCTTCTTTCTATATGCTTCCTATTTATGCTACACTCTTAAAAGAAAATGGAACATGGAAATTGTTTTCTGTGATTAACTTTTAAATGTTTATTTTTTATTTATTAGGAAGACTGAGCAGGTTTTTTGCCTACACATTAAAACGCTGGTAATGGCATATAACCATAACATGGCAATGTTCTTCTTAGGAATCAAAATTAAAGTCTAAGTAAAATTCTTCTTCACCTTCAGAATGTAAAGAGCTCTAAACCACTGATGGTCACTGGCCATTATATCTGGCATCATGGTGACTTCTCATCACACATACTTGCAATCTTGATGGCTTTAGCATCTTTAGAGTTGACAGGATCATTCTGAAGATGATTATGGAATACTAAGACTTTGTCTGCATTTTCCATCTGGTTAAATTTGAAGTTCATTATTCTTTAATTGAATTAAGCTTAACAGTTTCTCTCAAAAATTGGCTTGAAGCTTCTGACAAATAAGAAATTCAGGGCTGAATAGTAGCCCTCTATAATGCATGAAACTGTATAGAAATGTGTTTTAAATTCTCATTTGATAAAAGATAAGTCAGTGTCATTTATGAATTCTGGCTCCTTTTGACATCCTACATGGATTGCAACCAGCATGAAAAGTTAGGAAAATTCCAAGTGGATTCCGAACTTTTAAGGGGCCCTCTTTAAGAAGCACCGATTAAAAAAAAAAAAAATTAAAAGATTAAAAAAAAGAAGAAGAAGAAGAAGAAGCACCAGACAGTTTAAGCATGCACATCTGATGCATGTTATTCCTCCATTCAACTTGCAGAGGATCGAGTCTCTAGATATATTCAAAGTATGCTTCATCCAAGTTGGTTATAAATAAGTTTAAAGCACTCTATAAAGAATTGGCAAAATTCCATGAATACTGTGAAAATAAAGGGAATCAATGAAAAGATATAATTATTTTAGCCTTAGACGTAATTAATTTGTGAGTGAGGTCATTTTCTCTCAAATACATTCAAGTTTCTCCAAACACAGGTCAATGTTTGCTGGCCAGTGGGAGAAAAGACTTATTTGGTTTGAGTTTGCCCACGTTCATATTCATTTCTATATCATAGCAAAATAAAATATCTTATAAATCATCACATCTGCAAAAGAGGGTTCAAGCTGAGGCAGAGGGACAAGTATTGCTGATTGGCAATAAGAAAATCTCTTAACTATTCATAAGTGTTCTTTCTATGATTTTCTATTCTAGTCTTTCTTTTGGAAAGAAACAAAATAGTTCCACCTCATTTTATGAATCAGATGCACTAGAATGTTTAGTTACATGTTACACAGCAGATCTAAGTCTAACCTGATTATTTACAACTACGACAATAAGATATGGGACAAATAAATGGCATCCTAACACACGCCATGCAGTTAGTACATGGCAGGTCTTATTCGGAGACCCTAACCCAGTGATCTTTCTATTACACAACCTTCCAATGCTGTTCAGTTTTTCCCAAAGGATCTATGTATCATATCATAATTTCATGTTGACTTCCACTGAAATTTCAGAGGAAGAAAAAGAGATAAGGGAAAAATTACTTTTAAGTAATCAACTCTTCAATTTAGGCAACATCCCTATGTGCAACAGTCTAGTGGTCAGCTGACTTATATGAGTTGCATGCTCATTAAAAATGTATACATCATCAAGTACAATTAATGTTCTCCCTGACTACAGCACCCATGTTATGTTTTAGTGGTTACCCAGTCTATGCCATTCTGAATCCTGGAGGCAGTCTTATTTTCCTGAAAGTCAGCCCAGCATGAAAATTCTGCTACCTTGTGGGAAGAAGAGTGCAGGTGTACGCTTTGCTTTAAGAAGACTCAGTAAGTCAAATTCTGAACTTACCCAAAAGATAAATTAGGAGGTGATTATTCACATTATAAAAGCATTCACCACAGGATGCTTTTAAATCATAAGCTGCTCTACTGCATTCAAAATAAGTCGTATTACAAAGCTTCCTTTATAAGGACTTCTCACATTCCAGAGTCATGGTCCCCTATCCAAGGGCAGTGAAAGACGGGTGGGCAAAGTCATACCACTTATTACCTGCTAGGCCAAGCTCCTTTTCCATATGAAAGAGTAATCAGCACTGTAGTTCATCTTTGAAAAGTTTAATGAATTTCTCACTCCGAGCACTTATTATGTGCCTGGCACAGTGCTAAGCATTTACGTAACGATCTGATTTACTCCTCCTCACCATAAGTCTAGGAGATTAATACAATTTCCAAATTATAGATGAGGAAATCGGGATTCAGAAAAGTTAGATTCAGAGACTTAGTTAAGTAATTTGAATCTAACTTCATGTGCCAGAATTCAATGCCAGATCTGTCAAGAGCTCTAGCCCCTACATTCCTTACAGCATTGTTTCAGATGAAATTTATCACCCCTTACCTCTCACTTAATTGAGCATAGCTATATACTCTGATGTACTATACCAGTGCAGGAATCTCGTCTATAGCAAGAAGAACGAGACATGCTGCCAGTATACACAGACAGGGAACTTACTACCAAGACTATTTATTCTGATTACTGTACTGCTTTATTGAGCCAGAACCTATCTCCTTATAATTCCCACCCATTGGTCCTAGCTTTGCTCTGTTGTCATTGAAAACAATTAGAATCCCTTTTCCCCATAGCTCTCACATTCTTCCCATGGTTTCTTCTTTTGTAGGTAAAATTCTCCAGTTCTTTGAACCTTTTATTTTATATAAAGGGTATGTCTGCTGTTCACATATATTCTATTCCTTCTTGAAACTGGTTCTTCTGGAGCACTGACAACTTATCCGTACCATTTCCAAACAGGCATGTAACTAATATGCCTGGGAGGCTGCACAGCACAGTGTTTAAGGGCAGAAGTTCTGGAACCCAGATTGCTTGAGATCCAAACTTTACCACTTAATTAGTCTGTTTCATTGGTAAATTTACTCAATGTGCTGTGCTGCAGTTTCCTCCTTCAGTTATGAAATGGAAATAGCTATAAATGGTACTCACTTTATAAGGCTCTTATGAAGATTTAAGTGAGGGACTATAAGTAAACCAATTAGGGTCCTTCTAAGAAGGTTGGAAGTTCTATAAATGTCTGTCATTATTATTCATGCTATAAGAATAGGCGAACACTTACCTGCCCAGGAAAAAATATATGATCAATATCATTCTAGGATATTGATTTTATTGTCCAAATATAAAAAAGTCAAGCTCTACTAGAATATGCACTTGACTAGAGGCCAGAGACCTATTTCTAGTTCTGCTCTTCCACATACTTCCAGTAAAAGATATTGGACCAGTCATTTATCCGCCTCATCTACTACACAAGGGAACAGGACTATCCTTCTAACTCTGAAAGGATATGATTTTTTTTTTTCTAGGATTCTACAGTTCTATTCTCCCAAGCCCTGCTTAAATTTCATTGCTAATTACGTCTGAAGACTACCATTAAAATACTAACTTTTTATCTGAACATTTATATTAATCTGTTGAGATTTCAAGCAGCTTAACTGCTTTATTTCCATGAAAGAAAATAAGCCTCTTAGATTCTATAGACAGGTCTCCTGGAAAATGAAAGATGTTATAATTGCATAGAAAGGGATTTAATGTTATTTTTGAGGTGATAACCTGAAACCCTATTCCTCCAGGTGAGCAGAATCCTGACCTCTCTCTGCCACAGTGGGCCCATCCATTCTCAGTCATTTTGCTGAATCTCAGAGCAGCCCCTTGGATAAACACAATCTCAGGTTTGGATGAAATGCCAAATAGGTACACAGTCGTTAGTGTTCTTTTCCACAAAAGTGCATCCAGAGTGGACAACTTCTTTCCTCCCTAAAATTATTTCATTCTGTAATATATGTATATATAATGTTCACCTAATTGTGTTATGGCTGAATGTCCCAGTGCTACTCATATACCTTATTGTTTATCTCTAATGAAGGCATGGTGACAGGTGTCAATATCAAACCAATTATCTTTCAAAGAGTGTGACAATCTAGTCTAACAAAGTAAATTCCACAAAGTAGCAAAGGGCAACAACTCGAAATTCACAAATGATAAAATCTTTGACATTTTGTAACTAAGCATAATGCATTTTCCTATCAATAAAAATGACATCATTGTATTACTTAAAGTTATGAAACATTATCTTTTCTATTTCTAAAATTCTCTATGTTCAAAGTTAATAATTAAGTTTAATTAAGTGTTCTTAATTGCATGGGCAGCAATGATGTTTCAAATCTTAAATACTAAATCTGCATTTAACTACCCTCCTCCACTTAGGTATGACCATTCTTGTTCCTACATAAAACAGATGAATATTTTAGGTCAGGGTTCTCTTTTGTGTTGTTTTCTGTGTTTTTTTTTTTTTTTTTTTTTGCATGCATGTATGTGTGTTTGTGTGTGTGTGTGTTCTTATGTGTGTGTGTTCTGTTTTGATAATTGACTTATAGCATCTGTTTGAGCAGGTAGAAAGGTGACAACTTATTTCAGGATATTTACAATTTCATAACACTAATATGGCCTTTAAGTAATTCTGCTTAAATAATATTTAAATATCATTCTATCTGTAGCTTTTGCATTGTGAAGAAAAGCTTAAAGCTGAAGGAAAGATTTCAGTAAAAAGGATCTGAACTTTATATTCTGGAAAGTAGAAATCTTAGAAAAATCAAAGAAATGAAATTAAAGATTTTGGGATTTCTGGTTTTATATCTTCCTATACATAAGAAAATAGTCTGACATATATTCATTCACCAAAAAATCATTACAATATTACTCAGTTTGCCTAACACTAATTTTGCTATACCAGCTTTGTTTTGGTTAATGTTTGCATGATAACTGGTGATGCTTTAGCACAACGCTCAGCAGAAACAGAGTCATTTATATATATATTGCATTACATATGCACAAAGCCATCCCTCAAAATGCAACACTGTTGCTTTTAGAAATAGAATTTATATAATATTTGTCAAAAGATTAAAGCAATATTTTCATAGCACTTTAAGCTTCCCTAAGAACTTCATTATTTCACTGAATGGTTAGAGACCCTTATAGATAGGTACTGTTAACTCCATTTTACAGATAAAAAAAATAATAAGGCACAGAAGGTTAAAATGAGTTGCATAAGGCCAACAACTGGCAAGTAGAATGAAACCAGACTTTGAACTTAGATCACTGGAACCTCAGCGCTCCTCCTATTATTCCTGAAGCAGCTTTGTTAATGTATATGTTAGACTGCACTGACATACTAAGGATAAAGGAAACCTATTATCTCTGTATAACCACTGCCCCTTGAAAATACAGAAGGGTATTAAAAACACTATCCCATCAGAGTTTGGTAACACCTATTAAACATTTTAAATCTCAGCTACATTATAAAGTATTTTAAATCTTTAAGAGCTAGGGGAAAATAGCACCCAATTTGCATCCCTTCACATTTGTAAGCCTCAGAAATCTAAAATAACTTTCTAATTCCTGACTTGTAACCCCTCGAGAAGGAAACTTATAACAAAACCAGAGACAAGCCCTTTGTTAAGGGTGCCTATGACGCCATGGATATACAGATCTGCCCCATTTTACAGTACACAAAGACTGGAATTCAGCTGTTATCAGAGATAATAATAAACTTCTGCTGGTGAGTCAGTCTCTTAGCCTCAGATTTACATTCCCACTGTCAGCAAGAGTTTTTCAGTGAAACACTTTTTAAAAGTAAAAATTCAATAAACAATGTTTATATTGCCAAAGGAATGTATTTTCATTGCTTTGGTGCCTGATTCTTTCCACTTTACTCTCATCTTTCTCTCTTTCCTCCATCTCTTCGCTCCTTTGCTCCAACCCTTGCCCCTCTCCATCCCTGTTGTCTCTCTGAAGCTTCAGGGAAGAGGGCTGCACACCATTTGAATGCCTGGACCCTTATGCTTCTGAGATTAAACCCAGACCTACCTATGGCATGGGTCCTGTTCTTTGTCTGAAACCAGTATTTGATGGAGTCAGATATGGAGTTATTATCAAACTGAACAGCAAGCCCAGATTTTTTACTGTGTAAAAATGTATCTTTGTATGCAAAAATGTTTGTCTAATAAACTCTCTCAAAGAAAACATCTTATATTTTCACCCTATTTTCTCATTCTACTCTTAAAGCCACAGTTAGAGGAAAATACTGTGGTCACTCCAAAATATTCTTTCCATTTCTAGTTACGATCTGGTTTTGACAAAGCTAAGCAGTAATTTCTAGTTTGTAGCTAAGGACGCTAGTTACCATTTACTTATAGATGTTTATTTGGACTAATGGGGGAGCAGAGGTTATCCTTGGAGTGATAACTAAAGCTTGCCACTTCCTTGGCATTATGTTGTAGGTGTCAGGGGAGTTTTTGTAAAGCTAATTATCTCCCAATACCATTTTATTCCCCAGGGAGTGAGCAAGATGGAAGAGTTCCTTTTCCTCAAAATAAGGCTTACAGCATTGACCAGGGCATTTAAATGGATCTTTACAATTCCCAACTTGGTCTCCCAGGAACAGCTTTTATAGATTTAGATTTTTTTGTCATAAAGTATTCTATTTATTTCTCAGCAGCTGGTGTCAAAAAAGTTGTTGTTGTGTTTTTTTAATATTCCTTTTAAATAAATAAAATCTGTTTTCATATTGTGTAAAATTAGTTTTGCCTGCTGTGAGTTTGTGGCATTATGAAGTGATCATTTCTTCCCATGAATTATTTAAAGTGAGGATATCAAAATCTGACGGAACAATACAATGTACTGTACAATACAATTTAATTTTATAATATCCCAGTTCATACTTGTATCTCACAATGCACAGCAGTTATAATATATTGGCTCAGAAATAACAGATCAAGACTATGCTCCTTAGTTTCATATTTTAGTATTTGAGAGTCAATTCTATATTTCCTAGTGTGCTAGAGAATCACTCCATATTTGGCAACACACAGATACCAAAAGACATTTTTGCTAACCACTCATGCAGGGCACTGATGTTCAAGTAGCCTGAATGAGTTTAGCTTTTTTCTTTTTAATTCTGTAAGACATTGAGTTTGACAGTTGTTCCCTTTCTCATTACAGTTGGCATTGTTAGCATTTCTTCTGGAGTTTTGGATCACTTTGTCTTATGGGATAAATGTATGTATGTAACTGCAGTTATTCTCATTTTAAAAGTCTGTTCCACTGAGGGACATCGCTCCAGAGGCCAAACCGGGGCGAAGCCCGAGCGGGGTCGGCGTGGCCTCAGGTCCCGCAGGGTCACAGAAGGATCGGGGGTGTCTGAGTGTCGCAGAGCATGCAGGTATTGGAACGGGAAAACCGGCTACAGAGACAGAACCGACAGTAAGCTCGCAGCTCGGTGTTACAGTTATTCTCATTTTAGATCCACTCAAATCCCCCACTGCACTTATGGGAGCATTAGCAAAGCTATAACAAACTTCTAAGGTGAGTTGGGCAGCATGAGGAAATCACCAATGAATAGGGATATGGCATGATTAGAAGCTATAACAAAGTCTGGATCAAGGAGACAGTACTGACTTGTATTTGATAATATTTATTTAATGGTATTTCGGTTATGATAAATTATAACCAAAATACCACACTGATATTTTTCCTCAGTGGATTTTGTAGCACTCTGTAAGAGAATTTATGTCTGATTAACTCACTATATTGAAAGGACGAAGTAACATATGTTATATTAGCATTCAAATAGCCCATGATACAATTCAACCACAAAGACTACAAGACAAAAACAAAACTTAGGAGGAAAAAAGATACTGTGGGATGTTAAAGTGGCTTTCCAGAGTAGGAAACTATCTTGAACCACAGAAAAGAGATTAATGAGCATTCCTCTTGTAGTTCCACACAATACTTTCAAAACCAAACTCCTGACTTCATAGCACCCACATGCTATGTCCACCTCCAATCAAACTGCACTTCTTCAGTGAAAGATGCCACCATCCATCCAGTTGATCAGGCTGGACATTAGAAGCCTTGGAATTCCTTTTGCCTTTGGAATTCCCAACATATCTAATCCACCAATAATCACCATTAACTCAATCTCAAAATTACATTCTAAACCCAGCCATTTCTCACCATCTCTATCACCAACCTAAATCATGAGTAGCTCTTATTTGATTCCCTAATTGATTTCTCTACTTCCACTCTTGACTTTTTTTTTTATAAAGATTTTATTTATTTATTTGACAAAGAGAGAGAGAGAGATCACAAGTAGGCAGCGAGGCAGGTAGAGAGGAAGGGAAGCAGGCTCCCCGCTGAGCAGAGAGCACCATGTGGGGCTTGATCATGACCTGAGCAGAAGGCAGAGGCCTTAACCCACTGAGCCACCCAGGTGCCCCTCCACTCTTGACTCTTAAAATCCACTTTCTAAACAGAAGCCAGAGTGAGCTTAAAATGAAAAACAGATAATATAATTCCCTTATACAAAACCCACAGTGTATATATGTTGAATGAAATTCAAATTCAAAATCATGATCAGTAAGTCCTTCCATTATCTTTCCTGCACACCTCTCTGATGTTATCTCCTACCACTCTTCCCTATTTACTGTGATTCTGCCTCATAGCCCATTCTGTCCCTCACACAAGCCAAGCCTATTCTTACTATTCCCTACTCTAGCTATCTCCTCTGCTTGGACGGTCCTGTTATATCTTCACCCTACTGATACTTTCTCATTACCTTCAGCTAAAACATAATCTTCACAGAGAGGTCTTCCTTTCCCTGATCATGATATCCAAAGTATCTCCAATTCACTGTACCCTGATTTATTTTCCTCTTATAATAACTACTTCTCATCTTCACTCATATATTGTGTGTATGTTTGTGTGTGTGTATAGTCTCTATTATCGTCTAAGATCCATGAGAATAAGGTTCTCTTAGCAATATTGCTATATTAGTTATCTCTAATGGTGTAAGAACTTATCCTAAAACACTGTAGCTTAAAAAAACCAAACATTTATTATCTCATAGTTTCTGTGGGTCAGGAATCTAGGTGCAGCTTGGGTAAATCTCGGTCAAAGCCTCTGGGTCAAATCCCTCCTTAGGTTGTGATCAAACTCAAGCAAGTGTATGGTTTCATCTGAACTAGAATGGAGGATTCTCCTCCAAATTCATTCACTTGGTTGCTAGCATGCCTTGCTCCCTTGCCAATTGGTTTTATCTGCAGACCTGCCTCATGAAAAGGCATTTGTATTTTCCCAGAAAAAAACAACCCAACAAAGAATGAAAGAAGTACTCAAGATTAAAATCATAGTTTTTTTTTTTTTTACTTAATCTTGGAAGTGACAGCCTATCGCATTTGTCCTTTTCAGAAGCAAGAAACTAGACCTAGTCAATACTAAAGGATAGGGAATTACACAAGGAGGTGGGATATATGATATGGAGATCATTGGGGGTCATCTTAGAAGCTACTTATCACAACTGTTTACCACTATACTCTTAGTGTGCAGAACAGTTCCTGAAATTTAGTGGACAAATGAATAATAAATGAATTTCCCATGGATTAGTACTTGAACATATTTCTAATTCAACATTGTGCCAATGATAGAGAAGAGAAAGTAGTAGATAAAATCTTACTTAAAATCAAAATAGTGGGGCGACTGGGTGGCTCAGTGGGTTAAAGCCTCTGCCTTCGGCTCAGGTCATGATCCCAGGGTCCTGGGATCGAGCCCCACATCGGGCTCTCGGCGAGAGCCTGCTTCCTCCTCTCTCTCTGCCTGCCTCTCTTGCCTACTTGTAATCTCTGTCTGTCAAATAAATAAATAAAATCTTAAAAAAAAATCAAAATAGTGACATTCAAATCAAAGAGATAACCAGTAGGAAGATCAGGTTGTGTGAACAGCAAAAAGCAGCAACAAACTGAGCAGCCTCAGTTTCTTCATCTATAAAATACAGGAAGAGTTCTACCATGTTGTTGAAGCATTAATGAGGTAGCTCATATGAAACGTTTAATATAGGGCCTCACAAATCAAATATATTGCATAAATGGTGGCTATTATTCTTTTTGATGTTGCTATTGTTTGTTAGCTATTATTTTTAGTGAGAATAAATGCAATCCAAACATTTTGGGAGAAAATAACACAAGTTATATTTTTAAGATGATGGCATTTGAGCTATGATACAACTCAAAAAAGAATCAATGAATCACTTTGAACTATTTACTAATGATAATATTTTAATATGAACCAGTGGCCAAAAAGCATAATAAAGTGTGCTGAAAACAAGCTAGAAACATTTGTCTATTTTTATGTATAATTAACACATCTTTGAACATGTGTAATAATGCATTTCTAGTCTGTACAACCCATGAAAGGTTAAATGGAGACGGACGTGTGCAGCTTTGGAAATGGTATATCCACAGTATGACATGGGGTTAAACTTTCTTGAAGAGTTAAAAGAAGGGCACAGAACACTGATCTGTTATATAATGGAGTTATGAAAGTTATGAAGACGGTAAGCACAGAACTATTTGCAAAATCCTAGAAATTAACACCGGAGGACAAACTTCAAGTTTGGGGAATCACAAATATGGTCAGAAGATGAAGTGCTATTCCATATTTTAAAGAATGCCTACCTTGAAAGGTAGCAAAGATTAAACAATTAAGTAAGTAGTTGTAGAAATTCATAGACAATATACCAAAATAGACAATAATAGTATATAGATTTGAGGTTGGCTTCGGGAGGGAAACTAGATGTCTTTCAACCTATTTATTGAGGTCTCTATTTACAACCAAATAGGCAAGATGGGTCACAGCTTTAGTGAAGCCCCTCTAAAAGCATAAACAGCATCCTATAAGAGGTTATCATTCTTGTCCTATTAGTGAGAGAATGACACTCACTATTCTACTGGTGGTCCTGATGGAAAATCAGCATCAACAAGCCATTTGCAAATATCTATGTACGTAAGTGAAATTTAGCTTTCTGCATTTTGACTAGTAAATATTCCAAAGATGTATCTACTGTTCTGAGGGCCAAAGAGTTCCTACAATACCTAGTATATTGGGTTGAATGATGGCTACTTAAACGATACCTCTACATCTGAATCCTCCAAACTTGTGAATATGATCTTCTTTGAATAAAGCATCTTTGCAGATCTAACCAGCCTAAGGATCCCTAGATGAGATCACTCTGGATTATCCAGGTGGGCCCTAAATACAATGACAGGTTCTTATAAAAAAACAGAGGAAGAGAAGACACAGACACAGAGGAGAAGGCCATGTGAAGATGGAGGCCGAGGTTGTAGTTATGCAGCCACAAGCCAAGGAACAGTTGGAGCCACCAGAAGATGGAAGAGCAAGGAAGGATTCTCCCCTAGAGTTTTTGGTGATTTGTTGATTTCAGATTTCAGATTTCTGAGTTCCAGAACTGTGAGAATATTTCTGTTGATCTAAGCCATCAGGTTAGTGGCAATTTGTTACAGCAACCCTGGGAAACTAATATACCCAGAACAAGTCAATGTTTCACAGAGAAGTAAAGAAATGGAGTAGAAAAAGCATCTAAGCAAGACAGATTCAGATTTAAGCCTGGGATACCTTGATACAGGCTGTGTGATATTAAAAGCAAGTTATTTTATATCTTTGATCTTCAGGATGTTCATTAATAAAATGGTGGTAAGTTCTCATTGTAGGATCACTGTGGGATGTGGAGGTATGTAAAATGCCTCACTTGCTGGAAGCATTCTGACAGCAGAACATTACTCTGCTCAATATTCAATATTCAATTAATCTGTTAATAATAAATTCAGAAATGTGTCAGATATCTATAAAAGTTAAAAACTGTTGTTTTCCTTGAGAATCAACATTTTAGCAAGGTATTAATTAGAGCATAAGGGATTGATTAATGTGGAAACTGGCTGTGCAATACCAAATGTCTTGATGAACCTTTACTGCAAGCTGACTATGCCATTTTAAGCAACCTCCTCGCTTGTCAGTGGAACCATTTTCTGTCAGATTCCTCACTGTCTCATCTTTAATATCCTCCCTAGTTTCTTATAGACAAATAATGGAAAGCAATGCCAGAGTATTACTGAAAAATGTTTCCATCTAGCTGGGGCTTAAGATAGCCAGATGTAGAGGGAAAGACTGTGATAATAGAATTTTCCTAAATGTTAGTCTAAGAAAATTGACAACAGCATAATAATCTCTAGGATGAAGTTGTCAGATTCATACCAATCATGGATACCTTCAGTTATCCCTAATATTAAGGCAGATAAAAAAAAAATAAAAGGAGCTCTAACAGTGATTTTCCTAGAGAAAAAAAAAACATAGGAATCATGCAATTCTGGTATTTCATATTCTGGAATAACCCTTAATACCAGAAAATTGAGACTCTAGTGAGATCCATTCAAAACACATATAGTAAAGTAAAACACATTTTCAAGAAATGCTTGTTTGGTTGTTGTTTTTTGTTTGTTTGTTTATTTGTTGTTTTGTTTTGTTTTTTTAATTTTTCTAGTGACAAACTGGGCAAATATTACAAAAATAAAAAATTAAAGTGAAAAAATTAATGGAATAGCCATAACATTATTTATGCCTATTAAATTTACTTATTTATGTATTCATGTACTCATTCATTCACTCAACAAGTATTTATTAAATGCCTAATCAATACCAGGCATTGTGTTAGGCACCAAAGACACAACCTTGAGGGAGATGATTATTTCCTATCTTAAAGGTGATCTACACAAAACAATCAATAAAAATAAAGCATGAATTAAAGAAGTACAATGTAAGACAATTCTAATTAGTTGGGGAATTAGGGAAAGCATCCCAGAGAAAATGAGATTTAAGTTGAGACTTGCTAAGATATTTCAGTGTATCTGAGCAGGGGTAAGTTGGGAAGTATGGAGGGTATTCCAAACAAGGGAGAGCTCATAGGCAAAAGCCAGAAATGAGAGTGCATTGAAGACACCAGAAGTTGAGTATGATTAGAAGACAGAATGCTAGAGAAAAAGTGATCTGAGTCATGCTACAACCAGAGACAGGAACCAGCCTATTAAGATTAGTATTAAGGAAACCAGAAGAATTTTCCAATAATTTTGGTGAGAAAGATGATATTGTAGATCAGCATGGTAACTCTGGTATGGAGAGGAGGGAACAGATTTAAAGAACTCTTAGGAGGAAGCATTAGTAGGGCTCAGAGAGAAGCCTGAGCTGAAGAGAAAAATGTGGTGGTCATCTATATAAAGATGCTAATCAAAGCTATGGAAGTGAATGAGATTGACGAGGAGGACTGTCCAGAGAGATGAGAGAGCCTAAGAAGTCTTGAGAGCATCAATTTTTAATACTGCAGTGGTTACGTTTAGATTGTCTTTATGGGACTTTGTCACCCTTCCTAAGAAACCCTTACCTTCCCACAGCAATTCAATACTTGTTACATCCATTCTCACTTTTGGCTCTCAGACAAGATTATGGAAGCAGGGCGGGCAGTATAACTCCTTACATATGAGAATCTAGGTTCCAAGAGGTTGGACCTGAGGTCACTGTATGCCAATGTTACGACTGGGAGTAGGGCCTCTTTTTTTTTTTTCAGCTTTGTTTTCTTTCCATGATGCTACTCTACTCCCAAGCATTAGTGGCCTCCAGCTTCTTCCTTAGTGTCAGCATGAGCAACAGCACACTAATTCTGAAGGTTTTAAGCTTTACACACATACTCTATCAAAAACTTCTCCATTTGGAACTGCTCTTGGGACAGAAGGCTAACCTAAGGCAAAGTATGAAGTGGGAGAACTGTTTCTTGGCACTTTGAGTTTCCTACCTTCTCCATCTCTATCTTCTCTTCTCTAAGGACATTTGTTCATTACTCAAAAATTAGCTAGTAAGCCAGATACTTTGTGGATACAGGAATTAACAAGTCATACCCTGTCTCTCCCTCAAGTTTTGAGTTTTGAAAGTTCCTCATATTTTCTGGATACAAACCCTTCATCAGATATATTCTTTGCAAATATGATCTTACAGTCTGTAGCTTCCCTTTTCATTCTCTCAATAATGTTTTCAAAGAGCAGTTTTTAATTTTGATAAAGTCCAATGTATTCCTTTATGGATCATGAGTAAATGGCTCATGCACTTACCAACTCCTAACATACTTCATCTTTTTCACTGGTGGATCCCATGTATCTAGGATGGTACTTGAATACACAGTAGGTATTCAGTAAACATCTGATGAATAAATAAAAATTTCAAGGAGTGAAATGCAATTGTGGAAACTTGGTTTGTAGGCCCCATAGAAAATAAAGTAGTCTTAAGTGCAAAGTCATGTTCAATTTTTGTTATCTGATCTAGTATAAAATTTTATTGATAAAAGGACCCAAATACATTAAGTTTTCTCAGTTAAGGAACCTGGTGCTTTTCCTGGAGATAATTCTTTCTCTCCCAAAATATTAATTTGAAATTCTATGGAACTTCAATGTAAAGCAGTAAGCCCCCTACCCATTTCCATCCCCCACCTCCCCAATAACTCAATACTATATTAATCCATGTAAATAAATCAAAGCTGCTGAATTCTCGAAAACTCTAATTGTGCCAATTATAAATAAGCCTCAGGATGGATTTCAACCAGCAGCATCCCCAAAACCATTATCTGCAACTATAATCCATTATTTTTTCTTTCATAATTAATTTTTCTAAGTAGGTCAGTACTATTCATTTTATTTAAGTGCTGTCCCAGCAATCCCATTTTCCCAACAACCAAAGTCAACTGTAACTATATACATATTTTTATTAAATACACCAAAACTTTCTTATATTATGCAAAACACTACAGTAGGCAGTGAAGTTTTTTTCTAATAAGTAATAAAGTAATGTAATATATTGGTCTTCAATTACACATGTCTTGACCAGATGAAATCTGGTGGAATCTTGAATAAGCACCTGGAGGACTTCCAGATATGTGGTGCTTAAGCAGATACTCTCCCTACAACCCCTGCCCCATGGGCTTCTTTTCTAGATTTTAGCATCTAAATCACTAAGAACAATGAGGAGAGATATAAATAGGTAGATAGATAAATATACAATGTTATAGGCAAACATATTTATAGCATATAATATTTTATATGTGCAACTATACATACCTATACAGTATGTACATGTTTGAAATCAAAACTGAACTTAGTGGTACACAGGAGAGAAAATGATCAGGCAATCAACAGATTTCACCACATAGATGAGCTTGATGCCTAAGAGAGCTCCTCATGCCCTCTCTGAGTCTATATATTCTCCATTTTAGATACAATTCTAAAAACTTTGGGTCTCTGCACTTCCATCAACAAGAAATCAAATTCAAGAGTATAGATGAGTTTGTGGTTGCTACCAGCTGCAAGTTGCTTGATGTAGGGAGAAATGAGAGCTCTGATAGAGCCCATCCAGGTAGTATCCTGGAAGAAGCACTGAGGGCTACTGGTCAGGAGAAGGCCTATTGGACATGGGCAAAATTTCTTACATGAAGGATAATTAATCAGGGAGTCCTTTTGGATGAAACCAGTGACAGGGGATATGGATCCAACAGGAAACTAATAACAAATACGAATAAATTATCTTGTTACATAGTGCTGGGTTTTTTTCTTTCTTTTAAAAAAGATTTTATTTATTTGAGAGAGAGAAAGAGAGAGAGAGAGAGCACAAGCAGGGGGAGCAGTGGACAGAGTGAGAGGGAGAAGCAGGCTCCCTGCTGAGCATCTCAATCCTAGGACCCTGAGATTATGACCTGAACCAAAGGCAGATGCATAACCGACTGAGCCACCCAGCGCCCCAGTGCTGGTTGCTTTTTAAATGGGTGTCTCCTTATCAATTTTGCCACCAGGTATTTGTAAACCATTCTGAGTGAATTAATTATTGCCTGATTTTTTTTTAAGATTTTATTTATTTATTTGACAGAGAGAGATCACAAGTAGGTAGAGAGGCAGGCAGAGAGAGAGACAGAGAGGAGGAGGAAGCAGGCTCCCCACTGAGTAGAGAGCCTGATGCGGGACTTGATCCCAGGACCCTGAGATCATGACCTGAGCCGAAGGCAGAGGCTTTAACCCACTGAGTCACCCAGGCGCCCTTGCCTGAATTTTTTAAACCACTTTTGACACTATAAATTAGCTAAATCTTTTCAAAAAGATAATGAGAAGATAGGGTTTTGCATTTCTCATAAAAGGAAAAGAATACCACAAATGTACCCTTATACAACATTTAGGCCCTGAACTCAGGAGAAATTCGGTTGAATATGGGATTACTATCCTGACTTTCTGCAATACCCTCTGAGCTATCACCAGAGTTCTTAATTCAAATACATATTCTTGATCTAAAATTATGCTAGTCCAAGAAACCAAATGATTACCCCACAGATGAAAGCATATTTAATGATTTAGTGAGGTAGAAGAAGTTTCATTTTACTCAAGCAAATTGTTTTGGTATTCCAGCCAAAGGACAGCTCACTCACATGGGAGCCATCATTATAAAGGGATGTGACTGGATTTTCTAAATGTATTATAACATAGACCTCTAATAAAGACTATTTTTCATAGTGGTCATCCTGGGAGAAACTTCCTCCAGGGATGCTGTCATTATCTGAAAGATGGGGCACTGCCTTTACAATTAGTTATGAGAAAAACCAGTACTTTTTGCTTCATAGTTACCTTTTCTCTACTACTACCTGGCCCTGGCCTCCCGACTTTGTGCCTCATTTACACTGATCAATAAGAACCCTCCTCTTAGAGATTGGTATCATAGAATATTTCTCCTGGGCTTTGCTGGAGTTGGAGAGGGTTTCTGGGAATTAAGAAAGTCTATTTCTTGAGCATTGCATTTGCATGGCATACCAAACTCCTTTGGCCAAAAAAGCAATAGAAAACTAAGACTATCCAGAGGTTGTTGTTCTCAGACCTAGTGAAAGGGAAAAATTCTCCATGACCAAATAGAGCTGTTTTAGGTACCATTTCTCTTCTGGGTGCGTGTGTGTTACTGGCTTGTCTCTTTGTTGAGCTGCTCTACCAGGGTCTATACAGTCATTTGGTATCTGGAGTCTGAGAGAAAACTCCAACCTCACCCACGCTGTTGTGTAGTACCACAGTAAATAAAACACAATGAATCAAGTTTAAGCACCTAGTGTGGGCTTCTGTGTACCCTGTGGGTCTTCAGTACATATCTGCTGATCGACTGGATGTCTGATTCAGTATGGATGTGAATAAAACACACACACATCTTGCTCCTAAAATAAAACAACGAACACCAATGCTCTCTAACTTCCCATAAGTAAAGCAGCAAATTGGCAGAACCACTCTCACCCTTGGGAATCCCTACTCCCTCCAAACCCATTCAAAGGAAGAGAAAGAATATGAAGGGAAAATGAACATAAGAAAAACAATTAGCCAATGCACTCTGCAAAGCCTGTAACATTATCTAGGATGACAGCAGAGCCATTGTTCCGGCTGCCAGAGCCCTGCGTGCTTGCTAGCTCACCCGAGGCCCTGGGAGGGGAATAAACTAAGCCGAGGAGATGGAGACTGATGCCTCTACGCTGCCACCACCTCACACACCATGCACACTGCTCTGAGTGTCTGGACACACGCAGGCAGGTAAACCTAGAGAATGGGCACTCCACGTTGGCGGGAGGGGAAGAGGCTGCCAACAAACAGGGCCTGTTTATTATTTAACAGTTGGTACCGCTAGAGGCCTGGCACTGCTATAGAGCACTCTCTGTTTCAGTGCAAGTCAGCCTGATTATGAGAGCGTGTGAGCCAAATCGTGTTTACCATAGTCTGCAAGAGCCTCGGTGCCCCCAACAGACATGGAAATTCTTTTAAGAGCTCTTGTCCAAACAGAGGAAAGCATTCCTGAGATGGAGGTAAAGGGCTCCACAGACTGAAAGCTTGTCCGATCGTCCTCTCAGAGTCTCAGCATGGATTTGCTTTGCCCCCACTCAAGACCAGTCATTCCTCTTCAGTGACAGAGGCTCCATTCCTCTGCTTTTAGTTACTTTGTTTGGGACCTAAATCAACCAAATAATGTGTGAATCACCCATCTACTAATGTTGCTATGCTGTCCTGCATGCTTTGGCTTTCCAGCAAAAGAATCTGCTACCCAGGACAGCTACCTCCTACTTGGCCAGGACTGCCTCGCAGCAAGTCTCTTCTCTGCCAACGTGGCCACAGGTGGATGCCTTCCTACAAATCCAATCAGCAGGATGATGCGCTACTAGCAAAAGAGTGGACCTTAATGACAAAGAGCCCTGCTTAGATGGTCACCCCATTAACTTTGATTTGATTATTCTGCCCCAACAGAACACTTGGCTTCACAACCACAGATGGCACCAGCCCAACATAAAACCTGTAGAGAAAGTAGTCATGGTAGGTTTATACATTTTCAAAATATTAAATTTGATGTAAAAAAACTAAACATGAGGTAGTATTGAGATAGTCTTTGGCTCCCCAGAAAAGCACTGTGTTTTTCTGAAAAAATAAACTAAGGTCAGAGCAGATGAGACAATTGTGATAACTAGGCAACACAGATAATCTAATCATTTCCTTTGAAATTCAACATAAATCAACATTTCTTTTCATGTAAGAACCTTGGCTTTTATCTTCGATATACAACCAAGGCAGCCTTTGATACTTTATGTGACTCTTTTCTATACAACTGTTCATAAATTTGAGATAAAACTGGCTCCATATAAGCTAGTTCAATATTTTGAAACTTAATTGTTCCTTGGATACTTTCTCTCTTACCATGAGTAAATCACCAAATGCTTTCTACCAAAGAGGAGAAAGACATAGCAAACTGCATGTTGAAACTGTGTATATTAATTTTTTGTTTTTGTCTTCTAATTGACAGCTGATATTTATATGCTTATATAATAAGCTCTTAACTTTAAATGCCATCAAAAAAATACATGCTGAATATAGTTAAATAAAATCAGAATTTTACATTTTTACTCTATTATGTTTTTCTAAGAAAGTGTTTATCCTTAGCTCATAGATTGTATACACATACACAATAAATAAAACTTTACAAAAATGGAGAAAGTATGAAAAAACAATTCCATTTTTAAATGAAGTTAATCCCTAGTTTACTTTAACTGCTTCCTCTACTGATCAGAGATGCTTAATAAACAACCCCAAACTACGGAAGGTAATTCTAGAATTAAAAGGCATCTTCCAAAGCATCCTGCATATAACGATGCTCATAACTACCAGTTAATAGCAGAGGAATGGATTCGATCACAGGTTCACACAGGGAATGGTGCTATATTGGCTATGGCCAAAATGTGAAGAGAGAAGGTTCACAATGAGTAGACAAATGATGTTTGTTTACCCCTGTGCTGACACACTTCACAACTGGTAAGCAGACACACTAATAATAGTTCACACTTGTGGAAAACATCCTCTGTTCTACGGCATGCTTCTAAGAGCTTCATACATACATACTTATTTAACACACATCTCCCTCCCCCAACAACCCTATGAAGTGGGTACCATTATCTTCTCCACTTTGCAGAAGAGGAAGCTGAGGCACGAAGAAGTTAAGTAACTTGCCTGCGGTCTTGCAGTAAGTAAACAAAGGGGCTGAAATGTAAACTACAGTGGTCTAGCTCCAGAGACAAACTGCCACCACCAGGTTTGTTCCGCTTTTCACAATGATAATCATTCCATCTGAGGTTTGTGTTCACTTTAAAGCTGTGCAGTCCCTGAGGCTTATAAAGCAATTTAAAATTGTCTAGTGCGTGGGTCTAGAATCCTTTCCTTGACCCTGCCATGGGCAGAGCATGTCTGGCAAACCAGCCTGACTTTTATGTTGTAATCCTGAGTTGAGGAAATATATGCACAGGAGTCAAAAGAGATGGCTTTATATCTGACTGTACACAAATGAAGGTTTCTTTTCTCTTTTTGGTATAATAGTTTGTTTTGGCAGAAGGAGGAAGCACCTATGGGTGTGGGAAAGTTTGTGTAAAAGGAGACTGGGATCCATGCCTCTTACCTAGGTCTAAAAAAAAAAAAAAAAAAAAAATCTTCCGGTATGGAGAGGAGATCTAGTAAAACTGTGAAGCACCCTAATTTTGTGAATAGATACAGCTTTCTAAGAAAAGAATATGAACCAGGAATCTAGTTCAAATCCCCTAGCTGAGAGATTAAACAAACAAACAAACATAGAGCAAAAGAATATGAACCAGGAATCCAGTTCAGTGAATGCAAACATCACATATAATAAGCAACAAGTAGCAGAACCAAACCTAGAAACCAAGGCTTCTCTCATTACCCTCCAAGTCCTAACTGTGTCAGCCAGCGGGCCTCTGAGGCAGAAGAAATTGAGTGAAGGACACAGAAATTGTGAATGCCTCTACTCATCTCCTCACAACTCAGTTAAGCAAACAATTAGAAAAAAATGTCCTCTATGAGAAAGAAAAGAAAAGAAATGCCAGAGGAGTCTGTTCTTGACTACTCAGTGCTAATGGAAAAAAGGTGAAGACATGATTAAGAGATACGATGAAAAAATATTCTCTTAACAAAGTTAACAAATTGATTTACTTAGCAAACACACACACACACACACACACACACACACACACTTTATTTAGCGCAGCCCTGAAACTTTCTAAATTTTATTTCTCTCAGATCAATTTATATTTACCTAGAAATCATCCATTGTATTTAAAATTTTCAAATTTATCCTAAAGTACTCATTATAATTATTTTAATTTCCTCTATTTCTATGGTTACTTCCTCTTCTGTATTTCTAATTTTGTGCATTTGTGGGCTTTCTCCTTTAGTAATTAAATCATGTGATACTGCTTTATTTATTGCTTTGTTATTCTCTTCGAAAAACCCAAATCTTTGATTTATTAGTGTCTCTTTTCTGTATCCTAATTCATTAACTTCTGATTTTATTTTTATCAACTCTTTATTTCTGCTTTGCAGATTTGTTTTTTTTTCCTTTTAACCATCTTCCTGAGATAAATGCTAATATATTAATAATTATTTTTTCCACATTGTACTAGTATTTAAAGCTATGGATTTTCCTCTGCACACTGCTCTATCTCCATATATGCTTATTCTTTGTAAATTCTGTTATCTCTTTAATTCAAAAATGATTTTGAAAGTTTAAACTTTAATTTTACCAAGATATTATTTTAACTTTTTCTTCCCACTATCAATCTCTAACCCACTACATTATAATAGAATATGGCCTGAATTTTTTCAAATGTCCTTTAGGCACCATATTTTTTTTCTTTTTTGATCTATTGATATGGTTAATTGTAGTGGTAGACTTCCTAATAATAAACTATATATTTTTAAAAGATGGTTTTAGCCTTATGCATATTGCTATAAAGTATATGCTTGATCTTAATTCTGTCATCTTATTTACAGTATTTTAAAAATTGCTTAATTTCTTCCCTAATGTTTTGCTTTGTTACCGTGGTAAGTTTTCTTCCTAATAGTTTGGCAATTGCAGGGTTTCTCCGGCCTAGAGGATTTACTGAAAACACAGATTCCAAGCCTCATTTCTCTCCACCCTAAGGTGTAGTAGGTCTAACCTGAGATACCTTTGTAATACATATTCCAATGATCTGATGACCCAACTAGAGTACACTGTTCTAATGGTTAACTTTATACATTTTAATAAGGGAGGTAAAGTCCTATTTTGGATTTGATGACTTTATTTTTTAAAACATCTTAATTTTATTTTTTTCATGTTCCAAGATTCACTGTTTATGCACCACACCCAGGACTCCATGCAATATATGCCCTCATTAATATCTACCATCTGGCTCACCTAACCCCTGACCCCCCTTCCCCCCCATAACCTTCAGTTTGTTTCTCAGAATCCATAGTCTCTCATCTTTCATCTCCCCCTCCAATTTACCCTAATTCACCTTTCCTTTCCTTCTCCTAATGTCTTCCATGTTATTCCTTATGCTCCACAAGTAAGTGAAACCATATGATAGTTGACTTTCTCTGCTTGACTGATTTCACTCAGCATAATCTCCTCCAGTCCCATCCATGTTGATACAAAAGTTGGGTAACCGAGATGCCTTTCAACAGATGAATGGATAAAGAAGATGTGGTTCATATCTACAATGGAATATTATACAGCCATCAGAAAGGATGAATACCCAAATTTTATACCAAAATGGACAGGATTTGATGACTTTAGAATACAACTTGGGATTCTCTAGAAAATTATGAAAATACTCCACTATACTTCCTTTGACCCCCACTCTCTCCTTCCTCTTCACCACCAGACCTAGGTTGAATTTTTACTTTTAATTTTTCATGTAGCCATCCACATTGACATCTCTGTTCTGTAGTTGGCCAGCTCTGGACAGTACTGACCCTGCATTCCCTGCCATGAATTAGTACACACTTTCTACCATACAGATATGGTATCATATCTGTATCATCAAGAGTTATACCATTTACCTTCCATTCTATGATATCGCCCCCACTCACACCCACTGTTTATCCAAAAGTCTACTTTTGAGTTGCCAAATCCACTTGTTTATCATGGCTTCTCTCAATCTTTTAGTAGCCTAAATTTATCATTCAACATTTCGCTTTGTTTTATTTGTTTACCAGAATAGTTCATGGTGTTATAGTCTCTGAGCAGTTGTATTTTAAAATTTTGAGGCAAATCTAGTCTCTCCCTTTTTGATATTTTTTTTTCCTGTATACTTTCTTTCCAGGTTTCATTTCTTAAGACTTGAAGTGCTGTAGCTTGGTCAAGATAGGTCTCACTGTTTATTGCTCAGCACCACAATTTTGCTGGAATACAGGGTACTCTTTCAATATAGAGATTCAGGACTACCTTAATTCCAGATAAATTGTACTTTTTTACACATTGAAATTGTTTTCCGTTTGCTCTGTTCTTTTCTTCCTTCACAAATGTCAGTTGTCCCTATATTTCTTTTGCCTTCCAAAGATATAACATAAAATTTTCATTTATTCAATTTGAATAGATAATACATTCACATGATTCCAAAATACAAATGCATGAAATGATACATGGTAAAAAAGTCTCTCTTTTACCCTGTATTCTGTCAACCCAGTTGTTAGACCATTTTCTGACAGATAACTACGGCTATTAGTTTGTTTTTTAAAAAACAGATATGCAAAAATAAAAATTTAATAAAACAGATATGCTATGAAAATAAAAATATATTCTTTATGTGTATATTTTTACATTATACACCCTGCTCCACATCTTGAATATTCACTTAAGGTACATCAGTTGGATGGATATCCAATAGTTAATTAATCTAGCCACCTACTGACAAACATTCACATTGTTTCCAATATTTCCAACAACAAATGAGACTGTAATGAATAATTTTGTGCATATATTATTTTATTCATGTAGAATAAGTTCTTAAAAGCAGAACTGATGGGTCAAATAGTATATGTACTTGTTATTTTAGTAGATATCATAACATTTATCTCAATCTGAAGTTATTTTTGGCATTTTGATAGATGAAAATGCATCTTGATGTATTTCTAATTTGCATTTCTTATCATGCATATTTTATTCTTTATTTCTCTCATTATATATGAATTAAATATCTATTAATATGTTTAAGTGCCATTCGGATATCTTGTGCCAGTTTTCCTCTTGAATTGTTGGTCTTTTTTTGCAGGAACTCTGATTTATTAGAGAAATAATATTTCTGTCTGAGATATGAGTTGCCAATCATAATTAATACTTTCTCCCATCATTTTTAAACTATTTTAAAATTCTTCATTATTTTTTAAAAATTTTCCTCCCTACAATTCTGGTGGCATTGTTAGTTTTCTCATTCTAATTTCTGCATCTAATATGGCTTTTCCTCCTAAAACAGTTTTACTTTTCTCTTCCATTTCTTTCCTGTTCTCCCACAGCTCATTTTATTTCTTTTTGTTGTCTTACCTCTTTGATCCTGTATATCTAATCTTTGACTTCTTTGAGGGGGATAGAGTAGGAGAGGGAGGGTGGGAAAGGGGCAGAGGAAGAGAGAGAATTCCCAACCCTGAGATCATGACCTGAGCTGAAATCGAGAGTCAGATGCTTAACCAACTGAGACACCCAGGCACCCCTCTTTGACTTCTTACTTTAAAGATGTTACAATTTCTTCTATTCCTTTGCTACTATGGAAAATCCATATTATTTTCTGATATAACTCTTCTAGTATATATCTTAATCTGCTTTTCCTAATGTTACTTTTGTCTTATAATCAGGTATGCATGGGTTCATTGCTGGTTTCTTTTGATTATTTCTCAATTTTCAGTCAATTTGATCAGCTGTTTGCTGAATAAGAGAGGCTGAGCGGGGGATGAATGGCAGCACTAGGGAGTTTCATTTTGGTGATGTATTTCTTGGCACATTAGAGCTTTCTCACTAACTCCACTGTGTCCATTGCCCAAGGGATACGACTCTGCTCATTGATTTCCCCTATAGCCCAAAAGGATTGTTATGAAGTCCTGAATGTTACACATCTCAAAGGTCATGATTTAGTGTTTCCTTTTCTTCTGAATGTGGTCTACAAGGCAAAGGTGATGTTGTTTCTTATCCCCACCTTGCCACCCTCACATGCCAATTCTGGTATATGGGCAAACTGAGGCCGTTTCTCCTTCACTGCCACCTTCTCTGATAACCTCTGCTATAGAATAAGGCTCACGGATGCTTCTGCCAACCACCTGTAGCCTCATACTTTCTTGTTCCATGTAAGAAATTATAGCATGTGTCCCTTGCGGTCATTCCATTTATTTTTGGAGGTTCTGCCCTCTGTGTGTTTCTCTCAACATCCTTCCCCCCCCACCCCGACTTGATCTAAATTTCATTGTATTATTCCACAGTTTGTGATATGGGATTGTGCCCGCTTCTAAAGGAAGGGACTTTTTTTTTTTTTTTTTTAAGATTTCATTTATTTATTTGACAGAGAGGTCACAAGTAGGCAGAGAGAGGCAGGCAGAGAGAGAGGAGGAAGCAGGCTCCCCGCTGAGCAGAGAGCTCAATGTGGGGCTCAATCCCAGGACCCTGGGATCATGACCTGAGCCGAAGGCAGAGGCTTTAACCCACTGAGCCACCCAGGCGCCCCAGGAAGGGACTTTTTATGTGTATTGTTTCCTTTGTTTGCATTTTGCACAAGAAGATATAAAATGGGCTTGCATTTTTTTCTATGTATGTCCTTTTGGTTGACAAAAGCAGGACTCCACTTATTAACTCCTCTCTAACCCTTTCCTCGATTAAGTACTTGGCCATCCCTGTCCCCAAAACTGGACTTATCCATTGAAAGGTGTTAACTACAGTATTCAAATTATTTGACCATTGCATGTCTTCCTTCATAGGCATATTCGCATTTAAATAGGGAACTTTAAGCCCTATGCTAAGCTTTGGGCTTCCAGATGAGGTTACGAAATGAAGCTAAGGTTGTAGAGTGACAAGAAATATGGTAGATGTAGGAAAGAAGCAGAGGACCCCAATTAATAGCTATAACATTATTTCATGTCAGCAAATGATAAAGTTGTTTGAGTTGCTTTAATCTCTTGATTTTGGTACTGCACTGACTCATTTTCTTTCTATAACAGGAGAAAGTAAGTTTTCTAGTTGACTGAACAGTTTCCTTTTAAAACATTAGGTATAAATCTTTATAATTATTTTCTATTTTTTAAAAGAAATAAATGACTTAATAGAGTGAAAGTATACTGGAGTAAGTACACTGGACTTCTAAACACTGTGGGAAATTAAGTTTTGGCAAATTAATTAAGCTACCCAAGCCTCAGTTTTCCATCTGTAAAATGGGCATAGCAGTTTTTTTTTCCTACCATATAGGTTTTATGTGAGTGGCAAATGAAATAGCATATGTCAAAATGCTTTGCAAACTAATAAACAATCAGAAAAGTAAAAGGGACTTAATAATAAGAGATTATCCAAATAAAAATAAGGACCTACAACACTGTCAAAGATAATACAGGTATACAGTGCAGTCTACCCTACTCAACTTGATACGACTTTGTGATCCTTTTGTGTGCTTTCTCTAATTGTTCACCTAGACTCTATAAACTACCATTTCATTTCTCACTGCTTTCTATGAGTCTGCCTCCAGGAACAACACTTTCTCTATTCCTTCTTCCTTTTCCCCAATACAGTTATATATTGTATTATTTATTTCTTGATATTTTTTACTGCTTTAAATCTGCCCTGAAAGATAGTACTAACAAGAGAATGAAGCTTTGGAGTCAGACAGACCTGGTTTGAATCTTGGTCTTTTGTCTCTGTGCTCATCAGTCAACATCCCCAAATCTGTTTCCTCATCCATAAAATGAATGTTACGAGTATTGTTAGGAGAAAAATTAGATCATATCTACATAAGTTCTGCTAGATAGTTTGAGTTCCATAAACAGATTTCAAAATCAGCAATTCCCTGAAGGGCTATCTAATATATAAAGTTCTTGGACTTTATCAACTCTCATTTGCTTTCTTAAAAGCCTATTTTGCTTATTTCTATGTTCTGGGGATTTCATGACACTTGACAACTGATCTACTGCCTTGGTTTGATCTACATCTTTTTATTCCATGAACCGTTTCACTTTTTTCTAAATGGCACCAAAGAATCTACTTTTCCTTAAGATCTACTACTTTCTGTTGATGTCCTTGCTAATTCATAGTTCCCAAAGTTTCTGTCTCAAGTAACATCTTTTTATCTTAACATTTTTTCTCTTATAAAATAATATATCCTAAATTTAACCTCAGGACAAAGACCATGCTGTTTCCATTCATAATGCACTGGATATTCTATAAAAACTATACCACTATTAGGTAATGATTATAAATGTGAATATTCTTAATTTCACAGAATTTATCCACTCTGTCTGAGCTTACACTCTTTCATTCCTAGAAGATCACAGAATATTACTATATGGCGATTATATAATCCTTCGTCATTTTGTAAACATTTCACAATCATTTAATGGAGGTCTTCAACACACTAGTATAGACTGATCTTGTTATCATTATTGGCAAGAAGAGGAAACAGGGATGGAATGATGAAAACGTGTCAGATAGCACATCCCATACCATGAGGAAAAACAGGAGTAGCATTCAGTCTCTTATTCTCTGATCTACTGATACCCTGTTGAGCTAGGGTTCCCTTAGCACCAGAGGAAGAAACAGATTGATTCATTTCCAAATATCATTATTCAGAAAAGGTCTGCTCAGTAATAAAGAGGTGGTTCTCTTTATTTTCAAAATAAGTAAAAAGCAAATCCCAGTGATTCTTGGAACTCAGAGTTGGGAAGAGGGCAGGAAAACCACAGGCCAGGGCCAGAGAGCAGGAAGAAGATAAGGGAGATAAAATTGGTTGTGGATAAATCCTCATCCATCATTACATGGAAGAAATATTTAAAAAGGAAGGCCACTATCTTCTCTCATCTGAGGCTTCCTCCAGAACCTGTAGGAGAGGAAGACACACTGCTGAGTCTTCATTTGGGGAGCAGCAGGACAAGGCAGCGTCTCCTTAGCCAAATGAACCCCTTCCTGACAGCTGTGGGGAAATGTGTTTGTTCCACCAAGTCTCTTTGAAAATTACTCCTAAAATTATTAATGTTTTGTAAATTTAAAAAAAAAACTCAGCTTCAAAAGGAAAATAATGTGGACAGTAATAACATACCAAATTTAATGTGACCTCCTAGCATTTTTATAGGGTGGCCTAGGGAGGAGAGTGGAAACACCCGGAGTTGGGATTTAGGAGACCTGATTTTAGTTTCAGCAGTTTCACTCTCTGGATGTGTGACCTCAGACAAGTGGATTAACCTCTCTGGACATCTGATCCTTCGTATTTAAAATGAGGGAGGTGGTTATTAAGTGATGTCTAAGAGCCCTCCTAGAGGTAAAAATTCTCCAGTTTATAATAGTAATAATTAACATCTGATGGTGCTTTACCACCTATAAATGGTTTCCACATACATTAGCTAATTTGATCCTCATGCCAGTTCTGAGTTAGTATTATTATGATTATGCCCATTTTTAGAAGAGAGACTCAGAAACCACAAAATGGCAGAGTTGGCATTGAACAGATGTTCCCAAGAGGAAATACCCCTCCAGTAAAAGAAGCAGCTGATGCT
Source organism: Mustela putorius furo (assembly GCF_011764305.1). Classification (NCBI taxonomy): domain Eukaryota; kingdom Metazoa; phylum Chordata; class Mammalia; order Carnivora; family Mustelidae; genus Mustela; species Mustela putorius. The sequence continues at coordinate 39,890,489 of NW_025421987.1, forward strand.
AACAAGGATAAGCAACAGCAGATAATGTAGGCTGTGAGCTCTTGTTTAGGGGTGCAACAGAATTTCTGGAAGCCGCATTGGGGTAATGATAATCCACCATGTGGAATGTTATCTGATGATGTATTTATCAAAAAAAACTAATAAAAAGAAAATTAAAAAAAGATACAATAATTGTTACTGCACTACACCCTAATGAATTATTGTGTTCAAGGTTCCTACAAAAAAAAAAGTAATATTATACTCGGCTTATGTTTTAATTGATTTATTAATATTTTATCACAGGAATGTAATTTAAGCTCCTCATGATTTAGATCTCATAAACCTTTAGCATTTTGCAAATTCAAATTCCAATTTAAAGCCAGGGCGAGCAATTAACTTTTCTATCATCTTGTCAGGGGAGAAGGTTCGTGTTTAATTTGAGACAAAGTGACAGAAATATATATACACAGTATGTATTACTCCAATTTAATTTATGAGTCAGCACCATCCACCTTCAAAATGTAGATTTAATAGAAGGGGAGGAAGAAAAGGCCGTGCTGTCATGATAGGGCTGTGATATCTGCCCTGAATTTCATATATATAAATAAATATATATGTACATATACATATACATATATATATATATATATATATATATAGTCCCTGGTTTGTTAAGATATCAGGCTAGATTGATTGCAGGCATATTTCCAATTCTTTTGTTTTAAATTAATTTAGTAATTATTTGCGCATAGAGCACACAATCTCATGGATATCACGGGGAGCTCTTACGCCTGTTTCCATGCCTACTCCTACCACCCTACTCCCTTCTCAGTTTCATGGAGAGCTGCCCCTCCAGGTTAATCCTAAACTCAATACATGAGACACACTGTGGAAAATACTGCATTTGGGTCATTTCTTCATCCCCTTTCTCATTTTCCAAAGGGATCTTTTAAATGCTCTCTACTTAAAACAAATAAGCAGACAAAACAAAACAAACAAACAAACAAAAAACCTCACCACAACTTTATATTTTAATTTACAGGATTTGGCTGACAAGTTAAAACAGTGGTACTTTCTAGTGATCCTTTACAAAATATTTAAGGACAGGATCAGAAGAAATGAGCTCAAAGCACATAAGGTAGTCAGGTAAACTGAAGGGAAGTACTTCCCTTTGGTGGTTATTAAACACTGGAACAGGGCTGCAGAGAGAGGTTAAGGAATTCTTCCTAGCTCTGTTATCCTATAATTCACCAAAGGAGCACAATGCTCTATGCTGATGAGATGAGTTACATGACATCTCCTCCCTGGTTCAATCAAAGGGAAGCAATTTACATCTCAAACCAGTTCTCTCATCAGTGGGACATAAAGACTGCAGAACAGAGACACAGCAAATGTGCGTATTTATACGGCATCAACTCAGTTGCCACTGTTCTTTATTATTTTCTTTGCTCCCTCCTCCTCTGTATGGTGGCCATTTTGAATAGGATGCTTTAAATTCTAAAGTGAGAGAAACACAGGACTAAGAACAATTCAGGACCAAAATTAACTAAAGATTTCTTGTGATTCTGACAATCACTGGCCTTTGTGATGCTAGGCCAATCCTTTTGTTCCATTTAAAAATAAAATCGGATTCCCTTTGCAGACCACAAGAAGGGAATTAGAAGACTGTTAATGGAAAACTCTGGAAGGTAGCCTGACAAACGTTTATTCACTTTCCAGGCATACAATTTGGTGCTACGTAAGTGAATGCAGTGCATTTGTCAAAGAAAGGCTATATTGAATGAGTGTGAGGTCTTCATTCATAAAACAAGCTTATTTTACTAATAGTCTCTATTAATCTCAGCTTAATTATGTCAGACGTTTTGCACTTGCATACAACAGTGAAAATCGCCAAAAATGCATTTACTGCACCTGCTTAAATGCAGTCATATTCCTAAAAACTACTGCAGGGAAGGAGGAAAAGCTCCCACAGACATGGCTTTTAGGCAGAATATGGGATTATGGCAGAGGGGTTTAAATACATGAGGTAAAAATGGTAATCATATTCATCAAGTACACAAAGAAGTAAAAACAAGAAGCTCTAGATAATTCTTTTTAGTGGACTCACTAAAATAACAATAACAGCTTGATGAAGAGAACATGATTGTCGAAAGCTTGTCCATTTTACATTTTCTCTTTACATAGTGCAATAAAAAGGGAGCACCTGCAGTTTCTACTTGTGTGGGTTTTTTTTTTCTTCTTCTGATGTAAAAGAAATCGTGGGACATCATGTTTGTTTTGGGAGCTACTAGCCTCACGTCTGTCTAATACACACGCCCTACCATAAAGTTACATTTGAGCCCTCTGGGAATACCTGTGCTGGGCAGCCGTCTGCAGCCTCCAAGTACAGTCTTTGCCTCACACCCCTTTCCTTCATTCAAACACACCAGCCCTTCCTCACTTTGGAAATCCAACTAAAACAGACCTCTCTGTCATGAACCTTTTTAGACAAATTACAACAGAATGTGTTGTAATTTCCATTATCCGGTTGCATCTACCTTATGCTAGACACTAGCCACTGAGGCATCACTGTTACGGTGCCCTAATACTTATCTAAAAAAAAAAAAAATACTGTTAACTACACATTGTGGATATTTGAAAGTGCCTGAGAAAGCCATAAACTTAATTACATTGGAGGGCTGGTGTGAGCTCACGTGAAATTTGAGCTATCGTTATTAAAAAAGGAAATTGCATTTACTTAATGCTTCTTACCGTATACCAGTCAACTTTAAACTTTTGAGGTTTTCTAGTGAGACAAAACAATATTTAAAAGAAGAACAGAGCATGTGTTAAGAATTCGATAGAAACATTTTACATGCCAAGAGAAGCATTCCTCCCCTTTCCTCCTTTGTATCTTCTTTTCTTTTCCTCTCTCTGTTGCTCTCCTCCCCTTCCTCCCTTCTTTCCTTCCTCCCATCCTCCCACCTTCTCTTCTCTAATTCAGGAGAGGTGGTATTAAACTTTGAGTAAGCAAATGATATTCTTGTTTCAGAATCCATGTGCTTTTACTACTCAAAGCACTGTTTTAGAGGGGAATTTGGGTGAATTCTTATGGCATTTTTTTTTTCTCCTGCAGTCTACAGCTATCCTTCAGGTATCAAGTTATTTTCAAGCATTCCTATAACAACCTCCAATATTCCACGGCAGTCTCTGATAAACCTTAGCAAGGTAGTCTTTTGAAGGACTGCAACAGCCAGTGAAGAAATATTTTTTTTCAACTACTTTTGTAAAAGAACAGAGAAAACAACAGTGAGGTTCGAGAAAACAAGGTTCAAACTGCACTTCACAACTACAGGGCCACTAATGACGTCAGCCCCTTGCTGTTCTTCATATCAAGATTCAAGTGTGCGGTTTTAAGCAATCTTTAACAGACAAAACAGTACAAGGGACTAACCTGCCTTTCACGCTCTAATACCACAGAGGGTACTGGAAGAAAAATCTGTTTCCGCGGATGCCTGTCACTGAGAATAGCTAATACACAAAATTCTGAAATTATGACAAAGTGAGGATTTGACTATGTTTCACAACACGATTTGCCTTTGGCCTCCACTGAGGAGAGAGCAACTCCAAGTATGTCAAAATTTCATTTTCTTCTATTTTCATAAAACTTTTTAAAGAAAGGTTGTCATAATGTAAGAGATGTCAAAATTTTTCAGAAGACTCAGAACAACTCAACATTACAGATTAAACATTACAACAGACGTTCCTCATACTCATGCATCAGTTAAACCAGTGCACAGGAGGTGATTACAGATGACTGTGAGGGTAGATGTCTTCTAAGTGGAGAAAGGCTAAAAAATAAAGCAGCACCTATAGTGCTGTGCATTCATCTATTTCGCCCTGCGGTCTTGCTGCATCTCTCACACTGGTGATGCAGGGTTCATCTCACCGGTGTAAGAGATACATTAATTGTCTCATGGCATCCCTTTCCAAAGCACTTTCAGAGGGATAAACTTCCAATCTTACCAGAATTTACTTAATCCTGTGCCACTTGACTGAAGGCATTCAGTCCTTCTATGGTTTTTCTAAAATCAAAAGTAACATAAAGACACCTTAAAATCTGAGACTGTAACTCACATTGCAAGGATGCTTTAATGTCCTCCAGCCCTGTAAGTTGTATAAGGAAAAGTAAGTGTGCATCATATGGGTCAGTTTCTACGGGGTTCTTTAGGAGTTTGAAGACTGTCAAAGTTCGTAAAGCGTTTCTTCTTTCCTGGGACACACCAAACCAAGTCCCACCCCAGGCTCTGAGAACTTCATCTTACTGAGGCCTGGAAAGTTCTTTCTCCAGAGTTTGGCATGTTCACTCTTTCTTTATTTTGGTCTCTATTAAAATCTTACCTTTTCAGGAGACCTGTACTGAACATAATATCTAAAAGAGCTTGCCACCCCCACCCGACCATACCCTGCTTTGTTTTCTTTTTTTTTTTTTTAAGATTTTTTTACTTATTTATTTGACAGAGAGAGAGCACAAGTAGACAGACAGGCAGAGAGAGAGAGAGAGAGGAAAGCAGGCTCTCCGCGGGACTCGATCCCAGGACCCTGAGATCATGACCTGAGCCGAAGGCAGCAGCTTAACCCACTGAGCCACCCAGGCGCCCCTGTTTTCTTCATAGTATTTATTCTTTCCTGAAGTTACCGATCTATCTGCTTATTATGTATCTTCCCTACTGAAATATAAGATTAGTGAGCCAGACTTTGTCTTATTTCCTACGGTATCACTAGTGTTGAGAACTGCACCGGATGTATATGGTATGTCGTCACTATATATTTGTCAAATAAATGAAACTTACTAGCTAAAATACTTAGCTTTAAATGTGACAGTTTAAACTCGTTTCATCTTCTGATGAGAGAGCACCACGTGCAATGACCTTTCACAGTCTAGATAATATACAAAGTCAACATGCAAGAATCACTATTCTGGGAAGAGTGTGTTTAGACCTGGTTTAAAATCACAGCCTGTTGCTGTGTGACATTTACAGTCTGCCATTTTAGTTAGACCACTGAATGGATGGAGTTAACCAAAGAGCTGACAAGACACACACACACACACACAGAGAGAGAGAGCGAGAAAAATCCCAAGCCCTCCTGACTGTGGATATTGGAGTGGATTGCTACTTACTCCAAGCCAACAACAGCTAAAGAAGAGAGGTGAAAATCAGAAGACCTTTGGAAACCATTTCACCAGAGCTGCCACCTGTCATTTATGTTAAAAGTAGCAATCATCCATCTGTCCAGACTGGAGAATCTTAAAGTCCTAATTACCATTTACTTACCCCAAACTAGTAATTCCTTAGAAATTTTTTATATCACATAATAATGAAATGACATGATCTTTGTTTTCCTCTAGATACACAATGAACTTTTTCTTTAAGGTGGCATTCAACTTTTAAAATACAAATACCAATTAACTGAGGTATTTTTTGGTAGAGGAAAAATGTCTATCATAATTTTAGTGGCAATAATAGTCCTGTACATTTCTCTTAGTAAATTTAACCTCAGATTTCTAAGCACTGTGCAAACATTAATTTACTAAGTTCAGCTGTGTTCTCCATGTGAATTAGATTATCACATCTTCATTATTTTCAGGTAAGAATCACATGGAAGGACCCATAACTTGCCAAGACCAAACAGCAACTAACTAACTAACTAACTAACAAAATAAATATTAATTAAATAAATAAATAAAGAGCAATATCCTTCACTTTAGAAAGCGGGTACCCAGGGAAGATTAATGAAATAAAGTCAGAATATACCTAAACTAGCATAAGCTGATAACCCAATACAGAAGCTAGGGGGTCTGAATAAACACCCCTGAAAAAAGTAGTGTCAGTCTTTAAAAATAGCAGTCAGCAATTACGGAGCATTTACTATGTGTTGGACACTATTCTAAGAGCTAGTGGAAACAGGGACTTTGTTTCTTGTTCACCACTGTTTCCTGAGAGGTAGAACAGTGCCTGGGCCAGAATGCATGCTGAATACATACTTGTAATAAATGTATGAATGAGAGATGCATCCTTGGTTCCAAATGACTAAACCGTCTAAATTTTTTAACACAACCTATTTGTAAGTTGGGAATCATCTATATAAACACTTGCTCTTGGAAGTGAAGGAACAAGGAAGAGGTTTGACTTGACCCAGGGTGTAACTAAATCTAGGGTAACAATGAGCCTTTTTACAATAGAGTTCATTTATTTAACAAACATTTATTGAACACACTCTATATGCCAGGTATTATAAGAGGTTCTAGAAATAAAGACAAGGTGCTTGTTGTTGCAGAGCTTAAATTATTGTTTATGTATCTGAGAGGAGGATGTCTTTGTATATATTGTAATTACGAGGCAAGAACTTTCTATAAACCAGTGATTCTTGTTTGTTTGTTTTTATCATTTTACCATCCTAACTTGCTAATGCTTCGATAATTCAGCCCGTGAGGAAACCATAGCAAAATGTAGGTGTACTGATTAATTAAAATATATATCCATAAAGAGGAGTGGTTATCTGACAATTACCTAGACAAACCAATCACTGTACAAAAAGTTGATGTCGGCAGCAGGGTGAGTTCTGGAAGATATGAATTACCTATTTTAGCTCTCTATGTTGTCAATTCTCAACTTTATCTACCTAAGTCTTTAGCTTCATTTGGGCTGCCCCAAACTGGAATCCAGATGCAGTTATTAATGGATAAGCTTAAGCATAATACCATTTCAATGAAAAGAAATAAGGAAGTACACAAAATAACAGAAGATAAATAAGGTCTTACCAACTGCCTATCACGCATGGTCTAATTAGGAAAGCTACTGCTACAAAGGCTGGCAGTCTCATCTGTGTTCACCCTCTGGGACCTTAACATGTGCTCCTTCTGTCCACTACAAAAATTCTCTCAAAGCCTACCTGACTAGAGTATAGCTTGTGTGTACATACTTGAATTTATTTCACTCTGATAATTCACTTGAGATGTCTGGTTTCTCTAAATCTATCTCAGTTCTTTTGACTTTTATATGAAATCAAGCTTTTGCAAAGATTTCTGTTGTAAATTAAGTTTGATGTTTAATGATTGCTAGCAGTCTACTTAAGGCTAATGCCTCCTCTAAAAATAAAGCATATATATATATATATATATATATATATATGCTGGGAATATATATATATATATATATGCTGGGAATTCAGCAATTCCAGGAAATATTCTAAACCCTTGTTGGCAAAGGAAGAAAAAAAAATATTGAAAGGAAAAAATATACTGACATGTTGATTATCAGTGTATTGAAACCAAGAACTAAAGACAGGTAACAGATCTGTTTCAACCGGCTGCTGTATGCGTTTATAAAACTGAAATATGATTATCTAAAAATCACTCTTTTATTCAGAATTAGTCAACATTCCCTTTCTGTTTATACACGTTTCTGTCAGTGATACAACAGCCCGAGGCATTCTACTACCAATCTCCCTGTACATGTCCATTGACATTGTCTCTATCAAATTCAACCCAATAAAATTAAATGGAATTAAATAAAGCTGTCTGCTTGAACCTCAGCTTTTCTCATCTCTTATTGTATTGCACTTATCATTTCTTATTTATTTAGCTGAGGCAAAAAGCTTTCCAGACACAATTACATTTTCCTTTCTGGTCTCCTATTTCTGAAGTATTTTTTTGTTGTTGAGTGATGTAGTTTATGTCAATTGGCAAAAATAAATAAATAAATAAATAATCCTTATAATTCTATGAAAATAAGGGTATGATAAAGCAACCGCTGCCTCATACAAGAGAAGACATTTCCATCCTATGTTTACCATAAATTTTTCCTCTGATTCCATTAGTTTTCACATAACAATATCCAAAACCCTTGCCTACTTTCAAACGATTCCAATTTGTAGGAGGCATATGAGTGGTAAGTAACTCAGGGAGAAACTTGTTAAGGAAGGGTTCCAGCTCTGGCTTCAGAAGTTAAATTTGGTGGCTATTAAGGAGGGCACGTATTGCGTGGAGCATTAGATGTAAATAATGAATCTTGGAACACTGCATCAAAAACTAATGATGTATTGTATGGTGACTAACATAACACAATAAAATAATAAAAATATAGAAAGATTAAAAAAATAAAAAACAAATAAAAACAAATTAAAGAGAATACAAAAGTGTTGAGGATGATATGCAACTGGCCTCCAGTTTCTCCCCCACTCTCTCGGGCAAGAGGGTGCTCCACATTTCTCACCTTCGTTTTTACATTCCCTTCAACCTGCACAATGCATTTTATGATTCCCTTTCAAGACTGCCTTTAATATTAATTTTAACCTGATTTCAAAAGTAAATAAACATTTTGGAGTGAGGGGGGAAAATAAGACACATAATGATTTTCTCTGGAGTTCTCTTTCCATAAGCAACATCCAGATGACAACCAACCTCTCATTAATCTCTTGGAAAAAAAAAAAAAAGTAAATTTCTTATGTCCTTCATACTGGATTGCTGTTTATTATAAACTGTGCTGAAAGACCCCACACACGGCAAACTGAACCATGTGGCATTTAATCCATCACACAGAAGGATCAAGGATTGAGTCAATACTTCTAGGGCTTCTACCCCTCAACTATGCATTTCCATGGTGCCCATTTCCATGGTGTTCAGACCTTCAAACAAACACATTTGTCTAAAAACAAATACATATGTAGGAAAACAGTTCTCTAGGGCTCTTGCCTTTCAGCTGCTTTTGGCTGACAGATGAGAGGTCAGATACAACATTCTGAAATTCTGAGTCTTCTTGTTTTATATACTGGAGAGAGAAGTAGTTGGTTCCAGGTAGTGAACCTTTCATGCTTTCTATTAAATAGGCAAGAGAGGGACACCTGGGTGGCTCAGTGGGTTAAAGTCTCTGCCTTCGGCTCAGGTCATGATCCCAGGGTCCTGGGATAGAGCCCCACATCAGACTCTCTCAGTCTCAGAGACTCCTCTCTCTCTCTCTCTCTGCCTGCCTCTCTGCCTACTTGTGACCTCTGTCTGTCAAGTAAATAAAATCTTTAAAAAATAATAACAAATAAATAAATAAATAAATAGGCAAGAGAGTCACAAAAAGAGGTCCTGGGATTTTCATCCCACAATGGAGTCCTCCTTGATTTCCTTTCACCTCCTATCTATGGATTTCAACTTCATTTTGAGGACATACACAATTATTCTAAATGAAAAACATTACTTTTTTAATCTCTCTTTTACAAAAAGTTTTATAAGAAATTAGTTTCAAAACAATTCTACCTATTCTATAGTAATGTGCTTTCAATACTTTTCTAGATTTCATTAATCTTACCCATCTTAGAAAAAGCTGGGATAATTCAAGGGCATTTGAAGAAATCTCTCCTCTATAGTCTTTCTGCACCTGAAATTCTATCACTTAAAATTTATAGATGAAGACAATATCCCCAGAAATCTTTTGATTCTTTGTTACTCTGAGAAGGATACTATTTTATGCCTATCTTAGAGATGAGGAAACTAGGACATAGAGAAGCTATGTAACTTGCCTAAAGTCTTTTGGTGAGTGAAGAGCCAGGATTTGAACTCACGGAGTCTAACGCTAGAGCCTTAACCATCTACATTACATTGCTTCCCTGTTAAATAGAGATGAGCAGAAAGGAATGACTAAATGCCTCATTTTGGGGACAGAGAGCATAAGTTCAAATGCCAATTTTACCACATACTAGCTGTGTAACCTTTGGCAATAGTCTTAACCTCTCTCAATCTTTATTTCCTTGTGCATATAAAAGTATCTAGCCTTCACTGAGTACTAAGCTATGTTCCAGTCTTCAAAGCTAAGTGTTTTATATGTATTATTTCATTTAATTCTCACAATAACTCAACAAGGTATATAATGCTATTATCTCCAATTTAGAGATGAAGAAACTAAGTAACTTGCACATTGTCATATCCTAAGTGGCAGAGACAGAATTTAACTGATGGGCAAGCTCCCTATAGAAACCATACATTTAATCATTAAGTTTGGTGATAACCAATAGTAGTTACCTCATGGAGTCTGGGGCTATATTTTGGTCAGGATTAAATTAGGTAAACCATGTGTGTGATGGTTACATTTATCTGTCAGCCTCATGGGGCCCCAGAATACCAGATATTTAGACTAACTTTATTCTATGTGTATCTATGAGAGCCTTTCTGGAGGAGATTAACATTTGAATTGGTAGACTGAATAAAACAGATTGCCCTCCCTAATGTGGGTGGACCACATCCAATCAGTTAAAGGATTAAATAGAACAAAAAGACAGATCCTCTTTGGAGTAATAGGGAAATCCCCTAACTGTCTTTGAGCTGGGCTATCAGTGTTTTCCTTCCCTTGGATTCCAACTAAAACACTAGTTCTTCCAGAGAACTGAGTCTACTAGCCTTTGGACTAAAGCCACATCATTGGTATCCTGGGTCTCCATCTTGCCAACTGCAGAGCTTAGAACTTATCAACGTTTATAATCATGTGAACTAATGCCTTAAAATAACTATATATGCACAATACACACACACACACACACACACACACACACATACACACATTTATATCTCCTGTTGGTTCTGTTTCTCTGCAGAACCCTGACCAATATGGTATGTAAAGTGCCTAGTGTAGAAAGGCCCACATAAAAAGAATTGTAAGATAACAAAGCCTCCTTCAATAAGGAGAGCAGAGATACGTCCAGAGGAAAGGATAAATAGTCTGTGGGCCCTGGACTCTTAAGAATGGAGTGGGGGAGATTCTAAAACATAGTCTGCATCAGGCCAGATGATTAGCTTCTTTGTGTAGAATAAGAGATGGTAAAGAAACTTTGATCTAGACATCAAGAACAAAAGCTACATGCATCTTTCCCTAAGTAACCTGAAAGGGAATTTTGGTTCTTCACCATTATGACAAGCTCAGTGGGAATACAGATGTGAACTTCTCCTTAAAGAGGTAAAAGGTTAGAGGGAAAGTGAAAGAATTGACAGAAAAGATCAGGTTTGTTTAATGCCTGACTTACAGTGCACAAATCCAACCAATCAACTCCTACATATGTACTTTGTTCCCAGCTACAAAATAATGGGGAATAAAAAGACTTCTTTATGGAGCAGGTGAGGCCTCCACATTTCTCCGCTGAAACATCCTAGAAAGGTAAATTAAAGTTTCCAAATGCATGTGATTTACACTGATACCCTTGAAATACTTATTTAATTACTCCTCTCCACTGTGGCCATCACTCACGAACATCCCTCCCTGAACATCTCCTTCTAAGTATCATTCTTCAGTTAGGGTTAGCCAGTAATGTGACTTCAAGGAGTTCACATATGAAGAAAATAAATGGGTTTTTCTCTTAAGAGAACATGTGTTTCTCCCATCATCTGAGCTAAAAACCAAGGAAGCTGTAACAGCTGGGAAAAGAAGAAAAAGCAAATTTAATTTTTTAAAAATTTAAATCCCTTTTTGCAAATTTAATTTTTAAAGGAAATAGAAAATAAAAGCAATTTGTCCAATTCTAGTGTGTGGCATCTATGCTGATTTTCTCAAGGAAAAGTGCTTATTGTCACCCAAATCCCCAGAGTAACCACAGCTGACACACTTCTCAGCATTAGAGCACTTGGCAACTGGCAATAAGGCCTGTTTCTTTCCCAGGCAGATGAAAAGCCAGGCACTCCCCAAACAAAACCAATGCAGCTTTTCTTGACTCTTTAGCTGCCTTCATGTCTTCTGAACACAGCATTTTATTCTGTGCAATGGGAAGCTCATAGAGCAAATCTATTTCACCCAAAGCACTAAAACCAATACAATGAATTTTTCTATTCTTTTGGCTACTTTGACTAAAGAACCTATCCTTACTGCACTCAAGTGTTACAACTGCTGATGTACACATAATTGTACAAAGATCCAAGAAGCACTGTCAATAAACAGAAAAATAAACCTTGCTAAAGAATGCCTAAACATGCAAAGGAATGCAAATATAAGACTTCTTCCATACATAGGATCTTTGTTTATACCAGTTGCACATGGTCGATAGAAGACATGCAAAAAACACTTTTTAATAAACAAATTGTCATCTCGCATTACCTTATAACAATAGAATTCTTCCAAGTATTTTTTTCATAATAAAATGTGTATAGATTGTTTTGGTTATTTTTCATTCTCATCAGAGATAATAAAGATCATGTGACTTAAAGTGTTTTCTCTTGTGTAAAAGAAGGAAGCAGGAATTTCAAAGGCTACCATTTTAATAACAAATGCCTTCATTTATATTTTTGTTAAGAAACAAGCCTATTCTCTTATCTAAGTTCTATGAAAGTCTTTCTACTTTTTTCACATTAAATTACATGTGTGAAATTCATCAGTATTGTTACCAATATTTATTCCTGATGGCCAGAGCTTTTCTAATTCTTGTGTAGCCGTATGTTTAATGTCATATAATCCAGTGGGAATCCCTTTTTTAAAAACAATAAAATAAATGGATTTTAAAAATTGTATCCCTTTTTTCATGTCAAAAAGTAAAAACAAAAGAAAATCTCCAAAACAGACATTAGACAATGTATGCAATTCACCTTATAAAAATTGTTATTTATGTCAGCAAGTCTTTACACAGTTTTCACAGCTGGAAAGCCCAGCCCTGGGGTGGCACAAGACGTATCAGACATATCATAGTGAAGCATGTCCACGTATGTCAGTAGTCAATCTACAGAGAATGATTTCATGACACAACACTTACCCTGACTGAACCATATCTAATTCCTAAATAATGATGATGACTAATAGTGTTTTATTAGATAATGTTTACTTGCTAACGTTTCTTATGGGAATCTTGATTAATTGCCTCTCTAATCTTCCAAGGATTATTCCAAAACATAGTAGTATCTGAAATGTAGTGTTTTCTTCTTAAACCTAAGCACAAATTTGTTGTGGTTAATATGATTTTTTTTTGTAGATCTTTTATTAACAAGTGAAAAACATGAATTAGGATCAACATGTAGGTGAAATGTTCTAGAAATTAGACCATCTTGAGAGAACTACCATGTGATATGAATCACATACTGGTTGGCCATCATCGTTATTCTTATACTTTTCTGCATTAAACTTAACATCAGTAACAACCATTAAACACAGCATAAATCACAGAAGTCTATAGATTCCTGAACACTGGGATAATTCTGAGCCTCACTTCTTCACTGGGTTGTGTTGGTAATGGAGGTGGGAATGTGAGAACAAAACTGTCGTCCAGGTGTTACCTAATCTGATCCAAAATAATAGCTGCCAAGACTAGAAACATACTAAAAAACAAAACAAAACAAAATAATCCATTTTGTTTAGTCTCTCAAAAAAGCATCAAAAAGAGGTAGAGAAGAATATTTCCTCTCTGTCTTGGATACATTAAATACAGTCACTAATAGTGCCTCAGAATCTCTCTCTACACTCTTTCAACTCCTGGCCCAGACCTCTCTCCAATCTATTTTTCACAAGCAGCACCCACACCTGTTCATTGTTCTTCCCATCTCTGTTCTTGTCCTGTTACTCTAGTAAAATCCTGCCACTTTTGGATAAGTTATTTGTCCCCTCGTCCAGCCAAGGTCAATTTCCCAGTTGTTTTACATTCTCCTGGTTCTACATAACCAAAGTCCTGACATTTCAGCAGCATAAACAGAATGCTCAGAAGGAAGGGAAGGAGGGTAACTGAGAGGAGTCCTCCGCTATGGTAGAAGAAAGTCTCAGGATATGAGCCCTTACATGAAGACATGCAGGCCTCGAAGCTTTACAAACCATGTGCCAGTGCCCTCTTCTTAGCTCCTCTGCACTTATTCTCTCCTGTCTTATCTTTTGGTTAGTTATCAGTCACAGGAGTTAACTTACAACATACAGGTAGAGAAATTACAACATACAGGGTAGAGAAATTAGGATACTCCCTGTCTCTCTCTCTCTCTCTCTCTCCATTTTTTTTTTCCAGGTCTATGGATCTATAGCCATCTCCCAATGCAAAAATCTATTAAACACATCTTTCAATATCTCTGCCTTCTTACAGTCTTTTGATAGCCATAACTTTACTTTTATTTTTAGAAGGCCTTTTCACCTTCTGGTCAGAACAATATTATTCTTATTCATTGTTCTTTTCTTCCCAAATATCCTACCTCTGGCTTAACCTAATTGTGCTAAAAGGTACAAAATTCACCTTTCTCGTTCAACAAGACCAATCTCTGAGATCCAAAGCATTCAAAATAAAAGCCCTCTTTAGTTATAATCAATAGAAGTGATTTAAACTCATATACATTTAAATGAGAGGTAGGATGTGATGTGAAAGGATATATGATTCAGAAAGATGAAGTGAATTATTTAGGTCATAAAACAAGTATGGAATCGAACTTAGACTTGGATTCAGACCTTCTTTCAGACATGATCCCTCATTGTTCTTTTCCTGTATTCACTGTTGCCTAAATCTTTCCATTTCTTTTTCCACACACAAAAAGCTAATGTCTATATTCTTGCAACATAGTGTTCTCTTAACCACAAATATACACTTATGTTGGAAAACTAAGATTATTCACACAAAACACTGAGCAACTCATACATCCTTTAGAATATTCTCCCAACTTAACTTTGTCTTCCTTTCTGTCACCTGATCCCCTGTCTTCTTGCTGCCAATCAACTGTTTGAACACATTAAGCTCTTATGTCTGCAAAAGCCTTATTTATTCTTCCCTCTTTCCACGAGGAAAAAGAAATTAAGAACTTTTTATAAAGTAGGCAAACTCTGATATCATTTGCTCTTGGAAGCCTTCCCAATATCTGCTCCAGGAAGCTTTCAACATCCCCACTTACATAACACTTCCGCTATTAGTAGATCATATGTGTTACTCCTTTAAAATTCTTTCCCCTTGTTAGGTTTTGGAATTCTTCTTGATAGAGTATATGATAAATATTAGGAATACAAGAATTAAAGATACCAACCTTGCCCTCAAGAAGTTTCCAGTATAGTCAAGAATTCAAAAATCATAAACAACTACAGTCCAGCTCTGACATAGACAGCATATTTCTATATAATTGACTGGAATTATAGTTGCACATATTTGTTGTTGTTGTTGTAATCAAGCCTATACTATATATAATAAATACAAGTACTCCAAAGCTGACTCATAAAGCAGGGAAGTAGTCAATGTACATAAGAAGGACATCAAAAGACATCAAGGAGAAATAAACTATAAAGATGTAATGGGAAAAAGGAAAAAATACTGAGTTAATTGAAGTACAGGCTTAATACAAGAAAAAGCAGCTTGGGGAAAGGAAGTTGAATTAGTTCAAGATATTTTTGGTAGCAAGAGCCAGAAAGGCTACAGTCGCCAGAAATGAAAAAGGGACTGACTATGGAGCAAAGCTATGCTCCACTGTGCCACTGGGCATTGAGTTCAGTGATTTATATAGTTTATTTCAACTAATACTCATAACCATCCTGTGAGGTAGGAACTATGAGGAAACAGAGGCTCAAAGCAGTTAGGACTTGCTCAGCTAGTCACTGAAAGAGCCAGAATTCAAACTCAGGAAGAGTGGATTCCAAAGTCCACTCTTCATAGATTCAATTTTGGCCTAAATCCAAGGAGTCTGTGTCCACAAAATTAGCCAAAAATTACCTTATTTTCTCAAAGATCAAAGTGTAAGAGAGATTGTGTACGATCCCAAAGCTCTTCACATGGTAATAAAGAATAAATTCATTTTATAATATAATCAGCTATAAACTCTAACACTGCTTATTGGAGATGAAGATACCTCAGAAACCATCTAGTACAACCTCTTATTTTGCAAATATTGAAGATACTAATGCCAACTAATTGACTCATATAGATTACTAAGGAGAAAAGTTCTGAGGAGGAATAAAGCACAAACTCTTTGTTCCTAAAGCTAAAGACCATGAGAAAAATACCATCTTATCTCCTGTGTGCTCCACAATGCTAGGCACTTGTTTATTTTTGAATAATTGTATCTCCATTATCAAGGACAGTAAACCATACTGTTACTAGTACATGGTACACATTTTACAAAAGGAGCTGCCCAAATAATATTAGTTTCATGAAGGGATGAGCGGGTCTATGTGGGAGAGTGTGTATGATATGGGTGCAAGTATGTAATTAATCAGGAGTTTGGACCTATTAGTTGAATACTACTAAATTAATTTTTGTCTGCCATTTGAGTCACATCATTTTCTCCTTGAAATTTTCCAGCAACATCTTAAATGCCTTACATAGCAAGATCTTTGCTTTCAAATGACTTAATAAGAAATCAAGAGTTTAGTACACCATCAATGAATGGAATTTTTGCATGGTTTCCTTTGGGTAGAATCATCAGAAGTTTTTTTTTTTTTTAACTTATTAAGAAATAACTTGAAAGATTTTGATAAAGTGGTATTATGAACATTTCATCTTTATTTTAGTTTGGGGGGTTGGGAACACAGAAGCAATATTTCATTTCTAAAACCATGTTCCCATGAAGCTGAGCAGAAGGACTGCTTATAACAGAGTTTTCCAGCCAAATTCTCAAAGGGCCCCCAACAGGCTTTCTCAATTTGTGGGCGCTGTCCTCTAACAATCTATTCCTTTCCAGACTCTCCTTGGAAACCAAAGATCTATGTCATTCTCTTCATATTTTAAAATGAAATTGGTCCTGGTTAAAACAAAAATGAAAACTGAAGGCAAGTCTTTGTTCCAAATACCAATGCTGTCTGGACAAATGCCTCATTAATATGCCCTATTTTGAAGACACCACCAATGACTTTGCCTCTGCAGGAGTCTTAGCATTATTCGGACATTTCCAAAAACCGAGCTCACTACAGGCATTTGTGAAGATGAGTTGTATTTAGGCAGAGGACTGAAAAGGAAAAGTAAATAAACCCCAGGTTGGAAAGGGGGAAGCAAACCCTCCTTTTTACAAATGACTTGTAATAAATCTTCTGCTCAAATTCCAGAGTCAAAGAAAAGTCACATGGACTGAATGTGTTTCTTTTAAAAAATGAATATTCACTTAGTAATCCTGAAATGCTTTCTGCTCTTTGAATACATTCAAACAAGTAGGTATCCACGCATTTCACTGATAGTTTATCAAACCACAGAACAGAACAGGAGGAGCGAATCAAAAGGGCTTTCCTAGGGGAGCTCCATGGTCATTGTTCTATAAAAACATACGAACATATTGCTATAAACTCATCTTCACAGGAAGTCACCCAGCTTAATAAGCACAGACCTGCAAGTTAATATTAAAATTCACTTTGATTTCAGCAGCAACAAAGCTGATCCAACTAGGAGCTATTACATAAAACTCTTATTGTCATATTCGTCATCATACTCTCAGTGGAGACAACTGCCAGCACCACAAAGCCCTCAGTTCACCTCAGGAAACCTGCTATACAGACGGCCATCCCAATAACAGTGTGGTGCTGAGATGGCCCTGTTTATTTTATCAGAGTGGCACTCCTTTAATTTTTCAATTCTCTTTATTGATGTCCTCTTTCATGTATAGGTCTATTAGATTCTACTTCCTCTACTGTCCTCCCAGGAATTGGTGCTTGCCAACTACAATAAGTTGTTTTGACAACTTGTCTAGCTATACAATACTCTGTTTCTTTCCCTCTGCAGTCTTTTTGGCTTCAAATGAGTGCCTTCAAAATATAGCAGAGACTATCCAACCAAACTATGCAACAGGGGGAAAAACAGCTTTCTATGCGTAAGCACCGTCCTGCCAAAACCACAGTCTTCCGTGTGCTTCTAGTTCTCTTTCCTTTCCTCCTCATTTTTATGGATAAATCCCCCTTGCTATCTTGTCTACTCCTATCTTAATAAGGAATGACTGCCGTGACTACCCCCATCAACCAACGCCATTCACCGCCAGCACCTCTGCTCTCCTCGTGTGCTTCAAGAAGAACTGATTAGCACTTTGCATAATTAACCTGATTAGCACTGTGCATAATCAAACTGATTAGCACTTTGCATAATTAAAAAGAAATAATAATAATAACAATAATAAGCACTAAGTAATATCAAAAGCTGTTAGTCCCACAGCCCTTTGGTTACCTCCAAGATGAGTTTGGTGCAGCATATTTTGCACTTTCTCACTGAAATCTTTTTTTTTAACTCAAAAGTCAAGAAAATAACTTAAAATGCTTTCAATCCATAGACCCATCATGATTTTCATACCCACAGCAAGTTATCAAAATAATCATTCTTGCCCATGTGTGCCTTCCTCAGTCTTACATTATTTTACTCATATCAATAAAAAATATTTGGGATCAAATTAGAATCAAGATGTATACTTCTTATATAGCTATAGAATTATCCTATGCATCGTTACCTCATCTGAGGTAAATGAAAAGAACTGGACAGCCTTTCAGGAAAACCTGGCTCTGACTTTTACTGTGTGACCTTGGCTAAGTCACAACCTCTCAGAACTTCAGTTCTCTCATCTGTGAAATGGAAATAAATGAGGTTAGTCCTGAAGCTTCAAGGGCTGTTGTGATGATAGGATAAAACAGTAATTTAGGAAGGTACTTTGTAAACTATAAGGTACTACATATATGAGATACTCCATTCTAGGTCTCCAAACCTCTTATCCCCTAAATTTTATTTCCTACCATGGAAAACTTTAGACATTATGAAAAATAATAAAATTTTATATTTTTAATGTCTTGGAATGCAAAAGTTATAAAATTCCTTTGCATACTTTATCTTACTTCCTATTCAATAGCTGAATGTGATTAAAATTTTGACTTGGAGTTATAATTTAACCCTAGTCATTATTGTATCCATCACAGCCCTCATTTGTGTTTCCACAGAGGTTAAAATCAAGCTGTTGCTGGAAATTCATAAGAGAAGAGAAGAAAATCTAGTATGTTTCTATTAACTGGGGACTGCAAGGAGGAGAATTTTGCAACTCTGCTCTTCTCCACCCACCATAGCCAACCATCTGCTCCTGACGACCCACTTTCCTCCAGGAACCTACCTCATATGCTCTTCAGTCCGAATTTCTCCTTTTTTCTGGTGCTCCCAGACAATTTTATCTGTAACTTTACTGTGTACACTTTGCTGTGTTTTAAGTAGGTGTGTGCCTGATTCCTGTGGGAGATGATGAGCTCCCAGAGAGAAACCACCATGCCTTTTCACCTTTGTCCCCCCCAATGCACTTGGTGAGCACTTAACACACTTGTTATGGTTGAGCCGAGGAAACTGGACAGTGAAGTGTTTTTACTTACCATGTAACTACTATATGCAAATCAACAATTGCTTCACTAACTGTCTGCAAAGGTATTTGACATATCCATAACCACTTTACTGACCAAACTTAATGTTTGTCAAGTTACTTTTTATTTTTATTTATTATTTATTTATTTATTTATTCAATTATTCACTTAATCATTCAAAAATAAATGTGAGTGCCTAGTAAGTGTTAAGCATTGTGCTAAACATTCAATACAGCATGATCACGCTCAGAACAAACTGTTGGCTTCTCTAAAGAAGTTTATAGTCTACATATCTCTTAAGAAGCCTAGAGTAGCCTTTAGAAGGCCAGGGTGGAGTAGCCTGGAAGGGGAACCTTAAAGTAGCAAAGATCATCAGTTGCAAGCTACCCACCATGGAGTCATAAGCCTCTCCATCTAAAGGAAAGGAATCCACATAAGCAGTCAGTGTTCCTGAGCCAATCATCCATTTTACAATTCATTTAATTCAAGAAAGAAAATGCTGCTGTGGAGATTATTCAAGTCCAAATGTTCCTGGTGAAGGTGCTTCCAGTAATTCTGGGAAAGAAGCCAATCCCCTAGTTTTATATGTAAATATTTAAAAAACACACACATATATATAAGCACAAAGGAAAGGTCAGGAAGACGTAAGTCTTTTAAAAATCTATTTTAATAATTTTTTTCTATAACTGTCCACAAAAGTTTGGGCTTTTTTGTAGCCTTACATTTTCTTTTACACAATACACCTGCTTTTTTTTTTTCTAAACTAAATATTTCTTCCATCTAATGACTCTCTTTATTAGACAGCATCTAATTTGCATACATTTACATACAATTTAACTGCTAGCTTGTGAGAACAAAGAAATGGCTCTGTATTGTACTGAAGGACAATACTCAGTAAAGGAAGGTATAAAAACCAACCAGCTCAATGACTGTGTAAGCTCTTTGTTTCAGATATACCAGGCTTTTTTTTTTTTTTTTAAACATACCAGTTAAAAGGGGCAAAAATTATTTCATCAAACAATGAAAGATACAGCACTACTCTGTTTAACTGCCCATTTCCTCCCCAGCTTGGTTACTACAATTCAAGGGTCCAGGTTCCCTGAATCTACGAAAATTTCCTTCATTAGATTTGATGGATTCAATCCCTTCACATATTTTTGTTTCAAGTTTGATTTCTAAAACAACCTGGGATTCCACTGTGATAAAGCTCTGTTCCAATGCTATGCTAATTTGTGCTGCCACCCGGCTTGTTCCACTAAGGGACAGGGTAAATATGACACATCCTGTTCTCCAGTTAAAAATGCATACCCTTACCCTCCATAAGAACAGATTTTACTGAGACTTCTGGTCTTTATGTTATGAATCAACTCTTCTAAAGAAATGGTTTCCAGCATCCATTGGGGATGGGAAAGGAAGACCTGAACATAGGGAGTTTATGCTGAAGGAGAAATAAGGAGTTGAATCAACTGTCTCCACTTTGCAATGCCACCTCTCTCTAAGTCTCCAAACCCAGAAGACTACTGGAAGATTTAAAAAAGAGAAGAGAAAAAAAGAAGAACTGGAAACAGGGGTCCTTGATCCTCATTTGCAAGTGAATTCCTAGGCTCTGTGACAGGGTAAGTCACTATGACTCTTCAGTGCACCTCTCATCTTTGATGCATCCAGAGGGAGATTATAGAAAGCAATCTTGAAGAGTTTGTTCAGTGTTTTGTAAATATTAACTATTGAAAACACATGAAATAAGTAATAAAGCTGCGGTCACAACCAATGAAAATAAACACTAGAGGGATTCCAGTTTCTGAAATGCCATGTGTAAAATACCACAAAAACGAAATATGGTACATAAAAATGCTTCAAAATTACAACAAATGATACGGATACAAGGCAAGGAACTAGGACAATCTTAAAAACATAAAGCCACATATGAAGTGGCCCCACAGGCTGAATGGAAATATAATCCATAAGTGAGTGCTGGAAGTGGTCATGGAAGATGCATTTTCTTAGAAATATACTTAATAATTGGTTTGGCCTATTTTCTGCATCTGATAATTCAGATTTACAATTTTAATGACCAAAAGAGGTGTGAACTTGTCAGTGATAAGTGAAGAAATTCTACCACTCTGTGGGGCTGCAGAATGCCCACATGGTTTGGAACCTTCAGCAGCCAAACAGATTGCACAATCTCTACCAGCGATCTTGAAGCATGTCTGATTTTCCACCTGGTGAGAAGAAGCCTGAGTTAGAGACTTGTATTAATGCTGGAGTGCTGGCATAGACCAAGTGTGCCAACTTCCTAACCCATAAGCAATTCTGAATAATGATCTAAAATAGCACTTAAAGGAAATGATTAGATACTTTCCTTTTTTTTTTTAATTTTTTATTTTTATTTTATTTTATTTTTTTAAATTTTTTATTTTTTATAAACATATATTTTTATCCCCAGGGGTACAAGTCTGTGAATCACCAGGTTTACACACTTCACAGCACTCACCAAAGCACATACCCTCCCCAATGTCCATAATCCCACCCCCTTCTCCCTAACCCCCTCCCCCCAGCAACCCTCAGTTTGTTTTGTGAGATTAAGAGTCACTTATGGTTTGTCTCCCTCCCAATCCCATCTTGTTTCATTAATTCTTCTCCTACCCACTTAAGCCCCCATGTTGCATCACCACTTCCTCATATCAGGGAGATCATATGATAGTTGTCTTTCTCTGCTTGACTTATTTCGCTAAGCATGATACCCTCTAGTTCCATCCATGTTGTCGCAAATGGCAAGATTTTAAACTGTCCTTTTAAAATTAGACACTGTCCCCTAGGTACTAACTAGATTCTAGTCCCTATAATGAGAAGAAAGGAAGGTGTTGATGATCCTCTGAAAATCATGGCTTAACTCTAAAAGCAGCCTTAAATTCCAGGGAAACTGACCCTGACCCCCATATCCCTGGCTGGATGACAGACGAAGGCAATTACCTCATGAGGGATTATCAGTAAGTTTTACATGAAAGTTCTGTTTCTAAGGTTCATTAGCTCTCTCTTGTTGATATAAATTTGAGGTTGTACTTATTTGTCATGTCATAGAATATTATCTGTTGGTACCCAGCACCAGACCTATTTTCTACACTTTAACAGATTAAATTCTACCTTGTTTGTTTGTAAAGCATCTCTTAATATTAACTCAGCCAACATCACCTGTGCTGGATGTGGTTAAGATCCACCTCCCCAAAGCATGTTACCACGGTGACAAAGTAGTGACCTAATTTGCACACACCTGCTGGGTTAATTGGGCCAAAATGAAAGATGATATATATGCTCAAAATCCAAAACTGATTTTTTCCTCAAAATTAAATATTTGATTTTTTTAAATTAGCAATTTCTAAAGCTAAGTAACATACTCCAGGTGTGCATTTGCCAGTTAATATACTCTGAATGTTTCATGACACTTGAGGAGCAAAATACATTGAGTGATGAATACAAATCTTTTATGTATTTTCTGTGTGCAGTGATTAGTATGAGTAAGTGGTCTCAATCACCAAATACACGAGATGTGTCTAAAAGGCCAGGCCATTGCCTCAAAGCAAATAAGGACATTTCATCTGTGCCAAGTTACCAGAGTCTGAGGTGTTCCTGAAAATGCAAGTTCATTTTGGAGCTACTCTCCATAGCCTTTGACAGCCTGTAACATCTCTTAGACAAAAACGTCACTTAATTCTACTTGACCTCTTCCTTCCTCTTTGTACTCATCCTTCTCAGACCACTGATAGCTTTTCTGTGGGCCAAATAAAGTTACAGATCAGGGACCGATGGAGATATAAGCAGGCACTTGATGAGACTGCTGGCCAAGCCACAGCAACCTGTAAGAGGTATAGCTAAAGGCATCAAAAGCTTGAAAGTCAGATATATCTGTGACCCAGCTATTCTGCTTATAGTAATTTATCCTAGTACATAATCAGGGGTGTTCATAAAAATGTGTACACAGTAATATTCATATGTTATTATATGTTATTATATGTTTTTTATAAACATATGTTATTTCTAATAGAGGGAAATTGGAAGCAACTTACATGTCCAAGAATAAGAGATTGGCTAAATTATTTTAACATATCCATTGTGTGGAATACTATATAATCCATAAAAAATCATGCCATGGGAAAATAAATTATTAACACAAACAAGTGTTCACAATATACTGCTGGTATCAGAATCCACAATCATGCAGAGTATAATCCTACATTTTTGCATGTACATATACATACAGACATCAGAAAGTTAATAAAGACCTTTTTCTATGTGGGAATTATATCAAGGGTGATTTTGTTGTTTTTTTTCTGCTTTTTTTGTGTGTTCTAAATGGTTTTATCACGCTGGTGGATTACTTTTATAATTGAAAAATGAGTACTCTGTTAAAAATAAAGGGTAGGGAAAAGTTAAATTACATTTCCTGATTCTTCTCCCTCACTTAGAGTTCACATCTCATCTGTCTTCACTTCTCTCCTGGTCAATTCCAATCATGAATATAATAGATGTTAAACAGAATAATGTTCTTTTACTGTGTAAATATTCCACTTTCCTAGCTAAATGGATCCTTTACTTATTTACAAACTTTACAAAAATGTCAGCCATGAGAATTGGTATAGTCTCCATGCTGTTTCTTGAGCTTAGAAAACCAAACGAAGTAACTGCCCTTCACTAATGAGATGACTTGAAGTGAACTTTTCAAAGTACAAATATGTCTATTTATCACTTGGCTATTGCATCCTGCTTAAAATTAGAACATTCACATTTTGATTTTATTTGTACAGTTATAAGGTCTTACTGATAAGCAAGTGCTTCTCTTAAGTAAAATTAACATTACCATACCAACTGGAATTGCTGTTAAAAGTATCTCGCTAGGGTTTGATTTATTCTATGATGCTTTACTGATTTAATCACTGCTTAGATTATCAAAATACAATAACTTATTCTCATAGGTAAAAAAGTTTCTTGGGATTTTCCTATGTCATAAACAAAAGACATGAGTGATTGATAAATAAAAGAAAAATATGCAAATTTTGACATTTCAGTTCTTATTCTAGCACTTTTTTTGTTTGTTTTTTTGACTTAGTGCATTGTACTTCCTAAAAAGTTCATGGAACAAAAAGTGATTAAAAGTTTATTTGTATGCCCCAAAATAAGTGTTAATAAATATTTTTAAAATATGTGGTACATAAAAGTAATTTTTTTTGTTGAATTAAAGATGGAGATTTTGGGGCGTCCGAGTGGCTCAGTGGGTTAAGCTGCTGCCTTCGGCTCAGGTCATGATCTCAGGGTCCTGGGATCGAGTCCCGCATCGGGCTCTCTGCTCAGCAGGGAGCCTGCTTCCCTCTCTCTCTCTCTCTGCCTGCCTCTCCATCTACTTGTGATTTCTCTCTGTCAAATAAATAAATAAAATCTTAAAAAAAAAAAAAAGATGGAGATTTTAAAAGAAACCAAACCATCGATTTAGTTTGGATAACTTTTTGATGAGTTTTCTATACCCCAAAGGAAATGACTGATAAACCCAGCCACATAAAAAGTCTATAGTAAAAGTACAAAGCAAAAACTAAAAAAATATTTTAAACATATCTTACAGTAAGTGTTATTTTCTGTTAATATACAAAAAGGTTATACAAATCAATAGAAGATTAAAAAGAACCTTTACAGAAAAAGTGAAAAAATATTTAATAGCCAATTCACAGAAAAAGAAATATAAATAGCTAGCAAAATTTTTAAATGTTTTTAATCTAACTCATTAAAAATGCAAATCAAAGTAATGATAGAATATAATTTTCACTTTTCAGCTCAGAAAAAATGTTAAAACTAAGTTTTGGTCAGGCTGTGGGAAAGCAGGAATTCTCATACACTGTTGTTAGAAATATATATTAAAATAATGTTTATGAGGGAAAATTTTTAATAAGCTGTAAACATTTTAATCACACAAATATTCTCAGAAAGTATTAAAATAAGTACAAAATATATTTAGAAGGTTTTTTATTGTGATATTTTTTGAGTAAAAAAGAAATTGGAAATAACCAAATGTCCACAAATTAGGCAGTGGTTAAATACATCATGTTACATCTATAAAGTGGAAATATTAGCAGCTATTTAAAAAAGATGATATAGAATAATATACTATAGTATAAATACCATAAAATCTCTGAGATACGGTATTAAGAAAACAAAACAAAACAATTTAATACAAAGAAAACTTGAACGGTACGATGCTCTTTTCATTTTTATTTACTTGTTTTTCCCTCTGTTCTTAAAATAGAGGTATATTGGCAAATTTCTGTACACAAGTATACTTGGAACTATTTATCTCTGGTAATAGCACTATAAGTTGGTGAAGAGATATTTTTCATTTTATATCCTTGAGTACCAATTTACTTTTAAAAATTTTTTACCATGCATTTTTAAGATAAAAGCAGCAAAACTATTTGTTTGGTGTAGTGATAAATGGTGAAAAGTACTCTATACCGAATCTCTGGATCCTTCACTCTGTACTTGGCTACACCTATTCATTGTTTCCATTTCCTCCTCTGTAAAATAATTGAATTACACTAGAAAGATAGTATGTAAATTATCTTGTAATTCTACAGGTTATATTTTTATCTTAAGAATCCAGTACAGAGGGGCGCTGGGTGGCTCAGTGGGTTAAAGCCTCTGCCTTCAGCTCAGGTCATGATCACAGGGTCCTGGGATCGAGGCCTGCATCGGGAATCTCTGCTCAGTGGGGAGCCTGCTTCCTCCTCTCTCTCTGCCTGCCTCTCTGCCTACTTGTGATCTCTGTCAAATAAATAAATAAATCTTAAAAAAAAAAAAGAATCGAGTACAGAATAATGGAAAAACATCTTTGAGATTTCAGTCTCTACTAAGTATCTACAACTACTACAATTAACAAATCTCTATTTGGTACTTTGTAGACAGACTGTCATCACATCTTTATGATAGCAGAGAACAATGTATAATGCTGAAAATTTTGACAAGCTGAGTAAACTGAATATACTCACTATACAAGTAGTATTTCTGGGTATCAACATGTCTCAAGGTGTTGAAACATGCCAAACAAGACTGATCACAAATGTATTTTTTATATATTTTACTGCCAACTTCTAACCTTGGCTTGTTTACTTGACTTTATCCTTGATCTATGCTCTCAAATACACAACATGAGTAGAAAATGTCTAAATGGTGCCATATGCACTCCTTAAAAATTTGTGATATTCTATAACATTATAGTGCATGCTCATGAGTTGTAAGAAGTACTCTGTATCTTTTTAATTTGTGGTATTTGAAGCTTCAGTATGATAATCTTCCATCATGACAATATTCTTGTGGTTTAGATCATTGTTTTTGAAAGCAAAACCTCTCAAAACAAACAAACAAAAAACCTCTCAAACATGGTTTGGACGACAAATAATATGCCCACTTAAGTTACATGGTGGAAATTTTGCACCATGTTTTCTCTGAGAAAGTAGTTCTTTGCTTCATTTCTGGTTTTTAGGACTGTGATAAGAACAGAACCATGATTCAGTGGTATAACTGATAACAATGTTGTGTTATTAATCACATCACAGTTTAGTTTACAAATTGGAATGAAGGTAAAGCCTATCAAAAATTATATATATTTTTTAGTTTCTCTAGTGAAAAAATTAAGCCCTTTCATCTAAGAACTTAATAATCTCTGAAAATGTTGTTAGGCTCCATTTTTCAAATGCCCACAGTAAACCGTCTACCACCTTGTGCATTTTTTCATATAGTATCAGCCTGGGTCATGGTAACGCTGTCGTCTGTTACAGCAGCAAGCAATGGGAAAATAATAGTGCCGTGAGTGCAATGTTGATTAGACACATTAAACTCAGGAAAATTCAATCAAATCTCATCAATTTCAATAATTTACCACCACACATCCTTGTCTAGTTAGAGATAAACAATTTAATTTTGAATGAAGCATTTGGAAAAATTTCTACTTCAGAATGAAAGTAAAGATGAAAAGAACAGATTTCCTGTGCTCATCACAAATGGAAAGTTAACTACATATTCCTAAAAAGTTCTGTGCTTAATGGTGGCCTGCTATGAACTAATACTTAAAAAAAAAAATAAATCTAAAGATATTTAGTTTGACCTTCCATTTTCATGTACTGCCTGGATACATGGCAAAAGAAGAAAGGCGGTGATATTACTACTAGGAAAAATTATTTGCCAGAGGAGAAATGATGGTTCAAGAACCCCTGTAGCTCCTCTACCAATCCTTGGCACCAGAGCAGACAATGCAATTGACAAGGACAGCTAAGAGTAGCAATGAATCTAATTCCTTTGAGACCAAATTAACTTTGGCTTTCACAAACAACATGTTTGTCCAATTTTAGGGAGATATTGTTGACCGTCTTTAGTCCATTTCTGAATGCTTATTATTGCTTTATTTACTATCAGGATAAAAAGGAACATCAACCAGTTGTCCCTGAAGCAGACCTCCTAATTGCTCCTTGTTAATAGTGAAGAGTCAGGGCAGGCATCCCCTTGCCCTTCTGCTCTAATACGTATACACTTTGGTACCACAATCCTGAGCAACCTGTAAGAATACAGAGATCATGATGGATATTAGGGAGGGTATGTGCTATGGTGAGTGCTGTGAGTTGTGTTAAGACTGATGAATCACAGACCTGTACCCTTGAAACAAATAATACATTGTACATTAATGTTAAAAAAAGAATATAAAGTTTAGATTAATTTAGTTCCGTATTATTTCCTCAGAAAGCCCACCCATGACCACTTCCCACCACACCCCAGGCATTCTCTATCCTATTTTTTTGTTGTTGTACTTCTTGAAAAGCGCACACCACCTCATAAGCATCCTATTTATGTACTTGTGAATTTGTTTATGGTCTCCTCCCATACACACATACTACCACCCCATGGCCATTTTAACTTCATGAGGTACAGGATTGGGGTCTTCTTATTTAGAGCACTATCTGTAGTACCTAGAACTAGCTCTGAATTTCTCCATGGTGTAAGAGTGATCCAGACCAGAGAGAAATCTGCAATTTAGCAGAAGGAGACTTTCTTCTCCTTGGTTCTTATAGCAACAGGAACAACACAAACTAGATGGAATTCAATTAATATATTTTGGGTGCTAATCAGTTTTATAAATCACAATCACATTTTCACATTTAACTATATCACTACTTCAGAGATAATTTAATTTTAATTTTAACTTCTATTTAATCTTTATTTTTTCCTGGTAAGGAAGTCTAATACTTATTTCTAAATTTTGCTATCCCATGAGCAAGCTTTTATATACATTATAATTATGTGCACCATATATTATGTGCACCAGAAAGGAAGTATACCATAAAAGCTGCAACTTAAAAGAACTGTCCAACAGATAAGACTAGTAATAATTCATATAATTATGAGTTGATATTTCACATAATTCATATAATCACTCTACTAATAAGTATATTTTTAAAATTCAAGTTGTTGGTTTATTGAGTATTCTTAAAGAAAACACATCTGTAATATCCCATAATCATGGAATTGATGTGAAATTGACAAAGACAACTAAGAGTAGCAATGAATCTAATTCCTTTGAGACCAAATTAACTTTGGCTTTCACAAACAACATGTTTGTCCAACTTTAGGGAGATATTGTGGAAAGGACCAACAAATGCTTCCAATTCTATTCCAATTCTTTTAGGAATGGCTCTACTTTGCTCCTTATGTCAACGCTTACTTTATCATGGGAAACAAAAAACACTTTCAATAACTTGAGATTCAACTTGGGAGAAGCACAAAAAATTCTGTCTCAGGTCAATAACTGGGTACTTAAAGTTTAAAACTGACTTTTCTGAGCTGAGCTCTGCTTTTTCAGTCTGGTCCTGGATACTCGGGACTTCCAATTATCGCTTAATGGATGTGTAATGGATGTGTATTTCTATAGATAGCCAGATTCATAATTGTCTAATAAAGGCCTTGCCTATGCTAAATATATAGAGATAAGTTTAGCTATCTCGTGGTTTGAACAGCTAAAATCTAGTGCAATGTCTTTGTCACCCTACAACACTAAATTTCAGGTGCATACTTGGCTTACAAAATCTGGAGACCATTATGAAAAAATTTTCTGAAACTAATGATTTAGTTTATAAGTAAAGTTATTTTAAAGTTCTGTATATTTAATGAGATATTTGGTATCTCAGCACACATGGCTTCGCAAAAAAGCCGAATGACCCAAAGTCAGTTTTGAAATTTGCACTACCTATAACCCTGTTAATTACGTATTCTATGCCTCAAGTTTAGCATTTATAATAAAAAGACATTTCAGTAGTTGAAAAGAATACGCAAGAGAATCATTCATGATTCAGTAAAATCCGTAAAAAATACTAAGGTGCTAAGGCAACAAGTATTCTAATAAAAACTGAGCAGATAAACTGTGTCAACTACAGAAAGGAGAAAGGATTAATATGTGAATTTGTAAATAAGCCTTCCATAGATATTTACCATAAAAAATAAAATTATTCTCTCTAGTAGGTTGAAGAGTTTTCCTCATAATTTCATGTCTACCTGGGTTCTAAGAATATAATATTACTAGGAAATAAGGCCTTTGCAGATATAAATAGTTAAGCCCCTTGAGATGAAATCATTTTGGATTTAAGGTGAGCCCTAAATCCAGTGACTGATGTCCTTGGAAGAAGAAGAGGAGAAAAGAGAGAGACACAGAAGAAATGGCCTTGTAAAGATGAAGGCAGAGTTTGCGGTTATACTGCCAAAGCCAGGTATACCTAGGGCCATTGGAAACTATAAGAAGCAAGAAAGATTCTTACCCAGAGCCTTCAAAAGAAATTGTAGCTGTGCTGGACCTTGCCTTTGGACTTTTGGCCTCTAGAACTATGAGAAAATAAATGTTTTAAGCTACCCAGTTTGTGGCCATTTGTCATAGCCATACTGAGAAACTACTACACTCTCTCTGTACTCCGACATGGTGGAAGCAAATACAGCAGTTTCATAAGTGTAAATGGTGACGTCAAAATCTCCAGCTGATAGGAACATACAAGTATAAGGAAAGAACAAAGAGAAAACTTACTGGGAGGTTGCAGTGGTGGTTGCTGGGAGTAGTAAGTCAACTTTAAAAGGAAAATACTGCCCTCCATCTGGAGTTGTTCCCTCTTAAATCCTATAGACAGATGCTATCCCAAAGTAATGTAAATTCTAATCCCATACTTTCAAGAAAGTCAAAGACTGCTCTAAACAGGTATCAGTCATTTTTTGAGAAAATGATGAGATTTTAAATACATAAATAAATATTTAAAAATGTAAATTATGACATTTATATTTCTTAGAATTCTTAGTAAAATACCGACATGAATAAACAATATTTTATGATGGTACATGATTAACAGCAAACATATTCTTAAAAATCACTTAAATGAACGTAATTTAAGTAGGCTCCACTCCCAGTGTGGAGCCCAGTGCAGGGCTTGAGCTCACAACCCTAAGATCAAGAACTGAGTGAAGATAAAGAGTCAACCATTTAAACTACTGAGCCACCCAGGTGCCCCAAGTGAAAATAATTTAAATAAGCCAACAAATTAGAAATTATTTACGTTGTTGAAGAACTGGATTCAGAAAGTAAATATACCCATTTTTGACTAATGGAAATTGAAGTATGACATCAAGTGACAAATACACAGGGGAAAGAATAAATTTTCTTTTGGCCTAGGGTTTATCTTATCCTGACATTGGCAAAGATACTAATAAGTATGCATTGCTTTGCTTAAGGCATCAGACCAGGATGAGTAAAATTTATGTTTGTCTATTCAGGGTCTTTCCTGGTTTCATACAAATTTTAGGATTATTTGTTCCATTTCTTTGGAAAAAGTTGATGGTATTTTGATAGGGAATGTTGAAAAGGAAAATAAAAGCTGGTGGCATCACAATTCCAGACTTCAAGCTCTATTACAAAGCTGTAATCACCAAGACAGTATTGTACTGGCACAAAAACAGACACATGGGTCAATGGAACAGAACAGAGAGCCCAGAAATGGAACCTCAACTCTATGGTCAACTCATTTTCAACAAAGCAGTAAAGAATGTCCAATGGAAAAAAAGTCTCTTCAACGAATGGTGTTGGGAAAATTGGACAGCTACATGCAGAAGAATGAAACTGGACCATTTCCTTACACCATACACAAAAATAGACTTAAAAAGGATGAAAGGCCTCAATGTGAGAAAGGTTTCCATCAAAATCCTTGAGAACACAGGCAGCAACCTCTTCGACCTCAGCTGCAATGTCTACCACAACAGCCAAAGTATGGAAAAAGTCCAGATGTCCATCAACAGATGAATGGATAAAGAAGATGTGGTATATATACAATTGAATATCTTGCAGCCATCAAAAAACCTGAAATCTTGCCATTTGCTAAATGACATGGACAGAACTAGAGGGTATTATGGTAAGTGAAATAAGTCAATCAGAGAAAGACAATTATCATACAATCTCAATGATCCAAAGAATTTGAGAAATAAGACAGAGGATCATAGAGGGAGGGAGGGAAAAATGAAACATGATGAAACAAGAGAGGGAGACAAACCATAAGGGACTCTTAATCTCAGGAAACAAACTGAGGGTTGCTGGGGTGGAGGGCATGGGAGGGATGGGATGGCTGCATGATGGACATTGGGGAGGGTATGTGCTATGGTGAGTGCTGTGAATTGTATAAAACTGATGAATCACAGACCTGTATCACTGAAACAAATAATACTTTATATGTTAATTAAAAAAATGTTTGTCTCTTAATACCCCAAATCAACCATTTTTTAAAGTAATACTGAACTCAGCTCTCCAATTTGCTATATAAATTTATGATATTATAAAAGCAACATTTTAAGGTAAGTTTCAGTTTACCTATTTTTCTGTTTACAGCATTATGTTTCTATGCTTACTAAATCTCAAAATTCAAAAGACCCAAATTCACTCACATTTTCTATCTTTAAAAAGTTATGACCTATAGTACAATTCTAAATTGATCTTCTTAACAAAAAATGAGAACAGCAAATAGTGTGAAAGGTGCAAATACTTTAAAGAAATATATTTTGAGGCATAAAAGATATATTCACACATTTTACCCCAAATACAAAGAAATGAATATATTTTAAAAATTAGAAATTATATTCAAAGATTCCCTTAAAGACCCTCAAAATCATAAGGATGACACATGTAGATATCCATCATTAAATGTTATATGTTCAAAGCAGAAAATACTAAAGGAATTATCCTTCTAGGAAACATCAAACATCAATTATTATTTTTTCTTTTTTTTTAACCTGAGAAATGAGCAGTAACGATTAGTAAATGAAATTGTTTCTGTAGTTAATACATTTTAATTAGTCAACCTTCTAATCAATCTTCTAGTCACCAACTATACTAAAGGTGGGAATAAATGGAGATGAGTCTATTTATATTTTATATTTGAATTGTTTTTGGAGACATTGGTCTACTAACACTTTATAAGCTCAGCAAGATATAGATAATCAAGGTGTTTATGCAATCAGGTAGAAAGTGAACACAGTTGTATCAACAGCCAGAACAATTTCCATTGAATGAATGAATGAATAAATACAAAAAAGGTAAGCTTAAAAAGGATCAATATAAAAAATTTAAAAATAAAATGGATCAATCTAGAAGTTATTTTAAATATATAAATTATTAATATCAAATAATTATATATCAAAAGAAAGAGTTGGCATTGAGGAACAAATGATTCAATGATGAATATTAGTAAGGACTAGGATATGTAGTGTTTCTTGAATTCTTGCTTCTTTTTTAGGTAAGCGTAATGCTCAAATCAGTGCACAATAAAACTATGAGAGCTAGAGCAAATATTAAAAATGGTAGAGAAAGAAGGATCTATATAGTAACCATGATAAACACTTTAGTATATGGTTTAGGGTATAATTTTGATAATGAGGATAAAGGAAAAGAAAGAAGAGGAAGAAGAGAAGGAGGAAGGAAAAGGGCTAGTTATATTTAAAAAAATTTTTTTTAATTGTACTTAAAAAAAAAGTTTTTTTTAAATTGTATTTTTGGTATACTGCCATCTCTGATATACAGATGAGCAAACTGAGACTAAAAGTGCATGAGGGTGTGCCCACTATCTCATAGCCAATAAGATGTAGTGCAGAAATTTAAATCCAGATCTTCAATTTCTTTTTTTTTCAATATTTTATTTATATATTTGTTTGTGTATTTATTTATTTAAAACACACACTTGCAAATGGTGGGGGGTAGGAACAGAGGGAGAGGGAGAGAGATGGGAAAAGAATCTCAAGCAGACTCTGCTCTGAGCTTGGAGCCTGACCTGGGCTTGGTCCCATGACCCCAAGATCAAGACACATGCTGAAAACCATGAATAGAACACTCAACCAACTGAGCCACCCAGACGCCCCCCAGATCTTCTATTTCTAAACCTCATATTCCTTCCACTATAATGTCTTGTCTCTTTGTTCCCTGAAATTAGAAATATGTTACAAAATTCTTAAATCCTATGATTAAAATATAAATCTCCCCCCAAACCCCTCAAAATTAAAAAAATTAAAAATTAAAATCTTCCAAATTAGTGTCAAGAGAGCCACAGGTTTTAAAAAGTTGCTGTTATAAGAACAAAGTCCTCTTTGAATCACCCTCAATTTTAAATATAGAATATTGGCAGCAAGAAGGTGCTCCCCAAGCCATCAGGTGAAGGTGAATTATATACTATGAAGGTAAATTATATACTATGAAGGTGAATTATATACTATGAAGGTGAATTACATACTATACTGTAGAAATGTAAGAGAGCCTAGTTCAGATAGGAAGAATCAATGAAGTTCTCCCTGAGAAGGTATGTTATAATAAACAATAATATAATACTGCATGAAATTTGTTCTATTTATAGAAATTTCTAGAAATTCTGTTCTAGAATTTATAATTCTAGCAGAGAAGAAAAATGTTCAAACTAATAATTACATAACCACTTACATATTTATGACTGAGGACTATTCATTATCGTTGATAAGCCACACAACTTCATATTTAACTCATTTGTTTATATGACTCCTCAACCTGAAAACGATCTCCTTTTTCCTTTCAAACATCTTATGTCCTATGTTTCATGTTATTTCAAGGTCTAATTCAAGCCCCATTTCTTACTTGCAGCTCACTGAACACTCTATCTCCATGGGATATCTTCAGTACTTAATGACTTAATCAGCAATAGCAAATGGGTTTCATTTTACATCCAACTTCCACCAATTAGTAATAGTTGTCTAAAGTATTGTTTTCAGGAGGAGTCTTCGATCAAGTTATGGTCTAGTGGCAGAGGGAACCATGATGGATGGGTGATGTCCTTCATGAGCACTGAAGGGGAAGCAGGACATCAGGTCCAGGGCATTCATTTGACAGGAATGCTGATATTTTCACTTTTACAGCATTCATTTGACACCAAATCCAGGTCTACAGCGTGCATTTAATATCGAGAGTGACTTATTTCATTTTATTTTTAAATTTATATCCTGTCTTTTTAAGAATACCATAAGATTCCTACTGTTAAGGACCATATACAACTCTTTAGGTCCATAGTGTCTAGACATGCCTTGCAAAGTAGGCATCTGATGATGATAATGAAATAACTTTTTTGGAATTCACTCATTACTATTATTCATAAACTCAATTTGTCTCTTAGTTTCTCTCAAAAGATTATCAATGCCAAAACCATGTCAGAAAGAACTATGTAACTGTAAACTTAATACACTGTCTTTGTCATCTCCAGGTTCAAATGAAACATTAGGAAATTGATAATATTTGAATTAAATATATGCCTACTAAATAATACAGTGGGAAGAAGAGAAGATAAAGTAAATACACATTTTAAGTGGATTTTAACCATTAAAAAATTCCAAATATGTTTCTTTTAAAATATATTTTATATATTTAGTACATCTTAGAATTTTTATCCTTTTTAAGTAGACTGCATCTTCCTGGACATAATAAGTGTTGAAGAAATCCATGTCAATTAGAGTTACATTAGAGAAATAGTTTTTACATTCTCCCCTGCTAAGCAAATGTATTTATCATATTCCATAACAGCTCACAGTTTGTTATACATTAACTGCTCATTCTCTGTGCCAATAAGACTGTGCTGGAACAGCAAATGAATTTGGTGCGTTCATTTAAATGATTCTGCAAACCACAGGCTACCCAGTTGTCTAATGATAAGAGAGCCCCAAAGCCACCTGATCACCATTATACTCGCTTATTATTAGTAGTATTATTATTTTTTGGACTAGCATGGTCAGTACTGTCAGGATCCCCATACCGAGAAGAGTGAGAAGGAAAAGTATACCTCAGACATAATGATGAAAGGGGGCTTTATTAATTCAGGCACCAATGATGATATGGCTAGATTGGAAGGAGAATGGAATATAGGGTCTGAAGTGCTTTCTGCTCCAAGACCAATGCTGGTTTTGGCACTTCTTTCACTCTAGTGAGTTGCAAAAAAACAAGCAGGTGCTAGCAATCTGAGAGACCACATGCCAGCTACAGCTGCTTCAAACTGATTCAATTACATCTGCCTGAATAGTCCCAGGACATCAAACCAGTTGAAGAGATCCATAGGTTGCAAGGAGACCTAGTCTGTCCTGAGACAACCACCTGCAAATCTCCAGGTTTGGAGATGAGTGATTGTTCTATCCCTAGGCATAGGAGAAAAGACGGGTTGGGGGCAGGGCAATGGGGAATGCAATTTTAATTCACTTTAAACTTAAAAATTGGTTGGAGCAAGCAAAAAAGGCCCTTCTAATTTTCATGTTTAAAATTTGACAGTAGCTGAGGTCTTAAGGATACCTTGAAATAGCCTGATTTTGTGAGAACATTTCCCAAATCATTGGGTACAGCACATTTACAGAACATGCTCTTGGGATCCGGACTTCGCTCCAAACCTTGTTTGTACAAAAAGGGGCCAAGCAGCTGGGAAATTCTGGAGTGGAGTGTGTCCTCATTAGTTCCCATCTGCCACCAGAACTCAGCTCATGGCAAGTTTGGCTAAGTCCTGGTGTACTCAGGTCCAAATGTGGGTCAGTTTTAATTACACTATACAGAATTCAGTGTGCAGTTTTTAAATCCTTATTATACAGCACAGAGGAATGGGCAGCTCTCCAGCTAATCAATTTTTTAAAAGTACATATATAAAATTTTTAAACCAGAGTAGACAGACAGTAGGTGGGAAAAAAATCTTATAAATGAGTACAAGGGTTGCTTAAGAGAATTATTAGCGAAATTGGGTCATGAGCAAGTTCCGTTTTAAAACTTCAAAGTCAGAAACAAACTGTTCCGTTGATAAGAGAGAAAACTTAAATAAGGTACACAATGCCCCTTGCTCTTCAGTTTGAATAAGTAACAAGGCTACAGCTAGTTTACAGTAAATACCTACAGGGACACTAGCCTTCATGGAAGCAGAGATATTTCCTAGTCTGTCATTCTTCACATCTCATCCCTTTCAATGTTTATCACTCATGGCAGGGACTGTAGAAAAGGAAAAAGAATCACAAACTATCTGTTAAGAGTGAAAAACAAGGATGAGGAAGAAGAAAGACAGAAAGGAGAGGAGAGTGCACATGTGCTGAGTATCAGACCCTGGGCATGACTTGGCTCTCAGTGCCATCCACACCAACTAGGGCCAGAATCAACCCATGCAGTCTATGTTCAGAATCCATCCTGTCCAAAAGCTTCATCAGGTGCAGAAGAGCTAAAACACTAAGCTTTCAAAGACGACTGTCAGCAAAAAATCCAGGAGTGAAGATGTAGGCAGCCAATGCTGGGCATTTAGCAAAAGCACAATGTACCATTTTTAATGGATAAAATGTTCTTAGGCACAAGCCCTAATGATGATCCCCTCACCAAAAAAAGAACCTTAAATGAAGGCTCAAAGTATTTGGGGGGGTTTTGACTGAGTCGTTTAAAACTCATCCATTAAAAAGCCAGCATGGAATTCTATGGGTTCAAATATTAGCAATTTAACATGTACTAGCTGTGTGTGACCTTGGACATATTGCTTCTTTTCTCTGAGTTTAAGTTCTCTCACCTGTAAAATGGGGAATAACATCCACCTAAGAGATTGTTGTAAGGATTATCAATAATACAGATAAAACATCTGGAATATAGAAGTCACTCAATAAATGTTAATTGTTAATCCAACTATTATGAGTTAAATTGAGCCCTCAAAAGAGTTGGGGTTCTAACCAAAGTAAAATGGGTCCCACAAAATGGGACTTCATTTGGACAGGGTTCTTATAGAGGTAATCAAGTTAAAATAAAATAATTAGAGTGGGCCCTAATCCAGTATGACTAGAGTCCTTATAAAAAAAGGGAAATTTGGACACACAGATAAGCATGAAGAGATGAGAATGTGAAAAGACACAGACAGAATATGGCCATCTCTAAGTGTATAAGAGAGAAGCCTGGAACAGATCCTTCCTTCACAGCCCTCAGAAGGAACTGGCCCTGCCAAAACATTGATACTGAACTTCTGGACTGTGAGAACCAAATTTCTCTTGTTTAAACTATCTAGTTTATGATGCAGCCTAGCTAAATAATACCCAACTAATTAAAAATTTCATTAATCATCAATGTTTACTTTGACCCATCATGGTCTAAGCTGTACACCTGACATTAGGCAAGATAACTTTATGAACTCTACTGAGTAATAGTCTACTCCATATATTATCTAGTGCTTTTTCCTTCTTTCTGATTGCTGTTAAGGCAGATACTGCTAGAACATAAACAGGATGGCAGAAAAAACCTGGTTTACTTAAGATCATTCAGTTTTTATTAAAGATAATTAAGGGAAAATCGTACACAATCATACACACAACCATACACATGTAACTCACTTTTCTACTGTTGAGGGAGTTTGCATTAGAGAGTATCAGGACATTTTACCACACTAATTCCCTTCTCAAGTGAATAAAAAAAAAAAAAAAAAGACTTATACGGCCATTTACTCATTACCAACTATGCCCCCTAAATCTGAGGCTGCTTAGATTGTGACAACCTTCCCAACAGAACCAACTAAGTCACTAGGATGCATGGAAGCATACATGGTTTAATTGAGGAAGCTGTGCTCTTCATTGTTTGCAAGAGACTGGTTTTAAGGGTCTCTGACTTTCAAAAGAGGGATGGTAGTTGTCTGGGTGTTGTATCAAAGCCCTTCCACTGAAAGGTACATTTCCATAGTCATGTACATTTAAGGGATGTGATTATCTTCATCTTCAGTTTTTCTTTAAATAGCCCTGGCCTTCTACAGACATGTAGCACATGTACTTAGAAATGGTGATTTTAAGGGTGCCTGGGAGACTCAGTTGCTTAAGAGAGACCTACTATTCATGTCAGCTCAGGTCATGATCTCATGGGTTCTGAGATTAAGTCCCATGTTGGGGTCTGTGGTCAGGGTGAGTCTGCTTGGGATTCTCACCCTCTACTCCTCCCCTCACTTATGCCTGCTCTCTCTCTCTCTCTCTCAAATAAATAAATTAATTAAATTAAATAAAAAAAACAAGAGGGGAAAAATAAAATTAATATGTAAGGAATACTAATTAATGCTGTGCACCAACTAAAGCATTTTGTATACCTAATCTAGTTTAATCCTCACATCTATTATTTAAAAGTTAGATATCCTTGTCACCATACTTTACACCAAAATTGAAGTTTAGTAAGGTTAGGCAACTCTAGTCCTGTCACACAGCCACTGCAATGTAGAACTGGGACTTCAGTGCAGGCAATTTGGACTCCAAAGCTCCTAAATTCAAACTCAGGAAAGAGATTTAGAATCCAAATATCCTAAAAGGTATTTGCAATTCACAGCCTCCTTTAAAGTATCTGAAGTCACGTGGATAGCAGATATCTTGCTAAATCTGACTCAGTTTATTCTCCTTAAGAAGAAATCAGTTATTTACAAACACAAACTTCAATCAACTTAGATAAAATTAATTTCATTATAAGAATACCTGAAGGTCTTTTAGATTCAGTACAGTGGCAGCTTTTTTTATGATTAGTATTCCAGGAACTTTATATAGCCCATTTACTTCTTGGAGATAAGCAATCACCTCTCAAAGTTCTAGTAGGAAGGTATTCCACGTGAGATACCTTATATTAGAATCAAGAATCAAGAGCTCCACGTTCAAATTCTGCATCTCTCACTTATTAGACTGTATAACACTGACAGGTACGTGAACCTTTCTGAGCTTATTCCCTCATCATGGATACAACAATGATGTTAGATAGATGACCATTAAGGTCCCTTCAAGTTTTAACACTAAATGACATTGAGAATCTCTTCTAAAGTATAAGAAGCCTAGATAACACTGGATAAAACCTCTAAGATAATCTATGTGACAATGCACAGGCCAGGATCTACTTGCTTTCAGGCAATTAGATGGTCTTTCTTTGGTATCTAAGTTATAATAGTGATGGTAGTGATAAAAATAATAGTAGTATAGCTAAGATTTATTGAGCACTTGCTATGTGCAAACCACCAAACTAAGAATTTTACATGTATTGTCTGATAGTTAACTCAACACAACAATAGATGAGGTAGACACTATTATTTTTCCAATTTTCCAAAGAAGCAACAAAGGAACAGAAAGATTAGATAAGTTGATTGGGTCTATACTCATAAGTGGCGATACCAAAAAGAGCTCTATTGACATATATTTGTTTCCAGTGCTAGTCTATGTGTTTCCCCAAGGACAAGAACTTTGCTTTATTCATTTAGCTTAGCGCTGTGTCTGGCAAATAGTAGGGCTCCATTTATTGTGTAGAATAAAAAGAAGAAAAATGAAGGGGGAGAGTAGAGAGAAAGAAAGGAGAAAAAGAAAGGATATTTAGATATGCTATGTTCTTAAATGTTAATTTTCTTCCTTTATTACTTTAACCCTGAAATTACAGGAAAAAATCTACACTTATGCCAGGCATCCTGGGGCTTGGCAATTTCTCATTCCTGGGGATTCTATACTATTTTTTCCGGTACAAGTCAGTGAAGCAGTTACTGTTACCTGGTTTAGTATTCTAGCTAATCAATACTCTTGCCTCATCTCTTAATTTCTGATGTTGAGACTAACAGAAGAATATAGTTTATTCTATCACACTGATGTTCTGGGAAAAAAGAATGCCCTTAATGCTGGCCTCTTAACGCACTGATATAAACTAAGGTGAAAGAAGAACTGTTCCCAGAAGAAACGTACTTCCAGGCCTAAAGACATCCATGAATAACATTAACTAGTGGTATCAAAATTTGAGAACCCTAAACAAAATGTTTTGATGCACTAGACACTGTCCCTTTCTGCAGCCTCTGCTATTGTCATGTGACCGCCAAATGCAGCACAAAACGGATCTCTAGAGTGGCATCTCCAAAGCGGGTCTTAGCTACCCTATGTTGACTTTACCTCTCTACTTGGCTTCATCCCTACTTATTTACAGTTAGAATTGAGTGAATAACAGAAACCATAATTATAAATATGTATACAGTAAACACAGGGCCCATTACTTACGTTTAGCAAAAGCAGTTACAGATTTTTAATACAATCTGATCTTACCTGACATGAAGAAAGTTAACACACATTACAGTTTTGTGTTTTCAGTGAGGTAGAGATTGGGATAGATGGGGCAGGGGGATCCGGTGATAGAAAAATGGAGAGGGAGAGGTGAAGAGAAAGTGATTTCTCAGGAAACTGATAGCATTGAACATATTAACGCTGATTTGTTTATTCCTATGCTGCACAGTATATCTAAAGTGAGAAGTAATTTAGTCACTGAATAGCTCAGCATTGTGTGAAAAATACGTCTAAAAACTTTTCTCATGGCAAAAATAAATATAAAGCATATTGCAAATAGTGTCATGTAAAGTCCTGATTATAATGAAGATCAATTCTTACATATTCATTCCTCATTTTAAGATAGAATTTATCAGTAGTAGTCTCATCTCTGTCTATTTAGCAGTATGAGAACTAAAGGAAGTCCAAAGACCCATCCAGAATATATAACAAGTAACAAATTTCTAAGACTTTCTATTCCTCTATTTCCAATACAACTCCAGACGTTTTATTCATATACGCATTCATTCAACATTTCCTGACCACCTGCTTTGTATAAAGCACTGTATTAAAAGGCTGTGGATAGTCCTCTACTTATCTCGGTACCCGTTTCCTACTCCCAAAGAGGTTAAGTTCATATTACGGTGATTAAGAAAACAAACAAACAAATGAAAACAGCTTAAATGGAACAATATAAAGACAAGATACACTAGCTCTAAGATTTTTGTTACCAGATATTAATGGCAACTTCTTAACCTTTCATTAATATAGCATTGCTAAGGAAAATAAGGCAAGTTATTTGAAAAAGTT
This sequence comes from Mustela putorius furo, assembly GCF_011764305.1. Taxonomy (NCBI): domain Eukaryota; kingdom Metazoa; phylum Chordata; class Mammalia; order Carnivora; family Mustelidae; genus Mustela; species Mustela putorius. The sequence goes on from NW_025421987.1 coordinate 39,932,161, forward strand.
TTCAATATCAGGAATTTGGGACTACCAAATACATTATTTACTTAAATACTTTTTATATTAAGTTGCCATTTTTATATTGCATTTAAAGAACTTGACTTAATTGGTATAAACTAGTCTCTAGTAGCTTGTCTACGCTAAAATTGTAGATATTTGTCAGAAAGTAGGTAGAGCTATTAACATCTAAAACAGCAACACTTAGGAAAAAATACCAGGTGACCGGGATTTTGTCAAAAGTAAAGGTTCATATTCCAGACTTAAAATCTACAGCCAGATTTCAGACCCTTTCCTAGGACTACCATTAAGTAAGTTTCACTTTTCTCTTTCTCTCACTTCTACCCAACTGCAACAGACACATGCACAAATCAAGAAATCATCTTATAATATACACTTAAATTCTCTGAATATGCCCCATGTGTCCACTAATAGCCAAATGCTTTCAAATCTGTTCAGCTAAATGGATCAATAACTACATCCAGTCTCACATAGTGGGGTTGCCAACATGGTGAAACTGAGCCAAAAACAAATTGTCTCTACCAGGACAAAAATTTTTATCCACCCAATAATCCAGAGAGATCGACTTTTCCTAGGTATCCTTTAGAGAGGTTAACATGCACATTATCTACAGCAGTCAACAGCTAATAAAAAAAAAATGTTGAGACTAGGATGAAGGGTTTGGAGAAAATAGTGGGTTTTATAATAAACCAATGTAATAGTTCAAGGTCTACATCAAATAAGAATCTTTCAAATTCAGAGTACACAAAATACGTAACAGCTAGAGCAAACTGCTAACAAGCTTCTCTGTACGCTCACTCATATGACACAGCTGCAAGAAACAATTGAGCAGGTGCAACCAAGCTTTTGAGAATTCCTGCCTGTTGCCCAGGAACCACAACACCGCACAGTTGAAATTTTAAACAGGTGCAAACATTTTTCCATTCCTCTAGTGCTTGAGACAGTACAGCAGACAGTACATCTGCAACCACTCCTTACCTAAAATCACCACAGAAAATAAACTCCAAAGGAGCAAAAAGAAGTTTGAAAATAAAACAATAATGTCAAAAACAGTGGTTTTGCTATAGTCTCTGACCCCATATCAGCAGTCACTTTAGTAATACAGTTCCATAAAACACTGTCTAATCTCTTCACCAGATGAATGCTTTGTAATTAAAATTATTCTGCCCCATCAAATCTTAGAAATGTTTATTTGGTTCTTACAATAGAATGAAATGCAAGGTATGTATAAAATGCACTCTCCTTTGAAGCTGTCAATATTTATAAGTGCTCAAAAATTAACATTTTCACATTTTGAAATCTGTAAGCAATTTTAATACACAAAACTAGTAACTTGTCAGTTAATACATAGATTTACATAACTATAAGTAATTCAAATACATACCTGTGTAGCTATGAGGCACAGACAGACGTGAAATTTATCAGGCACTCTGAAATGCAAAACAAATATATAAGTAAAAATTAGTTTTCTAAGTGGAGCCAGTATTTATGCTGAGGTAGTTTCTGCAGAGAAGTAGAAAAGACAGCAGTCCTTAAAGTGGTGAATAATTTTATATCTGTATTTTCCCCAGCAGATATTTCAGACCACCCCAAATTCATATGTGTGAATAAACACACAAAGAGTCCCTTAGCAATGTTATCAAAAGCAAGTACCAGCGAGGGACTAAGACTCACCATGGCCCCTGAAATGAAAATGCTTTCACTAGAGGACGAAGCAAACACTTAAAAATGATTTTTTTTTTTTTTGGTATTCTTCCAACACCATAGCCTTCCTAAAACAAATATGACTGTTACTCTTTAAAATGAAACCACTCAGATTCATCTGCACTCAGTTTGGATAGAATACTGGTAAGGAAGAAAGGTGCTTTTGTAGAGCAGTCCACAAACATGCATAAATAAATAAATAAAACCTTTGAATGTTCATTAACTTTAGGTTACAACAGCAAATAGGAGATTGTTTCTCTACAAGAGGGGAGGCTAAAGTCACACCAGATATAATGCCTCAAGACAGCCCACTTTGAGAAAACTGCTAGTGAAGTAAGTATCAATACAGAAGACTACGCAAATCGAGCTCAAAGTACACAGAGTTTACGATTAGACACGAAACATATTTGTATGTAGGTGGAAACTGCATTGCAGCATGTGGCCTCTGGACAACTTGGACTCTTAAATATACCATAATTCTTTCTGAAAGCAAACTGAAATGTTTAATTTACGTATTTCTAAGCATGGTTAATGAAGGTAAAAAGTCAGTAGGTCTACACACTTGCCTAGAAGTGTATACAGGAAATAATCAATTTTGATGGTAAATTCAATGAAACACCATCTTCATACACTTCTGATGGGACTGTGAATTGCTAAGAAATTTTGGGAAACTATTGGGTAAGATGTATCAAGAACTTAAAGTTTTTACTCAGTGATTTTATTTCTAGGAATCTATCTTAACATGACTGAAAACCATAAATCTGAAAAGGAAAAATTATGATAGCAAAAAAAACTAAAAGCAAACTACATGTTCCAACAGTGGAAAAAGTAATTAAAGCAAAGCACATCTATGTAAAGGAATATTTTGCAACAATCCATAAGGTAACTTGTGGTACTATAATGTTATATAAACATGTAGGGTACCAACTGTATGTACATAATGAAATTGTGTAGATGACGAAAAACAGAAAGAACACACAAAAATATTACAAATGATTAGATCTTAGATAATTAGATTACAGATCATTTCAATTTTTGCTTTTTATTTTTGCATATAGTCTCTGCAGTAAACATTACTTTTACAATAGGAAAATATATTAGCTGGCAGGGTAAGAATAAAAGAAAAAAGTAATAGAGTGCCATATGGAAATCATAAATCTAACCTTCCTAAGTGAAATAAATTAATTCAGTCACACATAAAATCCACTAAGTATACCTACAGTGAGAAACTCATCTTCACTATTTCCTCAGAGGGGTACAGCCAGGGTCTCTTTCATCCCACTGCTTTAGAATCTACACCAGTAATTCAATAACACATTTTTAATCATCTTAGTTAAACTTCTTTAATTATGCAGAGTGAAATGATGGCACGAACAATTTAGGACTGCAAATCTGTTCAACCTATTATAGACTAATTTATTCACTAAGTCAACAATATTTAGTGAGCATATAGTACATGCAAAGTGTTGTATTGGCATTATGATATGCTAAAAGATAAAACAGACCAATCTTACCCTCATAGAGCTAACTATTTAAAAGTGCTAAAAAATATGCTCATATACCTTCCTATTAACTTTGGCTAGAAACCCAAAACTGTTCTTAAAAAATAAAGTCTTAAAAACGAAAACAAGGAATACGTATATATAGCTCACATAGAGATGTAAATACAATATAGTTTAAGGTATTTGCCATAGATAAGGTACATTTTAAAACAAGAAAATATATATCAGACTTGTTCTTTCATATTATTGCACAAAAACTGATATTTAGGTAACATTCAAGAAAGAGTCATGAGTACACGAGTGTATATCACTTATAAAATGCCCTAATAAATCCCTTTAAGTATTTAATTTTGTTTGTTATATGACCTACCTTTTGTTAACAGAGAATTATATAAAAGAGACCAGGTATGAAGGCATATCTAATCCAACCTCAGATGCCAGATGTCTAAGCCTGTCTTAGATTATCTAAAGCCACACAAAACATATGCACAATTATTAACAGGCTATAGTCAATTTATTGACAACCAAAGTAGAGAAGTGGTTACTTGCTAACCTTGCCAAAGACACTGTTAGTCTTTAAGGCAAAGGAAAGGAGACAGGATTGGAGAGATGAAAGCTGAGGGAATCTCTAACAGCCAGAAATGGTGATGGGGGTAGGTGAGACCATTTTTATCGTGTGGCTAAAATGATGCAAAATAGAGCTTCTCTTAATAGCAGTTCAGCTTCCTTTTGGCCCATAACCATATTGTAACCAGCACTGGCCCCTCTGAAGCAACACAGGATTGTTTTAATGGGGTCAACTTGCACGAGGTGGTGATAAGAACGGAGAGAAGCTAGTCATGTGAGCAATGATCTGTTGGTCTGGAGCTCAAGAGAGCTCCGCCCAGCAGCAGTTATACCAGGTAGTGCGATAGTTAAGAGTAGCTTTTACCCTCAGAGAAACCTAGAATCGAATTCCAGGGCTCTCTCTTCAGTGGTGTGGTCTTGAGCAAGTAACATTTTCCCTGTCTGTAAAATGAAGATCATGTTACCTACCCTTATAGGAGTGTTTGTGCCTATTGCATGTTATAGAAATGTAAAGGAACTAGCACACTGCCTGCTATAAAGTAAGCATTGTTGAAGGGAAGCTCTTAGTACTGCTCTAGTTGTTTGAGAAAAGGAGAGAATATCTGTCCCTTTAAGCTAAAGTGCTAACTTAAGCAGGAGTAAGGAGATAGAAAGATGGCTTACTCAAGATATCATTCTATATTCTACAGCTCATCCAGAGCCAGTCAGGTGCTGGATGTTCACAGAGTATCTCTGAATCAGGAAACACTGTAACAACAGTAATAACCACAATAAGCAACTCTAACCAGCCTTTTAAAGCACCATTCCTATTATTGAAGAGCAAGACAGTAGGATCTCAGTATTATGGGCAGCAATACTGCCCATTTTTTCTGAGTGAAAAATGAGGGCTTATTTTTCATACTTTACTGAAACAATCAAGGAACAGAAAATAAGGATGAAACAAATGTAATTACTCAACAGGACCAAAACCAAGGTGTTGTGGACTCCTTAACAGTCAATCACAAGTGGCAGAAGCACCTCTTTATGTTATCTAGGGAAATCCTGAGCTCACAAATAATATAAGGTACGCAAATAGAAATACAGAGTCAGTTTTTCTCTTCTGGTTTGGAATATGTAAGTGAAGGAATAATGATGTTGTTCTGACAGTCCTTATTTCTGTTTTGAATTGGAAGACAGCACAGATCCAGAATTGTTAAATGGTATCTCCAGAATCCCATGCAGATGATATAATCCCTAGAGTGGTTTGGGTCACATGAGGGTGAAGTTGCTATCTGCACCATTCCAGATGGAGATATACTATAGAGGATTTCTGTTAAGTTCTTTCTACTTCCAGGTTGGCACAGCTGTATTCCCCAGGGGGAACTGAACAAGTCCAATTCTGTGCTGTGAACTGCAGGAAAGTTTATCTTCCCTCCATACTGGTTAGGCCTGGCTAGAGATGGAAGAAGGGGTCCTCAGTGGTACCTCGTGGGCCATTAATAAATCGAACAGCTAATTCATTTAAGGCCCTGAAAATGGACTCAGCAGGTTCTGTAGGGACCAGTGACTCCATAAAAGAGCTCTGGACTTAAATTTAGACTACAAACTACTTCCCCAGTGACCAAGTGAACATCCTTAGGAACATTTTAAGTGCTTTACATATTAAGTTTGACCTATTTTGAGAAAAGAAACTTTGTAAACCAAAATATTTTAATTTTATTTCATATATGTCTACTTCTGCGCCGACTACTGAGCAGAGCTGAAAGCTCTATTACTATAATATTGTTATTATTAAATGTTGAATTTAATCATCAATAAAGCCAATTTCTTTATTTTAATTGGGGTTCCCTAATTTCTGTGGTTTTATCTGAAACAGAAAGCCTATGAAGGGTAAGATGAATTATAATTTTAAAAGTATACTTGAAAAAACTAGTTAATTATGCTTATTTTCGTAAATTACTAAGCTAGATTTAGCCCTTCACACTTAAATCTTTCTTCCTATCAGAAAGAGGAAGTATGAGAAGCATCATTTATCTATGTATCAACCCTGTGAACTGGAAATAGATAAAGGGCAATAAGGAAGGAAAAGGAAATCATACGATAAATACTCGTTAGGCCAAGAGCACAGTTTGTCTGTCTATACCTTAGGTCAGACTGGCTATAATAATCCACTACACCTGAGCTTATAAAAAAAAAATGCTAGGTTTGAATTTTCTAGTATTAATGGCTACCACTTAAAATGAAACAATTTAATATCAATTTTTATGTATAAACATGATTAATTTGAACTCTCATACAGAAATCTGATCTATAATATGCTGCAAATAACTCTATTCTACAATCCACACTTCACAGTACATTAAAGAGAAAATAGTTTTATTAAATAAATGATATTTTAGGGGTGCCTGGGTGGCTCAGTGGGTTAAAGCCTCTGCCTTGGGCTCAGGTCATGGCCCTGGGGTCCTGGGATTGAGTCCCGCATCGCCTGGGATCGAGCCCTGCATCGGGCTCTCTGCTTAGCAGGGAGCCTGCTTCCTCCATTCTCTCTCTCTCAGCCTGCCTCTCTGCCTACTTGTAATCTCTGTCAAATAAAATCTTTTAAAAAATAAAAAAAATTGATATTTTAAAAACTTTAATTCTTATATCAAAATTTAAGAGCGAGTCAAGAAAATGAATCAAACTAGAATTTAGATAAACATTAAGAATTATACCCTCATATATAAGTTGAAATAATGATACTGGAAAGGATTTATTCTCAGGTAATGTGAAAGTTCTACTGACCTGCATGTACACATCCCTGGGGTATTAATTTAGATATTTTCCTCCCCCAGCATCTGATGTCCTGTCCTTAATCTTAGCATAATAATAGTAACACTGGATTGTAATTGTCTTTTACATAAAACTATAGGCATGTCCATGAGGGTTTTGTCTTATTCACTTTTACATCTCTAGTCCTTAGCACAATACCTAAAAAAGTAGTAGGTATGGCTTACATACCGGTTAAAGAAATGTTGAGTGAATTGTGTTACCATCTATCCCTGAAGATTAAAGAAATTCATACTGCATTAAAAAAAAATAAGGAATTCCATTCCTAAACAAATTACTTTTCAATATTTAAAGAACTGGCTTTCTGAACCTCTTCTTTTACTTTCCATCCTACTCTTCCTCTTAATCAGTACAAAACCAAATGGTGAGAGTCCTAGTCTCAAATGTTTACAACAGATTAAAAAGCCTTGTTGGTTTGGCCCCATGGTGAACAGGGGTGAGTGCTCCAAATCCCTTTTGTTAACAGACACCTCATATGGTATGATAGAAGCTGAGTCAGAGTTCCCTGAAAGAGTTCTGCAGTCCCCAACCCATTGTGGGGTTCTTCTACTCTTCCTGAGGGGCCAACTCATGACAGATCTCACCATTATCTTATTCTTTCATAGCATTTATGACAGTTTTAATTACTCATGTGGTTATTAGTTTATGTGCTTATTCTCTTTCACCCCACTAGGTTGTACACTCCACAGAGGCCACATTATTTTGACTGGCACTCGATATCTAGGGTCTAGTTTAGTGCCTGACACACAATAAACACTCAGTTACTATTAGATGCATAAGTATGAGGTTTGGAGCAGCAGTTTTCAATCATAATAGACTGTAAAATTAGGTAGGTAAAAGCAACCCCTATCATTATTTTTTTCTACATTCCAACTCTGTCTACCACCTGGAAACCTCCGTACTGTAAGAATGCTTTTATTATAAATCCCATTCAATCAATGGCAGATCAGGAAAGCCTGAAAGGCAATTCCAGGTAGGCTGAACGTGGAATATCTAGGAGAAGCAATGGAATTATAATGAGAACAGCAACCACTTCCAATTAGAAGTTTGGGGTTTGAATTTCAGCTTACAAAGCGTGTATCCTAGGGAAACTTACATAATCTCCCTAATACTCAGTTTCATATTATTTAAAATGGGGGGATTTTATCTAACACAGAGTTTTTAATGGCAATTGAATGAGATTATATATGTGAAAAGCAGCTGGTAGTATAATTTATGGCACTTAAGAAAAGGGGTTCATTACAAATTAGTTCTTTTGCATTGGCCAGCCAGTCTGCAGCAAGACAGAGAGATGATTTGACTAAAAGCCCAGGAACAGACATTTTAGATAGAGAAAAATGGAAGAAACAAGAGGTCAAAGGAAGGAAAAAAAGTAGGTGCTGGGGACTGTAACTAAAATAAATAAATAAATAAATAAAATGGAGTAATAGGACTATAATAACAATTAGAAATGGAAAAGACTTTAACATGATAGAAAAATTGCCAAGAAATCTATTAGCTTTTTCCTTTGGGTGACACAGCCTTCCCAACATATAAATAAAATAATTGCTACTATTATAGTTAGGAGAAAGATCAACTGAAATGTACATTAAACACATATTAGAGGTTTAACATTCTTCCCATGATTTCACATGCTGGAAACTCAGCCTGTGTAAATATAGCCATGTACTTTATTATTTACTATGATAAAGTAACAGCATATCCTCCTGTAGGTACTACCTGCAGAGTTATAAAAGGCAAATGTGTACTTGCTCTTTAGGTACAATTACAAGGCCCCAGAATGTAGAATTAGGCCCTTTCTTTGCATTCAATGGTTACCAACACTGAAGAAGAAACTTGGTATCATGAAAACTTTGTTGGAAATTCTTTTTTCACACTTCAGTCCTTTTTTTTCCTCACTGCTTTAGTCAAACTTATGTCAGCTCCCTTAGTAAAATTATTTTCTAAATCATTATCTTCCTAGTCTCTGCATGAGTGTGTGTGTGTGTGTGTGTGTGTGTTCTTTGGTTTGTTCTTACAAAAAGAAAGAGGATAAGAGGCCTTAGATGCATTGCATACCAAAATTAACCACCATGTCTCCATACTTCTACCTCAAGAAATGCCCAGCTGGTATCAAAAAGTTCATCAAAAGAGCCCATTGGAATTTATAGCCTTTGCCCATCTGTGGTGATTAAGTGATTTTTTAAAAGTCTATGTGTTCTAAGACTGTCATCTTCATGGGGGCTGAAATTGTGTCTATTTTTCTTCTTCTTTTTTTTTTTTAAGATTATTTATTCATTTATTTAACAGAGAAGGATCGCAAGTAGGCAGAAAGGCAGGCAGAGAGAGAGCAGGGGGAAGAAGGCTCCCCGCTGAGCAGAGAGCCCAATGCAGGACCCAATCCCAGGACCCCAAGACCATGACCTGAACCAAAGGCAGAAGCCCAACTCACTGAGCCACCCAGGCACCCCTCTATTTTTATTTACCGCATCACCAATACACAGGGATAGGCACCCAATATTCAGTCACTGAATATTTAATTCATTTATTAAACAAAAATTTATTGAGTATTTACTCTGTACCAGTCATTCTTCTAGGTAGTAAATATATAGGAATGAACAAAATAGATGACAATTTCTGACTTCATGGAGATTATATTTTTGTGTGGCAAGTGACAATAAGCAAGAGAAATAACTGAAATACATAGAATAATAGACAATGTTCCACACTAGGGAAGTAAAATAAAGCTAGGAAGGGAGAAATAAGTCTTAATATGGGGGAGGTTGGTGTAAAATTTTAGATAGGGCAACTGGTAATGATATAATTGAAAGATCATCACATTCAGGTAAAGACCTCAAACAAATGCGGAAATGAATTAGGAAAATATTCTTAGCAAAAAGGTATTCAAACATAGGAATAGAAGTAGAAAGGCCCTCTGAGAAGAGTATGCTCTTCTGTTTCTATAAAATATCAGGCTAGACTCACAGAAATATTCCTTTTATTTTATTTTTTTTTAAAGATTATTTATTTATTTATTCGACAGAGAGAGAGAGATGACAAGCAGGCAGAGAGGCAGGCAGAGAGAGGGGAGGAAGCAGGCTCTCTGCTGAGCAGAGAGCCCGATGCGGGGCTCGATCCCAGGACCCTGGGATCATGACCTGAGCCGAAGGCAGCGGCTTAACTCACTGAGCCACCCAGGCGCCCCAGAAATATTCCTTTTAAAACACAGAGGTGCTATATTTAAAAGAAAAAACACACAAACACATATACAAACAAAATTTTTTAAATGTTTGGTCTCATGAAAAGAAACTCAAATTCCAAAATGATAGAAAGAAAAAGGAATATAATTAAACATATTATTACAAAGATACAACACCCAGGCACATTATCAAATTCAGTAATAACCAGAGGATCTTAGGGACACAAAGCGGTTTTACAGTAACTGTGATGACAGAGAAAGGCAACCAAGTAATATACCTGTAGTACATAGAAGAAGCAAATCTTCTCTGCTAGGACACCTTCCACAACCCAGGCCATGTGGGAGTCTCACAGAAAAAGCACACCAAAATGAAGAAAAACTCACATATCAAAAATATCAAACACATGAAGAAAAGTTTTTCTATAAATAAGTCAGCAGATACAAGTGTTTTATGTCAAACATGAACATTAAGTTAGAAAACGAACAGAGCACAGTCTTAAGATCTGAAATGATAGAATATTAATCTCAGACTTTAGTGGGGCAAATATTTAAAATGATAAGAAATTTTATTTTTTAAATGATTTTATTTATTTGACAGAAAGACAACAAGAGAGGGAACACAAGCGGGGAGGAGTGAGATGAAGAAGCAGGTTTCCCACTGATCAGGGAGTCTGAAGTGGAGCTTGATTACAGGACCCTGGGATCATGATGTGAGCTGAAGACAGATGCTTAACAACTGAGCCACCCAGGTGCCCCTAAAATATAAGAAATTTTAAAAGAAAAAGGAAAAAATTAAGGAGAAAAAAACATGAAGAACTCAGATTTGATTAAAAAAGGAAGACATCCATATAATTGAATTTTTATTAAAATTAATATTTGAAATGAGGTTATATCACATTAGATGCAGCTAAAAGAAGCATTACTGAACTGAAAGATAATTCCAAGGAATTTACTCAGAATAAAAAGATGAAAAACATAAAAAAGAGATTAAGGGATATAAAAGAACAAGAAGATCTGACGTGTCTAAAAAAGTATTTGAGAATGAGGGCAGTTTGGATTTTAAAAAGTACTTTTACATGCTGTTTATGAGAGACTTAGCTAATATATGAGAGAGAATGAAACTGCAAGAATAACAAAAAGTAAGGTAGGCATATCACTGTTTAATAAACTAGATTCTAAGTAAAAACATTATTAAATAATAAAGACGATCATTACATAATGAAAGTGAAGTAATTCATAAATAAGATAGAGAAAACTGTCTAAGAATCTAACAGCATAGATCTAAAATATGTAAAACAAAGCAAAATTCTCAATCATAATAGAAAACTTGGTCATATTTCTATCATTAATTGCAAGACTAAGCAGCTCAAAAAATAATGCTAATTTAATAGGGCAGATCTAATTAAGAAATGTAAAGCCCTCCACCTAAGAATTAAAAGATATACATGCCTTCCAAACACACATGAAAAATGTACAATAACTGTCCCTAAATCAAGCCACAAACTAAGTCTCAACACATTCTAAAGAATTAAAATCATTATATTATCTTCTCAAAGCATAAATTCAGACTTTAATAACAAAACCATTTTATGCCCCCTAAATATCACCAATTAAGTGGGATCTTTTTTAATTTTTTATTTTTTATAAACATATATATATATTTTTAAAGATTATTTATTTATTTATTTGACAGACAGAGATCACAAGCAGGCAGAGAGGCAGGCAGAGAGAGAGGGGAGGAAGCAGGCTCCCTGCGGAACAAAGAGCCCGATGCGGGGCTCGATCCCAGGACCCTGGGATCATGACCTGAGCCGAAGGCAGAGGCTTTAACCCACTGAGCCACCCAGGCGCCCCATTATAAACATATATTTTTATCCCCAGGGGTACAGGTCTGTGAATCGCCAGGTTTACACACTTCACAGCACTCACCAAAGCACATACCCTCCCCAATGTCCATAGCCCCACCCCCCTTCTCCCAAAACCCCTCCCCCCAGCAACCCTCAGTTTGTTTTGTGAGATTAAGAGTCACTTATGGTTTGTCTCTCTCCCAATCCCATCTTGTTTCATTGATTCTTCTCCTAACCACTTAAGCCCCCATGTTGCATCACCACTTCCTCATATCAGGGAGATCATATGATAGTTGTCTTTCTCTGCTTGACTTATTTCGCTAAGCATGATACCCTCTAGTTCCATCCATGTTGTCGCAAATGGCAAGATTTCATTTCTTTTGATGGCTGCATAGTATTCCATTGTGTATATATACCACATCTTCTTTATCAATTCATCTGTTGATGTACATTTAGGTTCTTTCCATAGTTTGGCTATTGTGAACATTGCTGCTATAAACATTCGGGTACATGTGCCCCTCTGGATCACTACGTTTGTATCTTTAGGGTAAATACCCAGTAGTACAATTGCTGGATCATAGGGCAGTTCTATTTTCAACATTTTGAGGAACCTCCATGCTGTTTTCCAGAGTGGTTGCACCAGCTTGCATTCCCACCAACAGTGTAGGAGGGTTCAAGTGGGATCATTTCTTAAATTAAAGTTTCACATAAGTCATAGGTCAGAGAATAATGAAAATTTAAAAATTATAGAAAATATGTAGAACTTAATGAAAATGAACACAACATATAGCAAAACTCAAGGGATGCAAAGCAAAGGAAATGCACAGCTTTAGATTTTAATGTTAAAAAGAAAGGAAAATGCATAGCTTTAGATCTTTATATTAAAAAGAAAAAAACTAAAAATTATCAAATTAGAAAAGGTACAATAATAAAGCAAAATAAAAAATAAGAAAACAGGGGAGGAGGAGTAAGGATGGTGGAGAAGTAGCAGGCTGAGACTACTTCAGCTAGCCGGAGATCAGCTAGATAGCTTATCTAAAGATTGCAAACACCTGAAAATCCATCGGCAGATCGAAGAGAAGAAGAAGAGCAATTCTGGAAACAGAAAAACAACCACTTTCTGAAAGATAGGACCGGGGGAGAAGTGAATCCAAAGCGACAGGAAGATATGCCCCGGGGGGAGGGGCCGGCTCCCGGCAAGCGACGGAGCAACGGCGCACAAAATCAGGACTTTTAAAAGTCTGTTCCGCTGAGGGACATCGCTCCAGAGGCTAAACCGGGGCGAAGCCACGCAGGGTCAGCGTGGCCTCAGGTCCCGCAGGGTCACAGAAGGATCGGGGGTGTCTGAGTGTCACAGAGCTTGCGGGTATTGGAACGGGAAAGCCGGCTACAGAGACAGAGCCGACAGTAAGCTCACAGCTCGGTGTTACCTTGAACCGGCTGCAGGCTCGGTGAGCTCAGAGCGGGGCCGGAGGTCAGGCAGACGGGAGTAACTGGGCGCTGTTCTCTGAGGGCGCACTGAGGAGTGGGGCCCTGGTCTCGGCTCCTCCGGGCTGGAGACCAGGAGGCCGCCATTTTTATTCCCGTACTCCGGAACTCTACGAAAAGCACTCAGGGAACAAAAGCTCCTGAAAGCAAACCCGAGCGGATTACTCACCCTGGCTCCTGGTAAGGGCGGTGCAATTCCACCTGGGACAAAGACACTTGAGAATCACTACAACAGGCCCCTCCCCAGAAGATCAACAAGAAATCCAGCCGAGACCAAGTTCACCTACCAAGGAGTGCGGTTTCAATACCAAGGAGAGCAGCAGAATTCCAGAGGAGGAGAAAGCAAAGCACGGAACTCATGGCTTTCTCCCTGTGATTTTTTTTAGTCTTACAGTTAATTTAATTTTTTTCTTTTTCATTTTTTGTTTTTTTTCTCGCCTTCTGGTAAATTTTTTTTAACTTTTACCTTTTTCTTTTTTAACGTTTTGTAACTAGTTTATCCAATATATATATTTTTTCTTTTTTATATTTTTCTTATTTGTTTTCTTTTTTTAAATTCTTTTATTTTCCTTTTTTTTTTCTTTCTTTCTTTTTGAACCTCTTTTTATCCCCTTTCTCCCCCCTCACGATTTGGGATCTCTTCTGATTTGGTTAGAGCATATTTTCCTGGGGTTGTTGCCACCCTTTTAGTATTTTACTTGCTCCTTCATATAGTCTTATCTGGACAAAATGACAAGACGGAAAAATTCAACACAAGAAAAAGAACAAGAGGCAGTACCGAAGGCTAGGGACCTAATCAATACAGACATTGGTAATATATTAGATCTAGAGTTCAGAATGACAATTCTCAAGGTTCTAGCCAGGCTCGAAAAAGGCATGGAAGATATTAGAGAAACCCTCTCGAGAGATATAAAAGCCCTTTCTGGAGAAATAAAAGAACTAAAATCTAACCAAGTTGAAATTGAAAAAGCTATTAATGAGGTGCAGTCAAAAATGGAGGCTCTCACTGCTAGGATATATGAGGCAGAAGAAAGAATTAGTGATATCGAAGACCAAATGACAGAGAATAAAGAATCTGAGCAAAAGAGGGACAAACAGCTACTGGACCACGAGGGGAGAATTCGAGAGATAAGTGACACCATAAGACGAAACAACATTAGAATAATTGGGATTCCAGAAGAAGAAGAAAGAGAGAGGGGAGCAGAAGGTATACTGGAGAGAATTACTGGGGAGAATTTCCCCAATATGGCAAAGGGAACGAGCATCAAAATTCAGGAGGTTCAGAGAACGCCCCTCAAAATCAATAAGAATAGGCACAGACCCCGTCACCTAATAGTAAAATTTACAAGTCTCAGTGACAAAGAGAAAATCCTGAAAGCAGCCCGGGAAAAGAAGTCTGTAACATACAATGGTAAAAATATTAGATTGGCAGCTGACTTATCCACAGAGACCTGGCAGGCCAGAAAGAGCTGGCATGATATTTTCAGAGCACTAAACGAGAAAAACATGCAGCCAAGAATACTATATCCAGCTAGGCTATCATTGAAAATAGAAGGAGAGATTAAAAGCTTCCAGGACAAACAAAAACTGAAAGAATTTGCAAACACCAAACCAGCTCTCCAGGAAATCTTGAAAGGGGTCCTCTAAGCAAAGAAGAGCCTACAAGTGGTAGATCAGAAAGGAACAGAGACCATATACAGTAACAGTCAACTTACAGGCAATACAATGGCACTAAATTCATATCTCTCAATAGTTACCCTGAATGTTAATGGGCTAAATGCCCCTGTCAAAAGACACAGGGTATCAGAATGGATAAAAAAACAAAACCTATCTATATGTTGCCTCCAAGAAACACATTTTAAGCTCGAAGACACCTCCAGATTTAAAGTGAGGGGGTGGAAAGGAATTTACCATGCTAATGGACATCAGAAGAAAGCAGTAGTGGCAATCCTTATAGCAGATCAATTAGATTTTAAGCCAAAGACTACAATAAGAGATGAGGAAGGACACTATTTCATACTCAAACGGTTTGTCCAACAAGAAGATTTAACAATTTTAAATATCTATGCCCCCAACATGGGAGCAGCCACCTATATAAACCAACAATAGTAGGGGACTTTAACACTCCCCTCACTGAAATGGACAGATCATCCAAGCAAAAGATCAGCAAGGAAATAAAGGCCTTAAACGACACAATGGACCAGATGGACATCACAGATATATTCAGAACATTTCATCCCAAAGCAACAGAATACACATTCTTCTCTAGTGCACATGGAACATTCTCCAGAATAGATCACATCCTCGGTCCTAAATCAGGACTCAACTGGTATCAAAAGATTGGGATCATTCCCTTCATATTTTCCGACCAAATGCTCTAAAGCTAGAACTCAACCACAAAAGGAAGTTTGAAAAGAACCCAAATACATGGAGACTAAACAGCATCCTTCTAAAGAATGAATAGGTCAACTGGGAAATTAAAGAAGAATTGTAAAAAACCATGGAACCAAATGATAATGAAAATACAACGGTTCAAAATCTGTGGGACACAACAAAGGCAGTCCTGAGAGGAAAATATACAGCGGTACAAGCCTTTCTCAAGAAACAAGAAAGGTCTCAGGTACACAACCTACCCTACACCTAAAGGAGCTGGAGAAAGAACAAGAAAGAAACCCTAAGCCCAACAGGAGAAGAGAAATCATAAAGATCAGAGCAGAAATCAATGAAATAGAAACCAGATAAACAATAGAACAAATCAACGAAACTAGGAGCTGGTTCTTTGAAAGAATTAATAAGATTGATAAACCCCCGGACCCCCTTATCAAAAAGAAAAGAGAAAGGACCCAAATAAATAAAATCATGAATGAAAGAGGAGAGATCACAACTAACACCAAAGAAATACAAACTATTATAAGAACATAATATGAGCAACTCTACGCCAATAAATTTGACAATCTGGAAGAAATGGATGCATTCCTAGAAACATATAAACTACCGCAACTGAACCAGGAAGAAATAGAAAGCCTTAACAGACCCATAACCAGTAAGGAGATTGAAACAGTCATTAAAAATCTCCAAACAAACAAAAACCCAGGGCTAGACGGCTTACCGGGGGAATTCTACCAAACATTTAAAGAAGAACTAATTCATATTCTCCTGAAACTGTTCCAAAAAATACAAATGGAAGGAAAACTTCCAAACTCATTTTATGAGGCCAGCATCACCTTGATCCCCAAAGCAGACAAGGATCCCATCAAAAAAGAGAGCTATAGACCAATATCCTTGATGAGCACAGATGCGAAAATACTCAACAAAATACTAGCCAATAGGATTCAACAGTACATTAAAAGGAACATTCACCACGACCAAGTGGGATTTATTCCAGGGCTGCAAGATTGGTTCAACATCCGCAAATCAGTCAATGTGATACAACACATCAATAAAAGAAAGAACAAGAACCATATGATACTCTCAATAGATGCTGAAAAAGCATTTGACAAAGTACAGCATCCCTTCCTGATCAAAACTCTTCAAAGTGTAGGGATAGAGGGCACATACCTCAATATCATCAAAGCCATCTATGAAAAACCCACCGCAAATATCATTCTCAATAGAGAAAAACTGAAAGCTTTTCCGCTAAGGTCAGGAACATGGCAGCGATGTCCATTATCACCACTGCTATTCAACATAGTACTAGAGGTCCTAGCCTCAGCAATCAGACAACAAAAGGAAATTAAAGGCATCCAAATCGGCAAAGAAGAAGTCAAATTATCACTCTTCGCAGATGATATGATACTATATGTGGAAAACCCAAAAGACTCCGCTCCAAAACTGCTAGAACTTATACAGGAATTCAGTAAAGTCTCAGGATATAAAATCAATGCACAGAAATCAGTTGCATTTCTCTACACCAACAGCAAGACAGAAGAAAGAGAAATTAAGGAGTCAATCCCATTTACAATTCCACCCCAAACCATAAGATACCTAGGAATAAACCTAACCAAAGAGGCACAGAATCTATACTCAGAAAACTATAAAGTACTCGTGAAAGAAATTGAGGAAGACACAAAGAAATGGAAAATTGTTCCATGCTCCTGGATTGGAAGAATAAATATTGTGAAAATGTCTATGCTACCTAAAGCAATCTACACATTTAATGCAATTCCTATCAAAGTACCATCCATCTTTTTCAAAGAAATGGAACAAATAATTCTAAAATTTATATGGAACCAGAAAAGACCTCGAATAGCCAAAGGGATATTGAAAAAGAAAGCCAACGTTGGTGGCATCACAATTCCGGACTTCAAGCTCTATTACAAAGCTGTCATCATCAAGACAGCATGGTAGTGGCACAAAAACAGACACATAGATCAATGGAACAGAAGGGAGAGCCCAGAAATAGACCCTCAACTCTACGGTCAACTAATCTTCGACAAAGCAGGAAAGAATGTCCAATGGAAAAAAGACAGCCTCTTCAATAAATGGTGTTGGGAAAATTGGAGAGCCACATGCAGAAAAATGAAATTGGACCATTTCCTTACACCACACATGAAAATAGACTCAAAATGGATGAAGGACCTCAATGTGCGAAAGGAATCCATCAAAATCCTTGAGGAGAACACAGGCAGCAACCTCTTCGACCTCAGCTGCAGCAACATCTTCCTAGGAACATCGCCAAAGGCAAGGGAAGCAAGGGCAAAAATGAACTATTGGGATTTCATCAAGATCAAAAGCTTTTGCACAGCAAAGGAAACAGTTAACAAAATCAAAAGACAACTGACAGAATGGGAGAAGATATTTGCAAACGACATATCAGATAAAGGACTAGTGTACAAAATCTATAAAGAACTTAGCAAACTCAACACCCAAAGAACAAATAATCCAATCAAGAAATGGGCAGAGGACATGAACCGACATTTCTGCAAAGAAGACATCCAGATGGCCAACAGACGCATGAAAAAATGCTCCATATCACTCGGCATCAGGGAAATACAAATCAAAACCACAATGAGATATCACCTCACACCAGTCAGAATGCCTAAAATCAACAAGTCAGGAAATGACAGATGCTGGCGAGGATGCGGAGAAAGGGGAACCCTCCTACACTGTTGGTGGGAATGCAAGCTGGTGCAACCACTCTGGAAAACAGCATGGAGGTTCCTCAAAATGTTGAAAATAGAACTGCCCTATGATCCAGCAATTGCACTATTGGGTATTTACCCTAAAGATACAAACGTAGTGATCCAAAGGGGCACGTTCACCTGAATGTTTATAGCAGCAATGTCCACAATAGCCAAACTATGGAAAGAACCTAGATGTCCATCAACAGATGAATGGATCAAGAAGAGGTGGTATATATACACAATGGAATATTATGCAGCCATCAAAAGAAATGAAATCTTGCCATTTGCGACAACATGGATGGAACGAGAGCGTATCATGCTTAGCGAAATAAGTCAAGCAGCGAAAGACAACTATCATATGATCTCCCTGATATGAGGAAGTGGTGATGCAACATGGGGGCTTAAATGGTTAGGAGAAGTATCAATGAAACAAGAAGGGATTGGCAGGGAGACAAACCATAAGTGACTCTTAATCTCACAAAACAAACTGAGGGTTGCTGGGGGGAGGGGGTTTGGGAGAAGGGGGTGGGATTATGGACATTGGGGAGGGTATGTGATTTGGTGAGTGCTGTGAAGTGTGTAAACCTGGTGATTCACAGACCTGTACCCCTGGGGATAAAAATATATGTTTATAAAAAATAAAAAATTAAAAGAAAATATGAAAACAGGAAAATAACAAAATAATATCATAAAAATGACATAAAAACAGATCTAACAACAGTTAGCAAAATAAAATTGGGTTCTTTGGAAAGACTAGTAAATTGTTGGGAAGTTTTATTAAAAAGAGAATGTATGAATAAATAGCATTAAAAAGGGAAAAAAAATAACAAACCTGTTTAGAGATTTAAAATAATTACTGAATACTATGTACAACTTCATGGCACTATTTAAGCTAAATATTTAAGCTATTTTAGAACTTATATGAAAAGACAATTTTATTGAAAAATATAAGTGGTAGGAGCCTGGGTGGCTCAGTGGGTTAAGTAGCTGACTCTTGATTTCAGCTCATGTCATGATCTCAGGATTGTGAAAATGAGCCCCACCTTGATCTCAGTACTGGGCATGGAGTCTGTTTTAAATTCTCCCTCTCTTTCTATCCCTCTCCTCCTACCCCCACCCCCCAAAATAATAATAACTGGTTTGAGAGGAGCTAGAAAAGCTAAATAGACTACTATAAGTAAAAACGTTACATGAGTAGTTAGGACCCAAATAAATTTGAAGACATTTAGTAAACCTTCAAACCCAGTTATGGTCTATGTTATAAAAACAACCAGAGAAAAAAGTAAAGTATCTCAACTCACTGTATAAGACTATTAAGAATCAATATCAAAACTAGATAAAGGTGTCATGAGGAAAGAAAATTATTTGCAATTATGAAGATTAAGAGGTACAATCAAGCAAAGAACACTCAGGGAAAAAAGATAAAAATAACTATGATTTATATGCTTCCTATGAGGTGTTTTGCCAAGAATTTTATATATATAATTTAATCTGCACATTAGCCAGGTAAGGTAGTTTTGTTTTCATTTTTATCATCATTTTATAAAAGAAGAAAGTGATGCTCAAGTGATGCTCTTCTCTTTGAGACAAGAAACTGGCTCAAGGTCACAGAGCTAAAAAGTGGCAGAGTTTGGTGGTAGCAGACTAAAGTGTATTAATTAAATACTACCTCCTACTGTTTCCTCATCTTTTTAAAAGTACATTCAAATAGAACACTATGTCTTTATAACACTAAATCTTATTTTTTAATACAATATAATTTTGGCTTTCAGCAGTTTTATTATAAAATTCCTAGGCATTGTTTTCTTCAAATTTATTGTTTGGAGTTCACTAAGCTTCTTGAATCTATGTATGTCTTTTACAGGGAAGTTTCAACCTTTAGTCTTAAAATTTTTTCCTGCCTCATTCTTTATTTTTCAATTACCTCCTTATATGCGAGATCTTTTTAAATGTCCAGTCTTCTGAGAGTCTACTTTTTTCCTTCTTTATTTCACTCTTTTTTAGATAGGATACTTTTTATTGATCTATCCTCAAGTTCACCAACTTCTTCTGTCACCTCCATTATGCTACTGAACTTACTAATACTTTATTTCAGATAATTATTTTTCTATTTTAAGCTTTTCATTTGGTTATGTATTCACATATATAGATATAGATATATAGAGATATGTAAATTTCTCTTTGAAATCTTTTTATTCATTTCAACAGTATTTTCTTTTACCTCATTGAGCATGGTTGTAATAGCTACTTAAATTTTTTTTGCCTGATAATTCCAACATCTCGATCCTTTCAGGACTATCATCTATAGATTCTCCTTTCTCTTGAGAAACAGAATTTTTTTTTTCCATTTTGTTTTGTTTGTATTTGAACTAATTTGGGGTTTTATCTTGGATACTGTCAATGTTAATTGTGGATATACTGAATTCTATTATACAGAGCCAGCAAGTGCTGATATTTTTATCTTAGCAGGCCATTAACTTGGCTAGTCTCAAATTGCAAACTCTGTTCTGTTCTCATCACATTTCTTTCAGTATGTCCTATACATATGTTTTTCAGGAGCCAGTCAGAGTTAGGCACAGTTTATATACAGAAATTGAGGTTCCTCAAATTTCCTTTCCTGAGTTGCCCCTCACACTCTGGCATCTGTACTCTTTGCCAGGTTTCCACTAGGTAGAAAGCAGTGGGCTTTCTTTTGGAGTTTAGCTGCCCTGTTGCCACTCACTGCAGATACCCTCAGGAAAAGCCACAAAAATGTAAAACTCACCCCACTCCACACCAGTTGCTCAATCCAAGTTTCAGCTCTCTTCTAAAATCGTCCTACTATTGTGCACTTTCCAAAACCTTCAGATCATTTTATTTTGTTTTATTTATTTTGCTTTTGTTCTGAGTTTATGGTGGTTGTTGCAAGTGAGTTGTTGTTTAGAAGTTTTTTTTCCATACAAGAAGTAAAACTCTTATTTAACTAGGGGAACAGAAGGCTCTAAAAAGGTATCAGGAAGTATATATAAAAACTACAGTAAACAGGCTAGAAATATGCCACTTGCTTCTGGGAGAGGCCTGGACACATGAAGAAAAGGGGCAATAAAGAGGGTAATAAACATAAAGAAATATGTGCCACCAAATGAGTAAAAATAAAAGTGAAATTCAAATACATCAAATTCTCAAAAGTTTTGGAAGTGGAAGAAAATTTCAGTCAAATATTTCAAGACCAATATTTTCATCAGATCTCAGAACCAAAGTAGGAAAAACAAATAGATAAAAGAACCTCTGTTCAAAGTCATTTTTTTTTTTGCTAACATTTACAGTAACTTACAACACTTCTCAAAGCTTGAAAACCTATCTGAAGAACTGACAATGATTAAGTTCCCAACTAAATTATATTTTCTAAATTAAAAACAAGCACATACTCAAATGTAACTTTAAAAAAAAAATGAAACTAAAGCACATTCACTTTACAGAAGAAAACAGAGCCCATACATCTTTATCGCTACAAGATCTGTTTTCAGACTTGATACATTATAGGACATGATAACATCAGATACTAAGAAAAAAATCTCATTGAAAACTCAGCAAGTATCTAATTTCTGCAAGAGATCTATCATTTGAAGTAATTTCATTCTTTTCTCCTTTGGTATGCCTCTGGATCTAATTCTTTCATAGTACAGTGAAAAACAACAGCATTCCTTCAGCCATGAGAAGGTATATTTCCATCATTAAGTAGCTATGGAACCTTAGCCAAATCCCTTCACTATCAAGGCTTCAGTTTGCTCATGTGAAATGTGAGGCTAGAATAGATGGTTTCCATTCTCCAACTGTAGCATTCTATGACTATACATAACCTTATTTCTGGATTCTTCAATGTTTTAGGCATCACTGTATGATTTCTGCATAACAGGTATGACAAATTCCTCAGATACTGGGCTTATGGAAGAGATTTCAGAAGAGAGAGATTATCCTCTTTAGAAATGTGAAGATAAAAAAAAAATGCAGGCTCCCACATACAACTTTAAGTAAATCATCAACTGACATAGAAATTGTCATACCTACAAAGGAAGAAACCATATTTATTTCAGTACTTCAGGTGAGTGGAATAGTTTTGTGAATGGTGTGTTTAAATAATTTTAAATGTGAAGGTTAGGCAATTGGAAATTTGTTATGAATTTCAAGAAAAAGATGCTACAATATTATTTAAGGTTCTGAGAACTTTAGATATATCTCCTTACAAAGACTCTGCTTAGAAATAAAAGGTGGGATGATAAGTAGTGCAATGCTCTTTACAACTGCCTAGAATATAACCTTACCAAGTATGCATTAAACACCTGGGTGGTACAAGGCGCGCTATACTGTCTACTGTGAGACACATACCTATAAGAAAGAATTTTACATCTGCCTTTAGGGAGTTTACAATTTATCAGAAGCAATACACACTAGAAGACGTACAGACATAAATAGTAATAGTACATAGCAGGAAGAGGTTAATACTATGAGGAAAAGAGAAAGCCCTGTGCATCAGGCTTTGCTCCCAGCATGGAACTAACAAGTGGGGATCATACTGCAGGAGGTGCTAACCACACATCCTGAAGGACACTCAGAATTAGCTAGTGAAGCAGGAGACAGTGGACCAGCTAGAGAAGTCTGGAGAAACACAGGCAGAACTATGGACCTAGAGGACCAGTAATCAGCTAAAGATCTTAGAGGTGTAAGAAGATAAAATTAGAAGATAAAAAATTTTAAGATAAAAAATTTTATCTTAGAAGATAAAATTCCTCCATTACTATCCGGAAGGGACCCCAAAGTTGATACGGTGAAGCTGGGGGTTGAGAAAAGTGGTAAGTTGAGTAACTTTCTATTATGAGAAAAAGACTTTTCCAAGGTGAAGAAATAAGAGCAAAACCACAGAAGAAGGAATTTTGAGTTTGTCTAGTTTTCCGCTTCATGAGCATGTCAATATAAGCAGAAATTATATGAACAGGTAACAATTTTTATCAGTTTGCAAATTCTGGGAGGCTAAATTAAACCTGAAGATGAGGACAAAATTACCTATTCCCTAAAAGGCTATTTATATATTTCATATGTGCAATTCAGTTGCATCCTTTCTAAATCATTCTATTTAAGTATGAAATGGTTGGAACCAAATATCACTGGTCTTCATTTTGTTCTGAAAGGGCAGTAAGAACAAATTAATCCATAATCACATTAATGATAAGAATAAGAATTTTAACTCCTTCCTTTGAAATGAAGAGGAAAATACTTTAGCCAAGAGCTTGCAAGTTTAATTTACAATTCATAAAAATCTACAAACATAAATTATGTGGTGAAAATTTCCCTATTCTTACTTGAATATAACTGTAATATTTTGAACATCAGTTTTAACAAAATGAATAAGAGCACAACAGAGTTCAGATGAAGCTTATTTCTTGCCAAAATCCACATGAATGCCAAATACCTTCCAAGAAGATTGTGTGGCTACTTAGTACAAATGAATCCTCTTGTAGTCTATTCAAACTAAAAATTGTTTCCTCAGATTAGACAATCATCACTAAGCTACAGTCTCCTTAGTCACTGCCTCATAGTGAACAAGAAGGGAGACACAGTGAACCCTTGAGGCCGCTAGGGTACTATATTGTGGGTTACCCATGTTGTGCTTCTTCAGAAACAAGCTATAAGAGCAGAAATGTTATCCTTTGTCCATGAATCTTGCTTTATAGGATGAAAAAGGAAGAATGAAAGAAAGGAAACCAATATTTAGTTATACGCTACTTTGGGCTAGGCACTTGGCAAATGTTTTACTATTTAATCTTGTCACAATCAAATGAGGCACTAATACCATGCCATACAAGAAAGGAATGGAAATTTAAAATGCAAAGTTATTTTTGTGACATCACCTGTCACGTAGCTAGTAACACCATGACTTGATCCCAGTTTGACTCTGAAGCATCTGTTCATTCCCATACATCTTATTTTTGTTCAGGTTCCACTGTTAAAAGGTAGCATACTTCCTTATGATTACAGCTCTGGTAGGCAGGAGATTCCCCTCAATCTGTTTTGGGGCAGACTTATTTGTCAGAGGTTATGCACTGACTGTGTTAATGGTCACCTCCTCTCCAGAGCTAGCTAGTGCCATGGATTACCTATAACAAAGTAGGTTGAAGGAGTGTTTGCTGAATGTGCAACCAGAGAATTGATTTCAAAAGGGGTGAGCCTCACAACTAAGATGGTGGCAGCAGCCTGTCCAGAGGCTGATCAATGAAATCTTGTTCTTGTTCCACTAGTGTTTGATCTTTGGATTCCTGGGGTGCACTCTACCATTGCTGGAACTATGACTGCAGTCTCCTTTCCTTCCAGGCTTCTCTCCAAGCCAAACTTATCATATCTAGTTCTTTGGTATCAAAGATATTGTCAAACCCTAGCCCTCACAAACTTTCTACTCTTTGAACTCCTTTTATATTGTATTTCTAACCTAGTGCCAACCCCATGACCCATCACTTTATTCTTTTGTTAATACTCTCAGTTCACTTTCTGGTTTTGCTCTGTCTCATTTACCAAGCTCTCTTGGTTGAGATCCCAAGTTAAGGATTTTATTGTAAGTAGTTTATTTGGGGCCTAACCCCAGGAAACATTAGTAAGGAATAAAGGAAGTGAGACAGAGAAGGGAAATAAAATAGACTGTCAGCAAAAATAACCATTCACAGTTCCTCCCATCCCTGTTCTTGGATATTGCCCTTCAATCAAGAGGCAGAGTTTGTTTCCCTCCATCTTGGATCTGGGTTGGACTTCCACCTTTTGACCATAGAGTATAGCAGAGGTCACATTGTGCCAGTTCTGAACAAAGGTTGAGAGAATCCTGGCAGCCTCTTCTTCTGCTTTCTTGAGACACAGACACCAGGTGAAGAATACGTGAATAGACTGGTGAATGACAAGAAACCATGTGGACAGAAAGAGGCCCAGACAAAACCCAGCTATGCTGCCCATTGCACTGAGGCCTCAGACCTGTACGTAAAGCCAGGGTGGACCTTCTTGCTAAAACAAATTTACAGTCAAGTGCAGCTCCATGAGTGACCTCTGGTATTACTAGGCAGAGTAGATGAATACCCCAGCTTAGTCCAGCTTCCCCACAGAACTCTGAGAAATAACAAATCCTTATTGTTTTAAGCAACTGAGTTTGAGGGTAGTTTGTTACACAGCCATAAATGAAACATGTAGGAAGTCACTAAGGGGTGCATTTATGAAGCAGCTTACTGCTACAGTGAACTAGAGCTCAATCCTACTGGACTATGCTGGCAAATGGTGCAGAACATGCCTCACAGTTAATCCATGTAAAGGGGGAGGGCCCTAGGGAACTTGTCTACCAAATTACTACCGGTTACTTGCTCAAGGCTTCTTCTAGTGACATGAAATCTTTGGGACTTCAAATCTGCCCAAAACCTGAGCCAAATTTGCTCCACATCCAGAAAAAAAAAAACCCTCAGGCAGAAAGTCACAAGTATCAGCCATAAGAAGTCCTCAGTGACAAGAGATGAGCAGTGGGGGGGAATAAGAAAGAGCGCTGACACTGGTGAAGACCCAATCCTGGGTCTTTTCCACTCCTAGAGTTCAGGAGCAGCAGAGGGCCTTACAAACACACAGAATGTAACTGCTCTGCATCCTCGGCCTGCACACAGCTGGGTCCAAAGTGCCTTAACAATCCTCCTTGATTTCCTTAAGCAATTTGTTCCATTTCTGCTATGACATCTATTTCAAATCTTCCCTATTTCCTGATATCTTCCACTCCTGCCCATTCTGTATTTGCTACCCATCCCAGTGGGAAAATTCAGACCATTAGATCTACTTTTGGGTACCTTACTTACAAACCAACTGCATTCATATCCATCTATTTCCCCTTTCCTACTAATGCCACAGGAATGGGTCAACCACAATTCTGCATTCATCCATCCACCTCACCATCACTGAAATCCCCTGCCTTAGGGCTTCTGCCCCT
This sequence comes from Mustela putorius furo, assembly GCF_011764305.1. Taxonomy (NCBI): domain Eukaryota; kingdom Metazoa; phylum Chordata; class Mammalia; order Carnivora; family Mustelidae; genus Mustela; species Mustela putorius. The sequence continues at coordinate 39,958,365 of NW_025421987.1, forward strand.
CTTGGGTAATTGCCCAATCTCTCTCTCTCTCTCAACACATTAATCTGATCAAGCCCCTGAATTACTGAAATCCTACATACTGTTCTTATCACCTGAAATATACTCTTTTCTTCCTCACCCATCCCCCAGATGCTTCCCTGGCAAACTCCTCTTCATCCTTTAGGCATCAACTTAGCTATTTCCACCTCAAGAAAGCCTTCTCTAACCTTGCTGTCTACCACTCCCCTAATCTACACTTACTCCTATCACATTTGCTCTATGCTGAAATTGCACGTCTCCTTTCTTGATGCTCCCCCTTTTCCTCCCACTGAATGTAAGGTCCTCCAAATCAGATATTTGTCTCATAAATTTTTGAACCACAGTCTCTCTACCTGGAATGTATTTGGTACATAATAAATATTTATTGGATAAGTAAATGAATAGGGCCCTTTTATTCTCCTCTTCTTGCCATTCCAGAGTAATTTTAGTGAAAGCTGCATGCAGTATATAAGCATACTGTGGCCCTTGTTTCCATTCTCTTTTTTCTTTTTATTCTTCTATAAGAATGTATCCTACTGACACATTTTCAATTTGCCCAGTTTAGTAAAAAAAATAAAATAAAATAACAAAGCAAAATGCACCTGCTTATTTGCTCCGAAGCTCAGAAATCCTTTGCTAACGTGGAACTTTTTGTCCTGTTATAATGCTACGGAGAAAGACTCCAACACTAGCTTCTAAAATGGAAGCTGTATTTCTCGACATCAAAACTTCACAATTTCTTGAGTCTTCAAAGGGTTTTCATAGGTAAGAAAATATACTTGTATACGCAGAGTGAGCTTAAGCAAATGTTTCTAAAAAATATAAAACAACCTCCTTTTTTATGTATCAGATTGATGGGCCTGTCAACATCAGTTTTTACAGGTGTGGTTTTTATTTTCATCAAAAAAATAAGCAATCAACTTCAACAGAAATGAAAAAAAAAAAGTTGTGGGCTTATGGTCATTTGGGAGCCTTTGTACCTAGTCTTAGAATTTTTTCTTAAACCATAGCCCAGATTTCCTGGGAAAGGATTTGGAACAAAGAATATATTCTCTTTGCCTTCTCCCCACTACATTCTCAGCAACTGGGAATGTGAAATATTTTAAGTCATTAACATGAGATAAAGTTCACTGCTTTAGAATACCTGGAATCTGTTCAGAATGATTCTCACCTTCTCCCTTCCCTATCATGCCACCTTTTGGAATAGGTGAGGGAGGTAAGGTGGCTTTTACTGGCTGGTCTTCAGGGAGATAAGGTCATTGAAATTCCACTCCAGTTATTTTTATTTCCTGCCACCTCAAATCCAGAGTATTTGTGACATTATGAAGACTTCGTGTTCTTCACTAAAAACATTCTGCCAATTCAGTTTTTAAAATTCACATTAAAGCAAAAGTGCAAAGAAAAAAGTGGTATCAGATTAACAAACCACCTGAAAAGCATTGTGATTTATAAAATTTGGTAAAATGCAGAAAGAAGCATGTTTCTTACTCTGTTTTCTTGGTCTGTGGATACCTGGGATATAATTCAGTTTTCCATCCCCTGTTCCCTGATCAGCTCATTCTTTGTTCAGTTTTACCTTCAGTCTGGCATATAATTACTTCTTTAGCTCCTGTGCTATTTGGTTTTAAGCACCTCTTACCCCCAAGGCCTCAAGGCTCTAAGGGCTTGTTGAATTTAAACAAGCACGTTTAAATCTTTGTCTTTAAATGAGTAAAATAAAAGTCTTCACACCTTACATATAGTACTATTCTCTCCACCTACATTCTAAATGTGCATGTTATAATTGTCTACCAGATCATAATGAGCATCTATCCATCCTCAAAATCAGAGAAAGGAGAATTCATTCTAGAGGTAAATTTACAATAAATGGTTTTATTCTTGATTAGCTAAGTGTGTTTGGGGACACAGAGATTGGCACGTGCATAATTTAACCTAATAAGTACTGGATGGTCAGGGATACTTTAGAAATAAATGTGGGAAAAGATAGTGGAAGAAAAACAAAAGAAAAAAGTGAGAAAAAATATAAGACAACAACATGAAGAAATGTTAAGCCTTCCCCTCTCACTCAGCAAACTCTGCACACTGATACACATCCATACATGAGTGTATGGATGCACACATGCACAGTATGTGCATAGGCACATGCACAAACACAAACACACACTTACAGATACACACATTTTAATTACAAAAATGTTAAAAACTCTATGGCTTTCCTAGAGACATACAGGAGACCTGGATTCTAGGATAGCATCTGTGGTTTTAGTTTAGTCTTGAATAAATGAACAAATCATGATATTTGTTCCTTGTTCTTAATTTACCTCAACTACTAGTAACTGAGTATTGAATGAGACTCCCATTTAAATACACTGTCAAAAAAAGTGATTAAAAAGTATTATAAATATAAATCATATGACAAGTTTTTAGTGAAATAAATTTTAATATATCACAAATGGAAAATAAAGGATATTTAATCTCATGAGGGAAATAGAAATTTTAAAAGTGAAATGTCGTATTTTCATTGATCAAATCAATGAGAGTTAAATTTTTTAAAAAATGAAAGAAAATTCCAGTGTTAACATTGCACTCAGTAAGGGTGGAAATTCGTACAAAGTTTTTTGAAAGGAAATTAAGCACTATGTATCAAGACCCTGAATAATGATTATATACTGTGTCAGTTTGGGTCCTCTGGTGCCAACAGCAATTGGGTATGTAAAATGTTTATTGGGGCAAAAAACTGTGAGTGATAAGAGGCAGGAACTTAGGCAAGGAAAATTCCCAGACCATGATGCAAGTCTGACATCTATGAAAAGAAAGAGGGCTGAAAAGTTTCAAATGAGGAGCAGTTCTGAGAAAGCCTCAGCCAGGTTGGTGGAGAGTCTTCGAGCCAAAACTACCCCTTAGAAGAGTGCAGGAATGCTTCTGATAAGCTCGGTCATTGCCTAAGAGCAGCCCAGGAGAAACATGGGGATACCTGAATGCTGTGGTGAATCTAAAGCTATGGCAGTTAGAAGCCGTTAATTATCTATGCTCTCCATGGGGCGCCTGGGTGGCTCAGTGGGTTAAGCCACTGCCTTCGGCTCAGGCCATGATCTCTGGGGCCTGGGATCAAGTCCCGCTGGGGCTCTCTGCTCAGCAGGGAGTATGCTTCCCTCTCTCTCTCTGCCTGCCTCTCTATCTACCTGTGATCTCCCTCTGTTGAATAAATAAATAAAATCTTTAAAAAAAAATTATCTATGCTCTCCAAAACAGCTTGTCTTGAAAGGTGATCTTTGGATGCCTGGGTGGCTCAGTTGGTTAAGTGTCCAACTTTTGATTTTGGCTCAGTTCATGATCTTGGGGTCCTGAGATGGAGCCCACGATGGGCTACACACACAGCATGAAGTGCTGCTTGTCCCTCTCCTCTGCTCTTACCCCACTTCTCTCTCTTAAATTAATAAATCTTTTTTAAAAAATAAAGTAAAAAAAACAAAAATAAAAAAGGTCACTACCATGTTCACTACATGTGGCTTCATTCCAAATCTAGGAATTTATCTCAAAGAAATAATCTAAATGCTAGGGGAAAAAAAGCTTTATACACAAAAAGGTCATCACATTCTTTTTAAAAATAGCTGAAGCGGGAAACAATGTAAATATCCAAAAATAGTGATTAAGTCAGTATGGTATATCTACTCAACAGAATATGCTATAACTAATAAAATGGAAAAGGTACTTATATTTTAAGTAAATCTTAAAAATAAGATACAACATAGGGTGCCTGGGTGGCTCAGTCCATTAAGCATCTGCCTTTGCCTCAGGTTATGATCCCAGAGTTCTGGGATTGAGTCCCACATAGGGCTCCCCGCAGGGAGCCTGCTTCTTTCTCTGGCTCTGCTTCTCCCTCTCTCTGTCTCTCATGAATAAATAAACAAAATCTTTTTAAAAAGAAACAACATAGTATAATCATTAAAACTAAAACCTTTGAAAAGACTGGGAGAAAGTGAGCCAATATGGTATTATACATATTTTTCTTAATTTGAGCCTTCAAATTTTTCCAATTTTCTTTTATAAAGAAACCTTTATTTGGAGGAATAAGGCATGAAAAATGAAAGAAAAAACATAATACTTAAATAATTTAGAATGGAAAGTAAATAACAAAAATATGAAGATATGGAAGAAAAACCAAAGAGGACAAATAAAGTTTTGAAGAACACTGTCTTAAAGAATTCTAGAAAATGGCTTCATGGATCCAACATACTATCAAACAAAGCCAAGATAAGAATTGAAAGGGGAAGGTTTTTATTTTAATCATGGTATTGGGCATTTGAATGAAAACTAATATTCTATACAGCCTTCTATAAATATTCGGTATAGGTGGTCTACCATCACTATAAGGCCAACTTCTGCATACGTACATATGTGTGTTCATTAGTACAGTTGTTTTTCAACATACAATTGAACAATTTTCTAAGAGTCATCATATGCCAGGCACTATGAAAGTAAATCAAAGGTTACAGAGTAATGTGACAAAATGTTTGCTTTAGTCCTATACAAGCATATTTTGTTTTATTATGCTTCAGTTTATTGTGCCTCATAGATACTGTGGTTTTTACAAATTGAAAATTTGTGGCAACACCACATAAACGTATCTATCAGTGCCATTTTTCTGACGGCATTTTCTCACTTCATGTCTCTGTGTCATATTTCGGTAATTCTTCTAAGATTTCAAAATTTTCCATTATTATTATATTTCTTGATCTGTGATCAGTGATCTTTAATGTTACTATTGTAATTGTTTTGAGTTGCCACAAACTGCACCCATATAAGACAACACTTTAACATTAGTTAAATGTTGAGTTCTGAATGTTCCACTGACCAACCATCCCCCCATCTCTCCCTTTCCTTGGGCCTCCCATTCCCCAAGGCATAACAATATCAAAATTAGGCCAATTAATAACAAGTAACAACACAATGGCCTCTAAATGTTAAAATGAAGGGAAGAGTTGCATGTCCCTCACTTTAAATCAAAAGCTAGAAATGATTAAGCTTAGTGAGGAAGTCAGGTTGAAAGTCACGATAGGTCAAAACCTAGGTCTTCTGCATCAAACAGTTAGCTAAATTGTGAATGCAAAGGAAAAATTCTTGAGGGAAAATAAAAACACTACTCCAGTGAACACACGAATGATAAAAAAAATAATAATAATAAAGAAAAACAGCCTTATTGCAAATACAGAGAAATTTTCAATGGTGTGGATAGATCAAACCAGCCACAACACTCCCTCAACCCAAAGCCTAATCCAGAGCAGGGCCCTAAATCTCTTCAATTCTAGGAAGGCTGAGAGGGGTGAAGAAGCTACAGAAGAGAAGTCTGAAGCTATGAGGTTGGTTCATGAGGTTTAAGGAAAGAAGACATCTTTCCCTCTTTAATATAAAAGTGCAGGGTGAAGCAGAGATTGCTGATGTAGAAGCTGCAGGAAGTTATCCATAAACTCTAGCTAAGATAGTTTATTAAAGTGGCTACATTAAATAACAGATTTCCAATGCAGATGAAATAGCCTTCTATTGGAAGAATATGCCATCTAGGAGTTTCATACCTAGAAAGGAGAAGCCAATGCCTGAAAGCTTTAAAGGATAGATTGACTCTCTTGTTAGGAGCTAATGCAGCTAGTGACTTTAAGTTAAAGCCAATGCTCATTTACTAGTCTAAAAAACCTATGGTCCTTAAGAATTCTGCTAAATCTATCCTGTCTATGCTTTGTAAATAGGTCAACAAAGCCTGTATGACAGTATATCTGCTTACAAGATAGTTTACAGAATATTTTAAACCCACTGTTGAAATCTACTGCTCAGGGGGAAAAAAAGATTCCTTTCGAAATATTACTGCTCAGTGAGAATGCAACCAGACCACCCAGAGCTCTGATAGAGATGGACAATAAGATTAATGTTGTTTTCAAGCCTGCTAACACAGCATCCATTCTGTAGCTCATGGATCAAGAAGTCATTTTGACTTTTAAGTCTTATTACTTAAGAAATACATTTTGGGGAGCCTGGGTGGCTCAGTCAGCAAGCGTCTGCATTCAGCTCAGGTCATGATCCCAGGATCCTGGGATCAAGCCCCACATCAGTCTCCCTACTCAGTAGGAAGTCTGCTTCTCCTTCTCCCTCTGCCTGCTGCTCTCCCTTCTTGTGCTCTCTCTCTTCCAAATTAAAAAAAAGAACATTTGTGATTTTGGGAAGAGGTCAAAATATCAACATTAACAGGAGTTAGGAAGAAGTTAATTTCAACCTTCATGGATGACTTTGACGGATTCAACACTTTAGTGGAGGAAGTAATAGCAGATATGGTAAAAACAGCAAGAGAACTAGAATAGAAGTGGAGCCTGAAGATGCGACTGAATTGTTACAATGTCATGATACAATTTGAATGGATGAGGAGTTGCTTCTTATGGATTACTAAAGAAAGTGGTTTCTTGAGATGGGATCTACTTCTGATAAATATACAAAGAAGATTGTTGGAACAACAATGAAGGATTTCGAATACTACATAAAATTAGTTGATAAGCAGCAGCAAGCTTTTTTTTTTTTTTTAAGATTTTATTTATTTATTTGAGAGAGCATGAGTGATAGAGAGCATGAGAGAGAAGGTCAGAGGGAAAAGCGGACTCCCCAAGGAGCTGGGAGCCCAGTGCAGAACTTGATCCTTGAAGTCCGGGATCATGATCTGAACTGAAGGCAATCTCTCAAACAACTGAGCCATGCAAGGCGCCCAACAGCAGCAAGTCTTGAGAGCACAATTGTATAAAAAGTTCTACTCTGGGTAAAATGCTATTTCATACAACTGCATGCCACAGAGATATTGTTCGTGAAAAGGAGATCCAGAAGCTTCATTGCTGTTGCATTTTCAGAAAGTGTGTCACAGCCACCCAAACCTTCAGCAGCTACTACTCCTATCAGTCAGCAACCATCATTACTGAGGCAAGACCTTCCACCAGCAAAAAGATTACAAAGATTATCTGAAAGCTCAGATGAAGGCTAACATTTTTTAGTAATAAAATAATATTAATTAATGTACATTATTTTTTCAGACATAATGTATTATACACTTAATAGACTAAAATATAGTATAAACATAACTTTTATATGCACTGGGAAATAAAAATTCATTTGGCTCTCTTTATTTGAATATTGCTTTATGTGATGGCCTAGAACCAAATCCTCCTGTTTCTTCTGAGGCTTGCCTGTATTCTAAAATTGTTTATAGGAAATACAATTTCAAACTTATATATCCTCATCCTCAGAATATCTGTCCATTTGAATGCAATGCATTTCAATGCTTTTCAGATTTTCTATAATACTCACATGAGTGACAGAACCTGATTACAATTTGATTAAATCATATAAATGAGGAAAGGAAGACATTGGATAATGTCTGACTCTCTTGGAATTTCTGACTCTCTTTTGACTGTGAAAGTATCCTGAACCCTGTTATAGTGAGCCAAACACTCTCAGGGTAGATAGAACTCTATATTTACTCACAAGAACTGGTTTCAGGGATTGCTGTCATGCTTTCTAATTAAACAAGTGAGTTTTCTAGGTATAATTCTATGACATCTCTGATGTAATGCATACCTATCTTCTTATTCGGCATGCTTTTTTTTTTTTTTTCATTTAAAATCCATCAACTAATGATCTGTGATCTTCAAGTAATTAATTTAATGATTATACAAATTAATATAATGCACATCCCTTTAAAGAAGTTAATATTTTCTATGTTTATGCTACAAAATTGGCCTTGTATGAATATCATCCTTCTCCTGCATTTCATAATGGTTCAAGGATAAATGATTTCCCCTTTGTAATTCGGTAAGTTTGCTCCAAAGGAGCCTATTGCTTCTCCACTCTACAATGAGTAAAATACATTCAGAGACCTTAGGGGACCTATTCTGAATAACACAGAGTTCCATCCTAGTTTGTTAAATTCAATGAAATTATAGCTCATTGTTACTGTTAAAGAAGAAATCCAAACATGTTACTGGATTGATCTCCTAAAATCCACAGAGCAAATTTGGAACCATTTTTATAAAACAAATAGAATAACAGAAACAAAAATACACCGGACACTACTAAGTTACAGACAGGAAGGCAGACTTTATACTTATCAAAAGGAAAACTGGAAAATTTGTCTCAAAATTGTTTTATGCTTCTGAGTAGTGTTATAGCCCTCCATCATCATTGGCCCCAACAATGAGGAGGATAACAATAAGAACCACCTGAATTTGCGTAATAGTCTCTGGGAAAAGATTTTCACATAGAACTTTTCATCTGGTCTTTGTAATGACTCTGAGAACGTAAGGTAAATGCTTTACAACGTCTCATTTTATGGAGAAGGAAATTGGGAATCCAGAGAAAATAAGAGCCTCGCCTGACAGCAACATGTAATTGTAGCTAGCTCACTGGCTACCTGACTCCTACCTCCGGGTTTGTTTTTTAATACTTTCAAATCAAAAGAGTCCATGATTCTCAAGTCTTTCTAAATTATGTACAAGCCATTTAGAACCATAAATATCTATGATCATAGATTTTATGATCAGTTATGATACAGACAAAAACAGAAAGATAGAAACAACACTATATCTCTGATTGGCAGAGCCAAATGGAATATAAGTCACAAGATACCTAAGGATTCTATAGCCCCTAAAATAATTACTTGGTACTTTATTTATTTTTTATTCTTTGTTTATGAAAGTATTCAACTTTTGAGGCTTTCATTAGTATAAAATACAGTGGGTTATTAATAACAATAAATAAATCTTCATGATGTCTAAATAGAATGCCTCTCTAGGTCTTTACTGCTCAACTCTCACTGTAACAGTTTCATTTTATCCAAGTTTCCAGTACTAGATCTACTAGGACAAATACTGATATATTTGCTGTTGATGAGTTTACTATTACATTAATCACATTATCCAGGTAGACAAGAAAATTTCAGGAAAAGAAATGATTAAATCAAAATAGTTTCAAAAATTCTTTATACCTCATTTACAAAGCTATTTTCTATGCCTAGTTATTCTTTGCTATCACCACAAGATACACATGGATGGGACCTTTTAAATAACATTAACTTCCCTTTTTAAACCCCTTAACCCATTGTAAAAGAAAACTAGCACCAGGTTATTAAAAAGGAAAAATAATTGTGATTTACAATGCAAAATGGGGAAGAATATTATAGATCACTGAAACCATTATTATTTGTACTCTAAGAATGCATATACTTACCTAAACTACAAGTTATCCTTTGTACAACTTTCTTTCAGAAAATAGCAATGACATTTTTGTGGTTCTTAAATTTCAAAATAGGTTTAACTAAGGTGATTAATATAACTATTCAAATGTAGATAAATTGATTTGTACAAGTCAAATGAACTTCACTAAAAAGTTTTTTGTACTTTTAAATACTGAAGAAATCATATTTAGGTCCAAATAGATGTAAGGAATTCATATAAAGGGGAGGTATAAATACATTTGAAAGTAGCAGTGCATCTTCATAAATTACTTTGTATACTAATGAAATAGTTAACTACTATGCACTCTCAAATAACCTGTTAACCAAAATGGCATCATGGGAGGGCCTCCAGTTCTACAATGATTGGGTGGCTTATATCAAAACACCCATACTGCTGAGAAAAACTAACAAGCTAAATAAGAATAATTTGAAAAACTATTTGATGAAGGGAACAGGAACCAACCAAAGTGGTTTTATCTTAAAACTCAAGATATTTTAAAGGAAAAAACAGTAACTTAAGCCTTTTGATGTTTACAACATTTGCACTTAAGACATTTAGTGATCCTAAGTACCATTGGTACTAAGTACACAAAGCTCTGGATCAGAGCATGAAGTACTCTAGTGGAGTGGAAACAAAAAATATATTTGGGAGCTGTGAAGACAGCCATGACTTGGGGAGTGAAGATCCTGGATAGTAGGTAAATGCAATAGGGTGAAAACTATGTTGTTTCACACTTTTCACCCTTAAGACATTGACAGATACCTCTCATGCAGTGAAAAGCATACCTCCTGGGGGAAAAAAAAAGTAGCAGAAAGCATTAACCTGAATACTAGAAAATTAAACAGAATGTATAGTGTCAAGTTCTTATGGTCTTATGGTGTCAAGAAGGCAAAAACTGGAGGTTAGGGACCAACTTGAAAATCATTCCAGAATCTTATCTGAACCTCTAATGATTATTTATAGTAGTAAAGGCCAAACAGAGAGAAGCTAGCTAACAGAAATATAGAAGCCCAACTTCAAATGATCAATTCCTGATCAGAGCAAGATGAATTAACTTTACTGTAATTATCTGCAAGAAGAAAATTAAATCATCCTTGGGAAAACACAGTATCACACAAATTCTTCTCAATTTTCACATGCAAAGATCATCATCAGGCAAGCCAGGAGCTCTAACTGAATAACCAAAAACAAAAACAAAAAAAAATAAACTCAAAAAAATGTAACAGGTAAGAGAATCATCAGGCAGAAACTTTTAAATATTGTGATTAGTATTTTTTATTAATGTGGTTTTAAAAGTAGAAGAAAAGATTGAGAATTACCAGAGAAATAGGATCTATGAAAAACTAAATGATATTCTAGAATTAAAAATAAAATAACTGAAATCAAAAACTCAAAAGATGCAGCTATTACAGATTAGACAAAACAGAAGAAGAGATTTCATGAACTTGAAAATAGATGAATAAGAAATAGCAAGACTGCAGTGCATAGGTGGCTCAGCTAGTTAAGTGTTGGATTCTTGATTTCAGCTCAGGTCATGATCTCTGGGTAATAGGATTGAGCCCAATGTCAGGGTCCACAGTGTGGAGTCTGGTTGGGGTTGGTCTCTCTCCCTTTGCCCCTTCCCCTGCATGCTTGCTCTCTCACTCTCAAAAATAAATTAATAGGGGAGGAGCAAGATGTCAGAGGAGTAGGAGACCTAAATACCATCAGGTCCCAGGAGTTGAGCTAGATAGTTATCAAACCATTCTGAACACATACAGACTGAACAGGAGATCAAAGAGAAGATGAAAAGCAACCACTTTCTGGAAGGAAGGACGTGCAGAGAAGTGAATCCAAGGCAAAAAATGGAAAGATAGACGTGAGGCGAGGGGCTGGCTCCCAGCAAGCAGTAAAGCAGCAGAACACAAAATTGGAACTTTTAGAAGTCTGCTCCACTGAGCAATGTCCCTCCATAGGCTAAGTTGGGGGTGGAGCCCTTGCAAGGACAGTGTGATCTCAGGACATTTGGGGTCACTAAAAGACCATGGGTGTCTGAGTGTGGCAGAGCTCTCAGGTATCGGAGTAGGGAAGCCAGCCACAGAGACAGAGTTGAGGAGTGGTCTCTCAGCTTGGGGTTACCTTAAACCAGGATCTGAGGCAAAGTTGGGCCACTGCTCTTTGAGCAGGGATCCCACAAATGGCAGATCCAGAGAGAGACTCTTCTTCCTCCTCCAGGAGGAGCGGTGTTGGAGTGTGCTGCAGGAATCTCCTGGGTTTGGAGACTCCAAATAGTGCTATGTGCCAGAGACAGAAATACTCTGTCAAAGGCTCAGTAAGCTCAGAGTGTGGCCAGAGACCAGGGAGACAGGAGTGATTGACTATTTTTCTCTGAGGGCACATTGATGAGTGGGACTCTGAGTTCTTGGTTCCTCCAGGGCTGGATATTGGAAGGCCACCATCTTCATTCTCCTCCTCCAAAGCTGTACAGAAGGCATTCCGGGAACAGAAGCTCCCAAGAGCAAACCTAAGCAGATTACTTAGCCTGGCCTCTGGAAAGGGTAGTGCAATTCCACTGCCATTGAGACATCTGAGAATCACTGCAATAGGCCCCTCCCCCAAAAGATCATCAAGAGCAAAGAGCCAAGACCAAGTTCACTGATCAATGAGAACTTCGGAACTCCAGAGCCGGGGAGAAAGCAACACATAGAATCCGTGGCTCTTTTTCCATGATACTGAACTCATTCAAAATTAAACTTCTTTCATTGTATTTTTTTCTTATTCTATTTTAAATTTTTTTCCTATTTCTTATTTTAACCTTTTTAAATTATTTTATCTTACCAATATCTTTTTAAAAAAATCTTTTTAAATTTCCATTGTTACAGTGATATTCTATCCTTCATTGTATTTAACCTTATTTTTTGTATGCATATAGGTTTTTCTTTCTTTAAAATTTTGAGATGCAGTTTCTTCTAACAGGTCAAAATATAACCAAAATCTAGCACATGGCTTTGTTCTAGTATTGAGACTGACCACATTCTTTCCTCTTTTTTTTTTCTTTCTCAAACAACTTTTTATCAATTCCTTTTTTAGAATCTTTATTAATTTTCATAGTTACAGTCACATTCCATCCCTTCATTTTTTTACCCTTATTTTTGTATATCAATAAGTTCTTCTTCCTTTAAAATGTTAGGAGGCAGTTTCTTCTAACAGACCAAAATATACCCTAAATCATGTGTGAGGCTCTGTTCTTTCACAGGTCTAATATATGCATATAATATACATATTAGATATATATTAGATATATTATATCTGATAATAAACATACTATATTAGTACAGAGGATCCCTATCTGGAGAAATAAAACCCCTCTCTGAAGAAAAAAAGAACTAAAATCTAACCAAGTTGAAATAAAAAAAGCTTTTAATGAGGTGCAATAAAAAATGGAGATGCTTCCTGCTAAGATAAATGAGGCAAAAGAGAAAATTAGTGATACAGAAGACCAAATGCTGAAGAATAAAAAAGCTGAGCAAAAGAGAGACAAATAACTACTGGAACACGAGGGGAGAATTTGAGAGGTAAGTGATACCATAAGATAAACAATACTGGAATAATTGGGATCCAGAAGAAGAAGAAAAAGAGAGAGAGGCAGAAGATATATTGGAGCAAATTATAATAAAGAATTTCACTCATTTGGCAAAGGAAACAAGTATCAAAATCAAATAAGCATAGAGAATCCCCCTCAAAATCAGTAAAAATAGGTCAACATCCCATCACATAATAGTAAAATTTACAAGTCTCAGTGACAAAGAGAAAATCCAGAAAGCAGCTCAGAACAAGAGGTCTGTAACATAAAACAGTAAAGATATTAGATTGGCAGGAGACCTATCCACAGAGACCTGGCAGGCCAGAAAGGACTGGCATGGGCACTAAATGAGAAATATATGCAGCTAAGAATACTATATCCACCTAGGCTGTCATTGAAAATAGGAGAGATAAAAAGTTTCCTAGACAAACAAAAATTAAAAGAATTTGCAAACACCAAACCAGCCCTAGAGGAAATATTGAAAGAGGTCCTCTAAGCAAAGAGAGAGCCTAAAAATAGTAGACCAGAAAGGAACAGAGGCAATATAAAGGAACAGTCACCTTACAGGCAATACAATGGCACTACATTCATATCTTTCAATAGTTACCCTGAATGTAAGTGGGCTAAATGCCCCAATCAAAAGACACAGAGTATCAGAATGAATAAAACAAAACAAAACAAAACAAAACAAGCAAACAAACAAAAAAACCAAGACCCATCAACATGATATCTGCAAGAAACTTATTTTAGATCCAAAGACAGCTCCAGATTTAAAGTGAGGAGGGGAATACAATTTAATATGCTAATAGACATCAAAAGAAAGCTTGGGTGGCAAGCCTTATATCAGATAAATTACATTTTAAGCCAAAGGTTATAATAAGAGATGAGGAAGGACACTATATCATACTTAAAGAGTCCATCAAACAAGAAGATATTACAATTTTAAATATCTATGCCTCTACCATGGGAGCGGCCAATTTTATAAACTGATTAGTAACAACATCAAAGAAACACATCTATAATAATATGGTAATATGGGGGACTTCAACACTCCCTCACTGAAATGGACAGATCATCCAAGCATAAGATCCACAAGGAAATAAAGGCTTTAAATGACACACTCGACCACACAGACACCACAGATAAATTCAGAACATTCCATGCCAAATGAATAGAATACACATTCTTCTCTAGTGCACATGGAACATTCTCTAGAATAGATCACATCCTGGGTCACAAATTAGGTCTCAACCGGTCCCAAAAGATTGGAATCATTCCCTTCATATTTTCAGACCACAATGCTTTGAAAGTACAACTCCACACAAGAGGAAAGCTGGAAAGAACTCAAATACATGGAGGCAAAAGAGCATCCTAAAAGAATGAATGGGTCAACCAGGAAATTAAAGAAGAATTTAAAAAAATTCATGGAAACAAATGAAAATGAAAATACAACTGTTCAAAATCTTTGGGACACAACCAAGGCGGTCCAAAAAGGAAAGTATATAGTAGTACGAACCTTTCTCAAGAAACAATAAAAGGTCTCAACTACACAAACTGACCTCACACCTAAGGGAGCTGGAGAAAGGAGCAAAGAAAGCCTAAATCCAGCAGGAGAAGAGAAATAATAAAGAGCAGAGCAGAAATCAATGAAATAGCAACCACAAGGAAAAAAACAAAACAAAACAAAACAAAAACCACAGTTAGAACAAATCAAAAAACCTAGGAACTGGTTCTTTGAAAGAATTAATAAGATTGATAAACCCCTGGCCACACATACCAAAAAAAAAGAGAAAGGACCCAAATTAATAAAATCATGAATGAAAGAGGAGAGATCACAACCAACACCGAAGAAGTAGAAACTATTTTAAGAACATTTTATGAGCAACTATACACCAGAAAATTTGACAATCTGGAAGAAATGGAGGCATTCCTAGAGACATATAAGCTACCATAACTGAACCAGGAAGAAAGAGAAAACCTGAACAGACCCATAAACAGTAAGAAGATTGAAGCAGTCATCAAAAATCTCCCAACAAACAAGAGCCCGGAGCCAGACGCTACCCAGGGAAATTTTAGCGAACATTTAAAGAAGAATCAATATCTACTCTCCTGAAACTGTTCCAGAATATAGAAATGAAAGGAAGACCTCCAAACTTATTTGATCAGGCCAGCATTATCTTGATCCCAAATCCAGACAAAGACCCCATCAAAAAGGAGAACTACAGATCAATATCCCTGGTGAACAGAGATGCAAAAATTCTCACCAAAATACTAGCAAACAGGATCCAAGAGGACATTAAAGGGAATATTCACCATGACCAAGTGGGATTTATTCCTGGGCTGCAAGGATGGTTCAACATCCACAAATCAATCAATGGGATACAATACATTAATAAAAGAAAGAACAAGAATCATATGATACTCTCAACAGATGCTGGAAAAGCATTTGACAAAATACAGCATCCTTTCTCGATCAAAACCCTCCAAAGTGTAGGGACAGAAGGTACATACCTCAATATCACCAAAGCCATGTATAAAAACCCAGAGCAAATATCATTCTCAATGGGGAAAAGCTGAGAACTCTTCCCCTAAAGTCAGGAATACGGCAGTGCTTATTCAACATAGTACTAGAAGTCCTAGCCTCAGCAATAAGACAACAAAAAGAAATAAGAGGCATCTGAATCAGCAAAGAAGTAGTCAAACTCTCACTCTTTGCAGATGATATGATACTTTATGTGGAAAACCCAAAAGACCCCACTGCAAAACTGCTAGAACTCATACAGGAATTCAGCAAAGTATCAGGATATAAAATCAATGCACAGAAATCAGTTGCATTTCTATACACCAACAGCAAGACAGAGAAAGAGAAACTAAGGAGTCAATCTCATTAACAATTGCACCCAAGACCATTAGCTACCTAGGAATAAACCTAACCAAGAGGCAAAGAATCTGTACTTGCAAAACTACAAAGTACTCATGAAGGAAATTGAGGAAGACACAAAGAAATGGAGAAATGTTCCAGGCTCAAGGATTGGAAGAACAAATACTGTGAAAATGTCTATGCTATCTAAAGCTATCTATACATTTAATGCAATACCTATCAAAATACCATCAATTTTATTCGAAGAAATGGAACACATAATCCCAAAATTTATATGGAAAAGACCCCAATTAGCCAGAGGAATGTTGAAAAAGAAAACCAAAGTTGGTGGCATCCCTATTCCAAACTTCAAGCTCTATTACAAAGCTATCATCTTCAAGACAGTATGGTACTGGCACAAAAACAGACAGGTAGATCAATGGAACCGAATAGAGAGCCCAGAAATGGACCCTCAACTCTATGGTCAACTAATCTTCGACAAAGCAGGAAAGAATGTCCAATGGAAGAAAGACAGTCTCTTCAACAAATGGTGCTGGGAAAATTGGATAGTCACATGCAGAAGAATGAAATTGGACCATTGCTTACACCACACACGAGAATAGACTCAAAATGGAGGAAAGACCTCAGTGTGAGACAGGAATCCATCAAAATCCTGAGGAGAACACAGGCAGCAACCTCTTTGACCTCAGCTGCAGCAACTTCTCCCTAGAAACATCACCAAAGGCAAGGGAAGCAAGGGCAAAATTGAAATACTGGGACTTCAACAAGATAAAAGCTTTTGCGCAGCAAAACAGTGAACAAAACCAAAAGACAATTTACAGAATGGGAGAAGATATTTGCAAATGACATATCAGATAAAGGGCTAGTATCCAAAATCTATAAAGAACTTATCAAACTCAATACCCAAGGAACAAACAATCCAATCAATATTATAATATAAATATAACTATATATTATAACATCAGTCTACGTAGAATCTATACCTAATCAAGATATAGTAGAGGAAAAGAATTTAGTAGTGATAAGAAATTCTAGTTAATCTAATAAAATGGATCACAATTCTAAATTAGTACACAACTAATAATACAGCCTTCAAGAGCAAAAACTGACAAAACAAAAGGAGAAATAGCCAAATTCACAATCATATTAGTAAATTTTAAATGATAAATCTCAGGAAATGATAAAACACAGGGTTAAAAATTTTAACAGAGAAATAAAAGTTTTGAGGACCAATATTTAACAAATTTAATCTAATTGATATGTAGAGAACCCTACATCCAAAAACTACAAAATACACACTATTTTCAGGTGTATACAGAACATTTACTAAAATTGCCTGGTTCAGAAAAGAAGTCTGAATAAATTTCAAAGTATTTAGAACATTTAGCACATGTTTTCTGACCATAAACTCAAAATTAATAACAAAATGTTAATCAAAAAATACCCCAAGTATTTTGAAATAAAGCAATATATAAAGAAGAAATCTAAAAATTCCTTTTTAGAATGACAAATAAAATCATCCTCTAGAAATCTGGATTTTAAAGCAAAGCGAAACAGGCACAAATAACCTTGACAGGAATGAAAAATGAGGCATTCCTATGGATCTACAGACATTACAAAGTCTGTAATGTCAAATTTCAAAAATTTGAAACCCAGATGAAAAGGAGATTATTACAAAGATAATAATGAAAATGAATTTGAAAATTAGAAGAAATGGATAAATCTTTTGAAAAATACATTTTATGAAAATGGACACACAAAAAAGCTGCATATTTAATTCAAAATCTTTTCACAAAGAAGGAAACTAAAATATTTAAGATCTTTCCATACGGAAAACTTCTGGCCCAAATAGCTTTACAGATAAATTCTTCCTGAAAGAATAGTACCAATCATACATGTATTTTCCCAAGGGTAGAAAAAGAGGAATACTTTTTTTCTCACTTGTTTTGTGAGAATACTATAACTCTGCAACCAAAACATAACAAGAACATAATATCTATATTATTTATCTTTTTTAAAAGGTTTTATTTAATTATTTGAGAGAGAGAGAGTACATGGGAGAGAGCACAAATGGGGCAAGGCAGAGGGAGAGGGAGAAGCAGACTCCTGGCTGAAAAGGAAGCCTCACCTAGGGCTGGATCCCAGGACCCTAGGATAATAACCTGAGCAGAAGGCTGGCGCTTAACCAGCTGAGACTATATATATATATATATATATATATATGCCAGTCTCTTTTTTTGAATGCAGACAAAAATATCTTAAGGAAAATATTAGCAAACTCAATCCAGTTCCGCATTAAAAAAAAAAAAGGATAACACATCAACATCAAGTTGGGTTTATTCCAGAAATGTAAGAGTGGAGTAACATTCAAAAATAAATTATTTTAATTTAAGTGTTAACATATTAAAGGGTGAAAAAAAAGATTTCAATATATCCAGAAAAGAATGTGATAACATTCAAAAACCTGTGTTGATTTAAACACACACACACACACACACACACACACACAAAGCCAACTTAGAAAACTGAGAAATTAAGAAAAAAAAACCAACTTATTTAGTTTGATAAGGGGCATTTTTAATGAAAAAACAAACGGACAAAAAATCCTAGTGCAAGTATTATGCCTTTCTTTGATATTGTACTAGAGATTCTAGCTAATATAACAAGAAATAGAAATTAAAGGTATATGGAGGACACAGACTTCAGTTAAAAGATAACATCTAGGGATAAATAACTTCTGGGGATATACTTGAAAGTTGCTGAGAGTAAATCTTAAATGCTTTTACCTCAAAAAAGAATTGGTAATTATGTAAGGTTTCAGAGGTGTTAACTAATCCTGCTGTGTTAATCATTTTCCATCACATTTCCATCACACTGTACCCCTTAAACTTATGCCATGCTATATGTCAATTATATCTAAATAAATCTGGAAAATTAAAAGTTACACAGACAGGAAATGTAGAAACAAAACTGTAATTATTCACAGAAATGATGAATGTTTTAATAAAACTCTAAGGGAACCCACAAAATCTAAAAGAATTAAGTGAATTTAGCAAATACCTAGCTATAAAGTAAATATATATATATATATATGTATATATATATATATATATATGAATGGTTTTTTTATATACTAGCAAACAGACATTAAGAAAATGAAATTTAAAACACAGTTTACAGAGCATAAAATAAAATCAAATACTAGAAATTGATCCAACAAATGTATAGAGTCTTCTACATAGAAAACTTTAAAACATTACTAAGAGAAATTTAAAGAAGACTAAAATAAGTGTAAAATATAATGCATTTAGAAACTAGATATCAATTTTCCCAAAACACAATCTCAATCAAAATCCCAGAAAATTTCATTTTGTGGATATTGACAAGCAGGTTCTAAAATGTTTATGGAAACACAAAGGACCAAGAATAACCAAAACAATCTGAAAGAAGAATATATGTAAGGTGTTTACACCACCAGATACAATATTTCTTCTAAGTCTACACTAATGAGCAATGTATTATTGGTACAGGGATAGACAAATAGACTGATGGAACAGAAAAGAGCATCCAGAAATGTGTCCACTATTTACGTAAGCACTTGATCTATGATAAATTCACTGCTAAAGTATCTGAAGAAAGAACCAACTTTTGACAACTGGTGGTTGATCAATTAGACATCTACATTAAAAAGATAAATTAACTAGATTAAATGACTCTTGTATACCCAATCCCCAGCCTCAAACTTAACACAAACAGAAAAAAATACCTTCCAGGGAAAATTCAGACCTAAATGTTAATGACAAACAATAAAGTTTTCAGAAGATAACAACAGAGAATGTCTTCATGATTTTGTGGCAGGCAGAGGTTTTCCTTTTTAAAACAGGATATTTAAAAAATGACTATAAAAATGAGATTGACAATTTGAATTTTATTAAAATGAAAACTTTTATTTATCAAAAGACAGCTATAACACAATGAAAAGACAAAATTCAGACAGTTATATGTGTATTTGACAAAGACATATATCCAGACCATATAAAGGAACACCAGCAATTCAATAACAGAAACAGTAACAAGCCCAAGTATAAAATGGGCAATGAACCTTCAAAATGCACATTACAAAAGAGGATATCTAACTGGAAAATAAATACATGAAAAGATGTTTAATTTCACTCATCATTAGAGAAATGCAAACTAATGCCATAATGGTCTACCATGTCACACATACCAGAAAAGATAAAATGAAAAAGACAGGTAATACTAAGTGTTGTCAAGGATTAGAGCAAACAGAACTCTCATGTAGTAATACTGAGAGAAGAAACTGGTTTAGTAACTTTGGAAACTATTTGGCAATATCTACTAAAGCTGAACATGGGCATATCAGCAATGTGATTCTTTAGTATACATTAGTTTACTAAATTACGTATACATTTAGTATACATTAAATAGAAATGCAAAACCACTGTCCATAATGCTTCTAAGCTGGAAACAACCAAAATTCTATCTATCATAAAATAGCCTTAAAAATAATTTTTATTATATTCTAACACAGGAATTATCTTAAAACAATAAAATTTTTTAAAAAGTTATAGCTTCATGCAGATGCAACAACGAAATGAATCTCACAGACACAAGCAAAAGAAAATATACCACATGATTCTATTTCTGTACTGTTCAAAAAGAACCAAAACTAATTTATTGTATTAAAAGTCATGATAGCAGTTACCCTTGGGGAGTAGGGAAAAAAAGATGGCACTTCTGTGGTCTGGTGATGCTTAGCTTCTTGGTCTGACTGCTGCTAACATGGGTATATTCACTTTATGAAAGCTCACCTAGATTCATACTTATAATTTCTGCACTTTAAAAAAATAGTGTGGTCCCATGAGTGTCTGGTGAAATCCCATTGCTTTTATTTTCCTCTCTTTGTCCTCTCACCACTTGGCCTTGAACATGGGCTCAGTTACAGAAATGTGCATGAGAGTGCAGTAAATAAAGCCATCACTTGCTAGCTGGAGGGCCAAAAAGGGCAGCTGCAGGGAACTGAAAAAATAAGTGATATCATGGAGAGAAAAGGGCTCAGGAAAATAATTCCATAAAATTGCTATTAAATTCTGGGCTTATCCACAAGCTGCACATATATGGATCTGATTTTAATCAGCATACAAAAGAAATTAAGAAAAAAAAATAACAC
This sequence comes from Mustela putorius furo, assembly GCF_011764305.1. Lineage (NCBI taxonomy): Eukaryota > Metazoa > Chordata > Mammalia > Carnivora > Mustelidae > Mustela > Mustela putorius. The sequence continues at coordinate 39,979,280 of NW_025421987.1, forward strand.
ATAGGTCCATGCATAGGTCCAAGAAAACCTCTGGTACATACACAGGAGAAATCTGAAAATAAAGCTGGCATTGGAACCACAAAATACAGCTTGAAACTTCTGTCCTGAACCTAATTAGATCAACTGCCCACTAAGACAAAAATAACATTCTCTGTTTAATTTATGAGTCTCCAAGATTCAAAATTTCATAACAGATATAAATTATTTAATTTATTTAAACTATACATAACATAATATTTAAAATGTCCAGATTCTAGTAAAAAAAAAAGTACTGGGCATATGAAGAACCAGGAAAATCTCAATTCACATGAGAAAAGATAACAGTCATGAACACTGAAATGATACAGTGTTGAAACTGTCTGATAAAGACCTTAAGATAGATATTACAAAAATGTTCTAACAAGGAACAGTCTTGAAACAGAAATATAAAATAAACAACAAAAAGATCACAGGTACTTTCAATGACAAAATAAAGATGACAAAGAAAAGAGTCACTGAACCTTAGGATAGATCAACTGAAGTTATCTAGTATGCAGAACAAAGAGAAAAAAAAATTAAAAGACTCAGGGATCTATGGGGTAGTAACAAAAATTCTAGCATTCCTGTCAGAGTATCAGAAGGAAAGGAGTTAAAGAGTACAGTGCTGAAAAAAATATTTGAAAAGTATTTGGAAACTTCCAAATTTTGTGAAATAGAGAAACCTAAAGATTCTAGAAGTGTAATAACCTCAAATAGGATAAAAACAAAAATAATCCATGCCCAATACAGCATTTCAATTTATCTGAACACTAAAGTGTGGAAACTGAAGATAAGAAAAAAATATCCTGGAAGCATCCAGAGGAAATCACATATCACCTATAGGGGACTGACAATTCAAATGACAGTGGATATCAACAGAAACCATAGAAGCCAGGGATGCCTGGGTGGTTGCTGGTAAGTGCCTGATTTCAGTTCAGATCATGATCTTAGGGTCATGAGATGGAGCCCCGCAAGCCCACAAGCCGCATGCTGGCTCCACACTAGGCAGGGAGTCTGCTTGAGAATTTCTCTCTCCCTCTCCCTTTGTCCCTCCTCCCTACCCCTGAACTCTCTCTCTAAAATAAATCTTTAAAAAAAAAAAGAGAGAGAAAAGAAAAAAAGAAAGAAACTATAGAAGCCAGAAGGAAATAACACCCCTTTTTTTAAAGTGCTGAGAGGAAGAAAATTTCAACATAGACTGTATATTCAATAAAAATATCTTTTCAGAATGAAGTGAAATAAAGATTCTCAGATGCAAACAAAACTAAGAAAATTTGTTGCTAGGAGATCTTTTCTAAACGAATTACTTAAGGAAGTACTCCAGACAGAAGGAAAATGATACTAAAAAGAAACTTTATACATCAAGAATAAAGAGAAAGTAACAGAAATGATAAACATGTAAGTAAAAATAATGAACTATTATTCTCTGCTTGAGTTCTTTAAAATATGTTTAACAGTTAAAAGTGAAAATATAACATTATCTAAAGGGGCTTCAATCTATGTAGATATGATATGCAACAATAATGCAAAATTGGGACAGTAAATGACCTTACATGGTGGCAAGATTTCTACATTCAACTTGTAGTGATAAAATACTGATTCTAAGAAGACTATGAAAACTTAAGTATGCATACTGGAAACCTTAAAAACCCTAAAAAACTATATAAAGATATATAGTCAAAAGCATAATTGATAAATTAAAATGGAATACTAAAAAAAAAAAATTCAAGTAACCCAAAACAAGGCAGGAAATGGGAAGTGGAGGAATGGAAAGAGAAGTAAAAACAACAACAACAACAACAACAAAAAAACCCAAAAACCAAACAAACAAAAAACAAAACAAAACAAAAAACCAGGAAAAAAAATATAAGACATAAATTCAAAAGTCAATAGTTACACTAAATGTAAATGCAGTTTGATACATATGCATATACACACACTCACACTCTTACAGTTTCCTAGAGCTATATACGTTAAGGAGGAAATAATCATGCTACTGCAGTATGGATTAACAAGAGGGTCTTACCTTAGAATGATATGAGAAAGTTGCTTTGGAGAGATGTCTTTTAAGCTGAGACTATGGAATCAAGATGGATCCACTCAAGCAAAGAGTGGGTTTAAGAAGCACCAGTTCCAGCATTCTTCAATAAAAACATGAGAGAAAGTGAAAACTGAACAGTCACAAGTCTGTTTCAAAGTAAAATAATATTCATGACACTGCGAGTACACTCAACAGCAAATACTATGAGAAGCCATTCACTCCCTGAGAGAAATAGGAGAGGAATAGATACTGGGTCTTGGCTGGAACAACATCTTGTGAAGCTGGGTAGATTCTACCTTGACCTCCAATACTGGGGAACAAGGAAAACAATGGTTCCTTCAACTGAAGCTCCCATTGCTGCAAAGTTCCTTTACTATAGAAAGGCTAATAGCAATTCCGAAGAAAACCACGTTTATCATGGCTGACAAGTGGGAGTCTTGGACTGTACTTCATCCCACACAACTATCCCACCAGAGTTGGTAGGGCCAGTACTACTGCTATTATGGTTGCCTAGATTTTGGAAATCAAGCATTCATCCCCTCACCAGCCCAGGGTAACTAGTACAGTAGCATGAGCCACCCCATAACTGAATGAATTCTGACAACTCCAGCTCCAGAGACTTCTGGGCAAGTCCGTAAGTGGCAAGAGCCAGAAACAAGATAGTTGTACCTCCTGCTATCTACCTGGACACTTTAACTAAAACTCAGACATATATATGTATGTATGTATCAAGTGGTTGAGGACCAAAATAAACAGGACAGTTTCCTGAGCTCTGTTCATGGAGCTCACCCAGGTCCTACAGATATAAATCTCCAATTCATTACTTAAGCCATTCTACAGTTGTCACTAGATGAACACGACAAAATCAAGGATGAAGCTACATCCCAGCCTTTTCAGTCAAGCAGGACGACAAATGTTCATGAGAATAGTACATGAACCAGAAAGATGATAGCAGAAAACTTCCCATGCTCAACTCACCACTATGTGACTAAATGTTGTTCTGCTTATTTACTGTTGACTTTTAAGAGAACAGGGTAGGTATTCTGGACAGCCAAATAATGGTCCTTTACTAGAAACACATATTAAAATCACTACAAAAGCTGTTTTTTCCCCAATTACCCTTTTCCTCCCTTAGCTGAGGATAGTGGACTAGATTTAACAGGAGTAATCACTTCAGGTGAAGGACATGAAGAAAATTAAGGTGCAATGGCAGGCCTGCCATCAGTAACCATGCCCCTTAAAAACACTCTGAGAAGCCAATATTCTAATAATACTCTAAGAAACCAAGAATTTATACAACCATGGTAAATTGGGCACTGCACCAAAACATGCAGGCTACTTGACTTGACATTTGTTTCAGTCAACAACATTCAAGGGAGAGGCCCAATATGTCAAGTCACCATCCCACAATTTAGAGATGACTCACTTTAACAGGAAGAACAGTGTTTCACTCTCATCTCATGGAATCCGGTTCATTTTAACATAATACCACATAGTTCTTAATATGTACCACAGAGGCAACATTGAGCTTTTACATCCAAATGCTGTGAGTGAACGGAGATAGTGTTTCCAGGGTCTTTTTCCTCATTGTCATGGTAACAGAGGGCAAAGGTGGCAATTAGGCTTTACACCTGGGTGGTTGGCATCTGGGCCCAGCTTCTAAAACAAAACTGGACCACAGTCACACATGTGTGGGGAGTGACATGCATTAAGTCCATTAATAGCAATGTATGTTGTATTCTTTCATTTTATTTTGGTAATGAATTTATTATCAGATTGCTCTGCTTAGGGTAAAAGGAAACCAAGTCATATTAGAGGCAATTCTTCAGTCATTATGTCTTTGTCTTGTTCTTACCAGGAAATGTAAAGATCTCTACAACACTGTTTTTAAAATTGTAGGCTATATCATAAGTGGTCTTGAAATTAAGATAGTGGGTTGTAGACCTTTAAGGCAAAGGAAAAAATAGCATAAGGCAAAATGAGATAAAACAGTATAGAATGTAACATATATGTCGGTGTCACACATAGAAAGGGTAAATACTGTCTTGTGATATTTTTGTTTCAATTGTATGTCTCTGTGTGTACCAGGTTATGATTTAATTGTATTTCTCTCAGTGGGTTATTATGAAAATGTTTGAAAACTACTGCTATAAAGGATACCTATCTGATTGCACAAATAGCATTTCCCTACAAGAATGCTATTGACTTTGAGAGCTGGTCAAGTCTCCCTTCTAAGTCATCAGTTGTTATATCACAGGACTCAAAGTCATCTCTTAACCCTGTCAACTAAAATACAGTAGTGATTCCAGCCACACATTTCCAGATGCTACCTAGGAGGTGATGTTACCCTCTGTAAAAAAATATGAATCCAAAAACAAAAGGTTACTAGTTCAATTCATGCATGATGAGAAGCATTTGTTTCCACCTCTCCTTTTGTATCTAGAGCTTGACCTCCAATTAAGATCACTTTGTAGGCCTTTAGCTGGGATATGTACACTGCTCTACCTACTTCTGCAAATTGTCTTCTGTTCCAAGCACCCATCAATCTGATACTAAATCCATTAGCAAAATAAAACGAAAGGAACACAACATACATTGCAATTAATGGACTTCCATGCACGTCACTCCCCATACAATGTACTAAAAATGGACTCATCTCTATTTGAATGCCTCCATAACTACCTGCGCTTTTCAATATATACCATCTGAGGAAAGAGATTTTCCCCAAAGCTAACCAAGATTCGTTATTTTAAAAGCTCCCTCTCAAAGTGAAACTAGAAATTTTTACCACCAATTTATGCTGACTGAGTATTTATTCTTTGGTGGACCTTCTACAGAAAAGATCCATGGAGGAACCATGGTAGAAACTAGAAAGTCTAAAGAATTTATATTGTAATATTTTTTTACTTCCTATGACTGACTTTGTGTGGACAGTGATAAACAGCTCATAATGCTTCATCTGCTATCTTTACCCACAGGATCAAGGAACAGTAAAATATTTTAAAAAAAATTAAATGAAGATTAAATCAGCTGGTAGCATCGTACTGTAGCACAATACTTACGTTTGAACTTGAGTGGGGGAACTTTTCTTATTTAGAGCAGAATCAAGTCTTTATTCTATAGATTTTTAAGTTTGCAATGACATTTTGAAAATATCAAGAGAAGTAATCTGAATTTATAAAGTAGGCAGAAATGGTAAACTTGCACTTAATTTTTTCACAAACTCTCCCATTTCTGGCAAGCTTGGGACCAAACTATGTGTAACTATGATTTAAAGAGGCCATAAGCTAAAAGTCATAAATACTCTTAATTATTCAGCTCTTTTCCTTCCAGAACCTAAGATAAACTGATCTCTTACTTCCGCTAAAGAGCACTAATGGACAATTAGTTAGAGATAGAGAGCAACCCTTAAAGTAGTATTTTTACAACAGAAAATCACACAAGTCGCTCAACCATTTACTTTTTTATACAATAAAAATGTCAAGGACCAAAAACTGGGCACAAAGGAAGAGAAAAATGGAAATGGAGAATATCATACTGTATGCTTAAATGATAAGAACAAAGAAATATGAGAGGAAAGACCATTTATTTTTCAAATGGAAAAATTGCTCAGATGAGTAAAAGGCCACAGAGTAGAAGGTCTGAGGGGATAATCCAGGTAGACTGCACATTGTGAGTGTGTAATAAAAATTATCCTAAGGGAGAAAAAAACACCTGCTAGATGTTGGGTAAGGTAAACAAATAAGAAAAATGAGGCCAAATTTGCAAGAGACACCAATACCAATACCAAGTAAGCTCTCTTTTGTTATTGTTTCAGTTTTTGGTTTTTTTTTTTTTGGCATGCTAAAGTAATAAATTAGCTATTAATAAGTAGCTAATTTATTTGAAGATTAGTTTTACTAAATTAATAACAAAAAAAATCTATGTATGTACATCCAAATACACACATACCTAGTGGGAAAACATTAAGGAGATTCCCGTGCCTCAAATACATTTTGAGCACAGAAATTAGGAGATTCTAGATTCAAATAATAACAAATACAAAGGTCATTCTAAAATTAATGAATAAGCTAGATGTAGATAAATCAATAGCATCAAATGGGCACTGAGCAAGGATAATACTGTGCCCTGAATATGTAACTTAACCTGCCCTCAAAGTGGCCATTTTCACAGAGTACTGAAAAACACTGGCAATGTGAATCAGTCACAAAAAGCAAGTATAAAAGCAACATTGGTAACCAAAGACAGACAAGGAAAATATGTATAAAAGGGTAAGATCACCCAAAAGCCTTAGCCCTAGGCAGTTAATTGAACATCTTATATCTGGGCTTCCTGTGAGGTTAAATAAGCATCTGTAAGTGCAGTAACCAGAATACGCAATCTATTCAGATTGTCAAAAAGCTTTTGATAAATGTCATGGCAAAAACTGTCTAAGAGGGTGCCTGGGTGGCTCAGTGGGTTAAGCTGCTGCCTTTGGCTCAGGTCATGATCTCAGGGTCCTGGGATCGAGTCCGGCATCGGGCTCTCTGCCCAGCGGGGAACCTGCTTCCCTCTCTCTCTCTGCCTCTCTCTTTGTCTACTTGTGATCTCTCTCTGACAAATAAATAAATAAAATCTTAAAAAAAAAAACTGAGTTTTTAAGTAAACATGAAATTCAGAATATGTATTTCCATAAGCATGGAATTATCTTAAATAAAGTAAACAATAAGTAAAATGTAGATGTGGAAAAGGCAGTTGAACATTTTATAAACTTTGACTATGGAATTCAAAGTGTCATCTGAACATCCTTTAGAGTTCACTATCCTTATAAAATACCAACCACAGCATCATGAAATCTAAAGAGCTAGGATGGCTGCCCATATAATACTGATTAAGAAACTAAGATTCAAGGAGGATTAATCATTGCTTAAGGTTAAAACAGGAAGATTTTATAGGATGTATAATTAAAACCAAAGTTACCATATAAGTTCCCCTACAGCATGTGTTGAATATTGTACATCACTTATAATAAGGAATAGAAGAGTAGGTACTTAAAAATAACCTTTGTAATATGGTCCTACAAAAAAAGGCTTTAAACATCTCAATGTGTTGTGGCTACAAAGATACCTAAAATGCTGGGCATCGACAGAAGTGCTTTGAATCTAACCTTGAAGATTACCAGCGTATAACAGCTGGATATGGGAGAATATGCCTACAAAGGAGATATCAGGGAATAATAAAGGCATAGGGAAAAAAATCAGGAGGGCATGATGCCATGGAAAATAAGGCCAGAAAAAGCATTTCAAAAAGAAGGAAGTGAGCAGCAAGATCAACCGTCCAAAGAGATCTCAATAAGAGTTTGGTAAAGTGATAAAGATCTCTGATACAGACAAGGTGATCTGGTGAATATATTGGTGAGGAAATGGAAATGGAAAAGATAAACATCTCTGGTGAAATTTGAGTGTAGTTGGGAAAAGAGAGGGGGTAATAATAGCCAACAGCATTTTCTATCTTTTTATAAATGACACTAAAATTCATCAAAGCTGGGAAGCTGGCTCACCCATGACTCCTCCGCCATCCTCCATATCTATTTGATTATTATGTGGTATAGATTATACCTCCACCCTCGTGAATATATTGTCTTACATTCATCTTCCAATGACTCACCAACAGTTACAGGGTAAAATTCAATCTCCTTAGTTTAGGATTTATGACTTTTTATAATCTGACCGAAATTACCCATCTAACCTTACTTCTTATTTCCACCCAAAGATGCAGTTAAATGAGTCAGGTTTTTATATTTCTCCAGGCTTTCTTGTACACTGTTAACGTTTTCTAGAATGTTAACGTTTTCTAGAATGTTTTCTAGAACATTTCCTAGAATGTTCTCCAATACAACCATTTTCCCACCACTGCCACCCCTGCCCACCTTCATGTACCACACTCCTACTATTCACTTTTCAAATCTCCATTCCAGTATTATCTTTATGAATTCTCCCTTGACCTACTATGTTCCCATAGTAACCTTTTTAGTACCTTCTTAAGTTATGAATACTCACAGAATTCTTTTGTATTTGAGATCCCAGGAGCCCATAGGTGTCTTGACAGTAAACACCCTATATATTTTCATCTGTATGCTTCACACATAGTTAGCATTAATAAATGTTTTTAAATAAATGAAAGGAAGGATTTGTTACTAAGGACATAGTACAAACCCAAAGTATATCTAGCTTTAGATTAGGTCATAGGTAGGTAATACATAATTGGCTAACTACGGAAAACTAGTGATTTGTGGGTCACAGGTGAACTTAACTCCTTGAAGATTTTATGTATTTGAAAAGTAAGATGAATCACTTTCTGATATTTTAAAAGTTCACTGAATTACCATTCAATTTGGTGACTCTCTTCACTGACCTCAGCTTGTCCACATTAAAAACAAGAATCACCTAAAAATGCACTCCATACCTACAATATCCACAGCACTAACAAGGATATAAAGTTATAAATAATACATTCCTTGCTCCCAAAGTTCATAATCTGGTAGGGGATTTAAGACATGTGGAAATATATACTGCTTTGAGCCATCTTCCAGTGCCACTTAAGCAATAAGTGCCTTATAAAAAGCAAAAAAAAAAAAAAAAAAGTATATAGAATGATCCTGTATTAAATAAATGGTTTAGTGAATGTCCCTAAAATGAAACCATTTCTAGTATTCAAAGCCAAAGAATCTCTTGACTCCAGAGAAGGATGATTTTTCCTGTTTTAAACAGGTTTTAAGTATCCTCCTACTTAGGGCTAGTAAAATAGCCACAAGTTAAATTGCTTTGCCTATCTTTCTAACATCCAATTGAAAATGTATAATAGACAACACTGGAAATTAAAAACAAATAAGCAAGTAAACAACTTTTTTAAAAGGATTCAGTTAAAGTGTTTTAAAACTTACAGAACAGTTTTGGCCTGCTCTATTGCTTTGCAGGATAGATGGTTGAATAGAAATTTAATGTTTATTTGTTTTTTGTTTGCTTTGTGGCTCATTCAGAAAACTTGGTTTACTTTTACATCTGTTTAAATACCCCAAAATTAGCAGCTTTTTTTTCTTCCTTAGAGCTTATCTGTTATTAGGGGTTTTGTTGTTTTTCTCACTGAACCCCCAAACTCAATGTCTGTTAACATAAGACAGGAAGAGGTGATGTAGGGTAGGGGGAAATTCTGAAATAATAAAATCTCTATTCTATTCTCTATATTTAAACTTCAAAAGAATAAAAGCAGCAAAATTATCCGTTGGTCAAACTGTTTTCTAGTATCCTTGGCTCTTAGACAAGTATCTACACCAATAATTGTCAAATTGGGGAAGGGTCATTTGAAAAGACCCCAGGGGTGGTGATTTTGATCTCTACTTCCTCCACTTTCAGAATCGTTCTTATTCAGGCAACAGATGTATTGCAAGTGTAGTGACTCACCTATTGTCTTTTTAACAGTGATATTTTTATTCTTTGGACTTAAAATTTTATTTCAAGCTGTGGAAAAACAAACAGACAACAACAACAACAACAACACACACACACACACACACACACACACACAACCAAACAAAACCATGACCATGGATCAATCTAAAAGTCCAGGCCCAATTATTTTAAGAGGAGATTCTTTACTACCCATAAACCTGCTTTTTTTTTCACCATAATTCCCAGTCAGACCTGTTGTAAGCATGGGGAGAATACCTCAGAAAAACTTACTAACAGCTTCCCTCTTTTAGGATGGAGTATAAAAGGCATCTAGTTTGTAGTAGGGCCATAGACCTTGCAAGACTTTGCATTTTGGCTTAATCAAGGATTTTCCAGAAATCTGAACTGGTTATGCATCTTTTAAAAAAAAGAGAGAGAGAGAGAGAGAAGCATCCAACCAACTAGCTCTGTAAACCAAGGGAAAAACAATGATCTTAAGAGATGCCTTCTGGGATCATTGTTTCACATCTTAAAACGAGAAGACTGGCGGGGGGGGGTGGGGTGGGCGGTGTGGAACAAGTCACAGAAGTCTTGGATCATTCGAACTGTTCTAACTGATGAATCTTCTTCAAGGAAAAAAGTGGGCTCCATTTCTGTTTTTAACAATCCAGAGTGTCTGTAATAGTGCAACTAATGACAACCTTCCCGTTATTCTCACTTAAGAGGAAACCCTATAATAAGAGCTTCCCAAAATGTCAAATAATACTTGTCTCATAACAGGGCTTCTTTGTTCATTCACCATGTCTTTTTTGATATGCACAGATAATAAAAGTTCATGTAAAACTAAAGGTAATATAGAGCAGAAGCCAACACTAATTCTGTATAAATATGTCTGATTAATAAGAGTGCCATTGTTATGGTTATTTCATAATGTCACGATTGTTACAAGAACAGAGGATAGAAGTACTCTTACTCTCACTGTTTTTGTTCATCCTCTGTCATCCAACCAGTTTGTGAATTTTTGTTCAATGGGGAAAATGAAGGATAGATTTTTGTCCATTAATTATTTCTGTTTCATTAGTTCATCTCATGAGCTGTGAAACTAGCTTTAAATTCATGGGAAAAAATTAAGGGTTTTATTCTAAAATTAAACCTCACATCCTCTTAAAATGAACACAAGCTCCACACTTAATTTCTAGGCTCTCTCTTTCCCATGCACAACTACTACACTGCTCTGAAAGATAAAATTTAGCATGACAGCACTAGGATATGGCTAGAAGCTTAACATGTTAAATAAGCAAAGTTGGAGGATGGATTCAGTTCCAAAAATTAGAACCTCACCCTGGTGAAGAAATAAGTAGAGTATATGGATCTTTATTGGAAAGGAAACAGGAAACAGGTAATAGAAATCAGAATACATTCATGGCAAGCAAGTCAGGCTGTAGATTTTGAAGACGATTCTAAGGCTGGTAGGTAAGTTTACTTTGCTTTTCTCTTTAAATTCTTATCTCCCAGATCCTAGCCTCCCCCCTTGGGGCAGCAGTATAATATAAAAACTTAACAGTCGATCTTAAATTTAGCTGACATTTTTATATCCTTCACAACATACTCTTTAGATTGCACCCAAGAAGGAGATTATTAAATAGTAGCAAGAGCTAGTTACCAGACCATTTTGACCGAACAAAAAAAGCACTACGCCTTCTCGCTGACAAATCTAACAACATTTATACAATCATTATAATCAATTTCATAAATAAAGGGCTATTAATGACTAGGGGGAAAAAAGGAAAAAAATTCTATTTCTCCCAGGTCCCTTCACCGGCTCCTCAAACCCCACATTAGATTCAGCAGTGGAGGAAGCTATGCATGAAAAAAGAGGACTCAGCTGAACAGGAGTCTCCTGTGAAACAGATTCTGTCAGTCAGAAGGCAAGGACACATTTCTGTGATTATTTCAGCCTATTTTTTTGTAGTAATTAGCCAGAGTTCCATTTTGCTGGGGTTGGCATCGCTCACAGCTCTCTTATTTTTTTTTTTTAATTTAGGCTTTTCTTTCCTTTTTATAAAGTAAATTTACATATTTTCAGCCTCTCAATCCCTTCTATGTTTTATTTATGAATATAGCCCTTCTTGATGGTAACTTTAATGTGAAAGAGGTAGTAATTAATGTCCCAATCTGCTAGGTTAATCCCTTTCCACACTCTCTACAGAGAAGTTTAAGGTAAGTAACAGTTTACAGTCAATATTAGGTTTAATTATGCTTAATGAGAGTTAGTGTCTCTGTTTACTAACTGCATTTAGGTATGTGGATCCTAGATGAGTTTTCCCTTGGCCTCATTCTGATTTGTTAATAGTGCCACTGTGTACTGTATACTCAGTGCTTAAATCTATAAAGCTGCTCCTGGAGAACAAAGCAAGTAAGGCACCTGTTTCAGTTGAGACACCATTAAATGAGTGCAGCCTGAACACAGCAGCATCATTCTTTGGGAAGGGAGCTATTATTTTATAATGCTTTCCAAACAGATCCATTTGAGAGGCTAATTATTGCCTAATTTCAGGTCCTGGGTAAGTCTATACATATACAAAGCTGTTTCAAACTAAGTATAATCATCAATAGTGGTAGGTATAAAATTTTAGAGTATTAACCACTCCTAAGACTTTCTGTATTAATCCTTCCATTTCCATGCTATTTCACTTGTGAAGATCTAAAACTCCCTTGACAAGTCACTCCCTTGTCCTATTTTTTCCTCCTAATAAACATCTTTTGTCTTAATTTGGTACTTAACTTTATTACAGCATATAGGACACAACTGAGCTACAGAAATAAGTACCAAAACAAGGACTGAGACCTAAAGAAAATCATGTAGTGACACAAAGAAAATTTAATACACATATTTTTTAAAGGATCACTTTTTTGCTACATTTGTGTTGTGGATAAATTCTGAATACAATTGATGATATAGTTTCTCTAAGTCTATTGATAGACCAGACAATGAAAAAAGCATTTATTGAGTACCTGATCTGAGCCAAACACAAAGATGAAAAAGTCATATTTCCCTCCCTTAAGAAGCTTACCATCTAGGAAAGGAGACAGGCACAAGTAAAACTATGGTATAGTGTGGTAAGTGTTATAGTTATGTGAGCAAATGTGAAGGAAACACTAAGGAACAACGTGTTGATTCTGCCTTGGAGGATAAATAGAACAGTTTTCTGGGCCACATGAAGGCCATAACAGGCTGACTGAAGTGTAAGAGCAAAGGCATAAAACATGGGAGGACACAGTATGTTAAGAAGACAGCAAATGGGGGCATCTGGGGACTCAGAGGGTTAAGCCTCTGCCTTTGGCTCAGGTCATGATCCCAGGGTCCTGGGATCGAGTCCTGCATCGGGCTCTCTGCTCAGCAGGAAGCCTGCTTCCCTTCCTCTCTCTCTGCCTGCCTCTCTGCCTACTTGTGATCTCTGTCAAATAAATAAATAAATAATCTGAAAAAAAAAAAAGAAGACAACAATGGTGCAGTGTGGGTGGAAAGAGTTGTGTGCTAAAGGAAAGAAGGTGAGGCAAGATAGGAATAGTGGGAAAGAAGTTTGGAAATTAGGGGCTCAGGAAGTAGACGGGACCAAATCAAAAATAATTTTCAGTGTCATCCTGTATTAGCTTTTAAGTAATAGGACGAATAAGAAAAGGTGAATAGGTATCTTCATCAAATAAGGAGGAGGTCATTATAAAACCTGAAAATTAAACTGAATTTTTCTCAGCATACTTATCTCTGAAAACTATTTTCAAATTTCATAATCTCTATGATGTATTTACAAGCCCTTACATTTAGTTCAAAGAATTATTTTTTTGCCATGAGAAAATAAAATTCCTAAAATGTGTCTATCTAAGAGATTGTTTTATTATATATTAATAGAAGCTACTGGGGGGAAGAGCTAGTAGATTCATATCCCAGGACAGTCTGGGATATCTGAAAATGATTAAATGTACTTAATAAAATAAAAATTTCCATACAATTTCAGAAATTTTCTGTCTTGTTAAGAATTCTACAATTAGTTGTACATATTGCCTTTACTTTGGCTTTTAGAAAATAGAGGTAAACATCTCCTTAAAAATCACAAATAATGGGTCTAAAAGGAAAAGAATACAATCTAAGCTATATACTTAATCAGAAAAAAAATTCATACATCTGGATGTCTTTCTGCACTTAGCTAAACTGACCTTTCTGCTATGTCCTTTTTATTTCAGTACCTTAAGCTACGACCATCTGTGAAATGCACCGGACCAGTTTATATTCTCCCTCATCATGCTACTTTGAACCGTCTAGATGACTTTTAAATTACTGTCAGACACTGGGCATTCATAGGTAGGTACTTACCTCTCTACCTTTGGTCAAGGGAAAGTGAAAAGCTTAGATTCAAAAATAATAAAGTCTCTGTCACCCTGATAAACATATTTAAAAAGTCACTCTCCTCCTGATAGCAGAGTTATATAAAATAAGAATGATCTTGGGCACCTGGGTGGCTCAGTGGGTTAAGCCGCTGCCTTCGGCTCAGGTCATGATCTCAGGGTCCTGGGATCGAGTCCCGCATTGGGCTCTCTGCTCAGCAGGGAGTCTGCTTCCTCCTCTCTCTCTCTCTGCCTGCCTCTCTGCCTACTTGTGATCTCTCTCTGTCAAATAAATAAATAAAATCTTTAAAAAAAAAAAAAAGAATGATCTTAGTGTTAAATCACAGGTTATTACAGAAAAATTTTTATGGGTATGTATAACAGATTTAATGTAGTGGTAAAAATATGCATAAATACACTTGACTATAGCATGCTTATGCAAGTTAGCTATTTCTTATATTTGACTATATAATACTTATAAGTATTATAAGTATTATATAGTCAAGTATATATATATATATAGTCAAGTATATATATAATATACATACTTATATAAGTATTATACTATATAATACTTATAGTCAAATATAAGAAATAGCTATTATATATAACATATTTATATATAATATTTAATAAATACAATAGATAAATATATATATAAACACACATACATACATTTACACTTCAGCATTTATTCCTAAAAGTTAAAGGAAAAAAATACTTAAACTGTTTTCATAACACAAATTCTAACTGAAATAAAATGTCCTTTAAAAACTGTAATTAATGGCTGCTGTGTCAAACAGTGAGCCAAAGGGTCAAACCTTATAATTCACAGTTTGAGAGGTCATAGCTCAAATGATAACTTTAAAAAACTGATTATCTGTGAGTAATTTGACAAATCCATCTAATATACTCTGAATGCATATAAAATCTTTTTGAGAGTAAAAAGGATGTATGTCCAAGTGCACAGCTGATGGAAGAAATGGCCTTTTTACTGAACAAGGCTGAAGTCCAGCATAATGACTTGGAATGCCTTTGAATGAGCATGCACGTCTGGAAGGCCGAACAGTCCACACATCCAAAGGGAACATAATGAACAATCTGATCAGAGACAAAAATATTTCACACACATGTCCAAAGAGCGGAAGGAAAAATATACATTTCTATCACCTACTCCTTTATCACTATTTACTACAACCCAGTTCACAGGTAAACTCTGGACTATTCATAAACAATCTTTTTAAGAGATAATATTTTGTCATTTAAAAAATTCCCATGATTTTTCAATCTGCGATCTGAAACACATTGAGGTCACTTAACCTCATATCTAGTAAGCCAGGTTTACAAAGCTGGCTTCTTTCTGATTCACCTTGAAAGCAAGTATTGCTTTATCTATCTTCATCCCAAGGCCACCCACCCCATGAAACATAATCTGAAATAATTTGGCCAGTCTGCATTTTTAAAATCTACAAGTGATCTATGATTCTTAATATGGCAGGTCATTGAAGATAATTTCTCCACTATAAACTCCCTAATTCATACCAGAATTGAGAAATCCAGCAAAATATGCCATTTTATTATATATCTATGTTTGTAATGCTTATTTATGTGTTTATTATATTTTCCTATTAGACAGTAGGACCCACAAGAATAAGGGCTATGTCTCTATTGTTCAGAAATTATATCTAGCACCTGGAAAGTTGCTGGCAGAGCAGACATCTACTAAATATCTACTGGAGTTTGGAAAGAAGGCATGGTGAGAAAGAAGATGGGAGGCCCATGGTTAGTTAATCTTTTCTCCATTATTTGTATAGCCATGAGGTGTAAAATCTTTAAAAAAATGTACATTCTATTTTTTTTTAAAGATTTTATTTATTTATTAGAGAAAGAGAGCAGAAGCAAATGGGGAAGGAAGCAGAGGAAGAAGGGAGAAGCAGGCTCCCCACTGAGCAAAGAGCCTGACGACAGAGAACCCGACAAGGGGCTCAATCCCAGGACCCTGGGATCATAACCTGAGCCAAAGACAGACACTGAATAGACTGAGCCACCCAGGCTCCCCTCAAAAAATGTACATTCTATTTAGTCAGTTTACCTACCCAGCAATTCTCTGATCCATCGATCTATCCCAGAAACCACAAAGATTTAAAATGTCTTCCGAAAGTACATACTTGCAAGATAAAAGAAAATAAATGAAAATGGAAATTACAGTAGGAAATAAGATATTTATATATGTATACATGTAAAGAAAATTAAGTCATAGGAAAGGAAGGGAATTTATTTTCACAATTTCTTTAAGTTAATCTTATTATAACCACTACTGTAATGCTCTTTTTAAAAAAATTTTTTTGAAGATTTTATTTATTTGACAGAAATAACAAGTAGGCAGAGGTAGGCAGAGAGAGAGGAGGAAGCAGGCTCCCTGCTGAGCAGAGAGCCGATGCAGGGCTCGATTCCAGGACCCTGGGATCATGACCTGAGCCGAAGGCAGAGGCTTTAGCCCACTGAGCCACCCAGGCACCCCTACTGTAATGCTATTATTGTAAGAAAACACTTAGAGAATATTTACTAGTCCCTCATCTGGCCATTCACTATAACAACCTCTACATAACCAGGTTCCTTATATCATAAGCCATAGTTGAGTCTCTTGGAAGAGACAAATATTCAGTTAAAATAAAATGTAATAAGTAAGTTATAACAGTAAACACATAGGCTATCGTGAGAGAACAAAGCAGAATTCTTCTCTGAATCAGCAAAAATGCTTGCATGGTAACTGCATTACTTTGATGCCACTATGTCCTATTCCGAGAGACTTTTCTGATACACATAAACACTCCTGTCTCTTGATATAAAGGGAAATATAGGCTTTTAAATGTTACTGGTACAAATGAGGTCTGAACATGTAAATCACTATTATCATAAGAAAACACATTTGAAAAATATGTTTTTTCTTGTAAGTGAAAGCCTAACTCTGATTCCACTTAGTCTGGTAATACACTTCTGTCATTCCATTGGACCAGCCCACACATACTGGGTTCTTGATAGGTCCTGGGCTTGGCCATCTGGCCCTTTATTTACTTAATTCTTTTTTAATACTGACAAGTGTATTAGTAACACTTCCTTGATCACTGATAAATATAGAGCCACCACACAACCAAGATTTTCCCTAATTTTGAAAGTCACTAATTAGTGTGGGTAGAGGTTGGGGAGTATTACAAAGATACGTTGAGCAGTACTACAATAAGTAATCTAATCCTAAGAAGAAAGCATGTAAATCTGTTTCCCACTTCATTAGAGGAATAAAAAACATCTTGTCATCACTAAAGGATACAAAGAGAGACCTGGATATTAGGGGGATGGTAGATAGGGAGGAAGAATGAAAGCAGCATTTAGGCAGGAAATATATCTTGGACAATGTTCATGGTTTTCTTGATATCTTTTGATTGATCTATTTAGCAGTATGTTTCATGAGTGTAGTTTATTCATTAATAAACACAAGCTTGCAAAGGAAATGAAGGTAAATGAATCCTATTGAGAGAAACTGATCATTCTACTGGTACTTAAGTTATACAGCAGGCAACTCTGGAAGCTGCCTTAATCTTTTCAAACCAGTAAGGTCTCAATTACTTGAGCTTGCAAAGTAAAATGTGAGCTTAAAGGTGAGAATGCAGTTTCCAAAAGGACTAAAAAATCATTTAGAGAGAAGGTTATGGTGAAACTATAAGTACTCAACCTGGAAATTTATATATATTAAGTCCATTAGAAAACATTTATTTTTAGGGTTTTTCTTTCCCCCCTGTTGGATCAGAGATAGTCTAACAGGTTTAATTTTCCATAAGGTTTAGATTCTTCAAAGAACACTACTGGTCGTTGTGTGTTCACACCAGCATGAAGTTTAAAAAATCAACTCCAACTTCCCAAAACTAAAGAATCTAACTGTATAAGGTTTGGTCAGTTGTCCTCATTTCTGTGATCAAACAGTGTCACATGAAGCAAAAAGTCTTTTAAGACTATTTTGGGTTTCAGTCTACCTCCTTTATTCATCAACATTTTGGGGAAAATGATGATATTCTCTTATAGTACTGACTCATATAACTAAAATTTCAATGAGAAACTTTTAAAGCTGTGAATTGTGACGTAGGTGTTAGTATTTCCTTGACCAAATCCTGGAACTAATGAATAAAAGTTAATTGGTTTGTATATGGAAGTAAATTGGTAAAAGGCAAATGGATATAATTAACAAGGGGGGAGGGAAGTACATTGTTTAATATGTAGTTGATGAATTGGCAAAGAAGTGTGGCATGTCTTATTTACCAGTATTTGAAAAAAAGAATTATAGATGCTTTGGTATACAAATAAATGCAGGTATAGAAACATAATAGAAGCTTTGTGCTACAGGGGAACTTAAACTTCTCTGGGCAGTGATCAGCTAAGGAGGAACAGAGATAGTTACAATGCAATGATTAACTACCCGAAAAATCTATTATTCATAGCAGGTATGTAAGCAGTCAGGGCAGCAATGTTGGTGGCCCCTACTCATCAAGCAGCTTGGCCAGTACAAACTGGATGTCTGGAACCAGACAATAACACAAAAACAATGAAACCTATAGCCAGCTAAAGAAGATTCAGCGCAATCCATCTCCCAATTTTAAATAGTACCAGAAATCTCCACTGACAGAATGCATCCCCTTGAGATTAGCATAATTGTGTTTATAAGATGTTGACCAACATTTACCTCTATATATCTCACTATGCATAACAACATGCCTGAAACAACTATCTAGAAATTCCCAGCATATTACCAAAAAAAAAAAAAAAAAAGTGATTTTAACATTAGTTGGCAGAAATTTCTGTTGATAGGTATGGCCATCATGTCATTATATGAACAGATGGTCAAAGTGTGTCCATTTCACTGACAGTGCATTATGTGGGTCTATTTATCCCTTAACAACCAAACCAAACAAAAGCACAACACAGAAGAAGCCATTGTGCCTTCCCTCATTTGGTTGGCAGCTTCATCTATGAAATATGAAAATAAAAATGCAACACAGACTATAATTCCTGCATAGTACATTTAATCAAATAATTAAGCATTCATATCAAAAAGTTATCCTGATGTTTGTTAAGATGGAAAAATACATAGAATCTTTAAAATTTTTTTAACTCCATGACCATCAGTAAAGGGAAAATAGTCACATTTCTTGATCTTTAGGTTTTTTTAAAATCTAATCAAGAGTTTATAGGAAAAAAGCAAATTACTATTCTTTATTGCTAATCAGGTCTTTTAATGAAAACTCAGGAAAAAAACATTGAGAAAAAGTAAATCCCCATATTAAAGTCTACTTCCCTTTGAAATAGAAGTGCTCCCTCT
This sequence comes from Mustela putorius furo, assembly GCF_011764305.1. NCBI lineage: Eukaryota > Metazoa > Chordata > Mammalia > Carnivora > Mustelidae > Mustela > Mustela putorius. Next base: position 39,998,517 of record NW_025421987.1, read on the forward strand.
CTGTATTTAATACTTCTACTGAATAATTTTTAGATATTCCAGCTGAAATATTCATAACCAGATTAATTAACAGTCTAACAGATATCCAGTTGCAAACTACTACATTTTATACCATGAGATCTCTTGAAATATATACACACACACATACAGGCTGCTATCTGGATACTCAATACGGTAGCCTCATCTCTAGAAACAACCTAAAATATAGTTTACCTTGATTTTGTGAAATAAAAATAAAAATATCATGAGAAAAAGGCGAGACTAAAAATTATGAATATATTTCTATCTATAATAGCTAGTAGTAAAACAATAGCTGAGAACTATATTGCTAAAATGCATCTACACATGTGGCTATGGAAACTTCTGTGCAAGAATAATGCTGTTACCCATCTTCAAAAAGAGCTGATGAAGTATGAGGATTAAGAGTACATCTTTAGTACTTATGTACCTTAAAATATTGCCGAGTATTAATTTTTCATCAAGTTGTCATTTTCTCTGACATTTGGTTTTATTAATCAAGGCATTTATCATTAATTTGTAGAAAATATCGTAATTAAGCCAAATAAAATAAAATCCTTAAAAGGTTAAAATTAGAAAGCAGGTGAATTAGAACTTTGACATTACCCTGTTGACATACTGGAGCATTTTGAAAGCATGGGAATCAAGTTTTTTCAGGGAGTTAGGTGCCTCAATCTTGGGCTGGCTGGTTTTTTAAAAAATGTTATAAAGATTTGATTTAAAGCTCTCTGACAGTTTTGACATTCAGGTGAAAGTACTGCTGCTGCATTTGGAACAATTTGCATATCCCACTGCTAAACGGAATGTTTGAGGTGTGCACTGGTGTAAAGAAATTAAAAACAAGCTATCACACATGCTTAAGTGTATGTATTCACAAAACTGATGGTTGGATCAGCACCCCATCCCCCTCCAATGTAATCTGTGATTTACTCTTCTATAATAAATTACCCTACCACGTTATTCTCGCTGGAAGATCTAACCATGCATGTAAGAAGCAAAGTAATTATAGCCCCCTCTTGTCTCAGAAACGTTCTTCAATCCCTATGAGCTCTTTATACACAATGCAGCAACACAAGTCTATTGTATACGTCTTGCCTGAAATTCTGGACTTTTGACTACAAGTAGCCATGAAATCTCATCTGCATGATTTCCTGCATGGTTTTTTGCTTGTAACCAATGCATTTTTATCTTGTACAGTTAGTTGTAAAGCTCTTCCTGAGGAGGAATGGATGCCGACTTTTTGGCTTTGAGTCAATATGTCTATTTAAGAAAAGGGCAAGGTATAAAATCAGAAGAGTTCCAAACTGATTTAAAAAATAGGGAAGGACCCTAATACATTTCCATATAGAAGAAAGAAGTACAGCAACACCCAATTAGACTGAAACATTCTGACATGATGTTAGGGTTCTTCTTTTTTGATTTATAATTTCAGATTTTTTTTAGGTAGACATAGAAAAAGATATTTA